>NC_080186.1:91007500-101007500 GCF_030028045.1 Hippopotamus amphibius kiboko | reverse complement strand
AGTCCAACAATCAATGTGCTTTAGGAATAACTGGGTTAACAGCTAATAAGCAAACATTTGTGCTATCATTTAGCCTCTTCCCATCCTTTCCTTTCATATAAATATTATAATGAGCTCTGTCAAGTGCTTTCTGAAATCAAAATGTACTGCGTATAGCATTCCCTTGATCTGCAAGTTCTGTAAACTTATCAGAAATGATTTAGTTTGGAATGACTTGTTCTTAGAGAATCTATGCCTGCTCTCTGCTTGCCTGCCCTCCCTCTGGCCCTTGAAGCCAGTCTGGCTCCCCCTATACCACTTACCCCCAGATGCTCCTGGTTCTCACGGAGGGCTATTCTAGCCTAGTCCAGTCCAGTCTTGCTCCAAAATCCCTCCTCTGCCTAGTCTAATCCCATCTTGGATCCTTTCTTCTCACTTAGTGTATCCTTCAAGTGTGTTTAATGGAACACTCCTGCTACTTAGTTTTTTGGTTTTCGTTTTTTGAATGGTTCTTGAGTTTAAAAAAATTAAACTAATTCATTTACTGTGACGCTCTTAATATGCTAATGTGCGTTGTGAAATTCTGGTTAGAGTGATATTCTATGTAGAATTTCAGATTAGTTGCCCATGAAATCTGTGCTGCACACACAAAGAACAAAAAAGGATATTGGGACATATTTTATAATAGGGTATATTTGGGCACCAATAACTATTTCCTTGTCTAAATGCTCACAAATCACCTGTTTGTTAATGCATTCTAGAATTCTGTCAAGGGCACAGAGAAATCTAACCAGTTGGTCAGTGCCAGAATCTATCTTTTTCTATTTTTTAAGACAGATATTTATCTGTCTCTGTTTTAGTGTGAGTGATTCTATATGCATTCTAGGATGAACGTTCTCTGGGCTTGGAAATTTGAACTGAAAGTAACTACTTCTTACCTAAATTGGGCCTCAATTTCCCTTTAACTGTATCTATACTTACCTTTGAAGCTTGATCATTTTTTCTTGCTCCTATACCACCTTCAAGCCTTACTCAAATGCCACATTCTTAAGGAAACAAAGCCTTTGCTGACCTCCTTATTTAAAATTCCAACACCCTCCCAGTACTCTCTGCTCCCCCTTTCCTGCATTATCTTTTGCAATAGATCTCAACGCCTTCAAATGTAGTATATCATTTACTTACTTGCTTGGTTTTATGACCAGGTCTCTACAAGGAGGTTACTGCTGTATCTCCAGCACCTGTAGTAATACCCAGCACAGAGAATATTCCTGATACCTATTTGTTGAATGAATAATAGAGAAGGTAGAAGTAGCAATCATTCAAAATACATATCTTAGGTGCTTTCCATGTGGCAGGCCCTGTGTTAGTGACATTCAACTTAAGTAGTTTAAATGAAACCTCAGTGAAGGACTCTCATTACACTCGCATTGCTTTCTTTGCTTTCCTTTCACAGCACTTAGCACATTTTGTAATTATATATGTATTTGCATAATCACTTAATTTTGTCTTCCCCTATTGATCCATAAGGACAAATACCTAGTCTGCTTTGTCACTTTTCTCCCCAATGCCTGGCCCAGAGTAGGAACTCAGTAATGAAGAAATGAATGAATGAATGCTCCTTTCTTCTCTGAGGTTTGGCCTCAAAACCCAGTGTGGAACCCCAGGGCATCAGGTTGGACCTTGTGATTGTTTCACCAGGGCTAAAGGCAACCTAGAGCCTGGGACCTTTTTGGCCACACCACACAGCACTCCGAATCTTAGTTCCCTGACCAGGGATTGAAGCCCCCTGCAGTGGAAGTGCAGAGTCTTAACCACTGGACCATCAGAGAAGTTCCAAGCCTTGGGCCTTTATATCTTTAAGAAAACTGAATCATAAAATCTGTACTCTTTCATGACTTTTAACTCAACATAAAATTTATTTAGTGCATATAGTTGTGCTTTGCTCATTTTAATTTGGTATAGTATTTCATTGCATGAATGTACTGCAGTGTATTCATCCATTCTAGTGTTAATGAACTCTGCATTGTTTCCAGTTTTTGCTGTTACAAATAAGGCTACAATCATAATTTTATTCATGGTTCCTGGTGTACCTGTGCAAGTTCTCTAGGAAATATATATTGGTGTGAAATTCTTACATCACACGATATTCACATCTTTATACCAACGAATGCCAAAGAGTTTTCCAAGAAAGTTGCATCAATTTACACTCCAACTAGCAGTGTCTGAATATTTCCATTGTTCCACAGCCTCAACAGTACTTAGTATTGTAAGATTTGTTAACTTTATAAATCTGGGCAATACGAAGTGCTGCCTAATTGTGATATTTCTTATGAAGTTGAGCACCTTTGCAAATATGTTGACTAGTGTTGTTTCTTCAACGTGAAATGCTTGTTCATGTCTTTCATCCATTTTTTTCTGTGTTGTTTACCTTTTTTTATTAATTAATAGGAATTTGTGATATAAACTAGAAACTAATTCTTTATTGGTTGATAAGTTACAACTATTTTCTAACAATTTATGGCTTATTTTTTAACTTTCTTTTGAAAGAAAAAGTTCTTAGCTATAATGCAGTCAGATTGATCAATCTAATTTTTATAAAGTTTGCCCCTTTGAATCTCTTTTAAGAAATCTTTTGCTATTCCCAGTCAAAAGACATTTTTCTATATTTTCCCCCCCAAATTTTATAGTTTCCCCTTAAAATCCTGCATCTGTGTGTATGTGATAAGATCCAATTATTTTTCTACATAAATAACAGTTGCCTCAGTGACATCTCTTAAATGGTTCATCTTTTCCCAATTAATAGTCAATGCCAGCCTTTTATATAATGTTGTTGATGCTTTTTTTTTTTTTTTAATCAGATACATATGAGTTTGTCTCTTCCATTTGGGCTATTTTCCTATCCCTTTACCCAAACCACTCTGTCTTAATAGCTTGCCTCATAGCTTGAAATAAGACTTGGTCTGTTAAAACAAGTCCCCCTATCTGGCCATTTTTCTTCAGGAGTGTATTTGCTGTTTATGACCTTTAGTTCACTCACCTTAACTTTAGAAATAGCTATTTAAACTCCTCAAAACCCCTGTTCATAATTTTATTAGAACTACATTGAATCTGTAGATTGATTTTTAGGAAGATTAACAACTTTATAATGTCAAGTCTTCTTGTCTGTGACCATGATATGTCTCATGTCAAATAAATATGGACATTTATTTAGGTCTTTCTCAATGTCTTTTAGTAAATTTTTATACATCTCTACATAAAGATCTTGCATATCTTTTATTAAAGAGAAAAGATCTTAGGCCTGAACTTTTTTGGTGTATGTGGGAAGGGTAATATAAATCCTTTTTTGTGGGGAGGAATGAGAGATTCCTTCCCTGCTCTGAGAATTTCCTTCCATGAGGAGGGAACTTCACCTGTGAAATAATCCTGGCCTGTCTCCACCCCTCACTCATGCTGGCCCTGAGGGAGAAGAAGCAACATAATCTGATTAATGGTTTGGAAGGATAAACTTAGCTTTTTTTGCACAGCCGCTTCTTCTCTTCCTCTTGGGAGCTGCTCTACCTATGAGAACATGTGGTCTTGATTACCCTAGGCCATGCTTAAAGCTTAACAGAAATAACTCTTCTACAGAAGAGGCCTTTTGGAGTTCCTATGCTATAAGTGACTCATTGGATAAGGCTGTCTAATTCTGGAATTCAGGACTATGAATCTCTTCATATACACAGATATAAGCCATATTTTCCACAATCAACATTTTTGACAATAGTATTTCAGCATGTATGTGCCTATTATTTTTGCCTGGTTTAGAACTCAGGTTGGGAAGAAGGATGCTATTCATTGGTCTCCCTTAAACTTCAATATGAATGCATTTTCTAACTGGACATTGCCATTGTATAGACACGCAATAGACATTTACATATTTGGCAAACTTCATGAATTTTTATTAATTTTAATAATTTTCCTATAGGTTATATATTTTAGTTTTCTATATTGATAACATTACCATCTGAAAATAGTTTCACATATTCCTTTCCAAACCTTATAAGTTTCATTTATAACTCTTGTCTTATTTACTGGCTAGGCCCTCTGGCAAAATATGGAATACAAGAGATGACAGAGGCAACTTTAGAGGGCTTGCCTATAAAAAAGTCTGAACGTGGTGTTTTCTTTTTAGAAAAATCCCTTAAAACTTAATTTCTTAAATTGCTTATATGAACATTCATATTTTCTATTTTTTCTTGGATCAGTTTTGGTAAGTTTTCAAAACGTTGAGTCTAGGACTCTTTCCCACTCACATAAGTTTTCATTTTATTAACATAAAGTTTTTCATTATATTCTCTTACTTTTTATGTTATTACTTATATACATCATCTCTCCTTTTCTCTTGATCAATGTTGTCAGAGATTTTTAAATTTTATAATTCTTTCCAATGACTAAGCTTAGGCTGAATTGTTTTACAACCTTAGTTTCCAATTGCATTAATTTCAGTTCCAATCTTCATTATATATATATATATAGTTTTTCCCCTCAAGGATACAAAGGGTAATAGAATTACAACATCCCATTACTACTCATTTGCTTTATCTCACATTTCACACATACTTGCCTCAGGATAATAATACTACTACTACCACCAATTATGATTTTAAAATATATTCGCATATGCTATCATCATTCTAACTGAATTTTTTATGGTCATCCTAAATATTGATTGTCAAAGGCTGTAGCCGTTACGTATGATGTACCACCCAGATCTCCCTTCAAGGAAGGGCTTGCTGCTCAGCTGCAGGGAGTTGGATCGTAGACAACCTATAGCTGGATCTACCTCAGCTGTAGAGACCTGTCTTCCTGAAATTATGCCCTTCCTAATGCAGTCTTGACCAGGTGATTAAGCGAGGTAGGTACAAAGGTCTGAGCTCTTTGGCCTAATGGCAGACACTCTGATGATCAATACTAGCTCTAGAGTTTTCAACATAGTTGAGCAAGTCTTTGTTGGGCTTGCATGATAGACTTCTTCCTATGCCCAATTCCGCTTTCTCCCCCTTTCTTTCACACATGTTGACTCCTAACAAACACCTTGTACCCCAATCTCTCTCTCAATATCTGCTTATGCTTCTGAAGAGCCCAAACTACAACAGTTAGTATCATAAGTGATCAGAGAAAGCAGGCAATAAGATGATATTTTGAAGCTGAATCACTCACTGTTTGGCAATGATGATACCATCACTGATGGTATGTTTTATATCCACAGCCCCTGGCACAGGTAATAATCCATTTGCTAAAGTTTTCAGTTGTGATGAACTGGGAAAATGTGCTGAGGAAAGGAAATGCACTAGTAGGCTAATAATGTATCAGTTGTTTGAGCTGTATGGAGAAAATAGTAGCAATAAGATTGCAAGATTAGATAGCTGTTGCTAAGCAGCATTAATGATCTATAGAAGATAAGGAACAGCTGAGGGTAATAGACACTTGAAAGTCAGTTGTAAAAGCCAGAGGGCTTCTTTGGATGCTTACAAAGAAGCTCTCATCTCTTCTTATCACTTAGTAGTCAGAGTTGCTGAATTTCAAAAATAGTCAAATGCACAACCAGGTTAGGCTTGTTATGACAAAATTAGGGCCTTGTTTAGGAAAATCTGGGGCTTGAAACATAGGATAGGGACATCTGAGTCGTTGGTCCTAAGGATTTTGACTACTAAGACTCCTCTGAAGCTTCTGAGCTTGCAGATATAGTTCACTCCTTCTTGTTAATAGCCAGCATGGTCCCCTTAGCTTCCTCCCCATCCCCTTGCTGGAAGAGGGTACAGAGCCCTTATCTGTGCAAAGTAACACGTGTCCCTCTAGGTAGTCTCCCCATCTCCTCTTCTAGCCATTCACTATTCCTAGAAATAGGGTTGAGCTGCAGCAAAACCCAGCAGGGTGTGTGCTAGGCCTAGTAAGGGAGGAAGGGGAGATTCAAGACCCAGCCAGTGTATTCTGGAAGAAGCTTGCTTGGGACTGAATTCTGAGAGTGATTGATCAAGAACCTAGAATATAAAATTGAATACAGAATGATTCATTGACTTGGAAGCATGCTACTGAGACACAGGACTTAATATACTGGCAAGGACCTCAGGAGATGGTCCACACTCCATACTAGAAGGGCTTCTAGAAGTATTGAAAAAGCAATAGCTCTCACAAAGCAGAGTTGAAATGCCAGACTTCTCACGATAGATGGCAGATGAAGAAATTAAAAATCTCAACAAATCAGGCATGCTGGAATGGATATCCACTGGAACATAATCTACACATTATTGATAAAGGCCATAGGGGATACACTGGTAAAATAGGCACCAGCATAGCCATAAAGCTGATTGGAGGTTCTCCTCTAGGCCAGGGCTGATAGCAAAACTAGTTGTTATAGAACTTAGCTTGCTGATGGCAATGGAGATGATAGGACCCTGGATATAATAGAGGTCAGGTGGCAGCACTTCCATTAATGTCTCTGTAATCATTTAGATTTTTCTCTAGAAAACTCTTCAGGAAGGGTTCATGAGAACACTATTCTCTGAGTTCTTGTGTGTTTATAACGGTTTTTGATATTTTTACTTGAAAGACAGTTTTGCTGGATATAAAACTCTTCCTTCATATTTTCTTTAATAGAAAATTAAATAGTATCTAAAATGCTATTCTTTTCTTTCACCATAAAGCTTTGCTGTCAAAAAGTCTGAAGAGACTCTAATTTTCTTTATAAATCATAGCCTCTTTTTTGTCTAGATACCTAGAAGATTTTTCTTTAAAGCCCAATAACTGTATTTGTATATATCTCAGTGTTGGTTATTCTGGGTCAATACTCTCAAGTACACAGTTTACTCTTCTCATACATATTTTCAATTTTTTTCAGAAAAGTTTTCTTGATTTATGGTTTTTATAATAGTATATGTTTGTTTCCTTGCTTTGGTTTTCTTCTTAAGGGACTGCTATATTCACGTTGTATCTTTTTCTAAATTAATTTTTATTGGAGTTTGTTTGCTTTACAATTTGGTGTTACCTTCTTTGTCTAGCTTCAATATTTGTTGCTTCATCAGAAATTCTTTTCTTTTTTTGGGGGGGAGGGAGATTTTAATTTTTAGACAATTCCAAACTTATAAAAAAGTTGTGTGTACTGTACAAAGATTTTTTTTTCCTGAACAATTTGGGAATAAGTTGCCAAACTGATGCTTCCAGCATGCCTAAATTTATTCATTTGTATTTCCTTTTAAAAAGAACATTCTTCTATATAACCACAGTACAACCATCATAATCAGAAAATTAACATTGATACATTAGCTCATCTTGAAATAGTAGGTTGTAGCTTTGGTTTTATTTCATGGGCACATCACTCCAGCGTACATTCAGTGCCTGTAGGTTTGCTATTCTGTTCTATATTCTATTTTTTCATACAATAACTTTCTGTGAGTTTTGACCTAATTACTTTCTGTTTCTCATTTTTATGGTATGGAATTAAACCTCAATGCATTTCTGTTATTCAGTTTCAGAAGAAGATATGGTTCAGGGTAGATTTTCTGATTTCACAGAGCTTCCACTTCTACTATTTTCATGTTGTTTTAAAAAAAAACATGGTAACTTGCTCTGAGAGATTTCCTGGATGCATTTGTCTCCTCTACTTCTATCCAAGCCTTTTCTTTCCTTTGTCTCCATTGCCTTCATCCTGCTCAATTTTGATTCCAGTCCCAGCAGTTCCTCCTGAGTTTGGGTCCTGCCTTGGAAGGAAGTCTTGGCAGGTCTGTTTTGAAAGTTCTGCTCCAGCTCCTTCAGACCTTAGCAGGGACTTCTTGAGCTCATTTCTTCTTTTCAGACAGCCACTGATACCATGCTTATCTTGTGGCTGGAGTGATGGTACTTGTAATTGTACTTCAGGATTCAAGGAAATATCTTTGTTTAGTTTGGTTGCAAATGTTAACCCTGGGCTTTTGGTTTTACTGTCCAGTTTCTCTCTCTGCTTTTTTATGTGGGTATTAAGAAAGATACAAAATTATGCAGCCACTACTTCCCATAAATCCCATCCATCCACACATTTTAATGTGTATTATTTCAACATTATTCAGTTCTAAGTAACTTTTTTTTAATAAATTTATTTATTTATTTAATTTATTTATTGGCTGCATTGGGTCTTCTTTGCTGCACATGTGCTTTCTCTAGTTGCTGCGAGTGGGAGCTACTCTTCATTGTGGTGCGCAGGCTCCTCATTGTTGTGGCTTCTCTTGTTGTGGAGCATGGGCCCTAGGTGCGTTGGCTTCAATAGTTGTGGCACGTGGGCTCAGTAGTTGTGGCTCATGGGCTTAGTTGGTCCGTGGCATGTGGAATCTTCCCCGGGCAGGGCTTGAACCTGTGTCCCCTGCATTGGTAGCTGAATTCTTTGCCACTGCACCACCTAAGAAGTCCCTAAGTAACTTTTAATTTCCTCTTTATCTTTGATCCATGGGTCTTGTTTAACCCCAAACAAATAATATTTGTTACTGATTTCTAATTTTGTGCTCAGATTGCATTCTCTAGGATGTTGATTCTTTCTACATTTTTGAGACTTGCTTTATGTGATCAAACTTTTAAATGTTTCATGTGTGTTTAAAGTAAATAAATACTCTGCAGTTCTTGGATACACTGTTAATTGTTATTCAAATATTTCACATCCTTACTTATTTTTTTTGGCTTGACTATCAATTACTGAAAAAATATGTATTAAAATCTCCCATTTTGATAGTAGTTAGATAGATGATAGATGACAAAGATAGATGATAGAGAGTTATATAGTTATCTATAGTTATTATATGTATACTAATCTAGAATTGTTTTACCTTCCTGGTAAACTGAACCATTTATAAATTATGGCAATATCTTTACCTTAAGCAATGTTTTTTCCTTTCTTTACCTTGAGCAATGTTTTTTCCTTTAAATCTATATTATTGTACTTATCCCCTCTTTCCTTTGTTTGGTATTTACCTGTTGTATGTTTCTTTATTCTCTTATTTTTAACCTTTCTGTGTCCTTAAATTTTGATGTATCTGTTATAAACAGTATATAACTGCATTCTGCTTTTGTTTTTATTTCCTGAAATCTAACCCTTGACTTCCCATTGGGAAATTTAGTCCATTGATATTTATTGTAAATAATAAAATACTGTTATTCATTTCAAATTTCATATTTTGTGCTTTCATTTGTTTCTTCTTTCCATTTTTTCCATGCAATTTAAAATTATTACAGTTTTTATTCTTTTGTTGGTTACCCTAGAAATTTCAACATGCACAATTTATCTTTAAAAAGTCTAAAGCAATATTCCTTCCATCCTCCTGAATGCAGAGCTCAGAACACTGTAATGCTAATCACAAAACCCTCCCCCCATTTACATGTGGTTTTCTCATGGTTTTAGTTTTATCTTTTTTTAATCCTCAAGATTAGACATTATTATAATTGTTTTATTTAGTTGATGATTATTTATATTTTCCCACGTTTGTCATTTTCTTTGTTCACCATTTCTTTTTTGCATCTCAGAGCTTGTTTTTCTATCTATTTTCTTCTACCTTAAGTATACTCTTTAGAGTTCTTTTAATAAGAATCATTTAGGGACTTTCCTGGTGGCACAGTGGTTAAGAATCCACCTGCCAATGCAGGGAACAGGGGTTAGATCCCTGGTCTGGGAAGATCCCACATGCCACAGAGCAACTAAGCCCATGTGCCACAACTACTGAGCCTGCGCTCTAGAGCCCATGAGCCACAACTACTGAGCCTGCACACCACAACTACTGAAGCCCACACGCCTAGAGCCTGTGCTCCACAACAAGAGAAGCCACAGCAGTGAGAAGCCCACACACCACAATGAAGAGTAGCCCCTGCCCACCACAACTAGAGAAAGTCCATGCACAGCAACAAAGACCCAATGCAGCCAATGAATAAAAAATTAAAATTTAAAAAAAGAATCATTTAGTAGTAAACTCTCAGTTTTTGTTTTTGTGAAAGTGTTTAATTTTAGTCTCATTGTGGACAGATAATTTTGCTAGGTGTGAAATCCTAGATTTATAATTAGAAGATATATTTCCATTGTCATTGCTCCTGTTTAAAAGTCTACTTAAGTCTAACTAGCATTCTTTTGCAGACTTTTGGTCTTTTATCTTTTGGCTGCTTTTATGATATTCATTTTGTTATTCAACAGTTTACTATTATGTACCTAGGTGTGAATTTCTTTCTTTTCATCCTTCATGGACTTCCTGAATATAAGAATTGTTATATTTTATCAATAATGGACAATTATCTCTTTAAATATTGCTCTTCATCACCACACATTCTCTAATCTTTCCTCATGGAACTCCGATGAGGATGATGGCATGCCTTCTCATGCTAACCTCCATAATTTCCAATAGCTACCCGCCCCCTTTTCTCTTGGCTCTCTGCGCATTATTCCAGGTAACGTCTTTAGTTTATCATTCAATTCACTAATTTTCTCTTTAGATGATTCTAAACTGTTCTTTAGCTTCTTTAATCCACACATTGAATTTCTAATCTCAACTTGAAATTCTATTTGTTTCCTTTTCAATTCTTTTTAGTCACTCTTTATAATCTTCTTCCCTTTTGTAACATTTTAAATGCCTTCTTTTTTTCTTTAAGCTTATTAAAAATAGTTTACATTCTATTTTTGACAATGCCAATATATTCAAGCTTTGTCCTCCATTTTGTGGTTCTCGTGTCTTCTGGTTCTTTGTGTGTGTGTGTGTGTGTGTGTGTGTGTGTGTAAGTTCATATTCCTTGGAATTTATCTATAGTAATTTTTGAGTTCCGAAATTTTAAAAAAATATTTCCACAGAGAGGATTTTCATTTGATTCTTTAAGGGACCTGGGTGGACAATTAATCTTAAGACCTCTTTAGTATAAGTATTCAGCTTGGAGTTTGGCTTTTCAGTTTTAGAGTTGCTGTGAATTTTGGTCCCAGATACATGGGAAGGTAAGCTTGGGGTAGGAATTTTTGCAGAAGACTTTTGCCTTATTTTCCTCCCCTCAGAATCAAAGCCAAGACATGAAAGTACCCTCACTATCTACCTCTGTGGCATTGTTTTTGCCACCTAATTTATCACTAAGAATGTTGTCCTTCAGTGATGCTTGCTTTGTGCAGGAGTCTCAGATCTGACTTGCCTTCCACCTTACATGGGCTCTGTATTCTGCCCAGTTAAGGTCTAAGCTCTAGAAAACTAGGGATCTACATATACCTGTGTACAAATGCTGTCCAGAACGTTCTTGTCATTTCTAGGTTTTGAATATTTCTTTTACTCTCCCACCAACTCAGCAAAGCATTTAAATAATTTATTCAGCATCTTTAGATATTCTAAACTTGGAGACTGTCTCCAATCTCTCCCATGTCATGAGAAACAGAAGTCCTCTTTCTTGTTTTTCCACAATTATGTTAATTTTTCTTTGTTCTATAGTATTTTTTACAAAGTTTCCATGGACAATTTTTCTTTTCACTCATTCTCATATAAGGCAGGGTCTACGTATTCTGAATCTTTGCAGACAACAGGGTGTATGATTGTCTTTGGCTGTACTCTAACTCCTAGGCTAATGGATGACTCCTCTCCTCAGCTTTATAGTTGAAGGGGAGGTTGATATTCACAGTTCAAGCTGCTATAATTTTTAACAGACTTTCATCTAGTTGAGCTTCAGTGGCATTTTCACCTATAATCAGTGTCCAAGGCCCTAATACTTTAAACAAATGTGGTTCAAGAAAATCTATAGTTCTCAGCATGTACTGTTATCAACATTGTTTTTCCTCTCTGACTATAACTACTTTACTTATGAGAACATCTGTTTAAATGTAATATTCCACCACAGGTTTCTCCAAATCTCCCCTTTATTCTTTTCCTCAATTCCTGTCCATTTTTGTCATTGTAGCTATTTTCTAGGGGTTCAGTAGTTTTTCCCAATAAACTCAGTAATATCATTTTCATAAGTGATGAGACTATATCTGTCTTTCTATGAATAGTGAAATATGGTTGAATGTAGAAGAACGGTTTTTAGGAAATCTCAAAGTGTACCACCCCATGCTCTAAAGGAATGTTTTCCTATTTTCTGGTTTGTAAAAACCCCCAGCCTCTGATTGATCAAGGGATTGTGATGTGACTTTTTTCCTCAGGTGTTCTGTTGCACGAAGTTAATTTTTCACTTAACTATAACTTCATGAAACCTACATAGGATTTATTCCTCCAATTTTGTTTCATCTCCCCAATACTTAAGAGATTCTTCTTAGAGCCTAGGATTAGATTGTCCATCATTTTTAGTTTATTTTAGTTTAGTTGGGGTATTTTTCCTGATCTTTCAGGGGTATTTATGTCATTGGGATATTTTGAGATGCTGTATTGGGACATGCATGCCATATGCCATTTTCAACAAGAAGTCCACTTTCTTGGCTTTCATAAATTACATGAAAATATGATCCTTTCACTCAAAGATCCTGTCTTCCACATTTCTGGTAAGTTGGTAAATGTTTCCAAAGGAGGCTAGGACCCTCATAACTGGCCTCCCTAGTACGCTGAAAGATTCCAAATACTTGAGATCAGATTTGAGTGGTGACTGCTTCACCCTTTTCTCTTACAATAATGCATACCAGTTGATGGGGTAAAGAATCAACTCAACTGTCTAAGCTAAGTCTGTGGCCTTAGGAAAATAATCATATAGCAACCTTCTTCACCCTCTGCCCTTAGCCCCTGCTCTACTTTTCTCAACATGGAGCCCAGTGTTCAAAACTTCCTTTGTCTTAGGTTTCCTTCCAATGACTATACCTCCCCCTTCCCCTATTGTCCAAGTCCTTGAATTTCTTATCAGTTTTTCACAATTGCAGAAGTCTCTCATAAAATTGTTGGTTTATGGGACAAGGGAAAAACAGAGAAGCCCTTGAATATTGGGCATCCTGGACTTTGGGTGGGTCAGGGTTCCTTTCGCTGTCAGAATTAAGTCCAGTCAGGGCTTCCGGGTGGTGCAGTGGTTAAGAATCCACCTGCCAATATAGGGGACATAGGTTCAATCTCTGATCCAGGAAGATCCCACATGCCACGTAGCAAATAAGCCTGTGCACCACAGTTACTGAGCCTGTGTGCCACAACTACTGAAGCCCATGCGCCTAGAGGCCATCCTCTGCAACAAGACAAGCCACGGCAATGAGAAGCCCACAGACTGCTCACGGCAACTAGAGAAAGTTCGCACACAGCAAACAAGACTCAACGTAGCCAATAAATAAATAAATAAATAAATAAATAAAAAGAATTAAGTCCAGTTAGCTCTTCCTCAATCTTCTGAGATAACAAGGCAAATCAAGAATTTCTTGTGTGCATCTCACATTTCTACTATTCAGTGAATGAGTATATTGCCCCCCAGGCCAGAGCAGTAATTACCACATCAGTCTACTGATGCAGTAGATAGCCTCATAGGCATCCAGAAACCTCATACTGATTAATATTGTCTGCCAAGCATATGCATTTTAAGAATCCCACTCAGATTATTAACAAATGAACTTTCCCTTACTAACCAAATCACTATGGAAGTGGCCAGGCATGGGAGCACTCAAGATTTTAGGCTAAATGACAGGACTATTAAATCATCTGTTTAGCAAATTTAGAGATGATTGTATAGGTGCCAGTTTTAGAAAAGTCTTCAGTGTTGAGCTAATGGGCTCTGTCATTGGACCTGCTTATTCAAACACTTGGATGATACGAAGCTGGAAAGAACCCCTAAGTTGTGGATTGACAAATTAAGATTCAGTGAAGAAAAAGAACAGTGGCCTGAAACATACAAAAGGGGAAGAGAGATATTTTTAACTGATAACAAAATTATCTTCATTTAGATTAAAATATTTCATTGCTTAATATAATAGTCTAATCCAGGAAAAGCCCAATTTGGTAGCAATTTCTGTGGAAAAGTCTTGAGGTTTTAATTTATCTGACACTGAATATTAAGCCATTATGCAACCCGATTTAAAAAAAAAAAACTGTAATGCTGTCAGCCTAAATCCAGACCAAGGGAGATTTTAACCTTCTGGCCTCCACACTATTAGACTCCTCCTGCAATAGTATTCAGGTAACACATTTGGAGATCACTGGAAAATATGCACATCCTCAGAGAAGAGAAACTTGGGTTGTAAAGGATATAGAAACTGTTACAGGAGAAACAATCAATTAAACCATGTTAGAGACTGGAAAAGAGAAGATCTCTATCTTTAAATATTTAAAGTGCTGACAAATGAAAGAAGGAGCAGATTTACCCCTGTTTGCTCTATTTCACAAAACTCAGGCCAATGAAACAAAGTTTGGGGGAGTTAGACTTACTTCAACTTGTAAAAGAATGTCTAACCAATTTCGGATACACCACAATGGAATGGACTACCTTAATAAAATAGTGAGCTCTTTATCATTAGAATTATTCAAGAGAGTCTGGATGAACCTTCTAGAATAATTTGGAGGTGTGAGAGTTGGACAAAGTGGCCTCCAATTTTTAGAACCTATGTTTTTAAAATTATTTCCCATTAAGATTTTAATGACTAATATGTACAGTATGATATCATATGACAAAAACAATGACTAATGGCACCACACTAAGCATTATCACAATCATTATCTCAGGGCACAATGAGAGATAAAATTTTTGTCTGGGGTAGGGAAAGAAGGGTCTGCTTAGTGCTATTTCACCAGGCAGTATCATCATTATATAAGACTGGCTTCAGTTTACGTGCTTGACTGCATCAGTATCTCTGTAAGATATTGGAGAGAGGAAGCAAAGGAAGGGAGGAAATTTTATCCTATGAAGCATAATCATGTACCTTCACATTCATTATTTCAATTAGTCCTTGTGACAGCTGAGGGCAGTAGAAAGTATTACACTCATTTTACAAATAAAGCTATTGACACTTAGAGAAGGTAAGAGACCAAGGTTACACAGTTAGTAGGTCAAGATCACAATATAGTGACAAAAATGGAAAAGAGGATAAATTGGCTTTCTCAAAGTTTTTTTATGGAATCCCAGATCTCTGAGTTGGAAAGAGCTTTACAGGTTCTCGATTTCAACCACCCAGCAGCTACATGACGTCCTTCTTAGCCTTGAGGAATTAGGTATGTGCACTTGGTCTAAAGGTAAACCTACTAAAAGAAAAATGAAGTTGACTTTTAAAACCTAATGATTCTAATAGCTCTGCCCTCCTCAACCCCCTCCACCTAGTTTAGATCAGGCCCCTGCTGTGGACACCCAGTACAGATTAATGGGTGCCTAGCCTTGGGGGAAGAGACCCCAACAGACTGTGCCCCTAGTATCCTGGTGTTCACCATTGGCCTCTGGAACCTGATGGGGCCCCAGGCAAAATCTTAGTGCTTTCCAGTACAGGCACCCAGGAAGCTATCTCTGTTCCAAACCACTCCACAGGTCTGCACCACAGGGAGCAGGTCCCAGCGGGAAAGAACGTATTCCTAACATTTGTGTTGATTCCATTCCGTTCTCTGAATTTCCTGATTGGGCTGTAGATGCATCAAATCTGCCTCAGGCAGAAGGCCCCAAGATGCAGCACTTTCTGCCCCATAACTTCCTCTCATTCCTGCAGGCAGTCCTGGGAGCAGACCAGCCACAGAGCCAGTGCAAGCAAGAAACTCGCAGCCTCCTGGTGTGTGTGATTCATCAGCCTCTCATTTCCCAGCTCATGACGCATCCTGGCTCAAAAATCAATTTTTAATCTTCATCGAATCTTTGAAGAAGAACCCAGAAGAACTGAATGGCATGAGAAAGGCAAAAAAATAAGACAGGAAGGAGAAAGAGAAATATCTTGGTCTCCAATATCCTTCAGAGCAGAGATCAAGAGCAGGTTGTACTAGTTCTCTAAATTCTAAAACAAGAAGCTCTGCGAGGTCTCCCATGACTGTGCCAGTGCAGCTTTCCCAGCTACTGTGCATTCCCTGTGAAGAATACAAAATTGTGTAAGGTGGTCTCCCTGCCCATAGGGCTCGAAACTCATGGGAGAGCCTTCTCAAATCCTCCAGACCACAATGGCGTCTTTCACCATCATCCCACAGCACCCAACCTCTTCCCATCGAGTCTCACACTGTACATGGATCTCTGCTTATGACCCTAACTACACTAGAAGTTTGTGAACTCCAAGAACCAGATTTTAATCATCTCTATAGCCACAGAGCAGCTAGCATAGTGCCTGCCACACAGCAATTGTTCAGTAAATGTGACATGAATGCAGTCTTATTGGGGAGATAAAAGATACACAGGGATAAATGAAAACTGCGTGCCAGGAAGTGTAAGTGTGGCATAAAGGGGCAGAACCCCAGGTGGTGAATCAGCTCACTTGACTCTAATCCCAGCTCAGCCATTAACAACTGCATAAACTTGGACAGGTTGCTTCTTCTCTTTGGACCTTGCCAATCCAGGCATCCAAGCTCCCATGTTTGCCAAATTAAGGGGCTGGTAAAAGATTTCTCGAAGCTTCCAGAAAGAGGTTCAGAGGTGATGAATCCTAAGGGATGGGCAGCAAAGGTCTGTGTGAACTCACCGTGTTCCAGGAGCCCAAAGCTGAACTTCTCCCTCTGGAGGTAGCGCTATCCCCCTCAGGATTATGTCTTCTAGGTCCTTTGCCATGAGGAATTGACAGGCCTCAGGCGGAGAAAACCTGAGCAAAGATATTTCCCAAAGGGCTTCTCTCCATACCACATCCTAACATCTTGTTTAAGAAAGAAAGCAAATTTTCTGGTCTCTAAATTCCTGAATATACCTTTTCCACCATTTTGAAAATTAGGACATCTTCCCATTCCAAGTTTTGAAGCACCAAAGATTCTGCAGTTACATCTGCAATTGTACCCATCCCCCATGACATGCTTCATCTGCCTCTGGGACTGCGATTCATTGGGAGATGCTGCATTTAGACCTCAGACTCTCTTGTAACTATGATTGATTCATACTTTTTCTATGTAGACGATATCCACCTTAATGTAGAAAATGAACAAAAATAGAAATTGAGTAGGTCTGGGTTCTTTCTATTGTCCATTAACATTTCACCAGCCTAGGCTTCCTAGGTGGCGCAGTGGTTGAGAATCCGCCTGCCAAGGCAGGGGACACGGGTTCGATCCCTGCTCCAGGAAGATCCCACATGCCGCGGAGCAACTAAGCCCATGTGCCGCAACTATTGAGCCCATGTGCTACAACTACTGAAGCCCACGCACCTAGAGCCCATGCTCCGCAACAAAAGAAGCCAAGGCAATGAGGAGCCCACGCATCACAACGAAGAGTAGCCCCCCCCCACTCACCACAACTAAAAAGAAAGCCCACACACAGCAAAAAAGACCCAACACAGCCAATAAAATAAATAAATAAATTTATTAAAAAAAAAAAAAAAACATTTCACCAGCTGTCCCAAGAATTGGATCTGTGACTCCCTTGATCTTCCTTTTGTTCTGATCATAGTTTTAAAAGCAGGTATTTTGTTCTTGTTCTCAGCACTATTTGAAAACTTCATTTGCTTCAGCTATTTTGGAATTATAACATTCTTCTTACATGTCTCTGCTAAACTTGACTAGATGACTTCTTTCTACGTCTCTTGGATGTGCCCTTGGAAAACTGAACCCAGAGAAAGCTCCTATGGCAACTACATTATTCCTAAATGTTGTTTCCCCTTTTCTTCCTTATCAGGGTCATCTATAGTTGAATAATTACATTTATAATTCTTGGATTCTCCCAGTCTTTTGAATCAGTGCTTCTCAGAGCCCTGGATTTACATTTGATTTTCTATGACATTTGCTTCCTTAGATATAAGGGACGATGCCAGGGTTTCCATCCTTGGCTACTTCTATCTAAGACTATTCCCACCTCCACCCCCATCCCCAAATCTTCTGTCATTTCCTTGTCTTCAAGATCAGTTGTTACTTATTGATCACCTTTGGGTCTAGAGATTGAAAGAACTCTCCCAAAGTCAAAACAGTGGCAGTCTCTGTGGGGAGAGGATGGGACGTAGAACTGAGATGAGCATTTAAAAGGAGTTTCATTTGATCTAAGAATAGTTTACTTCTCCAATAAAAGTCTAGAGCAAATATCTCAAAGCAGTAATATTTCTTAATTCTAGGGGTTAGTTAGTACATTCATTTTTGCTAGATTATTCTTGGTATTTTCCTCACAATTTTAAAAAAATAAAAATTAAGACCAGAGTGACAATTCACCTCATTTTATTTCATAAAGTAATACCAGAATTTATCAGATGCTGTCTCTGCTTCTTCAGACATTTTAAGACATACACCCCACAGTTGCCATATATATATATATATAGCTCCAAATGCACTGCTTCTATCCCCCCCCCCCCACCTTCTCCTCCTTCTCCTCATTGGGTCTTTCTCTCATTTAGGTGATCCTTAGCACTCATTTTGAGCCCTGTCTTCCTTCTCAGAATATATTTCTTTCTGACTTCTATCTTGCTTTGTTCCTTTCATCCTGTCTTCTGTAAGAGTACAGAAGTCATTTATTCTTTCTAATAAATTGAGACACAATAATGCATTACTCAGTTTCTTTGCCTTTTCCTCCTGCAAGTCTCATGATTTTACATAGAGCTCACATCAGTGGGGATGACCTTCTCTCTGTGACAGCTAGCTGAGAACAGATTTACAAGAAAATCTGTCCTAAACCTCAGATTATTATCTGGGGAGGTGGCAGGAGATCACTGGACACCTGGAAGTGTGCCCCCCCCCCCCGCTGCCTTCTAGGATAAAGGACAGAGAAAGGGAAAGGTAAAATGGCACAAAGATCGACATAATGGTCTTTATAGTTTTCCCAATGTCAGTTCTGTATAGGACACATCATAAAATAGAAGTCATTAAACTAAGCTAGGAACCACATTAACAAAATTTATGAAGGAAGTTTTATGTGCAAGATGTACAGCAGATATGAAAGTTGTTAAACAACAAACACTCAGCCTACTTCAGTGGGTGAGGAGAAAGGCTTGGCAGCGCACAAAAAGTAACCATGAGCAATGAAGGAACATGAAGGTAGCATCTCAGTCCTGAAGTTGTTCACTTCTTAAGAAGCAAGTCCTTCTTTCTTTAGATCCAGCATTGCACAGAAGCATACAATAAACAGAAGGGCTAGAATTAAGACTGCAGTAATAAAGGGTTGGCAATTCTATACCTTAAATCAGTTGTAAGCAGAGAAATGTAGGCACATTCTCCACAGTTAATGTAAACCCCTGAGATTAGTCAAAGGAAGTAATCAGTGTATACATATTGTCCCAAATCAATTTGACACCCAAAAGAGAACAGAGATAGAGGCACCAAACTAGAACCCATCAGAAAAATACTTCTTAATCACTCCTGGCTCAGGGTTTCACTAGTACTCTACAGAGCACAGGGAGGTTGTTTGTTTGTTTGTCTTTGTAGTAAACACCAGAACCAGAAACATACTACTCTTTGTTTTCTAACTTAACATGTATGTATTTTGGGGTATACAACATGTACACTCACCATGTTCTTAAATTAACTGCTTAATAAGTTCTACATGGTTCTTTCTATAGTATAAGTTCAGATCCTATCAACTCATCTTCTTGTAGCTTTTACTGAAGTCAACACGAGAGAGCTTGGGGGGATGTTGTTAAGAAACACCTGAAATTGACCCCACTGACATTTTCAGTGAAAGCTGTAGTGCCAAGAGAATGAAGCTCAGCAAAGTTGCCACTCAAATAATTCTTACCTAGGTGAGCCACATGTAACACTAGATAGGATATTGAAACATTTTAAAATTCATTTTCCACCAGGATGGCATTTACAATATAATTGGAAAAGGATGAATTATTGTTATATTAAATGCTAAATGATAATAAGAGCTAAAAGTAATATTTAAGATATCATAAAACAATATATGATTTATTGCTAAATGAACATTATTGCTACATGATATCAGAAAGGAATAAAGGAATCAAAAAAGAATTAAATAAATGGAGAGATATCCCATGTTCATGGATAGAAAGACAATATTGTCAAGATGTTAGTTCTTCCCGATTTGATCTATAGATTCAATGTAATCCCAATCAAAATCCCAGCAAATTATTTTATGCATACCAACAAATTTATTCTAAAGTTTATATGGAGAGGCAAAAGACCCAGATTAACCAATACAATATTGAGAACAACTACCACAACTTCAGAACTTACTGTAAAGCTACAGTAATCAAGACAGTATGGTATCGGTGAAAGGATAAACACATATAGAGAGCCCAGAAACAGATCCACATAGATATTGTCAACTGGTCTTTGATAAATGAGCAAAGATATTACAATGGAGCAAAAATAATCTCTTCAACAAATGGTACTGGAACAACTGGACATCCACTTGCAAAAAAATGAATCTAGATACAGATTTTATACCTTTCCCCAAAATTAATTCAAATGGATCATAGACCCTAATGTAAAACACAAAACTATAAAATCCCTAGAATATAACATAGGAGAAAACCTAGATGACCTTGGGTATGGTGACAACTTATATACAACACCAAAGACACAATCCATTAAAGAAATAATAAGCTAGACTTCTTTAAAATTAAAAACTTCTGCTCTGCAAAAGACAACATCAACAGAATGATAAGACTAGCCATAGACTGGGAGAAAATACTTGCAAAAGACACATCTGATAAAGGACTGTTATCTAAAATATACAAAAAACCCTTAACATTCAACGATAAGAAAACTACTTGATTAAAAAGTGGGCCAGAGTGGAAGAAAGTTCTAGTGGCTTGAGGGATCGGCAGGAGCAGCCCGGTGGCGGGAGAAACCGTTACGGGAACTGGAGATTAAGGTTGATCAAGATGACAACCTCCCAAAAGCACCGAGACTTCGTGGCAGAACCCATGGGGGAAAAGCCAGTGGGAAGCCTGGCCAGGATTGGCAAAGTCCTGGGCAAGAAGCTGGAAGAAAGGGGCTTTGACAAGGCCTATGTGGTCCTTAGCCAGTTTCTGGTGCTAAAGAAAGATGAAGATCTCTTCCGGGAATGGCTGAAGGACACGTGTGGCGCCAACGCCAAGCAGTCCTGGGACTGCTTCTGGTGCCTTCGAGAGTGGTGCGATGCCTTCTTGTGATGCTCTCTGGGGAGCACCCAACCCCCAGCCCCAGCATTGAGTCTCCAGAGTTTGCAGCCCAGTGAGGATTCCACCCCCCCCCCACCGTCCTCTACAAAGGAAAAGATTGTTGTTATCGTGCACATCTCCCATGTACACCAGGGTCTTTTAGGAGTTCTCAGCCTTCACCATTTCAACTTTTTTGGAATTCTCACCTTTGCATGCATCTCCTTTCTCCTTTCCCTGCCAGTTTTGTGACAGCAATTACCAGCTTTTCTGAGTGGATTCCTGGCCCTGTCCCTCACCCCCCACCCCTGGTCTGTTTTATGCCATTTGGGCCTCTTTTTGGCAGAACAGTCACTGTCCGTGTAAAGTTTTTTAAATCAATAAAGTCAGTGGCTTTCAAAAAAAAAAAAAAGTGGGCCAAACACCTTAACAGATACCTCACCAAAGAAGATATACAGATGGAAAAGAAGCGTATGAAAAAATACTCCACATTCATGTCATCAAAGATGCAAGTTAAAACAACACTGAGATACTAGTATCCACCTATTAGAATGGTCAAAATCCAGAACACTGACAATACCAAATGCTGGTGAAGATGTGGAGCAACAAGAATTGCTGATAAGAATGCAAAATGGTACAGCCACTTTGTAAGACTGTTTGGCAATTTCTTACAAAAGTAAGCATACTCTTACCATAAAATCCAGCAATCCACACTTCTTAGTATTTAAAAAGGAACTAAAAACTTACATTCACAAAAAAACCTTCACATAGATGTTTACAGCAGCTGTATTCATAATAGTCAAAACCTGGAAACAACCAAGTTTCTTTCAGTAGGTGAATGGATAAACAAACTATGGTACATCCAGTCAATGGAATATTATTCAGTACCAAAAAGATATAAGCTATCAAACCATGAATAGACATGGAGGAAACTTAAATGCATATAACTAAATCAGAAAAGCTAATCTACATACTATATGATTTTAACTATATGACATTCTGAAAAAGGCAAAACTATGGAGACAATAAAAAGATCAGTGGTTGACAGGGGTGCAGGAGGACAGGGAGAGATAACAACACAGAGCCAAAAGGATTTTTAGGACAGTCAAAATATTCTGTTTGATATTATAATGATGGATACATGTCATTATACATTTGTGTAAAACCATAGCATGCATAATACCAATAGTGAACTCTAAGGCAAACTATGGACTTTGAGTGATTATGATGTGTCAATATAGGTTCATCCTTGGTAAGATGTACCACTCTGATGAGTGGTGTTGATAATGGAAGAAGCTATCATGTGTCAGGGTGGAAGGTACATGGACCTTCCTCTCAATTTTTTTGTAAATTTAAAACTGCCCTAATAAAAATCTTTTTTAAAAAAAGACATGCACTGAGCAATGAATAAAAGTCAATTGATTACAGTGAAAAATAAGGATAGATAAATTTCAGGGTCAGACAGTGAAAAATATGTATTGCATAAATATGAACCTAAATACATGCATTATAAGTAGTAGCAAGTTCCCTTTATTTTACACAGTTTTAGGACTTCCAACACCTACTTACATGCATTACATTTGTATTCAAAATATCCATGTACAACAGGCAAAGTCAGTGTTATCCCCCTCTTACAGATGGAGAAACTAAGGCTCAAAATATAATCCTTCTGACACTTAATCCAGTGTTCCTTCAAGGGCAAAAGGGCCAAAATAATTTAACAACTTTCTTGATTAACTCTCTAGCCTTTACTGAAAACTGCAATACTTAAGGTAAAGAAGACTCACAAACCGTGGCTCAGGAAACTTGGGCAATAATCAGGAGATACAGGTACTTGTATAAAGCACAAATGCTCTGAAATTATAAAATGCTACAAAATGTTAGTGGTGGTGATGGTGATTTTCTTTTAGGCAACATTTCCCAACTTTCTGAATCCAGAGATGGAAATTCCATTTCAATCCCAACTACAGCACAGCCAGTGAAGCACACCAGGCCCACTGAGTGAGGATTCAAGACCTGCTAGAATGTCCCCTTCCTCCATCAATTCCTTATGTCGCCAGAGCCTGTGTGGAAGGGAGGAAATTGCAACCCTCTCATTTTATGACATCCATGCTGTGGCTGAAGGATTTAAAACAGCTAGCCTGAAATCACTCAGGGAGGCCAGGTGTGTTGGGAAGCCTTCTCTTCATGTTTTATTTGCTTCTGTTCACAGTCTCTGTAGAAGGGATGAAGATAAGTCCTTCCCAGCAACTGACTCTGCCAGGCCTGCTCACTTGCCCCAGATCTGAGGCCAGGGGTTTGAGGGGTGTGAGGCTTGGGGTGGGGAAGGGTGGGCACAGTCTAGGGTAACAGGATCACAGTAGATTTTCCTCAGAGCCCTATATATTAAGTGTATTACACAAACCACAGTGACCAAGAGGGGCTCCCTCCAGGGTCAGCCAAATCTAAATTCAGATCCAAGCTGTGTCACTCACTGGTTGTGCAATTGTCAGCAAATTACTTAACTTCTCTAAGCCATGGTTTCCTCTTCTGTAAGAGGAGGAGCGTAATAATCCCTACCTCACACCAGCATAGAGTCTTGCACAAAACACTAATTGCTAGCTATCGCTGTTACTGTTCTAACAACCATTACCAGTTATTACTAAGGGCTTAATATGCCAATAAACCAGTCATAGATGAATGAAGTGAAAGATCAGAAAGAGTCTGGGTCCAGGATCTCTGGGTCAACAGATCAGAGCACTGATTGTCTTCCTTCTTTGGAGTGGTTGGGAGAGATTTTTGGTGGGGAGTGGGTAAAGTGCATTTATTTTCTTCTATGCATTTATTTACATTAAAATATATATATATGTGCGTGTATGTATTATATATAATATATATACATATATATACATACACATATATGTATATATATATTTAAGGAAAAGGAGAAAAAGCCTCCTCCCTTCCAGCATCCAGTGTCCTCTGGACTTGGCAGGAATAGAGCAAGGGCCAGACCCCCAGGAGAAAGTGCAGGAGCAGAAGGCAATGGCAATGATATTGTGGTCTGTGGAAGAGAGATGCCAGTGTGCCTGCACCCACCCAGGGCAGAGGAATGCAGCCTCATCAGATTAAAGCTAGAGAAGGAGTTCTGAGCCTGGATCTCTCTGCCCTGGGTCAGTGCCAAGAGGAAAGTTTCTTTCAGCAGCTCCCAGCCCTTCCCCACAGAGCCCACACTCAATGGGGAGGCCAATCTGTGTGGGGAGGAGGCAGGTTCCTTAAGCACCTCCAGTAGGTAGGAAATTTACCTGTGATATTTATGCAATCCTCACTACCACCATAGTACTACTGGTTTCATTTTACAGATGATAAAAGTGGGGTACAAAGACCAAGGTCACAGTGCCAGTAAGTGACTGATCGATCACAGGTATGTATGACTCTAAAACCCAGTTCTGTCTAAGGTTCCACAGGGCCTAGGTCCAAGAAAGAGTTTATGAAGTTGGAAGTCTGGAAAGTTGGATTCTAACTGCCATTCTGCTGCTAACTAGCTGGGTGACCTTGGGAAGGACCTCTGGGGGCTAGAGATTCCTCTTAGATAAAATGAGACAGCGGCCTCAAAGGCAGGTTAGGACCTGCCATGTCCACCTGTGTTCTGGGAGTGTGATCCAGTGTGTTCACAGGGCCTAGTGCACTGGGAGAGAACCACCCTTTCCCAGGATGTGCTGGCCGCAGAGGCCAGATGCAAGAGGCCCCATCACATCAGCACTGCTTAGCTCTGTCTTCACAGCTTGTTTCCCAGGAGGTTCTCGTCATCTTCCCCTTCTTCTCACACTCTGTACATGTAGTCCCACCCACTGGGATGAATGCCCACTCCCTCTGCCCTAAGCCATACATTCAACAGCAATCAAGTGGGCAGTGCTGAATTTAATAATGTCCCCAGGGTAACATTAAATCAGAGTAATTGCTATTTATTTCCTCTGAGATTCAGTTATTAACAATTCATGTCTTGAAAGCATGGGGCATCCCCAAATCCTTAAATGTTCTGGGGCTGAGAAAGGCATAACCTGGTATTTGGCCTGGAGCTGCCTTTCCCTCCCCCCGTCCCCAGCCCCAACCCCACCTGCTCAGCCACAGAGGGAGCCAAGGGCTTTCTGGAAAGCAATTCCTGCAGAACCCTGCTCACCCTGAGAACCTCACAGAGGGCAACTGCAGCCTCTAGTTTTCCCCAAGATGCTCCAAACTAATTCAAAACCTTCACTGGGAGGAGCAAAGGGTCAGGAGTCTTGGGGAGAGTGACACACAGCCAACTCTCAGCAGTTAATCACCTGAGAACGTTCCACCAGCGACTCAGACCTCAGAAGTGGAGCTAGGAGGTGTTCACTGTTCCAACACCACGAGTAACCCTAGGGGAAAGGCAAAAGAGGGATTCTCTCCAAGTGAGGGATTCACCCCAAGAATGTGTTCCTTGGAAGAGAGATGTGAACGTTCTAGGTTCACAGGGGCTGTCCCACAGTATGCAAGCTCATGTAGCCCTGAATCAGTGGTATATTTCTGATTTGTATCCTGGCTCCTTCACTAACTAGCTCCTTCCCCTCTGGAAAGCTGTTCGATCTCTTTCTATGTCTTTGATCTTTTCTGATGTGTAAAATGGAGCTAAGCACATGTCACATAAGGTTTTTTCAAGAATTAAATGAAATAGTGCAAAGGTCTTTTCAAGTAGTAAGTACTATTAGATTATAACTATGATTGTTTTGGGAACTCATGGTGAGTCCTGCTGCAAAGCCTGTACTCTTTTGTTTGATAAATTTGGCTTAGTTTATATAAAGTTTTCTTAAATAAATCTTCAGACCAAACAATTTCCCACTAGAAGAAAACCTGCTTTCTTGGAAATAGGTGCAACAGGCATATTGAGAGGCACTGTTATTGTTTAAAAGTAATGGATGACACAGAATCCCTCTGAGTCCTCAAAGACTTCAACAGTGCTGCTCTGTCTGGGGAGCAGAACTGGGGGCAGGGAACCCGAGGGGAGAAGAGCTAAAATTTGGGAGAGGGTGGGTGTACAGAGACCAGTGCCCCTGAACAGACAGCATTGCTCTTAGGGCATCTTTCTGGCTGAAGAACAACTGCTGTGACCATCACTGAGGGGTCTGCCACCCTCACACAGTGTCCCTTGGTCCCCTGGTCCCTTGGTGCTGCTACTGAATGAAGCACTGGCCTGGACAGAGCCAGCCAATCACTTCTCAGGAGAGATAAAGAACAGAGGGAGCTACACAAGCTCCTCATCGTCCCTTAGCTTCCCCTCTCACCTTGATCGTCCTCCAAGACCTCAAAGCATATTTAGGGTGGATAGGTGATGAGCACGTGACAGCATGGGTGACAGTGGATGGTCATCACTGTTCTACAGCTCACCACACATGCTTCCTCTTAGGTGGCCCTCATCCAGAAAGTGGAAACAGGTGGGAAAACAGACAAAATATATGATGTGAGACTCCGGGGAAGGAATGAGCAAGAGGAAGTAAAAGCTGTTCTTTCCCACAAGGACCAAAGAGAAATTAGCAAGTAGAACATCCTTGAATGAAAGAAGCAATCAATCAACGAATCAATGAATTGCAATTATTCCAGCTGGTTTGCTTCAACAGACTGATGCCAGAGGCATCAATGGAGAAGAGCAAAAGGGAGCCAGTGTGGAGGTTCTAAGGATCTATATGGGATTGTCTTAGACCCGCGTCAGCCCCAGAACAGGAGTCATAGTGTTTGAATATCTGAAAAGTCCCACAGTGGAAAACCCCCAAAGAAAAGACCCTGTTGAGCCTTTTGGCTCCAGGGCAACATACGCCAGAATTACTTCTTGCACCGCCCCATGTCCAACACACACAAAAATGTGTTTTGTTCTGTGAAACTGGCTCATATAAATGACATGAGCTAACCTCACCACATCCAGAAATGTTTGAAACAACATAAAAATCACAGTTGGCCCTGGACCAACTCTAATCACTCAGAATGTTTAATCCCAGGCTTTTCACCCACTTGTGGGTAGCAAGGGTATTTGCCAGCAGAGGCCCCCTCCTTGTAATTGAATTCATCGCCCTCCTTCCCCCCTGCTCGTGACACCCCCTCCCATGGTCCCCTCTTCCGGCCTCATAGATTGAAAGCTTCACAAGCACTTTTTACTCTTTCTTTCCATTGTTCCTGAGCTCAACAACATTATATCCTGCTATTTCTTCCTTTGAAGAACATTTACATGTGCTGTTGGTTTTCCTCTCTGTGGTTACAACCCTAGCCCAGGCCCTCATCCCCCTGCATCCATTTTGTGACCCTCCTGCCACCCATGTCTTCCCTCCTACACTGTCTGCAGGACGGGGTCCCTGCTCATGCCATGCTGCTGTGTCATGTCAGTGACTCCCCATCCCTACCAAGTCTTGCCTTCCCTTAATCACATTGAATTAATTCATGGTGAGGGGGATCTGTTCCATCACAAAAGGGTTGAACTTGGAGCCCTCCATCCCTGCCTGGCAGAGACTGCCTACTGTTTACAGCTAGCTCAAGGCCCATTTCTATTGTGAAGCTTTCCCTGGTTCCCCTAGTAATAAAAGTTTTGTGTTACTTTGCTCGTTCCTTTTATTTAATACTTATCACAGTTCACCCTTTGATTATAAAGCTAAGTTATTAGCTATTTATCCATCTTCCTCAGCCCCCTTCCTTGCGGCTCCCTGCATAGAGCCTTGCAACAGTAACTCTGGATGATGCGACTCAGGCTCACCCCTACTCTTTCTGATCCTGTCTGCTTATTTAAATCCTACCAACCCTTCAAGGCTTGCCTCTGTTTCTAAACTTCTGCATGGGATTCTGAAGCACAAAGTCCTGCCATATCAATTTCATCTTCTTCTAGGACAGGATGGTTCTAGACGGGCATATTAGGGAATCTGACCTGGTAATGAATATGACTGCAGTACAGCTTTGGATGAGCATTTCAAGATATCCTCATGAACAAGCATAGAGAAACAAGGGCTAGATACTAGGATATACTAGCTAAATAGCATAGTTAGGACAATTATAACTAAGTGAACTACCATATCCAAAGGATGTAGGCCTCACCTCTATGCTTAAATTTTTCAACAAATATTTACTGAGCTCCATAATCTTATTCATGACTTAAATTAAGATGCACAACTCATGCTTGATACATACATGAGGAACAGCACATAACAACGCTCCAAATACAGGAAGGGGTGGGGGAGTCAACCATGATTTATCGGCAAGAGGTTAGAAAAATATCTAACAGTTTTGACTGATACTAAACTCCATATGTCATAATAGAAGGATAGAAGAAGGAAGAAAGGAAGGAGGTAGGAAAGAAAGAAGAGGGAAAGAGAAAGAAGATGAAAAAGATAAGTGATTTCAGGTGACATAAAGAGAAGTTGAGCAGTGCTTTCCAAATCTTCATGGCACACTAGGCAGGCTAATAGATCTGTGGTCAAATAAACTTGGGAAACGTTGGGTTAGGTAAAGGTAAACAGGACTACTCAGATCCTTTAGGACTCTAATGTGCATTTTGAAATCTCCAAGAGGGGGGATAATCTGCAGGATTTCCCAAAGACATTTGACTGAAACTAACTTACCTCCCAAGCCTGACCCCAGAGCGTGTCCCAGGAGTTGGGATGAACAGAACTCACTTTGGGAAGCATGATTTATAGCAAAGGAATCCAGCTCCCTGGGCTGATCAGAGCCTAATCTAAAGTGTGGCGTGCGGCTCCGGGCGCCTCAAAGGGAGAGGAATAGAGTCAGCTGGGCAGGATTAGGAAGAGCAGTCAGGTTGGCACAAATATTCAAAACCATAATATCTGAGGAATGTTGCAAAATATGACATGTTTTGCCTGGGGAAGAGCTGACTTGGCAGGAGTATGAAATGATAACAGAAGGTTGAGGGCCTGATAATTGTAATTAAATATGTGAAGAGTTGTCCGATAAGGAAGGAATTAGACTTGTTCATGTGTGACCTCAAAAGAGGAAAATAGGACCAATGGTTGGAGCCCTCAGGGAGTCATACAGTTTCTTTTATACATATCCTTTTGGCTAAAATTCTGGTGCAACACTTATTGCTCAGCTAGGAGTATTATATTCAAGAGTCTCCAATTCCTTTGCTTTTCATTTTTTTCTGCCCATCAACAGGAATTGAGTCATGAGGGATCAAACGGGGCACTCAAATCCTACCTGAGGTGGTTTGAAAAGAGTCGAGTCCATGGGTGGGTCCCAGCCAAGACCTTGACGGGAAGCTAAGAGTCAAGCCAAGAAGAACAAAGAACAGCCCAAGTCCAAGGACAGGAGGCAGTAAACAGCAGCCGGGGCCAAGAGTCAGGCCCAGGCAGAAAGAACACTGGAATGGGAACAGGTCAAGAACCTGGTCTGGGATCATTGTTGTAAACAGCAGCTCATCTGTAGGGAATTAGCATATGAGATATCAGGCTGGCATAAAGATGCTGGATGGCAAGGAGTCTCAGACAGCCAAGCTGGGTAGCAGGAAGTTTTTCTTAGGCTGTCCCCAGTAGATCATCTACTATAGATAATAAGCAGTTAAGTGACACATACAAAACACCAATATTTGAATAAATTCCAAGAGCTTCCTTCATTTACTCCTCTTAGACTAGTATTTTAAGAATCTTTCCACTATTTTTAATTTCTTCAGCACTTGTACTAACTGGTCCAAGCTCCTTGTTTTACAAATGAGAAGACAGAAGCCCAGAGAGGGGCAATAATTTGCAATAGTGACATAACTTGATAGATTATGGAAGGGCAGGAAGTGAATTAAGGTCCTCAGGAATGCCCTCCCATTCTTGTCCCTCTGTGTCTACCATGGTGCCCAATACAATGATCAGCTCCCAATCTCTGCCCCATAAATGTTGGTTGAAGTAAATTAAGTAGGCATCAGTGTGTCAAGGGCTAATGTTGACTTCTCTATTTAGGTACTCCTCTACTTAAGAAATATTAAGTAGGAAGGTTAAGGAACAAATGCAGCTCCTGCTCTGGATGTAGGCCGATGTCCCTATTTGGCACGGGGGACTGAAGGGCCCCTAACTTGGGCATATTCCTTGTAAGAATGCTGACCTGACCTCTGAGGGCTAACCCAAGGAAGACCCTGTGAGCTCAGATACATCAGATTCTGAGGTGATGCTGAAGAAGGGCTCTGGGAAGTCTTTGGTCCCAGGCTACCTATAAATAAAGTGCAACTTTAAGTTGCAATATGAGCTATGGGTTTTTCCTTGCCTGGCCTTTGGGAACTCCCCCGGGCCCCCAGAGTCATGCCGCCAGAAAAGGCCATTAACTCCCACAACTCAGGGGTAAGTGCTGCTTCCCAGCCAAGGCTCGTAAAATTTCAAACAGAAATCCTTCCGAACTCAGGAAGATCAGCCTCGTTGACAAGAAACACACGGGCAGAGCCAACACATGGAATGCATTTTGCTCTGAACAGCTTCTTTTGATGCTGTTTCTAAGGGCTGAGACCACAGCTCTCTGCACCTTCATGGCAAGTGCTCAACTCTTGTTTCTCTAGGCCTTGGCATCCTGTTAGAGCTCCTAGTCTCTGGGACTGTTGACTCTCAATACCTTCATTGTGCCACAGAAGTGGCCTCTGGCCCTTTGGGCATGAACACATTACACATTGTTACTGTCTCAACTAGACTGTTTCCTCCACCACAGACACAGACTCAGAGCTACAAGCGTGGGCCCTCAGCTGTAGGGCAGACAGCCTGAGATGGAATGCTCCTCCTTGCCTGTACTGAGGACCATTTCTCTGCTTGTTGCACTTGCCTAAATAAGTCTACGATGTATGACTTCATTGGAGTCTCAAAAGCACCCTGGCAGTGCCAATCCTCCTTATCTATTCCACTAGCTACCCCCCAGCTGTCATTACTGCTCTCATTACTGAGTACCCTACCCGTGGATAGCCCATTCCAGGCCCTGGACCATGTCCACCAGTCCTTTCATCCCCACCCTCAAGCATTCTGTACATCTTTCTCCCAACCTGGAATGCTTTGCCTCCTCCACATCCCTTTTCTTCTATCTCAATTAATCCTCCAGGAAAACTTCCCAAGTTGACTCCTCCTAGCCCAGATCATTGCCTTTCTCCTTTCATTTTTAGCCCTCTAATCTACTAGCCACATTGCAGTGACTTACGTGCAAGTAGATGAAGTTGGGGAGGCATGTTATCCATGTTTATCTTCTAAAACTTTCTTCTGTTTCACTGTAGTTAATCAGTGTGGGTGGATGGATAAATAGATTAAAGGATGTAAGGATGGATGGATGGATGGATGATGGATGAATAAATGGATTAAAGAAATAGACTTCCACCAAACCCTGGACCTTGTTAACCCTAAATTCCTATATTTGATACAAGAATCTTAAGCACAGTACCCATAAAAGTACTTAAGAAAGGTACTTTTATCTGGCCATGAGACCAGTCAGTTTTTTTACAGTAGGAAACTGCCAACCTCAAGGTCCAAATCATAAAGTCTATTCTGTTCTGAGCAAAACAATCAGAGGGCCTAGACTTGGGTCACCACTCTCAGTAAGAACAAGGAGACCCCTCCTTGACTAACCCCTCTTCTCCCTGGAAGTCACCAGCTGCTCTCAGGCACCCACCAGTAGCTATCAAAAGCCTCCTGTGTTAGTTAGTTAAACTGTTACAACAAAATATCATAAACTAGATGGCTTATAGACAACCGATGTTTATTTCTCACAGTTCTGGAGGCTGGAAACTCCAAGATCAAGGCATCAGCAGATTCAATGTCTGGAGTGAGCCCTCTTCCCCATTCATAGATGGTTGTGTCTTCACCACGTCCTCACGTGGTGGAACGGGTGGGGATTCCTGTGGAATCTCTTTTATAAGGACAAGAACAAGGACGCAGATGCAGAGAATGGACTGGAGAACTCGAGGTTTGGGGGGGCGGGGGGTGAAGGGGAAGCTGAGACGAAGTGAGAGAGTAGCACAGACATATATATACTACCAACTGTAAAATAGCCAGTGGGAAGTTGCTGTATAACAAAGGGAGTTCAACTCGAGGATGGATGATGCCTTAGAGGACTGGGACGGGGAGGGTGGGGGGAAGTTGAGGGAGGGAGGGAATACGGGAATATGTGTATAAATACAGATGATTGAACTTGGTGTACCTCAAAAAAAAATTAATTAATTAATTAATTTTTAAAAAAAAAGGACACTAATCCCATCCATGAGGGCTCTACTCCCATGACCTAATCATCTCCCAAAGGCCCACCTCCTGATACCACCTGGGGTGTCAGGAATTCTACGTATGAATTTCTGAGGGACACACTCAGCCCATGTCATCTCCCACGTTTCATTTTACCTTTTTTTTTTTCTGTGTATCTAACAGCAACCAAATGTGTTCATTTTAAAGATTTTTCTGTCTGCATTTTATAAGAATGAAGAGGAGTGGGGGTGTGGAGAAGTTAAACATTAGACATAAGCCATGTAACCACAGAAGAGAGCAGAGAATTTTCTAAAAGGAAAAAAAAAAAAAAAAAGCCCCCGCCCAGAGGGCTTGTGGTGTCGACTAGACCTGTGGAGGGAGTGCAACAAGACAGGGCAGGCGCTCAGGGAGACAGGTGGCAGCCAAGGATAACTGTCTTTGCTCCTGGCCAGGCCAGCCTGTCACCTGCCACCTTGGAGGCAGCTCAGGGGAAGGCTCCAGAGAGAGATGAGAGGGAGGACAGAGCGGGATGAACTACTTCCAATACTAAGTGGAAATGGAGAATGGCTGAAAGGGGCCCAGACACTTGGCTTCTGACTTCTGTCCTCTCATATTCCTGTGCATGAGAGGGGGACAGAAAGGATACCGACGAAGCTGCTCCCCAACCTTCACAAGACTAAGGGGAAAAAGCAGGCCTGAGAACCAAACAGAGGAGTGTCTAGGATTTGACACTGGCCTTGCTGTATATCTTGTGTGTGTGTTTACTGTTCCAAGGTTAGTTTATTCTTCTAATATATGTTACTGTGCTGAACCCTTGGGTGAGGGTGACATCTTCTAGTCTCACCCATGCCATAACCCTGCAGCATTCTCTATTCATAAATTCCAGGGCTAGAGCCCAAAGGCATCTCAGTCCAACACATCTTGTCACACTGAAATAGAAGCAAAATTAAAACCTAGATATTGTGGAATGCCTCATAAAGTTCCCCCAACACACAACCCAGGCTCAGATTTCCCAATGTAAAACTGCTCCTCGTAAGACAACCCTCTTAAGAGATATGCAGAATATGTAGGTCAAGAAGGACAGCTTTGAATCAAGAAATTACATCAGTTCAAGGCACCATATTGAAGGAGAGTGTCCTGAGCAAAGTTGATGACCGGTAGTAAAGTCTGTCCAGTGCGGGACTCAGCCCTGGTTCACCAAGGACACACCTGGGACTTTGCTGAGACCCACAACACCCATCTGCATCCTGTGAATGTTCCCCTCTGTCCCTGGATCAGCAATCTTATAATCTAAGAGAAAAGGGGGGAGGCTGTGAGCCCTCAGGTCCAGGTCCTTGAGTTCACCTGACTACTTCATTCCTTTTAGAGAGAGTCACCTCCACTTACTAAACGGCAACTCCCCTAGTTACACAGCAGTAAATTAAAATGTTACTTGGAATTGAGCTTTTGCATTGTTTCCTTTCTTCAGTGATTTCAAAACTTGTGGAGGATGAGTGTTTTACAGTGAGCCAGCCAGAGGAAGGGAGAAGAGATTCACAAGGTTTGACAGATCTGATGAATGAATAGTTAAAACATCACAGGCTGACTCTTCAGGAGCCATGGACATAGTCGGGACCCAGAGCGGGGCGAAAGCCTTTCTTGGAGAGGAAGGACTCTACCTGATTGGTAAGAAAGTGACAGCTTTCAGCCCCCTGCAAGCTCCACCTGTGGCATAGAGGGTAGGAAGTGTTAAGACAGAGGGAAGGAAAATGTCCTCCCTATTGGTGCCGGGGTCTTGAGTGCTGGCTTCCAGAGCTGAGGTTGGACTTGACACTAGACCCACATCCTCAATTGCTGAAGTATTGGGAAGAAAATGAGATAGAGGCACCTTGAGCCTGCGGTTCATTTCTCTTCATCCCCCACTGTGAATGCGGAAAGTTTGGGACAAGCCCTGATGTGCGCAATGAAAGCTGTCTTTCTGGATTTTCAAGTAGATTAATGAGGTTGAGTTTTACAGAAAACATGTTTCAAACACATTAGCCACGGGCCAAACATCTCCTTGAAGGAATTTATTTTTAGAAGAGCCTTAAAAGTATTTTCTTTACAGTACTTGATACTAAAATCAATCCCTGTGATTACCTGAAACTCTATTTACTGTAAACCTTCCAGGACAAGAGAGCCTTTTGACAAATTCTCGCCAGAGTTGGGTTGCATGCTCCACTAGCCTCACTCATGAAAACTGGGAGTGGAGAGGGTGGGAAGCCGTCCTGCAGTTACACTCGGCCGTCTCCTGCTTTTAAAGTTGTCTGACAGAAACTGCCAGATCGGAGAACCAAGTTACTATTTGGCTTTGACAGTCTTGGGCGTGTCACAACTTTTCTAAGTCTCAATTTTTCTATTTATATAAGAAAGAATTGCAAAAACCATTTCCTTCCTAGCCCAGGAATTGCTTTCAGAACTATGAAGTCACACCTGAGATTCCCTCAGCTTAGCTAAGGAACGTACCTACTGGCGCAAATTTGAGTCACATCATGTCTGGAGGTTTTACATTTAAAGTGGAAACATTTTCATGATTGCTGTTTCAATCCTTCCAACAAATCTGTGAAGCAGGTGACATAGATGAGAGGTTGGGACTCAGAGAGGTTATGCATTTTTCTCAGTCCCAGAGCTATTAAGTGACAAAATGGTACCGTTCATTTGTTTCTACAGCAGCAATTCCCCATTACCTTTTCTATCTGATTTCCGTGACCAGTTGAAGAAAATTTACCTGTCTCAAGAGTCAAGGACTGAATAATAGTTGTAATAGTTGCTACCAACTGAGGCTCTCCTATGGGCCGTGTGTTTGAACAGTTACATTCATTGACTCAAATTCCCACAGCGACCCTTGCAAGTAGGTGGTGTTGTCCTCAGTTTATAGATCAGTAAGGCTAGAATCATTTCAGTATAAATGATGGAGTAAGGATTCAGATCTTTACTGTGCCAAATTCCACTCCATGATTAGGAGAGAAAGAATTCCATCAGGGGACTCTGCAAAGTCTAATGAACTTCCCAATATCACTAGAATCCCAGGGACTTCAACTCCAGGTGCTATTACCAGGGCCAAGTCTTTAAAACTCACCCAAATCTTTACGCTGTTGGCTGTAGAACGTCCAGAAGGTATGGTAACTATATCAGTGAAATACGTACATGAGAGGCAAAACTCACTCATGTTCTAGGGAAATCCAGAATTTATTAACCTTCCACCCCGGACTGCAGCATATGATGGCCATTTTTGAAAAAGCAATTATTTGTTATGTCTACAAAGTATATCCTCTTCATGAGGTTATAATCTCTGGCGGAGCAGAGCCCATAGGTTATACTTCGTGTCTGCCTTGCCCACAGAGAATGTAAAGAACATACTCCATAAATACAACCAGCCAAGTGGGTGGGTGGGTTAAACAATTGGGTTGCAGGAAAGTTTAGGGGAGACTTCAATCTACCCTGAGACTTCAGATTAAAAAAAAAAAAAAAACCTACATAAAATAAGGAAGTGGGGGGCATGAAATTACATTTAAAAAAAGCCCAAGTAAGCAAGGTACAGACTGTTTTAACAGGCCAGAGAATTCAGTCCCACACTCAACCCAGAAGGGATAAAGTTAGCACAATGTAAAACAATGCAAAAAGTAAACAAAGTGAAAGCAAGAGGATTTTTCCCCTTCGGGGGTCTAGCAAAATTGCAGCACTGCAAAATATGTCTCATTTTAGGTAGCAGGTAGCAAGCATGCAGTCCCAGGGGGTGTGACAGCCCTGTTCTCGAGTCAGGGCTCATAAAATACTTGCTCCTGTGGGGACATTTGCCAAAGTTCTCAGAAGTCCATCTGCACTTCCCTTCTAGAAGGTTCTCTTCCCAGGAATATATCCATAAATTAATTACTCTAATCACCAGCCACCTCCATGACAGGGCTTATCCTCGGAGGCGGGAGGGGGTTTAGAACCTTCTTTACATATAGAAGAAAACCCCTCCCCTTCCCAGAGCACCCAGAGAACTAAGGGGAAAGGAAACTTAACCATGAGTTTACATTACATTCAACTTTAAAAGAATCTTCAATGCAGTAAACACTTCATTCATTACACATGGGTAACTTATTATTTTACAAATTTTCCACCTCATTTGCCATCACAGGGTGACATCCCCCGTGCCCCAAAATGCCGCAGGGTGTCCTAGCACCTGTCATCAGTCAGTGAGGATCCAGGGAATGTTTCTGCATTTTAATATCAGCTAAAGCAAGTATAATACAGTTAAACCTGCTATTCTCCTTCCCTCCCCCATCCCCGCTGGCTCTAACCACACACACACACACACACACACACACACATTCCAAAGCTAATTACATGTGATTTGGGGTTTTTTCCAGAGCTAGAGATTATCCACCTTACTGTTCCCCTTGGGTCAACTGCACTGTGGCACATTTTATCAGCCTGCTTAAAGAAGCAGGCCTGACATTTCATCCTGTGGCTCTTTTAGAAAAGGGAAAACAGTGGGAATGTCACACAACTGGACCTGAGCCTCAACAGCACAAATCTGGGACGTGTTAGGGATGAGAAAACAGCTCCACATCTGCATGGCGCCTTCCATTCTCCGAGCTCCGGATAGACCAGAGACTTTTCACTGGGGCCTCACTAGTAAAGCAGGGTTACATCCAGCCTGTCATCCCAGGCCTCCGGGCAACTCCTCCTGACCACAGGAGGCCTCCCTGGCCTTTTGTTCTGCAGGCAGTTTGGACCACATCCCTTCAGCATTCCAGACTCCACTGTTCCCGGCCCAATTCCGAGCTAATAATACAATCTCCGTCTGTTTCCCTGCTCCACAAAATTTTAAATGGGAGATGTGTTGCTCTTCATTTCCTGTCTCACTCTCCCCACTGATTTTTAAACAGTTTGGCACTTCCCACCCTCAGGGATGGATGCCCTTCAGTGACCCATGGAGCCGTGCTAAGTGACTGCACAAACTCCAAATCGGGTGCTGAGCTGACAGCACGGTCTCCACTTAGAGTGAGGTCTAACCTATCAAGATGCGATCTACTGCATCCAGAGGTGGATGCATTCTTGACCTCTAGGGCAAAGGGCTCCTCATGCAACTGTCTCTACTCCCCCCTCTACCCTTGTCCTTTTTCCTTCCCTTAAGAATCACATCTTTGAGTCTCTGATGTTCTGTGCTAAGGAAAGGACGAGCACAACCGCCCTTTTCCCAAATCTACTAATTACAAACAGCAGGGGAGATGGAGACGTCCCCCTCCACGTTTGTGGGAGACAAATGTGCACACACACACAGCTCCGTTCTGTTCTTGTCCCTGGAAGGCAGCGTTCTTTTTTGGTTTAAATTCCCAAGGGAAGTGGCTATTTTGAACCAGCCGGGGGATATGAAGATAGCTGACCATTCTTGTTGTCCAGAAAGAGAGAGAATATCCAGAAGGTGAGAGGCTGTCTGTGGCTGGTTTGAATACATTCTTTAAGTTTTACGTTGAAGTTGATTCCTTTCCCATATGATTTCCATAATGTTCCTTTTCTCTATTTTTTCCTATGAAAAACTATCCTCTTATACTCTCCTATTTGTGACTCTCAAGGCTTATTAAAAATTTTTGAGGATGAAAAACACAGAAGTCCCTCCAGGCATGTTATTAGCGCCCAATAAGCTGAAACTCGAAACAAAACTGTGAAGTTTAGTTTTTCTCCAACACTCAACACTTCTCCCACCCCCAACAGGCATACCCACTTTGCCTGCTTCTCTCGCCACCATGATATCCTCCTGAGCCTTCCTGGCAGCCTTGGGCCTGGGACGGTGACCTACACACCCACCCCCTTCCTGCAGTTGCCTGAGTTCCAAGTTCACCTCTTCCCCCATCACTTAATCTCTCAAACTAATTCAAACAGATGTGTTAATGGATGGTAATGGAAAATAACAATAACAACACTCTATCTATGTATGGAATGAAACACTGTTCAAAGCACTGAGCAGTTTTTAAGGCTTTTACGTGCAATCATTTCACTTGATAATGTTTCTTACATTGGCCCATCGGTTAGATAGGACAGAAATTTTCGTCTCTGTTTTATGGATGAGGAAATTGAGATCCGTAGAGTTTAAATGTCTGGCCCAAAGTCACAGAGCTGGAAGGATGAGAGTTGGGACTAGATCCTAATGTTCTGGAACCTGGTTCCCATGCTGTGGCTGGACGGTTGCTCTTTCAGCCTGTGTGTCTCCTTTTGAAAGAGAACAGCTGGAGTAGGGAATGCCTTAATTGTTTCGCAAGGCAGAGACATGCTAGAACCACTGCGGTTACTTGTCCATAGTGCAGATTCCTGGGCACCACCCCAGATCTATTGAATCTGAGAGTGGGGACCAGAAATCTGTAATCTAATCCATTTCTAGAATGATTCTTATACACACTGATGTCTAAGAACCTTTTTCTTAAGTCAAAGAGCCAGATTTCTAATCGTGAAATTTCAGACTTTAGAGAAAGGTTAAAGCATTTTCTGAGAAACTCTTATGTTGGATACCATTAATGTTTTCCAAGCACACATCTACTATGCCACGGTCTGCACATCCCAGGATAGCCAGACTCTGCCAAAGTATTGTTCCCCTCCTCCCTCCACCCCTGTGCTATTCTGCCCCAAGCAGGAGTACCCACAGCACTTTAGAGAGGGGGCCACGTCCTGTGCTTTTTTCTGTTTTCTGTCCTCAGTCTCCATGTTCTGCGGTGCTTGATGTTGTTAAATATAAACTCAAAAAGGAGGTGAAAGAATAAAAGAGTATTAGGGAAACACTCTTGTCTTCCTTTCAAGAACTTTTTTCTCCACCATTATGGAGGAATAATACATTATTATCAAAGATCAAATCCCCATTGTGACTACATTTCTGTAAAATTCTAAAACATCTGGATAATTGATTGACTTTTTCTCTTTTCATTTGACTGTGCAGCATTGTGTAAACCAGCCCGTGTTTTCCCCCATGGGAACCGCTGGGGATATAAATCCATCCCTCAGCTCTTTAATTAAAGTTGCAAAAACATCAAGAGGGTCTCACCCTTGTAAACACAAGGAGCCTTTCCAGGAAATAGCTCTGCCTCTTGTGTTAACAGATGTCATGGGGCAGTTGGGTGGGAGAGTGTTGTTTTAAAATTTTCAATCTGCCTGACAAGAGTTTTTTCCTTAGATGATTCCTGGATAGCATCACACTTTTCTCTTTTCAACTTTCACATCACCTCATGAAGCTTTTCTGTTCCTCCTCACTGCTATGGCCTGAATGTTTGTGTCCTCACACCCCATCTCCCACCCAAGATTCATACATCGAAATCCTAACTCTCAAGATGAATGGGAGGTGATTAGGTCAAGAGACCCCAGAGACAACACTTGCACCTCCCACCATGTGAAGGCACAGCAAAAAGTCAGCAGTCTGCAATTTGGAAGAGGACCTTCACCAGAACTTGACCATGCTGGCACCCTGATCTTGGACTTCCATCCTCCAGAACTGGGAAAGTGAATTTCTGTTGTGCATAAGTTTCCCAGTCCCAGTGGTATTTTGTTATCAGAGCCAGAACAGACTAAGACACTCACCTTGAACGCTTGTCATGTGGACCAGAAATAACCCCCAAACTAATTCCTTACACCTGTGATGGCCATCGTGTGCCACGGCTGATTTCCCTGGATTGGGCCACATTTTCATTATTTGCTTCCTGAAAGAGTGAGCAGCTCTGTAGTACCACAATACTGGATGCATCTTCCTGACTTTAAATATTTGGGTGAAGAGTAGAAAATCTTTTCAGAAATAATCATGGTAACAAAGTTCCAGATACCTAACAAAAATTTTTTAATCTGGATTCTTTTTGGATTACTGGTTTCAATGTCTCTTTGCATGCTGCTTTGCTGACAATAAGCAGCCTTCCAGGTGAGAGTTCTTCTGTCCCAAGAAAGGATGGCAAGCTCCTTTAAGGAAGAACTGAGTGCCTTCATCACAGCAGGGGAGCAAATCAGAACAGAGGAGACCTAGGAGAATACTTCACAGAAGCAGCAGGGTGAAGGATGTTGAGAGTCAGAGATTTTGACATCTCGAAGATAAGAATTCGGAGTTCAGCCACTATGTAGCAATCAGTCCCAAGATATGGTTGATAAGCAACTAAAGAGAACAGAGGTAAAGGCCATTGGAACCGACTCCATCAAGGAATGGAGCTGGGAGGGCAGAGATGCCACCACATGGATGCCAAAGTCCCTGGGATAATCAGCACATATACCAACCTGTGCTCAAATCATGGAGAATAGCCAAGATTCTCCATGAGATGTCAAATGATGAAAATGGCAAAGCAGTAAATGAGGCAGTATGAGAAGGTTAGCCTTCTAAAGAGATACTATCCTCAGAAGATGGTGGAACAATGGTCTAGAAGCAGAGGAGATGCAAGGATTATGCCAGCCAACCTCATGGATTGGGTGTGCATTGGGAGAGAAGTGGTGCCTCTAGGATTTCCTCACCCTTCTCCCCATTATTTCCAACCCATCTCACTCCAGTATCCTGCCACCCAAGAGATTCTGGCAAAGCTCTCAATCCTTGCCCCTATGCTTCAGGACCCACTTCTGTGTGCCGGCTACACAAAGACCAGAGCAGCAGTCATTTCAGAGCCCGTAGCTCTGCTCAATCAGCATTCAGCAGAAGGTGAGTGGGAACATGAGTGTGACTCCATCCAAGGAAAGCACCACAGGGAGGAGACAGGCCCCCAAGTGAATGCACTCTGAACCTCTCACATCTCGGTGCAAAAGTTCACTAGCAGAGAGTCTGAGAGGTAGAGGAGGGATGAGTTCAGAGAGAGAAATGGTGCTCAAGCAAAGAGAAACCCTTGCACTCACACTGCTCTTAGGCATGAATGAGCCTCCCAAAGCCCAACCCGAGTGTAGCATGACTGATTCAAAATGAGTCGGTACCATGGGAAGCAGCAGAAAGAGCACTGGCCTGAGAGTCTGCAAATTGAATTCTAGATCTGACCACCACTAATTTCTGGTGTGACGCTAGGCAGGTCATTTAACATCTCTGGGCCTTAGTTTCCTCATATGTAGCAGAAGGGTGCTAGGTTGAACAATCTCTAAGGCTTCCTCTAGCTTTGACGTCCAATCACATTTGGCTCAGGGAGGAGGGAGTTGAGGGAAGCACAGAGCCCCTAGATGATGGGGTATTACTGCCAAAATCACCCTTTCCCCCTCCCTCCTCCTGTTCTCTCACTGACATGCCCTTTATTATCTTGTTGTTGTTGATGTAGTGTTTTTCCCACAGAGCTCTGTGGGATAGGACAGCAGAGTACACACAGCTACACAGGAGAGTGGCAGTGGGAAAGTGGGGGAAGGGCTTCTCTAGGGTTTCCCAAGCCCCTGCCCTCCAGGGCTGCAGGCTGAGGAGGCAGCCTTCCAGACTGGGACTCTAAGAAGGTGAAGGTCTCTCAACATCCCCACCCCCTCCACACCCCGCAACCTTCTCACCGATATTCCCGGTTCCAGCACCAGATCATTGTTCTCTGTCATATCTTGCTTTCTTTCCAAACTTCTCTGGCAGTCTGGCTCATTCCTGTAAAAGTCAAGGAGCTGAGTTGGTAGGATCTGTAAATCACAGTATGCTTCTGGCAACAAATGGGCTTTGCTACACAGCAAAACATGGCAAAATTCAGTAATTTAAAGCAACAATCATTTTATTTGCTCCAATTCTGTGGGTCAATTGGGTGGTTCTTCTGGTCTGGGATGGCTTGTCTGTGGCTAGATGGTCTAGAATAGAGCTGTCCAATAGAAATATAATACAAATCAGGTCTATAATTTGAAATTTTCTAGTAGCCACATTTTAAAAACTAAAACAGGTGAGGTTTGTTTTAATTATATACTTTAAGTTAACCCAATATAACCAAAGTATTATTATTTCAATATGTAATTAATATAAAAATTATTAATGAAATAGTTTACATTCTTTTATATGCGTCTTCAAAACCCAGTGTGCATTTTATACTTATAACACATCTCGTACTAGCCACATTTCAAGTGCTCAACAACCACAGTATAGGACAGTGCAGGTCTAGAATGACCTCACTCATGCACTGGGGTTCTATTGCTAACACAAACTCTCCCTCTGTCATGCAGACAAATCTAGGCTGGTCTCCTAGAGGATGAGAGGCTACATGAAGAGAAACTCCAACTATTCCAGCCATTCCAGCCATTCTAGCCATTCCAGCCACCCCAACTGGACCTCAGACACGTGAGTGAGGTCTAAAAACCCATTGGCCAAAGCAAGTCACATGACCTAACCCAGAGTCAGTGTAGGAGGGACCTGTCTGAGAGCCTGGATACCAGGAGGTAATTAGGAAGCCACTTCTTCCAAACCCCCAGGCTCCAGGGAGACATCCCACCACGACCACCAGCCACCTCCTCTTTCCTTAGAAAATTTTCAACACAGAGGAAAACACAAAAAAGGAAAATTAGATCAATTTGTAATTCTTCCTGCCACAAATAACCACAGATAATCCTATCTCCCACAGATGCTGTTACCTTTCCACTATTCTTTCAATGCATCTATACCTAGTCATGTTACAGTCAAATTATATAATATTATTTTCATTTAACGCAATATCCTTAACATATTCCCATGTTATTAAATATGTTGCTATGATGTGAATATTAGTGGTTTCATAGCATTCTATTGTATAGATATACCACAATTTATTTAAATAATCCCTTATTGCTAAGCACCCATTTTTTTATGCTTATAAATAATGAGGAAATGAACCCTCTTAGTTCATATATTTTCCATTTATTCAAGCCAATATGAGAAAAATGGATTCCTAGAAATATAATTTCTGGGTCAAAAAATACTGCACATGTCAAAGTGTCTGATTGATTCATTTATTCAGTCAACAAATAGTTACCAAGCACCTATAAGGTCCAGATACTCTTAAAGGTGCTAGGGATACAGTATTGAGCAAAACAAAGATTCTTTATTCTCATGGAGGAGCTTACATTCTACTAGTGGGTGGCTTCAACAAGGAAAGAAGTATATTTCTATTATGTTAGAGAAAAACAAATGCTACAGAGTAAAGGAGATTGGGGATAGTGGATGGGGAGTCCCCGGGTGGGGAGCCGGGCTACAAATGTAATTAAAATAGTCAGCAAAGGCCTCCCTTATGTGACCTTTGCTCAAAATACATTGTTCAGTTTCTTTCTTCAGGGTGTATAAGATGGGGGGAGGACAGGACACTGGGGAAAAGTACTAAACAGGTGGCTAAAAAGGTCAGAGTCCCGTTCAGCTCCATTGTAGGTCTTCCCAGGGCTATTCCATTTGCCTTCACCTGTAAACAACTATAGAGTTACAACTAGACCCCAGGTTGTCAAGGTGGGGATCCGTGAGGGTGGAGTCCCATGCCGTGAGTCCCGCAGGGATATACACACAGTGGTACCTACATAACTGCTGGGGATATTTACAATGAAGAAGATATTGTGGGGCAGTGGGGTCTTTGAGCATTCTACCCATAGGTCAACTCTCAGTCTCACTGCGGCTGACTCACCTCTTTGGTCATTGCTCCTTCTGACTGGCCAGAAACCTCCCAGAAGCTACAATCAGTGACTTTTTTTTTTTCTCAGAAAGCTCAGGCCATAAATACAGACCCTCTCCCACCATCATAGGAAAGTGCTTGAAAATATTGAACATTGAGTGTATATTTTTGATGAATGTGTGGCAAATTGAATGTTAAGAATAAAGAAAGAAATACCTATATTTGATGAAAGTGAAGAGGGCTTTACTTTTCACAAAGCAAGCCCATGGTATTGTAGGGCAGAGTGAGATTAGAAAGATGATAGTAGTCTCATGAAAAGAGGACTTTGGTCTAATTGTAATTCCACCACTGACTAGATTCCTGTTCTTGGATGCAGCATTGATCTCTGGGATTGTCATATTTTTATTTGGACATGGATAACACAAAACAGTATACACCTCTACCTTTGAGGAATGCTTCCTAGAGAACACACAAAAAAGATCTTCCTGTGGAAACCATCCTTTGCTGCTGCTCACAAAAGCATTCATTCATTCAATCAACAAATATATATGATGTGCCTATTATGTGCCAGGCATTATTCTAGATGTTGGGAACAACTATTCAGGGTGTCAGAGAGAAACAAGAAAGACCAGTCCAGATCTACATTCTATGACAGCAGGTAAATATATAAGTATATGAATATAACCAGATAGTAATGCATACTATAAAGAGAAATGAAGAAAGGGTGATGTAATAGAAAATGACTGAGCGGTCTCTTCAAGTTGGGTAGTCAGGTAAGACCTCTCTGAGGAAGTGACATTTAAGTTGAGATCTGAATGACAAGCAGAGGCCAGATATGTAAAATTCAGGAGCAAAAGGGAGATACAGATGCCCAGAGGCATGTTTAAGAAACAGAGAGGATACCAGAGTATCTGGAGCTTCGTGGGTGATGGGAGATGGATGTGAATTGAGGTAAGGTAAGGAAGACTTGTAGGAGGTTGAATTTTAATCTAAAAACCATTGAAGAGTTTTGAGTAGAGAGCTGCATGTCGGATTTACATATGGAAAACGGAGAAGGGGTTTGAGGGCAAGAGTAATAAAAAGAGTAGCCAAGAGACTATTGCAGTAATCTTGGTGAGAGATAGGATTAGGGTAGCCGCAGAGAAGAAAGATTTCCAATGGCTGAGATCTTGGTTTTGGCTAGTGGCTGGACGCTGGGATAATTTACAGGAATGGGAAAGATTTTGGAAGTAGGAGATTTTGCGGTAAAATTCAAAAGACCTATTTTGACCTCGAGTTGTAGAAGATTATCAGATATCCAGTGGAGGTGTTGTATAGACAGTTGGAAATGAGTCCAGAATTTTGGCAGAGTTCCGGTTTGCAAGGCACAAGTCTAAGTTGGCAGGACATGGCTGTGAGTCAGTGTAATCTGTTATTACCTCCTTTCATTAAGCTGCCAAATGATACAATGAAGGAGTCACTGTAAGGAGAGTAAACACTAATTCAGCCTCATGGGACAAGAGTCATCTGCCACCAACCAAGTTGCTTGCCCACCTCCAATCTTCATTTTGCTTGTCTGTCAAAGAGAGTGAGTGGTAATACCTACCAAGTGGAGTTGTTCTGAGGATCAAAGGAGCCAACATTCGCAAAAGTGCCTAGTAGGGTATCTAGCACAATGGAGACCTCTTTCAGTAAATCGCTGTCTACTCTCTTCAATCTGTAAGGCCTTCTAGGAAACAGGCAAAGAAAAATATGGGGATCACCCTTAGAAGGAGACTTTTCCACACCTCACAGATCTTTTCATGGACAGTGTTGGTAAAGGCAAAATCTACACTGCACAGAGACCTCACTTGAACCTAAAATCGGCTGCTTCTGGAAAAAAATGGCAATGAACTTCTTGACAGCCATGCTATTTGTCAGCCTATAACATATTTTTTCACACATAATTAGATCTAAATCAAGTGAGTGACAGTAAAAAAAAATGCATTCTACTAATATTATTACTACTTCTGAGTGGATCATTAGTTTTCTCTCTGTGTCCCTCCCTTTCTCTCTCTCTCTCTTTTTTTTTTTTTTTTTAAGAACGTGCCTGCAAGGAGCCTATTTTGGGGGCTGACTTGGTTGTTTTTCTGGCTGTCCTCCAGGGAGGTTCATAGCAAGTGTTGCTCAAGCTGCAGATAGTGGTTTTGTGGGCTATTTGCTGCTGTTTTTAAGAGCCCATAAGACCTCTCATTCCCACATCTTCCTAGTTCACAAAGGAGGTGCAGGACTCCTGAGCACTAACAATGAGCGCAGAGCCTCTGAAATCAAAGGGTTGGAGAGGGAAGGGGGGAGGGCTGTTACTTAATTCCATGGTCATCTGTTCCCTTCTCATGACAGTGGCAGCTCTGCGCTGGACCTGCTCCCGGATCCTGGTGGGAAAATCTGTAGACGACTACCGCAGCAAACAGCACCCTTGGGGAATGTTCTTGTCGTGTTTCTGTCAAAAAGGGGCCATTTGCACTCAAGAGGTTTCTACAGAGGACACCAGCCCAGCATGGTGTGTCACGAAGAGGCCACAGAGCACGGGCCTGCTGTGAACCACCCAGGCCCTCTGCACAGGAGGTGGAGGCCGGGCTGCTGCACGAAGGCCAGGGGCACAGCAGGACTGGACAAGCAGACACTGTTAATTGGCCAGCTCAAGTGGGTCTTAATTCTGGGTGAATAAATTAAGCTTTGACATGTCACAGATATGGCTGCACCTGGAAGCACTGGTACCAGCCTCTACTCTGAAGTTATTGGAAAGGATAACCTCCCTGGAGCTTCCACCTGAATGGAGTTTCCCTTCACTCTTTAGGAAAAGCTCAGGTTAGGCCAGACAGTGGGCGTCTCCTGGTGGCAGCAAGTGGGCAGGAATCGGCAGGAATCCAGGAAGTAAGCCAAGGCCAAGAGTCATGTGAGGCGCCTCCTGGTAAAGCAGGTCCCTCTCACAGTCCCCTTGCTTTACCAACTTCCTGTCAAGAAGCCAGCCGTACTTTCTGTCCTGTCTGGGCAGTCCTGTGAATGACAGAGGTCCTGGCCCAATCACATGCATGAAGGAAAGGAATTCCTCACTCCAGAATTCTTCCCTTACCCCCTTTCTGCATAGTGTGCTTAACCCTGGACGAGCCTCCCTGGCTTCAGGGAGTGTCTGTCAGGCACCAGGAAAGGGGGATCTGCATCCCGGGACGGGATCTGATGCCGTGTTTCTCTGAACAAACTTCATTCAGATATTCAAGATACAGATTTAACTTCATGCAAGTGCCAGAGATTTCCTAGAGGCAGCCATCCAAATGTAACCTGCCCTACAGATGTATGGGGTAATGAAGCACACAGGTAAGTACACCTCTCTGAGCCTCAGATTTCCTGTTTGTGGGGTGTGGGTAACGGCAAAGATATGGAAACACTGTAAATGGCCAACAACATATGAGCACATCACTAGCTTGTGGTATAAGTGTGAGAATTCTACAGAGCAGTGAAAGGCGATGAACTAGAACTACATTTATCAGTATAGATAAATAAGTGAAAAAAGCAAATTGAAGGATACCTTAGTAGGATTACGCATATAAAGTTGTAAAATATGCAAAGCAATAATAAATTATGGATACATATCTTTGTAATAAAGGCAAGAACTTATGCACGAGAATGATACGCCAAATTTAGAAAAACTTCTCTCTGGGGAGAGAAGGAGCAGGACTGGAAGGCACACTCAGGAGTTTGCCAGAAGGGGTGCTCAGGAATTCTCATTTAACCTGAAATGCTTTGTCTTTTCAGGGAGCTAGTGGGTACACGGCTGTTTGTTATATTATTTCTACTTTGGGTATGCCTGATATATATCAAAATTAAAGAGTTTAATGCTACATTGAACTTGCAAAGATAATTAGTTTTTTAATCCTTAGAATCAGTCAATTCTACAGTAATATGAATAACCCAAACAACAGATAACCCTAAGCATATCTATTTGGGTCTGGAACATGTCATTTGATTTCTGAGGAAGGGTAGATAAAAGGTTAACTTTCCAATTATTATTGATAATTATTATCATCAACATTTACTGAGTGTTTACTACGTGCCAGGCATATATTACATAGTCACTAAGGATTTTGCATGCATTATTACCATTTTAAGTGAAGCTGCTGAAGCTCAGAGAAGTTGCCAACCTCACATAACCATAACTAGGGAGTTCATTATTCAAACCCAGGTACCTTTCTTTGCCTGAGTATTCAGCAGGGAGAAGCTGTAACAAGGAAGTAAACTCCCAGGCAACTCAGTACTCTTCCTAATTCAGTGCCTGACACCAGGCAGGCCCCTCACCTATACCCTGTAATTCAGTTTTCTCTCACTGGCTGGACTATAAGCATAGTGACAATAGCTTCCACTTTGAATGGACTTTATAACTGAAAATGGTGGACAAGTAAATGGTGGCTAGATGGTACATGAGTGGGGAATAGATGGTAAATAAATGGGTGGTTGCTAGGTGGGTGGATAATGGGTTGTGTACTGTGAAAGTGTAGATAGAAGATGGATGTTGGGTAGACAATGATTGTATGGATTCTGGATGGATAGATGATGATTAGGTGATAAATAAGTGGAAGATGGGGAAATGACAGATAGCTACATCCTAGAAAATGGATTTATGGCAGGTGAATGGTGGATGGTAGAGAGTGGAGAGATAGTGGATGGGTGGTAGTTGGTGACTGATGGTAAATGAATGGTTTAATGTATCATAGAGGAAGATGGATAGATGGCAAGTGGATGGTGAATGGATAATGTATGAAGACAGATATTGAATGGACAGTGAGTAGTGGATGGAGGGGTAGAAAATATACATATCTCTCTGTGGGCCTTGGACTGGATAAGTTTCACACAATTGCATACAATGAGATTAAATGGAAGTCTCCTGCATTGTCCCCACCTTGGTGCCACTCTTCTAACTCTCATGGCTGCCCTTTTTCTCAGCTTGACCCTCTCTGTTGACATTTCTACCATCAGCTCTGCAAAAGTGAGATAAGTTCCAAAATGGCTTTTTAATTAGGCCATTACATTCCAGATCTAAAATACTTTTTTGCTTTTTATTATTTATTTACACTTAATTTCACAGATAACACATAAATACATTCTTATGAAAATAAATCCAAATTCACCATCAAACACTATACATAAGCCTCAAATGCCAGGCTCACCTCCCCAGAGAGAAGAGTTTCCAGTTTGGTGGCTATCCCAGTCTTTTTCAAGTCATTCACACAAATCTGTATGTTCCTATACAGTGTGGGGGCATTTGTAAAAACTGTATCATGCTATATCCATCAGTCCAGAGCTTGGTTTTTCCTCTTTTAACTTTATTTTTAGCAAAGTTAATTGAGTCAACTAGATCAATCAAGTTTATTAAGTAAAAAGAGTGGTCCTTTGCTTCCCTGTCCCATTTCTTTCTTCCCACAGGCAGCCACTTGCAATTCCTCTGGATGATTCTTTTGGTATTGACTTCCTACCTCTTAATAACATGCTTGCTACTGTTGTTTGTTTGTTTGTTTGTTTGTTTTAGGAATTATTGATTAATTTCACACAGTGAAAGGTGAAGTTTGAATCTTTCCTCCTTCCCACCTCATTCTCTCCCATGTATTCTTTCCACCATTTCATTCTCCCAATATACTTACAGCACAATTTGATTAGATCAGAATTTGGGAAACATGATGGTGACTATTCTGCAAGTCACAGCTGAGCTGTGTAGTAAGCTATAATTAAATTCCTTCCCCACACAACTTTCTGTTTTCTCTGTATTTAATAATTATCTTTTTTCCATTTTCTTTATTTCCTAACTATGATTAATTCAACAAATTCATTGCCAATTGTTTAAATTTTCTCTCAATATATTCAGATAGTTCAGATAGTCTGTCGATTACATCTTCTAGAAGAAGCCTCCCCTAGAATCTGCTTGCCTGCTTCTGTTCTCCTTTGTGCCAGGTGCCCAGTTCACACCATGGGATCTCCCTCCATAGTAGTCCTAAGAATCCTCTTCACCTCTTTCCTGCCTTGGGTCTCCTGTGTCTTGTATCCTTTGTCTTCCTCTTGCTTCTCTCTCAATTTAATGGAGCACATTATCTATCTGGCAGTTTCCAGAGAAGGGATACATGGAAGGTAAATTATTTGAGACACTGTTGTCTGAAATGGCTTTATTCTATACTGACCCTTGATTGATAGTTTGGCTAAGTATAGAATTCTAAGTTATAAATCACTAACTTTGAAATTTTTGAAAGCATTACTCCACTGTATTCTAGTTTCCAGAATTACCATCAAGAAGTGCAAGGCCGTTTTGCTTCCTGATCCTTTGTATATGACCATTGGTGAGGGATCTTCTTCCTGTTTTCAGTTATTGGTGTGCAAAATACCAAGTATTGTATGTGCTTCTCTAGGTTTTCCAGTCTTTCTAGCCTCAGCAATAGTATAGATCAGGGCCATGTGACTAGTTCTGGCCAATGGCCTGAGAGCAGAAGTGATACATGTCACTTCCAAGCAACAAGCCAGTGTGCCTCCTCCAACCCTAATTTCCCTGCCCACAACTACCTCAGGAGACCCGCGATCCAGGTGACATATTTCCAAGGTGGATTTGGACCTCCTGAAGCACATGATAAGTGACAAACTGATTTTGTTAAACCACTAAGATTTTTGAGGGTTGTCTGCTGCAGGAGCCAGAATTAATTTCCCTGACAAATATACCAATATCTGAAATTTCACAGGGATGTGTCTTGATGTGGTTCTATTTTTAACCATTACACAAGTTAGTGACTGGGTCCTGAAGACGCATAGACTTCAGTTCTGGGAATTTCTATTTCATTGATAACTTCCTCACCTTAGTTTTCTCTGGCTTTTTTCTTAAATTCCAATTATTCAGTTATTGAACCTTCTGGATGGGTCCTTCAATTTCATATCTTTTTCCTTCTATTTATCATCTCTGGATTTTTGCTATGTTTTCTGAAAGATTTCTTCAACTTTATTCCAAGATTTCTATTGAATTTTTAATCTCTGCCATTATGTTCTAAATTTTCAAGAGCTCTCTGAACATAAAAGTCCAGATCCTTTTCCAAGTTTGGCATATCATTCCCATGCATAATTTCTTGCCTTTATTACAAAGATATGTATCCATAATTTATTGTTGTTTTGCATATTTTACAACTTTATATGTGTAATCCTACTAATGTATCCTTCTTCAATTTGTTTTTTTCACTTAACTTATTTATCTATATTGATAAGTGTAGTTCTAATTCATCCTCTTTCACTGCTCTATAGAATTCTCACACATATATCACAATCTAGTGATATGCTCATATGTTGATGGTTATTTATGGTATTTCCATATTGTTGCCATTACCCACACTTCATAAACAGGAATCTGAGCTCAGAGAGGGGTACTTACCTGTATGCTTCATTAACCCATAAACCTGAGGGCAGGCTGCCTTTGGATTGCTGCCTCTAGGAACTCTTCAGCACTTGCATGAAGCTCAATCCATATCTGTTGAATAACTGAATGAAGTTTGTTCAGAGAAACATGGTGTCAGATCCAGTCCCAGGATACAGATCCCTCTTTCTATTGTACCCTGGTGCCTGACAAACTTTCTCTGAGGCCAGGGAAGCTCGTCCAGGGTTACACACAGTATAGCAATGTGGTAAAGTGAGGAATTCTGAAAGAGGACTTTAAAAAACTCTATCAGTGATGTGTATATGTGTCTTCCTTTAGTTCTGTCAGTTTTTGCTTCATAAATATAAAAGCTCTGCTATTAAGTGACTACTCATTTGTGATTGTTTTGTTTTCTTGATAAATTCTTTATGAAATCCCCCACATTTTATTATTATGAAATGGCTCTCTTTATTCATGAAACTTGCCTCAGAGTATATTGGCATATATTTCTTTGTTAAAATATATATTTGATTGTCTGTCTTTTTATTGTGGAATTAAAAGAATTCCTTATATATTCCAGGTAGAAGTCCTTTGTCAGATACATGTAAGACAAACATTATCTCCCAGTCTATGGCCTGCCTTTTTCATTTTCTTAATGGTGACAAAGAGCAAAAGTTTTTAATGTTTATGAAAAACAATTTTTAAAAAATTTTATCAGGTTTTTTCCTTTGTCCTATACAGATTTTTTGCTTATTGCAACTTTGCAAAGATATTCTTCTATGTTCTCTTCTAGAAGTTTTATAGTTTTAGCCTTTACATTTAGATCTATGATTCATTTCAAGATAATATTTGTGTAAGGAATAAGTCGAGTGCTGAGATTCATTTTTTCCAAATGGGCAACCAATTGTTTCAACATCATTGTTGAGAAGACTGTACTATTCCCATTGAATTACCTTGGCACATTTGATGAAAATCAATTGTCCATGTTTGTATGGGTATGAGCTCTCTATTTTATCCCACTGATCTACATGTCTATCCTTACATCAATATTACACTGTCTCATTTATTACAGCTTCCTTGTAAGTCTTCAGATCAAATAGTTCAATTCTCAAAATTTCTTCCTCTTTTAAAAAGTATTTTGGCCTAAGTCCTGTTCAATTACATAAAGTATTAAAATTAGCTTGTAAAATTTTTAATGAAAAAACACACTAGATTTTTTGTTAAGATTCCATTATACCTATGGATCAATTTAGGGAGAACTGCAGTTTTAACAATATTGAGTCTTCTGATCAAGGAACATGGTTTTATCTCTCAATTTATTTAAGTATTTTTTAATTTCACTCAAATATGCTTTGTAGCTTTCATTGTGCAAGTCTGGTACACAATTGTTAAATTTATCCCTAAGTATTTCAAGTTTCTGGATATTATTGTAAGTGATGTTGTTTTTTAATGTTATTTTCCAGTTTCATTGCTAATATATAGAACTGCATATTTTTGTATTGGGTTGGCCAAAAATTTCATTTGGGTTTTTGTGGTGTAACATCTTATGGAAAAACCTGAATGAACTTTTCAGCCAACCCCATATATTGAATTTTTAATCCTATGATCTTGCTAAACTCACTTATTACTCATATAGATTTTTTGGTAAATTCCTTAGGGTTTTTAATGTGCAAGATTATCATTTGTGGCCTTCAATAAATTCTTGAAAAGAAGTACTGAGGAGTTCTGGTTTAATATGGCAACATAAGAGGCTCCTAAACTAACCTTTTCCCACGGACACAACAAATCTACTGCTACATATGGAAAGAAATCCAGAAACTAGCTGAGAAAATCCTAAACATTGGGCAAATGAGGGGGGAAAAAAAACATTGAAATAGGTAGAAGAGCTGAGAAACAGCCTGTTTATAAAATTCCCCTTGGTGCAGAAACGCATAGTCAGAAGGGAACTCACAACTCCCAGTTTCTCCCTGAGGAGTAAGGGTTTGGGCCCAACATCTAATGTCCCAACTTTTTTTTTTTCTAATCAGACTGCATCTAGGTGTTGATTGAGATCCTCCCCTTTGGGACACTGACAGTCTTAGCACACCCTTAACTGCTGGCAGCCACTAAGAACAAAGACAGCAGGTTGGACAACCACAGATATTTGAGAGTCAACTAGGAGCTATGGCCAAGCTTATTGATGAGGGTTATCGCCTACATGAGACCAGTCTGATAAGACTAGAAGAGGTGGATGTTTTATCAAATACACAGAAACAAACACAGAGAGTCAAGGAAAATGAAGAAATAAGAAATATGTTCCACACAATGACCCAAAATCTATGGGACACACCAAAAGCCGTTCTAAGAGGGAAGTTTATAGCAATACAATCCTATCTCAAGAAACAAGAAAAATCTCAAATAAACAACCTAACCTTACACCTAAAACAGTTAGAGAAGGAAGAAGAAGAAGAACAACAACAACAAAAACCCAAAGTGAGCAGAAGGAAAGAAATCATAAAGATTAGATCAGAAATAAACAAAAAAGAAATGAAGGAAACAATAGCAAAGATCAATAAAACTAAAAACTGTTTTTTTGAGAAGATAAACAAAATTGATAAACCATTAACCAGACTCATCAGGAAAAAAAAAAGAAAGAGAAGATGCAAATCAACAGAATTAGAAATGAAAAAGGAGAAGTAATAACAGACACCACAGAAATACAAAAGATCACGAGTGACTACCACAAGCAACTATATGCCAATAAATTCAATAACCTGGAAGAAATGGATAAATTCTTAGAAAAATGCAATCTTCCAAGACTGAACCAGGAAGAAATAGAAAATATGAACAGACCAATCACAAGCACTGAAATTGAGACAGTGATTAAAAATCTCCCAACAAACAAAAGCCCAGGGCCAGACAGCTTCACAGGCAAATTCTATCAAACATTTAGAGAAGAGCTAACATCTATCCTTCTCAAACACTTCCAAAATATAGCAGAAGGAGGAACACTCCCAACTCATTCTACGAGGCCACCATCACCCCGATACCAAAACCAGACAAAGATGTCACAAAAAAAGAAAATTACAGGTCAATATTACTGATGAATATAGATGGAAAAATCCTCAATAAAATACTAGCAAACAGAATCCAACAGTACATTAAAAAGATCATACACCATGATTAAGTGGGGTTTATCCCTGGAATGCAATGATTCTTCAACATATACAAATCAATCAATGTGATAAACCATATTAACAAATTGAAGAATAAAAACCATATGATAATCTAAATAGATGCAGAAAAAGCTTTTGACAAAGTTCAACATCCATTTATGACAAAGAAAAAAAAAAAACTCTCCAGAAAGTGGGCATAGAAGGAAATTACCTCAACATAATAAAAGCCATATATGAGAAACCAACAGCTAAATGGTTAAAAACTGAAAGCATTCCCTCTAAGAATAGGAAGAAGGCAAGGGTGTCCACTATCACCACTATTATTCAACATAGTTTTGGAAGTTTTAGCCACAGCAATCAGAGAAGAAAAAGAAATAAAAAGAATCATACGCAGAACACTCTATGACATACATCGAAGCAAGATCCTTTTTGACCCACCTCCTAGAATAATAGAAGTAAAATCAAAAATAAACAAATGAGACCAAAAGAAACTTAAAAGCTTTTGCACAGCAAAAGAAACCATAAACAAGACAAGAAGACAACCCTCAGAATGGGAGAAAATATTTGCCAATGAAGCAACTGACAAAGGATTAATCTCCAAAATATACAAGCAGCTCATGCAGCTCAATATCAAAAAAGTAAATAATCCAAAACATAAATGGGAAGAGACCTAAAAAGACATTTCTCCAAAGAAGACATACAGATGGCCAACAAACACATGAAAAGATGTTCAACATCACTAATCATTAGAGAAATGCAAGTCAAAGCCAAAATGAGGTATCACCTCACACAGTTCAGAATGGCCATCATCAAAAAATCTAGAAACAATAAATGCTGGAGAGGGTGCAGAGAAAAGGGAACCCTCCTGCACTGTTGGTGGGAATGCAAATTGGTACAGCCACTATGGAAAACAGTATGGAGATTCCTTAAAAAACTAAAAGTAGAATTACCATATGACCCAGAAATCCCACTGCTGGGCATATACCCTGAGAAAACCATAATCCAAACAAGAAACATGTACCACAATGTTCATTGCAGCAGTATTTACAATAGCCAGGACATGGAAGCAACCTAAATGCCCATCAACAGATGAATGGATAAAGAAGATGTGGCACATAAATACAATGGAATACTACTCAGCCATAAAAAGGAATGAAATAGAATTATTTGTAGTGAGGTGGATGGACCTAGAGCCTGTCATACAGAGTGAAGTAAGCCAGAAAGAGAAAAACAAATACTGTGTGCTAACTCATATATATGGAATCTAAAATATGATACTGATGAACCCAGTGACAAGGCAAGAATAAAGATGCAGATGTAAAGAACAGACTTGAGGATGGGGGCAGAGGTGAAGGGGAAGCTGGGTCGAAGTGAGAGAGTAGCATTGACATATATACACTACCAAATGTAAAATAGATAGCTAGTGGGAAGCTGCTGCATAACACAGGGAGATCAACTCAATGATGGGTGATGACTTAGAGGAGTGGGATGGGGGAGTGGGAAGGAGTCACAGGAGGGAGGGGATATGGGGATATATGTGTAAATACAGCTGATTCACTTTGTTGTACAGCAGAAACTGGCACACCAGTGTAAAGCAATTATAATCCAATAAAGAGCTTAAAAAGAAATATGTTCCAAATGAAAGAATAAATTTCTAGAAACCAACTTAATGAAATGGTGATAAGTGGTTTATCTAATAGAGTTCAAAAGAGAATTCATAAAGATGCTCACCAAATTCAAGAGAGCAATGAATGAACAAAGTGAGAATTTCAAAAAGAGAAAATATTTTTTAAAGTACCAAACAGAAATTATACAGCTGAAGAATAAGTTAACTGAGCCAAAAACTCAATAGAGGGGTCCAACAGCAGACTAGATCAAGCAGGAAAAAAAAAAAAAAAAAGATCAGCAAACTCAATTCATCCCACCAGAGGAGCAAAAATAAAAAAGAATGAAAAAGATTGAAGATAGTTAAGGGACTTAAGGGACACCATCAGGTGGACCAACATATGCATTATAGGGGTGCTGGGGGAAAAAAGAGACACACAAAATAGGCAGAAGCTTATTAAAAGAAATAATAGCTGAAAATTTTCCTAAACTGAAGAAACAAACAGATATTCAGATCTAGGAATCCCAAATACCAAATAAGGAGAACTAAAGAGACACATAAACACAGAGAAAGAAACTTTAAAGCAGCAAGAGAAAAGAAACTTGTTACATACAAGGGAACTCCTGTAAGATTAAGAGCAGATTTATCAACAGAAAACTTACAGGGCAGAAGGGAGTGGATGATCAAAGTAGTGAAAGAAAAAATAATGCCAACCAAGAATACTCTACCCGGCAAAGTAATACTTTGGAACTGAAGGAGAGATAAAGAGTTTCCCAGACAAAAGTTGAAGGAGTTCATCACCACTAGACCAGCCTTATAAGAATTGTTAGAGTTCTTTAATCTGTAACAAAAGGATGCTAATTAGTAACATAAAACGTATGAAACTATAAAACTCACTGGAAAAGGTAAATATAGAGTTAAATTCAGAATACACTAATATCATAACGGTTGAGGGTAAATCATTTTCAACTCTAGTATAACAGTTAAAACACAAAAGTGTTAAAATAACTATAACTACAATGACTTAATGAATATAAATAGATGAAAATTGTAACATCAAAAATGTAAATTGGAGGGGATATAAAAATGCAGAGCTTTTGTACACATTTGAAGTTAAGTTGTTATCACCTTAAAATGGATACTTACAATATGCTTTATGTAAGCTTCATGGTAACCACAAAGCAAAAACCTATAGTAGATAAACAAAAGGGAAAGAGAAAGGAACTCAGCATACCACTGTAGAAAATCATCAAAACACAAACGAAGATAGCTTAAGAGGAAGACAGGAGAGAAGAAACAGAAACTAGAAAACAATGAACAAAATGGCAATACTAAGTCCATATGAATGAATAATTACTTTAAATGTTAATGGACTAAGTTCCCCAATCAAAAGATACAGACAGGCTCAGTGGATAAAAAAACAAGACCCAACTATATGTTGCCTACAAGAGACTCACTTCAACTTTAAGGACACACATAGACTTAAAGTGAAAAACATATTCCATGAAAATTGAAACCAAAAGAAAGTAAAGGTAGCTATACTCATATCAGACAAAATAGACTTTAGACCAAAAACTGTAACAAGAGACAGAAATGATAAAGAGGTCAATTCATCAAGAGGATATAACAATTGTAAATATTTATACACTGAACATCAGAACAAATAAACGTATAAAGCAAACATTAATGAGCCAAAGGGAGAGATAGACAACAATACAATAACAGTAGGGGATTTCGATACTGCACTTTCAACAATAGATAGATCACTCAGATAGAAAATCAATAAGGAAACACTGGACCTAAACTACATGTTAGACCAAATTGACCTAACAGGCATACACAAACAGGTCATCCAAAAGCAGCACAGTACATATTCTTCTCAAGCAAACATGAAACAGTCTCCAGGATAGATCATATGTTAGGCCACAAAAAAAGTCTTAATAAATTTAAGATTGAAATTATATGAAACATCTTCTCTGACCACAAAGTTACGAAATCAATTACAACAAGAAAAACAGAAAATTCACAAATATGTGGAAATTAAACAAAATGCTCCTGAACAGCCAGTGGGTCATGGAATAAATCAAAAGAGAAATCAAAAAATATTTTGAAATAAATGAAAATGGAAAACACAAAATACCAAAACATATGAGTTGTGGCAAAACCAGTAAATCAATTATACATCAATAAAAACAAAACAAAACAAAAATAAAACAAAACAAAACAAAAAAAGAAAAAAATTTCATATAAACAACTACCCTTACATTTCAAGGAACTAGAAAAGAAAAAACAAATTAGGATCAAAATTAGTAGAAGAGGGAATTACAAGGATCAGAGTGGAAATAAATGACACAGAGACTGAAAAGACAATATAAAAGATCAATGAAACTAAAATCTGGTTCCTTAAAAAGATAAACAAATTTGACAAATACTTAGCTAGTGGGCATCTTGATCTTAGAGGAAAAGCTTTCAGTTTTTCGCTGCTGAGTGTGATGTTAGCTGTGGGCTTGTCATATGTGGCTTTATTATGTTGAGGTACATTGCTTTTTACCCAGTTTGTTGTAAGTTTTTATAATAAGAGGATATTAAATTTTGTCAAATGCTTTTTCTGCATCTGAGATGATCCTATAATTTTTAGCCTTCATTCTGTTAATGTGGTATATCACTTAGCAGTGAAAAACTGAAAGCTTTTCCTCTAAGATCATACAGATGACCAAGGGGTACATGAAAAGATGCTCAACATCACAAATTATTAGAGAAATGCAAATCAAAACTACAATGAGATATCACCTCACGCAAGTCAAAATGGCTATCATCAAAAAATCTACAAATAATAAATGCTGGAGAGGGTGTGGGGAAAAGGGAACCCTCCTGTACTGTTGGTGGGAATGTAAGTTGGTACAGCCACTATGGAGAACAGTATGGAGATTCCTTAAAAATCTGAAAATAGAACTACCATATGATCTAGCAATCCCACTCCTGGGCATATACCCAGCAAAAAACATGGTTCGAAAGGATACATGCACCCCAATGTTCATTACAGCACTGTTTACAATAGCCAAGACATGGAAGCAACCTAAATGTCCATTGAGAGAGGATTGGATAAAGAAGATGCAGTATAAATACAATGGAATGTTACTGAGTCATTAAAAAGAATGAAATAATGCCATTTTCAGCAACATGGATGGAACTGGAGATCATCATACTAAGTGAAATAAGTCAGAGAAAGACAAATATCATATGATATCACTTTTATGCACAATCTAAAAAAAATGATACAAACGAACTTATTTGCAAAACAGAAACAGACTCACAGACTTAGAGAATGAACTTACAGTTACCAGGGGGAAGGGTGGGGGAGAAGGATAGATTGGGAGTTTGGGATTGACATGTACACACTGCTATATTTAAAATGGATAACCAACAGGGACCTACTATAAAAATAAATAAATAAATAAATAAATAAATAAATAAATAAATAAATTTAAAATGTTATATTTAAAGCATTTTAAAAAAAGTTACTACCTACAAAGTACTTTTCAGAAAAAAATAAGTTGTGTTTCCATACACTAACAACAAACTATTGGAAAAAGAAATGAAGAAAACAATCCAATTTATGACAGCATTGGAAAGAATAAAACACTTAGGAATAAATTTAACCAAGGATGTGAAAGATCTATACACTGAAAAGTATAAAACACTGATGATAGAAACTGAAGAAGATACAAATAAATAGGAAAATATTCTGTGTTCATGGATTGGAAGAATTAATATTGTTAAGAGGTCCATACTACCCAAAACCATCTATAGGTTCAATGCAATCCCTATAAAAATTCTGATGACATGTTTCACAGATATAGAAAAAAATGCTAAAATTCATGTGAGACTACAAAATTTCCCAAAGCACAAAGCAATCTTGAGACAGAAGAACAAAGCTGGAGGCATCACACTATCTGATTTCAAACTATATTACAAAGCTGCAGTAATCAAAACAGTATTATATTGGCCTAAAAACATATACATAGAGACCATGGAACAGAATAGATCCCAGAAATAAACCCATGCATATATGGTTAATTAATTTTTGACAGGAAGCCAAGAATATACAAAATGAAAAAGGAGAGTCTCTTCAAAAAACAATATTAAGAAAACTGGACAGCTGCATGGAAAAAATGAAATTGGATCCCTATCTTACACCACACACAAAAATCAACTCAAAATTCAAGACTTGAAAGTAAGACCTGAACCTGTAAAGCTCCTAGGAGAAAATATAGGGGACATAGGTTTTGGGAATGATTTTTTTGAATTTGACACCAAAAGCAAAAGCAGCAAAAACAAAAATAAACAAGTGGAACAACATGAAACTAAAAGGCTTCTGCACAGCACAGGAAACCATCAACAAAATGAAAAGGCATCTATGGAATGGGAGAGAAAATATTTGCAAACCATGTATTCAATAAGGGGTTAATATTTGAACATTTACAAGGAACTCATACAACTCAATAGCATAAATAAATAAATAACCCAATTGAATAATGGAGAGAGGACCTGAATAGATGTATTTCCAAAGAAGACATACAAATGGCCAGCAGGTACATGAAAAGATGCTCAACATTACTAATCATCAGGGAGATGCAAATCAAAACCACAAGGAGATAATACATTTTAGATGTTAGGATGGCTATTATCAAAAAAGATAAAAGACAAAAATTAGTAGTGAGGGTGTGGAGAAAAGGGAACCCTTGTACACTGGTGGGAATGTAAACTGGTACAACCACTATGGAAACAGTATGAAGGTTCCTCAAGAAATTAAAAATAGAACTACCATAAGATTCAGCAAGCCCATTTCTAGGTATATACACAAAGGAAACAAAATCACTTTCTTGAAGAGACCTCTGTGTTCCCATGCTCACTGCAGCATTATTCACAATAGCCAATGTATGGAAACTAAGTGCTCCTCAACAGATGAATGAATAGAGAAATTGTGACATATATACAGTTGATCCTTGAACAACTAAGGGGTTGGGGGCGCTGACCCTCCATGCAATCAGTAATCAGCATATACTTATCATTGTCCCTCCCTATACTCAGTTCCTCTATCTGCAGGAGAAACTGAGTATTCTGCATCTGCAGATTCAACCAACCTCGGATCTTGCAGAACTGTAGTATTTACTATTGAAAAAACCTGCATATAAGTGTACTCATGCAGTTCAAACTCATGTTGTTCAAAGGTCAATTCTGTGTATGTGTGTGTGTGTGTGTGTGTGTGTGTGTGTGTGTGTGTGTGTGTGTGTGTGTAATGGAAAATTATTCAGCCTTAAAAAAAAAAAAAAAAGGAAATCCTGCTATTCATGACAACATGGATAAACCGGGAGGACATTATGTTAAGTGAAATAAGCCAGACAGAGAAAGACAAATACTGCATAATGATATATCCACATGCCTACGGGGAATAGAATGGTGGTTGCCAGAGGCTGGAGAATGGGGAAAGAGGGAGAGGCTGGCAAATTGGTATAAACTTTCAGTTTAAGATAAGTAAGCTCTGAGAATCTGATGTATAACATAGTGACTATAATTGATAATATGGTATTGCATAATTGAGATTTGCTAAGAGAGTAAAACTTAAGTGTTTTAATTTTAAAAAAAGGCCAATATGTGAGGTGATGAATGCATTAATTAACTTGATGGTGGAAATACTTTCACAATGTGTATATAAATATATGTATGTATATGCATACATATATGCATACATATATATACACATATTTATATATCTCAAATCTCCATGTAAAATTTAAATAACTACAACTTTATTGGTGAATTATACCTCAATGAAGCTGAAAAATATTTGTTGGACATTGTGAATTATATGTTGCTGAGTATCTCAATTTGTTGCCTTTTCTAAAAATAGGATTGTGCTTTACCTTCCTAGGAAGTTAAATTGCAGATGAGCTTAATCCTCTCAGAACTAGTTTTTAAACTTTCTCTTAGTGTGACTCTAGAATAATACGTTTTACAGAGACATTTTCACCTTATTAATAACGTGTGACCCTGCAGGAGTCTCTCCTTTGTGCCCTGGGTGATTAATAAGGATGGTTGATTGGGACTCAAATGCCTCCCAGCCCCATGTGAGGTCTAATAATTGTTTGGCTTATAGCTTCATAGTCTCTTTGCCCACCCTTGTGGAACTTCATTCTACACATGTGCAATTTAGTATTCAGCAAAGACTCAATCAGACACCTATACAGATTTTTGAATCTCTCTTTCTGCTTAGCTCCCTCCATTACAAAACTCTGGCCCACAACTTCCAGTCACCTCAGCCTCCTTAAACTTAGAACTCTACATCATCATCTAGCAAGACTACTACATTTTGCTTAAGATCCTCCTCCCTATACCTTGGTTTAGAGTGTGTCTCCAAGTAGAAAGCCAAGGCTATCACACACTTCATCTCATACTTTTCTCTTCACTGAGGGATCAAAGGCTCACCCTGCCTGTAGTCGATTGTTGAAAACACAGTTTCATATATTTGTTCTGTTTTCTGGTCATTTATCATGGGAAGTCAAGTCTGGTCCTTGTTAATCCATCATAACTGGAACTTAGATATTTTTTAAAGAAATTGAAAGAAGAAAAATATAGCATGTTTTATACTTCTTATATATTTACTATTTTGAGGTCTCTTCATTCTTCCCTGTAGATCTAAATTTCCATCTGGGACCTTTTCCCTTTAGTATGAAGAATTTATTTTAGAATTTCTTGTAGTCATGTTTGCTGACATTGGTTTCTCTCAGATTTTATCTTAAAAAGTCTTCATTTTACCTTCATTTCTGAAGTATATTTTTGCTAGAATTCTGGCTTAACAGGATTTCTTTAAGTTATTATTTTAGTGCTTTAAAGATGCTATTCCATTACCTTTTATTTCTACTATTCCTGATGTGTTTTATCTTGCTTAGTGATCATTATGCTTCTTAGATCTGTATGTGTATATGTATATATATTTTTAATCAAATTTGGGATTACTTGTTTAATTTTTTTCTCTCTCATTCTTTCTTACTTCTTTTTTTGGTCTCCAATTACACATATGTTAGATCACTTGATATCTTCCCACAGGTCACTGAGGCTCTATTTATTTTTCTTCAATCTTTTCTCTTTCTGTCCTCCAGATTGGATAGTTTATGTTAATCTAAGTTCAATGTAATGATCCTTTCTGCTGGCATTCTCAATCTTCTGTTAAGCTTATCCATTGAATTTTTTATTCCACATATGCTATTTTTCAGTTCCAGGATTTCCATTTGGTTCTTTTATATAATTTACATTTCTTTGCTGAGATTTCCTATTTTCTCATTCTTTATAATCATATTTCCCTTTAAATCACTGTATATACTTATAACTTCTGCTTTAAAATTCTCATTTGGTAATTTTAGCATCTGAGTCATCTCATAGCTGGTTGCTATTGGCTGACTTTTTATCTTGACTATGAGTCACATTTTTCCATTTCTTGGCATATCTAGTGATTTTTTATTGTACAATTGTTGTATACGGTACATTTCAGAGTCTCTAGAGACTACTATTTTCCTCAGAAAGGGGTTAACTTTTCTTCTAGGAAACAGATAACTAGGGCAGCTGAAATATCCACTTAGTTCTTTCAGTCTTCCAACAGTTGCTTTCTACCTGGTTCCCTGGAGTTTCCCCTCCGGTTGCATAAATTAGTAATTAGCAAAAATTGAGTAAAGCTTATACACAGAATTTGGGCTCCCCCTTCTGCAGCTCTCTCCTTTCCAGGATTCTCTCCCTACCTTTGCAACAATTTTGGCAATCCCAAACTCTGTCCTCTGACACTTTATGGCAGTAACAATGGAGCTTTCTGCACGAGGTCCAGCCATCCTGCATCATGCAGACTAGGTAGAATGCTTGGGTATGAAAACTTCATTCACTTGCCCTCCTTCATGGCATGATATCCTTCCAGTTTGCACTATCTTTTGGTCACTCTCCTGTGCCTTTAAATGGTTGGTTTTAGCATTTTAATTCAAAGTATATCATTGTTTTCTGTAGGGGGTTAATACAATATAAGCTACTTTACCATTACTAGAAGCACACTCCTTTATAACTTCTTTTAAACCACATTAATCAGATTAAACAATATTTATATTGCACACCTGAACAACTCTCCATAAAAAATAGTATGCTTGGTGATTTTACACTTGGTTTTATTGTCTAACACATTAGAAAATATTTTTACTGTACAATTTAAGCCCATTTTACCACTTAAGCAGAAGAAGTACCTTTAAAAATAACTTTCCTTTATATCTGTTTATTCTTTGATCTTTAAATTAAATTTAGCTTGGTATAGGGTTGTTTTGAATTTTCATTTTATTTTTTTCCAAGTGTTATGCGTAGCCAACATGTTTCCAGTTTTTTTCTTTTTTTTCCTTTTTTTTTCTTTTTTTTTTTTTGAGTCAGCTAACCTTGAAAACAACTTAATCTTTGTTAAGACTGAGAATTACAATGCTGATATTGTGTAAATGATGAGAAAATATGGCTTTCAGGACTTTGTGATGAAAAGGGGATTATCATAAGAATAGATGAACAGGAATTATTTCACAAGCCTCTGCTCTGTTTCTTTTTTCTTTTCTTTTCTTTTCCTGTAAGGTCATGATCCTTACACCTGGGGAAGAATAGAAAACTGCTCCCACAATCTTGTTTTATTTCCTCAAGGATAAAACCAACCCATCCTAGCAGCTTATGCCCCCAAGCAAAGGACTGCACCACCTAGAATGAGTTCTTACAAACCCTGTCCCTTAGACCTGAACATTTAACATTCCACGTCCTACATTTTAATCATACCAAAGTGTACTTATTAAGGTCCTGACTGAGCACAGCGCTGTACCAGCAAGTTAAGCACATGCAATCTCTACTGTCAAAGCAGAGAACATCATGAAGAAGGAATATAGACAATTCAATACAAACACTGAATGGTGATTCCTTTAAGTCTCTGGTCGACTATGCCTATAGGATGCCAAACATCTGGATAGAAGATGCAACATTCAGTCAGGAAGCTCACTGTTCTTCCATATAATTGAATGGACTTTTACGTGAATTGTATAAGCCTAGCAATTAAAATAGTTCTGCTGACTTATATCTCTATAATGATTTACAACTGCAGGGTACATATATGTGTAAGTGTATGTGTGTGTAAAACTTCATTTAATTACCATATCCTTATGGAACAGGCTCGATTATCCAATTTTACAGATGAGAAAGTTGAGACCCTTTATCAAACAAGTATTGATCTCATAATCTGTGCCAGACACAGGCCTACAAAGGAGAAATAAAACAGTTCCTGCCCTAAAGGTGCTCACAAGCCAAGGGAGGAGCTTGGAATTGAACAAACTTGACTTGTCCAAGGTCACACAACTATTTACTGTCAGATCTGGGACTCTGTCCAACTTTTCTGACACCAAGTTCAGCAACTGTCTTCACAGCTGCCTCCAATAAAGGCCAGATGCATTTATAGATCAGTGAGTAGAAAGGGGAAGGGACAGAGATAGCACTGGAGTTGGAAGAGTCTTGTTATTAACACTGAGATCAGAAATGAAATATGTCATTAAAATTACAATTATGAAGACAAAAACCAGACACTGAAAAATGTTTCTGATGTAACATTTGGTTTAAAAAAAAAAAAAAAAGTAGAGCACTAATGCACTAATGGCATGTCTACCAGTGTTCATGTCATACACATATGGACAGGTACAGGACAAGACCATGAGCAAATTTAATTTAAACAGCTGGATTTTTTTCATGTGGCAGAGTTGTAGCTGAGATTTCCCCTTTTTCTTTCTTTCCCTCTTTTTCCTATTACTCTATAGTTTTGTTGATGTTGCTAAAATATAAATTATAGGTAGGAAAAAGAGATGATATGGAAATATTAAAGCTTTTGCAGCCAGACAGACCTGGATTCAAATCCCAGTTTTGCCAATGATTAGCTGTATGATCTGGGGAAAGGTATTCAACTTCTCTGTGCCTCCATTTCCTTGGCAAAGAACAATGTTAACCTCGCAGTGTTATGCTGAGGATCAGCGATTATGTATTAGAACACCTAATACACACAGAGCAACCGCTCAACTTGTAATTATTTTTGTCATTATTATTATATGATGTAAACCAAGTAGTGTGTTGGAGAACAAGCAGACATTGCAGGCCTGCTGGGAGGCACAGGTTTGGTCAAGAATCTGCCGTGGCATCTTTAACCCAAAGAACAGCAATGTGGAATCATCCTTACCAGCATTGAGTCAGGTCCTCAGGATACAAACGTGTTAAACATCACCTGCCTAAATGTATTTACCATCAATTTCTTTACCTACTCGAAAACAGTTATTACACACGTCCTGTAAGTCAGATACCAAAAGAAAAACTAGTGGTATAAAGTTAAATAGGACTTAGTTCTTACCATAGTTCACTAGGGGAGGAACAATCACGGAAACAGATAAATACTATACAATGTGGAAAGCATAATCACAAAGCTAGGCATTTTGGAGCATAAATAGATAAACACCTAATCCAACTTGGTAAGGGGAGATGAGGGAAGTCCAGGAAGGATTTCTGGGAGCACTGACCTGGAGCTGAACCTTTAAGTATAAGCAGGAGTTAATTAGAAAAAGGGCCTGGGTACGGTGGTAGTAAAATATCCCAGGTAAAGAGGAAAATATAACGAACAGTGTATTAGAGAACCACAAGCCATTCAATTCTGCCAGAGCACAGTATTTGAAGCAGGGGATGGGAGGGGAAGGTGGGAATCAGATCATAGCTGGGTTTGTTCACCTTATCCAGAGAGCAGTGAAGGATTTGAAGCCAGGGAGATAGGAGTCCAGGCAGTCAGCTTAACATTTCAGACAAAAGCTCTCGAGGAAGAGTTGAACATGCAGAGGAAGGATGTGAATGGGACAGCCTGTTTGCAGTTAGGAGTCTGAACTCTTGGGGTTCAGGAGAAAGACGAGTCTGCACTGGGACAGTGATCACGGGCACAGAGACGACGGCGAGGGAAACCAGATGGCGAGACAGTCCTAACAATCTCAGAGCCCAGTGAGAAGTAGAAAGGAAGTACTTACAGAAATTGTGTTACAGCCCCAGTCTGGCAAACCTCATGGAGGAGGTAGGATACGAGCAGTTTTTTAAAGAAGACAGGTAGTGAAGATGGGCAGTCCCAAGGGGCGGGAGTGGAATTAACAAAGCCAAAGAAGCAGTAATGTGTCGGTAGTGCTCGCAGAAAGAGACCAGGTGAGAATAAGAATGTATGATCTTTGGCATGCCCTCTACATTGTCAATTTTCATCCCCAAAACACAGGGACAGCATTTGTGCAGAATAGATTGTTTTCTCCCCAGAACCCCTGCTTTTCTGAGATGAGGCATAAAGAGAGGCTACCAGGAGCTCAAGATGGAAAAAGATGCAGAAATTCTTCTAGACTATAAGCCAGAAAAGAGAAAACGGAGTCCCTCCTGATGGCACGAAAGGTCTATTGGTCTTGAAGTGACTCCAGGTTGTGACCAAACAAGCTTTCTCCTTCCCCACCCCCAGCCCCACTCCTTGCCATCCAGTGGCAGGCAAAGGTGACTGACTGACCAGGAAAGAAATTGTGTCAAGGAGAGAAAATTGGGGAGGACAGGGAAAGAAATGTTAAAGTGGCCTAGGGGACAAGGGGGAAGGGGAGAAAGACAGTGCCTGAGGCGAGAGGTTCCCTAGCCAACCTGAATGTCACAGAGGTGCCCAGGGTTAAAACAGGAGCTGGCAAACTTGCTCTGAAGGGTCCAAGAGGAAACACTTCAGCTTTCTGGGATACATGCTGTCTGCTTCAACTACTCATCTCTGCCATTTAGCAGGAGAGCTGTTACAGACAGAGCTAGGTATCAGTAAAACTTTGTTTGTGGACACTGAGATTTGAATTTCATACAATGTTCACGTCACAAATATTCTTGATTTTTTTCAACCAGTTAAAAGTGTAAAAATCATTCTTAGCTCACATACAAATACAGGCAGTGGACCGGGTTTGGTTTGTGGAGTCTGGTTTGCCTTCCCTGGTTTAGAATAAGGGTCTCATCCCAGACAAAGAGTGGGATGGGTCAACTAGCAAAGAGAAGTCTCCCTCAAATCTACAGTCCTGTAGGTTCCAGATGGGAAGGGATATAGGGTGGAAACTGAGTAAAAGAACTGTTTTCTATGCTTTTCTAGATTTGATGGGTGCTTTCCTGGCTGGCAATAAGTTGTTTAGTGATGGACTATACCACCCCTTTCCCCATAAGTAAGGATGTAGTAATGGGGTTTTGTATTGCTTTTATATAAATTAAATTTTGAAATACTGCTTTCCATATGTCTATAAACCATATCACGGTATTCAAAAACAAAAGCCACACATATTTTGGCTATAATACACTCCTCTGGCTACTAAAAAAGCCAAGGAAGCCTAGTAACATGTGGGGTATGCCCATGAGCAGCCTGACCTCCCTGTGGCCTCAGTTGCCCATCTGGAAAATGGGCAGAACCTCCTAAACAACTGTGAGACTTGCTCTTGCCCAACTAGCTGCTCCAACTTGGAAGGTTCTCAGATCGCCTACAGACGCATGCTTTATTTACCGTCCCAATTTTCAGTCTCTTCCCACTTTAGGCACTAAATGATCTTCTCTGGTTTCCAAAGATTTATGTGGTCTTGCTTGGAAAATACCTGAGAACCCTCTGGCTTTGTCTTTTCTCCTAGAAGCATAGCTGAGGGGTAGCTGTGCATCAAAATTAGATGACTAGGAAGATTGACTTACACGATTTTTGACAAAGAGCCCAACCATTTTCCTTGGCCTGGGCACAAGTCTTCTGATTTCTTAAAAATAAATCATCAATATCATATCAAATCCAGACTCTAAAACCACTAAATCCCTCCTCTCTCCCCCAACCCCCCAGACCCACTGCTCCCAGAATAAAATGATTCATGTTGTTACATTTCCCTTCTTTTCTGCTCCTTGGAAGCAGTTATTCCTCCGTCTTAGAGGGAATGTTTGGGATGCTTTCACTGACCTCTTGCCCTATCTATGCTCCAAGAACTCTAACTTCCCAGCTACCACACTAGACTCTTTCTCCTTGTCTGACAGTCTTTCAGAGATGGGTATAAAAGGAAGGGATCAAGCAAAAGAAGAGAAGCCTAGAGAAAATAAGAATGCATGTCGAGGGCTCTTTTTCCTGACACTCCTCCTGCCCTTAGCTGGCCCTGATGACCAGGAAAAGAGCCAGCCACTAGATCCACCCAGAACCTAAAAAGTGTGTGATCCAGAACTCAAACGTGAAAGGATCCTACCAAAGGGATTTCACAGCACCAACAATGGCAAACTTTGTCATGTATATTTCCAACAAGTCAAAGCTCACAGGACCTGCCTGGCTTTTAGTGGAGAGCTGGCCCCTCATGGCTGTGTTTTGAGGAAGATGGATATACTTTTCCCAATTCCAGGGCTCCAGTCAAAAGCCACTGTCTGCCATGAGGCACCGGGTTGGTTCGGCCGACTTCCCACAAATCTGGTTTTGAAGGAAGCACAGAATTCTGCTGCAGACACATTCATCCTCTCCTCCCATTTGATCTTTCTTCCGCATGACTTTTGGATTAATGCTGGCATTTTGTTTCCATCTGTTTTCAAGTCTTGGTTAGAAACGTGCAAGTCCAGCTCTAGCTTTCTCCAGAGATGGGGGTCCTTTGCAGGGTGTAGCTCCAGAGGACAGTCTGTGGACGATCAACTGCATGTCTTATTTCAAACCCACAGACACTGAGTGAGTGCCTCTTATGTGCCAAGCATTATGCTGCCCATCAGGTACTTGCCAGATGCCACACCGTGCAGCTGCTCAAAATTCACTTGGAGTAAAAGTTCAAGTCATTACAACACCCTACAAGACCTAAAACGACCCCCTTCCCACCCCCACCTCTCCGACCTCATCTCCTGTAACTCCCCCTCTTTCTCATTCCCCAGAGCCACCCGGGCCTCACTGCTCTCCCGTGATCATGCTGCCACCTCTGCCTGAGCGTCCTTACACTGGCTGTGCCCTCCCCTCCACCCAGAATGCCCTTTCCCCACAGTGGCTAACTTCCTCACCTTCTGCAAGTCTGCTCAAATATCACCTTTTCAACAAGGCTTAAACTGACACTTCTATTGAAAATTGCAACCCTTCGACAGCATGCCTGATCCCCCTTCTTGCCCTATTCTAAATTTTCTTTTTCTGCAGCACTTATCACCTACTGCCTTGGCCCAGTTCCCTAGAAAACATAGTTTGAAGGAACACAATTCCAGGGAAGCAGAAATGAGGCAAAAGGGAAATGAAGCATGGAAGCAGGGACAGCAAACCTAAGGGAGTATGTTTCCAAATGACCACAGTGTTGTAACAAGAAACAGCTCGGTCCCACGGGACATCTTCAGAGACGCTGAATGAAGCTGATGCAACCCCAAACAATCTGCCCAGAGGAGGAGTAAAGAACGTGGCCTCCAGCATCTGTCTCCTGTTGGTAAATGTCTGCCGCGTAGAAGTTAACGCCCTCATATTTCCAGGTGATGAAGAGAGGCTTAGCACACAGGAGGTCCCTCATCTGAGCGGCAAGCAGCAGGGAAGCCCCAATGTGGAAGGTGGGAGCTGAGAGATGCAGCACAGGCATGGGGCGGGGAGCTATGGGGCCCGCCTGTGAGCAGTATGAGGGCAGCCCTCAGAGTGGCCCCTTTGCCTACAGGAGTGGCAGCGGTGGGTGGAGCACCAGCGGCTGATGGACTGCAGGCACAGACTGAACTGCTGCCAGGGCTGCGCCAGCCAGGCAGGGTCCGTGTGTGGATCTGGAAGTACGCAAATTGAATCCTATGTGATCTTCCAACACGGTATCCATCTCCCCAGCTAGAATATGAGCTCCCTAAAGGCAAGATCTTTGCATTCCTTGATGCACCCCAAGAGTCTAGAGAAAGGCCTGGTACATAATAGGTGCTCAGCAGACTGTTGAAAGAATGAAAGGGCGATAATAATGAACGGGATACAGACCCTGCCTTCAATGAGCTTTCAGTGCCCAGGAGGACACACTCAAGCAAACAGGGAGGACAGATCACCAGGGCTGTGCTGGCAGCAGCCCAGGCGGCTGCAGGAACACTTGGCAGAGCTGTGGGCAACGGATCTCTGTCTGAGTCCTGGTGCCTCCGATAAAACAAGGACACTGGTGAAGGAAGTCCAGGTCTGGGCTCTAAACCCAACCTCAGCCACTAGTTGGCCATAGGATCTTTCAAGAGTTATCTAAATAACAGTAATTACTATTCACCAAGTACTCACTTTCTGCCAGATCACAGGCTGAGTAATTTACTGTCTTATTCTGTTCGAGCTGCTATAACAGAGTCCCATGGACTGGCTGGCTTATAAACAACAGATATTTATTTCTCACAGTTCTGGAGGCTGGGAAACCCAAGATCCAAGTGTCAGCAGAGTCAGTGTCCAGTTCATAGACAGCTGTCTTTTCACTGCATCCTCACAAGGCAAAAGGGATGAGGACACTCCCTGGAGTCTCTCTTATAAGAGCATTAATCCCACTCATGAGCAGGCAGCCCAAATTATCTCCCAAAGGCCCATGTCACTGGGCGTCAGGATTTAACATATGAATTTGGATGGACACATATTTAGTCCACAGTATTCACATACATTTTCTTATTTCATTCTGACAACAATTCAGTGAGAGAAATATGGTGATTCTCACTTAATAGACGGAAACCTAAACTAAACTCAGAAACGTTCAATGAACCTAGCCAGTCCTCCTAGCTAAGAAGTGGCAGAGCTAGAATTTGAACTTGAAACTTCCTCTGCCAAAGGCTAAGCTCACATTCATCCCCCTCTAGCACTGTGCAGCTGGACCTTAGTGTCCTCTTTGTAAAATGAAAAGATTAGACTATATAATCGTTAAAGTCCTTTCCCATTAAGCTATATACTAAACATGTCAAGGTCAAAGAGAAGTGATCCAGCCCAGACTTGTGGGAAGTGATTGGATATTGTCCAGGACAAATATACCTACAGTGTACTGTGGGCCACCAGTCAGGTCTGAGTCAGCAGCAGTCCCCTTCCAGCCCCTAGACTGGTGGGCACGTCTCTCTATGCGGTCCATGAGGACACACACAGGAGATCAGCCTGGCCAGGGTAGAGGTACCACCTGAAGGATCTTCATGTGAGACCAGGAAGATTCACAGAGTGAATTACATACGTAATTTTACATTTTCCAGTAGCCACAGTTAAAAAGTCAAAAGAAAGTGGTAAAATTAATATCGATAATATATTTCATTTAACCCAACGCCTCCAAAATATTATCACTTCAACATGAATCAATATAAAAATTTATTGAGATATTTAACATTCTATTTTTCATCCTAAGTCTTTGATGTCTGGCATGTATTTTACTCAGAGAATGTCTCAGTGCAGAAGCCACATTTCAAGTGCTCGATAGGAATCAACATGAATCAAGCGCTCACCTGTGAACTGTGGCTGCCAGATTGCACCGTGCTGACCCAGCATCTTCTAGAGAACACACATATACATGCACACACTCATCCCAGAGCAGCACAGATATCAAGGAACTTTGTCAAATCCCTGCAGCATCAGGACCAGCAAATAACACAAGTTACAGCCCTGTACCCAGGCATCTAGGTGCAGCACCCAGTCAGGCAGAGGCCCAGGGGAAATGGTCGCCAACCTGAATTCATGCACACAGAGTGCAGACGAGTGAGAGGAAGTCCGCCGCTCGTGGGGGAAAGCGGACATCTGGCTTGCTGCTCTTTGAAGTTCAGTTCACCTTCTAATATCGAGTAGCAGGCCATGAAAAAATACCAGGGGCCTTAAAGCAATTAAGGCAAGAGGTCAGGGTTCCTTGGTCAGTTTCTTGGGAAATGAGTTTCATATGAGATTTGGGAGACGGGGAGAAATTGCGGAAAATTTTTGAAGCTAACAATTTGTGTATTTAAGTGGTGTCAAACCACAGGAGTCTGGAGTCCTAACACATTCATGAAAGCCTCAGCCTCAAACTCATTTACACTGAAACTAATTGCTGCTCAAACCAGATCCACAGAAGAAAGGGGGGGGGGGTGGGGCAGAGAAGATGTGTGTTTTTCAAAACTGAAGGTATTTGCTACTCTCTCGCCTCGTCCACCTCGAGGATGGAAGATGCCTTGGAGGACTGGGGTGGGGAGGGTGGGGGGGACTCGAGGGGGGGAAGTCAAGGAAGGGAGGGAATACAGGGATATGTGTATAAAAACAGCTGATTGAACTTGGTGTACCCCCCAAAAAATAATAAATAAATAAATAAAATTTAAAAAAGTAAAAAAAAAAAAACTGAAGGTCTTGGAGACTGCTGGGGGGATTGCGGTTTTTCCAGGAATGGGATAGATTGAAATGGGTTTTTATAAAAAAGAAAGAAAGGAAAATATTTTCAAGCTCCCCTACACCAACCAAACACGCAAAGCAGTAAAGGAAGGGTGACTCTCCTGCCACCAGGAGAAGGCGGTTCCCTCTCTGACACTGTGCCTCCCAGTGCAGACAGACCCTGGGCCCCGCCTCCCCAGCCCCTCCTCCCTCAGCAAGGAACCATCTGGGCGACACTTCAGAACTACTCTTGGAGAGTGTTTACTTGCTGTATTTGTGAGTTTGAGACTGGAGCCACATGGAAGGCACATGCAGGAAATGCGCTGTAATAATCTTATGTTTATAATTCCGAGAGAAGGATGACAGAGTCCAGGATGGGATTGATCAGGTTCCAAATCTATTTCCTGGAGTCAGATTTAAAAGAGAGATGTTAAGGGTAAAATCTCTAACGATGTGGGTAGGTTGCAACAAGTTACAAGTTTATTTCTATTGGTGTTTGTACAGATTTTTAAAATCTGTTGCTTTCTTCTCACTTGTACTAGCCCATCCCTGCCAAAGCTTACAGAACTCTGAAAACTGTAATATATTCTTATTAAATTAAAAAAATCTGATTTTCTAAGGGTTCATTTACAGGACAGCAGTCCTGTTTTGCTGTAATGCCTTTATCATTTTTTTTTACTGTTAGTGTTCGGACTTTAAGGGTTACCATCTGAAGATCTTGTCCATTTTCAGTGATGTTAAACCTGCATCCAATCACAGCCTGATTACGAATTTCTCCCTGGACAACCAAAGCTTACAATGGGTCTGTTCCCATTCCCTGGCACACCCATGCAAGAAGACGTTTTTAAGACTTGAAGACTCTCTTCAGAGCCTCCTGTCTGAGCTGGCCACTCCCCTGGAGCTGCCTCTGAGTCACTGTTCCCCATTGTCTCTCTCAATTAGAATGGGATATTTTATAGCTCTTGCTGGGAAGTAGATTTTCTGAACTCCTTAGCATGGCATTTAAATGCTAGTTACATGCCTCAGGTAGGAAAGCTATGAGGCAATGAAGAAAAACAGGTGAGCTGAAAAACCAAGTGTAAGGGTGACACAGTGACTGTTACCATCAGCAGAGCACTTTACACTTTACAAAATGATTCCACACGTGATATCCCATTTAATTTCACCATCATCCCATGAGACAGGGATTCAACCTTCTTTTTACAATGAGGCTGGGCTTGCTAACACATCTCACCTAAGGTCACCCGTGTAGTCCACGGTGGAGCCAGGAATTGGAGTCACTCTTCAGATAAGAAACCCAGCCCTGTTCTGTCCATCTATCACTTCCTATAGACAGCAGCAAACTACCCCGGACAGCAGAAATGTTTTCATGTAGCCTCATTCAGTCAAACTTCGAGTATATAAGATGTGTTTAATTGCAAAGGAACACGCCTCTTTTATTTAGCATATTTCTAAGTCTCTTCCCTCATTGCCTTTTTTTTTTTTTAAGAACTTTTATTGAGATACAGTTGACATACAATGAACTGCATGTATTTAAAGTGTACAATTTGATTTCTTTTTCTTATCAGTAATGTATGTATGGCAATCCCAATCTCCCAATTTATTCCCCCCCAGCCCTCCACCTTCTCCACCCTTGGTGTCCATATGTTTGTTCTCTACATCTGTGTCTCTATTTCTGCCTTGCAAACCAGTTGATTTGTACCATTTTTCTATATTCCGCATATATCTGTTAATATACGGTATTTGTTTTTCTCTTTCCGACTCATTTCACTCTGTATGACAGTGTCTAAGTCCATCCATGTATCTGCAAATGTCCCAGTTTCATTCCTTTTTACAGCTGAGTAATATTCCGTTGTATATATGTACTACATCTTCTTTATCCATTCATCTGTGGATGGACATTTAGGTTGCTTCCATGTCCTGGCTATTGTAAATAGTCCTGCAATGAACATTATGGTACATGTTTCTCTCTGGATTATGGTTTTCTCTGGGTATAAGCCCAGGAGTGTGATTGCTGGGTCAAATCCTCATTGCCTTTTGACAGCGCTAGGTAAAACAATTCCAGTGTTCATCCAAAATGAATATAAGGAGAGGAAAAAAGTAAAATTTTAACCAAATATGTATTGAGGGTCTCCTGTGTAAGAAAAAACTTGATGTTTACTCTCAAGAAATGTCTCACGTTTGAGCAGAAAAGCTATAGACTACTGAGGATTAGATATCAGCATAGGGTACCGAAACAAGAGCTGTCACCATTGTCAAGGCATAAGATGCATCTCAGTCTGGGACAGAACCATGGAGATTTCATGGGGAAGGAACACAAGACAACCATGGGTATGGGGTCCTCAACTTCCCTAAAGACAAGTCACCAGGAGCACTTGTTAAAAATACGGATTCCTGGACTTAATCCTGAATTGGTATTTCCAGGGGAAAGCCCTGGTAAACTATTTAACCTGTGCTCCAGGTGATCCTTATGGTGGGGAAGGCGGGGAACAGTGGGAAGCCTGAGTCAGCGCCAGAGGCTGAGACGGTTCAGCTGCAGAGAATTTCTATGTGCTGTGAGAGCGGAAGGAAAGGGCAGAGAATGTGGTGAAAGGGATTGAGGGAAGTGAGACTTATAAATTAAAACAAATACCAAAAGAAGGCTTAACTCCAAAATATGGGCAGGGAGAGCAAGAAGTCAGCAGGCTGCAGGACAGATGGAGGGCAGGAAGGCTCCAGGAGAGAAGGAATCCTGGCTCACACCTGCTCCTGAGATGGAAGGAGATGCACACAGCGGGTGGGCAGCCGGGGGCGGGGGGGGGGGGCACCTAAGTTCAGGAGCATCACTTGCTGAGGCAGTGCTCACTTCCGCCTGCAAGCCCGTCCTGGGAGCCACAGCCCATCCTTGTCCTCCTGTTTTCAGCTGAGGGCCAGGCCAGGGGGCAGCAAAGCAACCTAAGTCGCTAAATAAACACAGGTCTTTGCTCAATACCTGAATTCCTTTTTCTTTTTCACCCAGCTGCATCTGTGACCGAGCTCTAAGAGACCTCGGGGGAATTTTGTTCCAAAGGAAACCTCTAGCAGCCGAAGGTGGAAAGGTTCTTGGTCTAGGGGAAATCTGCGTTCAAAGCCCACTTTCACAAGGACCTCACGGTGCAAAATCACATCTGTGCTCCTTGGTTTCTACCTCAATTAAATGATAACACCTAACACATATATAGTACTCACTACATGCCCAGCATTGCTCTATATATTTTTATATGTTTTAATCCATTTAATTCTCACAACAACCATCTAAGGAAGGTTCTGTTATTGTCCCGGCTTTACAGATAAGTAAACTGAAGCACAGAGGTTAAATCACTTGCCCAAACAAGTAAATGAAAGAGGCAAGATTTGAACCCAGGCCGTTTGGCTCCAGAGGCTAAGCCTTTAATCACTATCTCTTACCTCCTCTCAAAAAAGGATGATGTCTGTTTAACCCAAAAAGAACAGGTGTGTGTATATGTGAATGTGCCCTGTGTTTGGGGGGAGGTAATTGACTTCAATGAGATGAGAGATTTGCTGGTGAATGGTACCACAATACATTCTAAGAGAAGATGATTCTGGGCTAGAGTGGGGTAGGAAGTCATGAAGCAAGATTGATTCCACCCACCTGACGGAGAAAGCCCAGAGGAGTGAAGATCCATGTGGATGGAGACTGGGAGAAAGGGAATCTGGGGTGAAAATGCCTAGCACCCTGTGGGTTCATTCATCCAATTCCGCAGGTGTTCAGTGAATGCCTGGTGGAAGCCCGGCCCCACTGCAGACAACCCTCCCTGCCTCCGTGGACCTTAGAGTCTAGTAGGTGAGATGGACAAAAAAGAAAGCCAACAGTGAATGAATGAAGTAAACAATGAATTACAATTCATTGTAACAACAATTAAAAAAGTGATGAGCTATATGAAGAGAAAATCTGGAGGATAGCAAATGGGTGGCTATTTTAGCTAGGGTGATAGGAAGGCTGGTCTGAGGAGGGATCATCTCAGGTGAGTCCTGCAAGAGCTGGGTGGGTACAAGGAAGTGGCAGACCAGTGTAATTAGAGAAGAGGTTATGAGGAAGAGGTGACAGAAGTGAGGGCAGGAGATGGGGCGACCCTCAAGGCCGCCAGAAGGAGATGGGAGTGCAGTGCTGTGGGGGGGTGTTGCCGGACTCTAAGCAGGAAACAGACACTATCCAAGTTATGTTTTAGGACAAAACCTCTGGCTGATTGTGAGGAGAATGGCTTGCAGGGACCCGGCTAGGAGGGTGTTGCTGTTGTCCAGGCAGGAGTGGGTGGTGGCCCGACAGGTGGTGACCGTGGAGCTGAAGAGAAGAAGCGTGATTTGAAATGTATTTTAGAGGCAGAATCGGGAGGTGCTCATAACTTTGTTCCCACCACCATCGAAGCAGTAGGATTTAGACTTCCATCAGTTAAAGCATAAATCCAGAGGAAGAGGGCAAGAAGGACCATGCACTTCCACAGCGTGTACCAGCTGGAAGGACAGATGGACACAAAGAGATGCTCTGTCTTGGAATCAGTGGTCCCTGAGCTGCTCTCCAGGTATGCCCGACTCTGAAAGGTGAATTCGAGAGCCAGATTCTCTCAAGTGCTTTTGAAAGAACCTGAATTTAGGGCAGTGATCCAAACAGGAACAATAGATGTTCTGTGGAGAGCCTGGCACGATACCCACACTTGGCGCTCACAATCAGACAGGCAGCATGGTGATAGAGGGTGTCCTGGGACATGACACCGTGCTGAGTGGTGAACAGACTCACAGAGCTGGGGATAGGAGACGGCCAAAGGGACAACACAGCTGCCCAAGAGCAGAAACACAGGACACGAGTACACGGGAGCTCAGAGAGGGAAGGGAACTCGAGTCAGGGGAGTCCAGGGGTCATCTCAGTGTCCGTGGCCATGGACTAATAGCCAGGGACAGGGGCTGCTGGAAGTGGAGTAAAACTGCTGGTGGACTTCAAATTCTTAGTACTCTATTTCATGTTTAATAGACTTTTCCTTTTAAACAAACCCAGTAGCATCCTAGTAAATTATTCTGCTAGCTTCCTAACCTTACCCCTTCGCTTATTTATTTAGTACAAGGTTATTGACACAATATTCTAGACCAGGGCTTCCCAAACTCTCATGTGCTCATGAATCACCTAGGCATCTGGTTAAAATGCAGATTCTGGTTCAGTAGGCCTGGGGTGTGGCCTCAGCCTCTGCATTTTTATTAGTTCTCCGGTGATGCTAATATTGCTGGTCCTTGAACGACACTTTGAGTAGGGAGGATCTAATCCAATAACTCTTTGGTCCATTTCTCACCCCCACTTTGACTTTAAAGTAAAATGAGATCATTGACTGTTTATTAGAGTACCTACTGTAGACAAGACAATAGGCTGAGGGTCGAGAGAGAGTTAGAAAAATAAATGTGATACAATGTTCACTTTAAGGAAATCACAGTCTGATTGGGTGGAGAGATGGGCACTAACACACTGGAATTACAATGCATTGCCCCACTCCTCACTACACCCTGAAAGAGGAACTGTATCTTACAGAGAAGGAAAACCAAGCTAGGGAAAGTTAAGTCAATTTTTCAAGCTCACACAGGCACTGAAAAGTTGGATTTTGATCTAAATTTGGATCTGTCTGGTCCCAAAGTTCAAATTCTTTCCATCAAGCCATACTGAGAATGTAGATCAATGTATAAATACTCAAAACACTGGGCACAATGTGGTGCATGCAAGACGAGAAGTACAAACAGCTTGCCGGAAGAGTTCAGTAGGTGGGTGGTAAGTGACAGAAATTTGGAACTATAGTATATTGATTAAATTTGACTGGTTTCCCAGAAAACAGCAGCAATGAGGACTTCATGTTGAAAATATAATTTATAATGTTCCAGAAAAGAGACCAGTTTCCTTGTTTGTTCATAAATTCTCCTTTTATGGACTGCAGTTCCAACGTCCAGGAAGTCACTTGCCCGACCGAAAGCAGTTGGCATCTCCTGGCTCCAGATGCCAGCAGACATTTGTCTGCAAACACCCAGAATGAGGGCTGCCCATTCCAGGAGCAGTCTTCTACGACAGGTCTTCCTCAGTCTGAACAGAGAGCAGAGCTCGGCCGGGAAACCCAGGAGGCGAGCGTGCTTATTACCCGGCGTTCTTTGGCTACATCTGCACCCCGTCACAGAGAGGTTTTCTTCCCTCGTCAGCATCACTTGTCAGGGCCTCTGGCTCGAAGCGTTGCCCTCCTACTTCCCCACACAGATGGCTCCTTCTCAGCTCCCGCCAGCTCCTGCCTGGGTTGACCACTAACGAGGAGCCCCTGCGGCGGCCTGTCTGGGACTCAGAAATGACTCCAGTTTTTCTGCCGCTGAGTCATTGTTATTGGGGCTGGGTGGGAAGACCAAAACCTGTGAAAGCGCGAGTCTCAGGTCTCAGTGGTGAGGGCCACTCCCAACACTGCCACACTCAGGGCTCCACCTGAGCCCAGTGTTCCTGGATGGTGGCAAAATAGTCCTTTTTGGAAGAGAAAGGACAAAGAGAATCGAGACGGTCTGTCATTAAATACCGAAGTACTAACATACCTGGAAGTCCGCCCCCCCCCACCCCCCGACCTATGAGAAGGCTTTAGTCACACTCTCTATTTACTCCGCTAATGCAGGCTTTCTGTTTCCTTCGTAGAATGCAGTAAACTGTAACACGTTCATTAAGGAAAGGATCCCCGTAAACAGTCCCAGACAGGGATCACTTCCCAAATGCACAGAGCGGCTTCCTCTCGGGACATGTCACTATTCCTGATCCCATTCACTTCTGGGGACAGAAACCACATCAGGTCACAGATGCCAAGGGCGGTTTGTGTGGGGTGTTGCCACATACCGGGTCACCCCCAGCCCCAAGCATGGGCCTCACAGAGCTGTCCTGTTACAGTCTTACCCCCAGGCACCAACAATATGTTTTGTCATGAGAGGGACATGAAAGCACCAGCATTTCTTTTGCCAAACATCACGGAGACAGTTTTTGGAATCACCGAAATCCCATTTTATTCCACCAGCTGCTGACTACAGGGGCAGCATTCAGTGTCCAGGGATGACACTTTAATACAAATTGAGCCCTTTCCATAATGAAACAAGCTGGGTTTCAGGGGTGATTTGCTTAAAAGCCACATCATAAATCAGCTGTCAGTTCTTTCTTCCAGGCCTGGCAGGCTCACCTTTACACTGAATTAGTCGCATCTGAAACTTGACCTCCCAGCCCCAGAGCCTGCTGGAAACAACATGTGCTCAATGACTTCCAGTCAAAGCAGCAAGAACTTAAATTGTTCCACATTTTTAATAAATGGGCCAGAAACCCATGGGGCGACTCCCATTGACCTGGGTGTTCAGCATATTGATCAAACAAAGAGGATAGAGACAGGTTTTCAACGACCAGATTTGGGGCAACGTTTACTAACACTGGCAGGCCAAGCCTGGACAACACCAGCTCATATTCTTAAGTACAACCAGAGTCTCGGTCTAAAGAAAAGCCCAGAAACATTACATTAATTGCCAATAACAGCTCCGCTGGTTGGGGGTGGGGGGTGGGGGGTGGGGGTGAGTGGAAGTGAAGAGTGGCGGGAGGCAAGGTGTGCGGGACCACCTGCCACGGAGAGAGAAGGGAGCTGAAGCTTTCTGTAAGGAGCGCACACGTCTGGGACTCCTTCCAGTTTCTTGGTTTCTGATGCTAAAAAGAGAAATGTGATTGCTGGGGGAAAGTATCTTTGGAGCTCACTGGGACAGGGCCTAGGAGCTGATGCTCTAAGTCAGCCTTAATGAGAAGCTCTGGTGGGCCAGGTATGGGGCTAACCACTGCAGACATGAAGATAAGGAAGACAAGCTCCCTCCTCAAGGAGCTAGGCTTCGGCAGTGGGAGACAGATGTGGAAACAGATTTGATGGTTTAATATGATGAACAACTACCATCCACATGTGCTAGGGATATAATCAGGGACAAGATACACAACCCGACCATCCAGATGCCACAGTCTATTGGGGGAGACAGATATGGAAGCAGTGTGACAGGGACTATGAGGAGGTACCACAGGGGCCCATGGGAGGGCCACCCAGACGTGTGTGCTCAGGAACATCTTCCCAGAGGAGGGCGTGTCGGCAGAGACCCAGGATGAGCAGGAGTTCACTACACAGGCCTGGGGGGCAAGGAAGGGGCACAGAGGAGGGATGTGCATTGCTGTCGCAGTGGGACTAGGATATGCAAAAGCTCAGGTGAGAAGAGGCACAGCACACTTATGAAACTAAGAGGAACACAGTCAGACTGAGAATAAAATGCAGGGGAAAGGGGAGAGAGAAAGCTGGGCAGAAGGCCAGCCTCCATGAATGGCACACAACAGGAGCTTAATAGAGGCACGCATGATCAGGGAGCCATGGAATTTCCTGAGAATGGCTGGAGAAGGCTTTGCCAAAAAAAAAAAAAAAAGAAAAAAAAAAGTTTCTTAAAGAATGACTAGGCATTTACCAGAAGAAATGAGGAGAAGATTGCTCCAGGCAGAGGAAGCCATGCTACACTTTGAAAATTAACCCTATCCTCTGCCCCAATCCTAAGTGGTGCCTAAGATGAACAACACACCAGGTACCAAATCCTGTTCTGTAGGCTCACATCAAGGGCAAGGTTATGAAGCCCCAAGCTCCAGAAAAAAGTGGAGGGAACTGACAACAAGTAATAGTAACTTGCATAGGCCAGGGTCCTTGAGCACAGGGACCCTCCTGATGAGGAGACCCTACATTTCCAAAATCAGAAACATAGCTCAGCCAACTGGAAAAACTTCAGGGGGAACCAGGGAAATGGTCACCTCTTTGGGGAGGTTCCTGTAAGAAGTTGCCCTATTAATTATATAAAAATATCCTCTAAACAAGGATCCTCAGAAATGATGCCAGTTTAATAGGCGACACTTACTCCGTGCCAGGCACTGTGCTGGTGTTCCACAGGCACCATCACATTTAATCCTCTAATCAGCCCAATGCAATGTAAGTGTTCCCATTGCTCTACAGGTGAGAAAACTGAAGTCAAATATCCTGCCTGTTGGTAAACAGCAGCTGGTGACAGGGCTAGAACCCTCTGGGCCACGCTTCCCACCTCTCTGGCCCACTGCTCCCCATAGACAGGTCACAGCATCAGTAAACCATCTCCCCACAACTCCACGGAGGCCAACAGGAGAAAGATTATTTCACAAATGTGTGTGTGTGTGTGTGTGTGTGTGTATGTGTGTGCCAAAGACACTGCTGTGTCCCCTTTAGTTGAAGTTATCGTCTTTTTACCTTCTCAGGCAATGGCTGGCGACCAACTCTCCTCAACTTACTGAAGATAAAGCCGCCTCTTCCATGAGGCATCAGGACCATCTCACATATGAGACCCCTTTACTCACTTTTTCTTGTGTGATCCCCAACACGCCCATTTTACCAGTGGAAAATCAAGATTCAGCACTGTTAAGTACTTTTCCAAGGTCTTACTGCTATTAAAGTGTTTGAGCCAGGACTCAAACCAGGTTCTATTTGATTTCAGGAATGAAGTCTTTCCATAACACCCACCACATCACAGCAGAGCAGAAGGGAACACTGATATTTCCAGGAGGAGATGCTTCATCTTAGCCGGGGAGAGAAAGCTAAAGACCCACTATCCAAGACCTCTCACAAAGAGAAAAGTTTACTTTACAAGGATGCTGACATGTCTATTCTGCCAAACACAGGTTCTTCTGCAAAAGAAAAATACAAAGAGTTATCAGTGCCAAAAGAGAGAGAAAAGGAACATCTGCAGAAGGATACAATGCTTGCTCTTCCAGCCAAACTTATGGTTACACTTTCCACTCTCAGATGCCATGGTCAGAAAGGAACTCTTACACAGAAGATTCTTTATAAGACAACACACATAAGGTGTGGGAGAGGATGGGCCCCAGGGGGCCTGGGGTAGACCCACAAGACAAGTGGCTTGGGGAGGGGAGCCCTGCAGAAGGAAGATCCCATCTGTGTAGACTTGTACTGATGAAAGCTTCATTGTATTTCATGGCCAAATGTATAGACCCTCAAGCTGCCTGATCTTGTTTAGAGTGCTGAAAGGCGACGTCGGAGAAAGAGCACTGGACAGAAAGAAGACCTGGATTCAAGTCCTGGTGCTGCTGCCATTTCAGGAAAGTCACAGAAACTCTTCTGCTCACATTTTCTTTGTCCATAACGTGAAGAAATTGGACCAGGTGACCTCTGAGACTCTTCCAGCTCAAAGCAAGTGATCATGACTCTAGTGTCATTCTCTTCACATTCTTGATGGGGCCATAGAAATGCAGCCCACCTGAAAGAGCAGCCTACCAAACCAGGACCAGGAGAAGGTATTACTAAAGGGGTTGGAGCCTAAATAGAAATTCTGTCCACACCATAGCCTTGCTCAAGACCACGCTGCAGTGCGGTCACAAGCCCTGACATCAGACTCACACAACAATGAAATTGCTACTCTTGTTATTTCTGCACCCACAAGCCTGAACCTATACTTTGTCTCTTACTTCTACCGCCAGCCCATGCCTCCTGGGCCAACAGGGGTCCGGCACTTGGAGAAGCCAAAAGATGAATAGCTCCCAACTTCCAAACAAAGATGCCTTCAAGAAGGCAGAGAACTCGCTCCAGGTGTGAGACAATCTGTGTGGCCATGAAGAGCAGTGGGATCTGGGTGAATCAGGACTGTCTCTTACAAGCTGTGTGACCTAAGGGATGTCATTGCTCTGAGCCTGTTTCCTGACATGTAAAACAATGATGATGATAACGTGACCTGATGACAAATGGCCTACATCGGAGAGTCGCTGCAATTACCAAATTACATGTAAAACTCTATGGCTCCATAAATAAACAGTTGCCATTCCCAGGGCGCATCCTTGGGCAATGACCATGGATAGGAGCATGGATAGGGCATGGGGCTACTACATGTGTGAAGCTCAGCACACACTCAAACAACCCTGTGCCTACAAAAGAGTCCCAAATTGCTACATGCTTGGTGAGAGGAAGTGGAATCACTCCCTTCAGCTGGCAGGAAACATGAAGTAGGAACCTTGCAGAGGGTCCAGCCACTTGGGCCAGACTTAGGAACCCACCAGTCACCACCCAGAAGCATGAGCCCTCTGCGGCAATAGAGAGTGGGGTTTGAAGAAATGTCTCCTTCCTGACTGGACCAACTTCTACAGAAAGGGAGTAAGGACAGTCCTCAAGAGGAGGCCTAGCTGTCTGGGGCAGGGGTCATTTCCTGTACCACTGCTGGATCCCCAGAACCCAGCGCAGAGCCAGCACATTGGGGACACCGATTAAGTATTTGTTAACTGATGAATGATTAGAAATGGCGAGGCTGATGAAACAGAGATCACAGTGAGCAAACTAAGTAGGGGGCTGAGGACCTAATATGGCTGGACTGGCCTCCAGACTAGGGATGCCCCAGAGGTTGGGGTGACCTGGAGAACTAAGAATAGCACTTGGAAAAGTCAGACCAGAGAGAGGGTCAGTCTGTGAGTCACCTGTCCATCAAACCCAGGACCTGTCTGAGGAGGGAGCTGAGGCATGTAAGACGGTGAGTCAGTGGGTTATCTGTGCTGCTACCCTCTGAGTCACCACCTGACACCCTGTGGGCCTGCCTCAGGTGTGAGGGGGCGTGGGGGGGGTGTGCATGGTCAAGTGTTTATATCTATACCCACACACTCAGCAGACACCCACCAGCCAAGCTGAGTCAGGATTTCTCTGACGTGTTATTTAAGCTCTGTCACCAGGCTGTCCTGCCAGTGACTCGCTGCTTGCTTACCCTCTCCCAGGAGAAATGCCTTCCAAGAGAGGTGACGCTTGGCATGGCTCACGGTGTGTCAGGGGCCCTGCCATCTGCTTACTAGCTAGGCTCTGTCTGTCTTCAGGACCCACGTGCCTCCAGGCTCCCTGTGAGCACCCCGATGAGATAAGACCCTGGCCCAAGGCTGAGCGTCGGCCCTTACCCCAAGCCCCACAAGGGACTTTCCCTCTCCTCCAAAAGCGCTCCTTCATCTGCTCCCTTGTCTCCTGCTGTCACCTGCTTCTGCATCAGCTCCCAGAGGATAATTACAGAAAAGGCAGCCCCCTCCCTGCCTGTTGTAATTTATTATTAGGAAACTCTTGAAGGCCCCAAAGCCTTCCCAATTCCCCACCCCACCCTGCTAAAAGAATTTCTAGTAAAATTTCCACTAAAATCACACCTGATATTGTTACCAAATTAATCTTCCTCAGATGTAGCCATTGCTCAAACACTCCCATCTCATACCAAACTCAGTAAAAATGTCTTCTCCCTAACACTGTATGGTCATTGCCAGCCACACACAGGGCGAGAGGGACGAGCTCCTGACAGCCACATCTACACCACGTGGCCCTGGTCACGGCTGAGTGTCCAGGGGTGAGCCCCTGACCTAACCTGGGCCAGTCTGAATCTCTTCCTGGGGCATTCCGAATAGAGGGTCAAAAACTTCAGTCTCAGTCTGGGCTAAAGTCTTAAACAAGTAAGCTGTAAAGACTCAGGAATGGTAGGGGGGCATTTTCCCCATAACATGACCAGGAAAGCTTAGAAAGCAGGTCCACAGGGAGGGCAGGATGAGGCTGAAATGCACAGAGAAGCACAGGTGGGAGGAAAGCACATTGCCCAGGTCCCTCACCCTTCCCAGTTCCCAGGGTCCAGTGCTACCCAAAACGTATACTGCCTCCAGTGTTAATATACACACAAGAAAATTGATAGGTGAAATAGTTAAATGTCCATTTACAATAAAAAATTTAATTAGAAAAATAGTTAAAACACGTCATATGTAAAACATTTAGAAATTTTTTCCACACTCGTAGGAAGGAAGGAAGGGAGACAGGAAGGAAGGAAGACAGGAAGGAAGGAAGAAAAGAAGGCAATTTATAGCAACAGAAATGTTATGTTTTTCATTCTTCTTATAGGTGATTATTATCCTGACCAAAAAAGGATCTTCAAAGGGCTTATTTATAATTACACCCATCACTTGCAAGTGGGAAGCCCTATTTCTAGGAAGAATCATTTAATCTATATTAAATTTATCTGCCTTCCCCACCCCCCCCAAGGTTTCTATCTAAAGAACTCCAAAGCACCTCAAAAGGGCATTAATTAAGATTGTTTCAGGCTGGGCCTTAATCAAACACTGCTCTATTATTCAAAATAAAGCAATTGAGAGAATTCCCTGTAATACGAAAGCATTTGTGTGGCCTCAAATACAAGGCTGCTCCCATGGAATCATTTGGATAAATCCTCACTTATATTCACCCACATACATTACTTTACCTTGTTTAAACTTTACAAGCATCATTTGCTACTTATTCTATACATAGGGTGACTAAGGTACTCAGGGGATGAGTAAGGTACATAGTCTGAGAAGTCAGGGTGTCCTGGCTCCTTCTACTGTAGCTGGAGGGGATGGGCTCTGTATCTAACTGCGGGGAGGGGCCCTCTCCCACACCTCCACATCATGCCACTTAGGAAATTGCATACTAACTTGATGGCTAGTCCTGAGCATATCCACCTCACGTGAAGAAGGAAGAGGCCTGCTGGCAAAGCTGATAAGTTGCCTCTAAAGCAATACAAACTACTCAACAAACTCAATCTAATTTTAGTGAGCACCTACTATGAGCCAAGGGGTCTACTTTATTTTATCACCAGAATTTCCAATATCAGGTAGACACGAACCACACATGAAGAACAAGCTTGAAATATCAGAGAGTCTGGAAATCTGGGCCTCGGGAAGGAGCCGCAGTCACACAGAGTGGAGAGTGAGGACAGTATACACCTTCCCACCGTGACTTCTTATAGGAAAGGCAGGAATCAGTAGGTATATTAAGCGACTAACTAGATTTAACCCTACCTGGGAAACTTAATGGTGGCTCATAACTTTTTCTTTAATTGAAATTCACATATTTTAAAAAATTATTAATTCCCTCAGAGTATGAGTGGCCCCAAAACTGTTTTACTGTATAAACAAATAAGCTCCCAGCCAAGGCAAGAGGATCTATGGTAGAATCCATGGCCTCTCTGTTCCTCTCTCTCTCAGTTTTTGGTTACCAGATGTGCAACCCTAGAATGTAAAGGAAGTGGGGGTAGGCAGAGAAGGGAAGGAGGGAAGAAAGGACATTCTCTGAGAAGTGCTTTTATAAGAGTAGTAAAAATAAGGGGAAGCTGAGACGAAGCGAGAGAGTAGCACAAACATATATATACTACCAACTGTAAAATAGATAGCCAGTGGGAAGTTGTTGTATAACAAAGGGAGTTCAACTCGAGGATGGACGATGCCTTAGAGGACTGGGACGGGGAGGGTGGGGGGGACTCGAGGGAGGGTGGGGGGGGGAGTCAAGGGAGGGAGGGAATACGGGGATATGTGTATAAAAACAGATGATTGAACTTGGTGTACCCCCTCAAAAATAATAAATAAAACAAACAAACAAACAAACAAAAATAAGAGTAGTAAAAATAGCTAGCATCATTGAGCATTCACTATCGGCCAGTCAGAGCTAGTGCTTTGCGGAAGTTATCTCATATAATCCTCACAAACAGACTAAAAGGTGGGTACTACCCTCAAACTTCCACAGAGGAGGAAGCTGAGGTCCAAGGTCACTCAGCTAGTAAGTGGTTGTGTCACTACGTTCAGAGCTTGGGCCCTTAATCCCCAACTACACTGACTCCGAAGGACCCACCTGGGTGTTGGTTCTCAGCTAAGCTATGACTATATCACATGGCCCGCATCCATTAGCCAATCTAAAATCCAGGCCAGGTGCTGGGAAAGTAATAAGAGTCACCGTGATTTGGGGCAGAGAAACACATCACCACCCCAGACGAAAGGCCCAGGGGCTCAGACCCAAGCAACTTTCCTGCCAGCCTTTTGTCAATCACACTCTGGTCAGGCACCACGCTTGGCAGTCTGCTCCAACCAGGATCCTGGAATCTTGAGCTCTCAGAAAGGTCCCTAAAGGAAAAACAGCTGTCAATCAGGTCATTGTTCCAAAAGCCCTGGCCTCAAAGGAATGTGTTCAATCACTCTTGAAAGGTCAGAAACCAAAGAGACAAGGGCCCCTCATCCTCCTATTCCTCGAGGCCCCCAAACGTCCCCAGCTGAAGGGAGGTTTGACACACACAAAAGGAACCACTGCACTGAAGCATCTTGTTTTGATTGTGCTGAAAATATCTGCTGTCACAGCCCAGACACTGTGAAGACTAAAAGGAGCATTCTCAACTCTGTACGTAGAACACAGAGTGCCGTGCAGAGAGCCCGCTCACTGCACTCGAGGGTATGACAGCCAAGAATGCTTCCATAGCTGTGCTTTGTGCCTGATCCTGTCTGGAATACATGGACTTTGTCCCTTTGATCTTTCATATGGCTGCTTGGAGGTGGCAGGATCCCAGCATTTGCAGCTAGTTCTGTCTTCAGCCTCCACTGATTCTGCCTCCACCCCAAGTTCTTGTACACAGTTCTGCAACTCTGCATTCAGAAGTCCCTCTTCCTTCCCTCTCATCTCATCCCACTCCTGAGAGCGTGCCTCAACTCCAGACCCTGAACACCCTGCCTCCCTGCCAGCAGGCTGGCCTCACCACCTGTGACCTCCCTCAGTCATTTCGGGGGAAAGTGAAGGGAAACTGCCTCCTCCTCTTCTCAAAACTGCCTCTGCGATGTTTCCTGCCCCTCAAATATCAGGACCAAACATCTAGTTGCTTGGAAACAAGCATCTGGTTAACTGGCTGGGGGGTTTGGGTTTTTACTTTTCATCCAGATGTTGGTGTCATGTAGACCCTGCCTGGAAGTCCTGCAGCCACAGCTAGAAGTTGTGTTTTCTATTACAGTTTGGAATTAGTCACAACAACTAGAAGAAGTGAGATGTTGTTTGCCTTTTCCAGCACCACGCCAAAGAGCAAGACCTGGGGGTTCAATCTGCTTATAGAAATTTAGTTGTAGACACAACAATCTCTTTTTTAAAGGGGGGGGGTAAAAAACATATATAGATAAAAGCAAGATTCTAGAGTCTGCTTATAGTGGCATGAAAGGTGGCCCCAGAGATACCAGGTCCTAATCTCTGGAACCTATAATGTTACCTTATTTGGGAAAAGTGTCTTTGCAGATGTGAATAAGTTAAGGATCTTGAAATGGAGGTGTTATCTGGATTATCCAGGTGTGCCCCAAGTGTCATCACATATATCTTTATGAAAGGGAGCTGAAGGGAGTTTTGACACACACAAAAGAGGAAAAGGCCATGTGAAGACAGAAACACATTGGAAGGATGCAGACACAAGCCAAGAAGCCAGTAGCCACCAGAAGCTGAAGAGGCAAGAAGTAAGCCTTTGGAGGAAGTGTGGCTGACTTGGTCCTAGACTTCTGCCTTCCAGAACTGTAACAGAATAAATTTCTGTTGCTTTAATCCACCAACTTTGTGGTGATTTATCACAGCAATCACAGGAAACTCATACACGGCTATTTACAAGAGCCACTGCAGACAAGCCTAGAGATGGAGGTAGGAGAAGGGATAAGTGGAACTAATAGACTGGAAGCTCTTCTACACATGGCAGGTTCATTGGTGACTGCTGTTTGCATCTGCCCAGGTCCGTTCAGATTAAAGGGTTACTGCAGAGCGGAAGGAGCCTAGTGCCTCCCACAGTAGCTTTAGGAATCTGGGTGAGGTAGGGGCTCTTACCTGGGGTCCTGCCAGTGGGTCATGGAGTACTTAAGACCTGCTTTGGCTCAGCCAGCCCTCCTCCTTGTGAGCTCCTAAGACATGGGAGCACAACAAAAAATAACATGCAAAACCAACACACCTCTCCAAACATCTGACTGGGTTTGGGTCTAAAAGTCTACTACAGAGCTTCCTGGTAAGCTGGGATGACACATGTGTCCCAGTCTAATGGCTGAAGGGTCTTAGCACTTTTGAGTCAATTGCAGAAGCCCAAAGAAATGAATTCCCACAAACCTGTGTGGATTGGTAAATTTTAGCCCATTGTCCTTCAAATCCCACCCGCTAGTAAATAAGGCTCTATGTCTTGGAATGTGACTAATCTAATTAATAACTCGTCCTCCCTGTTGAACACAAAAAGGGGAAGTAGGAATAGAGCTAAGCTCATCCCTGTCTTACAAATAGGAACAGCTTGGGAACCACAACCTTCCCAAGACTGTTGATTGAAATCTCTATTTGGGGAAGTGGGTGAGGAGAGTGAATCACAGCTTCTGCCCATCTCAGCTTCCTTCTTTCATCTCCACCAGGAGAAAGAGATATTGAACCAGCTTTCCCTGGGTGTCTACCTGTGTCATGTACTGTTCTAAGCACTGGAGATAGAGCATTAACAGGACAAACACAGTGCCTGCCTCCATGAAGGACCATAAATTTCCTCCCAGGCCCTGCTAAGCCTTCAAACCCTGAAACACAGTCCAAGGGAAGTCTACCCCAAGCTTAGCTCGCTCAGTCACATTTTTCACCTAGTGCCGGGCTGGTCTGAAAACCCAAGAACTATAATTCTTGAAAGAACTATGTCTTAAGAGTTAAAAAAAAAAAAAAAAGTATGAGAATGAAATAAAGTTAACTTATTAGAAGAGCATGAAACACTGCAAAGATATAAGGCATTTTCAATTGTAATCTATAGCCAGTTAGGTCAGAGGATCAGAAAATTGTGCTGCTGAGGTCAAAACTTTGTGATCTCATTAACTGCATTTACTTTCATGTCACATCCTGGACTTAAACCTCTAACAACTGATTAAAATCAATAGAAATCAGCTGACTCCCATCTATCCTTTTTTAGGGTCAGCCATTAGCACTAGTGTCCTTTACAGAAAATAGCATGTTATTTTTGAAACGTGAAGAAAGAACAGACAGAAGACACTTCGCAAGGCCCAGGAAAGTTCAAGTCCATGAATAAGCAAGCCATATACCTAGAAGTGAAGGAAGAGGAGGATAAGAAGGAGGAGGAGGAGGAAGAAGATAAAGAAAAGGAAAAGGAAGAGGAAGGAGAAGAAGGAGTTGGAGGTAATTATTTCTAAATATGCAAATATTTGCTGCAATGTAGAAATGGGAGGCCTGTGACTGACTTTGAAGGAGACTTTTCTGTTTATTTGATAGCCATATCCATGAGCAAACACTAAAACTGAAGCTAATGGAAACCAAAACAATTGTTTCAAAATGATGAAATTTGGGGATTAGGTCTAATTGTTTAATGCTAGTAAAAACAAATTCATTTTGACTAGTTCCATGGGAAGTGGCACCCAGCTTTCCTATCCAGGATCTGTGGTTACCTGGGTGGCACACATCCAGAACCAAACGTCTTTGTTCTCCTATTGCTTCAGTCCCAGCTCATCACTGACACTCCAGAAACTTCCCACTAGACCACAACACATAGGAAGACCAACCATTGTTTGGGTCAAAATGAGTAGAAAGCACACCACAGTAGAAGAAACAATAATAGAGAGAGAAAGATAAAAGAAAGAAGAGGAAGTGACAGATAAAAACAGAGCAGGAACATGTAATTTGAAGAAGAAAGTGGGAACACGCCACTTTAGAAGTTTGGTTGAACTGAGTGAACTGAAGACAAAGGCCAGTAAAATGTTCCCATCACCCTTGGCTTCAACTGGGTTAATTATGTCCTTACAGAACAGCCTGTCCCAGAGTTCACTTTGGTATTTCACAATCATTCATTCGTTCACTCACTCATTCATTCAATAATTACTTATGGAACATGTGGGGCCCTGAGCTTAGTTCTAATGAGGTAGAAAGGTGAGCATAAACCTGAAGGTAGACTCTTGTACAGGTATGACATATAAATGTAAATGTATGACTACTAATGTTGTCTCTACCTGGAAGCGTAGAGCTTGATAGGGTGCATTTTTTAAAATAAACTTTTCATTTTATGATATTTTTCAATTTATAGAAAAATTGTGAATAGAGCATAGAGTTCCCATACCACACACCCAGGTTTCCCATTTTTAACATCTTACATTTGTATGGTACATTTGTCACAATTAATGAACCAATATTGGTTAATTTTTATTAACAAAAGTCTGTACTTTATTGAGATTTCCTTAGTTTTTACCTAACGTCTTCTCTGTTCCAGGATCCCACCTAGGATACCACAGTGCATTTAGTCATCATGTCTCCTTAGGAGCCTTGTGATTGTGACAGGTGATAGCATTGATTTTTTTTTTTTATGTTTTTTTTTATTTTTTGGGGGGTACACCAAGTTCAATCATCTGTTTTTATACACATATCCCCATATTCCCTCCCTTCCTTGACTCCCCCCCCCGCCCCTCGAGTTCCCTTTAAAGCAACTTTATTTTTTCTTGGACTGTCTCTCCCAACAGGCTCAGTGGACTGGTCATTCCTCTGACCCTAGATGAAATCTTAAGCTGGTCCCCAAACTTTTTCAGTCTCTCAGATAATATGCCCTATTCAAATACAAAATTATTATGTCCAGTACAGTGTAATAATTGGTCAAAGTTGGGGGCCGGGAGAGGCAGGAGTTAGTAGAGGAATAAATAGAGAAGTAAGCAGAAGAGCTTGAGGACCCAGGAAAGAGAGTATCATGGAAGCCAAGAAGGAGAGACTAGTAAGAACAAAGGGCAATCAGATGCTGCAGAGAGGCCCTGGGAGAGGAGGCGGAGGAGAGGACTTGGCAATCAGTTCACTTGCAACCCTCAAGAAGACAGTCATATAGAGTGGCGAGAGTGGAAGCCATAGTGGAATAAGTTAAAGAGTGAATATGTGGCCAGAAAATGAAGGCCACCAATTTAGACTCCTCTCTTGAGAAGCTGAGTAGTAAATATAAGGAGGAAAAGAAGTTGACACCTTAACTGGGTAGCAGCAATTTTGGAGAAAGCTTTGGGGTTGGGATATATGGGAGTCAGCTTCTAAAAGGTTGTCAATCATCCACACTCCTGATATCCACGCCCTTGTTTAATCCCCTCGCCTTGTGTCTGAACTGGACTGGTGATTTACTTCTGACAAACAGAAGACTGCAAAAGTGATAGGATGTCATGCCTGAGATCAGATTATAAAAGACTGTGATTTTGTCTTATTTGCGCTCTTTCTTTCTCTGGCTTTTCTCAGTTTGCTCACTCTGATGAAGCAAACTGCCATGTTATGAGCTGCCCTACAGAGTGGGCCTCCCACATGGCAAGGAGGTGAGAGAGGCCTCCAGCCAACAGTTGGCAAGGAACTAAGGCCCTAAAACCAACAGCCCCGGATGAACTGAGTGCTGTGAACAATCACATGCATGTACCTGGAAGCAGGTCTTCCCCTGACTGAGCCCTGATGTGGACAGCAGCCCCAGCCAACACTTTGAAACCTGTGAGACCCTGAAGCAGAGGACTCAGCTAAGCCACGTCCTGACACCTGAGCTACAGAACACATTGAGATAAGAAATGTTTTAAGCCACCAAAATTTGGGGATAACTTGTTACACGGCAATAGGTAGCTAACACTGGATGGTTATTTTTTTAATATGGGAGGCCTACACATGATTCCAGTTTCAAATTGTATTACCTTAAGACAAAATGCAGATTCCAGGTACCAGACCTGAAGATTATTATTTAGGCACTGGGGATAGAGCAGTAACTGGACAGCACTCTTTGGGGAAAATGGGGAAGGAAATGTTGCATTCAGTGAAAAGGAAATACCAAGAGATGCAGTTCAGAGATGTGGGTCTTGATGTCCCAGAGCAAACAGATGGGCCAGAATCCAGGAACCAGGGGGAAGTGGGCCTTGAAGTTTTGACTCCTTCCTCCAAAATAGTTAGGAAGAACAAAAATATAGGGAAAGATACATAGAAATTTTGAGATAAAAAGAAGAAAAAGCCTAAATCATCTCTGAAGGAAGGATATAGAGCCATCTCTAAAGCCTGAGGAAGTGGAACTATTGTTCAAGGTTTAAAGAGAAGAAAGGATTTGGAAGAAATAGACTCCTTGAGGAAGCTCTGGTGAGTCAGTAAGAATTTTTTAAATAAGAGTAAAAAGATTGAGAGGGCCAGAGGATGACTAATAAGCACAGTTTGGAGGAAAATGAAGGCACCCACACTCCTCAGCCTCCCCGTGCTGTGAGCCATTAGGGATGGGAGAAGGGAAGCCTCTGTTAGAGAAAGTTACAGGGACAGTATCCAGAGAAAAGGCAAGCTTCTGTTGTGATAAGAAGGCAGGAAGGAGGCTTTTAGGCAAAGGTGGAGGAGGAGTTTATTCGGATAGAACAGGGGTTCTACTGGGCTCAATGGAAGAGTCCCATAGAAGGGGAGCAGAGGTGTCCTGGGAAGAGAGGAGGCAGGCCTGTCACTGGGGGAAGGAGGCAGTGCCCGAGGGGGCCAGAGGTTGTGGATGGGCTAGAGGTTCCTGAAGGTAATGGGAGGACAATCGGATACCAATAAAGTTGAATTAGCCAGCCCCCCAAATCTAAGTAAAATATTGATTCATCACCAACATCAAACATCTATGGCTCCTCTAAGAGCAGGTCCAAGATAAGGACCGACAGCACAAGCCTCCTACAGGGCTGCCTCTGAGAGCCAGCCTACAGTGAGGTTCAGGCCTCAGGAAAGCAGGGGGATGTGGCCATATTCAAAATGATTACAGTCCTATATTTAAACTTTAAAACTTCTCCCTTCATCTCCTACAGGAATTTGCCTGTGTCTAACTTGGTATAGAGAAAAGATCCCTGGGCTGAGAGCTAGGAGACCGGGTCCTTGTCCCAGCTCCACCCCAACAAGCTACGTGACCTTAAAAAGCCATTAACCTCCCTGACACCATTTGTAAAGTGAGGGGGCTGAGCCAGATGTTCCCTCAAATCCCTTCCAGCTCCAGCATTTTAAGAGCCTGAAAGCACACAACTCTAAACCAGGTCTAGGGATCATGTGGTTTAGCTCTTGTAAATTTAGCTTCAAAAAAAAAAAGGAAAGAATTCCAGCCCTTATCTGTAACCTTCTGCAGACTTCTTATCCATCGATAGAATTCCCTATGGGAAATGTTTTGAAATAGTGGGCATTCCATGAAGTGAAATTTGGGGGATTAATCTGCAATGAAGGCTGAAAATTTTCAGAGTGATTTTTCCCAAATGTATGAGAAATCTTTATTCAATTGGATGTGGGGCAGATTCTCTTCTGAAGCATCCTGATTGCAATCTCAAGGCAGGGTTTGGTAGGAAAAAGCACTTAGGCCCAGATATCTTGCCACTTACTCATAAGTTAAGGAAGATGAGCTGACAGCAATGGGTGAATCATGTATAGGTCATCTCATGTCTAAGATTTTAAACTATCTCCAAGTATTGCCACATGCACATCCACATATACCTCACTACCAGAACCATGAGACAGATTGTGAAAGAACTTCAGTCCCATCATTGAAGTGAAAGTGGGACTTTCTCCTGGCCTCCAGCATCCCTGAGGAATACTCTCTCTCACCACAACTTATCTCGTGGGAACTCCTAAGGTCATTTAGTCCCATCTTACGTTTTGGAAACTCAGGATAACCTAATGGAAATGTCCCAACTCATATCCCCAAACTTCACATGAAAGAGAAGGGATGGAAAATATGCCTGGGAACTTCTTTTGATTTCCAAATGCAGGAATTTTGATTACCATGTCCAGGCACTTAGAGACTCTGTTTACTTTTTCACAATGTATTACCAGTAAAAAACAAAAAAACACCTTTTACAGTGTGCACTGTATATTTTAAATACTTTATACCTTTCTTCCCAATCACTCAAAAAATATATATTAGCATCATGCTAGTTGCTAGGAGGAAACTCAACATGTAAGCTATGAATTAACTATAGTGAAAAAATAAATTCTATAATAATAGTGGTATATTAAAAGGAGGATATAATTAACTCTGCCTCAGGGTAGGGAAGTTGAGGAAGGTAAATGATGAGTAAGAGATTGAAGATGAGTAAGAGCTAGCCAGGTGATGAATGAGATTTGAAAGATATTTGAGACAAAAGGAACAGGAGAAAAATGACAGAAACGTGAGATTACATGTGGAATATATGAGGACCTACTAGTAGCCTAACTGGCTAAAGTATAGTATTCAAAGCTAGAGAACAAAAGGATAGAGAGGTAAAGAAGTAGTTTTGGACCAGCTTTTGAAAGTTTGGGAAGGAACAGCATACTGAGGACTTTCGCCTTCATCCTTCAGGCAACAAGGAGAGAAATATGACCATAATGACCATGGTTAAATCTGTACTTTAGAAAGATAATGCTGACAGCAGTGAGGAGAATGGATCAGGAGGGAGAAAAGAAAGGCAGAGAGAGGTCAAGATCTTTTGTAATAGCTAGGAGAGGAACGATGAATGTAAAACATATCAGGTTATTGTCATTCTTTGTTTTTGTCCTCTTCCCCACCCCCCACATACAGAGATGTTCCTTGGGGACCAGCACTGTGTCTTGTTCACTTTTATATCCCAGCACAGAGGAGAACGGCTGACACAGTGCAAGCATGAAACAAATGCCTTTCATAGGTGAATGAAAGAATGCAGACTTAGAGCAGCAGCAGTGGGGATATAGAAAAAAAGGCATATTCTAAAAATTGATCTGAGCTAGATTCTAAAGAATTTTGTCTGAAGAAAATGGAAAAATCCAAAGTTTCCATATTGAGTGACTAATAAAGTCTCTAAGGTCTTTATAAATACAAGAGGCCGGGCAGGTTGAAAGAGAAAGGTAACGAGTTGAGTTGGGAGTATGCTGAGGTGGAGGTAACCTGAAGTTCAGTAGGCAACTGGACATATGCATCAGGCCCTCAGAAGAGTCAACTGGCTGATTTTTACTCATAGTCATTCATAAAAGCAGGTGAACCAAATTACTCAAAATCTACTTTTTTGAACATGTGCTATAAACTAAAGAAAAAGTAACTAAGAAAATGAAAACTGTCTTCAAAGATCCCTACCTCATCATTCCTGAAATAAAGACAAGACAATTTTATTGGTCAATTATGTCTCAATAATGCTGGAAAAAAAACATTAGTTAATTAATTTTTTAAAAAATCAAAGACAGAGAAGGAGCCAGGGATAATCCTTCATCTTATATCTCTGAAGATGTCACTGTCAAATTCTCATATCTTTAAAATCCCAATGGAAAGGTTCCCATGAGCAGCATTAGGTGTCCAAGCTTTAGTTTGCTAACTTACTACAAAGAACTAAAACAATGAATATGTTGACAAAACATCCTAACATTCTTCCCTTTGCTTTCTTACATGCTGTCACTGAGAATTCTCAGGTAGGAGCTGCTTTCTTAGAGACATGGAACATGATGAGAATCTGAGGCCATATGGTACCTGGAAATTTCACTGGATAAAGAGTTAGGGGAACTGATTTTAGTCCCTTCTCTGCCACCAGTTGGCCATGTGACCTTGGACAAGTTCCTTTACCCTTCTGAATCATAGCTTCCTCATCTGTAAAATGAGGTCAGTTTAGGTTTTCTCCATGTGTGTTTATTTTCTTAAACACTTAGCACTGACCTAGACCTAGATCCCTTCATATGTGTTAATCATTAGCTCCTTTCTCAATGGATTTTAAGGAGAGAACTAATTAAAGCCTGAATTACCTAGAACAGACTGTTAGAATCAGGCTTTGAGGCGTTTGCTGGTGAGGTCTTAAAAGAAACTGGAGAAAAATCTTGTTGGAATCTTGAAGAAAGGGGATCCTTGCATTGTTGTGGCAGACAGTTTAGCAAAACTCTCTCCCACAGTATTGTAAAAGATAGAAAAGATACCTAATGTACTGGGTAATTTAGCTAAGAAGTTTTCCAGCCAGAGTGCTGAAGGTGCTACCTGGTTTCCTACTGCTGCTTATATTGAAATGTTAGAGGAGAGCAATAAGCTAAAGGAAGTACTATTAAAACAAAAGAAGAAAGATGTGCTGGTTTTGAAGATTCTGAGGCTCCCTAGATGGCAAACATTACAAAAATAAGAAATTTCTCCCAAGCAAAGACCAAATCCAACACACTCTCAGGAAACAATGTTCTAAAGATGAAGCCAAGGGGGTAACTGTAAAATCCTTTGTTAAGACCTCAGAAAGTTAAATGGTAGTTCCTAATTAATACTGAGAGTACATTCAGTCAGACAAAAGGCCCTCCAAAGAATTTAAAGGTTTACCACACAGCACATATAGGTAAAATAATTGAGGTCCTAAGGAGCTTAAGCTTAAGCTTGTCCCTCAGCCATTTCAGCAGAAGCCCATGTAGAGGGCATTTATCTCAAAGAGATTTGTAGGTGTGGGTTTGTCTAATGGAGCAAAGCCCAGTAAGATTCACAGGAGGCCCACAGAGGTTTTGACAGATGAGTAATACTGCCAGCTTGACCTGAGAGTGACAGGGACAGTATAAAATAAAAAAAGGCCTCTGAACCCCCAAACTTCTACAAGCAGGAAATAGTCTGAGAAAACAACTCAGCTGCAAACACATGATACCTTTCATGAATGAGGAAGGATGACTCAAAAGGTAGACTAAGAACCTAGAGAACAGAGCCAAGAACTATGGAAAGTCACTTCCAGGCAGGAGTAGGACTGAGGCCTAATTAAGGAACTTACAACATTTGTCTGGCTGGATTTCAGAATTGCTATGAAGCAGTGACTCCTTTGTGCCTCAGTTTCCCCTTTTCTGAACAGAAATGTCTATATTGGTTATCCTCTGGTGTGCCACCATTGCATGTTGGATAGGCAGGGGACAGATAACCTGTTTCCTTAGTTAATAGGTCTACAAATTGAGAGGAACTGTATTCATGGAGCTGTATTTAAGAAACTACAGTTGTGAATCTGGATCTGCTTTAGAAGATAAGATTCTGAAATTGGATCTGATGCTGTTATGGGATGAAACTTTCATGGACCTTGGAAGGGGATGAGTGTATTTTGTATGCGTAGAGCCTACGAATTATTGAGGGTTAGAAGACAGACTGTGGTAGCCAGACTCCAAGATGGTCCTGAATGATTCACACTTCCTGGTGTTCACATCCTGCGGCTTCCACACCATACAAAAGTTTGTGTAATCAACAGCAAATGGCAGAAGGGATAATAAATGACTTCTGAGATTAGGTTATATTGCAACTTTTGTATTGGGTACTCTTTCTCCCTCTCTCTCAGATTATTCACTCTGGGGAAATCCAGCTGCCATATCATGAACAACCTTACAGAAAGGCTTCTGTGGTGAGGAACTAAAGCCTCCTGTGAACTGCCACATAAGTGACCTTAGAAGAAGATGATCCAGACCAATTTGAACCTCCGGATGATTGCAGCCTTGACCAATGGTTGACCACAACTCAAAAGAGACTCTGAGCCAACATTACCCAGCTAAGTCATTCCTGGATTCTTGACCCTCAGAAATAGTAAGATTATAAAATGCTTGTTCTTTTAAGCTGCTAAATTTTGAGGTAGTTTGTTACACAATAATAGATAACTAATAAATAAGGTCACCATATAAAAATATATTGTATATATAATATATTGTAGGAAAAATGTAAAATTAAATTTTAAAATATGATTTACAATGATATCAAAACCATAATATACTCCAGGATACATTTGAAGACATACGAGGAAGAGCTCCACATGAAATATGATTATACACTGCTGAAAGAAAGTAATGAAGATCTTTAAGTGCAGAGATATACCATGTTCATGGTTAGGAAGACTCAATATTTTTAAGCAGTCAATTTTTCTCAAGTTGATCTATATATTCAATACAATCCTAATCAAAATCCTTGAAGATTTTTTTGTAGAAATTGATAAGCTGATTCTAAAATTTATATGGAAACATAAATACTGTAGCCAAAACATTCATTAAAAAGAACAAACTTGAAGAACTTACTCTAACTCGTTTCAAAACATTATAAAGGTACTGTAATCAAAACAATGTGGTAGTGACGTAAAGATAGACAAAGAGATCGATGGAATAAAGAGTCCAAAAACAGGCCCATACAATATGATAAATTAATATTTTATCAAGGTGTCAAAGCAAATGAATGGGAAAAGGAAAATCTTCTTTTAAATGATGCTGGGGAAACTGTTTATCCATGTCTCAACCCATACATAAAAATTATATATAGATGGATCATATACCTAAGTGTAAAGCTAAAACTATGAAGCTTTTGGAGGACAACATAGGAGAAAATCTTTGTGATCTTTGGGTGGATAACAGCTTCTTAGACAGGCCCAGAGAGCAGTAACCATAAAAGACAAAAATTGGTAAGTGAATTTTAGCAAAATTTAAAACTTTTGCTCCTCAAAAAACATTATTAAGAAAATGAAAAGTAAGACACAGACTGAAAGAAAATTTCACAATACTTACAATTGAAAAGGACTTATATTGAGAATATATAAGGATGTATTTTCAACACACTTGCAATTCAAAAATAAAAATGCAATCCACTTTTCTTTAAATGGGCAAGAAATTCAAATAGATACTTGACAAATGATGTTATGTATAAATGGATAATAAGTTTCTGAAAAAATGCTCAACATCACTAATCATCAGAGAAATAAAATCAAAACCATAATAAGATACCAATACACCCAATTGAATGACTAAAATTTAAAAGAATGACAATAGCAAATATTGATGAGGATATGTAGCAAGTGGAACTTCAAACACTACTGATGGGACATTCATTTTGGACCTAAGTCTGGTGGTTTCTCATAAAGGTAAACACTCACTTCCCCTATGACTCAGCCATTCCACCTCTAGGTATTTCCCCAAGAGAAATGAAAACATACACTCACACAAAGCCTTATACAGGAATGTTCAGAGCAGCTTTATTCATAATAACCAAAAACTAGAATTAGCCCAAATTTTCATCAACAGGAAAATGGAAAATCAAATTGTGGTATGTTCATCCAATTGAATATCATTTAGCAATATAAAAGGGAGAGCTACTGGTACACACAACAATATAGGTGAATCTCAAAAGATATGCTGAGTAGAGAATCCAGACATGACAGAGTACATATTGTGTTATTCCATTTATATGCCATTTTGAACAGGGAAAATTAATCCATGATGAAAGAAATCAGAGCGATGGAGAAGTGCTTCCCTCCAGTCAGGGAGGAGGCAGGGGTTGACTCAAAAGGAGAAAAGGGGTTTTCACAGGTGATAGGAATGTTCTATATCTTGGTTGTATGGGTATATTCAATTGTCAGAATCCATCTAACTGTACATCTTAAGTTCTATGCATTTTAGGGTTTACAAATTAAACTTCAATTTAAAAGGGGGATGACATTTATAAAGCCATTAAAAATATCAGATACCTAAAAATTATTCTAATAAAAAATGTGTAAACCTTTCACAGAGAAAAAAATATATAAATCAACAAGATAAATTGAAGAAGAGCTGGCTTCGTTCATGGCTTGAAAGAACCAATATTGTAAAGTTATCAATTCTCTGTAACAATCTGTCAATTCAACACAGTTCCAATAAAAATTCCAGTAGACTTTTTTCTTTCTTTCTTTTTTTTTTTTGGTGGAACGTAACAAGCTAATTCTAAAATATGTAGGAAAACACAAAGGCCAAGGATAGCCAAGACACTCTTGAAAAGGCAAACAAAGAGGGAGAAGTTTTTTCCAGATATCAAACTTATTGTGAAACCATAAAAATTAAGAGAGTGGTTTTTGGGCAAGGATAGATGTACCATTGAATAAAAGAGCAATTTTAGAAATCCATATACATCACTTGATATGTGATATTTGTGACAAAAGTAGCATTACAAAGAATCAGGAAAAGTATATTTTTAATAAAAGGTATTAAGTTGATTGGATAGCCATATGGGGAAAAAGTCTTATCTGAACTCTTTATCTCACACCATACACAAAAATCAGTTCCAAGAAGAATGCAACTTTAAATGTTAAAGGCAAAATAAAGATTCTAGGCGTATATGAGTATTTTCATGACTGTGAAGAAGGGTATATTTCTTAAACAGGAGGTAAGTATGCATCAAACATAAAGAAAAAGATTGATAAAATGGAATACATTAAAATTAAGAACTTCCATTCACCAAAGGACACAATTAAGAGAACAAAGTATACACGGGCAAGTCACAAAATAGAATAAGGCATTGGCAATTTTCGCAGCTGACAAAGGGTTTGCATTCAGAAAATATAAATTCCTATAAATCAAAAGAAAAAAATACAGCCTAATAGAAGCATGTGAAAGGGATTTGAACAGGCACTTTACAAAGGATAATACCCAAATGGCCAATAAACAGGAATATTTGTTTAACCTCATTAGTCATCACAAAAAAAGAAAGAAAGAAAACTAAAACCATAGTGAGATGAGTAGCTCTACATTTCTACAGCCTGGCTAAAATTTTAAAAACTGAAAATAATTAGTATTGGTAATAGCAATGGAATTTCTCATCCTCTACTGGTGGTTGCATCAATTGGCAAAGGCACTCTGAAAAATAGCTTGACGTTAAGTATTAAAGATAGTCATATCCTGGGAATTCCCTGGCTGTCCAGTGGTTAGAACTCCGCGCTTTCACTGCCAAGGGCCCAGGTTCAACACCTGATCCGGGCACTAAGATTCAACAAGCTGCGCATCATGGCCCCTCCCCCGCAGAAAAAGATACGCATATCCTGTAACCCAACAGAAATGCATGCATATGGGCACCAAGAAACATGGTCATGAATGTCCATAGTAACTTTCTTTTTAAGACTCAAAACTGAAAACAACTCCAATAATTAAAGGAACAGTAAAATGTTCTCATTTTAATGTTCCATCAACAGTAAAGATGTATAAATAAATGATGGTGTATGTGAACAATGTAATACTATACAGCAATGAAATTTATAAACTCCAGGTACATTTAACAATGTGAACGAGCCACAGAAACCAGATACAAAAGAAAAGTTACTGTGTGGTTCTAGTTAGATAACTTTTAAAAACAACCAAAACTGAACTATATAGCTTTAGAAGTCAAATAACGATTAGCGTTGAGGAAGCATTCAGTGTGGAGACAGAGGAATGGGCACAGAGGAGGTGCTGACAGTGTTCTCTTTCTCGACCTGGGCAGGGTTTACACAGTTATGTGCTTTGTTATAATTTATTAGGCATGTTTATTTCATATATATATTTCTGTATGTGGGTTTTATTTCTTAACGAAAAACAGATAAAAATAAAGTGCCTGTCATGTCGTAAGCACTTAGAAAATAGTCTTCACTATTATTCTCACAGGACCCTTCTTACCCCTGAGCACATAAAACAAGACTTTCTTCTCCCAAAGGGCTCTCCAAGGAAAATTACAAGCTGTCACAGGCAAAGATAGACCTTCCTTCCCCTCTCCCTTTGGGACCAAGGTTATAGATAATAGGAAGTGACCCAGAAGCAGAGTCCTTCATTGCTCCACCAGACCCAGACTAAGAGAGGACTCATGATTACCCTCACATGCCCCTGCTTTCCGCACCATAACCTTGTAAACTGGTGCAACCAATTTGGAGGATAACTTAGCACTGCTCATAGAAGGGAAGATGCGCCACTGTGACCCGCCAATTCCACTTGTAGATATATATCTCAGAGGCGCTCCTGCATGGTACACAGGTACAAAGATGTTTAATGTAGCACTATTTGTAATAGCAAAAAGTAAAAGAAGGGAAAAACCTGGAACAACCTCAGTATCCATCACATAAGCATGGTAAACACATTATGGAGCAGTCACACAAGGACTGACACATTGTTGTCACAATGAATGAACCAGATCTAATTTATTAATATGGATGAATCTCAAAAATATGCAGCTGAGTAAAAAAAAAAAAAAAAAAGTTGTAAAAGATATGTACAGGACTTCCCTGGTGGCACAGTGATTAAGAATCCGCCTGCCAATGTAGGGGACATGGGTTTGATCCCTGGTCCGAGAAGATCCCATATGCCAGGGAGCAACTAAGCCCGTGTGCCACAAATACTGAGCCTGAGCTCTAGAGCCCGCAAGCCACAACTACTGAGTCCAAGCCTCATGCCACAACTACTGAAGGCTGTGCTCCGCAACAAGAGAAGCCACCACAATGAGAAGCCTGCACACTACAACGAAGACTCAATGCAGCCAAATAAATAAATAAATAAAGTAATGACTTGTACAAAAAAAAAGATATGTACACTAGGATGCATTTATGTACACTTAAACATACAAGACCAGGCATGTTGTTTCCAGATGTGTAACAAAATTTTGGAGAACGGCACACTTCAGAAAAGTGGTTACTTATGAGAAGGGAAAGTGATGGGACTTGAGAGAGATGACTATAGCCAAGTCTCTAATATTTTATTTCTTTAAATAAGTATCTGAAATAAATATCATAAAATAGTAACAATTACTAGTTGGTATATCGAGTGTCTGTTACATTATTGTGCTTTCTTATATTTGAAATATTGTCCAACTGGAAAAAAAAAAGAATGTGAATTACTTCTCTTAAACCATCCTCCAGGCTCCTGCCTCCCTCACAAAGGATAATTTGTCTAATTCTGCCAGATTTTCCTCCTTCTTTAAGATGCAAATGGAAATTTATGATAAACAAAGGTTGGCAGTAAGCTCACCCCTTCTCCTCCAGGCCGTTCCTGACCTCAGCAGACCCCCTCCCCAACCCTGGCCCATGCCCAGAGAAGCTCACCTGTAAGGGCAACAGTTCCTTACAGCTTTTGGATTCTGGTTTCTGATTGGGTTTGGCAAATGGGAGGCAGAAGCAGAGATGGCCCAACAGGAAGAAAGAAAGGACCAGGGATTTAAATAAATGGCTTCCTCCCTTTTGGCCTTCAGGTTGGAAGTGGCTGCATTTCTGTGCTGAAGGCCACATCTCCAAGTATGGGCCTCTCCCAGGTTCCCCTGTGGCTTTCTCTGGGCGGCAGTAAATCCCTCCTTCCCCTGCTTCCTCAGGCCTGGGGTGGGTCATGGCTCCTTGCTGTCACCATCCCCAGGTGCTTCAATGTCCCTTCTGCTTTTCCTTCATTCTGCCCACAACTTTATAAATGGTACCCTTATTAGGCTCTCCTGGATTTCCCCACTTGAACATGCGACCTATTTCTCACTGGTACCCTGACCTCATGGAGCACAAGGGGAATACTGTGAGAGCCCAAGAGACCCGGGAAAGCTGCAGACATAAAGCTCATACCTGAACAAAGCCTTGAAAAAGGAGCAAAGTTTTGTCAGTTGGTCAAAGGGTTATGATCTGGGTAGGGGGAGACAAGAGTGGCAAGACTGAGGGAACAGCTTCTACAAATGCTTTTGCATTAGGTTGACCGTATGAAATTGCCAATATTAGACCATTTTTTTGACATACAAAAAATAAAAGGCAACTTCTTGTGGTTCAATCTAATAATAGGATTCAGACTATGATGGCCTTAAATGGGAAGGAGGCCTACAGGAGCAGGAAAAATCAAAAATGAGCCTGTCCCTACAGGATGGTTGTCAGGAAGGGTGGAGATAACATTAATTTGAAGAGAAGGAAAGTCAGCTTTGCAGAGAGGGATGAAATGTGTTTTCTATGTTTTATTTCTATTCAAACAGAACCACAGATCTCCCTCTGTTCTCCTTATACCTGGATCTGCAATCTAGTTCTTATAAAAAAGGTAAATGCACACAGGTCATCTTGAGCCATAGCTCTTAGAGCTAGACAGATCCTTAATATTTTATTGACTCATTTCAAAGATTAAAAAAATAATGAGGCACAGGGGTTAGAATCTTGTCCGCTACCACACAACTCTGTGATCCTCCAGTTGGATGTCTTGATAACGGAAGACTTCCAGAAGGAATGAGTTTGGGAGGTTTCCAATGACACAATTCTACGGAGAGAAGGTGGAGGTCATTACAGGGAAGAGTCACATGCTGATAGAGGTGAAGGAATAAAAAGCTGCATGAACAGAGGGGATACTGAGAGCAAATTAGCTTGGCTGAAAGAGCAAAGAATGCATTTGGTGAATGATTTCCTTCTATTAATCTTATCCTTGGGCCCAAATTAATCTTTTCCTAGGCTTGTAAGCTGACCAAATTTATTACCCTTGATGACAATAAGCCTTCCCAGATTTGGGAAGAGTTAAAATATATATGATATATTTTTCCTGAGATCATTCCCAGGCCCACAGTGCTGCTCCTTAAAACTAATATGTTGACATTTAATAAGCAGGAAAATTAGGCCATGTGCTCCACATTAGCCAATTGGGAAAAACAAACAAAACAGCAACAACACCAACAAGAAAATGCTAAGTAATATTTAATGTTGGAGTTGTTTTGATCTGATAATTTCTCTCCTGACACTTTAACATTTGAGTCAATATATAGTCTAGAACCAGATTTTCAGAAGCCTGTGTTCATAGTGACATCAACCTCCCTGCATCCCTTACAGTTTAGTAACCTTAACTACCTGAGGTGTCAGGCTTTACCTGATGGCCCAACATGAGGTATAGTGCCTGGGTCTTTTGAAACAGAGCTCAGACCATTACAAACAAGGACTGTAGTGGGACTTTGGGCTAAGAGAGTAAAGAGTAAGGTGAACTCTCACAGGAGCAGGGGGTGGTGACTAAGTCCTGCAGCAGGTGGGGACCTTGCAGACGTACCCACCCTGGTGGGCAGCCACAGCCATCAGCGCCATCCCAACCAGGAAGAAGGGCGATGTAGGTTAAAGTCCTCCAGGAGCACAGCACTCATGTGCTTCTGTCTGTTGGCTCAATATAAATTGGCAGGCCTGTCGTGGTGTTTGTCGTCTCAAGGACCCCTGCTTACAAATAGATTGCTGAGTTACCTATTTCAGAACTAAATCATCAGTCATCATCCCAACCCTCAGCCCTTGGGCAGAGCTGGAAAATGACCAAAAGTCAACAAAATAATCAAAGAATTGTCCCTTAAAAGGGACCTTGCTGATGACATAGTTTTTAATTATCACCCTGAAAATGAGAAAACACAGGTCCAGAGACAGTTATAACTAGTAAGTACAGGGTTGCACTTGATTGCAAGTCTCTCACTGACCAGCAGTGGCTCCTGGATCTTCCTTCAGTACATAGTCCACTATCTCATACTGCCTGGAAAGTTCTTCTTCATCCCCTTCTTTTATACAAATCTTTCCTCTCCTTTGTTCAGTTGTTTCTGATTAATGACTTTGTAATTTTCTTCTTGAAAGAGAGGGGCTTCCTAGGTGGCGCAGTGGTTGAGAATCCGCCTGCCAATGCGGAGAACATGGGTTTAATCCCTGCTCCAGGAAGATCCCACATGCCGCGGAGAAGCTAAGCCCATGCGCCAAAAAAAAAAAAAAAACGAAAGAGAGTATATGCATCTTAAAAGTATTTCACTGTGGTATAATTCGGGACATATTTATTGAGGTCTATAAGGGACAGGCCTTTTGCACACATTAAGCACTCGGTCAATATTTATTAAGCTGGGCTGTGTATGGGAGGCACCTCTAGCATCAGTACATGAGGGAAGAGAGAATATGGGGGCAGGGTGAAGGGAAATATGGCCATGCTAGTATACTAGTCATGATGTAATTTGATCTGAAAAGAGGATTGTGGTGGTGATAGGAATGAAAGTCAAAGGAAAAAATGTGGAATGCATTTCAGAGTAAAGCTGGATGTCAGGAAGAGAAAAAAAAAAGAGGACTAATAAGAAAATTAAATTCTATACTCTTCAAATGTGAGGTACCAGTTGGACACATGTGGAGAAGTCCAATAAGCAGGGTGAAATGCGAGGTGGGACTCAGGCAGGAGTTGAGGTCAGAGTCTGTAGAGAGGGGATGGTTTAAGCCACAGAGCCGGAGCTGGCCTTCCTGGAAGTTAGCACAGCTCTCTGCTAAAATGCTCCCACTGCTTTGGAATATTTAAACTAGACCACGGACTGGTAAAGATATTAAAAATAGAAAAAATGACTAGGACGAGAGCGGCAGTCCACACTGGCTACCCCAGGGGCAGGGCCAGCCCCTGCCCTTTTGCTCAGCCAGCATTCTTCCTACGCATCATTCCTATTCCAAACACCCAACCTCCTTCAGGAAGCCCTCCTGTTTTGATGAGATGAGAAGCACGAGCTTCCCTGCCTCCATTCCTAGATCTGGGCATATCAGTCATATGAGTGGCATATACAGGCACTCAACGATCATTATTTCCTGATGACGCTGTTGGTTGCTCCATCATCCACCTGCATATCTCCCCTCCATTAGTTACCCATTTTCCCACTATAGCCTCTTTCCTCAGACCCCATTCCCAACACCCTTCCTTCCTCCTCAGGCTCCGTAAAGCTCTCTTATCTACCCGTACCCCTGATAAATTCCAGCAACAACTGAGTTTTATAAAACAAAACTTAAAAAGTTGATCCATGCTACAAAGGAGAAACCTTCTTAAAATAGATTTTGGCTTTTTAAATATTCCCCATATGTTAGAACTACTCCCTAAGTGCGGCAAAGATCTCTATTTGATAAACCTCTAACTCAATCTCATTTTTAAATATTTGTAAAATTTCCACTAGAACATGCAACAGCGACTGGTGGCCACGATGATCAAAATAGCAGCAAGGAAACTGGATAAAAAACAGCAGACCACTAAGGCCACCCAAGTGGGGAAGCCAAACCACAGAGGATCAGGAAAAGCCGAGGACAGAACCCTCGGGGGAAACCTTTGGTTTCCTCTTTTCCAGAACAAAAATGTAGACATACGGTGGTTTATCTTATCATGAAAGGGGTGCCCAGCCCAAATACTAGAAGGGCAGGGGCTTGGTACACCCCACCCCAGCAGCAAGGCAGTGTACCACAAACAGCTATTGGCATGTTGGGACTCATCGTGCATGGTCTTCTAGATTACCCAAACCTGCAGTAACTTCACCAATAACATCCCACTACTGGTACCAGACTAGTGAGGGCCTTAAGAGGATGAACTCGAGATCTGAAATTCTCACGGCCTTATGACTTGAGTGGGTCTCCTCCTGTGTGTTTCACATTTCGTGTTTGATCCATCATATCTTCTGTATAACAGACTGAAATGAGCAATTGAAGCTGGATCAACCGTTCCTTGGCTTGGAGCTTACAAGGAGATAAGGAGAATTCCCTGCAGAACATATCCCACTACCACAGCTAACAACAGCATCTTGTCTCCTAAGGCAGCGCCTCCAGTAAGAGCCCAGGCCAGACCCCACCACACCTCATAATGGGAACTTTGCTGACAAATGTTTCTCATCTGAACCCAATCAGTTTATAGGGCATTACACAGAGCGATAAATGTATTCCATATGTGCTCCATCTCTGAAACTCTGAGGCCCCAGCCCCAAAGCAAAATCTTATTACTACTATTGTTGTTATTTAACATTTGTTCTTTTTTACAAGTGCGAAGTGCAGCCTAATCATTTCATTAGTATCTTATCATCTGGAGCCCAGTCCCTGTTCACTGCAGAGACTAGAAATAGCAGTGCGTTGGAGAAATATATTGGCATTGTTGTAGCTTGGTATTATTCCCCCACCCAACCCATTCACCCATCCTTGCCATCCAAGGGGAGTGACTGGTCAAAGATCCATGTGAGATTTTGTTAAAACAGCTGACCTCGTGCATGACAACAATAGTTAGTGCAGCAAAAGCAGACAGAACTCTGATCCTTCTCAAGAGTGTGGGAATCTGTGGTGCTCACAGCTTCAGGTCTCAGTGAGGAATGATTATGGGAAGATGCACAGAGAGTCTCGCTCTTTCTTGTAGAGAATGTTTGCAAGCTGGGGAAAATGATGATCCATGAGTCTGTGCTGTTAGAAGAGGATAATCACCCAGGTGATTTCTGAAGGGCAGTGGTCCACTTACAGCATTATCCCTAACTGTTTCCCAAATTCTAAGCAAACACACCTTCCCCACTCCCACCTCTGCTCTAGCACATGCAGATCAAGCTCCCAGGCCCACCAGAGTGCTTGAGCATCTCCAATCATTCTGATGGAGACCAAAGCAAAAAGGACGTGAAAGGTGAGCTGTCTGCCTTTAAAATGGTAAGCAGCGTCTTTCAGGGCTCAAAAGAACAGATGCATACTTGGGAGTGAGCCCTCCCCTGCACACACCTACGTCTACCACACATGCTCAGTATGGCTCAGAACCAGTGCTTCTTTGACGGCTGGTGCTCTGGAAGCATGCCTGAGGGGGTGCACTGCTTACATCAAATATTAGCAACTTTCCTAATGCACTAAAAAATGTGAACATATAGCCTTTTCTCAATGCATAGGCATTTCTCCCATAAATTTTTGTTCCATCCTTAGTGCTTGTTACCACTTGCCTTTTAGCCAGAGATAGCGTAAGACACAATAAATGAATGAGTAGAAACTATTAATAAGAAAACTCAGGAGCAAATACTCACACATCCTTCAACAGTTTGCTTTCTCCTGGCCTGGGCTGCTTATGTTTGTGGTTTAATATGATCATTTGTTTGCTGGGGAAATTGTTCCTTTCTCATTTGAAGGAATTCAACAGATCATATTTTATGGCATTCTGAAAAAAGCCTTATGACTCTCAGGCCCCAGCCCGCGATCCCAGTAGGCTCCACGACAAGGCACTGCAGAAGGGGATTTCGAGTCAGGTCTGGTTCTCACCCCTGGGCAATTTCTTTAACTCACCTGACTTCTCCAAGCTTCGGTTTCCACATGAGTAAAAGGCAAACAATAAGCACTTCATGGGGGAACATTCTGAGCACTAAACGTGATCATGTATGTAACCTGCCCGGTGGGAGGTAGGCACTCAGTACACTTAGTGATTGCTATTCCCAGGATGAAATGAGCAAACATTTTAAATATACCGAGCTCAATTCCTCACACTTGCAAGGTGATCCACAAATGTCTTTCCTTTCGCTTCCCTTCCAATCACTCTCCTAATATCCTGGAGGGCTGTTACTTCATAGCTTCTCTGCCCTCAGACCTCTCTGAGCTGCAGGGAGACACGTCTGTCCCTGCTTCATGCCACTTGGCTTCAAGGCTGCGTGTAAGCTCCTTCCCAGAGCAACCAGCTGACAACAGCCACAAATAGGCCCCAGAAAGCCCCAGGGACCTGAGGCTTAGGCAAAAATAAAGCCAGAGAAAGAGAAGGTATCTGCACACCTACAAACCAAAGAGGGTCTCTCTTGCCCAGGCCAAACCCGCAGGTTCCCCCAAAGGAGAGCCCAGAGCTCTCCAAATGCAGTCCACCCTGGCCCCAGGGTCACCCTCCCACAGCTTTGCCTGCACCAGGCCCAGGAGTTTTAATCAAACGCAAAAAAAAAAAAAAAAAAAAAAAAAAAAGGAAATAGATTTCCTTTAAACAAAGAACAAGTCCTCTCCATTCGGAAAGAGCTAACCCTTTGGAGATGCACAGCCTGGTACCTCGTCACAAAGTGTTAATCAGTTGGCAGAAGAATGCTGATGGGAAAGGCTCTTCTTGAAAAGAAAAGAAAAGCTAGCTGGGCAAGAGGGCTGGGTCCCCAGCCCCCTCCCCAAAGTGGCTCCATTTTTGGCTCCCTTAAGGTGAATCTAATTGTTTAAACAAGATTAAACAAGCATGGAATTTGAGAGGGAGAAGGAAGAATTTTTTTAAAAAAGGGGCAAGAGGATTTTTCTTCCCAAAAGACCCAAAACAAATCTAAGCTGTAAGAACAGCTTTAGCTCTTAGCTGCTAAAAAATAAATAAATAAATCTTCCAGGCTGAAAGAGTCCAAGGGAAATTAATTTCCTGGGGTCAATGTAATGCAGAGGAATTGCAAAGAAACAGTGAACCCAGAGTCACCACCTTCACTTTGCTTTAGGAAAAAGACACACATAGAAAACTCTTCAGCCCTAATGCATTTCTACTTAGAACACCACACCAGCCACTGTAACATAAGAAAACCATGTGCTCTGTTAGACCCCTGAGAGTCTCACAATAGATTCACACAGAAGGATTCAGAGTCAGACTCCTCATTCACACATTCATCAATTTAGTCATTCAACAAACATTCTGTGGACATCTACTCTGTGCCAGGTACCATGCTAGGCATTGAAGCTACAACCAGGAACCAGATAGAAATGGTGCCCTCCTTCAAGGAGCTTGAAGATTCGTGGGGCAGGAGGCTTATAAACCTGCCATATTAGGTTCTGTGCAAAGAGATAGGAAACATGCCCAAAGGTGTTGAGGTAACAGACTCCCTCTGATGAAAGGTGATATTTGCCGGGACCTTAAAGAAGGAGTAGGACTTCTTTAGGAAGAAGAGAATCAGAAGCTTTTTAAGTGAGGCAGAGGGGTGTCCCCAGGCACTCTATATGCTGGGGACCTAACTGGGAAGGATAGACAGCTGTGTCCTGTTGCCAAAGCTTTATTTACCATTCTCTAGAACTCCAGGTCTGCCCTGTGGGTATTGGAGCTTCTCAGAAGGCAGAATGACATCAGTGAAGAGATCACTGGATTAAGAGCAAGAAACCAAGGAATCTGCCATCTCCTAGCTTTGTGATCTTGGGCAAGAGACTGCCCTGCTCAGTGTCTCACTTTCTTCCTCTGTCAAATGAGCGAACTGAGCTGAATGATTTTTTTATTCCATGAGAGGCAAGTGAAAAAATTTGAGGATAGACGCATGGTTTCAAAGCAGACTATAAGGTTGTCTGCTGAGGAAGGCCCCCCCACATCCTTGGGATTTTTGATTAACTGCATCTGGCCGTGCACATCCATACACGCATATTCACATATGTGCACACTCTGTCACACCCTCCAAGCCATCCTCCATTTGCTCATCCAAAAGTAATAGGATTTAAATGCTTCTGGGGTCCACAGTCCTTGTAAGATGAAGCTGACAGTCCTCAGCATGGAAGAGAAAGACCTTCATAACTCTGCAGTCTCATATCACAAACTTTATAACTAGACGTTCAGGACCTGGCCATGCCACTGGCTCCCTGGCCCCAACTCCCCTAATACATCATGTGACCTCACATGTCTGCTCCTTGGCCCGTGGGGCTTCATCTGCCTGGAATGCCCTTTCCCCCCCCTTGCTCACTTGGCAAACCTCTATTCACCCTTTAAAACTTGCTTTAGAGAGAGCAGCACAGACATATATATACTACCAACTGTAAAATAGATAGCCAGTGGGAAGTTGTTGTATAACAAAGGGAGTTCAACTCGAGGATGGAAGATGCCTTAGAGGACTGGGATGGGGAGGGTGGGGGGGACTCGAGGGAGGGTGGGGGGGGAGTCAAGGGAGGGAGGGAATATGGGGATATGTGTATAAAAACAGATGATTGAACTTGGTGTACCCCCCCAAAAATAAAAATAAATAAATAAATAAATAAATAAATAAAACTTTAGAGCTAAAAAAAACTTGCTTTAGAACAACCTTCCTTAGCAGAGCTTGTCCTCATCTCCTATCACCCCTCCTAGTGCATACTTCTACCCATGCCTGGGACACCGGATGTAGCCACTGACTTATGGGACTTCCCCCCACAGAGGGTAAATTTCTCAAGCACAAGGACTGTGCTCAGTGACTGCTGTACCCCAGATCCTAGGACTGTACATGGACACAGACTCTCTACAGCAGATATTTGTGAAGCTGACCACTTACATTTTTATTAACTCTTCTTATTGTATGCACACTAATACAGGATGACCCCTCAATAATGTTTTGGGAACCAGGGTCTTCTAGAGCTAAATTAGCTGGCAGAGAAGAACCATCCTGCAGAGATTGGAGGCCTGTCATCTCCTTCATCTCCTTGTATATTCCCAGCTTTTCATGAACTCCACACCAGACTGCGGGAGGACAGGTGAGAAGTTGCCCAGCAATGTCATTTTCATGAAGTTATAGGTTCAGAATTGAAAGGAATCCTAGAAGTCATTGCAAACTTCCACCAGGGCAGAGCACCTCAACACAGCACTGCTGACCATTGCTCACCCAAATTCAGTGGGACTCACCACAGCATGAAGAAGCCTATCCTGTTCTCGACTGGTTATTAGAAAATGCTTCCTCATTTAACCCATATAATCCCAGCATTCCCTGTGCTCTCATCTCAACAACGTCTCCTTCTAATTAAACAGTCTAACAACCAAGAATAGGTGAAGGTGCAATTCAAAAATGTCCTGGAATTTCTCAAATATTATTAAAAGGCAATCAAATAATAAACTACAGACAACTTCCCACTGTCCGCTTTCCCGATGTTTCTCTTTTGACCTCGTACTCAGTCGCAGAGATCCCCAAAACTCTCCTTCTTTTAACCATTCGCAACCAAGCCTGCAAGCAGACTGCAATCTCTTTCCACAGGGCCCCACCCCCACTTGCTCTCTAATTGTACTATTGTGGATAATCTTAGCCTTTCTAGCTTTTTAAATTTTCTGTTATTTTCTCCCTCACCCCACTCCCTAGATCCTGCACTATGAAAGAAGGCCCGGGCACTTCCTTGGTATTGAAAACCTATTTTTTATTCTTTTATTATATGTTGGTGGAAACAGAAGCACCCACATGCAGAAAGCCATCACACTTTCCCCACATCTCTTCTCCTGTCCACGCAGCCCCCGTTTCTTCACCTGCTCGGCAAAAGGCACAGTTCCCAGAGCCTCACCGTTTTTGTATTATTCTTGGATAATTCCCCTCGTCTATAAAAAGAGGCGCTTATAACTGCACACGATATTTCAAGTGTGGTTTCACAACACAGAGCTGCCTGTTGAGTGCCCAGCCCCGGCCGGCCGACGTGCTAAGGCACACATCCGTCCGGATGCCACTCACATCACACCTCACCTGTGGGGGGCACCGGCCGCCTCTGAACGCCTGTCCAGTGTTGAGCTGGGCTGTACTTTTCGTCTTGTAGAAAATGTGATTGGAGGGGCTCTGAGGGCATCCCCACCCCTCCCACTAAGAGATGCCCACCACCGGCACACATACCGTGTTACTCAAAGGCGTTAAAAGCAGTTATTAAGCCGCAACTGTGTCACCAGGAAGATGATACCCTCGGAAGTTGTTATTCATCAGTGTCTCAGCTCAAGTTAAGGCTACCGCTAAGGGAAGCACGGAAAGGTCTGGATCTGCCGCAGCGGAAGGTTGTGTACCTCCAGGGGAGCGTAGAAAGTGCTTCCTCACTTAACCCACAGAACCCCAGGTGAGGGAGGCGTAACGAGAGAAATAAAGGAGACGTCTAAAAGGGATGACAGGAGCCTGGAAAGGGGACAGCACAGCCACGGGGAGCCCTCAGTGGCCAGAAGGCAGGCGCGTAGCTCGCGATGGGAAGTCTGCGAAGCGCACGGCGAGGCTGCCCTCTAGCGGTAGGAACACGCGCTCACCGCTGCGGAGAGCAGCGTGGAAGTCAATGTTCCGTTACCTCCCATCCTCATTCATTCAACAAATGTTGGTCGGGTTCCCACTACGTGCCGAACACCACGATGGACACGAGGGAGACGTGTGGCTAAGACGTGATGGCTCTCTCAAGAGGGTTTCAGCCTGGTTGAGAAAGTCCCACCAGTCGTGGTAGATGTGCGTGTGTCCAGGACGGTGGGCGTGCAGAGGCAGAAGCGGTGGGTCAGGACGGTCTTCCCAAGAGAGGTGACCCTCCAGCCGAGATGTTTTCCAGACAGATAAATGGGAGACAGGCCTTCCAGACAGAATAGCACAGACTGGAAGTGTTCTTACCCCGTCTGGGAGAGAGAGGGAAGATGGGTTCATGCCCAGAGAGCTAGCTGGACAGCGGTAAATTGGGTCAGATCATGGAGGGTTTGACCTTCATCCTGAAGGTGACAGAAGCCACTGAGGCACAAATCTGTTTTACAGATTTAAAAGGATTTCTCTGGCAAAGGGAACAGAAGCTGAACTGCAAACAAAAACCTGAGGGTGTAAACTGAGGATCACGATGGCAAGGAGGAAGAAATGTGAAGGCACGAGGGCCTCCAGGCCTGGGTTACAGATTGGGTGTGGAGGGTAAACAAATAGGGGAGTCTAGACTAATTCCCAGCCTCAGGCATGGGAGGCTAGCTCGATAGTGATGTCATTCATCAAACCAGAAATTAAGAGAAGGAGCTGATTACGAAGAAAGATGGTGAGCTCCATTCTGAGCACGTAGGATTGGATGTGCCTGAAGGGCAACCAAGAGGAAATTCTGGGAGGTAATTGTTAGTTGACTATTTAGTCTGGAGCTCTGGGAACTAATCTGGGGGGTTAGGAGTAATCTGTGGTATTGGAAGAGAAAATGTTTTTTAAGGTGAGCAGTCAATATGAAGAGAGATAAAAGCTGAGGGCAGGCCCTTAAGGAAAGCTAATTTTTAAGGGGCAGGCAGAAGGGCTGCCCCCCACAGAGACGCAGAGCAAAGACTGAGGTGGGAGGAGAACCAGAAACAAACTGAAGCCACAGATTAGAGCTTCAAGAAGTATGTGGTCAACCTCCTCCAATGAGTACTAAGACTACAAGTTTTGCAGTAAGTTGCAGAGTATGTGGAACTGAGAAAAGGAGTGTGGTTTTACAGACACTCAGCTTCATGGTCTCTTCAATTTGGATTCTGAAAATATCAGTGTTTCCTTTCTTTCTACCACTCGGCATCCAGGACTACCCAGGTAAAAAAAAATTCACGGGGAATGCCAACCTTTAGCTTGATAACACCCATCACTGGACTGTGATAAGAATTCAATAAAGTCATTTATGTAGAGCCCCTAGAAAATTGCCCAGGACATAGTAGGCACTCAAAGCTAGCTCGCCCCTGCACTGTGATGACGTAACTAAGAAAGTTAAGTCCAATAGGATACAGACCTGTGTCAGATTAGCTGGTGTCTAGGCTGATCGGGTCACGGCTCCCACCACTGAACTGGGTTACAGAGAGTGGGTTCAGGTCAAGTGCACATAATCTCCACCAAGCGGGCATTGTGGTGGCTCATGTGCTCAGCTAGGGGGTCAGAAATTGGATCCTCAGATTTAGATCCATTTCTGACCTCAGTGACCCATCACGATAGTGGTATGAGGTAGCTATTACCGTTATTCCCTGTTTACAGATGAGGACATTGGACTTATATTGAGTAGGTAACTCTTCCAATGCCTCACGTTCTTTCTCAGGAAACAGGGTCTGTTTTTAAACTATGTCATCTCCAATGTACCATTTGAAGATTTAGGAAGACCAGAGAGGAACAGGCACACCCACATCCACTAACTGCACTGGACGGCAGCCACCCTGAGCCAAAGCCCAATTTTTTTCTCAGCTCTGCAGCTAATTCATTACCCCGTGTTTATGACCCTCCTCTCACTGCTCAGGGCCTCAGTTTCTCCATCTGGAAATGGGATGAAACAGTCCTGTGCCTCTCCCCTCTCTCTAGAGAGTGTCTGTGCTGAGATGACATCTGATTTTCCTGGCTTGGGCAGAGGGAAGCCCAGTCCTCCTCCTCAGTTCAAGGAGATGTGCACATTCAGAGGTCCAGACCAACAGCACGGCACCTGTCTGATCACATCACTCACGCCTGAGGACTAGAACAAATGGGAACTTGGGGGTTTCAATGACGGTTCTCCAAAATGGGCAGCAAGTAAATAAAAGCTCAATTCCAATGATAAACCTTCAAAAGGAAAGGTGCCAGGGCAACTGGCCAGGACTCATCTAAACTCTGGTGGGGTCTGGGCATCACCGCGTGAATCTCAGGACCTGAGTTCTTTACTCTGCCATCATCCCTAACCTTATACCTTCCTCTGGCTTTAATCCGGCCCCAAGTCCAAGTTCTGAATGCAGACAAAGAAGCTGGGACATCTTTATTGGATGTAGTGTAAAGAAATCTCTTTATGGGGTTCCTCTAACATCTCATGCCTACAGTTTATCAATCTCGCATATTCTTCCTCTCTCCCACCAAGTCCTCCTTCCCCTTCTCCCACTCTCACTGTCCCTTGCCCTGCTCCTGCCCTAGCATCTACACACACGCACATGAACACACGTGTGCACACATGCACATACACACACACACACATGCATACACACCTCTAGACACTCCAAGCTGTGGAGAGGAGTGAGCCACCCTGAGGCTATCTCGGCACCTCAGCCTGCAGGAGTGACACTCATGTGCTTGGAATGCTCCCTGGCCACCTCTTCACTGAGCCCATCCCTTCCTCCCGTCTACCTGCTCCTGAGACCCCACTTCTCCTGGAAGGTCTTCTTACATTAATCACATGTGAGCAGTTCCCCTGCTCCACCCTGCCTCAATCTGTATCTTAAAGCTGTTCCCACAAGCTACTTTCGTACCTCAATTATTCACTCACTGCTTTTTCTAACATCCCAAGCGCTCTTAACCTTTAAGTGTAATTGATGTTTATTCTCTACTGGCAAGTTATGTAACTTCCTGATGCCTTCCCACGGTCACGTGTGTGTCCACGCTTGTCAGTGTCTCAGGGAGGGCGAGTTCTCTGGGCAGCAGCAGATAGGCATAACGAGGAATTTGTGAAGATGAAAACAACGATGACCACATTCAACAATTATGTGCTGAGCTCCTCCCACATGCTCATCAGTGTGCTAATTTTGTTGGGGTGGGGGTTGTGAGAAAGCCATGAAAACCTATAAAGCATAGGCCTTACAAGAAGCAAATAATATCAGTTCCTCACTTAGCACCATGATTCAGAGTTCAAAAGCTGTCTCAAACGTTGGCATTTGATTCCTGTCCCTTTAAGATAGCCTGGTGGGATATCATTCCCACTTTACAGTTCAGAGATGCTCGTGCCTTGCCAAAGGTCACACAGCATAGAGTGCCAGAACAGGGACTCCTGACCTCAGATCCAGGGTTCAGGGAAGCAAAGGAAACAATAAGCCCCCCAACACAAACCTCTAAGGGCAACAGACAAAATTGTAGGTGATGGCTACCAAAAGGGTATGTACAGATGACACACGTTAAAAGGTATTTGAAGAATTAACATGAGGGAGAGCTGGCCACAGTGGAAGGTCTCGGGGAGGACAAGATAAACACCGCCCAGAAATGGCCTCTAGAGACAGCACTGAGTTTATGCCCTTCAGGTCACATTTCCTCTGCTCTGGGACAGCATCATGCTGCCCACATGGGACACAGAGAACACCATTAGTATTCTTCAATAAATCATTTTCTGGGCACAAGTATTAGGAAATAGTTTGACTTTAAATGACATCTGCATCCTGAAGGAAACTAAAATTGGCAGTTTCTATTGCCATGACCCATTAGTTCTTCCAACTGGACTCCCCAGGACAGGACACTTGGCTTCCCTGGCTGATCAGGCCCACGTCCCACCACTCGACACTGCCCACAGCCCTGCTGCTCCACACTCACAGAACGTCCATATAGCACCTGAGCCTGCAAGTCATTTACATTAAGATACACATGTGTGCACACGTGAGTATGTGTGTATGTGCACATGTGGCTGTTCCACCAATCTTCATGCTCCAGGTGTCTAAGATGTTACTTAAGCTAATATATCTTTTGTTTGCATGAGCCTAAGACTGACCAATGTTTCCTCTGGTCGTGGGGGTTTCGTGACAGACCCATGGACACAGGAGCCCAGGGAGGCCAAGCAGCCCAGCATCGGGGGTGGGCGCAGCACCTGGTGGTTGGTTCTGGATGTGCCGCAGCCCTGGGGCCCTCAACAGAGGAGTCTGTACATCTTCCATCTGACTCTCCACCATTAACATGATTAGACTTCCTTCTGTGCCTTCCTCTCGTTTCTCGCTGAGCAGGTCCCTGATCCCCCAAGCTGAGCTTTTCCCCACCTCATAGCTCCTGCTCACGAGAGCATCCACTCCCCTCAAATGCAGGCTCGCGTGCGTCCAGCCTGGCCGCCCTCCCCTCCCACGCCGTGAACCTGCAGCTTCAGCTCCCATGGCTACTGCATTCTCTGGGTATTTTCTGGTTCAGAGCAGCTAGAGGGGAATCTCACCTGGCCTGGCTCACCATTTCAAACAACCAAGTCACTGGCAGGCCCATGGGTTAGTTGCACTTAGGGCAGATGCCCTGTCTGATCAGGGCCCAGGCTGGCGCACAGCTGAAAGCCTTGAGTCACTCCCGCTCACCTCACCTTTCCCTTCCACACAGGTGATCAGAGGCCAGGCCCTTTGTACTTCACACCTGGGACTCGCAGTAGCCCCTCAGCCGAATCCCTGCTTCCCATCCTGAGCCAGGATTGAAACCCTGGTTTTGCCAGGAATTTTTTTCTTTATAAATCTTTATTCTCCGGTGCTTCCATTTGTCTATTTCCATTGTCTATTGACTCATCAATCAGCTGCAAAATCCTCAAGGCCAGGGAGGACCTCACTTTTCCCATGTACAACAGCACTGAGTATAACACGCCACTCCGGCCGGAGGCGTGAATGAATGAACACGTTAATTAATTTAGGAAGGAAAAAAGAGTGACCGGCTGAGCAACCCCACCTAAAGCAGGTAGCCTGCAGATCCCTGGACAAAGGGCCACGTTCCTCTGCGCTGTTCTGGCTTCAGGGCCCCCTGCTCTGCTTCCCCAGGGCCCTCAGGCTGCAGGCGACTGAGGCCTCAGCGACCCCAGACATCCAGGCAGGGAGGGTCTGAGGAAAAGCCTCCCCTGTCTTTTATGCTGCTTAGAGCCTACATGGAACATGAGCCATTTATTTGATTACTGGAATTCAAGCCACACCCAGAAAAGTGGGGGTCAGGAACACATTAAAAAAAAGAAAAAGAAAAAAAGGAATGTCTGGGGAAGAGTGGGAGGGAGGCAAAGAGAGGGCAATCCTAAGCAGTCTTCAGCTCAGGCCACAGCGGGGCCTGTGCTCTGGGCCTGGGCCTGTGGCTCGCCTAGCTGGGTGTCCCTGGGCCGTCTAATCAGCCGTGACCATCCACCTCGGTAGTGCTTCCTTTCTCCCGGGGTTACTGTGAAAGTCAAACACACTCATAAATGTGGCAGGTGTCATTAGCGTCGCCCCCATCACGAGGCAGATAACTGTGCCCGGTGTGGCTCTGAGTCCCTCGGGGCTCTGCCATCCAGGACAGACACACTCACCCAGACATACATGTCGGAAACACAGACAGCGGGGAGAAATCGAAACAAGATGCAAACACTCATGTGTGTATATATCATGTATCAAATGAAGCTAAGTGGCTGTTTATTTTTAAATGCAGGATTGCTTACAGTGTGGAGCCTGTACCCGAAGCACATGATTGACCTGAAATGAAGAGAAGGGAAAAGCAGTAAGCCGCCATCCCCATTCCAGGTTGTTTCGTTTCTTCCTCACAGCAGCCTTGATATTACCATCTCCTTTTTTGCAGAGAAGGAAATCAAGTATATATGAGAATTGGGACTTGAACTCCAAAGCTGATACTTGTTCACTCCAGCTGGCTTCCACCGGGAACCTCAGGTTAGGAAGCTTAGAGATTATCCGGGCCAACCACGCTTCAGAGCAGCTGGTTTCTCTGGTGGTGGGCAGCTCGCTGGGTCCTGAACCTGGGACCATCAGAAAGGTGGCTGACCACGAGCGCTGCAGAGGGACCACATTCGCTCCTAGAGAATCTTCCTTGACACCCCCACAGAAAGGGACACACATTGTACCCAGAGAAACCTTAACAACCTGATTTTCACAACTGTCATTCAGATGCCAGGCAGCGTGTTGTGTTTTATGAATGTCCCTGCATTTTAAAGAACAGAACACCAGTGACATCAATGCTTAAACAAAAGGCACATGGGAAAGGACTAGGGAGCCAGCACCGCAGGACCTAATAGCCTCATGAACAGCCAAAGGAAGGCTGCTGACTGGCGAATCAGTTTCCATGTCAGGGCCTTGGCAGGACAGAACCATCCACACTCATAGACTGGGCTTCTGGACCTTCAAAGATCCTAGAGCCCAAGGCTCTGCTCTTCTCCCCATGAAATCAGGGGTCCCAGGGTCAGAATGGGAGCCTAGTGGTGAGGAAGGTATAAAGTGGGAGTCCAAGAAGATGGTGGAAAAGCCAGACAAAGAAGCTGGTAAGGGGTAGCGGGTAGCACATCATGCCAGGCTGAAGGACTCTCGATCCAGATGTGGCCCTGTGTATGTGAGTTCCTGCTGTTTATAATCAGCAAATCCATCCTTGTGGAGTTGGCTTATTTTTGCTCAGTGGACCAGCACCTCATACTTTTCAAACATGTGGAAAATAATGAAAATGGCTTTACTGACTGGGGTAACTTTTCAGCACAGCTTCCCCTGAGAAGACGTTTGGAACCCACAGAGAATGGACAGATAGGAGACAAGTGGGGGCCCATTCAGGACCAAGCTGGAGGACAGCTGTCCCACCCCAAGAACCTGGCAGGCCCGCTCAGGCCCCCAGCCTGCTCCTCTCCAGTGACCCAGGCAGAGGAACTTTCCATCAAGGCAAGGCCTGACTCAACCTCTCCCAAGCAAACCAGACACCAGCCACCAAACTGCCAGCACAAGAGTTTCCATAATGAGAAGCTTCCAGGAAAGCCCCATAAAACCTTTACTGTAAATTCAATAAACTGGATTTCAAACATGGTGGCTGGGCTGGGGAAGCCTGGAGCCACACCGCCACCCTCCACCCCCTCTGCCATCTGTGCTCGCACAGAAGTAGGCGTTCCAGCCCAGACAGAAATGCGGCCCCACCCTCATCCCCGTGCCAGTCCTCTCATTCCCAAGTAGCTTCTACATGCTCTCCCCACACCACTGGCACCACTGGACCAACTCAGGCCTGGACGCAGAGGAGCCTTGTCCACAGAACCTCCAGACAAACGACGCTTGGCTGACCACAGGCTGTGGAAAACAAGCCCTCCAAGGCCCTCGAGCACCCCAGGGGCTTCAGGGACTCAGCTCCTTGACCCTTGTTGGAGCCCGCCACCTACCTTTCTGTGCCCCATACCGTTAGTCCAATCAAGGACACCCAGCCATCTAAGACCGTGAAAAGGAAATACACACACACGTTCAATTTAGATCCAGAAGACATTTGACTCAGGGCGATGGAGTCACAGAATTTCTCCCTTTCTTGGTCAAAAACCCCAGCCCCTCACCCTGATCCTCAGCTGAATGCCTCACACCCCACTCCCAACACTAAGACACATGAATTTCTCCCACACCTTTCATTTTCTTACACAAAACCCAGCCTCACTCTGGAGTTCTAGGGCTGAGTCGTTCAGGGGATCAAAAACGCATCTGTGTGCAACCTGGCCTGGGCTCTCTGTTGAGATACAGAGGCAAAAGCAGGCCTTGAGCTTTCAGTTCACACTCGGCCCACCGCTCCAGGGCAAGGTGGGTGTCAGGAAAGGTCACAGCAGCGTCCGTGCTGGGAAACGTGGCTGAGTGGACCAGGAGGAAGACCCTTGGCAGAGCCTAGGACATTTGTGTTTGATCAGAAAGTATAAGCGAACACCTCAAAACTTCTGAATGGGAAGGGACTTAGAGGTTACCGAACTCCACACTTGCATTGTGCAGGTGAGGAAACTGAAAGAGAGGGGAAGAGACTTGCCCATTCATTCTTTCACACAATCAGTAAGCCAGCTATGGGTCAGGGACAGTGCCACAGAAGGTCAGCCTCCGGACTCCACAGCACTCACTCCCCAGCACTTCATGCTTCTGAAATAACAACAGCAGGGACCCACAGTGCATCTAGGGCACCAGGTTGCGAGGTATGCCATGGTCTAGTGTGAGGGCACTGGATTCACAGAAGGCCCTAGGAAGATAACCTCCCTTAACTTTATCTCTTCTTTTGTACAATATGCCCAGTAATATGTGTATCTCTACCCCACTTCCTCACTTGCTGCAAGTGTCAACTGAGATCATATGTAAAACCATGAATCTCTACATAAGGGAGGAAGTGAGGAAGAGATAACAGTTAGGTTAGCACTGGGAGGCTTGGGAAACCCCAGCATCCATGAGGAAACTGATGCATGTTCCAGGTCCCCACTGAGCACCTGGGTGATACTGCATGGACCAGGTATCCTGCCTCGCCCACCTGCTGAACCACTGCTGTCTGAGGCAGCTTCTCAGGAAGCGGTGACTTCCCAACACGATCCACATCCCTGACTCCTTCCTAGAGCAGGCAGAAAGTGAAAGGCACACTGTGCATTTCTCCTCCTCTGAGAGATAGGCTTTCACATTCCTTCCTGCCTCTTTGCAGGAGGACCTCGGAATCTTCTCTGCAAGCTGTCTAGAAGACTTCCCGCCCCCACTCGGTGCAGACACTTGGGCTGTGGATATTTTCCACATTTTTTTTTAACTGCTTTTTTGGGAAACTATTTTCCTCCAGCCCTGGACCAAGGACAAACCAGTCAGAACTTGCAATTGTGAGTACAGAGGGCAGCCAGGCATTTGCCTGAAGGCTTGTGGGGCACCAGCACTGCCTGTACTTTTCCATGAATGGAGGGAGGGAGCCACAGCAGGGTCGGCTTCCCCGGGAATGCTGCCTGGTGGCTCACCATCCTGGGGATTTTCCCAGTTGGCTTTGGGGAAGTTACTCCAATCTGATCCAGTCCAGCTGTGGTGAGGCCCTGATGGGTGTGAGTGAGACTTTCAGCCCTGATTTTTAAACAGGAGGTGATCCTGATTCCCCCAAACCAGCTTCCTCTCCCTGCTGGATCTGGGTGGTAGTTCTTCAGCCTGGGTTATTATTTGCACATCTTAAATATCCCAGGTTTTAGGGCTGGTTGGCCTCACCAATAAGCTGTGATCATACCTCAGCCCAGCCCAATTATAGCATGAGATGGACAGTGAACTTCTGCCACCAATAAGACAGACTGATGATAGAGGATTTGGAGGAGACATAGGCTGTATGAAGAAGTGGTTAAACACATGGAATTTGGGGTCTGATATACTCAAATTCAAATGGCTTTGCCACTTTCTAGCTGTTGTTACTTCTTTGAGTTTGTTTCCTCACTAGTGAAAGAGCCAATATAACTTGCCTCAGAGAACAGGAGGAGGTAGGATTAATTTAGTGATATAAGTTAAAAGCACTTATCACTGGGCCTGATACAAAATTGGTGATGTACTGCAACTTTGAACAAGAAGGACAGGCTGAAGCATAGGACATACCCACCCTCTCATGCCAGAATTATATTCTAGTGAAAGAAGATGGGAAGATGAGGATGAGGGGGGCACACAGAACAGTACATAAGGACAGTCTTTCCATTTTAGGAGCTGCACATGGTTTTGTGGCCCAGGGCTGCAGGGGAAGAAGAGGTGTATTTCCTAGTCTGGGTCTTAGAGAACTCAAAGAAATTGTAGTTTTCAGTGAGCTCACATGTGGTGCAAAAGCAGCCTTCCAGGCTTCCCTGGTAGGACAGTGGTTAAGAATCTGCCTGCCAATGCAGGGGACATGAGTTCAAGCCCTGGTCTAGGAAGATCCCACATGCCACAGAGCAACTAAGCCTGTGTGCCACAACTACTGAGCCTGTGCTCTAGAGCCCATGAGCCACAACTAATTAGCCCACGTGCCACAACTACTGAAGCCCATACGCCTAGAGCCTGTGCTCTGCAACAAGAGAAGCTACCGCAATGAGAAGCCCACACACTGCAATGAAGAATAGCCCCCACTCACTGCAAATAGAGAAAGCCTGCGTGCAGCAATGAAGACCCAATGCAGCCAAAAGTAAAATAAATAAATAAAATTAAAAAAAAAAAAACAGCCTTCCAATGTGACAACCTAAACCCATGCCCCAGACATGATCCATCTTCCTGCTGGGCTAACCACCCTGGAACACAATGGGCTTCTTTCCAACCCTCCACCCCACACCTCAGGTTCTCCCACCACTCCCACCAATGTCCAGTTCTTCCTGCAAAACCCTGGAACAAAATTACCACTTGATACTATATTTTGCTTAAGCGCTGGTTGACAGAACAGTATGTGTGTAGTAATCTTTCCAGTTATGCTAAAATATAAATATTTATCAATGATTAGAAAACAATATGCCAGGAGATTGGTTCAAGATGGGAGAGGAGAAGGACATGTGCTCACTCCCTCTTGAGAGAGCACTGGATTCACAACTACCTGCTGAACAATCATTGATAGGAAGACACTGAACTCACCAAAAAAGACACACCACACCCAGAGATAAAGGAGAAGCCACAATGAGATGGTAGAGGGGCACAACTGCAATAAAATGAAATCCCATAAGCACTGGGCGGGTGGCTCACAAACTGGAGAACAGTTATACCACAGAAGTCCACCCCCCAGAAGTGAAGGTTCTGAGCCCCACATCAGGCTTCCAAACCTGGGGATCTGGCAATGGGAGGAGGAATCCACAGAGAATCAGACTTTGAAGGCCAGCAGGATTTGATTGTAGGACTTCCACAGGACTGAGGGAAACAGAAACTTCACTCTTGGAGGGCACACACAAAGTAGTGTGCACACCAGGATCCAGGAGGAAGGAGCAGTGACCCCATAGGAGACTGAACCAGACCTACCTGCTAGTGTTGGAGGGTCTCCTGCAGAGGCAGGGGGCTGCTGTGGCTCACTGCAGGGACAAGGACACTGGTGGCAGAAGTTCTGAGAAGTACTCTTTGACATGAGCCCTCCCAGAGTCCACCATTATCCCCGCCAAAAAGCCTACAGGCTCCAGTGCTGGATCACCTCAGGCCAAACAACCAACAGGGAGGGAACTCAGCCCCACCCATCATCAGACAAGTGGATTAAAGTTTTACTGAGCTCTGCCCACCAGAGCAATACCCAGCTCTACCCACGACCAGTCCCTACCATCTGGAAGCGTGTACAAGCCTCTTAGATAGCCTCATCCACCAGAGGGCAGACAATAGTAGAAGAACTATAATCCTGCAGCATGCAAAATGAAAACAACAATCACAGACAGGACTTCCTAGGTGGAGCAGTGATTAAGAATCCTCCTGCCAATGCAGGGGACAGGGTTCGATCCTTGCTCCAGGAAGATTCCACATACTGAGAAGCAACTAAGCCCATGTGCCACAATTACTGAGCCTGCACTCTAGAGCCCATGAGCCACAACTATTGAGCCCATGTACTGCAACTACTGAAGCCCACATACTTAGAGCCCATGCTCCGCAACAAGAGAAGCCATGGCAATGAGGAGCCTGTGCACCATCCACTTGCAGCAACTAGAGAAAGCCCATGTGCAACAACGAAGACCCAACACAACCAATAAATAAATAAATAAATAAAATTAAAAAAAAAAAAATCACAGACAGACAAAATGAAAAGGCAAAGGACTATGTACCAGATGAAGGAACAAGATAAAACCCCAGAGAAACAACTAAATGAAGTGGAGATAAGCAACCCTCCAGAAAAAGAATTCAGAATAATGATAGTGAAGAGATCCAGGACCTCAGAAAAAGACTAGATGTAATGCTTGAAAAGGTGCAAGAAATGTTTAACAAAGACCTAGATGAGTTAAAGAACAAACAAACAGAAATAAGAAATGAAAAATACACTAGAAGGAATCAATAGCAAAATAACTGAGGCAGCATAAAGGATAAATGACCTGGAAGACAGATGGTGGAAATCACTGCTGCAGAACAGAATAAAGAGAAAAGAATGAAAAGAAATGAAGACAGCCTGAGACCTCTGGGACAACATCAAACACACCAACATTTGCATTATACGGGTTCCAGAAGGAGAAGAGAGAGAGAGAGAAAGGAACTGGGAAAATATTTGAAGAGATTATAGTCAAAAACTTCCCTAACATGGGAAAGGAAATAGCCTCCAAGTCCAGGAAGAGCAGAGTCCCAGGCAGGATGAACCCAAAGAGAAACATGCAAAGACACATGGTAATCAAACTGACAAAAATTAAAGACAAAGAAAAATTATTAAAGGTAACAAGGGGAAAACAACAAATAACATACAAGGGAACCCCCATAAGGTTAACAGCAGATCTCTCAGCAGGAACTCTGCAAGCAAGCCAGAAAGGAGTGGCACAATATATTTAAAGTGATGAAATGGAAGAAACTACAATCAAGAATACACTACCCAGCAAGGATCTCATTCAGATTTGATGGAGAACCCAAAAGCTTTACAGAGAAGCAAAAGCTAAGAGAATTCAGCACCACCAAACCAGCCCTACAACATATGCTAAAGGAACTTCTTTAAGTGGGAAACAAGAGAAGAAATAAACCTACAAAAATAAACCCAAAACAATTAAGAAAAAGGTAATAGGAACATACATATCAATAATTACCTTAAATGTGAATGGATTAAATGCTCCAACCAAAAGACACAGACTGGCTGAATGGATACAAAAACAAGACCCACATATATGCTGTCTACAAGTGACCCACTTCAGACCTAGGGACATATACAGACTGAAAGTGAAGGGATGGAAAAAGATATTCCATGCAAATGAAAATCAAAAGAAAGCTGGAGTAGCAATACTCCTATCAGATAAAATAGGCTTTAAAATAAAGAATGTTACAAGAGATAAGGAAGGACACTGCATAATGATCAAGGGATCAATCCAAGAAGAAGAGTTAACAATTATAAATATATATACACCCAATATAGGAGCACCTCAATACACAAGGCAAATGCTAACAGCTGTAAAAGAGGAAATTGACAGTAACACAATAATAGTAGGGGACTTTAACACCTCACTTACACCAATGGACAGATCATCCAGACAGAAAATTTATAAGGAAACACAAGCTTTAAATGACACAATAGACCAGATAGATTTAATTGATATTTATAGGACACTCCATCTGAAAACAGAAGATTACACTTTCTTCTCAAATGAACATGGAACATTCTCTAGGATAGATCACATCTTAGGTCACAAATCAAGCTTTGGTAAATTTAAGAAGATTGAAATTGTATCAAGCATCTTTTCCAACCACAATGCTATGAGATTAGAAATAAATTACAGGAAAAAACCCCACAAAAAACACAAACACATGGAGGCTAAACAATATGCTACTAAATAACCAAGACATCATTGAATAAATCAAAGAGGAAATCAAAAAATACCTAGAGACAAATGACAATGAAAACACAATGATCCAAAACCTATGGGATGCAGCAAAAGCAGTTCTAAGAGGGAAGTTTATAGCAATACAATCCTATCTCAAGAAACAAGAAAAATCCCAAATAAACAATCTAACCTTACACCTAAAGAAACTAGAGAAAGAAGAGCAAACAAAACTCAAAGTTAGTAGAAAGAAAGGAATCATAAAGATCAGAGCAGAAATAAATGAAATAGAAACAAAGAAAACAATAGTAAAGATCAATAAAACTAAAAGCTGGTTCTTTGAGAAGATAAACAAAATTGATAAATTTTTAGCCAGCCTCATCAAGAAAAAGACGGAGAGGGCTCAAATCAATAAAATTAGAAATGAAACAGGAGAAGTTACAACGGACACCGCAGAAATAAAAAGCATCATAAGAGACTACTACAAGCAACTATATGCCAATAAAATGGACTACCTGGAAGAAATGGACAAATTCTTAGAAAGCTATAATCTTCCAACACAACCAGGAAGAAGCAGAAAATATGAACAGACAAATCACAAGTTATGAAATTGAAACTGTGATTAAAAATCTTCCAATAAACAAAAGTCCAGGACCAGATGGATTCACAGGTGAATTCTATCAAACACTTAGAGAAGAGCTAACATCTATCCTTCTCAAACTCTTCCAAAAAATTGCAGAGGAAGGAACACTCCTAAACTCATTCTATGAGGCCACCATCACTCTGATACCAAAATCAGACAAAATACTACAAAAAAAGAAAATTATGGACCAATATCACTGATGAATATAGATGCAAAAAAACTCAACAAAATACCAGCAAACAGAATCCAAAAACACATTAAAAGTATCATACACCATAATCAAGTGGGATTTATCCCAGGAATGCAAGGATTCTTCAATATACGTGTGATACACCATATTAACAAAATGAAGAATAAAAACCATATGATCATCTCAATAGATACACAAAATGCTTTTGACAAAATTCAACACCCATTTATGATAAAAACTCTCCAGAAAGTGGGCATATAGGGAACATACCTCAGCATAATAAAGGCCATATATGACAAACCCAAGGCAAATATCATTCTCAATGGAGCAAAACTGAAAGCATTTCCTCTAAAATCAGGAACAAGACAAGGATGTCCACTCTCACCACTGTTATTCAACATAGTTTTGGAAGTTTTATCCACAGCAATCAGAGAAGAAAATGAAATAAAAGGAATCTAAAGTGGAAAAGAAGTAAAACTATCACTGTTTGCAGATGACATGATACTATGCATGGAAAATCCTAAAGATGCCACCAGAAAACTACTCGAGCTAATCAATGAATTTGTTAAAGTTGCAGGATACAAAATTAACACAAAGAAATCTCTTGCATTCCTATACACTAACAATGAAAGATTAGAAAGAGAAACTAAGGAAACAATCCCATTCACCATTACAACAAAAAGAATAAAATACCTAGGAATAAACCTAGCTAAGGAGGTAAAATACTTTTACTCAGAAATCTGTAAGACACTGATGAAAGAAATCAAAGATGACACAAACAGATGGAGAGATAGAGCATGTTCTCGGATTGGAAGAATTAATTTTGTGAAAATGACTTCACTACCCAAAGCAATCTACAGATTCAACGCAATCCCTATCAAATTACCAATGGCATTTTTTACAGAACTAGAACAAAAAAATCCTAAAATTTATATGGAGACACAAAAGACCCCCAATAGCCAAAGCAATCTTGAGAGAAAAAAAAAGAAAGAAAGAAAGAAACAGAGCTGGATGAATCAGACTCCCTGACTTCAGACTATACTACAAAGCTACAGTAATCAAGACAATATGGTACTGGCACAAAAACAGAAATATAGATCAATGGAACAGGATAGAAAGCCCAGAGATAAACTCATGCACTTATGGTCAACTAATCACCTATGGTCAACTAATCTATGACAAAGGAGGCAAGGATATACAATGGAGAAAAGATAGTCCCTTCAATAAGTAGTTCTGGGAAAACTGGACAGTTACATGTAAAAGAATGAAATTAGAACACTCCCTAACACCATACACAAAAATAAACTCAAAATAGATTAAAGACCTAAATGTAAGACCAGACACTATAAAACTCTTAGAGGAAAACATAGGAAGAACACCTTTTGATATAAATCACAGCAAGATATTTTTTGATCCACCTCCTAGAATAAAGGAAACAAAAATAAACAGATGACCTAATGAAACATAAAAGTTTTTGCACAGAAAAGAAAACTATAAAGATGAAAAGACCACCCTCAGAATGGGAGAAAATATTTGCAAACAAATCAACAAAGGATTAATCTCCAAAATATATAAACAGTTTATGCAGCTCAATATCAAAAAACAAACAACCCAATCAAAAAAATGGGTGGAAGACCTAAATAGGTATTTCTCCAAAAAAGACATACAGATGGCCAAGAGACACATGAAAAGCTGCTCAACATCACTAATTGTTAGAGAAATGTAAATCAAAACTACAATGAGGTATCACCTCACACCAGTTAGAATGGGCATGATTAGAAAATCTACAAAAAATAAATGCTGGAGAGGGTGTGGAGAAAAGGGAGCCCTCTTGCACTGTTGGTGGGAATGTAAATTGATACAGCCACTATGGAAAACAGTATGGAGGTTCCTTGCAAAACTAAAAAGAGAATTACCATATGACCCAGCAATCCCACTGCTGGGCATATACCCAGAGAAAACCATAATTCAAAAAGACACATGCACCCCGATGTTCAGTGCAGCACTGTTTACAACAGCCAGGACATGGAAGCAACCTAAATGTCCATCAACAGGTGAATGGATAAAGAAAATATGGTGTGTGTGTGTATATATATATATGTATGTATACAATGGAATATTACTCAGCCATAAAAAGGAATGAAATTGGGTCATTTGCAGAGACATAGATGGACCTAGAGACTGTCATATAGAGTGAAGTAAGTCAGAAAGAGAAAAATGAATATCATATATTAACGCATATATGTGGAATCTAGAAAAATGGTACAAATCAACTGGTTTGCAAAGCAGAAACAGAGACAAAGATGTAGAGAACAAACATATAGACACCAAGGGGGTAAGTGGAGGGGGTGGGGTTGGTGTGGGATGAATTGGGAGATTGGGATTGACATATAAACATTAATATGTATAAAATAGATGACTAATAAGAAAAAATATCAAATTGTACACTTTAAATATATGCAGTTTATTGTATGTCAATTATATGTCAATAATACTCTTTTAAAAGGAAAAAAATTAAAGTTAAAAAAATTAAAAAATAAACTATATGCCAAGGTTAACAGTGACTACCTATTGTCCGCAAGGGGTAGAATTAGAGGTATTTTTATTTTTGACTTCAAGCTTTTCTGTATTTTCCAAATGAACAATTTTAGGTTTTATAATCATAAAATATAATTTTTTTAAGAAAACAAAGTTCATCTCTGGCTTTCTTTACATGTACATTAAATCATGCCCCTCCTGCTTAAATCTTTTTGATAGTTTCTCATCTCATGCACACAATAAAATTCAAACTCCTTTCCCATGGCCTACAAGGCTTGACATGACCCAGACCCTCCACATACCTCCAGCCCCATCTCCTACCCATTCTTATCCTCATCCACCAGCTCCATCCTTGATGGCCTCCACCTGGGTGAGAATCGCAGCTTCACCACTTACTAGCTGTGTCATCTTAGGCAGCTTACTTAACCTCTCTATGCCCTGGTTTCCAATTGTGAAAGGAAAAAAAAAAGGCATAATAACAGTATCAGTATCTATACCTTATTTTGTGTTATTGTCAAATAATGTTCCATTGTATGAATATTCTCATTTTATTTATCCATTCATCAGTTGATAGACAGTTTGGTTGTTCCTATTTGGGGGGCTATTATGAATAGTACTACTGTGAACACTTGTATATAAGTTTTTGTGTGGACATATATTTTCAGTTTTCTTGTATACACACCCAGGAGTGGAATTGCTTTGTCATGCGATAACTCTATGTTTAACTTTTTGAGAAATTGCCAAACTGTTTTCCAAAGCAGCTGCACAACGTTACACTCCTACTAACAATGTATAAGGGTTCCAGTTTCTGCACATCCTTGTCAACACTTGCTTTGTATGTCTTTTTGAAAAGCCATTCTAGTGGGCATGAAATGCTGTTTCATTGTACTTGGATTTTCATTTCCCTAATGACTAAGGATTTGGTGTATATTTTCATGTGCTTTTTGTCCATTTGCATATCTTCTTGGAAGAAATGTGTATTCAAATCCCCCAACCATTTTCTTTCCTAACTGCTCAGCTAGAGCCTCCAGTACAATATTAAATACAAATGGAAAGAGTGCAGATCATTGTCTTCCTCCTGATCTTAGGGGAAATGCTTTGTCTTTCACCATTAAGTGTCATGTTAGCTGTGAGTTTTTCATCATGAAAGGGTGTTCTGCTTTTCTGCATCTATTAAGATGACCATGAGATCTTTGCCCTTTAGTCTATGAATAGGGTATACTACACTGATTAATTTTCATATGTTGAATCAACCTTGAATACTAGGATAAATTCTACTTGATCATGGTGTATAATCCTTTTTATATGTTTCTGGGTTTGGTTTGCTAGTATTTTGTTGAGAATATTTATATCTATATTCATAAGGGATACTGGCCTGTAGTTCTCTTTTCTAGTGATGTCTTTGTCTGATTTTGGTATCAGGATAATGCTGGCCTTATAGTCTGAGTTGACTGGTATTTCTTTCTCTTCTGTTATTTTTAATAGTTTGTGAAGTAGTGGGGTTAATTCTTCTTTAAATATGTAATAGATTTCACCAGTGAAGCCATCTGGACCTGGGCTGTCAGATGTTTTTAAACTACTAATTCAATCTCCTTACTTGTTACAGGTCTATTCAGATTTTCTATTTATTCTTGACTCAATTTCAGTAATGTGTGTCTTTCTAGAAATTTTTCCATTTCATCTAAGTTATCCAATTTATTGGCACACAGTTGTTCACAGTATTCCCTCATAACAGTTTTTATTTCTGTAAGGTGAATAGCGATGTTTCCCCTTTCATTCCTGATTTTAGAAATTGGCGTCTCCTTCACTCCCCCCACACTGCCTTAGTTATTGATCTTTTCAACCAACTTTTGGTTTCATTGGTTTTCTCTGTTGTTATTCTACTCCCAATTTTATTTATTTCCACTTTAGTATTTATTATTTCCTTCCTTCTGCCAGCTTTGGGTTTAGATTGCTCTTCTTTTTCTAGTTTCTTTAGATGGAAGGTTATGTTATTGATATGATATCTTAATTCTTTTTTAATATAAGTGTTTATAGCTAGAATGTCCCTTTAAGCACTGCTTTCACTGTAATCCGTAGGTTTGAGTATGTTGTGTTTTTATTTTTATCTCAAATAATTTTCTAATTTCTCTTGTGATTTCTTTGACCCATTGGTTATTTATTAGTATGTTGTTTAATTTACATATATTTATAAATTTCCCACATTTGCATCTATTATTGACTTCTAATTTAATTCCACTGTGGTCAGACAATAGATTTTGTATTATTTCAATCTTATTAAATGTATTGAGTATTGCTTTATGGTCTATCCTGGAGAATGTACTATGTACAATTGAGAAGGATATGTATTCTGCTCCTGTCAGGTGGAGTGTTCTACAGATGTCTGTTAGTTCAAGTTGGTTTATAATCTTATACAAGTCTTCTTTTTCCTTGTCACTATTCTGCCTAATTGTTACATGGTGTTGAAGTCTCCAACTATTACTGTTGAGTTGTCTATTTCTCTCTTTAATTTTTTCAGCTTTTTCTTCATGTAGATGCGTATATGTTTATAATTGTTATCTCTCCTTGCTAGATTGATTCTTTTATCATTATAAAATGCCTTTCTTTATCTCTACTAACAATTTTTGTCTTAAAGCCTATTTTAGCATAGCTACTCCAGGTCTCTTTTGTTTATTGTTTACATGGTATATCTTTTTCCAGACTTTTACTGTCAACCTATGTCACTGAATCTAAAGGTTGTCTCTTGAAGACTGTAAGTATTTGAATCATGCTTTTTAATCCACCTGCCAATCTCTGCCTTTTGATTGGAATATGTAATACATTTACACTTAATGTAAGTACTAATAAGGTAGAATTTACACTTGTCATTTTGCTATTTGTTTTCTATATGTCTTATGGGTTTTGTTCCTCTATTACTGCAACACTGCCTTCTTTTATGTCAAATAGATAACTTCTAGTGTACCATTTTAATTCCCTTGTTATTTCCTTTATTTTTCTAGTTATTTTCTTAGTGGTTGCCTTGAATATTATAATTAACATCTTAACTAAAACAATCCCATTTAGATTAATACCAACTTGATTTCAATAGTATAAAACTTTGCTCTAATATGGTTTTATTCACTCCCTGCCTCTTTTGTGTTATTATTGTCATATAAATTATATCTTTATACATTGTAAACCCATCAACACAATTTTATAATTATTGATTTATGCATTTTCTTTTAAATTAGATAGGAAAAGAGTTATAAACAAAAATATATTTATACTGCCTTTTATACTTACCTTTGTAGTTACTTTTACAATGCTCTTTGTTTCTTTATGTGAATGTCCTTTCATTTCAGCCTGAAGGGCTCCCTTTAGTATTTTTTGTAGGGAAGTTCTCCTAGTAATTTTTTTTTACTAATTTTTTTGTTTCTCTTGGAATGCCATAATTTCTCCTTCATTTTTGAAAGATAGTTTTGCTCAATATAAAATTCTTGGTTGACACTCTTACTCTTTCAGTATTTTGATACGTTGTTTCATTGCCTCTGGCCTCCATGGTTTCTGACATGATGCCAGCTGTTAATCTTATTGAGGAACACTTAATGAGTTGTTTTCCTCTTATTTTAATATTCTCTCCTTGTCTTTGACTTTTAACAGTATGACTCTGATGTGTGTAGATACCTTGGAATTTATCCTACTTGGAGCTTGTTGAGCTTCTTGGATGGAGTCCTCTATGGACATCTCATTCCTCAGATTTTCCTTTCAAGTTTTTGGTCTGTCTCTCACCCTAAGTGATATCACTGCCTCAAGTAGCTTGATGTTAAACAATTGCAGCTGACTGTTTTTGACAAATACCCAAGGGATAGAGCTTTCCTCACCAAGTCTACTCTGAGTCAGGCAAATCAAGATAAGCCCTATTAATGGGACTTTTCCAGGAAGCTGCCATATTGGTCAGGTGATGACAATTCTCTATTCATTCATAGAGACAGGGCTTCTTGGGGCACTGCAAACCCATTCTGCCCCCTTCAGTGATTGCTAGGCTGCTGGTTTTCACAGGTACCACAGTTCCAAGGCTGTTGGTTTTCAAGGCTACCACAGAGCTGAGGAGAGTGAACAGGAAAAGAGCAAGTTAAAACACCAAAAAGCTTGCTGTTCTTGCCAAGATGGCTTCTTAAACACTCATCTAATTGTTACAAGTCTTTTGTTAATTTCCAGAATTCTGAAAAACTGATTATCGCATCTCTTTTCCAATGGTCTAGCTGCTTTTATAGAGGAACTGATTTTCAGAGGTGCTTACTCCACTGTTCCAAAATGCTTCCTCCCTTATAAGGATTTGAAGGGCATGTCTAGCAGATTCTCTCTGTTAAAAAACAGAGCTTCATGATGTCTTAAAGGCATTGTTTCACAGCAGTCTTATTGGGAGCCCAATGTAGAAAAGACATTATCTCAAACATCACTGTGGACATGGCTTTTGATTAATGGAGTGGATTATAAACTGATACATAAAAGCCCACAAAGCTTTCAAAGGATTATACCAGTTTCAAATGATAGAGACAAACACTACAAAATGAAGAGAGTTTTGAACCCCAAACTTTTATATGCAGAAAGTAGGCTCAGAAAATCACTCAGCTGTAAACATGAGCTGTTTCACATGTAAAAAGAAGAGCGATTCAAAAGGTAAGATCAAAATCCCACTGGGCATTATACCCAGAGTAAACTGTAATTTAAAAAGACATGCATCCCAGGCTTCCTAGGTGGTGCAGTGGTTAAGAATCTGCCTGCCAATGCAGGGCACACGGGTTCGATCCCTGCTCCAGGAAGATCCCACATGCTGCGGAGCAACTAAGCCCATGCGCCACAAGTATTGAGCCTGCACTTTAGAGCCCGTGAGCCACAACTATTGAGCCCATGTGCTGCAACTACTGAAGCCCACACACTTAGAGCCCGTGCTCCACAACAAGAGAAGCCACGGCAATGAGGAGCCTGCACACCACAATGAAGAGTAGCCCCCACTCACCACAACTAAAGAAAGCCTGCGCACAGCAAAAAAAGACCCAACACAGCCAATAAAATAAATAAATAAATTTATTTAAAAAAAGAAAAAGACATGCACCCCAATGTTCATTGCAGCACTATTTACAATAGCCAGCTCATGGAAGCAACCTAAATATCCATCAACAGATGAATGGATAAAAAGATGTGGTCCAGATATACAATGAAATATTACTCACTCATAAAAAGGAACGAAATTGGGACATTTGTAGAGACATGGATGGACACAGAGACTGTCATATAGAGTGAAGTAAGTCAGAAAAACAAATATCGTATAGTAATGCGTATATGCGGAATCTAGAAAAATGATACAGATCAACTGGCTTGCAAGGCAGAAATAGAGACGCAGGGAACAAACATATGGACACCAAGTGGGGAAAGGGGGGGGTGGAGGTGGGGTAGGATGAATTGGGAGATTGGGATTGCCATATATACATTACTAATAAGAAAAAAATATCAAATTGTACACTTTAAAAGAAAAAAGACTTCAGGAACTTACAAAGTAGTGATTAAAATGAAAAGGAAAGTAGTACTGATGTTATTTCATTTGGAGCTTAGGATCACTGTACAATTTTGCTTCCATCCTCACACTCACAGGGAAGGCTCTTTTCAAATGCTTAAACGCCGGTGGCACTTCTGATTAGAGGACAGAACAAGCTTGCAAATTTTAGAAGCAACGTCATTTTTAAACTGGGTTCCCAGTACATTGACTTTTAAAAAGAATGATATCAATTAAAATTACACAATTTTAGAGAATAAAAATGATCATTTGACTATCAAAAAAAAAAAGATCAAAATCCCAAGATCTCAGAGGGGAGAGCCAAGAGATATGTACAATTTCCAGAGAGCAGAGTTGGGGCCTAATTATGGAAAGAACTTGCAATATGAGCTCAAATAGATTTCAGAATTACTGTGGACCAGTGACTGCTATATGCCTCCTATTTTCCTCTTTATGAACCAAAGGGTCTAGAACTTATGCCTAACATACCATTGTATCGCCTATGTGGGAAGCAGAAACATCTCTTTAGTTCACAGTTCTTAAGACTGAGAAGAATATACTCAAGTTGATCTTTAAGGACCTCACCTGAGTACCCTCATTCACATCTGAACTGGATTTAAATGATGAGATTCTGTACTTCAAGCTGTTTCCTTAATGAAATAAGCCTTGGAAGTCTCAGGGAAGGGGATGAGTGTATTTTGTGTGTGAGAGGAATTTGAATTATTGTGACCAGAGGGTGAACTGTGGCAAACTGTATTTTTCAAAGATAGTCACAACAATATCTCCCATCCCACGTGCTTTTCTTACAATGTTGTCTTGATATTCTTCCCACTGAGTGGTGGTGTCCATGTCTTTTGCCATGGAACCTAGGTGGAACTTGTGTCTGACACTATCAATACCATAAGATAGAAATAACACTGTCATTTTGAAGGTTAAATCATAAAAAGTCCATGCACTGTTTCCTTGCTCTTCAGGGGCACACACTCTAGGAACCCAGCCACCAGGCTATGAGAAAGTTCAAACTATTCCACAGGGAGAGGCCATGTGTAGGTTTTCTGTCCAACAGCCCAGTTCAGATCCTAGCCAACAACCAGCACCAACCACAAACGATGTGACTCCTGACATCTTCAGGTAATTCTAGGTCCCAGCTGTTGTATCACCCCCAATCTTCAAGTCTTTCCAGCTGAGTCCCCAGATGTTGTGGAGGAGAGACAAGCCATTCCTTCTATGACCTATCCAAACTTCTGACCCACAGAAACCGTGAAAGATAATAAAATGATTCTCATTGTTTTAAGCCACTAAGTTTGGGGATGATTTGTTTTACAGTAATAGAGAACTGGAACTTACACCTTGACAATATGCTTTAAGACCCCATGCCTGAAAGATGTCACAAAAAAAGAAAATTACAGGCCAATATCACTGATGAATATAGATGCAAAAATCCTCAACAAAATACTAGCTAACAGAATCCAACAGCACATTAAGAAGATCATACACCATGATCAAGTGGGGTTTATCCCTGGGATGCAAGGATTCCTCAGTATACGCAAATCAATCAATGTGATACATCATATCAACAAATTGAAGGATAAAAACCATATGATCATCTCAATAGATGCAGAAAAAGCTTTTGACAAAGTTCAACATCCATTTATGATAAAAACTCTCCAGAAAATGGGCATAGAATGAAATTACTTCAACATAACAAAAGCCATATATGAGAAACCAAAAGCCAACATCATTCTAAATGGTGAACAAACTGAAAGCATTCCCTCTAAGGACAGGAACAAGACAGGGGTGTGCACTCTCACCATTATTATTCAACATAGTTTTGGAAGTTTTATCCACAGCAATCAGAGAAGAAAATGAAATAAAAGGAATCAAAACTGGAAAAGAAGAAGTAAAATTGTCCCTCTTTGCAGATGACATGATATTATACATAGAAAACCCGAAAGACTCTACCAGATAACTGCTAGCACTAATCGATGAATTCAGTAAAGTAGCAGGATACAAAATTAACACACAGAAATCTTTTGCATTCCTATACACTAACAATGAAAGAGCAGAAAGAGAAATTAAGGAAACTCTCCCATTTACCATTGCAACAAAAAGAATAAAAATACCTAGGAATAAATCTGCCTAAGGAGGCAAAAGACCTGTATGCAGAAAACTATAAGACACTGATGAAAGAAATCAGAGACGACACAAACAGATGGAGGGACATACCATGTTCTTGGACTGGAAGAATCAACATTGTGAAAATCACTGTACTACCCAAAGCAATTTACAGAATCAATGCGATCCCGATCAAATTACCAATGGCATTTTTCACAGAACTAGAATAAGAAATCTTACAATTTGTGTGGAAACACAAAAGACTCCAAATAGCCAAAGCAATCTTGAGAAGGAAAGACGGAGTTGGTGGAATTAGGCTTCCTGACTTCAAACTATACTACAAGGCCACAGTGACCAAGACAGTATGGTACTGGCACAAAAACAGAAAGGTAGATCAATGGAACAGAATAGAGAACTCAGAGATAAACCCAAGCACATATGGGCACCTTATCTTTGACAAAGGAGGCACGAAGATACAATGGAAAAAAGACAGCCTCTTCAATAAGTGGTGCTGGGAAAATTGGACAGCTACATGTAAAAGAATGAAATTAGAACACTTCCTAACACCACACACAAAAATAAACTCAAAATGGATTAAAGACCTACGTGTAAGGCCAGACACTATAAAACTCCTCGAGGAAAACATAGGCAGAACACTCTACGACATACATCAAAGCAAGATCCTTTTTGACCCACCTCCTAGAATGGAAATAAAATCAAGAATAAACAAATGGGACCTAATGTAACTTAAAAGCTTTTGCACAGCGAAAGAAACCATAAACAAGACTAAAAGGCAACCCTCAGAATGGGAGAAAATACTTGCCAATGAAGCAACAGACAAAGGATTAATCTCCAAAATATACAAGCAGCTCATGCAGCTTAATACCAAAAAAGCAAATAACCCAATCCACAAATGGGCAGAAGACCTAAACAGACATTTCTCCAAAGACCTACGGATGGCTAACAAACACATGAAAAGATGCTCAACATCACTAATCATTAGAGAAATGCAAGTCAAAGCCACAATGAGGTATCACCTCACACCCGTCAGAATGGCCCTCATCAAAACATCTGGAAACAACAAATGTTGGAGAGGGTGTAGAGAAAAGGGAACTCTCCTGCACTGTTGGTGGGAATGTAAGCTGGTACAGCCACTATGGAAAACAGTTTGGAGGTTCCTTAAAAAACTAAAAATGGAACTACCATATAACCCAGTCATCCCACTACTGGGCATATACCCAGAGAAAACCATAATCCAAAAAGAAACATGTACCATAATGTTCATTGTAGCACTGTTTACAATAGCCAGGACATGGAAGCAACCTAAATGCCCATCAACAGATGAACGGATAAAGAAGATGTGGCACATATATACAATGGAATACTACTCAGTCATAAAAAGGAGTGAAATTGAACTATATGTAATGAGGTGGATAGACCTAGAGACTGTCATACAGAGTGAAGTAAGCCAGAAAGAGAAAAACAAATACCATATGCTAACACATATATATGAAATCTGAAGAAATGGTACTGATGAACTCAGTGACAGGGCAAGAGTGGAGATACAGAAGTAGAGAATGGACTTGAGGACACAGGGCTGCGGTTGGGGGTGAAGGGGAAGTTGTGATGAAGTAAGAGAGTAGCATAGACATATTTACACTACCAACTGTAAAATAGATAGCTAGTGGGAAGTTGCTGTATATCAAAAGGAGATCAACTTGATGATGGGAGATGCCTTAGAGGGCCAGGACAGGGAGGAGGGGAGGGAGTTGCAGGAGGGAGGGGATATGAGGATATATGTATAAATACAGCTGATTCACTTTGGTGTACCTCAAAAACTGGTACAAGGGTGTAAAGCAAATATATTCCAATAAAGAGCTTTAAAAAAAAAAAAGACCCCATGCCTTGACATTTATTTAATTTTTTTTCCAAGTGTGAACATTGCTGCTATGAACACTTCTTGTACATTTCGCCTAGCTCACATTTAAAAGAGTGTCTTTTGGATATATACTTAGGAGTAGAATTGCTGTTCAAATTTACAAGATAATGCCAAATTGTTTTTCAAAGAGGTTGGACTAAGTTACACTCCATCGACAGAGTATAAGAAATCCTGTTGATCTCTCACCTCAGGGCTCTTACACTGGCTATCCCCTCGGCCTAAAATGCTCTTCCCCGAGACACTGCACAATTCACTCCATCGTGCCCTTCAGATCTTTCTCAAATGTCACTTTCTCAGTGAGGTACACTCTGTCTTACTGCAGTTAAATTTAAATTTACCCCACCATCCCCACCATTATGCTCCATTGTCCTCACCTCTTTCTATATGTCCCTTTCTAGCATACTACGTAACTAGCTAATTATTATGTTTAGTGCTTATTGTCCATCTCCTCCCAGAAGAATGTAAGCCACCATAAGAATGGCATTTTTGTCTTTTTGTTCACTGCTATGTCCTGAGCATCTAAAAGAATAACTAGTGCAAAGTCGGGTTGGATGAATTTTTATTGAATAAATGAATGAATGTCTACATTTTTTCCAATGCCCTATATTAACAGACTTTGTAATTTTTGCCAATTAATCAGATAAATGTTAACTCATTGTCTTATTTTTCCTTGATAACTGATGAGACTAAATACCTCTCCTTGTGTTTCTCAGCCATATAAATTTCCTTTTCTGTAACCCCCCCATTCACATCATTTATCCCTTTCCTATTGAGTTGTTCATTCTCTTTTTATTGAATTGCAAGAATTCTGCTGGCATAATCTTGATACTGATCCTTTGCAAGTTAAATGCATCACAAATATCTTCTCCCAGTGTACAACTTATCTTTAAGATGTTTAATAAACAGAAATTCTTTATTTGAATATAATCAATGTTATGGTAAATTCTTTTCATGTCTTGTTTAAGAAGAAGCTATTTTCATGCCAGAGCATCAGTGCTGGGCGAGCAGGAGAAGTCCTTTCTGAAACTTTCTCTTTAATTAACAACTTACGTTATTGACCACAGAGGGTCTGTGCATGAAATTTAAGGTATTAAAAAGGACCTCCAGGCTCCTTCAGGCAAACAAGCCCACCTACCCCCAAACCCAGGCCCCTCTCTTTCACTCAGCCTTTCACCTTCTCCCCTCTGGCAATGTAATGAGAGACAACCACCATTAATCACTCCCTAAGAGCTGCCAGGTGGGCAAGAGGTGGGGGGAAGTGGAAAAGAGCTGGAGGGAAGGGATTGCAGTTTAGGAAAACCAGCTGGCATAAGTAGCCCTCCCCTGTCAGAGGACCGGGCAAGTCCCAACGGAGGACTCTAAGGGACACTTAAGGATTTGAAATGTAGCAAAAAACAATGATAACGATGGGAGGTGAGGGTAATGAATGAGAGCTCTGGATAAAGCACAAATGGCTGCACTTTTAGAAAAAAGAGACACCCTTTCAGACGGGCCCTACTGAGGCAGGGACAGGTGAGGTCCCTCTAGTTCCTGGAAATAAGTGGAAGTGGGCGGGGAGAGAGAAGGGTTGCTTGAGCCCAAGGATCTCTGTCACTAGTGTTCAGACCCTGACTTTGTCAGCACTGATGAAAAGCTTCCAGAGGCCTCCTCAGCTTCACAACACAAGGATAAAACTTGTTCTTCCTGAATGGAGGAGAAAAGGGGAAATTTCAAAACATAAACACCAGAAGACGCCCCTGTCCACCTTCCTAAGATTAGCTCAGCTATCAGTGTATAACCTGCAGGGATCCTCAGACTCCCAAGTCGCCCACAACCAAATGAGTCACTAAGCTTTATTTCAAGTGTTCGGACTTTGCCTCCAGTGAATATTTGGCTTTGACACTTTCTGTCATCTCTGCTGAGAAGAGACTCAACAACCAGTCGCTGCTGCCAGAGCTCAGGGCGTGGGTAAACCTCCTGCCTCGGGCCAACCTCCTCTACACCCCACTGGCCACCTCCCCGGAGAGACAGCCCATGCTGAGCACTGGACTGAGAGACAAAAGAGCCGAATCCTGCCGAAATCGCTTCTCCTCATGCACCTAACAAAGGAGTTGTTCCCCTTGTGCTGACACGAAGCACAAGCCAGGAAATCAAACGGCCATCCGGTGGAGAAGGGAAGTCCAGGTTTGCCCTTTATCCTAAACCACATGCCACAGAAGAGTACCAAATGAACCTCTGTGTCCTGCAAAATGGCACAAGGCACCCTGAGGAAGCCCACTGGGTGGAAGCTCAGGGCAAATCCCCCAGCCCAGCAGCCATCACCAGACCTAGGACCGTGCGAATTCCCCCTCCAGGTTTCCCTACTGCTCACAAGCCCAGCCCTGTTTCAGGAAAAGTGGTCCAGGCGCAGGCAGACAGACAGCACCAGGACACGGGTGGTTTTAGCCCTGACAGGTAACTCTAGAGAAAAGGGAGCCCCACACCCAAGCTGTTCACACGGTGCCCAGCCCTGGGGCCCTAGCTGAAGACCCTGCACACAGACAGGTTTATCCAGAGCATCTGAAATAGGAGTGGGAGGAGGGGAGCGTGAGTCCTGCCTGCAAGGAGCTCCCAGTTTAAGGAAGGAATCATCGTGAGGATGCTCCTAATTTGAAGGGTGGTGCAGCCTTCTCCAGAAAGTTCCTCAGCGCAGGGAGGCCCCTGGCAAAGCAGACCAGAACAAAGTTACTGCATTTAGTGAATAAAAACATAAGATATCCAGTGAAACTTCAACTTCAGATACATTAAGAAACTTTTTTTAGTGTATGTTCCGTGCAATATTTGGGACATACTTAAACTTAAAAAAAAATTATTTGTGTATCTGAAGTTTAACTAGATATCTTGTATTGTATCTGCAACTCTAGAACTGAACAAAATCACAAGGCCCAAATCCAAGTCCATGCATGTGGCAAGGCAGAAATTAAAGTCACAGCATCATAATGCTGAGGGGACAGAAAATAAAGGGTGGCTCAGAGTCAGCAAGGGGGCTGCTGGGTCTGTGGACTGCTTTGCAGTACCCAGGTTATCTGGAATACCTCAGATTCTGACCGTTCCCACAGGTGCTGCCGGCTGCATCCCTGTTTCTGGGTCCTGGGCAGGATGTGATCCAATGAAAGAAGTCCCGGCGCTTCGCATCCAGCTGCGCGCACGCGTCCACTCGTCCACTCCGCCAGAGCGGGCGCAATGCACCCTGCGAGCGGGCGGGTCAGGGGCGGAGCCTCTGGGGAGGCGATGCCAAGATACAGGGAATGCAGATAGGTGACCGAGGGGCAGCATATGAAGTCTTCTTTGTTGCCAGGAAAGAAACCTCCGTGAGACCAGCATTGCTAGGGGTACTGGTAACAAGGGAACCTGAGAGCTGGGGAAACTGAAAAACAGGAAACGGCGCAATCCACACCTGAAGCCACAGACTCCGAAGGCCTGAACTGCCTGCGAAGTCAGTTCAGAGCGCCTCCACGTAGAAGTCAGAGGTTTCACCTTCTAAGAGGGGATCAAGAGGCAACCTTCAGGAAGGCAGTTTTTCAGAGACAGTTTTAGCAACCTCAGCTCCCACAGGCCCGAGGCTTGAGAATTGCTAACTCTACCCAGTTCACAGACGGAGGCTGAAGGCGGGGGAACTGCGTGGCACCCACCTTACCGCAGCTCAGGCCTTCCTCTGCCTCTCCTCTTCCTGGTTTCGGGCACCAGCCTCCAGGCCCTGGTTGTCCTACTGTGAGGAGGGCTGAGAACATCTGAACGTCTCGGAACATCCGGAGTCAGAGCAGCTCTCACCACCGCTGAAAGGGACAGTCGCGGCTGCCTGCTTTGAGGAGTTTTGAGAAGAACCTAAGGCAGCCTTAGCAATCACCACTGCTATTATTACTGTTTACCAGACACTAATTGTACACCAGGCAATGCTAAGAACTTTATCCACTGCCTTCCTTAATGCAGAAACAGCGTGGGAAGTGGTCACCGTTGACTCCGTTTTACAGCCACGCACATTTACCAATCTAGACAGTCAGCACTCAAGAGCATAGGAGACCAGTGAGATAAAAACCTCAGACTTTGAAATTGATCATCCAGGTTAAACCCCTGATTGTTGGCAGAATGGTATCAGGACAGAGGATGCTAAGGGCAGGCTCCAAGTCCTTGCAAAGCTGCTCTCTGACAGCAGGGGGCGCCAATGTCTTCGAAAAGCTACTCGTCGCAGAAAATCTAGGCATGGTCGGTGCAGAGGAATACAGATCCCAAAGACAAGTGGAAAGGATCCTTTGGGTCCCATGGGCCCCAGGAAAGAAACTCAAAACAAAACTGGCCTGTGATGCAGGCAGCTCAGGCCCAGATTTATCTGCCGTTTTACTGAGCCCTCTTATCAGCTTCCCCAGAGCTCAGCCAGCGTCCCATGGGAAAAACTAGCCTGGCCTTTGCAGCTCGTCTGGTTTCTCGGCGGTCATACCAGTCCCTGGGGATAGACACAACTTCTGTGGCTTCTCTTTCCCTCCGTGGAATCTGTTTGCTCAGTTCAAGTCCACACCCATGCTCAGAATAGGCAAATACCCCCAGAGAAGAAAAGGAGTAGGGATCCGCTGGCCTAGGAAAGGCTTTCTTCTCTAGTTTAGTTCCCCTCCTGCTCATTGCTTCCACTGCTCTCCATTGTTTCAGTACATGCCTTTGACAGCTTACCCAGTTTTCTTCTTGTTGCTGTGTTATTGCAGTGGTAGTGGTGGTGACCTGTTGCAACTTTATCCTGCCCAGGAGCGGAAGTCTAGGTTCCGTCTCTGAGCTTCTGCTTCCTCACTTGTGAAATGATGTTGATAGTGTAGACATTAGGGAAATGAAGGATGTCAGTCAGCCACACAGTGCCCAGATCATGGGAACACTTAGCAGATTGGGGCCTTTGGCTGGCCACCCGAGGGATTTGCAGGGGAAGCCCTGTTGGTCCTGGTGAAGAGCATTGGCCTTAGAGTCAGTGGGCTCACATTTGAATCCCACCTCCCCAATTGGTAAGTTATGTGACCTTGAATACATTGCTTAACCTCTCTCAGCCTCAGTTTTCTCCCCACTCCAATGATGAAAACTAATGTCTGTCTCACAGTCTTGTAAGGATGAAATGAGATCCTATATATGAAGCCTTTAACTCTTTGCCTGGCTTTTGGAGGTGATACTCAGTGGTAATTAGTCATACATCTTATTTCACTTACTAGATGAAATAAGGGCAGATAGAGTAAGGGCATTGTAGTGTTTGGAGTGTGCCTATAAAAGACCAAATATTATAATGGATATCAGAGAGCTATAAGGTAATAATGAAAGATAAGGTAATAACTTTATATCCATTGACAAATTTTCCCAACTGCTTTGACATTCATCATCTCTTCACATCCTCTCCACCACCAGGTATAGTCATTCTTCCTATCCGTGAGTTCAACCAAACACAAATTGAAAATATTCAGGGAAAAAAATTCCAGAAAGTTCCAAAAGGCAAAACTTGAATTTGCCACATGGGCAACTATTTACATTGTACTGGTATCATAAGTAATTTAGAGATGATATAAAATATACGGGAGGATGTGGGAGGTTATATCCAAATACTGCCATTTTACCTAAGGGACTTGAGCATCTTTGTATTTTGGTAGGCGTGGGAAGTGGGAAGGGGATGGAACCATTCTTCCGTGAACACCGAGGGATGACGGACTGTATGATATAAGTAGAACAGGCATTATCCCCATTTTAAAGATGAGGAAACTAAGGTTCAATGAGATTAAATGAATTAGCTAATGTCCACCCAGCTACTTAAGCAGAACCAGAAAAAGAATTAGTCTTCACATCCCTAGTTCCTCCCTTCACGGGTATAATAATGCTCCCATGAAATGAAATCCTCCTCTCCTCCATAGGAGAATACAGTCCAGTGGTATAATGTGGACATTAGGCAGGGGTATGAGAGAAGGCTGGAGAAAGGAGAGCTGTGGGAAAGCTTGTTAGCAAAAACTATGTTCATGTGTTTGAACCACTGCACCACCTTTGCCCAGTGCAGATCAGAGCCCTAAAGAGGACAGATGAAGCTCAGAGATCCCCATGAGAGAAAGGCTGGGAGCATTGTCCACATCTCAGATTGTCTGACAAGGTCAGATTGTACATTTTCTTATGTATTCATTCCACAAAAATGTTTTGGACTCTTACCACATAGCGGGTGCTGTGTTAGACACCAGCATACACTCAGGGACAAAAACATAGTTCCTATCCTCATGGAGCTTGTCATCTGGTAAAGGAGACGAACAATGATTACATAAGTCACAAGTAGATATACGGGTATATTTACACAAATTGAGATCAGTGTTGTGGTGGGGAAGTTCCAGGTGTATTGAGAGAGCACCTAGCCAATAACCCCAGCCGTGGGTTGGGAGGGCACGGGAAGGCCAACTCCGAGAGCCAGGCAGAGGGCAACGTGTGTGAATTCCCCACACAATAGAGCATGGAACGAGATAAAGGAAGACGGAGAGCCAGGCAGCAGGGAGAGTGATGGAGAAGATGGGGCTGAGAGACCACCAAAGGCGGGACAGACTGGGTCTGCAGGCTATGGTTGGGATCTGGGACTTGGTCTAACAAAAGTGTGCAGCTGCACTAGAGCTTTAAGCAGATGGGGAGCTAAAAGAGCACTGAGAAAAGGGAGCGGGGGGGTGGTCTTCTCAGGGTTCTTTGATCTTAAACAACAGTAACAGAGTCTGACTTACTTCAGAAAAAAAAAATTTATTAGAAGCAGATGTTGTAGCATCAAAGGAAAGGCTGAACAACCGAGCCTTGAAAATGACAGGAACAAAGGAAGTGCCACAGATGCAGGCAGCGGGGATTGAGGGACAGTCACCCCCAATGGAACGAATCTGCCCAGCTCTCATGGGCTCAGCTTGACCACAAGAGGACACACCTAAACTGGCAGTCTCTCGATAAGACAGCTTCCGAGGAGGGATGAATGTTCCCCAAAAGAAAATCACCAAAAAATGTGGTGACATTGCCCCAGAAATGTAGGAAAGGATTCCGGAAAAAAAGATCAGAGATCTACTACAGATTCTGAAAGAAAGGCAGCAGGATCATTAAGGACAAACTGGATTCCTATGGTTTTCTCCAGGAAACAAGCTCAGGCAGCATTGGGTCAAGGGCATGGACCCTATAGGAGGCTTGGGAGATGGGAAGTAGAGAAAGGAGCTGTCAGATGGGCCCCCATATCAAGTCATATGTCACATACCCCTTCCCCAGGCCTCATTCTCTGAGTCGTCTGTAGCATTCGGTGAGATAAGGTAACCACTGAATAAAGAAGCCACCATGCATAGTGAGAGGCGGCAGAGGAAACTGAGAAGGAATTTATTCATTCTACATAATTATGTATAAACATGTTCTTCTGACTCTGACAGTCTTCTCTGCTTTGGAGGGTGAAGGAAGAGATAAGTGTTACCTATAGATGAGATTCCAGGTGTGCAAGACAAAAGGAAAATAAGTCATGGGATCTGCTGACAGACTTGTAGGCAGGAAGCACCTAAGAAGGTCCGGAGCCACTTCCCCTGCTCCTGGTGAACTATCTGTTAGAATAACATTGTGGTTTCCTTCCCTTCCTGGACAGGCAAGCTTTGCTCAAAATATGTAAATTCAACGCATAATTTCTCACAGGAAGAACATTTCAAATGTGGGTTGCAGTATCTTAAGAAGACATTGCAAAAGGACTAAAGATAAAAATTGCACAAGAGTTGGACACTGGGGTGGGATGAGAGGCCCTGGCTTTCCTTCGTGCTATTTTGCTTCGTTGGAACAGAACTCAAGGTTCTTGTACAGTTTTGAGGCATTGGCCTGATAGTTTCTGAAAGACTCGTTTTTTCCCCTCTTTCACAGAAGACTTCTTCCATTGCATTAGATGAGATCTTTGGTGCAAAAAGAGTGGCAATGATTCCAAGGAAAGGAACTCAGAGATGGAACTGTGATGTGTAATGTGTCAAATCTTCAAAACACCACTGCCAAAACGAAGAATTGCCTCTTTTGCAGAAAGGCAGTAGGAAAGATTGTGGGCACTTCCGACTGCACGTGTGGCTTCCATGTGCCGCAAGCCGATGAATTTACAATAAGAACTTGAGCAGCACAGGCTCCTTAAGGAGGAAACTCTTATTACTGATGCACTACAGTCGTTTCCTTACTGGTCTTTCCAGCTCAGATCTCTTTTTTGAATTTAATCCACTTCACACCAGTTCTCAGAGTGATCTTTCTATTGAATCACCACACTGATGTGCCTACCCTCCTAAATCATTCTAAACTCTTTAGCCCAATTTTTTGCAAGTCTTTATTTCCTTGATGATTTTGGCATATCAGGACACCATCTATATTATTACTTCCTGAATATTAATTAAATTGCCTCATTTACCTTGCCTCACTGTAAGCAATATTATAATTGCTGTTTAAATATTTTCAATGAACATGAGTATAAACATCTAACTTTAAAATGTCCATCATGTACCACCAGAAATCATCTTGTGAATCCCCTAGTGGCATCGCACTTTGGGAAACATGATTCAAGGCCTGCCGGTGGCTCCCACCAGGTGCCTTTCATGTACCCTGTACTCTGGCCAAAGTGGACGATTCACTTTTCCCTGCACACATTGCCCATGTCCATGTTTGCACCACCACCCATCTCTGCCTTTCAAATCACATTAATCACTCAAGACCCAGCCCTCTGATGCCCCCCGACTCTTGAGGCCTTCCCTGACTCCCCCAGCCTGAAGGCATCTCGCCTCTCTGAACTCTCACTGCACTTGGAGCACTGGGCACTTCTCACTTAGGTCTCCTTGAAACAGGAGGTTTGGGTAGACGCCTTCTCCTCTTGCAGAACATCTGCAGGCTTCCTGAGGCCATATCTGGTCATTTTTCAGAGGGTCTAGCTCAATTAATGCTTATTGAATGAATGTATCCCCCCTCACTATTCAGTCCTCTCTTTGGTAAAACACAAATCGGATGTCGTTCTCCTGCTTCTCACAAAATAAAGTTCCAATAACTTAGCAGACATAAAGGGACAAGGTCCTTCACAATTTGGCCCCAAATGCCATTTTATCCACTCTGCTATCTCCCCGCTCTCCTCCCAGCCACCACCCCACCCCAACCACATGCTCTGTCTCTAGCCACACCCAATTTCTTGCTATCTCTTTGGCTTAGTCTCCCTACCAGCAACCCATGAAACATACTTCCTCTCTATCAAACTCCAACTCAGTCCTCAAGTGTTAGCTAAAATGACATCTCTTCCTTGAAGCCTTTCCCAGCACTCCTCTGTGTTCCCAAATCATTCTATACATTTTTACTGAAGCACTTGCCAAAGATATTATAATTTCTTCTTTAAGTGATTGCTGCTTCCATTGGCCCATAAGCTCCCATAAGCAGGTATCTTATGCAATATCCCCAGTCCCTAGCGCAGTGCCTGGCGCATAGTAGGTACTCAACATTTGATGAATGACCATTGCAAGGGGAAGAATGAAAGCTCTCTAGCCAGACCTCTGGGATTTGAAACCGAACATTGTCACTGTTTATCTAGGGCAGGTTACTTAACTCCTCTGTGCCTGTTTCCTCATTTTTTAAATGGTAATAACTCATCCAGTTGTTTTAAGGATGAAATGAGTTACTAACTATAATAAGCTTAGAACAGAGCTCTGCACATTAAATGCTCCATAAAGTCTGTTATTTACATTGTTCCCATACAGGCTCTGCGGCTGGATGGGTCTCGTGTAATGCTTGCACAGCTGGCTTGAACAGGGAATGCCCCATGAATTTTCTATATTTGCAAATGGCAGTAAATGTTTGCTGCTACCTCCTAAAAAGTCTTTAGAAGTTGGGTGATGATGAAGAAATGTGGCCAAATGGGATGCATTATGGATAAAGTGATAATGTGAGTGCACGAAGATGGGAGTACTTCAATATACACACCTCAGATGATGGGCTTTTATGAGCTGAAAGCACCCTGGTGAGAAATCTGGGTACCTGGGATCTGGCCATGCCCTGACCACCAACAAACCACATGATGTCCCTGGGCCTCAGTTTCTCCAGCTGTACAATGAGGAGATTAGAATGATTGATTTTTATGGTCCCTTCCAGCCCTTATGTTCTCCTTAAAAGAATCTCAAAAGGCTTTCTAATTAGTTCCCTCATGTCTTCACCCCTAAACATCACTAAACTACTAGATACCATAAGAGTAAGCCAAGGACTTCCTAGGTTGTGCAGTGGTTAAGAATCTGCCTGCCAATGCAGGGGACACAGGTTTGAGCCCTGCCCCAGGAAGATACCACATGCCTTGGAGCAACTAAGCCCATGCACCACAAAAATTGAGCCTGTGCTCTAGAGCCCATGAGCCACAACTACTGAGCCCATGTGCCACAACTACTGAAGCCCATGTGCCTAGAGCCCATGCTCCGCAACAAGAGAAGCCACCACAATGAGGAACACATGCACCACAATGAAGAGCAGCCCCCACTTGCAAAACTAGAGAAAGCCCATGTGCAGCAACAAAGACCCAACACAGCCAATGAAATAATTAATTAATTAATTTTTAAAAAAAGTTCACAGCCTCTGTCTTACCTGATTCTGGGTGAGGGAGGTTGATTTTTAAAAAAGAGTAAGCCAAGAGTCATTTGCCTCAAGAGTTCCCCTGTCAACCCTTAATATTATTCTTAAACTGATTAAGCTTGCATTCCATGTTTAGTGGGAAAACTGTGGTTGCCTATTTATTCAGATATACAGTAAGTCCCTTACATATGAACGAGCTCTGTTCCAAGAATATGTTCATAAGCCCAATTTGTTCATAAGTCCACCAAAGTAAGCCTAGGTACCCAACAAACACATTCGGCTATAATGTTGTACTGTAATAAGTTTACAATATTTTTCACACAAATAATCCATAAAAAACAAACACAAAAAATAAACAATTTTAATCTTACAGTACAGTACCTTGACAAGTACAGTAGTACAGTACAACAGCTGGCATACAGGGGCACATTTGCATCTTTGAAATTTTGCAACTTGAAGGTTCATATGGAAGGGACCTACTGTACCCATATATTTTCTGTTTTCTTTGCTCTTGCAGTTGGGACCATTTTCCTTCTGCCTGAAATACATTTTGTAGTATTTTCTTTAATACAGGTCTTTTTGTGGCAAAGACTATTTCTATTGGCCTGAAAATATTTTTGTTTCTTATAGTCTTGAAGGCTATTTTTGCTGGGTACAAATTCCTAGAATGGAAGTTTTTTTTTTTCAGGACACTGAAGGTATTGTTACACTCTCAGAAGGGTGCAAACAAGCAACTTTGTCCTTTCTCACCATGTACCCAGGAAATCTGCTCTGCAGCACTCATCCCTGCGTGACTTCTCAGGCAGTTCCCAAAGCTTTCCTGGTCCCTTCCAGTTAATAAGAATCCCAGTCTAGAATAATTCAAAGCTTCAGCTCCTCATTCCATCTAGGACTTCCCCCAGCCCTAACCTGGGCCTATCTGAGGCTAAGAAGCCTGAAGGAAAGAGACCATGGTAAGTCCTATTTCTCTACCCCATGCTCCTCCCCCTCCCCCACTCACTAGCAGCTGTTTTAGTCCTCTCCAGGGTCAAACACCAAAAGCAAGCAAAAGAAAGAAGGTCTTACTTGACCCCTAGAGGTAGCACATGTCCATGTTAGTTATTTTCTCTCAAGGGCCACTTTGCAAGGTCTCTGAAGCCCCCTCCCCATTGCTAGCTCTCTTGATTTGGGTAAGGTCCCTTCCAGCCGTGCAATCATGACTATCCCTTAAGCCACTGGCTTCTAACTGTCCCCCCCTCTGCTGGGAACTCCTCTTCACAGGGTCTCTTTTAGGACATCCCAAGTCCAGGTCTCTCCAAAGGGCCCATGTCTGGTCCACAGGAAACACTTGTGTCTTTAGGTCCTGTCATTCTCATTGTAGCCCTTTCTGTACTCTGCTGTCAGGCAAGGACAGTGCCAGCCATGAGTCAAGTACAAGTTCTTCTGTTCCTCAAACTCCAGGGGACATATGTCAAGCCCTCCAGGGGTTTTCTTGAAGCCTCTTCTAGCTGACTTTAAGTTGGGGAAGGAAGGCATCCCCTCCCTCACCACTCTCCTTGGTGGAGTGAGACTGACCCCCTCTTTTTAATCTGTCAATGTACTCTTAGCCTTCTCTTAGCCAAGATGATAAGGGATGCCTTTGGCCGGCAGAACCAGGTTTCATTCCAACTTTTTGCAAGTCCTACAGAGACACTGTGATGATTGATTTCATGTGTCAACTTGACTGGGCCACAGGGTACCTAGACACTTGGCCAAACATTTTGGATGTGTCTCTGAGGATGTGTCTATATGCGATTAACATTTGAATTGGTAGACTGAGTAAAGCAGATTGCCTCCCTTATCTGGGCAGGCTTCATACAATTACTGGAAGACCCAAATAGAGAAAAAAGTTTGAGTAAGAGGGAACTCCTCCTGCCTGACTTCCTTGAGCAGTGTGGTCTTTTCCTGCCTTCAGATGCCAGCTGAGAAATCAGATCTCCTTGGATCTTTTGGGCTGGACCTACACTAGTGGCTCTCCTGGGTCTCCAGCCTGAGGACTGCAGATCTTCAGACTTCTCAGCCTCCAGATGACATGCACCAACTCCTTATAATATATATACACATACATCCTATTGGTTCTGTTTCCGTAGAGAACCCTGCCTATGTAGATAATCTTGCACCTTGCTTTAGACTGTAAAAATCCTTAAGTATCTATGACTTTGCCCTCAGTCTTTTGGGGGCTCTGTTGACACCTAGAAACAAAAAGAAAAGTCACGTTAAAATAATACCAGATTATTATTCTGTAAATTTTAATTACTTTAATTAATTTCCTAATTCAGATGATTCAGATGAGGGTCATCTAGAAGACAGAACAAATATTCACTTAGAACTTACACCTGAGAGAATGGACTTGAGGACACGGGGCTGGGGTGGGGGGTGAAGGGGAAGCTGGGATGAAGTGAGAGAGTAGCATAGACATTTACACTACCAACTGTAAAATAGATAGCTAGTGGGAAGTTGCTGTATAACAAAAGGAGATCAACTTGATGATGGGAGATGCCTTAGAGGGCCAGGACAGGGAGGGGGGGAGGGAGTCACGGGAGGGGTGGGATATGGGGATATATGTATAAATACATCTGATTCACTTTGGTGTACCTCAAAAACTGGTACACGAGTGTAAAGCAAATATATTCCAATAAAGAGCTTAAAAAAAAAAAAAGAACTTACACCTGAATGGGTTATGTTCCCCCTAAAAAAGTGAAAATTAAAATGAGTAGGTTATTCCCTGCTCCTAAGGTTGTCCTGTGGAAATAATCAATTATCCTTTGCGTTTGCCCCCCTCTCCTGTTTCACAGTCCCTTCTCTTGCCTCATATATGCCTGCACAAGCACGTATACACGCCTTCCTCTCACCAGCAAAAACCAGAAGCTGAAAAATAATGAAAGGAAGCCCTAGCTGCCTGAATGCTGCTGGGAAAACACTGTGAGAGGAGAGCCCAGCAACCTGTGACCATGGAGATGGTTTGTAATTAGCAAATCAAGGCCCGCACCTTCCTTCCTTCTCTGGGCATCCAAGACATGCTTGGTTTAGAAACCCTGAGCCCACAGACTATTTTCCAGTAACAACTGCATAGCAACAGGATTAATATGCTACAAACCCAGCAGTCAAAACACTGCTCACATCCTGCTTATCAAAACCAAAGTCACGACAGCAGGCACACTGGGCTTCTTTTTCCAGCACTAGGGCAGACTTGATATTCTGAACTAACTTCTCCACTGAAACAAAACACAGGACAAAATATATAAGCATCTTTTAAAAAACACATTGCTTAGCTAGCACAAAAGGAACGGAATCTACAAAGGCCAAAATAAGTAAAAGCAAGAACCCTGGGAAGTAAGCAGGTATGAAGGCCAACTTTGGCCCCAAGTTTCTGCTTCAACAGCTGCAAAGGTTTGGGGTTCACGAAGTAAAGCCTGAGATCCCACTAAGGTAAGGTATCTATTAGGAAACCCCACCCAAACCTGGTGCCCCCTCCCAAGGGCTACACCTTCAAGGTAAGAGTAGATAGGAAATAACCCCATCATGCAAAAGGAGATGTACATATTTTGATCATGGTGAGTAGGGGGGAATCTCCCCAGGGACCTTGTAAAGCCAGCCTGTAAACACACTTGTATCTGAATTAATACTCTGTGGTAGTACCTTGAGATGATTTGCTGAAGTCAAAGTATACCCTCTCCGGAAGAACAAAACCTCTACTGAGGACTCAAAGAATCTCCACAATTTTCCAAGGAAAATGAGCAGCTTACAGTAAGAAAAGAAAGGAGAAAGAAATCAGATGATACACAAGGAGGCAAGACACAAAAATCCAAGAAGAAAATTCTACAGGCAGCAAAATCATATCACAGAGAATCCAAATATTGGGATTATGAGATACAGAATACAAAATCTTTCTACAGCTCTACCCTTGCCTATCTTCTATCTTCTCCTGCCTCCAAATGTAAACCCCCACCAGGGCTCTGGCTCTCACCCACTTTCTATTTCTTCTGAGACTCTGCCCTTCTTTTCTTCTTGCTCAACCTTTCTTTCTCCATAGGCACCTTCCTCAAGGACTAAGAACATGTCCAGATCTTTCCCATTTAGAAAGGAAGGGGAAAAAAAGGAAAGCTTTTTCCCCCTCATCTTGCACCACCCCTTTTAGCTAAGCTTCTTGAAAGAGCAATCATTGTGAGTTCTCCACTGCTGGCTCACTCCTAAACCACAGTCTGACTTCGGCGCAAACCCCCCCCACCCCCGCACCACTATTCTGAAATAGCTCTTACCCTGGTTGCCAAGGTCCTAAATTACCATAATACCAATTCCAATGAACTATAATCTCACCTGTTATTGCTGAGGTATTTGTACAGTGGCCATTCCCTCCTCAGAAGCTCTTTTCTCCCTCGGCCTCTATGACATCACTTTCCTCTAAGGTTTCTCTTACCTCTCTGGTCATTTCTTCCCAGTCTCCTTTGAGTGTTACATCTCTACCCACTTCCTAAAATGCTGTTGTTCTAAGGTTTCTGTTCTCAACCTTTTTCACATTCTCCCTGGCCATATCATCCATTCTCATGGCCTAAAAGAGCCTTCTATCTCTGGGGCATGTATATCCTGGCAATATAAGAACTCTTTCCTGAGGGTACTCCAGTATGAATAGTTTTAAAAGAATCAATTTCCAGATCCTCAGTTTCCATGTGTATTCCTTCCTAGAATCAATCTGTCTTAGAATATGCCTGTGACCAAGGTGTCTTACCTCACAAGCTACCTCTCACTCATCTTAAATCTGATTATGGTACATTTCTCCAGAGTTTATATAAAAATCTCTGGGCTAGCAACTTGCAAAATTCCTGTAAGTACTGAGACCGCTAACAATGACATTAATATAGTGAAAGACTATAATATGGGTAACAAATGCGCTTGTAAGTTAGAACAGTTCCAACTATGCTTTCATAAAATTGAAGAAACACTGAATGAAGTTGTCAGCTGGTTGATCATTAGAAATAGTTTTTGATGACAGATCAATATGTGAATTGGGGCATACAATTCAGAAGAGGTTTAAAGAATTGATTGGCATTGCTATAACTCCTTCCATCCTCATCTACTTATTTGTCTAAATAAAGTTTCTCAGCATTAATATCAAAGCAACAAAAAATATTAAGGGAATTTATACTGAGCCCTGTGTTTTTCTGGCAATAAAGAATATTCATTCATGGGTACATGAACTAGTAGAAAAAAATCCCAACCCCACCAATCTCATTAACAAGGCAATTTCCAGTAATACTTTACTTTTATGTTTAATGATTGCTTACTTAAATTGTATTTGTTATTTTAATCAATTGTATACTAAGAATAACTTTAATAATAACTCAGCCTAGAAGAAATTAACACTTAGAACCTCATGGTCTCCGGAGGAAACATTAATTTCTTTTAATAACCATATAATAATATTTGTTCAGACAAGTATAAAAGAACATTCAAGAAAAATCTTTCACACACAAAAATGCATTGCTTTAGGATTACACTTCATGGAAAAAGTGAAATAAAATACAAGTTCAAGGAGAAAAAAGGAAGACGTAAAACTTTCACCATATGAAAAAGGAGCTTGTTCGTGTATTTTTGTAGTGAATGATGAGTATACACAAATAAGTCATTACGTTGTACACCCAAAATTAATACAATGTTGCATGTCAATGATACCTCAGTCTAAAACATTTTGAATTGTTTCTTATCAACAAGAAACATTTAAAAATTGAAGAGATCATCATCTACAAGTCTTGATCAAAAATTTCATGTTGTCATTTCAAATATCAAATCTGATAAAAGAAAAAAAAAGGTGATGGTAGGTAGCAGCTCACACTGGTACTTAGTTTCTATTAAATGCATTAAAATGAGGGATGTGACCATTTTCTTTCAAAATGTCAATATTTAAAATACATTAGCAAAGACATCTTTTGCATATACTTAAACTTATAATAAATAATTTTATATGTCAATTTAACAATGTGTGAGGGTAAATACTGTACAATTCCATTTATATGATATTATGTAACAGGAAAAACTAACCTGTAGTAAAAAAATCAAAATAGTAGTTTTCTCTAGAAGAAGTGGGGCTATGGATTGACCAGGAGAGAGTACAAAGGAACTTTCCAGTAGTGATAGTAATGTCATATACCTTAATAGGGTTTGAAGTTAAAAGAGGAAAAGTATTTGTCAAAAGTCATCAAATGGTATGCTTGAAATGTGACTATTTCATTCAGATAAATTTTATCTAAAAAAAGAAAGACTATAAACAAAAATATATTTGAACTCTAGTTACTGTTATGCATCCTAAAGAGTTTAGGGGTAAAATGTATTAATGTCTAAAATTTATCTGGAAATGCATAAAAAATAAGATAGATTGACAAATGGACAGATCATAGAGGTAAGTAATATAACTAAAGTGAAATGTTTATAGTAGAATCTGCATGGCGAGTGTATGGTATTCACTGCTCAATTATTTCAACTTTTTTGTATGCCTGAAAATATTCATAATAAAACATTGGGGGAAATGTGCAATTGAGAATATATCTTTTCATAATTCTTTTAGGGAATGTGTCGGCAAAAGTTTGGAGACCATTGGTTTCTATTATCAACATTTGCTGATGAATCTTTAACCTAAACTTACAGTCCAAACCTCTCGCCAGAATCCCAATTATATTTGCATGTGTCTCCTGGACCACATCATCTGGATTTCCCATCTGATTTAAAACTCAACAGATCCAAATATGAATTTGTCTTTATATGTCAGTTAAAACATCATCAGCTACAAGTAACAGAATATGTGTCAAACAAAACAAGGGTTATTTTTCTTACATAACAAGAAATCTGGAGATAGGTGGCTGCTGGTGTTGGTTCAGCAGTTCAATGATCTCCTGGCTGGCAGGTCTGTAATTCTCTTGGCCTTTCCTTATAGTCACAAAATGTTCTACAGCTCCTGGCATCATGTCTGAATTCAAGACAGGAAAAAAGGGAAGGGAGAAATGCCAGTGACAATTGAACATTTTATCAAGACAATTTCAGGTTTTCCAAAAACCTCCCAACAGATTTCCTCATAAATCCCCTTAATCAGAACTGTGTCATACGACCACCCCTAGCTGCAAAGGATACCAGGAAGCAAGTACTTAGTATTCCTATTCTCTAAATTCGATGTAGGATTGAGTGACAAGTGAGCCCACCTATGGCATCTGTAATATTCTCCCCAAAATCTGCTCCACCTTCTTTAAGCTCTATCCCTGTTAATGGTTCTATGATCTGCCTAGTTACTTACCCAAGTAAGAAACCCAGAAGTCATCTTTTCCTCTCTTTCCCCCTCTATTCCTCATATCCAATCTATCTTGATCTTTCAGCAAGTCTTTGAATATCTCAGCCTCCTTTCTACACACACTGCCACTGTCTTGGTTCAGGTTCTCATTTCTTACCCGATCTGCTATAATAGTCTCTTAATTAGTCACAAGACTTAACTTTCAAAGCATCCTCCATGCAGCCTCAATTTGACTAAAAATAAAAATCTAACCATTTTCTCCCCTGCTTAGCTCCTGTCTCTGGCTTTGCGTAATGTCTAGTTAAAAGGCTAACTTCCTTATTTCATTTAATGTAGTCTCCTACTTTCATATAGTAATGTACTCTTGAACACATGTTATCAATTAGGATGTCCTAGTCCTGTCAAGGGTCAGCTCCCCTAAGACACAGCTTTGTTGGAGTGGGGTGTGGCTGGGGAAGTCTACACTCAAAATCTTTATCTGTTATGTTAGGCAGGCAACCATCTGTCTCTAATACTGTGTGCTAAAATTGTAGTATGAAAGAATAATAGATTTATAATAGGGGTTCTATTCCCAGACAGTCTAGAATATATAGTCTCTAAATGTATTCTGTCTTAGAGATATAAAATTCAGCAATATATTTAAAGTATAATACCAGTGTTGTTCATTTAGTTCAGAGATTTACTGAATGCCTACCATGTACTAGACACTATTTTTAATTTAGTTTTTTTCTTTTTTAATAGATTAGAGGCGACAATAAGTGTTTGACTGAAGCTAAAGACATGCCTCTTTCTGCATTCCTAATGACTTCCATCTCTGCCTCTATTTCACTATTTGGGGCTTATGCTTATCAGAATCTGCACTTTCATTTTTCTGTCTTCTATTCATTTTCATAAGTAAAATTCATGAGATATTCAAACAAATGTCCAAAGACACATGGCAAAGAGGCAACATGGTAGAAACTGACTGGTAGAGTACAACACAGTGCTAGCTAACCCTTATATAGTACTTCCTTAATCTATGCCAGGCACTGCTCTGGGTACTTTACAAATATTACCTCAATCTTCACAATCCTATGAAGTATGTACTATTATCTCCATGTTGCAGATGAGGAAACTGAGGCCCCAGGATAGTTTTGCACTTTTGTGAGTTGACGGAAAGCTGTGCTCCAGCAGCAGCATCCCCATTCAGCTCCCTCTGCTCCACTGGCTACTGCACTTCTCCCAGTTCTCCCCGGAGGCCCCGGCTCCTCCAGCCCTGTGCTTTTGCATTGCTGCCCCAGCTGCCCTTCCTCTCTGCTCAGACTCATTTAGGACCTGCTCAGGCCCACTCTCCTCTGCAAAGCCTTCCCTGCCCAACGCCAAGAGGGCAGGCAGTGCTTACCAGAACCTTGCCCAACCTCCTCACCTTGCTATAATTTGCTCACAGATCTGTCTCTACCACCAGAGTCAGTGCAACAGTCCTCATGGTTGAATCCCTGAGGCTTGCTACTATGCCTGGCCTAAAACAGGCACTTAAAGTTTTACTGAATTAATGCGTAGGCTCCCTGGATTTTACACTTTCGTGTCGCCCCCGTACTGTCTGGCACCACATATTGCAAACACTTAGTCAATGGAAGTGGGAGCCTGGTTTCCCCACCAGCAGCCTAACTTAATAAAACAAAGCAGAACAAAACCTGCCCCCCTTTTCTCCCATCTCCACATCACAATAATCCCCGAGGATTTGGATTCCTTTCCAAGCGCTCCCATCAGTCGAATCCAGCAGGATCTGGGCTGTCTGACTCCCCACCGCTGGCCAGGCGAAGCAGGATGGGTCGCAGCCTTCTGGGCGCAGGGAAGCCACATCCCGCGCCTTCCCCCAGTTCTTGCCTATTAAGGTAAGAATTCTTGGACGAGCGCGGGAGGGGCCGCGGGAGGGTCCCCTAGAAGCTGCTTCCGCGGCCTGTGCGCTCGCAAGGCGCTGGGGAACCGCAACCTGGGACCGTGTGTCCCGGGCCGGGTGTCCCGTGACGAGTACTGCCAGCTTCTGGGCGGCCTTGGGTCCTGCTTATCTCTTCTACCCGAGCCACCTTCCTAGTTTCCATAGCCACCAGGGCCGTGTCCTTATTCGCAACCATCACCGCAGGCCTCAAATGAGTCTCAGCAGAGTGCAGATTAAATGGGTCTCGGGTCCCCAGTGAACGCTCCTTCCTCGCAGATGCTCCGATAACCACTGCGAGCGGGGTGCCTACGGGGCTCGTCGTCCGGCCTGGGGAGGGCAGGAAGCAGCCCCTCGTTGCGGGGAAGAGCGGGGTACCTGCTCCTTCTGGCCGCTAGACCTCCACCCCAGGGTGCCCCCACCCATCGCCAGCCTCTCGGGTCCCGGTGCTCCCCGGCCCTCTCTCACCCGGTGCCGGCTCCCGCCCCGCCGCCCCGCCCCCCTCAGGCCCCGCCCACGCCCCTCGAGCTCCGCCCCCTCCCCGCCGGCTCCCGCCGCTCCCGGCGCTCCGTGCCGGGCCTGGGGACTCGGGATCCCGCCGCCGGGGCCGCAGCATGGGGCGCTTCCGCGGGGGCCTGCGGTGCATCAAGTACCTGCTGCTCGGCTTCAACCTGCTCTTCTGGGTGAGACCCGGAGCGGAGAGGGCCGGGCGGAGGCGGGGGCCGGGCGGGGGCGCAGGGCCGGGGTCCCCCGGGAGCTGACCGCTGGGGCGTCCCAGCCGGGCTCCTGAAGGCAGGGTGTTTAGAAAGGCGGAGGTGAGAAAAAGGCAGACAAAGGGGGAGGATGGGGGAGGGAGGGATGGAGGGGGAGAGAACCGACAGAGAGATTGAGCAACGAGAAATGGTGAGAAGGGGGGAGACCCCGTGTGGCTCCTCCCGTTGAGGAACCTCTCTGCCTTGGTTTTCACCTGGAGCCCGGTGACACCAGGTGCGGGGACACCAGCTTCGTCTCACCTCCAGCCCCCCCGTGCACACACCCCCCTTCTCGCTCTGCCTTTCCGCTGGAGCCGGGGCCTGGCCAGGGCGCTGGGACTGCCAGAGGTGGTGCCCCATCCAGAGTGTGTAGAGACATCACCTGGCTGTGGTGGGCGTGTGTCGGAAATCGGGGGTAGCAGTGGAAGTGATATGGGGCGGTGGGGGGGGGGGTCATGCTTTTTCTGGGTATTAGGGGATGGTACAGCTGGATGGAAGGAGGGGGTGGTGCTTTCTGTGAGGGAATGGGCGGAAGGGAGGGGCTTCCAAGGGGCAGCAGCACCTCCCACAACCCCCAGCTCGCAGCCTCTGCTAAATATTAATGCTCCCAGAGATGATCTCATTCAACTCTGCATTGAATGAACAACATTCCTGGAATTAGTGGTTCACAGACTGATAGAGCCACGACCCTTGTCTTCTATATTACTGGGACAAGATTAGGGCTAAACCATCCCTAGATTCCTGGATACTCTGTCTTAAACCCTGAAGGACTGGGAGACATGGTCTGAAAATTGTCTTGTCTGCACATTCCCTCTTGGGCTTCCTCAAGAGACTGTCAGTCACTATAACTGCTCAGATAGACCCTGAAGGAAAATACAGATCTTGGTTTGGGTGAAGTTCTTAGAGCTGGGAGGGAGCAGCAGGGGGCCAGGTGCTTTGAAACAACTAGGATAAAGGAGGTTGGTTGTTGTCCTATCTGCTCTGGGAGTTTGTTTTCCTGTGACTCCAACTAATTAATTATTGAAGGATGGTCTCTGCTTGTGTCTGCCAACCCATTAGCCCAGATGCCTGGGTGACTCTAGCAGTTCCGAGCTTTCAGAAGCCAAGTTGCCATCCTCAGCATCCTTCAGTAGGGGAAGGTGTGAAGGAGGTACCCCGTAGACAGCCCTGAATTTTAAAAATACACATGGCTTTTGTACACTTGGGCATTTACATCCAGCATACTATGGGAAAGGGCATTTCTAAAGGCCCTTTATGTTGTGCTTTTTAATAGTCTGGCTTAATGTCAAAAGCTGTTAATTATAGATGTCATGCTTCAGTGACACTCTTCACTCTCACTGCTTACAAATTCAAAAGAGGTTTTATCTAAGTCTGAGAAGGAATTCTTCGTCTGGGTTCAGTGCTTATTTAGTGCCTGATGTTGTGCCAGCCTTTCCAGGCATAATGGGGAACATTTATTGAGCATCTTCAATGTGTCAGGGACAGTGCTGTGCACATGGCATTCATCATTAACTTAATCCTCCCAGCAATCCTGCTGTGCGTACTGTTAGTGTCGCCATTACAAATAAGGAAAAACAGAGGCTCAAATAGGTCCACTTGCCCAAGATCACACAGCTAATGAGTGGCAGAGGAGGGACTCAAACTAAGCCTTCACACTCCTAAGCACTGCGGTACATGTAGTTAACCAGTGGTTCTCAAAGTGTGAGTCCTGGGCCTCACCTCCTGGGTGCATCAGCACCTCCGGGGAACTTGTCAGAGATGCACATTCTCAGCCCCATCACAGGCTGCTGAATCAGAAGTTCTGGAGGAGGGATCCAGCAATCTATTTAAACAAGTCCAGGAAATGCCGATGCATGCTCGAGTTTGATAACCACTCTGTTAAAAAATCATTGCACAAGAATTGTAAAAATAACTTATATATGTAAATATAAATAAATATATGTAATTTATATTGACAAAAGTGTATATATATATACATAATTTATAAATTAAAAATACTGTTCCCTAAGCTGCTAATCTAGTTGAGGAAATGACTGATGCATATAGAACAACAAACAGGACAGTATATAATCAAGTGACAAATTTCAAACTCTGGCTCTAAACACAGGAAGAAAGGGAAGTAGGAACAAACCGATGTTTGAGTGCCTATCATATGTTAGCTACTGGGATTAGGCATGACCTTTTATATATCTGATCTAATTAAGGAGTTCACCGCAATAGTGAGGACTTGGGACAGTTCTCCTGAAGAAGGGGATGTTTAAGCTGAAGCTTGAAGGACTGGTAGGATGGAGGTGGGCAAGGGTGAGGGGGTGACACACCACCCCACCAGCAGAGGAATGGAGCAAGGGTGAATGTGACCACCATCTGACAAAGGGATCAGGCTCACGTGCAGAGATCGCAAGCAGAGTGTGCTTGAGCAAGTTATTCTTACTTGTAGTCCTGTTTTGTCAGCTGAACAATTGGGGTAGAAGAGTTGTTGAGAGGGTTAAAAGGAAATACGTAAAGCATCTGACTTCACCTTCCTATGAGCCCAGTATATAGTAAGTGCTCAAATTTTTTAAATTATTTTTATTGTTAAGTGCCTGGCACATAGAAAGCATTTAGCAGAAGTTAGTGCTCTTTCCTCAGAGTCCCTTAATATTGGGGAATAGTGTATATATTTGCCAAGTAACCGGCAGCTCGTCTTCATTTTAGGATAACTGCACATAGCGTCTCAGTTTGTACTTGTGGATTTTCCCCGCTAGAACTTAGAATACTCTGAGAGCAGGAATTTTTTTCTGTACCCAACACATAGAAGACATCCCACAAATATCTGTAGAAAGAATTAATGAATCTGCAGGTTAGAGAACTTGATACAAATGGCCTTCCTGATTTGCACAGATAATCAATTGTCAACTTTATCTGGAGGACTGAGCCTGTCTCTTCCTGCTCATTACCTGTCAATTTGTTCTTTGCACAGATTGGGCCCAGGAGGGGATTATGGGGCCTTCCTCACTCTCACTTCCACGGGGTATGGGGACGAGGGACCAGCAGCAGTCACAGGCAGTGCTCCCATGTCTATCCCTGTACAACCAAAGGGAAAGGGGTGACCTGAAACAGCTTCCTAATGATTTAGAGGAAAGCGATTGTTTGGGATAAATTGTCTAGATATCTACCTTCCCTGTAACCGAGGGAACCTGATTCCAGAAGGGCCCCACCCTAGTTTCTGAAGTTGTTTTCTTCCTGGTTGGAGGGTTTGTGGGAAGTTTAGGGAAGGAGGAGAGGACAGGGGACAGTTTTCCTGGAAGGACAGGCGTCCGCCCTGACTTCAAGCGTAGTATTTACACACACTCTTAGATGCTTGCATGCCAGCCCTTCTGAGGTCTGAGGTCCCCCTGGGTGACAACACTTCCTTTCCTGTCAGGAACTCACCAGAAGGTCATCGCAGAGGCGGGGCTGGGGTATGTTTTGTGATCTGCAATTTAACAAATCGATTTGCGCCCTCCTTCTGGCAGCTCTGTTGAAGTTTCCCTAGGCTGTGCTCCTGATTTTATAAACATTCAACTAGATCCTGCCAGAGCCAGCACAGCACTCCCTGGCCCAGGGCTGCTGATTGTATTCACCATTGAGTTTTAACAGAACAAAAGTAAAACCTAGCCCTAAGCCCCACTGAATTAATTTCTGTTATCATGGCTGATGTCGAACCTGAAACCCCTCCCAGCATCTGTCATGTCTAAATTTGGACACTACAATCAGATAGCATGGCATAGTCCCATGCCTTTCACTGAAATCACCTTTATTTTTTTTCCCCTCCGTTGCATAGCAATATAAATAAAACAGTACAATCCACCAAGCCACATATGTCGGTTTAAAGAAAAAAAAAAAAACCTGGGCACTGTTTATTCCTTGGTTTGTTGTTGTGTGCTCAGCGTTTTCCTATCATTGTGCTATGTGAGCTGCTCGGGGCTGCCGACCAACAGGAAGTGGGACCATTCGTTGCTGAAAGTCAGATACCATATATGGCTTGTTTGAAGTTGCTCTTCTTTCCTTCTCACTGTTATTAATGCAGCTTTGGGGTTTCACTTGGTGAAGCCTAACAGGTGCTTTTAGAAAAGACCGTGTCTCGTGGGCTCCAGGGATGTTTGACTCTGCTGAAGCTCACAGAGGTCACCTCCTCCTCTTTCCCAAACTTATTTCAAACAGTAACTTCAGAGCTACCACCCGTCAGAAAGACTGATTAAAAAAAAAAATCCGAAGAAAGTATTTTGGGGGGTCTGCCCAAAAGCTAGACCACCCCAGAAGGCAGATAGGAATTTCTTTGGCCCTGTTGTCAGATGGTCTCCACTTCTGACTTCTGTCAAGGTGGGGAGAGAGTGGCAGCCTCCCCTATTGTGGACAAGAAGGGCCCAGTGGTGCTGGAGGGGCAAGGAGTCTGTGATAGGGGCCAGCCTGCAGAAGCCAGAGCTCTGGTTCCAGTAGTCTGGTAGACCTCGGCCAGGTCTAGACAGCGTGGCAATTCATATCCACAAGTTCAAAGGGTGGATACTGGCAACTCACTGCCTGGGTTTATTCTGGCCGTAGTATTTACTAACTAGCAGAGCTTGGTTAGTAAACTGTTTCACCTCTTTGAGCCTCCATTTTCTCAGCTATATAATGGACATAATTAAGTACCGACGTCAATGTATGACCTTGGTGCAGATAAAAGTAAATATATGTGAAGTATTAAGTATGGCGTATGCATCGTAAATATTCAGTAATATAGTGGTAGTTATATGTAAACACTAGAAAACAGGTGGGAACGTGGAATCCAGAATCCAAGAGATTCGGAAAGGTAAGGAGAAGTGGGAAACAGGTGTCCTAAGTCCAACAAATCAAGCAAAGTGGCAAGAATGTTAGAGCTTATCAAAGGCCTGGAGTCAAAAAGGGAGATTCTTTCCTCTGCAATGAGTCACTCAGCAGGTATATGGTGACCACCTACTATGTGCCCGGCACCCCGCCAAACTCTGGGCGTTCAGAAATGGTTAAGACAGCGTCCTTGATCTTGAGGCACTCAAAAGGCCTTTATCTGGTGCTCCATTGTGCCTTTGAGTGTAGTTTATTGTCTCTCTAATGTCTTTGTTCCTTGGGGGCAGGGAGTGCCTGTGCTGGTATCCTCCTTCCATCTCTCAGCACCTAGAAGAGCTTTGCAGTCACTGGCACGGCTCTGGCTAACGGAGCCTAGTGCGGAAGCTGTTTGTTCCCTGCCCTGCTTCTGTGCTACCAAGGGGAGGCCAGTGGATAGGAATAGGAAAACCTTTGGTGAACAGTGCCTCTCAGACGTAACGTGCATACAAATCACCTGGGAATCTTGTTCAAATATATATTCCGATTCAGTAGGTCTGCATTTCTAAGAAGCCCTAGTGATACTGATGCTACTGGCCCAGGGAACACACTTTGAGAACCATTGGTTTAGATGTGGCCTTCAGAGGTCAAAGATCCACGGGTGGCTCTTGTTTCTGAATGGGGCAGGGAGTGCCCTTTCTTTGGTCACCTGGCTTCCTTGTGGCAGTTCTCTTAACTCCAGTTACCACTTGACCATTATTCTTTTAACACTTTTCTTTTACATCGAGAATTCATGGTTTCTACAGTTACCGGGAGGCCACCTGTCCATTGCCTATTGTACTTCACTGTGTTATTCCAGAATATTTGGGTCCCCAATCATGTATGACAAAAGAGAACATAACTTCCATCCCCACCTTAACACTGACAGTTAATATCGCAACAGAGCTGTTCTCCTAAAGCAAGTGACACTGTACTAACTGTCGTATCATGCTTACAAAGGAATTAAGGAGAAGGAATTGGGAAAAAGGCCCATAAGATGGGATGACCAGATGGGCTGAGAGCACATCATACAGATGAATAGGGGTTACCTTGGCTTGTTTGTTTCATCCTCTTTGGATTTAATTAGGGACAAAAATAACATTCATATGATGCTTTGGCTTGCAAAATGCTCTTACATACATTATCCCATTTGATCATGAATCATAACAATCCCATGAAATACTGGGATTTACTTATTTTACATTTTACAGATGTGAAAGCTGAAAGGCAGGCACAGTATGTCTTGGACCAAAGAGTTAGGGAGAAGCAAATCCAAGATTCACACCCAGGTCTTTTGATTTTAAACCCTGTGTTCTTTTCACTGCACACACTCACGAGGGCGCGTGGAATATAAGGTATAATAAATGCTACTGGCTCGGAAAATGTGAAGTCTATGACTGGGGAGGTTATATCCAGTGTTGGATTGTCTTGATGCATTCCAGAAATGCAGGTGCAAAGAGGTACATAAAACACTCCGGCATATAGGAGAAAGAAGAGAAAGGTTGAGAACACCTCTGATCAGTTTAAGGCAGAGGAAAAGCAAGATGGGAATTGAGAAAGCGTACATATCAAGAGACGGTATTTAAAATTAATTTCAGTAGCTAAAACTTGAAGAATATTGAGCATTATATAAATGGAAGCTACATGCCAGCTGCTTTCCCGTGCACATTTTGTATATTAATCCTCACAGTGACCTTCTGAAATAGCAGCTATTGTCACCCCTAGTTTACATACAAGGAAATAGAGGTACAGAGTTTTAAGAGTCTCGTCTGAGGCCTCAGAGCTGGCCAGTGGCAGAGCTGGTTTTCTGTGTGTGGCCCCAGAGACTATTCTCTTAACCACTCCAAGTCTACAGACAGACAAGGAGAGAAGTTTGAAGCTGTAATGAGCATGTGAATTCTAGACCTGCACTCTCCAGTGTGATGGCTGTGCTCCTAACCACATGTGGCTTCTCACATTTCACATGTAGTCGTACTAGCCACATCTCAAGTGCTCAGTGACCATGGGTGGCTAGTGGCTGCAGTATTGGACAACACAGAGAACATTTATATTTACATCATTGGAGAAAGTTCTATTGGATGGCGCTAGCCTAAATATAGTTATTCTTTCTCTCATAAGTCATCTTTTCCTGTATTTCTCTTATTGGGTCTTATTAAAACTAAAGAGAGGGGGGAACATAGTTTCTGGAAAGGGCACTGACATACCTACGATAGAGGTTTAGAAAACTCAAGGGAATCCCAGCTGTCATGGAAAGAGTGTAGTGCTAAAATAAAATTAGTAGAGGAAGGTGGCAGAGGACTGTCATTAGAATCATGGCCATGGTGTTTTCTGTCTTGGATTAAGTTTTCAGGTTGAATGTAACATCAGTGAGTCTACGACCATAATAACAATAAGTGCTGGACACACTGTTCTAAGTGGTTCTAAGTGTGTAAGATGATCTCATTTAATCTCTTAAGGAGGCACTGTTACTACCTCCATTTTGCAGCTGAGGAAGCTGAGGGTTAGAGAGGTTTTAAGGGACTTGCCCGAGATCACAGAACTAGTAAGTGGCAGAACCTGATTCAGACCTGGGATGCCTAGCACCCCCGTTTTTATCTGCTACAACTCCTCGGCAACACAGCGTATATGCTACAACTCCTTGACAACACAGCGTATACATGTGGATGTTTTTGTAACTGTCCTGTCCAAGAGCATCATTATTCACTCCGAATACTCAGAGGAGGTAAAATTTTCTACAAGAGCAGTTGGGGAATGTTCCAAAGTGTGTGCCAAGCCCTGTCCTCCCCATTATAATGGTGATTGAGAAAGAGTCAGCTTATAAACTAGGGCAAGGGAATTGGGCAGGGACAAGGCCTGGAAGCTCTGCCACTTACCCAGGAGGCCCACGTGGTCTCCCTGCACTCCCTGTACCTGTCTAGTCCCCTGTAAATGGCCCAGTGCTGCCTGCCTTCCTGACCCCAAATGATTTCTGGTCAAATTGCCATCAAGAAAACTTCGCTCTAGAATACAAAACTTTCATGATTTCTACTGGATTCAATTCAAGCTAACTTTTTAATAAACAAAGTGCTTTGGCTTGTTCCAATCTAACCTGAGTTTTACCTGAAACATATCCCCCCTTTGTCTTTCTGTAACAGCTAAGACTGGGTGAAGGTCATTATTGTTGATTTGTATTCAAAAATCCTGTTTATCTGCTTGAGTAGTTCTCTCAAGCTACCTTGAAAAATATTAGGCTGTAAAACTAATATTATTTAATATTCCATCTTTGCCAATGTAAAGCTCACTATAGCTGAGATGTCACAGGAGTCAGGGGAGCCCTCAAGGTAGTGGTTTACTCAGAGTGCAAGCCTAGGGTAAGAGCCAGCTGGCTGCTGCAAGGAGGGAGTTCAGAGAACATGGGAAAGACCATTATTGTCCTCCTGGAACTCGTCCCCTAGGTCAGGTAAGACAGACATCGGGTTTAAATCACTTTGGTGACTTGGTGGATTGGATTTTACTTTAGTTGTATCTTATCTTCATGAGATAAAGCCATTTGCTCACGAATCATTAGCCAGTAGTCTGTGGCATTTGTTTTACTATATGAAGAACGCTATAGAGCCATCATCTTTCTCCTAATTCTTACTGATCTCTCCTCTCCTTTTCCCTGTATTTCTTTAGAAAAAGGCATCATGTACAACCACTGAATAAATACATACACTTTCCATGTCTGTATTTAAGTTATCTGCTTTATCATTCAGAGCAAGCTTTTCATCGTGGCTCAGCTTCCTCCCCCTGAGCTTAGGATCCCCCCAGCCCTTTTGTACCACCCACCCCCCAGCAATGTCAGTCGATCCCCACAAATTAACTCTATAACAGCCTAAACAAACAGAAGAAAGTATGTTTAGCACAAATACATAGCCCGATTGTCTTTCTAGAGATGAATAGGACACTCCCGATCTATCGTAGTTTGGATTGCAGAACCCTTTACTACCTGCAGAGCATTAAGCACTGATTTTAAAATACATCCTTACCTGGAGGAAGTCTTTCAGGAATTTCTTAACATGAGCTTGTTCTTATGAAATTGTTATGAGGAAAATAATACAGGAAATCAGAAACACTGATATCTAACCAGTGTGTTTCCAGACTGACAGCCATGCATTTCCAGCTTAACAGCCATCTTCTCACACACTGCCACAGTCCTGCCTCCCAATTCCACTTCCCCTGGTCCTGATGTTGAGGCAAGGATAGCAAGCTTCCTCAGAGGTGGTTTCACCTGGATGTCATATGGCATTTGGCTCTTGTATTTCTTCTGACAAAATCCTTGATTTTGAGAGAATGCCATCTGAATCCTTGCCTTGCTTTCACTGCATGATAGGATGAAAATCTTGGGAGCGGGCTCTCCTCTTTGAGAAAATTAGTATCATCTTCTAGAGCAAATGTGCTTCTGACTTTTGCCTGCTAAAAGGATGAAACTCCATTACCCTTATGGTATCATAACGTCGTTTGCAACCAGATCAAGAATTGTGAGTGTTCATTACATGATTCCATCTGGGATGAGAACTGCCACCAAGAGCAAGTGTTAGCTTAAAAGCTTTTAATGAAATCTCTAGGGTTGAAGTGTCATTTCCCTCTTCGTGTGACGTCATCCCAAAGAAAAGAATTGCAAAATAATTGAGTATGTATGTACATGGCATTCACCCTGGAAGAGCAGAAATACAGAATTCATTTGTTTTTTCTTTCAAGTGCATTGTGTGTGTGTGTGTGTGTGTGTGTGTGTGTGTGTGTGTGTTGCCACGATTACATTAAATATTCATATGTCCTGCCTGTTAAAGGCATGTATAGGTTTATTCTTTCTGTCTGTCCCTGCAGGCTTGGAAAACACAGAACTGATACTACCCGCTCTAGTTTTCTTTTGTTTTGGTGTTTTGCTGAGTATATTCAACAGTGTATTCACACAGTGGCGTCTGAGGTGTCTGCACAGTGTTTCCCAGGTGCTGAGGAATTTAGTACTTTACAAAGTATTCCCTTGGAGAGCTGTTGAAGGAGGTTGTTCACAATTGCTTCTATCAGCCTGTCTTAGATCGAGTCACCATAAAAAAAAATACTATAGACTGGGTGGCTTAAACAACAGGAATTTCTTTCTCAGTTCTGGAGGCTGGAGAGTCAAGATCAAGGTAACAGCTGGTTTGGTTCCTGGTGAAAGCTTTCTTCCTGACAGCTGCCTTCTCCCTGTGTCCTACATGGCAGAGAGAGAGAGCTCTCTGGTGTCTCTTATGAGGGAATCCTGTCATGGGGGCCCCACCCTCATGACCTCATCTAATCCTAATCACCACGCGAAGGCCCCACTTTGAAATGCCATCACATTGAGGGTCAGGGCTTCAACACAGGGATTTTTTTGGGGGGGAGGGGGGAAGGACACAATTCAGTCAACAGCCCAGCCTAAATGGTGCCTTTGTGAAGGCCCTCCATTCATTCATTTAACAGATGTCTGTTGGGAGCTGGCTGTGCAAGGCAGATGGGTAGGTGCTTGGGACACAGCAATATAGATCCTGTACCTGTCCTCACACAGCTCAGGCCTTAATTTTTTTTTTTTTTTTTACAGAAATATTTAAACAGAAATGGTTATATGAGATACGGAGGAAGGTACATACCTAGGCCACGGTCAGCTTCCTAGAGGAAGTGGCATCGCAGCTGACAGCTGTGAGTGGGCGGGAGCCAGGTGGCAGGGGAGCAGAGGAGAACTTTCTAAGCTAAGGAAATAGCAAGAGCAGGGTCCCCAAGTGGGGGAAGGAACTGAAACTGTGTGTCTAGAGCTTCTGAGGATAATTAACTGTGTCTCCCATCTAGGGAAAAGCATATGAGCAGCCTGAGAACATCCCTAAGTGATGCTTAGGGAGAGAAGCGTCCCTAAGGGAGCTTTCTGATGGATTTAGTCATCAGATAACAGAGAGCCATGTATTTGCTCTCTGTGACCAGGGTTGGCTACCCCCTGCTGGAGGCAAGGGGTGGGTGTCGGGGAGCAGAGCAGCATGAAGGACCCAGGCTTGGGGAGTGATCTTAGCACTTTTGTGTCTCCGCAGTACCCTCCCTCCAATTTGGTGCTTTCCTAAAAACCATGTTTGTGATTCATGAAAACAAAATTTTTTTTTAGGTAAAAAAATATGTCTTCAAGATAGAACATTTCATCAGCAATCCCAGAAAAGTGGAAATAAATACAGTACAATAAAACTGAAATCCATTAACAAGCTTTGCTTCATGTTAAATGACTTGTTTCTGGCACATAGGCATTACTTAAAGGAAACTTTTTGTCCATCCACTTTGCTTTAAAAGTTTTGTAGTCAGGTCTGTAGTCCTCTCTTCTGCTACCTTAGTTTTAGAACACACACAGTCTTCTCCATGGACATGTGCTTACAATTTGCAACTTTGTCCTGCAGACTCTCTGGAATATGGTCAGCTACTGAAATAATTCACCCATGAAAATGCATAATGTAATTGTACCGGGTAATCCTCAATCTAATGACATGGATTTATATGTCATTGTCTGTTCCTTTCACTTCTATCTTCTTTTTCTCTTTTACTTCTCTCCTCTTTAAATAGTGTACACACTTTTGCCCTCAAAATCCTATTGCATCACATTCCCTGAGTTCTTAATTCACAATTGGTACTCAGAAAAGAAACGGTGACACAAAGAATGAAGACATCTGGAGTCTTCTCAGGGGCTGGCTCTCTGATGGAATTCTTACCTGCACTGGGTCCCTCTTGGGCCACAGAGGCAGGATCAGCTTCTCCACTAGCCCCTGAAATCCTCCGGAGAAGGAACTGGATCTTCCTTATCTATGAATCCTTGCCTCCTGACTCACAATAGATGCTCAATAAACGTTTATTAAATGATTAACATCAAAGCCCTACTCATGCTGTTGTATGAAAAAGTCCATTCCTGGAAAAACAATATTTCTTTTTTTTTTTTTTTTTTTTAGAACTTTTATTGAGATACAATTAACATACAAAAAACTGCATATATTTAAAGTGTACAATTTGGTATCCCAATCTCCCAGTTCATTCCCCCCAACCCTCCCTGCTTTCCCCACTTGGTGTCCATATTTGTTCTCTACATCTGTGTCTCTATTTCTGCCTTGCAAACCAGCTGATTTGCACCTATTTTTCTATATTCTGCATATATATGTTAATATATGATATTTGTTTTTCTCTTTCTGACTCACTTCACTCTGTATGACAGATTCTAGGTCCATCCATGTCTCTACAAACATCCCAGTTTCATTCCTTTTCACAGCTGAGTAGTATTCCATTGTATATATGTACCACATCTTTTTTATCCATTCATCTATTGATGGACATCTAGGTTGCTTCCATGTCCTGGCTATTGTAAATAGTGCTGCAATGAACACTGGAGTGCATGTGTCTTTTTGCATTATGGTGTTCTCAGGGTATATGCCCAGCAGTGGGATTGCTGGGTCATATGGTAACTCTGTTTTTAGTTTTGCAAGGAACCTCCAAACTGTTCTCCACAGTGGCTCTATCAATTTACATTCCCACCAACAGTGCAAGAGCGTTCCCTTTTCTGCACACCCTCTCCAGCATTTACTGTTTGTCGATTTTCTGATGAGGCCCATTCTAACCGGTATGAGGTGATACCTCGTTATAGTTTTGGTTTGCATTTCTCTGATAATTAGTGATGTTGAGCAGATTTCATGTGCCTCTTAGCCATCTGTATGTCTTCTTTGGAGAAATGCCTGTTTAGGTCTTCTGCCCATTTTTTGATTGGGTTGTTTGTTTTTTTGATATTGAGCTGGATGAACTGTTTATATATTTTAGAGATTAATCCTTTGTTGATTCGTTTGCAAATATTTTCTCCCATTCTGAGGGTTGTCTTTTCGTCTTGCTTATAGTTTCCTTTGCTGTACAGAAGCTTTGAAGTTTCATTAGGTCCCACTTATTTATTTTTGTTTTTATTTCCATTACTCTAGGGGATGGATCAAAAAAGATCTTGCTGTGATTTATGTCGAAGAGTGTTCTTCCTGTGTTTTCCTCTAGGAGTTTTAGAGTGTCTGGCCTTACATTTAGGTCTTTAATCCATTTTGAGTTTATTTTTGGATATGGTGTTGAGTGTTCTAATTTCATTCTTTTACATGTAGCTGTCCAGTTTTCCCAGCACCACTTATTGAAGAGGTTGCCTTTTCTCCATTAAAAACAATATTTCTAATGGTAATTGTTCCAAAGGCATGGGGATTGGTACTAGTCGCAGATGCAGAGCAGCCCTCGGCAAAGTTCTTTGGTTGGTAGAGTGCATCCTTCAGGGTCCTCCCCGGTCACCACATCCAGCCCCTAGCATCCCCTCTCTGGCCTTCAGCCACGCAGGCCTTTCCCTTTGGCTCCTCACCGTGTCTGGCATCAGGCAGCACCCATGCTCCTGACTGTCCCCATCAAAATGAGGGCTCCCACCTCCCCTCTCCTCAAGGCCCTGCCATGGACTTTCCACAATGATAACAAGCTTAGTAGAAGCTGTGAGTCACAAGCCCTAACTCCTTTTCCAAGCCCCAGACTCTGGCCTCCCCCAGATTCCTCTCTCCCCAGCAGAGTGTTCCACGTAAGGAAGCATAGTCCTTACCTACACATTCCTTCTGCCTGGCATTCATCCCTCCCTCCAGTCCCTCCTTGCTCTGAGACGTCAACTCATTCTTCAAGATGCAAGTCAAAATGGAATGTCTTCTGCTGCACACCGGTCCTCACGCTTTGCTCTAATCCCTGGGCAGTGAAGCAGTTCCACTGAGCACAGTTCCTGTGTCCTGTGTCATTTACTAGTTTATGGGATTATCTTCTGTGTCAGACTGAGTGGTGTCTTTTTCATCATTGCTTCCCTGATGCTTAACACAGTATCCAGTCAGGACCACAGTTACCTCTGAAAGACAGGGAGGAAGGAAGGGAGATGAGGGCGGGGGCACGAGAAGGAAAACACGAAGGGGCAGCCTCTCCATCTTTATTTGTTCACATGTTGGCTGCAGTGTTGAGGTGCAACCAGAAGTGCAGTGTTGTATCTGAATGTAAAGGAGGGACTGAGAACGGGGGCATGGCGTGGGGGTGGGGGGTTGCTCTAGTAGGGTTAAAATTTAGGACTAGAGGCTCACCCAGGGAGATTTCTCTTCCCGGGTATGGGACTCACAGAGCAACAGGCCTTACTGACACTAGACTTGCTCACTTTGTCCCTGACTGGACTGGACTTGGTGTGAATTTTTTTCAAGCAATTTCAGGTATGTGATAGAGCAACCAAAGTCCAGTGAACACAGTATTTCGAGAGCCTTGAAAGAACCGTGAGTTAAAAAGGACCAAAGGGCTTCATTGTCTCTGTTGATGCCACTTTCCAAAGCAGTGATGGCCGTCATCAGGAGCAAACTTGAACTTGACCCGGTCCACACCCACAGTATTCCTGACCCGGAGGCATGCTGGGAGGATTCCCTCCACAGTGACGACATTCAGCTACACCACAGTTTCCTTGACCCTGCAGGAAACCCTGGGTTTGGGGTTGGGGGCCGTGGATGAGTAGGCGCAGCTTTTTTCTCATTGCCCCGTGGCTTGAAACTACAACCTCTCTTTTAATTTTCCATTATGCATCAAACACATCTGTGCCAGAAATGGACGAATGTATTCCGTCTGGGAGGATGATCCCAGACAGCTATAAATTAGAGCTTGTGTACAGAGATGCCAAAAATGTGACCTCGTGGTAGGGTGTCCCTGAGACCAGTCACCCCCTCCACAGTCTGCTCAGTGGCTACAGCCCTTGGCCTGATGCCTCTGTCAATAGATTTTTGCTTTGTATTTGGAAACTCTTTCCAGCGAGTTGCTGCAGAGGCGGGGTGGGTAGTTGCTGCCTTTGAGGCTTTGCTGGGCACATCTGTCCCAGGCAGCCCCTCCGAGGATGGGGCTTTCCCCAGGACATCACTGTCTTCCCTGCACAGAAACAGCAATGACCTTAAAGCTGATTTCCTCCCAAACTAAAGCATAACCCAAGAAAACTCTCCCCATTTTTTTCTGGATTGATCAGATAAACTGCCATATCACACTTTTAAACTTACAAGAGTAATACATGCTTCGTGCACAAAACTTAGAAAGTATAATGAAAAGAGAAGAGTCACCTGTAATTTTACCCTTCAAAGAAAAATATTGTTAATGTTTTAACATGACTTCTTTGAATATTTTTCCATTCCTTGCTACCATTTTTTAAAAATGCAAAAATCTTTTAAAGCTGGTTGAGCCCAGTTCCTTTAGCTGTTCCTCACATTATCCAATTAGTGCTTTCCTCTAAGTACTGGAAACTTTTAGTTGTTTCATATTAGAGAGTCCAGCTGGTAGAACTCTGTCCCTCCAATTCCTCCTGCGGCAGTCCTGCTGCTCTTCTGAAGAAGCCGGCCAAGGAGGGAATGGGCCTTGGGGGGATGGAGGGTGAAGAAAGATAAAGTTCTCATATAACTCCAGCCAGATAGCCCCGGCCCTTTACAAATAGCCCACAGATGGAAGGCTCCTGTATAAACAGGGCTCTGGTCTGACCCTGACTTTGACGTCATTTTTCCTCATTAAACCTTTACTTCTCTGACTTGCGTGCTTCTCTCTCCCTGTTGCCAGCATCTGTGTCTGCTCTTCCCTGTTGGGGCAGGGGCAGCCTCTAAACTGTTGGTCTGGGGATGGGTTAGGGCAGCCCAACACTAACTGGGTGGGTTGGCAGGACCAGGAGGCTATTTTTTTTTTTTTTGGGGGGGGGGATACACCAGGTTCAATCATCTGTTTTTATACACATATCCCCGTATTCCCTCCCTTCCTTGACTCCCCCCCCTCGCGTTCCCCCCCACCCTCCTCGCCCCAGTCCTCTAAGGCATCTTCCATCCTCGAGTTGGACTCCCTTTGTTATACAACAACTTCCCACTGACTATTTTACAGTAGAACCAGGAGGCTCTTTTTACATCTCTGCTCAGTTTCTTGTGGTGCCTTGAATCCAGAAGGTGCCAGTGGGTATCTGTTGATTGATACAATGAAATTCGAGGTTGGGTGTTTGTGGAGAGAGAGGATACCTTGACTGGAGCCTACTGGCGGGCCTTTGGGACAGTCCTGCAATGGCAAGAAAGGCTTCCAGCTCCGGTGCGGAGCCTCACAAAAGCCCTCAGAGTAGCGGAGAGGAAGCGGGCGATGACTCTACCAGCCGCCAGCCTGCCCAGCCGCTGCCTGCGCCAGCCACTCAGCCTCTCCATGAGCCACACAGCACACAGACCAGGCATTTTCAGAACATTATTTTTTCCTTTCTTGCTTTCCATGGAAACCCAAAATAGCAACCAAAAAAGAGAAAAGAAACAAAAAAACCCCGGCCAGTTTCCCTCGCTGCCTGTAAAACCATCCCCAGGCAGTGACCGTGGTGGCCGGGGAGGGTAGGACGGGTTCTAGACACGTCTGAAACGGCCTTCTGATGGGGCACTGCACCCTTAGGAGGTGTGGGCGGGTTCTGAGGTTGGCATGTTTTCTTTCCATTTGGGAAAGCAGGTTTCCCTCAGGTCTTGGAGTTCGTCTTACTCTTGGTGACCTCTCACTGTGGTGTTGGTGAGGAAATCCCAAGTGCCCAGCAGGGAACAATAGGGCAGGGAGCGGATACCTTCCCTGGGGACTGTGATGGAAACAGTCTTTGGGGGATGCCTCCTGGGCTGTGCTGTGTATGCCCTGAAACCGGAGGGCAGCCTGGCAGAACGGGAGAAACTCTGGGCATTCAGAAAACCCCAGTTCTAATATCACATCAGGCGTCAGGGACCTGGGGTGGGGGCGGGGTGGGGGCTTTGACCACATCATGCCACCCCCACTGTGCGAAACATGAAGAGGAGATGGGCCAGTTTCTTAGGGGCCCCCTCCAGCCCTCAGATTCTGTGGCCCCAGGCCTCCCAGGTCCTGCGCACCATTTCCCCTCCCTTGTAAATGCAGGCTGTTTACCTTCCAGCTGGCAGGGTCGGCTGTCATTGCTTTTGGACTATGGTTTCGGTTTGGAGGCACCATGAAGGAGTTCTCGTCCGAGGACAAGTCCCCAGAGTACCTCTACATGGGTGAGTGACTTCAGCTTTCCTCCGCGTTAGCTGGGGCTGCCTGAGTGGAGCCTGCACCTAGACGTCTGGAACAGGGGACGGAGGGATAGAAAGGAGGCACACCGGAGCCCCTGATGCCCACCTGGCCCCAGGGTGCGGATGTGTGGTCCAGGCAGAGAGGAGAGGGCCCTGCCACCCCTACTGTGCCTACCCCATGCATGGTTCATCCCTCTGCTTCTCAAACCAAGGAAGCCCAGGCGGGACTGAACCGTTGTACTTCTTTCAGCCACTTCAAGAAAAGAAGCCCAGCATGTAACCACAGTTCATTTCCAAAGAATTGGAAACCCCCCTTTGCCCCCCTCAGTGACGTGGGTATACCACAAAGTCAGTTATTCACTCTTCCATCTGGGGTGACAGGGGACCCCTGCCCCGACAGGGTCTGGTTGTGTGTATTTGTGATCTTGTATTTTAAATTGCCTAGGAGAGGCACATAGTTCAAAGTGAAGAGAGACATCTCAAGATGTGGAGGGGCTACTCTCAGTCCCTCCATGACTAGGGGCTGAAGAGAGGAGGGAAGGGGGAGAGTGGGGGTGGGGAGGGGAAGGAGGGGGAGGGGGAGGGCTGCCCTGGGGAGAGGCCTCAGTGTGGGAAGGGTAATAGCCGCCTCCCTCCAGCTGTGGGAAAGGGGTGAGGAGGGGGAGGCTGCTGTAGCCTCCAATTCTGAGACCATGTGATAAGTAGAGGCTGAGAAACTAGTGTGTAACTAAGTGCTAACAGTGGTATTTGCAGTTGGTGCATCAGGGGTCATTCTAAACTGGTGAGGCAAGAAGGATTTGAGTTAGGTTTGAAAGACCAACCATAATCAACAGAGAAGAGAAAGAATAGGGACTGCAGAGGTTTGGGGCACAGGGTGTGTCTATAGGACAGTGATTAGCAAGCCTAGGCTGCGCGAAGGACTCTTACCAGACGTAAAGGATATGGGCACAGTAGGAATTAAGATTTGAAAAGCTGGGCAGGGACAGAGGACAAGTATCGAGGGCCTTGAATGTCAGGGCTAGTGAATGTAATAAACAATAAGGGCCGGGGGAGAGTACGGCCTACACTGCATTTTAAAGAGATTGTTCTGGAATGAGAGGGGAGTACAGAAAAGGACCATGCTAGATTATTGATTCAGTCAGGCCTGAAGAAATTCGGGCATAGCCCATGGTGGTTGCAGTAGGAATTGTGAAGAAAAGGACAGAAGACAAGAAACTTTATTAAGCACTATTAAATATTACTATTAAACATTGTCAAACTCAGGGACAGAAGGAATCAAAAGAAAAAAGATATCAGGGATCGATATTGTAGAGCCTAGAAGTCACAATTCATGGTTTTCAGATGGAAACCTGAGTTACAGAAGTAAGGGACCCTGCTGGGTTAGAGAGAGGGTGGGTATGTGGAATGAAGGAAGGATGGAAGGCAGTCTGGGGGGCAGCCTCTGTCCGTGTTGCTCCAGAAACAAAGCACTGATAGCAGTTTCACTGATGTAGATGTGGGTCCAACAGAGGAAAAGCTTTCTAATGATTTGATAAATCAAAGAAGCTGAGCAGACTTCTACAGATGAAAGTGATCCCTTGATACGTTGGTATTCAACCAAAAATCAGAATGGAGTGTTTATCCATACAGGAGACTCCTGCGTTGAGTAGGAGGGTGAACTAGTTCTGTACAAACATTCCTGATCCTGTTTCCTTATCTAAACTAAAGCAATATGAACAGCCCAAGATGCAGGAAATGTCATCTGTTTATGGACATATCTGTCAAGACTCTTTTAATTGCAAATCATAGAAACTTCACTCAAACCGTCTTGAGCAAAACAGAAATTTCTTGACTCACACAGATGAAAAGTCAGGATTAGTTCTCATCTCAGGGACCAAGTGATATGTCTGTAGCCATCTCTTAGGTCCACTTTCCTGTGGCTCCGGTTTGGGGCAGGTTCCCCCTAGACGGGATAAAACAGCCACCCACAGCTCCAGGTGCCATCTCCCAAGTAACCCCAGCACCAGTAGCCTCTTCTTTCATTGCAGCTGATCCACCCAAAGTCCTGGGTCTCACTGTCATTGGCAATCTTGGGTCCCGTGCCCCTTCCCACACCAGTCATTGTGGCCAGCTGCTCGGGTCGGGCTTGTTGGCTGAAGCCTGGGCTTCACACCTGCCGTGGAGCTGAGGCCAGTTGGCCCTCTCAGACCACACGGACTGAGAGTGGAAGAGGTTCTTTGTCTAACAGGAAAGAGGAGGAAGTGAATTCTGGGTGGGGAAAACAACAGCCCCCACAGCAGGGCCTAAATCCTTCCTGCTTGTTCTTGGGGACCTGGGGCCTGGGCATGGGTCTGCCCACCCTTGGCCCACCCTTCTTCCTCAGCCACACCTCCCCTCCAAGTCACCCTTGGGTGGCTGGTGGTGAGGATGCTCGTGGTCGGTGCTGGAAGTCCAGAGAAGTGGGTTATCATAGAGACTTAGGAGCAGGGGGTGAAGCAGACGAGGAGGGGTGCTGGCAGTGAGCCGTGGTTTTCCAGCTCTTCGTGGTGGGGCTCAGCCACAGCCCAGGTCTGCCAGCACTTGGGCCTGTGCTTGTTCTGTTCGTTTCCCTGTGCTGTCGCTCTAGAGAGTGCCAACAAGAAAACGTCCTTGTGAAGTCAGGAACCTTTTCTCCACTTCAAATACTTCTTATAATATAAATAGAAAGAGCAATAGACATGTTTACAAGAATTGATATTTCTTTCCTCAATAAATAATTTTCCAAATAGGGAAGACACCAGTTCTCTACCAATAAAACAAGAAGAAAAATACATCGGGATACCATTTTACAGACTTGCATAGCAAACAGTGTGAGGTAATAGGACTTTAAAGAAGAAGCAGGCCCAGTGTTTGGAAAATCTCACTTCATGTCACAGGGTACTGTGCACTGATCTGTGTATTTTCTTTTCAGAATAGGTTCCAGAGCAATCAACCCATTGAACTCTTATCACCCTTTGCTAAAGAGCCCTGGAGAACAGGCTTGGCCCATTGATGTGCTCTTAAAGAAACACAGCCTCTCCCTGAGAGGGACCTCAGGAAGGCACGTGGTCTAGCTCCCTGCTTCTGGGCAGATGACTGCCGCCTCTACAGGGATGCTTTCCTTTCTGGGACCCTTGGGTCTTCCTCCTTGGTGATGGAAAGCAGGTCTCTTCTTATAATAAAGAGCCAGAGGTGATTTCATAGCCAGGGGCCAGCGTGGAGAGGATCCAGCTATGACGGGAGCTGGAAACGAGGCCAGGGAGCCAGGGTAGTCAGACTGACTGCACCTGCCACCCCTTCTCAAGGACCTCTGAGTTCAGGCTGAGACCTGGAGGCTGAATCAGGGGGTCGTGTCCACTGGTTGCTATCATGGAAAAAGGAGAGCCTGGCAAGAGTGGAGCTGGCAGCAAGAAAGGCGGGGTGACTTGATGTTTCCCAGACCCTCTCCACGTTAGTCTCCTCCAGTGAACTCTCAGGAGAAGCCCCCAGTGTCTTCCAAGTTCCAGCAACATGCCCCTCTGCTTTCCTGTTACAACTTGTCTCTGGGGCTGCCCCTAGGGGTACAGACAGCACAGGGGTCTTCTTTCCAGGAGCGCAGAGTGGGGAGTGGTCCCCTTGGCCCTCAGAAGGCTGGAGCGCACGAAGCCACGTCTGTGAGCAGAGGACAGAGGGTGTCAGTGGGTTTCTCCGTCAAGGGGAACGGGCTGCCCACACAGACTGTAGCCACTCGCTCTCCGGGATCACAGGCTGGCTGTGACTGTCCCTCCCTGTGAAGCCAGAGCCTGCCTTTGATGGTGGCTGAATATTATGTGTAAGGAAAGCATTCCAGTGCTGAGTGGTAAGGGGTTGGCTTGCCTTTTTAAAAACTCTGACTCACTCTGGTAATATTTATTTGCTTCTCGATATTTAGTTGTACCTGGGATTTGTAGCGGGTGCCGAACAGGCACCTGCCGTAGCTTACATTGTTGAGACCATGTCTCCGAAGCATTTTTGGAAGAACTTAAGAACAGATAATTATTGCCATGTTGCAGATAACAAAACTGAGGAATAAGAGGACTTACCTAAAGGCACAGTTGGCAGGCCTGGATTTCTAGCTCCCAAGCCCTGTGCTTTGAGGGGAAAACTCAGAAATCATCAATGATACATCCCTTGGGCACTTCTCAAGGAAGAAGAAAAAGAACCCTCCTGCCACTTGCCAATTGCAAAATTCACAGATTTCTAGCTAAGAAAATCACTGACAATCACTGAGTTCCTACTGAAAGTGCAGCCTGGGAGTGAGCGTGTGCACTTTGGACGAGAACCCCAGCTTCCGTGCCCGTTTCTCCCCTCACTAGCTCTGCGGTCTTCGGTAAATTACTTCTCTGTGTCTCAGTTTCCTCACCTGTGAAATATGAATACCACTTCTACGTACCTCATAGGGTTGATGTATGAGGTGATTTAACCTATGAACGTGTGCAGTACCTGTTGTGTCCTGAGCCCTCAATAAATATTAGCTGTCGTTATCACAGCAGTGAGGGCAGGCTGAGGAAGGAGCCAGCCTGCGGGAGACACGATTACATGGGAGAGTAAGAGAGGGGAAGATAAAAGAGTGGTTTAGATGCTGTGTAGTCAGGGTGAGAGACTAGCTGATAGCACTGAGGCTTCCAGGAGGCAGGTTCCTGAGATAATGCCGTCCTCCTCGGCACAGGACAGGTGCTGCTCAGGGCACCTGCGGCACTGGGAGTGGTGGGGGTCACTCTTCGTGCTGAATGACTCCATGACTAATGCATGTTAAGCTCCTAGAACAGCACTCAGTAACTAACAACTATTGTTATTTAGCAAGGACCCTAGTCCTTACCTTCCCCATAAACTAAGTCCCATCCAATATTCTAAATACATATATAATTATGTGTGTTCAGGGAAAGCTGCGAGGGACAGAAAGTTGCAAAGAGGCAGAGAAAAATATTTTTAGATGAAAATCGTCATTAGCTGGATATGTAAAATCATTTGCTGCCAAAAAGCCACTGAAATTGATGACCATGTCACTGTCCAGTCCTTAAAAGGGGAGCCGTATAAAAATGAGTTGGTGCAGACAAGCCCTTTAGGAGGTCACTGTCTCCTTTCTGCGTTAACGGATGCTTCTCGCTTCGAAAGAAGAAGCGGAAACCAGAGACAAGTGATGGAATTGTCAGCAAACTGGTGGTAGCACGTCACCTGGAGATCACTGGCATCGCAAGGCCCAGCTATTAATGCTAAAAATGCAGTATCAAACTGTTTTCTCTTTTTCAAATCAAGGGAAATAGGACTCAGAAAGCACAGGGGATTGGGAAATAGGTCATACACTTGTCACAAAGCTGCCGTGGGAGTGAGAGGGCTCTACAGAAACCATCTTGGAATTTAAATGTGACTGCCAATTAATGTATCCATTCAACAGCTATGTTTTGAGGGCCAGATCAGAAAAAGGATAAGGTACCCTTGGAAGCTACAAGTGGCCTTGTGGTGTGCAGGGTATTGCAACCAGATTTGGAACTGGAGTCAGCAGGCCCAAGAAATTTGCCACGTGTAGAATTTTTCAGACTTTCCCTTTGGCTGCAACCAGCAGTGCTCATTTGGCATCGAGCTGAGTCACGTGGCCCCACATGCACGCAGAGGTTTACTGGGGAGAGGCCGCAGGAATTGGAGCTGCTAGGGCAGTTTCAGGGTGTTACTCTGGGATTCTGATAGCCTAAGAATGGAATATTGTACAAAGAAGCAAATTTTCTTAGGGAGCTCTTATTTCAGAAGGGCTAGGGGCTGAGCGAGCTTGTTCATAGTGGGGAGCAGCTCTGTCCTCCTCAGACCCTGGTGCCTCTGTCCACTGTACCCCGGCCTCCTCAGGAGCACCCCACTCTCCTGGGTGCCACACTCTTCGCAGCCTTTCCTCAGGGTGTGCAGCCGTGCGCTCATCTGCCTGACTTGGAAGAGCCCAGCCCTCTGGTGTCTTCTTGCATTCTCATTGGGATGTAACCCCAGCATGTATCTCTAAGCAAAGATGGGCAACGGTAGACGGCCAGTCCAGATTTGATTTGCTCTCTCTTTATCCTCTCATCCAACAAACACGGACCGAGAATTCTGTCATGTTCCCGGCATATTCTAGGTAGGGTGAATAAGGTTTGTCTGAGGACTTAACGTCTATAGAGAAAGACACATATGAGAACCCACAAAGGCACAACATGGAAAAGAGTACTCTGGGTCACATCATGGTGAATTCCTATGTGGTTGGAGTGTAGGATGGATAAGGATCCCAGTGGGTCCAGTCTCTAGGCTGACTCTAAGCAGAATGTGTAGACTAGGGACCTCCCTGGTGGTCCAGTGGTAAAGAATCCGCCTTCCGATGCAGGACACACAGGTTCAATCCCTGGTCAGGGAACTAAGATCCCACGTGCCTAGGGGCAACGAAGCATGTGTGCCACAACTATTGAGCCTGAGTGCCTCAACTAGAGACAAAACCTGCCACCACACCTAGAGAGAAGCCCATGCGCTGCAACGAAGAGCCTGCACCCCGCAACGAAAGTCCTACATGCCTCAGTGAAGATCCCGCGGGCCACAGCTAAGACCCAACGCAGCCAACAATAAAAAATAAATAAAACATTTTAAAAAAGAGAATCTGTAGGCTGTCTCATGTAGCAGTGAAGAGGCAATGAACATGGTAAGCAGGAAATCCGTGCAATAAGGTGGCCCAGCCAGGAGACATTCTGTGAGGGTTAGGTGGGAATCCAGGCCTGTGTGTCCTGCCTGGGGCCCTCTTGCGGCTCTGACCCCCATTAGTAAAATGGAAATACGTACAATACTTACCTTCCTCGGTGGGGTTGTTTTGAGAAGCCAATGAGATGATGGAAATAAAAGAGCTTTGAAAAATAAAGAAATTTTTTTAAAAGAATAAGGTGTTTAGGCGGTGGGGCCAATAATAGTATTATTTTTAATATAGTATCATTTCTCTCATTACCGTATCCATTCCCCGTGAATTATTTTTTTTTAGAGAAAAGGAAAAGGGAGGAAGTGGCCAAGCCTGCCTAGCAGGAAATAAATAAATACCTATTTCAGGACCTCGGAAGAGCAGGGCTTCCCCAGCCCTGAAAAGGGCGCTGAGAGCAGCCTGGGCGGAGCAGGAAGCCCGCCCGCGCTTGGTCTGTCAGGTGTTTGCCCACAACCCAGAGGGGCCCCCGGAGGCACCCTGCAGGGCAGCCTCAGGGCTTCCCCACAGAGGGGGGGCGCCTCCCACGAATGGGAGTGGTTTCCAGGTGACTCACGCGAATAAAATGCAGAAAATAAAGTCGAGGCGGGTCCGCGTTATTCTGAGCAAGGCAAGTGCCAGGCCCCATATTGTGTTCGACCTTATCTCAAGATCAGAAGAGGAAGTCGGAGACTGGCTGGCCTTTATTTCTCTCAGAACAAGAACCTTTCTGCCCTTTCCTTTCTCTGAGAACAGCGGTTCCTGTGGCTCGACTTCAGAACTAAGTGAAATTACCACCCGAATTAAGGCCGCTGTCATTGCTGCAGAGGCAGGATGAGATAATGGTGATGAGCTGGCTTTCGGGGCAGATGGGTATTTTTATCCCAGCTCTACCATCTTGGGCAAATCCCTTAACCTTTGTGGGCCCAGTTCCTCTGTCTAAAAAAAGTGGAGATAATAATGGTACCTGCTTCATGAAGATTAAATTAATAAATCTGTGCTAGGTGCTTAGAACAGTGCCTGGAGAAAATAAGCCCTTAAAAGAAATGTAGCTAGTAATAATATTATTAATAAGTAATAACATTATTTGGTGCATATTACCTTATCACCTCCCTTCATTGGCTAATTTCTTGTAACACTTAAAACCTTGCGAGCGTCCAGTGTACGTGGTATCGCCCTCTGAAGTTCAGCATCCACATGAACCCCTATTGCCTTAACGCTGTGTCCTCCGCCCCTTCCTTAATTAAAAGCCCCCTCTTCCGTCCCACCCCCTCCCTGTGTCTGCATCTGCCTGGACGGATCAACAGCCCCCCCTTCCCTCCCAGACAGTTCGTCCTCAGGGCCTCTCCCGGAATGGAGACAGCCACTCATTCCAGAGTGCCACAGAGGCTCTTAGGGGGCGAGGGTTCGTGGCCCAGCTCTGGCCCTGGTTCCTCAGCACCCCTGGACTCAGTGTCATCAATCTCTGTGGTCTGTACGAACAGCCACTTTACAGGGAGGGGTGGAGATCTGAGCGGTAACGTGCCGGCACGTAGGAGGCGCTTGGCGGTGACAGAGCGTGAGCGGTGGGGCAGAGGCGGTTTCCAGTCCTCGCTGGCCGTGGGACCCTGAGCGGCTCCTTCACCTCTGCACACATGGGCTTTCTCTGTTCCCTGGGGATTATAGTGGCCCCTGCCTCTCAGGATCCTTGTGCAGGTGAAGTCAGGTGTGTGAAGCACTCAGCATGAAACACTCCACAAGGGTTGCTTTTATCGTACTAACAACTGCGGGCTCTGCTGGGCGGGATGCTTGGAGCAGTGGCGGTGGAGGCCCGGCGGGCAGCATCGGTGCTGGGGAGAGAGCCAGCCTCGAGCGGTGAGCGTCTTCTCTGGCCTCCTCCCCTCAGGGCTCTATGTGCTGGTTGGAGCGGGGGCCCTGATGATGGCCGTCGGCTTCTTCGGGTGCTGCGGAGCCACGCGGGAGTCGCAGTGTGTTCTCGGATCCGTAAGTGGGGCTGGGTGGGGAGGGACTTGGCCGGAAGGGAGCTGGACGTTATCTTTGTCCCTACATCTATGGAACGTATGAAAAAAAAAAAAAAACAGGTCATTAGTGTGAAGCTGTTTGGGGAGAAAAAGGCCTAATAATATTTTACAGTGAGTGAGGCAGCTACAAGATTCCTGTAGTCAGGGGGGTACTGTTATCTACAAGAAAAGTACTGCTGGTTGAGATCAATAATTTAAGCAAAACATACCTCTTGTGGTTTATTTTAACAAGCAGCCTCTGTTTTTTGTTTTTTTTTTTTAATGAAATAATTTCAGTTAACTGCTGTACATCCAATGCCCGTATGACCGAAGGAAGAAGAGGAGCAGGAGGGAAGTTTTTGTATCCCTCCATCAGGAGAAACAGCAGCTGTATTAGGCGGCCTCTCCTTACTCACTGCAGCGTTTGATGTCTGAGCAGTGGCTGCTTCTCCTGATCGGCCACGTGAGCCTTCTAACTCACTTCCGCAGTTCTCCGTTCTTTCCGCTGCTGCTGAGCTTCTCGGGTCTTGTTTAGCACTGAATGCGGTTAATCAGAGCAGACCCACGAGATCAGAACAGAAATTTGTCCAGAAGGACACCCTTCACCTCCGCCACCACCTCCTCAGAGAAGCCATCCAGGCCACGCAGTCTCAGGTCACCCCTCCCAAACCCAGGCACACTAGTCATGCTCTATCTTCTGGTCTTATTTTATATTTTTATAGAACCTCTTTTGTTCATCAAGTAGTCACTGAACACATGGCTGCCAGGCACTGTTCTAGGTGCTGGGATTTCTCTATCACTCTCTGAAATTATCTTCCTCTTTTGTTGCTTACTCATTTATCATATCCTCCTCTTTCTACTGTAAGGTCCATGAGAGCAGAGGAACTGGGATCTTATCTTCCTCACCACTGTATATTCAGCGCCAAGGACAGTACCTGGCAAAGAGCAGATGCTCAGTAAACAATTGCTGAATGAACTGATGAGCGAACAAATGAGTGAACAAACTACAAGTGGACAAAGGGGCCAGATGCTTCCTGCCAGATCTGTTCAGAATAATAACCCTGCCTAATGTTTTTCAAATGGAATTAGAATCAAAGAGGTTAAATAAATTGAAAAGGTATTGAATTAATGAAGTTAGTATTTTCTCTCCTCTACAGTTTTTTACCTGCCTGTTGGTGATATTTGCTGCTGAAATAACCACTGGAGTATTTGCTTTTATAGGCAAGGATGTAGTAAGTCAATTTTACTTATAATTGTTTTTTAATGATGGCTAAAATGTTCTCTTTATGGCAAAGGACATGAGAATATTGATACACACAATGATATTCCAAAGCCAAATAACCCCCACAATAATCATTTACATAGAACTTTTTGATCTGTGGTGTGGACTTGAGCGTGTGTGTGTGTGTGTGTGTGTGTGTGTGTGTATGTGTGTGTATCTGTGTGTATGGGTGTGTATCTGTGTGTATGTGTGTGTGCGTATCTGTGTGTATGTGTACATGTGTTTGTATCTGTGTGTATGTGTGTGTATGTATGTGTGTGTGTCTGTGTGTATGTATGTGTGTGTGTGTATGTGTATGTGTGTGTGTATGTGTGTGTATATGTGTGTATGTGTGTGTGTGTGCATATAGGTGCACACATACTTCTGGGGAAATAGTTCATAGCTTTCATTAGATATATAAAGGGGTCTATGGTTTTTTGTAACTAAAGGATCTCTAGTTTAATATGATCCCATTTGGAATGTGGGAGGAATTAGATTGCAGACGTGAGAAAGAGGGCTGGGGGAAGAACACTTGTTCTCATCCATGTTAGCCTGTCTTTTGTCCTTGGGGTTTGGCCTCGACAGAGGCCAGGTCATCCTTAAAGACTATAGCCTGCCCCCTGGGTGCCGGTGAAGCCAGTGTGTTTAGATATATGCTCAAACTGTAGGTGTGCAGAATAGGTTATCAGAAGAACCCACAGAGGAAGGGGCCTTTTTAGATTTAAACAGGCAGTGAGGAAGAGAGGAGTGAAGTGGAAGAGGAGGAAGAATGGAATCTTAGGTTTACTGTATTTCACATAGATTCATGTGCCATCAGTATTGTGTTTATGAACTTATTTTAGATTTTTTAAAATGGTAAATATGTAGAATGAGTAAATACCACATCATCTAGAAATTTTCTAAAGTAGCTGGCTATATTGTTAGGTTAGAGGAATTGGATCTTATGACTTCTTGAGAGCCTATGGCTTTGGGGGTCACATGCTTTTATACTAGAAAAAGCATTCTCTACATTTTCTATGATATTTGAATGCTGAAACAGTTTTCCTTGGTCGTAAACCTTTTAAACCATGTCATGAAAAGACTTGAGTACTTGTAACCAATGGAGTCGCAAGAATGCATGGGTTCCTACCCTGGCTGTGCATCAGAATCACCTGGGTGGGGCCTAGGAATCTGGGGTTCAGTTGTTGCTGATGTCTATTCAGGGCTGAGAACCTCCACTCTAAGAAGTCTTTCTAGTTTATGAAAATTGTTCTTGGTTAGTCTAGCCCTCCATCTTCAGAGGCATTTTAGAAACTCCAGAATCTATAATCTGTTCCATATATGCAGAATTACCCTTCAATCCAGATAAACATATGGAAAGGCCATAGTTTTGAAGGATAGGGAAGAGGGACTTTTTCTTGATGAAAGGCGAACGTTTGAAACTTCCCACTTATGTCTTCTTCTTTTCCTGGTATTTCTTTCAGGCTGTACGGCATGTTCAGACCATGTACGAAGAAGCTTATAATGATTACCTTAGAGACAGGGAAAAGGGAAATGGAACTCTCATTACCTTCCACTCAGCAGTAAGTAACTTTCCTTCTTCCTTAAAATTGCATCTTCTAAAGATGATGCATGAGCCAGGTTCTCTGATCACCTAAATTAAAAATAAGAATAAACTGAGTGAAGCCAGGCAGCCACACTCTATTTCTTCCTTCTTGGGAGCAATCATTTGCATTATGCGTAGAACTTAGAAGAGACAGAGGCCTAACACAGAGTTGACAAGAGGGAATCAGGACATGCACCCAAAGAGACAAAAGAGTGCAAATAAGAACATCGAGAAAGCTTCCCAATATCAGATTCCCTCAAGGGTGGCCTTGTGGTGTAACAGGAACAACCATGACCTTCAAGTCAGAAAAGCTTATCTCTCGCTGCAGCTCTGCTACAGAACAGTTTTGTGACCTGGAGCCAGTTCCTTTCCTCCCTGATCCTCACTCAGCCCCCTCAGTTGTAAAATGCAGGGGCATGTGAGGCAGGCGTGCTCCTTTTCTCCTGGGATGTCCTGTGGGAATGTGCTGTCAGAGCAGTGCTCGCAGCTCCAGGCAGTTAATCAAGGAAGGCTTCCGGGGGAGGTGGGCCAGGCCAGTGTCGTCCTGATTTCTCAACCACTGTGCTATGGAGGAGCAGCCGTGAGCTCCTGGCCAGGTGTGTTCAGGTAGCCCAGTTCTTGCCTGTCATAGCTCTGTCCTGGAAGGTGCCAACCATTTATCCTGTTCAGCCTCAGCTGCACCGAGGACATCAAACAGCACAGAGGTTCCTTTGTCTTTGAAGGGCAGCCCTAAGGCAGGATACCTGTTGGCTGGCCAGTCTTCAAGCCCTGGTTTTTTAGCCCCTGGGGTTTACTGTGGCCACTTCTCCTCTCTGTCCCAGGCTCTCCTCAGTTAATGAGCCTTTCCTGAAACTCATAAAACTTTAGCTACTCAGCAAGGCTGAAAGAAAGAATCTAAAGACCCAACTCCTGTCTAAAAACCAGCAGTTTACGCAAACACGGTCAGCCAACCTCTTGCCTTGTGTGGGTTGCCTTCAGTTGCTTCCTGTCATAAAAGTTTGACACCTTTGGTGAAGTCGTTTTCTTGCTTTGCTAGCGTGACTCTGTGACTCTTCCCGCTCTCTCCAGAATGGCTGTTGGGCTGCAATGTGGGGCTCAGAGCTGCTTTGCGGCCTCAGCACCCCCAGTCCTTAATACTGACACCCAGACTTGTAGCTGCTGCTTCTTCCTCCCTGTCCTAAAAGCCCTTTTCTGACTTTGTAGTTTCAGTGCTGTGGAAAAGAAAGCTCTGAACAGGTCCAACCCACCTGCCCAAAGGATCTCCTAGGACACAAGGTAAACTACTCTACCAGTTTCCTATCCTGCCTATGATGTTAGGATGGTTCTTGCCCTCGGAGAGGGGGGTGTGATTCTGGGAGGCTCTCTCCCAGTTTCTTCTGGCCTCGGCTTTATTCTATGTAGGATAAGTGAAGCAATGCTGAGTCCTGGCACCTGGGGAATAACGGTGTGCTGACTTGCCAGTAATGATGCAAATGTAATGGCATTAATTAAGCTCACCAGGGCCATGGGTGTGCCCCTTAAGAATGTTGTCCCATGCGCTTCCATGGGTGTCATGGCACTGATAAATGCTTCCTTTATTAAGTGCTTCGTGGCAGGCACTATGCCAGGTTCTGAAACCTCTAAGATGAAAATCACATGGTCCCTGCCTCAGTGGCCTCACAGACTAGTCCAGGGAGCTGGTGCTGTGCAGAGTGCAGCATCTGCACAGAGGACAGTGGAGACACAGTGGAGTCGGGAAAGCTTGACACAGGATAGGATCCTTGAGCCGAGTTTTGACAAAGGAAGGTCATTCCAGGCCCAGAAAGCAGCAAAACAGAAGCCTGACAGGACTGAAGGAGAATAGGGAATCCAGAGGGAATGGTGAGGGACATTTTTGGAAAGGCAGGTAAAGGCATGGTTTTATACCTGGAAGTTTGGAGAAGCCATTGCTTTTAGCAAAGGATTAGCATAATCAGTTTTGCGTTGTAGAAAGAGCACTCGGGCTGCTGGGTGTGACTGGTAGAACAGAAGGCTGGAGACTCATGGAGGGAGGCCACTTAAGGGGCACGTGTGTTCACCCCAGTAAGAGAAGATGAAGGGCTAGAGCAAGTCACATACAGTGGGGAGGGAGAGGAAGCGACAGATTCCGAGATGTCCGGGGTCTGGGTGACTGACTGGGTGTGAGTGGAGAGTGAAAGGGAGGAAGCTAAGACTTCGGACTCCTGCTTGGGTAGGAAGAGACTCACTCACTGAGAGAGGTGAATACAGGGAAAGGAGCAGATGACAGCTTCAGTTTCGGTCAAGTCTGCACTTTAGGTGCCTGTGGGACTTACAGGTAATCTGAGCTGAAGACACAGGTGTGGGAATCTCACCATGTTGGTGGTAGCTAAAGCTTAGGAGTGGATGGGAACACCCGGGGGAGCATGTAGAATGAGGAAAGAGCTGGGTTAAAATATTATCATTTAAGGGGCAAGGTGAGGACAAGTAGCCAGAACGGGACGGTGTAGGAGGAGTCAGAGTCAGGGAGAGTCCAAAGACATGCTCCTGGAAGGCGAGGGAGGAGGTGATTTGTCCATAAAGTCAAATGCTGAGAAGAAGACAAGGAAATAAAGGCTGGAAATAATGTGTTGGATTTGGTGCTTAGAAGATCCTTAATGATGTTTGCCACGCGGTTTCAATGAAGCCATTGGGAAAACGCAGGAACGGTGTGGGAAATAGGGAGGGAAATGTGAGAATGTTTCCGGAAGCTTCTGTATCGTTGTCCTCACATTCTCCTATCTCCTCACCTTACCCCTTAGCTTGTTTTTTCACAGAAAGAAGCTGTCTGTGAAAGAAAGCGGGGACATGGGCAGAGCTAGAGGACAGCGTTAGAGGGGATTTTTGTTTTAGCCCGAGGAACATGAACGTGGCGTTGTATGATGAGTGGAAATGTCAACGGGGAAGGAGAGGCTGAATGTGTAGGAAGGAAAGGAGATAAGCGAATCACAGGCTTGCTGGGGAGATGAGAGAATAAGATCCAGAGCCAGTAAAGGGGTTAACTTTCAACAGAGAAGGGCCTTTCTTCAGCTTTAATGAGAGAAAAGGAAGTAAGACACAGTGTGCCTTGCTCACTTTGCATGCTCACTGCCTACATCAGTAGCTGGCACCAGATGATGGGGTGTGTAAGTTTCTAGGTGCAGGTGAGGAAGGTTGGAAGAATTTCTACGACTTGGCTCCAGTAAGTGAAGGAGCCACTACCTAGAGCAGTGGTTCTCAACTTTTACCAGAATGTATTATAATTATTTTTGTGAGTCTGTGTCCTTCTCTAAACTATGAGCTCCCTGAGGGCAAAAGAAACCATGTCTTATTTTCTCCATATCCACCATGCCATTCTGGTGACGAATGCAAGGCAGGTGCTCAAGAATGTTTGTCCTAGAGTCTGTCATACAGAGTGAAGTAAGCTCGAAAGAGAAAAACAAATACCATATGCTAATGGAATCTTAAAAAACGGTACTGTTGAACCCAGAGGCAGGACAAGAATAAAGACACAGACGTAGAGAACGGGCTTGAGGACACGGTGGTGGGGTAGGGAGGGGAGGGGAAGCTGGGACAAAGTGAGAGAGTAACATTAACATATATACACTACCAAATGTAAAATAGATGGCTAGTGGGAAGCTGCTGCATAACACCGGGAGATCAACTCAATGATCGGTGATGACTTAGAGGGGTGGGATAGGGAGGGTGGGAGGGAGGCTCAAGAGGGAGGGGATATGGGGATATATGTATAAATTCAGCTGACTCACTTTGTTGTACAGTAGAAACTGGCACAACACTGTAAAGCAATTATACTCCAATAAAGAGCTGGAAATAAATAAATAAATAAACTAGGAAAAAAATGTTTGTCAAATGAATGAATGATGAATGAATAAAGTATGATAGGAGATGTGAGCATAGTGGTAAAAATTTCATATATAGCTTAGGTGGATATCAGAGAGAGCTGACCATTGACAAGTGAAAGGACCTGGGCAGCCTAAGGGGAAAATAGGGTTGAGAGAATACCTCTGTATTTAAGAGGACCAAATAGAAGTTGGAGAAACTACAGTTACAAGTGATATATTCTGCCCCCTGTCCAATATTTCTCCATCCATGAAGGTTCTTTAGACCTGCCCACAGGTCTCTATGGGACACAGATGAATGAATAGGTCCACCCATCGCAGCCACCATAGAAGAGAACAGTCCTTCAGCCCCCAACACTTGGCTTTCCTTTGTCAAATTTGAACCTGTACAGACCTTATAGCTTCTTACTGGGTGATGCCTACGTTGCGTAGTAAATTGGACCAAGTATGTAGAAAGTCTTTTAAACTATAAATGACAATCCAAAAGCAAGGGATTATTATTTTGGGGATATTTTACTTTTTTTTTTTTTTTGCTGAAAGTAAGAAGTGGCCCCAAATTTTTAAATGCCTCAGGTCCCAGAATAGCTTCCTCCAGCCAGGTTTCAGGGCTTTGAAGCAGCCATTGGCCTAAATAGGAAAATTCCACCAAAAGGAGAGTATTATCATTTTTCCCCCAACTACATTTTTGCTTTAAAGTTAGAATGATATGTAGGAGGAATGGTTTAAATGTGAGCAGAAGCTGATATGGGTTAACTCTCACTGGTTGACTCTCTCTTTCCTTCTGAAGGAAAGGATTGGATCAGGGGGATGATTCACACGCACCATTGGTTGTTATTCCTGACCTTTTCTTTTCCAAAACAGAATTGCATTGATGAAATTGAGAGCATAATCAGTGTTAAGCTCCAGCTCATCGGAATTGTCGGTATTGGAATTGCAGGTCTCACGGTGAGAAAGTTCCAGAACATACCTTCTTTGACCCCTAAGAAGCCTTGAAGCTTTGTATTATTTCTCTTCAAGTGTGATATGGCAGTATCTTAGGAGAGATTTCTCATAGAAGACAAAGATGTTTTTGACAGGATATCTAAGAACAAAGCTAATTAGATACATCAATACTTATTTCTCTAAAATATGATACAAATGTCAACTTTAAACTAATTATGACTTTGAGTTTATCATTGCAATAACGTCCCATTTGAAGGCCACCAAACTTACACTGGATGAGTGATGTTTAATTCTGGGTCTCTTCCTTTGTTAAGTATTTAAGATAACATAGGTGAAACGCTCTCATCTATGATTTGCAGAGGCAGCGCAGTGCAGTGATTAACAGTGCAAACTCTAGCATCACGCTGTTTGGATTCAGCTGCTAGGTCCACTGCTTACAAGCCCTGGAGTCACTGGAAAGTTTCTTAATTTCTCTGTGTCTCAATTCCCTCATCTGCAAAATGGGGATTTCGATATACCAACCTTATAAAATTGTTGTGAAGAGTAAGTGGGGTAATACATATAAAGTAGTATTAGGAATTAATTCATATAAAGTGTCTGGAACATAGCACTCAATAAACGCTAGCTCTCCATATGATCTGAGTGTTCCTAAACCCAGAACCCAGGCAAAGCATATCTGGAAGTGTAAAGCATAGTGCATCCGTGCACTTGCAGGTAGCTCAGTACTTCTCAAGGACAAGAGTGTGCGAGAGTTGATGGGGCAGAAGGCTGTGGTAGATGTAGCAAGAGATGACACTGGAAGGGGTTATAAGGGTCCACATAATTGAGTTTTTTGTGTGCCTTTTTGATAGGTTGGGCTTTATCCTTAAGGTAGAGGGGAGCCACCCAGGTTTGGAAGGACCTGTAGTGCAGTGTGGAGATAAAGTTAGAGGGAAGTAAGATTGGAGTCAGGTAAGCCCATAAAGAGGTGATTCCCATTGTCCAGTTGAGTGATAATAGCTAATGCTAAGATGGTACTTACCCTCTAGCCTGCCTATGTAGATTAATTCATGGCCTAAGCTAAGGCAGGAGCAATGGAATTGTGAGGAAATCAAAGAATTGGCAGTTCTCAGGGGATACACAATCATCTTTCCTCCTTTCTGTGTTTAGAGCACAGAGGGCTGGGGCAGTGGGTGAAAATACTATGCTGAGGACCTCCCAATCCAGGGACTTCTCTCAGGGCCTCCCTAACTGCCCTGGGGCTAGCCTAATGGCCAGTCAGCTGCTTCCCAAGGACAGTTCTGAGGCAGAAGATTTGAAAAAGTTCTGCGTTAACAGAGGTATCAAATAGACCCTCCCAAAAATTCTACAGTCTCAAGGAATGAGCATTCTAGAAGTGGTCACCCCTGATTCATGACAGTGGCAGGGTGAGACTGAAAAAGTTTCTTTCTGAGGGGATCCCTTTAGGTACAAGGCTTAAGTAAAGGTTGCATCCAATCTTACAACCACGGAAAAGGGGGAATGCGCTCTTTGGGCCTTCTTGACTCAGAAGAAACCCCCAGAGTTTCTTCTCTAATTCTTTTCTTCATAAGGTAAGAGTTCCACAATGTAATCAGTTAATAACATGTCCATTAGGTGTCTCCCCTGCCACACACTGGTACTGAGTTTGTCAGCCAGAAGCTTGGAGACCTGATCCCAGCTATTTCCTTAAGTCTACCCCTTCCCTTCCAATAACCAATAACACATGCCTTTTTAAATTCAGCATTTACAGATCCTAGTCTGATGTAGGATGGGATTCAGGAGAGAAGCAGAGAGTTATGGTACTGATCTTTGAACAAACATTGATAGTAGTTTATAAACATCACTCCTACAGATAGCATATAATAGGCTCTGCAGAATTGTAGGGGAAGTGACTGAGGACAAGAAGGATCTTTTGGCATCCTTCTATTCAAAACATTTAAGTAGCTATTGATTTTGCCAAGTACTTGGCTTCTCAAAGAAGTATCCAAGAGGTAGAAGATGTCAGTAATACCATAGTTCAAACACCTCAATTTATGCTTTGGTAAAACTATTGAGTTAAATAATAAAACATCATTTGCGCTTAAAAATGGACTGGGGATGAAGAGATGCTCCACTTTTTAAATTGTGGTCACTGTTGCAAAAATTCAAAGCTTTGCCAGCATTAGAAAACTATTTAGACCACAACTGTATTTAAACAAGTGGTTACAAGCACATTTTCCAAAATAAAAATATGAATGAGATCTGGGATTAACCTGAAATACAAAATTCCAAAGCCGGTAGTGTATTAGTCTTTTATGATTATTAAGAACTGCCCTATAAGCTAGAAACAGAGCCCTTTTCTTAGAGCAGAGTCTTGTTATTTTTAAACAATAATAAAATAGGAATGTATTTTAAGCAGCTAATGGAAGTCTTTAACCGGTAGCCATAATTGAGTAGCACGTATAAAAGTGCCACTTATGTTCAGCAATTATTGGTTATAATTATTTATTAACTTGAGTTAGACATGCTGGCCTTTTTTAAAAATCAATTTTCATCACTTGAAAGGTATTAACAAGTGGTTCCTTCTGTTTCAGATCTTTGGCATGATATTCAGCATGGTCCTTTGCTGTGCGATACGAAATTCACGAGATGTCATGTGAAGCTACTTCTACATGAAAATTGTAATCTAGAGCATACAAATGTCACAGGAGTTGTCTCCTGGCTCATTTTTAATGTTCAAAGGACACTAGGATCTAAAATAATTTGCTGTTAATTGTATGTTTGCACATGTATATATGTTTGGCTCATTACTGGTTTGCCCCTTGAGTGAACGCCTGTGTATGTTGACTGAGAGCATATTCGTCTGTGATGTGCGTGTTTCTGGTATATGCATAATGAAATCTGTTTGCTGGGAATTCCTGATTCTTGTTATGTGAGAGAAAAAACATATTTAACTCTCAGAAAAAAGATCAAAAAGCTTTGATAAACTTTAAAAACTTGGTTATTTAGAAAAAAAAATGATAGTGGGTCAGTTTCTCAGACTCTAGCCACAGGAAGTTAGATACAGAGAATTCAGGGATTTCTAGTTTACGGAAGCAATAAGCTACAGGAATTGAGAGATCACGGTGCAGTGTTAAAGGTGACTGTGTTTGGGTTAGGTGTAAGGGTTTCCTGGGATTTTTTTATATACATGCTCTCCCCAGAATTTAGGACTAAACACATCTGTAAAATTAAATATAGCATGGAAAACCTAATTTGAATAAGTCATACTTTCCTGGTATTTAAAAAACAACAACAACAACAACAAAAAAAAAAAACCTCACTCTGGAAAGAGTGTCACACAGACAATCACATGCCCTGTAAAACTGAGTGTCTTTTAGGACTAAAAAGAAAACCTTTTAACAACTTTTTAAGGAAACATTTTTGTTCTTATATAAAGGCTTTTAAATATTGCTTTATTACTTTCCTTTTCTGACTCTTCTCTGAACTACTGCAATCCTCACATCCACAAAAGGGCTTTTATCGCAAACTTTTCTGTGTTTCTTCAGATGTAAGCATAGAAAGACTAAAGCAAGAGATCTGGCAGTTGCAAATTGTGGGAAAGAGAATTTTTACTGGCACTGTATCTTTGAAATACCTCATAACTTGAGTTTACATATTTTCCTAATTTTTTTATTTTTTCTTATTTATTCACCTAGAGAATTCTTCTTTATAGATTAACAACTACAGTTTTCGCCACTTAAAATATATCATATCATGAGCAGCCTTAGCCAAACCGAAATAAAGAAAAACATTCTCTCCTACTTTTGTGCACACAACAGAGACAAGCTAAGGAAACAAAAATACACACACGCAACAGAAATATGTCCCTTCTGTGCAAGTCTCCAATAAAAATAAAATGTTTGTGTTCTTTATGGTCTTGATGCTTCATTGTAATCCCAAATTTACAATCTAAATTGACATATATGTCCATTTTTAAATAACAACTTGGTACATTTAGTAAATCATGGATTTTTTTTTAAATTACGTTTTAAAAGGCCACACAAAAATGAAAGTATGGGGGACTTTGGAAACCCCCAAGTAAGTTTGTACTCATGAGAACACAAGTCTTTGGGTCTGCACTGAAGGAAAATGTGCACTCCAAGAAAGTTTTACAAAACATTTTGTTGAGAAGACTTAACCATTTGAAATAGTCTTGCTTCCATAGAGAACCACATTTGTCCTTCCATACTTGCTACTGCTACCAACTGTGGAGGAAGATTTCTAGAAAAAAGTCAGATTGGAAGCAAGCTAAAAATTTAATTATGCATCGCTACTTTACTGTGTCTGTAGCTAGCAGAAAGATTATTTTAAGAAAATCATTCATGAAATAGATGTTTCTACCCTGGTAGCTGAGAAATAGAGCTTTTTAAGTAAAGAATAAACAGTCCATCTCTCTTGGTGGCTTTAGTTCATCTGTCTGCCTGAAGATAGGGAACAGGCCTAAGGGCATACTTAGGTTTCTTCCAGCTCAGAATCTTCTGGGATTCAACAAAAGTGAGCTTCATTTTATATTTGAATTAACCTTAAAGAAGTCTAGTTAAAAGTGGAAGAATAGAGATTTGTTCCACATATAATTAAAGTGTGCCTTTTGGGAGTAATTTTTCTAAAATATGTGCCATGAGTAAAATTAGAGAATTTCATCTCTGAGTGAGGGTAGATTTATATACATATCTTGGATCTATAAATACATCTTGAATATATATCTCTTGAATATATATACATATATAACTTTGAATATATGTATACATGTATATATATAAGTACGTACATGTATACATATATGTGTACAAATATATACAAACACATATAAATTTTTGGCTCTATCTGTTTACCTGAACTAATTTGAGATCAGACCCAAACATTTTCTTAAATGTATGGTGCCACGGCACTGAATTAAAACTTCTTGACGAAATATTTTAAGTTATTTCAAATTAAATTTCCTATGTACCAGAGTTGCTTGTTTGATTTATCTTCAAATCCTATTATATCTTTATACACACTTTTATACGACTTATCTAAATGTCTAACTCTCAATCAACTCAAACAATATGGTGAAAAAAGGAAAGAGTATTAACCTTTCTATAGTGTTAATGGGAGCTGGACTTAAAAGCAACACTCTAACAAAGTTATTGCATATAGTTATATTTCAATCAATATTATTCTTCCCGAATTGCACCTCTCTTCCCCAGAGTAGCTCCTCTGTCATCAGGAATAGGTGCTCCCCCTTTCCGCTGTGCACAGCGCCGATAGGTTTGACTTGGTAAGAACGAGGCTCCTGGGCAGATGGCAGTGAAGGAGGTGGCATATTTTCCCTTCTGAAGTAAATTTATTAAAGATTAAAAGGAAGAGACACCCTCTGTGTCATGGTAACATGTGGTTCCCATGGCCCCAGGGGGAGCTGTGGAGTATTCAGGAGGTGCACCCCCAGCTTTCCTGGTTCACCGCTCCCTTGTCATCCCCTTTGAGCATCAGCCCCTGGATTTCAGCAGCCCCATTTTCCCCACCCCTAGGAGGGAGCACTAATGGACACTTGAAGCTAGTCACTTAACTACATCATTTTAGTTTGTCCTTATCAAAATCAAATTTGTGTTAAGGTATATTCTAGAGGGACAAAAGGTTTCTATTTTCTTTCAACATGACTTTCTTTTTTTTTATAAAATGTACCTGTGAGGTATTGCATGCAGGTGTCTTTTGAAAGGTAGAGAGACTACACCAATGCAAAATGTTATTAATCATTTTGTTGGTATTCTCATTTTAACAACGACAACTAAATACATTTCAGGAATCCACTATTCAGATGGCTATCTCCTGGGGACATGGAGTACATGAAGAAGAGAAGTAATATGTCCTGAATGTTGCAAAGCAAAATCTATGCTGATTTCACAAAGTTTTTAGCTAATATGCCAGAAACACTTCCAAAACTTTGGTGGTGTTTTGTTTCTGTCCTGTATAATTGATGATGGTTTTACTTATATTAAATAGAAGAAATTTAAATTCAATTAAAAGATATAACCAACAAAGTGCCTAGCGTACTTGGCACTATGAATATTACCTATTGTTATAATTGTTATGAGTTTCTGTTAATTATAAATCAAACATGCATAATTGTGTGTAACTAAAGATACTTCTGCATGATACCGAATACCTATTTGAACACATTCATTTGTTGAATTAACAAATAGCTTTTGATATATTTCCCAATTCTATTTTAATTTAAAGACTACATATCAGGGCCATAGCTAGAGTTCCTATATTTTTCTCTGGGCCTACTCTGTCTTGTAAGATGCAACCTACTCTAATATTAGAGTTGTTTTTTTACTTTGTTTTGGAACTACTATTTTGTACACTTGAAAAAATTCTTTATAAGAATGCTGATATGCTAAGATGAACAAGACAAGTCTCTGCTCTCAAGGAGATTAGAGTGGAAAAAAGGCAAGTATAATTACCATGAGGTAAGTGCTCTGATAACCATTAACCCAGAGTGGATCCACTCAACCTTGGGGTGGATGGTCAGAGGAGAGAGGGTTCCTGAATTTTGAGGTCAGCAAATTGAGTCCTGAAGAACCCATACAAATGAGTCAAGTAAGAAGTAATAGAGGTAGGGAAGAAAAGGGGATTACTGAGGAAAATATGAAGAAGGCCCTGAAACAGAGAAAGTGTGGAAACGTTCAAAGAGGGCAGGTCAAGAACTGAGTTGATAAAGGGCCCTGTTAAACTGTGCTGAGTCTTATGTTTGTACAGAAGTTGTTGGGAAATTTATAAAAAAAATCAAATTAATTTGATTAAATAGTTTTAATCAAATTAATTTGATTAAATAGTTTTAATCAAATTAATTTTTACAAGATCAAATTTCAGCCTTTTAAAGATCACTCAGCTTTAGTATAAACAATGATTGGAGGGCGAAGTCCAGAGTCATGAGGATTTCTAACTAATGCAAATTCTAGCAAGAAGGAGTAGACAGATGCAAGGGAAATTGAGAGAGGAACGTAAGAGTCACGCCTAGGTTTCTTGGCAGCTGGAAGATAGTGGTGTACAGGAGGAAAAGCAGATTGTAGTGATGATGCAAGCTGGAGATGACTACAGGACCTCCAAGAGGATATATAAACAGGCACTGGACACATGACCCTTGAAGCTCAGGAAAGAAGTCTGGACTAGAACTGTGGTTGAGGAATCTGCAACATAAAAGTAGTAATGCCCAGATTTGAACAATATGAGCCACCTCTCATGTTTAAGATCTCAGTGAGAAATTAAAGTTTAAAAAATTATAATCTCCCACTCTAGTAAGATAAAAGCCCCAAACAATTCTTTACTCCCCATCCACTTCTTCATCTCAGACTGGAGGGTCTCTTAGCTACCTGCATCCCTTCAATAGCTGCCATCTAAACTGTCTTTTAATGAAATGAGTGTAATTCCTTAGGACAACCAAGGTTAAATTAATACAAATTCAAGTTTCTCATATGCTCTACATTTAACAGTGTCCACAAGGTCAACAGGACTCATAAGGTTATTATAACACTAGCCCTTCCTTCACAAGGCTTATAATCTTCACCCCTACAGCACCAAGCAAAATTACATTCCCAGAAGGAAGTACAGTCCAGAACTATATTACTGTTGCCTGCTAAACACCACAGCATAGATTTTGAGTCATCTTGGAGAAAAGGGGTATGAAGGCATGACAGGAGAAAATGTTGACTTTAGCCTCGTTAGGACTGGTTATAAATGCCATGAATGTATTATGTCGAGACTCCAGATATGTGACCTTCACTGGGCTCCCTAGGGAAGCAGACAGGTCAGGGAAGATCAGGACTAAAAAGTGTCCTGAATATTGGACTCTTAGCAAGTCATTATTGGCTTTACTGAAAACAGTTTCAAGGGAGGATAGGAGTGGAATTCAAATTATAACGGGTTAAGAAGAGAATGAGAAGTGAGGAAGGTAATGTTTAGTGTGAGGGGCTTGCTCTGGTCTGATTGTGTCTCCCTAAAATTCATATGTTGAAATCCTAATGCCCAGTGTGATGGTATTAGGAGGTGGGGCCTTTGGGAGGTGCCTAGGTCATGAGGGTTGAGCCCTCACAAATAGAATTCATGTTCTTACAAAAGAGACCCTATGAGATCCCTTGCCCTTTCCACCAAGTGAGGACACAGTGAGAAGGAGCCAGCTCTGAAGCATGAAGAGCTCTCACCAGAATATGACCATGCTGGCACCATAAGCTGGAACTTCCCAGCCTCCAGAGCTGTGAGAAATAGATTTCTGTCATTTATAAGCTACCCAATCTGTGGTATTTTGTTATAGCAACCCAAACAAACAAAGACAGGGCTATTTCACAAAGAACCTGGAATAGGAATTCAAGGAGAGAGGGGTAAATATAAGGTTGCACAGGGTCAAGAGAGGGCTGTTTGCTTCTTTCTGTTTTTGCTTTTCTTTTCTTTCTTTTTTCTTTTTTTTTCTTTTTTTTTTTTAGGATGAGAAGCAATTCGAGGATGCTTCATACTGAAGCGAAGGAGTCTATAAATAGGAAGCAAGAGAAGATACAAGAGGAAACAGCAAGGATCTGGAGAAAATGGAGGATGGGATGAGGAGCATCTTTTGAAACTAGTGGGAAAGATGCTGAATAATCAGTAATTTTCAGTTGAAAAATTGTCAGAAACCCAACTCTAGCTTAAGCAGAACAGGAAAGATGATTTCTTTAAAGTGTGAAGCTGGCTTCAGATTAGGCTCAAATGATATCAGTAGGTCTCCCTTTCCTCACTCTCTTGTTCTCCCCTGCGTTGGCTTTATTCTCAGGCTGGCTGTTTCTAGGAGATGCCAAAGATGGCTAGCAGCGGCTCTTGGTTCACATTCTAGCAGCTTAGGAACCCCAACAGGCCAAGCACTACTCTTTGTCCAATAGTTACATTTAAATCCCCAAGACTGACTCCTACTGGAAGAGATTAGGTCACATGCCCATCCCTGAATCAGTCAGGCTTAGTTGAGCCTAAGTAGCATACCTCCATCAGCTCTGTTCAAACCATTTGACCTGGAAAAGGGTAGGGGGAGAGCCCCTAATTGAAAATCAAGGTGCAGCTACCACAAGAAGGGACATGGATGCTAGCCAGGCAAAAATGGCAGGTGAAAGGAGGGTAATAAAAGTAGAGAAAGTGAGACAGAGTTGTGTTAAAAGATAAGAAAGAACTGGCCGAAAGAAATGAGAGGTCAAGGAAGAACCCAACAGTGAACAATAGAACTAGAATGGAAGATACCACAATAAAAGAATATTTATTACACTTAAACTCAGACTTGCTGCTCATTAAAGGAGGGAGAGGTAATTTCTTATATATAAAAACAACTTTTAAAAAATTGAGGTATAATTGACATATATTATATTACTTTCAGGTGTACAAAGTAATGATTCAATATCTGTAAATATTTTTAAATGACCACAATAACTCTAGGTAACATCTGTCATCATACACAGTTACAGAATTTTTTTTCCTGTGATGAGAAGTTTTAAGATTTACTCTCTTAGCAACTTTCAACTATGCAACATGGTATTATTAACTATGGTCACCATGCTGTAAATCCCCATGACTTATTTATTTTATAGCTGGAAGTTTTTTCCATTTGACTCCCTTCATCCATTTCCCCTACCCCCCTCCCCAACCCTCCACCTCTGGCAACCACCTATCTGTTACCTTTTTCTACGGGCTTCTTTAGGGTTTTTTCCCACATGTAAGTGAAACCAAATGGTATTTGTCTTTCTCCATCTGATATTTTCACTTATAATACACTCAGGGTCCATCCATGTTGTCGAAATTGGCAAGATTTCCTTCTTTTCTGCTGATCAGTAGTCCATTATATAAATCTACCACATCTTTATCCATTCATCCATCAATGGACCTTACATTATTTTCATATCTTGGCTGTTATAAATAGTGCTGCAACGAACATAGGGGTGCATATATCTTTTCCAGTTAATGTTTTCATCTCCTTCAGATGAATATCCAGATGTGGAATTGCTGGATCATATGGTAGCTCTATTTTCAGTTTTTTTAAGGCAACTCCATACAGTTTTCCATAGTGGCTCCACCAATTTATAACCCCTCCAACAGTGTACAAGGTCTCCCTTTTCTCCTTGTTATTGTTGTCTTTTTTTATAATAGCCATTCTAACAGGTGTGAGGTGATAGCTCATTGTGGGCTTTATTTGCATTTCCCTGAAGATTAGTGACATTATGCATCTTTTCATGTACCTGTTGGCCGCCTGCATGTGTTCTTTGGAAAAAATGTCTATGCAGGTTCTCTGTACATTTTTTAAATCAGGTTGTTTTTTGTTGTTGTTATTGTTTGTTTGTTGTTGTTGTTTGATGCTGAGTTATATGAGTCTTTGTATATTTGGGATATTAACCCCTTATGGGATATATCATTTGCAGATGCTTCTCCCATTTATTAGGTTGCCTTTTTATTTTGTTGATAGTTTCCTTTGCTGTGCAGAAGCTTTTTAGTTTGATGTAGTTTATTTATTTTTGCTTCTGTTTCCATTATCTGGGGAGACAGACTGAAAAAATATATTGCTAAAACCAATATCAAAGAGCATACTGACTACATTTTTTTCTAGGAGTCTTATGGTTTCAGATCTTAACGTTTAAGTCTTTAATCCATTTTGAGTTGATTTTTGTATATGGTGTGATAAAGTGGTCCAGTTTCATTCTTTTGCATGTAGATGTCCAATTTTCTCAACACCATTTATTGAAGAGACTGCCATTTCCCCATTGTAGAGTCTTGACTCCTTTATTGTATATTAATTGACCATATATATGCATGGGCTTTATTCTGGGCTCTCTATTCTGTTCAATTGATTTAGCGTCTTTTTTTAAATGCCAATGCCATACTGTTTTGATTGCTATAGCTTTGTAATATAGTTTGAAATCTGGGCGAATGATATTCCAGCTTTGTTCTTCTTTCTCAAGATTGCTTTGGCTATTTGAGGTCCTTTGTTGTTCCATACAAATTTCAGAATTGTTTGTTCTTGTTCTGTAAAACCTGGCATTGGAATTTTGATAAAGATTGCATTGAATTTGTAGGTCACTTTAGGTAGTATGGACATTTATTTAACAATATTAATTCTTCCAATCCATAAGCACAGAATATCTTCCCACCTATTTGTGTCTTCTTCAGGTTCTTTCATCAATGTCTCACAGTTATCAGTGTATAGGTCTTTTACCTCCTGGGTATTTTATTATTCTCGATGTAATTGTAAATAGGACTGTTTTATTAATTTCTCTGTTAGTTACTAGTACATAGAAATGCAACCAATTTCTATACATGACTTTGTATCCTGAAATTTTACTAAATTCATTTGTTAATTCTCACAGTTTTTTGATGGAGTTTTTAGGGTTTTCTACATATAGTATCATGCAGTAGGGACAATTTTACATTTTCATTTCCAATTTGGATGTCTTTTATCTTTTTTTTTTTTTTTTTTTTTTTGCCTACCTGTTCTGGCTAGGACTTCTGATGCTATGATAATAGTAGATATTCTTGTCTTGTTCCTGATCTTGCAGGAAAAGTTTTCATCAGTATGATGTTAGCTGTGGGCTTGCATATATGGCCTTTATTATGTTGAGGTACATTCCCTCTAAAAGAGAACTTTTATTACTTGAATTTCCTATTATCAGGAAGCATCACACTGCTACCTGCCAATATATCATCTTGGTACATTCACTTACTTCTAAAGCATTTGGACATTAGAAAAGAAGAGATTGTTGCTACACCAAACCCAAATCCATTTAGTTATGAAATAAATCTTTATATTTCAAAGTCAAATAAGAAACAAGAGGGATTCTTTTTAAAGAACTGAATCTCAAACCTCCTCTGCCAAAAACTGACTCTAAACTTCAGGTTGAATTAAAGACCAGTTCAGAAGATGTTCTAAAATTTCCATCTTTCTCTTCTTACACAAGCAATAATTCTTCACTTTCCCATCTCTAAGTTCTCTATACATTCTCCCACTTCTAAACCCAAAGAATACTAATACATTCCAAAATAGCATTTCCATATATCCAAGTTTCTGGATTCAGTTGAGGTAAATTGTTGGTCATGCCAATGCCTAAGCTCTTTTCTAAGGATTCTTTGCCTTGGACAACTCCATTTTCAAAAACAGTTTAATATAATTTATACATGCATCTAATCCAAATGGACTGCTTTCAGTGGAAGGAAATAAGTTTTCTCTGATATACCCACTCTAGGGCTCCATGGTGGTATAGGCCACCACACCCATGTCCAGGCCTAACCTCCTCCCTGAAGGTTGAGGAAGCCCATTTAACAAATGTCTTCTGAGATGGACTATTTATAAGGGGCCTCCCTGAACCTCATAGCCTTTCCACAGCTCAAGTCCTTGAAAAACATTTTTCAGATTCCATGAAAGTCATATGTGATTAGTGCCAGTTAGGCTTGAACATTAGACTTTTCACTCACTAATCAAAGATCTATATTTGATATACAGTTTTCAGAGGGGATGTTTTAATACTGCAGGTTTAAGTGTCCATGTTATCAAGTGATATGAGAACCCAAAGCCCCAGATTAATATTTGAAGATCATGCTAATATTGGCTTCAAATATTAAGGTAAGAATGATGTGGATTCCTGACTTTGCATATAAATGTACAACTATTCCTTCCCCATTGGCAGAGCGTGGGTTTTGTACTAATCCATCTACACTACCTTAGCATCCCCCCAGACACTTTCAGCCTGCAAGCACTTACAAGATGCCCAGATGAATACAACCAGTGACTTGGATACAGCAAACACAACCAGCCCCGCTGACAATTGATTTTCACCCAATGGCAGCAATTTGAATGGAGAAGAATAGAAAAATATAGGATAAATCATCTTTTCGAGGTCAAGTCTGCAGGGCACTAGATCTGTCTCACTTCACTAAGCTGTTGAAACCAAACTCTCATGAAAGACTACTAAAGAAGGAAAAAATAAATAAACCACTCACTAAGCACATTTACTGGAAAACAGTGTTTCAATATTGAAGGTTTAGGTTAAAATTTAGGTTGATTCCTCTCTATTAAATCCCTTAGCACTCTACCAGTATTCCTAAAATCTCTCATAATCATACTAGTTTTTCATGACATCAAAAGCCAGAAGCACAAGTTGCTGGAAAATGTCTCAAATTACCTGAAAGACTACAAAGGATTTAGACTTCTACATGTAAAATGATCGTGGCCTCTTTTCTAGGCTTTTGGAGTATAACTTTCATAAGTCAGTAGGCCCACCAGAGTAATTAAATTTAATAGATTAGAATATACTGTTTATTGAGTTTTGGTGAAGTTTTATCTTGTGCATTTGAATGACAGGATTAAGTAGTATATTGTAGATTTCATGTATTCCTTACTCTCCCCCTCTACTCCAGCGCCGTTTTAGCCTTTTGAACTAGGTGTCTCCAGTATGCTGACACCATATGATCCTTCAGCTGCTGATCACATTACTCTGTAGCTTCACCATATTCCTTTTCTATGTCAAGACAAACCTCATGGGCCTCTGTTAAGAGAGCCTGCTTAAGGCTGGCTTTCATTAGTATTTCATGTCCCTGTTCTCCATTTTACCTGCACTCTGCCCTTTCATGTGGAATCCATCCTTCGTATGAGCTGGAAATGCTCTTTCACTCACCTTTTCTTCTAAAGCCCTGAAGTTCTCTAATGCATGAATGGGTATGGGTATGGATGAAATAGTTCTCAAATGTACACAAGGTGTTGTGAAATATATCTATATTTTATTAATTTTTTCCAGGTAAACACATTTAACCAAATTGCAAATTACATTGCTATTGAAGTTAGATAGAAAATCCCACCACATATGACTTCTGAGGTTTGGTACAGTAGTTTGTTTTGACGGCCTCATGTATACAATCACTATAGTCAGTATTACATTTGCCACACTTACAGCTTATAGCTACAGGGTAGGAGAAATAAGGAGTAACATGGTGTGGGCATCCTGGTATTTCTACAGTCTTGTACATGAAGTCTCTATATGTACAAACATCCTGGGACAGAGCATATTTGGGAAGAAACAGCTTGCCATTGAAGTCCTGAGGAAAGAATTTAAAAAGGATCATAATGTGATAGGACTTTAGAAAATATATAGACAATGGAAACAGATAAAAATCAATTCACATATTCCTTTGTCACAAATAGGACTGGAGGAGGATTCCTTAGTTCCATTCCCCAGTACCAACTCAACATAGCCACACTAAATCTCATAGAGACAAAATGTGACACCTCCTCTCCTTTAACTTATATCATGAGAACAAGATAAGGTTTAAATAAATTTTGGAAGTAAAACTATTATAAAATTTCTGTATCTATTGTACTGTGTAGATACTGTAACCTGTGCACCATACCTCTACAGAGCCAACAACCATTAGATTTTGGAAATGAGCTTGTGCTTTATCTCATTTTCTCTCTGGATGAAGATGGACTGAGTCTAGGTTTATCTAATTTTCAGTTAAAAGAAGTGAAATGAACTACATACCCGTGTCATACAATATCCAGCACAGATGGTGGTGTTGATGGTTAGGCAGTAAGCACACTCTTTCTTTTCAACATGCATCATATACTCAGTTGGAATGCAAAAAGACACTGCTTGCCCACATGCAAGGCCAAAAATCATGGACACCAGGAAGATAGTAGTCATGCTAAATCAAAGATAAAATTAAAGAATCTATTACATGTATCCTTTATGACATTCAGAAGGGACATTTGGAAAGAGCTATAATGTGTGTGTGTGCGCGCGTGCACGTGTGTGTGTAAATATGAGTATTTAGTGAATGCCTACTTTGTCCTACGCCCTCTATTAGGTGTTTTTACATAGTTAATACTCTCAATAACCTTTCTTTATACACTTAGATGTGGCTATGATCCACATAGTCCATAGTGACAGCTCACACAGTGAAAGTCCTGCTTAAAGTGCCACTTAGCTCCACTAGGTAGTGAAATAGCAAGCCTGAAACACTACAACAGAAAAGTGGCAGGGACACATATGTCAACTAAGTACAAAACAATTCATTCAATGGAAACAATCGAAATAGCTGCCTTTATCATTATAAGAAGTGAATTCAGGCTTCAATAAGGCCTTTCCCAGAAATGTGTTTTTCTAAAAACTTTGGTTTAATAGCTTCAAAGGCCAACAAACTGGTCATAATAAGAAAGGGCAAAGAAATCAAATGCATGATCAAACTTCAGTACCAGCTCAATGCAAATAATCTTGCATGTGATTCTACCCTATGCCTGTCAAGAAAGACAAGGCTAAAGGTCAACTAAAATTATCACTGGTGTTAAGGGGCTAATCCAGAAATCTAAAAATCCCTCTTCTCAACCCTTAAGATATTCCTTTAAAGTTGAAAGAGAGTTGGAAAAATAAAATTATTTTATTCAGAAGTTGTATGGAACTCATCTTAAAAAGACTATGGAGGCAAAAAATATATGTTGACATAATGAGAGTAATACAATCAAGGATGATAGACCCACTATAAGTTAGCCAGGAAAGTAAAATAAGTTTTGACTGCATGGAAGGCAACAGAGGATCTACTGTGCCTCAGGCAGAACACATATCTCAATACAGCTTTTCTGATGAAGAGTGTGTTCACTATCAACTGGACATTGCAATAAGCTGGATAATGTTATGGCATAATTATTTAAGTTTTGCTACTGAGAGAGGGTAATCAAGTTTCAGACTTTTGGATGTAAGTTGATCACTTCAAAGGTTAAGAAGATTTTTTTCATTTAGAAGTATTGTACAGCTAGCTAGGTATATTTGGATTTTTTTCCTTCTCAAGTATCATTGTCAGAAAAGAAAATACATATCTTAATGGAGTAGTATTACTTTTGAACACAAACTTGTTTTATTATTCTATTAAATAAATTATAATTCATTAAACATTGTTATTCAATCATGAAAAATATATCAAGATTTTTCTCAATTTTTTTCTCACATCTATCAATTATATTCCAATAGCATCTTTAAGCTGCATACACTGAAACTTCCATTAACTGAAATATCATAGACTCAGCCTCGGTTAATAAGAATTTTTGTCTTTAATCAACTTGTAAGAAAAAAAATGAAACCACATTCAACAAGCTACAAGGTATTTACTTTAAATGTCAACTTCCAGAGATTAGTGGCCATTCCAACCAATTTCCTATCTGTAGAATGAGAATTGCAGATAAATTAGACAAACATATATTGAGCATTTATACTAGGCATTGACAGATACAAAATGCATAAGCTACGGTCTTTGACTTCAAGGGCTGACCGTCTAGTGAAGGAGATAACTATGAATACTAATAATAAAAATACATATTGTTTAGCTGATAACACCAAGTGTTGGTGATGATTTTGAGCAACTAGAACCTTATTTTGCTGCTGGTGGGATGGTAAAATAGTACATACAAATATTTTGAAAATCAGTTTGATAGTTTCTTATAAAACTAACCATACACTTAACTGATGACCCAGCAACTCTACTCCTAGATATTCACTCAAGATAAATAAGAATAAATGTTACAAAAAGTAGGTAGTATTTTAAGTGCTCTGAGAGTTGAAATTATGACTCTGACACCCCAGTAATCAAAGATTTTTTTTCTACGTAGACAAGAAAGTGAAATAACCCATTAAGAAGGGTTTTCTGGTGAATACTTTCACATAAAATTTGCATATTTGAGCATTCCTAGGAGGTTTTTTGGTATTTCAATCATGGAGCAAAATTACAAGAATTCCTTGCTCACGGAGTCTGGTTTTCTCAGTGCTTCACAAATATGAGCTCCCTCTAAGGTATAGAGTTGGTTCCATTATTTTAGAGCCACAGACTTAGAGGATCCTCTGCAGGATCTTAAAAATAGCAACTGAGAGACCTCCCTGGCAGTCCAGGGGTTAAGACTTGACCTTCCAATGCAGGGGGTGAGGGTTCAATCCCTAGTTGGGAAGCTAAGGTCCCACATGCCTTGTGGCCAAAAAACATAAAACAGAAGCAATATTGTAACAAATTCAATAAAGATTTTAAAAACGGTCCATAATAAAAAAAAACTTAAAAAAAATATATCTACTGAGTAAATGATATAAAATACTCACCTGAAATGATCATATGGTCCTTGCTCATCTAGCCAGCCAGCTACTGGAGTTTTGCCATAGGAAATAATTAACTTCACATACTTTAACTGCTAGCTCTATGATCTATATAAAATAGATATGTGCTGACCTAGTGATAAGAATATTGGTCCTGGACTTAAGAAACAGAATTCTATTTCAATATCTCCCATGGATCTATGAGAAACTGATTAAAATATTGAATCTATCTGGGCCTAATTTCCCTATTTGCAAAACAAAAGGAGACAAGTACACCTGATCCTTTTTAAAACTGTAGAATAAAAAACAGTTTTGGAACTTTTACCCATTGTTGTCATATTCATTATGGACGCTCTACATTGTTCCCAAGTTCCTCTTATAAATGTAAAACTCCAAACTAACAAAAGAAAAATTAAAAGTGATGAATCATCAGCAACAATAGCTATATAACTTAGTAAAGAAAGTAAGAATTATTCTTTCTCCTTTATTGCAAATAGTAAAACTTCACCCAAAGAATCTTTCTGGGCCTCAATTTCTTCAACTGTTAAAAAAGGCTTAGAACCAGAAGACGATCAGGAAGCACTTTTCAGCACAAATAGACTGTGATTCTATGTGATAAATTAGTGTCCAGTCCCTGGTCTAAAAGATAATGATCTAGAATTATGCTTCCAGATTTTATTGCAATTGTGTGTAACTGAGAAATTAAGAAATTTGTACCTTCATTTTTCCATATACTCCTTCCTAAGTTCATAATAAGAATAAAACAATACATGTGAAGCAATTGGGATGTTACAGAAGACTATGTAACTACATAGCACTGAGTATATAAATCAGTGTTAGCTAATACCTTGCTAGATATGATCTGACACAATTTCTCCTTTATTGTTACCTGGATTCTCACCCTCTGCATCTTAATTGCCTCTTTTAAAATCATTCATAAATGATTTATTGAGCACCTAAACACAGGGGTATTATTTTAGGCCCTAAATAATGAGAGATGCCCTTTTCAGTGCCATGACCATCTATGTCTACACTTTCAACATTTGTACTTATTCCAAGATATCCTCTTTCCTTTGCCCTTACCCAACATTTTCTCTCATCTTTTTGTTCTCACTACCTTCATTGTTAAGCACATTTCTCTCTGCTCTGCTAATTTCCTTCACCAATCTTTTCTCTCCAAATCCCTAACTGTGTTATGAAAAGAACCAATTGCCTACCTTGTGAACAATCTAGCAAGTTCACTAAAGCAATATATTTTTCTAGAGAGCAAAATGTACTATAAGGCAGGTGTATGCTTTGGACACTATCCAAGCGGGGTACAGCCATAACTAAAACAACAAAGAGTAAATTACCTCTTCAAGGTACCCAAAACTGAATTTACTCCCAAGTTTTCTCAGAAGTACATTATCATCAAAGATACCATTAGTAATTGGCAGGATTTAATACACAGATTATTTAATTGATTAAAACATTTAAATCACATGTAAATAGTATGGGAAGGCCATGAATATCAACCAGCCTTCATTAGGGAATTGATCAATTTTTCCTCTTCTTTGAAGTCAGTAGAATATTTTCTTATCCTTACATATGTTCATTCATCTTCATCCACCGTTGAACAATTCTGGAGCAATAACTAGAATTTCTACAGCCTAAAAATGCAAATTATCACTCAGCATTTGCCATTTTTAAATAAATGCTAAAATGATGAAAATGAAAATAATTTAGAATAATGACATTTCATTTCACAAAGCCTTCTCAGTGTAGACACCTACCTTACTTTGCATTGGTGAGCTGATGCTGTAATGACCCAGACTGAAAGCTCCTGGTTCATTTTATACCCTTCAAGATAATTCCCCTCTGATCTTCTTGTTTATATAATCACGTTTGAATTACTGCTTTCTTATCCAAAAACCATCTATTGAAAATTCATACTGAACCCCAAATAAAATGTGTTTAGACAAACAATTTCACAACATCTTCCTCTGGAAACTCTGACATTATTGCAGCATGAATTTTCCTTTTCTCCTATTTCAAAATAAAATTATCCTTGTTAAGATATCCTTTATTAATATTTATTAACATTAAAAAAGATATACACAGAAAGAGAAAAAAACAAATTCAAAACAAAACACCCACAACATTATCTAAGCAAGTCCTGGGAATGAAAATTGGGGGAGGGGGGCAGGCTTGAGTGCCCCATATTTTACCTAAATGCTCATTAGAGATATATAAAATCATTGCTCATCTATAAAGCAAAGACAACTTCTTTATGTAATCCAGGACAACTGGCATATATCTTGTTGATTAAAACCCCCAAAATTACTTCAAAATATCTTATTTGTTTTTTCCTTGGATTTAAAAAGTAATAAATAGTGAGGAAGAAAGATGGCAGTGAAGTAGAAGGATGTGGACTGTATCCCTCTCCACAGATGAATCAGGAATACACCAAAAGATGCAATAATTCCCACAGAGAACCAGCTGAACACCAGCAAACGACCACGGACACCAGAAAGGACTGCAAAGATCCCAACATAACTGGGTAGAACAGAGGGGGAAAAAGAAAAGGAGAAAGGAGAAGAAAGGAAAGGGATGGGTCCCACACCCTGGGGCAGGGGGATCTGAAACAGAGGGGAGACTGCTGAATTCAGGGAAACGTCCCTTATCTGACAGGGAAACCCCTTCTCCAACAGGGAATTTCCCTGGGTCAGAAGGGAGGCATTTGGGACTATTCAAAGAGGGAGAAATGGCTGAGCTGTGGCAGACAGAAAAGAGTGAGAAATACACAGAGGGTCTGCACCATGGCTTAGCATGTCCAGACTGAGACATCAGTTCACAGCTGAACAGGAGGTCTGGGAGCTGGAACGTGGGAACCAGAGAACTGGTTCAGAGTGAGAAACATTGTTGGCAGTAGGGAGATGGACTGAGAGGACAGGAGGGAAGATATCCGCAGCAGAGAATGCCTACCATGAAAGGTTGGGCAGCCATGGCAGTGGCTCAATACTGCTGACTCACAAGAAGGGGGGAGGAGCCACTGGTGTAAATTCTCTCTCGGTGCCTGCAATGGACAAAGGAAGGACCCCTCTGGGCCTGGCTAATGCACTCAGGGATAACAAAGGCCCCTGGGTGGGGCTGGCCTAGAGTGCCTGCAGCCAAGAGCCAAAAGTCCTCAGAGTGGACCAGCTCTGGAGACATTCTGTTTACACCTGAGCCACCAGCGCCCCTCTGCAACAGGCACCGCCATGGCTGACTGAGCTGCCATGACCCAGGCAGGGCACCCTGGTGGAGTCACAGCAGTGGGGAGGAGCTGTGGTTGGAGTCACTTTCTTGGCCTGAGCTGCCCAAGCCACCATGACCCAGGCAGGGTGCCACTGCTCACTCACTCCCAGGGGAAGGAGCCACTATTGTACCCTCTCTCTCCCTACACACCGGAACTTACAGATGAACAATAAAGGAAGCTCTGCTGGTCACAGAGTAATACAAAAAGCCCAAGACAGGTAGAAGGACACTTACAGCTGAGACCCCAAAGAAATAGAAATATTATTATTAATTCTATCAATCTGGTCCATTCTGGGGTCACTTCTAGTTTTTTGTTTTTTGTTTTATTAATTATGATCTTAGTCCTAAGGGATCTACAAGTTTTACAAGATATTTTTATTCTATTTTTTATTCTATTTTTATTTTTAGCCTTTTTATATATTTCTATTTCTAGATAAGTTTTTTCTAGTGCTGACTGTATCTCTCCTACCTTCTTTTCATCTCTTTTATACATTTCTATTTCTTTTTCTTTTCATATTTCCAGTCACACTATGCTTTTCTGTTGCCCTGTCTTCTATCCTTTTTTAGTTCATTTTACCTTAATATATTTATAAGCAACATCATCGCTCTTCTCTATTTCCTTGCTTTATTCTCCAGATGACACACTGCTTTGGTTTTTATTATTAGGTTTTGTCTCTATCATAGTTCTAAGTATAATTGTCTGATTTCATTCTGAGAATCTTCAGTCTGTCTGGTGGTACTCTTGTTCTTTATTATATTTGATCCTAGCTTTCAAAATCTCCCTGGATTTGTGTTTGTGTGTTTGGGGGGGGTGTGGTTTTGGTTTTGAATTTCTGTTGGTTTTCTCTTTGATTGTCTGATGGCATACTGGGATTCTTCTGTCAGGTCTTTCTAGTGCCATATGTTCTACTGGATTCAGTATTTGTGTGTCTTTTACATATATGTGTTGCCTTGACTTAGTATTTGTTTGACTCAACACACTGCCATTAGTCTGGGGCTTGGACAGTCTTCTTTAAACTCCTTTATTGCTGGGACAAGGAACCTCTGAAGTCTGGACTACTCCATCAGAAGTCAAGTAGGAGGCTCTGGGGAGGGAGCACTGAATCCAGGATGCTAGACTACTAGGGAGTCCTCACACACAGGGAAGATTAACTGCAGAGAATTTTCACAGAGCCCTGTATCAGAGTCTAAGACTCATCTTCATCCAACTGTCTGCAATTGCCAGTGTTGGACACCTCAAACCAAACTACAAACAAGACAGGAACACAAACCCACCCATCAGCACATAGACTACCTAAAGCCATATTAACCTCACAGATACCCTAAAACACACCAACTGACATGGCCCTGCTCATCAGAGAGAAAAGACACAGAGTCACACACCAGAAAGCAGACACCAGATCCCCCCACCAGGAAGCCTACTCAAGACACTGGACAAACCCCACCACAGAGGGGAGAGGGCAGAAACAAGAGGAATTACAGCTAGGCAGCATAGGGAAAGGTGACAGCAAATCATATAAATTAGACAAAATGAGAAAACAAAGAAACACCACGCAGGCAAAGGAGCAGGAAAAAAACCCACAAGACCAAATAAATGAGGAGGAAATAGGAAAATTGCCTGAAAAAGAATTCAGAGTAGTGATAGTAAAGATGATCCAAAATCTCAATAACAAAATACAGAAAATACAAGAAACAGTTAATAAGGACTCAGAAGAACTAAAGAGCAAACAAACAGTAATGGACAACAAAATAACTGAAATTAAAAATACTCTAGATGGTATAAACAGCAGAATAACTAAGGCAGAAGAACAAATAAGTGAGTTGAATGGGGGAAATAACTGCCACAGAGTGGAAACAGAAAAAAGAATAAAAAAAATGGAAGACAGTCTCTGAGACCTTGGTGACAACATGAAGGGCACCAACATTCGAATCACAGGCATCCCAGAAGAAGAAGAAGAAAAGAAAGGGCCTGAGAAAATATTTGAAGAGGTTATAGTGGAAAACTTCCCCAATATGGGAAAGGAAATAATCAAGCCCAAAGCGCAGAGTCCCATACAGAATAAATCCAAGGAGTAATACACCAAGGCACATATTAATCAAACTAACGACAATTAAACACAAAGAAAAAATATTAAAAGCAGCAAGAGAAAAGCAACAAATAATATATAAGGGAAAACCCATAAGGATAACAGCTGATCTTTCTGCAGAAAATCTGCAGGACAGAAGGGAATGGCAGGATATACTGAAAGTCCTGAAAGAGAGAAACCTACAGCCAAGAAGACTCTACCCAGCAAGAATCTCATTCAGATTTGAGGGAGAAATCAAAAGCTTTCCAGACAAGCAAAAGTGAAGACAATTCAGCACCACCAAACCAGCCTCACAACAATTGCTAAAGGAACTTTTCTAAGCAGGAAACACAAGAGAAGGAAAAGACCTATAAAAACAAACCCAAAACAATTAAGAAAATGGTAATAGGAACATACATGTCAATAATCACCTTAAATATAAATGGATTAAATGCTCCAACCAAAAGACACAGACTGGCTGAATGGATACAAAAACAAGACCTTTCTATATGTGGCCTACAAGAAACCCACTTCAGACCAAGGGATACATATAGACTGAAAGTAAAGGGATGGAAAAAGATATTCCATGCAAATGGTAGTCAAAAGAAAGCTGGAGTAGCAATACTCATATCAGACAAATTAGACTTTAAAGACTATTACAAGAGCTAAGGAAGGACACTACATAATGATCAAGGGGTCAATCCAAGAAGAACATATCACAATGGTAAATATCTATGCCCCCAACATAGGAGCACCTCAATACATAAGGCAAATGCTAAGAGCCATAAAAAGGGAAATCAACAGTAACACAATAATAGTAAGAGACTTTAACACCCCACTTACATCAATGGACAGATCATCCAAACAGAAAATAAATAAAGACACACAAGCTTTAAATGACACATTAGACCATCTTGACTTAATTGATATTTATAGGACATTCCATCCAAAAACGACAGAATACACTTTCTTCCCAAGTGCACATGCAACACTTTCCAGGATAGATCACATCTTGGGTCACAAATCAAGCCTCAGTAAATTCAAGAAAACTGAAATCATATCAAGCATCTTCTCTGAACTCAAAGCCATGAGACTAGATATCAATGACAGGAAAAAAAGCTGTAAAAAATACAAACACATGGAGGCTAAACAATTCACTATTAAACAACCAAAAATTAACTGAAGAAAGCAGAGGAAATCAAAAACTATCTAGAAACAAATGACAATGAAAACACAACAACCCAAAACCTATGGGACGCAGCAAAAGCAGTTCTAAGAGGGAAGTTTATAGCAACACACTCCTACCTCAAGAAACAAGAAAAATATTGAATAAACAAGTTAACCTTACACCTAAAACAATTAGAAAAAGAAGAACAAAGAAACCCCAAAGTGAGCAGAAGGAAAGAAACCATAAAGATCAGATCAGAAATAAATGAAAAAGAAATGAAGGAAACAAGAGCAAAGATCAATGAAATTAAAAGCTGGTTCTTTGAGAAGATAAACAAAAATGCTAAACTATTAGCCAGACTCAGGAAAAAAAAAGGGAGAAGATGCAAATCAACAGAATTAGAAATGAAAAAGGAGAAGTAACAATGGACATCACAGAAATACAAAAGATCATGAGAGACTACTACAAGCAACTATATGCCAATAAGTTGGATAACCTGGAAGAAATGGATATATTCTTAGAAAAATACAATCTTCCAAGACTGAACCAGGAAGAAATAGAAAATACAACCTGACCAATCACAAGTATGGAAATTGAGACTGTGATTAAAAATCTTCCAACACACAAAAGCCCAGGGCCAGATGGATTCATGGGTGAATTCTATCAAACATTTAGAGAAGAGCTAACACCTATCCTTCTCAAACTCTTCCAAAATATTGCAGAAGGAGGAACACTCCCAAACTCATTCTATGAGGCCACCATCACCCTGATACCAAAACCAGGCAAAGATGCCACAAAAAAAGAAAATTACAGGCCAATATCACTGATGAATATAGATGCAAAAATCCTCAACAAAATACTAGCTAACAGAATCCAACAGCACATTAAAAAAATCATACACCATGATCGAGTGGGGTTTATCCCTGGGATGCAAGGATTCTTCAGTATACACAAATCAATGAATGTGATACATCATATCAACAAATTGAAGGATAAAAACCATATGATCATCTCAATAGATGCAGAAAAAGCTTTTGACAAAGTTCAACATCCATTTATGATAAAATCTCTCCAGAAAATGGGCATAGAAGGAAATTACCTCAAAATAATAAAAGCCATATATGAGAAACCAAAAGCCAACATCATTCTAAATGGGGAAAAACTGAAAGAATCCCCTCTTAGAAAAGGAACAAGACAAGGGTGTCCACTCTCACCATTATTATTCAACATAGTTTTGGAAGTTTTAGCCACAGGAATCAGAGAAGAAAAAGAAATAAAAGGAATCCAAATTGGAAAAGAAGTAAAATTGTCCCTCTTTGCAGATGACATGTTATTATACACAGAAAACCCAACTCTACCAGAAAATTCCTAGCACTAATCGATGAATTTAGTAAAGTAGCAGGATATAAAATTAATGCACAGAAATCCCTTGCATTCCTATACACTAACAATGGAAGAGCAGAAAGAGAAATTAAGGAAACACTCCCATTTACCATTGCAACACAAAGAATAAAATACCTAGGAATAAACCTGCCTAAGGAGGCAAAGGATCTGTATGCAGAAAACTTTAAGACACTGATGAAAGAAATCAAAGATGACACAAACAGATGGAGGGACATACCATGTTCTTGGACTGGAAGAATCAACATCGTGAAAATGACTGTACTACCCAAAGCAATTTACAGATTCAATGCAATCCCCATCAAATTACCAATGGCATTTTTCACAGAACTAGAACAAGAAATCTTACGATTTGTATGGAAACAAAAGACCCCGAATAGCCAAAGCGATCTTGAGAAGGAAAAATGGAGTTGGTGGAATCAGGCTTCCTGACTTCAAACTATACTACAAGGCCACAGTGATCAAGACAATATGGTACTGGCACAAAAACAGTAAGGAAGATCAATGGAACAGAATAGAGAACTCAGAGGTAAACCCAAGCACATATGGGCACCTTATCTTTGACAAAGGAGGCAAGAATATACAATGGAAAAAAGACAGCCTCTTCAATAAGTGGTGCTGGGAAAATTGGACAGCAACATGTAAAAGAATGAAATTAGAACACTTCCTAACACCATACACAAAATAAACTCCAAATGGATTAAAGACCTACATGTAAGGCCAGACACTATAAAACTCCTAGAGGAAAACCTAGGCAGAACACTCTATGACATCCATCAAAGCAAGATCCTTTTGGACCCACCTCCTAGAAGCATGGAAATAAAATCAAGAATAAACAAATGGGACCTCATGAAACTTAAAAGCTTTTGCACAGCAAAAGAAACCATAAACAAGACTAGAAAGCAACTCTCAGAATGGGAGAAAATACTTGCCAACGAAGCAATGGACAAAGGATTAATCTCCAAAATAACAAGCAGCTCATGCAGCTTAATACCAAAAAAGCAAATAACCCACTCCACAAATGGGCAGAAGACCTAAACAGACATTTCTCCAAAGAAGATATACAGATGGCCAACAAACACATGAAAAGATGCTCAACATCACTAATCATCAGAGAAATGCAAGTCAAAGCCACAATGAGGTATCACCTCACACCAGTCAGAATGGCCATCATCAAAACATCTACAAACAACAAATGTTGGAGAGGGTGTGGAGAAAAGGGAACCCTCCTGCACTGTTGGTGGGAATGTAAGTTGGTACAGCCACTATGGAAAACAGTTTGGAGGTTCCTTAAAAAACTACAAATAGAACTACCATATGATCCAGTCATCCCACTACTGGGCATATACCCAGAGAAAACCATAATCCAAAAAGAAACACGTACCATAATGTTCATTGCAGCACTATTTACAATAGCCAGGACATGGAAGCAACCGAAATGCCCATCAACAGATGAATGGATAAAGAAGATGTGGCATATATATACAATGGAATATTACTCAGCCATAAAAAGGAATGAAATGGAGCTATATGTGATGAGGTGGGTAGATCTAGAGTCTGTCATACAAAATGAAGTAAGCCAGAAAGAGAAAAACAAACACTGTATGCTAACTCATATATACTGAATCCAAAAAAAAAAAAATGGTACTAATGAACCCAGTGACAGGGCAAGAATAAGGATGCAGATACAGAGAGAATGGACTGGAGGACATGGGGTTGGGGGGGCAGGGGGCGAAGGGGAAACTGGGATGAAGTGAGAGAGTAGCATAGACATATTTACACTACCAACTGTAAAATAGATAGCTAGCAGGAAGTTGAGGGGAGCATGAGGGACAGTCATGGGAGGCAGGGGATATGGGGATATATGTATAAATACAGCTGATTTGCTTTGGTGTACCTCAAAAGCTGGTACAAGCGTGTAAAGCAATTATATTCCAATAAAGAGCTTAAAAAATATTAATAATAATACAAATTTTTTAAAAATTAAAAAAAAAAGCATGGCATACCAAGTTTGAAAAAATAGACTTCCAAGTTTTGGTGACAAGTCTTACAGTGCCACAGTTTCTTTGAAAAGCTTTTGCAAACATCCCAATTAAACTTCATCATTATGGTTCTTGTGTCTTCTTGGATATTTCTCTAATAAACTTTGTAAAACAAAAAACAAAACAAAACAAAACAAAATAAAGGTTTGAGAGACAACCAAAAGCTAGGGCAGGGTTGAACAATAAGATTCACCTCCTACATGAAGCCACTCATTATAGATTAGGAAAGGTAGCTGTTTTATCCAATACAACCACACCTGAAATATTCTCCAGGATAAATCACATGCTAGGCCACAAAACAAGTCTAATAAATTTAAGAAGACTGAAATCATATAAAGCACCTTTTCCAACCACAATGGTATGAAACTAGAAATCAGTGAAAAGAAGAAAATTGTAAAATTTACAAATATGTGGAGATTAAACAACATGCTACTGAATAACCAATTGGTCAAAGATGAAATCAAAAAAGAAATGAAAAATTACCTTGAGACAAATGGAACTGGAAATACAACATACCAAATTATGTGATGCAGCAAGAACAGTTCCAAGAGGGAAGTTCATAGCAACAGATGGCTACATTAAGAAACAAGAAAGATATAAAAGAAACAACATAAGCCAAATAAACTTACTCCACAAGGAACTAGAAAAAAAGAAGAACAAACTAACCCCAAAGTTAGTAGAAGGAAGTAAATAACAAAGATCAGAGCAGAAATAAATGCAATAGAGACTAAAAATGCAATAGAAAAGTCTGATGAAAATAAAAGCTCAGTTTTTGAAAAGGTAAACAATATTGTCAAACCCTTAGCTAGACTCACCAAGAAAAAAGATGCAAATAAATAAAATCAGAAAAGAGGAGATATTACAATCGATATCACAGATACACAAAAGAACATAAGAGATTATCATGAACAATAAGCCAAAAACCTAGAAATCCTAGAAGAGATGGGAAATTACCATAGAAATATACAACAACACTGAATTACGTAGAAATAGAAAATCTGAAGAGACCAATTACTAGTAAGGGAGATGGAATCAGTAATCAAAAACATCCTAACAAACAAAAGTGCAGGACATACAATAAAGAAAGGACAGTCTCTTCAAAAACAGTGTTTGGAAAACTAGACAATCACATGCAAAAAAATGAAAGTAGACCATTACCTTACACCACACACAAATATTAATTCAAAATGTATTAAAGACTTGGATGTAAGACCTGAAATCATAAAAGTCCTAGAAGAAAACACAGTCAGTATACTCTTTGACACTGGTCTTAGCTATATCTTTCTGGATATGTCTCCTCAAGCAAGAAAAACAAAAGCAAAAATAAACAGGTGTCTAACTAAAAAGTTTCTTCACAGCAAAGGAAACCATCAACAAAACTAAAAGAAAACTTACCAAATGGGATAAGATATTTGTAGATCATTTATCTCATAAGGAGTTAATATCCAAAAAATATAAAGAATTCATAAAACTCAATATCAAAAAAAAAAAAAAAACCTGAAAATATAAGCAGAGAAACTGAATAGACATTTTTCCAAAGGAGACATACAGATGGCCAACAGACAAATGAAAAGATGCTCAGCATCACTAATTAATAGGTAAATGCAAATCAAAACCACTATGAGATATTGCCTCAGACCCATCAGAATGGCTATTATCAAAAACAGAAAAAAATAACAAGTGTTGGAGAGTATATGGAGAAAAGGGAAATCTCATAGACTTGGTAGAAAGGTAAATTGGTGCAGCCACTATGAAAAACAATACGGTAATTTTTCAAAAAATTAAGAATAGGCGGCAGCAGCGAAGAGCGCTCGCGCGGACTTCTCGGCTTTCCCGTGCGGTGCTGCCTCCCACCGCGCCTCTGCCTCCTGCTCGGCCCTGCCGCCGGCTTCCTCCTCCCCAGACTGCCTTTAGCCCGCGCGCCAGCCGGCTCCGTTATGGCGACCCGCAGACCCAGCGTCATGATTAGTGATGATGAACCGGGTTATGACCTAGATTTATTTTGTATACCTAATCATTATGCTGAAGATTTGGAAAAGGTGTTTATTCCTCATGGACTAATTATGGACAGGACCGAACGGCTGGCTCGAGATGTGATGAAGGAGATGGGAGGCCATCACATCGTGGCCCTCTGTGTGCCCAAGGGGGGCTATAAATTATTTGCTGACTTGCTGGATTACATCAAAGCACTGAATAGAAATAGTGATAGATCCATTCCTATGACTGTAGATTTTATCAGACTGAAGAGCTACTGTAATGACCAGTCAACAGGCGACATAAAAGTAATTGGTGGAGATGATCTCTCAACTTTAACTGGAACTGACACTGGCAAAACAATGCAAACCTTGCTTTCCTTGGTCAAGCAGCATAATCCAAAGATGGTCAATGTTGCAAGCTTGCTGGTGAAAAGGAACCCTCGAAGCGTTGGATACAGACCAGACTTTGTTGGATTTGAAATTCCAGACAAGTTTGTTGTAGGATATGCCCTTGACTATAATGAATACTTCAGGGATTTGAATCATGTTTGTGTCATTAGTGAAACTGGAAAAGCAAAATACAAAGCCTAAGATGAGAGCTGAAGTTGAGCTTGGAAACATCTGGAGTCTCATTGAAATCACCAGTAAAATTATCAAATGTTCTAGTTCTGTGGCCAGCTGCTTAGTAGAGCTTATTGCATGTATCTTCTAAGAATTTTATCTGTTTCGTATTTTAGAAAGGTCAGTTGCTGCATTCCCGAAATCTTTATTTGCACTATGAGCCTATAGGCTATCAGTTCCCTTTGGGTGGATTGTTGTTTGGCTTGTGAATGAAAAATCTCTTAAACCACACCACTATTGAATGAAAATATTGAAATTGTATCTGTAAGAAACATTTAAAGAGAAGAGTATATTAGTTTTTTAATTGGTATTTTAATTTTTATATATTCAGGAAAGAACAGAAGGGATTGAATATTGTTATTATACCAATGTGTGTTTAGAAAAGTAAGAAGCAGTCAGTTTCACATTAGTGACAGCATTAAGAGGTATCATTACGTTGGATAAACCGTACATCCTGGAATTACTTTAGTAGGTTTCAGTAGTAGTAACTGTGTTTTTCTGCTTGTTCAGATTATTTCTGGTGGATCTTTGTCAACAGTTCCTTTTAAATACAGGTCAATAGGTTCCAAAAACCTACCACTTTTTGAATTCTTCAATGTAAAAAATCCTTAAAATAAAGGCTGTCTCTTTAAAAAAAAAAAAAAAAAGAATAAAACTATATGATCCATCTGCTTAACTTCTGGGTATTTATCCAAAGAGTACAAAAATACTAATTCAAAAAGATACATGCACCCCTATGTTCATGGCAGCATTATTCACAATAGATAAGATACGGAAACAACCTAAGTGCCCATCAATGAATGAATAAATAAAGAAGATGTGGTATATATATATATACATATATATACACACACACACAATAGAATACTACTCAGTCATAAAAAGATGAAATCTTGCCAATTGCAACAACATGGATGTACCTTGAGGATATTATACTAAGTGAAATAAGTCAGGTGGAGAAAGACAAATAACGTATGATTTCAATCATGTGGAATATTTTTAAAAATCAAAATAAACAAAACAAACAAAAACAAACACATAGATACAGAGAACACATTGAGGAGAAAGAGGGTTGGAGGGAGGGCAAAATGGTAAAGGGGGTCAACTGCCTGGTGATGGACAGAAACTGGACTCTTGTGGTAAGCAGGCTGTTGTGTACTCAGAAGCCAAATTATAATGTTGTATACACGAAACATACAATGTTATAAACCAATGTTACCTCAGTAAAAATAATTATTACCTCAATAAAAATAAAAGCCAGACCAAAAAAAGTACATGCCATATGATTCTTTTTACATAAAATTCTAGAAAATACAAATTAATCATTAGAGCAAAAGCCAATTAGTGACTACCTGGGAATGCAGAAAGGCAAGGAAGAGCAGGAGAGAGGGTTACAAAGAGGCAGAGACATTTTTAGGAGTGATGAATATTTTCATTATCTTGACTGTGATGATTTCATAGGATATACATATGTCAAAACATATCAAACTGTACTCTTTAAACATATGCGCCATTATGGTTTGAATTGTGTACCCCCAAATTCATACACTGAAGTTCCAACCCCTAGTAACTAATAATGTGACCTTATTTGGGATAAGTTGAAATGAAATTAGTTAAGATGGAGTAGGTTAGGCCCCTAAAACAATATGATTGGTATCCTTATAAAAGGGGGAAACTTAGATACAGACATATGAGCAGGGAGAACGCCATGTGGTAACTAGAGTTCCTTGCCACAAGGAACTACCAGAAACTAGGAGACAGGCCTAGAACAGATCCTTTCCCAGGACCCTCAGAGTAGCATGACCTACAATACCAATACCTTATCTTGGACTTCTAGCCTCTAGAACTGTGAGACAATAAATGCCTGATGTTTAAGCCATTCAGTTGTACTTTTTTTTATAACAGCCCTAGGAAACTAATACATGCAGTAATTGTATGTCAATCATACCCCCAACATAGTTGTTTTTAAAAATCCAGTAGATAGAAATGATCTGCGCCTACTTATCTGGATTCATATTGTACCACTAGTTCACTCTCCATGTTCTTTTGAACATTCTAAACTTTTCTTGCAACAGGGCTTTGCATTTGCTGTTTGTTCATTATGAAGAGCTCTTTCACCATCTCTCCAAATGGCTTCCTCATTATCTCAGCTTAAAAATTACTTCCTCAGAAAAGCCTTCCTTGACCACCAAATCTGGTATCTCACACTACCCCCATCACTTTTTATCCCATTATCTCATACCTTTTTCATAGCATTTATAACTTTCTGATATTATATTATTTGTTCACACGTTTTTCTCTGTTTCTCCCTTTCCAAATAGAATGTAAACATCATAAAAGGAGAGGCTCATCTATCGTGGTCATCACTGTATGCTCAGAATTCAAACCAGCCTATTGTATATACTATATGTTCAATAAATATTTACTGAACACATAAATAAGTGAACATATAGATGCTAATCTCAGAGTGTATAATTCAATACATAGAGAGGTTATTAACTGCTTCAATGTTCTATAGATAACTACAGGCAAAGCCCAGCTAAAATCCAAGTTTCCTAATATCCTTTTTATTACACTAAAATTTTAATTCAAAGGTAAAAAAAGCCACCCACAATCTTCAATTAGCTAAACAGAGGAGTGACATTGGAATATGGATCAGATTTACTAATACTTTCCCCTCCTCAAAGAGTGGGTACTTTTTTAGCTTGCAAGATGCTCTAGTTCCATAAAATTCTAAAATTTCATGCAACAGATATTTTTTTAAACATGTTTATTCATCTGAACTTTGAGTTATCTATAAGAATCAAATTACAATAGTCTGCAATTTGAAACAAAATCTGTTTATTAAACTCCTTTTAATGCTCTTTTCTTAAACAATACAGATAATTGATAGCAAGTAGAGCTGGACCTCATGGGCATATTGATCATTTTACTACCTCAAAGCTCCAAAGTAAAGAGACAATTTTGATTTAATATGTATAAAAATTATGTCAATTTGCTGCTCTCTTTTGGCAACCAGTTAAAGCCCCTAATATGCCAGATTTATATGAATTTATACAAGCTTGTCCCATCCATTTCAAAACATTTTTAAAATTAAGGTCATATATAAATGTTAATAGGAATTGCTAATGTTTTCTGTAATAAAATTTGTAGTATTATAAAGTCAGATCAGTATTGTCTCTTTCCTATATATCAAAACTTATTTCTCTAACCCTTAGTATAATATCTTTCACTCTACTTTTGTTACTTTATATAACCTCTTTGTAATTAGATATTATTTCTCTGGCTGAATAATATGAGCAGTATTAACTGTACTCACAATAACATGCGTAACCACTTCTCAGCAACTAATCAACAATACGTTATTAATCTCACCAAAATGTATCTTAACTTTTCTCATCTTTGTTTAGTAGACCTTTTACTTTAAAAGATACTTTAAAAACAATACCTTTTACAGTATTGTTACATGAGAAAATCAATAAAAGATCATTAGCAAATTAATCCGTGGTAGCTAAGGAACAATAAACTAATAACATAGCTAACTTCCTTCAGTACACGTGTGTAAAAAACAATTGAAGTGAAAGTAGGTAGACACAAAAAATCACATATGGTATGATTCCACTTATTTGAAACACACTGAATAAGTGAATTCATAGAGACAGAAAGCAGACTCACGGTTACCAGGGACTGGGGGAATGGAAAATAGGGAATAACAGCTTAGAGGGTAAAGGGTATTCTTTTGGGGTGATGAAATGATTTGGAACTAGATAAAGGTAGTGCTTGCACAACACTGTGAATGTATTAAATGCCACAGAACTGTTCATTTTGAAGTGTTTATTTTAAAAAAGACAACTTAACAGCTTAAGGCAAAAATATTAACAATGCATTGTGGTGTTTGTAACATATGTAGAAGTATATTGTATGTCAAAAATAGAACAAAGGACAGGAATGGGGAATTGAAATATATTTCTGTAAGGTTTTTATACTATATGTCTATGATATTATTAGAAGGTAAACTATGATAAGTTAAAGTCATATATTGAAAATCCTAGAGCAAACACAAAAAAATAATACTATAGCTAAAAAGCCAATAGTGCCAAAGAATGAGAAGACACAGACTGGGAGAAAATATTTACAAAAGACCTATCAGATAAACCATTATCTGAAATAGTCAAAGAATACTAAAACTCAACAATAAGAAAACTAACAATCTGATTTAAAAGTGGACAAAAGACCTGAGCAGACATTTCACCAGAGACAACATACAGATGGCAAATCAGTATATGAAAAGATGTTCCAAATTATATGCCATCAGGGAACTGCAAATTAAAAAACAAGATACCACTACATACCTATTAGAATGGCCAATATCGAGAACACTGACAATACCAAGTGCTAGCAAGAATGTGGAGCAACAGGAACTCTCATTAATTGCTGGTGGGGATGCAAAATGATACAGCCACTTTAGAAGACAGATTGGCAGTTTATTACAAAACTGAATGACTTATCACAAGATCCAGAAATCATGTTTATTAGTTTTAACCCAAAGGAGTTAAAAGCCTGTGTCCAGGAGAAAAAGATGGCGGCGAAGTAGAGGGATGTGGAATGCATCCCTCTCCACAGATGCATTGGGAATGCACCAAATGATGCAATAATTCCCACAGAGAACCAGCTGAACACCAGCAGATGGCCTCGGACACCAGAAAGGACTGCAAGGATCCCAACATAACCGGTAGGGAGGCATCTACGATGGCTCAAAGAGGGTGAAGCAGCAGAGCCGTAGCAGATGGGGGAGAGTGAGAAACACGCGGAGGGTCCACACTGCAGCTCAGCCTTCCTGGACCGAAACGTCGATCCACAGCTGAACAGAGGGTCCAGGAGCGGGAGCGTGGGAACCGGAGAGCTGGTTCAGAGTGAGAAATATTGTTGCCAGTAAGGTGACAGACCGAGAGGACAGGAGGGAAGAGATCCACGGTGAGGAGTGCCCACCCCTGAGAGCTGCCCGGCCATGATGGAAGCTGGATGCTGCAGGCTCCGCAGGCATAGCCTCTCTCTCTCTTTTGGAGCTTCTGCAGCAGGCAGTGGAGACATGCCCTGTGGGCCACCTAAGGCGCTCAGGGATAACAAGTACCCTCAGGCACTCGGGCGGGGCTGGATTAAAACCCCTTGGAACCCGGCAGCAGGGAGGCTGCCAAAAAAAAACCTGAGAGAGGCCCAACTCTGAGACTTTCTGTTTACACCTGAGCCACCAGCGTTCCTCTGCAACAGGCACCTCCAAGACTGACTGAAACAATAGTGTGCCACTGCTCACTCACTCCCAGGGGAAGGAGCCACTATTGTACTCTCTCCCTCCCCACACACCGAGGCTTACAGACGAACAATAAAGGAACCTCTGCTGGTCACAGAATAATGCAAAAAAACCCAAGGCGAGTAGAAGGACACTTACCACTGAGACTCTAAGGAAACAGAAATATTAGTATCAATCCTATTGAACTGGTCCATTCTGGGAACAGTTCTGGATTTTTTTTTTCTCTCTTTTTTTTTTTTTTTATTAATTATGATCTTAGTCCTAAGGGATCTACAAGTTTTATAACATAATTTTTTTAAATTTTTTTTATACTATTTTTATTTTTTTGCCTTTTTATATACTTCTATATCTAGCTAAGTTTTTGGTAGTATGGACAATATATCTCTCATACTTTCCTTTCATCCCTATCTTTTATACATTTCTATTCCTTTCTTTTTATTTGCATATTTCCAATCACACTACACTCTTCTGTTCCCCTTTCTTCCAGCCATTTTTAGTTTATTTTATCTTAACATACTTATAAGCAACACTATCGATCTGCTCAGACTCCTTGCTCTATTCTCCAGAGGACGCACCACCTTGGTATTTAATATTAGGTTTTTGTCTTTATCTTAGTTCTTAGTACAATTGTCTAATTTCATTCTGAGAATCTCCATTCTGTCTGGTGGTACTCTAGCTCTTTTCTATATTTGATCCTAGCTTACAAAATCTCCCTGGATTAATGTTTGTATGGGTAAGGTGTTATTTGTTTGTTTGTTTGCTTTTGCTTTTGTCTCTGATTTGTTCTCTTTCAGTTGTCAATTTCTGTTGGGTTTCTCTTTGAATATCTGATAGCATACTGGGATTCTGTCAGGTCTTTCCAGAGCCTTATGTCCTAATGGATTTAGTAATTGTGTGTCTTATACATGTATGTGTTTCCTAGACTTAGTATTTGTTTAATCCAATACTTGGACATTAGTCTGAGGCTTGGACAGTCTTCTCTAAACACCTCTATCGCCAGGACAAGCAACCCCAAAAGCTTGGACAACCATGAGGAAACAAAGAAACACCATGCAGGCAAAGGAGCAGGAAAAAACCCCACAAGACCAAATAAATGAGGAGGAAATAGGAAAAATGCCTGAAAAAGAATTCAGAGTAATGATAGTAAAAATGATACAAAATCTTGATAACAAAATAGAGAAAGTACAAGAAACAGTTCATAAAAACTCAGAAAAACAAATAGCAATGGATAACAAAGTAACTGAAGTTAAAAATACTCTAGATGCTATAACCAGCAGAATGACTGAGGCAGAAGAACGAATAAGTGAGTTGGAAGATAGAATGGGGGAAATAAATGCCACAGAGCAGGAAAAAGAAAAAAGAATAAAAAGAATAGAAGACACTCTCAGAGACCTCAGTGATAACATTAAGCATACCAACATTCGAATTATAGGCATCCCAGAAGAAGAAGAACAAAAGAAAGGGCCTGAGAAAATATTTGAAGAGGTGATAGTGGAAAACTTCCCCAACATGGGAAAGGAAATAATTAACCAAGTCCAAGAAGCACAGAGAGTCCCATACAGAATAAACCCAAGGAGAAATACGCCAAGGCACATATTAATCAAACTAACGACAATTAAACACAAAGAAAAAATATTAAAAGCAGCAAGAGAAAAGCAACAAATAACATATAAGGGAAAACCCATCAGGATAACAGCTGACCTTTCTACAGAAACTCTGCAGGACAGAAGGGAATGCCAGGATATACTGAAAGTCCTGAAAGAGAGAAACCTACAGCCAAGAATACTCTACCCAGCAAGAATCTCATTCAGATTTGAGGGAGAAATCAAAAGCTTTCCAGACAAGCAAAAGTGAAGACAATTCAGCACCACCAAACCAGCCTCACAACAAGTGCTAAAGGAACTTCTCTAAGTAGGAAACACAAGAAAAGGAAAACACCTACAAATACAAACCCAAAACACTTAAGAAAATGGTAATTGGAACACATATGTCAATAATCACCTTAAATGTAAATGGATTAAATGCTCCAACCAAAAGACACAGACTGGCTGAATGGATACAAAAACAAGACCCTTCTATATGCGGCCTACAAGAAACCCACTTCAGACCAAGGGATACATATAGACTGAAAGTAAAGGGATGGAAAAAGATAGTCCATGCAAATGGAAGTCAAAAGAAAGCTAGAGTAGCAATACTCATATCAGACACATTAGACTTTAAAGTAAAGACTATTAAAAGGGACAAGGAAGGACACTACCTAATGATCAAGGGATCCATTCAAGAAGAACATATCACAATGGTAAATATCTATGCCCCCAACATAGGAGCACCTCAATGCATAAGGCAAATGCTAACAGCTATAAAAGGGAACATCGACAGTAACACAATAATAGTGGGAGACTTGAACACCCCACTTACATCAATGGACAGATCATCCAAACAGAAAATAAAGACACACAAGCTTTAAATGACACATTAGACCATCTCGACTTCATTGATATTTATAGGACATTCCATCCAAAAACGACAGAATGCACCTTCTTCTCAAGTGCACACGGAACATTTTCCAGGATAGATCACATCTTGGGTCACAAATCAAACCTTGGCAAATTCAAGAAAATTGAAATCATATCAAGCATCTTCTCTGACCACAGCACCATGAGACTAGATATCAATTACAGGAAAAAAACTGCAAAAAATACAAACACATGGAGGCTAAACAATTCAGTATCAAACAACCAAGGAATCACTAAAGAAATCAAAGAGGAAATCAAAAAATATCTAGAAACAAACGACAATGAAAACACAACAACCCAAAACCTATGGGACGCAGCAAAAGCAGTTCTAAGAGGGAAGCTTATAGCAATACAGTCATACCTTAAGAAACAAGAAAATTATCGAATAAACAACCTAACCTTACACCTCAAACAACTAGAGAAAGAAGAACAAAGAAACCCCAAGGTGAGCAGAAGGAAAGAAACCATAAAGATCAGAGCAGAAATAAATGAAAAAGAAAGGAAGGAAGCAATAGCAAAAATTAATAAAAGTAAAAGCTGGTTCTTTGAGAAGATTAACAAAATTGATAAACCATTAGCCAGACTCATCAAGAAAAAAAGGGAGAAGATGCAAATCAACAGAATTAGAAATGAAAAAGGAGAAGTAACAACGGACACCTCGGAAATACAAAAGATCATGAGAGACTACTACAAGCAACCATATGCCAATAAATTGGAGAACCTGGAAGAAATGGATAAATTCTTAGAAAAATACAATCTTCCAAGACTGAACCAGGAAGAAATAGAAACCATGAACAGACCAATCACAAGTACAGAAATTTAGGCAGTGATTAAAAATCTCCCAACACACAAAAACCCAGGAACAGATGGATTCACGGGCGAATTCTATCAAACATTTAGAGAAGAGCTAACACCTATCCTTCTCAAACTCTTCCAAAATATTGCAGAAGGAGGAACACTCCCAAACTCATTCTATGAGGCCACCATCACCCTGATACCAAAACCAGGCAAAGATGTCACAAAAAAAGAAAATTACAGGCCAATATCACTGATAAATATAGATGCAAAAATCCTCAACAAAATACTAGCTAACAGAATCCAACAGCACATTAAAAAAATCATACACCATGATTGAGTGGGGTTTATCCCTGGGCTGCAAGGATTCTTCAATATACATAAATCAATCAATGTGATACATCATATCAACAAATTGAAGGATAAAAACCATATGATCATCTCAATAGATGCAGAAAAAGCTTTTGACAAAGTTCAACATCCATTTATGATAAAATCTCTCCAGGAAATGGGCATAGAAGGAAATTACCTCAAAATAATAAAAGCCATATATGAGAAACCAAAAGCCAACATCGTTCTAAATGGGGAAAAACTGGAAGAATTCCCTCTTAGAAAAGGAACAAGACAAGGGTGTCCACTCTCACCATTATTAACCAACATAGTTTTGGAAGTTTTAGCCACAGGAATCAGAGAAGAAAAAGAAATAAAAGGAATCCAAATTGGAAAAGAAGTAAAATTGTCCCTCTTTGCAGATGACATGTTATTATACATAGAAAACCCGAAAGACTCTACCAGAAAACTCCTAGCACTAATCGATGAATTTAGTAAAGTAGCAGGATATAAAATTAATGCACAGAAATCTCTTGCATTCCTATACACTAACAACGGAAGAGCAGAAAGAGAAATTAAGGAAACACTCTCATTCACCATTGCAACACAAAGAATAAAATACCTAGGAATAAACCTGCCTAAGGAGACAAAAGTTCTGTATGCAGAAAACTTTAAGACATTGATGAAAGAAATCAAGGACAACACAAACAGATGGAGGGACATACCATGTTCTTGGACTGGAAGAATCAACATCGTGAAAATGACTGTACTACCCAAAGCAATTTACAGATTCAATGCAATCCCCATCAAATTACCAATGGCATTTTTCACAGAACTAGAACAAGAAATCTTACGATTTGTATGGAAACAAAAGACCCCGAATAGCCAAAGCGATCTTGAGAAGGAAAAATGGAGTTGGTGGAATCAGGCTTCCTGACTTCAAACTATACTACAAGGCCATAGTGATCAAGACAATATGGTACTGGCACAAAAATAGAAAGGAAGATCAATGGAATAGAATTGAGAACTCAGAAGTAAGCCCAAACACATATGGGCACCTTATCTTTGACAAAGGAGGCACGAAAATATAATGGAAAAAAGACAGCCTCTTCAATAAGTGGTGCTGGGAAAATTGGACAGCAACATGTAAAAGAATGAAATTAGAACACTTCCTAACACCATACACAAAATAAACTCCAAATGGATTAAAGACCTAAGTGTAAGGCCAGACACTATAAAACTCCTAGAGGAAAACCTAGGCAGAACACTCTATGACATCCATCAAAGCAAGATCCTTTTGGACCCACCTCCTAGAAGCATGGAAATAAAATCAAGAATAAACAAATGGGACCTCATGAAACTTAAAAGCTTTTGCACAGCAAAAGAAACCATAAAAAGACTAAAAGGCAACCCTCAGAATGGGAAAAAATAATTGCCTATGAAACAACGGACAAAGGATTAACCTCCAAAATATACAAGCAGCTCATGCAGCTTAATACCAAAAAAGCAAATACCCACTCCAGAAATGGGCAGAAGACCTAAAGAGACATTTCTCCAAAGAAGACATACAGATGGCCAACACACACATGAAAAGATGCTCAACATCACTCATCATCAGAGAAATGCAAGTCAAAGCCACAATGAGATATCACCTCACACCAGTCAGAATGGCCATCATCACAAAATCTGGAAACAACAAATGTTGGAGAGGGTGTGGAGAAAAGGGAACTCTCCTGCACTGTTGGTGGGAATGTAAGTTGGTACAGCCTATGGAAAACAATTTGGAGGTTCCTTAAAAAACTACAAATAGAACTACCATATGATCCAGTAATCTCACTTCTGCGCATATACACAAAGAAAACCATAATCCCAAAAGAAACTTGTACCATAATGTTTATTGCAGCACTCTTTACAATAGCCAGGACATGGAAGCAACCTAAATGCCCATCAACAAATGAATGGATACAGAAGATGTGGCATATATATACAATGGAATATTACTCAGCTATAAAAAGGGATGAGATGGAGCTATATGTAATGAGGTGGATAGAACTACAATCTGTCATACAGAGTGAAGTAAGTCAGAGAGAGAAGGACAAATATTGTATGCTAACTCACATATACGGAATCTAAAAATGGTACTGATGAACTCAGTGACAAGAATAAGGATGCACATACAGAGAATGGACTGGAGAACTCGAGGTATGGGAGGGGGCGGGGGGTGAAGGGGAAACTGAGACGAAGCGAGAGAGTAGCACAGACATATATATACTACCAACTGTAAAATAGTCAGTGGGAAGTTGTTGTGTAACAAAGGGAGTCCAACTCGAGGATGGAAGATGCCTTAGAGAACTGGGGTGGGGAGGGTGGGAGGGACTCGGGGGGGGAGTCAAGGAAGGGAGGGAATACGGGGATATGTGTATAAAAACAGATGTTTGAACCTGGTGTACCCCCCAAAAAAATAAAAAAAATAATAATAATAAAAAAAAATAAAAAATAAAAAAAAGGAAAAAAAAATAATTTGGAAATTATTAGAATAATTAAATGATCTTCACTACAGTTTTATCACTTGGTTATTTTATTTATTTATTTATTTATTTATTTGGCCATGCTCCACAACATGTGGGATCTTATTAGTTTCCCTGACCATAGATCAAAACTGTGCTGCCTGCAGTGGAAGTGCAGAGTTTTAACCACTAGACCATCAGGGAAGCTTGGCAATGTCTATTAAAATTTTAAATATATATCTCCATAGGCCCAAGAATTCCAAGTTAATAAATCATTCTACAGAAACAAAAGCACTAACATTAGCATTGTTCATAGTACATAAAAGTAGAAACAAAGAGAAATCCCATTGTATCAGTTAAGATAGAGTAGGTTATGCCAACAATAACAAACAACCCCAAACTCACAGGGGCTCAACACCAGAAAGTCTTATTACTTATTCATACTACATGACCATGGTGGGCTTAATCAGAGAACTCTATTCCATGTAATTTTCACTCACAGACCTAGGATGACAGAGGTTTCATCATCTGTAACATCATAAATTGCTCCAGCAGGAGGAAGAGTGTAACAGAGGGTCTCATGTTATTAACCAAATACTATGGCATGGAAGTAATTAATGCACATCACTTCTACCTAAAACTGATTGGCCAGAACTTACCATATAGCCTTAACAAAATGAGAGGGCAAGTATAATTCTCTCATGTGCCTGGAAGGAGAGAAGAACTGGATACAGTTGATCACAAAAGTCTCTACCATACTCTAGTAGATAAATAGCTAAATTATGGTACATTCATGAAATGTTACACAGCAATTTAAAAGAATGAATTGGAACTATACCATGTTTTAGAGATTTCCATGAGATAATGAATGAATAAAACAAGACTCCAAAAAGTATATATTATCTCATTTTTGTAAATTAACCATGATCAGAGAACCCTGTATGTATGCATGCATACATAAAAATATACCTAAATACATTATATCTAAATCCATCTGTCATGAAGAAATATAAGAAAACCTTCTTGACAAGGGTTATCTAGGAGAGGGGGATTTGGTGGAGGGGGACCCTGATGTATGTAGACAGGGGAAGAGAGAGGGTGAGAAAGAGAGCAAAAGGAAAAAAGTAGGGCACTAAGAATTTGTATGATTATATTTATGCATTGATGTAAGTTATGAATATTGAAACTGTCATTTTTTATCTTTTCCTTATAATTTGATCATTTTTATAGGCCTCAAAACACTGATCTGTTGTTTTTAACTTTTTGCTTCACTAATTAAATGAACTTTTCACTTTCCCCCAGCTCTAAACTCTATGATTTCATAACTTAAATAATGTCTTATCTGTCTCTTTTGTCATTTCCTATCTCTAACCCACAGTTGACCTGCTACTGATTAAAGTTCTTGATGTACTACTACAGCCTGTAGACTATTAATTATACTGAATTCAGATTGCCTGAATTATGAATAATTTATTTCTAACCTTTATATCAACCGAAACAACTTGTTCTTTGACATCATTAGTTTACATTTACATGAAGTAGGAGATATTTTATTACTGCTAAAGTTATGGATATTTTTCTTAGGAAAGGTATTAATCTAATCTAAAAGTCTATAACTTAAACTTTCAGTCTAAGAAATTTTCCCATCTCTCACCTGTACTATTTTAATATCTTCAATAACCTCACGTGTTCTGATTTACATCTAATGATCTTTCTAAAACAAAAGTCTTTTTCAAGTGAGAGGATGGATGGTAGAGTCAGGAAACCATATACTTTATATCCTTTTGTCAAAAGCTTTGTCTCCATCTATTGAAATGATCATATGGTTTTTATCCTTCAATTTGTTAATATGATGTATCACATTGATTTGTGTATACTGAAGAATCCCTGAATTTAGTAAAGTAGCAGGATATAAAATTAATGCACAGAAATCTCTTGCATTCCTATACACTAACAATGAAAAAGCAGAAAAAGAAATTAAGGAAACACTCCCATTCACCATTGTAACAAAAAGAATAAAATATCCAGGAATAAACCTGCCTAAGAAGGCAAAAGACCTGTACGCAGAAAACTATAAGACACTGATGAAAGAAATCAAAGACGATACAAACAGATGGAGAGACATACCATGCTCTTGGATTGGAAGAATCAACATCGTGAAAATGACTGTACTACCCAAAGCAATTTACAGATTCAATGCAATCCCCATCAAATTACCAATGGCATTTTTCACAGAACTAGAACAAGAAATCTTACAATTTGTATGGAAACACAAAAGACCCCGAATAGCCAAAGCAATCTTGAGAAGGAAAGATGGAGTTGGTGGAATCAGGCTTCCTGACTTCAAACTATACTACAAGGCCACAGTGATCAAGACAATATGGTACTGGCACAAAAACAGAAAGGAAGATCAATGGAACAGAATAGAGAACTCAGAGGTAAACCTAAGCACATATGGGCAGCTTATCTTTGACAAACGAGGCACGAAAATACAATGGAAAAAAGACAGCCTCTTCAATAAGTGGTGCTGGGAAAATTGGACAGCAACATGTAAAAGAATGAAATTAGAACACTTCCTAACACCATACACAAAATAAACTCCAAATGGATTAAAGACCTAAGTGTAAGGCCAGACACTATAAAACTCCTAGAGGAAAACCTAGGCAGAACACTCTATGACATCCATCAAAGCAAGATCCTTTTGGACCCACCTCCTAGAAGCATGGAAATAAAATCAAGAATAAACAAATGGGACCTCATGAAACTTAAAAGCTTTTGCACAGCGAAAGAAACCATAAACAAGAAGACAACCCTCAGAATGGGAGAAAATACGTGCCAACGAAGCTATGGACAAAGGATTAATCTCCAAAATATACAAGCAGCTCATGCAACTTAATACCAAAAAAGCAAATAACCCACTCCACAAATGGGCAGAAGACCTTTATAAATAGACATTTCTCCAAAGAAAACATGCAGATTGCTAACAAACACATGAAAAGATGCTCAACATCACTAATCATTAGAGAAATACAAGTCAAAGCCACAATAAAGAATCACCTCACACCGATCAGAATGGCCATCATCAAAAAAACTGGAAACAATAAATGCTGGAGAGAGTGCAGAGAAAAGGGAACCCTCCTGCACTGTTGGTGGGAATGTAAGTTGCTACAGCCACTATGGAAAACAGTTTGGAGGTTCCTTAAAAAACTAAAAATGGAACTACCATATGACCCAGCAATCCCACTACTGGGCATATACTCAGAGAAAACCATAATCCAAAAAGAAACACGTACCATAATTTTCATTGCAGCACTATTTACAATAGCCAGGACATGGAAGCAACCTAAATGCCCATCAACGGATAAAAAAAAAAAATGTGGCATATATATACAATGGAATATTACTCAGCCATAAAAAAGAATGAAATTTAGTTATTTGTAATGAGGTGGATAGATCTAGAGTCTGTCATACAGAGTGAAGGAAGCCAGAAAGAGAAAAACAAATGCCATATGCTAACTCATATATGCGGAATCTAAAAAAAAAAAAAAATGGTACTGATGAACCCAGTGACAGGGCAGGAATAAAGATGCAAATGTAGAGAAAGGACTTGAGGACACAGGGTGGGGTGGGGGGCAAAGGGGAAGTTGGGACAAAGTGAGAGAGTAGCATTGACATATATACACCACCAAATGTAAAATAGACAGCTTGTGGGAAGCTCATGCATGACATAAGGAGATAAACTCGATGATGGGTGATGACTTAGAAGGCCAGGATATGGAGGGTGGGAGGGAGTCGCGGGTGGGTAGGGATATGTGTATAAATACAGCTGATTCACTTTGGTGTACCTCAAAAATTGGCACCACAGTGTAAAGCAATTATAATCCAATAAAGAGCTTTAAAAAAACAAACAAAAAAAACAATAGCATTGGTCTTAAATTTTATTCTGGACTTGGTTGTCAAAACTGACTCTCCAGAGCTCAAAACAGAAGAGAAAAATATAGGCTACTATAACAATATGCTTTCAGAGATTTTTATGATTTTCTAATTTGCAATACTGGATATTATTTGTATTTTTTAATTAACTTTTATTGGAGTATAGTTGCAATGTTATGTTAGTTTCTGATCTTATTTTTAAATCATGTATTAAACATTTTGGTTCTGAAGTTTTGCTATAGAAATCATCAGTATGGTATATGTAAGTTTTTCTTAAATATATATTAAATTTTTATTTAATCAATTCAAAAAATATTGAGTACCTACCATGGGCCAGGAATTGTTCTAAGTACTCAGGATGCATCTATAAACAAAGCAGACAAAAATCCCTGTCTTTGTGAAGTTTATATTCAAGTAAATGAAGACAATGAATAATGAACATACCAAGTATATAGTGTGTTAGACGATAACACGTGCCATGGGGAGAAAAAGGTCAGTGTAAGGGAAATCAGGAGAGAGGGGGATGTTTCCAAGAAAGGAGTATGCCCAGCATTTCAAAAACAGCAAGAAGCAATCTTCCGAAACTTAAGAGCCTAACTCATTTTTTAAAATTAAAAACAAGGAAGAACACTATTTGAAAATTTAAAGAGTGTAAACTAATTGTGACAGATTGGGTAGTTGTTCACCTGACCCTTTTCCCTGATCTCCTGAGACATAACTAGAAATGGGTCACAGTCTGTCTTGAAATTAGGTGTGGCCATATGATTTGGTTCCAGAAAGTAGAATGAGGGTGGAAGTGATGTTCATTTCATAGCCGGGTCATTAAAAACTTCCCACATGGATCCTCCGTGGTATTTCTCCTTTCGCAACAACCTTGGAAGCAAGTTGTTGAAGATGGCAGAGCTAGAAATTGGAAGGAGCCAGGGTTCCTAAATCACCATCTGGAGAAATGCTGCTTCCTAAATAGTAACATTTATGTTGGACTTTAGATAAGTGAGAAGTTGATGATTAGCCAGAAAAGCTAGTGTTAACTAAATACACAAGTCTTGTTTTAATTTAAAATGTTTGAAAATATGTAATAGCTTCAAATATGAGATGTCATGTTATCAAGACTAATAATCCTCCAAAGAAAATACTTGCTCAGGAGGCTAATTATAAAGTTTCAATTAAAGTTTCTAGATCAAAAGCTAGAAATCCTAAGACTATATCCAGTTTTCAGAGTATATTTACAGGTACACAAGTTGAAGGAGGAACATAATTTCTGTAATGTTATATAGCATTTCCATTTTTTCTTGGCTAGCCTTTCCTACAAACACATTTCCACACCATAAGGAAATTAAAATTCTACTACACCAAAATTGTTATAAACAACTCTAAGACTATTTTTATCCATTTGCCAGTTGTTTTTTTAAAGTTCATTCACTCCCTTACTTTCTTAGATGAGTCTTTCATACTACTCTTCTCTTCACAACTTACAACACTCTCTTCCACCTTCACTCTCAGTGGGTAATCTTTTTTTTAAATTAATTAATTTATTTATTGGCTGTGTTGAGTCTTCATTGCTACTGCGTGGGCTTTCTCTAGTTGTGGAGAGCAGAGGCTACTCTTCATTGCCGTGAACAGGCTTCTCATTGCTATGGCTTCTCTAGTTGCAGAGCACGGGCTCTAGGCACGCGGGCTTCAGTAGTTGCAGCATGTGGGCTCAGTAGTTGTGGCTCACAGGCTCTAGAGTGTAGGCTCAGTAGTTGTGGTGCACGGGCTTAGTTGCTCCATGGCATGTGGGATCTTCCCAGACCAGGGCTCAAACCCATGTCCCCTGCATTGGCAGGTGGATTCTTAACCACTGCGCCACCAGGGAAGCCCTCAGTGGGTAATCTTAATTCTTACTTCACTAAGAAAATTGAAGCTATGAAACCAAAAGTTCTACAAACTCCCATCCACCATCATCTTGTGATATATACGTTTCCTTTTCTCTTGTTACTATGGTAGAACTGTCTATTCTCCTAGCTAAGGCCCAGCACTTTAATTCTCCACCAGATTCTATCCCTCTTGCCTATTATAGGACATGCTACCAAGAAAAAAAAAATCTTCTCTTCAGCATAATCATTTTCCATCATCCTGAATCTTTCCATAATTATTTAAACTATTAATTCTTATATCTTTAAAAAAATCTTCTCTACTCACTTCCATTTCAAGTAGCTGCTGCATTCATCTTCTTGCCTTTAAAGTATAACTTCCTGAGTTTCTTACTTTTGATGAAGTTAGCTGTCTACACTTTTTTCCTTCCACTCTTTCTTTAACCACCCTCTTCAATCAAATTCCACTTCACTAACCCTGCCATTGTAAAGATCACCAAAGACCTCCATATTAATAACACATTAATCAATTTTACTTTATCTCTGAGCAGTATTTAACACCATTTATCACTCCCTCTTTGAAATATCTTCTTGCTAGACTTCAGTATTACCCTTGCTAATCCTTTTATGGTTCCTTCTCATCTCTGATCTCTTTTCTAGGTACAGTCACTCTCACAATTGGACATATTCACATCCACTCCAATAGCTTTAAATATGCTACTGACTCCCAAATTTATATCACTTCCCTGGATCTGTCTCTAAGTCTACCTACCATCCCTGTTTGGATGTCTAATATGCATTTTAGACCTAATATGTCCAAAATTACATTGCTCAGTCCAAAAATATTGACATTATCCTAGGCCCTTTCTTTTTTTTTATCACATCCCACATCTAATCTTCAAAATAGATCCAGAAGTTGACCTCTTTACTCCTCTCCTGCTCTCACCTTTGTTCAAGTCACTACCATCTCTCATGTGCATTATTAAAATAACCTGTTTTCTTCTGTTTTAACCTTTTGTCCTCTTCTCAAAATCTGTTCTCAATATAGCAGTCAGAAAGATCCTTATTTTAAAACATGAGTCAGACCACAGTCTTCTTTGTTCAGAAATATCTGCTAATTTCACATCTTATTCATGGTAAAAGCCAAAGTTCTTACAGTAACCTATAAGCAGTACATAGTCTGCCCACCCAAACTCCCTATCCTGTTAAAAACCAGGCCTTTTCTCCATATACTCTTCTTTTGCTCATTATCCTCTACCCACACTAGCCTCCTTGTTGCTTCCCAGATACACTAAGCATACCTCCACCGCCAGGCCTTTATACCTTTCGTCCCTTTTGTCAGGAATGTTATCCTCAAGATAGCCACAGGCTTACTAGTTATTCATTAGGTCTTCAAATGTCATTTCAGTGAGGGCCACTCTACATAAATTTCAACCCTCTTCAATACTCCCTAATACTCTTACCTGTTTTATTTCTCCTGAGCAATTATCATTAACTAATATACTATGTGTTTTGTTTTTGTTTTTATAAATTTATTTATTTATTCATTGGCTGAATTGGGTTTTCGTTGCTGCACACAGGCTTTCTTTAGTTGTGGCGAGTGGGGGCTACTCTTCATTGTGGTGAGCAGGCTTCTCATCGCAGTGGCTTCTCTCATTGTCAAGGCCTGGCTCTAGGCATGTGGGCTTCAGTAGTTGTGGCACATGGGCTCAACAGTTGTGGCTCATGGGCTCTAGAGTGCAGGCTCAGTAGCTGTGGCGCACGGGCTGGCTTAGTTGCTCCACGGCACGTGGGATCTTCCCAGACCAGGGATCGAACCCACGTCCCTTGCATTTGCAGGCAGATTCTTAACCACTGTACCACCCGGGAAGTCCCTACTATGTGTTTTGCTTACATATTTTATTTATTGTCTATTTTCCCCATTAAAATGTAAGCTCTAGAAGAAGAGAGGGCTTATTTTTCTGTTTCATTCATTCCTATATCCCCAGTATCTAGAACTGTGCTTAATTCTTAGCAGATACTCAATAAATATTTGCCAAATGAATGTTGAATAAATGAAGTATTTTAGGAAGTCATACTGGTAGAGCCTTTTTTTCCTGCAACTTAAAGCCATCTGTCAATTTTATAAATAGATAAATCAATGCTGCTTCAAAACGATGAAACAACTAAAATGACCTCAAGATTTTAAAAATAAATATGAGCAAAAATATAATGATTAGCTGTTCAGATGAACTCAAATAATCAATAAGAAGTATTTATTTGCATCCAAAGTATTTTAATAGTAAAGAATAAATAGTAAATCTCAATCATGTGTACCTAGTGTTCAATGGACAACTTTTACAAGTGTGAAAACTTAGCTAAAACAGTCTTCATGAATACAAGAAGAGGTAAAACCAAAATATAATCATCTAAGTACCTGAACAGAATTACAAGTTTTTAAGTAACATGTGGTTATTTCCCATTTAGGCTGAAATATTAAAATATAAAGAAACAAATTACTTATGAAAATATCAAAAAAGTCTCAATTTCAGAAAATGTTTGGCTCTTTAGAAAATAAGAATAAAAAAATTAACTATAAATTTGATGCTATTAGGCTTCTTAATCACACTGATTTTCTGAAATTAAACAAACAGCTTTTCTGCTTCCTTTAGTTTTTGTTTCCTATCCATTTTAGCAATCACAGCCCAACGGTCCTCTTGCATTTTCCTCATAGCTCCAAACTTCAGTGTAGATCCAGGGGTTGTTAGAGACGAAGGAGTCTGAATAGAAAATAAGTAAAATTATAATATGTTTAACTAAAAAAAAATTAAATCTAGCTTTTGAAATTTGCTTTCTGAAATAAAATTTTAAAGCTACCTTTTTTGGTGTTCTGACACAAAGATGAGGAATTGGTGGATTATTATTCTTGTATAGTTTTTTCAATGTCTCTTCCTCTGAAACCATGCTCTTAAAGAAAAATATAAAAATATAATTTGGAGGCTGCCACCATTAATATTATATTATTAAATATTAAATATACACCCCACATATGAGAAGGAGATGGAGGAGTACAGGAGGGAGAAAAAAAAGAGGAGAGAGGGGAACAGAAGAGGGAAAAAAATAAAGAAGACTGAAGAAAGGAGACGACAATATAAATCCTCAATCTGCCAAACAAGGGCCTAGATTTTGATTCTATTAACTATATACCTAAAAGGTTATGTGGAATATAAGATTTGTATGAATAGTGTTTTTGTATTGACTTCTATTTCAGTTTCAGAGTCTTTACACTATCATTTTCCCTGCCCCTTCTCCCTAACCTACTTATTCAAATACACTTAGGCCTTATAATAAGCATTTATAATCCTATAAATATTATAAATGTCAATTATCAATTTATGAATATTTTCCCTAATAATAGCTAACAATAATTTACTATTTTCTTTATGTCAAGCACTGTTTTAAGCACTTTGCATATTTTAATTAGTTTTGATCCCCACAACATTTTTATGACATATGTATACTATTATTATCCCCATTTTAAAGGTGAAGAACTGAGACACAAATATTAAGTAACTTGTCCAAGACTATATAGCCAGTAAGAGGTGAAGCCAGGATTCAAATCTAGGCAGGCTGGCTCCATAATCCATGTTCTTAATGAATATGCTACATAAATTTAGTCAGGTAAGCAAGCAGTTCACATTATCATTTCCTACTGCTTAAAGTCACATTTGACACAAATTTCAGAAGCTTCATGGATGAAAATATTCAACTATTTTCATGAATTCTAAGATTGCAGCAGAATTCACTGTCACTAACAGCTGACTTTTCAGATACAATCAGAACAAGTACATACCAACTGACTAGCTTAGAAAAGAGAAATTATTTTAAAAATCATACTATAAACTATCATTAAAATTTTGGTTAGTACATGGTAACTGAATGTTCACTAATGACTGCCTACATAATAATAAATTAACCTAATTTAAAACAATAAAAACTTGTCTGTCCTTATAACTCTGTAGCATTCATCTTTTATGTGCTTATTATAAAGCCATTTGTATATCTCCTTTGGAGAAATGTCTGGTCAAGTCCTCCGTCCATTTTTAAACTGGCTTGTTTTTTGTCACTGAGTTATAGGAGTTCCTTATGTATTCTGGTTATAAATCTCCTGTCAGATATATGATTTGCAAATATTTTCTCCCAACCTTTAACTTGTCTTTTCACTTTCTTAATAGAGTCCTTTGATGCATTTAAGTTCTTAATTTTGATGAAGTCCAATTTATCTATTTTTTCTTTTTTTTTTTTTTTGCCTGTGCTCTGGTGTCATCATATGCACGTTCTTCTAAGAGTTTCATAGTTTTAGTCCTTATGTTTAGGTCTTTGATTCATTCTGAATCAATTTTTGTATATGGTGTAAGGTAAGAGTCCAACTTCATTCTTTTGCATGTGGATATCCAGTTTTACCAGTACCATTTGTCAAAAAAACTGTCCTTTCCCCATTGAATGATCTTGGCACTCTTGCCAAAAATCAATTGACTATATACGTGAAGATTTATTTCTGGGCTCTGTTTTTTATTACATTGGTGTATATATGTTTGTCTTTATGTCGATACTGTACTGTTTCAATTACTAGCATTGTAATAAGTTTCAAAGTCAGGAACTTTGAGTCCTCCAATGTTATCTTTCTTTTCCAAGATTGTTTTAGCTATCTGAGGCCCTTTGCAATTCTGCATACATGTATTGAATTTTCCATTTCTGTCAAAAATTCTGTTGGAAATTTGATAGGGAACATGTTGAATATGTAGACTGCTTTTGGTAGTTCTTCTTAACAACATTAAGTCTTCCTATCCATGAACACAAAATTTTTTTTCATTTTTTTAAGTCTTTCAGCAGTGTTTTGTAATTTTTAGTGTATGAGTATTTTACTTTCTTGGCTAATTTGTTCTTACGTATATAATTATTCTTAATGGTATAGTAAAGAGAGTTGTTTTCTTAATTTCCTTTTTGGATTATTCATTGCTGGTATATAGAAACAACCAATTTTCATATATTAATCTTACACCCTTCAAACTGCTGAGTTTATTTATTACGTATGGAAGCTTTCTTGTTTAGTCTTTGTGATTTTCCATGTATAGACACGATCATGTCACCTGCAAATTAGAGACAGTTTTACCTCCTTTTCTTCATTAGCATGCCTTTCATTTTTCTTCGTTTTTTGTATTTGTCTAATAGCTAAAAGCCATGGCTAGAACTTCCAGTACAATGCGGACTAACAATGTTGAAAGTGGACATCCTTGTCTTATTCTTATTCTTAGGGGGAAAGCTTTCAGTCTTTCACCACTGAGTATGAAGATAGCTTTGGTTTTCATCCATACCCTTTATCATGTTGAGGAATTTTCCCTCTGTCCTAGCTTTATGATTTTTATCATGAAAGGATGTTGGATTTCATCAAATGCCTTTTCTATATCAATTGAGATGATCATATGGATTTTTTCCCTTTATTCTACTAATGTGGTGTATTACATTGATTTTCTTATATTGATCCACTCTGGCATTTCTTGGATAAATCTCATTTCGTCATGGTGAATGATCCTCTTACTATGCTGTTGGATTTGATTTGCTAATATTTTGTTGAGGATTTCTGCATCTACATTCAGAAAGAATAATGGCCTACAATTTTCCTTTCTTGTGATGTCTTTATCTGGCTTTGGTATCAGGGTAATGCTGGCCTCATTGAATGAGTTACAAAGTGTCCTCCCTTCAATTTTTGGAAGACTTTGAGAAGGGTTGGTGTTAAGTCTTTAAATATTTGGTAGAATTCATCAATAAAGCTATCTGGTCCAGGACTTTTCTTTGTTGGGAGTTTTAGATTACTAACTCAAACTTGCTATTGGTCTCATGAGGTTTTCTGTTTCTTCTTGAGCAGGTTTAGGTAATTTGTGTATTTCAAGTAGTTTTTCCATTTGTTTATTTCTTCTAGGTTATCTAATTTGTTGGCATATAATTATTTATAGTTTTCTCTTTCTATTTCCAAAAGCTTGGTAATAATATCTCTAATTATATTTCTCAGATATTTGCTTTTCTTTGTCAGTCTAGCTAAAGGTTTGTCAATTTGATTTTTTCAAAGAAGCAAATTTTGGTTTCACTGATTTTCTCTGTTGTTTTCTCTAAGTTGTTTATCTCCACTTTAACCTCATTATTTCCTTCCTCTCTCAGCTTTGGGTTTAGTTTGATCTTTTTTTTTCCAGTTCCTTAGGGTATAAAGTTAGTTTATAGATTTCTTTCTTTTTCAATGTAGGAACTGACAGCTGTACATTTCCCTTACAGCACAGTTTTCTCTGTCTCACATAAATTTTGGTGTATTGTGTTTTCATTTTCATTCATCTTTAACTCAAATTTCCCTTGTGACTTCTCCTCCGATCCATTGGTTGGTTAGAAGCATGTTAATTTCCACAAATTTGTGAATTTTCTAATTTTCCTTTCCTTATTGATTTCTAACTTCATCTCTTGGTATTCAGAGAATATACTTTATATGATGCCTATCTTTTTAAATCTATTGAGACTTGCTTTGGGACCTATATGGCCCATCCTGGAGAATGTCCATGTGTACTTAAGAAGGATGCATATTCTTTTGTTGGATTGAGTGTTCTCTACATGGCTATTAAATCTATTTGGTTTGTGTTTTCCCAGTCCTCTATTTCCTTACTTATCTTCTGTCTAGCTGTTTTATCCATTATTGAAGGTGGGGTATTGAAGTACCCAACTATCAACGTGTAATTGTCTATTTCTCTCTTCAGTTCTATAAAGTTTTCCTTCATATATTTTAAGGGTTTGTTATTAGGTGTGTAAATGACTAAAACTGTCATAACTTCCTGCTGTATTGAACCTTTTATTAATATATAATGTCCTTATTTGTTTCTTGTACTTTTTGATTTAAAGTCTATTTTGTCAGATATTAGTATAGGCATCCCACCTCTTTTTTGCATATTACTATTTGCATATCTTTTTCCATCCTTTCACATTTAGCCAATTTGAAGTTAACATGAATCTCTTTTTGTTTATTGGAGTGTATTTACATTTACATTTACCTGTATTTACATTTAATTGTATTTACATTTACATTTAAATAATTACTAATAAGGAAAGACTAACTTTTGCCTTTTTTGACATTCATTTTCTATATGCTTTATACGTGCTTTGTTTTGTTTTGTCTCATTTCCTCCATTACTATCTTCTTTTGTGTTTAGGTGATTTTTTTCAGTAGTAAAATGTTTTGATTCCCTTCCCATTTCCTTTCGTGTATATTCTATAGATAATATTTGTGGTTACCATGGGGATTACATTTAAAACCAAATATGAGACTAATCTAATTTGCATTTATACCAACTTCACTTCAATAGCCTACACAAACTGCTCTTATACAGCTCCATTTTCTGTTACCAATGTCAAAAATTACATCTTTACATATTGTGTGCCCAACAACATAATTAATTAAGCATTTGTCTTTTAAATTATATAGAGAATAGAAAGTGAAGTTAGAAACCAAAATTACAATCATTTCAGCTTTTCATGTATTTAACTTTATCAGAGATCTTTTATTTCTTCACATGGCTTTGAGTTACTGTCAAGCATCCTTTCATTTCAACCAACACAACTCCCTTCAACATTTCTCAAAGAGAAAGTATAGCGCCAACTCCCTCAGCTTTTGTTTATCTGGGAATATTTTAATTTCTCCTTCATTTTTTTAAACATTTATTTCTTTATTTAATTTATTTATTGGCTGCGTTGGGTCTTTGTTGCTACACACAGGCTTTCTCTAGTTGCTGCGAGCGGGGGCTACTCTTCACTGTGGTGCGCAGGCTCCTCACTGTAGTGGCTTCTCTTGTTGTGGAGCACAGGTCCTAGGCACATGGGCTTCAACAGTTGCAGCACATGGTCTCAGTAGTTGTGGCTCATGGGCTCTAGAGCACAGGCTCAATAGTTGTGGCGCACGGGCTTAGTTGCTCCGTGGCATGTGGGATCTTCCCAGGGCAGGGCTCAAACCCACGTCCCCTGCATTGGCAGGCAGATTCTTTACCACTGCGTCACCTAAGAAGTCCTCTCCTTCATTTCTGAAGGACAGTTTTGCCAGATAGCAAATTCTTAGTTGACAATGTTTTTCTTCCAGCACTTTGAATATGTAAACCTACTGTCTTCTGGCTTCCAAGGTTTCTAATGAGAAATCAGCTGATAATCTTATTGAGGGTAAGCTGTACGTGATAAGTTGATTCTCTCTTGCTGCTTTCAAGATTCTCTTTGTCTTTCAACAGTTTGATTATAATGTGTTTTGATGTGAGTCTATTTCAATTTATCCACTTAGAATTCATTGAGCTTCTCAGATTTGTAGATTCATTTACTTCATCAAAATTGGAGAAGTTTTCAGCCATTTCTTCAAATATTCTTTCTTCCCCTTTCTCACTTCTCCTTCTCGAACACCCAAAATTCATATATTGATCTTTTGATAGTATCCTACAAGTCTCTGAGACTCTGTTCACTTTTCTTTATTCTTTTCTTCTGTGCTTATACTCAATAGTTTATTGTTCTATCCTCAAGTTTATCAATTCTTTCTTCTGCTTATTAATATCTACTTTTGAATCCTTCTAATACACTTTTCATTTCAATTACTGTACTTTCAATCCCAAGATTTCTTCTTGGTTCCTTTCATAATTTCTATTTCTTTATTGGTATTCTCATTTTATTCATACATTTTTCTGCCTTTGTCTATGTCTTCCTTTAGCTCTTTGAACATCTTTAAGATGGTTGTTTTCAAAGTCTTAGTGTATTAAATTCAATATCTGAGCTTCTTCATGGACATTTTTGATTGTTTTGTTCCTTTGATAGGCCATACTTTTCTTTTATTTGCATGCCTTGTGATTTTTTTTTATTATTGTTGTTTAAAACTAGCCACTTTACTCTTACATCTGCAAATCAGATTCCTCCCCTTCCCCAGGGTTTGCTGTTTATTTATTTAGATTTGTTTTGCTTTTTGTTTTACTATTGAAAGTGTCTCTGTGCACTGGATAAGCCTGTGGTGAAAATTTGAGATCTTTTTGTTTGTTTTTTTTTCTAAGCCTGTGTCTTTCCCTAGGCATGGCTTTCTAAATGCCCTGTAAATGTGATTGATTTTGAATATTCTAATCATTGAACATTTGGATCCCCAAAGAGGGGGAAAAAAAAGAGAGAAAGTGCACTTTGTTTAAAACCTCTGGAAGACACTTCAGCCAGTGAGGGTTGAAACAACAGCAGCCAGACTCTGTTCCTGTACCTCAGTGATCAGAAGCAGCAATCAGCAATCAGAACACTGAACCCTGATCTTTGGAGGACAAGGTCGTTTTTGTTCACCCTGGCTCCAGCAAGACATGAGCATGGTCCTACCATATGGCTATGGGTTGGGTGATAGGTAGCCACTACCACTTTTAAGGCTAAAATTGACCAAAATTAACCATAACATACCAGCCAAGTTTCCCTCTGGAAGTTGCAAGCATTCAAATAGTCTCTAGAGTTCCAAAATAAATTACTCCAGACAGTTTCTGCCAGTACCATTGTTGGCTAGGTGGAGAAATGGGTTCCTGGCACTTCCTATTCCACTAAGGTCATTCTAAATGATATATTTTTAAATCTTACTTTTTATAATAATTTGAATGTTCACCAAAATTTAAATGCAACATCTAAGAAAATTACAAAAATAACAAATTTTAAGTGATAATTATAACCAATAAAGCCCATTGAGAAATGTCTTCTTAGACTAGTGTAAACTGTAATAAATATATAAAATAAATAATAAATGAAATACTGTAGTATATTCACTGTGTAACAAAGTTGTGATGCTCCTTTTAAAAATGAAATGAAATGAAATCATGAGTCATTCCAAATCTCAGATAAGCTAAGACACTAGCCTAAATTCACACTACTAGAAAAACAGTATTAATTCCATGCCTGGGATATCTAATATCAGAGCTCATGCCCTTTCTACTAATTCTCATTACATTTTTTTAATATCTGGACTTCAGTTTGAACTGGCAGTTATTATGTACAGTGATGTACATAGGCTATGGAGCTAGACTGTTGGTATTCAAATTTTGGCTCCATGCCTTACTAGTTATGTGATCTTGGGCAAAGTACCAGTATGACTCAGTTTCCTCATCTGTAAAACGAGAATAATAACCCTGTCTCTACTTCTAGAACATGAGATTGTTTTAAGAAATAACTGAAGTAATCTGTGTAAAGTCTTTAGAATAGTGCCTGGTTCACATTTTTAATAATTAAAATGCTAATCATTATCTATAAAACAAAAAATTACCAGAGTAGGGATTTTCTATAAGTTAACTTCAATAATTATAATTTTAAGGCTTCAGCTACTCATTATTCCAGAACAAATGAAAGTAGAGGGCCTAAAGCAGTATGAAAGCTTAAAGGATCTCATAGTTATGAGTTGGAATAATGAAACAATGGCTTCTACTGGAATTTTGTAATTAAGAATCTTTAGTAAATTGCTCCATTTCGTGTAATGAGGTTTATCTGGTTTTAAATTAAATGAGTATAAGTTTAATTAGTCTCAATAAATCATTATTATACCTTTAGAAAATACTGATATGTGTGAATATACTCACAGTAGGGAATAACTGGTAATACAAACTGCTAGGGGAACTATCCTCCTTAAACATGCCATTTTTAACATATTAACTCTTTAAGAATCATAGAAATGTTACAGTTTTCAACCAATACCTTGATATAAATTTAAACCAATAAGTGATATAAAAACAAAATAACATATATCATATACAAAATCAAGAGGGATCTTGAATAACGAATTTGGCTGCAGCAAGATTAAAGATATTCACCTAGCCTTTCTTTAAAAAAAAAAAAAAGGAAAAGGAAACACTCTTCTGGAAAACAAGAGGATTAGTCATCTCATATGACAACTACATTATATTAAGTATTTCAAAATGTCATGTTTTCTGAAGTTTAGGGAGATTTATTAACCCTCCTTGAAATGCTACAAAAGCAGAGGGTTCCATGTTACAGTAGAGTTCTACCATTTTTTGTACTGCAATAATAGATCCTATGCACATACACATATACATCAAGAAATAATGTAGAAATACAATAATATAAACAAATAATAAATGCTGATTATTTATAAAAATTTTACCAAAAGATCAGTAGTTTCTGAACTATCCGAATTAATATCAAACTCAAAGACCATTTTTCTCTTTTTGTTACTTTTTTCAGTGGGTACATTCTTGTTTTCTCTTTGCTGGATTTTTAGTTTCGTTGGTGTCTTCACAGTATATGCCTATCCAAAAAGAAAAACAATATATTATCCTATCAAATAAAACACATATTATCAATAATGGCAATCAATCAATAATAACTTATTATTGGCATGTATATGAAACAGAAATTTTGGATAGAGAACTCGAGGTATGGGAGGGGGCGGGGGGTGAAGGGGAAACTGAGAAGAAGCGAGAGAGTAGCACAGACATATATATACTACCAACTGTAAAATAGTCAGTGGGAAGTTGTTGTATAACAAAGGGAGTCCAACTCGAGGATGGAAGATGCCTTAGAGGACTGGGGCAGGGAGGGTGGGGGGGAATCGAGGGGGGGGGCGTCAAGGAAGGGAGGGAATATGGGGATATGTGTATAAAAACAGTTGATTGAACCTGGTGTACCCCCAAAAAAATAAAATAAAATAATAAAAAAAAAAAAAAAAAAAGAATTTAATTCAGAAGTTTTTGAAGAAAATAATGGGGGAGAGAGAAGGAGACAGAGAAGGTGGGAGAGAAGGACACAGAGAGAGAGAGAGTCACTCTTCAGCAGTCAACAATCTTAAGAGAGATTTTAGTATTTCTAACAATGATTAAGACCAAAAAACTGAGAGTTTTTCTCATTCCATAAAAATCCTTACTGATTTATGAGAAAATAAGTTTGCTTATGTTTTGTTGATAAAGTAATTCCATTAGCCAATGTTTAGTATTCCATATTATCCTGTAATATGTAAGTTTTATAGTTTTTAAAAAGTATCTTTAAAAAGTAAGGTTGCTGATATCAGCAAAAATGGCAGAGTAAGGAGCTCCAAAAATTTGTTCTTCCACAAAGCAACAAAAATGCTGGTAAAAGTGGTCAGAATCAGCTTGTTTAGAACTGTGGAAATTAAGAAAAAGCTTGCCACAAGCTGAAGAGTGGTTTTTTTGGGGGGAGGGGGGCGGGGGGGGAGAATGGCTGAACCTCTGTAAGAAAAGCAAAATTAGTGGTATCTTAACTTTTCCTCATCTCATCCCCTGCTCTCTAGCTCTGTTACCCTTAAATGGTAACAGCCCACATTCCTGGTCCAGACTGGCAGCCACTGGACAGAGCAAAATAGAACTGGGAGCTCTTTCAAAGTTTTATTCCCAAATAGTTGTCATTATTTGATCTGCCTATTGATCTTTGGATGATTTCATTTACAGGACTGTTTGTATTTGACCCAACTCAGAACTCAGTCAGTTAAAAAAATAAAACAAAACAAAAAACCAAAAAAAAAAAAAAAAAAAAACCCCAAAAAAGTCTCCCCTTGATGTGTGTATGGAATAGCATTTGTCAAAAACAATTACAGACAAGTGTTTTAACTTTGCAGCTCCCTGAGGCAATGGTTAACAGTTGTGTGAATGACAGACTAACCAAAAACCTTAATGGATAGCTAGGAAATAAGATGTCCACAGGGGCTTTGAAAAACTCTGATATATTCCTGGAAATACAGAAAGCCATACTCACAGATACGGCTGTAAGTAAGTACAGGAATGACATAAGAAGGCCCTAAGCTCTTACCTGTGGCTCATCTCGAGGGTCTGCAAATGCAGAAACTGAAGGCTAAGGCAGAGTTTTCTACTGTCTGGCTGAGTGTTGAAAGCATGCCCTAACACTAACTTATAGTCCTTTGGCAAAGATTGTGAGATTTATTGATCTAGGTATTTAAGAAAATCTCTATTAAAACACTAGCTGAACATTAAGCTAACTAGTAGAGACATTAGTGGCACTCAAAGAATACAAACTTTACAAAATTAACTTAGAAAAATCACTAAACAAACAATAAAAACTATGACAAGCAGAAACAACAAACCTTGAGGAGAAGGGAGAATCTGATTTCTAGAGTTGTCACATTATTTTTAATGTTTAGATTTCAAGAAAAAAATTATAAGCTGTGCAAAAGATAAGAAATTATGGCCCATATATGTGTGAGGGAGCAACTGATAGAAACTATCCCTAAGGAAACCTGGTTATTAGACTTCTTAGACAAAGACTAAATCAGCTATTTTAAATATGTTCAAAGAGCTAAGGAATACCACGTCCAAAGCACTAAAGGAAAGCATAAAGACAATGTCAAACCAAATGGAATATCAATAGATGGATAGAAAATATTTTTTAAAAGAACAAAATAGAGATTCTGGAGTTGAAAAGTGCAATAACTGAAATGAAAAATTCACTAAAAGGGCTCAACATCAGATTTGAGCAGGTAGAGGAAAGAATCCATGAACCTGAAGATAGTTCAACTGATATTATCCAGTCTGAGTAACAGAAAGAAGAAAAAAGAAAAATGAAAAGAGCCTCAGAGACTTGTGGGACCCCATCAACCATACCAACATACACATAATGGGAATGAGAGCAGAGGGGATTTCTTGGCAGTCCATTGGTTAAGACTCTGCACTTCCACTGCAGGGGGCCTGGGTTTGATCCTTGGCTGGGCAACTAAGACGCAAGCTGCATGGCACAGCTCCCCAAAAAATAAAAATTAAAAATTAAAAAAGAATGAGGGCAGAGAGAGAAAGGGCAAAAATAATACTTGAAAAAATAATGGCTGAAAACCTCCCAAGTTTGATGTAAACATTAATCTACACAGCCAAGAAGCTCAACAAGCTCCAAGAAAGATAAAATCAAAGAGAACCACACCTAGACACAACATAATCAAACTGTCAAAAAGCAAAGAGAAACTTGAAAGTAGCAAGAGATAAGCAACTCTTCATAAACAAGTTCTCTTCAATAATATTAACAGCTGATTTCTCATTGGAAACCAGGGAGTCCATAAAAGATTGACATATCCAAATGCTAAAAGGAACTGTTACCAAATAATTCTATATCCAGCAAAACTGTCCTTCAAAAATGAAAGTGAAATTAAGATATTCCTAGATAAACAAAAATTGAGAGAATCTGTCACTAGCAGATCTTCCCCACAAGAAATACTAAAGGGAGTCCTTCAGGCTGAAATGAAAGAACACAAGACTCAAATTCATATGAAGAAATAAAGAGCACCAGAAAAGGACACTACAGGGCTTCCTAGGTGGTGCAGTGGTTAGGAATCCACCTGCCAATGCAGGGGACACAGGTTCAATCCTTGGACCAGAAAGATCCCACATGCCACAGAGCCAACTAAGCCCGTGTGCCACAACTACTAAGCCTGCGCTCTAGAGCCTGCAAGCCACAACTATTGAGCCCATGTGCCACAACTACTGAAGCCTGCACACCTAGAGCCTGTGCTCTGCAACAAGAGAAGCCACCACAATGAGAAGCCCATGCACCACAATGAAGAGTAGCCCCCACTCGCCACAACTAGAGAAAGCCCGCATAGCAACAAAGACCCAATGCAGCAAATAAATAAAATCAATAAAAATTTTAAAAAGTTGCACTTACTTTAAAAAAAAAAAGGACACTACATAGGTATTTATACAAGATAATATAAATATATTTTTGTTTGTAACTCATTTTTCCCTATCTGATTTTAAACACATATATAAAGCAATAACACTGTGTCAATGGGCTTAAAATGTATAAATAAATGACTTGTATGACAATGATAGCACAAAAGAGAAAGAAGGAACAAAGATATATTAGGGCAAAGTTTTTATATACCATTGAAATTACACTGACATTAATTCAAACTAATTTTAAGTTAAGGTGTTAACTGTACTTTTTAGCTAATCACTAAGAAAATTATTCCAAACGTATAGTAAAAAAAAAAAAAAAAGAGGATTAAAGTGGTATACTAGGTAATACCTATTTAACACAAACTAAGACACTACTGGAAAGACACAGGAACAAAAAGACATAAGACATGTAGAAAACAAAGAACAAAATGGTGGACCTAAGTTCTACGCTATTAATGATTACATTAAATGTAAGTCAATTAAACATTCCAATCAAAATGCAGAGATTGTCAGAATGAATGATGGAAAAAAGCATGATTCAACTATATGATGTCCACAAAAGACACAAGCATGGTAAAAGATATACCATGTAAATAGTAAACAAAAAGAGCTAATATCAGATAAAATAGACTTTAGAAAAAAGATCGCTAGAGACAAAAAGAACATTTTATAAAAGTAAAAGAGTAAATCCATCAAGAAAAGATAACTGATATTAAGTATATATGTAGCTAACAATATAGCCCCCAAATACATGAACCAAAAACTGGGAAAATTAGATAATTCAACAGTAATAGTAGAAGACTTCCACACCCCCACGTTCAATAATGAAAAGAACAACCAGACATAAGTTCAGCAAGGAAACATAATACTTGAACAACACTATAAACCATCTAGATGGATACTTAGCAAAATCACAAATTTGGTAATACAAATACACTCCTAAATAACCAATGGGTCAAAAAGTAAATCACAAGGGAAATTAGAAAGTACTTTGAGAAGAATGAAAAGGAAAATACAACAGACTTATGGGATACAGTGAAATCAGTGCTTAGAGAGAAGTTTATAGCTGTAAATGCCTACATTAAAAATTACAATCAAGACATGACAATTAAATACCATATGGTACCCTGATTTGGATTCTGGAAGAGAAAGAGGACATTAACAGGAAAACTGTGAAATCCAAATAAAGTCCTGAAGTTTAGTTAATAGCAATGTACCAGTGAATGATTCTTAGTTTTGACAAATGCACATGATAATGTAAGATGTTAACAATGGCGAAAACTGGGTGAAGAGTATAAAGGGATTCTCTGTATTACCTTTGTAACTTTTCTATAGATCTAAAATTAATTGCAAAATAAAAGTTCATTTGAAATAAAAAGTAAGGTCACCACACCACCAGAATGCCTAAAATCAAAAAGATGAAAAATACCATGCGGTGACAAGAATGTGCAGCAAGCAGAACTCTCATTCACTGATAGCCAGAATATAAATTGGTACAATAATTAAAAAAAGAAAAAGCATGATTGGCAGTGTGATACAATAAGAGATATATATATATATATATTTGGTCTTTGTCCTTGGTTCTTGACACAGAACTTCTAAAACCCTTGTAATTTCCTGAATGACAGGGTTGACAGGAGGCATCTTTTGGTATAATATTTGGTCTTTGTCCCCAGTGATGTGATAGGAGAGTCTTTTGTTATTCATAATGAGCTCCTTTCAACTTACCTGAATTTATGCTAATGAAATAACTGATGGTAGGAGGTGCTTCAGAATGATAGCTTCAGGATGGTGGCTGGTTGCCAGAAAGACCAAGGCATGATTAGAAGTTTGGAATAAGATTGAGTTAATCACCAATGGCCGATGATTTAACAAATCATGCCATGTAATGAAACCTCCACAAAACCCCTAAACAACAAGGTTCAGAGAGCTTCCGGGTTGGTAGACATATGCAGGTGCTGGGAGGGTGGCACTCCCAGAGAGGCATGGAAGCTTCTGTGCCCCTTTTCCTATACCTTGTGCCCTATGCATTTTCTCCATTTGGCTATTCCCAAATTGTATACTCTATAATAAACTGGTGATAGCAAGTGAAGTAATTTCCTGAGTTCTGTGAGTCATTCTATCAAATTATCAAACCTGAGAAGGGGGTTGTGGGAACCCCCAATTTATAGCCAGTTGGTCAGTAGTACAAGTGGCAAGCCAGGACTGTGTCTAAAATGGAAGCAGCCTTGTGGGACTGAGCCCTTAACCTGTGGGAGTCTATATTAGCTACATTAACTACAGTGTCAGAATTGAATCAAATTGCAGGACACCTAGTTGGTGTCTGGAGAACTGGAGAATTGGCTGGTGTGGGAAAAAACACACACACATTTTGTATCAGAGTGAAAACAGCTCAGGCTGTATCTGTTAACATGGAATGTATTATGCATAAGCCTGTAACCCAGCAACTTCACTTCTAGGGGTCTACCCAACCAAGATGCGTAGTTGTCAGATAATAAATTTTTATAGCAATGCTATTCATAAAAGCCCACTCTGGAAACTAACCAAATGTCCATTAACATTACAAGAGATAAATAAGCTGTGGTACAGTCACGCCATGAAATATCAAATAAAAATAAAGCAACTTCAAGCAACAATGTGGATGAATCTCATAAACATAATGTTAAGTGGAAAACATCAAAACAGAAAGAATATGATTATAATTACAGAAAATACAAAAACAGGTACATCTAATATTAGAATGTAGTTGGCCTTGGAGGAAGGGCTAATGACTGGAAGGGGAAACAATCAGCTGTTCTGAGGTGGTAGTAACATTCTGTGTTTTAATCTGAGTGCTTGTAATAATGTGAAGTTTGGTTTGTAGAGATTCATCAAGTTGTATAATTATGATCTGTGCATTTTTCTTGCCTATATTTCAATAAAAAGTTTTTTTAGGTAAGGTTATTCTTTAATAGAGATCATTTCATATTTTGAATAACAGTGATAAATACAACAAAATAATTTTATATAAAAGCCTTGCTAAGCTACACACTTTACTAATTTTCATAATTTCCACAAGCTGGATAATATTGTATATATAACAGGATATGAGTGGGACTCTTTCTTTTGCTCTGGAATTGCCAACTAAAGCACAAAGCTGGGGGGAAAGTGCTAGTAACACATATTCTAAAGAAAGTTACCCATAATTAAGACTAGCTCCTTCTCTAAGGCTTATTAAAAGGTGGTAGAATAGGCCCAACAATCACCAAATACCTGTCTTATTCCCAGTTATTTTAACGAAATTGGGAGGGAAAAGCATGAAATTTCGGCTTGGGGGTAAAGACAGGTTGAAATACTCTTCCCCTCAACTCCCAAGATAAGTAAGGCTATAACTAAAAAGCAGCCTTATAAGAAAAGGAGACTGGCATCTCATTCCCTAGGTGGATATAAACCTAGGCAGAAAATGTATCTGTCTTTGTGTCTGCCTGAGCAGTAAAAAGAAATTAGAGAGAGATCGATGGCAGAGAGAGGGGAAGGGGGAGTCAGAAGTAGAGCATTACACACTGCCATTAAGCATTGAAAGGCTGAACAAATTCCCCATGCATTAAGTGGACATGTCGAAGATAGCTAGAAATGAGCCACCTTGTTAGTGGCACCTGCTCCACAAGGGCTGACTGCTAAGTAAAAGACAAGATGCAAGATGATGAGGAGTAAAGAGCAAAGGGAGGTAACTGAGGTGATAGTGGAAAATGCAAGTCAAAACCAGATTTTGTATATCAGGGACCTATACCTGAGACTTTTTATAAAAAGAATTACTACTTTCTTAGAAATTTTAGCAACAAACCTTTGGTAACGGTGTAGATAAAGTACTTTTGGCAGACGTCCACAGATAGTCTCTTTTATCTTTTGATTTCCCATGATCAGCTGATGGGAAATTTTGAGACATATTTTGTGAAGGAGCTGCTTTAGAATCAAGTTTCCAATAACTAGTTTCAGGTGTTTCCGATAACGATGTCTGTGTTTTCTATATTGAACAACAGAAGTGAATAAAGTCAAGTCATTTTAAAGTGCAGCAACTAGTAGAAATAACACTGAAATGAACTAGAATTTCCCCCAAATTTAGTACTAATTAGAAACTTTGAATAAATTACATTTATCTTCTTTGTCACTTTATTTTCCCACTTAAGATTAAAATGGTATTTGCGCCTCTTTGTTTTCACAGAGCTGCTATAAAAACAAATAAGACATCTCAACTCCCTATTGACCAAAAGTTAAGAATTCTCCAGAGAAAAATTTCTATTCCTGGTGGGAAAAAAAATCTTAATCTGTGGTTCATTCCAATAGCCTAATAGCCAAAGGGCATTCTCTTTTATGCTTTCATATTTCCTATATCATCTATAAAAATATCAGCCTTTTCCTATCCACCAGCTTCATTCCCCTCCAAAAAAATCAGAGAAGAAAAATTATGAAACTAAAGAACTAGAGAAATTTTCAGGGCAAGATAAAGATAGCTTATTAGGAGGCACAAACTACTATGTATAAAATAAGCTGCAACTATATATTGTACAGCACAAAGAATATACCCATTATTTTATAGTAACTATAAATGGAATATAACCTTAAAAATGGTGAATCATTATGTTGTATACCTGAAACATATAATACTGTAAGTAAACTATATCTCAATTAAAAAATAAAATATAAATTTTTTAAAACGGAGCTAAATGAGGTAATTTGCAGGTTGCTTGCCCAGTTCTAGTGATCTCACTTCATAATCCTTTTTCCAACAAGTATGAATTTTGGTAGCATTTTTTCACAGAGTTTCATTTCTATATCCTTTTCCATAAATACTTCTGTATCACAGTTGATAACACACTTTTGATGAAAGCAAACTTTTTTCTGCTCTCTGGACTTACCAGGAGTCATCCTCAGAATCTCCAAAATGTAACTGCTTTCATGGACAAATTGTTCCCACCCAAAAGGACTAAGAATGGCAACTACACCACCTTGTGGTCACATCTGGACTCTAACATTTTCCTGGCAGTTTGGTAGCATAAAAGAAACTGCATCAGCATTCTAGACTACTGAAATAACCCTCTTTGTAATACATCATGAAAATGTATGTACTTTCCTACAAGTTACATTCTTTTCTGAATATTACATTTCCAATGATGCATATATACAGAACATTCATGACGTTCTCTGTTGTTCTTTTTAAACAAACATTTATTCGGCATTTCCTATGTGCCAAGCATTATTTTAAATGCTTTACAAATATTATCTTACTTAATCTTCATAACAACTTTAGGAAAAAGGTACTACTATTATCCCTTTATAGATGATAAAACTGAAGCATGAAGAAGCAACATGCCCAAACTCAGAAATGTTTGATAAACCTAATGATTATCATATATAAGGCTTTTGAGACTTCAATATTGTTAGAATAAAACATAGCACATATAAGTCTATTTAAATCTTTTCTTTTATCATTTTCTCATTATTTGCAATATATACCTAGATCCCCAGATAAAATATAGGGAATTAACTAATCTACTTGATAACATATATAAATAATAGACATAATATTACTGGAATTATACACAATCAAAACAACTCTATAAGAATATGTGATAAATACTTTCATAATATGAACACAATATGTATTTAGAAATAAATATTGGAGTTTAACCAATTTACTATCTTCATCAGACACTTCACTTAGACTATATCTAACCCTCCTGGCTAATTTTAATATGACAATAATTTCCCAATAATGTTTTCAAATGTCTATCATGGGGTCTGGACATATGAAGCACTTAATAGTCACTCACAGGTACAATATTTCTTTTTTTCTTCTCTTTGAGCCCAAATATAACAAAGTTATAGCACTGCCTATACCTAACAACTAAACTGATCTCAACTACTCTATTAATTTCAATTTATAGTCAAACCAACTTCTGTGGGGACTTAGGAGACTGCATCACTCTGTATAAAGAATATTTAATCATTTTAACTAAAATTTGCAATAAAACTCTTCTGTAATAATCCTATATATCAGCTGGATTAGAAGCTGAATAGAACTTCCCTTTCTCATACCTGATTCTTCCTTCTATGTGCAGGGAACATTCCTAACCTCTCTCTGCTTCCTCATGGGAAGAGCAACAACTTACTGGGATTGTTGCATATGGAAGGAGTAATTGGGGACATATAGTTCAGCCCCTTCCTTACTCCTCCTCTTGGGTACCAGAAGAAGCACACATTCTACTCTATGCCATACATTTTACAAGAGCAGGCCATTCAAGTAGGTAGACTTGTCCCAGTGCAGCTCTACCTGTGATAGAGTAGATAAACTTGTTTAATTTGGGATTTTGGGATTAAGAAATCCTGTTGCCTTCAAATATAAGCCACATTGTCCAATATTATTTACCAATAATGAAGATATTATGTTGATTTTCACCACCTTTCTCCATTGGCTCAGGCTTAAGTAAAAAAAGGCAAGATGTCATTTATTTAGCCCTCTTATAACTCAAAATTTGACATAATCTAAACATGAGCTTTAGAATTTTTAATTGAAATATTTTCCCTCTAACATTGGAAATTTCTCAAGAGAGAAACACAGAAGTACCTAACTAATACTATAATAAAAATTATAAAAGATAAAAATCTTCTCTAAATTTCCAAATGACAAATGCTTTGAAATTTTTCAGCTATTGCTTTTGAATTAATAAATACAAAGAAATAATTCTGGAAATGAAAATTGTGATATATATATTTAATTTTTATTGGGGTATAGTTGATTTACAATGTTGTGTTAGTTTCAGGTGTACAGCAAAGTGAATCTGTTATACATATATCCAGTTTTTTTAGATTCTTTTCCCATATAGGCCATTACAGAGTACTGAGTAGTGTTCCTTGTGCTAACAGTAGGTCTTTATTAGTTAGCTATTTTATAAATAGTAGTGTGTATATGTCAATTCCAATCTTCCAATTTATCCCTTCCCCATCTTACCCCCTGGTAATCATAAGTTTATTTTCTACATCTGTAATTCTATTTCAGTTTTGTAGATAAGTTCATTTGTAGCCTTTTTTTAGATTCCACATATTAGCGATATCATATGATATTTGTCTTTGTCTGTCTTACTTCACTTAGTATGATAATCTCTAGGTTCATCTATTTTGCCACAAATGGCATTATTTTGTTATTTTTTATGGCTGAGTAATATTCCATTCTATATATGTATCACATCTTCTGTGTGATATATTTTTGATGTTATTTTCCCATTTATGAACAAAAAAAATTTACTAAGTATATGTTAGAAAGTGAAATGGTTATAAAGAAATCTATGAGAATTATATAAAGCTCTTACCTTGTCCTTTTTTTCTTTGAAAGTAACTGTGTTTTCTTTTGTCTCTCTTTTGAGTTTTTCCTATTAAAAATGAATATCAAGTACATACAATGTAGTCATTACTGTTATAAAAAATGAATATCCCTATTATCAAATCTTTCCTAAGAATACTAACAAAGAATACTGCCTTCTAAATCTTATAAAATAATGAAAAGACAAAAGAAAAACAAATTAGTCCCTTTCTACAGAGGTATGTTATTTGATTTTGATTATCTTCTTTAAAAATTCTTATCTGTCTCTCGCAGGTATCTGTGGACTCCTGAGTAAGTCCTTTAAAATACTGAATCTCAGCTTTCTCATTTGTAAAATGAAGTGGATGGACCAGTTTATAAAGTAATGGATATACACAAGTAACTAAATGTAGAGAGCTGTAAAGAGATCCAAAATATTATGAGCATTTAGAGGCAGAATTCACTTTCTGTGTATTGAGAAGAGCAATTCAGCTGGACACTGAATAATCAATTATCAACATGAGATAACAGGGATGAGAGACAGAAAGTACGAAAGAGTACAAAATACTTACAAAATAATACATCATTCCTCTAGTACTCCAGGAAATAATACATTTTGCTGGAGATTAGGGTATACGTATTCAATGGGAAAAAAAGAAAAATTAACCCTGGCCTAGAGAAAAGAATATGTGTAATGCCTGTAATATGACAGTCATCTGGAAAACAGAATGGTTACAGCTCCAAGGAACCTTAAAGGTCTCAGAGAAGGAAAAGTTCCAATAAGTACAACTTTAGGCAAACTTACCTTGCCTGCCCATGATGCCTATGCCAATACCTGCACTCACTGAATGTCTTGCATACACCATGGTATCTCTCCTAAAGTGCTGCTTCTAACCAGAGAACACACTTCACTATGAAAGAAGCTGGCAATAAGCTGATACATCAGTAGGCACTGTTCTTATTATGTATTCTATCAATTACCAATAGCTGATCTTCAGTTATAACAATGGGTCTACTCTACGGGGATGAAATGCTGTCGTCTAGGATAGAAGCATTTTGTTTGAAATTACCTCTTTTATATACCCAGTTCTGGAGTCATAGATTGACGACATGTCCTAAGGATATAGATAATGAAGCTTTTCTTTCTGAGAGCTAACATGGTGGTTTAGCTTACTTGACACTTGCTTTGCTGAAGTAATCTTGTTGATAAGGCTTTAATCTTGTACTTTGTGCCTGCAAGTTATGTAATTTTTACATAATAAACACCATATCTTAAGCTCTAGAGCCAGGTGTCATTTGTCTTCTTTGTGGACAAATGGAATATAGAATAAATATAGATACTACCACTTTCTATCACTACGAAGTCATTGAAAATGATCTAGAAAAGGGATTCTTATCAACTTTCCCTAAAATTGTGCGAAACATTGTAGTAAATGTTTATAGGTAATGTATTTGTTTCTGTGTGTTTTAAAAGAGAGGGTTCATAGCTTTCCTTTGATATTTAAATGAGGTTTGTGGTAATTCCAGGTATTTAGAATTACTGCTGTAGAATACAAGAAACATTAAGAGCAAGAAAGAAAATAACGAAAAAACATAGTGAAATTTGGTTCTTTATTTAATCAGTAGTGTAAATCATAAATTCCAATGTTTAATCCAAATTTTATTTTACTCTAAATTTCTGTTTCTGTGTATATGTGTAACAATTAATGGCATGTTATAATTTCATTACATAAAGTTCTGAAACAAACAAACAAAAAAAAATTAAAAGGAAACCTGGTACTCTTGTGGAAGGATTTTCCAATAATACCACAAATACATATTGAATCCTTCCTACTACCATGAGCACTAAGAGAAATACTAAGACTTATGGGTAACTGGACACTGACTATTAGCTAACACCAATTCTTATAACCCATAATGTTACTATTTTTTCACTAGTTTGAGCGCAGGTGTATTGGGGTCAGGTGACAAATAGCACTTAATCCAAGTCCACCTAATGGTGCCCATGGAACCATAAATCTATTCTGGCCATTTCTTTAGATCCTGACTATACAGCTGACTAGATAAACTCAATAAGTGGTAAAATCCCCACAATGGTTCTGACTACAGAGTAAGAGATTGCTATATGTGGAGGGACAAACTGGAAGACTTTAAAACTCTCCTTCCATATCAAGAATGTAAACAAATGCACAAAATACCACATCTCACTAGGCAGAGATTAACACACCATCAAGAGATGAAAGATACAGGAAAGGTGATTTAGCACAGTCTCACAAAGCCAACCTATTTTAAGTGGAAGCTAAGACTGTCATCAGCAACAATTTCTTCACACCAATTGGTATGTAAAATAGGTCAAAATTAGGATTGGCATATCGACTAGGATCAAAATTGAAAACGAAGAAAAAGTTTCACACAGAACAGGAGCTCAACTTAAATATCAGAATTGTGATTACAGAACAGAATATGTGTTTTTATTAATCCTGATAATGTAAAATAATAAAATATAAAAATTGTATATACAAAATAGGCAGTAGGAGAAACTGTTAGATATACTGTTTAAAAAATATAAAGGTAACCAGTAAAATAATTAAAAAGACTATATATATATATATACGCCTCCAAAATCAACCAAAGTTACACACACATACAATTTAGAGAAAAATAGAATAAAATAAATGTTAATATGTAATGTAAAATAAGATGACAAAAACATGATTAAAATATATATCATATTGATGAGTTAATATCCAGAATATGTAAGTAACTCATACACCTCAACCAAAAAAAAAGTAATTTTAAAATGGGCAAAGGACATGAATAGACAATTCTCCAACGAGAATATGCAAATGGCCAACAAGCATATGAAAAGATGTCCAACATCACTAATTATAAGGGAAATACAAATCAAAACTACAATGAGCTATCACTTCACATTATTAGGATGACTACTATCAAAATAATAGAAAATAAGTGTTGGCAAGGATGCAAAGAAATTGGAATCCTTGCACACTACTGGTGGGAATGTAAAATGTACAGTTGCTATAGAAAACTGCATGGTGGTTCCTCAAAAAATTAATAATAGAATTACCATATGATCCATGAATCTCACTTTTGGGTATATATCCAAAAGAATTCAAAGCAGGATCTCCAAGAGATATTTGCACACCCATGTTCATGACAACGTTAATCACAATAGCCAAGAGGTGGAACCAACCCAAATGTCCATCACAGATGAATGGATAAGGAAAATGTGGTATATACATGCAGTGGAATATTAGGCAGACTTTTAAAAAAAATAAAAGGAAATTCTGTCACATGCTACAACATGGATGAACCTTGAGACATTATGCTAATTTAAATAATCCAGTTACAGAAAGACAAATACTGCATGGTTCTACTCAAATGAAGTATCTAAGGTAGTTAAAGTTATAGAAACAGAAAAAAAAAGGTGGTTGGAAGGGGAGATGGTGTTTAATGGATTTAGACTTTTGGTTTTGCAAGATTAAAAAATTCTAGAGATCTATTGTACAACAATATGTATATGCTTAAAACTACTAAACTGTACACTTAAAAAGTGTTAAGATGGATGGTAAATTTAATGATACATATTTTTACCATGACTTAAAAAAATAAAACTACATTCTATCTTACAAATATCAATATATAAAGGTACTAAACAAAAATATCAGCAAACAGAATCCAGCATCACATTAAAAATACTTCATGACCAAATGGAATTCATTCCAGAAATGTATTTTTAAATTATTCCAGAATAATTTAAAAATACATATCATATCAATAAACATTATTGGGAAAACTAAGCTATTAAAGAAAAAGAGACTCTCAGATTAGAGACTCCATCAAGGTTAATAAGAAATGGACAAAAACATACAAGACAAACAAACCCAAAAAGAAAGTTAGGATCATAACATGAATATCAGGAAAAGCTAACTTCAAAGCAAAAAGTACAAAGATAAAAGATACACTTTCCAAGGAACAATTAATTGTATAAACTTTTATACAATGAATAGTATTCATCAAAACACATAAAGCAAAACTGGCTTTATGAACTCAAGAAGAGAAATATAACAGTAATAAACTCTTAACTCCTTCTTTCAGCTCATGATTGATCAAACAGAAAAAAAAATAACAAAGTTAAAGTAGATGTCAAAAAAAATTGAGACAATAGATCAAACTTCTTGGTAAAGGTGGAAGAGTGAAGCCAGATTATAAAATCTTCCTCTCCCTAAACTAACAAAAAAGTATAAAGGGAGGGAGGAAGGGAAAGTAGTTAAGAACTGGCAAAAATGAATTCAACAACAGAAACATACCATATCAGGTCATAATCTCCGATTCTAGTAAAGGTTCAGCATGAAAGACATAGAGCACAGCTGTACTGATTTGACTCAATGTGGTCCTAACCTAATCACCACTTACATGGTGGTGGTGAAAGTGAACACATACAATAATGAGAATAACTGTCACTAATATACCTGAATTTGATAAGAGGAGATCTGAAGGGATAAGTAGGCAGTCCATGAAACAGAAGCCTGGGAAATGCAGGAAAAATGACTACATCTTATCATTTTGGTCTCTTTAGTCTGGACAAAAAAGCACAACAACCATACCCACACAAAATTAATTATCCTTGCCAATAAATAGAACATATTAGAAACAAAGTCAAAAGACAAAATGTGAAAAAGAAGATTCCCCTGAAGGAGCAGAAAACAAAAAAATATGAGATTCATTGAAAAACCATGTGAATTTTGTCCTTATCTCTGGGTTCACCTCTCATCACTCTATAAGTGAGGTATACCAAATCATGTTATTCTTATGTTTTCCTTCATGCAATTTGGTGAGTAAGGAAATACAGCGTGGAAGAGAGATTGGAAAATGGCAAAAATGAATAACCATAGCTTATCCTGTCAGATAGACACATGAGCTCTAGGGCTTCACAATGAGTTGGTTAAAAGATGTGAAGCCTTAGGACAAAACCATCACAAAAAAACAACAGGCCAATCTCTGTCATGAACGTAGATGCAAAAAATCCTCAACAAAATACTAGCAAACCAAATCGAGCAGAATACAAAGAAGATTATATGTCATAACAAAGTAGGATTTCTCCTAAGAATTGAAATTGAATTTCATCAAAATTAAAGACTTTGTGCTGCAAGTGATACCATCAAGAAAGTGAAAAGACAATTCACAGAATGGAGAAAATGTTTACAAATCTTAGATAAGGGACTTGTATCTAGAATATATAAAGCACTCTTAAAACTCAATACTAAAAAAATAAAGAAGCTAGTTTTAAAATAGGCAAAGTATCTGAATAGACATTTCTCCAAAAAAGATATACAAATGGCCAATAACACATGAAAAGATGAACAACATCATTAGCCATTAAAGAAATACAAATCAAAACAACAATGATATACCATGCCACACCCACCTGGATGACTATATCAAGAAAAGATAACAAGTATGGTGAGGTTGTGAAAAAATTAAGACCTTCATGCACTGCTACTGGGAATCCAAAATGCTACAGTTGGTTTGAAGAACAGTCTTAAAATATGAAACATAGAGACACCATATTACCTAGCATTCTACTCCTACATATATAAGAGAAATTAAAACATATATCCTCATAAAACTTTTACACAAATATTCTTAATAGCATTATTCATAATAGTGAAAATGGAAACAACCCAAATTTCCATCAACTGGTAAATGGATACATAAAATAGTATGCGCATATAACAAAATATTATTCAGCAATAAAAAGGAATGAAGTACTGATATATGCTAGGATATGGTTGAACCTTTGAAGATATTATGCTAAGTGAAAGAAGCCTCACAGACCATATAATATATGATTTCATTTAAGTGAAATATCCAGAATAGGTAAATCTTATAGAAACAGAAAGCAGATTAGTGATTGACTAGAGCTAGTGACTCTGTTGACAGGATCAAAGGGGCAGGTATAATCACTGCTGGGGGGGCGGGGGTTGATACATATATTCTAAAACTACGTAGCAGTGATGGTTGCACAACTGTCAACATATTTAAAACCACTGAACTGTACACTTTAAATGGGTGATTGTATAGTGCATAAATTATATGTCAGTGAAACTGCTTTAAAAAACTTACAGAGCTGAGCAGGAAAACAGACAAAGCTGGAGACTTCAACACCCCTCTTTCAGCAACTAACAGAATTACTAGGCAGAAAGCCAGCAAAAATGTATAAAACCTGAACAACACAACCAACAAATTAGATTTAACTGACATTTATAGTACGCTCCACCAACAACAGCATAACATACATTTGTTTCAAGCACCTACAGATCATTTACCAAGACAGATCATATTCTGGGCCATAAAGCAAATCTCAGCAAATTTAAAAGAATAAAATTGCTGGGACTTCCTAGGTGGCACAGTGGTTAAGAATCCGCCTGCCAATACAGGGGACATGGGTTTGATCCCTGCTCCAGGAAGATCCCACATGCCATGGAGCAACTAAGCCTGTGTGCCACAACTGTTGAGCCCATGTACTGCAACCACTGAAGCCAGTGCACCTAGAGCCTGTGTTCCACAACAAAAGAAGCCCACACACCACAATGAAGAGTAGCCCCCACTCACTGTAACTAGGGAAAGCAACAAAGACCCAATGCAGCCAATAAATAAATAAATAAATAAATAAAACAGGGAATTCCCTGGCTTTCCAGTGGTTAGGACTCTGCACTTCCACTGCAGGGGGCATGGGTTCCATCCCTGGTTAGGGAACTAAGATACCGAGTGCAGCAGAGCGCAGCTGGAAAAAAACAAACAAAACAACAACAATAACAAACAAAAAAACATGAAAACAACAACAACAAAAACAAGCTCATAGTTCTAGGGGAAAAAAATTGCTATGGACCGAATGTTTGTATCCCCCCAAAATTCATACATCAAGGCCCTAACCCCCAGTATGGAATGCTGTTTGGAGAGGGCGCTTTGAGAAGTAATTGGATTTGGATGACATCATGGAGGTGAAGCCCTCACGATGGGATTGGTACCCTTATAAGGAGATGAAGAAACCAGAGCTCTCTCTCAGCCATGTGAAGACACGGCAAGAAGGCAACTGTCTACAAGCCAGGAAATAGGCCCTAATGAGAACTTTACCATGCTGACACTCTAATCTCAGATTTACAGCCTCCAGAACTGTGAGAAATAATATTTGTTGTTTAAGCCATTCAATCTATGGTATTTTTGTTATATCATCCTACAGACAAATACAGAAATCATAAAGATTGTATTCTTTCACCATAATGGAATCAAACAAGAAATCAGTAACAGAGAGACAACAGGAAAATCCTTGAACAAATGAAAATTTGAAAACAAACTTCTAAATAATCAATGGGTCAAAGAAGAAGTCTCAAAGAAATATAAAATTATAAGAACTGAATGAACACAAAAACACAACATATCAAAACATATGGGACACAGCCAAAGCAGTACTAAGAGAAAAATTTATAGTACTAAATGTTTACATTAGGAAAAAGGGGAGAGTGATTTCAGCAAAATGGCCAAATAGGCGTCTTTACCATCCTCCCCACCAAGAACACAGACTGTGACAATTATCCATAGATGAGAATACCTCTATGGAAGTTCTGGAATCCAAAAGAGAAGTTCCAGCACACCACTTGAACAAAAAAATAAAAATAAAAAATCCCAGATTGAACATATTGAAGAAAATAAGAGAAACAGTTTCATTTTATCCATGTCACCCCCTCTCCCAAACACAGTGTCAAGAGAGAACCTGTCAGTCAGCAATTTTTCCCATACAGGAAAGTGAGACCATGAAAGTAAGCACCTAGCTTCCCCAACAATGCAAAACACTGCCAAATATTTGCAAACCACATATCTGATAAAGGGTTAACATCAAAAATATATAAAGAACTCATACAATTCAATAGCAAAAAAACAAACAATCCAATTTGAAAACTGGCAAAGGACCTGACATTTTTCCAAAGAAGATATATAAATGGACAACAAGTACATGAAAAGGTGTTCAACATCACTAATCATCAGGGAACTGCAAATCAAAACTACGAGATACACTACCTCATGCCAGTTAGAATGGCTATTATCAAACAAAACAAGAGATAAATGTTGGCACAGATGCAGAGAAAAAAAAGAACCCTTGTGCACTATAGGTGGGAATGTAAATTGGTTCAGCTAATATAGAAAACAGTATAAAGATTCTTCAAAAAATTAAAAAAGAACTACCATAAAAGCCAGCAATTCTACTTCTGACACCACATCCAAAGAAAATGAAATCACTATGTTGAAGAGATATCTGCACCCCCATATAGCATTATTCACAACACCCAAGACATGGAAACAAACTGTTTACAGACAAATGAATGGATAAAGAAGGTGCAGAATTGGGACTTCCCTGGTGGCACAGTGGTTAAGAATCTGCCTGCCAATGTAGGGTACACGGGTTCAATCCCTAGTTCGGGAAGATCCCACATGCCTCGGAGCAACTAAACCCGTGCACCACAACAACTACTGAGTCTGTGCTCTAGAGCCCGCACGCTACAACTACTGAGCCTAGTGTTGCAACTACTGAAGTCTGTTCACTCTAGGGCCCACGTGCCACAACTACTGAGCTCGAGTGCTGCAACTATGGAAGCCTGCATACCTAGAGTCCCTGGTCCACAATAAGGGAAGCCACCACAACGAGAAGCCAACACTTGGCAACAAAGAGTAGCCCCCATTTGCTGCAACTAGAGAAAGCCCACTCACAGCAATGAAGACTCAACACAGCCTAAATAAATAAATAAATAAAAATAGATCAAAGCTTTTAAAAAAAAGTGCAGTGTACATACAATGAGATATTATTCAGCCATAAAAAGAAGGAAATCCTTTCATTTGTGACAACATGGATAGACCTTGAGAGCATTATGCTAACTGAAACAGATGGAGACAAACACTAATGATATCATTTATATGTGGAATCTTAAAAAAACAAAACAAAACACAACTAAATTCACAGAAAAAGGGATTAGATTTGTGGTTACCAGATACAGGGGTTGGGGAGATGGGGAACTGGATGAAGGAGGTCAAAACGTACAAACTTCCAGTTATAAGACAAATAAGTACTAGGGATGTAATGTATAACATGCTGACTATCGTTAACACTACCATATGGTACATTTGAAAGTTGCTGAGAGTAAATCCTAAGAGTTTTCATCACAAGGAAAAAACTTTTTTTTCTTTTTCTTTCTTAATCTATAAGAAATGATGGATGGATGTTAACTAAACTTGTGGTAATCATTTACAATACATGTAAGTCAAATCATTATGGTGTGTACCTCAAACTTATACAGGTATACACCACATACACATGTCAATTATATCTCAATAAAACTGAAAAAAAATGGAAAAAAAGAACATTAGGAGTAGTTTAATACAGGGAAGTATTATTCCTCTTCTACTGAAACAGTAGGATAAAGGTAAGTATGTATGTTATAATTGCAGGTGAAGTGAAAGCCACTTAAGTCATTTCTTTGACAAACATTTGTTGAAAACAGAATTCAAAGCACTGTGCTCAAATAAAGGAAAGACAGTGATAAACAGACATAACCCTATCCCTTGAGGAACCTGATAAATATAATGGGACACAGAGTGACATAACTATTTTAACATAAGAACAAAACACTATGAGAATAGTTATATACAGTCAGCTCACCTTTGCAAGATGAACGGTATGTTAAGTTTTCCATAGGTGGAGAAAGGAAGAAAGGAATTAAATGCATGGAACAAAGTGTACAAATGCATAGAGGTTTGAAATTGAAAGTGCATGTTACCTAGGCATATTGCAGAGTGATTAGGAAACAGGATTTGGAATTATGCAAAAAAACCTAGATTTGAATTCTAAGCCATTCTATTTTTTTAATTATGTGATCTTGAATAAATAACCTAACCTCTGTAAAAATGGAGATAATAATAAGTATTATTTATACCACTGCTGTAAGGATTAAATTAGATATAAGTAGGATACTCAGCACAATGAGCTGTTATAGAAAGAAAAAAAAATTTGTCATTTTAAAGTGTGAGTCAATTCACTGTGTAAATTCCAAAACACTATACAAATATAAGGCATTATTTTTTTTCTGAAACATGATCAATAACTAAAAACCACATCCAAATACATAAGCACTTTATAATATATAAATAATATTTCCAAAGTATTTATATCTGAAAGCACTCCTACTCTTAAAGTATACATATATTTAAACGTGTTTAATATTTAAACAAGGGAATATGCTTAATACTTCTGGGAAAAAAAGCTAATGGGGAAAAATTATATTTTTAATCCCTACTTGAATTTATCCTATTATTTTCTAATATGACACATTTATAAAAACTTAAGTTACACCTAAAACTTAAAATTAGTTACTTTATTTATAATGTCATAAAACCTACTTTTTCTTCTCTTTCTATTTCAATTTGTTTCTTAACAGACCAAAGTTCATTTTTGAGATTGGATAGTTCAGTCTCCTAAAGAAAAAGGAACATGAGGTTTACAAGTGCATCCATATATTTCTTAAGACAACGGAAATGCAAACTTGTGTTTCAAAAAATTTAGTTTTATAGAGAAATAAATTCACTCATGAAACACAAACACTTTCTAAAAGCCTACTGATATGAAGGCTGCTAGTTGAACATAACTAAAAATTTCATTTAGACAAATTTTGTATAGTTTACTCTAAAGACATATTTAACACTACATATATCTCTCCTTCTCATCCTCTCCCAGTCTGTCCCACTCCTCCTTTCCCCAATCTCAATCAGAGCTCAAAACTTATTTGTAACTGGAGTTTATAACTTTTCATTTGAAAAAACAGTTCATTCTGTCATTTCAAAAAAAAATTAGAATACCACGTACCTATAAGATCTATAACATCCTTTTCAGATCTACGATTATTTGATTCTATAGTTCTAAAATTACCATTTTTTTTCATTATTCTTTTACTACCAGCCATGCTGACATGAAAACTGGCTTCTACTGCTATTTGTTCTCACCAAAGATGCTTTCATTGATGACTGTTCTTGTTCTTTGCTCTTATAAAGTCCTAATTCTGAATCTCTTTCTTCAACAATTTTATCATATTGGTGCTGTATTAAAAAGAGAAACCACTTTAGGTATAGAAAAGCCCAAAAGATTATGTTTTAATAAGACTGGTATCCTTATGCATTTAAAAAATGATGTTTATGAATTCAGTAATATATGAATACATTTTTAACTTTTTTCAATTACACTTTTAAATTCTAACAATAAAAACAATAAAACATAGATAACTATCTTGAAGGTAACCGAAGAGTAAGAAATAATTTTTTTAAATTGGAAACACTGAATTTCACAATTTAAAAAAAGGCTAGAAACTCAAGGACCTCTTAGAAAAAACAGCTGATTCCAGATGTTGGGCAGGGAATACAAGATGAGTCTTGAACATTTTGTCATAAGAGAAAGCAAGAAAGCTAACACAGATTAATAGTCAAAAGGACATCCCAACCAGGTTGAAGAGGCTCCCACTGGCCAATGTTGGGACAATTTAAATATCAACAAGGATCAAAACTGTACTGGATTAAGACATACCAAATATGCTTAAATCTATGAATTTAGAACATTACTTAAAATATTTTTAAAATCCTCATTGGTTACTTCTTAATAATATCCTAGCAACAATTTCTAAAGATTAATTGTTAAGTATAAGCCAACTTCCTCTCCAAACCTTAAAGAGTATAAGGCTTAATTCCCTAACAGAATGATTGCTTTAAAACAACAATAAAAAATAGAGCACACTCACAAATACAGCAAACGTTGTCTTTCATCTATTTATTATTGTTTAGCCTAGCATGTGTTAGATACAGGTAGAGGATACAAATATTATATTTATATAAATATATTTATTTAAATACATATCCTGGGTATGTATTTAAATAAATATAAGGTGGAAAATGCCATAAGAGACTACTATAAAAATTGAGAAAAAGAGTGATTACATCTATTTATCAAGATGATAAGGAGAATCTTCCTCAAGGAAGTGACACCCAGACTCAGCTTCATTTGGTTAAGAATTGAACTTGGAGAAATGAGATCAAGGGTATTCCAGCTATAGTTACTCACTGTTGCATAGACAATAATTTTCTCTGACAAATCAGAATGCTATATTTACCATTTTCAGGCACAAATACAGCTCCAATTAATAATTTTCATTACACAACAGGAAAAAAATTACCTTATGTTTTTCCATAAGTGCTACCATTTCAGCTATTTTATGTTGACATCGTATATCAATGTCTTTCTGTAATTTTACTGCTTCATCAGCTATTACTTTTGCTTTCTCAACCTATCAAATAAATTTAAAGATTTTTAAATTAATGGAAAAAACATAAATTTAACTTAAATGTTAAATTTAAGTTAAAATGCAGAAATCAAACACCAGAAAATTAGAAAAGCCAAATAGAAAATGCATTACTGTTCTGCTTTGGTTTATTTTAGGATTTTCTACTAAGTAAGATGACAGTATAACACTGTAAAGATCAATTAATTTTTTTTAAATGATTATATACTACTCAATGCTGAAATATTTAAATAACAATACTTTTAGCTCCATTTAAAAAGCTAATCAATTATCCCTAATGTAAATTTATTAAATCTTCTAAAGAATCATAATGTTGGGACTTCCTAGGTGGCACAGTGGTTAAGAACCCGCCTGCCAATATAGAGGACATGGGTTCGATCCCTGCTCCAGGAAGATCCTACACGCCTTGGAGCAACTAAACCCGTGTGCCACAACTACTGAGCCTGTGCTCTAGAGCCCATGAGCCACAACTACTGAGCCTGTGTGCCGCAACTACTGAAGCCCATAGGCCTAGAGCCTGTGCTCCACAACACGAGAAGCCACTGCAATGAGGAGCCCATGCACTGCAATGAAGAGTAGCCCTCACTCACCACAACTAGAGAAAGCCCACGTGCAGCAACAAAGACCCAACATAGCCAATAAATAAATTAATTAATTTTAAAAAAAGAATCATAATGTTAAAAGAATTATTACTTTTCTTTTAAAATGCTAATATACAAATATAGGGTTTTAGTATAACAACTTCTCAAACATATTTAGTTTTTCCTACCTCTCCCAAAAGATTTTCTTCTAATAGCTTTTTGTCCTCAACTTCTTTTTGATAGCTGTCGGTCATTTCTTTAAATTTTTGTTTGGCATCTTCTAGTTCTACCTCTAATTTACTGACCTTTGAATAAAGAAAATAGCATGAACATTAGTAAATGCTGTGGATTACTTGAAAATATTCTGTATTCATTTTGTGGTTTTGTGACTCTTAAAAGATGACTTATTCATAGATATTATGGTTGGATCATTTTACTTACAGTTTTCATATGGTGAGATGTACTTTATTTTTCACCAAATCTATCCTTTCCCCTAAAATATGTATTTAGTCTTAACAACTAATATTTTTAAAGCAGCCATATTTTTATTTTTAATTAATTTTTCAATAATATTTAAATCACTTAGTCTCAGTTTGCTGTTTTATTACATAAGTAACTATTCCACTTGGACAGAACACCCGTGTGAATCAAAGAAACCTCCCCCCCTTCCTTTTTTTTCAAAAAAAAAAAAAAAGCTTTATTGAGGCATAACATACACAAAAAACTTCACATATTTACTGTATACAGTTTGAAGAGTTTGGATATATGCATACACCCATGAAATCATTGCCAAAATCAAGGCAACAGACACATCTATCACCTTCAAAAGTTTCCTCTGTCCCTTTGTTTTCTGTCATAAGAATGCTTACATGATACTCTCTTAAATGTTTTTTTTAATTTTGTGCATACTTATTTCTTCTAGTAGATAGTGTTTGGGTTCTTTTTGACTAATGCCTATTTCGTCCTATCCTCCTAACCCTGATACATTTTTTTAATGTTTTCTTATTGTGGTAAAAGTCACACAACGTAAAACTATTTTATGTTTTAACCATATACTATTTTAACCATATTTAACTACAGTTCAGTGGCACTAAGTATATTCACAGTGTTGTGCAACTCTCACCATCATCCATCTCCCAAATTTTTCACCTTTCTAAACTGAAACTGTGCCCTTTAAACACTAATTCCCCATTCTCCCTCTCCATCCCCCACCCCCCAGGCCTGGCATCTACCAATGTACTTTCTGACTATGAATTTAACTATTCTGAGTACCTCATATAAGTGGGATCAAACAGTATTTGTACCTAATGTATACTGGAATGCATTTTTAAGGTTAACTTAATATTATGTCCTGCAAACAGAATGTATCTTCCTTTCTTTTCCCCCTGTGCTATACAGTAGGTACTCAACAGCCAACTACTTCATACATAGTAGTGTACATACGTCAATCCAAATCTCCCAATCCATCCCACCCCTTCCCTCTACTTGCTGTCCATACATTTGCTCTCCACATCTGTATCTCTATTTTTGCTTTGCAAATAGGTTCATCTATACCATTTTTCTAAATTCCACACACATGAGTTAATATACGGCATTTGTTTTTCTCTTTCTGCCTTACTTTACTCTGTATGACAGTCTCTAGGTCCACTCGTGTCTCTACAAATGCCCCAGTTTTGTTCCCTTTTATGGCTGAGTAATATTTCATTGTATATATGTACCATACTTCTTTATCAATTCCTCTGTCAATGGACATTTAGGTTGTTTCCATGTCCTGGCTATTGTAAATGGTGCTGCAATGAACACTGGGGTGCATGAACCTTTTCAAATTATGGTTTTCTCCAGGTATATGCCTGGGAGTGGGATTGCAGGATCATATGGTAGCTCTATTTTTAGTTTTTTAAGGAACCTCCATACTGTTCTGCACTGTGGCTGTATCAATTTACATTCCCACCAACAGTGTAAAAGGGTTCCTTTTTCCCCACACCCTCTTCAGCATTTATTATTTGTATATTTTTTGATGATGGCCACTCTTAGTGTGAGCTGATACCTCACTGTAGTTTTGATTTACATCTAATAATTAGTGATGTTCAGCATCTTTTCATGTGCTTCTTGGCCAACTGTATATCTTCTTTGGAGAAAAGTCTATTTAGGTCTTCTGCCCATTTTTTGATTGGGATGTTTGTTTTTTTGATATTGAATTGCATGAGCTGTTTGTATATTTTGGAGATTAGTCCTTTGTCAGTTGCTTCATTTGTAAATATTTTCTCCCATTCTGAGGGTTGTCTTTTTGTCTTATTGTTTCCTTTGCTGTGCAAAAGCTTTTATGTTTAATTAGGTCTCGTTTATTTTTGTTTTATTTTTGTTACTCTAGGATGCAGGTCAAAAAAGATCTTGCTGTGATTTATGTCAAAGAGTGTTCTGCCTATGTTTTCCTCTAGGAGTTTTATAGTGTCTGGCCTTACATTTAGGTCTTTAATCCATTTTGAGTTTATTTTTGTGGATGGTGTTAGGAAGTGTCCTAATTTGATTCTTTTACGTGTAGCTGTCCAGTTCTCCCAGTACCACTTATTGAAGAGACCGTCTTTTCTTCACTGTATATTCTTGCCTACTTTGTCATAGATTAGTTGACCATCAGTGTGCGGGTTTATCTCTGGACTTTCTATCCTGTTCCTTTGGTCTATATTTCTGTTTTTGTGCTGGTACCATACTGTCTTGATTACTGTAGCTTTGTAGTACAGTCTGAAGTCAGGAAGCCTGATTCCTCCAGCTCCATTTTTCTTTCTCAAGATTGCTTTGGCTATTCGGGATCTTTTGTGTTTCCATAAAAATTGTAAAATTTTTTCTTCTAATTCTGTGAAAAATGTCATTGGTCATTTAATAGGGATTGCACTGAATCTGTAGATTGCTTTAAGTAAAAATTAAAGAATTTTTAACTATAGGCACTATGTACTACAGAAGATCTCTAGAACTACTTTATCTTGCATAACTGAAACCTACACAAATTGAAGAACAACTCCCCATATCCCTCTCCCCCAGGTCCCTGGTATTTACTTTTCTAATTTCTGTTTCTATGTGTTTGATCATTTTAGATTTCACGCAGTATTTGTTTTTCAGTGACTGGCTTTTGTTGCTGAATTGGAAGTATTCTTTATGTATCCTGGATACTAGATCATTACCAAATACATGATTTGCAAATATTTTCTCCAATTCTGTGGGTTGTCTTTTCACTCTCTTGATACTGTCCTTTGATCTTTTGATAGTGTCCCCTTGAACACTATCAATAGAGTGAAAAGATCCAATGAAATCTCTACCAAAATTTCAACTGCTTTTTTGTGGGAACAAACTGATTCTAAAATTTACAAGGAATTTCCAGGTCCCCTGGATAGCCAAAACAATCTTGAAAAAGAACAACGTTGGAGGACACATACTCCCCGATTTTAAAACTCACAAAGCTACAATAATCAAAACAGTCTGGTACTGACATAAGGTAAACATGTGGATCAATGCCATAGAACAGGAAATCCAGAAATAAAGCCACACAATGCTATTCAATTCAATGGAGAAATAATAGTCCCTAACAAATGTTGCTGAGACAAATAATAAGCACATGGAAAAGAATGAAGTTGGACTCATCTCATACCACATTACAAAAGTAACTCAAAATAGATTAAAGATCTAAATGTAATAGCTAAAATAAAAACCTCTTAGAAGAAAATAGGAATTAAAATTCATGACAACAGATTTGGCAATAGATCCTAAAATATGACACTAAAAACACAAGAAACTAAAAAAAAAAAAAAAAACAGTTATAATGGATTTCCTCAAAAGGCATACTCTTAATGAGATTAATTTTCTATAATCAACACCCTCAATTTCTATTGTTTCCATATATTTTGTACAAATATTTACTAATATAATAATTATAAAAAGAAAGAGGACCTTTAACTAGCACCCACTCTCCAGAATCACTTATTGCCTTAAGACTGAATTAGAATTGAGGAGGAGGTAGAGGACAGGGACAGGAATTGGGGAAGGGAGGCATGGGTAATTTAATGATGAAACAGACTGTATTCTGTACCCATGAAACAACCACCAACCTTTTTTTTTTCAATATTTATTTATTTGGCTGCACCAGGTCTTAGTTTCAGCATGCAGGAGCTTCATTGCGGCATGCAGAATCTTTTAGTTGTGGCATGCAGAATCTTTAGCTGTGGCATGCGGGACCTTTAGTTGCAGCATGCAGGATCTTTATTTGTGACATACGAACTCTTAGTTGCAGCATGTAGGATCTAGTTCCCTGATCAGGGATCGAACCTGGGCCCTCTGCATTGGGAGTGCAGAGTCTTAGGCACTGGACCACCAGGGAAGTCCTACAACCACCAACTTTAAAATACAGAAGATTATCAACATTGATAAAAGCTTCTGAATGCCTCTCTTCATTAGTTTCCCTTTCTGCCCCCTCAAGTGTAACAAAGATTCTTAATTTAATATTCATGATTCCTTTCCTCTTTTTTTATAGCTTTACTGCATAATTATGTATCAGTTTTTCAGAGTTTTTTGTTTTAGACTCTATACAAATATTTTCAGCATATGCATATTTTTCTGTCTTGCATTTTCATTCAGCAGCAGGTTTTAAGCATTTATGTGTGTATAGTCCCTTCATTTTCTCTGCAGAATAGTGTTCCATTGTATGAATATATCATGGTTTATTTATAGAGTCAACTGTTCATAGACACTGAATTGTATCCAATTTGGAGTTAATACACACAATAATGGTGTGAATGTTATCAAAAAACACCTCCTGGTACAAATGTATAAATTTCTCTATACCCAGAACTGAAACTGCAGGTTGCATGTTCAACTTTACAAAACAATGACATTGTTTTCCAAAGTACATGTACTAATTTAAACTCCCAGCAACAGTATGTGAATATGTAAATTAATTTGGAGAGAACCAGCATTTCCACATAAATGGTATAGAGTTAAAATTACATTTTCTAATAGCTTGCTGAAGATGTTTAAGGCTAGTAATTATTTCTGTGTAATGATTATATATCTAACAACAATACTAAACACACTCAATAACTGTATTAACTCACTTGCAGATTCTTACAGATTTTCTACAAACACAACTTGCACCTAAAACCATCTGAGTCTGAAGTTCGTTTTGTTGAAAGATTTTAAATTGCTGATTCAATCTCCTTAATAGGACTACTCAGCCTAATTATTCTTTTTAAGATTGTTTTGGCTAATCTATTTCACTTTATTTTTTTATATTTTTCAAATATATTGGCATAATAATGTTCACAGTAAAGGTATTAACTTTAGACTTCCATTAAAAAACACATGTTATAATTTCTAGATTAATAGGATTGTGATTAGAGGACATACTCTGTATGATTTCAAGTCTTTGAATTTTATGGCCCTATACATGATCATTTTTGTTAACTATCTGAGTGTTCTTAAAAAGTATGTTTCCTTCACTTTTTTATCTAAAAATATCCTTATTTCTCTAACACACTTAAAAGAGAGATATATTGTAGACATAACTTAAAGTTGACATTTTCTCTGTACTTGACAATATTTTTTCACTGTTTTCTAACTTCCATTGTTGTTTGTTGAGATGTCCATGGTAAATCTTTTGTCATTGTTTCACTGGTGATCTCTCATTTCTCTCTAGTTACTTTTAAGACCTATGTGTGTCTGACATTCTGTAGTTTTACTATACTAAGTCTAGTTCTGGATTTATTCTAATTCTTCCTTCTTGGTATACACCAGTCTTCCTATATCTGTGAATTCATGTATTCCATCAACTCTAAATATTCTTAGTATTTATTGCTTCTTCCCAATTCACTCTATTCTTTCCTTCTTCCTGGGCAATACAAAACTCTTATAAAAACAAATTCATTAAAATATGTACCAATATGGGACTTCCTAGGTGGTGCAGTGGTTAAGAATCCGCCTGCCGATGCAAGGGACAGGGGTTCAATCCCTGCTCCAAGAAGATCCCACATGCCACAGAGCAACTAAGCACATGTGCCACAACTGCTGAGCCTGCTCTCTAGCGCCTGTGAGTCACAACTATTGAGCCTGAGTGTTGCAACTACTGAAGCCCACGCACGTAGAGCCCATGCTCCACAACAAGAGAAGCCACTGCAGTGAAGAGCCCTGCACCACAATGAAGAGTAGCCCCCACTTGCCACAACTATAGAAAGCCCATGTGCAGCAATGAAGACCCAATACAGCCAATAAGTAAATAAATAAATTTATTTTAAAAAGCTTATGTTTAAAATAAATAAATAAAATATGTGACAATAATAAGAGTATGACAGCATATAAATTAGACACGAGAGATAAAGGAGATTATGTATTCTGAAGCTAAAATGTACTAGAAAAAAGGACAAAAATTATGAACTCCAGCTATATGTTGTTTATAAGAGACACATCTAAAACAAAGATACAGAAAGCACAATAGTAAATAGATTGTGCAAAATACCATGCTTAACATAACACTGTAAATGAACTATACTCCAACCAAAGTTTTTAATAAATAAATAAAAAATACCATGCAAACACTGATTGCTAAGAAGAAAACTGGTACAGTTATAACAATAAAACAGAAGAATTATTCTCTAGGCAAGAAAGCACTACTACATAGATAAAGGGAATGTCTTTATTATGGAAAAAGAGTTCTATTATGTATAAAATATACAGAATATATATAGAATATATATTAAGTATACATATAAAGTTTCACATTGTATAATAAAAAATCACATATAATATGTACCTAATAACGTGGTATTAAAAGAAAAACTGACAGAACTGCAAGGAAGAATAGAAATCCACAGTCATTAAGTGAGATTTTTTTTTAACACATCAATCTCATTCAAGTAATAAAATATGAAGAAAAAAGTCAGGAAAGACACAGAATCAACAAACATACAGAAGTTTAAAGAATATGACTATAATCTTGACCAAATGGAACACCTCATCCAACAAATGTAGAATATACATTATTTTCAGGCACATGAGGCGTATTTATAAAAAGTGATTCTGTATTGGGCCATCAAGCCAATGTCAATAAATTCCAAAGTACTGAAGTCATACCAGAGTGTGTTCTCTAATTACAATGTGACTATGACAGAAATCAGTTCCAAAAACATAACATGCCCTTAAGCTTAGAAACTGAGAAATATAGGAAGGTCAAAACAATACTGACTTACTATATATCTAAACCTGTGAGACACAACTACAACAAACTTAGAGGGAAATGTACAGCCTTAAAATGTGTACACTGGAAAGACTGAAAATTAATGATCAAAGAATTCATATCAAATTGGAAAAAACATAATGAAAAGTAATAAAAGGAAGAGGAAATAATGAAACAAAGATAAGCACCCTACAGAGAAGGTCAAAAAATCCAAATCTGTGTTTTTTTTAAAACTTCCAAAATTGATAAATGCCTGGTAAGACTGATCAAGAATAACAAAAGGCTTAAATAACCAACATCAGGGTTGAAAAGAGGATATCACTATAGATGTCACAATTTTCAAAATATAGAAAATGTAGATTAGCAGGGCAAAATCCCCCCAAAATATTATTTACTAAAATTGAAAGAAATAGTAGGATAGAAAATTAACATACAGAAGTCTGTTGTACGTCTAAACACTAACAATGAACAAGCAGAAAGAGAAATTAAAAAAAAAATCCCATTTAAAATTGAAAAAAAAAAAGAATAAAACACCTAAGAATAATCTAACTAAGGAGGTAAAAAAACTGTAGTAAGAAAAGTATAAGACACTAATGAAAGTAATTAAAGGCTCTACAAAAAGGCAAATATACTAAGCTCAGGGATTAGAAGAATTGATACTGTTAAAATTACCATACTACTTTAGGCAACCTACAGATTCAATGTAATCCCTATCAAAATATCAATGGCACGTCTCACCATTGTATGGAAACATGAAAGACCCCAGATAGACAAAATAATCTTGAGAAAGAACAACAAAGCAGGACTTCAAACCATACTACAAAGCGACAGTAATTAAAACAGCTGGCACAAAAATGAACACGTAGATCAGTGGAACAGAATAGAGAGTCTAGAAATAAAGCTATGCTTATATGGTCAATTAATCTGCAACAAAAGAGGCAAGAACACACAATGGGGAAAAGACAGCCTCTTCATAAACTGTGTCGAGAAAACTGGACAGCTACATGCAAAAGAATCAAATTGGACTACTTTCTCACACCATATACAAAAATAAACAAAACAGATCAAAGACTTAAATGCAAGAACTGAAACCATAAAACTCCTAGGAGGAAACAGGCGGTATGCTCTCTGACATCATCTTGGCAATATTTTTTTTTTGTCTTCTCAGGCAAAGGTAACAAAAGAAAGATTAAACAAATAGCAATCAAAATAAAAACTTTTGCACAGAGAAGGAAACTATCAATAAAATGAAAAAGCACTCTACTGAATGGAAAAAAAATATTTCTCAATGATATACCTGATAAGGGATTAACATCCAAAATATACGAACTCATATAACTCAATAACAAAAAAACAAGCAACTCAATTAAAAAAATGGGGAGAGGACCTGAATAAACATTTTTCCAAAACAGACATACAGAAGGCCAACAGGCACATGAAAAGAATGTTTATCATCAGGGAAATGCAAATCAAAACCACAATGAGATGGGGAGGAGTCAAGATGGTGGAGCAGGAGGATGTGGAGTTCACCTTTCCCAACAAATACATCAAGAATACATCTACAGGGAGGGAGGGGATTTGGGGATATATGTATAAATACAGCTGATTCACTTTGGTGTACCTCAAAAAGTGGCACAAGAGTGTAAAGCAATTATATTCCAATAAAGAGCTTAAATAAATAAATAAATAAATAAATAAATAAATAAATGACATCTACAAATAGAGCAATTCTCACAGAGCCTGCTAAACACTAGCAGAGGACCCTGAACACCTAAAAGGACAAGAAAGATTCCTGCATAACTGGGTAGGATGAAAGAAAGAAAAAGAACAAAAAAAAAAAGAGGAAGTAAGATGGGACCTGTGCCCCTGGTGGGGAGATGAAGAAAAGGAGAGGTTCCCACACCCGGGGGAGATCATCTGGGACATAAAGGGAACTTTGGGGACTCGAAGAAGAGTGCAGCAACCAATCAGTGGCAGGCAGGACAGAGTGAGACCTACACAGATGGTCTGTGGCACAGCCCTGAGCGCCCCAGCCTGAGACATGTCTGCTGGTATGGACAGGGCCTGGGTGCTGGAACACAGGATTTGGAGAACAGACCCAAGGAGAGGTCTGCTGTAGGCTGCAAGGAGACAGCCTGAAGGGATGGGAATGAGGAGTTCTGCAACCGGGAATGTTCATGGAAGGAGCATGAAGCTAATATAATACTGTAAGTCAACTTACTTCAATAAAAATTTTTTGACAAAATGGGACAACTAAGTAATATTATAACTATTGGTGAAATTGTTTCAGAAATTAAAATCCTTCACACAAAGAGAACTCTAGGCCAGACTTAATCAGTCAGTTCAACTTTATTGAGAAATAATTTACATGCGATAAAATGCATGATTTTAAGTGTACAGGTTGATGAGCTTTGACAAATGTCTTTACAGTCATATACTGACAACATCAGTCAAGATATATACAGATCATTTTCACCATCCCAGAAAGTTCCTTTATGTCCTTTGCAGTCTGAACCCAGCTCTCTATAGGCAACCAGTGTTCTGCTTTCTGTCTCTATAAATTGGTTCTGTCTATTCCAAAACTTCATTTGAATGGAATCATGCCTAGCATATTCTCTTCTTATCGGAGTTAGTTTGCTCAGCATGTTCTGAGACTCATCCATGTTCCTATAGGAATCAATAGATTTTTTTTCTTTTCTTTTTTTTTTTACTTCTGAGTAATACTCCATTGTATGACTATAACAAATTTGTTTCTCTAGTCTCCTATTAATGGACATTTGAATTATTTTTAGTTTTTTATCATCATGAATAAAGCTTCTATAAACATTCTTATACATGACTTTTAGTAGACATGTTTTCATTCCTCTTAAGTAAGCATCTAGGACAAGAATTGCTGGGTCATGTTGTAGATTTATGTTTAGTTTCATAGGAAACAACCAAACCATTTCCCAAAGTGATTATAGTATTTTACACTCCTAATAGCACTGTATGAGAGTTCTGGTTAATCTACATCCTCACTAAAATTTGGTGTTAATGGTCTTTGTAATTTCAGCCATTCTTGTAGGCAGGGCCCAGTTTCATAGGTATGAGACCTGTGTAGTCATACAATGCCGTGTGATTAGCTTACAGCCCATTTTGAATTTTTTAACAATATTTTAACTAGGTGCCCCACCTTTTCTTTTTGCACTGAGCCCTGCATATTAGGTGGCTAATCCTGCTTAGGGGTGTAGTAATATCCTGTTGTGATTTTGTTTTTCTATAATTAATAGTGTTGAGACAGGATTAAGATGGCGGAGTAGGAGGACGTGCGCTCACTCCCTCCTGCAAGAGCACCGGAATTACAACTAACTGCTGAACAATCATCGACAGAAAGACACTGGAACTCACCAAAACGACACCCCACATCCAGAGACAAAGGAGAAGCCGCAATGAGACGGTAGGAGGGGCGCAATCGCGTTAAAATCAAATCCCATAAATGCTGGGTGGGTAACTCACAAACTGGAGAACAGTTATACTGCAGAAGTCCACCCACTAAAGTGAGGGTTCTGAGCCCCATGTCAGGCTTCCCAACCTGGGAGTCCAGCAACGGGAGGAGGAATCCCCAGAGAATCAGACTCCGAAAACCAGCGGGATTTGATTGCAGGACCTCCACAGGACTGGGGGAAACAGCGACTCCACTCTTGGAGGGCACACAAAAATATGTGCTCACCAGGACCCAGGGGGAAGGAGCAGTGACCCCATAGGAGACTCAACCAGACCTACCTCCTGGTGTTGGGGGGTTGCCTGCAGAGGTGGGGGGGGGGCAGCTGTGGCTCATGGAGGAGGCAGGGGCACTGGCAGCAGGGGTTTTGGGAAGTGCTTATTGGTGTGAGCCCTCCCAGAGTCCGCCATTAGCCCCACCAAAGAGCCTGTGGGCTCTAGCACTAGGTGGCCTCAGGCCAAACAGCCAACAAGGTGTGAACACAGCCCCACCCATCAGCAGACAAGCAGATTAAAGTTTTACTGAGCTCCGCCCACCAAATCAGATTAAAGCTTTACTGAGCTCCGCCCACCCAACCCTACCCACCATCAGTCCCTCCCATCAGGAAGCAGCACACAGGAGGCTCCTACATAGCTTCCTCCACAAGAGGGCAGACAGCAGTATCAAGCAGTATCAGCAGTATTTCGTCTTGTGGAATTGAAAATCACAGCCACAGAAAGATACAGAAAATGAAAAAGCAGAGGACTTTGTACCAGATGAAGGGACAGGATAAAACCCCAAGAAAAGAACTAAATGAAGAGGAGATAGGGACCCTCCCAGAAAAAGAATTCAGAATAATGACAGTGAAGATGATCCAGGACTTTGAAAAAAGACTGGATGCAAAGATCGAAAAGTTTACCAAAGACCTAGAAGAATTAAAGAGCAAACAAACAGAGATACGCAACACAATCACTGAAATGAACAATACACTAGAAGGAACCAATAGCAGATTAATGGATGCAGAAGGGCGAATAAGTGACCTGGAAGACAGAATGGTGAGCATCACTGATGCAGAAAAGAAAAAAGAAAAAAGAATGAAAAGAACTGAAGACAGCCTAAGATACCTCTGGGACAATGTTAAACGCACCAACATTCGCATTATAGGGATCCCAGAAGGAGAAGAGAGAGAGAATGGACCCAAGAAAATATTGGAAGAGATTATTGTTGAAAACTTCCCTAACATGGGAAAGGAAATAGCTACCCAAGTCCAGGAAGCACAGAGAGTCCCAGGCAGGATAAACCCAAGGAGAGACACGCCAAGACATATAGTGGTCAAACTGACAAAAATTAAAGACAGAGAAAAGTTATTAAAAGCAACAAGGGAAAAACGACAAATAACATACAAGGGAATTCCCATAAGGTTAACAGCTGATTTCTCAGCAGAAACTCTGCAAGCCAGAAGGGAGTGGCACGATATATTTCAAGTGATGAAAGGGAAGAACCTACAACCAAGAATATTCTACCCAGCAAGGATCTCATTCAGATTCAAGGGAGAAATCAAAAGCTTTACAGACAAGCAACAGCTAAGAGAATTCAGCACCACCAAATCAGCCCTACAACAAATGCTAAAGGAACTTCTCTAAGTGGGAAACATAAGAGAAGAAAAGGACCTACAAAAACAACAACAAAACAATTAAGAAAATGGTACTAGGAACATACATATCGATAATTACCTTGAATGTAAATGGACTAAATGCACCAACCAGAAGACACAGACTGGCTGAGTGGATACAAAAACAAGACCCGTACATATGCTGTCTACAAGAGACACACTTCAGACCTAGGGACACACACAGACTGAAAGTGAGGAGATGGAAAAAGATATTCCATGCAAATGGAAATCAAAAGAGAGCTGGAGTAGTGATACTCATGTCAGATAAAATAGACTTTAAAATAAAAAATGTTGCAAGAGACAAGAAAGGACATTACATAAAGATCAAGGGATCCATCCAAGAAGAGGAGATAACAATTATAAATATATATGCACCCAATATAGGAGCACCTCAATATGTAAGGCAAATGCTAACAACAATGAAAGAGGAAATGCAAGGCAGAAATAGAGACACAGATGTAGAGAACAAACACATGGACACCAAGTGGGGAAAGCAGGGAGGGTTAGGGGGGAATGAATTAGGAGATTGGGATACCAAATTGTACACTCTAAATACATGCTGTTTATTGTCTGTTAAAAAAAAAAAAAAGAAAGAAATAGGTCCAAGTATATATGTCAATTTAGAATATGATAAAAGTGATTATCTCAAATCACTGGAAAAGATGGAACCTTTTAATAAATGGTGATGGGACAATTGGAAAAAAAAATAGTGTTTAATATTTCTTCATGAGTTAGTCATTAGTATAATTTCCATTGTGAAGTGTCAAGTCTTTTGCCCAGTTTTTCATTTTTATTATGGTAAGATACCCATAACATAAAGTTTACCATCTTAACCCTTTTATTTATTTATTTTTTTAATTTAATTTTTTTTTGGGGGGGGTACACCAAGTTCAATCATCTGTTTTTATACACATATCCCCGTATTCCCTCCCTCCCTTGACTCCCCCCCACACTCCCTCGAGTCCCCCCCCCCTCCCCACCCCAGTTCTCTAAGGCATCTTCCATCCTTGAGTGGAACTCCCTTTGTTATACAACAACTTCCCACTGGCTATCTGTTTTACAGTTGGTAGTATATATGTGTCTGTGCTACTCTCTCACTTCGTCTCAGCTTCCCCTTCACTCCCCACGCCCCCCCAAACCTCGAGTTCTCCAGTCCATTCTCTGCATCTGCGTCCTTGTTCTTGTCTTGTCACTGAGTTCATCAGTACCATTTTTAGATTCCGTATATGTGACTTAGCATACAATATTTGTCTTTCTCTTTCTGGCTTACTTCACTCTGTATGACAGACTCTAGGTCTATCCACCTCATTACATATAGCTCCATCTCATCCCTTTTTATAGCTGAGTAATATTCCATTGTATATATATATATATATATGCCACATCTTCTTTATCCATTCATTTGTTGATGGGCATTTAGGTTGCTTCCATGTCCTGGCTATTGTAAATAGTGCTGCAATAAACATTATGGTACATGTTTCTTTGGGGATTATGGTTTTCTTTGGGTATATGCCCAGAAGTGGGATTACTGGATCATATGGTAGTTCTATTTGTAGTTTTTTAAGGAACCTCCAAATTGTTTTCCATAGTGGCTGTACCAACTTACAGTCCCACCAACAGTGCAGGAGAGTTCCCTTTTCTCCACACCCTCTCCAACATTTGTTGTTTCCAGATTTTGTGATGATGGCCATTCTGATTGGTGTGAGGGGATACCTCATTGTGGCTTTGACTTGCATTTCTCTGATGATGAGTGATGTTGAGCATCTTTTCATGTGTTTGCTGGCCATCTGTATGTCTTCTTTGGAGAAATGTCTCTTTAGGTCGTCCGCCCATTTGTGGATTGGGTTATTTGCTTTTTTGCTATTAAGCTGCATGAGCTGCTTGTATATTTTGGAGGTTAATCCTTTGTCTGTTGTTTCATAGGCAACTATTTTTTCCCATTCTGAGGGTTGCCTTTTAGTCTTGTTTATGGTTTCTTTCGCTGTGCAAAAGCTTTTAAGTTTCATGAGGTCCCATTTGTTTATTCTTGATTTTATTTCCATGATTCTAGGAGGTGGGTCCAAAAGGATCTTGCTTTGATGGATGTCATAGAGTGTTCTGCCTATGTTTTCCTCTAGGAGTTTTATAGTGTCTGACCTTACATGTAGGTCTTTAATCCTTAACCCTTTTAAACCATACAGTTCATTTACATGGCTATGCAGCCAATCCCCAGAACCCTTTATCTCATAAAACTGAAACTGTACCCATTAAACAACTCCCCTCCCCACCTCCCACAGAGCCTGGCAACCACCACTCTCTAACCTATGAATTTGACAACTCTAGGTACCTCACATAAGTAGAATAATATAATATTTATCTTTTTATGACTGGCTGTTTTCACTTAGCTTATGTCCTCAAGGCATATCCATGCTGTAGCATATATTAGAATTTCTTTCTTTCTTAAGGCTGGGTAACATTTTATTGTATGTATATATCACATACTGCTTGTCTATGCATCAGTCGATGAATGTTGAGTTGCTTCCACCTTTCGGCTATTGTGAATAATGCTGCTACAAACATGGGTGTATACATATTTCTTTCAGACCCTGTTTTCAATTCTTTGGGTATATATGCAGAGGTGGAATTACCAGATCATACATTAATTCAATTGTTAATTTTTGAGTAACCAGCAAACTGCTTTCCAAGGCAGTGGCACCATTTGATACCCCACCAACAGGGTACAAGAATTTCAATTTCTCTATAATTTCACAAACATTTGTTATGTTTTTATTTTAACAGTACCCATCCTAATGGATGTGAGGTAGCATCTCACTGTGGTTTTAATTTGCATTTTCCTAATGGTTAGTGATGCTGAGGATCTTTTCATTTACCTATATACCATTTGTATATCTTCTTTGGAGAAATATTTATTCAAGTCCTTTGCCCATTTTTAAATCAGGCTGTTTGTTGTTGTCTTTTGCCCACTTTGAATTGGAATATTTGTCTTTTAGTGTTGAGTTTTAAGAGTTCTTTACTCTGGATATATGTTATTTGTTAAACAAATATTTTTGACAGTATTTTCGCCTTCTTTGTACCTTGCCTATTTTCTTAGTGATACCTTTTGATAAGCAGATCTTTCAGATTTTGATGAAATCTAATTTATCATATTTTTATGAATATTGCTAGTTCACTTACTAGTACACTAGTGACTCTGTAGAAACCTTAGAATTGTCAGTGTAGACCATTACATCACTTAAGAAGAAACAGTTTTACATATTCTTTTACAATCTATATAACTTTATTTCTTTTTCTTGCCTTAATGTTACCAGCTAGAACCTCCAATACAGTGTTGAATGGGGTGGTAAGAGCAGACATTGTTCTTGATATTAAAGAGAGAGGATTCAGTTTTTCATCATTAAGTATGATGCTAGCTCTATTTTGTAGGTATTCTGTATTAGACTGATAAAAACTCCTTTTAGTCCTAGTTTGTTGAAAATTTTTTATCAAGAATGAGTGCTGAATTTTGTCAAATGTTTTTCTGCAATCATTGAGCTGATTATATGATTTTTCTTTTTAATTACTTGATATAGTAAGTTACACTGATAGTTTCAAATTTTAAACCAAACTTACATTTCTAAAACCCCCTATTCAATGTAATATGATTTTAATATATTGCTAGATATTTACTAGTATTTTGTTAAGGGTTTTATATCCATATTTATAAAGAATACTGGTTTGTAATTTTTTTCTTGTAATATCTTTATCAGGATTTGGTACAAAAAAACTAGTTGGGAATTGTTTCCCCTCTACTTTTTTAAAGAATTTGTGGAAGACTGTTATTATTTCTTCCTGAAGTGTTTGTTAGAATTCACCTGAGAACTTCCAGATCTAGATTTTTCTCTAGGAAATTTCTGATGACAAATTCAATTTCCTTGATATATGGCTCTTCAGATGTACTAGGTCATCTTGTGTCAGTTTTAGAAAGTTAGGTTTTCCAAGAAATTTGCCCATTTCATCTGTTTCAAATTTATTGATATAACACTGTCCATGACATTCCCTTGTTATCCTTTTAATATTTACAGTATCTATATGGTAAAGCTCTATTTCATTCCTGCCTTCAGTGCATTTTACTCTCTCTTTCCTTTTGTAATCAACCCCACTAGGGAATTATCAATTTTATTAACATTTTCAAAGGATCAGCTTTTGATTTCATTAATTTTTCTCTTTGTCTTTCTTATTTCTTTGATCTATCTTTTCATCTTTATTATTTCCTTTGGTCTACTTTCTATGGGTTTCATTTGCTCCCCTTTTTTTCAGTATCTAGATGAAAACCTAGGTCATTTCTTCTTTTCTAAAATAAACATTGTTTATAAATTTCCCTACAGGAACTGCTTTAGTTGCATCCCACAAATTCTGGCATATTGTATTTCTATGATTGTTCAGTTTAAAATAACTTCTAATTTTCCTTGTGATTTCTTCTTTCGCCCATGAATTATTTACCAGTATAACGTTTAATTTCCAAATATTCAGGTTTTTCCAGATACCCTATGGTTACTTATTTCTAATTTAATTCTGTTGTAATGAGAGAATATACTCTATAAGACTTTATTATTTTTAAATGTATGGCCCAGCATATGGTCTATCTTGGTAAATATCCTATGTGCACTTCAAAAGAATTTACAGTTGTAGCTATAATGCTCTACAAATGTTAGTTAAGTCAAGGTAGTTAACAGTTTTGTTCAAATTTTCTATATTCTTACCAATTTTGTTTTAGTTGCATCAATTGCTGAAAGAGGGCTATTACAACCCCCAAATATAATTATGAAATTATCTATTTGATAGATCATTATCAAATGCCCCTCTGAATCTCTGATAATACTCCTTGTATTTCAACCTATTTTATGTGTTATTAAAATTGTCATTCCAGTTTTTTTATTCTTACTGTTTGCATGGTATATTATATATCTTTTTTCATTCTTTTACTTTCAATTTCCTTTTATCTTTATATTAAATAAAGTGTCTCTCTTGCAGCAGCATATAGTGTGGCCTTGATTTTTTTATCCAGACTAATAACAGTTCCAAGGCTCCACCCCAAATCTATTCAATCCCAATTTGCAATGCATGGGTAAGGAATATGAAGACATATACATACATGTACATATATTCTAAGCTGCTTAGATGATTTTAACATAGATAAACCAAAGATATGCACTCTAGTACAACTAAAAGGATTGATCCCCACAATCTCAAAAGATAATGATTGAAAATAATTGCTACAATATTAATAAAAGGCTTAAAATTCCAAAATTCTCATCTATGTACTAGTATTTTTAAAACAAAAAAAAGAAATTCAAATACCTTTATCTCATAAACATTCAGTTGCTTGCTTTCTTCCGTACTCTTTTTTTTTAAGGCCTTATTCTGTTAAAAATTAAAAATAAAGAATCACGTTTTAATATCAAATTGATTCAAACTTGCACTGTTACTGACTTAGACTAAAATTACTAAAGTAAAGGAAAGTATTATTCTCTAAAACTGTAGTGGAAATACAGGGTTTTTTTAAAAAAAAAATAGTTTGATTTTGAGAATCAGTGCATACCTCTTGCTGGAGTTCTTCAATAAACTTGCTTTTATTTTCAACTTGTTTCCTTAAATTGTTACACTAAAAAATCAAGAGAAATTAAAATTATTTTATTCAATATTCCAGTCAAAATAAATGATTTCAAACTAACGAAAATATTAACACAGAGATCACTTCAGAAATCATGATGTTAAATAATTCCATTAATGTCAAAAATTATGTGAACAAGTACAAATTTTAATAGATCATCTCAGTACAAATTTGAAAATTTTAAAATGTCTTAATCTACTTAAAGAACATATGAATTCAACTACTTTAAGTGAAAAGAATCTCTTACTCAATCTCATACAGAGGGCTGAATTATATAATTAATTGGATTTTTGAAAAGCCAGCCAGAGGTAACATTAATTATAATGTCTTCTATCTTATTCATTATTCCCTATTTATCATTTATGAGATCTCTTTTACTTGTTATAGTTGGGGAAGGGGAATAATATAATACTCTATCTCCTCCTAAGTACATTCTAATTTCTTTTATAGAAATAGCAGCTAAATCATTTTTTTATATCTCACTTTGAGGGACTATTTCACCCGGCTACACATGTAAAATTGGACTAAGAGGTACTAGCCCAAGAAATATATAAAGTACCATAAAAGCAGCACAGATTTCTAAAGGGTCCTAAAACATCATAGATATATAAATTGTTCTAATTTCCATCAAAGTAGAAAGAAACTCCAATGCAAAAAAATTTTAATCTCCCTCATTAGCACAAAATACTGTGTTAAGTATTTTTCTTGCAACACTCAAGTGTAGTCACAGTCAGCAACTATTCTGAAACTGAATAAGATATGATACTGCTGTTTACAAGTGATTTATTTTATCTAAATTTTAATGTGCCCAACCCCCTCGATGGTCTACCTCAGAAAACTCAAAAGAAAACTGAGGAAAAGCTATAGAAAAATGAGAAACATTTTACTGATTTTCATGCCAATTTGGTTGGTACAAACATACACACAAATATGTATACATTCTTATTTATTAAAAAAAATCAAATACTTCCATTTTTGACAGAAAAACCACCTAGATACTCTAAACAACCTTCCTGATAAAAATAACTTAAAAGTAAATGTCTAAAAAATAAGGAATCTGCTTACTTGAAATTATAACTTTAAAGTGTAGTAATAGGTTTGGGGCTAGCACCAAAGCCAGCATTTGGCCTAGGGGTATCTGCTGAACCTACCTAGGTTAAAGGAGATAGGGGATAAAACTCAGAGCTCACTAAAGGTAGAGAATCTAATAAGACAACCCTGCATAAAATCACAAACTCAGAGGACTACCTGCTCAGTGAAAGTGTGAACAAGAAATAAATCGGTCACAAAGAAGCGTACAGTAAGGAAACTTGCCTGTCTTGACCCTGGCACTGAGTGAATGGTACAAAAACTGTCCTGAAAACTTGTAGCCATGAGGTGGGCTTATATTGGGGGGATGGGGGGCAGTTATAGCTGGATTCATGCTATCCCTATAATCTTAAAAAATTTCAAATGGAGAATTTACTTTAAAATGGGTTCCTGGTTAGTAGTGCCCCCAAGAAAATCTTTTTGGGAGAATATCATTTTCAACACAAGCCTCAAAAAATTACCACAGATAAAATTCCAAGGACTCAAAAAACATAAAGAAATAAGGATTCAAAGAGTAAAAAGTCAACAGAAAGAATAAAGAGCAAAATCAGACCTGAAAAGACTTCAGATATTGAAATTATCAAAGAATATATAATTAAAATATTTTAAATATTTTTAAAAATTAAACACTTGAAACTATGAAAAAGAAATGGGAGACCATAAAAGATAATTGAGCAGATCTTAAAAAGAACTAATTAAAACTTCAGTAATGAAAAATGAAATTAAAATTTAAAACTCAATAAAGATAGGAAAATCGGTTATTTCTTAGCCTTACCAAATGAATGCTGAACAAATTTTTTAAAATATCAGTTTGGAGTACCACCAGATTATAACTTTGCCTGAGAAAGCACATTTTTTATGTATTTCTCCATTCCTCAGACCATCAAAATTCATTCCCTTGAGAGTTAATATTGATGATCATACTTTTCTCCCACTCAGCTTCTCCTTAAAAATTATATAACTGACATTACTACACATGAAAAAAGCCATCTTTATAACTGTAATTACAACAGTTCAAAAAATATGTATATTTTACTAAAAGGATGACATCAGATCTATCAACTTTGTCATTTCGACAGCCCCATCTCACTCTCCCTTCTTTCTGATTAAACTAATGAAAATTAAAGTAACTTAAGCTTTCAATCCTTTTAAATTTAAATAATCTCCAAACTTAGGACTAATTAATATATTTGGTGGAATGCCAAGAAATTCTTGAAAAGATTTTCAACTATTACAGTTCATTTGTAAGTAAAATAATTCATGTACATAAAATCAAAGAATTTTATTCACCAGAATTCTAAGCAGAAGAAAATGGTGTTAATTATTAGAGGTCAAAACTTCAGAAAGTGAACTATACTTTCCAAAGGACTACTCACTAATTCACTATACAGAACATCAAGTTTAGGACAAGTGTATGGTGAAGGGCAGAGAAGGGAAAAGTGGTCTTGTCAGCCAGGCAGTAAAAACATTTCACATAAAGAAAGCAGAAATTTTTCTGCAGTTCCCTTGATTATAAGAATGGGAGACATATCTAAGAATGATTTTGAAAAGCACCTTGCCACTCTAAAGATATCCACAACAAATGCAGCTTCTGAGAGAATGGGTAGAATTGGAGAAAGGGAAGAGATAGCTAAAGAGCAGTTTAATTAAGCTTTGCTCTTTGATGCATTGTGCAAAAACTCCTAATCCCAAAGCCTCTTCAAAGAAACCTGCAGTAAAAATCCTTTACTATTCCTGAAAGCTTTCAAAATAGGACTGAGAATTCTTTGTACAGGACAATGTAAAAGTTGGCCCTAAAGAATCTAGCCATATAAATATTGTTACAATGTCTCTATTACCAAATATTTTTCACATTTTATAATACCTTGTTTTCTAATATCTTCATTTGCTTATCTTTTTTTACAACTTCACATTCAATGCTTCGAACCTAAAAAATATTATTTGACACAGGATTAAAAATGTTAACAGAATTTCTATTTTCTTCTATGCATATCTTTTAGACTTGGAATTATAAAGCTTACTCTTATATTTCTACAAATAGCTCTCCCAGTTTATTTCAGTAAACTTTTTTAAAAAAGAAATTGTTTTTCTGTCTATATGTTAATGTTCATTATTCTTATCTTAGCGTAGTATCACTTTACAATATTTTATTAGCTTTCCCAGTTTATACTGAATTTTTTAAACTATACATAAATGTTTATAATCTGTTAAATATGTCTTTCACAAAAATGTGTTAAACTGAACTTTGTAACAATCCAATGATATAGAAAAATAGGTATTATTATCCCCATTTTAGAGATGAGGAAACAAAGACTTAGATAAAGTATGTATGAAATAATAAGTGTCTGAAGTAAGGTAGTAGATTGGGATAAAAAAAGAGTGTAATGAATTTCAATGTCAGGCAAAATATCCAAGAAATATTTGCAACTTGAATTCTTTCCAGGAAACTGTCTCAACTGAAATCCAGCCATGGAAAGCTTAAACATGCTACAATTTGTCTTGCATTTCATTTTTTTTTCCTTAACTCACCATTCATATCTTCGACACTGATAAAATAAATTTAAGTTCTTAGCAGAAGATTTTTATTTTACATTAAATATCAAATTCATGGTTTTCCTTACACCAACAAGATTAGTGCTTTGAAGCAACCTCTGATACAAATTTTAAAGTAGTGAATTACATACCAAGTCTTTAGGAGATTAAATTCATTTTTTGGGGTTGAATTTAACTAATAAATATGGAACTGAAAAAAAAATGTGATATAGTCTAAAGAATATTAGAGAGGAAGCTCTACCACTTTTTAGTCATGTAGCTTTTCGAAGTTTTTACCCTTTGGAGGCCTGATTTCCTAATTCATAAAATGAGGACAAAAAAGACTTCTAGTTTAAATAACATACATAAAGAATCTAGAATGTTCCTGGTTCACTGCAAGCCCTTAAAAATATAGTTCATTTCATCCTTAGACTATTCCAATAGTCTTAAAACTCTTCAACGTGTAAGTATAATTATGATACTTCTCAGGTCAAAACTCTTCAATAACCTCAAACTTCTAAATATAGCTCTGAGGCCTTAAACGATCTATCCTCATTTTTCCCCATCTTCATCTCTTCACTTCTCATCTCCCCGCCTCTCATCTTTCCCTCCTCTCTCCACTATCACCACTATCTTAAACTCCACCTTTCAGCCAAGATAAACTTTGTATAGTTGCTTAAATATGACAGGCTCCCTCATATTTGCAAGGCTCTCTCATACTTCGTGTATAATGTGTGTGTGTGTGTGTGTGTTTGTAATTTGGAATATGTTTCTTCTCCCTGTTATACTTGCGCCAACCCTTCTGTCTTCCACTAATTCCTATTAATCAGAGGTTTCTAAATGACTGTTGCTTCTTCCAGGAAGCTTGCCCTGACTCAAGTTTAGATAGATGCCCTTTCCATGGGCTCCAATAGCAATTATATAGAAGACCTAAGTCTTGATTTGGCCATCATCCTTTCCTGCAAAGACTCTTCTAGTGTAAATTTCACAGTAATCCTGCTCAGTTCACAAAGCTTGATGGGGACCAATCTGTCTCCAAGGGTGAGAATGCAGCTCAGGCTTGGAAAGATTACTCCACCCCTTAACTGCAATGAATGGCTCAGGTATAAGTGAACTAAACTAGGCCAGAGTCTTCTCTAAGATTTTTTTCAGAGCTTTCAAGACTATTTTTCATAGCCTGTGCCTTCCACCTCTCCCTATTTCATTGTTAAAAATTAAAAACATTAACTTTTCTAATAAAAAAACCTTATTTGGATCACTATTGTCCACCAAAACAAATTAAAATCAAACTTAGCACCCAGAACAGTGCCTGGCATATCATAGGTAAGCAATAATATTTGTGGAATGAATGAAAAAACACAGTCAAGGCCTTCACAATCTAGTCTGATCACCGCAATCTATTCTGGCACAATTTTCTCCCACTATGTATATTATATACCATTATTATGTCACATACTTTGCACTATTCCACTTTTGTAATAATCTTCCCGAAAAGCCTTCTTCCTATCTGAACTCTTTGAAATCATTTCCACCAATGCACAACACAAACTTATTAGATTATCAGTGTATTTCATATTACTAAAGCTTGAACCTTTTATTTAGCCTAAAATATAAATTAACATTTATTAATGCTCACTATTTAAAGAAATTTAGTATTATGTCACTGTTTCTTCTAGATACAAACTACATAAGCAAAATAACCCAACGTGGCCCATATTTTTAAGGTCAACAGCCTACAATCGTCCTTGGCCCATCAGTCATTTATACAATAGTATATTTTTTTTTGATGCATGGTATTGTTTTTATGATTTAAAATTTTGTGATAGAACCTATTATTAAATACAACATACATTTTCTTCACTCTTGTCCAATTTACATTTAACTTCATCTCCTTTCTGTTTTAGCTCTTCTCTCACAGATTCCAGTTCATTCCTGAAGGAAAATGGAAGAGTGACACTGTAATAAAATTCATATTTTCATTTTATCCCCATTTATCCTAAAATGGTTGACCACTTAATTTTTTGTTGGTTTATATTTTCATTTTGTTTGTTAATTTTTCATGCATTAATGTCAATAGACACATTTCTACTCCTACATTTAAATTAATTTATACAGTTATTTTGAAATTATCTAGAACTTTATAGCCATTTTTCCATAAAAAAAAATTCCTAGATAGAAAAACTTATTTCTTATTTAAGTCAAGATTTCACTTTACTATTTTCTTAGTCATAAATTAGTCATCATTCTAAAACATAGTCATAATGTTGTACAAATAAATTAGGGACATACATAGAAGTAATTTTAATGAAGAACTACATGACTGAGATATTTGCATATACATGTATCCTTATATATGTACAGAACACCTCTGGAAACATACACAAGAAACCATGATACTTCTTGGAGGGAAACTGGATAGCAAGAAGACAAAAGGCAAGAAAGATAGTTTTCTTTCCCCATGTCCCTTTGATTTTTACACCATATGCATGTATTATCCTTTCAAATTTTTTTAAATTAAAAATCTATCTGTTGCACAGGAAAACAATGGCGATTTGTCTCAGAAGAATATTTAAAGCTATTTCTAATTGTAGACTCTCTTGTTACTACAACTGACATGTTACTGGGTCTAACGTGACTGCATGGAATAGTATTTCAATCATGTGAGAAAACTGGCCTTCTGAAAACTGGATCTAAGATGTTTACTCTTTGAGTTTTAAATTTTTAATTGGCATATTCTTCCTTTTCCTAAATATATTTTTATTTGGTTATGTAACTCCGTAGAGTAGGTCAATGTACAAAAAGATATTACCCAAATAATCTGAATTCTCTTAAATAAAAAGCAGCCTTTCCCTAAAATATATCTTCACTTTTTATCCTCAAAATATACAGTGGCTTAATCACAGATTTAATCTATAAATAACAGTTACTTCCAAAGAAGAAAAGTAAGCATAAAAGACAAAGGTAATCTTTAAAAGCAGAATAAAAGATGACTTTTCAAATATGGAAAATAGTAACAGTTAAGTGCCAGGCACTGTGCTCAGCGCTTTATTTACATTTCCTCATGTAATCCCCAAACAGTCCTATGAGGGAGATATATTAGGTCTAAGGAAATATCAAATAATTTGCAATAGCTAAGTTTTAATGACCACATTCCTTAATCAAACAGAAATCAAAACTTAATACATTAGAATATAAGTACAAACAAGAACCCCCAAATATTTGGAAATCATCCAAATTACTAATGTATTAAAAGGAAACAAAATACAAAAACAGATTATTTAGAAAGTAATAAGCATAAATACACTACATATCAAAAACCAGGTCATAGATCTACAGTAGTGTTAGAGAGTAAATTTATACCTTGCAATGTTTTTATTATTTGAAAAAGAGAAAGATAAACCAAATATCAATATACCGATTTTTAAATATATCAATTTTTAAAATAACTAAAGAAAATACTAATATTTGATCGCAGGCAGGAGAAAAAATTTTAAGTATAAAAGCAATGGGAAAAAATTTCAAAAGGAAAGACAATTAGATTTAATACAAAATTTTTTTTGAAAACTTCTGTATGGCAAAAAATTAACCAAAGTGAAAGGAAAACAAGGGGTTAGGGAAAATATGTGCTGTAAATAAGATAAAGGATTAGTATGTTTTGAAAGCTTAAATAAATCAGTAAGAAAACAATCAAGGTCTCAAAATATTAGTGGGCAACAGCTACAAGCAATTTAGAAATCAGAAATTCTAGCAAGCACACACAAAAAATTCCAAAGCTTACCCAAAACATGAAAATTATAAATCATAAGAACTATGAGTTGTTTTTGTTATATTATCGAATAAATTAATGATAATACCCAAAAGTAATTAAAACATTTTGGAACCAGCATTTTCATAAAATATTGGTTGTATTGCATGGTTTACAACCAATAAAACCTATTAGAAACCATTTGTGTATCAAAAATAATTGAAATAATTATTCCTATAAACTCAATAAATTCACACTTGAAATTTATCCTATAAGAAAAAAATCTGGGACTTCCCAGGTGGTGCAGTGGTTAAGAACCCGCCTGCCAGTGCAGGGCACATGGGTTCAATCCCTGGTCCAGGTAGATCCCAAGTGCCATGGAACAACTAAGCCCGTGTGCCACAACTACTGAGCCTGTGCTCCAGAGCCCGTGAGCCACAACCACTGAGCCCACATGCCACAACTACTGAGCCCACACGCCACAACTGCTGAAGCCCACATGCCTAGAACCCATGCTCTGCAACAAGAGAAGCCACTGCAATGAGAAGCCCGTGCACAGCAACAAAGAGTAGCCCCTGCCTCCCACAACTAGAGAAAGCCCATGAACAGCAATGAAGACCCAACACAGATAAAAATAATTAAAAATAATAATAATAAATAAAATATATACATATATTTAAAAAAAGACTATTCTTAAAAAAAAAAAAAAGAAAGAAAACCTGTATGTCCCCAAATGTTTACTACAGTATTATTTATGATAGTGAAAAACTGGAAAATGTAAATATCCAAATTAAAATAATGTTATATCCACTTGACTAACTGGCATACCAGCATTAAAATAGATGATTGTGAAAACACCTAGAAACACAGATCATTCTTAAAATAATATTAAATTTTTTAACTATCTCTTCTAAATTTTCTGGCATATGATTAATGTACTTTCTTAAATAAATAGTAAATATTAGAAAGTTTATGATACTTTAATTTCTATGTCCAATATCACTATTTCAAACTAAGTATAAAATAGGCATTATTACAATTTTATTTTTAAGCAGATTCCAAAGCAATAACTTTTTACTTTATACTATATTTCAACATAAGATTAATCTAAATTAACTATATAACAATAGAAAAGAAATACTATTTTTGGCCAGTTAAAGAAGGCCAATGCATTAGTCTTGCCTTAATTGTGTTTCTGTCTCTTCCAGATTTTCTATTTGTTTCAACATCCTTTCTTCTTGCTTTTTGCTATTCTGTAGAAATAATCAGCGGTATTTATATTAATTATTTTGTTTCAACAAAAATAAAATTGAAATTAATATTTAAGACCTTTACCTGTCTTAAAATTCATTTAAGTGCAAGAGAATGGGCTATTTAACTTATATAGTTCCACACTACTTTTCCAGCCTTACTCTATTCCCCTGATAATCTCTATATAGTAGCCAAAAAACCAAGTCTTACTTGCTGTTTCCCAGTGATACCTTGAGTCTTGTGTCCTTTGTTCATATTGTTGTGGCTTCAAGGAATGCTTTTCCACTAATGGCTACCTACTGAACTCACAATTATTCATTTTTAAGGCAAAAAATCAACGCTATATCCTCCCTGAAGCCTTCTCTTTCTTTCCTCAAGGCAGAAGTGATCCTGTGAACTCTGATAACACTTTGTCCCCAAAACAATACACATGATATACTATTTTAAGTTATTTGAGCATTTTTTTATTGAGTCATAAACTCCAAAAGAGGCATGATGACATTTTATGCATCATCGTATGCTCCCCAGTGTCCTATATAATTTACTTAATAAATACTTGAGTACTTTATAAAAAATCTTGATGCTTAAAATTAGAGTAGCTTTATCAATGGGGAGCCTACATCTTCTGTTTCTATTACCAGCTAAGATCAATATGCATATTTTTCTTCTAAAACAAAGTATTTAGAAGAAAAAGATAATCAGATAATCTAAAATAATCAGACTTTTAAAGCTGACAGAATCTTTAGAGGTAATCTATTCTAACCCCCTAACTTTATAGTAAGAAAATTAAGTCACTGATACTTTCTTTTTCCACTTACATTAATATTTTCTTGCTGTTTCTTGAGTTCTAGGTCCATATCACTTGTTTCTTGTGCTAGTTCTTTGTTTTCCAGTGAAAGCTTTTTGCAGCTTGCAGTTAGTTCGGTATTCTTAAGCCTATTTAAAAAAAAAACAAAAAACATGTCATACCAAAATATTTACATATAAAATTATACAATGTGGAATTTTATCCAAAAATAATCTTAGGGGAAAGAAAGGAAGGGCTGGGGCTACCAATGAAATAAGACTGCCATCAGTTAAGAATTTTTGAAGCTTGGTGATAGGTATATGCTGGTTCATTACATTATTCTCTCTTAACGTTGTATATATTTGAAAATTTTCTATAGTAACTTTTTCAAGATGTTATATATTTCCTTGCATGTTTCCCGTACTGCTTTCCCCTTTACCTTTCCACAAATTTTGGAAAGTATTTATTTCATATAATATTTTCTTTCTAGCAGGCTGTCTCTTAGAAACTGTTTCAAATTTCTGATGATTTAAGTGGTACACGAGATTAACTATTTTTAATTAAAATATTTTCATTAAAATAAGTAAAACTTTGTGCACATATGCAACACTTAAACTGCTCTTACAAGGTCTCAAATATTCTACATTGAAAGAGAGATTACTGCTATTACTGGTTGCAGCCAGGATCAATTTTAAATGAGGGAAGGGGAGTGCACAGTTCTATGGAATGATTTCACAAGCACCTATTATCTCCTACTGACTGATACTCATCAAAGAGTTTTAATTAAAAAATGAAAAGCTGAAAAAGCAAATATGCTAAGGATAATACAAATTTATATTAATCAGTTCATTCATTTAAAGAAATTTTGGTTAATAGATGAATTTTCCTCCCCTACAAAAGTACTGTGAAAATGTACCAGATGCTGGGAATGAGAGCTGAAAGAGAAGTGACAAGATGCTGAGTAAATTACTTATTTCTCATTTTTATCTAGAGTTGAGAAGTAACCAGAAAGCAAAAATCATGCTCACCACTAGGTTGCCTACTTGAGTTTAGTTCTCCCTGAGTAACAACATAATTATTTCTTCCCACTTTCTCTAGAAATTAAACTTACTAAGTAGGTGAAACAACTAAATATTATGTTTGGACAATGTGAGAAATGAATTTATATTCTGTCATTTTGTCAATATAAACCTAGAAAGTAATTTAGTAAAACAACCAAAATAGTTAGAACTACAAATGATTGTTTTTATGAGGAACAAAATAATCTCCAAGAAAAGTAATATATTTCTCTTCTAATGCATTTCTCAAGTTCATGATATACTCTTCTTATGTCAATAATATATACTTCCTTTAACAATGAAATTGATAAACTATTTTGACCTTTAATCAGAAATAGAACACAACTTTAAGCCTATTCAAAAAAGTATTACACATAACTTATTAATACTTTACAGTAGTACAGAAAGCTCAGGAATTGAATACTTAAACTACTTTATAGATAGAAAACATACTTCTCGTTTTCAAGCTCAGTTTTCAGCTCTTTAACCTGTTTTGAATAATGCTGTTCACTTGTTGCAATGGCAGTTAATTGTATTTCCAAATCATGTACTTTTTTCTGGAAAATAAACATGTATTATCACAGCAAATGTTTTTACAATTTTCTCACTTAAAAAGTATGGTCACTCTATGCAAGCGAGTTATATCTTTGATAAAAATATGTCAATTTTTTCAAATTTAAATTGATTTAATGCCATAATCATTATAATTTTAAAACAATGAGCAATGACAAATGCAATACTATAAGTAAATTCCATCTTGATATTCTGAAACTCAACCAGTAAAATTATATTTACATATTATAAAATACTGTTGTCAATTTTATACTACCAAGTAATTAATTTCAATTAAAATATCACATTATTAAGAAGAAATATATTAGCTAATTAGAAATCAAGCAGTATCTGAGAAACTAAGCTCTTCTTACTATATTAGAAAGACAATTACAATGTAATACTGTAATAGACTGAAAACATACTTTTTAAAAATAAAAGATTCTAAAATTATAACATGAGCACTATAAAAACTATTGTAAGCTAAGAACTTAATGAAGACTAAAATTTAAATGTATCAATTAAGAAATATGACATCAAGAAATGTAATTGTTATAAGCTATGGCATTATGTATACTATTGGTATCTTAAATGTTGACCTTTCTCTACCTCGTTATAATGTGGAGGTTCTCTAGATGTGTTTTAAGTCAATTGCTAGCATACTAAATGTAGCAGGAACACATCTTCAAGAGGAATTTTGTGAAGCAATCTTGCACAAATGTAACAGTAAATCTGTACCCTACTAACAAAACACTTGAAAGAAAAAAAATGTATCCTTTTTAAACAAACCTCTTTGGTGTGGAGAAGGCCAGTTAATTCTTGTTCTGCTCCTTTTAATTCTTCAGCAATCTTCTCAAATTGTTTCTTCTCATCTAACAGCTTTTGGTTTTCTGCCTATTTAAGAACATTAACAAATCATGACAATCAAAGCACACACACATTCAAAATAATCAAACTGCTCAAATAGAGTTGTGAAGAGAATTATGAATTTCTCTTTGGCTAAAATTTTTTAAAAAGAGAAAAGTCATTAAGTAAATTCCAAAATTAAGTATGATGACAGAGGATTTAATGGACAGAGCCCTGGAATTTTTTGTTTAAAAAAACTCATATTAAAAAAAAAAAAAAATCTCATATAGGTCACTGAATTCAAACCTTACCTTATGCATAAATCACTTTAATTTATTAGCATTTATTACTTACTGACTATTCTATCAATACAATTTGTACTTATATTTTACTAAAATGCTCTTCCTGTAGCTTTCATACAATGGTTATTGTTCTGTGTTCCTTAATCACAGAGAAGTCTAATTCCTCTTTCACATGATAGCTGAGAAATATGTGAAGAGTTATCATCACTCCCTAACTTTTCTCTTAACTATTCTAAAATCTCTAATTATTATTATCATTATTATTATTATTCCTATGAAATAGCTTTATATTGCCTCATTCCTTCAGGATGGGCTCACTCTGTCAACATACTATTTTAAATGTTATAGACAACCATAAGTCAGCAAACTACAGCCCACAGGTCATATCCAGCCACTGCCTGTTTTTAATAATTCTTTACTGTAATATAGCCAACCTAGTTGTTTATATATTATTTATGCCTGTCTTGCCCTGTAACATCAAAGTTGAATAGCTGCAACAGAGACCATATGGCCCACAAAGCCTAAAAATTTACTATTGGCTTTTCACATAAAAATTGTGTCAATCTCTGCTCTAGACAAGTCCTATACAACATAACTTTCTGCAACAATAGGAACATTTTCCATGCTGTCCAATATGGTAGCTATTAGTACTTCAAATGTGGCTATTGGAGCTGAGAAACTGACTTTTTAATTTGATTTATTTTAATTAATTTAAATAACACATTTGGCCAGTGGCTACCATACTAGATAGCATAGCTCTAGATACTGAGCAAGACAAACTATAATCCAACCATTAACTCTTTAGTTATGGGTGCTTAATTTCTATTACTTCCTCCTATTATCCAACAGAGCATAAGTTTATGAATTCAATTTTTATTTTGCTTACTCAAGCATGAGATTATAATAATTTTATTAAAGGCTTGCCAATAAGAGGTGCTAGATTAAAAACTATAAAAACTACTAATTGCAGTTACAGAGTTTGAATTTTATCTACAAGCAATGTGGAGCTATTGAAAGTTTTGATACCACCATATAACATGATCATATTTGTGATTTAAAAGAGAAAACTATAGCAATAGTACATAGGAAGACTAATTATTAATCATGCTACCTATATAGATATGTACAAAAATCTACAAATATAAAGAGTCTGGTTAAAGATATACCATGTAAATGATAAACATATGAAAACTAATAATACTATCAGCTAAAACAGACTTCAGAACAAAAGAGTATTATCAGAGGTAAAAAGAGGCAGTCAATCATGACCAAAGAGTCAATTCAGCTGAAAGATGTAATAGCTATATATAAATGTGAGACTTTTAACAGAAATTCAAAATACACAGGCAAACATTGACAGAATTAGAGAGAAATAGACAATTACAAAATCAAAGTAAGAGATTTTAACACCCATCTTTCAGTAAATAATAGAACTGGACAAAAATCAATCAAAACGGAAAGATTTTTCACAATACCATCAACCAACTGTACCCAACTGACATTTATAGAACCTCCACCTAACAACAGCAGAATACGTATTCTTTTCAAGTGCACATGGAGCATTCACTCAGATATACCATATCATGATTTCTAAAACAAACCATAACAAATTTAAGTAATAAAGTATATTCTCTGACCATAATGGAATTAAACTAGAAATTAATAACAGAAATATAAAAGCAAAACCTTCAAATACACAGAAAGTAAATAACAGACTTCTAAGTAACCCCAGGGTCAAAAATAAAACTCAAGAGAAATTAGAAAATATTTTAAATAAAAATGAAAATACAACATATCAAAATTTGTGGGCTACAGCTAAAGAGATGATTAGAGGAAATTTATAACATTAAATATTTATATTAGAAAAGTCTCAAAACAGCAATCTAAGTTTCTATCTTAAGAATCTAGAAAAAGAGCAGATAAACCCAAAGCAAACAGAAGGAAGGAAATAAAGAGCAGAAATCAGTGAGATTGAAAATCAAAAACCAACAGAGAAAAATCAATGAAACAGAAAGCTGGTTATTTGAAAATATCGATAAAGTAATAAATCTCTATCAAGACTGACAAAGAAAAAGAGAGAGAAGACATAAGTCACCAATATTAGCAATGAAAATAAGGATAACACTACACACTCCAAAGACATTAAAAAGATAATTGCAGGGAGTGCTACAAACAACTCTATGCACAGACAGTTGACAAAGTCAATGAAATGGGTTAATTCCTTAAAAACCATAAACAGTCAAAATCACCCAAGATAAAACAAGTAACCTGAATAATTCTATAACAAAAAGAAATAAAATTCATATCTAAAAATCTTGCCAGAAAGCAATCTTTATCTCCAGATGATCATTCTGGAGAATTTTACCAAACATTTAAAGAAGAAATAATACTAATTCTATATAATCTCTTTCAGAAAATAGAAATGAGAGGAATGATTCCCAACTCATTTTATGAGGCCAGCATTAGCTTGGTTCTAAACCAGAGAAAGACAATCCAAGAAAATCATAGGCCAACAGCTCTCACAAACACAGAAACAAAAATCCTCAACAAAATATTAACAAAACAAATTCAATAATATAGAAAAAGAATAATACACGCATATCTCAGAGATATTGCTGGTTCATTCCAGAATACTGCAATACAGGAAATAAAGCAAGTCACAGGAACTTTTTGTGCACATAAAAGTTATGTTTACACCATTCATAGTTTATTAAGTGTACAACAGCATTATGTCTAAAAACAACAATGTACATACTTTATTTTTAAAATGCTTCATTGCTAAATAAACCCACAGACCTACAGTCAATTAATCTTCAACAAAGGAGGCAAGAATGTACAATGGGAAAAAGTCTCTTCAGCAAGTGGTATTGAGAAAGTTGGACATCTGCGTGTAAATCAGTAAAGTCAGAACATACCCTCTTACCATATTCAAAAATAAACTCAAAATGGCTTAAAGACTTAAACATAAGACATGACACCATAAAATTCATAGAAGAGAACATAGGCAAAACATTCTCTGACATAAATCATGTCAATTTTTTCTTAGGTCAGTCTCCCAAGGCAATAGAAATAAAAACAAAAATAAATAAATGGGACTTGATCAAACTGACAAGCTTTTGCACAGCAGAGGAAACCATAAACAAAATGAAAAGACAACCTACAGGATGGGAGAAAATAGCAAACAATGCAACCTACAAGGGCTTAACTTCCAAAATATACAAATATCTCATACAACAACCAAAAAACAAACAACCCAATTGAAAAATGGGCAGAAGACCTAAAAAGACATTTCTCCAAAGAAGATATACAGATGGATAGATACATGAAATAGATACATGAAAAGAAACTCAACATCACTAATTATTAAAGGAATGCAAATCAAAACTACAATGAGGCACCACCTCATGCCAGTCAGAATGGCCATCATTAAAAAGTCTACAAATAACAAATGCTGGAGAGGGTGTGGAGAAAAGGGAACCCTACTACATTGTTGGCAGGAATGTAAGTTGGTGCAGCTTCTATGGAAAACAATATGGAGGTTTCTCAGAAAACTAAAAATAGAATCATCAGAGGATCCAGCAATCCCAGTCCTGGGCATCTATTCAGACAAAATTATAATTCAAGAAGATACATGCACCCTTATGATTATAGCAGCACTGTTCACAATGGCCAACACATGGAAACAACCTAATAAATGTCTATTGACAGATGGATAAAGAAGATGTGGTACATAGATACAATGGAATACTACTCAGCCATAAAAAAGAACAAAATACTGCCATTTGCAGCAACATGGATGAACACAGAGATTATGACACTAAGTGAAATAAGTCATAAAGAGAAAGACAAATGATATCACTTATATGTGGAATCTAAAACATGACACAAATGAACCTATCTATGAAACAAAAACAGAACCATGGATATAGAGAATAAACTGGTGGTTGCCAAGGAGCAGAGGGCTGGGAGAGGGAAAAAAAAAAAAGCCTCATTACTAAAAACATGCTAACCATCATTGGATTCTTTAGCAAGTTGTAACCTTTTTTGCAATAGTAACAAAGATCATTGATCACAGATCATCATAACAAATATAATAATAATGAAAAAGTTTGAAATACCATGAGAATTACCAAACAGTGACACTGAGACACAAAGTAAGCAAATGCTATTGGAAAAATAGCACCAATACACTTGCTTGAGACAGAGTTGCCACAAACCTTCAATTTATAGAAAATGCTATTATCTGCTATTAAGCACAATAAAACAAAGCATGCCTATATGCCACACCAAGTGGGATTTATACCAGGAATACAAGGTAGGTTCAACATTTGGAAATAAATCAATGTAAAACACCATATTAACAGTCTAAAGAAGAAAAATCACATGATCATATCAAATGACACAAAAATAATTCGACAAAATTCAACACAGATTCATAATAAAAATTCTCAAGACACTAGGAAAAGAAGGGAAAGTCTACAAAAAACCTATAATTAACATCATACTTAATGGTTAAACACTAAATGTTTTTCCTTTAAGATCAGGACATCAAAGATGTACACAATCACCACTCTTATTCAACATCACACTGGAAGTATGAGCCAGTGCAGCTGGACAAGAAAAAAAGAAATATAACTGTCTTTATTTGCAGACAACATGATGGTCTACATAGAAAATTACAAACAAGTTGCAAAAAAACTCCTAGACCTAACAGGTGAATTCAGCAAGATTGCACTACAAAGTCAGTGCAGAAAGCAATCATATTCCCATCTACTACTAGCAATGCAAAATTGGGAAAATATATTTAAATAATATTTAAAATACCTTCAAGAAAAAACATATTTAGGTATAATTACAACATAACATGTACAGGATATATATGCTGAAAACTACAGAATGCTAATGAAGATATAAGGAAGATCTATATAAATGGAGCTAGATACATCATTCATGTACTAGAAGACAACACAGTAATGATATCAATTCAACCCAACCTAATCTTTACGTTTCACACAATTCCAACCAAAATTCTAGTAGGATTTTCTTAGACACAGACAAGCTATTTCTAAAATTTATATGGGGAAGCTCCCTGGTTGCCTAGTGGTTAGGATTCTGGGCTTTCACTGCCATGGCCCAGGTTCAATCCCTATTCAACAAACTGAGATCCTGCAAACTGTGTGATGTGGCAAAAAAAAAATTCACCTTTAATAAATACATAAAATTTATATGGAAAAGGTTGACAGAGTGGCCAAGATGGCACAGTAGAAACACCTTGCACTCACCTCCCCCTATCAGCACACCAAAGTTAAACTATTTACACAGAAAATATTGATGAGAAAGACCAGAAAACTAGCAGAAAAGATCTTCTACAAGTAAAGAAATAAAAAAAGAATCACGATGAGATGGGCAGGAGGGAGAAATATGTGGTATGGTCAAGACCCATACACCCAGGGTGGGCAACCCACAAACAGGAGAATAATTGCGATTGCAGAGATCCTCCCCAAGGAGCACAGGGTCCAAGCCCCACATTGGGCTTCCAGTCCAGGGGTCCTACACCAAGAAGATAAGCCCCCCAGAATGTTTGCCTTTGAAGGCCAGTAGGATTTACTTTTGGGAGAGACAAAGGGTTGTGGGAAATAGAGATTCCACTCTTAAAGGGTGCACACAAAATCTCACATGCTCTGGGACCCAGGGCAGAAGCAGTAATTTGAAAGGAGAATGTGTCAGACCCAACTGCTGACATCAGAGAGCCTCCTAGAGAGGCATGAGGCAAGTGGAGTCCACCCTGGGAACAAAGACACTGGCAGCAGCCAATTTGGGGAGCTTGTTCTACTATGAGAACACTTGGGCTGGCAAGCAATATTCTAGAATCCTCCCTCTAGCTTATTAGTACCAGGACCTAGTCCATCCCACCAGCCTGAAGACCCCAATACTGGGACACCTCAAGCCAAGCAACTAGCCAGACAGGTATACAGCCCCACCCACCAACAGGCCAACTTTCTTAAGAGCCCCAAAGCCCATAGCCACCTCAAGACATGGCCCTATCCACCAGAAGGCACAGGACTCAGCCCCACACATCAGTGTACCAGCACTAGCCCTGGAACCACCAGGGCTCTGCAATCAGAGAACTTGGGAACCAGCTCTACCCACCAGTTAACACAAACATGAGGACCCAGCTTCACCAACCAATTGGTGAACACAAGCCTCAGGATCCCTTGGGCGCCCACCCTGTCCACCAGTGGGCGAACACCAGGCACAGGACCATTGCAACCACACAGTCTGCCTTGTCAAAAACCAGCCTACCTACCAGCAGGGTGGCATTAGCCCCAGGACTCCTTGGGCCCTGGCCCCGCTCACCTGAGACAACCTGGACGCCCTCAACCAGCCATCCAAGGATCCAGCCCCACCTACCTTCAAGCTGACACCAGCTCTGGGACACCCTGGACCCCATAGCGAGTAGTGTCAGGAACCAGCCATGCCCACCAACAGGCCAACACTAGATGTAAGACCCCAGCAATACAACCACTTATCTCAGAACCCAGCTCTGCCCACCAGCAGGTCAGTACTAGCCCTAGGATCCCCTGGGGCACCACAGCCAGCCACCTTGTGACCCAGCTCCACCCACCAGTGGGCAGCAGCCTCCACACAAGGCAGGGCCTGGCAACGAACTGGACTGGGGCTACCCACATCTATAAGACCATGCAAAGTAGGCAGCCCACCACAACAGAAGGAAAAACACAGCCCACATAGAGGGCACCCCTAAAGCATATAACTGATGACCAGAGAAGAATATGTGGCTGGAACACACAGGATGTCTCCTACAGAAGGCCACATTTCCAAGATCAGGAAACGTAACCAACCCCCTAAATACACAGAAATAAAAATAGCAAATTAGGCAAAATGAGGCAATGGAGGAATATGTTCCACATGAAGGAATAACTAAGTGAAGTGGAGCTGAGAATCTACCCAAAAGAGTTCAGGGTAATGATTGAAAAATGCTCAAAGAACTTGGGAGAAAATTAGATGACAGGGGGAGAAGTTAGAAGTTTTTAAGAAACAGAAAATATAAAGAAGACCCAAACAGAGATGAAGAATACAATAACTGAAATAAAAAATATACTAGAAGAAATCAACAGCAGATTAGATGATACAGAGGAGTGGATCGGCGAGCTGGAAGACAGAGTAGTGGAAATTACTGAAGCTGAACAGAAAAATGAAAAAAGAATAAGAAGAAATGAAGAAATAAGATCATGCAAAGTAGGCAGCCCACCACAACAGAAGGAAAAACACAGCCCACATAGAGGGCACTCCTAAAGCATATAACTCTGATGACCAGAGAAGAATATGTGGCTGGAACACACAGGATGTCTCCTATAGAATGAATTGGGAGATTGGGATACCAATTGTACACTCTAAATATATGCAGTTTATTGTAAAAAATAAAAAAAGAAAAAATTAAAAAGAAAAAAAACTAAAAAAAAACAGATACAATTCACATACCATTAAACATACTCTTTTAAAGTGTAAAAAAAAAAAAAAAGAAATGAGGACAGTTTAAGAGACTTCCAGAACATAAAGAGTATTAACATTCACATTATAGAGGTTCCAGAAGGAGAAGAGAGAGAGAGAAAAAGCCCAGAGGACATATTTGAAGACCTAATAGCAAAAAACTTCCATAACCTGGGAAAGAAAACAGACATCAAGATTCAGAAAGCACAGAGAGTCCCAAACAGGATCAACCCAAACGGGGCCACACCAAGACAAACTGTAACTTAAATAGCAAAAATTAAAGATAAAGAGAAAATATTAAAAGCATCAATGGAAAAGAAACAAGTTATGTACATGAGAACTCCCATAAGGCTATCAGCTGACTTTTCAGCAGAAACTCTACAGCCCAGAAGGGAGTGGCATGATATATTTAAACTGGTGAAAGGGAAAAATTACAACCAAGAATACTCTACCTGGCAAGGCTTTCACTCAGATTTGATAAAGAGATCAAAAGTTTTACAGAAAAAAATAGCTAAGAGTTCAGCACCACCAAACCAGCCCATGTACAAAGCTAATGGAAAGGTTAAAAGACAAAAGTAGTAAAATCAAGTTTACCTGCAATAAGTAGTTAAGGGATACACAAAACAAAAAGGTGTAAAGTATGATGTCAAAAACAATAATCATGGGGAGAGAAGAATAAAAATGCAGGATTGTTAAAATGCATTTGAACTTAAGAGATCAGCAACTTAATGAGATAGAGAGAGAGAGAGAGGTACTGCTATATATAAACCTCATAGTAATCACAACTCAAAAATTTATTACAGATACATACACACAAACTAGAAAAGAACCCAAACATAACACTAAAGATAGCTATCAAATCACAAGGGAAGAGAGGAAAAAAGAACTACAAAAACAACTCAAGGAAGGGACCAAGATGGTACGGAACTCACCTCTCCCCACAAACATATTAAAAACACATCTATACATGGAATAATTCTCATGGAAAACTGGAAACTGGCAGAGGAACTCCCATATAACCAAGGATGCAATAAAGAGTCCCACGTAATCCGGTAGGACAGGAAGAAAAGCATCAGGTTTGGACCTGTGCCCTGGGAGAGGACTAAGAGGAAAAGGGAAATTGCATGGGGGGGACACTCGCCATGGGGAGTAAGTGGGTTGAGCCACAGACTGGGCATCCCAGTCCTGAGGTACTGCGTAGAGGAGACAAACCCCTTTGGCTGTTTGGAGAACTGCTGGGACAGACAGAAAGGATGAAGGTTCCTAGACTCCACTTGTGAGGAGTGAGTGGGTGCTGGCTTGCCACCAGGCAGGGCAGGCATAGGTCTGCCCTAGTGGCTGCCACTGTGAGCACTCCCCAATCCAAGCTGAGTGAACACCTTCACCCCACTCACTGCATGCCACAGCTTGGCAATGGATCTAGGAAAGTCAGGTCCTGGGAAAAGACTCAATCTGGGAATGCAGAGGCAGCCCAGGAGCCTGGGGTGTGGTCTGGGTAGGGTGAGGGCAGACACTGTTTGTGCTTACTCAAACAGCACCACAGAAGGAGCCCAGACCTCTAATGGCAGCACAGCCATTTCAATTCCTGCAACCATAAAGCCACGATCTTCAGTGTCAATCAAGCTAATGCTCCAGCCATGCCCACTCCATGCCATAACCTTGCACTAGATTTGGGACAATGACAACAGGAAAAAGGACACAACCTTGGGCTGAGTGAGTGGAGCCACAGACACATACACAGGTAGCAGACTAGACCTATTTTAGCCCATGAGCCCCACTTGCTATAACATTCCCCTCCTTTGGGGCAAAGGCTCCAGTGAGAGGAGAAGGAAAAATACACACTTAAGGGGCCACAGTCAGCTCTAACCCCACCCTCAGGACATCCACTTCTGCAACTTGGGAACTGAAAGGGTGGGGATTGCCACTGAGCAGAGAAGTCGCACCTCACACCCTGTGCAGGCTTTAACTCCTCAAAGACCATCCAGATTCCCTATCAAGGTAATAGTGGCCAGCACACCCTGGGGAAAGATGTGACTAGTCTCCACACCAAATCCAGCCCTCACACCAAAAACACTGGGCACACGCAGTCTACACAGGGATGCTCCCACATAAAAACATCCATTCAAGACCACAAAAGATACTTGGTTCATCTAAATTCATAGAGACAGAGAAAGTTAAGTAAAATGAAAAGCCAGAGGAACAACTCGTAATTGAAGGAGCAAGAGAAATCCCCTGAAAAATACTGAAACAGAGATAATCAGTTTAACACACGAATTCAAAATGTTGATAATAAAAACACCAACTAAATTAAGAAAGAGAATAGATCTAAGCACTGATCAGTATAACAAAGGACTAGAAATTATACAGAAGACCTAATCAAAAACAGACAATTCCATTTCTGATAAAAAGCACTCTAGAGGTAAGGAATCACAGACTAATTGACACAAAAAAACGCATAAGTGATCCGGAAGATATAAAAATGTAAATCACCCAATCAGAACAGGAGACAAAAAGACAAATGAAAAAAAAAAAAAGATGAAAGCAACATACGAGGTCTATGGGATAATATAAAATGTGTCAACTTCCACATTATAGGGGTCCCAGGAGGAGGAGAGAGAGAGAGAGAAAGGTCAGAAATGTACTTGATGAAATTACGGCTGAAAACTTCCCTAACCTAAAGAAGGAAGCAGATATTCAGGTACAGGAAGCACAGACAGTTCCAAACAAGATAAACCCAAACAGACATAAACCAAGACATATCATAATTTAAATGGCAAAAGTTAAAGTGAGAATTCTAAAGGCAGCAAGAGAAAAACAGAGTCACATACAAGGGAACCCCCATAAGGCTATGAGCTGATTTTTCTACACTACCAATGCAGACCAAGAGGGAGTTGCATGATATGTTCAAAATCATGAAAAGGAAAAACCTGCAAACTAGGATACTCTACCCAGCAAGACTATCACTTACAATAAAAGAGATAAAGAATTTCACAGACAACTAAAACTAGAAGAATTCAGCAATACTAAACCTATCCTAAAAGAAATGTTGAAGGAACTTCTCTAAATGAAAAAGAAGTCAGAATCTATAGGAAATGGAAAGTCCCAATAAGGAAATGCAGATAAATAGCAAGGACTGAAGATCACTTAAATGAGCCAGTACATATATTAAAAAACAAACAAAAATTATAAAAGCAACTATAACTACAATAAACAGTAAAGGGATAAAGCATGAAAATGTAAAATAGGGCAACAAAATCACAAAATTTGAGGGAGGGGAGCAAAAATAAGTAAATCTTTTAGACTGTGCTTGAACTTAAATAACTATCAGTTTAAAGCAAGTGTATATGATTATGGTCAACATATATGAACCCCATGGTAACCACAAATCAAAAACCTAAAATAGATACACAAAAACCAAAAAGAAAAAAACTCAAGAAAACTACAAAAGAAAATCATTAAGCCACAATGGGAAAAAAAAAAAAGAAGAAATGAACAAAGAAGAACTACAAAGCCAACTTGAAAATAAGGAACAAAATAACAGTAAGTACATACTTATCAATGATTACTATCAATTTCAATAGACTAAATGCTCCAATCAAAACATATGGTGGGTGATTGGATAAAGAAAAACAAGAGCCTTCAATATGCTGAGTACAAGGGATTCACTTCAGAGTGAAACACACAGACTGAAAGTAAGGGGATGGAAAAAGATTTCATGCAAACAGAAACAATAAGAAAGTGGGGGTAGCAATACTCACATCAGACAAATTAGGTTTTAAAACAAAGGCTATAACAAAAGACAAAAAGAGCATCATATAATGATAAAGGGGTCAATACAAGAAGAGGATTTTATACTTGTTAACATATATGCACCCAATAAAGGAGCACTAAACATTTAAATACTAATATACATAAAGAGAGAAATGGAAAATAATACAATAATAGTAGGAAATTTTAACACCCAACTGACATCAATGGACAAATCATCCAGACAGAAAATCAATAAGGCAACAGAGGTCCTAAATGACACAACAGACCAGTTGGATTTAATAGCTATCTACAGGATGCTACATCAAAAAAAAAAAAAAGCAGAATACACATTCTTTTCAAGTTGACATAGAACATTCTCCAGGATAGATCACATACTAGGTCACAAAACAAGCCTCAACAAATTTAGGAGGACAGAAATTTTATCAAGCATCTTTTCTGACAATCGTATGAAACTAGAAATCAACTACAAAAAGAAAAATGGGAAAAGAATGATCAGGTGGCAATTAAACAATATGCTACTAAAAAAAAATGGGTCATCAATGAAATCAAAGGGGAAATTAAAGTACCTTAAAGAAAATGAAAAGACAGCTTTCCAAAATCTATAGGATGCAGCAAAAGCAATTCTAAGAGAGAGGTTTATAGTGATACAGGCCTTCCTCAAGAAATAAACAAACAAAAATCTCAAACAACCTAGCCTATCACCTAAAAGAATTAGAAAAACAAAGACAAAAGTCAGCAGAAGGAAGGAAATAATAAAGATCAGAGAGGAAATAAATAAGAGACCAAAAATAATAGAAAATATCAATGAAAAGAAGAGCTGATTTTTGACAAAATAAAATTGATAAAACTTTAGCCACACTCAACAAGAAGAAAAAGATGACCCAAACAAATAAAATAAGAAATGAAAGAGGAAAAATAACAGCCAATACTACAGAGATACAAAAAATCATAAGAGGATATTATAAACAATTAATATGCCAACAAACTGAACAACCCAGAAGAAATGGACACATTCCTAGAAATATACAACCTGCCAAGACTTAGTCAAGAAGAAACAAACAATTGGAACAGACTGATCACTAAAAGCAAAATTGAATCTGTAATAAAACTTCCAGCAAACGAAAGTCCAGAGCAGGATAGCTTCACAGGATAATTCAACTGAACATATAAAGAAGAGCTAATACCTACCCTTTTCAAACTATTCCCCCAAATTGAAGAGGAAACACTCTCAAATTTGTTCCACAAAGCCACTATTACCCTAACACCAAAACCAGACAAAGACGCTACAATAAAAGAAAATATATTTGATGAATATAGATGCAAAAATCCTCAACAAAATATTAGCAAACCAAATTCAACAATACATAAATAGATCATGCACCATGACCACGCTGGATTTACTCCAGGACCACAAGGCTGGTTCAACATATGCAAATCAATCAATGCAATATACCACATTAACAGAAGGAAAGACAAAAAATCCCATGATCACTCCAACAGATGCAGAAAAAAACATTTGACAAAATTCAACATACATTAACAATAAAAACTCTCATCAAAGCTGGTATAGAGGAAACATATCTTAACATAATAACGGCCATTTATGAAAAACCTACACCCAAAATAATATTCAACAGTGAAAAGCTGAAAGACTTCCTGCCAAATTCAGGAACTAGACAAGGATGCCCACTCTCACTGCTTCTATTTAACATAGTATTAAAAGTCCTAGTCATAGCAATCAGACAAGAAGGAAAAAAAGTATCAAAATTGGAAGGAAAGAGGTAAAACTGTTACTCTTTGCAGATGACATGACACTCTATACAGAGTACCCTAAAGCCTCCACCCAAAAACTAATAGAACTAACAGATGAATTCAACAAGACTGCAGGATACAAGAATAAGATGTACTGAGGATGTTACCAGAAAACTACTTGAGCTCATCAATGAATTTGGTAAAGTTGCAAGACACAAAATTAATACACAGAAATCTGATGCATTTCTATATACTAATAAGAATATCAAAAAGAGAAAGTTAAAATTGCATCAGAAAAATAAAATTCCTAGGAATAACCTTAACCAAAAAGCTGAAAACTCTGCAAATTATAAAACGCTGATGAAGGAAATAGGAGATGATTCAAAGAAATGGCAAGATATCCTGTATTCTTAAATTGGAAGAATTAATATTATTAATATAGCCATACCACCCAAAGCAATCTACAGATTTAATACAATCCTTATGAAAATACCCATGACTTTTTTCACAGAACTAGAACAAGTAATCCTGAAATACATAAAGAACCACAAAAGACCATTAGTTGTCAAAGCAATCCTGAAAGAAAAGAACAAAGCTGGAGATATAATCCTCAGAGACTTCGGACTATACTACAAAGCTACAGTAATCAAAACAGTATGGTACTGGCACAAAACTGGACACAAAGATGAATGGAACAAAATAGCCCAGAAATAAATCCACACACCTATTGTCAATTAATCTACAACCAAAGGGACAATAATGTACAATGGAGAAAAGATAGTCTCTTTGGTGCTGGGAAAATTGGACAGCTACATGTAAAAGAATGAAATTAGAACATTCTTTAAAACCATATATAAAAATAACACAAAATGAATTAAAGACCTAAATGTAAGACTGGAAACCACAAAACTCCTAGAGGAAAACATAGGCACAACACTCTTTGACATATATCACAGCAATATTTTCTTGAATCAGTCTCTTAAGGCAAAAGAAAGAAAAGCAAAAATAAATAAATGGGACCCTATTAAACTTAAAAGTTTTTGCATGGTAAAGGAAACCATTAACAAAACAAAAAGACAACCTATAAAATAGGAGAAAATATTTGCAAATGATATGACTGTCAAGGAATTAATAGTCAAAATATACAAACAGCTCATACAACTCAATATCAAAAAAAAACCAATCCAATCAGAAAATGGACAGAAGAATTGTATAGACATTTTTTTGAAGAAGATATACAAATGGCTCAGAGGCACATGAAAAGATGCTCAACATCACTAATAATTAGAGAAATGCAAATCAAAACCACAACTAAACATCACCTTACACTTGTGAGAATGGCTATCATCAAAAAGTCTACAAATAACAAACACTGGAGAGGATGTGGAGAAAAGGGAACCCTGGTACACTGTTGGTGGGAATGTAAATTGGTGCAGCCACTATAGAAAACAGTATGGAGGTTTCTTTAAAAAACTAAAAACAGAATTACCATATGATGAAGAAATTACCATACAATGAAGCAATATGGTGATATGTACTGGGCACATATCCAAAAAAACTAACTAAAACACTAATTCAAAAAGATATATGCACCCCAATGTTCACACTGGGAGCACTATTTACAACAGCCAAGACATGGAAACACAGAAGCAACCCAAGTGCCCATCAACAGATTACTGGATTAAGATGTGTACACACACACACACACACACACACACACACACACACACACAATGGAATATTACTCAGCCATAAAAAAGAATGAAATTCTGCCATCTGCAGCAACATGGATAGACCTACAGAATATTATGCTTAGTAAAATAAGTCAGAGAGAAATACAAATACTATATGATATCATTTATATATGGAATCTAAAAAATAATACAAATGAATGTATATACAAAACAGAAACAGACTCACAGGCACAGAAAAAAAAAAACTTGTGGTTATCAAAGGGGAGAGGGAAGTGGGAGGGGCAAATTAGGGGTATGCAGTTAACAAATATAAACTACTATAAATAAAATAGATATGCAACAAGAATAAACTGTATAGCACATGGAATTACACCCAATATCTTGTGATAAACTATAACGGAATATAATCTTCAAAAACCCAAATCACTATGCTATACACCCAAAAATAACACAATGTTGTAAGTCAACTATACTTCAACCAAAAAAAAAAGAAGAAGAAGAAGAAAAAGAAAACTCTGACAGGTCTTACAAAAAACAAACCTGTTTAAACTTTGAAAACAGAACCAAAAACAATTAAAAACAGACAATAAGAACATACCTATCAATAATTACTTTAAATGACATGGACTAATGGATTAAATTCTCTCAAGAAAAGACACAGTATCTGAATGGACATAAAAACCAGATCCATACATATGCTGCTTACAAGAGACTCACTTCAGATCTAAAGACAGACTAAAAGTGAAGGGATGGAAAAAGGTATTCCATGCAAATGTAAATCAAAAGAAAGCCAAAGTAACAACACATATCAGAAAAAGTAAAACAAAGACTGTTACAAGAGACAAAGAAGGACATTACATACTGATCAAGCGATTAATCAAAAAGAAGATGTAATAATTATAAAGATATATGCACCCAACATAGAAGCACTTAAATAAATAATGCAAATATTAATAGACATAAAGGGAGTAATTGACAGTAACACAATAATAGGGAAATTTAACACCCCAATTACATCAATAGACAGATTATCCAGAGAGAAAATCAATAAAACACTGGCCTTAAATGACAAATAAGACCAAATGGACTCAATATATCTATATAGAACATTCCATCCAAAAACAGTAGAATATACATTCTTTTCAAGCATATATGGAACATTTTCCAGGATAGATCACATGCTAGGCCACAAAAAAAATCAGTAAATTTAAGAAAATTCAATTCATATCAAGCATCTTTTCTGACCACAACACTATATGACTAGAAATCAACTACAAAGAAGAAAATTACATGGAAAAAAAACTCCCAAACATGTGATTAAACAACATGCTACTAACAACCAATGGATCACTGAAGAAATCAAAGAAGAAATCAGAAAATACATGGTGCAAATGAAAATGAAAATACAACAATCCAAAATTTAAGGGATCAGGCAAAAGCAGTTCTAAGAGGGAGGTTTATAATGATACAAGTCTACCTCTCAGGAAATAAGAAAAATCTCAAATAACCTAACCTTATACCCAAAGGAAGCAGAAAAAGAACACACAAAACCGAAAGTTAGTAAAAAGAAGAAAATCATAAAAATCAGAACTAAATTTTTAAAAAGAGAGACCAAAAAAACAATAGAAAAGATCAATAAAACTGAGCTATTTGAAAAAATAGACAAAATTGATAAACTTTAGGAGACTCATCAAGAGAAAAACAGGGCCCAAATCAATAAAATCAGAAATAAAAAAGGAAAAAATACAACCAACACCACAGAAATACAAAGGATCATGAGAGATTACTATGAATAATTATACACCAATAAAACAGACAGCCTAGAAGAAAAGGGACCAATTCCTAGAAATGTACAATTTTCTAAGACTGAACCAGGAAAACATAGAAAGCATAAACAGATGAATTACCAGTAATGAAACTGAATCAGTAATTTAAAAAATTTCCAACAAACAAAAGTCCAGGACCAGATGGCTTCATAGGTGAATTCTACCAAACATTTAAACCAGAATTAATACCTATCCTTCTCAAACTATTCCAAAAAACTGCAGAGGGAGGAACTCTTCCAAACTAATTATGCCAGTATTATCCTATTAGCAAAACTAGTCAAAGATACCACAAAAAAAGAATACAGACCAATATTATTGATGAACTTAGATACAAAAATCCTCAGCAAAATATCAGCAAACCAAATTCAATAATACATTAAGAGGGTCATACATCACAATCAAGTGTGATTTACCCCAGAGATGCAAGATGGTTCAATATCTGCAAATCAATGTGATATACCACATGAACCAGTTGAAGAATCAAAATTATATGATCATTTCAATAGGTGCAGAAAAGGTTTTTGACAAAATTCAATATCCATTTATGTTAAAAACTCTCCAGAAAGTGGGTATAGAGGAAACATACCTGAACATAATAATGACCATATATGACAAGCCCACAGCTAACATCATACTCAATGGTCAAAAGTATTTCCTTTAAAATCATGAACAAGACAAGGATGCCATTCTCACTACTTCTAACACAGAACTGGAAATCCTAGCCATACCTATCGTACAAGAAAAAGAAATAAAAGGAACCCAAATTGGAAAGGAGGAAGTATAACTGCCAATGTTTGAAGATGACATGATACTATAAACAGAAAATCCTAAAGACACCACCAAAAAACTACTAGCACTCATCAATAAATTTGGTAAAGTTGCAGGATACAAAATTAATACACAGAAATCTGTTGCACTTCTATATACTAACAACAAACTATTAGAGAAATTAAGAAAACAATTCCATTTACAGTCACATCAAGAAGAATAAAATACCTAGGAATAACTCTAAGGAAGTAAAAACCTCTACTCGGAAAACTATAAGACACTGATGAAAGAAACTGAAAACAAACAAACAAAAAGAAGATGAAAAGATATATCGTGTTCATGGACTCAAAGAATTAACGTCATTAAAATGACCATACTACAATACCACCTTAGGCAATCTACAGATTCAATGCATTCCCTATCAAAATACCAATAGCATTTTTCATTGTATTACAATAATTCTAAAATTTGTATGAAACCACAAAAGACTCCAGACAGCCAAAACAATCTTGGGAAAGAAGACCAAACCGGAAGGTACCACGCGCCCTGATTTCAAATCATACTACAAAGCTAGAGTCATCAAAACAGTATGGTACTGGCACCAAAACAGACACACAAATCAATGAAACAGAACACAGACCCAGAAATAAGTTCACACTTACATAATGAATTAATCTACAACAAAAGAGGCAAGAAATACAATGGGGAAAAGACAACCTCTTTAATAAATGGTATTGGGAACACTGGACAGCTACATGCAAAAGAATCAAACTGGACTACTCTCTCACACCATGCACAAAAATAAACTCAAAATGGATTGAAGACTTAAATGCAAGGCCTGAAACCATAAAATTCCTAGGAGAAAACACATGCAGTATGCTATTTGACATCAGTCTTAGCAATATTTTCTTTAGATATGTTTCTTCAGGCAAGGGAAACAAAAGCAAAGTAAACAAATGGGACTACATCAAACTAAGATGCTTTTGCATAGCAAAGGAAACTATCAAGAAAATGAAAAGGCCACCTACTAAATGGGAGAAAATATTTGCAAATGATATATCCAAAAGGGGTTAATATCCACAATATACAAAGACACAAAGAACTCATATAACTCAACACCAAAAAAAAAAAAACCTAATTATAAAATGGGAAAAGGATCTGAAGAGAGATTTTTCCAAAGACATAAAGATGTCCAACAGACACACAAAAAGATGCTCATTACCACTAATTCTTAGGGAAATGCAAATCAAAACCACAATAAGAGGGACTTTCCTGGTGGTGCAGTGGTTAAGAATCCATTTGCCAATGCAGGGGACACGGGTTCGAGCCCTGGTCTGGGAAGATCCCACATGCCATGGAGCAACTAAGCCTGTGCACCACAACTACTGAGCCTGCACTCTAGAGCCCGCGAGCCACAACTATTGAGCCCACGTGCCACAACTACTGAAGCCGTGTGCCTAGAGCCTATGCTCTGCAACAAGAGAAGCCACCACAATAAGAAGCCTGTGCACCACAGCAAAGAGTAGCCTCCCATCTCTGCAACTAGAGAAAGCCCATGCACAGGAATGAAGACCCAACACAGCCAATAAATAAATAAATTTTTAAATAAATTTTTTTAAAAACCCACAATTTGATGCCACCTCACACCTGTCAGAATGGCTATTATCAAAAAGATAAGATATAACAAGTGTTGGTGAGGATGTGGAGGAAAGGGAACCATCATGTACTGTTGGTGGAAATGTAAATTGATGTAGCCATTATGGAGAAAACAGGATGGAGGTTTCTCAAAAAATTTAAAATGGAACTGCCATATGATCTAGCAATTTCATTTCTGAGACTTTATCTGAAGGAAACAAAAGCACTCATTCAAAAAGATATATGCACCCTTATGTTCACTGCAGCATCATTTACAGCAGCTAAGATATGGAAGCAATATAAATGCCCATCAATTGATGAACGGATAAAGAAGATATAAGAAAGACAGATAGATATATAACAGCCATAAAAAAATGAAATCTTCTCATTTGCAATAACAGAACACTACTCAGCCATAAAAAAATGAAATCTTGTCATTTGCAACAATATGGATGGACCTAGAGGGTATTATGTTGAAATAAGTCAGATAGAGAAAGGCAAATACTGTATGACTTCATTCATATGTGGAATCTAAAAAACAAAACAAATGAACAGACACAACAAAACAGAAACAGAGTTATTGGTACAGTGAAAAAACAGATGGTTGCCAGAGGGGAGAGGGGTAAGGGTAGGAAAGAAATAGGCAAGGGAGACCAAAAGGTACAAACTTCCAGTTCCAAAATAAAATAAATGAGTCACAGGAATGAAATGTACAGTGTGGGGAATATAGTCAATACCTATTTAATGCCTTTGTATGGTGACATATTATAACTAGACTTATCACACTGATCATTTTGAAATGTATAGAAATATCAAATCACTGGTGTGTAACAGGAACTAACATAGTGTTTTAGGTCAATTATACTTCAAAAACAAGCAAATTCATAAAACAGAGATCAGATTTATGGTTATGGGGAAGGGAGAGAATAAGAGGGGATGAGGAGTTGGATGAAGTCTGTCAAAAGGTACAAACTTCAGTTATAACATAAACAGTACTAGGGATGTAATGTACAATGTGATATAATTAACACTGCTGTATGTTACATATGAAAGTTATTAAGAGAGTAAATCTTAAAGAGTTCTTATCACAAGAAAAATTTTTTTCTATTTCTTTAATTTTGTATCTATATGAGATGATGGATATAAACTTATTGTGATGTATGTAAGTCAAATCATTATGCTATACACCTTAAACTACTACAGTGCTGTATGACAATTATATCTCAAGAAAGCTGAAAGAAAAAATAAAACAAAATATGATTACGTTCAAAAAATAAATACAGGGCTTCCCAGGTGGCGCAGTGGTTAAGAATCCGCCTGCCAATGCAGGGGACACAGGTTTGATCCCTGCTCCAGGAAGATCCCACATGCCACGGAGCAACTAAACCTGTGTGCCCAAAAAAAAAAAAAAAAACAAAAAACAAAAAAAAATAAATAAATACATTTTAAAAATAAAATTTATATGCAAAAGAATAATAAAGCGGGAGGAATCATACTACCCAAATCTAAGACTCACTATAAAGCTACAGTAAGCAAAACACTGCTGAATAGATAGACCACAAAAGTCATGAAACAGAAATAGCCCAGAAATAGACAAATATGGTCAACTGATTTTTTTATAAATGTGTGAAAGTAACTCAATAGAAAAAGGATAGTCTTGGGAATTCCCTGGCGGGCCAGTGGTTAGAACTCCACACTTTCACCGCTGAGAGCACTGGTTCAATCCCTGATCAGGGAATTAAGATCCTACAAGCCGCTTGGTGCAGCCAAAAAAATACATACATACATACATATATACGTACATCATACATAGGTACATACAGAATGAAAGAAAAGAAGAAAGGAAGGAAGGAAAGAAGGAAGGAGGGGAGAGAGAGAGAGAGAAAGGAAAGAAAGAAAGAAAGGAAGGAAGGAAGGAAGGAAGGAAGGAAGGAAGGAAGGAAGGAAGGAAGGAAGGAAGGAAGGAAGGAAAAGAAAAAGAAAGAAAGAAAGGGAAAAAGAAAGAGGAAGGTCTTTTCAACAAATGGTATTACAATGCTACATCAATCCAAAGTATTTAAATCTTAAATACCCCTCAAAACCATCCACTTTTTCCTCACTACTACCACCATCTCCCAGCCTAAGTTCTCTTCTCTGGCTCCTGTGATTATCAGCCTATTCTTAACTATTCTATCTTAATATTGTGTTCTCCGTACTGCAAACCAAATGAGCTTTTCAAAATGCAAATCTGACCAAGTCATTCCCTGCTGAAATTCTTTAGAGCTTCTCATTCCTCTTAGGATAAATACAAAATGCTGTTAATATGATTTAAAGGGCCGTGAATTAACAGGCTCCTACTACCTCTCTAGCTTCATTTTGTACCACACTCCATGTTGTATTCACCACACTCCTTCCTATCAAAGGACCTTTGCATGTAATATTTCCTCTACCTGATAAGCACTTCCCTTTCTTCTCTGAATTTCAGTTCAATCTATTTTTTCAAAAAAGCCTCTCCTAAATTCTCTAAATAGTTCAAATTCCTTTATTACACTATGAACTAATCCTTTATTTCCCTTAACACCACTGTATTATCACCTTTGAATGACTGCTTGTATTTAAGTGTGATTATTTCATGACTAGCTCCATGAAAACAGGATATGCATCCATTTGCTCCTCACTGCACCCCCAGAGTACGCCATAAAAGGAACTCAACAAATGTTAAATGAATAAATGTATTATCTTGTTCATCCCTCACAACCACCCTATGAGATATGTACAATTATTTCCCCCATTTCATAGATGGAAAACGAAGGCATCAAGAATTTAGGTAAACTGCTCTAGGTCATACAGATAAGAAGTAAAAAGCTAGATACCATCAAAGCATTATGATTCTAAGGACCAAGATATAATTATGCTCTATTGGCTGTTCAAATGTAACAGAACCTAAACCAATCTTTGTCCATACAGGAGTGTAAAAATAATACTTTAGTATTAATGCATTCAACAAATATTCATGAAGTGGTTACAAAGAGTCACTATGCTAAGTACTGAGGTTACAGGGCAAAGAGGACATAGGTTCTTAGCCCTTATTGGAGTGTTCCACTATTTACTGACCACCTACTATGCGCCATCTACTGTGCTAATAAGTAAAGGAGACTCTAAAGGGCGAATTAAGCTTTAAATAATTATACCAAAAATAAGTTAAATTTCATTTGTGATAAGTGCTATAAAGGAAAAATTCAGGGTGCTATAGGAACAAGCTACATAGAGACCTAAACTAGCTAAGAATGTCAAGAGAAAGTTCTAAAGAATTTATATTTAAGTCAGACTTGAAGTATAAGTTTACATTATCAAATCTGAAAGAAATGTAAATATTATTATTTACAAGAATTTGTGCAAAAGCAATTCACCGAAGAAAGGATAAGCATTTGGACATAGTGCTTCCCAAGAGATGGAAGAATTAGGAGTTGCAAAATCAGGTAGAGATGTGATTGGTTAAACCCAAAATCAAAGATCTGTAATCAAAAACAATATTGTCTTCTATAAGCAAAGGTTGGTAAACTACAGCCTCCAAGATAAAATCAGCCCACAATCTTCTTTTGTAGGCCCATTGAACTAAGAATGGTTCTTACATTTTTATAAGACTGTTAAAAATAAAAGAAGAAAAAAAAAAGAGAGAAAGGAGAAAATTAACATTCTGTATATAGCACCAAGCCTAAAACATTTACTATCTAGTCCTTTACAAAAAAAGTTTACCAACTCATGCTCTATACATTGTAATCAATTAAAACATAATGAAGTCTTATCCTAACAAATTCATTAAATATGATTCTACCTGAACACTAAACAAAGGTACTAAATATATATCATACATATCTTTCTCAAAATTGCAGCTTTGTAGCTCAAAGGTATCAAAGACACACCAAATTTACAATCAGCTACATAATATGCATATTTGATCTTACTTAAATGTACTATCAATACATGCTTAAATAACATAAACAGCTTCACCAAGACAGTTATCAAAATAAGCTATAAAAAATGATAGAGATAAGAAATGTGGCTTCACTAAAACCAAATGTACTTTTTTTATATTTTAGTTGAAAAACTACCATAAGACATCTATAGAATGAGAGTCTAAGTCACTGGATTTAACACTATTTTGAAAAATAATTGCTACATATTAATAAGAGAAAGCAGATACTTACCAAGATTTTTTTCAACTCTTCAAGTTCTACTTCTTTGTTATTTTTAAGCTTAGTCATCTCTTCTAAAAAAATCAAAAGAATATAAATACGTTAAAAGCTGGATTAAAAAAATAGGAAAGGAGAGACAAGAAAAAAAGAATACCATTTGAAAGGGAAAAACCAAAACATGTGTTAATGCAACTGGAACACTGTAAAGCATAGAGGAAGTCCAAATGGAACTATGCAAAATAATAATGGAAAAACATTAATAGTACTGCTTCAATAAAACTAATTCCACAACCAAATGAGCCCAAAGTTTACTAAACAAAATAAGCAACGGATCTACATAAAATTAAGTCACACAGCATATGCCTTTACCTTCAACCCTTCAACTCACCACTATCTAAACATCTGGCTTTTAATCTTTACTCCAAACTTAAAAGGAGAAGTAATTCACTCTTCTCAAGCTAACTCTGGCCATTGTTCCGGATCTCAACATTCCCACCTCCTCTAAAACCTCAGTTGCTGTATTACTAATATACATTGACTCTCTGTAGAGGAAACTTTAATTTCCCCATATCCCATCTAATTATCTATTTGAATACAAAGCAGAAAGGTCTGATTCACCTTTCTGCCTTTTTCATACTATTGTCAAATTTGTTTTGTAGCCAAATTCCCATTTATCTATACATTTTTCTTAATCCCATGCAAAACTAATGCCTATCTCTATTAATGAGATTATGATCTCAAAGATCACCACTAACCATTTTGTGGTGCAATTCTCAGTCCTTATCATTGTGGAGCTTTTTTCCTTTTATACTTCTAAGAATTCAACATCATGCTAATGAATTCAAGTCTCCCCCCAGTTCAAACCTCCCGCTTTTCTCTTTCTTACATTTTTGTAAGAACTTCCCAAATGATGTCTAGCTGTCACTTAAAATTTTATGATACCTGAAACACTGTCCTTTCTCACTGTTAAGGGTTATTAATTATTGGAGATATAATAGATTGACTGAAAATCTCCCAGGCTCTGTACATTAAAAACAAAAAACTTGTAATAACTGCCCAAAGTCTCTAAGAAAAATCTGCAAAATATGAAATGCTAATATAGAGTCTAAAAGAAAAACCTGTCATGTGCAAACCTTATGTAAACACAAAGTTTCATTTTAGGTAAAAATAGTTAGTTTTTTAAAACTCAAGGATTGTTAAAGATAGTGGACTGATTGGGACTTCCCTGGTGGTCTGGTGGGTTAGACTCTGCACTCCAAATGCACGGGGCCCAGGTTCAATCCCTGGTCTGGGAACTAGATCCCACATGCATGTTGCAACTAAGTCTACACATTGCATCTAAAAGTTCCCGCATGCTATAACTAAGACCCACTGAAACCGAAATAAATAAATAAATAAATACTTTTTAATAAAAATAAAGATAGTGGACTGTGTATGTATGTGTCGACACTCTCTCTCACCCCTCAATCCCAGAAATTTTTTTTTAAAGTGTATATATATATATATATATATATATACACACACACGTGTGTGTGTATAAACATTAACAAATCCAGACAGTCTAACATTAACATTACATTAAAGAATCTAACAAAACATTAAAGAATCCTCAGGGAGTGAGGGGGGAGAACCCACATTAATTCAATAAAGCTATGTGAACAACTATACCAAGTGACCACACTCCCCACAACACAGCCCACCTCAGGTTAAATCAAGGATTTTGGGAATTAGAGCCAAAGGGACATGCACTGCCCCTAATAGCTCATAAACTCTAAGCAACATAAGCATTCCCTATAACCAAAAGATAAGCTACCAAGCCCACCCTTCCTTTACAGCACCTTCCATCTCTCCCCATAATCAGAAGAATCAGATTGCAACACACAGGTGGGTGAATATGGATTCTCAAATACTTAGATGAGTAAACAATCAAGAATTGACAATTGGTGAAGGAAAGCAAAACTATGAAAGAGAGATACCAAATTCAATTAAAAGAACTAAAATAAAATCCAAGGAGAAAAAATAAACAGAAGTAGATATTTGGCTAAGTATAGTTATGCTCCAACCATGAAATAAATTACCTACAGCTCTTAGAAATTTAAAATTAGACAACTAAGATTTTTTAAATAGCAAAATAAACATATCTAAACATTGAATTATTAGGGGGATGCAAAAAAATTTTTTTCCCAAGTTCTGCAGAAAATGAACTGGAAGGTAGAACGTGCAAGGGAAAAACTTTAACACGTGAAAGATAGATCCAGAATTTGCAAAATCCACTTGTCAGGACTGACAGAGAGAAAGGGAGAGAAAGAAAGAAAGAAAGAAAGGGAGATGAAGAAGGAGTGAGAGAACAACAACACAGAAGAGAAAAAAAAAAGGAAAGAAAATTTTTCAGTGCTGAAGACAGACAAAATGTCCTCAGATTAAAGGACTCACCAAATGCTAGAAGTGTGATATGATTCTATTTTTTAAAAGATATTCTTCAATTTTGTTTATCTTCGAATAGATAAACAAAATTGATAAACCATTAGCCAGACTCATGAGGAAAAAAACGGAGAAGATGCAAATCAACAGAATTAGAAATGAAAAAGGAGAAGTAACAACGGACACCTCAGAAATACAAAAGATCATGAGAGACTACTACAAGCAACTATATGTCAATAAATTGGATAACCTGGAAGAAATGGATAAATTCTTAGAAAAATACAATCTTCTAAGACTTAACCAGGAAGAAATAGAAACTATGAACAGACCAATCACAAGTACAGAAATTTAGGCAGTGATTAAAAATCTTCCAACAAACAAAAGCCCAGGGCCAGATGGATTCACTGGCAAATTCTGTCAAACATTTCAAGAAGAGCTAACACCTATCCTTCTCAAACTCTTCCAAAATATTGCAGAAGGAGGAACGCTCCCAAACTCATTCTACGAGGCCACCATCACCCTGATACCAAAACCAGGCAAAGATGCCACAAAAAAAGAAAATTACAGGCCAATATCACTGATGAATATAGATGCAAAAATCCTCAACAAAATACTAGCTAACAGAATCCAACAGCACATTAAAAAAATCATACAACATGATCGAGTGGGGTTTATCCCTGGGATGCAAGGATTCTTCAATATATACAAATCAATCAACGTGATACATCATATCAACAAACTGAAGGATAAAAACCATATGATCATCTCAATAGATGCAGAAAAAGCTTTTGACAAAATTCAACATCCATTTATGATAAAAGCTCTCCAGAAAATGGGCATAGAAGGAAACTACCTCAACATAACAAAAACCATATATGAGAAACCAAAAGCCAACATCATTCTAAATGGGGAAAAACTGAAAGAATCCCCTCTTAGAAAAGGAACAAGACAAGGGTGTCCACTCTCACCATTATTATTCAACATAGTTTTGGAAGTTTTAGCCACAGGAATCAGAGAAGAAAAAGAAATCAAAGGAATCCAAACTGGAAAAGAAGTAAAATTGTCCCTCTTTGCAGATGACATGATATTATACATAGAAAACCCGAAAGACTCTACCAGAAAACTGCTAGCACTAATCGATGAATTTAGTAAAGTAGCAGGATATAAAATTAATGCACAGAAATCTCTTGTATTCGCATACACTAACAACAGAAGAGCAGAAAGAGAAATTAAGGAAACTCTCCCATTCACCATTGCAACCAAAAGAATAAAATACCTAGGAATAAACCTGCCTAAGGAGGCAAAGGATCTGTATGCAGAAAACTTTAAGACACTGATGAAAGAAATCAAAGACGACACAAACAGATGGAGGGACGTATCATGTTCCTGGACTGGAAGAATCAACATTGTGAAAATGATTGTCCTACCCAAAGCAATTTACAGATTCAACGCAATCCCTATCAAATTACCAATGGCATTTTTCACAGAACTAGAACAAGAAATCTTACAATGTGTATGGAAACACAAAAGACCCCGAATAGCCAAAGCAATCTTGAGAAGGAAAAATGGAGTCAGTGGAATCAGGCTTCCTGACTTCAAACTATACCACAAGGCCATAGTGATCAAGACAGTATGGTACTGGCACAAAAACAGAAAGGAAGATCAATGGAATAGAATAGAGAACTCAGAGGTAAACCCAGGCACATATGGGCACCTTATCTTTGACAAAGGAGGCACGAATATACAGTGGAAAAAAGACAGCCTCTTCAATAAGCGGTGCTGGCAAAATTGGACAGCAACGTGTAAAAGAATAAATTAGAACACTTCCTAACACCATACACAAAAATAAACTCCAAATGGATTAAAGATCTACATGTAAGGCCAGACACTATAAAACTCCTAAAGGAAAACCTAGGCAGAACACTCTATGACATCCATCAAAGCAACATCCTTTTGGACCCACCTCCTAGAAGCATGGAAATAAAATCAAGAATAAACAAATGGGACCTCATGAAACTTAAAAGCTTTTGCACAGCGAAAGAAACCATAAACAAGACAAGAAGACAACCCTCAGAATGGGAGAAAATACTTGCCTATGAAACAACGGACACAGGATTAACCTTCAAAATATACAAGCAGCTCATGCAGCTTAATACCAAAAAAGCAAATAATCCAATCCACAAATGGGTGGAAGACCTAAATAGACATTTCTCCAAAGAAGACATACAGATGGCCAACAAGCACATGAAAAGATGCTCAAAATCACTAATCATCAGAGAAATGCAAGTCAAAGCCACAATGAGGTATCACCTCACACCAGTCAGAATGGCCATCATCAAAACATCTGGAAACAACAAATGTTGGAGAGGGTGTGGGGAAAAGGGAACTCTCCTGAACTGTTGGTGGGAATGTAAGTTGGTACAGTCACTATTGAAAACAGTTTGGAGGTTCCTTAAAAAACTACAAATAGAACTACCATATGATCCAGTCATCCCACTACTGGGCATATACCCAGAGAAAACCATAATCCAAAAAGAAACATAATGTTCATTGCAGCACTATTTACAATAGCCAGGACATGGAAGCAACCTAAATGCCCATCAACAAATGAATGGATAAAGAAGATGTGGCATATATATATATATATATACAATGGAATATTACTCAGCTATAAAAAGGAATGAGATGGAGCTATATGTAATGAGGTGGATAGAGCTAGAGTCTGTCATACAGAGTGAAGTAAGCCAGAAAGAGAAAGACAAATATTGTATGCTAACTCATATATACGGAATCTTAAAAAAAAAATGGTACTGATGAACCCAGTGACAAGACAAGAATAAGGATGCAGATGCAGAGAATGGACTGGAGGACTCGAGGTTTGGGGGGGCAGGGGGTGAAGGGGAAGCTGGGACAAAGTGAGAGAGTAGCAAAGACATATATATACTACCAACTGTAAACTAGATAGCCAGTGGGAAGTGGCTGTATAATAAAGGGAGATCAACTTGATGATGGATGATGCCTTAGAGGGCCGGGATGGGGAGGGTGGGGGAGAGTCGAGGGAGGGAGGGAATACGGGGATATGTATATAAATACAGCTGATTGACCTTAGTATACCTCAAAAAAAAAAAAAAAGACATTCTTTCGTAGCCATATCTTTCAAATAGCCCCCAATATGACTTCTCCACTTCTCTTCCTCACTATCAACACTCCCCACCTGCATCAAATTTATCTTCCATACAGAAGTTACAGTAATCCTTTAAAAATGTAAATAAGATCATGTCATTCCTCTAATAAAATCTTTCAATAGTGTTCCTTTGCCATCAGAATAAAATCAAAATTCCTTTCCTTGGCCCTACCTGATTTGGTCCTTATCACCCCATACTCACTTCATTCCCCTTTCTATGTTGCTTCTTACATTCAGTCACAAAGGTTTTCATTCAGTCACATGAATTAACCAAGCTCCTTCACACCTCAGGGCATTTCTACATGCTTTTCCTTCTGACTGAAAAGCTCTCTCCAACTCACACGCTTTACCCTAACTAAATCTCACTTATTTAGGTCTCAGTTTAAGGCCATCCTTGATCATCAAATCTAACTTAGGCCTTATTATTTTCTTATATTTTGTCATTTTCATTTCCTTCATAGCACTTATCCCAATTTGTAATTAAATATTTATTTGTAATTATTCATTTTATGTGTCTCCAAGTACAGTGCAAAAGCTCATGAGAACAAAGACCATGTCTGTTATGTTCCTAATTATATATCCAAAGCTAAATGAGAACCATCTAAGTCTAATTTCAATAGTTATTGTAGCATCTAATAACCAAAGAAGAAGTGATAGAAAAAACTAGAGGGAGAATCTGTTACATAACCAGAGTGAAAACAAACGTGGATACAGATATATAAAAAGGACCACAGGAGTAAAACCTGTTTAGAGCTACATTAGACTGAATTGGAGATGTGAGACATATGAAGAAGCAAAGAAAACTGTACCAACTAAAGAAACTGAGAAAAAATTATTTGACGAAGATTCTGTATTTACAGTCGTCTTACTTGGTATGCACTACATCATTCTTTAAATGAACCATAAGAGACAGCTGATATTTAGAGTCTGAACTTAGGCAATTAGATGGCTCTTAAATCGGCACCACAGAATAGTCAGATTTCTATTTTTAAAGGAACATGCTAGCGCAAGTGCAGAGAATGAACAAAAGATAGACAAGAGTGGAAACAAAAAGATTGATTCTAAAGATACTGCAATTAGTTCTGGTCAGAGATATCTGGTCCCAACCTAATGCCAAGATATAAGTGGTAGAGCAGGCTGTATCTGAGAACTGCACAGAATAAAGGTGGTCTTAGGATAGGTCAATGATTGAGACTCCTGAGGGGACACTGGAGGCATACACTAACCAAGATGTAATCCTAAGAAAATATCATTAAGGAAGAATGCAAAGTATAGCCAGGAAACAATGCAGTAAGAATGAGGGCTATTGCAGTAAGAAAGAAGGTTATGAATGAAGGCCAAAGCAAATAGAAGCCTAGTAAACACAAAAAGGGATGAACAAAAATGGGTACAAATGAGGGTAATCTGAAGCATGGTTTGATGATTCACCTGCCAAATACAATTTGTATTCTATTATGTTATACCCATGCATCCCTCTACTAGGCTAAGAGAATGTGCTTGAAACTCTAAAAACCAGGAGAGAGGAAATGAGGATTTGAACTGTTCTAGGTCTGTAGAGATGAAGAAAAGGGGGAAAATTCAAAAGATATTTAAGAGTTAGAAACTCTTAAATTAGATTTTAAGAACTAGATATTGAGTTAGAAACAACAGCATTAGATAATCAATTACAAGTGAAAGGTAAGGGAGAAAGAAGATTTTTTTGGTTTTGAGAACTATACTGTTAACCAAAGAAGGAAATAAACTAATGTTGAATATTTACACATTATTAATGATACTCTCTTAAACATAATACTTTGCACATTCCATCATTCTCTACAACTACTCAAAGCCTTTCTATACCTTAAAGTCTACTTTTTTTTTAATCTACCTCTTCTATAAAGCCTTTTCCAACTCTGCAGTCCACACTGATATCTTGTTATCAGCATTAACACATTTCCATCAATAAGGAATCTGTGAGCATTTACCCCAAATATATACATATGTATACAATACAAATATATATTTATATTTTATAAATTTATATAAGATAAATTTATATAAAATATGTATATTATATTACTCATTATAAAACATATATAAAGCATAAAAAATAAATAGAAATAGAAGTTCTAATATTCCCTTCTCTTATCTTAAATAGAATTCTCACCCACTCCTTTAATTTTTGAAAATTGGTTCTTAATGATTTTGAGTCCAAACTTTCTCCCACAATAACTAGAGATTTCTCAAGAACATGGTATTTTACTTCTTGTATGTTTCCACAGCACTTAAGATAATGCTAAGAAACACATACAGAACTATTTCACAGTTTCAGAATTCCTTATCCAAACCTCATAATATATTGCTCTACTAAGAGAAAAATCACATTATGCATTTGACCTTTTAATATGACAATAACAGTCACTTATATTCAATATCAGATTGAATTATTCCTTAGTCTACAACATTCAATTGACCAATTCTAAAGAACATAGGTATATGCAGTGATTTAAAACAGTACGTTATGCTCTTAAGGAAGATTTAAAAATTGGATGAAAAATGCATTTAGAATCATTCTAATATAAAATAATGCTATTACCATTGGATAGTACAATTTTGGATGTTCAAAACTGTTAGTCTAGTCTATAGTGGAAAATTAAGCATTGCAAAAGGAAAAGCATTAACAGGGTTTCAAAGTTCAACCAAACAGCCTAACTGGCACTATTACTTACAATTATTTTAATTATATAAGCATGCAAAGTTAATCATAAATATTACAGAAAGTTACAGCGATTTCTAGAAAAATCCCTGACAATTATTTATAAAAATAATTTTTTTCACCAAAATTCGAAAAAAAATGTTTATATATGCTTATAATCCTCCAGAATTGTAGATATGAAGCTTTGTAAATACAAAGCATAGAGTTATTAGAATTAGCTAACTAAATGGTCATAAAGTCACAAAATAATAAACTTTCCTGTCTTTTGGCCATGAAAGTTGGGTATTAACAATGCCACATGATAAAATAAGGTCACATTTTCCTGTAAATAGTTCATAATCCAACATGACTAATCAATGAAATTTCAAAATTCAATGAAAATATAACAGACATTTCCCACTAAGAATTATTATTAAGGCCTCTGAATCCTAAAATAAGAAAAAAAGACTACAAAAACATCTCTTAGGCTCCTTACACTTCCAGATATCTATGAGCTGCATAATGAAACTGAATAGTCTTTCTTAAGATTTAAATTTTCTATCTCTGAAAAATCAAATTAAAAGTTATCAAATAATCACTATTGGTAAATGACAGGAGAAACTATATTCTATTCTGAAATAATGTTGATGGTTTTATAACTATCATGTATATATGTTATGCTCTAAAACTTACCCAGATCACTTGATTTCTTCTGAAGCTCCATGGTAAGTCCTTTCAATTGATCTTCATTTTTTTCCAACCTTGTAAAATATATTAGTTCACAATGTAAAATATTCATTTAGTCAGAATTAATCTAGTAACTAAAACTGGTGCAATTTAGCAACAATATAGCTTATCATAGATTCACTCATTCAATTATTACACATTTCTTGACAACTTAGTTTGTGCCAGATAGTGTAACATTTCAAAACAAGATATTACTATTATACATACATAGTTGTATATTAATTACATCTACATAAAACCTCAAAGCTTACTGTCATGATTTATCTCTTAGCTATTGATGATAATCAAATTAATACAACCTAGAACTTTGAATGAAATTGAGTATATAACTACTATCATGCTGAATTCTGCCTTAGGAACACTATAAATATGAGAATTACACTATTCACTTAACTCCGCTGACTTTCCATTTCCTCATCTATAAAACTGAGGTAATTGAAACAGATCACATACAAGGTCACTTAAAATTTGAAAATCACCTGGTTAGGTCAATTAAGAATATATAAGATTAGCTGAGCTAGAATATCTAGTTTTCCTTCTTTCACCATACACAAGAAGTAGAGAAGAAACTCTACTCGGCCCAGGTCCTGACTTCAGAGAGAAGCTTGTTCCTCTCTCATCTGCCACACTTAACCAACCCTTATGCTAATGGGACAAAAATAATTACCTAGGCCTCATAACACAACTTTATATAAACGTTTCCTTAATACACAGTAGTGAAAAACAGAGGAAGCATTTAACTCAAGTTTCAAAGAAACTATTTAGATGAAATGCAAATGAGTATTTTATATATACCTAACCATATTCATTAATCCACTGATTTATTAAAAATGTTTGAGTACCTACTCTGTACCAGGCTAGTTGCTATATTTATAAATCAGAAAGAAGGTTACAGACTCCAGTAAAACAAACAACCTAGGAAGTTACTTCTATATAACTCACAGTTTAATTAAATATGTCATTTCACTGCATCAGCCCTTATGAGCTTTTCTGTATTGCTTAACGCTATGAAAAGCATGCATGGGAACTATCCTAGAGGATACTTGCTATCTTTTCCTGGGATACCTGCCTACCCAATACAAACTCTTAAAATGTGTTACCACTTTACATATAAAAAAGAGACTTGGTTATAGTTGTTACAGGAATTGTAAGTCAGTTGACAATAAACAGAAAATGGCACTGACTGTTAGAAGTAAATTTTTTTTATTCAGCTAAATAAGAAGTATTTTTACCTTTGCTTTTCTGTTGTCAATAATTCTTTCAAGTTGCAGATAGTAGTTTTAAGTTCAGTAATCACAAATGAATGGGCAGCTTTAGCTTTATTAAATTCCTCCATTTGAGCTTCTTTTTCTCTAGTGAGCTGATATATTTTTGTTGTTGCTATCTGTAAATCTTCCTCTAAAGCCTTTTGAGTACTCTAAACGAAATAAAGTATAAACAAAAGCTATGAACCAAGGGCCTTAAGAAAAAAAAGCTGAATTCATCTGCTTTCTGTAATTCACTGCCTCTCCCTCCCTCTCTTCTTATCCTCTCACCCCTCCTCTACTCCACTCTGGCCAATCTGGAGTGCCCTACCCACTACTCTTTTTTTTTTTTTAATTTTTATTTATTTATTATTTTTTTGGGGGGTACACCAAGTTCAATCATCTGTTCAATACACATATCCCCATCCTCCCTCCCTCCCTCGACTCCCCCCCACCCTCCCCATCCCAGTCCTCTAAGGCATCATCCATCCTCGAGTTGAACTCCCTTTGTTATACACCTAACCACTACTCTTATTTCAATTCACCATTCCTCTAAAGCCCACCTATACTCCCAACCTCTCCATGGAGTCTTCCTAAGCAATCCAGCCCATAGTGTTCTTTCAATTCTTAGAAATATTGTAGAATTTTCACCTGAATCATGTTGGTACCTAGCATAGTCTTGTATTTTAGTTATACTTTTGATGTGTTTTTATCAAATATCTCTAAACTATAAGTATTTGTAGACAGAGACTGTATCTTCTCTATCTGAAGCTTCAGGTCCTTGTACATATATTAGCATTCAATAAATATTTGTTGACTGACTGATGGTGTGAAAATCATCACACACTAGTCAGTTTTTAAATCATACCACACTTCTTTGCAAAGACATTTTAATATCCTCCAGTTCTGATGTCAAATGATCCTGCTTCTCATTTGATTCTTTTAAGTTTTCATTCTGTAATTCTAAAAGAGAAAGTTGTAGATAGGTAGTACTTGATAGAAAATACATACCAAGAAAACAAATTGTTTGTAACAATTACTTTTTCCTCTATTACATACTCCAAAATGAGGGAGAATTACACAAATACAGATGCACTGACATTGGTCCTCATCAACTTTTATTAACCTTTCAAGATTGTTATTGCCCAAGCACTCAAAGGTGAATGAATATATAGGGACTTTGGTGCTATATTTTTAGTAATAGTTAAGCATTGGAAACAACCTAAATATCCAAAAGGAGACAGATTAAATTATGGTGATACAACGGTATACCATGTAACCACTGTAAATGATGATATAGATGTTTATTTACTACTAATTTGAATATTCATAAAATATAGAATAAAAAGGGCAACTTAAAAACAGTATTTATATAAATAGTACATGTGAAAGGAGAGAACACACATAAAAATCTCAAAAGTAATTTATCTCCTAATGATGAAATTATTCATGATTTTACTTTCATTATTCCCTATCTTGGTTTTTATATTTTTCTAAATTATTGCATTTACTTATTTAAATATTATGAAAAAAGCTACTGACTCCACTTGATAGCTAAATATTTACTAAATCCTAAGTGCCAGGTGCTAGTTTATATGCTTTGTATGTGTGCATTCACTATTTTAAACCTCATAAAAACACTAAGGGAAAAAAGTTCATGCCCTTCTCTGGGTTCAAATTACTCTATTTCCTTTTACTAGCTACCTACACTTGGGCATGATACTTAACCAATCTCTCTCTACTTTTCCCACATGGAAAATGATAGTTATTCATATCTTGAAGAGTTCCTGTTAGGATTACACATAATAATGCAACTTAAAACGTTTAACCAGTGTCTAGCATATAGTTAACAAATGTTAAATACTACTATGATGATGGTAATGATGATATAGTGTATACAGAAACTGGACCTTAAAATTCAAGGTATTTACAGTACAACTGGGCAGGCAGACAAATACTCAAAGTAAGTGCTAACGGGTACTCATTAGAAATTCTGGGAATATATCAATACATAGAGGGGGCACCTAAGCCTAATAGGACCAGTAAGAGGTAAGAGGAGACAGGCATAGAGAGGGAAAGTTCCAGAAAGTGACAGCTGAGTTGAAACATTTGAAAGCCAGTAACAATTAACAAGAGTAATGGGAGTTGTGGGAAAATCACAAGAGATGTGAAAGAGCATATACAAAGACAAAAATGGAAGAAATAGTATGACACATTCTGAAGTCTAAAGGAAATATATTTCAATAGCATGAAACAAAGTACAAGGGAGAAATAATGGCAGATATGATTGGGAAAATAATAAAGACAAAATCATAACAGGATTTATATAACTTGCTCCTAAGGTGTAAACTTCCTAAGTCATGAAAAACAATGAAGGATGTTAAGCAACAGAATAATGTTTCAGGTTTATATTTTTTTAAAATTCCAATCTCAAAATCCACGTAGAAATGAAGGAGTTACTACTCCAACTCTAGAAAAAAATAGGAAAAGTAGATCTGGAAAGAGGGAAATGATAACTAAAGACTGTCTATTATAATACTATTTATAATGGTCTGTTAACAAGTGTCTCCTCTGAGAAATCATAATCACAAACTAGTATTTAGGCATGTGTGGGAACTGAATATGTGCTGCTTGAATATCCTAAAAAGCGCCAAGCCAAAACTTAATTTGAAGTTCCCCTAAGTTCCCCCAGGATCCCAGAAGCTGCAAATGTAAATTTCCCCTGTAAAAATATACTTCCAATTCAGGCCTTAAAGAATTTCCAGAGATGAAATTACATGATCTCACAACTAAAATCACAAGAGTAAACAAATCACCACAAGCAAAGTCAGCAGAATGAACAAAAGACAGACTTTGACCTGACTGCAAGATTTCAGATGTTAGAATTACTGACTGTGAATTTTTAAAAAATTAGTATTATATCATTTTTAAAAACTAAAAGAAGGCATTTCCCTTGTGGTGGATTTCCCACACTTCCAATGCAGGGGACACGGGTTCGATCCCTGGTCAGGGAACTAAGATCCCACAGGCCATGCAGTGCAGCCAAAAAACTTAAAAATAATAATAATAATAAAAAAATAAAAACTAAAAAAATTAAAGAAATAAGGAAGATGTCCATAAACTAAAACTTATCTAGAAATGACACAAAACTGAAACTGAAAACGCCATTGGGGTAATAGGTATGTCATTCAAACAAACTTTCCTCTAAAAAAGAATAAAAATCCAGGATCAAATATTAAGAACATTAAAATCATTAAATTCCTGACAAGACAATAAGAAACTACCAGGCACAAAGTGAAGGGAAAATAGAAACTTGGAGAAGTAAAATAAGCACAAAACTTGCTTTTGCCCCAAGGGAATCTGCAGGTCCTGGCAAAGCTAGACTTCTGATTTGAAATTATGATGAAATGACAAAAATAAATATGAAAATCCAAAGACTGTATAAGGTAAGAAGCCCAAGAACTAAACCTTTGTACAATAAGCTAGAACAACTATTATATATGGAGGAAGCGAAAATAAACCAACCCTCAAGCAAATCTGCAGAACAGGTTCACATCACCTGAGTGGTCTGTTTAATCCCAAGCCATGAAACTGATTGGTAGAGCCACCTTGCACATGGTAAAAGTAAATGGGAATTCTCCAAAAAGGAAGTTAAATTACCTACATACTAGGCAGGTCTTATTATACTTACAATTTTTTTTAAGAAAAACAATAAACATGTAGTCAAAGACAACAAGGCACCCAATAAAACAAGGCTAAATAAATAAACAAAATCTGGACTAAAATCCATCAGAAATAAAAGATAGTATGAGGCCCATAAACATTTAAGATGAATTATCAGAAAGAAACTATAAAACAGCTATTCTTAGTATATGTAAAGAATAAAAATCTTGAAAATAATAAGAAACAGAAAATTACATAAAGTAGAATAGCAGATTTGAAAAATAAGTAAGAATAACATCTTAACATAAACATCTTAATAACTGAAAATAAAATTGGAAAAGTTCATAGTGGGTGAGAAACAAATGAAGAGAAAATTAGTGAATGACAAGATAGGTCAAAAGAAATTATCCAGAATAAGGCACAGAAAGGCAAAATTGTGAAAACATGGAAAAGAAAATAAGAGTCACAGAAGATAGAGAAAATTTTTATTCAAATTTCCAGAAGGAGAGGAAACAAAGAATAGAACAAATATAATGTTTGAAGAAAAGCGATAATAAAGGACACTAATTTACACATTCAAGAAGCTGTAGAATAAAATTAAGCATATATCTTAACATATCATACTGAAAATGCTAAAATATCAAAGGCAAAGAAAATCTAAAAAGCCACAAGAGAGGGAAAAGATATCTTATCTTCAAATGTTCAACAGTTAGTTTGACGAATGAAACAAAGGAAGCCAAAAGAAAGCATCATGCTATCTTCAGTGTGCTAAAACATATAGTTTTAACATATAGTGTGCCAACTAGAAATAAATATCAAACAAAAAACCCCTTTCCAGATGAGAATGGATAAACAAATGTTCAGACAAATAAAATACGAGATCACCACAAGCATATTCTCACTAAAGGATATCCTAACTACTCCTCTGCAAGGTAGAAAGAATATGATCCAAATAAAAGATCTGAGAATTAAGAAAAGGGATCAAGATCAAGATGGCAGAGTAGGAGAATACAAAACGCACCTCCCCATCAGGAACACATCAAAAATACATCTATAGGTGGAAAAATACTCACTGAAAACTGAAGAATGGCAGAAAAACTCTTGTACATCCAAGGCTGTAAGAAAGATCCACATGGAATCCAGGAGGAAGGGAAGAGAACCAATCATATGAGGACCTGTGCCCCTGTGAGGGAACACAGAAGAGAAGGGGAATTCTCCTTGGGGAGTGAGGAGCTCAAACCACATATTGCGCACCCCAGCCCTCAGGTCCAAAAGTGGGAAGACAAGTCCCCTAAGCTGGTTAGAAAACCAGTGAGATTAACAAGGGGGCTGTAAGAAACCTAGACTCAACTCATGAAGAGAGGCCTAACACTTGCTTACTCCTGAAACAAGGCAGAGAAAGCAAAGTGAAACTGCACTGGATTCTGTCTCATACATAAAGGGAGAAATTGAAAATAATACAATAATAGTATGGGACTTTAATAACCCACTTACACCAATGGACAAGATCATCCAGACAGAAAATCAATAAAGAAACAGTGGTCTTAAATGACAGATTAGAATCACTGAAATTAAAAGATATCTACAGAACATTCCACCCAAAAACAGCAGAATGTACATTCTTTTCAAGTGCACGTGAAACATTCTCCATGACAGACCACATGCTAAGTCACAAACGAGTCTCAACAAATTTAAGAAGACAGAAATTTTATCATTTTTTCTAACCACAATTGATACTGGAAATCAATTAAAGGAAGAAAAATGGAAAAAACTCAAACAAATGAAACTAAAAAAAATGTTATGAAAAAAAGAAATGGATCAATGAAGAAATCAAAGAGGAAATCAGAAAATACCTCAAGACAAGTGAAAATGGAAACAAAACTTTCCAAAATCTACAGGACATGGCAAAACAAGTTCTAAGAGAGAAGTTTACAGTGATACAGGCCTACCTCAAGAAATAAGAAAAATCTCAAACAACCTAACCTACCATCTAAAGGAATTAGAAAAAAAAAAAAAAAAAAACTAACAAAGCCCAATTAAGCAGAAGGAAGGAAATAATAAAGATCAGAGAGGAAATAAATAAAATAGGAACCAAAAACAGTAAAAAAAAAGATCAATGAGGGGCTTCCCTGGTGGTGCAGTGGTTAAGAATCCACCTACCAATGCAGGGGACATGGGTTCGATCCCTGGGCCAGGAAGATCCCCCATGCTACAGAGCAGCTAAGCCTATGTGCCACAACTACCGAGCCTATGCTCTAGAGCCCGGAGCCACAACTATTGAGCCCACATGCCACCACTACTGAAGCCTGCACACCTAGAACCCGTGCTCTGCAACAAGAGAGGCCACTGCAATGAGAAGCCCACGCACCACATGAAGAGTGGCCCCTGCTCACCACGACTGGAAAGAGCCCATGCACAGCAGCAGAGATCCAACATAGCCAATAAATAAATAAATAAAATTTTTAAAAAAAAGATCAATGAAACTAAAGCCTTATTTTTCTGAAAAGGTTAAAAAAAAAAAGATAAGCCTTTAGCTAGGCTCATAAAGAAAAAAAGAGAGGACTTGAAACAACAAAACAGGAAATGAAAGAGGAGAACTAAAACTGGTAGCACACAGATACAAAAAAAAAAAATAAGAGAATACTATGAACAGCTACATGCCAAAAACTGGACAATCTACAAGGAATGGACAAGTGTCTAAAAAACATACAGCCTGCCAAGGCTAAGTCAGGAAGAAATAGACAATCTAAACAGACTGATCACTAGCAGTGAAATCAAATTTGTAATTTAAAAAAATCCCACCAGGGCTTCCTAGGTGGTGCAGTGGTTAAGAATCCTCCTGCCAATGCAGGGGACACAGGTTCGATCCCTGCTCCAGGAAGATCCCACATGCCGTGGAGCAACTAAGCCCGTGCACCACAACTATTGAGCCTGTGCTTTGGAGCCGTGAGTCACAACTACTGAGTCCATGTGCTGCAACTACTGAAGCCCACACGCCTAGAGCCCATGCTCTGCAACAAGAAAAGCCACGGCAATGAGGAGCCCGCATACCACAATGAAAAGTAGCCCCCACTTACTGGAACTAAGGAAAGCCCGGGCACAGCAAAAAAGACCCAACACAGCCAATAAAATTAATTAATTAATTAATTTTTTTAAAATCCCACCAAACGAAAGTCCAGAACTGGACAGCTTCACAGGGGAATTCTACTAAACATATAAAGAAGAGCTAATACCTATCCATCTCAAATTTTTCCCAAAAAAATGAAGAGGCATGAATGCTCTCAAATTCATTCTATGAGGCCACCACTACCCTGATATCAAAACCAAAGAAACTATAAAAAAATTGTCCATCAACAGATGAATCAATAAAAAAGATGTGATATATTTATATATGATGGAATATTACTCAGGCATAAAGAAGAATGAAATTCTGCCATTTGCAATAATGAGAATGGCCCTAGAATGTATCATGCTTAATGAAATAAGTCAGACAGAGAAAAACAAATACTTTATGTTATCACATCTATATTAAAAAATATTTAATATTTTTTAAAAAAATAAAACAAATGAACTTAAAAAACAGAAACAGACTCACATATATAGAGAACAAGCTAGTGGTTAACAGTATGAAGAGGGAAGTGGGGAGGGGCAAGATATAGGTAGAAGATTAAGAGATGCAAACTACTATGTATAAAATAAATAAGTAACAATCATATATTGTATAGCACAGGGAAATATAGCTATTATTTTATAATAACTTTAAACAGAGTATGACCTACAACAGTATTGAATCAAGATGTTATACACCTGAAACAAATATAATATTGTATATCAACTACACCTCAATTAAAAAAATGAATTAAAAGCAAAACAAGAGATTAATACAATACATAGGTAAAGCTAAATAAGCATTATCTATGTAAATTAGTAATAATAATGTCTTCTTTACAGAATTAAAATATACAGCAAAAGTAGAAGGGGATGGAACTAAATGGAATTAATGTTTTAAAGTCCTTAAATACCCCAGGAAAAAGGTAAATGTATTGATTAATTTTACACTTTGAAAAGTAATTGATCCATGTTGTAATCTCTCCAGTAACCACTAAGAAAACAGAACCTGATATGTAATTTTCAAAGTGGTCAAGGAAAAACTCAGAATAACAAAAAGTAATGAAACTAGGAGCTCCACTTCTGGGAAGATAAAGTAGATATTCTTTTCCCTGTTCTTTCCAAGTACAACCAAAAACCCTCAAGATTATATATAAAACAAATACAAGCCTCTCACCTTCTGAGAAGGCCCACACACTATCTGTGGAGTGTTTCTCCCTTTGCCGCTCTTACTTTCTGAGATGACTCCATGCCCTGAGGTCACTCTCGCCTTTTGAGATGGACTACATTCTGTCTATGGAATGTGTATCTCTCTATTTCAGCCAGTGCTGAATACCCTTGAAAAGACATCCTTAAAAAATTGTGCAGGAATTTTAGTGGGATCAACTCTAAGGGTCAGCATTGCTAGGAAAGCAATGCACCTGTGGAACTCTGATGGGGTCCTGCACACCGTTCTCCCAGAGAGGAGTGTCCATTCACTTTTCCCTCTAGGGAATCTGCTGGGACCTCTGCTTACTCACACTGTCACCTGGGTTGGTGGTCACCAGACTAGAAACCTGCCAGCGTGATGGTGACCAATGCTGTCTCCACCATGTTTACATTTGCATGTGCCCTAACCTGAGAGGTCAAGCATCTCTAACACAGAATGGCCACATGCATGGCCTCTCATTGGAACAGAGCACATGTTTGCTCTGTTTCTTGTTAGAACATCGATTTTCAAGAGGTTTTTGGATCATAGGCATGTTAAATCTTTCTCTGGCCCTGGATTATAAGGAATGCTTTTCCAGTCTGTGATTTATCTTTCCAGCTGACTTTCTTGCTTGTTTGGCTGGTTGGCTGGTTGGTTGGTTGGTTTTTGCCACAGGAAGAGCTAGGCATTTCCCTTCTGTCTTCTGGCTCTGATGTCATACTTAGAACAGCAGCATGTACCCTGAGATTATGCACATATTTACTAAAAGGGCTTCATTTTGTACATCTAATTTTTAATCCATCTGAATTTTTCTTTCAAATAACAAAAGTGCTATTTCAAATAAAAACAAAAATAAAAATTCACCAGTCCCCTCTTAAAAAAAAATACAGGGAGGCTTTGAAAGATGGAGATAAGAAGCCAGACCAAATAGAGACCTCTGGATCTGAGAAACAACATAATAGTATGACCTGGGGGGTAAGGGAATTGTTTGGATTTGGCAGGGGAGGGGTTGGAGTTTTGTTTTGTCTTGTGTTTGTTTGCCTCACATATTCCAGCACTTAGAGCTGATGAAGCCAGCAGCTGGAAACACCAATGCACAGATTAAAAAAAAAAAGCTCCCCAAAACATCTGCTCTCTCTAACAAAAGTGGAAAGGGACAGCCTAACAAGACTCTACCCCAGCCAACCACCACAAAAAAGCCTGTGACCTCCATCCTACCCATGCCAACAAAGGCCAAGTGGTGATGCTGGTCTTCCAACCTAATGAGGCTGTACTGAGGTATGTTAATGCCCCCATTAAAGTGGTGTCAGAGAAGGTCAAATAGGGAGCCACATCTTTCAACCCCACCAACCAGCAGTGAGCCCACGAACTTCAGCAGTGGCAACAGAGATTACAAAGGGAGCCTGGATATCCACCTCCATCCCAGTAATAATAAGGCACTCATCCCACTCTCCACTGACGTAGAGTCAGAGGAGGCCTAGTAGACAGCAACAGCTTTCTTTAAACCCACAGTAATAACGGAGGGGCTCCCCTGGTGGTGCAATGGTTGAGAATCTGCCTGCCAATGCAGGGGACATGGGTTCGAGCCCTGGTCCAGGAAGATCCCACATGCCGCAGAGCAACTAAGCCCGTGCACCTCAACCATTGAGCCTGCACTCTAGAGCCTACAAGCCACAGTTGCTGAGCCCACATGCCACAACTACTGAAGCCCATGCACCTAGAGCCCATGCTCTGCAACAAGAGAAGCCACAGCAATGAGAAGCCCACGCACAGAAACGAAGACCCAACGCAGCCAATAAATAAATAAATAAATAAAATTTATTTTTATAAAAAGACTACATAGGGAGCCAGAACTCCCTACCCAGCCAGCACTAACAAGGACTGCCCACCCCCCATCCCTCACTGCATTCAGTTATCAACCAAGGTCAGGTGGGAAACCTTAACTCCAACCTCCACCAAGCAGTAACAAGACAACATCTTCTTCCAGCAGGGAAGTAACACATTCATCCAAAAGAAGTAACACATCATCCAAAACCTATGGGATGCAGCAAAAGCAGTTCTAAGGGGGAAGTTTATAGCAATACAATCTTACCTCAGGAAACAAGAAAAATCTCAAACAACCTAACCTTACACCTAAAGCAACTAGAGGAAGAAGAACAAACATAAACCCAAAGTTAGTAAAAGGAAAAAAATCATAAAGATCAGAGCAGAAATAAATGAAACAGAGATAAAGAAAACAACGGAAAAGATCACTGAAACTAAAGCTGGTTCTTCGAAAAGATAAACAAAATTGATAAACCTTTAGCCAGGCTCACAGGAAAAAAAACGAGAGGGCTCAAATCAATAAAATGAGAAATGAAAAACGAGGGACTTTCCTGGTGGCGCAGTGGTTGGGGGCCCGCCTGCTGATACAGGAGAGATGGGTTTGGTCACTGGGCCGGGAGGACCCCACATGCCACACAGCAGCTGGACCCATATGCCACAGCTACTGAGCCTGCACCCTAGAGCCTGTGCCCTAGAGCCTGCGAGCCACAACTACTGAGCCCACATGTTGCAAGTGCTGAAGCCCGCGAGCCTGGAGCCCGTGCGAGCAGGAGAGGCCACCGTGGTGAGAGACCACCATGGTAAGAGGCCCATGCACCATGGCGAGGAGTGGCCCCCACTCGCCACAGCTAGAGGGGAGAAAGGGCCTGCGCACAGCAATGAACACCCAATGCAGCCAACGAATAAGTGAATAAATAAATTTTTTTAAAAAGTGAAAAAGAGAAGTTACAACTGACACCACAGAAATACAAAGGTTCATAAGACACTACTACAAGCAACTATATGCTAATAAAATGGACAAGCTAGAAGACATGGACAAATTCTTAGAAAGGCACAATCTTCCAAGACTGAGCCAGAAAGAAATAGAAAGTATGAACAGACCAATCACAAGTACTGAAATTGAAACTGATGTAAAAACTCCTAACAAAATAAATAAATATATAAATAAGTAAATAAATAATAATTAAATAAATTTTTGTTAAATTTAAAAAAAATAAAAATAAAAACTCCCAACAAACAAAAGTCCAGGACCAGATGGCTTCACAGGAAAATTCTATCAAACATTTAGAGAACAGTTAATGCCTATCCTTCTGAAACTCTTCCAAAAATTGCAGAGGAAGGAACACTCCCAAACTCATTCTATGAGGTCACTACCACTCTGATACCAAAACCAGACAAAGATACACCAGAAAAGAAAACTACAGGTCAATATCACTGATGAACACAGATGCAAAAATCCTCAACAAAATACATGCATACTCACAAACAGAATCCAACAATACCTTAAAAGGATCATACACTATGATCAAGGAGGATTTATCCCAGAAATGCAAGGATTTTTCAATATATGCAAATCAACCAATGTGATACATCACATTAACAAATTGAAGAATAAAAACCAAGTGATCATTTCAACAGATGCAGAAAAAGCTTTTGACAAAATTCAACACCCATTTATGATAAAAATTCTCCAGAAAGTGGGCATAGAGAAAACATACCTCAACATAATAAAGACCATATATGACAAACTCACAGCTAACATCATACTCAATGGTGGAAAGCTGAAAGCATTTCCTCTAAGATCAGGAACAAAACAAGGATGTCCACTCTCATCATTTTTATTCAATGTAGTTTTGGGAGTCCTAGCCACAGAAATCAGAAAAGAAAAAGAAATAAGAGGAATCCAAACTGGAAAAGAAGAAGTACAACTGTCACTGTTTACAGATGACATGATACTATACATAGAAAATCCTAAAGATGCTATCAGAAAACTACTAGAGCTCATTCATGATCCTGGTAAAGTTGCACGATACAAAATCAATACACAGAAATCTGCTTCATTCCTATACACTAACAATGAAAGATCAGAGAGAGAAATTAAGGAAACAATGCCATTTACCATCACATCAAAATGAATAAAATATCTAGGAATAAACCTACCTACGGAGGCGAAAGACCTATACAGTAAGTCCCCTACATACAAACCTTCAAGCTGCAAACTTTCAAAGATGTGAATGTGCATTCCATCAGTGTCAGGTGTGAGTGAAACTGAAGCTTGCCCTCCATCTCCTATTGCTGCCAGTCCTTCAGCTCTACCATCTTCTACCTCCTCTCCCTCCTCCAGTCAGTAACTCTTCTTTCCTGTTCACTTAATGCCAGCCCCTGTATGCCAGCAGTTGTACTGTACTACTGTATTTTCCTAGGTATTATACTGTAAGATTAAAAATGTTTTATTTTTTATATTTGTTTTTTATGTATTATTTGTGTGAAAAGTATTGTAAACCTATTACAGTACAGTATTATATGGCCGATGGTGTTAGTTGGGTACCTAGGCTAACTTTGTTGGACTTATGAACAAATTGGACTTTTGAACGTGCTCTCAGGATGGAACTTGTTCATATGTAGGGGACTTGCTGCACTCTGAAAACTATAAGACGATGATGAAAGAAATCAAAATTGATATAAACAGATGAGATATACCATGTTCTTGTATTGAAAGAATCAATATTGTCAAAACGACTATACTACCAAAGGCAATCTACAGAGTCAATGCAATCCCTATCAAATTAGCAACAGCATTTTCCACAGAACTAGAACAAAAAATCTTAAAATTTGTATGGAGACACAAAAGACCCTTAATGGCAAGAGCAATCTTGACAAAGAAAAACAGAGCTGGAGGAATCAGGCTCCCTGGCTTCAGACTATGTCACAAAGCTACAGTCATCAAAAAAATATGATACTCACACAAAAACAGAAACATAGATTAATGGAACAGGATTGAAAGCCTAGAAATAAATGCATACACCTATGGTCAATTAATCTGCGACAAAGTAGATAAGACTATACAATGGAGAAAAGACAGTCTCTTCAATAAATGGTGCTGGGAAAACTGAACAGCTACATGTAAAAAAATGAAATTACAACATTCATTAACACCATACACAAAAAGAAACTCAAAATGGATTAAGGACCTAAATGTAAGGCCACATACTGTAAGACTCTTAAAAGAAAACACAGACAGGACACTCTGACAAAAATCGCAGCAATATCTTTTTGGATCCACCTCTTAGAGTAATGAAACAAAAAAATAAAACAAAAAATAAACAAATGGGACCTAACTAAACATAAAAGCTTTTGCAGAGCAAAGGAAACCATAAACAAAATAAAAAGACAACCCACAGAATGGGAGAAAATATTTGCAAATGAAGCAAGTGACAAGGGATTAATCTCCAAAATATACAAACAGCTCATACAGCTCGATATCAAACAAACAACCCAATCAAAAAATAGGTGGAAGGTCTAAATAGATATTTCTCCAAAGAAGACATACAGATGGCTAAAAAGCACATGAAAAGATGCTCAACATCACTCATTATTAGAGAAATGCAAATCAAAACTATAATAAGATATCACCTCATACCACTCAGAATGGCCATCATCAAAAAAATCTACAAACAATAAATGCTGGAAAGGATGTGGAGAAAAGGGAACCCTCCTACACTGTTGGTGGGAATGTAAATTGATACAACCACTATGGAGAACAGCCTAGAGGTTCCTTACAAAACTAAAAATGCTACCATATGATCCAACAATCCCACTCCTGGGCATATATCTGGAGAAAACTGTGATTCGAAAAGATACATGCACCCCAACGTTCACTGCAGCACTATTTACAATAGCCAGGACACGGAAGCAACCTAAATGTCCATCGACAGAGGAATGGATAAAGAAGATGTGGTACATATATACAATGGAATATCACTCAGCCAGAAAAAAAGAACAAATAATGCCATTTGCAGCAACATGGATGGACCTATAGATTGTCATACTGAGCAAAGTAATTAAGTCAGACAGAGAAAGACAAATATTATATCATATTGCTTATATGTGGAATCTAAAAAAAAAGGGTACAAAATGAACTTATTTACAAAACATAAATAGAGTCACAGATGTAGAAAACAATCTTACAGTTACTGGGGGAGAAGGAGGGGAGGGTAAAATTGGGAGACTGAGATTGACATATACACACTACTATATATAAAATAGATAACTAATAAATAAGGACCTACTGTATAGCATAGGGAACTATACTCAATATTCTGTAATGGCTTATATAGGAAAAGAATCTAAAAAAGAGCGGAGATATATATATATATATATATGATTCATTTTGCTGTTCAGCAGAAAGTAACACAAAATTGTAAATCAACTATACTCCAATATAAAATTTTTTAAAAAATCAAGGTAAAAAAAAAAAGACATTAATGAAAGAAGTTGAAGAAGACACAAATAGCACAGGGAACTCTGCTCAATACTCTGTAATAACCTAAATGGGAAAAGAATTTGAAAAGGTATAGATACATGTATATGCATAGCAATCAATTTGCTGTACACCTGAAACTAAAACAACATTGTTAATCAACTATACTCCAATATAAAATAAAAATTTAAAAGAAAATAAAAATTTTTAAAAAAGAAACAAAGAATGCCTTTGATGGATTTATTAGTAGACTAGATATGGCTGAAGAAAGACTCTCTGAGCTTGAGGATATATCAATAGAAACCTCCAAAACTAAAAAGTCAAGAGAAACAGGATTAAAAAACAAACAAACAAACAAACAGAATAGACTAAGAATTGCGGACAACTGCAAAAGATGTAACATACCCATAATGGAAATACCAGAAAGAGAAGAAAAGATCAAAAGAAATATTTGAAACAATAATCTCCCCTAAATCAATATCATACAACAACCACAGATCCAGGAAACTCAGAGAACAGCAAACAGGTTAAATGTAAAGAACAACTATACCCAGGCAATCATACTCAAGCTACAGAAAATCAAAGGCAGAAAAAAATCCTGAAAGAAGCTAGAAGTAAAAACACTTCCCCTGTGGAGAAACAAAGATAAGAATTACATCTAACTATTCCACAGAAACCATGTGAGCAAGAAAATAGTGGAGTGAAATGTTTAAGTGTTGAGAGAAAAAAGCCACAACTTAGAATTCTGCACCTGCAAAATTATCCTTCAGAAGTGAAAGAGAAATACAGCCTTTCGCAAACAAACAACAATTGAGGGAATTTACTGCCACCGATCTCTCTTTCAAGAGATTTTAAAGGAAGTTCTTATAGAGAAGGAAAATAATATAGGTCGGAAACTTGGTTCTACATTAAAAAAGGAAGAGCACAGAAAACGGAATAGTGAAGGCAAAATAAAAACTTTTATTTTTCTTACTCTTAATTGATTCAACAGATAGTTTTGTTCGATATAAAGACAGCAACATATTCAGTTATATATATGTCATCGTGTGTATTCTTATATATAAGAAAAATGAATGACAGAAATGATACAAGGGACAGGGGAAGGAATTAGGATCATCTTGGTATAGTGATAATTGAAAGCAGACTTAGATTAGCTACAAATGTATATCACAAAATCTAGAGCAATCACTAAAAAAAGGTAGAAAAAACAAGTGTAACTGATATGCTAAGAAAGGAGAAAAACAGAATCATATAAAATGCTCAATTAAAACTACAAAAGGCAGAAAACAAAGAACAAGGGAAACAAATAGAAACAGTAACAAATATGGTAGATATTAATCCAACTGTATCAGTAATCACTTTAACCAGCAATGATCTGGATATATCAATCAAAAGACAGAGAGTGTCAAAAACAGATGAAAAACAAGACCCAACTTACAAGAAATCCACTTTAAATATAAAGACACAGTAGACTAAAAGAAAATGAATGGAGAAATGGATACCATGCTAAAACAAAAGAAAGCTGCATTTTCCAGAAGGAAAAAAAAAAAAAAAAACAGAAAGAATACTTCCTAACTCATGAGGCCAGTACTACTCTAATACCCAAATAACAATACAAGAAAAGAAAATTACAGACAAATATCTATCACAAACACAGATGCAACAAGCCTCAAAAAAAAGTAGCAAATTTAATCCAATAATGTATAAAAATAATTATACACAACCAATAGGTATTTATCCCAAGTATGCAAGGATAGTTCAACACTTGTAAATCAATTAAAGTATCACATCAACAAGGTAAAGAAGAAAAATTACATAATCAAATTAACAGATGCATAAAAAGCATTTGACAAAATCTAACACCCATACATGTTAAAAACTCTCAGTAAACTAGGAATAGAGGGAAACTTCCTAAACTTGACAAAGAAAATCTACCAAAAAATTATAGCTAACATCATATTTAAAAGTGAGAAAACAGAAGCTTTCCCACTAAGATCAGGAACAAGGTAAAGATGTCCTTCTCACCATTTCTTTTCAACAATGTACTAAATGTCCCAGGTAATGCAGTAAGAAAAAGAAATAACAAGTATACAGATTGGGAAAGAAGAAATAAAACTATCTTCATTCACAGATGATGTAAACGGCTATGTAGAAATTATGAAAGAATCAATCCAAAAAACTGGAACTAAAAAGAAATTATAGCAAGGTTACAGGATACAAGGTTAATATACAAAAGTCAACTGCTTTCTTATATACCCACAATGAACAAGTGGAAATTTAAAACACAATATCATTCACATCGGCACCTAAAAAAAGTGAAATACTTAGATATAAATCTAACAAAATATGTATAAGGTCTATATGAGGAAAACTACAAAACTCTGATTAAAGAAATTGACTAAATAAAGAGTGATTCCATATTAATGAATAGGAAGACAATATTGTTAAGATGTCAGTTCTTCCCACCTTGATCTACAAATTCAATACAATCCCAATCAAAATCCCAGCAATTTATTTTGTGGATATTAAGAAACTGATTTTAGGGGATGGAAAGAGAAATTAGGAATTTGGGATTAACATATACACACTACTATATATAAAACAGGTAAACAAAAGGACCTACTGTATAGCACAGGGAACTATACTCAGTATCATGTAATAACATAACGGAAAAGAATCTGGAAAAGAATATATACATATGTATATATAACTAAATCACTTTACTATACAGTTGAAACTAACACAACTTTATAAATTAACTATACTTCAATTTAAAAGAATTATTTTATTTTTTTATAAATTTATTTATTTATTTATTTATTTACTTATTTATTGGCTGCGTTGGGTCTTCGTTGCTGTGCGTGTGCTTTCTCTAGTGGCGGCAAGCAGGGGCTCCTCTTCATTGCAGCGCGTGGGCTTCTCAGTGCGGTGACTTCTCTTGTTGTGCACGGGCTCTAGGCTCACAGGTTTCAACAGCCGTGGCATGCAGGTTCAGTAGTTGTGGATCACAGGCTCTAGAGTGCAGACTCAGTATTTGTGGTGCACGGGCTTAGTAGCTCCGTGGCACGTTCTTCCCGGACCAGGGCTTGAACCCGTGTCCCTGGCATTGGCAGGCAGATTCTTAACCACTGCGCCACCAGAGAAGTCCTCAAAAAGAACTAATTATAAAGTTTATATGGAGAGACAAAGAAAAAACAGAATAGCCAATGCAATATTGAAAGAGAACAAAGCTAGACTATTGACACTTCCCAACCTCAAAACTTATTATAAAGCTACAGTAGGGCTTCCTAGGTGGCGCAGTGGTTGAGAATCCGCCTGCCAATGCAGGGGACACAGGTTCGATCCCTGCTCCAAGAAGATCCCACATGCCGTGGAGCAACTAAGTCCGTGCGCCACAACTATTGAGCCTGTGCTTTAGAGCCCGTGAGCCACAACTATTGAGCCCATGTGCTGCAACTACTGAAGCCCACGTGTCTAGAGCCTGTGCTCCACAACAGGAGAAGCCACAGCAATGAGGAGCCCACGCACCACAACAAAGAGTAGCCCCCACTCACCGGCAACTAAAAAGAAAGCCCGCGCACAGCAAAGAAGACCCAACACAACCAATAAAATAAATAAATAAATAAATAAATAAATAAATAAATAAATAAATAAATAAATTTATTTTAAAAAAATAAAAAATAAAGCTACAGTAACCAAGACCATGTGGTACTGGAAAAAGAACAGACAAACAGATCAATGCAACAGAATAGAGAACCCAGAAATGGACCCACACAAACACAGTCAAGTGATTTCTGACAAAGGAGCAAAGGCAATACAACAATTAAAAAACAAACAAACAAACAAAAAGCCTTCTCAACAAATGATGCTGGAACAACATGCACATGCAAAAAAAAATAATCTAGACACATACCTTACATTCATCACAAAAAATTATCTCAAAATGGATCACAGATGTAAATGTAAAATACAAAACTACAAAACTCCTAGAAAACAACACAGCAGCAAATCTAGACAACCTTAGGTTTGGCGATGACCTTTTAGATACAACCCCAAAGGCACAATCCATGAAAGAAAGAACTGCTAAACCAGACTTTATTAAAACTAAAAATTTCTGCTCTGTTGGGACTTCTCTGGTGGTCCATGGCTAAGACTCTGAGCTCCCAATGCAGGGGGCCTGGGTTCGATCCCTGGTCAGGGAACTAGATCCCACATGCGTGCCACAACTAAAAGATCCTGCATGCCACAATGAAGATCCCACACACAGCAACGAAGACCCCCAAGTGCCGCAACGAAGACCTGATGCAGCCAAATAAATAAATAATTTTTTTTAATTATGCTCTACAAAAGATGCTGTCAAGAGAACAAAAGGAAAATTCACAGAATGGGAGAAAATATTTGCAAAGACATATCTGATAAAGGACTATTATTGAAAATATACAAAGAACTCTTAAAACTCACAATAAGAAAACAACCCAATATAAAAATGGGACAAAGACCTTAAGGGACATCTCACCAAAGAAGACACAGATGGCAAATAAGTATATGAAATGATGTTCCACATCATATGTCATCAGGGAATATAAATTAAGACAACGATAAATACCATTATACACCTATTAGAATGGCCAAAATTCAGAACACTGACAAAATCAAATTCTGGTGAAGATGTGGAGCACAGGGGCTCTCATTCACTGCTGGTGGGAATGCAAAATGATACAGCCACTCTGGAAGACAGTTTGACAGTTTCTCAGAAAATTAAGCATATTCTTACTATACAAACCAGAAAATGTGTTCATTGGTATTCACTCAAAGGAGTTGACAAACATGTCCACACAAAAACATATACAGCCGTTTATAGCAGCTTTATTCATAGTTGCCAAAACTTGGAAGCAACCAAGATGTCCTTCAGTAGGTAAAAGGGTAGACAAACTGTGGAACATCTAGATAATGGTATATTAATCAGTGCTAAAAGGAAATGAGCTAGTAAGCTGTGAAAAGACATGGAGGAAAGTTAAATGCATATCACTAAGAAGCCAATATAAAAAGGCTACATACTGCACAATTCCAACTATATGACATCACAAAAAGAAAAAATTACAAAGACAATAAGATCATTACTTGCCAGGGGTTACCAGGGAGGGAAGGATGAACAGGCCAAACACACAGGACTTATGTAACACCAATAGTGAACCCTAATGTAAAGTGTGGAGTTCAGGTGCTAACGACATCTCAATGTGTTAACAGATTCATCAATTACAACAAATGTACATTTCTGGTGGGGGATGTTGATAATGAGGGAGATTACGTATATGTTGAAGCAGGAGGATATATGGGAATTTTCTGTATCCTCTTCTCAATTTTGCTGTGAGTCTAAAAATGTTCTTTAAAAAGTTTAAAAAAAAAAGTTAAAAAAAATTAACAGAGGCTCAGGGATCTGTGTAAGTATAACAAAAGATCTAAGATTCATGCAATTGCAGTCCCTGAAGAAGAGAAAAAGGATGAGGCTGAAAAAGTACTCAAAGAAATAACGGCTAAAATTTTCCCAATTTGGCAAAACACGTAAACCCATAGATGCAAAATGCTTAGCAAACCTCAAAGAGAATAAACCAAAAGAATACATCCCAAGACACATTCTATTTACACTTCTAAAAACTAAAGACAAAGAAAAAAATCTTGAAAGAAGCCAGAGAAAAATGATGTATTAACGATATCTTACATATAGGGTAAAACAATCAGAATAACAATGGAATTCTTATAAGAAATCATAGAAGCCAGAAGAATGTGGCACAATATTTTTCAATATAAAAGAAAAGAACTGTCAATGAGAATCCTAACCAGCAAAACTATTTCAGAAAAAAAGACACCTAGGAAATCAAGACATTCTCAGATGAAGGAAAACTAAAAGTTTGTTGCAAGCCAACTTATCCTTAAAGAATGTCTAAAGGAAGTCCTCTAACCAGAAAAGAAAATGAAATGAGGAGACTCTGAACATCAAGAAGGAAAGAAGAATATAGTAAGCACAAATATGGGTAAATACAATGAGCTTTCCTTCTTTTGAGTTTTCTAAATTATGTTTGATGGTTGAAGCAAAATATTATAACTGCCTCACGTGGTTCTAAATATATGTAAAGGAAAATTAAGGCAATTATATCATAAATGGGGAGAGAAAAAGCACAAAAGGGAGGAAAGTTTCCTACTTCAATGTAACTGGTAAAATGACACCAGTAGACTGCATTAATATATATGTATATAAAATATGTAAAATACATAGAGCAGTCATTAAAAAGTCTATAGAGAAATACACATAAAAACATATACATAAGTCAAAATGGGATTCTAAAAAATTTTCAAGCAACCCACAAGAAGGCAGAAAATAGAAAATAGAAACAAAAATCAAAGAAAAAAATACGTGACTTAAGCCTTAACATATCAATAATTACATTACGTTTAAATGGTCTAAATACATCAACTGAAAGAAACTGACAATTTTATTTTAACTACAAGCTGGCTATAAGAAACTCACTTCACATTTAATAATATACACAGTTTGAAAGTTAAACAATAAAGTTAACAATAAAGACAGTTAAAAAATGAAAAGATTAATACCATACATATATAGAAAGCCTCTACAACTCAATAAAAAGATAATTTATTATAAATACCAACAGAAATATAATTCCAAAAATAAATAAATGAAATCATCTGTAACAATAGGTTAGGATGCACAACTTTATTACAAATCATATATTTGCAAATTAAAACCTATTATAATACATACTTCACCCATGACATTTGCACAAACTAATTACTACATTCAGTGTTAGCAAGTGTGCAGTAAAACAAGAACTTTAATGTACAATTTGTTTGAAAACACTGGAATTATTTATTAAAAGTACATGTGTAAGTCAATAAGGAAATTATAGCATATGATATAGACCTTGATCTCATAATGGAAATATATTAAAAATATGCATAGTTTTAAAAGAAGATGAAAAGACAACCAACAGACTGGGAGACAATACCTGCAAACCACAACTCTGACAAAGGACTATTATCTAGAATATATAAAGAAAACTCAGCAATAAAAAAGCAAATAATCCAATTAGAATATAGGTAAAAGACACAAAGAGAGATTTTATTGAAGAAAATATTAACTGGCAATTAAGGACCAAAAAGATGCTCAAGATCATCAGCCATCAGGGAAATGCAAATTAAAGCCACATGATATCTCTACACAGATATTAGAATAGTTTAAATAAAACTGACACCAAATTCTCACAGGATGGTTCACACATAGCTGGTAAAAGTATAAAATGTTATAGCCACTCTGGAAAACAGTTTGTCAGTATCTTCTGAAACTAAATATGCAGTTACCACACAACTGAGCAATTTGCACTCCTGAGTATTCACCCCAGAGCTATGAAGTCAGATAAATAAATAAAACATGTAGAGTTATTTTAATATAAGGAAAAAAATTTTATGACAAATAGCATTACTACGATAGATTCACTTCATAATGATAAAAAATACAATTCGCCAAGGACATATCTCATTTTTAAATCTGTATGTACCTAAAACATGGTCTCTAAATAGAGGAAACACTAACCAACTGAGGTACAAGAATAAATTTAAAAGTACAAGAATAAATTTAAAAATAAAAGATTTTAACACGTTACTTTTAATAATTCACAGAGACTCAGACAAAAAAAATCGACAAAAATTCAAAGAATCTGAACAAATGATTAACCAACTTCACCTAATACACATTTTTGGGATATTCTAGCCAATAACTATAGAAAATGCAATGCAATTAAGCTATAAATATATTTTTATAACAATTAGAAAATCACCATCTGGTTGAAAAATAAGCACATTTCCAAATAACCCAATGATCAAAGAAGATATCCCAAAGAAAATAAGAAAATACTTTTAACGCAACAATAATTAAAATAACATATATTAAAAGTGTGAGATACAGCTAATGCAGTATTTAGAGAAAATATTGCAGACTAAAATGCATATATTAAAACAACCATAAATAAGCTACAAATTTATCTGAAGAAGTTAGAAACATAAACACAAAGTAGGTAGAAGGAAGGAAATAATGATGATAAGATTAGAAATTTAATGAAATAGAAACCAAACATACACTAGAGAAGATTACAAAGCCAAAATATTGAAAAGACTGAAGGGAAACTAGAAACAAATTTATGAAAAAAAATTTAGAAAATTTATTTAAAAAGTAAAAACCCCTAGGAAAAAACTAATGGAACAAAACTGATTCCAGAAGATACAGAAAACCTGTATATTTCCAAACCACTAAAGGAATGAAATCAAAAATTTAAAAATTACTCCCCCTAAAATTAATACATCTAGGACAGATTACTTGACTAGGGAATTCTACCAAACATTCAGAGGAGAAATAACCCAAAGCATACTTAACCTCTTTCATAATATACAAAATGAGAAAACACTTCTATATTCATTTTTAGGCTAGGATATACTTAATATTAAAAGCTGCTAAAGAAAGTGTAAGAAAAAAAATTACAAACCAATCTAATTTATAAACATGGATGCCAAAAAAGTCCTAAAAATAACCTTAATCACACAATATGTAAAACTGAATAAAATATATAAAAATTATAATAAAAGTAGATTTATAACCAGGGATAAAAAGTTAACATTAGAAAATTAGTTTTAACATTAGAAAATAATCACTAATAAATTAAAGGAAAAAACCATATGACAATCTCAATATATGCCCCAAAAAAAAGCATTTGATAAGCCAATATCCATTCATTATAAAACTCCTTGATACATTAGAAATAGACAGTAATTCTCTTCCAGAAAGCAGGGATACAATAATAAATAATTTGCTTTCCCCATAACTAGCTTTGTACCTGGTATAGAACAGAAAGGAGATTAATAAAAGTTGAATGGATGAATGAATGAGAAATGGTTTGAAAGTGGCAATATATATCCAAAAGAAAGTTTCCAACTGCCCTCCAACTCCATTATACATGGATGTAGGACAATGTGCAGCTTCCATTCAAGAGGATAGCAGAGGAAGCAGAGACCTCAAATTTGTTAAAGCCAGAAGGTAAAGAAAACTTGCATTAATAGGTTGAGGGAAAAAGAAATTTTATATGCTACATAAGAAAAGCAAGGTTTCCAAGACAAAGTCTGGGAAAGAGAGGAACAATAGGAGATTAAGACAAGGAGAAAAGCCAGCATTGATAAGAGAATGAAAAAAATTAATGGGTTTTAATCAAGGATGACTGATATGTGGCCTCATGAAAAAAACCCAAACCCCCTCCAAACAGAATTCTATTTAAAAGTATAGTACTCAATACACAGAGACAAAATAGTCAAATTTTTCTCCCCTTAAGTTTTTTTCTTAAATCTCTGATCACTGATACTCTTTAGCAGGCAACAAGTATTGGCAAGTGACAAATTAGGTAATAGCAAGAAAATATTAAAAACAAAAACTAGCTGATCATAATTAATTTAAACGGATAGTTCCAGGCAGAATGAAATAGTTTAACAGACCAACTCTCATGCTGAAAATAACTAGAAAAGACAGAAATAAATCAAAACAAAAAGGACTAAAGAGGCTAAGATTCCTAAGAAAGAAAGAACTGATAAATGAACTGACAAAGTGCAGCTGATATCTACTGATTCTGGGCATCAGCAAGAGGTATAAATGCTGGCTTGGTCCCAGCAGAGCGCCACTTCCAGGGGAGAAAAAAAAGAAAAAAACAGCATAGTTTTATGGGTCTCAAAGAGCTAGGGAAACAAAACTGGAGACTCAAAAAGCTTCATAAACTTGACTATTTCCCCTCATTCAGCTCAGTCTCTAATTGGATTATAGCCCACCATACTCCCAATTTCTCCCTAGCATGTAGAAGACAACATCACCCGGAGTCTCTAATGTTTCTTATAACAATGTATGGAATTCAATCAGAAAAAGTACTGGGCACATCAAAAGATAAGGACAAATCACTAAAAAGTAAGATTAAAAAGGAATAGTATATGGACACCAAGGGGAAAAGCAGGGAGGGTGGGGGGGAATGAATTGGGAGATTGGGATACCAAATTGTACACTCTAAATATATGCAGTTTATTGTCTGTTAACTGTATCTCAATAAAAGTTCTTTAAAAAAAAAAGAAACAAAGAAAAAGGATACAAAAAAAAAAAAAAAAGGAATAGAAAGCAGAATGGTGGTTACCAAGGGTTGAGGGGAGGAGGGAATGGGGAATTACTGCTTAATGGGTACAGAGTTTCAGTTTTGCAAGATGAAAAGAGTTCTGGAGATAAATACTAGTGATGACTGCATAGCAATGTGAGTGTATCTATGCCACTGAGCTGTACACTTATAAATGATTAAGATGGTAAATTTTATGTTGCATGTATTTTATCACATTTTTAAAAAAAGAAACAGACCAACAGGTGGGCCAGATATTGAAGTAAAAAGAGAATAGCTATAAATATCAATGATTAATATATTCAAAAAGGATGAAATGTCATTTTTAAAAGAGGAGAAATTAACCAGAGAATTGGAATCTTAAGAAAAATAATTAAATGGAAATTTAGAAGGAAAAAATATGATTAAAGTTAAGAATTCAGTAAGTGAGTTTAAAAGCAAATTAAACACAGCAGAAGGCAGGGTTAGGTAACAGGTCAATAAAAGATCTCTAAGTTGAAATAAAGAGAAAAACAAATGGAAGATACATAAATATGGGAAACAATGAAAAGTAACTTGAATATATTTCAGTGGTTAATGGTCTGTAGAATCACATAGTACTAGTTATTTATTACCAGTAAGTTGTTTCCAGTTTATATAAGATTAAATATTCATTCATTCATCCTAACACCTATTAAACCCCTATTATATATACATAGCAATATGCTGGGCACTAGAGTTACAAACATATTTAGTGAGACACAGTTCCTGCCTTCAAGACACTCATGGTCACAGGAGACACACAAGTAATGCTTAAGCCACTCTTAACAATAAGGAGTTCACTAGAATTTAGCCTAGATTTGGAGAGGAGGTAGGATGTTCATTTTGCATAAATGAAGTAGCCAAAAGCATGATGGTGAGATAGGAAGAACATAAAATGTAAAGGAAGTTAAACAATTTCAGTATATCTGGAGTGTAGGACACAGTAATGTCACTAAGGTGAAATAAGCAGGCATAGGTTAGCAGGAACTAAAAATTATTTGCCATGTTTTTAAGAGAAAGGTAAAAAATGTCACAAGATCTCTAAGATGTTCTGAAAGGGGCATGGTATTTCACAAAGTATATGCCTTTCAAGTGCCTTACTATTTGAACAAGTTTGAAAAATACTCAGTAATAAGAGAGTCTAAAAATTACATGACACTAAAGATCCTTCATAATTTGATCCAAACATTTTTTCCAGTCTCATCTACCTGTGTTCTTTAAGATATAGACACACCAATCAGTGTTCCAAATATTTTTCACACTTCCAGGAACTGTACAAGCCATTTCTTCTGCCTATACTCCCTCCTCCAATTCACTGTCTAGTGAACTTTTAATCACCTAACGTCTAGTTCAACAAACAATTTTTCCTTAATGCCTTTCCAAATGCCTTGCTCCAAGAATAATTAATAATTCCCTCCATAGTGCTCCCAGAGTATTCGTTTATTTATAAAATGTTCGAGTGCCTAATATATGACAGGCACTTGTTCTAGGCACTAGGGATGCATCAATGAACAACAAAAAAAGATCCCTGTTTTCATGAAGTACCTTATTGAAACTATGAAGAAGGTGAGAGTAGGGAAAGGGAAAAGAGGAGCACGTATACTCTTAAAAAGCTTCCTAAATGACTATTATCCCCTCCTCCAACTGTTCCAACCTAGGTGGAAAATTACAGCATTAGAAAGCAGTATAACAAAATTGTAATGAAAGCTAAAATTTAAAACATAACAAGAGGAATATATACAACACTGTTATATTTTCTTATATGAATTCTTACTTATCTTTTCCTCTAATTGATTAACTTTATCTCGGGACTCCTCTAGCAGAAATGTCAACTCTTTCATTTTATTTTCTTTCTCAGTACCCTGGATCAATAGCAGTGATACCTAAAATGAAATATTTAAATAATACATTACAGATATGAAAAATAAATATGGCACCTTAGCATTTGTCATTATCTATGATTATTTTATGTACTTGTTTATATGCTCTTCAGCTATTTGTGCCTGGCATTAGTATGCATCTGCACAATAAACATTTATGATTGAAAGAATAAACTAATGCGATATATCCAATATTACAGTATACATTTTAAGTTATCATTTAGAAGATTATATATTGAAATACTGGTTCATTTATTCCATAAATATTACTGAGTACCTACTCTGTTCCAGAAACCATAATAAGCATTGACTATATAGAGATGATGGAACTCACCTTCAAAAAACTCATAGCCTAGACCAGGAGACAAACAACTATACTTGAATATTATTAGTAATAAGACAAAAATGCTATAGGAATCAAGAAAGGAACACCTAAATCAGTGTTAGGGGATGTAATCAAAAATTAATCCTTCCCAGAGAACTGAACTGAGTCTTGACAGACAAGTACAAATTAATCAGGCTAGGAGGGGGAAATGAACATTTAGACTTGTATAAGAACACAAAGGATCGAGAGATCACGCTTCTATTCAGAGAGCTGAAAATATTCAGATGGCTAGAATACAGAGTGCATGTAAATAAAGAAAAGGTGAAAGATAAACTTATAAAGATAGACTGAAGACCTGCAGATTCAAGATGGCAGAGAGACCTCTCTACCCTATTTTCATCTTCAAATCACCCAAAAAATAATCAGGAGAACAACAAAGATGGACTTCATCTTCCATGAAACCATGAGATTTCTATAATCCAAACCACAATATGTAAAAAAGGAAAGCAGTTAGAAGGAACAGAAAATGATTTAGCATAGAAAGGCAAGGTCAAAACTAAGAGTCTACACAAGGAAGATTACAAATGAGAAGCAAGATAATTCAATGCCAAAGAAACACAGAATATTTCAAGAATTAGAAGCAACAAGCACTGTGGAAGGTAGGTGTAAAAAAGAAGACTAAGTACAAAGAGACCGGAAGTCTACAGACTAGTAAGACCTCCCTAAGCCCTCTTAACCCTCCTTCCCTGGACTCTACTCCCTGAAAACCAATGCAGTCAGAGAACTAACCTACTCCACCTTTGTAAGAGACATCAGCATGATCAAATTGAAAAAAAGAATCTCTAAACCTGGGTATTCCAGGCACAGGAAGGGGTGAAGACAGAGGATATAATTCAGAAGTCAGCATATGGAATGATGAGACTCAGCCTGTCCTTCTTACCCAATCAACCCAGCCCCAAAATGCTATCAGCAAAGTTTACATTCCCAGGCCAGAATTTGGAGAAGTCCAGAAAAAAAAAAGTCTTACAAATAATGACATTAGGAGTCCCCACAAAAACACTAGCAGGCCACAGCATCATTTTACATGGAACTCCCAAAATCTGTAAGGTCTGCTCACATATCCCAGATTCCAGCAAACTTCTTAGCACTTTATTCTATTTTTGTGTTCTGTATTAATAAGCACAATTTTAACTTTTTCTTTCAGAAATCTGGTTTAAAAAATACATTAAAATACAGAAAAAATTGTTAACTCTTAACTCTTTCAAAAGATCAAAGTATAACACATATGAATTCTATCATTTAACCAGAACTTAAAGAAAACTCTAAGAATCTTCTCTGTACTTTCAATTAATATTTGCCATTATTATAAAGTAGATACCCTTGTTATCTATAATTACAAGGTATCTGTGGCACGTCAGATAAAAACTCAGGAAAAACAGGTGGGGAGTAGAGAGATGAGGATTCCTATATTTCATTTTCCATTCTGGATTCAGAAGGCTTGAAAGTGTTAAAGTTGGCATAATAATCATCTGAAATCAACAGTCTTGTGACTGCAGAAGAACATAGACTCACCATTTTCAAGTCTCCCACTATGTAACATTAATAGAAAGAAGCAAAAGAATGTTTTAGTTCCCCTTCATTGGTGTCATGAATCATGTATTTCAAAATAAACAGCAAAACGTAGGTTGAGTGGTCAATGATCATCATCTTTACATTCTATAAGGTTTTTGTCTGAACAAAAGTTCTCACAAGATAATATATTTTTACAGCAACATCCTAATACCCACTAATATAAATATTGTAGAAGATTCACTGATTTTAAAAAAGGGCTAGCATTCAGTATGTGCAAATTTGAGTCAATGGAAATTAAGGCAAATGGAAAATATATTTAAATATGTATAACATTAAAATTCTCTCAGAAATTTATCAAGCAGGCAACAAATACAAACTTCTCTTGAAATTTAAGTATCTCATGAATTAGCAAATATAAAGAATACAGAAAGTTGATTTAAAAAACAAAAACCTGCTTTTCCTTGTTATTTACTTCCTTCTTGTATTCTTCTTCAAGGTGTTGGATTTTCTCATAATCTTCTTTTACTTTAAAAATAAAACAAATATACTTTAATATCTTAACATAATTGTATAACAAACAAAATTTTGTTTCTGATATTTTACTCCACTTCCTTATTTGTCTAAGTATTAAACCCCAAACATTTCTAACAAGCTAAAGCTGCTATTTTCTTGCTGCTAACTTTCTGTTTAATAAAATAATGAATTTAAATAATATCAGTTACAATAATTTCAAAAATCTATAATTCTTATAATAGCACATATATAAAAGTTTTTCCTTTATAACACACTTGTCTGAAATAATAGATTTTAAATGTATATATATTATTATTTTAACATGCAACTTGACCAAGAAATGTAAAAATAAGACCAAATCACACTTCTAAAAACTTAAATACAAACCATAATTTGATTTCAGGGAAAACATAGCTTTTGAAGCCAAAATTTGTATTTTTAACATATACCAATTCCCTGCCACATTCCACAAGATTTTGAGGGGCTTATAAAACCATACACAACATAAAAATTTTCAATAGTTTAGGCATCAAGCTGAAGGTATGAAAACATTAACAGAATCTAATACAAATATAAACAGCAGAAGAGTAACATAAAAAATAAGGATTCTTACACTTAAAATGCATTTCCAGTCTGGAATTCTCAGCTTGCACACGAAGTTCCTCAAAAGCTATTATCATTTTCTGAAACATATTTAAGAATCATACTTAGACTTTTTAAATAGCTTTCTTTAAACAATGAAAATAATAAATTTGTATCGTGATCATTATATTTAAAACTATACAACTTTGAATAATGAAAATTCTATAACTTTTAATAATTAAATAATTTACTAAAATATTAAGAGTGCCTATTATGATAGCTTCCCAGATGCTTAAAGGCACGGAAGACAGGTTATATAATACCAAATAGCAGCAGAAACAATAGTTAGTCATTTACTTAATAAGCCCATATCAAAATCTGTAATTTTCTATTGATTTTTGCTTACTTGTTTCTGTCTTCACTAAAATGTAACCTCTGTGAAGTCTCTTCCCGTAAGAGTTCAAATTATACTTCCATTACCTGGCAGCATGAGTTCATTCAACAAATCCTGATTTGTAAAATTGGATGAATTCATTTATTCATTTAATAAATAGTTACTGAGTGTCAATGATGTGCCAGGCACTGTTTCAGGCACTTAAGATATAAGACAAAGTCCTTACCCTACTGGAACTATCTTATATTCCAGTGTAAGAAAGAATACACACACACACAAACACACACACACACACATATACAAGTGTATATCAAATAAATATTATGTAGTTTTAAGCACTCTTCTGAAAAGTTAGACCAAGTGAGGAGATAGAGGATAATTGAATACAAAGACATTTTAGGTAAAGTAGTAAGGGGGTAATAGAACAGCAGAATGAAGCTTATGAATTTGTATAAGATCTTGGATACAAAAGTTCTAGATAGAAGGAACAAATTCAAAGAAGCAAGATCAGAAAGAGCTTAGCAAGCTTGAGAAACAAAAAAGAAAGGAACAACTACAGCAGAGAAGCAAAGTGCAGAATGACAGGAGACGGGATGAGAAAGGTAAGCAGGCACCAGACACAGATTAATAATACTCAGTATGTTTTTTAAATTAATCATTATGTGTCACAATGTCCTAGTCTCTGACATGGAGTTAATATCTAATAAATTAAGTTAAACAGTGTCACTAACATGTAAGTTCAAAAAATACCAAAAAAAGAACCCAATATTCATAGTATAGAACCTTGGGAATTTTATTGGATATAATCATATATCAAAAGGTAAATAATAATCCCTTTATCAAAAACAGTTGTTCATATCTTTGTAGTTGTCACTCTAATTTGCTTAGAAATGCCTCTGTTTAAAATATTCAAATTTTCACTACCACTTACCTCAATGTTACTATTTAGGTCCACATAAACTTGCCTAGTTTCTTCCCGCTCATATTCATCTATTATAAGTATAAAATATTTCAAAATTAAATTTTAAAATAATTATGATTCCAACAAGGTAATACTCAAATGTCTCAGGTAAACATTAAAATATTTAAAAATCTATGTTAGTAAAGGGCATTGGTATATCTTTTGAGTCTTTTAAAGTAGTATCAAAAGCAGCTTCATAGTAAGGTATGGTCATACTTCATGACATCAACCTCAAAATCTAGGTGCTATTCAATTATCTCGAATTTCCTTTTATAGAATTACCACTATTCATTAATTTATTCAAACTCTGTAAAGTATATTTATTGTTTTAGCCTTTACAATAAGCAGGGATTTAACGAGTTTTCCTTTGTATATTTAAGATTCATGAAATACAGATGAAAGGCAAAGCTCACTCTTGTTTCTGCTCTATCTCTGAAGAGGCAGGAAGATAAACCTCAAGAGCAGAATAACAAGTTAAGAACAGGTGTAGCCCCAAAGAGAAATCTCCTATAAATCCTCTATAATATTTTTTAGAGTTGTTGTGGGGGTTTTTTTCGTTTTTTTTTAACCTGAGCAATGATTCTCTCTAACTATACTCAAGCCTTGAGTAAAGTCAGTAAAACTTAGAGTTAATAGGTGGTGCTGTAGAGAATTAAGGCACAAGGCAGTAAAAGAAAATGTGGCTGTCCCTTCATCATTCCCCCAGGTAAAGCCAAGCATCACAGAAACCACATTAAACTGAAGGAAGGGTAATTGTTTCAGATTCTCAGTAACAAGCTGCAAAACAAGAGAATGGCAGCTATGATAGACTCAAATGTCAATGAGGAGCCAAATGAACTGACTTTAGAAGAATACAAGTATCCTAAACCCCTCAAAAATACTGGAGGGAGCTCTAGACTTATCACAGCACATGCAACAGGAGCCAAACCACTTTTATTTGAATAGTAAAGGGCTGTAAAATTTAAGGAAACAGAGACAGAACACATTAGCGTTTCAACAGAAAGATAGTTCATCCTTCTCGCTCCAGCTACTCACTGTCTCATGTTCACTACTAAACACATTTAGCAACAAACCTTCTCTATTCCACAGAAACTATTTACACCAAAGAACTGCATTCTATTGCCAACACCTCCAATCTTCCCATTACCACCACCACCACCACTACTTCCAAAATACCGTCCAGTCATTCTTCCAATAGGCCAGTACTGAAAAACAAATAAATAAAACTACAAAAAAAGAAAATAAATCAGTATAGATGTACTTTACAGTTGTCAGGAGCAAGCTGCTACAGGTGGCATAGAGAAAGGACTTTGGTAGCAGAGTGTTCTAATGTTCTGATATAATACTGTAATAATATAAGCCTACCTTTTTGGTTTTCCTGGTACCTATCCATCTATCTATCTATCTATCTCCCCACCCCCACCTCACTCCCTTCTTCCTCCTTCCCTCTTCCCTTCCCTCCTGCTCTCCCCTCTCCCTCCTCTCTCTCTCTCATACACACACATACACATAAACACACACACACTTTGTGTGTGTAGTTTGTAGGGAAGAGGCCTTTAAAAGGGTGAGCTGAGCGAGCTTATTAGATTGTGGCAGGTACTTAAGAAAGTGTTCTGTAGCCCTCCACCCTCACTAAGCTAAGCCTCAGGGTTGGGGAACATGTAGAAAACAAACTTATAGTTACCAGGGAGGAAAGACACAAATTGGGAGATTGAGATTGACATACACACTATTATATATACATAATAAATAACTAACAGGGAACTCTACTCAATACTCTGTAATGGCCTATATGGAAAAAGAATCTAAAAAGGAGTGGATATATGCATATGTACAACTGATTCACTTTGCTGTACACCTGAAACTAACACAGCATTGTAAATTAACTATACTCCAATAAAATTTTTTAAAATAATAATTGTAATCATAATAGAATAAATAAAAGATGTTTTAGGAAAAAAAGAATCTACATGTCATATGAAGATATACTTTTTAGGGGAATTCTGTGGTGGTCCAGTGGTTAGGACTCTGTGCTTTCACTGCCAAAGGCACAGGTTCAATCCCCAGTTGGGGAACTAAGATCCCATAAGCCATTAAGCACAGCCATAAATAAATAAATAAATAAATAAATAAATAAATAAATAAATAAATAAACTGAAAATTGAAGGAAAAAAAAGATATACTCTTTAGTTCATTTAAGAGATCACCTAAAAATGCTTAAAAAGTTCTTCAAACCTCTCCCACCACCTGATCTCTGACTTAGCTTAAAACTAAATGGAAGGGGACTTCCTAGGTGGCACAGTGGTAAAGAATCCACCTGCCAATGCAGGGGACACGGGTTCAAGCCCTGCCCTGGGAAGATTCCACATGCCACGGAGCAACTAAGCCCGTGCACCACAACTACTGAGCCTGTGCTCTAGAGCCCAGGAGCCACAACTACTGAGCCCATGTGCCACAACTATTGAAGCCCATGTGCCTAGGGCCCGTGCTCCACAACAAGAGAAGCCACTACAGTGAGAAGCCTGCACACCACAACGAAGAGTAGCCCCCACTCGCAACAACTAGAGAAAACCCGTGTGCAGCAACAAAGACCCAACACAGCCAATAAAAAAATAAATTAAATAAGTAAATAAAAATAAATTAAAAAAAAAAAACTAAATGGAAGGGACTTCCTAGGTGGTGCAGTGGTTAAGAATCCGCCTGCCAGAACAGAGACACAGATGTAGAGAACAAACATATGGACACCAAGTGGGGAAAGCATGGGTTGGGGGTATGAACTGGGAGATTGGGATCGCCATATATACATTACTAATAAGAAAAAAATATCAAATTGTACACTTTAAATATATGTAATTTAATGTATGTCAATCGTAACCCAATAAAAGTTCTTAAAGGAAAAAACAAACAAAAAAACAGAATCTGCCTGCCAATGCAGGGGACATGGGTTTCAGCCCTGGTCTGGGAAGATCCCACATGCCACAGAGCAACCAAGCCCATGCACCACAACTACTGAGCCTGCACTCTAGAGCCCGTAAGCCACAACTATTGAGCCCATGTGCCTCAACTACTGAAGCCCATACAGCTAGAGCCTATGCTCCACAACAAGAAAAGCCACCACAATGAGAAGCCTACGCACCACAATGAAGAATAGCCCCTGCTCGCCACAACTAGAGAAAAGCCTGTGCAGCAAGGAAGACCCAACACAGCCAATAAATAAATAAATAAATAAATAAATAAATATGAAAATAATATTTCTTTAGAAGAAATCTGAGAATTCTATTTTTAAATACTATACTGTTATTCTTAAGTATTCTGCTTTCAGCATAGCCCTCCAGCAGTATTTTCTATTACGAACATGACTATATAATCCTGATTCAATTTCCTGGTTGTTCTGGACAGAAGAGAACATTAGTCTCAAGACCACACTTTAACTGAAATGAGAATTAACCATAAATGCCAAGTAAATATATATCTTTTGAAATACATTATCTTTCAAAAAACTTTGAGCTTTCAAAGCTCAAAGAATTGAGAATCTAGTTGCTACTTATATAAAGAAATGGTATGAGACACATATGTCATTCAAACAAAAACTGGTTCCAAAAAATGAAAAGACAATCTGTTCCCCTCTCCATCCCCCACCAGTAAAATAATAACAATAATTGATAAAATAATATAAAATGAGAAAGATATTTACATTTCTTTGTCTTTTCTGCAGATCTGGCACAAGTTTCTTTGAGTAGATTACATAAATGCCTTGTAGCATTATTCCTGAAACAAAGGAAAGAGTTTGCATAAGTGTAATCTGATCTCAAAGCAAAATCATATATAAAAGTTATGAAACATTACTGTTACAACTTTAAAGAAATTCTTAAAACATTATATTTTATATATATCACATATTACTCATAAGTGACTATATGAAGGACAAATGGGTTAACTGTACTATTAGCAAAGATGATTTAATAACTGCCTCCCTTTAAAGTAAAAAGCTCCTTAACAAACAAGTTTCTACCCAAGTAGCTTTCAATAACTTTTTAGTATACAGTTCCAGATTCACCTAAGAAATAAAATGAGAAGAGAGGATTGGGATTTTCACTTACTAATTACCCCAGAAATATTCTAGCTATCTTACTTTCAAAACATAAAATAAGTAACTTTCTAAATAGTCATTCACTATGTGAATAAGACCTCTGATCATCTCACAGATGCAGAGAAAGCATCTGACAAAATTCAAAATCCATTTATGATAAAAATTCTTAACAGAGTGGGTATACAGGGAACCTACATCAACATAATAAAAGCCATATATAACAAGCCTGCAGTTAACATCATACTCAACCCTGAAAAGCTGAAAGTTTGTCCTCTGAGATCAGAAACTAGACAAGGATGCCTATTTTCGCCAATGATATCCAACAGAGTATTAGAAGTCCTAGCCACAGCAACAGACAAGAAAAAGAAATAAAAGGCACTTAAATCAGAAAGAACGAAGTAAAACTGTTACTATTTGCAGATGACATGTTATTATATACAGAAAACCCTAAAGACTCCACCAAAAAAGTGTTTGAACTAATAAACAAATTCAGGAAAGTTACACGATACGAAACCAATACATAAAAATCAGCTGCATTTCTGTATACTAATAAAAAACTATCAGAAAGAGAAGTTAAGAATGTAATTCCATTTACAACTGCATCAAAAAGAATAACATGCCTAGGAATAAATCTACCAAGGAGGTAAAAGACCTGCACACTGAAAACTATAAGACACTGATGAAAGAAACTGAAGAAGACACAAATAAATGGAAAAATCTTCTGGGTCCATGGATGAGAAGAATTAATATTGTTAAAATGTCCACACTACCTAAATGGAGGCTGGTACCAATTCCAAATTGAGGAGGGGGTTCCCCCTACCAACAAGCAATTCTGGGCACCATAGCTGGGTGTCCTACAATTCAATTCTGACACCATCTACCTGGAGATAGCATCAGATTTCACAAGTTAAGCGTTCCATCCTACAAAGACTGATACCCTCCCCCTTCCCCACCAAGTTCAGATGCTAGTCGCAAGCCCAGGTTGTTACCTGTGCTTCTGTCCAACTGGCTATAAATCAGAGATTCCCACCACCTCCTCCTTGAGTTCTATTAATTTGCTAGAGTGGCTCAGAGAACTCAGAGGAACAATTTACTTACTAGATTACTGGTTTATCATAAAAGGATATAACTCAGGAACAGCCAAGTAGAAAGGATGCACAGGACTAGGTATGAGGAAAGGGCGAGAATCTTTCATGCTCTCTCTGAGCTCATCATTCTCCCTGAACCTCCACATGTTCACCAACCAGGAACCTCTCGAACCCTGAATCCTATCCTCTCAGGTTTTCACAGAGGCTTCATTAGATAGTTATGATTGATTAAATGTTTAGTCATTGGCAATTGATTCAACCTCCAGGCCCTCTCCTCTCCCCAGAGACTGGGGGGGGGGGGGGGGGGGGTGGGGAATGACTGAAAGTTCAGATCTTCTAATCACTTGGGTGGCTTTCCTGGCAACCAGCCCATATACATAGGTGGGGTCCAAAAGTCACCTCATTAGCATAACAAGACACTTCTGCCACTCTCAACATTTAGGAAATTCCAAGAGTTTGAGGAGTTGTGAGTCAGGAAAGATGGATGAAAACCAAATATATATGTGAAATTATTTTGGTCATCTGAATGACTAAATACATTTTTTTTCTTATAAATCACAATACCATACTACCCAAAGCAATCTACAGATTCAATGTAATCGCACTCAAATTTCCAATGGCATTTTTCACAGAAATAGAACAAACAATACCAAAATTTGTATGGCATCACCAAAAACCCCACTTAGCTAAAGTAATCTTGAGAAAGAAAACCAAAGCTGGAGGCATCATACTTCCTGATTTGAAACTACATTATAAAGCTATAGTAATCAAAATGGTATGGCACTGGCATAAAAACAGACACATAAAACAATGGAACAGAATAGAGTGCCCAGAAATAAACCCACCCACGGACATACAGTCATGACAAAGAAACAAAAACTATACACAATGGGGAAAAAACAGTTTCTTCACTAAATGGTGTTGGGGAAAGTAGACAGTCACATGCAAAAGAATGAAACTGGATCATTACCTGACACCATACACAAAAATGAACTCAAAAGAAATTAAAGACTTGAACCTAAGACCTGAAATCATAAAACTCCTAAAAGAAAACATAAGCAGTAAACTCCTTGAAAAGCAAAGGCAACAAAAGGAAATATAAACCAGTGGACTACATCAAATTAAAAAGCTTCTACATAGCAAAGAAACCATAAACAAAATTAAAAGGCAACCTACTAAATGAGAGAAAATATTTCCAAATCGTATATCTGATGAGGTTAATATCCAAAGTATATAAAGAAGTCATACAACTCAAGAGCAAAACTACAATCTGATTTTAAAATTGGCAGAGGATCTGAACAGAGATTTTTCCAAAGAAGACATACAGATGGCCAACAGGTACAAGAGAAGGTGCCCAACATCACTAATCCCCAGGAAAATGCAAATCAAAATCACGAGATACTACCTCACACCTATTAGAATGACCATTATTAAAAAGAAACGAGATAACAAGTATTGGTGAGGAGGCAGAGAAAAGGGAACACTTGTGCACTATTGGTGAGGATATAAATTGGTTCAGCCACTATGAGAAAAGTTTGGTGGTTTCTCAAAAAATTAAAAATACAACCATATGATCCAGCAATTCTACTTCTCGGTATTTATCCAAAGGAAACAAGAACACTAACTTGAAAAGATATATGCATCCCTATGTTCAATGCAGCATTATTTACAACAGCCAAAACATGAAAAGAACCTAAATGACCATCATCAGATAAAGTGTACAAAAATATATGCAGCCATAAAAATGAAAGAAATCTTGCCATTTACAATATTATGAATGGAACTTGAGGGCATTATGCTATGTGAAACAGACAGGGAAAAGCAAATACTACATGGTCTCATTCATAAAATCTTTAAAAAAAAATTAAAAACAAACTCATAGATACAGATAACAGATCAATGGTTGCCAGAGATAGAGGTGGGAGGTGGCCGAAACAAGTGAAGGGAGTTAAAAGGTACAAACTTCCAGTCATAAAATAAATCCCTGGGATATAATATACCGCATGATGAAACTAGTTAGTAATCCTGTATATTTGAAAGTTGCTAAGAGACTAGATCTTGAGGGTTCTTGCCATACACACAAAAAAATCTAACTATATGTGGTAATGGATGTTAACTAGACATATTGTGTGATCATTCTGAAATATATACATACATCGATCATTATGTTGTACACTTGAAAATAATATAATGTTATGTGTCAATTATATCTCAACCAAAAAAAAATTTAAAGGTCAATATAATGTAGTCGTATCTTCCAAATATCATTAAATGGTATTGAAAGTTAAAAAAAAAAAAAGACCTCTAGCTGTCTTGAAGTTGCTAACATATACAGCAGTTAAGTTTAATTTTCCAACTTATAATTTTTCTGCAGAAGTGAACTGTTACAGATTAACATTTTATAATCATTTTTAAGTCTAAATCTTAGTTTAACAAAGAGCAAAAGCTGAAATATTATGTAAACTACATCCTTTAACATTTTCAAAAATCTAATAAATGAAAAGGTTAACAAGTCACTGAAATCAAAGGTGGTTTTGTTTTGTTTTCAAAGCCTGTGACTATTCTCTATCACAGATGAGCAGTTCCCAAAGTATGATCCTTGCTCCAGCAGCATCCACATCACTTGTTAGAAATGCAAACTCTTAAGTCTGCTCCACTGAATCAGAAACTCCGGCAGGGGAGGAGAGGCCAACGACATGTGTTTTAACAAGCTCTGTAGGTAACCTGAAGCTTGCTAAAGTTTAAGAACCACTGGTTTAGAGAGAAAAACTTTTTATTGTTACTGGTTTTGTAAAATCAAAACAAATAACTGCAAACCTAATTATTCAACTACAACTTGAAGAAACAACTTCAGTCTTTCCCTGTCAACTTAAGGTGAAAGGTAGAGGAATATGTCAATACATGCTTTTGGCAATTTGCTCCCCAACCACAGTGACTCTCTGAGTAGCACAGCCTTGGCATAAAACCATAAACCATAAAATCAAAAGCCATATACTTTATATACAAGTCAGCATTCAATCAAAAAAATATTTATTGCAAGTTCACTATACATTCACAATGGCCTAATTTTAGAATTCTTAAAACTGCACTGACTCCAAAATAAGCATCTGCAGCAACTTTCAAACTTTTTTTAGAAACAAAATCCTTTTTCAAAATGAAATCTTAACTGATGTTAAATCATATAAATCACAAGATTTTAAATCATATAAAAATATAGCTGTTCTTATTGAAGTAAGGAGAGAAAGGGAACCACACCTGTGACCACTTAGCCTTTTCTTCAGCCCACCTTTCTGCAATGCCTACCCTTCTCCTCCACTTCAAGATAAAGTCAGAACTCCTTAGCATGGCACAAAATGCTAGAGTAGCAGCCTCTAATTAGCCTTTTGGATAACTCCTATTCACCCTTCATACATTCTCCTCTTTAGGAAGCCTCTGACAACCACCACCATAGCATATGCATGGGGCAGGGCTTAATAACAGTTTAACTCATCAAAGGATTTAAACAAATCCCATATAAGACGGACAAAATCCAATGTTATTTTTTAAGGAAAATATGTTAATTGTTGATGCCTCAGACGTGACTGCTGGAATTTGAAAATTTAGACATCACTGTTACATCTAATGATGGGAATCAGGTAAGGTCTTTTTCCATTCAAAATGAATAATGCCTCCAAAATTATCTAAATTATCTCAAAACTCTCTTCCTGCTCAAAAAGGTCAATGAACCAAACTGTCTATTTCCTCTCAAACTTCTATTACAGGTCAGGCATATGGTTTTTAAATACCCAAAGTCTCTTTCAAGCTCAAGAAAAAAAATACAAATACAAAAACAAAAAACAAGAAAGAATACACTAAAATCTACATTCCTCTCAGAAAGTCATGATCAAGTGAATAATGAGCTGTTGAGCTACTTTCTATTAAATTTGTTATCCAATAATCAAGTAACTCTATTTTAAGTACTACTTTCTACTTTGTTTCTTACCTATATTCTGACATAGCACTTAACTAAATGTTAGGGTCTCTCAAATGACAAGTAACAATTCAGTATTTGAGGCCGAAACTGACACTCAACTGACTTAAGTACTTAAAATAGAAAGATATCACACCAAAAAATAAAGTTACTCCCTCCCACCTCAAAAAAGTGGCATAAATTCTATATTATACTATGTTGTACTACACTATTCTACACTACACTGTGTACTATATAACTAAACTAAGTAGTCACAGTATTCACAAAAACTCAAATGTTTATTAATGGAGGCAGCAACCATTTTAAGAAAGCTCACAAGTTACCAAATACTGGTATTGGGGCTAAAGTAGACTTTAGCTCTGTCTTATACTGTAGAAATACAATCATATACCCATATAAAAGTGACAAGTACCAAACATACAGTAGCCACACAATGTTAGAACCTTCATCTTCTCTCTCCCTTCCCCCTAATAACAAAACCTCATTTAGGCAGCAAAAAAAACTAAGGTACAACATTTAGACTTTTCTGGGAAGTCATAGGTTGTCTTTCAATTAAGCTAAAACAATCTGCTGTAATAGCATTTTTCACTTAATAGTAACTTCACTGACAAGGTACTAAACCTTCTAGAACCACACTTAGCATGACATTTAACTTAAAGCAAGTAGGAATAAACATATTCATGACTGTATGTGGACTCATACATTACATTCTAACTATTCAATACTTACTTGGCAAATGAATTAAACAATTACATTTTTCTATTAAATTCTACATGATATCATCTGAATGAAGTAAGAAGAGCATAAAATAAGGTTTAGTTATTGCCTAAAACAAAGAAAAGGAAAAGTCAAAGATGATACTAAAGTTTTAAGCCAAGGTTAATGGAAGAATGATTGGGCCACTGGCAAAAACAGGAATTTGAGAGTAAGAATTAGCTTGGAACTAAGTTGAGCCCTATTCTGCAAGGGCTGCACCTAAAATAATAGTCAAACAGAAAGGTATACAATATACATAGGCAGCTGTGGATATAGGATTATCAGGTACCTTTTTCAATACCAAGTAATGACTTCCCCTGCCTGTCATTTTAAAAAGTAATACTTTTTAAAAAAGTAAAACCTAGTGTCCTGCCTGTCATTTAAAAAAGTGAACCTAGCGGCAGGGCAAGAATAAAGACTCCAACGTAGACAATGTACTTGAGTGCATTCTCAGTGGGGGAAGAGGAAGCTGGGATGAAGTGAGAGAGTACCATTGACATATATACACTATCAAATGCAAAACAGATGGCTAGTGGGAAGCTGCTGCATAGCACAGGGAGATCAACTCAGTGCATGGTGACCACCTAGAGGCGTGGGATAGGGAGGGTGGGAGGTAGGCTTAAGAAGGAAGGGATATGGGGATATATGTATAAATATATTCACTGATTATTCACTTCATTGTACAGCAGAAACTAACACAACACTGTAAAGCAATTATACTCCAATAAATATCTGAAAAAATTAAAATTAAAAAATTAAAATTAAAAAATAAGATTTTTTAAAGTGAGAAGATATTAGTCATTGTTTTTCCAAATACAAGAATGTAAAACAAGTATGTCTTCTTTTTTTCCACAGCACCCAGATAGAATTTTATATGTCAATTAATACTATACAACAGAAAGAATTCATTCAATTTTTGGAAATTATTTTAATAATTAGTTTGGAATAAAAAATAAATTTGTAAAGAACAAATTCACTAAATTATTACTTACTCTTTTATTAAATCCTTATTTTCCTGAATTCCTTCTTCTAATTTCAAACTTACTTTTTCATTTTCAAACTAATTTACAAAGACAGAAGAACAGTTCATCACATTTTACTTCACAAAATAAACATGAGTATAATCATTAAGCAGCATTTCTTTGCTAACATGCTATGATGGTCTATAAGATTTATTTTCTTTAAACACAAAAAAGAATTTTTTTTCACACTTACAGATATCCTATAAGAATATGGGTCTCACTGTCATCAATCTAAAATTAGGTTTGCTGAATTATCTCCAAAATGTATCTAACAATATTTTAATGTAATATTACCTTCCCTAAACATTTTGAAATGATGTTTTATCTTCCTCCTAACTCAAAGTTGCATTTTCTCAAAATTTTTCTTTCACTATGCCATAAAATTGAAGCTAAACAGTTTCAAATTTAAAGTTTTATCTACAATGTCATTTTCTAATATAATAAAAAAGACATAGACATATCAAACAAAACATCATCAGTAATAGGAATTAATAAAAATTAAAACTCTATAATTAGAATCATTAAATCAATCTTTATCGAGTAAATTACAATTTCCCTAGTCATTTGCATTGTTTTGTGCAACCTGTCCTCTGTGCTCATCCTCAAGTTCAAATTCAACTAATAGTAACGAAACTTCAAAAAACACCATTCTTAAAATTCATATCACAGAAACAAGATAAGCCCAACTTACTTTGAAATCATACTCTAGTTTAAATAGTTTTATAATATTTACTATACTATATTTTCAAGTCCAAATCTCATTATACCTGTAGTTCTTGAATGGCTTTCCGCTGTGCTTCAATTATTTTTCTATTTTCTTGCAACTTGTTTTCTTTCTGTTTCAGTTCAGATTCTACACTCACTTTCCACTTCTTGATCTTTTCAGCCTCCTTATACAGTTTTGAATATAGTCTGCTCATTGGCTCTGAATTCTATTATAAAATAGATTTTCAAAGACTGTTAATTGCTCAAAATTTTAGTATAACCAAACTACAGCTGCCTACTGAAAATATCCATCAGTATCTTAATAGTTGAGACCAAATCTCTCCTCAATTTATGCCCTAATACCATAATGAAAGCTATATTAACTTTTTTTACCTACTAAGACAATATTAGCTACTTCACTAAGGTTACTGGTCACTTTACTAAGTTACTCCTTGCTGAATAAAATCAAATAACTTCAAAATGTACCTAAGCCAAAAGTCAGAAATCTTTAAGTCAATGAGAGAATCTGGCTGGTTAAAAGCTAAAATAAATCATTCTACATGAAATCTATAAACTTTAGCAAATGGTCTCGACAAATTTTGGTTATACAAACAGCTTAAGGATTAACCAAAGGATGTGAAGTTTAAGATACAATGACAAGAAAAATAATAGTGAACACAAGATCTTTCATTTAGCCTGAGGCTTCATTTGGATTTTATTTGGATTTCCTGCATCATCATCCATTTACACATTATAAATGTCAGAGGTTTGGGTTTTTTTTTTAATCACACTATTTTCACCTTGCTGATAGCTCTGTTATTAAAATATATGAATAAATTCCGTATTTCTAAATTTGTGATACCATAATACCAGCAACAAACATATAGCATTTTATCAGGCCATGGAATTTCTCTTTGTTTTAAAGACATCTAGGTGCCATAAGAAAGAATGATTTTTATACCTAAAATCAAAAGTACAGTATATCCTACAAATTCCTTAGGCAGTAAATCAGCCAAACAATCATAACTATTAATTCAAGAATTGTTTGTAAAATACTGACTTCATTCTCAGCCTTTTCACACAGTGTATCCATCTCCCCTTTTCTATTCTTGATTTCTATGGTTTAAAGTTAAATTGCCCCTTAAGAATCGATGCTTTTATAACCCAGAAAAATACAGAGGCCTAGTGTTTCAGCAAATTCAAAAGAAAAACAAAGAGGGGAAAAGGTTTGAAAGAATACAACTGAAAACATTAACTAAATATTAATCCTTTTGAAGCTTCAAAAGAAAAATACAAGTAATAATAAATGATACTCCAATTACAAGAAATTTAATATGGATGGGAAATCTTCTGACCTCAAAATCAGAGTCTTTTAGTCCCTCCTGGTAATGACAACTGTCAGAATTATCAACCTAAAAAAATGAATAAATTTTTCCTGTGAGAAAATATTTCTGATGAGAGTTTCCAAATAGTAGAAATTAAATACTGAAGACTAGGAATCCAACAACTAAAGATTTTTCTTTTCTTTTTCAAGCAAGCAATTCAATATCTAAACAGGTTATATCTATATACACTATACTTAACTGACCTGTTCAAGCATTGGCAAAAAGTTAACTTTTTGTAAAGCAGGATCTGCAAGATAAAAGACAACTGGAATTAAATATGCCAACATCTTACTTTTTATATTAAGTATTATATCTAGCTTTAATGTCAAGGCTATCAATATAATACTCATATTTGATATCTAGCGATGTATATTTTTAAAATGCTTCTATGTAAGGTGAAACATTGCTTTTCCAGTCTCCTACCTGAATCAATGTTTTCCCCATTTTTGGAGAGATTAGTCATTGTAAATGGAAAACCAACATCATCTTCAACACATTTGTTTAAACTCTAGAAACAGAAAGAAGTTCTTAAACACACTGTCCCATGCCACTCTAATAACTAGCAGTGTAATATGTAATTACATATACAACATACATCTGCTTAAAGAAGTGACTATAATTGTACATGCTTCAATGTATACATAGTGTTAAAAAATATCAAATGATTCTGCTACGTAAACAAAGCAAAAATTCTTAATTTTCACTTATAAGAGAAAGCTAAACTAAAAATTACATGATACATGTTTTGTAAGTACTCAGGAATAATATCAGTGATTTTAACTAGTAGCTTAAAATATTAGTTTTCTTCAATTTCATTATGATCTTTCCCCTGGTAGAACTGAGAATTTTCTTCACTAAACAGCATTTTAATGTTATACTCTTTGGCTATAGAGACATAAGATTTTTTCTACAGCACAGAAAATTAAAATATTCATTGCTTCATCCCATCTCCAACATAAAGTTCCACATGTGAAATTTATTTATTTATTTTTAACGTGAAAAAAATTTTTTTGGCTGTGCTGTGCAGCATGCAGGATCTTAGTTCCTTGGACCAGGGATTGAACCTGTGCCCCCTGCAGTGGAAACAAGGAATCTTAACCACTGGACCACCAGGGAAGTTCCCACATAAGAATTTTAATAAATTACTTTAAAAAAAGCTCTATTTCACCAGAGAAACTTGGTGTAATTCCTCCTTTCCAATAAGACTACTACATATACACATTTCCCTTTTTATCCTGTCAACCAGGAAGCTCAGAGTCAAATTTTAACCTCAGTCACACACTAATTTTTACCAACATGTCAACATCTTTGTCCAAATTTTCTTAATTTTCCTTGATCCTAATATTCTTCTAATTTCTATTTTACTATTTCATCATATATGTTTATAAGTTGCCTTAAACCATTTAAAGAAAGAGGGAGGATTAAAATAAGCAGGTCCCATTATGTATGCAGAATTCTAAAGCATCAGTGATTCTTTTTTTAAATAAATGATGCCTAAACACATTAAATATGCTAATTATTCACTCAAAGCAATTCTATCCAAAATTCTTGGGTAAATCAGAACATATTTACTGAAAAATTATAAAATAACACCGGTAAGAAAGCTCACTTTACCTCATTTACCTAAAGTTAAGAACAGGCAAATCAAGATCCACGTGCAAATTTACCTTGAAGAAATTAGAATCTCCTCCCAAAGTCTGAGGTTTCACTGCAGATACTTGACTGCTACTTAATCTTGGTGGTACAAACAATTTAAAAGGCTTTTGCTTTTCCATTTTCACTGTTCCAGTCGGAATTATCTATTGCTCAGGAGGGGGAAGAAAGTATTTTACATTGTTTCATTAATGCATACTTATTCTATAATAAATGGGTATATAAAGGAATCGGTGAAACCTTTGCTTCCATGTAAGCCTACGACGACTCTTACTGCCGGGGGTGTTCAAAGCAGAAACATCCCCTATTTGTCCCCGTCATCCCCTCACCACCAATGGCCACGGGGGCGATGCAGATAATCCAGAAACTCGAACTAGGCATCATCAGCGCGACAGCCTAAAAAGAAGCCCGTTACCTCCACCTGCCCTGTTAAACTGCATCACCTCGCCAGGAAGAACTACCTTAGGTGCTTCAACGACTACGGAGAAGGCGCCCGGGGCTGCCTGCGTGAGGGAGGGGCAGTATCAAAACTTCGCCCAGCTCTGGGTTCCGTCCTCAAGAGAGGGAACTCAGCACACCTGCCCTTACCTTTAAAAAAAAAAAAAGCGGGAAACCGGGGGCCTTGGTGCCCACGCGAACCGCCACCTGACGTCTATTAGGGAAGCAGAAAGAACCAACAAGAACTTCTGCGTCCGAACCTCGGAAAAGGCGAGAAACCGCTCCAACTCAGCCGCCAGAAGCGAAGGGCAAGGCGAGCGGCGGTTTAACAGCTAAATAACGGTCGTCGGCGTGAGTTGGTCAGATCTCGCGAGACCTACATCTCGCGAGATTTCCCTTCACGTTAGTAGTAATTCTCGTCTGGATTCTATTTCTGTTTAGAATTGTTCTTCGAGCTTCTGCTATTAAAGAATGTGAGGAAAACTGTCAGGTGCTATGATAGACTGGAGCTGAGAGTGAAAAATCTGTTTCTGTCCTCTAAGAGTTCACAGTCTTAGGAAGGAAAGAAATGCAAACATGATTATAGCCCCCTGTATAATTTAATGGAAGTAATTTTCTAAGGGTCTTTGGGACCCATAAAAAGGGAAAGCGGCCTTTACAGTGGCTTGAGAGTCAGGAGAGGGCTTCACGGATATAGTACGCTTCTGTTATTGCTTCCATAGAAAATAGAAGGGTGAACAGAGCGTTGACTAGATACTGAAAGCGGGAAGAGGTGTCACCGGCTGCGGGACGGTAGGCAAAGGCGTTGGAGTTGTGAGAGAGATGAGTTCAAGAGTGAGAGTCCAGTCACTGCGGTGTAGGTGTGTGAGGACGCAAGTGGGAAAATGATGAGACTGGAGACATAGTAGATGTGAAGGCCTTGGATGAGAATCTTGAGGAATTTTGAGCGGAAAGGGAGGCATGGTCAAGTTCAGAAGAAAATTTGTAGTATGAAAAATGGTTTAGGATTATGAGACTGCAGTTAGGGAGACAGTTTTAATAGCCTGGGTGAGTAAGGTATAAGGACCTGAGCTATGACAGTGCCAGTAAAGATGAAGAAAATGTGTGAAATGAAAAAGATATTTAGGAAATAAAATTAATAGGATTCGATGGCTCTTTTAAAGTGAGAAGCAAAAGAGAGAAGTCTAAGATGACTGCCTGGTTTCAGACTTGGGCTAATAGACACAATAAATACAGTGGTGCTAGGTACCTAGGTTTGAGCCATAAGACAGTGAGTTCTGTTTTCAAGATATTGACTTTGGTTTCTCACTTTCTCCATGTACTACAATATAATTGATGCTTTTCCAAAGGACTTTAGTAATATTTTTAAATAACTCATTTTGTTTTGTATAAATGAACCTATCAGACATAATAGTTTCTACTAAAATTACATTTTTGAGCTAGAAAGGATGATCCAGTGTAAGGCTTTCATTTTACATGAAACGGAGTCTAGGTACCCTAAAGAAGATAAAATACTCCCTTCAAGAGATGATACCAAGAATAAATGCACAAGATAACCCCTGGGGGGAATAGTTGATACATTTAATTAATATATTTTAGAAGTTGAGGGTATAAATGCAATATTCCAATTTTTTTAAGTTTTATAACAGTGAAATATTCAACTATGGTCTTTTTTCTGTATTGAAAACCAAAATGCTATTCCTAGTATTAAATTAACTTAAATTCACAGTATTTTACTTACTCATATCCAGTCTTTCAAAATTCTATGGAAATCTAGTGCTTCCATAGAATTTCTCGCTTTCATGTATTTCACATGAAATTTTTTTAATGTTAATCCTGTTCTTACTCGGATTAAAATATTTGTGGTAAGATTCCAGGTTTTAAAAACTTTATTTTTTCGACAAAAGGTGTTGGCAAAAGTGTCAAAATATTGTCTACCAGAATGAGCATTAAATTGTGCTTAATTTCCCAATATATGTTAACATATTTTGTCATTTTAATTTTTTCGGTATCTTGCCATGACAAAATTTTTAATTGAGGCTTATAAAAGATCTCTATTTTAAAGACATTAAGGGACTTCCCTGGCAGTCCAGTGGTTAAGACTTCACCTTCCAATGTGGGGGGTGTGGGTTTGATCCCTGGTAGGGGAGCTAAGATCCCTAAACAGAAGGAATATTTTAACAAACTCAATAAAGACTTTTAAAGTGGTGCATATCAAAAAAAATATTTTTAAGCGATTAAGAAAAAGTAAGAGTTGAACAAAGCTTTGTTCCTCTTTAATAATTTGTAAAATGCTATAATAGGAATAGTTTTAAAATGTTAGTTCCTTATCTATCAATCTAGCCTTAATGAAGTTTACAACTGCTTTTGTTCTCATTACAACTGTTTCCACTAGATAATCTTTATGTCTACAAGTAATCTATATATTTCCATTCAACTTTCTACTAAATGAAAAAATGTAGAGTTTCTTCAGGTAAGAACTCTATTTAGTACTACTCCCTATGAAGGAATCATGCAGTAACAATAATCATTGCTTCTTTGGGGACAAATCTTGAAAAGAATCCTAGATGTCCCTCTAGTGGTGGTCCTATATTCCACAAAATTTGATGAGCCGTTGATGATGTCCATTTTATGGTGATTACATTGGTAACAGCAATTCTGCTCATATTTTTCAAACCAGTCATCCTATAATGATAGAGTAAAAAATCTGGATTTAGGAAGTTTAAGACAAACCACAACATTCTAAAATTTCAGCAAAGTGAATACAAATCCCATTTCTCAGAGGGTAAACTAGCCAATTTGGGGTCCTTTGTTTTCCAAATGCTAAGTATTTCTGAGTAGTTGTGATTCAATGTTCTCAGTTCAGTGAGCCTCCCTATGAGACGAGCAAAATGTTGTAGGTCTTCTGGATGATAAATTTTTGAATATTTGTACAAAATTTGCAAAACGGGTTCTTGTAAATTTTCCACATGTTGCTTATTTTTCAGGCATGGACGATCTGAAAAACATCATCAGATATATCTTAATAAGTGCTGAAAAGTGGAAGATAATTAATTTAGAACAATACAGTTTTAAATAATAAAAATAGCAAATATTTACTGAACCTTTAATATATGCCAGATTTCATGCTATGTAACTTTCTTCTATGCAATGTCTTATTTAATCTTCATAATACTCTATGAAGAGTATTTCTTAATGATTAGACAGCATTCATTTATCCAGTCATTGTGCTGGAGATACAGCAGTGAACATAGACTAAATTTCCTGCCCTCATTGAGCTTATATTTTGGGTCTGGGAGGAAAGAGACATATACACAGTTTTTTTAAATAAAAATATATGACAACAATAAGTGAGAGTAGGGGATAAGAATTTACGGTGAGGAGGAGGTAGCTATTTTTAAAAGGGTAATCAGAGATAAGATGACATTTAGCAGAGATCCAGGACAGTGAAGGAGGGAGCCATGAAGCTATCTAGGAAAGAGCTTTATACGCAGAAGATTTGTCAAGTACAGTAGAACCTATGGAAGGAGCCTGCTTGAAATTTTCAGGGAGCATGTGCATCAAAAGCAATGTGGCTGTGGTGGTGTAAGCAAAAGGAATAGTAATAGGCAATGATGGAAAGAAATTTGGCTTTAAACGGTGTAAAATAGAAAGCCATTAAAGGGTTATAAGCAGAGGAATGACATGATCTGGCTTTTGTTGTCAAAGAATCACTGGCTACAGTACAAAGAATAGACCCTAGGGAGGCAAAGGCAGAAACAGGAAAGTGAGTTAGTAGTTTTATTAGGATGGCAGGGACAGAGACAGTAAGCAGTGGTTGAGTTCTGGATCTATTTTGAGGCTAGAGCCAATGAGATTTGTTGCATATTTGATATGGGTATAAAAGAAAAAAAGAAGTGAAGGATGACTTCAAGAATTTTGGCTTACACAACTTGAAGGATGGAGATGCCATTTAGTAGAGATGGAGGAAGCATATAAGAGGGTCAGGGGAGCAATCGGGAGTTCACATTCAGACATGTTAAATTTTATATGCCTACTAAACATCCAAATTGAAATCTTGAGTAGGCTATTAAATGGCGCTTAGGATAGCAGTCCAGGTTGGTATATAATTTGGGAGTTGTCAGCCTCTAGATGGCATTTAAAGTCATGAGATAGGATGAAATTTCAAAGGAAGTGTGTATAGAAGAAAAGAGAACTGAGTCCTGGGACATTTTAACCTTTATCAATGTGTGAGATGAGGGGGAATTAACAAGACAGAGCAGCTACTGAGGAGGAAAACCAAGAGAGAATAATGTCCTGGAAATCAAGTGGGAAAAAAATCATGTCAAGAAGGGCATGATCAACTGAAGCCAAATGGTAAGTGTTCTAAGAAAGAGGGAGTGATCTGCATAACTGACAGGTCAAGTAAGATCAAGACTAAGAATTGACCACTGGAATCTGCAATGCCAAATTACTGAAGATTTTGATAAGTTATGGTGGAGGGGAAAGGCAGGGACAAAATCTGACTGTATTGGGTTCAGAAGTGAATGAGAAGAGAGAAATGGAGGCACGAGTACAGACAACTCTTAAAAACTTTTTTTTTTGCTGTAATGTAGAACAGAGAAATAGGAGAATAGCTGAAAGGGGATTTGAGGTCAAAAAGGCATTTTTTTAAGATGCAAGAAATTACAGCATGTTCGTAAGCTGAAGAGAATGCTCTTATAGAGAAGGCAATTTTGATGAAAATTGGTACATTTGGAATCAATGAGTAATATAACCACCACAAACTTCATGATTTCATTGCCAAACTTAATCCAAACTTTTACTGCTAAATAGTTTTTTACCTGAAAAAAATACTGTTGTGGCTGCAAGCAGAGAATATTCAGTATTAGTAATACTAATCTCGCTCATTCTTCTACAGAAGTAATACAGTGTGGTAATAAATTCTTCAGCAATACCTAGAAAGATTAATATCAAATGTATTTTTCATCAGAACATAGTACAGACTCATATTGCCATTATCATATTTTCTCAAAGTCATATAAGAAAATGAAACGTCTGAGCAATTTTTTCCATCCAATACAATATTTTGTATTATATGTAATATTACCAGTCAGCAAGGTAGAAAGACAGTCTTCACTGCAAAATGTTTCCTTAGAATAAACAGCACTTTTATCACCACTCTGACTGTGACAATTTAGTGAATGATCTGAATGATTCGATATTTTCATAGTACCTAGTTAAGGGAAAAATATAAAGTCTGATTTTTTAAAATCTTTATATGGACAGTAAATTCAGTCTCTCTAATCTCTAAGACAGGAAACATTCCAAACAAATGGTAGCTTTATAATTTTTATTACTGAAACATGAATCTAGAATAATAGTTCACTCTTTATATAAAAATTATATAGAAGATATGTGTTTTCTATGATGCTATATAAAAAGAATGGCTTTCTTTAAAAGGAAAGCAAAAGATCAAACGATGAATTGGAAAACTGTAAACAGCTATTATGAAGTACTTATCTGTACACTAACTAGTAAAATAACAATATAAGAAGAAATAGCTCAGTGTTATATAATTTGTTGCTAAAATTAACAATAACATTAAGATTGAGTTAATTGACCTTTTTTACTTTCAGAAGTTGATGACAAACATTCTTTTTGACTGTAAATTTGGGCCACATGAAGGAACATCACTTCAGTTTTTGATCCCTTCTGTAATGCAGTCTGATCCTCATTGGTCAAATTTTCAAATCCTTTGCGAAAAGACCACATAATTGTTTGAAATAAGTAATGAAAAGATAATGTTCAGGTATAGGATTTAACATTTTTATATTTTTTACTTGTAATATGAATCCTGACTGCTCCCTTAGAATAATCATGATTCCACATGGTAATATTTTGGGGCACTTTCATCAGAACCAGATAATACTTTCCCATGGCAAGAGCAAATTAAACATAGTTGGTTTAGCCTTGAAGAATTTATTTTCACATTTAAATAGATGGCTAAATTTTGGCCAACAGCAGCTTGACTTTTTTTTTTTTTGGTATGGAACAGGGAATTTTGTTTGTTTCATGTTTTATCTAAAAAACAAAAACAATTTATTTCCAAAAATAGAATAAAACATACTACCAATGATAGTTTTTCTTAACTCTAAGTCTTTGAAGTCACTTGAATAATATTTTTAAACATTTATATTTTCATCCACCTGATTGATTAAAGCAAACAAAGTAAACATGTTTTTGAATTTAGAAGCAGTTTTGGTAGAAAAATAGAGGGTTTTGTTTTCTTAAAATGCCACCTTCCTTTAAAACAAGGAACTTTAAAAAAAAAATTACATATTAAATTACTTTTTTCCAAAGGTAAAGTGATTACCTGGGAGTCCTTTGGTGAAATCCATTAACCTCTGTATGTAAAGGACAACTGTCTCTGAGAGTCGCAAAAATATCAGTTCAGGATTTGCATATCCCTGCAGCTAATCAACAAAAAGAAATGAGTAATAATTTTTTTCTTTCAAATAACTGTTTAAATTTTAAACTTTTATGATTATGCTGTTATTTTCTAACATAATTATACAAATTATTTCTTGCTAGTAATAAACACATACAAATCTTTCTGTTTCTTCTAAAGGAATTGTATATTTTTGATGAGCAGCCACAATGTTGTTAATGAGCTGATATTCCTCTTGTGTTAGTTCCATGCTCTCCTGAATCTGTAAGAAGATATAGGGGAAAAACTATAATGCATACTTATTAAACAAGACATCATCATTAAAGAAACAAGAAATTTTATAAGAAAAGTCTTGCCACTTTTGCAGATCTAGTAGTGGATGATACAGCTTTGTTGTTTACCCCCTCCTCTTCCACTTTGATGTTAGAGCAAAAACTATTTTTCTGCTTAAAGTTCCTTCGAAGTCTCTTTGATTTGCACTGAATTTCTGTGAGCAAACCTGTGATATTACAAAATTCACATAAAATGTTTTTGGTACAACAAATAACATTATGGAATTTCACAAAAATTGTCTTATATTGTACATATATGTGATCATGAACTTGTCTTTTCACAAAGAACCTTTCTTTTTTGGCGACCATGTACAACAGCAGTTAAATTTACTGCATTTCTTACTTCTTTTCCTTCCACAACTACCTACTTAAAACTACAAAATCATCCTAGACATAAATTAAAAATTAATTTTGCATCTCCAAATTATAAATTTAGACCTTTTTATGTTAGAGAAATTTCCACATTAATTATACATTGGAAGCAACAGAATGTCAACTGGTACATTGAAGGGAAACTGCTAATTTAAAATTCTTTTTCTAGGTGAATTATATAACTTTAGGTTTAGTAATATAAAAATACAAGGATTTCCAATTAAGAAGAAAATATGATTATTACCAAAGTTAGAGCAATATAGCATAGAACAGAGTTTATGGAAATAATTACCTAGATTGGTAACTGGCTATCCTAATTTAGCAGTTGCTAGAAAAATAGCTTAAATCCAGACAAATATGTTATGTTTAAATATGTCCATAATAACTTGAAGAATGTAAGTTCCCAGTAAGGTAAGAAAAACTAAAATCCGTCTCAAACAAACAAACAAAACACAATGGCACTTACATTCTTCCAGCATTCCTACTGCCTTACACTTTTTTAATCTGCACTCTTGACATTTTCTACGCATGTACATGTCCATTTCACAGTGACCACCATTCTTGCAACTATATACTGCATTTTTGGTGATGCTACGTCGAAAAAACCCTAATAACAAAACAGAGTTTTTAAAATTTTACTATTAGGTATTTTTAGTTACTTGTTTTTAACCTTCATAGTGAATGTAATCAAGTTAACTAAATTAGTACAATAAAATGTTTTTTCCCTCAGTAAGAAGGTTTAGTTTAATATACATTTATCTGGATAATTGGTTTAATCCTCTGTTATTTGATATATTTTATTCCATGGTGGTTCTTGTCAATAATCTATCTGGAAATTAAACTAAATAACCCCAACACATTAAAACAACTATTTTCTATCGTTATATCATCTAAAAGCATTTTAAAACTATATTTTACAGAATATCAAGATTCAACAGCACATCTCTCAAGGTTCTCTAGAAGGAATATGTGCTCATGTAAAATAAAACTATAAGAAAAGCCTCTCTTTTTCTCTCCTCACATTTTCTACCTCAACTCCTAAAGGAAAAGATATTCTTCCAAACTTACTCCTTTGTCTTTCTTCCTTTTTAGCACTTCCCCAGATGAGAAAGTATTGCTAATTTATTTAGTTAAAGATTTTGAATGGGCTGGGGGGGGGGGGGTGTTGAGGAGGGGTGTGGAGATTCTACATTTTCCTAAATTAATGCATAGCAGTCTCTTCCCATTTCCTCTTTGATTTCCCATTCCTATGCAATGATCCCTGCCATCTTCCTCTTATTCCATTCCAAGCAGTGAAGTTGATAAGGCTAGGCAACACCTCTCTTAGAAGCCTGCTATACCCTTTTTATAGACACACTTGAAAGTGGGAGTTTCATGACTTAGATTCAGCAAAGGGAATAGAAAGCTCAGCTTAGTTTTCCAGAACTATGCCTCATTCTTCAACTTAGTTTTAACACCAAGGCCCTGCATTTTAAGAGTAAGCAAATACTGGCCCAGCTATTCTACTCATAAAGCTGTTACCTCCTTTCCCTTGATCTTCTTTTTGGCTATTCTTCATGTGGGGTATTTGTGAGATTCTGACAATAAGACTTCACCTTGAACTTCTAGGCATATTTACCTAGTGCTGTAGTTATCTAATCATTTCCAGCTTCTGTCCCAATATTGCATTTGTGAATAAAAAAATGCAGAAGTGTTTCAAAACCTCAAAACTTCCTCAAGGACTATTTTAGTCAAAAATGTTGTTGTCAATGACGATCTTCACTTGCAGACCTCCAATTTGTTTTCAAAAAAGCACTCCCAAAAAGTAGACTTAGAATCTTAGAAGTCATTTAATTGAAATTTCTTCCTAATTCATGAATTATACCAGCCACATGAGAAGACCTAATAGTTAACATTCAGATCTTTTTAAAAGACTTTTTTTATTTCAACATCAGATTCACCTAGGAACACGGAAACTTTCTGCCAATAAATATTTTGAATTTTATGTTTAAATGCAAAAGTCTTCATCAAAATTAAAAAGAAAACCAAATTAAAACTTCATTAAATTCCATTTTCATGTCTTTGATCCCACAGATTGATCACCTTTAAACATATCAATGGCTCTCCTTGGTTTTATTTTTCACATTTTAAAAAGAGTATTCTTACATGTTTAAAATTTTGTGACTCTTCAGTGAACACTATGATTAAAGTTTTAACTTTATCCTTACCTTTGCAGCCTTCACAAGTAAGTGCATTATAATGATATCCTGATGCTTTATCACCACAAACTACACAGAGTTCTTCCTGTCCCTTAATATGAATGGAAGAATGAGTTATTCTGGACCTTTTTATTCCAGGGTAACCATCTTCAGCATCATGGGCAACCACATGAGTGGATTTATTTAATGCACAGGAAAAAAGTCCATATTCTCCATCACTGAACTGTGGATCCAAGCTATAAGTGTTGAAATGACTTTGTAAAGATTGGGACTGTAGAGCTGGAGGAAACTGGACAGTAGAATATCGGCAATAAGGTGATTCTTGAAATTCAGTGTCGTGCAGCTGATAATTGATTTGTTCTGGCAGAATATCTAGTTTTTTTGACACACACACACACACACACAAAAAAATGGTGAAAGTCAGGTTCATAATTATTTTCAAATTTCAAAGAGTTTTACACTCAAAGAACAGAGTTAGTTCAACATGTTCACTACATCCCAGGGACTCGCTCTCTAGCAGGAGGGGCAGACAGTAAACTGAATTTCAATGCATGATAAATGCTGCCATCCCAGAAGTATGCAGAGGTTGCTCAGGAGCTGGGAGAAAGGGTTGCTAATGGCTTACATACCAATCCAGTCTATTTCCATAAGTAGAAATGAATATTTCCCAGAGTTTGAAAGGAAAGCTTTTCCCCAGCTTCAGCATTTTCTTTGTTGTAAATAAAATTGTTTTCAGTGCAATCAGATCACTAAAGAGATGAATTAATAAATTATCCCACGCCCGCACCAAAAAATCAAACTAAAATACAATTATACCAGTTATCTAGTTATTTCAAGCAAAAAAAAAAATGTTTAAACTCCTCATTTAATATACCTTAACACTCTCGTTCACCATTTGTAGACCTGATTTAAATTGCTAAAGTTTCTTTTCTATTTTGTTGTCTAGCAATTCAGTTATCTGGGGATAAAATTCACCTACCTCACAGGGTGACTGTAAGAATGAAATAAAATGTGATATCCAAAAGCATGTACAAAATACAAAATGATACTTAATGACTATTTTTATTATTATCAGAAGCTCCCAAACACCAACTTACTTTCTGTTTTCAGGAGGATTACTGAAATAAATCCAGAAAATTGGCTACAAAAAGACCCAGGAATACTTAGTTGCTCTATGTCTGTATTTAGTAATATTTGTACTTCTCCTGGTGCTGAATCACAAGGTGGTTAGACTTACTCTCACCCTCAAAATTCTACCAAGATTAGTAAACAGCATAATTTCTATTAATTCACATAAAGCATTTGCAATCTTCTAGCATCCAATCCATTGCAAAGTGTTGAATAAATGCTAATGACAGCCTGATAGAAGAAGAAAAGTTATCAATAAAAACAATGTAACTTTTTTTAAAGACGAGGACCCTTCTTGGCTGAGTGTCAAAAGACTGCAGAATAGTGGCTGATCCATTGGCATGGAAATCAGAGTTCAAAGTATAATATAGAAGAAAACTGCATTTAAAATCAATTCATATTATAATCTTAGTCTTTTTGAAGAAAAATCCTGTTGTCTTTTGAACGCTGTTTTCTATTTCTATTTCTATTTTTTATAAGATAAAAATCTTCCATTAAGTTTCAGGTACATTGAATAACTACTCTGAATGACATTTTCTGAATTGCATGTGAACTAGCTTCAGCTAACCCCTAAAAATAACATAATTTGCATGTAAATTCTATTTTTAAAAATTGAATACAATTTTAGACTATTGTGCTTTTTCTCCCTTACATTTGATTCTGACTTACAACATTTTGGTATTTCTGATTTTTGAAATTAATTATTTTCTTTGGTAGGGAGTAATTGAAAGTCCTTGGTTCATTTGTTAATTTCTTTAAAAAAAACAACTCTGGAGTAGCACAGACATATATATACTACCAACTGTAAAATAGACAGTCAGTGGGAAGTTGTTGTATAACAAAGGGAATCCAACTCGAGGATGGAAGATGCCTTAGAGGACTGGGGCGGGGAGGGTGGGGGGGACTCGAGGTGGGGGGAGTCAAGGAAGGGAGGGAATACGGGGATATGTGTATAAAAACAGATGATTGAACTTGGTGTACCCCCCCAAAAAAAAAAAAAACTCTGATTAACCACAATTCCCACCCCAAAGAAAGTTTTATCAACTATCATACTGTAGTTTTTTTGTCACATACCATAGTACTGCACTGGTTCAGCAAGACAGTACCCATCAGATGCAGTGACGTAAGTATTGGACATTCTCTGTTCCAATTTTCACTTCTTCATTAGTAGATGCTAAAATAGAACCTGAAGGAAACAAAAATTTTGTAGACTTTTTGAAAGTATGATTAGCCAATCAGTACGATTTTATAAAACTATAATACTGTTTTCAAAAAATAAAGAATTTAGCAGACTTTATACAAGACATTTATATTTACACTTTAACTGGAAGAACATTGATTTTTCATATCTTTACATACCAAATTATTTAATTCTGACAATTTCTTGTTGCTCAGCTCTTTAAAATAACTTAAATCTTGGTAATAAGCATTATGGCTCTTGAAAGGGTACCAAACTTTGGAGTTAGACTTCATACACTGCCTTCACCACTTATTTATGGGTCATTTTTACACCTCCCTGAACCTTGGTTTCCACATTTGTAGAAACGAAAGTATGAAGCACACCTAGCAAAGTTGCTGGGAGAGTTTAATTAATGTGTTTAAAATCCAGCAAGGAACGTCCCTGGTGGTGCAGTAGTTAAGAATCTGCCTGCCAAAGCAGGGGACATGAGTTCGATCCCTTATCCAGGAAGATCCCACATGCCGCAGAGCAACCAAGCCCGTGCACCTCAACCATTGAGCCTGCACTCTAGAGCCTACAAGCCACAGTTGCTGAGCCCACGTGCTGCAACTACTAAAGCCCACGTGCCTAGAGCCCGTGCTCCACAACAAGAGAAGCCACAGCAATGAGGAGCCTGAGCACCACAACGAAGAGTAGCCCCCACTCGCCACAACTAGAGAAAGCCCACACGCAGCAACAAAAAGACCCAATCTAAAAATAAATAAATAAATTTAAATAAATAAATAGAAGAATTAAAGAATAAAAATAAAAAAATAAAAATTAAATTTAAAAAATAAAAAAAATAAAATCCAGCACATTTCTTGACTTAAAAACTGAGTCCTATAATTATTATTCTAATAGTTTCAATAGATTTCAGTGTTCTAAATTTAGATGAATTAGGAAGAAAAAGTACACTTTTCATGAAGTAAATTAAAGAGTAGGAAAAGAATGGCTTTCATAGCACTTTAATCTTCTAAATTCTTCATAAATATTTTTCATAGCACTATGATATGCTTAACATTAAAACATTAATTTTGGTTTTTTGATTACTGAAAAAGTGTTTTATTTTTTAATAGTAAAGACTAAAAATCATAAGCCATTATGAGGAAAACTTATTCAAAATCTAAGACTACCCCTTATAGGAAAAAAACTATTATTGTTATTTCCTAGGAAGGAATTCCAAAAATAATGTATCTTTGAATAGACCTAAACAGGAAATCACAGTTAAAGAAATTGGAAATTATTAAAAGAAAGTAAAGGTCACTTTAGAATCCCTGATATTTTATAGCTTTATCCTCTCTATTCGAAGGTAAAGCTGTTTTCACCTTTTAAAAGAACCATAAAAGAATAAAATCAGTTTTAAGTCATACCAAAAGATATACACAACAAACTTCTGAGATAGCTTCTGAGATTATATTGAAAAATCTTTTATTTAGATTTATTTCTCATGTGATGGGGTCAAGGCTAAGGTTTTTACATTCGTGAAGATGATTAAAATAGTAATATCTCTGAAATTTGTCTCCTATATTCTTTAATAGGCTCAAGCTTCCTTTAGAAGTACTTGAATCCCCCACTCTCTAACAGCATAGCAGTAGTCATGTAGAGGAAGTACTGAATGGAACAGATGAAGCAAAAGTGAAGCACTTTCAATATGAAGTTTTCCTTGAAAAGTAAGGACTAAAATCAATAAGATCAGTCAGTATTACAACAGATTAATTGGGTCTCCATATAAAAAGAATTCTAAATGCTATCAGTTTAATTTCTGTCATACTTTTTAGCAATAATCCCATTTAGTTCTCTCCAAACTTCTCTTTTGAGTCTCAATTTGATTTTAGAAAATTTCAAATGAATGTGAAAACTTGAAGTTGTTACTCACCCTTCTTTTAAAATTGCTGCTTTTAGCATTAGGCTTCATATAATACTAAATATCTGAAAATTAAAAAGTATTTGATACTCCTTTTTTTCACTGAGCAAGATTTCATTTAAGAAATAAATGTAAAATAGATAGCTAGTGGGAAGGAACTGCCTAACACAGGGAGATCAGCTCAATGATTGCTGATGACCTAGAGGGGTGGGATAGGGAGGGTGGGAGGGAGGCTTGTGAGGGAGGCTCAAGAGGGAGGGGATATGTATAAATACAGCTCATTCGCTTTGTTGTACAGCGGAAACTGGCACAACAGTATAAAGCTATTATACTTCAACGAAGATTGAAAAAAAAAAGAAATAATATAGAGGCTTTTCTCACCTTCTAAGATGGCCCACACTCTGTCTGTGGAGTGTGTTTTGTCTCTGAATAAATCCATTTCCTACCTATCACTTTGTCTCTCACTTAATTCTTTCTGCAATGAGACATCAAGAACCTGATCTTCATTAAGTCCTGAAACCAGATGCCATCAAGTATTTCTATGTTGCCTTCTTCTAACTCCAACAGACTTTGAGTTTTGGTCTGCATCCTACCACCTGGACCAGTGCATACCACATAGCTGTGACAGGTCTTACTTGCTGCACGCAGGATCTTTAGTTGCAGCATGCAGACTCATTTGTGGCATGCATGAGGGATCTAGTTCCCCAACCAGGGATCAAACCTGGGCCCCCTGAATTGGGAGCACAGAGTCTTACCCACTGGACCATCAGGGAAGTCCCAGCGACACCTGGGATCTTAGTTCCTGGACCAGGGATCAAACCCATGCCCCCTGCAGTGGAAGAGAGGAGTCTTAACCACTGGACCACCAGCAAGTCCCCACATCTTTCTTTTTAATATGCTTTCTTCTTTCTCTTTAATTAAAATAAAGTAAAATTTTACTCTGCACATCATTGTATGTGTATTGCTATATATAGTATTTTACCTGAAACTAACATACGCTGTACCTAATAGATGGGGTAAGTAAAGAATTTTCAAGGGTAATTTTAACTATGGGACATAATTGTCACCTTACCTCTGCCGACTCTCTATCCCTAAAAAATGTGAAGCATGTAGCACAGTGCCTGACCCACAGGACTTGCCTTCAGCCTGGACCCCACCTCCTACAACCCACACATACTCTCTCACTAAAGTTACCAATGACCAAAAAAATCATGTATGTAATCAAAAAAAAAAAAAGAAAGAATATACAATAAACTAGAGGTAACATATTAAAACAAAACTGGTAATATCCTGGCAAATACACACCTAAGTATCTTATAACAATGCTGCTGTCAGTGTTCATATCATAAATAATGTTCTGAAACCAAATCCTTCCAATACTGATAAATAAGTGCTCCAAAATATTGTCTAAAGCAGAAATGTTTTTATCAGTTTATGGACTACAGGGTACCTTAGAGGTATTGAGGGATTGGTTCCAGACCACTGAAATTAAGCAAATATCACAATAAAGCAAGTCACATACATTTTTTTGTTTCCCAGTGCATATTAAAAGTTATATTTACTTTATCCTGTAGTCTACTAAGTGTGCAACAGCATCATGTCTTTTAAAAAAATACCTTATTAAAAAATACTTTATTGTTAAAAAATGTAATCATCATCTGAGGCTTTAGCAAGTCATAATCATTTTGCTGGTGGAGAGTCTTGCCTCAATGTTGTCGGCTACTGACTGATCGGGGTGGTGGTTGCTGAAGATTGGGATGACTATGGCAATTTCTTAAAATAAGACAACTATGAAGTTTCCCACATCAACTGACTCTTCCTTTCATGAATGATTTCTCTGTAACATGCACTGCTGTTTCATAGCAGTTTACCCACAGTAGAACTTCTTTCAAATTGGAATCAATCTTTCAAACCCTGCCTGTGCTTTATGAACTAAGTTTATTTAATATTCTAAATCCTTTTTGTGATTTCAACAACCTTCATAGCATCTTCACCAGTGGTAGTTTCCATCTTAAGAATCCACTTTCTTCGCTCATCCATAAGAAGCAACCCCTCATCCATTCATGTTTTCTATGAGACTGCAGCAAGTCAGTCACATATTCATGCTTGACTTCTATTTCCACCACAACTGCAGTTACTTCCTCCAATGAAGTCTTGAACCCCTCAAAGTCATCCATAAGGTTTGGAATCAACTTCTTCCAAACTCCCAATAATGTTGATATTTTGACCTCTTCCCCTGAATCATGAATGTTCTTTTTTTTTTTTAGGTTTTTTTTTTTTGGGGGGGGGGGGCAGGGGGTTGCTGCACCAGTTGGCATGTGGGGTCTTTATTTCCTGACCAGGGATCAAACCCATGCCCCCTGTAGTGGAAGTGCTGAGTCTTAATCACTGGACTGCCAGGGAAGTCCCTGGATGTTCTTAATGGCATCTAGAATGGTGAATCCTTACCAGAAGATTTTCAAATTACTTGGCCCAGATCCATCAGAGGAATCAATACCTGTGGCAGCTATAGCTTTACAAAATGTATTTCTTAAATAATAAGACTTGAAAGTCAAAAGCCATGGCTGCAGAATGGATGTTGTGTTAGCAGGCATAAAAACAACATTAAACTTACTATACATCTCCATTAGAATTCTTGGGTGACCAGGTGCATTGTCAATGAGCAGTAATATTTTGAAAAGAAACTTTTTTTTTTTTCTGAGCAGTAAGTTTCAATAGTGGACTTAAAATATTCAGTAAACCATGCTGTAAATGGATGTGCTGTCATCCAGACTTTGTTTTTTCCATTTATAGAGTACAGGCAGTGTAGATTTAGCATAATTCTTAAGGGCTCTGGGTTTTTAGAATAGTAAGTGAACGTTGGTTACAACTTCAAGTCACCAGCTGTATTAGCCCCTAACAGGAATGTCAGCCTTTCCTCTGAAGCCTTGAAGCCAGGCATTGACTTCTCCTCTCTAGCTATGGAAGTCCTAGATAGCATTTTCTTCCAGTGTGAGGTTATTTCATCCACATCTGTTGTTCAATGGAGCCACCTTCATTCATTACTTAGGTATGCCTTCTGGATAATTTGCTCCAGCTTCTTCATCAGTACTTGCTGCTTCAGCTTACACTTTTATGTCATGGAGATGGCTTCTTTCCTTAAACATCATGAACCCACCTCTGCTAGCTTCAAACTTTTCTTCTGAAGCTTCCTCATCAAATCTCAGCCTTTGTAGAATTGCAGAGAGTTAGAGCTTTGCTCCAGGTTAAGTTGTGGTTTAAAAGAATGTTACGGTTGGTTTGATCTTTCATCCAGACCAATAAAACTTTCTCCATATCAACGATAGGGCTGTTTCACTTTCTTATCATTTGTGTGTTCACTGGGGAAGCACCTTTATCAAGAACTTTTCCTTTGCATTCGCAACTTGGCTAACTGTTTAGCACAAGAGGCCTGGCTTTTGACCTATCCCAGCTTTTAAAATGCCTTCCTCACTATGCTTAATTATTTCTAGCTTTTGATTTAAAGTGAGAGATATGATGCTCTTCCTTTCACTTAGAGATCACTGTAGGGCTATTCAATGGCCTAACTTCAATATACTTGTGCCTCAGAGAATAGGGAGGCCCAAGGAGAGGGGAAAGATGGGAATCAGGCAGTTAGTGAAGCAGGCAGAATACATACAACATTTATCAATGAAGTTAACTTTTTATGGGCATGGGTTCACAGTGCCCCAAGACAATTACAATGGTAACATCAGAAATCAGTGCTCACAGATCACCATAACAAATACAATAATAATGAAAAAAATTTGAAATATTACAAGAATTAACAAAATATAACACAGAGACACAAAGTGAGCTAATTGCTGTCGGAAAAAATGGTTCCAATAGACTTGCTCAATGCAGGGTTGTCACAAAACTTCAATTTGTAAAAAACTCATTATCTGCAAAGCACAACAAAGCAAAGTGCAATAAAATGAAGTACACTTGTAGTTATATTCCAGAGCATATATGAAACATAAACATAAATAGGCCATTGATTAAAATATGCTTTTTAAAATATGAAATATTTATCTCTTTTATATGCTCATAGAAATAGTTGCATTATTTTCTACATAAAATGTTCACTAATTAAATTTTTCTTCAGACTTTTAAATGTCTATTAGAAGTATTATAATATGTATGCATAGTAAAACAAACTTTCAGAAATAATATGCTTATAAAATTAGTTTTAAAACATTTAATTAAATTATTAATAACATAGAGGTATGTAATCAAAAACTTCCTATCCTATTAAAGTAAAGAGAAAAGTTACAATGGGCTTGGAATGATTCTATTTCATTATCTTTCCTAGTAAATATTTATTTAAAAAGAAAATAACTTAGCTGAGAGAGGAGATTTTTATCAAGAGGATCAATTTGGCCTGGGCAAAGGCTATTTTTTTCTTTAACAAATTTAACTTTATAAAAAACTGTATTTTTCACAGATCATGATAGCTATTTTACTGAAAAGATGCTTAATTGCATAAACGAATTTGCATCTCCTCTGCTTTAATCATAAATTGTTCTTAGTAAATCTTTATATGCCCAAACCTTAACAGGAAAAACATATTGATTCCTGAGAACTACATCTATATGTTAAAGAATTTTACAGTTTTCACATTTTTACTCTTGCAATATGTCATTTGAATCATGAATAATACATTGCTTGTTGACATAATTGACATAATTGAAAAGTAGATTGCTTCACAAGAAAAGCACCAGAAAAGTTTTCATAGTAGCATCTACTAAAAAATGAGTGATAGTGCTATATGATACATAATTATAAGAAGGTTTTTATGGTAGTGCTTCTTTGAGCCAAAGTTCTCTGAGCTTATTGGAACCAGGAAAAATGAAAAGAATATATTTGAATAATAACATGAATTAAGGCTTCTTGATTCCTCCATAAGAATCTATCCTTTAACTTTTGAATACAGGGAGGATTTTACCCTGTGAAGTCTTCTCATGATTTTATTATACAGCTTTATCAAGATGCAATTTACATAACATCATATTCATACTTTTAAATTCACTGCACAGTTCAGTGGTTTTTAGAATATTCACAAAGTGTGCAGCTATTACCATCATCTAATTCCAGAGCATTTTCATCACCCCAAAGTGATCACCCTATAACTGTAAGGGTGGCACTTCATTCCCTCCTTCCCCCAACCCCAACAACCACTAAGCAACTTTCTGTTCCTATGGATATGCCTATTCTGGACATTTCATATAAATCTAATCATATAATTCATATATAGTTTTAAATGAAAAAAGTATTTAATTAATATCACATTAAGTACTTTTCACAGCTTAAGACAGAAGGAGAAAATAGATTAAATATTTAGAAAATTCATGACTATGAAACTAATATTCTATATACTTCAGAGGTATAGAAATATTTGTGTCTTTTTCCATAATCTGACATAATTTTCATAATTATATCATCATAGACTTCAACAAAAATATAATTTCCTGAATACATATTTGTCAGAATTTATTTCAAGTGGTTTGAATTCACACATAACCTATTGCTTCAAAAAATAAAATAAATAAAATATTTTATCAATAAGATCTTGATTTAAAAACAAGTTTAATTTTTAAAAATATAACAGTAAACATTATTGTGAAATGACATATTATCACATTAAATGTCAAGTCCAGCTAGAATCCAAAATTACCTTGTCATTCTTTAGGAAAGAACCAAATAATTGTGTAATCTACTTAATTAAATTTATTTTCAAGGAGAAAATGCTTTCTATAGTTTGACTATCATAGTAACAACAATTGTCTTATTCACCTTGCAAAAATTAAGTTAATGTTAGTGGAAACTAAAGATCTCAAAAAATACCCTCTAATTTATTAATATCTTAGAGTTTAATAATGAAGTGAGTTGTCAACAAAATTAGCATTCATTTACACAGAATAAAATACATTTTTCTTATTTTAGAGAGAACAAAATACTCACAGTTCAACGATATTACTAGAGATTGTCCTTTTTCTCAGAGAATGAGTATAGATAGATTTAGCAATGAGTTTAACTTTCCATCTGGAGCAACTGAGACTTTTCCCAGTTAATCAAGGAGTGGGGGTGGGGGCACACTGTGCATACACTTGGGCTCTAGACACTCTGCAGAGCAATGCTTCAGCTCTGAGAGACAAACTTCCCACGCAATCCTCTTGGGTCAAAGCAAGGGCAGTTACAAACTGACATAAATCAAATAATAACCAGATCATCAGGGATAGAAGCCTTTGGGACCTTCAGGTCACACTCTCCCAGAATTCTTTACTGTTTACTTAATACATACTTTGTTTTCTTGATTGAATTTGACATTCTTCCATTCTGATTACAAAACATTGGGTCTCTACAAACTACTAAGTAATATATACAGGAAGAAAAAAAAAACTTCATTAAATTCAAACTCCACTAATACAGGTGCTATAACAATTCAACTTGAAGTTTATTTTTTCATTATCTATAAAAAGGGAATTTGTTAAACCAATTAGCAGCATGTAATAATAATTCAGAGATTGCTGCAGTGTTAGATGTGTATAAATCATCTAATCCAACTCTCCCATGTTTTGGGCTAAGAAAAACTGCAACACAAATAGATACTACTCCTTGTTCAAGTTTTCATAGCTAGTTAGTAGCAGAGATGAAACTCAATGAAAATCCAAGCAGTTGAACAAGATATATAAATAATTTTATTATGAGTTTTTTAATATCATGTACATAAATAAAGTCTGTTGGATACCAGACTCAGAGTCTCATTCCTTTAAGGCATTTCTGCAGAGGCAAGTTTACAAATGTGTTCTACCACTAAACTCCATTCTCCTGGTCACACCATCTCTGACCTGATGACTCACTCTTTTATCTAATTCTATGCTCTTATCTCAGACCTGCCCAGTCCCACTTTCACGTAAACAGGGCACAGCCTTAGTATATGCCTCTACCTTTCCTGATCTTGTCCACCTCCAATTTCTGACTTCAAGCTATAATACTGACGATGAATTCTTCAAGGGTCCTCATCTACCACAAAGCAGAATTCATGACAAGATCAAGTCACGTCACACGGAGTTTTGTTTACTTTTTAAAATAATAGGCCCTGTATCTGTGAATTTTAATTAGTGAACCGAAGAATAACAACCATAGTATTATAATTCATTTATACTGATTCTAAAATATTCTGAAAATAGACTCCAAATTATGTCTTAAAAGAGGTGACACTCTACTAGAAACCTTACATTGAAAAATAGCAAAACAACTACATAAGGCAGGAAATGATGAGGTTCCATGTCAATTTCTACCACTTCACCCTAATATGTAAAACTTTTTCCTCAATAAATGATAGAATAAGTTAAAAAAAAAAGAAAAAAGAAGAAAAAAGAAAAGAAGAGGAAAGGAAAGAAGAATAGCAAAACAAACATATACTACTTGATATTTTTGAAAGCAGTACTTAACTTCTAAATATTTATGCAGAACATTTGTTTCTTAAGAGAACATTTTTTAAAGAACTTCAATCTTTTCACTATTAATATACAAATATCAGGGATAATTTATAAAATTGTATTGCTTAGATAATTCCCAATTTTATCCTCTGTTTACAAGCTGAATTATTAGTTTCTGTATCAAAAAAATACAATTTCAAATGCTCAATGATTCAAACTTTTCACTTATTCATATCATTCTGACCACGCATACCCTCAACCCCACCCTGATTATATCTGAGATACTACAATCCATTGACAATCAGCTTCCTTATTTAGTTTTACAAAAAATGATTCGGGAATTCCCTGGTGGTCCAGTGGTTAGAACTTTGTGCTCTCATTGTGGTAACCTGCGTTCAATCCCTGGTTGGGATCTAAGATCCTGCAAGCTATGTGGCTTCAGCCAAAAAAAAAAAACAAAACAAAAACAAAAACTAAAAAAAAGAATGATTCATCCAGAACTTTACAGCTACAAACTTTGACATGTACTTCCCTGGTTTATAATAATACTCTAGACTTACTGTGACATTAGCCTAGTGCTCATTCCAAGGTACTTAAAGATATGTGCAAATATATGTTGATATTTTAAAATAAGGGAAGCAGAATATATTTTTCAAATTTTACACAGGTTACTGTCAACTGAGCATTCTATTTATAATCACATGGTTCACTGATATCCCTTAATAAGCGTAAATGAGGAAATTTCTTGAAATTTATTCTTTTTATACTGTCACTCAATACACAGGTGGCCTGTGTTTATAGATACATGCCATTTAAAACAAATATTAACATCATTACATTATCAGTAACAAATAATCTAAAGAGTTACAAATCTAACCCACTTGTTTGCTGTATAATTAAGAGCATCATTAGGGAAGACTCTTTGAGAAAGTGACATCCAAGACAAGACTTAAAGGGTGAGGAAAAGCCAGCCACAGAGAGCTAAGGGATGAGTGTTTTAGTAGGAACAACACACTCTTGCGTGTTGCTTTGTGTAATACCAAAAGAAAGCCATTGTGATGAATGGCGACAGAAGACAGGAATAGAACAAGATGAGACTGGAGAGCAAATAAAACCAGATTTTACAAGCCTTAGAGAGAAGTCTGAATCTTATTCTGGGTGTAATAGGAAATCATTAAAGGATTTTAAGCAGAAAAAAACACATAATCTGAAGTGTATTTTTTGTTTTGTTTTCTTTTGTTGTTTTGTTTTTAATTGACATTTTTCTAATCATTGTAGATTAAGTTGCAGTTTTAAGAAATAATACAGAGAGATCATGTGCTTAACCTAGTTTCCCCCAAAGGTAACATTTTGCAAAATTGTGGTATAACAACTGAGTATATGCACATTGATACAAACCGTCTTATTCAGAGTTCTCCAGTTTTACCTGTACTTATTTATGTATGTGAATTAAATTCTGTACAATTTTATCACTTGTAGGTTCATGTAGCCATCACACAGTCAAGATACTGAACAGTTCTAATAGCAACCTGTTTTAACCACACCCACCTCCGTTTTCCCTCTCCCCATTTCCAACCTGTGGCAACCACTAACTTGTCCTCCACTTCTAAAAATTTGTCTTTTCAACATGTTATATAGTTGATCACACATTGTATAACCTCTTATGATTGGCATTTTTTTCCTCAGCATAATTCCCTGGAGGTTGATCCAAGTTGTTTTGTATATCAATAATTCACTCATTTTCATAGCTGAGTAGTAGTCTATGGTTATGGGCATACCACAGTTTAAATATTCGCCCTTGGAAGGGCACATGGGTTAATTTCACTCTCTGCTATTGCAAATAAAGTTGTTATGAACACTTAGGTACAGATTTACGTGTGAACATAAGTTTTCATTTCCCTGGGGTTAATACCTAAAAGTATAATTTCTAGTCTTATGATAATTGTATCTTTTACAAGAAACTGCCAAACTTTTCCCAAATAACTGTATAATTTTACATTTATACTAGCAATGTATGAATGACCCAATTTCTCTGCATCTTTTCCAGAATTTGATATTGTCACAATTTTAAATTTTAGCCTTTCTGATAGATGTGCATTGATGTAGTGTGGTTTTCATTTGCGTTTCCTTCATGGCTAATCATACTGAACATCTTTTCACATGCTTTTTTGCCATCTGTATATCCTCTTTGGGGAAATGTCCGTTCATGTCTTTTCCCCATTTTCTAATTGGATTGTTTATCTTTTAACTGTTGAGTTTTGAGGATTGTTTATATATTTTAGATACTAGTCTTTTGTTGCATATGTGGTTTGCAAATATTTCTCCTAATCTGTAGTGTCTTTGCATCCTCTTTACAGGGGATTTTGCAGAGCAAAAGCTTTTAATTCTGATGAAGTATAATTTATCAATTTATCCTTTTATGTCTTGTACTTACAGTGTTAAGTCTAAGAACTCTTCACCTAGCTCTAGATCCCAAAGAATTTCTTCTACATATTTTTCTAAAAGTTTCATATTGTAAGTTTTACATTTACATCTAGGATTCATTTTTAGTTAATACTTTTATAAGATGTGAATTTTAAGTTAAGGTTTTGTTTTGTTTTATTTTGTTTTGTTTGTCTATGGATGTTCAATTGCTCCATCACTGTTTGTTGAAAAAGTGATTCTTTCTCTGTTGAATTGCTTTTGCACCTTGTCAAAATTTAGTTGGGCATACCTGTGTGGGTATATCTTTGGGTTCTCTATTCTGTCAATTGATTTATGTGTCTATCTCGCCACCACTACTATAGCACACCGTTTTGTCATAGCTAACTAGAAAGATAATGTTTAATGGAGGGATCTTCCCACTTTATCCTTCTTTGTCAAGATTGTCATAGTTATTCTAGGACCTGTGATTTTTCATATAAATGTCAAAATAAGCTTATCTATTTATACCAAAAATAAATTGCTGGGATTTTTATAAGAATTGTATTAAACCTATGATCGATTTGAGGAGAATTGACATCTTTACTATGTTGAGACTTCCAACCCATGAGCATGGTATATCTCTTCATTTATTTAGGTGGTTTTTTATTTCTTTCATCATAAAGTTTAGCATACAAATCCTGTACATGTTTTGCTAAGTAAATACTTAAGTACTTCATTTTCTTTGGAGTGATTGTAAATGGTATCCTCTTTAATTTTAGCTCCTTCATTGCTAGCTTATAGAAGTATGATTGCATTTTTCTGTTGATCTTGTATCTTGCAATGTTGCTGAACTTACTTATTAGCTCTAAAGTGATTTTTCTATTCCTTGGAATTTTATATGTAGACAATCATGTCATCTGCAAGTAGAAATAGTTTTCTTTCTTTCCCATCTCTATGCCTTTTATTTCTTTTTCTTGACTTATTAAAATGGCTAGAACTTCCAGTACTATTTTCAATAGGGTGAGAGCAGACATCCTTACCTTTCTTCCAATCTTAGAGAGAAAGCATTCAGTTTTTCATCATTAAATGTTATGTTAGCTAAGATTTTCATAGATGCTCTTTATCAAGTTGAGGTAATTCTCCTCTGTTCCTAACTAAACTACTGTATGAGTGAATTTTATTTGCATATAATTCTGATACTATATGGGGAGGAGAGCAAGAAAGTAATGAGGTAACCAGTAATGTGACTATCACAGTACTCCAGGTGAGAGATGATGGTAGCCTAGACTAAGATGATGATAATGATATGGACTAGGAGACAAGAGGGCAGATTCAAGATATATTTTCCTGTATAAGCTGCAGGACTTGCTAACGGATTGGATGCTTAGAGTCAGAAATTGCATTTGGCTACAAATAACAGAACACTCTACTACGATGACTTAGTAGAGGCTTTTTCCACCATACAAAAATGTCTTGAGTGTAAGCAGTTCTACTGATGTCATCAATGTCTTAAGATCCTTCTATTCTTTGCTCTTTCATCATTAACATATGAATTTGAACCATATGGTCACAAGATGGATGTTATATTCTAAGGTAGCACAGGTAAGTACCAATAAGAAAGATAAAGTTGCAAAAATTTTCCTTTAGTGAGACTTTATTCAGAAAGTTAAGCACTTCCAGAAACATCCATCTATATCTCCTTGATCAAAACTATGTCACTGGCCACTCAGCTGCAAGGGAGGCTAGGAAATGAATATTTTATTTTCCAGTCTCTAAAGTCGAGAAAAGCAGGGAGAAGTTTATTGCAATTGGCACTAAGTGAGCCAACCCATAGTACCTGCCACACTAGGGATGATGGAGAATAAGGAATGAAGGATTACTTGCATGTTTCTGGTTGACAGATTATATTGCAGTTTCCAGTATGTGTGAGAGTGGAAGAGACATGAATTTTTAAGGGAAAGTGAGAGTTCAACTTTTAATTTTGAGATTAAAATGTTTGTGAAGCATCTAGAATATCAAGCAAAGAATTAGATATGTGGGGCTAGAATTTAGAGAAGTCAGTGCTGCAGGAAATAATCTGGAAGTTATCAGGATATTGATGATATTTAAAGCTGTTGAACTGTATAAGATCTCCTAGGAAGAAAAAAAGTAGTTGGACAGAACCTGGAGGAATTCCAACATTTAAGTTTTGCTTTGGGAAAAGTGAACTCACAAAATAGCTTGAGTAGCTAAAAAGGTAAGAGAGAAACCAAGAAAGAGGCATCAAAGAAATAAAGAGAGATATGTGTTTCACGGGGAAGGTATTCTATAGCGTAGAATGTTACTGAGAGAAGCTAAATAAGATAAAGAAAGAAAAAATTTCCACTGAATTTAGCAGTACAAACATAACTGATGATTGAATCACTTAGAACTGATTTCAGAGTCAAGAAACAAAAAAATCCAGTTAAACCCCAATTAGGAATCTGCTGTTTTTCCCACACAACAAAAAAGTCTGTATGTAAGCAGCTAAAGGCATTAGAGAGCCAATTGTCAGAGCTTGCTGCTTTGTGATTCCCTTGGACTGTCTCTCATGGTTGGAAAGTGGGTGTCATTGCTCTGGACTCATGTACAAGGCAGGGGTCAAAAAGCAAAGGTGTGGTGCCAGCAACATATGCCCCTTTAACAAGAGTAGAAAAACTTTCTCTTCTCTCAGAATTATTTTGCATCTCATTAGTAAGAACTATATAACACAACCATCCTCAACTGCAAGGGAAACTCTGGGAAGGTGAGAATTTAAGTTTTCTAGCATCTACAGTGAAAATGGACAAGAGAAAGAGAGGTTGAGAATGGATGGTTTAAGCAATCAAAAGTGCCTGCCATGATGACCTTGACAACAAGAGCTTTAATGATGTGGTGAGACTGAAACTGGGTTACAGGGAACTGAAGGGTGAATGGAAGGTGAGGATGCAAAATGCAATGAATAGAAACACTTTCTATTCATTTGGCCAGAGGTTTAGCTGTGAAGAGGAGCAGAGAAATAGGATGGCATCTAGATTGGGTTATAAAGTCCAGGGATATTTTTTGTTTTATTTTATGGTTGTTGTTGTTTTTAACATGACATAGTAGACTATGTTTGTAAAATGATGAGAATGATCATTGTGAGGAGGGGAGAGACTAATGATGCAGGGGAGAAAGAGAATGAAAAGGAAGACTCCAAAAAACTCATGCCCATAGGTTCTAGCCTGCTTGTGATCTTCCCTTCCTGATCACCTGCCTATCGACTTTGGACTTGCTTAGCCAGCCTCCACATTTGCATCAACTTATTCCCTGTAATAAATCCCTTAAAATCCCTGGTTCTGCTTCTAGGATTGAATCCTGGCTGATACAGATTTTGATCCTCAAAAAAGTCCTTGAAAAGGCAATAAAATTATGCACTTTCATAGTTTCTATGAAAGAAGAGGGGAGATACACTTGACCTATGGAAGTGAGTGAAGACTTCTGGAGTGAGATTTCACTTAAAATGTCTTGAGTTATTAAAAATTAGTAAGGCAAAGCAGGAGTGGAAGCAGCGATGAGCTAGTGAACCAGCTCATTGGGAAAAAAACAAACAAACTTGATTTGCAGCATTTGATGATTTCTCTGGTGTATCAACATGATGTCATACCAACATAAAGTTATAAAGAGATGCACACAATTGGTTTCATAAGTTAGTATGAGTCCACACCACTAAGCAGATGGTGTGGGGGGGGAACAGCATGTACAATCAAAATGTAAATACCAAACTTCTTTCTTGTACAAGAAGCTTTATCATGGAGAAAAGATCCAGTGGACCCCCTTCCGCACCAGTTGTCATAGCAGTAGAAGAACAATGCTCAAAAGCATAACTGCATTTTTTTGGCAGCATACCAATAATGAGCACCACAATGATTAATTCCACTAAAGAACTTCTAGACATTGTCCTGTAGAAGCAGATAATACTACTTGCCTGGGGTCAATGACAAGTAAATGCAGAGGTGTGATTCAAACCCTAGGCAGCCTAGAGAGAATGCTCTTTCCACTATAGAATTCTTCTTCACTGCTACATCCTATTATAAGAACTAAACCTGGGGTCCAGAACATCTAACACTTGGAAAATCCTCACTTTCCTATTAGTCTGGAATCAAATTTTTGAGAATCATTGTAGCAAGATGGAAATGTCCACTTAACTTTGAATGAATTTAAAAGCCAGTCTTTAACTCATACTTCTATGATTTTTGATAGGGTGCCAATACCATTCAATGGTGACAGAATAGTCTCTTCAACAAATAGTGCTGAGACATCTCAATATCCACCAGCAAAAGTATGAAGTTGGACCCCTACCTCACACCGTATCAAAAAATTAACTCAAAATGGGCCCATGACCTAAATATCAGAAGCTAAAACATAAAACTCTTACAAGAAAACATAGGACTAAATTGTCATGATCTTGGATTTAAAAATGGTTTCTTATATATATATGACACCAAAAATATGAGTAACAAAAGAAATAGAGATAAATTGGACTTCAAAATTAAAGACTTTTCTGCATCAAAGAACATTATCAAGAAGGTGAAAAAAAAAAAAAAAGAAGGTGAAAGGAAAATTTATGGAATGGTAGAAAACATTTGCAAATCATATATCTGATAATGGTCTAGTAGCCAGAATATATAAAGAACTCTTACAAATCAACAAAAAAGAAAAAAATCAATTAAAAAATGGACAAAGGACTTGATTAGACATTTCTCCAAAGAAGACGTACAAATGGCCAACAAACACATGGAAGGATGCTAAACTTCATTAGTCACCATGGAAATGCAAATCAAAACCATAATGAGGTATCTCATCACAACCCCTAGGGTAGCTATAATAGTGTTTTTTAAAAAATAGAAAATAAGCATTGGCAAGCATGTGGAGAAACTCAAACCCTCCTAAATTGCTGATGGGAATGTAAAATGATTCAGTGTTATTGAAAATCATTTGATGATTCCTCAAAAAGTTGAACATAGCATTACTAAATGACCAAGCAATTCTACTCCTAAGAGCATACTCAACAGAATTGAAAACAGGTACTCAAATAAATACATGTTCATAGCATCACTATTCATTTTAGCCAAAAATGTAAACAGTGTAAATGTCCATCAATAGTTGAATGGATAAATTGTGGTATAAACCTGCAATGAGGAATTCTCTGGTGGTCCAGTGGTTAAGATTCTGTGTTTCCACTGCGGGGGCACCGTTTCCATCCCTGGTTGGGGAAGTTCCTCATCCTACATGGTGCACAAAATAAACAAACTAATAAATAAATAATAAACATGCAATGAAATATTAAGCCATAAAAAGAAATGAAATACTGATATATGCTACAATGTAGATGAACCTCAGAAACCTTAAGTGAATGAAAGTAAATACATAAGGTCACATATTGTATGTTTCCATTTATATGAAACATCCAAAATAGGTAAATCCATAGAGACAGAACACACATTGGTAGTTGCCAGCAGCTGGAGGTGGGGTGAATAGGAAGTAAAAGTTTAGTGGGTATGGGCTTTCCTTTTGGGGTGAGGAAAATGATTTGGAACTAGATGGAGGTGGTAGTTGCACAACACAGTGTACTAAATACAACTTGGATGTTCACTTTTAAATGGTTAATTTTACGTTACATGAATCTCACCTCAGTTTAGAAACAAGAAAGGTTTGGCTCTACAGTTGAGGTTCATAATAAGCAAACAGAAAGGTTGTCTCTTAAAGTTGCACTGATTTTCATTTTATGTTAAGATCAAGTAAATTCCATTTTGTGTTTTTGGAGCTGTTTCATTAGATTTGAAAACTAAGCTAGATGTGCCTTTCAATTCTAAACAAAACAGTAAGAAATAAAGTTATGATAGGTGGCTTGCTTGGTTTTTTTTTTGTTTTTTTTTTCTCTCTCTCAAGTGTTTTAAAACATTTTTGAGGTTTTTAATAGTAGAAGGAAATCATATTTAGAACAGCTGGATCATTTCTACATAATTGGCTTTTCATTCTTGGTCTGGTTTTGAACTGTTTACCCCGCTTTAGTGTTTAACCATTATCAGCTTCATTAATGAAACAGAAACCACCTCCTCTAATCATTTATAAAATGCTTGTCAAACAAAATTTAAACAGAGAATAGGATCTGGGCAAAGCAACATCTCTTTAAAAGCTACTGCAACTAATTATAGGAGTGTTCCAAGTTATTTTGTTGTTGTTTTCCATTTATTATGAAAGAATCTTGAAGACCTACAGCATTTCTCTTGCAAAGTTATCTAATTCTTTTATACTAGAGTAATTATTTTAACAATACTTTTCAATGAAATGAAAAGCAGAGTTTTCAGCTGCTTATTTATGTCTATAAGCTATAAAAATCAGATTCCTATTTAATCAAGCCACCTTTAGAGACATTTTCTATTATACTTAATTTTTAGTTAATTGAGCAAAAAAGAGCATGGGAGAGTTTAAAACATATTTCTTAGTTTATGATATGTTTATGAGATTGCACAAGCAAAATTATCAGTTTGTGTATCTAAAAACAAAATTAGATTTAAATATTCAATTTCAAAAGACTGTTCTACTGGAATTTAATGAGAATGCCACAAAGTTTTAAGTGATTTATAGGAAAATATGCTCTACTCTTGTAATCTTTTCTCCTCAAGTCTTCATATTTTATAGAGTTGAGAATATTAGAAAAATAAGGCAAGTGACTAGAATGCTAATTCAAAATATAAGGGATAATGATGAGATGCAAGCTATATATATATATATAAATGATGCTAGTGGCTGATCATCAATTGAGAATATTCTTTGAGCTTTCTTTTCTAGTTCACCATTGCACTTTGCAGACTAGGGGGTCACTCTGTAGCTATAGAGCAGGAAAGGCTCTTAGGATGATTCAGTCAATGACATTTTTTCATTACTATTCCATTAGACTCTTGGTCTGTGGATATCTTCTTCACCATTGTATTCTCAGTGCCCATCACAGGGCCTGGCTGAAAATAAATGCTCAATAAGTATTTCTTGATTGAATAAACAAATAAATGAATGAAGAATGAATGGCTGCTATGCTAACCAGCTGAGTTAACTATCCAGGAAGTGAAAGTAAAGATGTAATAAAGTAATGCCTCTGGCATTCAACAAAGTCAAAATACTAAATTAAGGACTTCATTATCTTACACCTTCTGTTTTGAATTCAAGATTTATTTATTCTCATTTTGTGGGAGGAAAACTGAACACTAGTAGTTGACACTTGTTTATGTTTCTATTAGTACTTTATCTCTCTGGGTTATAATTGTTTTTATTCATATTTACCCTAATGAATTAATCATGTATACCTTATAAGCAGAGACCATGTTTATTTTTATTTCCCTGTGTTTAATACAGTCACTTGCATATGAGAGAGAATCAATATTTTCCTCTTCATTTTTATTTTGTTTCTAGCATATTAAGGTAATACAGACTTTTCAGAATACAGAAACTGTAGATAATGGTAGACATGTTTCTACCTATTTATAATTTATACTTAATATATTTTTAAAATCTTATTGATTAGCACTGGTTTATGAAGAAACAGCTCCAAAAATGTATGGCTTCTAATGAACATTAAATAATAATTTATGAAATTTCTTCACTCAGCTTTTGCAGAATATTATACATTTTAAAAAATCATTTTAATAAAATAACCAATGAAAAATTAAATCACATAACAATCTCAATTTCAAGGAAAGGACATTTTTCTAAAGTATTCTAGTTACAATTTTCCTATCTAGAGAATTTGTAAAATAATACTGTCCAATATTTTTCCATAATACTAGTGAAAATCTGCAGGGAAAAAGTATTATTTTCTTTCCAAAGTGGCAAAGTATAGGACCACCTGTTAAGGGTGCTTATTTTGAGTGAAAAAAAATCACCTGGTTTAAATAGCCAGGTGATTCTCCTTTGTGTGAATTAAAGAGACGAATAATATCAGAGAGAATTTGAGAGTCACCATTTACCATACTGACACACTTTACCTGGAAATTTAACCACTGGTTTTAGACTGGCAGATATTTTGTATACACGCACCTTAAAATATAGAATTAAATCTTCTAAGACTTCTTTTCATTCTACTTACCCTTTTCCTTAATCAATATCATGTTTGGCATAATGTTATAGAAATGCACATAATTTGTGCAGACAGTTTTTTTGTTTGTTTTCTGGGCTTTTCTTGTTTCTTTGTTTTGGGGGTTTTTTGGCCTTATCAGACTGTTTTATTTTATGGGGCATTGACAGATCAGCTCAGGCTCTAATTGTAAGGATAAAATATTATTCACCTTTTTAATATACTGTTTATGAATACTTGGCACTTCCTTTTATATTAATGCCAGGGTTAGAATGGGTATTTTTAAAGTTATCTATGGGGGAGGATAGTTGCTCTTCCTTATTTTTTAACTAAATCAAGTAATTCTTTATTAGCAGCTCTTCTGAGTCCTGCCAGAATGAATCTGTATCATTTTGACAAGATGCAGAAGTGGCACTAATAGTTATTAAAAGCATTAAAACATTAACCTTTAGTAACCTCATTTTTCACTTGGTACCCTCGTTTAAGTATTTTATCAAACTGAAGTTAAACACTAAAAATTAGAGTGAAGAGCTAATCTATTCTCTTCAGCCCAAAAAGAATAAATGTGACAGAAAGTAAAAGCATTAGAAGGAAGAGACAGTGTAAATTCTTGTTTTAGTGTTAATATAATTCTAATTATTTATGACTGGTGAAACTGAAGTGTCAGGGAATTGTTCAAGAAACACTCACTATAATTATTTAATCTTCAGAATTTTAAGATTATAGATTTGGTAGTATCAGGACTTGGTTTATTAAACATTACATGAGCATTCTAGATTAAAGAATTTTCAGGGAATTCCCTGGTATAGTTAGGACTACGACCTCTTACTGCCAGGGACACAGGTTGGATACCTGCTCAGGGAACTAGGATCCTGCAAGCCTCACGGCCAAAAAAAAAAAAAAAAAAGTTAAATAAAGAATTTTCAGATCAGAATATTTTAGCCCTTCTAATCACAAATTTAATTGAGTTCAATTTACAGCACACCTCAATAGGAAGTTCTTAACAAGTATCAATGACTGCCCCAGATCTCTTGCCACCTGACTATAAACTAAGCACTTCACTGGCTACTAGAGCAGAACAAAGATAAATAAAACATAATTTCTTTTTAGGTAGGGAGTAGGACATGTATATAAATAACTATCACACAGGGTAGAACATGATGAGTGCTAAGCAGACAAAACTATGAGGACACAGCAGAGGAAGAAATAAGTAATTAGCATAGCCCACAATAAGCATTTGTAGATGAAATTTATCATTCTTTCTAGCTACCTGGTACCGGAAACGTTTCGTTATGTTTGGAAAAGTTCCTCTCCTTGTGATTCTTGGTAAGGCAGAGCCCAGATTTCACTATGGAAGTTAAAAATGTGGCATCCTCCCTTGCAGCTAGAACATGGGCCCATGACTAAGGCTCAACTGACCAGATATCACCCCCTACCCCAACTCTTCCCAATAGCAAAGAATGCACAGAACTCTCTGTGGTAGTGGCTGCAATTGCAAATAAAGTTCCTGGAGCAACTACAGTAGAGATATTTGAAAACTCTCTGCAGAACAAGCTGAAGCATCTAGTGATAAAGGTGGTGGTTATAATGTTCTCACTAGACAAGTTCTTCAACGTGATTTTGAACATCGTTCCCGGTTGCACAACTGTGAACCTGATTTTCCAGTCTTCCTAGCAGATCTTTAGGCAACCTAATAACATTAAAATAAATGATTCTCCATTCAAACCAACCAAAATTTTATTCTATAGCTAGCATCTAAGAATGTTGGTGGACATAGTGCTTAATAAATGGTAGCATGATTTTCTTGTGCCATATTTCTATCTGCTGGCCCAGTCCGGGATGTTAAATAGGACCTTCTAGTATATGTAATGCAATGGTCCCCAAGTCCGGGTAACCATCAGAATCAAACTGAGGAGCTTTCACATTCAAGCTGACGGAGCATGATCAGGAGGCATCATTCATTCGTTTCACAATATTCATTGAATACCTACTATTTTTCAGGCACTCTGCAGGTGTTAGGGATCAATGATAGCAAAAGTAAACATTATCTCAACTCTAGTGGAGATTACTGTCTTGTGGGGAAACAAAGTAATCTCATAATCATACTGATGAAACATAACTATAAATAAAATAAATGTGTGAAAGAGCATAATCTTCTGACAGTATATAATAAAAGAAACTAACCAAAACTGAGATTTCAGAAAGCTTCCCAGATGAAAGATTGAGTTGAAATCTGAAGAATTAAAGAATTAGGCTTTGAAGGATCTCAGACAAATACAAAAGAATGAAAGTGTCAGATCAGTGATCAGATTAGATGCCACATCTCCTAGAACTATGAGAGAGTTGAAGACCAAGAGAGAGCAGCCACCTCTTTTTTTTTTTTTGATGGTTCTTTTTTGTTGTTATTATTGAGATATATAGACATACAACACTTTCAGTTTTAGGTGTACAACATAATGATTCGATACATGTGTATATTGTGAAATGATCATCAAACTAAGTCCAGTTGACACCCATTATCACACATAATTACAATTTTTTTCCCTTGTGATTAGACCCCTCAAGATCTACTCTCCTAGCAACCTTCAAATATACAATATGGTACTATTAACTACAGCTATCATGCTGTCATTACATCCACAAGACATTTATTTTATTACTGGAAGTTTGTACCCTTTGTCCACATTTACCCATTTCACTCATGCCCCATCCCCACCTCTGGCAACCATAAATCTATTCTCTGTATCCATGAGCCTTGGGCAGGGGGGTGGGGGGGGGGTTGCTATTTGCTTCTTTGTTTGCTCATTTTTAGATTCCACACATAAATGAGATCTTTTTTTCTGTTTGATGCTTCATTTAGCATAATGCCTCAAGGTCCATCCATCTTGTTGCAAAAGGCAAGATTTCATTCCTTTTATGGCTGAATACTATTCCATTGTATATACATACCACATTTTTTTATCCATTCATCTATCTGTGAGGATTAACCCAAAGAGGAACACACCAAGACATGTTGTAATCAAAATGACAAAAATTAAAGATAGAGAATACTAAAAGCAGCAAGGGAAAAGCAACAAATAATATACAAGGGACTACCATAAGGTTATCAGCTGATTTTTTTCAGCAAAAACTCTGCAGGCCAGAAGGGAGTGATCAACACATTTAAAGTGGTAAAAGGGAAAAACCTACAACCAAGAATATTCTACCTGGCAAGGCTCTCATTCAGATTTGATGGAGAAATCATCTGTCAATGAACACTAAAGTTGTTTCCATATATTGGCTATTGTAAGTATTGTAAATATTACAATGAACAAAGCAGTGTATATATCTTTTTGAGTTAGTGTTTTCATTTTCTTCACATAAATACCCAGAAGTGGAATTGCTGAATCATATTATAATTCTATTTTTAATTTTTTTGAGGAACCTCCATTCTGTTTTTCATAATTACTGACAGCCACCTCTTGAAAGAGTTCAAAGGATTAATATTATCAAGGGAAAGTCAAGCTTCAAAAAAGGAAAGGGGTGACTTCCCTAGTGGCACAGTGGTTAAGAATCTGCCTGCCAATTCAGGGGACACGGTTTGATCGCTGGTCCAGGAAGATCCCACATGCCACAGAGCAACTAAGCCTGTGTGCCACAACTACTGAAGCCCGTGCACCTAGAGCCTCTGCTCTGCAGCAAGAGAAGCCACTGAGATGAGAAGCCCATGCACCACAACAAAGAGCAGCACCTGCTCACTACAACTGGAGAAAGCCTGCGAGCAGCAACGAAGACCCAATGTAGCCAATAAATAAATAAAATTTATTTTTTAAAAAAGGGAAGGGAATAGAAAATATGTTTGAATAATTCAGGCAACTGAAGACTTTATTCACGAAAGAAAGGATGTTCTAAGGGCATGTTTAAGTCAGCAGTGTCTAAACTAGGATACCAGTACCCCTGGAAATGCATGAAAACATCCTTACATCATTGAAGGATGTTTCTGATAAGTCAATTTCATGAATCTCGAGAAGTATTTTTCACAATTGATCTTTGCAAGAATGAGCCTATGTTCATAAAATAATTATCCTACTTTACAAAAAGAAGTACATATCCTTCATCCAACCCAAATGTTACCATGACACTTCACCCTGGGTTATATTTCCAGAGCATCAAACAAAAGCATAAATGAAAATACTAGTTTGGGAGAAATCTCCTTTAACAATAAATCAAAGCACATTAACTGATAGGTTAGTATTAGGTATTGGATACTGTGGCCCTCATTGGGATATCCTGAATTAAGCATGGATGAATCAGTATAAATTAGTGAGGCTTTTTCTTTTCAATATAAATGGAATACATATTTAATATATGTTACATATTTATGTATAATATATATAAATGGAATTTGGGAGACTCCCAAATTTTTTGAGATACACTGACTGAAACCTACAGATAAATGATGTTTTATTCAATTAAGTATTAAAACCAAATTTATTAAATGATATAATTAAATATTCCTGTTAGTTAATTCTCATCTTATAAATGTTTATTATTTCTTTTTTTAAATATTTATTTATTTATTTATTTATTTATTTATTTTATGGGCTGTGTTGGGTCTTTTTTTTGCTATGCGCGGGCTTTCTTTTTAGCTGTGGTGAGTGGGGGCTACTCTTCGTTGCAGTGCACAGGCTCCTCATTGCCGAGGCTTCTCTTGTTGCAGAGCACAGGCTCTAGGCGCGTGGGCTTCAGTAGTTGCAGCACATGGGCTCAATAGCTGTGGCTCACGGGCTTAGTTGCTCCGAAGCATGTGGGATCTTCCTGGAGCAGGGATCCAACCTGTGTCCCCTGCATTGGCAGGCAGATTCTCAACCACTGCGCCACCTAGGAAGCCCTATTATTTCTTAATTTTATCAAAGAATAAGTGTATTCAGATATAGAGAGCAAACTGGTGGCTACCAGTGTGGAGGTGGGGAGGGGCAAATAGGTAGGAGTGAGGGAGTGGGAGGTACAAACTATTGGGTATAAGAGAGGCTACAAGGATGGATTGTACAGCACAGGGAATATAGTCAATATTTTGTAATAACTGTAAATGGAGTGTAACCTTTAAACATTTTATAAAAAATTAAAAATTCAAAAATTCATAAAAAGTAAGTATTTATATTTATGGTGAAAAATCACAGACAACTTAAAAATGTTAAGTAGGCTGGCATGTTTTCAAAATGCTAGTAGGGAATATACCAACACAAGTGTATAAGGAAAGAGCTGTACTCATCTTTGAGTGAGTGTGAGCAGTGACCATAGTTTTATTTGGCAAGCACTAAATTAAAAAAAAAATTTTTAATCTGAATGTTTTTAGGTAGGGTTGTGGGGGGAGGAATACTCTCTTGAATTCTTCACCACAGAGCCTTCCACTCCCTATCATGAGCACAGAGCTCAATTAACTCATTACTATTCCTGGATGGCCCCTCCTGGGCTTTGAGTTTACAACTCCTGTAAAGGTATACAGCAGGTATTTGGAATAATACCAGGAAATAGTTGTTGAGAGACAATTCTCCAAGGGTTGATAAATTCTCTTACATTTATGCACATCTTGCAACTGATGCACTTTTCTTTTATTCGTACTATCTTTTCAAAGGTGTTTGACTAGAAAACAACCTTTAAGGATAAGATAGTGTCTCCCTCCAGACCAAAAGGGAAGCATGCTTACTACCCTTTGTAAAAGATTCATGTTTCCAAAGATCCAGGTTCTCCTATATCAACCCATTACATGTTCAGGTGCCAGCCTGTCTCTTTCCATCACTTTGTGGGAGGTGAAGATTGGGGCACCAACATGAAAGTCCTGATGCTCTGGCTGCTGTTACTGCAGAGACTAATAAACTGCCCTTCATCTCTGACCCAGGAATTCTGAGCCTGCTTCCCTCTAGTCTTTTAGGTGGTTCTTTCCCCAACCTCAGGCAGTTTCCTAATACTCTTGTGCTAATCAGTACTTGGCTGAAAAATTTAGGGGACACTTTGCAGATCGAGGACATGGCTGGAACTAGGGTGAGGCAAGAGAGGTGCCCAGGCACAAAATTTAAGGAGGCCTTCACTCTCTGGCTCCAACAAGAACCTAAGAATAAGATGTCCAGACCACAGACTTCCTCCTTGAAGTCTGTGGTCTGAACATCTCTCTTGCCTCACCCTAGTCCCAGCCATGTCCACATCTCCAGAGCACTCTTTCATTTCTCTCTCTCTCTCTCTCTCTCTCTCTCTCTCTCTCAGGCTTTTTTTTTTTTCTCTCCACTATTCTACCCTCAGAACTCTGGGATGTTGTGAAGAGTAAATGTACTAATATCTGTAAATGTTTATTACATGCTTAAAACATAAAATGTGCTCAATAAATGTTTATTATTATTACTATTCTTTTTTTATTTAATTTTATTTATTTTATTTTATTTTATTTATTTATTTTTGGCTGCATTGGGGCTTCATTGTTGCACACAGGCTTTCCCTAATTGTGGCGAGTGGAGGCTACTCTTCGTTGCAGTGCTTGGGCTTCCCATTGCGGTGGCTTCTCTTTTTGAGGAGCACAGGCTCTAGGCATGCAGGCTTCAGTAGCTGTGGCACGTGGGCTCAGTAGTTGTGGCTCAAGGGCTTGGCTGCTCTGTGGCATGCGGGATCTTTCCAGACCAGGGCTCAAACCCATGTCCCCTGCATTGGCAGGCAGATTCTTAACCACCACGCCACCAGGGAAGTCCCATGACTATTCTTATAAAGATATTTTTGCGCTTTTTGGTGGATACATTTAGGTTAAGTTTTGTTACTACTTTTTTTTCTAACAAAGATGTTCCATTAAATCAAAGAATTCCTATAGCACTTTTTAAAGGGGAAGAAAAAGATGTCTAATGATATCTGAAAAAAGTTCACATTGTTTAGAAATTACACATTACAATCCTAAATCTTTATTGAAAGCATATACAATCATAAGTAGAAAAGCTGAAACTTTGGCATCAGTCCAGTGGAGGAAATCAACTACATAATCACTACTACCCCATTTGGGAGTAACATAGCTAAAGTTATAACCCTGCCAGTACTCCCCATACACACATATACCATTCACAAGTAGAAAAAAAGAAAAGAAAAATAAAGCAAGCACGCTTACTTAATCCAACTTTCTAATATATCAAAAATTAAAGCCACTATCTTCTTGGGAATTGTGGTTTATATTGTGTATGAAATTTAAAAACCTAATGTATCATCAGCTTTGCTCCTCTTGTTCTTTTAAGACCCCTGTCTTCTAGCAAAAAATATTTACGTGTGTCCTAAAGAATGTATTACATGTGATAACAGGACCAGTCAAAGGCTATCTGGAATCCATGTCATTTTGCCCCTCCTATCTCACTAAAAGCAGTAATCTCTACTAGGCACCTTCTACTGGATGGTTCTGCCTCTATCAAGCACCACTGCCCCCTCATTTGCCTATCAGTCCATCCACTAAGTACCATCCCCCTAGGCCACTGCTTTCTTCTTCAGCTGGGCCTCATTACTGATTCCCAAAGACTTAACTCTCTTCCACTGCTAGTACTATAATTTGTCTCTAAGAAGTTGAACCATGCTACAGAAAATTGTAAAATCATGGAGACTATGCCACCACAAAAGTGTAATTTCTAATTTTAGTCAGACCCCTAACATCTCTCATTTATCTTTAACCATTGGTACCTCTCCTTCTATGAGAGACTGCAAATCTTCCATGGTAGATTGCAAAAATGGACACACATTTTTTCCTTCCCAGAAAGAAGTGGAGTCTATTTCTCCATCCCTTCAGTGTGGGCTGCTCACATGATTTGCTTTGATCAGTGAGACACTGTAGCATACGTGAGTAAGCAGAGGTGAAAAAACACTTGCACATTTGGTCTTGTAACGATCTTGTTACCCCATAGCCACCTGAACAAGCCATGGCTAGCCTACTAAAGGATGAGAGACAGACGACCGACCCCCCCATCACTGCAGCTGATAGCTGGCCTGCCACCAGGCATGTGAGTGAATATACCCAGGACCAGCTAGCCCCCTGCCAACCAACCAGTCACAAACCAGAATCAGCCAAGCCTGACCCAGACCAGAAGGACTACCCAGAAGACTCAAGCACAAAATAAATGATTATTGTTTTAAGCCACTAAGTTCTGCAGTCGTTTTTTATGCAGCAATAAATAAATGATGTACCCTCTGATTCACTTCAGTAATTACTTTATTCCAAACCCTTGCACCATTTAATAACCATCCCTACTACTATTCTCAGCACCAGATTTTACCTTCTTTTTTAATGAGATAAACATACTTAACTCCCCTCCCTGCTCTAATACCATGCCACAGTGTAGTGGTAAAGAGTACTGATTCTGAAGCCAGACTCCCAACCCTTATCTTGGCTCTGGAACATAAAAGGGGTAGGACCTGGAGAAAATTACACGTTCCTTCTCTGTTAAAGGAGGGGTAATGATAATACCTACCTCATAGTGTCATTGTGAGAATTATGAACAAAGCCTTTAGATCATTTCATTGCACAGAATGAATGTTCTAAAAATATAAGCTATGATTATTTTTATTGTGCACTAGCCAGTGATCCAGAACTTGATTTTTAACAGCTTTATTCACATATTTATGCATATCCCATAAAATTTATGCATTTAAAGTGTATATTTCAGTGGTTTTTAGTATATTCACAAAGTAGTGCAACTATCACCACAATCTAATTTTAGAGCACTTTCATCATCCCAAAACAAAGCTTGATTTTTGAGGCCTGAAAGACTAAGGTGGCTCTGATCCAAATCCTTGAGGAAAGGCCAAGGGTCCAACAGGGAACACCGAATACGGATGAGGTATCCAATGAGCAGGAGCAGAACTGTAAACAAGAAGTGAAGCCAAGAATCAGATAGAAAAAGGGTAGGAGAGGAAATTAGGTTTAATACTTGGACACAAACAGCACTAGACTGTCTCCAGCTAACATTACCATGTATGCCAGACTGGCTTAAAGGTGTAGCATTAGGGGAAGCTTCTTACTCCCCACAGTCAGACCTACTCTGTCAAGGCTGGCAAAGCCAGGATTGCCACGTATTTCCACCCTCTAAAAGGGTCCTAACATATCCTGGTAAGCTTCAGTCAAGGTTCCTTGCGTTACGAGTGTAACCTTCAAATTCTCCCCAAGTTCTCCAGAATTGAGGTGATCACCTTTATCTTTAGGCACCTACCTAAAATTCCTACGTACAGCTAACCTGAGGCTTTAGTATTTATAAATTTAACTACTGACTCAAAAATGAAAGGGACTATAACACAGGAAAAGATGATCATTTAAAACAAATTTTAGTTATCATTGCCCTGGAATCTACTGGCAATACTTTATCCCTGAGGGTTCCCTATCAGTGATTTCTCTTCTTATCCTCCAGTCCTCCAGTTGGCCACAGTATGTAGAATGGCAGCTCTGCTCCCAAAATAAGGAGTCACTTTAGCACTATCTTTTCCTTTCCAAGCCATGGGCTCTCACTCTCTTTCTCAGACCCAGCCAGAGAAAAGGCTGGCCTCTACCTAGGAGCCACATTTTCTCCTTAAGGATGACTGATAGTGGGAACAAGCGCTGAATTCAGGAAAGATCTCCTATTTCCCACCATGCAAAGTATGATATGGACCCTGCCTCCAGGAAGCCAGTCCATAATAGTTGACAGCACAGTTTCCAAAGCCTGACTCATTCAGCCTTAACTAGGCCCATGTGTGATTCACTGACTGTCCTGCTCAGACACTGCCCTGGCAGATGCAGTCCAGTTCCTTTTCACACACTTTACTCCAAGTTATAGTGAAGAGAATTTCAGACCTTCATGTTCCTGTTGTGGACTGTCCTCCCAAGCTCTTATAAGCAAATATTTATACCAAAAACATGCATGCTCCTAAAGAAAAATAGTAATTCTATTCTGTCATAGAGCGGCCTAAGACTGGAAATATGAAGTAAACTATTAACTGTAGGCAGTTAGTTTTATTAAAAATACAATATATGTGCAAAGGATGCACATAATTCATTCAGACCCTGCCAGGGTATATACAATGAACACTACATGGATCTTACTACTTTTTAAAGTATTAAATTTTCTGAATCTCGGAACACATCATGTCCCAAGGTTTTGAATAAGGAATTATGGACTTGTGTAATCAAAAGCTGATTTAGGGAAAGTGGTCAATATCTGAAAAGAAAAGTCTGAGCTAGATAGATAATACTAAAGCTCTCTGATGCATCAGGCATCGTTTGGAGGAAATCTAACACATGGTAATTGTGAGGATTAAATAACTTAATTACTATAAAGGCCTTAGAACAGTGACCGACAGAGTAAGCACTTAATAAACATCAGTATTACTGTCAATACTGATAGCAATTCTGGATGTAATCCTTTCCATAGACCAGGTGTTAGAGATGGTTATGGTACCATAGAACTAGTATATCTTCTACTGTAAACTTTGGCTTCCCAGGTCAGGAAAAAAGGGGGAAGGACAGGATCTAGGCCTCCTGAGGCACAGCAGAGAATGGTAATAGGAAAAAAATTCCGCAGTATAGCATAATAAGAGGTAGAATTCGATAGAGTTGATTACGTACTTTTGTGGCTTTAGAATGGACCTAAAAAGTCATCTTCCAGATTTCAATAGGAACAGACTGTATGAGTGCAGCAAAAAGAGAATTAGAGAATTCCACTAGATTGTCTCTCCTATAGGTCACTGCCTATTGTGTATACCTAGCATCTCTCCTTTGCATAATGTAAATATACTGTAGGGCTGTGGTTCAAATGGTGTGGGAAAGTGTAGGAGAGCACTAATTGTACGGACTGTGGTTTTAGTAAAAGAATATACTAAAACACTGTTTGCAAATTCTGCAATGCTGGGGTAGGTGGCCCAGCACTATTATCTATAGGAGGTATAGTAGGCAGATTTTCTTCCAGAATCTGCTGGGAATACAAAGGCGAAAAGCCCAGTTCTCCTCCCCCACCTCTTTCTCTGACCTCTCACTACTGCTGTGACACTCTTGCCCCTTTCACCAGGTTCCTAATCCTGTCATTACTGTCATGGCCTGAGCGCGGGTTGGAAAAGAATTTCCAGACACAAGGCAGAATGTAAAGAAGATAGAATTTATTAGAGGGAAGGGTCGCTGCCAGAGCATTGGGCCAACTTCCTAGTAATCTGGGAGAGTCAAGCCTGAACATGTGCTATTGATCAGTTTTTACAGCCAGAAAACAAAGGAATGGTCCCAGACAAAATTTCATTTACTGATTTGTCAAGGCACATATACCTTCCTTCTTATAGGGTGGGAGTGGGACAGGGCAGATGCATTTCCTTATTTGGGATAAGAGAGGAACAGGTCCCATAGCCCAGGTGGGCTCAGGAATTTCGCAGCCATCGCAATATGGTGGGGAGGGCAATTAAGAGTCCAGTAGGATGTGTAATGACAAAACTTTTTCAGGCAGAGTTACCCTTTGTCCTTGAAGCACCATTGTCCTTGGAGCACCACAATTACCGCCAATTATTTAGAAGAGTATGAACTCTTTCTCCCATTAGAATATAAACTCCCTAAAGGCCAAGACCTTGTGTCATTCTCTGCTGTGTTCCCCCACACTAAACAGTGCCTGAAACAAAACTCTCCAAAAGTATTCTACAGTATTAAAGTATTTAATGAAAAGGAACAATGTTTGACACACAAGCTTGGCAAGGTAAACTCACAAACCAATATAACAGCACAAGTCTTTGCTGTTCTGGTTAAATTTATTTTCAATTAATAATTGAATTAAAATAGAAAAAAACAGGTAAGTAGAAAATAATGACTCCATCTCACACCCATTAAGATGGCTATTAAAAAAACAGAAAAATAGCAAGTGTCTGCAAGGATATGAAGAAATTGGAATCCTGACGTGCTGTTGGTGAAAATGTAAAATGGTGCAGCCACTGTGGAAACAGTATGATCATTCCTCAAGAATTTTAAAATAGAATTACCACATGCCCCAGCAATTCCACTTCTGGGTATACACTCAAAAGAATTGACAGGAGGGATTCAGACATATTTATACATGTGTTCACAACAGCATTAGTCACAACAGCCAAAAGGTGGAAGCAACTCAACGGTCCATCAATAGATGAATGGATAGACAAAACGTGGTGACATATATACACACATGTGAGTATTATTCAGCCTTAAAAAGGAAGGAAATTCTGCTGAACATGGATGAACCTTGAGGACGTCATGCCAAGTGAAATAAGCCATTCACAAAAATGACAATTATGATTTATATGATTCCACTTGTATGGGCTACCTAACCTAGTCAAATTCATGGAGACCGAAAGTAGAATAGTGCCAAGGGCTGGGAGGAAGGCACTATAGGGAAAGTCTAATGGGTACAGAGTTTCAGTTTTGCAAGATGAAAAGAGTTCTGGAGATGAATGGTAGTGGTGGTTACACAACAATGTGAATGTACTTAATACTATTAAATGGTTAAGATGATAAATTCTATGTGTATTTTATCACATTAAAAAAATTTTTTTAAAAACCACTGACAATAACAATCAATCCCCATCAATCAAAACCAGTTAGGAAAGGAGAAACTAGCCCAGCCCTAACACAACTTGACCACCAGGCAGTGGAAACAGGAAACCAAGGGCGTGGCAAGGGCAGACCTCCAGGGCTCTGCGCTGGGCGAGGCTGCAGCGGAGCCGCAGGTTAAGGCGGGTCACTGGCCGCCTAGGCTGCCACTGCGCAAGCGCATAACGCGGTTCCCACAGAGACGCCTTTTAAACGTACCCGGAAGTGACGTCTGTAACGCTGAGACCCGCTCTGGGAGAGCTGAGACCTTCGCACAGGTGAGCGCTGCTGCGACTGTGGTCCTGGGGCCGCTATGAGCTGCACCATCGAGAAGATTCTGACAGACGCTAAGACTCTGCTGGAGAGGCTGCGGGAGCACGATGCGGCCGCCGAATCGCTAGTGGATCAGTCGGCGGCGCTGCACCGGCGGGTGGCGGCTATGCGGGAGGCGGGGACTGCGCTTCCGGACCAGGTCAGGCAGAGGGTAGGGGTCCGTGCTCTCGGGTTCGGGCACTTGAGGGGTGGAGGGTGGGGTGAAGTGGGAACTCGGCCTGGAATTTTCTCCTGGTCCCAGAAGGCGGTGATGAGACCTTTCTTTGGGGTCGGGGCTGAGAATGCTGCCCTGGAGCTCTGCCTCCTGCCTCTTAAGTTGTATCTTTGGCTGTTCTGTTTACGGCGCAATTAGTCTGTCTCTGTTTGTCCAGTATCAAGAGGATGCATCCGATATAAAGGACATGTCCAAATACAAACCTCACATTCTGCTGTCCCAAGAGAATACACAGATTAGAGACTTGCAGCAGGAAAACAGAGGTTAGTCAGGCCTTTTTGTGTAGTTATGATTTTCTCATATACAGTAATATTTCAAAAGTTCTTGCAAAACTGACAAACTGTTCACAAAAACTCACATGCTGTATGTATTTCCAAGTCAGTACTTTTAACAGAAAGGTTAGCTTGTGCTGGCCCAGTAGCAATAAAGTTTGTTACATTACCCTTTCCAAGGCCATCGGACTGATTTTTTATTTAAAGGCAGCTTATGGGAGAGGTGCTCAGTAGTGTTGAATTATTGCATGGCTTATTAGGTGTCCCGAGATGGAGTCTTGCATAACAAAAGAGTTAATATCCTCAAGGACTTAAAATTTAATGTTTAAATATTAATTGAAATAAACATTAAAGCTAAGATTGAAGGGTTTTTTATGTTCCTTGTGCAAGGTGGAAGAGCTAAATCGTATCCTCGGGTGTATATTCTTGGGCTTGATGAATACATTATTAATGATAGTAGTATGAATCATTATTTGTATATTAGTTTACAGAGGGCTTTCACATATATCATGCCATCGTATTCTCATATCTTTGTTTTGAGGTAGACAAGCCAGGTTTTTATTATTACAAGGCAGATAAGAAATAGGCTTAGAGAGGTTAAATGATTTGCTTAAGAGTAGTAATCTAGTAACTCACAGAACTGAATTTAAACTCTTGTCTTCTGATGCCACATCCCATGTTGTTTCTACCAGTTAATGCTGCTGCTGCCTAAAAAGATATTTTTCACATAGACCATAACTGTTGAGTTCTGTGGACTTAATAATTTACAACTTTGGATTCATAATATTTCTTGGAGTGTCATAAAATTCCAACTGTTTGAGTTTGGCTTTAGGAGGTATCTCTCAGATATCACTGCCAAGTTATCTTATTTTTTCATAGAGCTATGGGTTTCCTTGGAGGAACATCAGGATGCTTTGGAACTCATCATGAGCAAATACCGGAAACAGATGTTGCAATTAATGGTTGCTAAAAAAGCAGTGGATGCTGAACCAGTCCTGAAAGCTCACCAGTCTCACTCTGCAGTAAGGAACTGATGAATAAATTCTAAATGAATTGAAATCTTGAAATTGTTTTAGATTGTGTGCTGGCTTTTGAAGAAAAGTTTTCCTTTCATGTTTATCACATTTGCTGTAGGTTTTAGTATAGCTTTGTAAAGATATGAATACAAAGAAGAGAGTAAAGAGCTGCTCAGGACCTTTTATTTGAGTAAGACTATAAAGTTCCTCCCTCCTTCACCAAGATCTCTTTTCAAGATGTTTGTGAATGCTTAGTTAGTTCTTCCACCAAACAGAATGCCAGTTAGTGTTGAAGGTGTTCAGTAACTACATGGGTGGTTATTATTGTACATTTCACTAGACTGTAAGTTCCTTGGTTGTAAGGAGCATGAATTCATCTTTTATCCCTAACATAGTACTTGGCACATAGCAGAGAGTCAGTAAACTTTTATTAAACTGAACTACATAGCATTCGTACTGTGTTGTTAGGAGAGAGAAGTATGGTTTAAAAAGAAAAAAAAAGACATGATATAGTTTCTGTACTTTGGTTGCTTATGATTTAATTTGGGAGACCCAGTAATTGTTCTTCAGTTTGTAGAGTGCTTCAGAGTTGTCATTGTACATTCACACGTACTATATCATTTAATCCTAGATTAATAGGTTGACACCTCGCTATTTGCTGCAGTGGAATTTATGGAAGTTAAGTTTCATCTTAGATCCCATTGAAAGCATTTTAATGACTTTAGTTAACTAAAGTCATAGGGAACAGGGATATTTTAAACATGTGAATGGCTTTCATCTGGACAAGATAATAATCTGTGGTCCTGAGGAGAAAACTTGATCCTTGAAGGAGACAGAGTTTAGCTTATATGAAAAACTTGCTAAGAGATAATGTCCAACGATTGAATAAGGTACTTTGAAATATAAACTTCCTGCCAATAAAGGTATTCAAATTTAAGTTAAACAGCCATTTGGAGACAGTGTCCAATATCCAATGGGTGATTAGACTAGAATTGATCTTTTGAAAACAAATTATCTGTGAATGTCACAAGATAACTTTATTATGGCTTTACCTCTGAGGACTTCGATTGTAGTGAAACTCCTGTATAACCTCTGTACCACAGATTAAATGAACTTTTAACATCATAATGCACATGTTCTCATGAACTTCACATCTGTAAAAAAGATGACTTTTTCACTTTTGTATTCTTAATATCTTCACAGGAAATTGAGAGTCAGATTGATAGAATCTGTGAAATGGGAGAAGTGATGAGGAAAGCAGTTCAGATGGATGATGACCAATTCTGTAAGATTCAGGAAAAACTAGCGCAATTAGAGGTAAGATTGTAGCTATTTTAAGTTCATAAAATTTTTTGAGTTTTCAGAATCTGGAAGGTATGCCATCACTGTAATGTGTTGATGTTTCCTGTGTGGTCTGATTGAAAATTAAAATACATTCTCCATACCCTTTTCAAGAAAGGAAATGTAATTAGCAACAAACAATGAAAATGCCAACTGTGTATTGGCTAGAAATTGAGATATCATATTGAGAGGGTAGAGGGAGTGAAAGGGACAGATACATGTGAGCTAAAGTCCCTCATCTGCTGTAAAAAGAACTCAGATAGATAATGTCTAAACTTGACGATCAGGGACTTTCCTGGCAGTGCAGTGGTTAAGACTTCGCTTTCCAGTGCAGGGGGCCCAGGTTCCATCCCTGGTCGGGGAGCTAAGATCTCACATGCCTCACAGCCAAAACACCAAAAAAACTACAAAACAGAAGCAATATTGTAACAAATTCAATAAAGACTTTTAAAAAAATGAATAAATAAAAAATAAATTTGATGATTAGGAAATAGCAGTACAGGGCATATTATTTAGAATTATGGAAGTAAATACCAAAAGAAATAGATCAAAATATTAAAAGTGGTTGCCTTTGGGAAACAAAGCCAAGGGACTGCAGTCTATTTTATAAGTCTTATAGTCTTGATTTTTTAAAATTAATTTTTATTGGATAGTCTTGATTTTTTTAATACTCTTTTTTATTATTTATTTATTTATTTATATTATTTTTGGCTGCATCAGGTCTTAGTTGTGGCACACAGGATCTTCGTTGTGCCATGTGGGATCTTTCATTGCAGTGCACAGGCTCTTCACTGCAGCACATGGGCTTCTCTCTAGTTGTGGCGTATGGGCTCAGTAATTGCGGTGCGTGGGCGTAGTTGCCCCATGACATGTGGGATCTTAGTTCCCCAAACAGGGATCAAACCTGCGTCCCCTGCATTGGAAGGCAGATTCTTTACCACTGGACCACCAGGGAGGTCCCATAGTCTTGATTTCTTTAAAAGTTATTTTCATCTAATATTTTGATTAAAATGGGAATAATTTACAAAGAAAGGTCTAGGGTGTTAGTGTGCCCATAAAATTGTTAAGGAAAAGCATTACAATAGATGATTTGAATGTTCCTTATTACAAGATGCTGTCATGCGTCCTTTGAGAAATACCAGACAGAAAAGACAGGGTCCCTGCTCAGAGTCTAATGAAAAGAATAAGACTAGTATTTTTTAGTATGAAATGGTATATAAATGCCAGGAGAGAGATACAGAGTATTGAGGGAAGCACTTTATATGGTACAAGGTTTAATGACCATGGGGTCTAACTCTCGGTGAAATCTGAAAATGCTATGGTTTACCAGAATTTCCTGCAGAGAGAATAAGGATGAAGAGTGCAAACTGCCCTATCTGGAAATCAAAGGGAGTGGCAAGGTCCCAGTTAAGAATGAGGAGTTAGTTAAGATGATAGAATGACTTTGTCTGTGCTATCCCTAATTTATCTTATCTATGGAAACAGCCCTAAGGAAATGTGGGACAAATTTTACTTAATACTTTAAGTGGAAGAACATTGGCATCAGATTGAGACCCCAGCAGTACCACATCTAAGTTGTCTGAGTTTGGACAAGTTTTTGGACTTTTGTGAGCTAGTGTCCTCATCTCAAAGAGGACATGGATATAGGCAAAGGAACCTACCCTACATATTGTGTGAGATAATATATGTAAGATACCCATGTGATACCTGGCTGTGTGCCCAGTAATTCTTTTCCCCCTTTCCTTCCTTTCTCCAAAACTGTAGGGCAGCTAGGAGAGAAGATTGAACAGAGTAAAAATATAATTAGGAATTTGAAAGATAGAAGAAATAATACTAAAACTTGTGGAAACCATAAACAGTTTGACAAGCAGTGAATTTCTCAAGTGAAAAGGGACCTTGTTTTTTTCTGTGTAGTTCTAACATGTGGCATGTGGAAATTACTCAGTAAATGTTTTTTAAATGAATAAATAAGTAGAATTTTAGGAAATTCTCAGTTCTTTTGCTTCCTTAAAATTTTTAAAATTAAAATAATATGCTTTCTATTTCAGGCCCAAAACAATGTGTTCTGATACAATTTGATAGTCAAAATGCCTGAAATGAACATACACTTTTTTTTTCCAGCTTGAAAATAAGGAACTTCGAGAATTATTATCCATCAGCAGTGAGTCTCTTCAGGTCAGGAAGGAAAACTCAATTGACACTGCTTCCCAAGCCATCAAATAATTCAACTTCTGGATAACGGCTGGAGATTGTTTATCAAGGAAGGAAGTTATTATCTCTCTATTCAAGTATTGTCCATTCAATGTCATGCCTCAGACTTGATTTATTGTTGATTAAATATATCAAGTGGCAGTTTAGAATTCGCAGTCAAAAGTGGCTGTCCACAAAACAGATTTTGGGTGTGTTAGTGAAAATACACACTGAGTTTCACCATTCCTTTTGCTAAGAGACTACTTTTAATTTTCATTTCTGGGACCTCAAATTATATAAACTGTGTTTTCAGTTCAGTTTTGTTCTTTCATATCTCTGAAACTTCGAGCATTTTATTATAAACCAGCAATTTTATTTTATATAGGATTGCAAATTGCAATTCTAAAAAATTTAAAAAAGAGATTACTTTTTAAATCTATTTGGCATAAACCTGGGTTTTTTCCATTTGAGAAAAATAATACAATTCTGCAGAAGTAGATTGGCAGGTCCTCTAACTTGTAATGTCATTCACCTTTTATGAAGTTCTAAGTCTCTCTGGTGCTAAGAGTTGGCACTTTATGGCCTGGTGTCTTTACTCTTAATTTGAGAGAACCTATTGCTAGTCCCTGGGAAACGTACTTGAAAATAAGTCAACTTTTTTTTTTCTAGTGGTAGTATAATCATCGTATTGTTCAAAGAATACTGAAAAATGTATCCTGTGTTTGTGTATGTTAGATGCTAAAAGTAACTTTCATTGTTCTGTTAGATAGTAGTAGTCAATTTTTCAATTTTATCCTTCTAGGAAATCTTCAACTTGGGTAGTTCACCCAGTGTGAAGAAGATATAATAGGTTTATTCACATCATAATTCTTAGGTACTACATTCTACCATTTAATTTATATGTAACTTTCATTTATAATTAAGAACCATCACTTAGTTGGATGTCTTTCATTACTAGTACTAGTAGTTGGCTTTCTTTTTAGATCCATTTTTCACAAGGAAGCAAAATTTTATCACTTAATGAGAGTTTATTACCTTCATAGAAGCTGTGTTGAGATTCAAATACTAACTGGTCAGCTAGGCTTACTCATCATTTCATTCCCCCATCTCAGTTTACTCACATTTCAAATTTATAAATTATTTCATGTAATTTAGGTTTGCCCAAAAATAACTGAAATAATGAATGCTGAACCTGTCAATATTTCCCAGTGACCCTAGGCACTATACTGCATGGGAGAGACACATCATTAGAAAGAGTTTTTTGTCAGTGCTTTGTGTGGTGTAAACTTTCTTTTGTACTGCCATAAAGAATTAACTCCAGTTAAAACAGAATTTCTCCAAAATATCCCAAAGCATCTGATCCCAGTAACACCAAAGGACTTTGCCTAAAATGGTAGGCTATAATGAATTGGTATGTCATTTTTTAATTTGTCAAATTTCCATTCAGTGTCCTGCAAACGATTTCCACCCAAAGTGTGGATGTTTTTATCTCATTTCCTAAGAGTATGTAAACTTTTAGTCTAGCCATTTGCCTTGCAGTATATGCCCTAAGTGCCACACTGTATGTCCCACAGTTCCATTCAGTTCCATTTGTCAGCTGCCATGCCCAGTTTTCAGTGAAAATGATAATCAAATGGCCCATTAAAATATAACATGGTGTCCCTTTATCTGCTTTATGTTCCTGTAGAGTGTTTGTAAAGTTCTTTACATCTCAGATATCAGGATAAATCTAAATGTTAACTCCCCCCCCACCCCGCCAGCAAATCAAAAGCTTGAAGCCTAAGTCTCAAGAGCGCTCTGCACCCTATATAAGATAAATTCTAGCTCATGTTAATACTATGAAAATAGTGTATAGTTAGAAAATTGAAGGGGAGAAGGAATATTCTTGACTTTGGTCTGAGTGGGTATGAAAGTTTATCTTGCAGTGGATGATGGAAGTTTAGTACAAACTTATCTTTTCTAATAAAAATCTTATTTTGATTTTGAGAATATCAGCTAATTTTACTCAGTATTAAGTCTAATTATTAGGAAGTGCAAAAGTTTATTTTTCACTTATATAGCAACCTGTCAAGTAGACAGATTTTCATAAATACTTCCTAATTATCACACTGTAGTTAGTATAACAACAAACAGTTGTTTCTGAAATGGTTTGAGATTTCCTCATGGTTAGAAATCATAATTTATATGATTACAAGTCAAAGTATAACATTAAAACAGCTTGGAAGTATCTTGAAAAAATGCTTAAGTATTATTGATACCTACCTTTATAACCTTATATTAATATCTTATGCATAATTTGATTCAAACATCAAAGGTCTATTTCACTGTTCCTCAAAATGTGGTTCACTGACCTACTAAAATAGGAATTTGGGGATGGAATCTAGGAATTCGTATTTTAATCATCACTCCCAGATAACTTCCAAGGATGCTAGTTTGAGACCGTCTAGTCTACATGTTAGGCACTTCATTTGGAATTATGAATTTAAGAAAGCAGGGGAAGACATTGACAGTGTTTTTGAAGAAAAATCTTGTAGAGGAGGCAAATAATGTGATAAATCCAATATAAGGATGTATAGAGTACAGAGGAGGGACTATTTACAACTTGAGAACCCAACAGAGACAAAAATGAGTGGGAGAACTAGAAAGCTTAGTGCTTTTCAGTTATTATATAATCTCCATTTCAACTGTACCTCATTTTACAGATACTCAGGCACAAGGAGGTTATGTTATTTTTCCAAACTGAAACCAAGATTCAAACCCAGACTTAAACGTTTTTAACCATTAAGTTAAGATTCCTTTAAATGCCAAATACTGTTCAGAGTTCATATGGTTCTTGATAGGAAAATCTGTTTTATTAGTAGTGCAAAAGAAACACTGCAGCCCATATATTAGGAAATATCATGAATTTAATAAATGGATCTTAAATAATGAGACATAATTGTCATCTGTTTTCTAGAGTGGGTAGCTGAGAGTGTATGTGTGCAACTGAAACGAACAATGCTTTATCAGTGCCTAACCATCCTTACTATTGATACATACAGCAAAGGGTACAGTTCTGTTTTTCAAACTTGCCTCCTTAGCATGCTGTTTTTCATCGTTCATGCTATTTTCTTGTTGCAAGAAGGTTGGTGCTGTGCCAGAAGTCATGTCCATGTTTGAAGGCAGGAAAAAAAAGAAAAGGGAAATGGCCTATGCCAGCTATATGTATTCCCTTTTATGAGGAAAAGCAAAGCTTTCCTAGAAATCCAGACAGATGTCCCTTTCTCTTTATTTGCCTGACCTGTTAAATGGTCACTTTTAGCAGCAAAGGAGGCTGGGTACATAGCTGCCCCAAATAAAATCAGTATTTTATTAGCAAAAAGGAAGTGTTGAGAAAGCAGCTAACAGTGTCTGACACAAGTCCTCTTACATTGAATAGTTTTTAACAAGTGTAAGCATTAGCTGAAGGAGTGTGTTGATGTTGAGTGGCCAAGGAATGGGCTGTGGAAGACATATGTCATTTCTTTTTTTGGCTTCCCATTATCCTAAGTCCTATGATATAGTTAGGAAACCCATCACCTAATCTTAAAAAATTTGAAAGTGTCAGATATTTGTTTTCCCAGCCTCTTTGCAGCCAGGGAAGATACCTCTGCCTCAAACATTAGTGATACAAAGAAGCAGGGAACTATGCAGGATTCTTTGAGTAAAGGCAGTGACATATAACACTGCTACTACATCCAGCTCCACAGAAGGAGCAGCAAAAGTGGCTCTACTGACAACTTTTCAGTGCTATAAGCTGCAGTTCTCTGCCCAACAGTGCACACAGTGGGGTCTTCACTGAAGCAATTATCTGAAGTAATTATAGAGGTTGTATAGCCTCTACTTCTGGTTTTCTGGCTATCCAGAGATTCTGAGGATTACTTTAATAGCTTTTAATAAAATCACTTTTTGTTAAAAAAAACCTGAATTGACTATAATTTAAGAACCCTGACTGATAAAATAAGCATAGGTTAAACAGCAACCATGCAAATATAAATTCTGTCAACACTTTATGCATAATTTTTTACTTTTGTTTTAATGTAATTTTTGACTTATAAGAGGATGTGACATGCAAATGAATTATCAAGCATAATAATTCATCACCTCTTTTAAGAAATAGAACATTACCCATATGTTTCATTTATGTATTTGAGCTCCTCTCCTGTCTCTACCCCTCTGCTCCCTCTTATTAATAGTTTTATCACATATAAAAAGACCTTTTGAGCTCTATGAAAGTGGTATCAGACTGTATAGTTAGTAGTCTATGAGGATTTGATTTTTTTCACTCTTCATTATGTTTCTAAATTTCATTTTGTTGTATATAGTTGTCATTCATTTTCACTGATGTACTAGAATTCATCATGACTACAATATATTGTTGAGATACATGCATATAGAATAATAAAATTATACATTTTTTAAAAATCCTTGCTAATATCTGACTCCTAATTTGTAATTCTCCCTCCATCTACCTCATTGATATTAGACACTTCACTATAAGCAGTTGTATTTCATATTCTGCAGTTATTTCACTTGCAATTGTCTCATGGCAACTTTCAAAGTGAATTAAGGAGTGTTATCCAATGATATTCATTGTGGAAAGCACATGACGCTTTTTCTTTTGTCACTCTCCAAGAATGCTGAAGAGGAGGTGGAACCTTCAGAGCTTTGATGAACTACAATTCACTCAACATTTTGTCTAGCCTCCTAGAAATGGATTTCTGTATGTTACTGATCCTAAGCCTCATTTTTATTTCATACTTTAATGTCTCTGAAATTGGGATAAGTCTTATACACGTAGAGGTTGTCTAGTTGATTCTAAGCATAAGCAAAATTGGTTTGCATTCCTGGTTGCTTGACTGGACAAAGGCAAGCTCCTGATATTTCAGTCAACAAACAGGACCATTTGAGAAAGGAATGGGGGTTTAGCTATTTTCTGTGCATTTTCCATTAACACTTCTTATAAAATCAAGAGTGCCAGCACAAGAACTTGGAGTATGGCTGTATTAGTTTTCTATTGCTGTATAACAAATCACCACAAACTTAGCACTCTAAAGCAACACCTATTTATTGAAAGTGTAGAACTCAGAGGGCTTCAAGGCCAATAGGAGATCATCTCTGACTTCCCTTGTCTTCCACCTCTAGACTCCCTTTTAAGAGCTCACCTGGGGACTTCCCTGATGGTCCAGCGGTTAAGATACCATGCTCCCAATGGAGGGGGCACTGGTTTGATCCCTGGTTAGGGAACTTGGATCCTGCATGCTGCTGGTGTGGCCAAAATAAATAGTCTCCAGCCACTCAGGGGGCAAAAAGAGCCCACCTGATTAGGTTAGGCCCACACAGAATCAGCTCCCTCTTTTTTTTTTTTCAAGCTCTTTATTGCAAAATAATTGCTTTATACCCTTGTATCAGCTTTTGAGGTACACTGAAGTGAATCAGCTGTAATTATACATATATCCCCATATCCCCTCCCTCCCATGACTCCCTCCCACCCTCCCTGTCCTGGCCCTCTAAGGCATCACCCATCATCGAGTTGATCTCCCTTTGTTATACAGCAACTTCCCACTAGCTATCTATTTTACAGTTGGTAGTATAAATATGTCTATGCTACTCTCTCACTTCGTCCCAGCTTCCCCTTTGCCCCCCACTCCCCCAACCCCGTGTCCTCCAGTCCATTCTCTGCATCCGCATCCTTATGCTTGCCCTGTCACTGGGTTCATCAGTACCTTTTTTTTTTTTTTTTTTTAGATTCCGTATATATGAGTTAGCATACAGTATTTGTTTTTCTCTTTCTGGCTTATTTCACTCTGTTTGACAGACTCTAGGTCTATCCACCTCACTACAAATAACTCAATTTCATTCCTTTTTATGGCTGAGTAATATTCCATTGTATGTATATGCCACATCTTCTTTATCCATTCATCTGTTGATGGGCATTTAGGTTGCTTCCATGTCCTGGCTATTGTAGACAGTGCTGCAATGAACATTATGGTACATGTTTCTTTTTGGATTATGGTTTTCTCTGGGTACATGCCCAGCAGTGGGATGACTGGATCATATGGTAGTTCTATTTTTAGTTTTTTAAGGAACCTCCAAACTGTTTTCCCCATAGTGGCTGTACCAACTTACATTCCCACCAACAGTGCAGGAGAGTTCCCTTTTCTCCACACCCTCGCCAACATTTATTGTTTCTAGATGTTTTGATGATGGCCATTCTGACGGGTGTGAGGTGATACCTCATTGTGGCTTTGACTTGCATTTCTCTAATGATTAGTGATGTTGAGCATCTTTTCATGTGCTTGTTAGCCATCCGTATGTCTTCTTTGGAGAAATGTCTATTTAGGTCTTCTGCCCATTTGTGGATTGGGTTATTTGCTTTTTTGGTATTAAGCTGCATGAGCTGCTTGTATATTTTGGAGATTAATCCTTTGTCCATTGCTTTGTTGGCAAGTATTTTCTCCCATTCTGAGAGTTGTCTTGTCTTGCTTATGGTTTCTTCCGCTGTGCAAAAGCTTTTAAGTTTCATGAGGTCCCATTTGTTGATTCTTGATTTTATTTCCATGCTTCTAGGAGGTGGGTCAAAAAGGATCTTGCTTTGATGTATGTCATAGAGTGTTCTGCCTATGTTTTCCTCTAGGAGTTTTATAGTGTCTGGCCTTACCCAAGGACATATGGGCACCTTATCTTTGACAAAGGAGGCAAGAATATACAATGGAAGAAAGACAGCCTCTTCAATAAGTGGTGCTGGGAAAATTGGACAGCAAAATGTAAAAGAATGAAATTAGAACACTTCCTAACACCATACACAAAAATACACTCAAAATGGATTAAACACCTGAATGTAAGGCCAGCTCCCTCTTGATTAATGCAACTGATTAGATATCTTAATTACATCTGCAGTGATTCCTTTTGCCATTAATGAGATATAGGTGATATCCTCTAATATCTACAAGCCCAGCCCAAGCTCAGGAGGAAGAAATTACACATGGCAAGTGTACCAGGTGATAAGAATCTTGGTGGTCATCTTAAAATTCTGCCTACCACAGTGGCTTTCGGCAGCTTTGAATAAAATCCTGGAGACAACAATGAACCACTCTTAGAAAGTACTGCATTACCAGTATTCTTGGTGGCCCAAGAATACTTCTGTGTGGAAAAACCTGCACATCTATGAGACAAAAAAGAGATTTATTAGCAAGATCCACCAACGCATGCTAAAATTAGTGGACTGAAGTTCAAGCAGAAAAAGGATATTTGTATAGCCTCTGTATCAGTTTCTTAGAGTTGCCGTAACAAATTACCACAAACTGGATGGCTTACAACAACAGAAATCTATTCTCTCACAGTTCTGGAAGCTGGAAGTCTGAAATCATAGTGTTGGCAGGTCGGTTCCTTATGGAGGCTCTGAGGAGGAATGTGTTCCATGCCCCTTTTCTAGCTTCTGGCAATTCCTGGCTTTCCTTGACTTCCAGATGCATCACTGCAATCTCTGCCTTCTCAGTCCTCACATGGTATTCTCTTTATATATCTCTGTGTCCAAATTTCCCTCTTTTAAGGATACTAGTTGTCGGATTTGGCTTTACCCTAGTCCAGTATGGCTTCATTTTAACTTGACTGTATCTGCAAAGACCCTATTTCCAAATAAGGCCACATTCTGAGGTTCTGGGTAGACATGAATTTTAAGAGGACACCAATCAAGTATGGTCTCAAAGTATCTCCCCCACAATATTTAATTATTATAAAGGGAAAAACAGTAATTTTACCACGGAGAATCCTGACAGACAACACTCTAATTAATTAGGTAAACATCACTAATAATACTTTTCAACATCATATAAGCCCTGATGTGATGCAATGAGAATGGTAACATTCTTCCAAGTAATACATAACCTCAGTCTAATCAAGGGAAACGTCAGACAAAATCGAATTGAGGGAAGTTTACCAAATAACTAACCAATATCGTTCCAAAACATCTAGGTCATGAAAGACAGGGAAAAACTGAGGAACTGTCATAGAATGGAGAAAACTAAGGAGACATATTAAATGTAGGGTGCGATCCTGGATTTGATTCCAGGAGAGAAAATGGATATTAGAGAAAAAACTGGTGAAACCCGAATTAATTTCGTAGTTAATATTATTGTGTCAAGGTTAATTTACTCCTTTTGAAAATTGTTCTATGATGAGGTAAGATTAACAATAGAAAACTGGGTGAAGGAGCTTATGGGAACTTTCTGCGCTGTATTTCTAATTCTTTTGTAAGTCTAAAATTATCTCAGAACAAATGTGCATTTCCGTGACTACTAGTGAGGCTGAGCATAATTACAAATGTTTATTTGCCTATACAGGGGTTTTTAAATATTGACATTCAAGTCTTTCCTCTATTTTCCTTTTCTTTGATTTTTTTTCTTATCGATCGATATATATTAATTTACTATATATTCATGATAATAATACATTGTCAGTTTTATATATTGCAAATATATTTTCTCCTAGTCTGTTAGGTTTTTTTATTATTTTATGCTGCTCTTGATGTGTGGCATTTAAAAAATATGTTCAAATTTATTACTAAAAAGAGATTAAGAAGAGTTAGACTCCTGTAGAGAAGTTTTAGGAATACCGTAACTAATTTACTTTGCTTATTTTTTTTAAACATTTTCTGGTAGGCTCCTTTTTCCTAGTATCGTTTTTATTATTTATTTACTTATTTTTGGTTGTGTTGGGTCTTCATTGCTGAACGCAGGCTTTCTCTAGTTGTGGAGAGTAGGGGCTACTCTTCATTTGTGGTGTGCAGGCTTCTCGTTGCGGTGGCTTTTTTTGCAGAGCATGGGCTCTAAGTGTACAGGTTTCAGTAATTGTGGCATGCAGGCTCAGTAGTTGTGGTGCACAGGCTTAGTTGCTCTGTGGCATGTGGGATCTTTCCGGACAAGGGATGAAACCCATGTCCCCTGCATTGACAGGAGGATTCTTTTTTTTTTTTTAAGGTCACTTTTTTTTTTTAAATAAATTTATTTATTTATTTATTTATATTTCTTTATTGGCTGTGTTGGGTCTTCGTTGTGCACATGGGCTTTCTCTAGTTGCAGTGAGCAGGGGCTACTCTTCATTGTGGTGCATGGTTTTCTCATTGTGGTGGCTTCTCTTGTTGTGAAGATTGGGCTCTAGGAGTGCGGGCTTCAGTAGTTGCAGAGTGTGGGCTCAATAGTTATGGCTCACGGGCTCTAGAGCGCAGGCTCAGTAGCTGTGGTGCACAGGCTTAGTTGCTCCGCGGCACTGGGATCTTCCTGGAGCAGAGATCAAACCCGTGTCCCCTGCATTGGCAGGCAGATTCTTTCTTTTTTTCTTTACGAACTTTTATTGACATACAATAACTGCATATATTTAAAGCATACAACTTGATTTTTTTTCTTATTAGTAATGTATGTGTGGCAATCCCAATCTCCCAATTCATCCCACCCCAACCCCCACCCTTGCTTTCCCCACTTGGTGTCCATATGTGGCAGGGGGATGCTTAACCACTGCACCACCTAGGAAGTCCCAGCAGAAGAATTCTTAACCACTGCGCCACCAGGGAACTCCCTACTTTGCTTATTTTTTTTTTTACTTTATATACACACGTGTGACACATGATTTTTTTAAAAAACTAGGTCTAAATAAGTTTAAAAGATCTCTTTTAATAAATATAAAATTCTAAGTAATAAAAGTATTATGTCATAGTGAGCTGCTTTTTCTTTTTGGCCGTGCCAGCATGGCTTGTAAGATCTTAGTTCCCCCACCAGGGATGGAACCCATGCCCTCTGCAGTGGAAGCACACAGTCCTAACCACTGGACTGCCAGAGAATTTCCCTATGTCATAGTGAAAATGCAACATTTTCTTCTTGCTGGTACATAAATAATGATGTATCACACAATCGATACTGTCTTAGATGTAGTTAAATAAGTATAATTCATTCACCCAATGAATATTTATTAAGTACTTACTGTTATCTCAGTCACTATCCTATGTTTAGAGGATACAATGATGAACCAAAGCTTACATTATTGTTCAGGAAGTAGGGAAATGAAAAATTAAATTCATAAATGTGTTAATTTTGGATAGCAATACATTTTATAAAGGCAATAAAACAAGCTAATAGTATTATGGAGAGCAACGGTAATAGTGGGTACTTTTACTTTAGAAAAGATCTTTGTGAGGTGGTAACATTTGGGCTGAAACCTGAATGATGAGAAAGTGCCAAATATATGATGATTTGGGGAAAGAGCATTCCAGGCAGAGGCAAGAGTAAAGGCAAGGATTCTGAAGCAGGAACAAATTTGCAATGTTGGTGGCAGTGGATTGAAACACAGTGAAACAGGGGCTGGAGACTTAGGGGGGACTAGGTCATTTAGGGCCTTGTATTATAGGTTACGGTAAAAGAGTTTGGATTTTATTCCAAATGCAATTGCTTTTATTTTTTAATTAAATTTGAAATAGGTTTTGCTCCATGCTTCTCTCTGGCCGATTCCCAGAGCTAAAATGTTATGGTGATACTTTTAGTGCAGCAGCTTTGCATGTCCACATAATTCTTCCATTAAATGTAATGCTGACATTTTAAAGGGAAGTATTATATAAAGCTTTTGCCTCATTCTTATTTAAATTGTAATATTTTATTACATAATTGTTATTCTTATATATTATTCTCAGTCATTTAAATGTTTTGGTGGCTCGTTAATGAATACAAAGTTTTGGATTGTGGGGTTCTAGGACTAATTGTTATTTACATTCTTTTGGAAGTAATATTCTTTATGAAGTTTTGTGTTTTCCTGTTCCGAACTCTTGAATGTGGATTCCTTTACCATCCACCATTACCATAATTTTATAAAGGAAGTTCCATTAACTTCCCTAGGTAGGAAAGACATAATGTCAGAATAAAAACAGCCTTAAGGACTTCCCTGGCGGTCCACTGGTTAGGACTCCAAGCTTCCACTGAAGGGTGCAAGGGCTGTATCCCTGGTCTGGGAACTAAGATCCTGCATGCCACATGGCATAGCCAAAAAAAAAAAAAAAAAACAAAGAACAGTCCTTAAATCTTGAATCAATTTAGCCTTACTTAAAAGAAATCTCGGGGCTTCCTAGGTGGCGCAGTGGTTAAGAATCTGCCTGCCAATGCAGAGGACACAAGTTCGAGCCCTGCTCCAGGAAGATCCCACATGCCACGAAGCAACTAAGCCCGTGCGCCACAACTATTGAGCCTGTGCTTTAGAGCCCGTGAGCCACAACTATTGAGCCCATGTGCTGCAACTACTGAAGCCCACGCACCTAGAGCCCATGCTCTACAACAAGAGAAGCCATGGCAATGAGGAGCCCACGCACCACAAGGAAGAGTAGCCCCCACTCACTGCAACTAAAGGAAGCCTGCGCACAGCAAAAAAGACCCAACACAGCCAATAAAATAAATAAATAAATAAACATTAAAAAAAAAAAGAAATCTCTACACTGATCGAATTTTTCTCATTTCACAGAGAACTGACAAAAATCTCATCCATCACTGCTCAAGAAAACCTTATAAATGTGTAAAGGATCTTTTGATTCTCAAATAGACTCCAGAGAAATGTGCTTATTGATAATTGTAGAGAAAAAAAACCCCACAACTATAATCAATCTCATTGTTTAAGTTTTTCAGAAAGAAAAATTAGGATGATAAATAATGAAAAATATATGCAACCTTTAAATTCTGATTATTATTCCTTAATGGACTAAAAATCTTCCCCAAATCCATGATTACCCTTTTGTATAGGAAATGGTTTCCCAAGTGACTTCACAAACTTCTGCTTTAATTAACTTCGGCTTAAAAAAATAAACATAAAAAGATAACTACATTTTGGGGTTTTTTTATTTGACTTCAAAATTAATCTGAAAAAATATTATTGCCTTAAAATGTGATCTTCTAAAAATGAAAAACTAGGGCTTCCTAGGTGGTGCAGTGGTTAAGAATCCGCCTGCCAATGCAGAGGACATGGGTTCGATCCCTGCTCCAGGAAGATCCCATTAAAAAAAGAAAAGAAAAAAAAATAATAAAATAAAAATGAAAAACTACCTCTACACAAAAATGAAAACTATGAGTGGTACTTGTAGAAAGACTAAATCATTTAAACTAGTGATTTAAATCAAATTACTCCATCTTTTACTTTCTTTAATGCATTGGAAGCTAAAATGCATGCTCTGGCTTTACACATATTTACATTGTGTTAAATGTAATTTGATACTAATTATGGATCAAGGAGGAATTTAAAGGCAACTGAGACATCAGAATGAGGATGATGAAATATTTATATGATTTAAGAAGGTCTTTAGAAGCTTTATGTGATGGCAGAAATTGAGACTTTATTAATAGAACTTGTATTTATAGAATTTAGTGAGATTATTATTTTTTACATTTCCCACTGCTGTGATATTTGAGCATGTGTGCTCTTAGACCTAATTCTACTTTTAGCCCAGCTTCACATGACCTTGTTTCTAGTGCAAGAGCCCAGGGCAGTTTCTCTGTAACACTAGATTAGAATATCCAAATTAGTTCTATTGCTGGGGAGGAGAAATCTCAATTTAAGGTTTGGACAGAGGAAACAAAACGGCTAGCTCGATATATTTACATTCTGTACTTCCCAACACAACACTTCACTTTCTAACAACTTCTTACGTTTTTGTTCAGTGCTATTCACTCAACAAGCTTTTGAGGGTTGTCTATGTCAGGCACAGTCAGGAAAGAGCAATGCAGAGATGAATGTCACAGGCCCTGTCCTAAAAGTATCACTAGTTAGTATAAACCAATAATTACAATAGAGTGAGCTATCAAAAGCACCGAAAGTGAAGAAAATATCTGTACCTTGGAAAGCGTGGGAAAACATCAAAGAGAAGAGTCAGCTTGGAGGTGGTATGGGATCAGATCAATAGCAACAGGCGGAAAGAAAAATCTTTGAACATCACAAGATAGTACCTTCTCATAATTCAACATGATTTGCTCAGAATTAGAGGTTACATACTCTCATAACACTGTGCACCTTTCCTTCACTGCAGTTATTCAGTGTGTATGTTCAGATTTGGTTTTGTGATGACGTTAGACTGAAAGTTCCTTGAGGACAGAACTACGTCCGTTTGTCCTTAACTATAGCATACACACCGGCCATGACACATACGAGGTGTCGGACAAATAAGCGTTGAAAGGGAAAATAAAGTGGGTGGGAGAGTTCTCAGGAGCGTGACTGGTCATTTTTTATCCAATATTGTCAAGCAAGAGAGCCACAAAATCTGTGAAAAAGCATTCCTCTCACCAGCGGGGACTGCTCTATCGTTTGGCAAGAGATAATTCACTGAACTTTCCTGTGGCCAAAATTAACCGTTTTCCTCTTTCCCTCTTTCTGTGTGGGATGAATCATCCATGTGCCCTGATTTCAACCTTTTGGTTACTGATTCAGCCCCTCTGATTACCTGATACACCATGAACATCTTCTGGTAACTAGAAAGGTCAGCTGAAGGAGTTTGTTTTTTAATGATTATGCTATCTTGCTCACTCCTGTCTTTCTGCTGCAAGCAACATAGTTTGTGGGAGACAAAGTTCTCACTCAAGGCGTTCAACTTACCTTGTTAAAAACCTACCTCTATACTAAATAAAATTGCAGTCTAACGTAGGAGCCAAGAGAAAGAAGGCTTGCACTGTGAATAAAGAGAAAGGGGTTTGGAAGCTTGTGGATTATCGCTGAGAAAAGAGAAATCCTTTATGTGACATTCCTGATAGGCCCTCCAAATTGTTCGCCCTCAAGGTTTACCCTGGTCTCAAGGCCTAAAACATATTCAGGTCCGCAAAGATCATAGACGCCGAAAGTCACCCTCCACCCCGCCCCTTGCGTCCCAGTGAAGTCAGTAAACACCGAGATTGCTTCCCGCAGCTCGCGGAGGGAGGAGATGTAGGGCAACGTAGACACCACCTCTGCTGTCGTTCAACGCAGCGCACTAGCTGGCGTCACTCAGCCCTCGTGCGCAGGCGTACTAAGGGTACGCTCCCCCTCCCCTTCCTGTGCACGCGCTCAGAGCCCGCAACTCTCGCGAGAGAAGCGAGATTTATTCCTACGTACCGGGCCGTGCTGCTTATGGCGGCGCTGGAGAGGGGGCGCTGAGCTGTTGGGGTGAGTACGACCTCAGGGTCCAACTGGGGGTAGCAGGAAGCCACGTTAAGGGCGGATGAGAAGACCAAGACAAACAGGAGAGACTTCTGAGTCAGGGTGGGTACTCTTAGAGCTCCGGGTAGAGAACACCTTTCCCTGAGTCCCTTGCCCGGGCTTTTCCACCCTGCCCCCGTTCAACTGTCTAGGTCTCACGGCAGGCTGCAGAGCCGAAGCTAAGAGTCGAGGCCAGGCGGCCGCGCGTGGTAGTGGCGGTGGTGACTAAAGTGGGGGGAGGGAGCGAAAATGGAGGCTCCGACCGCAGCCAAGATGGAGGCAGGGGTGCGGGGCTCGGGCGTGGAGGCTGCTGGGAGTTGTAGTCTGGCTGATTCCTCCTCTGCGGCTTGGTGGGGATACGGGAACTACAAGTCCCGGCGGGCGGGGCGAGGGGGTGGTGGCGCGGTCCTTTGTGTGAGACTAGAAGAGCTGGAGGCAGAGGAGAGGGGCCTACTCTGACTCTGGACCCTATAGTTTTTTGGCCATCACCTTCTTGGGGATCTGACTACGAGTACCAGAGCGCATTGCGGCAGTGGCGCCTCCTTTGTGTAGGGACTGAGACCCTGCTTCATCTAAGTGCTTAGAGACATCTCCTTTCCTCGGCCATATCTGGCACAGTAGCGCGGCCGAATTGTCATCCTTACTTCCATTCACCTAGAGCTGTTTATCTTGGGTCTCTACACCCAACCTTCCCCTCTAATCCTCGCTTTCGGCTTCTTGAGAAAGAGAATACGCTCCTAAACTTAGGCACATGGCTCTCACTCCTCTAATCCTGGGGTCAGGGGGAACTCTGTGAGAGCTCACTGGAGTTTTCCCTTACCACCTTCTCTGTTTCTTATGGTGTAAGAGCCTGGCCCATATTGTGCAATGAAAGGCTTGGCATCGTCATCCTATGTAGAGTTAGTGTTTTAGAGCCCTGGCCGGAGACCCTTTTCGAGGTTCTTAGCATCCGATGTGTCGTAAGTACGAAATCTTAGTGCCACGGTTCTTTTTGTTTTAACGTTTTTCTTTGGAAACACCTAGATAAGCTCCTGTCTTGCTTGACTCACAAGTGAGGCAGGGAACGCTCTCTAAAACAGCCTTCAATCCGCAAATACAAAAGCTGAACTTTGTTGTGCGAGGTAATTTCCTTGTTTTGCACCTAAAATGAGCGAAAGAATGTGCTCGTCTTAAACAGTTGGTAGGTGAACCAGGAGGGAGGACTCCCCAAGGCACTGTGGTAGTTAAATCTTGCCTGTGAGAGCCTTAAGCTTTTTATCAGGATAGTATGAACTGGCAGCTCTTCACCAGAGCTGCCAGCTACCTATAAAATGTAGGTACAGAATTATAGCCCACTAATACAAGTTATTTTGTATCAGAATGCTGAGTAATTTTCATTTTGAGTTTCTAGAAGACAAGCATTTTCAATATTATATTGAAGGGCAGTATAATACCTTGGTGCCCTTTTGGTACTAACCAATTTTGGGTATTGTTGGTGTGAGTAAGGAGGGGGTTATATACTGGAATAAGCATATGCCTGAGTCGTAAAGTCTTCATAAATTTTCATCCTTCTTTCTTTTTTCCTTTTAGCCGTAGGCCCGAAATAAAAGAGATGGTAGTGGTTTGAGTGATTTTGCAGCTGCTCTGGATGTTTACCATCGAGATGAGTATTTATAGCAGCTGAGTTGAAAAGTAAAGTATTTGAAGCACAGAAGATAGGTTTTCTTTTTTGTAAATAAGTCTGACTTAACAAGTATGACCTCTAGAGTATGGTTGAAAATTCTGGTAAATTCCTAGCAAATAAATGAGAATGTGAAAGCTGACATGTAGTCCTGCTGTATCCTACTCCTGTTTTCCCTTCCCTCCATCTAAAGACACACAATGCAGGGCCATGCAACATTTAAGAAATATTTTTTTTCTTTTAAATTGTGGTAAAATATACATAATGGAATTTACGGTTTTAATCTTTTTTAAGTGTATAGTTCAGTAGCATTGAGTTCACACTGTTGTGAGGATCATACTTTTGACAAGGTAGTTTAAACATGGAAATGCCGTTGGGCAGATTTTTAAGGATTTGGATTTGAGGGCTGTATTACAAAATAAAAATCTTGAGATCTTGTTAAATAAATAGTAGCTATTGATTTGCCTTCTTAGTTTAGTCTTTTCGAAAAACACAGGGGAAGCTACTTTGAGATCTTTGACGGAGACTGTCTTATGGAGAGCTGTAACTTGTAGAATTTTTTGTAATAGAGAATTACAGCTATAAGAATTACAATTGTATTTTTTAAGACTTAAGAGTTGGGATATCTTCAGTGATGAAATTGCTGTGGTGGGAGTGACTTGTTTTCTTGAATCCCATCATTTCTTGCTGTTAAATACTTTCTGCTGAATCAAGATTTTTAAGGATTCCTTTGTCTTGGTATGAGAATGTTTTCTGCTTGCATGTGTGAATACCTAGTTAAAAAACAATAATTCAGAAATTTTTTTCCAGTTCATACTGCCGAGGCTGAGGAATTCTCACATGTTTCTGTTGTGCCCCATTTTTTTTTAAGGGTGTTAAACTGAATACTGTGTATTGAAAGATTATTTTTGGAGCATTATATGTCCTTTTTTGCTGAGGTAAAACATTAATGTGTAGTTGAAAATAAATTGATTGGCAATTTATTCACATTGAACCTGTAGACTATTCATTGGTTTGCAGTTGCAGCCAGTATATAACCAGTTAGTTGTTTGCACTTCAGCTTCTTAGTGCAAACTCCTGCTGTGGGCAGGTTTGCTAGATACTGCCTCTTTTTATCAGTGAAGGTCTTAGCCCAGGGACCTTACATTTGCTGTTTTCCCCTCCTCCGTCTGTACCTGCTCTGACCAGTGTGATAGCCATTAGCCATGTGTAGCCATTGTGCACTTGAACTGTGCACAGTTCTGAGTTGAAATGTACTGTAATGTAAAATAAGCATTGGATTTCGAGGGATGTTAAAAACATATCAGTTACCTGTGGGAAGTGATAACGTTTGTATTTGGTTAAATAAGATACTTAATTTAAATTAGTTTCACCTGTTTCTTTCAATGTTCATATGATTACTAGAAAATTTTAAATTACATATGTGACTTGCACAATATTTCTTTTGGACAGTGCTGGTCTACACTATTCTTTGATTTTTGTGTCTGGAGCATTTCTTCAGCTTGTTTCCATGCTGGCATTTGTCCTATTTCCAAGTATTACTATATGTAAAAGATGTTAAGTGATGGGTGGGTTTGTAATTTTTAATATCTAGTAACAGCATAATTGTTATTACTAAAGTAAACATAGACAAAAAGATGGTTGTGGCAATTTGATTTTCTTTTATATCCACTCATCATAGTGATGACTTAAATTGTTTTAAGGTGGTTAATTATCTAAACTATCATTTTCCTTAGATTCCAAAGTAAAACTGAATTAAAACCTGTTAGGCACTTCAGTTACACAGGTTAGAGAAAAAATGTGATAAACTTCTCTTGAGTTAATGCATCAAGAAATATGAACTGGGGAGTTAAGGCAAAAATGAGTGTTAGTTATAGAAATCAACAATAGAGAACTTTTCAGTTCTGTGCTGCCTATTTGGGTCTTTGCTCTTCTTCTCAAAGGAAGTACTGTGAAGAAAGTGGGTTAGGTAGAGACTTCTGTAGACTAGTTTAGCATTTCTTTAACATTCCTCCCGTGTGAATGCTGTACAGACTTTGAGTATGATTTGTCAAAATGATAAACTGGGTTATGTGATAACATTTTAGATGGATTAATGTCATATAAATGTATTAGTTCAACATGTATTAGTTTAGTGCCTGCTGTGTGCCCGGCTTCAGCTAGGCCTTTGAGATAAAGCAGCAAACTGGGGGAGACAGTAAATAACAAAACAGGTGATGATAATTTTAAGGCAGGTGAACTAGGGCATGCTTATTTGGATTGTCAGTTCAAGTAAAGGAATTTAACTCCTAAAGCAACATGACATAATAGTTGATAATTAACTAGTGGTGATAGTGTTCCCATACAGAGCAAAGGGAAAAGGAGTTGATTACATAGCAATCAGGGAGACTCTCAGATCCACATTAAATTGTTCTTTAGTTTTTCTCATGAAATACCTTAGTATTTCAAGTGAAATACTCTGTATTTCATGTGACTTAAGAAGTGTCTAGCTTGGAGGGAGGGTAGGTTTTAGAGGGTACACTTAAGTTCAGAGGATTAAAGCAAAAGAATTTGTCAGTACTACCCATGAATGTTAATAATCTTAGCATGAGTGGATGGCCAGTTTATTAAAATAACCAATCAAGAAGAGAAGAGGTTATTTCTTGATTGGATAATTAAGACTTTATATGGTCCACCAAAACAATTTTTTAAAGTTGATAGAACTGTCTACCAACTGAAATTGTCTTTTGCCTATTATAGGTTAACTGTTTTTTTGGTATATTCGTTTCTGCTGTGGTAAGTTTGGCAGTACCTCGTTAAATGCTAAAGGGGGCTGTGATAAAGAAATAAACTTGGTTTATCTCTCAGAAATTTGAAATATAATTGAAGGAACAAGATACATGAACATGATGTAAGCAAAGTGCGGAAATGATTTGGCACCAAAAAGAATGATGCCAGCAGTGGGACTTAATGCCTCCCATAGTGGGAATTAAGGTAATAAATCTGTGCTGGAATGATTAAGAAAGGCTTTTTTTTTTTGTCGTCACATTGAAGATGACAAAATATATTCTTTGTGGAAAGACCCATATATACAAAGACTAGAATTCAAGAATCTCTCAGGAGTTGTGTTTAAGAATTGGGGAGGAAAATGCACCTATCTAGAAGAACTGGAGAGCAGAAGAAGGTAAAGATACAAATACAAACATACACCCTGAATGATGGTGGTTAAATGCTGGCTGCAAGTCGGAAACACCTTGAGGGCAGGGTGGAAAAGAAAATACCAATGCCTAAGACCTAACCCCAGTTAAAGTAGGATCTCACGGTGGGATCTAGGCTTTGAATTCTTTTTCCCTCAATTTCATCATGTGGGTTGAATTTGCAGCTAGGATTAAGAACTTCCCATTTAGAGTGCTGGAAAAATAACTGAGGATTTTGGACAAGGAGATGAGATGAGTGACATGAAATTGAAATTTTAGATTAATCAGTCTAGTAGTGTTATATGACAGAATATGGGAAGGGTTGACACTGAAAGTTAGCAGATGTGTCAGACATCTGGTCTAAAATGTGGTGTCATTTAGGACAAAAGATGAATACAAAAGGTATCTTGAAATATTGATAAGATTTGCAACATTGGGTGTGTAGATGGAGAGGGAGGAATTAAAGATCATTACAGAAGTGTCCCTGCATCAGGCCAGTTCAGTTATTCTTTTGAATGGGGACTGGGCATAGATATGTCTTAAAGCTTCCTAAGTGATCTGAGAACAGTTGCTCTAAGAAGTATCTAGTCTGGGTAATGGGGAAATGATTCAAATTGAAAGATTGGACAAATGTAATATTTGATATCTGAAGCTACAGTATAAAGTCACAGAATGCTAAGTATACCCAATGGCCACAGATCAGCTGTTACTGAGTTTTCATTTTACATAGAAGAAACACTCAGAGAGAGTAAGTAACTTGTTTGTGGCACCTTACTGGTAAGTATCAGTGTGATTAATATTGAGCTCTCCTACTTCACCAGATCTGACTTCTCACCTTATAGTCATTCTTATTTCTGATGTTCTTAAAATATGCTGTCCATCTCTCAGCATATCTAAAACCAAATCCACCTTTTCTTTCCCCATGTGAGTCAGTTAATAGCACCATGTTAGCTAACATTTGAGGCACTGCAAAATAATCATTTTTTACAGCTAATATAAAGCACAATTCTGTGGTTTTATTTATACATATAGTTCACTTCTCATCTCAGTTGTTTCTCTTCTGTAGACATTCCTTATCTGTTTATGGCAAAAGCTCAAATGAGATGTGCTTCCTTCACTAAGTGATCTCTTCATAGGATTTCAGGATTTCATACCCTTTCATCAAGAATGAAGGCTCTCTGTTTCCTGTTATATCAATTTGAAATGCTTCATAATCTGGCTCTACTACACCTGTCACACCATATATCTCATTTCACTGTAGCCCAGTCCTCTGTTCTAGCCAGGCTAGCCTATTGATTCCTCCGAAACAACAAGACACACTTGTTGCGGCAGTCATTCACACAATAAAGCTCCCTTGATGCTGGACATAGAAAATCATATACATGGTCTCTGCTCTCAAGGGATTTGGAATTTAGTTGCATACGCTGGCTTGGTTTATGTGATATTTTATGCTTAGAACACTCAGCTGTTTTCTTTTTCTCAAAAATCTGCCTGTTTCTCCAAATTAAGCTGAAATATTCCACCTCTTATTAAAAGCCTTCTCTGACTGTGTTGCTTTTGATGCACAGACGGTAGTGAATAAACAAGTAGTATTTCTAGAATAGTATGGAACGTAGTAGGTATCCAGCAAATTAAGTTTGGACATTTTGTCCTATATTCTAGTTTTTCTGTCCTGTATAAATAACTCTTCTCAACAAGAGTGTAAACTCCCTGATGGCAGGAAATTCTTTTATATTTTCTACAGTACCTAACACAGTGCTAAGTAGTTATAAAACACTTATACTAAATAGAATATTATGTAACTTAGAATTTATTTGTGGGGAAGGGGTGTCAATAAGGACTGTGAAATAATTTTGGGTTTTGAGTGTACAATACCAAAGGAGGTATCCATTAGCACTTGAGGGAGATGGTTCAGCTGACACTCAATGTGTGTGCTTCCAAGTTTTCTGCAGATTCTAAGCTAATGAAATCAGCTTATCACTCTATTTACCCTCTGTTCCTGATTCTTTTATGTAAGTTATACTTAATGTCTTCATCTCTTATCTTTAGTATGAAGTGTAACAGAACAGACTTTACCACCTGAAACTGCTGCTTCAAGTTCAGATCAGGCAAGGAACAAACCTCGAAACAACCAACAAGACCAAAGAAGAGTACACTTAAGTTGAAGACACAACACTTGATCTGAAACAAGAAGTTTGTGCCTACTCAACAGCTTTGAAAGAGCACTTCCCAACGCTGCTAGTAGTCTTTGTTTTCTTCAGTGCTGTACTGTGAGATTGCCCGGTGCAGCAGCAGTTGTATTCTTTATTAGCTTGATAGATCATTTTCTCTCGCTTTTTTTTTTTTTTTTTTTTTAATACTAGCAACTTTCATCCTTTGAAACGTGTGCTGAAAAGAAGAATCAGCAAATACTACTGAAAGTGCAATATTTGATTATCACTGCGAGGTAGGTTTATCGTTTCCTGTAGGCAAGAATCAGTTTATAATTCTGGATTTCCTAATTATATTCGCTTCTAAATGTATTTGGAAAACAATTTATATTCTCAACTATTAGTCTGAAAATATTAACACTAGATTATTTTGTTTAGTTCATTGTCTATTGTTAGAGCAATATTTATGACCCAAACTGGGATTTTTCACAGTTTCTTGGTCTCTTACAAAGAAAAATTCCATGTGTACTATTTATTTATTTGGTTGTGCCAGGTCTTAGTTCCTGCGTGCACATGAGATCTAGTTCCCTGACCAGGGATCAAACCTGGGCCCCCTGCATTGGGAGCTTGGAGTCTTCACCACTGCACCACCAGGGAAGTCCCTCCATCTGTATGATTTAGAAGTTAGGGTTTCAGTTAGGAATGCCCTTTGCAGTCTTGTTTGAGATAACCTTGGGTAAAGAAAGCCTACGGAGAAGGGCCATTTGAAGGTGAGTAGTAGTTCCTTAAAAGGGAGAAGAGGCTTTGGTAGAGTTACAGAGGTATAGAGAATGAGCAGATTTGGGAAGATCTGAAAGCACATGGTGTATATTGAGTAGTCCATTATGAATAGAACAGAGAATACAGTATTGTAGGGCAGGGAGAGTAACTGGAAAGGGAGGCTTGCTGGAGGCAGGTTCTAAAGGGCCCACTCGACCTTATTTAGGAAAGCCGTCAGCTGTTTTTAAGCAAGGGCTTAATGGATTTGGTATTTCAAACCTGAGATAGTTGATTGGTTGAGGTTTTTAAAATTACATATTCAGAAGTGTATCTTTAAAAGACAAATGGTACTACTTTTAAGGACTAGGCTGAGGATGGGAAGACCTGTTCAGAGCAATAGACAGAGTGTAAGAAAGATAAAAGCTAGGGTAAAGGCAGAGAAAAATGTAGACACTAGGTGTTTTAATGATAGAAATAATAGGACTGGTGACCAATTGAAGGTGAAATTGAGGCTGGAGGGAATTGATTTAGTCTTTCCAGTTGTCCAGGTTAGAAACCTTTGTTCATAGGAATAGGGAAGTTCAAGTAGGGACTTGTGGGAATCTATTTTGTTTATTAAATAGTCATCTGAAGTTGAGAAAATATTCTAGTATGGGATGTTAAACTGGTTTGGGGGAGGTAAGATTGTGAAGGGCAGTTGTTCCTTTTAATCTTTAGTGTCCAGATTTTCTAAAGTCAGCAGAAATATGAAGGCTTGGAATTCAGGAAGGAGTGGCCACTTTATAGGTAATAAAGGAAGAAATGCCAAAGAAGAGAATGTTCAAAGAAATAGAGATGTAGTCCGAAAGGAATGCCAAGGAAGATAATTTCAAGGAGAACTTGATGGTAATCCTTCTGTAAAATGCTGATAATCCTTTTGTAAAATGCTGCTGTGTTGATCAAATAGGATGGGGAATGGAAACAGATCATTCCTAGGTTGTTGTCTTATAAAAAAGCTTCATCACCATTTCAAGAAGCAGTCAGGCCTTTGTCTCCAGTTTATTTAAAGGTTGAGGACTTAAGTATGGCAATGACCTTACTATGGACCAGAATTATTCCTTGATTTAAAACTATGAGTAACACCAATTTATTTAAATTATCCATAAACATTTACTCCGTTTTAAGGTTATTGTACTATTTGCGTTTTCTGTTTGTTTCTTCCTGCCTCCCCATCTGATTTTTTAAAAGTAATTTTAGACTGTTATCAGTTGTGCTGGGTTAGATAAAATAATGGAGATTGAAATTGTACAGCTTTATCTTTACTATTCAAAAGGGTGAAAGACTAGATGCTGGAGCTTTCATTGCATTGACATGAATTGTAGAAATGGATTTAAAGTAGAAATGCTTTTCGTTTAGCGTAATCTTTGTATTCTGAGTATTAGTGAACTACATGAATGTCATTCAGGGGGTGGACGGGTCGGGGAGGGAAGTAAAGCTGTAAAGAAACAAGACAGGGTGATTAGGAGGGCTGTTGACAACCTGTCCTAGAGGATCCCAGTTTAGTCAGCCAACTTCTCAGCAAGCCTAAGCTCAAAAGACACAGCCACTCCCTAGAAGGGCTCCCTGTTTCTCTTGGCATCAGCTGAGCCATTGGCATTATTGGCACTGGCCACAGGGGCATTCGCAGAGCACAGTGAGAAAAAGTCATTGTCTGCTACATGAACATTTTTAATGTGTAAATGCGCCCGTAGCTGTCAAATATTGTTATATATGTTAATTCATGTATTTACAAACATGAATAATAATTAGGGTGAGGGTATTGACAGTAAAATGAGTTCTTATGCTACAGTTGTGAATTATTCCGATTGAAAGGAGTACAGCTAAGGAAACAGATTTTGAAATGCAATAGAACCACAGGTTTTATTTTCACTTTGTTTTTTTATTTTAATTTTTATTGGAGTATAGTTGCTTTACAGTGTTGTTAGTTTCTTGCTGTACAGCAAAGTGAATCAGCCATATATATACATATATCCACTCTTTTTTAGATTTCCCTCCCATTTTAGGTCACCACAGAGCATTGAGTAGAGTTCCCCGTGTTATGTAGTAGGTTCTCGTTAGTTATCTGTTTTATACGTAGTAGCGTGTATATGTCAATCCCAATCTCCCAGTTCATCCCACCACCCCTTCCCCCCCTTGGTAACCATAAGTTTGTTCTGTACATCTGAGAACCACTGACTTTAAAAGAGACGTTGTTAAAAAAAAACAAAAAACAAACCAGTAAAAATAGTACATAATTAGGGATGAATAAATATTGAGGAGTGGGATCGGCCCTAAAAAGAAAGGAGAAGGCTTGTAAGAAGTTTGTTTGGCATGTAAAAATAGACGTGTGTTGTTTTGGTGAGTATCTTGATCAAGATGGTGTAAGGTGACAGAAGGAAAGCAAAGCTAGGAACATTAAAAGAAAACTAAAGGTAAATGAGAAGATAACAGGTTAGCTTGGCTAGGGAAGTGGTGGAGCTAATGGAGACCAACGACCAGGAACTGTAAATGTCTTGATTGATTTTCAAAGTCAGGTGTGCGAACTTCAGAGCTTGCTCTCCATCCCTAGCAAAAATCCAGGAGCAAACAAATGAAAAATAAGACGTTTCAATACGGAATTTGACAGAGTATCTCATGATAGCATAGTGGTTAGTATGGAGTAATACAGATTGGATAATAAACATTAAAAGGCTTTAGTTAATGGACTGATTTTTAGAGAGATCTCCGTGTGTGTGCTGCCAGATTGTATCCTCACCCTATTTTCTAAAAAGATTTAGTAATAAGTAGTTACGTGTGTGCTTATGTACCAAGCACCATTCCAGGCTTTTTGTATGAAGTAACTAACCCTAACCATCCCAACAACCCTGTGAGGTGGGTATTAAGGAAGGACATAGAATGCTTAAAAGACAGATTACAAAGGCTAGAATTTAAAATTACCCTTATAAGTTGGAACTCCAGGTTAACCAAGAAAGGAAATTTAAATGCATTAGTTTTTTCTTTAGTAACAAATGATCAGTTACAGAAGTACTAAAAGGAGAAAACCTGATTTCACTAATTTATTAAGAAATAATGTGGAGTTTTTTGTTTTTAGTTATGTAAAGTTACTGAAACTTTATAATCTACAGAATCAAGAAACATCATCACTCAATGCTTTCTGTATGTTGGTCAGGGTACAAAAAGAATCGTAGTGAAATGTACTTCAGTGAATAATTATTTAGAACATATCCAGAAGACAGCAGCTAGTCTGAAAAACAGTTGCATTCAGAAAACTGAAAGGAGCAAAGGAAGTGAAGGGAAAATATATTTAGATTAAGAAAACAGTCATTTTCTAAAACTGTTGTATGGTGAAATAGATTGCCTTTTCTGAACTAATTGCTTCTCAGTGGGAGCCAAGAAGACTAGGGTGGGGGTGGGGGGCAACTCAGAGATGTTGCAAGAAGAAATTACAAAGCACAGAATTTTGAATTTTTGTCCCTCCCCTCCCAGGGGAATTTGGAAATCACTTAGGCCATTATTTTACATTTGAGGAAACAATCCCAGAGAAGTTTTAAAAAGTATGAGAAGCAAGACTGAAAGCCAGTCTTTTGATTCTAGTTCTCTGTTCTAGGGAACTTTAGTTGATTTCTTGAATTAGAAGTGAAGTTTAAATTTGACCTGTGATTCTTTCCAGTTCTCTCTCTTTTTTTATTTTTTTCAAGAGGGTTAACATTGTAAATGACTTTCTGATTAAAAACAAGTACATAGAAAAGAGTAGAAAGTCTAAACTTGGAGTTCGGAATATTTGTCTGCTGTGTTCACTACGATACAAGTAGAACCCAGAACAGTGCTGATGCGTTGTAGGCATTCAAGGTCTGGTTTAGTGTATAAAGCAGTGGTTAAGAATGTGAGCCATGGAGTGAGTACTAGATTCTGTTCCCAATTACCATTTTCAGCTCTGTGCTCTTAAAACACCATCTAAGTGTTTTCTCATCTCTAAGTTTTAAAGTAGACTTACCTGGCCTTTCCTTTTTAAAATACAGTTGAAATCATATTGTATAAGTGTTTTTTGTTGTTACATAAACTACTATGACTTCTTGAGCCATTGTTAAACTTAGGTTGCTTCCGTAAGTTTGTTATTAAAACATTTTAGTGAACGTGTGCGTAAGTCCTTGTCCACGTTTCACTTTTCCCTTGAATAGGTTTCCTGCAGTGGAATTATTAAGGAAAACACCTCCACATTTGGTTCGTGGTTAAACTGTGTTTCAGAAAGGTTGCACCAGTTTACCACCATGAAAATATATAAGCGTGTTGTTCTTAACATACTTTCTCAATATTTTTTAAATCTTTTATCCTTGATAGTTTGGTAGATGCATACTTTGCTTTATCTAAATTTTTGCTTGCCAAAATTGAAGTTCATATATTTTGTGTTTAGTGGATGATCTTCTAAGACTAATTTGAGTGTCTTAATGTCCTTCTGTAATTCAGCAAGTGAGTGCTTACTATGTGCCAAGCACTGTCTAACACTCAGCATTTAGCTTTGAACAAAAAGTCCCTGCTCTTTTGGAGCTCATATTCTGGTAGTTTAATTCTTATTGATTTGCTTAAATTCTTTAATGATACACTCATATATTTACATTTGCATTTGTTCTCTGTAGGTTTGAGTATAAAAGCTTATGCTTTTTATATAATCAAATATAGATCCTTTCCCTTGCATTTTTTCCTATTGACTTTAAACCCAGAAAGTCCCACTTCCAAAAACTTTATAAATACGTGCAACTTTAATATTTGTTAAGGTATTTAACACAGTTCATCTGGAGTATATTTTTTGTATACTATGAGATGAGCAACTAAATTGATTTTCCCCTATTTAAAAAAAAAAAAGCCAAGTAATATTTACATACTGGTCCATTCCTTCCACCACCATCCCCTTTTCTTTGATGTTGTCTTTATGAGTTTTTTATAAACAACCATCTGTTGTTGAGCTATCTACTTTTTTCCATTGGATTTCTCTTTTTACATCATTGGTGGTTTTGTTTGTTGTGTTTTTTTAATGAACATCCATTTCGTTTAATGGTGCTTCTTAAAAGTTTTGATGGTATTGGTTAAAAAAAATTTAGCTGAACTATTAGGAATTCTTTTAAGGTTTAACATATTGTCTTATCTAAAGTTGCTTGAGTGATAAATGGTTTTCCCTTTATAAAAGGAGCCCTCAAATTGGATAAAGGCTACAGAAAAAAAAATTGTCAGGAAAGATGCTAGGAGAAAGGAGAGGTTCTGTTTTGATGTACACATCTAAAGGTAAGATGAGACTCAAGCAATACAGCCTAAATTCCAGTACCCTCGTTGGGGAACAGTTTAGTCTTAGAAGGAAAGAGTAGCTCTAATCCCTTCTGATTCTGGTTCATTTTCCCTTAGGGTAAGCAAAACATGAGTCTTACCTCTTACCTTCAGCTAGGACTACTAGGACTGGAGACTTGAGAGTGTGGTTTTTGCAGCTTCCTGGCCTGTGTATTACAGATCATATCACTGCGTTCTTATTTGCATGGCAATAAAAACTACGGTCTAAACATGAAAAAAGCACAGTTTGAAAGTCACGATCCAAGTCAGTGATGGTGGAATAGTGATCTTCAAATTAATTTGATCATATTGTTTAACCAGAAAAGCACATGTGGTCAGTATGTATGAGTATATATTTATAAATTGTGTGATTATAATACTCCATTTGCATTGTAAAGCAGTGGTACAGAGAGGACAAAGATGAATATAAGCAATATTATAAAAATAGTTTACCTGTTAACCGTGCAGAAACTTTCCAACCTAACTAGAACTCTCTCTCTCTATATATATATATGTATATATGTGGGTGCTTAATTTTTAAGTGTTTAATTTAAAAATTTTATACTATCATGATTTAATATCTGAGGGAAGTTTGCATTTTGTTTTATTGATACTAGTATAAGTCTATATCATAGTGTTGATCTTGATTTGTTTATCAGACTTGTCAGATCTCATTAGATGGTCATTTATTTCATAATTTGGAGGTACAAGAACTAATACTAGGATTAGAAGTGTTGGCTCCCAATACTCTGCCTTTGCTTGCTTTATTAACATTATCTTCTAAGATTCTTCTCTTGGAGTCCTTTTCAACAGTTTGTGTATTTGTGAGGGCAGTTTAGTTAAACTTGATAGCTAAATATGTACACTTAATTGGGGAAATGTAGACTTTAATATGCTGAAAGTAGATGAATGAGGGCTTCACTGTGAGTCTCTTGTGAGGTTCTCCACTCTTACCTCAGAATACTTAATGTATGACGTAATATAATCTGACATATCAACTCAGCAAGGCCTCTGCTATAAATACATAATAACCATTTATAAAAGCTAGTTTTTTATTTTTTGGATATTTTCTTCCTACACCCCATTGGATTACCCTGTGTGTACCCTGCTTTAGGGAGACAAGTGATTGAGAATATTGGATTCTGTGTAAAGTTGTGGGACATTGAGAAGTTGGGCCCAGTTGTCTTGCTGTAGCAACCATGAGTCCTTATGGCATTTTAAAAATTGTAAATGTTATGGATTAGGGATGAAGTAAGTGCTTTAAAAACTACATTTCAGTTTGACCTTTTAACAGTAATACTATAATTTATTTTGTTGATAGAAATCTGGTTAAATGAATTATATTTTGCTAAAGTAACCTAATGGTAAACGTAAAGATATACGGGTTGACTGTCAAATGTGTGTCAAATTGTTATTGATCATAGTTATGAACATTGTGCTATGTTATCACAGCTGTTTGAGATGGAGAACGTTTTTACTGTGTCATCAGATCCTCATCCCCCTCCTGCAGCCCCTCCTTCACTTTCTTTACCTTTATCTTCATCTTCTACCTCATCTGGGACTAAAAAACAAAAGAGGACCCCCACGTATCAGAGATCTGTAAGTCAGGGAAGCAGTCATCCCAGCTTTTTGCTTTGTGTTAAGAGCATGACTAAGAAGGGCCACTCAGTTTGAAATACCCTGCAAACTCACTTTCTAACTTCTCTAAGCATTTCCTTCACCTTGAATCTTGAAAGGTAAGTTTAGGAGTTTAGGGCCTTGTTACTCAAAGTGTGTCTAAGAATCAGAAGCATTGGTATCACCTTGGAAGCTTGATAGAAATGGAGAATCCCCTGCCACTAAATCAGATTTTTTATTTTAACTAGATCACTGGGTAACTTCAGTTTGAGAAGCCCAGTTTAGAGTGCATGTTGTAGAGGAGGACCTCCTTGGTTCAAATCCTCTGTCATTTGACTTTGGCAGATCATTTAATCTCAGTGTCTGCTTCGTCACTGGTAAACTGGGGACAATACTACTTTCTCGTGGGCTTTTGTAAAAATTAAATGAGTTAGTATGCATCCACACAAAACAGCGTCTAGCATGAGAGTTAGAACTTAACCACCTGCAGGTGTGATGGCTTTGATTTGCATGATTTGGCTATCCCACACAATGATTTAACTACTTAAAACCTGGGTTTATCTTTCTAGAATTTCAGTCATCTTTTTTTTTTCTAATGAAAAATATTCTTATTAATGCCCAACGTCACACTTAAGTGAAAATGCCTGTAAGTCAAATTTTCAATGAAAGGGTCTAAAACTAGGTGTGAATATGTGGATGTGTTGCTATAGTAAATCAATTATAAACCTAACCTTTCCTAGGGACTTTGTCCTATTTCATGCTTCACTTAAATAAAATGAAATATCCAATGTGATAGTATCTGATGATTCAGTAGTTCCCAGTGCATTACATTTAAATAGCCCCTCTTTTCACTAAAGAATGTTTTATTTTGCTTTATCTGATCATAGAAACAAATGACAGTATTTAGAGAGTGCATCAGTGTCTGAAACAGGTGAAAAGATTTCTTTGATTGTACCTGTGAAGTGATTGAACATTTTTAGAATTGAAGAGCTTTTGTTGTCTTTGGAGTTCTTAGAAAACTCTTGTTTTCTAACTCATTGTTTTGAGTTGTCTTCCATTAAAGGACCTGAGCATGCATGCATTTTCTAGTTTGAAATAAGTATTGTATAGAAAGTTTCTTTTATTGTTTTAATCTCTACTAACTTAAATAATTGCCTTCGAGATGCATGGCTTACCAGGTAGCATCTAGGTTTCTATTTGTGTTTCAAAATAAGTATTAATAAATTTCTTAATGAAATGTCCTGGTAGTTTGGGTTTCTGTCTCTTGAATATTAGTTAGCTTTGTTCTGATATTGTTGTTTTAGTAATTTAAAGTTAAAGGCAACTTTTACTTATGTGTTTGCTTTATCTTAATATTTAAACTCCAGAAATTCTATTTATTTGGTAAGTGAAAATTCTGCCATAGATTGGGGCAAGTCCCCCAAAATAATTTGAATTACTTCCTCTGAAATGTTTTTTTAGCTAAATTAACATTTCAGTAATAAAAACACATAATCTTCCCTTTACTTGTTTTACTTTTTTTTCTTTGCCTTTCTATGTTAAAAATTCAGTGGTTTGTTAATCGGACTTAGTGCGCTATGGAGATAACGTACAGATCTGTATGTATTGAGTTCTTTCTCTTTTTAAAACAGATGAGCTTTGATCCAAACCTTCTCCACAACAATGGACATAATGGGTACCCCAATGGTACTTCAGCAGCACTGCGTGAAACTGGGGTTATTGAAAAACTGCTAACCTCTTATGGATTTATTCAGTGTTCAGAACGTCAAGCTAGACTTTTCTTCCACTGTTCACAGTATAATGGCAACCTGCAGGACTTAAAAGTGGGAGGTAATCTGTCAGTTCTCCATTTTATAAAACTAATCACAAACTTATCTTGCATATCAACTTATTCATGACAGTGTTATGGTTTGGTCCTTTTAATTGTAACAGTTACTGAAGTTTGTCTATGTAAATGAGCAGAATCCTGAGTTCTATTGTGGTGGTGGTCTTTTTGCAGGATGAAAGAGTAATTGACTAAAAGATATCTTTCAATGTTTTTTAAATAGATACTTGGTAGATTTAATTGTTATTCCCCCTCATAATGACTCTTTGGCTATGTATTAGATTTTAAGCCAGTGAGAATGTTAAACTTTTATAATGTTAGTTTTAATTATTTTGCCAGGTACAAGTTTGGGTAGTACCTGAAAAAAATAATTCTTACGATGCCACCACTTGGACTATATGGAAATTCATTTTGTACTTTCACATGTGAAAATGTGTGGCTTATTAAAGGACCAAAGTTACAAGGTCTCAGAGTGTGCTTTTTAAAAAATTTTTGAGAAAAAAGAATGATAGGTACATGAATATTTGGTATACCAAATACTCTATAAACTGTACAAGAGTGTTATTTTGGTTAATCCTCGTTTTACAGATGAAGAAACTGAGGGTATAAAGGGATTAGAGGATGGGGCAGCTCGCCACATCTCATGATCATTACATTGCGTCATTTGTAGTATGTCTGTGTGCCAGAAAACTAAGACTATAGTATGGCTAGCTTAGTCTAAAGCAGTGGTCCTGAAACATTAGTGTGTATCAGAATTACCTAGAAGGCTTGTTAAAACACAGATTGCTGTACCTGTTCCCCAGAGTTTGTTTTTGAGTAGGTCTGGAGTGGGGCCTGGGAACTTGCATTTCTGCTGTGCTCCGGGTGATGGTGCTGCTGCTGCTGTTGGTCCAGGGACTACACTTTGAGAATCACTGGTCTAAGGAAACTCAAATGCTGCATTAAGTTTAGCTTGAAAGTGAGATGCCATCTTGGCAAAATTAGTCCAACAAACACAACGCTCTCTTTATTTTAGATGATGTTGAATTTGAAGTATCATCTGACCGGCGGACTGGTAAACCTATTGCTGTTAAACTGGTGAAGATAAAACAAGAAATCCTCCCTGAAGAACGAATTAATGGACAAGTTAGTGACTTCGATGCTTTGTGTTTTCTTAGGGCCCTGCATTTGCATATCTTTCACATTAGAAAAGGAAGATTCTCCCTGTCTCCTCAGTTTGCACGCAAGAAAGCTATAGTATATAAAAGTTACTATTTTAAAATTGTATCAGAAGCACTGGCATTTCTTGACCTGAAATAAAAATTTGGTCAAGAGTCAATTTGGGTTTTTACATATAACCCTAAGTCTGTACTTACAGTCAGTTTATGTACTGTAAGTTTGAAACTTGGCAGCATGACATCCTCTTGTGGATCATACTACAATGCATCCCTGTGTATAGTATAGAGGATATTAAAATTCAGTTTATATTGCACAGTGCTGCTCCTGAAATGATTAGCAATGGAAATTTTTTTTTTTTTGACTGGTAGGTTGTGTGCGCTGTTCCTCACAACTTAGAGAGTAAATCTCCAGCTGCCCCGGGTCAGAGTCCAACAGGGAGTGTATGCTACGAACGTAATGGGGTAAACTTGTGTATTTTTCTTAAACCTTTGCCTGATCCACCATGTGATCTATGAGCGTACTTTAAAATTCAAAATAGAAAACGTAAGCTGCAGTTGATAAAAATCAGTTTTAAATTTGGTTTTGAAGAGGCTTCGAGTGCAGCATAATCAAAAACTTTAAAAAGAAAAAAAAATCCATAGGACTTCCAAGTGTCTTAGCTTGCCCAAGTGTGACCTTAGTTAGAACATTAAGGTAAAATGCTTTTATTCACTTTTTTGGGGGTTGTGGGAGGGGCTCTTTTTTCTGGTTCCTTTTAAGCACTAACTCCAGCTTTTTTGTTTGGAATGCCTTAAATAAAAATTGTTTTTTTGAAATGTAACTACAGCCTCTGGGCAAATGCTTCCACGTGTGTAAGCTTTTTGAAGTTGGATTGCTGCTCAGCTGTGGACTCGCAGAAGTCATCAGCACCTTGGAGGGGAAGTGTGTTTATATGAATAAACTATGTACTTGTCAAAAGGCATTTAATTTTAAGAAATGTGGCTTTATATGCCAGTTTAAGAAGTATTTAACAAAGTAAATCACAGTATACAATGAACATGCATCCTGCCAATATAGTAATAATAACTTATTAATTCACAGGAAGTGTTTTATCTGACTTACACCCCTGAAGATGTTGAAGGGAACGTTCAGCTGGAAACTGGAGATAAAATAAACTTTGTAATTGATAACAATAAACAGTAAGTTCTTTTTCCCACCTAAGTGGGTTTTTTTGGTTGTTGTTTTTTTGTGTGTGTTTTCTTTTTTACGGTAAGAAATTTGAAGCAAGTCAAACCTAACTTGTAAATCTGGATGATTTTCGTGATCTTTTAAATTTTTATTCATCAGCTAAGCATTTGAGCGTCAGTTCTGTGACAGGCACTATGCAGGGTGTCAGAAATAGGATAATTAAAACATGGTCAGATCTTTTGAGGAGCTGTTCTAGAGATCAGTGAAAGTTTTACCAGAGCACCAGTACTTGAGGTAAGCTTCGAGATGAGGAGTCACTAGGGAGATGAGGATAACATTCTGACTAGAGGAAGTATCATTTGGGGGAAATGGCCAAAAGTTTGAGTTGATTGAATTTACTGAATCATAGAAAGATAAGCTTGAACTGTATTCATTAGTCACAGGTATCTTGATTGGTTTCGATAATTGGAATTGGTGGAGGTGGTAGGCTTTTGGAGAGTAGAGATGCTGTAGACTAAAGGCAGAGATATTAGAGTTGATATGAAAGATGATGGTCTAGTATAGACAGGTGGTTGGGTATAGAAGTCAAGTCACATTGAGAAGATAAAATCACCAAGTTTCATAACTTTTTAGATAGAGGTGTGTATTAGAATTAAGGGAAGAGGAGTCCCAAATGCCATTTTTCTGGCTTGGGCTACTAGGCATATAATGATACGATTAACTGGACTAAGGAGGTACAGCAGAAAGTATTAAGGGAGGGGAAAGAATTATGTCTATTTTGGCATTTTGAATTTGAGATGTCTATATATGTAGTTGCATATATATATATATACACACACACACACACATATGTATCTGAACAAGCTAGTGAAGGGCAGGAGATAGAGCTGTTGAATTCATTGGCATAAGCAGTTAAGGAAAGTGTAGTTAAGAAAGCCTTGGGATGATTATTTGTACTTTGGAGTGGGAGAGACAGATACAAGTACAGAAGGAAGTTAAACACAGGAGAAAGATGAACTTTCAGTGGCAGTTCAGAAAGCAAAGTAAGTTTCTTCATCTGTAAAATGAGGTATGTTCTCATAAAGTGACTTGCCTAATGTGATACAACTTTTTTAAAGCATAGCAAATATCTCTTATAATCACTGCATTTACTCAGTTTCTTTTATGACTTTTTAATTAGAAATAATTGTTAGGATAGCTACCACATTCAGCATTCATTGCAGACAAGACCATCTCTTATTTATCTCTTTATCCCCCATACCTTTGTTTGCAGTACATAATACCTACTCATTGTTCACATACTGGCCTTTCTAAAACTTTAGCATTCCCCATCTGGTTGCAATCAATTTGTGGCCTTATTTCAACAGTCCAAAAGAAAAATGATTACATATATGTGTGCCCAATTGAAAAGGCTGGGGGTTTGCACAGAAGTCCTTTGCATATGAAGCCATATGAAAAGGATTATGTATTATAAAACGTTACATATAGTGAGGATACAGAATTCTTGAGGCCTCAGAAAACTAGTTTGTTTATCTAAACTCATCATATTTAACCAAGCCAATGCATTTTTTCACCCCTCTTTGGTCCCCACTGTCCCCACCCAATTCTTCTTTTCTAGTACTGGTGCTGTAAGTGCTCGTAATATTATGCTGTTGAAAAAGAAACAAGCTCGCTATCAGGGAGTAGTTTGTGCCATGAAGGTATGTGTCATCAAATTTGAGAAACTTGAGTTTTTTATTTGACTGCTTTAAGTCTTTCAAACCCAAGCCTTTTGTTTTTTCATCTTTATCTTTCCTTTAAAAATACTTAATTGTTAACTTGTTAAATTGTTAAGCAATCTCTTAAAATTCCTTAGTTACTAATTATGTTCTTTAAAATGGGCTATTTAATTGATGATATTAATATTACACTTTACCACATAATGTTTCCACTGGAGTATAATTTTATGAAAAGACTTGATTATAAATGGTAATTATAAATATGTACACTGAATAGTACATAATAGCCCTGCTGTTTTTTCATATTTGTTTGGCTTTAGGATGCGTTTGGCTTTATTGAAAGAGGTGATATTGTAAAGGAGATATTCTTTCACTATAGTGAATTTAAGGGTGACTTAGAAACCTTACAGCCTGGAGATGACGTGGAATTCACAATCAAGGACAGAAATGTAAGATAGTTGAATAACTTGATCTTTGGCCTTCTTTTGAGATAAGTAGTGAGTTAAAATTTTAGCAAACACTTAAAATGACATGGTTGCTCTCCCCCTCTCCACTCCCTTCTGACTTAGGGTAAAGAAGTTGCAACAGATGTCAGACTGTTGCCTCAAGGAACAGTCATTTTTGAAGATATCAGCATTGAACATTTTGAAGGAACTGTAACCAAAGTTATCCCAAAAGTACCCAGTAAAAACCAGGTAAATAGTCTTTTCAGGAGAGTCATCTTTTGCCTCGTCAGTAATAGAATGATATGGTATGGTATACAGAAGTTCTATTACATTCACTTAATATAATTTTGTGACAGTGGAGCAATTAAGTATTTAATATGTACAGTTAAACTAAATGAGAATCCATTGGTACATCCATGAATATGTTTTTCTTTCTTTCTCTTTTTTTTATTTAAACTGGGAGAAAGGGGCAAAAGAAAACAAATGCTTGTTAGATTGGGGGGAAAAAAACAATTCGTGTGTGTGTGTGTGTACCCGCTCGTGCATGCGTCCTAGTTTGGTTTTGGGGTTGGGGGTGAATAGATGAGACAAGTGGTGTCATTGCTAAGGAAATGTAAAAGATAGAAGAAGGATATTCTTCTCCTTAAATAAAATCTCTCCGTATCAGAGTGCAAGATCTTAACTGCAGTATCATAATTTCATGGTTGAACACAAAGCTTTCAAATTGGACTTAGGTTATCAACAGCTTTTTTTTCCTTTAGGGAACTGTCTATTATAAATAACATGGGTTTGCTGTGTGTTCTTCTTGTTTGACTTAGAACTAGGAAGGATGAGAAATCTCCAGCTAAAATAGTTTTTCCTTCTCATCAGAATGACCCATTGCCAGGACGCATCAAAGTTGATTTTGTGATTCCTAAAGAACTTCCCTTTGGAGACAAAGATACAAAATCCAAGGTGACCCTGCTGGAAGGCGACCATGTTAGGTTTAATATTTCAACAGACCGTCGTGACAAATTAGAACGAGCAACCAACATAGAAGTTCTACCAAATACATTTCAGTTCACTAATGAAGCCAGAGAAATGGTGAGTGTTGGATATTATTAGAGATGTATCCAGTCTGGGAGACGGATGGGGCAGTGTTATATTCAGATTTGTAATATGTATTGAAAATTTTTTGAGTTTTGGCAATGTTGGGCAGTTAACCTTATTAAGGTGATTAAGAACAGACATTTGAGTCAGTCTGGGTTTGACACCCAGCTCTATCAGTTACCTTGAAATAGATGTGAGAAAGTTTTAGAATGGAAATCTGGAGAGGATTTCTAAGGTCTTTCGAGAGTCAGTGATTCTCTGGCCCTTGAATATAAAGACTGAGAAGATTTAAGTTCATCATTGTAGAAAGTAGATTTTTCCTGACTGTTTCGTAAAACGTTTAGTAAACAGTAGATTAAACAAAGTAGATTTTGTTTCTTTTGTTTTTACAGCAGGACTTTGCAATTTCTTTTTAGTGATTATATATCTGGAAATGATATATGCCGGAATTGTTGCCCAAACATATTTTACAAATTCAGTTTCATGAATTAACTTTATCAGATGTAGTTTACATCTGTTCTGTTTGGAGTCTACATCTACAATATATCTCAGTGTTGTCAGTTGAACTGGATACATTCAGTGAAAATTTAAGTTTCTTGAGACTTTTTTTTAACCATTAGGAGAACTGGTCTTTGACATTTACAATGTGCTTTATCTTTAAAGCATGTTTTGAAGAAAAAAAAAAAGTTTCTTAAATCTGTTTTGCTTTACAGTATGGAGTACATTGTTGAATAGCTTGGTTACCATCAGGATATAACAAGGATTAAATGTCAGAATATTGTTTAGGCTACATTTAGAACTGATTATAGAATAATCATCTCTGTAATATGTAAATATGCAATATGTAAGTCTTTGGTGGGTTGATAATAATTGTGTTTCAGTAAGTATTTGAGTACTTGCCATGTGCCAGTTACTCTGAATCTAATACCCTCACAGAGCTGATGATTTAGTATGAAGGAAGAAAAAAACATGATAGAACTTTGTATGTTTTATTTTTCAGACCTAAATCTGCCTAAACTCACACATTTTTAGGTAGAGATTAGAGAGTTGCCTTTAGTTGACTTTTGAGGTATTTGGAGTATTGTTCTATAGATTTTTAATTTCTGGAAGTTACAGTGTCATAAGGTTTGGGCATTATTTGAAATCCTGGTTTTTGCCACTTACATAGCTGTGTGTTTTAGGCAAATTGCTTAATCTCTTTCAACCTCAGTTTCTTCATCTTGCAAAACAGTACTTTCCACAGAATTGAAAATTAAATGGAATATGTATGCGTTTACTTCAAAAATGATAATTTTTCTTAGTGTATATTGGCCAAGGAGTAGCATCTGGCTAGTCTCAGGCAGTTGCTTAGAGATTAATTTACTTTATTAAAATCAGTGGGTTTGTATTTAAATGGAAAAATTTAAAAATGGATACAGAACTTGGCTATTTAATACAGAGAATTCCTAATGAATTTAATTTGATGATACTTCCAAACTTGAATGTTGTTGTCTTGACGATCTTCACAGCCAGTGAAAGTATTGTTTTGGTTTCAGGGTGTAATTGCTGCCATGAGAGATGGTTTTGGTTTCATCAAGTGTGTGGATCGTGATGCTCGTATGTTCTTCCACTTCAGTGAAATTCTGGATGGGAACCAGCTCCATATTGCAGACGAAGTAGAGTTTACTGTGGTTCCTGTGAGTAGTTTTTGAGAAAAGTATGGGAGGTTTTCTTGATCCTTCCTTTTCAGTTTTAAAGCACTTTTGTTTATCATTTGTAGGATATGCTCTCTGCCCAAAGAAATCATGCTATTAGGATTAAAAAACTTCCCAAGGGCACGGTTTCATTCCACTCCCATTCAGATCATCGTTTTCTGGGCACTGTAGAAAAAGAAGCCACTTTTTCCAATCCTAAAACCACTAGCCCAAATAAAGGCAAAGAAAAGGTAAGTTTTAATCAAAATGATTTTTGCAGTTCTTTATTCCTCTTCTGCTTAAAGGCAGCCACTCTGCACACAATAATGGAGTATTGTCTCTTTCAGAATTCCCTGTAATATTAACAGTAAGGTAATCTAAAGCATAGTTTTTAATCTCAGCAATATTAACCTTTTGAGTTGGATAATTCTTAGAGTGGGAGGAGGTGGGGAGCTGTTCTTTGCATTTGGAGATGTTTAGCAGCATCCCTGGTATTCACCCACTAGAGGCCAATATCTCTCCTCCCCATGTGTGACAGCGAGACATGTCTCCAAAATCTGTCAAATGTTCCCTAATTACCCCCAGTTTAGCATTACTCATCTAAAATGGTAGTACTTGTCATCCAAGCAATTTAAAACTTTGAAATTTTGGTAGAATCAGTTCACATATTTGAACTCCATTTATTGAAAAATCCCCTGAATCCGTAAATATGAAGCTATCCGTAAGATGACTTCTGCTTGTAAGTAAATAACAAATTAAGAATTGCATAGAAGCAGGTAATTCAAACAATTTTAAATGCTGCTGTAAAAGGTCAATGAGATGCACTACCAAATGTAAAATAGATAGTGGGAAGTTGCTGCATAACATAGGGAGATAAACTCGTTGATGGGTGACGACTTAGAGGGCCAGGATAGGGAGGATGGGGGGAGTCGCATGAGGGAGGGGATGTGGGGATATATGTATAAATACAGCTGATTCACTTTGGTGTACCTCAAAAACTGGCACAAGAGCGTTAAAGCAATTATATTCCAATAAAGAGCTTTTTAAAAAAAAGTCAATGAGAAAGCTTTGGCAAAAATTAATTCTAAACTGGCAGGATCTGGAATAGTTTCACTACGGCATTGACATTTAATAGGTGGAGGAGATAAATGCAGAAAGGATATTCCTCACGGAATAGAGGTATCAATGAGAAAAATTCAGGGTTTCTTTATAAAGCACTAATTAATTTGACAGGAGGATCGGGCTTGGGGGGTGGGCGGTGATTTCTGATTGGCTCTGAAAACTGTAGAGTAGGCATGTTGTCAGTAAGCTCTCCCTCCTCAGCATTAAATAGGTTAAGACTTTAAGACCAAATTACAGCAGGTTGAGTTAGCCCTGGGTTAAGGCAAGGCCATCTTTTGTTCATACGAAAAATATGTATTTTAGAGAACCCTAGATAGGAAATTTCTACAGCTGTGCCAGTTCGTTGGCTCAGGAGTCTGTAATAACTACAGTTGTGCTTATATTGTTTTTTGGTGGTTGTTTCTTGATTCTTTTCTTTGTTTTCTGACTGTATCTCTTTCTTTAGGAGGCGGAGGATGGTATTATTGCTTATGATGATTGTGGGGTGAAATTGACTATTGCTTTTCAAGCCAAGGATGTGGAAGGATCTACTTCTCCTCAAATAGGAGACAAGGCAAGATGATTCTGCTTATTTGAGAGAAGGAAAGGTTAAAGGTTATCAATCATAATACTGAAAAATGGTTTCTTTAAATTTTATCAAGTTTTGCTAAAATTCTTTTGTGCTTACAAGTTTAATATATGAACATCTTCCTGTTTAAAAAGCAGTTTATTCAATTAAATTGAACAGGGTCTAGCAAACTTTTTGTTAAAGCTTTTTGAGGAGTTAGTATTTAAGCATTGAATGTGTCAAAAGCAAATTACCTTATATAAAATTAATAATATAGGTAAGAAAGTTAAAATAGTCACTGAAACATGAAAGTAAAATCACACCAAAGGTTTGGTTTTTTTGTTTTAATATTTTATTATTTTATTTTTGGCTGCATTGTGTCTTCATTGCTGTGCACAGGCTTTCTCTAGTTGTGGAGATTGGGGGCTACTCTTCATTGCGGTGCACCAGTTTCTCATTGCGGTGGCTTCTCTTGTTGTGGAGCATGGGCTCTAGGTGCATGGGCTGCAGTGGTTGTGACTTGCAGGCTCTAGAGCACAGGCTCAGTAGTTGTGGCGCATGGGCTTTGTTCCTTCAGAGTATTTATAAAGGATATTTAGAGTGGAAAGCAAGGTCTAGGGGAGTTGTCATTTCTACTCAGTGTGGAAATGACATGATATTAATGAGCATCCTTATTTTTCACAGGTTGAATTTAGTATTAGTGACAAACAGAGGCCTGGACAGCAGATTGCAACTTGTGTGCGACTCTTAGGTCGTAATTCCAGCTCCAAGAGGCTCTTGGGTTATGTGGCAACTTTGAAGGATAATTTTGGATTTATTGAAACAGCCAATCATGATAAGGAAATCTTTTTCCATTACAGGTGAGAAATGCCTTTTAGGAACTTAGAGCTTACAATCCGTTCTTTTGTTTTGGAGTCAAAAACAGTGTATTGGGTGGTTATGTGTTTTTTAATCTCAGGTTTCATATTGGTAAAATTTTGGCAATATATAAAGTTAATTATCTATGTCTATATAGAAAACATGTGATCAGAAGATACAGAAAGACCTGTACCTGCTTTGAACATTGGATGGGAGCCTTTCTGCTTCAGTAAAAGAGTACAGTTTTATGTGTTGTTACCAGAGAGTTGTATATTTGATTCGGTGTTATAATATAGCATAATGGTTAAAAGCATGGTCTCTTAGAACTGTACAGTTCCAGTTTGAAGCCAGGCTCTGCCACTTAGTACCTATGTAACTTTTATGGAATGAAAATAGCCTCCTGTGGCATCTTACTTTCATTACCTTGAAGCTGGGGATAATGGTACCTTTTCATAGGATTTTTCTGAAGATTATGTGAGTTAGTGCTTAAAACAGTATCCCCCTTAAGTAAGCATGCCATGAATATTATAATAGCAGAAGTAAAGGCTACTTGCTACTGTTAATGTTTATGGTAAATGCTTATTCAAATGTCATTTCTTTCCCCTCCCCTGCAGTGAGTTCTCTGGTGATGTTGATAACCTGGAACTGGGGGACATGGTCGAGTACAGCTTGTCCAAAGGAAAAGGCAACAAAGTCAGTGCAGAAAAAGTGAACAAAACACACTCAGGTAATGAATTGTGATTTCTGATTATTAGGCCTATGCGTTGGGTAGGAGGGTGAGGGGTAGGGTGGGAGAGAGTGAGAACCCTATTGTTCTAGATCAGTGTTTCTCCAGGTGTGATCCCAGACCCAGCAGCACCACCTGGCTACTTGTTAGAAATACAAGTTCTCTGACCCCACCTTAGATCTACCAAAACTTTGGAGGTGGGCAGTCTATTTTAACAGATCCTTCAGGTGGTTCTGATGAACACAAGTTTGAGAACCACTGTTACAGATTTTCTAAGTCACTCGCTTTGAGTTTATTATCAGTTCAATATCTCTTTTTCAAAAATAACCCCAAGATTGTAAATCTCCTTGGGATAGGGGAGGAAGGCATTCCTCTAGAAGACTGTTTTGGAGAAGAATGAGTTTAAATGTGAAAAATAATGGGAATTTAAGAAAATCATTGTTATTTAGGATCTTCGACTTTTTAAAAGACCTGAGTTTTTTTGGCTTTCGTGTAAACTCACCAAATGATACTTTTTTCTTAGTGTTATTCTAGAGAAATGGGAGCTAAGAATGTTCATTTAATTTAATAAATATCTAAGTGTATGCTATGTTTTAGATACTGGGGGTACAGCAGTGAAGAAATAAGGCAGATTGGCAAACAAGATAAGTGAAATATTATTTGTATGTTCAGAAAGATTAAGATAGAATAAATTGGGGAAGTATATAAGTATTGGGGTTACCAGTACTTAGAGACCAGGGAAGGCCTCAGTAAAAAGGTGATACTTGGTCATCTGGAAAAGGTGAGAGAGCGAGATGCGTTTAAATACGAATACTTACTAATTCTGTAGACATCTTTATTTTAATAGTTTTAGAGATATTGTATTTCAAGACTAGCAGGCAGCCAGCCAACCCTCTGTTAACATTTGTTCTGATGAGTTTTGCTGGCTGTTTTTCCTGTGGAATAGAGTTTAAATAAAATTGTTGAGGGAGAGGTATACATGCTTTTGTTTTGTAGTGAATGGCATTACTGAGGAAGCTGATCCCACCATCTACTCTGGTAAAGTCATTCGCCCTTTGAGGAGTGTTGATCCAACACAGACTGAGTACCAAGGAATGATTGAGATCGTGGACGAAGGTAAGAACATCCCTGTTGGATTGTTTGAAATTTGCCTTACCTTCAGATGAGTGCATCAAAGATTTAAAAATATGGTGGTGTTGCAGTTGTTTTCAAATTCCTTAAAAACCAAATTAAGGAGAGGTGATTTTATTCCCACCATGCTTGGTTTTTATTTTTTATACCCCTTGGAAATGAGATCAGCCTGGGTTTATGTTGTGAACAAATGACTGCTATGTGAGTATATGGCTGATATGTGAGCTACTAACTCTGAGTTATATTGAAATAGACTGAAAACAAAATCTCATGCTAAAAATATGCATTTAATGTCTGATAATCAGACATTCACAATTGGCTGAGTTTAGTACAACTTTGTAGTTTTCCTCCATTATTCACTGGTTATTTACCTCATTTCCTTGTACATTTGCATTCTACAAACATTTTTCCTTCCTGTAAAAGTTTACTACATATCTATTACTTAGTAGCCAGGATTCCATGGGGATCCTACTATTTGTCTCTAGGTCAAGGCTCCCTAAATTTTCATTTTCTGCCTTTTTCTCCCCATCTTTGACAACTCCCTGAGTCCTGGTGTCATTCCTTACCCCAAACAATTAACACCAGAAAGACCAACTTTGTGCATAAAATAATTTTGGATGATTAATATAGCATAATTACCATAATGATAGGGTTGATGAGAGGGTTTGAAATTCCAACCAAAGATGATAGCTTGGATCACAAAGAATAAATCTTGTGTCATCTAGGAGTTATAGGAGAACATAAAATGAGGAAGACTAAGTCATTTGAAAGAAGGAAATGAGCCTTGATAAACATGTTCCTTTACCACATGAGGTTCTTAGGAATTTCTGCCTTTCATAGAACCAGTACCCTCAGACACACGTCTCCAAATATGAATTGACTTTATAGCAAGTCAGTCTTAAACTAATATCATGGTGACACCATACCCTTAAAAGGGCCATTAGGGTATGGGCAACTGACTTAAACTCATGAAATAATATCAAGGTGCCCCTTTTCCTCCTGTCATGCCCCCTTTTGCTTACTTTTGCATTCCCAACCCCCCAACCCACTTACTCTTCAACATTGGCTGTTTGATATCATCCAAAGTAAGGTTTTGTGGAAAGGGAAACTTTCCTGAAGTCTCTAAGCCTATAGTTTTCTGGGACTAGATAGGTCACATTTCCCCACTTGGAGGTAAGAATAGCTCTTTTATTTATGAATACAACAGCTCTTTTATTCATGGGTTTTAGACCTAGATTTGAACACCAGCTCTTCCACTTCCTAGCTGTACAACCTAAGACAAATCAATTAAATCTTTCCTAGCTCAGTTTCTTTTTTTTTTTTTTTTTTTAATTTATGTATTTATTTATTGGTTGGCTGCATTGGGTCTTCATTGCTGCGTGTGGGCTTTCTCTAGTTGTGGTGAGCAGGGACTACTTTTCCTTGTGGTGCGCAGGCTTCTCATTGAGGTGGCTTCTCTTGTTGTGAATCATGGGCTCCAGGCACACGGGGCTCCACAGCGTGTGGGATCTTCCCAGACCAGGGCTTGAACCTGTGTTCCCTGCATTATTGGTAGGTGGATTCTTAACCACTGCGCCCCCAGGGAAGTTCCAGTTTCTTCATTTTTATAATGAGGATAATATCTTCAACCTCGAAAGGTTCTATAAAGATTAAATATGAATCAGTATAAGTGTTTAATAAATGGTAGTTATTACTAATACTACTAAATCAGTCTAGCTGTCTCTAATACTTCTGCATGACTAGATCTATTGGAAGTGTCTCCGCAAAGTTTTTAGTTCCTGTAAGTTTGAAAAGAAAATTGTCACTTACCTCTATAATCATCAAGAGAGTGGTTAAAAGCATTCCCAGTTTTGAAGCTTCCTCTTCCATCTGATGTTTTTCCCTTCTTTTCCACCTTTGTTGATTCAGTGAATTCACCATCCAGGTGAACTGATAGGCAGCTGAACTCTTTGGCCTGAACTCTATAGCCTGCACTGATCTCCAGCCAACTTTTTACTCTAGGGCAGAGCTCAGCAAATATGATGGCTTGTTTTTATAGATAAAGTTTTCTTGAAACACAGCCATGACCGTTCTTTTACATACTGTCTTTGATTGCTTTCTCACTGCAACAGCAAAGTTCAGTCATTGTGACAGAGACAGGATGCTACAAAACTAAAATATTTACTATCTGGCCCTTTAAGAAGAAGTGTGATGGGCCCTGGTCTAGGAGAAAGGTGCCTGTAGGTTTGAGGGAGCCACAATCAGAACAGAGAAGGGAGGTGGAATGCCAAGAAATTTATCTACATTGTGTTTTTGCCTGTGCCTGGCTTGTTTAATGCCCAGTCGGCTATGGATCAGAAATGTTTTTGACTTGCTCATATTGTGGACTTAGGGAAGATAAGCCAGTGGGTCATATTAGCAACCCATAGTGCTTTAAAAGCACAAAGGTAATGACATTGTGAGTGATACTGCTGTAGGGTTTTTTGTTGTTGTTGTTTTTATTTCATAAATGTGGTTTAAAACTGTTCATGAGCTAGTAAGGTGATGATGAGCTATAAGTTCTCATTTGTTATTCATGGTAGTATTTAGCATTCAGGATTTTATTGGAGCTTTAAAGTGTAATTTCTCAGGTACAAAAAAATCTTAGTTAATATAATTTTAGCAAATCGTTTATAAATGTATTAGGACCATCAGCAGAGGGCTGTTGTGAAATATTAGCTTTTAGACTTTGTACCTGTTTCTCCTTACAGGGGATATGAAAGGTGAGGTCTATCCATTTGGCATAGTTGGGATGGCCAACAAAGGGGATTGCCTACAGAAAGGGGAGAGTGTCAAGTTCCAATTGTGTGTCCTGGGCCAAAATGCACAGACTATGGCCTACAACATCACACCCCTGCGTAGGGCCACAGTGGAGTGTGTGAAAGATCAGGTAAGTGGTAATCTGGATCTGAATTTGATCCTTTTATGAGCTGGTAACTAAATAATAAGCAAAACCTTGAAAATTTTTCAGCCAAGGGGGAACCATCAACATTCATTTGGTTTTTATTTCCACTTTACCCCCTTTTTCAACGATTTGAAGTAGCTTGTTAAATACACAGAGAGAACCACATGGAAAGAAAAAAACAGCAATAGTAGCAAAAGGCAAGTAAGAGTAGTATTAATAGCTAACATAATGGGGAAAATAAAGTTTGGAGTGAGATTTCCAGAATAGAAAGACTATAATGTTTTTCATACTTCAGCTCAGAGCTTCTTTTGCAGACTACACAAAGAAAGAAACCATGTATAAAAGTGTTCGTAAGATAAGCTTTGGGTGCACAAAAACTATTCCTGGTACTTAAGATCTCAAGGAAATCTGAGTCCTCAGGACAGTTTTTGGTATCAGTACAGTGAATATAACATTTTGTATGGCTGTTTCTAATACCATACCCCAGCTTCATAAGTTTAGAAGGGATCAGAACAATGCATATGTTCACATAACAGCTTCCTAATGATTTTGCTTATTTAATTCAAAAGCTTAGTTCATACAATATATGCAGGCACAAGGTAACCTTTCTTTGTTTCTCAGGCTATCGTAGAGTGGATGGCAGTGATTTCAAAGATACATTTCTTCCCTGACGAGTTTTGCATATGCTGTTGTTGATACCACGTTTTATAAACCCCTTCTAGTTAGGGTCAAACATTTTGTGCTTCGTTCAAAGTGAGTTTCTTTTCCCTGCTAAGGTATGTCTTTTTTACGCTGTCTTTTTTAACTTTCAGTTCGGCTTCATTAACTATGAAGTAGGAGATAGCAAAAAACTCTTTTTCCATGTGAAAGAAGTTCAGGATGGCATTGAGCTACAGGCAGGAGATGAGGTGGAATTCTCAGTGATTTTTAATCAGCGCACTGGCAAGTGCAGTGCTTGTAATGTCTGGCGAGTCTGGTGAGTTTTTTGTTGTTGGTTAGTAACCTCCTTGGACTATCTCTTAATTTTCATAATCTCTGCTTTATATTTTTCCACTTTTCCATCACTGCTTTTTTTTTTTATCCTGTTCTGCCACTTTCTGGTTATTTCTTCACTGTCTAAATTTTATAGTTTAGCATTTCTGTCATGATGTTTTTGTTGTGTTTTAATAACATTCTTAGCATGAGAGGAGCTGGGAGGGAGTCTCTGGAAATATTTCTTCATGTTTTCCTTTTCTAAGGTTTTGCCATACCTGCTATCTTGTTTTATGTGTCTGTGGAACTGTCTTTCTGGTTGCAGACCAGTCTAGGGATGACCCTCACCCAAGTGATTCTTCCAGTTCCTACACAGTAATAAACCTTGAGTTGGGAATAAAAACATAAACTTGTCTTTCCTGTCTTGCTAGCTGATTGGCTAGGTGAGGCAGGAGTACCCCCTCGTTAAAACTGAGTTATTTGGATAGTGAGATAGAAGACACACTCCTCTGCGTGTACTTTCTTACCACCTAGTGTTGTTTCTTCTCATCTCTTGACCTTGTTACAGCGAGGGCCCTAAGGCTGTTGCAGCCCCACGACCTGATAGGTTGGTCAATCGCTTGAAGAACATCACCCTGGATGATGCCAGTGCTCCTCGCCTAATGGTTCTTCGTCAGCCAAGGGGACCAGATAACTCAATGGTATGAAGGCATACAAGGTTTGGGAGGATAGGGGCAACTGACAGACCAACATACTACTTGAGGTCCTATCTTAGCATAGTTCAAAGAGCTTAATTTACGAAGGTGCTTCAGTATTGTTATCATAACTAGTTAGGATCCCTGCACACTGATTCATCCCCTGACATATTGGTTGCTTACAGTAAGAGGAACATTTCTTGGTGTTCCTGGTACTTTGAACATAGTTTAGGAAGGCTTATAGAGTTCCTCCTCTGCTAAAGAATTGGTGGTGATTGAGAGTAATGCTTTTTTGGTAGTCCATTTTGGAATTGTGAATGTACCATGGTTGTTATGCACCCAGGGCATTAACTGCAATTTTATTTCTTCACAGGGATTTGGTGCCGAAAGAAAGATCCGTCAAGCTGGTGTCATTGACTAACCACATCCACAAAGCACATCATTAATCCATTATGATCAAGTTGGGGGGATTCTGGTGAAGGATTCTGAATATCTCCCTCTTCATCCCTCCCCAAATCTGGAATACTTATTCTATTGAGCTATTACACCAGTTTTAACACCTTCCTTGTGTTATGTTTAAAAAAATAAATAAATTTAAGAAAACCATTTTAAAATTATGCACAGTTGCAGCCTGGAGAACTTAAGGTGGCGCCTTATAGTATCAATTTTAGGAGCTTTATTTGGTGCATTTAACGCAACTGGTAATTGCAAAATCCACTTTGCCTGTGTAAGTGAAAAATATAGACTGTTACCTTGTTGGCCCAATGAAATTCTGCACTTGATGTTTAGTATATACTCTACCTTCATTACTTCTGGCAAGATGTCCTGCCTTAGCACTCAGTTGCATTCTTTTTCCTTTTCTTTTCTGTTCATTATGCTTTAATTCTGAGGACCATATGAGGGTAGAATATATTAAAAATTACAAAATTTTTATAGGCCAACCATTTCTTTAAGTTGATGGCCAAATGTTAAAATGTTATTTTTCATATCATTTATAATCTTGTCACAGTCCACTTAACGAAGTTTGGTTAGATTGCAGTGAAAATTATCTTCCAGAGTAGTTTTTTTTTCCTGGGATGGGGGGGGTAACTTTACTACAATTAGTATGTATGGTGCAGAATTTCATGCAAATGAGGTGTGCCAGCAGTGTGATAACTTAAACGTATTTAAACAAACAAAAAAAGATGAATGCACAAACTTGCTGCTGCTTAGATCACTGCAGCTTCTAGGACCCAGTTTCTTTTACTGATTTCAAAACAAAACAAAAAATAAAAAAGTTGTGCCTGAAATGAATCTTGTTTTTTTTATAAGTAGCCGCCTGGTTCCTGTGCCCTGTAAAAGTGCAGGCACTTGACCCTTGGTGTAGCTTCTGTTCGACTTTATATCACGGGAACGGATTGGTCTGATTTCTTGGCCCTCATCTTGAATTGGCCGTGTACCGGGTCCTGGCCAGTGGACTGAAGGCTTTGTCTAAGATGACAAGGGTCAGCTCAGGGGATGTGGGGGAGGGTGCTTTTATCTTCCCCGTTGTCGTTTGAGGTTTTGATCTTCTCTGGGTAAAGAGGCCGTTTATCTTTGTAAACATAACATTTTTGCTTTCTCCAGTTTTCTGTTAATGGCGAAAGAATGGAAGCGAATAAAGTTTTACTGATTTTTGAGACACTAGCACCTAGCGCTTTCATTATTAAAACGTCCTGTATGGGAGGGGCGGGTCTGGGCGCGGCCTGCCGCGTGACTCCTGGGTCGGAGGCCCACGTGGCTGGGGCGGGGACTGGGGCGCCGACTGATTACGTAGCGGGCGGGGCCGGAAGTGCCGCTCCCTGGTGGGGGCTGTTCATGGCGGTTCCGGGGTCTCCAACATTTTTCCCGGTTGTGGTCGTAATCTGTCCGAAGCGGAGGCAGTGGAGCTTGCGGTAAGGCTCTGGCGTGTGTAGCGTTTGGCTTTAGAGCATGCTGACGACTCCTTGTTGCCCGGAATCGAGTGGAATCCACGAGCTGGAGACAAAGGCCCTGGGCGGGGGGTCCTTCATTTTGAGCCCTACCGGGGAGCTCTTTGGAGACAGGCAGGGGAGTAAGAAGCGGAGACGGCCTGGAGGCCGCCCCCCAGAGCTGAGAAGATTTACTGGAGGGGTGGGGAGGGGGTACTTTACCTTAGGCTGAGGGCGGGGCCCAAGGGCTGTTGAAAAATAGATGAGGGTGGGGGTAGCTGGAAGACTAATCCAGAATTCTGAAACCCACAGTAACCTGCAAGTGTTTTTGCACTCCTGAATCACTTTGAGAACCAAGTGGAGGTGAACGTGTACGAAACCAATTCATTTCAAACTCTGGTTTTAGTTACTATTGATTATAGGAAGCTTTGAAGCACTCTAGGTGTGGTTGGCCAGTTAACCCTAATTGCTGCTTTCCCACAGGTTCTTGCTGGTGTGAAATGACTGAGTACAAACTGGTGGTGGTTGGAGCAGGTGGTGTTGGGAAAAGCGCACTGACCATCCAGCTAATCCAGAACCACTTTGTAGATGAATATGATCCCACCATAGAGGTGAGGCCAAGTGGTAGTCCGCTGAGCACACCTCTCTCTTTCGGTTTCCTCTTACCCATTCCCTTTCCCATACCCGTCAGCTATTCTTTAGCTAAAGGAATAATCAGGAGAGAAAAAGTTATTTGAGGCATTGTGTTCAGTAATACACTAAGTAAAGCTTTACCTGTTTGTGGAGAAGAGTTCACTTTTATTAGCTGTGGAAGATTTTTTAAAAAGTTTACAGTTTTTAACAGTTTTGTAAACTGTTGCAAACTCAGTGTTGAACTCATTTAGTTTCTTCTGTTAAAAAGAAACACAGGTCATAGATAGAATAACTGTCTGAATTATAGCAGGACGGAGATAAAGGAGTCAGAGATCTGAGTGTTTCTTAGCTACTTGAAGCAGCTGAGACTGTGGGTTGGGGTAGAAAAAGCATGAGATTTTGAGTCACTGTGCCTAGGAATACAGTCCCTGTTTGCAGTTTATTTAGTTATGTGATAGTGAGCAAATCACTTCCCTCATCCATTAAATTACCATAAACTTGTCTTGCCTAACACACAGGGGATGTTGTGAAAAATCAAATACGTTAAATTTTTGTGGATGCTAACGCAGTCTGTAATTATTACTTATTTAAAGAGTCTTGTTTTTGTGAAAGTTCATGTTATAGATTGACCTCAGTAAATGGCATCTAAAGTCTTAAGTAAAGAGTTTGTAATCTTATTCAGTTTAGAAATGTCTAACTCGAGAGGTTATTTTGGTACACATTGTGGTCTTCTTACCGCACAGCCACTGAGCGTTTCATGCAAGCCAACTCTCATATAGCCATTATTAAAAATTAGTCATTGGTCCTTGGCAAAATTTTACTTTAGGCTTACTAACTTTAGTATTTGTTATTTATGGTTAGAACATTTTAATATTTTTCAGTTTTATTTGTTGAGAGGTAATTTACATAAAGTCTATAAATCTTATATCTACAGCTCAGTGGCTTTAAATTTGTGTACACTTATGTAACCACCACATAGATAAAAGTATAGACTATTTCCAGTGCCCAGGAGAGTTCTCATGCACCTTTCTAGTCAGTTAAACGCCTCTTATCCTGCTAGGAAATAACCACTTCTCTGACCTATATTATCATAAATTAGTTTGACTAAAACCTATCTTTATAATTTTAATTTTGCTTATTTTCTCAGAACACTCATACATTGACCATATTTCATGCTTCAAAGAAATTTTGGCAATGTGAACTCTGTGTTAATTTGAAAGTACATCACAGACCCGCAATGCAGTGAATTGGAGAGGAGCTGTTCCTTGAGCTGGCAAACTATGTTGCATACTGTTTCTGGAGCTGTATCTTTACTATATGTGATGAGGTTATTTTTTTAGACTTAATTCCCAGAACATAAATATTAAAATACAAGTAAAATTTTTGCTTTAGAGCCAAATTGACTTTTTTTTTTTTTTTTAATGATCTATGCTTGTCTATCTTCCCAAGGAATTAATGTAACTTTACCATGTTTGGAATCTTTAGGAATTTGGTTCAGGAATAGTTCCCAAAGGTACAATCTGTCATGATGAGAAAAATATTTTGGTATTATAACCTTGTCTGAAATAAAAGGTATTTGTGTATTTAATCATAAACACAAAAAACACTGCATCCTGGGCCAAATTATAATTGGTGGAGGTATGTTTAGAATTGGAAATGGACAATAAACAGCTTGATTAAGAGTACAGTTCGTACTTTACTGAAATACACTAAACCTAATCTCTGGTCTCCTTGCAATAGAACTATCTTTTGAATTACCATGTTTTCTTCATCTTTTCCAGGAACAGAGTGACCACATTTTCCTTTCTGCAGGCATATAGCATTTGGGGCTTTTTTCCTAGGGTGACATTAAGTACTTTCTGTTTGTGATTATATATTAGCAGTTTGAGGGACAAACCAAAGAGACAATTGGACTTGGTTAGCAGCGTATTTAATCTTGGCAATAGCATTGCATTCCCTGTGATTTTTAATAAAAATGGAATCTCCCTCTCTCCCTGCCCCCCATCCTCCACACCCCAGGATTCTTACCGAAAACAGGTGGTTATAGATGGTGAAACCTGTCTGTTGGACATACTGGATACAGCTGGACAAGAGGAGTACAGTGCCATGAGAGACCAATACATGAGGACAGGCGAAGGCTTCCTTTGTGTATTTGCCATCAATAATAGCAAATCATTTGCAGATATTAACCTCTACAGGTACTAGGAGCATTGTTTTTTTCCGAAAGGATGATCTTTAAGTGTGTTCTGAAGTTTTGGGGTGGGGATGAGGATACCACACTAGGGAAAATACAGTTTTTTAATTATGAAAAGAATTGCTTTTAGGTTGTGACATTGAGAATCTGGGATTATTACTGAAAGTTAATACTGGAATTTATTTTATGTAATCTACTATGACTAGAATGCGTGATAATACACAAATGAAGCTTGCTAATTGGAGTGATTCAGAACTAGAGGTGTTGTTATGAGAGATCGCAAAGGAATTTCAGAGAGGAAAACACCTCAGAAACATTTCTTCAGTAAGTAATAGAAAGGATAGCAGGAAGAAACCAACTGGAGGTGGGGGGGCGTAGATAAAGATGAAAGCTAGACAAAGGAATGTAAAGATGCTCTTTCTCCACAGAACCTTAAAGTTTCAAAGCTTGATTGGACCATAAAAATTCTAGTACAGCATTCTTATTTTACAGAAACAAGGTTCAGAAGGTGGGTTGTTAGGTTTTCATAGTCATGATTGTTGTTAGTAGCAGAGCCAGGACCAAAAACCCAGGGCTCCTTTTTTTTAAGCCTGTTAAGCAGGATAAATATAGTGGTTAAGAATATAGACCGTCTGGGTTGAAACTTGGCTCCATCATCTCTTAGCCATGGAACCTTGGGGCAAACTACTAAATCTCTGGGCCTCAGTTTCCTTATCTATAATATGGAGATAGTAGTACCTACCAAGAGTTGCTGTGAAAATTAAACAAGTTAATGAATACGTGAATCACTGAGCTGTGTTTAGCACAGAGTAAATTCTACGAAAGTGTTCTGCCTGTAGCTTTGAGTCTTGGCATATGCTCCATCCATATGAGAATGTCGACTCTCAGAAACAAACTAGTCCAAAACTGGTTTTCTTCCCCTAAACATGCTATACTTTCCATTTTCTCTCTGCAATTAATGGCACTTAATAAAATGCTCAGCGCTTGGCAAGCACGTGATAAATATTTGCTGAATTTCTAGAAATCATTTTTCTTCTTAGGCTGTCTTATATTATCCCTTTGCATAGGTTGCTGCCGTCACAGCAAAACTCAGTTCTGCAGATAGCCAGTGAAATGCGTTTCAAGTACGTGACTTTGTGTATAATCCAAGGGTAGAGTCTAGAGTAGTGCTGTTCAGTGTGGTAGCCACAAACCATATGTGGTTATTGAAGTTCATTAAAATTAAACACTTTAAAAATCAGTTCCTTGCCCAAATTAGCAACTGACTTTTCAAGTGTTCGATAGCTTTCTGTGACTATTAGATATAGTTGGACATCTCAGCTAGAGAACATTTCTATCATCATAAAAAGACCTGTTGGACAGAGTTGGTCAGGAGACACTGGAACAATAGTTTCCAAACTGCTGTGTGGTGTGTCTTCCTTGTCATTGAAGAGAGAACTATCAGTTGGGAGTTCCAGATCCTTTAGTTACCTGTTAATAAGAGCAGTTCTGGTGTATTCTGTTTTATATCTTGGACTTCCAGCTATAATTTTGCTCCAAGAAAATGTTTGGACACCACTCATCTAGAAAAGTAGGTAGGCTGTCTCATTAAATACTGTCACTCTCAAGGGAGGTTGGAAAAAGTTACTTGGAGGCAGTAAACTTTATTTTTTATACTTCAGACCTTAATCTAGAGTTGATTTCGAGTTGCCAGTTAAATCCAGAGCCAAGCTCTTTGGAGAATCAAGGAGCCTAACAGGGGCATGTATCAAGATAGAAGGTGAGCTGGTACTTGGCTTCCGTGTGGCAGCTGTTATCAAGTCTAAACCAGTCTTCTTAGTATGCAAGGCCTTTTATAAGTAGTAGGAAAAAAGTGAAACTCAATACCAGAAGCTAATAGGGCTAGATGAAATATGCCAGATTTTCTTTTTTGCCCAAGCTGTTTATTCCTTCCTGAAGGTTTATTCTTATGATAACACATTCCCTTTTTTAGGGAACAGATTAAGCGTGTAAAAGACTCAGATGATGTACCTATGGTGCTAGTAGGAAACAAGTGTGATTTGCCAACAAGGACAGTTGACACAAAACAAGCCCATGAACTGGCCAAGAGTTATGGGATTCCATTCATTGAAACCTCAGCCAAGACCAGACAGGTATAGTACAGCTTTTAGTATCTGGCAAGGATTTGTTTAAGGCAGAAAAGTTTGCTTGATTGACTCTTCACTGGAGATGTGATCCACATTCTTTGTTGTTTTGGATGTTTTATAGTAGTGTTCTGTTTTTTTAATCTTCAGTTTAAACTCAAAATGAATTTATTAATATTCTAGTGTGGTTTCATTTTTACTCCTGTATTAACATGCACAAATATTTCTAAAATAAAGAACCTTGATTAAAGATACTTAAACATTAGTCCTTTCTCCATCAACACCAACTACTAGTTAAGGCACGGGCCCTCCTGAATGGAATCTTTAGACCTGGTAGTTCTGTACGTCCCATGTTACCCATTTTCATTTGCTTGAACGTTATTTTTGCAAAAAGTGCTATTTGTATATCAGCCTGCTAATGTGACTCAATAGGAATGCTAAATCAGCCTATTTTATCAGGTAATAATAATTGCAATTTTAAATCCACATAAAGAAATACAAATGAGAGAACTTACAACTTGGCTTGTGTCTGTTAAGCTCTCTGTATCATTTTCTGTCATTTATAGGGTGTTGAGGATGCCTTTTACACACTGGTAAGAGAGATACGTCAGTACCGAATGAAAAAACTCAACAGCAGTGATGATGGGACTCAAGGTTGTATGGGGTTGCCGTGTGTGGTGATGTAACAAGGTGAGCATGTGATCTCTTGACATAATGATAAGTATTATTTAGGCAACTTGGAGGAGTGTTGCTGTTATCTTTTCTATGTTGCTATGTAACTGAGAGTTTCTGCTCACTTCTAAATATAAAATAAACTATTTTCCTTATGGCACCCTTTCTGAGCGTACCGCAGCCTAAACTTTTTTAAACGTTTAATTATTTTCAGTAATATTAGAAATTAGAAGACATTGTTTATGAAATGTATTACCAGGAGCTTGAAAGATCACTACATGATAATGACATGGTGTGTATTCTTTTCTCATAGATGCTTTTAAAGTTCTAGCATCAGAAAAGAGCCACTGTCAAGGTAGGATAAGTTTGGAAACGAACATATTATCATTTATGTTGATTTCGTAACCTTGTTTTTCTGATACTCCCTATGTACCATTTATACAGATTCCATCTTTATTTCAGCTGCACTGACACCCTGGTCCTGACTTCCCTGGAGGAGAAATATTCCTGTTGCTATCTTCAGTCTCACAAAGAAGCTCCTGCGATTTCCCCAACTCTCAGTAGATCAGGATAATATTCTCTGTTTGAGAAGTTCTCGGAATAACTACCTCCTCACTTGGTTGTCTGACCGGAGAAATGAACCTCTTGTTACTCCCAGTATTTTTCCACCCTGGGTTCTCCCCTAGCACACACAGATACACCTCTGCCCCACCAGGTTTTTCATCTGAAAAGTAATTAATGCTCTGAAACAGAGAACCAACTGTAGAAACATGAAATTCTGTAGAAAACAATGTCTTGAGCTCTAAAGTAGCAACTGCTGGTGATTTTTTTTCCTTTTTACTGTTGAACTTGGAACTGTGTTGGTTTTTGGAAAAATATAAATTACTGTTTTGCTGAGAATATAGTTAATGTTGCTGTTTGGTTTGTTTGTAATGTTATCAGCTATATTCTATAAACTGGCATCTGCTCTGTATTCAGAAATACAAAATGAATACTGACTTTTTGAGTCTATCCTCGTCTTCTCGACTTTCTTATAATTAAATCTAACTTTCACAATGAAGTGCCTTTTTCCTGGAAGTGGTTTGTAGACTTCCTTTACAATCCTGCAGTGGAATAGATGTCTCAGAAACCATTATACATGAAAATGAATGTCTGAGATATGTCTATGACCCATTTAGCTTTGAGGGAAAAATATACCAATATGATAGCAGATGCCATATCTTACATGTACGAAGTTGATTTTCTAGAGACCTGTTTTGGGGCTCTCCCATGAGAAAGATGAGACTATAAACTTAGGAATAATTTCACTTAATTTTTACCTAATCTCCACTTTTTTTTTTTAGTAGTTTACTACCTGCAAAATGTATATAATTTGTTTCTTCCAGCTTACTGATAATCTAATGTTCAATGAATTTCCATTTATATTTAAATTTGGGTCATATCAGAACATCTGTGCTTGCAGGTGTTCAAAATTTTAAAAATTTGATGCAGTTTTATTTAATAGCTGTGATCAATAATTCTCAAGGCTCAAATATGTTAAGACACATTTTCACTGCACATCATGGTAATTATTGATGTATATAAGTGCCCCTCACCCCATCCCCTTCTCACCCCACTCTCTGCCCTTCACCCCATAGCAGTGGCTTGGTTAATTATTTCAGTTGAGTAAAACATGGTGCTAACAGACCAGAGTCACAGTTTCAAAACTTCGGTGAGCCAGTTAGCATCACAGAGAGAGAAATCCTTCCACATTTGCTCATGGCACCATTAACTCCAGCTAGTAGTTCTTCTAGATGCATGTGGTTAGTCCCACAAGGAAAGAAGAGGTCAATTAGCACAAATTCTTAACCATGACTGGGAAGACTTGTCATCCTGAGAAGGGTCAGCTTAGACGCTTTATAAATAAAGGATCTAGACTCTGTTTTTAGCCACGTGGAAACCAAATTAAGCCAGTATTTTTTCTCATGTGTCTGAGAATGCGGATGCCTGAGATCAAAGTTTTTAAAATTTTCTTCATTGGTAATGTTCTTCGAAGGGTTTAAAACAGAACGTTGATGAATTGATCTGGGCATACCAGACAACAAGCTGATGAGTGTGTTCTGAACAAGAAGTAGCCTTTGGAGTGAAATTGCTGTTTGAGAAGGGAATAGAAAATATAATTAATAGTTATGAGGATTTGGAGGCTTGGCTTTTCCATTGCAGTTAATATCCTGATAATTCTAATGAGTAAGAGATAACTTTTGATAAAAAAAATAGTTCCAAAATGGCCACTTTGTTCTTCTAATGTGTAAATACTTACTGAGGTCCTCTATCTTTGAATATGAATTTTCATTTATTAAGCAAATTCCACGTTGTCTTGAAATGAATTCAGAAGAGAAGAAAAAACACACTGTACCCAGAGAATGAAAAACCCAGAAAATTGTGCTCCTTAGTGTTAATTCTGAGACCTTTCACAGTCCACGCCGGTAAACAGGAACTTTCTGCCACTTTGCTTCTGCTCTTCTTGGATCATTGCTTTGTCATTTTCTTGAGGATAGATTGAGGCTTTTCACCTCGGTTGTCATTGTCTTCCTCCTCTTCTTCCTCTTGTCTATGTGACTGACAGTGTGATTCTTATGTCAGATTAGGGGGAAAAAATAACTCATTTTAGGCTCTTGTGCCCATTACCCTTGTATGTTTATATCTTTTAATTTTCTTAAGTATGTTCTAAGCACAGAAGTATGTAAATGGGGCCAAAATTCAGACTTGAAAATGTTCTTTTAAGAGCTTCATAAAAAGTTCCACTTTGGTGTGAATTTTGGCACAAGAGTGGCAAACTGACAGTTAAACGCTGAATAACTTCAGTTAGTGTGGTATAAGATAGTTTTTAGAATATGTTTGTGATTGCAGAAAATGGTTGTAGTGTACCTCAAAATCTGAAAGTCTCTTCCCCCAAGTTAAGTGCCTGGCCAGCTGTCATAAATTACTTATTACTTTATGTCTGTTTGTTTTTTAAAGGTTGCATGTTCAAGATTGTGAAAATAAGGTGTTCTGTCTGAAGGTTACCATGCCTGTCTGTAAATGAGTCTGTTGAGTGCTGTATTTGCTCCAACAGCTTACTAGAGAATGCTACTTGGTAACATCATACTTACTACAGTTTTCACTTCAGGAGTGTAATAGGTAAAATTACCCTTAATATGTGTTGTAGTGGGCCCCATGTTTAGTCTTTCATCATCCTTTAAACTGCTGTGAATTTTTGGTCTTGACTTGAAAGCAAGGATAGAGAAACACTTTAGAGAGAGATTTCGTTTTTTTTTCCATTCCAGAATTTGTGAGCATAGTCGTATTTTGCTTTACATTTACAGTCGTGAACTCTTAAGCTGGCAGCTACAACCGAAAACCAAAAAAGGGTGCATTCTGCTTCTTGTAATTCATCTCTGCTAATAAATTATAAGAAGCAAGGATAATTAATTAGAGAAGGTATTTTATTTGCGTGGTTTCTGTGAACAAGGGGCTATAATTCTTGTACGTTATTTTTCATCTTTGCTGTTTCTTTAAGACACCTAATGTGCCACAAAATTATTTTAAGGTGTTTCTTATAAGAATTGTTTTTAAAGTATTCTCGTTATCAGAGTAACTGTAGATATATTTCAAAATATAACTGGTAATTTTTAAAGGCCTGAGTACTGACCTAAGAAGCAATTGTATGAATTCTCTGGAGGGAAGGGAGGCTCTCAATGGAAGTTGTGTGACTTTTATATTTCTGTGCCATTAAATATAGGTAAAAAATGTCAGTTGTGCAGTTCTGCTGTTTAAACAGGAACTATTGGCCTCCTTGGCCCTAAATGAAAGGGCTATTTTAAGTTGACTATTTTATTATAAATTAATCCATCCTAATTTTTTTTTAATTTGGTTGAATGTTTTTCTTGTTAAATGTTTAAAAAATAAAAACTGGATGTTCTTTGCTTAGTCATAATTGTTTTTTCCACTGATGTGCCTTTATCAAAAGTTAATATTAAATTCAGACTTTGGGATGTGACATTTGGACAGTATTGGGAGATCTGAGTTCCTCATTTTGTCTCAGTATAAAATATGTCAGGGCCTGCTTTGTTATGTCAGGGGTGATTCATAGCTATATGTCAGATTCTCACACATTAATGTGAAGTGTTAAAAACTACCATTGGATCTACCGGTCTATTTTTGCACTACTGCACAGTCTGCCAATCTTGATATAGTTTTGAGAGCATAGGTCTAGGAGCCAGAGAACGTGGGCTCCAACTATAATTTTACTACTCTAGCCAGTAGTTTCCTCATTTTGCAAAATAGGGAAGTTGAATTAGGGTATCTCAGATTTCCCAGTCCTAATTAAGGAGATATAGAAGAATGATTTCAAACCTAGGCTTTTTCCATCAACACTGGAATACTGTGAATATGAGGAGTTAGGTTCATTCTACCAAAGATATCTTTTTTTTTTTCACTTTTTCCTTTAAAAAAGCAGAGATGTGGATCATTAGTGTTTGACTGAATTAAGCTTAAGGAAACCAAATTTAAGCAACAGAATAGGATTTCTAGCTACTGGGATGAGTGTAAATATTTTAGATTGTGAAACGTATATGCAAAAACAGAATTATGGACTTGGTGTATCTAAAACAGATTTCCTCCTAAGTCAATCACCTATGCCTCACATCAGCTCTTTTGTTCTGCTAATATTTGACCCCCTGATAGAAGGAGAAGAAAGGAGGAAAGAATATTGTCTTACTGATGATCGCTGCTGTTCTGCTTGGCAAAATGAAGCTATAGAAAGACAAACAATGAAAACGTAGCTAAGGAAGCTTGTTTATTTGGAATATGAGGGGGCCTCCTATGCATCTCTGTGCTGTTAAGGGTTCTCTTCTCAGAATAAGCAATTCTCAAGGTCATTAAAAGGCCAACAGAGTTGCACGAGTTATTTGATATCCATAAATACATGTAAAGGGGCCAAGAGGTTGTGCTAGTGATCATTTTGCAAAACCATTTAGGACACATTTCAGATTATGTCCGGCTCCATCACTTGAGAGCACAGAGAATCAATGTCCAGTGTACACATGGGAAGGGTTGCTTTGTAATGCTTACAGTATAACTCTGGGCAATGAAATGTGGTCGTATACCTTAATAAAAGAAAACTGGAACTCTAGGAACATCCGAAATACAGATAATAAATACCCTTTGCAGTGCGAAAAGGAACATCAAAGGTTCAGATTTGAGAATTGGAAGTAGACCTAGTGAATTAATCATTCTTATCGGGAGGTGTTGTATTCATGATTTACTTTGCCCTCGTACCAAGATAGATTACTTATTAACCTGTAGCGGGGAGGGGGAGATGTTATTTTTCAACTTAATGCTTAATCTCTTCTTAAAACTAGTATAAATACAGATTGCCATCAACTTGTAGGCACCATATAAAGAGGAAAAGGGGTAATGCCTGCAATACTGGGGCTTAAAGTAGTATTAAGTGTTTCTAAAGATAGAGGCAGCTACATGCCTAACCTGGGAGGATGTGGCTGGAACTGAGCAGCTGCCAACTGCAGCCTTCAGATGCAAAAGGCTGAAATATTATCCAGGTTAGGAAAAGCAATCTTCTAGAATGGCTGCTTTGAAGTAATAAAATTGGCACTATTAACACTTTCTGTAGGAGCTTGAGATGTGTGAATATTGTATGATATTTGTCGAAGGAAAACTGCACATTATTTTAAAACATCTTAGTGTAAATCAATTCTCCACGTTTGTGATTGAGACCCGACATTAAAAAAAAATTTTTTTTTACTCACTGGAGTGAAATTTAAAGACATCTTGAAAATTAGATCAAGAAATCTCATAAGTTTATGCTTGTTTTGCCTGTGAATTTGAGGAGTTTGACATATAATATTAAAGTCTAGCACAGCATATGAACTGCAGTTACCAAGGCCTGTGCCCCTGTCACCCCATCGTACTATAGCTGGTGTGAATTGCCTCTCGGAGAACCACATTTGGATTCCACTGTGAGACATAGCCATGTGCCCTAACAGAATGCTTTTGTTTCGTTGGCTCAGTAAATTTTCCTTTTGACTTTCCTTCCTAACCCATTTAGCAGGTTTTTACTGAACCTACTATGTGCTTAAATGCTGTGCTGCTCTGGGCATACAGCAGTGAACCAGATAGACTGGCTCCTCATTCATCTTTTATATTGTATGGAGGAGAGATCTCGAAAACAACAATTTCTGAGTTGCAATTTGGTGATTGTTTCAAAGGAGAAAGACGTTTACTGAGACAACTTGCTTAGCCTCACTCTTCCAACTGCCACCCTCATGACACTGCCCAGGGTCACCTCCTTCCTGATTTTTCTGAGAACAATCAAGGCTACCTAAGATGCACCAGAACCTGTCTCATGCCTCACTGCCACTTGGGTCTCTCCTTTTCAAGTCAAGGCTCACAAAAAAGGAAACTCTATATTGGTTCACAATTTCAGAGTGCTCTTACATGCATCTTGTTTAACCCTCCACAAAAGCCATGTAAAAGAGGAATGGTCTTCATTTTACTGGTGTAAATCCCATAAAAATAGATGGATTTATTCCAGGTTTGAACCCACGTCTTCTGATGTCAGATCCTGCGCTATTTTTGGTTCACTAGTACAATTGACCCTTGAACAACACGGGTTTGAACTGGGCAGGTTCACTTACACACAGATTTTTTTTTCAGTAGAAAATATTACAGTCCTACACAATCTGAGGTTGGTTAAATCCAGGGATAGAGAGGAATTGTGGACACTGAGGGCCGACTGTAAGTTGTAGGGGGTTGTCGAGTTCGTGGAGAGTGGGCGCCCCTGGGTCCTGCGTTGTTCAAGGCTCAATTGCAGCTTTCAAACTGCGGCTCAGAGCCCGTGGAGTATGGTTTAAGGAGCTTTCTGGGGAAGCCAGAGTGGGCAGGGTTCTGCTTTTCCTCCCTTGTCCTTCAACCCAGGCTCCACTTTCATCTGTTTTAGGGTTTTTTGGTTTTTGTTTTTGTTTGGCATTTTATCCAGGTATTTTATTTTTATAATCTTAAATATCAAGAATGACAGTTTTTAATTCAACCACCTGAAGTATTGTATGAATTAACCTTGTTTCAAGTAGTCAGTTTTAGTGATTTTATAGTAGTAGTAGTAATAAAACCTGGTTTTTAAAAAATTGGAACCCGCATGTAGAATTACAGTTTATGTTTACACACAGTTAATCACTTTAAACTTTTGTTGTTGTTCTGTCATCCTTTGTGATGATTCTATGCACAGGGTCCTATGGTGTGTGTGGTGTGTGTGTGTCTGAAAGCTTTGTAATTTTTCACAAATTGAATCATCCAGATATACAGTGTTCTATACCTTACTCATTTCGTTTAATAACATACATTCCACACTTTTTCTAAGCCAGCATACTTACAACATCTTTCTTTTGAAAACTATGTACTACTATAATTTATATAACCTTTTCTCTGCTGACAAACACACAGGCTGTTTTTTTTATTTGATGGTTGATTGTTTTGTCATATCAAATACCATCATACTCATATATTTGCCACTGTACACATAGAGCAAGTTCCCACAAAATAGTTGGGTTTACAATTGATGCATTTTTATTATTTTTAATTATTTTATTTCATTTTATTTTTTAGTTGGCTGCACCCGGTCTTAGTTGCAGCATGCTTGTGGCATGTGGAATTTTTTTCTTTTAGTTGCAGCATGCAGGATCTAGTTCCTGACCAGGGGAGCGCACAGAGCCTTAACCACTGGACCACCAGGGAAGTCCCCAATGCATTTTTTTATTTTAATATGTATGGCCTTAATTGTTCTCCAGATAACAGGAAGACAATTTTATCAATAGATTCCTTCCAACAGTGCATGAGAGGATGTTTTTATCCCAGACCCTGGGCAGCCCTGGGATATATCAAAATTTCAAGCTCTTACCAGATTAATAGGTAAACTGTGATATTTTGTCTCCTGTCCAATTTGCATTTCTTTAACTATAAGCACTTTCATCTGTTCTTCATTTAAGGCTTCCAGTCAAGATGTAGTTTGAAGATTCCGTAAGTAAAAGTTTAAACACCCCTTGACTTCACCAGTGTACTGCTACAACCATCTATCAAGCTGGGAATCACTACACTGCACCCTCACGTCTAGTCCAGAACCTAATACTCTAGGCACAGTCATGGTCTTTGCACAACTAAGCAAGAGTGAGGCCATATGTGACACCGTGGTTAAGAGCCCAGACTCAGGAGCCAGAATTCCTGGGCTTAAATCCCATCTCTACTACTTAACAGCTGTGAGACCTTGGGCAAGTCAGTCTCTGTACCTGAATTTCAACTGTAAAATGGAGGTAATAACAGTTCCTCAAAAGACTATTGTGAAAATTAAATGAATTAATACACGTTAAAAACAACAGCCATCACCTTGGAATAGTGCCAAGGTTGGAACTGTTGTTATCACACAGACCCCACAGCATGCCTCTCCCTCTCTCCTAACAGAATACAGTATACTGTTGTTTAGATTGCTTTGTCAAAAGCAAATTGCTGAATTTTAGTTCCATGCAAGAGACAGAAAACAAAGTCAGTTTGTCTCATGGAAAAGGATGAGTCTTATAAATTTGACTTCTTTGCTTTTAGGCATATATGGGAAATAATGACTGACAGGGAAATGAGGCTAAATCCAGTAAAATACCATAAAATTTCATAATTTGATTATATTCCAAACTAAAATTCATTCCTTAGGCTTAAGGTAACTTTTATACACCTCTAATAGAGTGACAAAAAAAAAGTGCATAGTTGCTGCTGGCACAAGGTCTGTATTCCCAAACCACAAGCTGTAATGAACTCAGAACTGCTGCCACGGAAGCAATGTTACCAAGCATTAAGCTCACCCTGAAAGTTTACTACTGGCAACCCTGAGCCCCACTGGAACGCTTTGGCATCTGAACCACGAGTGACTGAGGGCGTTGAGGGGGCTGGGGTGAAGAGCAGGTTGGAAAGTGCTGGGCACTCCCAGCAGCTTTTACAGCAGGGACAGAGACCTGCTGTAGTAGAACAGAAGAAGGGCTTTCTGGACAAAAGAAGCTAGACAGCAGGGATCACCTGTGTACAGCTCGTTCCTGCTGAGTGTCTGTCACATCCTTCCTGTAGAGCCTCAGGTTACAGGTATCTCTAACTTGATAAAATGCAAGAAATCTCCCCTTTAAAACATAGTCTGTAAATTTGTTATTTGGAACTCTGAATGTTTTCCATTGGAATAATGTTCTAAATGATGGGAAGCATCTGGTTGAGCTCCAACCAATGTAGTCCATAATTTGGATGAAATACTCATGTTAACAGTTTTTAAAAGACATAGAAAATAATAATTTTTTTTTGCTAAAAACTAAAGCAAAAATAGAATTAAATGAGTAGTTTATATATTGATGCTTGAAGAAAAAGCAAGTTTAATTACAGAAAAAGAATGCGTAGAGACTTTTCCCATTTAAGTGAACTTCTGGACATTTTTCCTTAAGGGCTGTAGACGATAATAGGACCAGAATATGTTTGTTCTGCTTTAAATTCAGTTTTTTAATGATAAAAATAATACTTGTTCATGGTATAAAATGCAAATAAAACAAAGAAAAAAGTAAAAAATTGCCATCATTCTATTGCCCAGACAGAACACTGATATAAATTGTCCAGGCAGTTTTCAGTGTCTATAGTGATACATAAATGCCTTTCTTTCTTTCTTTTTTAATGAAAACAAGATTATACTATGTATACATCCTTGTAAAATGTTTTTTCACTTAATAAAAATCTTCAAGTGTTTTCCAAGTTAATATATGTTCATCTACATCATCATGTCAATGGCTAAATGGTATTTTATGTTCTGACTGTATTGTACTTTAATCAGTCTTCTGCTGCAGTTGTTCCTACTTTTTGACTCCTATAAGTTTGGCTACAATTAACATTATTGAAACACATCTTTGAGCACTTGTAATAATTTTCTTAAGATAAAGTCATAAAAATTAAATTGTTTTTATCAATGGATAAGCATATTTTTAAAGGTTTTTGATAAATATATTGCCAAATTTCCTTCCAGAAAGGCTAAAATCTTACACTTTCACCAACCACGAGTGTCTGTTTCCCCATATATTAAACACTGTGTATTTCAAGAAATTGGTTCTTATAATCAACTTCACTTCAAGTTATGTGGGAAAACAAAAATAAACTAAAATTTTTAAAAAACAAAGTGTTGAGCTTCCCTGGTGGCGCAGTGGTTAAGAGTCTGCCTGCCAATGCCGGGGACATATGTTCGAGCCCTGGTCCGATGAGATCCCGCATGCCGTGGAGCTATTAAGCCCATGTGCCTCAACTACTGAGCCTGCGCTCTAGAGCCCGTGGGCCACAGCTATTGAACCCACGTGCCACAAACTGAAGCCCGTGTGCCTAGAGCCTGTGCTCCACAAGAGAAGCCACCGCAATGAGAAGCCTATGCACCACAACAAAGAGTAGCCCCCACTCGCCACAACTAGAGAAAGGCCACATGTAGCAATGAGGACCCAATGCAGCCAATACATAAATAAATAAATTTATTTATTTAAAAAAAAGCAAAGTGTTAAAATATATGCAGTTTTAGAAACTTCATAGTATAATCGATCATATTTTCTTACCTGCATCAGGTGGAATTCCCCAAAAGACAACAGTTTCTTAAGATTTTTTTCATTTTTAACTGGATGGTAAAGACTTGAAATTTGTCCTGAACTTTTTCCCACTACTTACACCTACCAACGTTTGTCTGGACATTTCTACATGCTAACAACTTTATAATCCTTAATTTACTTAGTGAATCAGGAATATTAAAAACTATACAGGCCTTGACTACCCAAACACTACCCCCACCTTTCAAAGTGTCTCTGTCTGCATTCTTATCCCCTCCTTCACTCCAGACTCAGGGAAAAAGAGACTCTACTCTCTTCCAGGTTCTTTCTCCTCCTGGGTCTTGCTTCCACCTCCTCACACGTCCTCCAACACTGGAAACTTCTTCTGACCTTTAGTTTCCACTCTCTCTGTTTTTTTTTTTTTCTCTGAGTGCTATTATTTTAACTGATATTTGATCTTTTTTTGTTTTGTTTTGTTTTTGGGGGGTATACCAAGTTCAATCATCTGTTTTTATACACATATCTCCGTATTCCCTCCCTCCCTCGAGTCCCCGCCACCCTCCCCCTCCCAGTCCTCTAAGGTATTGTCCATCCTCGAGTTGGAGTCCCTTTGTTATACAACAACTTCCCACTGGCTATCTATTTTACAGTTGGTAGTATATACATGTCTGTGCTACTCTCTCGCTTCGTCTCAGCTTCCCCTTCACCCCCCATCCCCCCCAAACCTCGAGTTCTCCAGTCCATTCTCTGCATCTGCATCCTTGTTCTTGTCACTGAGTTCATCAGTACCATTTTTAGATTCCGTATATGTGAGTTAGCATACAATATTTGTCTTTCTCTTTCTGACTTACTTCACTCTGTATGACAGACTCTAGGTCTATCCACCTCATGACATATAGCTCCATCTCATCCCTTTTTATAGCTGAGTAATATTCCATTGTATATATATGCCACATCTTCTTTATCCATTCATTTGTTGATGGGCATTTAGGTTGCTTCCATGTTCTGACTATTGTAAATAGTGCTGCAATAAACATTATGGTGCAAGTTTCTTTTGGGATTATGGTTTTCTTTCTTCTTTGGGTATATGCCCAGAAGTGGGATTACCGGATTTCAATTTTCTTGAATTTGCCGAGGTTTGATTTGTGACCCAAGATGTGATCTATCCTGGAAAATGTTCCGTGTGCACTTGAGAAGAAGGTGTATTCTGTCATTTTTGGATGGAATGTCCTATAAATATCAATGAAGTCGAGATGGTCTAATGTGTCATTTAAAGCTTGTGTGTCTTTATTTATTTTCTGTTTGGATGATCTGTCCATTGATGTAAGTGGGGTGTTCAAGTCTCCCACTATTATTGTGTTACTGTCTATGTCCCCTTTTATAGCTGTTAGCATTTGCCTTATGTATTGAGGTGCTCCTATGTTGGGGGCATAGATATTTACCATTGTGATACGTTCTTCTTGAATGGATCCCTTGATCATTATGTAGTGTCCTTCCTTGTCCCTTTTAATAGTCTTTACTTTAAAGTCTAATGTGTCTGATATGAGTATTGCTACTCCAGCTTCCTTTTGGCTTCCATTTGCATGGAATATCTTTTTCCATCCCTTTCCTTTCAGTCTATATGTATCCCTTGGTCTGAAGTGGGTTTCTTGTAGGCTGCATATAGAAGGGTCTTGTTTTTGTATCCATTCAGCCAGTCTGTGTCTTTTGGTTGGAGCATTTAATCCATTTACATTTAAGGTGATTATTGACATATGTGTTCCAATTACCATTTTCTTAAGTGTTTTGGGTTTGTATTTGTAGGTGTTTTCCTTTTCTTGTGTTTCCTACTTAGAGAAGTTCCTTTAGCACTTGTTGTAAGGCTGGTTTGGTGGTGCTGAATTGTCTTCACTTTTGCTTGTCTGGAAAGCTTTTGATTTCTCCATCGAATCTGAATGAGATTCTTGCTGGGTAGAGTCTTCTTGGCTGTAGGTTTCTCTCTTTCAGGACTTTCAGTATATCCTGCCATTCCCTTCTGGCCTGCAGAGTTTCTGTAGAAAGGTCAGCTGTTATCCTGATGGGTTTTCCCTTATATGTTGTTTGTTGCTTTTCTCTTGCTGCTTTTAATATTTTTTCTTTGTGTTTAATTGTCGTTAGTTTGATTAATATGTGCCTCAGTGTATTTCTCCTTGGGTTTATTCTGTATGGGACTCTCTGTGCTTCTTGGACTTGGTTAATTATTTCCTTTATGTTGGGGAAGTTTTCCACTATAACCTCTTCAAATATTTTCTCAGACCCTTTCTTTTGTTCTTCTTCTTCTGGGATGCCTATAATTCGAATGTTGGTATGCTTAATGTTATCACTGAGGTCTCTGAGACTGTCTTCTATTCTTTTTATTCTTTTTTCTTTTTCCTGCTCTGTGGTATTTATTTCCCCCATTCTATCTTCCAACTCACTTATTCATTCCTCTGCCTCAGTCATTCTGCTGGTTATAGCATCTAGAGTATTTTTAATTTCAGTTATTTTGTTATCCATTGCTATTTGTTTTTCTGAGTTCTTATGAACTGTTTCTTGTGCTTTCTCTATTTTGTTATCGAGATTTTGTATCATTTTTGCTATCATTACTCTGAATTCTTTTTCAGGCATTTTTCCTATTTCCTCCTCATTTATTTGGTCTTGTGGGTTTTTTTCCTGCTCCTTTGCCTGCATGGTGTTTCTTTGTTTCCTCATGGTTGTCCAAACTTTTGGGGTTGCTTGTCCTGGCGATAGAGGTGTTTAGAGAAGACTGTTCAAGCCTCAGACTAATGTCCAAGTATTGGATTAAACAAATACTAAGTCTAGGAAACACATACATGTATAAGATACACAATTACTGAATCCATTAGGACATAAGGCTCTGGAAAGACCTGACAGAACCCCAGTATGCTATCAGATATTCAAAGAGAAACCCAACAGAAATTGACAACTGAAAGAGAACGAATCAGAGACAAGAGCAAAAGCAAACAAACAAACAAATAACACCTTACCCATACACACATTAATCCAGGGAGATTTTGTAAGCTAGGATCAAATACAGAAAAGAGCTAGAGTACCACCAGACAGAATGGAGATTCTCAGAATGAAATTAGACAATTGTACTAAGAACTAAGATAAAGACAAAAACCTAATATTAAATACCAAGGTGGTGCATCATCTGGAGAATAGAGCAAGGAGTCTGAGCAGATCGATAGTGTTGCTTATAAGTATGTTAAGATAAAATAAACTAAAAATGGCTGGAAGAAAGGGGAACAGAAGAGCATAGTGTGATTGGAAATATGCAAATAAAAAGAAAGGAATAGAAATGTATAAAAGATAGGGATGAAAGGAAAGTATGAGAGATATATTGTCCATACTACCAAAAACTTAGCTAGATACAGAAATATATAAAAAGGCAAAAAAATAAAAATAGGACAAAAAAATCATTAAAAAAATTATGTTATAAAACTTGTAGATCCCTTAGGGCTAAGATCATAATTAATAAAGAAAAAAAAAAAAGAGAGAGAGAGAGAAAAAAAATCCAGAACTGATCCCAGAATGGACCAGTTCAATAGGATTGATACTAATATTTCTGTTTCCTTAGAGTCTCAGCTGTAAGTGTCCTTCTCCTCACCTTGGGTTTTTTTGCATTATTCTGTGACCAGCAGAGGTTCCTTTATTGTTCGTCTGTAAGCCTCGGTGTGTGGGGAGGGAGAGAGTACAATAGTGGCTCCTTCCCCTGGGAGTGAGTGAGCAGTGGCACACTGTTGTTTCAGTCTGGCTTGGAGGTGCCTGTTGCAGAGGGACACTGGTGGCTCAGGTGTAAACAGAAAGTCTTAGAGTTGGGCCTCTCTCGGGTTTTTTGTTTGTTTGTTTTTTTCTCAGCAGCTGGCAGCAAGTGGCATTCCAAGCGGTTTTAATCTAGCCCCGCCTGAGTGCCTGAGGGTGCTTGTTATTCCTGAGCGCCTTAGGTGGCCCACAGGGCGCCTCTCCACTGCCTGTTGCAGAGGTGCCGAAAGAGAGAGAGAGGCTATGTGCGCAGCTCCTCCCCCCTGCCGGTGAGCCTGCAGCCTCGAGTCGCCGTCATGGCCGGGCAGCTCTCGGGGCAGGCACTCCTCGCCGTGGACCTCTTCCCTCCTGTCCTCTCGGTCCGTCACCTTACTGGCAACAATGTTTCTCACCTGAACCAGCTCTCCGGTTCCCACGCTCCTGCTCCCAGACCCTCTGTTCAGCTGTGGATCGACGTCTCAGTCCGGGAAGGCTGAGCTGCGGTGCGGACCCTCCATGTGTTTCTCACTCCCTCCCGTCTGCCACAGCTCCGCCACTTCAACCTCTTTGAGCCGTCATAGATGCCTCCCTACCAGTTATGTCGGGATCCTTGCGGTCCTTTCTGGTGTCCAAGGCCGTCTGCTGGTGTTCAGCCGGTTCTCTGTGGGAATTATTGCGTCCTTCGGTGCATTCCCAAAGCATCTGTGGAGAGGGATGCATTCCACGTCCCTCTACTTTGCTGCCATCTTTTTTCTCCCCCGATATTTCTCCACTCTCTTTATATGTTTACTTTCCTCCATCTACTTGTTTCTGCTCCTAGAATTCTGTAAATGTGCTCCTTTGACCCTAGTTCCCTCTAGTATCATTCTATTTTTTCTCCTTCCACTCTGCCAACATCATTAGGAAAGAAGAGTTTCCACCTTCCTCAGCTCCCATCCACTTTTCAACTCACAACCATCAAGCCTCCTCTATTCTCATGGCTCTCTTATCTAAAAGCTTCTTAAACAGGGACTTCCCTGGGGTCCAGCCGTGAAGACTCCGCACTTCCACAGAGGGGGTGGGAACTAAGATGCCGCATGGTGTGGCAAAAATAAATAAATAAATACAGAGGTGGTAGAAGAGGCCCTTGAATATCTTCCAGTTCCCACACCTTTTCATCTGCAACCTTGAAGCCATGCTCAGTACCCACCCTCACCATTTCACAGTCAATGATCGACCATGGTGAGGGTATAGAGGTGGACCAATTCTACTCAATCCTGAATTCCTGTAATGGGCAGTCTTTGTGGGCAGCCCTGCATTGGCCTGGTCAAGACTTTTTCAGACTACAATCTGAGGTTCTTCAGTCCCAACCATGCTGAACTAATTGCAGTTCCATAGGTGGGTCATGAATTCTTGAAAAGAGTGCATTTACGAAAAAGGGTTTGGACTGTAAAATGGGTGGGTATATAATAAATGTTTGAGGGGACACCAATGGGATAAGAGCATGAAATAGCGAGGATGATCCCATAGGTTCAAGGAACTTTGTTTTCTCTGTAGTGCTCCTTAGTGATAGAGAAATGTATTCAAGAAGTTCTGTCACTTGTATGGATAGAGTCTTTGATGACCCCATAGACACTTGTGTGAGGTGTCTAAAATTCTATACTACTAATCTAAACAGTTCTGAGAAGTGATCTAGTCCTGTCCTCCATTATAGGATTGGCTGAAAACCATCTCTCATCATTAGAAATCACCTTGTTTTGTTTTCTTCATAACACCCATTACTGCCTGAAATTATCTTGTTGTGTGTTGCCCATTAGAATATAAGCAGAGGCCTTGTCTTTCTTGTTCACTAAATGCCATTGCTCAGGACAGTGTCTGGTTAGGTTTTCAAAAGTTGAGGCCACGCAACTAATAAGAGGAGGAAACAGAATTAGAACTGAGGTCTAGTTTACCTTAACCACTTAAACTTGGTCTTCTTAAGTGCCCAAGAAGTATTTGTTGAAACAATGAATGAAGAGTTAGCAAATGTTTTTGAACTGAGAATATAATGTGTTCCAAGAAGATTTAGCCTGGCAGTATTTTGCAATATGGATTGGAGAAAGGGAAAATAATTAGAAACTATTGCGATCATCTGAATTTGAAGTAACTCATGACTTATCAGTTAGAATTACATTGGCTGCTAGTAACTAGAAAACCCTGACTAATCAGTGGATGAAACATTTTTTTTTTTCTCATATATTAGGAAGTCTGGAGGTGGGCAGTCCAGGGCTACTATGGTGGCTTCAGGAAACCGTCAGGAACCCTGGCCCTTTCTTTCTGCTCAGGCATTCTTCACATGTGGCTTTTGTCCTGCTTGTCACTTGTGTTACAACAACGGTTGATTTGCACTCACCCTACCCAGATATTTTCTTATTCCAGGCAGGAAGAAGAAGAAGGGCAAAAGGCAAAAATATGCCAGCTGAGTTGGCCTCTTTTAAAAGAGTTTTTCCAGACACCCCACCCAGCAATTCTGCTTCTATCCCATTGGCCAGCTTATGCCACATGGTCACTCTCACTGCAAAGAAGTCTAGCAAATATAGTTTTTTGGCTGAGCACATTGGTTAATATCTGTCAACATTAGTTAACTTTTGTTAATAAGAAAAAAGAGAAAATGATTTTTGAATAGACAACTAGGGTATATGTCACAAATGAAATGAGAAAACTGGAGGGGAACATATAAAGGTAAGAGTCATTTGAAGGAGAAGCAGATTTTGGGAGGAAAATGTTTGGTTTGGATATATCAGTTTGTAGATACCATTGGGAAATCCAGGTGGAAATGTCATAAGAAAAAAGAATTCAAAAGGAACAAAAAATATTTTGTTTCGGTAACAACTTTGTAATGTGTTCTAATACTGTTGATTGAAAGGAGAGGTTGGCCAGAAAGCTAAGCTATAAAATGTTCTCTCTCTTTTTTTTAAATAATTTTGTTTATTTATTTATTGGCTGTGTTGGGTCTTTGCTGCTGCACGCAGGCTTTCTCTAGCTGCGGTAGGCGGGGGCTACTCTTTGTTGTGGTGCGCAGACTCCTCATTCCCGTGGCTTCTCTTGTTGCAGAGCACGGGCTCTAGGCACATGGGCTTCAGTAGTTGTGGCACATGGGCTAAATAGTTGTGGCTCACAGGCTCTAAAGAGCAGACTCAATAGTTGTGGCACATGGGCTTAGTTGTTCCACGGCATGTGGGATCGTCCTGGAGCAGGGATTGAACCCATGTCCCCTGCATTGGCAGGCGGGTTCTTAACCATTGCGCCACCTAGGAAGCCCCGATGCTACCATCTTTAATATATGCTGTTACAATTCATAAATTCTGCTGAGTCTAGCAAAGTACTTTATTTACCTAACAGTAATTATCGCAGACAGATGTACCTCGGAGATATTGCAGGTTTGGTTCCAGACTGCCACAAGACAGTGAGTATCACATAAAGCAAGTCACACAATCTTTTTGGTTTCCCAGGGCATATGAAAGTTATGTTTACATTATCCTGTAGTCTATTAAGTGTGCATTAGCATTATGTCTAAAAAAACAATGTACATATCTTAATTTTAAAATTCTTTATTGCTAAAAAATGCTTACCCTCATCTGAACCTTCAGTGAGTCTTAATCTTTTTGCTGGTGGAGGGTCTTGCCTCGATATTGATGGCTGCTGACTGATCAGGCTGGTGGTTGCCGAAGGCTGGGGTGGCTGTGGCAATTTCTTAAAATAAGACAACAATGAATTTTGCTGCATCGATTGACTCTTCTTTTCATGAACTATTTCTCTGTAGCATTTGATACTATTTGATAGCATTTTACCTACAGTAGAATTTCTTTCAAAATTGGAGTCAATCCTCTCAAACCCTGCCACTGATTTATCAACTAATTTTATGTAATATTCTAAATACTTTGCTGTCATTTCAACAACCTTCACAGTATTTTCACCAGGAGTAGATTCCATCTCAAGAAACCACCTTCTGGGAATTCCCTGGTGGTCCAGGGGTTAGGACTTGGCGCGTTCACTGCCAGGGCCAGGGTTCAATCCCTGGCTGGGGAACTAAGATTCTGTATGCTACATGGAGAGGCCAAAAAAAAAAGAAAAGAAAAGAAAAAAAGAAAAAAGGAACCACCTTCTTGGCTCATCCATAAGGAGCAACTAATCTGTTCAAGTTTTATCATGATATTGTAGCAACTCAGTCACATCTTCAGGTTGCACTTCTAATTCTAATTCTCTTGCTGTTCCACCACATCTGCAGTTACATCCTCCACTGAAGACTTGAACCTCTTAAAGTCATCCATAAGGGTTGGAATCAACTTCTTCCAACTCCTGTTAATGTTGATATTTTGACCTCTTCCCATGCATCATGAATGTTCTTAATGGCATCTAGAATGGTGAATTCTTTCCACAAGATTTTCAATTTACTTTGCCCAGATCCATCAGAGGAATCATTATCTATGGCAACTAAAGACTTGGGAAATTTATTTCTTAAAGAATAAGACTTGAAAGTCAAAATTACTCCTTGATCCTTGGGCTGCAGAATGGATATTGTGCTAGCAGGCATAAAATGACATAAATCGCGTTGTACATCTCTATCAGATCTCTTGGGTGAGCAGGTGTTTTGTCAGCTGAGCCATAATATTTTGAAAAGAATTTTTTTCCTGAGTGGTAGGTCTCAATAGAAGGCTTAAAACGTTCAGTAAATCATGTTGAAACAGGTGGGCTGTCATCCAGGCTTTGTTTTTCTATTTATAGAGCACTGGCAGAGTAGATTTAGCTTAATTCTTAAGGGCCCTGGGATTTTTAGAATGGTAAATGAGCATTGGCTTCAACTTCAAGTCACTGAATTAACCCCTAACAAGAGAGTCAGCCTGTCCTTTGAAGCTTTGAAGCCAGGCACTGACTTCTCCTCTCTAGCTATGAAAGTCCTAGATGGCACCTTCTTCCAAAGTAAGGATGTGTCATCTACACCGAAAATCTGTTGTTTAGTGGAGCCACCTTCATTCATTACTTAGGTATGTCTTCTGGGTAATTTGCTGCAGCTTCTTCATCAGCACCTGCTGCTTTACCTTGCACTTTTACGGTATAGAGATGGCTTCTTTCCTTAACCCTCATGAACCCACCTCTGATAGCTTCAAACTTTTCTTCTGCAGCTTCCTCATCAACCTCAACCTTCGCAGAATTGAAGACAGGGTCTTGCTCTGGATTAGGTTTTGGCTTAGCAGAATGTTGTGGCTGGTTTGATCTTCTATCCAAACCACTAAAACTTTCTCCATGTCAGCAATGAAACTTCTTCTTTCTTACCATTCGTGTGTTCACTGGAGAAGCACCTTTAATTTGCTTTAAGAAATTTTCCTCTGCAAACAACTTGGCTGTTTGGTACAAGAGGCCTGGTTTTGGCCTATCTTCACTTTCAACATGCCTTCCTCACTGTTCTCAATCATTTCTAGTTTTTGATTTAAAGTGAAAGACATGAGACTCTTCCTTTCACTCAAACACTTTGAGGCCATTGTAGGGTTATTCAGTGGCCTAATTTCAATATAATTTTGTCTCAGAGAATACGATGGCCCGAGGAGAGGGGGAAAGACGGGAATCGGGCAGTTAGTGGAGCAGTCAGAACACGTGCAACATTTATAGATTAAGTTTACTGTTTTATATGGGCATGGGTTTGTGGTGCCCCCAAACAATTATGATGGTAACTTCAAAGATCACAGATCACAAATTACCATAGCAAATATAATAATAATGAAAAAGCTTGAAATATTGTGAGAATTACCAAAATGTGACACAGAGACACAAAGTGAGCCAATGCTGTTGGAAAACTGGTGCCAGTAGACTTGCTCCTTGCAGGGTTGCCACAAACCTTCAATTTGTAAAAAAAATACAGTACCTGCAAAGTGTAATAAAGTTAAGCACAATAAGACGAGGCCTTCCTGTATTTTGCTGTAACCAGGACTCTGCGTTATTGTGGAAGGAGCATGAGATTTTGGTCCAGAGAGCCTTGGCTTTGCATTAACAATCAGAACGACTTTGGACAAGACACGTCTCCTCAGAGCCCCAGTTTTCTCATTTGGGAAGCGAGGGTAAGGTACTCCTTGCCTTACAGCACTGCAAGCAGGATCGAATAGATAATATTTGGAAAGTACTTTGCATACTATAAAATGTTATGCATGAGAAAGATATTCTTTTTGTAACAGTATATAAAGTAAGGGTCCCTGAGCAGTCTAGACAGCAGTTGTGTTTCAACAAGATTTGAAGTAAATTTATGACTTAATTCATCAAATAAATTCTGTTAGGTAAATTTCTGCTAAGTCGGGATATTTCTCAAGAAAACATGAGTGTGTGTGTGTCTGTGTGCGTGTGTGTTCGTGTGTGTGTTTCTGTGTGTGTGAGTGTGTCTGTGTGTGTGTGTCCATGTGTCTGTGTGAGTGTGTGTGTCTGTGTGTGTGAGTGTGTGTTTGCCTGTGTGTGTGTCTGTGTGTGAGTGTGTGTGTGTGAGTGTGTGTGTCCGTGTGTATGTGTGTCTGTGTGAGTGTGTGTGTCTGTGTGTGTCTGTGTGAGTGTGTGTGTTTGCCTGTGTGTGTGTGTGTGTGTGTGAGTGTGAGTGTATGCGTGTGTGAGAGTGTGTGTGTGTCTGTGTGTGTGAGTGTGTGTGTGCCTGTGTGTATGTTGAGAGCTTGATGAATGTACCAGCGTATTCATCAACTACAGAAAGCTGTTCTCAGGACTGAAATCTTGAGGACCTTGACTTTCTAGAAGTCTGGACGATTTCACTGCATTTCGCTAGGGTGGAAAATAGTCATCAGTGGTCCAGTCATGCAAGAATACTAAACGTGAAGAGAATCCAATCCGTAGGAAGATTTAGAGAGTATTGAAATGCAATTCCTGGCCTACCGCAGATATCTTGTCTAAAATCCCAGGGTAAACACTGAAGTCTTCACCTGTTTCTCACTGTCAATGCCTAAAGCTATAAATAGGTCTAAAGCTCATCTGTCTCCTTTTAGCAGAGAAGGGTCAAATTACAGGGGCAAAGCAAAATAATAAAATTAATGTCAGCGTGTTTTACAGTGTCAGTCAGTCATCCCCACAGTCTCCTGTCTCTTCCTTTCTACTGTGCAATCCTAGAATCAAGGATCCCAGCACAATGCCTCTGATGAAACTTCCAGGTAGGTGTGCAAAAGTGCTTGGAGAATTCACTTCTTTTAATATGCAATTATTCCTTTAACTATCATGTCAGCTCTGGGAATCCTTTATTTAGGGTCCATAGTATTTTTAACTAATACATTTCAGAAAGAGATAAGGCTTTCAAGGGGTTTTTGGTTTTTAGTTTTAGGAGGGAGGTAATCTTCTAAAACTGTATCATGTAGTAGCATCCTTGGTGATCCAAGTAGGAAACTGTGTAAAGTATTTATTACTTACTCTGCAAGTCTAAACAAAACCTGTGCCGCCACACTTCTGAGAAATGTCCTATACAACGTCTTTAGCTATACTATTAGCTGAAAATCATGAAAATCATGGCAATATTATTATTAATTTGTGTATTCTGATATTTCACAATCCAGGTTTGTACACAGAGTAATTTTCAAAATAATAATGTTATGTCTTTTTCATTATGAAAGTAATCATGTTTCATGTGAAATAAAATGAGAAATTTCACTGAAAAATAAAAGTAATAAACATCATTTAGAGAAATTGTGAAATTTAGATAAGTAGTAATAAAAAAACCCCCACAAGCCCCATCATCCACAGATAACACTTTTAACATGTTAGTGTTCTTCTTCAAACTGTTTCCTTTGCAAATTTAAATAATTAAAAAAAAAACCACAGCTGAGATTATATTATACATGTAACTTTGTATCCTGCTCTTTTTTTAGCTTTACATTATAACTTAATCTGTTACCATGGTGCTCCAAACTCTTCCTAAACATCATTTTAAATGGCTGTATAATATTCCAATTTTCTTAACCAATCCCTTATGTTCTTTATGATTTTTTTTAAGTATAAATATGCTCTGACAATAATATTCATACCTTAAGCTTTTTCCACATTTAAGGATTATATCAGTAGAATAGGTTCTCAGAAATGGCTGTTTGGTAGGTGTTCATTGTTTACCAGATGATCTGTTTTCATTTACCTGCTACCAGCATTGTATGAGAGTTTCCATCTCTCTTGATCAGATTTTTAAAAATCACATTTTACAAAGAGTACCTCTTTAAAATTATAAACATAAATTTAAAGAAATTAGAAAGGGAAAGAAAATAAAGAGATATATAATGACTATATATTCCCAGGGTTTTCTATTTGCAGCAAATTGTAGAAAAATGGAAGAATGAGCTTTAATAACACATCCCACCACAACCCTTTCTTGTACCAACCTGCCTATTTCTATTCCAAAGCATTGATTAGTAGCCATGATGATTTCCGAGAGTTGATCATATATTTTATCTTGTTCTATTTTATTTCATACAGCTGAAGAAAAACGTGAGTATTTTGGGTATTTTCCCTACCATTTGCCAAGCTATCAATTTCTAAAAGATACTATTCTTTAATTCAGAAGCATGAGTATTTTTCAGCAGTGTTTATTAATGGTACCTTTGAAAGCCAACAAAGATTTAAAATGACCATAGATCTCCCATAGCATAACAAATGAACTCATGGACTTTCCTGACTCCAAAAAAAAAAAAAAGAAAAAAAGAAAAGAAAAAGAAATCCAATTTTTAAAGAGAACCTCATAGGGCATTTATTTGATATTTTCAAATAAAATAATCTTCTCCTTTAGACATTAGCTAAGGGGATCTACTGAGTCCTGTCTTAGTAAACCCTCCTCCAAAGCAAAACATTCCATGGTGAATTTTTGTGACTGGATAAAATAAAATTGTAACGTTTTATGTATGTTCCCCTCCATCTCAAATCAGACCTGTCCTTTGACTGACCGATAGTACTCACGGAGCCTCCGAGTTCCTCTGTGAAATGCGATGTGGCGGATGCAAGGCCTACAACCTGTCTTTCCTACACATTGATAAAGCACTGCTGAGAAATAAGCGTGCGTTTCTCCATCTGCTGGATGAAGAAGCAAGCATGATATTCCTTTTCTCAAGAGCCTTGTGCTTCTCATGTTAATAATAGTAATCCCCAACTTCTGGATTGTGCTGTGTAGTTTTTAAAGTATTTCTTGTTTAATCTTTACAACAATTCTCTGAAGCTGACATTATTATTATTAACATTCCTCTTTTATGATGATGAACACTGAGGCTCCTAGTGATTACATGGTTTGCCCAAGGCCACCCGGCTGTCACAGACACTTTTTTTCATTCCTAGTCCAGTGTTCTTTCTGCTTCACCACTCTATTTCTTCTTTCTATTCTCTTATCTATTCTCTATCTAAATGCAGGTGTCCTAACCTCAAGACATTGCCACTCAGATGCTCCACTACCTCCAACACGCTCAAAAAAAACTCAGCAACTGTCTATCCAAACCCCAGGGGGTCATCTCTCCTTTACTCCCTGAATTAGGTTGTCACCAAATCTTACCTACTCACCTTTTGAAATATCAATTCACTCTTTCCTCTCCCTAATCACCCCTACTCCCTGAAGTATTTTTGAAAGGCAGAGCTCTTCAATTTAGGAATCGAATTTCAGCTGCGGTTACATGATGTCAAAACAATTGGTTGATTCAGTGGAAGGAAATATCCACCACGTAATTTTTGGTGATGATAATGTAAGCTACTTCTTGAGAGTAGAGTTTCTACTTTTCAACTGTCTATAGTGACTTAGGGAGATACAACCTAGCGAAAACAATCTTTAAAAACATGAAACGGGGGCACAGTTCTTGAGGCACTAGCCTACTGTGTTCCCCCTTTCCCTGGCAAAGAAACAAAGCCACTCTTTCTTTCTCCTCCAAAAAAAAACCCAAAAACCAAAAACCAACCAACCAACCAAACAACAACAACAAAAACACCATGAAACAAATAGATATTTGCAGTCCCAAATAATGGATACTTGCTTTGAAAGAGCCAGATCTCGAGCAAGTAGGATTGGTTCCTGGGACTCCGTTTCCATACTGTCCCTCCTGAGGCCTCCAACAGCATTGCCATGGACCCATCATGACAAGCCAGTGTCATAGTCATCTTCATTCTCTTCCTCCTCCTCATCACAGCCAACTGGCCTGTTTCCATTTGCTCTCAATGGTGCATGAAGCGTCTGCTAACTTTTGCTTGCCATTCATCCTTTAGGTGCATGTGCTTGCTCGCTTGCTCAGGGAGGAATGATACTATTTCTGGGGAACATTTGGCTGTGTGGTGGGGAGGCATTCTCAGGTCATCAGATGTATCTACTTAGTGTTTTGTTTGTTGCTTCGTGGATCATGGTGCTTGCCAAAAAACTAGGCATAGCATCCAAAGATGCTTTTCAGTTTCAGGAAGTGCTTGAGTTCAACGAGACAAATAGATGCATGAAGTTCAGCCAACACAGTGGGCTTCTCTGTTACTCTGCTGTGACAAGCCAGCTTTGAAAACTGGCTGACCTGACTGTTAGTGTTGGTGACGTTATGAGTCAATTACCATCATTTCCAATGTATGCTTCAGCCTATACTAAGCCATACCATTTGTCATTTCCTAAATAACCCAAAGCTAACCCCAAATACCAAATATCTGTTTGATCAATGCTGCCACATTATATTATTGAGTTTAATCTGGAGTTTTATTTTCCTTTAAAAATTGCTTTAAAAAAGCATTTTCACATATACTATCTCACTTGATGTCACAACAGCCTGATGAGTGAGGTTTGTAGGTCTTAGTATTCCCACTTTAGAGATCAGGAAACTGAAACAGAGGAAGGTGAAGGAGTTGGTAAGTATAGAAGAATACTTGAATACATTATACTTACCTAAGTCATCACTGAAACTGTGCCGTTTTGGAGACTTGTATAAATACTGATGGGGCAGGCTTGGGGGGATCTATCTTTCCATATGCAGTTTGCTTTGAAATCACGTGAAGAATGTTTCTGTCTTCTGCTCTTGCTCCAAATATCTAGCTGTTTGCCATTCTCATTATTTGCTACCTGCTCTTTTCTGGAAATACCAAGAGACTTTTAGAAGTATTAGAGATAATGACTACTCAGAGGGAAACAACTGGGTATCTGGAAAATACAATAGAACTTAACAGAAAACCAGATACTGGGTGGTCGTCACCACTGTATATGATAAAACTGGTTCTCTTGTATCCTGAGGGTCATTGCCAAGCTAAAGGTCATCCTTCCCCCCATTTTAAGAATGGGAAAATTAAGGCAAGTAAAAGTAAAATTGGCTGTCTAAAGGTCACTCATCAGGGAAGGCCACATGTCCACAAGAAATGGGACTCCAACACTAGGCAATAAATGTGAGTGATTCCCCTCCCCTACATGCCAGCATATCACAAAGTTGTCAGGATTTGAAAAAAATGAGGTTGTGATGTGTGACCGAAACATTATATCTGCCTTATGAGGAAGGCCCTAAAGTACACATCTGTTTCTCAGAACTCTTTGGATCACTGGTTCCCTTTAGGAAGAAAAACACCAACGACCAACAACCCTATCCACTTCTTTAAAACCATCAGAAAAACTCCACCAACCTAATAGGAAGGGCTATGCCGCATGGTTATTATGAAATCAAACTTCGTGCCACCAGAAACAGGTGATCTTCCGTTAAGTGCTAGTCCTGCAAGATCCCAATCCTACTTTTAGGACCCTCCTAAAGTGTGCTGTAAGAATCTGACCTGTGATTCTGAGAATGGATTTCCAAGCTACCCCCACAGAAACCCACTAAAGAGAGAATAGGCATTAAGGTCCATCATGTTTCTGGGACACGGGTCGGAGGGCAGGGGAGCCATGCACCCAGGGCAGTCCTTAGCATTGTGCTTTATGTGTAGCGGAAACTCTCGGATGACTTCTAAGAAAGTGCTTGAATATTAACACGCAGAAACCTCTTTTAGCTATTGATGATGCAATGCGTAGCTTTGCTGAAAAAGTGTTTGCCTCTGAAGTCAAAGATGAGGGAGGCCGTCATGAGATATCCCCGTTTGACGTGGATGAAATCTGTCCAATTTCTCGTCATGAGATGTGCGCACACATACTCCAGCTGGAGGCTCTGGCCACCCCCACAGAACACAGGAGGTAAGTGGTGTGAGAGGAAGGCTTAGTACATTGGGACACGAGAATGGGGAAACGTCAGGGCAGATGGTTCACTCTGAAAGCTGATGCCACTTGGAGGAAAAACTCTGCCGGAATTAACGCCCCCTACCCCACCCCCAACACACACACACACTGGATACTCTGGGGCAAAGTGACAAGGACCGAAAAAGAAGAAAACAGTGGCCTTCGTACCTTCATCCACATCTGCCTTTAGTTGAAGGCTCCCTAACCACGCAAGCAAGAGGACATGATCTACTGCGTGATTGTTCCAAAGCAAAGTGGGCTGATGGCTGCTGTGCACACACTCAATTTCCACTCTATAGGGGTAGACACTGGAACTCGAGAGCCTCATCTTCAGACTCTGTCCTTAGTCAACCTTAGTGTCCTGCTGCCTGATAGGAATCCTGGCCTCCAGCCAGTCTGACCTCCTCCAGGCCTCAGGGGATACAGCCCTCCGTGTCAGCCCTCATGCCCTGTCCATCCTACACCTGCGATGCATAATTACTGCCTTCCCTGAACCGATCCCTTTGCACAAAGTTTGTTTATTTTCCCTCATTTGAACTCCTCTAGTACTTACTACCTGTCACCATGTGCCACCGTTTAGTCCTCAAATCCATTATTGACCACGTACTTGGAACCCCCTCCTCCCAACACTCTCCTCTACCAACCAGCTTCACGGGGAAAAGATCATCCTGCTGTCCTTCCCTTGGTTTTATATCTTTAAGGAAATAACAACAATTCACCTTCTTTGGCATCCTCCATAGGACCTCACATAGGTCGTGTGTCAAAGTAGAAACAATAAATACTTGTTGATGTGAGGAAGTGATATTGATTAAGCAACTGACAAGTTCCAGGTACTGTGCTAAGCATTTTGTAAACATTAAATCTCACAGAAACCCTATATGGTAGACATTATTACACCATTTTTTTAGATAGAGACACAGAAACTCATAGATTTTAAGGGACTTGCACCAAATGACACAGGTAGTAACTGACATGGCCTGTGCTTACTGCAGCACCCAGACTGCCTGTTCTGCTGGGAGTGGGCCTCCTGTGCAGAACAGTGTCTTGCTGAGAGTCTTCTAGTACATTCCCTAAGACCTACTGTTACAAGGTATAGGAGGAGGAAAGGAGCACTGTAACATGATACCCCTTTCCATACAGCTGGATCCTGTTTCTGACACCCAACCCACATTTAATTTTCACTGTATGTCCCCAAAATGAAATTGTATAGTGAAACGTCAACTTATCCCAATGAAATCCCAATGAAGATAAAGATAAATCTTTTTATTTTTCAATTTCTAACCCAGAAAAAAGCGTTTCTTCGGAAGGAAGACCGTTAGTTTGTCCGTTCCACAAAGTGAAACATCTTCCACCAAATTGTCTCACATTGATGAATACATTTCTTCGTCTCCCACCTACCAGACCGTGCCTGATTTTCAGAGAGTGCAGATCACTGGAGATTATGCCTCTGGGGTGAGTTGCTTCTTGCCCCTCAGATGTAGCTGCTGGGAAGGTACTCAGCCTGATTGTTTCAGCGTCTTTCCTTCCTCCTCTTCCTTTTGAGAAAGGTGTTAGCTCACCTGTCCTTTACTTCATTATCACATTTCAATACCAATATGCTATGACTTTGAAAAAAATTTTTATTGAAGTATAATTGATTTACAATGTTGTGTTAACCTACTGTACAGCAGTGATTCAATTTTACATATATATACACATATATATATTTTTTCTTTTTTATATTCTTTTTCATTATGGATTATCTCAGGATATTGAATATGGTCCCCTGTGCTCTACAGTAGGACCTTGTTGTTTATGATACATTATGACTTATACTTCTGTTTTTCTTTTATCATCTCACATAATTTCTCCCCATCTCATTTGCTTGCACATGAGAAGATGCAATAGAATGTGGTGTGCGTGTTACAGAATACGGTGGACAGATTTTGGCAAATGAATCAAAGAGAGTAGCAACTGAACTAGTCTCACTAAGGGCACAAGCAGGAAAGGGAGCCTCAGGGAGGCACAGGTGTAGGGGGTAGGAGTTAGGAGCTCTTGGGGAGAGATGAACCCAGAGCAGACCTCGAATGGAGAGAAGGGCTGCAGGTAGCATTAACCAATCAAAGAAAGCAGATCAGGAGAAAGAGACAGAGAGAAGAGGAAAGAATAGTGGAGAGACCAGAGAAAAAAAGATGAGAGAGAGGTTAGAACATTCTAATGGGGCCATTGTTTTTCAACCTACTGTGCTCTCCAATTTCATCTCAGATGCTTACACAGTGGATTATTGCTTGGAACAGACTCAAGTATGTCACAGAGATAGTAAACTCATGTTGCAAACAACTTGACCTTCTTGTCCTATCCAGAACAGTTGGTCAGTTAATAAATCTCTGCCACGTGGACTTGCAGAATCAGCATCATATCGGTGAAACTGCTGTTTAGCCATAGATCTATGCTCCAAATATAGTTTTAATGATCAGTCCTAAGCCCTCTTCTCATGTAACTGACCCACTTAGGGTCAGTCCCAAGATATTTAAAAGTGACAGAGCAATGAATTGGATACTATTCTTGTTTATTCATTTTCTGCATGATAACATGTATGCTCTACAAATGGCAGGGATTTTAGATGCTAAATAACTGAAATGAAATGTTTAATAGCAACGTGGAAAACAAAGTTTGGAGAAGTCAAAAAACCACAGATATCAAGAGACGAACTTGATCCCTATGCACTTGGTGGAAATGAAAACAGGAATAGAAAGAAAAAAGATGAGAGGAAAGATAAGGGGCACAGAAGTTAAGGAGTAGCTTCTCCTTCTATAAAAGCTGGAGGGCACCTGAAACCTTGGCCTAGGGTCTTTGAAGAGCCAAGTATGTGGCCATACCTATTTGCTGAGGGTGGCTGAGCTGTTGAGCTTCATTCCGCCTGGTTGTGGTCTGAACCTGAATCAGTCTTCACCCTTGTTACTGAACAGAGAGTTAAAGGGGATGTTAGGACTAAGTTCCCAAGGCCATTCATCCCAGATAAACAACCGATTCAATGTAATCAGTCCTTACTGAGCACTATTCTGTGCCGGGCACTGTGTGCTAAGTGCTGAGGACGTGAAGATGAGTGAAACTCAGCTCTTGTCCTCAAGCAGCTGATAGATGGGTGGCCCGTTAGGTGGCAAAAGAACAAGCATGCTATTGGAAGCAGATCCCTAGGCCCAGCGCCTGTGCCAGACTCTCTTGGCCAAGGTCGGCAGGTCATTAAAAAGTGTTCAACTGTTGAGGATTAATATCTGGACTTCAAACCATTGGGATCAAGCTTACGTTGGTCCCAGAAAGCCTTACGGCTCTGATGGCGAGCATGCAATGATTTCGAGTTATAACTGCTTGGGCATGCCAGGCCCAGCCAGGAGTCAGGGACGGGGCAAGGGAAATAGGCTAGTTTTAAGAAATTTCCAGCAGTTCTAAGAAAATTTTACTCCAGAATCTCTGTTTTTAGTCCCAGTTAAGGTTACCTTCAAAACCATCCCAAAGAATGACTTCTCACAGGCTGATGTTCTGATCCATCTCTAGTTACAGAAGGCAGTGTATGTGTGACAGGGTTTGAAGGACGTGTGATACCTTATTCCTCCCCCAACTTTTCCCACACTGACCAGAAGGTGATTTGAGTTCTCAAATTACACCAACATTGTCTTTCAGTTGAGATATTGTCATCAGAAGCCCATACTTAAAATGTCCTTTTGTTACCTGGAGGAAGTATTATCCATGTTAGAATGGGGTCTTTTAATCATGTTTGTTAGACAATCACTGCTATCTAGCAAAAACCAAAAACAAACACGGGACTGTCAGGAAAGACTCCTAGGACAGATACATTTTGGCAGAAATGGAAGAGTGAGAAAAATTTCAGGACCTGCTCCTGGAGGGAGACCCAGGGCCCAAGTCGAGTGGGAAGTAGGGGCAGCTTAGCAGGTGCTGCGACACCCAGGAGAGCTGGGGGGTGCCAAAGACAAGCTTTACTCACTTCTCCAGTTTTCACAGGAGCTACTCTAAAATTTTCTTGGTAGGTTACGGTTGAAGATTTTGAAATGGTCTGCAAAGGTCTTTATCGGGCATTGTGTATACGGGAGAAGTATATGCAGAAGTCGTTTCAGAGGTTTCCAAAAACCCCTTCCAAGTACTTGAGGAACATTGACGGTGAGACTTGGGTAGCAAATGAGAGCTTCTATCCAGGTAAGTAATTTTCTTATATAATGTCTGGAATATAGCTTTAGGATTAACTGCTAACTATTAAATGTGGCCCATGAGTATGTGACCCAGTTTTAAAATATCATAGCCATCTTTAGCTCCATTCTCTCTCCCACCCAAGCACCCCATCACTTGATTCAGTCTGTACACTTTCTCTCAGAAGCTCCTCTCTTCACCATTCCCCAAGCCCTAATTTAGGTACATATTTCTCTTTGTCCAGATCATTGCAATAGCTTCCTAACTACTTTTTAAAATTCTAACCTAACTTCCTTTGGTTCATCCTCACTTTGGTACCAGTTATTATAAAACAGATCTGAGCACATCCTTCTCCTGACAAAAACCTTTAACTACTCCCCCTACAAAGTCAAGTCCAGTCTTGAGCCCGGCATTTAAGGCCTACCACCATCTGGCCTCCTAACTATGGTTTTTTTTTAAATCTATTATTTATTTATTTTTGGACTTGTGTACTCAATCTGTTTATAAACTTACTCCACCTCTGAACTCTTTGTCCTGGTTGGAAGCATACCCTGTTCTCCATTTCGTTCAGCCAGCTCATTCCTGACCCTGAACTGTTGCCATGCCATTCCCTGTGCTGCACTGCCCTTTCTTTCACTTTTTTACTGCATGTCCAAATGTCCAGATGCAGTCTCATCCTTCAAGGTGAAGCCCAAACATCATTTCTTTCCTTCCTCTGACCTATGGATAAAAGTAAACTACATGTTTTGACTTTCCATAGCACTTTATTTACATATCTCACTTTTTACTTTCTGTGATGTATACAGTTAAGTACATATTTTAAAACAATCAGATTTTAAAAATTTAACAGAATTTAATCATTTCCATTGTATAACTGTATCATAATTTATTTAACCAAATCCTACATTTGGGCATTTAGATTTCTGGCTTTTAAAAAATTTGTTTCCAACAAGGTTACACTAAGCATCTTTATTAAAACATCTTTGTGCAATTGCTTTATATCTTTAGGATTAGACTTCTAGAATTGAAATTTCAGGGGAGGCAAATATTTAAGGTTTTTGAACGATCAAATTATGTTGTTAAAGATTTCCAGCTCTAGAACTTCTCTTTATTTTCTTTTAATACTGAAATCATATTAAACATGTTCTAGTTTGGTAACTCATAACATTGGTTTATTTCTCTTCTGTAATATTGACACTTGGGATGTTTGTCTTGCCTTTGTTTCCCTTAAATTATACTTTGTCTCTGTAGCATATTTAAGAGTAGGGACTCTAAAGTTGATATTTTACATAGCGATGTATTGTTTCACTTCTTTCGTATTCCTTATCTCTCAGTTTTGGATAGAAAATGTGCAAACTTTTTCTTTCTATATTATTTTTCTCACTCTGGCTGTCTCAGTCATCATTTGCAAACAGGAGAATTTCTGATGCCTTGGGCACGTACTTGTTGAAAGTAAAAGAAGTGCTTTAAAGGCTGTGACAGTGTGGAATTTGTTCTTGGCTTCCTTAGGTTGAAATTGTTAGCAGTGGAAAGAAGGGCACCTTTATCCACATTATCCCTTCTCAAATCCTTTAGCAAAAATTGTGTGTGCTTTAAAAGGGGAGAAGTATATTATAATTACAATAAGAATTACAATTCTTAGAATTTATTTTATAGTTCCCTTTATATTAAAAACCACTCTAGATGGAGCACAGAGGATTTTAGGACAGTGAGACTATTCTGTATGATACTATAAGGGTAGATACATGTCATTATACATTTGTCAAAACTCATAGATAGAATGTACACCACCAAGAGTAAACCCTAAGGTAAACACTATGGGGACTTTGGGTGATAACGATGTATCAGTGTAGGTTCATTCACTGTAACAAACATACCACTCTGATTTGAGATGTTGATAGTGGGGAAGGCTGTGCATGTGTAGGGATAGGGGTCAATGGGGATTCTGTACTTAGTGTCCAATTTTGCTGTGAACCTAAAACTTCTCTAAAAAAATGTCTATTAAAAAATAACTGCTCTAAATTAAGACTGATAGAGAAGATTGGTTTCAATAAGGAAAAGGCTGAAATGCTACTTTTTAACTGTAGTTTTACTTTTATTTCTTTTTTTCTTTGTTTTTTTTAAAACATTTTATTTATTTATGGCTGTGTTGGGTCTTTGTTGCTGCACACAGGCTTTGTCTAGTTGCAGCGAGCAGGGGCTACTCTTCATTGTGGTGTGCAGGCTCCTCATTGCTGTGGCTTCTCTTGTTGCGGAGCACGTGCTCTAGGCGCGTGGGCTTCAGTAGTTGTGGCATATGGACTCAATAGTTGTGGCTCACAAGCTCTAAAGCGCAGGCTCAATAGTTGTGGCGCACAGGCTTAGTTGCTCTGTGGAATGTGGGATCTTCCAGGAGCAGGGATCGAACCCGTGTCCCCTGCATTGGCAGGCAGATTCTTAACCACTGCGCCACCAGGGAAGTCCCTACTTTTATTTCTATGCAATTATTTCATATGTTAATAAAATGGTCTTAACAGGTAGACTGATAAACAACTTTATTAAATAATTAAAATGATTTGTAAGTAGTATTGCAATTATGTAAACAGCAATTCTAAAGAACTTGAAAATCATTCTTACACTAGACAAAATTTTATAGCTATTTTATACTACTAATTTAGTCACCTTTGAGAAATAATGTAAAAATAAACTATAGCTTAGCTCTGGATAATTATAACATGATATACAGAATTCCATACAAATGAGATCTTATAGTAATTAATTTTGGTTATCTTTTATGTGGCCATTCATCCTATGTGCTGATATATTATTGTGTGTTTTATTGAAAAAGTCTTTACCCCTCCTATGAAGAAGGGAGAGGACCCCTTCAGAACAGATAACCTCCCGGAAAACCTGGGTTATCACCTCAAAATGAAAGATGGTGTGGTTTACATCTATCCTAATGAAGAAGCAGCCAGCAAAGATGAGCCTAAGCCACTTCCTTACCCAAATCTGGACACCTTCTTAGATGATATGAACTTTTTACTTGCTTTAATTGCCCAAGGACCTGTGTAAGTGTTAAGACCTAAATTACTGCTGCTACTACTACTACTGAAAATGAGACTAAGTATTTGTTAAGTGCTTACTATGTGCAAACACTATGTTAAACACTTCATGTGCATTATTTCTTTTTCTCATCACAATCGTTCTATGAGCTGGGTATTTTTATAACTCCCTATTTATAAGCTGAGACTTTGACAAGTTATGTAACTTGCCCAAAGTCACACAGGTGTCTGAGCCAGGATTCAAGCCCAAATCTTCCCTCATTATTATTTATGTACAAATGTGATGAAAAGATTAAGTCCTTAGAGCCCAATACTTTTCAGATTAGATTAATGCAGAGTAAGCCAACAAACATAATTGTTTCCTACAGGTTATAAAGTTCCTGATGGTTTTGAAATTGTGACTGTTTTCCTTAAACGTCTGGAATTTTTTGCAATCATGTGACTTAATTTTTCACAGTAAGACCTATACCCACCGGCGCCTGAGGTTCCTCTCCTCCAAGTTCCAGGTCCATCAGATGCTCAACGAGATGGATGAGTTGAAGGAGCTGAAGAACAATCCCCACAGGGATTTTTACAACTGCAGGAAGGTAAACATATTTGCTGCTTAGAGGTCATTCCTAGACAAAAACTTTAATCCACTTATTTCTTGAACAGGACAAGAAAGATACTGTTTTTCTGATTAATGTATGATTTCTGCAGGTTCAGTAGAATTTAGTGAAAGCAGATAGATTGTGTCTAAAAGATTAAAATGCCTTTTCTACTGTTTCCCATGTAGAAAGGTTTACCACATTATTGCCATAAAAATTATAGTTATAAACAAAAAAAAATTAACAAAAACAAATAGAACCTCAAAAACCACTATTCTAGAATTTTGAAGGTCTTCATTCTCGTTCTTTTTCTTCTACTTCCTGACTGTAAGACATTGGGGGAAGTGATTAAATATTTCTTAGTTTCAGTTCCTCATTTGTAAAACTGGGAAATACATCTGCTCAATCTAGCTCACAAGAGGATGTGAATATCAAACGAGCTAATGCTTGTGGAAAACTAATCAACTAGAAACACTTCCAAGATGTGTTCTGACCATTTAAGTGATTGCCAAGGAAGTGGGAGTAGGAAATATATGAGCTGAGATCTGGGACCAAATCCTGGCTCAGCTACCTGTATAACCTTGGGCAAATTACTTAATCTGTCAAAACTTCCGCGTATAAAATTGTACTTATCAAAATACCTCACTCAGAAGTGCCATCACTGTGCCACGGCTTCATCATTTTATCCTCTCGCCCTTTGGGGCTGAAAGCTGTAGCAGCTACTTCGCTTCCAGCTATGTCTCAGGGGTTGAGACTTGTCCCCAAGAATTTTGTGTGGATCGAATGTAGGAAGTAAATTTGTTGCATAGATATCCAAGAGAAGCAGACACTATTATTGCATCCAGCCTAATCTTTCACATCCTCACAAGGGCACAAAAAGGTGCTATGGGTTCATTTTTCCCTTGGCCACCTCCACCAGCTGCCAGGTCACACCCCTATCATTTACTCCTTTCTCCCATCACAGTGGGATTTGCAGGCACCATAACCTCTAACAGAGCAGCATAACCAAGGCTGATTGTTGGTTTTTCTTTCTCTGACTGTACACACAGGTGGACACCCATATCCATGCGGCTGCTTGCATGAACCAGAAACATCTACTGCGCTTTATTAAGAAATCTTACCAAATTGATGCTGACAGAGTGGTCTATAGCACCAAGGAGAAAAATCTGACCCTGAAGGAACTTTTTGTTAAATTAAAAATGCATCCCTACGACCTGACTGTTGATTCTCTGGATGTTCATGCTGTAGGTTGAAAAGATAATGTCAGTTTTATCTAATACTCAGAACCCACATACCTTTCTCCTACAAACTCTCTCTTCTCAGAGCCCACTTAACTATGTGGGTTTACCATGCTGACTGAAAGAACCATGGACAATTTTGAGGTCCTCTCATTATCAGCTGTCCTGGATTCCATTCTTGGATCCCAAGCCCTTCCCCTGCTACCAGGCCCCTATTCCTTGTGGCCATTCCCTAACTCTCTGTGTCCAGGCAGCTCAGATAAGGATACACTTGTGCTCCTGTTTCCTGTTGCAGGGACGTCAGACTTTCCAGCGTTTTGATAAGTTCAATGACAAATACAATCCCGTAGGAGCAAGTGAGCTACGAGATCTCTACCTGAAGACAGACAATTCCATTAATGGGGAATATTTTGCCACTATCATCAAGGTAAGGAGGAACCAACCAGATCTATGCTACCTGGCCTGGTTCTTGAGGAGAGGGAAGAAGAGAGGGGGTGGGGGAAGGAAGGAGAAAAGAGGGAAGGAAGGAAGGAAGGAGGGAAGAAGAAATGGAGGGAGGGAAGAAAGAGGGAGGAAAAAAAAGAAGGAAGAAAGAAGGAAGGAAGAAAGGAAAGAAGGAAGGAGGTGGTTAGGAAGGGTACTATCCCCGGGGTCAGGCAATACACAAGTGAATGTGATAATTTCTTCTGAAAATCCACTGTAATTATTTTAAAAGACCTTGATTCCGAGGACAGAGATGCTAAGGGTGTGGATTTGGGATTAAGGGCTTGGCTCTTCCAGGCTTTCGGAGTTGTAAGTTCAGGAAGAGTTAGGATCAGAATCCATCCTGATCTTCATGACGCCTGGACATTAGGAGGTAGGAATGACAGGTGCAGTTGGGAGATGTGTGTTTTGGGAGATAGGAGGCATGTGAAAAGCTGAATTTCTGTTGCAGCAGTGCTTTGGGATCTCATCATCTTTAGTCTGACTCGTTTTCTCTCTAGACTCCATTACATCCTATCAGTCTTTTACCCCAACTAGATCCCCCTCACCTCTCAGTCTCCATACGTCTTAACCTTGGTAGTTTTCCTCGGACTGCCTTTCACATTTCTTCAGTTCTCCTTAGTACCCATCTCCTCTCCCTAGACCCCACACGTTTAAACCCCTGAGGGACCTGTTGGAATCCCTGGCTTTGGACTCCTCTCTTGGGTTTGCAGGAGGTAGGTGCAGACTTGGTGGATGCCAAATACCAGCACGCTGAGCCCCGCCTGTCGATCTACGGCCGCAGTCCTGATGAGTGGAGCAAACTCTCCACCTGGTTTGTCCAAAACCGCATCTACTGCCCCAACATGACATGGATGATCCAGGTCCCCAGGATCTAGTACGTACCCACCCACTGGAAACCCTAAAGTCTGCCTTCGTCCCACTTGCCTCACCTCCTCCACACAAGCAAGGAACGTGCAGCACATCTGGACAGAAATAAGCTTTGTTAAACAGCACTTGGTACTGGGGCCTGGGTGCCTGGTTTTGTCCACTCTGGGTTTAGCACTCTTGATCATAGACAGGAGTTAAGAAGATCATTTCAGTTCAGTTTTCTAACCAGGTTTTTTGGTGGTTTTTTTTTTTGTTTGTTTGTTTTTTACAACATGGGGCTTTATGCAGATCACAGAATAACTTATTGAGAATGATTAAGACTTAGCTAGGATAAGAACTATATACATTTTACCATACATTTTCTTTCTCTTGATCTTCCTCTCTGTGACCAGTCAGTCCATGCTTTCTCACGTGCATCTGTACTGGGGTGTAGCTTTCTTGTATCAGAACCTCTACTGCGACTGTCTCATCTACAAGTGCTCAAATTCTCCATAATCAATGAGTATTTATCAATGGTATTATCACCTGATAATTACTCATTGCCCTCAGGGATGTTCATATCATTGATCTTTTATCTAACTCAAGTGTTTATATGAGGGTGAGTCAAAAATTATCTGCACACTGGCTGTAGAATTTATTTTAATTAATTTTAGAAAAGGCAAATACATCATTTTTCGACATAATCTCCTTGCCTTTCAATACACTTTGTCCATCTGTCAACAAGCTTTTGTACTCCCTCATTAAAAAATGTTTTAGGCTGAGCTGCGAGCCACAAATGCATCACTGTCTTCACTTCACCAGAAGTGAATCCGGCTTCGTCTTGATGGCTAACACTTGTGCGACCTTCCTTAAACATTCATACACACTTCTTCGCGACAAAACCCTTTCCCCATACTGCGCACAAAGTCTTCAATAAATAACGGCACCAGGTACACCCTCAGACCACAAAAAACGAATCACTGCACGCTGCTCTTCTTTCATGCAAATGACAAGTGGGGCATCCATTTTTGCGCACACCGCAGTTACAAATGAACTGATGTAACATATTCATGCCTGCACAGCAGTGACTAGGGAGACAGTAGCCTTGAAAAGAAAGCTCTGAGAAGACAGTGCAGCCAACGAAAGTTTTTTTTTTTCATTTATTTATTTATTTATTATTTTTTGGGGGGGTACACCAAGTTCAAAACGGAAGTTTTAATAAAACTGGAGTGCAGATAATTTTTGACTCACCCTTGTATATTGTCTGGCCAACTGCCTCTGTGTTCTGTGTTCCCTGTGACAATGCAAGAGTTTTATCTTACCTCGTTTGCCAAAAAAAGCAACTTTTTGACTGGAGTAAAACATCCTAATATCATTAAGGCAGAAATATTAAGGCAGTAGAGTGTGGTGGGTAGAAGCATGGGCCTTGGCCCTGGACTGGCTATGCTTGAATCTGCCACTTACTAGCTGTGTGACCTTTGGCAAATTGCATGACCTCTCTGTGCCTTAGTTTCATCATCTTTAAAATGGGGTCATAATGGTACCTAATTTATTGTGTTTTATAAGGATTAAATTAGCTAATACTTTTGGCCGCTTAGAAGAGTGGATGGCATATATTGAGTGCTATATAAGGGTTTGTTAGATTGCTCCTGGCTACAGGGTATCAGAGGTGTTCTTGATAACTCTTTCATGCTCACCATCTTGTATACCACACACATGAAAATTATTGAACCTTTCATGACAGAGTTCCCATACGCTTCATGCTCTATCTGGACTTAGCTGTGAAGGTTTAGTTTTCTTACTACAGAGGGTTCATAGAAGATATAGGGGCATGTGGTCCAGCAAGAAATTTATACCTCCTATGCCAAACCCAAACTGAATCTTCTTTATGGGTTACCAAGAAGAATGTACCAGAGTGGACCTAGGATGGAGACATTAGGTCTTTTCCTGAACAGGGCGTTTGGTTCTTTTCTTGCCTTTGGTCCTTTGCTTTGAACTATCAGTCCAAAAATCTTTTCCTCCTAAATTCTTCTCATTCCTGCCTCTAGTGATGTGTTCCGATCTAAGAACTTCCTTCCACACTTCGGAAAGATGCTGGAGAACGTTTTCATGCCAGTGTTTGAGGCCACCATCAACCCCCAGGCTCACCCAGACCTCAGTGTCTTCCTCAAGCATGTAAGCATGGCCCTGAAGGCCTTCCTATTGGCTGTACATGAACCAGCCCACCTACCTCACCATGATTAATTCTTGACACTTATCTTTGACATTTGGTCCTTGCCTTTGGAAGCTGAAAGATTGTCTGAAGGCTGGGACCCTGCACTCAGACTGAACCCATTGTGTGGCTCACTCTTCCTGACAGATTACTGGCTTCGACAGTGTGGATGATGAGTCCAAACACAGTGGCCACATGTTCTCCTCCAAGAGCCCTAAACCCCAGGAGTGGACCATGGAAAAGAATCCATCGTACACTTACTATACCTACTATATGTACGCAAACATCATGGTGCTCAACAGCCTGAGGAAGTAAGTAGATGAGAACTGGAGCTAGAAGGAGAATCCATTTGACATGCCTCTTTCCTCATATGCTAGCACCCTCAGTGGCTGAGGGCCTGCACTGCTAGGATGCTGCCACCTGGTCCAGAGCAGAAATTTATTTCCCTTGAATTTTTCTTCAGTTTCTTTATTTAGGGGCAGGAATGGACATTTTGGAGCCTTCAGTAACTTTCACAGTTCTTTTTCTTTGGAAGTTTAGGAATTTATACTAATCACTGTGCAATTTATTATAAAATTCCATACATTTTACCCTTCTTTTTTTAAAAAAAATTTTGTTTCTTTTTTTGGCTGCATTGGCTCTTAGTTGCGGCACACAGGATCTTTGTTGAGGCATGCGGGATCTTTCGTCACCGTGTGCTGTCTCTTCCTTGTGGCATGCAGGCTTCTCTCTATGTGGCGTGTGGGTGTTGTTCTCTCTAGTGTGGCACGTGGGCTCCAGAGGGCATAGGCTTTGTAGTTTGCGGTACACAGGCTCTCTAGTTGAGGTGTGCGAGCTCAGTAGCTGTGGCACACAGGCTTAGTTGCCCCACCCAGCTGCAAGTGGGATCTTAGTTCCCTGGCCAGGAATGGAATTGGTATCCCCTGCCTAGTAAGGTAGATTCTTTACCACTGGACCACCAGGGAAGTCCCCCTTTTACCCTTCTTGATACATCTGGCATAAACAGAGGACTATTATAATGGGGTTTTCTGGAACCGTTTCCCCGCTAAAGTGTGAGTAGGAGAAACAATGACATGGTGATATTGGTAAACTTTGGGTGGAATGTGAAGATGTTTCTGTTCAGGTAATCAGATCTTAACTTTCCTCCATACCCTCATATCCAATATTGCTTCTTTTTCCAAAAAAGTCTGTGCTTAGGAAGAATTAAGATTATGATTTGGAATTGTCAGTTTTGCTGAATCCTTTGGATGCCCCACTCACTTTTACTCCCTTTCAGAGTGTTAATTTTTCCTACCAGATTTTCTTGTAAATCACTCTAAGTCCAGAATTGTTGCCAGGTCCCAGTCAGTCACCTGTGATTCCTATAGTAGCTCTGTTTCCCTAGGGAACGAGGCATGAATACATTTCTGTTCCGACCTCACTGTGGGGAAGCTGGAGCGCTCACCCATCTCATGACAGCATTCATGACAGCAGATAATATCTCTCATGGCCTGAATTTAAAAAAGGTGAGTTGGAGGCGCTCTTCTCAATATCTGTTTTCATGTTGGAGCTAGAGGGATAGAATTTTTTTTCCTTATTCTGTCACAAGTCATTATCAACATTGGAATCAAATTAAAGTAGAGGAAAAAAGATTTTTGAGATTATTCAGTGCATTTCATTTCACAGAGGCCCTGAGAAGTAAAGGAACTTGCTCAAGATCACCTAGCTAGTTGGTGGCAGGGAGGAGTTAATGCAGATCTCCTGACTTCCATTTTAGAACTCTGACAAGGGATAAATCAGAGGCGGTTTGGTTTACCTTAAACTGGTTTTCACCAGATTTCATGTTATAGCATGTTTTAAAAATGCCTCTTGTGAGAGTCAGAACTTTCTCTATAGAAAAAAAAAAAAAAAAGGTTTCAAGGTGAAGTCTTTTGCCTAAGATGGACCATCTAACTTAGACCCTTAAAACACAAACAATGGGTTTGACTCAAAGCTTCTGAAAATTGATCCCCAATAAATTTATTCTAAATAGTATTTACATTTAAAAACTATTATTCTTCTTTATAAGGGGATTTAAAGAATAGGTGATAATTTTGTTGAAAGGTAAAACTTAATGTAGACCGTGGGGTTTTAACTTTTCTAGTTTATATCCCTTTTTCAACATTTTAAAATATTTTTTTTCACTTTTCCTTTCCAGAGTCCTGTGTTACAGTACTTGTTTTTCTTAGCCCAGATTCCCATCGCTATGTCGCCATTAAGTAACAACAGCTTATTTCTAGAATATGCCAAAAATCCTTTTTTAGATTTCCTTCAGAAAGGGCTAATGATCTCACTGTCTACGGATGACCCGATGCAATTCCACTTCACCAAGGTACACATATGGAATTTTGAGCAATAGAAGTGTATTTTGCTGAACTGTTGTTTATCACCCAGAATTTTAAATTTGAATCAAAATATTTCACTATTCTTTTTGTGCAGGATGCGTTGTTCTTTTAATACATTCCTTTCTCTTCCTTTTTTTTTTTTTTTTTTTGGTCTCATTTAAATAAATCACCAAAGGAGCCCCTAATGGAAGAATATGCCATTGCTGCACAAGTCTTCAAGCTGAGTACCTGTGATATGTGTGAAGTGGCAAGAAACAGTGTTCTGCAGTGTGGAATTTCTCATGAGGTAGACCTGCCCTTGATCAGTTGTCCTTCTGAGTTTAGAATTTGGTAACCTGAATATTGAAAAATTAGTTGGGGAAACAGATGTTGAAAAATTATTTCACAAATCATGTGCAGTTACTATGGACAGAGACTAGAAAAAATTATTCTGTCTCTCTGGCCATGCTTTTTGGGCAAGGGAAATAAAATACACTTGATTTCTCAGTAGCTCTTGCACACTGAGGCACCTGGATGAGTGCTTTTAATGGTTTACTGTTTTCCTCTTGCCTGTAGCTAACATAAAGAAGGAATCTTTGTGAAGGATGTAATTATTACCCATATTAGGGTAAAAAGAGACAACAATCATTCTGTTTCCTTTCCTCTTATAGGAGAAAGTAAAGTTTCTGGGCGACAATTACCTTGAAGAAGGCCCTGTTGGAAATGATATTCGAAAGACAAATGTGGCCCAAATCCGCATGGCCTATCGCTACGAAACCTGGTGTTATGAACTTAATTTAATTGCTGAAGGCATTAAATCAGGAGAATAAAACAAATAAACCAAATAATACTATGGGTGAGATTTTCACTGTAGAATGTGAATAACAATAGTTGCCAGTTATTGAATCCCTACTATAAGCCAAAGATTGTATTAGAAGTTGTCCCATTGACATTATTTCATTTAATGCTTTGTACAACTTTATAGATGTTATCTTCATTTTAGGGAAGATGAGTAAACTGAGGCTGAAGACAACACAGGGAGTATAGCCAATATTTTATAATAACTATAAATGGAGTATAACTTTTAAAAATTATGAGTCCCTATGTTGTATACCTGTAACATATAATAGTATACATCAACTATACCTTAGTAAAAAAAGAAATGACCTATGATAAAAAAAAAATAGCCTGCACAAGGATGCACCTAGGGAGAGGTAGCAATGCGAACCTAGGTTTGTCTGATTCTGGAGTCTTCATGACTTTCAGGCAACACAATTATTAAGGCAGGGCAAAAATACAAGCAAATGATTTGTTATAGAGAGAATGTAGGCTTTTGGTTTATATAATTACATCTGCTAAAGGCAGTAGAACACTGAAAATTCGTTTTGACAGGATACATCTGAAGAGTGCCCTTCTTAGACAAAAACAGAGCAGTGTACCCCAATACAGAAAATCTGTAATTATGAGTTATTATACTTAATGGGAATTTATCTTACAAAAGGATTCTTAGTTTTGACATGTAATTGACAAAGTTATAGTCAGCTGTAGTGGTACATTTTAAATGACTTCACTTAACAAAATAAGATACACGTAACTTTTTACCAACATTCCTGTTACTCAAGGTCAGGTGGAGTTCCAGTCAGCCAGACCATACTTCTATACACATACAGTTGTGTTGCCATCTAGTGATTGGGCTGATACTTCGTTCAACTTATTCAATAAACAATTACTGACCAAACATCTAAAGTACTAGGTACTATTCTAGGCAGCAAAGGTATAAAGAATAGATTTCATTTCTACTCTCAAGCTATTCACAGCATGAAGTTACAGCATGAGTGGATACAAATTTGAAAAAGAGCATTCTGTACAGGTAGCCATAAGCATAGGTGTGATCCCAACAGCATGTTTGTACTAGCCCTGGTGTAAGAACGCTCTCCCTGGTTTCTGAAGTTGATGTTCTGTTTGCTGAGTATTTGTAAGTCCTTTGGAGAACCTGATTTTATTTTACCTTGGCCTCTTTGTCATCAAAATAATATAAATTGCCAAATTAAACTTTCTATTCTCAGATTTTAAAAGGCATGAACTACCATTATGTATATCTCCATCTTACCCATGAGAGGGCAGTAGAATACATACATGTTAATTCATTTATATTACCTTCATGCAGATTTGGTTTCCAATTTGGTACTTGGAATTCGATCTGCTTATTTTGATATATAATCTTCCTGAATGCAAAGTTTAAACTTTGAAATAAATCTGAATTTTAAAATCAATTCCAAAGCCACACTATTCTAGCCCCAAATTTTATCTTGAACAAGTGTTTGAGAGGTTTTCTAAATACATGAGGATTTTTTTGGTGGTGAGGGGGAGGAGTCCATAAAGATCATTTCTCAAAATTTACTACAATGTTCACATTTATTTCCTCATTGAGAAATGGTTAAAAATGTCTTGTCAGTCTTCTTTTTTTGCCCGCATCATAGAAGATAATTCCTGTTTCATTGTCCACGGCTCATGGTTTCACAACGGTTTGGGATATGCAGCTTTTATTGCTTTGGCTAAGTTGGCTTGTAACAGCCATCGGTGACGTGTAACCAAACACCGCTCTTTCTGGCCGTCTTCTATTCTGGTACCTCTATGTGAACAGATGTGGGGAGAGTTTGGTCACCAGATCCGAGGTTCCGGTGGGGTGGGGTGAGGCAGAGTGGAGTCGGGCGGGACGGGACGGGGTGGGGTGGTTAGCAAGTGCCTGGGAAACAGGCTCAACTCATCCTTGACTCGCAGCCTTAGTGAAACTGGGCTGCTGCTTGCAGTAGGCACTGCGCCATGCACATACCTGAGTGAGAGCGTGTTGCAGGCGTAGCGCTTAAGCATATGTGTCACAACAGGGCGTGGGAGCCGACCTCAGGCACTGGGAGTATCAAAGGCATCCCTGCTCCGGGATGTCAAGCCTCGGGTGTCCGGAGCATTATTTGCATCTGTGTATGCTTCAAGTAGGCGCTGTACTGCAACTGCCAGAAACATGTTTCCTCCTTGAGCTCAGCCCGAGAAGCGGCGCTGCTCTTTCACTGGAGACACCAGGCCTCCTGCGCCTCGTGGCAGGAGAGAATTCTGTGGTTTCCTTGAATGAGCTGCCATTTGGATTCCCTGATTAGGCTTTCTCTGGCGGGTAGCTGTGAGGAGTCAACCTTCGTGTAAAGTTCTGGTCCATCGCCGTGGGACCTGTCGGACAGCGGGCACGGCGATGGCGAAGGAGCTCTGGCTAGAGGCCTCGGCCGGACGACAGCGGCGCCGGTCGCCTGCCTGCCGGGGCCGCACCCTTTCGGCGCCCAGGGTCCTGGGAGAGGTTCTAGGCGCTCCAGCCGACTCGAACAGGGGCGGTTCCCCGCCAGAAGGTCCCCGGGCAGTGCCGGGGGCGGGCCCGAGCGTGAGGGGTGGGAACAGGGACCAATAAGGACAGGGCTTGGCCGGGCCGGGGCGGGGCCTGCGGCCGGGCCTGCGGGGGCGGGACGGAGCCCACCCCGAGCGGGAGCTCGCCGACCTGGCGCCTCCGCGGAGAGGACTGGAGCCTTGCAGCGCGGCCGCGGAGGTGGCGTCGAGGACCAGAGCAGGTAGGCGTCGGGCGACCAGCGCGGGGTGCGGGGCGGGGGGTGTCGCGCGCCGGCTGTCGGGAGCGCGGCGGTGAGGCGTCGGGCGCCGTCCGGCCGCAGTGCGGGAGCGGGCCGGCGGGGGTGGTGGCGGCGGCGCGGCTCTCCCGGCGCTCCGCCGGCCTGGAGGGACGTCCGGAGGTGGGAGCCCGCTCGTCGGCCTCGGCGCTGGCGGTGGAGCCTGGCTGAGGGTCTCCTCGCCGACTCACCTCGGGGCGCGGGGACCGTCGTCCGGGGGGCGCTCGGGGGCGCTCGGCGGACCTGGGCAAGAGGCAGGGGGCGCCCCGCATCCAGGAGGAGACGCGGGGCTTTAGCCAGGCTTCGCCACGGCGCTGGAACGTCGGCTGGCTGAGACCATGCACTTTAAAACATTTTTGCTTTTTTGTGTTTTGATTCTTAAAATCTGACGAGCACAGTAGTGAAAGTCGTCAAGTAGGATTTTGATTTAAGATTCTGACACTGGAACATCTAAGAGCTTGTAACTGGTATGGCAGAGGATGAGCAGAACACGAGTCAGGGGCTGGAATCTCAGCCAGGACCCGCTTACCAGATGTGATACCTCGGTCAAGTCGACTTTTCTGAGCCTCCTTTTCCTTGGTTGTAAAATTGGAATGCCCATGCCTGGGGGTATTCTGAGGGTCAAATGAGATGAGTGAGAGTATTCTGTAAATGTTAGGTATTGCATATTCCGTAAAACAACTACTAAGTGCCAGGCGCATGGTAGGCACTTTGTAAACCTTGACTCTAAAGCTAGTGATTCACCTACAGTGTTTTAGGTTTATTTACAGTGTGTAAATAAATTGCTTGAGCTCACTTTCCACAAATCACCGTTGTTGGAAGTGTGGTCCATTTTTAACTAGTTAATGAATTTTTGAAGAATAGCATATATTATCTATGCACTGAACTGTTTACCAAGAAGTTTGGTAGCATTCAATCTATGTCTTTGCTCTAGGTAAATAGTTGTAGTGTAGGTTACCTGGTAAAGTAAGCTGGGAGTGTTGTTTCAAATCAAGACTTGTATTTGCTTTTGTAAGATTTAAATCCTCCAAAGAATTAATATATAGCTGCATTTTTTTGTACAGCCTTTATTATAGACATTTGCATTCCTTTCTGTGAGTATGTGAGTGTGTGAGGTGTTTTGGGGGGAGACTGGAAATGAAAAAAGGAATAGCAGTTTGCGACCAGCAGACTTTGACTAGGGATACTTATAGGCGTGTCCTGAGGTCGTTTCCCAGGCCGAAACCCGGAAATGTAGTAATTGTGTCTCTTGACTTTTCATTAGTTTTTTTTGTGTTGAGTGTGGCAATAGATTTTTTTAAAATGCAGATACAAAGAAAGAATAATAATTTTTCTGATGTGACAATAGCAGTTTTCTAAAGCTGGAAATTATACTTTAAATGATCTGTAGTAACTCTTACATTATAGATAAGAATTTTAGACCACTGGATACCAAGATCAAATTAAATGGAGGAATAGAGGGAAAGTTCTAGTGAATATAATTTTTGTGTTGCTTTAACAGTTTTACATGTTTCAACAGTTCACGCAAGATGAATGTTTTGAAATACCAATTTCAGACGTACTCCATATATAAATTGTGCTATGATTTATAATTTGTTGATCTTGGAGGACTGAAGCCTTATATTCACATTATTTATTGAGCACCTAATGCATTCTAAGGCACAGTTTTGGCACTCATATTCATGTATGGGCAGGATATAATTCCTTCCATCTGGGAGATTACACTTTACCAAGTAGCCCACTTGGTAACATAAGCATGGTTTTTAAAACTGATAACAGTAACCTCAGCCAGCATTTATTGGGACCTGCTTTGGGCCAGGCAGTACTCTAAATTCTTTACACACGTTATCTTATTTAATCCTTATAACAGCATTTTGAGGTGTTTATTATTATGACCTCCTCATTGAGAAACATAGAAAGGTTGAGTAACTTTCCCATATCAAACAGCCTAGGTACCAGAGCTAGGTAGGATTCAGACCAGACAGTTGGGCTCCAGAAATCCTGATCTTAACCTCTTCATTATATTGAGTTTAAAATTCTGTGGGTGAAATATGAATGAAATCTGACAAGTATTTAAAGGAAAGGTCTGTAAAGAACTTCTTCAAAAAGAAGAAAGAGAAAGAAACTGGTATTGCAAAGTGTAGATGAAGGCATATCCAAGCTACAATTTAATTATACTTTATATATAGGAGGTTTTTTTTTCCTGGTGAATGACGTAGGATTCTTTTTGTTTCTAAGCTTTCAGTCACTCAGTTACTACAATTATGGCATTATCTTAATACTATAAGAGGTGATTATTTTTCAGTAAGTTTAAAATGTTTCTTATCAGACCATAAGTTAAATGTTAGAGTCAAGAAAAGAAAATGTTTCCCTGCCTTCAAGATGCTTATAACTAGACATGTAAGTAAGCCCCTATAGTTTCAGTGTGATAAGAGTTGTAACAGAGATATAGAGCTTAATGGGACCATTGATGAGGCAAGATAATTCTATATATGGTAGGGAAGAGGATTAGTGAGGAGGTACCATATTTGAATTTGGCTTTAAAGGATGAATAGGAGTTTGCTGAGTTGGGGAGGGGAACAGAAGATATGGATGAGAACCAGGAGTATTATGTGAAAGTATATGGTGTGTATGAGGAATGTGTTGTAGTCCACATTTTCACTAGAAGTCAGATTGTATAGAGATGAGGGGTTGGGCTAAAGAAGGCGGTGCCTGGAAATAAGCTGAAAAAATAAAATTGTAGGGCTTAGTTGCCAATCACGCTAGGATCACTGAAATTTCTAGAACTTAGGTACGTGTGGAATTTCAGTGCCTATCATTTGAAATAATGAAAATGTGTCCAGTTTGGCGTAATCTTTCACTATAGAATATGGTGTTAAAGGTATTTGAAGTACAGGATCTACTATAAAACAACATATAGATTTAGGCAAGTAAAAAGTTATGATTCAGAGAAAGAGAAAAGAGAAGTCTGCGGTGCCATTTGGTGAAAAGCCTGTGTATCATGCTGAGGACTTTGGACCTGATTCTAAAGACAATGAAGAGCCAGTGAAGAACTTTAAGTAATTAGGAAGGATAACATGGTGTTGGCATGGTGTACAGGCTGGATTGGATGATAGCAAAGTTAAAGAGATAAGTTAGAAGGTTGTTGCTATTGAAATAGCCCAGACAAAAGAGAGTAAGGGCCTGGAGTAGGAAAATAGTAATAGAGATGAAGAGAAGAGGACAGATGATATCACAAGGCTTAAAAAGTGATCAGCTTTGAAGGTGGACAGAAAAGTGAAAACGCAGTTTCTCAGCTTGGGAAACTGCAAATAGAGGAACTTGATTTAATTTTTAATGTGCGGGGAAGATAATTGTTTCAGTTTTGAACATGATTAGTTGGGAGTGTCTATGGAGCATCCAGATGGAGATGTGAAGAGAGAATTCAGAGCCCAGAAGGGAGGCCGAGATTGGAGATTCAGATTTTGAAGTTAGCCAGTAAGTGGGACTTGAAGCCGTAAGAGCAGATGAAATTGCTTGGGGGAACACAAGGAATTAGAAGAGAAGAGGGCCAAAGATAAATTATTTGCTTTGTGTGAATAGAAGGGATTATTTATTCATTTATACTAATTTTCTTATTAATTGTGATTATAAAGCAATTAAATGGGTTTTAATTGAAGATTAAACAGCTTTTCCATCCAAATGAATCCTGTTCTTTTAAAATTTTCATTTGGGAGTCACTCATTTATTCCCAAAGTGTATTGCCCAAACTATTATTGGAGTACCTCTTTGTTAAAAAAAAAATACTTTGTAGCAAATTCACAGCCAGTTAAGAAAGTAGATCTTCTGGTTTTATTATAGAATTATTTTTCCTCTTCTGTACTTTTTAGTTCCATGCTTATATAGATGGTCCCCAACTTAAGATGGTTCCACTTCTGATTTTTCGACTTTATGATGGTGCAAAATTGGTACATGTTCAGTAGAAACTGTACCTAGAATTTTAAATTTTGATCTTTTCCTGGGGTAGCAATATGTGGTGTTATGCTCTCTCCTAATGCTGGGCAGAGGCAGGGAGTCAAGCTCCCAGTCACCCACATAATTATTAATACAAGGATAAACAACTGATACACCTATAACCAGTCCATACACATACAACCATTCCATTTTTCACTTTCAGTACAGTATTCAATAAATTACATGAGATATTCAGCACTTTATCTTAAAATGGATTTTTATCAGATCTTCCTCAACTTACCATGGGGTTTCGTTCTGATAAACTCATAAAGAGGTGAAAATATCACAGGTCGAAATGCATTTAATACATCTGAACTACCAAACATTGTAGTTTACCCTAGCCTATCTTAAATGTGCCCGGAACACTTACATTAGCCCACAGTTAGGCAAAGTCATCTAACACAGCACCTATTTTATAATACAGTGTATTATCTCATGTAATTTATTGAATACTGTACTGAATATGGAAAACAGAATGGTGGTAAGCGTATTGGTTTTTCATCCTCGTGATGCTGTGGCTTACTAGGAGCTGTGGCTCTCTGCCGCTGCCCAGCGTCATGAGTGTCATACTGCACATCATCAGCCCAGGAAAAGATGAGCATTCAGAATTCAAAATACAGTTTCTACTGAATGCGTTTTACTTTGTACCATTGTAAAGTTAGGCATTTTTAAATGGAACCACCACAAGTTGGGGACTGTCTGTAGAGCCTGCTAAGATATGAAAGCATGTGACTCGCCCCTCCCTTGGTTGTTAGCTTTGGAAGTCAGAGATAGTGCTTTAAAAAAAAGAAAAAAAGAAAAAGCCTCCCACATATTTAGATTATCAATTAATGGTTGATTCTTGATAACCAGCTTATTCCATCTTGGCTCCAAATGGCTTAGCCACTTCCAAAATTCATCCTCATCTTCAAAGGATGAAGGTTTGTCACCACTGAGGAGTTTCAAAAGAATGTGTTAAGGCTTTGAAGGCATTTTCAAACCAGCAGTTTCAAAAATATTTTCCTAATTTGTGCTATCATTGGAATAAGTGTATAATCTTGTAAGGCAGAGAGTGGCAAAGTTTTTCTGTGAAGGGCTAGATAGTAAATATTTTAGACTTTATGGGCCATACAGTCTGTTATAACTACCCAATTCTGCCAAAAAAGAGCCATAGACAGTACTTAAATGAATGAGTATGGACTGAGTTCCAGTTAAAGTTTATTTATGGACACTGAACTTTGGATTTCATAGCATTTTTATATATCACAAAATATAGTTATTTGATTATTTTTTCAATCATTTAAGAATGTGAAAATCTCAGAGGCCAAAAACAGATGTTGGGTCACATTTGACCCACATGTAGGCCATAGTCTGCTGACCCTGTTCTAAGGGGTGTTCTTTCAAGTACTTGGATTTGTTAGTTTAGTTTAGTTTTTAAAAAATGGTTCTTCAAAGTTATACCTCTGCTTCCAAATTCTAGTACATTCCTTAAAACATCTGAACATTTTTCATTCATACTCTGCTTCTCATAAAGAGTAATTGGAGTACATTTCCTTTCATTGGTTTGGAACCTGAGATATAGAGAAATAGATTAACTTGTACACTGTCAGAATCAAAAATATGTTTGAAAATATTTTTCAATATTCACTACTTCTACTGAACCAGTAAAACAGCAGTCTTTTTGCCTCAGTGAAAGTGGGGACATTGAAAGCTATGTGGAATAAAAGACCAAAACTGGAAGGAGTGTCTTGTACTGGTTTCCATAGGGTTCGGCAGGATGGAATCTTTTGTCTTTGAGTTGCATGAATAATTTTTATCCTAAGGAAAAGGAAACATGAAGTTTTTCTTTACTTCAGTGACATTATAACAGGTTATAAGATTGAAGGATTAAATAATGGTGAGATAAGAGAAGGAAATTTAAAGGACTTTCTTTTTCACATCTAGCCATCCGAGACGTTTCTCTTGCATCTCATATTTTTGAGGAGGAAATTTATGATTTTGTTTTGGCTCATAAATCTTAGATTCCTGGTTAGCAGCCTGAAAATGTAACTTTTAACATTCAGTTCAGGTGGTATTAATCCATTTATATTAGTTATAGGTTATATTTATGCTCTATTTCTTTAAGTTGGATTTCTGACTTTCATGGTTTTCATAGCAGAGGTAAAGGTTTACAACAGGGGACATGGAGGACAATTATTAGTTATAGTTTGAAGTTTAAATTCATAGAAGTGGCATATTCGTGGATTTTTTTTCTGTGTGGGTGTTAAGATATAGGACAAATGAGGGGGGTGTGTGTGAGATTTATTCTCAGTGCTACTTAAAAGAGATGTGCTTTTTTTCTTTCTGTTTTCCATTCGAGTTAAAAAAACAAAAACTCCAGCTGTCTACGATATTTTTGAATTGGTTACTTAACAATATGAAGCATAATTTTGTATTTAAATATTTATCTGTATTCTTTGATACTCTGATTAAATAAGTCTATTAAGGCTGATGATGTTAGGGCCTGATGGGAGGAAATGACACAGCCTTTTTACAACAGTATTTACTGCAAATCACCTTTTCCCTGGTTCCTACTTAAACTGTAAGGGGTAACATGGAACAAGAGAGCAACATTATGTGAATTAGAGTGATGGTCAGTTTGATGATGATGGTAATGCAGTGGTTATTGCAAGTTAATTTATACTAACATAATACAAGGTCAAGCAGAATGCAGCAGAATTTTCTCTGCTGTTGGTAAAAATGGCAAGGTGCTATCTAACTAGGTTTCATTTTTTAACTTTAAATGCATTCTTCAAGTGCGATGTTTTTAAGAGTTCAATGATAATTATTCAAAAAGAAACTAGATCAATTTGCCCTTTAAATGTACCATCTAATTATCAGGAGAAGAAAGCATGAAGTAAAAAAAATACAGAGGCATGTTCAATAGCTGCATCTGGAAGTACAAAAATGTTGAAGAAATGGTGACTTGAGAAAAAGTGTAAGATTTTAATGAAGATTATTTTAAAAATGGGTTTATCAAATGTGCAGAACCCGACTAAAATGACATACTCCGTGTATTTGTATTAATGTTGCAAGTGAAAGTTAAAATCTTTAAAATTGAAAAGATTCTTGGAAACAGCATACTGGACTTTTCCAAAAAGCCTTTTCAAATATTTTCAAAGAAAGAAAAGAATATAAAATTATCTTGGTCTCTCTTTTATGTAAGGATCATTCCTGAGAAAGATTCATTATTGTTGTATTTTGTTGCATATCAGTGGCATAAGAGAAGAATGGCTACATATTTCTTGAAAAAGTATTTGTCTAGAACGCATGGATGTTATATTTATGATGTTTGGTGATTAGTCAGTGGAAAATTGAAAATTGTACCCCTTCGTGTTGACATACCTCTGTTCTGTATTATTATGGGCCGTTTCAGTAATGCTTATCAGGTGGCTACCTGTCTGATGCAGACTTTACAGTCCAAATTGATGGGATCACTGACTTAAGTTTCACTATGCTTTTAGTTTGTCACATATGGTAGCAAGATAATTAAAAAGGAAGATATTCTTGTGCTGTTTAAATTTAGCCCCAGCTGTATGGGCATATTTATAGAAAAGTGAATTGTTAATCCTCACAAGTTAAACTGGGAAAAATTTTTGAAATAATTGTAAGTAGAGGAATAGCAAATATGATTAGAAAACAGAGAAGAGTTATTTTAAACGTTGTTCGAAGCTCCTAATAATGGTGCTTTTTCCCCCTCCAAAGGTTCACACATATTTTATTGAGTATCTCCTCAAAGCACCTTTCCAACACTCAAACAGAGGGAGGGAGGGAGAGTGACAGAGACAGAGACAGACACAAACAGACAGAGACACAGAGACAGAGACAGAGAGATAGAGACAGAGACAGAGATGGACATACAGACAATAGTCAAAGCAGCACAACTGACAGTGCAGGCCTCCTCCTGCTTTCTTCTGAATGTCCAGGGTAGCTGGACTACTGGTCTCCTTGAAGCTTTCCCTCTAGCAGAAGCAGTAGGCTGGACGTGAGTGAGCACACTGCCCAGCAGGTCATTGCTGGGTTCTCTTTAGGTCCCATTTGTTCTAAGGGCTTAGAGTGCTCTTTGGAGTCACTGTTTTATGTATGCAAAGCTTTGGTATGCTGAAAACCCTCTGAATCTCTTGGATATATTGAAAACCATTGAAAGTTATTTATTATAAAGGAGACTTGCTGAGTAGCCAAGTTTTACAAATATTTTATTCAGAGCTAATTATACCTATTTACTATGTCACAGCAGAGTTTGATAGCTGTTAAGAGATAAGGAGCTAAGCAGATTGTGTGAATCTAGAATTTTTCTAGTTGAAAAACATTCTCATTTGGCAGGTGTTTTCCAGTATTTTTGAATAACAAAATTTTGCGTATTTAACTGATATTTTTGGCAACCTAGTGAACTAAATTTGAAGCTATATGTCTAAGGGTTCCAAAACATCGTTAATGGCAAGTAATACTTTTACTCTTTCAAACATGTTGCTACATCTGGAAGAGAGCATTATCACTGAAGAAAATTTGAACAAAATAAAATGTAGAGATATTATAAAATCTCATTTCTCTGTCTTCAAACTTTTAATTATTATTTTCCTGAGGAGAGATTTAAAACATTAAAGAAAAACATTTGGCTAAAAGATCCATTTGCCCTGCATCAGTAATTGAGTTCAATGTGTATTCCAAGAAGAAAATGAATTCTTACAGCTTAGTTCTTAATTTACTCTGAAGTGATTATGAATGATATTGCTAACCATCATTTTGTATTAAGACCAAAGAATTTCCGTTATTAAGTGGAATGAGTATAGCACTGTTTTTACCATTTACAACAACTTATTGTTTCATCTAGGATTTTCAACCCTGACCCAATTTTTTTAAAGCTCTTTATTGGAGTATAATTGCTTTACACTGTTGTGCCAGTACAACAAAGTGAATCAGCTATATTTATACATATATCCCCATATCCTCTCCCTCCTGCGACTCCTTCCCCCCCTCCCTATCCCTCCCTCCCCATCCCTCCCCTCTAAGTCATCACCAATCATCGAGTTGATCTCCCTGTGTTATGCAACAGCTTCCCATTAGCTATCTGTTTTACATTTGGTAGTGTATATATGTCAGTGCCACTCCCTCACTTCGTCCCAGCTTCCCCTTTACCCCCCGCCCACCCCCCCATGTCCTCAAGTCTGTCCTCTACATCTGCATCTTTGTTCTTGCCCTGTCACTGGGTTCATCAGTACCATTTTTTTAGATTCCATATATATGAGTTAGCGTACGGTATTTGTTTTTCTCTTTCTGGCTTATTTCACTCTGTATGACAGACTCTAGGTCCATCCACCTCACTACAAATAACTCAATTTCATTCCTTTTTATGGCTGAGTAATATTCCATTTTATATATGTGCCCCATCTTCTTTATCCATTCATCTGTTGATGGGCATTTAGGTTGCTTCCATGTCCTGGCTATTGTCAATAGTGCTGCAGTAAACATTGTGGAACATGTTTCTTTTTGGATTATGGTTTTCTCAGGGTACCTGCCCAGGAGTGGGGATTGCTGGGTCATATGGTAGTTCTATTTTTAGTTTTTTAAAGAACCTCGGTACTGTTTTCCATAGTGGCTGTACCAATTGATATTCCCACCAGCAGTGCAGGCCAGTTCCCTGTTCTCTGCGCCCTCTCCAGCATTTATTGTTTCTAGATTTTTTGCTGATGGCCATTCTGACCTGTGAGAGGTGATACCTCATTGTGGCTTTGACTTGCATTTCTCTAATGACTAGTGATGTTGAGTATCTTTTCGTGTGTTTATTAGCCATCTGCATGTCTTCTTTGGAGAAATGTCTATTTAGGTCTTGGCTCCAGTTTACTTTGTTCACTCTTGTACCCAGCCTTAGGAGACAGATGCAGAATCACATAGGCCAGACCCTCTGTGAATCATGTTTCCAACTTCAATTGAGTGTACTTCCATTAATGTATTAATTACCCATGTCCTTGTTGAGCAGCTCTTAAAAATGTTATCCTCAAGTAGATAGGCTTTTTCTCTAAGTCTTAATATGTTTATTGTAATTTTCATAGATTAAAGTTACGTGGTATGAGCAGGCTTAACTGATTTGGTCTGGGTCTTAAGCATACTCAAATCTTCTCATCTTTTTTCCACTTCCATAAGAACTGTCATCCTTCTCAGACACCTGACACCTCTTTCTTTCATGTGACTTAACTTTCCCCTGCCTGTTCCATGTATTTGTTATATCCTTCATTATTTTTTTGCTGCATTTAAAAATAAAATATATATATAGGTTTTTCCCCAACTTTAAAGCAACGTATTTAAAATTGCTTCCCTTTTCTGATCTTATTCTTATTATTGACTTTAAAATAAATATGTTCACACTTGATCCGTTTTCTCACTAATTTTCTCCTCCCTAAGCTTTAGCTGTTACCTGTCCTCACTGTCCTTTTTTGGTTTTTTTTTTTTTTTTTAACGGCCTTGCCCTGTTGCATGCAGGATCTTAATTCTCTGAGCAGGGATTGAACTTGTCCCCCCTGCAGTGGTAGCAAGGAGTCTTAACCACTGGACCATCAGGGAAGTCACTGTCCTCACTGTCTCTTGATACCATTTATTTAATGCGCTGTTACCAAATACAAGGATCCTTTCTCGGTTCTTACTCTCCTTACCACTTTCTTTTTCTCTTAGGACATTTTCCTTCCATGATTATCTGGGGTCCACATTATTCTGGTTCTGTTACCTCTCACTAGTCTTTCTTCCACTCTTTATCTGATTCTCCCTTTTCTTTTCATCTGTAGTTCCTAATCATGATTAATGTTCTCAAAGGTTTAATTCCTAATTCTTTGCAAAAACTCTCTGCTTATGTATGAATATGTATGTAACTGTGTATTCTTGCTTTTTTCTCCACGATGCCTATTTTAATCCTTCTTTACTCTCCTTAAACCTTTGTCTTTTCTGTCTCTCATTTTATTCTCAGCAAATAATTGCACATATTATTTCAAAGAGAAAGTAGAAGCCATTAGAGGACAAGTTAATCAACATTTAGACCCCAAACCTACAAATGCACATGCATCTATATCTTTCTTTCCTCATTACCTCTGTTCCAGTGGAAGAGCTGTCCCTCTTTTTGTCAAATGCCAATTGCTCCAGTTCCATTTGGAGGCCCATGCCTTCTCACCCATGTGGCATTTGCTCTCTACCATTGTTTTTTCTCCCTTCTCTACTGACTCCTGTCCACCAGGGTTTAAATAAGCTTAGTTCTTTTCTATCTTAAAAAAACAAAAAGCTTTCCTGGACCCCATGATCCTGTCCAGCTACTGCTCTGATGTCCACTTGACTTCCTGGATAAACTCCTTGCAAGGGTTGTCTGCAGTTGCTGTTACCATTCGTTTTTTCTCATCCACTTCTCAATTCACTGTGCCCTTCCTTCACCCTCTCCCATGCCACTGAACCTGCTCTTGCCCAGGTCCTAATGACTAACAGACACTCAAGTCTTTATTTGTCTTTTGACAGCACATCAGTCACTGTTGACCATTCTTTTCTGTTTGAAAGGTTCTCTTCCTTTGGCTCCCATAATTCCACACACTCCTGGTATTTTCTCCCTTCTTTTACCTGCTTTCATGACTTAAATGACCGTCTATGATAGAAGAGGACTGACCCAGAATGTCCTAGAACTGACCTGTTTTGGATTAGCAATGCTTTTGGAGTTTATAAAGCTTAACTCCAACAGAGCATGGCGATCTACATAAAAGTCATTTTAAAAATAAAATATATTGGGACTTCCCTGGTGGTGCAGTGGTTAGGAATCAGTCTGCCAGCGCAGGGGACACAGGTTCGACCCCTGGTCTGGGAAGATCCTGCATACTACAGAGCAATTAAGCCCTTGCGCCACAACTACTGAGCCCACGAACTGCAACTACTGTAGCCACGCACCTAGAGCCCATGCTCTACAACAAGAGAAGCCATTGCACTGAGATGCTCTCACACCTTAATGAAGAGTAGCCCCTGCCACAACTACAGAAAAGCTGTGCACAGCAATGAAGACCCAACGCAGCCAAAAATAAAAATAAAAAAAATAAAATATATTTATTTAGTAATACTGTAAAGGATTTATCATATGGTATGGTAAGAAATAAATTTTATTTTAAAAAACTTTACTGTTCTATTTTAATTCCCACAATGCCTTATTGTGGTGCTCAGAAAGTATTGGATGAATCCTTTAAAAAGTAAGTTATATTTTATGAAACAAGTGCTATAAAAGTAATTTATGTTTATTTTTTTAAATTAGATAAGCCAAAAGAAAACTCAGCCATAGTTCTCATACTCAGGGATAATCACCGTTAACATTTTGGTGTTATATACATATTCACTTTTAAATTTCATTTATTTGTTTGTATAGCTTTTTTTTTTTTTTTTTTTTGGCGCATGGCTTGCAGGCTCTTAGTTCCCCAACCAGGAATTGAACCTACACCAGAGGCAGTGAAAGCGTTGTGTCTAACCACTGGACAGCCAAGGAATTCTCTTATATAGATTTTTAAATTAATTTATACTATACAGTGTTCTATAACATTATTCTTTTACCATGAACATGTTATGACTTCATAATATCTCATTGTATGGATTTACCATAATATGTTTAAGTCCTCTACTGGAAATTTAGGTTATTTTAAATTTTACAATATTCTAAATCTACTTGTGTGTGTGTGTGTGTATATATATATACATCTTTGTGAATTTGTTCAGTTATTTCCTTAGCATAAATTGTTGGAAGTGATATTTCTGCATCATCACATGTTTTTTTAAAAAGCATTTTTTAGGGCCTTATTTAATATAGAAAAAATGCAATTTAAAAGACCCATTATTCAACCATTCACATAACCCTGGTTAAAAAAAAAAGGTCAGGCATTGTAAAAAGTTATAAAATGAAAAGTAAAAAACTTGCTCCCCTACTCCCAAGTCCTTCTCACTGGTCCCACTGTTGGCAATTTCTTCCCTATCCACCATAATTCAGTAAGCAGGGGTTATAAAATTCAACCTTGTAAAACATTGAGTCATGTTATTGCAAGGATAATCAAAAACAATATTTTTAAAAATATGGTCTGATTATATAAAAAGCACCAATGTGAAGATAATGAAACTTTTATTGACCATATACTGAGTTGAGAATGTCCAAATGATCATAAGATGATCACTTCCAAACCACCTTCATTTCAGAAAAGGGGACTACAGAGGGTAGTAGTCAGTTGTGTAAGATCCGAACACTCATTATTACAAGGTATGTGTGTGGGTGGGTATGTATAAATACACGTGTATCCTTTTTTAAAAGTCTATAGAAAAGGAACCATATATTGAGAAATATTTTTTTCTCCACTTTTATTTAGGACATCTTTTTGTATCTGCACACAAATCTCTACCTTATTCTTGTGTAGTATTCAATGAGGATGTCCTATGTAATTGAGCAGTTTGTGTATCACACAGACACACAGGTGAGGGGCTATTCAGCCCAGGGTCCACTTGTCAATACTCTGTGCTTGTCTGCCCCTTCCCACAAGGATCCTCCTTCACCCTGCTCTGCCTCTGACAACCCACACCAGACGACTCATCAGGCTGGTTACCTGCCTCATCCTCCTCCAACAATAACATCTCACAGAGGCTGCCGCTCTGTGGAGTCACCCTCTTTACCCTGTGTGGGTCCTGACAGTCCACACTCATAGCCCTCCTACACAAACGCTTTTCTTGCTCCTCCTGCCCTGGTGCTTTGATGAAGGTTACCCTGTCACTGTGGCCCCGTAGCATCGGGCATGGATGCCTGCCTCACTCTGTCCCATCTAATGGCTTTCAGCTGAGTTGTTCAGGAAGCGCAGGGAAGAGCTGGTAATAATTTTTTAATCTTAGTAATAACTTTGTTTCTAAGTGATATTGTTGGGCCTGAGGGTTAATATATTGCAGAACTATTGGTAATACTTTTATGTGTTTTAAGTGGTAATTTGAAGGATAGGAGTATGTTTAATAACCATGTGAATGCGGTTTTACTTTTTGTTGCTTTTATATGTCAAGTGAGATAAAATACCCAATGGATGTATAATTTGGGAATATGATTTGAAAACTTGAGAAATCTGTCTTCTGGCTTTTTAAAAAGCTTTAGTATAAAATGGGAAGTTCCATTGTACAATGGATATGAATGTATGTTTTTAGGAGAGCCTGTTATGTCTCAGTTTTAAACCTTGAAAAGTACATGTTTTCATACAATACTAAAAAGAAAAGCAGGATACAATTACATATTCACTATAATTGCAACTATATAAAAATATCTTATGAAATAAGACAGGAAGGAAATATACCAAAATATGCCAGTGATTATGCTGGATGTGGTAGGCTTATACGTATTTCCCCCCTGTGTTCTATATTTTCAAAATTTCTAAAAAGTAGTCGTATTATTGTATGACTTTTAAAGTCTCTCTTTTTATTTATTTATTTATTTATTTATTTATTTATTTATTTATTATTTTTTGGGGGGTACACCAAGTTCAATCATCTGTTTTTATACACATATCCCCGTATTCCCTCCCTTTCTTGACTCCCCCCACGTCGAGTCCCCCACACCCTCCCCACCCCAGTCCTCTAAGGCATCTTCCATCCTCTAGTGGACTCCCTTTGTTATACAACAACTTCCCACTGACTATCTATTTTACAGTTGGTAGTATATATATGTCTGTGCTACTCTCTCGCTTTGTCTCGGCTTCCCCTTCACCCCCGCCCCCTCCCAAACCTTGAGTTCTCCAGTCCATTCTCTGTATCTGTGTCCTTGTTCTTGTCACTGAGTTCATCAGTACCATTTTTAGATTCCGTATATGTGAGTTAGCATACAATATTTGTCTTTCTCTTTCTGACTTACTTCACTCTGTATGACAGACTGTAGTTCTATCCACCTCATTACATATTTAAAGTCTCTTTTTGAAAAATTGCTTCTTTCTGATTTCTTTTTAGCTTTGGGAAATTTGTTTCAACCTTTGAATACTCTAGGAAGTAAGAGTTTTGCTGCTTTTATTTTCCAGTGTCTTGCTAAGAACTTAGCCAAGCTTGAGTATGTGATCCAAAAACTAGGTTATTTTAAGGTTATTTGAAGTATTTACAAAGCTGAAAAGTTCTAATTTGGGACAGTTATTTTTTACATTAGAGGGTTTTTTTGTTTGTTTTTTAAAGGATAATTAGATCAGAAATATTAAGATAAAACTTAATTTAGAAGATATACAGATGGCCAACAAGCACATGAAAAGATACTTAATATCACTAATCATCAGGGAAATGCAGATCAAACCCAAAATAAGTTATCACCTCATATCTGTTAGAATGGCTGTTATCAAAGAGATAAAAAATAACAAGTATTGGCGAGGATGTGGAAAAAAGGGAATCTTTATGCACTGTTGGTAATAATGTAAATTGGTGCAGCCACTGTGGAAAACAGTATGGAGGTTCCTCAAAAAATTAAAAATAAAACCACCATATGATCTAGCAATTCCATTTCTGGGTATTTATCTGAAGAAAATGAAATGCTAATTCTATAAGATATCTGCATGTTCCCCATGTTCATTGCAGCATTGTTTGCAATAGCCAATATATGAAAACAACCAAAGCTTTCATTGATAGATAAATGGATAAAGAAGATGTCGTATATATATGCAATGGAATATTAGTCATAAAAAAAAGAATCAGGTTCTGCCATTTGCAACATGTGCTAGGTGAAATAAGTCAGACAGAGAAATACAAATACTGCATGATCTCACTTGTATGTGAAAACTAACAAACAAATAAGCAAAACCCAAGCTTATAGATACAGAGAACAAATTGGTGGTTACAAGAGAGGGGGACGTTGGGGATGGTGGGCAAAATGGGTGAAGGGATCAAAAGGTACATACAGATTTCAAGGTATAAAATAAATGTGATGGATAGGTAATGTACAGCATGGCGACTATAGTTAATAATACTGTACTGCATATTTGAAAGTTGCTAAGAGAGTGAATTTTAAAAGTCCTCATCACAAGAAAAAAATTAAAATATCTTTTTAACTATGTATGTTGATGAATGTTAACTAGACATATTGTGGTGATCTTTTCACAGTAGTAGAAATAGCGAATCATTGTGTTGTGCACCTGAAACTAATGTAGTGTTACATGTCAATTGTACCTCAATAAAAAAAGATAAGCCACATTTAATTATGCAGATAGGTAACTAACATTGCATTGATGTAATGAAATTCTAAAGTTTCATGTTATTAAAGTTAATTTTATATGTAATTTTCCACATTGTTTCATTTTGTGAAACTTCCTCTGACTGAAACATTTATTTGACTGTGGTACCTAAGCAGTCTTTAAAATTTAGCTCTGAGCTGGCTGTTCCCCCCCCCCCCCCCCCCAGTCAAGAGTTAGTACTAGTTCCCTGTCCCTCCTACTTCAGGATACCTATTAAAGCACTCTGAGTAGTTATCTTGAGGTTTCAGTCCCTTGGCTTAAGGTGGGCAGGAAGTATCTCCCCCTTTTCCCTTAGGAGGCAGAGAAATGTACACCACCTAGTTTCGTTAAAGAAGTCCTCCCTCTTGTCCCTTGTAATCCTTATAATTAAAGAATTGAAATTCCTCTCATATCATCTTGACAAGGGTAATGAACTAATGTCAGCAGAACCAGCTTTTGGCCACCCCACTTTATAAGCCTTGTACTTATCTTTAGAATAGGGAAGTGTTTGACTCCTGTTGTTTTGATTTTAGCCTTTGAGGCCCCTGCAGAAACTCAAAGAGGACTGGGAGAGTTACATTTGACATCCTGTTATAGTAGCTGATATTATTGTTATGTCTACCCATAAAAACAAGTAACATATAGTGGTTAAATGCATAAGCTTTGGAGTAAAGTGAAACTAAGTTTGTGTTACCTTAGGTAACCTACTTAACCAGTTCAGTCTCAGCTTCCTCATCCAGAAAATGGAGGTAAATGACTGTCAGAGCTGTGAAAATTAAATGTAATAGGGAAAGTAGGTACTAAGCATAGTGCTTGGCACGTGTAAGCACTTAATAAACTATAATTGTTGACATTTAAAATACCACATTACTATACAAACATATCTCTTCTGTACCTCCTGGATTTTTCCTTTACATTTTATTTGCTGAAAATATTTGAAGAGTGGTAATTAGGTTCTCCTGCAGATCAGAAATATGTAAGAACTGAATTAGACTGAGAGGACAGCTTTGAACCTCAGCCATGCAATTAGAAAACATTAAATACGTGCCTGTTAAATTACAGCCATATTTATGGGAGAGGAACAGTGGTGTGGATAATGAACCATATCATTAGATTATTTAGAAAATATTTTTTAAGCTTTGAGATTATATACTTCCCAGTTTTTCAAAGTATCTTTATACATTTATTTTTCTTGGGTAAATTTAGTTGAATATCTATAAAACGCTGGTATTGGTAAAACCTTATAGGCTAACTGCATTATCCTAGTCTTTTATTCAGTATAGTTGTTATTTTTCAGTCCAAGGATGTGATTTAATCCATCTGGTAATTAACATGTATGTTATAATTACTTGTAGTGGTTCTACTACAAGAAAATTCTTTTTTCTATGAATCCTGATATAGTTTTGGTTAACTTCATGGTATAAGAAGCTGGTCTGGGAAGTTCGTTCTTTTCCAACTTTATTTAAAGTCTGTTTCCTCAGTGGCCCATAACAGCCTTTTAGGGCTAGTACATTTCTGGATATGGCAAAATTTGCAATAACTGTACTTAGTTTGTCTCTAAACTAGATTGCTAACTGGAACACTAGACTAAGGTCCAGCTGCAGCAGAACTGTAGTTACTGTGGTGATTTCTAGCCTCCTTGATATTTAGACTGAGGAAGTTTTCCCAAATCCTGTTCTTCTTTTCTTCTGCCCAGTGCATACCTACCCTTCTGTAGGCTTTGTTTATTTTTCCCCGTCATTCAGGAAAGCCTAAAGACTATCCAGATGTAAATGACCTCTGCGGGCATGTACTTCTACACTTTTCAAAAAATGTCAGTAGCTCTTGGTGACTAAAGTTAACAATGCTGTTGTAAGAGAGTAGATCTGAAATGTTCTCACTATTAAAAAAAAAAGTAGTTATGTGAAGTGATGACTATGTTACCAACCTTATTGTGCTGATCATTTCACTGTATGTGTGTGTATCAAATCATCATGTTTTATACCTTAAACTTACACAGTGTTATATGTCAATTATATCTCAGTAAAGCTGGGGGGCAATAGTTATTGATTCTTCTGACTAGTTTTCTTATTTGTCTCAAAGGGAAGAGTTGTTTACATTTTCTATTCATAGAATTTTGGGCCACCTGGTTACTTTAGCAGACCCCTGAATATCCTCAGGGGTCTTTGTAAAATGGTGAACATTAAAGTTAATATATGTATAAATTGGAATATCATACTGTATACTCATGGTTTGCTTGGGGGTGCACAAGACGCGATTTATTAGGATGTGAGAAGAGCATTAGAGTTGTTATTTATATTTTTCACCTCAAAAAGTGATAAGTTAAAAGAAAAGTAATGTTAGGCTTTGTCAAATATTTAACATACAGATTGACACTTGTGCCTCCACTCATCGGATTTCATCTAAGGCCTTAATCCCAAGGGGAAGGTGTTCATTCCCTAACAAAAAGAGTTGACAATGACATCTTCACTTGCCTTTTAGGTTTCATTCACTTTTAGTTATTGCAACATATAATAGTCATATGTGCCCAGTTTATATATGTCTAAGTAGGTGGCTTTAAAAATTATATTTTAAGTGATATAATCTTCATAGTCCTTGAATAAGTCCTTGAATAAGATGAGCATTGGCATGAAAATATTTTGTATCTCACAGTAGTTCTCTAGTTTGTTATGGAGAAGTAGTTTTAAAAGTTGCCAAACTTAAAATGTCATACAATTTCCTTTACCATAAGAAACGTTCCAAAATTGCTGGTTTTCTGTGATGACAAGTGGTTATTGGCAAAAAAAAATTTAATGTAAATACATTTAATGTGTTCCTTAAAGGTAAAAGTTAATAATGAATGAGAAATCCGTTGTTTTTCTAAAGAAACTCATGATTTGGAGAGGGAATTTGATAATTGGGAATGTTTCCATTGCTGTTTGTTGTTGCCCAAAACAAAGTATGCGTGTCGTGTATCACACTCAGCATTCTTGGAAACAGTTTTCTAGTCTGTTTTTAAATCTTCCAAAGTAGTTTCAGGGAATTTTTAATCAGTTTGTTAAAAATTTAAATAATCTAATAATACTGTCCCATTAATTTGCAAGTATAGTTGACAGACATTGGAAAAGATGGAGGTATACTAATCAGATTTCAACAAAAACCGTTGCCTAATGGGTGAATGGAATTGACCAGTGAGTATTTTGATTCAGTCAATGAAGCTCTTGTTTCATTGGCTTTATGAATTGTGGCGAGTTATCTTTTCCGGTTACTATGGCCCTTTATGTTAGTCAGCTCAGGCTGCCTTAACAAAGTACCACAGACTGAATGGCTTAAACAACAGAAATTTACTTTCTCACACTTTTGGAGGCTAGAAGTCTGATATTAAGGTTTGGCGTGGTTGGTTTCTTCTGAGGCCTCTCTCCTTGACTTTAAATGGCTGTCTTCTCCCTTGTATCTTCACACAGTCTTTCCTCTGTATCTGTCTTTGTCCACATTTCCTGTACTTATAAAGACAGCAGTCATATTGGATTAAGGCCCACCCTGGTGACTTCATTTTAACTTAAATACCTTTTTAAAGACTCCAAATACAGTCGTATTCTGAGGTACTAGGGGTTAGGGCGTCAAGTACGAATTTGGACATAATTTAGCTCATAACACCCTTAGAACCAAATATTGAAATAAACTGAATTTAGAACTAGATCTTTGAATTGCTGTTTCAAGGAAAAAAACATCATGTTTAATCACATTGCTTTTACTTAAAATATTTGTAATTAATCATATTTTAGTGAGAGTGAAATGGTTATTATACCCTCTTACATATTTAATTTTTAAGAAAAGTAATAAGTGATTTTTAAAATATCTCACACCTTTGAATTTTTTATTTTTGTATGCTTTATAATATGCATAATGTTATTATAGTTGTGTATGTTTATAATTTATAAGTATACATAAATCATTCTTGTTTGTTCATAGGAGTTTAGAATGAAAATTTGGAGACCCCTGACTTTGATATTGTCCCCTTTTAAAATGTCTTTCTATCAAGAAGGTAATATGTTACATGCTATTAATAATAACAGGGGTTTTGGAGTTCAAATTCTACTTTTCCCACTTATAATGATATATATGACCTTAAAAAGTTATCTAACCTTGCTAAGCCTCAATTTCCTCATCTAGAAAATGAAGATACCTTCCTCTAAGGATTGTTGTAAGGGTTAAATGAGATTATGCATGCAGTTGCTGGCAAATAGGAAATGTACAAAAAAATCATTATTGTGGTGCTTATAATTATTTAAGTAAGCTGTTTTGGTATTATTCACATATCTTTAAAGTATTCTAGGATGTTTTCCTATTCTGCAAATGGGGCAACTTCAAATCATTAGAGACCCTTGAAGATATAGGCATTGCTAATTTTCATAAACCTATCCTTATTATATATCCTTATAGTCAGGATGTAATTCATTTAACAGGTATTTACTGAGGGGTTACTGTCTGGTGCATAGTCTTCTAGGTGCTGGGGTTATAGTTGTGAAAAAGCTTGTATTCTAGTAGGGGAGACAAACAATAAGTAAACAAATAAATAATAGAATTTCAGGTAAATGATAAGCTCTATGGAGAAAATACAGCAGAGTAAAGACACAGAGAATTGTGTGGGTAAAGAAGCCTTATTTGAGATAAGATAGACAGGGGAGGTGAAAATTGAGTACAAATTGAAAAATGAGAGAGGGAGAAATGATGGTGGCATGGATTAATGTGGTAGCAGTGAAGATGGTAAATGGTTGGAGTTACAGATAGTTTGAAGATGGAGCCAATAAGAATTACCATTTGTGGGACTTCCCTGGTGACGCAGTGGTTAAGAATCCACCTGCCAATGCAGGGGACAAGAGTTCCATCCCTGGTCGGGGAAGATCCCACATGCCGCGGAGCAGCTAAGCCTGCAAGCCACAACTACTGAGCCGGAATGCCACAGCTACTGAGCCAGAATGCCACAGCTACTGAAGCCCGTGCTCCGCAACAAGAGAAGCCACCGTAATAAGAAGCCCATGCACCACAAAACGAAGAGTAGCCCCCACTTGCTGCAACTAGAGGAAGCCCTCGCACAGCAACAAAGACCCAGCGCAGCCAATAAATAAACAAATAAATAAATTTATTTTAAAAAGGATTACCATTTGTCCTAGTAAGCTTGCGCTGCTGTAACAAAAATACCATATATTGGGTGGCTTGAACACCTAAAATTTAATTTTCACAATTCTGGAGTCTGGGAAGTCCAAGATCAAGGTGCTGTCCAAGCAAGTTACTGATGAGGGTCCTCTTCCTGGTTTGTAGATGGCCATCTTCTCATTGTAACCTCCCATAATAGAGAGAGAGATCATCTTTATTTTGTCTTTTTATAAGGGCACTAATCTTATTCGTGAGGGCTTTACCCTCATAACTTAATTACCTCCCAAAGTCCCACCTTCAAATACCGTCACATTGACAATTAGGGTGTTAACATATGAATTTTGGGGGAACATAAACATTCAGTCCATAACACCATTGGGTTAGTTATAGGGATAACTTCTAAGTCACACAGCTGTGGCATATAAAACCTCTAGTAGTACCCAGTAGAATCAGTGAACATCAAAGAAGAATTATAGTCATTTGGAAGTTTTTTGAATAATGTGGGTAACCAAATATATAACACAATCATAAAGTTGATATTATTCTGTCTTTGGCTTGTGCCTCAAAATTCCGAATATAATCTACATTAAATCAATGATCATTTTTTATTCTTTCACTTTAGAAAAACCTCAAAAATTTCCGTGACAGATGTCTCAACAGAGTTGGTAGAATTGTTAAAATTCAGGGGTTTTTTTTGAAGAATTGTATTTCTTGCTTTGCAGTTAGGCACAATAACTGCTTGAGATGTTTATGTTGTCTATTATTAGTGATATTAGAGTTTTTTAAGTTTCTTTGCTATTTTGGGAATCATTTTTAGTTACCTGTAAGGCTGTTTCCTCTGATAGGAGTGAGATAAAAGGCTAATATCCTGTGTCTGCTTGCTTTGAAGACTAGTTATTCAAGGAACAGTCAGCAAAATGGTAAGTTTTGAAAGGCAGAAGCCAGTCTGACATTTACTTTTTTTTCCTCTTTTGCTTTGTTCCTTTATCATTTGCTTTAAAATATTTTAAGCTAAATTTAGTGATGAATTTTAGGCAAGATTTTTTTCCTACAGATTTTATTAAAAATTTATCTCAAGGCTTTACAAATTAAATGCTATATTAATATTTCAATTAAATATACTTAATAGAAATTTCAAAAAAGCAAATACCATGAGCAGTTCAAATTCCTACCCATCTTCCTGAACAGATTTTATTATGTTCAGTTTTTCTCTGACGGGTCTTAGCATCCTCTGCTGTAATAAGTACAGGAGTGACAGTCTGAGATTTAGGTATCCTCTGCTGTAATAAGTACAGGAGTGACAGTCTGAGATTTAGATTTACTTTAGGTCTTTTAAGACAGCACCGATGAAGCATTTACTTCTCTTAGCTATTAATCCTGCCTCTCTTTTCATTTTCATCCCTGAGTTTCCTTTTTTTCTAAATACACCCAGCAAGAATGCCATCAGAATATTAAGATTCTTGAGGTCATGGAACGGTATAAAGAAGTATTTGTTGTAAGAGGAATTCAAAGTTGGGAAACAATTACAGAATACTATTAAGTGTAATGGGAGCACACAGAAAGAGTGATTAATTCTGGGTAAAGAGCTAAGGAAGATCTCACAGGAGAAGTTTGAACTGGTCTTGAAAGTACGTAGTATGTTCATGAAGCAATTAATAGTAGCTATCATTTATTGATCAGTAACTGAATGCCAGGAACTCTCTTAAACATTTTATTTACATCATTTTATATTTAATCCCCACAGCAACCTTACAGAATAAATAAATACCTGTTGTCTTTTGGGGCAGAGAGTGCTAAGACATATATCAGTTACTTAACTTCTTTGTGCCTTGTTTCCTCATCTGCGAAATGAGACTAACAATACTATATACCTCATGGATTGTCACAAGAATTAGATGAGTTAATATTGGTAAAGTGATTAGAACTATACCTGGCTCATTGTAAGGGCTCAATATGTGTTACCTATAGTCATTATGATGATTCTGTAGATAATGAAGTAGGCTTAGAAGGATCAGGTGATTCGACTAAGGATACACAGTCAAGAAACAAGTCTGGTGGTGTTTGCACTCTGTAATTCTAATTTTCTAGCTCTAAACCACTAGTGGACGCAAAGTGTTCCGTGTTATTAGTGTGTAGCACGTGAGCAAAGGCAAGTGGCAGGAGTCAAAGCTGGAATCCGAGGGCGAAAGACCTCAGATGTCATGTTAAGGAGTTTGGACTTCATTGTGTCACTGATACATCATGGTATATTTACAGGATCAATTTTATCTTTTAAACCAGAAACTATTTTAGAGCAAAATCATGATCATTTTTATGCATGATAAAAACACAGATGTGTATTACCTCTGACATGTTTTTAAAGCTTTACAACTCTTCATGATCACCTTGTTCTAATTTTTTCATTAACATTTGTTGGCCAGGGACTTCCCTGGTGGTGCAGTGGCTAGGACTCTGAGCTCTCAATGCAGGGCGCACAGGTTGGGTCCCTGGTCAGGGAACTAGATCCCACATGCATGCCGCAATTAAAGAGTACTCATGCCGCAACTAAAGAGCCAGCGAGCCACATCAATTAAGGATCCAACCTGCCACAACTAAGATCCTACACAACCAAATAAATAAAAAAAAAACCTTAATATTGAGGCATAATTTATGCCACTAATTTATTTCTGCAAAGTAGTGGGGTGGAGGGGAGATTTTATTCAATTTTGATAGCAGAAACTTGGTCAGTTCTTGAAAGTGCATGGTTCTTTGAGGGTATGTTTTGATAATCACCTTAGTAGATTGTGGACCACTAGTAAACTATTTTAACTTTTGTAACTTGATCATATCTAAGTTTTAGAAATAGCACTCTGGCAACAGTATTGGAGGGGGGTTGATGTTGGAGGAAGGTAGGCCACAGAGGAGAAGAATGTAGGGTATAAATTAAGGTTGTTGTAATGGTGATAGAAATGAAGAGAGACATTCAGGAGGTTAGATTGGTGAAAATATGTACTGACACCCATACACATAGAATCATTTAAATAAGTTGTGACAGTAAGGTCATAGGCATTATTGGGCACTTTGTACATGACACTTTATACATTATTTCATTCAATCCTTCCAATAACTCTGCTGGTGAGTCTTATTCCCTTGTTATAGATTGAGGCTGGATTGGTTAAGAGTACAAGGCCACATCACACAGTAATTTGTAGAGACTTTAAATCCAGGTATCTGCCTCCAAAGCCTGCCTTCTATGTACCATGTGCCATGATGCCTCCCTTGTAAAGTAAATATTGTAGTCTCCACCTATATTTTATTACATAGCTACTTCTGTGGTTTATTTCATTAATTGCTGAGTTAAAAGCTGTTTGTTCTCTTTACCTAGGAATAGCTTTCCTGCATTGAGAGAATATACTTGGCTCTTTCCCTCACTCTTAAAAAGAGATTTTGAGAAGATTTTTATTAAGGAAGCAAAATGTAAAAGGAGCATATTTTCTCTCCAGGATCTTTCTTTGCACTCTTGACCAATAATAGTAATCACTAACAACAAATTGAATTAGAGTGCATAGGTCCAGTAACTGGCTTTAATAAAAAATCAAAGGCTGTTTGTTATTGAAATATCTGGATGTTTTATTCTTTTCTAACAGCAGTTGCCTATGGTGGTAAATTATGGTTTTGTATATTTTTACAGGGACTTATTTTGTTCTGGGTTTCTGAAAAGTTTCTCTTTTTTTCAAATTAATTATTGTATTTATTGGCTTCAGTAGTTGCGGCACACAGGCTCAGTAGTTGTGGCACACGGGCTTAGTTGCTCTGCAGCATGTGGGATCCTCCTGGACCAGGGTTCGAACCCGCGTCCCCAGCATTGCAGGACAGATTCTTTACCACTGGAACACCAGGGAAGTCCCCTCACACTATTCTATTTAGTTAAAAACATTTTATGACTACTACTTCTAGTTAGAATTAGAAGGACTTGAAAAACGTTTGCTCCAATTGTAGCAAGAAAATCCTGGACAAAATAAAAATCATATATTTCTGTGGGGCTTGTGCGTAGCAGTGAACACAAGGAAACTTTAATGAACTGAATTCCAAAATGAATTTGTTTATAAATGAGGGGAAAGCCTCAGCAACTTTCATACCTGGGGACAAGCACATGGTGTGGATACAGGTAGCCCTGACATAGATGGTGAGGCTTTATAGAAGCAAGGGGAAGTCTGCCAGGCCTTAGTTAACAGTGTAAACTCTTGGGATTGAAATGTGGATTGGAATTTGGAAGAATCCCAAATGCAAAAACAAATGAGTTGGCCCAACAATTGTCTGCTGTGTCCCCCATCTTCAGATTTCTACTAAGAAAGCAGCATCGCAGGAGGGTGTGGAGGAGCAGAGAAATTGTGCAGTCTCATGTATTTGTGCAGTGATGCTCTGCCAGAGTTGAGTCCAAAGGTGAACCAAAAATACCTGAAACTATAGCAGGGGTGGGGGTGGGGTGGGGTGGGGCGGATTTCATAGAAAACACCAACCCAAGATCTAAGACACTCTACAGACCTCAAGCAAGATAAATATAACTAAAACCACACTTAGGCTTATTGTAGTCAAACTACTGAAAAGCAAAGATAAAGAGTAAATCCTAAAAGCAGCTAAAGAAAAAAAGCTACTTTATATGCAAGGGAACTAACTTAAGAATCCCCACAAACTTCTCATTCTATAGAAACAATGCAAACTGCAAGTCAGAAGAATGATAACCTTAAACTAATTAAAGAAAAATACTATCAACCTAGAATTCTATATCTAACAAAATTATCCTTCAAAAGTGAAGGTGAAATAAAGTTATTTTAGATTAATGAAAGCAGAGGAAATTTGCCACAGATCTGCACTACAAGATATATTAAAGGATATACACAGAAATCAGTGAATAATCAAAATTTATAGATGAGAAAACTGAAACCCAGAAAGGTAAAGTGACTTTCCTAAGGTCACACAGCTAATAAGTTGCAGGGTTAGGACTAAACTCCATTTCTTCTGATTTTAACAAACTTTTTGGGGAACAGTATAACATATTTAGTGGGAAAAGCAAATGACATTGGAGTAATCATATTCAGGTCTGAATCCCAGCTCCTGCAGCTGTTGGGACCTTGGACTATTGAGAAAATCTCTCATCTCCATTTTTCAGCTGGAGAATATGCACAGAGAGATTAATATCTACTTCATATGGTTGAGAGGAGGATTGTTTGTTAAAGGACCTTGTACACTGTAAGCATAAAATGAATCTTAATTCTCTTCCCCTTTTTCTACTGTAATGCCTTTTTGAAAAATCAGTAGAGGGTTTTTTTTTGGGGGGGGGGGATCATCTTTCCCAGATATTTTATCTTTAGTTTTATCTCTTTCCTGAAATAAAACACCCTGTGACACCGGTAGTGATTCTGTTTCCATTTGGCTGTGTTCCTTCTAGTATCTGAGAAGTTGGAATTCTTTTGGCACCCATTTTCTTCAGATAGCAATGGTCATTCTGCCACTACACCTGAAACTGGCATTTTAAAAAGTAGGCATCTAAAGGATATACAATGGAGAAAAGGCAGCCTCTTCAATAAGTGGTGCTGGGAAAACTGGACAGCTACATGTAAAAGAATGAAATTAGAACACTTCCTAACACCATACACAAAAATAAACTCAAAATGGATTAAAGGCCTAAATGTAAGGCCAGACACTATAAAACTCCTAGAGGAAAACATAGGAAGAACACTCTTTGACATAAATCACAGCAAGATCTTTTTTGATCCATCCCCTAGAGTAATGGAAATAAAAACAAAAATAAATAAGTGGGACCTAATGAAACTTCAAAGCTTCTGCACAGCAAAGGAAACTATAAGCAAGATGAAAAGACAGCCCTCAGAATGGGAGAAAATATCTGCAAATGAATCAGCAGACAAAGGATTAATCTCTGAAATATATAAACAGTTCATCCAGCTCAATATCAAAATAACAAACAACCCAATCAAAAAATGGGCATTTCTGCAAAGAAGACACACGGATGGCCAGGAGGCACATGAAAAGCTGCTCAACATCACTAAATATTAGGCAAATGCAAATCAAAACTACAATGAGGTATCACCTCACACCGGTTAGAATGGGCATCATCAGAAAATCTACAAACAGTAAATGCTGGAGAGGGTGTGGAGAAAAGGGAATGCTCTTGCACTGTTGGTGGGAATGTAAATTGATACAGCCACTATGGAGAACAGCATGGAGGTTCCTTGCAAAACTAAAAATAGAACTACCATATGACCCAGCAATCCCACTCCTGGGCATATAGCCAGAGAACACCATAATTCAAAAAGACACATGCACTCCAGTGTTCACTGCAGCCAGGACATGGAAGCAACCTAGATGTCCTTCAACAGATGAATGGATAAAAAAGATGTGGTACATATATACAATGGAATATTACTCAGCTGTAAAAAGCAATGAAACTGGGACATTTGTAGAGACATGGATAGACCTAGAGACTGGCGTACAGAGTGAAGTGAGTCAGAAAGAGAAAAACAAATATCGTATATTAACACATATATGTGGAATATAGAAAAATGCTACAAATCAACCGGTTTGCAAGGCAGAAATAGAGACACAGATATAGAGAACAAACATATGAACACCAAGTGGGGAAAGTGGGGAGGGTTGGGGGGGAATGAATTGGGAGATTGGGATACCAAATTGTACACTCTAAATATATACAGTTTATTGTCTGTTAACTGTATCTCAATAAAAGTTCTTTAAAAAAAAAGTAGGCATCTATACCCAAGCCCCCTCTTTTCCTATGAAAAAGTAATAGCTAAGAGCTTAAGGTATATCTGCAGTGAATAGTATAGTATTCTTGAGGGCTGACTGCATTTCTGAAGGAAAAATATCAGATTATTTAGATGTTTAAGAATACAATTGTATGACAACTTGTTTTGGATTTCCTGGTCAAAATCTGTTTTTCAGAGAAAGGTAATAATGGTCCTATAGAATTTAAGGCTTAAATACAAAGAATGATTTTTGTTTAGAATAATTAACATATCTTATTCAGTATACATTCACTGTTTTCAAAAGGTCTGAAATTCATTATAAATATGGACCGTTGTTAAGTCCAAAGCTTCCTTTGCATCAAGGCAGTAAGCTTTACTGTGAAAACTGAATAGAAGAATATTTTAGTGAAAGTCATATTGTCCCCAAAGTGAAATTCACTATGTTTGGATTTTGTGTACTTTAAGAACAGGTTTATTAACATTAACTAATTAAATGATTGTCACTTCATTATTAAGGATACAGAAGACCAGTAACACCTGCTTTGAGGAGCACTAACTTGAACAAAGGAGACCTTTTGTTTTTAAATTTGATATTGGCAGTGCTTTCCCTTAAAGCATTCAGATTCAAGAAATTAAATCCTGTTGGCTTTCTCTTTTTTTTCTTTTGCTGGCATGGCAGACAATTAGAGAGCTCAGTATCTGGCTCTGGCAGAGGAAAAACAGGTTGAAATTAACTGAACTGTTAAGTTTTTAATAGTAGCTATAATATAGAAGAAAACCTTGGGCTTTGTGACCTGGGTAATTCATTTATCTTCTCTGAGCATAAGTATCCTCACCTATAAAAATGTATACAATACTATAATAATCAAGGGTTTTATGAGAAGGAAAGGAGAAAAATTAACTGAAACTGCTTTGTAACTGAAAATACTATGCAAATTAATATTGAAGTAAATGATGTGTTAAATCTGATTTTATCATTCAAATTAAGAGCAAAAATGCATAGGATTTTCAGAGTCTCCTAGATATTTTACCTTTCACCTTTTTTTTTTTCACATTTAAAAATTAACTTTTCTGAGATATAATTTCACATGGTAAAATGCAACCATTTTAAGTGTATGGTCCATTAGTTTCAACAAATATATACACCTATGTAACTACCATCCCAATCAAGATATATAATATTCTCTTCATTCCACAAAGTTCCCTTATACTTTTCTCCGTGGTTAGTTCTTACCTTCCTGGCCCTAGGCAACCACTCTGCTTTCTTTCATAATAGATTAATTTTGCCTGTTCTTGAATTTCATGTAAATGGAATCATACTGTATGTACTCTTTTGTTTCTGCATGATGTTTTTGAAAGACATCCAAATTATTGTACATATCATTAGTTCTTTGTAATTGATGAGTAATGTCCTGTTGTATGACTGTATCACCATTTGTTTATGCATTCACTTCTTGATGACCTTCTGGTTGTTTCTAGTTTGGGGCTAGCATGAATAAAGCTGCTATGAATATTCATGTAAAAGTATTTGTGTAAACATGTGTCTTCCTTTCGTATGAAATGCCCAAGTGAGATTGTTACCTACCTGGGTTCTTGGACCATTTAATCAATAGAAGTTGATGAGAGGCCAGACAAGAAATTCAGGCAAGGCTTTAATGGGACTCATGCTGCAGCATGCGGGAACGAAAACAGTGGGTTCCCTTGCTTGCTCCCTGAGGCCAGAGGTAAGCTGGTCCCTTAAATGGTGAGGATAGGGGTGGACTCATGCATGAGGCTGGAGGGGTGTCTTAGGTGGTTTGCCCACCCTCTTGGTGGTGCAGTGTGCAGGGATCACATCTAGTACCCTGCTTTTGCTCCCAACACCTGAGAAGTGGCAGTTACATTTTTGGTTTTTTTGTATCTTGTTCATAATTTGCCCCAACTGCACATACACAGTTATTTTTAGTTCCTTATAGTTTCTTGGTATTCTGTTGCTCAAGGAGACATTTGTCCAGGTGTCAGGGCTACAGCAAAGGGTCCCAGGTTCCAGGCCCCAACCTGTCTCAAAATTGCTATCTCATATGGCAATCATATGTTTAATTTTACAAGAAATTGCTGAACTGTTTTCCAAAGTGGTTGTACCATATTACACCAGCAGTGTTTGAGTTCCATGAGCTCCGACTTAGTATTCTTTTTAATTTTAGTCATTCTAGTGGTTATGTAGTAGTATCTTGTGTTTTAATTTGCATGTTTTTGATAACTAATGACAATATGTATTTTTTAGGTGCTTTATTGTATTTATTGGCTACTCCTAAAATCTTTTGTAAAGTGTCTGTTCATATCTGATGCACATTTTAATTGTGTGACTTTTCATTCAGTTGTTATAGCTCTTTATATAGAACATATTACAGATTTAAGTCCTTGTCAGATATATGTATTATGTATAATTTCTCCCAGTCTGTCTTGACATTTAATTTTTAAAACATCTTTAGAAGAGCAGAAGATTCTAATTTTGATGAAGTCCATTTTAGCAATACTTTGCCTTTATGGTTAGTACTTTTTGTATCCTAAGAAGTCTTTTCCCTCCCTAAAGTTACAAGGATTATTTTCTAATTTTTTCTTCTGAAAGGTTTATAGTTTTAGCTCTTAAGTTTAGGTTTATGATACAGTAATCCCCCTTATCTGTGGTCTTAGTTTCTGTGGTTTCAATTACACACAGTCAATCATGGTCCACAAACATTAAATGGAAAATTCCAAAATAAACAATTTATAATTTTAAAATTGCATGCTGTTCTGAGTAGCATGATGAAATCTCCTGCCATCTTGCTCTGTCCTTCAAGGAACATGAACAATCCCATTGTTGAAAGAATCCACACTGTTTATGCTACCCGCCCATTATGGGAAAAAACTATGTATATAGGGTTTGGTATTATCAGTAGTTTCAGCAACTGCTGGGAGTCTTGGAATGTATCCCTTATGGATAAGGAGAGGACTTCTGTACATTTCAAGTTAATTTTTGTACATGGTGTGGGTAAGGGTCGAGGTTCATTTTTTCCATATGGATATCCATTTATCCCATTGCCACTTACTGAAAAGATTATTCTTTCCCCAGTTTTGTGGAGATCAATTGTCTGTATACAGGTGGGTCTATTTCTAGACTCTGTGCTGTTCTATTGATCCATTTGTCTTTGCTCTCACTAATACACATTGTCTTGATTACCTTAGCCTAATAATGCCTGAAATCAACTTCATTATTTTTGAAAATTATTTAGGCTATTCTAGATCGTTTGAGTTTCCATATAAATTTGAGAATCAACTTGTCAATTTCTACAACAAAGCCGGTTATGAAATCTACAGGTCAATTTTGAGAGAATTATATATCATAACAAAATCAAATCTTTTAGTTCATTAATGTGATATATCTCTTAGTGTAATCATTCTTTAGTTTTTTTCTCAGCAGTATCTTGTTTTCAGTGTGTCTTATATGCCTGAGTATTTCCTGTTTTTCATGCTACTGTAAATATTATTTTAAATTTCATTTTTCAGTATTCTCAGTACCTATAAATACAATTAATTCTTAAATATCGACCACGTATCTTGAGACCTTGCTAAATTCTCTCATGAATTCTGTTAGCTTGTAATTGTAGATTTCTTGGAATTGACTAAATATACAAATCATGTTGTTTGCCCGAAAAACCTTTTACTTCTTTTCCAGTCTGAATGCCTTTAATTTTTCTTGCCTTGTGGCATTGATTATGATTTCTCATACAATGTTGAATAAAAGTAGAAAAAGAAGACATCCTTGCCTTTTTCCCAATCTTAAGGGAAAGGTGTTCAATCTTTTCCCTTTAGTATATTACCAGTAGTTTTCTTCATAGATGCTCTTTATGAGATTGTGGAAATTTAATTACTCATTTTCTGAAGGGTTTTCTTTCTTTTTACAATTACGAATGGGTATGAATTTTTTCAAATGCTTTTTCTGTAGCTATTTGTTTTTATTGAAGTATAGTTGATTTACAGATTTAATTTCAGGTATGAAACATAGTGATTCAAAAATTTTATACGTTATACTCCATTTATACTTATTATAAAATATTGTCTGTATTCTCTGTATTTTGCAATATATTCTTGTCGCTCATTTATTTTATACATAGTAGTTTGTACCTCTTAATCCCTTACTTCTATCTTGTCCCCCCTGCCCTTCCTCTCTCCACTGGTAACCACTAGTTTGATATCTGTATCTGACAGTCTGTTTGTTTGTTTGTTTCTTTCTTTTTTTCTGATAGTCACCAGTTTCTTTTGTTTTTTCAGATTCCAAATGTGAGTGATAACGTACAGCATTTTTCTTTCTCTCTAATCTATTTCACTAAGCGTAATACCCTCCAGGTCCATGCATGTTGTTGCAGATGGCAAAATTTTGTTCTTTTTTTTATGACTGAGTAGTATTCCATTCTCTCTATATATCCTCTTTATCCATTCATCATTTGATGGGCCCTTAGGTTGCGTCCATATCTTGACAATTGTATATAACACTGCTAGGAACATTGGGGTGCATATAGCTTTTCAAATTACTGTTTTTGTTTTTTCCAGATATACCCAAGAGTGGAATTGCTGGATCATATGGTAGTTCTGTTTTTAGTTTTTTGAGAAACTTTCATACTGTTTTCCACAGTGGCTATACCAATTTACATTCCCACCAACAGTGTACAAGGGTTCCCTTTTCTCCACATTTGTTATTTGTGGTCTTTTGGGGGATAGCCATTCTAGCAGGTGTGAGGTATGGTATCTCCTGGTTTTGATTTGCATTTCTCTGATGATTAACAGTGTTGAGCACCTTTCCATGTGCCTTGTGGCCATCTGTATGTCTTCTTTGGAAAAAAGTCTATTCAGGTCTTCTGCCCATTTTAAAATTTTATTTATCTATTTTTGGCCACATTGGGTTTTTGTTGCTGTGCACAGGCTTTCTCTAGTTGCAGCGAGCAGGGGCTACTCTTCGTTGTGGTGTGTGGGCTTCTCATTGCGGTGGCCTCTCTTGTTGCAGAGCACGGGCTCTAGGTGCATGGGCTTCAGTAATTGTGGCACACAGCCTCAGTAGTCATGATTCATGGGCTCTAGAGCACAGGCTCAGTAGTTGTGGTGCACGGGCTTAGTTGCTCTGCAGCATGTGGGATCTTCCCTCCCAGAGATCAAACCCATGTCCCCTGCATTGGCAGGCAGATTCTTAACCACTGTGTCACCAAGAAAGTCCCTTCTTACATTGTTTGTTCTTTTGGTGTTGAGTTGTATGAGCTGTTTATATATTTCGGATATTATCCTCTTATTGGTCATTTCATTTGCAGATATTTTCTCCCATTCATTATGATGTCTTTTCATTTTTCTTTTGTCAGTTGTTTCCTTTACTGTGCAAAAGCTTTTAAGTTTAATTAAGTCCCATTTATTTATTTTCACTTTTCTTTCCTTTTCCTTAGGAGACAAATCCAAAAAAATATTGCCATGATTTATGTCAAAGAGTGTTCTGCCTATGTTTTGTTCTAGGCATTTTATGGTTTCTGTTCTTATATTTAGGTTTTTGAATTTATTTTCATTTATGGTATTAGAGAATTTCTAATCTCATTCTTTTACATATAGCTATCCAATTTTCTGCACCACTTATTGAAGAGACTGACTTTTCTCTCTTGTGTATTTTTGCCACCTTTGTTGTAGATTAATTGACCACAGGTGTGTGGGTTTATTTCTAGCTCTCTATTCTGTTCCATTGAAGTATGTGTCTGTTTTTGTGCCAGTACCATACTGTTTTGATTACCATAGCTTTGAAGTATAGTCTGAAGTCAAGGAGCATGATACCTCCAGCTCTGTTCTTATTTCTTAATTGTTTTGACTATTTGGGGGCTTTTGTGTTTCCATACAAATTTTAAAATTATTTGTTCTGGTTCTGTGAAAAGGATCATTGGTAATTTGATAGGGGTTGCATTGAATCTGTAGATTGCCTTGGATAGTATGGTCATTTTAACAATAATAATTTTTTCAGTCCATGAACACAGTGCATCTGTTTCATCTTCAATTTCTTTCATCAGTGTCTTAATAGTTTTCCAAGTAGAGGTCTTTTACCTCCTTAGGTAGGTTGATTCCTAGGTATTTTATTCTTTTTGATGTGCTGTAAATGGGATTATTTCCTTAATTTCTCTTTCTGATAGTTTGTTGTTAGTGTATAGAAATGCAACAGGTTTCTGTACATTAATTCTGTATCCTGTAGCTTCGCTGAATTCATTGTTGAGCTCTAGTAGTTTTTTGGTGGTGTCTTTGGTACCATATCATCTGCAAACAGTGACAGTTTTACTTCTTCCTTTCCAATTTGGATTCCTTTTATTGTCTGATTGCTGTGGCTAAGACTTCCAATACTATGTCGAATAAAAGCAGCAAGAGTGGGCAACCTTGTCTGTTCCTCATCTTAGAGGAAATGCTTTCAGCTTTTCACCATTGAGTGTGATGTTAGTTGTGGGCTTATCATATGTGGCCTTTATATATTATATATATTGAGTTATGTTCCCTCTATGTCTGCTGACTGGAGAGTTTTTTTTGATAAATCGGTGTTGAATTTCGTCAGAAGCTTTTCTGTATCTACTGAGATGATCATATGGTTTTTATTCTTCAGTTTGTTAATGTGATGAGTCACATTGATTGATTTTCAGATATTGAACCATCCTTGCATCTCTGACCTAAATACCACTTGATCACAGTGTATGATCCTTTTAATGGATTGCTGGATTCTATTTGCTAATATTTTGTTGAGGATTTTTGCACCTATGTTCATCAGTGATATTGGCCTATAATTTTCATTTTTTGTGATATCTTTGTCTGGTTTTGGTATGAGGGTGATGCTAGCCTGGTAGATGAGTTCAGAAGTTTTCTTTCTTCTGCAATTTTTGGAAATAGTGTGAGAAGGATAGGTGTTAACTCTTCTCTAAATATTTGGTAGAATACACCTGTGAATCCATCTGGTCCTGTACTTTTGTTTGTGGGGAGGTGGGTTTTTTTTTGTTTGGTTGGTTTTTTTTTTTATCACTGATTCAATTTCATTACTGGTATTTACTCTGTTCATACTTTCTATTTTTTTCCTAGTTCAGTCTTGGGAGATTGTACATTTCTAGGTATCTGTCCGTTTCTTCTGGGTTGTCCATTTTATTGGTGTAGTTGTTTGCAGTGATCTTTTATGATGCTTTGTATTTTTTTTTTTTTTTTTTTTTGGTGTCAGTTGTAACTTCTTTTCCATTTCCGACTTTATTGATTTGGGCCTTCTCTCTTTTTTTCTTGATGAGTCTGGCTAAAGATTTATCAATTTTATTGATCTTTCCAAAGAACCAGCTCTTAATTTCATTGATATTTTTCTTTTTTTTTTTAAGTCTCTATTTCATTTATTTCTGCTCTAGTCTTTATGATTTCTTTCCTTCTACTAACTTTGGTTTTTTGTGTTTTTTTTTCTTTTTCTAGTTTCTTTAGGTGTAAAAGTGGGTTGCTTATTTGACATTTTTCTTGCTTCCTGTGGTAAGCTTGTACTGTTATAAACTTCTCTCTTAGGACTGCTTTTGTTGGGTCCCATAGCTTTTGGGTTATTGTGTTTTTGTTTTCATTCATCTCTAGATCTTTTTGATTTCACCCTTGATTCCTTCAGTGATCCATTGGTTGTTTAGCATATTGTTTAGCCTTCATGTGTTGGTGTTTTTTGCAGTTCTTTTATTTCATTTCTAGTCTCCTAGTGTTGTGGTCAGAAAAGATGCTTGGTATGATTTCAATCTTCTTAAATTTACCATGGCTTGTTTTGTGGCCTAGCATGTTATGTATCCTGGAGAATGTCCCATTTACACTTAAAAAGAATGTGTATTATACTGGTTTTGAATGGAATGTTCTATATGTATCTAGTATATTAAGTTCCACTTAAGTCCACTTAATTTTCTTGTGATTTGATAACTATCTTTAGTGTTATGTTTGGATTCCCTTCTCTTTTGTGTGTGTGTTATCTGTTACAGGTTTTGTTCTGTGGTTATCATGAGGTTTATGCATGTGTCATTTAAGGCCAGTGTTTCCTTATTGATGTTCTCTCTGGATGATCTGTCCATTGATGTAGTGGGGTATTAAAGTCCCCTACTGTTTTTGTGTTACTGTCAGTTTCTCCCTTTATGTATGTTAATGTTTGCTTTGTATATTTAGGTGCTCCTATGTTGGGTGCATTTCTATTTACAGTTGTTGTATCTTCTTGGATTGATCCCTCCATTATTATGTATATGCTTCTTTATCTCTTGTAACAGTCTTCGTTTTAAAGTCTGTTTTGTCTGATGTAAGTATTGCTATCCCAGTTTTCTTTTGATTTCCATTTATATGGAATAACTTTTTCTTCCCCTCACTTTCAGTCTGTGTATTTTTAGATCTGAAGTGAGTCTCTTGTTGACAGCATATATACACGTCTTGTTTTTATATGCATTTAGCCACTCTGTGTCTTTTGATTGGAACATTTAGTTCATTTACATTTAAAGTAATTATTGATATATGTGTACTTATCGTCTTAATTGTTTTGGGGTTGTTTCAGGGTTTTTTGTTTGTTTGTTTCTTCTTTTTTTGTTTTCTTCTCTTGTGCTTTGATAACTATCCTTAGTGTTATGTTTGGATTCCTTTCTCTTTTGTGTGTGTGTTATCTATTATAGGTTTTCGTTTTGTGGTTATCATGAGGTTTATGCATATATATGTCTAATATACATATATATGATTGTTTTAAGTTGCTGATCTCTTCAGTTCAAACACATTTTAACAACCCTTCATTTGTACTCCCCTGCCCTCATGATTATTGTTTGACATTATTTATTTTGTGTATCCCTTAACTACTTATTGTGGCTATAGATGATTTTATACATTTGTCATTTCATCTTCCTACTAGCTTTGTATGTGACCTTTACTGTATACTTGCCTTTACCAATGAGCTTTTTCCTTCTGTAATTTTCTAGTTGTGGCCTTTTCTTTTTCTCATAGAGAAATCCCTTGAATATTTCTTGTAAAGCCAGTTTGGTGGTGCTGAACTCTTTTAGCTTTTGCTTCTCTGTAAAAAATTGATATCTCTATCAAATCTGAATGAGAGCCTTGCTGGGCAGAATATTCTAAATTGTGGGTTTTTCTCTTTCATCATTTTAAATATATTGTGCACTCCTATCTGGCCTACAAGTTTCTGCAGAAAAGTCAGCTGATAGTCTTACGGAAGTTCCCTTGTATGTAACTTGTTGCTTTTCACTTGCTGCTTTTAATAGTCTCTCTTTATCTTTAATTTTTGTCATTTTAGTTACCATGTGTATTGGTATGATTCTCTTTGGGTTAATCCTGTTGGGAGCTCTCTGTGCTTCCTGAACTTAGATTTCTGTGTACTTTCCCAGGTTAGGGAATTTTCAGCTATTATGTCTTCAGATATGTTCTCTCTTTTCTCCTTCTACAACCCCTATAATGCAAATGTTAATATGTGTCATGTTGTGCTAGAACTGTCTTAAACTCTTCTCACTTCTTTTTATTCTTTTTCCTTTTTTCTGTTCAGCTTCAGTGATTTCCACTACTCTGTCTTCCAGCTCACTGATCCATTCCTCTGTATCATTTGGCATGCTGTTAATTTTTTCTAGTATATTTTTCATTTCATTTATTGTATTCTTCATTTTTGTATGGTTGTTCTTTATATTTTCTAACTCTTTGTTTAAAACTTCTAATTTCTTGCTCTGTTGACTCATTTTCTCCTGAGTTCTTTGATCATCTTTACAGTCATTACCTGGAACTCTTTCTCAAATAGATTGTTTATCTCCACTTCACATAGTTCTTCTTCTGGGGTTTTATCTTGGTCCTTTGTTTGGAATATGTTCCACTGTCACCTTATTTTGCCTAACTTGCTGTTTTTATTTCTATGTACCTGGTAGATTGGTTTTTCTTCCGACCTTGGAGAAGTATCCATTTGTAGGAGACATCCTATGTGTCCCAGAAACACACTCCCCTCTGGTCACCAGAGCTGAGGGTGCCCCCTATTTGGGCTGTGTGGATTCTTCTGTTATGGTGGGCTGACTACTGTGGACAGTCTAGTAGGCATGACTGGCCCCCAGTCTGGTTAGTTGCCAGGCCTTGCCTTTTGAGGAGGCTGCCAGCTGCTTTTTGGCAGGGCTGGGTCATGAGTTGGCTGGCTGCAGAACCCCAGAGGGCCCCGGGGCTAGTGCTGGCTCACTGGTGGGTGCAGTTGGGGTCTAGGAGATCCCAGGGTTGGTGCCCACCCACCAGTGGGTTAAACCAGATCTTGGGGCTAGTGCCAGCCCAGTAGTAAGCAGAGCTGGGTCCTGGGTTCTGGCTGTGGAGCCAAAGTGTCTCAGAGCTAGTGTTGGACTACTGGTGGGTGGGGCCTGTTTCTCACACAGCTGACTGTGGGGTCCAGAGTGTCCCAAATTTTGTGTTGGCCTGCTGCTGGGTGGGCTGGGTCCTACTGTGGAAGGTTGTGGGGCTGCAGTTGTCCTGGGGCTGGTGTCTGCCCACTGGTGGGTGAGGCTGGTCTGGAAGCTAGTGCAGGTTTGCTGGTGGGTGGGGCTGGGACCCAGGGAATTCTGGGGCTGTTGCCTGTTCATTGGTGGGCAGAGCTGGGTCCCAGGGTGTCTGGCTGCAGGGCCCTAAGGGTCCTGGGTGTGGTGTGTGGGGCCAGGTCTTGGATCCTCTGGTGGACAGGGATGCGTCCAAGGGCGGCTGTGAGTTCAGGGGGTCTTAAGGCCGCTTGTCTGCTGGAGAGTAGGGCTCTGTCCCCGCCTGGTAGTTGCTTGGCCTGAGGCATCCCAGTACTGGTGCCTAAATGTTGGTTAGCGAGGTCCTGAGGCTAAAAAGCTAGAGGGAGGATTTCAAAATGGTGCTTGCCAGCACCACTATCCACGTGGTAGAACAAGCCCCCAGAGTGGCTGCCACCAGTCTTTCCCCGGGTGAGCTGCGGTTGCCTCCTACTTCTCTGGGAGACTCTCCAAGATCAGCAGGTTGTTCTGAGCCCGGCTGCTTTCAGATTATTGCTTCTGCCCTGGATCCTGGCGTGTGTGAAATTTTGTGTTCACCCTTTGAGAGTGGAGTCTCTATTTCCCACAGCCCTCTGGCTCTCCCCAAAGTAAACCCTGCTGGCCTTCAAAGCCAAGTGTTTGGGGGGCTCATCTTCCTGGTGCAGGACCCCCAGACTGGGGAGCCCGATGTGGAATTCAGACCCTTTACTCCTTGGAGAGAACCTCTGCAATTATAATTATTCTCCCATTTGTGGGTCACTTACCCAGGGATATGGGTCTTGACTATACAGCTTCTCTCTGCTGCTCCTACCTGTCTTGTTGTTCCTTCTTTGTATCTTGAGTTTAGAAGATGTTTTCTGGTAGATTTCAGTCTTTTTCATTGATATTTTTTCTGTAAATAGTTATAATTTTAGTGTGCCTGTGAGAGGAGGTGAGCAAAGGGTCTTTCTACTCCACCATCTTGGGATACTTTTTCTGCATCTATTAAGATAATCATATAGAGGTTTTTTCCATTTACTTATTTATTAATTTTTAATTGATGTATATTTGGTTTACAGCACTGTGTTAGTTACAGGTGTACAGAAAAGTGATTTGGTTATACATATGTATATGTATATATCTACATCCTTTTTTTTTCAATTTTTTTCCATTATAGGTTATTATAAAATATTGAATACAGTTCCCTGTGCTATACAGTAAATTCCTTGTTGTTTATTTTATATAATGTGCATCTGTTAATATGCATCTGTTAATCCCACGCTCTCTCCCAATTTATCCCTCCCCCGACTTCCCCTTTGATAACCATGTGTGTTTTCTGTGTCTGTGAGTCTGTTTCTGTTTTGTAAATAAGTTCATTTTTACTATTTTTTAGATTGCACATATAAGCAATATCATATGATATTTGTCTTTCTCTGACTTCACTTAGTATGATAATCTCTAGGTCTATCCATGTTGCTGCAAATGGCAGTATTCTTTTTTATGGCTAATATTCCATTGTGTATATATACTACAGCTTTGTCTGTATATATATATACACACACCACATTCTTTTTGATGACTGAGTAATATTCCTCTCTGTGTGGGTACATCTTTTTTATTCATTCATCTGCTGATGGACACTTAGGTTGCTTCCATGTCTTGGCCCTTATATATAGTGCCACTATGTATATAGGGATACATGTATCCTTTTGAATTAGAGCTTTCATCTTTTCCAGATATGTGCCCAGGAGTGAGATTGCTGTAGCAGGTGATAAGTCTATTTTTAGTTTTTTAAGGAACCTCCATACTGTTTCCTATAGTGGCTGCACCAATTTACATTTCCACCAACAATATACAAGGGTTCCCTTTTCTCCACACCCTCTCCAACATTTATTATTTGTAAACTTTTTGATGATGACCATTTTGACCAGTGTGAGTGGTTTTTTGTTTTTTTTTTTAATGTCATAAATGTGATGGCTTTTCATGTTAAAGCAGCCTTGCATTCTGTTATAAACTATACTTAGTCATGGCATAGTATCCTTTTTATATTTATTTGTGGAATTTTTTGGCTAATATTTTTAAAGGATTTTTGCATCTGTTTTCATGAGTTATATTGTTCTATATTTTTCTTCTCTTGTAAAGTCTTTGTCTGATTTTCTAACAGGGTAATGCTGGCCTCATAAAATGAGTTGGAAAGTGTTTCTTCTTCCTCTGTTTTCTGAGAGAGTTTGTATAAGATTAACGTTATTCCTTTAGTGAAATTCATATGTGAAACTCTCTGGACCTAGACTTTTCTTTATGGGAAAGTTTTTAATTAAAATTAAAAATTTTTTTAAATTAAGTTTTAGTAAATATAGAGATATTCAGAATTCCTATATTTTCTTACATCAGTTTTGGTACTTCTCTTCTTTCAAGAAATTTGTCCATTTAAATTGTCAAATTTACTAGCATGTATTTATTCATAATAGTTCTTTATATCCTTTCATGTGAGATCTGCAGTGATGCCCCCCTTTTTCATTCTGATATTGCTAACTTGTGCTTTTTCTCTCTTTTTCATTTGTTCAGTCTACCTAGAGGTTTTATCAATTTATTGATCCTTTTAAATAGTTTTTTAGTCTTATCGGTATTTTTCCATTGTTCATCTGTTGCTCTTTCGTCAATATTCACCCTTTATTATTTCCTTTATTCCACTTGCTCTGGCTTTATTTATTTTTTTCCTTCTTAAGGGAGAAACTTAAATCATTTATTTCTCAATTCTTAGGTGGAATGATGACACTCAAATTTCACTACATGGTTTAGAAAAATGTAACTTTGAAAAGAATGGTATGTTTTGTGCAGTATTGGCTGTAAAATAATTTAAACAAATGTTAATAAGCTAGAGTGTTTAATCTGGAGAGAAAATTAGAATACAACTTGAAACTTAATGGGGTAAAAGGTGCTTCAATTTAAAACACCAATAAATAGTATCCTCGTTCATTGTTTTTAAACTTTTTTTTTCCTTTTTTAATATAAGCATTTATTTCCAGATATTTTGGGACTTTCCTTTTGGTTTAGAACTGATTTCTAATTCATTTCCGTTGTGGGTTAGAAAATATTCTCAGGATGATTTCAATCCTTTTAAATTTGTCACATCTTATTTTATGGCCCAACATGTGGTCTCTTGGTAAATGTTCCATGTATACGTGAATCATATTGTTGGGAGAAGTGTTCTAAAATGTCACTTAAAGTTGATTGATAGTGGTATTCAAGTCTTTTATATATTTACTGATTTTATGTCTATTTTTCTGTCAATTACTACTGATGAAGTGTGATGAAATCCTCACTAAAATTGTGGATTTGTCCATTTGTCATTTTAGTTCTGACATTTTTTGCTTCTTGCATTTTGAAACTATATTAGGTAATGAACATTCAGGATTGTTCTTCTTTATGAATTGATTCTATTATCTGTTTGAAATGTCCCTCTTTATTTATCCTAATGTTTCTTGCCCAGGAGTCTGATATTAATATAGGCAATCCAGTGCTCTTATGATAGTGTTTGGTGTGTGTATCTCTTTACTTTAACCAGATCTATGTCTTTTTATTCAAAGTGCAACTTTTTATTCAATGTGCAAATAGAAATGTAGAATTAGGTCTTGCTTTTTTATCAAGTTTGATCATCTTTTATTTAGAGCTTAGCTCATTTTCACTTAACATAGTTATTAGTATGGTCATATTTAAGTGTACCATCTTGGTATTCATTTTCTGTTTGTCCCATGTGGTTATTTTGTGGTTGCTGCTCTTGTGTCTCTTCCTCTTCTCCTCACTCCCACATCTTTTTCTGCAATGAGTATTTTTTAGAATTCCATTTAATCTTTTTTATTAATTTCTTGGCTATTTTTTTTTCTGTTAGTGGTTGCTTTAGAATTTACAACATACTACTTCAACCTATCCTCCTCAAATAAATACTCCGCTTAATATATAAAGTAAGAAACTTAGTGCTCTGCTTCCGTATTTCTTTCCCTCCTTTGCGCTCTTGTCTTACGTTTTACTTTGACATTGTTTTAAATTCTGCAGTACATTATTATGCTTACTCTAAGCAATCATTTTTGAACAGATTAATAATAAGAAAATATGTGGTTTTTATTTATCCATATGTAGCATTTTTGGTTCTCATTATTTTATATCTTTGTTTATATCCAGATTTCCATCTGGTATCATTTTTTTTCAACTTGAATAACTTTCTTTAACATTTCTTATGGTATAAACAGGGCCAACTTCATGGGCATATGATCAATGTAGTTGCACAGGATCCCACGCTCAGAAGAGCCTTGGGTTTTATGCTGTGCAGTAGCCATCTTGAGATTCTGATAATGTTATCCTTGAATTTGGGTTTTGTAAGTGAACTCTGATTGGACAATGTAGTGTGCACCAGGGGCTTAGAGCCACAATTCACACACAGTCTGGCTTCCTGCCACCTCCCTAGGATGGATTCTCAGCTGTCCTCTCTCTGGCTCCCTGCATACCTGACCATGCCTGGTTGTCACTTCCTCACCTATACCCTATGACCACTGCCACCCTCTGGTCTCAACAGAAACTTGGGTGTTTGATGGTTGAGGTTAGGCATGTATATACCTTATAGTGTCTTGGGGTGGGGCATGACAATGGCTATCCCATCCCATACTGGCAGCACCATGGTATATCTGGTGAGCAGCCAAGCAGAGGTCTTGGTTTTGCAGGGGCAAGTCTATTGCCCACCCCAATCCAGTGTGTTCTGGCAGAGGTTTAAAGATTCTTAGGGGTTACCTGTCTGTCATGAGTTAAGGAGGCAGTCCTGCAGGATGGGGAGTACTTGCCCAGTATACCTGGCTGTACTTGCCCAGACCCTGTCTCAGCTAGAGCATGGCATACTGGTTTGGTGGCTAGCAGGAAGGTGATTCCAGCAACCGTAAGGTCCAAGTTAGCATGTGCATTCCCCATATCACAGGACTGGGCTCACAGGTTCATGTGAGGATCTGCACTCCCCTTACAAGTATCCCTATGCTTGAGAGTATTCTCTTGGCTGGTTCCCATGTCCAAAGGGACTCTCTCTTCTTCCTTCCAACCTTCCTGAATTTGGCTGTGTTTGTCTCTTGTGGCCAGCTGGAAGTACCCTTTAGGACAGGCCATGAAACAGGAATTGTTTACTTTCAGTGATTCTGCATTCGAGTTATATGCTCTGATATTTGCATTTAAAATGATATTGCACAATATATAGATGAATGGTAAGACTCATGTTAATAATCTAAATTTAAAAATTTTTTACATAAAACATTAAATAGTAAATTTAGAACACCATGACAAGTTGGAAAGGAGACTGCAGAAAAAAGGAAAAAGCTTCATATGTACCATTAAAGTACTCTGAACAAAGGGCCTCACATTTTCAATTTGCTCTGGGACCCACAAATTATGTCACTGGCCCTAAGTGCAGGTCTGTTGTTGACAAATTCACAACAGTTTTGTTTAACTGAAAATGTCTCTATTTCACCTTCATCTTGAAGGATATGTCTACAATTCTAGATTCACAGTTTTTTCCCCCTTAGCACTTTATCTGTTTATCTATCTATTTATTTATTTGGCTGTGCCTGGCAGCTTGTAAGATCTTAGTTCCCAGACCAGGGATTGAACCCGGGCCCCAGCAGTGAAAATGCCAAGTCCTAACCACTGGACCATCAAGGAATTCCCTAAGTATTTTCCATTGTTTTCTGACTTAACTTTGTTGTTCATGTATGTGATGTATATTATTTCCTTTGGCTCTTAAGAATTTTCTCTTTGTCACCAGTTTTCAGCAACTTGATTATGGTTTGCCTTGGTAAGGCTTTCCTTTTATTTATCCTGTTTGGAATTTGTTGAGCCTCTTGGATGTATGTGTTAAGAGTTTTCATCAAACTTAGAAAAATTTCAGCTATTATTTCTTAAATATTTGTTCCCTGCCTCCCACCCCCTCACCTCTTACTTATAAATGGATTCCCATTTATATGTAAGATAAACCACTTGATATTGTCCCAGTGAGACTTTTGTTTTTGTTTTAGCCTTTTCTTCTCTCTTTACTTCACTTTTTTGACCGTTTATGTTACTGCTTATTCAGCTTCACTGATCATTTCCTCTACAGTATCTAAAATCTGCTTTTCAAACAATCGAGCAAATTTTTCATTTCAGATGGGGTATTTTTAAGCTCTGGAAGTTCTGTTTGTTTTCTTTTTTACATCTTGCATTTCTCTACTCATTATGTTCATATTTTGCTTTGTTTATCAATTTATTTAAAATATCTGACTTAAAGTCTTTCTCAGCCAACCCTATCATGTCTGTCATTTTTGGTTCTGTTTCTGTTAACTGATTTTTTTCCTGATTATGGGTCTCATTTTCAGGCTTCTTTCATGTTTAGTAATTTTGATTGGATGCTGAACATTGAAAATGTTACATCGTGAAGTGTCTGGATTTTGATGTCTTCATGTAAAAATCATTGACTTTTGTTTCTGTGGCTATTTAAATTACTTATAAATCAACTTGATCCTTTTGAGGCTTTTTTTAAAGCTTTTTTTTTTTGTGGTGGTGGTTCTAAAGTAGCCTTCATTCTAGGGCTAGTTTAGTCCTAACTGGCGAGCTGTAACCTCCTAACTGTCTCTATTGAGTTACCCAGGCCTCCCTTATGTTAATCATTGGAAGTTGAACATTTCCCAGACCTTTGTTAACTCTGGTATTAGTCAGCTTCACAGGGTTCCATTAGTTGTTCTTTCCCAGTAATTTGTTGTCCAGCCCTGTGTAGTGTTACCCTATGCATTACCAGCTTAGTATTCAGCCCAAGACTCAAGTAGATCCTATATAGATTTCTGGAACTTTTCTTCTGTGCTGCTCCCTCTGTTCTGATATGTACCCTGAAGATTGCATTTGCCTTTGCCCACACTCTGGTCTCTTTATCCTTAACTCAGCATGGTTACCATGTTCTATGCTATTTTATGCAAAGAGCCTCCAGGATGAAAGCTGGGCCATCTTGGTGCCCACTTCATTTGTTTTCCTTCTTTCAGGGATCACAGTCCTTTGCTGTTATCTAATATCTGAAAGCACTTATTTTACATACAAGTCCAGTTTTATAGTTTTTCATGTTGCGAAGGCAAGTCTAGCCCAATTATTCTATCATACAAGAAGTGAGAGTCTTCTTTGTCCCTTTCATCAGTTTTCTTTCTGCTTGAGGTAAAATTCACATAGCAAAAATTAACCATTTAAAAGTATACCCTTTCATCAGTTTTTAAGTCAACTTTTAGAATGTTCTAAATTCTTCCTATTTTGCCAGATTATATTTAATCAAGTAAAATATTTTAAAGGATTTGGAGTGGGAAACTTTCCTTATGTAGACTTGAGTTAGTAAGATAGAACATTAACATTCTCTTTCTTAAAGAGAATTTCACGTACCTGAATAGTTTTAGATTGGTTTCTTTTAAAAGGCTAAGAGCACAGAAACCTATATATGATGTTATACTATAAATTATATCTTAAGCTGATAAGCTATAGTTGCTTTATCTTGGGTGAAAGTGAATACTCAGGAAAGTAGTAGAAAGTAAGTAAGTCCCCTACATATGAACCTTCAAGTTGTGAACTTTCAAAGATGCGAACATGTGTTCGCATGTCCAATCACGTAAGGTAGTTCATGTGTCTGATGTACACTGTCACGTGCATGCATCCTCTATGAGTGGTTGTGCTTTTGTGTACTTTATTGTATGGTACTGTATAGAGTACAGTAGTACAGTATCTTTATTTCAAGCCCAGGATGTCTGGAAGCAAGCATAAAAGCAGTGGTGATATAGCTGGTACTGCTAAGAAGCTCCAGGAACTGGAGGCCCAGATAAAGGACGAAGAGAGACAGGTGGAAGAAGAAGTAACTGAGGAACTGAAGAGATTCACGAAGCAGGAAATGGCAAGGGGATTTTCTTTATTTGAGGAGGCACTGTTAGTTTTTGAGGCACAGGACCCGAATGTAGAACAGCACATGAAGGTTGCAACCGCCGTTCAGAATGCAATCCAGTGCTACTGTGTCATCTATGACAAGAGAAAAAGAGCTACTACCGCGACATCACTGGATCGTTTTTTCCAAGAGAGTAGATAGAATTGAATCCAGCAAGGAACCAGAACCTGTGTCCTCAGCATCAGGCGTGAAATTGCAGCTTGCCCTCCATCGCCTATTGCTGACGATCCTTCAGCTCTACCATCTCCCACCCCCTCTCTCTCCTCCAGTCAGTAACTCTTCTTGCCTGTTCACTCGATGCCAGCCCCTGTATGCCACCTGTTGTACTATACTACTGTACTTTTCAAGGTACTGTATTGTAAGATTAAAAATGTTTTATTTTTGTATTTGTTTTTTTGTATTGTTTGTGTGAAAAGTATTATAAACCTATCACAGTACAGTACTATATAGCAGATTGTGTTAGCTGGGCACCTAGGCTAACTTTGTTGGACTTAAGAACAATTGGACTTACAAATGCACTCTCGGAAAAGAACTTGTTCGTATGTGGGGGACTTACTGTAAAAACAAAAGAACATGATTAAGAATCACCTCTTTGGGAACAAAGAGTAGGAAAAAATTTTTTTGATTAGTAGCCTTTACTCCAAGCATTCTGTTTTATTATACCTTTAAAACCATGCTTAGTTTTCCACATTTATACTTCTCTTGCCCACCCGAGGAACCAAGGTGCTGTTTCTCCTGTTGAGGTTGCCCATTGTGGTTATCGTGAGCTCTGGCTTCTCTTCCTGTGAGTCTTGCCTGACTTAATAGTCTTTAAAAAAATGAGTCTTTGACTCATTTTGTAGTATTAAGAGAAGAAACAAAATTTTAAAAATTATTGAAGCTGTTATATTTTCTCAATCTGTATTTCTATTAGAACTGTTGAAGCAAGCTTGAGAAAGCAATCTCTAGGGACAAATATGTGAATAAGTTGGCTTTAGGGAGTTTTCAAAAGATGGAGCTTGGAGAGATCTGGGACTTGAACACTGGGCCAGCACTTGGGGATTAGAATGTCTGCTGATAGTGGAGGTCAAGGCAAGAAACTAGAGAAGTGAGGAATGGGATATATAAAGAATCTTGAAGGCTAGGAGAGCTGTAGGGGAGGAGGTGCCTGGGTAGCCAAGTGACTCAATTTAATTAGGCTAAAAGGACAGTCATGTGAGATGCCTGTAAGAAAAACAAAACAGGCACCTCTTGGTTTGGTGATTCTTATTTTTTGGATAGGACAAAATCACAACTAATATATAAGAATAGGCAAGCCACATTATAAAGAGTTTAATTTGGCAAAACTTGGAGCTGTGCAGTCATGTATAAAAATAGATTCTCTGTAATGTCAGTAGAGGCATTGATCTAATTAGGATGCATTAAGACTTATGGCTTTCAAATCATTTGTCATTTTTTAAAAGCTGCAGTGTGTTAATACATACATTTAGGAGAAAGTAGCATTTCCCTTCATAATACCTACCTAGATTAGGAGTGTCATGTTGCTATGCTACTCTGTTGTCACTGAACCGCCAGGAATACCCATCATTTATATTTGTATGTGAATTCCATAGATTAAGCCATTTGTTGCCAGTACTTTTGAAGTTAAACATTATTTTTTAGCCAAAGCAGTTTTCATCTTTTTCTTCTCAGTTCGACTCATTCATACTCAAAACACATTAACAAGGGAAGAGTAATGAAAGAGTTAACAAGGACTGGTAAAAACTTTGACTAGGCTCCTAGGAGAGAGAAAAATACTCCCATCTTATCTGTAGTGAAGAAAACCGGAGTCTAAAGGACACCTTAAAACCCGTAGGAATCCTCTGTAAACCTCAGAAACTAGAAAAAGATTTTCAGAGTTTTAATAATGAGCAGTAGAAGCTGATTGGATGTTCAAATTCTGTTCATTAGTCTTGTCAAGAATTCTGCACAACAGCTTTTATACTTTGGGTGCTTTGTTTTGTTTTTTTCCCACCCACATGAGTTTAATTTCTTACGGTGTTTTAGAATGATTTTCTTTGCATCAGACCCTCATCAAAGTTTATTTGCTAGCAAACCTAGTTTTCCTACAAACTTGAAGAAAGAGTTTAATTGAAAGTTGATGGGAGTCCCGATTAGCAGTTGCTCTGCCTAAAACAAATTGTATGTGTGTGTTGTGTATGTATCAGTTTTGGTCAGCTACACTGACAGAGCTGGGGCAAGACATATTCCTGCTTTTTAATCAAGGCCACACAGACAAAGCTCAAGGAAGGATGACCCCTGCCTCAGGAAGTATTGAATCAGTTGCTATTTTAAAACAGTATACTGTAGAACTTGACATCAGGTCTTTACTCTGTTGATAGGAAAAGTTCTCTGCCAAATTTTGCATTTGAGGAAACAGTTAATGGGCCTAAATGAGTGAAGCCTTTATGTGAAAGGAAGGGATGTGACAGTGACTGTTAAGTATTTTTGCTGATTTGGGTCAAGGGTGTGGTAGCAGAGATGTGGAAAGTTCAGTCAGTGACAAAATTGGTTATTACATTTCAAAGCAACTAATAGTTAATGGCTCCTTGGAGTGTCTTTAGTGGCAGTAGTGTGTATGGGATTCTGTGCTGCTAATAGTAAAGCTGAAGTAAGGGTATGTGATGAGCTATTATTATCTCAGCACAGCACTGGAGAAGGAAATCAGCTATTGGTGTGTTTCTAGACTGACTGGCTCTTTCTCTGGATGTATACATAAACTTTTTGGTTACTTGAGATGTATTTCTGCATGCTTTTTATAATACTCTGTTGGTCCTTGTTTCATTAAGAGAAGGTTTCATAAAGAATTGATTTATTACAATGTATAATACTATCGTATTATACAATAGTATATACTACTATGTGTAATCTCTTACAAAACCTCATTCTGCTTAACTTTAGGAAATTAAATATGCAGAACGTTAAAGCAGACAGTTTGAGAAAACCATAAGTAATATTTCCTCTGTAATATTATACCACTATCTTAGGAATGCCTTTATGAAGTTGAATTGCCTAATGGATGACAGGTACATCTTTACATATGAAATGTAAGCGAGTTATTTAGGGATAAGTGGGCAGTGTTTTAGTGGAGTTTAAATTAGGAAATTATAAAGCCGTGTTAACATACTCGTTTCATTTTAATAGGATTATTCAAGATAAAGTTGTAGTCATTTTCAACAAGGATCGATGATCAGAATTTTTCTTTTTAAAAAAAGATTTTCAAGTTAAAGATGAAAGGAAAATACTGGAGTTGTTTGGATTCTAACTGATAGCGTAAAGATTATAGTATTTCACAGTTACTTGTAATGGAACCTTAGTAAAATTCATCGCTTATCATGCACCCAACTGGGAACATGGATGTTGGTTTTTCTCGTTCTGCTGCTCATACGCTATCAAGAAGCCACTGCAAAAACATCAAACAAAAAATTTCTCAGTGGGAAGGAAGAACTAATGGTATATCTAATCCAGATAAGTGGCATTCAGAGGACTTTGGAGTGAGATATAATAACTGTAATCAAGATATTCTTCTTAAGAGAAATGTTGTTGCTGAAGGAAAGAGCAAAAAGCTGGATGTTACCAACTCTCAAAATGTTGATCAAGGTATTAATGAAGATGCCAAAAGCCACAATCAAAGTGAGAAACATGAATATGATGATACACGCTTCTTTAAAAATGAGTCAGAATCTACCAGGGTATGTTCTCGGGTCAAACAAATTGAAAGCTGGAAAGAAGTTTTGGATCCAGAGACTTCATTACCTCCAGGAAATTTCTATACCTCACAAATACCGTGGAAGAAAATAGAAGCACTTCCCCCAGATAAATTCTTAAATTTGGCTTTAGAACATTGTGACTCCTCAGGAAAAGAACTGAATTTCAGAGTTCTGGAGAGTTCATATGGAGTAACAAAGAGCTTAGAAAACATTTACTCTGAACCTGAGGGACAAGAATGTGGACCTTCTATAAATCCTTTGCCAAAACCTCGTAGGACATTCAGATATTTATCTGAACCTGGTGTTACTCCGTGTAAAGAAAGAAACTGTGACAGAAAATACTGTGAAAGTAAGTCTTGTGCAGAGTCCTCTTTGGCCTCTTCTCAGGAAGCTGAACCAAAGAAATATGGCGGAAAAATCAGAGGGAGATCTAAAAGGTATGTTTTTATTTGAAAGGTAATGATTTTAAGTATTTTCTTTATAGAACTGTTGAGCTTCTTTTTCTTTTCAAACCAATTTCCATTTCCAAGTGTGGGTTACACCTCTAATTTGATCATACAGATGTTGATTAACCCAAGGGGAAAATACATACAAGAGAAATAGTGGGAGTATAGGTAATATCTAAGACAATCTACTGACATAAGAGCCATAGAAAAACTTCCATTTTATATCTTTAAAAATGTATAGGGGACTTCCCTGGGGATCCGGTGATTAAGACTCAGCGCTTCCAGCGCAGGGGACATGGGCTCTATCCCTGGTTGGGGAACTAAAATCCCACATACCACACAGTGTGGCCAAAAAAAAAAAAAAATGTATAGGGAAGCAAGTACATTCTTCTACTTCATTTAGGGCATGCTCGTGTTAGCCTCACTTTTTATTAGAGAATGAATTTAATAAAGTACCCAAAGAAGAACAGGAATGTAATTGGCTAAAAGCCTCCAATTTTCTCATGGTGCATATAGGGCACCAGCCTAATTTATTATTCTTTGGTATCTGATAAAACACCTTTGTAATTTTGTACACATGTCCTTTGTTTATCAATTTCTGTCTATCATACCAATATAAAGAATACTAGAGTTTTAAAAGATAGAATTTAAAATGTATCTTCCTTCTTAAGGAAATCCTTTGAATTTGAGGACATTCAGCACTTTCGAAATCGGAACTCACGGAAGATTCATGAAGAACTTGGAAGAAATTCTGGCTCAGTGCTTTATTACACACAGTCTGAGGACAATATCTATGAGGATATCATATGTAGGTGTCCGCAACTTTGCAGTTAAATTTAATGAGTATGTAGTTGGTGGAGTCCTTAACTAGAGTATGGTATTTTCTTTTACAATCAAGCACGTCTTGCTCTAGATTTTCCTTTTTAATGTTGAAACCTCTGTTGTATAAATTCCTTAATTCTCTAATGGATTTTACAGCTAGTTTAGTGGACTATTCAGTTCAGAAGTAGATGTTTTGAGAATTCTTTTAGGTTGGTTGGATGCCTGAGTGGTTTGTGAGCTTAAAGTACCATTGATTTTGAGACCAACATCCCTACAGTGATGTAGAAAGCTGAACATATTTAGTCAGTTTTTCCTTTTTCCTTTTAAGTGTAGTCACTGTGTTCCCATTTAATTATGTTCCTCTAAACTTTTTTTTTCGTTGTCTTTCAAGATCCCACCAAAGAAAATCCATATGAAGATATTCCAGTGCAGCCTTTGCGCATGTGGAAATCCCCTTCAACATGGAAGCTACCACCCCCTAAAAGTGCTTTCAAAGCACCCAAGGTATAACCAGAGAATTAATATTAGAAAACATTAGAATCTTATTTATGGTCCTACGAAACTGTTAAAATGGTTTAACTAGGGCCCAAACTAAGAGGCACTGAAATGTGTGTTTATTGTTCTTTATTTTTGAGGGGGCAGCATGGGCAGCACAAAACTTTTTCTTTTCTTTGGTTTTGGGGAGGGGTTTTTGTTTGTTTTTTAGCGCTTCAGAAAACTTGAATATAAACACCTTCAGACAGACCATAAACCTTTTAGTTCACTATAGTTACCATAGCACCACAATAGTCTCACATCACCCTGTGGCCTAAATTACCTGTCTGGTCCCTGGAAGCACTTACCAGCCCTGAAAGCAAAGGCTGCCTTGAGTTAATGAGGACTCTGAGCTGTTGTTTTCTGGAAATTTGATTACATTGCTGTAGGAGAACTTTGAATTAGAAACCTGAGAAGCTTCTTTACAAACAGTGAAAAAGAAATTATGGTAGCCTCACTTTAGATGATTAAAGGAAAGATAAATATTTTGGGAAGATAGCTTTGACTTTGTTTGAGAACACGCCTGTTGAGAGCATTACCTAGATGATCTTACCCTTACTGGTACCTCTTCTGTTTTAGCTTCCTCCCAAAGCTCAGTTCCTTCACCGGAAGACTATGGAACTAAAGAACACACAAGCTTATTTACGGTCAAAGCTCACAAAGGATACCACGTTGCCCGTCACTTTAACTGAATGGAAGCTTTTCCGAGCTGGAGAAGTTGCAAACAGGAAAAGGAAAAATCTTCCAAGGGTAAGAACTCCAGTACTTTCAATCTTCGACTCTTACTTCAGCATTTCAACAAATGAGAATAAATAAACTTTAGACTGAAATGAATAATAGGTTAGAACTGACCTACTGGAATTAGAAGCTTTGGAAAGCAGCCTTAAGTTTTTTAAGTTTGGGCTCATGCAAGAAAAATGCGTGAATGGCTTTTGCCAAGGTTTTTGTGTGTATGTGTGGATTTGGAAAATTGATTTTTAGATGGAGGGCTTCTCTTCAGTTACTTTAGTTCTCATTAAAATCAGCTGCCTGTGTGAAGGAAGCGCTAGAATCTCATATAAAAGGACCTTCTATTAAGCTGGCTTCAGTGTTGTTCTCACTCATTTGTGTAATAGGCAAAGTTAATTCAGTTTTGTGCCTCAGTTTACAAATTTTCAGTAATGACAAAGTGTATATGCCAATAATGTACATTCAGAGGAAGGAGAAAAGAAATTTTACTATTACTTAGAAATAGAAATGTTTGCCAATTATACCTAATAAAAGACTTCTCTCTCAAGGGAGAAAAGGCAGTAAGTCTGTAAATCATCTCAATGAGAGCGATTGAACCAAAATAAAGAAATTTGGATTATTTGTAATATGTTTTTTTTAGGAGAGATACTTAGGAAATTGCATGAAAATATTTTAAAACCCTTCATTACTTTCTTCTGTAATTCAGAATGTTTTCAGGATTACCATGCAGAAATGAAGAAATAAAATCATTTAAATAGTATTCTTTTCCTTAATCCCATATGGATTAGCTAGATGTATTCATTAAGCACGTGATTTTTATACCTGATTTTAACATTAAACCAAAGTCGTAGCTGTTTCTTGGTTTAGTAACTGCTGATTGGTTCCTTGGGGAAATATCCTGTTCCACAGTTACTTTAATTCTTCTGATCCATTTCCTGCCCCTCCCTCTTTAATATGTGATGTGTTAAAAGACACAGAGTTTTTTTTAAAGCACTAAACTGATCTCTTGGGAAAAAAATCTTTAGGTGTTTATTCTCCTGTGTATGGTGAGGACTAATTAAAATCAGAGGTTTAAAGAACTGCCAGGATATATGTATATATAATGCATAACTGAATCACTTTGTTGTACACCAGGAACTAACACAACATTGTAAATTAACTGTACTTCCAAAAAAAAAAAAAAAGAATTGTCAGGCATTCTGCAGTAGTTCTCTCCTCTGATAATTCATGCTGGCACAACAAAGCAGCCTCCCACACGTTCCAGAAACAACAGATCATGTGTTCACAGGGACTAGACACAAACACATAAGGAATTGCATTTAAGATGCGGGTCTTGGAATAGCATTAACAAATATTTAGAAATTATGAATTGTAGAGTTTAATGAGACCCAAGGAGATTTGCAATGCTTTTGATTTCATGCCTCAGTATTTTATGTACTATGGATCCCTTGAGTACTCAAAGCTTGTTCTCTTTCTGATTATAGGTGAGATGATCCAGCTTTTCCTGTTCTAATATTTTCCCAAAGGGTTTTTTGAGAAGTAGGGAAGAGAAAAATGGTGACGAATTCTTGATCATGAGGCAGAAACAGACTATTAGCATTTCTACGTGTGACCCTCTTTGGATTAAATCCTTTTAGAACGTTCCACTTGCAATACAAATTTTTGTTTTGGACTGTCTGTAAGAACAACATTCTGTGAGGAAAGCAGTTTTCACTTATTTGCTCTTTGATGACTTGAGCTATCCCTGGAAGGGAAACTGGTTTCATAGTTTGAAAATAACTGATCTAGTCCATATGCCTCTTCCCCACCCTTCCTTTCTTTCTCTACTGTGGAAATCTGTGTGGGATTGTTTGCTAGAGTAGATTTCCTAATGTTTTATATTGTTTGTGTCAAGTGTGTACAGCAATATGGTTTCCATCATTTCTTAAGAAGAATATTCTACAGTATATAGAAGGTAATTATAGGCTCCTCTTCCTAGCTCATAATCAAAATGTGAATTTTATTACTTTATCTCATTTTTCTATAATAGTTCCCTTTCCTTTATAATATTTGAGTATACTTTTGAGTATACTTTTCAAATGCACATGAATAATTATACTATTTTTGGTCCTCACGTACCCAGAATGCATGTTTACTGTCATACATCTTTCCTGTAGCCCCTAACAATACTTTTTTATGTTGGATTTTTTTTCTTTAATAATGCTAATACTTAAGAATATCAGTAACTTTTCACTTGAATTACAGTTATGGAAAATCTTTAAAAGAATAAAATCATCCAAAAATGTGGGACTAATCTGCATATTGGAAGCACATGTTACTCACATGTTATTTTTCTTGCAGTGGACTGATTCACTGCCTATGGATTGCCAGGATTACTAGAGAAACAAGGACAAAGGAAAAAACAAGAGCATTTTTCTCAAGCAACTTTGTTGGTTATCATATTATATAATGTTCTTAACTGTAATTCTGGGCATTAAATATGTCAAATCAAGATTAATAGTTAAGAAAAAGCTTGGAATTTTAAGAAAAAAGAAAAATATACATAGAAAAACTAATCAGTTTCTCCTTTTAAAAGTAGCTGTTGATCAGCTTTCTTTCCTCTTTTTTAAGCCAAGTCTGTCTGTCTGTCTGTCTCTCTCTCTCTCTCTCTTTTAGACACACTTCCCAGAAGCAAAGAGAGAATTGTAGGGAATAATGCATATTTAATGGAACGTGGTTTTCATACTGGGGCATATTTGAGAATCTCCTATTTTTATGACATGTTTCTGAAATAAATTATAATATTAGTGCTCCCAGTAGCAAAGAGAGTATTCCTTTTGACTAAAACTTTTCTAAGCGTGATTATCCTCTCCTTGCAAAAATTCCTGGGAGCAAAAGTAACTGTGCCTCACTCTGCCTTCCGCATGAATAATATCCCACTTCCTACTCTGGGCAAGCAAAAACTTGAGTCCGTTGGTAAGGCTTGGTCAATATATGGAGTGCAGTAGCCAGATTTCCTGCATGTTGTGACATGGAATGACAAGCAATCTCTCTAAGAGCCTGTGTGGAATTCCTCTGGAAAGGAAATATCCTTTCCCACTTCTCCTACCCATGTTAAGTGGACTGTGTATTAGAGCAGCATATCATCTTACTGAAGATAATTTTAGATTCAAAATTGAAAAATGTAAAGGTTTTTATTTGTAAAATGGATCTTTCTTTGAATGGGAATCACTGATAAGTTAATATCATCAAGCTGCAAAACTTGTTGGTGTTTGTTTTAACTTGTACTTTTCTGGTCTTTTTTCAGCTTGTATTGAAAATAGATGATATATTTGAATCTAAGAGAGGAAAGAAGAGGGTAAAGTTACACCCTTACACTGGAAAAGATGTACCTCCCTCTAAAGGTAAGAATTGTTCCAACTGTCCATAGCTATTAGCATACGAGGGGCGAATCATTATATAATTTAACGTTTGATGTGAATTATAATTTTTGGTTTACTTTCCTGCCTGTCCCACTTAAACATAAAACTTCTTTAGGCCAAGGGATTATTTCTTGTTCTTCCTCAAATCCCTTTTGTTTAGTTCAGTACCAAGTAATAACTATTGGATGAATAAGTAAATAAATTAAAAAATAGTTATAAACCAATGAGACTGATTTTCATGGACAGGTTGCATCCTTATTTTGTAGTACTACTTTGATTTATAGTCTTTTGTCAGTATAAACCCTTTCAGTGGAAAAATGAAAATATTAAGTATATATATACTGAAGGTATGTGGTACTCAACCTGTAGTCATCTACTAAGTTCAGTAGTTTTATCCTTTAGCCTCGATCAAACTTAGATTGTCTTAATTCAGAAACTTTCAACATCCATAATGAATTATTATTGTAGAATCTTCTTTACAACTTTAACTTGGTTGTCTAGCAAAGAATGTGTAGAGTTTAGTAATTTTTGTCTATGAGATTCATAAGTGAGAAACAACAGCCAAGTCATACCAGTGAAGAATGTTTCATATTTTTGCAGACTTCCAAGGACAGAAATTTCTTAATTTCCATTGAAAATCTTTTCTTTATTCTAACAACTACTATGTGAAAATAAACTTCCCATTCAATAATTCAGGACTCTTTCTTCTTAATTTGTGATGATTAAAATCATTTTGTCACCATTTTAAATGTGAGTTTTCATATTTTCAAAAGCAGTTATTAAAACATTTCAGTCTTCTGTGGAAGAAATATTTCTGGTTATTGTTAATAATAATAGCTACCATTTATTGAATGAAGTAATAGTTTCTTTGTGTACTTTATTTGGTGTACAACACATGACCACACTGGGAGGTAGGAACTATCCTAACTTTACTGAGCCAGAGGAGGAAGCATCGATTTGAATCAAGGAACGTGATAACACAAAGTCTTGTTCTTCTCTGTCACCAACAGTTACTCTCAGTTTTTCTCATAAATCTTGATTTTTAGCAGTTTATCTCCTCTCTCTGTGTTTTCATATATTCAATAAAGATATGGACAAATGCTTTTTATTTGTGTAATTCAGAACAAGATACAGAAGATGAACAGTGAGGCCAGATATTATGCTGGATCCTTTTAGATACATTATGATTGTTTTTCTAAATAACTGTATGTAGCAAATATTGTTATATAGATAAGGAAATAAATTATAAATTGCAGATTATGTGAAATATCAAGACACCGAAATGAGGACAAATTCTTAGAAAACATTATTTTCCCAGGTTAACAGCAGTCTGTTGATAATTGTATTCAGCAGATATGCCACCCCAGGTAGATTATCACTGATCTCTTATTTTATTTGAATGCTTTATGGATTAGGAACATTTTAGTAATTTGGCTCTAAGACAAGTTTTTAAAGAGCCAAATCCTTTTTTTTCACTGTATCATTATTGAAAAGAAAAAAATCAAGAGCATAAACTGCCAGCTGCTAACACATACACACACAAAAAGGAGTAGTCCCCACACGTTGTTTTCTTTTACATGGCTCAAAGAAAACATGCATTTACCCAGTCTCTGTGGCCAGCTTCTTCAGTGGACCGTAGGAATTTATCTCATGTCTGAGGATCTCCTGGCTCAATAGTCACAGTTCTCAGATTTTTGTTTTCCTCCTTATATTTTTGTCTGTATATCAATAATGGCTCGTAGAACCAGATAATTATATTTACCTACTCTGCCGGTACATGCTAGATTTTACTGAATCTGTTCCAACTTAAACATTTCTTAACTCTCAGTTATCAGGTATCACAAAATGATTTATTTGCCCTTATAATTTTGTGTGTTGAAGTCACATATAAAAAAGGGAAAACTTAGCACTCTTTTGATCCCTACAGATTCTCAATAGATTTTCCTATTGGCTTATAAACCCCTTAACCTTCATTCAGTGTCTTGGAGTGTAGATCGTCAAAACCCATTGATGTGAATATGTTAAAGACATTAAATGTCTTATAAAAATAAGATCCTTTCCAGGTAAATTACCTTTCCTCCCTTCCTTCTTTCTTTCTTTCTTCCTTTCTTCCTCTCTTCCTTTCTTCCTTTCTTTCTTTCTTTTTTCCTCTTTCCAGACACTTCATGGGCTCCCGAGAGGTGCCTGGCACTAAGGATACAAGTTGGACTCAGGAGCTCACAGCTTTCATACTGAACAATATTTTATAGCTTCAGTATACTTTTTTTTTCTCATTGTAGTTAGTTTGAAGTTGTAAAATCTGTATAGTACACAATATTTAAATAACTGCTTTTTCTATAACATCTCTTATGTACCTTTCTCATACATCCTATAAAGAGACAGTATTTTTTTGTTCTCTTCTTCCTTATTTCAAAATTAAAATGAGCACAGCAAGAAATTACAATAATATACAATAAGATAAAATGGATAAAAACAGATGATTGAACTTGGTGTACCCCCAAAAAAATAAAAAAAAAAAAAAGAGATAAAATGGAAAGCCAAAGTTTTCCAAACCTCCTCCTACTACTTCCAGAAAATTTTATGCACATGCAAGTATATTTTTCTCCCCAAATAGTTGTATACTATTCAGACTTTGTATGTCTTGCTTTTTTAATAAATTTATTTATTTATTTATTGGCTGTGTTGGGTCTTATTGCTGCACGCTGGCTTTCTCTAGTTGTGGCGAGTGGGGGCTACTTTTTGTTGCAGTGTGCGGGCTTCTCATGGTGGTGGCTTCTCTTGTTGTGGAGCACAGGCTGGAGGTGCGTGGGCTTCAGTAGTTGTGGCACGTGGGCTCAATAGTTGTGGCACACAGGCTTAGTTGCTCTGTGGCATGTGGAATCTTCCCAGACCAGGGATCAAACCCATGTCCCCTGCATTGGCTGGTGGATTCTCAATCACTGCACCACCAGGCAAGTCCCTGTCTTGCTTTTTAAAAAAAATATAATTAATATACTTTGGAGCTCTTTTGGTATCAACACATAGAGATCCACATAGCTGTACTGTATTTCTTGGTATAAATGTAAAAGAATTTTATTTAGCCGGACAACATTTTGGCTGTTTCTAACATTTTATTTAACCTGTGGGTAATTAAATTTTATAAACAGATAGGTATATATAGATATAGATAAAGATATAGATATATAGATTTTTTTTTTGTATATTGGTAAGAATGCATCTGTAGAATAAGTTCCTAGCAGTGTTCTTAATCAAAGAACACATACTTTAAAGAACACATAAATTAAAATTTTTATAACTGCTGCCAAATTGTCTCACAAATAGATTTTAACAGCTTATATTTCTATGGACAGCTATTGAAAGTGATTTTTTCATAGTAATATTCATTAATACTGTGTTTTATTAGAACTTATTTTTTGCCAGTATCATGGTTGAAAAGTATATCTTACTTATTGTTTTAATTTACATTTCTTTAATTATGAATTTGGACAGTTATATTTATCAGTAGTTGTCAGTCTTTTTCTATAAATTGCCTGTTCCTACTCTTTTATTCATTTTTTTGTTGTGGTGTGTTTTCCTTCTTCATTTGTAACAGCTATTTGAATATTAAGAAACTTAGCCTTGTGTCTGCAATGTGTATTACAAATATTTCACCAGTTTATTTACCTTTTGAATTTACTAATGATTTTTTATTAATTAGAAATTTTACATTTTTATACAATCAAACTTCCATACATTTTTTCATTTATGACTTGTAGTCCTTGGTTTTCTTAATACTTTAAAATTTTCCCCTTTCTTTATATTTTAAAATTTTGCTTTAACTTTTCAGACTTAATTTAGAAATTTTTCGTTCACATGTTTACGATGTTTTGTTTTGTGTTTTGGTTGTTTACCTTTGCTGTTGTTGTTGTATGTTGACAATGTGCCTAGTATTGTACAGAACATTCTCTTCTAAAAACAAAACCCCTTAGCCTCAATATTTAAAATCCAATTGTGGAAAATAAGAGCAGTTCAAAGCCATCTATGGAGTACTGTAAGAGTTTAAAGTTCAATTCAGTTTGGCCTTAGAGGTGGCTTAGAGGCATCATAATAGAGGTAGAATGTTCATAAACGTATTTGGTAATCTTTCTTAGCCTCACATTTTCCTTTTCATCTAAATTTATAGTTTGTTCCGTGTTGAGATTTTTGTTTAGCCAGGTTGGTGTTCTACCTTTGATACCTTATTTGGGAATATAAAGACAAGGTTATGAATGTAGACTCTGACCAAGCCTTCCTAAAACTAGCCCGAACTGCTGTTAATTTCTAGAATTAGGGATCATGGGGGAACCAAGGAGGGAGGGTGGGTATGGAAAGAAGATGGGATGAAGTAGTTTCTTCTCTAAGCCTTTTATTCTTTTTTGCAACTGTCCTGCCCTGATACAGCTAAGTGGTTTGAAGAAAGGCTCCGCATCCTTATTATTCTTTACTCCAAGTCCCCAGGTCTGTGGAGCTTTTATGCTGTTCTCATCCTCATGTTCTGCCTGTTCTTGTTGGGCAATACAAATGGAAACTCTTTCTTTTCAGGTGAAACCAGTGGGTACGAAAGTGATGCCGAGTATCTGCCAAAGAGTGAGTGAGTCAGTGGGGCTGCTCCCTTTCACGTGATGATCCTGGCTATAGGTGGAGTGGCACCTACCTTTGTGGTTAAGCATGTTTTTTCTTACCGAAGTTTCACTTTGTCGGTGATGTCTTCATTATAAGGACCTGTTGAGATTTGGGGAACTGAACAGTACACTGTCTGATGTTTGACAGCATTAAAAATCTCCCATGGTGGAGTGAGGCAAACCAATATAGTTCTTAAGATGGAATGTTCTGAGGGGAGCGGCACAGCTGCATGTTCAGACATATGTGCAGTAATTTTCCAGCAGCCGAAGCAGAGTATGTGAATCATTCTCTGAGACAAACACTTAGCATTAAATATCTGATTTTTTCACAGTCACTCAAGTGTAGTTATTTGAGTATCTTAGCTATCTCTGACATTGAGACAGGAAGCACTGATCTGTTTCTTATTTATAGGTATTTATATTCTAGATTATTGTACCATTTACTTTCTGTTAGAATATAGAATATGTCATGCATTTTTGGCTGTATTTGTTCAAGCAGTCATAGTGCTCTATATCCTTCATCTAATGAATTTTCACAGCAAATTATTTAGTTGCTGTTTAACTGAGCCATGGAAAAAGTAGGAGATGTGAATTATCAAGGCTGAGTACAAGGCAGTTCCAGGTCTGATACTCTGATCTTATGATTAATAGCCATGTGCTCCTACCAGTAGCCTAAATTGCTTCAGGTGTTTGATTCTGTAGCCTGACCGAAGGCGAAACTTAAGTCATCATCCAGTTCAGCGTGGATGTGTAAAGGTGACTAATTTAGTGCTGTTGCTACCGAGAAACAGGCCCTAAAATTTTCTTGACTTGAACTGAGCACTTTGGAGTAAGGAAGGTTTACCTAGAGCACTAAGTGTATGGGATAATTTTGGAGAGGCACTCCAAAATTATTTTTTAAGTGTTCTTAATATTTTGATCTACATTTTAACTTCTTTGGGGGCAGAATGCATCATATCTCAAAAGGAAAGCGAAACAATTAAAGGGTGAGTCTTTCAATCAATCTTCAGCTCAGAATGACATATAAGCAAATCTCCGGAATGCTTAGACTATTTCTTCTGCAAGTACTGCATGTCCCCTAGTGGAGGCTCCCCCAAATTATTCAGAATTTAGAGGTAAATGAGAATAAAGGATAAATGCTGTCCACTCTTGGGCGGAATTGCTCATAGTGTTTAAATAGTATGCGTCTATAAATTCTTTCTTTTGAGAAATAGTCTGCTAATGGATATCTTCTTATATTTCTTTTTTTTTCTCTTGCATTTAGCACCATTTATTGATATAAGTATATGTTCATTATTAGTAATATATGCCAAGGAGAGAATGGAAAAGAACAGTTTCTTTAATGTGAGGATGGTTTTTGTTTTAATTTTATCAAACTTGTCTCTATATGTACTTACCTTCTATGGGGCTCAGTTCTTTTATCAAATCTTTTCCCCCACCTGTGATTTCATGGTCCCTACAGTGGCATCTGTTGTCAGGCCGGTGCTTTTACCTGACATTTTCTGTGTGTCCTGGTGTCACGCCATGAAAGATGGGATAGCACAGAGTATGCGTTGAGACATACATAGGTATCGGTTGGGACACAGGACATCCGTCCCACTGCAGGGCCCCCAGGTGCTTGTGAGAATCTGCATTTGTCCTCCAAGTGTGTGGTAGCCCTAACAAACATGTCTGGGTGGCAGACGTTGGTTAGTCAGCATTCATTAGCAATGCCTGAGTGAAGATTAGTCCCGCGTGGGTCATGACCTCTGGGTGCTAGAGGGAAGATAGGGCTACAGAGGAAAACAGGGCTTCATGATCTCATCGCAGGTCGCCACAAGCGCATAGCACAACTGCAGCAGTCTTCGAAGAGGAATCCTCACTACCAGACCTTAGAGCGGGACCTAATTGAATTACAGGAGCAGCAGCTGTTTGAACTTTTTGTGGTGGTGTCTCTACAGAAGAAACCATCAGAAATAAGCTACATTCCCCAGGTCATACAACAGTTCCCTAGCAAGGTAAGTGCACGGAGGCCATGAGACATCCAGGAATGTTCCTGTGTCTCTGTGTGTTTATTCCCTCTCTTTTTGTTTACTTTTGTCTCAACCAGCTTTTACTAACACTGTACTTTTTATAGGATCCAGTGACTCTGATGACATCTTGTGTCAGGCATGAGCTGCAGCCAGGGGGGACTTAAGCTCAGTATTCAAGTTAGGTTTTTATTTTTTGCTGTGCTGTTTACTAAGTGACCTTTAGCAAGTCACAAAGCCTCTGTATTCTCATCCTTAATGAGGGGAATGATGAATGTGGCAGGGTAGGATAGCAGTTCAGAGCACGGACTGTGAGCCAACTATCATTTGCCACTTATTAACTCTGTGACTTGGAGCAGTTAAACTGCTCTGCCTCGTTTTCTTCATTGGTAAAGTGGGGGTCTTTATCATAATAGTGTCTACCCCATGGAGTTGCGATGAGGATTAAACAAGTGAATTATAATTAATATAGGGCGCTTAGAACAGTGTCTAACATATAGTAAGCACTATATAATCTTATCCCCTATTCGTGAGAATTTAATGAGATAATGTATGTAATGTGCTTAATGCAGTTCCTGGCACATAGTAAGTAAGCACTTGATAAATGGTAACTATTAACAGTATTATTTCATTTACTCTACCTTTTTCACAAAATAATTCATTCACTTATTTAATCAATATTGCATAAATACCTACTATTTGCCAAGATTAGGTGCTGGGAAGCTGAAATACATCTTCTTGGTCACTGCCCTCACAGAGCTTACAAAAAAGACCCCAAATGTGGCTCTGAGCTTTGTGGTAGTAAATACAGAGAACATAATTGTGACTTCAGGGCTCACAAACTGATGGCCTCTGAGCACATTGAGCCAATAGACATGTTTTCTGGGTTTGCACAGTAATAAAATAATAAAATTTTTATTGTCAATTTTTTGTTTAAAAGTCAGATTTCACATAAAAATCTGTATTTCTGCTTTTTCCTGAGAAACTAGAAAGACTGACAACACTCAGCCTACATTCCTACATGGCATGAATTGGCTGAAGCTGAGTAAGAAGCAGGACTAACTTCATGGGCATATGACCAGTGCAGTCACCAAGACCCCTCCTTTAGAAAGGCCCATCGCCCTGCTCCACGTTCACTGTTGAAATTCTTAATAATTCTATATTTGAATTTGTGTTTTGTAAGTGAGGAGTGAAATCTGATGGGACAATGGGGCATGTGCCAAGGTTTTTGTTTGTTTTTTTTAAAGTGCTTTATTGGAATATAATTGCTTTACACTGTTGTGCCACTTTCTGCTGTACACCAAAGTGAATCAGCTGTATTTATACATATATCCCCATATCCCCTCCCTCCCGTGACTCCCTCCCACCCTCGCTATCCCACCCCTCTAAGTCATCACCCATCATCAAGTTGATCTCCCTGTGTTATGCAGCAGCTGTCTACTAGCTATCTGTTTTACATTTGGTAGTGTATATATGTCAGTGCTCCTCTCTTACTTCGTCCCAGCTTCCCTTTCACACCCTACCCTGTGTCCTCAAGTCCGTTCTCTACATCTGCATCTTTATTCTTGCCCTGTCACTGGGTTCATCAGTACCATTTTTTTAGATTCCGTGTATATGAGTTAGCATACGGTATTTGTTTTTCTCTTTCTGGCTTACTTCACTCTGTATGACAGACTCTAGGTCCATCCATCTCACTACAAATAACTCAGTTTCATTCCTTATTATGGCTGAGCAATATTCCATTGTATATATGTGCCCCATCTTCTTTATCCATTCATCTGTTGATGGGCATTTAGGTTGCTTCCACGTCCTGGCTATTGTAAATAGTGCTGCAGTGAACATTGTGATACATGTTTCTTTTTGGATTATGGTTTTCTCAGGGTATATGCCCAGGAGTGGGGTTGCTGGGTCATATGGTAGTTCCATTTTTAGTTTTTTAAGGAACCTCCATACTGTTTTCCATAGTGGCTGTACCAACTTACATTCCCACCAACAGTGCATGTGCCAAGGTCTTAAAGCTTTGGCTCGTGTATGGTCTCACCTTCTGCAGCCTCCCCAGGATGGGTTCTCTAGTTGTCCTCACTCCTTCCCCTTGCTTCCCCAGGCTCTTTCTGGCTTCCCCCTTTCCATCCTCACTCAGAGACCGCTGCCACCCTCTGCACAGGTATGGAGAGGGTCAGGATCAGGCAAGCATTAACCCCACAGTATCTTAAGCAACACATGGTACATCCTTCCCTGCCCTGGACATTGCTACTCGTGTTCAGTGGGTGGCATGGTGGGGCAAGCCTTTTCACCATCCCCAATCCAGGTACCAAGCACGTCCCCGTGTGGAGGCTACAACCCATTGAGGGTTGCCTAGCTGCTGTGGGTTGGCGTGGTGGGCCCATAGGAAGGGAGATGCCTTGGCTCAACGTCCCCACCCCTAGTCAGGACACAGAGTTTCAGTCCTGTGGCTGGCCTGAGGGGAAACCCAGCATATGGTGGGCCACTTCTGCACCAGATTTCAGGCCTGGGTCCCTGGGCACCTGTGAGGATCCATACTTGTCCCCAGGATCCTTGTGCCTGATGGAGCATGCCATTAAATAGAAAATCAAAAACCCCATTACAGGTTGAGAAAGAAACCACAGCAGAAAGTAACAAGTTTTATATTTGATTTTGTGTTTATTTTTTCCCTGCTTTTTGAACAAGGTGCTCACAGTTTCATCTTGCACTGAGCTCTGCAGATTATGTAGCTAGCCTTGGTAAGGAGTGATCCCTTTAAATAGGGACAGTTACTTACGCTTCAGTACTAGTTGGACCACTTCTCTCATTTATCTGCTCAGAGACTTTAGGAGTTTGGGTTTAAACCCTGAGTTGCATATTTCATTGAAAAAGCTAGTGAAGCACAGCTGAACTGAAATTTGAGACATTTCCTGTATGGGTTCTCATTTTTTTAGAAAAGACCTCACCAATATCCCTACTATAAATAAAGCAAAGTTTAATTTCTTATGAAATTCCTCAGTGTAGCATTAGAGCACAGTGTCACAGCACTCTTTAGTAACACAGTACCATAAGAGTCTAAAATAATATAATCTAGATAGTCTTGAAGAATCAAATTTCCCATAAAGAGAAACTTAATTTTTTTTCTCTATTTTTGATCAGTCCTACATTTGCAGAGAGAAATCTCGAGGTTGAACCTGTTTTCAGCAGCCTGAATTAATGGGCTCAGAACCAGATGAGGACCAGTTGACTCTGACAGTAATTCAGGCATGTCTCTAAGCAAATTACTTGGCGTTATTGTGCATTAAGTACCTATAAGTCAGGAAAGGAAGGAGCTGCCTGAGCCCCTGTTGATTCTGTTGTGGAAAACCTTGAATAAAGATGATTGTGAATCATTTAACAGTATAAAAATAATAGAATATGACAGCTAAAATGTTGTTAGAATGCTTTTCCATTACTTAAGAGCTTAATATCCAAGTGACCCAGAATGGCTGCATGTTTTGTTTTAGAAATTAAAGGGCAGGTCTTTGCTATTAGTTACGTAAAGGCAATATGGTAATTAGACTTATCTGCTTGTTTTTATACTAATTTTTAAATGTCTTTTGGTTTAATTAAATTTAGGCTGTCCTTTAAAGTGTAATACCAGACTTGCACAAAAGGGTTTTCTATGCTAAAATTTTATAGGAAGTTGCAAACCCATAATTAGGTAGCAAAGATTATATGCTAAGAGAAATGATTATATATGGGGTGGATTCTAAAAATAGTATCTTTTCTAAGTAACATTCATCTGACTATTCAAAATATCTTGGATTATTGAACAGAGACTATCTTGAGCTGACTAGGTTTTTGCTGTCAGTATATTGTAGAATAGATTTTCATTTATTTTATGTCCCGTGATTCATAAAAATATTCTCACTAGCATGTGAATTCTGAATTAAGATTCTATCTCTAGGTAGGAAACTGTTTTCAATCATTTCTCTTACATCAGATTATAGGATCTCCATAAGTACCCTCTCTATGTAAAAACAATTCTTTTTTCCTAAGAAACTCTGTTCTCAGTGCATTTTCAGTGATTACCAGTCTTGGCCTTCCTGGGTTTGGTCTTTTTTTTTTTTTTTGGTGGTTACACAAATTTATACATAAGTTAATATTGCTTAGAATTACACTGATATACCTTCCTGTTTTATTAAAACAGCACAAAACCACTCTGAGACAACTACCTAGGCTTATCAGAGACCTCTTTTCCTGAGACCAGGCTGAGTTTTTTATTTCTATACTCCACTTATATAGAATATTAGCCACTTACAGTGTTGTTTTTTTCAGGGTGATCATGGCTTTAAGCAATCCAAAGACACTGAAGAAAGGCTCAAAGTTATCCCAAAATTTTGTTTTCCTGATTCAAAGGACTGGGTGCCAACCTCAGAACTCAAGAGGTAAATAGACTGTTTTATCTGATTTCTATTTGTTGGAACTGCAAAAGTAGAATCAGAATGTTTGAGAAACAGAGCCAGCAGTGAAGCTATGTGGCAGATCAAGGATGCAGTGGGAGGAAAGGAAGAAACAGAATTAGGACATTTCCTATGTGGGGCTGAAAAAAGAAAAACACAGTGTCAAAGGGAAAACAAGTTTGAGAGTCTCTTCAACTTGCCAATTCTGCAGAAAAAAAGTTCCACTTTACATACAATCAGAAATGCCACCAAGTGGACAGAAAAGGAAAAAAGACTTGAACTTAGGGACTGAGAAGGAGAGATAAAACATAACAATATCTGCATCTTGTATCTCCTTCAAGTTGTTAGAATAAGCCGTAGCCCGGATTGTACGTTCCCCTGTTGAACTTGTACAAAGAGGGGGCTCTAGCTTGGAAGGTGTAGTAAGTACGTTGAGAAGGAAATTATAAGAGATTACTTCCCAGTATCTAGAGGTAATTAGCATTTTCAATTAATAAACCATCATCATCTCATATCCTGCTTGTAAATACATAACTGCTTTGTTCAAAACTGTAATTATTGATCACGTATTTAGGCTGAAAAGCATGATTATGTGAACCATATCACATGCCAGTGACCTGCTGGAAGAGAGCCTCAGCTGTTGCCTAAGTAGCTGTGCCCTACCACCCCACGTTGCCTCTAGACTAAGCTGCTGTCTCTCATAACCAGTTTAGCCTGATCACCACTCTCATCTCTGAGCCATCAATACTGATGCTTTCATGCTGTCAGCTGCACTGCTAATCGCATCGGCAGCTTCTTTCATACTGGTTTGGCTGCTCCATGGTTGGCTTTCCCCCATCCCCAAGAGTTACGTGTGTTTATTTTAGAATCTCTGAAAAATACAGAGGCGTAAATAAAAAGCAGAAATTAGAAATCACTGGCATTCTGGTTACTCAGAGATAATCACTGTAAATGTTTTGAGATGTTCCCTTCTGATGTTTATTCTTAGCCATATATAGACATGTGTATATATTGTTCAGATTTTAATTTCTTTTGATTATTAATGAATTTGTTTCTTGGGCCTCTCTCGACCTTCATTTTGTAAATCATCTATGCATATCTTTTGCCAGTGTTGATAATGAGGAGTTGATGATTTCCCTATTAATTTTATGTATTAAGGATGTAATCTTGCCTATCACTATTCCATATGACCTCTCAGAACTAAATAGAAGAATTTGGAAGGGAAGAATAGCTTATCAGAATCCTTTGTAGTTTACCTGTATCTTTGACTAAACTGGGCATTCAACAAAAGGAAAATAGGCTTGATTAATAGCTGGACTGGATAAATAAGAAAGTAAAAGGAGGCAGTGGCATCAACAGCTCACCCCAAAACTATTCTCTCACTCCAGTACAAAGCAAGATATTCTCAAGGGCTGGATATTCTCCCTCAGAAGGAACGTGACTTGCAATAAATATATCGATGCCTCCTCTTACATCACTGCTGTTGGACTCTAATTTTTAATTGCTTGTTTGAGGAATGTCATAAGCAGTTGTATGGATATCAAACTATTGACTGTTTTTTCAGTGAAACGTTCTCCTTTGTCTTAACTGGTGAAGATGGGAGCCGGTGGTTTGGTTACTGTAAGAAGCTCTTGGTAAGTCCCAGACTTGTCCTACAAGCAGCTTTGGTCAAGGAACAATAGAGTCAGACTAGGAACTTCAGAACACGATCTCTAGATGAGTTTGGGGGCTATTCAGTGATATGTGTATTATAAGGAAGTTGTGTTAACTTTAAACAGTAAGAGCAAGGTGGAGGTTAGCTGCAGAGTGTCCCAGAATAGAAAGGGTATGGATTTATTTTATTTATCTGTTTGTAATAGATGAAGAAAGCACTGATATTGTAGCTGAAGTCAGTCTGGTTGTATTTGAGGAATGGAGTACAGTGAGCCAATCGAGGGAGCTCTGAGTTACTTTCTTGTTGCTTAGATGCCTTCACTAACCGGGAATAAATCATACTATCATTTTTTTTTAGCATTTTCCCATCTTTCAGTGTTCATTGAGAATGAGAGCTTTGGTTCCTTCTCTTTACTAAGGAGTATTGAGAGGTATTTATAGTCCAAGTTAGTAAAGACTTTTGCTGCTTAATTTTTGTTTTGTTGTTGTTTTGTTTTGTTTTTTAGCCAGAAGGCAAAGGAAAGCGACTCCCTGAGGTATACTGCATGGTCAGTCGCCTAGGCTGCTTCAACCTTTTTTCAAAGGTGAGTGGAGAATGGGCCCTATGAAAAGTGGTGTCCTTTCTGAGCTCTTAGTGAGTTTTTGTTTCTGATGACTTCACTAGGCCATGTTAAGTGGCACCAACTTTAACATACTGCTTTTAGAAAGGGTTCCCCATTAGTAGATTAGAACTACAGGTTTGAAGGCTTAAACTTAGGTCTCTAATCCAGATGATGTTGCCCTGTCATCCTCATTTTGGTTTGTTAAACCTCCCAGTGTAAAGCAGAACATTGCCTGAAGTTTATCTTGTCTGATGTCTTTCCGAGACATCAAACTGAAGGGTATTATTGGGTCATCTTCTTTGCCCCTGCCTTAGTGATGTAAAAAGGGGCTCCTCTTCTAAATTAAGTTGATTTATTTTAGTAATAAATAAAGTAAAACTTTCCTTGGAGATTTAAAGATACCTCCAAGAGAAATGATGCCTTTAACGAACTTTTACTGGTTGCAGAAGCTTATCTGTCTTAAAATCTGTTGGTATTATTTTCAAGTTTGTACACCCAGTTTGGCAGTTCTTTTAATCGGATTCTTTTATGTTTTTAAACTGAGTCCCTAATTTAAAAAGGAAAAAAAACCAGCAACAAAAACAAAAACGGACTTTCCTGGTGGCACAGTGGTTAAGAATCCACCTGCCAATACAAGGGACACGGGTTCAATCCCTGGTTCTGGAAGATCCCACATGCTGTGAAACAACTAAGTTCATGCGCCACAACTACTGAGCCTGCCCTCTAGAGCATGCAAGCCACAACTACTGAGCCTGCATGCTGCAACTACTGAAGCCCACATGCCTAGAGCCCATGCTGCACAACAAGAGAAGCCACCACACTGAGAAGCCCACACGCTGCAACGAAGAGTAGCCCTTGCTTACCACAAGTAGAGAAAGCCTGCATGAAGACCCAACACAGCCAAAAACAATGAAATAAAATAAAATAAATCTTTTGTGTGTATGTAGATTCTGGATGAAGTAGAGAAGAGAAGAGAAATGTCTCCAGCTTTGGTTTACCCATTCATGCGAAGTGTCATGGAAGCTCCTTTCCCAGCTCCTGGACGCACCATCACAGTAAAGAGCTACCTCCCTGGGGCTGGAGATGGGGTAAGTTAGTTCATTTTGAAAAGGTTTCATAGCTGCTAAAAAGCAGGCCTTACACTAATAGGCCTTACCTGATAGACACCTCAGGGGATAGTTTTCTCTTTTTCATAAGCTGCCCGGAGTATGTTTTAGTCACAAAAGCACTGGAGAAGCATCTGGTTGATCTGTGAGATAGTTGATCCTAGACCCAGGAACCAGAGGTTTTCTACCATTCATAGATTGAGCCCCTGCATGTCAATTTCAGTGTGATAAAGGAAGATTATACATACTATTGTCTGGTGGGATGAAAGATTTCACCAGAAATTTACGGCACAAAAATAAGGTATTAAGTCTTGGCATTAGTGTAGGAAGCTTAACAGACTCTTTGTAGCAGACCCTCTCTCTTGAATTTAACCTGGAAAAGAATGACAGGATCCATTAGTATTGTCATTAGGGATTGTTTTCCCACCTCAGCTTCCCTGATTCAAATTTTTGCATTTCAGTCCATTGAACTGTGCCGACCACTGGACTCACGATTGGAACACGTTGACTTCGAATGTCTCTTTAAGTGCCTGAGTGTGTGCCATCTCATTCGGGTCTGTGCCTCTCTCCTTTTGGAGCGGAGGGTAATCTTTGTTGCTGACAGCCTAAGGTGAGAAATAAGTAAAGTATGTCACTTCAGACTGGTGTTTTCTTGTTCTTACTGTTTTACAATGTGGGCATGTTAAAAAACACTTAGGTAGGATCTCAATTACCTAATGCTGTAGTGACATGGATAATCCAAAAGCTATTTGCATCTGGCTGTAACAGTGACTGTTGAGGGTTGCAATTAATTTACCTTCAAAATGTGTTTTGTTTAAACTATTGGTAAAACTTGCTATTGCTTTTCTAAGTACACAGTAGTTTTTAGCAATATAAATTGTAGGGAACAGCTGGATTGAGATTAAAGATATTCAGTAAATTAAGTTAAAAATTTAAATAAAATGTTAAAAGTTAATGAGTAATCACAGAATTGTTCATCTGTGATCACTAACTGACATCAGTTTGTAATTGTGTAACATAACTTCTGAAATGCCCTCCATGTGCTGCTCTTTATGTGACACCATTTGCTTTCTCCCCTGGCTAGCACCCTGTCAAAATGTGGCCATGCTGTAGTTGCCGCACTGTACCCATTCACCTGGCAGCATACCTACATCCCAGTCCTGCCAGCATCTATGATCGACATTGTGTGCTCACCTACTCCATTCCTTATTGGAATCCTGTCTTGCTCATTACCACATCTCCAGGACCTACCCATTGAAGAGGTGAGATGGGAGAAATTGTGGAAAAGACCGGAGCACTGACAAATGAAAACAAGTGATCTTTCACAGTGATGGATATGTCATTAATTAATGATAATATGTAATCATTATTGTTAATACATTATGCCATCATATTTTTATATCTGTTTATTAAAGTGAGAAAAATTCTATAGTACACATGAATCTGAAGTTGTATCTTATTTGTAGTATTGAACCATGTGCTAATTCTTATGTTATTCTGAAGAATAGGTCTTTTTTAAAAAATCATATACAGAAACTACTCTGGGTTAATTTAAAAAATTGTTTCAAATATAGCACACATGTAGATAAGTGCCCAAAACAAAATGTACAGCTCAGTTAATTATCACAAAGTGAATGCTTCTGTAACCAACATTGAAATAGAATAGAAACATTACAGCAATGGAAACAGAAGTCCCCATCATGCCATCGTCCTTTTTTTTTTTAAATTATTATTATTTATTTAATTTTTTTTGGCCACGCCGTGCACATGTGTGATCTTAGTTCCCTAACCAGGGATCAAACCCACGCCCCCTGCATTGGAAGCGTGGCGTCTTAACCACTGGACTGCCAGGGAAGTACCCCATCATGCTTTCTTCTAATCACTGTTCCCTTCCCCACCCCTTGCAAAAGGTAACCATTATCTTAACTTTTATGGTGCTCAATTTCTTGTTTTTCTTTATAGTTTAACATCCTAGGCATGTATCCCTAAACAATAAAATTCACTTTTGCCTTGTTTTAAGCTCAATATAAATGGACTCAAAGTATTTTTTTCTTTTTTTCTTTTTTCTCAGTCTGGCTTCTTTTGAGCAACATTATGTCTTTAAGATTTATCCATATTGATGAGTTTAACAGTAGTTTGATCATTCTAATTGTGTATAGTATTCCATTGTGTGAATGTACCACAATTTTCCTATCCCTTCTACACTTGATGGACGTTCGAGTTGTTTCCAGTTTGGGGTTATTATTAATAATGCTGCCATAAATATTCCTGTTCATGACCCTTGGTACATATGTGCATGCAGTTTTATGGGCATATACTTGGAAATGGAATTGCTGGGTCATAGAGTAAACATCTCTTCAATTTTAGTAGGTAAAGTCAAGCTTTTCCAAAGTAGCTGTGCCAAGTGAAACTTCCTCCATCAGTGGATGAGAGTTCCTGTTGCTCCACTTCCTTGTCAGCCTTTGTTGTCATCAGTTTGTGTAATTTAGCCTATTCGATGGGTATGTAGTTATATTCTCATAGTGGCTTAATTAGCATTCCTTGATTATGGTTGAGGGTGAGCATCTTTCTATATGTATATTGGCTACTTGAATGTCATTTTTGTAAAATTCATAGGCTATTCTTCTACTGAATTTTTTACCCTCATTGATTTGTAAGAGGCCTTTTTATACTCTGGATACGAGCCTCCTTTGTGGCTTGCGTTTTCATTCTCCAAAATGGTGTTTTTTTAAAACAGAGATGTTCTTAATTTTAATATGGTCAGAATTATCCATCTTTTTTTTTTTATGGTTAGTGCTTTTGCGTGTGTCTGTGTGAACTGCTTAAGTTTTTCTTTATATTAACTTCATGGAAATAGCCTTCTATATTATCTCTTGGAAGTTTTATGCCTTCAGTTTTTGGTTCTGAAGTCTGGGGCTTGATTTCTTTAATAGGTAATAGGAGGTAGTGGGAGTTCCCTGGCTTTCCAGGTTTTAGGACTCCCCGCTTTCACTGCTGAGGGCCCGGGTTCAATCCTTGGTTGGGGAACTAAGATCCTGCAAGCCACATGCAGTGAGGCCAAAAAAAAAAAAAAAAAAAAAAGGACCAAAAAAAGGAGGTAGGGGTCGTTTCATTTTTTTTATATGGATAGGCAACTATCCCAGTACCACTTATTGCAAAAGCTTTTCTTCCCAATTCACTGATGGGTTAACTTTTTTTTCTCCTTCAGTTTTATTGAGATATGATTGACATATAACATTGTATTTAAGATATACAACATAATGATATGATAGGATATATACGTATATTTCAAAATGATTAACACAGTAAGTTTAGTTAATATCCATCACCTAGCTTAGAAAATTTTTTTCTTGTGATGAGAACTTTTAAGGTTAGCAACTTTCTTATATACAACACAGTATTATTGTTAACTGTAGTCACCATGCTGTACATTACATATCCAGGGCTTATTTGTCTTATAATGGAAATTTGTGCCTTTTGACCCCCTTCACCCATTTCACCCATCCCCACCTCTGGCAACCACCACTCTGAATTTGGTTGTTTTAGATTCCACATGTAAGTGCGATCATATGGTATTTGTCTCTCTCTGCCTGACTGACTTCACTTAGCATCCATGTTGTCACCAGTGGCAGGATTTCCTTCTTTTTATGGCTGAATAATATTACGTTGTATTTATATATACCACAACTTTATCTAGTTATCTGTTGATGGACATTTATGTTGTTTCCATGTCATGGCTGTAAGTAGTGCTGCAGTGAACATGTGGGTGCAGCTATCTCTTCAAAATAGTGATTTTATTTCCTTTAGATACATGCCCAGAGGTGGGATTGCTGAATCATGTGCTACTTCTATTTTTAATTTTTTGAGGAACCTCCTTACTGTTTCCATAGTGGCTGAACCAATATACATTCCCATAAAGAGCACACAGTAGTTACCTTTTCTCCACATTCTTGCCAGTATTTGTTATCTCATGTCTTTCGTTAATAGCCATTCTAACAAGTGATGATATCTCATTGTGGTTTTGATTTGCATTTGCCTGATATGGAGTACCTTTTCATGTGCTTGTTTTCGTGCGTTTTCATGTCTTCTTTGGAATAATGTCTATTCAGTTCCTGTGCCTATTTTTTAATTGGATTGTTTGGGGATTTTTGTTTGTTTGTTTGTTTGTTTTTGCTATTGAGTTGTATGAGTTCTTTATATATTTTGGGTAGTCCAACATATGATTCGCAAATGTTTTCTCCCATTCTGTAGATTTCATTTTTATTTTATTGATGGTTTCCTTTGCTGTGCAGAAGCTTTTTAGTTTGATGTAGTCCCACTTGCTTATTTTTGCTTTTGTTGCCTTTGCTTTTGGTGTCAAATCCAAAAAATAATTGCCCTATGTTTTCTTCTAGGAGTTTTATGATTTCAAGTCTTATGTCTAAGTCATTAATCCATTTTGAGTTGATTTTTCTGTATGGTATAAGATAGGGATCCAATTTTATTTCTTGGCATACAACTATCTAATTTTCCCAACACCATTTATTGAAGAGGTTGTCCTTTCCCTATTGTGTATTCTTGGCTCCTTTGTCAAGTTAATTGACGAGGACTTCCCTGGTGGTCCAGTGGTGAAGACTTCTTGCTCCCAATGCAGAAGGGACCAGGTTCAAACCCTGGTCAGGGAACTAGATCCTGCCTGCTGCAACTAAAGATCCTGTGTGCCACAGCTAAGACCCAGCATGGCCAAGTAAATAAATAGTTTTTTAAAAATTAATTTAAAAAAAAGTTAATCGACTATATGTGGGGTTTATTTAAGGACCGTCTATTCTGTTCCTTTGAGCTATGTGTCTATTTTATGCCAGTACCATACTGTTTTAATTACCATAGCTTTGTAATATAGTTTGAAAGCAGGAAGTGTGATGGCCTCTACTTTTATTCTTCTTTCTCAACATTACTTTGGCTATTTAGAGTCTTTTGTGGTGCCATAGAAATTTTAGGATTGTTTTTTCTATTTCTGTGAAAATCACTATTGGAATTGCACTGACTCTATAGATTGCTTTGGGTAATTTAGACATTTTAATAATATTAATTTTTCTAGTCCATGAGCATGGAATATCTTTCCATTTGTGTATTGTTCAGTTTCTATCATCAGTGTCCTATAGTTTTCAGCATAGATATCTTTTACCTCCTTGTTTAAATTTATTCCTAGGTATTTTATTCCTTTTGATGCAATTGTTGCATCAAAATGGGGTTTTCTTTATTTTTCAGATACTTCATTGTTAGTGTATAGAAACACTTCTGATTTTTGTATTAACCTATTTTTTTAACCTGTTATTATGGAAAATTTTAAACATGTAAAAGTAAACAAAAGAGTAAAATAAATCCAATCACCCTCCTTAAATACTTATAAAGTTTTGGCCAATCATACTTTCACCTTTCTCCCATGATATTTTGAACCATATCCTAACATAATTTCATAATTCTAAATATTACAATATAAATTTCTATAACAAGGTCATTTTTAATGTAATCACAGTACCATTATCACAAAAAATTTAATAACAGTTCCTTAATATCAAAAAAATTCAAGATTCAGATCTCTAATTATTTCATAAATTTTAAATAGTTTAAATTAAGTCCCAAATAAAGTCCATGCATTGCATTTGGTTGGTGTGGTTTTTTCAGTCTCCTAATCTCTAGGTGTGCTGCCATCATTTTTTTTTAACTTGAAATTTTTTTTTACTCATGTTGATGAGTTAACTTTTAATTGGGCTGAAACTTTAAGTTAATGTATAATAATAGCAAATCACTTTATACACCTGAAACTAATATAATATTTAAGTCGATTATACTTCAATTAAAAACAAAACAAAACAAAAAACCTTTGTTTATTTAAAACTATTCCCATTGCATTAAAGAATCAAAACACTCTTCCTGATCTAGAAATACCTAATTTATTTCTCTCTGTATGTCTCTCGTTTAACTTGTCTGGCTCCTTTATTCCATAGGTGCTGATAGTTGATCTCTGTGCAGACAAGTTCTTACAGGAGGTGAGTGACAAAGGAGATGATTACATAATGTTTGGGGATAATTGGCCAGAAAATATGTGAAAGTACTTAGAGAAGGTGACTCAGGCAAGACTTATAGTTCCTACACACACTTGACTTGACACTGTGGCCAATCATACAAGATTGACCTAAAAAATTTGGCTTGGGTTCATTGTTGTCTGTCCCAATTTAAGGAAAGAGGAAACAGATTAAATATTTTCAAAAGAGGTAACCCTCCCTTCAAGTCTTACGGGTTGATGTATAGTCCTCTAATTTAATTAAATTTAAGAAGCATTCAAGGGCAGTCAAGGGAGGGAGGGAATACGGGGATATGTGTATAAAAACAGATGATTGAACTTGGTATACCCCCCCCAAAATAATTAAATTAATTAATAAATTAAAAAAAAAAAAAGAAGCATTCAGCACCGGTTATTTCTAGATATTCTGTTAACCAGTCAGAAACTAAAGATGACTAAGATATTCAGTTTGATCCCTCAGGCCTTATAGTTTAAAGGGGAGAGGGAGCAGACATAGCCATAAAGCTTTAGAAATGGTATATTAGAAATTTACACAAGATAGAGAGTAGGGGCAGAAAGGAAGTGGTCACTTACTCTGGATAGTGAAGTAGAGAGGAGAATTAGTAAAGCGTTAGAGCAACCCTCTGTATGTAACTTGTATATGGGTGAAAAGAATGTTTCCCAAGACTGTCTTTTTTCAAAATCAATCAGTTCATCATATTTGAAGTGCCATTTATTTGGGGATGGTCTTTGTAATATAGCATAAGACTTGGAGATGAGAAATATTTGGTGGGAAAGTGCCAGAAAATTTTATAAGGTATATTATTTATTTTTCTTAAATGTAATTATGATACATACACCATAAGTGTCATGGATTTTGCTCAGTGTAGGGAAGAAAGCTTGAGGTTGACTCTTCAGCCAGAATATATGCAAAGCCACCTGTGGGACTTGGGGGACTTAAATAGGGCACGGTTAAGACTTTCTCAAAGCTCAGGAAAATCCCAATTTCTTCCCTTAAGGTATCTGATGAGGATGAAATTCTGCCACCTAAACTCCAAGCTGCCCTGATGCAGATTTTGGAAGAACGAAATGAAATCTTGGCTCAGGAGCAGAATTTTTTGCAAGGTATGAGACAAGTGGTCTGAGTATTTAAGGTCAAGGCAGTAAATACCAACTGCCTAGCACCCTGCCAAATCATATGCAAAAGTGGTATGAGATTGCCTGTGCCTTCGTAAGCTTGTACTCAGCTTCCTTGCTCAGCCTCAGATGTGCCAAGGCACCCTCTGTTTCAGGACTTTTGCATTTGCTCAGTTCCATGTACAAAATGCTGTTCCCCTAGATACCCACGTGGCTCCTGCTCTTTGTTCTTGCAGTTCCATGCTCAGATGTCACTTTCTTAGTGAGGCCTTTCCTGACTGTCCTGTTTAAAATTGTTCCCGTTCCCTTAGCACTTCCTATCCTCCTCCCTGACCTTGTTTTTCTCCATGGCTTTCATCACCATCTGATGTGCTGTAGCATGTAGGTTCCATGAGAGCAGTGATTGTCTGTTTGTTTTCTATTTCCAATACTTTAAACAGAATTAGTAAATAGGTACTCAGTAAGCATCTGTTGAATGAAAGGATGAATAATATTTATTGGGCGGCTTACTCTGTGCCAGGCATTGTTTTAAGCACTTAGCATACATCTCATTTCATCCTTGTGATATCTTTATGAAGTAGGTATTATTATTTAATCTCCATTTTACAGATGAGAGCACTAGGGCTGTTTACTGATGGGCGACATTAGAGAAGAAGCAGGTGAGGAGTAACTAAAAGTTCAGTTTTGAATATTAAGTTTAAGATACCTTTTGGACATCTGATACCTGGCAGACATTCAGCTGGAGTTATCAGATAGGCATTTATATACATGAATTTGAGATTCAGAGGAAAGATTTGGGCTAGAGACATACATTTAAAAGTTGCTATCTTAGAACTGTGGGACCAGATGAGATAACCCAATAGAGTAAGTATGGATAGGAAATTTTAAAGATTTAAGGACTGAGCCCTGGTTGGAAATGATGTGCTTAGATTTCCAGCTTTTGGTAGTTGGGAAAAGGAGAAGGATCCAGCAAAGGAGACTAAAAGGAGCAGCTAGTGAAGTAGGTGAAAAACCAGGAGTATGTGATATTGTAGAAGCTGAGTAAAGAAAATATTCCATGAAGGAGAGAGTAAACAGTTATGTTCTTTTGGTTTTGTTTTTTTAATTTTTATTGGAGTATAGTTGCTTTACAATATTGTGTTAGTTCATACTGTAGAGCAAAGTTGAATCGGCTATACATATACATATATCCCCTCTTTTTTGGATTTCTCTCTCATTTAGTTCACCACAGAGCATTGAGTAGATTTCCCTGTGCTATACAGTAGGTTCTCATTAGTTATCTATTTTATACATAGTATCAATAGTGCATATATGTCAGTCCCAATCTCCCAATTCATCCCACCACCCCCCAACAGTTATGTTTAATGCTGCAAAGAAATCCAGTAATATGAAGACTGAGAATTGACCAGTAGATTTGGCACTGGCCAAATGGGAATGGGACAATGGGAAGGGCTCTGGAGACCTTGGTAACAGCAGATTCAGTGAAATGATGGGAAGAAACTGAGACTGGGAAAGGTTCAGAAGAGAATTGGAATGACAGTCAGCTTTTTGTAAAATTTTAGTGGAAGTACAAAGGGCCAAGAATAGCTAAGACACTCCTAAAAAAGAAGAAGATTGAAGGGCTTGCCCTACAAAACACCAAGATTGATTATAAAGTCATAGTAACTAAGATTGTTTGGTTTGGTTACAGAAATAAATAGAGCAATAAAATTGGAAAGAATAGAGAATGCACATGCATAAGGAAACTTGATTTGTGTCAGCACCAGCATTGAATATCAGTGGGAGGTGAATGAACCATTCAATAAACAATTCTAGGGCAACTGGTTTTGCCCTACAAAGAAATGGATATAGATCTATACTTCACTTTTTGCCCTGAAAAGAAATGGATATAGATCTATACTTCATGTTATACACAAAATTAATTTGGATGAATTAAAGACTTAAATGTTAAAAGTAAAACATTAAAAATGTTTAGGGACTTCTCTGGTGGTCCAGTGGCCAAGACTCAGTGCACCCAGTCAGGGGGCCTGGGTTCAGTTCCTGGTCAGGGAACTAGATCCCACATGCCTCAACTAAGAGTCCACATGCTGCAGCTGAACATGCTGCAAGGAAGATTGCATGTGCCGCAGCTAAGACCTGGTGCGGCCAAAATAAAAAATAAATAAATAAAAATTTTAAAAATGTTTAGAAAATAATAGAAGAAAATATTTTATGTTTGGGGACAGTAATGGATTTCTTAAATGTGGCACAAAGAGCACAGATTATAAAGGATAAGATTGATTAATTTGACTATGCTAGATATTTTTAATTTCTGTTCATCAAGGGACACCATGGAAAAGAAATAAAAAACAAGCTATAAACTAGATGAAGACATTTTCAACAAATATAACTAATGCAGGAATAGTATCTAGAATTTTGTTTTAAAAATTCCTACAATTTAAAAGTAAAAAGATGAACAACCCAAGAGAAAAATGGGGAAAAGATGAACAGTTGTTTCATAGAGGAGGAAACATGAAAGGCCAATAAATATATGAAAAGCTACACAACCCCATCAAAATCAGGGAAATGTAAATTAAAACCACAGTGAGATACCATTTTACCTCCACCATATTGGCAAAAATTTAAAAGTCTGACAGTATCAGGTGTTGATGAGAATGTGTAAATTACTTCAACCCCTTTGGAGAAACAATTTGGCATCATGTAGTAACTTTAAAGGTGTACATATCCTGCAGGCCAACAATTACATTTTAGATACATACACAGAGAAACTCTTGCACATGATAACTAGTAAACAAGTAAACATTATTTTTTATAGTGGTATTGTATGTGATAGCAAAAACTAAAAACAAGCTAAATTTCCATTCACAGGAGAATATAGCATTAAAAAAAAAAGGAATCTTAAAAATATACATCGTGAAGATCCCCTTAGTTGTGGAACTAAGACCCAGCTCAACCAAAGAAATAAATATTTTTTAAAAAAACCATTGAATTAAACAGTAAGTTGCAGAAGAATATAATGTTTTATATAATGTTCAGAGACATACAAAACCTAACAATATGTTGTTAGGGTTGCATGTGTATAGTAAGACTGTAAAGTAAAGCAAATGATATACACAAAATTACAAATAATGGTCACTCTCTATTGGAAGGTAGGGGAAGAACACCATTGATAGGGCATCACACCAGGAACTTCGGAGATACTCATTACGTTCTGTTCTAAGCTTTGTGGTAGGCCTTTTGTGGTCATTTCACTGATGATCTTATGAAATATTCATACATGTTAAAAGAACGTATAAAGTTTATGCATTAAAACAGAAACAAAGAATGGAAGATAAGTTATAGAAAAACAGTTTTTAAAAGAAAGGGAATTAGGTATAAGAAGTGGATACAGCAGGTATAAACAATTCTTCCAAGAAATTTTTTTGCTGCAAACTGGAGGAGAGATGGGACAGTAACTGGAGGGGATGGGAGAGTGGGGCAGAAGTGTTGACAATAAAAGCAGTGATGGATTCTCAGCTGCAAAAAGAAAAAGATGAGAAGGAAGTCTGTTGAACAAAATATAACAAAAATCTAGATTAGAATAAAAATGTAGGGACTTCCCTGGTGGTCCAGTAATTAAGAATCTGCCTTCCAATGCAGGGGATGTGGTTTGATCCCTGGTCGGGGAACTAAGATCCCACATGCTGCAGGGTAACTAAATCCATATGCCACAACTACTGCATGCTGCAACAGAGATCCCGCACGCCGCAACTAAGACCTGACGCAGCCAAATAATAAAAATAAAATGTAAAAAAAAAAGGGAATTAAAACGCAATATCGGAAGAGACCTTAGAAATTGCCTAATCAGCCACTTCATCATACAGATATGGAAAGAGAGGCTGCAAGAGGTAAAACAAGTTGCCCACTTTTATACAGCTGCTTCATGGTAGAAGTCTGGTTAAACTTAGGTCCCAGATTCCCAGTCAGCCCATGGGAAAGAGCAAGAGACAGTGTGAAAGAAAAAATACGATTTTGTTACGGGAGGCAAAGGAGGAGTTTAAGTTGAACCTGAGGTTTGAGCCTAGAACCTGCAAGGCAACACATTGCACTATATTGTAGTGGTTAAGAATCACTTGACTTGGGAGTCCTGCAGCTTCTCCACAGTGCTGAATTCTCCAGAGCTTCTCCCTGGAGAATGTCTTTGATATGAGCCTCAGTTTCCTCAGCTATAAAAGGGAAATAATAGACCTACCTCATTGGATTATTTTTAAATTTGTAAAAGCACTCAATAAATTATTTATTATGGAATAATCATGATGCAATATGAAATGAGAAAGTTGAGAAAGAGACTGATTTGGTGGAGAAATACTGTATAATGAATTTGGTTTTTGCCATGTATTGTTTATTTTATTTGATTCTTAGTCTACCAATTCCCCAAAAGGACCTGAGATGGTGACTTTTTTGTATTTTTTATTTTTTTGGCCACACTGTGCAGCTTGTAGCATCTTAGTTCCCCAGCCAAGGGTCAAACCCATGCCCTCAGCAGTGAGAGCACAGAGTCCTAACCACTGGACTGCCAGGGAATTCCCTAGATGGTGACTTTTAGACAAATGGAATGTAAGTGCTAATGGGACAGCCAAATGATGATCACCTATAGGTAGCCTGAAAATACAGAAAGTGAATTTTGGTGAAATATCAGGACTGGAGATCTGAGGTTGAGAGGTAGTGACAAAGAAAGTCAGCTCTCTCTCTATGCCAGTTAGCTCTTTAAGGAAAGGAATGTTGAAGAGAAGAGGTCTGAAGACCATGCCCAGGCAAAGGAAGAAGAGGCAAAAGCAAAACAAATGTTTGATCATAAAGGCAAGAGAGGAATCAGGAAATCAGGAGAGCATAAAGTTGTGGGAGACAAGAGGAATGAGAAGAAGGTCAGCACAAATGCAGCCTAGAGTTTAAAGGAGGATAAAAATAGAAAAGCAGATTAAAGTTGGCTGATTCTCACGGGTGGCCTTTGAAAGAATAGTTACAGTGAAATCACAGATGTGCAGACCACAGTATGTGTGGGAAGAAAATGAAGGTAAGAATATAAGCCATTTTCTTTTTTTCAAGTCATGAAGAGTGCAAGAAAGCTAAGAATGAGGATTCCTGCACTTATTCTCTATTCTTTAATCTATGATTCCCTAGGTGACACTTTTATAACCAAAGCCAGTGTCCCTGTAAACACAAAACTAAGGGGATTTTTTTTTCCCTTTCTTTCTTTTTTCTTTCATCTTGCAAAAGATGTGACACTCAACTCTCTGGTGTCTGAAGCATTTGTCAGGTTTTTTGTGGAGCTGGTGGGACATTATTCTTTGAGCATGACTGTCACTGAGCGTGGAGAGCGTGTATTCCAAAGGGAGCCATTCCGTAAATCCCACACCTCCCGAAGTGTCCGCCACTTCCTGGATCTCTTCATGGAAACTCAGATGTTCGCAGGATTCATCCAGGACCGAGAGCTTCGGAAAAGTGGGGTAAAAGGTCAGTTTCATCATAAAGTTCTCCCTCTGTATTTAGTGAGCACTTGAAAGATTTGAAAATAATATGAACAAAAAATAGCATAAAGCTACAAGGGCTATGAGTTGTTTATCACGGGAAACATTTATCTTGTGATATTGTTTTAGCTATGGAAGTACATTGGTAGTGAGCACAGTGTTTTACTCAGTTGATTTTCTGTCTTGAATGTATGACAGTTTCAACAACATGAGTTTTCCTTGTAGGTTTGTTTGAGGTCCGGGCCCTCCAGTATTTAGAAACAATTCCTGAGTCTGAGCCCAGTGGAGTGAATAGAATTTTGCGGAGTCTTGGTAAGTTGCTATGTTTTCCTGCTAGATACATGTAGTTTAAAAAAACAAAACAAAAACAACTTTTGCAGTAATCATACCTCATCACAAAAGCTTTATAATCACATCAACAATGTAACCTCAAGTAGGGTGACCAGAAACCATGACCCTGTTTGCCAAGTACTTTGGAGAAAGACAAGACTCCTTCTCAGAGGTTAGGATTCTCCATCAGAGTTGTCCATGGGGCTGTTTTCCTCAGATGAAGTTCCCTCATGATATAAAAATTTTGCATATCATGATTTTTAATCTTTTCTAGGCCACATCCCTGGAAGAATCTTATTAAAACTGCACCTTTTCCCAGAAAAATATACTTGGAGCATATAAACAAATCTTGCATATGATTTTAGGGTGTTTATGGACCCCCTTGAAGCCCACCCACCCTTGAAGCCCACCCAGGTTAAAAATACCTGGTTCAGATGGCCTCTGAGGCAAAAGAGGATTCCCTACAGGTTTCTAACTTTACACTTCATAAGGAAACACAGTTGTTTATGAGTTTTCAATTATAGTTAACTTTTAATTCCCCAGTGTATTATAGGAGAACAGTGGTGTATTCTATGGTATTTATATTGATCTTTGAAATATATGCCCCCCTAAGTAAAATGAGCCCCTAACTAGCTGAGAGAGGCCTTGGACAAATTATGCCTAGGGCTGTTATTTCACCTTTATACCATGGTTATATTAGATCAGTGGTTCTCAGCTCTGATTACAATATTATAATCTCTGGGAAACGTAAATGAAAATCTGGGGAATTCCCTGGTTGTCCAGTGGTTAGGACTCTGCGCTTCCACTGCAGGGGGCACGGGTTTGATCCTTGGTCAGGGAACTAAGATCCTGCAAGCTGCACTATGCGGCCAAAAAAAAAAGAAAGAAAAGAAAAAACAAAGTCACTCCTACCCCACACCAGGCTCCAAGAAATCTGTGGGGAGCAGGACAAGTGATTTTAACCTGTTGTCAGGTTTGAAAACCATGGGATTAGATGATGTCTGAGTTCTCTTCTATCTCTGCAATTAGGCATTTGGGGATTTTATGTGTGTGTGTTTGGTTTGACTTGTTTTCTGTGTGTGTGTGTGGTTAAACACATCAACTGATCGCTTGAGATGGCAGCTTACTCCTGGGCTGTTCTGAATGCCTAGCTTTAATCCCGTGCCTCAAATAATGTATAATAAATAAAAATGAACTAATGAGAATTCACTCTACTTTTTTTCCTTTAGGAAGTAAAATGAAATTTCTGCAGAAGAAATGAAATCTTTGATTGACTGCCTCCATCCTAACTAGAACAAAAAGTGCCAAAGAAACTATTTTTCCCAGAGTCAGCATGCCCTGAAGTATTCTACAGAATCTTGAAAGTTGAAAGGTTACAGAGTAGGCCAGGTTCTTGGAGGAGGATTCTCCTGTTGCTGCTGTAGTAATCACTGGAGAATTGTTGGGAGTAGCCTGGAACCAGTGCTCTCTTTATTCTGCCTCCTGATTTTTTTTAAGTGGCCTTTTCTTTTTGATTCTTGGGCTCATTCTTTGTGTTTTAAGCTCAGTCTGTGTAGGCACTTGTCTTTTACAAGAGAAAGAGGTGGTGTTGCATTTTAAAAACAACTCAGATGAGCACGATGAGAAAGTGCTACATTTAAGGTACTAAGGAGGTGTGATAGAAGTTGAGGACACTATCCCTTCACAAATAATTCTCATCACGGAAATACCATGGCAGCTTTAAACCTATGGGCTGTTTGAGCCATGCTAAGAAATATACTCACCTTTTTCCCCGCTTTGGTCTAATGCTCTCTCTTGGGGAATCTCACTTAGGTGGAAGCCCTATTTATTAGCACTGTTATTGAGTATCTTATAAAAATAGACATCTTACAGCTCCTCCTCCACATTGTGTGGCACTTGGGTAACTTGTCCCTCACGTGTCAATATTAAACTTTGGGGAATTATAGCTAATAGGGGGACTTCCCTGGCCGTCCAGTGGTTAAGACGCCACACTTCCACTACAGGGGGTGCAGGTTCAAACTCTGGTCCAAGAACTAAGATCTCCCGTGCAGATCCCACATGCCATGCAGCATGGCCAAAAAAAAAAAAAAAAAAAAAACAGAAAAGAGAAAAATATATAGCTAATAGGAAAATGTCCTTTAAGGGCATGAAAACTACCTTCTTTTTAGTGTCCAGCATGTGCCATGAATGGTACATGTATGTACGTCATCTTAATCTTTAAATCAACGTTATGAGATGTTTGCATCTCCACTTTACTGATGAGGAAAATGGAATTCAGAGTTTAAGTAACTTTAAAGTGAAGCCAGGACTGTTATGAACACAGAGAAAGTTGGTTATTCCTACTGATGGAAATTTGAGCTCTGTGGGACTATAGCTATTGAAAGAGGTTTTTTGTTTGGTTTTTTTTGGGGGGTTTTTTTTAAGCTGAAGTGTACCAGAGTCAACTTGCAGCTCTGAGGATAAGGGACTTCAAACTGTAGGTATCTAGATGAGACTCTTTTTTTTTTTTTGGTTCCTCTAGAAATGTTGGACTTTTTGCTCTCAGTAAATTGGACTCAGAATGTGGACATTTCCTGGGCACACGCCACATCATCACTCCAACCCTTAATATCTAAAGTAGCAGCAGTAATTTGAAAAAGGAATTTGTCAGCAATGGTGTAATTTTAGTTGGTAAATGTTATAGCAAGTGTCAGTTTGTTTTCTTTAGCTCCTGCTGATGGCTTTAACTGGCATAAAAAATATTTATTCAAACTTAAACTGTTATAAGTTCTGTTATGATACAACTTACTAACTTGTGCAGTATTGTCATTACAACCCATTCAGGTGTGCAGGAATGGGTCTTAAGCAGACACCATTTAAGATGGTGCTGTACAATACAATTCCTACAGATGTGGGTCCAGAAAATAGAACTGAGCCTATGTTTTACTAACAACAACAAAGTTTATTAAGCAGCTTACCCCAGAGGGGCTCTTACCAGACATTTCCCCATTTGGTCTCTTCTGACACTCCCACCCTGAGAGAACACTTAGTAATTGGGAATTGAGTGTTTATAAAATGGGGGTAGAAGGTGTTACTGTGGTGGATCCCAGCCATCCCTCCGTGAGAAGGACTTTTCTTCAGGGATGGGAGTCTTATTTTATCCCTGTGATCTGAAGCTGCTTTCTTTTATTCAGTATGTTTTACTTTGTTTTTGTAAAGTATTACAAATTCTGGACATGTTTGTAAAATAATTGCTCAAGATTTGTATAAAATGTTTACAGATCTTTTAATGAATAAATACAAAAAATTCCATGGATCTCTTGGAGAATTTGTAAAGATCTTTTACTCAACTTAAATCTATAGCTAATATATCTAATGGTAGGTAGAAGATAGTCGATCCTTGACTAACCAAGCTTAATTACCGTGACCAACATTTCCAGGCCCTTGGCAAAGTTTGGGTCTAGATTTGCATACCGGGCACGGGTATATAGTCCGACTACCTGATTTGGTCTTCCCCTGCTTAGGCAAAAGGAGCTGGAAGCCAGGGACCAGAGATTGGGCACCAACAGGAGCAGAAGTGGTTGGAGGCAAAGAGGGGAGCTATTACCGGAAGTTTTAAAAGCAAAATGATTGGATTTTATAGACGCCCTAAAGGCAAAATCACAGTGTTTTTTAAAAGATGGGATGAGCGGGCAGTTATCTCGCCTGGCTGGGAGATCAAGTTCGTTTGTTACGCAGTCTAAAGCTTCGCAATTGTAACTGGAGACTAGCGCCCACTTGCAGAACCTGTGAAAGAACTGCATTTATTCAGGGCAAAGATTCTCAGAGCGCCGAGGAGGAAGAATAGTGGGGGTGCAAGCAAGGAAGTGCAAAGGGAGAGACGTTTAACGGAAGAAGGTGTAAGGTTAGGGGAGTAAAGCCGAGGTGGGAAACCACTATATTTCTCCCCGCCAAATCCTGCAGCAAGTTCCTTCCAAAAGTTTTAAAGGATTCCCCTCCCAGATATCAGCATTCTGGAGGAAACCAAAAGTCCCAACTCCTCTCCACTTTGCTGCCAGTCGGAGGCAAAAGAGTGGAGCGGGGGGAGCCGGAAACTGAGATGTATCGCTGACTCTGGGAAACCAGGACGTGACGTGACGTCACGTCCGACCAAAACAAAATGGCCGGGCAATTTCAAGCGAGCGCGTCCTCAGAATTAACAACTTAGCATGCGCCAAAGCTGATGCGCAGGTGACGTCATTACGTTAGTGCCGGGCGCAGCGACGTGATTATGTCAGCGTCGGGCGCAGGAGTATTTAAGTGAGCCTGAGCCGGCGCAGACGCAGAAGACTCCGGCGAACGTAAGAATGGCGGGCACCGGGTTGGTGGCTGGAGAGGTTGTGGTGGATGCGCTGCCGTATTTTGACCAGGGTTATGAAGCGCCTGGTGTTCGAGAAGCGGTAAGTTCGGGGTGTCTGTGTCACCGACTCAGCGCTTGCTGGCCCTTAGTGCTGGAAGAATCGCCTAACGGTTTGCTGCCGCTACCCCGGCCCCTGTTCTCCTTCTTAGGCTGCGGCGTTGGTGGAGGAGGAAACTCGCAGATACCGACCTACCAAGAACTACCTGAGCTACCTGACAGCCCCGGATTACTCCGCTTTTGAAGTAAGTGTGATGTTTTGAGCCCAGCGTAGGAACCAGGATTCTGTGAATCTTTATTTTGGATCGAGAGCCTTCGCCACCTAAAAGTGAATTTTAAATTCCAGTTTTAACTGTTACTTGCCTAGCTACTGCTTACCCTTTTGTATAGATATTGCCAATCGATTGAAAATAGCTACATAGATAAGCCTTTTCCGGGGTTCTTATTTCTGAGACCCATAGACGGACTTTCTGGTGCCCCGCGAACTGACCTAATAATGCAAAAATTAGTGTTAAGTTTTTCCGAGACAGGTTTATTGCGTAAATTCTCAAAAGGATCCCCTTCTAAGTAAGGCCTACTGTAAAACAAGTGATCGAGGGCTTTTTAATATATTTACAAGAGCCTAATTACCTAAGCCTCTGAGTACCACTGGAGGGCGACCTTAAGTATTTACTGAGTGTACGTGAATGACTGTAGAGAAATCATATGTAAGTGAACCATATCAAACCATTTAGATATTTAGCTTAGAGGTGCACCCAAAATACTATTTAGGGTCTAATTAGCTGAATGAAATGTAAAATATAATTTCTAAGTTAATGGATTCTGTTAGGCATTTTAGTACATATGTTTCTTTTTTTCCTCCCCATTACAGTTAACCGTTAATTTTTGAAAGAATTTTGTTACTAAAACATAGGATTCTCTATTGAAGTAACATGAAAAAAAACATTGGTTAGGTTTTAAGTAGGAGAGAGGTGTTCCTATGGCATGCTGTTTTCCCACGCTTTTTCTAAATGTTGTTACCTAAATATAGATGTTACTGCATTAAGAACTAAGGACAGTAATGGGTTCTTATTAGCTTGACTTCTGAAAGTTTCAGATAACTGCATTTAATCGTAAACATTTTTTTTAATAATATTTATTTTATTTTTGGCTGCGTCAGGTCTTAGTTGTGGCGTGCAGGATCCTCCACTGCAGTGTGCTGTCTTCTCTCTAGTTGTGGCCCGTGTGCTCAGTAGTTGCGGCACATGGGCTTAGTTGCACAGAGGCATGTGGAATCTTAGTTCTCCGACTGGGAATGGAACCCATGTCCCCTGCATTGGAAGGCAGATTCTTAACCACTGGACCACCAGGGAAGTCCCCAGTCACAAACTTTTAAATACTCAAGGCAGTTTTGTTTTTAGCCATTTTAGATACAACCTATGCTTCATATCTTTATAATTAGTGTGCTAATTATTTAATGCTTTTTAATAGTAGAAGCTAATAGTGTACTGGGCTCACTATCTCAGTCCTAAAAACAGCTCTGTGGACTATATAACTGTATTATCTGTATATAATAAGTGTTTATTATCCCAGTTAAGAGGTGGGAAAACTGCAGCTTAGGCTAACTAATTTGCGCAAGACCTTAAGCACTCCTCAGACCGCTTTTGAAACTGCTCTTTCATTAATTCACTTAACAGCTGTTTCTGAAGATTGATTCTATTCTTGTCACTGAGGAATAGGAGTTTACTTTCTGGAATGTGGAGGCAGATGAATCAGAAAATATCAGATTATTGATAAAGCTATACAGAGAAAGTAGTGATATGATATAGAGTGATTGGGTGACTGCTTTAGATAAGATGGTTGAGGAAGGCCTGTCTAAGCTGAGAAGAGAATGCTCCATGACCAGGGATCTTTTTTGTCTTCTTCACCACTGTATTTTCATCACTTAAAACAGTGTTTGGCAGACTATAGGCACCCAAATATTTATCATTGAATGTATGAAGAGCTTCTAAGGCAGTTTAATGAATGCTACTGTATTTTTGTGATTTCTCTCTTAATTGTTAGTTTTTACTCTGTCACTGTACATAGCCTTCTAGCTAGAATGCCTTAGTTTCTGCAGGAAACTAAACCACATTTTCTTAGAGTTGTGTGAAACTCAGCAATAGTCCAAAAAAGGCTTTCTCCAACGAAGACATGCTTAATTTTAAACAAGGAATGTGGGCTTCTGGAAGGCCTTTTTTGCTTACTCTTTAGTCTAAATGGAATAGGATGTTGACCAAAACATTGGACCTAAAGAGGTAGAGCTATATACCACATTTTTTTTAAATAGTAAAATTGTTAGAGCAAAGAGCAGAACCAGTTCTTTTTGTCCCTTCCCCAGTTCTCCGTTCTTTGCAAAGAGTAAAGTATGAAAAAGAGCAGCCAGCCTCAAAAGCAAAGTATAGGTTTAGGCTCACAGCACTAAAGCAAATTATTTTACGTCCCAAGTCCTCTTCTGTCTTCCCCTGCCCCCAGTGAATACTTAGATCCATAGTTCTCAACACTGGCTTCATTTTACAATCAGCTGGTGAGTTAAAAACAAAAGTTACAATCATGTCCTGTCTCCACCTCAGAAGAGTAAATGGGAGTCTGGGAGAGGAGTGATATGTGACTGGTACTGGAATTGCTTTTGAAGCTCCCATTTGGTTCTAAATGTGCTGTTGGGACTGAGAACCACTGATTTAGGATTAATCCTTTTCTCTGAGGGCCCCTTTACATATGAAGAGTGTATGTGCCTGTGTGCTTCTCCAGATTCTAGAGAGCACTGGCTCCAGAGAAGACTTAGGGGAGGGGAAATGATCCATTATAATGAAGAGTTATTTATTTGGTGGTTGTTAATTTCAGTTTGTTGATACGGTTTTGGAAATAATTCTTTCTTAAACTTATGCATCAGACTGACATAATGAGAAATGAATTTGAAAGATTGGCTGCTCGACAACCGATTGAATTGCTCAGTATGAAACGGTAAGTCCTATTTCTGGGTTCAGCTGGGCTTAAATCATTGTTTAATTTTAATTTGTTTTATTAGTACAGTTGCTGTAGCCGTTATAAAATAAATGTGGAAAAGAAAAAATTCTTCTATATTTTTATATATTTGTTCATATACTAGTTATAATAGTGGCTCATATAATCTTGTGTTAATGATCAAAAATATTCTTTGCACCATTATTTAAAAATTCAGAATATTTTAAAATCAAGTAACGGGAATGGTAAATTGTAACGAAGTTCATGTTTAAGAATTCCCAAGGGAATGTTCCTGATTAGACATGTAGTGCTTGACTCTTACACAGGCAACATTAGTAACCTCAGAGTGCCTGCATAGTTTGACTTTGATTCTTTCACCCTTCCCATATCACTTTACTACAAAACTGTTTTTCCTTCCTCAGGAAAAAATCAAAACACCTTTTCGTTACTTTCACTAAAACGGAGAATTGGGTTGCTTAACACCTGAGGTCCCCTGAGCTCTAAGATAACTGAAATTATGAGAACCAGTAAGTCATCTGGCAGAGCAGAGAGAGCCACGTGAACAATAGGGTTATCCTCTCAGCATATGTACAGATTATAAGAGGGATTTGAGTCTGTAGACCGAAAGGACCAGATTTCTTCTTTTCTTGTGTTCCATTTCCTATCTGACCTAAATGATAATGGCAGGAAAACTTTAGGACTCTTCAGTTCTCCTCTTTCCAGGAGCTTCTGCTCTATAAGATTTTCATGATAGTAACTCCTTCATAACAGTCTATTTTAAACCGTAAGCAGGTCATGTCCATTAAGCAGTAGATTGTGAAGTAAATTTATAAGACATCACAGCAGTTTTTTAAGGAAGTAGGATAGAAAATATCAGAATACATTGCATGTGAAAGTAAGTATTGTTGGGTGAAACTTCTCTTCAGCTATGTGTATTTGTGTACTGGATCACAGTGTAAAATGTTCTTACTGTGGGTTATGATTAGAAGTTCCCAAAATGCTACATATATGATGCATGTGTAAAGCTTGGGGGGTTTTTTTGTTTTATTTTTATTTAAACGAAATGATTTATCACTTCTTAAACCCAGTTGCATATCCCTCAATTTTTCATAGGAACAATTTGGAGTTTTTACAATATCTAGTAAAAAAAAAAAAAAATGGAAATTATAAGTTACTTTTTAGTAACTCAGTAATGAGCTGAGATTTATGAAGAGTGTATGTTGCTGGCTGTGTTGGCAGTATTGAAGGACTGGGTATTATGAAAATAGAGAAAAGACTGAGTTGGAAATGTAAAAATTAGTATATCCCTTTGCCTTTTTTTTCTCTAGAGGAGTGTAGGTATGCAGGTGGGAGGGTGGATGGGTGTAGGTGTGTTTTACAAAAGGACAGCTTAGTTTTTCCTATCCTGCTTTTTTCCCCTAATGTGTGACAGACATCTTAGCATGTTAAGTGTTCTTTAGTGCCTGTAGCAGCTAATTTACCAGTGCATTATATGAATGCACACTGTAGCTTATTGAATCAGTTCACATTGAAATGGACAGTTTGCTGTTACTGTGTATAATGATGCTAAATCTTATTTATAAATTGATTGTTTCTTAGGATAAATAGGTTTCTTATTATTGCAAGGTCGGCATCTTATTTTCCATCTTCTATAGTTTTTACAGTGTGCATAGACCCATGAGGCATTCTGTTGGGAGGAGAGAGAAAGGTTTGGAGGAATATGTGGTTTTATTTCATTGTTGTTTAATTTCAGATATGAACTTCCAGCCCCTTCCTCGGGTCAGAAAAATGACATTACTGCATGGCAGGAATGCGTAAACAATTCTATGGCCCAGTTAGAGCATCAGGCGGTTCGAATTGAGAATCTGGAACTAATGTCACAGCATGGATGCAATGCCTGGAAAGTGTATAATGAGTAAGAAGCCTTTTTTTTTTTTTTTTCTTTAAACCATTCCAGCTGTAGTCTTGTACTTTTTTTTAAATGTGGGAAGCAGAGTAGAAGTGGGATAAAAATAGTATAGCTGGACTTTCACTTGGGATCATGTCCTAGAACTACAACCCCTATGAAAGGCTTTGAGACACACCTCAAAATTTAAGGGGGCATAAACCTAACACATTTATTGTGTAATGTTGCAATAATGAGTTCTGAAGTCTGATTTACAAATCACAGCTTGGTAGAATGTAATCCTTAATGTGGGGGGTTGCTTATACAGTCAACTCTAACTAGTTGCATGTTCTGCTTTATAAAGTGGCCTTGAATATTGAATTAGCAAGTACTGAACCATTTCTTCTGGGAGAAATATGTGCATGTGAACATAAACACATCTCACATAGATTATAATCTTAAATCCTTTAAAACAGCTCATCTTGGCAGATTCTGAATTTTCTTTACTTTATAAAAGAGAAGACAGAGTTCAGAAGTGTTAAGTAACATGCCAGAGTTAGAAATCAAATTCTGTCCTTTGATCATCTCTGCATGAGACCTGAAACAAGAAGGTGGAATATCTCCTTGTTTTGCTCTGGCTGGAAATGTGCATGTCCAGCAGCTCAAATTTTTTGCTGCTCTGAGCATGTCCATGAATGGTTGCAAAGCACTGCAAGTATTGATTTTGGGGTTACAAATAAATTTGAATGAGTAGGCAAATTCACACATACAGAATCTGCAAATAATCAGAATTGACTGTAAGTAGAGAATTAACACCAGAAACAAAAGTGCCACTGAGCTCCTATTTCTGTTCCATGTAACTAGCTTTAGCTTTAGGTTTTGTTGTCTATTTAGGGTTCAGTTTCCAGTTTGTAAAACTCATTGGTTAGAAGATCTCCATGGCTTCTTTGAGCCCTAAAATCCTGAGTTTCTATTAATAGTTTAAGGAGAAAAGGCCATTGAACTTCATGACTGTGCATAAAACTGTTAGAGTTTGATTCCTAAAACAGTAAAGCAAAAATCACAAAATGGTAAGTACCTTTTCTCAGGTTTTCAGAATCATGTTTAAATTTCTACGGCCACATAAGGATCTGTGGGCAAAATCCAGAATTTAAGAAACTACAAAACAAACAATTCACTTTCTGTTGTGAATGTGTTGCAAGGAGAATAAAGGGAAAATGGGCTTGGGGTGATTAAGAAATTTAAGAAAGCAAACCAATCCAAAAAATGTGTATTGCACAAAGTGGAAAAGCGTGATCTTTGTCCACAAGAAGTTTAATCTAGTTGAGGAGGCAAGATATTTTAAGCCAGGTAACCAGTAGTTCATTTTTGGCAGTATGGGGGCAAGTGCTGCATTGTGTGTTGTGGTCCATAAACTGCAGAGATCCAAAGAAAGGGACATTAAGGATTAGGACCATTATAAAAGGGTGCGATTAGGGGTGGGAGTTATTGAAGTATAGTTGCTTTTCGTGTTAGTTTGAGGTGTACAGCATAGTGATTCGGTATCTTTGCAGATTGTATATTCTGTTATAGGTTATTACAAGATAATTGGTATAATTCCCTGTGCTATACAATATATCCCTGTTGCTTATCTATTTTATATATAGTAGTTTGTATCTGTTAATCCCATACCTCTAATTTATCGCTCCTCCCCTTCTCGCTCACTTTTGCTAACCCTAAGTTTTCTATACTTGTGAGTCTGTTTCTGTTTTGCATGAATATTCATTTGTATTATTTTTTAGATTCCACATATAAGTGATATCATGCAGTATCTGTCTCTGTCTGACTTATTTCACTAAACATAGTATTCTCTACAGCCATCCACATTGCTGCATATGGCAGTATTTCTTTTTTATGGCTGAGTAATATTTGCATTGTATATGTGTATATACGCACCATATCTTAATCCAGTCATCTGTTGATGGGCACTTGCATTGCTTCCATGTTTTAGCTATTGAAAATAGTGCTGCTGTGAACATTGGGGTGCACATATCTTTTTAAAATAGAGTTTTCATTTTTTCTGGATATATATACGCATGAGTGGAATTGCTGTGTCATATGGTAGTTCTGTTTTTAGGTTTGTTGAGGAACCTCCATACTATTTTCCATAGTGGCTGCACCAGTTTACATTCCCACCAACAGTGTACAAGGGTTCCAGAAAGTGGTGAGATTTGGATGTTTAGAGGAGAGCAAGAACATTCCAGGAATGGAGGAGAACATAGATTGGGGGTTGGGGGTGAAGTAAATTGAATTGGAGAGAGCATTGCTTTCGACTTGCCTAGAAACCTTTAATAATCTTCCCTTACCTACAAGGTAAGTTTCAGGCTATTTAACATGATATTCAAAGCAAAAGCCTATACCTCAGTTTAGACTTTCACTCCAGCCAAACTAGCCCTCCCTTTGGTGATTCTCATAGACTCTGCTTCTGAGCCTTTACTCTGGCCTTACCATCCTCCTGGAATGCCTTTAACTGTTCTACCCAGATTCAACTTACTTAAGGCCCAACTTTAATTTGCTTCTTTTTCTTCCCTGTTTAAAATTCTGCCTCTTGTACTCTCTCCCTCTTCCAAGTAACTATACAAATTATTCTGCACATCACTTGTTTTACATTTAATTACGTCACACTTTATAGTGTTGGTGATTCTCCTGAGCGTATTTTGTCTCCTCCAAACCCAATGCATGCTTCTCCAGAGGAGCTGTACTATATCTTATCAAGTAAATTTTCTTTCTTCGTGATAGGATTTGAAGGTGTCACATAAGCTAGGCAGAAAGCTTTTGGCTCTAAGTAGGTTTCGGTGCAGAACTGTTTTTTTTTTTTTTTTTTAAAGGTATTTCATTAATAAGGAGAGAATTCTGTATTTGAAACTGAAGGGAAACCTTCAAGGTCAGCCCCCAATTTTACAGATAAACAGATTTAGCCCTAGTGATGTCAAGTAACTCACCCAAGGAAACATAGCTGTTTAGGGCAGAGCCGGAATCTGACTCCCATGATGCAGTGCGGTCAGTTTCAGCATTCAGAGTACTTGAGGAGGGACCTGTGTACTTATGAGGGAGCCGGAAGAAGGGAGAAGACAGCAAATAAACTGGGCTTTCAGGAAGAAGTGATTCAAAGGAAAGCTCCCTATGAATTGTCGGAGGTAAGGATTAGAGTACTAAGCTTTATTGTGCTCAGTTTGAAATGATTTGTCAAAGTCAAGGAAAATGGGATGAGCTGAAGGAAAGCCTGGAGAGGCACCTCTGTTGGAAGACCAAATCTCTGGAGAATTGGAGTTAGTTATAGGAAATAAGTCGCTAGAGATAGGAGAGTAACTCAGAAGGGCAGCAGGAAATTTGAGTCACAAAAGCTGGGAAACAGTACTGGATCTAGAGCAAGAGCATAATGTGGTTGAAATGGACTCTACTGCCTTAAGAGGAAATTGATGTGATATGTGAATTACATCTCGGTAAAGTGTTGTTTAGGAAAAGATACAGATTGAACTCTACCCTTGAGTTACTTCTCTAATGATAATAATTACATGGAACTCTGTATGGCTCAGCTTCTCCCCTCTGCTCATTAGAGCTGACTTGGACTGAATCTGAATCTACAGCCTTCCACAACAGTTTTTTCTTCTCTCTGGTTAGCAGTAGACACGAGGGGAGAGTGACAAGATAAATGTAGGTAAAGAAATAGAGATAAAGGGGGTTGTAAATGAGTGCACTCATCAGATACTTCCCTTCTTCTCTATAAAAAGAAAATAACAGTTTAAGAAGTGATATAAGTACACAGAATCAAAATATCAGTAAATGGCTTGGGCTCAAGAGTTTAAAAGACCTGAAGTAGAATTCACCTCTGACCCTTAACCATGTTACCTTGACGAAGTTACTTAATCTTTCTAAGTATAGTGTCCTAACACGTGAAATAGGAATAATCATACTAACCTCAAAGAATCCTTGTGAGAATTAAATTATTTTTATAGAGTGTCTAACATGGTGTTTAGTCCAGAGAGTTCAATGAATATTAACTATTTTTAGCAGAAAAACTTGACATGTATCAACTAGATAGTACACTTTTAATTGATACTATTTGATTTTAATGCACATTAATCTGATTTTCTTTTTTAGAAATCTAGTTCATATGATTGAACATGCACAGAAAGAGCTCCAGAAGTTAAGGTAAATTGGGTTTTTTTCCTTATTTTAGAATAAAGTTTAGGTGAATCCTTAAGAAATAGAATGAGAAGAAAAAGGAACCATTGGACCATGAGAGTAAATAATTGATGATCCACGCTATCCAGTGTCTAGTATTGGGTTTGCCCTACCTGAGTGGAGGACAAATAGACCTGAGGTCTGAAAATATCTCTACCAGGTCATTTGTAGGTTGCAAGTCTGCAGACACTGAAAAGGTAATTTTAGAAGGGAAAAAAGTTGTAGAATAACATGTATAATCTGATTTATGTTAAAAACGTAAATGCACATACACATGCAGGAAAGAACCTGGAAGGACACTCACCAAAAGCTGAACAAAAGGTATCAGGGAGAAGGAGAAGCACATGGGAGGAGGGACTTTTCAGTTCTTAATCCGTGCGCATGCTTGTGTGTATGTGTTTAATTCTTCACCACAAGTATGTTTTAGGAAATTTGTAATTGAAAAATAATTAGAAGAAAGTTAAAAGCAAAAAAGAAAGTTAATTCCTGGAGTTAGTCTGTGACTATGTATATATATTCTTCTCAAGGGATTAAAGGCATATTAGTTATAGATTTTTCTGCTGTTTAGTCTTATGTTAGAATGTAGGTGGGTCGTATAAATTATTTTTTTTACAGGAAACATATTCAAGACTTAAATTGGCAACGAAAGAACATGCAACTCACAGCTGGATCTAAATTAAGAGAAATGGAGTCAACGTGAGTATCTACAATTCCATCACTCAAATTGCTTAGCACATTTTAAGATCAAGATTCAACAATGTGATTCATACAGCATTCAAATGGGGTGCCACAAGTGTCAAAGAAATGCTCTTTTCTGAATCCCACTCTTCACTGCCTCTTCTTCTTCCTGAAATATGGGCTCGGAAGGAAATGAGAGTTATAAACAAAAACTAAACCACTGCTAATTTATTCACATCAAGTATCTTCTTTTCTGTCCAGTACTTCTGCTCTGAATAGGATTTTACCTGTATTCTCCTTTTAAAAGGAAAAAAGTCATATTTTTTATCTCTTGCAGGAGGGAGATTGCATACTTTCTTAATAATTTGTATGTGTCTCAGGGTTTTTTCCCTTTATTTATGTATTTTGTTTTTTTTAAATGTTGTTCTTCATGTACTTAGATAGGTTTATACAAATCTCTGAATATAGTCATGATTTTTTTTATCACTTCTGTTTTTTTTTTGATTTGCTCTTTCCCTAACCTTTCCCTCCATCATCCACATCCTTGTCCTTGTTCCACCTTCCCCTCATCCTCTAAGTACCCCATGTTGTCAGTCTATTATGCATCTTTTCACAGTGTTCTTCGAACTAATATAATCTTCTACATGTTTACGTGTGTTTTCATTTGTCCTACAGAATTTTTTCTGAGGAAGGGGAAAGTTCCTTGAATCTATGGAATTTTATATTAGCAGTTGTAGAAATTTATTCATTTTTCTTTATTGCCTCTGCCCTATTTTCTCACCTTTTCTGTTAATCCAATTAAATACCAACTTTAATCACTTTCTTCTCTCTTCAGCTTTCTAATTTTTTTAATTAAACTTTTTATTTTGAGATAATTGTAGGTTCACATGCAATTTTAAGTAATACAGAGAGTTCCTATACACCCTTTACTCACTTTCCCCCATAATTATACCTCAGTTTTTGAAAATGTAAAGCTAAAAGTGAAGGTTAGTGTTATGACCCTGGCTGAAAATGTGTATACTATAAAAATCTTGTAAGAGAAATTTTACATTATGTAATTTTCCCCCCTTTTTTCTTTTCTAGTTGGGTATCCCTGGTCAGTAAGAATTATGAGATTGAAAGGACTATTGTACAATTAGAAAATGAACTTTTTCAAATGAAGCAGCAACATGGAGAGGCAAACAAAGAAAACATACGGCAAGACTTCTGAAAAAGACTAAATTGGTAGATGGAAAGGAAGGCACATTGGGCTTTCACAGAAGGCCAAGTACCTGAACTATGAGGAGCGACAGCATCTCATGAAGTCATCAGTGGTTAAATGTTTAGAAAGCATAAAATGTGGACTGTTATCTTCTATTTGTACGTTTTAGCAAAATAAATTTTAACATGGTGGTGGTTTGTTTTGTTTTGTGTTTTTGCCGTTAAAAAAAGAACCTTAGATTTTCAAAATAAGTATGACTTTTTTTTTCTAATATGATTTTAGAATAATGTTCGTGGAATTAAGTTTCAGTCACTGAGACCATATTTTGTGCCCAAGAGATCTTTATTGAAAGTTTTCAACATGTACAAGAAGTTGGAAACTTTTGGTTTATAAGTATTTCAAATAAAGAGGTAGTTGGACTTCCCTGGTGGTCCAGTGGTTAAGACTCCACACTTCTAATGTGGGGGACATGGGTTTGATCCCTGGTCAGGGAAGCACTGCATGCTGCATGGCACAGCCAAAAGGAAAAGAAAAAAAAAAAAGTTCTAAACAAATTCTTAATTACCAAACAAGACTAAAGAAATACAGTGGCTGCGTGTTTGTCATCTGTGATCATCAGCATGAGCAACAGGTAGAGCGTAGCATGTGCTGGGCACTGTGCTGAGCACTTCAGGTTGATGAACTAAACATGAATAAAAAAGTAATCGGATCCTCACAAAAACAGAATTACATACTGTTGTTCGCATGTACAAACTGTAGCAGTTGCTGATTAAGTAATTTGCCAAAGTTTTATTAGCTAGAAAGGATCATCCAGGTTTTGAACCCAGTAGTCTAGTACCATGGTTGTATTCTTACCCACTACTTGTAGAGAACTTAAAAATTCAGAAAAAATATTTGCAATATATCAAAGAGTAAGTACATGGTCCTCCTGTAGAAAGACCTTTTACAAATCACTGAGAGGTGAACTCCCACCCTCCAAAAAAGATGTTTAGCCTGAAGATTACAAATTAAACCTAAAACTTTTTAAACCTATTATGGTAATAATGGTCAATGCCTTTTTTTTTCTTTTGTGGTATGGTTGACAATATTACGGGTCAGTAGTTTCAAAAGTACATGTATAGGGACTTCCTAGGTGGTGCAGTGGTTAAGAATCCGCCTGCCAATGCAGGGGACACAGGTTCGATCCCTGCTCCAGGAAGATTCCACATGCCAAGGAGCAACTAAGCCCATGCACCACAACTATTAAGCCTGTGCTCTAATAGTTGTGAGCCACAGCTACTGAAGCCCATGCGCCTAGAGCCCATGCTACGAAACAAAGAGAAGCCACCTCACTGAGGAGCCCACGCACCACAATGAAGAGTAGCTCCCACTCTGCAACTAGAGAAAAGACCATTCGCAGCAATGAAGACCCAATGCAGCCAATAAATAAATTTATTTTTTAAAAAAAGAGTACATGTATAGGAAAAACAGGTTACAGAATAATTTGTCAAATATGAGCCCATTTACGATTTTTAAAAAATCTTAAAATTGTGTATTTTGATGTCCTCATACCTTCTCTATACAGTAAGTATGGAGTTTCATATGTAAGCTATCAAATATTTCATATTATTATAAGTTCAGTTTTACTCATCTTTTGTATAGTAGTGTTTATGTAATTTGGATATTTTCACGTGTTGCTCTTTCTAAAATAAAAATGGGAAATGGATATGAGATATTCTGAAACTGGCAAATCTTTAGCTTCAGTTGGAAGCGCATTGGTCTTGAGCTGTTGGGTGCTTAATTACAGAGGCCAATAAATTAGAGGAGTGTATGAAGTACTTACGAAACGTCAAAAAAGGTATAGTGATGAAGTTTAAAAAAATCTACAAAGATTTAGTATCCAAAATGCATCATAATGAGGGGCTCCACACTTCCACTGTGGGGGGCCCAGGTTCCATCCCTGGTCAGGGAAACTAAGATCCCACAAGCTGCACAGCATGGCCAAAACAAAACAAAATGCATCACAATGGTCTAAACCTAAACACTGGGGAAAGCTCAATAACATGTTAAAACTGTCGAGGATAATGCTTGCTACATATTTCTTTACGATGAGATGGGGGGAATAGGAATTATATTTTAATTTCCTCAACAGATTTTATTTTAAGATGGGTTGATAATACACTTTTCAAAGTTAGCCACACTCAAGGGGAAAAAAACTAGTGTGATTTAGGATTTTTCTGTTCTGGCTTTCTGGAAACAGCATCCTTCTCCCACCTTCCCCATTTTTACTTCTAATTTTTCTAAATTTATTTAGGAATTTATATACAAATGGAAGTGACTTTCTCTCATATGGGCAAATACCTAAAAGGTTATACACTGAGTATTTTTAACTGGCTAAAGATCTGTGAATGGCTCCAAGGGTTGCATGAACTGCTTCACATCCTGTGTAAAGTTTTATATGCGTGTATGCAATTTTAATAGAGTATAATTTACATCAGGTTCCCAAAGAAGTCCATATGCAAGAAAGATCCCTCTCCTGGTAGACATGACTGTTCTGTCACATCAAGTTCCAATCCTCTGTCCCTTCTCTCCCTTCTCCCCAGATTCAACCTCAGCTGAATGGCATCCTTTTTGAATAAGAAGTCCATCATTTCCAGTTTTCATCTGCACTACCAAGACTGAATTGTTGGATGGAAAGCCTGTGGTCTTTGGCAAGGTGAAAAGACGATATGAGTGTAGTGGAAGCCATGGAGTGTTTTGGGTCCATGAATAACAGCAGCACCATCAGGAAGATTGCTATTGCTGACTGTGGACAGCTTTAAAAAATTTGAGGGAATTCCCTGGCAGTCCAGTGGTTAGGACTCTGTGTTTCCACTGCAAGGGTGCGGGTTGAATTCCTGGTCAGGGAACTAAGATCCTGCAAGCCACACGGCGCAGCCAAAAAAAAAAAAAAATTGACTTTTGTGTTTGATCTTAACTGCCAGACCATTTCTTCTGTAGTTCATGAAAGCACTCCACCACCCCCATCTACTCACAATTTCCTATAACTTTTGTGCTCTTACAGCAGTTCTTTGGATTCCATGTTTTCCTTATCACAAGTCTAGCTGGATTGCAGAGTTAAGTTTATGATTATGGACTTCCCTGGTGGCGCAGTGGTTGAGAGTCTGCCTGCCAATGCAGGGGACACAGGTTCAAGCCCTGCTCCAAGAAGATCCCACATGCCATGGAGCAACTAAGCCTGTGAGCCACAACTACTGAGCCTGTGCTCTAAAGCCCACAAGCCACAGCTACTGAGTCCACGTGCGGCAACTACTGAAGCCTGCACGCCTAGAGCCCGTGCTCCAAAACAAGAGAAGCCACTGCACTGAGAAGCCTGAGCACTGCAATGAAGAGTAGCCCCCACTCTCCACAACTAGAGAAAGCCCATGCACAGAAGTTTATGATTATGCTACAAAAGCAACAACAAAGCCCATTCTGCAAGATCTGGGGGAAGGGAAATCTGCTACATATAAAAAAACAATCAAAATATCTTCAGGCTCCTCAACATCAACTCTGGAAGCTAGAAAGACAATGGAGCAGTGTCTTCAGAATTATGAAAAATTTCCAACCTGGAACTCTGTGTATAGTCAAATTATCAGGTAAATGTGGGGATAGAATAAGGACATTTTCAGTCAAGTGAGATCTTGAAAACATTTACTTTCTGAGCATCCTAAGCTACTGGAGGATGTACTCTTCTGATCCAACACAGGGAAAAGGTGAAGGGACTCTTCCGAAGAGATCAGTGAAAGAGGATCCCAGGATTATACCTGTACAATCAATAGAGAGCAGCCAGGTCCTGCTTCCCCTCCTTGACCTGCTGGAAGTGTTCTGCTATGTCCTACTTCCACAGAGCTTAGAAGTAGAAAATTCATAGGAGTTCATCTCCTGAACATATTCCTGCCAAAGGTGCAGCCCCTAGCCTATATTCTACTTTTGTGAGAAAGCCCAACAATGCTGAGTCTTTCATCTCCCAGGATTCACTTATAGCCTTGTTGCCTAACTTCCCCAGAACAGGCTCGTGTAGCTGTTAGGGAAGCTAAAGCCAGACCATGACCCAGAGATTGTTCAGCTTATTTTCTGCCAGGGGTCTTCATCCAACCATTGAAATATTGCCTTCTGCTCTAGACCAAATATTTGTGCCTTCCACCAAAGTCATATGTTGAAAACATCCCCAGTGTGGTATTTGGAGATGGGGCCTTTGGGAGGCGATTAGCTCATGAGGATGGAGCCCTCATAAATGGGATTAGTACCCTTATAAAAGGGACCCCAAAGAGCTCCCTCCCACCTTCTGCCGTATATGGACACAGTGAGAAGACTGCTCTCTGTGCACCAGGAATTAGGCTGTCACCAGACACCAAATCTGGATACCTTAATCTTGGATTTCCTGCCTCCAGAACTCAAGAAATCAGTTTGTTGTTTGATCCACACGGTCTATGGTATTTCTGTTATAGCAGCCCAAATGGACTAAGACGCCTTCTCTTTACATAGCTAGGTTACGCGTCTCAGTTTTTGTATTAATTGCCTTTCACATTTATTCACATGTAGATAAGTGGGGTAGGCTGAATAATCTAAATTATTCAGGTCCTATGTCCAGGTCCTAATCCCTGGCACCTATAAATATGTTACTTTCCTTGGCAAAAGGAATTTTGCAGATGTGATTAAATTAAGGTTCTTGAGATGGGGAGACTACCCTGGATTATCTGAGTGGCCCAGTGCAATCACAAGGGTCCTTATAGGAGGGAAGTAGACGATCAGAGAGGAGAGAGGATGCTAAACTGCTGGGTTTGAAGATGAAGGAAAGGGACTACGAGTTAAGGAGTGTAAGTAGCTCCTTGAAACTGGAAAAGGAAGGGAAATAAATTGCCCCTAGAATGTTCTTCTCCCAGAGAAACTCAGCCTTGTAGATCAGTTTTAGACTTCTGACCTCCAGAACTGTAAAATAATAAATTTGTTTCCCTTTAAGCTACTGTTTGTGGTAATTTGCTAGAGAAGCAATAGGAAACTGATATAATAGTAAATAATAAAAATAACTGTGATTAAAATGGTAAAAAAAAAATGGTTATAGGCAATTAGAAAATGCAGGAAAAAAAGAAGAAAATGAAAATTATTCATAAACCCACCACTCAGAGATAGCCACTCTATATATTAGAAGGTACTATTTTTATTTAATGCCAGGAGAGCACATAGTCACAGATAGAAACCCCACATTTCGCTTAATTTCAGTACAAATTTGTTGAATACCATAGAATAAAAAATGAATAAGATAGACTAATGGGACACCTTGTAAACATTTATGAATGGATGTATATATTTTACCCTATTTTCTACCTTGGGAACTAGCATTTATTACATTATGTTCTCTCTGCTTCCTCCATCCTTAGAATGTTTTCTGCATATTGGAACTCTATTTGCAAGTGACAGAAAGCTAACTAAAACTATCTTAAACAATAAAAGGGTCTTTATTGGCCCATTTAACTGGTGAGGACAGAGGTAGAGCTGACTGCAGTGTCAGCTAAATGCAGGGATTCTATGTCATCCTAATTGTTTTTCATCTCTCTTTTTCTGTCTCTCCTTTTCTGGCCTTATTCTCTCCTCCGACAGATAGGCTTCCTCTGTACAGGGCAGCTGCAGACTTGTATCATCACACTTTAGCAATCTCAGAGGAAAGCAAGTGCATCAGTGTATATAATTCCAGAGAAGAGTTCCGATTGACCTGGTCTGGATTCCATGTTCAATCCTTGGGCTCAGAGGTATGACCAGGGATTTGGGGTAGTATGATTGGCCAGGCTCAGGTCATATAACTGTGGTGTTGGTGGTAGGGTACTATATTTGGCAGTTGATTGGATTGGAGTGATAATTGCTTAAAGTAAGATGAGGATGGTGCTTCCACCATCAGAAGGAGAGAAAGAAGTTGGATAAATAAAAGTAACCTATCTGTTATACTTTGAATCTTCCCTAGGTTAAAAAATAACCCCTTCCTTTGACTTAGCTGCCCAATATGATAGACAGTTTTCGCCTACCTACTCCCCATGATGTTTTCTTTTGTAGAGAAAAATGTAATAGATATATTCATTATATAATTTTAGTAGTGGAGAATTTGAGATGTTTTTACTGGTCTATTATATAGTTGGGCTGGGAAATAGCCATAAAAGTCAACAGCCCCAAGGACTTCCCTGGTGGTCCAGTGGTTAAGACTCTGTGCTACTAATGCAGGGAGCCCAAGGTGCGATCTCTGGTCAGGGAACTAGAATCCTGCATGCTGCAACTAAAGATCCTGTCTGTGACAACTAAGACCCGGCACAGCCAAATAAATAAGCAAATAAATCTTCTTTTAAAAAGGGGTGGGGGCTTCCTAGGTGGCGCAGTGGTTAAGAATCCGCCTGCCAATGCAGAGGTCACAGGTTCGATCCCAGCTCCAGGAAGATCCCACATGCCACGGAGCAACTAAGCCCGTGTGCCAAAAATAAAAAAAATAAAAAATAAATAAAAAGAGGTGGGACTTCCCTGGTGGTGCAGTGGTTAAGAATCCCTCTGCCAATGCAGGGGACACGGTTCGATTCCTGGTGGGAGAAGATCCCACATGCCGCGGAGCAACTAAGCCCGTGCGCCAAACTACTGAGCCTGCACTCTAGAGCCCGTGAGCCACAACTACCAAAGACCGCGCACCTAGAGTCCGTGCCCTGCAACAAAAGAAGCCCCTGCTCGCCGCAACTAGAGAAAGCCTGCACGCAGCAACGAAGACCCAATGCAGCCAAAAAATAAAATTAATTAATTAAAAAAAAAGTCAACAGCTCCTAACCTTGCGGTCGTAATTTGTTGAGAGATGAGGGATAAGTAATTTGTTATTAACAGTAGGTCAATATCTGAAGTTTTAAATAACTGTCTTTCAAATTATATTATACAAATTCAAGATTACCCCTATAATGACTATCTGACTTGGTTAGATTCTTATGTCTTTTGAGAGGGAAAGGGGTAAACTGAGCTTATTTTCCCAGTGATTTACTGTAGCAGGGATTATGACCTGCCCCTCTGGTAGGTGTTATCCCCTCCTATAATAGAAGTTGTAGCTCGGCACATGGCTGCTCAACTAAAAACTAATTTCCCAATTTCCCATCAGTCATGTGCATACTCCATGCTACCAGGTTGTGTTCAGTGAGATAGGAACTGAAATGATGCCTGCAACTTGAAAGTCATGCTCTTTTTTTCTTTTTTTAAGTGTAGTTGATTTTCAATGTTGTGTTAGTTTCAAGTGTACAGCACAGTGATTCAGTTATATATATATAAATATATTATATATATATATATATTTAAAATTATATATATATTTTCAGATTCTTTTCCCTTATAAGTTATTACAAAATACTGAGTATAGTTCCATGTGCTATACAGTGGGTCCTTGTTGGTGCAAGTCATGCTCTTAATTTCCACATTTTACCAACCAGGAATCTTAAACCTGGATAGTGATGACTTATCTAACATCACACCATAAATTACTGTCAAGCTACATTAGAAGAAAGTGTGGTATACAGACAAGGAAAAAGGAGAATTCTGTGCTGATATGATGTGAACAATATGCTTAGTACTTATCTTACCTAAATGATTAAATAGTCTGTGCACAGTAGCAGGAAATTTCCATTTTAATGAGATTTGGATACAACACAGCAATTCATATTCATTAAAATGGGATTTTACTGTACAGCAAAAACCATTATTATCAACTGCAATGTTTTGCATTACCTTCAGTTATACTTTTATGATTTTGCACCATTGTTTAAAAAATTAATTACAAGGGAATGTCAAACAAGTTGAAGAGAATAGGAAGAAGTACACTAGTAATATTAATTTATGTACAATTTGCTACAGATAAACATGCCTTTAAAATGGGCATCAGCATTTTGCAACAACCAAATTTTGTTCATGTGAATATATAATCTTACTCTGCAGAACTAGAAATGAAATGGATGGTACCTCAGAGGTCCCATTATATCTTAATAAGTGAAAATAAATACTTTAAGTACAATAGGAGAAGGAGTGGTGTTAATACCCTAATATAAAATTTTCTCTCTTTAGATCTTAAAAATTTTTGGTCAGGTAATTTGGGTATGGAGTTTAAGGTTACATAATTCAGGACAGTAAAAAATCTCAGCTTGGGACTTCCCTGGTGCCACAGTGGAATCTGCCTGCCAATGCAGGGGTCACAGGTTTGATCCCTGGTCTGGGAAGATACCACATGCTGTGGAACAGCTAAGCCCATGCACCACAACTACTGAGGCTGCACTCTGGAACCTGCAAGCCACAACTATTGAGCCCATATGCCACGACTATTGAAGCCCACATGCCTAGAGCCCAGTGCTCCTCAAGAAGAGAAGCCATCACAATGAGAAGCCTGTGCACCACAAAGAACAGTAGCCCCCACTTACCACAACTAGAGAAAGCCCGTGCACAGCAACGAAGATCCAATGCAGCTAATTAATTAATTAATTAATTTTAAAAAATCTCAGCTTCACAGATTTAATGTCATACCTATCAAATTACCCACGACATTTTTCACAGAACTGAAACTAATAATCCAAAAATTTACATGGAACCATAAAAGACCCAGAATTGCCAGAGCAATCCTTAGGGAAAAAAACAAAGCAGGAGGCATAACTCTCCCAGGCTTCAGACAATACTACAAAGCTACAGTAATCAAAACAGTGTGGTATTGGTACAAAAACAGACATACAGATCAACGGAACAGAATAGAGAGCCCAGAAATAAACCCACACACCTATGGTCAATTAATCTTTGACAAAGGAGGCAAGAATATAAAATGGGAAAAACAGAGGCTCTTCAGCAAGTGGTGCTGGGAAGGTTGGACAGTTGTATGTAAATCAATGAAGTTAGAATACACCCTCACACCATGCACAAAAATAAACTCAAAATGGCTTAAAGACTTAAACATAAGACATGACACCATAAAACTCCTAGAAGAGAATATAGGCAAAACATTCTCTGACATAAATTGTACCAATGTTTTCTTAGGTCAGTCTCCCAAGGCAATAGAAACAAAAACAAAAATAAACAAATGGGACCTAATCAAACTTACAAGCTTTTGCACAACAAAGAGAACCATTAAAAAAAATGAAAAGACAACCTGCAGAATGGGAGAAAATATTTGCAAATGATGTGACAGACAAGGGCTTAATCTTCAAAATATACGAACAGCTCATACAACTCAACAACAAAAAACAAACAAACAACCCAACTGAAAAAGTGGCAGAAGACCTTAACAGACATTTCTCCATAGAAGACATATAGATGGCCAGTAGGCACATGAAAAGATGCTCAACATCACTAATTATTAGAGAAATGTAAATCAAAACAACAATGAGGTACCACCTCACACTGGTCAGAATGGCCATCACTAAAAAAGTCTACAAATAACAAATGCTGGAGAGGGTGTGGAGAAAAAGGAACCCTCCTACATTGTTGGTGGGAATGTAGGTTGGACAACCACTATGGAAAACAGTACGGAGTTTCCTCAGAAAACTAGAAATAGAATTGCCATATGATCCAGCAATCCCACTCCTGGGAATATACCAGGACAAAACTATAGTTCAAAAAGATACATGCACCTCTCTGTTTATAGCAGCACTATTCACAATAGCCAAAACATGGAAAAAACCTAAATGTCCACTGACAGATGAATGGATAAAGAAGATGTGGTACATATATATAATGGAATACTACTCAGCCATAAAAAAGAATGAAATAATGCCATTTGCAGCAACATGGATGCAACTAGAGATTATCATGCTAAGTGAAGTAAGTCAGAAAGAGAAAGACAAATACCATATGATATCACTTAAATGTGGAATCTAAAATATGGTACAAATGAACCTATCTACAAAACAGAAACAGACTCATAGACATAGAGAACAGACTTGTGGTTGCCAAGGGGGAGAGGGGGAGGGAGAGGGATGGACTTGGAGTTTGGGGTTGGTAGACGCAAACCATTACATTTAGAATGGATAAACAACATGGTCCTAATATATAGCACAGGGAACTATATTCAATATCCTGTGATAAAAAAGATGTGGTACATATATACAATGGAATATTACTCAGCTGTAAAAAGCAATGAAACTGGGACATTTGTAGAGACATGGATGGACCTAGAGACTGTCATACAGAGTGAAGTGAGTCAGAAAGAGAAAACCAAATATCGTATATTAACACATATATGTGGAATATAGAAAAATGGTACAAATCAACCAGTTTGCAAGGCAGAAATAGAGACCCAGATGTAGGGAAAAAATATATGAACACCAAGTAGGGAAAGCGGGGAGGGTTGGGGGGGAGTGAATTGGGAGATTGGGATTGCCATATATACATTACTAATAAGAAAAAAAATACCAAATTGTACACTCTAAAAAAAAAATCCTGTGATAAACCATAATGGAAAAGAATATTATCAATAAAAAAATAATGTATATGTGTATAACTGAGTAACTTTGCTGTACAGCAGAGATTGGCACAACATTGTAAATCAACTATACCTCAATTTAAAAAGAAAGCTCAGCTTCATTTTCCCTCAGTCTTCCTTTTGTCCTTCATACTCTAAAATCAAATTATTTCAAAGGAAAGATGTATATACAGCTTAGGAAATAACTTTCTTAAATTGAATTCTGTTAATGACCATATATGTTAGGCTTTTGCTGATAGCTATAATTAAATCTCAACCACTCACTAAAACTGGCCCTAAGAACATCTATCTAGCCACACTTAACTATTCTTTGCTTTATTTTATGTCTTGTACTTTTCACTGTTTGAAGTTCTTTCTTTCAATCCACATTCTGTCATGCTCTGTTACTTTAAGAGAAAAACTGCTTATTTCTTGTAGTATTCTTGTCTGACCATAGGTGGCACAAAGTCATAAAAAGTTTAAGTGTCATAATACCTGCCTGCTCTCCATTTCATGAGTTGAGAAAACCGAGATAATATTTACTCTGATGTTTCACATATTGGAGGATCCTTCTGTTTTTTTTCAGAGGTTAAATTTAATTTCAAGTAGACTTCACTTTCAGTGTTAAAACTATGAAGGGTGCCCAACTCACCAGATTATCAACTTGTCCCGCTAAACAGTCAAATTCATACTTTGTAGATCTGCAAAGAAACAGAGTTCTACTTTATATAGAATAGCAATTACTTTGCCACGTTTAGTCTCAATTTCTAACAAAAAGTAAACAATAGTGGATATTGATGTACTCCACTTATTACAGTTCTTTTGCATTATTTTGTTCTACATAAAAATGTAGTGATTTTAAAACAATGTAGGGACTTCCCTGGTGGTCCAGTGGCTAAGATTCCCCTCTCCCAATGCGAAGGGGCCAGGGGTCGATCCCTGGTCAGGTAACTAGATCCCACATGCTGCAACTAAGTGTCCTCATGCCACAACTAAAGACCCTGCATGTCACAACTAAAACCTGGTGCAGCTAAATAAATAAATAAATATTTTTTTAAAAGTGCAATGATAGTACTGTATTCCTGTAGCACAGGAGAAACAGATTAGAAAATTAGAAACCATAGTAACATAAAACGAAAATTGCAGCATAACTAAATAAAATTTCATCATGAGTAATAATACAAATTCCCAGTATTCTTCCAAGTTCACTGAATTTAATCAATTATAAAAAGGGATTTTAAAGAGGAACCAGGTATCTTCATACATCAGAGCCTTCTTATGCCATAAGATAGTATAATAAAATGAGCACATTTTTTAATGTTAATACCAACTAACCAATTGTAATTGGTATAATTACTACTTTGCTATTTTCTCCTAGTACTCATTATTACTGAATACATAATTACAGCACAGGATATAATTTATTCTTTGGCAATATGTCAATTGCAGGCCCAGCATTTTCAATAGACGTTTCCCTTTACTGAATTTGTATGTATTGTAAAGAGTGCAATGTAAGCCTACTTACTTCAGGGTTAAAAACTTGATAATTTCAGTGAGCACTGAATGTTACTTGTTTCTAAACTACATCTATTAATCTTGTTGAGAAGAGCACATTTTGAAAAACAAAGCATCATTAGGACAAAAAAGTGACCGTAGCCCATCAGCAATATAGATGGCCAATCTCTCCATCCCTTTTCCATACCACCTCCTTCCCTCAAAAGCTGCCAGACCTGGAATTCCCTGGCTGTCCAGTGGTTAGGACTCTGTGCTTTCACTGCTGTGGTCTGGAGATTCAATCCCTGGTCAGGGAACTAAGATCCCACAAGCTGTGTGGGGTGGGGAAAAAAAGAAAAAAAAAAGAGCTCTCAGACCAATCGTTGTCTTAGCAAGATATTTTCACAGGCACTTTGATGCTGTGGACACTTTGAAGCTACCATTCTAACAATGCTTACCACTTTACCACCAATTTTACAATGGTAATATTTTGTTTTTCATTTTTATTCCGTTTCAAATTTCTGAACTTTGTTCATGATGCTTTTAAACTGAAGGACAGTAATGTGTTTAGCTGAGAGCCATCTGGTAGTCTGATTGCTGTTGATTTTTTTTTTAAGTAGTGCTAAGTGCAAAATATATAAAAGTAAGATATTTTGGCCAAATGCAAAAAAAAAAAAAAAAATCGAATGGGGTCACAATTTCTTTGTGGCCTGAAACAGCACTCTGTAAAATCTTCAGCTATGGGCCACCTCTGCAGGGCACCTGTGACTTGCAAGTATATTACTATACAAGGCACCCAGCAATGTGCTCCATTAGCCAAGGGTATATCCTGCCAAGCCATGGTTACCACCAACTCACTATTTCCTTTTGATTGGTATTCATTATTTATGCTTAGCTGTTTGTAGCTATACTCTCTTCACAAACTGAACTGATGTATATTGCCAAAAACGGTATATGATCTTAGATATTACAGGTTCTATAAAAGGTAGATCTTGGTGTTCTAAACTACAAATGTCAACATTATTGAGGAAAACTGCTCAAATCAAAATGTGGGTTCACAAATTTTCTTCAGTTAAATTAAGTAGCATAGATGAAAAGTTGAGTGAAAACATAAGTATCTTGGGTGTTGCAATTTGGTTCACCGAAAAAAAATCCAAGGTGGACATTAGCATACAAAAACTTTATTAGGAAGTGTTCTTGGGATCAACAACTGTGGAGGAGTGAAAGAAGGAGTGGCCGGAGAAGTTGAACTGTGATACAGTTGCAAGGAAGTCCTGAGTCAATTCCTACTGGGAGCTCTGGGGCTGGGATGACACTTTTCAGCTTTTCTGAATGGGGATGACTTGGCTGGGCCTTTGTAGATACCATCAACCAGTTACTGAGTATAGGCTGCTTCTGGTGAGGTAGCATGACATTGGACAAGGTGGCTGTCTTCAGCCCAAGGCAAGTTCCAGAGAAGGACTTAGCTGAGAGTTGCCAGCTGCCTACTCTCCCAGAAGCTGGAGTGCTTCAGACCTGAGGAGGGTGATTTAGGCAGCACACCACAGCATCCACAACACTGAAATTGGCAGTGGGAAAAAGTATAATATCGGTAAACATTTTGTGCAGTAAAATTAGCTGAGATCAAATTACCTATATCCTGTACCTTAAATATATCCTAACCCTGCCCAAGAATCTATAGTAGCTCTCTGCTCACTCCAGGTCAATTCTAAACCCCATTCTCTGGTTTGACCTTACACTACCTAATAAAACCCTACTTCCCATGAATTCCCAACTGAGATCTTCAAGTTCAGTCAAGCAAGTGGACTCACATCTTTACTTCTGTCCATGCTTTTCCTCTTCTCTGCCTAAATCTAGCCCAATTCCACTCTCTTTTTCCATTAAACTTTTATACACATCTTACTCTCATCTCTGAATTTGCATCCCATAGGCTATGCCACAGAATTCACCCCTTAATTATAAATAAATGATCTTCGGCTCCAGTGTTTTTTTAGTGGAGGGGGAGAGTGGGGAGAGGCCAGGGTCCCCAGTAGACTGACAGCTCCTCCAGAGCAAGGTTTGTGCCTTGCATCTTCTCATACCATCTGCTGGGTTAGTGGGCATATGATAGACATTGAATAGATTCAGAGGTTTTGAGACAAAAGAGACTTCAGGGACCACTTAGTCCAACTTAATTTTACAGATGACTTAACAGAGACTCAGAAAGATTAAGTTGTAATCCTTCTCTGAACTCCCACATTACTTTGTACATCTTTTATGGTATTTACTGCTTTCTATTTTTTGTTAATTATCTTCCTGTTTTACTGGTCTTCATCTGTTTGTTTTTTGGTTTTTTTCAGAAGCTACTTCTCTTCTTCTGCTCATTGCTTACATTCTGGTATTCCCTAAGGCTCTGCTGGGTTGTTTTACCTGAAGCTTCTATTCCCATAGGCTTCAATTACTACCAATAAGCTAGATGACTCAATAATGTGTATCTATAAGCTGACTCTCTCTCCCCAGCAGTTTGTTTGTTTGTTTGTTTTTGGCACCACACAGCTTGCAGGATCTTAGTTCCCCAACCAGGAATTGAACCCAGGCCCCAGCAGTGAAAGAGCTGAGTCCTAACCAGTGGACCACCAGGGAATTCCCTCTCCCCAACAGTCTTTAGACAAATCCACCTGGATGTTTTGCAAGAGAGGTGTTGGCATCTCTCTAATCCTTATATCCAACTGGCCACCCAATCCTATGTATTTACTTTGGACATATCACACTAATCCTGATCTCTTCTGTATTCAGTGCCACTTGTCATGAATTCAGGTCCTCCTTTCCTCTGAATGATAGGAATATCTTCTTCCCTGTTCTCCTTGTAACCGTCTTTTTCCTACTACTCACCCTCAAGATTGCTGCCAAAGTAATCTTCCTCCCAAAATTAACCTGATAAGCCATTCCTTTCTTTAAAATTCTTTATTGGCTCTTTGTACCTGTAATTAAAAGCTAAACTTTTTACCATGGCATACAAAGCTTTTCAGAGAGAGGCATATAGTGAGCCTAGTGGTTAAGTCAGACTTCCAGGAGTAAATTTTGATTGTCACCTATAGCTATGTGACCTCAGGCAAATTTATTTATTCCTTGTGTCTGCTTCGCAAGTGAAAAATATGCACAACAATTGAACCTGTCTGAGAAGGTTGTTATAAGGAATATGTGAATTGATACACATAAAGTGCATAGAACGCATACAACAATACATACATAGAACATGTTAAATTCTGCTACAATTTCTAAATTTAAGACAAGTTATCTTTTATGTCTCATCTGCCAATTCATTATCTGAATGCAATTCTTAAGATGTAGTGAAATTTTCATAATTCTCCAAACCTATCATGATAAACCCTTTCATTATTTTGTCCCTTTTCCTATGCTTTTTCCTCTCCTTAGAACACCTTCCCCATTTTGCTGCTGATGAATTAATGCTCATCCTTCAAGGAGCAGATGAGGGTCATAGCCTCCTTGCAGCCTTCCCTGACACCCTTCTGCATGTGGCAGTTAGATTCTTCTGTATCTGTTCTTTAAGTTATAGACATACTTTTATATTTACTTTTCACACATTATATTAGAACTACTTGTTTACTTGTCAGTCCTCTCAGCCCAGGTATGAGTTCCTAGAGGCCATATCTTTTTTTTTTTAGCCACGCTGTGCAGCTTGCAGGATCTCAGTTCACTGACCATGAATTGAACCCGGCTGCAGCAGTGAAAACCTGGAATCCTAACCATTAAGCCACCTAATGGCCTAACCATTAGGCCACAAGGGAACTCTCAGCTAGTAGAGCACCTAATTCAATAATTATTTTTATAATTTATTAAAATTTTAATGTTATAAAATTTTTTATTTTTTATTATTTATTAAAGAATCATTTATTAAAATGAAATATATCTTTAATTGAATAAAATTTTAAAATATTTTTGGCTAAAAAGACTAAATAGATAAGTATACCAGTTTTTCACAAAATCAATCTGTAATTTTAATGTAGCTCCAAACCCACATACCAACTGGTTTATGTTTATTTGCTTATTTGGTTAGAATTTCATGAAATGATTAGTTTACCTAGAAGAATAAATGTTTGAGAAGAGCCATGTATCATCTGACAAAGACAGATAACAGGTGGTTAGCTGTACCAAATAACCAGGTAATAAATCCTATTATAAAGCTATAGTAATTTACGCATATTGGTAGTGATGCAGAAATGGACCTAAATCAGATCAAAGGAAAATACTGAAAGTAGAAAAATAGGCTGAAATGCACATAAAATTTAGTATGCATTAAATTTTTCTTCTCAAACCAGTGGGAAAAGATAGATTACTTGAAATTTTAAAGCCATTTTGAAAAGAGTATATACATATACCTCAATTTTCTTCTTTATTCTTTGTATAACCATAAATTCTAGATAAATTAAAAATTATGATGTAAAGAACAAAAGCATTATAAGAAAGTATAGGTGATTTTTTTGAAAATTATTGAAGTGTAATTGACCAACACTATGTTAGTTCCAGCTGCACAACACAGTGATTTGATATTTCTATACCTTACAAAATGATCACCACTGTGGATGAATTATTTTAATTTCTTGGAGTGGTGAATGCCTTGGTAAAAAGCAAATCTAAAAACACAGAAGCCATAAAGATAAACAGTACTAAATTCAACTACTTAAAAAGTTGAGGTGTTACAAACCAAAGTTACACTAATACTAGCTTTTAGACAAATAATTTTTTTAAATGTCTCAAATCATATAGAAAACAAAAAGTAAAGTTACAAACCAAAGTTACAATAACTAGCTGTTATAATTGCTCATGATTTTACCTTTACTAAGAACTTGATTTCTTCATCAGCTTCAAGTTACTGTCTACTGTCCCTTCATTTCAACCTGCAGGACTCCCTCCAGCATTTCTTATAGGGCAGGTCTAGTGATAACAAACTCCCTCAGTATTTTTGGTGTTGTTTTGTTTTGTTTTTAGTCTGGTAATGTTTTAATTCTCCCTCACATTTGAAGGACAGCTTTGCCAGGCATGGAATTCTTGGTTTACAGTTCTTTTTCTTATGGCACTTTGAGAATATATTGGCCCATTGCCTTCTCCAAAATTCCTGATGAGAAATCTGCTAACAGTCTTATCGAGGACGCTTTGGGAAAAGTCAGGTCTCTTTTGCTGCTTTCAACATTTGTTGTCTTCATGTTTTGACAATTTGATTATAACGTATTTTGGTGTGGGTCTCTTTGAGTTTATTATGCTTGGATTCATTGAGCTTTCTGGATGTTTATATTTATGTCTTTTAAATTTGAGAAGTTTGGGCCCATTATTTCTTCAAACAAAATCTCTGCCCTCTTTTTTCTCTTCCTGGGTTCCCACAGTGTTTATATTGGCTCATTTGCTGTTGTCACCTAAGTCACTTAGATTCTGTTCAGTTTTCTTCCTTTTCTTTCTATTCCTCAGACATGATAATTTCCATTATACTATCTTCAAATTCATTGATTCTGTCCTCTGCCTGGTCAAATCTGCTATTGAATTCCTCTAGTGAATGTTTCACTTAAATTATTGTAACTTTTGGCTTCAGAATTTCTTTTTGGTTCTATTTTATGTTTTGTATCTCCTTGAACATATTTTAGACAGATATTTTAAAGTCTTTGTCTAGTAGGTCTGCCATTTTGTCTTTCTCAGGGACACTTTCTGCTGATTTATTTCTTTCCTTTCAGTGGACCATAATTTCCTGTTTCTTTATATGCTTTGTGATTTTTTTGTTGAAAACTGAACTTTTGAAGCTAGTAATATGGTGACTCTAGAAATCAGATTCTCCTCCTTCCCCAGGGCTTGCTGTTTTTTGCTCTTGCTTTTATTTTCATTTTTGATTATTGTAGATGTCTCTGTGCTAGGAATAAACCTGAAGTGTAAACTTAGGGTCTTTTCAGAGCCTGCACCTTCCCCTCAGTGTGCAAAGTGACTTTATAAATTCCTTTGTATATGTGGTTGCTTTGGAATATCCTAGTACTTAAATGTCCTTCAATGTCCTAGTCTGACTCCCGAAAGGGAAACAATAGAAAAATAAAGAATAAGAAGAAAGGCATCAGCCCTTTAAATACCTTGGAGGTCACTTCAGGCAGAGCCGGAGAGGCTTATAACAATGTGGGGCAGGGTGTAATGATGGCTGCCCACCTTTGCATCTGTACGTCCATGACAGGAAGCAGCAATCATCAATCAGAACACAGATCCCCCATATTTAGAAGACAAGATCCTTATTGCCCACCTCGGCTCCCATAAGCTCCATGTAAGTTGCTCCCGAAATGCACACACAACTGCCTGCTATGAAATTGAGATATAGGGGATAGGTAGCTGCTGCTAAGCTAGGAGCTTAACTTGACCAAAATTAACCACAATTTACTGTCCAAGTCTTCCCCTGAAAGTTGTGAGCCTTTCTATAGATGCCAGAGTTCTAAAATAGCTACATCAGACAGATTTTGCCAGTGCAATTGTTGTCTAGGTAGGGAGACAGATTTCTGGTGCTTTGTACTTTGCCATCTTCCCAGAATCCTCCTTCTAATACATCACTTTTTATTCTATTAAATTGGTGAATATAAAAATAATTGATAATACTCAGCGTTGCAAATGATTTGGGGGAAAAGGAACTTTCATAATATTGAGGGTAAGGTTGGAGCAAAAAGTACTATAAATTGCTATTACCCTTTAAGAAGAAAATTTGATAATACCTATAAAAAATTTTTAAATGCATATACTCTTTGATCCAAGAATCAACTCTACAGATTTATTTGCAAAAGGACCCCAAAATACATGTGTAATACTATTCACAGAAGTATTGTTTGTAATAGGGAAAAACTGGCAATATCCTAAGTGTGTGTTAATGGAGAACTGATTAAGTACTTTATGGAACTATGAAATACATTATAACTGTTAAAAATAATGAATACACAAAACTGGACACTTCTTTTTTTTGGCCATGCCACGTGGCTCATGGGATCTTAGTTCCCTCTACTAGGGATTGAACCCATGCCCTTGGCAGTGAAAGCGTAGAGTACTAACCACTGGAATGCCAGAGAATTCCCAAAACTTGACACTTTTGAAGAATACTGGACAGTTATTTTATAGGCTTTCTCACAATTGGGACAGTAATTCCACAAATATCTGATGTTTTCCTGTAATTATTGAGGTCCTGCATTATTGGGAAGGATACGACAAGGTGATGTACCCTTCTTGGTGCATCATATCAGGTGGTACAACGTGATGTTTCTATATTTTACTGGTGATGTTAACCTTGATCAATTGGTGTCTGCCAGGATTCTGCAACATAGAGTATTTGTTTTATAAGAGGACAAAAACCTTCAAGGATGAACCAAAAATGTCTGGGAATTCCTTATGAATATATTGTGAAATACCTATATTGTAATGTGAACATAAAATTATAACTTAGATGTACTGTAATTTGTATGCTGTGGCATTTATGAGCTGGTTCTTTCAGAACCTAGACACTAATATTATAAAAATATGGCTCTATGCAGTTTTAAAGGACTGTAATGATTTGGTTATCATTGTGGTGGGATGTATTTCCTAAATTCTTAAAGAGCCTTTCAAAATTTGGACTATACAATAATCACACAATAAATGATTAACATCTGTTAATAATAATTACATATTATTTATCCAAACACTTTAAATAAAGAAATCATATTTCAAAAGGTGTTTGGGGTGAAATACATGTAAAGACACTAGTGCCAAGAAAAAGACTTTAAAGAAAATTTAGGCAAAACCTTAGGCTTGTATTCGGGAGATTATAGCTGATATATTAGGCATCTTGTTGTGTGTATTCTTTAGTTTTCCTTTGGAGAAAGGTTGAAATTTCTTTTTCTTCTCAGAGCGTTAGTGGTCAAATGAGGCTGTCAAGGAGGATCATGTGTACTCACACACTTTGGGAGCCAAACCTAGGGCACCTACATATGCCAAAACTGTCAAAACTCATCAAATAGTATACTTTAAATATGTGCATTTATTGCATGTGAATTATAACTTTTTTTTTCATGTTGCTACCTATCAAAGGTCTAGAAAAATAGAGTTAACAGGAACAGGATTACTTTTGACCAGGGTGATAATATTGCTTAAAGAAAGTCATTGGGGGACTTCCCCGTGCTCCACAACAGGAGAAGCCATTGCAATGAGAAGCCTGTGCACTACAACGAAGAGTGCCCCTGCTCTCCACAACTAGAGAAAGTCCAGGCACAGCTAAGAAGACCCAACACGGCCAATACATACATACATACATACATACATACATACATACATATATACGTATATACATACATACATAAAAAAGAAAGTCCTTGCCCTCTGTCTTTGTTCTCGGAAAAACCTTTGTCCGATCATTTCAGTGGCTATCAGAAGAACTACTAGAACCAATGACAAGTAAATAAATTCAAGCAAAAAGTAAATTTATTGAAATTTCAAGGCAGAATTATTTGGTGAGCCAGGTAGAATGATAAAGTCATTTAACAGGAAAGAAAAACAAATTGGTGTACACATCCCAAAACAGCAAAATTGAATGCCAGAATGCCCAAGGGCAATACCTAAAATACACTCAAGTAAAGAAAGCCAAGAATTATTATTTTTTTATTCAGCCAAACTATTCTTCACATATAAAGGTTACAAATGAACGATTTTAAGTCAGCAAGAACCCAAAGGATATTGATTCTATAAACCTTTCTTGAGGAAACTGCTCAAGAACTAACAGCAGCCAGCAGAGAATATGGGCAAACTTTAGCTAAAGGGCTGTGAGAGTCAATTCAGATATAAAACAAATAAACAAAAATAAAGGTACAGATAAGAAATATAAATGTGTGATTGAGGGTGACACAATGTTACGTGCTCTAACAATGTAAGAAAACTAGAACCACCAGAAAATGAGAGGACAGAAACTATTTGGAAGTAGAATAAGTTTTGAAAAACCTCATCTGTAATGTCTGAGAATCAAAAGGTATCATTTAAGGGTAGCAAATCAAGTAGGAATAAGATAAGCATGTTTAATGGCACAAAAGTAAGCCCTGAGTCAGGTAATGTTACTGACTGAAATTGGATGAAGAGAAGGAGGTGCAAGAGGAGGAAGAAGATACAGGCTCATGTTGTGCATGCAGGGAAGTGATAAATATTGCTCAAACAAGGAGGGGGAAAGGATACTATATAAAGGGGTAACCTTGAGAAAAATAAAACAGAGCATTTTAAATAGCAGAGCTACAGTAACAAAAAATGTAGAGAAGACAAAAAAAGAATTAAACTTCTGATTACTAAATATAATAGACACACAGAAAAATCGTAAAATATACAGAATAACCAATCATTATAAAGCACACACTCCTTAAATACTGCCCATGTCAGGAAATGCAGCATTACTAACATTCCTTCCTGATCATAATCTCTTTCCCCAGCAGATAACCACTATGCTGACTTTTATGGTAATTACATGCTTCTTTTCACAGGAATACCTCATTTTATTGCACTACACTTTATTGTGCTTCGCCAACATTACGTTTTTTAGATTGAAGGTTTGTGGCAACCCTGTGTTGAGTAAGTCCATCAGCCCCATTTTTTTCTCCTCATTTTATTTATTTATTTAAAAATTTTTCTTTCAGCTTTGTTGAGATGTGATTGACATACAGCACTGTATAAGTTTAAGGTGTACAGCATAATGATTTGACTTACATCGTGAAATGATGACTGTGGTGAGTTTAGTGAGCATTCATCATCTCATATAGATACAGAATTAAATAAATAGAAAAAAAATTTTTTTCCTTGTGATGAAAACTCAAGATTTATTCTCTTAACAACTTGGATATATAGCATACAGCAGTATTAACTTATCACATTGGACATTACATCCCTAGTACTGATTTACCTTCTAACTGGACGTTTGTACCATTTGACTGCCTTCATCCAATTTCCCCGCCCCCGACCTCTAGTAACCACAAATTAATCTTTTTTTCTGAGTTCATTGTTTTTTGTCTTTTTAAAGATTTATTTTATTATTTACTTATTTATTTATTTAATTTTATTTTTGGCTGTGTTGGGTCTTCGTTGCTGCACACGGGCTTTCTCTAGTTGTGGAGAGTGGGGGCTACTCTTCATTGCGGTATGCAGGATTCTCATTGTGGTTGCTTCTCTTGTTGCAGAGCACAGGCTCTAGGCGCTCGGGCTTCAGTAGTTGCGCACCTGGGCTCAGTAGTTGGGGCTCATTGGGCTTATCGCTCCACACTATGTGGGATCTTCCAGGTCCAGGAATCAAACCCACATGCCTTGCATTGACAGGAGGATTCTTAACCACTGCGCCACCAGGGAAGCCCGAGTTTGTTTGTTTTTGAAGTATAATTGACCTACAACATTATGTTAGTTCCTGTTACACAACATAGTGATTTGCTATGTCTATATATTTCAAAATGATCACCAGTTACAATATGTCACCATACAGAGACATTATGTAATTATTGACTATATTTCCCCCACTGTACACTTTATACCCATGACTCATTTATTTTGTAACTGGAAGTCTGTATCTCTCAATCTCCCTCACTTATTTCTCTCCTCTCCTCATCCCCTTCCCTTCTGGCAACCACTTGTTTGTTTGCTGTATCTATGTTTCTGTTTTGGTATGTTTGTTCATTTGTTTTGTTTTTTTAGATTCCACATATAAGTGGAGTCATATGGTATTTGTCTGATTTATTTCACTTAACATACTACCGTGTATGTCCACCCATATTGCTGCAAATGTATCAGCTCCATTTATCCAACAGCATTTGCCCACTTTGTGTCTCTGTGTCACATTTTGGTAATTCTCACAATATTTCAAACTTTTTCACTATTAGTATATTTGTTATGGTGATCTGTGATCAGTGATCTTTCATGTTACAGCTATGACTCACAGAAGGCACAGATGATAGCTAGCAGTTTTTAGCAATAAAGTATTTTTTAATTAAGGTATGTACATGTTCTTAGACACAATGCCATTGCACACTTAATGGGCCACACTATAGTGTAAATGTAACTTTTATATAACTGGTAAATCAAAAAAATTTATGTGACTTGCTTTATTGTAATATCTACTTTATTGTAGTGGTCTGGAACCAAACCTGCAATATCTCTGAGGTGTGCCTTTATATATATTTTGTATCTATATAAAATATATATGTAGTTTTACAATCTATGTATACATTCCTAGTTTTGCTGGATTGGGGGCTTTATATAAATAGAATCTTACTATGTTTATCCTTTCATATCTTGCTTCCTTTATTTAAAAACGTGTTTCAAGATTCATCCATTATGTCACATATATCTTTAGTTTGTGCCTTTTCTTGGAAGGGTAGTATTCTGAGGTCTGAACATAACGATTCACTAATGCTTCTGCTTACAGACATTTGCATTGTATACAGTGGATGTATTGTTGTACCTCACTTAGGTTCTTATTTGCATTTCATTGATTACTAACAACATTAAGCACTTATTCATATGTTTGCTAAATGTCCTCATTTGTGAATTGCCTGTTCAGGGCTTTTTGCCCATATTTTTCCAGTGGGTTGCCTTCGTTTTCTTACTGATTTTTAAGATACCTTTATACTGTTAGGTTATGAACCTCTTGTGGGTTATATGTGTTGTAACTATATATGTCTTATGTTTCTACTCTTTTTATGGTGCTTTTTTCAATTAATTAATTAATTTACTCATGTACTGGCTGCACTCAGTCTTCATTGCTGTGCATGGGCTTTCTCTAGTTGCGGCAGGCAGGGCTACTCTTCGTTGCAGTGCACAGGCTTCTCAGTGCAGTGGCTCCTCTTTGTTGTAGAGCATGGGCTCTAGACACACAAGCTTCAGTAGTTGTGGCACTCAGGCTCAATAGTTGTGGCTCTCAGGCTCTAGAGAACAGGCTCAGTTGTTGTGGTGCACAGGCTTAGTTACTCTGTGGCACATGGGATCCTCCTGGATCAAACCCATGTCCCCTGCATTGGCAGGCAGATTTTTAACCACTGTGCCACCAGGGAAATCCCTTTATGGTGTTTTTGGATGAACAAAAGTTCGTATATTTCACGTAGACCAATTTGTATTTTTTTCCTTTATAATTTATATTTTTAAAAACTATATTAAGATATCTTTCTCTAACCTGAGGTCATAAAGATATTATGGTTTTGTTTTTCATGATAGATCTGTAACTCTCCTGGGGTTGATTTTTGTGAATGACACTAGTTACATTAAAAGGTAAGAATAAGGCTGAAAACAAGGAAAATTTTTGAAAGTCTACACACAGAGCAGTTAGATCTACCAGACCCCTTCTCCACCTGGGTATAGCTACAACAACTTCTCCAGATAGATGACAAGGAAAAAGCTTCAGAATTAGGTACATCAAACACACTAGAGGGCAGGGGTTTATCTTGGGGCTAAAAACGGAGGAGATAAGTGAAAGTTTGGTCACTTTTCCAGCTCTGACCCCTGAACTCGGGCAGCCAGGCATATATTCTCTGGAAGATTGGAAGATTCTTCTACAAAAAAATTGAATGGCCTCAGGAAAAATGCCTACAGATAAAAACAATTCTGGATACTCAATACATAGGATCCTCCTAATCACCTTATATTGTAGCCCACTCTGCAACAAATTGTTCCAAAACTTAGTGTCTTAAAACAGCAAACATTTATTATCTCACAGTTAAGAATCAGGGCATGGCTTAGCTGAGTACCTCTGGCTCAAGGTCTCTTGTGGGATTGCAGGCAAGCTGTCAGCCAGGGCTGCAGTTTCGTCTGAAGCTTCAACTGAAGTGAGATCTACTTCCAAGCACATTTACCCAGTTGCTGGACTCTCGCCAAGTGGGCTTCTCCACGGAGCTGGCTCAGGACATGACAACTGTCTTCTCCCTGGGAAAGCAATACAAGAAAGAGGGTATTGTCTACAGTACCCAAGATGGAAGCCTCAGCCTATTTGTAAACTAATCTCAGAAGCAACATCCCATCACTTCAGTCATATTTTGTTTGCTAGAAATGAGTCAATAAGTCCAGCCCACATTCAAAGAGAGAGGATTACACAAAGGCATTGCAAATCTAGGGGTCCTTAAGATAACCCTCAGGTTTGATAATTTCCTAGAAATCACAAAACTCACCGAAAGCTGTTACATTCATGACGACAGTTTATTATAGTGACAGGATACAGATCAAAATCACCCAAAGGAAGAGGCACATGGGGCAGTGTCCAGCAGAGTTTTAAGTGCAGAGCATCCAGTCTTCCTCTCCCCATGGAGTTATGCAGATAGTGCTTACTTCTTACACCAACGATGTGTGACAATACACGTCTAGCATTGCCAACTGGGGAAGCTTACTCGAGCCTTGGTGTCCAGAATTTTTATTGGGGCGTAGTCATGTAGACATGATTGGCTGCCTGCCTGACTAACCTTAGTCTCTAGCCCCTCTGGAGGTTGAGCTGATATTGCGTGGTCCAGAGCCATCACCATAAATCACATTGTTAGCATCGACTACCGGGCATGGCCCTAGGCTCCCAGCTAAACAAGATACTCTTATCAGGCAGAATATTCCAAGGGCTTAGAAGTGACCTCCCAGGAACTGAGGGCAAAGACCAACCTCTCTTTGGAATAATCCTTCACTGCAAAGGCATGACTACTGGGAGCTGAGGATCACGAGGAGCCATTTTAGAGCTTGCCTACCACACCTAACATTTATAAAACCTCCCCCCCTTCTGAGTTCCTGATCAGTTTTTAAGTACCTCATTCCTAACTGTGAATGGATTACCACCCATTTAAGAAAGTCTACAACATAAGAGAGAGGCCTAAACAGACCATAAGGAAAGAAGGAACGTAGAGGTAACAGAGACAATTTAGGGAGTTTAAACTAAACTAAATTAAACTATAAGACCAACCAACAAACTAACCAACAAAACAAAACGAACCCTGCAATATTACTAGAGAGATAAAATATTGCATCTGATGCCAATAACTCGGCCTCTTTGCACTGGTGCCAAATCAAATCTCAGAGACCAAGTTTTAGGTGAAGTAGAAAAGAATAGCTTTATTGCTTTGCCAGGCAAAAGGGGACACAGTGGGCTCCTGTCCTTGAAAACTGTGTGTCCCAACCCAGGAGGATTTGGTGAGGAGTTTTATAGCAATAATACAAGGGTGGGGTTGCTGACAAGATTAGGGTGTGCACAGGGCCTTCAATTTTTTAATCTGGTCTCAGATAATCTCTTGATGAGCTTCTCTGTTTCCTTTAACATGGCCTCAGGTGCTCTTCTATGGTATGAAGAAAGCTGACAACTTCCATTTGTTGGGTTTTAGTTCTATAAAGCGTTTAAAGATACTGTTATGTGTATCCCTGGAGGTGGAACCAGACCCTGCCCCAAGGCTGCACTATTGTTTCTTGGCTACTCCTCCCTTGTCTCTGCATCCCCTCCCTTCCCTTATTAGCAACTGTTGGGAATCTGCCCTTTGGAACTCAGGGAAGGTTATGGAGGCTGGAGGCTGTTCCCTACAAACAATGAATGGGGACATGGAAAGACTTTCATGCCCAGGAGCCCCACAGGCTCCTGCTCAGTTTCACATCCACAGACAAAACAAGATAATGTGGAAAATATGACAAGGAAGAGCATCTGTGGGTTAAAACACGGTAGATGACCTAAAATTTAAGACATAATTGTGGGAGATTGAGGAAGGGAACTGTATGTGTTTTGGTGTATGGAGAAGGGGGTGGGATATAAGTTAGCTAAGTACTCATTGTCCAAAGTCACTAGTAAATCACAGATGGATTTGAGTTTTGTAGGGCCAGAGGAACATATGATCCAAGGGATGGTCTTTAAGAAAAGTAATACAAAGTTACGTGTTTGAAGTTAAGAACGGGGCCTTGCAAAGGGCCTGTGAAAATGAGGGACTCTGAAACACAAGCCATATTAGTTTGACAAAAAATTTCCCTCTACGGTCAATGGAAATCATCTAAAATTAGAAAATCAAGATATAAGAGTTAAGGGAATTTCTTGGCAATCCAGTCGTTAGGATTCCATGCTCTCACTGCCAAGGGCCCTGGTTAAATCCCTGGCTGGGGAGCTAAGATCCTGCAAGCCACACAGTGTGGCCAAAAAAGAAAAAAAAAAAGAATTTCTTAAAAAAAAAAGAAAGAAAGAAGCGTTTAAAAACTTTATTTAGAAATACAAGATAAGTACCAAAAGAAAAATCTGAAAGAGCTGAATGTTCGGGGCTGTGGAAATTGGAGTAGAGTGTGGTGGGGCAACAAATTACTATTTTTTATAATAACAATTATAATATTTTTTATAATAAAACCCTGAATACTATGCGGCTTTTTGTCCCATTCAGGGCCCCTCCCCTGTTTATTTATTCATTCATTCCATTTTAACTCCATTGCCCAGTCCCAACTCCCTTTCTTTCCCATTCTAATGTGTTTAATAGCATCTTTTGGCCAAAATGGTGAAGTAGATAGGCTGCTGGCTCCTCCCCTTGAGATTAACCTTGGAGAAACTATAGGTTTCCAGGAAATACCAAGCAAACCATAAGAACTCCCTGAGCAGATAAAAAGTTGTTTTGAACTAGTATGTGTGTGTGTGTTAGGGGGATTTAGTTGGTAGTGGTGGTGCATCCTAGAATAGAGAGTGTTGTCTTGGCCCTGAGAGGGTAACTTGGAGAAAAATAATTTACATTCCTCTTGCCTGTCCATCCCCTTGGCACTGGAACAGTCATTGCCAACATTTATTGTAGAAGTCTCTACTGTCAGCATTTCTGGTCCAGGGATGAATTTGTCACAATACAGAACCCTGCTAGAGTGAAGAGTTAGGAAAGAGTTAGGATAGTGGGGATGGGCCAGCCATGGGCACTATTCCGGCTCTCTTACCCTCCAAACCACTATGGCTGGTAGATGACAGCCCAGGGAGTGCTTCCTCCTAGTGGTTCTTCTCCCAGAGGGTTTGACAGTGAAGTTCAAATGCTGAATTGCTGCGTAGAGCAAGGGAAGGTGGTGTAATTCACTAGTTTTGTAGCACTTAGGACTCCTCGCCTTCTCTCTATTTGTTTCTCTGGGTTGACAAAGACTATGGTCTGGCTTTCCAACCTTTCCCAATAGGCAGTGCCAAAAAGACTTGCCATCACACCCAGGGAAATATGCACCCACAGGTTAAAATAAAGAGGGTAGAACTAGCCCAAAAGGAAGAGAAAGTAGGGAAGGAAATCACATGTATCAAAAGAAGCAGAGGAATTAGAACAGATGATAAATAATTTAAATAAATATTTTTAAAAGTGCATCTTTGTAGTTTTTCTTACAAAATGTATACAGTTTTTTAGTATGAGTTATTTTTAATTAACAAAGATGGAAAATCATGTTTATAATACCTCTCATTTCACTTTTTATTGTGGTAAGAAAATAAACCATAAGATTTACTATCTTTACCATTTTAAAATGTACAGCATCATTCAGTTTCTTATATTTTTTCTTAAAAACATGTTTTTAAGAACCACCCATGTTGCTAGCTATACATCTAATCTGTTGCTACCAACTTGTGCATGGATCTCCATGGTGCATACCCCCTCTCCCGGCCAGGGACACCCAGACAGCCTCCAGTTATTCCTGATCACAACTAACACTGCAGTGCATATCCTTGTATATTTCCTTGCATAGGCCCGTGGCAGAATTTGAGATATATACCCAGGAGAGAAGCTGTCAGAAATAGAGGATGGACACCCTTAATTTGACTAATCTGAGCAAATGTGCTTTCCACAAGGGTGCCCCAGGCTACACTCCCCACTAGCAGGGCATGAAGTTTCCCAGTTAATACAAAAACTAAAATGACACATTAGTTTCCAAATTAAATGTGTTGGTTTTTTTTTTTAAACCATACTTTCATTTTTATTTTATTTATTTTTATTTTTTATTTTTGGTTGCTTTGGGTCTTTGTTGCCATGTGTGGACTTTCTCCAGTAGAAGTGAGCAGGGGCTTCTCTTGTTGCTGAGCATGGGCTCTAGGCATGCAGGCTTTAGTAGCTGTGGCACACAGGCTCAGTAGTTGTAGCACACGGGCTTAGTTGCTCCGTGGCATGTGGGATCTTCCCGGGCCAGGGATCGAACCCGTGTCCCCTGCACTGGCAGGCGGATTCCCATCCACTGTGCCACCAAGGAAGTCCTAAATGTGTTTGATTATCAATGAATCTGAGCATCTCTTCATATGCTTGTTAGCTTTGTGAGTTTCCTCTTCTCTAAATTATCTCTTCATATCCTTTGTTCATTCTTCTGTTGGGGTTGCTGATGTTTTCTCCCTGTTGATTTACCAGAGTTTACCTGTATTTTAGATATTTATCACTTATTGAATTTAGATTGCAAATATCTCATTCAGTCATTTGTTAAACATTGTCTGTGGTGGGTTTCTTTGAACAAAAATGTTTACTTAAAAAATAGACTTTTTTTGACATACACTAACAACTATGAAAGAGGAAATCAACAGTAACACAATCATAGTGGGGGACTTTAACACCGCACTTACACCAATGGACAGATCATCCACACAGAAAATTAATAAGGAAACACAAGCTTTAAATGACGCAATAAATCAGCTGGATTTAATAGATATCTACAGGACATTACATCCAAAAACAGCAGATTACACATTCTTCTCTAATGCACATGGAACATTCTCCAGGATAGATCACATTTTGGGTCATAAATCAAGCCTTCGTAAATTCAAGAAAATTGAAATCATATCAAGCATTTTTCCAACCACAATGCTATGAGATTAGAAATCAATTACAGCAAAAAAACTGTAAAAAACACAAACACATGGAGGCTAAACAATACGCTACTAAATAACCAACAGATCACTGAAGAAATCAAAGAGGAAATCAAAAAATACCTAGAGACAAATGACAATGAAAACACAACGATCCAAAGCCTATGGGATGCAGCAAAGGCAATTCTAAAAGGGAAGTTTATAGCAATACAATCCTACCTCAGGAAACAAGAAAAATCCCAAATAAACAATCTAACCTTACACCTAAAGAAACTAGAGAAAGAAGAGCAAAAAATAGACTTATTTTGAAGTAATTTTGAACTTGCAGAAAAATGTATTTCAAGATACTTAGAAAGAATAGTACAGAGAGCTTTCATTTGAACATATGATGCACAACTTTCCTGAATGATTTGATGTGTGATTCCTACAGAGAGTTCTCCTCCATAACTACATTACAATCATCAAAATCAGGAAATTAACACTATGTAAATCTCAGACCCAATTCAAGTTTCACCAGTTGTCCCAATAATATATTTTATAACAAAATAATCCAACTCAAGAGCACACATTGTCAGTAGAAGGGAATTTCCTCAACATAATAAAGGACATTTATAAAAGTCTGAGATCTAGCATCATACTCAATGGTTAAAGACTGAAAGCTTTTCCCTCTAAGATCAACCTTGTACTGGAAGTTCCAGCCAAAGAAATTCGGCAAGAAGAAGAAATAAAAGGCATCCAAATTGGGAAGGAAGAAGTAAAACTATTCCTATTTGCAAATGATATGATCTTATACATAGAAAATCCTAAAGTATCTACAGAAAAACTATTAGAGCTAATAAACAAATTCAGTAAATTTGTAGGATACAAGATCAATACACAAAAATCAGTTGTATTTCTATATATTATCAATAAACAACCTGAAAAGAAAAGTAAGAAAACAATTTCATTTATAATACCATCCAAAAGAATAAAATTCCTAGGAATAAATTTAACCAAAGAGGTGAAAGACTTTTACACTGAAAAATACAGAACTTTGCACAAAATAATCTCTTCTGCAGTCCCTTTTCCCACTTTATTTTCTTTATGGCTCTTAGAACAATTATGAGTTATATATTTTAAATATTTGGGGGTCTGGCTCCCCCATGTTAGCATGTAAATTCCACAAGAGCAAGGATTTTTGTCTTTTTTATTTATTACTAGAACAGTGCCTAGCACGGAATAAGCAGAACTTATAAATGGTCACAAGTTAGTTAAACTTGCAGTGTTCTACCATTTTATAAAGACAACACGTTCTTGTGTTACTTGCCAATAAATATTACTTTTAGGAAAAGAAGGCATAGTTGTATAATGAGGGCTTAAGGAATTGATATCTTAAGGAAACATATTGTTTGCTTTACAGTAAGTTAAAAGGAGCTGACTGCCGAAAAGCAGAGAAAGTGAACTTAAATTTGGGTAACATGAATTTGCACAGAAGCAGGTCTAGAAGGAACCATGTAACTGGTAACCATGGACCTGTCGTATTGATTGCCTTCTGAAGTAGAAACTATCATTTAATTAAAAATTCTTAGAAATAATGGCCAATATTCCAAGCAAATACTTAAGGATATAAAAAGAATAGCATATAAAATATATGCATGATACTGAAACATTAGAAATGACCTAGTACCTTTTAAGGGGAGTGGTCAAGAATTAGAGCAAGCTTTTTATTGAAGCCCTAGAACTCTGCATCACAGAGCATGAAAGAGATGACATATTGGCCTGGGAGACTTGGAATAAAGGCATCATAAGGATTTGTTTTTTCCACATTGACAACGAAAACAACATTTATATGGCTTCTATATAATATTTACCTTTTTTCAGTTTTTTAAAAAGATTTCAAACCTATAGGAAACTTAAAAGAATAGCACAGTGAACATTTTTCACCCAGATTCACCAGTTGCTAACATTTTATCACACTTGCCTTATTTTAAAATTTTTAATGTTTATTATTTTTTAAACTGTTTATTGCTTCACTTATTATTGCTAAACCTTTTAGAAGTAAGTTGCAGATATTATGTTACTTTACCCCTAAGTAAATGGGGTAAAGCATGCCTCTCCTTAGAATAAGGATATTCTCCTATCACCACATTACTTTGATCACATCTAAGACAATAAACAATAATGTCTAATCATCTAATATTAGGCACATATTTAAATGTTCCCAATTGTCTGCAAAATGTCTTCTTTCTAGCTGTGTTTTTTTTTGAAGGTTCACAATTTGCATTTGGTGTTATGTCTCTTTACTCCTTGCCTTTTGAAAATGTTTAATTATACTGTTTGAAGAGTCTGGGGCAGTTTTCTTGTAGCATGTTTCACTTTCAGGATTTCTTTCTCTTTTTTTAATATTTATTTATTTTTATTTATTTGGCTGTGCCAGGTCTTAGCTGCGGCCTGCAGGATCTTTGCTGTCACAGTTAGTTCCCTGACCAGGGGTTGAACCCAGGCCCCCTGCATTGGGAGCGCAGAATCTTAACCACTGAACCACCAGAGAAGTCCCAGGACTTATTTCTTTGTTTCTCCATTAGTGCAATAAATGAAATATTTTAGCAAAAATACATGTTGCATAACATCAGAAATGCACATAATGTCAGACTGTCCAACTACGGTGATGTTAAGGACTGAATTGTGTCCCACCAAAATTCGTAGCTTAAAGCCCTAACCCCCAAAGTGATGGTATTTGAAGATGAAGCCTTTGGGAGGTAATTAGGTTTAGATAAGTTCATGAAGGTGAAGTCTTTATTGTGGGATTAGTACCCTGAAAAAAAGAAACACCAAGCAGTTTCCCTCTCTTTCTGTGTCATGTGAGGATACAGCAAGCAGGTGACAATCTGCAAGTCAGGAATAGAGCTCTCACAGGGAACCAAATTGGTGAGGACCTTGATGTTGACTTCCCAGCCTCCAGAACTGTGAAGATAAATTCCTATTATTTAAGCCACCCAACCTGTGGTATTTTGTTACAGCAGCCTGAGCTGACAAATACAAGTTGGTAGAGGTGGCGACCAGTCCTTCCTCGTAATGTATATATCTCCTTGTAATCATTAAGAAATCGGAGGGGTGATACTTTGAGACCATGTGAATGTCTTGTTCCCCATTAATCTTTCCTAATAATTTTAGCATAAATGAATAGTTCTTGCCTGAATCAAATTTTAATTTGAGGTTGCAAAATGGTGATTTCCCCAATTCTATCCTTCCTTTTATATGTATTAGCTGGCATTCTTCTGTAATACAACTTACCCTTTCCCCCTTCATCCAGTCTCTTTAACTCTTTAACTCTGTCTTCCAAAGCAGACCCTGACACAGGAACCTAGTTGTGGGGAGTTTATTGGGAGATGATACCAGAGGAACAGAGGAAATGGGGACAGTTACACAGGGAAAGAAGGAAAAGCCAGTAAACAGTATATCAATGAACAGTTCTGCTGTGGATAATTGGAAATCATGTTGAATTCCTTAGAATTTTCCCACTAATCCCAGCACCTGTTAGTTAAAAGCTACCCCCTGGATATATTACCTCCCCCACCTTCCTAACCCCTCTACACTTTCAGATTGCATCCATCAGTAGCCATATACTTTAAGTGGTTCCTGAGAAAGACTCAGGCAGAGGAGAAAGACAACAGACGTTGAGGTGGGAATCTGTCAGAGTGATGAGAACTGTGGATAGAAAAGAATTCAAGTGGGTGGAGGGTAATGCAGAACAGGGCATCCACAGCATTTGCTTCTCTCCTTCTCCCTCTCATGTCACTGTGAACTTGTGGAATAAAAAAAAAAAATCCCAGCATGGTATAATCCTTTACCATCATTATGCAGTTTGATTCCTTTATTGTCTCAAATTTGAACAGTGGGAGACCCTTCACATTGGCTCCTTTGTCCTTTTGTTCCCAATAATCTTTGAACAGTTCCTTGCTTTCTGGCACAACCAGACATTGCAGGCTTACCTTGTGCTTTCTCTGCCCCAGAACTGGATTCAGCCATTTCTCTCAGGAGTTCTGGTTCTTTGTAGTGGACAATAATATTTAGAAACTGTTCTGGGGACTTCCCTGGTGGTGCAGTGGTTACGAATCTGCCTGCCAATGCAGGGGACACAGGTTCAAGCCCTGCTCCGGGAAGATCCCACGTGCCACGTAGCAACTAAGCCCATGTGCCACAACTGCTGAAGCCTGCATACCTAGAGCCTGTGCTCTGCAACAAGAGAAGCCACTGCAATGAGAAGCCCGCATACCACAACAAAGAGTAGCCCCTGCTCATCTCAACCAGAGAAAGCCCACCCACATCAAGGAAGACCCAACACAGCCAAAAAATAAATTAATTAAAAAAAAAAAAGAAACTGTTCTGGGTTGTCATTGCTTCTAGGCCTTTTCTGTGGACAAAACTAGGAAATACAATTAAAAATAAAACAAAATAAAAATCAACAGTTTACACTGATCCCTCCAATTCAAATCAAACATCACAAGATCTTTCCTCACTTTCTCCCATTCTATATTTTATCTTCCTTCTCCCACAAGGAAAACCCTGGGTCTCAATATCAATTATTTGCTCTTCCCTATATTACACACAAGAGCTTCAGAGTTACAACACCAATATCACTACCAACAACAAATCTTCTAAGCAAAATTTTAAGATTTCATTTTAGTTCTGTTTGTCTTCAAATCATATCCTACTAAATATGTACAGTGAGAAACCTGTACTCAAAATTACTTGAATTAATTATTTTTCTCTCTGAGTTGATATAATTTTATATACAACCAAGCTTATTTGTTTTTCTTTTTTTAATTTTAATTTACAATGTTGTGTTTAATTTCTGCTGTACAGCAAAGTGACTCAGTTATACATATATTCTTTTTCATATTCTTTTCTATTATGGTTTTTCACAGGATATTGAGTATAGTTCCCTGTGCTATACTGTAAGACCTTGTTTAACCATCCTATATATTATAATTTGCATCTGCTAATCCAAAACTCCCAATCCTTCTGGGGGTGTGGGTGGGGGAGAGAAGGACTGAAAGTTTATTTTTCTTTTTTTTTTTTATGTGGAACCTTTTTTATTTTAAGAGATTTTATTGAGATATAATTGACATACAATAAACTGCATATATTTAAAGTGTACAAATTTGATTTTTTTTCTTATTAGTAATGTATATATGGCAATCCCAATCTACCAATTATTTTTTTTTATTCAAATTTGAGGTTTCCTTTAAAACTCATACAGTGGAATACTATGTGGCCATTAAAAAGAAAAGGGAGATCTCTGTGAACTCATGAGGAGTGAAATTATAAGCTGCAAAATAATATATATGATGTGATGAGTTTTGTATAATAAAAAAAGGAGAAATATGAATATGTACAGGTTTTTTCCCAAAAAACCCAACACACACATACAGCAAGAAGAAACCAGTTCATTAGCAGTCCTATCCTGCTTTCTTGCTGATGGATGCTGTGCATCATATATTTTATACATTGCAAACAGGAAGAAGGAAAAGGAAGAAGCAGCAGCAGACTTCCACTTAAATCTCATTAGCCTGAACTGAGTCACATGGTCACACTTAGCAACAAGAAGGTCTGGGAGCACAAGCCTCTAGGTTAGGTTAAGATGAGCAAAAAAAAGGTTTGAAATGAAGGCTGAATGAGCCAATCAATTGTATCTGCCGCTCCTTCCCTTTTAGATTTTAAAATATGTAGAAGTGAAACTGAGGATGGTCATTAGTTAAATCCATTAAAGTATAACTTGCTTGTCTAGTAAATAGTAAATTATATTCTGTCTTCACTGATCAAGCTTGCAAAACTGCATGCCCTTCAAGCTTCACGTAGCTTAGACAATATATCACAAGACTCCCTTCGCCACCCACTATAGATAGCATCTCTGATGTGAGTCTTAAGATGTGTGCTCAAATTGTTTTTCAGGAACTCTGAGTCAGCTCTTGTCCAGTTCAAGCCAGTTGAGACCATGGACCCATTAACTGGGCCTGCTCAAGTATTCCACAGGTGACCTTTTGAATCAGAGGGTCAAAGATTCCACCCTTGGATCATGCTAACACCGCTATTTTCTGAACATACATCCTACGAAGGACCATGAAGCCCAGTTGCACCTGCTCAGAGCAACACTTACCTCACTTCCTCTTTTCTTACCTCCAATCACCTTCCCCTGCACCTCTGACCATCCTATGCCCTTTACCCATAAATATTCGAAATCCCTCACCTTTGGGAGAGCTGGATTTGAGATTTGTTCTCCTGTCTCCTTACTTGGCTGTGTCATGAATAAACCCTATCTCTGCTGCAAACTTTGGTGTCTATCGGGCAAATGAACCTGGTTTGGTAACAAAAGGACAAGAATCTAAAGAACTAGCAACAGCATTTTTCAAAATTGCTAAAGTAGTTATAATAACATCAGCTTATTTGTGAAGCAGAAGCCAGGTAAGAGGAAAATTTAGTGGACTATATTATACTACAACATGGATTCTATTAAAATTATTGTGCCATGTATCTCAACATCTTTCACAAATCAATCAATATCTATGTCTCTAGCTAGGTGGCTATCTATCTGATTTGTGCTTCAATTTACTTCAATTTACATCTACTAATATCTGAAGTCAATTAGACCTGTTTCCCCCCTCGAGCATGGAAAAATCACATGGTATATAAATAGGGTGACTGTATGCCCTGGTTTTCCTAGAACAATCACAGCATAATAACTAATAGCATCCCTTTTCATTCTCAAGTATTTTGGTTTAGATGATAAGTTATATGGTTTCCATTATACATAAAGAACTAGGGCATATGAATTGGTCCAAGTGGAGCTGTTAATGACCTGGGAAGGCTCAATAAAGAGTCTACTTTCTAAAAATGATTAAATCACATTTACATTTCATGTGAAGCCCACTAGGATTTCCCTAGTGCTAATACAAAAGACCAGGAGGCATCCTTCAGTTCCTTATAGCCGTAGACAAAGTCAAAATTTTTGTAGACTGGGAAATACCAGTTCTTCCTGTTACCAAGCCAAGTTCCTTTGCCCAACACACAGCAAGCCAAACACTGCAATCAATGGGAATAAGGAAAGGATGAGAACATTGTTCTGCACAGGCCAAACTAAGCCTCATGCCTCATCATTGGACACATGTTTAGAAAATGGCGGCATTAGCCCTGTTCTGAGGGTGGCGTTTTTGGCCCTCTGATGTCAAAGGTCATCGATTGGACATTTGTGTATGTCCAGTTGGAAGGTCCATGGTCCCAGCAAGTCTTAACCAGCTCGAAACAGACAACAGCTGACTCTAAGTTCCTGAAAAACAACTTAGGCAAACATCTTAAGATTCGTGACATTGTTTAGGCTACATGACGCTTGGAGGATATGCAAGTTTTTGTAAAAACAAAGTGAGCTTGATCAATGAAAGCAGGTTAGAGTTTATTATTTATTAAACAAGTTATAGTTTAATGGATCTGATAGTTACTCTCGGTTTCACCCTCTTTTCTTTTCCTTCTCATTCAACTTTGATACAACTTTCTTTTGTTTTTGTTAAGAATAGCTGACAGAATTTCCAGCAACTTAGGCATAGTTGGGGGTAGGACGTGGTAGTGGAGGGCAGTGAATAAGCTTCCAATAATATAGGCATTAAACAGTAGGGAAGGGTAGGGGGAATTGAGTTGGGGGTTTATTTTCTAATTTTTTTGTACATTTGGAACAGTGACAATAAATGCTCCCCCTTTAAAAAACAAAAACAAAAAAAACCAGAAAGGAAATCTTAAGACTCATAAATTTGGAAGGCATCACACCAATCTCTTTTACTGAAGTCTATTCCAAGGCACAAATTAATTTATTGTACTCATGAATTGTATATGATATCTGACAACGCTACAACAAATGTTCTCACATCTTTGGGTGCTTGCCCAATTATTTCCTTAGAAATCCCTCTTCTGTTTATTTTCTAAAATTAAACAAATATAAATATATAATATAAAATGACAATGTGTTGTTTGTAGAGCTTAACTTACAGTACATGGGAATATATATATATTTTCACATCTACAACACTGAATAATATTTTCTTGAACCATCTGATCTGTGACAAATAATGTCACTTTTTTTGTATAGTTTTTTTGATTACCAGTGCACCTTAAACATTTTTCATGCACTTAATATGCATTTATTTTTATTCTTATATAATTGGTTCATCATGCTTTTTGTTTATTCTATGTTGAATGCTTTTTTTCTTCTTGATTTTTTTTGGGGGGGGGAGTTCAGTAGCTTTTTAAAAAAATTTTAGATATTCTTTTTATTTATGTTCATTTCCTTTATGGTTTATCACAGGATATTGAATATAGTTCCTTGTGCTCTACAGTAGGACCTTTCTTCTTGATTTTTAAAAGAGTTCTTTCTATACTAGTGTCACTAGTACCATCTTCTCCACAAACTCAAGGTACAAATGTAGTCAGTTACATCCATTACTTTTCTCTGTTGTAGTGAAGGCCTTCCACATGAAAGTCCAGTTTTCCCCATTGTGGTTTTCCCTAGTCTCCACTGATTGTCCAAGAATACTGAGGAATCTGTTGCCCTTGGACAACAGATTCCTCTTTTAATAGCCAAATACAGAGAGAACTAGAACTGATGTTAACTCAGTCCTGCTTTGCCACTGAGTCTTTGCACATCCACATAAATTCTCCTTAACTTCAGATCTTGGTGAGCATGAAGTGTTCTTGGTCTCCTCTTTCCCATAGATACTAGGCTTCTAAGGCAAACTGATTCACCTCCTGCCCAGTGACTCTAGGTAGGCAGAACTAATATGAGGCAGTTGCTACCTGGAAAGAAACACACACACACACATACACACACATATCCACACCCCCCCACACCCCCTGAAAAGTTTTGTTAGAACCTTCTTGCAGGACAATGGGTGCCTTCACCAATTACATTTGTATAACTAAGACAGCCTTCGCAGAACAAAGAATATTAACTTCATCTGATTACAATTTTAAAAATAAACAGTAAAAAATACTGTTATGTTAAGAGATACGATCCTGACCCTTTATCATGTATGTTATGTACATATTTTTCTATTTGTGAATTGCTTTTTAGCCTTGAATATCTTTTTTTCTTTTTAAGGGAGGAGGGCTATACCCATTTAAGTGTTTTATGTAGTCAAAGGTACAGCCTCAACTTTTGTTTCTTAAGTCTTCATCGAGATTCAAAAGACATTTCTCATCCCAAATTATAAAAGACATTTACCCAAACTTCCTTTTAGTACTTTAATATTTTCATTCTCTCACATTTCAAGTTTTCCTCTATCCACAGTTATTTGGCAAAGGAGTGAGGTAATGACCTAATTTTCTTTTTGCTCTATATGAGTAGCCAGTCTCACAAACGACACTTATTAAGATTCTAACTCTTCCCTATGATTTGAACTGTCCCTTTATCATATATGAGCAGTTCCCACAGCAATTATTTCAAAACTTTACAACTATTTTATCCCCTATCAGCCAATTTTCCATCACTCTCAGCAGACAACACTTCACAAATAATTGTCTGTCAAGAACTCCAACTTTTGCTGTAACTCCATTCTTTAATATGAACATAGATCATTTACTACCTCTAGATCAGAGCTCAGCAAACATTTCTGTAAAGGGACAGATAGTAACTATTTTAGACTTTGAAGGCCAAGAGGCAAAATCAAGGATGTTACGTGGGTTTTTATATAAGAGGTCTACTAATGAGAAGAATGATTTTTTTTTAAAGGAGCAACATCTTAATTAATTGGAGGCTCAGATCAGTTGCAAATATTCATCCCTTAAAATCATTTTTACCTTCTGGGATCATGCTAAAGCTGGCCAGATTTGGACCCTGACCTTTGACATCTTCCCTCTGTTCATATACTGGAGAAGAATCGCCCCAGAACATCCCACCTACCCACCAAGGCCGTTTCCAGACCCCAATTCTTCCCTGCTTTTTCAGTGACATTAGCCATCAATTTACTTGGCAATTCTATTCCAATCCCAAATGAGCTTCCTGGACCATTCCTTTCAGTGATTAATTTGTATATTTACGTAATAAAAGACAGCCTTTCTAAGAACAAATAAAGTATAAAAGTAATTTAAAATAGGTAGGCAGGGACTTCCCTGGTGGTACAGTGGTTAAGATTCTGCGCTCCCAATGTAGGGACCTGGGTTTGATCCCTGGTCAGGGAACTAGATCCCACATGCATGCTGCAACTAAGAGTTCACATGCCACAACTAAGGATCCCACCTGCCACAACTGAGACCTGGCTCAACCAAACAAATAAACATTAATAAAATAGGTAGGCACATTTCCTGTTGACCACAGTATATTTACAACTAAGGGAATTTAGTTGTAACTAACTTCTTCTAGTAAACACACACATTTCTATGACAAGTATAATACAAAATAACAAAAAAAATTTAAAAATCACTTATACTTAGTTCTTGAATACAGACACAATTTTTTGCCCATCAGCCTTAGGTTCCCATTTCCATTCTCTTTTCCTTATTATTAACTTATGGCTATCATTCCTAAGGATACATGTGCTAGGTAGTTAGAAAAAGCCACCCTTTAACAAATAAAACCCATATATACAAAAATACACACTACAATGGAGTATTTATTGTATTAACATTGTATTGACAATATGTGAAAGTGCCCCAAGGTTATAATCCAGGAGACCTGTGTTTAAATCTTGATGCTAAAACTAACCCGAGATTCATTTTTCTCAACTGTTTAACAGACCACTGCTAATTTCCACTTTTAATTACCTTTAAATTCTGGGGTGAAATAATCGTAAGTATGTTAAAGAGTTATAAGCACAGCAGAAAAATGTTTTTTTTTTTCCTGGATCATTTGAGAGCAGAGATGCCCCATCATTCTTAAACATTTTCATATATTTCCTACAAACAAGGATATTCTCCTAAATAGCCACAGCACAACGATCAAGACCAGGAAATTAACATCCATACATCACTACTACCTCAGGCCCATTCAAGTTTTACCAGTCGTTCCAGAAATGTCCTTTGTATCAAGGCAAATTTATCATTCTAACCATTTAAAAATATACAGCTCAGTGGCATGAGTACATTCACATTGCTGTGCAACCATCACCACCATCTATCTCCAGAAATTTTCCATCTCTCCAAAATGAAACTCCATACCCACGAAGCAATAACTCTCCATTTTTTTCCTTCCCACACCATGGCAACCACCATTGCGCTTTCTATCTCTATGCATTTGACTATTCTAGGTCCTTCACATAAGTAGAATCATACAATATTTGTCTTTTAGTATCTGGCTTTTTTCACTTAGCATAATGTCTTCAAGGTCCATCCATGTTGTTGCATGTGTTAGAGTTTCCTTTCCTTTCTTTCTTAAGGCTAAATAATATTCTATGGTATGTATACACCACATTTTGTTTATACATTCATTTATCAGTGGACACGAGTTGTTTCCACCTTTTAGGTATTGTGAATAATGCTACTGTGAACATTGAACATCTGTTCGAGTAGCTGCTTTCAATTCTTTTGGGTGTACACCCAGAAGTGGTAGTGCTGGACCACGTGGTAATTCTAAGTATAATTTTTGAGGAACTGCCATATTGTTTTCCAGAGTGGCTATACCATTTTACAATGGCTGTACCATTACATACATCAGCAATGCACAAGGTTCCAATTTCTCTACATAATAGCCAACACTTGTTCTTTTCTTTTGATAATAGCCCCCTAATGTATGTGAAGTGGTATCTCATTGTGGTTTTGATTTGCATTTTGTCACGTCTTTTTAATGTCCTTCAATCTGGAATAGTTCTTCAGTCTTGATGTTTGTGACCTTGACACTTTTCCTTTTGTTCCTCCAAATGAATAGTGGCTCAAGCAGAAGTTTAATTATCACTCCCATAAATTCCAAAACCAGTGTTCCTGTTCAGTAGATAGTGATTCAAGATCCCATACTTCTTCCATCTCGCAGCTTTGCCATCTTATTAAGGTGGTTTCCAAATGACCTTGAAAATTTGAAGATTGGAGACATTCTATTTTGTAGAATATCTCTTAGTTTGGGTTTATCTGATGTTTCCTCATGACTACATGTAGGTTATACAATTTTAGCAGGAATGTAAAAGAATTGTGTACTGCCTTTTCATGCCATCCTAAAACGGTTTTGATTTGTCTCATTACTGGTGGCTTAAATTCAATTCCTGATTAAGGCAGTGTCTGCTACTCTTCTCCACTAAAGTTACTCCTTTTTTCTTTGTAATTAATAAATAATTTGTGACTGATATTTTGACACTAAGTATATGAATGAGACATTAAATTATGCAAATATGTAAACTTTGAGGCTATATTAATAAAATTTCCTCAACAAACTTTTAATTTATTTATGTATTTTCACCAGTTTGGATTCATGGTTTCCTATTTTATTCAGTGGGTTATAATCTGTCCCTATCATTACTTATTTTGATACTCAGATTGTTCCAGATTTGGCTATTGGAAACATTCAAGCTGGCTTTTCTTAACTTTTGATGTGTTGCCACTATTTTATGAGGAACTTCCTTACCTGCAAAATAAGATATTCTAGACTCATCTTCTGTTTTCTCTGCCAAAGCCTTGGAATCAGCCATTTCGCCATAGGGCCCTAGTTCTTTTTAAAAGAGAAGGGTATTTAAGAGCTAAGATCTTGGTGGTAAGTGTATTATTATTATTATTTATTTATTCATTTATTTATTTTTTTAGCAGACTTCAGGTTTTACTGCCAAAAATTGCAAAAGCAAAAAGCTTCTGATTTTCAAAATCTGTGAAGTTTTAGAATTGTAAATGAGGGGCTGTGAATCTGTAACATCTACTTTAATTTAAAAAAATTTTTTTCATTGAAGAGTTGTTGATGTCCAATACGTGTAAGCGTATTTGTTGCTATTGGGGTGCTGTTGCTCCCAAGCCTCTCAGTGGACAGGCCTGAGGAATATATGTTCTATGTACACACATATACATACATGTATATATGTAAAGGGTGGCAGAATATGCCACCCCCAAAAGTGCGACTTTGGCCTAAGGATTATTTCAAACAAAAGGTTCTTAAAAAACAGCAAGTGCAGGAAGGACTTCCCCTCTTCTACCTGAAAGCAGGAGATGAAACCCCAATGTGAAAGATGTCTTCCTTTTACTAGGAGGAAAGACACATTCTTATCACCAGAGATGGGGAGTCGAGGCTGAAAAAATTGTATACAACAGATCTTGTTAAAATAATTCTTATCTTCCTTTAGTTTTCCCATATATTTTAGTTACTTTTCCACAATTGCCTCGCTTTGTTCAACCTAATATGTAAGTCCTTAGGTTTTGTCATTGCTTTGGGTCTTCGTTTCCTTATGAGGGCTCCCATGTCACCTAAAACTTATATTGCATAAATCTGTATGCTTTTCTCCTCTTAATCTGTCTTTTTTAAAAAGTATTTATTTATTTATTTACTTATTTATTACTTATGGCTGTGCTGGGTCTTTGCTGTGGCAGGCAGGATCTTTAGTTGCAGCATGCAGACTGTTATTTGCGGTATGTAGACTTCTTAGTTGAAGCATGCATGCGGTATCTAGTTCCCTGCTCAGGGATTGAATCTGGGTGCCCTAATTGGGAGTGTGGAGTCCTAACCACTGGACCACCAGGGAAGTCCCTGAATCTGTCTTATGTCAATTTAATTCTCAGGCCCAGCCAGAGACCTTAAGAGGGTAGAGGTAAAAATTTTGCTTCCATTATATATACATACATATACAATTATGCATTTGTAACTATATTTATTTCTATAACTATCTCTTCTATATTTATTTCTATATGACACCCATGAGGACACATAGATACCACAATTCCAACCCAGCATTGCAGAGTTCATTCTAGCTTTCTCTTTCCATATTTGTAACTGAGGAGGATGTCCTCACCCCACCAAGGCTCTGACACATTGTGATGGGTGCCATTCCTGCACTGATGCCCTCCTTAAGCCTCTTGGGCTATCCCGTGCTGGGCTAACCCCTGTCCATGCAAGGCTGTTCTCCCGTTGGATGTCTTCCTTACCCTGCTCAGAGTCCAACAGCCTACACTGGGCCTTCCTTCTATACAGATGCCTTCCTCATCCATCGTGGGCTCTGGTGCAGGGCCAGGCCATCCCCCTGTGCCAGCCACCCTCCTCAACCTGGGCTGGCTCTGATGTCCCATGCTGGGTGCCTCCACTCTGCTCTGGCTTAGACTGCCTGTGCTGGATGATGATCCCTTGCATGGATATCCTCTTCACCCTGCTTGTCCTCCATACTCCTGAGGGCCCACCCTCCCATGTAGAAGCCTCTCTCGTCACCTGCAGAGGCTGACTCTTCTCCCCTGGGGGAAACCCTGTTGAGTCTCTGACTCTGCTCTGGAGCACAGCTGCTCTCCCTCTCAGGCACAAATGCCTGCATTGTTGATCCCGCTTAATGACTTCTGAGCAGAATTGCTAGGGACGGGAAGAGAAAAGGGTAAGCAGAAGAGCTCAGTGACTATTTTTAATATTTATCCGTTATAACAGACAATGCTGTCTGCCTTCGCAATAACCATTCTTTTCACCATCTTTTGTTACTTGCAGCCAAAAGAATTCTAACTGCCCAACTAACCTTACTGATGTCCTTCTCTCAGCATACAGCCTTGCTTCTTTCTCAGAGACCACGCAGGCTTTTCCTATTCTTCTATCCATCCACACTCCCAAGGCACAATATTACCTACATCTCCGCAGTACTCTATCTCGTTTCCCGTAATTTCCAGGCAGTGACATTCCTTCTCTTATCCAAGGCTAATTTACCCATATGTGCTCTATATCCTATTTTCTCCCAGATTCTTTTTTTTTTAATTTTATAATAATAATTATTATTATTATTACTATTATTGGCTGCATTGGGTTTTTGTTGCTGCGCGTGGGCTTTCTCTAGTTGTGGCGAGCAGGGGGCTACTCTTCATTGTGGTGTCCAGGCTTCTCATTGCTGTGGCTTCTCTCATTGCTGTGGCTTCCCTTATTGCGGAGCACAGTCTCTAGGCATGTGGGCTTCAGTAGTTGTGCCAAATGGGCTTAGTTGCTCCGCGGCATGTGGGATCTTCCCAGACCAGGGATCGAGCCCATGTCCCCTACATTGGCAGGCAGATTCTTAACCACTGTGCCACCAGGGAAGTCCTTCTCCCAGATTCTTAGGGAGTCTGCTTTGTAAAAAGTTTCCTTTATTTCCTTTATTTTCAAATTCTGGATTATTATTAGTTCTTTTCTTTAAGCAGAAACATGACTAAGTCTCTCCCTTCTTATAAACAAAGATAAACCCTCCTCTGATCAGAAAACATTTAATATGTATATTTTTGTCATCCAATATAATTCTACTTCTAAGAATCACTTATCGGGACTTCCCTGGTGGCGCAGTGGTTAAGACTCCATGCTCCCAATGCAGGGGGCCTGGGTTTGATCCCCTGGTTGGGGAACTAAGATCCCACACACTGCAGCTAAGCACACGTGCTGCAACTAGAGAGAAATCCTGCACGCCCGCAATGAAGACCCAGTGTAGCCAAAATAAATAAATAGATAAATTTTAAAAATAAAAATCACTTATTAATTTATCGAATATTTATGAGCACCCATGTGCCAGGCACTATGAATGAAATGATAAGCAGAAACAGATATCATCCCTGCTTTCATGGCGCTTAATGAGAGAGACAAATATCAATCCCATAATCATACTAGTGAATGCATCATTTCAAATTGAGACCTGAATTATAAAATGAAATATTATGTACTTATATTTGTTGGTCCCTGTTCCAGACTCTTTCCATGCATTAACTTAGTCATAAATAATGTATTTTATGTACTATGATATGTGTATAGTTTTATTACACCCACCACTATTTATCCACTTGCAGATAATGAGACTGAGTCAGAGAGAGGTTGAGTAACTTGTCCAAGGTCACACAGCCAATAAGTGATAGAGCTGGAATTCAAACCCAGATAGCCTGGCCCCTGCTCCTAACCATTATGCTATATTGGTTCTCACAAGCAGCTATGAAGGAAAGAAAGAGAGATCTATGAGGATATCTAACAAAGAAAACTAATCTAGACAGGAGTTCTCTGAGGAAGTACTGCTTGTGCTCAGACTCAAGTTTGAGTAGGCATTAACTCTGCAAAGTGGGTGGTAGTAGTGGTGGTGGTGGTAGGAGAAACAATCGTTTCACCTGGAGGACAGAACGTGCAAAGGCCCTGAGGCAAAAGGGAGAATGGCACAGTGAAGAAATTGAAAGGCCAATGTAATTAGAATGCAGAAAGCAAGGGGAAAGTGGGACATTGTATGGCTAGAGAGGTAGTCTAGGCCAGATGAAACAGGGCCTTATTGGCCCTTAGGGATTTTGTTTTTTTTCCCAAGAGTAAGAGAAATCCATGAAGATAAGGATTTGGGGAAGCAGGAATCAGTTTCCTTTGAAAAGATTACTCTAACTGCAGTTTAGACAGTGGATTATAGGGGAGTCACAGTGCACGTGGAGATGAGGCTTGTGATATCTTGAGGGTGGTAAGTTGACTTAGGGGGGTGACAGTGGAAACGGAGACAAATGGAGGGGTTTGGAGAAATATTTAGAAAGTCAAATTGACAGGACTGGATAATAGATTGGATATGGTAAGAAGTTGTAGGTTTTAAGGATGACCCCCTCCTGTATCTAATCCGTCAATAAAATCAGCTAATGTACCTTCTAAATATCTTTCTTTCTAGTGCAAAACACCATTTATTGAGATAGGGAATGTGGAAGAAGATGAGGAGGTTTGGGGAAAAAGATTACTGAGTCTTGACATGCTGACTTTGAGGTGCCTTTGAGACATTCATGTGCAGATATTGATTGACCGGGGCTAAAGTCATACACTTGGAAGCTATGATTGTATGGATGGCAAATGAAGCTGTAGCATGGGTGAGTCTGCCTAGGGGAAGAAAATTGATGAAGAAGAGAAGGGGGTCTAGAGCTGGTATTTCAGAAAGCCTAATGTTGAATAAGTCTGAGTACAGCAAAGAGCTGACTTAGTAGGCCTGTATTACTCAAACCCTGCACATTCCAAAGAAAGGCTTGTTTGTAGAACTGTCCTTGACTGCCTCCAGGGAGATAACCTCTGAGCCCTTGGAATACTCTGCCTAATAAGAGTGGTTTGTATGTCTGAGGCCTTGGGCCACACTGTATCACTTTGACTGAATAGTTTAAGCTATCAATGTGATTTATGCTGAACACCTGGTTTAGTATGCCTTGGACCGTGATGTATCAATTTGACCTCTGTGGGCTGGAATTTAAGTAGCTGAGGTCAGTTATAGGGGTGATCCATGCCTTTGGGACAGACCTTCCCCCACAATAAAAACCCTGTATAACTAAGGCTTGGGTGAACTTCCCTGTTTGGCAACACTTCACAAAGGTGTTGTCACACATCATTGCTGGGAGATTAGGACCTGTGCAACTCCACTGAGAGGAAACACCTGGAATCGTGTGCCTGTTTTCTTCTGGAATTTTCTCTATGCACCTTTTACCTTTGCTGATTTTAAATCTGTATCATTTCACTGTAATACACCATAACCACGAGCATACTAGCTTTTCTGAGTCTTGTGAGTTCTTCTAGTCTGTTCTTGGGGACCTCGACACAGTTTGTGAAAGAAAAACAGCAGTCCAAGAGGTAGGAGGAAAACTCCCAGTGTGGTGTCATTGAAAGCCATGGAAGGAAGTGATTCCAGAAGGGGGAATTGTCAAAGGTGTGAAATCCCACTGAGAAGACAAATAAGGTTAGGAATAAAATACATCTAGTGGATTTAAAAAATATGGAGGTCCTTGATGACCTTAGCAAGAGCTATTTTAGTAGAGTGATGGAAATGGAAGCCAGGCCAGAGTAGACTGAGTAAAAAGTGGGATGTGAGGAAACAGAGAACTTTAGAGAGAGAAACAAACTTGAAAAAAAATTTGCATGTAATTTACCTTTATTTATATAGCAAAATACATCAAACATAATCTAGTTATTTAATAACCTAATAAGAACCCTTTGAATTTAAATATTAAAAATTTTTACAATGGGTATACTTGTTGAAATCAGCAACTCTATCTTCAGGGATATTCATAAAAAATAACTACAGACATGCAAAGTGTTATTCATCACAATACTTATCACAGTATTGTTTATATTAGCAAAAAGTTGAAAAAAGCTTATTGTGAAACAGCAGACAGCTAATACATTACAGCACACTCACATTATGAAGTCTGTTTATTGTCTAAATTGGAATGTATCTTACTGGTTGCAAGAATTAGATATAATGTGTGTGAAATCACTTTGTAAATTGTAAACTGCTGTTCAAATATTGTGGTTATTACTGGGATTAACAATGTGCCCCTGGAAGGCCTCACAAATATAGAAAAGCCAAAGAGCTGGCAATTAGACCCAGAACTCTGCCATTTGACCCTCTTTCCTTGGTACTAGTGGTTCTCAAACTCAGACAACACGGCACCGGGAAATCAAAGTGCACTTTGCACAACATCATGGAATGCTGAGAAGTGAACTTTATTTTTTCTAAGATTTTGTTTTTAATTATCTTAAGCTTTGTGATCACATAATCTACAAATTTGTGCTGATGGTATATCTCCTCTACTTTAATCCTTCTAATGTTTTCGCAAAAACACCGTTACCAATCACATATATACAGGAGTTTTACAGCTTCATGTTTTGTTTTTTTTAAATATATGGAAAATTTTCAAAAGTAATTAATTATTTTATTGGCTGCGTTGGATCTTCATTGCTGCGTGGGCTTTCTCTAGTTGCGGCAAGTGGGGACTACTCTTCATTGTGGTGCGTGCACTTCTCATTTTGGTGCGTTCTCTTCTTGCGGAGCACGGGCTGTAGGTGCGTGGGCTTCAGTAGTTGTGGCATGAGGGCTCAATAGTTGTGACTCGTGGGCTCAATAGTTGTGGCTTGCAGGATCTAGAGCACAGGCTCAGTAGTTGTGGTGCACGTGCTTAGCTGCTCCTTGGCATGTGGGATCTTCCCAGACCAGGGCTCGAACCCCTGCATTGGCAGGCAGATTCTTAACTACTGCACCACCAGGGAAGTCCTCATATGTGGTTTTGAATAGTTGTTTAAAGATAATCCTGAATTACAACTCTGTCTCAGATAGTAAAAGATTTAAAAGCAAAGTTTAATTTGCTATTATATCTTGTCACACTGACTTTTAAAAGCATCTGACCTTATAGATCATCTATAAAATGTGAGAAGTGTTAAACATTCTTTGATATTTTACATGAACCGCACAAAAATGCCTTTCACTAAGTAAAAGGCAACGTTATTTATTTTTAAATTTTTATTTCATTTTCTTTTTTCTTTTTGGCCGCCCTGCAAGGCACATGGGATCTTAGTTCCCCGACCAGGGATTGAACCTGGGCCCTTGGTAGTGAGAGCACAGAATCCTAACCACTGGACTGCCAGGGAATTCCCAAAAGGCAATATTTTAGATACAGGGAATTTTGGATTGCCAAAGTTAAGACCAAAAGATAAAATGGACATTGCTACCTTATCTTCAGCCCTTTATAGCCTAGTGAACACAAATTGAAATGCAGGTGAGTCTTGCTCAATTGTATGAGACAACAAAGGGATTTCCCCAGTATTTAAATATTATATTCATATAATCAGTTATATAAATCTAAATCTATAAACCTATCCTATAGGTTTTGAGATGGCATTCATCATCTTTGTGAAAAGTTTGATATTACCAATCAAGTCCAATCATATCTTTAGAAGAGGGAAATAATGGTAGTACTTGCTGAACTGGAATTACTATCAAAATTCAAAAAGCTGTTTATATAAATTTAACCACAGGCAATATTATTTAAATCAGAACTGTCCAAAAAAAATATTCTGTCAGCCATCCCTGATCTGAATTCTGGTATATGAGATCAATTTAAATATTTTACACATAAAAGAAATGGAGACATTTCTGTTTTGTAAGAAATAAGGCAGTGGGCTAACTATTACTCATAAGAAGATTTGAGATAAGCTATCAAGTCTGCCCTTTCTGTCTTCTTCTTAATGTCAGTGAAGATCATGTTTTTTTCCAGGGATGTATTTCTTAGGATTCTCCAAATATATTTCTCCCCAGGTGATGCACTTGTTCTTGTTGGCATCAGTGTAAGAGAATCTCAGGGGCCTGGCCTGTCTCCATTTAGACCATTTCTTGTGCTTGCCTTTCTTTTCCGTGGTGTGACACTGGGCATGTTTCTGGACAAAAATCTTGCCCTTGTCAACATCATCCATTTTAATTTTGGTTTTTTGACATGTGCGTTAGGAAGATCCTTGCTCTGAAGTTGCAATTCCTGCTAAGTCCAAGGACGTGCTAATCCAAGGTACAATGTGCTTATGTACCTGTGTTCAGAGAAGTGAACTTTAAATCACAAAATGTCACCTTTATATCCCCTGGCCTCACCCACTCATGATTGCTAATATGGCACATAAACAGAAATTCCCCCCAATTTTTTTTTTTTTGGCCACACTACGCAGCTTGTAGGATCTTAATTCCCTGACCAGGGATTGAACCTGAGCCCTCGGCAGTGAAAGTGGGGAGTCGTAACCACTGGACCACCAGGGAATTCCCCAGAAATGCCCCAAATCTTAACCGCAGCTCAGCATTCCTCTGCTGGTCCTCATGGTCTCGTCCACTCCTGCTAATGACCATGGTTGCTCTGTCCAAGAGTGGCAGAACCAACTATTGCAAACCTTCAAGCTACTCTTGGGCTACTCTGCCTCACTGTTGCCAACATCCTGTGCCCAGCTGATGAATTATGCTCTCACTGTTGTTCACCTAGCTATGTCATTCCCAGTGCTCTTTCTCTTTTCTGGACAACCGGAAAGTTCTTTCCACTTCTGGTTACCAGCAATGTCAGGGCAGTTTTCTCCACAGCAGAGCTGTTACTCACCTACTGATAGCACTCTCCTTTATTTCAGAACTGTACTTTTCTTATAATGTTCAGGCAAGCGGGTCAGGGGTAAAAGATAGCCTAGGTTAGGGGAATGGCTGGATCCTTACACCCACTGCTCAGTTCAGCCCATAGCATGGTTTCTCTTCTTGAGATTTTTCTCTGAGGTACGTTTGCTTCTCCCTCCAGGTCTGTTCCCTTCATGAACCTTCAGGTCTACTTTTACATTCATTTCATATTTACCATGTGCCAGGTACTGTTAGCACTTTGCAAATATTTGTCAACCTTGAAGTAGGTCTTACTAGTAACAAACACCCTTTTACAAATGAGGAAACTGAGGCAAGCTAAGTAAGTTACCTCAAATCACACAGCTAGCAGGTGGTGGAACAAGGCTTCAAACCAGGCATTCTGGCTCCAGCACAGATTCAAACTCCATGCAATGGAATTTCTCCATCAGACAGGTTTGTCCCTATCATACATCAGTCTCGTGATTTCAGTTTCTCCTGCAAGATTTCTGGGCTCCCATTGCAAATCGAGAATGTAGCTGAGTATCTGTTTCAATGGCTCCAAGAACTCCATGACAATTTAATTCTAGGCACTGCCTTCTCAGAGCGCACAAGTTATATTGGTGGGGGGACAATTTCCTCTCTATGAAATTGTATAGTTTTCAAAGACAACGCCTTTATACTAGATTTTTATAGTTGGTTTTTTTGTGTGTGTTTTCTTTTTTGCCGCCCTGCAAGGCACACGGGATCTTAGTTCCCTGACCAGGGATTAAACCCCTGCCCCCTGCAATGGAAGTGTGGAGTCCTGACCACTGGATCATCAGGGAATTCCCTTATACTAGATTTTAATAAAGGCAAGTGGTAGCAGGCATCAAAAGGTTGAGAAAAATGCAAGGAAATAAAGATTTTGGTTGAGAAATTTGATGCACTAATTTATTTTTTTGAAGTGAATTTGGAGAAAAGTCTTTATTTGCTCTTTATTATACATACTCCTTATTTTTCACCACCTGTACAGATACCATCCTGGTTCAATCAACCATTATTTCTTGGCTGAAATATTATTGTATTAGCAGCCTAACTGGTCTTCCTTCTTCCACTCTGACCCCCTACAGGTGATTTCTACAGTAAATAGCCACAGAGACTCTTTTCACAACTTCGAGTCTTTGATCAAAACTCATCCAAGACTTCCTATCTCACTCAGAATCTTAAAACTGGACTATGAGTACTCGGGTACTCCAGTGGAGGAAATTTTTCTGAAGGGTACACAAGGATACTGAGATTTAATTTTATATTAATTCATATATACACACACACATACATATACATGCATAGTTTTTTAATGCAGCGCCTATGTCAATAAAAATGAAAAATGAAATTGATACAGGACTCTATCTCTTCCCAGTAATGTTATATACATTCATATCTAAATTAAAAAAACTACCAGTCATCTCATTAAAAGACATGCCCAATTAACATTTGCTTTCCATATTTAATATTTAACAAAATAGAACATTTTTGATTATGTACTTTTAAAATGGATGACAATGTTTGTTAAACTACTTGTTTACCTTTCCATTACATAGATTTAACAGTACCATGACAATTAAAAAATGTTGGTTTTGCAAAATGTCTGCAATGGCACTCTGCAACTATTTACACTCCTGATGAAAAATTTTATGAGTCAACTTACAGTGTTTGAGAGGAGAAAATAGTTTTTCAAAGTTCTTTTCCAGGGCACAGAAGTTTAAAAAGTTGAAAGCCCTTTCTGTATATGACCTAATTCTTTTACTCACCTTCTACTACTTTCCCTCCTTCAGCCATTCCAGCCACACAGACTCTTTGCTGTTCCTCTAACAAGTCAAGAATCTCTGCCTCAGGCCCTTTGTACTTAACTGTTTGCTCCTCTGCCTGGAACACTTCTGCAAGAGAACTACAAGCTTGTTCACCTATCAATAGAGGCCTTCCCCAATCATCTCTTTTACTCCGCCTTTTCCCCTTTGTAGCATTTGTCACTCCCTGCATATATTTATGTCACTCTTCCTCCAGATTGCAAACTCCTTGAAAGTAAGGATCTCCTTTGTTCTCTTCTGTAATCCTAGCATCTCTAAAACACTACTTGACTCACAGTAAGAGGTCATTATTTTCTTTTTAAGATTTATTTATTAATTTTTAAATTTACTTTTGGCTGGGTTAGGTCTTCATTGCTCTGCATGGGGTGTCTCTAGTTGTGGCAAGCAGGGGCTACTCTTTGTTGCAGTGTGTGGGCTTCTCATTGTGGTGGCTTCTCTTGTGGAGCACAGGTTCTAGGTGTACAGGCTTCAGTAGCTGCAGCACACCAGTTCAGCAGTTGTGGCTCATAGGCTCTAGAGCGCAGGCTCAGTAGTTATGGCGCAAGGGCTTAGTTGCTCCACAGCATGTGGGATCTTCCTGGACCAGGGATCCACCTCGTGTTCCCTGCATTGGCAGGCAGATTCTTAACCAGTGCGTCAGCAGGTAAGTCCCTGAGGTCACTATTTTTGAAGGATTAAATGAAAAATGTTTTGAGGTGGCTTATTTTAAGGACTTATATACCACCTCAAGAATAAGTTTCTTGGGAACACTGTCAGAAGAGGAAAGCACTTTATGATCCTAACATTAAAACAGCCTTAGTACTTGTTTCTCAAAGACAACCCTTACTGAAAGCTTCTATTACCGACACTGTTAGGGCATTTGTAATCCAATTCTAAGGACACTAAGTAGGACTCTCAGGACAATATTGTTTAGATCGTGATTCCCCAAACTGACGCACACCAGAATCAGCCAAAGCGCTTTCAACATGCATCAGCTCTCCCCTACTTCCTGGTGCAGGTCTGGGGTGTGGTCCTCGCACATCTCAGCTTTGAAAAAGCTTCTCATTTGATTGGTTTTCTGATGCGTAGCAACGTCAGAGAATCAATCACCTTAAGAAGTTAAAAATAGCTGTTACAGACTTTTTTCCTCACTGGGTCTTTTCAGTCTCTTTTTGGAACGCCACCAGTTAAAAACAAGAATCCTCACTTTACTGCTCCCCTGAGATAAAACCACCAGAGGAACGCGGCCAGTTAAAGCACAGAAACCCTGGAGGTCGGCACCTCGGAGCCAGGAGGCCAAGGCGTCTGACCCCGCGCCGACTGAAGGTTCGGCCGAGACGCACCCGCCTCTGGGGACCCCGGCGCCCGAGAAACGCTCACTCTGCAGGAAGCAGCCCCGGCCTTCCACCCTTTCCCGCTCTTCCCCCACCGTCGCCGCGTCCGAGCTCTTAACCACCCCGGACTAAAGGCAGTTCACCGTCAAGAGCCTCTGGCTTTAAACGTTCACTGGCCAGCGGATCTGCAGTGACGCCGACTCAACGCACCGGCCACGGAGGCCGGGAGGGGCGGCCGCGGCGGCCAGGACGGCTGCGCGCCGGGGCCCCGAGTTCCCGCCTCCCTCCGGAGGACGCCGTGCGTACATGCGCGCGCCGCGTCCGCCCTCCTGCAAACGCGCGACGCGAGGGTGGGGGCGCCGCGTGCGCGCGCGCTCTCGTTCGTTTGCTCGCTCGCTCGCCTGCTCGCTCTCGGCGGCCGCTCTCGCTGCGGCTGCGGCTGGGGCTGGGGGCGGCGGCGGCGGCGGGCGGCGCGGGGCGGTCCGGCGGGTTCAAAGAGGAAAACATGGCGGAAAACAAAGGCGGCGGCGAGGCTGAGAGCGGCGGCGGGGGCAGCAGCAGCGCGCCGGTAACTGCTGGGGCCGCCGGGCCCGCGGCGCAAGAGGCGGAGCCGCCTCTCACCGCGGTGCTGGTGGAGGAGGAGGAGGAGGAAGGCGGCAGGGCCGGCGCGGAGAGCGGCGCGGCCGGGCCCGACGACGGGGGGGTGGCCGCGGCCTCCTCGGGCTCGGCCCCGGCTGCCTCAGCCCCTGCAGCCTCAGTGGGCCCTGGAGTTCCCGGGGGGGCGGTATCGACGCCGGCCCCAGCTCCGGCCTCGGCTCCTGCTCCGGGTCCCTCGGCGGGGCCGCCTCCTGGACCGCCAGCCTCGCTCCTGGACACCTGCGCCGTGTGTCAGCAAAGCCTGCAGAGCCGGCGTGAGGCGGAGCCCAAGCTGCTGCCCTGTCTTCACTCCTTCTGCCTGCGCTGCCTGCCGGAGCCCGAGCGCCAACTTAACGTGCCCATCCCGGGGGGCAGCAACGGCGACATCCAGCAGGGTGAGCGGGAGGCCCGGCCCGACGTCTGGGCCGAAGGGGATTGGGGTGCCGAGGAGGATCTGGGGACGGAGGTGCTCGGGCCCGAGGCTGCTCGGACCGGCGTAATCCTACGGGGTCTGAGAGGTGGAAGACACGGCTCCTGGGACAGTTTCCAGAGAAGCTGGATCTCCAGAGATACGGGGAGGGTGAAGGGAGGGGTGCCGGCTGCGAGAGGCTGGGGGAGGGGACGCCGGCTGCAGGGGAGGTTCGCGATGCGCGGATACAGGCCGGGAAGGCGTGGACTCGGGCCGAGCCCAGATTCGGGAACGGGTGGAACGGACTGAGAAAAGAGGGGGCCTGGGAATCCGCTTGTGAGAAGCATTTTGGAGGGAAGACCCAGCGGTGAGAGGTGTTAAGGAGGGAGTAGGTAAGAGATAAGGGTAGTGAGGATGAATTGCCTTAAAGGGAGAGGTTTTGATCTGCTCAAAGGTTGGGGAGAGGAGGACTAGGGAGGTTAATGGGCATTGGAGAATTTGGGGCTAAGAGAAGGCGTCTGGTAGAAAGTAATTTTAGGATGACATTGAGAAGGAGGAACTCTGGAAGCAAAATAGCTGTGAGAGGCCTGCATGGTTAGGGAAATATCTTAAGGTTTAGAGGTGAAGGAGAAATGAACTTTGAAGGGAATTGGGAATTAGGGAGAACTGGGCATGAATTTCAGTTCCTTGTGCATTAATGAGCGCTTAGTGTTCTGGATACTGTGCTAGAATTGGATAAAATACTCACTGAGGAGCTCATTCACGGTCCAGCATAGGAGAAACAAACATAAGGTACAGCAGTGGAGGTGGGTCCTTGGTACAGTGGTTATGGCACAGTCAAGAGAAGGTCAGGGAAACTTCGCTGAAAAGGAAACCCTTGAGTAGGTTTCTTGAAGGGTGAGCAGTTCTCTGGGTTGGAATGTTTTCAGGGCACAGGGCACCTTACACATCCCTGGAGTTAAGGTTGGTTTGATGGGCTGAATAGGTAAGGGGTCTGCAGTTCTTTATCTGAAACCGTTGGGACCAGATGTGTTTTAGATGTTAGAACAGTTTGGAAATTTTTCTTTTTCCTGGTAAGGTCTCTAATACTCCGGTGGAGATTGGGTTAACAACTCATTATCAAATATTAATGTTTCTGCAGTGAAGCATATGAATATCATTCTAATGGGATAGACAAATAACCTCCCGCAAGTCAGGGAGGGTTTTGTTGCAGAGTTATGAAAAAACTTTAAAATTTCAAAGCTTTTGAATTTTAGAGCTGCAGGTAAAGGATTGTGGACCTGTACTAAAAGGTTTGGGATTAATCCTGTAGAATGTATCCTGTACAGTGTAGATAGGCTGAAAGGAGTCCCTAACCTTTTGTTTTTTTTGTATATCAGAAAGATAAAAGGATCACATTTGTGATTAGAAAGATCATTTGGGGGCACATTGAAGGGTAAGGGAAGAAAAGACCTGAGGCAGGACCAGTTAGGAGAATCCTGGCAGTATAATCTGGGAGAGAAATTAGCATTTGGAGTAGGTAGTAAAGGACTGGTGTTTTAGGAAGTGTTTTGGTATGGGGGAAAGGTATGGACTTTGGGAGAAACATTTGAGTTTGGATGCCTACTTTGTTACTTCCTGCTTGTGACTCGGACAGATTAATTTCACAAGGACAAAATTGCCTACCTTATAGAGTTATTGATAGAATTAAGTATGTTAAGTGACTAGTACATGGTAGTTATTAATGTTATGGCAGCTAGTTTATTATTAGTGGTAACTAATTGTAAGTAGCTGTGGGAATGGGGATGAAGGGCCAATTGAGATTGGTGTGAGAGAGACACACGTGTCTAGGCCAAGTTCCAGGTTTCTTGTTTGGTGGGTGGCAGTGCTATTAATGCAAATAAAAGAATTCAGGCACAGAAGCAGGTGTGTGTGTGTGTGGTGAAGGGAGGTTACAGTGATTTCAGTTTGGGGTTTGAAGTATTATTGAGACCTGCAGGTAGAACGTTTGGTTATTGGAGAGGATACTAAATGATAATAGATATATAGAAGGTGGATAATGGGTATATAACTAACTGCTCATGGCCTCATGAGTATAGTAAGACATGTGGGATTCAGTGTTCTTGTGGGAACCTGGATTAGGTGAGAGACTTAGGGTAAACACAAGAGGAAAATTGTGTTTGATTGATGTGGCTGAGGGACTGAGGTTATGAAATTAGCTCTGTGTTTTTTATGCAGGAGAGAGAATAATAGTGTATAAATTCTCTCTTCATTTCTTCATCTTTTGTTTTTGAACTAGGAGAAGGAAGTAGATGGGACTGAGTATTGTCAGTCTTAAGGTTGTGTTGCTTTCCAACCAGTATCTAAAACAAATTAAGTCTGGAAGCCCTTATGTTTTTAGGCAGGGAGTCTAGAAAGTAACTATTAGTATTAACTCCTGTATATATCCTTTGCTTTGCTCTTGAAAAAATTGAACATGCTATTCTGTAAGTAACACTGGATTTGGAGTCCCGGAACATAGTTCTGCCCTTAATTATTTTCTGGTTCTCTCAGGTTTTTTTCCTTCAGTTTCTTTATCTCTAAAATGTAGCTAATAGTCCTTCACTTATATCTCACTCAAATGAATTAAACAGTGAAAGGGCAAATGTTTTTATAAACTGAAATGCTTTGCAAATATAAGATATTGTTGAACAACCTCTGTTTCCATCTCTGGTCTGGGTAGCCATAGTTGGTAGTTTAATTCACCATCTTAAGTCGTCCTGAAACAATGACATTACCCTCTCTTCTAATGGCCTTTTTTCTCTTTCTCTAATATAACAAAGTTATTCAAACCCGTTAGCTGTTCTGTTTAGATCAGTGATCCTCCAACTGTGGTCGATAGCAGCATAGCATCCTTTGCAGTCTTATTAGGAATGCAAATTCTTGGGCCTCACTGAAGACCTAACCAGAAATCATTTTTAGTAAGCCTTCCAGGTGATTTTGATGAACACCAAGCTTGAAAACCACTCTTCTTGAGTGAAGGGTTCCTCACTTCGAATGTTGCCTCTGCAGGAAGACCTTCTCTTGACCAAGCTTTATTTTTAAAGAGCAGTTTTAGGTTTACAGCAAAATTAAATGCAAGTTATGGAGATTTCCCTTCCTCCCAGACCTATATAGCTTCTCCCATTATCAACATCCCTCACCAGAGTGGTACAATATTTTTAGAGTTGATTGCCCTATATCATAATCACCCAGAGTCCATGGTTTATGTTAGGGTTCACTATTAGTGTTGTACATTCTGAGGGTTTGAACAAATGTATAATGACTTGCGTTCATCATTATAATATCACACAGAGTATTTTCACTGCCCTGAAAGTTCTGTGTCTGGCAGCTCTTTTTAAGGTACTGTTGGCTCTCCGTATCTGATGGGGGTTTTGGAACCAATCCCCTGAGATTACTGAGGGACAGTTGTAGTCCTCCAGGTCACTCTTTGACATGTTACCTTTATTTCTTCAAAGCATAGCTAAAATCCAAAATGTTTACTTGTTTTTATTTACTCGTTTGTTCCTTGTTTCCCACTAGAATATTGTAGAGTGAATGAATGTTCAATAAATAGCTTTTGGATAAATAAGAATCATCTGGAGAGCTTTTTAAAATACTGTTTTGGGAGTTGCAGAGACTGTTTAAGTTGACATGGGGATGACACTAGGATTTGAATTTTTTAAATTATTTTATTATTTATTTTTGGCTGCGTTGGGTCTTTGTTGCTGCGCATGGCTTTTTCTAGTTGTGGCGAGCAGTGCGTGGGTTTCTCATTGTGGTGGCTTCTCTTGTTGTGGAGCATGGGCTCTAAGTGCTTGGGCTTCAGTAGTTGCAGTGTTTGGGCTCAGTAGTTGTGGCTCAAAGGCTCTAGAGCGCAGGCTCAGTAGTTGTGGTGCACAGGATCACTTGCTCTGTGGCATGTGGGATCTTCCCAGACCAGAGATAGAATCTGTGTCCTCTGCATTGGCAGGTGAATTCTTAACTACTGTGCCACCAAGGAAGCCCTTGGGATTTGAATTTTTAAAAAGTATCATGTAATTCTGATTCTGGAAACTGCCACACTTTGAGACACAGGGATTTAAATATTTTCAGGAGAAAGACTGATCTGTGTGCTGGTGGAATATTTGGAAAATCAAAATAGATAAACTAGTTAGTATTTGTTAAATCTCAGTAGTGAGCTTTTTAAAATACTTTTATGATTTGTTTTTATTTTTATTTTTTTAGGCTTATTTCAGATTCAGTCAGAATAGCTATCAGTAGTGGATATGTACAAATTATAATGTATCAATAAAAATACAAATATGTATTGATGCATCTAAACAACCTCTCAAATGAACTCTTGAAGAGGGTGAGACTTTTGTAGTAGGGCATAGACAGGATGGTGATGTGGGTGAGTATCTGGATTGGGAGTAACTTGCCTTGGATTCTGGTATTAATTTGCTGTGTAGCCTTGGGCAAGTCTAGACAGCCTCTCCAGATCTGTAAAAATGAAGAAGTTGAGTTCCTATCCAGTAAAATTCTGAGTCTGTTATTGTCTTTTATGCTAACTTTTTACATCTACATAAGTTTAATATTCTTATATTTTGTGGTGAATAGTCAACATGGAAAAATGATTCTGTTTATGAATCTTCAACTTTTTGTGAAAAGTCTGGGATGGCCGCAGTCATGCGGTAAGTGAGAGGGAGTACCTCCTCACAGTGGTTCTGTTTTTATCACTGAGCATGGTGAGCCACTCGGGGGAGTCTTATGTTTGAGGTCTTGGAAGTTCTTGCCCCAGGAGTATGCGTAATATACGGCAGTTTGCTAGCTCTGAGTGTGGCTTATCTGTTTTGGGATTTTTTTAGGCTCTACTTCCTCTAATGCGCTATTTGACATAAATATGCCTGAGTTTTTGAATGATAATGTAGTCATAAGCAATCAGTCATTAAAGACTTATCAAAGGAGAACACTTTTTATTTATTTATTTATTTATTTTTGGCTGTGTTGGGTCTTTGTTGCTCCGTGTGTGCGTGCGTGCTTTAGTTATGGCGAGCAGAGGCTACACTTTGTTGTGGTATGTGGGATTTTCATTGCGATGGCTTCTCTTGTTGCAGAGCTCGGACTCCAGACCCATAGGCTTTAGTAGTTGTAGCACTCGGGCTCAGTAGTTGTGGCTCGAAGGCTCTAGAGCACGGGCTCAGTAGTTGTGGTTCATGGGCTTAGTTGCTCCATGGCATGTGTGATCTTCCCGGACCAGGGATCAAACCTGTGCCGCCTGCATTGGCAGGCAGATTCTTAAGCACTACCCCACCAGGGAAGTCTGAAAAACACTTTTTAACCACTTCTAGCATTGTGGTTGGTGAAATGCACACTATTCAGGAGTCAGACTGCCTGCATTCATTTTTGAGCTCCATTATTTTACTACTAGAATGACTGGATATGTTACTTAACATCCATAAATTGAGGGTAATAATAATATCTATTTTATTTTATTTTAAAAAAATTTTAATTTATTTTTTATTTTTGCATTGGGTCTTCATTGCTGCGCTCGGGCTTTCTCTGGTTGTGGCGAGCCGGGGCTGCTTTTAATTGCGGTGCAAGGGCTTCTCAGTGCAGTGGCTTCTCTTGTTGCAGAGCACGGGTTCTAGGTGCTCAGGCTTCAGTAGTTGCAGCGAGTGGGCTCAGTAGTTGTAGCTCTAGGGCTCTAGAACGCAGGCTCAGTAGTTGTGGTGCATGGGCTTAGTTGCTCCACAAGCATGTAGGATCCTCCTGGAACGGGGCTTGCACCCGTGTCCCCTGCATTGGCAGGTGGATTCTTAACCACTGTGCCACCAGGGAAGTCCCAATAATATCCATTTTATAGTGTTATTTTGAGGATTGAGTTAATACATTGTAAATTGTTTCATATAGTGCTTGGCCCTTGGTAAGCCCCCAGTAAATTGTACTGTTGTGATTTCTGTTGACTTCCAGTTGTCCCCTGTTGCCTTTGTGATTACCCCTGTCTCACAGTAAGCAGAAAGGAAGACTCAGGAAGGCAAATTGTTGGTGTTTTTCCAGGTTTTTCTGACATCTAATGAAGTACAGCACACCTGACAAAATCATTTGTATTCCAAACCTCTTCAGCTGCCTAAAACTTATAATGTAAAAAGTTGTAAGTTAATGTTCTAAATCCTAAGTCTTTACAAGGTCTAGTATCTATACACCAAAAATTATAGTTAGGAGAATCTAATTGGCTTTTCATTTATTTATACATACTCCTGTTAGCAGACACTAAATGAGAATACCATAAAGTAAATTCTCAAAGTTGGTCCACGGAACTCTGAGTTGGAGGGTGTTGGCAAAGTCAAAACTGTTTTCATTGTAACACTGATTCGTTATTTGCCTTATTTACTGTTCTGACATTTGTAGTAATAATACAGAAGCAATGATAGGTAAAACTGCTTGGCACCATAGAAGAAATTAAGATAGTGCCTCCAAACCACTCTAAAAGTTATTGTATCTTTTTTTTTTAATTTATTCATTATTTATTTATTTATTTATTTTGGCTGTGTTGGGCCTTTGTTGCTGCACATGGGCTTCCTCTAGTTGCCGCTAGTGGGGGCTACGCTTCCTTGCAATCCACAGGCTTCTCATTGCAGTGGCTTCTCTTGTTGCAGAGTACAGGCTCTAGGCACAAGGGCTTTAGTAGTTGTGGCTTGAAGGCTGTAGAGCACAGGCTCAGTAGTTGTGGAGCACGGGCTTAGTTACTCTGAGGCATGTGGGATATTCCCAGACCAGGGCTTGAACCCATGTGCCCTGCATTGACAGGCGGATTCTTGACCACTGTGCCAACTTATTGTATTTTTATCATCACATACTTAGAGTAAAACCACCACCACCACCAAAAATCATGTTAGTTTTACTTTTATGTCCTTCATGAAGCAGTAAAAATTATTTTAAAGATCTTTTAAAAATATTTAATTTATTTATTTACTTAGGCTCTGCCGGGTCTTAGTTGTGGCATGTGGGACCTTCGTTGTGGCATGTGGGATCTTTAGTTGTGGCATTCAGACTTCTTAGTTCTGGCATGCATGCGGGATCTAGTTCCCTAACCAGGGATTGAACCACAGCCCCCTGTATTGGGATTGTGGAGTCTTATCCACTGGACCACCAGGAAAGTCCCTATTTTTTAAATAACTTTATTTATTTATTTATTTATTTATTTATTTATTTACTTACTTACTTACTTACTTACTTAATTACTTACGGCTGCATTGTGTCTTCATTGCTGTGTGAGGACTTTCTCTAGTTGTGGCGAGGGGGGCTACTTTTCTTTGCGATGTGCTGGCTTCTCAGTGCAGTGGTTTCTCTTGTTGCAGAGCTCAGGCTCTAGAGCACAGGCTCAGTAGTTGTGGTGCACGGGCTCAGTCACTCTGTGGCACGTGGAATCTTCCCGGACCAGGGATGGAAGCCCTCCGTATCCCCTGCATTGGCAGGTGGATTCTTAACGACTGCACCAGCAGGAAAGCCTCTATTTTAAAAATCTTGATCCTTAGTATTCTGTGTGATGAAATGAAATACTGCATAAAGTGCTTCTGCTGCAGACTGAAGTGCGATAAGAAAAATACTTGTGCACTTGTTTGAATTCCAAGCTGAATTAGCTGCTTTTTTTCTTGGAAACTAATTTTTACTTGAAAGAATGATTAACAGACTGTGGTTTTCAGTCATGGGTATTTGGCAGCCATTTTCTTAAAAAAGGAATGAATTGAGCCTTGTCACTTAAGGGGAAACAACCAACATTGTTATATGTTGCCAATGATAAAAACTGCGCTTTTAAATGAAAATTAGGATTTTGGGGAACTTGTATCTGCCACCATGAGCTTGACAGCTTCTCAGTAGTTAAAGGATTTTCTGATGAGATTGGTAGTGATATTACCTTTTTTTTTTTTTTTTGATATTGTGCAATGAAATGTCAACATTTGGAAGATCTACATAGTGAACCAGTATTTTCCAAATGACCAATGTGTAATGTTACAAAATCATGCATAGGAAAAAGATTTAAAGTGCAAAATAGACCAAGAGATTTTAATGTAAGGGACTAGTGAAAGTTCATCACTGTGGTTTGAAATTTCATATTGCAACTGATGTTTAAGAAATAAATAAAAACACTTAAAAATTTTTGAATGTATCAAAGAAGAATATCCACAGATTGTCTGAAAAGACTATTAAAATACTCTTCCCTTTTCTTAAGTATATTCTTCGAACAAAATAACCTCTCACAACAGATTGAATGCAAAAGCGTATATTCAGACATCTTCCAATAAACTAAATATTAAAGAGATTTAAAAGTGAAATCAGGGACTTCCCTGGTGGTGCAGTGGTTAAGAATCTGCCTGCCAATGCAAGGGACATGGTTTTGAGCCCTGGTCTGGGAAGATCCCACATGCCACAGAGCAACTAAGCCTGGGTGCCAGAATTCCTGAGCCTGTGCTCTAGAGCCTACGAGCCACAGCTACTGAGCCCACATGCTGCAACGCTGAGCCCGCATGCTGCAACTGAAGCCTGTGCACCTAGAGCCAGTGCTCCGCAACGAGAGAAGCCACTGCAATGAGAAGCCTGCGCGTGGCAATGAAGAGTAGCTTCTGCTTGCCACAACTAGAGAAAGCCTGTGTGCAGCAACGAAGACCCAACGCAGCCAAAAGTGAAATCAGTGCTGCTCTTCGCTAAAAAATTTTTTTGTTTTGTAAATTAGTTATTTCTGATAAAAATATTATTTAAACATGCAATGTGTTTATTTTTAAATGAATTAATAAAATATTTAATTTTAATGAAAAAGAATTTGCTATTATTAACAATTATTTATTACAGTACTAAATAAAATATTTTAAAATCCTGTTTTTATTTCTCATACTGTACATATTGATGGGTAAAACCCATCTAAACAAAAGCTTTTTAAGTCCTCAATGATTGCGTGTAAGAGGGATTCTGAGACCTAAAAGTTTGAGACCTGCTTCTTTAAAGGGGCTATTAATAAAGTGATAATGTAAAGTCATTAGGAAGAGTGTCAGACCATGGAATAGTAGAGCGTGGCACATTCATACATTTTATAGTCCTTCATTTTGGGGTACCTATCACAGTTCATAAAGAGTTTGCCCGCAAATGTAAATATAAAGAGGAAAAAAGTACTTAATAACTAAAGTTGACCTTTTGTAAATAGCTTGCTGTAGATCTGATTTTTTTCCCCCATATTTATGACTGGTTAACTGAATTCTATCATTTTATTTTCCAGAGGACAAATTCTGAGGTGGGGCTCACGGTGTTGGATACATTAATCTGTGTCTCCTCTGTGGCCACAAATTGTATCTTCATCCCTAGCCAGCCTCAAGAATGGACATCGGTCCTAAGGGGAGGTGGGAATAAACAAGGATGAATGAACATAAATGCACCATTTTTAGAAAAATATTTAAGACTATGCCTTAATTATATGTAAATAGCATGAATTACGTGACACTAGGGAAAAAAACTTTTTGAATGCTTGTTATGTGAGATTTATGTTGTTGCTTCTGTGAATTGCTTGTCCACTTCTATTTTTCTTTAATTTGCTAACGTTTGTTTTGATTTACAAAAATTCTTAGTAAGTTCTATATACTGATCCTTTGTTGGTTATATAAATTGAAGATTAATTCTGAACCTACTATGGCTTGGTGTGGTAGCTGGTCTCTAAGGTGGCTCCAGTGTTCTTCTTTTCTGGTATTCATACCCTTCTTTAGTCTCTGCTCACAGTGACTCAGGGCTTGTTTGTGTGACCGAAAGAGTACGTACAGCAGAATTAACAGTGACTTCTAAGGCTTCATTAAAGGTATACAGCTTTTTCCTTACTCTTTGGATTCCTTGCTCTAGGTGAAAACAACTGTCACACTAGCAATTCTGTAAAGAAATGGGGTTTGCCAACATCTAGCACCAACTTGCCAGCCATGGGAATGAGCCACTTTGGAGGTGGATCTTCCAGCATGGTCAGGCTTTCAGATGACTGCAGTCTTGGCTAACGTCTGACTGCAACCTCATTATAGGCTCAGAGAGAACCACTTGCCATATCACTCCCAGACTCCTGACTCAAAGAAACTGAAAGATAATAAATTATTGTTTTACCCCATTAAGTTTTAGGGTAATTTGTTACATAGCAATAAACTAATACACTTGATTTTTTCTTTTACTCTTTAGAAAGCTGGTCTTTAGATATGTGAGAGGTTTTTTTAAAATCAGGTTTTCCCCCCATTTTTCTACCTTTGTTGCTTATCATAAAGCTATAATAAGCTTTGTTATTCATTAAGGTAATTTCATCCCCCTCCACATATAACTTGTTCACCTTAAAGATTATCTTGACTGACCTTGACTTTTAGCTCATGTACATATTAGAATCATTTTGTAAAAGTTCATTTTAAAAACTTGTCAGCATTTTTGTTGGAATTGCTTTGAATATATAGATTTGGGAGAAAATGCTGTCTTTACAATATGGTGTCTGCCTGTTAAGAAATGTTGTATGCCTTTCCATTTGCTTAAATCTTTTATTTTTGAATATTAAATAGTTTTTTCCTTAGAAAAGTCTTGCACATCATTTGAGTAGTTCTGATATACTTTGTATTTTGTTTTTACTATAAATGGTTTCCCTTAAATTACATTTAGCTTTGTTTTCTTATTTTTCATTTTACTTTTATTTTTTAAATATCTGAAATATACTGATTTCATATTTATATTTGATAATTCCATTATCTAAAGTTCTTGAGGTCCTATTTTGCTGTTACTTGCTTCTGCCTACTCGTGATTATAGTAGATGATGTCTTCAAATGTTTTATAGTTTTGGATTTTGAGTGTGTTTACTAGGGCTTTAACTATGAATCCTGCCAGACATGATTTTTGGAAACAAGCCTCCAAAGAGTATTTTGCCTTTGCTTCTGTCAGGTACCACCAGTGAAAAGTCACTGATGTTAATTTTTAGTTTGGTGTTTCTTAGAACTGGGAGCTGTTGATTTAGAGTTTATTTTACAGGCTGACCTGTATTTGGAAATTCTCAGGAGAATATTTTTTCCTTCATGCTGAACCCATGGAGTGACAATTTTTTTTTGTATGCTATTGGTCTGATTTATTTTTTTAAATTTTACTATCATTATTATTTGCTTATGCACCCTTCTGAGTGTGTGATATTTCAAGCCTACTTTATGAGGAGAGTCTTGGTTCTAATTATTTTACACAGGCTTCCCCATTCTTTGTTTACTCTCTTGTTTGTACATCCTAAGAAAGAATCAATGAGTAAAATTTTAGAGCCTTTGCATTTTTGAGGCTCTCTTTAGTTTATTCTTCTATTTAAATGGTAGTTTGACTGGATATGGAATTCTAGGTTGAAATTTGTTTTTCCTCAGAACTTTGAAGGTATCTCTTCCCATGTTTTAAAGTAGTCATTGTTGCTGATGCTAGTCTGATTCTGCTCCTTTGTATAACCCCAATTGGGTTTTGTTTGTTTTATTTACCTTTTCTTGGAACCTTTTAATATTTCTTCATCCTTTTCTGAAATATAGTGAGTGATATGTCTCTATTCTTTTTTCTTTCATCGTTTTTAAAAGTTCAGTGTGCTTTGTTAGTCTTGTACTCTTCATTTATAGTAAAAAAAAAAAAGTTTAAACTTAAAAAATTTGGGGGGGCTTCCCTGGTGGTGCAGTAGTTAAGAGACAGCCTGCCAATGCAGGGGACACAGGTTCCATCCCTGGTCTGGGACGATTCCACATGCCGCGGAGCAACTAAGTATGTGTACCACAACTACTGAAACCCGCGCACCCTGGAACTGGTGAGCTGCAGCTACTGAAGCCCACAGGCCTAGAGCCCATACTCTGAAACAAGAGAAGCCACTGCAGTGAGAAGCCCACACACCACAACGAAGGGTAGCCCCTGCTCTCCACAACTAGAAAAAGCCTGCTCGCAACAATGAAGACCCAACACCCCCCCAAAAAAATATGTATTTTTCATAAGTACTTTCTCTCTTCATGCCCTTCCCCTTAAAACCCCTCTCCGCTCACTCTTTTTTTTTTTTTTTTTGGCTGCGTTTGGGTCTTGGTTGCTGCGTCTGGGCTTTGTCTAGTTGCAGCGAGCAGCGACTACTCTTCATTGCGGTGCACAGGCTTCTCATTGCAGTGGCTTGTCTTGTGGAGCATGGGCTCTAGGAGTGCAGGCTTTGGTAGTTACAGCACGCAGGCTCAGTAGTTGTGGCATATGGGCTTAGTTGTTCTAAGGCATGTGGGATCTTCCCAGACCAGGGATCAAATGGCAGCATATTCTTAACCACTGCTCCACCAGGAAAGTCCCCCTCACCTCTCTTTTTGGAACTGTTTCTGTTTCAGTGTTGGCGCTCCTGGTTCATACTCTCTCCTACCTTTTCTCTTATGCTTTCCTTCTTTGTTTTCTTTTTTCTTTTCTTCTTCCCCTCCCTCCCTCCCTCCCTCCCTCCCTCCCTCCCTCCCTCCCTCCCTCCCTTCCTTCCTTCCTTCCTTCCTTCCTTCATTCTTCTCACTGCAGCTTATGGAATCTTAGTTCCCTGACTGGGAATCAAACCCTGGCCCTTGGCAGTGAAAGCACCTAGCCTTAACCACTGGACCCACAGGGAATTCCCCTTCTCTTTGTGTTCTTATTCAGCTGACATTCTGAAAGATCTCTTTGACTTTATTTTCTAGTTTTTTCCTTTTTATCTTTTGATATCTTTCTGTCTCTGAGGTTTCCTCAAACAGTGGATAATCCTTGGTTCTTTTCCTAGTTGAGTGAGGCAATAAAATTCTAATTGGAAGTTCTGTGCTTGTTGATTGTTGGACCTTACTTTAAATTAGGAGTTGGCAAAATACTGCCCTTGGGCCAAATCTAGCCTACTGCCTGGTTTTATGACTTGTGAGCTAAGAATGATTTTTACATTTTTACTTATTTACTTTTATAAATTTAATTTATTTATTGGCTGCGTTGGGTCTTTGTTGCTGCACACTGGCTTTCTCTAGTTGTGGTGAGTGGGGGCTACTCTTCATTGTGGTGCACGGGCCTCTCATTGTGCGGTAGCTTCTCTTGTTGTGGAGCATGGGCTCTAGGTGCGTGAGCTTCAGTAGTTGCGGCACATGGGCTCAATAGTTGTGGTGCACGGGCTTAGTTGCTCCGCGGCATGTGGGATCTTCCCGGAGCAGGGCTTGAACCCGTGTCCCCTGCATTGGCAGGTGGATTCTTAACCACTGTGCCACCTAGAAAGTCCCTACATTTTTAAATCATTGAAAAAAATCAAAAGAAGATTATTTTGTGACATTTGAAAATTTTATGAAATTGAGGTTTGTTTTCGTAAGTTAAATTTTTGGAACACAGTTCTGCCCATTTGTTTATGTATTGCATATGAGTGCTTTCATGCTACAATGGCAAAATGAGTAGTTGTGACAAAGACTGTATGTGGTATTCATTGCTTTGTACTGCTTTTTGGTGCACTACAAATTGCAGTGAAGCAGTTATAACTTGATAGGCATATGTGTAACTGTAGCATGACATTTACAAAAATATTTCAGTTACCAGTGCATAACTATCTTTTCAAACAAGAGAAAAAAGAATTTCAAATGTCACACTTTTAAGGCACAGTGGAATGACTGTTTTGAATTAGATGGCAAAGTGTTTATTACACACTTGTACTATAGCTCTGCTAATAGAGTATAACATATGTGAATAATACCAGACTAAATACTGGACATGATATTCCCAATTCACAGGAAAGCAATGGACAGAGAAATTAGAAAATTTAGAATGAAATATTTCATCATGGCAGACTTTCTTAAAAATAAAAAAATGAAACCAAGATTTTTTTTACCTTGAAATATGGTTCAGAAGTAGAGATTAGTCATGGCTGAAATTCACAGCTTTCGCTCAGTCATGTTAGTTGGGAGGTGATCCCCCTCCTCATGTGCACATAATGTGACTGATTTTGGCTTTTATGCTTTTGGCTGTAATCCAGGCTGTTTTAACATTGATCCAATTTTCTCTCTCTGTTTTCTATCCCCTATTTTGTCGTATGGTTTTGAGGTGAGGTATCAGAATTAGTAATGGCAGGAGAGAATTAGATACGGGTAGGTTTTTTTGAATCTGACTAGACTTCATGTTCCTTACCTGTAAAAGAACATCAGCTTTAGGTTAAAATTTTTTCATGTTATCTTCTTTGCTCATAAAAATTCTCTCAGGTAATATTATCTTCAATTTTTTTAAGCTCTTTATTGGAATATAATTGCTTTACACTCTTGTACCAGTTTTTGAGGTACACCAAAGTGAATCAGCTGTATTTATACATATATCCCCATATCCCCTCCTTCCCAAGATTCCCTCCCGTCCTCCCTGTCCTGGCCCTCTAAGTCATCAGCCATCATCGAGTTGATCTCCCTTTGTTATACGTTTTTTTTTTTTTTTTTTTTTTTTTTTAAAACAAACGAACCCACTGAGGCAGAGAGGTGAAATTTTACCTAAATGTGGCTCTCTCATATGGAGCTAATAGACCAACTTCAGACAGATACCTTCAGAGGCCATGCAGGTAACTAGTGTAAGAATTCTGGAGTATCAAAGCTTGCCTTGTTTAAAAGCAGTAACATTTGAACTTAAAAAATACTCCTTCCTGACCAAATAATACCAGACTGCCAGTTTTCTACCTTTGTCTTTATTCAGAATTTGATTAGTCACTTTTGAGTTGGGTATAATTAATTTATAATTAGTTTGAAATCATAGTTTTAAAAGCTTTACTTATGTAAACTTTTTCCTTTAGAGTGTTTCAGTGTTATTGTAATATTTTAATAAGAATTAAGCATCATTACAGTGATTAGTATTTTTACTATTTAGTTAGACAGGAAAAAAAGCAAGAGAATTTTCAAAGTATGAATTGTCTAGTCAGATTTGGTTAATTGATTGAAATGCTGAAAAATGATTAGCAGGTTCACAAAAGTCTATTTAACCAATGATATAAATGCCTTCAGAATTTTATGAATTCTGTACCAAACCATATTATATTTCTGATATTTACTTACCTGTTCTTCCCATTTCTAAAAACACTCAAGTTTTTACATGTTCAGAATGGAATTAGATGAATGGTTTTCAGCTGATGTGTCATAGTAGCATGTTACACTTGAGCACTTCACAGGTCTACTGCCAAATTCTGAACAGTGTGAAATTAATTTTTGTTACAATGGCACATTTGATGTCTGTTTGGTCTATTGTTGCGTCCAATGGGTCGTTTAATGTGGCGTAAAACATGATGCAACTTGCTTATCCTTGCAGAAGCTTGGGAAAAGGCAATCTCATGCCAAAGAAAAGTTATATGAAAACTTTGCCTTCTCAGTAGAGAGCATGGTCAAGGTAGTAAACAGATTTGCTCATACAGAGTAGTTCTGTGATGGGAGACTAAAATATTGGTTTATTTTTATTTTTTTTTTTATTTTTAAGTAAGTTTATTTATTTACTTATTTTATTGGCTGTGTTGGGTCTTTTTTGCTGTGCTCAGGTTTTCTTTAGTTGCGGTGAGTGGGGGCTACTCTTCGTTATGGTGCGCGAGCTCCTCATTGCTGTGGCTTCTCTTGTTGCGGACCATGAGCTCTAGGTGCGTGGGCTTCGGTAGTTGCAGCACATGGGCTCAATAGTTGTGGCTCACGGGCTCTAAAGCACAGGCTCATTAGTTGTGGCACATGGGCGTAGTTGCTCCACGGCATGTGGGATCTTTCTGGAGCAGGGATCAAACCCGTGTCCCCTGCCTTGGCAGGTGGATTCTCAACCACTGCGCCACCTAGGAATCCCAGTACTGGTTTATTTTTAATGATATGTGTAATTTTTAAAGTAATGTCCCACTGAAATATACATAAATAAAAGTGTAAAAATCTAAAGCATATAGTTTGATAAATACGCATAAAGTAGACACACTTGTAAATCCAACCGGAATGAGAAAATACATTATTAGTACCCTATAAGCCTAGACTCTTTGTGTCCCCTTCCAGTTACTACCTATGAACCTAACTTCTAACACCATGGGTTAATATGCCTGTTTTAAAATTTTATTTAAATAGAACCATAAAGTGCGTACTAGCTTGTGACTGACTGCTTCTGCTCCACATTGTGAGATTATTTTCATTGCTGATGATTGTAGTTTGTTCACTGTCTTCACAGCATTCATTGTATGAATATACTAAAATTTATTCATCCATTCTTCATATTGAGAAAGCAACCAAATGTCGTTGTTGGACATTTGAGTTTATAGTTTTTTACTATTATGAATGTGTTCATTTAACATGTCTGTAGGGGAACATGTGCACACATTCTGTTGATTACTTGTCTTAGAGTGGACTTGGAGAATCATAAGTTGCACATGAGTTGAACTTTACTAGACGTATTGCCAAACACTTTTCTTAAGTATCAATTTACACTTCTGCCAGTTTTGTTTGAGATTTTTAATTGCTTCATATTCTTACCAATACTTGATATTATCTGTCTTTGACATTTTAGCCATTCTGATGGGTGTGTGAGTAGGATAGCATTGTTGTTTAATTTGCATTTCACTGATAAACTGTAAAATTGAACACCATTTTGTATGTTTATTGGCCTTTGGATATCTTTTATTGTGATATGCCTGTTCAAGTTGTGCCTATAATTTTTTTCCTTATGGGTTGTCCGCCTTTTCCCAAATGCTTTTTGGAATTCTTTATATATTCCAAACATGAGTCCTTTGTCAGATATACATCTTATTCTGTGGCTTGCCTCTGTAATTGTATGTTTAAAACTTGAATTTATTTTAGTTTTTGAATAAGTAGTACTTTCACATGCCTCAAATGTTTAAAAAGTATACAAAGCTAAATACTGAAAAACCTTCTTTCCCTCCTTGTCCTCATCCAGTTCGTATCTCCTCCAACATATAACATGGGTTAATAGTTTATTTGTCCTCACAAGTCCAGATGATATTTGACAAGGGTGCCAAATTCATTAAGTGGGAGAAAGAATAGTTTCTTCAACAAATGATGTTGGGACAACTGGATTTTCCATTTGCATAAGAATGAGGTTGGATCTCTACCTCTCAGAATGTTAAAAAAATAACTCAAAATGGATCAACAACCTAAATATAAAAACTAAACCCAAAAAACTCTCAAAAGAAACATACAGGTAAATCATCATGATTTTGGATTTGGTGATGGATTCTTTTTTTTTTTTTTTTTTGAATAAATAAATAAATTTATTTATTGGCTGTGCTGGGTTTTCATTCCACAGGCTTTCTGTAGTTGCGGAGAGTGGGGGCTAGTCTTCATTGCGGTGCATGGTCTTCTCATTGTGGTGGCTTCGTTTGTTGCGGAGCATGGGCTCTACGTGCATGGGCTTCAGTAGTTGTGGCACTCGGCTCAGTAGTCGTGGCTTGAGGGCTGTAGAGTGCAGGCTTTGTAGTTGTGGCACACGGGCTTAATTGCTCTGCAGCATGTGGGATGTTCCCAGACCAGGGATCGAACCTGTGTCCCTTGCATTGGCAGGCAGATTCTTAAGCACTGAACCACCAGGGAAGTCTCGGTAATGGATTCTTAGCATAACACCAAAAACATGAGCAACAAAAGAAAAAGTTGGTAAACTGGTTTTTATCACAATTAAAATTTTGTATATCAAAAGACATCAAGAAGCTGAAAAAACAACCTACAAGAATGGGAGACAGAGATAAGAATATAGTACCTGGAATATATAAAGAATGCTTAAGACAAAGAATTCAATTAAATAATGAGCAAACAATCCGAATAGACTATTTTCCAAAGAAGACATGGTCAATAAGCACCTGAAAAGATGCTCAGGATCATTAGTCATTAGAGATGTAACTCAAAATCGTGAGATACCACTTCACATCTGCTAAGGTGTGTCTAATCTAGAAATCAAAGTGTTGGCAAGGAAACGGAGAACTTAGAACTCTTGTACATTGCTGGTGATAATGTAAGATGGTGCTGCCACTGTGGAAAACAGTTTGGCAGTGATGGTTAGATGGTAATATAATATTGTGAATGTAGTTAATGCTACAGAATTGGATACATGAAAATGGTTAAAATGGCAACTTTTATGTATATATGTTTTACCACAATAAAAGAATACTTTAAAAAAATATTTGTTTTTCTTTCCAGAGATTTAAAAACTGTATAGACTCAATTCTAAGTATTTGTGAATTCTGTGTTTTAGAATTTATCTACTCACTAAAATTTATTTGTAACTCCAAAATCAGTAATTTTGGCACTTTCTCGTTTGTGACATGTATAGAGTGGCAAAAAATTCAAGTTGTTCCATGCATGTGTTCCAAGCTCAGGGAGAGCAAGGTAATATTCTGCCTTCTTTTCAGCTTTCATGCTGGAAAATACAATCTTCCTTGTGGTCTATTTTGTACTATGCTTTTCTCGTTTTTGTGCTTTTTTGGTTGGTGATTTCACTGCTTAAAATGACCCCCAAGCATAGAGCTGAAGTGCTTTTGAGGGTTTTCTTTGTTTGTTTTTGCTTTTTTTTTTTTGCCGCCCTCTGTGGCTTATGGGATCTCAGTTCCCAGACCAGGGATTGAATCTGGGCCCTTGGCAGTGAAATCACAGTGTCCTAACCACTGGACTGCCAGGGAATTCCCTCTAGTATTCCTAAATGCAAGAAGACTGTGTGTGCTTTATTGAGAAAATACATGTTAGATAAGCTTTTTTCAGAGATTTATAGTATTATTGGAGTTATAGTGCTTTTGGCTTGAATTCATTGTTAATGAACCAAGATTTATATATTAACTAAAGTATGATTAAACAGAAATATCTGTAAAACAAGGTAGTGTATTGATTGGTTGATTAAAATGTCTGACCAGAGTCTCAAAGGAACCTCACCCTGTGTTTCCCCTAGTGACGGTTCAGTATCCATTAATTCATATTTTAAAAAAATATTTATTTATTTATTTGGTTGTGCTGGGTCTTAGTTGAGGCATGCATGTGATATCTAGTTCCCAGACCAGGGATCCAACCCCAACCCTGGAATTGGGAGCTCGAAGTCCTAACCACTGTGCAACCAGGGAAGTCCCCCCACTAATTCTTTTTTGTAACAACTTTATAAAACATAACTGCAGTGAATGATGAGACCTGACCCTGTCTAAATACAAATAAAAATCACAGTGCTATATTTAAAATAGGTAAGCAACGTGGACCTACTGTACAGCACAGGAAACTCTGCTCAATGTTATGTGGCAGCCTGGATGGGAGGGGAGTTTGGGAGAGGATGGATACACGGTATGTATGGCTGAGTCCCTTTGCTGTGCACCGAAAACTCTCACAACATTGTTAATTGGCTATACTCCAACATAAAATAAAAAGTTAAAAAAAAAAGAATAAAAAATAATTTATAAGAAACCCCCCAAAATCATTTTTCTCTTTTCTGTAAATGGGAACATTTGATTTTTTCATTTACTTATTTATTTAAAAATATTTATTTATTTAGGCTGCAACAGGTCTTAGTTGTGGCACGTGAGATCTTCGTTACAGCATGTTTAATTGCAGCATGCGGAATCTTTAGTTGTGGCATGCATATGGGATCTAGTTCCCCGGCCAGGGATTGAACCCAGACCCCCTGCATTGGGAGCATGGAGTCTTACCCACTGGACGACCAGGGAAGTCCCCAATTTTTATTTAAAATGTGTCTTGGAGGTATTTTATTTTTTGTTTGAAATAAATAGTATTTGCATAGAAACTATCCTTTTATATGCTTTAAATCATCTCTAGATTACTTACAGTATCTAACACAATGTAAATGCTATGTAATTAGAATAGTTGCCAGCACATGGCAAATAAAAGTTTTGCTTTTTGGAATTTTCCAGAAGTGTTTTCTTTTTTGAAAGTTTTTTATCCGTGGTTGGCTGAATCTGCAGATGTGGAACCCGCTGATACGTAGGGCCGATTGTAATTCATGCATTTGAAGTACACAGTTCATTAGTTTTTTTTTTTAAGAACTTTTATTGAGATACAGTTAATATAAAATAAACTGCATATATTTAGAGTGTACAATTTGGTATTTTTTTCTTATTAGTAATGTATATATGGCAATCCCAATCTCCCAATTCATTCCGCCCCCAGTTCTCCCCACTTTCCCTACTTGCTGTCCATATGTTTGTTCTCTACATCTTTGTTTCTATTTCTGCCTTGCAAACTGGTTGATTTGTATCATTTTTCTATATTCCACATATATGTGTTAATATACGATATTTGATTCTCTCTTCCTCACTTCAGTCTGTATGACAGTCTCTAAGTCCATCATGTCTCTACAAATGTCCCAGTTTCATTGCTTTTTACAGCTGAGTAATATTCCATTGTATATATGTACCACATCTTCTTTATCCATTCATCTGTTGATGGACATTTAGGTTGCTTCCATGTCCTGGCTATTGTAAATAGCGCTGCAGTGAACATTGGAGAGCATGTGTCTTTTTGAATTATGGCGTTCTCTGGGTATATGCCCAGCAGAGGGATTGCTGGGTCATATGGTAACTCTATTTTTAGTTTTGCAAGGAACCTCCATACTGTTCTCCATAGTGGCTGTATCAATTTACACTCCCACCAACAGTGCAAGAGCTTTTCTCCACACCCTCTCCAGCATTTACTGTTTGTAGATTTTCTGATGATGCCCATTCTGACCGGTGTGAGGTGATACCTCAGTGTCGTTTTGATTTGCATTTCTCTAATAATTAGTGATGTTGAGCAGCTTTTCTTGTGCTTCTTGGCCATCCGTATGTCTTCTTTGGAGAAATGCCTATTTAGGTCTTCTGCCCATTTTTTTGATTGATTTGTTTGTTTTTTTGATATTGAGCTGGATGAACTGTTTATATATTTTGGAGATTAATCCTTTGTCTGTTGATTCATTTGCAAATATTTTCTCCCATTCTGAGGGCTGTCTTTTTGTCTTGCTTATAGTTTCCTTTGCTGTGCAGAAGCTTTGAAGTTTCATTAGGTCCCACTTATTTATCTTTGTTTTTATTTCCATTACTCTAGGGGGTGGATCAAAAAAGATCTTGCTGTTATTTACGTCAAAGAGTGTTCTTCCTGTGTTTTCCTCTAGCAGTTTTAGAGTGTCTGGCCTTACATTTAGGTCTTTAAACCATTTTGAGTTTATTTTTGTGTATGGTGTTAGAAAGTATTCTAATTTCATTCTTTTACATGCAGCTGTCCAGTATTCCCAGCACCACTTACTGAAGAGGCTGCCTTTTCTCCATTGTATATCCTTGTCTCCTTTGTCATAGATTAGTTGACTGTAGTTTATCTCTGGGCTTTCTGTCTTGGTCCATTGATCTATATTTCTGTTTTTGTGCCAGTACCATACTGTCTTGATCACTGTAGCCTTGTAGTATAGCCTGAAGTCAGGAAGCCTGATTCCACCAACTCCCTCTTTCCTTCTCAAGATTGCTTTGGCTATTTGGAGTCTTTTGCGTTTCCATACAAATCGTAAAATTTCTTGTTCTAGTTCTGTGAAAAATGCCATTGGTAATTTGGTGGGGATTGCATTGAATCTGTAAATTGCTTTGGGTAGCATAGTCATTTTCACAATGTTGATTCTTCCAATCCAAGAACATGGTATGTCCCTCCATCTGTTTGTGTCGTCTTTGATTTCTTTCATTAGTGTCTTATAGTTTTCTGAGTACAGGTCTTTTACCTCCTTGGTTAGGTTTATTCTGAGGTATTTTATTCTTTTTGTTGCAGTGGTGAATGGAATTGTTTCCTTAATTTCTCTTTCTGCTCTTTCATTGTTAGTGTGTAGAAATGCAAGAGATTTCTGCACATTAATTTTGTATCCTGCAACTTTGCCAAATTCATTGATTAGCTCAAGTAGTTTTCTGGTAGATCTTTAGGATTTTCTATGTATAATATCATGTCATCTGCAAACAGTGACAGTTTTACTTCTTTTCCAATTTGGATTCCTTTTATTTTTTCTTCTCTGATTGCTGTGACAAGGACTTCCAAAACTATGTTGAATAGTAGTGGCAAGAGTGGACATGATTGTCTTGTTCCTGATCTTAGAGGGAATGCTTCCAGTTTTTCACCATTGAGAATGATGTTTGCTGTGGGTTTGTTGTGTATGGACTTTATTATGTTGAGGTAGGTTCCCTCTATGGCCACCTTCTGGAGAGTTTTTGTCATAAATGGGTTGTTGAATTTTGTCAGAAGCTTTTTCTGCATCTATTGAGATGATCATGTGGTTTTTATCCTTCAATTTGTTAATATGGTGTATCACATTGATTGATTTGTGTATATTGAAGAATCCTTGCATTCCAGGGATAAACCCCACTTGATCATGGTGTATGATGCTTTTAATGTGTTGTTGGATTCTGTTGGCTAGTATCTTGTTGAGGATTTTTGCATCTAAATTCATCAGTGATATTGGTCTGTTATTTTCCTTTTTTGTAGTATCTTTGTCTGGTTTTGGTATCAGAGTGATGGTGGCCTCATTAAATGAGTTTGGGAGTGTTCCTCCCTCTGCAATGTTTTGGAAGAGTTTGAGAAGGATGGGTGTTAGCTCTTCTCTAAATGTTTGATAAAATTCACCTGTGAATCCATCTGGTCCTGGACTTTTGTTTGTTGGGAGATTTTTAATCACAGTTTCAATTTCATTCCTTGTGATTGGTCTGTTCATATTTTTTATGTCTTCCTGATTCAGTCTTGGAAGGTTATGCCTTTCTAAGAATCTGTCCATTTCCTCCAGGTTGTCCGTTTTATTGGCATATAGTTGCTTGTAGTAGTCTCTTATGGTGGTTTTTATTTCTGTGGTGTCCGTTGTAACTCCTGTTTCATTTCTAATTTTATTGATTTGAGTCCTCTCCCTCTTTTTCTTGATGAGTCTTGCTAGAGGTTTATCGATTTTATTTATTTTCTCAAAGAACCAGCTTTTAGTTTTATTGATTTTTGCTATTGCTTTCTTTGTTTCTATTTCATTTATTTCTGCTCTGATCTTTATGATTTCTCTCCATCTACTCACTTTGGATTTTGTTTGCTCTTCTTTCTCTAGTTTCTTTAGGTGTAAGTTTAGATTGTTTATTTGGGATTTTTCTTGTTTCTTGAGGTAAGATTGTATTGCTATAAACTTCCCTCTTAGAACTGCCTTTGCTGCATCCCATAGGTTTTGGATTGTTGTGTTGTCATTGTCATTTGTCTCTAGGTATTTTTTGATTTCCTTTTTGATTTCTTCAGTGATCTGTTGGTTATTTAATAGCGTATTGTTTAGCCTCCATGTGTTTGTGTTTTTTACAGTTTTTTTCCTGTGATTGATTTCTAATCTTATAGCGTTGTGGTCGGAAAAGATGCTTGATACGATTTCAGTTTTCTTAAATTTACGAAGGCTTGATTTGTGATCCAAAATGTGATCTATCCTGGAGAATGTTTCATGTGCAGTTCAGAACAATGTGTAGTCTGCTGTCTTTGGATGTAATGTCCTGTAGATATCTATTAAATCCAGCTGATTTATTGTGTCATTTAAAGCTTGTGTTTCCTTATTAATTTTCTGTGTGGATGATCTGTCCATTGGTGTAAGTGCGGTGTTAAAGTCCCCCATTATAATTGTGTTACTGTCGAATTTCTCTTTCATAGTTGTTAGCATTTGCCTTATGTATTGGGGTGCTCCTATGTGGGGTGCGTATATATTTATCATTGTTAACTCTTCTTCTTGGATTGATCCCTTGATCTTCATGTAGTGTCCTTTCTTGTCTCTTGTAACATTTTTTACTTTAAAGTCTATTTTATCTGATATGAGTATCGCTGCTCCAGCTTTCTTTTGATCTCCATTTGCATGGAGTATCTTTTTCCATCCCCTCACTTTCAGTCTGTATGTGTCCCTAGGTCTGAAGTGGGTCTCTTGGAGACAGCATATATATGGGTCTTGTTTTCGTATCCATTCAGCCAGTCTGTGTCTTTTGGTTGGTGTATTTAGTCCATTTACATTCAAGGTAATTATTGATATGTATGTTCTTATTACTGTTTTCTTAATTGTTTTGTTTTTGTAGGTCCTTTTCTTATGTTTCCTGCTTAGAGAAGTTCCTTTAGCGTTTGTTGTAGGGCTGGTTTGGTGGTGCTGAATTCTCTTAGCTGTTGCTTGTCTGTAAAACTTTTGATTTCTCTGTCAAATCTGAACGAGATCCTTGCTGGGTAGAGTATTCTTGGTTATAGGTTCTTCCCTCTCATCACTTGAAATATATCATGCCACTCCCTTCTGGCTTGCAGAGTTTCTGCTGAGAAATCAGCTGTTAGCCTGATGGGAGTTCCCTTGTATGTTATCTGTCGTTTTTCCCTTGTTGCTTTTAATAACTTCTCTGTCTTTAATTTTTGTCAATTTGACTACTATATGTCTTGGCATGTCTCTCCTTGGGTTTATCCTGCCTGGGACTCTCTGTGCTTCCTGGATTTGGGTAGCTATTTCCTTTCCCATGTTAGGGAAGTCTTCAACTATAATCTCTTCCAATATTTTCTTGGGTCCTTTCTATCTCTCTTCTTCTGGGACCTCTATACTGAGAATGTTGATGTGTTTAACATTGTCTCAGAGATCTCTTATGCTGTCTTCAGTTCTTCTCATTCTTTTTTCTTTATTTTCTGCATCAGTGATTATCACCATTCTGTCTTCCAGGTCACTTATTCGCCCTTCTGCCTCAGTTATCTGCTATCGGTTCCTTCTAGTGTATTTTTTCATTTCCGTTATTGTGTTGCATATCTCTGTTTGTTTGCTCTTTAATTCTTCTAGGTCTTTGGTAAACTTTTCGATCTTTGCATCCAATCTTTTTTCAAAGTCCTGGATCATTTTCACCATCATTATTCTGAATTCTTTTTCTGGAAGGGTGCCTGTCTCCTCTTCATTTAGTTTTCTGGGATTTTATCTTGTCCCTTCATCTGGTACAAAGTTCTGTGCCTTTTCATTTTCTCTGTCTTTCTGTGGCTGTGGTTTTCAGTTCCACAGAACGAAATACTGCTGATACTGCTTGATCCTGCTGTCTGCCCTCTTGTGGAGGAAGCTTTCTAGGAGGCTTGTGCATGCTTCCTGATGGGAGGGAGTGACGGTGGGTTGGGCTGGGTGGGTGGAGCTCAGTAAAACTTTAATCTGATTTGGTGGGTGGAGCTCAGTAAAACTTTAATCTGCTTGTCTGCCAATGGGTGTGACTGTGTTCCCAGGTTGCTGGTGGTTTGCCCTGAGGCTGTGCAGCACTGGAGCTAACAGGCTCTTTGGTGGGGCTAATGGTGGACTCTGGGAGGACTCACACCAGTGAGCACTTCCCAGAACCCCTGCCACTAGTATCCCTGTCCCCTCGGTGAGCCACAGCTGCCCCCCACCTCTGCAGGCAACCCTCCAGCACCAGCAGGTAGGTCAGGTTCAGCCCCCTATGGGGTCACTGCTCATTCCCCCTGGGTCCTGGTGAGCACACTCTTTTTTTGTGTGCCCTCCAGGAGTGGAATCTGTTTCCCCCAGTCCTGTGGAGGTCCTGCAGTCAAATCCTTCTGGCTTCCAAGGTCTGATTCTGTAGGGATTCCTTCTCCTGTTGCTGGACTCCCAGGTTGGGAAGCCTGACGTGGGGCTCAGAACCCTCACTTTAGTGGATCGACTTCTGTGGTATAACTGTTCTGCAGTTTGTGAGTCACCCACCCAGCATTTATGGGATTTGAGTTTAACACAGTTGTGCACCTCCTACTGTCTCCTTGCGGCTTCTCCTTTGTCTCTGGATGTGGGGTGTCTTTTTTGATGAGTTCCAGAGTCTTCCTGTCGATGATCATTCAGCAGTTAGTTGTAATTCCAGTGTTCTTGCAAGAGGGAATGAGTACATGGCCTCCTACTCTGCCATCTCGAACCGTCAGTTCAGTAGTTTTTAGCATAGTCACAGAGTTGTGTAACCATCACGTTAGTCAATTTTAGCACATTTTCATCACCCCCAAAAGAAACCCTGTACCCATTAATGGTCCCTCCCCATTTATGAATAATACCCACTTTCAAATCTAGGCAACCACTAATCTACTTTTTTCTCTCTGTAGATTTGCCTGTTCTGCACATTTCATATAAATGGGATCATAGAGCATGTAGTCTCTTGTGAGTGCCTTTTTTTTTTTTTAAAGTTGAACATGTCACTTGGCTTGCAGCATCTTAGTTCTCCAACCAGGAATCGAACCTAGCCCTCAGCAGAAGGAACCAAGTTCTGTCCACTGGACTGCCAGGGAGTCCTTTTATTTAGCACGAAGCTTTCAAGGTTCATACATGCTATGGCTTTGTCAGCATGTTCTTCTTCTTCTTCTTTTTAAATATTTATTTGGTTGCACTGGGTCTTCATTGCAGCGTGTGGGATTTTTTAGTTGCAGCATGCGGGATCTAGTTCCCTGCCGAGGAATCAAACCCAGGCACCCTGCATTGGAAGTGCTGTGTCTTAGCCACTGGACCACCAGGGAAGTCCCACTTTACTCTTTTAAGGCTTGAATAATACTCCATTTTATGACTATCCCATGTTTTGTTTATTTATCAATTGATGGACGTTTGAGTTGCTTCCTCTTTTTGGACTATTATGAATAAGGTTGCTGTGAACATTTTTTTGCAAGTTTTTGCATGAATATATGCTGTAACTTTTCTTGTGTGTGTGTGTATATATATATACATACAAGAACATATATATATTTAGGAGTGGAATTTTCGGGTTATATTGTTACTCTGTATTTAATCTTTTGAGAAACTGCCTGTTTTCTAACATGGCTGTAATATTTTGTGTTCCCATCAGCAGTGTGTATGAAGGTTCTGTTTTTTCCTGTAATCTTGCTAACAGTTGTTATTATGTCTTTATTAGAGCCATCCCAGTGGGTGTGAAGTAGTATCTCATTGTGGTTTTGATTTGCATTTTTCTTATGTTAAGCATCTTCTCAGGTGCTAATTGTATTTGTATATCTTCTTTGAGGAACTGTCAGTTCAAGCTTTTGCCCATTATTTAATTGTATTATTTAACATTATTAAGTTGTCAGAGCTTTTTTATATATTGTGGATCGTAAACCCGTATATGTGACTTGCATGTATCTTCTTTCACTCTTTTGATGATATCATTTGCTACACAAAAGTTTGGTTTTTTTTTTAATAACATCTTGCTATTTTTTTGAACTTTTTTATTGTGGAAAATATGTAACAAATCTTTAAGTGTACAACTCATTGGCATGAAGTGCATTCATAGTGTTGGCAGCACAAAAGCTTTTTGCTGAAGTCCAATTTATTTATTTATTTTCTGTGCTTTTGTGTTTGATGTCATATCTAAAATACCATTTCATAATCCAAGATCATGAAGATGTACTCATGGGTTTTTTTGTTTTGTTTTTTGGTTTTTTTTAAAAGAGCTTTACAGTTTTAGGACTTCCCCGGTGGTGCAGTGGATAAGACTCTGTGTTCCCAATGAAGGGGGGCCCCCAGATTCTATCCCTGGTCAAGGAACTAGATCCTACATGCATACCGCAACTAAGAATTCACATGCCACAACTAAGGAGACTGCCTGCTGCAACTAAGACCCTGCATGGCCAAATAAATAAATTTAAAAAAAGAAAGTGCTTTATAGTTTTAGCTGTTACATTTGGATCTGTGATGCACTTGAATTAATTTTTCTATGTAAAATTTGCGTGTGAGGTAAAGATCCAGCTTTGATTTTCATGTGCTTATTCATTGTCCCAGTACCATTTTAAAAAATCAGTTTATTTTTTAAATTTATTTTATTATTATTATCTTTTTTGGCTGCATCGGGAATTTGTTGTGGTGCACAGGATCTCCAGTGAGGCATGCAGGATCTTTTGTTGTGGCACGTGGGCTTCTCTCTTGTTGTTGCACGCGGGTTTTCTTTTCTCTAGTTGTGGTGTGCAGGCTCCAAAGCATGTGGGCTCTGTAATTTGTGGCACATAGCCTCTCTAGTTGAGGCGCATGAGCTCAGTAGTTGTAGCACGTGGGCTTAGTTGCCCTGCGGCATGGGAGATCTTAGTTCCCTGACCAGGGCTCAATCCTGTGTCCCCTGCATGGCAAAGCGGGTTCTTTATCACAGGACCACCAGGGAAGTCCCTATTTATATTTTGGCCATACGTCGAAGCTTGTGGGGTCTCAGTCCCACGACCAGGGATTAAACATGGGCCACAGCAGTGAAAACCCAGAATTCTAACCACTAGGTCACTAGGGAACACCTGTCCCAATACCATTTATTGAAAGGACTGTTCTTTCCTTGTTGAATTGTCTTAGTGCTCACAAAAGTGAATTTTTATTTCTGGACTTTCAATTCCATTCCATTCATTTACAGTTGGCCCTCCAGATCTGCGGCTTTCACATCTATGGATTCAACCAACTGCAAATCGAAAATATTTGGAAAAAATTTTTCTGAAAGTTACAAAGAGCAAAACCACCCTGGCAACTACTTACATAGCGTTTACATTGTGTTAGGTATTATAAGTAATCTAAAGATGATTTAAAGCATATGGAAGGATGTGTGTAGGTTATATACAAATGTTATTTAATTTTATAAAAGGAACTTGAACATCTGTGGATTTTGGTGTCCATGGGGGTCCTGGAGCTAATCCCTCATGAATACTGGGGGATGACTGTTTATGTGCATCCTTAGGCCGGTACCAAATTGTCTTGCTTATTGTAGTTTTGTGGTAAGATATGAAATTGGTCATAAGTTTCCATCTTTGTTCTTTTTAGAGATTATTAGCTATTCTATTCTAAGGCCCTAGACTTTCCGTATAAATTTGGAAAGTCAAATATTGGCCTGTTGATTTCTACAAAAAAGCCAGCTGGGGTTTTGATAGAAATTGTGTTGAATTTGTAAGCCTGTTTTGAGGAGTATTGCCATCTTAACAGTATTAAGTCTTTTCGATTCATGAACCTGGGACATTTTTACATTTTACAGGCATACCTTGCTTTGCTGTGCTTTGCAGATACTGCGTTTCTTACAGATTAAAGTTTTGTGGTAACCCTGCATCAAGCAAGTTAGTCAGCACCATTTTTCCAATAGCATTTGCTCACTTCGTGTATCTGTGTCACGTTTTGGTAATTCTTGCAATATTTCAAACCCTCCACCACCAAAATGATTATGACTTGTTGGATGCTCAGATGATGGTTAGCATTTTTTTAGCAGTGAAGTATTTTTTAGTTAAGTTATGTGTGTGTACATTTTTATGTAATTATTTTTACATGATGCTGTTGCAAACTTAATAGACTACAGTATAGTATAAACATAGCTTTTATATGTACTGGGAAACCAAGATATTTGTGTGACTTGCTTTATTGTGATACTCACTTTATTGTGGTGGTCTGGAACCAAACCCAGAATATCTCTGAAGTATGCCTGTTAGATCTTCTATAATTTCTTTCAACAATATTTTATAGTTTTTCAGAATATAGGTTTTATACTTTAAGAAATTTATTTCTAAGTACAGTTTACCCTTGAACATTATGGGGGTTGCGGTGCCAACCTTCCCAGCAGGCAAAAATCTGCGTATAACTTACAGTTGACCCTCCATATACGCAGTTTGGTTCCTCCATATTTATGGTTCTGCATCTGTAGATTCAACCAACCGTGAATTGTGTGATACTGTAGTATTTACTATTGGGAAAAAATCCACGAATAAGTGTACTTGGGCTGTTCAAACCCATGCTCTTCAGGGTCAACTGTATTGTGTTCTTTCTAATGCTATTGTAAATTAAATTGCTTTCTTAATTTCATATTCTTAAATTGTTACTTCATATTCATTATTCATTCACTGCATAAAAATATAATTGAGTTTTATACATTGGCCTTTCATTCTTCAACAGATTCTGGGGGGTAGGAAGTACTGTAATTAGTATAGCCTCTATCTTTCTTATGGTTGCTATTTGTGTATCTTTTCTTACCCTTCTACTTTGAACCTATTTGTATATTTGAATCTAAATTGTATCTTTTGTAGACAGTGTGTAGTTCAGTCTTATTTTTTATTTTGTTTTTGTTTTTAATCCAGCCCAACAATCACTGTCTTTTGGTTGAATCGTTTAATCCATTTCCACTTAATGTCACTGTTAATATAGTTGGATTTATGCCAGCCATTTTGCTTTTTCTCACATCCTTTGTTCTTCCATTTTTCCATTTCTGCCGCCTTTTGTGATACTGATCTCCCCCACCCCCAGGGGTGCCAGTTTATTTGTTTAGTGACTTGACTGGATCATTTTAGTGAAGTCAAGTTTATTTTCCACTACAGTGTGAAGCCTCTGCTCTCTCTTTTGTTAGAGGGCTTAATCTTGGGCATGTGTAGTCACCTTGGGATATCGTGATTTTAGGTGGGTTCTTTCTGGTTTTTCTCTGTTTATTTTCTTGATCTGTTAAGTTCTCTACCTCTCTTGGTATCCTACAAGGCTGTTAGGCTCCGCTAATTGTGGTCTGGTTGCTCTGCTATTTCGGACAGTGCCCTGGGACATAACTTTTTCCATAGTCTGTTGTAATAAAGTTCAGACCCCTTTCCAAGGTAGTTTTTGAGGTTGTCTTAAAGGTGTGTTATGACCCCAGGTGGGCTCCTTTTTAGGTTCCTTAGGACTCTGATAAACAGTTGGCCTGTGGTTTAGCTTATTTTTCTCATGAAGGTATCAACTTCCTCTTAATTGTTTGCCACCAAAATTTTGTTTCCGAAAGTGCTCTTAAGTTTCAACTTCTGTTCAGACTTACATTCTGTTCCAAATAAAGTCAGTTCTTTCGGGAAGAACTTCAGAGCTTTTTGTTCTTATAGTCTATCTCTTCCCCTGGGTAAATTCTCTGAGCCACTGCTCTGGAGCTGTAGGTGGGGTTAGTGGCTCACTTCTTGGGGTGACTTCCCTACTGTATGAGCAGGATACTAGGTGAAGTACAGTTGCCTCTGGTCTATTGGCTTGCCTCTTCTTAGGCATAGAATCTGTGCATTACAAGCAAGTGAGCCAATTGCCCCAGTATTTTTGTCTAGCAGTGCCTGGGATAGAGTTGTGCCTTATGTATTGGGGCTGCATGGAGAAAGGGAACTCCTGACGTTTTGGCCACACTGCCTTGATTTTAGCATTTGCAGTCCAGAGCTGTGCAGGATAAGAAATGCTGATGGCCCGCCTCTCTTGGGGAAGGTATTGTAGACCTTGACTTGGAGCCTGTGGGAAAGGTCTTTTTGGTCCTATCTACCTGGAGTGTTGTTTTCCTCATGTTGAATTGGTGGAGGAGGTGAGGAGTGGGTTGTGGCTTCGAGTTACACAGACTTGCTGAATGAATTTTTCTTTCTTTTCCTTTTTCTTCCTTCCTTCCTTCCTCCCTTCCTTCCTTCCTTCCTTCCTTCCTTCCTTCCTTTTTCTTTCTTTCCCTCTCACTTTCCTTCTTTTCTCTTTCCCTTTTTCTCTTTCTTTCTTTCTTTCTTTCTTTCTTTCTTTCTTTCTTTCTTTCTTTCTTTCTTTCTTTCTTTTTCTTTCTCCCTCTCTCTCTCTCTTTCTTTTTCTTTCTTTCTCTCTTTCTCTCTTCCTTTTTCTTTCCCCTCTCCCTCTCTTTTTTCTTTCTTTTTCTTTCCCTTTCCTTCCTTCCTCCTTTCCCTTTTTCTTTCTTTCTTTTTCTTTCTCTCTTTCTTTCTTTCTTTCTTTCTTTCTTTCTTTCTTTCTTTCTTTCTTTCTTTCTTTCTTTCTTTCTTTCCTTCCTTCCTTCCTTCCTTCCTTCCTTCCTTCCTTCCTTCCTTCTTTCCCTTCCTTCCTTCCTTCCTTCCTTCCTTCCTTCCTTCCTTCCTTCCTTCCTTCCTTCCTTCCTTTCTTTCTTTCTTTCTTTCTTTCTTTCTTTCTTTCTTTCTTTCTTTCTTTCTTTCTTTCTTTCTTTCTTTCTTTCTTTTTCTTCCTTCCTTCCTTCCTTCCTTCTTTTCTCTTCTCTTCTCTTCTCTTCTCTTCTCTTCTCTTCTCTTCTCTTCTCTTCTCTTTCTTTCACTGTATGCTCTTAAGACAAATTGCAGAGACTTTAAATGGTTATTTTTTAAAAAATCATTTTCCCCAGTTATGGTTATTACTCTAGGATGGCATCGCAGAGCTCCTCCCACTACCTTTTCAAAAATTGTTCTTTTCCTGCTTTTTAAGAAAATTAGTATCTTCATGGTATGTCTTTTCCTGTCTTTTTGCTTTCAGTGTACTTACGTCTTTTGTTTGAAGTGGGTTTCTTTTAGAGAATGCATTGTTGGATCATGTTTTAATTTTATCTTTTCTACCAGTCTTTGTCTTTTAATTTGTGTATTTAGACCATTTACATTTTAAGGCAGTTATTGATATGCTAGGGATTAAATCTCTTATTTTTTGTTTGATTCCTCTGTTTTTCTTTTCTTGCCTTCATGTGGATTACCTAAACATCTTTTTTAAAATTCCATCTTTTTTTTTCTTCAGATCTTTATTGGAGTATAATTACTTTACAATGTTGCGCCAGTTTCCACTGTAAGATTCCATCTTTATTTATGGTGTTTCTGTATAGTTTTATATAGTTTTGTGTGGTGCTTGAATAGTTCCTAGTGGTTGTTCTAGATATTGTAATACTCATTTTTAACTTAGTCTATTTATATTGAGGATTTACCACTTGGAGTCGAGTTCAGAAACTTCCATTTAGATCTTTTTACTCTTCCTCATTGTAAAATAGGATTGTCTTTAACTATTTCCTCTATGTATAGCACCTTACGAAAATGTTATAATTTTAACTTCAGCCATCACATAAGATTTAAGGCACCCTTGAGGAGAAGTATTATGTTTACCCTCATTCTTAGCCATTCCAGTGTTCTCTTCTGAAGATGGAAGTTCCTTCTATTAACAAGTCTTCTCTGTTTAGCAAACTTGCTTTAATCATCCATTAAGGATAATTTTGCCAGTGACAAATTTTTGTAGTTTGCTTCGTGAGAATGTCTTTTTAGTTCTCTTTCATTCCTGAAGGATATTTCTTATTGCATACAGAATTTGTGGTTATGTTCTTTTCTTTTAGCCTTTGAACAGCATTGTACCACTTTCTTCTGTTCTTCATTGAGAAATCCACTGCCATTTGAATTGATTCCCCTGTAATGCAGATCATTGGCTGCTTTTAAGATTTTTTCTTTGCCTGTAAACTTTCAGAACTTAGTGATGGGTCTTGGTGTGGATTTCTTTAGATTTATCCTGTTTGGAATTTTTAAGGATTTTGAATCTGTAGGTTTATGTCTTGGCAAATTTGGAATATTTTCAGCCATTATTTGTTGAAATACTTTTTAACTTCCACTCACTCTTCTCCTGGGATGCCAGTGATATGAATGTTAGCTGTTTTCTTATTGTCTCACAGGTCCTTCTCACAGTCTGAAGTTCAGTGACTCTATTCTCTGTCATTTTCACTATACTATTGAGGCCATTTATTAAGTTTTTTTAGTTTGGTTTTGTATTTTTTAGTACATTATTTCCATTTGGCTTTTTCTATAACTTCTATTTCTTTTATCTGTTTTTAAATTTAATTATTTTAATTTTAATTTTTGGCTGCATTGGGCCTTCATTGCTCTGCGCAGGCTTTCTCTTCCTTTGATGAGTGGGGGCTACTTCCATTGTGGTGCGTGGCTTCTCATTGCAGTGGCTTCTCTTATTGCAGAGAATGGGCTCTAGGAGCACAGGCTTCAGTAGTTGCAGCATACAGGCTCAGTAGTTGTGGCACATGGGCTTAGTTGCTCCATGGCATGTGGGATCTTCCTGGACCAGGGATCAAACCTGCATCCCCTGCATTGGCAGGAGGATTCTTAACCACTGCACCACCAGGCAAATCCCAATCTTACCTTTTCATTGGAGTGTTTAATTCATTCTCATTTACTGTCGTTATTCATATGATCAGTCTCTATTGTTTTGCTGTTTGTTTTCTATGTGATGTATTTTTTTGTTCCTTGGTTCTTCCTTATTTGCCTTCTTTTGTGTTACATGGATATTTTGTAGTGTTCCGTTTTAATTCCTTTCTTAGCAGTTGCTCTAGGGATTCCAGTATGTCTGTTGGTTTATCACAGTCTACTTTATTTATTTATTTATTTGGCTCTTTATTGGAATATAATTGCTTTACACTCTTGTACCAGTTTTTGAGGTACACCAAAGTCAGTCAGCTGTATTTATACACATATTTCCTCCCTCCCATGGCTTCCCCCCACCCTCCCCGTCCCGGCCCTCTAAGGCATCACCCATCATCGAGTTGATCTCCCTGTGTAATGCAGCAGCTTCCCACTGGCTATCTATTTTACAGTTGGTAGTATATGTGTGTCTGTGCTGCTCTCTCACTTCTTCCCAGCTTCCCCTTCGCCCCCGCCACCCCCCCCCCACCGCGTGTCCTCCAGTCCATTCTCTGCATCTGCATCCTTATTCTTGTCTTGTCACTGGGTTCATCAGCACCTCTTTTTTTTTTTTTTTTTTATTCCGTATATATGAGTTAGCATACAATATTTGTTTTTCTCTTTCTGGCTTACTTCACTCTGTATGACAGACTCTAGGTCTATCCACCTCATGACATATAGCTCCATCTCATTCCTTTTTATAGCTGAGTAATATTCCATTGTATATATATGCCACATCTTCTTTATCCATTCATTTGTTGATGGGCATTTAGGTTGCTTCCATGTCCTGGCTATTGTAAATAGTGCTGCAATAAACAATATGGTACATGTTTCTTTTTGGATTATGGTTTTCTCTGGGTATATGCCCAGTACTGGGATGACAGGGTTATATGGTAGTTCCATTTTTAGTTTTTTAAGGAACCTCCAAACTGTTTTCAGTAGTGGCTGTACCAGGTTACATTCCCACCAAAGGGGCAGGAGAGTTCCCTTTTCTCCACACCCTCTCCAACATTTGTTGTTTCTAGATGTTTTGATGCTGGCCATTCTGACTGGTGTGAGGTGATACCTCATTGTGGCTTTGACTTGCATTTCTCTAGTGATTAGTGATGTTGAGCATCTTTTCATGTGTTTGTTGGCCATCTGTATGTCTTCTTTGGAGAAATGTCTATTTAGGTCTTCTGCCCATTTGTGGATTGGGTTATTTGCTTTTTTGGTATTAAGCTGCATGAGCTGCTTGTATATTTTGGAGATTAATCCTTTGTTCATTGCTTCGTTGGCAAGTATTTTCTCCCATTCTGAGGGTTGCCTTCCTGTCTTGTTTATGGTTTCTTTCACTGTGCAAAAGCTTTTAAGTTTCATGAGGTCCCATTTGTTTATTCTTGATTTTATTTCCATGCTTCTAGGAGGTGGGTCCAAAAGGATCTTGCTTTGATGTATGTCATAGAGTGTTCTATGTTTTTCCCTAGAAGTTTTATAGTGCCTGGCCTTACATTTAGGTCTTTAATCCATTTTGAGTTTATTTTTGTGTATGGTGTTAGGAAGTGTTCTAATTTCATTCTTTTACATGCTGCTGTCCAATTTTTCCAGCACCGCTTATTGAGGAGGCTGTCTTTTTTCCATTGTATATTCTTGCCTCCTTTGTCAAAGATAAGGTGCCCATATGTGTTTGGGTTTACCTCTGAGTTCTCTATTCTGTTCCATTGATCTTCCTTTCTGTTTTTGTGCCAGCACCGTACGGTGTTGATCACTATGGCCTTGTAGTATAGTTTGAAGTTAGGAAGGCTAATTCCACTAACTCCGTCTTTCCTTCTCAGGATTGCTTTGGCTATTCGGGGTCTTTTGTGTTTCCATACAAATCGTAAGGTTTCTTGTTCTAGTTCTGTGAAAAATGCCATTGGTAATTTGATAGGGATTGCATTGAATCTGTAAATTGCTTTGGGTAGTACAGTCATTTTCACAATGCTGATTCTTTCAATCCAAGAACATGGTATGTCCCTCCATCTTTTTGTGTCATCTTTGCTTTCTTTCATCAATGTCTTATAGTTTTCTGCATATAGGTGTTTTGCCTCCTTAGGCAGGTTTATTCCTAGGCATTTTATTCTTTTTGTTGCAGTGGTGAATGGGAGAGTTTCCTTAATTTCTCTTTCTGCTCTTCCGTTGTTAGTATATAGGAATGCAAGAGATTTATGCACATTAATTTTGTATCCTGCTACTTTACTAAATTCATCAATTAGTGCTAGCAGTTTTCTGGTAGAGTCTTTAGGGTTTTCTGTGTATAATATCATGTCATCTGCAAAGAGTGACAATTTTACATCTTCTTTTCCAATTTGGATTCCTTTTATTTCATTTTCTTCTCTGATTGCTGTGGCTAAAACTTCCAAAACTATGTTGAATAATAGTGGTGAGAGTGGACACCCTTGTCTTGTTCCTGTTCTTATAGGGAATGCTTTCAGTTTTTCACCATTTAGAATGATGTTGGCTTTTGGTTTCTTATGTGGCTTTTATTATGTTGAGGTAAATTCCTTCTATGCCCATTTTCTGGAGAGTTTTTTCATAAATGGATGTTGAATTTTGTCAGAAGCTTTTTCTGCATCCATTGAGATGATCATATGGTTTTTATCCTTCAATTTGTTGATATGATGTATCACATTGATTGATTTGGGTATATTGAAGAATCTTTGCAACCCAGGGATAAACCTCACTTGATCATGGTGTGTGATTTTTTTAATGTGCTGTTGGATTCTGTTAGCTAGTATTTTGTTGAGGATTTTTGCATCTATATTCATCAGTGATATTTGGCCTGCAATTTTCTTTTTTTGTGACATCTTTGCCTGGTTCTGGTATCAGGGTGATGGTGGCCTAGTAGAATGAGTTTGGGAGTGTTCCTCCTTCTGTTGTATTTTGGAAGAGTTTGAGAAGGATAGGTGTTAGCTCTTCTCGAAATGTTTGATAGAATTCGCCTGTGAATCCATCTGGCCCTGGGCTTTTGTTTGTTGGGAGATTTTTAATCACAGTCTCAATTTCAGTGCTTGTGATTGGTCTGTTCATAGTTTCTGTTTCTTCCTGGTTCAGTCTTGGAAGATTGAACTTTTCTCAGAATTCATCCATTTCTTCTAGGTTATCAAATTTATTGGCATGTAGTTGCTTGTAGTAGTCTCTCATGATCTTTTGTATTTCTGTGGTGTCCGTTTTTACTTCTTTTTCATTTCTAATTCTGTTGATTTGCATCTTCTCCCTTTTTTTCCTCATGAGTCTGGCTAATGGTTTATCAATTTTGTTTATCTTCTCAAAGAACCAGCTTTTAGTTTCATTTATTTTTGCTATTGTTTCCTTCCTTTGTTTTTCATATATTTCTGCTCTGATCTTTATGATTTCTTTCCTTCTGCTCACTTTGGGGTTTCTTTGTTCTTCTTTCTCTAGTTGTTTTAAGTGTAAGATTAGGTTGTTTATTCGATATTTTTCTTGTTTCTTAAGGTATGACTGTATTGCTATAAACTTCCCTCTTAAAACTGCTTTTGCTACGTCCCATAGGTTTTGGGTTGTTGTGTTTTCGTTGTCATTTGTTTCTAGATATTTTTTGATTTCCTCTTTGATTTCTTTAATGATTTCTTGGTTGTTTTATAGTGTATTGTTTAGCCACCATGTGTTTGTATTTTTTGCAGTTTTTTTCCTGTAATTGATATCTAGTCTTATGGCACTGTGTTCAGAGAAGATGCTTGATATGATTTCAATTTTCTTGAATTGACTGAGGCTTGATTTGTATCACAGTCTACTTTAGATTACTGCTACGTTGATTTCAGTAAAATACAGAAACTTTCTCCAATATGGCTTCTCCCTCCTTTATGCTACTATCGTTACATATGTTACATTTATATGTTATAATTAAAAACAATTAAGGGAAGAGAACAAATAGATTAATATTCTTTAATAGGTTTACCAGTTACCTGTGCTCTTTATTTCTATATGCATTTGAGTTACTGTCTGAGGACACTTCCTTTCAACCTGAGGATCTTCTTTTAAGTCAGGTCAACTTGAAATGAATTCTCTTGATCCATAAGTATATGAGGATTTCTTTATTTCATTTTCATTTTTGTGGGTTAGTTTCGATGATTATAGAATTATTAGTTGGTAATTTTTTCTTTCACCAGTTTGAATTATGTCATCCCATTGCTTTCTGGCCTCTGTTTTTATGCAAAGTCTACTGTTAATCCTATTGTCATTCCCTTGTACATCAGGAATCATTTTTTTCTTATTTCAAAAATTTCTTTGACTTCAGTCGTTTAACTGTAACTATGCGTATCTTTTTCAAAGTCCTGGATCATCTTCACCATCATCATTCTGAATTCTTTTTCTGGAAGGGAGCCTATCTCCTCTTCATTGTTGTTTTTTTGGGATTTTATCCTGTCTCTTCATCTGGTACCAAAGCCTTCTGCCTTTTCATTTTCTCTATCTTTCTGTGGCTGTGGTTTTCAATTCCACAAGATGAAATACTACTGATACTGCTTGATACTGCTGTCTGCCCTCTTGTGGAGGAAGGTATTTAGGAGGCTCTGTGGGTGCTTCCTGATGGGAGGGACTGATGGTGGGTGGGGCTGGGTGGGCGGAGCTCAGTAAGACTTTAATCTGATTTGGTGGGCAGAGCTCAGTGCCGCTTTCATCTGCTTGTCTGCCAATGGGTGGGGCTGTGTTGCCACCCTGTTGGTTGTTTGGCCTGAGGCTACCTAGCACTGGAGCTTACAGGCTCTTTGGTGGGGCTAATGGCGGACCCTGGGAGGGCTCACGCCAATGAGCACTTCCCAGAACCCCTGCCACTAGTGCCCCGGTCTCCTCGGTGAGCCACAGCTGCCCCCCACCTCTGCAGGCAACCCTCCAACACCAGCAGGTAATTCTGGTTCAGTCTCCAATGGGGGTCACTGCTCCTTCTCCCTGGGTCCTGGTGAGCACACTGTTTTTTTGTGTGCCCTCCAAGAGTGGAGTCTCTGTTTCCCCCAGTCCTGTGGAGGTCCTGCAATCAAATCCTGCTGGCTTTCAGAGTCTGATTCTCTGGGGATTCCTCCTCCCGTTGCTGGACTCCCAGATTGGGAAGCCTGACATGGGACTCAGAACCCTCACTTTAGTAGGTGGACTTTTGCGGTATAACTGTTCTCCAGTTTGTGAGTCACCCACTCAGCATTTATGGGATTTGATTTTAAGGTGATTGCACCCCTCCTTCCATCTCATTGCGGCTTCTCCTTTGTCTCTGGATGTGGGGTGTCTTTTTGGTGAGTTCGAGTGTCTTTCTGTCGATGGTTGTTCAGCATTTAGTTGTAATTCCGATGCTCTTGCAAGAGGGTGTGAGCACACGTCCTCCTACTCCGCCATCTTGATCCTGTCCTATGTTCATTAATTGTTATAGTAAAAGCCACAAAGGCCAGATATTTTCTCCCTTTTGTATTTTGCTGTGTGATAATTTGTTATAAAACAAAAAGTTATGTTTTTCATTTTGGTAATTTAAAATTTTCTTCAATTAAAAATTTCCTATTTGAGCCAGAATGTCATTTCTTATTTTGGAATCATTTCACTTTTTTTGTGGGGTGGGGAGGCCATTTATTTATTTATTTATTTATTTATAGAGTTACTGAATTATGTCCATACACAGTCAGTAAAACCTTGTAGTTTTTGTGGGTTTTTTTTTTCCCCCTGTCATGGCCAAGTTACATGATTAAAGTTTTGTGGACTTGGGAAAACAAAAATATTTTATTATTATTAAGTTAAAATATTCCATTCATGGATTCAGCTTGGTGTCAAGTGCGTTTTGGGATGCATAAATTTTCACATTTTAGAGAGGCAAGATGGTACTTAACCTTTCAGCAGAGTCTATGGTAGTATCTTTGTAATCAAATAACTTATTGTTTTGCAGCAGTATTTACACTAAGTAGGGTAACTAAAGATATAAATAGTTTCATGCCAGTTCAGGTCAGGTCTTTTTCACTAAATGTATTTTGACACTAAACTTTCATTAAAATTTTCTGGATTTCAGAACTTGGGTAAGGAAATATGAGTTTAAGAGCCACTAAATTTTATGTTTTAATGTTAGATTGTGTATATTCATGTTTTTTACTTTTTGTTTGTGGCTGCCATCCTGTTTGTTGTATAAAAGTTTATGGCAGTTTATGGCTTGTATCCTTCACTGTTAAGTAAAAGTTTTCCATGTCCTATTTAATGCTTTTTATGATGAAATTGGATTTATCTAATGCTAATATTGTTTTTCCTCTTGTTTTTTGTTTGTTCTGCATCCTCCTGTCCACCCCAATTTGCTGATATTTGTTTATCTTTTTCTCTTTAAACCTTTCTTTTGTTTTAGGTATGTTTTTTGATTTGAGTAATATGCTTCTTAGAAGTTTTTTGGGTTTTTTTTAAGGTCTTCTATTTTTTTAATGTGAAAATCATGTTTATTTAATTCCAGCAGAGCTCTTTTCTTTATACTTATGATGTATATATATTCTAATTGCATTTCTCTTGGTAGTTCTTAGTAACTTTTTTTTTATCCTAGTCAAGTTCTCTTTTATTTCTTCCATTAGCTCTGCCTCATTAGGAGCCAGTCAGCTGGTTCTGATTGTTCACCTTGGTCTCCCTCAAGTTACTGAACCTCCTCAAATGGAATATATTTGTTCTTTGCCTATTCATGAGTACCGCTCGCTTTACAGGGTCAGTTTTGTCAGGGGTGATTTTTGGTCAGTGGTGAATCAGTAGACCATGGAAGACATGATAAACTTTGTTTCAGCTGCCCTTTACTAAATACACTTTCAGATTAATTACCTTATCCCAAGAGTAGCAAAGCCTTATAGTTTCCCTGCTCAGCATGTACATCTGGGGTTGATGCAGTCCTCACGATCCAGGGACTGACTGACTGATTGAGCCTATTGGTGCAGAATTCAGATGGCCTCCTAAAGGAGGCAGTGGATTAGCAGATGCAGTGAACAGGCAGCCATGGAATCCTGGCTCTTCATGGTTAAGGCTCCAGGTTCCACTGGGCCTTTTCAGTTCCATGCCTCCTTCCCCCATGAAAAGAGAGTGAAGAAGACCTAGGTGCATGTAAGTAAGCACATGTGTGTATACACAGATTGAAGCCTTCTCTCCGGTGAGCTGTATCCACAAAGAAGACTCAAAATTCCTTTAGTTTTGGATTTGAGTACTTAAATTCAAGAACTGTCTTGAAGTGCCTGAGTTAGTGAAAAATCATTCATTCAAACTAGATGTTCAGTACTTTTTTTGTAAAGAACTAGATGGTATATATTTTATACTTTTATAGGGCTAGTCCAAATACTATCCCTACAACTTTTCCCTTCTTTTCCTTTAAAAGTATAAAAATCATTCTTAATAAATTATTGGCTGAACTGTTTATTATTTCTTAAACTGCACTTTTTAATAGCTAGCAGGCTGTAACTTGCCCACATTACCAATTTAAAAGTATGTTATTTTTTTACACAAGTTTCTGTTAATATTGAAAAAACTTCGGCAACCTTATTTCAAATAATGCTGAATATTGGAATTAGATTGCTGTATTTGGTAATGAATTTACTCATAATTTTCGGAGTATGTTAGGTTTTTGAATTTTAATTTAAAGTTCTATCTAGGAAGCTTAAAGAATACCAAGAAGCTTTATGATAACATCCATGCTTATTACTGTATTTCCTAAATATATTTTGTTTCTTCCATTCGATAATCAATGTCAGGTCTTATATGATCATTTATGCATATAAGTGGCCGTATATAACTATGACTTCAGGTTAAGTCAGTTTTTTTTTTTTTTAAAGGAGTTGATTTCTTTTTTCTTTTTTTTTATGAATTTGTTTATTTTATTTATTTATTGGCTGCGTTGGGTCTTCGTTGCTGCACATGGGCTTTCTCTAATTGCTGAGAGTGGGGGGTCTGCGCTTCATTGTGGTGTACGGGTTCCTCATTGTAGTGGCATCTCTTGTTGAGGAGCATGGGCTCTAGGCACGTGGGCTTCAGTAGTTGTGGCATGTGGGCTCAATAGTTGTGGCTAGTTGTGGCTCACGGGCTGTGGAGCACAGGCTCAGTAGTTGTGGTGCATGGGCTTAGTTGCTCTGTGGCATGTGGAATCTTCCCAGAGCAGGGCTTAAACCAGTGTCCCCTGCATTGGCAAGCAAATTCTTTTTATTTATTTATTTATTTATTTTTGGCACACGGGCTTAGTTGCTCCGCGGCATGTGGGATCTTCCTGGAGCTGGGATCGAACCCGTGACCTCTGCATTGGCAGGCGGATTCTTAACCACTGCGCCACCTAGGAAGCCCGGCAAGCAAGTTCTTAACCACTGTGCCACCTAGGAAGTCCTAAGCCAGTTTTATATTTAGTGGTAAAAAAAAAAATATTTTTTTGGCTTTTTGAGGTTTTGTTTTATTGTGCTCAGCCTGTATATGTGTTGTAAGTATTTTTTTGTTCGTGTCGTGTTCAGTTCTTTATATTAATATTGATTAATTTCAGGTGTACAAATAGTGATTCGACATTTTATACATTACAAAATGATCACCACAGTGGTAAAACTGTCTTGTGCATACTTACTGGATACATACTACTAATAATTTAAATACACATTCTGTATGGTATTATTTTGTAGAGTTAATTTGATTATAAGTTAGTTATTTTCTATATTATATCTCCAAGTTTTTTCTATATAAAGTAGTATAGTTATTTATTCTGCCTCTCCATTCTCTTTTCCCTACCTTTTTTCACAACTTTTCTGGTAAGAATGCTCAACATATTTAACATTCTATATTTCCCGTTCTATATTTGTATTCATATACAAATCTTTGTGCTGCTACCTCCACTGCTATAAAATTTCTGTAGAAAAGATCAGTGACTTGTTGCTTCAGAATCTAATTATTTTTTTGCCTTCCTCCTTCTTAGCAAATATTTACTTCTTCCTAGGTGCCTATTATTTTGTGCACACAGGGAAGGAATAGAGATGAAGGTTATAGGTGCAAGGTGAAGGGAGGAATTAGCATTTGGGATGGTTATACCTATTAAACTTGGGGCTCTTGACACTACCTGATAATCTTATTCTTTCCACCCTTCTTTTTCCTGTTCCCTGAATTATTCAATTTAGACTTTCAACACTCAGCTCACAAGACTTACTCTCATTGCTTGATCTAGCTTCCCACTTAAGTGATTAGAGGCCATAGGTATAAATTCCCTTCCACTCCCTTCTCCACCTGAAAAACATGCCTGTATTTTTTCATTCATAATTACTAAGGTAAAGGAGGGGAATTGATTGAAGATTTGGACTAACTGCTCCACAATATCGGAAAGAGAACTACAGCTGAATAAAAAGATTATTAGGTCATGCCGAGAGTCAGCTGATATTTAAGGATAGTGTGTGGTTCTAAAAGTAAATTGGTACAGGGTGAAAAGATCATGAGTGGTTAATGGAAAAAGTAGTTAACCCTCGTTTGATTCTCATCTATTTCAGTCACACGTATGTGTTTGTGTACTGGCTTTTGATGTAAAATGTACTTATTGTGATTTGCAGTTGAAAATGTTTGGAATCTTTCTCCTAAATCTGAGACCTCCTTTTCTTTTGCTTGACCCATAATATTGGTGTACGAAGAGGTATTGTCCTTGGTCCTATTCTCCCTCACTAATCATAACTGCACTTCAGATTTGAAATACTTATATGATGGTGATTCACACTCTTCAGCTCTAGAACTATGCTAAACACAATCTATCCAAAACTTATTCATTACATTCTGGCTAAAATTACTTTTCTGTCATTTTGAGTAATTGTGTTAATTATCCATGAATTACCCATGCCAGAAATTTGCAAATCATCTAGAATTTCAGATTTCTTCTCTTGCTGTAATTGTTACCTCTCCATCTTCGTATATTTGTTCATTAAGTCGATCAGTTCTGCCTCTGATTTATCCTCTACATTTCTCTTATGACTGCCTTAGTTCAGTCTCTTATTTTGTTACTAATAAACTAGCCTTTTAGTTAGAGGGCTAGTTTAGAATAGGTTTTAAGAGCATGGGCTGTAGGTTCAGACATTTTGGTTTCAGACCTTGTTCTCCTCTCCCCTCCATTTACATTGTCATATGACTTGAGAACATTATCTGATCTCTCTGAATCTCAATTTCCTCACCTTTGAAGTGAGGATAGTAATTGAACCTACTTTACAGAGCAGTTATGAAGGCTGAATGAACTAACACATATAAATTTCTCAGTAAATACTACCTGATCTTACAGTGAAACCTTGTGCAATGCAAATATAGATATAATTTGATTATTTCCTGTCCCCAGCGCAGTGTTTATTTTCAAATGGGCAAGTTAAAATTCTTACTGGGATGAGGGCAGAGGTACAAGGTAGAGCAAAGTTGGGCTGGGAAACATGTGACAAGGAATATAGGGTGGCAGAGAGTCCCTGTGTCCCCAGTGTCTCATGAGCCAATTTAGGTGAATCAGACTGAAAAAAAGGTGCCAACTAATAGAGATTCCTGGAATTTCTGAAACTTGACTCTCTAGTTTGTGTGATTGAATTTCAAGGCATTTGCTTATTTTAAGGCAAGGTTTTACCTTATTTTAATTGACATAATTTTAATCATATCTCAATTTTCCCTTTGTGTTGTAATTAGAATGATTTTTTAAAGCTGAAGTTTAATTATAATAGAGCAGATTATTATCTTTTGGTATTTTAATTTCATGTTTTTAATCTCTAATATTTATATAATGTTTACTTTTAGCCCATGCATATTTACATATCAATATGTTTTACTGATGCCTTTGCTAATTAATTTCTGCATCTTCTAAATATTTTTCCATGTTCTTAAATATCAGGTTGAACTGTATAACATTGCCAGATTTGCAGGTCATAAGTGGTCGAATACTGGCAGTTTTGTATGGTTCAGCCTAATGCTTTATTAGTTCTTATAGCAATGAATAAGTACTGTTATATGTCTGGTAATTTGATTTGCTTATGCTGTTGAATAATAACTTCATTAGGATATAGATTGCTGGTTGACGGTTATTTTCTCTAACAGCTTTGAAGATAATTATTCCTGTTATCTTTTGGCAGGTGTTTTTTTTTACTGATGAGGTCAGCCAAAAGTTTGATTTTTTTTTTTTTCTCTTTCTATTACTAGTAGTTATTAAGAGGTTTTTTTCTTTCTTTCTTTCTTTTTTCTTTTTTTTTTTTTTTCAGGAGTTCCCTGGCGGCCTAGTGGTTAGGATTCTGGGCTTTTCACTGCTGTGGCCTGGGTTTAATCCCTTGACAGGGAACTGAGGTCCTGCAAGCTGCATGGCATGGCCAAAAAAAAGAAAGTTTTTTTTTTCTTTATTTTTGCTGTGTTAAAGTGCACATTTATTTTTATTTATCCTGCTCAGGACTTGGATTGCAATCTGAGGACTCATTTCTTTAGTTCTGAAGTTTCCAGCTATTATCTCTATAGCATCTCTACTTCAGTTCCTTCTTGAACTTCTGTTTTACACATACTGGAGTTTCTCATTCAGTCACACCCCCCCCCCCCCTTTTGACATCCAAAATGTGTTTATTGGGATGGTTTCCCATTCATCTTTTTAAATAAATTTATTTATTTAATTTATTTATTTTTGGCTGCATTGGGTCTTCGTTGCTGCATGCAGACTTTCTCTAGTTTCGGCTAGCAGGGGCTACTCTTCATTGTGGTGAGTGGGCTTCTCTTGTTGCACAGCATGGGCTCTAGGTGTAGTTGTGACACGTGGGCTCAGTAGTTGTGGCTCACGGACTCTACAGCACAGGCTCAGTAGTTGTGGCAACACGGGCTTAGTTGTTCCTCGGCATGTGGGATCTTCCCAGACCAGGGCTCAAACCTGTGTCCCCTGCATTGGCAGGCGGATTCTATTCTTTCTTTTTTTTTCCTTTAATTTAATTTAATTTAATTTAATTTTTCTTTAAGAACTTTTATTGAGATACAATTGACATACAATAAACTGCATATATGGCAGGCGAATTCTTAACCTCTGCACCACCAGGAAAGCCCCCCATTCATCTTGATTCAGGGTGCTTTTAGTGCTGCTTCTGTCTGAAGGAGCATCCTTCTGTAAGCCTTGCTTTTCCTTCTGTAAGCTGGCAAAGGATAGTAGAGCAGCCAACACACAAAAATGTTTGTGCATGGCTAAATACAGAGGTGATTTTATAGCATTTGGGGCATTTCACATCCATGAAATAGGAATTGGGGCTCTGCACCAGGCACTTCTTATGTTTCTTCTTTTCTGGAGAGGAATGAAGGAGATCCTTTGTGAGAGGCTTGTTCTTGTGGGGAGGTAATTACCACCAGAAAGTTTCATTCAGTTCTTTAGCTTGCTTCTTCTCTTGTAGTTTAGGTTTTTACTTCTTGGTTTATTGTGTTTGTTGACTCACTCTAACAGTATTAAAGTTTCTTCATGTACAATGTAGTTTTATTTATGAGCTTATCTTCAGTGGGAGTTCCACTTGTGCCTTGGGTTAGGAGGAGTTCTAATGAGGTGGTTTTGTGTTTAAAAATTTACCGGCCCAGACAAGCTTCTTTTTGTTGTTGTTGAAGGAATATGTGAATTTACTTACCTAAATAGGAATCCCAGGAAATTAGGCAAAAATAATGACTTCTGCCTCATGGACATTTTATTTGAAGTTCTGAGTTTATCAAAGAGGAGATTTTAAATAAGAACTTGAACTTAGGATAGAGAACAGAAGAGAAATGTTGAGTTCAGCCTTGGGGAAGATGACTAGTATGATGAACTAGATTCCTTGGGTTCCTTCTGGTTCATAATAGATTTACTTCCAATTTTCCATTCAGTGTTTCTGAAATCTCAGGAAAACTGGTGCCAGGACACAAAGGTGTTCAGAGCTGGAGGTTGCATTACTACATGAACTTCCCCTAAGTCATCCGGCTTTGGATAGATTACCAGTTTATTATAAAAGAATATAGCCCAGGAGCAGCCAGATGGAAGAGATGTATTGGGCACGGTATGTGGGAAGAGGTGTGGAGCTTCCATACTTGCTGAGTATATGACTCTTCCTGAATCGCCACAAGTTCACCAACCTGGAAGCTACTACTAGACAAGCTTCTTACTAGTTTCTTAACTCGGCCTTTGTATGTACTGTGCAGGTAGTATACACTTTGATTGCATATCTGTGCAGGCAGCTTGTTTGTGTTCAGACTTCTTGTGGGTGACTCCAGGGCTGGCAAGGATTTTAGGTTGTAGGGTCCTTAAACTTGCCCCATGGCTTTATTGAGGGAGTTCAACTTTTAACCTTTGTCTTACTTCCTATTCCCAGCGGTGGTAATGATAACCCCCGTGGCCCGTTTGCATCGATGCCTCACAACTTAGGCTTTGAGTGCCCTTTTTTGTTTCTGGCACTTCACAATTTTGCCTTCTTGGTTGTAGACTCAGTTATATATTTTTAGATCTTTGTTATATGTTAGCCGTTTCGGTGTTTGAGTTGGGGTCAGATGGTCTTACATCTGCTTAGTGATCCATCTTGAATGGAAGTCCACCGATTTACTGAAACTAAATTCCACTTAACAACACTGTGGAGATAAACTAGCTTGTAGACTTGTCTATTTTAGCCATTAAACACTCCCAACCCCAATAATTACATATTCTGGCATATTGACATTTAAAAGAAATTAATAGGTATGAATGAGTCTCTCACAACTTGAGCTTTGAAGTAATGAAATCAGTTCTAGGGACATTATGCATGAGGCTGGTCAGTAGCTTTGGCTTTGAAGTTTGGGTTTCTGTTTTGTATAAGTAATCAAAACTCAGCATGACAACTGGTACTGAGAGATTGAGTCAGGAGCACGCTCACCTGATCACTGATTAGAAGGGCATTGTTACTCATAAACTGAAATGGAAAATCACTCTCATTTTCAACACAAACATGTATATAATTTAAAAATTTGTTTATAAATAGAAGTAAATAACAAAAAGATCCCTAAAGAAGCTTCAACTCTTTTTGTTTTGGTGGTAAGACACTTTGACTAATGGGTGATCTGACAGAAGTAAGTAGTCAGCATAGGAATTGGTTTTGCTGATGTCTGCAGACTTAAATTTTCCTGTTTGGAGTTCTTTCATGCCTTAAATTTCTGAATTCCAGGCTTCTCTGAAAATCTTTATGGCAAATAAGAGTCTTTCTCAAATGTGTCCCCTTACTCCTTGTATGTTGGGTTGTGTTTCTTCTGCAATGTTCAGGTATCCTTTTGCCATCTACATTTTTTGAAAAAGATGAAAAGTCATAAACTGTGATGTCAGCTTGCCAGGTAGAAGTAGAAATTGAGAATTTGAGAAGAATCTGAGAATCAGCTTATTGAGTTCAAAAAAGAAAACATGGTATGACTTGTATCAAATCATATATAAAAGTTTAATGGATACTTTTATGTATTGAATATTTCTTGCTTAGAACAGAATGTCTCTTCAAAGATATTCCTTTAGTTAGATGTTGCAAATTTCTTATTAACATTCTCAGTTTTACATATATATAATTATATATACATATAGTTATATATACATATAGTTTCCTATCTGTAGACCTTTTTTTTTCCATTTGTGAACTTTGCACCTGCTATTCTTGGTTTGCATGCTGTTTCTTCCTTTCCTAGTTTTGTTGGGGGTCCCCAAGACCACCCTCAGGTTCAGTGATTTGCTGGAAGGACTCACAGAATTAAGAAAAACTGTTATACACATGGTTGATTTGATACAGTGAAAAGATACAGAGTAAAATTAGCAAAGAGAAAAGGTGCATGGTATGAAATACAGGAGAAAGCAGATGCAAGCTTCCACGTGTCACCTTTCAGTGGAGTTGCACAGGGAGGTGCTTAATTCTCCCAGTTACAATGTAAAATAATATGCAGAAGTATTGCCAACTAGGAAAGCCCACCTGAGCCTCTGTGTCTGGGAATTCTGTTGGGGAATCAGTCATATAGGGGTGCAGCCACCACAGAACTGATACCACCTGCTTGGACTCCAGCCAACCCCAGAGGTCAGACTGAATACAGATAGCCCAAGGCTTCAGGAGACAGAAACACTTTTGTCAGGTGTAATATTCCAGGAGTTCAGAGGTCATCTTCCATATGCCCGTTCAAGGGCTATTATTGAAGGCCTTCCTTGGGAATGTGCAGGGTTTAATGAACCCAGGCCAATAAGTATACTCTTTCTTGCACATTAGTGGATGTATGTTGATTCTTCAAGACCACGTATAAGTGTCACCTCTTCAGTAAAAACTTACCTTATGGGCTTCCTAGGTGGCGCAGTGGTTAAGAATCCGCCTGCCAATGCAGAGGTCACGGGTTCGATCCCAGCTCCAGGAAGATCCCACATGCCGCGGAGCAACTAAGCCCGTGTGCCACAAAAAAAAAAAAAAAAAACTTACCTTATTCACTGTTAGAAATCAGTTGCTCGCCTGTTTTTGTGCCTCGATTACTTATATTCATTTCCTTTGTAGTTATGCTGTATGTGTCTAGGATGGTTTTTTAATTCATGCCATCTTTTTTTTTTTTTATATATATTTCTTTTGCTGGTTAGAGAATTCTAGATTCTCAATATTTCTCTTGGAACTTTTCATTTGTTTATTGATTTGTTTGGCTGCATCAGGTCTTGGCATGCGGGATCTTCATTGTGGGATCTGGCATGTGGGATCTTTTGTTGTGGCGCACAGGCTTTTCTCTAGTTGCAGTGTGCAGGTTTCCTCTTCTCTAGTTGTGGCACGCAGGCTCCAGAGCACGTGGGCTCTGCAGTTTGGGGCACATGGGCTCTCTAGTTGAGGCTCAAAAGCTCAGTAGTTGTGGCGTGTGGGCTTAGTTGCCCTGTGGCATGTGAGATCTTAGTTCCCTGACCAGGGATCGAACTCACATCCCCTGCATTGCAAGGTGGATTCTTTACCACTGGACCATCAGGAAGTCCCTTCATGGCATCTTAGATGTAACGATATATATATTAATTTTCCCCTTTCTCCTGACCATACTGTTTTTTCCTTTGATTTGAAAAATTGTTTTATACATTTCCTTTTGAGCAGGATCTTTGTATGCATTTTATATTATAAAAAACAGTGTTTTGTTTTCATATATGTAATAGTAAATTTGAGTTTGTTTTAACAATGTATATATGTCTGCTGAGGGACTGATATTCCTACTTTTAGCATGACTTTTTGTTTTCATTTTCCATTACATGTAAGGTTCTGTAGTTTGTATATGTACAACTCTGCAGACAGATGCTCTACCACTGAGCTATACCTCCTATATGTACAACTCTTTTGGACTGTTTATATCCTTGTCTTTGGTTTTTCCTATAGCTGTACATGGTATAAACTGTAAAAGTTATATACTAGTCTTGAACCTTTTTTTTTTTTAAATATACTACAACTTTATTTCAGTCGCCCAAACGAAGTTAGCATGTAGGAAATTTAAATGAAACAGTATGGTAAAAATAGCAAAGAACCAAAAAGTCTAAAAAGGAAGTACACCTAAAGCAGGAGAATTCAACATTCGTTAGTGTTTCATCTTCCGTTTTGATTGACACTTGATGCTTGCAGATTTTGAAACAAACTTTGAGATCATGACTATTCTGAACAGCACCAGCACTAAGATTTTGTACATTCAGTTGGTTTGCAGTTGACTTGTTAGCTATTTATATAGTGCATAGTACAGATTTGTCACAGGTCAGATCACAGTGTTGAAGGAAAGAAGTACCTCGCTTTAATTAGAAAGGATCCCCTAAACTGCATTCTGCTTAAGACATCCAGTGTACAAGAGCATGAAAACCATCATAATAATGTGGCTCCAGAGAACAATCTTAGCTTCTTTTTCCTATTTTAAATACTGAAATCTCTAACAGTGACAAAACTGTCACATAGGACAGTACATGTATACAATAATTCAGTCCTACTTCTTGGAAAGAATGCATTTAGTGATCTGGGATAATGCAGAATGACAGGAAATATAACGTGATTCAATACTGGTTCTTTTTGTCATTTTACACAGATATCATGTTTGTTTGTTTGTTTATTTTATTGGCTGTGTTGGGTCTTTTTTGCTGTGTGCGGGCTTTCTTTTTATTTGCGGTGAGGGGGGGGCTACTCTTTGTTGTGGTGCACGGGCTCCTCATTGCCATGGCTTCTCTTGTTGTGCAGCACGGGCTGTAGGCACGTGGGCTTCAGTAGTTGCAGCACATGGGCTCAATAGTTGTGGCTCATGGGCTCTAAAGTGCAGGCTCAGTAGTTGTGGCGCTCGGGCTTAGTTGCTCCGCAGCATGTGGCATCTTCCTGGAGCAGGGATCGAACCCATGTCCCCTGCATTGACAGGTGGATTCTCAACCATTGCGCCACCTAGGAAGCCCTTGTGTTTGTTTTTTTAATGACAGGATTTTTATTTTTTAATTTTTTTTAAAATTTTTGGCCTAACCGCCTGGCCTGCAGAATCTCATATCCCCAACCAGGGATTGAACCCATGCCCCCTGCAGTGGAAGCCAGAGTCTTAACCACTGGACCACCAGGAAAGTCCTGATATGTTAATATTAGACCAAGACATAAAACATTTAGTGCATAAACCAATTTCTTTTTTAAGATGTAGCATTTTTATCGTAGTCTTTTATCTTACTTCGGACCACTTGTACTCAGTGCTCTATCCTACTATAGATTGTGTAACTAAATCAACAAAATCAAAAGTAATTTCTGACCGTATTTATGGGGGACATAAACATTTGTATCATCAAAGTGTTTGCATAACCAAAAGTACAGTATACTATAAAGATGAAAATGCCTATTTCTTTTAGAAAATAGTACTTTATAAGCTTGCTGCATCTTTGTCTTTACTGTTGGATGACAATGAATAGTTGTTAGAAAAAAAAAACTATATACTTGAATTACTATAGCTCATCCATCACAGGTTAACCTAAAAATGAAGTTTCTATAGAAACAGGAACTATTTTAACAAGGAAAAAAAAATTCCCTCATTCAGACCTCTTTGAGGTGGTAATGGCTGCAAACCTGTAGCATTTAGAAAACTGTGCTATCAATAAGCTCTGTCTTACGAACTTAGATTAAGAAATCTAGAAGGCAGATGAAAGTGGATTCTCTCTTCAAAACTTTAGTAAAACTACTGATAACCAAAGATTCCAAAGCAAATATGGCACATAACTCAAGTGTAAATCAAGATGGAGAGCCTGGAGAATTTTTGATTTCCTAAATTTTCAAAAAATTCTATTGTTGCAACATACAGGATTTCTCCCGTTTTAATCTTAGAAGTTACAAAGAAGAGGGAGTGGATTACGTACACACGTGAGTGCCCACACAAACATGCACACACACAGTGGTGAGTAGAGTATCTAGTTCCTTCTTTCCACCACCTAAGTTTCACTACCACTGAGCTATACCTCCTATATGTGTGGCTCTTTGGACTGTTTATATTCTTGTCTTTGTATGGTGTTTCCTGTAGTTGTGCATGGCATAAACTGTAAAAATTATATACTAGTCTTGGACCCTTTCTTAAAAGCAAGGATTGTGTTATGCTATATTCTTTTTTTAATTAATTAATTAATTGGCTGCATTGGGTCTTCGTTGCTGTGCTCAGGTTTTCTCTAGTTGCGGCGATTGGGGGCTACTCTTAGCTGTGATGCTTGGGCTTCTCATTGTGGTGGTTTTCTTGTTGCAGAGCATGGGCTCTAGGTGCATGGACTTCAGTAGTTGTGGCTCACGGGCTCTAGAGCACAGGCTCAGTAGTTGTGGTACACAGGCTTAGTTGCTCCACGGCATGTGGGATCTTCCTGTACCAGGTATCAAACCCGTGTCCCCTGCATTAGCAGGAGGATTCTTAACCACTGCGCCACCAGGGAATTCCTATGCTATATTCTTAATTTTATGGCTGACATAGTAGTCAGTTTGTTGTGTTGACTATGGTGCTGTTTTCTAGTTCTTAACTTTAACTTCCATATGTTACCTCAGCAGGTTTGTTTGTTCTGATAGATGATAGAATACTAGCAGGTTGAGTCACAGATGATCTTTCTTCCCACATTAGCATGAATTTAAGTAGTTCTGAACCAGGTCAGAATTTATAAGATGATAGAGTGTATATTTCTATTTCTACTGTAATAGAATTGCCATTAACTTAGGTGTCTTCAAACAAAATACATTTTATTCTCTTACTGTTCTTGAAGGCTGCAGTTTGAAATCAGTTTCACTGGGCTTACAGTCAAAGTGTCCACAGGTCTTCTTCCTTCTGAAGGTTCTGAGAAGAGAATCCATTTTCTTTTTTTTTTTTTTCCAGCTTATAGTAGCCACCTGTATTCCTTGGCTTGTGTCTCTGTCTCCAAAGTATATGACTTTAATCTCTGCTTTCATTATCAATTGCCTTCTTCTCTTCTGTTCTCTCATCTTCCATCTTGTTAGATCACTTGTGATGACATTTATGGCCTGTCAAATAATCCAGGACAGCATTCCAGTCTCAAAAGCCTTAATTTAATCACACCCGCAAAATCTCCTTTGCTGTATAAAGTGACACAGGTTTTCAAAGGATTAGGACCTGGATATTTTGGGGGGCCATTATTATAACTGCATATTGTAATAAAGAAGCACCGTAAAGGCTTTTTTGCATATTAATGCTTATTTTCTGTTCCTAAATAGGGTATTGTTTTTCCTCAGTGGAATAACTCTGTGGAATAACTTATTTTATTCAGCTCTGAATGCTCATTTCTTTGTTCTTGTCTATTATATATGAATAAATAGTTCCCATGTAGGCATCGTGTACAATTTCCTTATTTTTTCCTGAAGAATATTTCTTAATGTTGTTGTTTTGTGTTGTAGTTGGTGTAATACGGTGCCCAGTATGCCGCCAAGAATGCAGACAGATAGACCTTGTGGATAATTATTTTGTGAAAGATACATCTGAAGCTCCTAGCAGTTCTGATGAGAAATCAGAACAGGTATGCTTCTCAATTTCTCTTTATATTCCTATCTTGATATGAGTATATAAATTATAAGAAGACATGCTTGGATTGTTACATAATTTAGGGTAGTTATGCCTTAGTTTCATCTTTCAAATCGAAAATGAAAGATATCTATATTCTACACCCTCACACCTGGTTAAATGAGATTAAAAGTCATTACTTAAAAATTCAAACCTTGTATAGATTTTGTGTTCTGAGACTTAGATTTTTACCCACCTGAATGTTTGATCTGGAATGGAAAGGATTGTGTTGAAGAGAAATGGATAACAGAATAATTTTATTCTATGTACAGTCAATTAGTATATTTGAGAGCAAGTTAGAAAGTTTTCACCTTTTTATTTTGTGGATCTATATTTTGTAAATTTAATGTAGCTTAGTATTTATTTCCTCCTTTAGGTATGTACTAGTTGTGAAGACAATGCAAGTGCAGTTGGCTTTTGTGTAGAATGTGGAGAGTGGCTATGTAAGACATGTATTGAAGCACATCAAAGAGTAAAATTCACTAAAGATCACTTGATCAGGAAGAAAGAAGATGTCTCAGGTAAGATAGAAGCAGTTTTAATGATTACTATTAATCTCCTTTTTTTGCCTCTATAGCATTTCTACTTATCTTTATAAGCTTTTGATACCAGTATCAGTAAGAATTTAGAAAGTTAGATAAAAATTTTGTTTAGTTTAAAAATATATGTTTTATTTTACTACAGAGTCTGTTGGAGCATCTGGTCAGCGCCCTGTTTTCTGCCCTGTACACAAACAAGAACAGTTGAAACTTTTCTGTGAAACATGTGATAGACTGACATGTAGAGACTGTCAGCTATTGGAACACAAAGAACATAGGTACAGAAGTCATAATTGCTTATCAAGAAATATTATAAAAAGTTTCTTGTAAAATTACTTTTCATAAAGCAAATATTTATTCCATAATTTTGTTGTTAGCATTTTAAAGTTTCCATTTTTGTGTTTTATGTCTTAGAGCAAGATACATTTTTGATAAATTATTTAATGGTTTCCATATTCATATCTAATTGTCTTAAACGTATATTTGTTGAAAATGTATCAGTATATGGATTTGGGTTGCAAGAATGGAGTTATATTATTTCTTTCTGTGCAGTGCCTCTGGTTCAAATACACTTTTTTTCAAGTGTTCTGTGGTGTTTAGGCTATGGGCTATCATCTTAAAAGGTAGTATTTCCATGGGTATGGCTGATACCCATTTTAACATCAGAGCATAAATATACTCATTTCATGTTAGATGCACAGTTTGTAGAAAAACTAGGGATTAATAAGCATCCAAGTAGCACAGTTACTAATTCGTTAATACATAGCTTTGTATAACTCTAGAATGTCTTAGAGTTTTTAGTTTATTGGAGCCATTGGAATTTATTAGAATCATTTAGGAGAGGATATATTAATCCTGTTCGCTAGCAAGTATTGCATCTGTAGTTTGTGGCAGGCACTTTTCCAAATGCTGCATGTTTGTTTAATTCACATCAACCACCCATGAAGTGTTGGTACTGAGATCCTGACTGTTTTAAAGATGAGCGAGCCTCCTCACAGAAAGCTTTAGTAAATCTGTACAAGGTGTCCGCATAAGTGCTAGAGCCAGGATTTGAACACAGGCAGCTGGACTCCAGATCTGTTTTAACCTATATGCTCATTTTTTCCCATGTGGTATTCAGAATATAGAATACAGTGTATGAAATCTTTCAAACTTGACCTCATAAAGGTAATGCCCTTTTTTTCTTTTTCAAGGCACCTCTTACTGTTCTTTAGAACATTTGTGCAGAAATGCTACTTTAAACTTTTGTATCCTTTGTTACAAAATGTTTCATCTTACCTACTAACTGGCTAATATTTTACTTGAGGTGACTAATCTTGTGAATGCCTTCACCTCAGGTGCAAATCTTACCCTTGTTTTGTAATCTCAGTAAGACATTGAATTACTTTCTCAGAGCCCCAGACAGATCTTTGAGCATTTAGATTTATTATAGCTTTTTAAATTGATGGTGCAAAGCAAGAAGAATAGGAACATGGCACTCTTTTTCCTGTGAAAGAATAGCTTCAACCAATTCTCTCAAAGTTTAACCATGATCCATTCTTCCCTTTCCTTCACCACTTTCCTTTACCACTCATATCCAAGTGCTAATTATCTCTTGAATGTTCCTCCCTTTACTTTAGTTCGTTCACACTGTAATCTTCCTGGATAGACTGTGGCAGAACCAATGGCACTGGACTTAAAAGCCTAGGTTCCTGTTACTACAACACATTTACAACTAGTTTTCCTGCTTGGGGTTTTACCTTGTCAAATTCATTCTGTCCACATTGCTGCCGGTATCATTTGGCTGACATGTAGCTGTGCCCCACCTACCCCACCCCCTTTAAAAATACCCTTCAGTGATACCCCACATTAAAAGTTTAAAGTGTTCATTATTGAGTCTTACTACTCTTTCTGTTTATCATCTGTACAAAGTTAGGAAACAGTCCACAAGACCATCCTCTCTTCTAATACCAGCTGCAGAGTTCAATAAAAACCCAAACAGGGATAATAGCATACAGTCCCGCTCATTGATTTGATTTATTATTACCTTCTTCAGTTAGAGTGGTGGCCTTCTAAACAGGATGCTTTCTGTTCACCTTGGAACCACCACGCATAAACTGAGTAGCTCTTTGTTAGCTAGCAGAAAGCTGTTTATAGAGCACCACCTAGGTGAACATAGCATTCAGCAGCTCCTCTGGTGGTTCCAAAGTCATATTTTGGGGAAAAGAGGCCAGCTACCTGCTCATAAATACAGTAAATACTTTTTTGCATCCTCCTGGTCGCATGGTTTTGCGCAAACCGTCTCTGTTTATGTGGAACTCTTCTGGGCCCTGCCTTCCTTATTAGAGTGTTCCCCTATCACCCAAGACATTGTGAATATTTCAGATTTCATGGTTATTTTATGTCCTTCAGCCATAGAGTCAATCTCAGTGCCCACTGGTAAGCTAATAATTTTCTCTTAAATGACATACATTTTACCATGGCATCCAGAAATTTTCTGGTCCAAAATCCTGGTGGGTCTTTGCTGTGGCACTCAGAGGTTTTTGCTGTGAGTTTCAGTCTGCATAAGTATGTGTTGCTGACACTTCCAAAATCATGTCTGAGTGTGGCTCACAGGGGCCCAAAAGCATCATGAGAAAGACTGCTTTTTGCAGTTGGGACATGGCCTGCCTTTGTTCAGGCCCCCATTCAAATATGACCTTCTTTTGGGTGCTTGTATTGATTGGTGCTGGTAATATTCCCAGATATGGAGTATGTGTTCTTTATTATTATTTTTTTTAATTTTATTTATTTATTTATTTAGGCTGTGCTGAGTCTTAGCTGCGGCATGCAGGATCTAGTTCCCCTACCAGGGATCAAACCTGGGCCCCATGCATTGGGAGCTCAGAGTCTTAGCCACTGGACCACTAGGAGCGTCCGTGGACTTGGACAGTTTTAGTGGTTTCCATTAAACATGTTTAATCAGGACTCGCCTTAAGGTGAACTTGTTATGTCTTGTGCTTTACAATACCAGTGAGACATAATTTCCATTCCAATAATATATTCACATAAAGGAGATGTAGCTACTTCACATGAAGTCTGTTCATATATTCCAACTTTCATCACCTAATTCTATCAACCATCCCTTTCCTCCCAATCTAACCTTAGCTCCCATTAGGTCTTCAACAGGTTTTAGAATCATAGCACATGGGGCTTCCATGTCAGGGGTTCCAGGAAATGCCTCTTATCTACCTCCTGACTATTTTACGCACACAAGTGCATATTGCCTTGTGTTTCCAGCTGGGGTTTGAGCCAGAAGACCCTGGCTTCTCCTTCAGTTTGATTAATCCATGGAATAGTTGCTCCAGGAAGTACAGGGTCAGGTTTCTCATTGTCATCTTTGCCCTCCAGCTTTTAAAATTTCATACTGTGGTAAATACAACAGTTGTTTAATGCCCTTTAATGTTGAGGACCAGCAGTGGCTCCCATTTGTCTACCCAACCTCCAGGAGTGCTTCATTAAGGCCTTTGTTTCAACCCCATCATTGTCTGCTTAACAGCCACCTAAAGATTTCCATCCTGCTGGGATAAATCCCTTGACTCTCCCCTTTGTCTTTGCCTGTTTTCTCATGAATCACTCTAGTTTTCTTAGCATCTGTAAGGCCCATAAAGCTGAGACAATAAATCTGATAAGGCTTCTCAGATTATTGCTAGATTTTACAGCAGTAAAATTACATGGGGGTGCCCATGTACAAGGGTCCCCCTTAATCATACTGTTTACCTTGACCTTAGTAGGAGGCACACTCAGTAGATGTTATATCCTGCTCTTCATAATGCTGATCCAGGATGGCTTGTGTAAGAAGTATGTCAGCTAGCTCTTCTGGGGAGTTCTATTTGGCATTTATAGGAGAAGGACAGTCACCTGTCTGAGAGTAAAAAAAAAACTTTACAAGGGCTTTTATCCAGCCCACCAAGTTAGCTATCCCCTCAGGAGTGACCTGTTGTGTGTCTAGATTATGTATAGCCTTCTGTGGTTGTTCAGTAGTGAGCTGTGGGTCCTGCATCAGTTCAAACACTGCTCTTCTATTCTACAGCATTCACAATCAACAGTGCTGCCTCTAAGTAATCAGTCACTCTCACAATATTTTAGTAAAGGTTGTTTTCAGGAAGCATACAATGTCAATCCACAAAGTGAGATAATTCCTTAGCATTGTACACTCTGGTTGCATTATTTTCTTGATTTTGTCTTTCCTCAACCTGGACTACATTGTGAGTGGAAGTCGTAGAGGTGCATAATTTTTCCCTTTGGAATGGCCCTGAGGCTAGTGTCTGTAGCTCAGACTGGCTGAAATCTAAGCTTTGCCCAGTGTCAGGATCTGTCCCAACACACTCTTCATTTTAGCTGCTACAGATAACAATAACCAAGGAATTGTTTAATTACCTTGTTTCTTATTAGTTTGTATTTCCTTGTTTATCCAGGGAGTCAATTCCTAGGGAGTTGTATCTGCAGTTTCCAAGTTCCATTGGTAACTTTTACCTCTAATAACCACAGCTGCAGTTCCATACCATGAGTGACTAGGTAGTCATCCAGGAAGCCAAGGTTTCTTGTCATCTTTTCCTTCCTCTTCCCAACCACAGGTTTCAGTGAGTCAGGGTGATTCTAGTGAATCCCACTTTTGACTCCATCTGTGAAGTTAGGGAACAGTTCACAGGTCCTCTGTCACTTCTGACACCAACTGCAGAATTTGGGCATCCCCAAAAGCATTCACACTTTTTAAAAAAATTTATCTTATTCATTCTCACTTCTGATACTAGTTGCAAGTTCAGGATTTCTCAAGACTACCTCAGATTCAATAATTTGTTAGAACTCACTAAAAGATGTCTACTGACAGTTAACATTTATTACAGTGAAAGGATACAAATTAAAATCATCCAAGGGAAATACATGGGGCAGAGTAGTTTAGGAGATTTCTAAATGTGGACCTTCCAGTTGTGTTTTGTCAGTGGAATTCTTTTTTTTTTTTTAATATTTATGTATTCATCCATTTATTTTGGCTGTGCCGGGTTCCAGCTGTAGCATGCGAGATCTTCAGTTGCGGCATGCGGACTTCTCAGTTGCAGCATGTGAACCCTTAGCTGCGGCATTCATGCGGGATCTAGTTCCCCGACCAGGGATCAAACCCAGGCCGCCCCCTGCAGTGAGAGCAGGAGTCCTACCAACTGGATCACCAGGGAGGGCCCCATCAGTGGAATTCTTAATGTAGTTAACTCCTCTTAACAATGATGTGTGACAGCATGAAGGGAATATTGCCCACCAAGGAGGCTTGCATAAGCCTAAGAAAATATATATTATCACAACTGCATGAGTGACCCAAGAAGAGTTCATGTGATTGACCTGTCTCCAGCCCCTCCTGAGGTGGAACTGATACTTTGCGACCTGAAGACCCTGCCATAAATCATATCATTAGCATGTGGCCTAAGGCCCCAAGTAAACAAAGATCCTTTTGTCAGGCAGTACATTTCAAGGGCTTAGAGTTGCCCTCCCAGCAACTGAGGCCAAAGGCCAGACCTCTGTTTAAGGTTAAATTCTTTACTACACAATGTGTTATCTCCTATTTGCACTTTTACAGTAGGATACTGTGTTTTAAACTTCTCTGCCTTTACAAATGCTGTTTCTTTCTTTTTTTTTTTTAGCTCTTTCTTTCTTTTTTTTTTTTAGCTCTTTCTTGGAGTCTAATTGCTTTATACTGTTGTTCCAGTTCCTGCTGTACAACAGAGTGAATCTGCTCTGTTTATATGTATATCCTCATATCCTCTCCCTCCCACCCTCCCTATCCTGTCCCTCTAAGTCGTCACCCACCCTCGAGTTGATCTCCCTGTGTTATGCAGCAGCCTCCCACTAGCTATCTATTTTACAACAAACACTATTTCTTAATTTACAGAACACTGTCAGGAGAACTATTTCATAAAACCAGTTTACTTCTGTGTCTTATCTTCCCTAGCACTTCCGTTCCATTTTACCCACGCCATTTCCCTGTCTGGACATAAGGCCTTTTAAGGGTAGTTCTTTAAGGGGCTCAGTTTCTCACATGCTTATTGATCAAGTCGGGTTTCCCACCTCTTCTTGAGTCACTCATGCAGTTGTGATACTATATATTTTCTTAGTAGAGATTTAAAAAACATTTGCTTAGAAATAGACCATAAAGATTTTTAAAAAATCTGTATATATCTCTTTCTTGTTTATAGTGTTGAAAAGCTGAGTTTATGTCCTTATTCTTTATTAGTGTAGCCATAGATTTGAGTCTTTTATTGGTTATTTTATTTTATTTTTTAAAGTTTGTTTTTTGATACGGACCATTTTTAAAGTCTTTATTGAATTTGTTATAATATTGTTTCTGTTTTATGTTTTGTTTTTTTGTCTGGGAGGCATGTGGGATCTTAACTCCCCAACCAGGGATCAAACCCACACCCCCTGCATTGGAAGGCAAAGTCTTAACCACTGGACCGCCAGGGAAGTCTCTATTGGTTATTTTAGTGATCCAGTTTTTGAAATCATTTATTCTATTTTTTTTTAAGTACTCTAATTCTCACAGGTCTCTTTTGTTTTTATTCTTTCCTTAGTTTGATTTTGTTGTACTTTTTTTAGGTTCTTGTGTTGAATCTTGACTTTATTAAGAAGATGTGAATTTTTCTTTGATTAAAATTTAACCTCATTCCAGAATCGTTATTGACTTACATACTCTATATTTATAGTTTTGGATCTCCTCCCACCCACCTACCCTTTTAAAGGTGATTGCTACGTAGTATAGTGATACAGATGATGAACTCTGGTGTGTGTGTGTTTTGTGCGCGTGTGAGTTTATATCTTTCAAATGGAGAAAATGTAGTACCTCCCTTATAATGTGACTGTGAGGATTGAGTTGAGAATTGTACCTGTAAAGTGCTTAACACAGTGAGAGCTCAATAACAGTCTAACTGTTGTTACGTTTTATTTAGTTATGGCCATGCCGCTGGAGTTGCCCAGCAGGGATTGAACCCAGGCCCTCGGCAGTGAAAGAGCAGAGTCCTAACCAATGGACCACCAGGGGATTCCCTATTTTTTTCTCTTTTTAAAAAAGCACTTTATTGAGATCTTTGGTTTTCTTTATGGCCTCCTAAGTCGTTTTCAAAAAGGAAAGCATCTATAGAACTTTATGAAATCTTATACCTCAAAGCACCACATGGTTTTTAGCTAAACCATGTGGTTATCCCTCCTCCCGCTAGTAATTCTTTTCACAGTAAATGAATGAAAAAAAGTGTAGACTTATGAAGGACAAGAATGAGAGAAGAGACAGCAAAGGAGATTTTAGTTAATTTTTCAAAACCAGGGAAATGGATTGAACATTTGTTGGATCTGATAATTGACCTAGTAGAGTTGAGTGAACTACAGTCTGAGGGCATGCAAATAAGATGTAAAGGAAGCCACTTGATTTATTTTCCAGAAACCTATGGTGGCTCAGGGTCTAGAGGTGATAGATATCACAGAAGTTGGGCTTATTCTCTGGATAAGGAAAATCAGAGGCTCTGGATTTGGGGGTATTAGGTCTAGATGGAGGGTGGGGATCAAGTTCTTGGCTGAAATTGGGGGAGATTAAAGTGTAAATCTGCACACTGAACTATGGGACATTCACTTACCCTGACTTGTTTCCAGATTGTCAGTAGTGAACTTTTCTGTTTTACTATTCTTCCCTACTCAGCTTTCTGGAATTAGAGGCTTTTTCACTCTCTGGAGAAAGTGAATAATTAGAAGAGGCCTCCTAATGTTGCCATTTGGGGTTCATTTCTGATTAAAGAGATTGCCTTACAGCAAAGCCCATCAGTTCATAAGGTCTGCTTTCTCACACGTGATTCTAAGTAGTTTTAGAGTATATTTAGGGACTTCCCCGGTGGTCCAGCAGTTAAGACTCCACACCCCCAATGCAGGGGACCCAGGTTCAATCCCTGGTCCAGAAACTAGATCCCACATGCTGCAACTAAGAGTTTGCATGCCACAACTGAAGATTCTGCATGCTGCAACTAAAGATCGTATATGCCACAACTAAGACCCGGTGCAGCCAAATAAATAAATGTTTAAAAAATAAGGTATATTTAAATATAAATGGATATGAATGGATGGAAGGATCATATGACATTGGATGAGAGCCACTGTCATGCCATATGTTGTGGGATAGTTCAACTTATATCTCTCTTGTCTGGCTTCAAATATAGAGACTGGAAAAGCTAAGTATTTCCTTTCTCAGTGTTCCTGGCATTAGGGTAGCTCTGATCCACAGTTTATGCCCCCAAAATAGATACAGAATTCTGTTTAGAGGGTGATTTTTCAGAAAGTTTTTACCATCCTGATAAAAGGGAAAGATGTTGCTGGTGTCACCCATCTTCTTCCTTTTTTCTTCCTTGAATTTGGATGTGATGCCTGGAACTCTGACACCATAATATGCTCATGAGGGTAAAGCCAAGATCATCTAAAGAGTTTCTAGCTTTGATGTTGTTAAACTAACACTATCAACTGCCTATATTTGGTCTTGTTATATAAGCCACTATTAGTCACCACAGCTGTACATGTTTGTAATTGACACAGCTGCCCATATGAAAGGGCATGAGAGAGCATAAAATAGGAACGAAAGGAAATGTAAAATAAAAATTATGATGTTCTGAAAAATAACAAGCTATTGGTGACAAATTAAGGACAGAATCTCTACAAAAGAAGTAATTAAAGGGACTTCCCTGGTGGTCAAGTGGTTAAGATTCTGCACTTCCACTTCTACTGCAGGGGCATGGGTTCAATCCCTGGTTGGGGAACTAAGATCCCACATACTGAGCAACGTGGCCAAAAAAAAATTATTAAAATAAGAAAGAGCTCTTGGAAGTATGGTAGGTAAAAAAATCAGTAGGTGTGGTGGATAAATTCTAGTTAGTCTCCTAGAAAATAAAACAAAAAGATTTTAAAAAGATTTAAAAATTATAAGAGATCAACTGCCAACCAGTACAAATTATAGAAAGAGTAATGAAAGAAATTATCAAATAAATAATACAAGAAATTCTCCTTCAAACCTATAATTGCCAATCTAAAATGACCCATTTAATTCCCAGTACGCTGATAGTAAAAGACTCCTATCAAAGGTGTGTATCATCATAAAATGATGATATGCTGTGGGTTAAAATGAAGAGCAACAGAGTTTCCAAAGAATCAAAGTAGGTAACCTGCAGTGAAATGGAAATCTAAATATGATCTTTAAAAATAACAATACTAGGAGGTAGAAGATGCTGGAACTGTAACTTCAAAAGTTGAGGGGTGAGAGGGAAAGATTTTCAACCTAGAATTCTGTATCTAAACTGTTAATCAATGTCAGAGTAAGATGTAGATATTTTTCAGCATGCAAGGATTCAGAAACTGCCTCCCATATACCTCTTTTTGGAGAGCTATTAGAGAATGTGATTGGCAGAAATGTTAATAAACTAAGAAAGAGAATGGAAATTCCCAGAATGACAGCGGTGCAGTAGCTAGTTTACACTGAAGCATGAAGACTAAGGTCCCCATGAAGAATGTCTCCAGGAAAAAAAGTTAGGTCATTTGAAAAATAATATTGACAGGTTTTTGACATATCTGATGGAACATGAGAAACATTAGGAATCAGTACATTGAGAATTAAGCAAATGAGAGCAAAGGATATTTATCAGTTCCAAAAGAAAAAAAGGTCAAGAAAAGAAATTATTCTTACTATACTCCTTGGCTCATCGTTGGAGTGTTTATGCCTGGCATGGTATATTTCACTGAACAGAGTAAAGTCGCTGTCCCCAAGGACTTAATTTTTCATGCTAGAGTCAAACAAATAGTGACTATATCAGGCAGTGCTTGTCATAGAGAAAAGCTGGGAAACTGGGACAGACCGTGTGAGCATGCAGGTTTGTAGGTTTTTGTCTTAAATAGGGTGGTTTCAGAAGGCTTCAGTGATGAAGTGGGATTTGAGTAGAGACTGAAGGAAGAATGGGAGCAGGGCTTGCTTAAATTTGGCAAGGAGGAGCATGCTTCAGGAAGAGAGAAAGCAAGTGCAGAGGGCCAGAGATAGCATATTTGACATCTTTGAGTGCAGTTAACGGGGAAGATTGCTATCAGATGAGGTCAGGGGCAGAAAGGGCCAAATTAGTTAGTGCTTTGTAGGTTGTTGCCTTTTACTCTGAGTCAGATGGTCAAGCTTTTGAGCAGTGGAGTGGTTTGGCTGATTGTTTTAAAAGGATCACACTAGCTCTAGTGAGAAGAGATTAAAGAAAGAGCAAGGACAGAATCATGAGATTAGTTAAGTTGTTTTCAATAATTTTGGCAAGAAATAATGGTGCTTTAGGCTAACATTGGAGATAGTAGGATATAATCCACTTCTGTATGTATTTTGAACTTTGATTTGATACCTGAAACTGATATGTGGATTTGCTGATATATGGGTTGTGTGAGATAACAAGAGTTTTAGCTTTCAGTTTACCAAGAGTAATGGAAGATTAGGATTGAATTTACTGAGGTGTGGAAGGCTGTGGGAAGTCATGGTTTGTTAGATGTATTTAGGGAGTTGATAGTTAAGTTTTGGCCGTATTAAATTTGAGATCTTGTACTAATATAAACACTATTTTATGAGAAAATTGGATTGGGCATGATAGCAGTAGGGAGGATGGTAGTGTAAGTGTTGAATTCTTAACTGTAAAATGGATAAAGCTATTTATTGTAGGCCTGTCATTTTGGAAGGCATCCTATAGACTTTCTGCCCCCATCTTCACAGGTGGAGAAGGTCCTCACGCTCAGTGTACCTTCTCAGAACTTCTCAGTTCCCTTCACTCTGTCATCATGAGGCAAGATGTAACATACACATTTGGAGTGAGTTTGCTGCTCCCCAAATGAGGATCGTGACTAAGCCTTCACATTCTAAGACCACACAGTTCTGACTGTTCTGTCCTCATCTGGAGTGAAGATGTGGTTGACTTGCTGAAACTGGCATTTCTTCTCTATTAATAGATTGAAAGAGAAAGACCTAGGCCCCATGCCTCTTTACCACCCACATTTGCACCCTCTCCATTATTATCTGCTTTAAATTTGCTAGGACTAATATTATTATATTCTTTATAATCTTTATATCCCTATTTGTCATCCAAGAATAGCCCCACACTCCCAGGTCTCCCCTCATCTGCCAGGCTTTAATTCCCATAAGGCTCTCCACAGGACAATTTCTGCTCCTTTGTTCTTTGTGATTCATGGTTTGTCATCAGCAGGATCTCTATATCCTCAAGCTCTTTTTTGACCCCTTTCTGTATCTCCTTTGCTAAACAGCTCTAGGACACTGCTTCCTCTGCAGTCTTCTTAACTGGTGGCTGTTTTTTCTTTGATATCCCATGTATTACTGGGCCTGTAGATGTGAGGTAGGTCTTCTCTTTGCTGTTTTTAGACCATTCTTCCTCCTTCCTCCCTGAAAATCTCTGAATGTTAATTTCAAGTGCCATTGTTCATATCCCTCATTGATACTGTCACATAAAACCCTTGGGTCATTTCTCTTTTTCTCTTACAGAGTTTAGTTCCCAACTCAATGATAATTTGTGGTATTCTACTATTGTTTTTATTCCTGGCAATTTTAATATACTTAGATTTGATCCTTCTGACACTCTGGTCTTTGTTTTTTGAACTCCTTTCTAAGGTTTATGCCCTCTATATTGCCACTCACACTCATGACCATGTATAGTAGACCTTGGCATTTCCAATAATTATGTTCAATTTTAAGCATTCCTCTTTGTAAACATATCTCATCATTCTAACTCATTCTGCTAAGTACCAGACTTTAGCAGTAATTCACCATACAGTGACTTATTTTAATCCATTGACCGTATTACCCTTTCATTTTACCTCATTTCTTTCTGTTCTCACTTAACATGTTTTCAGTTTAATTTCATGGCTGATTGTTTTTACTTCCTTGCATTTAGCCTTGACTCCCATATCCCACTTGGTTGATCTTCTTTAGCAAAACCATAATCCTGATTAAACTCAACTTCTATCATGCTTTGTTTATGCAGTTGAATATCACAGGAGAAAAAAACACATAGTGACACCAACTGGTCTCATTCTCAGTTCATGACCACTTAACCTCAGATAGACTCTACTCTTGCCTGGCAGTCATACTTACATTCACACCATTTCTGTCTTAAATGTCCAACATTTCACTCTCTATCCTCACTCCCAGATATTGGTATTGCTTCCTACTTCATTGAGAAAAATGAAGCAATCAAAAAAGCACATCTGCAGACTCCCTCTACCACATTACTTTTCTACAAGCACTTGCACCCACATTTCTACATTTGTCTGTTATCTTTATTAAACTCTCTTCCTCTATAGAGCCAGTTAATACACACTCCAATTAATACACACTTAGATTCCATCTCATTTTATGTACCCAGGGACATTGCTTCAGCAGTTTGGCCTTCTCTGTCAATTTCAGTTTTTTTTCAATCTCTAGCAGTTATTCCCATCAGTATTTCATTATTCTGCTATTTTTTCTTCCATCTTTAAAAATGAAAGAAAACACAAGACTTTCTCTTTAACCTGCTTTCCCTGCCAGTAACTGTCCCTGTTCCTCTTTGCAACAAAACTTTTTGAAAGGATTGCTTGTAATCATGGTCTCCATTTTCTTCTGTCCCATTCTCTCAAATATACATATTTGACTATCAGAATTCTTCCAACATTGTTCTTTTCAGTATCACCAATAACTATTGCATTATTAACCCTAGAGGTCATTTCTCAGTCAACATCTTAATACCTTACATATCAGCAATATTTGACATGGCTGATCATTCCCTTAATACATTTTATTTACCTGGCTACCAGGAGACCACCTTCTTTTAGTTTTCCTTTTACCACACTGATTACTTCTTCTTAGTCTCATTTGCTCATTTTTCTGGATTCATAATGTTGTATGTTCAAGGCCTTACACCATGATCTACAGCTACAGTCGTATGGCTTTAAATACCATCCACATGCTGGCAATGTCCACACTCCTATTTCTGACTCAGTACTCTCTCCTGAACTTTCAGATTTGTCTGTTCTACAGACTGTCACATCTCATACTTGAGTGTCTGCTTTTTCATATAATACAGTGAACCCTTTAAGTATGGGTTCGAATTGTGTGGGTCCACTTATATGTGGATTTTTTCACTAAATACATACCACAGTACTATACAGTCTGAGGTTGGCTGAATCTGCAGGTATGGAATCATGTATGCGAAGGTCAGCAGTAAAGTCATACTTGTATTTTCGACTGCACGATCAGTCGGGGTCTCTAACCTCTGCATTGTTCATGGGCCTACTGTTTATCCAAAATTGAACTGGTACCTTCTCCAGACTATTTTCACTGGCAACCTTGCCCTATCTCAATGTGTTGCAGTTGCATTTTTTCCGTTGCATAGGCCCGAAATCTTACCCAAACCCAAATTTATCAGAACATCTTTTGGCTCCACCTTTAAAATATATCCCCAAATCCCACAACTTTTACTACTTCATTGCTGTTAGCTCCGTTGCTACTAGCCTGGTTGCAGCCACCATCATTTCTTATATGGATTACTACAGTAATCTCCTAAATCATTCCAGTGCGACCATTATTGTCCATCTTCAGTTTATTCTTAACACAACCACTAAAGTGAATCTCAGATCAAACTGTCACTTCCCTGCTCAAAACCTGCAGTGGTTCTTGTCCTGTTCAATCAGAGTAAAAGTCAGATTCCTTATAGAGGCCTATATACAAGCATTTCATCTGTTATTATTCTTACCTCTCACTCTGCTATAGCTACACTGGATTCCTTGCTGTTTCTAAAACATGCCCCAAGAATGCTGCTGTCTGCTTGTTTTCTCTAACTAGAATTTTCTTGCTCCGCTTGTTTGCATAGCTAACTTTCTTTTTTTATTTTTTAAGAGCTTTTATTGAGATACAGTTAACAGACAATAAACAGCATATATTTAGAGTGTACAGTTTGATATCCCAGTCTCCCAGTTCATCCCCCCCAACCCTCCCCACTTTCCCCACTTGGTGTCCATATGTTTGTTCTCTACATCTGTGTCTCTGTTTCTGCCTTGCAAACTGATTGATCTGTACTATTTTCCTGTATTCTGCATATATGTGTTAATATACGATATTTGTTTTTCTCTTTCTGACTCATTTCACTCTGTATGACAGTCTCTGGGTCCATCCATGTCTCTACAAATGTCCTAGTTTGTGTACTAACTTTGGGTTTTGTTTGCTCTTCTTTCTCTAGTTTCTTTAGGTGTAAGATTAGATTGTTTATTTGGGATTTTTCTTGTTTCTTGAGGTAGGATTGTATTGCTATAAACTTCCTTCTTAGAACTGCCTTTGCTGCATCCCGTAGGCTTTGGATTGTTGTGTTTTCATTGTCATTTGTCTCTAGGTATTTTTTGATTTCCTCTTTGATTTCTTCAGTGATCGCTTGGTTATTTAGTAGTGTATTGTTTAGCATCCATGTGTTTGTGTTTTTTACAGTTTTTTTCCTGTGATTGATTTCTGATCTCATAGTGTTGTGGTCGAAAAAGATGCTTGATACGATTTCAGTTTTCTTGAATTTACCAAGGCTTGGTTTATGACCCAAAATGTGATCTATCCTGGAAAATGTTCCATGTGCACTTGAGAAGAATGTGTAATCTGTTTTTGGATGTAATGTCCTATAGATATCTATTAAATCCAGCTGATTTATTGTGTCATTTAAAGCTTGTGTTTCCTTATTAATTTTCTGTGTGGATGATCTGTCCATTGGTGTAAGTGTGGTGTTAAAGTCCCCCACTATAATTGTGTTACTGTTGATTTTCTCTTTCATAGTTGTTAGCATTTGCCATATGTACTGAGGTGCTTCTATATGGGGTGTGTATATATTTATAATTGTTATCTCCTCTTCTTGGATTGATTCCTCGATCTTTATGTAGTGTCCTTTCTTGTCTCTTGTAACATTTTTTCTTTTAAAGTCTATTTTATCTGATATGAGTATCGCTGCTCCAGCTTTCTTTTGATTTCCAGTTGCATGGAATATCTTTTTCCATCCCCTCACTTTCCGTCTGTATGTGTCCCTAGGTCTGAAGTGGGTCTTTTGTAGACAGTATATATATGCGTCTTGTTTTCATATCCATTCAGCAAGTCTGTGTCTTTGGTTGGTGCATTTAGTCCATTTACATTCAAGGTAATTATTGATATGTATGTTCCTATTACCATTTTCTTAATTGTTCTGTTTATGTTTTTGTAGGTCCTTTTCTTCTCCTGTGTTTCCCGCTTAGAGAAGTTCCCTTAGCGTTTGTTGTAGGGCTAGTTTAGTGGTGCTGAATTCTCTTAGCTGTTGCTTGTCTGTAAAACTTTTGATTTCTCCATCGAATCTGAATGAGATCCTTGGTGGGTAGAGTATTCTTGGTTGTAGCTTCTTCCCTTTCATCACTTGAAATATATTGTGCCACTCCCTTCTGGCTTGCAGAGTTTCTGCTGAGAAATCAGCTGTTACCCTGATGGGAGTTCCCTTGTATGTTATTTGTCGTTTTTCCCTTGTTGCTTTTAATAACTTTTCTCCATCTTTAATTTTTGTCAATTTGACTACTATATGTCTTGGCATGTCTCTCCATGGGTTTATCCTGCCTGGGACTCTCTGTGCTTCCTGGACTTGGGTAGCTATTTCCTTTCCCATGTTAGGGAAATTTTCAACTATAATCTCTTCCAGTATTTTCTCAGGTCCTTTCTCTCTCTCTTCTCCTTCTGGGACCCCTGTACTGCGAATGTTGGTGCATTTAACGTTGTCCCAGAGATCTCTTATGCTGTCTTCAGTTCTTCTCATTCTTTTTTCTTTATTTTTTTCTGCTTCAGTGATTATCACATTCTGTCTTCCAGGTCACTTACTCGCCCTTCTGCCTCAGTTATCTGCTATCGGTTCCTTCTAGTGTATTTTTTCATTTCTGTTATTGTGTTGCATATCTCTGTTTGTTTGCTCTTTAATTCTTCTAGGTCTTTGGTAAACTTTTCGATCTTTGCATCCAGTCTTTTTTCAAAGTCCTGGATCATCTTCACTATCATTATTCTGAATTCTTTTTCTGGAAGGGTGCCTATCTCCTCTTCCTTTAGTTGTTTTTCTGGGATTTTATCTTGTCCCTTCATCTAGTACAAAGTCTTTTGCCTTTTCATTTTCTTTCTGTGGCTGTGGTTTTCAGTTCCACAAGATGAAATACGGCTGATACTGCTTGATTCTGCTGTCTGCCCTCTTGTGGAAGAAGCTATCTAGGAGGCTCTGTGGGTGCTTCCTGATGGGAGGGACTGATGGTGGATAGGGTTGGGTGGGCGGAGCTCAGTGCCGGTTTAATCTGCTTGGGTGGGGCTGTGTTCCCATCTTGTTTAATGTTTGGCCTGAGGCTACCCTGCACTGGAGCTTACAAACTCTTTGGTGGGGCTAATGGCGGACTCTGGGAGGGCTCATGCCAATGAGCACTTCCCAGAACCCCTACCACCAGTGCCTCTGTCTCCTTGGTGAGCCACAGCTGCCCACCACCTGTGCAGGCAACCCTCCAATACCAGCAGATAGGTCTGGTTCAGTCTCCTATGGGGTCACTGCTTCTTCCCCCTGGGTCCTGGTGAGCACACTGTTTTTTTGTGTGCCCTCCAAGAGTGGAGTCTTTGTTTCCCCCAGTCCTGTGGAGGTCCTGCAGTCAAATCCTGCTGGATTTCAAAGTCAGATTCTCTGGGGATTCCTCCTCCCGTTGCTGGACCCCCAGGTTGGGAAGCTTGATGTATGGCTCAGAACCCTCACTTTAGTGGGTGGACTTTTGCAGTTTAACTGTTCTCCAGCTTGTGAGTCACATACCCAGCATTTATGGGATTTGGTTTTAATGCGATTGCGCCCCTCCTACCATCTCATTGCGGCTTCTTCTTTGTCTCTGGATGTGGCCTGTTTTTTTTTTTGGTGAGTTCCAGTGTCTTTCTGTTGATGATTTTTCAGCAGTTAGTTGTAATTCCAGTGCTCTTGCAAGAGGGAGTGAGCGCACATCCTCCTACTGTGCCATCTTAATTCCACTGGGAGTCCTATAGTCTTTATGAGACTCAAGATTGCATATATGGTTTAATAATAGTTCATTTTAGGGATTATCTCCAAAAATAGTTAATTCATTTTGGTTTTGCTGAAAAAAGCGTTTTTAATTTTAATACCATAGTTTGTGGATCTATCAAACTATCCGAGGAACTCCTAGGCTCAATGAGTTGGTCACCTGGCAGAATGATTGCTTATGACTAGGAGAGGAATTGGGTATGGCTAAGACAGCTTGAAAAAGAATATCAGGGGGAAGATTTGAGAAAGAAAGCATTCAGAGTCATCAATTAGCCATTTGGCAAAGGGACAGATAGGCTGAGATGTATGTTGGTAAAAATGTTAGTTGGTAAAATTATTACAAAAGTAAAAACTGTATTGGTTGGTCACTTTTCCTTTGCAGCAGTGGAAACCTGCCTCTCATCATTTACAGCTCATCTCTGATCTCTGTATGGCTGCTTCCTATCTTTGAGATCTTAGCATAAATGTCACTCTTAACCAAATTTTTCTCTATACCCAGTCTAGAATTTTTAACCATACATATCCTATCACATCACTCTGTTTAAGTTTTTGTTTTCTTATTAATTAGAATGTAAAGAAAGGAAGAAGAGTACCTTATTTTGTTTTGTTCACTGTGGTGTTTCTACCCTTTGAATGCTTCTGGCAAATAGAAGAATTCATTGACTGGACTCTTAAAACCACAAGATACACACACACACACACACACGCACACAGAGAGAGGGAGAGAGAGAGAGAAGTACTTCAACATTATTCTTTAAAGTACAGTTTAAAGAATAACTAAAATATCTTTAAAAATCTGAGTTTTTGTTTTTTATTTTACCTAACCACTTGATAAATAAACTTTTTTTGCTTATTATTGGTTTAAGCACTTTGGAAATAATATACCTTTGTGTAGTTTTCTTAACGTTTCTTGTGCTTCTTAGATCTATATAGGTTTTACAGGTTTTATAGTTTTCATCAAATTTGGGAAATTTTACTCCAGTGTTATAATTTCTTCCAATATTTTTTCCCTCCCTTCCCATTTGGGGATGCCAATCATATGTATATTAGTGTTATTACAGTTGTCTTAAAACTCACTGTTCTTCTGTTGCCTTCTCCCCCAGGTTTTTCCCGGTTTGATTTCAGATGGGATTAATAGCAGATTAGATGTTACAGAAGAAGAGAGTAGTGAATTTGAAGAAAGGCAGCAATGTAAACTAACAGCCTGTTCTACTAATGAAGTCTTAAGTAGTTGAAACATCAGTTGGTGTCACTGTGTTCCTTTTGAGATTTAAAGTTGGCTTTTGTTCCCTGTTCTGTTTATGTGAGAATCCTGATGTCTTTCCAAAGCTTTCTTGAGATTTCTACCCTTTTGGTTCTCATCATTGTTGCTCAGAGTGTGTGCTTTCTGCAGTTGTTGCTGAACCTTTATGGCATTATCATCTCCCTTTCATCTATTGCCTTGAATAAGGAACATAGCCTCATTTTAAAATTCTCAAAAACACTCTTATGAGGTCTGTATGTACATTGTAGGCTTTTTGGTGTTGTTGAAGGGTTGAGGTTTTTTTTTTTTTAATTAATTTATTTATTTTATGTATTTATTGGCTGCGTTGGGTCTTTGCCGCTGCACACGGGCTTTCTCTAGTTGCTGTGAGCGGGGGCTACTCTTCACTGCAGTGCACAGGCTCCTCATTGTAGTGGTTTCTCTTGTTGTGGAGCATGGGCTCTAGGCGCGTGGGCTTCAGTAGTTGCGGCACATGGGCTCAGTAGTTGTGGCTCATGGGCTCTAGCACACAGGCTCAATAGTTGGCGCATGGGCCCAGCTGCTCCATGGCATGTGGAATCTTCCCAGGGCAGGGCTCGAACCCATGTCCCCTGCATTGGCAGGTAGATTCTTCCTACCACCTAGGAAGTCCAAGGATTGAGGTTTTTTATTTTAACGGTGTAAATCATTTAAAATTATTGCTGCAGATAGCAGTGATAACTAGCTTTAAGCCCTTACTGTGCTTTAGTAAGCAAAGTACTATGTTCAGTAAGTGCTTTGTGTTTTGATAAATTTAATTCTTGAAATAGGCCTGTAAGATAAATATTATGATTATTACATATTTTTCTGAAAAACTGAGACATAGAAAGTTGTTCAAATCATCTATTACTGTGCAGACAGTAATAGTACTAATCATTAACTCTTTCTAAAGAGTTAATGAGAGAATCCATGTAAGATACTTCACAAAGTGCCTGAAAACATAGTAAGTTCTCAAAACAGGCTAATTGTTGTTATTTCTAGATTGATAAATGCTTAGATAAAATATGATCCATGTTTGGATTTTTTTTCAGAGTGTTCTTGGGGGGTAGAATGGGTGGTTATATTGACAAAATTGACTATAAATGGATACTTTTTGGAAGTGGATGATAGGTTCGGTGGGATTGAATCTGTACTTTAATATATGCTTGAAAATTTATGTAATTTTGTGTAATTCATATTCATGAAATTTTGTGAAATAATGGAAAGAAACAGAAAGAAACTGAGTCAGAATTACTACATGTCAACTTTAAAAAATGTTTCCTTAGATATTCAGTTTGGATATAAACTAAGGTGATATATTTCCCAAGAAGTGCCAGAGTAAAATCTTATCAATTGTTAAACACTCTGACAGTTACTAAGAATAATAACTGTAATTACTTGGCAAATAGAGTATCATCCTTGTACAACTCAGGACATAATAAGACTAAATGTGCATTTAAAAGTTAAAGTTTGCAGTTATTAGCTAAGTGATTCTCAACTGGGGGGGAAAATCCCTTTTATTATTCATTTCCCATACTTTACTTAAGAGAGCCCTGTTTTCAAAAACTTCTTAGCAAACTGCATTAAATAATAATTTATTTCTCAATTAAATTATATATATACAGATATATGTATATATAAAAGCATGATTATTCTGTCCAAAACATGATAGTCAGTCCAAAACATGATAATTGGTACATATGTTATACTGCGTTTCTGTAATTCTAGTCAAAAGCACAGAAAGTCTTACTTGTAAGGCCCCTCATAAGTAAATCATGGGCATGCATAATTTTTACCTAGACATTTTGAAATACTGAAAATAGCTCACTGTGGCTAAGAATTCTATGTTAAGAATCAGTGCTTCGTACGCAAAATTAAAATCTAAGAAATCGCTTTCATATATTTACATATTAACAAAATTATGCTTAATCTATTTATTGATTGTTCTTTCTCCTCATTTCTGAAGTATTTCAACTATCACTTTGATTAGTTCAAGAAGAAAATACAGTGTTAGTTTATTCTTTTAGCTAAGAGAACCAGAAGTAGCTTGTAGCTAAAACTACTTCCATTATTGTTCCTTTGTTTTACAAGCTCTAGTTAGTATTTATCTTCTAATAATACGATTGAAGTTTCTTCAAGTGAACAGAAACAAGTCTGATTATCACTGTTTCATCAATTTCTTGATGGTTCACTATTATTTATTATCTGAGTCCAACTTCAGCAAAATGTACAGTGCTCTTTAACATCTGGTACTTCCCCTACTCTTCCAGCTTTGTCTTCTTTTCCTTAGCCCTGAAAATAACACATGGCTTCAGAGCTGTGTACTTTTGTACATTCAAATTTTTTCCCCTAATGAAAGCTCTTACCTTCCTCCCAAGTTTGTTTACCTAGAAAGCTCTGATTCATCCTTTAACATTCAGTGCAGATATCAACTCCTATATGAGGGGAGGAAAGGACATGTACTTTCACCTAGATATATCATGGTGTGTTTACTTGCTACTTGTTCAAATGAATGCAACAAGACATTTCTAGAAACAGGATTCTGAAACATTTATTTTGAGTTGAGGAGAGAAATAAAACTGTACAGAGTTAGATTTTATGAATTAAAATTTCGTGAGTTATGATACTAGTTGACCTGCCAAGTGTTCTTGTATTTGCTGACATAATTAAACTCTGTCAAAAGATCTTTTCTTCCTCAGAATGTAAAGCTTAAGTCAAAAGGGTTAGTATGGTAATCTCATATTCCTGCTTTATCTGTACAGGTTAAACAAAGTAAAATTTCATTTTGGACATAGAGGAATTATGGTATAGGAAATAAATGTTCATTCAATGTTTCTTCAATGAAGTAATAGTCTTTGGCTCATCTATGTAACAGTAGAACCTCTTTTAAAAGCCTTTTAGGGGGACTTTCCTAGTGGCACAGTGGTTAAGAATCTGCCTGCCAATGCAGGGGACATGGGTTCATACCCAGGTCCGGGAAGATCCCACATGCCTCGGAGCAACTAAGCCCAAGCACCACAACTACTGAGCCTGAGCTCTAGAGCCCATGAGCCACGACTACTGAAGCCCTCGTGCCACAGCTACTGAAGCCCGCAGCCTAGAGTCTGTTCCACAACAAGAGAAGCCACCTCAATGAGAAGCCTGCACACCATAAGGAAGAGTAGCCCCTGCTAGCGGCAGTTAGAGGAAGCCAACGCGCAGCAACGGAGACCCAATGCAGCCATAAATAAATAAGTAAATAAAGCCTTTTAGAGACTTCCCTGGTGATGCAGTGGTTAAGACTCTGCGCTCACAATGCAGAGGGGCCCAGGTTCTGTCCCTGGTCAGGGAACTAGATCCCACATGCATGCCACAACTAAGAGTTCACATGCCACAACCAAGGAGCCCGGCACAAACAAGTAAAAAAAAAAATTCTTAAAAAAGTCTTTTAAATTAAAATACTCATGGCCTTTTGTGCTGTTTAATTAATATATCATACAAGTTATAATGTGCTAGACTTTACATCATAGACAGGGATTTTTTGTTTAAAAAATATTCTCCTTAAAAATCATGAAATGATGCGTTTTGTTATGTGTATTTTATTACAATAAAAAATTCGTAATGCACAAAACAAAAACCTTGTTTGCCAGCTGTTCTCTACAACAACAACCCCCTTATTGCTCTAAACTTTGCCTTCTAATTCTCTCAATTTTTCCTTTACCTCTCGAAGCCCACCACTTAGCAAACTTTCTTTTTGTTAACGACTTCATAGCCTTTCCTCCTGTATTTACCTTAACTGAGACCTTCACTGAAGACACAGACATCTAGTTGCTTATAGCCGCCTTCTTCATCTCAGTTTCTGCCTTTACTTTAATGATTTGTGTCCACATAGACAATTACAACTTTGTCAGTGCCTTGAACTTCTCTTTTCTGGTGATCTTTTCTTGACTCTGCCTTAGCTAGGCATTCAGTTTTTAGGTTATACCAATGGATATTACCTTATATGGCTCCAGTTAAACTTTCAAATCACCAGAGGTGCTGATCTCTGTGACACAGTCCATTGTTTGAGCTTGTTTATTCAGCTGTACCAATTAGTACCATACTCTGATAACTCATCTGAGCCACTGTCTTCGAGGTCTCGCTGGTCTTCCCCTTCTCTCTTCTTCATATCTTTTATATTTCTGTCTGATGATTTTCCTAGAGTGTAAATCTGATTATTACATCTTGGTTGGAATTCTTCAAGGGTTTCCTATTACTGAAAAACAAAAATCCAAAACTTAGCATGGATTTTTGCTAATTCACAGTCTGGTTCTGGATTTTATTATTGTCTCACATTCTGTTCTTTGCATGGCTTTCTCTAGGTATGGTGACGTATTTGTAGTTCTCCAAATATGCCTCTGCAGTTAGCATAGGATAATACTGTTCTGACTTCTCTATGAAGCATTCCTTGGTGTTGAGGCAGATTTGGACACTGTGTTCTTATTGCAGACTGTGTGCCTCCAGTATAGCTTGTTTCAGTGTAGTATCAGTTCATATTTGTGCCTATATATTATGAAAATATGAGCAATAATGTATATTTTTACCCATGTATCTCTAGCATATAGAAGCCCCCAAATACTTGCTGACTTAATGAGCAAATTACACAAAGATAATAAAACTAGCAAAGCAAACCATTCTGCCTTCCTAGCAAACAAAGAATTGTAGTCTTTTACTAATTTTCACTATTATAATGTTAGAAAATCTTAACATATACCACTCATGTTCACAAAGTTAAACTAGTGTTGGTTGTATTTTTAATTGATATAACCCTTTTGGAAAAGTTTGACAGTATTTACAATCTAGAACCGAAAAATTATTTCAAGTGGTGATTGTAAAGATAAGACAAAGAATAAAAGTCAGATGCAGAGTTGCACGTACATTGTGATTATACTTGCTTTTAAAAATGCGTAAGATGATGACTAAGGAACCTACATTAGAATAGTAGCAGTGATTTTATGATGTTGGAACTGGGGGTAGTTTTCCCACCTTTGAAAGTATTTTGTATAATGTGGTTGTATTTTATGATTTAAAATGTATACAGCTTACACCAGTATTTGGATTTTTAAAAAATACAATCCTGAATCAAAACTCTAATGTAAGAACACTTGAACAGTTTTGAGTAATTGTTTTGTCTTATAGTGGCTTCATGGTGTCAGATTAATTTGGAAGGGGGATTGGTAGTTAAAAGTTGCTGGTGACATAAGGGGTGTGTGGCCAGCATAGAATGTTGATCATTTTTAAGTAAGGTTTTAAGATTAACTCATGCAGCAATTCTTCATTTCCAAATCGTAATCGTAAATTTTCTATTTTAAATGTAATTTTTGTTTTTGTTTTAAAGGTATCAGTTTTTGGAAGAAGCTTTTCAAAATCAGAAAGGTGCAATTGAAAATCTCCTGGCTAAGCTTCTTGAGAAGAAGAATTATGTTCATTTTGCAGCTACTCAGGTGCAGAATAGGTAAGTGTGTTTCCTTAAAACCATAATTTCAGTTTAAAGATTATTAAACACAAGGGGGCTGTTTAAATTTGTTTTCCTTCTATATTAAACATATATAGAAAACATTTTTTTGCGAGGAGTAAGTGGTATGTTTGAGTTTGAATTATGATATTTGTTAGAGGAAATTTAATTGATTATAATTTTGAATACTCTTTTAGGATACATCTTTGACTGTTTTATAATTAATATGACTCTAGTCTTTGTAAGCCTTAGTTAAATGTAGAAAAACCAGTTAATATGTAGAGTTGAATTATAAAATTTTAACTAGAGACTCTGTGGAAGACAGTGTATGAACAGTGGTGGACAAATTAATTTTCCATCTGTAAAACAAGCGTTAAAAACAGTACTTAGTGGTATTTTATGAGAACACAATTTCTGGCATATAGTTAAATCCTCAAATTTTAGCTGCTATTTTTATCAGGAACACCATCAGTTTTAAAAAAAATCCTATTTTCATTCACTTCTGAATAAACTAAATTTATTGATAAAGCAAGTGAGACTGGGGCTTCCCTGGCGGTCCAGTGGTTAAGACTCTGAGCTTCCACTGCAGGGTGCACGCATTCGATCCCCAGTCGGGGAAGTAAGATTCCTCATGCTGCACGGCATGACCATTTAAAAAAAAAAAAAATCAAGTGGGACTAAGTTGCATGGTGAGTAGATTAAGACGATTAGGACTTTTAAAGGAGTCCTTAAAGACAAACACTTGGAGATGGCATAATTAAAAATCTGTATGTTCCTAGAGGTATGAATAGGGTTGAATATGTGTTTATTCTTCAGATTCACAAATATTGAGACTTCTAGGTACTCTAGGATATTAAAATTAATTTATGATGATTTAAAATGACACAGTAGATACTCAAAAATATTGAAGATGAATGAGTAGTACATTGTATATTATTGATATATTAGAAAATGGTACATTAGACATTAGTAAGAATTTATAACTTTCACCTTAAGTGATACCAAAGGAAAGCAAAGGCTCTTCAGAGGTTGTAGGTAGTATGTAAATATATAGATATACACTAGTCATGGTAGTTCTTATGGAGATGTCAGGATGTTTTTTATACTGCTTGTGATATTGGAGAGGATAACTGTTTTCTCATAAATTACAGGTAGATGTTCTTTCCAGAGAAAGCGTAGTGAAATAATACATATGGCAGTCCCATATTTTTATACATATATTTTGTATATATATTCCCAAATCTGTGTAGAGAAGTGAATTTTATGTGTTATAAGCTTGCAGATGGTTGGGGAGATTATTTCATCTCCAGAAAGCTTTTTTAAAAAGGTATTAAAGTATTAAAAATCTCTATACTTTTCCTGTTAGAGTCTTCAGTGACCTTTCTCCATTTTTTAATGTACATTTTTTTTGTTCCTTCACAATTGAACCTTATAGTATCCATGCTTATATCCAGGGGAGTTTGCCTCTGCTTTCACCATGCTTAATGATTTCAACCTTTGAATCATTTTGAGTCATGTATTTCTTACCACTCGTCATCAGCAATCTGATCTTTAAAGATGTCTTCCACTCACTTTAATAAGATAAGGACAGAATTGAGTAAAATTTTCAAGTCAGTGCCTGATGCACAAAGGAGGGAAAACTACAGTTTTGTACCAGTGTATTCAAGTTATTCAAATTTGAATTTGGTAAATGAAAGGCAGTTTTAGTGGTTGAGAGTGTCAGCTATAGTTCGTACGGAAGTAGAATGTATGAAAGTTCAAGGTTACCGTCTTATGATTGTTTGTTAACATTTTATGTATTTATGTTAGTGGGATTCTTCTCTTCCTGTTTTATAAATAGCAAGGTATTGGCTATTTCATATTTGCAATCAAAACTTTCATAACTGCATGGAGGCTTATGCCTGTTTCTAAAACATCTAACAGCTATTTTTTTAAAAAGGAATGAAAATGTTTTATTCCTTTAACTGTATACAGTAGGAAATGGTTTTGAGGAAAACCTATGGAAGGGGTGTATCTGAATTCACATTTGAAATAATTAAGTTATAAGTGAAACTAAATGCTTCTAAGCTTCCTACTGTTTCAAAAGATAATAATATTGGTTGCAGCATTGGTTTTTTGCACATTGTTCTTGAGAAGCTTAAGATTAAATAGAACTAATGTGCCATATTTGACACTAACCAGCAGTCATCTATATCAGATGTTTCTGTATCACATTCATGTCATAGAAAGTAAAGGAGATTTCCATCTAGGTTAATAAACTGTCCTTTATAAACTTAATTTAAAATTACCAAATACTTAATCCATTCTTTATCTATACACGTAACTTGTTTGGACCAAATTGAGTGGTCAGGTCTGCCAAAACAGAATTTGTACATTTGACAAAGGTTTAATTTTAATTACTCGGTTAAGTGCCCAGTTGGATGAATTTCTGTAACAGTTGGTAATTCAGAGATGTAGGATAAGTCGATAACCTAATGATGCATTTCTCTTATTCAGGATAAAAGAAGTAAATGAGACTAACAAACGAGTAGAACAGGAAATTAAAGTGGCCATTTTCACCCTTATCAATGAAATTAATAAGAAAGGAAAATCTCTCTTACAGCAGCTAGAGGTATGGTTCAAAGCCAAAATAAAACAAAAACTGCTTCTCTTGCTCTTTAGCTGTTTTTAATGTTTATTGAAAGCTATTTTAGATTGGTTGGGGCGGGGTATGAAAGTAAAGTCAATTAAAAAAATTTTTTGTGTGTTTTTTATTGGAAAATAGACATTTTTCAAGTTAGTTACTTTGCAGCCCAGTTTAACATTTTAGCTGTATCAGTTAGGAGACAGTGTTGTCCTCTTAGGAATGAAAGAATTGTTACTAATATGTGATATGAATGAAGACAAAGCTGACCTGCTACATTGCCTATTCTCCTCTCTCAAGATGGGTCCTCAGTTTAACTTTTACGTATGAACGTATATTGGGAGTCTTACTATCTCGTGTATGCTTCACTTCAATTTTTAAATGTTACATGGTTTTGCTAAAAATGCTGCTCATTTTGAAATTTATAAACTTTATATTTACTAATAATTTTGTTGCGTTAGGTCTTTTTGTTGCATATTTTGAGATTAATATGTGGATGTAAATTTCTAGGTGAGAATCCAGTCAATTTGTGAAATCTAAGTTAAGTTTTAATTAAAGATTCTACTGACCATAAGTTGATTGGTTCTCAAAATTTTGTGCTTTTAAGTTGGCTTAGATGATACTGGGTTGTGTTTAAAGCATGGTTGAATAGTAACAATTTAAATTACATGAATATTTGATTATTTAACTTTTAATTGCTATTAACTTCAGGTTTTTCATAGTAGATTTTTTTTCTGTTCCATTCCTTCATAGAAAATTGTTGAACTATTAGAAGACCAGTTACATATAAATAAAATAATGTCAGCAGGATATTATTTCTGAATTTCTGTCTTGAAATACATCTTGCCATTGAGACACAATTGCGAAAAGTACGCTCACACATATTGTTAAATTTTGAGGTCTCTTGCGATTATTGTATATGCAGTCAAGTTGCATTTAACCCTAATAGGTTTTTGTTTTCAAAAGGATGTTGTAAATGGAGAGCATGAGCAAGCAACTATTTTTGACACCTTTTAACTTACAGTAAATACATTTTAATTATAGATCTAAAGTAATGTTCTGAAACCATTTCAAGAACTTTTGAATTAAAAGATGCCTCTTAATGCTAAAATATACACAAACGCCTAATGATAAATCCACCACATATTTCTAACTTGCTAATAATTTAAGCAATAGATGTTTTGTAGTGCACTAGGTTTTTAAACTTTGTAAAATATAGGTTTTCCTAAGCTTTAGAAAAGGGGTGATTTCCAGGGATGTTGTAAATGAAACTGGCAGTTGAATATTTTTATCCATTGATTTACATTATAAAATGAACAACTTATTTCCTTATGGAAAAAATTGTTCAGTAAACCAAGATGAATCATTTTTATAAGAAAGTGGTTGAGAATAAAGAGGCAAGTTGTTTAGTATGCTGAATGTCAAAGGACATACATAGGACATCAGCTGTTCCTTCTGGGAATTTTTGTTCCCAGAAAGCAGTTTATTTTTTCTTTGCAGCATTTTCCTCAAATTGGTCTTTCCTTCTACCCTCACTTACTCCCTTGTTCTTTATGAACTTTTGTCATGTGAGAAGCTTCCCTAGCTCTACTCTAAGAACTCTGGAATTCATACCTTCTCCTTTTGTCTTAAATACTGAAAAGAAGATATTTTAACTTCAGCCTCATGCCACACCAGTTAGGTGGCACTGGTAACACAAAATTTTCTTTGGCCTGAGAAGTGTATTGAGTTAAGATTATATAAAATTATTTCTGAAGGTCAGCTCATATGTCATAGGCTCTATATATTCGATTAGCCTAATAGAAAGACACTGTTTTTAGCAAAGACTTTTCCTCTTCTGCAGGGAAGGGGAGATTTCACTCACATTAATTTCTGTATGTAGAATGTCTATTATGGACTAGAGAATGAAGTTTTAGTCCCACTTTTGTTAGTGACTTTTTCCATTATCATAGACTCATTGAATAATGAGGAGCTTATTAAGTTATCCCATTTTTAAAAAGAAATATAGGTGTTGTGTTCACTTGTGATAGAAATTGAGTTGATTTTTTTATATAGAATTCTTCAGTGAACCTCTTGTTCTGTTTCAGAATGTTACAAAAGAAAGACAGATGAAGTTACTACAGCAACAGAACGACATCACAGGCCTTTCCCGGCAGGTGAAGCATGTTATGAACTTTACAAACTGGGCAATTGCAAGTGGTAGCAGCACGGCACTACTGTACAGCAAGCGACTGGTGAGACACATAGTATTTTATTTTTCTTTAAATTGATTTTATTAAGATATTGTTTATATTCAGTGGACTGCACCTGTTTAAAGTATAATTTTGAATTTTAGTAAAAGTAATCATCACATCAAAATACAGAAAATTTCCATCACCCACAAAAGTTTTCTTGTTTTTCTCTATCCCTGACCTTAGGCAACCATTAGTCTGATTTGTGTCATTTTCTAGAATTTCATATAAATGGAATCATACAGTAAATTTTGAGTCAATCATAGGTTTTAAAGATACCTAGTAGTATAATGTAGTTTATCACCAGAAATGGCAGAAATTCAAGCATGTGCATTCAGTTGCTAATATAGTTTTTTAAACACTGATACTGTCTCATCTGAGATGGACACTGTGGGGCTACGTGAACTTTCATGCCTTTATTTTGTATGTTTTCTCAAGTGATATTTAATTTTAAGACTAATGTGAATTTTTTCCCTTTAAGATTACTTTTCAATTGCGCCATATTTTGAAAGCACGGTGTGATCCTGTCCCTGCTGCTAATGGAGCAATACGTTTCCATTGTGATCCCACCTTCTGGGCAAAGAATGTAGTCAATTTAGGTGAGAAATAATTAGTTTTATGGCTATAACTTGGAATACTGAATTAGGAGGAGAAAGCATCTAAAACAAATTTTAGATACTTAAAGGTTTTAAACTTCATTCTAATATGTAAGCTTTTTGGAAAATATGTTCTTCATTGGAAACTCACTTCAGCTATGTTCATTACATCTTTAAGAATGTTGAGGGTCTCCTCTGTAAAGTTTTTAAAAATATGTATCATTTCTAACTTTTTCCCCACATCTTTTAAAATTGATACTGACTGTTACATATCAAAAACTTATAGCAAATGGGTCTTTAGTCTTTGGAAGAATTTCTTACATGCGTAGTAGCTTATGTATTAATTGTGCAAAATTGCTCACTTGAGGAGGACCTCCAGTATGCCGATGTGTCCAGATGCCATGTTCTAAGGAATGTTTGATAGATAAGAGTAGCTCTTTTCACATGGAGGACAAATGGACTTTGCTTTTGTTGCTCCACAGTGTGGACCTAAGGACTGTAGGTGAAAGTTACAGATAGACATACAAAAGCAGCTCAGTTTAAAATAAAACAAAACAATCCCCCCTCCGCCAGCTAACCAACAATTAGAGCTATCTGCAGATTGGGTAAACTCATTTTCAAAATAGTCATGTCCTCACCATTGGAAGCTGTAAAAGCAGAAGTGGATGGCCTTTTGTAAAAAAAGTAATCTTCGTGTATATTCAAGTTTGGCTATACTTTTAGATCAGGCATTGGCAAACTGTTTTTGTGTGACATGGTAGCTAAGTTTGGTTTTTACGTTTAAAAGGGTTGTAAAAACAAACAAGTAAAACACAAAGAGTATGTGACAGATCTTATGTGGCCTGTAAGGCCTGAAATATCTGGCTTATTACAGGAAAAAGATTGGCCAACTCTACTTTAGATTAAACTTTCCTAAAATTTGCCTTCTATTCTTAGAAAGTAGCTGGCTCTGTAAAAAGGAGAATTTGTCATTTCCAAGGATGTAAGTAGTTTAAAATATTCAGCATTTCCACAGAAGACAGTTTTGTAGCAATCAATATAGCACTGTGCCACGCACATTTTGATAATCCAAAGGCAAATGGAATCAGTATTAGCAACCTTGAATATCCTTGAATCTTCTCAGGGGAGAATCGATTTAGACTGACTAGATGGGCCTCCTCTAGTAATACCTCTTTCAGCTCTTCAGTTATCTGTACATCTGTGTAAAAAATAGGGCAGATAATATATCATTCTGAGTAATCAAGTCAGTTAATTGGCTTTGGACTATATTAGGTTCCTGATCTTCATCATGTTTAAACCTAGCTCCCATCCCTGCCATGCTGTTGGAAGCTTTGAGTCGTAATAGTTGTCAGAGGAAAGAGGAAAATACAATGATTAACCCACAAAGTAGATGTTAGTTGATTATATGCAAATTATTCTCTTTTTTTAAATCCTTTAGGTAATCTAGTAATAGAGAGTAAACCAGCTCCTGGTTATACTCCTAATGTTGTAGTTGGGCAAGTTCCTCCAGGGACAAACCACATTAGTAAAACCCCTGGACAGATTAACTTAGCACAGCTTCGACTTCAGCACATGCAGCAACAAGTGTATGCACAGAAACATCAGCAGTTGCAACAGATGAGGATGCAGCAACCACCTGCACCTGTACCAACAACAACAACAACAACAACACAGCAGCACCCTAGACAAGCAGCCCCTCAGATGTTACAGCAACAGGTGAGTATTATATCACTACACTATTGATATAAATTATGAAGACCTCAAGATTACACTGTCTTATATTAGATGAGTTACACATTTCAAAGTTACTAATAGGGACAGAGCTCAAAAGTCAGTTTAAACATTTGCCTTGGGTATGGCAGGGATGTGGGGGAGGTGTGAGGAAGGACAAGAAGTAAATACTTACGATGGGAAACAAAATTAACTCAGTAGTACTGTGGAGGTACATACATTTTTATCCCTCTATACCAGATCTTTTTTGTTTTACACCTCATGTTGTTTCTGTCGTTCAAATCATTCCCGTCCTTTTATCTTTCCTGCTCTCTCCTCTCCGTCCAAATCATAACTATTAATCCAGGTTTGATTAAGTTAATGCTGAAAGGCTTTAAAACACACATATACTGAGAGAAGGAGATTGGGGCAAGAAATGAGGAGAATGACTTACACTTTTACTTATGCCAGTCTATCCTGACAAAATTATTTTTATCATAATGTTTTATAATTGAAAGATAAATTTGTAAATATTATATAAATGCAATTTCTACCTTTTGCAGCCTCCAAGATTGATCAGTGTGCAAGCAATGCAAAGAGGCAACATGAACTGTGGAGCTTTCCAAGCCCATCAGATGAGATTGGCTCAGAATGCTGCCCGAATACCAGGAATACCCAGGCACAGCGGCCCTCAGTATTCCATGATGCAGCCACACCTCCAAAGACAAGTATGCCTAGAGTTACATTTGTAAGAATCATATAATTTTAAAACTAAAAGACAGCAATTTTCTTAAGCAGTTGTTGGGGGAGGGAGGGGTGGTCATAGATACCTTTGAGAATTTGATTAATGCTTTGTATCTTCTTGTCCTAGAAAAATACACATAAAATTTATATTACATTTTAAGAGCTTCTTCATTGTATACTTTGGGTTGAGAACCCCCAATCTAGTCTAGCCAATTCATTTTACGGAAGTGAAAAACAAAGGAGCTTGTTGTGTACTCACAATCCTAATGATGGTAAAATTAAGATTAAAACTTTAATTTCCTAAAATTGTTCCTCTGCTCTTTTAATGTGACATTTTGACTTTTTTTTTTTCCTTCTCTTTATTCAGTGTTGTTCCTTTTAGGATGGATATGCCTATTCTTAAAAATAAGTATGTTTAGAGGCATGTTTTCTAATCTTTGCCTGAGTAGTAGATTATATTTGTATAGGAGGTATAATTATAAAAATGAGTCTACTTTTACATAGGATTTCTTGTTATTAAAAAAAAGTCATTTTATAATTGTTAGAGTGATGTTTCTCAAAGCATGATTTAAAGACCATCAGTGACGGGGCACCTTGTCCAAAATAGATTCTGAACCATATCTACTGAAACAGAATTTCCAGCGAGGGAGTACTCAGAAATATGTGAACTTTTACTGACTCAGATCCATCTGCATACTAAAGTTGGACAGATACTGTCATAGAGCAGTGGTCCTTCAACTTTTTGGCCCAGTTACCTCTGGAAAGACTTGAAAAATAAACACTCCCTCACATTTGAAGGTTAACATTTGAAACTTCCATTACAAGTTTAAGTTTAAATAGTTGCAAAGGACATACTGTCTAGCATATTGTAAATATTGACATTATAAAGTAAAACCCTTACATTATGCTTGCAAATGGGTCCCAAATACGGTAGCAAGTTCTTTTTTGACAGTCAAAATTGTACAATCTCTTTTCTCCTTGGACTTGAATTTCTCTTCTACCTTTACAGAATTGTATCTTAATATATTTATGTTTGATCGATTTATGAATCAGTTTGCTGAAATTTTCTGCTGGAAAGATATCTATTTCAATTTGAAAATTCTTAAGTTTCCAGTTTATAATGCTATTATTAAGCTTTAAAAGTTTTTCTTTAGACCAGATTTTCATTACAATTATTCCTATACAATTGTTTAAATAAGATAAATATATTTACATGATTTAAGAATATTAGATAACAAAAATAAAATTCTTTTAGATATACATTTCTTTATGTGATAGATGGAGCCTTTTTCTCTTCCTGTTCATTTATGCATGTTTGTATGTCTGTTACCTTGTATTGTTAGAGTAAGTCAGAATTCAACACCGATTTTTATTACTAGTTCTTTTTTTGTTTGTTTTCATGTGATGCTTGGGAAACTTGTTCACAAAAATATGTATCTGGGAATTCAAAACTATTTTAAATAAGTTGACAACTTACTCAGGTCTTTCTTCGTTTCTGTTGATTGCCAAGCATCAGAACCCATGCAAAGATTCCTTACCCAGGTTTCAGAGCCAGACACTGTCAGCAATTTGACACCTTTCTTTTCTTTTCTTTTCTTTTTTTTTTTAGAACTTTTATTGAGATACAGTTAACATACAATAAACTGTATATATTTAGAGAGTACAATTTGGTATCCCAATATCCCAATTCATTCCCCCCCAACCCTCCCCGCTTTCCCCACTTGGTGTCCATATGTTCTCTACATCTGTGTCTCTATTTCTGCCTTGCAAACTGGTTGATTTGTACCATTTTTCTATAGTCCGCATATATGTGTTAATATACGGTATTTGTTTTTCTCTGACTCACTTCGCTCTGTTATGACAGTCTTCAAGTCCATCCACGTCTCTAGAAATGTCCCATTTTCCTTGCTTTTTGCAGCTGAGTAATATTCCATTGTATATATGTGCCACATCTTCTTTATCCATTCATCTGTTGATGGACATTTAGGTTGCTTCCATGTCCTGGCTATTGTAAATAGCGCTGCAGTGAACATTGGAGTGCATGTGTGTTTCTGAATTATGGTGTTCTCTGGGTATATGCCCAGCAGTGGGATTGCTGGGTCATATGGCAACTCTATTTTTAGTTTTGCAAGGAACCTCCATACTGTTCTCCATAGTGGCTGAATCAATTTACATTCCCACCAACAGTGCAAGAGCATTCCCTTTTCTCCACACCCTCTCCAGCATTTACTGTTTGTAGATTTTCTGATGATGCCCATTCTGACCAGTGTGAGGTGATACCTCATTGTAGTTTTGATTTGCATTTGTCTAATAATTAGTGATGTTGAGCAGCTTTTCATGTGCCTCTTGGCCATCCGTATGTCTTCTTTGGAGAAATGCCTATTTAGGTCTTCTGCCCATTTTTTGATTGGGTTGCTTGTTTTTTTGATATCGAGCTGGATGAACTGTTTATGTATTTTGGAGATTAGTCCTTTGTCTGTTGATTCGTTTGCAAATATTTTCTCCCAGTCTGAGGGCTGTCTTTTCGTCTTGCTTATAGTTTCCTTTGCTGTGCAGAAGCTTTGAAGTTTCATTAGGTCCCACTTATTTATTTTTGTTTTTATTTCCATTACTCTAGGGGGTGGATCAAAAAAAGATCTTGCTGTTATTTACATCAAAGAGTGTTCTTCCTATGTTTTCCTCTAGCAGTTTTATATTGTCTGGCCTTACATTTAGGTCTTTAATCCATTTGGAGTTTAGTTTTGTGTATGGTGTTAGGGAGTGTTCTAATCTCATTCTTTTACATGTAGCCATCCAGTTTTCCCAGCACCACTTATTGAAGAGGCTGCCTTTTCTCCATTGTTTATCCTTGTCTCCTTTGTCATAGATTAGTTGACTGTAGTTTATCTCTGGGCTTTCTGTCTTGGTCCATTGATCTATATTTCTGTTTTTGTGCCAGTACCATACTGTCTTGATCACTGTAGCCTTGTAGTATAGCCTGAAGTCAGGAAGCCTGATTCCACCAGCTCCCTCTTTCCTTCTCAAGATTGCTTTGGCTATTCGGGGTCTTTTGCGTTTCCATACAAATCGTAAAATTTCTTGTTCTAGTTCTGTGAAAAGTGCCATTGGTAATTTGATGGGGATTGCATTGAATCTGTAAATTGCTTTGGGTAGCATAGTCATTTTCACAATGTTGATTCTTCCAATCCAAGAACATGGTATGTCCCTCCATCTGTTTGTATCGTCTTTGATTTCTTTCATTAGTGTCTTATAGTTTTCTGAGTACAGGTCTTTTACCTCCTTGGTTAGGTTTATTCTGAGGTATTTTATTCTTCTTTGTTGCAATGGTGAATGGAATTGTTTCCTTAATTTCTCTTTCTGCTCTTTCATTGTTAGTGTATAGAAATGCAAGAGATTTCTGTGTGTTAATTTTGTATCCTGCAACTTTACCAAATTCATTGATTAGCTCGAGTAGTTTTCTGGTGACATCTTTAGGATTTTCTATGTATAATATCATGTCATCTGCAAACAGTGACAGTTTTACTTCTTTTCCAATTTGGATTCCTTTTATTTTTTTCTTCTCTGATTGCTGTGACAAGGACTTCCAAAACTATGTTGAATAGTAGTGGCGAGAGTGGACATCCTTGTCTTGTTCCTGATCTTAGAAGGAATGCTTCCAGTTTTTCACCATTGAGAATGATGTTTGCTGTGGGTTTGTTGTATATGGTCTTTATTATGTTGAGGTAGGTTCCCTCTATGGCCACCTTCTGGAGAGTTTTTTATCATAAATGGGTGTAGAATTTTGTCAAAAGCTTTTTCTGCATCTATTGAGATGATCATGTGGTTTTTATCCTTCAGTTTATTAATATGGTGTATCACATTGATTGATTTGTGTATATTGAAGAATCCTTGCATTCCAGGGATAAACCCCACTTGATCATGGTGTATGATGCTTTTAATGTGTTGTTGGATTCTGTTGGCTGGTATTTTGTTGAGGATTTTTGCATCTAAATTCATCAGTGATATTGATCAGAGCAGAAATAAATGAAATAGAAACAAAGAAAACAGTAGCAAAAATCAATAAAACTAAAAGCTGGTTCTTTGAGAAGATAAAATCGATAAACCTATAGAAAGACTCATCAAGAAAAAGAGGGAGAGGACTCAAATCAATAAAATTAGAACGGAAATAGGAGAAGTTACAACAGATACCACAGAAATAAAAAGCACCATAAGAGACTACTGCAAGCAACTATATGCCAATAAAATGGACAATCTGGATGAAATAGACAGATTCTTAGAAAGGTATAATCTTCCAAGACTGAATCAGGAAGACCTAGAAAATATGAACAGACCAATCACAAGGAATGAAATTGAAACTGTGATTAAAAATCTCCCAACAAACAAAAGTCCAGGACCAGATGGATTCACAGGTGAATTTTATCAAACATTTAGAGAAGAGCTAACACCCATCCTTCTCAAACTCTTCCCAAAAATTGCAGAGGAAGGAACACTCCTAAACTCATTTTATAAGGCCACCATCACCCTGATACCAAAACCAGACAAAGATACGACACCTTTATTTTCAACTAAACCTTTGTCTGTCTCTTTCAGGAGGTTTTGTATTTGTTTTTTTACCCTGGGGCTATATGTTAGATAAGATTGGGAATGAGTTAGAGATGTGCTGTTTTGTATTTTATTTTTGGAGGAGAAGGGCAGTTGTGAAAGAAGTAGCTGGAAAAAAGAACTCACAGAGCATGGCACATCTTAGGTAAATTGGGTTTTCTTCAGGAAAAAAAAAGTATATATGAAGGTTGATTATCTAGACTTTAATTTCCTTAAAAGTATTCACATATCCGTGTACCCCTTAGTACTTGGAAAGCCTTCAGGTATTACTGGGGCAGATACACCCTTTGGAAAGGTGCAAAAGCTACATAAGCAGAGTAACCAAGCATCTCAGAACACTGTCCTTAGTCTTTTGGGCCCCTACAGAAATCAGTGAATGTTAGAATTTTAAGTTTTTAAATACTTCAGATGATTTATATATGTGTAGTAATTTTTTTCCCAACGATTTTACCTATATATTATCTTAAATGATCCTCATAACAGTCCTCATAAAGACAGGTATCCATTTTCGTTTATCATTATCCACATTTCTAAATTACCAAGATTGTGATTTGGCCTGAAGTAACATAGTATTAAGAGTCAGGACTCGATGCCATGTTTCCATTTGTAAATTTGTTGTTCTTTCTACTATATCATTTACATAATACATGATTATACAAATAATTATTTTTATTTTAAAAAAGACAAAAGTGTCAAAGTGAAATATAGACAGAACAGTGGCTTTCCTTGTCTGATGTTTCAAAACTTTAGGGGCTTCCAGATCATCTATTTACATACGTCTTTGTTATGAAGTAAAATCATCCCACCAGACTGGCAGGGTACAATCATTGTCAAGTCTATTTTTTTTCTAAATACTACACAAAAAGGAATAGAAAAATGAAAAGGCTAAGTTTGAATTTTATTTTATTTTTCCTGCAGAAGTTTGAGAGGGCCTGCTTCTTTGTCTCTTAGCCACAGATATCAAACATTGAACTTGTATATCCTTCCTAAACTGAAAATTGTTGTCAAGGTATTGTTCATATTAGGATATCCTGGCAGATCAAGTAATGATAGCATCTTCTTTCCTAACAGCACTCAAACCCAGGGCATGCTGGACCCTTTCCTGTTGTGTCGGTGCACAACAACCCCGTCAATCCAACCAGCCCTACTACAGCTACTATGGCGAATGCAAATCGAGGTCCCACCAGCCCATCTGTTACAGCAATAGAATTAATTCCCTCAGTTACCAATCCAGAAAACCTTCCGTCGCTGCCAGATATTCCACCCATACAGGTTTGTATTTAAGTTGAATGAGAGATTTAAAACTTTGTGTTAATTATGGAGTTAGAGTATGTATCTCTGGTTGTTTTTGTTTTTTGTTTTTTTAAATTCAGGAGCAATATTTTTTTGGAAATTTCCAAAAAGTAGAGTATAAATAATTTGAATTTTGAAAAGTTACATGTGCTAAAACTAGCACTCCTCAATATTTTAAAGCTACAGAGCATCAGCTTTGCTGATCTTTCTATCATCTGCCAACAGGCAAACCTTGTGTTAAATTAAGCACTTCTAGTATAGGTTTAGATCCAGAGACCAAAATACAGTTAAGTATTTGTCAGTCTTCTGTCAGGTCCAAAAGGGATCGTCAACCCCTTGTGCAAACAGGTTGGACTGAGAAAGGAAGATATTGGAAGGTCTAGATATAGGCATTTTGGAGGTGGAGGGTATACTGAGAGAGGAAGTGATAATGAGGAGTAGAAGATGGAAGGAATAGGAAGGGCCTCTGAGCCTTTTCGCCTGTAGCGTTTTCCTGAAGAAAAATATCATTTGGTGCCTTCTGAAATTTCATAAATTCATTTGAATTAAAAGCATTTTATTTTTAAAAGTAAATATAAAACTTGAAGGTTGTACTGAGTCATCTCTTGCATTGTATGAGTTATTCAGAGTCAGGGGTCACCATGGGAGCAAGGAGGTGTGAAATTACTAAGACAATAGGACCCGTGACTTCTTTGTGGCTGCAATTTAATATTTTTATGTATTTATTGGGTTTATAGAGTTAGTTTTAAAGGATGTTTCTCTAACTTCAGAATTCTTTCAGTATCACTGACTCATGAATTCTCTTAATCGGATTTCTTCCCTGGTAATAGGAGGGATCTTTTTTGGCTAAGTGAATGGTGTAGTGGTGTTGCACATTGGACTACTGTATAGAATGGAAATTTTAGGAATATGTCAATAAAAAGTAAAATTTATAAGTTGTAAGCTTATAATTTATAAACTTTAATGCTTGAAATCATGTAGTATGATATATAGTATCCCTATTTCATGGATGAGAGTAACAGATTACTGACTTTTTCAGAGTTACCAAGTAAATGGGTAAGTTGGAATTCAAAGCCCGGCTCCTGATTACAAATCCAGTTCTTTCTCCACTACTATCCATAGAGATAGCAGGGAGATGGTTTGGGATTGTAGGCCTGAAAAGGTAGAGTATTAAGGGGCTTTGGACAACCAGAGAGGTAGGTACAGTGTTAAAGGAGTCATTCAAGTTTTGCTAAGCAGTCACTGCATGCTGAAGTGCCTGGGCAATGAAGATAAAAAGAAACAAGACTTGGTTCCAAGTCTTAAGAAACTTTCAAAGGGAGAAGAAAGCTTGCTAATGTCAAACTTAACATAATTTTCTAGGGCCACTCGAACAGAGAGCAGATAGAAGAAGCTTGAATGTTCCACATCTTTCAAAAGCTGGGCATCATAAGGGAAATGGGTCCTTATTAGACGTTCCTTGTCATCTTGCCCAGAAGAGCTTTGAAATTAAGACAAGAAACTCCAGAATATATCCCCTCCCATCTTTAGTTTTTTGAAGTGGGGTAGAAGGAACAAAATCCATGCCTTCTCTTATGAACCTTCTCTTCCTTTCAGACATACTGCCTAACCGTATTTTTTTTTACTGATTTAAAGTTTCTTTTAAGAACTTTTATTGAGATATAATTGGCATACAATAAACTGCGTATATTTAAAATGTACAATTTGATTTCTTTTTCTTATTAGTAATGTATATGTGGCAATTCCAATCTCCCAATTCATCCCACCCCACCACCCACCCAACTCCCCACTTTCCCCGCTTGGTGTCCATATGTTTGTTCTCTACATCAGTGTCTCTATTTCTGCCTTGCAAACCGGTTGATCTGTACCATTTTTCTAGATTCCGCATATTTGTGTTAATATACGATATTTGTTTTTCTCTTTCTGACTTATTTCACTCTGTATGACAGTCTCTAGGTCCATCCATGTCTCTGCAAATGTCCCAGTTTCGTTCCTTTTTATAGCTGAGTAATGTCCCATTGTATGTATGTGCCACATCTTCTTTATCCATTCATCTGTTGATGAACATTTAGGTTGCTTCCATTGTCCTGGCTATTGTAAATAGTACTGCAGTGAATATTGTGGTACATGTATCTTTTTGAATTATGGTTTTCTCAGGGTATATGCCTAGTAGTGGGATTGCTGGGTCATATGGTAACTCTATTTTCAGTTTTTTAAGGAGCCTCCATACTGTTCTCCATAGTCGTTGTATCAATTTTACATTCCCACCAACAGTGCAGGAGGGTTCCCTTTTCTCCACAGCCTCTCTAGCATTTATTGTTTCTATATATATTTTTTTATTTATTATTTTTTTGGGGGTACACCAAGTTCAGTCATCTGTTTTTATACACATATCCCCGTATTCCCTCCCTTCCTTGACTCCCTCCCTGTTTCTATATTTTTTGATGATGGCCGTTCTGACTGGTGTGAGGTGATACCTCATTGTAGTTTTGATTTGCATTTCTCTAATAATTAGTGATGCTGGGCAGCTTTTCTGTATGTCTTCTTTGGAGAAATGTCTATTTAGACCTTCTGCCCATTTTTTGATTGGGTTGTTTGGTTTTTTGATATTGAGCTGCATGAACTGTTTCTATATTTTGGAGATTTATCCTTTGTCTGTTGATTCATTTACAAATATTTTCTCCCATTCTGAAGGTAGTCTTTTCATCCTGTTTACAGTTTCCTTTGCTGTGCAAAGGCTTGTAAGTTTCATTAGGTCCCACTTGTTTATTTTTGTTTTTATTTCCATTACTCTAGGAGGTAAGTCAAAAAAGATCTTGCTGTGATTTATGTCAAATAGTGTTCTTCCTATGTTTTCCTGGAGGAGTTTTATAACATCTGGCCTTACATTTAGGTCTTTAATCTTTTTGAGTTTATTTTTGTGTATGGTGTTAGACAGTATTCTAATTTCATTCTTTTACATGTAGCTGTCCGTTTTCCCAGCATCACTGAGAAAACGGACAGCTACATGTAAAAGAGGCTGTCTTTTCTCCATTGTATGTTCTTGCCACCTTTGTCAAAGAAAAGGTGACCATATGTACATGAGTTTATCTCTGGGCTTTATGTCCTGTTCCATTGATCTGTATTTCTGTTTTTGTGCCAGGATGTACCATACTGTGTTAATTACTATAGCTTTGTAGTATAGTCTGAAGTCAGGGAGTCTGATTCCTCCAGCTTCATTTTATTTCCTCACGTTTGCTTTGGCTATGCAGGATCTTTTGTGTCTCCATACAAATTTTAGGATTTTTTGTTCTTGTTCTGTAAAAAATGCCTTTGGTAGTTTGATAGGGATTGCATTGAATCTGTAGTTCCTTTTGGGTAGTATAGTCATTTTCACAATGTTGATTCTTCCAATCCAAGAACATGGTATATCTCTCCATCTGTTTGTGTCCTCCTTGATTTCTTTCATCAGTCTCTTACAGTTTTCTGAGTACAGGTCTTTTACCTCCTTAGTTAGGTTTATTCCTAGGTATTTTATTCTTTTTGTTGCAGTGGTGAATGGGATTGTTTCCTTAATTTCTCTTTCTGATCTTTCATTGTTAGTGTATAGAAATGCAAGAGATTTCGGTGTGTTAGTTTTGTATCCTGCAACTTTGCCAGATTCACTGATTAGCTCGAGTAGTTTTATGGTGACATCTTTAGGATTTTCTATGTACAGTGTTATGTCATCTACAAACAGTGACAGTTTTACTTCTTTTCCAATTTGGATTCCTTTTATTTTTTTTTCTTCCTTGATTGCTGTGGCAAGGACTTCCAAAACTATGTTGAATAGTAGTGGCGAGAGTGGACATCCTTGTCTTGTTCCTGATCTTAGAGGGAATGCTTCCAGTTTTTCACCATTGAGAATGATGTTTGCTGTGGGTTTGTCATATATGACCTTTATTATGTTGAGGTAGGTTCCCTGTTTGCCCACCTTCTGGAGAGTTTTTGTCATAAATGGATGTTGAATTTTGTCAAAAGCTTTTTCTGCATCTATTGAGATGATCATGTGGTTTTTATCCTTCAGTTTATTAATGTGGTGTATCATGTTGATTGATTTGTATATCCTTGCATCCCTGGGATAAATCCCACTTGTTCTTGATGTGTGATCCTTTTAATGTGCTGTTGGATTCTGTTGGCTAGTATTTTGTTGAGGATTTTTGCATCTAAATTCATCGGTGATATTGGTCTGTAATTTTCTTTTTTTTTGTAGTATCTTTGTCTGGTTTTGGTGTCGGGGTGATTGTGGCCTCATAGAATGAGTTTGGGAGTGTTCCTCCCCCTGAAGTTTTTGGGAAGAGTTTGAGAAGGATGGGTGTTAGCTCTTCTCAAAATGTTTGATAGAATTCACCTGTGAATCCATCTGGTCCTGGACTTTTGTTTGCTGGGAGATTTTTAATCACAGTTTCAATTTCATTCCTTGTGATTGCTCTGTTCATATTCTATCCTGATTCAGTCTTGGAAGGTTATTCCTTTATAAGAATCTGTCCATTTCATCCAGGTTTTCCGTCTTATTGGCATATAGTTGCTTGTAGTAGTCTCTTATGGTGCTTTTTATTTCTGTGGTGTTTGGTGTTCTCCTGTTTCCTTTCTAATTTTATTGATTTGAGTCCTCTCCCTCTTTTTCTTGATGAGGCTGGCTAAAAGTTTGTCAATTTTGTTTATCTTCTCAAAGAACCAGGTTTTAGTTATATTCATCTTTGCTCTTGTTTTCTTTGTTTCTGTTTCATTTATTTTTGCTCTGATCTTTATGATTTCTTTCCTTTTACTAACTGAGTTTTGTTTGTTCTTCTTTCTCTAGTTTCTTTAGATGTAAGGTTAGATTGTTTATTTGCGATTTTTCTTGTTTCTTGAGGTAGGATTCTGTTGCTATAAACTTCCCTCTTAGATGTGCTTTTGCTGCATCCCATAGGTTTTTTGGATCATTGTGTTTTGATTATCATTTGTCTCTAGGTATTTTTTGATTTTCTGGTTTCTTCAGTGATCTCTTGGTTATTTAGTAGCATATTGTTTAGCCTCCATGTGTTTGTGTTTTTTATGGTTTTTTCCTATAACTGATTTCTAATCTCACAGTGTTGTGTTTGGAAAAGATGCTTGATACGGTTTCAATTTTCTTAAATTTATGAAGGCTTGATTTATGACCCAAAATGTGATCTGTATCCTGTAGAATGTTCCATGTGCACTTGAGAAGAAAATGTAATCTGCTGTTTTCAGATGGAATGTCCTATAAATAGCAATTAAATCCAGCTGGTCTGTTGTGTCATTTAAAGCTTGTGTTTCCTTATTACTTTTCGGTCTGGATGATCATTTGTGTAAATGGGGTGTTAAAGTCCCCCACTATTATTGTGTTACTGTTGATTTCCTCTTTTATAGTTGTTAGTATTTGCCTTATATAAAGTCTGTTTTATCTGCTATGAGTATTGCTACTCCAGCTTTCTTTTGATCTCCACTTGCATGGAATATCTTTTTCCATCCCCTCACTTTCCATCTGTATGTGTCCCTAGGTCTGAAGTGGGTCTCTTGTAGACAGCATATATATGGGTCTTGCTTTTGTATCCGTTCAGCCAGTCTGTGTCTTTTGGTTAGAGCATTTAGTCCATTTACATTCAAGGTAGTTATCAGTACGTATGTTCCTATTACCATTTTCTTAATTGTTTTGTTTTTGTGTTTGTAGATCCTTTTCTTCTCTTGCGTTTCCCAGTTAGAGAAGATCCTTTAGCATTTGTTGTAGGGCTGGTTTGGTGGTGCTGAATTCTCTTAGCTATTGCTTGTTGATTTCTCTGTCGAATCTGAATGAGATCCTTGGTGGGTAGAGTATTCTTGGTTGTAGGTTCTTCCCTTTCATCACTTGAAATATATCATGCCACTCCCTTCTGACTTGCAGAGTTTCTGCTGAGAAATCAGCTGTTAACCTTATGGGAGTTCCCTTGTATGTTATTTGTCATTTTCTCTTGTTGCTTTTAACAATTTTTCTTTGTCTTTAATTTTTGTCTGTTTGACCACTATGTATCTTGGTGTGTTTCTCCTTGGGTTTATCCTACCTGGGACTCTGCGCTTTCTGGACTTGGGTGGCTATTTCCTTTCCCATGTTAGACAAGTGTTCGACTATAATATCTTCAAATGTTTTCTCAGTCTTCTTTCTCTGTCTTTTCCTTCTGGGACCCCTATAATGTGAATGTTGTTGTGTTTAATGTTGTCCCAGAGGTGTCTTAGGCTGTCTTCATTTCTTTTCATTCTTTTTTCTTTATTTTTTTCTTCACCAGTGATTATCACCATTCTGTCTTCCAGGTCACTTATCCGTTCTTCTGCCTCAGTTCTTCTGCTATTGGTTGTTTCTAGTGTATGTTCCATTTCAGTTATTGTATTGGTTATCTCCATTTGTTTTCTTTAATTCTTCTAGGTCTTTGTTAAACATTTCTTGCATCTTTTCAGTCTTTGCATCCAGTCTTTTTCCAAGGTCCTGGATCATCTTCACTATCATTATTTTGAATTGTTTTTCTGGAAGGTTGCTTGTCTCCACTTCATTTAGTTGTTTTTCTGGGGTTTTATCTTGTTCCTTCATCTGATACAAAGTCCTCTACCTTTGCATTTCCTCTGTCTTTCTGTGGCTGTGGTTTTGTTCTGCAGGTTGCATGATTATGATTCTTCTTCTTTTTTTAAATTTACTTATTTATTTTATTGGCTGTGTTGGGTCTTCGTTGCAGCACATGGGCTTTCTCTAGTTGTGGCAAGCGGGGTGGGGGGCTGCTCTTCATTGTGGTGTGCAGGCTTCTCATTGCCGTGGCTTCTCTTGTAGAGCACAGGCTCTAGGTGCATGGGCTTCAGTAGTTGCGGCACATGGGTTCAATAGTTGTGGCTCACGGGCTCTAGAGTGCAGGCTCATTTGTTGTGGCTCACGGGCTTAGTTGCTCTGCAGCCTGTGGTATCTTCCTGCGGCAGGGATCGAACCTATGTCCCCTGCGTTGGCAGGCAGATTCTTACCCACTGTGCCACCTAGGAAGTCCCATGTTTCTTCTTGATATGCTGTCTGCCCTCTGGTGGATGAAGCTATCTAAGAGGCTTGTGTACACTTCCTGATGGGAGGACTGGTGGTGGGTAGGGCTGGGTGTTGCTCTGGTGGGCAGAGATCAGTAAAATTTTAATCAGCTTGTCTGCTGGTGGGTGAGGCTGAGTTCCCACCCTGTTGGTTGTTTGGCCTCAAGCACCCCAGCACTGGAACTTACAGGCTCTTTGGCAGGGCTAATGTTGGACTCCAGGAGGGAGGGCTTACACCAATGAGCACTTCCCAGAACTCCCACCACCAGAGTACCCATCCCTGCATGCCCGTGGTGAGACACAGCCTCCTCCCACCTCTGCAGGTGACCCTCCAACACCAGCAGGTAGGTCTGATTCAGTTACCTGTGGGGTCACTGCTCCTTCCCCCCAGGTCCTGTTGTGCACACAACTTTTTGTGTGCCCTCCAAGAGTGGAGTTTCTTTCCCCGAGTCCTGTGGAAGTCTTGTAATCAAATCCTGCTGGCCTTCAAAGTCTGATTCTCAGGGGTTCCTCCTCCCATTGCCGGACCTGCAGGTTGGGAAGCCTGACGTGGGGCTCAGAACCCTCACTCCAATGGGTGGACTTATGTGGTATAACTGTTCTCCACCCAGTAGTTATGGGATTTGATTTAATCATGTTTACGCCCCTCCTACTGTCTCATTGTGGCTTCTCCTTTGTCTCTGAATGTGGGGTGTCTTTTTTGGTGAGTTCCAGTGTCTTCCTGTCAATGATTTTTCAGAAGTTGGCTGTGATTCTGGTGCTCTTGTAAGAGGGAGTGAGTGCACATCTTTCTGCTATGCCATCTTAAGCTGGATCCTCATTTATTAAAGTATTGACTGCTTTAAAAAATTGAGAAATAATTTACATACTGTAAAATCCATCTTTAAAAAAGTACAGTTCAGCCAGTGGTTCTTAGTATATTCGCAAGACTGTGTAACCATCACCACTATCTAATTCCACAGAAGTTTCATCACCCCAAAAGAAATTACCAATTTGTAGTCATTCTCCATTTCCCTCTTTCCCAGCCCCTGGAAATCACAAATTTACTTTGATTTTATGGATTTGCCTATTCTGGAAATTTTTTAGGAATGGAATTATGCATGTGTCCTTTTGTGTATGGCTTCTTTCACTTAGCATAATATTGCTAAGTCCGTCTACATTGTAGCATGTATCAGTACTTAATTCCTTCTTGGCTGAATATTCCACTCTATGAATATACCACATTTGTTCATCCATCCATCAGTTGATGGACATTTGGATTTTCACTTCTTGGCTCTTAGGAATAATGCTGCTATGAACATTTGTGTAAGTTTTTGTGAACGTACATTATCAGTTCTCTATGTAAATTTCTAGGAGCGGAATTTCAGGATTAAATTGTATGTTTAAGTTTTTGAGGAACTGCCAAACTCTTTTCCACATCCTTGCCAGCACTCAATATTGTCACCTGCTTCTAAAAACAATTAGAGATGGTTACCGCAAAAGTACAACCATAGAAAGCAGTAGTTAACCATATGAATCAAAAATAGAAAGGGAAGCAAACCTATTGCCTCTTGAAGAATTACCTACTTTTTCTCCCATCCTGTAGTTTCCGTAGTATAGTGAAAAGAATCCTTGGGGAGGTTACATAGGAAGCAAAGTAGCATTAACTATGCAATGCAGATAAGAAATAAATACAAAACAATTTCAGGTATTTGTTGTTATATCTTAATACTAATCATTACAGCTCTCCAGTATAGAGTACAAGTTAATTTAAATAGAATTCTCTCAGCGTGAATTATTTTTTATTTCACTCTTGTCCATCTCCAGCAGAGTTATAATATGTGGCATTAATTTTGACCTTGAGGGATACCTGATGAACCTGAATACTTTTTGAATAGCTAAATGAATATCAGATTCTGTTCAGATTAGATTATAATTAATAGATGTAGTATTCTAATGCTTTATTAAATTTCTTGTAAATAATTTTCTGTATTTGGCATACTTAGTAACAATTTATCTGGATACTATACTGGATAATATGAAGTCTTGGGAAATCCATGTGTGTCTTTCAGATAGTCACATGTAAATTTAAATGTTTTAGAATACCCATTTCTGTACCTTTTTCCCAGTACTGGCTGTCTTCTATCTTTACCAGTATGCTAGGTAAAAATGATGTTTGTTGAGTTCATTTACATTTCTTTTATTCATGTGGTTTGTTATCTTTTCTGAGGTTCATTGATTATTTGAATTCCTCTGTCGATTGTCTTTTTCCTTTGAATTCATAGAAATTATTTATATAAAACTTATGTATTCTATGCAGTTATTCAAGGACACTTAAAAAACATTGGTTTAATGAATTTGCGAGTTAATATTTTTTCCAGTTAGAGTTCTTACTTTATTTATAGTGACTCTTCATCCATGTCTGGTGAAATACCAAGGTAAATACTTCAGCTAGCATTTCCCTGTTGGTGCTGGAGTGGCATCAGGGAAGCCCTTTTATGTACTTGCGGTTTGCCTCTTCCTAATTTTCTGCTTTTCTAGCCTTAGGGTTGCCTCTCTGGCCAGAGACATAAATTGCAGGTGGGAGAGTATAAAAGGAGTGGGAGTAGAAGTAGGTAACATGGGACTTTTATGTCTGTTTTGAATCATCCTCTCCTCCTTTATGTCTAGGTGAGATATAGCTCAGCTTCCATCTGTGGCTCATGTTAGGGACTGCCCCTCTTCACAAATCCTCTAGTTAACTAGTTGCAGCTAGGGATTTTCCTGTAGTTACAGCTTACATGTGAATCCTTGGCCAACAGCTCTGACCATGGAGCAGGCACAACTCCTAGTATCTCTTAATCATCCCTCTAGCTAGCCCACAGCGTACTCTCACCTTTAGCCTTTTATGTCTCTGACATGAGGTTTTTAAAGGGCTTTTATGAGAAAGGTCTATTTACCTTTTTTTAAACTGAGGTACAATTGACATGTAATTTACATTAGTTTCAGTTGTACAACATAGTAATTTGATATTTGTATACATTGCAAAATGATTACCACAATAATTATAGTTAATATTAGTTGCCATACATAGTTTACATATTTCATGTGTGTGAAATGAGGACTTCAGAGACTTATTCTCTTAGCAACTTTCAGATACACAGTAGAGTGCTAATTATAGTAACCATGCTGTACATTACCTCTTCATGGTTTATTTTATAACTGGAAGTTTGTACCTTTTGATCCATTTCACCCACCTACCACCTCTGGCAACCACAGATCTATCTGTATTCAGGAGTTTGATTCTATGTTTGTTTGTTTTTAAATTCCACATATAACAGATCCTATGGTATTTGTCTTTCTCCATTTGACTTATTTCACTTAACTTTGTGCCTTCAGGTCTATCTATATTGTCACAAGTGACAAGATTTCCTTCTTTTTTTGTGGTTAATATTCCATTTTGTATATAGATATAGCACATCTTTATTCATCTGTAGCTTTATCTCTTCATCTATTGATAGACACTTAGGTTGCTTCCATATCTTGGTTATTATAAATAATGCTGCAGTGAACATGGGGGTACATATATGTTTCAAATTTGTATTTTGGGGAACTTCCCTGGTGGTCCAGTGGTTAAAACCCGGTGCTTCTACTACGGAGTGCACGGGTTCTGTCCCTCGTTGGGTAACTAAGATCCCACGTGCCGTGCTGTGTGGCCAAATAAATAAATACAATTTTAAAAAAAATTAATGTTTTTGTTTCAGTTTTTTTTCTAAAGATAAATACCCAGAAGTGGAATTGCTGGATCATATGATAGTTATATTTTTAATTTTTTAAGAAACTTCTATACTGTTTTCCATAGTGGATGCACCGGTTTACATTCCCACTACAGTGCACAAGGATTCCTTTTCTCTACATCCTTACCAACACTTGTGATCTCTTGTCTTTTCAATAGCCATTCTAACTGGGGTGAGGTAATAGTTCATTGTGGTTTGATTTGCATTTCCGTGATGATTAGTGATGTTGAGCACCTGTGCATGTACCTGTTGGTCATCTGTATGTTTTCTTTGGAAAAATCTCTATTCATATTCTCTGCCCAATTTTTAATTGGATCATTTGGGGGGTTTTTTTTGGCTTTGTTTTTGGTTTTGGCCATGCTGCATGGCATATGGGATCTTACTTCCCGGACCAGGGATCGAAGCCACATCCCTGTAGTGGAAGCATGGAGTCTTAACCACTGGACCACCAGGGAAGTCCCTGGATTGATATTTTTGCTATTGACTTGTATGAGTTCTTTATGTATTTTGGATATAAACCCTTTATCATATATATGATTTGTGAATATTTTCTCTCATTCAGTGAGTTTCCTTTTCATTTTGTTGATGGTTTCCTTCGCTGTGCAGAAGCTCTTTAGTTTGATGTAGTTCCACTTGTTTATTTTTGCTTTTAAAATCAGATTCAAAAAATCATTGCTAGGATCAATGTCTAGGAGCTTACTGCCTATGTTTTCTTCTAGGAGTTTTATGGTTTCAGGTCTTATATTCAGGTCTTTAATCCATTTTGAGTTGATTTCTGTGTATGGTGTAAGATAGTAGTCTAATTTCATTCTTTTGCATGTGGCTGTCCAGTTTTCCCAACACTGTTTATTGAAGAGACTGTCCTTTCCCCTTTGTATATTCTTGGCTCCTTTGTCTTAAATTAATTGACCATATATGTGTGGGTTCATTTTTGGCCTCTTTATTCTGTTCCATTGATCTGTTTGTCTGGCTTTATGCCAGTACATACTGTTTTGATTACTTTAGCTTTGTAATATAGTTTAAAATACTGGCCTGTGGTGCCTCCAGTGTTGTTTTTCCTTCTCAAGATTGCTTTGGCTATCTGGGTTTTTTTGTGATTCCATAGAAATTTTAGGATTGTTTGTTGTATTTCTGTGAAAAATGCCATTGGAATTTTGATAGAGATTGCATTGAATTTGTAGGTTGCTTTGAGTATTATGGACATTTTAACAATATTAATTCTTCCAGTCCATGAGCCCAGAATATCTTTCCATTTATTTATGTCTTCTTCCATTTCTTTTATCAGTGTCTTAGAGTTTTCAGTGTAGATACCTTTGACCTCCTTGGTTAAATTTATTCCTGGGTGATTTTAAATGAGATTTTTTTTCTTTTTCTATTTGTGTCACACACTTTATTTGGCCATGCCATGAGGCTTGCAGAATCTCATTTCCCTGACCAGGGATTGAACCCAGGCCTGGTATTGAAAGCTTGGCATCCTAACCACTAGGCCACCAGGGAACTCTCCTGGGATTGTTTTCTTAATTTCTCTTTCTGATACTTCATTGTTAGTTATAGAAATGCAACAGATTTTCATATACTGATTTTGTCTTGCAACTTTACTGAATTCGTTTATTCTTACAGTTTTCTGGTGGAGTCTTCAGGGATTTTTATATATAATAAATATCATGTTATCTGGAAATAGTGACAGTTTTACTTCTTTCTTTCCAATTTAATGCCTTTTATTTCTTTTTCTTGTCTAACTGCTCTCGCTAGGACTTTTAATACTATGTTGAATAAAAGTGGTGAGAGTGGGCATCCTTCTCGTATTCCTGATCTCACAGGAGAAGCTTTCACTTCTTCAGCTTTTCAGTGTTAGGTATGATGTTAGCTGTGGGCTTTTCATAAACGGTCCTTATTGTATTGAGGTACATTCCCTCTATATCCACTTTGTTGATAGGGTCAACTTATATTTTTGATGAAAACTATTTACTTTAGGATAGTCTTCCTTTGCCTGTAATGTGTTGTGAGCCACTTTATTCTGATCATTTTTATATCAATCCAGTTCTACCTTGGTTTATATCTATAGTTTTCTTCAAAGTTTCTACTTTGATGCCATTCTTTCCTGTTTTATAGCCTTGAAAATCAGTGTGATTTTGAGAGGAAAGGAGAGTGAGAAGTAAACGTGTATGTTCAGTTTTCTGTTTTGAATGAGAAGTGGATTTGCCTAAAAGGTAATCTTGCCTCTAGTAGGAGAGAAGATTAAAAGAGGCAGGTATGGGTAAAAGTAGATCAGTAAGCAAGAAGATTAGCAGTTATTTAAAGAATAATTTGACCATCTCTGGTATGGAATAGTGTATATTGTTTCTTAAGGTAATTTTCATAATTAAATAGTGTTTGTTATTTCTGACAAACATTTTTTCATTTCATCATCATAGTTCTTCATTGTGGGTGGAATGTTTAAAGGTAGGGAACTGGCATTCAGTTTGGGAACCAGCTCACAGTCATAGTGCCAGGTCCTCTGGCTTTAATCTACTGCATATAAAGTACAAAAAGGGCACAGGTTTCCTGTTCACTGCTGGCTTCTTTGTGTGTAATAAGGGAACTTATATCCCAGGCTAAAGGCTTTCTTTTGAGTATATAGACTTTTCAAAGCTTTTAAGTTAGGTAGTGACATAATTAGGTATCTATTTAGTTGAATGATTCTGGTAGGACCATGGATATTGAAATAAGGGCAGGGATACTAGGGGCAAGGATGGTGAAAACAGGATCCTGCATCAACCTTGAAAAAAGGCAAAAGTGTAAGAGTGTGTCAGAGCTATTTTCATAGAGAAACACAAAGGATTTAGTGGGTTATTGGATTTTGTCTTGAGCTGCCAGGTGTTTATTGAATCATATTAATTATAGCTGTATTTACATAAACTATATACTGTGTGGGTCCTCAGGGGATCATAAGGAGGCAATGATTAAGCTGAGTTTGGTATAGCATAATCTGTTTATTAGTAAATTGTGAGGATAAATAATTATACTAATGAAATTAATGACTTCTCCTCTGCTTTAATCAAAGCAAATTTATCTTTTTGTTCTTTTCTTTAGCTGGAAGATGCTGGTTCAAGTAGTTTAGATAATCTACTAAGTAGATACATCTCAGGCAGTCACCTACCCCCACAGCCCACAAGCACCATGAATCCCTCCCCAGGACCCTCTGCCCTATCTCCAGGATCATCAGGTAAAGTCAACTGAGGTACCGCCTCATTTCTTTAACACCTTAAAAAAGTATCTCTCAGTATATGTATTAGGGTTCTCCAGAGAAACAACCAGTAGGAGAGAGGGGTGTGTGTGTGTGTGGAGAGGAGAGAAGAGAGGAGACAGAGGTTAAGGAGTTAATTGGCTCACGTGATTGTTAGGGCTGGGAAGTCTGATATCTGCAGGGCAGGTTAGCAGGGTGGAGACCCGGGGAAGAGTTGATGCTAGTCTTGAATTGAAGCAAAATTCATTCTTGTTCTTGGGGACCTCCGTCTTTTTTCTTAAGTTCTTCAACTGATTAGAGGCCCACCCTCATTATGTTCTACTCAGAATCTACTAATTTAAATGTCAGTGACATCTAAAAAATACCATTGTAGCAGCAGCTGGACTGGCATTTGGCCAAACAACTGGGTACCATATTCTAGCCAAGTTGAGACATAAACTTAACCATTACAGTAACATTTGTTTTTTCCTGATTGCTCTAATTATTTTTCTTCAAATACTGTAGGCAGGCTTCAGTCAACTGAAATAATAGTATTAATATATATATATATATCTGCAGTGTATACTGTTCACAACTCTAATTACCCCTCCCTTAACCCCTAGCTGTATTCATGTTTTTTGCTGGATTTGTAGATGAATTTACTTTCTATGTCTAATATTTTACAGTTGTCAGTTGAAAAATTCTTTGGTTTCATCCCAAGTTTAGAATAGTTTGCTAAATAATGAAAGAACTGAACATTTGTTTAAAAAGCAAGAATTGAGGAAGGGCAAGTGAATTTTCAATTTGCAGTTGAAAACTTAAAATTTACTAGAAACTATTAAAATGTGACTAATCAAATCCACGAGATATAGATCTCTTCTAAAATCCCAGTTTTATTAACCTTATTACATGAGTGAATGATTAAAGCATCTCCAAATACATTGACAGTGTAGAAGTGGTTGTGGAATTTATTCATGGTTTCTTACTGAAATATGCACCTCATTTCTAGAGTAAGAATAGTTCAGATTTAAACATGGGTTTTTCATAAGATGTATCATTAATACATTTTTTGCATCATATTATTTTTGAGGTTTAATATATGTATTCCAGGACTTTTTAAAGAAAGAATAATTAATAGAAATCTAAGATTATTTACCAAATGACTTTGGGTGGAATGGCAAATAGCTTTCTCTTCATATGGTAGTTTTCATTGATTTAAATAGTGTTGCTCTGAGAGGATTCTGAGAATGGTGTCTGGGCTCAGCTGAGAGAAACTGATTGATAGCTGCCAACAATTACACATGAAATCCTTGACTTAGAGACTAAGGCTAGGTCTGATTTCCAAGAATTGCTGAATTGCGTTGTAATAACACTTATATTCTGCAACTAGTAGATAGAATTCTGAATTTTCTTACTTGCATAGATACTCATTCTGACTTATTATTTTTCAGGTTTATCCAATTCTCACACACCTGTGAGACCCCCTAGTACTTCTAGTACTGGTAGTCGAGGCAGGTGAGTATTACATTAATAGCTTTATTTTTTCTTTTTATTAAGAAAAACTTCAAATATATATTTTAAAAAGTAGACTATTATAATGAACTCCCATATACTTTTTCCCATCTTCAACAATGGTCAAGTTATGGCCAGTCTTATCTCTCCTGTACTCCTACCCATTCCTCCTGGTCTATATTATTTTGAAATAAATCTCAGACATTGTATCAGTTTTCTTGAGACTATGTCAGTATACATCACTTAAAGGTAAGGATTTAAAAGTTTTATAACCATGGAACCATTATCACACTTAAAAAATTTTAATAGCTAACTCTCTAACATCATGGCAGAGCTCTAGTTAATGTTCAGATTTCCCAATTTTTCTCATAAATGCTTTATTTTTTTGGTTTCTTTGAATGAGATTCAGATAGACCCTATACATTGCCATCAACAAATATGTTGAGATCAAACTCAATGTATTTGTTGAAGAAATATATTTCTTACAGAGTTTTCCTCATTTTCCCATCTTGTCATTTAAATATACTACCTTCTTTTTTTTTCTCTCTGTATTGGTGTTTAGATCAGGAGGTTTGATTAGATTCAGATTTTATTTGAGGGCAAGGGGAGGGAAGAATACTTCATTGTGGTGATGTGTACTTCTCTCAGGATCACAAAATGTCTGGTCGCTTAGTTGGTTTTTGTGATAGTGGCCATTAATGATCATTGCCTTAGCGTGCTCTCTCTTTTTTCTTTTTTTACTAGTTTAAAAGTATTTTAATTATTGTATCATACCTTCTTTGTTTATTAGTTTAGAATACTTTTGTAAAGGGAAATTTTCTGCCATCAACTATTTGATTATAGAAAAGGCAGAATAAATTGATTCTTTCTCTTTATTTACCTATTTTTATAATGGTGAGTTGATTCCCAACACCTTCTGACAGTGACCAATGAATATTATTAACTTTATGGGCTCATATATTTAAATATATTTTATATGTTCTAAAATTATAGATGTCATTTTTATTGAGGCTTAAATTGTTCCATATTTGTCCTATCAGAACTTTTTCAAGTTGGCTTCTTAGTTCTTTTGCTATAACTCCAGGAGTCCTTGAAAACATTCTTGTTTCCTGTTATGAAACGATATTCCAGGTTCATCTTGTACATTTCTTGCCTCAGGCCTGAAATCAGCTATTTCTCTAAGAAATCCTGGTCATGTTAGTGATGCAAATCATGCTTAAAGACAATTTTCTGGGTACTAGGGGCACTCACTGCTACTGAATTGTTCATGGTTTCTTATGCTTTTTGGTGGACAGAGAGCTAAGAAATGGTAGAGTGTGTGTTTAGTTAAAGGTAAATATAATAAATGTTGACTGATTTTTATTCTTTACTTTGAATAATTTAGTGCAATGTAAGAAAGATTTTAAAGTATATGAATGTTTTTTATTTGTATACACGTGTATATATGCATTTTAAAGACTGGTTCTATGTTATATACTTGCTTGGCTTTTAAATTATACTTTAAATAATCAGTACTTTTAGAAGAAAAGTACAAATTGAGTGAAAGAAGTTTTCATTTTTGTCAGTAATACAGTCTTATAGTTATTCACTTCTCTTGCCAGTGGTTTTGCTTTGTGATCTAGATAGAACCAGTTAGTAGTGTACCTGTCCTCTTACCCTGTCATCACATTAATTCAGATAAGGACTCAAAAGCTGCAATAGTGATTCCTTAGAGGACACTTCATGAACCACTGTTATTGATGTTTCCTTCAGATGTTTGGGGGTAGAGAAGAATTTAAACTTCTTTTATATAGGGAGAAACAATCACTATACTAGTAGCCCGGGGAAATGATTGTTTACTAGATTCCTTAAATGATGTAGTGTAAGTGCCTTAGACCATAAAATGTGTTTTTAGGGTCTTCTGAAAGTTTGTTATATGTTTTTTAAAATTTGAAGCTAAGTTTATAACAACACATTCCTTTTAACCACGTTATGGAAGTATCCTTATCTGCTATAAAGTTGTTTTCACTTTAATGAACATTTCATACAACTTAAAATTTTCATATAATTGCTTTTATGTATACCATACAGTCAAATATATGTGGGCCTTTATTTGTTTTTGTTAGCTGTGGGTCGTCAGGAAGAACTGCTGAGAAGACAAGTCTTAGTTTCAAGTCTGATCCAGTGAAGGTCAAGCAAGAACCTGGCACTGAAGATGAAATATGTAGCTTTTCAGGAGCTGTGAAACAGGAAAAGACAGAGGATGGCAGGAGGAGTGCCTGCATGGTAAATTCCCAATGGAATCTGTCAGGGACTTCACTGATTCTTCTCTGAGTATACTAGTCTGGAGAGTCCTGTGGACCTATGTTTATTTTTGAATTTTTATGCCTAGTATAAGACAAATATCTTTTTCTAACTGATCTTAAGTGTCAACTCTAATTGATCAGAGAAGACTTACTTGTATTAAGGGCTCATTTCAGATTATCTTTTAGTTTGTACTTGGTCAGTGTTTTGCCATGATTCTAAATTGGGTTCTAGTTTGTTCTCAATTTATTAATCATTTCAGTAGTCACATTGAGTCTCAAGCCACAGAAATCCTTGGCTATTTTCCTGGACCTATAAGCTCAGGATTAAGACTGCTGACATGAAAGAAGTGTAATGCTCAAAGAGTTTTGTGATGAGAAGATTGCCTTTGGCTTATGAATTATTAACCATTTTAGAATTCCTCAGATAGAACATTTTATAAAATTTATAGTATAGAATGAAGGAAGGCCCAAGTCCCTCTTTGTTTAGAAATTTTGATCTTGTTTTTGTCTTCCTACCTATGCTTATGTCTCATTTTCTACATGGTTGGCACATAGAAATTTCAACTCTGTAGATTTAGAGAGTACTGTTCTTTCTTCACTCAGAACTTGCTTTGGAAAGTACCCCCCAAAAACAGTGCAAAAGAGTGGTGAAAGATTTTAAATTGTCACAGTCTTCCTATATTAGTAGAATGATAAGTGAGCAGAAGAATATTTCAAAATGCTTTTCAGAAGCTCTGTGACAATATGTGTAGCGCAGTGAACTGTATCTTGTGATAATCTATAATGGAAAGAATCTGAAAAAAAATATATATATATATATTACTGAATCACTTTGCTGTGTACCTGAAACTAACATGACATTGTAAATTAACTATACTTCATTTAGAAGAAATGATTAAAAAAACGAAGCCAATATAAAGAGGGGGAAAAGCTATGCAGCATATTTTTGAGTGACAAATAGTGTATCATAGTCAGCTCTCTATAGGAAAAGTATAACTCTGTGCTCATTTCCCAATCAATGTGCTTAACAGTTTAATTCCTTTATTATCTGAGGGAACCAGTATAACAGAGACTGCTCCCTAAAATCATACAGTAACATGCCTAAATAATTTTGAGGTTATTTTCATCCTTTTATGTTACTAATGTGATTTCAAATAATTTCACAATACATAATAAATTCCAAAATAATTTTAAGTTATGTCAGTATATCATTTTATATATACATGTTTACAAAACTTTAAACACACACACACACAAATGCACACATACACACTGCAAACAATATGGAGTAAATGATTCTTCAAGAATTTGTCATTGCTTTGTTTTAGTTGAGCAGTCCTGAGAGTAGCTTGACACCACCTCTTTCAACCAACCTGCATCTAGAGAGTGAATTGGACGCATTAGCAGGCCTGGAAAACCACGTGAAAACTGAACCTGCAGATATGAACGAAAGCTGCAGACAGTCAGGGCTCAACAGCCTTGTTAATGGGAAGTCCCCAGTTCGAAGCCTCATGCACAGGTCGGCAAGGACTGGAGGAGATGGCAGCAGCAAGGATGATGACCCAAATGAAGATTGGTGTGCTGTCTGCCAAAATGGAGGGGATCTCTTGTGCTGTGAAAAATGTCCAAAGGTCTTTCATTTAACTTGTCATGTTCCAACACTTCTTAGCTTTCCAAGGTACAAATGAAATAACTGATTTTTTTGTTATTTATTTTTATAAGCTAAAAAAATAACATAGTTATTCAGGGCAGATGGCCTTCTTAACCACTGCATAGTGTTTCTATAAAAAAGGGAGCCTATTACTCCATTACCTTCTGGAGATGTTAACAGCTGAACGAAGAAATGCCCTAGATCTGAGTTGTGTGTTAATGATAGAAAAAAATAGACTATTTCCTGGCCTTCAATTTATACTTAATATAAGCAAATTAGACAAACCTCTAAATTACGAGGGGCAAGAGACTAGGGTATTGAGAAAATTAGTTATATTGAAGATAATTATTTTATCTGTTGCCATCAATTTTAATAGGGTCTATAATAAAGACTTTATTTATGAATAGTATTCAGTTTGGGGCAACTCTATTTGATCTTACCAAAAACATACTTTTCTAATGTTTGAACGCCCTTGAAAGGCATTTTAAAGAAAACAACAAGTATTTTGTAAAAAATACCTTTAATGTCTTGAATTTTTTGAGGAATAGCTTCATCTTGACCATTGGAAACAGTTAATTGGTAGTGCCTGCCTGAAGCACTGTGTGCAGATTTCTCAGACTTTTCCTTTGATCCCCTAGTTGGAATGTCTTCTAGTCATTAACTTTGGAATAGACAGTTACTGAATTCCTTATTTAGAAGAAAAGAACCCCGGGTGAAAGATAAATGAAGTTTGGGGCAACATATGAGCATTGTCCTCAGACTATATGACCCACTTGGCAGCTAAGTCTGATTTCAAGCATTAAAACATTCATTGATGAGCACCCAGTGTGTAGAACAAGTGTGCTGGGCTGAGTTATGATACCTGTAGTCTGGTCGTATTTCTGTAGTGAACTAATTAATTAGCTTGGATAGTTCACTGATTTTCAGGGATTAGTTTCTGCATCTACAAGTAGTAGAGTTTGGATTAGAAGAGCTCTTTTTCTTCCCTTCCATTTTTCATATTTATGTTCATGCTATTTCGTCTCCAGTTGATTTCAGAGACCGTAAAATAGTGGAATCATACTTCTTTCAGCCTTCCTTCTTCCCCAACCCTAACCCCCTAATTTTTTAAGTGAAAGTAGACCAGCGTCCTTGGGAAAACCCAGCTTCTTTCTGCTTATAGATAAAAGATTCACATTTTCTCTCAGATTCCTGAGAAGCAATTATTTTAGTTGAATAATGCTACCCTTTTTGAAAAATTCAACCTTTAGGATTAGATAAGTAGTGGATATATGAACAATAACAGAATATTTTTCTGAAGAATTGTAATTCTTGACTAAATCTTAGAAGGTGTAGTCATTTCCCACAGATGTAATAAGGGCCTTCTAATAAGGGCCTTCTTTTTCTTCACTCTTTCAGAAAAGAAAAACATTGGCATTTTGGTCTTGTAATTAAGGCTTTTCATGTTTTTGATTCCTTTGGGTAGTAACATCTGCTGGAACATTAGAATTTTGCCACTGAAAGCTCTCTCTCAAAGGCAGATGCTTTGGAAGGAATTGGAACCATTTACACAGTTTTAGTATAGTCCCTAGAGTTAGAGTGTATACATGATGGGGGAGGGAACGGGGAGAATGCATTTGAAGTAATCAAATTGGAGTTTATGGTTTGATAGAAATCCTGATATAAACAGACTATTGACTGAGCAGATAAAGACTAGCCATAAAAAAATACGAGGGTGAGTCAAAAATTATCCACACTCTGGCTGTAGAATTTATTTTAATTAACTTTTAGAAAAGACAAATACATCATTTTGCAACATAATCTCCTTACTTTTGAGTACACTTTGTCCATCTGTCAACAAGGTTTTGTATTCCCTCATTAAAAAATGTTTTAGTCTGAGCTGCAAGCCATGAATGCACTGCTGTTTTCACTTCTTCATCAGAAGTGAATCTTTGTCCTTGTAGTGCTGCTTTCAGGGGACCAAACAAGTGAAAGTCTGAGGATGCTTTAACACCTCGAAATGAAGTTTTTGCAGAGTGTCGACATTATGGGCAGAAGTGTGCGGACATGCACACCCTCAGACCACAAAAAGTGAATCACTGCATACTGCTCTTCTTTCATGCAGATCACAAGTGGGGCATCCATTTTTACTCACAACGCAGTTACAAATGAACTGATGTAACACATTCACACCTGCACAGCAGTGACTGGGAAGACAGTAGCCTTGAATGGAAAGCGCTGATACGACAGTGCTAAGACTGTGTCCAACAGAAGTTGTAATATAACTGGAGTGTGAATAATCTTTGACTCACCCTTGTAATTGTTTTAGTCTCTGTATCCTGTAGTCTTCTTCGTGCATGAGGTCAATGTGATAGTAATACTGGGGTCTTGAGAATTGGTCTTATGCTGCAGGTATTGATCATCATTTTAGTATACTGTGAAGAGACAGACCCTTTTTGAATAGAGGTAGTGATGGTATATTGCTTTCAGAAGGTAATCAGTTGAAGAATGGAAACGTTTGGGGAAGTTTTTAATCACACAACTTCACTTTATGAGATTTGGCAAAAATAGTACCTCTCTTTTCCACAAAAGCTGGAAAGGAAAGAAGAAGAAACTGGAGACTTAACCTCTAGGGAACTAGCTTCCTTAAAGTGGGTTTTGTTATAATTACATGGACTAATTGCCTGTTTCCTTCTTCAGTGGGGACTGGATATGCACATTTTGCAGAGATATTGGGAAACCAGAAGTTGAATATGATTGTGATAATTTGCAGCACAGTAAGAAGGGGAAAACTGCACAGGGGTTAAGCCCCGTGGACCAAAGGGTAAGTGTCAAATAAGCTGATTTATTATTAGGGGTCCTGTAGTTGTCTGCCTACATCTTTTTTTCTTTTCTTTCAGTGTAATATACATATATCTGATAAATTTTCATTTTTTAATCTCATAACTTCTGCAGTCTGTATCTCTAGCCCTCAGCGCTAGGCTCTTATATCTAGCTTCCTCATACTTCACATTTCCCGGCCAAAATCTCGATTTCTAATCCTCTCCTTCAAAAAGCAAAAGCAATAAAGGCAAGAAAATAATGACATTAAAAACTGCATTCCTCTCTCAGTAATTCCCATCATGAAATGGTACCACCAGTCATCTCTGTTGCTCAGGCCAGAAATCTGTTAGAAATAGAAGAATCGGGAAGGACTATAATACCGTTTCTTGCTTCCCCCTACCATTACCTTCTGAGACAGCCATCATAGTTTTTCATCTGCACTCCTGTAATATCTCTTCACTGAACTCCCTGATTCTACTCTTGCCCCCTTACAGTCCATTTTCTATGCAGTACATAGTGTTCTCTTTTAAATATGTAAACAAGTCTATTACTTCCTTGCTTAAATTCCTCTAATAGCATTCCATTATAATAAGAATGAAATTCAAAATCCTCTCGTCATTTCACTCAGATTTTTGCTCATCTGGTCTATAGTCTGACCTCCAAAGACAAAATATCTTTCACATACGTCTATGGTCATTACAGTTATGTTTGGCTTTGATCTAATGTATAAACTTGCAAAATCCATCTTCCACTATCTTTGAGGAGAACGCATGTGTTTAAAGTATACAGACTTATATTAAAAGAGGCTTAAGCGTATAAAAGCTATAAATGTAAAATGCATATCAATTTACTTCTGATTGTATAACAAAATTCTAGAATTGGACTGAGAAGACACAGACAGTTTTTATTTAATTTTGAACCTGAGCAGAATCCTTTCAAGAAAGGGTATAGCAGGTGTCTTGCCTTCCTCAGGGAATTAAAATGAGTAACAACAACCATAAATTGTTGTGCAAAATGCTGTATGTTGCTTTTATGAATCATTCCCATTTGTATAAATAGTTAGAGGTAATAGTAGGTAGATTACCTGAGTTATCAGATAAGAACAAAGGCACTCTGTCTTTGATAAGTTCATTTAAAGTAGGACAAAAGATAGTCATAGTCTCAAATCTAAATAGGAAGCAAGGTGGTTTTCTTTGGGTATATATTTAGTTGGATAGCTAGTATGTAAGAGGCTTATCTTCAGTGTGTTGTAATACTTTATACTGATAAAGTTCTCATTCTCAAGAATATCATTTTAGGGGGAAAACATTTCATGGGTTTTCCCTTTCTTTTCTTGGGCCAGAAATGTGAACGTCTTCTGCTTTACCTCTATTGCCATGAATTAAGTATTGAATTCCAGGAGCCAGTTCCTGCTTCGGTGAGTTGTTTGCCTTAGTATCTTCCTGTTGAAGAAGTTTTAATATAATAGTATGGCTCTTGGGACTTCCCTGATGGTCCAGTGGTTAAGACTTTGCCTTCCAATGCAGGAGGTGTGGATTCGATCCCTGGTCAGGGCGCTAAGCTCTCACATGCCTCGTGGCCAAAAAACCAAAACATAAAACAGAAGCAATATTTTAACAAATTCAATAAAGACTTTAAAAATGGTCCACATCAAAAAAATCTTAAAAAAAAGAAGAGTATGGGCTCTGGCCTTAGACTGCTAATGTTAAAACTCAGGCTTGAATAATCTCCTTAACCCTCAAGTTCTCTTCTAATACTGTTTCTTCCCTCATTGGGTTATTTTGAGAATTCTGTACAATAACCTGTGTAAAATGCTTTAGCATAGTACCTGCTAAAATTTCTGAGTTATAAGAAGTATTTGTGATGTTATTAGGGCTAAATGGATATGAGGTTCACTTGTTAAAATTGCAGTTTGTTTTTTAAAGACTGTTGCTGTGATGAAAACTTAATGAATTTAATTTCCACGTTCTCTTTTATTGGGTTGGCCAGAGAGTTCATTCGGGTTTTTCCACAAGATGTTACAACCCAATACTTTTTAAATGGATGTAAGGGATACAGATACAGGTATAATGGAAAGAGTCTTGAATCAGAAGACTTAACTTCTAGTTCTGCCATTAACCATCCTTATAACTGGGGAAATTACATAACTTTCTTCTTTTGCTTTTTTAACTGTACAGTGGGAATATTGAACTGAATTATTTCTAAGGTTCCAGTAATATGATTGATTCTAGGATCTGTACCTTGGGGAGAAAATAATCTCTATAAAAGTATTATTTTTAATAAAAGTGTAAAGTCGAGCCTTCATAAGCCCTCTTTTGTGAACATTCAAGATTAAGAGAGGACTGGGGAAAATTTGCAAGCCAGCGCTCTTCGTTTATCTCTCTCTTTTTTTTTTTAAGCTCTTTATTGTAATATAATTGCTTTACATCTTCTTTTATCTTAAAGGAGATTTTTGTAAGGAATAAAGGCTCTAAAATCCCATAGCAAAAGGAATACCAGGGATGCTCAGTGCCTTATAAATGGGATAAGAATATGCTACACACAAAAAAGAAAAAAAAGATTTCAAAACAAAACAAAAAGAATATGCTACACATATTTGCTTGCCGTCAGTTGTTGAATTAAGATATTACTGGGGCTTCCCTGGTGGCACAGTGGTTAAGAATCTGCCTGCCGGTGCAGGCGACACACGGGTTGAAGCCCTGGTCTGGGAAGATCCCACATGCCGCAGAGCAACTAACTAAGCCCCGTACACCACAACTACTGAGGTCATGGACTGCAAGTACTGAAGCCTGCGAGCCTAGAGTCTGTGTTCCACAGCGAGAGAAGCCACTACATTAAGAAGCTTGCTCACTGCAATGAAAAGTAGCCCTCACTTTCCGCAACTACAGAAAGCCCACGCGCCGCAATGAAGACCCAGTGCAGCCAATAAATAAAATAAATACAATAAATAAATTAAAAAAAAGATATTATTGAATACCAGGCCTGTTATAGAGTATTGAATAGTAATTTGTTTACTGGGTAGGCTCAGAAATGGATTTTTAAACTATAAAAGGTCTAGATATAAAGAAGATGTTCAGATAGTAATCATCTGATACCAAGAAGTCTGTCTGCTCTTCAAGTTTAGAGACTTTACAGTAGAAAATTACTTTCCAATATTTTCTTTTCATGAACTATTTAAATAGTTTCTCCATGTTCAGTTATTTTGCAAAGATATAAAGTTTTGGCCAAGAGTTGGGATCAGAACTCCAGGCATAATCACTAAATGGTTAATAAAAATCTTTTCCCATCTATTGCTCTGTGATACAAGGTTTTATCCTCTAACAATAGTCTAATAACACATTTTGTAATCTTCTTCACTTTTTTTTAAAAAAAAACATTTTGTAATCTTTTTCACTTTTTAAAAAAAAAAAAAACAGGAGTCATACAATTCTGATGGGCTAGATGTGTCCTTAACACTAGTGGTTGGCTACCCTTGCTGATTGCTTTTTCTCCAAATTTTCTTATTTAAGATAGAACTTTGGGTCCTTCACTAACCATGTACACTGCCACATATACTGAATATGATTTAATTTTCATGATGTGATAGTGGCAGAAGTTTTAAAGTACAATTCATTGTACTCAAAATTTGCATACAGCTGGCTCAATCAACACTTTTTTCTCTAAAATTAATATGTTATGCATTTTCAAATTAAACACTTCAGCATTTTGGAGGAATCCTTATCTATCCTTATTTGTTTCTTTAGATACCAAACTACTATAAAATTATAAAGAAACCAATGGATTTATCCACCGTGAAAAAGAAGCTTCAGAAAAAACATTCCCAACACTACCAAATCCCAGATGACTTTGTGGCTGATGTTCGTTTGATCTTCAAGAACTGTGAAAGGTTTAATGAAGTATGTTAGCTTCCAAACTAGAGTCTTGTATTATTAGTTTTTGTTTGTTTGCTTATTTTGTTACTGGATTTTGTTTTTCCTGCCAAAAGGTTTTTCTAAGTTGATTTAAAAATTTATTCTGCTTCAGTTCTGTCAAAAGTAAAATTTGATTGCATCCACAGCTCCGAAGAAGAAAGTTTACTGTGTATAATTTGAAGTATATACTTAAATATAATGTAATAAATTAAGAGTATTATCGGAGATCCCTTTCTGAACATGTTGAGGGTTGAAATAAGTATAGAAGATAGTCTGTAGTTAAGTATATTTTGTGGGAAATGATTACAGACAAGCCTACATTTTGGATACCTTTGATTTTATTATCGACCATAGAAATATAGAACCTTAAAATTATAAACTCAGGTGGCTCATCTTGAATAGTAGCCCAGAGTGTATAATGTTGAATTATCTGATCTCAGCAATGTGATTTTCATTAACTTTGGTTATGTATTTTTTTGAGAATAAAGATGAGCTGTCTATACCTTTAGAAGAAATATGATAAATATTTACCTCCTTCAAGGAAATTTTTTTTATCTTTGGGAAGGTCAAGTCTCTTATTGTTAAGGAATATTTTCATTATTATGGGAGAAGAAAATAGAATTGGATGAGAATCTATAAAATCTTCAAAAAGATTACTACTAAAATCTCCTCTTATTGATAAAATTTGGGTGCCATATGAATATTACTAAAAAATCACATTGAATCATTTTAAGTGTACTCATAGTTGCCTCTGGGTGACTTTTTAAAATTAAAAAAAAAAAATCTTATTAGGTGACAAGTCTGGTCACCTTTATAGTGATGTGCCACAGAGAATATTGTAAAACCTCACTCACTTAAAGTTACATTAATACAGTCCTAAGTTTCTTGTCTTACTTTCTAATCCAGTTACATTATTTTCAAATAAGTACGCTTTCATGAACCATAGCTAACATTTGCCGGGTAGAAGACCCATTTTATCTGCTTTAATAATAGTTAAATAAATTATGATTAACAAATTGCCATACAGATAGAATTCTAAGTTGTTGAAAGTTTGGCAGTTTTTAGAAAAACATTTCTTATTTTATTCGTTTCACAAATATTTTTCTCTTAAATAGATTGTTGTATTCAGACCAACTCCTCACTAATTCAGGTTGACCTCACTAATTCAGACTTTGAGACAATTTTGCAGTAGCTTTAATAATAGCTTTGTAAAGACAGTGGGTCCATGTTCTGTATAATTTTAGAAAGCACTTGATCTGGTCGTAGCAGTTTGTTCCCCCTAGTATGGCTGACTTTCGTCGCCAATCCTATGCAGTCTTATAACTTTAGAAAGGATTATAATTTCCCTTTTTTTTTTTTTGACTCTGGTATCCTTTTTAGATGATGAAAGTTGTTCAAGTTTATGCAGAAACACAAGAGATTAATTTGAAGGTAAGCTTTTCAGACCATGCAAACTTGGTGAAGGAATATGCATTACCAATAGGTGAATATTCCTATCTTTTGCTTGCAGGCTGATTCAGAAGTAGCTCAGGCAGGGAAAGCAGTTGCATTGTACTTTGAAGATAAACTCACAGAGATCTACTCAGACAGGACCTTCGCACCTTTGCCAGAGTTTGAGCAGGAAGAGGATGATGGTGAGGTAACTGAGGACTCTGATGAAGACTTTATACAGCCCCGCAGAAAACGCCTAAAGTCAGATGAGAGACCAGTACATATAAAGTAAAATGACATAAACTTAAATCAATTGTTTAAAGAAAGAAAAGAAAGAAAAACTTTTATTTAAGTGTTGCTGGAATCTCCTGCCTACAGTGAGCACCTCCTTGAAGAAGCTGATAGCTTTTACACAGTATTAGATTGAAATAATGGACAGAAAACACATTCTTGTCAAGAAAGGGGGAAAGGACTCTATTTGCAACTTTAAAAGTAAAAACAAAAGTGAAATGGTTTGAAAATTTCTGTTACTTCAGAGAATGGTTCTGATTGTTAGAATGGGCAGATGTTGATCATTTGGTATTGATTGATGCAGGATGCTGAGTGTTCAAGTACTTAAGGGTCATGTCACTGGTTAAATTGTCTCTTTGGACTAGAGTGCACAGTTATTAAAACAACTTTTAAGCCTCCCCCTCCACACATATACATAGTGACTTATTTTCTAGTTAAAAATCAAAGTTGCTCAGATTCCATTTTGATTTCAGTGCAGATGTGCATTGAATCATGCTGTTATATTTTCCCTCATTTTGATGCTGTTGGGCCTTAGTTTTTATATTGATTTAAAGAACTCAACAGAAGTTTTATTTTCTGTTCATACTTAAGAGTCTAGGAAACATGACCATTGATCGTTATTTAATCAACTTTAATGTTCTACTGAAATACATATGGTAACTTTTCAGTAGCAGATCATTTACAGTAGTCATTTCTAGAAGATACTTCCACAGAATTGCACTTCCCAGTCAAATCATCTGATCATACAGTTATTCCCATGAAAGGTAGAATGTTTGAAAATTAATCTAGCTTTCTGTACATTTAAAATTTAATTGAGAAGGTGACAGCTGGCTCTTATCCAGTCTTCCTTCATATCGGTTTTCTGATAGACCACTATTGGCAAACAGTAATCTGTCAACTACCAAATGTGTAAAATTTTCTGTATTTCACTTTGTCTTATTTGTAAATAGTGAACTAAAACTTCTGGCAGATCAGCAACATTTGCTGAGCCTGTTTTTTAAGCTAATATGTATTCTTACTAATGTTCCTATCAAGAATGGATTTGTAATATATGCTGTCTATTTCTAATGTTCACATTCATATTTTGAGGTTCTATCTTATTTTAATAGAGAACAGACTTCTCAGAAAATCTTCAGAAGCAGCTTATTATTAAAATATCAAAATATTGAAATAAACCCGGTGGGGTTAGATTACTCATCCGTCCACCAAGTGGGACATTTGCATGGACTGGGGGCTTAAAGGACTTAGAAGAGACCTGTAAGTATATCCTGAAAATGAGCCAATCAATCCCCACTTGAATGGTTACTAGAGTAAACCCACCTTTACTACCCTGATTTAGCACCCAAGGCAGATAAACCACCTTGGCTCCGTTTCATTTTTCTTCTCTTCATTTGTGATGCTCAGATCCAAGATGTGTGTTCTAGACTATGTACAGGCTTGTCTTTTGTTAAGTTAAAAATTTTAGTCCTACTTTTGTATGGACATGTTAGAATGTAAAGTGACCAAAATAGAAGACTTGCCATTAGATATTTTTCAGACGTCAGCAGATTTGTGGCAAATCATTTGCCTTTTTAAAAATTCAGCTTAAACAGTTCCAGACAGTAGACTACTCAGAAAAAATTATTTGACATAATTGTCTAAGAGGTAAATATTTTTTAGTGCATATCAAATCAAATAAAGTGCTCTAAAGAAGTTATTATACAAATTTCTTTGGGTTGTTTTTCTTTTCTTCTTAACCAGTGGTGGGGGTAAACATGAATATGGTTTAAGCCTTCTGGTGGTTTATTGGTTTTATTATTGCTACTGACTTCACTCTGTGGCTTTCCTTTAGCTTCTTTTTCAGTTTTCTTATAAGTTAAACTTCAAAACACATACCAAACTGTTTTATCATTTTACTCAGATTTCAAGTTCTTAAGAACAGGTTTCTTATAAAAAGAAGAAAATTGTTTAAAAAAATGCCTTTATCTATGTTCATTTTCATCTTTCCCATAACATTCATGATTTCAGTTTATCAGGAGACTGACCTGAGGGCACACTTTTGGAAAGTGATGAGTAACAGTATAACTTCATTTTACCAAGCCATTGAGTTCTAATATTTTATGCTTGCTCTTCACATGAATCCTTTTCACGGGTCTTAGATAATAAGTTCTACCAATGAGGGCAGAACTTTATAATTATAAAAATTTTAATCTTATTTCTAGATATTTGGGGCCTTAAAAGGTAATGTGTTCCCTTCAAAACATTTCCATGTTAGATGGAATTTTTGGTTATTGTTTTACTTTAAGATTAATTCTAAAAAAGCCACTTTTGCCAGCATTTAATAGGCTCCATTCCTGTTAACAGAGGGTAGTTCATACTACTGAGGAATTACTATTAAATTATATAGCTAGCAACGTAAAGTGAAGTTATTAACTTTAGATTCATTAAAGCTTTTTTTCCTTGCACATTTATCATTTGTGTTTCTAAGATGATTTGTTTAGCACTAATACAACTGTAAAAAAGTATGAAAATTTAAATTGATATTCATATATCTTACGTGTTTATCTTACGTGTTTTCCTATTCATTTATGTTTTAAACAAATATTGAATATCAATCCCTGAAGGCAGTTTTTTTTTGATACTCCCTTACATGTGTATTCTTTGTTTTTTTAAAAGGCAGTATTTTTGATTTGGAGATGTTAAATGTTTCCTTAAAAGCTTGCAAACTTTAACCACACTTCATTTTTCATTTCCACTAAGAACAAAGTGTTCCTCAGTCTGTTCCTCTGGCCTAAATTTGTATTTTTCAGCGCTTGGCTCAGCTGATTCACTGAGTGAAGGAATTACTTTGCAAGGTGAAGCATGTATGTGTTCCAAAGCATGGTTAAATTGTAGGTCATGCTCTGTATTGAAACATCAAGTCATTACCACAGAGAAAGGTTAAGGCATTGAATCCACTGTTGAAATTATTCTTTTTGGAATCAACAAGGTACTTTCTGACTTCTATTCTTATATAAGGGAATTTTAAATAAATTTAGAAGTTAGTTAATTCTAATCTTTTGTTGTAACACTTCGAGATTTTTAGTTAATCCAAAGAAGTAATGCTTTTCAATAGAAGCAAGAGGTTTATGGTGTGCAAATTCTAGATTTATCAATTACCTCAGCAGGTATCCTGCCATGTAAGTATTTAGTGATTAGTTTTAATAAGCCAGTAGACTTAGGTTTTCTGACTATGCTCTTGGTTTCTGGCCTACCGTATGTTATTAAATAGTCTCTTAGTATTCAGGATGGGAGTAGATGCTGTGCCCCGCCCTCTCCCTTGGCCTTTTAAAGTCCCTTACCCATGCCCACTCACATACAACACATGAAGTATAAAAATCTCATTTCTTGAGGTCAGCCCTGCTTATTTGCATACTTAACTTTGGATCAGTGAGTAGTTTTATAAAATTCACCCTCCCCAACTTCCCTAATTAAAACAATCAAGTTCTTATTTATACCATGAATTCTTAACTCATACCATCTGTATTAATCTGCTGGAGGTGATCAAAGGTTTAGGGTGTATTGCAGCTTGATCATATACCAGACCTGGCTGTTTTATTTCTCTCACAGTTATCTCCTCCTTGATAAAGCAATAACACTGCTTTAAGTCTGTTGCCTAATAGCATGTCATAATCCTCTCCTGGATGGTGATTTTATAGGAAGGTTTGTATGCATATCACCCAGTCTATCTTTTAAAAATTAAGGAATTTAAATGTATGCTGGAGCTAATGACAATATATTGTGGCATTTTATTTTAAAAATTGGGGAAAGTTGCATATTTTTTTAAAAGTAGGCATTTGAGTAAAAAAATTGAAGGTACTTTTTTAAGAAAAAATTTATATGCCACAGTTTACATAGACATTTCAGATTTCAACATGTACTCTTGGATATAATGGTTTCTTTTACTTAGTCAAAATGCATGTGTAGCATTTCTTCCATCTTAGTTCCTTGTGTTTGCCTTCGTGGTCTTTTATATATTTTTTATTATATCTGAGAAACAAGACTATCTTCAAAAATAAGTCAGTTTGGATATATTTATTATAATCAAACTACAAAATGTACAAAATTAAGTTTAGCCCTTTTCTTGCAAGTGATCTTTAAAATTAAAAATGCTGTTCTTTTAAATCCACCAAATTTGTATGGGGAAGGCACTGAAATGATTTTGTAAGTGCCACTGCAACATTCCCTTTCAAATGTGGCCTAAATTTCAATCTTAACGAAATGCTTGTCTGCTCCTGGTCTGAAAAATGTAGGCGTTAACTATGTTTTAAATCACAGTGAAACATGTATATAAGCCTATAACGAAAAGATTTGTGCAATCTGAAAGCCCGTTGATTTTCTGTGTAGACATCCCTACACATGAAAGGGTTAAATTCACAGCCTTACTAGTTCCTTGCTTCCAGTATTTCAACTCTTCTCCCCTCATTATTATTACTGATAGTACAATTACTATTATTTTTGCACATAGTTAACTACCCATCAATATGATTCTGAAAGAAAGAGTGCTGTTTCTGTGGTATTGTATTCTCTAAATAATCATATTTAATTTTTTTAAACAAGGTTGCAGTTTCTAATTGTTCCGTTCCTGTGTTTTTTGCTGGTGTGTAATAAAAGCAAGATTTTCTTTTCATGGTTATTTAATACATTAGCTGCCTGTAAATATTTCTTGTTATAATGCTCTGGAATGTGTTGTAGAAGTTGTATTAGATTAGTTTAAAGCCTTGTTTGAAAGCCACATTGTTTTGGTTATTTCTATTAAATTAGAAAATTGAAAAAGTTTTCAAATGAATTTCTTTTTTTTCCTTTCTCTTTGAGTTTAGATTTAATCATTTAAATTTATTTTAAAAATTTATACTATGTGCGAGAAACCGGAGATATTGTCATAAACAAGATAAAATACAGCCCCTGCCCTCATGTGTTTAGACTCTGTTGGAGAATGATGGGTGCTATGATAGGGATTAACAGAATATAGTTAATAACACATAGGAAAGGATCTAACCCCAAATTTTGTTGGTCAGTGACGCGATCTCATTCATAAAAGATAGGATCAGGTAAAAGAGAAAATGAAAAGAGAAAAATAAATATACAGAAGCCTAAAAATGAAAGAAAACATCTACATATTCCAGGACCTGAAAAGTTCAGTTTGGCTGGAATAGAATGTAAGTTGGAGTAGTAAAATACTAAGCTGGAGAACTTAGCAGGGTCCTTTTCAAGCAGAGTGTCTTGAAAGTCGTGTTAAAGGGCTTGGGGCTTTCACTGAGGGCAACAAGGAGCCCCTGAAGAATATTAAGCAGGATGGGTCTTGGTGAGGTGACATAATCAGATGTGCCTTTTTTGAAAGCTCATTTTAACTATGAAGAATGAGTTATGGAGGAGATTGGTAGTGAAGAGGTAGTTGTAGGCTTTGAGTAATCTAGGTGAGCCCTAAACTAGCTGTCTGGCAGTGGAGATGGAAAATAGTCAAACTTTACAGAGACTTAAAAAGTGAAATAGACCAGTAACTGAGGCTACGCAATTGCCTAAGGTGTATTTTATGTGGTACCTATTAAGTGGGAGAAAGGAACGGGTTTGGGGATTTGTTGAGTTAAAGGTACCTCTGGAAAATTAAGGTGCAGGTAGGTGTCCATAGTTCTGGTGCTTATGAGAAATCCCTGGGCTGCAGATAGAACCTGTAGGATGCATCAGGAATCATATCTGTTTTATTCATCACTGAATATGCCTAGCATAGGATAGGCATTCAGTAAACAAATGTCAAAGTTGAGCCACTTGCATAATAGTTGGTAACTAAAACAATGTAAGAGTATAGTATTCCCTAGGAAATTTATAGAATGAGAAGGGTAGAATACTTAATGATAGAGGAGACAACATTTAAGGAGTAGGAAAAAAGACTCCGCAAGTATACTGTGGGTTAGTCATGGAAGACGAGAAAAAGATTGCAAGAAGGGGTGTGAAGTATCGGTGATAAAGTGTTGGACCAAGAGATGAAGTAATGCTAAAGTGGCTGTGTAGGAATTCAGAAGCCCTAGATGACCTTGGTAAGACCTGCTCCAGTTTGAGCAGCAGCAAGAGTTCAGTAGGTTAGCTTAATGACTGAGTGTAGACTGTTCTTTGAAGAAATATGGCTTTGGTTTTTCTTTAGGTTATACAGAGCTTATGGCCATGAACAATCAAGTAAAATATCAGAATGAAACTTCCAGATTATCTTGCTAGATGCATTTTGTGTAGTGGAAAAAGCATGGATTTTGGCCATTAGGGCGACTTTCATTTAAACCTTTTGATTTGAAGTGATAGATTTACTGATCTGTGTGAACTCTGAGTTTTACTTCAGTTGTTTGTGTTGTGAAATGGGGATAGTCATTATCCACCTCATGGAGTTGCTATGGACACAAGACCATTTGTAGCCACAGGGTTGACACATAGTAAGTTTTCAACAACCATTTAGCTTCCTTTTTCCTGTTTCTTCTTCCTGCTATTGCCATTTAAAGGGGGACGTTAGAAATGTAATTTCCCTCTTTTTACTGATGAGAAAAGACTTCAGTACAGGACCCCAAGGCTTTTAAATCTATCCTCAACTCTCAAGTAGTTAATCTTATCCTTCACTAATTTAATTGGTCCTTAGACTTCTGGATCCCAACAGATACCCATATTTTGCTCTGGATTTTTAGGGAATACATAAATGCAAAATGAATTGGTAGGATGCAGTATCTAATGCCAGGTTCTGTTTCAAGCCTCCTCTTTTCATATTACTTGGCCTCAGGTAGTGGTTACAAATATGCTACTATTGTTGATTTGGAAAGGTAATACATAGGGACATCAGTTTCTGACAGTATGGCAGACTGCATGTCTTGAGGAACTCTGATGGTCCAAACATGTGAAATGCTGGATAAGATTAACTTAAAAACAAGCAAAAAACCTTATTTAAATGTATTACTGGGCTAGCAAAGAAGAAAGATGCTCAAAACTCCACCCTATCACCTGTAGCATTTTTGCCAAAAAGTATTTGACCTGAATCTAATCATGTGAAATAGACAAAAGTGGAATATAGGACATTTACAGAGATGCCTGATGTGAGTTCTTAAAGTAACTTGTGTAAAACAGGTGTGGAGACTATTCTAGATCAAACAGTGACATGCAATGCCTGAACTTAGATTTGATCTTGAATTAAATAATCTCAGCCATTAAAGACATTTTAGGCACATCTGTGGGAATTTGTATGTGACCTCTTAAATGATATGGAATGTTTAATTTCCTTATGTATGATAATGGATTTATGCTTATATAGGAAGTCTCCCTTTTCTTAGGACATGGCATTATGTAATATCTAGGGATGAAGTATTTTATTATTGTAATTATTGCCTATGAGTAGGCAAAGTGTGTGTGTGTGTGTGTGTGTGTGTGATAGTGCAAATGTAGCAGAACAACTTCTGGTGGATCAGTTAAGGGTAAATGGGTGCATACTGTATTGTTCAAATTTCTGGAGACTTGAAAATTTTCAAAATAAGTTAAAATTAATGGGGGGAGAGGTGGGACAAAAACCATGAATCTAGAGAATTGTGTTAAAGAAGACAGTTGTTCCAGGTGTCCTAAGGACTTTCGAATGAGCTAAACTTTAAAATGGTGACAAAGCATAGGGCAACGTAAGTGAAATCTGAGTGAGGAACTCTTCCAAAACCTGGGACCTCAAAACATGATACACTCAGTGAAAGAATGAACCAGAATAACCTGCCTCAGAGAGAGAACTGGGTGGGGGGAAGAAAATAAATCTTCCCTGAGAATTTGTACCCACAAGCCAACACAGACTCATACTTCTATGCAGTCATAAAAATTAGTTTCAGGTTAGAATTGCTTCCAGGCACTTAACAAGTAATGTTAATACTCTCTTACAGAAAGCACTTTAGATCCAATCTCTAATAATTTTCGTAAGTAGTGTTCCAGTAGTCTTAGACTCATATTCAGTCACAAAAGTGAGAAATTATTTTTAAAAATTCAGGAGAAACAGATTTTGACCTGTAATGGCTGCAGATATTGAAATTATTGGATGAGTGTGTTCAAAGACATTTTTTAAAAAATTAGCATCTCTAAAATTGGGATGGCATTGTATTGTATTTTGGTTGTTAGTGGTACAAAAAAATGGTGTATCCTTCAATACTTGATGGCTTATATTCACTGAAATACAATACAGGGAATAAAAGAGGACATCAACATATTGAGAAGGAACAAGAGTATTAGAAATTGTGGAGGCACTTCCTGGTTGGCACATTGGTTAAGAATCCGCCTGCCATCGCAGGGGACATGGATTCAGGCCCTGGTCTGGGAAGACCCCACATGCTGTGGAGCAACTAAGCCTGTGTGCCACAACTACTGAGCCTGTGCTGTAGAGCCCATGAGCCACAACTGTTGAGCCCACATGCCACAACTACTGAAGCCCACGTGCCTAGAGCCTGTGCTTTGCAACAAGAGAAGCTACCACGATGAGAAGCCCACACACCACAACGAAGAGTAGCCCCCACTCGCCACAACTAGAGAAAGCCCGTGCACAGCAGCAAAGACCCAATGCAACCAATGAGTAAATTTTTTTAAAAAATGGTGCAGTGGGGGATAACAAAAGTACATGGGAAGAAAAATGATCAGTCAGACTTAAATAATAAAACATTTGGACATGAAAAACATAAAAGACCAAGATGAAATTATACAGAATGCAGTACATCACAGAGACAGAGTGTATGAAGGAGGTTAAAGGACAAGAATATGTGGAGAAGGTCAGTGAACATCTGTGTATAAGGAGGAGATAATAAAATGGTTTTGGATGATATTTGAGGGTATTTTTGGCTGAGAATTTGCCAAATTTGATTAAAGTCCAACATCCTCAAATTTGTGGAGTCTGGGAAATAAGTTGATATCTAGGTCTACTGAGCTAAGTTCCGAAGGATAAAGTCTAGAACCTACAAAGGTGAGAAGTCAGAGCAATACCCTTATGAAGCAGACCACCAAAATAGAGGGTCTTAAAAGAGCAAGAGCAGACCTTACTTAGAAGTAATAATAATTAGTATTACAGCTGCTTAAGAACAACAATGAAAATCAGAAGACAGTAGAATAATATTTTAGATACTGAGAGGAAGCTGTTAGCCTAGATTTCTGTACCCAACAAAACTATCAAAAAAGGTAAAGAGCTCTTAGATAGCTTCCTCCACAAGAGGGCAGACAGCAGTATCAAGCAGTATCAGCAGTATTTTGTCTTGTGGAACTGAAAACCACAGCCACAGAAAGAGAAAATGAAAAAGCAGAGGACTTTGCACCAGATGAAGGGACAGGATAAAACCCCAGAAAAAAAAAAACAACTAAAGGAAGAGGAGATAGACACCCTTCCAGAAAAAGAATTCAGAATAATGATGGTGAAGATGATCCAGGACTTTGAAAAAAGACTGGATGCAAAGATCGAGAAGTTTACCAAAGACCTAGAAGAATTAAAGAGCAAACAAACAGAGATGCAACACAATAACTGAAATGAAAAATACACTAGAAGGAACCAACAGCAGATTAACTGAGGCAGAAGGGCGAATAAGTGACCTGGAAGACAGAATGGTGCTAATCACTGATGCAGAAAAGAATAAGGAAAAAAGAATGAAAGAACTGAAGACAGCCTAAGAGACCTCTGGGACAATGTTAAATGTGCCAACATTCGCATTATAGGGGTCCCAGAAGGAGAAGAGAGAGAGAAAGGACCCCAGAAAATACTGGAAGAGATTATAGTTGAAAACGTCCCTAACATGGGAAAGGAAATAGCTACCCAAGTGCAGGAAGTGCAGAGAGTCCCAGGCAGGATAAACCCAAGGAGAAACATGCCAAGACATAGTAGTCAAAATGACAAAAATTAAAGATGGAGAAAAGTTATTAAAAGCAACAAGGGAAAAACGACAAATAACATACAAGGGAACTCCCATCAGGGTAACAGCTGATTTCTCAGCAGAAACTCTGCAAGCCAGAAGGGAGTGGCACAATATATTTCAAGTGATGAAAGGGAAGAAGCTACAACCAAGAATACTCTACTCAGCAAGGATCTCATTCAGATTTGACAGAGAAATCAAAAGTTTTACAGACAAGCAACAGCTAAGAGAATTCAGCACCACCAAACCGGCCCTACAACAAATGCTAAAGGAAATTCTCTAAGCAGGAAACATAAGAGAAGGACCTACAAAAACAAAAAACAATGAAGGAAATGGTAATAGGAACATACATATCGATAATTACCTTGAATGTAAATGGACTAAATGCACCAACCAAAAGACACAGACTGGCTGAATGGATACAAAAACAAGAACCATATATATGCTGTCTACAAAAGACCCACTTCAGACCTAGGGACACATACAGACGGAAAGTGAGGGGATGGAAAAAGATATTCCATGCAGATGAAAATCAAAAGAAAGCTGGAGTAGCAATAGTCATATCAGATAAAATAGACTTTAAAAGAAAAAATGTTACAAGAGACAAGAAAGGACATCACATAAAGATCAAGGGATCCACCCAAGAAGAGGAGATAAAAATATATGTGCACCCAATATAGGAGCACCTCAATACACAAGGCAAATGCTAACAACTATGAAAGAGGAAATGCAAGGCAGAAATAGAGACACAGATGTAGAGAACAAACACATGGACACCAAGTGGGGAAAGTGGGGAGGGTTGGGGGAGATGAATTGGGAGATTGGGATACCAAATTGTACACTCTAAATATATGCTGTTTATTGTCTGTTAAGTGTATCTCAATAAAAGTTCTTAAAAATAAAAAAAAAGGAGGGGGGAGATATTTTGGCTAAAAAGAACTTACTACCAATATATCGTCATTAAATAAATGTCTGAGGGTTTACTCCAAGAAAGCAGAAAGAAGATCTAAGACACAAGAAGGAATGGTGAGCAAAGAAAATGAGTTAATGAGGGTAAACTGTATAAAACAATGATGTCAATTTTTGCAAGTTAAAGAAAGAACAGTAATTTACAGCATGACAGCATGAGGAGCTCCACTTCCCCACTTCCCGAAAACTGGTGAAAATTATTAAAAGAAAAAATGTAAAGCCTCTGAAGATGGTCCTGTGTGTGAACAGCAGAGAAAGAAACATCTCTTCAAGAAAACCTATGAAAATTCTGTTGGAATGTTTAGAATCCGTAATAGTTGAACCAAGACTCCCCCCCGCCTCCCCTGTCAGCTCTGTGACATGGAGACTCCGTACTTCTGCAGCCAAAAACACAGGCCGCTTCTACCTCAGCTCCCAATTGGAAGGCTCTTCCTGGTAAAAGCAGGATATTGGTCTTTCTCATTGTGCCCCAGCTACCTGTTGCTGAGGTTAAGTCATGAGTGTGGCTGAGAAGTGGGAGCTCTCTTCTATTCAGCCTCCACTCTGAGAACGGAGGATCCACCCTGAGTGCGGCATGCTTAGAATGCTGATCACCTTGGCCCTGGCCATGAAGTGGTGGTTCCATGCCAGGAGAAACAAGCTGAGACCTCAGGCTGCTTTCCCTCCTCCTCCACTGAGCTTCTAGAGTAGGTGTGTCACTCAGAAGTTTGATGTTGCTGAAACTACACTTGGACGAGAGATTGGACTGTGCTTGGCTTAGAGATTTTACCTTGAGGGAGAAACAGTTTTGAAACCAGTATCTCCTAATCTCTTCTGAAATAACTGACTTCATTTGTAAGAGAGCATCAATAACTTCAAATGTGGGGGCACAACACTAGAGGTTGTAGCAAAAGACAACTGAGAAGAAATTCAAGTTACAGTCTAAACTGTAGGTTAACTAGTTTGCAGGAGATAACCATGGAATAAGGCAGTCTGAAGGAGCCATCCTGAGATTATAAGAAGTTTCAGACAGATCTCCATGCCTTTAAAGGAGCCAGAATATGACCAGGTAAGTTTATAGAGCATTTTATGCCCCACAGCATTGTTGAAAGCAATACAGCAGCTGGCATTTATGGGAGTTTTAAAAGCTAGTCATGGTCAAAGAAACAAGGGAGCCCTACCAAACCCCAAGGAAAACGTGATTATATCCAAAGCTGTGTCTTCTTGAGATGAATCAGAAGCTTAATCCTGGGAGAGGGGAGGGAGTACATTTCACTAAAAATACAGCCAGTCACTAAACAAATAGCAATCCCTGGGGGTGAGGGAGGGGAAGGACCATTGCTACAATATACTATCTAAAATCTTCAGTCCCTGACAAATAATAATTGTGCAAAGAAATAGGAAAGTATAACTCATACACTGGAAATAAAGCAGGCAACAGAAGCTGCCTGTGAGAGTGACAAGATGTTGGATTTATAAGAGACACTTGAAAGGAGAACTAAAGGAAACAAACCATGGTTAAAAAGTAAATGAAAATATGACAACCATGACATATCAAAACAGATACTAAAAAGAACCAAATGGAAATTCTGGAGTTGAAAAGTACAATTTTAAAAATTCACTAGAGAGGCTCCACAGTATACTTGAACTGGGAGAAGAAAGAATAAACGAACTTGAAGATGGATCAATAGAGATAAAAAGAAATGAAGAAAAATGAATACAGCTTCAGAGAAATGTGGGACACTATTAAAGCACACCAACATGCAGAATGGGAATACCAGAAGGAGAGGAGAAAGAGAAGTAAAAACATTCAAAGAAAGTTCCCTAAGTAGTGCAAAACAATAATTGTATATACATCCACTTTAGTGGATGGGGATGGGGGTTTAGTGAACCCCAAGTATGATAAAAGCAAATCCTCAGACACAAATTTAAAAGTGCTGAAAGTTAAAGACAGAATATTTTGAAAGCAGCAAGAGAAAAACAACTTACTTTCAAGGGAGCATGATTAACAATTGACTTCTCAACAGTAACAGTGGAGGCCAAAAGGCTGTGGGTAACATATTCAAAATGCTCAAAGGAAAAAAAATATCAACCAAGAATGCTATATTCAGCAAAGATGTCTTTCAGAAATAAAGGTGAAATAAAGACTTTCTCAGGTAAAACAAGATGTGAGAGAATTTGTTTCTAGCAGACCTACCTTACAAGAAATACTTAGAGGAGTTAAGGTTGAAAGCAGATAACACCATATAATTTGAATCCATATCAATAAAGGTAATTATACAAGATGTTATATAACTATATAATTACCTAAGATAGCATAAATGTATATTTTCCTTCTCTTAATTATTGTAAAAAGCAACTGTATTAAAGAATATGTATATGACATGTTATTGGGCCCAGACTGAAATGTAAGGTATGTGTATTGTGTTTGCTAATAACAGCATAAAGGAGGTGGGTAGGAGTTGTATTAGCATAAGGAAATTACTGTACAGTTGACCCTTGAACAACATGAGGTTAGGGGTACCGAGCCTTCATGCATTTGAAAATCTATGTATAACGTAGTTGGCCCTCCATATCTTCAGCTCTGCATCCATGGATTCAACCAACTGTGGATTGTGTAGTATTATAGTATGTGTTTATTGAAAAAATTCCATGCATAAATGGACCCATGCAGTTCAAACCCATGTTGTCAACATTTAAGTTGGTTAAATAATTATAATAGTGTATTGTTGGGTTTATAACATTAGTGGAATTTTATGTGTAATGTTACAAAAAGGAGGAAACAGGAATAGAGCTATATAAGAGTAATGTTCCTATATGGAATTAGCTTAGGAAATCTGTAGCTGATCATTTGGAAAGTATTCACTTAAAGCAAAAGAAATCATTAAAGGAGGAATAGAAGAACAAAAAAGGCATGAGACATAGAAAGCAAAAAAGAAATTTTAGGCATTAGTCCAATGATATTAATAATAACAGTAAATGTGACTGGATTAAGCAATCAAATGACAGATTATCAGACTGGATAAAACAATTATATACTGTCTACAGGAGATACACTTTAGATTCAAAGATACAAATAGATCTAAATAATGGAAGGGGATAAGATGTGTCCTGCAAACAGTAACCACAAGAAAGCTGCAGTGGCTGTACTTTGAGAGACAGTAGACTTTAGAACAAAAATGGTACGAGGGACATTTTATAAAGTGATAAAAGTGTCAGTTCACACCAGGGAGATCTAACAATTTTATATATACCTATAACAGCATGAAAATACAAGAAAGCAAAAAACTGACACAAAAGGGAGAAGTAGACTGTACAAGAGTAGTGGTTGGAGATTTCAGTATCCCACTTTCAATAATGGGTGGAACAACTAGACAGAAGACCAACAATGAAACCAGACAAACAACACTATAAACTGACTGATCTATCTGTGAAAACACTACTCTTTACAGACAACAGAATATACATTCTTCTCAAGTGCATGTGGAATGTTCTGCAGGAGAGATGATGTGGTAAGCCATGAAACAAACCTCAATAAGTTTGAGGATAGAAATAATGCAAAATGTTTTTTTCATCAACAATGGAATGAAATCAGAAATCAATAGAAAAAAGTTTGAGAAAAATTACAAATATGTGGATTATTAAATACGACACTCCTAAGTAACCCGTGGATCAAAGAAGAAATCAAGGGAAATCAGGAAATACTGTGAGATGAATAAAAATGATGCAATAAAATATAACTTAGGAATTCAGCTAACATTGCTTAGAGGGAAATTTATAGCTGTAAATGCCTATGTTAAAATTCAAATCAATAACCTAACCTTTCACTTTAAGACACTGAAAAAAGAAGAAACTAAACCTAAAACAAGCATAAGGAAGGAAATAAAGAGCAGAGCTGAAATTAATGAAATACATAATATAAAAACAATAGAGAAAAATCAATAAAACCAAAAGCTAATTTTTTGGAAAGATCAACAGAATTGACAAACTTCTAGCTAAATTAACCGAGGGGAAAAAAAGATCCTAATTACTAGAATCCAATGAAAGATGTGACATTACCACTGATCTTTTTTGTTTGTTTCTTGGGGGGTTTTTTGTCTTTTTTTTTTTTAATTGGTTTACAATATTGTGTTAGTTTCAGGTATACAGCACAGCTATTCAGTTTCATATAAATTTCGTGTGTGTGTGTTTATATATTCTTCAGGTTCTCTTTCCTTATAGGTTATTACAAAATATTGAGTATAGTTCCCTGTGCTATACAGTAGGTCCTTGTTGGTTATCTGTTTTATATATAGTAGTATATATATGTTTCCCTTCTACCACTGATCTTATTAGAAACAAAAGGATTATAGGACTTCCCTGGCCGTCTAGCAGTTAAGATTCCGCACTTCTACTGCAGAGGTCACGGGTTTGACCCCAGGTCAGGGAACTAAGATCGCTCATGTTATGCAGGGCGCGCCCTCCCTACCCCCCACCCCCCCAAAAAAAAGATTTTAAGAAAATACAATGAATGATTGTATGACAACGAATTAGGTAACCTAGATGGAAAGAATAAATTCGTAGAAAAACAAATGACTGAACTTGACTAAAGAAAAAAATAGACAAGCTGAATAGGCTTCTAACAAGTAAAGAGTTTGAAGTAGCAAGTTTAAAAACAAAAAAAACTACCCACAAAGGAAAGCCTGGCTCAGTTGGTTTCACTGCTGAATTTAAAGAAGAATTTATATCAATTTTTCACAGAATAATCCCAAAAATAGAAACTAAGGGAACATTTCCCAACCAATTTTATGAGGCATTACCCTGATACCAAAACCAGACATTGTAAAAAAAGACTACAGACCAATATCTCCTGTGAGTGTGGATGTACAGATCAACAAAAATACTAGCTGAGTGAAGCAACATAAAGAATTATACACCATGACCAAGTAGGATTTACCTGAGGGATGCAGTTAGTTCAAGGTCTGAATGTCAACATAATATCAATCATATAAATACAATAAAAAATTACATCATCTCAGTAGATGGAAGAAAAGCACTTGACAGAGTGCAACACCTTTCGTGATATAAAAAAAATGTTCAAACCAGGAACAGAAAGGAGCTTTCTCAGCCTGATTAAGGGCATCTGTGAAAAATCCACAGCTAACATTATGCTTAGTGGTAAAAGACTGCTTTCTTTCAAACATTAGGAAAAAGACATGGGTATCTGCTCTCACTACTATTCAACATTGTACTAGAGGCTCTAGCCAGGGCAATTAGGCAAGAAAAAGAAATAAAAAGTATCCAAATCGGAAAAGTGGAGATACTTGTACTTCATTTCACAGATGACATGATTTTATATATGGAAAGTCCTAATGAATCCACTAAGAATCTTTAGAACTAAAGATTATGTTTAATAAGATCACAGGATAAAAGATCAATATATAAAAATCCATCGTGTTTCTACACATTTGCAATAAATGATCTGAAAATAAAATTAAGGAAACAGTTCCATTTACAGTAGCATCAAAAGGAATAAAATACTTAGGAATTAAATTTAACCAAATAAGTGCAAAACATTCTGCAAAGTATAAACAAAGAATTAAAAGATCTAAATACTTAGAAAAACATCTCATTCATGGGTCAGAAGTCATTGTTAATATTGCAATACTTAAACTGATATATAGATTTGGTGTAATGCCTATCAAAATCCACGATGACTTCTCTGTAGAAATTGATAAGCTAGTTCTAAAGTTCATATGGAGTTGCAAAGGACCAGAATAGCTAAAATAATCTTGAAAAAGGTTAAAAGGGGTTTCACACTTCCCATTGCAACACATTACAGGGACTGCCCTGGCAATCCAGTGGTTAAGAATCCACACTTCCAGTGCAGGGGGCATGAGTTCGACCCCAGGTCAGGGAACTAAGATCCCACATACTGTGTGGCATGGCCAAAAAAATTAACAAAACAAAAAACTTATTACAAAGCAGTGATAAGACGTTATAGTGTGGACACAAAGACAAAAGTAGATCAATGGAATAGAACTGAAAGTCCAGAAATAAACCTGTAAATCTCTTGTCAACTGATTTGTTAATAAGAGTGCCAAGACAATTCAATGGGGAAAGGATAGTCTTTTCAACAAATGTCAGTGGTTCAACCAGATTAGCCACGTGCAAAAGAATGTAGTTGGACTCTTACCTCATAACAAAAATGAAAACGTATCAAAGATGTAAATATAAGAGCTGAAGTATAAAAGTTTTAGAAGACAAAGGGGAAAGTCTTCATTACCTTAGACATGACACCAAAAGCACAGCAACAACAAAAAGATAAATACAAAATTTTGTTCATCAATGGATACCATCAAGAAAGTAAAAACCCACAGAATGGGAGAAAATATTTGCAAATCATATATCTGAAAAGGGACTTGTATCCAGAATGCATAAAGATCTCTTAAAAAATAAAAAGACAAATGACCCAATTAAGAAATGGGTAAAAGATCTGAACAGATTTCTCCAAAGACGACATACAAATGGCCAATAAGCACATGAAAAGAGGCTCAACAACATCAGTCATCAGGGAAATGCAAAGCAAAACCCCTAGGATGGCCAGAAGTAAAAAAGTCAGATAATAGGAAGCGTGACTAAGCATGTGGAGAAATCAGAACCCTCATACACCACTTAAGACTGTAATGTGGTGCAGCTGCTTTTGAAAACAACCTAGCACTTATTCAAACTATTAAGCATAGCTTTACCATGTGATTTGGCAACTCCACACCTAGCATATAACAGAAATGAAAACATTTCCATACAAAACTTGTACACAAACGTTTATAGCAGCATTATTCCTAATAGCCAAAATGTGAAAATAATCCAAATGTCCATCGATGACTAATGTATAAACAATATGTGGTATGTTTTTGCAGGGAAACCTATAGAGACAGAAAATAAATTAGTGGGTTGCTTAGGGGTAGGGATGGATAGCTAAAGTGTATGGAGTTTCTTTCGGAGTTGATGAAAATGTTCTAAAATTGATTGTAGTAATGATTGTACATATCTGAATATACCAAAAACCATTCAATTGTATAAATGGGTGAATTGTGTGGTGTTTTGAAATAACAATAAATACTGAAAAAATAAAGAAACCCCCTTGTAAACAATAAAAACTGAAATAGTGAACAAAAGTAGCATATAAGCAGGAAAGAGAAGCTGAAAACGAAAGCATTTTAAAGGCCTTGAGTTGTTTGACAGTAGAGTCAAGGTACTGGTCACTGTTAGACCTTAAGTTAAATATGCATACTAATAACCTTTTAAAAATAATAGAAATAGTGTATAATATACGTGTAAAGAAAAGGGAAAGAGGGAAAATCTAAAAGCAGGTAAGGAAGGAAGGGGAGATATAAAAAACAGGATGAATAGAAAGCACAAACTATTATAGAAATAAATCCAAATGTTAATAATCAGTAAATATAAACAAACCTAACTGCCTAGTAAAAAGGAACTTTGCCAAACTACATTTGAAAATTTATACACTTAATGTTTACAAGGGATATATCTAAAACAAGCATACAGAAATATAATCTCAAGGAGGATTTATAGAACACCGTATCTAATAATTGGAAACTACACATTTCTTTTGAATGGGTTGAACTAATGTATGGTAATGGAAATTATATTAGTGTTTGCTTCCAGTGGGGGGAGTAGATTTACTGAAAAAGGTCATAATATTTTTGGTAATGAAAGTGTTTTATATCTTGGTTGGGGTGGTGGTTACAAAAATGTATAAATTTGTAAAAATTCATCTAACTATATACTTTAAATGAGTGCATTTTATTTTATGTAAATTATCTCATTTTAAAAGAATATTTTTTAGTTTATTTTGCTTTCCTAACTGTTCCACTAAAGAAGTCATTATATCCAAGCTAGCTTATGGTCTTGAAATACTAGTCCCTTTAAAATTAATCAGACTTTCTATTAAATGACTGATTCTAATTTTGGTGTGAGAAATGTATAAGCCTGGAGCATCTTATCACACAAGAGAATGAAGGAAGCTAGACCACTACTATCGTCATATCATAAGGATTCAGGAGCCACTGTGAAGAGATTTCCACTTTCCAAAATTGATACAATTTGAATTTCAAAAAGAATATTTGCAATTGATTGAAGCCCAAAAAATACATTTGTATGTGTGTTCATAACAGTATTAAAATTGGTCACCTTTAGAAGATGATGGGAACCAAACTTGAACAATGGTACACATGAAGAGAATCAAATACTATATCCTGTCTTTCCTATATGAACTGTATCACCGAGTAACCAAGTAGTAGATGAGGGAAACATTCCTTTATAAAATTATTGCAGCTTATGAATGGAAATCAAATTATAGAATCAAAATATCATTTTGCAACCCTCAGTGAATTAGTAGACCTATGCAATGAGCAATCCACGGTGAGGGGAAAAGCATTACATGCTTTCTGATGAAAGAACACAACCCAACCTACAATCTTGCCAAAGGAATTAAACCTGAATCTAATGAGGCCTCTGGATCCAACTGCCAATTTGTAGAAATTACAGAGCACAGAACGACATGTTGAATTGCACCATGACTGTGCAGTCAGCAAAATCCAGATTGTGTGTAACTCTGATGAAATGCCCTTGTTCTTCAGCAGATATATTGTGAGGAAAAGAAAGGGATGGAAACTGTAATTTATGCATTAAAGGAGGTTTAAAAACATGCCAGTTTAAAAAAAAAATTGGGAAGGCTAAATTACATTGTTTCAGGGTGCATTCTTGGGATTAAAAACTTGATTCTTATAACTTAGGATGGTGGTTACGTTTGTTTGTTTATTTAGCCATGGGCATTGATAGTGAGACGGCATATGGAGGGACTTTTGGGTGACTATTTATTGTTCCAGTTAGTAGTTACAAGGGTGATGTTGACCTTATCAAAATTCACCAAACTGAAAAAAAAAATTCACTAGAACTATACCTTTGTGTGATTTTCCTATTTGTTTTATTTTACAATTAGAAAGTTAAAATTTTTAAAAGATATTATGTGCAACTTTCTACCAATAAATTAGGAAATTTAGATAAAATTAAAATTTCTAGACATAAAAATGGATACAAATTCTTATAACTTTTAAAGAAAGTGAGTCTATAAAATCTTTCATTAAAGAAAATTCCAAAGACAAATTACTTTGTAAATTCTAATCACATGAAGAGGAAATAATTTATTTTACCCAATTCCTGCCAAAGAATAGTAAGAAATGCATTACTCACTGACTCATTTTCTATTCACTTTCTTCTTTCAAGGTAAGAAAACCTAACTGAAGGAGAGTGTTACATAACACATTTCTTTCAACACATTTTTGTTGTCTCCATATATTCATAGACCTTTATATATATGTGTGTGTATATATATATATATATTTCTTTTTTTTAAAGCTCTTTATTGGAGTATAATTGCTTTACACTGTTTTGCCAGTTTCTGCACAACAATGAATCAGCTGTATTTATACATATATCCCTATATCTCCTCCCTCCTGCAATTCCCTCCCACCCTCCCTATCCCAGCCCTCTAAGTCATCTCCTATCATCAAGTTGATCTCCCTGTGTTATGCAGCAGCTTCCCACCAGATACCCATTTTACATTTGGTAGTGTATGTATGTCAATGCTACCCTCTCACTTCGTCCCAGCCTCCCCTTCGCACCCCTCCACGTGACCTCAAGTCCGTTCTCTACATCTGCATCTTTATTCTTGCCCTGCCACTGGGTTCATCAGTACAATTTTTTTGTTGTTGTTGTTAAGATTCCATATATATGCGTCAGCATACGGTATTTGTTTTACTCTTTCTGGCTTACTTCACTCTGTATAACAGACTTTAGGTCCATCCACCTCACTACAAATAACTCAGTTTCACTCCTTTTTATGGCCAATATTCCATCCAAAAATGGGCAGAAGACCTAAATAGACATTTCTCCAAAGAAGACATGCAGATGGCCAACAAACACATGAAAAGATGCTCAGTCATTAGAAAAATGCAAGTCAAAGCCACAATGAGGTATCACCTCACACCAGTCAGAATGGCCATCCTCAAAAAATCTAGAGACAATAAATGCTGGAGAGAGTGTGAGAAAAGGGAACCCTCTTGCACTGTTGGTGTGGAATGTAAATTGGTACAGCCACTATGGAAAACAGTATGGAGGTTCCTTAAAAAACTAAAAATGGAACTACCATATGACACAGCAATCCCACTACTGGGCATATACCCTGAGAAAACCATAATTCAAAAAGATACATATACCACAATGTTCATTGCAGCACTATTTACAATAGCCAGGACAGGGAAGCAACCTAAATGCCCATCAACAGATGAATGGATAATGAGGATGTGGCACATAGACCTTTCACATTAACCATTTAGCTGACCTCATCATCCAGTGCCTCATCACAGTTCTGTTCCCATTCCTCTACTTTCCATATATATATATTTCCTTTCTCTCGAGTCAGACCAGACTGAGTGAGTCAGTATGTGACTATTCCTGTGCTAATTTGTACAAAAGATCAGCTAATTGGTGAGCCTCAAGGGTCCTACATATCTGTTTTGGGTAAGGATGTACAGACTGGACTTCCAAGACTGCCTGTCATGACTGGAAGACTCAATTCTTTTTTATTCCACCCTATAAACTGCTACCTGCATTTAAATAAACAGCAGAGTCTTTGAAGATGAATTTCTGCCTCTTGGCATCTTTTATTCCTGGGCGTCGGTAGTTTTTATTACTCTGGCTATCTAATCTCTTCAGTCTGCCCAATAAACTCCTCTTCAACTGGTCCCCATCAGGAGAATTTTATGAAGGTCTTAAGCCATAAATTTCCTGGAGGAACGTTTCTGTTGATCAGGAGGCCAAAACGTTTTCAGAGAGATGTGCTTGAGGCTGAAGGGCAAAGGAGAAGGCAAGGTGAGGGGGTGGATTTGGTGGAATAGAAATAATAGCCAGGGCCTTGGTAGAGGCAAGAGGAGAGGGTCCTCCAAAACCAGGGTGTGATATACTTTATGAGAGATTCCTCACCCTTGTAGGAGTTTGGCTACCCCTATGATGCTACTGAAGGTTATAGTAGAATCTGATTGGTTGGTGATGGATTCTCCAATGATGAATCTATAGTACCTGGTAGGAAAATTCATAGTAGTGCTCAGCAAACTGCTGTCATCTCTTCTTCTGAAATTATAAAGGGTACCTGAGCTCCTGAGTAGTTTCAGAAAGATGCACTATCCTATAGGTAGTGAGAGTCAATGTTCAGTTTGAGGATGACAGATACCTTCCTGGGTTTGAGGCTGCAACTGTAGCCAGTCCACATGCTAAAGTATGGGTAGTAGCAGCACCCCTGTTACTGCTTGGATATTGCAGATTTGTTTCACTTGAAGAGGCTGTTGAACCTAGAAAATGGTGCCTTTGTCTTCTCCTCCATATCTAAGAGGTGATGACATCATCCTTGGTTCAACTGGGAAAGCCTTTAGTGATAATACCTGGTTGCTCGTCAAGAAGAGTCCTCAAATTTGGTTAAACAGGCCACTGCCAGTGCTGCAGAGTTTGTGATCCTTTCAGGGGCTTGAAAATTTGGAATTATTTTGGCATAAAACCTTGAAGGCACTGGTGCCACTGAAGTCTGTAATCCCTGGCTGGTTGGTACAGAGAAAGGCAAAGCTCTGTCTGGTGGTGCCATTGTAATTAACCCCTTCTTTGTGGTCATCCAGAACCTGCATCTTATGCTCTCGTTCTTCAGCATGGCTAAGCCATCAGAAGAACTGACTCTAAGGCAGACAGTGTAGACCATGTTTTAGAGATATTTGGCCACAATGAGGAAGAGACAGAGAAGAGAGAAGGAAGGATGGGGATGGTTAGCTTTTTAATGAGAGATACTTGAGCAAGTTGAAAGCTGCTATGAAAAACCCAGCAGAGGAGAAGTTCAAGATTGAAGAGAGCTGGAATAATCAACATAGAGTACGTGTCCCAAGGAAAATGATGTGGGAGACGGTCCACAGAGCATGGTAGAATTGTCCATCACTAAGAGGAAGGACATCCCCTCTTCTCACAGGATGGATTTAGGAGAGGATGGCAGAGAATGGTGTTTGTGGATTTGGTGGTGGGAAGTTGAGGACATCGTGTTTGCTGGCTTCTTTTTTCTGTGCGGTATGTTGGGGATCATCATCTGGGAGCGAGGGGTTGTAGAGAGGGTTGAGGCAGCAGATCAGAGGCTTGAGAAGAATGAAAGTTGGAAATAGCTGTGTGGAGAGTGAAACTGCTGTAGCTCAGGCATTGATGAGGTACTCCTTGAGGTTGGTGACCATGAGTTTATAAGTTGGTAGCAATCTGATATTTTTGGGAGCCTTTATGTAAGAGGCAATTTAATGTAATGATTAGAGTTCAGGCTTTTGAGCCAGAGAAGCATGGACTGCATGACTGTTCAAGTCACTTAATGTCTCTGAGCCTCATCTGTACAATCCTTTTCTCATAGAACTGTTGGGAGAAGTAAATGAGTCATTATGTGAGAAGGACTCAGGAAAGTGCCTGATATACAGTAAGTCATTAACAGATGTTAGTGTCACGTCTTTATTTTCTCTAACATTGCTTGACTGGCTAAGGGCAGCAGAAGGTGCATAAAAGGACAGAAGGCAAAGGAGTTTAGAATGTTGACTGAAATTTATGTGATGAACCACAGATTAAGATGAAACCATACATCAAGAGAGAGAGAATGACAAAGAGACTCACAGATGGAGAAAACAAACTTATGGTTACCAGGGGAGACAAAGCGGGGAGGGATAAATTGGGAGATTGGGATTGATGTATACATGCTACTATATATAAAACACATAACTAATAAGGACTCTACTATATAGCACAGGAACTCTACTCAATACTCTGTAATGACCTATATGGGAAAAGAATCTAAAAAAGAGTGGATATATGTATACATCTAACCGATTCACTTTGCTGTATGGCAGAAACTAACACAACACTGTAAATCAACTATACTCCAATAAAAATTACTTTTAAAAAAGAAAGGGAATGAGAGGAAGAGGTGATGGATAAGGAGAACACTACCTGGATGGGCAGAATATTTTAACAGTGTTGAAGATCTGCTATAGCTAGCTGGGAGGATGGAAGGTTGTGGTCCGAGAATAGGACAATTGAGTTAGTGATTTTTCAAGGTGAAGAAAATTGGAATGATAATATCCCCACACCACAGGGACTTCCTAGGTGGTGCAGTGGTTGGGAATCTGCCTGCCAATGCAGGGGACATGGGTTCAGTCCTGCTCCAGGAAGATCCTACATGCCGAAGAGCAACTAAGCCCATGTGCCACAGCTATTGAACCTGCACTCTAGAGCCCGTGAGCCACAACTACTGAAGCTCGCACACCGAGAGCCCATGCTCCGCAACAAGAGACACCACCATAATGAGGAGCCCATGCACCACAATGGAGAGTAGCCCCTGCTCGCCACAGCTAGAGAAAGCCCGTGTGCAGCAATGAAGACCCAATGCAGCCAATAAATTAATTGATTGATTAATTTAAAAAAGTAATATTCCTACTATGAACATAGGAGGAAGTAGAAAGGGAGGAGAAGAAGTCAAGGTAGCAAGAAGCCAGTGATTGAATGGCTCATTCGCCTGGACAGTGAAGTCCCCCAAGAGTATGGCGGCAAGAATGGGGATGGAGAGGAAGAAAGTGCCAAGGTTTCGGTCCTGCATGGAACTTGGTGTGTGGACAATGCTTTTCGGCCCACCAAATATGCGGGAAATGCAAATCAACACTACAAAGAGGTGTCACCTTGCACCAGTCAGGATGACCATCATCACAAAATCTGAAAACAAGAAATGCTGGAAAGGGCCTGGAGGAAAGAAAACCCTGCTACTCTGATGGTGGGAATGTGAATTGCTAACAGCCACTCTGGAGAACAGTATGGAGTTTCCTAAAATATTTAAACAATAGAGCTACAGAGGATATGGCACGTCCACTCCTGGACGTGTATCTTGGGAGAACCATAAATCGACAAGACACAGGCACCCCAACCTTTAGCGCACCTCTCTTTGCAACAGGCTAGACTTGGAAGGAACCAACATTTCCTTGAAAGGAAACCGTGGATAAAGAAGATGTAGTACATATGTACAATGGAATATTACTCAGCCATGAAATGAATGAAATCAGGTCAGTTGCAGCACCTCAGATGGCCCTAGAGTTGTACTGCCTGATCCCCGCTATATAGGTCCCAAATCTCCAGGTGCAGGGTGCCAACCTATAGCTAAAGCATGCCTGGGACACCCAAAGGAAGGTGGACCCTCTGGGCGGGGAAAGATGTGAAAAGTCACCTAATCTCCGCATCTCCCCACTCCAGCACATTTCCTTAAAGTCTCCCCACAGAGGGAAGACAGCACCCTCAAAAGCCAGTTTTGCACCACTTGGAATTTGTCCGGGTGGTGAACTGGAATGAGGGGGGAAGGAATGAGACAAGCCCTAGTGTGTTTGGACAGGAACAGGCCACTCTAATTTCCAATAAGTGGAGGACTCACCCGAAGGCTCAGGTGGCCCCAGGAACCAGAGTGGTGCTTGAAACAGTGCTGCCGCCTGTGGATGCTTCCCAAAGCAAGTTGAAAACGGGTGCTTGGGGGCACGGCAATTCACAAGGCCTGCAAGGTTTTAAATGACACCTGCCCTGGGAAAATGTCTTGGGGTAAGTCTCAAAAGGCACTTGAAAACAAGGTAGAATTACAGGAACCGCATTTCGAGAGGTAAATTTGACTCACCATTAAAGCACATGAAAAGCTGTCCAACATCACCAATGATGGGTGTGGCCAAAAAGGGCATTCGGGATTTTCTATAATATCTTACAGAAAAGACCACCGCTGGATTGTTTTTCCATAGGGCCACATATTGTCATCATCTGCTATTAAAATCCAAAGTCCTCTGGGAGATAACAATAGCCAACATTTACTGAATTCTTTGAACTAGGCACTGCTTTAAGCACTTTTAGGGAATTCCCTGGCCACCCAGTGGTTAAGATTCTGCACTTTCACTGCCAAGGGCCAGGGTTCAAGCCTTGGTTGGGGAACTAAGATCCCACAAGCCATGTTGCCGAAAAGAAAAAATAAGCATTTTTAACGTAGCAATTCTTTCCATCTCTCTCTGTGAAGACTATGAAGTGGGCTCCCATTATTAGTCCTATTTTTATAAATAAAGGAACTAAGGCTCAGAGGGGTTAAATGTGCTGAAGGCCCTGGAGCTACTAAGTGGCAGACCTTAAATTCCGTTAACCTGGCTTCAGGTCTGTACACATGAAGTCACTATTACTTTAGTATGAATTTCTTTCTCTGGGGCCTTCCTCCATGCAAACTTAAGAGCGAGTGTTGGGGTGGGAGGTGCCTGTCTACAATAACTGTGTGTGTGGACCATCATGTCTACCAGTTCCCACTTCCTGTGGGCCTGACATGAGTCAGAAGAGTGTCCAGCACATCAGGGACGTGGCATCTGCCTGGGCTCAGGGATCAGTGCCTGCAGGTCCTCCAGGGCTGATGGGTGGGGGTGCTGGCTGTGGGGGACTGTGTGAGTCAGATATGCACATGGGCTTGTGCTTGCGGTGCCTGTGTGGCCCGTCACTGAGCCAAGATGCCACCTGTCTTCCGCTGCTTGCTCTGGACACTGAAGAAAGCTGCCTCGCCCGTGTGGCCAGTCACTGAGCCAAGATTGCTGCACAGATGGGTGTGCCGTGAGGGGCTGGGCACAAAGGTCAGCACCGCCTCGGTGCCCTCTGTCCCCACCTGGCCCCACGCCTTTTGGCCTGTGGGAGGGAGAAGAGAACAGGTTGTTTGGAGGAGACTGGGAGAAGCCCTGGAGGCAGCGACCAGCCTCAGGATGCCCTGGTGCTCCGGGGGACCCCGGCGCAGTGCCTGCTTGGCCCAGCAAAGCCCTTTGGAGGGAAGAGGGGGTGGGCAGGTATCTGAAACCAAGGGACAGGGGTGGGTGGGCAATGGGGCTGGGTGGTGAAGGACACTGCAGGAGGATCTGGTGAAGCAAGCCCTCATCTCCATCAGCAGCGAGGCCCGTGGCTGGGTGTAGGGAGCCTCAGGTGTTAAAATCTCTGCTGCCTTCAGAGACCAAGGCAGGACAAGAGAGGTGAGGAAGCTTTTGCCTGGGAGCAGAAGAGGCTAGTCTGACACGGTCCATTCTCTGAGTGTTGGGGGCTGTCTGCTCTCTGCTGTCCCACAGTAAGAGAGGCTCACCTGGGCATGTGGCTACCAAGCCAAGGACTTTGCCAGCCCCCCTCGCATGAGAGCAACCCTGCCAGCAAGCTGCGAGCTGCAGGCGTGTATCCTGCGTCCCAGTCTTGCGCTTACGAGGACTGAGGGTGCGCCCCCTGCTTCTCCCCTCCCCTTTGGCTGGGGCATTGGCAAGAGCTGCATTCACCACTTGGACAACAAGTGGAAACCATGAGGATGGCAGAGCCACCCACCTGGGTCACCCGTCTCTTTCTGGACTGCTACCTGAGAGACAAGGAACTTCAATCTTGTTTAAGCCCTCGTGTTTTCAGATATGTGTTATAGCAGTTTATCGTTCACCCTAAGGCCTTCCACTTGGAAAAGTACAGTGGAGCAGGACCAGTTGGTAGAGATGCTTTGAACCTGAGCCAGGCTGTCTGTATGAGGGAGTTTCCTCTGCTCTGGAGCTGGAGCCCCCATTTTCATGTGCAGGATTTACTGGCCCCACACCAGGCATACAAACATGACCTTGGCCACGTCCACAGCCCCTGCAGGAGGGCAGCCCTAAAGAGGGCCCATGGCCCCCTCTTCCCAGTTCCAACTCAGGAGACTCAGGCTGGGGGGATCCCAACCTTACACCCAGTGCCTGAATTGGGCCCCAGCCTGCAGAGATAGACTGCGCCAGTCTGATGCTCCCTCTTGGGCCAAGAAAATAATAATCTGCTTGGCCATTTATGCTGGAATAACAGATACATCAGGCTGCAAAGTTGATGGGAAACAATGTCTCCCAAGGACGTGCTGCAGCTGTAAAATGTCCTCTCTTCCCTGAATGATTGTGTTTTCACTCACTGAGAAACTTTGTTCTCTAAGATCATAGATGATCAGAAATTTCACTGTTTGAAATTCTTTTAATATGGATGAAACATCCCCTCTTGCCTAGAGGGTCTCAGTCACTTTGATACAGGGAGGCAGCCTGGGTTTACAGCCCAGGTGCAGAGCTGCAGATAAGGGCTTTCTGGACACAACCGTCCACTGCTGTCCTGGCTTTGTTGATTCTGAGGAAAGAGGCCCTTGGTTCTCTTTGCAGCCCAGACCTGATTTGACCCTTTCCCACTGGCTTTGCTGTGAGCCTAACAATATACTCCTCATTTAAATGTCACTTACACTCTACCCTTCATCCTACTCAATTTCTCCTGCATTTGGTGAGATGCTTCCCGGCTCCTCTGGTGTGAGCTTGCTGCTGAAAGCTTAGCCTCTGTGCCGAATTGAATCTCGAAGATGGAGTTTTGGGTGAAGTAGAAAAGAATAGCTTTATCGGACTTCCCAGGTGGTGCAGTGGTGAAGAATCCGCCTGCCAAGGCAGGAGACATGGGTTCGAGCCCTGCTCTGGGAAGATTCCACATGCCACGGAGGAACTAAGCCCGTGCGCCCTAAAAAAAAAAAAAAAAAGAATAGCTTTATCGCTTTGCCAGGCAAAGGGGGACACAATGGGCTGCTGCCCTCAAAAACTATGTGCTCCAACCCAGGAGGTTTTGGTGAGGCGTTCTATAGCAATAGCTCAAGGGTGGGGTTGCTGACAAGATTATGGTGTGTGCAGGGCCTGCACTCCTTTAATCTTGTCTCAGGTGGTCTCCTAATCTCTTTTTTAAAGGTTATTTTAAAAATTAATTAATTTTGGCTGCACTGTACAGCTTGTGGGATCTTAGTTCTCTGACCAGGGATCAACCAGGAGCCTCAGCAGTGAAAGCACTTGAGTCCTAACCACTGGACCCCAGAGAATTCCCTGGCCTCCTAATCTCAGTGAGCTTCTCTGGTTCCTTTAGTCTTTTTTTTTTTTGGGCACACGGGCTTAGTTGCTCCGCGGCATGTGGGATCTTCCTGGAGCTGGGATCGAACCCGTGACCTCTGCATTGGCAGGCGGATTCTTAACCACTGCGCCACCTAGGAAGCCCTGGTTCCTTTAGTCTTGTCTCAGGTGGTTTCTTGGCTGCTCCTCCCTTGTCTCTGCATCCGCTCCCTTCCCTGATTAGCAACTGTTCAAATCTGCCCTTTGGAACTCAGGGAAGGTCATGGAGGCTTGAGTCTATGGCCTACAAGAAACGGGGGACCCTAAAGTCTTCCATGCCCAGGAGCCCCACAGGGTCCTGCTCAGTTTCAAGCTCTGCCACTTTGCCACATGTCAATAAAGCTGCTTTGTCGGGTCGAGACCCGGGTTTGTCCCTGGTGGTCTTAGGCTGGTTGGTCTAAGAGGCATTTGAGTTTGGGAATATGGATGAAATCAGTGTTCATGCTGTGGGGCAAGACCAAGAAGCAGAGTTAGGGCTTTGAGGGGTCTTGCCAGGTGGAAATGATGAGGAGGCAGGAGCTAGAGGAGAAAAACAAAGGAGAGAAGAGATAAATGAAGGAGAGGAGAAGCAGCAGCAGTAAGTCTGAGTCTGAAGAACAGAGCAGATACTCAGAGATGAGCCCCCGGCCGGTTAGTGAGGGGGGTGCTTGGCCGGCCCTGTGTGCTGCCCCTTCCTGGTCCAGTGCCAGGGCTTCTGGTGTTGTGGTCCCAGGTTACCTGCGGGGCTCTTTGTTCAGCTTAGCTGAAATCAGTTACCTCTCCTGTGCTACCAAAATTCAGATGTGAGGCAGGCCAGACTCTGAACAGGGGCAAGGCTCTTTCTGGAAGACCCCCTTCATTCACTCATCACGCATCCAACCTATGTATTAAGCAGTCTCCTAGGTATAAGTTTTCTTAGCACAGACTTTTCAAAATACTCAGACCATGGGAGAAATAACCACTTTATCAGCTGGCACCTTCACTGTCAGTATAATGATTCTATTGAAAACTGGATCCAAATATTAAATGAAGGAACTTAGGAAAAGGGAAGAAGAGGCCTGGCAAAGTGAGGTGTCCAGGAAAATAGAGCCTGGTGTTAGGAAAGGAGGGCTGCCCCAATGTAAGCAGATAGTGTAAGGGGTCCCTGGGGAAAGAACCAGGCATGGCATTCTTGACATAAGAGAAGCCATTTTTGGCCTAAGCCATTTTGGGATCTAAGCCTGACCACAGTGCTTGTTTTTTTTTTAAATAAATTTATTTATTCATTGGCTGCACTGGGTCTTCATTGCTGTGCGGGCTTTCTCTAGTTGTGGCAAGCGAGGGCTACTCTTCGTTGTGGTGCGCAGGCTTCTCATTGCAGTGACTTCTCTTGTGGAGCATGGGCTCTAGGCGTGAGGGCTTCAGTAGTTATGGCTCACAGGCTCAGTAGTTGTGGTTCAGGGGCTTAGTTGCTCTGCAGCATGTGGGATCTTCCTGGACCAGGGATCGAACCCCTATCCCCTGCGTTGGCAGGTGGATTCTTAACTACTGTGCCACCAGGGAAGCCCCAGGGCTTGTACTTGAACAGTAGTTAATGATCTTAAGGGAACAAAGGAATGCAGGATCAGAGGCAAAGCAGTTAAGAAACAAGAATTCAGTGATAATGAGTCCTAGTTCCTCCTCAAGGGATATACCTAACAATCGGATACTGGATGGTGAGTACAGGCCGAGACCCCAGATTGGTTGGAAGCTAAGGATGATGATGTTGACCTTTCCTGACCCTTGTGACTCAGTCAACTAAAGCTTGGACTCTCAACCTTTGTCTCAATTCTATGCTGAATTCTCCTCTACTCAAGCCCCTTCATGAATATGCATGTACCCTTAGCTTAAGACTTCCCCAATTTTGCTGTTGGGGAGACACTGCTTTGGGAAAGACCCTTGATGTTCTCCTTACTTGCTGCAAGTAATAAATCTTTCCTTCTCTCCATCTTTGGCCTGGTTGTATCTTTTGGCTCGACACCCACCAAGAGGCAAACCCAAAGTCACCCTCACTGCTCAGGTAGGGCATTGATTTCCCACTCGGAACATCCCAGGCAGCTTGTGGGTGACCATGATGGTTTTGACCCAGGTATGGCCAGACCTTTACCTGCATCTGGTCAGCAGTGCCCTGAAGATAAACAACGTACAGAGGCCTGTGGTCCTGCAGAGAGAGCAGCACAGCTTCTAGGAAGTAGGGGAGAGAGGCAGGGAGGAGGTGAGAAAAGGATCAAATCCCCAGGCAGTTCTGGGGAGTCTGCACCAGCAGATGCAGGGGAAGGCCTGTCGGAATGATGCCAGGCAGGGCCCTGTGGGGGTCCTGGGCACAGAGGCCTTTTTGTTCCCATTTCTTGTAGGCAAGACGGCAGCCTCCATGACCTTCCCTGAGCTCCCAAGGGCAGATTCAGGAACAGTTGCTAATCAGGGAAGGAGCAGCCAGGAGAAACCACCTGAGGCAGGATTAAAGGGACCAGAGAAGCTCATCGGGACCAGGAGACCAGCGCCTGAGACCCTGCACACACTCTAATCCTGTCGGCAACACCACCCTTTTGAAACTAAGCAGAAGAAAGAAGAATGCAAGACTGTGACTGCCTTGATCCCTATCACATACCTCTGACCACTACCCCGGACTGTATAACCTCTCCCTGTTCCCCAGGGAAGGGGGGGTGCAGTTCTTGAGGTGCTAGCCTACTGTGGTCCCCCTTTGCCTGGCTAAGAAATAAAGCCACTCTTTCTTTCTCCTCTGTAACTCTGTCTCCATACTTTGATTCGGCACTGGTGCCAACAAGAATCCTGTGGGGACCTGCCCAGGGCCTGCCCTTGTGCGGGAGCCTGAGGTACAGACTCACCGTAGGCCCCACTCCCCACCCCCACCCCCAATCACTCTCCCCTGCAGATGGTTTTTATTTAGTACGTAATTTCTCTGGGCACTATTCATAACTCGTTCTAAAACAGGAGGGAAGGGGCAGGGCACAACCTTTCGAAAAATGACACCGCCGTAGGACAGGACAAAAACTGGTTAGAACTGATTAGGCCTAAGATGGCAGAAGATTTGATTTCCAGTGGACCTTGGGCCTCATTATACACTCACTGTAAGACGTTAGCATCTAAATAACTCACCCAGTGGTCACCATGACAGTTCCCAGGCTGACCATAAACGGGCAAAAAGTGGGCAGTGGCCCAATTCGTGGAAATCCCTGCTCCTTCTCCAAAATAGTTGGAATAATCCTCCCTCTTGTTAGCCTATGGGATTACCCAGCCCATAAAAACCACCCCCCTGGGGCTTCCTAGGTGGTGCAGTGGTTAAGAATCCGCCTGCCAATGCAGAGGTCACGGGTTCGATCCCAGCTCCAGGAAGATCCCACATGCCGCGGAGCAACTAAGCCCGTGTGCCACAAAAAAATAAAAATAAATAAATAAAAGCACTTAAAAAAAAAAAAAAAAAAAAAAAAAAACCACCCCAGATTTCAGGACTGCTCTCGCCTTTTGAGATGGACCACATTCTGTCTACGGAAGGTGTCTCTCTCTCAATAAATCTACTTCTTACCTATCACTTTGCCTCTCACTGAATTCCTTTATGTCTCTGTGCTGAGACATAAAGAACCCAAGCTTCATTAAATCCTGAGACCAGGAGTGCAATCTCAGTTAAAAGACAGTGAGTTCCCAGCCTGTGGGTTCAAGTTCCCAACTAGTTTTGGCTGGTTTTGAATCCCATCTGAGTTGTGTGGTTTTGATGAGGAAAATCTGGAGTTCATACACAGCTAGAAAATAGCTTTATGCCTGCTCTGCTTCTGTAAAACCTGCTTGCTGCTTTGCATGTAACCCCCAGCAACTCCTGTGCTCTGTAATCACCTGTAACCTATGGAAACTGAGTAGCCAATCAATTAATGCCAACTGCAGCTATGTGTTTTAACCTATATAAGGAGAGAATTCACCTGGAATGGAGCCCAGAATCTTGGAGCCCAGAATCTTGGAGTGTTAGCTCGTCTGGGTCCACAGGCTCAATAAACCTGAGTTCTCCAGCCCTCCGAGTGTGGTGCTTGGTTTCTCATGGGATCTATTTCTGCCAGAGTTTCAGTTCTAACTCTCAAATATTTTCCTTTTTGGGGGCACATCTTCAGAAGTGTAATATAGTAGTTAAGAGTGTGGGCTCAGAGCCTGATTTCAGGGTTGAACCCTAGTTCTGTGGCAAGTCTCTTATTTCTCTACCTGTTGCCAAACCCAGGTCCGTGTGCCTGATGCACACGGAAGCCAAGCAAACCAAAACATTGGAGTTTGGAGAGGAGAAAGGTTTATTGCAGGGCAGAGCCAGGAGAACGGGCATCTCACGCTCAGAAGAGTCGCACTCCCTGATGGCTTTCAGGGAAGGGTTTTTAAAGGCAACATTTGGGGTGAGGGTTGCAGGAGGTATGACTTTCTTTTGATTGGTTGCTGGTGAGGTAACAGGGTGGTGGTCCAGGAATGTCAATCAACCTTCTGGTTCCAACCAGTCTGGGGTCTACACTCTTGTGTGCAGCTTGACCTCCACCCTGGGTGGGGGTCTTAGCTCCTGCAGAACAACTCAAAAGATATGTACCAGATTGTTAATGTAAACCCCCAGAACTCCGTTTTATCACTGAACTATTGTTTGGCTGCTTTTCCTTTATTTCTGCACTTCTTCACTTCCGCTATTAGCACCTCCTTGAATCTACTCTTTGAAACTCATGCCTAGGAGACTAAAGCCTTTCTCTACAAATAAGAAACTGGGGTGGGAGGGGACTTCTCTGGTGGTGCAGTGGTTAAGACTCTGTGCTCCTGATGCAGGGGGCCTGGGTTTGATCTCTGGTCAGGGAACTAGATTCCACATGCATGCTGCAACTGAGTTTGAATGCCGTAACTAAGAAGCCCACATGCTGCAACTAAAACATGCTGCAACAAAGTCCTGCATGCTGCAACTAAGACACAGTGCAGCCTAAATAAATATTTTAAACAACAATAATAAACAGAAAAGAAACAGGGGATATGGAGGGGCTTTTGTATCCAGGAGGGCCCTGCAGGCTCCTCCTCATTTCATGCCTCAGCCTCCTCATCTGTAAAAGAGAAATAATGGTAAGAGTACCTGCCTCCACAGGGTCCTTATGAGAATTTCATGAGTAAAGACAGTGGCTGTCACATAGGAATCACTCAGCAATTGTTTTGTGCCATTCTTAGATGAATTGTACTCATTTTGTACTCAGTTGTAGACATGTCCGTAAAAGCTATTTCTGTTCAAATAGAGCACATATTACAATAACTAGGGGTTAAGAGTCTTGTGTGGATGAGCGCTTCTCAGCACTGCGTATCTCCTGCCTGCCCTGGGGCTGCAGCTACCCTCCAGACTGAACTGGCTCAGCCAGCCCAATGCGGGGAGGCTGGCGTTCACCCAGTCCCTCTTGACCCAGGGGGGCGCTCAGGGTCCCTCTGAAGGGCGGGCCTGGAAGAGCATTACAGAACCAAACTTGGGTCCACTCACCCGTCCACAGTAAAGCCAATCTCCTCTACTTGTAACAGGGAAAAGCAAACTCTGACTCCATGTTGAATCTGTTTCTTTTACTTTAATCTTTGCTTTTCATTGTTTTTGTTATTATAATCATACATAATGGCCTGCCTCAGGGAACCCTGCCCCTCTGCCTGAATGTTAAACTACAGTGCTTTTATTCAGCTCACAGGGAGACATTCTGACCCTGCCCATCTGTGAATGGCTGCAGAAAAGAAGAAATTAACAGATCCCCTCCCTGATGCTGGCCAAGCCAGGAGATATTTTGCAAGACTTATGCCCTTTTTACTTTACTTCCTCACCTCCTCCCCCGTCTCTGTTCTTTAAGAGAAAATGACATCCAGACCCCAATAAGATGGTGCTCTGGGACATTAGTCCTCCATCTTCTCGGACACCGACTTTCTGAACAAAGTTGCTGTTCCTTGCCTCAGTACCTCATCTCCCGATTATTGGCCTGTCACGTGGCGAGCAGACCAAGTTTGGATTTGGCAACATAGTCACACTGGATTGTGGTCAAGGAAAGTGCAGCATTTATTGTAGAGCACCAAGCAAGGAGTCCTGGGCAGTTAGTGCTCAAAATACCCTCCCTGATGGGTTTCAGGAAAGCATTTTTAAAGGCCAGGTGAGGGAGGGGCATTCCAGTGTATGTGATCAGCTCATGTACAGTTCTGATTGGTTGATGGTGAGGCAACAGGGCGGAGTCACAGCAGTTAACGTTATCAATCCCCGGGCTTCAGTAGGTGCCCATGGACATCAAGTAGTTAATTTCTTCCACTTGGTGGGGGAGTTTAGCATCTGTGAAGCCACTCAGGAAATGTGCATCGGATATTATCCAGGTACTTCAGAGAGGAGCTAAAGCAGAGGATATGGGAGGGAGGAGTCTGTTCTGGAAAGGCCCTGCAGGGTCCTACCTGGTTACCAGAAGAGACAACGGGGCAGCATCCATGGACTTCAAGTGAGGAAGCAACCCTGAAGGCTCCTGGCTGTGTAACCTCAGACCTGAGTCATATCATGAGCCAGAGATCCCTTATGTGTAAGGAACACAGTAGGCAGAGCCTTACTAGTTCACTGGAAGGTCCTGAGGACAAAGAAAGAAGCAGCTATATGAAGACTCTGAGACCAGAAATTAAAATTTCAGCGTGGTGTAATCTCAGCTGTGGCCTTTCACCCCTGCTGGCTTCCCTGGCTGTCCGGGGCTGCCTGGGAGGAGAGATCCAGCTGTGAGCCAGGGCACTGATGTGTAGAGCCCTGGGGACTAAGGGGGAGGTGGGGAGGATGCCCTGGGCCCCTGCAGACCAGGGGAGGCTTTTGACCTTGCCCAGGGTAAGCTTTCTGGAGAATGTGGAACGAGCCTGGGGGCTAAGGTGTCTGCCTCACAGAGGAAGACCGCCCCGCCAGGGGAGGACAGGGATGTGAGGTTGGAAGTTGTTGCAACAAGTTAGCAGCTGGCTGCTTCAGTAAAGCTGGGCCCCAGGGGCTGAGAGCAGAGGCTGCTGTGGTCTGCAGCACCTCAGGAATGCAGCCCCACAAATCCCTGCTCAGCCGGTCCTGGCTTAGCCTGGAGGGGACTCTCGGTGCCCAGCCCACGAGGTGGGCCGCCCCCTCAGGGCAGTCAGGCATGGCCTGGGGACACAGAACGTGTCCCTCAAGAGCCCCTGGGAACCTTGTCTAGGGCCTGACACCCTGGGGACTGGCCACTGGCCCCTAGGCTCCCAGCCTCCTCCTCAAAGCCCACCTCCCTCCTGAGTTTAAGAGACACAAGCCAGGTACAGGTGCAGAAAAAGCCTCTCCTGAGGACAAAAAGAACCAAAGCAATGTGGACGAAGAGCCCTGGGGAGGCTGTGCAGGAGGCACTGAGCTGGTGCTTGATGAAAGGTGCACGTCAGGGTGGTTATCCTCGGCAGGGAAACAGCAACGAGCAAAACTGTTTTGAAAGCCACCTGATTTAAGTCTTTGAACCACACTCACATGCACCTGCAGAATGCAGATGGCGTTGGTTCTTGGAATCTGTGCCTTTTACTTGTGAGACTTTTACCATGAAAGGCTTCCAGAGTCTGCCCACTTCCTTTAGGAAAAAGACAACTTTTGTAATTAATCTGATTACACTGGATTACCCTCAGGTGTGGCAGAAATAAAAGTGCCCAGCACTCCCCCAGAGGAACTGAGGATTGAGAGATGGGGGCCATGTAATAAAGAGTGAGTGGCAGCAAACTGTGACATACAGGGTGGAGAAACAATAAGGTTCTACTGTATCCTGTGATAAACTGTAATGGAAACTACGGAAAAGCATGTATCTACAGCTGAATGGATGTTCTGTGCACCTGAACCTAACTCAACATTGTAAATCAACTATGCTCCAATAAGGTAAAAGAACGTAAATGGCAGCAGTTGGAGTGGTCACTTGTGGTTCACGGGGACACCCTCCTGAGGGTCTGACCTTTCAGGTATTAGTTCTCACAAGTAACCATCAGATCAAACCACCCAGTTTGGGGCATGGAAACTCCGGCTCCTGAGAAGGGATCTGTGGGCCACGATGAGGAGAGGGAAGGGGCAGAGCTCAGAGCTGGCTTTGGTGAGAAGCTCCGTGCCCTGGCTTGACCAAGAAGTGGAAATGTTACCGAACTGGTTGACTGGACCTGTGCCAGGGTCCTGGCCCAAGCCGAAACCTCCCGTCTCAGCCAGGGAGTTTCTTTTTCCGATTGGATTTGCCCAGACAGTAACAAAATCAATGCTGAGACTGGAACAGCACAAGCTTTATTCAATGGCCAAAGAAAGGAGAAGTGGGGACCTAGTTCACAAATCAACTTCTCAACCAAATTCAGGCAGAGACACCAATATCAATACATAGGAGGGACACGGTAAGAGGAGGGGAATTGGAAAGAGGGAGGAATATTCACTACTCATCTGAGAACAGGGGTGGGGCTAGGACCCCTATTTGATGTAGCTCTCCTTTTCAGTCTTTGTATGGGCCTTTTCGGTAGTTGTCATGGCAACCATCGACACTCTTGGTGCTGACGGGTGTCCATGTAGCATGTTGATGAATTACCATGAGTGTACGATGAGGCTCAAGGGCTACCGGAAGTCAACTCTTCCACCATCTTGGGCTTCATTGGTTCTAACTGGTTCTTGTTTCTCTTTGCCGCTTCCTCCTGAAGCTTAGATAAAAGTAATGGTTTCCATTTGAGGGTGGGGCAGGGGAACGGTTGGGGCAGTAGCCTTGGTGAGACAGGAGGGAAAGGGGCAGGACACAAATACTAGATAATGAAGAAGGGGTACAGTTGTTGGGATGTGATAAAGACCAGTTGGCACCAAGGTGGCTTTGATAGTAGTCTGGTTGTTGACCTTTAGCTCACTATACCTTCATTGTAATACTAAGTCACTCCCTCTTATGCCATGACAGTTCCAAGGAGGAACATCCAAGGCCAAAAAATGGACAGTCACTCAATTCCTGGGAAATCCCCACCCCATCCCAAAATAGAAAGCATATTCCTCCCTCTCATTAGGCTATGAAGTCACTTAACCCACAAAAACCTGGGACCCCACAACCCGGGGCCTGCTCTCACTTTGAGATGACCGCATTCTACCTCTGGAATGTGTTTTCTCTAAATTAACTTGCTTTCCCTTTATTCTGGCTTGCTCTTGAATTCTTTCCTTCAGGAAGCCAAGGACCCTCCCTTGGCGTCCATCCTAAGGACCCTTGCATGTCCCAGGATGTGACTCTTCCCTCTCCTGCAACATTGGAAACAGAAACAAAATATTTGTTACTGAGTCCAAGCTCACTCTGCTCACTGCACAACAGGCATTGAGACGAGGTATTGAGGCAAGGTATACAACTTTACTCAGAAAGCCAGCAGACCGAGAAGATGGCAGACTAGTGTCTCCAAAAAACCATCTTATTGGGGTCTGGATGCCAGTTTGTTTTATAGAATCAGAGAGAGAGAGGCTGTGAGGAAGTAAAGTGAAAGGGCCATCAGTCTTGCAAAACATCTCCAGGAATGACCAGCCTCAGTGAGGGGGTGTGTTAAGTCCTTCCTTTCTGCAGCCATTCACACAGGTGGGCAGGGCAGATTGTCTGCCTGTGAGCTGAACAGAGGCACTTCAGTTTAACATTCAGGCAGAGGGGCAGTGTTCCCTGAGGCAGGCCATCATCATGTATGATTGTAATGTCGACTAAAAAAAAAAAATGCACAACGTGAGAGTTGAGTTTATTTGGGGCAAAATGAGGACTGCAGCCCAGGAGACAGCATCCCGGATAGTTCTGAGAAACTGTTCCAAAGAGGCGGGGGGAAGATTAGTATACATGTATTCTTGGTAAAGGAGGAGTACACGAAATCAAATACATTTTTTTGTCGGGGGTTTCTGCTAGTCATGAGGAGCAGACGTCACCATGTAGGGATTTAGTGCTTTTCTAGATATGAGGAGATGCAAGGGCTGGGCTCATAAAATCTGCTCCTGAAAACATCTAACTATCTGAAGACCCGTTCTGCCCATTTTCCAAAACACAGAGTGCCTCATTCCTGGTCTCCACCCTGAATTCCCTTCAGGGGCTATTGAAGGTCCACAGCTGCAGCAGCACATGTGATTTAATCCTTGTAGGAGAGGTAGATGGCAAGTGCCCATGGCAAGTGCCAATTTATAGTTGACAGTAATAACAAAAGCAGCAAAAAGCGAAGCTTAAGGTCAAAGAAACAGATCCAACATGGAGTCCTGTTACGTGTTTACCCCAACACAACCCAGAGCACTTTCCCCCCGGCGGTGGGCTTTTGCCTTCCCGACCACCACCATCCCGAATGACAGAGCTTCATGCTGCTTCCTTAGAGATTACAGTCAGGCTGACGAAGAGAAAGCCAGGCCTCTCTGCACCAGGTGCCACGTTGACTCTCAGAGACAGAGTTTTGGGTGAAGTAGAAAAGAATGGCTTTGCTGCTTTGCCAGACAAAGGGGGACACAGCAGACGAGTGCCTCTGAAAAACTATGTGTCCCAACTTGGAGGATTTGATGAGGAGTTTTATAACAATACTTCAAGGGTGGGGTTGCTGACAGGATTAGGGTGTGTGCAGGGTCTCCTGATCCCAATGAGCTTCTCTGGTCCCTTTAATCCTGCCTCAGGTGGTTTCTTGCCTGCCGCTCCCTTGATCAGCAACTGTTTGAATCGGCCCTTTGGGACTCAGGAAGGTCATGGAGGCTGGAGTCTTGCCTACAAGAAATGGGGGGTGGGGGGGTTTGTGGGGGAGGGGAGTGAGGGGAGGGTGGGGGGCCGGGGGTGGGGACAAAAAAAGGCTTCCAAGCCCAGGAGCCCACAGGCTCCCTGCACCCTGGGTTTCCAGGCCACCTCCTCAGTTTACAGTTCAGGAACCAGGGTTAATGTGGTGCCCAGCGTTGCCCAGGTGTGGGCAGGACGAGGACAAGAACCTGCATCTCCAGATGCCAATCTGCAGAGCTCAACGCCGCACTGCTGCACTTCCATACCCGCTCTCGCCCCCTTGATGCAGGGAAAGGGTCTGGTACTCTCATCCGCGGGTGTGTTAAGCACAGCAGAGGATTTGGGGAGGCGAAGGGCCAGGGATTGGAGATGGAGAGGCCAAGTTCAGGTGCTGTCTACTAGCTGGGGCTGTCCTTGCAACAACAGTAATAATAACCTCTGCAAATCTGTTTGCTAATTTTTAAAGAGGGAAACAAAAGATTTATAAGTCGGAGTGAAATGGTCTTGGGAATTCCCTGGCCGTCGAGTGGTTAGGATTCTGTGCGTTCACTGCCGGGGATGTTGGCTCAATCCCTGGTTGGGAAACCAAGATCCCACAGACCACAGGGCGTGGCCAAAAACAAACAAAAAACCCCACAAAAATTTGGTAAATGAGATATTTTTGAAGAGCACTTTAAAAACTAGACAGGTATGCAAATACAAGATTAAGGGAGTACCTTATCAGGAATAGCCCAACAAGATTCTTTGGGCCAGAAAACTGGGCAAGGGACCATCACAAAACATCATCAACATCATTACTATTATTTTAACCATTATCTGGGAGGGACTGCCACAGGGGATGTAAAATGGTTTCAGTCTAAAAAATCCCTGAGCTTAATGTTCAGGTAAACGTAAGATTTTGAAGCAAGGTGGCTATGTGGCCGTGACCGCGACGGCCTCCTGTATTCTCATTACAACTCCGGGCTGCCTCTGGGAAGCCGGGAGTCGGCTTCCCTCTTCTGAAGAGTACTGGCGCCTTCTAGTGGACACTGCTGAAAGACACACCACAGTGCCGCAGCGGAGCGACGGCTGGGAGGCCGCTAGGGGCGCTGCAGATGGGCCAGACTGATGGAGCCCGGTAAGGGGCTCCCAGACATTTGGGCAGATGTTTGAGACAGGCAGTCAGGTTTTTTTTTTTTTTTTTTTTTTTTTTTTTGGTCTGTTAATGGGCTTAGAATGGGATCTAGAGGTTTATAAATACAGGAAACGCTCACGAGTTTGGTCTTGATCATTTAAAACGTGCAATAATCCCCGATTATCAAGGCACAAGCTTCTGTTTGTTCCAGGAGTAGCAAAAACATTTGCTAAACAAATTAAACCTATGATTCCGTCACACCCAGGTGTCTGTCCACTCTTAAAGTCCCTGAATGCCTTGAGAGGGAGTTTGGAAGAAGCAAGTGGAGAGGGAAGGAAGGGCATGTAGGGCAGGTCCCCCTCCCCCCGCCACTGTTGCTCACTGGATGTGCAGGGTGGGCTCTGGGCATGGGTGGGAGGTGGGGCATGGAGGCCATCACAGGGAGGATTTGGCCGCGTGTCCCTCCTGCAGGACAGGTGGCTTTTGAGCTGCAGGCAGTGCTGTGGTCCCTACTGCAGGCCAAAACCCCTGGGTGCAGCTAGGTGAAGGGTCTCTTTGGGGGAAGGCCTGGCCCGTCTCTGACTCATGGGGGCTTCTGATGCTCACAGAAATCTCTCAATCTGCCTCACTTCCAGCAAGGAAGGAGGTGCCTTCTTGGGCAACTTTCCGGGGAGTCAGAATCCAGGAAATGGATCCTGTACAGGTGCCTCATCCAGTAACCCGTCCTCTGCCTCCAGCCCTTCCTCAGTTCTCTCCCCTCATTCTTTCACCTGAACCATCCACTATGAGCTCTGATCCCTTTTTCCTGCACCCCCTTTTCTGGTCCAGAAAACCAGAGCTCAAGCCTATGGCATCCAAAAATTGGTCCCTTTTCCTCGGGCGAAGGAAGAACTGGGTCATTCCTTCCTGCCGCTAGAGTGGGCTGAATCCTAAGTTGTTCGGGAAAGAAGTGAAAACAAGGCAGCTGATTTCCAAGTTAAATCAGACTGAAATTCATACTAAGCTATACTATTAATAATTTAAAAAGCTCTTATTTACTGAGTGTCTACTATACACTGGACACTTCAAATCCAATAATTCTAATCCTTACAACAGCCCAGCAAGTCAGTTTTATTTTCTCTATTTTCTACATGAGAATCAAGGAGGGTAAATGCATTGCCACAAGCCACACAGCTATAGATAATCAAAAGAGGCAGGTTAGGCTGCGATAATAAATAACACCCACATTCCAGTGGCTTATCTTAAGCCAGTAATGGTTTATTTCTCACAGACATTAAGTCCATCACTCTCCTCTGCATTGTCCTGGCTCTGAGGCCCAGATTGATGGAGCTGCCAGCCTCGGGGCATTGCTGGGTGCTGGGTCAGAGGCTGGAAGGCTCTGGAGGGTCCCTGCCAGCAACTTTATGCAGGGCACAGCTCCCTGACCCAACAAGTGACTCAGCCCCACCAACCACAGTCTACATGCGCTCAGGAGTCAGAGCCGGAAGTGCTGGGCATCAGCCTTAGAGACAGGGAGCCGCCCCTGTCTTGCCTCCTTTTGGCTCTGGGGCTACTTGCTCTCTCTCCCTCTCCCCTCCTTCCTTCTCCTGTCTCTCTGCTTTTCTCTGCATCCTGACACTACTCACAATTTTCTCGAGGGTTAGCCAAGAAATAAATACAAGTTCTCAGGGTGTATCCAATTCATTTCAAATGCTATTAAGTACAACTGACAATGGTACACTTGATAGAATTTGTCACTGACTGAGAATTCACCGGGCAACAAATCTGCTTGGTCAAGTTTACAAAATTTGATTAGAAAAACGTGGTCACAAAAGAAAACTCACAATTGCAGATACTCTAATGGGTAGAATATATGGATCAGAAGATGATGATGAATCAGCTTTGATGTAAAATGTAAGCGGGAAAGAATTGTTGCCAATGAATTTCAAGATTGTAAAAATGAAAAATGGAAAAAAAATTGGAGAATGTGTAACTGCACAATAGGGACATCTTAAAATATTAAATTGGATTAAAGGAGTTTGCTCTGAAAAATGCTTGCTCAGTGAAAATGCATCAGTGTTTCCGCCTTCTGTGACCTGTGTCACAGAAGTGACTTACTGGCATACACCCCCCGGTGGCCTCTGTGAATGTCACCGACCCTTTTTGTATCCTATTTGCGCACAGAACAACTCCAGTTCCAAGTATTGAACCGGCAACTCCATCTCTTTGCACATAAGCTCTTAATTTTCTACTGCTCCATTAGCTATCACTCCCCTTGTATAGATCACTTTCCCTCCCTACATGCTTCTGTTCCCATGGGCCCGCCGTCTCCAGCTCGCTTCTCTTCTACGTGCTCTCCCTGAGCAATTTCACAGCATCTCATATATTTACCACTACTTTGTGCTGATGACTCCAAAACTGATATCCTTAACTGTAACAGTCATGTGTCTTAGCTTTAAATAACAACAAAAGGACTGATTCACTTGAGCAGAAGACAATTTACTGGAAAAAGAGTGTACGTTTCTCAAGAATTGACCAGAAAGCTGAGGAGATTAGGCTTAGCAAATGAGCAGGAATCAGAGGCCAGGACCCCCACCAGGGTCACACCACTGGGGGGACAGGTCAGGACCTGCCGTCCCCTGAGGCTGCTGGCACCACCGCCCCGGACTTGGGGAGCACCACTGTGTTACCTGAGGGAGGTCTAACGGCCCTGCCTCCATGTCGCTTGCCCAGCGTTGGCTACACTTAGGCGACCTGCCCACGCTCTGGCTGCCAGGGGGAGGGGGGAGCCGGCATCTGGTCTTGGTGGGAGGAGGTGCCTTCCCTCTCACCACGATCCACACTGTGGCAGATTCTGCAAACCTAGGCAGTGGAATCAGGGCCCTAGAGCCCACAAAGCCTAAAAATACTTACCAGCTAGTCCTTTACATAAAGGTGTACAGACCGCTGCTTTAGAGGTTGAACAGTCCCAGACTGGAAGGTTGACCGGTCACGAGAATTTTCAGGCCAGGCTTGTGTGACCTTTGGCCTTCCGTCTCTTTGCTTCTGGTTGATTGCAGGTGCACGTACCAACAGCCTCCTCTCTTGTCTAGACAGATTTTTAAGTCTGAAGGCTCTGGCCGTTTGCTTACTGACCTTTCTGCTCAATCTATTCCTCACGCCCCGTTTAATGGCGGTTATCGTGAGGCCATTGGAAACAACTGGTTTGTAGGGGAAATCCATGCCCCTACATTCTAGGCCACTGGGTGGATCTCTTGTCTTGGAGAGAGATCTCCAAGGGAGATGCTTGAGAAAGGTTAGGGCCATGCCACAGACCTATTTCCTGCTACAAGGCTATCTCCTGATTTAGAAATGCTTCACTTCGGTGACTCGAATCAGTTAGCTGTGCTTTTTGACCCACAAAAGCCCCACATTCTCAGACTCTTAGGCAACGTCGAGTGCAGGCTGCAGGAGGAGTTGTACTGCCTTCCACTCCTCACAGCAGACTGACTAGATTATTCTAAAAGGAACAAAGAGGACCCAAAAGATGCCAATATTCTGATTTTTTTTTCTCAACCATTTCTTCCAGAACCACAGGCGAGGTTTACACCTCTCAATGGGTCAAGGTAATTTGACCAAATGCCTTGCCGTGGCCTAAGAAACATCCCCGGCTTTTGGCGTGCAATGATTCTTTCCTGCCACACTTTTAGGTACCAACATCTAGACAACATAGGATACAGATTTTCTGGGTATAGGAGACACCCCAAACAACAGTGACTTAGCTAGCAGTGACCCATTTCTCATATTATTGTCTGAAGGCAGGCAGCCTAGGGCTGGTATGGCAGCTCTGCTTTAAGAGGCTGTCCAGAGACCCAGACTCTCTCTCGTTGCTCTACCCTGCCTCAGGTGTTGCCCCACCAGTCCATTTTCCATGCCTTAGGATGGAGTGAGCATGGCATCCTCCCTGCTCCCCTTAAAAGGCTTGTCCTGGAGGGGACTTCCCTGGTGGTCCAGTGATTAAGACTCCACACTTTCAGTGCAGGGGGCGCAGGTTCGATCCTTGGCTGGGAAACTAAGATCCCACGTGCCACGTGGCACAGCAGAAAAAAAATAAAGCATGCCCCGGAAATGGCCTACCACTCTTTCTTTGCACATCTCACTGGCCCAAGCTAGTCACATAACCACACAGAACTGAAAGGAGGCTGGGGATGTAGACTTCATTAGAGAGAACAGAGAGAGCTGATGGTGGACAACATAATCAATGCGTCCCACCAAATCAGGCCAGACCCTTGATTACCACTCCAGCCCTGCAGTCTATTGTAACTACCATGATTATCTTGTTTTTGGCAGTCAAGTGCCTGAAATCAACTCCTTCTACTCTGGTATCTTTCCTTTTCCATTAAAATCAAGGATCCTATTTCAACTGCCTCCAATTACATCATTGGTTTATGGAAAGCAGTCACGAAATTGCTTTTTGAAGATGCTGGTGCTCTACTCACCAATGCCTTTTGGCCTTCTGGGCCCTCTTGAGGACAGAATAGATGTAAGGGCATGTCACACATGATACCGCCGCTATAGCACTTATACATCCCTAAGTTTTTGCATTCTTTTCTCCATTATTACATGGGATTTCATTTTGCGTGAGGCACTGTTGAATCCAGGTTTCAAATCAACAACTGACATGGCCACTAGGACCACTCACAGTGGCTGGAGCTGGAACGCTGAAGCCTGATTTCTGGTGAGCACACTCCTGATGAAATAATGATGTAAAATTATGCGCTCGTGGCCGACACTGGGAGGCAGCACCCGCTCCCCTCTTAGGAATGAAGGACTTACTTCCTCAGCTGCTGGGACTGTTGCTGGCAGCCCACTCAGGGCTGAAGAAAACAGCACTGCTCTGGGTGACGCCCCCTCCCTGGAGCAGCCACAGCCAAGGTTAATCAAAGCTGCACCCTTGACCCCAAACTTGAACAACTCCAAATGGCCATCCCAGCTCCCAAGCTTGCAGCAGGGCTGGCTGAAGCCTCTGCTGCAGTGCTCCCAGCTCAGCCTCTCTGTCCAGCTCTGCTTCTGTCCCATCTGTTCCACAGGCATGGTCCCTGGAGCACTTCCTAGTAAGAGTTCTGCGTGCTAATCTCCATCCGAGTCTGCTTCTCTGAAGTCCTTTTGAAGAAGATTTAACTTTATAAGCACAGCTGAGCCTTGAACACCCTGGGGCGTAGGGGCCTGACCCTCTGCACAGTTGAAAATCCCAGTATAATTTATAGTCAGCCCTCCATATAGACAGTTCCTCCATGTAAACAATTTCTTCCTATCTGCGGATTTAACCGACCACTGGCTTGTAGCACTGTGGTATTTCCTGTTGAAGACAATCTGCGTATAAGTGGACCCATGCAGTTCAAATCCGTGCTGTTCAAGGGTCAGCTGTAACTATGCACTTCCCTCCCCACCTCCTACCTCCAGGCCGTGCTGGGGTTTGACTTTAGTTATAGACGGATAAGGAAGGCGCAATGGAGGGAATTCCCTGGTGCTCCAGGGGTTAGGACTCCCAGCTCCCACTGCAGGCGACACAGGTTCGATCCCTGGTTGGGACCCTAAAGATCCCACATGCTGTGTGCCCACCCCCCTCCACCCCCACCCCCCAAAAAAAACCCCCACAAAAAAACAGTCATGGAGTGGGGAAGGGCATGAGTGGAACGGGCTTCCTTCTGCAAGGAAATGCGTGAAGGAATTTACAGCATCTTCAAACTAGGCATCAGGCAGGGAGGGAATGTGTTTCAGTTGGCGAGGGAGACCTGCTTCTAGTCCCCCACACGTCTTTGTTACAATTTGGGGGTGGGGGGAGTCACAGTCTTTCCTAAAAAATGCCCTAGCCCTCCCATAACATACCTAGGGAGTTAGTCAATTCCATAGATGTTGAAGTTTGTCAGGGCACGTCTGTGCTTGTTTTTCAGCTATTCTAGCCCTAAAGGAGTGCAGGTGATAAGACAGCACAGTATTAGACGGTCTATGGGTTGAGAGTTTAGATTTAAGCTTGTCATTTTCTTCCTGACGGTCCAATCCTCTTAGGAAAAGCCATGCTTCCAGCAGTCCTCATGACTCATGCTCCTCTTTTTGTTCCATGAAATTAGCAATATGGTCTTCAAAGTCGTGCTTTAATGGGTTCATCCTTCCAGTTGACTAAAAGTGATAGCTAATTTAGCGGTTTGCCACTGCAGGCCAGGGGATGCCAGATTCCCTGCCCTGAGCATTCACTGGATTTTACCCCTCTCTCCTCTGACTAGCCAGAGAACCCGTCCTCCAGGCAACTCTCCGATTTCTTTGCATCTCTCTCCTGTTGTTGATTGCTTTACTAGTCAGGGTTCCTGACTGAACAACAGCAACCAACTCCGGTTGACTTTAGAAAAGGAATTGATTTAGGGAGGGTAGCAGGTAGCTCACAGAGTCTGCAGGAGGCCTGGAGAACCAGGTTTAGCCAATGAGCAGGAGCCGGGTTAAAGTGCAGTGGGAGTTGCCAATGGCCACCACCACAGGACACAGTCATCCTGCCTGGACCAACACAGGGCACTGCCTATGACTACTGGAACCATCTAAACGAATTTTCAACTGTCCCCTGCTTTTTGTTTCATGAATGAAATAAAGTATTGAGTTGAATTAGCTGGTTGCTTGTACTTGGGTCACGGGGCCAACGACCCCACATGTCATGAGGAGTACATATCTGGCTTCTTGGACTTTTGAAGAATCAGGGGGGTGTTGCCTCCCACCAAACTCATACAATGGCAGATTCTCCAGTATAGAAAGTGGGCTCAGATGCTGGGCAACAACAAGCAAAAACAAAGTCAAGTTCATCACACTAATTCCTTCTCCTGCTTCTCTACCTGCCTGCTGGTCACCCCCACATGGATCACGCACCCCCGCCTCCAACTGCTCAAGCTCCCCGGTCTAAACTGAAGTCATCTTCTCAGCTAAACATGCTCCTTCCCTTACACCCCTACCCCCTACTTTTTTGGTGACATTTCTCTCCATTTGCTCAATTGTCCAAGCTAGAATCCCGTGAGTCTTCCTTGACTTCTTTCTTACCCCCTACGTTCAATTAATTACCCCCATTGTTTAGATTCTGCCTCCTAGGGATTTCATGAGTTCACCTCTTCCTTGTCTTTACTGTCACCACCCTATTTCAAGCCTTATCTTCTCAGTGAACTATTTCCATAGTTTAACTGGTAGTTTCTTGGCTATTGAAGTAATTCTTATAGCAAACTATCCCAAGACTCAGTGGCTTACAACAAGAAGTATTTCTCACTCGTGTGCCTACAAACTGACTATGGTTCAGTGATCTAGGATGGGCTGGACTGGACTTGCCTCACCTGCAGGTTGGGTTTAGGTCTGTTTCACTGGTCTTTCACCCTCCTGGCACTACTGGTTACCAGAGGGATGCAGAAGCAGGCTCTTCTCATGGTGCAGGCAGGAGCACCCCTGGGTTAGCGCAACCACACAAGTACATTTCAAAACTCTGCTTGAGCCACGTCTACTAACATCCCATTGGCCAAATCCAGTCCAAGGTCAAAAAGTGTACTGCGCGCACCATGTCACGGGAAAGGCATGGATGCATAATGCTTTTAAAGTGGAGTGAGGAATTGAGTCCAATAGCTCAACCTATCACAACTGGTTTCCCTGATGCCAGTCTTGTCCCCTCAGATTCATCTTCCAAACTGCTTCCAGAAGTATCAATCCAAATGTCAATTTGACTTTGTAACTTTCCTGCTTAAAACTCTGATTTTTATTAAAAAAGTGCAAGAATGTATTAATAGGCCCTTCATAATTTGGCTGCTAGCTGACCCCCATTTGTTTCCCCTCTTGCCACCTCCACATCACTGTTCAGCCCCTGACTTAAGGTTCAGACATGTAAAGCCACCGTGGTTTTGTCTTCATGCCTCTCTGCCTCCTTTCAGCAGGCTAATTCCTACCCTGCCTTAATTAAAGTGTCACTTCCTCCAGGTTGCTCTCTCTACAAGCCAGTTACCCTCTCCCCTAGCCTTTATTACTAAGCTCCTATTATGGACTGAATGTTTGTGTCCCCCTAAAATTCATATGTTGAGATCTAATCCCCAGTGTGACGTATTCGGAGGTGGGGCATTGGGAGATTAGTGGGTCATGAGGGTCCCAGTGCTCTCATAAGGTAGCAAAGGGACCAGAGCTTTCTCCATCATGGGAGGAGGTAACAAGGAGGCTGTCTGCAATGTGGGAGAGGGCTCTCACCAGAACCCAACCACACTAGCACCTTGACCTCAGGCTTCCAGCCTCCAGGCTGTGAGAAATAAATGTTTGTTGTTTAAGCCACCCAGTCTGTGGTACTTTGTTATCGCAGCCTAAGATAGCCCAGCAGTGGCACCTCAGATGCATTTGTTGATGTCTGTGTCATTTTCTGCCATGAGCTCTTTGGATCTTCATGCTGGTGTGGTGTCTGGTTCATAGGAGGTGTTCAGTAAATGCTGATCTGAACCAAACTGCCCCACACCTATTGATTTCTTATCCCCCAGACTGCCTGCCTTATTTTTTTGAGGCCACAAGACCTGGAAAGGAAGGGATGGAGATTTGTGATATCTTCAATAGGAAGAGAAAAGTCCTAGAGTGGCTGGAGAATAACTCTTTTGATACATTAGGTCTTATAATATGGACATGTGATAAGGAATTTTGATTTGGAAAATTGGGTTTCAGCTAATCATAGCCCAGTGGGAATGACTATCTGTCTGGAAGCCAGAGGTGGAAAATGTTTTATTCATACAATAGGTCGGGGCTGGAGATGTACATTTGGCATTGTCTGTTTTGGGGTGATGATGGAAGCCGCTGGAGTTATGTAGAGAGAAGAGCAAATCTCAGAACCGAGAGCTTTGCAGGCAAGAATCCTTTGCAGTGTGAGGGGAACTGACGCCTAGGAATCACCAGCTGATCCGATGAACACGTATGTCCCAATGTGTTAGTAAATCTTAACGTTACCTGTGCAAAAGTGCCAGGTGAGCTGTGACATGAACCTTCTGGAGAAAATGTCTCACTCAAAGGAGTAACTGATGGTGGACCGTCTGCTCCCGGGATAGGATTTTTGTGGCCCTTGCAAATTCCATCACCTAGGTAGCTGCCAGTCAGACATTTGTGGAGGCTCCTCCAATAACAGGATGTATGATGTTTAAAGCCCATGCCTTGTGGAAATTGGTTTTGATTTATTTTTAATGAACTTGGACATCCAGGAGGGGCATTGGAGCCTTCTAAGAAGACTGAAAACAACCTAAGACTAGCAATAGGTTCTTCCAATGATCAGACCATAGCAATTTACTGGAAAAATAAAATCCCCAAACTTTATTAACATGAATGTTCAGGGGAAGCCCCTGTGAACCCTCTGGGTTACTGTCTAAAGACCTCTATTGCCAGCTGTTCCTGTAACAGGAATAGAAGATGTTCTGAAAAGCTCAAATGAAGAAAAATCACAGTTAACCTTGCACTTGATTTCCTCAGAGTGCCACAAAATTCTCCTCTGAATCTACACTGGACCGAAACAGCTGTTACAGTTGCATCGATTATGTTCAGTTAGATGCTGTGGTCAAAAAAGTTTGTCTGCCAATCTTGCTTTATTAGCTATGAAATGATTTTCTTTTCATACATTATTGAAAGCCCCAAGTTTAATAAAGTCAAAGGCATAAGAATGTTAGAAATGGTAGAGCTGCTTTTCATGATTCAAGGGAGAAACTTGGAGAGCAAAGCATGGAAAGCCGGGAGAGGCTGCACTGCTGTATCAGGGATATAAGTGAGGGATGGGCCAACCTCTTGGTTACACCTTTCTGCATTAGAAGGAATGTTCTTTTTGGTTCATGCCTCTTTTCTAATTGTTTTTTCAGCTTTTTCACTGAGATTGGAGAATAAGAGATAAAAATGTGAGCAAGAAATAAGAAAGTTGGAGTTTGAGCTATTTTACTTCAGTTTAAGAAATTAGAACATATCAGATACAGACTTCAAGACAAGAAGTATTACCAGAGACAGGCGGGACATTTCATAAGAAGATCAACTCACTAGAAAAATATAACTGTTGTCAATGCTTACGTGCCTAATAACAAAATACATGAAGTATAAATGTCTCAATTGATAAAACCCCTAGACAAAAAGAATCAGTAAAGATAAAAATGATATGAACACTATCAACCACCTTGACTTAATCGGTCTTATACCACACTGCACCTTACAATTGCAGAATGCGCTTTCTTTTCAGATGTGCATGGAGTGTTCACCAAGACAGGTCATATGAGGCCATAAAACAAGACTCAGTAAGTGGAAAATTATTGAACTCATATAGAGTATGTTCTCTGACCACCATGTAATTATATTAGAAATCAATAATACAATATTTAGGAAAACTCAAGATTTGAGGTAAACCACATGCTTTTTTTTTCTCCCCAAATCTTTATTGGAGTATAATTGCTTTACACTGTTGTGCTAGTTTCCACTGTACAACAAAGTGAATCAGCTGTATTTATACATATATCCCCATATCCTCTCCCTTGTGAACCTCCCTCCCACCCTTCCTATCCCACCCCTCTAGGTCATCACCAAGCATTGAGTTATCTCCCTGTGTTATGCAGTTGCTTCGCACTAGCCATCTATTTTACACTTGGTAGTGTATAAGTCAATCCTACTCTCTCACTTTGTGCCAGCATCTCCTTCCCCCGCTCCCCGTGTCCTCAAGTCTATTCTCTACATCTGCATCTTTATTTTTCCCTGCCACCGAGTTCATCAGTACCATTTTTTAGATTCCATATATATGCGTTAGTACATGGTATTTTTCTCTTTCTGGCTTACTTCACTCTGTATGACGGACTCTAGGTTCATCCACCTCCCTACAAATGACTCAATTTCATTCCTTTTTATGACTGAGTAACATTCCTTTGTATATATGAGCCACATCTTTATCCATTCATCTGTTGATGGACATTTAGGTTGCTTCCATGTCCTGGCTATTGTAAATAGTGCTGCAATGAACATTGGAGTGAATGTATTTTTTTGAATTATGGTTTTCTCAGGGTATATGCCCAGGAGTGGGATTGCTGGGCCATATGGCAGCTCTATTTTTAGTTTTTTAAGGAACTTCCATACTGTTTTCCATAGTGGCTGTATCAATTTACATTCCCACCAACAGTGCAGGAGGGTTCCCTTTTCTCCACATCCTCTCCAACATTTATTGTTTCTAGATGTTTTATGATGGCCATTCTGACGGGTGTGAGGTGATACCTCATTGTGACTTTGACTTGCATTTCTCTAATGAATAGTGATATTGAGCATCTTTTCATGTGTTTGTTGGCCATCTGTATGTCTTCCTTGGAGAAATGTCTATTTAGGTCTTCTGCCCATTTTTGGATGGGGTTGTTTTTTTTTTTGATATTGAGCTGCATGAGCTGCTTATATATTTTGGAGATTAATCCTTTGTCAATTGCTTTGTTTGCAAATATTTTCTCCCATTCTGAGGGTTGTTTTATTCATGGTTTCCTTTGCTGTGCAAAAATTTTACATTTCATTAGGTCCCATTTTTTTAATTTAATTTAATTTTTTTTATTTTATTGGCTTTGTTGGATCTTTTTGCCGAAGTCCAGCTCCGGCGGGTCCAGGAGTACCCAAGGGATGAGTGGCGTCGGCGCAAGGAAGAGACAAGGAGGCCTGTGTCAGCTATGCAGGATCTCTCTTTATTGTCAGAGCTTTGTGTATTTATATAGTAAGCATATCTCAGAAAAAATCTTTTATGACAGAGCATATCTTCCCTCAGCATCTACCAGTTTCTTTCTTTCATTATGGACCCTTCCCGTGTGCCCAACTTCCTGAATCTCAGATCTGGAACTTTTCGTTATGGTTCAGGGGGAACATTTTACTCTGAAATCATCCCATTAAGTCACAACATCTTCTTGCCCCCATGGGCCTGACAATTGCATTGCTCTTATTATGAAAGGTTATATTGTTCTCATGTACCTTGCAAACCCTGTGACTCTGAGGTAAGCATGTGTAAATAACTCCTTAATCTTATATCTTAAGCAAACTATAGCCCTCAGCACCCATACCTATGCCTAATGTCTATGTCTATACTTATGCCTGCTGCAATCATGAGCATTCCTAAGTTTAAAGAGTATACAATAAAAGCCAAACCTCTCTTTTCTCCAGCAATTAGTAACCTGAGGTGCCTGCCTTTTCCATCAAGGAGTGGTGGGAGGGGACTTGGTGGGGCAGACGTGGAGAAAGAATGTGTCAAACCCTGGTTCTTTCCTGGGGACATAGAAAGAGGGAGGGGAAGTGGGTGGTAATAACCTAAACATTCCTCTTATTCCTGGTTCCCTAAATGGTGCCCCTCTTCCTAGAAATATTTCTGAGTTTCCTCCAAGGGATGTTCTTCCAGGGGACCTTGCTTCAGAGGGAAAGAACGTGCTGGGCTAATCAAGATTCCTAGTAAGCATAGTATTACAAAGAAACAAAGAACAGAATGTAAAATGGGTGGAGATGGTCTGGGGCCTGTCCTTGCGGAGCTGTCACCTTGCGATTCTCCTGCTCCCAAATGCCCTTCCAAGGAGTTCTCGCATTGTGGTCCTCCTTGGAGCCTGGTGACCTTGTCACAGCATTGGCTTGTCCAGACGGCTCCCGACATCTTTTTTTTTTTTTTGCTGTGCGTGGACTTTCTTTTTCTCAGTTGTGGTGAGCGGGGGCTACTCTTCGCTGTGGTGCACGGGCTCCTCATTGCCGTGGCTTCTGTTGTTGCAGAGCACGGGCTCTAGGAGTGTGGGCTTTAGTAGTTGCAGCACATGGGCTCAATAGTCATGGCTCTTGGGCTCTGAAGCGCAGGCTCAATAGTTGTGGCGCACGGGCTTAGTTGTTCCGCAGCATGTGGGATCTTCCTAGAGCAGGGATCCAACCCCTGTCCCCTGCATTGGCAGGCGGATTCTCAACCACTGCACCAACTAGGAAGCCCTCATTAGGTCCCATTTGTTTATTTTTGTTTTTATTTCCATTACTCTAGGAGGTGGGTCAAAAAATATCTGGCTGTCATTTATGTCATAGAGTGTTCTGCCTATGTTTTCCTCTAAGAGTTTTATAGTGTCTGGCCTTACATTTAGGTATTTGATACATTTTGAGTTTATTTTTGTGTATGGTGTTAGGGAGTGTTCTAATTTCATTCTTTTACATGTAGCTGTCCAGTTTTCCCAGCACCACTTATTGAAGAGGCTGTCTTTTCTCCATTGTACATTCTTGTCTCCTTTGTCAAAGATAAGGTGACCATATGTATATGGGTTTATTTCTGGGCTTTCTATCCTGTTCTATTGATCTATATTTGTTTTTGTGCCAGTACCATACTGTCTTGATTATTGTAACTTTACAGTATAGTCTAAAGTCAGGGAGCCTGATTCCTCTAACTCCTTTTTACCTTCTCAAGATTGATTTGGCTATTTGGGGTCTTTTGTGTTTCAATATAAATTATGTAACTTTTTGTTCTAGTTCTGTGAAAAATGTCATTGGTAATTTGATAGGGATTGCATTGAATCTGTAGATTGTTTTAAACCACATGCTTCTAAACTACATACCACTAAGGAAACTGAGTGAAGTTAGAAAATACTTTAACTGAAATAACAAAAATGTAACATATCAAAATTTGTTGAATGCAGCTAAATCAGAGCTTAGAGGGAAATTTACAGGTTTATATGATTGCAACAGCAAAAAGGTCTAAAAAGAGTAATAGGTGTAATCCTATCTGCATTAATTTATTAAATAAATTAATATCAAGCACTTAATTGTGTATACAGAACTAAGCAGAACAGACATGGTTCCTTACTTCCTGATGGCCACAGTCTTATGAGACAAAAGAAATAAACACAAAGATTAAAATTATCATAAATGCTATGACGGGAAAGAATGGAGCTTTGGAACATAAAAGAAAGCTTCTTTGAGAAATTAACATTTAAGTCCAGCAGGACTTGGGAATTCCCGGGTTGTCCAGTGGTTACCGCTCTGCGTTTCCACTGCTGCGGGCCTGGGTTTGATCCCCAGTTGGGGAACTAAGATCCTGAAAGCTGGATCTTTGTTATAGCCAAACAAATTTCATCAGGACTTGCATAACAAGCAGGAGATAGTCCAGCTCTGACTTAGGGGAATATTCCTGGTAGAAGGAGCTGTGTGTGGAATAGGCACCTGGCTATATGGGTCAGGGGCTCAGAGAAGAGTCCATAAACCATCTCAACAGTCAGGGTTCTGGATTGCAAGTGCAGGTAAGAATTATATGAAATGTTAATCTATTTTCTGTTCATTTCCCTATCTTTTGCTTTGGGTTCCCAAAGGAATGCTTTCTCTTCTTTAGCCCACCCCAAGTACAAGCAAGGACTCAAAAATGCAGCAGGGTTAAGGGCCAAACAAAAATGTCTGGTGAATGCATGCTGAGTGAGGTTTTCTGTCCTCAAAGACTAGTTAGGACCAGAGTGGGAGGAAGGGTAGTTAGAAGGTGAAAAATCAACTTGGATGGGAGAGGAGGGAGTAGAGGGACCAAAGGTCTTTGTTAGAGAGAGAAAGTTTTGTTTTGTAACCGAGCGAGATTCTACGGGCCCTTCCAGAAACAAACCCCCACCCTCATATCCTCTGCTTTAGCTTTTCTCTGAAGTATGTAGTTGATAGTATCTGATGCACATTTCCTGAATTCTTTTGCAGATGCTGGGACCCTGCACCATATTGAAGGAATGAACACATCCCCTCTGGAGTCTGGCTGGAACCAGGAAATATTTGTAACAAATTATCACCTTTTTACTTTACCTCACTGTCAACTAATTAGAACTGTGGATGAGCTGATCATATACCCTGGAACTCCCCTCCCTTGCCTTGCCTTTAAAAATGCTTTGCTGAAACCCACTGGGGAGTTTGGGATTTTGGAGCACTAGTTGTCCGCGACTCCTTGTATGGTGCCTTCAATAAATACTACACTTCCCTTTGTCACAACCTGGTGTCAGTAGATTGGCTTTACCGCATGCAGGCGAGCAGTAAACTCAAGTTTGGTTCAGTAAAAATTTTGGCATCCAATATGGGGCCGCAGTTCTGAGTGGGCATCTTGTCCATGGCAATTGACACTTGGCTGGTGGTGTTTCCCACGTCCCGTCCAGCAGCTGCCTGAGCACTTTTGTCTCAGGGACAGCCCTGATGCTTGCTACTAACTGGGTGTCATTGGCCTATGGTGTTTTTGATTTTTGTGGTAAAGGAAACAAGGCACTCATGTTGGCTGATTGAGTTGTCTCTGGTAAGTAATGGAGCTCCCTTGTGATGACATCGCGGTATTCTTCCCTATTGTGTTGGCTTTGCCTATGGTAGAGCATTGTTTGGGATTTTCCCTTTTGGACTAAGGCTTGGTCATTTGGCTTCATCTCTGATGGAGCATTCATTGGGAATCTCCCTTTTTGGGGCTAGGGAACTGTGACCCTGAGAGACTGTTTTGTACTGCATTGGTTTGTTTGATATTTGACAACACTTGTTATGAATAATTAAGTATGGGTAATCAGAGCTCTATTCTTGCTTGTAGTTCCCTTAGGATGTATTTTGCAAGAGTGGGAGATCTTCAGCTATGTGCCCATAAAAGAAAAATGATTTTTTATTATAACTCTGTTCGGCCTCAGTACGCCCTGAGACCTGGAGAACGATGGCCCCTAAAGGCTCTGCTATTATATAAAAGTTAGCCTTTTGTAATTGGTTTGGCTTTTATCTTGGGTGTATGTATGAATGATATGTATTATTGACTATTACTGTTATTTGTTTAAACTGAATTGGATATTTGGAAACTGGAGGAAAAAAATCCCTGAAAATGGCCCTGATGGCTGGTTTTTGCATATGCAGCTAGAGGAAGCCTGTTTTCTGGGAGGAATTTGCATTTCCCTCCCCATGCCTTTAAAATGTAAATGTTCTGTCTCAGGGACTTATCTGATCTTCTGTAGCCCCTGAGACTGCGAGGGGGGGGGGAGGTGTTTTTAAACTCAAGTGGAAAAACTGAAATCTCTGGTTCTATCTTTATGTAAAAATTAACTTGTAATTGACCTAGAAGTAAGAGATTAAATACTTTTAAATATAAAAGTAACTGGCTAGAACTAATGAAGTTCTTGTAATCTAGGAAATATTCAATATTAAATTAATATCTGATATTAAAGCTAGCTTAAACTTGTTGGTTTAATCAATACATGTCTTACTTTTATTGTACCCAGGTTTCCTGGAGGCTAGTAAGTTCATGTTATTTCTGTTACAGTTTGTCAGAAAAAAAAAGAATAACTTGGTATGGTTTTCATAAGTTATGAAAGTAAATGAGATAAGACTTTTCAGGTGAACTCTTTTAGAAGTAATTATGTTTTGGGTATGTCTATTTAAAATACTTTCTCCAGATTTTTGGTAACTTGAGTTTCGTTAAGTTAAATGATGGAACTTCATTGAATTTCTAGGTCATTTGAAATAGAGATTGTGGAATATTTTCATAAATTCTAGTGAGGAAGTGCTGGTATGACAGGCAATTCACAATTTCTTGCTTCTTGTTGTTTGTTAGAGAATTATAATAAATGTAATTAAAGCTACTAAAGTAAGGGAAACATTTCAGTGTGCCAGGAAGGTAAGATATGTGTTTTTAGTAAAAGAAGGTGTGAAAAATGAAACTACATTTTTGTCAAAGGGAAAAAAGGGTAATTTGTATCCTAGAGGTAGTTGGTTCTGGATGGAAAAATAAGGGGAACACTAATATGGATACAGAAAATTATGAAAGGTTTATTAAAAAACAAAAACCTTGAATAAGGAATTTTATACATGGTCAGGCTGGGATTAGATTAAATTAATCAGGTAAATGGATTTTTTTTTTTATGTTCAAAGGGCATAGCCATCTTTAAAATTTTATTTTTAATAGTATTTTGATATTCTTAGTGTTATACATGCACATGGTAAAAAAAATCAAATAAAATGAAAAAGAAAAACAATGGAAAGTAAGACTCCTGTGTTTGGGCCTCCCAAATCCCTTCTTTTTCACCAGAGCCAACTAGTTTCTTGGGAATCCTTCTGGAAATAGTTTTTGCATGGATAAATGGATTTTTTTAAAAATCAAAGCTAGGCTGGTGCAGGACTAGATTTTGTTTCTTTTTGCTAAAAGACCAAATGTTTCTTGGAATGGTGCTTTTTATAACAAATTGTGTGAACTTCCTTGCTTTTAAGTAATCTGTATTTGCTTTTGAAATCTTTTGTTACTTTGGTTAAGTGAATATTCACAATGATCTATGATCCTATTTGACCAAGTATCTTGAAAATTTGATATTTTTGACAAACATCCTATCAAATTCTAATTAAAATTCTTTTGACCTCCAGCTAACTTTGGGATGTTTCAGAGGGCTGCTAAGGCATCTCAGAGAGAAATAGTAAACTAGGATTGTTTGGTATGTTAAATTATATAGGAAGCATTGTCAAGTGAGTGATAAGCCTCCTCAGATTATATTGTATGGGTAAATGTTTTTAATATAGACATTCTAGAAATTATATAAAGTTTCTGAGATTTGGATATGTCCCTGTATGTTTTCAGTCATAATTCTAGTATTTTTTGTTTTGTTTATTTGTTTTGTTTTGTTTTGTTTGTTTTCTTTGCCTGCACTGTGCAGCATGTGAGAATATTAGTTCCCTGATCAGGGATCGAACCCATGCCCCCTGAATTGGGAGTACTGAGTCTTAACCACTGGACCACCAGGGAAGTCCCTCTAATTGTTATCTTAAAATGTATGTCACAGCAACTTGGTTGAGTTTGTCAAAAATGTTCTAGTCAGATTTTAACCTTGCCTTTTTAAGTCTTTTGTCATTCATAGACAATTCATCTTCAAGAAGATACATAGAAAGGACTTTGATAAACACAGGTTTCTGATACCCAGTTCAGGAGTACAATCTGAAAGTTAAGAAATTTAAAAGTTTAAAGGAAACTGATTTCATAAAACTCTTAACAAAAAGGATTAGTTACCTGGGATTGGGTAAACCGATGAATGTGGTAATAATTTTTGGTTTTGTCTGAAATATTACTGGCTTTCAATCTGTGTTTTCCAGATGTAGGGAGACTTTCCCCCTTAAGCTAATTATTATTTGTGGCAACTTGGTAAATTATATCTTTGTAAGTAGAATTAAACATTTATCTTTGCTCTCTACCTGATCCCTCCAGAAATTGGAAACTCTTAGATTCTCAGCAGCTTTATCAGGTAAATAAGTAAGACTACTTCCTAACAGATGCAAGAATCTCAAGGTATTTTGGGGTCTTTGGAAGAGAGGAATTTACCCAAATCTGTAAGGTGAAGTCTGTGACGAGCCTTTGGTGTGGCTTTCCTGGCCCTGAAAGTCCTTTTAAGAGTTCAGTATGAGATTTTGTATAAAAAATTCCACCACAGCCAATTTAAAAGAGCCTATGTGGTCAATTAACCAGACATTTTACAAACAAATTAGTCTTAATTCAGCCATATTGGTAAAAATGAGGGTAATTTCAGAGAGAAAAAGATTGTTTCAATGGACATTAAATTCTAGTTTTGTTAATTGTTAGTTGTAATGTGGAATCTGAATCTACATCAATGAACTTCCATACTCAGCTATGTTAAAATCTGTTATCGTGCACTTTGAGTAGATCTTTTACTCATGGATGATTTTATAGCATCATGTAGTGTTCATTTGGAAAATATTGGTTTTATGAATTATGCAGATTTTCTAAATGTTGGTACGTTTTACAGTATCAAAAAATCTTGCTGTATTACAACCAATTTCATTTGATAGCTACCTGATACTTAAGACTTTCTAACACAAGGTTGAAGAAATAAATTTTCCAAAATTTTAATTTGCTTGAAACCTTTGTTATTGGCTACAAATTCTGTTTTCATTGATAGGACAGTTTCACTTGTTCATTTTCAAAAATTTGTCTTCCAACGACCCAATTCTGAGTAACTATGGTTTGTCAATGAGTCAGTCTTTCAAGTAAAAATGATTCCATGAGAAACTGGCTAATTCAGCTTGCAACTCAATAACCACACAATTGCTTTGCCTGGAGGCAATCTTCTCACTTCAGGAGGCAGAAGAAGTGCTTTTTGAGTACTTCTTATTTTGACAAATAGAATTTTAAGTTCATATTTAAGGGTCAAGATTTAATTAATAATTCTTACTCTTTCAAAAAGGATGTTCCTTTGATTTTTTAATTAAAGTATAGGTGATTTACAATATTGTTAGTTTTAGGTATACAGCAAAGTGATTTAGTGATATGTTTTTTCAGATTATTTTTCATTACAGGTTATTACAAGGTATTAAATATAGTTCCTTGTGCTTTGCAGTAAATCCTTGTTGCTTATCTATTTTATGTATAGTAGTGTGTACCTGTTAACTCCATGCTCCAAATTTATCCCCATCCCCCATTTCTCCTTTGGTAACTAAGTTTGTTTCGTATTATTTTTTAGATTCCACATGTAAGTAATATCATTTGTCTTTCAATATCAAACTGTACACTTTAAATATATGCAGTTTTTTGTATGTCAAAAAAGTATCATTTGTCTTTCTATGACTTACTCCACTTAGTATGGTATTCTCTAGGTTCATCCATGTTGCTGCAAATGGCAACATTTCATTCTTTTTTATAGTTGAGTAATATTTCATTGTATATATACCACATCTTAAACCAATTGTCTGTTGATAAGACATGGAAACAACCAAGGGCCTGACTATTGTAAATAGCACTGCTATAAACATTGGGAGCCATGTATCTTTTCGAATTAGACTTTATCTTTTCTGGATACATGCCCAGAAATGGGATTGCTGGATCATGTGGTAGCTCTAATTTTAGTTTGAGGAATCTTGAAACTGTTTTTCATAGGGACTGCATCAATTTACATTCCCACCAACAGTGCAGGAAGGTTCTCTTTTCTCCACACCCTCTCCCCCATTTGTCACTTGTAGACTTTCTGATGATAGCCATTCTCACTAGTGTGAGGTGATACCTCATTGTAGTTTTGATTTGCATTTCTCTAATAATTAGCAATGTTGAGCATCTTTTCATGTGCCTGTTAGCCATCTGTATGTCTTCTTTGGAGGTGTCTATTTAGGTCTTCTGCCTATTTTTTGATTGAGTTTTTTGTTGTTTTTGTTGAGTTGTATGAACTGTTTGTATATTTTGGAAACTAATTCCTTGTCTATTGCATCATTTGCAAATATTTCCTCCCAGTCCATAGGTTGTCTTTTCACTTTGTTGATGGTTTCCTTTGCTGTGGAGATGCTTCCAGATTTGGTTAGGTTCCAACTTTTTAAGTGGGCCATTTTTATTTATTTTTGGCTATGCTGTGCAGCTTGTGGGATTTTAGTTCTCTGACGAAGGATGGAACTCAGGTCCTCAGCAGTGAAAGCATGGAGTCCTAATCACTAGACCACCAGGGAATTCCCCCAATTGTTTATTTTTACTTTTATTTCTTTTGCTTTGGGAGACTGAACTAAGAAAATATTGCTACAATTTATGCCTGAGTGTTTTGCCTATGTTCTCTTCTAGGAGTTTAATAGTGTCACATCTTATGCTTAGCTCTTTAAAACATTTTTGAATTTAGTTTTGTATATGGTGTGAGGAGTGTTCTAATTTCTTTTATTTACATGTAGCTGTCCAGTTTTCCCAACAGCACTTGAAGAGATTGTATTTACTGTATTCTTGTCTTCTTTGTTAAAGATTAATTGACTATAGGTGTGTGGATTTATTTCTGGGCTCTCTATTCTGTTCCATTGACCTATATGTCTGTTTTTGTGCCAATACCATACTGTTTTGATTACTGTAGCTTTGTATTATTGTCTGAAGTCTAGGATGGTTATACCTCCAGCTTTGTTCTTTTTCCTCAGAATTGCTTTAGTAGTTTTGGGACTTGTGATTTCATACAAATTTTAGGATTATTTGTTCTAGCTCTATGAAACATGTCATGGATATTTTAAGAGGGATTGCATGATATGTATAGATTGCTTTGGGTAGTATGTCTATTTTAATGATATTAATTCTTCCAAACCAAGATCATGGCATATCTTTCCATGTCTTTGAATTGTGTTCATTTTCCTTTATCAACATTTTATAGTGTTCAGCATAGATCTTTCACCTCCTTAAGTTTAGTCCTAGATTTTTTTTTTTGACTGATTTTAAATGCCATTGTTTTTTCACTTTCTCTTTCTGATATTTCCTTGTTAGTGTAAATAAATGTAACAAATTTCTCTACATTAATCTTGTATCTTGATACCTTGCTGAATTTATTATGTCTAACATTTTTTGTGTGGAGTCTTTAGGGTTCTCTATATAGAGTATCATGTCATTTGCAAATAGTGACAGTTTTACCTCTTCCCTTCTATTTTGGATTCCTCTAATTTCTTTTTCTTTTCTGATCACTGTGGCTAGGACTTCCAATACTATGTTGAATAGAAGTGGTGAGAGTGGGTATCCTTGTATTGTTCCAGATTTTAGTGAGAAGGCTTTCAGCTTTTCACCATTGAGTATTATGTTGGCTGTGGGTTTGTTGTGATTGGTTTATTATTTTGAGATATGTTCCCTCTATATCCACTTTGGTAAGATTTATGAATGAATGTTGAATTTTGTCAAAAGATTTTTCTGTATCTATTGAGATGACCATGTGGTTTCTCTTTTATTAATGTGGTGTGTCACATTGATTGATTTGTATATGCTGAACCATCCTTGTGACCTTGGGATGAATCCAACTTGATCATGTTGTATGATCTTTATGTGTTGTTGGATTTGATTTACTAATATTTTGTTGAGGATTTTTGCTTCTATATTCAAAAATATTGGTCTAATTTTCCTTTTTTTAAAAAGTAATTAATTTATTTGGCTATGCTGGGTCTTAGTTGTGGCATGTGGGCTTTTAGCTGCAGCATGCGGGCTCTAGTTCCCTTACCAGGGATCAAACCTGGGCCCCCTGCATTGGAAGCGTGGAGTCTTAACCACTGGACTACCAGGAAAGTCCCTAATTTTCTTTTCTGGTAGTGCCTTTGTCTGGTTTTGGTATCAGGGTGATGGTGGCTTCATAGAATGACTTTGAGAGTGTTCCCTCCTCTTCAATCTTTTGGAAGAGCTTTGGAAGAGTTTGAGAAGGATAAGTTCTTTGTAAGTTTGGTAGAATCCCCCAGTGAATCCTTCTAGTCCTGGTCTTGTTTGCAGTTTTTTGTTTGTTTGTTTGTTTGATCTTTTTTGTTTTTTTTGTTTTTTTTAAATTACAGATTCTATTTCACTTCTAGTGATCAGTCTGTTCAAGTTATTTATTTCTTCCTTATTCAATTTTGGCAGGCTGTATGTTTCTAGAAACTTGTCCATGTCTTCTATTTGTTCAATTTGTTGGCATATAATTTCACAGTATTCCCTCATGATTTTTTGAATATTGGCACTATCAGTTATTTCTGCTCTTTTCTTATTTTGTTTGAGAGCTCTCTCTTTTCTTCTTGGTGAGCCTGGGCAGAGGTTTGTTGATTTTTTTCCCCCTTTCAAAGAACTAGCTCTTGGCTTTATTGATGTTTCTTGATTTTATTGATGTTTCTTGATTTTGTTTTCTTAATCTCTATTTTATTTATTTCCTCTCTGATCTTTATTATTTCTTTCCTTCTGCTGACTTTAGGTTTTGTTTTCTTTTCTAATTCTTTTAGGTGGTAAGTTAGGCTGTTTCAGGTTTTTCTTTTTTTCTTTTCTTTTCTTTTTTGAGGAAAACTGTGTGGCTGTGAAATTCCCTCTAAGGACTGCTGCATCCCATAGATTTTGTATGGTTATGCTCTCATTGTCATTTGTCTCAAGGTATTTTTTGATTTCCTCTTTGATTTCATCATTGACCCATTGTTTTTTTAGTAGCATATTGTTTCTCCATGTAATTTTTTTTCTTGTTTCTCTTTTTTTTATTAATTAATTAATTTTATTGGTTGTGTTGGGTCTTTTTTGCTGTGTGCAGGCTTTCTTTTTTTTTTGTTGCGGTGAGTGGGGACTACTTTTTGTTATGGTGTGCGGGCTCCTCATTGCTGTGGCCTCTCTTGTTGCAGAGCACAGGCTCTAGGTGCGTGGGCTTCAGTAGTTGCAGCACATGGGCTCAATAGTTGTGGCTCATGGGATTAGATGCTCCATGGCATGTGGGATCTTCCTGGAGCAGGAATTGAACCCGTGTCCCCTGCATTGGCAGGCGGATTCTCAACCACTGTGCCACATAGGAAGCCCTCTTGTTTCTCTTTCTGTGCTTGATTTCTAGTTTCATGTTGTTGTGGTCAGAAAAGATGCTTGAAATAATTTCTCTCCTCTTAAATTTGTTGACACTTGTTTTTTGTCCTAGCATGTGGTATTCTAGAGAATGTTCTATGTGCACTTGAAAATAATGTATTCTGTTTTTTTTTTGAAAAAAATGTCAATTAAGTCTAACTGTTCTATTGTGTCATTTAGGATCTCTGCTACCTTATTTTCTGTCTGAAAGGTCTGTCCATTGATGTCAATGGGGTGTTAGAGTCTCCCATTATTGTATTCCCAATTTCCTCCTTTAGTTCTATTTGTTTTTTATATTTAGGTGCTCCTGTATTGGATACATATATGTTAATGAGTGTAATAGCATCCTCTTGTATTGATCCTTTTATCATTATATAGTGTCCTTTGTCTTCATGGCCTTTGTTTTATTAAAGTCTATTTTGTCTGATATGAGTATTGCTACCCCTGCTTTCTTGTCATTTCCATTTGTGTGAAATATCTTTTTCTATCCCCTCACTTTCAATCTATGAATGTCCTTTGTCCTAAAGTTGGTCTCTTGCAGGCACCATATTGTAGGCTTTTGTTTTGTTATCCAATCTGCCACTCTGTGTCTTTTTTTTTTTTTTTAGGCTCCCAGTGCCCGCTGTAGTTTATTTGTGAACTGAATGGGGAAAGAGGGTGTCAATCCAAGGGGAGATCGGGGGTTCCTCCTCATCAGAGTCAAACTCAACACTTTCATCTTTTATCCATAGACCTCATCTGTCTGGAATCCATCCAGAGCTTTGGAGGGTGAGGTAATGATCAAGGGCCCGTCTTCTTGTGGGGCTCATAGGTGCAGAGGATGAGACAGTTGCTGACTCCCTCATCTGTGGGCCAGCCTCGGGCTCAGGTTCTCTACTGACTATCCCACTTTGGGGTTCAACCTCCGGGGGTGGCAAGGGGGAATGAGACTCAGAGGGATGGGGGGCTTCTGGTCGTCCATCCCATAGCATCAGCACCTCATCCTCTGGGATATAACTGGCCAGCAGGTCCCTGACTCTTTGTTTCTGCAGGGAATAGGGGAAGAAGTCCGGATGGAATCAGCCGGACATGAGGAAGGGGTAAAAGGGAAATGATAGAGACGAGGACCCAAAGGGAATAAAGACCATGGGGAGAGCAGAGATCTCCACTCTGTCTTTTTTTCTTTTTTTTCTTAAAGTGCTGTTATGTCTTTTTTTTTTTTTTGGCACACTGGCTTAGTTGCTCCGCGGCATGTGGGATATTCCTGGAACAGGGATCAAACCTGTGTCCCCTGCATTGGCAGGCAGATTCTTAACCACTGTGCCACCTAGGAAGCCCCTTTCTCTGTGTCTTTTGATTGAAGCATTTAGTCCATTGACATTTAAGGTAATTATTGATAGGTGTGTATTTATTGCCATTTTAAATCTTGTTTACCAGTTGATTTGTTCTTTGTTCCTTTTTGTTTTTCCTTTTGTAGTTTGATGGTTTTCTTTTGTATTGCTCTTGTGTTTTGTTTTTTTTTTTTGTTAGTCTATTTTGTGCTTTTTACTTGTGGTTACCCTGTTTTTCAAGTATGTTAACCCAATACTATATCTACTTGCTTTAGACTGGTAGTCATGTTTGTCTCAAACGTTCTAAAGAGAAAACTACATATTCTTACTACCCTCCCCCACATTTTGATTTTGATGTCCTCTTTTTTTATCTTCATATTTATCCTTTTGCTGTTCATTAGTTATCACTTTCACAAAAATTTAAAAAAAAAATTTTTTTTTAATCTGAGTACTGTCTTAAGTGGTTTACTTTCCAGTTGTGATTTCTCTTTCCTATAGTTTCTTCTTTTCCATTTAGAGAAGACCTTTCAATATTTTAGGATAGTTTTAGTATTGCTGTATTTTTTACTTTTTGCTTGTCTGAGAAGTTTTTTTTTTTAATAAGATTTTATTATTTATTTTTTTAAAGGTACTTAAAATTTTTTTTGGCTGTGTTGGGTCTTTCTTGCTGTGTGAGGACTTTACTTTCAGAGAGCGGGGGCTACTCTTTGTTGTAGTGCATGGCCTTCTCATTTTGGTGGCTTCTCTTTTTGTGGAAAATAGGCTCTAGGCACTCAGGCTTCAGTAGTTGTGACACATGGGATTAGTTGCTCCATGGCATGTGGGATCTTCCCAGACCAGGGCTTAAACTCACGTCCCCTGCATTGGCAGGCAGATTCTTAACTTCTGTGCCACCAGGGAAGTCCTGTCTGAGAAACTCTTCATCTCTCCTTCCATTCTAAATGATAATCTTACTGGGTAGAATACCCTAGGTTACAGGTTTTTCCCTTTCAGAACTTTGAATATATCTTGCCACTCCCTTCTGGCCTGCAACAGTTTTGTAGAGAAATCAAAATTTCCCTTGTAATTAACTTTTTCTCTTGCTGCCTTTAGAATTCTCTATCTTTAACTTTTGCTATTTTAATTATAATGTCTTGGTGTACGTCTGTTTGGGTTCACTTGTTTGGGACCCTCTATGTTTCCTGTACCTGGATATCTCTTTTCTCCTTTAGGTTTGGAAAGTTTCCAGCCATAATTTTGGCCACACTACTGCTGTGTCTTGTGGAATCTTAGTCCCCTAACCAGGGACTGAACCCAGGCTGAAGCGGTGAAAGCCTGGAATCCTAACCACTAGACCACCAGGGAACTCCCCATAAGTTCTTTAAAATTTTGATCCCCTTTTCTCGTCTCATTCTGGGATGCCTGTTATGCATAAATTGGCACACTTTATATTATCCCGTATGTTTTGTATAGTGCTTTCACGTTTTTTTTTCATTTGTCTTTCTGACTGCTGTTCTGATTGGGTCATTTCCATTATTCTATCTTCCGGATCACTAGTTCATTCTTCTGCATTATTCAGTTTGCTGTTTGTTTTCCCCCTCCTCCCCCTTTTCTTGGCCATGTGGTGTGCGGGATCTTAGTTCCCTGACCAGGGATCAAAATCATGCCCCCTGTAGGGGAAGCACAGAGTCCTAACCACTGGACCACCAGGAAATTCCCTGCTATTTACTGCTTTTAGCTCAGCTTTCATCTTAGCAAATGAGTTTTCTAATTTTAATTAGCTCCTCTTTATAATTTCTAGTTCATTTTTACAGTGATCTGCATTTCTATTGATAGCCTTTCTTAATTCCTTCTGTATTTTTATTACCTCCTTTTTGAACTTGGGGTCTAGTAGACTGGAGAGGTCTGTTTCACTGTTTGTTCTTTCAGGGGAATTCTCTTGATCTTTTAATTGGGAGTGGTTCCTCTGCTTCTTTATTTTACTTATATTTCTTAAGCTCTATGAATTTAGGAGAAATGGTCTTGAAGGGCTGTTTTTATGTAGGAGCTTCTCTGTGTAATCTCCACAAATCTAATATTTTTGGTGTGAGGGCTGTTTTTAGTATGGATGCCTACCATGTCTTTCCTCAGTGTCTGCTGCCCATTATCACTTTGATAGGGTGTGTGATTGGTGTTGTGGTGGCCAAAGTCTTTACTGGATGTTGAGTGGGGCCTCCTCTTTGCTCTGTGGTTGTCACAGCCCTGTTGGGGGCAGGGTCTTTTCTCTGGTTGTTGGAGTGGAAACCCCCTGATCTGTTCCAGAGCTGCAGTGTGAGTTAGGTGGGACTAGAATACCCCCGCTGGGAGAGGAGACACTGAGTATTCCTCTTCAGGAGCCATCTATCAGGAAGTGTGCTCTGGTGTTGCCTGTCACCCATTGTGTAGGCTCACAAAGTACACTGTTGTTGGTGCTGCCCTCAGCCCCATCTCAATCATGGAATGCAGGCAGTCAACCTGGGTGTCCCTCAGGTACTGTGGTCACAAACCCACCAATGCAGATCCGTCGGCACAGATCTGCTAAAACCAGGCACCAGGATCACCATAGTTGTGCGCCTGGACCCACAATGGGAGCTACAAAAATCAGCCTAGACCCTAGCCCTGCTTCTGTGTGTGCACTGTAAAGCCTGCAGCTGCTAATGCCAGACCCGCCCCAGTCACATGAGCACCAGTAATCTGCTCAGGTATCCTGCAAGTGCTGATCTTACAAAGCCACAGGCAGCAGTGTAAATCTGCTGATTGTAGAACCATTGGGATACAGCTCAGATTTCAGCTTCCCTCTGCATGTGGGCAACGCACCAGCACTTGCTCAATCCCACAGCTTGTAGAGGTGGAGCTGCACCCATGGTGAGCACATGGAGAATGAGGCTGCTACTGCAGGGCCCCACCCCTCCCTTCACATGTATGTTAATAATGGGGCTTCTATGGCAGACCTGGGCTATGTCCTGCATATCTCACTGGTTGCGGCTTGGACCACACTCCAGCCCCTTCAGACTGTCTCCATGTAGCCAACCCCCGTCTTCTCCCTAGGACTGTCCACTGAAGCCCGAGTTACAGCACCCAGCTTCTGCATGCGCCCAGTAGATGTGTGTCTCAGGCTGGGGAGTTCAATGAGATGGCCAGGACTGTCTGCTGGTCTCTCTGTGTTCTGCCTGCTGCAAGCTGGTTGCTGTACTCTCCTTTGAGCCTTTGCTTTCTCTCCAGGCAGATCTCCCAGCTGGTGATGGGGGTTCCTATGGTGAGGGAACATTCTTTCACAGCTTTCTCCTATGGGCACAGGTCCCACCCTGATGTGTGTTTTTTGTTTGTTTATAGCTTTCATCTTACCTGGTTATGTGGTGATCTTTCTTGCAGTTTTGGTTGTATGAGGTCTTCTGCCAGCATTCAGCAGGTATTCTGTGAGAATTTTTCCACAGGTAGGTGTATTTTTCATGTATGTGTGGGAGGTGGTGAGCTCCACATCCTTCTATTTTGCCATCTTGATCTCCTGCTCATTGACCCATTGGATTTTAGTAGCTTGCTGTTTAGCCTCCACGTCTTTGTTCTTCTCTCATTTGGTCTGTAGTTGATTTCTAGTTTCATACTGCTGTGGTCAGAAGATGCTTTAAATAATTTCTCTCCTCTTAAATTTTTTTTAAAGAACTTTTGAGATACAGTTAACAGACAATAAACAGCATATATTTAGAGTGTACAATTTGGTATCCCAATCTCCCAATTCATTCCCCCCAAACCCTCCCCGCTTTCCCCACTTGGTGTCCATATGTTTGTTCTCTACATCTGTGTCTCTATTTCTGCCTTGCATTTCCTCTTTCATAGTTGTTAGCATGTGCCTTATGTATTGAGGTGCTCCTATATTGGGTGCATATATATTTATAATTATCTCCTCTTCTTGGATTGATCCCTTGATCTTTATGTAATGTCCTTTCTTATCTCTTGTAACATTTTTTATTTTAAAGTCTATTTTATCTGATATGAGTATTGCAACTCCAGCTTTCTTTTGATTTCCTTTTGCATGGAATATCTTTTTCCATCCCCTCACTTTCCATCTGTATGTGTCCCTAGGTCTGAAGTGGGTCTCTTGGAGACAGCATATATATGGGTCTTGTTTTGTATCCATTCAGCCAGTCTGTGTCTTTTGGTTGGTACATTTAGTCCATTTACATTCAAGGTAATTATCGATATGTGTGTTCCTATTACCATTTTCTTAACTGTTCTGTTTTTGTTTTTGTAGGTCCTTTTCTTCTCTTATGTTTCCCGCTTAGAGAAGTTCCTTTAGCATTTGTTGCAGGGCTGGTTTGGTGGTGCTGAATTCTCTTAGCTGTTGCTTGTCTGTAAAGCTTTTGATTTCTCTGTCAAATCTGAATGAGATCCTTGCTGGGTAGAGTATTCTTGGTGGTAGGTTCTTTCCTTTCATCACTTGAAACATATCATGCCACTCCCTTCTGGCTTGCAGAGTTTCTGCTGAGAAATCAGCTGTTAACCTTATGGAAGTTCCCTTGTATGTTATCTGTCATTTTTCCCTTGTTGCTTTTAATAACTTTCCTCTGTCTTTAATTTTTGTCATTTTGACTACTATATGTCTTGGCATATTTCTCCTTGGATTTATCCTGCCTGGGACTCTCTGTGCTTCCTGGACTTGGGTAGCTATTTCCTTTCCCATGTTAGGGAAGTTTTCAACTATAATCTCTTCCAATATTTTCTCGGGTCCTTTCTCTCTCTCTGCTCCTTCTGGGACCCCTATAATGTGACTGTTGATGTGTTTAACATTGTCCCAGAGGTCTCTTAGGCTGTCTTCTGTTCTTTTCATTCTTTTTTCTTTATTCTTTTCCACATCAGTGATTATCACCATTCTATCTTCCAGGTTACTTACTCGCCCTTCTGCCTCAGTTAATCTGCTGTTGGTTCCTTCTAGTGTATTTTTCATTTCTGTTATTGTGTTGCATATCTCTGTTTGTTTGCTCTTTAATTCTTCTAGGTCTTTGGTAAACTTTTCAATATTTGCATCCAGTCCTTTTTCAAAGTCCTGGATCATCTTCACTATCATTATTCTGAATTCTTTTTCTGGAAGGGTGCCTATCTCCTCTTCATTTAGTTGTTTTTTGGGGGTTTTATCTTGTCCCTTCATCTGGTGCAAAGTCCTCTGCTTTTTCATTTTCTCTATCTTTCTGTGGCTGTGGTTTTCAGTTCCACAAGACAAAATACTGCTGATACTGCTGATACTGCTGTCTGCCCTCTTGTGGAGGAAGCTACCTAGGAGGTTTGTGGGTGTTTCCTCATGGGAAGGACTGATGTTGGGTAGGGCTGGGTGGGCAGAGCTCAGTAAGACTTTAATCTGATTTGGTGGGCAGAGTTCAGTGCTGCTTTAATCTGCTTGTCTGCCAATGGGTGTGGCTGTGTTCCCACCTTGTTGGTTGTTTGGCCTGAGGCTACCTAGCACTGGAGCTTACAGGCTCTTTGGTGGGGCTAATGTCGGACTCTGGAAGGGCTCACACCAATGAGCACTTCCCAGAACCCCTGCCGCCAGTGTGCCTGTCTCCTTGGTGAGCCACAGCTGCCCCCCACCTCTCTAGGCAACCCTCCAACACCAGCAGGTAGGTCTGGTTCAGTCTCCTATGGGGTCACTGCTCCTTCCCCCTGCATCCTGGTGAGCACACTTTTTTGTGTGCCCTCCAAGAGTGGAGTCTCTGTTTCCCCCAGTCCTGTGGAGGTTCTGCAATCAAATCCCACTGGCTTTCAGTGTCTGATTCTCTGGGGATTCCTCCTCCCATTGCTGGACTCCCAGATTGGGAAAGCCTGACATGGGGCTCAGAACCCTCACTTTAGTGGGTGGACTTCTGCAGTATAACTATTCTCCAGTTTGTGAGTCTCCCACCCAGCATTTATGGGATTTGATTTTAATGTGATTATGCCCTTCCTACTGTCTCATTGCAGCCTCTCCTTTGTCTCTGGATGTGGGGTGCCTTTTTGGTGAGTTCCAGTGTCTTTTTGTTGATGATTGTTCAGCAGTTAGTTGTAATTCTGGTGCTCTTGCAAGAGGGAGTGAGCGCACGTCCTCCTACTCTGCCATCTTGATCCTATCTCCTGTCATGGGTAATTTGATAGACATTGCATAGAATCTGTATATTGCTTTGGGTAGTATGTCCATTTTAACAATATTAAGTTTTCCAATCCAAGAACACGGGATATATTTTTATGTCTTTGAATCATCCCCAATTTCCTTTATCACTTTTTTTTAATAGTTTTTAGCATATAGGTCTTCCATATCTTCCTAGGTATTTTATTCAAAAAGGATATTCTTAAGTGACTCTTTGTTTTTTTCTGTGAGGGCATGATGGTAAAGACAATGCTCCTATGGCAGTTTGGTGCCATTGCCTTGATTTGTGCTAAGGTGCCAGCTGTTTCAATCATCTTTGCTAATGTATCAGTGAAAACATGACACCATGAAAAAAACAAATGATGTCAGCAATTTTTTGAAAATAACTTTCACCTTGCAGACCTCCTGAAAGTGTCTTAGCAAATTCCAGCTGTCTGGGGACCACGTCTCAAAAGCACTGATATCTGGTACCTGGAAAGCCTTGGTCCCTGACCAAGGTGGGACAGAACAGAGCCAGTTGGAAACTTTCATCTAAGTAGGGCCACCATCAGAATGGAAACTGGTTCTGGCTTATTTAAGTGGAAAAGTGATTTACTGAACAGATGTTGGGTAGCTCACAGAATTGGCAGGCGGCCTTCAGAGTCAGGTTTGTAAATTGGGCAGAAAGAATCAAAAGGAGGCTCAATGTCCAGAACCTGGTCCGACATCTCACTAGCAGATAGGTGAGGGGAAAATACTGTTACTGCCACTGCAGCTGCTGTTGGCATGGCATATTGCATCTTGTGTCTTGATACTTCAGCCCTGGTCCCAGGAGGCTGCTGCCACAGTGTCATCCTCACTTTTGTTATCTGGAAAGATCTGGACTGAGTCCCTGAATGAACCTCTGATTGGCTGAGCCTGGGTCACTTACCCAACATCTCCAGCATCTCTGGCAGATTGAAGCTCTGCTTCCTATCAAGACTTATAAAAAGAGAACTTCTCCATGAATAGAAGAGAGTTTGGATGCTACAAAGCAGCCAAAAAATGATAAACACTGAGCCCATTTCATCTGGAGTTAGAGAATGGGAATAAAAATCAGTCAAGCATTGACCATTGAAGACATGGCACCAAAGACATTTCCTAGGAAGATAACATTTAAAAAAATTGAAGTATAGTTGATTTACAATATTATTTAAGCTTCAGGTGTACAACAGCGATTCACAATTTTAAAGATTATACTCCATTTATAAAATATTGGCTATATTCCCTGGGCTATACAGTATTTTCTTGTAGCTTATTTATTTTACACATAGTAGTTTGTACCTCTTAATCCCCTACCCCTAGCTTTCCTCACCCCTCCTCTCCTCACTGGTAGCTACTAGTTTTTTGCCTGTATCTGAATATGTTTATTGTATTATATCCACTAGTTTTACTTTTTAGAATCCACATATAAGTGATATCATACAGCATTTGTCTTTCTGACTTATTTCACTAAGCACAATACCCTCCAAGTCAATCCATCTTGTTACAAATGGCAAAATTTCATTTTTTTATGGCTAAGTAGTATTCCATTGTGTATGCCCCCCACCCCACCCCAACACACACCCCACTTCTTTACCCATTCATCTGTTGATGGACACTTAGGTTGCCTCCTTATCTTGACTATTGTAAATGTTTTTATGAATATTGGGGTGCATATGTCTTTTTGAATTAATGCTTTTGTTTTCTTCAGATATATTTCCAGGAGTAGAATTGCTGCACCATATGGTAGTTCTAGCTTTGTGAGGAAACTCCGTACTGTTTTCCCCACAGCGGCTGCACCAATTTATATTCCCACCAGTGTACAAGGGTTCCCTTTTCTCCATATCTTTGCCAACATTTGTTACTTGTGGTCAGTTTTGATTCTGACAGGTGAGAGGTGATCTCATTGTGGTTTTGATTTGCATTTCTATGATTAATGATGTTGAGCATCGTGTACCTGTTGGCCATCTGTCTTTTTAAAAAGAATTAGTTAATTAATTTATTGGCTGTGTTGGGTCTTTGTTGCTGCACATGGACTTTGTCTAGTGGTGTGAAGGGGGGGCTAATCTTCATTGTGGTGCATGGGCTCCTCATTGCCGTGGCTTCTCTTGTTGTGGAGCACTGGCTCTAGGTGCATGGGCTTCAGTAGTTGTGGCACATGGGCTCAATAGTTGTGGCACACGGGCTTAACTGCTCCATGGCATGTGGGATCTTCCTGGAGCAGGGCTCAAACCCGTGTTCCCTGCATTGGCAGGTGGATTCTTAACCACTGCACCAGCTAGGAAGTCCCTGTATGTCTTCTTTGGAAAAAGTCTACTCAAATCTTATGCCCATTTTAACTGGGTTGGTGTTTTGTTGTTGTTGTTTTCTTTTTGGTATTGAGTTGAATGATGTTGATATTTCAGGTATTAATGCCTTCTAGGTCATATCATTTGCAGACATCTTCTCCCATTCAGTAGGTTGTATTCTCATATTGTCATTGGATTGCTTTGCAAAACCTTTTAAGTTTAGTTAGGTCCCATTTGTATATTTTTGCTTTTATTTCCTTTGCCTTAGGAGACAGATCCAAAGAAATATATCTGCAATTTACAAAGAATGTTCTGCCTATGTTTTATTCTAGGAGTTTTATGGTTTAAGTATTACATTTAGGACTTGAATCCATTTTGAGTTTATTTTTGAATATGATGTGAGAAAATGTTCTAATTTCATTCTTTTACATGTAGCTGTCCAGTTTTCCCAGCACCACTTACTGAAGAGACTTTTTCTCCATTGTATATTCTTGACTCCTTTGTCATAGATTGAACATAAGTGCATGGGTTTGTTTCTGGCTCTCTATTCTGTTCCATTTTTTGTGTCTGTTTTTGTGCCAGTACCATACTGTTTTGATTATTGTAGCTTTGTAGTATAATCTGAAACCAAGGAGCATGATTCCTCTAGCTCTGTTCTTCCTTCTCAAGATTTTTTTGACTATTTGGGGTCTTTTCTATTGCCATACAAGTTAAAAAATTTGTTCTAGTTCTGTGAAAAAAGCCATTGTTATTTTGATAGAGATTGCATTTAACTTATAGACTGCCTTGGGTAGTATGGTCATTTTAACAATATTAATTCTTCCAGCTCAGGAGCATGGTATATCTTTCCATCTGTTTATGTCATCTTCAATTTCTCGCAGTGTCTTAGTTTTCTGAGTACAGGTCTTTTATCTCCTTAGGTAAGTTTATTCTTTTTTGTGTGATTGTAAATGGGATTATTTTCTTAGTTTTCTCTTTCTGATAGTTTGTTGTTAGTATACAGAAATGCAGATTTCTGTATATTGATCATGTATCCTGCAACTTTTACCATATTCATAGATGAGCTCTAGTAGTTTTTTGGTTGCATCTTTAGGATTTTCTATATATAGTATCATTATGTGCAAACAGTGACAGTTTTACTTTTTCCTTTCCATTTTGAATTGTTTTTATTTCTTTTTCTTGTCTGATTTCTGCAGCTAGGACTTCCAATACTATGTTGAATAGAAGTGGTGAGAATCATATACGGAATCTAAAAATGGTACTGATGAACTCAGTGACAAGAACAAGGATGCAGATACAGAGAATGGACTGGAGAACTCGAGGTATGGGAGGGGGCGGGGGGTGAAGGGGAAACTGGGATGAAGCGAGAGAGTAGCAAAGACATATATATACTACCAACTGTAAAATAGTCAGTGGGAAGTTGTTGTATAACAAAGGGAGTCCAACTCGAGGATGGAAGTTGCCTTGGAGGACTGGGGCAGGGAGGGTGGGGGGGACTCAAGGGGGGGGGAGTCAAGGAAGGGAGGGAGTGCGGGGATATGTGTATAAAAACAGATGATTGAACCTGGTTTACCCCCCCCCCAAAAAAAATAAAAAATAATAAAATAAAATAAAGCAGTGGTGAGAATGAGCAGCCTTGTCTTGTTCCTGATCTTAGAGAAAATGCTTTCTGTTTTTCACCATTGAATCTGATGTTAGTTATGGGCTTATCATATATGGCTTTATTATTTGAAGTATGTTTCATCTATACCCACTTTCTGGAGAGTGTTTATCATAAATGATTGTTGAATTTTGTCAAAAGCTTTTCCTCCATCTATTGAGATGATCATATGGTTTTTACTCTTCAATTTGTTAGTGTGGTGTATCACATTGATTTGCTGATATTGAAGCATACTTGCATCCCTGGGATAAATCCCACTTGGTCAGAATGTATGATCCTTTCAATGTATTGTTGAATTTGATTTGCTAATATTCTGTTGAGGATTAAAAAAATTTTTTTTATTGGGGTATAGTTGATTTACAATGTTGTGTTTGTTTCAGATGTACAGCAAAGTGAATCTGTTATACATATACATATATCCACTCTTTAGATTCTTTTCCCATATAGGCCATTACAGAGTATTGAGTAGAGTTCCCTGTGCTATACAGTAGGTCCTTATTATCTATTTTATATATAGCAGTATGTATGTTCAATCCCAATCTTCCAATTTATCCCTCCCCCCCTTACCACCTGGTAACCATAAGTTTATTTTCTACATATGTAACTATTTGTTTTGTAGCTAAGTTCATTTTTAGCCTTTTTTTTAGATTCCACATATAAGTAATATATGTTTTTTCTTTCTCTGACTTACTTCACTCAGTATGACAATCTCTAGGTCCATCCATATTGCTGCAAATGGCATTATTTCACCTTTTTTTATGGCTAATATTCCATTGCATATATGTACCACACATTCTTTATCCATTCCTCTGATGGACATTTAGGTTGCTTCCATGTCCTGGCTATTGTAAACAGTGCTTTGAGGATTTTTGCATCTATGTTTAGTGATATTGGCCTGTACATTTGTTTTCTCTGTGTGGTTTTGGTATCAGGGTGATGCTGGCCTCAGTGAATGAGTTTGGAAGCATTACTTCCTTTGCAATTTTTTGGAATAGTTTGAGATGGATAGGTATTAAATCTTTGGATGTTTGCTAGAATTCACTTATGAAGCCATCTGGTCTTGGGCTTTGTTGGGAGTTTTAAATAAAATACTGATTCAATTTCATTCATTGCTGTTACTTGGTCTGTTCATACTTTCTATTTCTTACTGATTCATTCCTTGGAAGATTGTACAGTTCTAGGAATTTGTCCATTTCTTCTAGGTTGTCCATTTTATTGGCATATAGTTTTTAGTAGTCCTTTATTACCTTTGTATTTCTGTGGTGTCTGTTGTAACTTTTTTCATTTCTGATTTTTATTGATTTGGGCCCTTTTTCTTTGATGAGTCTGGCTAAAGGCTTGTCAATTTTGTTTATCTTTTCAAAAAACCAGTTCTTAGTTTCACTGATTTTTCTACTTTTTTAGTCTCTATTTCATTTATTGCTGCTCTGATCTTTATGGTTTCTTTCCTTCTACTAACTTCAGTTTTTGTTGTTGTTGTTGTTGTTGTTCTTTTTCTAGCTCCTTTAGGTGTAAGGTTCGGTTGTTTGAGATTTTCCTTGTTTCCTTAGGTAAGGTTATATCACCATAAACTTCTCTCTTAGGACTGCTTTTGCTGCATTCCATAGATTTTGGTTCATTGTGTTTTCATTTTCATTTGTCTCTAGGTACATTTTGATTTCCTCTTTGATTTCTTCATTGATCCAGTGGTTGTTTAGTAGCATATTGCTTTGCTTCCATGTTTTGATTTTTTGTTTTTGTTTTTGTTTTTGTTTTTTTTTTTTTTTGCAGTTTTTCTTGTAGTTGATGTCTAGTCTCATAGTGTGATGGTTGGAAAAGATGCTTGATATGATTTCAATTTTCTTAGATTTACTGATGCTTGTTTTGTGGCTTAGCATGTAGAATTCCTGGAGAATGTTCCACATGCACTTGAAAAGAATGTTTATTCTGCTGGTCTTGGATAAAATGTTCTATATATTTCTCTTAAGCCCATTTGGTCTAATACGTTATTTAAGGCCTGTGTTTCCTTATTGATTTTGTCTGGATGACCTGTCTGTTGATATAAGTGGGGTGTTAAAGCCCCTTACTATTATTGTGTTACTATCAATTTCTCCCCTTTGTGTCTTTTTTTCTTTTTTCTTTTGGCTGCACCACATGGCATGTGGGATACTAGTTCCCCAACCAGGGATTGAACACTCACCCCCTGCAGTGGAGGTGCCAAGTCCTAACTACTGGACTGCCAGGAAGTCCCTCCCCTTTATAGCTTAATATTTATTTCATGTACTTTGGTGCCCCTATGTTGGGTGCATATATATTTACAATTGTTATATCTTCTTGGATTGGTCCCTTGATTATTACATAGTGTCCTAGTCTCTAGTAGCAGTATTTTAAAGTCTATTTTGTCTGATATATATATTGGTACCCCAGCTTTGATTTCCATTTGCATGGGATCTTTTTCCATCTCCTCACTTTCAGTCGGTGGGTGTCTTTTGATCCAAAGTGAGTCTCTTGTAGGCAGCTTATATACAAGTCTTGCTTTTGTATTCACTCAGCCAACTGTATTTCTTTTGATTGGAACATTTAGTCCCTTTACATTTAATTATTGGTATGTATGTTTTTATTGCCATTTTGTTAATTGTTTGGGGGTTGTTTTCATAGATTTTTTTGTTTTTTCTTTTGTTCTCTTGTGGTTTGATGACTATAATGTTATGCTTGAATTCCTTTCTCTTTTTTATGTGTTTATCTATTATAGATTTTTGGTTTGTGGTTACCATGAGTTATATATTTGTATACATACATATGATATAAGTTGCTGATCTCAATTTCAAAGACATTTTAACACTGCATTTTTACTCATGTTTAGTTTGAGGTGTTTTACATCTAATTGTTTTGTGTAGCTCTTGACTGTTTATCATGGATATAGATGATTTTACTACTTGTGTCTTTTAACCATCCTACTAGCTTTGTACATGGATGATTTACTACCTTTACTATATATTTGCCTTTACCAGTGAGCTTTTTCCTCTTATAATTTTCATGTTTCTAGTTGTGGCCTTTTTTCTTTTTTCCACTTAGAGAAATCCATTTAACTTTTCTTGTAAAGCTGGTTTGGTGGTGCTGAACTCTTTTAGCTTTTGCTTGTCTGTGAAACTTTTGATCTCTGCATCAAATCTGAAGGAGAGCATTGCCGGGTAGAGTATTCCTGTAGGTTTTTCCCTTTCATCATTTTAAATATATTGTGCCACAAGGATGAGAGCATTTAGTGAGACAAGAAAAGGGGCCTAGAGTATTTCTTGTCTTCCCAGCACCTAAAGGCCAAGTGGAAGAAGATGAACCTACCAAGACAACTGAGAAGGAGTAGCAAGAAGGGGAGAAGAGTGTTGTGTTTCAGAAGCCAAGAGAGAAGGGTGCTTTGAGAGGGATGGCATAGTTATGGGTTATTGAATCTTCCACAGAGGCCCAGAAAGCTTAGGCCTGAGAAATGTCCATTGATAAATTATAAAATGTCTCAAATCTGCTCTTTTCCTCTTCCTCCCTTCTGTTCCACTGGAATGTGAATTATCATTACCTCTCAAAGTCTGGGAGATGGGATGTCATTTATTATTCCAGAAAAAAAGGATGTGGGTACCATTTGGCCATTGTTCTCTAAGCACTAAGCAATCCCTTATGCAACCAGTGCCCAGGCTGAATCTCTTACTGATGGGAAGCCTGACAGACAGCATATGGGAGCTACAGAAAGATCTCTCTTCCCTAGCACATTTGATAAGAGTTGTAATCTATTTGATAACACTTTATGGAGCATTGCACTGTCTGTGCTTACCAAGCTCTGTCTTAAGAATTGGGTATCTCACAGAGAAGACAATAGCACACGAGACTGAACACACGTGAACTTAAAAGCATATACAAAGTGAAATAAAGAGGCACGAATGATTATAGTCCCACCCTCTCTCTGGTACCTGTTTCAATTCTCTAGGATATGGTCCCTGGAGCCCCTCATGCCTCTCTGCATGGGTGCCTACTGCACCCACCCTCACCATGCTACCCTGGACCTGCCCAATACCCACTAACTTTCAGTGAGGCATTAGTCCTTCCATGAAGACTCTGACTCAAAAGTCTACTTAGTAATCTTCCTGTGTGCCCCTGTAACATCTTGACTTCTCTATCTTACCACTTACATGCCTGTTTGTGGATCATCCTGACTAAATAGAAAATCTTAATTTTTAAGGTTTATTTATTTGTTTTTTGTCTGTGTTAGGTCTTTGTTGCTGTGCATGAGCTTTCTCTAGTTGTGGTGAGCGGGGGCTACTCTTCGTTGCAGTGTGCGGGCTTCTCATTGCAGTGGATTCTCTTGTTGAGGAGTATGGGCACTAGGGGTACAGGCTTCAGTAGTTGTGGTGTGGTGCCTGGGCTCAATAATTGTGGGTCATGGGCTCTAGAGCACAGGCTCAGTAGTTGTGCATGGGCTTAGTTGCTCTGCGGCATGTGGGATCTTCCTGGAGCAGGGATCCAACCCGTGTCCCCTGCATTGGCAGGTGGATTCTTTTTTTTTTTAAGCCCTTTATTGGAATATAATTCCTTTACACCATTGTGCCAGTTTTTGCTGTACATCAAAGTGAATCAGCTGCATCTACACATATATCCCCATATCTCCTCCCTCCCACCACTCCTTCCTGCCTTCCCTAACCCAGCCCTCTAAGTCATCACCCATCATCAAGTTGATCTCCCTGTGTTATGCAGCAGCTTCCCACTACCTATTTTACATTTGGTAGTGTATATATGTCAATGCTACTGTCTCACTTCGTCCCAGCTTTCCCTTCACCACCCACCCCCCACCCCCACCCCAGTGTCCTCAAGTCCATTCTCTACATCTGCATCTATATTCTTGCCTTGTCACTGGGTTCATCAGTACCATTTTTTTAGATTCCATATATATGAGTTAGCATACTGTATTTGTTTTTCTCTTTCTGGCTTACTTCGCTCTGTATGACAGTCTCTAGGTCCATCCACCTCACTACAAATAACTCAATTTCATTCCTTTTTATGGCTGAGTAATATTCCATTGTATATATGTGCCACATCTTCTTTATCCATTCATCTGTTGATGGGCATTTAGGTTGATTCCATGTCCTGGCTATTGTAAATAGTGCTGCAATGAACATTGTGGTACTTGTTTCTATGGGGACTATGATTTTCTCAGGGTGTATGCCCAGTAGTGGGATTGCTGGATCATATGGTAGTTCTATTTTTAGTTTAAGGAACTTCCATACTGTTTTCCATAGTGGCTGTATAAATTTACATTCCCACCAACAGTGCAGGAGGGTTCCCTTTTCTCTGCATCCTCTCTAGCATTTATTATTTCTAGTAGGTGGATTCTTAACCACTGTGCCACCAGGGAAGTCCCTGGAAAGTCTTAAATATAGGACCTTGTTAATCTTGTTTGCTAATTCAGGTCTTTCTCACAATTGCATCCCCAGCATCCAGCATGTAGTAGGTCCTTTATGAAAATTTATGGGATGAATAAGTGAATCAATGACAGTGAACAGATTAGAGCATTTAAATACCAATAAGACTCTGTGTAGAGTGATAACCAGAGCTGTGTGGAGGAGCCAGAAAGACTTGCTGGAAGGTGAAGTTCTGTGCAGGTTTACGGAGGCAGAAGGACCCAGATTAGCAAAGGCCAGAGATGCCAAATTAGAGTGTTGATACCTTTTGAATGGGCTGGGGAAGGATTTGCATTGCTGGAGGGAGGTGTCTACTCTGAGTTTTAACAAAGAGTTTTCTAAGTATTCTAGGTGCTGCTGGGAGAGCATGCTCCTTCCAAGCCCATGCCACAGCACGCTGTAGTAAATGCAGGAACAGAACAAGCCCCTACCCTACTCTGCCACCATGCCTGTGTCAAGACTGCAGCCCTGTGAGGCAGTGGTGGTGGCTGGAGTGGGGTGCAGGTGCCTTACAAGTAGGGCCCAGCTCCTTTGGTGGAAGGGCTCTGTGATGCCAGGGATCCAGCCAACATTTGGCTATGTGACAGGAGCACCATCTGCACCCTGGGGCGCCTCAAGTTTGCAGCTGCCACAGCCTACTCAGGCAGATTTGACACAAGCTTAGCAAATAGCTTTTCCAGGAGGTTTGTAAATTTCCAATCTGCTGTGCTACGTTTTTCCCCTACAATTGCCACCAACCAAATGTTAATTTGGATCCAAGACCTGAAGGGCCATCAGCAAATGTATGGGCTCATCACAGAATTGGAAAAGAGATTGGGGCTCAGGTGGCCCTCTGAATGGACCATTCCTAGGAAAAAAATACATATGTTATTGTCAAATCTTTGCTAGTATGTCTGTCTATATACATGGATGTATTCCTCAGACATTATATGTATATTGAATGTTACTTTCAATTTAATTTTAGCATCAAGTTGGTGCAAACTTTAATGTTATCTTAAGGAATACTGCGCTGAATATTCCATTTGCAAAAGTAAATAAATGACCCTCAATTTGACTTTTGTATAAATTGTATATAAATGTGGATATATTTATATTTGTGCTTGTATCTTCTTAACCTATGTTAAGGATCGTATCTCTTTTGAAAAATGCAGAAAATGTTGGCTCCATACTAGCTTTAAGAGTTCCAAAATACTTAATTTACAAGGCTGGAGAAAAGGTTGAGTTATATACACAAAATAAAGATTGTCTTCATTGTTAGCCATACAACTTCACCCACACAACAAAAGACAGAAATGCAGAATTGTACAGCATGCTGGGATAAATACATTTCAGCTTGGAGCTGCATTTCAAATACAGAGTTTTGATATCTTACTACCCAGGGAGGTTAAAAGTATGTATAAAGAACTAGGGGGGGCTTCCTAGGTGGCGCAGTGGTTAAGAATATGCCTGCCAATGCAGGGGACACGGGTTCGATCCCTGCTCCAGGAAGATCCCACATGCCGCAGAGCAACTAAGCCCGTGTGTCACAACAATTGAGTCTGAACTTTAGAGCCCGTGAGCCACAACTATTGAGCCCATGTGCTGCAACTACTGAAGCCCACGTGCCTGGAGCCTGTGCTCCGCAACAAGAGAAGCCACGGCAATGAGGAGCCCGCGCACCACAACGAAGCGTAGCCCCCACTTACCGCAACTGAAGAAAGCCCGCGCACATCAAAAAAAGACCCAACACAACCAATAACATAGATAAATAAATAAATTTATATAAAAAAAAGAACAAGGGGACTTTGTTGCTCTTCCTGAACACAATCTAATTATAGAAAAGACAAGTTTATAAATATACAACAGAAATTTGGGGGGATGATTGGCGTGTCCCTAGTCCCTATTCTTCTTGACTGAAATAACCATTCCTCCCCACATGTCTGTACTAGTTAACAAGCAACTTCTGCTGGAATTGGTTTTCAAATGATGTTGAGTACCTTTGGAAGCCAGAGTATTAATACCTTAGAAAAACTAAATATCCAAGTTCACGTAACTGTGTGGAGGTAGAGAGACCAGTTAATTTGATTGGACTCTAGAGAATCAGAGAGAATCATCATCTACGGTTGTGAGCCAAGAGAAAGAAAGTGACTAGGTTCTTGGAAGAATTTGTACATATGAATATTTTTCCTCTAGGGTTCATCTCCACACTGGTGCTCCTGGTGGTCCCATGGAAGTGCTCTAATGGTAGAAGTTCCTTTAACTGTAGAAGAGTCCTCTTGTTCAGCAGCTTATGGCAGGGACTGTGTCTAATCTTGTATCCTCAGCACCTAGTTCAGGGCATGGCACAGTGCAGGCTGCTTGTTGAACAAATGAAAGAGCAAATGACCAAGTGAAGACTGGTTTAGGCTTGACAGTGCAATGCGGTACTCTATAAGGAGGAGGAGGCAATGAGCATACACATTCTATTCACTTAACATGAAGATTACACTGGTGATTGTTATTTTTTCATACCCCTGGCAGAAAGGGGTCAAGGCACTTGACTCGGGCAGGATCAATCATTAATTTTTCTTGGCCTGATTGTGCACACTTTGGGAAAGTTTCTTGCCTTTTCCCTCTTGAGTTACTAAATGGAAAGGTGTGACTTCAGGGTGGCTATCCTCACTGGTTTCCTGGAGAAGAAAGTGGGTAGTAAGTAAAAATACAGCTGATCTACTGGATGAAGGATGAAGAGCTTATAGTGGAGAGATGAACCTGGACCTGTCACTGGAGCCTTGGATCCAGCTATTCTTAGGGCATAGTGTTCCAGGATGAGCTGCTTAGGTGGTCCAACAATCTTTTGATTAAGCTATTTAAACTGAGTTTCTGTCACTTGCAACCAATAAGTTTTGGATAATTAATTTCCATTTTCTGATTAATGATGAACATACATTGCTTTTTTTTTTTTTTTTTTCCTTTGAGGACATTACCCTTTCTCTAATGGAGAAGGGCAGGGCAAGAAAAATTAACACAGCAAATTTATTTTTGAAACAGTTTTCTTAATAAAGTATTTTGTGGTCATTAAACCTAGAATGCACTCAGCCATGGACAGTGGAGCAAGGAAGCAGAATTTAAAACATCTAGTACACCAGCAGGTGGCTAGCCTCTCTTTAAAACCCCAATTGCAGAACATACATTGCTTTTATAAAAAAAGAAAAAGTGAACACACACATACCCGCAGACCCACACTTAGGTTAAGGGCTCTGTTTCTCTGATTTCTGAGACAAGTAAAGTGAGTTCAGGGATTATCCTCACTGAGCTTCATTACCCTGCTGTGTAAAATCCAATCCAGGGAGTGGGCAGGAATCAGGTTACTGCTGCTGAATGCCACTATACCTTTGTAGAGAGATAGTGGCCAATCTTCAGTGAAGTCCAAATTTAACAAAGCCAGGGAAACACACATCAGGAAGCTATCACACAGAATCTTCTTCCATTGGATGGGAAAGCTTCATGAGTCTATGGCCTTAGTAAACTTTACCTTTGAAATCTTCCCATTCTAGATAGTGCTCATTTTTTTGTTTTGTTAGTGGAGTCTTGAGAAGCTGACATTTTAAATTTGATCAAGTCCAACTTGTTAATTTCTTTTTTTATGACTAGTGCCTGTTTCCTAACAAATCTTTGCCCACCCTAAGATAGAGAAAATTTTTCTCCTGTGGTTATCTTTATACATTTCCTTGTTTAAAAGTTTACATTTAGGCCTGTGATCCATTTCAAGTTATTTATTTTTGTATGGTGTGATATAAAAGTCAAGGTTCATTTTCCACTCCATATATATATCCATTAGTTCTAGCACCACTTGTTGAAAAGACTGTCCTTTCCCCAAATTACTTTGCCAAATTGGCTGAAACTATTTCTAGATCCTGTTATAATCTATCATTTTATGTCTACCATAATGTCAACAGCACATTTTCTTGATCACTGTGAGTCTTGAAATTAGGTTGCTCATGTCCTCCAACTTTGTTCCTTTTTCAAAACTTCTTTGGCTCTTACAGGCTCTTTGCATTTCTAGGTAAATTTTAAAGTCAACTTGTCAATTTCTAACAAAAGTTTACTTAAAATTCAGATTGTGTTGAATCTATAGATCAATTTGAGAAGACGTGGCAATTCAAAAATATTGAGTCTTCCAATCCACAGACATGGTAATTCCTTTGATTTATTTAGGTCTTTAATTTCTCCCAGAAGTGTTTTATAGTTCAGTGTACAGATAAATTTCAATGTAAGTTTTGTTAATTTTACCCAATGGTATCTTATACTCATGATACTGTTGTAAATGGTATTTTAAGATTTCAGTTTCTAGTTGTCCATTGCTATTTATAGAAATAATTGATTTCCAAATATTTATCATATCTTGTGACACTGCTAAACTCACTAGTTCTGGAAATTTTGGTAGATGCCTTAGGATTTTCCATGTACATGAACAGGTCATCTGTAAGAAAAAGTAATTTCTTCCTTTCTAATCTATATACTTCAATTATTTTTCTTTTATTGCACTGCTTTGGAATTCTGGTACAATCTTGCATAGAAAAGAATGGATCTTTGTCTTGTTCTTGATATTTGAAAGAAAGCATTCAGTCTTTTGCCCTTGAGTACGATGTTAGCTGTGGGTTTTTCACAGACGTTCTTTATCAGGTTGGGGAAGTTTTCTTTTATTCCCATTTGAGTTTGTTTTTTTCTTTTTTAAATCATGGATAGGTGTTGAATTTTGCCAAATGCTTTCTTTGTACCTTTTGAGATGATCATATGAGTTCTTTAATTCTTTTAACATGGTATATTACACTGTTTGATTTTTGAACATGAAACAAATTTTGCATTCCTGAGATAAGTTCCACTTGGTTGTAGAGTATCATCCTTTTTTTTAAAAAAATTGTTTAGATTTGTTAATATTTTGTTAGGAATTTTTACTTTTATGTTCATGGGGGATATTGGTCTGTAGTTTAATTTTGTCTTGTCCTGGTTTTTTTTGACATCAAGGTAATTTTTGCCTCATAAAATGAGGTGGCAATTGATTTTTCCCTTCCTACACTGAGTTTGTGTAGAATTGGCATAATTTCCTCCTTAAATGCTTGAAAGAATTCTCCATTTGACCTAGAGCTCTCATTTTAGGAAGGATTTTAATTAGGGGTTACTTTCCTTTGATATAGATATTTTCGTATTTCTTGTGTCAGTTCTATCTATGTATCTTTAAAAGTTTTCCATTTCAACTGAGTGGTTAAATTAATTGGCACATCGTTGTTCATAATATTCTCTCATTTTTTAAGGGTCTGTAGGTTCTGTAGTGATCTTTCACCTTTCATGATATTGGTAATTCTCTCTGGAGCTGGATTAGCACGAATGATGTGGAAAGATAGGAAGGAGGAAGTGGTGAGCGCAGGAAGAGAATGCTTGCAGTTACAATCACGGAGGGAGTGCAGGTATTGGTAATGACAAGGAATACAGCCATGCACGTGGGTGGCTGAGGTTTGGCACAGGGCAAGGTCATTGCAGGAAAGAAGGGTAGAGACCAAGAGGCCAGAGTATTGGAAGGAAATCTGAGACTAATGATGCGAGGGGTGGTGGAGAGAAAGACAGTGAGCGCAGCGCCGAACTCTTCAAGGAATGAAGGGAGCAAGTTGGAGGGCTGTGTCTAAGGAGCCCTTGGATAGTTTATTCTGGCCTGAGAGTCAAAGGAGCTGGGGGCTTTAGGGAGGAGGTGGGGAAAATGGCCTGTAAAAAACAAGCGAGGAGAACTCCACCTGCCCCAGGCCCAGTGGGAAGGTTTCAGGGGAGGCCATATCCTCAAGAGAGAGCCAGGTATCCACCACTGCCGGAGGGTGACCCGGCTGTTCAGAGAAGAAGGCAAGGATCTGGGGCTGCTGGCTAAGGGCAGCTGGAGTTCCAGAGGACACGGGGAAGACTTAGGGAAGCCCGAGAGAAGGGAGTGTAAGAGCCACGGGGGATGAGAGTCTGGGTGCTTGGGGGTGAGCTGGGGTCAGCTTTGCATGGTGATCAAGATAAAGAGGGATGGTGGCTTGATGGAATCCTGTTGGGCACTGTTGAAACTGAGCAGGACCCTTTGGGGCCCTCCTGGACATAAAAGCCTTTCCATGTCCCCCCATTTCTTGTTTGTAGGGAAAAGGCTTTCAGTCCCCTAGATCTTCCCTTAATTCCAAAGGGCAGATTCAAACAGTTGCTAATGAGGAGAGTGAGGGAATACAGAAAGAAACAATAGTGCAGTGATGGGGTAGGGGTCTAATTCCTCCTTGTGGATGTGCATAAAAATTTGCTGCATATCTGAGTTCTTCTACAGGAACTAAGGCCCCCACCCAGGTGGAGGATGGTAACTTCAGGCTAAGCACTAGCACATGGACCCCAGGCTCGTTGGACCCAGAAAGCTGATGATTGAGATTCTTGGACCACCACCCTGTTACCTCGAGACCAACCAGTCAGAGGAAGGTCACACACCCTGCAGCCCTCACCCCGTATCTTGCCTATAAAAACATCTTCCCTGAAGCCCATCAGGGAATTTGGGTCTTGAGTATGAGCCACCCATTCCCCTTGCTTGGCCCTTGCAATAAGCCTTTCTCGGCTCCAACTCCAACCTCTGTTTGGCTTCACTCTGCCTCAGGTACGTGAACTTGGGCTCAACACCCCTGTGATGGCAAGCCTGTGAATGTTGAGGGGAGCTCTTGGGACAGTATGTTGGCAGGGTTAATGAACATTTGAGTTCTAGGCACCATGGTAGGAAAGATTTTTCCTTCATCTCCACATTTGTTTCGACTTTTAGCAGGTTAGCAAACTGAAGCTGTGGTTGATCTTCTGGAGCCCATGCTCCAGGGCCCATTGAGGACTCACTCCCACCTGAGACTGGCCCAGTGCGTTACCGCTTCATCACTGCACTCTGTGGCACACACGGCCCTCCGCTGCCTCGGGCTGTGCAAAGCCCTGAATGCCTAGCTCTCAGGCCTGTCTCTCCCAGCTCTTAGATGTTGCAGCATTTCTTTTTGCTACAGGTCTTATAGAGGTCTGGCCTACTGTTGGCATGTCACTTGCTTTACTATTCTCCTGCGCATCTCAGGAAGGCTCAGTTTTAACCTGTATCCCAAGTGATCTATTTTGTTCTCTAACCACCTAGGGCTTGCACTACCTGCTGGAGTTAAATGCTGTCTTCCCGCTCCCCCCCCAACCCCCCGCCGCTGTCAGACATTTAAGAGAGATAGTTATCTTCATTTTGTCTTTGAAATCTCCCAAAGAGAAAGATAGGACATTAATGAGGTCCGAGTGTGCTCAAATCATGTCATCTTTGATTACACAAATCATGACCTTCCTCACCTTCCTGTCAGGTCACCCCATCTAGGAGAGTCTCCCCTCAGGCCAGCATCCAGTGCTAGGCCTCATCTCTGACTGCCATCAGCCTGTCTCACTCTGCTGTAGTTGGTCTTGCTTGTGCTGCATCTTCCTTTAGCGTCCCATAAGTGATTCCAAAGGTCAACACATGCATTCCCTCAGGAAACAGGCCCCAACTCATCTCCTCGCAAGATAACTGCATCACCCTGAAACCGTGTTTTATGTAAATTCCTGGTGTTCCTCCCTTAAACGGATCCAGGTTTCCCCAGCTCTTTGGTCTGGTGGTCCCAGTCTACAAAATGGTTCCCTCAACTATTCTCACTACAGAGCTTTTACATGTAGGTTTAAGAGGGTACCTCTCCGTTTCCCAGATCCCAGCTACTTCTGGCAAAGTCTCTCTGGTCTTCTCTTTCATCCTATCTCTTTTTCTGTTAGATTTTACTGAGTGCCAGCCACACGTTCTGACCTGGTAACACGTAAAGCCTCCCCCACCCCCGCACCCATTCCCATCATTCTTTATATCAGCCCATCTGATCTTCCGAGATTTCAGCTCTCCTTCAAAGTATTACTGAGCAAGGACTTGCTACCTAACCCACATAGAAGCCAAAGTTTGAGAAAAGAAAAAGAGCTTTATCGCGAGGTCGACTGACAAAGAGACGGGAGGTAAAGCTCTCAAATCTGTCTCCTGGATCCAGGGCTCAGGGTTAAATTTAAGGGGTCAGAGGAATTTCAAACTTGGAATCTGATTGGCTAGTCTCGAATTAGTCCATATGAGCTACTCGTGCTGTTGGAAGTCAGATTTTCCTTGTTGAAGGACTTCTTAAAGGGCTCCGGTTCTATTCTTTGAGTTCCATAGGTTGAAGATTCTTGCTTCTGAGATTATCCTGGAGACCTGGGTTCCCTCTTGCACGTGTGCAGTGCTTTTTCTGTAAAATAATTCCAGGTTTGGTTGATTAACAACCTATCTAAGGAGGCAAAACCAGTTTAAGGGGGTCAGTGTTTTGTGTGCTGTTTCAAAAGGAAATCTGTCTCTTTCTATAGTGTAAATGACCTTTATTTTCATTTTCAACCTTCCATTACCTTGAGTGTGAGGATGAGGCAGGTTTTTAAAACTGCTCTTCTTCCTTGATTTCTTGAGAAAATCTGACTCCTAAAGTCAGAAGATTCCATGCACAGGGCTTTTATGTTGCCTTCTTATTCTTTGATTTTGTAATAATTTCACTGAACTGTTTTTCTGTCTAACCCAAGAAGATGCTATATTGTCTTTATAATAAGGTCCCTCATTCTTCTTGGTTCCTTCATTAATAAACTCTGTCACTCATAGGTGAAGCCACAGTTTGGGTCTCTGAAACCCCAAGCCATCGTTGGAGTTTATATCAACAAATCAAAGCCAGCTTGAGACCCCATTGAGCCTCTTGAGCCTGAGATGATGCTGCAGGAAGTTAAATTTGGTGTTCACAATCTAATCTCTTGGTACTGAGGACGATTTGAAACAGTCTAAGAGAAGAACTGAATGCAGGGCAGCTCATCTTGTCCTTGCTTGTCTATGCCTGGTGCAATAATTTAAAACTGGAACCACACCGATGCTCTTCAGTGACATGAAACTCAACCACATCAGTGCACGTGGGGAAATGAGGACTCCCAGGCCATGTGGCTTCAGTATAAACTGGCATGACCACTCTGGAGAGCAAAGTTGCAGTACTTAGTAAATTAAGTGTTCATCTGCCCTTCAACACAGTAGTTGCTCTCCAGAGAAATTCTCATGTGAGGGAATGTTAAAGCATTGTTCCTGGAGAGGAATTGAAAGCAACCAAGACATCCATTAAGTCAACTGCAGTCTAAGAAATATGACACTGCAGCTAAGTGCTACAAACTAAAACTAGGTGATTACAATGTAACATAGATGACACTTTAAAACATAGTGTTGAATGAAAAAAGAAACAGATACTGTCTATGCAAATTAAAATCATATACATAAAAATCACTTCATATTTTATATGGATATTTACAATTACAAGGATAGATATCAAATACTTTAGAGTAAGTTTGTAATGGGGGGAGGGAGGGAGTGAGAGTGGAAGTTAGGTATTGTATTAAGCATGTTTTTTTTTTATTCTGATGTTTTGATATCTGGGGTCTTGCTGACCCCAGGGTTAGCTAATTCCCAGAGAGGGCTAACAATGCACCAGGGATGTACCTTTCATATGCAAATTAACCAGTCTGAGCCCAAACTCCAAACCACCTCCTTTTTCAGGTTCTTATAGGGCTCTTAGACACTGGGCCACTATCTACCCACCTTAATCACCCCAAGGCCAGGTACCAGACTACAAGACACAGCCCTCAAATCCGTCTGCTGAAATTATTCAAACTAGCCAGTCCTAAGCCTGCTCACCCAGCCTTGCCTCTCCTTCCCAGGAAAACCACAATAAAGGCTCTTGCCCACGTTGTCCCCTTGCTCCCTGTGCCTCCTGACTTACTCTGGTTCTTCCTGTGTGGCCCTGCATGGTGTGTCTCTCTTTTCTAGGGATCTGTGAGTACAAAAAATTCTTCCTTCATGACAGTCATTTTTGTGTCTGTGTATCTTACCATGATCAACTAAAATAAACCTAAGGTAAATTTTAAAATAGGTATGAATTTTTAAAAAATAGCAGGGAGGGATCTTGCTTTGACCATTGTGAAATGGGTCATGTAAAAGAAAACTCTTCCTGTGTACTCTTTTACTCTCACGCTACTCTCAACACTTCACTTCTGGTCATCAAATTTGTGGGGGTTTCTCCAACACTAAGCGCTCTCAGATTCTCTGGCCACCAGCTGGGGGTACTACAATTCACTTGAGTTATGACACTATCTACCTGGAGGTAATGTCAGATCCCACAGGTTATGGCTCAGTCCTACAAGACTGCTCCTCCCTGCCCACCTCTCCAACTTCATATGCCAGTTGCAGGTCCAGGTTATTAACTGTGCTTCTGACTGGCTGTAAATTGGCGGTTTCTACAATCCCCTTCTCAGGTTCAATTAATTTGCTAGAGCAGCTCACAGAATTCAGGAAAACATTTTACTTACTAGATTACCTGTTTATTATAAAAGAATAGAATTCAAGTACAGCTAGACAGAAGAGATGTATAGGGCAAGGTGTGTGGGAAAGGGTGATGGAAGGTCTTTGGCATGCCTCTCTCTCAGTACCTCCTCAAGTTTATCAACTGGGAAGTTCTCTGAGCCTGGTCCTTTTGGATTTTTATGAAGGCTTCTTTACACAGGCATGGTCAATTAAATCATTAGCCCTTAGTGGTTAATGCAACATCCAGTCCCCGTACCTTCCCCAGAGGGGGATGGAGTGAAACTACCAACCCTCTAATCATGAGGTTGGTTTCCCTGGCAACCAGCTCTCAAACTTAGGGGATAAAAGTCACCTTATTAGCATAAACCCAGGTGGTAGAAAGGGGCTTATTAACAAGAGACACCTTTATCACTCATCACTTAGGAGATTCCAAGGGTTTTAGGAGCTCTGTGCCATATATATGTGTGTGTGTATATGTATACGTGTGTGTGTGTGTATACATATATATGCAGAGAGAGGGAGAGAGAGAAATATTTCTTATTATAAATCCCAACATCACAGGTCATGAACTGAGAAGTATAATTCATCCAAACATCTGTGCTTAAGAACAAAAAGAGAACACTACCCCCAAAGAAACCTCCTAAGAAACAATCCCCTGGCCTGCCCCCAAATGCAGATTCTAACTCTATTCTCTGCAATGTGTTTGTCCTCTTACATTGAGGCAGATCACCCCAAATTTGCTGGATAAACCAATGGTTTTAGCTATGTGCTCAGAACACTAAGGCTCGGTTAAGCAAACCAACAAGTTCATTTACTGCAGATCTTCTCAGAGTCTTTGGTGCATTGTGTATCTCTAGGAAGGCCATATAGTATGAAGCATTTCTTAGAAGGCTTTATTTTTATGTAAATCTGGTGTTCTGTAAATCATAGGTGGGGACTACTGTGCTGGATGAAAGTAAACTGGGACATGAAATAAGCAAGAAGATCTTGGCTCACATAGGAGGGACTTCAGGAATTCATCTGGCTACTCCTCAACTTTCATTAAGTGAGGTGTAAACAACACAACTCAAGACACACACGGAGAACTGAGAGCAGGACCTTGGTCTTCTATCTGTAGGATAGCATTCTACTACATGGTGATATTTTTTCTAAATGCTTAAGTAAGCATTGCAAAAATTGTATTAACTACACTCTATTAACTCTAGTATATGATCTGTAGCATTACATTTTATGGTTTATGGGCAAGAATTGCTAATATTTTTTATACAATAAATACAAGCTGGTTAGCTTATATGGTTGGAAGTAAGTCTGTTTTTATACAAATTTCCAAAACTATAAGCTCTATCAGAGTTAAACATTTACCTTTTTGGACACTTTTCTGTTTGTCATATCTCTACTGATATTGATCCCAAAATTATATGTTAAAGGTTAATTTTCTATTTTTCTTCATTTCTATCTGCTTGGGATAATTCTAAAGGACAAAAGGACTTAAATTGAAATATGAGTCCTGTCTATAGCAATAACTCACTGTTATTTTAAATTTGGGGGAAAAGAAGAAATTATGAGGAAAATCTTAAGTAAGTATCATGAGGACCAATGGAGTTAATACATATAAATTGCTTGGAACATTGCTTAGCATAAACACTATATGTAAATGTTTGTTAAATAAATGAAAAAATTTAAAAAGCAAGTTAGACATTGGTGAAGTAATGACAGTTTCTAATCTACTCTCCAATAAATACAAGTTCCACAGAGGAATCTGAGAGAATAAGCAGTTTTCTGCTTTTTATAGTAAAGAAAGAACTAAGAGTCTTTTATGCTATTTTTTTTTTCAACCAAGGAAGAAACTACCCCAAATCTCAAAACTTTAAATAAAACTAGTTTCTTTGAACAAGACTTGTTATTTCTTGGACAGAAAAACCAAATGGTTTTCATTACTCACCAACAAAGAAACCACATGATTTGAGGGTATAAATATTGCCTATTAATAGTGAGTGGCCGGCCGGCTCTCTTATTTTGAAGGTGTTGGCTCAGCCAGCTTTACAAATCACATTTTCTTCCAAAGAACCTACATTTTTTTTCATTTATCAGAAATGACATCCAGTGAAGAGCTTCTGGAATTTACTCTATCAAATCTTGTGAGCTACATGTTAAACTATCCTCTATAGTGAATTCTAGTTGAATATTGTAGGTTTATGGCATAACTGGTAATTGAGGAGGAAGAAAATTCCAGAGGTCATTTTCTGTACAAACATAAAGTTTTGTGGAATTGAAAAATGACTGGGAATAAAAAATCGTAACGTAAATCAGTTATTTCTGCCATTACTTCGGAATGTTATTTGTCATTGTAAGACTTTTGATGGCAAGTTTTCATAAATAGATGTTGGGAGATTTGGAGGCAAGGTTTGATGAATATTTTATTCTGCATCCAAAAAAGGCATTCTTAAACCATCAATTCTTTGTGTAAGAAAAAAAAATCTGCTCTACCAAAGAGAACATATTTCAGAGAGAATAATTTAGGGATTCAGGGACCTCAGAAACCATCAAAAGAGGCAAAGCAGAGTTGTGTAGTGGCCACAAACCCCTCCCTGCCTTGGAGTTAAAACAGCAAATACATTTTATAAAGAAAATTAATTTTAATATGTCAAGTTTTACTTCAGTGGATCTTGTTTATTTTTTCATGTTTAATGTTTTTTGGAGCTAGTCCTGTAATAAAAGCCCTGTTTATGTGCATAATATTTCCAAAGCCTTTAAGGAAAGCAATGTCTTCTGACCCAGCATTCTATTTCTCATATGTTACTAAATGTGCTTATTTATTTATTTATTTATGTATTTGTGGTTCCACGTGGTATGTGGGACCTTAGTTCCCTGATCAGGGATTGAACCCATGCCCCCTGCATTGGGAGTGCGAGCCTTAACCACTGGACTGACAGGGAAGTCCTGTGCTTTGTAATTTAAAGGAGTGTATTGAACTTGAAAAATCTGACAGGAGATGAGAAGGTAAAGAATTTAGTAGCTCTTCCTGAACATGAATGAAATATGGCCTTAAAATATAGGGATTCTCAATCTTTTTGGAGACAGCACACCAAATTGATCGATTTTGTATCTCTATCTCATGCCTTGCCATTTAAATCCTTCATAGAAATGCCCTCTGATACTTTTTCAAGTTCATTTTATTTGGATAGCCTCCTGCTAAAATATTAAAAAAAAAATCTTTATTGCAATTGTTGAATATATCCTGAATAGTTTCCAGAATTAAACCTGTATATGACTGGACTACTTAAACCAGTGCTTTCCCTACTTATTTGCATTGGGGATCTCAGATTTCTTCAAGCTCCAGCATTCTCAATTATGGGCATTCTCCTTCATTAGCAAAACTATTTCAACTTGAACTTTGAGTGAAGAGCTGTCCTGTCTGAACATTCAGGCTATATCAGAGGCTTTTCCTTTTTCTTTAAAATTACTGGGGTGCATTTTGATTTTTAACAGCAGCGATACATTTGTATTATGTTATTAAGTCCTAAAAAGTAAGATTTGTGGTATTTCCCTGATTCTAAGATGTCCTGATCATTTAATAGAAACTTTTTGGAAACTATATCTCTCAAATATGAGATATCTCCCCACTTCAAAAGGTTAAGTTTTGGGGAATAAAGTATGGCCTATAAGAAATGACTGTATATGCGCTGACATGGAAAAATGTCTGGGATATACTTTTAAGTGAAAGAAGCAAGTTGAGCAATATGTTAGCAAGTGTAACAAGTCAGCCCCTAACATGCACAGTAGAAGCATATTTCTTGTTCACATGGCAATCCTGAGCAGGCAAGCAGGTTCTTGGGGTGACTCTCCTCCAAGCTGTCATGAACGGCTCAGCCTGAAGGAAGTGTCATCATCTTCAACATGTGGCTGCCTCCATCCCAACCAGCTCGAAGCATGTATGCATGGGAGGTTTCCATGGCCAGGCCTAGAAGACCTGCACATCACTTCTGCTCATGTTCTGTTGGCTAGACTTCGTCATATGACCACATCTAACTGCAAGGCAGGCTGGGAAATGTATTCCAGATGTGTTCTCAGGAGGAAGAGAAGAACACGAATTTTACTCTAGCAATCTCTTGTCTGTGTATATATGTATATATGTCCTACCTTTGTTAAAAATGCAGAGAGAAATGTTAGCTGTATTAGTCAGGATTTCCTAGAGAAAAGAACCAATAGGAGATTGCTATCTCTGGCTCCATCTCCATCTCAACTCCCCTGGGAGTCAAAATCACTGATGGTTCAGAACCACTGACTTAACCCCTATGAATTTCAATTTCTTCTTTGGTAGATTAGGGATAAAAATACTTTTCTGGTTTAATAGGTAAGGAAAGCAACATTAGCTTTTATAATTAACAATCCCCAAATCTCAGTGACTTCGCGCAGTAAAAGTTAATTTTTTGCCTGTGTTCTACCAATGTGAATATTTGTGGTCTGGTAGCTTTCTTTGTGGAAAAATTCAGGGGCTGGATTCCTTCCATTTTGTGAACCACATTGTGTGCCCTCTTCTATCTAGGTCTTTGGAATCCTCTCCATTCAGCTGAGAGACTGAAAAAGAGACAGGGTATAGCAAGCGGGGGATTATTATGGGCCAGGCCTGGAAACAGCACATATTTTTCCAGCTTCCACTCTGTTTGCCAGGACTTGGTCACTGGGAGACACTTGACAGTACCAGCATAAAGGTTTGGATAATTTGTCTACTGATTGTGGAATGTGTATGCATGTCTGTGTGTCTCAGGTTTCTCTCAGTGGAGGGAACAAAAGAAGTGACATTGATATTGACATTGACATTGGAACGTCTTTAGAAGAATGAAGGATTTCATTCCAACAGCCATTTACAGTCTCCTCCAGGTGTTTCTATGAATCTCCAGGGACACCTCACAGGTGCTCAGAAAGAGTGTCCTCGAGTTCTTTTGCTTGATCTTCTCATGGGCTTGGGAGCCCATGGTGCACAAGCCCTTGAGGGAGGCTGCTAGCTTCTGCTGCTGCTGGTGACCCTTGTGAGACCAGGTTTTCTGCCAGGAGGGTTGCCACTGCAGCTGCTCCCTGCCGCTTTACAGCCCCTGCCAGAACCTGCTGGTATGTTGTGGTTCCAGAAACAGGGGCAATGACCTCTCTCTCCCAGCTTGGCTGTGCTTGGCTGCTACAGTCAGTTGTGCCCAGAATGTCACCAGAATTTTCATGAAAGCTGCTCCTTTGGCTTTTTGTCCTAACCCCTCTCTCCACAGGAGATCAAATCTCCTGCAAAATTATCCTGCAGAGTCGGCAGGAGCTGGCCAAGGTGAGGAGACTGTGGCAAGGGCAGAAACTGCCCCCCTGCTTCCTTTTCTCTGCTACCCTAGTGCCTCTGACCCTTCAAAGCTCCTCCCATCAACAGCCCATGCAAACAGATGCCACAAGGGTCACTAGCCCATCAGTCCTGCAACCTGGGTTGGCTCAGCCAGGCTGCTATGTATACATTAGGATTATGTACACATTAGATTTAGCAGCATCTTTCTTGAGATTTCCCAGAGTGCACTCAAAAAGGATGATGAAGTGGAAGACGTTACAGGGTAAAAAGGCAGCGTCTATTGTATCTGCCCAGTGACACAGACTTACTGCTGATTTAGTTCACGGGAACTTGAGGGTTCTTTGAGCTTGATAATACTTTGGTTACAGCAAATGAGGCACACGTGATAAATCAGATGCTATTCACACTTAATTAAACTGTGGCTTTCTGAAATAAATCACCACCAGTGGTGATCTCAGGGAAATTAAGCCACTCAGCTCACTTGCCTGCTTGCTCACCCGTCCTTCGACTTAGAATGGGTGCTTAGCTCAGTTGCCTAATTAGGTTGACAAGTGTTTTTAACGAAGTTGGCTTCTACTACCTGTGGTAAAAATCATATTTGAGATTTATAAAACCCAAATAGAAAATTTGAGGTTTGGCTTTGTATTGATTCAAATCTATTTAGCAGGCTGTAAATTTAGGCATTTGGTAAGAAGGATGAATGCAGTCAGTTACTCTCCTGCTCTCACCCAGGCTGGTTTCTTTTGACCCCAGGAGTTGGCTGTCCCTACATTTTAATTGAGGTGGCTACTTTCCAGGCCACTGTGATAACAAATAGAATACCACTTCAGAGTATTTCTGTGACTGAGGAGATACTGTTTCTTGATGCCCACGAGCAGGAGTGATATTTTTTCTTTTAATAGGAAGAAGAGTTTAACAGGAATGTGTGTATGAGTGGATGAGGGTGAGCATGTGTGTGCATGCATGTATGTGCACGTGTGTGTGTATGCACATATGTGAAAGTGAGTGTGAACGTGTGTGTGTACATCTGTGTGCATGTGTGTGTCTGAGTGCTTGTATGTGTGTGCACACTGGTGTGTGAATGTGTGTATACGTGTAAAAATATATGCATGTTTGTGTGAATGTGTGTATGACCTTGAGTGAGAGAAAAAGAGAGAATAAATGCTTAGAGAGCTTTAAAAAATCAAAGAACTGACTGGCCACAGCTGGATCAGTCAATACTCCTTTTGGAATCCTCCCAATCAAAGGCTTTGTCTTATCTTTCACATGACTTTGACTCAGTTGGCTCATTTTCTTGGAAGGAGAATGGAGTCTGCTTACTCTCAGAGAGCTCCTAGGCATGTGTTACTCTCAGGGCTCTTTAACAGACAGGAAACAAGTGGCTTGTTTTTTCCCCCATGGATTAGTCTGGACACTCAACCCTGAATCCTTTGTCCCTAGAGTAAACAAACAAAGCTGGTTTCCACTACCCATGTGTCTGGGCAGTCCTGACATTGAGAAAGGTTAGAAGAAAAAAGGGAGATGAAAAAGGGACTAACATTTCCTGAGTATTTATTATTTGACAGGCACCAAGTTAGCCACTTTATAGATGAAGAAATGAGGCTGGATGAGGTTAAGTACCTTGCCCTAAGTCACACAGCTAGCAAGTGGTAGGGCTGAGATTAAAATCTAGTCTCTATCCTTTCCACTAACCAAATTGCCTTGCAACACTGTCGGGGAAACTCAGGGAGTTTTTAGTTTGTGCCCCAAAATCTTGACCAAAACTTTGGTTAGATCAAATGGAGCTCAAATGATCATAAAGAGCTTTACAAAAAGAGAGAGAGAGAGAGAACTTTAAAAGAGCAAGCTCACAGACTCTTCCACCACAAAAAAAGTGTGAAAAAACCAGCAAAAACTACAATAACAAAACAACTCACCCATACCAAATAGACAACGATGTGTTGCAAATTCATGCCACAAACTTCAAAATTAGATGGCCAAAGAAAGATACGGAAGATTCTGGTGCAGCTCAGTGAGGCTCTGTCCGAGTCAGAATTGTTACTGGGGAAGAAGGTGAATCAACCAAATCCCGAGAATTGTCTGATCTGCCCTCAGTCTGGACAAAAGTGGTCTGAGGGAATGAAGAGGAGAAGCACGGAAGTGTCACAGAAAGAGTGGAGGAGACTCACCAGCCTGAGAGAACAAGGAAGAGAGGAGTCAGAACAATCACAACCACACACGTGAGTTATCCCTGCAACAAATAGGAACTTAGCATCCTTGAAGACAAAGAAGAAAATCAATGAGACAGGAAGCTTAGGGGGATCAGGAAGCCAGTCAGAAGAGCACGGGGACCCTGAGGCAAAGTTCCTCTCCTGCTGTGGGAAATATTGACACAGGGCTGATCTCACAGACATCTTCCCCTTTCCTCATCTGGCTTCTCACTTGGGAGGGGAAGTGGAAAGGTATTCTCAAGTAGATAGGTGAGTGAAGTGGGGAAGTGAACAATTTGTGGCTGACACTGAAGCATGAGCCCTGGGACTCCCCACACAAGTGATAGCACACTCTCGCTGGGTGGAGCAAAGCCTGGGAACAGATTTTTAATGAAAGAAAAAAGAAACAGGAGTTAAGAGTCTAAATTTTTTAAGAGGATAAAAAAAAAAGGTTTTTCCTAAAGGCCAAGTATGCATGTATCACAGACTTAATTTTTGCCCCATTCAGGTGCCATCTGTTCTATTATATACTTAATATTTTCTTTAAATCACCTCACTTTTTTAACCCAAGAAATTTATTTTAAAGGGAAATTTCATATCGCCTCAGTAAGTTGAAAACCAATATAACTTCTCAAAATAGAATAAAATAAAATAATGAAAATAAACTAACATGATTAAATTGTAACTCTACATTGTTGCCTATTAAAGGTGCTGAACCTTAAGACCTACTCTCTCTTTGTTAAAAGGAAGAGTAGATATATTTGGAAACATGTTGAAGATATACTAGCATTGAATTGAGACTTTCTGTTTAGACTTTCTCTAAACAAAACTGAAAGAGAGTAAAAAAGAAATAACTTTCCCACTATGTGATTCAGTATTATTTAATTCCATCTCTATGTACAAACTGGGAAAAACTGACAGAAAGGAAAAGGCTTGAGATAACACTAAATACAAAGTAAAAAGACTGGGAGAGCAAAGCAATTAGAGAAACAATATTTGATAGTGCCCATAAACTCTTTTAAAAAAAAATTTTTTTTTTGCATTGGGGGAGGATACTTGAGGTTAAAATCCATCAACTGAGAGATGAAATTAGGAGTTAAGAGGATGTGGTAAAAAATCTCATGGTACACATTTTACCATTTAAATATGTAACTAAGACTAAATAATCCTGGGATATTTTGGAAATAGCTAGAGTCAATCAAGATGTTCTAAAAGTGAAATACATAATTGAGAAACTTTAATTCTTAAACTTCCCCTCTTTTTTTCTTAACTCTAGGGGGTTTTTGTTTCAGTTATCTATTGTTGCATAACAAACTATATCTCAAAACTTAGTGGCTCAGAACACAACAATCATGTATTTGATCACAATTTGGCAATTTAGGCAGAGCTCAGAGTAAGGACAGTTTATCTTTACTATCCCTGGTGTCAACTGGGGCTGGAGGAGTCACTTCCAAGATGGCTCACTCATTTGGCTGGTACAGTTGATACTGGCTGTTGGCTGGGAGTTCAGTTGTGGCTGTTGGCCAGGGGCCTCAATCTTCCTTCTTGTTGGCCTTTCTGTGTAACTGCTTGGGCCTCCTTGCAGCATGGTGGCTGGATTCCAAGAAGAAGGAAGTAGAGACTGCTAGTTCTCTTAAAGGCTAGGCTCAGAACTGGAACAGCATCACTTCCACAGTATCCTGTTGGTCAAAACAGTCACAGGCCAAGCTCAGATTCATGGCCATGGAGAAACAGTGGGAGGAGTCACAAAGAATTTGTGACCATTTGCCACTATATCTGTCACTACATATTTCTTGTGATAGGGCATTTCCAGGTTCACTTCAATTTCTTTTTCATGTGAAATTAAAAAATATTAAATTTGATACTTTTATAAAAATGAAATGACTATGTATATTGATATCATACCATTTTTGAAAATTGTTTATATCTATCTACCTTTCTATCTCAATACATGCACAAAGAGATGTCTAGAATAATGTTTAATAATATTAATGATACTTGTATCTAAATGATAATATTTAGGATGACTTAAAACTTTTTTTCTTTTGTGTACTGTTCTATTTTGCTTAAATTTCTTACATGTATCAATTTTTGGTTTCTTTTTGTTTTTTAAAGACTATTTTTGAGAGCAGTTTTAGGTAGGTTCACAGCAAAGTTGAGAGGAAGGTACAGAGATTTATATAAAACCATAAAGTTGTTATTTATTTATTTATTTAGGCTGTTTTGGGCCTTAGTTGTAGCATGCAGGATCTTAGTTGCAGCAGGCATACGGGGTCTAGTTCCCTGGCTAGGGATTGAACCTGGGCCCTCTGCATTGGGAGCACAGAGTCTCACCCACTGGTCCACAAGGGAAGACCCCATAAAGTTGTTACCTTAATAAAACCTAGAAGGAAATAAGTTGTTGGAAAATAAATTTGCCCTTAGTCAGATAGGCAACATTCACAATGTCAGTGAGTTGGCGGTGTCCTTGTGGACCGTTGAGTGCCACTTTATTGTGTAGAAGAAGAAAATAAGGTCCAGAAAGTGACTTGCTCAGGCTCACATGTCTAACATTCAGGGAGGTGTGTGATAGGCTGAGTGACCATTACTGAGTTGTGTGTCATATCCTTTTCCAAAATGTGCAGGAGTGACTTGACCTGGATTTTATCTAATATAAATCTATGCATTTGGATGTAACACCTGGAACAATACGTATGTTGTGTTTGCGATAAGAACAGAGGAAGAATTCAGTTACCAGCTTGATTTCTGGGCATCTTTGCAAAAAACTTAGAAAGGATTTCAATTTAAGTTCCTTTTCTAGAGGTCCCCCTAATGCATGACCCGTTCAGAGAGGTGGTCTATCTGTGGCTTAAAAACCTCTGTGACACACAGAAGGACATTCCCATGGGGAAGAACTTAAAAGTCCCTTTGAAAACGGAAGGCACTGAGGTGGGAGGTCTGGCCAGACACTGCTGTCGGTCTAGACAAAGGGAAAGCACATTTTAGGGGCATTGCTGAAGGAGAGCCGAGTGTATCCATCTGGCTCCATGTTGCAAATTGCCACTGCTCCTCTTCTGTCACTGAGTGAATCTCTCCTTGGGTTTTGCTGATAATTTCTGCAAATTAATGGAAAACAATGTCTGGGGCTCCTGCTGAGGCTGGGTTGCTGGTCGTAGGGAGGGCTGTGATGAACTCCCACCCTCTCAGGCCTCTTTTACGTGCTGGGGCTCCCAAGGAGGCTCTTCCCTGCCCAACAGGACCAGCCTCCCAGGCCTGGGCCAGCTTGCCCTTGTCTTTGCGGTGCCGCGCTGAGCTCCACGTGTGTGGTCTTGGCCAGCTCTGTTTCTTACCAAGGGGCACAACACAGAGTTCATTTACACTAAATCGTCCCGGACATTCTGCTGAAGTTAGTATTTCCCAGCTTCCAGAAGCTCTCTGGTGACATTCATGGGAAGGGAGCCAGCCTCCAGCAAATCTCTTTTTGAGGAGGGAGGAGCTGGCAATAAATAAAGCCCCAGTGCACTGAGTGCAGCGAGGATGGAAACCGGCTGTTTTGTCCAATTGCATCAAGAAATAAAAACCTCCATGAATCCATCTTGTCAGATTTGGTTGCCGTTTCTTTTAGAGGACATTTCCCTGGAAAGGCCCGTTCTCCTGCTTTCACTCTTGCTTCTTTCTGCCACCACAAGAGGGCTGGAGAGGTTTGGCTCTGTAATCTTTCTACCTCTCCCAGCCTCCTCCAGTGAACGGCAGAGATTACCTCAGCAGCTAATATGCGGTCCTTGGAAAAGTCCTGTCTCATTCAGAACATGTTTGAGGAGCCTGACAAAGAAATATGATTAGCAGGGGTATTGTATAGTTCAGGAAACAACTCATCCTTTCAACATCTAACATTCCAGACACTTTAATTGAGCACTTTCTATGTACCAGGTATTGTATTTGGTGCAGGGAGGCAGCTCGGAAGAGGGCAGGGAGGTGTGGGGGGCTTACAGCATTGGGGGAATTATGAGTAGCTCTGAATAGCTAGAAGAAGGCTGCATATGATTTTTTTTTATTGTTTTCCAAGATGAAAAAGACAAAAACATTTTTCCTCATGGAGTTCCTACCTTACTCAAAAGGGCGGAGAAGAAAACAGCCAATATGCTATGTTCTTTAATAGAAGTACGTGTGTGGTGCTTTGGGAGCTAAGAAGAAAGAAGGACTGAGTTAAATCAGCTGAGGGAGGAGCTGGAGGTTGCGGGGAGGGCAGGGAGGTTGGGGGAGGCCAGAGAGGATTTTAGAGCACAGAGGAAACCCGAGCTGAGTGTGAATGGGTGAGTAGATTCCTCTCAAGGAAACAATAGCTAAGAGGGAACTCCAGGCAGTGGAAACAGGACATACAAACACTGAAATACATGAGGGAACATTGCTGTGGGGAAATCTCAGATATAATGCAATGGCTCTGAACAGGCAGCATGTAGATTGTGGATCCTGAAAAATCTCATGTGTCATGATGCAGTAAAAGCCTTGGCTCTGGGGTCCGCACTGAGTTCACACCTGACCCAACAGGATTATAGCTGAAGGAGCTTGGGCAAGTGAACGTCTCCAGCACTTAGTTTCATCCTTTAGAAAATGGCGACAATGATGTCCACGCCACAGGTGTTGTAAGAAGTAAACGGATGCTCTAAAGCGACGGGCACTGGGCTAACCCCAAAGTGTGGCTTCCTTTCCCCCCGCCCCATTTCCCTTCCCTGGTGGTGGTGGGGCTGCCCTGGTTGGGTAGGGCACAGGTGGTCCCTGATGAAGGGCTGGGCTGGGGGCAGGCTTCCTCCCAGGGTCAGGCTGGGTCCAGGGCTGGGGCTGCAGTGGGGAGTCCAGAAAGCAGAAAGGAAGCTGGACTGAGCTTCCACCTTGGGCTTCAGAGGGCTGTAGATAGACCAACATCCACGGCCACTTCCAGCAAGGATATCTCAGAGTTCCCCATGCTTACTTACTCTGGTGATATTCAGGGAACCCAGAGGGGATGCTGCCAGCTCTTCAAGGCAATGCCACATTTTGTGGGCACAGAGTCTTCTGGAAATTCCCCCAGACACACGCACACTCATGCCAAAGACTGCAGACAGTTTCAGGGTGTTTGCAGACACCTCCAAGGGCCATCCCCGGCCCCAGGTAGCCTCTGATGATTTCACAAGCAGGTGAATAACCGTCCTCTGGGGGAGGCAGGCGGGTTTCCCGACAGCACAACCCCTGCGCGGGTCGCCAATGCCCTTACAGTCTCGCATTTCCCTGGACTGGGTCACATGAGAGACGCAAATCGAGAGCACCCGTTCTCCCCTGCTTGTCATGCTGCCACCTCTTCACCTCTTTATTCAGTTTCCTGAGTGGCAGCGGTGCACGTTAGGTCATTGGAAGTGATTTCATTTGTGCGCAGCAAGTGACGGCAGGAAACCACTGAGCTGCCACAGCCCCACGCGGGCCTCCGCGGCCCATCCATCCACCGCAGCTCCAGGACCCGACCTCGCTTCATGGGCTCAGGCGCTGCGCTGGAAGGAGTTTTAATTAGAACACTGAAGTGCATTTGTCTTCTAAAGCACATTAGGGATAAAATATTAAAAGGGCAAATACTCTTTTCCAAGAGAATGAGTTCTTCTGCCAGTGTATTTTATTGGAACAATAATCCTGACAAAAGCAAAGGAACACCCAAGTTGCTGCCAGGGGAAGTCGATGAAAGGAAAGGCATCTTTGTCATCACAACTACCCTTTATTCAGCACTGAGTATGCGCCAGCCATATTCTACATTTATCCGTTTATTTAACCCTCTGGATGCTTCTACCAGGACCCATCTTACATGTGGGGAGACTGAGGCTGAGAGAGATTTGTCGAAGGTCACACAGCCAGGAAGTGGCAGAGGTGGAATTTAAACTAGAGCCACCTAATTATAAGATATATCATCTTTTTCTTTTTAACCGTTTAAAAATGTAATCCTTTTCCTCAAGGTAGTAAATATACATAATCTAAAAGATCAAAAATGTCAACCAGGTTCATTACAACAGCAACAAAAAATCCATCTTCTGCTGGGTGCCTCACCCCCATTCCCATGCCAGGGTATTGATCGGGGTTTCTCCAGGAAGACAGGACAAATAGGGTGTGTCTATAGAGAGAAAGAGATTCATTTTCAGGAATTGCCTCATGCCTCTATGAAGGCTGCAATCCCATAATCTTCAGGGTAGGTGGCTGTACTGGAGACCCAGGGAAGAGCAGATGATGCAGTCCAAGTTTGAAGGCTGTCTGCTGGCAGAATTCCTCGTTTGGGGGAAGTCAGTTTCTGTTCTAGGAAGACCTTCAACTGATTGGATGAGGCCCACCCACATTATGGAAGGTAACCTCCTTTACTCAAATGTTAATCTCATCCAGAAACACCCTCATAGAAATAATCTTTGATTAAATATCTGGGGGCCAAGGCCCAGTCAACTTGACACATAAAATTAGTTATCACCGCCACGTACAACTCTATTAGGTGTTTATTCTGGTACTTACTTACATATTTCTTAAAAACATGCTTTTATTGCTATTTTTTTTCTGCTTTAAGTGCTGCCTATTGACTTTTTACCAAGGCATCTGTAGACTGAGCTCTTTCATGCTCTCCCCCAGGAGTCCTGTCCCTGCATCATCCTCTTGACACTGTCAAACCACCCTTCAAATCAATAGTCAGAGTTTACATTCTTAGGATTATTAGTCACAGCTGAATCATATGGGTACTCCATTACATTTCCTCTCTTATTCATCTTTTTGCTCGTTTCTGGAGTTAAAAATCACCTCGTGTTTAGTTTGCTTAGTTTACTGCTTAGTACGCATCACTGATGAATCCCTGCACTGTCAGAACTGAGAATTCTCTCAGTAAACGACTTTTGTTGAAGATCCTATCCGTTTCTCCCTCCCGTCCTTTTCTTCCTTCCTTCCTTCCATGTGATGCTCATCTCTGGATTGGTTTTTCTCTAGTTCTGCACAGCTGTGGCCCTGAAAATGCCCAGCACTACATCCTGGGAATTCTCTCCTTTCTGTGTGTTCATTCCCTACTTCCTGGAATATGGGAATATTTTCTTCTTTCTTGATTTTTCTCTGTTTTGGTGGAGCTCATTTTCTAGTAGTTTCCTAAGAAAAGGTACATGGAAGTACATTTTTTTTCAGACCTTGCATGTCTGAAAATGTCTTTCTTCTGCCCTCATACTTTATTGATAACTTGGCATCTATCAATTATTTTCATATTGAAAATAATTTTTGTTCAGAATTATTTATTTATTTGTTGGCTGCACTGTGTGGCATATGAGATCTTAGTTTCCTGACCAGGGATCAAACCTGAGCCCCCTGCAGTGGAAGTGTGGAGTCTTAACCACTGGACTGCCAGGGAAGTTTCTTGTTCAGAATTTTATAATCAGTGTTCCATTGTCTTCTAGCAGCCAGTGTTGCTATTGAAGCAGTCATTGCTGTTCTGATTCCTGATCAGCTTCTGAAGTTTGTATCTGATATCTTTTCCAATTTCCCCTTTCTAGATGCTTTTTAGGAACTTTTCTTTATCCTTGGTGCACTGAAACTCCATGATTATGAACTTTGGTGTGGGCTTTGTTTTTCATTCTTTACACACTTGAGGGGGCCCTTTCAGACTGGAGGCCTATGTATTTCTGTTCTGTGAAATTTTCATGTATTATTTCCTTGGTAATTTCTTCCCCTTTATCTTCTTTGCTTTCTCTTTCTGGAATGTCTGTTATTCGAATGTCGATCCTCTTTGATACATTCTCTCATTTTCTTATCTTTCCTTTTCCACTTATTTATTCTTTTGATTCTAATTTTCCAGAAAATTTCCTCATTTTATCTTTCAGTATTCCTATTGAGTTTAAATTTTTTTAATCATATTTTTGACTCCAAGAGTTCTTTATTATTTTCTGAATATTTCTTAAGAGTCTCTTATTCTTAAATTCAGGGATGCAATTATCTTACCTTACTCTGAGGGTAATATTTATAGATTTTAGAATTTCTTCTGTTTCCTTTACTGTTGCTTCTTTCTCTGAGTTTCTTTTATCTACTGGTTTGTTTTGATCCCTTTTACATTATAGGTATTCCCCAAATGTCAGGTAATCCTCGATTGTCCCTTTTTAAGACACTAAGGCATTATCCGTGGTTTAAGGCACTGCAGTACAAAACTCTGTGTACATACTAGGGGCTTATTGTCCAGGGGGCTTTACTGAGCAGTGGTGGTCAGATGGAGCCAGACTGCTTTGTTGGAGTTCTCCCAAAGTCAGTACTGGTAGGCAATTTCTCTTGAGCTGGTTACTTTCCCTGGAGAGGAAGTCTTACCTGAGGAATATAAGCCTGCTTCTGGCATCCTGGAGCAGAGTAGGGAAGAGAGTTGGGGTTTACAGTATGCTGGCTCTCACACAATCCCTGTTTTCATTTGAGAGGCTAATAGCCATCATCAATTGGACCACGTATTCCCAAGTTTGGAGGCTGATTGGTTCACCTTTCCAGAGAGTAAATCCCCAGACTTCTGCTGGAGTGGGTAGGGAGTAATTGTCTGCTTGGGCAAGGCAGGAGAAAGGATGGGTGGGTCTAATTGCTTCTTTCAGTCTTTTAATCACTTGTCCTTTTTCTAGCCCCACTAGAATTGGGACGTCTCCAATTCTGTAGCCTTCTAGGGATCTGCAGTACAGATAGGCTTCCTTCTTCTTAACTCCTCTCTCTCTCTGCTGGCTTTATTCCTGGTTACCTCTGGTCCACCTGCTCCTCAGCTTTGGAAATTGTATAGACATTTAATATCTGCTGAATTTCCTCCCCTATAATCTTGGTTTCTGGGTTTTTTTTTTAATACTATCATCTTTCGGTGGGAAACAGAGATGAAGGTGTGTGTTCTAGTTGCTATGTTTAACCAGAAGTTCCCCAAAGCAGCCACTCTTCACTCCTGGGTTTAAAAGAGACTGTTGGGGAAAATGCCTCTTGGTTGTAGAACTTGAGCCCATCTTATCCCCAGGCTAGCCAACACTGGTTTGTTTCACAGTACACATGAGATTTGCTGTATTACCTAATCTTTTAACAATGCTCTTTGTGGCTCTCTTTCTGGAGAGGTTCAAGAAGTCAGATTTTAAGCACCAGGTAGAGCATCCTTAATGGAATAGGAGTCACTTGACCAAGCTGGCTGTAAAGTGTATGCCTTTCCCCATTATTCTGTTGCTGGCTGGCTTGGCTCACTGAACATGTGGTTAAACAGCTAGTGGCTGGTCCACTGTAAATGGCCAGCAGTCGGCCCTCTAGGACTTCTTGGCAGGTCTCAGAACTAGCATTTTGCTTTGGTTGCAGGGGAAATCCAGGTTTTATCTTGGCCAAGTACAAGTGTATCCCTGAGAGTGTGAAATCATCTTGGATTCCTGTCTAAATACTACTCTCTCTTTTTCCGCTTGTTGTTTAACAAGCTTCCCATTTTTTAAGGTCCAGATGAAATGTCTACTCTTCCACAGCACACTGCCTCTAGCCCTCATCCCCATGTCCACAAGGTGCTTTTTATGGAGCACTAGGATAACCTTTTCTATAGGATTCATTCACTTGTTCATCAGTTGCTCTCTCCTGTTGGACAGTGAACCCACTGAGGCCAGACACTGTCTTCCCTTTTCCCCAGTGCTTATCAGGGTACCTGACTCGTGCACCGTGGCTGTCAATGCGTATTTGTTGACTGAGTGAAGGCTCCTCTATCAGCAGAGCCTGTGTGTCCTTTTGCCAGGAATGGTGAGGCGTTTCTGTTGATCTGCCCTTTGGCTCCACACTGTAACCTCTAGAGGCAACTCAAGGCTTTCTATGGCAACACCCCCTCCCTCAACCTCCCCACCAGGAGAAGGGGCTTGGGTATGAGTCAAGAACAAAATAGAATGCCAAGACACATCAGCCTCTGCACTGGGGGTGCATTGGAAGGGAGGATAGGAGACTGGGGTCCACACCTCTCTCCTTGAATTCTCCTCTGGAATGTGTCCTACTCCCCCACTGCTGGTGTGATGAGATGGGCCTGGGTCTCCCTAAATCTCCCTGTTCTGGTGTCTCTTGTGATCAGCAGGAACGGACTGTGACCTGCAAACATCCCATCCCAAAGGAGGCCATCAGCCCTGTGTATTGGTATCTACTACTGTTGGAAAATTCCTTTATTTCAAGGCACCAGGCACTGGAGAATGGATGATTGCTTTGTTTTAGCATTTGGATTTACCCCCAGTGAGGCATACTTGTGTACAGGGTCATCATGGGCTCTTTGCTGTTACATTGGAAGAGGCTGTCTTTTCATGGGGGCCCTGCAGAATGTGTTTCAAGTGGCCCAGCTCTTATTGCAAAGGAATATTTCTGGTGAAGATTAACAAAGAATGTCTTCAAAGAAATGGGATCAACCTCCTTTACCTGGAATGTTTTTAAAAAGAGGCCACTAACAATCCACATGTCCATCAGCTGGTGGAAGGATAAACACAGTGTGCTATCTCCGTATAATGTATCACTTCCTAGCAACAAGGAGGAATCACCACCCATACATCCAACAACATGGACAAATCTCCAAAACTCTATGCGGAGTGAAAGGAGCCAGAAACAAAAGACTACATAGGGTATGATTCCATTCACATGAAATTTCTACAAAAGGCAATTCTGTGAAGACAGAAGCAGATGAGTGTTGGCCCAGGGCTAGAGGTGGGAGTGAGTACAGATTTCACACAGCACAACATTTCTACTTGGGGTATCAGAACTGTCCTAAAACTGGATTGTGGTGATGGTTATGCAACTATATAAATTAACTAAAAATCGTTAAACTGTATACCTTTAATGGGGAACTGTATGATGTGTAATTTATGTCTCAATGAAGCTGCTAAGTGTGAGAAGAAAAGAAGCCAGACAAAAAAAATTACTGAAAAACTTTTCTTCCAACTTAGGAAATGGAAAGAAAAGAATAGTTGGGGGTCCACAGCTCTCTGTTGATGTAGATTTGAGGTGTGCATCAGGCTTAAAATCTTTCTCCTTTTCATTTAGCTACTCTTCTTGTCCTTGGAGAGGAGGCAATGGCACAGAATCCTCCTTCTGCTAAAGACAGTGGAATCAAGAAAGCAAAGTGAGAGGAACACTTTTGGTTCCCCTGAGTGGCCTCCCCCACATGTAACCCCTTCAGCTCTCCCAGCCTGGCAGCGTCTTCAGCTCCTCTTTTAGCTGTGACTTTAGTCATCCGAGCACCGAGCACAAAGACCTAAATTATCAGTGTGAGCAAGTTCAACCTACACATTTCAGCTCCAGCCTCTTAGAGACCCTTGTGCTTCCTTGAGAGATAGTCCTGAAGCGGCAGCTCTGAACCAGGACATGAGGTGGGGCCCATCCAGCCTGAGGAAGTGCTTTGCCAACCAGTCGCTGCTGTGACTGGTGGGACGGTGGGTCAAGAGGTCCAGACAGCTGAGAAAAAGTCAGGCCCACCAGGATGGAGAGGTGAATAGAAATAAAGGGAGAGTAGAAGAGAAAACATCCTCCTGATAATAGCTCACATCTGTCTATACTTTTTTATACTTTGCAGAATTCTTTCACATTATCTTATGTAACCCTCACCAGCTCCAGGTAAGATTGCTGTTAATATCCCCAGGAAACTGAGGGAAAGAAGTGAGAGAATCAGTGACAGAGCTGGAGACTCAAAGTCAGTCCTTTTGGCAAATACCATATGATATTGCTTATATATGGAATATAAAATATGACACAAACGAACTTAACTATGAAACAGAAACAGACTCACAGACATAGAGAACAGACTTCTGGTTGCCAAGGGGGAGAAGGGGGAGGAGGGACGGATTGAGAGTTTGGGACTAGCAGATGGAAACATATATAGAATGGATAAACAACAAGGCCCCACTGTATAGCACAGGGAACTATACTCAATATCCTATGATAAAGCATAATGGAAAACAATATGAAAAAGAATATATGTATATATATAACTGAATCACTTTGCTGTACAGCAGAAATTAACACATAAATCAACTATACTTCAATAAAATAAATTTAGAAACTTCAGTCCTTTTGACTTTAATTATGTATACTGTGCTATGGTATACTATATGTGTGTGTGTATATACACACACATATATATATACACACACATACCTATATGGTACATGTACTATATGTGTGTACATATATATGTATATACATATCTATGTGTGTATATGTGTATAGATTGATCTATCTATCTAGCTATTGATCTAGCATATATATGTGTGCATTCGGCCTTGTTTTAAGCCTCTTACATTGAGTCTTCCCCACAATTCTGTGAAGCTGGTATAGATGAGGAAACTGAGGCACAGAGAGAGTACTTTGCCTAAGGTCACACAGTGCCCACGTGGCTGAGCTGTGATGTGAACCTACACCATCCAATGTGCTTTACCTGACACCATGCTGCCTGCCTCCAGGCCCGCCATGTTGGTGAGTTTTGGATTTGATTTCTGGGTACAGACTGCACTCAAATCCTGGCTCTCATAGCTCCAGCCTGTCATGCCTGCATTGCCTTCATCTGCAAGGACTTTGTTTCCTGCTATCATGGCAGCTCTCCTACTGTCAGTCTCCTAAACGCTTAGCAGTTTGTCTCACTCCCAGGCTTGGCTTCTGTTTCCACTGCTGCCAGGATCATGGTACGGTCCCAGGAGGAACTGGAAATGCATGTGGATTTTATAAGCCTATGGGTTTTTGAAGAGAGATGAGTGTTGATTTAGTAGCTTCTCTGCATGTTGAAATGGTCTTCTAAAAACTTTACAGATATGTTTACATGGAAATCCTCCAACTAAAGAATATACTGTCATACAAAGAAATGTGCTGCCAATATTGTTTCATTGCAAAATGACATTGAATCAGGTCTGAGTAAATATTTTTGATTTCTCTTGAAATGTGACAGACTCATGACGTGGTAATTAATTTTACTGTAGGCTGAATTCAGAATGACTTTGATAATATATGAGTAGGTGTGTAAAATGTTTATAGGGCTTTGAAAAATAAGCCCAAGGCTTAAATGAAACCTTAACCAGACAACCGAGGTAGAATAAAATTGCAATTCTAACTTTGCTGGTAGAATTTCTGTGGGAAGCAGGGCGTTTTAGCAATTGATATTCGTTGCAAAGAATCAGCACACATCATATATTTTATGTAGTGTTAGACTATTTGGAAACTTCAAATGCACTTACTTTTCAAGAAATGCATGCATTGAGCAATGGTTAAAAAAGAAAGGCTAAGTTTAGAAAATTGGCTTTGGTTTACAGCAAAAGCTGCAAGGGACACATATTTCCTAGCTCCCTACAGGAGGCTAAAGGGTAGTGGCTCATCGGAGGCCTCCAATTTTGGGTGCTTCTTTTTCTCTCCTCCACACTGAATCTGTCAGCAAATCCTGCATTTTCTACCTTAAAAAGATATCCAGAATCTGGCTACTTCTCACCACCTCCACCTCTCATTACCACATGTCCAAGTCCCATCAGCTCTCACTTGGGTTACTGTAACACCCCCCTCCCTGGTGTCCCTGCTTCCCACCTACCCCCTTCCCCACAGAGCCTATGGCTGACCTGGCAGCAGCATGATGGGGTTAGAGCATAAGTGAGTTCATGGCACGCCTCTGCTTCCACTGGCTTCCGTTCCCACTGAGACTATAAGCCAAACAAGTTCAGAGCCTACAGGGCCCGCTGGATCTGGCTCTTCCCTTGTTTCCTGTCATGTTTTCCTCTGCTCACTCCTCCTGGTCACAGGCACCCTCCTGTCTCAGGTCTGCAGCTTTGGCCCCTGTATCGGGCAAGCTCTTCCTCCTGTATCCTCCTGGATCCATCCTCTCCTCCTTCAGGTTTTGTGCACATGTCGCCTTCTCAGTGAAACCTCACATGACCACCCTTTTAACATGTGCAACTTGCCCCCCACCCATCAAACTCCCTGTCCCCCTTGTCTGCTTTACTTTTTTCTTTAACCTTATCACTATCTGACATTATATATTCTTGTTATTTATTTTATCTAGAATGTAAGCTCCATGAGGTCAGGAATTTGGGTCTGTTTTGTTCAGTGTTATATACCCCATATTTACAATAATGCCAGGTATATCGCAGGCATAAGAGAAAACACATAATTTACAGAATGAATGGATGGATGGATGGATGGATGGATGGAAAGGAATTTTCATCCCTGCTGTGTAAGGGATAGGGGTTCTGAGAAAGGAACCAAATGCTTAGTGAATGTTCCAGAAGGGAACTTTGAAGGAGTGTGGAGACCTCCGGAATCTCAGTGTACGAGCTGCTGAATAATGGGTTAGACTGTTTCTATGGAATACCAGCAGAGGTAGCAGCAACAAATGAACTAACTAGGAAGGATGTTATAAAGCTGATTCTAGAATCGGGGATGGAAGGGTGGAGAGAATAAAACTCTACATCATACACCTTACCTGGGTAATAGGCAAGCTAATTTAAAACCGGCTTTCTAAGCACAGAGCCCAGTTTCTTGGGCACAGAATGGTAACAGGGCCTATGCATGCTCGGGACTCAATATTTCTGAGGAGATTAGTTTCTACAATGGAAACTGAGGAATTCAAAATCATAAATTAATGCACTGTTTCGCAGTTTACAAAATACTGTTGAAAAATTTCAATAAAATTGCTCACCGGTTGAGCAATTATGTAATCCTACACAAAAATATGTATATTTATTGAGAAATTACCCTGTGCTAAGTGCTTTACTTATATTATCTCTCTTGACCCTCGCAGGTTATTAGAATTACCCCCAAGAGTATACTCGTTCAACAACATTTATTGAGCACCTCCCATGCCAGGCACCATACTAGGCACTGAGGCTGCAAAACTGTATTGGTTCTGCCTCAAGGAACCTACAACCTTGTGAGGGAGATAAATGCAAAAACAATAAGTATTGCAGCCAATGGTGATATGTGTTGTGGGGTAGGATGAGGCATAATTACATCACAAGACCTGTGGGAAAAAGGAACAGTAGCTCTTAAAAAAAATCCCATTATCCCCTTCCTCAATCACATATGGTTATTTGTTAATTTCCTTTTTTGCCTTATGAATGGACTTTTCCAGGGAAGTCAGTCTTTTTATTTACAATGCCCAGAAATTGGATTAGTATCTGTCCTGTGGCTAAGGGTGAGGGAGAGGTGATGGAAAAGCTTGTGCACCTCTTCCTTTCCCTTCTAGAGTCTTTCCAAAAAGTCTTTGTTACCATGATGCAACGTTTGAGGTCTACTTGTAGGTGACCTGACTCAGAGGGGGATGAAAACCTCACCAACCTACCCACAGATGTGGACTCCAGTGGCACCTAAATCTATGAGGACGTGGCCATGGTATCCCAGAGTGGAGGCTGTGCAGCTCAGGAAGTGCAAAATGATATATTGGGGATACAGGAAGAAAATATTGGAATGTTTGCATGTATCTTATATAACTAAAAATAAGAAAGGAGTCAAACTTTAATTTCGTTTAATATACAGAGTGATCCATACATGTGTGTTTGGTCTGTATGTCTGTTGGTCCCAAGTCACACAGACCGGAAGGGGTTTCCTGAGGCACACAGAGTGTCACATGTACACACAGGCATGTAAACACACACACAGGCTGATGGCTGTACCTTCCTTCACTTATCTGCTTTCAGAGTATCAAAATATTCTCATTTGTGCTCCTTGTGAGAATATACAGATTACACTGTTTTGTTTTGACTAAATGAACCCTCACAAAATGGAGGAGTGGCTTAAGAACGCTGCAAAGAAAGAAAGAGTGTGTTGAAGATTGTAACACAAATCGAAGTAAACAATAAGAAAATGGCACTGTCTCTAACCTGATATAAACTTACTGTCAGATATATTATGAAGCGAGAAACAAGGACCGTCTAATTAGATCACACAGTAAGTTGGCAGAGACAAATTTAGAAATTATCAAGGGGACAGTTCCTTTTTTTCCACTGGCATTTATGATAAGCCTCACTCTAAGTGTATATGAAGCCTTGAGATATTAGTGAGACATTAGCTAATGATAGAGGTACACTTACCTCTAATTTATACATAAATAAATATAGCACTTATATTAGGTATGTGTACACATATTTTTACTGCTGAAATTGTGTGATTGAAAAAAATCTAAGGCCCTGTATTAGGGAACTAGACTTGCTTTAAGAGGTCCTGGCCCTTTAAGATAACGTTCTCTGTCACGCGGGCAGAAGCAGATGGCTAGTCTGTGTGGCCCTGAGATCAAGGTCTTGTTGCTTACTTACTTACAAGCTGTGTTTTTAAACAACGCTATCTGCACACAGGTGTTCCCTAAAGAAGCTTCCTGTGTGCTGTGAGCCTTTGGAAAAATAATTCCACATTTTATAATAAATAACCATTTTATACTGTACAGTAATGCGAAATACTGAATTGTAGTTTTATGTAATTTTTCTTCATCTTGTGAGATTTAATTTATATTTTTCAAGTCTCCTGTCTCCTATATGTGTTATTTTTGTTTGTGTCTTTTCTTAGTCTGACAATGATTTTTCTTTCTGGAGAAGAAAATTTACATAACTGCTTCACATGTAAAACTGTGTTGCTTAGTGAGTCATGGTCACAAAAAGTTCCTTTAGAGCATGTGAATAAATCTCTGCCTTAGCCAACTTTTTCTTTTTTTTTGCCATGGCCCTCTTTGACACTCTAAGCCCAGAAACTCCCCACTGGCCTGGCCCCTGCTCTCCAAAGGCCCCATCAAGTGTTACACGCTTTCCCAGCTGCCTCCCCGCTGGCCCTTGAGGGTGAGAACTGAGAACAGACCTCTGGGGAAGTGAGAACAGACCAAAGGGCAAGAGGTCACCCTTTGATCTATCCCTGGACCTTGGGAAGCAGGTGTCACTTAATTCGAGGAGTTGGAAGGGAGAGATGCACCAGTCTTCTGCCTCAGCGCTGGCATCTTGATCACAGTGTGATGCTTTGATGCCAGTCTGCTCAAGAAGCATCTTTCCATGGGAGGTGGGGAGTTCAGCAGTGAGTCACTCAAATCCGGCTCTGCTGTTTGGGCACACTGCTTAGCCTCATTGTGTGTCAGTTTTCTCATCTGTAAAATGGGAATAATAATGCCTGTTTCATGGACTTGTTGTGAAAGATGAAATGAGAATCCATATGATGTGTTTAGCCTGATAGATATAAGTTGTCACAAATGTGTGTTACTGCTATCATTGTCACGTATCACACTACCAGACTCAGCCCCCAGCTGAATAAGTGGTGGGAGGGTGTGTGTGGGGGGGTGGAGCTTCATGACTGAAGTAGAATTAAATCTTGACCACACCGATTTAGAGGGATGACCATCTCCCACCCTGAAAATAACAGGATCTCATACTGTTTCTCCCACTTACAACAACCTAAATATAGTTTATAAAAATGGGTTTGGGGAGCAGATAGACTTGGATTCAAACATCAGCTTGGCCACTTACATGATCTTGGGCAAGTCCCTCAGCCTCTGCGACAATGTGTACAGGGGTTTTCACACAGCGGTATTGAGGTTGAGAACATGACACAAGCACGGCATCCAGAAGAGCGTCTGGCACTTAGTGGGATCCTCATATATTGTCCCTCCTCCCTTTCTTAAGAGCCATTAAATAAATCAAGTAACAAATACTTAGACTTGCTGTTCAGGGTCTTGAGGCCATTGTGATACTGTGATGTAAGAAGAAAAATATATTTGGTTTTTGTCCCTGGAGAAGTGTTTCCTTGGGTTCTGTGAGCCTTTATAGCAAACTGTCAAATACAAGCAGGGGTTATGGGAAGCCCTGGTTTGTAGCCAAGCTGGGCGGAAGTGTGGGTAACCTGGGGACCCACTACTTGTAACTGGCAACTGAAGTGGAGGTAGTCTTGTGAGACTGAGCCCTTAACCTGCAGGGTCTGCACGATCTCCGGGTAGTTAGTCTTAGAATTGAATTAAATTTCAGCGCACCCCGTTGGTATTTGCAGAAAATTGGAGCATTGCTTGGTGTGAAAAACCCTCACATTTGGTGTTGGAAGTATTGTGAGTAGAGAAACAGTTTTCACTTACCCGTTAGGAATCTCCAATCAGATGGAGACACTTGTAGACACTGATGGCACAATAAGCATTTACTGAACCCTACTATGTGCCATGCACTGGTTAGGCATTTTGTAATTTCATGTATTCTTTAAAACTGTGTGAGGAACATGTTAATAACATAACTTTATGTGTGAGAGAGCTGAAGGTTAAGAATTTAAGACCCTGTCCCAAGTCAATCTGGTGGCAAAAATCCATGCTGTTCCTACCTCCGGCTTCCTTGCATCACCCCAGCTACTGTATCTCTAAAGCAAAACACCCCTCTAGTCACAGGCATTGTTAGTTAAACCAGAACCAGCATGATAAAGTGGTTGTTTGGAACGCTTCCACCAAGGCTAGAGGACACTTCATGTCACCGGCATAGCCCAGGGGGCATTGGGGAAGAGGAATATGCTTTAGTTTCCCCAGCCGCCAATCACAATGACTTCCAAGGAGCAGTCACCCAATCAAAGCCTCTACCTAGCTCTCTTATTACCAATGCTGTCTATTTAATCCTTTTGTGGTGGAATTTGGGGCTAGTTCTCTTACTAGGGCATAGAATCTTGCTTTCGGGACCAGAGACAGCAGTTCTCTGGGATTTCATTGATGAAAGTTCAGTCAGCAATCCAGGGCAGACTTTGTCAAGAAGAAAGATGGAGGGAGAAACTTCTGTAATGACCGCTAGCTATTAAATTTGACAACCATCTGAAATCAATACCCCCTCAAGTTAATCCCAGACTGCCTAAATCAGTTACAGTCAACTATAATTTATGTCACACAGGAGCCACTGGGAGGCACAGAGAAGCAGGGGGAGGGAAGCTGATGTGCAGGACGACATCAGGACCCAGGCAGATCATGTCTACACGCCTGGGACTGTTGCAGGATGGAGTTCCTGGGCTTCTTTTTAAAAGTGGAAATACACTTTTCTTCTGATTTCAAAATAATGCATGCATATTATTATTGTTGTTGTTTTAAAATCAGACAATAGGAAATATTTAAAAAAGCAAAAATTTTAAAAAGCAAATGAAAATCTCACCCTTAATCCTGCCAACTGGTAATAACATTCTGTGTAAATCTGTGTAATTTTTTTTGTTCGTATACATCTAGCCTCCCGCCGCCCAATATTGTTTTAAAAACAGGGCCATATTGTGATTTTATTTTATCACTTCTAACCTATCATAAATATCTACCCAAAGAATATAGATCTCTTTGAAAACCATAATTCAAAAAGACACATGCACCCCAATGTTCATTGCAGCACTATTTACAACAGCCAGGTCATGGAAGCAACCTAAATGTCCATTGACAGACAAAAGGATAAAGAAGATGTGGTACATATATACAATGGAATATTACTCAGCTGTAAAAAGGAATGAAACTGGGACATTTGTAGAGACATGGTTGGACCTGGAGACTGTCACACAGAGTGAAGTAAGTCAGCAAGAGAAAAACTAATATCATGTATTAACACATATATGTGGAATCTAGAAAAATGGTACAGATCAAGGCAGAAATAGAGACACAAATGTAGAGAACAAACATATGGACACCAAGGTAGGAAAGTAGGGGGGTCGGGGTGGGATGAACTGGGAGATTGGGATTGCTGTATATACATTAATATGTATAAAACAGATGACTAATAAGAAAAAAATCAAATTGTACACTTTAAATATATGCAGTTTATTGTATGTCAGTTATAGCTCAATAAAACCCTTTTTAAAAGAAAAGAAAAAAAGAATATAGATCTCTGTTGCTGTTTTAATGGATTTATGATATCCATTATAGAGATGTACCATAATTTGCTTAGCTATTCCTCTCTTATATGGTTTCCAATTGCCATGATAATAAAGAAAGCTGCAACAAACACACTGGTACATTTCTGGTAAATATTTCATCCTGTGGTCATTAACCTGAACCTGAAATTCCACAAGACTCCAGGAACCTCAACCTCACCTATATACACCCTCTTGATAAATTATGGCTGAAACATTCATTCACTCATTCAAAAAATATTTATTGGGTGAACATGCTGCTCCAGACACAGGCCTGTGCTCTGTGGATATGCAGTGAGTAAAACAGACAAAATCTCTGCCCTCAGAAAGCTTTCATTAAGAGGGATGAAATTAATGATAAACAAAATAAATGATATTGTGTAAGAAGGTGGCAAGCGTCAAAGAGACAAATAAGCAAGAAAAGGGGATTTCCTTCTATAGTCATTCAGTATTTATTCTATCACCATGCTATTCAGTTTAATTCACTAAACATTCGTTGAACCCCTACATTATGTTCTAGATTCTGCTTTAGGGATGGGGAACAGGGCATGTAGAGCTGAATGAAGTATGAGCCCTAGTGTAGATAAGCTCACAATTATTTTCTTGCTTATGACTTAACCATTTCATGTGTGTATGTTTTATCTTCACAACTAGATTAGAAAATCCTCAAGGGCAAGAGTCCATGTTTTTTACTTCTCGTGTTCTCCTGAACTTTTAGCATAATTTTTTTGTTTTTGTTTTTTACAGAGTTAATGCTTGTTTTACATCAATAAATGCTTGTTATGTACCTGTGAAACAGAAATGGTGTTGGTGGTTTTGAGAGATGACAAACTGGGTTCTGTTGAGCCAAAAAAGATTCAGGGTGAAAAAAAGGCACTGGTTACCATCCAAGATTAATGAGAAAGCTACCTATTTAGACCATGGTGTTGACATTAAAAAAAAAAAAATTCCTCTAAATCATGGACCATCTAATTAAATGTAGTAATATAGATATGTAAATGTTAGAGTAATTTTAGCACTGCTTTGCAAAGCCAGTTGTATAAGTAATACTATTTTCTAAAGAAAAGCAAACCAAGCAGGGAAGCGTGCTGGGTTTTCATCTGGTTCTGTGTGGCTTGTTTAAACTGCCCCCACATCCGGCTAATACACGCCAAACTCTGCCTGAAGGGGGCGCTCTAACACCCACTTGTAGTTCAAGGCCTTAGCTCTGTAAACTCCCTCAATTCTTCCAACAGACCCTGGTTTTGTGCTCCTTCCCACCTTTCTGGCTACCTTCTGGCTGTTTCATCTCTTATTAAAAAAAAAAAGAAATCCTTGCCAAACAAAGTGGGTAACTGTAAAAGTATGAAGTGTTGCAAGATAAGACGTGCTTTACATCTGTCATGATCGAGTGCCTAATATCTGTCAGGGATTGTATCCTGCGTGCTACATGTATTATTTCTAATTCTCAAAGCAACCTTGCAAGAGGAGCAGTGTTGTCCCCATTTTGCAGAAAAGGGCTGTGAGGCCAAGAAAGGTCGCAGTGTAAGTGGTGGAGGTGGTCTGCACCCTGCTCTCTGTAGCTGCCTTTGTCTATTTACTTATTATTAGTATTATCATATTATTGTCATAGTTGATGTCATTCTGGCAGAAATAGTACAATTTAAAGATACTTCTCTTTAAATTTACCACTCATTTCTCCCCCATAGCTTCTCTCAGCAAAGACTCTGCCCATCCAGGTTTGGAAGGTTTCAGTGAGGACCTGTGGGCTCTTTCTGGTATTTTCTGGCCCAAGGCCCTTTGAGTTGAGTAAGACCTGGAACAGGTAAAGCTCCCACCAGGCAGATCCCAGCTGCCTGCAGGGCCAGGCGGGGCTTCGAACCCAATTCATATCCTTCAGAAGTTTTTTTCTAGTTTTATTGAGATATAATTGATGTAACATCATGTAAGTTTAAGACATAAAACGTGATGATTTGATACACATATATATTGTGAAATGATTACCACAATAAGGTTAGCTAACACCTCCATCATTTCACATAATTACCTTTTGTGTGTGTGTATGTGTGTGTGTATGTGTGCTGAGGGACATTTAAGATCTGCTGTCTTAGCAACTTTCAAGTGTATGAAACAGTACTGTTATCTATAATTACAATGCTGGGTATTAGATCTCCAAAACTTATTCATCTCATAACTAGAAGTTTATAGTCTTTGACCAATATTTCCCCATTTCCCCCAACTCCCAGCCCCTCGCAACCCCATTCTACTCTCTATTTCTATGAGTTTGCCTTTTTTCGATTCCATGTATAAGTGAGATCATACAGTATTTGTCTTTCTCTGATTTCACTTAGCATAATGTCTTCAAGTTCCATCCATGGTGTTAAAAATGGCAGGATGGCCTACTTTGTTGTTGTGCCTTCCTTTCTGACTGCATTCCTCCTCCAGATGGGAGGAGCCCCTGGGGATAAATAAACAGCTAACCTTTCAAGCTCCCATCTGCAGAGTGATATAAAAACCTCGGAATGAAATGGACCTTTTCCCAGAGCCTACCACAGCACCTGGGGCCCAGTAGGTATATAATGATTTTTGGTGAACAAATGACACTATTTACTGAAGTGTTTTACTAACTTTTGAAACCTTTCCTATAGAATACAAAGATACGTTTCAGAGCGGCTACTGCCTGGACTAACGTGGAAAACTATGAAGGAAAATGATTGAGTCAAATCAGCAAACTGGCTGCCTATGCTGACCTTAGGCCTAATTTAGGGGAGAATTGCTTTAAAAAAGTTAGCAAAAGGTTATCCTCTTTAGTATAAAAATTTCTGCCATTTCCCTAGGGTCAATTGCGGCAGCAGGGAGAAGTCAACTCTATATTTTTGATTTCTGTGGTTCTATTACCACATCCCACTTTCTTAAAAAATTTTTTTAATTACATAATACATACATATCATAAAAATAATAGAAAATACTGACAAGTATGAAGAAGAATTGTACATCATTAATATTTCCACCACCCAGAAATACTCACAACTAACATTTTGGTGTATTTCCTTCTTGCATTTTCCCATGTGTATAATGTACGTATATGCGTTAGAACAATGAAAACACACACAGAGTTTTGCATCCTGTTTTTTCACTTAAAATAATAATGGTATTCTCCTACATCATTAAATATCCTTAAAATCTTGATTTTAGTGGTTGTAGGCTATTAAATTGTATGACTGTCAGGCATTGTTATGACTCTTTGACTGTATAAATGCCCCATAATGGATAGCTTAGTGCATAGTTACTGTACACACCCATGGTGATTTCCTTTTGATCTTCTCATTTTTAAACTCCAGACTCAGCTACTTCTAAGACAATGATGTTTTTATACATCTTTATTGGAGTATAATTGCTTTACAGTGTTGTGTGAGTTTCTGCTGTACAAAAAAGTGAATCAGCTATATGTACATATCTTGAGCCTCCCTACCACCCCTCTAGGTAGTCATAAAGGACTGAGCTTATCTCCCTGTGTATGCAGCAGCTTCCCACTAGCTATTTTACATTTGGTAGAGTACATATGTCAATGCTACTCTTTCATTACGTCCCAGCCTCCCCATCACCCAACCCCCCCCCCCCCCCACCATGTTCTCTAGTTCGTTCTCTACATCTGTGTCTCTACTCCTGCTCGGCCACTATGTTCATCAGCACCATTTTTCTATATTCCATATATATGCATTAGCATATGGTATTTGTTTTTCTCTTTCTGACTTACTTCACTCTGCATGACAGACTCTAGGTCCATCCATGTCTCTACAAATGACCCAATTTTGTTCCTTTTTATGGCTGAGTAATATTCCATTGTATATATGTCCCATGTCTTCTTTATCCATTCCTGCATCAGTGAACATTTAGGTTGCTTCCATGTCCTGGCCATGATAAATAGTGGTGCAATGAACATTGTGGTACATGTATCTTTTTGAATTATGGTTTTCTCTGGGTATATGCCCAGTAGTGGGATTGCTGGGCCATATGGTAGTTCTATTTTTAGTTTTTTAAGGAACCTCCAAACTGTTTTCCATAGTGGCTGTATCATGTTACATTCCCACCAATAGTACAGGAAGGTTCCCTTTTCTCCACACCCTCTCCAGCATTTATTGTTCCTAGATTTTTTTGATGATGGTCATTCTGACCAGTGTTGAGGTGATTCCTCATTGTGGTTTTGATTTGCATTTCTCTAATAATTAGTGAAGTTGAACATCTTCTCATGTTGTTGGCCATCTGTATCTCTTCTTTGGAGAAATGTCTATTTAGGTCTTTAACCCATTTTTGGATGGGGTTCTTTGTTTTTTTGATATGGAGTTGCATGAGCTGCTTGTATATTTTGGAGATTAATCCTTTGTCAGTTGCTTCATTTGCAAATATTTTCTCCCATTCTAAGGGTTGTCTTTTTGTCTTGTATATGGTTTCCTTTGCTATGCAAAACTTTTACATTTCATTAGGTCCCATTTGTTTATTTTTGTTTTTATTTCCATTAATCTAGGAGGTGGATCCAAAAGGATCTTGCTTTGATGGCTGTCATAGAGAGTTCTGCCTATGTTTTCCTCTAGGAGTTTTATAGTGTCTGGCCTTCCATTTAGGTCTTTAATCCATTTTGAGTTTATTTTTGTGTGTGGTGTTAGGAAGTGTTCTAATTTCATTCTTTTACATGTAGCTGTCCAGTTTTCCCAGCATCACTTATTGAAGAGGCTGTCTTTTCTTCATGGTATATTCTTGCCTCCTTTGTCAAAGATAAGGTGACCATATGTGTGTGGGTTTATCTCTGGGCTTTCTATCCTGTTCCATTGATCTATATTTCTGTTTTTGTGCCAGTACCATCCTGTCTTGATTACTGTAGCTTTGTGGTATAGTCTGAAGTCAGGAAGCCTGATTCCTCCAGCTCTGTTTTTCCTTCTCAAGATTGCTTTGGCTATTTGGGGTCTTTTATGTTTCCATATAAATTGTAAAATTTTTTGTTCTAGTTGTGTGAAAAATGCCACTGGTAATTTGATAGGGATTTCATTGAATGTAGATTGTTTGGGGTAATATAGTCATTTTCACAATGTTGATTCTTCCAATCCAAGAACATGGTATATCTCTTCATCTGTTTGTATCGTCTTTGATTTCTTTCGTCAGTGTCTTATAGTTTTCTGCATACCGGTTTTTTGCCTCCTTAGGTAGGTTTTTTCCTAGATATTTTATTCTTTTTGTTGCAATGGTGAATGAGAGTGTTTCCTTAATTTCTCTTTCTGATTTTTCATTGTTAGTGTATAGGAATGCAAGAGACTTCTGTGCATTAATTTTGTATCCTACTACTTTACCAAATTCTTTGATTAGCTCTAGTAGTTCTCTGATTGCATCTTCAGGATTTTCCATATATAGTATCATGTCATCTGCAAACAGTGAGTTTTACTTCTTCTTTTCCAATTTGTATTACTTTTATTTCTTTTTCTTCTCTGATTGCTGTGGCTAAAAATTCCAAAACTATGTTGAATAATAGTGGTGAGAGTGGGCACCCTTGTCTTGTTCCTGATCTTAGAGGGAATGCTTTCAGTTTTTTTCCTGTTGAGAATGATGTTTGCTGTGGGTTTGCCATGTATGGCTTTTATTATGTTGAGGTAGGTTCCCTCATCTATGCCCATTTTCCAGAGACTTTTTATCATAAATGGGTGTTGAATTTTTTGAAAGCTTTTTCTGCATCTATGGAGATTATCATATGGTTTTTATCCTTCAATTTGTTAATATGGTGTATCACATTGATTGATTTGTGTATATTGAAGAATCCTTGCATTCCTGGGATAAACCTCACTTGATCATGGTGTATGATCCTTTTAATGTGCTGTTGGATTCTGTTTGCTAGTATTTTGTTGAGGATTTTTGCATCTATATTCATCAGTGATATTGGTCTGTAATTTTCTTTTTTGTGACATATTTGTCTGGTTTTGGTATCAGGGTGATGGTGGGCTTGTAGAATGAGTTTGGGAGTGCTCCTCCCTCTGCTATATTTTGGAAGAGTTTGAGAAGGATAGGTGTTAGCTCTCCTCTAAATGTTTGATAGAATTCACCTGTGAAGCCATCTGGCCCTGGACTTCTGTTTGTTGGAAGATTTTTTATCACTGCCTCAATTTCAGTGCTTTTGATTGGTCTGTTCATATTTTCTATTTCTTCCTGATTCAGTCTTGGAAGGTTGTACTTTTCTAAGAATTTGTCCGTTTCTTCCAGGTTGTCCATTTTATTGGCATATAGTTGCTTGTACTAGTCTCTCATGACCCTTTGTATTTCTGTGGTGTCAGTTGTTACTTCTCCTTTTTCATTTCTGGGATTCTGTTGATTTGAGTCTTCTCCCTTTTCTTCCTGATGAGTCTGGCTAATGGTTTATCAGTTTTATTTATCTTCTCAAAGAAATGGCTTCTAGTTTTATTGATCTTTGCTATTGTTTCCTTCATTTCTTTTTCATTTATTCCTGATTTAATTTTTATGATTTCTTTCCTTCTGCTAACTTTGGGGTTTTTTTGTTCTTCTTTCCCTAATTGCTTTAGATGTAAAGTTAGGTCATTTATTTGAGATTTTACTTGTTTCTTGAGGTAGTATTGTATGAACTTTCCTCTTAAAACTGCTTTTGCTGCATCCCATAGGTTTTGGGTCATTGTGTTTTCATTGTCATTTGTCTCTTGGTATTTTTTAATTTCCTCTTTGATTTCTTCAGTGATCTCTTGGTTATTTAGTAGTGTGTTGTTTAGCCTCTATGTGTTTCTATGAGGGTGAGTCAAAAATTATCTGCACTCCAGTTATGTTAAAACTTCTGTTGGCCACACTGTCTTATCAGTGCTTTCTGTTCAAGGCTACTGTCTCTCCAGTCACTGCTGTGCAGTTGTGAATGTGTTACATCAGTTCATTTGTAACTGCGGTGTGAGCAAAAATGGATGCCCAACTTGTGATTTGCATGAAAGAAGAGCACTGTGCAGTGATTTGTTTTTTGTGTTCTGAGGGTGTGCTTATCTGTACACTTCTACCCACACTGTTGACACTCTGCAACAACATCATTTTGAGGTGTTAAAGCATTCTCCTTATAGTCCTGATCTTGCTCTTTCAGACTTTCATCTGTTTGGTCCCCTGAAAGCAGCCCTACAAGGAAAAAAATTCACTTCTGACGAAGAAGTGAAGACAGTGGTGCATTCATGGCTCCCAGCTCAGCCTAAAACATTTTTTAGTGAGGGAATACAAAAGCTTGTTGACAGATGGACAAAGTGTATTGAAAAGCAAGGAGAGGGACCTCCCTGGTGGTGCAGTGGTTAAGAATCTGCCTGCCAATGCAGGGCACATGGGCTCAATCCCTGGTCCAGGAATATCCCACATACCACGAGGCAACTAAGCTGTGTACCACAACTACTGAGCCTGTACTCTAGAGCCCGCAAGCCACATACTGAGCCCACATGCCACAGCTACTGAAGCCTGCACACTCTAGAGCCTGTGCTCTGCAACGAGAAGCCACTGCACTGAGAAGCCTGCGCACCACAACAAAGAGCAGCCTCCACTTGCTGCAACTAGAGAAGGCCTGTGCACAGCAATGAAGACCCAACACAGACAAAAACAACAACAATAAAAAAAAAAAAAAAACATAAAAAAATAAAAGAAAAGCAAGGAGATTATGTTGAAAATGGTGTCTTTGTCTTTTCTAAAAGTTAATTAAAATAAATTCTACAGCCAGAGTGTGGATAACTTTTGATACACCCTTGTATTTTTTACAGTTTTTTTTCCTGTAATTGATATCTAGTCTCATAGTGTTGTGGTCAGAAAAGATGCTTGATATGATTTCAATTTTCTTAAATTTATTGAGGCTAGATTTGTGACCCAAGATGTGATCTATCCTGGAGAATGTTCCGTGTGTATTTGAGAAGAAAGTGTATTCTGTTGTTTTTGGATGGAATGTCTTGTAAATATCGATTAAGTCCATCTGATCTAATGAGTAATTTAGAGTGAGTTGTGTTTCTTTATTTAATTTCTGTTTGGATGATCTGTCCATAGGTGTAAGTGAAGGCAATAATTTTTAACCAGTAAGACATGCTCTCTCGGAGGGGATGGTAAAGAGTAGGATGTGTGTAATTTGAAAAGCCTTACTCAAAATTGCCATTGTATTAATTTTTTATTAAGATATTTAACTGTTTGGAAATTATATAACAAAATGTGGGACTTTATTTTTCTAGTGGGGGAATGGGTTAAAAATGCACAGTCATTCAAAAAAACTTATTGAACAATTACTGCATGTGAGGCCCTGTGCTAGAGCCTAGGAATCCAGCCATGAAGAAGACAAACAAGCTGAGAATCACATACTTCGGGTTACATAGGGACTTCCCTGGAGGTCCAGTGGTTAAGACTTTGCTTTCCAGTGCCAGGGGTGTGGGTTCAATCCCTGGTCAGGGAACTAAGATTCCACATGCCTCATGGCCAAAAAACCAAAACATAAGACAGAAGCAATATTGTGACAAATTCAATAAAGACTTAAAAAAGAAAAAAGGTTTGTATAAAACACTTTTAAAGCCTCTTGGCCTGGACACATAATTGTTTTTCCTTTGTCAATCTTGTTTGGAGCAAATCAGATTTGTGCTGAGATTAAAAGGGATTATATACATTAAGTGCCTGACAGAGTGCCTGGAATACAGTAGGCCTTCAATGACTGCAACTGCCCTCCACCTTCCCATCCCCTCAAAACGATGGTTTCATTCATGTTGGTGGTTATGCTGAGTCTCACAACTCACTCAGAGACTCAGCATGCAGGGGTCTTCTCTACAAACACAGAATCTTGGCATCATCAACACCAGACTCTCTCTAAGCTAAAACCAATATGACTTGGTTTGAAGGGTCAATAATTTACAGACTTTGGGGTTCAATACTATCTTGTGATCCTGGGTGGTAGGCCTTATGTGAAATGTTCTCTTTGAAACCATAATGGAAATTTGGGGGTCATTCAGTGATACCTTTGCACTTTACATCACTATAACTCTCCTTCTAAACCTCAGAGTTGCTAATGCTCAGTTTCTCAAGAATCATTTCTTGCTTTGGGAACGACTTCTCATAACCTTGAAAGAGATTTGGCCACTTTGGGGAAGATGGAAAGGTGATGTGATGGAAAAGGAGGATGAAAACTGTCCTCCTGTGATAGGTCAACTCTCCCTGCTCCCCACAGAACTCAGGGAAGAAATAAGAGATTATCTAGGAGAGCTGAGTTCTCATTGTGAATTTTTTTCTTTTCCGTAAACATACAACTCATCCATTTTCTCAGAAGGAAGTTTGTTTCTTATGTACATTATCTTTCAGTGTGGGTCTGCTGCAAATCCAGTTGGGTAGTCAGGTGCCCCTGCAGAAGTTCACCCTGCAGGTCAATGGCTTATTTTGTGAAAATTCTCAGTGGTCCTGGTGACCCATAACTTCTTGAAGACATTGTCCTTAGAGACCGAAAGTTAAAAAAATCATTTTCCAGCCTTGATGAAGTGAACCAAAGACATATGTTTAGAGAGGCTGTTGAACTTAGAGCTGGGTTATAAGTAAGGAAAAAATGTTATTTACCTCTTCTTACCTCCTCTATTACCCTTAGTATCCTAGATATGTTTTTTTTTCTCTTTCTCCAGGGCATTTAAAATTAAAAAAAAATCTTTTTGAAATCCCATCATAACACCACATTTCCTAAAGTAAATCTAACCTAGCATGAAGAAATTATTAGCCAAGTTTCTTTTATCCACATTAAAGAGTATTTGAAACATTGATCTTCTGACCACGCTTGATAAATCACAGCCATTTGATGTCTCCAAGGTGGATTTACTACTAGTTGAATACATGATAAACTCTGTACTTCAACAGAGCAAGGTTGGACACACACATAGCTGTAATGGAAAATGAGGTAGGGGGATTTATATGCCTAATTAAAGTAGCAAACTCTCAAATCCAGACCCATAAGTTGACTTTTAGAGTTCTGACTGCCGGAAGAGTTGAAAATAAAAGCAGTTTGAGGTGAGAGTTCATTTTTCCTGAATCAGGTGAGCCCAGTGCTTTAAAAATTGAAAGCTTTTACTCTCAGTAATTTCACTTACTATAAGATTATAAATGTAATCTGAATTATATGACTATACATAAATCTGATTTATAAATATCTGTCAAAAGAATCCTAGAGTCTAAGAATCAGTGGCAGATATAGCTTGAGACAGAGAATTATAGGATTATTTACCTAATAAATTCTAAAGTATATAAGACATAGAATTTAAAATTTGTTGTGTTTGAATAAAGTTTTATATAAATAAAAAAAGGAATCTGAAAAAATACTGGATCTCAAACAAAAGTAAGAAGCTGAATTCACTAATGTCATCCATACGAGGTCATAATAAATTTGTTTTCTCTTTCATTTTGTTGTTCTGAAAATATTTTTCTGATTGATAGCTGGTTATCATGTATTTGTGTTGCTCCATTTAATTATCATTCTGGGCCTTTCAAAGGATAAAACTGCTTTTTAATCACATCCGGAACATAAACCATAATGACATTTTTTTTCTTCACAAATGCCTTAAGACTGTGAGTATCTTACTATCCTGTGAGCTCCTTTAGGACAGAACCATGCCATTCTGTCCTGGGTACCCAGCCGTAAGCTCAGTGTGTGGCTCCATAAACACGGGTTCACCCTTCTACACTGTTGGTGGAAATGTAAGGTGGTGCAGCCACTATAGAGAAGAGTATGGAAATTCCTCAAAAGACTAAAAATAAGAGTTGTCATATGATCCAGCAATCCCACTCCTGGGCATGTATCCAGACAAAACTGTAATGCAAAAAGATACACGCACCCCTATGTTCATAGCAGCGCTACTCACAGTAGCCAAGACATGGAAACGATGTAAACGTCCATCGATAGGTGAATGGATAAAGAAGATGTGATACATATATACAATGGAATATTACTCAGCCATAGAAAAGAATGAAATAATGCCATTTGCAGCAACATGAATGGATGCTGGAGATTATCATACTAAGTGAAGTAAGTCAGACAGAGAAATACAAATATCATATGGTATCCGTTATATGTGGAATCTAATATATGAACTTATCTATGAAACAGAAATAGATTCACAGACACAGAGAACAAATCTGTGGTTGCCAAGGGGGAGGGGGTTAGGAGAGAGATGAAGTGGGTCTTTGGAATTAGTAGATGCAAACTATTATATATAGAATGGATAAACAATAAGTTCCCTGTACAGCACAGGGAACTATATTCAATATCCTGTAATAAACCATAATGGAGTACTACCCAAAGCAATTTACAGATTCAACGCAATCCCTATCAAATCACCAATGGCATTTTTCACAGAACTAGAACAAGAAATCTTACGATTTGTATGGGAATGCAAAAGACCCCGAATAGCCAAAGCAATCTTGAGAAGGAAAAATGGAGTTGGTGGAATTAGGCTTCCTGACTTCAAACTATGCTATAAGGCCATGGTGATCAAGACAGTATGGTACTGGCACAAAAATAGAAAGGAAGATCAATGGAACAGAATAGAGAACCCAGAGGTAAGCCCAAACACATATGGGCACCTTATCTTTGACAAAGGAGGCAAGAATATACAATGGAAAAAAGCCTCTTCAATAAGTGGTGCTGGGAAAATTGGACAGCAACATGTGAAAGAATGAAATTAGAACACTTCCTAACACCACACACAAAAATAAACTCAAAATGGATTAAAGACCTAAATGGAAGGCCAGACACTATAAAACTCCTAGAGGAAAACATAGGCAGAACACTCTATGACATCCATCAAAGCAAGATCCTTTTGGACCCACCTCCTAGAAGCATGGAAATAAAATCAAGAATAAACAAATGGGACCTCATGAAACTTAAAAGCTTTTGCACAGCGAAAGAAACCATAAACAAGACAAGAAGGCAACCCTCAGAATGGGAAAAATACTTGCCAACGAAACAATGGACAAAGGATTAATCTCCAAAATATACAAGCAGCTCATGCAGCTTAATACCAAAAAAGCAAATAACCCAATCCACAAATGGGTTAAAGACCTAAATAGACATGTCTCCAAAGAAGACATACAGAGGGCCAACAAACACATGAAAAGATGCTCAACATCACTAATCATTAGAGAAACGCAAGTCAAAGCCACAGTGAGGAATCACCTCACACCGGTCAGAATGGCCATCATCAAAACATCTAGAAACAACAAATGTTGGAGAGGGTGTGGAGAAAAGGGAACTCTCCTGCACTGTTGGTGGGAATGTAACCTGGTACAGCCACTATGGAAAACAGTTTGGAGGTTCCTTAAAAAACTACAAATAGAACTACCATATGGCTCAGTAATCCCACTCCTGGGCATATATCCAGAGAAAACCATAAACCAAAAAGAAACATGTACCATAATGTTTATTGCAGAACTATTTGCAACAGCCAGGACATGGAAGCAACCTAAATGCCCATCAACAAATGAATGGATAAAGATGTGGCATATATATACAATGGAATATTACTCAGCTATAAAAAGGAATGAGATGGAGCTATATGTAATGAGGTGGATAGACCTAGAGTCTGTCATACAGAGTGAAGTAAGCCAGAAAGAGAAAAACAAATATTGTATGCTAACTCATATATACGGAATCTAAAAAAAAAAAATGGTACTGATGAACCCAGTGACAGGACAAGAATAAGGATGCAGATGCAGAGAATGGACTGGAGGACACAGGGTTGGGGGGGCATGGGGTGAAGGGGAAGCTGGGACAAAGTGAGAGAGTAGCATAGACATATATATACTACCAACTGTAAAATAGATAGCCAGTGGGAAGTTGCTGTATAACAAAGGGAGATCAACTCGCTGATGGATGATGCCTTAGAGGGCTGGCATGGGGAGGGTGGGGGGAGTCAAGGGAGGGAGGGAATATGGGGATATGTGTATAAATACAGCTGATTGACTTTGGTGTACCTCAAAAACTGGTACAAGAGTGAAAGCAATTATATTCCAATTAAAAAAAAACCATAATGGAAAAGAATATAAAAAAGAATATATGTATATATATAAATATATTCTGAATCTGATTCTGAATCACTTTGATGTACAGCAGAAATTAACACAACATTGCAAATCAACTATACTTCAATAAAAAGTAAAATAAAATAAAAACACGAGTTCACATGAATTAAGGGAACAAAACATTCTGGGCATCCCTGGTCATCCCCAAGCCTGAGGAAAGCAATTGATTGGATTGTCCCATCAGCTGGGAAGTATCAGAAACTGTGCTGGGGACAGTTGTGGAATTTGGAGGTTTCAGATCTTCAGAACCATAAGGGCCTCATTTTTTGTAAAGTGAGAAAGAGATTTGGAAACAGAGACGCTGAATAGACAAAGATGTAGAACACAGGAAAAATTCCTAGAGAGTCACTAAACTTGGTTGCAGAAAAGAAATGTGATCCTTCCCATACAGCAGAAAGTCTTCAGCTGGTCTTCTTCAAGGTTGAGCAACTCCCTCCCTGCCGGAGGGAAGAAGGATGACTGTGGCGGGGGTGGGGGGGCGGCGGGGGGGGAGCTAATGGGCTCCCTATTATTAGCTGTAAACTAAACACATATTTGCTTCTATAAATATTTGGCACGTGCGTAGTAAGCAGGGAATAATGATGGGGTCCAAATTACTCATTTGTTTCTCTGTAAGTGGCAAAGTTAGTGTCAGCTGATGCAGTCAGCGAGAATCAGGTCTGATACAATCAGCAGAGCACAAACCCTCAGTGACTGCAACAAGAAGTTCAAGGTGGCCCATTTGGGATGAGAAGAATCCACCTGAGATTGTCCTCTTGCTCTTCAGTACTGTCCCCTCTGTAGTTAGCCCTCAAACCAGCTCCCAGCCCTGTCACCTGCGGCTCCTCAAACTGCCCTCTTCCTCTACAGGACCTCACAGCTACTTCTCTTCACCCTGGCAACTGTGATGAGAACCCAGGGATCACTTGCTGGGCTACACCACAGCCTTTACCAGAGTGCCCTGGACAACCCCACTTTCTTTATCTCCAGTGTTCCAATCTGTCCTGTTAATACACTAGTTCCATCCTCTAGACAGACTTGGATTTGAATTCGCAAGACAAGCTAAGGAAGGTAACGAATCTCTTTAAGACTCAACATCCTCATCTCTAAAATGTAGGGTGACCAACCATCATGGGTTTGCCTAGGATGCAGGACTTTTAGTGTCAAAACCAAGAATGTCCCAAACAGACCAGGATGAGTTGGTCATCTTACTAGAACAGGAATAATAACCCCTCATTTCTTGTGTAGATGAAATGTAATATTGTTTGCAGAGTGTCTGTCAGGAGTAAGTAAGTATTCAATAAATGCCAGCCTCCCACCTTCCTTAATCAATTAAAAGTATTTATGAAATAAGGGTTTGTGAAAAATCTGCCAGGTACCCCTCTACGTATTGGGGGGCTGTGATCAAGTGAAGTCTGAAACACAATTCTTTAAGGTGCTCACAATCAGGTTAGAGACATAACATTAATGCATATGAAACCATTTTATTGACTTATACCTTTATACTCCATTTCTTTCCCCAAAAAGACTGGAGAAAGCTCAGAATAAATGATACAGATACACGAAAATAAGAGTTGAAGGACAACAGCCACATAATTAGAGAGACAGCGGTGGAACAATTATACTAAAAACCCAAGGCTAAGGAAAGCTATTCCAACTGAATCCAAAACAGCCAAGAACAAAACAAGAATAACACAGAGCAGACTAAATTAAACAGTAAATTATATGGTATCAGTTTCAGAAGTTCAAGGTAGTGGTCTAAAAGTTCAAGGTGGAGTTCAGTGATGATTTCCCTCAAACCAGCTGCAGTAACTATGGGCGGGTTGCCCACTGCATGTCTCTGTTTCTTCTTCTCAAAAACAGGGAGAATGCTTCTTGTGACAAGACATCAACTATTAATAATGCATGTGTGTTTCCAAACTCTACCCTTCTCCTGCCCATTAGGAAGGCTGTGTTACCCAAGTTTCTCCCAGGGCACAGGAAAAAGAGCAAGGGCTGAAGGAGGAGTTTAGGAGAAAATTTTTCTCAAGAAGTTAGGAGAAGAGAGAAGACAGGGAAGCCTGTGGTGGGAGAGGGAAATAGATGAAAAAAGGATTTTTAGGAAGGATTGTCCAGAGCCATATATTCCCTTTAAGGTGCTTGAGTAATTTTGGAAATTTCTTTTTAGTTGCCAGACTATCTTTCTTTGATCCCAACCCCCACAAGACACGAGCTGTTGAGTGAATGAAGGTGAAAGCACTTTGCAAAGGCCATTTTGAAGCTGGATCGGAATCCTCTCCTAGCAGCTCAGACCCTCTGCTTTTGCTCTTCGGTCAAAAAGGAAAAATGCAAAAGACTTGGACAATTGGGATTCTGGGTCATTGGTTTCATAGTTGTATGTTTTTGGACAAGTTACCCTGCCAAACACTCAGATTCCTCATCTGTAAAATGGATTATTTGAAGAGAAATGAGATAATGTATTTGTATATAAAGCCCTTAGCACAGTGCCAGGAACAAACAAGCCCTCAGTAAATGTTAGTTCCCTTCCTTCCTTCCCCTTTAGCAATCCCATCTTTTTCATGATGAGTAATTGACAGTAGGTGGAAAATTCATTCCTCGTGGGTCAACCCTGTGCAATGGTGAAAGTCCCATGACTCTCTCTTACCTAACGCTTCATCCAGCTACTCCCCATACCTCCCAGGTACACCTACCTAGGAGTCTACTTATGCAGGGGTCTGCCTTTGCTGTGTCTGCCCCTTGGGTTTGTAATTGCTCCTCCAGCACAGTGACCACAGCTTTCTAACTTGATATGTAGTGTAGAGCACAAAAGTCAGAAAGATGCTATAACAGAACAAACCCCTCTGTTGCTCTGCCATTGTTTTATGACTCATCTTTGCTCTACTTCAATCCCATGGCCTGGATCTAACACCTAGAACTGCTCCAGCTCTGAAGCGCAATATCCAACTTCCTTTCCGATAACCACATTCCACCCTTGCAGCTCATTCATTCCCTTAACAGGCACTTTCAACTCCCGTGTGACCTCTGGTTCCAGAACTGCTCGTTTGGCCCCCAGCTCTTCTCTCCCTTTGGCTTGAATTCTTTTCCTATCATGGTCCAGCACTCCAGTTGTTCTCTCACCATTTCCCTTTACCTTCATACCCCATGGTTGTCCGTCTACCCCAGAATACCCAGCCCTGGATCAACTCAGCTACTTACACTCAGGCCGATGAGCTCTGCTAAAGAAAATTACGTCATCATAAAAAATTCATGCTTTCCAACCTCCCAGGACTCAGTGCTGCCAGAAATCCTCCATGTGTCCTAGTCTTTCTCCCATCTCCTTAGCAACTACTCCATATTCCACTTTTTTCTTTAAATCTACCCTTCCATCTTCCTCTGTCCCCTCAAGGACCTTGCCTCCTAGTTCTATGGGGGGAACTGAGGCCTTCTTTCAAGGTCTTCCTTGTGCCCCTTGGCTATGCAGAGATTTCAGCCTGTACCATCCTTTTCCTCTTCCTAATTCCCTCAGTAGAAGATGTGACTTACTTTCTTTCTTTCTTTCCCTTTTTCTTTCTCTCTTTCTTTCTTTCTTTCTTTCTTTCTTTCTTTCTTTCTTTCTTTCATTTTTACTTTTATTTTATTGAAGTCTAGTTGATTTTCAATGTCGTGTTAGTTTCAGGTATACAGCACAGTGATTCAGGTATATCTCATATATGTTCAGATATATATATATATATCCTTTTTTAGATTTTTTTCTCTTACAGGTTATTACAAAATATTGAGTATACTTCCCTGTGCTATACAGAGGGTCCTTGTTGATAATCTATTTTATATATAAGAGGTGCATGCTTTTCTTCCTTCTTAAATTTCCCCTCATCTATGTGGTGGACTCACCCCCCACCTCTGCCATAGACTTCTCCACCTCCCCCATCACCTCGATACTCTCACTCCATCAATCATCCCAGATTTCTTTATTAAATTTCATATTGTTTTACTTCACTGGCCCTGTTCATTCAGTGTGTAAATTTGCTCAAATTTTTCTTCTCAAAAAATTCCAGTCACATACTACCTACCCTACCCTTATCCCCAGTTATCGTATTATAGGACAGGAGCAAAAATACTAACAGGTGAGGGACTTCCCTGGAGGTTCAGTGGGTAAGACTCTGTGCTCCCAATGCAAGGGGCCTGGTTTTGCTCCCTGGTCGGGGAACTAGATGCTGCATGCATGCTGCCACTAAGAGTCTGCATAATGCAACCAAGATCCCGCGTGTTGCAACGGGGACCCGGTGCAGCAAAAAAAAAAAAAGAAAAAAAAAAAGAATATCCATGGACTCTTCCCTTAATCCATCCTCTAACGAGAATTCTGTCACTGCCATCTTAGCCTTTCCTCTCCCCCCTTTCATAGGGGAAGGATGGTCTTTGTTTTTCCTGCTGTGCAGAATCTGGACAATGAGGCAAGAGGGAACTAGAAAGAACGCACAGTAGCTGAGTGGATCTACATGGTAAACAGCTGTACCAAAGATGAGAAGGAAGAGAAGAGAGCTTCCCTGAGTGGGATTTCCATTTCTATTTTAGGGGGCGGGATGGAGGTTTTTAAAAATGTAGACTCTCAGCTTCCACAGCAGACTCATTGAACCAGAATATGCCTTTTTTCTTCAGGATATGGATTTAACAAGATCCCTAGGTAATTTGTACATTCTGATTTGAGAACTAAAAACCGATCATAGATGTATGTATCAAAACCTAAGAATATCAAACTTTTAGAAGAAAATATAGGAGAAAAACTTATGACCTTGGGTTGGGCAAAGAGTTCTTAGGTATAACAAAAAACCAAGCAAACAAACAAAAACTACGATCCATAAAAAGAAAAAAATAAATTGAACTTCACCAACATTAAAAACTTTTTTACACTTCAAAAGACATGATTAAGAAAATGAAAAGAGAAGCCACTGATTGGGAGAAAATACTTGCAAGTAATATATCTGATAAGAGACTTGTATCCAGAATATACAGAGAACTCTTAAAACTCAGCAATAAGAAGATAAAACAACCCAAATTAAACCAGGCAAAGGATTTGAATATACATTTCATTCAAGAAGATATATAAATGGCTAATAAGCACATGAAAGCAAGCTCAACATCATTAGTGATCATGGAAATGCAAATTAAACCACAATGAGATACCACTACAGACCCTCTAGAATAGCTATAATCAAAACAATTGAAAATACCAAGCTTCATGTCAGTGGGAATAAAAAGCCACATAGCCACTTTGGAAAATAGTTTGGTAGTTTCTTCAAAAGTTACACTTAAACTTAAGACAGAGCCCAGAAATTATACTCCTGGGATTTTACTCAAGAGAAACAAAAACATATATCTACACAAAGATATATATATAGAGAGAGGCATCAGCCATAATAGCCGAAAGCTTGAAACAGTTCCGTGTTATGAAGGCAGGAATGCATGTGCAGCTATTACTCTGGAGGTCACTGTCATCAGCAGTCACTGAGGACAGGCACGCAGGTCTTGGCATTTGCCAGCATGCCATTGCTCTCCTCTCCATGCCCAGCTCATCTCCCCAGCTGCTAGCTCTACTGACCAACGGTGGCCCACCAGACACTTGGCTGCACACATAGAAGCACTAGCTCCTCCAAGACCAAAGCTTCTCATAGACCTATCCACTAGGCTCCCTTCATAAGCGACTGGATGTGTCTGGCTTCTCAGACTGATTGTGTGACTCCTCTCCTGATCATCCAATACCACTTTCAGGCCTTTACTTCCCCAGCTCCTTGCACAATTGTGAAAGGTCTTACTCCTATAAGTCCTTCTTCCCAGAACACCCATAGTCACTCTGCTCCCCTGACTGGACACTGTTATTGGTACCAAAAGTGGTTCCAGGGGAACAGAACCTTAAGAATGGGACTATGGAATTGGTTCACTGATCTGACTAGATTTAAAGGCATTAAAGACGTTGTTGCTAATGGTAAAGTGGACACTGGTTGTTCACGGCATTTTAAGTAAAGTGGCAAATTTAAGTGACCGCCTGTAATCACCTGCAATCAAGCTACTGGAGAAAGCAAGGCATTGAGTATTGAGTGGCTGTTGCCACAGAAAATTTTAGTGCAAATAAAAATTGTGAAGAATTTGATTGCTTCTAAGTACACTGGAGAGCCTGGGTGAAGAAAATGAGCTCAATGCTCTATGTACCCAGATCAAGGTCCAAGTGATAAATCAGAAAGCCCTGAAAGAAAGCTTTGTCTTCTATAGGTTCGGGGCCAAGATTTCTGAAATCCAAACCCAAGGTCTGATCTTGAAGACGTCTGAATTACAATGCAAAAAGAATTTACATCAGTGAATATACTGAAAACCACTGAATCATGCTTTAAATGGGTGAATAATTACATCTTTAAAAAGCTATTACCAAAGAAACCCACACAAATTTACAACCTTGCAAATTTTTCTGTTAAAATTAGGGCATTGATTGGGAAGAAAGGGATCCTGAAAATTGGAAGGGGGACATATGGGCAGCTTCTGATGAACCTGAAGACTTCAAACTCTAAATTCTGCCAAGCCTCCTATGCCAGTAGAAGCAATCCTTCCTTCCCCTGTCTGAAGAGGTCAGCCTCTGCATCTCAGACCCCATAATGATCTCTCCTAAAGTGGGTGACTTGCAAGGGACTGTTGAGTTCCCTTAGGACCTACCCCTACCCTAGACCCTTTCCCTGTCCCCTCTACAGTCATTGATGATCTCATGCAAGCTCATGGCTTTAAGTGCCATCTCTATGCTGATGACTCAAATTTACAGCTTCAGTTCAAACCTCTCTCCTGAACTCCAGACTCATATATTCATATATTCAATTGCTCATATATTCAATTGCTTTATTTAAATCTCTGCTTGGAAGCCCTTTTAGTTTCCCTCCCCCGACTTGCTCCTCCACGGCTAAAATTCTTGGTGTCATCCTCTTTTTTCTTTGTCTTATACCCACGTCTAAAATGTTAGCCAATCCTTCAAAAATATCTCCAATAGTTACTACTTCTCACAGTCACCACTGCCATCACCTGACCTAAGACTTTATCATCTCTCACCTGTGTTGTTGGAGTGGCCTCCTAGCTGGTCTCTTGCTTCCAGCTCTGCCCCTTTTCAGTCTATTTCCAACATAGCAGCCACCTGATCCTGTCAAAATACAAGTCAGGTCACATTACTCCTTTGCTCAAAACCTTGCAACAGCTTCCCATTTCCCTCAGGGTAAAAGCTAGAGTTGTTACAATGGTCTATATGACCCTAGATGATCTGCCCTCCTCCCCAACTCTCTCCACCCAGCCACACTGGCTGTTTCAGGGTGCTGGGTTTACTTGAATGTGCTGGGTTTACTTCACCCCAGGGCCTCTGCTCACAAGGCTCGCCCCCCATCCCCCACCCAGATAGCCACGCCCCCATAGCCACGCCCCCCTAGGTCTCAGTGCTTCTCAGCAGTTTCCCAGTGAGGCCTTCCCTGGCCACCCTATTTCAAACTCTCTCCCCTCTTCACGTTCCTGTCACCTTTCCTGTTTCATGTCTCTTCCCTACTACTTACCACTCTCCCACATACTACACATGGGCAGGGATTTTTGTATTTCCCCCTCCACTGCTATATCTCCAGCGTCTAACACTATGGCTGGCACATAGTAGTCTCTTGATAGAAAATTGTAGAACAATGCATATATCCAGAGAAAACTCTAATTCAAAAAGAAACATGCACCCCAATGTTCATAGCAGCACAATTTACAATGGCCAAGATACGGAAGCAACCTAAACGTCCATACACAGATGACTGGATAAAGAAGGTGTGCTATATATACACAATGGAATATTACTCAACCATAAAAAGAATGAAATAACACCATTTGCAGCAACATGGATGGACCTAGAGATTGTCATACTAAGTGAAGTAAGTCAGACAGAGAAAGACAAATATCATATGATATCACTTATATGTAGAATCTTAAAAAATGATACAAGTGAACTTATTTTCAAAGCAGAGACTCACAGACATAGAAGACAAACTTATGGTTTCCCAATGGGAAAGGAGGGGAGGGATAAAGTAGGAGTTTGGGATTAAAATATACACACTACTACATATAAAATAGAAATACAACAAGGACCTACTATACAGCACAGGAAACTATATTCACTATCTTGTAATAACCTATAAGGTTATTCCACTACTGGGCATTTACCTGGAGAAAACCATAATTCAAAAAGAAACATGTACCACAATGTTCACTGCAGCACTATTTACAATAGCCAGGACATGGAAGCAACCTAAACATCCATGAACAGAAGAATGGATAAAGAAGATGTGGCACATATATACAATGGAATACTACTCAGCCATAAAAAGGAATGAAAGTGAGTTACTTGTAGTGAGGTGGATAGACCTAGAGTTCGTCATACAGAGTAAAGTAAGCCAGAAAGAGAAACACAAATACCATATGCTAACTCATATACATAGAATCTAGAAAAATTGTACTGATGAACCTAGTGGCAGGGCAGGAATAGAGCTGCAGACGTAGAGAAGGGACTTGAAGACACCAGGGGGAGGGGAAGCTGGGATGTGATGAGAGAGTAGCATTGACATATACACACTACCAAATGTAAAATAGCTAGCTAGTGGGAAGCTACTACAGAGCACACGGAGATCAGCTTGATGCTTTGTGAAGACCTAAAGGGGTGGGATAGGGAGGTTGGGAGGGAGGCCCAAGAGGGTGGGGATATGGGGATATATGTATATTCCAATAAAGATTAAAAAAAGAATAATAAAATAAAAACCTATAAGGGAAAAGAAACTGAAAAAGGAAAGATTTATATATATATATGTTTAACTGAATCACTTTGTTGTACACCTGAAACTAACACAGCATTGTTCAAAATAAAGGGAAAAAATCAATATAAAATCAAAATAAATAAAATTGTAGGACAAAAGAATGCAAATAATTAACAAGGTGTGTAGTAGATACTCAATTATGTTAGTTGTCACTATTTACCTGATTATTTCAACCACAGAGTTAGAAGGTATTCTAGACTTTTCCTTCCTTTTCTTCCTCCTGCTCCCATACCTAGGTAGTCACAAAATTCTGAAACATATATCTTAGCCTAAGCCCTCATCATTTCTCACCTGGATTATTGTAACAGGCTCCAGACCGAATCCTGTCATTTTCCCTCTTTCTTTGATCTTTTGCTAAACATTGCTGCTTGAGATTCAAAATCACAAATCTGGTCATGTCAATCCCTGTTCAAAATTCTTCAGGGGCTCCCCAGACCTGTCAGCCTTTATGCTTTTTCACTTAGTACACAAATCCTTTCCTGAGCCAGCCCTCTGACCCCCATTTCTGGCCTCTTCTTCTGAGATTCCTCTTCACACTCTTTGCTCTAATCCAACAGGGCCACTCAGTTCCCCAAGAGCAATGCTCTTTTACACCTTCTTGCTTCTGTATATGCAGTCCCTGCTGCCTGAAATGACCTTCTATTTCCTCTGTCTCTTTTTAAACTCTAGCGAATCATACTCACCTTTCACATCTCATCTCAAGCATGACGGACTCCAGAAATTCTTCCTGGGCCTCTCAGTCTGATTTAGATAGCACTTTCCTGTGCATTCCCCATCACAACACTACAGTACTGCAGTGGAACTGGTAGTGTGCTGGTCTGCCTTCCGCCCTAGTGACTACAAACCTGGAGGGTAGGAGAGGTGTCACATTGTACTTACACCTCCATGTCTAGCACAGAAATGAGGGGGCCGGAAAGTGTTTGCTGAAATGGTTGTAAGGTTAAGACTCTGCTAGCTTCTTAAGGCTGCCCTTGTCTAGAAACAGAGAGGCACACTGGAAGCCAAGAAGCAAGACATTCATACGAGGGACATTTAGAGTTGGTCTGCTCTTGGGGTTAGAGAGTAACCACTTCAGAAAGAATAGGGAATGGGCCAGGCTCTATAAAACAGCAGTGGTAGGAAAAGCACTTTGTATTTTGCACTCTTGATTTGAAGTGTTTCTGACATTTTCTTTGTGCATTCCCTTTGTATTATCCCTTAGTATGTAACAAAGTCTAATGGAAAATTCCAGTCTGCCTTAGCTGTTCTAAAATAATCCATGAAAAACAATTTGGGTCCATGATTGAGCCGTAGTATTAAAGGTGCAGCCATGCTCCTCTTGGTGATGGCAGCAAGGTTGTCTTCCAAACAGAAGAATTTTAAGTGATCTATCATTTTGGAGGGCTTAAGGTTTCCCTCTATGCTTTCACCAAAGGTTAGGTAAAATTCTGGCACGCAGTCTTCCCCACCTACATATACTACATCTTTCCTGAGCTGAAACCTTGAAGCGTCAATGTTTTCTTTTATGAAAGAGGCTTTCCCCCTTCACAGAGGTTTAATAAACACTTGGAATGAGGACGTTTTCTGATTGGCTGTCCAGACATAAAGAGGCATTCTGATTGGTCGGTGCCGAGGTGGATGGAGTGGGTGAGGAGTAGGAGGGTGGTATTGGAAAGGAGCAGAAAGCCCCCTCTGCTCAGAGCGAGTACAAAGGCACAACCGATGGTGAGCACACAAACACGTTACTCAACGATGAGAATTTCATTCTTTTCAAATAAGCTGTTGTAAGAAAGGGGCAAATATTTAAGCAACAGTTGGAGTGTTTGCAATTGCACCTCCCACTGATGAATTTAAGATAGTAAAAGGGCGACAGGGGACGCTGGCTCAGAACAGAGTGTTAAAACTGTGATAATAGAAACAATCTGTTCAAGGCGAGGTCTTGGAGGGCAAAGAAAACAAAAATAAAACCAAGCAAGTGAAATGGATAAATAATGGAGAGAGGCAATAATAACCACCTTATAATCACTGAGAACATACCGACATTAGTAAATCTTGAATGACAGATACGGATCCTGAAGCCGAGGGAGCCGGACTCTCTCAGAACACCCAGTGACGATGGGAAAAGTGAAGATGTTAGAGGCGGGGTACAAGTAACAAAAATAGGTTAGAAAAACTATCAGATACTAACCTGCTCTTTGTTTTACGTGGGTATAGAGCACATCTATATACTTCCCTTCCTTTAAAAATGTCAGGCATTCTTATGAATATTCATCTTCACGTAGCTAGGAGAGAGTGATTTTAGCCTCATAAAATTTTAGTGCTGGGGCTTAGAGGCCATCTCTTCCAGCCCACATCATTTTATAGATGAGGATCCTGAAGTCTGGGGAAGGGATGTGATTTGTGCAGAATCACACTCCCAGACAACATACCTGACTTCTCTTCCAGTGTTTTCTGTGATGTCAGGAGTTTCCAAGTGTTTAAAGTAAAAAGACCCCCTTTTTAATGTCAAACGTGTTGAACACTCTTACATGATCAAAGTTGTGCTTTTAGTATCTACTGATTATAAATTTTATATGTGGTCATGATGAAAAGCAACCATGAACTCAGTAAATCTTATAAAGTATCTTGTATTAATCATGTACTTTTGAAAATGCAGAGTATATCTATGAGTGACATGATAGTTTCAGTCTCTAGGTAGCTTGGTTCTAAAAGGACCATAACTCTGAGGCCTCCCAGGGCTGGCAGCTTCCAGGTTGGGAACAGGATGAGCTGGCCCTTTCCAAACCCAGCATGAAAAGAAATGCTTTCATTCTCTTAAGAATAAAGAAGGTAACAAGTGAAATCACGTACCTTAATTTGAAAAGACTTTCATAAGGACTTTGGGTGATGTTAGACCACAGAAGAAGAGAGTCCTATTTGGTGAGCCTGGCCCAGGGCTCATCACCAGGTGAGCAGAGCACAGGGGCAGGGGCTACCCTTCTATCTTCATGGGTAGGAAGGAAATCCATCCCACAGTGGGAGAAACTCAGAGTGTTACAACTCAGTCCTGAGAGTTGGAGGAGGGTTGGAGAGGGGGGGAAGACTGAAGGGTGCAGTGCTCCCCGACCGGAGACTGCTGAGTTTGGGAATGTGTGGGTCACACAGGTGGGGATACTCCCAGGAGACCCCTGGGTCAGTTACCACTTATTGAATACCTACTCTGTGCTAGGCTCTCTCCTAGGGGCTTCAGATGCTCCATTTCATTTAATAATCGCACTTCAAGGCAGAGGCTATTCTTATCCCCACTGTATGGTTGAGGAAAGAAAGGCTTAGAGAGGCTTTGTAATTTGCCTAAGATCGTGGGCCTGGAATTGGAGCCCTGCCAGCCTGATCCCAAAGAGCCTGTTCCTAGCCACAACCATAGCCAACAAGAAGGTAGTGAGCTGTTGTAAAATTCAATTGAGATAATCCGAGTAAAGCGTGTCTGAGCTTATAAAAGGGGCTTATTATGTGGTAATGGTGACTATCAACATTTTCAGCATTTTTATGTTGGAAATGCAAATGATGTAAAAAGGATGAAAATTCTGGGGTGTTGTAAGGAAACTTACAGTGTGGAATCTTGCAGGATGGGGTCCTAGAAAAATGAATTGTGCCCTTGGGTAAGAGAGGGAAACCAGACTGTGAGCCCAGAGGAGCGGCCAGAGTACAAAGGACTGATGTGGATGGACGTGGATACCTCCCAGAGGTGACCAGGCTACCTCCACCAGGATGACAAGAATTGCCACCAACGCAGGGGCCGAGTCTTGAGACAGGCAGAATGTGGTGTGGGACCCTGTGTGAAGCGTGTGATGAGGAGGGAGCTCCTGGGATTTGATGGGTTGGGTTCAGAGACAAGAATATTTCATCACCTTTACTCTTATTATTACCCATTTCCTGTGTCCAGGTGGGTATGAAGGGGACATTTGCTAGCAATGACATCATAATAGAAAATATACATGTGGTCAAAATGACATCCCAATAGAAAAACCTAAATATGGTCAGGATCAAGAGGAGTTGAGTTTTGATGGTAGGAAGAGTCTGAATAAGTGTTACATTTAGTTAATCCACTTGCTAAATCCGAAGTGTCCCTTTGGAACAGTTATTCAAAGTCTCTGTTTTGAAAACACGGAGCACTTCGAAAGAGTTCCACCACGGTATGTAAGAAAGAAGGCATGGTTTGATAGCTTACATTTTCAAAAATTGTAAGTTTCATTTCAGAGAATTAAAGTTGTATATATTCAGCAAAAATAACTTTCTTTAAAATTTCAAGCAGAGCTTTAAAAACCTCATACTCAGTTGAGTGTATTCATTCTCTAGGGAGAAAAATTCTTTTGCAGAGAACAGTTTAATCCATGAAACTGGCTCTTACTGTCTTTGTTAGAGGATAAGATTTTCTACTTAATTTGAGCAAATGATTGAACAAGTTTTGTGGAATTTGGCAAATTTTCCTCTAGAAGTTGTCATCTTTTCCTTTTGTTAACTGAAAACAGGGAGGTGTATATGACAATAGCCATAAAAGAAAATGCGTTGTTTGTAGTAATTGATTAATTTGAGAAGGCTCAGATGGTATGTTATTCCAGAAATTGCTCAAAAATGAGACTTCTCCATCCTGAAAAGCCTGATGAGATAAGAAACACAGCATTTTTAAGGTCTTTTTGGTGCACTGTGTCCAAAGCTTTTTGTGAGAAGGAGGAAATATGTTAACACGTCAGTATTTTCAGGTGATATCAACACTAATTGTCTAGAGAATGACAAGACTCAGCATATCATATAAAGAGACTGGTCCCCTGATCCCAAGCAGAAATGTATCATAATAGGGACAAATGGGTGTTAATAACATAAATAGCCTGGGACAGGCACTCCACGATAAATAGGGCTATTACAAAGCCTGATCAGGATGTCAGACTGGTGAGGACAGAAAATGTTTCTAATCCTTCTACGTCATAGCAAGGAAGGAAAGCTTGTCCAAGGAGAAGTTTGCTGTGGAAAAAAAATTTGTGTGTTTCTCTCATGAGCTAAGATTCTCAAACTGCACCAGTCTGGGGTCTACTTTGCAGAACAACAGTTTTTCCCATGACTCAAACTGTCTTCAGCTATGATGTCACTGCTGGCATCCATGGTTCTGTGTCCCTTGGTTGGTGTCCCACACGAGGAGCCCCACACCTGTCAGTAGCTCCAGTGAGACCCTCCTATTCTCTCAGAGAATCCTAACAGACACTGGCATCATCATCCGTGATGATTAGTTTTATGTATCAACTTGACTGGGCCATGGGGTGCACAGATGTTTGATCGAACATTAATTCTGGGTGTTTCTGTGAGGGTGTTTTGGATAAAAGTAACACTTGAATCAGTAGAATGAATAAAGCAGAATGCCTTCCCTAATGTAGGTGGGTCTCATCCAACCAGCTGAAGGACTGAATTAAAAAAGAAAAAAGGCTGCCCTCCTGCACTGTTGGTGGGAATGTAAATTCATGCAACCACGATGGAGAACAGTGTGGAGGTTCCTTAAAAAACTAAAAATAGAACTACCATATGATCCAGCAATCCCACTCCTGGGCATATATCCAGAGAAAACCACAATTTGAAAATATACATGTACCCAATGTTCATTGCAGCGCTGTTTGCAATAGCCAGGATATGGAAGCAACCTAATTGTCCATTGATGGAGGAATGGATAAAGATGTGGTATATATGTATACAATGGAATATTACTCAGCCATAAAAAAGAATGAAGTAATGCCATTTGTAGCAACATGGATGGACCTAGAGATTGTCCTACTGAGTGAAGTAGGTCAGAGAGAGAAAGACAAATATCATATGATATCACTTATATGTGGAATCTAAAAAAAATGGTACAAATGAACCTATTTACTAAACAGAAATAGAGTTACATATGTAGAAAACAAACTTATGGTTACCAAGGGGGAAAGGGGGGGAGGGATAAAATGGGAGATTGGGATTGACATACACACTACTATATATAAAATAGATAACTAATAAGAACCTACTGTATAGCACAAGGAACTCTGCTCAATACTCTGTAATGATCTATATGGTTATAGAATCTAAAAAAAATGGATATATGTATATGTATAACTGATTCACTTCGATGTACAGCAGAAGCTAATATAACAGGGACTTCCCTGGTGATGCAGTGGTTAAGAATCTGCCTGCCAATGCAGGGGACACGGGCTCGATTCCTGGTCTGGGAAGATCCCACATGCCACAGAGCAACTAAGCCTGTGCACCACAACTACTGAGTCTGTGCTCTAGAGGCCTCAAGCCACAACTACTGAGCCCACGTGCTGCAACTACTGAAGCCTGAGTGCCTAGAGCCAGTGCTCCGCAGCAAGAGAAGCCACTGCACTGAGAAGCCCATACAAGGCAATGAAGATTAGCCCTCGGTCACTGCTACTAGAGAAAGCCCATGCACAGCAACAAAGACCCAACACAGCTAATAAACAAACAAACAAATAAATAAAAACTTTAAAAAAAAGCTAACACAACAGTGTAAATCAACTATACTCCAATAAAAATTAATTTTAAAAAAGGCTGATCCCCTATTGAGTAAGAGAATTCTTTCCTGACTGCCTTTGAACTGAGACATCAGCTTTTTCTTGCCTTTGGACTTGAATTGAAACATCAACTTTTCCTGTGTCTTGAGCCTGTGACCTTCAGATTGGAACTAACACTATTGGCTCCCCTTGGGTTTCCAGATTGCCAACTTACCCTGCAGGTCTTGGGACTTGCAGCTTCCATGATCGCATAATCCAATTCCCTATAATAAATCTATTTCCATGTATATATTTACATAGGCATTGTATTGATTCTGTTTCTCTGGAGAACGCTGAGTAATACAATGTCTATCATCTAATTCCCTTCTCTGGTTTGGGGGGTTTCACAGTGAATTAGTCCGAGTCCTACAGAGAAACAGATATATATATATATATGTGTGTGTATATATATATATATATACTCATGTGATTATAGAGGCTGAGAAGTCCCACAGTCTGTGGTCTGTGAGCTTGAGACCCAGGAGAGCTGATGGTGTAATTCGCTCTGAATCTGAAAGCCTAAGAACAAGGAGATCTGATGAACAGATTCCAATCCAGGTCTGAAGATGTGAGTGGGAGCCAGGGGTACTGAGGGCAGAAGATTGATGTCCCAGCTCAATCAATCAGGCAGGAAGGACTGAATTCTTCTTTCCTCTCACTTTTCCTTCTATTCGGACCATCAATGGATTGGATGATGTCCATCCACATTGGGGAGGGCAAGGTGCTTTATTGAGTTCACTGACTCAAATGCTAATTTCATCCAGAAACATCCTGACAGACATATTCAGAAAAAATGTTTAGCCAAATATCTGGGCATATTGTGATCCAGACAAGTTGACGCATAAAATTAACCATCACACCCAATGGGTACCTTCTTGGTGGGAGGCAATGCTCCATTTCCTGCTGCAGAAAACCAAGAGTTAGGTGATCCCTCTTCCCACGCCTTGGCTGTAGGATGCAGGCATGTGACCTGTGCTGGCCCAATCAGATGTTCCTGCCTGGGACTTTGTATCTGAAGAGGGTGAGCGTCAGATCTCACTTCTGGTTGTGGCAGAGAGTGGCTAATAAAGGTTGGTCATCTTGGTTCTCCAAACATGCAGAATTTGCTTCTCATTTTCCAAACCTGGTTCTCCCACCACCAATGGCTTCTGAAAGCCCTCTTCATCTTTCCAATAAATGTTCTTTTCAACTGAAGATCTAAAGTCAGTCTCTGTTACTTGTAACCACGAACTCTGACTGGTACAGAGGTGAGCCCCATCTTTCAGGCTGGACACCTGGAATCAAGATAGCCCTATTCCTGCTTTGTGTCATGTGTAAACTTACAGGCAAATGGCTCTGGCTGCAACTGAGTGGGTCAGCCATGAGTGGAGTGCTGAAGCCAAAGGGCATAATCACATCAATGACAATGACCAAGTATCAAGCCTTTCCCATGTGCCAGGCACTGTGCCATGAGCTTCTCTTACACTATCTCAACTGATTATGACTACAGCCATCTGTGGTTGGCAGCATTATTATCCCCATTCTGCAAATGAGGAATCTGAAACAGAAAGATTAAGGAATTTGCCTAAGTTTGTGCTGTCCTAAGTTGCAGAGCTGCAATTCAAGCTCAGGACTATTGGTGCCTCCAAAGGTATAATGAGCATGGTAGATGTACTGAGATTCTGTGAATCCCATTTGAAGGATTGAAGGATGAGTGTACAGAGGCAGGAGGTAGGGAATCAACCAAGAAGAATAAGGGCCAAGCATGTTGATAAGGGCCATTTAAGAGTCTGCTTTGGTGTTTCTTGGCCACTGTATTCAGGCAACAGAACTCATTCTCACTGGTTTAAACAGAAAGGGGTTTGTTGCAGGGTATTGTTTAATTTGTAGAATTTCCAGAAATGGCTCAAATCGTGCTTGATTGGTACAAATTCATGGATCATCCAGCCAGGGGAAACAATTAAGCAGAACTTCAGACTGTCCTAGAGGAAATGAAATTGAAACTGTGATTAAATCTTCCAACAGGGACTTCCTAGGTGGCGCAGTGGGTAAGAATCCACCTGACAATGCAGGGGACACGGGTTTGATCCCTGCCACAGGAAGATCCCACATGCCACAGAGCAACTAAGCCCATGAGCCACAACTATTGAGCCCATGTGCCACAATTACTGAAGCCCATGCACCTAAAGCCTGTGCTTTGTAACAAGAGAGGCCACAGCAATGAGAAGCCTGTGCACCACAGTGAGTAGCCCCCGCTCACTGCAACTAGAGAAAGCCCGTGTGCAGCAACGAAGACCCAACACAGCCAATAAAATAAATAAATAAATAAATAAATAAATAAATAAATAAATTTGTTTAAAAAAAAAATCTTCCAACAAACAGAAGTCCAGGACAAGATGGCTTCACAGGTGAATTCTATCAAACATTTAGAGAAGAGCTAACATCTATGTTTCTCAGACTCTTCCAAAAAATTGCAAAGGCAGGAACACTCCCAAACTCATTCTACAAGGCCACCATCACCCTGATACCAAAACCAGACAAAGATACTACAAAAAAAGAAAATTACAGACCAATATCACTGATGAATATAGATGCAAAAATCCTCAACAAAATACTAGCAAACAGAATCCAACAGCACATTAAAAGGATCATACACCATGATCAAGTTGGGTTTATCCCAGGGATAATATATGCAAATCAACCAACATGATACACCAAATTAACAAACTGAAGGATAAAAACCATATGTCATCTCAATAGATGCAGAAAAAGCTTTCAACAAAATTCATCACCCATTTAAGATAAAAACTCTCCAGAAAGTGGAAATAGAGGGAACCTACCTCAACATAATAAAGGCCATATAGAACAAACCTGCAGCAAACATCATTCTCAAAGGTGAAAAACTGAAAGCCTTTCCTCTAAGGTCAGGAACAAGACAAAGATGTCCACTCCCACCACTACAATTCAACATAGTTTTGGAAGTTTTAGCCACAGCAATCAGAGAAGAAAATGAAATAAAAGGAATCCAAACTGGAAAAGAAGAAGTAAAATTGTCACTATTTACAGATGACATGATCCCATACATAGAAAATCTTAAAGATGCCACCAGAAATCTACTAGAGCTAATCAATGAATTTGGTAAAGTTGCAGGATACAAAATTAACACACAGAAATCTCTTGCATTCCTATACACTAACTATGAAAGATCAGAAAGAGAAATTAAGGAAACAATCCCATTCACCACTGCAACAAAAAGAATAAAATACCTAGGAATGAACCTAACTAAGGAGGCAAAAGTACCTGGACTCTTAAAACTATAAGACGCTGATGAAAGAAATCAAAAATGACACAAACAGATGGAGAGATATACCATGTTCTTGGATTGGAAGAATAAATATTGTGAAAATGACTATACTACCCAAAGCAATATACAGATTCAATGCAATCCCTATCAAATTACCAATTGTATTTTTCACAGAACTAGAACAAAAAAATCCTAAAATTTGTATGGAAACACAAAAGACCCTGAATAGCCAAAGGAATCTTGAGGAAAAACAAACAAACAAACAAACAAACAAAACTGGAGCTGAAGGAATCAGATTCCCTAACTTCAGACTATACTACAAAGCTACAGTAATCAAGATGACATGCTACTGGCACAAAAACAGAAATATAGATCTATTGAACAGGATAGAAAGCCCAGAGATAAGCCCACGCACCTATGGTCAACGAATCTATGACAAAGGAGGCAAGGATATACAATGGAGAAAAGACAGTCTCTTCAATAAGTGGTGCTGGGAACACTGGACAATTACATATAAAAGAATGAAATTAGAAAACTCCCTAACACCATTCACAAAAAATAAACTCAAAATGGATTAAAGACCTAAATGTAAGGCCAGACACTATAAAACTCTTAGAAGAAAACATAGGAAGAACACCTTTTGACATAAATCACAGCAAGATCTTTTTTGACCCACCTCCTACACTAATGGAAATAAAAACAAAAATAAACAAATGGGACCTAATGAAACTTAAAAGCTTCTGCACAGCAAAGGAAACTATAAACAAGATGAAAAGACAACCCTCAGAATGGGAGAAAATATTTGCAAATGAAACAACCACCAAATGATTAATCTCCAAAATATATGAACAGTTCATGCAGTTCAATATCAAAAAACAAACAACACAATCAAAAAATGGGCTGAAGACCTAAATAGGCATTTCCCCAAAGAAGACATACAGATGGACAAGTGGCACATGAAAAGCTGCTCAACATCACTAATTGTTAGAAAAATGCAAATCAAAACTACAATGAGGTATCACCTCACACCGGTTAGAATGGGCATCATCAGAAAATTTACAAACAATAAATGCTGGAGAGGGTGTGGAGGAAAGGGAACCCTCTTGTACTGTTGGTGGAAATGTAAATTGATATAGCTACTATGGAGAACAGTATGGAGGTTCCTTAAAAAACTAAAAATAGAATTACCATATGATCCAGCAATCCCACTACTGGGCATATACCCAGAGAACACTGTAATTCAAAAAGACACATGCACCCCAATGTTCATTGCAGCACTATTTACAATAGCTAGGATATGGATGCAACCTAAATGTCCATCAACAGATGAATGGATAAAGAAGATATGGTACATATATACAGTGGAATATTACTCAGCCATAAAAAGGAATGAAATTGGGTCATTCACAGAGACATGGATAGACCTGGAGACTATCAAACAGAGTAAGTCAGAAAGAGAAAAACAAATATCGTATATTAATGCATATATGCAGAATCTAGAAAAATGGTAGAGATCACTGGTTTGCAAGGCAGAAATAGAGACATGGATGTAGAGAACAAACATGTGGACACCAAAGGGGGAACGTGGGGCGGGGGGAGGAGGATTGGGGTGGGATGAATTGGGAGATTAGGATTGCCATATATACATTAATATGTATAAAATAGATGACTAATAAGAAAAAATATCAAATTGTACACTTTAAATATGTGCAGTTTATTGTATGTCAATTGTATCTCAATAAAATTCTTTTTTAAAGGGGAAAAAAAGAGGGAGAATAATGTAAAACAATGAAGTTAGAACCTCCCTCACAGCTTACACAAAAATAAACCCAAAATGGCTTAAAAACTTAAATATAAGACATGACATCATAAAATTCCTACAAGAGAACATAGGCAAAACATTCCTTGACATAAATTGTAGCAATGTTTTCTTATGTCAGTCTCCCAAGGCAAAAGAAATAAAAGCAAAAATAAACAAGTGGGATCTAATCAAAAGCTTTGCCGTAGAAGCTTTTGCACAGCAAAGGAAACCATCAACAAAATGAAAAGAGAACCTATGGAATGGGAGAAAATATTTGCAAATAATGCAACCAATAAGGGCTTAATTTCCAAATATACAAACAGCTCGTACAACTCAATATAAAAAAAAAATCCAATCAAAAAATGGTCAGAAGACCTAAATAGACATTTTTCCAAAGTATACATCCAGATGGCCAACAGGCACATGAAAAGACACTCAACATCACTAATTATTAGAGAAATGCAAATCAAAACTACAATGAAGTATCACCTCATACTATCATCAAAAAGTCTACAAATAATAAATGCTGGAGAGGGTGTGGGGAAAAGGAAACCCTACTACCCTGTTGGTAGCAATGTAAGTTGGTGCAGCCAGTATGGAGAACAGTATGGAGGTTCCTTAAAAAACTAAAAATAGATTTACCATATGATCCAGCAATCCCACTCCTGGGCATGTATCTGGAAAAGATGAAAACTCTAATTTGAAAAGATGTATGCACCCCAATGTTCATAGCAGCACTATTTACAATAGCCAAGACATGGAAACAACCTAAGTGTCCATCAACAGATGAGTGGATAAAGAAGATGTGGTGATATATACAATGGAACATTACTCAGCCATAAAAAAGAATGAAGCAATGCCATTTGCAGCAACATGGATGGACCTAGAGATTATCATACCAAGTGATGTAAGTCAGGCAGAGAAAGACAAATATCATATAATAGCACATATAATATCACTTATATGTAGAACCTAAAAAAAAATGATACAAATGAACTTATTTACAAAACAGAAATACACTAACAGATATAGAAAACAAACATGGTTACTAAAGTGGAAAGGAGGGGGGAGGGATAAATTAGTTTAGGATTAACAGATACACACTACTATACACAAAATAAATAAACAACAAGGACCTACTGTATAGCACAAGGAACTATATTCAATATCTTGTAATAACCTGTAATGGAAAAGAATCTGAAAAAGAATACACGTAACAGTGAATCACTTTGCTGTACACCTGAAATTAATACAACATTGTTAATCAACTATACCAAAAAAAAATTTTTTTTTTAAAAAGAGAGGGAGAATATTTCCTTACCCCTTGAATTTGGGTTTGCTTTGGCCGGCAGCATGTGATGGAAGTTATGGTATACCAGTTCTCACTGTGTCTCAAGAAACCTTGCATACTTTGACTTCCTCTTTTGGAATTCTACCATGTGAACAATCCTGGGCTAACCTGTTGCAAGATAAAAGTCCACATGGAGGTTAATTGTCCCAGCCAAGTCAATTCTAAACCAGTCTACACTGGCTGACCTCCAAACATGTGAGAGCCTGCCCAAGATCAGCAGAGCTGCCTATCCAACCCAAATCTGACTACAGAGTCAACCAAAGGTCAACTAACAATGAAAAATGCTTGTTGCTTTAAGCCACTGAGTTTTGGAGCCGTTTATGTGGCAATAGCTAACAGATACAGTGATTTCATATCTGTAACACTGAATAAATTTATTTTATTTTATTTTTTTGGTTAAGAACTTATATTGAGATATAATTGACATACAATAAACTGCATATACTTAAAGTGTACAATTTGATATTTTTTTCTTATTAGTAATGTATATATGGCAATCCCCATCTCCCAATTCATTCCTCCCCCCACCCCCACCCTGCTTTCCCCACTTGGTGTCCATATGTTTGTTCTCTACATCTGTGTCTCTATTTCCGCCTGTACATTGAATAAATTAACATATGTAAAGCACTTAGAACAGTGCCTGGCCCATAGTAAGCTTTTGAAAATGTTAGCTCTAATTATTATTACATACAAATAATGCCTACAAAGTATTCCATTGTAGTGTATACTGTTATTTATTCAGAGTCTTCATTTGTTGAACATATAAAGAATGCTGCGATTATCCTAGTATATACATTTTTTTTTCTGGTCTATTAATGGGAAAGAATACTTAAAAATGCAATTGCTGGGTCAAAGTATATGCACACTTTAAATAATGATGGATAATAAAAATTTGCCTTCAGAAGTTATTCAATTCGTTTCTGCCAACATTGTATGAAATGACTGTTTCTCCTCACCATCACCAGGCCCAATATTATTTTAATAACTGCATAGTAGTCTATCATGACATGCGCCATGATTTATTTAACCAGTCTTCATTGTTGAACATTTAAGTTGTTTCCTTTTTCTCCACATTATAAACAAGACTGTGGAGAACATTCCAGCAGATAAATCTTTTCACACATTCATGATTATTTCCTAAGGATAAATTCCTAGAAGTAGAATTTTTGAGTCACAGGATTTACACATTTTAAAGGGTTTTGAATATATAATACCAAATTATTCCTCAGAAACATTATACTAGATTATACTCAAATGCAGCATTTACAAAAACCATTATTATGGAAAATTTCAGAAATTACAAAAGAATAAAAGATATTACAATTACAATCCCCCCAGATTGCCATCACTCAGATTCAATAATGATCAATTTATGGCCAATCTATTTCACCTACAACTCCCCAATTTGGCTAGATTATTTTGAATCAGATCTAAAGAGGATATGTTTAGTAAACTTTCTTTTAAGCAGTTGAGGATTCAGAAGACAAATGAAAGTCTCCCTTTTCAGAGGGGATCCTGCCGGAAATCTCTTGTGACCACAGCCCAGGTCCATGGCCAGGGGAGGGCCTCACTCAGGGGCACAGGGAACTGCAGGGAGTCCTGGTGCAGCATGCCTATTCCCTGCCCTGTGGGAGCCAATGATCCTGCAGGAAATGACTAATCCAGCCCACTTCTGAGGGCGCCCAGGGCTTTTTCTGAGTCTCCGTATTCCCCAGTTGCGCAACATTCTCCATTTGAATAAAGCAGAGGTAGATAATGTAATCCATCCATAGCTTACGTAAGCGCAAATATTATGAACTGTGTTTACAATGATTGTAGCTGAGCAGGAGGTGCTTTCTTGGCCTCTGCTAAAGGTTTCCAGGCTGATTGAATTTTGTAATATAGTTCGTTACATTGCATCAACTACAAGTCACACAATCTTGGGACAGAAATACAAGCAATTTCCTTTAATCAGAAGGTACAGTAATGGCTCAGCGTCTTCCCAACTCTCTGGGCGTGTTACATAGGACTGCACCATGAAGCAAACTGCACTATCTCTGAGAAGTTGCTGTGAGGGGAAAGAAGCTTAACTGGAAGACGTATGCCAGTCAATTTGCAGGTAAAGAGCAGCAGGAGACCTGTGTTCTAGACCGGAATAGTAAGTGGGAGGAAGATGAATACTCCACGTTGATTTCAAAATGTCAGATTCAAAGCACCCTCAAAAGTTCTCTGCAGTGATTCCCAAGCTACTGTATTAGCTCTAGAGGTCATCCAGCCTAGCTCTAAATAATCCACATGATTCTGCTTGTGTCATCAGAGTGCAAAGGTAAAGGCCATAAGATTTGAGGCAAACAGAACTGGGTTTCAATCAAACTCCACCATCTATTTGCTGATTTGGGTCAGCTTCTGGGAGCAGGGAAGGCAAGCAAAATGCACATTCTAAGGACAGGGGAGGCAGGGAGAGGCCTCCACTTGCAGGGGTCCAGGCTGTGGTTCAAACCCGTGGTCACGTCTTCTTAAAGGCTTCCCCTGACAATCAGAAAGAGGTCAGAGGTCTTCCTAGAGGAAGTGGCATCTCAGCTGGAGTCAGAGAACCAGTGGGAGTCAGCCAGCCGACATGACGGTGGGTGAATAGGAGATCAGCATTTGTGGGTAGGGGGATTCCAGACAGAGGGAACAGCCTCCAAAGGTTTGGAGAAAGAAATAAGGAGCACACACTCGGAATTAAAGTTGTCAACTGTAGCTCGGATGTGGTGTGCCAGGATAGGGACAGAGTGACAGGAAGCAGGAGTCAGATCTTGAACTGACATCCAAGACAAATTCAGGGCGATTCAGGAAACAGTAGAGTTTCAAGTTTTACAGCGACAGGATCAGATAGCTGAGGCTAATCTCTGGCTGCGGTGAAGAATAGATTGGAGAGGGTGATCCATTAGGAGGCAGTTGTGGCAGTGAGGTGGTCTGGACCAGGGCAGTGGCTGGGGGATGGTGAATCGTGGATGGCACCCAGAGCTATTTGACAGGTAAGCAACTGGATCTGGTGATTGTGGGATATGGTAGGTAAAGGGAAGAGGGAGGAACCCAGGGGTGATCTCCTGGCTTCTGCCTTGGCCTCTGGTGGGTGGTGGTGCTATTCCCAGAGATAGGGATGGTCATATAGGTGGCACAGGGGAAGATGGGGAGTTTGTGCTGTTTGAGGCCAAAGAGGTTCTGTGGGCAACTGTGTAAATGCACTGGGGACTGAGAAGGGTGACAGAGCTTGGTTGTGAGCTTTCAACACACGGAGGGTTACTGAAGCCACATAAGCAGAGATGATCTCCAGGAAAAGCACTTGGTCAATGAAGAGAAAAAAAAAACTCCCCGTTGGTGAAATGGCCAAGGTCAGAGATGCGAGGAATAAGCAAGCCATCTTACGTAAAGTCTGAAGAAGGAGGCTGGCCCTGGGTGGGGTGGCAGTAGATGGCAGGGCCTTTCTTTTTGTCTCTGTATGGTGTGATGGGGCAGCCTTGTCCCACCCCAGTGCCATTTTCACAGTCTTACCTGCTCTCCCTCTTTTTGGCCACCTCCTTGGTTTAATACCAGCTGTGAATAGTCTAAGTCTGCTTCCCTCTCTACCCATGTTCCAGAAAATGAAAATGGACCACTGAATACACAAGCCCTGACCTCAGTCCTATAGTGCTCAGACGTTTCCCAACCAAGCAGGGCTCAAGTCAGAGACTGGGGCTGCCTGCCGCTCCACGGATGGATGTGAAAGCTGTGGTGTGCTTCACGATATAGAGGAGAGAAATCTGGTCAGGAAACTCCAGAACATCATTTCTCGGCCATCTGTCTTCCCCTGAATGGCAGCCAGAGATGGCTCACCAAGTCGTGTACGGCAGCTCGGCAGCTCAGTTGGAAAGGAACCGCAGACAAGGTGCCAGGGAGCGCGTGCTCCGTGTTTGGTGACGGCAGCTGGCTGGCAGGCCACTCCGGGGGTCAGCAGGACCAGATTATGCAAGGACAGGAAAATTAAGTCGTCCCAACAAGGTTAAGTTCATCGTTGAAATCAACTTTCCCACTGATGGAATGTGGCCGTGCTGCACTGACAGCCAAGCCCAGGTAATGGCAGACCCGCTGGTGCTGGCTTTTCCACTTAGTACTAGTTTGAGAGGAAACGTGAACTGAATAGAATCTTCCTCGCTGCTGGAGGAGCCTCGCAGAGATTCTTCTATGCCCAGCCGCCCTGAGGGCCTCAAAGCAGATGTTAACTCCTTTTCCTTGGAGTCTATTGAAAGTAGGCTGACTCAATGGAAAGCCGGAATCAATGAACTGTGCTTTCAAGCAAAGCAAAAGGAAAGAAAAGAACAAACAGGTGGTGCTCTCCAGGAGCGGCAAAATGTTTGTATTTATAAGAAGAAACCTTTCTGACTCCCTCCTCACCACTCTCCCCTCCGTGCCATCCAGGCTGCAGCACCACTGATTCTATTCTTGGCAGAGCACATGCCTTCATTTAGACCCACAAGAGAAGGCAGGCATCCGACTCTTCGGTTTATTGAACTGGATCATTTTTCATTATGTGTATCAAGGGGCAATTTTGGCTGAGCTAGAACTTAGTCATTGCATGTTATTATCCCTCTCTATCTATTTGCACCCATTCCTATGCCTGGGGCTTAGACTTTTGTAGTTGGAGGAGGAAGAAAGAAGGGGTTCCATGGATCTGTCTTCCACCTGCCCCCTTGGCCTGGGGTTGACCTCTACAGGGATAAGGATCTAAATGATGGAGTTATTTTCATGGAAAAGTCTGTAAGATTCTGGGCACAAACTGGGATGCTTAGGACCCAGGTGACCAAGTGTGGCCTGGGAGTGGAAAGGGGCCATTCTCCTTCTGCTGCAAAGAACCCAGTGCCACGCTGAGGACGGTGGCCTTCGAAGGCTTCTTCTAGCAGCTTAATGGGTGAGTGGAAGCCAGGGCAGCCCCAAGGGGTTGCTGCAGCTGGTAGCCCGGCCTGGGGTCCAACATGAGCCTCTCCTAGAATTTTCTAAGTGCCTCTTGAAAGGAGCTAGCTTCTGCATGGGCAGGTGAAGGATCATTGCGTTTGTGGCGTAAACAAATATACTCCCAAATTGGGAGGCTCTGGGTCTCTTGGGAGAATTTGTGCAGGCAAAGGGTTAGCGTTCCTCGTTCTGGCCACGTCCCTGGCTGCAGCTAAACTTAGCAATGAGTGTCCAGGATCTACTCTGGAAGAGCAGGAGGCATTTCCTCCAATCACTCCGATGAGGGATTTCTTAACCAAGGCCAGGACCCAGAGCCTGCTGCCTCTATGGGAGGTCCCAGGGGACGGGAAGGGGCTGGGAGTAGAGAGGCTGGTACTGTGGGTGGGGTCAGCCCTGGGCAGGAGGTAGGAAGAAATGGTCTCAGATGGTAGAATTTCATTTTCTTTACAGAAGAGCAAATTGAAGTGGACAGTTATGTGATCTTCTAAGGAGAAATCAGCAAAGCCAGAAAAATCTATCTCCAGGAAGTCTTTCTTTTATTCCAGAATTTCCATAGGGTGAGAGTTAACACAGCAAGTTTTAGCTTAGGAACCAAAACATTCTAAATTTTTAAAAATGCCTAAGATCAACAACTCCAAGATACCTAACACCCGTTTAATAGTAACTCTCTAAATGTGGTCCAAATGCCAACCTGTATAAGAAGTTCTTATGGTACTGGTTAGAAGTGAAACTCCGTGGGGCTTCCTCGGTGGTGCAATGGTTAAGAATCTGCCTGCCAATGCAGGGGACATAGGTTCCATCCCTGGTCCGGGAAGATCCCACATGCTGCGGAGCAGCTAAGCCTGTGCACCACAGCTACTGAACCTGTGCTCTAGAGCCCATGAGCCACAACTACTGAAGTCCATGTGCCTAGAGACCAGGTTCCATAACAAGAGAAGCCATCACAATGAGAAGCCCGCAAACCGCGATGAAGAGTAGCCCCCACTTGCCACAACTAGAGAAAGCTCACGCACAGCAGCAAAGACCCAATGCAACCAAAAATAAATAAATAAATAAATAAGCAAATAAATAAATAAATATACATACATACATAAAAGAAACTCCTTGGTCCCACCCAAACCCATTAACCTTGGAAAAAGCCTGAGATTCTATTTTTTGGATAGGAAATTCCTAAGCACATTAAAATTGAAGAACACTTTGTTTTACCCACACTGTCCAATAGAGTAGCTACTAACCACTGTGACTATTTAAATTAATTAAAATTAAAATTTTAAAATTCACTTTCTCAGTCATACTAGTCATATTTCAAGTGTGCAACAGCCCCATGTGACTAGTGGCTACTATACTGAACAGTGCAGAACATTTCCATTATCACAGAAAGTTCTATTGGACAGAGCTGGCTGTAAGTAAACTTGTAAATATGAGTTAGAAGATTATAAACATTTTTATGTTAATATGTGAAGTTTAATCATTTTTTTTCTTGTTTCCTCCTAAAGAGTGAACTTTGCATTGGTTAGTATTGATCTGTGAGGATATGGCTGTCCTTGTGGGTCCCCTATTTTCTGCCTTTTGTCTGGGCCATACGGAGCCCCTGCAGGAATTAGATGAGTATAGCCAAATACACTAGCCTAATACACTTCTGGGTGGGTATAGTCTCACAGCCACCCCTTGGCGGGGCAATGGGGTTTTTATGCAAAGCTAGACTCTCCCATGGCTCTGAGCTGATGCAAACCTGGGCCAGTGTACACGGCTGGACAAGTCAATTGTGGTTAGACTTTGGTCCCCACTTGCCTCCTCAGCCAGGAACGTTTGCACAGTGCACAACCCATGAAACAGTATGCAGCAGCCCTGAGTGGGGAGCACCTTTTGTTGAAGTTGCAGATTTCTTTATTCAAAAAATACAAAGCTTTAGTGTCCTATTTTAAAATACTTCCTAAGACTGGACCCCATGCTGGGCACCGGGGACCCTACAGCCAAAGAGAGGAGGTCACTGCCCTCAAGTTGTTTGCAGCTGAGCTGGGAAGGGGCTCAGAACGAAATAGAACATCCAGTGCAGCGTGGCACAGGGCAGTGGTGGAGGGATCGCTTTCATTCAGGGAGATTAACCATCTTGGAGCAGATAGGGACGTCCTCCTGGATGCCTGAGATGATACAGAAGGAAGACTAGGAGCCAAGTGAACAGGATGAGGGAAGGCAGCGTGAGCAGAGGAAAGAGCGGGATCGAAGGTGAGGGGAGAAGCAGCATAGTGCTTGGGGAGCTAGGCTCCTGAGCTGCCATTGCTGGAGCTGAAGTTATGAGCCAAAGAACCGGAGATGAGGTGAGAGCTTCAGGCAGAGGCTGGGGCTGGAGCCACAAGGCTGGGGCTGGAGCCACAAACCTGGGGCTTACCCTGCTTCAAAGGGGAATCATGGAAAGGCTTTCAGCTGCTCAGATTGTCATTTTAAATAGACTGCTTTGAAAAACATATCAGAAATTATATTTGTAGGTTGCATTTTATTTTGTCTAGTTGCATTGGATCCTTACAACACCCCCTAGAAAATCAAGATAGGCATTGTTTACCATCTTACAGATTGGAGAGTAAGGCTCAGAGAGACGGCATCATTTGCCCAAGAGTCACATGACCCCACATCAGGCATTAAAATAAAAAAAAAATTTTAGCATTATTATTTCCTAATTATAGAAGCTGTGTGGTAACAAGAAAATACAGAAAACTATATAAAAATATGAAGAAAATAAAAATCACCCATAAATCCACATTTACTATTACTATTTTATCGCATTAACTTTCAGTCACAGATGCGCACGTGTGCACACCCACACACAATACTCTTTATACCACAAACATACATCTATATATAACATGTATAGGTATTATACATCCTATGTATGTTACACATACTATTTTCATAAATTAGGATTTTGTATCCTGCTTTTTTCACTTTACAGCTTTCCATAAGCAATTTTACATGTCTTTAGATAGTTTGCAAGTAAGATTTTCAATGGTGAAAAGTATTGACAATTTCTTTAATCAATTCCTTGTTTTGGGACATTTTTAGGTTGCTTCTGATCTTTTGCTAATATAAATATGCTTTAAAGAACATTACTATTATCTTTGGATAAATTTCTTTTAAAAAAGTACTATGGGGCTTCCCTGGTGGCACAATGGTTAAGAATACACCTGCCAATGCAGGGGACACGGGTTTGATCCCTGGTCCAGGAAGATCCCACATGCCTCAGAACAACTAAGGCCATGTGCCACAACTACTGAGCCCTCATGCTGCAACTACTGAAGCCTGTGCACCTAGAGCCTGTGCTCCACAACAAGAGAAGCCACCGCAATAAGAAGCCCACACACCACAACGAAGAATAGCCCTTGCTCGCCACGACTACAGAACACCCATGTGCAGCAACGAAGGCCCAACACAGCCAATAAATAAAAAGAAATCAATTAATTAATTAAAAATATTTTTAAAAATTACTGTGTCAAAAAGTATGAGCCACTTTAAAGCTCATGATACATGTTGCCAAACTGCCCTTCAGAAAGATTGAACCGATTTGCTCCCCTGCCAGCTGGGTGTGACAATATCCTCTTTACCAACGAGTTGCCAGACTGCAGCCTCTGGTCATAGCTTCACTTCCCATGACCCTTGTTGTGAGGCTCCAGAAGAAGAGGACAAGGGAACCAGCACAGGGAAGCAAGCATGTGTAGGGTCTGCCATCTGGGTGCAAGTTTGCCAGAGCAGCCCCAGGAAGTGAGGATGGAGAGGTGATGGTGAAAATAACCGCACCTGGTCAGGACTCTAACAGGGCATGCTTGGCACATGGCCAGAGGACCGGGAACACCGCCTTTCATTTCAGCAGTCCACAGCAGGTTAGTCCTTCTGCCCAAAGTGTTCCCAAAGCCAATGCTCCTTAGTGCTCTTGAGGGGGTGGTGTTTAAAGCTTCAGATGAACATGGGAAACAGAGATTTGTGTTCAGAGCTAGAGAAGAGCTCTTGTTAACTAATAAGTCCTGTGAAAAGCAATCCATCCTTCTGATCCTCAATCCAATTTAAAGTGATTTTAATAGACTTGAGGGTGTGTGTGACCACTGCATCTTACTTTGAATGAAGTGAAAATGTGGTTACCAAGGAAAAGGAAAAAAACACTTGTACTCAAATGTGGAGAAGACCCCCTGGCCCCCTGAGCCATGCTGTGGGTGGGGCCTGATCTGTCTGCTCCAAAGCAAAAGAACTGTGTGTCAGTAAAATGCCATCCTGTGGCTCCCTGTCACTGCTGTAGTTCCCTGGAGGAACTGCAAACCAGAGAGTACACACATGTCCCTCCAGCATTGCCAGAAGCCCTAGGGGGAAAAGTGAGCCTTGGAGAGGTCCCAAGGCCTTTGGAGTTCCAAGGAGCTGAGAGTTGCCTCACTAGAAGGTGCTGTAGGTGGGGTGGGAGGGGTGACAGTAGGCCTGGCTTGGGCCATCTCAGGGGTGTTGGAGGACAGAGAGGAAACAGTCAGATATCATGGGGATTGCAAGATCAGGACCCAAGGCTCCCTTCTCTGCCTCCCAATGGCCACTTCTTTTTGTTTGCTCTTTTTCCACTCATCTCCAATTTCCTCTCTTTAGTCATCTTTCACGTGGCCCCAAAATAGCCACCTCAACCCCCAGGTCAGCCTGAGCTTTCAGCTCCAGGACTCTCCGTCAATCTGATAACATTCTCTGTGTCTCTCAAATCAAATTCCTGAAGGAGAGAAGCTGACTGGCCCGGAACATCTAGGAATGGTCTCTGCCTGTGGGTCAAGTGATCACTCCGGTCCCTCATTCACAGATAGTCCTTACGGGGGACAGATGGGTCACGTGGCATAGAGGGCTGCAGGCTGGAGGGAGAGCTGCCATGGTCAATTACAGAATGTTTGAAGTGGAAAAAGAATTTCAGTTTCTCTTTTAAGACAGCCTCGCATTGCACAGGAGACCAAATCAGGGAAAAGACGAGAAAGGAAGAGACAGAGGCCAAGGCTTATCTGGGCATGGAGGTAAGGTGCACAGGAGCAGAAATAGCTTTGGGCTTGGAGTCAGAGGACATGAGTTCAAATCCTGACTGGTCTGCCTGGCAGCTGGTCTGGGACCAGGTATTATACCTCTCATAGTCTCAGTTCCTCATCTGGGAAAGGTAGATCCTGCTGTCCTCCCAGGGAGGGGTTGAGAATACAATGACATCATATACATGAAATTGAATTTGCAATTGCAAATCATAACCTCTATTGTGGCCCCCTGACGGTAGAATTAGTGGCCGTTAATGGCTGTGATCTTTCTGGGCTCTGCAGAGGATCAGAGTAAGGCATATGTGATTCGTTCTGGATTAAAGCAGTTCTCAAAATTCACTGTCACATGACCCTTACACACACTTAAAAATTACTGAGGACCCCAAAGAGTTATTAATATGGGTAATAATTATTTATTATGCTCAAAGTTAAAACTAAGGATTAAAAAATAGGTACTTAGTAATTCATTGTAAGAAAATAACCCATTAAATGTTCATATAAATTCATATTTTTTTTTTAAATGGTGATATTTTCCAAACCAAAAAATATCAAGCGAGACGAGTGGCACTGTTTTACATTTCTGCAACTCTCTTTAATGTCTAGCTTATTGCATTCAATCTGTTGGGATATGTTGTTTTGGTTGAAATATATGAAGAAAATCTGGTCTCCATACATGTATAGTTGGAAAAAAGAGAAGTATTTTAATAGCCTTTTCAGATTATTGTGGATGTTCTTCGATGCCGCACCCACTCAACAAGCAGTAGTTATTTAAAGATAAGTTGCAGTGTGGAATCTGAAATCATATCAATGAAATTTTCATCCTTTGTTACATTAAAATCCATTGGTCTGTCTTGTACCATGAATGGATCTTTTACCAAAGCATGATTTTGCCACATCATTAATCATTTATTTGGAAAATATTGGTTCAAAGAGTTACGCAGATCTTCTAAATATTGACACATTTCCTTAGATGATATCAAAAAAATCCCATTCATTAATTTTACAGCCGGTCTCATCAGAAGAGTCTTAGGGAAGCTGTCAAGCTTACAGGGGTGGATGCAAAAATTTCCAAAAATTTATAATTTTTGTTTTAAAGCTTAAACTCTACCATTGGCAACAAATACTGTCAGTTGATTTCTTTGACGTGACAGGCTCACTTTGTTCATTTTAGAAAGTTTCTGCCAAACACCCAATTCTGAATAACCACATTTTGTCTACCAGCGCTTCTTTGAAGTGAAAATGGTGTTCCACTTTTCTAAAAAGGCTAGTTCAGCTCACAACTCAAACCCATTACACAGTGCTTTTCTTCAAGCACTTTCCTTCGTCTGTCATGCTTTGGCATATAGCAGAACTGCTTTTATGCATATTTCTCAGTTTGTCACAAAGAATATTAACTCAGGGTCAAGATTAATAAAATGAATAATTTTTACTGCTTCATCAGGAACATCTTTAGTGAGACTGGCCATTGTTTTCCTGCGTGTGTGTGATGGTGCAGAATACAATGACTGCTAGGACATCGTGGTGCCTTGACTCATGGGGAGGGGCCTGTAGTTTCACTCACCACCCCTTTTCTCCATCAGTACAACCAACCACGGTGACACAGGTAAACGACACCTTGGTATGATTATGAAAATGGTTTTGACCTCAAGGACCTCCTCAGAGGGTCCATAACCCATATGTTAAGCATCACTGTTCTAGAGCTTTGGGGTTGAAAGAAATGACACATTTCTTTATCTTAACGAAATTAACTGTGACTCAAGGAAGTCCACAGACCCTAATTTTCTGGGATTCTTTCCTGCTCTCCTGGGTTAGGCATCAGCCCTGGCACAGAAGGTAAGCGAGCACCTGGCCCCTCCTGGTTGATGCGGATGTTGCTCCTTTGCCCAGGCCCTCCGGGGCTGTGCGCAGTAGGGGGTGGCTCTGCAGGCAGCCCCCCCACCCCAGAGCCGTGCTCAGCAGTGGGGTCTTCCTGAGAACCTCCTGGCTCTGGCGCTGGTGCCCTGGCCGCCCCTTGTCCCAAGATCCTGCCTCCTCGAGGTGTGTGCTCTGCGTTGGCTCCGGTCCTTATCACTGTGGAAGCTGCCCCTCTCCCTCTCTTGCTAGTTCCTATCTATGTCTCCAACCAGGATTTCCTGGAGCAGCTTTTCCCTTTCCAATCCCTGGATTCTGAAACCTTCAAACCCCTTCTCTTTTCCAATATTCTGGTTTAATTCACTCAAGGGACCTAAACCAGAAGTCCGTGGCCCCCAGACTGTGCATGAATTTGACTACAAGTGTTTGTTTTTTAAAAATTTTAAGTGCCAATATTTAAAAATCAGGATATTCAGATATTGTCATATCTGTCTTCTCCTGAAGCATTAGATGGTCTGGCAACCTTAGGCCTGCATTTCCACATGGCAACGGTTGGCCGAAGGCGAGAAGAATGCATCCCTCATTTTGTCAAAGACCCTACCTCTCCCGCTTGTCTCCCAGCGGCCTTCTCTGCTCATTCATTTACCTGCCTGACTTCATTAACACTCAAGCTCATCATCCCTGGCCAGCCCTTTGAAGGACAAAGGCTTTTGAGGGTTTATTTTTTTTTCCTACCGGGCAAACCACATGCAAATTTGTTTTTTAGTCACCTTGCTATGGCCAACAAGACAGTAAGCCTGCCTGACAAAATTTTGTGTTACCTTAAGCCCAGTTTAAAAGTGGAGCGTCTCTACTTGAAGTAGCAGGCTCAGAATATCATCTGCTCAGGGGCCTTGAGTTCCCTTCACACAATCCACGGGGTTCCACAGAGCACCACTGAATAACCACAGATCTAGCCCACGCAAAGCTCATTAGAGGAAACACAGGATCCTTGACTAAGCCCAGCCAAAGAAAGGGTGTAAGCTATCAGTAGCTGACACTGCAGTGTGGAGGAAGACCCCGGCTTGGAGGATGTAGAACAAGGGCTGGAAATTACCATTGACTTCAGGACTCTGCCTTACCAGCTGGGTGCCCGGGTGGATCGCCCCAACCTTACCTGAGCATGTTGCATTTAAAGCCTCCTCAACATCAATTGTCACTCACAGTGTAAGTCGTTTTCATTATTCAGCTGGGGCTGGGGGAGGGAGCCATTTTGACCAGCTGCTCGCTGGGTGGTTGTGGGCTAGGCTCATTGTCTTGGTGAAACCATAGGGCATCTCTGGCCACCAGCCCCTGCCATTGTCTGCACCTGGATCAAGGCCAGAGCTCAGTCCTGACTTAAGCCATGAGCTGAGGCAGCGTCGGGAAATTGGAGGAGGGGGTGGGGACAGTGGTTCAAACTCAGCATCACGGTTGCTTTGCTCCCTTCTTTTGTATAAAAAGATCAATCTCATGTCTAATTCATTTGAAAATTCTCCACTTCTCTGTGTGTGTTTTTGGTAAAAATAGAAGTCTCTGAGGATTGCAGACTCCTGCTGAATTTTATAAGCAACTTTTCAAAGCTTGGTGACCAGGATCTTCTAATTTTTCCTTGAGTGAATTAAGCACCAGTGGGGGGCTAGCTTTCCAGGTGACTGGTTTGAGTAAAAAACTTCCAGGGTTGGGGGTAGGAAGCTTTTAAGGCCATTTAATCAATTTGCAGACCACAGAAAACACAACAGAGTGGGCAAGTTGGCAGGAAGTTGGTCTCATAGCCTCCCATTCCCATCTCTCCCACTCCCTTTCTTCCTTCCTTCCTTCCTTCCTTCCTTCCTCCCTCCCTTCCTTCCTTCCTTCTTTCCTTCCTTCCTTCCTTCCTCCCTTCCTTCCTTCCTTCTTTCCTCCCTCCCTCCCTTACTCCCTGCCCTTTTTCTGGTCCCAGCCATCACCACCTCTGCGACAGACTCCAGACTCACCTCCCTGCCTGTCCTCTTCCAAGCCAGGGAGTGCTTTCCAGAGGACAAATGTAATTGTATTTCCTCCCTGCTTAAACATTCATTGCTTCTCTGGTTTCAAAACGTCCATGGTATTAGAAGTCAGGATACGTGTTACCTTGGAGGAGGAGAGTGGGGTTGATGATAGAAGAGGGCATGAGGGAGGCTTCTGGAGGCTGGCGATGGTCTATTTCTCACCTTGAGTGGGGGTCACATGGACAGTCATATTGTGATAATTTATCCAGCTGCGCCATTATGATGTGTGCACTTTTCTCTACACATGTTATTCTTTTATAAAAACTTTTAAATTGGTTCAGTGTTTAATATCACCCTCCTGTGCTTTCCAAGGTGGGGGTGAGGAATGGCTTTGAATGCTGGGGAAGGGGACTCCTGGGATTCCTTAAGAGGGTCACTGAATCTTGTGGCAGCTTTGAAGCTGGAGTATCAGAATAATGAGCTCATTTCAATGACTGTGGGTGTGATAGACTTGTAGACTGCCTGATGAACGATGCCGTGCAACAGCAAGAGTTCTGGAATGACGGTTGTTCAAGGAAGCCTCTCGAATCCTTTACAAAAGGTTATGGTTTGTGGCTGAGCAGGGAGAATTAATCCTGGCCCAGTTCCCATCCCAGAAAAGATTTGTTTCAGATGGAGTTTGATTAGGCATGGGCTTGGTGTTGCTTTTAGCAGGAGTGTGAGGGTGAAATGCTTTCTTGAAGTTTGTGATCAGGCCTCCAAGGGGACAAAAGGCCACAGGACCTGGGAAAGATGCCAGGCCTTCCTCAGAGGTAGGCTGCAAAACTGCCCCTGAGAAGCGATTCTAAGAGTGGACCAATGAAGGGGCCCTGGAGGAAGCCTGGGGATGCTGGGGCCCTCCCTCTCTTCCCTTAGCAGAGCTGAGGAATGTGGCAGCTGTGGGTCTTAGGGTAAAGAAAGAATTTGTGTGTGGTCAGTGGTGGGAGACAGACAGAGGGGGTAGCTCCCCCATCCCTCAGCTGAGTCACCAACTTGCTGAGCTTTTACAACCATTGGGCATTTTGTTCATTGCATTTTTGGGGGGGGGTGGTGTTGGGTCATTGCTGCTGCGCATGGGCTTTCTCTAGTTGCAGTTACAGGGGGCTACTCTTCATTGTGGTGCGTGGACTTCTCATTGAGGTGGCTTCTCTTGTTGCACAGCGTGGGCTCTAGGCATGTGGGCTTCAGAAGTTGCGGCACATGGGCTCAGTAATTGTGGCGCATGGGCTTCATTGCTCTACGGCATGTGGGATCTTCCTGAATCAGGAATCGAACCCATGTCCCCTGTGTTGGCAGGTGGATTCTTAACCACTGCGCCACCAGGGAAGTCCCTGTTCATTGCATTTTTAAAAACCCTACTCTTCCTAGGCCTGTCTCCGCCTCCACTTAGCACTTTGAATATTACATTGACACTTGCCTTCTCATGCCTTGGCCTCTTTGCTGGCCATAAAGGCAGAAGAGGCCCTTTGTGACATTGTACCCATCCCCAGCACAGCATCTGGCACCTTGCAGGTGCCCAGTGAGCATTTGTGTAACCATCAGAGGTATGCGGGTCATCAGAGGGAGAGCTTGCTTACACTCTACACCCTCCCTGAGGAGTGGGACTTACCACCTCCTGGAAAACAGAGGCTCAGAGTTCATTCAAAGCGCATCACTCATAAGGGGTAGAACTGTGATTCAAACCTTGGTCTGTCTGTCACCAGAGCCCTTGTCCTGAATCTCTGTGCAGTGCTGACCCCCACCTATACTAGCCTAGTTATTCTCCCCTCAGCACTCCTATGGCTTGCCGACTTTTTATTCAGGGTAACTCAACCCTCTCATCAATGCAACCCAAATATCCCAAAGATCGGGTTCCCCAACAAAGTGTACAAGTGCCCCTGAGACCCGGCGCTTGCCTGTACCTCTGGTCCCATCTCTAGCCACATGGCGTCCTGAACTCCATGCATTAATCATACAGAAATACTCCTAGTTGTTTGCATATATCATGCTTCTTTGATGGGCTCCTCTTTCTAGGATAATACTTTCCCATCTCTATTGGGCTGGGAAATTATAAATAGATATAGATGATGCTATGATGCTCTTGACTGCAGATAGCAGAAAACCCACCCCCAAATGGTGTGAGCAGCAGGAGGACCTATTGTCTCACCTAGTAAGAAATCCTGAGGGAGAGAAGGCTGCTGGTGCAGGGTGTCGGGCCTCCGGCTCCTCTGCTCTGCGCTCTCTGCTCTGCCCCTCTCTGCACTGGCTTCGTTCTCAGGCTGGTGGCAAGATGGTGGTGGTGGTTCCACATCTCACCTCCAGACACATCAACATCATACACAGGAAGAAGAGGGACTGTTCCTGGGTCTGCCTTCCTGACCCCCCAGCACACTGCCAGCATGGCTCCCTGGACAGGCCCACCACAGATCTCACCCTAAACCAATGGGAATTGCATTGATGAGATTAGTTTAAACCCACCCGGATATACCCCTTGGAGCTGGGGATTGGGTTGCGCTAGGGTGAGGTGGACTCTTTTTTATTTATTTTTTTTAAAGATTTATTTTATTATTTATTTAATTATTTATTTATTTGGCTGCATTGGGTCTTTGTTGCTGCACACAGGCTTTCTCTAGTTGTGGCAAGTGGGGACTACTCTTTGTTACGGTGCGCAGGTTTCTCATTGCGGTGGCTTCTCTTGTTGTGGAGCACAGGCTCTAGGCATGTGGGCTTCAGTAGTTGCAGCACACAGGCTCAGTAGTTGTTGCTCATGAGCTCTAGAGTGCAGGCTCAGTAGTTGTGGCACACGGGCTTAGTTTGCTCTGTGGCATGTGGGATATTCCTGTACCAGGGATCAAACCTGTGTCCCCTGCATTGGCAGACAGATTCTTAACCACTGTACCACCAGGGAAGTCCCTATCTTTTCACTCTTTTTTTTTTAATTAATTATTTTATTTTTATTGGCTGTGTTGGGTCTTTGTTGCTGCACACAGGCTTTCTCTAGTTGTGGCCAGTGGGGGCTACTCTTTGTTACGGTGTGCAGGTTTCTCATTGCGGTGGCTTCTCTTATTGTGGTTCTAGGCACACGGGCTTTAGTAGGTGTGGCATGCAGGCTCAATGGTTGTGGCTCACAGGCTGTAGAGCCCAGACTCAGTAGTCGTGGCACATGGGCTTAGTTGCTCTGTGGCATGTGGGATCTTCCCAGACCAGGGATCAAACCTGTGCCCCCTGCCCTGGCAGGCGGATTCTTAACCACTGTACCACCAGGGAAGCCCAGGGTGGGCTCTTTAAAGAGTGGGACTTCATGTGCAAGGGAGGTCTCAGGACTGGAGTAGATCTTAAAATGTATCCTGTCCAACATAGCTAAGGAAGTCTCCTCCGGCTAGCATGTTAGCCTCCTCCCAACTCTAACTCTCCACCAGCCCTTTCCCTGTGGCCAACGTCCTCAGCCTCACCCCGTGCCCTTCTGCACGGTGGCCCTCTCTGTGGGCCTGGCCTCTCTGCCCCACCTGGCCGCACCCGCTTGCTTCCTTCCCATATGCTCCGCTAACTCACTTTTTCCACGTGCTGCCTACCCGGAACACGGTGCCTTCTTTCTGGCCAGTCCGTGTACATCTTGTCTGCGAGGCACACCTGGATTAACCTCCCCACCCGTGTCACTCCCTTCCTTCTGCAACCCTCTAGCCCTTGGGAATTCCCTCCCTGTGTTTACCTGCTGATGGATGCTCTGTTTGCAAACCTTCCAAGTTCTGAAATCGCTTCTCCTGCATTTCATTGACATGTTTTTCTCCCAAACAAGGGTGTTTGTTCTTTGAAAAAAGTGATGTCTTCTAATTCTTTGGCAATTCCAGGAACAACAGCCCTCCCCCCGCCCCCCCGTCCCCGCCCAACACACACACACACACACACACACACACACACACACACACTCCTCATCTCTTTCACTCCACAGCCACCCTGGGAGGGTAGGCAGTCAATCAATACTGCTAACTAATTAACCAGTTTGTCCTGAGCCTGGCCTCTTCCCTCGCTCTTGCCCCTCTGTCTGCAGTGATGGCAGCCACCTCTAGGAAGGCACAACCTCATCATTTAGGGCCAGAAAATGCTAGGAACAATGGATTTTGGATTTGGGGCTAGGGTGTTATATCTCTAGAAATAAGTTAAGCTCTGTGGTGACCAAACCACCTGTCACACTGCTAGGATACAGCTGAAGGAAGCTGGAAATCACAGAACACCTACTATGTGTCATGTCCTGTGCCCTTGTCCCTTTCAGCTGTGCACTTGCCAGAGCTGCTTCCTCTGCCTTCCTCTCCCGCACCTCTCTGGAAGCTTCCACATACCCGGCACAACTCAGTTCACATAGCATCCGTGGTGAAGCTTCACTCAAATCCCCCAGAAACAGCCCTTCTCCGTCGTCCTTACACTCTGTGCAAACTCTCTGCATGGCCCCAGCGCAGTATAAGAGGGTTCACTGCTCACCCGCCTGCCTCTTTACTGTTTGCGAGCTATGTCAGGCCAGGAACCAAATTTTTCTGGAGTTTTGCATCCTCTGAGGACAGATTCATGCCTGTCAGGTGATAATCAATAAATTCCTGTTAATTAAATTAATAGTTGCTTAGGTCAGTAGAAAGCAAGATTCTGAAAAAGGGAACATGGAACTTAATAAATAGAGTGACTCTTAAATGTGCATTTTCTTTAATACGGCTCATGGATAGGGAAAGAATGAGAAAAATGGAAGGAGAAAGAAGAACAGCATTGAGAGGGTCTCTCCTTCTTCAGGTGAGCTTCTTGAAAGCAAGAGCTATTTTATATCCCATGGCCCAGCCCAGAGCCTGGAATATAGGAGATGATGCATAAGAATTTGATGAATAGATGAGGGGAGATGGGTCAGGTTGTGGTTTGGGGTTGGACGCTGAGCACTGGCTGGGGTAGGGCATGAGGAGCCTGGAATCTGGGATGGGACAGTGGAGCCCCCATGAGGGAATAATCAACTTGGCTTATTTCGTCCAGGGCCTCAGGCCTATGGTTGATCAACCACCTCCTCTCTCTCTCTCTTCACCCTCCCCTCCCCTCCTGCCCCCACTCCCTGGCTCCAGCACCTACATGGTCCCATTGAAGGCTCTGAATTGAGGCCTCAGGTCAAGAGTATGAGACCAGACTTGTCCCTCATGTGTGCCAGACCCCCTAGCAAAGGATAGGTGTAGGCCTGAGGGCCATATATCTGTGTATTTTAAAGCTATAAACCAATGAAAAAACTGTTTAATAAAATATATTCTAGCCTCCTACTTTGACAAATATATCTTCAAAACAACAAAATAAAATATGTATATAAAGCTATAGTTTTTATACGATGAAATTTAGCCAAATCTCAAAAATGACAGACTTAAATTATCATACACATCTTGGCCAGTGATATTGCAGTGAGTAATAAAATCACACATAATTAATAAATTAGTACATATTCATTTCATAAATTTTACTTTTCATGTTTTTGTTTCAACAAAGTCACTAATTGTATTGTTATGCAATCAAGATATTTACATTAAGTATGTTCTATTGATGGTAATGATTTGGATTTTTAAAATGTGGTCTGTTCAAAGTGTTCAAAAATCTTAGCATATTTCCATCATAAAGTGTAGATCAAATTAAATGTAAATTATTTGAACATAAAATTTTCATATAGATTTTCAAAAATGATTATTTCTTTTACTATATTTTACTAAAGGTAAAATACAAATGATAACTAATGAATATAAAAACATTTAACCAAAATTATTTAAATTAAGCTAAAAAAATACTACACCTGCAATGCTAATATGTAATAGCCATGTAGTTTGCAGTGGAAAAAAACAATATCACTTTTTATGTACATTATGTCTACACCAGTGGCTCTCAACTGAGTATTTGGTAATATCTGGAGACATCTTTGGTTGACACAACTTGCTACTGGTATCTCATGGGCAGAGGCCAGGGATGCTGTTAAACGTTCTGCAATGCATACAACGCAACGAAGAATTAACTAGTCAATAGGGCCGAGGTTGAGAAACCCTGGTTATATGTACACACACAGGCGCGCACGCACACACACACACACACACACACACACACGAGCGCATGAGAGTAATACGAACTGTTTAATATTGCAGAATGTCCCTTAACTGCTATGTGCAACTGTTGTGCACACTACACTAATTATGGGTAACTCCAGAATCACAAATTGGAACGTGAAGGGAAGCGAGAAAATGGACATGCGACACAGATTGCATTATGCGAGCATCTATTGCATTCTTGCTGTGCCAGAGGAGGGATCTGACATTTTAATTAATTTGTCTTTTCTTCGATCCTAGTGCTTCTGCCAATCAATCACCCGCCCGCCCCCCCACTAACACACATCCTGAAATAATGTCCGTCTCCAACATCAGAAGCAGCACAACCCACAGATCCTGATGTTCAGACATAATCACCTTTTGTTTCAAGGACATAGAAAAGGGATGTGGAGAAGCACTGTCCTGAGGCCTGAATAGTGTCATTTCAAGTGAGGGTGTTTGGGGTTATGGGTCCTGCTCTACCAGAGTCTAGCAGCAGATCCCCAGCGACAGAGATGTCCACGCTTTCCTTCATAAATATAGTGTCTGTATGTTTGTGACACGGAGGAGGGGCTCTAAAGCATGAGGCCCAGGGAAGGGGCCTGCAGACGCCACGTCCCCTTATCACCCTTGGGATCTGAGCAGGAACATGGGCGAGCTGAGAGGCTGTTAATATCTGATCATTAGCATTTCCCAACTCTTTTGCAGAACAGCATGCTGTTTGGCTGCCAAAATATTAGGATGGAAAGCAGCTGGCATAAATGTTTAGTGAGGAAGTGAGCCTGCTTGGAGGAGCCGAAAGGAAAATTCCTCTGAGACTGTGACCTGAGAAGGAACCTGGCTCCCAGGTCCTCGTTTGGAAGCCTTCACTCAGTCAGCCAGAGGTCCCCTGACCCCCAGCCCCCAGGGCTCCTTTGAAGAGGTGTGCTCTGGGGCTGGTACTTATTGCAGGTCCTTTCTGGGCAATGGGACTCAGGAGGCTCCGTGACTGCCCTACAGAAAGTCACAGACTAATAGTAAGTTTATTCTCGGCACATGTTTAATGAATTTGGAAAATAAAGAGATGTAGACAGAAAAAGCCCCCTCCACAAAAACTCAGCTAATATTTCTAAAGAGACAGGTGCAAGAGGGAATCAGACGACAGTTACCTTTGTAGGTGAGGGTCGAGAGGCAGAAAGGACATGTGACTTTACTAATACTTCGTCCTTGCATCCATCCACGTGTCCCTTCACGGTCTACCAGCGGATCTGCCCTGCAGCCTCCACACGGGTTCCAGGCAGCCTTCCTCTTTCCACTCTACAGACTTTGAAAGTTAGAACAACTTGCTCCAGGAGGCACAGCCAGTAGGTGGCGGAACCAAGAGTGTCTTTTGGCTCTAAGAACAATGCTCTTTCCAGTGACATCAGTGTTTCGGTCTATGGACCAGGCCGTTTCAATTACTGTAAGGGATTCAGGAATCTAAATGTACAGTAAGTACCACTGGTAGCCTCAATCAATAGATATAAAACTAGTATCAGGTGAAGAGGGCCCAGAGATTTTGACACTGGCACAGAGTTCTACAGAAAAGTGGGAACCACTATATCACCCCACGCTGTTTCAAAGACCTCCTGGCAGAGATGTGACATGCTTTATCACTAGGGACACTGGGCAGAAAAATTCCTAGGAGTGGGGATTGTGGTGCACATGTTTGGTCTGTGTTTTGTGGTGCACAATGGACTTATAATTCAGATAGAGAAGCCTGCACATAGGACATAGTAGGTGCTCAAAGTTTTTACCGACTGACCAAGTGATTGGCTGAATCCGAGAAGAGAAATAGAAGCCAAGTGCCAAAGGGAAAACCAGCCTCCTGATGGTGATTAGAGTGGGGTAATCAGCAAGTAAATCCCCTCACCCATTAGGGAAAAAGGAATGGAAAAAAACAGCAAAAGTATTTAGCACGTTGTTAATCACTGGAAAGCTGTTGCTTTTGGAATAATAACACAACAGTGCAGTCTCATCAGAGGTTCTCATGGGAGCAGAAAAGAAATATTCACAGCCAATTCCGTTTCTGTTCCTATTATTAGTAGCACATTTTTAAAGCACCGAGTAGGGTGTTAAGTCCTTTTCAATTATTACGAGTTCATTCATTCATTTATTCAACACAACAAATGTTCACTGAGTGCCTGTTATATGCCAGGCACTGATCTTGGGTTGGTGATGTAATAGGGAACAAGACAGACAAAAGACTGCCCTGGAGATTGGCCCATGTGGTGGGGTAGAAAGACCCTGCAGTCACCTCCACTTATGGGCACACCAAAACCACAACTATTTGCAGAGCACCATGATGAAAAAGACCCGAACCTACCAGAAAAGATCTTCTGCAACTGGAGATGTAAAGAAGGAACCAAAATGAGATGGATAAGAGGGGCGGACGATATTGACTCACAATATAGACAAGTCCCATACCCCTCTGTGGGTGGGTGACCCACAAATAGGAGAATGATTACAATTGCAGAGGTTCTCCTCAAGGAGTGAGACTTCTGAGCTCCAAGTCAGGTTCCCCAGCCCGGGGGTCCTGCACCAGGAAGATAAGCCCCAAGAATGTTTGGCTTTAGAGGCCAGCGGGGCTTACTTTCAGGAGACGCAGAGGGCTGTGGGAAATCTGGACTTCATTCTTAAAGAGCCCACACAAAATCTCATATGCTCCAGGACCCTCAGCAAAAGCAGCAATTTGAAAAGAGCTTGAGTCAGATCTACCTGCTGATCCTGGAGAGTCTCCCAGAGAGGCAGGAGACAACTGCAGCTCACTCCGGGGACACAGACACTGGTGGCAGGCATTCTTGGGAGCTCCTTCTACCACACAGACACTGGTGCTGGTAAGCTCCTTAGCACCAAGACCTGGCCGCACCCAACAGCCTGTAGGCACCAGTGCTAGGACATCTCAGGCCAAGCAACTAGCAGGGTGGGGACACAGCCTCACCCATCAGCTGCCTTAAGACCCCCTGAGCCCACAGCCGCCTCCAGATATGGTCCTAGACACAGCTCTGCCCACCAGAGAGCTCAGGACCCAGCTCCACCCACCCGTGGGCAGGCATCAGCCCCAGAATCCCCTGGGCCTCCTGCTCTGCCTTCCAGGAAGTCTGCTCTGGCCTCTGAACCAGCCTCACCCACCAGGGGGCAGACACCAGACCCAAGAAGACCACAATCCCATAGCTTGCAGATGCAGCTTGCCTACTAGCAGGCTAGACCCTGCCCTGGGACAAGCTGGGCTCTGGCCCTGCCCACTAGCAGGCCAACACAAGCTTTGGAACACCCTGGACCCCATACCCAACTGTATCAGGAACTGGCCCCCTGACACCAGTGATTAGACACCAGCTCTGGGACCCTTGGATGCGACAACCAGACTCCAGGACGTAGCTCTGCCCACCAGTAGGCCAGCACTAACGCTAGGACCTGGGTTCATCCACCAGTGGGTGGGCCACAGCACTAGGGTCTTCTGGACCCTGACTCTGCCCACCAGTGAGCCAGCACTAGCCCTGGGACCCTCTGAGGTTTCACAGTCAGTGGCCTTGTGACCCAGCCTTGCCAACTAGTGGCCGGCCGGCAGCCTCCACATAAAGCAGGGCCTGGTAACCAACTGGACCAGGGGCCAGTAGAGCATACCAGACCACCCATATAGCTGGTCCACCACAACAGAAGGACCCATGCAGCCCTCATAAGAGGAACCCCTAGAGCATGTACCTTGGGTGACCAGAGGGAAGTACACTGCTGGGATGCATAGGACGTTTCCTACAAAAGGCCACTTTTCCAAGGTTGAGAAACAGAACCAACCTACTAGATACATAAAAATACAAACAGTAACTTAGGCAAAATGGGGCAACAGAGGAACACGTTCCAGACAAAGGGACGCGATAAAACCCCAGGGGAAGAACTAAGAAGCAGAGAGAGGCAATCTACCCAAGAAACAATTCAAGGTAGAGATTGTAAAGATGATCGAAGAATTAGGGAGAAGAATAGCACACAGAGCAAGAAGTTAGAAGTTTTTAGTGAAGAGAAAATATGAAGAATAGCCAAACAGAGATGAAGAATGCGATAGCTGAACTGAAAAACACACTAGAAGGAATCCACAGTCGACTAAATGACAGAGGAGTGGAGCAATGGTGTCTGATCGCTGGTGTCCGATACAATGGAATAGAGCAGTGGAAATCACTGACGCTGAACAGAAAAAAGAAAAAAAGAATGAAAAGAAATGAGTACAGTTTAAGAGCCCTCTGAGACAACATCAAGCACAGTAATATTCCTATTATAGGGATCCCAGAAGGAGAAGAGAGAGAGAAAGGGTCTGAGAACATAGTTGAAGACATAATAGCTGAAAACTTCCCTAATCTGGTAAAGGAAACAAACATCCAAGTCTGGGAAGTGCAGAGAGTCTCATACAGGAATAACCCAAAGAGGAACACACCAAGACACATTGTAATTAAAATGACAAAAATTAAAGTAAAGAGAGAATATTAAAAGCAGCAAGGAAAAAGAGACAAGTTATGTACAGGGAAACTCCCGTAAGACTATCAGCTGACTTTTTAGCAGAAACTCTGTTGTCCAGAAGGGAGTAGCGCAATATATTTAAAGTGATGAAAGGGGAAAACCTACAGCCAAGAATACTCTACCCAACAAGGCTTTTGTTCAGATTTGATGGAGAGGTCAAAAGCTTAAGAGACAAGCAAAAGCTACAAGAGTTCAGCACCACCAAACAAGCTTTACAAGAAATGCTAAAAGGACTTCTCTAAGCAAAAAAGAAAATGCCACAACTAAAAACATGAAAATAACAAAATGAAAAAGTTCATCAATAAAGGCAAACATACAATATGAGTACAAAATCATCCACACACAAAGCTAGTAAGAAGGTTAAAAGACCAAAGTAGTGAAATCATCTATATCGACAATAAGCAGTTAAGGGATACACAAAACAATTCAATGTAACATATGATATCAAAAACAGTAATTATGAGGGGAGGAGAGTACAAATGCAGGGTTGTTAAAATGCATTTGAAATTAAGAGATCAGCAACTTAAAACAATCATATATATATATATGATTTTATATATGGCTATATAAAAACCTCACGTTAACCACAAAACAAAAATCTGTAATAGATGCACACAAAAAAAGAAAAAAGGAATTCAAACATAACATCACAAGAGAAGCAATCAGATCACATTACAGGAGAATAGAACAAAAGAAGTAGTAAGGAACAAAAAGGACCTACAAAGACTTTGCCCTTTTGGGGTTTACATTCTAGACGACAAAGAAATGGAAAGGTAAACTACATAGTATGTCAGATGGTGATAAGTGCTGTATCAATGAGGCAGGGGAAGGGGACGTGGGGGAAAACCTGCAATTGTAAATAAGATGCTCAGGGAGAGAGCCTCATTGAGAAAGTGGTATTTGAGCAAAGTCCGAGGATGCAAGGGAGCAAGTCAGGCAGATGTCTGTGGGAGGAGCATGCCTGGTATGTTCTGGAAGCAGCTAGAAGAGCATCATGGAGAGCAGAGTGAGCAAGGTAGAGAGAAGCAGGGTGAGGCTGGAGGAGGAATTAGGAGCCCAAGTTATACAGGACCTTATAGGCCATTGAAGGGACCTGGGCTTTCACCCTGAGTAACATGATCTGACTTGCATTTTAGCAGGTTTTCCTGGCTAAAATGGGAAGCAAGGCCATGGGCTAAAAGCGAGGGGCAGGGAGAGGTATTGGAAGTATCAGAAGAGACACCCATTCCAAGCCTGTTATGCAGGTTAAGTGAGGTGACACAGCACAGGGCCTGGCGCAGAGGAGATGCTCGCAAATATCAGTGCCTTTCCCTCAAACGGAAAGGAATTGCTCTACTGTCTTTGTGAATGTTGTTCATGACAATATGTGTTCTTTAATCACATATATTGTTTTTATTATTATAATACATCATGTTCAGTAGAGAAAATTATAGAAAATGCAAAAAATAGAAAGAAAAACATTACTTATAATCTTTATAACAGCTATTAACAGTTTAATGTATATCCTGTCAGCCCCCTTGTCTATGAATATATATCATATATATACTTTTTTGTATGCAGCTTCTTCCACTTCACATTATATTTCACTGTTTTTTTCTTGTCATTTAGTAGTGTTCAAAAATATGATTTTTTTTTTTTTTTTTTGGCCACAGCACACCACTTGAGGAATCTTAGTTCCCCAACCAGGGATCAAACCCATGGTCCCTGCAGTGGAAGCGCAGAGTCCTAACCACTGGGCAGCCAGGGAATTCCCCCAAAATATGATTTTTGATGGATATACAGCATTCCATGATGTGCTTGTTCCACCATTTATTTTGGACATTAAAGTTAATTCCAATTTTTTTACATTTATAACTACAACTGGAATGGACATCTTTGCAGAAAAATCTTTATGCTTTGACGAGTTCTTTAGAGTAAACTCTTAGCAACAGAATTATTGCATCAAAGGGTAGGAACATTTCAAGGCTCTGGATATGTATTGACCAACTTCCAGAAAGGTTACACTAATTTACATTTCTTCCAGCAGCATATGAAAGTGCCCTGGCATGATCATGTTTAAAACCTTTGCCAAGTCAGTATTGATTTATTGTTTTAATTTGCATTTCCTGGATGAATATGAAGTTAAACATCTTTTCATATGTTTACTTCATTTGCATTACTCTGAAATGCCTCTGTGCAGGGGAGTCAGGCTTCAAGAAAAACCTCTCAGCGGAAATACCTTTGAAGCTGCTGGAGTTGTCTGGGCCGATCCCTGGATAGGGACTAGCATGCAGGACACAATCCTTCAGCCCCTTCCTGCCCCTTGGTGGCACCTTCCTATCAGGGCGACTTTATGGGTTTCTGCAAGATTCATCCCCGATCCTAGGAGACCCAAAGTCCTTTTTAATATTCCGCAAAGAGAGAACTTCATCCCATCCGTGACCTGGCAAACAGGAGCCATCACAAGAGTGGAGGATGAATCCACAAAGAGGGCGGCATGCTTGCCTCATTTCCTTCCCAGTGCAGTGTCAGAGACTCGACTTGTTTTAAAATTAAATATTCTTTCTCACCCAGTGGAAGGAGACTGAAACCACTGCATTGTTAGCATTGAGGTTTTTTTTTTTAAGTACTTTTCCCCAAAATATCTTTAACACTCATTTTACTTGGTAGAAGTCCAGCTCGTCCTTTTTTATTCTGAGCACCAGAGACCCTCTGAACAGACGCTTTAGCCAAAAAGGAAGTTATCCTGGTAAATTTCTAGGGGATAGAAAAACTCCTTTTTCAAGCAGTTTATTTTGTTGGAGACAGTTTCACTCTCACTCTGTCTTCATACACACACGCTCACACACCACCATCACGACCACTACATCTGTTCCCCTCCTCCACACTCAAACCACATCATGTACACCACACCACGCACTTGACTGACACAACACACGACATCACACTACATACCACACTGCACATGAACACACACACAACCCCCCCACTGCCATAATTGCCACATCATAGCCCCTTCCATACCTACACACATCCCTTCTCCCTCCATAATTCCTCCCAGCCAGCCCTCTACCCTTGAGATTTTGAAAACAAACGCGGCTCTGTGACGTCTGTGAGGATGCAAGGGGTGGGCACTGCCTGGCCTGCATTTCATCTTGCTCCCTGCTTGTGAGGAGGGCGGGGAAGGGACATAGTATGCTCCAGCCAGGGCTCTGGGATGGATCAGAGGATTAATTAGAAATTAGTGAGTCGTTTGCGAGGCAATAACTTTAGTCCAGAGCAAGCCTTGGACGGAGACCGTCTCCCTACTTGCTCGTTAATATGGCTCATGGACTCGCAATCTGGAATACATCGAGTCTAGGGCAGATGGTCAGGCCGAGAAGGTAAGAACCTTGAAGCATCCACTTTTCTAATTTTCCTCCACTTTCCTCATTTCAAGATAAAGAAAATTTAAACATAAGGTCTCAGAGGTATAAAGGAGCTATACAACCATATAGCTCCATTAATTAGAAAGAACAAATCTCATCAACTTTGATGATCCGCTTTCCGGATTATCTGCCGTTTTCGTGCCTGAGCAGTTCCTCCATCCCCATCCCTCCTCCAGAGTTACTCTCCTCTCCCACTTAGCCGAAGTGGTCCCAGAGACCACCGGCTGCTTTTAATATCTGCCTTGGAAAAACGTCGTTCAGAGAGCAATCTGCTGCAAGCTATCCCAGCGAGGCAGTCCCGAGCACCACGTAAATGACTGCCTGAGGAGCCACGCATTGCGATTACCCACACTACTGCTTTGTCCTTCCCATCGGTTTGGGTGATTGAAAATTATTCCCTCTTGACTAGAGATGTCAAGGTTGAACCACTTACGCTGAGTAAATTATTTCAACCACTGAGAAATGTCCAGGGCTTCCCTGGTGGCGCAGTGGTTAAGAATCTGCCTGCCAATGCAGGCGACACGAGTTCAAGCCCTGGTCCGGGAAGATCCCACATGCCGCGGAGCTACTAAGCCCATGCACAGCAACTACTGAGCCTATGCTCTAGAGCCCGCAAGCCACAGTTATTGAGCCCACGTGTCACAACTACTGAAGCCCGCACGCCTAGAGCCCGTGCTCCGCAACAAGAGAAGCCATGGCTAGAAGCCCTTGTACCACTATGAAAAGTAGCCCCCGCTCTCCACAACTAGAGAAAGCCTGTGCACCAATGAAAACCCAACACAGCCAATAAATAAATAAATTAATTAATTTAAAAAAAATTTCCAGGGTTTTCCCTGGCAGACAAGTGGTTAAGAATCTGTGCTGCCACTGCAAGGGGCTAGGGTTTGATCCTTAGTTGGAGCACTAAGATCCCACACACCACAGAGTGCAGCAAAAAAAAAAAAATTCCAAGTGGCAGTAGATTTGGTAGATTACAGTGGTTGAGATCTTGAATTCTGGATTCCAATGTAAGACTATTTGAATCCTAACTCTACTGGACCCTAGACCCTGAGCCTAATGGATAATAATAGGATTTACTTCCGAGGGTAGGTGGAGAGGATTAAATGAAGGGGTACACAGTGGCTGGTATACAGCAAGGCTGCAAACAATGATAGCTACTATTATTATGAATGTAGTCTAAGTTTCTGCAGCCAAAATACCTAATACCACATCATGGTTGCGTTTTCTCGCCCTGATGGTGTCCTGGAACAGGGAACAAGGAGGGGAGATTTTCGCTGCACATTTTCAAAAAGATATACTGTCATTTCTTAGTTGTAGTGAGAGACCAGCGGGACGCACCAGTGTTTCACTCTCCCTGTTCCCAGTGTCAGTGACACGGGGTCATCACAGCGAGTGACCCTGTGGGAATCACGTCACTGCCCTTCCTGTAGTTCCCCTAATGAGACCCCCTTTGTCCATTTCAGCTTGTTTGCCCATTTGGAAAGGGGCCTCCCTTCTGCCCTATATTGAATTGGTAAGTCATGATGATAAAAATAATACCTGATATTACCAATCATTTCCTCTTTTCAATAGTAAATTATTATTATGTACTTGGCTAAAAAGCCTGTGCTGTTATAACTCGTAAAGGTCAGATTAAACAGAGCAATAAAACCTGAAGTAATAATAATGGCGTCTTGCATTTCCACGTGCATTTATTTTTCAAGTACATAGTACGTCAGCAGGCTGCTCCCTGACCTCCCTTGGCCAAGGAATGCTGGCATTGTGCCTTTTCTTCTATTTGGAACCCTAAGTTTTCAGGTCACATGGCCCTTTGGAAAGCTCTGTGCAGTGCATCTTCAGGCTCGGCGACAGACACACCAGCGAGACCTGGGAAGCAGGAGGGGGCTGTTTTTTTGCAAACATGTGTCCCTGACCCCAAAGAGGCAGCTTCTTTATTATGGCCATTTATTATTTACAAAGCCCTGCAGGTGTACACGGCATTTTTTGAGACACAAAGACAAGGTCCCTGCCCCATGCACTGAGAGGTTTTATCCAGCATTTCATCTGTCTGAGCTGAGCTGTGGGAACGCAAAGCAAGCAGGGCTGAAGAGCTGAGCGAGGTGTCTCAGATGTCAGGGTGGAAGGAAGGATTTCTGACGAGGAATTGTAAATGGGGAAAGTCAGGTGCGTGAAACTCAAAGCATCATTTCAGAATCCAGAAGAGGTTTAGTGGTGTCCTGTGTTTCAGCCCAGGGAAGAGAAATTCTGCCTGTGTGCCTTGGAACATTTGAGGGAGGAATAAGTTGAAAGACTATAGAGACAAATGCTCTGTAGGCCCCAAGAGCCTCTTCTATCAGCCCACACCTCCCCGTCCCCTATTCTCCTACAAGTTGTCTTGTTTTCCTCTATTTTGTTTTTTGGCAGTGATTGGGGCAGCGAGGAGCCTAAGTTATTTACCAGGTGTATTATTATTAATTCACTGTGTATCTTTAAGCAGACTCATCTTCCTCCTCTAGAAGGGTAAATTTCAGAGTATTTGGACCCCTAGTCTTCAGCCACCCACTGCCTCTGGTCAATTACTTTTCTTCTGTCTGTATCTGTCTCAGTCAGGCTGACCCTAAGGTAATGTGGCCACCACCTGCCTGCATTATCCTCCCAACCACCTAGCAGAACACGCTGTGGCCTGAAAAGATGAGAAAAACCCTGTCCCTGCCCCAGAAGCCATAGACTAATAGGAAAGAGGATGTGAAGAAGCAGTGAGGTTGGGACCAAAGCTGCCTCTCCTGTGGGAGGAGACAGAGGGTTGGCTATGCGAGCACAGATTCCTTCAGGGCTTTCAACCATTCATTTGGAGGCATTCCTGGGCATTCCCACCCTCCGGAACAAGGGCTCAAATTCTAGGAAGGCTCAGAGATGTAGATTTGCCCCGGGCTTGGGAAAAACCGATCACGTCCTTGGCGTGGGATCCTTCCTGCTCAGAGCTCAGGGCTTAGTCCAATACCAGGCAAGTTTTGCAGCCAGAAACAGATATAAATTTGGCTGAGCAGCACTAGCGAAAGCAAAATAGATTCTGTAATGTGCCGAATATGCACCAGATGGCTCTGCTTCCTATCAGCCCTGTAAGGCTGGTGAACAAAGCCTACTGCCCTCCACCAGCATCACCATCATCATCAAATCTTATTAAAAGCCCTCTGGTACGTGGCATTCTGTAGAGCCCTCTATGTCTGGATGTTTAGTTAAGAATATTTCCTTCCTCCCTCCCCTCTTTTCCTCAATCAGCCTTGACATCACAGTGGTGTTTGTGGTCTGCACTAACATTTCCTCTACAATCCTCTTCTCTCCCCTTGTCTCTCCATTTCCCACCACCACTGGTACCCTGTTCTTTCTACATATTCCCTTCCACTTTCCAAGCTGGTATCTCTCAAAGTATGGACCTCACACCTCCTGCATCAGAATCATCTGGGAAGTGTGTGCAGATTTCTGAGAGCAACCCCCATGCTAATACAGAGTGTCTGATGGTGGTCCATGGTCATCTGCATGTTAACAAGTTTCATGTGTGATTCTCACACACCAGCGTTTAAGAAACGCTGTCCTACACTCTCTCCTTCCAATAAGAGCCAAATACACAGTCTTCTAGTTTCCAAGTTTAGAGGGGCGCAGACCAGAAGCCAGCTCTAGAAGGGACATCAACAATGATTTGCCACAGCCGGCCTGTACCTGATGGCAAAAGCAACATTTTCAGGAAATTTGTAAGCTGGTTGTTAAACCACTGGTAGTTTGAAATCACCCATGGGGGCAGTATTTACACCATAGAAATCATCAAACACTATGAATCAAGACCTCCATCCTACCCCCTCTCCACTTTTGAGAATCAGTTTACCAGCACACCACTGGACACCCAGTTATCATCCAGCCCGGTACTATGATTTGCAGATGAGAACACTAAGGACCGGAGACATAAAGGGATCTACCCAAGGTCTTCTGACAAGTGAGGATGGAATCAGAAGGTAAGCCTCCTAGTCCCAGTGCTGGTGCACACGAGAGACCTATTCCTTTTTTATGATTACTTTGCCTCTGTTTGGAGATTGGTTTGTAAGGACAAAGAGTTTTCACGAGTGTTTTTTGTTCTGTGAGTTGGTTGGGGTTCTCTGATAGCAAGCCACAGATTCCAGCTTCTAAGCAGAAGAGAAATCCCATTGAAGAGCCTCACTGAGTTCACAGAATTGAAAGGAAAGCTGGAGAGGCAGGCTTGAGGAAGGACGCGTGAGGGCAGCTCAGGGTTCCATGGAGCAGGGACGGATGGACAGTCTCCTGAGGGAGAAGTTGCTGGGCTGAACCAAATCCAAACTCTTCTTTCCAGCCTAGCTTCACTTGGCTCAACATACAAAGTCCTTGAAGAGTGTCTGATGGCCCCTGGGCCCCACACCCACCCCTTAGGCCCAGGGCTGGACAGGGCATCTTGATTGACACTCCCAAGGCTGCACACAAGTGGGTGAGATAATTCCTCGAAGAAACCAGGCACCATTGCAATAAGAAGAGGAAACTGGTGCTGAGTAGCCAAAACCCCACGTGCCCTCTAGGCGCTTCAACTGGCTCATGAGCTCCAGGAAGCTTGGTTCACGATCTCCCCATTGTCTCTGACACCCAGCATGGGGCCTTCTGCTCTGGGCACACCCTGCCTTTGGCTTGGTGCTCGGAAACCTGACCTGAGGATTCTAATGCTTAAATGATGGTGCTGGTCACCTTCGGTTCACCCCCTGTGCCCTCTCTTATTGTATCGACAACCATTTAAGTGTTAATGGGATTCCCAAAGTGTGTCTCCAGACCCACAATCTGGGTTTCCCATTGAACATATCCACTTTGGAAGGCTTTTTCAACTTACCCTCCATTCCTGTTGCCGCTACGTTGGTGCAGGTCTGCATCATTTTCACTTATGTGTTGCACCAGCCTCTGGTCTCTTTTTTCATCCTCGTTTTCTGTCCTACCCAATCTATCCCCTACATTGCACCAGTTTACTTAAAAACAAGCAGGTCTTATCAAATCCCACCTTTAAGTGACTTACCCAGTGAGTCCTTTTTCTTTAAAATAAAGTCCATACTCCCTATCTACCATACAAGGCTTTTCATGGTCTGATCTTAACCTCCCAGCCCATCTACCCCTGCTACTGATACACAACCTTCACCTCCCTACATGGAACCTCTCGGCAAACATACCCAGCCTTCCACTCCCGTGCCTTTTCACGTGTCTTTTCTCTAGGTGCAGTTCCTCTCCTCAGAATCTTTTCCCATAAAGCTTTTGCTCCTCTTTTACGACCCAGAGGACAAGACAGAAAATGTAGGCAGAATGATATTGCATCGGATAGGTGGGAGAGATAGAGACTGCCTGACCTGCCCAGTCAGATTTTACTTCTCTGTCCTCTGTGTTTCCACAACACTTTGTTCATAAAGTTTATAAAACACTCCATTTAAAAAAAATTTTATTGGCATATAGTTGATTTACAATGTTGTGTTAGTTTCAGGTGTACAGCAAAGTGAATCAGTTATATACATATATCCACTCTTTTTTAGATTCTTTTCCCATATAGGTCATTACAGAGTATTAAGAAGAATTCCCTGTGCTATACAGTAGGTCCTTGTTGTTTATTTTACATACAGTACTGTGTATATGTCAATCCCAATCTCCCAATTTATCCCTCCCCCACACCCCACTTCCCCCCTCCCCTAGCAACCATAAGTTTATTTTCTACATCCATGACTCTATTTCTGTTTTGTAAATAAGTTCATTGTAAGTTCATTTGTAAATAAGCACCATTTTTTTAGATTCCACGTATAAGCGATATCATATGATATTTGTCTTTCTCTGTCTGATTTATTTCACTCGAAATGACAAACTCTAGGTCTATCCATTAAAACCCTCCATTTTAATGTGTGTGTTTACATGCATTTTTTTCACCTCATCCTGGACATTTATCAATTTTTTGCAACCCAAGACCTTTCACATGCTTCCTATGTTAGAGGAATCCTCTGTTTTATGAATCCTCACATACCATCACAGAAGGCGCATACTCATTTTGCCAGCCTCCCTTGCAGCTAAGGCACGGCATATGACCTGGACCACCAAGCACACATGCCCATCCAGGACCCTGAACCAGAAGCTAGTGCTGCAAAGCAGCAAGCACCGAACAGACAAATTCTGACAAAAGTGGCCTGTATCTATTGAAGTCTCAGAGGTAGTGGCAGAAGATCCTGATTAGGGTATCTGAGGTCCTGCACTGGCAATGTCAGCAGTTCAGGCTGTGTGTCTGTGCCAATAGGGGGACTAGTGGTGTCCCCTCTAGACAGTTCTGCAAAGCGTTTTGGGGTGTGATTCCTAACTGCATAGCTTCCCAGAGATTTTGTGATCTGACTTTCTTCAATAAATTCATTTTCTGATTAAAGTAGCCAGACTTGGTTTCTGATTTTTGCAACTAGGAATTTTGACCTTTCTGTCTGAAAAACCTTCAAGTGTCAGACCACTGCTTGTTTATTTCTTTACTTCCTGCACAGTGCCTGGCACCAGGTAGCTTCTGTACACATGTCTGTTGAATGAACAACTGAGTTATCTCAGAAGAGGTTACTTATACACAGTGCTTGACTTTAATAGCTCCAGGCTGGAGTTTCAGAGCTAAACATAATGTTTATGTTACTTGCCTCAGAAATGTGGTTCCTACCATCTATTTCAAGGAGCTCAGAACTGCTCAAAGAGAAATGTCGCACAATTCATTACATTACTTTAACTTTTATACAGAATTCCGTTTTTGCTTGACTCTCCCATAAAGTTCCCAGTCTTGGAATTTCATTTGATTTCATTTTTTGAACTCCACTGTGTTCCTAAGTTCCCCTTTTTGTTTCTTCCCCACACAGATTAATGGGAAGATTAAATAAATTTCACTGCCCCAAATGTGAAACCATTTTTCAGAGACAATGCAGGCCCTTATATGCCATCTTCTTACAAGGCCCTGGAAAGGATTTCCTTTTGTGATAGGTTGCCAGGCCACTGGCAGGGAAGAATGCTGGAGGCCTTTGATTTCATAAGGCATTTGGGAGAGTCTGTCTTTATTTCCTTGAGGACAAGATAGAAAATGTGGGCTGAATGATGATGCATTAGGGGCACTGTTGAGGTGGAGATGGCAAGCTGTCCACCAAGTTCCCACCTCCCCCTCTTTATAGGAAGAGGAGTAGAGCTAGCCCCTGTCTGCTCAGCTGTACTGCATTTCCCACCTTCCTTGCCATCAGGTGCCCACTGTGTCTAGGTTCTCCCTGCTGGCACCTAAATAGAAGTGATGCTTGCCACTTCCGGGCCCGGCCCATAAGCCTCTCTCATTTGCTCCTCCAAGCTCTTCCCCTTCCTGCTGGTGACCAGCAAAGCAACAGAAGCCACATGCTGAAGATGGAAGAACTACCCTCAGCCTGGCTCCCTGACTGATGGTGGGAGGATGGCTTCCTGCCCAAGTGGGGCCTCTGCAGACAGGTGAGAAAGAAACATGTCAGCCTGTTAAGCCTCTGACTTGTTGCAGGATCTCTTAATACTGAACTCACTTTCCTCTAATGCACTGCGTTAGTTGATTTAACAGCCAGGTCCCAAGAACAGTGACCAATGCATCAACATGAATTTGGAATGAGAACACCAGAGACAGGCCACAGGATTCTGTCTCAGACCCTGACACAGGTTATTTTAAGCAATAATTCAGACAAAGCAGTGGAAGTCATGCTTATCAGATTTAAAGATGACACAATACTGAGAGGGATAGCTGCTCAAATTCAAAAAGAGCTCAAGAAGCTAAAAATAACAGGTGATATTTTCTAAGCACTTAATGCAAGCCAGGCTCTGGGTTAAATGCTTTCCATAAATGATCTTGTTTGATGCTTATGATAACCCTATGCTGTAGGAATATTATCTCCCTTTTCAAGATGGGAAAATGGAAACTTTGAGAGATTAAGTACAGAACTGGTAAATGAGAGCACTGGGTTTTGAACTTGGACTCTGTTGTCCTAACCACTATGCTGAGGGTGGCTTCTGTCCAGGTTCATCTGGGGCAGTCCTGGTTATGTCTGTTGTCTCAATGTGATTATTAATAGCAATAATAGGACCACTTTCGCTCTCCAAAGTTTCCCGATTCAGATGATAAATTATATGGTCACTTTAGTGATTCTGTCCAGTCTGAAACTGACAAGATAAGATTAAGGAGAAATCAATGTAGAGCTCCATACATCAAATATGGAAAATTCAATGAAATTTTTTTCCTTGATAACATTATATTGAACCACTAGTATGATGAGGCTGTCAAAATGACACTGGAAACTTAATGTCATTAATAATAGGTGTGGTGAGTCCAGAACAAGGTACAGGATGGTTCTATTGTACTTAGTGCTGGACAGGCCATATCTAGATTGTTGAGATCTCTTCAAGGAGCCGTATTTTCAGAGGGACAGCCACAAATTGGAGCACATCCAGAGGATGATGTGCTAGTGCAATATCAGGAGACTAAATCATAGGACAGGGTGAAGGCACAAGGGATGCTTTGCCTGGAGTCAAGCAGACTTTAGGGACATGTGAGCTGTCCTCACATATCCCAATGGCTGCCATGTGGGGGACGGATCAGGCTGATGCCAGCGACTCCAGATGGCAGATCCAGGACTAGGTGGAATGACAAGAAAACAGATTCCAGCTCAATTTCAGGAAGAACTTTCTAACAATCTGAGCTGTCTGACAACATGCCTGCTTCGCAAAGGACAGAACAGCCGGTCCCTGATATGTTCAAGCCAAGACAGGCTAGACTCCATACCCTGGGAGGGGGTTGAACTAGACAACCTCGGGGCTTATCAAACTCTGTGATTCCAACCACAGGAATAGAAACAGACTGCTGACACCAACAGGACACAGAATTCATTCAGAGTGTGAGTAGAAGAACCAATCACAGCCTGGATGTGTGTGTGTGTGTGCGCGCGCGCGCGCGTGCGTGTGTGTGTGTGTGTGTGTGTGTGTGTGTGTGTGTGTGTGTGTGTGTGTGTAGGCAAGTAGACAGTGCCCTAAATCTGTGCTTTGAGTAGTCCATGGCCCCTCTGAGTTACTAGACCTGCTAAGGCAATTTGGGGGCTTGAATGAAGCTAGTCTGGGATGATTCTGTGAGTGGGACCAGGAGGTGGGGATTGTGTTTTAGTCAGATAGAAGAGCTCCTGAGTCTGCAGGGCCCAGGGGTGATAAGGGAGTGATGTCAGACCAGCCCTTGAGTAGGAATAGGGGAGAAAGAAGTAGAACCAGCTTTTCCAGCTACCAGAGTAGAGAGAGCTGAGTGCTTCCAGGACCTGTCCTGTGCCAGTCCTCAGAATTGCCAGTCCCCAGATTTCTTACCCAGAACAAAGAAACGTCTTCATTCACTCAAAGCAAAGTGTGAAGTACTACGCTAAAGCCTGCAGAGATGGCGATGATAAGGCAGAATTTGAAATTAGCACATTCCTTAGTTGCAAGTAGCAACAACAAATAAACAAACCCTCAACCTGATTTAAATACAAAGAGAATTAATTGGTCTGTGTAACCGACAAGTCTAAAGGTAGCTCTAGTTTCAGGCAATGCTTGATTCAGAAGCTCAAATAATGTGACCAGGACTTTGTTTTTTCCTCTCCATTTCCTAGCTCTGCTTGGCTCCATTGCTGGCCAGACTCACCGACCCCAAGCCTCACCCCCATTGGTCCTGGATGGCTTCCACTACCCTAGGAGTCTACACGTGCAGTAGGGGAGAAAAGACAGGTTGCATCATTTCCAGGGGGAGCCCTGAAGTTCAGTCTGATTGGACCCACCTAAATCACAAGTCACCCCTGAGCCAATCACTGGGACAGGGAGAATGGAGGCAGGGATGTTGGTTTATTTATGCTCCACAACTGGAGCTGGGCGTTGGTGTCAATCTCACACAAAGCACGTGGCTGAAATGGGGAGGAAGGACTTTTCCCAAAGGAAATTTGATCAACTGTTTCTTAGAGAAGGGAGAATAAGTACTAGGTTGCAAAGAGATGCCCAACAGGTACAGTCTCTTATCTCAGTGAGCCTCTATGGAAATATCAGGTAATTGCAAATTCAAGGTGGTAGTCCCCTATGGTACAGGAAATCTTGGTTGCCAACAGAGCAGAGAGATGCTCAGTCAGGGAGTGAGGTGGTTAGGGAAGCCTTCCTGGAAGAAGTGGCATTGGCACTGAGACCAGAAGCATGAATGGGCTTTAATCAGGTGATAAGAGGGAATGATTGTTCTAGGTTGAGGCACAAGCCTGACCTAAGCTGGTAGGTGAGAGAACATGACAAGCTCAGGGACTGAAAGAAATGCCATGCGGGAGGAGCAGGGAATGATGGGAGGCAGGTGCTCCACATGCTGCTGAGAAGCGGGGTGAGGACAGATTGAGGGGTGGGAGCCTCATTTGTTCATAGGGCGGTAGCCAGTGGCAGCAGTGGAGGCTGAGCACTCTGCACTGGGGGACCATCCTGGCATGTCCTCACCCCATCCCTGATGGACAGCACAGAACCCTGAGGGAAGAGGCCACAACATGGGTAAGTGTGGGTGAGCAGGGCAGAGACCCAGGCCTGCCCAGTTCTCAGCTGGGCCTCTGGGTTGCCCCAAGCTAAATGTCGCAGTTTTGTCCAAAACTGGCTTGAGAGTAAATAAATATTCTATTAAAGTACAGATTGAGGTAGGCACTGCATTAATATTTTTCATTGGATCTTAAAGTATAAGATAGGATGCTTTAGAGCAAAGGTTCTTATCCCAGGCTGTTCAATAGGATTTTCCAAGGAGAATCTTTAGAAATGATCTCATAGTGACTGTGGTCCTATGAGGATGGGGCCTGTGTCCTGCAGATGCCCTTGGTGGCCACTGCCTTGTTGCTGGGGAGATAGTATAGTTTAGTGGTGAGTGGGGGCCATGGAGTCAGACAGCCCTGGGTTCAGATCTCAGCTCTTCCTTTTGCTGTGTGACTGCTGGTAAGTTTCCTCCTCTGTAAAATGAGGATGATGGTGCTATATACCTCACGGGATCTTCATAAAGATTAAATAAAATGATGTTTGTAAATTTCCTAGAATACCCCCCCCCCAATGGAAAATACTATTGTTACTGTGTTAGGGATGATTTCATCTTTACATACATTTAATGGCATTCATTCATTCATTCATTCATTCACTCATCCTGGCAGCATTTCCTGAGAATCCCCTAAATCCCAGGCACTGGGAATACAGTAACGAACAAAATAGACAAAAATCCCTGCCCTTGTGGATCTTACCTTCCAGACAGGGAGATGGACAATAGACAAACAAAATATATGTATAATTTCAGAAAGTGATAATTGGTCTGGGGAAAATAGAATAGAATAAGGGGAAGAGGAGGAGGTATAGGGGAATGTTTTACATGGGGGTGGTCAGGAAAAGCCCCCGTACTGATCAGAGACCCAAATGATGGGAGGAGGACCATGCAGGAAGCATTTGAGGCAGGAGGAACAGCTAGTGCAAAGAGCAGGAATGGGATTGGTGTATTCGAGCAAGAGCAAGACAGCTCCTGTGGCTAGAGCGGCATGAGTCAGGAGAGTGGTGGGATAAAGTGTGGGCAGGCAGGCAGAGGTCAGAACGTGAAATGTGGATGTTGCTCTAAGATGTGATGGAGGGTTTGCAGAGATTAGTAATAGCTTTTGCCTACACTTTATAAGGACCACTGTGGCTGCTACAGGGGAAAGTGACTGGGAGGTGTAGTCCAGGTGACTATTAAAGGGTGTGCATGCTTTGGTCTATTCTTGGGGTGGTAGGCAACCTCTAAGATGCCTTCAGTGATCCCCACATCCTGGTATTCACATCCTTCTGTAATCCCCTCCCTTGAATGTTAGCTGGACCTAATGACTCTCTTCCATAATATGGCAAAAATGATGAGATGTCATTTCTAAGATTAGGGTATAAGAAGACTGCGACTTCTATCATGCTCACACTCTTGCTGGCTTGCTTTGTTGTGAGCTCTAAGTGGCAAGGAGCTGATACCTCCAGCTAAGATCCAGTGAGGACCTGCCAACAGCCACTAGAGTGACTGTGGAATTGGGTCCTCTTCCAACTGAGCCTTGGGATGACTGCAGCCCTGGCCGACACCTTCAATGCAACCTTGTGAGGGACCCTAAGCCAGATAGACCCAGCCAAGGCACATTTAGATTCCTGACCCACAGTAACTGCGAGATAATAAACATTTCTTGTATTAAGTTACTAAGTTTGGGGGTGATTTGTTACATCACCACTGATAACTAATATACTTGGTCTGAGGTAGTAAAATATAAACCCAGTGTAGCCAGTCAGAAGAGTGAGAGTTACAAAGGAATCAATGTGAGTTCTTCCCTCAGATATGTCACGGCTCACTCACCTCCTTCAGATCTTTAGTCAAATGTCATCTTCCCATCGAGGGCTTTCTCAAGCACCCTTTAGAAAATGGTACCCTTGCCTCCACACTTTCCCGCTTTCTTGTCACCGTCTGACACACATTTCACTTGCTTATTTTGTTTACCTGTCTCTCTCCCATCCCACCAGCTCCTCATGCCTGGTATGTAGTAGGTGCTCAAAAATATGTTTCCACATTTACTGCTGTGCCTGGGCAAGGAAGGTAGGAACAAAAGGGATGACTACAATTGGCTGGAGACTCTAGTATTCCATTCAGCAGAACTCCACTTACACAAAGAACAAAGACCTTCAATCAAAGCAAACTACGGTGTCTGGAAGGCAGTGAGAACTCCAGAACATAGCACATGAGCAGCAAGAGAGGGTGTGCAAGAGGTGAGGAATGAAAGGGAAGTCTGGAGAAGCAAGATTTGAGGGCAGAGCTCACCACACTGAACAAAGCTCTCTCTTGCCATGTCGTCCTTCACCTTGGGCCCCCACGCCACTTCCACTGTGGCTGAATGTGATCAGTCCCAAGAGTTACTCTACTGGCTGAGTGTGTATGTCGGGTTACGGCATCAAATGCAGCTCTGAACTGTCTACTATGCTCTGGTATTTGTACATTATTTAAGCTCCCTTTTTCCCAATTTTACATGGAAAAATCAGCTCTTACTTTTTGGAAGTAGTGTTAGGGGAGAGGAAAAAGGAGTTAGATGGGGAAAGTCATGCATGTCCCAGTGGAGCGTCTACTCGCGCGTGGAGTTTCAGACTCTTAATCTTTGGTCTTTAGATTGAACATTGTTGGGCTTTCCTTTGGGGGACTGATCATGCGGAATTTCCTCCACTCACAATCCCAGCAAACTTTTCTTTAGGCTCCTTTGAAACCTAATTTCCCCATCCCACAGCATCTGCTTCAGGATAGACTGCTGCCAGCCTATAACGTACGTAAATTCTAAAAGGATCCCCCTTCTGTGTGGACACACTCCACCAGCATATGGCTTAGTGGAAAGCTGCTGCTTTTCTGCCCAAAAAAAAAAGGCATCACTTCCTGCAGGACTGGAATGCAGCCCTACTTGCCTCTCTGGCTGGGCACCTTGGCACAGTGTATAAACTCGCATCCATATGCAGTAGCTCAGCCTTTAAGCTCTTCCCTGCCCTCATCTATAAACATGAAATGCTTAAAGAGCAAAACCCTAAACCATCTGAAGCCAAAGGGGCATGTTGAATGGGATTGTTCGAGAAGTGACCTAGACTCTATATTTCTTTCCAAAGGGGGAAGATCAGATTCAGTCCGGAAGCAATTCTTGATGCTGAGAATTCTAGTTCCCAACGCAGCCCACCACAGAAGCAGCTGAGCAGAGGCAAGCAGGTGCTGGTGATGCAGCAGAAGAGCACATTGCAAGTAGAGAAAGGGGCCATTTATGGGTTATAAATAAGTGACTATAGGCATTTTGCAGAACACATTGGAAAAGGCAACCTCCCCGGATGTCAATGGACATGGCCTTTGTTATTTAAAATCTGAACTTTAAGAGATTAGAGATATGGAGATTGAGAATTCTCTGCAATTAATAACAGAGAATAAGAGCCTTGACACAAGAAACAATCCCCTGAACTTGGACCAGCATGAGTCAAGAATTAGATGGGTGGAGGAAGCAGATCAGCTAGACCGGGATAACATAAAATCAGCAGACTCATCAGTTCTTTACTTTAGAAGGAGTGAAAGTCAACATCAGAACCCAGCTGCAGTTTTCCCAAGTTACTAGTACAGTAAATTTCAGGTGGTTCTCATTACAGAATGAGAGACTCAGCCATTCTCAATTAACCTTAGTTTTATCTTTATTGAAGTCTAAATTAAAGAATACTTCCAAGTATTTTCATAGATGGAATCTGCCTGGGAGAAGAGCCCCACCTAACCACTGCTGATGGGATCCTGGTGTCCAGAGTAGGCAGGGCAGGGAACACAGTCTCCCTCAGGGGATGCTGCCTTAGCCGGCAGCCCACCCCCGCCCCCCGCCCCCGCCCCCGGCCCCACCCCCACCCCCCGGGCCAGAAGCGCTGCACATTGAAATGACATGTGTGGCTGCTGGCCAAGTGGGCTTTCATGTAGCCACCTGTGTGACAGTTTCCACCAAGCTGCCTTTGTGTACACCACCTCATGGCATCAATAACCCAGCACATTCCTGCGCGTGCCTTGCAGCTAGCCTGGGGCGATCCGTGGGAGCTTCAGCGGCTGCCAGGAGTCAGCTCCCTGTAGTGGGTCTGTCTTTGCTCGTCTCAACCCTCTGGTAGCTGTGGGGGTCAGGGTGGAAAGAAGGCAAGGACTAATAAAATTTAAGTAAGAACTAATTTGTTTCAAGAACGAAGTAATGCCATTTGCAACAACATGGATGGACAGTAAGTCAGAAAGTGAAGGACAAATACCATATGATATCCCTTACATGTGGAATCTAAAATATGACACAACGGAACTTATTCACAAAACAAACACACAGACATAGGAAACAAGGTTGTGGTTATCAAAGGGGAAAGAGGGTGGGGGAGGGATAAATTAGGAGTTTGGGAGTAGCAGATACAAACTACTGCATATAAAATAGAGATACAACAAGGTCCTACTGTATAGCACAGGGAACTATATTCAATATCCTGTAATAAACCGTAATGGAAAAGAATATGAAAAAGAATATGTATTATATATGTATAACTGAATCACTTTGCTGTACATCAGAAACTAACACAACATTGTAAATCCATTACATGTCAATTGGAAAAAAAAAGAATAAATAGAACTAGTTTGTTTCTAGGAAGAGAGAAGGCAGAACCAATGCATTGATAAGTGCCAAAATTTTACTGGTAAAATTTGTCTGTCTTCTCACCCTCCTTACAATGCCTTGCCCCTACCTCCTCCTGTCAGCCAATAATACTCCTTTTCATCTCCACAAACTATCTTTTGACAACTCAAAACTCCTGGCCTTGGCCTGTTTACCATCATAAGATTCTATGCCTCCAAACTATTCTTTATCTCCATTACATTTTCTTACACTAGATGTGGGGAAAGCAATCCGATTGAACTCCAAAACACTTCACTGATGGGTGAGATTTTATTTTAATTAGTCATAAGCACTCTTTCCCTGCCAGCAGCATGAAGGGCTTTTGTGACAGCTGTGGCAACACTTTTATACTTTGTACAATGCCGGATATGACATTGCTGCATTATTTGGGGGCTTTTGTGTATTATTGAAAATAATCCTTTTTTAGACTACAACTGCAGCTTGCTTCTCACCACTCCTTCCCTTCCTTTCCCCTCTTCTTCCTACTTCTGAATGTTCCTTTCTTTGAAATAAATTACTCCATGTAGATTTTTCTTTGACATTTATTCTGCCAGAGAAGGGATCACTGTCACTTTTGACTTCCGAAGCTTACTGGGATTTGATTCTGGGACCAACCACTGCCTCCCCATCCCTCCTTTTTGTTTGTTTGTTTCAAATGACTGAACAGCTCAGCCCTAGTTTTCTGTCTCTTTTTTAAAAAACATTTTAAAATTGTGTAGGAAGTGCATAACAAAATTTATCATCTTAACCATTTTTAAGTATACAGTTCAGTAGCGTCAACTATATTCACATTGTTGTGCAACGGCTCTCTAGAACCTTTTCATTGTGTGGCATTGAAACTCTATACCCACTTAACTCCCCACGTCTCTCCCTTCAGCCCCTGTAACTCTCATTCTACTTTGTTTCTATGAGTCTGACCACTTTAGATACCTCATGTAAGTGGAATCATACAGTATTTGTCTTTCTGTGACAAAATACTAACACCTTCACTTAGTATAATGTCCTCAAGGACATTACACTTGAGGACACTGCAGTGTAATGTAATATTATATGGACATTCTATCCATATTGTAACATGTGTCAGAATTTCCTTCCTTTTTAAGATCAAATAATATTCCATTGTATATATTTTACACGACATTTTCTTTATCCATTCATCTGTCATTGGACATTTGGGATGTTTCTACCTCTTCTCATCTCTTGTGAGTAATGCTACAGTGAACAAGGGTGTATGATCTGGTTCTCTCTTACACTATAAGTACATTAAAAATATCCAGAAAGCAAAAAAAAACTAAAAGGATAAAGCCCCACTTTGCCACAATGGCAAAAAAACAAAAAAAATCTGCTGCCTACTTTGTCACTCACCACTCTGGAAGCTGCTTGCTAGTGTGAAAGTTATTTTACATAAAATTATCTATTAACTCGAAGCTTTCAACTCTATTTAAAGCTCCACTTTAAAGTTTGACTTTTTTTTTAGCACTTCAGAAGTTTTTATTATCTGAAAGTACTCAGAAATGTCTCCATTCATCTGGGATCTCTAGAATACCTTATTCTAGAACCTATAATTCACACTGATATGCCAGTAAATGTTGAGCAATCTCCCTACCGAGCTGTAGCTTTTAAAACCAATATACCTTTACTTGGTGGTTTTGAAAGTAGGTATTGAGAAGGTATCTGTGGACAGAAATCCTCTCTTAAATCATTAATTCCCAACCCTTCCTCCAGTAGCGCACACAAGCGAGAAAACCTCCCCGAACCAATGTCAGGGTGATGACGAGGTCATGCCTGCTTGCTTTTACATCACCTCTCTCCCACTCGAGAAAGCATAAAATGCAAGTGAATGCAACGGGTGTTGTTATAGGGATAGCCTTGGATTTTCTCTGGTTTATTTTTTTTTAAGGGTAAATCATTTGCAAACTCCAATATTTTAACTATTAATAAAACAGATCATCTGCAAGGCACCTTATGAGTGAGTCACCATACCGGTGTGAACACGTGGTGGTTGAGAACTTTTGCTTTAAATGATGATGCTTGGCTTATTGTGCGTATTGTGAACTCAGCCTTGGAAGGGATAATGAGGGGTGTGCTTGTGGTTCCCTAGTTCTTTCCCTCCAGCTGGGAAAAGGCAGAGGAATATGAACAGAGCAGAACAACAAGTTCTTTGAGGATCCAGGGGTCTCAAACTTACTGTCAGGCTCCCTGCAACTTCAGTTCTTTTAGGAGCCCTCAATGACAAGCCCTAGGTATTTAGAGCTGAGATAATTTAGCCCCTGGGGATGCTGGGACAGTTTAGATAGTAGAGTTTAGTGGTTAAAACATCCATTTTGGAGGTGGACAAATGTGGCTTCAAATCCAAGCTCTGCAACTTCCTAGTTTTGTGAATTTAGGCGAGTTATTTAACCAACCTGACCCTCAATTTTCTAATCTGAAAAATGGGTTTAAAAAGAGTCTATTTGAGGAAATCTGATGTCTTCATCTGTCTAGAATCCCTTCTTTACCTACTTCTTTCCTGCAGGTAATCCATGCCTTGGGGTTCAAGTGGGGCTGACCCCCACCCACTTCATCTTTGCAGTCACAGGGAAAGCATGAGACCCCGGTCTGCCCATTCAGAGAATTTCATCCCTCGGCCACAGAGTTTGATTCACGGAGTAGCATGAGACTCAAGGTGGTCAACCAGATTTTTCTGGTGGGGCTAGTGAGAAAGATTTTTTTTCTGCTGGAGCTGCTAACTGGTAGGATGGAGTATGGGGTGTGGTAGGCAAACTATCCTACTATGTGGGAATAGGCTGTCCAAAGAATGTAGCCAAATAGAAATAGCAGAGGTTAAAAAAGAGAGAGCCCTAATGAAATAATTTAATTTCTGGTTCCAACTGTATCTGAAAGCATCCCTAGGTTTCCTAGTTATCTGAGTCAGTAAATTCCCTTTTGTGTTTAAACGAGGCTGAGTTGGGTTTCTGACATCCATCACCAGAAGTCTTGACCAGTATACATCTTGAAGGGTGTTGTGGGAATAATGTCCATAAAGGGATTTAAGCCTGGGTCATGGTGTCACATCTTCTCTGCCCAGGACAAGGCTGAGGCAGGCTGGGCCTTCATCATCAGCCCTCAGGCCAGTGGAAGCCAAAGAGCGTTTCTCCTTCTGCGTGTATATGGCAGGGCAGAGCCCACAGACTCCTTTCACTCTCTCGCTTTGCTCCATCAATGTGCATGTGACTCCAGAAAGAGTTGTTCTGGGAGGAAAAGTACCACTAAGTATAACTCTTTGAATGGACTGCTGACCATTTGTTTCCGTAGCTCAGTAACAACTACGGTCATCTCATACCTGTACTGGGTTGATTTGGTTGTAAGTTTTACTTGATTTTTACATTAAACGCCATTTATGGAGCTATAGAACGTTAGAGCTGGGAGGTAACCCTAAGGGAGGAGATGTCTGGATTCAACACCCCCTGTGGACATAAGAAGAAGCATTGGTTTGATGGCCAGCCCCTCCCTCCAGCCAACTGGCCAAGACAGTTCTACACCTAGTCTTCTCATCCCCAGTTCTCTGAAAGGATTCTGCCCTCAAAGCTGAGCGGGGCCTCTTCTCAGCCACGCATTCAGCCCTGCCTTGATCCCCTAGGGTCTGCTTCACTCACAGGTAAGGTGGGGTGCGGCCCTGGTCCACATTTTCTGAACAGTGGGGCTGAGTCTCCACCTGCTCTTGCAGCAGACTCTTCCCCACCTCCCTGCTCCTCCAACCTCTCCCTCTGTCCCTTTCTCCCCATAGTTCTCTAGCTTAAGCCCTCACTACCAGCCCTCGACTCCCTTGCTCTCTCCCTCTCTCCTTGTCTTTCAACCTCTCCCACTCTCCCTTCCTTCTCTCTACCCCCTCCTCCTTCTTATCAGGTCTGATTGGCCCATTATTCCTGGGAGGTTAAGCCCCAGATATGGAGGCTACTGTTCTAAAGTCCGAATTTCCCAAAAAGGAATCCAATCACCAACAATTCCAACAGCTGCTAATATAGACCTTATGTGTTTCCAAAGATTTCTGTGGACAAATAAAGAGTTATCAAATTTAGTGGGTAAGAATTTAAATTCAAAGATGGCTATGTAAGAACTGTCACATGATCTCTTTTTCTTAAAATCAGTTTGACCCAACCTGAGCCTCCAACCCACCAAGCTAATGGAAAATTCACCTCCTGATCCTGCCTGCCCCCTCCAGGGTTATGACAATGTCCTGGGGTTTGACACAGGGCAGGAGCCTTGAGGCTCAGGGTGGAATGGCATCATCAAAGGGCTCTTGGTGCAGGCCCCATGGCTACGTGATGGGGGTGGCCCCGCTGTGCCAGTATCAGGCTTGGGCACACCAGAGCTTCAGTGTGCGGAGCCTGGTTTCCCCACAGGCCCGCATCAGGTCCTGTCAGCTCCCATCAGGCCTGGTGCCAGCTTCTCCCAGAAGTCCCCAACATCTGCTCCCCTTTCATCTTAAAGAATTCCTAGCACATCTCTCTGCTTTTGACTCCCCACCAGGCAAAGGCACTTGCCTTAGAACTATTACATACAGGATAGATAAACAACAAGGTCCTACTGTATAGCAGAGGAAACTGTATTCAGTATCCTGTGATAAACCATAATGGAAAAGAATATAAAAAAGAACATATATATGTATAACTGAGTCACTTTGCTCTACAGCAGAAATGAACACAACATTGTAAATCAACTATACTTCAATAAAATAAATTTAAAAAGAAAAGCACTTGCCTTTGTATTCTCCTTTGGGAGAATTTAGCAGAATTTCTCCCAAAGGCACGAAAGGGTGTGTCAACAACTGGCTACTGAGAGCCTACAGAATAAATGTCCACTCCATTGACAGGGAACAAAAGTCTGGTTATTTTCTCAGGAAGATGGTGTTAGTGGAGGAAAAATAGAGTGAGAACAAAATGCAAAATATTATCTCAGTAAATTTCCCTGTCATACAGAGAGTCTAGTCACTTCTTAGAGAACCTCTCAGGAGGTAGATGGACAACCTTTCCTATGTGCATTTGACCTGGGACCCCCTTCTCTGCTAAGCATTTCAAGGACTAAGCCACAGGACACGCCTCGGGGAAATTCTGCATTAAGAGTTAGCTGTTCACGGTTCCTAACTCTGGCCTTTGCCTGCCAGCACAGACCAGTTTATGATATTATCTGATGGACACATGGAAGGACAGAGAGACAGCTAAGTGTAGGGGCAAAGCAGGGGTTGAGGGTTCAAATCCTGGCTCTACCACTTTCACACTGTCTCTGAAACTCAGCTTTCCCATCTGTAAAATGGGATTAAAAATAATACTGACCTAATAGGACAGGGTGAAGACGAGGTCATGCACACAAAGCATCCAGAACAGCTTCTGGAAGGTAGCAGAGAGTCAATAATGGGGGTGACATTGTTCTTGTAAGCGTCATTGTAATTAAGCTTGAATCTGAGAGGTCTGTGGGCAGTAGAGTGACCCATCCCAGTGGGCTTGGGAGAGGTTTACCTGGCAGAGCTGAGGAGTACGAAAGGGAAGCAGGGCCTGGAAGTCAGGAGAGCAGCTGGAGGAAGAATGAGGGAGCAGGGGGAGTGGCATCCCTTCCCAGCATAGCTCCTCAGTGTGGTGCCTTTTCCACAATTTGAAGAACTATGTTAACAAGGCTGGTCTTAAGACTGTGATAAAAAACCAACAACAGAGACCTTGGAATGTGTGCAAGACTCTGAGGCACTGACCTATCAACTTACGGCACAAGCCCCGGTCTCTATCCTGCTGCTAGAACACGGCTTCACCACTGAGCGGAGGCCACTGTGGCCTCTAGATGAGGATGTAAAAGGATTCCGGCAGCATCAGGAGAAATGGGGGAGCAGGGAGAGCTGCCCCTGATCACATGGGCTGAGCCCCCCCCATCAACCTGCCCTGCCTGCTGGCCTGTGCCGCAGGGGGCTGGGGTGCCATGGGCGTGGCTTCCTTCAGCTGGGCCTCGAGGGCAGCTTTTGGTGGCAGGAACTGGACTGGGATGTGGTTCAAGGCTAGTGTTCAGAGGGATGGGTGCCTGATTCACTTCGGCATCCCTTACACTCAGCACAGGGCGTGGCCCTTCTGCGGCTCCTCGTTGAGAGAGAACTAAGAGGACAGAAGCATCTCCTGCTCCTCATGGCTGCAGGGCTGGCAGGCAGGGCTCAGACAGGACAGGACAGGACTCGGGCACCTGCAAGACACAGCTCCTACTGTCCCCTCCACCGCCTGCACAGCTGGCTAAGGAGCCCGGGCAGAGGCGAGCATGCTGAGCAAGGCGGAGGGGCTTCTCCTGCCCTCCTCCTGCCCTCCCCTCTCTCCCCGCACCGTCTCTCTGTCCCTTTGATTTCTTTGCAGCTGAGATTAACCGTTGTCAGTATGAAGGGACTTTCGCGCCCGACACAAAGCCGTCTTCACAGGCACAGCTGGCGCTGCGCTTGGGCCCCCTCCTGACGTTGCTCCGGGAGCAAAGCGACTGTGGCTGTGGTGTTAGGGACAGGCTGTCGAGCAGTAATGGCACGTCAGTTTTGAGCATGTGCAGAGGTACAAGTGACACTTCTGAGCGTAGGCATCTTATTCATATGGAATTAAGGCTGTGACAGCTTCCGCCCACTGTCAGTCTTCATTCACTTTGGTTTGTGGAGCAATGCAGGGCTATCTTCAACAGCTTGGTGCCTGTGACATGATCTATGAGATACAGGGTTCCAGAGGGTGGGAAGGATGCCTTGGAATCGTCAAATCGTCGAGTGAGAAGGGGCCTTGGATGTGGTCTAATTCTAGAGCTTTGTTTTATGGTGTGGCTGACCCTGAAGGCCAAAGAGGTAAAGGAATTAGGAAAGGACACAGGGTTTGTGCCAGAGCAACGACAACTCAGGGCTTCTGACTCCCACCTGCAGAGAATCCCTTCTGAGGACTTGTATGATCTAGAATCCTTTTCCCTGAGCTCTGTCTGCAGAGGGGATGGGACCGCAGTATGTCAGCTCCACCACAGGCTGGGCTGCCCCGAGCTTCCAGGAATCCAGGTCCAGGTGACTCAGCTGCTCTGAAGCATCATGGTATAGTCCTGTCCATGGGGCCCCACTCACTAGATGGCAGGACCACGTCTGTCCTCTAACCCTCCTCCTTCCTCACAGTCTCCTCCAGCTCCCTTCTTTCCTCTCTGCCTTTATGAAAGCACACAGCACTAGGGAGAACAGTGTGAAGGTTCCCTAAAAAACTAAAAATAGAGTTACCATGTGATCCTGCAAACCCACTTCTGGGCATATACAGAATGGAAAATACAAAAATTCTAATCCAAAAAAGATACATGCACCCCAATGTTCACAGCAGCACTGTTTACAATTGCTAAGTGTCCATCAGCAGATGAATGGATAAAGAGGTGGTGGATATATTCAGTGGAACACTACTCAGCCATAAAAAAGAACAAAATAATGCCATTTACAGCAACACGGATGCACCTAGAGATCTTACTAAGTGCAGTAAGCCAAAGACAAATATCATGTGATATCACTTATATGTGGAATCTAAAAAATGGTACAAATGAATTTATTTCCAAAACAGAAAGAGGTTCACAGACATAGAAAAACTTACGGTTAGCAAAGGGGAAAGGCAGGGAGGGATAAATTAGGCATTTGAGATTAACAGATGCTTCTATACTCAAAATTGATAAACAACAAGGACCTACTGCATAGCATAGGGAATTATATTCAATATCTTGTCATAACCTATAACGGAAAAAAATCTGAAAAAGAATAGATATATGTGTATATGTATAACTGAATCACTTTGCCGTACACCTGAACATTGTAAATCAACTATATGTCAATTAAAAAAAACAGTAAAATTGAATAAATAAAGCACATAGCTCTATTCTCGGTGGGCTGGACTGGGGTCCTGCCTCAGAAGCTTTCCCTCTTAGAGCTGGAGGGACCCTCGAAGATCATCCAGTTCAGTGCCCCGGGAAGAAACTGGAGCTGGAGGGACCAGACTGAGGCCACACCACTGAGGAGCAGCTGGCTGAGGTCCAAACCTAGGACGTTTGACCCCAGTCTTAGTGTCCTTCCCTCCTGACCCACGACGTGGGAGTGAAGACCCAGCACACTCCTCCTTCCTTAAGTAGGGTTCCTCTGAGCGGGGCGTAAGGACCAACTGGCTTCAGAATTGCCCAGGAAACTTGCTGAAAATGCAGCTTTTTGAGGCCCACCCCAGACCCACTCGATCAGAATCAGTGGCGTGGGAACCAGGAATCTGCTTCTGATGCAGGACTTTCTTTGAGAACCACTGAAGGCGTATATTACAATCCGTTGGGAAGGGTGTTGCAAGTAATTTGTTACTAATAATACTTAAAGCACTCAATTTGGGGGCATTATTTCCTTTTTGAACAGAACAGATACAATAGCATGGCTCTCACACACTTGCATAATGATTAGCTTCCTTGACCAGCAGCTCCAGCTACCCCACAGGGGAGACACGAGCCCTAGCGTCTGCATCTGCATTTTTCCACACCTCGTGACCAGACCCTTTGTGTTTGGGCCTCCCTTAAATGGATACCTGGGGGGAAAGACGAGGGCACCAGCTTTGGAGAAAGGCAGAGCTGGATTTGAATCCAAGCTCTGCTGTTCACCAGCTGTCCATCGAACCCCTTGACATCTGTCCGTTTCCTTCTGTGCAAATTGGGAATAGTTCCTACCCCCGAGGGTTGCCGTGAAGATTAAAGTAGAGCATCCTGATGTATGTGTATTGGAACAAAATGCAGGCAGGGGGCGCACAGCTCCCTGCAGCCTGCAGCAGGGTCTCTGGGCATTGCCCCCCTTCCCCATTCAGAGGAGAAAGACCCTTGTGCTGGGGTGCTTGCAGAACTGCACTCCGTAGGGGGCTGTGCTTGGGCTGAGTAAGGCTCAAAAAATAAAAGAGACAATATAACTCCAGCCACAGCCATTTTCCGCCCTCTTGCCTTCCCTCCATGGCCTTCTGTGACCATGGCTGAAGTTGGGGTTCTCTCCCTTCTCCTCTTCCATCATGGAAGTTTCTGCCCAGGCCTGAATCCACTTTGGTGAGAACAGAGGTGGGCAGGGCATCAGGTGGGAGGCTGGCTTTGGAAGAATTAAGAGACACACTCTTGGCTCTTGAGAAGTTTCCAGCAAAGGAGAGAAGGAATGTTAAGCCCGATCATTTCTTGCATCTTTGCTTTAATGCAATTTCACTTCGCTCTCTGGTCCATTGCACGCTCCTGTCTGGGAGCGAGCGGCACCTTTGGGGACTCTGGTGGGCCAGCAGACCTGATTCCCCCACAAACTCTCCCCCACCCCCACTGCTGCCTCCGCCCCCGCCTTACTCCGGATTGTGTTTACCTCCTAATCTAAGCCGCTTAATGGGCTGCTCTATTGCCGTTTCAGTGTATCGATAGGCAAGCATTCACCAACAATGACATGCGGCAAGAAACAAATTTTCTTGTTCACTGCGCATCCGCCTCATTAAGGCCTGTACTACTTGTGACAACTCAAGAGGAAACAACCTTTTTCTCCGCGTTTCACCTTCTCGTAAATGATGGGTGGAGGCCCCCTGGGGGCCACCATCTCTCCTAACACACTCCCCAATTTCACTCACTGCACAGCGAAGAAAATAATTCTAAACAAACCAAGACATGGAAGTAATGAGAGATCTCCGCACCAGATCGATACTCCTCAGAGCACTTGCGAAGAGAGGCGACCGTGACCCTGCGTGGACCAAGAGACTGGGGAGTGGCCTGGTCGGATGAGAGCCCTGGCTTTGATCTCTGATGGCAGACCCCAGAGAGGAGCTGTATAAGCAGCGGCTGCTCCCCTCACCTTGCAGAGTGCTCTCCCTCCAAGTCCGTGGTCCTCTCTCCCTCTGTTGGCAAAGACGCTCAATAGTGCTTGCAAGGCTCACATCAAACGTGGCTCTCAGTTAAGATTTGTAGGGATCAGGTTGCTCTAATTATCCCTGCCCTTGGGGGCGGGGTCCTTAGGGCACGGACAAGTTTTTAAACTGCAGTTTCTGGACAGGACTGGATGGCTGCGGAAGGCCTGTAAGTTGATTAAAACAATTTGGGTGGTGGGAGGAACGTTGGGATAGTGTTAAAGAGGAGATGGGTTTCTAATCTGTCTTAGTTTGCTAATTATTTAATCCCTTGGATGCACACAGACACACAGGGAGAGGCAACCCAGAGATACACTTGGTAACCACGGGGAGCTGGACTTGGATTAAAATCTTACAAGTGACCTATGCTTTAACGGGAGAGAGGCCCGTCCTCCTTCCAGGCTGTAAGAAGACTTCGCAGGGACTTAGACTGGACTGTGTCTTTTCTGTCTACATTTCCCTTTCCAGGAACCCACTGCGGCTGAGTTGGCCCAGCCTTCACCTGCACATTCCAGGGGAGCCAAAGCCCCCACCTCCTCTATGACATCTCACAGATGCCCCCTGGAGAATCCTAGTCTTTTGTCCTCAGCAGCCTCCATCAAGCCCCAGCTGCCTGACTCTAGGAAGTTGCCCTGACTGTCCCTCGAACTTCTAAGTCAGGGTTAGATATCTTTCCTCTGTGTTTCCTTGCCACCCCGGGCTCACTTTTAGTGGCTATATTTTACAAACACTTACATAGCATTGCTAAGCACTTTTAGAAATATCTATTCATTGAATCTTCGTAACAACCAAGAAGATAGTTACTGATATGTTGCCTCTTTTATAGATCAGAAAACAGAGACACAGAAAGACAGAGCAGTTTGCTGAAGGTCACACAGCACATAAGTCTAGAATTCAAATACAATCTGGTCGCAGAATCTGGGCTCTTAACCACTCTGTTAAACTGCGTGTACCATGCCACCAAATGCCTTGTAGAATAGTCCATTTACAAGTCTTTTCTCTCTCACCAGCCTGTGAATTCTGTGAGAGCTGGGATTCACTGCCAGGTACACAGTAGATGTTCCAAAAGCTCCGGGGAATAACATGCCCTGTGTACGTACAGTCCTGCCTTGAGTCAAGCAGGAGCATACATCAGCCAGTAATTTTCTCCTGGTGCCAAGAAGGGGGCTCCCAAAGCAGAGATAACACTCCCTGCCCATAGAGGACATGTGCTGGTTGTAAGTGCTCATTCCTATCAGCACATTGATTTCCTTTGGGGAAATTGCCTGTTTCCTGCTGGGTACAGGATTGACAGGGTTGTAAATGGAGGTGATCTGTCCTCCCCCAGCCAGGGAGAGCATGGACCCCAAGTTAGGCCAGCTGGACTCTATTTTCCTGGACTCTGCATTTGGGCTAGAGGGGCACATGAATGGAAACACCAGTGGATGGCGGGGCTGCCTGTTCCCTCTCACGTTGTCTGAGCCCCATCTGGATGTTTGCACGCCACATCTGCCTTCCTCCCCCTGCCCAGTCATCACCTCTGCACCTTGACCGTAGCTTACTTTACGCTGAGTCTGGTCTGGCTAGGCCTGACATCTTGGACTCCAGTGAACTTGCACTGCTTCTTATCTACACAACTATCCTATCTGTACACTTGCTGTGGGTCACACTGCCACCTGGCCTGTTCTTGCTCTGAACATTCTGTACCCAGTATCCTGTTCAGGGCCTCCCTGTGCTGTCCTCCAGCCAGTTTCCTGCTGTGTTCTCTGAGCTTCAGGGTACCACCCTGGGGGTGGGGGTGGGGAGCAGAAGCCCAGGGAGAGACTGAGTGGGGAATCTATTGGTGCCACTTTTATCTGTCTTATATATTAAAGCTCTACTTAAGACTTCAGTTAAAAAAAAAAGAAATCTCCTCACTTTAAAAAAAATTTGAAAACCATTGTCTTAGATCTTTCTGAACCCATCAGTTTATTTCTGTATTATTGCTCCAGCGTTCAAGCTTTCTGTTTGCTCGGAACACGGTTAACCATTCATTTGACACTTACTTAGTGCCTGCTCTGTGCCAGGCACTGTGCTGGGTGCTTGGGAAACCAGGTGAAGAAACATGGTCTCGGTCCTCAAAATGCTCATGAGCTAGAGCAATGCCTCTCAAATTTAATGTTCACACAAGTCACCTGGCGATCTTTTAAAATGCAGATTTTGATACTGTAGATCTGAGTTAGGGCCTGAAATTCTGCCTTTCTAACAAGTTCTCAGATGATGGAATCTGGAGCCCAGTGCTCCCTCATACCCTCTGGGATGCTTTTAAAAATCCTAATGTGTAGACCATGATGAAATCAGCATCTGTAATTTTTAAATATTCTTAGTGATTCTAATGTGTAGCTCAGTGGTTCTTAAACCACTGATGTATAGGGAAAGATAGACTGTATTAGTTTCCTATATCTGCTGTAACAAACTGACACAGACAGTTATTTAAAGCAACACAAATTTATCTCACAGTTCTGGAGGTCAGAAATTTAAAATGTGTCTCACTAAATCAATCTCACTAAAATCAACGTGTTGGTAGGTATTCCTTTCTGGAGATGCTAAGGGAGAACCCGCTTTCTTGCCTTTTCCAGCTTCTGCATCCTGCCGCATTCCTTGCCTCATGGCTCCTCCCATCAACTCTAATGTATTCTTTCTCACTTGGTATCACTCAGACTCTCCTGCCTTTCTCTTTGATTTATAAGGACCCTTGTGATTATATTCAATCCACGCAGGTAATCCAGGATAATTGTCCCATCTCAAGGCCAGCTGTTAATACAGCATAATTTACTAACAAATTCTGGGGACAAGGACATGGACATCTTTGGTGGAGCCATTATTCTGCCTACCACACAGACACTGACTAAGGTGAAGCAGTGCAGTGTGGTTCTGCCTTGAAGGAGATGTGCACAGGTGGGGTGCTTCTTACCTGACCTTGGAGAAGGGAGAGGAGGAGGAGTCAGGAAGGACTTTCTGGAGGAAAGTACTACACTTGACTCAGACTGGCTCTTCAGAGCCGACTGTCAAATTTCCAGAATTACTATCCAAAACAATCATTGCTAGCTTGAAATCAGACATGGGAGGAATATTTACACCATAGAAACTGGAAAATGCTACAAATCAGGTATCTTTTTTTCCCTCTTTTCAAGAGAGCCAGTTGTTAAGCATCTACCAGCACACCACTGAGGTGGTGCCCCAGAGTTTTGAAAGAGTAGACATCAGCCAGCCAGGTAGATAAGACACTTGCCTTTGAAGTATATCTGCTCTCATCAAAAATAGTGTAAGCTCCCACTGGACAAGTCCCAAATTTCAATGCCTCTAGAGCAGGGCTTCTCCAACCTTAAAATGCACATAAATTACCTGGGGATCTCATTAGATCTGATTTAGGAGGTCTGGGGTGGGGCCTGAGATTCTGCTTTTCTAACAAACTCCAAGGTAATGTCCCTAAAGCTGGTCCCAAAACACACTTTGAGTAGCAAGACTCTCGAGCAGTGGTCTCCAAAAGTGATGATGAAACAATCCATTTGGGTCTAGGGAAGATGATTCTGGGATTTCTATTCCTCATATTTTATGTACCGAAGATGCCACTGATTACCATTATTTTGTATACACTGGGAAAAAGACGTTTTAATTTATTTTTAAAAATTAAAGTATAGTTGATGTATAATGTTGTGTTAGGGAAAAAAAATTTTAAAGCTACCCATTAAACCATGACATGCTATCAGTAGTAAGATGCATCCTAATTTTGGAGATATTAAAATGTGAAAAAATACATCTTTGAATCAATAAAATGTAGTGTTTGTATTTTATAGTTTAAAAAAATAAGATATCACACTTAGCATTCTTTAATACTTTAATGACACCAGAGCCCTTGCTTGGCCTACACGTTGGATGGTTCTGAACTGTTGAATGGTCCAGAAAGACTCAGAAGCAAAAGTGGGCGCCCCATACCCAGAGAGGTTAATGTGGTGTCCTCGCTTGTCAATGCACTTTTATTTTGTTTTCTCCTAATGTTTAGCTTTTATTGAGTTAGAGATTACGTTATCTAGTTTTAGCTAAAAGAGCCCTCATAAAATAGGCAAATGGTTTAAAAGGATTCCTGTGGTTAGAAGTTGACACCAATAATAGAAACCTGAATGAGCAGTAAGAAAGAGGCAGAACTGATATTTCTGCTCCCGATAGGCTTCTGCATCTGCCACATTCCACAGTAAAACAACGATGATCTAATCAGATCTGACAAGACAGTGCCACCCCCCCCAAAAAAAGAAAAAAAAAGAGAAGAAAGAAAGAAAGAAAAATTATAGATACACTTTTCGAAATGTGGGTTCACATTCATTTTTATTAGGGATGAATGTTACCTGTGGGACCTTGATGTGTGTGTTAGTTACAGAGGTGTGTGTATATAATTCACACATACTAGGAAGAGCAGGTTTGCTCATTACAGGAAGCAGGGACCCTTGCTGTTGGAGCTCTCACCAGCTCAAATGCTCCAGAGGCTCTCACACCAGCAATTAAGTGCTCCAGTGTGAAAGTGTCACATGTTTCTTTGGTTTCCAGCTCATTGGCCCAAACCAACCATGTGAGCCCAAACACAAGGAGAGCCAGAAGGGCCATCCTGGCAAACAGGACTAATGACTGCCCTGACTCCTGATTCCTTTTATTTCACGCATTGTGCTGTCTCCTGCCCATCTTGGGTCATGATCGTTGCAAAATACAGACAAATCTGGAGGCTCTATGCCAGAGAAAGCTGCCCAGGTAAGCCTGTTTAGCTCAGGAAAAATCCTGCCTGGGCTTTGAAAGACATTTGAGTTTGAAGAGGTCTAATGTTTGGAGAAATTGCAAAGCTTCTGAACAGATGATACCATGAAGAAAAACCTACAAGGCCTTGAAAACTTGCCTCTCTCCCAAGTCAGCCCTGTTCTGTGCTGGGAAATGACTGCATTCCCTCTTAGCCTTATGCCAAGAACTGAGCTAAGGAGATCTTTTCTCACCTTTCCCTTCCTGGCTTCAGTGGCATGAAGAGTAAACAAAGTTGGTCAATATGGCATTGAAGAAGGGATTTAATCAGTGGAGAGGATCATGCCAAGGAGAACCTGGAAGCAAGAATAAAATCCCAGTGCAGATCATCTGCCCAAAGAGAATCCAGAGGTCCAAGGGAATGTTTTCCACCTACAAAGTTTACATATACATTCTGGTTTTTAAGAAGAGCACTAGGTGGTATAATAAGCATCACTGGAGAAATAACTTCTTGGTGACTCCATAGGAACGTATCAGAGCTGAGTCTTGCATGAAGCAAACTTCATTCACATTTAATACTGAATGAGCGAGTGGGAAACAAAAGGCAGTGTTTAATTAGGTTGTAATTATTCATCCATAGTAGGATCCCAGCACCATTGTGTTCATTAGAGGAACATCATCTCTTCATTAGCAACTGTAGTTGTGTCCCAATTTTACCTGCCTGGGGGCCAGTGATGTTTGGAAGGAGCAGCAGCGGTTCCTCAGGGAGGCGACAGCATGACAGGCAAGGAAAAGTGGCTTTTGTAGTATTTACTGTGAGGCTGGGGGCTGGCAACCTCACGAGCAGATGAATAAGGGAGTCTTTGCTGTGAGGAGTCATGTTGTGCCAATAGTATGGCCACTTTGGCCTATTGAATTACTACCAAAGCTGGAATTTAAAGACATGTATCTAAATATGAGACTTTTAGAGAACTTAGTAGTCTCTTCTGAAAATTCCTCCTGATACCCATGGCATTTTTCACAGAACTAGAACAAATAATCCTAAAATTTATGTGGAACCATAAAAGACCCAGAATTGCCAAAGCAATCCTGAGCAAAAAGAACAAAGCAGGAGGTATAACCCTCTCAGACTTCAGACAATACTACAAAGCTATAGTGATCAAAACAATGTGGTATCAGCACAAAAACAGACATACAAATTAATGGAACAGAATAGAGAGCCCAGAAATAAACCCAAGTACATATGGACAATTAATCTTCAACAAAGGAGACAAGAATATACTCTAGGGAAAAGACAGTCTCTTCAGCAAGTGTTGTTGTGAAAGTTGGACAGCCACATGTAAATCAATGAAGCTAGAACACACCCTCACACCATACACAAAAATAAGCTCAAAATGGCTTAAATACTTAAATATAAGACAAGACACCATAAAACTTCTAGAACACAGGCAAAACATTCTCTGACATAAATTGTACAAATGTTCTCTTAGGTCAGTCTCCCCAGGCAATAGAAATAAAAGCAAAAATAAACAAATGGGAGCGATTCAAACATAAGATTTTGCACAGCAAAGGAAACCATAAACAAAATGAAAAGACAACCTATGGAATAGGAGAAAGTATTTGCAAACGAAGCAACCAACAAGGGCTTAATTTCCAAAATATACAAACAGCTCCTATAATTCAATAACAACAACAACAACAACAACAGACAAACAACCCAATTGGAAAGTGGACAAAAGACCTAAATAGACATTTCTCCAAAGAAGACATACAGATGTCCAGTAGGCATGAGAAAGGATGCTCATCATCGTGAATTATTAGAGAAATGCAAACCAAAACAACAATGAGATACCACCTCACACCAGTCAGGATGGTCATCCTTAAAAAGTATAAAAATAATAAATGCTGGAGAGAGTATGGAGAAAAGGGAACCCTCTTACACTGTTGGTGGGAATGTAAACTGGTGCAGCCACCAAAACAGTATGGAGGGTCCTCAAAAAACTAAAAATAGAGCTACCATCAATCCTACTCCCGGGCATATACCCAGACAAAACTATCATTCGAAAAGATACCCCTATGTTCATAGTAGCACTATTTACAACAGCCAAGACATGGAAACAACCTAAATGTCCATCAATAGATGACTGGATAAAGAAGATGTGGTATATGCATATACAATAGAGTACTACTCAGCCATTAGAAAGAATGAATGCCATTTGCGGCAACATGAATGAACTTAGAGATTATCATACTAAGCAAACAGAGTCAGAAAGAGAAGGACAAATACCATGTGATATCGCTTATAAGTGGAATCTAAAACACAACACAAATGAACATATCTACAAAACAAAAACAGACTCACAGGCATAGAGAACAGATTTGTGGTTGTGGGGGGGGTGGGGCCTGGGGGAGGGATTAGCAGATGCAAACTATGATGTATAAGATGGATAAACAACAAGGTCCTACTGTATATAGCACAGGAAACTGTATTCAATATCCTGTGATAAACCATATTGGAAAAGAATATGGAAAAGAATATATATATATATGTATAACTGAGTCACTTTACTATATAGCAGAAATTAAACACAACATTGTAAATCAACTATACTTAAGTAAAATTAAAAAAAAAATCCTCCTGGAAACACCCCAGACCATTTTATGTGCGTTGCTGCTGTGCATTCCATGTCCTTGTACCTATTATAGTGCTGTTGTTATAATAGCATAATTGTGTAAGCATGATTGCTTACTTGTTCTCTGCCCACTGGACTATAAACTCCCTGAGAATGGAGACTGCATCCTATTCAGTGCCATCCCCTGGGGTGTGACGCATGACACATACTTGATATATTTGATTGAAAGGATGGGTGGATGAGGTGACTCATTTCAAGCCCTCAATTGAAAACCCTTTTGAAATACCATGGAGGACCTAGTGCTGGGCTGTGTACACTTTGTTTAGAGCAGAACTCCTTAACCCAGAATCTTTGTACCTCCTGGGGAGGAGGTGCAGTTCACGCATGGGATTCAGGGTGCGGTGGGTCAATTTGACAAAACTGAATACAATATTTTATGGGCATGTTCATTTTTCTGGAGAAGATGCCCAGGGCTCTTTATCAGCTTTTCAAAGTGATTCATGACCACAAAAAGGCATGAGAAATTCATGTGCTTATGTAATCTTTGGCCTTGACCCTCGTGGAGGAGGAGGGATAGAAGGGAGTCCTGGCTTTGTAGGGCAGCACCAGCCATCTGCTGGAGATACTGAGTGGTAGACAGTCACTTGCAGGCCCTGAGCCTCTGCAGATCACGTGTCACTCTGCCCAATGTTTCCTTAACACAATGAGATAAACACATGTCTGAATTTGAGTTGCAATCTTGGAGTTTTACCATTTTGGATTTTAGAAGGCCATGGGCAGCAGATGAAACCTGGAAAATGGCAATCCCAAAGAGAAGTGATCAGAGATGTTGGTCCTGAGGGAGATGGAAGGGTTGTCTTGTGATACATGAAGAATTGCTGTGTATGGGAGGCTCTGGAAGATAGAATTGGGATCAATAGGTAAATGCGGCAGAAAGTCCATTTCTGCCCTTGCAGAGGAAAAACCTTCTCCCAGTTAATATTGCTTAAAAATGGAATGGTCTGTCTTCACAGGTAGTGAGTTCCTCGTCATTAGAGAAATTCAAGCAGAGGCTGAATGAACAAATATCAGGGATACAGTGTGGGGGGGTATGGATACTAAGACTGAGTTTTCTTTTCAGTCTCTGCTTCTCAAGTAATTCCATTCATTTTGAAATGTATTTCACTTTTCTTAATTTGGTTCCTGTAAGAGATTCTCTTTCCCCAGCCTCACCCACAGTTTCTAAGCTTTTGTCTTCAAGTTGAAGTCAAGGGCTTGTGTAGGCAAGCTGACTCTAAATAAACTGATGAGATTCTGAGCAAAATCTCTCTGGAAAATGTACGGAAATATATTCTTCTAAACTATGAAACAGATAAGCAAAATAGCTTTTATTCCAATGCGCTGTTTTGTTGAACACCCTAGAAGCAACCACTCTTGAAGACTGAGCTGTCGGAGCCAAAGTCTTTGAAATTAATAGAATGCAATTTTCTGACATTTGTGATAAATTTCTGGCCTTTCTATGCATGTGAAAGTCATAGGGGTGAGCAGAAGCAAAACTAGTAGCCAGGAGGTTATTTTGACAAGCTTCTTCCAGCCATCCCTCTATTGTCTATTCATGATCACAGCTTTTTGTTTTGCACTGAATAACAATAAAATAAAAAATGAGAACAAGTGAGAGAGAAGACCAACGATGCAATGTTCAGCCAACAATGCAAACAGAATAAAAATGTTCTTCGATTTTAGACAAAGAGAGAAGAATTTGGTTAAGGGCAAAAAAAAAAAAAATGTGGAACTTTATAAAAAGCGGGTATTGGGAATACTGTAACTTTTCTGAGCCATGCAGAGATTCATCAGGAATGTTCTTTTCAGTTCTAATCAATCTTGAGGCATTGTGGACAAACAACTCTAGTTCAGATTCTTATTTCTTGGGGGCTCTGTTTGGTTAAGTTCCTCTTTCAGACTTGGAGTCCAGTCCCCTAAGTCTGGAGGATCCTGATCTTTTCTGATCTTGTTTCAGGCATACCATGCTTTTGAACTTGTCCTGGAACATCTGATCCCCATGGCCAACTCACTGAGATCACCCTAATTGGAAAGCAGCTCTACCCCACTCCCAATGGCCAGACACCATCAATAACATCACCCTTTTCATTTTCATCATAACACTTCTCATTTTCTGACATTATCTTGTATATTTATTTATGTACTTGTATGTTGTCTGCCTTCCTTATTTGAAATATAATCTCCATAAAATCCATGCCTGTCCAGTTCACAGCATATTCCCAGCACCAGAAGTCCAATACCATGTAACCTCCCTGGACCCAGACCTAGGGTCGGTGCTCTCCCTCCTCTTTGCCACTTTCAGATGATTTTCTCTCTTTCCTTCCTAGAACTCCTCAGCTGCTTAGGAGCACAGGCTGTCAGATGATACCACCTAGTAACCTCCCCTTTTGCAATTATCTATGGTTCCTCCTAAAGACTCCCCCATTCACTGACTACTTTATTACCTGGTTTATTTGCTCTCTCTACCTGTCACCATTCCTGGTGACTTCCACAGCCATATCAAAGTCCCTGGCCTTTCAGTTTCTTGGCTTGCTCACTGCCCCAGCCCTGTCCTCCTCCTTTGCCATCTGCTCCCATTCGTCTTTACCTACAGTGTCACTCTGACTTGATCACCTCTCACTTTCCATTTGTACGCAGTTTAGATTCCCACATCCATCCATAGAATTGCCACCTTACATCATTGTAATAAACTCCCTTGCCCCTATCTCATTCTTGGTATTTGCCTGGCAAAATCCTAACCCTGATTAAATCCAACTCTGAATACTCCTCATCTGCAATCATGGCTGAAATAAAAAACCACACACCCATATTGATTTCCCTCATTTTAAATTCATGACCACAAACCTCAAGTGGCCCCTGGTGCCACTGGGTAGTGCTCCTACACTCATCTAGCTGATTCATGCTCAAACACTCCAAGAGGACTTTTTCATACTTTCTCCATCTCTTATAACCATGATCCCATCCTCACTCTCAGCTGATGACCTAGCATCACTGAAAGAATAGATATACCAAAACTAAAAATAGAACTACCATATGACCCAGCAATCCCACTACTGGGCATATACCCAGAGAAAACCATAATCCAAAAAGATACATATACCACACTGATCATTGCAGCACTATTTACAATAGCCAGGACATGGGAGCAACCTAAATGCCCATCAACAGATGAATGGATAAAGCAGATGTGGCACATATATACAATGGAATATTAGCCATAAAAAGGAATGAAATTGAGTTATTTGTAGTGAGGTGGATGGACCTAGAGTCTGTCATACAGAGTGAAGTAAACCAGAAAGAGAAAAACAAACACCATATGCTAACGCATATATATGAAATCTTAAAAAAAAAAAAAAAAGGTAATGATGAACCCAGTGACAGGGCAAGAATAAAGATGCAGATGCAGAGAACAGACTTCAGGACACGGGGGGTGGGGGGGGGGCGGGGGGGCAGGGGCGTGAAGGGGAAGCTGGGATGAAGTGAGAGTAGCATTGACATATATACACTACCAAATGTAAAATAGATAGCTAGTGGGAAGCTGTTGCATAACACAGGGATATCAACTTGATGATTGGTGATGACTTAGAGAAGTGGGATGGGGAGGGTGGGAAGGAGTTGTGGAAGGGAGGGGATATGGGGATACATGTATAACTACAGTTGATTCACTTTGTTGTACAGCAGAAACTGGCACAACAGTGTAAAGCAATTATACCCCAATAAAGAGCTTAAAAAAATAAAATAAAAAATAAAATAAAATAATTGAGAATTTAAAAAAATAAAATGAAAAAATAAAAAAGCAAAAAAAAAAAAAAAGAATAGATATTCCTATGGCTGTATCCATCTACCCGCCTGCACAGTGAATGCATGAAGTCCACCTCCCTCCTGTTACCAGGAATGAAGTGTACATCCCTCCGTCAAAGGCAAGCCCTCTCCCCTTAGCACTGAACTTCTCCCCTTCCACTCAAGGTCATTTTTCCTGCACAGGCTCCTCTTTCTGCTGCATCATCACTTTCCCCTCCCTCCTCAGTCATCCTTATCAGCAGACAAATGTACTGTAATATCTCTCATCTTAAAAATAAAGGTATCTCTTGACACCACAATCTTCTCCAGCAGCTGCCTCCTTTCTCTGTGCCCCTTTATAGCAAAACTCCTTGAAAAACTTAACCATATCCATAATTTCCACAACCTCACCAACTGGTCTCTCTTGCATGCTCCCCAATGATGTTTTTTTCCCCAACCACTCCACCCATTGGGTCATTGTCAAAGTCCCCACTTGCATCAGTCAGCTCAGGCTGCTACTTAAAAAATGCCATAGACTGGGTGACTTAAAAGAAAATATTCATTTTTCAAAGTTCTAGAGGCTAGGAAGTCCAAGATTGAGGTGCTGGGTGATTCAATTCCTGGTAAAGGCCCTCTTCCTGGCTTGTAGATGGTGGCCTTCTTGCTGTATCCTCATATGGTGGAGAGAGAGAGAGACAGAGACAGAGACAGAGAAAGGGAGAGAGAGAGAGGGAGGGAGGGAGGGAGAGAGAGAGCACACACTCTGGTCTTTTCTTCTTTCTTCTTCTTATAAGGACACTAATCCCATCTCAGGGGCCCCACCCCCATGACCTCAACTTAACCTAATCACTTGCAACCAGAAGTCCATGGGAGATGACTTAGCATTGGCAACAAATACTTATAATGTGGGAGATCCTGGGGGAAGTGCTGGGGCCTCCACTGCAATCATTGCAGTGTGGGTGGGCAGGTCTGCAAAGATTAACATGGAGAGCAAAACTGATGCAAGAGAAACTTTTCTGAAGAAGCATGTGTGAGGGGCACAATATGACTGAAAAGATTTAGGCAGGGTCCCTAAGCCAGGAGAACACCTTGAGCAAGGACACTGAAGCCACAGACTGGACAGGAAGACTTCCTCTCTCTTTGTGTGTGAGACCTCCCTGAGCTGATGATCCTACAGCTTCTCCTGGCCCATGCTGAAGAAGACGCACTTCTCCACATCACTCTCCAGGGTCCACTCTAATGAAGGTCTGACCTGTTTACAATAGCATTTTACCAACTGCATGGTATTTCTTTAAAGTTGCTTTCTGTTCTCTGCATCCTCAATTCTTCCCTATTGCATTTAACCTAAAATCACTCAGGATGAGGAGCCTTGGATCTGTTTTCTCCAATTCAGCTCTACTGTAATGAAGAGGATACTTGATCTCTTTCTGATTTCCATGTCTGTTTCTGATTTAAAATCTGGAGATTGGACTTATTGGCCCCCTTAGAAACTGGAAAACCTCCGGAATCAGTTCAAAATGTGGTCTCTTACGAGAGCCTTCACTGACTCCCAGCAGACTCAGTGGCTTCCTCTGGCTTCTGCTGCTCTTTGCACACACTGGCCAAGGGGCTTAAGACACTGTCTTGTGGCAAGCTCCTGGAGCACCCAGCCTGTGTCTGCTCCTTGTCTGTTCCCCCAGCTCTCGGCTCAGAACAGATGCCCATAACCATCCCTTAAATGCATGACTGCAAGAATCAGCCACAACTTTTGAGACAGGAGCAGCACAGAGGCTCTGGCAAAGCCCCAGCGCACTCTGTAGTGATCACATGAGACCTACCCCAGAGGATGGCTATTATACGATGCCAAAGGGGCATCTCTGTTTCCAAGGCTCTGAGGCACACTCCCCAAAAGCCCAAGCTTAAAACCATTTTCTGGGGCTTGGGCCTTGTCTTTGGAAAAATGTAGATTTTTTTCCCTATGTCCCCATTCCCACCCTACACTACTGACGACCAAGCTTTTCTCTAGGTCATTCCATCAGGTCACCAAATTTGAATAGAGAAAGCCGTTAAAAACCAATCACTCTGGATCCTAATTGAAATAAGGCAACTAGAAAAAGACATCTCTTCAGACCACAGGGTAACCTGAATACAGACTGGGTAATAGTATAGAATTATCATTTTCTTAGTTTTATTAGATATGTATAATATATATGGTTTTTATTAGTTAAAAGCACATGCAGAAGAATTGGTTGACAGGTGAAAATGATATAATATCTGTAATTTGCTTTAAAATACTTTAGGAAAGTAAAGGGGATGGAAGAAGAGATAAACCAAGACTGGGAAGATGTTGACAATTTTTGAAGCTGGGGGATAGGTACATGGAATTTCATTTTACTCTCTTGCGTATGTTTGAACATTTCTATTTAAAAAAAAAAAAAAGTCAACATCTTGGTTCTTCCCTCTCAAGGCTGCAAACTACCAGAACCCCCCTCAGGTTCCAGAGGGTCATGGACTGCCCTGTGCATTTTTTGTCTGAATGTGTTTGTTTCTATGTATCAACTCAAGAATCCGTAGACCTATTAGTATCTCAGCTTCACTAATAACCCTCAGGTTCAATTTTTTTAAAAAAATGAGTTGGCAATGATATCAAGCTTAAAAGAATGATAAGGTCATCTTGCAAAGGTCGAGGGATTAGAGAAGCCCAAAGGGGGCCAGCCCCTGACCTAGGGCCTGACCTTCATCACAGTGAGAGAATTTTTCTCCCACCAAAATAGCTACACAAACCAGAGTGGATGAAAGTAGAGGCTCTAGGCCCTGGGCTTTGCTGACTGTGAGCAGAATATGCCCCCTGGGGGCCTATCACCAGAGCCTGGACCCCCCAGCAGTGGGAGTAATTAAGCTAGGAAAGGTCACCGATTCATAATTTATGTCAAATGGCTGGATTTAACCAGCAGCCCCCTCCTCCACTAGTGCCCACCTCCGCGCTGAGGGAAAGGGGCCATCTGAAGAGTTCCGGGCCTGCAAAGTCACCTGCCTGCATTACCTGGGGGCAGAGCACTCCTGCGGGACATGAGGACAATCTGGGGCCAAGTTGGGGGTGGGGTATGACTACTCCCATGTGGTTAAGGTGTTTAATTGGGGGCCTGGAATAGGGGACTTAAGCAAGGCCATGCCCTTGTACTTGAGGTCACTCAGTAATCACTTACCAAGTCCGATAATCATCACAGACCATCACCATTTGTTAAGCGCTTACTGTATGCTAAGTCTTTTTCAGGTATTAGCACATTCAATCCTCCTGCCTACTCTAATAGGTGTCAGATCATCTCCTTTCACAGATGAAGAAAAAGATGGTTGGGGGCGGGGGTTATATACATTGAATTAATCAGATCCCCGGGATTTATAACCATCTCAGATTAACTCTGGGGCCCCTGCTCTTAACCTTTGCTGGGTCTTGCCCAATGACAATCATCCTGGGCTGAAAATGAAGGTCATCCAACTCTCTGAGTGACAGTTTACTGTGGTCCTATTTCATGTTTTGATCAGAGAGGTCACTATAGACTGACCAGCTCATCTGAAGACTGGAAGTGGCTGGAAGGAAAGGAAGCTGTCTGCTTAGCCCCAAATTCTCTCGTCTTGCTCAACCCCACAGCCACTCAACCACACAGCACACCACCACCTCCCTGTAAAGGCAAGTGGTGAACATTCGCAAGTGTTTGTGGCACTTGCCCTGGGACCCAGTCTCCTTTGGGTTGACCCCATCCCTGCTGGCCTCTGACATTCTGGGTCTGCAGTGAGGATCTCAGCTCCCTCCCCTAGTCCTTGTGGCCTTTAACTTTGGCCTCTATGCTACTGCACAAGCTGCTGCTGCAGAGCTTATGGTGAATGTCAGGACCCCCTCATTCCAGCCATTTAGTTGATGATCCCTGAGAACCCAGCTGCAGCCCAGCCCTAATGTCTCAACCTCACCAGGCCAGGACCCCAGTGAGGCACGGGTGACGTGCACCTGCTCTTTCTGGCTTGAGTGTGGTGACTCTCTGATCAGAGGCTCTGCTTTGGGAATCCAGCCACCCAAATCTTTTTATATGATCTAAAATTCCTTCCTAGTTGTTCTTGATGTTCTTTTTCAAACTGCTGGCCTGTCATTGCACCCTGAGAAGACCCGAGGAAGAGAATTCTGTTTTCACTTGGGTGGGACCATTAAGGGAAGGAGCAGCTCTTCCTGGAAGCAGAACATGGAGGTGGAAGGAGGAAGCTGCAGCAGCTCCCAGGTGAAAGTGAGCAGAAGAAATGAGGCTTCTGGTCCAAGAAGAGGATTTTCAGGGTCTGGAGCCAGTCAGGCAGCACCTGCCCTGAGCTACATCTCTGGAGGCACCTACCATTGGAGCCTGGGAGATCAGAGAAGGAAGGCGAAGGCCTCCTTGGATGGTTGCCCCGGCTCTGGTCCAGGTGATTGAGCTTCTGAGAAGATCTCAAAGCTTTACCTGGCAGATCTGCACAGCACTGGTTCTCACTGTGCAGCTGATTTTAGGAATTTCAGGTTGAGGATATGCCCCTCTCGCATCTTGTGGCCCGCAAACCTATCCTTTGCCTTTAGACACTTCATGGCTATTTCTTCCCTTCCTGGCAAGGAGAAATTGATCAAATTAAAAACAACTCCCCCACCCCACCCCCACTACCACCAATTTTGAAACTCTTATCTCAGTTAATCCATCTGATTAAAATTGATTGAGCACCTGCTAGGCAACAGACACTAAGCAAGGGCCGAAAAAACCAAAGTGAACAAAACAGGTGCAGAACTTGCCCTCACACCGCCGATGATCTGGTCCCTATCTGGTCTAGGAGACCGATGATTAGGTAAGTCGTTCCCATGAAATCTGAGGGCAGTTAAGGCAGCAGAAATATAGGGTCTATAAAGGGCTCTCAGGGGCCTAAAGCAGATAGGAAGATGGGACCCTCCTCCCAAAGCAGATGCTCAAAACAAGGAAGGGCTCAACGTTTGAGTCTCTGGGCCGTGTGGGGGAATGAGAGGGCAGTCAGCGTTGAGGGAGGTGCACGGGAATTGCTTTCTTGGCCAAGGAACTGTCTGAGCAGGTTTGAGGGTAGCCAGAGGGGACTGATGAAAGCAGAGCCCAAGTTCCACGCATAAGCCCGAAGGCAGCCTCCAGGAAACCGGGATGGCTTTCAGGGAGAGCAACTGACTTCCCTTTGTCGTGCTGTTTGGCTCTAACAATTTAATCCAATGAATCACGGAACCCCCCCTCCACCCTCCCAACCCCCTTCCACCCCAGGTGAGCACAGCTGTGAGGAAAGCGATTGGTTTTTGGCAATTTTCACGTGCAGAAATCATAAAGAACTGGACAGGAGACAAGCCAGGCCGTCCTCTGCCCTTGGGGGCCTGGGGTTGGGCTCCATCAGCCACTGCAGGTTTCTGCTCGCCAGGCCAGTGGGTGGCTCTCCAGCCCCCTGTGAAGAAGCCCACTCAGGAACCAAGGCCTCAGTGGGCTCTGGGCCTCCTTGCCACGATTTTCTCAGCGCTTTCGAAACTCATCCCACTCCATTGTACAAAGATTGCTGAGATTTCCTAAAAGCTGGATCGCCTCCCAGAGGGAGGGCAAGTCAGCAAAACTGTCAGGTGCCTTCAGGAGCAGGGCTGAAAACCCCCCCTGGGGGGTGTGTCTGAATGTGGCCTGTGCGTGTATGTCTGTGGGGCAGCGTGCATGTGTGCGTGTGTGTGTGTAGGGGAAAGAATTCCTCAGAATGAGACAAAACATGCTCCCATCAAGCTTAGCTGCTGTTCCTACCAGCAGCCTAAACCAAATGCATCACCTGTCTTCAGCACTAGGCGGTCTCCACACTGCTGGGGCGAATTTGCCTATTACCAGGGTGCTGGGCAGGGCCCTAGCGGGGCAGATAGTTCTTACATACCTTGAAGGGCAGGTTGCCCCCATGGGCTACGGGGTACCTCCCTTTTTAACTTCACAGATGTTATCCGATGCCAACCCCTACCTCCCCTTCATCTTCCGCCCTTGGTTCTCTGGCCCCCTCCCAGCTCCACATACACTTTGCTAATTTGGGAGGCCTGAGAACCCCACCCCAGGCCCTCTCTTCTCCCATAGCCAGCTCAGAGGTTGGAGGGAGAGATGGGGGGAGAATGTGTGTGCAAGTGTGAGAAAGAGGGGAGAGAGTACCAAGGGCGGGAGACGAGTGGGAGGAGGAGGGGACTCTGCAGTCCTCATTAGAGCGCTAATTGCACAGTAATGACTTGGTGTTATCCTCAGAAACGTATCCTGAAAAACAGTCAGCTGCCCCAGCAGACACATACTTGCTTCCCAGTGATGGCTTGATACTTGGAAAAATGAGCAATTTCTTCTCATGAAGAAACTTTTCAGGACCAGACTCTGGTGTGTTCACAGAGGAGTTTGGTGCTGGTTTCCCCCAGCTTCCTGCACCTTCATCATAACCTCTCTGAGGGCAGGGTTTGGGCTTCCTCAGCTGGACTCCTGATGGGTTGGAACAATCTGGGCTCTTTGTAAAAATCCAGCCAAGTGAGAGTGAGCTTCCTAGCGGTGAATGTGGGAATGCATGAGAGCTGATGGTCCTCTCTCCCACCTGACCCTCATCTGTGCTCCAGCCCAGGAAAGCTGCTCACTCCCCTTTGCACAGAGGGCTTATTTTTGCCTGAAAGCCTTGCCCCAGGTTGTCCCTAATGCCTGGAATGAAGGTGTTCACCTTTCCTTCCAGTATAGCCTGCCTAAAAAACTCAAAACCCTACTCCCCCAGGAAGCCGTCCCCAATTTGGGCCATTTAATTCTACTCGGGGATTCTTCCAACACTCACACCCTTGTTTTGCACTGTATTACATTCACGTATCTACCTGTCTTCAGAGCAGTAGTCACTCACTTAAGGTGGATTAGGCGTAAGGCACTGAGGAGGTGAAGATGAATGAGATACAGACCCCAGCTCAAGGAGCTTACAGCCTAGTGACAAGTCAATAGTGTGCTGTTGCTAAGCTCTGTGAAAAAAATAGTGAGCATTGGGCTGATGAGAAATGGGACATCTGAGTCAGCTTTGGAAATCAAGGAAGGGGCTGTTCTGAGGGCTTTATGTGTGTCAGTTCATTTAAACCTCTTGGTAAACTGAAGAGAGAGGTATTGCTATTATCTCCATTTTATGAACAGGAAAACTGAAGCACAGAGAGGTTTAGTAACTTACCCAAGGTCACACAGCTACTACAATGACAGATCTAAGATGTGAATGCAGACAGCCTAGCTCCAAAGCCCACAGTCTTAACCTCTATGCCTCACTATGTCCTATAGGAACCAGCTGGGTGATGAGGAAAAGAGGAAAGGTGTTCAAGTCAGAGGGACAAGCAGTTGCAAAGTTCCTCTAGAATCTAGAGAGGGCATGGGTAAAGAAGAGAGGATCTTCAGGAACAATCAGCAAAAGCAAGGAGGTTGGGTGGGTTGTGAGGATGAGAGACAGGGATTATTACTCTCTGTGACCACAGCACAGGCAGCCTACAGGGATACCCTGAGTGTCTAGAGGGGAGGCTACATAGGTGGACGGAGGCCATGTCTGGAAGGAACTTGTATGCCACACTAGAGGGTGTCAACCTCATCTTGGAGATCCCAGGAAGTCTGTGAAGGGTTTTAAGCAAGAGGGTGACATGATTAGAGTATTCCATAAGGTGACTGCCATGATCCAGAAGAGGGATGTCATGTGTCTAAGATAGGGCAGTGACAGTGGTGAGGAGGATGGGGATTCGATCATTTTAAAGATTAAAAACAAGAGGATTTGGTAACAGACAGAATGTTGGTTGATGAGGAAGAGGAAAGAATCAAGGAGGGCTCTGAGGTTCTGGGTTTAGTTTGGTTTAGTTATGTCCTTCTTTAAAGAGGTAGAGCGGGTTTGTGAAGGAAAATATGAATTCTATCTTGAACATGTTAGATTCGGGAGGTCTGGGGTAAAAGTATTCAGAAGAGGAATTTAGAAATGCATGTGTAGAACCAAGGACAGACTGATGAGTCAGACTCAGAATTGAGAGTCCTTAGGGTCTAGGCTCTGGGGTAAGGCTGCCTGGGTTCAAATCTGGGCTCCATCACTTGACATCTATAAACTGCAGATAACAAGGGTTGTTGCAAGAATTAAATGATGTAATCCATATTAACCAAGCTACACAGATCCTGAAAAACAATGTCTTAGTAAGTGTTTAGTACTATTACTGTTGGTATTATTTACTATTTAAAGCCCTCAGAGTAGATGAGATTACTCAAGAGAATGTGCAGAGACAGGAGAAGAAATGAGAGTTGAACATTGGAGAAAATGGAAGGGTTGGGAGGAGGCAGAGGAGAGAGTGAGAGAATCAGGAAAAGCGGGCAATCAGGAAAAGAGTCATGCCACAGAAGAGAATTTCACAGTTGATGTGGGCGCGGGCAACTCTGCAGCAAAGAGGTCAAAGAACTCATTTTAAGCCAATTTCATGTGTGGCCTCTCTCCACAACCGACGAAGCCTGTACGCTTAGACCTCAGCACGTTTTGTGTGATCGTAGGCCAGTGCTTATGGGAAACAACACAGGACTGTGTCTCATGTGCCTGGTACAGGACTGGGACTTAGTAGGATCTCAATAAATGCTGAATGAATGAATGATGTGAAAATACATGCTCAAGTTCTGGCTCTGTCACTTGCTATGATCCCAAGTCAGTTATTTTTAGCCCTCTTGAGACCTCACCAGTAAAAGAAGATAATCATATCCACTTCCTAGGGCTGTTGCAAGTATGAAGTGAGCCAACATAGGTGAGAGTGTTGTAGAAACCGTACTCCTTTACAAATGTACAGGAGTAGTAATAAAAGTGGGGGCTGAATCAATAAAACTATTCACTGTGCCTCTAGCAAACAGCAGACACGTAGATGAGGCTTGGGGCTGGGACGCAAAAGGATTTTTATTCTACTGAATGGATGGAGGCTAAAATTTAGGGAACAGATTTGTTCTCTCCAGGGGCTCCAGCCCTTCAGTTGCACAGGGGGCTGTAGCCCCCTGACCCAAAGCACGCTCTGTTGATTCTTCCTGCTTGTGCTCTGTTGAAATCAAGGATTAAGACTTCCTAGTTTTGACAGGGCCTTTTTTGGATTTGTCAACTTTAATTAGGTTTGGCATTTTATCTGGTTTCTTTTCATTAGTGGAACAGCCAGAGTCCTGAGATTACGAACTCTCTCCAGGCTCCGTGGGGATAATTCCAGTCTTTGGGTCCTGGTCTTACAAGAATCTTGGCTTGGCCCTTTCCTGGAATCTGTGCTATGACCGCAGGACCCAGCCCAGCTGCAGTAGAGACTCCCTAAGCTGCCCTCTGAGGAGTCCTATCTCTGTCAAGAGGGAAGCAGCCAAGCATGTCCTGAGCCATGAAGCTGTCTGGCCCCAGCCCTGTGTTTCATCAATGACGCTGCCTTTTCTCTAGACCAGCAACTGGGTCCAATTGGTAATTGCTAAGGTCAGAGGGCCAAGACCTTTGCAAAGAAACACAGGAATGACTCTTCTGCTGCTCTGTAATTTCCTTCCAAATACTTTTCAGTTATTATGAGGTCAATTTTAAAATCTTATACCCTTTTTTGTAAAAGAAAAAAAATTATTCATACCCTCACCATCCTCCCTAGTAGAAGGAAGGGACACTTCTTAGGGATCAGAAGGCCTAGATAACAGTTATCTGTTTGTGTGACCAGGGACCACATTTCCTCATTTACCAAATGGACTACTAGCACCCACCCATTCTGTCTCTTAGGGTTGTTATAAAATTAAATGAGAGAAATTTGCTCATGGCAAACTTCAGGGTATGGGTCATCCTCTAGACAGTGTGCCTGCTGGCTTTCCCTCTGTGATCTGAGAGAAGGAATAAAGGGATAGGAACTGCCATTTCTTTGAACACCTGCCACGAATCTGCCATAATATAATAAGCATTTAACTCCAGGTATTTAACTCTTGCACACTATAAAGCAGGCCTTATATGTCCCAATTCACAGATGAAAAAGTTGAGGTTCAGAGAGCTAAAGCACAGTGCCTTAAGTGATACAGCTCGTAAGAGCCAGGATTTGAAGACAGGTCTGTCTAAATCCAAAACTGATCCTCTTTCTTCTACCCAAGTTCAGTGTGAAGAGGAGCACACTTGGCTTCCTTCTTAGCTCTTCCCCTCCTACATCATTCTTACTTCTCAAGTGATGCAGAGAAAGCCCTGGACCCACCATTGCCAGGTCCAGGTCTAAAACTGTTTTAGGGATGATGTTGCCTTCTGACCTTGAACCTGTATTTGCTTTCCTGGTCCCCAGCCTGCTTTAGCCCACAAAGCCAGGCTGGATGCAGCAAACTCCGTCCAGTCTTCCCAAGTCTGCTCTGGAACTTAAGATCCAGATGCTTAAGCAGAAAGCAGAAGTGGGGCCTCTGAAATGGGGAAGGAATGAGAGAGGGGCAAATATACTCCTGGCACAGGAGGTTTGAATTGTTGAGGACCTTTCCTAGAATAAAAGCAAGACTGGAATCTCAAAAAACACCTGGGCATTGACTCAGGGCTCTGCAATGTCTTCTGCATCTTTCAGGCAAGGAGGAATTCCTGAAAGCTCTTACAATGACTTGGAAGGGCATGGTTTGCAGAAGTCACCCAGCTTTGGCTAGAGTTGCTACGTTGGTGTGGGGGTGGGGGGCACAGGGTGACATCTGCTGGGGATACTGATAAAGCTGTTCTGGCAGAAACCCCATGGGGATTCTATAGAAGAATGTGTTCCAAACAATGGTATAAAGTTACTCCCACTCCGCAGTTCAGGACGTCAACTTAATTCTCCACCAGCAGTAGAACAGGTTCAGCTGAAGTCTGTTCTCTTAGAGTAAATTAAAAACCTTCACAGAAAGTGGCCAGATACTTCAGTAAGCCGGAGTTGGGAGAGGTGGAGAGAGAAGATCAGTGGTCCTCAAGGTTGGGTCAGAGCCCTCTTGGCTCCAATCTGTTTGGCAAAGCAGCGGGTCTGCTTGTGTCTATTTCTCTCTGCCTCTCGCTGCGCGTCAGACAATTCACCTACGAACCGTCAGAATGCTCCCTTCACATCTCTGCTGGGGGTTTGGAGGGGAGGAGGGAATGGGGAAAGGGTTCCCTATTTAGAAATTGCATTGAGATGAAAAGACAATATGACACATCGGCTCATGTCAAAGGAGCTCATTCTTTCCGCCTACAGCATTAGCAATTTCCTACTGAGGTTTAATTTTTCTAGAAATTATTATTTTGTTTTAATTTATTTTATTTGTAGCATAACTCAGTGGGACATTGCTGCTCAGAGCAGGGTAGGAAGCTTCCAAGGGCAGTCAGGCCACTGCCTAAAGTGACTTGGGCTGGGGGTGGGGGGGACAGGGGAAGCGCACTTTGGCTATTTCTGATCAGAGGAGGGCATAGGAGTGGGAGGTCTCTGGTTTTTGCCTCAAACCTCCTCTCATTCTGCCTCTTGCCTCAACTCCAGCCCCCTCTCCTGCTTCTGAGCCGTCTGGCCTGGGGGTCTTCCGGCTCAGGATGCTTCACCATGACTGTACAGGAGATGAGAGGAATGAGAGAGGAGAAGCCCAAAGTGAGTCTGGACATCTGTGACACACGCTCTTCTTGAGAGCCAGAAAAACCTGCTCCTCACTCTTCCTTCCTTTCCCCACTCAGCTTCCTCCTTCTGCCTCCTGTAAAATCCTAGAGTGTGGATACTGGAAGGAGCCTCAAAGAACTCCTCATCCCACTTCATTGTCTTGTTGATAAGGAAACTGAGGCCCTGACAGGGGAGGTGACTGCCCCAGGGCTGGTTTGGTGTGCCAGTCCTGGAGACCAGGCTCCTGAGGCACTGCCCTGTGCCCTTGATTGCCTATGCCATGCTGCCTGTCTCTGCCCTCCTTCTCTCCCCCACCCCTAAACAAAACTCAGAATGGTCTTCCTGTGAGAGATAGAATTGAGGGGCAACAACTCCACTTCTTTCCTCTCCTTTCCTCCCTAGGTGTGAGTAGGAAGGACCCCAGGAGTCTGAATTTTGTCTCTTCATATGGGAAGAAGCATAGATGTGCTTTGGGAGTGGGCTCGTAGGGGAAAGGTGTTTTAGGGAGGAAAGGGTCCCTTCTGTACACAAGGATTTTTTTTTTTTTTTCTGCTTTGTGGCTGGTTATGTGACCAAAAGTATCAGCAACTGACTGTAGGGGAGAGGGCAGGAAAACGACAACTAAGGCAGAGCTTTTCTCTTAATATAAAGAAAAAAAAAAAACTACACTTCTCTTTTATCTCTTTTTCTGAATGTGTCCCTTGATATGCATGCCAGTTCTGTGTCTCTCTCTGTTCTCTGTATCTATCTCCTATATTTGTCTCTCTATATATCTCTCTTATCCTCTGCCTCTCCCTGTGTCTCTCTCTCTTTCTCTTCTCTCTGTCTCTCTCATTTCTCTCTCTCATACACACACACACACACACAGTCACTTGCACAATACAAATTCAATAGTTATTGACGAACCGAGGATCCCCAGCCCCTTTCCACAGCCCTGTCAGAGCAGAAGCTTTTTCTCCCAGTTTGGTTCAGAAATGTCAGGTCCGGAGCTGCTGCCGGGGCGCCAGAGACGCTGCAGAACCGCCTGCCGAGTGTGGAGGCTGAATCCGGGAACAATGAGAAATTATCTGTTAATTCTCGGTTCCTGCCACCTGCTCTGCTCCGAACAGGCTCCTTTGCCTTCAGTTTAGATGCAAATTCCCCCACTCGATGTAAAGCAAAATATTGATTTCCCTGCATCACGGGCCTGGGCCCTTGGAACGGACCTGTGTTTTTTCATTCCCTGCAAAGGCAAAACAAGGCGCTTTGTTCTGCAAATTTCCCCGGGAACTCGAGAGGGGGAGGGAGAAATCGCCGCGGAGTGACAGAGTTGCCATAAACATGGGCAGAGTGCGGTTCTTCTCCACTTGTTATTTTACGTAAACACAAACCTACCCCCTCGGAAACTGCTAATGAGCGTGTGACAAGAGGCCTCTGAGCTCCAGTCTCTCCCAGATACTGAGCTCTGTAACAGCTGGTGGAGGGAAAAGCGATGGCGCCTCTGGGCTCCTCAGGTGGGTTCTAGAAGCACTGGGAGGAGAATGCGGACTCCACAGCCTCACCTTGGGAGCGCAACCGAGCACATCCCACAGGAAGGCGGCCTGGATTGCATTGTGTGGCCGGGATCACGCCTGCTCAGTCCCTCCCGCTTGAGTTCCCAGCACTCCCCTATCGCAGGCTCCTGAAGTCAGGGTGGAAGCTTCGAACCCGCCGCTATTGCCCGCCCCACCCCCATTCCCTAAGGGGGTGCCCATGACGGTTGCACCAACGGGGCCTTCAGCACCCTGGACAGAGCTAGGAAGCGCAGGCGGAGAGGGAAAATCGCCTTGTTAGGCCAGGGTCCTCTTAGGCCTCGGCTTGACCCTCTGTACCCGAGGCACTAGCTACCCAGGGCTGTCAAGGGTCGGCTAGCGCGGCTGGCGCAGATGGAGCACGATGGAGACCGCCAGGAGCTGGGCCTCCGAATCTCCTCCCTCCGGAACGTGAGTCACCGCCCGAGCCACTTCCAATTAGCGTGTTAATTAGGAGGAAAGACCCTCCTCCACCCGCCACCCGGGTACACACCAGCCCCGTGTCTTGCAGAGGCTCCAGCTAAAGTTTCCTTCCCTGCTCCGGGAAGGTAAAGGGAGCTGAGCCTGGAGTTTCGGGTGAACCCCACAGAGGAAGGGGCCCACCCGCTGACCAGCCGAGGACGCAAGACTTTTGTGTCAGGGCCCCCTCAGGGCCGCGACCTGTTCACAGACCTCCAGCTGAGTGTTCACAAACCTCCAGTTGAGTGTGGCGCCTAGGAGCTCCTCAGTCAACCTGCTCCTGGACCTCGCACCACAATTCCTGGAGGAAATTTTTCTGCCCTGTCTAGCCTCAATCCTCCCGTTTAGTCTTTGGTCTTTCTGGCCCTTGCTAAGCTTAATAGCAAGTGTAACATCGGTGATGTTGCACCGATGCGGAGAGATGGGTCTGGCGGGAACCAAGAGCCCTCTTAAAACGCCCCCCATTCCTATTCGCCAGAAACTTTCCCCTCCGTTGCCATAGAGAGAGACGGCCGCTGCCTCCCGTTGCCATAGCAACGTGCGGGTACCGCCGACCGCAGGATTGCTGGGCTCAGAAAGTCTTTTTGCAGTTCGCATCGCCCCGCAGTCTTAGGGTCTTCTGCCTTGGAAGCTGTGACTTGGGGCAAGTCTGACTAACTTCTCCCATCAGGAACCCTGGCCAAGATCCTGCCACCCCCAACGAGGTCATCCTTCATTCTGTAATAGGTTTGTCTATTTCGTTGCCACTTGTGTGGCATGTGGCAATTTACCAAGTGTTTTCACAAACACTATCTTTATATCTCCAGGCAGCCCGTGAAGCACTCGTAATCATTATACCCCTTTTACAGAGAGGAAAAATTGAGGCTCAGAGAGGCCCAAGGTCACACCAGGCAGTGAATGCGGAGCCAGATCCCAGGCTCTTTGCTGAGTCTTGAACCCTTCAGGATGTGGGACAACCAGGCTCCATCGCCTTGAACCTCCCGGACTCAGGCTGGTCGCTGAGTGTAGAGGGGGCGGCCGTGAGGCGCCAGACTTGCCAGCTGCCGTGGGATGCCACGTGAGGGGCGGAGACCCTGCGGGGAAGTGATTAAAAGCCGAACGGAGCCGGAGGGGGCCGCTGCGGGGAGGGTCTCCTTGGGGCCGTCTAGCCCCGCCCCAGTCCGGCCGAGGCGCGGTTTCGGGCGGCTGCTTGGAGGGCTGGGTTGTCCGGGGCATGAGCGGGGTGTGGGGGACCGAGGAGCCTCGGTGCCAGGCGGCGCTCGCGGTCCTGGCCTCGCTGTGCCGGGCCGGGCCGCCCCCTCTCGGGCTGGACGTGGAGACTTGTCGGAGCTTCGAGCTAGAGCCCCCAGAGCGAAGTCCGAGTGCTGCCGACTCAGGTAACAGAAAAGCCGAGGCCCCCTCCCTTCCTGGATTCTCGCCCTGGCTGTCCCCGCTCCCCAAAGCCCCAGCCCCGGGAACCCCGGAACCTAGATGGAGAACTCCGGCTCAGGATTCTGGATTCGGATCCAGTCTCGGCCAGTGAGTGCCCTGGCCCATCGCCCGCAGGGCAAGCAGAGAGACGCGAAGGGGAACCGAGAGGAAGAGAATCCCACTGCCCCCTCCGGTGTGACTCTGCGGGGCCCCCGCGGAGAACCGGGCTCCCCGGACGCGGCGCCCCGAGGGGCCTCAGTTTCCTTCTTGTCTCTCTGCTCGCCCTGCAGGCGCTCTGCCAGGGGAGGGGTCCGTGGAGCGAGCAGGAGACCAGGGACCTCCCGGCTGAGGAAGTAGCTCGTCTCTTCGGGGGTGTCGAGGTCTCTGGGTCCGTCTGTCGGTGTGTCCGTCAGTTTATCTGTTCTCTCGGGGAACGGGGCCCGAGCCCCCTGGGTCTCTCAGGGAGAAACTTGGGTCTGCGGCTGGCACGAGGTCTTTGTGTCCGGGTGTCTCCGTCTGCGAGTGGCTTTCTGCGTCTCCGCTGGGGGGCGGGGGGCGGGTTGGGGGAGGGTGTCTCGGCGTCCTTCCCCCACCGCACACCCCCCGCCCCTATAACTCGCTCCCTCGGTCTCTCTCTGACTCACTCGGACTCGGGGCCGGTGCGCGACTGAGCCGGTGCCTCTTGCCGACTTTGCCAATCGGGCGCCTCCTGCCCGAACGGTGCGCACCCTGCGCCGGACGCAGTCCCAGGCGGCTGCCGAACCCAGGCGGGAGCCCGAGCCGGGTCGAGCTCGCCGGAGCCGGTGAGTCCGGAGCCGGAGCCCCGCGGGGCCCGGGCCCGGCGCACAGCTGCGGCGTCTCCCGGGAGTCGCGACAGCGGCAATGGCGTGTCGCGCCCTGGCGGCCGGAGCCGCGGGAGGGTGGGCGGCGTGGCGGCCGGGCGGCCGCGGGTATTTACCTGCCTCACCCGCGCCGCGCGGCCGCGCTCGCCCGCTGCAGCCGGGCTTCTTTGTCCGGATCCCGACGTCTGGAGGGTCCTGGGCGGGAGGGAGTACCGGGTCGCCTTCCCTCCGGGGAGGGGAGAGGCTGGGGGCAGTGCGAAGCCCCGAGAGGACGCGGAGTGGGGGTGGGGAGATCCTGCAGGGATCAAGGCGCCGGGGTTCTTTTGGCTCCGCAGACTCCACCCCTCCTTGTACCCCGACCCTGACCCCAGTGGCGCTGGGCCTAGAGGTACGCTGGGGTCGCCCCGCGGCTGCGCACCACCCGCGCGGGACAGCGAGGAGGGGGCCTCGAGAGGCGGGAATTTTGTCTCCACGAGCTTCTCCTGGGACCAGAAGCGGGGACTGGAGCCGCGGTTCTGGGAGGAGGTACAGGTGGGGTAAGCTCCCCAGAGGCCGCAGGTTCCAGGGCCCTGTTTTAACTTGAGGTTAAAGGTCGGAGATACAGATAGGTCCTAGGTTAGGAACAGCGCCTCTGGGGAATAGGGGAGAGACAGAAGGGTGTGGGCTAGTGGGCCCAGGGGAGGCTTGTGTGCATGAGGGGGCTGTGTCCAGCCTGGGGGCGGCAGGTGGAGCCCACTGCGGCCCTGTGTGTGTTGTAGGGGGCGCTGCTCCTCCTGCCACCCCCCAATCTGGCCCTGGCAATGTTTAATCAATGGGTTGATTACTGCAGCAGAAGGGACTGAGGTTAGACCTTCAGAGGAACTTTTAGAGGGTGGTACAGTGATGGAGGTTAAAGAGGTTGATTCTTCTTGACTCTCTGAACAAATTAGGTCCAGCAAGCATTATCAGACTCTGGTTCTCGGTGCCATCACCAACATACACCACCTATATCCATCAGACACACAATTTCCCCCAAGTCAGGGAGTCTCTTCCTGCCGGCTTCCCCAGCTCCCTTCCATCCTTTCCTCCAATGATCCATCTCCAGCAGGGCCCTTAATGCTGGTTCTATCCCCTCAGACCCTAAAAGGGCTAATTCAAGGTGAGAACACACCTGTCGAGTTCCACCTGGGATGGAGGCTGTTTCTCTGTCTGTTTACGGCAGAAGTGCTGAGAGTCATGGGGGGAGGGGTGGCTGGCATATGTGTAGCACATCCTGATACAGGGAGGCACTGGTATTCTAACTCCAGAGGGACACCCCATAGTCTGGAATGACAGGTGCCTGGGTGGCCTGACTAGGGGTGAGAGAATGCTGAGGGGTGAGGGCCAGCAGGCCCAGATGAATCAGTATGCCTTCCCTGCAGGCTGCTTCAGAAAGCGAGGTTGAGTTGTTAGCCCTGGGGAACTTTAACTTTGGCTGCTGAGTCACAAGCTTCAGTATGCCCTGGGGCCAAGCTGTGGGGTGGTGCTGAAAGGGATGGGGGAGGCCAAAGGAGACCCTTGATCACAGCAGAAGAAAGAACATGGTTGAGCGTGGCTTTGGGATCTTGGGTTTAGGTGAGCACAGAGTCTGGGGAGATGCTGTGGAATTTGGGACCAGGTCCCCAGGTATGCCACTCCCCAGCCTGCTCCCTGCATCTCAGAGCCACTGTCTCAGTCCAGATTCTCCAGTCAGAGAAATGCTGCATCTTTCCATTTGCAGTTTCATGAAAAAAGCAAGTGAAAAGAGCATGCCCAGTTCCCTTTACCACTGTGTATTTTCCCCTGCCTTCCTCCTTCTCTAAGTCTCTAGCTCATGGGATTTCTAGTAACACCCTGAGATTCAACAACTGAGATTCAGACTCTATTATCACTTACTGGGACCCTCCTACATGCCAAGGTCTGTGCTAAGAATCGCACAGGAAATCTCAATCAGACCCTGACTTGGAGACATCTCTACACAAACTGTCCAAGCTAAAAGAAAGTTCCATCTTTTACAGAAAAACAACAAAAAACAAAAACCAAAACCAAAAGCCAAACAAACAAAAAAACTCTAAAGGTAAAGGGTCTGCTTTCCTTCTTAATACCTGCCCCCCACCCCCACCCCGGGGGAAACTGTCAGGCAGTTCTTCACCTTTCTTTATGTCATTTGTGTTATGGAGGTGAATAAACTTTTTCCATTAGCCAAGTTGCAGAGTGTTGGGTATGGGTAGCATGGGTTCTGGTAGCATGGTTCTCAAGGTGGTAAGCAGAGATACGGAGTTGTTTCAGAAAATGCAAGAATCTGTTGAGAGAGCCTGAGCTGTCCTGTCCCTCCCAGACTGGTAGTCAGGAATGGTTATTCACTGGCTTACCTATGGCCATGAGATGCATGTGATGGTTGTTCACTTTCCTAAGGACTCTGAGATGTTCTGCAATTCAACCACCTAGCTTTAAATTTGGCCTTCTGCAGCACAGATATTTTTCCTGCTTGTGATGCCAAATTAAATGCACAGCATTTCATCAAAATATAAAAGTCCTGTGTCTATAACTGAATAATCAGTCACTTCCTCACTCCTTGATGGAAGGAAGGAATTCTGCAGGATTTGCCTTCTTTGGTGAAAGATGCAACGCATAATCCTTTAGAACCCATGGTGATGATATTTGGACTCTACAGTGCGTCAACGAGCTTTAGAATTCTAGAACCAGGGTCCAGCATCTAGGAGTTGTAGAACCTTTGGATTTATAGTTCTAGAAGTTCTCTTCTTTCTGTGTGAGAACTTCAAGGGTGGGGATGGTAGATCCGGAATGCTCCATCCCTCCAAGCTCTGTACAAAAGATGTGTTCTAACTGTCCTAACCTGTCCACAGAGTTGGGGTATGATGAGGACTAAGACTGAGGCCTGTGAATCAGGCCAGGTTTCTTTCGGTCTGTGTAGAGCTGTCTGGAGGGGGAACAGCAGGCTGAGAGAAAGTCCTAACCCAGCTAAGTGGCACCCCTGCTGGTCCAGCTTAGAAAAAGAAGCCTCTAAAAATGAAAGGACTCAGCCACACTTAGGAACTGAAAGCAGAGGGGCTGAAAGAAGTGAGCAGGGCACCTAGCCCTGGGTGTTCCAGGTGTATGACACTACCTCAGCCCTCCCTTCTCTCTATGCGGGGTGCTGAACTGTTTTTCTGGCTCCACGAGGACCTAGGCAGACCTCTCTTCTCACTAGTGGCAGGTATAGACAGGGAGAGGGGGCAGAAGGAAAAGAATCTTGCTTTCTGTCTGTCTCTCCCCTCACTGCCCCAGCCTTGATTGCCCCATTCAATGGGGCCACGTTCCCTGACCAATCAGGCAGAAAGGCACAGCTACCATCTGCCAAAATAATACTAATAATTGCTAAATTAACACAATGCTCTGTTAGCTATAACGCTCCACATTAGTCTCCGATTTATCCCTGAATCTCCTAATGATGGTGGAAACAGGCACCCAGTCATAAAGCTTGGTGCGGCCGTAATTAGCCCAGCATTGTCTCTCCTCATCACAGCTTTTCCAAGAGCATTAATTCCTTCTCTGTTTGGACTCTGCTAATTATCCCCATCGGTAGTTCGGCCTGGATCTCTGAAAGAAGGAGTGGAAGCAAAGGCTTTCTGCTCCTCCTCCCCCCAGACCCTGAATTTTAATTACACCAGGTTCTCCTAATAAATGTACAAGCCACAGCAGAGCTTATTATTAATGGAGGATATCTGTGAGCTTCAGAACAGAATAGCCCCGGTTGCCCCAACACATGCACACACACTCAAGTATTTCTCAGGTACCTCTCTGGATGGGACTTTTCCAGGGGCCACTGGTTATTTGCCTGGTGGCTGTAGTGTCTGCATCTTCCAGGGAAGGAGAAGAGGAGAAGGAGAGGGGGGATGAGGAGGCTGGTCATAATCCCAGTCCCCAGGGTTCTGCCCAGGTTCAGAGGGTCAGGCCAAAACGTAGATGATGCTCCCCACCCTCTCCTGATTACAGTGAAGAGAGCCCTCCCCAGCTTCCCTGCCCAGCCTTCACCTCTGTAGTTCTTCAGCTCAGCCTCCGGACCTCTCAGGGACCTGGCTCAAGAGTTTGGGCTTCAGCATCAGAAAGTCCCAGGCCCAAATATCAGCTCTTCCACTTAACTGAGGTACACTTGAACAAGTTACTTTGGTAACATCTCTAAACTTAGTCAGTTTATCTTTGAGAGGTGAATTTCTTAGGGAGGATGTAAAGGCTAAATGAGATCAGCGAGGGCCACAGGGCTTACCATGTAGAAATAAATAACAAATAATATTACTAGTATTAGTGTTGATGGTTCTGCCCAGCATCTTGTCCCTTCCCAGACGACTCGCTGCTCCTTCCAGGCTTTGGGGCCTCTGAGTTTCTTGCTGGTTGGTGTCTGGACTGTGCTGGTCTACGTCTCCACCTGTGTCCGAATGGCATCTCCTTGGCCGAGGCAGCTCCTGCCCTGCAGAGCCCGGCATTGCCTGCTTCTGAGGGTCCATCAGCAGCCCCAGACCCTAAAGCCAGCCTTCTCTGGCTTTGGGGGCAAGCAGGGAAAATGGTCCTTTCTTTTCACTTCCTGTCCCCAGTTTATCTTTTCAATTACACTCTGTTAGCGAGCATGTCTGTTACTATTACAAAATGGATCTTCCTGACACAGAGGCCCATTAGAGACATGGGACAATGGCAAGCGATGAGAACTGCTGATAAATCCTAACACTATGGGTGGAGAGAAGAGGAGGGGGCACCAGGGCACCAGGGCTCTGTCTCCAGAGAAAGGAGTGTCAGCGGGGAGATAAGAAAGCCCTGGCTTGCGAATTAATAGTTTACCATTTTCCAGAGAGAGAGAGAGGGAGGCCATGAGCCAGCGCCCCATCAGACAATCTCACTTAAGGTGACAAGCAGGCCCTGTCTTGATGGCGTGCAGGGGATCCTAACTTCCCAGGAAAGAAGGGGCCTGAGGTCTCTCGGATGCTTTGGCCTCTGGTCCTCTGTCCCCCTTCCCTGCCTCAGATGGCCAAGCTTTGGGTCCATCCTGTACCCAGTAAACTATTATCCTCCACCAAACAAACAAACAAACAAAACAAAACAGGAAGAAATAATAGCAGCTTACTTTGGGGGGCATTCACCATGTACTGGGCGCTGTGCTCAGAGCCTTAGTTTATTTAATAGTCACGATGATTCTGAGAAGTAGGGATAATTAGAATCCCCATTAAATAAAAGAGGAGACCAATGTTTGGGGAAGTTAAGTAACTTGCTCGAGGTCACACAATTAGCAACATGGATGGATGTGCTCTGTGGTCATTCTGGCACTGGTGCTCAGCTGAGATGTCTGCCTGGTGTCTGAGCACCCAGTGACGCCCACTTCCCCAGCCCAGGCTAGAAGCCGCGTGCCCTGCACAGCACCAGGACACTGAGTGTGTTTCCAAAGCCAAGTTCTGTAGCTATTTGCTCTCCCAGAGGCTGCTGGGTAATTGACCAATATGGTTTCCCAAACCAGGTGCCCATGGAATACTGGTCTCCTCCGATACCCGAATGAAGATGTTTCACACCTAATACTGAATAAGGGACTTCTTTCCCCCTAATTTGCAAAAGCATAGCATGTTCTCAATGGTGCATTTTTCTTCCATGAATTTCTTTTTATTCCTTTGGAGCTTGCTCCTGTTCACCAGCTGGCTGGTGACAGTAATCACAAAACAACTGAGCAAGTAGCAAGCAAATGAGGGTTGATAGGAAAACTTGGAGATGGGAGATCTTTGATACAGTGTGTATTACGTCTTGAGATACAGACAGATGTGGCAATATACAACACAGTTATGTTATTTCTACTAGCAAGGTTGTTCCTGGTTTGTAATGATAAAGCTATCACTGTTGATTAGTGTTCATGGGTTGCAGGCCCACTAAACAAATTTCAAACCTAGGAGATGTTCAAAATTAGACTGGGCAGAACTAGATAATTCTAATAAAAATAGCAAATATTTATTATGTGGCTTACTATATTCTAGGCGCTGTCGTTAGCACTTTTGATGCTCTTGATCTCATTTAAATCTCACAAGGACCCTATAAGGTAGATACTATTACTATACCCATTTTACAGATGAGGAAACGAAGGCTGCAAGAGATGAAAACCAGTAGAGATGGACATTGAATGAGCCCAGCCTGACTTTACAGAAATGCTTCTTTCTCTCCAGGCTGAAGGGGAAATAAAGAAAGAAAAAGATTGGGAGCAAGAATACAAACAGAAACACTTAGGAAGTCCTTTCTCTTTTTCAGTGCTGTGCTAAGGACTTTCTCCCTTACTGGAGGCTTACCTCTCTTTTGCCATGAAGCTAGTGCATGGTATAAATATGAAGAGCACTGGGTCAGGACTCAAAAGGTGGCTGAGTTGCCCATTAAAATTCTATCTGCCTCATAGAGTTGAGGATCAAACAAGACACGAGTGGGGGAAAAGGCTTTGAAGGCTGTGGTGCACCTGTGATTTACTAGAGGGCAACATATCCTGGTGGGTTGGCCCCAGCAAGCCCAGGGGAGAAAGGCACATATCTTAGGTCATCTGGGCCTTTGCACGGCCCTTGGGACATCATGCACCTTCACCCAGGCTATGTGGGGCTGGCTGAGTTCAAGGCCACATGTAGTGATTTTAAAGGGGCTAAACCCTATACAATCATACCCGCCCTGGCCTAATTCTGGTCTTAACAGCCTTGCTTACTACTTTGTTCCCCTGTGGGGGTGAAGCCACTCAGCATCAGGATCTAACTCTCCTTGTGTTGCCTGCCTGTGAGATATCCTGGAAGAAGATTCTTCTCCAGGCAGAGGAAGGGCCTCCTGGTTTTACATAATCAGCATTGAGTACTGGGTGCCAATTCCCAGTAATCCGTACCTCTGCCTTCCCTAATCACAGCTCCGAGGGAACAACAGCCAAGGGTCACGTGGAGACGCATTCAGAATAGCAACCACACCGAGGAAAAATTGATTCCTCCACCTCTCTCTTCATTTATGAATTCAGTTCTTTTTTTTTGGTCAGGCTGCACATTTAAATGCACTCTCTGCTCTCTGGATTCCCTCCATTCTCCCCCTTTCTCATTAAAATTCTAATTATTACCAGAGCAAGTAAGATGTATGATCAAAGGAAAGCAAAACCCTAGAAATACCTTTTGTTTTAAGGTGACTCATATTGCAGAGAATGCACCCAGAACAGCCGTAACAGACAGCAGGTGTGGAGGGCTCGGAGATGGCCAGACACTTAGAATAAGGATGCCTATATCTGTGGTAGCATTCCTGGTGAACCCCAAGGGGATCAGGGCCTTAAAAAGCAGTCTCCAAACCACTTAGATCATGAACTCATAACGGCAAAAATTATTTTGATTTTAATATCACCAACATGTGTTTTTTGTTCCCACGTTCTGTACACGTGTGCAGAGGGAGTACTGTAGAGCTGAACTGTCTGGGTTGTATCTCAGTCCAAACACTTACCAGCTGTGTGACCCTGGGCCGTCTAGTCAACCCTCTGTGCCTCAGTTTCCTCCCCTACAAAATGAAGATAATAATCTTTACCTGTTTCACTGGAGAGTATTAAATGAGTGAATACATAAAAAGCGCTTTGTACCTTGGACATAGTGATGGTCAATAACTTGACGAAATCCAATCATAAAATGGTATCATTCCTATTACTACCAACCTGTGTATTACAATTTTGATTTCCTGTTTTTAAGATAATGAATAAATATTAAGCAACCTGATATTTTTTCTCTTGTGCTCCCAGGAGGCATGCACACCGTAACTGCAGATCTCTAGTCTAGAAGTTAACTTAGTTTTTCTGGTCCCTGGCCGTCTCTGGTGGACTAAGCTCAGTTCCTATACTGGGGAAAGACTCCATTGTCTCCATGCGGGGGCCTGGGGGCTGAGGTAGGCGGTTAAGGACTTGAGGATCCTGTGCTCTTATTCCTTACTCCTGAAGGTGGTAGCTGATCAAGGCCAGTACCCTACAACCAGGGAGTAGGGAGGCAGTGCTGACTCCCCAGAGAGGATAGCTGATGTTCTGGCCTCCTTCTCAGATCCCTCTGGTCGGGGGACAGCTTTTCTCTGTTCTGTGCGAGTACTCTTGAAGCCCCCAGGAGGGACCGAGCATCTCTGTACTCCCAGCCTAGCTTAGCACCTGGAACATGGCAAGCGCTCAGTGAATGTTGGTTGAGAGATAATGACAGCTGTTTTAAGGGCCACTGATTGACCCATTCATTCATTCATTCATTCTCATGTGTCAGTTTCTATGCAGAGCCCTGAGTCAGACAAATATAAAAAACACAGGGTTATGGTAGCCTACAGTTTAATCAAGGACTAACAGTCTCGGACAGTGGGACGAGCCCCAGGCTGGGCAGTGGACATCTGGACCCTCGTCCAGGCTCTGTGTTTGACCTGTGACCCCTTCTCGGGACCACTGCTCCCATCTGCAGAAGCACAACCTAGCTTGTAGGGTCATTTCTCATCTTAAATCCCAAGATGCTTAAGGCATGGGGACAGGCTAATCCAGAGGCCACAGACTCACAGGGCTGCGGGGGCCAGGCAGGTAACCCGGAGAACAGCAGCTGAGCAGCGGCATTCCCAAGGGCATTGCCCGCTCCCAAAACGCAGGAGCACAGGTCCAGTTACCAAGACCTCAGGCCATTTCCAGGGAAGCCAGAAATCTGGTGTGAGGATGACGATAGGGACGATGGAACCGCTCACTTTTTCAATCATCATGCAAGCCAAACACGCCTCCTCTGCTGGCTTGTCTACAAGTGACCTTTGTGCAAACCCAGGGGTTCAAGGCCTTCTGACGTCTCATAGTAAGAAGAGGCCTTGGGCGCAAACGTTCATTCCTGAAGGCGGGGTGGGAGGCCTGCTTAATAATTTCTCCCAGAGGGAGGCATCCTTCACAGCTCTCCTGGGGTAATGGGCATCCCACTGGGGGCAGAGGTGGGCTGGGCGTGGGACAGTGAGTGCCTGCCTCCCAAACAATCACGGCATTCAAAAATACCAGTTTTATAGCAAAGCTCTCACGTAGCCGCAGGAATGGGGGGGAAGACAGCTATCGGAATCATTTGTATTTAACTTTGAAGTAAATTGTGTGGATCAGATTCCAACTTTTTTTTTTTTTTAAGTTACCAAAGGTTTTCCATTGCAGAGTAAGACTCCTTCCCATCTCTGATCCCATGATTCCAGCCACCCACCTCCCCAACCCCGCCACAAGTCTCTTCCATGGCCTTGAGGGAGTTGGGTTTTTTTCTTTTAATATAAATTTATTTATTTATTTATTTATTTATTTATTTATTTATTTATTGGTTGTGTTGGGTCTTTGTTGCTGCACACGGGCTTTCTCTAGTTGCAGCAAGCAGGGGCTACTCTTCATTGTGGTGTGTGGGCTCCTCATTGCAGTGGCTTCTCTTGTTGCGAAGCATGGGCTCTAGGCATGTGGGTTTCAGTAGTTGCGGCACACGAGCTCAGTAGTTGTGGCTCACAGGCTTAGCTGCTCCGTGGCATGTGGGATCTTCCTGGAGCAGGGATCAAACCCATGTCCCCTGCATTGGCGGGCGGATTCTTAACCACTGAGCCACCTAGGAAGTCCCTAGATTCCAGCTTAAGACAAGTATTTATTGAACCTACTATGTGCAGAGTTCTGGGAGTACAGAAGTAGCCTTAGACCTAATCCCTGCCCTCAAGGAGATTATGCCCTATCTCACTCACTTCAAATCAACCTACTAACTACACATTAGCTCCTGCTGTGGGCTCAGCAGGCGCAGGGTAAGGGAAGAGAATGAGGTAGCCCAGCCTGGGGTCCCCAAGGCCTCTCAGCCTGTGGAGGGAGAGAGCTGTCTACAAAACCGACTCTGCTATAGGTCTGGCCATCGTAACAGCTCTAATAGAAATTCAAACGGCATCCAAATGTGACGCTTCACAAATTTGCACATTTGCTTAGGCTGCTATTTAAATGACTTTCCCTTCCCCGTGCACATGCCAACAGGGAGTGGGGGAGGCAGCCCAGGTGCTCCCCAAGCTGGCGGTGGGGGAGGGGCGAGGCTGGAGAAATCAGACTGAGGTGAACCCGAGGCTGCAGATCTTTCACGAGGTGCATATGGAATGTCAGCCCTACAACCACCCCTCCTCTGCCTGGGCAGCCTTCTCATGACCGCTCTTTTCTCTTCTTCCGTCTCTGTCCCTTCTGTGTGGCCCCTCTTTGAACACCCTTCCCTGCTTCTCCCCACCTCTGTCTGTCTCTGTCCCTCCCTGCCTGGCTGAGGGCAGGCACCTCTGTCAGCCTCCTCGCAGTGGTAGTTATTGTGTGTGGCGTGGCCCTGGTGGCAGTTTTTCTCTTTCTCTTTTGGAAGCTGTGCTGGACGCCCTGGAGGAACAAGGAGGCCTCCAGCCCCTCCTCTGCTAACCCCTCTCCGGAGGCCCTCCAGAGCCCCAGCTCCAAAGGCAACATGGCGGACAAGCTGAAGGACCCCAGCACTCTGGGCTTCCTAGAGGCGGCCGTGAAGATCAGCCACACGTCCCCAGATATCCCCGCCCAGGTGCAGATGTCGGTCAGAGAGCACATCATGCGTCACACGCGGCTGCAGCGACAGACCACAGAGCCAGCGTCATCCACCAGGTGAGGGGTGGAGCCCTCCCTTGCCTACCTCCCCATTCCCAGGTCCAATACGTTAATGAGGTTCCAGCCTGTCAGGATCAGAGACCAGAAATAATCATGTGCGTCTTCTGGTGGGGGAATATGTCAGAGGATGTGCTCCACGGTGGGTGATCAGCTCGGAAGTGGGCACCGGGGGTGGCTTCTGGAGAGGGGACCCTTTGAAGTGGGGTGCTGTGCAGGTGGTAAGCCCTGGGACTGTGTGGGTGGGAGGTGTTGGCTTGTTCTCAGGGAAGGAAAGACTTCAGGCCAAGGCAAGAGAATATGCAAAGGTGCAGAGGCATAAAAGTTCATGATGTGTCTTTGTCAATACAGCCTCCTAGGTAGAGTCTGCAGCGCATGGGAGAGAAACCAAGAGATTCCTAACATTTTGAGGATGAGGATAGCTTTTGACAGTGTTCCCTGCATGACAACAATGGTCTACATGGACTTTTCTAACTGAAAAAACAAAATGACAACAAAAAACAACCACATGTAATGACAAAAACCTACTCTAAATTCAGAAACACTTTTAAAAGATGCGGTACGTGCAGATATAAAGCACTGCATTTATTAAAAACTTGGAGCTCTTGTGGATTCCTGGGTCTATGTCCCCAGGGGACCAGCCAAAGGGAAGCAGACCTGATCTTCACATTGAAAGTCAGGAACGATGATGGTGCTGGGTCACATTTACAGAGTTTATTGTTTGACCTCAGGCAAGTTGCTCACCTTTCCTGAGCCTCACTTTTCCCAACTGTAAAATAGGGGTAATGACTCTCATCAGGGCATCTGTGAGGAGCCAATGAAAGAGTCCCTGTGATAATAAGAGCTTATTATATACCTGGCCCTGTTCTAAGCACTCTATGTGTATTTATTCATTTCACCCCCACAGCAGTCCTATGTAATTGCTACTTTTATTATTTTATAGCACAGAGAGGTTAAGTTACTTGTCCCAGGTAATACAGCTAGAAAGTGGCAGAGCCCCAATTAACCTATGTAGTCTGACTCCAGAGCACTCTAAATGTTCACTGTCATGGTGGCGATGGTAGTGGTGGTGATGAAGGAATGCAAGGATGGTCCTTCTCAGTAAGGAAGCTTATGGTTTAATGGGGGAACCAGAGGCACGTCTACTAGGAAAGAAACCTAGAAAGCATGTAGCATAAAAGCAGGAAAAATGGTAATGACCACAATGGCTAACATTTACTGATGCTTGTTATGCACCAGGCCCCATTCCAACTACTTTTCATATAATAAGTCAGGCACACAAAGTGTGTGCAGAGGGAAAGGGAGTCAACTGTCAGGAGGAAAAGGGGGCCTCACAAGGGGTAGGATGAGCCAGGGCCCTGGGCCATGGCTGCCTGCATCCCCCTCCGCCTTCCCTGACCTCACTCTCTCACCCCCTCCTGCCCTCCACCAGGCACACGTCCTTCAAGCGCCACCTGCCACGGCAGATGCACGTCTCCAGCGTGGACTATGGCAACGAGCTGCCCCCGGCGGCAGAGCAGCCCACCAGCATTGGCCGCATCAAGCCCGAGCTGTACAAGCAGAAGTCAGTGGATGGGGACGATGCCAAAACCGAGGCCAAGAGCTGCGGGAAGATCAACTTCAGCCTGCGCTACGACTACGAGAATGAGACCCTGATCGTGCGCATCCTGAAGGCCTTTGACCTCCCCGCCAAGGACTTTTGTGGCAGCTCTGACCCTTACGTCAAGATCTACCTCCTGCCTGATCGCAAATGCAAGCTGCAGACACGGGTGCACCGCAAGACCCTGAACCCCACCTTCGATGAGAACTTCCACTTCCCCGTACCTTACGAGGAGCTGGCCGACCGCAAGCTGCATCTCAGTGTCTTTGACTTTGACCGCTTCTCCCGCCATGACATGATCGGGGAGGTCATCCTGGACAACCTCTTCGAGGCCTCCGACCTGTCCCGGGAAACCTCCATCTGGAAGGACATCCAGTACGCCACCAGTGTGAGTACCGCCCTGCTCCCTGGGCTTCTAGAGGGTTTGCAGTTCTGGATTTGACTGGGATGTGTCCCCGATCCCCCCCACTCCTAGAGACAAATGGGCCTCTGCGCTTCAGGATACGAAGGCGACTTTGACTAACAGCCCAGCCCACCCTGGGGAAGTCCTTGCACTGGGCCCCAGGTTTAATGGGAGTGGAGTAGAGCGCCCATGTGGGTGGGAAGGGAAGCAGATTTATATCTATTGCTTCTGATCGCACATTCTGAAGTGGTTCTCTCTACCTGCTAGGCCTCAGGTCTACCACCGATAAAATAATGTATGTCTTTAATCATGGGTCAGGCTGGGCCAGGCCCATAGCCTGACTCAGACAGCAGCATGTGCCCAGGGCATCGGCAGCCTGGCACAAGCAACCCACAACAGGCTCTATTAATTGGTGTAAACCAGGTTACGCTGCAGCCACAAACAACCCTAGGATTTGGGAGCTTGAAGCAGCCAAGGTTTAGCTCTCGTTCATGTTACACACGCTTTGCAGCTTGGTCTGGGTTCCATTCTACCTTGTCACCCAGGGATCCAAGCCAACAGAGGCTCCATTTTGGTCTGTGCTCCCTCAGTTACCACCTCGGGAGGAAGCGGATGTGACAAATCATGTGCTTTTTCCTAAAGCTTCCATGCAGAAGTGACACATGTCACTTTCACTCATATTTCATTAGCCAGAGCAAGACACATGCAACTCCTAATATCAAGGGGGCAGGGAAAAGCAATCCTACCACGTGTGCAGAAGGGGGACTGGAAGTATAGTGATTACCACGCAGCAGAGCCCTTGCTCTTAGGCTTTGTCTGCCCGAGCCAGTCTCGGGCGTGGGGGGGGGCGGTGCTTAAAGGGAGACCTGCTAATCCACCCATGGGGGAAGGGGATGCTTCCCTGTTTGTGATCAACTGGAATTAACCAGGAAGGTTTCAAGGAGCTGGGGCTCAGGTTGGGTTTTAAGAGGGAGGACAGGTTTGGCACAGAGAATTAAGAGGGCATCTCCAGAGCCCTTTGGTCCAGTGTAGACAGTGTTCTCCAGTTCCCTGGGTGGCTGTTGAAGAAGCTGTGTGATTGCATCCCACAGATGTAGGTGGCATGCCTCTCTGTCAAGGCAACTGAGAGCCCTGCAGGGGTGTTGCCACCAAACACCAATGGCCTTGTGTCTGATGTCTTGAACGCTAAATGGTTGAGTGTCTCCTGGGATATTTCTTGCACTCTTTCTCTGGGTGCAGACCTTCCCTTTGAACAATGAATACTCAATATCTATGTGCTGAATTTGGAAGGAGAGAAGCGGAGAAAACCAGCCCCACTCTGGTGGGAAAAGGGTAAGAATCGAATTGTGCAAAGAGAGAGAGCTTGGTGGGCTCCGTTTCTGCTCTGGGGAAGGGCTCCGGGACAGCCCATCCTCATAGCCGGTGCTGACTTTGACCCGTCCAGTCCAGTGTCCCAGCACCTCCCCTACTTTTGCTTTCCCGAAATGGCATCCCCAAGAACAGCACAAGCAGCGGGGCTGGCAGACGGGGCGGGCAGACGGGGCGGGCTGGAACAGCAGCTGTGCGCCAGCCCGAAGCCCAGCAGCTCTGCTCTGTAAATCACTCTGAAGTTTACATCTGGTGCAGCTCTTCCCTTGTGGTCTCGTGAGGCAGCAGCTTCATTATTGTGACTATACAGGTAGAGAGAAGCGGCTCAGTCCTCCCCATACTGAGGCTGAGGCCCAAGGGCTCAGAGAGAGGGAGGGGTGATGGCCGGGGGCTGTGGGAAGCAGGGCTCAACCCAGCCCTCCGAGGAGTCTGCTTCTCTCCAGAGATCTCCCTTTCTTGTAACTTTAGCTCCGGGCATGCTGGAAGCTCTAGTCTTAGAGCAGGCGGTCTGTGCCCAAAGGATGCCCCTCACCTGAATGCTAACTTCCCACATCCTGGAATTCCGTGGCTGTCCCTGCACTCGTCCCACATCCCTTCCCCCGCCCAGCTTCAGGAAAAGGCAGATCATCCAAAAGGAGCCAGACACATCATGGTCACCATCATCCTCCTCAGTCAATACCATCACTGCCCTCCTCCATCCCCTGCTAAGCAGGACTGTGCCAGGCCCTGGGGAGCAAGGCGGGTGGGGACAGAAGACAGCCTCTTTGATCCACAGAACTTTAATTATAGAGACAAGAAATGTTCATGTATTCGCTAGTGATGCAAAGTAGCGAATACTGTGCGAGGCTGTAAGATCTGAGAGGTAGGACAGCCAGGGAAGGTTTGCTGGAGTGAAGGAGAATTATGCTGGGTGGGGAGGGACCAGTATACATAACTTGATAGGCAGAAAGGAAGGGGAAGCATTCTACTCAAGAGCAGGAGGAGTCTGGGCCCAGGAGCTTCTGAAGCTGAAGCTCGGGTGACTCGCTCTCACACCCCGTCTTGCTCGCGGTCTGTCTGCGCCGAATGTTCTGCCTGGTGAGACCCCTGGGGCCCTCCCATCCACAGCCTCTGCAGCAGCCTGGCTCTCAGGGGCGGGCTTTTTATGCTGCGGGGAGAGGAATTCGGCAAACGAAGGGAACAGGAAATCAAAGGCTGGTGGTTTTACCTGTGCTGACTCTAAAATTGGAGTTATTTTGAGGCCAGAGAGGCCCAAGTCCCAGCGGTGGGGAATGATTGAGCACTCAGTGTGTATGAAATCCTGCAGGCAGTGCGGTGGGGGCCCGTGCGATGAGCGCAGGCGGCTCCCAGACTCCTGCCAGATTCCGTTCCTAGAGCTGCATTTTGGCCCCCAGCTCCTCTGGCCTGCAGGCTGCTCCCTGAACACTACCGGCATTTCTGCCTCTTGCCTTTGCTCTCAAGGTTCCCTCTGGCAGGCAGACGTTTCCCCCACTTCTCTGCATGGCCGAAACCAACCCACCTTCCAAAGCTTCCCCGAAGTCCTTCCGCTCTCACAGCAATCACTCCTCTGGATTTATTCTCTGGGTCCCTCAGTTATACACCGAGTCATAGTCTTTCTTGCAAAGTCCTCCCAGTGGCTTAGGAACAGCTTCTGTTCCGCATTCGATTTTCTCTTTTATTTTCCCTCAGGGCTGAGTGTGTCATTTTATGCAAACATAAGAACGCAGCACGTTCTTGTTGAATGACTGATGGCTTGGTTAATTCAAATAAAACTATGTATCGTGCACAAGGAAAGGATTATTAAAGAAACAATGCGAGTTGGGCGCAGTTAACCTGGGAAGGCTTTCTGGAAGAGAAAGTCAAGTAGTATTTTGGAAATGAGTAGAGCCAGGCATGGTGGGGAGAGACCTAGTCTGTGCATTCCTTCAGAGAAATGGTTCGGGGAGGTGGTTTATGTCTGGAGTAGCAAAGAGATTAACCAGCCAGATCAGGTAGTCTGGACTGAAGTGAAGGGTCAGTGACCCACCATCTGGGTAGAAGGTGAGGCCCTGTGAGAAGTGGGCTCAGGAGGCCACTCTGAGGTCCCATGAGTCCACGGATGCTGTCCCCTTGTTTTTCCTTGCACTTGTATGGGAGAATCAGGTGCAGCCCTGGCAGGTGGAACCAGGCACGTTCCTTGTTTTGGCCCCTGCCCCAGAGCTCAAGGTGGTCTGAAGTAGCAAAGCCTGGAGCATTTGTGTTGTTTTCTTACAACCACTGAACGTGGAGCTTCAAGGCTTGTGAAGGGGAGGCGTGCATCGGTGGAGCCTAGCTCTTTCTCAATTGCATATCTTAAGCCCCAAGCGACACTCGTCTCAGCGTCCCCAGGTTGTTCTGGATGGAAGCCTAGGCTGTAATGAAGCTAACGTACTCCCTACTGGAGGGGGAGGAGCAGGCAAACCAGATGTGCTAGGGCAGTCGGAGGTTTCTGCTGTTCCCCAGGATGGAGAAGCCCAGGCCCGGGCAAGGCTGCCCCTGAGGCTCCCCGCTCTTGCCTGGCTTGACTATGGTCCCCTGGTGGTCCCCTGGGCATTCCCAGTGGTTTGCCATGTTCTCCCCACCCAGAGCTTCGATTGGCTGAAATCATTCCGCTCTTCCCTTCCCCCTTTCCAGCCCCCAGTCTCATTATTTCTATATAAAGCTGTAGATATATCATTATAATAGAGCCGCCGTCACCAGGGTTTCCTAACATCTCTGTAATCTTGTAGTTACTGCTACAGAGGCCTCAGACCCCAGTGCACACTAGTATTCCTGTCGCCGTTCCTGCTCCTTCATGGAGACTGTAATTGGGGCCGTAAATATGTGTTGCGCTTGGTGGCGTTAACGGACTGAGCTGTCTTCCTGCCTTACCAGATCCTGCCAGGTCACGGTGAGTGTGTGTGTGCGTGTACGTGTGTGTGTAGGTGTGTATGTATGTGTGTGTGCATGTATGTGTGTGTGTTGGGGGTGATGGAGTGCTCTGTATAATTCCAGGATGCCTGGACTCAGAGTCTGCAGGGAGGAAGGGAGGCCTTGTGCAGTAGAACAGTCTCTTTTCTAGGCTGGGAATGAGCAAGAGCTGTGTACGAAGAGCTCAGGCTTTGGTACCAGACAAATCTGTGTTGCATTCTAGCTTCTGCACTTTCTAGCTTTGAGACCTTGGAGACATTATCTGAACCATGACGCAGTTTCTACATCAGTAGAATGGGGATAATATTGGTACACAGCCCGCAGTGGTATTCTACGTAGTAAGCTAAATAAGATGCACAAGATGACTAGGGCAACACTGTCACAGAGCAGCCTGCTGAGCTCCGTTCTGACAGTGCCTTTCCTTCTAACTCAGCCTGTGGCTCACTATTTGCACTGCTCCTGGGCCTGATCCTCCACTTTTGTCCAGACCACCTATTCCGATAGGGTGTTGGTTGTTATTATTCCTATTTTATTTATTTCTCTCTTTTATTTCTTGTCCGATCATGTGCTCTCTGTGTGACCTTGGAAAAGTGACTTGCGTTCTCTGGGCTGTGATTTCCTCAGAAACCAGTTTCAAAGTTGTGAGGTTCCCTGTAGAGAAGTGGTTGGCTCTCTTGCCTTCAGAGTAGAGACACCCAGTCCCTGGGAATGCAGTCTCCCTAGTAGAGGCCTAAACCCCAGGTTGATAGGCCACTGGGCAGAATTTCCAGACATACCCTCCTCCCTGCAAGCCCTTGGGAAATGTCCTCCAGGGAGTTCCTACCACAAGTAAGGCCCCACCAACAAGCTGTCTTCCTCCTTTTCCCATGAGGCACAGCCCTGCAACTGGGCTCAGCACCCTCCCTGAGCTCACCCACTCTTTCAGGTGCCCCATTTACTAGTTGTTTTGTTTTGTTTTGTTTTGTTTTGTTTTGTTTAATAGCAAAAAATTGGAATTTATTTTGCATGACTAATTTGAAAAATAATGCCATACAATATAATACAATACAACATGTTACAATACATTACAATGATATACAATACTTAGTGTGTTTTTTGGAATTATTTACATATTTATGTTGTGCCTCATAAGGATATATAAACATTTTGTTGAATTCCTCTTCAGCTCCATCCCATTTACTGGTTATTAATGTGCAGGTTATTACTTGAGCTCCTACCAGGAGCCAAGAGCATGACCAACTTTATCCCATTTCATCCTTACCATAAGCCTTATTATTGTGCCCTACATGTAAGTCAAGAAACAAAGCTTCCAGGTCAAGCGATACCCAGTGTCACCAGACAGAAAGTGGTAGAGAGCCAAGACACAAGTCCAGGTCTTCAGCAGAGCCCACGTCCTTGCACGGCTGGAGAGGAGTGAGTGTGATTACATTGTTCTTTGGACAGAAGCCAGACCCTGAAATTGTGCAGCTTGTTGGGGGATCCAGAAGAGGGACTGGTTTGGTTTTCTCTTTGTGGCCTGGTTCGTTCCTCTCGTTTCAGGGGCAGCTTTTGTGCCGACCCTTGGATTCCGTTACCATCTCCCCAGTGTTCTTCCTGTGGGCACTGAGTTTGACATTCATTCCTCTTCCATTCAACAAACATGTATTGAGTGTCAGTTGTGTGCTGTCAGTTCGATCACTGCACATGCGTTGGATACAGAAGCTGGGCTGGTCAGTGGAAAGGATGGCAAAGAAAGAGCCCCACCTCTTAATGCCTAAGCTACTGGGAAGTGTGGAGCATGCCCAGTGACCCCCAAGCCCCCTGACCCCCTTGCACACAGGCCCACACTGGGGGACAGACCAGTTCGGGATGCCCACAACTGAATCCTGCAAACTGTGCACTGCAAGCCATGTGCAGAAGTGTTGAGGAGAGATGGAGAAAAGAAATCAGAGTCAAATGAGACTGGCTGGGGAAAGCTTCTAGAAAAGGAACGTTTTAGGCCAGGCTTTGAGGGCAGTCAAGGCAGAGAGTGTTGAGAGAAGGAGGGTCAGAGGGAGGGGAGTGTGTTTCTCTATTTTGTTTGGATTGGGGGAAGGATCTAGAAAGAACTTCTCTCCCATACAACAGGTTTCTTTTCTTTGTGCACCAACTACTTGTGGTGTAAATTATCATGTGCCAGGCACCAGGCTAGCACAGGGGATACAATAGCTTCAACTCCGTCCATTCCTTAAAGCCTCACAGTCTAATGGGGAGGCAAGAAAGTGACTTCATTGTCCTGGGGGACATGCAGGTCCCAGCATGTTTTTTTTTTTTTTTTTTTTGCCCCAAATTTTTTTTTTTTTTTTATTATTATTATTTTTTTTGGGGAGGTCCCAGCATGTTAATGGAAGGCTGGCCTCCTTTATGAAATTGCCTTCCTTGCCAGAAAAGTGTTCGTTGCATCCTTTTCTTATATCCATATACTCAAGTCCAATGCAATCCAAGGGTAGCTTATAAAAGGCCTTTTCCAGTAGAGCCAAAGAATCCACAAAATTGATTCACTGTGACTCATTCAATCACCCTGGGATGAAGCCTCCCAGATGTTCATTGACCGGCAGGTTGATGCAATGGCTTCAAAGTGCCCACCTTGGATCTGAGGCTCCTAGTTCTATCCTGGCCAGGAGGGGGCCAGGAGCAAGAAGGAAGCATAATGAACCTTCATCCACTCAACATGTCTTCAGTGATCTCTCAAAGAACCTTTTTGGGTCCAAGAACACTGGGTATTGAAGGGACAAACATAGTCTTGCTTTCAAGGAGCTTACAGCTGAGTGGAGGTTTTAGAGGAAGTAAAAATGTAATCAAAAGAACACAATTAAATTGCATGAAAGGGGAAGATAGAGGTGATATTGAAGCTGGGAGAGTGAGGGAGTAGAATGGGGGATGCAGATGGCGGAAGGAGAATTCAAGAACAAGAACTGAGTTTGGGGAACACCCACAGTCAAGAAGAAGGAGGCCAGGGGCCAGCAAAGGGTACCAAGCAGAGGGAGATCGGAGAGACAAGAGAACTGAGGAAGGCAAAGGAGCGACCGTTCGGGAACTGTGCGTCCAGCAGTGATCTGTTCCAGCATCTGTGGGGTACAGAGCACAGTCTTAGACCTGGGGATGCAGCGGTAAATGAAGCCCCTGCTCTCATGGAGCTTACACTCTGGTGTCGGGGGAGACAAATGAGTGAGATGAATGGTATGTCTGAGGGTGGTACGTGGCCTGGAGAAAGTAAAGCCAGGAAGTGCGGTGGGGGGTGTTGGGGTTGGGAGGGTGGCTGGAGGAGAGGATTGCAGAGTAAAACAGGGTAGTCAGGGGAGACATCTGCAAGAGGAGACCATCTAAGAAAGACAGTGGTGGCTTGGACAAGGATGGGGGTAGAGATGTAAGAAGTGCTTGATTCTGGATGTATTTTGAAAGTAGAACTAGCAGTATTTGCTGACAGATTGGGTGCAGGGTCTAGGGTGCAGAGAAAGAGAAGAATCAAGGTTGTCAGCCTGAGCCGCTCAGGAGGGAATTGCCATTGATTGAGTTCGGGAATTCTGGAGGAAGAACCCATATGGGGAGGAAGATCAAGAACTCAGATTTGAACATGTTGATGTTGAGAGGCCATTGGGACATCCAACTGGAGATGTTGGATAGAAAAGAGTGTGGAGTCCAGGGACTTCCCTGGTGGTCCAGTGGTGAAGAATCTGTGCTTTCACTGCAGAGGGCATGGGTTTGATCCCTGGTCAGGGAACTAAGATCCCACATGCTGCATGGCAGAAGGAAAGAAAGAAAGAAAGAAAGAGAGAAAGAAAGAGAGAAAGAAAGAGAGAAAGAAGAAAGAAAGAAAGAAAGAAAGAAAGAAAGAAAGAAAGAAAGAAAGAAAGAAAGCAAGCAAGCAAGCGAGAGAGAGAGAGGAAGGAAGGAAGAGAAAAAGAGAGTGTAGAGTCCAGAAGAGAAGCCTTGACTAGCCAACTGAATTTAGGGGATGTCAGCATTTAGATAGTGTTAAAAGCCATGAGACTAGTTGAGTCCCAAATTTAGAGAAGAGATGAAGAAAGACCCAAGACTGAGCTTTGGGACACTCTAATGTTTAGACGTGGGGACCATGAGGAAAAGTCAGCAAAGGAGACTGATAACCAGCAGCCAGTGAAATAGGAGGAAAACCAGGAATGTGCAGTGTCCTGGGAAACAAAGACAGTGTGTCCAGGATGAGAAAGGGAAGGATCAACTGTATCAGGTGCTGAGATGGATCAAGTAAGATGCAGACTGAGATGTAACCATTTTGTCCAGCACCAGTCTTACCAAGAGCTGATTGGTGGAGCCCCATTGGAGATGAGGTCATTTGCGGAAGAGTGGGACATGGGTTGTATCAGTTTAGGGGCACTCTTGTTTATCATTTATATATCATTTAGGGAAGTGAGATTTCAAGGACTAGGAAGGCTGGTTTGCAGTGTGCCAGCAGGCTAGTTCCATGTATGGGCCACACTTGGGGAAAAGGTGGGGTGTGGATGGGGGGAGTGCGTGAGCAACCCCGGTTCACTCAGAGCAAATCAGGCCAAGATAGCATGTTGCATCAGGAGTTTGCAGCAAAGCTAGGTATCCCTAGAATTCTGCCTTGAATTCCCGAGTGTCTGGACTCTTGCAGGCAGGACCAAACCAGGATAGAAGTGGAGAGAGAGAACCTTCTAAAAGAGGCCTGCAGGGCAGACCAGGGTCACGTGGAAGCCCCTGGAGGGGTGAAAGAAGCAAGGCTGGGCCTGGGCTGCCCGCCCAAACTGATGAAGACTGCTCCCTAAGCCCTCCAGCCGGAGCTGCTCTGAGTAATGCATGAAGCCGGCCAGCGCTGCCTGCTCTGGGAGTGGCCTGGCCCCAGCGAGCCCTGGCTCTGCCCTCCCCGCAGCCTGACCGCGCTGCCTGAGTCAGAAGCCCTGGGGGGCTCCAGGGCTGTGGGCCTCGCTTGTTTACTGGCTGCTCAGCTGGAGCTGCTTGTCTCTGCTGATATCCCTTTACCCCCACACTCCCTGGGGCCTGGCCTCATTATCCTCATTATTCTCTGGAATGCCCAGCTCTCCTCCTGCACCCCCACCCTCAGGCCTGGGGGGAGGGGCGAAACCGTCCAGTCCATGCCCCCACCCAGTTTATTCCTTCAGCCTCTGCCAATGTGGAGGGCAGCTGGCTGGGATCTCTCCTCTGCTCTCCTCCCTGAAGAGGGGAGGAGAAGGGCCTGGTTGGTTGCCTCCCGCAAGGATGCCATGTGATGATGGCAGTGTCGAAGCCAGGAGCAGCTGTTTTTGCTCCAGAGTAAGACCTGCAGCCCCACCCTCCAAGCTCGTGTCCTATAATGAGCGGAAGAAGTTGGAAGGGGGTGCACCACGGGTCCCTCCACGCTCAAAGCTCAGGTCCTGAGAATGTGACTCACCCTGCCAGGTCCTAGGTTCTGCAGCCAATGTGACCTTGACTTTTCTGGGAACTGCTCGAAAGGCCAAGGCTCCTCTAGCCAAGGATTGTTGAAAATCCATCAAGAACCCAGAAACAGGGAGACGCGGGGTATGGGGTCTGAGCTCCATCCCACAGGCAGCGTGTCTGTGCGGGAGAGAGAGGGGACCAAATCCCAGAATGATGACAGGGTCCCCGCACCACAGGTGAGAGCTCTAGGCCTGTGAGTTGTCCTTTCATCACAAGTGATGGATGTGCACCAACCTTCCACACCCTCTCACTGGGCCAGCTGGGACCAGTAGCCTTTCTTGGGTACATGGGGTTAAAAGTTTCCCATGTGGGGCTGGAAAACAAAGCTAATTGGTCCAGACAGGGCTTTGACCTGGCTGTAAGCAGAGTTGCTCAGGAACTGCTCCACTGACCTTGGGTGTTCTCTTTTAAGTTGTTTCTAAACTCAGCCTTTCACAATAGGTCTTTCCCTGCAGCTTCAGAAGAAATGGCCTTAAGAGACTGCCAGAGGCTCAGAACAGTGAAGACAGTTCCCTTCTCACCCTTGATAAATTCCTAGCAACCAGACGGCCCCACTGCCCACTCTGGCCAGCTGCCTGCAGAACCCAGCTCCCACTGGCAACCGGACCACAGCCCTGGCCTCCCTCCTCTGCTGGCAGCTTGCATAGCTCTGAGCTGGCTGTGCCCCCTGCCCCTGCCCCGCCCCGCCCCATGTGCCCTTCATTAGCTTGCTGTGTGTCTCCATGGTATAAATATCGAATCTTTCCCTTACAAGAGAATGAATGGGAAATCATTAGGCAACAAGATCATGCATCAACAAAAATCCGTTCCTCCGGCACTGGTGCATTTTATGTGCTTCCCCCACCTTGCTGTGCAGAGAATGCTCTTGTCTTGTAGCTTCTACCACCTGCTAACCCACAGCGACATTTTTCTCCTGGAGGGAGATTATTTGGTCACCAGGGAAGCAACAGCCAAACATCCCCTCTGGACACTGTCAAGGACATTCAAACTGCAGGATTCATTTGGGAGGAAGGGATTGCAGTGGGTCCCCTAGATCACCAGCAATCCAGAGACTGGGGTCACCTGGTGTAACTATGGCCAGAATGGCAACTGACTTGGAAGAATTGGGGCAGTCCCTGAGGGGTTTCTAATTTCTGCGGATCCTGGTGTTATGACTCCATTTTCTCGTGGACTTGGGGAAGTTCAGAGCTAGAAAGAGCCTCAGAGGTGATCTGGCCCAACGTTCTCCTGCCACAGATGAGCAACTTAAGACCAGAGAAATCACACAACTTGTCGGGGGTGGCTCAGTGAGTCTGTGCAAATCTGGACCCCAATCTCGGTCTCATGAGACCCAGCCCTGTGCTCTTCCTACTGTCTTCCTTGTCTCTAGGCTTTTATAGGGAATTCTCTCGCCCTGGTTATTTTACTCCCTCCCTCCTCCCTTCCCTTTCCTCTGGCCACTCCCTATCTTCATTCTGTGCCTGTGAGCCTCTCTATCCTGTAGGGAAGAGGGTCAAGACTTGGAGTCCAAGGCATGAAATGTCAAAGGGCACAGAGCAAAGATGACGCTCTCTCTGCCAGTTAGTCTCTTCCACGCAAGAGACTTCCAGTCTCTACTGGGAGTAGAAATAGGCAAATCAACAAGAAATGTCAGCAAGGAAACCAAGGAGGAAAGAGAAGCTGTGCCTTGGACCCTAAGCCAGCTAACCCCCGACCTCCAAGCCTCCTACTGCACCTACATATTTATTCCTAGGAGGAGGGAGGAGACAAAGCTAGCTTTAGAGTCTGGGTCAACCTTATTCAAGTGTTAGCATACTTTTATGATGTTTCCATGTCAGCAACAATGTAGAAAAATGTGGCCTCGGCAGCAGGCACCCCCCCCCATCCCCCGCCACCCTATGTCCATCTGGCTCTCATTCATCCTCATCAGTTGTTCCCTGCAGCCACGTTTTCCTCTCGGGTCTGAACTGACACCTACTCATTCTCCATGAATGTTTAATGCCTTCCTTTCTGGACAAAGTCTCTGAGACCACGAGGGTCTCTCTAGGGCCGCAGCAAAACTCGGGATGGAGGGTCTTCCATGGAATCCACTTGGCCTTGGGAATTAGAGTGGGGAGACAGCCCCTGGGATGGGAGGGGCTGGGGTAAGATGTTTAAACCCTCGCCCCTCTCTGGCAGTGCAGGCTGGTGTTGCCCCTGGTCTTGATGGCCTGAGAAGCGCCAGCAATTGCTTCAGAAGACCCCCTGCCTTCCCACTGATGGTCTGGACGTCGCATAGCTTGGAGTTCAGGGAGGGCACCCACATCCTCGGCAATGAGACTGGTTTGTCCAGGAGCTATTTTCTATTGTAATCAGAAATCCGAGTGTACGTGCGGAGGGAGGGAGTTGAGGTGAGATGGGAACACATGAGAGAACAAGACTCAGATCACAGTCCGCGCACAGAATTCCAGTTGCGGGGGTAAGCGGGGCATCAGCTGGGGCCTCTCCACCTCCACGTGCCAGGCTCTACGTGCTTCCATTTAATCCTCACCACCACCTTGCAGGATGGGTACCATTACCTGCTCAAGGTCGCAAAGCCAGTGGGAGGCAGAGCCAGGAGTCAAACTGGGTGCGCTGGCTCCACTGTACGTGCTCCTAACTCTCTCCTCTGCTGCCTCAAGAGCTGGCTCGGGCGGGATCTCCCCGAGGGCCTGCCTCTTCCTAGGACAGGGGACAGCAGATGTTCTCCTGGTCCCCTCTGGTTCTAATTTTCTGCCTCTTCTAAGGGGTCCCCCTCTTAGCCTCTTCTTCTTTCATTGACCCAGTCACAGGATACAAGCCCAGTTCCATCCCACCCCAAGCAACACATAGTGAGTAGCAGTGGTCCAGTCGGAGGTTTGTTCTCATGGGAATCGGGTGTCTGTGCCCCTCTGCCCAGTGAACAGCCTCAAGTGGCAGGGGAAGCTGTGGGGGGCAGCTGCTCCCAGAGATTCTTCCTGCCCTGCCGCCCATAGAATGACCACTCCCGTGAGCCTGTTGGCTCCTCTCCACCCTCCCCAGGTTCCCTGCCTCAATCACAAGCAGACAAACTATGCCTCTCTTTAAACTGCCCTGGGAAATTTAGTTCTTGCCAGCCCCCAAGCCCAGGCTCAGTTCCAGCCCCATCTTCAAACATCCAGAACCCAAGAAGGTATTCAACTGAGTGATGGGCCATCTTCCCCAAGAGCAGTGGGACCCTGAGGCTCGTATATTGCCTTTGCTGGCTCCACTCTCCATAGAAAGAAATTGTGGTTTTAAATAGCATTTGTTTTCTCTTGTTACCTAAGAACTGTTATGGCCATTGGCATAAAGGGGCATGTAGGGCTGTCCATGTATAAGCAGGAAAGCCCCCTTTTTAGGGGGACAGGTGAAATTGCTACCTGAGATAGAAAGGGGGACCCACTTTCCATCTCAGCCCTCCCAGTTCTGCCAGTGGGCTGAGAATGAAACAGCCCTGCCCACCAAAATGAGGCCTAAAATTGGGTGAGGTTTCAACCAGGAAGGATACAGGCTGTTAGGAGACCACAGATGAATGTCCAGAAAAGAGAGGGTGCTACTCCCCAGAAATAGGCAGAGAGCTGCCAGGGAGGGGGCTGTGAAGTTGCCCCAGCCCTTTGGGCCTGGAGCCCAGTGTGAGAGCCTTCGAAGGCACCCTATCTGTGTGCCACTGTGTTTTCTGTGATTATTTCTTTTGTTCACCCTTTGCATTTGGAGATATTCTTTTTCACATTGCTGGGCTATTTCAGAGATGTGGTAGGAACCAGGAGCAGACCAGGTTTGGGTCTACACTTGGGTTGGAGCTTTAAAGACAGTGCAGAAGATGATGGGGCAGCTAGAACCGAAGAGAAAACCCAAAAGGGAAGATGGGGCAGCTCGGGGTGGGGGAGAAGGGAGGTGCTGCCTCAGCACCTCGGCCCCAGGCGCGCTCTCTCCAGAGCCCTTGTGGGGAGGGAGCGGGGGCAGGGTTCCCCCAGGCCAGCCCTAGAACAGCACTGGCGAAGGGCTCCTACCCATGGGGCTGAGTCCACTTGCTCCCAGAGCCTTTAGTTGACTCATATCCCTGTGGCGACACACTGGACCGTGTGCTCAGAACAGTCCAGCTTCCAGAGAGAGAAAAACAGCTCTGGTGGTGTGTCATGAATGTCCCTTCTTGAGAAGTTGGGGACAGGCTGGCTTTGTGACTGGAGGCACCTGCTTGAACATGCCTCCCCCACGTTGTCAGAGACCGTCTCAGCTGAGTCACTCCCCAGGGGCCCTGCCAGAGTGACACTCCGAGGGGCCCTGCCCACCAGCTCCCCAAGACCAGCACATCAGACAGAGCTGGCTGGCAAGTGAACACGCAGGAAGCAGGCGCGCAGAGCTGCTGCGTTTTGAGTGCCTGGAGGGCAGTGGGGAAGGGCAGTGTCGTTAGGGAGAATTCTGGAGCAGGTGTGCTGTCCCGGAGGCAGACCCTGCAGAGGCATCTTGAAGGTGGGGGTGAGCACTCTGAGGTGGCTTTTAAGGGGGAAGACAAGGGACTAAACTTTCTGCTTGCTTCTGGGCCATCTTGGTAGGCCTGGGGAGAAAAAGAGGCCAGGGAAAAAAGGCAGGCAGCAAGTGCCTTTGTAATTCCAATTCCTGCTGACAGGGCTATTTTTTTTTTTTTTTTTTTGATATTAGTAAATCCTATCCAAGCCTGGGCAGACACCCAGCGCTCTTTCAGGAGTGAGTGTTCCCTAAGGAAAAATATTCCCCCAACCCAATTTGGGCACTGTTTACCAGAGAAACTCTGGCTGAGCAACTGTTTCTCTTGCATGCGAGAGGCAGGAAGGACTCCGCAGAGTCCCCTGACCACCTTGGGTCTGGCCAGCTGGAGCCAGCCTGGGCCTCCCTGGGCCGGACCTCGGGCAGCCCTGTACGCATGTGCGTGTACGCACACGCACGCATGCACGCGGCTCCCCTCAGACCCCGGGGACGCAGCAAGGGGCTTCTTCCCGTTCAGTCTTGCTTGGCGGGCTCTTTGTCACCTCCCCTCCCAGGGGACTCCAGTTCTCCAGAGAGGGATGCCTTTTGGTTGTCCTAACAAACTGCATTAGGAACAGAAGCATTTCAGGAAGACCTTGTGCCCTGAAGACACGCAGCCTGTGACACACCCGCATGGGTGACCACCACAGGCCCACAACTGCTTCCTCTGCAGGCTGTCCCCACACGTTGAGAAAGGAGGATAAGGATTATCTCTGCACTCCTGGGGAAGCCAAGGCACTGATAAGGGAGCAGGACTGTTCAAGGCCACACGGCCAGCTCTGGTCTGTCAGCCCGGATCCAAGAGGCCTCTGCCAGGCATTTGGCAAACACGGGGCCAGCCCCCAAGAACCTGCAGGTCAGCAGGACTGGGAGTCAGGAGACCAGAGCGTGAATCCTGCCTCTGCTGTGCAGCCTTAGACAAATCACATCACCTCTCTGTTTCCTCATTTAGTAGCATGTGGGAAATAACCTGTATTTCACAAGGTTGAAATGAACCATCAATGAGAAAGGGTCTCCAGAGGTTCTTGCCACAGTTTGTTGATCCCGAGTCTAACAATAATGATACCTAACATATTTATAAAGCATGTTCCAAGTACCTTATCTCATTTAACCCTCTCAACACAGTAAGAAATCAGCATTTCAATTTTATAGGTGAGGCAAACTGAAGCGATTCCCTGGAGTCAGTTTTAAAGCAATAGAACAGAGAACCAAAAGGGAGATCATTTTCTTTAAAAGCTGTTTGACTGTAATATATTTTACCCTTCCTTGCCTCAAGGCAAAACATTGTATTCTCGTTTTAGATATTCTGGAAAATACGGAAAACCACAAAAAATAGAAATACAATTCATAAACCCATTATCCTGAGATAACCACCATTAACATTTTGATGAAATCCAAAATCTTGCTATTACTTAGAAAAATGGCACGAATGCGGTGAGGGGCAGGAGCACTCTGGAGACCGAGAAAGGACTGATGCATTGTCTGTTAGGCCTGGAAGTTTCTGGAATTAGGCAATTCTGGGAGAATGCTAGCATGAAGGGAAGGATGTGGTGTAGAGAACAGGAGGAGGAGACTGTTAGGCAAGCAGGGCCGAGGCTCAGAGGTGGGGTAGTGAAGACAGGCTCAGGAATCTGCCCTCTCTTCCCGAGGCCTGCCTTCTCACCATGGACCATGGCCGCTGCTCATCCTTCTCAGTGAATCCCTGGGTTCCCTGAGACGTGGTGAGTGGTCTCCTCTTCCCAGCTGATGAGGTCGGAACATCCTGGAAGACCCTCTGGGAAAGCCTACAACCTCACAGTGAACAGTTGACCTTCTTCTGGGTCCCGAGGGTGGCCCTGGGGATATCACCTCTCCCTCTTCAGCCAGCAAGCTTCTCAGTGGGCAGAGCCGCAGGGACAGCCTCCAAGTACGGGCAGTGTGGTCTGGCACAGCTCTAACCCCACCACGGCAGCATTGGGCCGCTCTGAGAAACCCATCAGCAGCTCTGGGTGTCTCCCTAACACACGGGACTGGGCTGCAGCCAGCCAGGCCCTCCTCACCAATCCCTGGGCCCAGACCTCTCCTGGGGCAGGTGCCCCAGGGGCCAGGATCCCATCTTGTTATTAATAACAGTATTACTAACAAGTCCACCTTGCCCTCACATACCACTATTGAATTTACAGAACCCTTTGGCACACAGTGTCTCATTCAGTCCTCAGCAAGTCTTTGTAGGGACATTGTCCTAATTCTGCTGATAGAGAAAATTAAGCTGAGACAAGATAGAGTGAATTGTCTGAAGGTTGCACAGCAACTACTAAAAACTTTGATTTATCTGTGTGTGTCACTTTGTGTAGATCTAGAACGGATTTAGCTAGCTCACAAGACCTATACTATGATTAAAAATAAACTTAAGTCATCATACAAATGTGGCAAAAGGATAATGAAAGTCAAATGGAGTCCAGAGAGGCCACCACGCGGCATATGCACCCCAATATCTGAACGCTGCCTGGAGCAGACCCACACTTGCCTGGAAGCATTCTAGTGGCTACATGAGAAAGGAAGCCTAGTCACAGAGTTCTGTGTCCGTGACATAAATATAAACCAGTTGCTTGAGGAAAACAAAGCTAGTCCTGCTCCTAGGACAGGAGGGAATAGTGAACAACATCACGGGGCCCGTTCAGAGCGTGGTCTTCGAATCCCAAAACCTTATGAACACCTCTAAGCTTCAGTCTCTTCAAAGGGGGTGGGGTAATTATAAGACCTAGTTCATGAATTTGCTGTGACACGTAAATGAGGTTCTTTTTAAAAGATTTATAGAAACGGGTAACTGAGATAACAGACGTGAAGCACTGTCACACACTGCTTAACCAGGGCTCCAGAAGCATTAGAAGAAACCAAAACACTGGGTAGTGAGTGTAGTGGGTATGATTCCCGAGGACAACCTTTCAGAAAACCAAGCTGGTTTGGCACGGTGGTTGAAAGAGTGGTCCATGGGGCCTGGCTGCGTGGGTTTGAGCCACCTCTCCCTCCTCTTTAGTAAAGTAGGCTGGTGAATAACTTTGTGAACATCTCAGTGCTCGCTTCCTCATCTGTAAAATGTGGGTAAGAAATAACCCCAGATCTATAAACACAGAGCTCTTAGCCAAGTGCCCGGCACACAGCGAGGGCTCGATGAATGTGAGCCACGCGTGGTATCTTGAAGGCTCTTCCTTGTAATCATCCTCACCGTGGTAGAGGCTGGCAGTCTCTGGAATCCAGGGCTGTCGACTTTCCACGGCTGCCCCTTGGTCTTGTTTATTTGCATGTCCCCTGTAGCCCTTAACCCTGGCCTTCATCTAGTAGGCGCTCAATTTATACATGTGGAGTGAAACTGCAAAGTGAACGAAGGGGATTCCAAGGTGGTCTAGGAGTTAAATAAAACTCCATCTAGCATCAACTGGGCGCCCAGTCTTTCAACGCCTCCGTTTTCTGATCTGTAAAACGAGCGGGGTTCTTTGTAATATCCAAGGACCCTTGAGCGCTTATACTGGTTATTACTCTCAAACTGCTATTGCAGGAGATGCAGCGGGTGGTTCGCTAGGAATCCTGCAGAGAGACCCAGCTCCCAGCCTAGGCTCTAAGGGGGTGGGCTAGCACAGAGTGGCGGGTGCTCTGCGGAGCCGCGGGCCGTGAGGATGACAGTGAGTGCAGGTCTCAGAATCTGTGATTTCCCATCTCCTGGCGGGCAGGGGCCGGGTCAGCCTGAGAAAGGCCTGCCTCCTTGAGGAAGAGGGGCCTCGCTGACACAGACAGGATGTGGTGCCGTCTGGTGTGAGACGGGAGGCAGATGGGGGTTTGGGGGGGGAGGCGAAAGAGGATGGCTCTGTGTGAGAGGCAGGGAAAACTGGCTGCGACTTGGATAAGGAGCCTGAGAGGTGGGCCTGAGAGGTGGCGGGAGGGGTCCCGGAGCAGCAGGCCCCCTCGTCAGCCGCACCAGCCACATCAGGAATAGCAGGAGCCCTGGGGATGCCCGGGGTGAAGGGCTGAGGCCGGGCTGGGCCAGGGGTGTGGCCACGGGGTATGGCCTTAACCTTGATGCCAGGCTGGCCTCTTCCTGAGCCTGGGGGCTGTCCAGGCTCGTTCAATGCCAAGAGGCAGACCCTCTGGGAGAGGGGGGGAAGGATTTGAAAGAGCGTCTTCTGTGGAGCTCAGGCACCACTAGCTGTGGCTCTGGTACAGGGACAGGCGGGAGCCCTGACTCCACCATCCCTCTCCTCCCCACCCCTGGGGCTGCCTCGCAGCCTGCGCCTGACTCTTTGTTTCTGCCACTCTGCACTTGGTGCCTAGAAGAGAGGAAATAACCATTAGTGTCACCTGCTCACCAGTGGGAGACATTAACTGGCTCCGGCAGAGCACACGGCCTATAATTTTTGGAGGAGTTACGATGATGGAGCTAATTTGGTGTTTCATCATCGTGCTCCTGGGTGAGCAAAGGGGGAAGGGAGGCCGGGGGCCTGGCTCAGAACCACCTCCCAGCACAGAGCTTTGTACTTCCTCGGGCATCTTTAGGGGTCCTGGAGCCATGCTCCCTCCTCTCTCCCTCCCCTCCCACCAGCAGCTTCCCCTTCCAGAGGTGGATGGTCAGAATGCAGCTTGGAGACCACGGAGGCCAACCCCAGCCAGATGCAGCGCCACCGCAGGACAAAGCAGGAAGGGGCCTGAGAGCTTGAGGAAATGTATGAGGAGACTGCTCTGCATTAGACACCATGCAAGGGGCTTAAGTGCACACATTTGTTCATCTTCACGGTTAAGCCCATTTCACAGATGAGAGGGTGAGGCCGTCTGGTACAATGCTTTCATTGTACAGCTGAGGAAAGCGCAGCTCAGGGAGGCCCAGTGATGTGCCCTAGATCGCTTGGCCGGCTATCAGCAGAGGTGGGATTTGAACCTAGGCCTCCTGGCTCTAAGTTTAATATCACCCCTAAGTTTATCCTGTTGCTAGGGACACTTGAGCTGGTGCCTGGAGCCCAAGAAGATCCACAGGTGCCCTTCCCTAACCTCACTTATTGAAGATGCTGGGTGGGGAAGCCCAGGGCTGGGAGGAAAGAAAGAGGCAGCCTGCAAGCCAGCACAGCTTCCCATGGGCCTTGAAGTCCGCAGCTGTGGCCTCTGAAACCCGGGCTAGAAGATGTCCTCCTTCCTACCCTCTACCCAGGGACATGCCCAGGGCAGCTGCCCCTCCTCCTCTTGCCGACTCAGATGTCCGCAGAGTACACCTGGCCCCTCAGCCCATCAGATGGGCTTTGGATAGCACACCCAGTGGGTGTGGGGCCACCACCTGCCCCAGTGTGGCAGGAGAATGATTGTATGCTTGTTGCATGTAAATCTTGATTTTTCTAAAAGCAGCTGGCAAAGTCTTCCGTGTGGTTTCCTCATATGCCTCCAAATCAGGGGCTTAGAGCAGCTGCCCAATAGGGAACCGCCTCAAGGATAGCTGATGCTCGTCAGAGAGGGTGTGTCAAGTTCAATGATGTTCATTGTTATGCAGCCGGAATGCAGTAGAGTAGGGATTTGAACCCTGGGTTCTGCCCCAAACCCCATGCATCCCCCACTGGGGCTGTTTGTACTCATTCCCTTGTAGCAGAATTGTGATTCTCTCCATTCTGGGTGGATAAAGAGCCACAACCTCAGCTTCCCACCAGCCCCCGAAATCGAGAGTTCTTTGTTGATGACTCTTGTGGGTCTAGATGAGGGCCACTCAAAGGCCTGGAAACTTTAGAAGTCCAAAGGCACTGGATTTCGCAGTTTTGGAGAAGGCAGTCAAAACTGATACTGTCTTCAAGACTCTGAAGGCATAATGTCTGCATTATGATGAAACAGCAGGTGGGAACCAGGAGAGAAGGGTGTACGTGACCTGGGAGGCACTGGATTGGATGTCAAGGAGAATTTCCTGAGTTCCAGTACAATGGAACACTGGAAAAGGTGAGAGTGAGGTGTTTTTAAAAGAGGCCTCCGTTGTTGCTTTTAATGTGGCCCTGCTTAGAAGCTAGGATTGGATGAGTTGACCAATCACTCATGGTCTCTTGCTGCCTAGTGGCATGTGATTGGAGTTGTCTTGCTCTGACCCACAAAGATCTCACACCAAGTGAGTGAATCCCCAGATATGATGCCTGCAACTCTCCCAGGAGGCCCACGGGGACTGCAGACCATCCCCTCACCCCACCTCAGGATCTAAGGAAGCAAGAAAACAAAAGTGAGGAAAATAACTCCAACTCTGCAGGAGACAGAGGGAAACACTTTACCTGCCCCAAACTTCTTTTTGAAGGGTTTCCTTGTCCCAGACCTGATGTCTGCACCCCAGAGATGTTCAGGTGGGAAGGTCCATGCAGAGAGAGCCCAGGGTCCTTCCACTGCTGGCCCAGCTTCCTCCTCTCCCACCCTTCTTGCACAAGGCAGTGTCCACTGGAGCATCTTAGCACTGGGGGAGATGATGACATACAGGTGCATCTCATGAGGAACAGCTGACGGAGGCCAGGATGCGGCGCGGGCTGGGTGAAGCCAGCAGGAGGTGGATTCCTCCACATTGTCCCCTTTCAAGAGGAAGCAGACTAGGGCAGGCAGAGGGAAGCAATGACTCCGAGTCTCAGAGGCTTCTGCTTTAGGGCTTCTCGCTTCCAGAACACTGAGAAATTTTGCTTTTGAAACTCACACGAGTCCTTAGCCCACCTGATCCTGAATAACCGGGGGCAGAAGGTAGGTGGAGCAGAGCACGATTCCAGAGGAGGCTGCGTGGCACGGAGGAGAAGAGCTAGGCCTTAGGAGTCCGCAGAAGGGAGTCCAAATCCAGACTTGGTCGATCACTCTGTGGCCCTAGGCGGTTACTTAACCTCTGTGATCCTCAATACGGCAATAATTGTGGGTTCCTCCCAGGAATGTTGTGTGAATGAAATGAATTAAGTACAGTATGATACATACCCAGCATGATCTCTACAGACAAGCAGATGTTCCATATCTCTCAGTCCCCTTCTCTCTTGACTTTGGTTTTGATAACGAAGATAGGAGACAAAGTGGAAGAAACGTCAAAATCCCGGCCAGAGTGTGCGTGCTCCATGGTTTCTTCTGACTCCACCAGGCAATGGTTGTCAGCCCCTAAGACTTCCCTACAGGGCTTGTTAAAACTTGGGAGTGCTGGGGCCCACCCCTTGTGAAGGTGGCTCCAATAATTTGCACTTCTGGCAAGTTCCACGTGCTGTTGCTGGTCAGGGAACCACACTTGGAGAACTACCACTATAAGGAATATTTACATATTGGGGTCAGACCTTTTGAAAGCACTGTCCAGTTTTCTTAAACCATCTAAAATCTGGGTAAGGCTTGCTAAAATTCAGCTCTGCGGGCTGCCTGAGGTACGTAGGGAAAAGGGAAAAGGGAAAAGGTGGCGGTGAGCAGGCGCTCCAGGTGGATGAGCGTGGCTTTGATGCCTTGGAACCTTGCTCACACCTAACAAAGGAGACCAGGCCCTTCTGCGATCCTGACTTCTGCTTGGCAACACTGATACTGAATGACTGTGGTCACGCTCCATGTCACAGAGACTCTGATAGGGTCTCGTTCAGGGCAGCCTTGGAGTCTCCTCGTTTGCCTTATGTTACAAACTGAGGATGCCTAAGAATCACCTGGGAAGCCTGTCAATCATTCACACATGCAGGCGCCACCCTCAGTGATCCTGACTCCGTGGACCTGGGGTGCAGCTCAGGAGATAAGTCCCCACCTCTCCAAGTGAGTCCAACGCAAGAGATCTCCAGCCTGCACCCTGAACAACACCCTGTGAGGTGCCACCCTGAGCTGTTAGCCACGTCTCATTACCCGCAGGGACACTGCCAGACAGCCCCGAGGCTGAGATGAAGCAAGGGCCCGCACCTGTCCTTTTCACCCCCTTCTAAGCAGGTACACCCCACAAAGTTGAGTTGCTCACTCATTCAACAAATATTGGTGAGCCTGTATTATTTACCGGGCACTGTGCTCAGTCCAGGGACAGAGTGAGGAGTGACGTATAGGACAGGGGCCAGGGTAAGGTAAGCAAGGCACCAAGAGGGCAGAATTTAAGGAGGCATTCGCTCTAGGAGGCATGAATGAGTGAAGCTAAGAATGCAGGCCTCCACTGCCTTTGCTCTTGTACCCTGGGCACTTTGGTTTACACTGCCCTAGTCCTGGCCCTGGTAAGACAGACCCAGTCCCTGTCCTTTGGGGACATACAGTCTAGAACAGGCGCTGTGGCTTTGGAGGAAGCAGCCTGAAGGATGAGAGGACACTCGCCGGGTGAAGAGTTGGGAAGAGAATGACCAAGCGGAGGCAGCAGGGGTGGGGATGTACCAAGTCCTGGGGGCACAGCTGAGGCGTTGACAGAGCCCGAGCCCGAGCCCGAGAGGAGAGGCTAATGCGTAGTGGGGAGGGCTGCGGGGGTGGGGGGGAGGTGTTGGTCCCTGATCGTGTACGGCCCTGTAGGTCTTTGGCTTTTATTCTACCATGGTGAGGGGGGTGAGGGCGGGGGAAGCCAGTGGAGGCTTTCAAACAGAGTATTGACATGGTCCATCTCACAGTTTTGAAAGTGCTTTCTGGCTGCTGTGTGGAAAGTGGGGCAGGAGAACAAAAGGAAGCAGGGGGCCTGTTAGGAGGCTGTGGCACGTGAGCAGGTGAGAGGTGATTTTCGCCCTCTGTGTGGCACTGGAGGTGGAGAGAGGTGGGTAGACTCAAGATTGAATTGAGATAGAATTGACAGGGCTTGGTGATGAACTAAATGCAAAGGAGAGAGGAGGGCAGGCATCAATGATGAGGTCTTGTTTCTGCCTGGAGAAACTGGATGATGAAGGGGCCATTTCCTGAGTTGGAGAAAACAAGAGGAAAATGTAAACAGAAGCTCAGAGTTCACCCTGAGCAACTGAGAAGTTTGAGTTTCTGTGAGACATCCAGGATGGGATGTTGTGTTGGACCTATGAGTCTGGAGTCTAGATGAGAGGTCTGTGAAGGCACCATAAATTCGGGGGTCATGAGCATGGAGATGGGTGTTAGCACTGTGGGTGAGCGAGGAGAGAATGAGTGTTTAGAACCCACTGCTTAGAGGCAGGGTGGGAGGAGGATCCAGCAGGGACTGGAAGGAGTAGCCGCAGAGGTGGGAGGAGAACTGAACGAAGAGACTGCTTCTAGAGCAGCATGAGCAGCTCCATGAAAGGCTGCAAAGAGGGTCTTCACAGAGCAGCCCCAGCACAGTAAGACCCAGAGGTCTGGAGCAGGAGACAGGTGGAAACCTAAACCTTCAGGTCAGCAAAGACATCAAGAAGCTAAAGCCCCCGTCTTTGGTGGTTCAAGCATGTGCCCTTGTCGGGGACCAAAGCCCTGCCTGTTGGCATCCCCAGGGCACCTGTTTGCAGAAACACTCTTCTACTGCCCCAGGAGACTTGTCCCGCTGGGACCAGGGCAGCTTCCCTCCAGCTGAGAGCCCTGCTGCCACAGTCCTGCTGGGACAGAGAGCAGATCACTCGCTGCTGAGCCGCCTGCCCTCTCCTGGGGAAACTGAAGGCTGTTTGACAGCCACACGGCAGGACCACTGAGGCAAGAAATGAAGACAGATTCTCATCATTAAATTCATTGATGTGCCATTCACGCCTCTCTGTCATTAGTGAAGACGCCTGTGGATGGACCAGAGCAGAGGTGAGGTCCTCAGCCCTGGCCTCTTGCAGACAAGTGGCTGTGGTGCAGACTCTCAGACTCGACCAGGCATTGCCTCCATCTCTTCTAGAACTTCCCCAGACTCTGCTCTCCTCACACTCCTTCCACCCCCTCGTGGCCCCTCTCTCTCTCCGCCCACCTTTTTAAAAGTCATTAGGAAGAGATCTGCACCTCCCAGCGTGATTCTGACTCATGGATATCTGCCCAAAAGTAATGGTGCGTGTGAAACACCAAACCTCTTTTCAAGGGCAGGTTCACAAAGGAAAGGCTGTGAAAGTTTCCTAAATAAAGCCATCTGTTTCCCTGAAGATGCTCAGACAGAGAAACATTCGCCTCCCACTGACGTGCTGTGGTGTCTCAAGGGGTCCCCGGGACCAAACCCACCATGAGGGTCTCACCCACTTCCTCCCTTACCTCCCCGCTCCCTGTGAGCTGGAGGGTCTCCTTCTTTTCCACGGGCTGGGTGGGTCCCAGGCTGCCTGTGTCCACAACATAGGAAGGTATGGAATTCCTTTAAGGCGCCTCCATTCTGTTAGATCATTTATTCATAACGCTGCAGTGCCCTTGGGGCAGAAAGCACTTGAGAGAAAAAGCAGGCATGGAAGTCAGAACAAATAGAAGCTGCCCCAGCTCCCAGCAGGGAGCCTGAGCAGCACAACAGACTAGCCCGCCCTTCCACCCCGGCCACCCCTGGATGGCATTCTCCCCAGCCCTGCGAGCCCAGGAGCAGGGAACAGCCCCGTCAGCCAGCGGTGCTCACAGCAGGAGCGCCCTCCCCACACCCCAGGAGACGCGCCCACCCCCCTCGGCTCCCCTCCCCCAGCAGGGAGTTGATCCAGCCACGGGGGCGCGGGGCGGGTGGGGTGTCAGTCTCCACCCTCCTCCGCCGCAGTCCCTCGCCCAGTGGGTCACCAGATCCTGCTGATATCATCTCAGATGTGTCTTGCCTTAGACCCAGGGGCCATGGGAGACACCCCAGTTCTGACCAGAGGAGTGAGGGGAGGTGACCCAAGAGGAGGGAGCAGGACAACGGGGCTGGAAAGACGAGTGTTGTCCGGGACAGTCAGAGGGAGGGAGAGGTTAGTTCAGGCAGTGGAAAGAATAGGCCCAAGGCACGAAGGTACAAAAGAACCTGGAGGGTTTAGGAGGGGCAGTTACAGAGAGGCAAGATGCTGTAGTGCCTGAAACTGTGGGCTCTCGAGCCTGGCTGCCTGGGGTCACATCCCAGCTCTGCCATGGAGCTGCTGTGTGCTGGGCCAGAGGCACCGCCTCACTGTACGTCAGGGTCCCCATGTAGAAAATGCAGATAATAATCACAGCACCCATCTCATAATTTGTATGGGTTAGTACGTATGAGCACTTAGAACAGGACAGCCCATAAGAGGGCACCTGGACGCGAATGGTTGGCAAGAAAGGCAAGGGCCAAATCATGAAGAAACCTGAATGCCACTTGATGCTGTGGGTAAGTGATTTTCAAGCTGAATCCTAGAAGCTCCAAGGGGGTAGGCTGAGGGGTTGGAGGTCGGAGCTCTGGGTGCCTCGTCTCTAAGCCACTTTTCATCCCTTGTATATATTCGGACTTCTAACAATATTGCATTTGAAGAAGTTTTTCAATTACAAGACAGGTATGGAATGGGGAGCCACTGAAGGATTTTGAGCAGGAGAACAACCCCCTGTTGACAGCAAGGAGGGTAGGAGGGGTAGCAGGAGGGAGTCAGAAAGCTGGGAGGTCCAGGCGAGAGATGGCACAGGGCAGAGCTAAGGCAGCGCGGAGGGGAGGGTAGTGAAGGGAGGGCCTCAGAGTCTGCGGACTCTCAGGTGGCAGAACAGCATGGCTGGGTAACTGACTGGGTGTGGAGGCTGCAGGAGGGCGGGGAAGCTAGGATCCTTCTGGCTTCCTGTCTTCCCCCAGCCATCCGTTTTCTGCAAGCCTGCTGAGGTCCTGCTTTTCACAGGGGAGAAAACCCAAACATCTTCCAGGGCCTCTGAGACTGGCCCTGCCTCCCTTCCACGCTGCTGCCCAGCCCAGCTGCCTCCCACCTCCCCAAGCTTGCCACTCCCACGTGCCCTCCTGGCCGGCCACCTCCCCGCTCCCTCCGGTCTGGGCCGACCCGCCTCCCTCCCGACCACTGTGTCTACACTGCCCGCTGCCCATTCGTTACCCTCTGTCCTGGCCCTGGTTCACTCAGCGCCCTCAGATACCCTCCTGCTTGCTTTATTTTTGTCTCCCTCCCCCAGAATACAAGCTCCTGGAGGGCTGGGACTCTGTCTGTCTCACCGCTACCGTCTCCCGTGCTCGGGAACATTTGGCAGGCGGGTAACGAATAAATGACACACATGAAGATGGTCTCTGGTGTAGGTGTCTGGGTGGAGGGCGACGCTGTGGACTGAAAGGGAAGTGGGGAGGAAGAGCAGGAGTAGGGACTCCATTGCCTGCAGGGTCAAGGGCAAACTGCTAGGTGCAGGCCCTGAGGCAGACACATGGGCCCTGCCCTGTTCCCAGCCTCATCTGGGCTGCTCTCACCCTGCGTCCAAGTTGCCCTCTAGCCACGTGGAACTCCACGCCTCCCCTCTGTGTCTTCACGTGCCCATTGACCGCCTGCCTGGAATGCGCTTACTGGTTTCCTCTGCTATAAACTCCTTTCCCTCACCTCGCAGGGTCCTTCCCAGGATCCCCGCTCTGGGAAGCCAGCCCTGAGACCCCTCGCAGAGTTCATCCCTCCCTCCTCTACCTCCCCCACCTTGTCCACACCTGTCTTACAGTGCTGATCAAGCCAGATACCACTGCTTGCCCGTGTGCCTTTCTCTCCCCTGTCCCTGCACCGACTGCGAACCCTTGATCATTGTGGTCATTATAGTTGTAATAATTATAATAGCAGCTAATGCTTCCTGAGTGCCTCCTCTGTGCCAGGTACTATGCTAAGCACTTTGCCCAGATTTTCTCATTTAATCTTTACTTAACAACCCTAAGAGGTAGATATTGTTATTAGCCCCATTTCACAGATTAGAAAACCAAGACTATGAGAGGATTAAAGTAAGTCACACTCCTCATAAACGTCAGAGCTGGAACCAGGACCCGGAGCTGCCTGACCCCAAATCTACAGGCTCAACCATTCCTTCATCAGCCAGTATTTCCTGAGCTTTTACTGGGAATCAGGCCCTGGGCTAGACGTGGGGGGCTAGACATGATGAGTAATACCAGGTCCCACCCCTGCTCCCAAAGAGCCCACCGTCTACTGAGAACACAGCATTCATCATATAATCCCCACAATCGACGTAAACGTTATGGTCGTGGCGTGGGCTCTGAAGAGGTCTGGAGTGCTGTCAGGGCAGATATCCGTATCAGCGTCCAGCCTCCACCTCTGGCTCATCTCTACCCCCAATTCCAAGCCCCAGCTCTACACAGAAGGATTGCTCACTGGCTGTTTCCTTACCCACGGGAGCCAAATTGGCTTCTACCCCATCTCTGGTCCAGCCCCCCAGTCCCAGGGTAACTTAACAGCACTTCCTGCCCAGTGCTTCAGAGATCCTTTTACTCTCCTGTGGCTTTTCTGAAAGTGTAGCGGATGCTTCTCCGCTGATGAGGAGAGATCCAGACAAGCCACTTAATGATTAAGAGACTAGAAGTGTTCTCTAAGAGATGGGGAAGCATCGTTCTTGCTTCGCTCAGCCTGGATTCCCAAGACGGGCGCTGAGGAATTGACGCCACTCATTGCCTATTTAGGAGGAAGAAGGCTAGCCCTGGAGAAAAACAAAACACTTGGGGGGCAGTGGAAACCGAAGGAATGAGAGCATTTGGATTTCAAAACAAAGTTGCTAGGTACCTTGAGGTGGATAATAGACAGAAACCAGTTAGACATCCTTGGGCCAACTCAGTTGGTGATGGTTGACAATGGATTTTCCAGTTTGAATGCTTGGTTTTTATGGCTGGCAGGGCCTTAAGGCTACAACATCTAGTGCAATGCCCTCATTTTACAGACCGATGCCCAGAGATGGGAGATGATGAGCCCGATGTCTCTGGGCTAGTTAGAGGTGGAGAGACTAAAGCCCAAGTCTCCTGACTTGCAGTTCACTGCTCTTTCCTGGGCAGTCCATGGATAGGATTTTTCTTCTATGCCTAGGGCTGTGTGAGTGCATCAAGGAGAGCGAAGTGCTTTAATGAGCCGGTGCAGATGGGCAGCTGGGGAACCAGCACCGGCCATGCTGTGCAATAGATGGGCCTGTACAAATCTTACTGCTCAGCTGCCTGGGCACTACAGCCAGGGGACAGCGCTTGTACAACGGGCAGCAATGTAGGTGGACAGGCTGCATGCACTTAAGGACAGACTTCACCAGGAGCCAGCATCCTGGCTGCAGGCCTACACCATCCAAGCATTCACCAAGGTTTTTACCAGCTCAGACTCACCCTATCAGCCCCCGGGTTAGCAGTCGAGAGGGTCAAGTTGGATTCTGCCGCTTTCTGGACAGCAGTGACCTCTCCAGCACCAGGGAGCTCATTACCAGTCAGGGGCCCTACGGCTGTCTCCCCTGACAGAGGGTGAAGATGAAAGCAATAACACGCTGGCTGTTCTGTAGCCCCTGGTCACCCCTGGTTTTATTAAAGCCAAAGTCGCAAACATCCCTAATGAGGATAAAAGGCTGGCAAGGTGCGCAGGATCTGGGGCTGAAACCTCTTGAGAAAGGGGGTGGTGCTGAGAGGACCCGGCAAGGTCGCCTATGGGGCCGAGCGGGGCCTGGCTTTCCAGAGAGGAAGGTGGCTACCAGGAGATGCTGACTGCCTGTTTGCTTAGCCCCGTCTCTCTATTTACTCAAAAGTAACCTATTTATTTTCCTTTATCAAATAATCCAGTCCTCTCCTGCCTACGTGTGCAGGGGAATTAATGCCCACCTTGAGCCATTGAGCCAAGAGCAGCCATCCCATCTTGCCATCAGGCCCCGCGAGGCCCAAGCACCCACAGCAGAATGTCCCGGACTGGGCTTCGGGCCCAGGCCCCAGTTTCCTCTCTGCCTCCACATCGTAGTGGGACCTGGGCCCACTCCCTTTGCCTGTCCAGGCCCAACAATGGAGGGTGGGGCTCACTGTTGGGTGCGGGGACCAGGATGGGGGTGGGGGGATTCCAAACCTCGCTGCAGACTCAGCACTGCGTGTGCCCCCAGCTGCCACAGTTCTACCGAGAAAGGAAGGGCCCGCGGGGTGGGTGCTCTCCCTGGAGGGAGCGGTCCTTGAGGGCAGCCCGTAGAGCCCCAGGCGATTCTGTTTACCCTGAGGGATCGCCCACATCCCCAGGCAAGTCTCCCCAGCTCACAAACAAATCAACTCAGATTCCTGCACAAGACAGCCTTAGAAGGCCCCGCTGCACTCGGCATCCGCAGACTTTCCGTGTGGGGAAACGGCGACAGCAGCTTTTTGTTCACGCCCTCTCCCAGGGGCCCTAGGAGCTTTCAGATTCCCTACCAGGGCCCTAACATGATGGTAACTCTAACATTGAGAACCACTTCTTTTGCGGATTCTTCTGGCTCAAATGTAGCCATCTGTCCTGGGGATGTGTGTAGCTCCTCTTGTGCTATGGGGCATCTCTCAAGCACAGTAGGTATAAAGTGAAACCCCTGCCCCAAAGGGGCCTCCAGTCCCTGGATGCCATGGGAGGGCCCAGCTGCAGCCAAGCAGGGACTCGGTAACACCTGTGAGCGACTCAGGGACAACATGTGCTGCAGGGATGTAGGGGAGACGTGCTCTGTGTGGGCTGGACCCTGGGCGAGGATCCCTGGGTCCTAGAAGATGCGTGGGATTGTCCAAGCAAAGAAAAGAGGAGGAGGCATTTTGGCCAAAGGGACCAAAGATATACCAGCCAGGTGGAGCAGAGGGTTGGCATAGAGGAATAGAGAGAAATAATCAGGTGAGGAGGTAAGACAGGACCCAGTTGTTGAGGGTTCAGAAAGCAAGCTAGGAAGATGGGCCTCGATTCCAGAAGCCGAACAAGAGGAGCCACGGAGAGCATCCCGGCAGCAGCACTGGTCTACGAACACCTGGCACTCGCTAGTCATGCAACCTCAGGCAAGTTGCTTAACTCCACCAAACTGTCGTTTCCTCCTGTGTGCGAGCGGATGCTAAGATTTCCTACCTCACAGGGCTGTGGTGAGACTCACGGAGATAACTTAGCAGAGGACTTGGCACACAGTACGCCTGTGATAACCCTGGTTCTTATTGCTCTTACTGAGTTTCTCTAACTCTGGGCAGGACTGAACCTTGGAGAGTTATAAGGAAATAAAGGGAGCTGGGGGCCTCCTTGTACCTCCGTGCTGCTGCCAGAGATGGAACATTCAGCCAGGTGCGCTGCTGACTCGACCCCTGCCGCCTGAGGCGACCCCTGTAACACCTGTCACAGGCCACTTCCTGTGTCTCCCTCCCTGGACTAGGGGACTCTGGAGACAGGAGATTCACCTGAGGGAGACGGGGATCCCGGCGCCTTCATTTAACTGGTCGCACCCCATAGGCTGCATGTGTGTTGCCGGGGATGGCACACTCTCCACACAACATGGTACCTCTAGCAGGTTCTCAGTAAATGCAAATAGAGGAACAGGTGAAGTGGTGGTGTAAGGTCTAGAGGAGCCAGGGTTCCCTTGAGATGCTCCCTAGGTGGGCTGGGAGGGCACTGCTCTCCTAAGGGTCGGAGTCCAGCTATGTCTCCCACCAGCCCCACAGGCCTGGGCAGGACTTGACAGCCGAGGTGAAACAGTGAGTTCTTGTCTGTGAGATGCAGGGACTGATGACGAGGCTCCCTGCCTTGCACAGTGGCCGTGAGCCTCAAAGGTGGAAACGCCCAGCACAAAAGAGCTTCACGGGGCACAGGAGCTCACGGGCGTTGGTCTTGGCTCCGTATGCTGGGGGTGGGGGGTGGGAGGTGTAGTGTCCAGCTCCGCCCCGGCCAGACACCACCCTCCCACCCCGCACACCCACTTCCAGTACCCCCACCTCCTCCACCTCCTTGCCCAGGGAGCTGAGAGGATTCACCCGCGACTCCCAGGATTTGATCCGGGAGTGGGTTAAAAAAGGACACGTTTTGGGCTAGGGAAAGAGTGGGTATCAGTGCCACCTGGAGGAGAGCGTTGGGACCACAGGCTCTGGAAGGGGTGGGGGATTATTCTCCAGGCGGGGCCAAGTATCCGGGGTCACTCAGAGTCCCCATTAGAGGGTGGCTCTTTGTGAGCAGAAGGGACAAAAACCTTGAAGCCATCCTTGACTGGTCTCTTTCTCAGAAGTCACCTCCTCCAGAGGCCTCCCCGGCTAGCCTAAAATTTCAACAGCTCTGGCCTCATCCATGAGCATTTCGTAATCTCTTTCCTTGCCTTACTTTTTTCTCCTTGATCCTTTTTACTAACTTATTTACCTTCTCTCTCATCCTTTGCCCTAGTAAAACATAAGCTCCATTAGAGCAGCCATTTTTGTCTGTTTTGTTCTTTTCCATCTCTCCAGTACCCAGGGTGACACCCGGCACGTAGCAGGTGCTCAATTACTATTTGTTGACGGACTGAATGAATGAACAAATGGATGTCTGCATCTGAAATCAGAGCCACCCCAAACCCTGACCTCCTCTTCTTCCGCTCTGGGTCTGGGGGCATTAAAGGAGGAAACATCTCCATGTCTTGGTGCCCCGAGTCAGCCTCAGAGCCTGAGGGAGAGGTTTTGCAGTAACAGCGCCCTCCTTCATCAGGTGTGGAGCGGGAATAGGAGACAGTCCAGCAGGGCTGTTTAATTCAACAGCTGGCCATGCTTACCATCTTTGAAGTTTTCCTATTCTCTGTTGCTCAGGAACTTTCTAGGATTGGGATCCCTGGTCATGATGCTTCTGGGGGCAGGAGAGGCAGCAGAGTGTGTGCTCCATGCTGGGTTCATTTCTAAAGCAAGACCACATTTAAGGACAAAGTGGATCTCAGACTAGGCACGAACATGGCATGACAAGTGTACGTCTTGGACAGCACCATATTCTGGGCAGATCCTGATTCCCTGTGCTTTCACTCTGAAGCCTGGAAGTTGGAGTGCTAGATGTGTTTCAGCAGAGGCAAGGAAGCTGCCAAGGCAGAAGGACTCACGAAGAATGACAGAGCTGAGAGCTAGAGCCAGATATGCTGGGAGAGGGGACCCCTGACCGCCAGAGTGGGTCTTGTACAGAATACTGTCATGACCCCAGGCCAGGCAGGGTGGGGAGTCAAGGGGTCCAGTGACTAAGAAGGGTAAGTTGGAGAATAGGGCTGGGCCCCAAAGGGCCTGGTGGTCTGGAGGCCACAGCCAAAGGGCATAGGTAGGGCAGGTGAGGCCAAAGCAGGAGGGGGAGGACCAGGACCCAAGTCTGATCAAAGCTGAGAAGGAATATTGAAGGGGACAAGTTCTACTGAAGAGCCAATGTTGTTATCATTGCCTTTTATACCCAGTTACTCCCAGCATGGAGGACAGAACGTCAGGCCTTAAAAGACACAGTGCTCTCCCTCAGAGAGCCTTCTCCTGGGCTCTGGAATGGCCCTCATATGCCCTCTTTTCTGCTTCTTTGCAGGAAAGCGTGGATTTGGGAGAGATCATGTTCTCCCTCTGCTACCTGCCCACCGCAGGCAGGCTCACCCTCACCGTGATCAAGTGTCGGAACCTCAAGGCGATGGACATCACAGGCTACTCAGGTACCCCTCCTACCCAAGTGCTTGCCACGCGGCCTCCCAGCAGCCCAGGCATTAGGATGGGGAAAGATGTTTAGAGAGAAGAGGGAAGAATTGTCAGTATTCTTAGAATGGGAGCACAGCCCTGCAGGCAAATAGCCTGGCTCTGGATTCTGGTTCTGCCAGTTCCTTGCTGTGTAAAGCTTTGGTTTCCTGATCTGAAAAAAACAAAACAAAACAAACAAAACAACAACAACAAAAAAAAACCTTACACAGATTGCTTTAAGGAGAAACAAGGTAATTCACATAAACGTTAGAAATATGTGAGACAAAATAAGCCGTCCGTAGATATTAGCTATTGTTATCATTCTTTCTCTTTGAGGATGGAGGGGATGAGAAGCCAATAAATAGGAGAAAAAAATTAAGGAAAATCTTTCTAGTTTGTGTGAGGCCTCAGGACTTCCAAGGGTTATGTCAAGTTTGAGTGCCTTAAGTGTTTGTAGGTCCACGCAGCCCTGCGGCAGCCTGGCAGACTGAGTCAAAGGAACAGAGCCACTGAAAAGCAACGTGCATTTGCATTTGAGGTTTTCCCGCTGGGCTCTGGGTCTCTGTCTCAGCACTAGAAGAGCTGCTAGGTACAGCAGGAGCAAGGAGTCCTGTCCTAGCAGCCAAGGAGATGCTTGTTTGGACGCAGCCTCAGAGCCTGCAGGCTGGCCACAGTGTCAGAGGTTTGATCCTTTTCCACAGTTCCGCAAGTCATTGTCAGAGAAGGTTTCTGAGTTTTGATATAACAGAGGAGTCCCAGGAGCCTCCCTCCTTCAAATTAGCCCAAGAACTGGGCTAGAGCATCCCAAAGAGCAGGCACATAGAACAGCCTGGGCTGCAGTCAGCAGCAAAGGCAGGGAAAAGCTTGGTTTGTTTCTGTAGACCCCTACCCAAGAGGCTCCTCTGAAGATTCCAGTTAGCAACAGAAATCCACTCCAGAGGTGCCTCTGAACTTGGCTGGGAGTATATGGAAGATTGTTTCCTTTTACTCATTAATTATTTCCTCAGTATAATCACAGTTGCCATAAAGAGGTGACGGGCCCTCTGGAAACATCTGGGGCCCAGGCCCAACCTGGAGCAGTTGGAAGAAGATGAGATGTTAGACCTGGAAAAATGAAGTTTCAGGGAAGGGTGGTCAAGAAACGCTGAAGTAAGGTGTATTTGTTGTGGCTTTGAATCCCTCAGAGCCTCTGCTCCCAGCCCCCGCTGTCTCACTGCAGCGCTCATGCCTTCCCGGCCAAAAGCTGCCCCAGATACCTCCTGCCCTGACGCCTCTCCTTCCACGGAAGCTACCGCCACACACCAGCACGCGGCAAGGAGCTTAAAGAACCTGTCCCGACACGTGCCAAGCTCTTAGGCAGCAGCAAGCTGGCTTCCTCCTCAAATACAACCCGTGTAGATTTCATTTTACTGTCAAAATAAGGGTGTGCGGGGACGGGAGTTCACGGAGGACTCTCAAGACTGCTGAAGGAAATAGGATTTTGCTACTCAAGTCCCCACACTATCTTCTCTGATGTAATTAAATTGATGTGCTAGAGAGAGAGCTTACAGCGAAGCCACCAAAGTAATCGTAAAGGCTGTTCCACATCAGAGGGTTAGGGGTGAGAGATTTTTCTCACGCTAAGTTCTAACCTCCCTCTCATGAGTACCTCTCTTTCCTACCTGGGTTTGGCATCTGGTATTAAATCTCAGCTTGATTCTGAAAATTCAGGCGTCCTCTTTTTGCCAGGGATTCCTATTTCATTCATCGATGTAACAAGGGTCTGGGACAGTTCATGGAATACAATAAACATTGAATAAGTATGTATTGAATGATGAATGAGGGAATGAATGAAGGAACTTCTAGCTTAAAGAACTTTGTCAGAGGGTGATGTAGTGGGGACATACCCACCAGGGGCCTCTCAAACAAGATCTCCTGTTTTGGAGGATAACTTTGAGTTTGCCTTCAGCCCAGACTGCCTGAATGTCGGACTAAACTAGGGACTAGATGGAGCTCATTCATTGCCTGTTCTTGATTTATATGATATTGACTTCTAAAACCAAGGATCTTCCTATTCTCCTTGATCTAAACTAGCCATGAATCAATTCTCTAAGCCTATCTGCTGGAACCATGACAACAAAAAATAATACAAAATAATAATAAGGATCAGTACACCCCAAAGGGATGGTGAATGAGTAAACCCACCCATCTCTGCCACATCTGGTCCGTACTGCTTTGAGTCTAGTGGTCACAAACGTAAACTTTGGAGTCAGACCTAAGTTGAAATCTTAGGCAAGTTTCTTAATCTCTCAAACCTCAATTTCCCTATCTGTCAGAGGGGAATGATGATAAATATCTTACAGGATTGACATGAGGTTTAAATAACATGATATATGTAAATTTCTCAGAGCAGTGCCTGGCACATACTAAATGCGGAATTATGATGGCCTCATGACAAGGAGGCTGAAACACGCTCTGGTCTTTGTGCCCCTCCCTCAGCTGCATACACATCATAGGCTCAAAGGTCGTCTGGAGCCAGCATTCCATTAGAAGCACAAGCTTCTGCTCCAGAGCCAAAACCCTAGGGAACAGTCCTCTCTCTGCTTCGCCTCTTGGATGATGGTGAGACTATGGGTTCCTTCAAGGGAAACATCCACTGAATTTTATAAATTAGATATGCCTCATAGGAGTGAATAGAGGTGGGAAAGGAAGCTGAGAATCTTCCAGTTAATCATCAGGCATTTGCCTAGTGGCCCACGGGACAGGTGGCTCTGTCCCATCTTTCCAAGCCTGGCGACATGGACGTTTGCTCCACTGTGGGAGTGTATGGAAATAGGCACGGCAGGGGGTGATGCCGCACTTGGGCAGCCTCAAGCCTGAAGACACTTTCCAAGGCGATGTTCACACTTCAGGAGCGTTGAGGTTGCCGTGTTAACAACAGTCTCGGAAGTAGCTTTCCCACCTGTCTCTTTGGACCTGAACACCGTCCAGGTTGTATCCACAGAGAATGGAGCCTGCGGACACGAGAAAGCTGTCTCACAGCAGTTCTAGGAACTCCTCCTTCCTTTTTACTGAACACCCTCCTGAGAGAGAACCCTTGCAAATGGGTCGTCAGAGACAGCAGGGTGATTAAACACTTCATGGTCTCCCCAGGTCCCCCATAAACCCAAGTGCCCCCATGGCTAAGGCACAGCTGCTGCTGTCACGTGGGTTAGTCAGCGGCGCGTGTGGGCGTCTATGGAACTGCCTTTAAGGCCTGAGTTTCTGATCAGGTGTCACAGTTCTCTGTAGCTTCCCCAAAGCTGTGCACCTCTTCTGCCCCTTGAACGATTCCCCCGGGGAGCATGAGGGCCTCGTGGGCACTTGGGTGCCCAGGAGATAGAGCCCCACGCCTGTGAAGGAGGCGCTGGGAGAGGCTGCTTGGCCCGCACCTCCTGACAGAGTCACAGGAGCCCTGGCTTCTGGGCAAGAAGGTGTCTCAGCACATCAGTGTCTCAAAAGCTGTTATTACCTGTGAGTCGCCCTCCCATTTCTTGAGCTGCGCAGCATAAATAGCAATTATGACGGTGACCGAGACACCTGCGCGATGAGATACAATAGGTGTCACTTCACTTGGATGAGTAGAAAATTTCAGGGTAGGAAGCTGACCATGAAATACCCATTCAGAAAACTAAAGAAGAGACAAAGATGGGAGGTGCATGGGAGGGCAGTAAAAAGACATCTTCTTGAGGGCTGGAGAGATTCCAAGATCCCACTGAGAGATGAAACAGCAGCCGGCCACCCTGAGTCCCAGGAGGCTGCCTCGCTCACTCCCCCAGCCATGGCCCCCTCATCCTCTGCTGCCCCGAGTGGGCAGGAAACGGCTTCCGGGGAGGCAGAGAGCAGGACTCCTACCCCTTCCCTGATGTCAGGTGGAAATGAGCTTGATGGGACAACGAGACCCATAATCCTGGCCTCGGGGGAGAGGACCCGACAAGCATCGTGACTGTCGCTGTTCATTTACTCTGTCTCATTGCTACTCCTTGGGTGTCATCAATTCTATTTTTGCCCACTTTATCCTCTGGTTAGTCATGCTGACAAGACCACTCCCCCCCCCCCCCCCCCCCCCCCGCCCAGAGAAAAGGCTCCAAGTGGGTGAAAGGAACAGAGTGCCTTGTTCAGCGTCACCACCCTTTGGAGCCAGCTGGCCACCATGGAGCTGAGATTCAGGGCCGTGAACTGCATACCCATGGGCAGGTATCCTGTTTGATTGGGGGTCAGCTTCCCCATTAGTGAAAGTCCATTAAGCGCTCTCCCGAGAAGCCTGAGGTCGCTAAAACTCTGTGCACGGAGCGTCCGCAGAGACAGGTGCGCTACATAAATGCAAGGTGGTTTCGTTACTTTAACAACCCACGGAAACCATCTGAGAACAACAGCAGGTCTGGGGCTTCCATGCCTCTGTCACACATGATGTTTGAGGACATCTGTTTAACACGCTCCCTCCTCTTCCCGCTGCCCCCATTGGCACAGATCCGTATGTCAAAGTGTCCCTGCTTTGTGACGGGCGGAGATTGAAGAAAAAGAAAACCACCATAAAGAAGAACACCCTCAACCCCGTCTACAATGAGGCCATCATCTTCGACATCCCCCCGGAGAATATGGATCAGGTCAGCCTGCTCATCTCGGTTATGGACTATGACAGGTACGTACAGGTCCCTGAGGGCCACGATTCCCTGCCCCTCACCCCCACCCCAGTACAGCGTGGGGCTTTTGACCTTGGACCTCGTGGTTCACGGCTCAGGCACTCGGCCTCAAATCTGGCTCCATCCAAGGAGGGTACAGGAGCTTGAGGAAAAGCATGGATTCCCCCCAAAGCGGAAGCTCAAGCTTCACTTCCCAGCAGGTTCATTTCCATCAGGGGCCGCCCCACCGAGCAACTTCCCTGAATTCACTCCCGACTATCCCGTTCCTCCCTCTGGCGCCTGTCCTTCAGAATCCCTCCCTAGTGGGGTTGGGGTGGGATGAATTGGGAGATTGGGATTGCCATATATACATTACTAATAAGAAAAAAAAATCAAATGTACACTTTAAATATATGCAGTTTATTGTATGTCAATTGTATCTCAATAAAAGTTCTTAAAAAAATACTGATAGACCTGAAAGCAAAAAAAAAAAAAAAAAAAAAAAAAGAATTCCTCCCCATTCCCTCCATTTCCACCCCGGCTACCACTCCCACTTGGGGATGTCTGTGCCGCCTCCTAGCTGACCCCTGCCTTCATCACTCCCTGCCTCAACCCAGCCAACACACAAAGGCACATCTTCCTAAAAGAACACTTTATTCATGGGCCTGCCCCTCTCAAGAACCATCAATGGCTCCTGCAGGCCAGGCTCTTCCCCTGGACTCTCAAGGCCTTCCAGAGCTGGACCCAGCATATCCATCCAACTTGATTTCCCCCATCTTGTATGTATGTCCTCTCTTCCACTTTCCAAATCCTGCTCTCCCGTCAAGGCTGGCTCAAACACGTTCTCCAGCTACTCTAGCCACCGTGACTCCTCTCCAGTTGTCACTTTCTCTGAAGGAGGAAAATAAGATGCACTAAAGCCTCAATCCAGGATCTTCAGCACAAGTTCTCTGGAGTAGTAGGTGCTCGGTGAACAAATGTCAGTGACGATTGATGTTCTTGCTGAGTGAATAAATAACATCACAGCTGCTGGGTAAGAAGAAAATGGTACTCAGAACTGATTGATTTATTTCCAAATAGGGCTGATGTCTCAAGCGCTCACTGAGTCAAATAAAGGAAGAGACTTAAATTCTCCCACTCCCCAAAGTCAGGCCATCTGTCCAGCAGTCCTGAGATTCCAAACAAGTTCAGAACCTTTAGCTCATCTGTCTGTGTCCAATGTCCACCCAAGAAGGCTGATACCCTGAGGCCCTGCCAAGCATCTGTTTAAAGATCTTACTTAGCATTCTGAGTTAGACCTGCGGGGCTGAGACCCAGACTGCGGCACCTCTCTTTCTGAAAGCATGTCTGGTCACCGATGCTGGGCCCTTTGTTTCCCCCTTAGAGTGGGCCACAACGAGATCATAGGAGTCTGTCGTGTGGGGATCAACGCCGAAGGCCTGGGCAGGGACCACTGGAATGAGATGCTGGCGTACCCACGGAAGCCCATCGCACACTGGCACTCCTTGGTGGAGGTAAAGAAATCCTTCAAAGAGGTGGGTGAGGTCGCGCTTGGCCCTTGGCATGTTTGCTGCATGGCAGCGTGGGCTGGAGAATGGCAGTCGGCTGCTGCGAGACCTCGCCTTTGTGGGTCCTTGGTGGGGTGGCGGGGGACACCCGCTTCTTACCCAGGGTGTAACAGGCAGGAAGGAAATGGACGAAGATGATGGGAAGCTGCTTGACAAAAAGCCTTTGATGTTGAGTATATTGAAAGCGACACTGAGTTCTAAATGGAAAATAAAAACTTGGAGGCAGCCTTCCCAGCAGCTCACGGTGCCAGGCCCGGAATGCTTTCACAAAGCCCCTGAGCCAAGTCAGTCCTTTCGGACAGAGCCCCAGGAGGGTGAGATCAGAACTTGGCAAGAAATCCCACCCCTGTCGAAGCAGTAAGTTCCCTGAGGCTCTAACCAGGCAGTCCTGTAGCAGTTTTCACTGCGTGGATGGCGCTGGCCAGAGAGAGGATCCTGCTCTCGGGAATGCTGGTTCTCCCCACTGCTGGAGAAGCAAGTGTGGCTTCAGGGTGACACATTTTCTGGCCGGGTCGTAGCAGAGACGTCATGGACACGGCACTGCCTGGGAGTCCCAAGACTTGGGGAGACTTGGGCTCCAGTCCTGGCCTTTTCTGACGTGCTGCATAATCTTGAGCTAGTTATTTCTCTCTCAACTGCAAAGACAATGTTGCTTCCAGTGACACTTGCAGTGTGCCCCACCGCCACCAAACTCCACCAATTTAAGATCCTGCCATTTATCACCTTGGTGGTTCCCCGGCCCGCTTTGTCTTAAATGGTTTGGGACATGGGGGTAGCCAGGCAAGTTTAAACCTCATTTTATACTTCAGTCCGTATCCTAGAAAACTAGGTGATCGTTCACTCATTTTAATAGGTTTCAAGCCAGGAAGTCTAGAGAGCTGTATAAAAAGTGGAAAATCTACGAATAAAAAAATAAACCACACAGCCCCTCAGCTTAAAGGCAGTGTCTCCCTTAAAAACAGAGTAACCCCTTCCCCATGTTCTACGACACAGAAAAGGTGTGGGCAGCAAACCCAGAGGACCTGCCAGCTCCCCTTCCTTCTCAGGGTGGTCAAGTCTGTTTTCACCTGTTTCCAGCAGGGAGGCCTCACATTTCTGCCTCGTGGTTGCCTTGATTTTACCACAGCTGTGGAGCTTTAATGAGTGAGGCCAGCCCCTCAGCTCCTGGGTTCCCCTTCTTGTCCAGAAAGCCCTCTCTGCAGGGTGAGGTACCCGCAACCAGCCTGCACCTACACAGGGGGCAGCTAGTGGACATCCAGCACCTCACGGACTGCAGGGCTGATTCGATCTAGGAGGGGGCATGGCACACCCGCCCCCCTTTAAAATCCTTTGGAGATATTTAAGGATAGACTAAGGATACTAAAATGCTCAGGATGGCATAGAGGCAGGGGCAAGGAATGGGAGCTGAGAGGCCTCTGATGGGCTGCAGGGCCTCAGGCACCTCACGGCCCCACCTGCTCTTCAGTTTCCTGGTTGGTAAAATGAGGGGGTAGGCTCCTCCCATCTCAGCTTTTTTAGGAAACTGACCCAAAATGACAGGACGACAGGTGGCGGGTAACCCACATCTTGCATCGCTTCTCTAACCTTGAAGCTGCTTTTCTAACCCATCGCTGTTACCGGGTTAGTCTGTCCACATAAACTGGAGTAATTGGACAGCAGTGGCTGGAGGTGGGGGCAGGGTGCAGGGTAGCATGGAGGGGCTGGGACTGGGCCCCCGGGTCGCTCTCCGTGATGAATACAACCTAATTAACCCAAATAATTGATTTCAAGTCCTGTTTCTTTGAGAACTCTGACTCACCGGTTCAGACTACAAAAGAAAGATAAAGTAGAACCAAGCCCTTGAAAATGAATATTTGATGAGACAGAAAAGGGAAAGTAACAGTATATGGAAAACGAAAAGAGAATAAATTGATTCATATCCTTTGGGTTTACTTTTTTCTTGACCTCGCACACCAAGTTCCCGAGACTGGCCCCTCCTCCACTCCCTGGCCTTCCTTTTCCTGCTCAGCTGATCATTTCTCTGTATGAAGAAGCTGAAAATGACATTCATCTTGGCAACTTAGGATTTCTTCAATACAAATTTGTAAAAATGGGTACCTACACGTTTAGCACCCACAGTTTAAGTACCTTTATAAAGATGCATCTAAAAAACCCACCAGGATAATATTAAGTAAACTCTCTTTGTGTTTCACGTGATCCATTGTACTTGAACATTTATCACCTCAGTCATCCTTAGAGCTCACATCTGCCTTCTTTTTCGTCCTGTTCTGGACATTGAGCAAGAACCTTGCTCCTGGAACTTGTCTCTCCTGTTTGTATAATACACACAACAATCTTATTCTCCCGCTCCAGGGAAGATAAATGGCATCATATCTAGAAAGCACTGTATTTATATTGTACCTTTCTTAAAGGAGTTTCAAGTGCTGTGATCATTTCTTTTTTATTAACGAGAACAGAGGGCACCATACTTGCTCGCTTGTTTGGGGTTTTAAAATTAGGTCGAGGAAACAAATTAACTGAAAAGGTATTTTTCCCTGCTGGGGTTTTTTTCATGAATAAAAATTGATTAAGCCACAGCGAGCATCCTTCCCCAGCAGCGGCTGTGGCCCCTTTCCTCTCAGCACTCCTGCCCAGTGCTGCATGCTGTCGCCGTCACCACACACAAAGCCCGGGCTGACCAATGATCTTCTCCAAGGCAGGTTACTATGAAGGGCCAAATTCAGATCATCTGCCAGAGGTTTTAGTTCTCTGTTGGAATGTGACCCATTTCAGAACAATAAAAGATTTCCCTGGACCACAGCTACCCTGAAATAATCATCTTCCTTGATGTGCCGGGGACCCATTCTCTGCTATTTCAGAGCCGCCATGATAAGCCTGCAGGAACCATTCACCTTCCCATTGTCCATGAACCCCATCTTCTCCCTCTGTTTATCTGCACAGGAAAAATCAGGGGCTGGCAGGGGAGCCAGTGTGCCTTCTTCATTTGTCCTGGATAAACATGCTCCGTGTGACTTCTCTTTGAGCTATTATGTAAAGGAAAAAAGAAGTACTCTGTGTAGCCAGTTCTTTTCTCCTCCTCTGAATTGGCCTATCAATCAGGTTGTTTAAGTGGCATGCTTACCCAGGGGAGAAGCCAGTAATTTACAGTGTACCTCTCACCGACATTAAAGGTTGTAACAGAAAAAGTAGAACTCCTAAAATGAAGATCCGTTAAGTGAAAGCATTTGTAATCATCTTATGTCACCTTCTGGTTAAGAAACACTTGAGTCAGAAGTCACAGTGGGCTCAACAACCAGGCATTTATTTATCTAAAATATTTCACCAGGGAAACCCTCGGTTGTGATTTCATTCACGTGGATGCTGCAAGCAGAGAGACTGCCACCGGAGTTAGGAGTAAGTACCTGGTATGGACCCAAAGAGGTTAGGTTTCTTATTCCATTGTGTGTCTCCTTCTCCTCCTGGTGTGTCCACGTGCGAAGGTGGCTGCAGGATGGAGTGGAGGGGACACTGAATGTGGAGTTAGGAGACCTGGTTTCAGATCCTGGCTCTGCTCCTAACTAGCTGTGCATTGACTCCTCTGCATCTTTGTTTTCTCATCTGCAAGAATAAGAGAGTTAGCCTGGGTGATCCCCCAGGCCTGCCTCCGGGTTTCGCATGCAAAGATTGCTCAGGCCCAGGTCACGTAATGGTGGTCATCAACACCTGCCTGTCCAGCCTTTGGTTAGTTGTAAAGATCCGCAGGTTGGCCTGTCCAGAGGTTACTAGGGGACCGTGAGGAGCTGAGCCCGGGGACGCGTAACAGAGGCTTTCCTTAGATCCAGGAACATGAAGGCGATCGTAGGTCTGGGTCTCTCCTCTGCATTTGTGGGTTCCCACAGGAGATGCTGGATGGGTTGGTCTAATCCTTAAGTGGCTCAGCTCTGTCTAGAAAGGGCTGTGTTGTGAGATGGGGGGGTGGAGGGGGGACCGCGTCCTTCCCCATCCCACCCCCACACATAACACGAAGGCGTAGTCCACCTCTCCTCGGCCCCATCACTCCACATGGAGACCCCAAAAGCCCATGAGTAGCAGAACGCGCTGCACTTCAGGTTCAGAAGGGCCATCTCACCCACCCACCTAACTTCTCTCCCTGGAGCCTTGTCCTGCAGGCACCTAGGAGAGTACCGCGTCTCCTCTGCTCCCAGAAAGGATGGAGTGAGCAGTGGACACTGACTCGCTTTGCAGTTACAGAGTCCCCACACGGGTCGAGAATATTCGCAGGGTCAGATCCTTGCCCAGAAAACATTGCTCCAGCTCTGCTTGGCTTTTCAATGTAAAGAAGGGTTCGATGGCCCAAGCGCAGGTCATCCATCCTCAGCCCTCTCCTCGCTCCATTACTCCTCATTACGTCACCATCTTCACAGAGGGGCTTGAGTCGGGCTGAGTGGGTGGCGGCCCGTGACATAGGAGAGTGAGGAGAAGAAAGGTGGAGGCACTGGAAGGGGAGGGGGACGCCATCTCCTCCCACCTCCCACATTGTCACAAGTCGAGTGTGAAGGCCCCCAGGAAACACTCAGCCTGAAGAGGAGAGCCCAGCACTGAAGCAAGATCAGGGTTTTAGCTGTACTAACAGCTCCCAGACAAATTGCTAATAATTCATGATTGCGGGTTCTTGGCAGTAAGGGCACCCTCTGCACACGGCCCCTTTTGCTGCTAAACAAAATCCGATTTTCAGTGTGAAAAATGGCTGAGGCATTCAGAAATGGTCCAGTCATAGCACCTCATTAACTAACACACACACACGCACGCACGCACGCACGCTCGCACGCACACACGCACTCCGCACGTTAAAGAAAGCTTTCATTATCTCTGCATCTCTGCAGCAAGTCTTTTCTAAAAATCAGGTCTTCCAAACAAGAAGCTCGAAAGCTGTTTTCCTTATGGTTTTGCATGGCTAACAGCAAAATTCACAAAAGCTTATGGGAAAGCTGGGAAAAGGTGAATTCAGTGCATGAGCCGGATGAGTTTCAAAAGTTGAAACGTCCCTTCGCTTGGCAACGGGTAAGCAGCTCTTTTCTCCTCTCCGCAGTGGCAGGGCCGAGCCGCCAGCTTCGACAGCGAGAGCTCGTGTCCATCTCCGAAACCACCTCCGACACCATGAGCTGCACGGCGGCCGGGCTACACCAATGAGACTCAGCACCGTTCTTTTTGCACTTGTTCAAGCGTCTAAACACAGTGTTGCGCGGCGGCGGCGGCGGCGGGGGCAGCGCGCCTCTCCCTCCAGAGTCTTAGCTGCCCCTGTGCAGGTCAAGGCCGAGACACTTGTCGTGTGGTCAGAGCTGTCTTAGTCTTTTCTGTCTCCCAAGGTGATGTTTTTGTGGTTCTTTCACTTTCTATGGGTCTGCTGTCAAGAAGAAAAGAAGAGACAAACAGAGGAGAGCCCAGACGTTGGTTCTATTAAATACCATGTAAAATAGTCGTCTTGGGTGGGGAGGTGGTTTGAGTTTCTGAAATTTTGTATCTCCACCGAGCTCCGAAACCCCGGAGGAGAAGGAAGTGGGGTGGGCCATGGTGGCTTTGTTCAGTGGGCTGCGGGAAGGTGCAAATCTGGCGAAGAGGCTACTTACGACTCTTAGAAGCTCTTTGCTGCTGTGACGTAAACCCAGATGCGGATTCCAGGTCCCATGATGAAATCGCCAGCGCTCCGAGCTGTCTGTGAACCTTCAGCTGGTCGTGCGGGGGGTCCTTGCTTCCCGTGCTCCTGAACTTTCCTCCTGGACTGAACATGTCTTGATCCCTCATGGGAACTGAGTCACTTTCTTTAGGAATGATTCTGCTGAAACAAAACATGCCGTATGTTTTCTGGCGCGCCACAGTTAATGACCACATTTGTTTGAAAACAAGATCTTTGTTCTCAAAAATAACCTTCATTGTTTAAAAAAAAAAAAAAAAAGGAAGCACATATGTTCTGGAATGATTTCTGCATTATACATAGCTTTATAATTCCTGAAGTATCAAGCAGCTGTTTAAAATGCCTAAAAAGATCAAAGAAAAACCTACATAAAATGTTCTTTTCTGAAGGGGGAGATTTGAAATCCAAGTGATAGGTGGAGTCTATCTTTCTATGAAGAGTACCTTCTTGATTGAAACCAAGTCAGCTTAAGTCTATTTCAGCCCCCTTGACTCTGGGACAATGTTCATCTTAAACTTTAGTTCTATAAATTATTAAGTACTTCAGTGTTTGTTTGTTTCAGTGGTACTGAAGGATTTTTTTCCCTTTAGATCTCTGCCATAGGTCAAATTCAGTTTAGGAAAAAAGAATGTTTGAACTATTCTGTATTGTAATTGTACATTTCTGTTGAGTTAATAGTGGCCTTCCCACCAATCCCCTAGAACTAGGTTGATTTGCTCCATCTCAGTCTGTATAGCCCTGGTAGATGTGTGGGTGGGTTTTCAGTTCAGTTCGTGACTGCAAAATGCCAATTTTCAGATCTGTGTGTGACTTGCAAGAGGCAAGTCTGCTGAAGAAACGCTTCTTTCAACAATGGAAGGTCAAGAACATAAAAACTGTTCACACACCCTGTGTCTTACTCTTTACATATGTCACATGCTTTAGGAGCAGCAACTCAATAAAGTAACCCTTGTTTTAAGCCACGTTATCAGGTTTCTGTGCTGATATAACTTTGGGTAGTGCCTTTTAGTCCTAAAAATGACCAAATTGGGCAGGAGGTAACAGGATATTCTGGCAAAAGAAGTTTTCAGCTTAAAAAAAAATGTAGATAAACCAGGAATTCACCCTGTACTGAGCTTTAGGCTAGGAGCTCATGAGTCATTAGTATAAAGATAAGTTTTCAAGCAACTGACAAAAGATCAATCTCCAAAATATACAAGCAGCTCATGCAGCTTAATACCAAAAAAGCAAATAACCCAATCCATAAATGGGTGGAAGACCTAAATAGCCATTTCTCCAAAGAAGACATGCAGATGGCTAATAAACACATGAAAACATGCTCAACATCACTAATCATTGGAGAATGCAAGTCAAAGCCACAATGAGGTATCATCTCACACCAGTCAGAATGGCCATTATCAAAAAATCTAGAAACAATAAATGCTGGAGAGGGTGTGGAGAAAAGGGTACCCTCCTGCACTGTTGGTGGGAATGTAAGTTGGTACAGCCACTATGGAAAACAGTATGGACATTCCTTAAAAAACTAAAAATAGAACTACCATATGACCCAGCAATCCCACTACTGGGCATATACCCTGAGAAAACCATAATCCAAAAAGAAACATGTATCACAATGTTCATTGTAGCACTATTTACAATAGCCAGGACATGGAAGCAACCTAAATGCCCATCAACAGATGAATGGATAAAGAAGATGTGGCACATATATACAATGGAATATTACTCAGCCATAAAAAGGAATGAAATTGAGTTATTTGTAGTGAGGTAGATGGACCTAGAGTCTGTCACACAGAGCGAAGTAAGCCAGAAAGAGAAAGAAAAACATACCGTATGCTAACTCATATATATGGAATCTAAAAAAATGGTACTGATGAACCCAGTGACAGGGCAAGAATAAAGATGCAGATATAGAGAACGGACTTGAGGACACAGGGCGGGGAGGCAGGGGGAGCGAAAGGGAAGCTGGGACGCAGTGAGAGAGTAGCATTGACATGTATACACTACCAAAAGCAAAATAGCTAGCTAGTGGGAAGCTGCTACATAACACAGGGAGATCAACTTGGTGATGGGTGACGACTTAGAGGGCTGGGATAGAGAAGGCTGGAAGGAGTCGCGGGAGGGAGGGGATATGGGGATATATGTGTAGATGCAGCTGATTCACTTTGTTGTACAGCAAAAACTGGCACACCTGTACAAAGCAATTATATTCCAAAAAAGGGCTTAAAAATAATAATAAATAAAAAAATTAAAATAAAATAAAATTTATATTCCCTAGGTTGTTTCCAAAATAAAAAGATAAGTTTTCTCCCCAGATGTCTTGTGATTGATAGGCCTTCCCTGTCAAGTGGTCTGGAGGCTAGGTGTTCTCTTGACAGTAGGAAAAAACCTCAAGATCCTGACAAGACTTCCAACAGGCCATGAACTTCACTCTATTTCTTGACTCTAGAATGACCCCATCAAGATGGCCATCTCAATCACTGAGCAGATGTTGGGAGTCTTGAAACTATGAAGGGGGCATTGATTTTCCTAGGTCATAAGGAGCCCAGAAATTAGCATGAGGGGGTCCTTCCAGAAGTGAGCTTGAAATGCATGTCCATCTGTCGTATTCAAACCTGTAGGCAGATGAGGATGACCAATCTAACCTTGTGGAGGAGGGAGTCTGATGGGCGTGAATCATGGAAAAGTTACTGCTCTTAGACATTCCTTTTATGTCCAAGCAGCCATCTCACACGAGTGAGCCTCCCAGTGGTTTTGAAAAATCATATCCTGAGCAGATTACGGTCAGCCTCCACACCACCCTGGCCAACTGTAAATGTCTTGGTAAATGTCTACAGGCTGGGGAGCCCACCCCAGGGAGGCTCTCAGCTCCGGGACCCCCACCCTCAGCATCCTTGGGTCCTGAACCCGAAGCATGAATAGAACCTGAATTTCTGCCAATTCCATTACCTACCCCGATCTCTCTCCCTCATAGATGAGAATAAAATGATTACAAGTTGCAGAATAAAATGAAATACAAAGTTGATTCATTTGTCAGCTTCCTCTGCCACGAGAAACCTCTTTCTTGGGTTGCTGATGTGAGCTTTTCTGAAGTCACGATAACCAAGGCCTTTTGTACATTGATGTTTTTTTGAAAATGCAAAGTTCCCTTTATTGAGCAGTGTTCCCAGGCTGAAGAATGCCTCTCCCCTCCCCTCGCCTTATCCTCAGGATGTTAATTAATTGCATCGTCATTTAAAAAATTATGTTGTTAATTACTGCTTCGTGCCTTCCCACCCCTGCCACAGCCTGGAGTTTTATTCAATTAAATCTCTGCCTCTTGCCCAATCCTCTTGTTATTGTACATTCCTGAGGTTTAGCAGTCAGCACACACACAGGACACTGTAAAGCTTTTATTTTTAATCTTTGTTTCACATGGATAACCATTTCCCTTCAATCGAGGTACAGCAGAAGGGCTTGTTCATATTTTATTCTGCCCGAGGAATACCTGCGTACCCTGGAAGGCTGGAATCCACCTGTGTTTTGTCAGGCTTGTATCTCACAGAGCATTTGGTATTTGGGGCTCTTCTGTTTCCTCAGCCGTCCAGCTCAACAAGCAGCCCCTCCAGATACTGAAGCTTCTCTAGGGAAGCGGGTCAGACACTCATATTGGGAAAGGGCGATGCTTTTGCCTACTGGGAGAGGAATCTCGTAAAAAGCAGCTTGATGGGGAAAATCCTGTTGCAGACTTGAAAATTAAAAAAACAAAAACCATTCTAACTTCATAGAATATCCTCTCTGCTCACCCCCAGCTTTTAATTAATTTAGAAAGCTGTCCTAGCGTGGAGAGTGGAAGGTACCATCCCTTCCTGCACATCAGCATCTAAATTACTGGCACTCCACACACAGTGAGATGACACCAAGGGAGCTTAACTGCTGAGAGAAGCACTCTGTTACCCGAAGATGCAGCTTCCTCTTGCTTCTGACTTCCCATCAGGTCACCCACCAGCCACCAGGATCCAATGATGTGCTAGTCACAACTAGAGCAGATCAACCATCAGGGTAAACGCGTCCGTCTGGCTGGGCTGGGTGATGCAGCAGTGACAACCTTTGGATTTCAGCGGCTGAAAACAGCAAAGGCTTATGTCTCATTCGTGCGAGATGTTCATCACAGGTCAGCAAAGGGGGCTCTGCTCGTTGGATTGACTCGGGAACTCAGGGTGACAGAGCAGCCAACATCTCAGACATTACCAGTTGCCACGCCCGAGGGTAAAGACCACTCAGAAGTGTCTCACCCTGGCCTCAGTGCTCTGGTCCGGAAGGAACATATGTCACTTTGCTTCACAGTTCATTGCCCAGAACTACTCACGTGGCCTCCAAAGCGTAAGGGGTTCAAGTGCCCAGAGGAAGAAGCAGAAATGTTTGGTCATCAGCAGTTGGGAAAACCACAGTGAACTTCCACAGACTCGTAAGGGGTGACAGCTACTGAAGGGCTGATTCAGAGAAACCAATTAAGGGAAACTGTAGTCTATTCATTTTTGAATGAAATCAAGGACTTGTGCACTGAGTCACACGGCTATGTATGGGGCCACACACCTGCGCTAGCCTCAGACTTGAATCTTGCCCACAAAAAGCTTTTTTAGTCTAGTAAGTTGGTAACATAAGTAACTCTAGTCCAAGGTAGAAAGTGGTAAGGGAAGGAAGGGAGGTGAAATAAAAGGTTGCAGAAGGCCAAGAAAGAATATCACAGGTCTGCAGATTGAGTGACAGTTCAAGGAAGAAGGGGCCTCTGACCTAGACCTTTTAAGGATTGGTAGGATGTGGGGATGTGGCAGTTGTAAGGAGGGGGCACATTGCAGGCTGAGGGGTCCATACAAGTGAAGACCCAGAGCTGAGAAATTCCCAGGGCTGCCAAGCAGCCTGCATCCAGGGGAGACAAGGAGCCCCCTGAGCACAACTGCCCCCTTGTTTGCACTGGTCTGCTCAGGCAGAATGCTGGACTTCTGCCTGAGAAGTGCTCCTTTCCCCCACCCTGGCCTCTGCCTACTTCTTGCCACATGCTGGGAAACAGATTTGCTGCCCCTCCCCCTTTCATTGCCCGCTTGGCTTCTGCTCCCAAAAGAGCTGATCACCTGGAACTTCAAGACTTGCCTGAATCTGAGACTTAGTCTCGCTGCCACACCTCATCTACTTACCCAGCCTCACTTCCTCGGGCTATTTCTCAGCCACAAGCCACTCGGGACTTCATGATTTGTCCTATGTCTTGCTCTGCCCCTCTTTGAAGTAAGCCCTATTCAGATGTCCAATCTTCTAGTTCAGGGAAGAGGACTGGCCTCTCCCTGGATTTCCTCTGGCTGGTTCACAGCTGTACCCCCAGCACAGCCGAGGCAAGCCCACAGGGAGAGAGACTGGAGACAAAGAGACCAGCAGGCAGTTGCAGTGGTCCACTCAAGAGTGGACCAAGGGCTGGACTAGCATAGGCAGTTCACAGGGAAACAAGGGCACCTGCACAGGACGTGGTGATCACAGATGGAAAACACCACAGAGATGACAGCTGAGCAAATCTGGGAGAAGGGAGAGGGAAACGGGATTCAAAGTTGTTGGTTTTACACTTGAGGCACCAGAAAAATGATGGTGCCTTCCATGGAAACCAGAAACTCAGCAGAACAAGGAAAAAACTGATGAGTTCAGTCTGGGCCCAACTGAGTTTGAGATGCTACACACCAAAATGGGATGTGAAGACAGGAGGCTGATGCTGCCATGCCAATACAAGGAGACAAGGAGTGTCTCAAAGAGCTGTTCTTCTGGACCTAACAACATTTAGAGGTCAAGGAGAACAGAAGCGACGTGAATAATAATGGAGGTGTGCCCAAGCGAAGCTGATCGATGAAAATACTAATGAACAAAAACGTCAATCAAGGGTTTCATAAAATGATTCTTCATAACAAGTTAATCCAAAGTGCTTAAACGTAACTTGACTCACAAGTCTATTTTCACCCACAGTTGCAGAGACCCACCTGTTTTTTTCCACCTCAGTTATACTCTTGCCCTATTTTTTTATTGTAATAGTAAAATATACCTATCATAAAATTTACCATTTTAACCATCTTTAAGTGTACAGCTCAGTGGCTTTTAAATATATTCATATTTTTGTGCAACTATCACTACTATCCATCCACAGAACTTTTTTCATCTTGCAAAACTGGAACTCTATACCCATTATTCAGCAGCACCCCTATTCCCTCCTCTCTCCAGCCCCTGGCAGCCATAATTCTGCTTTCTGTCTATAAATTTGACTACTCTAGGTACCTCATAAGAATGGAATCATATGAGGTTTATGTTGTGTTGTGTTATATGTTATTGTTTTTTGGCTGTGCCACACGGCTTGCAGGATCTTAGTTCCCCAACCAGGAATTGAACCCGTGCCCCCTGAAGTGGAAGTACGGAGCCCTAACCTCTGTATTGCTAGGGAATTTCCATGATGTTTATTTTTGTGTGTCTGGATTATTTCACGTAGCATAATGTCCTGAAGTTTCATCCATGTTATAATACGTGTCAGAAGCGAGAGAGTAGCACAGACATATATATACTACCAACTGTTAAATAGATAGCCAGTGGGAAGTTGTTGTATAACAAAGGGAGTCCAACTTGAGGATGGAAGATGCCTTAGAGGACTGGGACGGGGAGGGTGGGGGGGGGACTCAAGAGAGGATGGGGGGGAGTTGAGGGAGGGAGGGAATATGGGGATTTGTGTATAAAAACAGATGATTGAACTTGGTGTACCCCCAAAAAAATAGTAAAAAAAAATACGTGTCAGAATTTCCTTCCTTTTTAAGGATAATAGTCCATTGCAAGCACGTACTGCATTTTGTTTTCCTTTCATCCACAGTGGACATTTCACCTTTTGGCTATTAGAATAATGCTGCTATGAATGTAGGTGCACAGGTATCTCTTCATGTCCCTGGTTTCAATTTTGTGGGGGCATATACCTAGCATTGGAATTACTGGATCATGGTAATTCTATTTTTAATATTTTGAGGAATCATCATACTGTTTTCCATAGCAGCTGCACCATTTACATTCCCACAAGCAGTGCACGAAGATTCCAATTTCTCTATATCCTTACCAATACTTGTTATTTTTTTATTTTTTGATGGTAGGCATCCTAATAGGTATGAAGTGGTGTCTTGTTGTGGCTTTGACTTGTGTTTTCCTGATGATCAGTGACACTGAGTATCTTTTCATGTGCTTATTGGCCATCTGTATATCTTCATTGGAAAAATGTCTATTCAAGTCCTTGCTTATTTTTGAATTTTTGCTGTTGTTGTTAAGGTTTAAGAGTTCTTTATGTATTCTAGATATTAATCCCTTATCATATTTATGATTTGCAAATATTGCCTCCCATTCTGTGGGCTACCTTTTTACACTGTCGATGATGTTCTTTGATGAACAAAAGTTTTTACTTTTGATGTCACCCAATTTGTCTATTTTTTCTTTTACTACCTGCACTTTTGGTGTCATATCCAAGAAGTCATTGCCAAATCCAATGCCATAATGCTTTCCCCCGTATTTTCTTCTAAGAGTTTTATAGTTTTAGTTTTTATACTTAGGTCTTTGATCCATTTTGAGTTACATTTTGTATAGGCTGTGAGGTAAGGATCCAATTTCATTCTTTTATCGTGTGGAGATCCAGTTTTTCCAACATTATTTGTTGCAAAGACTGTCTTTTCCCCATTGAATGATCTTGGCACCATGTTGAAAATCATTTGACCAGATATGTGAGGGTTTATTTCTGGGCTCTCTATTCTGTTTCATTGGTCTATATGTCTGTCTTTATGCCAGTACCGCACTGTCTTGAATACTATAGCTTTGTAGTAAGTTTTTAAATCAGGAAGTATAATTTCTCCAGCTTTATTTTTTTCAAAATTCTTTTGGCTCTTCAGGGTCCCTTGAGATTCCATATGAATTTTAAGATGTCTATTTTTTAAAAAATTTATTGGGACTTTGATGGGAATTACGTTGAATCTGTAGATTGTTTTGGGTAGTATTGATAGGGATCCAACTCTTAAGGATACTGTAGTCACTCACAAGTGCCATTTGCTGACAATCTGTCTACAAATTCATCTTCACCTCTGGGGATCCTACTGATAAACACATACTGTGATCCTTGGTGCAGGACCCAAGTCATGGAGGTCAAAGCAGCTAACTAGACTTTTATACTAAACTCTCGTGCTCACTTCGGCAGCACATATACTAAACTCAACTCTTGCCAGTTTTTTGTAGAACTCATCTCCCACAACTGCACATGTCCTGGCCCAACTCTCGACTTGCCGACCAAACTCAACTTTATAGCCCAATTTCTCTCTTCGGCCCTACTCAATCCCAGATCACTAAAGAACTTCAGTTGGTTTCATTCCCATGAATGAAGGCTTATCTCTTTCTGCATGTTCATAGGTATTCACTCAACAGTTCACTGTTGAGTGAATACCTATGTACATGTGTTGAGCAGCTAGTATGTATCAGGTAACATGCTAGGGCTGAAGGCACACAAATTAATAATAATTATAACTAACAAACATGAAACATTTCCTATATGCCAGACACTGTTTCAAGTTCTTTACATCCATTATATCACTTAATTTTCCCTCTAGCCTTAAGAGGTTAAGAAACTTGCCCAAGATCACACAACTTCTAACAAAATATAGCTCTTCAAGGAGCACAGTTCAGAGAAGGAGACACAGACATAAATGGAAAATTATTCTAAAATATGGTAAGGGCAATGCTAGAGATATACCAGAGATTTAAGGCACCCTAGAGAAGGATCACCTGATCCAGCCATCTATGCATATCCCCTTCGTGGCACACCCCAAATGTACCCTCTGAGACCCCAGCCTCATCCCTTCCTGGAGAGAGAGCTACAATGGCGTCTGTGTGAACCCTCAGCCACACATACTAATTCGATCCCCTATATCAGTTACTCCTCCAGGAACAGCTAAAGACTTGGGGAGTGTGCCCATCACACCCAACCCCCGCCAGTCAGCCCATAAATGTTGGACAATGCAAGGAAGCGTGAAGGCTGTAATTCAGCAGCTCTACTGGAAAGCAGTATTGAGCACAGTCAAGGGCTCATCACTCTACAATGTGCAGCTCTGAACAAAGCCTATGCCATCAGACTGGATGAAAAGTGAAACTGATGACGAGCTGTCATGGGAGAGGACAGACAGAAGAATGCAGAGGGTTCCGAGAAAGCCTGCAGACTCGGGAACTCACACAGGTGAGCTCAGCCCCCCGCCTTCTTGCATCTCTCCTTTCAGAACCAGGGTAGTGAGTCTCCCCCTGTAGGGATTTCAGCTGAGGACAACTAACTCGCGGTAAATTAGTACCGGGCGGAGGAGTGGGGAGATATATGACTCTTTTCCCTGAGGTGACTCTTTTTTTCTGCACAGATTGGGGAAGTTTGGTGACACATCAGGGATTATCCAGAGAGACACAGAGTGCCAACGTGGGCAGGAGCCTCAGGCATCCTGAGACATGTAGCAGTTCTTTTCTCTGTGGCCTCACCTTGCAGTCTGTGCCTGAGTCAGGTTTGGGGGGGCCCCTTCAGGCTGGAGCAATAAGGAATGAAAACCTGTGGTTAGAAATTCTAAGTGTTTTTGGAAATGTGAGTCCCTGAGATGACAGAGGACTTGCTAATCATGTTTGAAAGGGCTATGGCCCTTTATACCATGGTCTTTCATCTCCCCGGAGAAATTACTGACAATGACACACTGCAGTTAAAATGGATTGTGAAATCAAAGAGCCAGACAAGCTTCAGAAACTGTCTTCCTTCAATTACCAGGAACTTTCTTTCCCAGATGATCCAAATATGCGTGACTTACTATGCAGAGAAGTTCTTCCGGTAATTCCTGGTCTTGAACCTGGAGCTGCCCTGATGCTCTCAGGGGCTCTCTCCCTGGCAATGAAGTCGGGGGTAGAACTATATTCTCCAGTCTTTTAATCCCAGCAGCTACCTGTTTCCTACCAGATCTACCAGGATTCATCTCTCTGACCTCAATATATGTGGAAAATTCAACAGCCTAGAACCAGAAGGTCTGGGTTAAGTTCTGGCTTCTCAAGCGTCTCTAGTCTACCCCAGGTGGATCACGTAACCCCTGTGAACTTCATTTCTCTCATCTGTAAAATATGGGTATAGTTGCTTTAAGGGTGGTCATCAGGCTCCGCCTCGGATCTGCACCTGGGAAGCTTATTGCAGCACAGCTGCCTGGACCATCTCCTCTTTCCTTGAAGGCCTGTCACTTTCACAACGGGGTAACCTGAGAACAAAGAGGATAAGCCAATGTGCTACTCTTAAGCCTGGGTGGGAGGAGCAGGGAGGGGGAATATAAGGACTAAATCAAGTGGCTATATAATTAATTCAGAATAAATTAAGCACTGAACATTGAAAAGAAACAAAAGTGGTGACATTCAGTGAATGTGTCAGTCGATATCTCACTCATTTCAGCTGTCTTTTTAAATGTCAACTCTCTCACAATCCCTTTTCCTCGCGGCTGGAAGACTCGTGCTAGCAACCACCACCAATTCTGTTTGATACCCAGTAGGTCAGCACGGGCACACAGTCTCAGAAGTGGGAGGTCCTAGAGGCTGCAGGATCAGGAGACGATGCCCATCACCCCCAGAGAGCAGGGCACCGCAGCTGCTTCTCCAGGGTCCCCCACTGGCCACTCTGCTGGCCCTTCACCCACCTTCTGGCCATCAGCTCCAAAATAACACACAAGGTGTCCACACCCAGAGAAAGACAGTCAGTGTGTTTTCATGTCCATCCCCCATTTGTGCCTCCTCAAACTTCTCAGAACTTGAAAGTTTTCCAGAGAAAACCTTAGCTGAACTCCAAGGAGAGAGAAAGCCAAGAGCCAGTTGCTCCAGAGAACTCCAGGCTCAGGAATTTCCATTCCGAGCTGATTGGCCCTTGGTTCAGTCCTCTATAAATACCAGATAGAGCTTCAGAGGCAAACCAAGGGAAAGAGCCAGCTGGATTTTCACTTTGCGGAGAAAACGTGAAGCCAAGCGGCACGGATCAGTTTTCATCCCCACCTCCATGCCTACCCCCCGGAGTGAGCTTCCCCACTTTCAGCCACAGCTGAGCGAACAGTCTCTTCAACCTCACTGGGCGCTGAGGTGCGGGGAGAAGGGGCAACTCAAACCCAGATGTAAAACCAGCTGGTGTTCAACCAACCTGGAAGTTTAAGTGGCCTAGGTGGACGGGAAAGTTCCAGCAACTCCAGCTCATTTAGCAGAGTGCAGCTTCTGGCTCGAGGAGCAGAGAAGGGCCATGGTGTTCTAGGCTGCCGGGGGAGCCAGCACAGGACACGCGGTAACAGCTCAGCCTTGGCCAAGCCCAGCTGTGCAGGGAGGACACAGTGACTTGTCAGGCGAGGCGCTAGCTTCTACTGCCCAGTGTGCATCCCGGTTCTGTGAGAGTCTATGCCACCCCTCAGGGAAGCCAAGTGCACAGGTGCTCCACCGCCCAAGTGTACCCCCGCTTAGAGCAAAGCCAAAGCTCAGGAACGCTCGCCTCTACTGCCTCCTCGCCAGTATGCAAAGCCAATGGCTTAATAAAGTAAGTGTTCCCACGCCATCTCTGTGGCTCCTGGATGGAGTGCTTCCTGCTTGCTCAGCCCTCCCTCCTTGAGGTTCTCTCCTTACCTGACTCTGGTCTCCCTCACGGGATCCCATTTTGCATCGATCGCAGCTCTTATACTGCACCCCTAGAGGTGAGAGGCCCAGTGCTTGGCCTCTCCCCAACTCTCCGCCCCCTCCCTGGACAATTTCACCCACCACCACCACCTCCACATCACCTACCGCCTCCGTGCCGACACTGGTCCACGTCCGAGAGGCCATGACCCTGGAGCACCAGGCCCAAACTGCCACCTGCCACAGACAAGGCCCTTGGACATCCTGCTGCAGCCTAAACCCAGTATTTTCCCAAAGCAAACTTCTCCCTCGACTGTCCATGAACTTCAACATTGGCCCGTTGCTTTGATCCTCGACTCCCCCTCCATCAATAAATAGGATCGGAGCCCTTTTCTTGTCCAGCTCCCCCCCGCTGCCCTGCATGTCCAGGTGCCCCATTTGGACCTGCTAGAGAGGAAGCACCTACTGCCGGAAGCGAGAGGACACATGAGCCTAGACCAGAGTCAAGTACCCAGACTCAGAACAACAAGCATGTGGTTCAGGACACAGTTTCTAGAAAATTAAGCACCATGGTAGAGAGGCTGGTCTCCAGCAGTGGCTCTCAAACTTTACTGTGTATTCGGACCACCTGGAAACCTTGTTTAAAATGTAAGTCACTTCCACAGAGATTCTGATGCACCAGACCTGGGGTGGGGCCTAGGAATCTGTATTTCGACAAGCCGACAGATGATTCTGATGCCGGTAAAGTCCAGGCCCAAGTACGGAGGACCATTTTGTCCCAGAATTAGATTGGCTTTACCCGGAGTGGGACAGCTGTTCCAAATCAAGAAGACCCTGATCCAGACCCAGCTCACAGGGGGACTGTGCTCTGAATTCCCGGATTCCAAGCCGTGGGTGGTCCTGCAGGGCTGCGTTCATGGATCGTCTTGGGGTGGGCTCATGCCCCCCAGTAGGTGTCTGTCTGACAGCCCCATGGGCAGCACACTGTCAACCTGAACAGGGGCGGGGGGAGGGGTGTTTCCAGCCCCCGCTCTGGAAACCCTGCACGGTGCCCTGAAGGTCACCCCCCACCAACAATATTGCAATTCCGTGCCGACTACAGCAGGGCAAGCCATCTGCTTCCCATTCCACACCCTTGCTCGGTCACCACAGAGCAAAAGCAGGGGCAGACAGGTTGATCATGACTGAGAGCATCTGCTCTAAATCAGGCTGACGGCAGGCTGGGCACAGACCCAGGAGGGGGTGGCAACGTGCCATCCAGACCCCCTCCATCCACCACGCTTCCTAACCCAGTCTTTGTCTTCTGATGGTCAACAAGCATTGCCTAGGCTCCAAGGGACAGATACAGGAGAATTTCAGGAAGTAGACTCTGTGTGATCCGGGACTGATTGGAGCAGAAGGTAAGAGATAAGGTGGAAGCCTGGGAGGGCGCTAGTCCCACCCACTGGTCCTGTGCATTGAGCCTGAGGATAGAAGGTCAGTGGAGCCCCAGTGTTTCTGCCCATGAGAAAATGTCTTGAGATGCCTCCCAAACTCCCAACTTTCCGCTGGAGAACTCCACGTGGGTGACTGTAGGGACCTCAGACTCTGCATCCCACTCTCCACTGCCTCTCCTCCCTCCCAGCTTCCAGTGCTCCTACGCCCCCTCCCTTGGTTAATGCACCATGGATAGTCTCATCCCCAGGCCCAGGGCCTCTGAATCACCTTCTTCCTATTCCTCCCTCTCCTCGGCCCCAATCACTCCCAAGTCCTATCCATTGCACCCCTGGACTGTTTCCCACCTGTCCCCGCCTTTTGGAAACCACAGCCCTGCCTTAGCTCAGGCCCCCAACTTTGGCCCAGGAGACTGCAGGCGTTTCCTAAGGGGTCTGCAGATCTCTGCTCCTTGACCTCTCTCAACGCCCTTGATTCCCAACCTGGCACTTTCGGATTATCTACGGATCTTCAACAGTTAAAGGAACTCCTAGAAACTGTACATTTACCTCAATACAGCCTCACAGACTGTTAATAAATATAATTTGTTAAATGGCCCAAATCAAACGGTGAGATCTATGGAGGGGTTTAAATTAGTGAAACCTACCTTCACACAGTCCCAGCTAGCCGGCTCTCTGAAACAAAGGTCTGATGTCACTTCTCTTTGGCCGCCTACCCCCCGCTCCTTCAGACTCCATACCGGGGCATTCAAGTCCAGGACTGCGTTCCCCTCTCTCCACGCAGGCTGCGTTTCCCAATCACCGATGGATCTCCACGTCATGCCTTTGCTCATGCTGCTCCCCCATCCAGGAGTGTCCTTCCATTCCTCCTTTGCCTTGAAACCTTTCTTGTCCTTTATGTTCCTGCTCAAAGATCCCTCCTTCATCATCCCTGAGTTCTGCACCTCCCAGGTCAAAGTTAACAAAGTTAGCTGCTTTTTCTCTGTCTCTCTATGTCCCACTTTTGTATCTCCTTCCTAGAACACATTTCATTCTGATGTATGTCATCGTTAGGGTCTTCCCATTGGCGTAGAGGCTGCTTGAGAGCGGGTGTCCCCACTGCACTTTGCATAATAGATGCTTGGTAAATATCTGTTGGATAAGTCGGGATGTGAATGAATGAGTAGCAGGCTTCTCCTACAGACTAAAATCAACCTCATCACCATGACCCAGAATTATCCTACACCATCCGCAGAACACAGGATCATTTCTGGGAGAATTAGGCTAAAGAGAATACATCTTTGAAAGGTTCTCTCTAAGTGTTCCCACAGCCCCTATGGTCCAGAATGGCCACTTAGGACCACATGGCCACTACCTTCCAATAATACTAATACTAATGCTAGCAGCTATTATCTGTTAAGTAATTATGATGTGCCAGTCACCGTGGCAGTTTCTTTACATACATTACCTGATTAATTCTGACATCAATCCAATAATGTAGGTACTATTAGTATTATCTCATTATACAGATGAGGAAACAAGTAAGAGAAGTAAAGTCACTTGCCCAAGGTCAAGGGGAAGAGCTGAGGCTAAAACCTGGAAAAGTATGACCCTAACTACTCTACCCTGCTTCTAGCAGGTAGGGGCATCACCACAGCCTGCACCCCTGAGCTCTCAGTACGGACAACAGGTTTATCTCTTGCCAGGGAGGCTGTGAGCTCCCCAAGGCAAATTGGACCCGAGCCATGAAGGACAGACCACTGGCTGCTGCCCAAAGGGCAGGTTCCTCCACAGGCCCCCGAACACTGCCCAGGAAGCATCTTCCTTTCTGCCCTAGAAATCTGGACCTGTGCCACCTAGTGTCACCAGGTTGAAAGTGCTGCTTCTGCCCCACGCCAGCCTTCTTTCCTCTGCAAAGTGGTGCCTGGGACCGATGCCTCTGATGATAGATGCTTTCAATACTTTGGCCAGTCCCACTAAGAAGGTTTGAATATAAACTGGGCCAGTGGGAAAAGGTAATTAGGCAGCACTTTCCTGATGAGATGGGAGGATCAGCAGGTAGAAGATCAGGGATCTGAGTCCTGGGGTGCATTTAATTAAGCATTGCTGTTCTGTTTACACATTGGATGGCAAAGCTTGAAAAAAATTCCAACCAACCTCTTTCCTCATAATTTCAGGTAGGGGTAGAGGAAGGAGGCCAAGGGTGCCAAAGGAAAAAAAAAAATCAACGAAGCAAAACCAAAACACAAAACAGAGCAGCCAGATTCTCAAGCCTTCTCCTTTTACAAACTCAGTCCTTGATTATGAAAAAGAATAACCAAAAGGGAACACAGAGAACCCTGGGGAGACAGGGCCCTAGACAACCCCATGGCACACAAAAGGGTTGTAGGAAGGGGAGGGAATGCTTAAAATCAGTAAGGCCAGAGCTGCGAGTCATCCCATGTAAATTCTAACAAGGCCGGTATTCAGAGATAACAAAGGCCATGGTGTTTAATTAAGGGTATAAATGGTAGAAATATGAGACAGGAGCTTTTACGAACTGTTAATGAGGTGGATGGGAAACCTCTAAAAATAAACCAGGACAAGTTGAAAGGGTAATTAGGGGAGCAAAAATAAACAGGGGGTGTCAATTTGAGATAAGTTCTCTGCAAGGCTCCTCCAACACATCCTCAGTAGGTAGGGCAGGCCAAAGAGAGGCCCCCAAGAGGTCAGGGCCAGCAGCAAGGGCCCAAGTGTCCTCTTATCTTGCCTTGTCTCCTTCCTAGACTTTTAAAAATGGTAATGAGCTCCCCAGCCTACCGTGACCCATTCCAGCCAACCCGACACCCCACCTGATCCCCCACCACGTGAAGCAGGCTGTGCCTTACATAACAGGGAGTCCTCAAAGGGACCTGAGCAAATGTTAGGGGGTGAAAGACCTTAAGAGCTAAGTGATAAAAATCAATGTGGTTCCTGCCTTTGAGCTCATAGCCAGGAATTCTACCTGTGTGGGTGCATAGACACAAATACACACTTGCTCAACACAAACACACACACACAACGTATCAGTCGGGAGATTTCCGGTCAAGGCCAGTAGCTTGAAAAGGAGACAGGTGGTTGCTCACTGCACAGGTTGGATTTGAGGTGTCCCTGTGAGCCTAGGGCCTCCCACTTCCACAATATCTTTCTCTCCTCCCCCATTAGAACACAACCACATTGGGAGTGTTCTGTGGTCAAGGAGGATTAGGAAATTCTTCCCATAATATGCCCCTTGGGGAGATGCACATTAACACATTTAATGCTCTGAGAAGTGTGGTAAAAAAAAAAAAAAACTCCATGTGTTTATTTAACACAGCATTTCCCTTTAACTCATCATTTCCCAAACTAACCCTTTGTCCAAAAAATACCATTTACCATCTCTCCTCATTACCCACCCCCAACTAGTAAAATCTGGGCGCCTTAAACACAGCTCTGAGGGACTGGGAATTGACCTGGGGAGGAATAACTTTGTTTTTTTGGCCTTGCCGCGTGGCATGTGGGATCTTCGTTCCCTGACCAGGGATGGAACCCACACACCCTGCAGTAGAAGCATGGAGTCTTAAGCACTGGACTGCCAGGGAAGTCTCAGGGAGGGATAACTTTGGAGCACAGGCCCCTTGCTGCTCTGTCGATGGGGCATCAGTGGTCTTCCTCAAAGGCTCTGGAGAACAGCAGGCTCACCATGCGGACCAGGGAGGAGGACACCTACCAAGGGAAACGAGCGCCTCTGGCCACAAATGTCCATCATTTCATTTACTCTCTTGCCAACTTCTCTGCAGATAGCAGGCATGTCAGTTCTTAGACTTACAAAGTGGTGCCCACCTCAAGGGGAGAATGGTTCCCCGAGATTCCCGCCCAGAGCAAAGAGCCTGGCTCAGTGGATCCCTACCTGCTCCCATCAGGAGATTAAAAATGGATCAGTCAGAAGCCAAGGCCTATCCCTGCTATTGCTATGGGCTGTGTGACCTGAGCAAAGTGATTCAACCCTTATTATTAGCACCTTTCCTTATTTGTAAAAAGTAGGTTAATAGTAATAGCTACCTCACAGAGTTGTTTAGAAGGGAAAGTAAAATAATTTACACAAGCACTTAGTGTCTTTTAAAGCCTGTAATGTAAAGTATTTAAAATGATCAAAATAACATTTTGTTTCCTGCTATGCCTTCCTCAGGTGATTTCATCTACTCTCAGGGTCTTGATTCCATGGAAATATGGATGGACCTGAAAACCATATCTCCACCCAGACCTCCCTCCTGAACTCTAGATTTTTGCTACAGTTTGCAATTTATTTTAAGAAAGCAGAAATCCAATGACCCCCAATGACAGAAAATAAAACATTGCCAGATATGAGAGGGTCTGGAATTGAAATCAGAAGAAACTCATTAGGAACAGAAGCAGCAATCCTGTCTCCCCCTCTCCAGGGTCTGCTCTGTTATCATCTCACACCCCATCACCTTCCTCTGCCCATTCATTAACTCCTCAAGTGCATAAGACCCAACACCAGAGCCCACTCCGAATGGCAATAGAGTCCATGAATCCTTGTTCAAGTGTTGGGAGAAAGAGTCTGCTTGGATGAGTCTATCCATTCAATCGAGACAAGAGAAGTTATAGGATTGACTGCCCAGGGTTAGGTGTCCATCACAGGTCCAAGAGCTGTGACACTGTAGAGAGAGGGGGTCATGTGATAGATAAAGCTGTCCCTTCCAGCATCACTGGACAGGACAAATAATGAAGACCTGTCAATTTCATTCTTCTGCTTGCCTGCCTGGCACACAGAACCTTTTCCCTATTTAAACATTTCCAAAGATGTTCTCATCTAACTTGATCACATTTACAGCTACAAATCATACATCTGCCCAACAGAAACAACATGAAGGCATATTCTACACCTCATCCAGAGTCAGCATCATAAGGACATTTCGAAGATTGCTTTCTTGCCCCAGAATCCACAATATTCCGTTTGTCTATTCCTCCTCTATTTCTGTGAGATCCTGTCCAAATATGACTGCTCACTTTCTTACAATCTATGAACAAAATGGTAAATATAACCTCTGCTATTCCCCTAATATCCAACAATGGAGCAAAAACAGGATGACAGCAGGGGAAAAATCATTCACTTAGAAAAATAGAGGAAAGAAAGAAATCTCTGGGGCAAGAATCATACAATGACTCCTGGTCAAGCAAATATCAGATCCCAAAGCAACAGGGGACCCCAGGCTGGCACAGTAAGGCCAGTGGCCTTGGGAGGCTGCCTATTCTTCACAGCCCAGCCGAATCCTGAGGACCAGGCTCACAAATCTTCTGTTGTTTAGAACCCAGGATTAGCTTCTTCAATCTGACTGTCCTTCTCGTAATGGCTGATGCCACATGGTACAGAAGGGATGTAGCTGAGAAACACGTGGTCCATCTTTCCTAATCTGTCTTTCCTGATCCAAATTCCAGCTCTGGTGGTGAGACTTGCCTCTCAGTGGGAAGGTGCTTTCTGGAGAATGTAAAGTGAGAAATACCTAGGAGGAGCTTGCGGGTGGGGGTGGGGTATCATCTTCTCCAGCAACTCTTTCTCCTCCCAAATAATTCTTTCCCAAAGGCCTGAACATCCATCTCTGTCAATCGGAGCTTTTAACTTTGGACTAGAAACTCAATGAGACAGAAAATTAGGACCAGACCAAAGTTTGGCAGGGCCCATTGGTTTCTGGACTTGGCTCTAAGTAATCAGACAGCTCCAGCTACAGGCAAAATGGGCTTCCTGCACCAGAGTTACATAATCACCCTGCTTTTCTTATTTGCTCATAGAGAGGCATTCTGGACAGAAACCTGTCTCTTTGCTGCTGGCCCTTATCTGAGGTTGCAAGCAATAAGTAATCTGCTTTACTATCCTTGCTTTCAAGCATCAAGCCTCCCAAAGCTTCACCTTTGGTGTGCCCACAGTCTGGGTCTCAAGGGATAGCAGGTGACAACTTAATTAGTGTTTTTCCACCAAAAACACAGACTGCAAACTTCCTATCCTCTAATGAAAGCTTTTTTATTATATCTCATCCCAGTGGTACCATAGCTGGTTTCAAGTCTCAAGTCTTAAGGCTCTAGCACTTGAAACCCCACTCCTGGTACCAATTTCCATTCTAATTACAACTTTTCTGGTTGCATACTTTTAAAGGAACTAAAGTAAAAAATTTTGAATATGTTTAACACAAACACATATATGTATATATACATGTGTATATATATGTGTATATGTTTGTATGTATATATGTGTTTATGTGTGTATATGTGTGTACGTATATGTATATACGTGTATAAATTGTGTGTATATGTGTGTATATATATGTACATATACATGTGTGTGTGTGTGTATGCGTATGAGACTGAGGGAGAGAAAGAAAAAGGACAGCCAGGCTCAAGGAAACTGGAAATAAAAATTAGAAAATAAACCAGGCATCTTCTCTTTCTCTGTCTCTTTCTCTCTCAGGGGTGGTGACATGGTCACCCAGTTTTTCATCAATCTGTATCTATTCCATCTTCCTCTCTTTTCAGGTCTTTCAGGAAGACAGTGAGGGACCAATTCACTGCCCTCTCAGCAACTTACATGTGGCCCCAATGACTGCTACCAAAGCCCCTGAGTACATGAGACCTTCCAACACCAATGTCCGCTAATGCCTGACGGTAGTCAGTGGCTTGGCTGAAACTCTCCAGAGGCAAAATCGGATGGGCGTCACTCACTTGCTTGCACCAGACCACACACAGACCGTTGCTGGCTCGCCGGTGTCCCCTCTGCCTTTGTGTCTGCCATCTATTCTATGTCAAGCCAGCATCGGCAGTCATGGAAGAACCATGTACTCTGTGATTCTATCCCTTCCTGGAGTTATGAGCAGCCAAGCAGCATGAAGTAAATATCAGAATATCCAAATACTATGTCTTTCTCTACATGGACTCCACAGGCCCTGGAAACGAGTCACAGCTGAAACTGAAATGACCCTCTTTCCGTACGGCCATCCTTCTCCTTCCATGATCTTGACCTGAGTGAGTAGCAACACCATCCACACAGTTCTTCAGGCTAGAAATAAGGGTGTTACCCCTCACTATCTCCTCTACTCCAAGTCTCGTATCTAATTAAACATCAAATTTTACTGGTTTGTACCTCCCAAATATCTCTTGCATTCATCTATTTCTTTTCAACCCTCCAGCACTGACTTAGTCAATGCTACTGTAACCTCGTAACTAGTTTATCCCTGTAGCCTTTTAACTGATCTTCCTCACTCAGTCTCCCCTCTTTCCAAACTGTTCCTCATGTGGCTTTTAGACAAATCTGATCACGTCATTCTTAAAACCTTTCAGTAGTGCCCCAATCTTCCAAACCCCCCATAATCTAGTTCTGCCTATCTCTCCAGCCTTACTGCTGGACTTCACTTTTAGAGCCATACTGAACCACTTGCAGTCCCCAGAAGCCACTATCTTCCAGTTTCTCCTTTGCATCAGCTTTACACATGCCTCAGCCCTCTCCCAGGAGGTCTTCTTGGAGGTCTCTTAGTCTAGGTTAGATGTGTTCTCTGTGCACTCCCATAAAGGACTTAGCATTACATAGTTCTCCTCACTCTGAATTGCAAGCACCTCTTTTCTTGTCTGTACAAAACACAAGCTTTAAGTTCCTAAGGCAGGGACTGTGTCTTACTGATTGTCGTGCTTGGCATATATTCAATACAGGTTTGCTGAATAAAAAAGACACGCTTAGCTATCGGCTGTATATATACCTCCCACCTCCTAGAGACGCTTCTTGGTTTTTACAGCGATTGCTCGATTTAGTGCAGGGTCTTATACTTTGTAAAGGATATTCACAAGTCGTGTCTCATTGGCTAATGCCGGCAAACCCCCAGCCCTGGCACAATGCCAAGAAAGAAGGAAGGGCTGAATGTTACTCTTATTTACCTAAGAAGGAAATATGATTCAAATATATTGTGACTTGCCTCATGGCAAGTGGGTAGGGATGGTGCCTACTGGGGAGATCCATAAGTGACAGCTGGGGAGAAGGTGCCAAACTCTGGTAGCAGAGAAAGCACATGAACGAGCACGTTCTAAAGAAAACTATGCTATGAGTGAGATTCGAGACGTCAACTCAGGAGACACTGAAGCTGTTAAGAAGGCAATGAGGGACCTATTCCAGGAGCTTACAACTGCTGCTTGGACACAAGGGAGAGGGCGACCTTGTGTTCTAACCGTTAGAGTGAATATTATGGTCCTTAAGTGATGATTTGTAGTGTTCTCTAATGGCAGTGCACATGGCTGGGCTGAGCAAGGATTAGATACAACACAACAAGCTCGATAAGCAGCTGAAAATCATTGACCAGGGGAAAGTTAGGTACAGGGTGACCTGATTTTCTAGAGAACAACATGACAGGGTAGGCCAAGCAGAGGGAGCAAATCAAGGATCAGGGAGGATGGTAGAATACAAAACAGGCTGAGCAGCTGCCGCCTGTGAGGGATGAGGTCTGCCCATCTCATAGGGCACCATCCCAACTGCATTCCAAGCACCATTCAGAGCCTCCACTCTTGATGCGCAATAAAAGCACTGTGTGTGTGTGTGTGTGTGTGTGTGTGTGTGTGTACTTTTTCTATTTTAGGGCCAGGACATCAGAGCACTTTAGCTACAACAACTACAAAAAAATGCTTTACACATAGGGAAAAAAACTCAGGCAAAAAAAAAGACCTGGCTCCATTAAACAAGATTATATCCAGAAAACCCAAGCCATTGATAGATCCACAGTGACAGATGCACGTCTCCATTTGTCTTACCAGTTGTACAGAAAGGAAAAAGAAAAGGGTGACACCAAAAACACAGAGCTACCAACAAATAGCTCTGCCTCTGGGCGGATCGCAGGCAGTCAGGAGTCCCTTTGCTGGGACCAGTTTTTGTGGCTGAATTAAATAAACCTCCCTAAATGCTGACACAGAGGTTCTAGTGGCTAAATGGGTGTTTGCACAGTTGATCTCACCAAGAGTAAATCTGAGGTCTGTGTTTCTGGGTTCCTCTGCTGAAATGCACTATAGAATGGCCTAGGGTGGAAGAAAAAAAAACCAAACATTTCTTCCAGGACAGGATAAAGCAAGGGTTTTACCTGAAGGTTAGAACCACAACTCCTAATGGGAAGTGAATTCTTCCAATTACCTTGTAGAATTACGGAATTTGCAGCTATTCCAAACATTTCAGCCAGTCTCCCAGTTCCCCTGCCTCTTTGCTGTCTCCCCACAGCTGTATTGCTAACTTGGGCTCAGCCCAGCCCCAAAGCCAAGAACATAAAGTTGACCTGTGACGTAAATAATTGGAAGAGCCTTAGTTCCCCATTTCTCCACCCGCAATCTAATGGGGATTCACTTGAGAAAGAAAGCCCTGGGGTGGAAAGATGGGGTCCCTCATTGTCCTCAACCTCACTTTCTTATTAGTTGTACCCAGGTTGCTACCATATCCCTCACATCCGACCTGCAAGCTCCGTTGGGTCTGCCTCTGAAATCTCTCAATCTTTATTTCCATCTCCATCCCCACCCCTACCATCCTATGCTAAGCCACCATAGCCTTTCCTCTCTTTGGATGACGGCAAAGCCCTCCTGACTGGTCTTTTTGCTTCCACTCTTGCCCCCTGAAATCCATTCTCCACACAAGGGCCAAATTCTTTTCTTTGTAAATTTTAATATGCATCTTCCCCCAATTTTTTGGAAGTATACTTGATTTACAAGGTTTCGGGTATACAACAAAGTTATTCAGATATAGATATAGATGATATAGATGTTGATATATATTCTTTTTCAGATTCTTTTCCATTATGGGTTATTACAAGATGTTGACGATAGTTCCCTGTGCTATACAGCAGGTCCTTGTTTATATATTTTATATATAGTAGTCTGCATCTGTTAGTCCCAAATCCCTAATTTATCCCCGCTCCCTTCCCCTTTGGTCACCATAAATTTATTTTCTATGTCTCTGTCTGTTTCTGTTTTGTAAATAAGTTCCTTTGTATCATTTTTTTAGATTTCACATATAAGTGATATCATACGCATCTTTTAAAAGATACGTTAGAGAACATGGTGTAATGAAGCCCCAGTTTGTTGTTTTGTGTGTGTGTGTGTGTGTGTGTGTGTGTGTGTGTGTAATATGTCAAAGCTATCATGGCATATCACCCATAAACACCTGTGCATTGTGTATCTCAAACTAATACAGAATTTCTTATAAGAATCATGCTATTCAAAGGGAGTCCAACTCGAGGATGGAAGATGCCTTAGAGGACTGGGGCAGGGAGGGTGGGGGGGACTCGAGGGGGGGGAGTCAAGGAAGGGAGGGAATATGGGGATATGTGTATAAAAACAGATGATTGAACCTGGTGTACCCCCAAAAAAAAATTAAAAAAAAAATTTACAAAGTTGAAAAAAAAAAAAAGAATCGTGCTATTATCCCACTTAAGAAAACTAACAATAATTACTTAATATCCTCTGACACCAAGTCTGTATTCAAATTTTCTAGGTTGTCTCAAAGATCTCTTTTCACAATTTGTTTGAATAAGGATTCAAAACAGGTCTATACATTGTGTTTCATTATGTCTTTTTTTTAATAAATTTATTTATTTATTTTATTGGTTGTGTTGGGTCTTCTTTGCTGTGCGTGGGCTTTCTTTTTAGTTGTGGTGAGTGGGGGCTACTCTTCCTTGTGGTCCACGGGCTCCTCATTGCCGTGGCTTCTCTTGTTGCGGAGCACGGGCTCTAGGTGCATGGGCTTCAGTAGTTGCAGCACATGGGCTCAATAGTTGTGGCTCATGGGCTCTAAAGCGCAGGCTCAATAGTTGTGGCACACAGGCTTAGTTGCTCCGCGTCATGTGGGATCTTCCTGGAGCAGAGATTGAACCCGTGTCCCCTGCATTGGCAGGTGGATTCTCAACCACTGCGCCACCTAGGAAGCCCTTCATTATGTCTTTAAGGTTCTTTTATTCTATAATAGTTCTCTTTCCTTTCTTTCCATGTCACTGATTGATCTGTTTAAAATATAAATCAGATCAGGTCATTTCCTGCTCAAAACCCTCCAACAACTTCCCCATGCAGTTAGAACAAATCCAAACCCCTCACCAAGCCCACAGTCCTGCATGATCCAGGCCCTGCCTGCCTCTCCAGTGTCCTCTCATCATTTGTTCCATTCAACCCAGCCCACGGCCTTCCTTGAACACACCAAACCTGCTTCCCCCTGGGATTCGGTGCCTGCTGTTCCCACTGCCTGAAATGCTTTATCCTCCCTCACCCCACACACACCCAGATCTTGACAGAACTGGCTTCTTGTCTTTCAGGTCACAGCTCAGATTGCCATGACCCCAGAGATAGATGCCTTACCAGATCACACTTTCTAAATTAGCTTTTCTTCCCCCCGGGCCACCCTCTGTCACGTCACCCCATTTTCATTTCTTCATGCAGCTTATTACAATCTGAAATTATCTTCTCTTTAATTTGTTTGTCTACATGTGTAACAGGACATTAAAATGGAAGTTTCCATCAAAACCCCAAGGAACAATAGATGTGAAATTTCAAAGCTAGGTAACCATATACAAAATCTGCAAAGAAAATGGTCAAGAATGTTTCTATAACTGTTGGTCCCCTCAGCCAGATCACGTATATAAAAAAAGAGGTAAGAAAATGAAGAAGGAGGGATTTATAGAGGAAATTTTTGGAAGGAATTGTCTCTGTCCTGAGAGGGCCAACTCTTTCCATCCAACGGGAAGGGGTAGCATGGGGAAGGCTACCTCCTTCCAACCTGGAGAGAGGGCTTTAGAGGACCACTTAGAGTGCTTACTGTGTGTTCTCTCAGGTTGACAAGAGAGGAGGAGGAGTGTTAGATACTGGACTTGTGTCCAACTCCCACCCAAAAAAACCAAAGTGGTCAGCCAGGGAAAACAGGATGGAGGGTGCTGTACCGGGTTCAGTCTGCGCTTCCAGAGCCTGTTGGAATATGAGATGCTTGAGTATTTCCTGTGGGCCAATGTGAACCACGTGAGAAAAATCAGAGAAGGGTTGTCTTGGGTTCTTCCACCCAGTGAGGGCCCCAGAGGATGCAGTGATCCCAGCAGCAATAAGCTGGAAGAGAAGGCCAGGTTTCCAGGGACCAAGGAAGGAAAGCAAATAACCCCTCACAATTAAGATGCATCTACCCAGGCCAAAGAAACAGCAGTGACTGGAATCTCCAAAGAAAGAATCCGCTTAATTTAAGCATCTGCCAGGTCCAAAGAACACAGAATCTCCCTGTCTAGTAAAAACTGCTCCATCCCCTTCCCACCCACTCCCTATCCTTTTCACATACACAGTCCCCACCCTGAAAGGAGCAAAATACTAGCCAGGAAGAGGTGAGAAGGTGAGATGGGGAAGAAGATGTTTCCCTAGGGTCGGGAAGCCAGCAACAGGCCAAAACTCAGAGGCTTTAATTCAGCTTTTGGATGAAACTGGAGCATTTAATCATCTCTTGCACCAGACATTCCAGTTTTCAAATTGGGGCTGTTTTTTACAACTTAAAGTGACCAAAGGATTGTCTGCAACCTAGGAGTGAGCAGAACAATCCTCGGATCTGCCCACGTTTCCACTGCAGGAAAGCTCACCACCACTGAATTTACTTTGCTCCCGTAAGCCATGCGCTTAGCGTGTCTGCTTGTTACCTGTCTCCCTCCACTGGCAGTTAAGCCTCACGAGACTGCGGACTTTGTCGTCCTAATATTGTATCCCCAGATGGAGAAGGGGGTCTGGCATGTAGTAAGCACCTCACAAATCCTTAAAAATAAATATCCTCCAAGACTGATCAGAGAGACGGGCTCATCCATAGGGTCCCCAAGTTGCAGGTACCCAAATAACTGAGCGTCTGCTTTGGGGGTCATTGGAAGTTTCCAGGATGGTTTACTAGATAGAATAGGCTAACTGCCACGACAACAACCCTAAAATATGATTGGACTAACACGACGCAAGTTGGTTTCTCGCTTGTGAAAAGTCCAACGAGACCATTGCTGGGCACCTCTCCTCCAAGCAGTGACTCAGGCATCCAAGCCCCTTCCCTGTTATAATGCTGCCATCTGTACCGTGCAGCCTCCAAGACAGCTGTGGAAGGGAAGGGAATGGGGGAAAGGCGCGGCTGATCATCTCCTCAACTGGGAAATGACGCACTTCATTTCTACTTTTGCTCTTCTGGCCAGAGCTCATACTGTGGGCCTTGTTAGAGACAAGCTGGCTGAGAACTAGGGTGCCTGGTTAGACAGCGGCATCTCACAATACCTCTACACTGTGGAAGGAGCTTGAGTCTTTGGTGATCAGTTACTACCGCTGTCGCAGTAAGCCACCCGAAGGACTGACAAAAACCCGCCTTGCCTGCATAAGTCAGTCCTCTTCCCAGCTGAACGGTGCCCAGCTGATGACCCCAGCCAGATATCTGGGCCCCGTGAATCCCAGATTCACCTCCCTGGTGCCTGTTACTTGGTGCAGCGTCCCTGCAGGGTCTTTACTGTTTAGAAACCCTGCTGTTTCATGAGGGGTCTCAGAACTGAATGTCTGCCGGCTGCATCAGCAAAGGTGACCACTCCTTATTCTGTGGGGCTAAAAAGGCCACATTCACCCTCACAGCTGGGTCAGCTGCCAAGAGCTAGTTTCACCTAGGAAAGGCCCTCCACTCTGACGCATCCTGCTGTGAGTAAACACCCAAGCGTCTGAGAGCCCCGAAATACCTCCTTCCTTTTACCGAAAAAGAACTTGAACCCGGCGCTTGACTTGCCCAAGGTAATGGCTGGTCAGAGGCACGGCTGGAATCAGACCCCTGACCCCATCCACTCTGTTTGTTTCCTTGATTAATTTATTACTTGATCTTCTGACTTAGAGCTCACACTGCCGTTAACGAATAAGAACTTTTTTTACAATTTATTTTATTAATTTCACTGTGTTAATTTACACTGTGCGGCAAAGTGACTCAGTTATACATATATACGCATTCTTTTTCATATTCTCTTCCATTGTGGTTTATCACAGGATATTAAGCATAGTTCCCTGTGCTCTACGGGAGGAGCTTATTGTTTATCCCCCACTCACTCTTTCTCTCACACCACACACCTTCAGAGCTTCATCTCCACTCAATCCCCAGATCACCTACTGTCCTATCCAAGCTGGGCTTTCCTTATCCCCATATCAAAGATGCCTTTCCACATCTTCTACCTCGGCTGCACCTCCTTCACTTGACTCCCAAGACACACCTTCCCCAGGAAGTCTGCTCCTTCCTACTAGGAGGTATCTGACCTATCCTTTCTCCTCGGGTCCCATTTGGAAGTTTTGTTCTATGTGGAATGTTGAGATCAAAAGAGGCCTTAATGGCTAAGTTTATGGCCCCATCTCCCTGCCCTCCCACCTCATAGACAAGGAAACCAGAAGCCCGAAGGGCTAAAACGACCACCTGAGATCATATTCCTGGTTGTGGCCATTTGAAGAAGGGAGCACTGCCTACACACCTCTTCAGACCCTCTTGGCCTTACCTCTCTCTCTTTATGCAGTAGTGAGGCCTCTATGGACTGAGACCACCTTCACGCTGTTAAGCCTGATAGTCACTACTGCTTTCTCCCCAGCTAGGACTTCTCAGCTACAAGGAGGGGAACCTAAAAGAGCTGGGGAGTCAACAGTTGGCCAATTGGTAGAGGGACAAACCTCTGAGCAGAGAGGGATGGGAACCATTGCTGAAATGCTTCCTCTTTCTTTCCTCCAAATAGACAGTTCTCAGACAGTCCCACACAATCAGGCATCCAGGAAGTAGCCCACTTGATAACGCATCTTTGAATTCGCTCTCTCCGCCCCTGCTTCACGCCCTCTGATTCTCACTCTTGCTCTCTGGTTCTCATTTGCCAATAAAATCTCACATTTAAGCCATTGTCTCAGGCTCTTCTTTCCAGAGATCCCAGACTCAGACAGAGACAGGAAAGGTGACCCCGAGGAATGCCTGGCTGCCCAGGTGGGTCCCATGAGAGGGCATTGGTCTTGGTTAATTCACCCATCTCCATGTCTTCCAGAACTAACTAGAGGCTCTCTCCCAGGGGAAGCTTATGTTAACCAAGCTCACCAGGATAGGATACACATCTATTTAGTTACCGTACAAAACACAACTGTCAAACAGGCCAGAGACTTGAGTGTACCTAACCAGTGACTCTCCTCTCTGTGGAAGGAGAAACTTGAGAGGCCACATGGCCAGAAAGTCCCTTCGTGAGCAGTGAATGCCCAGCAGTTCTAGATCTCATGACCTTGGGGCATATCTCTCAGCTAAGTAGCTTGAGGACCTCTCAAGGCATCAGAAGTAGGTCCATGGTGAGTTTCATCTGCTGGTCCTTAGAAGCACAAACAGGAAGCAAGGGGATTGGGAGGGAAAAGTGTGGATTTTCTGTGACAGGGCTTGGAAGGTGGTTTCACACAAACGTTGTTTGATGTCCTTGTCTGTTCTAACTGCAAATAATATAATAATATAACCTCAGAGGTTTAAAAAAGAAAAAGAAGTAGCTTTGTCAAGAAGATCTTAGCGGTAAGTCTACTCAGTCAAGATCTCCTTTCCCTAAACAGTGTTTAGATGGGTACCATCCACATTTGCCTCTGTTACACTCCTGTTTCTGTGCTTCTCTATCACTGTTATTGTTACGATGATGAAGTCAATATTTTGAAAAATTATTAATGTGCTTTTCTCTTTTGCCTTTCAGAAGATATGACCTGCCCTTTACTTAGCCCCAAGCATCTGCCTGGGGAGAGAGTAAATTGTTGCAAAAGAATGCAAAAAGAAATTAAGAAATAATATTTTACTATGGACCTTTAAGATGAGATTTCTCATCAAGACACTAATCTTTAGATCTAAGCTATTATCTTGAAAAAGTTAGAGTTGCCAGTTAGCTAAAATGACAGACTCAGAGGCATATGTCTGGATTCAAATCCAGGTTCTACCATTTACCAGTTGCGTGACGTTAAGAAAGTTACTGAATTTCTCTATTACTTGGTCTCCTTATCTGTCAAATGGTAGTAATTACAGTACCTTCCTCAGAAGATTGTTACAAGAATTTAACAAGCTAATACACATAAAGCGCGTATTCAACAAATTGGATTCCTTTTAGATAACAAGCTCGGTGATACATGGAAGTAGTTAGGAAGTGTCTGGAACATAATGAGTATTCAATAAACATAGACTATCACTTTCAAAATTTTTTTACCTTCCTCTTTAGGGTATCAAGAACCAGCTCTTATGAGACAAAGTGAGAGAGTAGCACAGACATATATATACTACCAACTGTAAAATAGATAGCCAGTGGGAAGTTGTTGTATAACAAAGGGAGTTCAACTCGAGGATGGAAGATGCCTTAGAGGACTGGGACAGGGAGGGTAGGGGGGAGTCGAGGGAGGGAGGGAATACGGGGATATGTGTATAAAAACAGATGATTGAACTTGGTGTACCCCCAAAAAAATAACAAATAAATAAATAAATAAATAAATAAAAAAAGAAAGAACAGCTCTTAGAGTGCCAGTGAAGCCATGAGGCTCTCTCTGTGGTAGATGAGGGACATGACATAGAGAAAGTGATGAAAGCCTTTCCTTTCAGTCCTGAGGGCTTCTGGGGAGAGGAGGTGAGAAAGAGAGAAAGGAGATAACATCCCCCCTCTTATCACGCACACACATGCCCCACAACACCCCCCACACACACACACACTGTTGGGACTGACTTTCTCAAACACCCAGAAAGTGAAAAGTACTAAGGACATAAAGACCTCATGAGGCACAGTACAGACAATGAGGACCGAATCGCCACGTCAGGCAAAATGAGGGTCTAGGGAGACTATGAACAAACCACCAGGGTTGGGGAGTCAAGTGAGAGACACGGTTGAAACTCAGAGGGAAACCCAGGCAGGAACACTAAAAGGAGGCTGAGTTAGCCAGGGAGTAATGTAGGGCCCTGCCCAGGCTGAGAGGGACCAAATCACAAACCCCTCTAGCTGCTGGCTTTGGCAGAGCAAGCAGTGACCAGGACCAGGGATAGAGCCCTTGAGATTCAGGAACCAGGGATACCACCACATGATTCCAAGGGGACGGTGGGGTGCCGGTGAGTGGACCAAAGTCTCCAGAAACTGGGAGACTGAGCATTTTCATGCAGAGAGATTATTTCCCAGAGGTATTGTTTACATTGTTGCCTGGATTGAACTGAATCTAGATTTTTCTTCCAGCTACACAGAGGCTGGAGACAAAATAAAGATTCCAATTCCCTATGGATGTCCACGATATGGCTTAAGTCTCATGATCCTAATCCAGTTTTGTTTTGTTTTGTTTTTTTTCATGTGGACAATTTTTGGTCTTTATTGAATTTGTTACAATTTGGCTTCTGTTTTATGTTTTGGTTTTTGGGCCCTGAGGCGTGTGGGATCTTAGCTCCCCAACCAGGGATCGAGCCCACACTCCCGGCATTGGAAGGTGAACTCTCAACCACTGGACCACCAGGGAAGTCCCCCTTAATCCAGTATTCACGGTCAGTGTTGTTATTTAGTGGATGCTGTCATTCGTGGAGCCCCTCTTCTGTGGAAACTGCCCTCCACATCCACAGGGCAGACAAACAAAACAGCTTCCCACAGAGAGATCCTGCTCCCTCTGCTTCCCACTCCCATTCCAACCTCACGGGTAACTGGTCCAGGGTGGACACTGGGCTCAAGCTGGCTCTGTCTGGGCCAATTGCAATCTCTGCCTTGGGATTTGGAGATTTTAATCCAAGGAAGATGAGTGAGCTGCTAGTTGCTGGAAATCATAGTAGATTTCCAGAGCAGCAACTCCCAAAATGATATGGTGAGCCTCAAACCTTCCCAAAATGCAAGGCCTTGCTTCTATTCTTATGTGTAAATGACATTTCTATATAATGCCATAAATTTCATATATAATGAGGAGCTATTTTCTAATAATCTACTGGATGGGTCTTTGTGGATTCCTAAAATGTAGGGCCCACAAACTAAAGTGACTGTTATAAAAGAGAACTCTCATTTGATGTTCTGCTGAGGAAGCCGTCTGCCGGGCCAAATTGGCAATGAGGAGACACTCTCACGGTGTGGGCGCACAAAGAGCTGGAATTCCTGCAATTTGGGGTAATGACACTTTATTGTCAGTGCCTCATCAGTGTTGTTTTGAATGGACTGTGGGTTTTGATAGCTTAATTATATTGATCATTAATTATAAATTACATTCATTATAAATGACTATAAATTTGGCTTCTTGATTGTTTAGCTTTATAATTATCAGTTTAGTTTATTGTGGTTGTTGTGTGTAGTAATGTTTTAGACCTATCATTTTTCAATAATTAGGCCTTAAAATTATGCATTATAATTCAATTAACATCGTCATGCCCCTGTATATGCCTATGCATGCATTTTACCCCTTGCACTTTTACTAATGTAGTAATAATTCATGTAATACTTTTATATTCTAGAAATTGGGAGTAACTGAAAGGTTTCGAGGTTTTTGCTCTTCTTCAAGGAGTCACCGTGGGGAAAGAACCAGAAACATCTGGCGTTAAGCCCCTAGAGCTGCCCTTTTTCTTACCTTTTCAGGAACCTCGTTTGTCAACTCCTCTCTTAACTCCATGAATGGATATAATAAGTTCTCCTTTTGATTTAAACTGGCTTGAGTTGGTTTTGGTTACTTTTATCCAAAAAACCTTAACTAATAAAGTCATTATATTTTAGATAATTCATATAAATATTAGCAAATTCACAATCATTCCTCCTCCCTCTACATTCTAAGGAAAATTCCTCTAATTTTTTTTGGGGTATGAGTGGAATGGAGGAGGTAAAAACTAATCAGACTTATGTTATAAGAGGCATGGCGTCAGGAAAAAAAAGAGAGAGAGAGAGAGAGAGAGACTCAGAAGGCAAGAGGAAGGGGTTTGGAATAGAGAAGAATGCAGGAGGAGCCAGATGGGTTGGAAGATTCTGGAAGGAGAGTGAGAAGGGCTTTGTGAAGAACAGCTGCCATAATGATTGGGGCGATATGAGGATTTTTAGGAAGTTTTGCTGTGCGCAGAGACCACCAAAAGTGGCCAGTGGTATTCAGCTTTGAACCTGAACTTCAGTGTACACAGATTTTTCTTAAAATATGGGCGATGATTCGAACCTCATCACTAGATTACTATCCACTAAATTACAATCACATTTTAGTCTTACTTCCCTGGGATTCCTCCCATAACACCTTGAATGGAGTTTGGGGTGTTCCGAAATTCTTCATTCCCGTATTATAGACAATCTCTTAGTTTATTCCCACAGACATACAACCACATCCATTGATAAGTTCTTTTCTCTCTTTCCATTCCTCTTCCCTCCAGAACAATTCAGTCCAAAGCCATTTGTTTGTAGGTGGGTCAAACAAACTTGGCATCTGCACTAGAGGAGGAGAAGCAATGGTGTCTCAGAGTGGGACATCAGAGCCTAACCAAGGTGCAGTTGTCTACACTGGGTGGGAAATGGGTGTCCAGTGCAGAGTATAAGGGCCTGAGTGGGGTGAGGAGAACATCAGCAAGGGAGGGTGGGCAACACAGGATAACGGAGCCTGAGCAGGGTAAGGAAGGAGATGTCCAGGCAGGAGAGAGTGTCAGAATGCAAGAGGGTGAGGATGCAAGCATGTGGGGTACAACCCAGTACAGGGTGTCCAAACCTAAGCAGGATAAAGGGGGCTTTTGCATGAGAAGGTGACCTGAGGCAGCATGTTAGAGCCTGAGGGGAGTGAGAAGGATATTCACATAGGGGTGGGGACATCCCAGCAAGGGTATTGGAGCTTGAGAGGAATGAGGAGGGTTTGGATATAGGGGGTGGCCCAATGTGCAGTTTTGGAGCCTGGGAAGGCTGAAGAGAGCATCCACACAAGGGGCAGCTGCAGTGACTCAGCACCAGTATCAGAGCCCAGAAAGCGTGAGGAAGGCATCCTTGCTGTGGCAGCAACACGTAAGAAAATTGACCCCAAGTTAGCAAAATAATATTAAGCATAATGGAGCTAGGTTTCTCACTATTGGAGGTGGGAGTTATAAACATGGAAGGAAGAAAACTAGAATAAACACTGTGGTTTGAGACTTGAAATGGAGGTGTTGGTGTGAACTCATGATATTCAATATAAATAGAGCAATAAATACATATGTAAATTTGTGTACACACACACGTGTGTGAGCGCATACTTGCGTTTTCCAGCTGTGTGTCCTGAGAGAACAGTGGCACCTCCAAGGTAATGAGTACCTGCAGCACCCAGATGGTAGCTTCTAAATACCATTCTCAAGTAAGAGCACTAGAGCTTCTTAGGGAAACAGCTAATTCCATGTTATCTTAGTCTGCCTGGGCTGCCATAACAAAATATCACAGACTGGGTGGCTTAAACAACAGAATACAAGAAACTGTATTTTCTTGCAGGTCTGGAGGCTAGAAGTCCAAAATCAAGGTGCAGCTGTTTCGGTTCCTGGTGAAGTCTTTCTCCTTGAATTGCAGAAGGATGTCTTCTCACTGTGTCCTCACATGGCAGAGAGATAGAAAAAGGAAGCTCTCTGGTGTCTCTTCTTATAAGAACACTAATCGTATCAGATCAAGACCCCACCTTAATGATCTCATTTAACCCTAATACTTCCTCATAGACCCTATCTCCAAATATAGTCACTTTCAGGTTTAGGGCTTCAACATATGGATTTTGGGACACAATTCAATCTGTAGCACATAACTGGAACAGGGGAACTATAAGCTGAGCTTAGAACATCTCGTTTCACCAAAAAGTAAGGAAGTGCTCAAGGAATGATGAAAATGTGTCAAAGGAAAGTCAGAAAAATCAATTTAAAAGTCAGAAAAGTCAGTGACAAAATCTGGGGGAGAATATCATCATAGTAACACATTATAACCCTTTGAATAATATAGAAAACGAGTCACTACTGATATAAAAAAATAAGAATAAATTGACAGTTTGATAAGGAAGGAGATATTTACATAGTCTCTATGTACTTTCTCACAAAATATTAATTACAAAAGTAATAAAGAATAACTTTATAGTGGAGAGGGCTGGTAGACATCACCCTAATTAAGTGATCAAAGTTAATGCCATCAGCAGTGGAACAAATAGAAAGCCTGTGCCACCTGGTAAGATGCAACGAAAATAACAAATCATTCCTGTGATATACGTACCAAAGGTTCATAACCTAAACGCAATCATGAAGAAACAGCAGACAAACCCAGTTGAAGAACGGTCTACAAAATAACTGGCCTGTGATCTTCAAAAGTGCTGAGATGATGAAAATCAGGGAAAGACTGAGGAACGTCTTCAAGATTAAAAACAGACTAGGGAGGAAAGAATTGGGAAATTGGGATTGCCATATATGCATTACTAATAAGAAAAAAAATCAGATTGGACACTTTAAATATATGCAGTTTATTGTAAAAAAAAGATTAAAATCAAACTAAAGAGACACGACAAATAACACAGTGTGTGACCCTCAGTTGAATTCTTTTGCTCTAATGAATGCTAGCAGAACAGTGAAACTGGAATAGGGTCTAAGAATTAGATGGTAGTAATGTATCTACCTGAGTTTCTCTGTTTTGAAGGTTATGTTGTGGTTATGTGGGAGAATATTCTTTTTGGTAGCAAATACACAGTAAAGGATTTGAGGGTAACGAGGTACCATGTTGGCAACTTCCTCTCAAATGAATCAGAAGAAAAGTTCTTCAAAGCGTGCTTGCACATCTCCTGTAAGTGTGAGGTTGTTTCCAAGTAAAAAAGAAATTTTTTAAAAGCACTCAGAGAACCATAATATGACAAATGTGCACTCCACACCCTACGTCACCACTTTTCTCTCACGATTCAGCAACAACCTTACTTCCTCCTCAACGGAGAGTCAGTTGACTTCCTCCACCTCCTCACAGCAGCCACGCAACTTACTTCCCTCCACCTCCATCTTCACTGCCTCCCCTCGGGGTCAGTGAAAGCAACATCCCTCCTCCCGTACAAGGACAGCCCTGCCATTTCCACCTTGGATCCCACTTCTCCTTCCTCCTCCACCTCAAGAATATCATCCCATCAGCCAGTCCTTCTCAACCCCTTATCTTCAGCCTTCTCTCTCTCTGTTGCTTCTGTCCCTTCAACAACCAGCCACGCTTACATATTCTCCACGGTTGTATTTTTTCAAAGCCCTCTCCTTCCTCCATGATTTCTATTTCAGACCTTCGTCATTTTCCTCAAGCCCACTGTTCCATCAAAGATTCTTAATTTTAGGTAGAAGAGCCCACCCTAGTAGTTAACTAGGAAAAAAAATATTATCAGATATGATTAGGTAACTCGCGCCATCTTGGGAGTACCGGAAAGTCGGACTCCAAAGTGCGTGGCTTAGAAACAACTCCTGTGAGCCTCTCTCACCAGCCCCCTCCTTCAATTCACGACCAAGCTTTTGGCGAAATAAGTCTACCTTGACTGCCTCCTCTGCCTTCCTCCCCTTCACCCTCTGCCCTCATGTTCCACGGGAATTCTCTCTGCCCAAACCTCTCGCAACCTCCTACTTGCTAAGTATGTGGACTCTTCTCCATTCCTATCCTCCCTGCAATCTCTCCAGCATCTGAGGCTGTTGTCTCTCCAGACATTTTCTCCTCAATTTCTCCCTAATCCCGCCACCCCCCTCACCTACCGCGGGTTTTCCTCCTACCCCCCGGCTGCCCCTTCCTATCCTCCTCCACAGGTTTTTCTTACTCACCCAGCTCATAAGTGCTGATGCTCCTCGGACTCAGTCCGTCACTTTTTTCTCCTGTCAGTGTGTAATTCTTCCTGGGGGCACCCCCTTCCTAGGTGCACGTCCACTTCACTGGCTTCGGCTCCTACCCACACACCATTGGCTCCTAAGTCTTTGTCTCTAGCTCAGATTATCCTGAGTTTCTGACCCATTAATGATATCCAGTTGACACTCAGCACTTCCACCAAGATGCCCCGCCCCTGAACATATTGGCAACAATGTTACAAGTAAAAGAAAATCCAAAATGTTTTCAATGGAAAGGAAATTAATCAGAACAGTCATAATGGGTGTGTGTTATTTTAAGCTGCTAAATTTGTGGTAATTTCTTACCCAGCATTAGAAAACCAATACAGCCCCTCTGAGGCAGGTAGATTATTTTGCAAGAAAGCTAAGCTATGCAAGTGGAATAACTCACCACTCAGATCACTGAGAGAGGCCGGGACTGTTCATCTAACAAAGGTGCCACCATGAGACCAATGAAAAGGAAACCTTTCTCCCTCCCTCCTACCGCACCCCTCTCTCAATAGAAAGAGTGGAAAGAGAGAGAACTGTTAGGAGGCTACAACCATAGTCCAGGCAAGAGCAAATGGTGGCCAGGATGGGGAGAAGTAAATGGATCTGAGACATATTTGGAAAATACATAAATTGCCAGGGTTGCTAATTGACTGGATACAGAGAGTGAGAGAGAAGGGGACCGGGATGACGTCTAGGTTTCTGGCTTGAACAGCTGGGGTCACCAACCAAGTAGGAAATGCTGGAAGAGGGACAGTTTGGGGGAAGAGTGGAAATTTAAGAGTTTCATTCTGGACATGTTAAGTTTGAGTGCCTGTGAGGCATCCAAGTAGGGATGTCAGTTAGGGGGCTGGGTATGCCAGTCTGGTACTCAGAAGAGAAGTCGGGCTGGAGAGATAAATGTGTGAGTCATCAGCATAAAGATGTTATTTAAAGCCACGAAAAGGGATAGAGCAACCAGGGGAGGGAATGTAAAATCCTGCCCTTCCAGTGTCTCCTCCATCCTGCCCTCATACCCATCTTTCTAAAATGCAAATCCGATCTTGTTGTTCTGCTTAAAATTATACAATGGCAGTCAAAGCGGTTTTTTTCTCTTGTTCTTTTAAGTTTCAGTTTTACTAAAATGTTGTTTAAACTGGAAAAGGAAAGCTATGTTAACACGTTGTACGTTGACCTAGTTTCACAGAAGAAATTATATAGCACTGATTAAAAGCCAGTACAATATTTGGAAAGTGGAGGAGAAACAGAGAACCCGAAGAAAATATAATGAAGCCATGCAAATAATTAAATTACAGCAAATGTGTCACTTTTAATGTTATTTTCTCAGAGTAACTATGATCATTTATGTACCCAGGCAAAGATTTTAATTGCTTAAAAGGCTACTTGCTAGCTGTGTGACCTTGTAAACTGCTTTAACCTTTCTGTGTCTCCTTTTGCTTTTTCTATAAGGTGAAAATAATGATGCTTGCACAACTTTCCTGGAGAGGTTGCTGACAGGGCCAAGTGAGATCATGGAAATAAAAACACTGAAAAGTTTACAGGAGGAAGAGGGGGTCATAAACTCCTCAAGTTCAAGGACTGTGACATATTATATCCGTATCCTCCCTGCCCAGCAGAGTGCCTAGAGTTCATTACAGGATTATTGTCAGAAAAGAAAAGAAAAAACAAAAAACAAAAAAAGCATCAAGGGCTCCCTATTGCCTTCAGAATAAAGTTCTCAGTTGGGTTCTCTGAGAACAGAGTTGAAAATTGAGGCTTGGTGCAGAATGTTTATAAAATCGCTGAGAAAGAAGGAGTGAGGGAGCAGGCAGAAAGAGACAAAGGGAGCAAACCAATGTGTGGTATGATACGGACCCCGCTGCTGAAAGCTGCAGGGCTCAGTTCTGCAGAGACCCCTGAGATGCTTACTGGGTGACTCCCAGAATTATCCACCTAAAAGACAGGCGGCTAGAGCATTTATCCACGTGGGCTCCAGCCCCTCTGCTGAGTGAGGTTGTCACGAAGTGTATTAGGCACCCTTCCCTCCCCAAGTGGAGCAGCTCCTGTGGCCTCGGAGATATTCGGAAGCAGCAGGTAGAGCGGGCCTGGGTGGAACCCATCGTTGAGCCGTGAGCCTGAGCTTCCACAGAACTGATAGGAATAGAGTAGGATAATTAGTTGGTTTAGAAATCCCACTATGGTATTGAGGACAGAAAGGGAATTTTAGTGGAGTTTGGGAGACTGTTGTAAGCTAATGACCATTCAAGAAAACAATCCAGTAACCTAGCAACAATCTACATTACCTTGAAGGAAGGCCAGGTGCATCCAAGTGCCAGACATACTCAAGCCACAAACACAAAGTTAAAATGCAAGACAGTAGATATGGGGTCTGAATCTTGTTATATGAAGTCAGGGAGTTAATAGTCCTTGAAGAGTAGCATTTCTGCATGTAGCCAAGACAGGAAAATAGGTAAAAGCGGACATTATACCGAAACCTGAGATGAATCACCATATTTTAGTATATATTTCCACCCTTTTGCTAATACACATATGATTTAAATAGTGCCATGGTAGTCCTGGTTAAATCATGCAGGGTCAGAGGAGGAACTAGTGATGATGTCTGCCCAAGGATGAGGAAGAAGGTGATCTTCTCCCCTCCTCACTTTTTCTTTGATCATAAAAATGTAGCCCTCTTTGTTCTCGGGCTGCTGTGTTCCCTTGCCAGCCATGTTGTATCTCTAACAAGCGTCATATGCTAATAAACTCTCTGCCTGTTGCTTTGCCTCTCACTGAATTCTTTCTGCACCAAGACAAAAGGACCCGAGCTTCAGTAAGTCCTGACACCAGGTGAGCTGTTTCAATTAAAAGACAATGGGGAATGACTGGCGACGGTGACGGCGAGCGGGTGTCTGCTGCCTAGAAAAATCCTGCAAAAAAAGTCTCTATACCCATCTCCCGAAGACCTGAAGGTAGACAAGGTGATTCAGGCACAAACGGCCTTTTCTGCAAACCCTTCGAACCCAGTGATTTTATCTGAAGCTTCTGCTCCCATCTCTCAAGATGGAAATCTCTATCCTAAACTGTATCCGGAGCTCTCTGAGTACATAGGCCTGAGTTTAAATGAAGAAGAAATATAGGTAAATATGGCTGTGGTCCCCGGAGCACCAAGTCAGGGGTTGGTAGCAAGACCTTCCAGCATGAACTATATGGTGGCTCCTGTAACTGGTAATGATGCTGGCATCCGCAGAGCAGAAATTAAGCAAGGGATTCGAGAGGTCATTTTGTGTAAGGATCAAGAAGGAAAAATTGGGCTCAGGCTTAAATCCATAGATAATGGTGTATTCATTCAGCTAGTCCAGGCCAATTCTCCATCCTCATTGGTGGGTCTGTGATTCGGGGACCAGGGGCTGTAGATCAACGGGGAGAACTGTGCCGGCTGGAACTCGGACCGGGCACACAAGGTGCTCAAACAGGCTTTCGGAGAGAAGAGAACCATGACCATCCGTGACAGGCCCTTTGAACGGACAATTACCATGCATAAGGACAGCACTGGACACATCGGCTTTGTCTTTAAAAATGCGAAAATCATATCCATAGTGAAAGACCATTCTGCAGCTAGAAACCGTCTTCACACAGAATACAACATCTGTGAGGTCAACCGACAGAATGTCATTGGACTGAAGGACTCTCGAATCGCAGGCATACTGTCAACAGCTGGGAATGTTGTTACTATCACAATCATGCCTGCTTTTATCTTTGAATATATTATTAAACGGATGGCCCCAAGCATTAGGAAGAGCTTGATGGACCATGCCATTCCTGAGGTTTAGAAGTCACGGCACCGTGGAAACTACGCTGAAGTTCTTCCGTTTACGTCTTCTGCAACTTACCCTTCTCTTATGCACATGGAGCTTCCTAGGAGCCAGCGAGCATATGCTGCAGAAAGACCTTCCTGTCTTACCGTCGGGCTGGGAATCTTACTGTTTGATCTGATGTCTTGTTCAGACTTCAAGATAGTTATAGCCTTATCCTGGTTTTACAGTTGAAAAGACTTACCCTCATAGACGAGTTTCTTTACTGGAAATCCGATGCTTTTACAAGCTGTGTGATGAGGATGACTGATACAGGCTCAGCTTTCTGTTAGAACCAATCACCTTCATCTTGGGTATCAAGTAGTGCTGTTCATATCACTTTACTTCTATGGTATATTTGCATTTTTACTGTGTTACCATAGTACATTTAGAATTACTTTTTTTTCCTTTCAGTTGTGTATGTGTGTGTGTGTGTAAAACACCAATTAAGTAACACTGGTTTCATTCCCTGTGAGCACTATTATACAGTGTCTGTAGGCTGCAAGGGACTGCACTGATTATCATTACAGTTTTAACTACCTTCACTTAATATGCTTGAACTGTCGCCTTAACTATGGTAAGCATCTAGAATAAAAGCCAAAATATACCTATTGCTGCCTTTCTAAAAGCCCGAATGCAGTTCTGTAGTAAACTGAAATGTACGCTAGCCCAGAGCAGCGTAGTGGCACACGCAGCGACAGCACAGCTGCTTAGTTGCATTGAGATTTTCCAGTCCTTGTGTAATGGAAACTTCTTTCTTCTAAAAGTTACTGGTATCACCTTCTGAGAAATGAATCACTATATATTTAATTAAAAATTCTTGTACTAAATAGGATAAAAAAAAAAAGACAATGGGTTCGCGTGCCCTCCTAAGTCAGGGATCGTGGGTTCAAGTCCCACCCCATGGCTTCAAGTCCCAATCTGACTTTTGACTGGGTTCAAGTCCCACTCGAGAAGGTGTGCCGTTTCAGAACCACCCACCCCTGCAGCAACTGAAATCAGAGGTGGCCCAAGGGGATGTGAGGCGAGGCACCAAAAGCTGTCAGATCCAAAACCTCTCCGCTGACATCTGTCCTCCCACAGCTCATAGCCCCTCCAGAGGGAGTTCTCCTGCTGAGGACTCCGGCGGCTCTTTGGTACTTCATAGCTCTGCCTGCTTCCCTGTGCCACGGGTGATTGGACTAAGGACAGACACCCATCCTGTCTTAGCGAACTTGGGCCTTTATAACAAAGTACCATACAATGGGTGGCTTGAAAACTAGAAATTTATTTCTCATCCTTCTTGAAGCTAGGAAGTCCAAGATCAAGGTGCCAGCTGACTCAGCTTCTAAAGAGATCTCTCTGCCTGGCTGACAGAGGGCCACCTTTTCACTATATCCTCACGTAGAGAAGAGAGAGGTTATTATCCCTGGGATCCCCTGAAACCACCACACCCTCAATTCCATGGTTCTCAGACCCCTCCTACCCTTCGATGGTCCCACAGAGGGTCAGTTCTCATCCTGGGGTTTGGCCTGCCCTTCCTGTCTGGTTGCATGGCAGACTAGGCTACTTAGCTTTAGCCCAAGAATACCTGTTTTGACACCTCTTCTACATGTGATGGAAATTTTGGTCTCTTCCAGAACCTTCTTCCAAATCCCCTCACTCACGGTGGGCACCTCGCGCTGTTCTGCTTGTAGACTCTGTGGCTGCCCACATTGTGGACTGTGCCCTGATCCCTGGATACCAGGAAAAGAAGGCCAAACCACACCTGCAGATATTTCTCCCCTGGTTTTGGGGTGTCCTACACAGACTTGAGGGTCACAGCACCATCATCCCTTGCTTGGGAAACTTCAGTAGCCCCCTAACTGGTCTCCCTCCAAACTACCCTCCACACCTGCACCAGAGTGACCTTGCTAGGCACATATCTGATCTACCTGCTCCCATTCTGGAGATGCTTCGAAGTCTCTTCATAGCCCCAGGATCAAGTCCACACTCTGACAAAGTCTACAAGGCCATTCATGATATTGCTTTGGCTCACTTCTCCTGGCATCAGCTTTCCACCAAAAATGACTAGGTTGTCCAAGTTCTGTCTCACCCGTGGACCCTGACACGTGCTGTTAGTTCCACCCGGGAAGTCCGCCTCCCCTGCCTCTGCCCCCACCCCAGGCCTGCCTCACTCCTGCCCACTTTCAGGTGTCAGCTTGAATACCACCTTTTCCGGGAGCATACGCCTGACCTCTCCCCAGCCCAAGCTAGCATACTTACTCCCACTTTTCACACTCAATTGAATTTTGTTTGTCTGTCTGTACTGTTAAAACCTTGAAGGCAGAAACCAAATCCTGAATCTTTACCATCTACCACAGTGGCTGCCTCACAGTACTTGCTCAATGACGATTTCTGATTGATTGAATGAATGAACAAACAGAGGCCCCTCACCGCTCTCCTCCAGGCATCTGTGCCTCTGCTCTCTGGAAGGCCTGCCTCCTCAGCCCTGGCCTGTTTCTGCCACACGCAGCTGCCTGCAGAGGGCTGACTTAGTAGACAGATGGGTGCTAAAATGAGCTTAGCTCTCTTGTGACCTCTGCTCCCCAGGGCCACTGTCACAGCTGTCCCGTTAGCCACCATGTGATGTGGCAGACTGGCATCACCATCACAGGCTTAGGTCCGGCCCTGCAACTCATGCAACAGGTCCCTACAAATCTCCAGGTGAAGGGGAATTACCTGCCATCTGCTCATCCTCTCTGCCTGGGTAATCAAAGCTGTCATCCGGGGTAACAGATGACCACTGAGTAACGACTCTTGCTTTCCTGGCCAGTCTTTGCCAGGCTGCAGAGTCATATTTCTGATGGCAGTTGAAGCGGTTCTTTATCAAAGGCATCCAAGGCTGGAAAGACCCCAAGCACTGGGGTTGTGGCCATTTTGCTTCGGTCTCCTTGTACTGGTTCAGTGCAGGGTTTGATAGCTGAGGTCCAGACTCACTCCCACCACTCACTGGTGGAATGACCCTAGGCAAGTCACACGAGCTGTTTCATCCTTTGAGTTCTCAACAAAACAGAGATAGTGGCTTCTCTTAGGATGGTTGTGTGGGTTAAGGGAAACCATGTATGTAAGAGCTTAGAACAGCTTAGACCCTCACCTAAATGAGCACGACTATTATCTGCACACAAGAGGGGCAAGGCCCCGTGGAACATACCTCCTTCTCTAACTCTCTCCCTTGTCCCTCTGCTTCCCCCCTCGCTGCCCTCCCTTTTTAAGCCTTTCCTCTGGGGGGATAGTCTTCTCCTCTCCTAAGATGATGGACTCAGCCCGTTTTCTTCCTGGCCTTCCATTCTTTTACGAGAATGGCAGCAAGGTCTTCCTCTTCCGGGGTTCTGCTGGTCCGCTGAGAACCACGCCCGCACTTCTGTGTGTGTTAGAGGAGGACTGCTGAGCAGTAGATGGGTACTTTAATTCCATGTCCACTTCTCTCCACACGCAATGCTACAGTCTGCTTTTCCCTGAATGACCTAAAAGCAAACACCCCATGCTACAGCATATTCTTCCCATTCACACAGCTTTGACCTTACTTTTTGGGAAGTGTAATTACCCCGGCCTTATTGTGCTAAAGATCATTCACCCACTTCCTGGCATGGTTTTTATTACAAAGCATCTGTTAACTGAACAGGCTTTTGCCTGTACCGTCTCCTCACTATAATTTCTCCGATCCCCAAATTTCTCTTTTAATAGCTGTTTTGCTTTCTGCTTATCCCACTGTCCACTTCCATCCTCCTACTTTGGAGCCCCAGTCCCCTCTGGGAACTCCCACGCAGCACAGTTGCCAGCCTGGAGAGCATCTCTTGATCCCAGCTCCCTACCAAGATGACTAACACATCCAAAACCCAGAGATGAGTCACCCAGGTTACCAGTTCCAGCCAGCTTTCTCACAGACCCTGTGACCCCCCGAGGCACTCACTCCATCCCATTCGTGTCCTCCTAGAACTGTGATTCTCAGCTTTGTTCCTGTCCACCACCTTGTGCATGCTTGTTCCCACATCCCTGGCACGGGGCATCCCTGGATTTTTTTCCTTCATGTCCGTGGCATTCATAAGACAGTCTTGGGGTAATGCCCAGTCTTCATTCTGAGTCTCACTCCAAATCCTTCTACAGCTGAGCTGCATACCCCTTCCCCCCACTCCACCCCCAGCCCGCTGAGATCCTTGCTCTCCATCTATTGTATTACAATGCTACGATCTATACATTTCCTGAACATGCAGCAACAAATATGATTCCTTCCAGGGGAAGAAAAGGCCCACCCCAGCCCCCGAGTCTCCAAGAGTTACTTGCACCTAAATCCCTAAGCCCCACACTCCCAGAGGCTGCCAATAACCAGGCGCCCATAATCGGCACTCCCTCCCCCAATTTTCTGTCTGCTCAGCAACCAGAGCCATTAAATCCAGAAACTAATTTGTAAGGAAAACAATGAAAAGAGTAATAGTCTCTCTGTAGGATTCCAATGGAAGGTCCCGCCCTGGACTGGTGCTCTGTAAAGAATGGAGAAGGGCACCTGGAGAGAAATGCCTTATTAACGTTCAAAAGCCCCCTAATGGAATGGAAGCTGACCCACTGCAAATTGGAAATCTGCCCCAGCCCACAGGAGCCCGCCCTCAGGATCACATTATTCATCCTGCAAACAGAGTCACTAATAGGAAGAAGCAATCTCAGGGCTGCTCCTGCAGCTCAGGGGCAGCCGGCAGAGCCTTCCCCAGGACACGTGCCTGGGTGTTTTGGAGCAGTGCTGTTTGGAAAAGAAGAAAAGGAAAAATAAAGTGCGGAACTGGCAGGGGGAGAAAGAGCCGGAAAAGCTGAAAAGAGTCAGCGGAGGGCAGAGAGGGCAGTCTGGGAGCCATTGCAGGTCCCCTGCAGGGACAGCCACCCTTGCTGGGAGGGAAACATGGCTGTGGTCTTCTGTTGCTCACGGATGGGGGCCAGGGACTCAGAGATGGGTAGCGATTCACCTTGACTCATCCCATGAGTCAGAGGCAAGAGGCAGAAATAGATCTTATGACCCGCTGTTTCTTGTCACAGACAACTTGGAGCATCTTTAACCAGGACTCCTGAGGGGGGACGGATTCAGCTGCTCCTTGCAGCCAGGTTGGTTCATGTGACACGATGTCTGTCCTCTCCCATACAAAGGTAAGTGATTTAAAGTCAAGAAGGACCAGGAGCTTCAAACAGACATCCGTGGCCAAAGCTACCTCTCGCCCCACATCAAGTACCCCTGTTTACCATCACAGCCAGGTGTGACTCATCTGCTTTCTGTTTCTCCTTCGCCTCTACTGCCTGCTCACTTCCACACCACACATGCCAAGTCCTCTAGGACTCCCAGCTTTCACTGGAAGCTCATGCACTCAGAAAGCCTTCCTTGATTAGTTCCGCCCAATTTTTCATCTTTTCTCTTGTTTGTATTCTCATAGGGCTTGTGACAGAAGGTGTAGATGGCCTACCCAACAGCCAGCGTTCCCCCACTGCCTCTCATCAGATCTCACGTTTGGTTCTGATACTCACCCTCCCCGGGTACTCAAGGAAGGTGTTCCTTCTCCAGCCCCTTCATGTTTTGAACTCATCATGTGAGGCTATTATTGTTTTTAAAATGTGGGTTTTGTTATTTTTCAGGTATGATGAGGCCAATAGATCAGGAGTCAATTGCCATTCAAAGGAGAATTACAGCTTCCAAGAGGAGGGCGCATGCCACACCACACCAGGGCAGGGGGCAGGAGACGAGGGGGCAGGGCAGAACACAGAGTGAAGCACTGGGGCAAATCTGAAGGGAGAAGGAGCTGGGGAACCTGTGGGCAAGAGCATTTATTGCAATGACTACAGGCAGAACAGGTGAGGCAGGGTAAGCAGGCTTAGGATTGGCTAGGTGAATCATTTCTGGCTCTGGGGCATTGGGGATGTTCCTATTTGCCTGGTGCCTGGTACCTGGCCCTGGGATGGTTAGGGCAGGTGGTCAGAAGGTGAGAGCCCTGTGAGAGCCTGATAAATGAAGCTATGAGGTATGGGATCGGGATTGGTTTGTTTGCATCTGAAAGAAGGCTAGCAGTTTACTTTCTCTAGGAAATTAGCCAGCCCTGGGAGGGGCAGTTTCTCTGGGGTCAGCAAGAGTCCAAGAGGTCAACGTATCAAAAATACAGAAAACAGAAGAGCATGATTAATACAGTTAGACTTGAAGCTCTGGCAGCCAGCTTGTGAGCAGAGGACAAAGCCAGCAGGATCCTGGAGAAGCCACGTCAAGCCCCCCAACCTTGCTGAACTACCAAGTTAAGCCACCCTGAATTGCCTCTCTCTGATGGTCTCATTATGTGAGATGAATCCCTTACTGCTTCAGCCACTTTTATTCAGCTATCATGTTACTTGCAGCTGAAAGCAGCCTAACTCATGGCATTTAAGCCATCAGTTTACTCTAAAGGTAAAAATTCTACCTCCAATTGTTTTGTTACACTGGAATTGCTTTTTAAAGACCAAGTTGCTTGAAATAACATCATTCCCAAGTTGCAGGAACTGTAGATGAAGTCATAATAACCTATTACATGTGTTTAGAGTTTTATATTTTACAACTTCTCAGGGGCTGCTTACCTGCCCCAGAGTCAAATAGGGAGTGAAAAATAAGTGTTCTGAACCCAGCCGGGAAAGGAAGGAGGTATCTTTTTCCTCTTCTGATTCCTGGAGCTTCTTGTGTGATGTTTCCCCTCAGAGAGAGGTTTGGACTTTAGGTAGGTGGATGGTTGGAGAGGGAGACTTGATTAGGAAGGGGCGAAGGCAGTGAAATTCAATTGCTATCTGACTGCAGGATCAAATAAGTATAATGAGAGAAACGTTATCTTAGAAGGGAGAAAACAAGCTTCCTAGAGTTGGCTTGGCTGCTGTCCAGATATGTACGCTCTGCCAAATCACATCACATTGCTAGGCTTCCGTTTCCTCAATCACTAAATGAAGGAGTTGGGCTAAGTTATTCCTGGTCACTTCAAACTCCAGAAATGCCATGATTCTAAGTACAAATAGGTCATCGCAATTCTCTCTTTAAAATGCCGATCACACACCACCAAATTCTTTGTTAGAGACAAGACTATTTCATGAATTGAAAGAAATGGGTGTGAGTTTTTCTGTTTGGCAGGACCCTCTACCAAGATAAGGAAATGACTTATCAGTGGTATTATGAAGACTACTGTTAGAGGCTGAAACATGTCCCTCTCCCCAACCCCAAGAACCTCAGAATGTAACCTTACTTGAAAGTAAGGTCCTTGCAGATGTAATTAGTTAAAATGAAATTGTATTGAAGAAGGGTGAGCCCTTAGTCCAATGCCTGGTGTCCTTATAAGAAGAGGGGAGAGAGACGCACAGAGGGAAGACCATATGGAGACACAGAGACACGCAGGAAGAAGACAGCCAGTGATAACAGAGGAAGAGACTGAAGTAACGCATCTACCGGCCAAGGATCGCCAGCAAACACCAGAAGCTAGAAGAGGCAAGGAACGACGCTCCCCTACAGGTTTCAGAGGGAGTGTAGCCCTGATGATACCTTGATTTCAGACTTCTAGCCTCCAGAACTGTGAGACAATAAATTTCTATTGCTTGAAGCCATCCAGTTGGTGGTACTTTGTTTTGACAGCCCTAGGAAACTAATACAATTACCAATAGCAACTATCTATTGAATGCTTACCATGCACAAAGAGCTGTGCTAAGTACTCTGTGTGCAGAATCTCTTTTAATCTTCACAACTTTGTGAAGTTGATGCTATTTTTATCCATGTTTTACAGGTAGGGAATATAAGGTTTTAGGAGTTAAGTACACAGCCACAATCATTAGGTAAATAGTGAGTTTGGAGTTTTGAGCGTCCTTTGTTGTAGGATCTTAAGTGTTAAGGTGATTTTATATATCCGAGGCCTCCCATGGATACCAAGTTTCTATACTACTTGAGTTGTTTTCCCTGTGTATGTTTGTCCAACCAAGCTGTATAATAAGGCACCTTAAGTTTAACATGTCCAAAGTAGGACTCATGATCTTCCCCTCCAAACTTCTCCTTCAATGTCCCACTAACACATCTCCTTCCCACTCTTTCCCAGTCTTGGTGGGGGCTCTGTGCTGAGGCCTAAATCCTGAGTCATCCTCGGTTCTTCCACTCATCCCCAGTAAAGGAATCTCCAGCAGGTCCTGTCCCCTCTCGTCTCAATGTCCCCACGGCCACCATCCCAGTCCTAACCACCAATATCCCCCCTCTGAGTTCACTGCCCTGGCCTAACGAGTCTCCCTACTAGTAGCTCCCACGCCTGCTCTCCTGGAGTCCACTGTCCACAAAATGGCCTTCCACACTTTAAAACGAATCGGCTCATATTACTCTTCTGATGAAAACCCTCCAAAGGCTTCTCAGTCCACCTAGAATAAAATCCAACTCTTTCTGTGGTCTGCAAGGCTCAGATGATCCCGCCTTTGGCCCCTCTGCAGCCACATCCACCACCACTCTCAGGCTGTGCCGCCCGTTTTTGCGGTCCTCAAATACTCCTTGGCTCTGTTGATTTCTTCGCCTGCAATGTTCTCCCCAGGCTTCAGCTGACTGCTTGCGTCCTTCTTGTATTCAGGCCCAGAAACCTCCCTGACCACCATATTTAAAATTGTCTCTTTGTCCCACCCCCCTTCATCCCATTACCCTGTTTTCTTTACCCTTTTATTTCTGAAAATTAGCATATATAATTTTTTTCAGTAACTTTCTTGCTTGTTGATCATCTCTCTCCATTAGAATCTAAACTCCGCGGGAGCAGGGGCCTCATCTACTCGGGTTCACCGTCTTATTCCTTCACCTAGGTGTGTCTGGCACGTAGCAGGCGCTGCGTACATGCTCCATGAACGCATGAATGAAACACTAAGATTCTCAAAGTGGGGTCTGTGCTTTTGATGACTCTCTTGTATCTTTTGCTGCTCCCCATTTAGTTTTGTGGCCCAAGTGTTACCGAAGCAAACTTGCCTCTGCTCACCTGCACGCAGTAAAGCCCATCTACTGACACCTGGCTGTGGGGAAGGGATGTGCAGCATTTACTATAAAGGCACAAATACAAGGAGGACAGTGTGCTCCTGCTCTAAAATACCAAACTCCCTGAAGGGTTTCAGCAAAACATTTTTTGTTAAGATTTATTTATTTATTTGGCTGTGTTGGGTCATCGTGCTGCGTGTGGGCTTTCTCTAGTTGTAGAGAGCAGGGGCTACTCTTTGTTGTGGTGCACACACTTGTTGCGGTGGCTTCTCTTGTTGCGAAGCACGGGCTCTAGGCGCGTGAGCTTCAGTCGTTATGGCTCTCAGGCTCTACAGCACAGGCTCAGTAGTTGTGGCACACGGGCACAGGTGGCATGTGGGATCTTCCTGGACCAGGGATCGAACCTGTGTTCCCTGCATTAGCAGGCAGATTCTTAACCACGGCGCCACCAAGGAAATCCCAGCAAAACATTTTTAAAGGCCAGGTGAGGGAAGAGTGTGCCAGGGTATGTGATCAGCTCATGCACAGTTCCCTGATTGGTTGATGGAGAGATAACGCGGCAGAGTCACAGAGGTTAACGTTGTCAGTCCTTAGGGTTTCAGTAGGCCTGAGGACTGTGTGCTCATGGACATCAAGCAGTTAATTTCTTCCACTTGGTGGAGGTTTTAGCATCTGTAAAACAACTCAGGAAATGTGCATCAGATACTATTATGTAGGTACTTCAGAGGAGTTAAGCAGAGGATATGGGGGAGGGGTCTGTCCAGGGAGAGCCTCATAAGATCCTGCTGGGTTACACAAGCAGGTATCCGCCAAATGCTTGCTGGTTGGATGACCAGAGAAATTTTTCTTCTAGAATTTCTCATCTTCTCGAATATTCTCTTGTGGTACCAGGATTTCACATTCAGAAATCCATCACACAGTGTGCTTGGATGAACCTCAGAAAGCTGACCTCAATGTTTTTCTCTAGAGGAAGCCTCTGTTCAGTGAGACAGGCTCATCCTCCACACACAGGCTTGACCTGCCCCAAACTTGGGACATTGCTGTTCTAACTAACCTCACGTATGTAAATACTTTCTGGATTTTTAATTGCTTCCAACACAGAGAACACATTTGGAGCCCCTTGCCAGTCATTCTGCATCTCTCACCACTCCAAACTGCTTGGGAAAATGAGTTTTTCTGCCACAGGGGACAAAGAAAACGAAGCACTTTCAAAAAAAATTGTCCACATTTGGTGCTCTTCTCAGATGCATTGCATCTATTTGCAATAAATGGAAGTGGACTTGTATTCTCAGAAATTGATTTCTCCATTCCCCTTAGTACTCTGTATTTGCTGGCCCGCTGATTTAAAGCTCCTTGGAAAGCTGTTCTGAACTCCAGATCCATTGCGGGGAGGTGGGGTGGTGGTGGAGGGGTGGCCAGGTCCAACAGCTAGAACTGTGGCAGCAGGTTCCTTGAGACCCTTGAAAAGTCTGCAGGGAGCAGGGTCTGATGAGGGAAACTCTGAGCTCTGGATGATGAGTCCTGGGCAGTTGCTGCTCTTCCGAGAACACAACCTCACACAGGACAGAGAGTCTCCAGTACAGCTGTTGGTATCCTGTCCCTCCCCCCACCCCCACTGTATCCATCCATTCCCATTCCGGCCTGATGACTCCAGCCCAGGAAGGAGGAGGAGGAACGTGATTTAAAGAACGTTAAGTAGGCTTGGCATTAGCCTCAAAGAAGGAAGCAGCCGTGTCTATTTTGGGCAATATCATTTCTCAGCAAAATTATCCAAGTCCCTCTTCCTTCGGTAAACGGTGTTGGGAAACCTAGCTGACTAAGCAATGTGTTTTGGTCAAGGCTCTTTTGGTTGCAAATAACAAACAGCCATTTGAGCTAGGCTAGCTTAAACACATAGGAAAATGGACCATGTGGATACAAGAGTAGCTCACAGAACCCAGGATCAGGGAGAGGATATGGGTCTCAGGACAGATCTCAACTAGGAGCTGGAAAGCCCACGGGAAACTAATCAGCCATTTTCTGTTGCTCTTTTACTTTAGGATCACATAGACACTCATCTCCGCTTCTCTCTGTACCTCTGTTTGATTCTTCTCTCTCTCTCTGTAGACTGTTTTTTCTCTTCTCTACCTGAGAGCCATCATCCAGCTCTCGAGTTCATAGGTTCTTAGTTCAAGCCACACGCCAGAACTCACTGGCCCAATCACAGCGCCAGGTTCTCAGAGAAAGAGTTTGATTGGCTCAGCCAAGTCGAGTACCCACTCCTGATCCAATCCAATCCCAGCTAAGTGGATATATACTAACACACGTTGGGAAAGCATCCCACCAGTCAATGGGACCACGGTGGGCGAGGCAGCAATTCCCCAAATACCTTTACTGTATTATTACCCTGCGTGGACAGAGTGCCACTTTTTCGTTGTTGCCATTCTGTTCCTTTAATTCCAGTAAACTTGAAGTATTAAAAATGACTATAATCTGACTCTTCATTTATTGCTTTTTTATCTGAGGATCATTGGTTATTAGAATTTTCTAATGAATCCTAAGATCATTTTTTTCCAAAATAGTTTTTTCTTCTTTTTTGAGTGTCTGAACAAGGGTTTTCAAACCCCTAGCTCACGATTAGTCATTCAAACACTGGGAACTAGGGTAGCAGTCCTGGGACCATGTTAGTTAAGCCTAAGGAATAATAATAACAATAATCAAGGTGGGAAGAGGGAAGTAAAGGAGAAGAAGTAGATGTGGAAGAGGAGGAGTGAACATGTATTGAATGCTTGTGACTGCTGGACACTGTAATAAGCATCTTAGGGACCCAGCGGCCAATCATGACCTCAGGCAAGTTAGAGACCCTGGGAGCTCTAACTGTATTACCCACCCACAGTCAGGACCGCTGCTCTCCCCTAGACGCCCACGTGAAGACTTGGTTTAATTGCACAAAATATTACTGACTATTTTCATTTACACAATAGCTTTCATTTACACCTAATCACCATGTAGCACAAAGATGATTATGTGTTGATTAACGTTGCTTTAAGATTAATCTCAACATTAAACTCTGCCCATTATTTTCAGGCTTCCTAGTTTATTGTTTGTACAGAATCGATTGTCTACTCAAACTTAAGGATAATTAGAAGAATCATCATGACACGAGGCTATAATATAGGTGGCACATGTGTGGGTCCTTCCCAAGCAGCAGAGGATAATTAGATATTTTGAAGAATTGATCTTAAGATATCTGGAAGTCCCTTTGGAAATGGAAAGCATATTAATGTCACGAAGATGTGCAGTATGATCTAGTTGCATTTTTAGGATGCTAAATAGAGAGATGGGCAACAAGCTACTGTGGAAGGGTACCGGTACTGAAGTCAAAGCCATGGCCAGCCTGCCTCCAACAATGTCTAGCTATGATACCTCGGGGAAGGGAGGACGTGGGGTCCTATAGCGGGAAACTAACATTTGTTGAGTGTGTACCATTATCAGTAATAACACAGCCTCATACTCTAGCAGCAGTAGTAAATAATGACAATAATACAGAAACAATAGAAATAAGGCAGCTAGTGTCTTTTGAGCTCTTATGCCACGCGATATTATATTTAATCCTCCAAATAACCCTAAGGGACTGGTGCTGTCATTGTCCTCAGTTTTCCAGAAGAAGAAACCAAAGCGTAGAGATGCTAAGTAATTTGACAAAGATCATGTTGATAATTCATGGCTAGTCTGGATTTGAATCCAGGTCTGCTGGACATCAAAACGTAAGGTCTTTCCTGTTCTTCTAGGCTGTCTCCAAGATCTCTAATCTCCAAGAATCTCAGCTTCCTCGTTTGTAAAGCTGGGTGATAGTATTTTACTTAATATCTCAAGGTCTTGATGAGGGTCATAGGGTCACACACCTGAGAGCACTTTGTAAAATGCTGGAAAATGTAAATTTGTTAGAGACTCATAAAGCTTCCCTATTTTCCTTGAAAAACGTAGGCAAACCTCCCTTCCTTCCCTCCTTCCTTCCTTCCTTCCTTCCTTCCTTCCTTCCTTCCTTTCTTCTTCCCTTCCCTCTTTTTTCTTTCTTGCCTTCCATTCCTTTCGTCTCTCTTTTGTTCTTCCTCTGCTTTCTTTGGATCTTGCAACAACTTCACCACCCTCCTCACCCCTGCCTGGTTTGGGAAAGCATTAACCAGGGGGCCCAGAAGTGCATGCATTTTAATTAATCACCTATGATTCACGTGGAGATGGCTTTGTTACTCTGAAGACAGGAGACCTGACAGCTGGTTGCACACCCAGCAGTGGCTCAGGGCAGAGCTGCTACATGATGGATGATACTGTTGCGCCAGTTAGGGTGCTCCCTGGAGTGATATGAGCAATTTCTTCTTCTAATATCATCTTCATGCTGAGTCTCAGGTACCAACCTGGAATTCACCTAGAAGAAATTGGACATCTGTCCATGATAGGTGTAGTGGATAAGGCATAGCATCTGTGATCAGAAGATTTAGATCTGAGTCCCAATTGTGCTACTCTTTTGCTGTGTGACCTTGGGGAAGCTATTTAACCTCTCTGAGCCTCAATTCTCTGATCTCTGAAAAGAAGCTAGTGGTAACAACACATGTTGGAGATGTGTGTATTAAATGAGGTAATAGACACTTTGTAAACAGTGTGCTTGTGATTAATCACAAGTTAGTTGTGATTATAACTATGTATTTTCCCAGCAATGAGGAAAGGACGGGTGAAAGGCAGTGGCCTGAAACTCTCCCTCATGGAGAACCTTCTACAGAGGGTTCACCTGGCACTTATAGTCCTTTTAACATTTTTATTATTTAGAAAAACAAGCACAGGTGTCATTTACCAGAACTTGCAGCATGGACACCTGCACCTGAGACAGAGGCAGTGATGAGCATGGGCAGATGGGGTAAATTCCAGGGGACTGGGCTTTGTGGGGATGGGGCCATTTCCTACAAGCAACTCAACAATGGCTCAGGGAAGTAAGTGAGGAAGGGAGAGGTAAGTGTCCATTATACACGGTTAGCAATCACCCCCACCGTCCTGTGGATTCCAACACCACCAAAGCTGTTGCCTTTATATAGTGTCCTCCTCCCATCACCAGCCACTCCTTCTATCCTGACTCTGAGGAGGCAGGGATGCTGGAGGAGGAAGACATCAAGTGAGGTTTGCCCTGGAATTCTCCTGCCTCTTATCAGCAGAGCAAGCTCAGATCTACCACATCCCTAGAGTAATGGCCACACCCCCACTGAGAAAGGAGGGTGATCCTTGACCACAAACTGAACTAGGTATTAGAGGATGGGGAACGATTTGGGTTCTGCCACAAAAATGTGACTTCAGCAGTTCACTTAATCTCTGAGCTGTCTCCTCAGTTGAATGGAGATATTAATGTTTGTCTTGACTTCCTCACGTTGCTGAGATGAGGATCAAATTAAAAAACAAAACAAAGAAATCATAGGGACAAAAAAGTCTGTTTAAATGTTTATTTTTAGGAGAACAATGACACAGTTAAAAGCAACAGGCTAGGTGTACACATGGCAACATGATTGGATCTTAAAAACCTGGTCCTGAATAGAAAATGCAAGAAGCGTAATGAGCTCTATATACAATACTAGTCACACAAATTTTAATATGTATGCTTACTGGGACTTCCCTGGTGACGCAGTGGTTAAGAATCTGCCTGCCAATGCAAGGGACACAGGTTCGAGCCCTGGTCTGGGAAGATCCCACATGCCTCGCAGCAACTAAGCCCATGGGCCACAGCTACTGAGCCTGTGCCCAAAACCCTGTAAGCCACAACTGTTGAGCCCATGTGCCAAAACTACTGAAGCCCATGCCTAGAGCCCATGCTCCACAACAAGAGAAGCCACCACAGTGAGAAGCCCGTGCGCCACAACGAAGAGCAGCCCTCACTGGCCACAACTAGAGAAAGCCTGCACACAGCAATGAAGACCCAATGCAGCCAATAAATAAATAAATTTATTTAAAAAATTTTTAAAAATAAAATATATGCTCACAAAACAATCATACACATTTTTCAAAGATTCAGCATTAGGGACTTCCCTGATGGTCCAGTGGGTGGGACTCCGTGCATCCAATACAGGAGGCTCAGGTTTGATCCCTGGTCATGGAACCAGATCCCGCATGCTGCAGTTCAGACCCAGCACAGCCGAAATACATACATACATACACACACACATAAATAAATTTTTTTTTTAAAAAGATTCAACATTAAACAAATTAGAACCGTGATAGGACTAAGGATTGGCGATAAAATGAATAAATGAATGAAAGAATAGCAGGGGTTTTGCATGGACCAACAGTGATAGTACTTCATGAGCGGAGAAGTAGATTAATCCAATCCTGAGCACCTAAAATTCAAGAAAAAAAATTGTTATTAAGTGTCAACTTTGTGAAATAAGAGAGAAGCACTGACTATTTTCTTCTGCATTGTGGTCTTTCATTTCTTCATTCATTCATTCCGTTAACATTTGTTAAACATCTACAACAGGCCAAACTGTGCCAGGTACTAGGATTATAGAGCTTAAAGAAAAACAGGTCTGGCCCTCACACCCGTTGTTTACAGAAAAGGAAACAAATGATTGCAGTATGTGTGATGGTATCTGACAGCAGTGAGGACAAGGGGACCCAGAGAGAGGGCCCTCACCCAGCCTGGGCGGAGGGAGGGGGCGAGGGCAGCAAAGTCTGGGAGAGGGGTGCTTGAGCTGTGCTGGAAGGACAGAAGGTGGGGATAGAGACTTCAGGTACAGGAAACGGCAAGTTCAGTGGCATTGCGGCTTGAAGGAGTGAGGACAAGCTAGTGCACACCGTACCAAGGCAAGGCCCTGGAGAGCTGAGGCTGGAGACACAGGCAGCCTGCGGCTCTGAAGAGCCTTTAAGACCTAGATGGGGAGTCTGGATTTTCCCTGAACTCATGGGTGCCAGTGTGGCTTCACACATGAGAACATCCCACAGAGACATGCGTTTTAATAACCTCTCTGGACACAACATGGAGACTGGGTTCTAGGAGGGAAGCTTGAGGGTGAGGAGACCATTTGGGGGTTGTAGGAACATTGGGAGCCTGAACTAAGGCAGTGGTCATGGGATGGAGAGAAGAGACAGATCATCTCTAACCACCTCTGACCGCTTCTCTACCCCACATCCAGTCGCACACGAATCAACGTGATCCTGGCTTCTTCCTCCCTCTTCCTATCTCACATCCTTGGTCTCCCTTCTCCATCCCCATGGCCACCTCCTTAGTTCCAAGTTTCTTTTCAGACACCAAGATCAGCTGACCATGCCCTTCTCCAGAACAGGAAATCCAGAGGGAGGCAGGCTTGGGCAAGACAATGAATTTGGTTTTGCGGAGACTGAGTTTAAAGTGCAGAAGGTGGTTGTACATGCAGGCATGCGACTCAGGTGAGGGCCCTTGGGTTGGAAATAGCCACAATTGGCAGCACTGAAATGTGAAGCCATTGGAGGAAATGACAAATCAGAGAGAACTTAGAGGTGAAAAGAGAAGAGGCCAAGAATGGACCATTCATTTAAGGGGTGGGTGGAGGAATTGGAAACTGTAGAAAGAAGAAGAGAGCAGGGCAGAAATAGAGATGCAGACGTAGAAAACGGACTTGAGGACGTGGGGGGTGGGGGTGGGGGGAAGCTGGGGGCGTAGTGAGAGAGTTACATTGACATAAACACACTACCAGATGTAAAATAGATGGCTCGTGGGAAGCTACTACAGAGCACAGGGAGATCAGCTTGATGCTTTGTGAAGACCTAAAGGGGTGGGATAGGGAGTTTGGGAGGGAGACTCAAGAGGAAGGGAATATGGGGATATGTATACACATATAGCTAATTCACTTGTTGTACAGCAGAAACTAACACAATACTGTAAAGCAATTATACTCCAATAAAGATTAAAAAAAAAAAGAAGAAGAAGAAGAGACCAGAGGAGAAGAGATTAAAAAACTAGTCAATGATAATCAAGGAAGGAGCTTTCAAGGAGGAGGCAGTCGGGGGTTAGCAGATAATGCAATCAGGTCAAATAACATCAAGACTGAGATGAGTACAGCAAGCGAAAGGCCACTGGTAACAACAGGAAGTGGACTGAGAAACAGAGAAAATAGAAGCGGAGGTGCAGAAAACTTATTCAAGAAATCTGACTGGGAATGGAAAGAGGGAGATCAAACTGTGACTAGAGGGACTCAAGCAAGGACTTTTTAAAGAATGAGAACATACAGCACATGGAGCCATATTCAATGTCTTGTAATAACCTATAATGGAAAAGAATCTGAAAAAGAATATATAGATGTATATATATTCACACATATGTATATATGAACCACTTTGCTGTATACCTGAAACATTATAAATTAACTATACTTCACTAAAAATAATTTTTTTTTAAGGATGACAACAACTTGAGTATCTATAGAGGAAAGGTTTGGGGAGAGGGGAAGAGATTGAAGATACAAGAGAGATGGGAAAACTGATGGTAGGGGATCCTGGAGAAGGTGATGAGGGCAGAGCTCAGGGGCACAGCTGAAAGGGCTCACATGGATTGAGGAAGGGACACCTCTTCCCCTGGATGCAATGAATTTTCCAGCTTTCGTAAAGTAATACTGTGTACACAGCTTTCTACTCCCTGTATCTGTTAATGAGATTAAAGTTTGTTCCACTTCCTCATTTCTTCTTTCCCCAACTTCCTCCAACAATGGCAAGAACACTGAGGTACCTGAGAAGCAGGAAGAAGGGCCAGGAGCCAGTAGAGGTGGGGATGGGAAAGGGAAGCAGCCTGTCATGGGACATAGAGAGGCCTTGACATCCCTCATAATCCCCAACTCAATGCCTCTGCTGAACCACAGGCAGACTAGGAACTCTCACTAATTTATGGGGAAACTGTCTGGGCTTCTCCACTGTTCAAACCCGTTCTCACTTCCACCACCTCCCAATTCCAGATCCACCTCCCAGTGTTTAATTTGCCCCTGCTCCTTCGGTCCTTGCTGTTCTTTTATTGCTGGCTCCTGATGCTTCACTCCGCCTCCAGCGTTCTGCCTTGTGTTCCATGCTTTGACACTCCAGCTTTCGTCTATCTTGGGTAAAGGGATTTGAGGTGGTTAATAAAGATATAGTGAGTATAACAAATTTTTTAAAAATTAGACCATGAATCAAAAGGAAAAGCAAAGCTAGAAGAAATACAAGTAGGAGAAATTCAAGGGTAAGGTAAAAATGCCAAAAATACATTCCATAAGTTTCTGTCAACCTCACTTTATTTTTTTATTTATTTATTATTTTTTTGGGGGTACACCAAGTTCAATCATCTGTTTTTATACACATATCCCCGTATTCCCTCCCTCCCTCGACTCCCCCCCAACCCTCCCTCTGTCAACCTCACTTTAAATGGTCATAGATTGAGTTCTGCCAATGTAAAGAGGAAACAGGAGAAGGTATGCAATTCACTGTACTTTTAAATAAAAACAAATGTATTGAAATACAAGAGAAAGGGAGCCCAAAATAAAAGAGGGACAAAGGGAACCTTCAGGATGAGAGTATGGAAAAGCCCAGGGTACTAGCCATTAGAGAGGGCCAGAACGTTCCAGGTGCTGTCTCCATCAGAGGAAACAGATGGGATACCTGATATGTTTGAAAGTATAAAGAATTTAAACAATTAGGGTAATGTTTGGCATGAAATAATGATAAATATTTATACATTAAGCATGAAGACTAGATAATAATTATCTCCAGCATAAAAAAATAAAACAGTGTAAGAAAGAAAAACGAATAGCTCTACTACAAATAGCATTTCTGTGGTCCTAATTATGTAATCATGAAGTAGCAATATAATGTTGATCAAATTTATGCTATAATATATTGAGTGGAGAAGAAAGTAATCGTGAGAGAGAGTAATGTATATTGTTTTAATCTGCTAAGTTTTGATGTAATTGTATTTCTCACTATAAAACTGAAAAAGCAGGAAATTGATAATACCTAAAACAACACAAACAAAAAATCAGGAAGTAGTAGTCTAAGCTTGTTATTTAGAGAAATGAAGGTCTGTAACAAAAAAACATAGCTTACGAAATCTGGGCTGGAGATCCGCTTCCAAGATGGCTCATTCACACGGCTGGCAAGTTCTTGCTGGCTGTAGGCAGGAGGCCTCAGTTCCTCATCACTCAGACCTCTGCACAGGGCTGCTGGCGTGTCCTCACCACAAGCAGCCAAATTCCCCCAGAGTGGGCAGGATGAGAAAGAACGTGGTAGAGGCCGCAGTACCTTATGATCTAGCTTCAGAAGTCACACTCCATCATTTCGGATCTATCCTATGGGACACACGGGACAGCCCTATTCAATGAGGGCAGTGACTACAAAAAGACATAAATTACCAGGAGGCAAGGATTACTGAAGGCGGCTACGCAAGTATTCAAAAAGTAGAAACTTGCCTAATAAAGGGAATCTCATCCTTAACATTCTTATGATAAGGACATCGTTAGGCCAGTGGCATGGCAGAGAAGCCCTGTTCTAAAAATCTAGCCAACCAGAGGCCAAAATGATACTTTCCAGCATCCAACTCTCTGAAGATCTCTGTAGGTCTGACTTATCCGTAGATAAGACAGAGAATCTAGAGGAATGGTGGGAATGCATGTCTTTTGCCTCCACTGATGCTATGTTTTTGCAACCGAGCATTTGGTAAATGTTGAGCTGCAGGGAGCTCAGTGTTATGCTATCTGACAAGTACATGGAGTTCAGCTCCTCCCTGCTACCAATTAAGGGCAGATCCACATTCTTTAATAGCTGGAGATGGGCTGTCATCCACCTGGGAAAGTTCAGGAGCCTGGTTGGAACACATGCATGGCTGGAAGGACAGCCTCTTGCATATAATTCCTGTCCTCCATGTAGACAGCCTTGACATTTAGGGCATCCCAACTTTAACACCCTTCCTTTTTGCGCAAGAGCAGGAAAAGGATTCTTTCCCTCTTTTAAAGTTCTGTCAACCCTCGAAGTCCAATTCAAAAAGTCCCTGCCCACTAAGGCTCCCTGACTCCCTCCATACCTGTTCTTCTACCTCCTCCAGACCAGTGTCCAAGGCTTTCAGACCCTTCCCTGTACAAAGTATGGTTGACAGTGTTGACGTAGTGACCCCAACAAACTGCACTGTCTCATTCAGGTTCAGGACGCACCTCATCCAGGCTTGTACCTTCCTAGACCTCAGGTCTGTTCACAAGAAGCCCTTGTCACTTTTGCATCTACAAAGTGTGCCTTTAGGACAGGATAATTCTAGTGGCACAGGGATGCCCACAAAGGACATCCACAATTTTGTGTGTTTGTTCAGACATTTTTTCCCTCTAAGGAAAAGACCAGTTTTCATCAGATTCTCAAGGCCCAAGAACCTTGTCAGAGGACACAAATCAGGCTGTGCAGGCCAGATGTGGCCCTCTCAGGTTATTGGTTCGGACCACACAGTGTTTGCAGGGGAGGTGGGTTTTGCACTATTTAAAGGGCAGCGGATTTTACACAAAAATAAAGAATTTCTAGCTTTAAAAACAAACAAACAAACCAAAAAATAGGAAAAGGAAAATGAAGCAACCCTGAGCCCACACTCCCTGGTGGCAAGAATTGGCTCCCTCAGGGCAGCAGCCGCCCTTCAGATGGGGCACAGGTTCCCCACAGTTCGCACCAGACCAATTTCTTTTTGGTGATTCTGCCTTCTTGACCCCGGTTTAGGTTCTTTGTTTTAGATCTTCAAAAACTGGTGACTGTTTCTCTGCCAGCAGTTGGTTTTACTGGTCTCAGGCCACTGCTTGCCATTTTAGGAACACTCTCCAGCTGGCGCCTCCTCTCACAAGGGAGCTCACCCTCATGCACGCACTTCTTCCCATTGCTGACACTTCCTTACCTGGGAAGGGGCCAACCTGAGCAGGACATTCCTGACTGACTCCGCTCCCCCATTCCTGATATGTGGGTGAGCGGGGAGAAACCTGCCTATGCGGTCCTTCCTCCCACTCCTCCCACCCCTAGCCACCCACCTGCCTCAGCTTCCTCAGGCCTTGTGGACGTGAAGGCAGAACGTCTGCGGGAAGAGTGTTAACGACCCCATTTTGCTCTAGTTATGAGAGCTTTAATCATTAATAAAGGTGATGCGTTGTTCTCCATCAGTGTACACAGTTATGTATTTTCTCTTCAGACCATGGGTTCAGGAATCACACTCCCCTGTACTTACTAGCTATGTGACCTTGGGCAAATCACTTAATCTCTCTTCTCCCTCAGTTTCCTGGTCTGTAGAAAGAGGATAAGATTAGTGTCATCCTCGTTGAGGTGCCGTGAAGAATACAGGAGACAATCCAGTTTTTAATGCTTACTTAGCCGAATACTCAGAACATAGTAGGAGCTCAGTAACTGTCATCTATTATAATTTCTGATCTCATGACTTAAAAATTAAACCAAACAAATGCAAGAAAACCAAAAGCAAAATAGAGAATTGCAGATTTTTCTCTGGTCGGAGCACTCGCCTTCCTCCCTTTAATGGCCTCTGAATGATTCCAGGAAACCCCCAGGGATTTACCCCCAGGGGTCCTCCAAACTTAGTTTAAAACCACTTTTCTTCTTCAGACCTTACTACAGAGCTACAGTAATCAAAACAGGGTGGTACTGGCACAAAAACAGATATACAGATCAATGGAGCAGAATAGAGAGCACAGATATAAACCCCCACACACAATTAATCTTCAACAAAGGAGGAAAGAATATAAAATGAATAAAGACAGTCTTTTCAGCAAGTGGTGCTGGAAAAACTGGACAGCTGCATGTAAATCAATGAAGTTAGAACACACCTCACACAATATACAAAAATAAACTCAAAATGACTTAAAGACTTTAAGACAAGATACCATAAAACTCCTAGAAGAGAACATAGGCAAAGCATTCTCTGACATAAATTCTACCAGTGTTTTCTTAGGTCAGCCTCCTAAGGCAATAGAAACAAAAACAAAAATAAACAAATGGGATCTAATCAAACTTATAAGCTTTTGCACAGCAAAGGAAACCATAAACAAAACAAAAAGACAACCTACAGAGTAGGAGAAAATATTTACTACTGACAAGGGCTTCATTTACAAAATATACAAACAGCTCATACAATTCAACAACAAAAAATAAACAACCCAATAGAAAAATGGGCAGAAGACTTAAATAGACATTTCTCTGAAGAAGACATACAGATGGCCAATAGGCCCATGAAAAGATGCTCAACATTGCTGATTATTAGAGAAATGCAAATCAAGACTATGAGATACTACCTCACACAAGTCAGAATGGCCATCATTAAAAAGTCTACAAATAACAAGTGTTCACAGGGTGTGTAGAAAAGGGAACCCTCTTATACCATTGGTGGGAATGTAAGTTTGTGCAGCCACTATGGAAAACAGTTTGAAGCTTCCTCAGAAAACTAAAATTAGAATTACCATATGATCCAGCAATCCCACTCCTGGGCATATATCCAGACAAAGCCATAATTCATAAAGATACGTGCACCCCTATGTTCACAGCAGCACTATTCACAATAGCCAAAACATGGAAACAACTTAAATATCCATTGACATATGAATGGATAAAGATGTGGTACACATATACAATGGAATACTACTCAGCCATAAAAAAGAATGAAATAATGCCATTTACAGCAACATTGACGCAAATAGAGATTATCATACTAAGTGAAGTAAGTCAGAAAGAGAAAGACAAATACCATATGATATCACCTATATGTGGAATCTAAAATATGACACAAATGAACCTATCTATGAAGCAAAACAGACTCACAGACATAGAGAACAGACTTGTGGCTGCCAAGGGGAGGGGGGGAGGGGAGGTATGGACTGGGAGTTTGAGATTAGCAGATACAAACTATTACATGCAGAATGGATGGACAACAAGGTCTTACTGTATTGCACAGGGAACTATATTCAATTGAAACTACAGAAAGCCCACATGCAGCAATGAAGAACCAATGCAGCCAATAAAATAAACAAATAAATAATTTTTTAAAAAATAGGAAAGAAGACTTTAAGCAAAGGCTTGAAAGAGATAAGGGAGTGAACCATGTGAACATCTGGAGGAAGACATTCCAGAGAGAGGAAAGAGAATGTGCAAAGGCCCTGAGGTCAGTGTGACAGGCATGTTTAAGGATCAGCTAGTGGTCATCGTGGCTGAGTCAGAAAAGACTGAGTGGGAGATGAGGTCACAGAGATAAGGGGTCAGTCTGGGGGGATTGGTGCTTCATTGTAATGGCTTTGGTCTTTACTCAGAGTGCAATGGGAAGCCTTAACTGAGACTCCCCATTTTTTACCTGCATAGGGCTCCTCTCTGGCCTCCTGACTCCAGTCTTCACCCTGTCTGCCCCACCAGTCAGTGCTGACAGAGTCAGCTTTCTAAGACTCATCACTCCCATTCTTAACACCTTCAACAGGTCCCCGTTGTTGCCAGAAAATGTGAATTTCCTTGTTGAGGCTTTAAAACTTTGTGATTCACCACTGTCCAAGGAGTACTGCCTGCCCTCAATGATGTAAAACCTGCTCTAATTCCCTGTGGGCCCCGCCTCTCACCCAGTATTTGTTTCAGCTGCTGCCTCTGTTTGCAGCGTTCAGCCCCTTTCCCTTCCTTGTCTTCCAATGGCTCAAGTGCTTCTCTAACCAGCCTGGGGGTGGGGAGGGGTCAGGAGGTTCCCATTTTGTGCGTATCTCTGCAACAGCACCGTTTCATTGTTTTCCCATTATTCATTCACCTGTCTGCCCTAGAAAGCGCTCTGAAGACTAGACGGTGTCTTTTTCAATTCCGTATCTCTAGTTTTCGGCACGATTCCTTGCACGTAGTAGCCGCTCAATTATATTTTAGTTTTCAAATGAATGATCTCTTTCCTACCCTCTTCAATCCCAGCCCATCAAGCTAGAATGAATCTTTCCTCCGCTCTTAAGCACTTTCTTGCATTTGATTTTTCGCAGTGACCACAGTCCAACCTTCATTAGTTATGTGCGTACAGCTGTTACAGCCCCTCCTGGGTTATAAACTAGCTGTCTAGCAACATTGGAACTAATTTGAGTAACCACATGCCACCCTCATCCCCACACTACCTAGAATGGTGCCTCTCACAGGGAGATTCTAATAAGATTAAGAGCATGGGCTTTGGGATCAGACTGGCATTTGATTCTTGGCCTCCAGGCCTGTGTGGTCTTGTCCAGCCATTTTACCTCTAAGCTTTTTTCTCCTTTCTTGGAAGACGGGGATGGGAATGGGGATGACTGTTTCATAGCTCTACTGAAGGAGTTGAACGAGCACAGGATTTGCCACTGATCGAGGGTTCAACAAAGGCAGCTATGCTCCTTAGAGGCCCTGTGCAGAATTTCTCAAATTTGTGTGTAGTGCAGTCCCTTTTAAAGGAGAAGACTCTTCATAGGATCCCTTAGAACACGCGTGCAAAGACACTGACTTAGCAATAAGGCGTGTCTTTATAAGCAGTGTCAGAAGTTTTGTAAACATTAGCATACAATTGAAAAGTCAAATTCAAGCAATTGTTGGAGAACTTGGAGAAGCTCAGACTGTGTCCACAGACTCTAATCAAGGAGGCTTTGTTTACTAAGTGGACTTGGGGCTGAACCAAAGGCAGAGGCAGGCCAGCGTGGTTTCCCTCCAGAGGGCATTCATCACGTTGGTCTGCAGAGTCCGGAGCCCTTTGTTCTTTCCACGTGGTGGGGGGGATGGGGGAGACTAGGGAGGAGGAGCCAAAAGGCTAGCGGTATGTCCCTGGTGACTCTAGCCTGGTGTGGGGCTGGCCCATGGGAGTGAGTGACCTCCCGCCAGGGCCCAGGAGCCAGCAGCGCTTTGCACAAGACTGAGGGGAGATGAACTGTGGGCAGAGGCAGAAAGCAATTCAGGGAAAACGATGTAAGTCAGAAATTTTTTATGTGCAGCAGATGGGGAAAATCACCGAGTCAAGAGAGGGTCAGCCAAGCAAAGACGAACCGCAGCAACTGAATATAAAGCCGGACCCCTGTCCCTGCTCCTTGCTGGCGCCAGACCCTGCAGGGGCTGAGGAGCCTTTGGCATCTGCTGCACTGCTGGTCTCTAAAGGCCACTTCTCAACCCCACGCTGCCCAGAACACACTCCTCACCTCTCCTCTACCCTAGTAGAAGCCAGTTTCTGAGGCTCACCCTGAGCACAGACCCAGAGCAGAAACATCTAGAGATTCTCAACTTGCATTTCAAAGAGATCTCGCGAGCTCCCGCCCTGCCAACGCCATATGGCAGCTTCTCCCACACAGTCAGACAGTCCTCGGCCTCCGTAGTAAACAGACCAACTGCACCTCACTCCCCCTGCCCAAAACCTAAATAAAAGTCTCAGTGATCAAGACAGCCACTGGCAGATTCATTCTGTGAATGCAAACAGAAATTATTTACATCCGAAATGAATCTGTAGAGGGCAGCGGCCTCTCCAGGCTCTCTTTTCTCAACAGAAGAGGCTATCAAACTTGGAATGTTATTTTCCTCCACTCAGGAGCCTCTGGAAGGAGTACAGGCGTGAAGCCAAGCCTAGCCCCCTCAAACATCCCCAGCAGCAGCTCTGCAGGGGCAGGCAGTGCCCTTGTCCTACAGCAACCACATGTGACACAGCTCCCGGGAGCCCTCCTTCCCGCAGCTGTCGGATCGCCTCCGACAGCTCTGGTAAAGGCAGGAAATGCCAGGATCGGTCACCTCCTGGAAGGGTTCTGGATTAGTGGAAAACTAGCTCTGCTTCCAATCACTGTAGTGAGACCACAATCAACCTGAAAGAGAAACTCAGCTGTTGACCCACAGCCCAAAGGCCGAGCAGAGCTCCCTTACCTACTGTCTTCTTCTGCCCCTCCTTCAAAACCCCCTCCCTCTTCCCTTCCCTGCTGGAAATTGGAGCAGTTTTCCAGAGGCCTGTTTGCGATGTGTGCCAAAGGTCTAAGTCTGATTTCTAGGAACCATCCCAAGAAAATAATCTGTTTTGTTTTGTTTATGTCTTTGAGTGTTCCCTTTGTTTTGGTTTTTTGTTTGTTTGCCTGTTTGTTTTGGGCACACCATGTGCCATATGGGATCTTAGTTCCCCAACCAGGGATTGAACCCATGCCTCCTGCAGTGGAGGCTTGGAGTCCTAACCACTGGACCTCCAGGGGATTACTTTGAGTGAGATTTGTAAATAGATCCTGAGTCACAGCATCTCCTTTATGCCCATGTCTTTCCTCTTCACTTGATTCTTTTAAAAAATATTTATTTATTTATTTTGGCTGTGCTGGGTCTTAGTTGTGGCATGCGGGATCTTCATTGCAGTGTGTGGACTTCTTAGTTGTAGCACACAAACTCTCAGTTGCAGCATGCATGCAGGATCTGGTTCCCAGACAAGGGATCGAACCGGGGCCCCTTTGGGAGCCCTGATTCTTTGGGAGCACAGAGTCTTACCCACTGGACCACCAGGGAAGTCCCTGTGAATGTTCTCTTTGGAGTGTTATTTATAATAAACATAAAATGACCCAACAGTAAGGGACTGAGTAAATGACAGTATCCTTGTACACTAGAGTTCCATAAAAACTGGGGGAAAAAATATGGGGAAAAACCTGTGCTATGTTGGGAATTTTAAAAGCATTTTCTAAAGCATTATTTCCAAATATTGCCAATGACATAAAGAGAGAGGAAAACAAAAATACGTACAAAAGAGGACTGGAAAGACATGTAGTCGTGTGGTGGGTATATGGATGATTTTTTTCTTCTTTGTACTCTTCAATGTTTCCACAATTAACTTGTGTTATATTTTAATCAGGGTGTAAAATAAATTGTTCATCTTTCTAAAACACAGACACATCCTTTTACTTATTACACATATTTGTAGAGCAAACATCTTGTCATGTTGTCCTTCGAGAAAAGCCAGAAGCTGGAAAGGGCAGAAGACAGGGCAGGTGATGGATCAATGAAAGGATCACTGATGGGTTGGTCTGGCTACATAATTTGCAGGGCCCAGTGCAAAATGAAAGCAAGGGGGCTCCTTTTTCAAAAATTAAGAATTTCAAGACAGCAATAGCAGAGCATTAAACCAAGCGTGGGGCCCTTCCAAGTGTGGGGCCCTGGGTGTGACACACCCAGGAAGCCGGCCCTGGTCGTTAGCCCGGAGCAGAACACTGTGGCCCAGCAGGTGAGGGGTTGCAGATGGACAACAAGCCGGGAGCAGTTGCCAGGAGGTCCCACTGCCCCCTCACCTGTTGCTGAACAGGTTTTCTTTCTTCATGAGTGCAGCTTCCCAGCAATCAACCTCTGAAACCGTGGCATGCTTCATCACGTACATGCAAATCAGAAGCCAGCCAAGATGACTTAAACCCTGGATCATAACCTCCCTTTTTTTTTTTTTTTTTTCAAGGTAACTGCTTATTTATTCTATTTTAAGGATACCAGAAAGATGTCAAGCCATCTTCTACCCTGAAATTAATGACCGTCCCTACGGAGAATAGAATGTGGAATTTTTTAAAAAGCGATTTCTGATTGTTTTCTCTCCAGAATCATCAAGAACCCCAATTTGCACAGTTCCGTGGTCTTTTTCTGGTTCAAGTCCCTTTTTTTTTTTTGCCAATCTCTTTATTTTGAGAGCAGAGAGGAAATTCATTAACAAATTCACTACAGAGCATTACTCATTCCACATGTCTCACTCAGAGGTTTTTAATATCAGGAGTTACAGTAAATCACCCCTGAGTTGTGATCCCATGAATCTAACGAGGCGCACAGAGCACCATCCCTGCTAATGACCGAATGAAGCCAAGGGTGGAGGAAAGCGTGTTGATTCCCCTTGTCGGGGGCGGGGAAGCAAACTCATTAACTAACCCTTGGATTAAATTATGTGCAAAGCAAATCTCTCCCTCTGCAGCAGCGGCTGCCTGCTGCAGAAATGCAAACAAATCAGACTCAAACCACAGCCAGGCACCTGCCTGAGCCATAGCTTTGTGAAAAATGGATGGGGAGTTGCTTGGGCAGGAACACACACACTGAACTTCTTCCCTTACTTCTCCAGGAAGCTCGGCCTGAGGCCAGGTCAAGGGTGGGTGGAGCAGAGCTCCAATTCTACCCCTCACCCCAATGGCCAGAAGAGCCCCTCTCATTTTCCAAGATACAGCATGTGGACCTTTGCCCCATGGCCAGACATTCCAAGGGCTTTGAACCTCTTCTCTCTTGACTTTTCCTCTTTTTATCCTGCTGAAAACTGGAATAAAGTTGAATGCTGGAAAATATTGTGAGGGGCATCTATTCCACTCCTCTAACACTTGCATCCTCCGTAAAGCCCCACCCAACATTCATCCAGCCTTTGCTTGAACACCTCCAGGAACAGGGAGCTCACTACCATCATAGGTAACACAGAACACTCTGGCACAGGGCTGACCATTCTTCCCTTTGTTAAGTGGAACTCCCTCTCTGTGTGTAACCTACCTCTATTGAGAGGCTTGTTCTACGTTTTTGGGCCAGATAAAACAACTATCATGATGACCTTTCTGATATTTGAAGACAGTGCTCAGTGCTTACTTCCCATAAGTCTTTTTTTCAGTGGGTGTTAACTACACTGGTTCCCAGTGACCTTGGCCTGTGAAAGCCTCTTGAAGGCTCAATTTTCTTGCTTATAAAATGGAGATAATAACGTCAGCTTTTCAGGACTGTTGTTGGGATTGAAAAAGAACGCATGCTGAGCATCTCAGGAGCCTAGCACATGGTAGGTGCTTAACAAATAGCAGCAGCTCTAATTAACCTCTTCGCCTAGGACAGAAAAGACCATTGCTTTCCGGAACGGACCACCGCAGAGCGACCGGACCGTTTCCCCTCCTCTCCTGCGAACGCTGTGCTTCTCCTCATTCGGTCTAAGGAGTATCATCTTTTGGGGCGGCCACACCACACACACAACACCTACTAACACAAACCTTATATCAACCAAAACCCTGAAGTCTTTTTGCTTTAAGGCTATCATGCGACTAAAGGTGGCTGTGAAATAGGAAGATGCCTGTCAAGTGCACATAGTAAGGAATCAAAAAAAGGGAGGTGCTGTTAGCTGTTACCAGCAGACAAATATCATCCAGGAGGAAGAGGAGAAAAAGGGGATGCTGGCCACGAGGCAACTCGCTGTGGACCCCAGCAGGCTCAGCTGGCCCTCACTTCTCAACCATATCTCTGCCATCTCTCACTGCCTTTGTGCCAAATTCCCTTGGCGTTGGCTGTTCCCCTTTTCTTCCTTCTCACACTCAGAGCTGCTTCCCAGCCTCTCACCCTCACCTTCCCAACAAGACGGAGATTCTTTCTAAAGCCACCTCTCTTCATTTCACTTGGTATCTCATCCCCTTGCTCCTCTCTAGAAGCCTTGTCCCTTCTCCTCCCCACGTGTCCGTCCTCATGCTAAACAGACTGGTTCTCTCTCTCCATCACATCATCAACCTCTGCCCAGATGCCTACATTTCCCCTTCTGGAAACAAACACTAAGGAGAATCAGGAATGGAGCAGCGCCCTCACTTTGAGGAGACAGACGCACCGTGATGTCCAGCTTCCCCGACTTCCGGGGCAAGGACCCTCCCACGTGGGCACAGGAAAGCCTGGGCAAGGATGCTCTACACTGTGCGTAAGAGTGAGAAGCAGAAACAACCTTCAGGAGGGGAGGGTCGTGGCTTATGAATACAGCGGTAGTCAAAATGAAGGAACCAGAGCTCTGTGATCATCCTGGGCAGTCTCCAAAATAATGCTGGGGCTTAAAAAGATTGCATACATGTGATTATAGAAGATACCTTTTATGTGAATTTTGAAACATACAAAAGAATTCTACAAGCCGCATTGGTACCAACATATGCAATAAGCATGCTGTTTTAAACGCAAGAGGATGATACTAACTTGAGGATGGTAATTACCTGTGAGGCGGGAAAGAGGCCAGTGAGGATAGGGAGGGGGCGTAGCCGAACCTGTAAGCTTATATGCCTTTTTTTTCTTTTTAAGAAAGATTTACAGCAAGCATTAGAAATGCTATCATTTTAAGTCTGAGTGGTGATTCATGGTTGCCACTTATATTATTTTCTGTGTATTCAAAACATTTCATAATTAAAACTACATTAAAAAACAAAAAACAAAAAAAACCCTCCCCTCCACCCTGCTTCTCTTTCTCTCTGGCCTCCTGCCACCCTGGTTGCCTGTTGAGCACCCAGTTTCTTCAGCGAGTAGCCTCATTTCACTGCCTCCCCTCCCCTCACTAACTTGTTCTCCCCTGCAAAAGCCCCCAGGCCGCCTCTAGCTCTTTCCCTCATCTTCCTTGACCTCTCTGAAGCTTGAGGGTCCTCCCTCCTCTCTCTGATTTAGGGATGAGGACTTTTCCTAGTTCTACGAGGTCTCCCTCCTACACTGGCTCCTCTTCAACCTCCAGCCCCTGAGTACACGTGGATGCTGCCTGGCACCTCAGGCCTTTTCCATCTGTGCTGTCTCCCTCGTCAGGCTCACCCACTCCCATGCCATCACTCCAGTGACAAAGGTCAAGGGCATGACCTTTGGTACAAGAGCCAGACAGACTTTGGTACAAGTTCTGGTGCCATGGCTTTCTAGGTGTGTGACCTTGGGCAAATTGTGTATTTAAACCTCAGTTTCCTCACTTGTAAAATGGAGATATCGGTCCTAAGCTGCAGGGTCAATAACTCAATAACTATTGGCTCAATAACTATTGGCAATTACTCACACAGCTTCAACATGTTTACCTCGACTCAAAAGAGCTCCCTCAGCAATATGGCCCGATTAGGATTTTTTGGCTTTTATTTCCTTGTACACCCTTCGAGGCAATGTATATTCTCGTAAAACTAGCCGAGTAGCTCTTTCCTGACGACACTTGTGCCTGACCATCTCCACCCCTGGGCTGGTGCCAGTCCCCCTCCCGGAACACCCTCTCAGTCCAGCCCTTCCTTGGAGACCACCTTGAATGCTACCACTTCCCGGTGCCTCTTCAAAGCCCCCTCCTTGGAGTATGACTGCTTCCTCCTTGGAATTCTCATGAAGCACCGCTCTCTCAAGGCACTTATCCTAAGCTACTCAGGCAGCGGGTAGTAGAGGGAAATGCACGCCTGTCTCGTCATCCTACCCTTGGCTGCCTCCCCGTGCCCCCACCCCAGCTAAGCAGTCAGTTTCTGAGGCACAGACGTCATCACCATGTCTTCTCAGCCCCTAGCACAAAGCCTGGCTCTCATTAAATGTGTTGGGAATTATTGTTTTGAAGGTTGAAACCGCTGCGTTCGTGCTGTGTAAGGTGGGTGCCAAAGGCTCTGTAAACAGTGCTGCTGTTTATTTTTCCTGTGGGTGGCAGGGCCCAGAGGTGAGTGCCCTGTAGAGGCTGCAGCCCAAGGCAAAGGTGAATTTGCGGGAGAATCCAGTGAGACTTGCTCCAGGGGACGCAAAGCTGGCAACAATGTTCTGTTCCCAAGGGACTTGCAAAGAAAACTGTGTGCAAAAAAGGAGAACTGGCCTGGGTTCTGGCTTCTGGCCATCTCATGAGGGAAGCTCCTGCTTTGGGGAGAGCTTACGCCTGTGCAAACTCCCATTGTCCAGGGCTCTCGCCTCTCAAGCTCATGGAGAACAAGCTTGGAAGGAGAGGACAGTCCTGGAGAGTGAAGACCCTCCTTTCTCCTTTTGTGCCTTCCTGCCTTTTCCTCTCCCTGTTCTCCTCAAATATTCATTGGGCCAGAAAAGTAGGTGAAGAGGAAGTCACTGTCTCGGTTCTCAAGGGGATGGTTCCCCACAGAAAGGGAGAGTTTCACAGTCTAGTCTGGGGAGATGGGTCCATTAACAAACAATGACATCAGCGAGACATAGTGACACGAGTGCTGGAGCCAGGAGAGACCCTGGGGTGAGAAGATCAGTTGGGAGCCTCCTACAGTGGTCCAGCTGAGTGACGATGGCAGCAGAGGCAATGGGGTGCAGAGGGGTACAGATAAGTGTCCCTTCAGCCAGGATGAGGCCCATCCAGAAGTTGACCCATCCCCCACTGCAGGCAAGGCTAGGGTAGAAGGTCCTTCTGTAGGACAAGCCCAACCACACTGCAATGTGGTTCCTATTCATTCATCTCTTTAAACCACCAGTCCATGAGCTGTGAAGACACATCCATGTCTGTCTTATTCACTGTGGTGAAGAAACACATAGCACATAGTAAATACTCACCAATATCCACTACACTTCTCATCAATCAATTGTCTGTCCAAGTTGGCTTTGACATTGAAGTGTTCCCACAGATGCTGCCTCTCACATGGGCTCCATTCAGACTTCAGCGTCTCTCAGTGACCTTCCCTGACTCGGATGTGTGTCTCACCCCCAGATTTGCCTCCTGTCTATAACTAGGCATCGGGCCTCACTCTACACTGTCGTGGCGTTCTGACTTTGCAGTCTGAACACCATCTCTGACTTTGCATTTTCTGCCTGCTAATGACCACTCACAACAGTTCAATCCCATAACAATGTCCAGCTTCCATAGGTGTCGTGTCCCCTTTTTGAGTCTGAGATATGTACAAGTTCCTTTTGTTTGTAATAATCAACTTTCCTAATTATGGCTTTTCATATGTATAACATCCCTTTGCTCCCTCTTGCCGGATGGGCTCCTCGGTCTGTCCCATTCCTTGGCTGCCCGAAACCCAGCACAGATGTGAGACACTCCACATTGAATCTTAACTGAGTCATCTGAGCAGTGGGCATTTGTGTAGCTTTGTGATTTACAAAACACTTTCACATGCATTATCTCATTTTAGTCATGACGCCGCCCCTGTGAGGGAGACATGATATTGTTATCTTACAGATGAGGAAACCGAGATCACATAGGCAGCAAGCCCGGCTGATCTTTTCCAGACCATGAATCAGTAAGAGTGTTGAGCTACCTCCCTTGCCCTCATTAAAAACCCATAGAACATAATTCCCAATTTGTGGCTAATAATTTGCCTGCAATTTATAGGCTTTCAAATGAATACTGAAGTCTGGTTTAAATGAGATTACTCCTACCTCAATTTAAAATCCAGTGATAGGGACTTCCCTGGAGGTCCAGAGGTTAGGACTCTGCACTTTCACTGCCATGGGCCTAAGTTCAATCCCTGGTCAGGAAACTAAGATTCCTCAAGTCTTGATGTGTGGCCAAAAATAAAATCCACTGATAAAACTAACATTTCCCCTATGTCTCCCCTTACCTACTTAATTTTTTTTAAAAAATGTTTATTTATTTATTGGCTGTCTTGGGTCTTTGTTGCTGCACACGGGCTTTCTCTAGTTGTGAGCGGAGGCTACTCTTCATTGCGGGGTGTGGGCTCCTCATTGTGGTGGCTTTTCTTGTTGCAGAGCATGGGGTCTAGGCATGTGGGCTTCAGTAGCTGTGGCTCACAGGCTCTAGAGCACAGGCTCAGTAGTTGTGGTGCATGGGCTTAGTTGCTCCAAGGCATGTGGGATTTTCCCAGCCCAGAGATCCAACCCATGTCCCCTGCATTGGCAGGCGGATTCTTAACCACTGTGCCACCTAGGAAGCCCAACTACTTAATTATTAAGCTAGTGTTTCTAGTTTATGTCTTTAAAGCTTCCCCTAGATATCTAAACAATATACAACAGTAAAAAAATATTTCACCTCCATCAAGACTAAGGAGGGCTGGAAAGGACAGAGAGGAAAAATTGGGAATTTCTAGGTCATAATCAGGAATGAGAGGAGAAATCCACATCTGTGTGTGTTTACCTCCCCTCTGCTGGGAGGGAAAAATGCTTAAGAATCCAGGTATTGGGTAGAGATTCCAGGGGGTAGACACCATTGCATCCTCAGCCACTGCCAGCATAAAACCCGTACCATCTTCACAAGTCAGCGAGTACACTGATCACACCATGCTAGGAGGCATTGGAAGGGTACTGTGAGTTAGAAAATATTTGCATGACTTGAGAGTCCTAGACCAGATGACATTAAGGCCTCTTCCAGATTAAAACAGGCTATGCTTCTAGTCTGTAGAACATTCTGCCACACTCTTTGTGACACCAATAAAGTTATCTGGCGTGTGTACCAGCTTTAAATCTTCCAAAGCCCTTTAACTCTTGTCCTGCCCTGGCCTAAGTGGACAGCTAATTAGAAACAGTGATGGAGGTGTCTCAGAGTGGATCCAAAGGCTACAGGGAGAACTGACAGGTGACAGTGATAGGGGAGAGAGGAGAAATATGAAGAAAAGCATCATAGCCACATCCTACACAGCATAACTGGTCCTGAAGGCATCAGGGCCTGGCAGCACAATACAGTAACTGATGCTCGTAACCCTGAGTCATCGGGAGGTTAAATCATAGACATGTCACTGCGCGCTGATTGCTCAACTCATTTACAAAATATTTATTGGACACCCAGCATGCACCTGACTCTGTCTGGATCCCCAGGATAGAAAGATGAAAAAGGCATGGTCCCTGCCCTCAAAAGGCTCTCTGGACTTCAATTTCTTCCATTGTAAAATGAGGGAACGAAACTCAATGCTTCCTAAGATTCCTTCCTGGAGGTCCTAAAACCTTTATGCATCAGGACTTGAACTTCAACAGTCCTATGAGATGGTAATCCAGGTACATAATGCTATTTTACAAACGAGCACTGAGACTCAGAGAGGTTAGCATCTGACTCAAGGTCACACAGTTAATGAGGAGCAGAGCCGGGACACTCAGCCACGTGAACCAGCGACACAGAAACAGAAAGGTCTTCTTCCTCCCACCTCTGTGCTCTTTCCACACTATCTTCCTTCCTCCCAAAGGGCAAGCAGAACAGATGAAGAACAGCTCATGCATTTGACAACTATCTGGACTTACAGGTCTGGAATAGAATATTCAGCAGCCACAAAACAAAAATCATGTGCATTTGAACGGAAGTAAATATCTGTAAGACCAAGTGCAACCAAAACGGCATTGAAGGATCTGTCAAAATCAGCAGCAAGATCAACAGCAAGATAAATCCAAAAAGTCAATAGCAATGGCTATTAGGGACACAGGCTGAACATCTAGAATATCTGAGGGAGAAAACGTGGTAGAAGGAAAAAGGCAATTTGGGAGCACTATATTTAAAAAAAGAAAGAAAGAAAAGAAAGAAAACCAAAAACCAAACACACACATCATTGCTGGTGGAGTTGGTTCAGGCACAGAGAAAAGGGGCGGAAGCTTCCACACAGCCTGCTTTCTTCCCTCACCACTGGCACAGGACACCTGTCAACCCCGCTGCTACTGGTAACGTACAGATTATGGTGCGAAACAGGTGTCCTGCCTTCCTGTAGACAATGTACACGTGGAGAGAGAAGGCAGCCAGAGAGCCACAGCATTAAGACAGAGGGTTGAGCACCAAACAGAGATGCCAGCAGCGTACTGTCCAATATGAGACAGCAAGTCACAGCTCTGGGAACGAGCACATAGTGAGCGCCTTTATTGTTCTGGATGCTCTGCTAGATATTTTATACACACTAGTCCATCCACCCTGCACAACAAGTCTTTGACACTCAGACACTCAGAGAATTGGTTTGCTCAGGATTACATGGTCAGAGAGTGGCCAAGCAAGGATTTGAACTCAGCCTGCGTTCAGAGCTCCAGCTCTTCCTGCTCCTCCGCACGGCCTCCAAGACTAGGCTCTGGCCCCATATACACTTATTAGCTATGCACCCTTAGATGAAACACTAAACCTCTTATAATCCTCTGGTTCCTGAGAACAGCCTATCTCACAGAATTGTTGTAAAGATCCAAGGAGATAAAAAGCATGAGTGTTTCTTAATCTGAAAAGACTCCTGCAATCAAGATGATACGGATAACAAAATAACAATACTACTTATTGAGCACCTACTAGGTGCCAGGCACCCGCTTACTGCTTCACCTCACTTAATTCTCACAGCGATCTGTGGTTTTCTCTACATTATATAGATAAAGAAACTGCGGCTCACAGAGAAGTAACTTGATAGCAAGTGGCAGGAGCGGGGTGGAACAGGCTTAACTACTCCATAACCCCTGCTGTGAACCAGCTGCGCAACAACAAAGGTCTTCCCACCGCCCTCTGTACTTTTATTGCCTTCCTCCCCCGTGGCCACAGGGCTTCGTTGTGCTGGCCTACTTAGATGCAGGAGCTAGAAATCATCCCTGCGGGAAGGCCAGCCGTCCTGCAGCTGCAAAGAGACAGCTTTCTGTTTTTATCTGTAGCTTGTCTTTGGCAACTGAATTGAAAGATGCCACCAAGAACAACTGACTGCTTGCTGGCCAGAGGTAGGTCCTGAGTTAGGAGGCAAATCCCCCCAGAGTTCTAAGGCTTCACAGTCTCCTGGGGGAGCACGATACAGGTATCTATTGAGCCCCATCTCTGAGCCAGGCTCTGGCTTAGGGATGCAAAGGTGAGCAAGACACAACACATTGTGGTCCTGGCTCCGACGGGGATGCACACAGTAAATCGCAGCCCAGAGGAAAGGCCCCTGAAGCTGTCGGGTGGGATTGAAAACAGCCAGAAAAGCCTCCCAGAGGAGGTGGGGCTTGAGAGCTACATTCTGACTGTCTGCACCGCTAAAGAGTTGGCATGTACTGTCTCTAACTCTCACAGCAACAATCCTGTCGGGCAGATATTATTATCTTGTAGATAAGGTATTAAGTAACTTGCTCAAGGTATCAGAGCAGAGCCAGACTCTCAGCCCAGGAGCTCTGTCTCCACGCTTGCCAGACCCCAAAGTTATGTCCGGTTGCCTCAGAGAACGCTGTGCTACAAGCTACAATGGAGAAAGAAACAACACAGCGCAAGGGGCCAAAGCAGGAGAGGATAACTGAGCCGCCATCTGTGAGGTGTCTCGGAGGACGGGCGGCATGCGCGGTCCACGGCACAATGATTCAGGACAGGCCTGCGCAGATTCTTCATTATTCTAGTGTCTTCTAGGTCATGGGCAGGGAGGAACACTCTAGAGGCTCAAGGCCATGTGCCCAACAGTCCAGGCGATGAGGTGATTTTTTTGGTGGGAAGGTAAGGTAAAGATAAGGAATTGGATTTGGGCTGTAGGAAACAGAAACCTACTCATATTAACTTGAGCAAAAAAATAAAGAAAAGCAAACAAACAAGAAAAGGGAGTATTTAGTTTAAGGATTCAGGCATTTTGTAGAACCCAAGAGCTAGCAACGTACTGGGACTGCAGGAGGGCTGGTTTGCGACCAGACATGCACACGTGCACTCTGGCCCCGATCACTCCTGCCTCTGCTTTTGTCTGGTGTCTCCTTATCCTTTTCCCTCTGCAGTCCCTCACTGTTTCGCCATAGCAGGGCAAAAGATGCTTCCAGACATTCCCTCAGACCTGACACCTGTGATCCGTGATTCTAAATTCCCAGGAGAGAGAATCTGACTTGTTCCCCTTGGGCCACATGGCTATGGACAGGGAGGAAGGGTGTCCATTCTCAGAGAAAGTGGAGTTGGGGTGGCTGGAGGTCATGACCCCAGAGGTCATGCTGGAGTCTTCTGGAGATGTGTCTGACTCTAGATATTGTCAGAACGCATGTTCTGGAGAGAGGGTGCTGAGAGGTCTTCATTTTTACTTTCTCATTCTGCTCTTTAAAGTAATGCACTGGCTTCCACATTTATAATTCTTCTGTGAAGTTATTAAATCCATAAATAAAGATTTAATCTTTTAAGCTCTGCATTGTGAGAGCACAAGTTAAAGAGCAGGCAGAGGAGAGCTTACCAGCCTTGGTGGCCAGGGTAGCAAAGGAGGAAGCAAGCATCCGGGCTGTTGGGGCAGAGGAGCAGGAGAGGCTGCAGCTGCAGAGGGGGGCTGAGGGCGGAAGGATGGCCCCTGCCCTCTGGCTGGAGGACCAGGAAAGCCCTCTGGGAGCAGAGACTCTGCTGCCGAGGCAGCCGCAGAGACACTAAAGAGACCTATCCTGCAGGTGGGAGAAATACCAGGACAGTCTCAACAGCTCTCAAAATGGGCATTTTTTGACCTAAAGCAGGTAGAGAAACGGGGTGCAGTGGAAGGAGATGCTTCCAGGAGCCTCGGGGAAGGGCACATGTGCAAGGAGAGGGATGAGGAGGAATCCAGAAAATCTGAGACTGGAGGAGGAGGAAGAGGGAAAGGACTCTGGTTCCTGTTTAGCTCAGAGCCTGATCCCAGAGGAAGCAGTGACAGCTGAATCAACAACTTTATTCCTTATATATCTGCCCTCTCCCTCCCCCACCATCTGGGGCTCAGACAACGGCTGACTCAGGTTCCTTGATGAAAATGACAAGATGAACACATTCGTTTCTCTTGGAGGCAGACACAAAGACTAAGCACCAGGGAGGAGAGGATATTGAGAACAAAGAGGAGAGTTGGGAAGTTAGGGTGGGAAACTCTGAGGGCAGCGTAGGGGTAAAGGGAGCCCTTTCAACCCTGGCTTGTGATGGAGAGGCGACCAAAGATCTGGCGGACCGCTGTCCCCACAGCTGCAACCCTTCCTGCTTGTTGATACTGTTCCTGTAACCCCATCCCCCGCTGCCTATTGTCAGCGCCAGGTGCTGGGGGCAGATGTGGAACTTCTCTTTGGATTTCAGCCCCCTTTTCCCCCCTTAGGGCCTCTGCTTCCCACTGTCTTTTGTTCAGTCCGAACCAGAGGTCATAACCTGCTTCTGTCAAGCGATGTGCTACGGAGGGTCTGAGAAGGGGCCGTGAGGCTGTTTTTTAATGATAGGATTCAGTCACTGAGGCTCTCTCCTTAAGCAGCAGATAATTTACTTTAATGAATTTGGACAGTTCACTGGATCTGCCCACACAGTTCCACTCACCTTCTAAAATGCTTCCAAAATAGCACTAGCTATGGTACACAAGTCAAAAAGAAAAAGAGCAAAAAGTAATGTGACAAGGCCCCAGAGATTTTCTGCCCTTTCAGAAAAGTCTGAGTGAACTTCTCCAAAGAAATTTTAAGCAAAAAACAAAACAAAACAAAACAAAACGAAAGACACTGCTTCTCCCTCATTGAAGAAGCAGGGAAAAAAAGATGCCGCAAAGACAGGCACACATGTTGTGAGGTGGAAGGACCCAGTGTTAGCACTCACTCCTCACACTAACGTCATTTACACACAGAGTCTCAGAGCTAGTCCCTCCTCGGGATGGATGACGAGCCATTTCTGGCATCTGGTGCTGTGTCAAGGTACCTGTACACACACGGCCCCACCCTCTAGCAGCTTACGGTCAGACACAGACACACGGTGTCCCACGAAGCTCCCCCATGTGTGCACGTGCACGCACCCCCTCCTCAGGGCCTGGACCCCTCTCCTGCAGGCCTGCACTGAGCACCCCCTCCCTCCTCCACACCCTCCTGGAGCAGCGTGCGCTGCGGGAGCCAGATGCTCCGTGGGCAGGCCCCTCTGTGGGCTGACGGGCGGTGATCACTGCTGCCAGCCCCACATTAGAGAGCACCGAATGGAGCGGGCCCCCACCCACCCCGCGCTCCCTACAATAGCGCCTTTGTGAGGTGCTTCACTGCCTTTCTTTTCCCCTGCCTCACCAACCTACGTCAGGAGCGGCTCTGCCTGGGGAGACAAGAAAAGAAGACAAAAGGAGGATCACAGGGCCCTGACTGATCTACCCAGCCTGGGAAGGGGGTGTGGGGAGGAGGGATGTGCTTGAGGGGAGAAGACCAAGTCCCATTCCCCTCCCCCCATGGGGTAAACAACCAGGAGGACTCCCAGGGCTGCTTCAGGTCAAGTTCACTGTCAAAGCAGTGGATCTTGTCCATCAGATGGCCTTGCTCCTGAGTGTTGGACATGAGGATGGGGCTGGAGTGGGGCCTGGTCCAGAGCTCAGCAGATGCCTACAGACTGGAGTCTAAAACTGGGGTTTTCTCCTCCTGTCCCTACTCCCTTCCCCAGATGGCCTTCTGCAATTCCAGACCAGAGGCCAGAGTGCTGTGCAGGAAATGGTTAAGTTCCTAGGACTTCTGGACAGACTTCAGCCAGGTTCCAGGACTAGGGTAGGTAGGTGGGGGTGAGGAGGATGGAAAGAAGGATGTGTTGGGAAACTGGTAAGACTAACATCTGGCACGTGGTCACTGCCCCTCCTCCTCGCCCAAACCACAGACGCCGTGGCAGCAGGAAAATCAGAGCGGTTCAGACCAAGTGCGATTGTGCAACCTGGCCCTGGGGATGAGCCTGATGCTGGAGATGGGAGTGGGGTTCAGTGCTGGGGGCAGAGTCAACTTCAGAGGTGAGACAAAGTTCTTACTGAATCCACATGCATTCAGGGCTCTGGTTTCCACATCTGACTTCAGTGTGACTAAAATCCATTTTCTGCTTCAAAACCTCAGAGAATTGGAATTGGAAGCTCTGCCCCTGGGCCCCAGTCTCGTGGCCGGAGGCGCAGTGCCACTGGTGACTCTGGGAGGCCGGTGGGTGTGGAGGGAGGCCTTTCACCCAACCTCCCGAAGCAGTGGGATTCTGCTGCCTCACAGTAAAGTCTGTAACTAGAGGAGCCCCTCGCCCTCAGCAAGGGAGCCCAGCCAAGTCTCTAATGTGGCTTAAGGAGTGGGGATGGGGTGGAGGAGAAAATGGACGATCCTGGGGAGAAATCTGATCCGAGGACTACCCCAAACAAACACAGGCGAGGAGCAGTGGATTTTCCTTTTAATGCAAAATGCTGCAGTACAGAACGAGTCCCATTCTCTAGGGCACTGAAGGGAGAAGGGAGAGGGCAGAATTGAAAATCTCCTCCTAGCCCTCTCTCCCCTGACTCACACTGAGGCAAGAAATATTCTGTTGCCTGTTCACTGGGGTCACCCTCATACATATAAGGGTCAGAGCTCTGGCACTGGGTCGTCTTTCACTGGCCTGAAATCTGTCGACATGGGGCAGACGAGGAGTGAACATTTAGGGCTTTCTCTCTTTTAGCTCTAAAAGGATACCTCAAGATCTGGAGTCCCATGTGAAATGAAGGGACAATGAGAATTTGGCTTCCATTGGCTAAAAATACGAGATTTGAATCACAACTTGCCCACATTTGGAGAATGAGCAGGAAATTCAGTCGGAATATAAATGTCTGGAGGGGGAAAGGGATTCAAAAAACAAGACTAGCGCCCTCAAACTTCTTCCTCTTTCTTCCTCAACTCCAGCTTATAGACAATCTGGTAGCCGTCATCCCAGGCGTAGAGCTGGCGCTCTCGGGGGTTATAGCGGAGGCTGGCGTGGGCACCATATCGGCGGGGAAAATAAGGGAGTGCTGCCCTTTCAGGGGTCAGGGTGCCGCTGGCATCAAAGGAGCACTGGATGCGGGCCCGACTGGCAGGGCGGGTATTATAGACGACGTACAGGGTCCCACAGATGACAAAGGCCGCCTCCGCATTCTCTCTCGGACATGGTGTGTCCCACTGCTGCTCTGTGTCCAGCGTCTGTGGGTCTAACTTGGCCAGACACAGGTGCCTGTCATCCTCCCGGGTGGCATAGACAGCCCAAAGGCCCTCCTCGTCAGCAGCCAGGTCTATGTACGTGTCTGCTGTCAGCGTGTACGGGGGGATCAGACCCTCTGCTGGGAAGACTGAACTGTCCGCCACTGTTCGGTTTGCCAGGTGGAATTTGATGAGCTGCAAAGTGTTCTCCAACTCACTGCCCCCTCCAGGTCCTCCGGGGGGCCTCCGGGCATAATAAAGAAAGCCACCATATACCAGCTGGCCCGTGCCTACCCAGGGGAAGGGCACCCGGACTCGGGAAGCTTTGCGGGCAGCCATGGCAAGGGTGAAGTCACGCAGCCTTGGGAAGACAAAGGCTGTGTCATTCTGGGTCCCATCTAACACGTAGATCTTCTCTGCTGGCCCCAGTGGATCCTTGGTCCATAGACCAGCTGGGCCACCGAACCGCTTCAGGATCTTCATTGATCTCACCTGAGAGATTGTGTAGCCACAGTCTGGTGGGAAAGGAGAAAAGCACAGGACAAGGAAATACAGGCAAGAGTTAGATGCTCACTGCAGGAACCCCCCAGGTGGGCTATTTGGAGAACAGAGGGCATTTGCCCAATGGATGCCTCTACTCTTACGGAGGATTGGGGAAAAGGGTGCCACAAAGGTGCCTGGGGTCCCCAGAAACTCTCCTTAACGAACCTGATATTACAGAGATTTCCCTAAAACAGAGTCCAGAAGATAGAACCAAATGGACTGGGGTAAGGAGGAAAAAGGGAAAGAACCAAGGAAGAATACAGGGGTCTATTCCAGATTGCTCACCGGTCACCATATCGTACTTCTCATTTCTTCTGCCCTTGCCTTTGGTCCCAGGGCCTCCGGTCACCTTCTCATCAACCTCTACACAGGGTAGGGCTGGGTTCTGGGTCTCCAGATAGTCCACCTCCCGCTCTAGACGGTCCACTCTCCCCAAGATGGTGTCAGCCTCAGTTCTGAGCGCCTCTCGCTCCTTCTCAGCCACCTCCAGCAGCGGCAGCATCTTGTTCTTGAAGTCCCGCAGCTCAGCGGCGTGCCGACTACTCTGGTCCTGGCACTGGGCCAGCCGTTCCTAAAGGGATAGGGCAGCAGGAAGGAGGGCTGAAGGGTTACAACTCCCAGGCAGGAAGAGGCCCAACCAGGGAGTCAGGAATGGCAAAAAGCACAAACTCAGCCAGGCATCAGCGTCCCCTTCCACCCCCATAAAAGAAAAGCAAATGTTCGAGAAGTTAAATGTGCAAAGAGCCAGGCTAAGATCCACCTAGACCCCTATCCTGACTTCACATCCTCCAGCCATGCTCTCTGTGAGCAGTGCCACTGAGTCCTCTGAGCCTCTAGGGCAGTCTAACTGTTTGAGGGTGAGGAGGGACCTCTGCTCCATTATACACTCCTCCTCTTGGGAATTAGAATGCTACAGACTGCAAGCTGTTTAAAAGGCAGAAAGTTGCAGATTCTCTGAGAACTTCCAACTTTTAATAGAATCATCAGCTCATCCTGTGATGCATCCCCACAATTCTAGCTCTCATTTCCACTCTGTACCCTTATCCCATCTAATCCCAGAGGTGAAACACAAAAGGTCTATTTGCTTCAGAATTGCTTTATGTATGTGGGGAAAGAGGAGGACTTGCAATTTTGAGGATCCTCTTATTAAGAGTTTTCTGTAGGTTATTACAGAGCCCTAACTTGTCATCCCCAGATGCCTGACAAACTGGATGAATCAACAGAAAACGTGGAATCCTTCCAGGTTGGGCCAGAAGGGGAGTCACTTACCTCTAAAGCAGCTAGTCGGCGTTCCATGTACTCCACAAGGTGGTGCTGCTGCCCTAGAAGGGGTCCCGACCATGACAAAAGGAACAAGATGAGGAGCAGCGTGCGGGGCCCCATGGCAGCGGGAGAGTAGGGCCAGGGTAGACCGAGTGTGTAGTCGTGTGCGGACGGCCTCTTCCACTCCAGCCCGCGGGTTAGCTTTGGAGGCGGGGTGGGGGCGGTGCCTTCTCTCTTTCTGGATCTCGGGTCTCTCTCACTACTCTGGAATGCTTTCACAGTCTCTTTACCGGCCCCACCCCCTCCTTTCCGCCTGGACTGATCAAACACAGATGGCCCTACTGCAGAGCAGCCAGAAGCCTTAACCACCTCCCGCCTAGGCTGTAGGCTCCCCAGACGAGGGGAAGGAGATTGGAAAGCCCAGGGCAAAGGCCTTCTGGGCAGTCACCCAGGAAAAGGAGCTAGCAGCGGGAGGCAGAGGCCCCAGAGAAAACTCAGCAAACTCCATTCCTGCCTTAGAATGCTTCCAGTGCTGACTTAAGAAACATTCTTCATTAATCCTTTCCTTCCCCAGCAATAATAGCAAGGATTGTTTTCTGCCTTTAGTGGAAGCTGGAAGCAGGGGAGTTGAGGTTTGAGGGGAAGAGGTGGGAAAAAAGGCCCTAGTGGTCAACTCTGTAGTACCTTCTTCTACAGCTCATTGGCGCCATCTTGTGCTAAGCATCTGATGTCATCTCGGAATTAATAGGGAAACCAAGGCTTAGACTTCACCGCCGGTGGAAAATTTTCCGCAAAGCAAGCCAAATAGGTTGAATTTACAGGGGTTTTCATAATTAAAATGCAGCTTTCCCCACAGACACTCCAATTACTTATCCCACTCTCTCTCCGATTTAGCCTAAGAAAGAGAATGTAACTGAGATTAAAACTAAAGTAAATCAAAAAACAAAAAACCCAAAACAGGTCACTGAGAAATTAGTAAATTTAATTCCTGATTACCTGGAAGTGAGACTGACAGCAGAGTCTATATGTAGTCTTCCGTTGCCCGAAAGCTTCTAAGCATATTCTCTTACCAAAGCTGGGGAGTGTTCAGTGAGTTCACACTAATTGTACATTCATTTATTAGGGAAAAAAATCTGAAAAATATATATGTTGCAGTCTCAATCAAAACAAATGTAATCTGACTACCTTACTAATGGGAGAGAACAGACTATTGATAATTTCTTTTGGTTATGGCCCAAAAGGGAGTTTCTAAATGTTTCTCACTTCCATATCCCAACTATGACTGCAGGAGCCCAAAATGAATTAATGGCTACTGTAAGATAGACTTTTCCTGAAACACATGTCAAAAGAAGTCAAAGGAACATAGCGTTTACTCAGAGACCCGCAGTGATGAATCTAGGTAAATCTCTAATTCTTTATCAGGAGAAATTTTACTTACTTTAATCAAAAGAAATCTGATCAGAAGTCCGCCTCTAAAAACAAAACAAAACAAAACTATTCTAACAGTGTAGCTTGAAAGGAGGCAAAAATAGCATCATTTTGTGGTGATTCTTATTTTCATTCTGGTACTTTAGATGTTTGGTGGAACATGCTAATTAGCCTGTGTCAGAAGTTTCTGCCCCTTTCAAAGGGCCAGATCCAGATGATCTTAAGTTAGGACCCTGGGGACTCCCTTCTTGGGAAGTGTTCCCTACCAACCCCCATTCATTGCTGTTGTGGAGATTTGTATGAAGAATGAATCTGTCTCTAACACTCTACCGGCGTTCAGAGGCAATGTATGTAGCCACTCCAAAGATGCCAACTGTTGATCCCCTTTGTATCCCTATAACAGAAGTCAACAACAGCCACATGAATCAGAAAATTTACCCATTTTATTGATGCATTGCAATTGCTCTACATTTTACCATATTATGTAGAAAATACTGAAAATACAAGCTACTTTGTAAAACCAAAGACAAACATTGAATCCAAAGATAAACTATGTTTTACACAATGGACCCTTTTCCCATAGTTAGTATTAAATTTTAAATATCTATTTCTTTTCGTTAAAATGATTATTTTACATACTCCCTAAGTACATCTGCATTACAAACATAGCTCAGTAATCTCAGAAACTGTTTCTAGAGGCTTGTTGTAAAAGGAAGCGCACAACCAGAAAAGGGAGAAAGCAAAAAAAGTTTAAATCGCACACAATAACTAGCATATCAAATACATTTAATAAACTTGGAATTCCATTGCAATATCAAGGATTCAAAGCAGAAATACTAATATTACATATAATGTACATAAAATGTACTGCTACATGTAGTGAGATTATTTTTCAAGCTGAATCAAAACCACACATTATATAAAGTTTAGCAACAAACAACCATGTAGACATGCTGCACCATCCATCAGTTTTAAAAAAAAAATCGAAATAGGAAGCAGGCTTGGGTCATTCCTGTCACTGAGAGGCAATTTCATTTCCTATCCCAAAACAAACCATCCTAACCAGTGGGTTTTGCATAAGAATGCTGAATAAAATACACATTACTGCACTTGTCAGGCTAAGGGCAGTCAAGCTTAGCCCCTCTAGTGGAGGACGATGGATGGCCAGAACTATTTAAATGGAGTTCTCATTCTTGGGGCTGGATTTTAGCTGAGCACTGACTGTAGTATTACCACCTGGGAGCTATTAAAAACTCCAGAGTGATCAAGTGTCCTGACGAGCCTAGAGTGGCTGTACCTAACCCTTCCACTTTCTCTCTCACCCTGAAGGGGAGAAGCTGGAAATACAATTTCTGAGAGGACTTAAAGCTTTAAGCTGGTCTGAGGTCAGGCCACTGTGACCTGGGCCAGCTGCTCACTTATTCATGGGGCTTCCCCAATCCTGTCAGGGCCAGCAATGCTAAGCCCCAGAGACAGAATCTAAAGCCACATTGAGCACATACACATTCAGCAGACACAGGTGGATTTTTATCTTGGTAAATCCAAAATGCCAATTTGCAAAATTAAGACTGAAGATCTCTAAAATTCTTAAAGCCACACACTGCTAGTAAGGTGATTATGGTAACACTATAAGCTCTCAGTATTGTCTTCTCCCAGTGAAGACTCCTATCTTAAGTGGTATCCACTTACTGGACTGGGGGTAGACGGTGGGGGGGGGGGGGGGGGGGCGCATGAGTGGAGTGTTTCATGTTTTTTTTTTTTCCTGCATCTCATTTCTTACAAAAACAACAAATCATATCCCTTGTAGAAGAAAGATAAGGAACAAAAAATGTTTCCATTAGGAACTAGATCTGCCTTTGAGCAAAAAATGAGAATGTGCTTGGCAAAAAGAGACACAAAGATCACACACGCTGACCAGAGAACTGTGTAACACTAATGACAGAACCTATACAAATTGCTTGGGTATTTTGACCAATATAGTGCTGAAACAAATCAAAATAATGATAGAAAAAAAAGTAGACAACACCAACATGTTCCTGGTAGGCTGTACTGACTATCTGCCCCATCCTGAAAGCCCTTCTTCCTTACAATGAAGAAATTCCAAATACCTTGACAGCTCCTCGGTGTTCAACCTGGTACAGAGCTTGCTGACCAGGCTCCATGAAATCTCCCATCTCCATCCCGCACCTCCTTGACACCATCTCTACAAAGAACCAGTCCCAGACTTATCCTTCAAATATACAATTTTCAGTTCAGATGGAACATGTCTACATCTTAGGGTTAACCTTCTTCTCCCAAATCTTCTACGGGCAGGAACTTTGCCATCCCCGGTCCCCTCTACTTGACCCAGATCCGTGCAGGAGCTGAGAGTACAAGGACAATGTCACAGTTTGAAGGGCCCCAAGAATACACAAGTTGTTAAAAAGAAACCTCAAAAGCCCAATGACTCAACAGGCTTTGGGTCCTTCTTAATATTCTGCACTGGCTAAGAAATCTTTCTGTGAGTTCCCTGTCACCAGCGGCATCACAAAACTCCTCCTCATAGCATTGGGGACGTGGTAAGCAATACAACAGGCTCTTTGGTATAAACACATCTCTTTTTTTCAACAAGCAAATATTTTACTAGGAATGTCAACTATTTGCAGGAAGGACTGCCACATGGGAAAAGGAAAAAATAAATTTCATCTAAAAGTGATTGCACATACTTAAAAAAAAAGAAAAAAGAAAAAAATGCATACTGAATATTGGCTTGGCTCCTCTCACCTGCTTCCCGAATTCTCACAGAAGCAAGGAAGCAATGCACAGTGAGAGAGCCACATGGGGAAAATGCTTCTGTGAGAACTCAGCTGAGAATCCAAAATGGAAAGGGGTAGAGGTGGCGGTAAAAAAGAGAGGCTGCTGTTTTTATTTTTCAATGTCGGCAAGGAAACTGAGAACAATGCATATACACAACACAGCTACTAATCCTGTTCCGATAAATCCCAGTGAACAGCTTAGGGTCCACGGGGGCTTGCTGGTCCATCCTAAGGCAAGCTCACTGTAAACTCTATTAACCACTACATTATCATATAAGGCACTACAATAAGGGAAGGAGAAAGGGAAGGAAGAGACACACACTGAACAACTCCTCACCAGACACACCTGTGCAAAAACAATTCCAAGGGTTTCCTCTCCTTGCAGGCAATGCCCCTGCTCACTCAGCACTACAGTAATATGCTCTAATATAATTGCAATTAGTTCACATACATTCCAACAGGTATCAGTTCATTTTGGTTTAAATACAATGGAGACATCAATTCCATCTCCGGGGTAACACTGGAGGATCAGATACACACTAAATACACAATTCAAGTGTAATCACTACACATTTGATTACAAATAACATTTTGGGTTAGCAGGAAAAATTGCTTGTTATAGTCTTCTAATCAATATGTACATATTTAATTATGCAAAATATTAAAACACCACCATTACAAAACTTCTAAAATATTTTTAAATTCAGTAATAAATTTTTAAAATATTTTTTGCAATTCCTACATGCACTTATTATATAAGTCTTAATAAGAGAGCATTCAATTTGCTGCTGGCATACAAAGAAAGCTACTTTAAAGTATAAAAGCTATACACAACGTTCTTATCTGGTTTCAGATCCTTTAGCTTTCTCCCCAAATAAATCACATATGAACAAAGGGAGAGATGAGGCCAGGAGAGAAAGAGGTGTATTATTGAAAATTCATACTAATCTTCAGGCAAAGCTCATCAATGCCAACAACCTTTAGGCAAAGCTCATCAATGCCAGTATCACATAATACAAAGAGATTTTGCATATAATAAAACAGCCACCACCATACAGTAATAACCACCTTAATGGCTTTTCCAATAATAAAATTTAAGATGAATTAGAGAGAGAAGGACTTTTTAAAAATAATTTAAAAAGAATGCACAGGGCTTCATTTAAAAAGAATACCTGGTGCTTTCACGGTAGGTATGGATTCTCTCATACTAAGTTACCAGCAAATGGTGAGCTGCCTTTTTAACACTACTTTATAATAAACACAGGAGCAAATGAGAGAATCCCAATAGTAACACAGAGTAGTATGTAACTAGTTCTGCAAAAATAACAATTTCCCACTAAGTATAACACGACACGAAAACAAAACTAAAACGCTGTAAGCTTAAATGTCCCATTAGCAAAGGTAAAATTTTGAGGAGAAATGCGAGATAGTAAAATACAGACTTGTGCAAGCTGCTCTTAAGGTAAGCAATTAAGTCTTGGTTTTTAAACAGCAGAAAGTAATGATTTTTCTTTTCTTGCTTGTTATCAGATTTCAAGTTCTTCTATCAGCATTTTTCCTCTGACCAGCGATTACAATAAAATAAAGTTAAATAAAGAGGGACTTCACTTGTTTTTAAAAGCATTTATAGAAATCAAGTCAGAGAGAGAAAATATTTTTCAAAGGGTAACTTCAGAATGATCTCTCTTCCTTGGTAACTGCAGACGATGGGCATCTGAACTCTTCCAAATACCAAAAATGCTGTCACAAAAATAAAGAATTAAAAAATAGGACAGACTTCGGGAGACTACAACAATGCAGTCAACACTGAGACAGGTTCCTCAGAGAAAAGCCTTCTGCTTCAGTGGGCCCCTGCTGAGCAAGTTGCTGGCTAAGGAGTTTCAGGAGAGGGTAAGGGAGGGGCTCATCACAGCCCATTAAGAACTCTGACCCCTCCTCCCTCAGGCTCACCAACTACAAGTAAGAATACTGGCTGATCTTGGTAGGACTCAGTGGGTATCCAGTGTAAATGGTTGAGCCTCGGGAAGACCCAATGTAAGACTGGGTGGCAAACTGGTGTTGGTACTGAGCAGGGGCCACGCTGGCAGAAGTGAGGAGGCTGGGCCCAACACTGACAGGGACCTGGTGCACCAGAGTACTAGGGTGGGTGGTATAGGCTGCAGCATGCCTTGAGGAGCCCTGGGGGGAGAAGAGATGAGCAATGGAGCTGGTGGAGCCCAATGCAGCAGCAGAGGTGGGGGCAGCATACGTATACAGGTGAGGCTGGCTTGGCAGGTGAGCAGGGGCTGGGGCCAGGTGTGGGTGCCCCGTAGAGTGTAGTGGGCTGCCATGCTGGAAGGCGTAGGGGGCTTGGGAGAGCGGGGCCACAAACGCCTGCTGCCTGCGGGGGGCAGGGTTGCTGCTTCTCTCCTGCGAGGTTGGAGCTGACGATGACTGCTGGTTCTGGAAGGAGGAAGAAGGGAGTAAGGAATCTTGAGGTCACTCTGGTTCAGGGCACCAAAGGCCAATTTGAGAGTTGAGGTTCTAACTTCTACTGCTTCTGCGCTTCCGTAGCACAGAATCTCCGAGGCTGGCAATGCTGTCGGAAGTCAGCCATCCATCCCTCTGCCTCCTGGCAGAACAGATCCTAACCCAGCCCAGATCGCAACAGTTTGCTCTCAAGCATGACAGAGGAAAGGGGGAAATCATGAGTTCATAGGGCTACCCACTCCTGAAAGTGAGTAACTGTCGACTCAACTCACCCTATTCTGGCGTCAGTGACTTTGAATTTTTCCTAACCTTTCTTCCTTGCCATTGTTTTCTTTTGTTCTCCTCTAAGTTCTTCATATCCCTCTTGAATGTGGAGCCTAAAACACATGCACTAACTCGAGCTTACATTTGCAGCTGCATGTGTGCCCTCTCTCTCACACACCCACACACACACAGTTACACCCTCACATTTACACTTTCTCACTAGTAGACATCATATAAGCATCAGAATTTTAGCTGAGTAAAAAGTGAACACAAATAGAATAGTAACCCTCCCCACCCCAGCAGACGATCAGATGGGGAGAAAAAAGCCCCAAATCCCAGACTCAAGAAACACATAAGAGTGGAACCAGCTGATTAAGTGTCCAGAAAGCTTTTCACTGTCTCTTGCTTCAAGTAAACAGTGTAAGGCTCAGGTTATTTATGACCTGAGAGATAAAGGAAGAGAATCCGGTCTCAATGCATATGGGGGTGCGGAACCAGGCAAAGACTAAAGCATCCTAGGTGCTTTTTAAATTCCACACATTTCTCTCATCTTCCAGGATAGACTAGGGAGGTCTGATGGAAAACCTGGAACATACATCCTGAACAGATTTACAGAGGGAATGAAGAGACACAGCACATGCAGATACGACACAGGCCACAGAACACACAAAAGGGGCTTCATTTGGCTTTATTCAGCAGTCCAGCCAGAAGCAAGGTTCTCCAGAGAGTAACCACAGGGAGGGCCCCAAACAGGAAGGCAGCAGCCCCTATCGCTTACCTGGCTAAGGTTGAGTGGCTGTGCTGCATTGGTCCCCCCGCGCTGAGCTCGATACCCTGTGGGGGTGATACAGCATCCAGATGACTGCCCACTCACTGAAGCCACTGGCTTGGTCTTACTGCTCAGGAGACCTAAAAAATGGTCAGGCCTTAGTTATGAGAAGACATGGGCTCAGTTATCACCGAGCTAAACCTCAGATGGCATCATATTCATCAGTCCACGTTCGTATGAGGTTTGCAAGAGTTAAGGTTCCATGTGTATCTGATTTCCTTAATTACATTTATACCAGAACAAAAACTGTATTACCCATTTCTTTTCTGTCTTCATACAAAGCTCCATAAAGAATCTTCAAAAGGTTCACCTCAGTAAATATTATCTAATCTTCGGTAATGTGTAAGGTACTATTAGAAATACAAGCACAAGTAAGACACAGTCTCTGCTCTCAAGGAGCCTAGGATTTCACGTAGTAAGGGATTAAACAGCACAGAAACGACAATGGGAAGCTGAGTAAGATATTGGTGATACTCAGGAACATTCAGGTGTCAAAGGGGTTTAAAGGAAGGCAAGATTAGATCTTGTTGGGTGTTCACGTCTTCAAATTCTAAGAAACTGCAGTGCAACTGAATATAAGCATGATTCATTTTCAGAAGTTTGCCTCCTTCTGTGGTGCCACTAGGAAAACCAGAGCATTCACTCAGTGACTTGTGGAGCAACCTTTTATCTTTGGACCCAATAGTGGACAGAGCTCCTAATAATGCTGCTCAGTAGCCTGGCATCAGGAAGTTTTGTCCGGCCTGCAGTGGACAGCTGTCTACTCCTGAGGAGAACCGCACACCACCCTCAAACTAGAACCCTGTTTATGTCTCTGCAGTATTATAATTCACAGTAAAACAGTAACTTATAAAAGTATGGAAGAGATGGCTATCTTAAACTAGAACCCTGTTTATGTCTCTGCAGTATTATAATTCACAGTAAAACAGTAACTTATAAAAGTATGGAAGAGATGGCTATCTTAATGCCAAAAATTCACAGTCTTCTCCTTTGGTGTATAGGGTTGACACTGGAAAAGAGCTGCCTAGACAAAGACTACATTTTCCGGCCCCCTTGCCTCTAGGTGGGGCCATGTGATGAGTTTTTACTATTTCTGGGGTTAAAGACTGTGTGTGCCTCCTCCATACTTTCCTTCTCCTGATTGGATGCCGAGGATTCCAAGGCTGTGATCCTTAGCTCACTGCAGGCCTACCAACCAGGAGCACTTACACTAGGAACTCCTATGACTGAGAAGTAAATTTCTATTATGTTAAGCCACGAAAACTGGTGCTTGTTACTGCAGTTAGCATTTCATTACCCAATAACTGAACCAGGGAGCCTAAACCCAGCATCTCACAGAGCAGAAAAGATGGAGGTGGAGATACAGTTTTTCAAGGCAGAAGCCCGGTGTGTCACCCTTCGCTTGGCAAAGCAATAAAGCTATCCTTTTCTACTTCACCAGGGAAAAAAAAAAGAGGTAATTCAGTTGAAAGCATCACTACTACCAATGAGTGAGAAAAGATCTAAAGTACATATTGTTTTCCAAAAAAACTTCTGTAATCATTTTTAACATTATCAGTTCCCATCCTGAAACAGTTCGTTTCTGGACTGTCAAATCTGAATCACCTGTGACAGAAAAAAAACCTGCCTGCTAATTCTGTCATCCAACATATGTCTTATCTAGCTTCTTCCATCAACAGTGTGTTTCTGAGACTACAAACTCATTTTTATATTAATCCAAGCAAAATAAACATGGGAAGATAAATTGATGGCCAAAAATAAATTCACATCACAAGGAAATGATTTCTGAAATAGATGACTTTTAGGAAAATCTATGCCACTGGTCCGTACCCCTGGCAAAAGCAGATTATAGCAAAATACTAAAGATACACACACCAAAGGAAGATTCAACTCCAGCTGTGAAGATACTCACCTGAGGCCTGGGTTGCTACAGTGCAGTCACCAAGCTGAGTTTTCAGTGGAGGTACGATGATGGTGCGGGTGCCAGTGCCATCCCCCACGACTCTGCCAGGCCCCTCCGGAAGGGGTCCACTATTGCCCCGGAGAGCACTCAGGGTATCCGCGGAATATGGGCTGCTCAGGGAAGAGTCAGAGTCTGGAGAATCATTGACAGTGACATAACTGATGACATTAGACCTTGCCTTCAGGCCAGAGCTGAGGAGAAGAAAATACATGAAAATTCAACCCCCTCGTAGCAATGTTTCTTTGCTGGTCTCTGGTCTTCTCATAACAAAAACGATGACAATGAGGATGACAGTAATAATAATAACAGTAGCAGCAGCACATTTCTGAGTGTTTCTTACACATCAGGCACTATCCTTATACTCTACACACTGAATCCTCACAGCACTTCCAGGAAGTAGGTACTTTATCCCTGTTTTGCAGATAAGGAAGCTGAGGCAGAGGGAGAAGACAGGATTCAGATCCAGGACAGAATGACTCCAAAGTCCACACCTCTAACCATTATTCCATGCTGCCTCTTCACACTCCCATTCACAGTTATTTCAACAGTATTCTTCAAACACCACTTTTTTTTTCATTTCACCCTGCTAGACTATAAATGGTTCCTTACTGTAATCAAACTTCTCACTATAGGTGTTTTTAAAAAAAGTTTCTTCACAAACTGATCCCTACCTTACTAACTTTACTTTTTACTTACTTTTTAACAGGTTTGGCTCCAGTCAAAGCAATCCTGCTGGTTATATAATTTTTGTCAGTACTAGGCCACTTTTCCTCCCTGGAAAGTTTACTGTTTTCTTCCCCAGATCAGTTCAATGACCACTTTCAAAACTTAGTTTCAAGTCTACTTATCATTTGTAAATACCATTTGTAAATAGCCCCTGTGAAGTATTTCATTCTAAATTTACTCTTTCAAGTTCACTTAAAACTTCATTTATGTGTGACTCTGTTAAGTCTCCTAAGTTATTTTCACGTGTGAATCTTTCCGCCTCGAGTAAAGGTAGGGTTACTGCCTCTTCTATATGCCTAACACCAAAAACCCAATGAAGAAAAACACAGAAAATCCAGGAAACTAAGTATGATACACACCAGGATGTGCTTATCACAGCTCTTAAATGTATCCACTGTCTCTTAGTTAACTGCTCAATTAAGGGCTTGGATTAAGGTGCTGGGATAAGAGGAAATAATCTGGTACTTAAATTCTTACTCTGAATGACCATATAGCAGAGCTTTGTTCAGATTAAAAAAGTACACAAATTTCAAATAATCTTATATCTACCAACTTGTCCCAATTAACTGCTGTTGATATGCTTCTGTTACAGTTATCTGTTCTCAGACGACGCTCCTTAAAGGCAGGGGATCATGTCTGTAGTATATAATATGCACTCCAAGCCAGAGCAGCCTGACAACGTAACCTATACCTTCCATCTAATGTATCTGAACGACTGATTTAACTGATGAACATGTGTAATATTACAGAAAACCTGACAATGCTCAGTTATGGAAACTTAAGTGTTCTGGCTCACTCATCCAAGGTCATGCTTCCAAAAAACCCCTTTTTAGTCCTTCCTTTCACAGCCAAAATTAAGCCACTTGTGTGACGCCAACAGACTAAGACCAAGGGCAGGAGCCACAGAGCTAGGGAACCATCCACCCGTCTCACCTACTGGGCTTGTATTTGTGGTCCTCTTCCTCATCAGTGTCACTGCGGATAGTGATGACACTCACAGGAGGGCTGGGAGTATCTGGAATGACGATGGGCTGATGCTGATCTTGTACAGGGACTAGAGAATTATAAGAAGATGTGGTACGGAGGGGGCTGCTCCCAACCAGAGAATAGACTTGAGAAGGCAGAACATCCAGAGAGGACCTATAGGAAAAGGTCACAAGAAAGATCATTCAGTGCTTGGTCCCCAAAACTATATCTTTTCCCCAGAACTCTTTCCAATTTGCTCTTTGATTCCTTTTTACCAAATCATTAAGCCAATACACTTAACTATAAAAGTTCCAATAAAAAATACACTAACCACTCTAGCCAGGGTTTCCAGGGACAAGAACACCAAAATCAGAATATAGATTTTATTTTTGCATGCCCTTTACTCCATGGTTAAATTTCACTCTGTGAAGTGGGCAGAAAAATAAAAACATCGGCAAAAAGAAGGCTGGATTCAAAGTGGCAGCAGAGAGAAAGCATTAGCATAACCAGAACACCTCTGTATGCATTCCCAAAGGTTAGCTCTTTTCAATTTGTCAGCTTCTTGCTGCTTCATACCAAACGTGTCTATACTCCAACACTCTAAATGCCAGGCAACACATCTCTCAAACTGGCAGTTTTAACTATCAGCCCTAACAGAGACTTACTTAGAAGAAACTGGAGCAGACTGCTTATTCTTCTTTGAAGGGAGGGAACTGGATTGTTGTTGTCTGACAACATGGGCAACGCCAACATTAAGGGGCTGAGCAGTGGCCAATGTCACATGGTTAGTCAGCAAGGATGGCTGCTGCATAATAGTGCTGTACTGGTTGCCATGAGAGTGGGCATTCCTGTATCAACAGAAAGACAAGCGTGAATGCTGAAAACACTGGGAAATCAGGATCAAACAGGTATTAAAAAAAATTAAAACAACCAAATAAAGCTGTGTTTTATTTTCACAGTTGGCACCTGGATTATAAGGCTTTAGGGGTTTTCACTGTATGGTTTCTAATTGCATAAGACTTTCTTTAAATCTGAAGTAAATAATTCCTGAACTTAGAACCTAGTCTTCTTATATTCAAGGTTTTCTTATAACTCCATCTCCTAGCCTGATATGGAGTCTTTTCTTCAAGAATCTCACACAGAGAGAAATCTCTCCTTTTCTTTATTTCCTTCCTGTCTCACCAAATCCTCAAGTGCTCCTTCCCTAAGGGATCTGCCCTTGCAAACCTCCCAGCGAGGAACATAGGGCACTTGCCTCCAGTCTGCGAGCTGCTGGCCACTGCCCATGGCCTCTGGAATCACTGCAGTGGGCTGGACTGAGTTGTGCAGAGCTACCCCAGGCAACTGTTGCCAAGTTGAAGGCAGAAGAATTTGTTGGGTTCCTCCAGGCCAAGCCTGCTGTAAGGAAACACACACAAAAAGATCCAGACTTGACTCATTCTTGGCTTTTTCTTTTGTGTTTTAGATGAAAGAAAAATTCATATCTTAAAAGAAGTTTCTTGTAGATTGTTAACTTGCAGAGATTAAAAAAAGAAAGGTCAGAGGGGCTCAAGGTTACAAGTCTTACAAACAGGTAAAAAGAACACGCTCCTTTCTCTTGGCTACCTCCATAATCTGACCACCAGGGTATTAAAGAAAAGAGCTTCCTATGGTTAAGCGTTTCTATTATACTGCAGAGTAAAGGAGTCTGAAAGTTGAGGGGTAAGCTCTAGTTAAATGCTGGAGTAACATTTTTGCAAAGAGTCTAAAAACATCCCTAGAAAGAGTTAAGACAGCTCCCTTGAGATTAAAAATAGGAATTTAAAAATTTGAGTGCCAATCAGATAAAAGACATCAGGTCAATTCAACCCATAAAACAAAGAGAAGAACTGTTCCTTTTTAAAAGGGTAGTACTTGGAAAATGGAGCCAGATGTGGAAGACCAAAGGCCAAAATCTTATGGCAAACAAGCTTATGCCAGCAAGAGAAAGCTAACTTCATCATTTGCAGCCATGTGATAGAATTTTTTTAAAAGGCAATAAGAAAAATATTTAAGAAAAAGATGCAGAGAGTACCATACTTTGTTTTTAGTAGTTTCCTAAATATGTATCATTTGTAGAAACATAACTCGACATAAAACCTAATCTCTAAAAGAAAATACATTATTTGCAGTTTTTAACAAGCCATGCCACTTGCAATAGAAAGCAACAAATATGTTTTCTGTATTTCTTACAGAAATTGTGGCATTTCCTAAAAAAATGGGAACAGATATGGAAGTTTGCTTTTTAAACCTGAGTTCTACAGTACAATCACCTACAATGCTTGGATACATGGTTCTGTTTCTTGAATTTCAAACTGCAAGGCGATCAACACACTGTTTTAAAAATATTTCTGCAAGTAACAGATCCACTTGTTACAAGTACCGGTTCCAAACAAGAAGCCTTCAAATCAGAAAAACTGCAAACATGTCTGCTACCATAAGCAGAATTCAAAACAAAACAAAACAAAACAAAAAAATAAGAGAAGTATGTTAAGTCACACCATGCGTCTTTCCATAAGCCAACACCTGCACAAGACAAAGCATGTAGTTTAATACAGAGCAAGAAATAACATTCCAACGTGAGGCAGAAATCTGGCGTTCCAAGCGACGAACTGTTTTGACAGAGGAAGAACAAAAATACGCAAAGCTTAGCAAATGGCTAGCGCAAACTTAAGAGAAGCAGCAAAGGAGAAGTGTCAACTAACATTTCCAACCTCAAAACTACAGATGTGTAAGTTAAAACCAGTGGCTTGTATCAATCAAGTTGGAAATACCTCTGACTCCCTTACACTCAGGGCTTATGCTTATGACATAATTAATTTGGCAGTGACAAAGACTTTTTAAACTGAAAACCAAACAAATTCCAGCACCAAAGTATGTATTCTGAAAGCGTTTTTCACTCACATGAGTCCTTGAGAGACAACAAAAGAAATTTAAAGCCACTTTGAAAAATGGAGACATATCAGGAGTCAACAGTATCAACTAGGTTTTCAAATGCTTATCTAATTTTAAATTTTACATAATAAAATGCTGGATGTCAAATAAATAATTCTAATTCACTCAATTAAACCAAAACACATCCAAGAATCACTATTAAGGTTTCAAATGCTGAAATATACCTCAAAGTCCTAATTGTTTGTTTTCCTATCTCTAAGACCCATGCTACTACAGTTGCTGCTGTATTTAATAACTTTTCCCCATGACTTTCAACAACAAAGATATTCTTGCATAAAGTTTTTCAATCATATTTTCACCTTTGTATAAAGACCTATTTGTAAAATAATTAATTTCTCCAACACCTCTATAAATGAGTTCACCTTTTATTTCAACCAACAAATGAAATATGATCTTAAAAGGCTCTAAAGGGAACATGTTTAAATGGAAGATATTAGCTGCCACTGATCATAAGTGGCAAAGAGTTATCTTCATGTGTTCATAGAGGGAAAGTTAATATCAACTAATAAAGAAATAAATTAACAGCATCTTAAACATTTCTACACGCAGAAAAGTTTCAGAAGCTTAAAACAGTAAATAAAGAAGGAAGCTAACTTGCCAAGGAGTTCAAATTTTGGCCATCCGGGTACCTGTAGCAGAGCCAAACTAAAGGCCATTTCCTTCATTCTCAAAGTTCAGAGGGTAAAAGGGCAGAGAAACAGATAACAGTGCTGAAGCTCTTCTGAGGCTACAACAAGAGCTTTTATCACCCTAGGCTGGCAAAGAAGAATCAAGGGATCTGACTCCTTACAGAGCCACAATGAACATCAGAGTCAAACAGTGCTTCAGCAAATGTTGGGGAGGAAAACAATGAGACATTAAAGATGTAGCAAGAACACAGCCACAAGATGGCACATGCTTCCATGCCCTCTGTAAAGACTAAGTTAAAAAATTTTTTTTTTTGAAAAATGAGAAAAGCAGAAGAAAACAGAACAAAAACAAACAGGAAAAAGTAAAAAAAAGAAAGAAACCAAAGAAACTCCGTTAGTAACACAATCAAGTGAGGGGAATTACCAGTACAGCGGCAGTCTGTTCAACCAGCGCCGGCCGGCCGGCTGCGCAGCTCAGAGTAAAGGGCACCGCATACTGCGGTGTGATGGTGGCTACTTGAGGGTGGAGAGTTGCTACCATTAGTGGTGTACAGCTTCCCTGAAATGTAGATTAGGCAGGTGAGTGAAACAAACACGGAGGCAGGTTATCTGGATTCAGAAGGGTTTTCATTCCCCCCAAGTTATTACCAACAATAAGCAGTAATTTCATATCACTTAAAATGCATGTACCAAACACAACTCTCCCCTTCAACTCCGCACAGCACTGGCCCACTAGGTCAAACGGCCTAAAGTGAAAAAGTATAGGAATCCTTCTTGGGCCAGATTCAGAGGATCAGTTCTAAAAAACTCAGTTAACAAAGGCATGTATTAAGAACTCCTCCTCTTCCTACTCACGAAATAAGGGTTTTGGATTTCGGAATTTGCTATGTGTCATGGGCCACAAACATTTATACAAAGAATTAAAAATATAGTATTTGTTGCTTATATGAATATTTCATGAGTTTCTTGACCATCTTAGTTGCATTTTGCATGGCAGGGATAAAGTTTTAAAGCTTTCTATAGCCTAGTTAAACACAAGGAATGAAGGAATGTAATACTCGAAGAGGCATCCTGATATGATCCAGCCTCTCAACTGTGATGAAATTCTCAAAGAATGAGTAAAGGGGACACTAAGAGAGCAAAAGGGGAACCTTTTACTTTTAGAATCAGTGTTGTTATACATGTACTATACCTTTAAGAGCATCAAGATAAAAAATTAACTTCATCCCACAAAATTAAATTTACTCAGTAGACAATTTCTCCAAGTCTGGATATTTATGTCTCCAAGTCTAAGGAAGACATTGGCAGAGTTGCAATAGTGTTAGGAATGAGTACATCACTCCATTATAGATGTTTCATTTTAAGTCCACTGAATCGTGACCAAGAAAGATCTTACAGTCAAAGCAAATACCGTCCTCTAGGACAAAATATCTGATTCTCAACAGTGCTTCAGAGAACTTCAGCACTACTGAGCATCCAAGCTGCTCTGGCTCTCACCTGTGTAAGAACTCCCGACTGTATCTGTAGTGGCTGAGCAGCTGGTGCCTGGGGTACAATTGGCACAGCATTATCCATCCTCACAGGGAATCCAGAATGCTTTGTTGTTGCTTGTAGTCCAGCTGTAAAATGTAATATCACAGTTATATTGCTTTGCTAGGTCTGGGGCTACTGCTTGCTTGGGCGATTTTTGGTTTGTTTTTTAGTGTCTCGGTTTGAATAATCCACCACCCAGGTTTTAGTTCTAGACACTTAAGACAAAGGAACTTCACCAAAGTCTGGGAATTTAAGAACAGAGAGACTTGATTCCCTTCAGGTTAGATTAATGGAAAGATGCTTGACAGAGGAAGGGATGGTTTCAGGAAATTATAATTTTTTTTAATCCAACAAAGCTTAAATCATAATATTCATCCCACTCCCATTAACAGTAGAGGCAAAAATAAACAAAAAATCTTTGCTTAGTAAGTTACATTCACCTTTTAATCCACTAGAGGGGAAAAAAAAAACTTGAGCATTTAAAAAATGTAATCTATTAAAAGCTAAGACTTTATAACTTTTGGTTAATTAGATAAGAAACATTATGAAAAGCCGAATAATTTATTATCTGAGTCACCCTTTTGTTTAAATATTTCAAGGGGATGTTTTTACCTAACTCCTCAAAAATATATAACCTAGTTCACAAATTAGTCATATATTTTATCTTTAACCAGTATGTGAACTGAAGGAATTATGCCTATGATAAAAATAATTTAAAAGTAGACATTGTGGTTTACAGAGTCACTTTTTTATGCTTATTTTAGAAACCTGCTCTCGTCACTGATAGCTTTCTAAGAAGACTCTCTTGCAGTAATGGAAAGCTAGGAATACTAAGGCCTTTCCGCAGTCTTTAAAACAGCGGCCACGCCTCTTTACTGTTTTATTCACTCTCCTCTGGGCACAAATGCTGGGCACAATGCTGAACCAGGAGTATCTCATGCTGGGGAAAAGAGGCGCTCAAGATAGTTCTCCCTTTTGCCAAAGCTTGAGAAGAGAACCTTCAAAGCTTTCTTTTAAACCTACCCGATGAAAGCTTTCAATGTAAAAAATTTAGTTTCTATTATGCCTCCAATTCACGAATGCTTACAGTTTTGTGAAGTGAGGATACAGCCATTTTAATGAGACTATTCTGTCTGTGACACTTTCTAGGCCATCACCAACTAATTTCTCTGAATATTACTATGGAGTTATCAAATGAGCATAACTCATAAACTCTAATACTGTTGTTTTCAGTAAGTTAGGTCTTTCAATTTTCCATTTCAGTAATTTAAGTAATTTAGTAACTAAGTGTTATATAGGAAAACATAAGCCACAAATGTACAAAGTAAAAGAGACTAGTAAAATCAGAATTACAACAGTCTAATAATAACTTTTTAAAAGTGTTACTTACATAAAAATAAAAGGAAACAAATCCAGGTATCCAGATTAAACAAAATTGCCAATCATTCTTCCTAAGGCTATGCTATCTAAAGCTAAGTAACATCAAAGATTCTTGTCTATATTCCCATGGCTAACTACAAGACAGCGTTATTGTAATAGCCCCCTACAAATTGGTAGGAACTGAGGAGGCAAAATTTAGGAAGAAATGTTCACTACAGACGTTCATCCTTGTGTCCCAGGATGATGAAGTTACAGAATTATAGCTTCCACTGAGCAAAATGTGTATCTATTTTGGTCAACTGGAACACTATAGAAAGTAGTATTTATATACTGACCCACAAATGTGACTCTAAATAAGTATTAGATTGCTATAGTGATTTAGGCTAAGCCACAGCAGTCAAGCTAGTTTAAAACTAAGCTTTTTCAGGGAACCCCAAGTGGAAACAAGGAATTAACAAAAGGCAACACTCTGGGAACGTCCTCTCTGAACCCTGAACTAAAAGGATTAAAGTTTTGTTTTTATTTGTTTTGTTTTTTGTTTATGTTGAACATAGCCCTTCAAATAAAAAATTTTTTAAAACCTATGAAAGTATGGAAAGAAAAGTAAAACTGTCTAATGGATGAGGGTCTATTTTCCTCTAAGTACAGGCATCTTGTAAAAGAGCAGATGGTGAAAGAAAAGTAGGCAACTTGGAATAAAGGACTGTTGGGCAGAAACCAGCATATGGCTGTGGCTGGCAAATCAACTGACAACTCTTTACAGCTATTTGAGTTTAAATACTGAAAGGTAGTATAGAATAATACTTCAAAATATATACGCTATGGGCCCCACTGCCCAGGTTCAAATCATGGTCCTACCACTAACTGGTCATAAAACTTTGGGCAGATGAGGGGATTATGATCAATTTTCTCATCTATAAATTGGGCATAATGACATTACCCACTTCTCAGGGTTGTTTGTGGGGATGAATTAGCACATGTAAAAGCACCTAGAACATCATCTAGCATGTAGTAATACATATCAGTTTTTATTACTGTCATCACTTTAATTTTAAAACTCCCTTCCATTTGTAAAGTTTAAAATTTGCTCTACGTAGCTCCTCAGGTTATTTACACTTCCTAAACAGGAAAAAAATTTCCAAAGCTTATACTTACCTAATTATACCAAAAAGGGTTAACCACTTCTCCCCTTCACCTCTTCTGTTTACATTTTGTTTTGTTAAAGGAACTAAAAGTTCTTCTGCCTCATCTCTTAAATATCATCTAAGAAGCAGAAAACTTCAGAGTTCCACACCTGAAAACTGTTCCAATGAAACTCACTCTGGGGAAGGTGAAGGGGAGAGGGGTGGCTATTTGCGAAATTCAGTAGAAGAATCACTCAACATACGACAACCCAAAGTATAAAATTTACTATTATGAAGCATGTATGCAAAAAATAATTTGGTAAATTAGGCTAAATTTGCATTTACGGGTTTTGAATCTGCTCCTCCGCTCTCCCTGCGGTTTCTCCCTGGTTTACATCGCTATTGCTCTCCTGTCCTCCCGGTAATCTTTCAGTCTCCCCTAGCCCCTCTTTTCCTTCTGCTTGCTCCGACTCTGTCAGAAACCAAACAAACAAAAGAGTCACAGTCAATAAGTAACTAAAGTAAAAAGATAAAAATGCTAACTGCTTCTATGTGAACTGCTATGAGAAGCCTGAATCCTGGTTTATTCCCAGAGGGCACTGACATTGACTTTCTATTGGGAAAGTCAAGATGTCAGAAAATATCCTTAAAATAATTTAATCTTTTAAATGGCTCACCAGATCAATAAACACAGAACAACAATGAGAAAATGAAGAAGGATGGAAATGCTGAAAATTAAAAATCTTATTGCAACACACCGGGTGAGAGCCCCCTTCTTCAGCTATTCTATTCCTCTGTTGATAGGAATTTGCAGGAACAATATCATCCATAAACTAAAGCAGATAAGCTTTAACGCCTTCCCCATGCAAATACCTCAGCTTGTAGAATTTTTCAGTTCAATAATGATCTTTACTTCTGAATGTAACTTAAGAGGTTTCTACATTCTTACATATGATTTTTACATTTTTGAATAAAATTACCTTTCATTTGGAATACTAATTTTATTTTATAATGGAATGATAGAGGGACTAAGACTCAACATATAGCAGTTCTGTTTCCAACAAGTTTTTTCAAGATGTATATACTCTGCACATTGAGAGATATGTGTTTATGCCAGATACAGGACATTGATACAAGGTCTCAATGGGCAAGAAAACTGGTATCAGGCAGTTCAAATAAGGAAATATTAATTGAACTGCTATATGTCAGACAGTATCATAATTAGACAAATAACCAATGTAAAAAAGGTCAACCTACTTCAGTTATCCTCATAATCAAAAACTGAGTTTAAACTTGTCAAAGATCAAAACTAAACAACTAGATACCTAATTAGAATCTGCCTAAAGCAGGTAGGTCTGATATATACCATATGATATAGGAGTTTCCCCACTTACTTTGAAAAGCAGGTGGACATACTATAAATGTTTGTTGGAATGGATCTGTCTGAGTGCAAATCTGGGTGGTTCCAGGCTGCAAGGAAACACCCTGCTGGGCAACTCCAGGCACTGGTGCTGCAGATGATGGGTACAAAGCCGACTGGTAGTTTAGCAATGAGACATCTGAGTTAGCCAGAGAAAGAGTAGCAGCTGCTGCAGTAGAACTGGAAGCTAGAACACTGGCCTAAAAACAAAAGGGTTACAATTGTATACTGGTATAAACATTTTTACATATACAGAATCTATCTGGAAAAACTAAGAATGAAGTTTTAAAATGTGATGTTAACTGTCTTTGAAATAACTCTCTGCTTAAGAAATTCTTCCTATCTCTTAAATTTAAGGTAGATTATAACGCTGAAAAAGAAAACAAAAAATAAAAAAACAGTCCCTGCTCTGGTTGAGGCTACATAAATGAACCCCTACCTCTTCTTTCTTTGCAAAAAGTTACTGGATGTGAGATCCCACTAAATCTCATATGCTCTTCCATTTAAAAAGTAGACCTAGCTAAGAAATTAGGAAATTTACATCTTCAGAAACAAACTTAAATGTAAATATCACTGTTAGGCAAACAAATGCAAAACCACTCTTAAAGTTAATTACTGGAATTCATAGAAACAAAAAGTAGATCAGTGGTTGGTGGGGCGGGGTCAGAGATGGCAGGGGAAGTGGTCAAAGGATACAAACTTCCAGTTATGAGATGAGTAAGTTCTGAGGATCTAATATACAGCACAGAAAAAAAAAATTGGAAATACCTTTCGATACATGTAGTGAGAACTATCTAACGAAGAGAAAGTCACTGGCTGAAGTCAGTACAATCAACAGCAGTAAGCAGTATAGAAACCAGGTTCCCCTTATTTGACTATGCTAAGACTATGAGGGCATAGACTAGGCCTTTGTATTTAATTTTTGTCAGCACATGACATGTAGGTACTATCAGTCTGGAAATTCTTATGAAGCAACAAGACCACCAGAGCAAAGACTGGTTTCTTTACCTCACCCTATACCCTTACTAGTTTTTATCCCACTTAGGTCTGAGTTTCCAAAATCATTTACTGAATACCTGATTGTGCACTGTATTGAGTTGGTTGCTGAAGCTCATGGTTAGATTTGTGCTTGTATTTGGGGCAACATGCGTGGTGAAGGGACTCTTGATCTGACTCACTGTATCATACATGTGAACCCTCCGTTTGCAGATCTCCATGTTCTGAAAACAAGACTTAACACTGAAAAAAGAGATTAAAAATTCAATAACATAAATGCTGAGATTTAAATAGATAGCAAACAACTCAAGATAAACATGGATCAATGGTTTTATTCCCCACCCCCGCGAGTACTTTCAGAGAAAGTGAATCAAGAGTTTTTATAACCATAGAGAGGAAAAATACACATCTAATTTTTAATCTCATGATTTTTCAATGAGAATGAAAAGCATCAGTGAGACAAATATGCAAGTACCAAAGCTACTGCTCATGTGATGCTTCCATTTAGCTGTAAGATGGTAACTCAACAGAGAACCACATCATGGCAAAATGCCCCAGATCATACTATACTCACTGATTGCTATGTGGAAAATCCAGAAGGTGAGTCATTGTCACAAACTGATGGTTAAGAGTTTTCAGAGGAGTAATTCTCTTATCTGCATCAATTGTTAGCATTTTTTTTAACAGATCGATGTATTCTCTTCGATCCGCCTTCTCTGCCAACATATCTGTTCCCTCTAAGTCTGTGGACATGTTCACCTTCCAAGGAAAATTTAGAAATATTACACTTCGTCACTCAACCTCTAATGCTGATATTTAACATCTGCATTATGTGTATATATGTATATAAATAATATGTATACTTTATATATGCAGTATATATATTACTCATGAGAAAAACTGAGGAAATTTTTTTCACAAACGGAAGCTCTTCTTATACTGTCTAATTAAAATTTTCAATTTGGTACAGTTTGTTGGTAGAATAAAGTTGAATAAGCTCTTTTCATTCAAAATCTGGATCAAAGAAGCAAAAATGACTGTTATTACTTAAATATAAGTTTCTCTTGCTGAAAAGATTAAATGACATAGTATGTGTTTAAACAGAGTTTGAAACAAAAGTACTAACTAAATGTTAGCTCTTATGTAAGTATTTACTTAGTAGAGAAAATGGTCAAGAAAGAAATCTTCGTAAATAATATCTCAAAATACTGACATGCAACAAAACCAGTTAAGCAAAAGCAAAGGAGAAATGTATAATCTAAAAATATCCTTTGCTAGGATTCAAACATTCTTTTAACACATGGCAGAATATTTAAGTATTTATGTAAGAAATAAAAACATATACTAGACAATAACAAATTGACTCTATCTTTACTATAACCAACAGAAGTATATCTCTAACTTTTAAAGAGATACATAAATGTCTGGCTTTCTGAAACTTTTTCCATACTCACCTGAGCCATATCATCTAAACAATTAAAAATGTACTTTCGAGCTTCTTTTGATTTGATTCCAGTCTCCAATTCATGTTCTTCAGGTGTCTACAAAATATAGATTTTTAAATCCATCTGCATGTTATTTTCATATTTTATTTTAAATTAAAGCCATAATACAAAGAAACAAGTGTCATCACCTTGCCAACCAGAGATCACAAACATGAAAGTAATTTACAACCAGAAAAGCTTCCGGTAGAAAGATGGGACCTTGATACCTGGCCACCCTTTCAACAGTGATAAAATAAATGTGTAAGCAATGATGTAACACAGTTCCTGAAAAATGTCAGTTAAGAAGAGATATTACCATTTTCCTCTAAAAGCTACTTTCAAATGAATACAATATTTCAAATGCTAACTAATCAACAGGCTCAGAGACAAAGAGTTACTGGGTTAATCAAATTACTCAGACATCTATTTTTTTCAAGAAAATATGTAAGGTCTTAATATGGGCAGTTATAAAATTCTGTTGTTTTGTCATATTTATGAAGAATTCTCTAAAAAACAGCCACTACTAAATTATTCTAGTTCTTCCTATCACTTAATGATAAGCACTACTCTCCACACCGCTTCTTAGTTGCTGATTCAAATACATAAAATAACCTCAGCCAACTGAACTGGTATTTAGTGGTTTGTTTCTTTAACTAAGGATAAGGCCAGATGGGTACAATGAAATAATTTCTCAAAGTATTTCTTCCTGCAAACATACATTCCCACTGCCCCCTCCTCTGCCCTCCCCCATCTCAAGAATTTAATAACTAAATTTTGAACTCAAATTGGGATTAAGGAGTACAGGAATGAGTAATATAGTATAGTAGGGGAGTCAGACCTTAAGCCTCCACAGTGGGTACCCCAAATTAGGATCTCTGTTGAAAAACCTGGTTGTTTTTGTTCCGGCACTGAGAAGATATTCAGCTGGCAGGCCTTGTGTTTGTGAAATGTAACGAATCTGAAATGTCAAAACCATCAAAACATTGATTTGGAGTGAAAAGGGAAATTAAACTTTTACACTAAAACATTATTAGCTCTAGTCAAAGAAAAAGAAAGGTACTGCAAAGAAATTAACTATCTGATCAATACAGATGAAATTTATCTGTAAATAAATATATATGTTAACCCACTCACAGATAATTCCCAAGTATTTATTCAGTACCTTCCTTGTTACTATACCTGTTACTTACAAGGAAAACTCAGTTTTCAAAGCTTTCTGTGTGACCGTTTTTGGTTTTTTTGTAGATTTCTGATAGAGTTCAAAAAATTTTGATTTCTAGGACAGAACAGAATAGTTTCCAAGAAACTATTTCATAGATTACCAAGGTTTTGTTTGTTTGTTTGTTGTTACATTATCAAATTTAAGAGATCAGGAAAAAATTTTCATAAACCTCTTTCTTCCTTGGCTACTCTAGTTATTATCAATTGTCCCTACTCTGCCACAGAACTTCTCTCTCATACCATAAAATTAAGTACTTAGTTTAGTTTCTCTATCCCCACATCAATAAAGGGTAGGTACTATGTTCATTCATTCAATATTTATTGAACACCTACTTTGAACTAAGCCAGCAGTTCTCAAAGTGGGGAACATTGGGGAACACTGAGGGGTCCCCAAGATCCTTTTAGGGAGTCTATGAAATATAAACTATTTTCATAATAATACTAAGAAGTTATTTGCCTTTTTCATTTCTTTCTCCCTGGGTATACAGTAGGGATTTCCAGAGATGATGATGTCATTGCTCTGATGGCTAATGAGACATGTGCCTGCATATTCTTGTGCTTTAAAAGTTTCCCAGTTTTATTGTTCACACTTCTGTTTGCTTTCACAATTCTCCCTACCCAAAAAAGCAATGTTTCTTTCCTGACCTACTGAAAGCAAAAGAGGTAATTTTGTTTTTACCATCCCCCCTCCATATAAGAATGGCTATATTTAACAATGCAATTAGAAAGAAACTTATAAGCAAGGAAATCTTCTCACCTCTCCTCCCCAAAAACTTCAGTTTTAATTTCTAATGTAATATATATTAATAGATATAAGCTATATAAACAGAGCTCTTCAGGGTCCTCAGCAATTTTTTAAGAGTATAAAGCAGAGGTCAGCAAACTGTGGCCTACAGGCCAAATCTGGCCAGCTGTCACAAGACAATTTTAGACAACAGCAGGATATTACTCTGAATCTGTGGAAGCTACTTAACTGGAAGCCAAAATACAGAACTAGCAAAACAGAAAAAAAAATTTTTTAATGTGGGTGAGAACGTTTTAAATGTGAACTTCTTTTGCATATAAAAAGAGTGAAACATTATTTAAAATCCAGGATAAAATCTGTACAATGAGATACTATGTAGACATTTTAAATGATAGGTTAAAAGTATATTTATTGACATTGTAAAGATATTTCATAATATACTAAGTGAAAAAAGCAGACTACAAATTAAATACAACCTCACTTAAAAAAATTACACTTCACTAATTCTAAGAGACACATTTTTTCACATTAACATCTTTGAAATTAGGATATGTCTTAAAACTGATAGCCAATTTATTATGATAGTCATGACAAATCATGGTTTAAATGGAAGCATTCCTTCTTAGAGATACAGAAAAGTGGTGCATCTTTCAATCAGTGGTGTCTTAGATTTGATTTGATGAAACAGTATATATGTTCCTCTATATCTGTAGGTTTATATTAAAAACATAACTATATGTAGCACATACTCGCTCATTCTTTCAGTAACTGTGGGAGCCAGACAGTGGTGATTTTTAAAATAGATATGGTTACTGCTCTCGTAGACCTTGCAGTCAAGTGAGGGAAACGGACACTGAATGCATAATTCAAACTGAATTGGCATCCTGAAGAAAATAAACCTCTATAAAAATACATAACAGAGGAACCTGACCTAGACTGGGGACCCATGAGGAAAAGATCCTTGAAGAAGTGACACTTTAGCTAATAAATGAATAGGGACTGACTAAAAAAAATGAATGGGTGGTGGAGAAGCATGCCAGACAAAGAGAACAGTATGTGTGAGGGCTGTGCTGGAAGGAAACATTCTTAACTAGTGCTGAAATGATGCCACTGGGGCTAGTGCAAGAAAAGCAAGAAGTCATGGTTTAAGACCAAATCTCTAAGGAAGAGAGGAAGGGGAGGGTCAACCCAGATAGGGGCTCAGAGGCCATATTAAGGCTTTAGCCGTTTATTCTAAATGATGGGAAACCACTAAAAGAGCAGGGGAGTGGCATGATCAAATCTGTGTTCTGAAAAAAACCACCCATGGAAAAAAGACTAGAGGGAGGCCAGAGTAGATAAAAGGGAGGTTGTCTAGTAGCCCATATATATATGGAATCTAAAAAAATGATACTGATGAACCCAGTGGCTGGGCAAGAATAAAGATGCAGATGTAGAGAACGGTCTTGAGGACATGGGGGGTGGGGGTGGGGACAACACGAAGTGAGAGTAGCACTGACATATATACACTACCAAATGTAAAATAGATAGCTAGTGGGAAGCTGCTGCATAACACAGAGAGATCAACTTGATGTTTGGTGATGACCTAGAGGGGTGGGATAGGGAGGGTGGGAGGGAGGCTCAAGAGGGAGGGGATATGGGGATATATGTATAAATACAGCTGATTCACTTTGTTGTACAGCAGAAACCGGCACAACAGTGTAAAGCAATCATACTCCAATAAAAAGTTGAAAAAAAAATGAGTATAATCAAGAGGCATTAGGACATGCATGGTCAGGAGGTACATGCATGTGCGTACATGCATGTGCATGCATGCATATGCGCACATGTGCACACACACACACACTCACACTGCAAAACTACATTTTCCTTCATAGAATTTATCTCCATTGTACTATATAATTATTTGTGTGATTATTTACTTAATGTGTATGTCCCATCACCAAACTATAGCCTCCATGAGAGCAGGCACAATGTTTTATTCAGCACTATATCCCCAGTAACCAGAGTACCTATGACACAAAGTAGGTACTCAATAAATACATAAAGAAAATTAACAAATTAAATATATAAATAAATACAAAACATACCAAAACGTAACAGGTTACCTTTGAGAGGTAGAACCACTAAAGGCTGAAATTTCTGTCTCTTGGCTTACTGAATCTTTTCTAATTTCTCTACAATAATGCACTTATAAAATTAAAACATCAAAAATTTTTAATATTATCGAATGAAAGTTAAACTGTGAAAGTAGAATGGCAACTATCATACAGATACTGCTTTTCACATAGCTTAAAATAAAGGAACACTAAAGCCCCACCTTTATGCAAACAGAAAGTATAACTGTCATTTGTTATTTTAAACAACTGAAATGTTTCCAACAAAGTTGAAGCTATTAACTAATATCTAGAGAGGGTACACACATTTGACTTCAAGACTCACAAACATCTGCTGTAAAATCTCAGCTATAGCATTTACAAAAAATTCACAGCTGATATCATACTTAATAGCGAAAGACTGCTTTTCCCCTAAAATTAGGAACAAGACAAGAACGTCCCCTTTTGCTATTTCTATTCAACACTGTACTAGGGTGGTTCAATGCAAAGCAGTTAGGTAAGGGGAAACAAAGGAATCCAGATTGGAAAAGGAGATGTAAAATTATCTTTATTTGTAGATGACATGATCTTGTAGTTAGAAAATTGTAAGGAAATCAAAACTATGAGAACTAGAGTTCAATTAGAAAACTATTAGAAAAAGAGTTCAAGAAGTGTGTAGAGTACAAGATTACAAAACTCATTGTATTTCTATACACTAGTAATGAACTGAAAATAAAATTAATAATTCTATTCACTATAGCATCAAAAAAAAGAATACTTAGAAATAAATTTAACAAAAGAAGTATAAAACTTGAACTCTGAAAATTACAAAACACTGCTAAAGAAAACCTAAATAAATATGATCATGTTTATGGATCAGAAGCCAATTTTGTTAAGACAGCAATACTTCCTAAGGTGATCTACAGATTCCAGCAATCCCTATTAAAAAAAAAATCAAAAACTTTTTGGGGCAGAAATAGAAAAGCCCACCCTAAAATTGATATGGAATTTCAAGGGAATAGCCAGAACAATTTTGAAAAAGAACAAAGTCCTGGTTTCAAAACTGACTACCACCAGACAGAGAAAGACAAATACATATGATATCACTTATATGTGGAATCTAAAATATGATACAAATGAACTTATTTACAAAACAGAAATAGACTCACAGACATAGAAAACAAATTTACAGTTACCAAAGGGGAAGGGGGGGTGGTAAATTTGGAGTTTGGGATTAACAGACACACACTACAGGGAACTATACTCATTATTTTGTAATAACCTATAAGGGAAAGGAATCTGAAAAAAGAATACACACACACACACACACACACACACACACACACACACACACACGGGAATCACTTTGCTGTACACCTGAAACTAATATAACACTGTAAATCGACTATACTTCAACTGAAAAAAAAAAAAAGAAAAAAAACTGACTACCAAACTATAGTAATCAAAACAGTGTAGTACTGGCATAAGGATAGATACAGGGTATAGATCAATGGAACAGAACTGACAATCCAGAAATAAATCATTATATTTATTTATGGTCAACTGATTTCTGTCAAGGATGCCAAGACAACTCTTGGGGAAAGAACAGTCTTTGAGCAAACAGTATTGGGATAACTGAAAATCCACGTGCAAAAGACAGAAACTGGACCCTTTTCTTACACCATATTCAAAAACCTAAGTGTAACAGCTAAAACTATAAAGCTCAGAAGCAAACACAGGACATAAGCTTCATGACACTTGATTTGGCAATAATTTTTTAGATATGATACCACAAGTATAAGCAACAAAAGAAAAAATAAGCAAATTGGACTTCATCAAAATTTAAAACTTTTGTGCAAACACTCTCAACTTGGTGAAAAGGCAACCTCATGGAACAGGAGAGAGTATATGCAAATCACATATTTGATAAGGGATTAATAATAAGAATACAGAAAGAACTCCTATAACTCACAACAACGATTCAAAAACAGGCAGTGGACTTGAATAGACTTCTCCAAAGAAGATATACAGATGCCCAACAAGCAGATAAAAGGATGTTCAACATCACTAATCATTAGAGAAGTACAAATCAAAACCACAATGAGATATCACTACATATCCATAAGGATGGCTATTATTTTTTTTTAAAAGAAAGAAAATAACCAGCGTTGGCAAGGATGAAGGATGCAGGGAAACTGGAACAATTGTACATTGCTGGTAGGAATGTAAAATGGTATAACCACTGTGGAAAAAAGTTTGTTGGTTCCTTAAAAAGTTAAACATAGAATTACCATATGACCCAGCAATTCTACTTCTAGCTTTATACCCAAAGGAGTTGAAAACAGGGACTTAAACACTGGTATGCCAATATTCACGGCACGATTATTCACAACAGCCAAAAGGTGGTAACACATCGTGTCCATCAACAGATGTGCACATAAAAAAATGTGGCCCATAAATATGTACACACCCACATATACACACACAATGTAAAGAAAGTAATGAAGTTCTGATACATGCAACAGCATGGATGAAAAACATCACGCTAAGTAAAAGAAGTCCATCACAAAAGACCACATGTTGTATGTGATGAATATGATATACTAGAATGGGCAAATCTATAGAGACAGAAAGTAGATGACTGGTTCCCTAGGGTGGCTGGTGGTGGGGCAGTTAGGGAAGAATAGGTATTGACTGCTAATAAATACTGAGCTTAATTTTAGAGTCATGAAAACGTTCTAAACTGACTGTGGTTATGGTTCACAACCCTGTGAACATACTAAAGACCACTGAGGTGTACACTTTTAATGGCTGAATTATATGGTGTGTGAACTACATTTCAATAAAGTTGTTTAAAAAAAAACTCATCTATAAGAATAAAGATCCTGCCACAGAAACCTTTTTGTACAAGCAAAGATGCATCAAGATAAACTATTCCCAATTCTGCTCTACAACAGCAGCATCCTATTTATTCATTATTAAGCATGGGAAAAACAACTTTCTCCTGCAACCCAGTTTCGTATCTATGCACCAGGCAAAAATTCTCAAAACTACCAAATCATTTCTTTACAAGGTAAGCCCTCCGTTGTACCTTAGCTTCTAAATCAATTTCATTTGGTTCCAATTCCTAGGAATATTTACAACACAATCTGTTTACCAAGGTTGAAGAGATGCCACAAAACAGTTGGCCCAGGAATAGCACTTTGGAAACTATAATTGCTCGGAGCAAGGTTTCTTAATCGGGGGTCCACAAATTCCCTAACTTTATATATAAAACGTTGTGCACTTATTTTTCTGAGAAGATCCATAGCTTCATCAGATTCTCAAGAGTCTAAAACCCAAAGAGGAGAATCAATGGATTGGTCAACTAACTGCGGTTCTGCATCATTTAATCTTCCTCACACTTCTTTGTTGTTGTTGTTAAAATAAGGAAGGTGACTCATGTCTCACAAGGTGGATGAAAGACTGAAAAATTACAAAGCTCAATGTAACTGGTTACTTATCATATGAGCAACTCATTTTTTATGTCCAGAGACATAAGTCCAAAGAGTCAAATTTTTGGAAGTTGGTAAATGTTACATCTACTCTAAAATGGATCGAGGAGTCAAAATTCTAGGTTAAAAAGGGGGAAAACACTATTTTGCTCTTTTCTCTTTTAGTAATTTGAAATAACCATTCATTTCTCAAAAAAACTCAAAAAACCTCATGTACCTACTGGGTCCCATTTACAATGTCAGTAGCTGAAGATACACTGGTAAAATCAGTCTCTGACCTCAAACAGCTTAAGCATAGTAGTTAGAATCGTTTTTTTGAAAGAAAGAGAAATGAGAATTCACAATTTACTTCCATGGCAAAACTTTTTGCCTTAGGACCAGTTTCTTAGAAAGTTGTAACGTATCTTCTAAAGCTTGTCTGTTTTGAAACACAGATAATTTATTATGATATTTTTCAACTCATACGATTTCCCTTCTAAACACTGTTACAGAGACCTAATATACATCACAGCTTCTGGGGTCCAATGTGTTTCAGTATGCAGAGAGTAATTACTTCAGTGTGTGTCATGTATAAAAGGAAATAATAGCACTGAATGTGCCAGTTTGCTTTTAAAATTTCAACTTCACATTCTTACACTACTTTCATATCTTAAGTCACAAGACATATTGGTTAACTAAAGGTAAGTCTCTAATAAATCATTACAGATCTGGAAAAGTAACAATCTAAAGTAACATAAAATAAAATCTTTTTTAAAGTGTAGAATTGCAAATATAACTTCAGACTAAGAAGTAGCTAGAGAAAATTCCATTCTTTAAAAAATTATTTTTAATTGGACTATTCTTTCCCCACAATCTAAATACTTCACTAGTACTTCTATTCCTCTAGAATCTTTCACCAGTAACTACTTGCTTTCTATTGCCATCCAAATAAACTCTTACCTGATCATATTCTGAAGCACCAGGATAGAGAGGCCATCCCAGGAACAGCTCAGCTATCACACAGCCCAATGACCACATATCAATAGCTTCACAAAATGGTAATCCGAGAATAATTTCAGGGGCTCTAGCAAAAACAAAAAGAGCAGATTAAAAAAATTCACACATTATTTTGGGAAAGTAACTATGTTGATTAAGCCTGGTTTTAGTATCAGGTAAAGGTACACTGATTTAATGAAACTGAAAACAATCTTTGGGATAAAACCCGTAATTCGGAACTCTTGGCCCCAGATGTGTTTTGAAATTTACAGCTTTTTGAATTTCTGAAAGCTACTACCCATGCATAAACCACACACTGCATAATAATCCCAATGGAGTTTAGGGAAGCATCCCATAATCAAACACATTAATATTTCTGCAACAAAACATATGAGCAATCACACTATGCCACACAAATACTTTAAACAGCCTTACATTGATTCAAGTCAGGTCTTGCCAATAAGTAAGTTTACACCAAACTCAGAAAAACATCTTTAGTTTTGAAAGCTAACTGAATTTTGAAATTATGCATAAGGGATTATGGATTTATTCTTTTTATTCTTAGCATCTTTTTAATTATGGAAAAATCAATTAGATGGCCTGATCAATAAATACCCCTTTGTGACAGAAATGCCTTCTATAGAGACAGTGGTTCAAATCCCAGTTCCATTACTTAATAGTTGTAGGCAATTAATCTTTCTGTGCCTCAGGTTCCTCATTCATAAAATGAAGATGAATACCTACACTACATAAGGTTGTGATAAGGTTTAAATAAATAAGTAAAAAATAATAATGATGATGATGACGATGTTGTTGTTCAAATATTAAAGCTCCCGGCCAGCGCCTGGCACATGGTAAGTGTTATGTAAGTGTTAGATAAAACAATGACTATGATTATTATATCATCATTCTTTTAAAACTTTGAACTCTCTGTGTGCTTTCAGAAAGATTCATTTCTACTAATGCTCCAAGTAAGAAACCCAGCCCTAGGGAATGTTACAGAGAAGACTATGGTAATACCGTAAACTAAGAGCTCTACGTATATAAATCCATCCAAGGCAAAATTATTATCCCCTCTATATTACACTTACAGACGAGGAAACCAAGACAAATAGATTAAGTAATCTGCCCAAATCACACAGTTAGTAAGTGGCAGAGCTAGAATCTGAATCCTGGTAGTCTAGCTCTGAAGTTGAGTAAATTATACTATCTCTAAATAAGTAAAAGTTAAATACATACCCATCTATACACATCTATTTGGTATGGTGGTATACATTGTATTTTTCAAATTGTGACTAAAATTAAGAGATAAATGGATTCAAAGGGGGGATGGTAATAACAGGTAAACATTATATTGGTAACAGATGACACTTATATAGTACTTATTATGTGCCATGCACTGTTCTAAGTTCTTTATAAATGTGGGGCTCCCTTAATCCTTACAACAATCCTATGAAAGCAGATATTATCACTTTAAGTCATCAGTTATAAGATACACATTTTTCACATTTTAACCTCTCTGAAATTAAGAAGATACCTGCAAATGATGTGTATTTTAGTTTAATGGCTGTGCTTTTACTCTCTTATTGGTACATAAATAATATTATATTTCATCTTACAATCAGTGGCACCTTAGATTCTATGTAAGAAAGTATCATTTCCATTTTACAGATGAAGAAACTGGGCACTGGCAGGTTAAGCAACTTGCCCAAGGCTGGAGCCCAGGCAGTCTGGATCCAAGCTCTGAGCTCTTAAATACTTTATCATCCCCAAATAATTTCCCTTCCTTCTTACAAGTCACAGAATTTGAATCTGTAAGGACACTCCAGATCCAGATCCCTCATTTAACAGGAGCTAAATGGAAAAGCAGATCTCTCCATTAGGAATCATCTAATAGGCCATGTCTCCTCACGGAGTGCCTAGGTTTCCCACATTTTATTTTCAAGCAATGTGTACTTATTGTTGCATTGTTTGTGTGTATAGCAGGGTGGGGAGACAAAGATTGAGTGGGGAGGGTATAACGATAGTTCCCTAAATAAGAATATCCTCCCAGAATAATTTCCTAAGTAGCCCCTAGAAAATGGTAAATTAGAGGACTCCACAGGGTCTAGAAACTTTCCTGATCCTTGCACAGAAATAGCAGAAGATCCAGGCCTGATGAGACTTACACTATTTGACAGCTAAGGGTAGAACCACTAATATCATCAGTTTTTGTACTATCTGATGTGAACTGTGGTTTTGTTAGCCAAAGAAAACGACCTTCAAAAGTGATATTCCTGTTACAAGTGGCTAGAGCCCCATATCACTGATGGAATTTCAGAGTTCAGTGAAATATAACCACTATGGCATGTTTGGTAGCATTAATAAACTAGAGGGTAAGAGTACCCAGAAACATAAAAGCCTTTCCAAAATTGAAAAGGAACAAAATTTTTACTTTCACTGAGCAGACTCATTAATTTCCAAGTTCATGACAGTGCCAAAAATAGCTGGCAGGGAGAATGCAAATGGCTTTGTGCCAAAATAAAAACTGGGCTTAGAACATTCCTAAACATCAACTGAAGAGCAGCAGATTGATTTTGCCATTCCCACTATACCAGGAAGACATTTTAAAATCCAAAAGGTAGGTCATAAGGAGGGGCCAGACCACGCAATAACTTACTTACTTTAAAAAGGTAGCCATAAGACGTGATAACTGTTAGATTTCTAAGGCTTAAAGTTTCAGGGAAATTAAGGAAAACACTAACTCCATCCCCTAAGCCCCATTAAACAAAAAAACCCTGAAGATTGGCTGGAATCAATTTTTCCATTTGGTTTTGCTCTGCTTCTGGAGTAACAAAAGCAGCTAAGTATTTCGAGTAAAAGCTCACTCAAAACAGTTGACGCTATCACATCTACCGTACAAAAAAGTAAGCATCAAGAGAAAAAAAATGAAAGCAGTAAAAATAAATAAACAAATAAAATAAAACAAAATAAAATAAAATAAGGCTGCTCAGTCTATTGAGGACTTTTCACTATCATTAGAGCCTAAAAATGTTAAACTTATGTAAACTCCAGGAAGCAAAAAGACTTAAGTGATCTTCTTTTATTGAAAATCATTTAGAGCAGGTTCACCTCTAAAGACTGAATGTTTTAACCTATGAATTCAGATCAAAATTCTTGATAATATTTTCATTACTATATCATCTTTCCCCTTGGCCTCCATTATTTCTCAATCCCTCAATATAAACTAGACACTGAAATTCTGGTTCTACTTCATCCGTATGAGTTAATTACTCTTCTGGGTCCCTTTCCAGCTCTGACATCCTAACAACTATGCCTGAAAAAAAAAAAAGTTACCTATTGAAGCACAGGAAAAAGGAAAACAAAACTACCAGTCTTCACTTTAGTAGGAAAATGGCATTAATTGTACTTTGGACATGGTAGCTCTCCTCTTTGAAGATATATTCCATCCTTTGAGAACAAATACTAAACAGGCTCTAACTGCTATAACCAAGTAGTAGAAATAACAATCCTTGCCTTTTGATTTCCCAACTTTAAACTCCTTTAAAATTGAAAAATTCCACCTAAGTCATAAACCTCTATTTCACTGGAACCCAGAGCAAGCTGAGGTTGGAATCACTTTAACAGCACAAATCATTCTCTGCTTATTTTCATGAACACTTTTGTTTCTTCTCATCTATCTCAGGGGCATCAAACCAAATAAGAGATGTTACATAAAGTCTAACTTCCTGCATCTGTGGCTTAGGTGTAACTGTGGTTTCAGTGTCAGATGAAACTGGATTGTTCGTTTGTCTAGGATAAACTGAAAATATGCCTTCTTTATCTAGACCATGTCCTTCCGTACATAACAAAGTGATCTCAGCTGTAAGGCCAGCGAGCCTGTTCAGAATGGAAAAGCATTGAATTTATAAGCATGGCAAACCTTTGTGCCTAAAACTCAAGCCCCAAAGACAGCAACTTGTCTTGGAATTAATCTGCATTTACATTTATATTTACAGTGGGCTAGGAAATAAAGTACTTTATTTTCACTGCCTGACATTTAGCCGTGCCCATGACCAACAGACACAGCACAGTGGCAAAAATTTATGTCAACTGATAGTACTCTGGCATGTTATCAGCAAGATGAAGCAATGTAAACTAAAAAGGAGGGTAAGAGGAAGGCTGGCTCTGGAGCCAGAATGCTTCACTGGTCAAAAGGATTTCAGAGAGGTTTTCAGAAAGACAAGAGGGTTAGGATTTAATGGACTCTAAGAAAGCAACAATGCAACATGAAGAGAGGACCACTGTGGATAAAATTAATGATAAAGAAGGAATGCCTGAGCTGCTGTTCCACTTGCCTTAGGCTCATCATCAAGTATCACTGTTATATAGTTTTATAAAACTATAAAAAGATAAAAATAGATGAGGGTGGACTGGAAGACAATGTTGTTAAGACGTCAATACTATGCAAAGTGATTTGCAGTCTTAGTGCAATCCCTATAAACGCCAATGAGTTTTCGTTCAGAAATAGAAAAATCATCCAAAATTCATATGGAATTTCAGGAGACTCCAAAAAGCCAAAACAATCTTGAAAGAGAATAAAAGTAGAGGTCTCACACTTCCTGATTTCCAAAATGTATTACCAAGCAACAAGTAATCAAAAAAGCGTGGTACTGGCATAAAGACATACATTTAGAACAATGGAACAGAAGAGAAAGCCCAGAAATAAACCCTTATATATATGGCCAAAGGATTTTGACAAGAGTGTCAAGACCATTCAATGGAGAAAGGACAGTCTTTTCAGCAAATGGTGCTGTGAAAACTGAATATCCACATGCAAAAGAATGAAACTGGACCCATACTTTATACCATACAAAAATTAACTCAAAATGGATCAAAAACCTAAATATAAGAGCTAAAACTATTCGAAGAAAATACAGGGCAAAAGCTTCATGACCTTGGTTTGGCAATGATTTCTTGGATATGACACCAAAAGTATAAGCAACAACAAAAAAGACAACTTGGACTTCATCAAAATTTAAAACTTTTGTGCAAATGACACTATCAATAGAATGAAAAGGCAACCCCATGGAATGGGAGAAAATATATGCAAATCATATATCTGACCAGGGATTAATACCCAGAATATATAAAGAACTCCTACAACTCAGCAACAACAAAAAACAATCCAATTCAAAGACGGACAAAAGACTTAGACATTTCTCCAAAGAAGACATACAGATGCCAATAAGCACATGAAATGATGCTCACCATCACTAATCATTAGGGGAATGTAAATCAAAACTACATGAGAAAAAAGACAGAGCTTACAGTCTAGCAACGTGTGCAGGAAAGTCATTGCTTTAAAAAAAAAATGGTATTAAAGCAAAAAACATTCAGGTAACTGCAGCCTGGTTGACATCTTGACTGCAATCTCATGAGACTCTGAACCAGAACCACCCAGATAAGCTGTTCCCAAATCCCTGACCCAGAAAAATTTGTGAGATAACAAATGGTTTTCATTGTTTTATGCCATTAAGATTTGGGGTAATTTGATAAACAGGAAAAGATATCTAATACACCCCTCCCCCTAAGTATTCACTAACCTGATTTCAATCATCACTGTAGATTATGTTGCCTGTTCTTGATATTTACACAAATGGAATCACACAGTGTATATACTCTTTTGTGCCTGGCTTCTTCCACTCATCATTAGAGCTGTGAGATTCATCCAAATGCTTACATTCAGCATTAGCTGTTGTTGTATGGTATTTCATTTCATATAATATAGCAAAATTTAGCCTCTCTGCTATTGGTGGACATTTGATTTTTTTCACCAAATTTTGGCTATATATGAATAAAACGTCTATGAAAACTTAAAAAAAAAAAACTACATGAGATATTATTTCACATACATAAGGATGGCTATTATCTTCCCCCCGACCCCTGCCCCCTCGCAAAAAAGAGAGAGAGAGAGAGATAAAGAAAGCAAATAACAAGTGTTGGTGTGTTGGTGAGGATGTGGAGAAACTGGAATCCTCATGCATTGCTGGTGGGAATATAAAATTGTGCAGTGGCTGAGAAAAACAGTTTGATGCTTCCTCAAAAAGTTAAAGAATTACCACATGACCCAGCAACTCTACTTATAGTTTTATACCCAAAAGAACTGAAAACAAGGACTCAAACACTTGAATGTCAATGTTCAGTACACCATTATTCACAATAGCCAAAAATGTGGAAACAATCCAAGTGTCCATGAAAAGATGAATAGATAAATAAAATATGGTATATACATGCAATGGAATATTATTCAGTCCTGAAAAGGAATGAAATTCTGATACACGCTACAGAATTTCAGAGATTAGACCTGAAAACATTATGCCAAGTGAAGTAAGTCAGACCCAAAAGGACAAATATTTTATGATTCCACTTATATGCAATATCTAGAATAGGCAAATTCATAGAGACAAAAAGTCAAATAGAGGTAACAGGGGGTGGGGGGTAGGTGGGTGGAGTAGTTACTGCTTAGTGGTTACAGAGTTTCTGTTTTGAGTGATAAAAAAAATTGGAAATAGATAGCAGTGAAGGCTATACAACACTATGAAGATACTTCACAACACTGAATGGTACATATTAAAATGGTAAACTTCATGTGAGGTAGGTTTTACCACAATTAGAAAAAAAATAAGTAGATGGCATATTTTCTAAGTCCCTATACAAGTTAAAATATCCTTACAGTATTTTCACACATAATATAAAATTCTTAGTTCAGAATTTCTGTTTCCTCAAAATGTATTATAGGCATTTGGCATGTTGGACATATCTCTTGATAAAACTTATTTTGTGGTTATCTTTTTTATTGTTTTACTTCCTGACTGGGCAAGTGTACAATTTGTGTATTAAAATAAATATCAGATTCCTTAAAATTAATAACTAGACAGATAAATGAGGTACTGAGAAATAAAAGCTCACTTAAAGACTTTCCCCTCTTCTTTCTTTCAGTAATGCTCCTTGGTTACAGTACAGACAAAATTCTATATATCAGCATTTAAGTTCTGTCCCAATAATTACTGTATATTGAAAAGGTAGCTTTATTAAAAGTATCAATATGGAAATAAAAATCACTAAAGTATAAGGTGCTTGGGTCAAAGCCATTTTAAGATAACCAAATAAGTTCATATGCAAATAAGTTCAAAGGACTATGGAGAATATTAAAAGGAGAAGAGACCTTAGAAATCATCTAATCCAATTCTCTCAATTATGCAAGAAACAAAATGTAAAATAATAAAATGTTGCTAGAGTTAAACTTGGAATTATTCCCAAGGCATCTTACTCGCCAAGATAGGAACCTGGAAAAAATAGCAGCATATGCCTAAATTCATCACAAACAAGTAAACATCTTATATATTTAAAGATACTTTAAAATGGGAAAATTAGGTATAATGGTAGCAAAGAAGGAACCAGATGCTAGTATAACTTAACTAGGAACAACCTTCATAATCAGACTGAACTAATTTTTCTAGAGTTAAAATTTCAGGAATAAAATAATGGTACATAAAGGACCGCCACACACATGGAATGAACTAAAATATATTATCCTATTCTGTGTTGAAATCTGTAAATAAATTGTTCTATGTAGATCTTTGTAATATATGTTAAACATAAAGACAGATCTCTAGTCTAAGACATATTTTTTAGCATTTGCCACTTGCCTGTAGTAACGTGACTGTAAGTAGGTTGAGCACACAGCTTTGGAAACGTGACTAGCAGAACCAAAGTCAATGACCTTCACTCGGTAGGGTTGGCGCACTGGATCGACCAGCATTATGTTTTCAGGCTTAAGGTCAGCGTGAATTAGACCAAGGCTCTTGAGCTTCATCAGGGCTGTGGCCACCTGCTGCAAGATTGGTCTGATATACTTGAGTGGCAGTGGGCTAAACTTGTTCTGCTTTAGAAAATCATATAAGTTCTGCTCCAGCATCTCGAACACAAGGCAGGTATGATTCTTATGCTGAAAACACTCATAAGAACGGACAAAATTATACTCATCAGCATTTTCACTGCTTAGGCGGGAAAGGATGCTCACTTCAATCTGTCCTTGTCTGGCATAGGAGGGGTGGTTCTTCAAGATTTTAATAGCCACAATTTCCTTGGTGCTCCGCTTCCAGCACTTAGCCACCTGTCCAAATGTTCCCCGGCCTAAGAACTCCAAGACTTCATAGCTGTTTGTCATAGAGCAAAGGATCTCATGCTGGACCAGCTGGTAATCCCCTTCTCCGCTGGAACTGCTGCTCTTTGTGGTCACAGTGGTGGTCGTGGCAGCAGCACCCACCACAGTCCTGTTTTGCAGCATGAGAGGGGGATGTTCTTCTATGATTTGCACACTACCGTTGCTGTCAACTTCCTCACTTTTTCTTTTCAGTCCACATTTTTGATACGGCTCAAGCAAAGAAACGTTGCTTCTGTGAGTCAGGGTCTGGCTGCTTTGGAAGGTTGATGTAGCAGCACTGGCCGAGCTATCAGCAGCTGTTACAACAATATGCTCCACTGCAGGAGCTGGGAGGAGGAGGCCCTGGTCGTAAGCAGGGATGTTGAAATTTGCTACCTGGTGAGAGGAGTTGGCTTGCCCTTGTGTGGCTGGGAGGGTTTTGCTGTGGGTATAATATTTGTCGTTGCTGCTCTGTCCAGAAACATCCCAGCCAGAGGGCTCTATTTTCAGTTTCTTCGCACTACAGAAGGCACTCGACGACACTGATGGGGGGGAAAACACCTGCAGCTGTGATGCCATACCTACATTGAGAAAGAGGGAGAATTAGGCCCTCAATTATACAACCCCTCAATTAGTACATTAGAAAACTTTCAGTTTAGAAAAAACACAAGTAAACATATATCTAGCTGAGGTTGTATTTTATACATTTTCCAAAACATGTTTCTTATTATAGAAGGATAAACTTTTTGGTCTAATTACAAATCCTGAATCACTCTTTGAGACTCAGCAATAATAGGACATATTGTTAAAAGAGTATGAACATCTATGATGGTTTATAAAATAAAAACAACAATAATAATAGCTTTGATGATTGATCACTTACTATGTGCCAAGTGGTAGTCTAAGCACTTCATACACATTACTCATTTAATTGTCACCACAACCTTTTGAAAAAGATACTATCATTATTTCCATTCTGCGGATGAGAAAACTAAGGCACAGAGTGGTTAAAATAATTTGCCCAAAATAACACAGCTCTTAAGTGGCAGCACTAGATTTCAAACGCAAGCTCTTTGGCCCCAGAGTTCATTCCACAGCTCTGTCTTCATTCCTGCCCTGATTAGCCTTTTAATCAATTATTTAAATGTAGACATAGATGGCATGCTTATAAAATTCATAGATGAACCAAATTTGGGCAGGATACTCAATATTGCTAAGTAACAGGCCCTAAATGATCACCGAGCAGAAACCATAAAGGTAAATCTAGCTGATGACATTTAACACAAATATAGACTTCCTACTTAGGTCCAAAATCTGGCCAGCGCAAAGCACAAGGATAAGAGACACAAGATTTTGCAGAGACGTATACGAAAAATACCTTGTTAGCAAGAGAAGCACTATGTAATAATGTTCCCCTCCCCTCAAAAGCTAATTCAATCTTAAACTATACTCACAGAAAAAGCAGTATCCAGAATGTGGCAGACAAAGTGAAGGCAACTCACTCTGCTCAGATTACAAATAAAACAGTGTCTAGCCCTGTCCACTACATTGTAAAAGGACTATTGATAAACTGACCAGAAGAAAGTAATCAGGACGAGGCAAAGCCCAGAGAGGATCTTCTGAAGAACCTCGGGAAGTCATCCTTAGAAAAATATGGGGAAAGGTAATAAGGACCGCCCACCTTTCTGTCCCTGAATGTCCCATAGACACCTCAAGCTCAATAAGCCCAAAGATTAATCCCAAAGCTAATATTTTCAGAATAAAGTCCAAACATCTGACCTAGCATACAAGCCATTTCATTTTTATCTTCTCCGTTCACAATCATATAATCCTCAGATGCCTCAGGGCTCCATACTAATCTCTCTTCTCTTGTTCCCTCTTCTCACTAACTGCTTCCCCAGCATTAGTCACCTGCGAAAAATTCATGAATTTCTCTCTCTAATCCAGACTTCTCTCTTGAACTCGAAATCCTTATTTCCAAATAACCACTGCACACTTCAACCTGGATATCTTAAAGACATCTCAAATTCAACATGTCCAGAATTAAATGTTTGAGCCTCCACCCCACACCCAGTTTTTTACCTCAATTATGAGACACCACCATGCATCCAACACCTCAAGCCAAAAATCAAGGAGGCAGTGAGTGCAGTTTCCTCATCTATAAAATGGTGACAGCAATACCTACCTTATGGGGCTACTCAGAATTAAAAGATATAATAAACACGATGTGCTCAGTGCCTAGAACTCATTTAATATTATTATTCTGACTCATTCCCCTCTCTTGTTCCCCCCCTTAATCCCCATATCTAATCTATAACCAAAACTTGTCACTCTACTTCCTAAGCATTTCAAATCAGCCATTTTTTCTCTACCATTATTGGAACTTTTCTAGTTCAAACTGCCAGGAGCTCCCAACTCATCTTGAATACACTCAGGGAATCTTTGTTTTCAAACTATGCAGTATAGGAGGGCTGCTCTTTCTTAACCATCTCCCTCCTTCTGCCTCCAGGGTCTTTCATTGCTTTGGGGATAAAATCCAAAATCCTCAACTTGCCTTAAAAAGCTCCCCCCAAATCTGGTTGCTGTCTTCGAAAATCTCCCCACCTCAATTCCTCTACCACTCCAGCCGTACTGCCCTTCTTTCAGTTCTTGCGAGGCCCTCTAATATGCTGGAGACTTTCTGCTAGGAAAACTGTTTGTTCTTGCTCTCCCTCACACACACAAAGACTCCCCACAATCATCACCACCACTGCATTCCCACAACACCCTGTACGTACATTATAACATTATTTATTTAATGTTACATTCCCAGATACTGTAGAAGTTCCACAAGAGCAGGTACCATATCTGTCTTGCTCTTTTGCTTACACCACCAGAACCTATCACAGACTCTGGCAATATACAGACTCAGTATTTGTTGGTGATTTGACCACTGCTTACCAACCATATTTCTACTCCCTAATCTTCACGTTAAACTGCAGGATTTTCAAATGCTTGTTTTGTTTTGTTTTTTGAGGTCCCTTTTTTACCTGTGCAGTCCCTGAGATATGGGGGAAGTCTCCACTCTAGTACACACAGTGTAATTTTATTAGTCATAAGAGAACAAACACACACAACTAGAAAGGAAGGAAACATGACAAGGGATGTTACAGAACATATAAAAGCAAAGTATACACTTCTTTGTGCCTGAGTGCAACTAAAAACCATCTGCACTGGACAAGATAACTGGAAGGAAGAACAACTCCTGAAACTTCAATTTCTAAAATGCTGTCTGGATTTACTTTAAACAAGAGTTTCTATAATTTATATAAATGTTGAAGAGAAAAAAGGTGTGAATTAAAAGAATGTTACTGCAGTTTAACTCCTAGGTTACAAATTTACAAATCATCTTATTCTACCTATATCAATGACATAATACCAAACTGTAATAAAAGAAAAACTGAAATCAAGTAGTGCCTTTACAAAACTTACCTATTAATATATACAAAAATATTTCTTGTCATCATAAAATCAAGCCAATTTTTGAACAATGAGAGGAAGCCAATTTTTGAAATTTGTCTTCCATCATATATTTGTTGAGTTACTAATTTTAACAATGTGTCAAAAAACATAAGCACAACCTTCATGTACCTAAAAGTATTTAATAAAAAAAATTGAATACTGTACAAAATTTGCAGTTTGTAGCTATGTGTAGGAATATGAGGGCTTAAAGTAATCATACCAAAAAGAATTCATGAAATGTAACACCAAACTTTTAAAAGTATGATGATCATAACCAGACACTTTTTAAAAGTATTCCGTTTACCAGAGGAATGTTAACGACAATTTCTCACCCAATGAACAAAATAACAAATAGTGATGGCTTCAAATTCACACTGAGCACTGCAAAAAGCACAAGTTCCAGGAAACTGTTCAGGAAGTTTAAGTATACAAATGAATATAATTCTTATTCAGTAAAACAAACTTAAGTCCACCCACAGGGAAATAACAATCCAAAACTCCACTGACCTTCCCCTCTCCGCAAGGGTGTGTGGCACTGAAGTCAACATCATGCCACCAGGACTCTTACAGTGTGACTGAGACTCATCCTGACTTCAACTAGCACTAGGTGAGAAGGAAATCAAAATTGCCTAGAAAAAATCTACACTCTTATTTATATAACACTCTGAAATTCAGCTAAAAATAGCCATTTCTAGACACAAAATAAAGATACTATATCTCACAAAATTTGCTTTTGCTTTTTTGGGGGGGTGGGGAGGTTTGGGGAGGCACTTTTCTCCCTAGGCTGAGACTTCCCAAACAAAACCATGGAACAGAATTAACATCTGTGGAAAATTTACTATGTATCACACATTGTTAAACACATTACACATATTTTCAATTCACATGAGAACAGCTCCCAATAAATTAGAAGCTAACTTCCTGAAAATGTTGCACCTCTTGACTCTAGCAATAAATTAGTCTTTTCATTTCAAACCTGACTTTCCAAGGATTTAGCCATCTAAATATAATGACAAACTTGCCCACTGCATTAATCCCAAACTAGAACAAAAGGCAAAAGGCTACCGGTACCTGTACATATTGCTAAAAAGAGAATTGAGTCTTGCTAGAATACAAGGCTTTCAAAAACAGTCAAATTAACAGCTTCCCCACTCCCTGCCATGGGCATATCCATTTAACAACATTTACTGGGTGCCCCATCCTATGGGCACTACAGGTAGACAATCTTACCATAAATAATTCTAATAAATAACTATGAATGAAACAGCTGAGTATGACAACCACTGTAATCATTTTCAGTGTTGTGCCCTTGGTCTTTAGTATCTTCCACATTTTCCCTGGCACACCAATGATAAACTCCTAACACTGCTGTCTGGAGTCATCTTTGTCTTTCTGATCCAATTTAACAATTGGTGACCTAAATAACCTAAAGTCAGTACTGCGTATTGATTTCTTCCTCTAGCACTTGCCCTCAGCTGACAAGTACACATATGCACATATTCTCCCGCACACTGATATATAAAGAGTATTCATATCACTGAAGTGGGTAAATAAGAATACACATTCTGTAAAAAAAAAAAGATAGGATTGGGAAGAAAACTCTTTCACTGGGACACCAGATATCTCTCACTCCACCCCTGCTGCATAATCCTGCACTACTTACTTCAACAGCCAAACGTGTCTTCCCAAATGGTACTCTCTAGCCCCCCTTTTTTAAGCTCCTTTTTCCAATTCATTCTTCACCCTACAACTGAAGGTTTTAAAAATACATATCTATCCTTCACTTAAAATTTTAGGATAAAGTCCAAAATCTCTAATTTGGATTGTCAGGCTTCATAAGATCTGGACCACGATTATTTTTGTTGCCTCATTTCACCGACTCTTTCCCCCAGGCACTCTCTTTTCCAGTAGTTTGAAATGACTCTAGGTCTAGAGTAGGCCTTTATTTCTCCTGCCCCGGTTCCTTCACATGGAACATTCTCTCTCTGAACCTCATTTTACCCTCTTAGTTTTCTCTTCCTTTAACTACTACTTATCTTTTTAAAGCTCACTTTTTCAGTGTGGCACTGGCCATTGGTCTGGATCACAATCTACTCCCTCCTTCACCTCAGGCACAAGGCTAGACTACATTTACCAGTCCCTCACTCCAATAAAAAGTGATGTATGAGCCTTTAGTGTTCCTTTCCCTTTCCACCAGGAGGAACCCATGGAGACCCAGTTTCTGCCATGAGACAATACTCAAGGGACTGGCAGAGCAGCAAGATGGAAAGAACATGGGTACCTGAATGATCATGTAGAGCACAGCCACCTGCCCACCAGGAATGCTCACTTCAACCTGGAACATTTACTTCAGGCTGTTACATGAAAGAAAAACAATTTTCCTTCAGCAAGATTGTTTAGTCAGCCCTAAGCTGACAAATACACTCAGGAAAGCCTTCTCCGGACCACTAGGTTAGATTTCCTGATAAAGGCTTCCCATAGCATCCTCTACTACAGAAGTAGTAGCACTTACCACACTTGTACATATTTATTTCATTTATTCATTGAACAAAGGTATTCTTAGCACGTAGTATGTCTGCCTGGCACTATTCTAGACCCCAGGATAACAGGTTCCAGAAGGACAAGATCCCTTATCTCCTGGAGTTTACTTTCTACTGGGGAAACAAACACCTCTCCCTCAAGAAAATGGCAGCTAGTGATAAATGTTATGATGAAAACAAACACAATAACATGATAGAGATGGTGGGAGGGGGAGAGATACTCTTTGGTGGTCAGGGAAGGCACTGTAAGATGGTGGCACTTAAAGCTGAGACCTAACTGACAAGAAGGAGCCATCCCAGTGAGAGAACAGTTAGTGCCAAGATACACTCTTGGCCTATATGAAGAAGAGAGCAGTATGGATGGAAGGGAACAAGGGAAAAAAATAGTAGAAACAGGACCCAAGAAGGCAGACAAGGGCCAGAATACATACTGACTTGTGGGCCACTCTGGGTTTTTATTCTAAGTATGACATGACTATTTGAACTATTTATTTAAAAGTTGACTTCTCTTCTAAACTGCAAGTTCCATGAGGGCAACCTACCTCACCCGTAGGTAACTTCTTCTTTTGTATCAGCATCAATCACAATGGCTGGCATACAGCATGTGTCAAATGTTTGCTAGAATGAATGACTATAAAGAGATCACATTACTGCTCCATATATAAATGTAAGGAGATCTCAGAAGTCATTCTGACTAAATTATAAAAATACTCACATGAGATAGAAATTACAGTCTCTGGTCTACAAGAGAATACCTTTCTAAGTATAGTGATACAGAAGGAAAAAATAAGCTTGAAACCCTGAGGACAGCATTTGAATCAAAGTTCCCCACCCCCTTTCCTGTACACTTCCTTCACATGGAACCATGTGAAACGAGCCAGTTCCCTAACAAGTATGCAAAACAGGGTGTGGAATAGGTGGTGGTAGCTCACAAAGAAGTAACTCTACAAGTCTATGTAATTTCCAGCCATTTAAACCAATTTTGTAATATTTTGGTAAACTGGCTGAGGGGTGTTTTCCTTCTAGGCAGGATATTTTTTCCTAAATTTCAACTGCTCTCAGATTTATTTGAAATGATGACTCTATAGCAATAGAACAAAAGTAGGTGTTTTTTGTATTTGGTAAAATGGTACTCTCTTAGTATGTGCACAAGGACAGTCTATAAGGTCTACAAAGTTTAGACTAAAGAAAACTATATCTCAAAGTTTCTATCATAAGACAAATGACAAATTAACAAAGAAAACATAGATCAATATGAAACATAAACACTAAGATAGGACCCTGTTTAGATCAGCCAGAAAAGGCCTAAGGAAAATAGGACTCCAGTAAGGTAACAGTTTGGCAGATGGAAGGTACAAGGTCTCACAGATGAATGAGAACTTTTGCCAGTGTGCCAGGGAATATGGAAAAATGAAAAACTGTTTAGAGTAATGTATTGGATTGGAGCAGAAGACACTGGCAAAAAAAGGACAGGAATTCTTACAGCTAAAATGGACCTTAAAAGACTCTTTCTAAAACCCCCTAATTCCAAGATGAGAAAAAGTAGACCCAAGAAAGCCCAACAAGTTTTACACAGAGCTAATGAGCAGTGATGCTGGCAAAGAATGCAGGTTTTCTGATTCTTTTTCATTAAGCATGGTGGGAAAGCCCTGTACCAGACACCCTTAAAGAATTCAAAAGAAACATACGTAAGTTTCCCTACCTCCAAAGAACTTAAAATGCTACTTAGGTAATATGACACATAAAAAAGAAAAATATAAAAACAGGATGTAGAATTTTTTTAAGTGCCAAATTATGCTCTACAAAAATACATAAGGCATTTAGGGAGCTGGGAGATTAGGAACAAAAAATAAAAACAAAAAAAGGAACCGAAAAGCAAATCAGTGATTGTTGAAGTGGTACTTGAAAGAAAAATTATTTTGATGACTTGTGTTCAGAATGGCATGAAATTTAAGGGAAGAAACTGGGGAGGAATTAATAACTGTAACTTTTTTTAAATGGATTGCTTTATATAATCATGAAAATGAAAATTAAAGGGCCAATCAGGAAGTTCATGTCTGCAAAATAACTTCAAATTACAAAAGAACCAGTTACGATATATAACAACAAGTTGCATAAGTTCCAAGTGTGAGAAGTTTATAAGGCAGGTTTGGCTCACTGACTTCTACCAACACAACCACAGACTAAGCTGTGCTTATGAAAACAAAACCACAGAACAAACGAATTCTATTTTCCAGAGAACTGTGAATGTTGAGGTTATCTTTTCTTTTAGGAGAGAGTTCTGGTTTAGTGTTTAATCTCAACCAACTTGCTCTGCAATCCATAAAACTACAATGTCCAAAGACAAGTTAAACTATTCGTGAAGACATCACCAGCAAAAGTCCTACTTACTAACCAGTGACAGTATATTTATAAGATCTCATTCACCATTTTACTGGTAAGATGCTTTACTGGCGTGGCTGCCTCCAGTTCCAACCACAAGTACTTTAACAAAATATCCTTCAGGCCAGCAACAGTGTCTTAAAGTCAATGATATCCTTCACCATACCAGTTTTATAACACAGAACCCTGAGATGATGACATGTATCTCCAAAATCATCAGGTAAATTAACAACTATTATATAAAACGACTTGTTAGTAGATTTTTAGATGTTTTTAGAGACAGCTTTAGACCTGCAAATAAAAAGAGCTGGTAATGATTTGCATTCTCTATGATCTTAAAAAAAAAAAAACAAAAAACACTACAGACCAGAAATCAAAAATAGCTCTACACAAACAAGAGCAAAATTGTAGGTTTTGCTGAGGGCATCAGCCACTTAATTTAACCCCGCTTCATCAGAACAGGAAGCCATGCTGCTGTTTTCATCAGTTACTAGGAAACAAATAAGATAAAGGGCAGATTGGGCAGAAGAGTCTATAGCTGAAATTAATATTTTGATGCAATGACTGAAAATCCCAAAGCGTCACTAAGAAAATGCATCTAGGGCTGCCTCAAAAAGAGTATCTACAACTAAGTCAGTGGTTTAAGTGCAGGAAGGACACGCTGGAGCTTGAGGTTGTTTTTTTTTTTTTTCCCCCTTCTCTAGCCCCTCCTCCCTTCCCCCAGCTAAACAGGAAAGAAAGCGCGCCCAGCGTAAACACAGGCCAAAGCTCACGGTCTGTCACCACAACAAATTGGAGGTTAGACCAGCGCTCTTGGAGACCGAGCCCTACGTCTTGGTTGCTAGGCACAAAAAAACGGCCTCTTTCCCACAGACCTGTGAACAGCCGGGGGCCTTACCCAAGAGTTTTGGTTGTTTTGTCGACCCCCCTCTTTTTTTTTAACGAAAGCTTTGAGAAAGTGGCGACAGACAGCAAAACTTTCCCTCTGAGCCAGACCTCTAGATCTGCCTTGCACAGATATACATTAGGTGGGCCGGTCCCACGTAGTCGCCACCATCATTACAATTTACCAACCTAACGATTAAAGAACAGGAGCGGAGAGGGCAGGAGGGCTTCCACACCCACCCCACCGCGGCCGTCCGTTCCAGACACCGCTTCCCGGTCCCCAACAGCACAAATAACCCCAAACCACGGCCCTAAGCAGAGCTGTGAAATTTACACGCACAAGCCACACACTGGGAACCGGCCACGACGGCCGAGAAAAAGCCGGCCGAGTGAGGAGACGCCAGGCGGCCCCCTGTCATCTGAGGACAACACACCCAGGAGAGAAGTGGCAGGACGCTGGGGGAGTTGCCCCGAAAACAAGCCTGCAGCCTCCCCACTTTCCCCGGGACGCTACCCCCTCCGCGGCCGTCAGCGGCCGGGCCGCAGGGCTCGGCGCCGGGTCCCGGGTGGGGGCTGCTGAGGGAGGCGCCCCCGCCGCAGGCCAGGCGCCCCGGAGAGCCCGCGGCCGGCCCGGCCCCGCCACGGGGAGCCGATGGGAGGCAGCTCCCTGACGAGGCCCTGGCCCGCCCGCCTGCCCCGACTCACCGCCGGTGTGTCTGGTTCTCAGCCGCGAGCTGGGGCTGCCGTGAGGAGGCGGCGGAGGAGACGCGATCCGGGGCCCCGCCGCCGGGTCATCATACCCCCCGCGCGAGCCGGCCCGGGCCCCGGCCCCCGCCCCCCGGAGCCGTCCCTGCGCCCGTCCCGCGGGGGGAGCCCCCTCAGCCTCCCGCCCACTCCGCCGCCCGGCCCCTCTCCGCCGCCGCCGCCGCCGCCTCAGCCCCGCGCGCTCCCGCCTCGGCCTCCCGCTGCCGTCCGGGGCCACCGCCGGGCCCCTCGCTCGCTGCTGTCGCCAGACTCGACGAGCTGAGCGCCGAGTGGCCGCCCCAATCCGGCCGGCCCCGCCTCGCGGGAACCAGTCCCCAGCCCCACGCCATGACACCTACTGAGGCGGAAGTGCGGGAGAACGGAAGAGTTAGGTCGACCTCATAGCACCGGTGGCAGTGGGAGTGGGTGGGCCTCCGTGGGGAGCCAGCGTGGATCTAGTGCGGGGGTCGGCTCCCCGCCCCCTCCGCAGGCAGACTCCGCGGTGATTTAAAGGTGCTTGGTGGCGGTGTGCGGGTCCAGCTTTAAAATGTCATCCCCGCCAGTGTGACATCACCGCCGCTTAGTGTGACACCCCCAGAGATTGGGCAGCGCACGGGGAGGCAGTGCCTACCGGGGAAGCCCCCTGCTGGTGAGGAATTACCTCAGTTTAGGGTTTAATGTTTCGTTGCCATCTAGGGACGTTCTAGCTGCGGAACAGCGGTGTATAGGATCTGGGAGCCTCCACGCACATTAGGATTCCCTGAGGGGGTCTTCCATTGCCTCCTTGGGAACCTGGGTTTGCATTAGGAGGTGAGATAGAATAGCTGTGCTCTGAACCCCTCAAAACCTGCAGTGAGCTAATACTACCATAATTTTCTCTCCTCTACCAGGAGATAGTAAAACCGGGTATTCAGGAAACGGAATGCGCTGGGCACGCAATGTTCTGGGAAAATAAACACTGCGTGAAAACTAGGTTATCCCGATAGAAAGACAGTTGCCATCTCCCTGGGCCAAGAGATTCTGGGAAACTTCAGATATACGTCTTGCTGTGTAAAATGCTCTGATTCCTAAAGTGTGGGACATTTTTAGGGAGATGGTAGTATAGTTTTTTCCATCCCACAAGTACTGGAGGCAGCAAAGATCTGAGCCCTAGAAAGTGGCTGTACAGCGCCATGGGTATTTTTTTGCATATACTCTTTAAGGAGAGGGCAGATGTAGCTAAGACAAGATTCTGCTATCAGGTTATATTTCTCAGATCTCATTCATTATACATCCTTGACCTCTTTGGATCGAAGAGATGATTTTTGTGAAGATGTGCTAAAGTGGTTATGCTACCTTTGGGTTTCTCTCCTGGCTTAACACCACTGGGAGCAGTTCTATTTTATTGGGAACAGGGAACTTTATTTCCCTAGAGGACCAGGGTTAGCAAGAGTGTTCAATCCCACAGGGCAGGATTGTTTGCTTCTTTTCACAGAAACTTAGAGAACATAAAGTCCTACACTGGGCTGACCTGGGAAACATCAAGACATGGAGAGTGGGTGAGCACCCCTGTTTGGGGAGCCAGGAAAAAGGCAGAACTTGAGCTCTGGGGTAGAACAGATCCTACTTGAAAAGCAGGCTTCCAACACATTAATTGCTTACCATTCCTTGGTTCAACCCAGCTCCATGACAAACCTCTAAGTGCCTACTCTCCCACATTATGTCCCTTTCCTCTTTCAAATACCTCTCAAAATTCGCCTTTAGGAAGGCGTTCCTGATTGACTCCCACTTGATTTCTAATTATTCAATTCTGGATCATCATTTGACTACTTCATTTACTTCTTGTACCTTATTTACTTATACTTGCTGATCTCTGTTTTCATTGTTCTTTGGTCATTTCCTCAGTCTGTCTCACTACATGGAGACCTTAAAATCTAGTATTTTCCCCTCTCTAATATTCATCCAGCCCTCTAACAAACTCTGCCTGCTCAATGCCAGGCACTCTCGTAGACACTGAGTCAGATGCAAGATGAATAAGACATGGTCTTTTCCCTCAGAAAGCTTACAGTACAGTCTAGTGAGGAAAAAGAAAAAAAAATGCACGGAGACGTATATCTAAGATTTGAGTGACAGCATCAGGGAAGATTTCAGAGAAGGTGATGTTTAAACATGGTATGCTCAAAGAAGTTTCAGAGTTTAATGTAACTAGAGTTCAATTGTCAATTCAGCAAATAGCTATTGAGTATCTTCTGTATGCCAGGCACCGTGTTCGAAGTAAAGATACAAAGAAAAAAAGGCATGGTCTTTGCCCGGAAGGAGCTTGTAGTTCAGCAGAGAAGTGGCAGGATATGGAAACAGTAAGGTAGGCCAAGTCAGATTTTGAAAGGCAATGCAAAGCTAGTAGAGATTTAATCAGACAGTTAATATGAAGGAATCTATGCTTTAAGGAGAGAACTGGTAGCAGGGAGGAGAATGGCAGGCTGGAGTGGGCAAAGACTGGAGAAAGAGTCTAGTTAGAAAACTATGATGAGGGTTTGATCAATCAGGGAACATGGAGAGAAGGGGGAGGATATGTGAACTATTTCCTCCCAAAGTCAGGGCAGCTGGATAGGGAGATGGAACTGTTGCCAGTTGGAAGCATTGATGTCTCATCTAGGGTGTGATATCCCTCTAGGGCCTGGAGCCTAGATTCAGTGTTGTGCGCCAGAAGTCACTTACTCAGGAGCTGCAGTGCTTAAGGCCAGGTAGGAGAAGCTGACCAAAAGGCTGTGTCTTGAGAGAAACTGAGTCAAAAAGCTAGGCAAACTATCCAAACAAGTAGTAAATCCAAGGGACCAAGAAGAAAAAGAGAATTCAAGTAGAAGCCAACAGTTGTAAAACTGGGAAAACCAGATGAGAGTGAAGGTCTGAAGTAAAGAATAGGAGGAAAAACATGGAAAAATCCTTTGAATCAACAAGAGAGAATCCTCACTGATTTTTTAAATCTAGACTCCAGAAAACTTTTTATTTGGAAATGATTTCAAATGCATAGAAAAGTTGGAAGAATAATAAAAGGGGTACCCATACACCCTTTACCCAGATTTATTTATTAATGTTTGACCCCGTTGCTTTAACATTTGCATTCTCAGCCAAATAGATTACACACACATTTTTATCTGACCATTTGAAAGTAAATCGCATACGTCATGCCCCTTTATCCTTTAATATTTGAATGTCCTAAGAATAAATACATTCTTTTACATACACAATCAATTATCAATTATCATACAATTATCAATTCTAGGAAACTTAACATTGAAAAAAATACTTTTATCTCATCTACCATCCCTATTCCAAAGTTATGACAATTATGTCTTTCTTACCATCTTTTCCTCTTCCAGTATAAGATCCAGTTTAGAATCATATATTCCACCTAATTGTCAGTCTGTTTAGTCTCTGTTAATCTGAAAGAGTTCCTTAGTCTTTCTTTGTCTGATATTTTTGAAGAATACAGAATCCTTTTTTTTAAAATATGTATTCATTTATTTATTTATCGAGTCAGTTGCTGTACGTGGGATTTTTCGTAGGGGGGTGCGAGCTCTTTGGGGTGCGAGCTCTTCCTTGCAGAGCGTGCACTTCTCTCTAGTTGCGGCTCTAGAGTGCAAGGGCTTTGTTGCCCTGTGGCATGTGGGATCTTAGTTCCCTGACCAGGGATCAAACCCACGTCCCCTGCATTGGCGGGAGGATTCTTAACTACTGGACCACCAGGGAAGTCCCAGAATTCTTTTTTAAAATAACAGAATGCTCCTCATTTTAGGTTTGTCATTTGTGTTTATCTCATGTTTATTCATTATTCAATTCAAGTTATCCATTTCTGGCCAGAATAATGATATTGTGTCCTTCTTAGGGTATCACACCCAAAGTTAGATGATATCTCTGTCCCTCATTGGGTGATAATATTTTTTTTTATTGAAGTATAGTTGATTTACAATATTGTGTTACTTTTATGGTGTACAGCAAGGTGATTCAGTTATATACATATTTTTTTCAGATTATTTTCTTTTCTAGGTTATTACAAGATACTGAATATAGTTCCCTGTGATGTACAGTGGACCTTTGATGCTTATCTATTTTATGTACAGTAGTTTATATCTGTTAATCCCATATTCCTATTTTATCCCTTCCCCTGCTCTTTTTCCCCTTTGGTAAACATCTCTGTTTTCTATGCCTGTGAGTCTGTTTCTGTTTTGTATATATATTCGTTTGTATTATTTTTTAGATTCCGCATGTAAGTGATAGGGTGATAATAATTTTGATCACCTTGCTGAGCTATCTGATTTCTCCACAGTATGTTTATTTTTTTCTTGTTATAAGCAATCTGCGGGGAGATACCTTAGAACATGCGAATATCCTGCTCCTCATTAAACACGTTCCTTTACATTTAGCATCAATTGATGATTCCTGCCTATACCAATTCTCCCTTCTCTCAATTCATTTAGTTAATTATCTATTTATTAATGATATAGATTCATGGATTACTATATTTTTCAATGACATTACTGTCTTTATGTCCTTAATTATTTGGATGCTGAAGTTTTCCAGATTTAATCAGTGGGTGCCTTTTCAAGCTCCTGTGTCTTTTTTTGGGGGGGCACACTCTTTGGCATGTGGGATCTTAGTTCCCCAACCAGGGATTGAACCTGCACCCCCTGAATTGGAAGCATAGAGTCTTAATCACTGGACTGCCAGGGAAGTCCCTCCTGCGTCTTTTTTTTTTTTTAATAAATTTGTTTGTTTGTTTATTGGCTGTGTTGGGTCTTTGTTGCTGTGTGCGGGCATTCTCTAGTTGCAGCGAGTGGGGGCTACTCTTAGTTGTGGTGCATGGGCCTCTCTTGTGGAGCACAGGCTCTAGGGGTGCGGACTTCAGTAGTTGTGGCATGTGGGCTTAACCACTGCGCCATCAGGGAAGTCCCCTCCTGTGTCTTTTTTAGCATGTCTCCATAACAAGATGTTCTAGATTCATCTTGTACTTTCTCTTCCCTAGCCCTAAAATCAACCATTTCTCTGAGGAGTCCTGGTTCTTTCTGTGGGGAATTACATTAGAAAACAAGGTCTGGGCACTAGGGCCACAATGATTTCTTATAGGATGCTTGTGGCCTTGGGTACGAATGCCAAGTAAGTTTGCTTCCTCATCCCTTCCCCTAGGGTTGCAAGACTGAGGTATCCCCAAGATTTTTCTTTCCAGGACTCCTTTAGGGTGTCTTTAGCAAAGAAAGCTTGAATAGGAGAAAATGGCAGACATTGTTCATTGCCTATTCAGTGACTAGTTAGGGTTCACTAACTGCTATAGCAAACAACCTCCATAACTAAGTAGCTTAACACAAGTAAGTTTTATTGCTTGCTCATGTCATCAGGCTATTGTTGGTGGCCAGAGCAAAGTACCAGGGGTGACAGAGTTGCTCTGCTCCATAAAGTCATTCAGGGATTCAAGTGCCTTCATCTAGATTCTTGCAGGTTCACCATTCCTTGGAACCTTGGATTTCCCCACTGGATCTGGCCAGAAAAAAAAGGAAAGAGAAAATAAGGATGATTTGTGGGGGAAGTTGTTTTTTTTGGGGGGGGTCCCTTTTTTTTTTTAAGAACTTTTATTGAGATACAGTTAACAGAATAAACTGCATATATTTAGAGTGTACAATTTGGTGGGGTTTTTTTTATTATTAGTAATTTATATACTAATCTCAATCTCCCAATCTCCCAATTCATTCCCCCCCAACCCTCCCCACTTTCCTGTCGGGGAAGTTTTTATAGGCCAGAACTGGAGGTAGTAAACACATACATCTACTGTGCACACATTACATTGATGGGAACTCAGGAACACAGATGCTGCCAACTGCAGAGAGGTTAGGAGATGATACAGTCTAGCTGTGTGTCCAAGAGGAAAAGAGATACGATTTAGTAAAAATTAAGCCAGTCTCTGCCACACTTATCCAAAAGCCTTTCCCTAGATTACTTCTTTCCTATTAATAGAATCCCAGTTTTGTTTATTTTTTTATTATTTTTTAAAATTTATTTTATTATTTGTTATTTATTTATTTATTTATTTTTGGCTGCATTGGGTCTTCATTGCTATGCATGGGCTTTCTCTAGTTGTGGCGAGGAGGGGCTCCTCTCCATTGTGGTACGCGGGCATCTCAGTGCGGTGGCTTCTCTTGTTGCAGAACAGGGCTCTAGATATGCGTGGGCTTCAGTAATTGTGGCACGTTGTCTCAGCATTTGTGGCTCGCAGGCTCTAGAGCTCAGGCTCAGTAGTTGTTGTGCATGGGCTTAGTTGCTCCACGGCATGTGGGATCTTCCTGGAGCAGGAGTCGAACCCGTATCTCCTGCATTGGCAGGCAGCTTCTTAACCACTGCGGCACCATGGAAGTCCCCCCCAGTTTTGTTTAGATAGAAGATCCTTTGATTTCAAGGAAGCTAAATTCCTCCCCCCAAATCAAGGGATAAATCACAATTGGTCTAAATCAATCCTGGTGATTCCATTTCTCTTTGCCAATGATTGGTCTAGGAGTGCGTAGGACTCAGTTCTGATCGATGAAGTATAAAAGGAAGTCTGCTGGGAGGCTCCTGGGAAATTTTTTCTTTTTGTAAAGAAGATAGTACTTTGAGAGAATAAACTTTTTTGGTTCTTGTCTCTGTCTAAGACAAAGGAATGAAGACCCAAGGCCTGGAGCTACCGTGGCCATCTTAATGCTCTGGTGGGGCATCAGTGAGATGATATTTGTCTTTAGTAACTATCTTAAATACATTTTTCATGCAAAATATGAACAGAGGAATAAATATGCCATTATATTATCATATACAAAAGACATGAGCTCTTAAGCACGACAAGTACACTCCTGGGAAGAAGAGGTTAATTGGTCTGCACCAGGCTGCCAGAGAGCCCTGGGATTAGAAACTAAAACCAGGGCAGAAAAGAGCGTGGTATACAAAGCCAAGGAGTGAAGCACCCACGCACATTTGGAAGCCGCCCAGGATAATCAGGTGAGGGAGTACTCTCCATTTCTTCATGAAGGTCCCTCCTCTATATTGTGAAAAGGCTGCTGTCAATTCATCACTGCCTTCACACTTCCCTCCCTCCCCAGCATCTCCCCACTAAAGTTGGGTTGGTTGTTGGGCTGAATAGTGTGATTGCAGGTAGGAATCTGACTTGCTTTCTCAAGTGTAAATTTCACATCTTATTTTCTTTTTGCATCACAATAGGACATTTCAGGGACTGGGTCCCAACAGAAGTGATGACTTTGGTGGAACAGGAGTTTGGGTGAAAGCTGCGCCTATGGGATTAAAGAGAAAGAATCAAATACAAGTAATGAAGAAAATGAGAAGGTGAATCCAGAGAGAGGCAGTGTTGCACAGCATTGTGAATGAGCTAAATGCCACTGAATTGTACACTTAAAAATGGTTAATTGTGTATTGTGAATTTCACCTCAATTTAAAAAGAAAAGAGGATGGGAAGTTTGAAGGATTTAGAGATAATGGGTAAAAGACTTTACCCCTAATTTTCCTAATTTTCAAGGGTCCATCCAGAGACTATTCTGGGGGAAGAGCAAATGCCTTAACTACTTACACAACAATCATGGCGGAAGGAAGGTTTGAGGTTTCATTTCTATTTCTTCTCTTATCTACACATAACCATCTTACCTTACTCTCTCTCACTTTCTTCATATACTAACTCTTTATTCAGCAAAACCAAGAGATAGTGCTTTTCTCTCCCTGTCCCTGAATTGGCATCATTTCTCATTATCATGCCTCCATCATTCCATAGTTTTTCACCTTTTCTTTGACATGAGTTTTTAGTACCTGCATTCCACATGTCATTCCCTATCACCAGTTCTAAGCAAAAGCCAAAGCCAAAACAAATGCTGGGGGAAGACACAGAAAGATCCACAAGGGAGAGGGCAGTAAATCAGGACTGGAACTCAAAATTTAATAACAATATTATTTGTGCTAAGTCATTTTGCACTTCCTACAAACTCAGAAATCAAAAACACCTTAACAAGGTATCCCTGGCCTAACCCAATTCCTGGTATGTGGTTGGTACTAATAACTATTTTGCTGAGTAAATTACTGAGTGTTTATTCATGGTACCCAAAGCATCAGAATTCAGTTAACAATAGAATAGAGTTTAAGAAATCTCAAAATAGCAATCTTCATCTTTGGCTGTGAACGTAACTAAATTTTTTTATTATTACTTTTAGAAACTCACTTTTATAAAATCAGTAAGCTGTCATCAATTGGTTAACAAGTGGTTCTCTCCGATGAGGGTGGAGTTGGCGGAGGTGCCCTATCTACATACTGGAGGGTAAATTCTCTGATGTGAAATTGGGCTTCTGCCTGACCAACCTCAGTCCTCCCAGAATGTCCTGTGTAGAAGAAAAACATGAACTTTGGAGCCTGATGTCACCAGGAGTCCTGATTCTTCTAGTTACGAGGGCATGAGAGTGGGTGTGCCCATAAGCCTCACTTTTCTCATCCTTAAAATGGAGAAGGTAATACTTTTTCTTTACCTCCCTCATTCTGTCTATCAGAAAACTTCTTCAGTGTTATTTCCAAAAAATATCCTGAATCCACTACTGTTCATCTCCACTGATACTGTCTAAAAAATCAGAAAGTCTATGAGAAGTAAAATATAGAAAAATAATAAATGCAGATTTTTCAGTCCTATCTTGATTAACAGTGCAGGTTTTAATTATGTGCATATTGACTAGGAGCCTTGCAGAAAGAGGCTGATCTCTCATGAACCAAAAATTACCTTGTTCATTCTGTAAAGATGTAAATTATTACAACTTGGTGAATTAAATAGAAAGGCTCAATTCAGACTGAATTGGACGATGCTCTGTTCTCTGTGATATCTTACAGATCTCTCCTTAAAGATGCAGATATTCAAAGTCAGGACTAATGTTATTCTCTATAAAATTTCATGGTTAAAACTACATAATAATTTAAATAATTTAAAGAATAATTATTCTCTAATAAATTAATTTTGTTTACGGAAGAGTCCTGGTCTCTCAGGAAGTGTAACCTCTAACTCCAAGGCTTGTGTTGACTCCAAAGCAAGTAACATATGTTTTTTCCTCTTAAGTGCATAGTTAAAAAACATGTCTATTATAGGAAATGGTGTTAATTCATAAGATATTCCAATTATTTACTGGCAGATAAGCTCATTTTCTTCTTTTTGTTTTCTCTCTCTCTTTTTTAAAATTTTTATTGGATTATAGTTGCTTTACAATGTTGTGTTATTTTCTACTCTACAGCAAAGTGAATGAGCTATATGTATACATATATCCCCTTTTTTGGATTTCCTTCCCATTTAGGTCACCACGGAACATTGAGTAGAGTTCCCTGTGCTATACAGTAGGTTCTCATTAGTTATCTATTTTATATACAGTATTGATAGTGTATATATGTCCACCCCAGTCTCGCAATTAATCCCACCACCACCAGCCCTTCCCTTGGTATCCATACGTTTGTTCTCTACATCTGCGTCTTCTTTTCTTCATTTCCTCCAAATATGTGTATCTATGTAATATCTTTGGGTATATATGTATGGTTATAGATACACTTTTCCCTTGTGAAAGCGTTGGTGGAGGAAAAGGGATGTCTTTCTCCCTTCAGCTGCTTGTGCTAAAGAGGTAACTCTAACAGATTTGTATCCAAATAAAATGCAAATCTTCTTTCTCCAAAAACCCCAGTTCAGCTCACCAGTATCTCTCACTGCTGCAAGAGCTTCCTGACGGGTTTTCCTGCTTTCGTTCTTGCCCCATTCTCCATCTGTTGCTTTTAAAAATATATATTAGATCATACCACCCCACCACACACATGAAGCACTTCCCGTTACACTTAGACTACAACCCAAACTTCTTGCTTTAACCCGTAGGTCACATCTGATCTGACTTCTGCCTCCCTCTCTGAGCCCATCTCCTCTTCTCTCTCACCAGCACAGCTCTTCTTGATGTTCCTTGGGCACAGAGCTCATTGCTGTCACACGATCTTGGTGCTGATGTTGCCCCCAGGTCTTCACCTGACAGGCTCATTTTCATCTCTTAGGTCTCATAAGTGTCAATCCCACAAGGACACTTCCTTGACCTTTATCTGAACTGCTCTCCACCCCCATTAGCCAGTCTTATTTTTTTCTTAACATGTATTACTCTCTGATATTTATTTCTGTACACTGCCTGTCTCTCTCCTTTAGAATTTAAGTTTCAGGTGGGCAGGACACTTTCTATCTTGTTCACTATTTTATATCCCCAATATCTGGAACACATGCCTGGCACATAGTAGGCGTTCAATAAATATTTGTTGAATTAATAAATGAATGAAGGGATTTATGGACACTAGTTTTCTCACAAGATAGTTGCAAGTTATAGAGAGAATATTTATACAGTATCTGCCGAGCTAAGTATTCAATGGTTGTCAGCTCCTTGAGGGCTACGAACTCTGCTTTATTCCCTCTTGGAGAGAAATAGTCTTTACTGAGGAAGGATTGCCTAAAGGATGTGCAATGCATCCATTCCTCCAGAGTCATTCATTCACCCAAGGTTTCTCATTAAGAACTCGCCATGTGTTCTAGACAGTAGGAATGAAACAGTGAACAAAACAGACCAAAAAAAAAAAAGTCCTGGAGTTTACATTCTCGTCCAGCGAGGCACACACTAACCTCAATAGGTAAATGATATCATATGGAAAGTGCTCTGTGGAGAAAAAGCAGGGCAGGGAAAGAGACAGTGGCAGGCAAGGTGATTGTGATTTTAAATAAGATGATCAAGAATAGCCTTACTAAGCAAAACTATGAAGGCGGTGAGGGAGCCATGTGGGTATCCTGGGTGGAAAAGATGGTAGTGAGAGGGAAGAAGTGAAGTGAGCACTTACCGGGCACATTGGGGCAATGGCAGGGAGGTCAGTGTGCCTGGAGCAGAGTAAGCGAAAGGTGGGAGAGGAGGAGAAGATGAAGCGGCAGATTGTGGAGGGCCAGGCAGACCACCAGGAGAACTTTGGTTTTTATTCTGAGTGAGCTGGAAAGCCATTGGAGGATTTGAGCAGAGAAGTAACATGGTACTATTTATATCGTGGCTGCTGTGGGGACTCTGTTTGTGTATTTGGAGAGGAGGGGCACAGTGTCGGAAGCAGGGAGAACATTTTAGAGGCTATTGAAGAACTCGGACAAGAGACAAAGGTTGCTTGGACAAGGGTTGTAGAGGTGAAGATGAAGAAAAGAAATAAGATTCGGGAAATGTTTCAAGGAAGAGTCAACAGGATTTACTGACAGACGGTAGCACGGGTGGGAGGGGAAGGTAACAAGAAAGGGAGAAGAGGAAACCAAGCTTACCAGGGACACATAATAGGATTGCTCTGCAGTATGGAAGGCCATTCTGATGTATGAGATAATGACTTCAAAATGAAACCAGTCAGCCTGGTTGAATGATCTCTCCAGCAACATGTAGCTGCTCCAGTGCAGGCCAAGAGTAGATGGACATTATGATTTATCCAGAACTGGATTTTTTCAAGGCAAATTTGAGTGAGAGAGAGCAAGGGAGTGATATTATATTGATGGATGGTAGGATACAGTCCAGTCAAAGTAGGAAGTGAAGCTTTTGAACAGTAAAACATTGGCAATGAAGGTACTTGAGCAAATAAGCTGGGAGAAAAGAGGGTTTAAATTTGAGATTTCAGATGTAGTATAACTTCTGGTAATGACAGGTTAGTAAGGTAGAGGGAAATAAGGTCTTCAGAGATGAGGAGGTCAAAGAAACTGAGAGGCTAGAGTGTTGAAGTCATCCAGGATGAAGACAGAGTTCTAAAGGAGGAAGTGAACAGGTAGAGATATGGGGAGAGGGGCTCTCAGAGAGCATGGAAGCTCCTGGCCCTCTCCTACATCCTTTGCCCTACACGTCACTTCCATCTGGCTGTTCCTGAGTTACATTCTTTTATAATAAACTGATGATCTAGAGAGTAGAATGTTTCTCTGAGTTCTGTGAGTTGCTCCAGGAAATTAATCAAACCCAAGGAAGGGATCACTGAAACCTGCAATCGATAGTGATAGGTCAGAAGCACAGATGACAACCTGGACTTGTGATGGGCATCTCAGTCTTGTGAGACTGAAGCCTTAATCTGTGAGGTCTGATGCTCTCTCTGAGTACATAGTGTCAGAACTGAGTTGAATTATAGGACACCCAGCTGGTTTTAGAGCATTGTTTGCCGGCGGGGGAACTCCTGGTTCTAATTTAGGAAGTGGGTGCTCAGACCTTTTAGCAGGTTTTCTCCAAACTTTGCATTCCCAACTCCCTAAGCACCAGGAGTCTGGTTTCACCCTCATGCTTTGTTTCTACAGAGCCTGGTTAGTAGGGTGAGTGAGCTTGACCCAATCTTCTTGGCTTCTCAAAAGCACACCTTTCAGTGAGCACATAAGGATGGGGTTGTGGCACTGGGGACAAACTTCATCCTCCACTCCCTGAAGTTATTATGAATTGATGGGAGTAGTCAGGACTGGTTAGATAGCCCTAACACAATAGTGCTTTAAGTATGTGAATATTACAAGGGAAACACTAACCCAAGGCTAGCCAGAAGTTTTGTGTGATTGAAAGATGATTCAATACGCTATCTGTTTAGGAAGAGAACCAAGCCCAAGATTCTGGGAGCTTTCTGTGATCTGGTGGGTTGAGGATGTGTTCAAAGAAGAGAAAGTTACCCAGGGATGAGATAGTCAAGGTGGAAGGGTATATCTAAATAAAAGCATTGTGGCCAAAACAAAGACAACCTTAACCGTTCTGAGGATGAGAATCCCCCACGGGCAGGTGCAGAGACAGACACTAATAAGGGCAAGCAGAATCATTCTGTAGTGATGTAGGTGGGCTAGCCTACGGAAGGGAAAGGGGGAAGTGACATAAACCCAAGACAAAACAGCTTATGGTGGTGGTTAGGGAGTGTGAGAGGTGGGAAGCAAGTAACAGACCGACAGCTACTCACTAGCGATAGCATCAAAACTACGTGCACATACAGGGAACTACAGTCAATATCTTGTGATAAACTATAATGGAAAAGAATACGAAAAAGAATATATATATATATTAATAACTGAACCACTTTGCTGTACGGTAGAAATACACACAGCACTGGAAATCAACTACTTCAATAAAATATTTTTTTTTTAAATGGACCTCCAGATGGAATTTCTCCTGCTTATGAACCACTCTAAGAATGCAGAGAGAACTGTCTTCCTGGGAGTGGACTTGAGATAGAGAACCCAGGTCTAAATCCCTTTTCTTGAACAAGTGGACTCACTTGTCTTCTATTTCCTTCTATTTCCTACCACAAAGGGCAGTCTGGGTCAGGAGGCCAGGTTCCCTAAGGCCAGTCAGGCAGATTTTCTTGCCTAAAGGGACTTAAATCACCATCAGTCTCCTTGTGGAAAAGTACAAGTTTTCCCACAGATCATGAAGTGTATAACTAATTGATCTCTAGGGAACTTTCTTTCTCCCAGTAACTTCAAGCTTAATTGCAAGATGTCATAGATCTATGGGGTCATCCTTAGATTCTAAAAATAAATTGAGAGTGTTGAAAAGTCAAACAAATAAGACAACTGCCAATCTCTATTATAAGCCAGACAAATTTAATTTAGAATAGTATGGAATCTTCCCATTATTAATATAGAGGCATGCCACCAACAACTAAATTCCTCACAGCCCTTTGCTTCTACCCCTACCCCATCCCCACCCCCATCTGAATTCATGTAGATCCCACTTCAAGGAATACATGTGACACAGCACTTGCCAAGAGTGTACAGGTTTCCTTGTTGCTAGAAGATAACTCCCATCTGGGGGCCCTTGTACTGAAGACTACATTATCTCTCCTAGCCACCTTTGCGTAGCACAGAAGTGAGACAGCTAGAGGCTCCCAGACGAACTCAGGCTAATCCTTGCCCACACAGCTTAGTAAATATTTATTAGTGTAGCACACAAGATGATTTTCCACATGTTGACCTATACCAATCTAATGACACCATTTGAACGTAATGAGTCTTCAAGGTATTTTAATGCTATCCTCTTCTGCAGAAAGGATAGTAAGGAAACCTTTCTGGAGGACACTGGGCACAATTTGCGTCAAGAACTTAAAAGTCTTGGGATTAGCAGATGCAAACTATTATATAGAGAATGGATAAACAACAAGGTCCTACTATATGGCACAGGGAACTATATTCAATACCCTGTAATAAACCATAACGGAAAAGAATATGAAAAAAAAGTATATATCTGTATAACAATCACTCTGCTGTACAGCAGAAATTAACACAACATTGGAAATCAACTATACTTCAATAAAATAAATGGAAAAAACTTAAAACTGTCATCCCACTTCCAGTAATCTAGTCTAAGAAAATAAACACAAATGCTATGATATACGCATAAGAATGTTCATTGCAATATGTATAATTGTGAAAAAAAGGAGCACACAAAATGCTGAATAAAGAGTCTAATTAAGGTATACCCATAGGATAGGGTATTACATGACTACTTAAATGGCATTTTGAATAACATTTAATGATACAAGAAAATGCTCAAGATATTAGAAAGTAAAATGCAGGATATAAAACTATATACAGTATTACCCCAATGTGGAAAAAATATTTAATATATTTACATGCACAGAAAAAGACTAGAAGAAAACAGTTGATGTACATGGAGAAATTCTCACTCTGATGTTTTCTTCTTTACATTTTATATGACTTCCAAAGTTTCGTATTTTATAGAGAGAATTTTTTTTTTTTTAAAGAACCAGTGGCTAAGAGAACCAATGTTTGAACTATCCATCATGGTAAGCACTGAGCTAGGAATTTTACCAATTATCTAACCTCCATAGAAATTAGGAGAGGTAGGTATCTCAGTCCCTGATTTACAGATGAGAAACTGAGACTCTGCTATGGAAGCCTGATATCTTTACTTGCCCAGGTGCCCTGGATTCAAGCCCAGGACAGTGCCCATGTTCCCTGCTACCCTGCATGCCTCACCTGCTACAGCTCCTAGTGGGTCCATGGGAGGCTTACAGTGACGGTCACTGACAAAACTGAGCTGTATACAGCTTGCCCAAGAAAAGGCCTTATTTTGCTTTCTAAACTCTTCATATCTTCCTCCAGAAGTAGACAATTCCACCCCCGCCCCGGACAAGAAACAGAGGCTTCTTCATTGTGAAGGCTTGAGGCTCCACTGTGAAACAGTTTTTATCCATGTGCCCAGCTCCACATGCTATGTCCCCTGAGACTATGGTATCTGCTGTCCTGCTTATTGGTTTGGCATTTTGTCAGGCAGTGAGCAGAAGGACAGGGCAGAACTGCACACCCCCACCTCTTCCACCAGCTGGCCCCTCGGTCTCTGCCCTGGATACTAAAACAAACAGGCTGTGTCCTCTGGCTCCCTACTCAACCCAGGGATGGAAGAGGGGGATACTGGGTGGGGGGGGGGCAGCAAATATCCCAGCTGTGTGAATAATCAGGACTATCTGGCAGCATATTTGATCTTTTGTAACCTTATTTCAGCCAAATAGTCAGGGCCTGCAGGCAGCTGGGAGGTCCATCCCACCCTAAGCCTAATGTTCAGCTGAGTCCCAGGACTGCCTTGGTGAAGGGTGCCCAGTCCCCCAGCTGGCTCTCTTCCAGGTAGGTCCCCAGGGACACTACCTGCAAACTCTCACTAAGACAGAGGTGGAATTTTTCTCCACTTTGTCAAGGATCTTCATCACTTCCTGTTCTCTCCCAGAGGCAGAGACAGGAAGTGACTTGGATGGGGTCACAGCCAAAGTCAGTGACATTCAGGACTGGAAAGTGCTGCCTGGGTCATCACGTTATCATCCTGTACCAGACTCTAAATTAAAAAAAAAAAAAAAAAAAAAAAAGAACTGCCTGAGGACTTTTATCTAATGAGACAGAAGGGGACGTGGGGAATGACACATGACACACAAAACAATGGGAATAAACTGGTCCTTTTTGATCAGACTCTATCTCTTTCTGCAGCCATACAAGAGGACTGCATGTTCAAAAAGTTTGGAGAGTGGTTAGGACTCTGCTTCCACTGCAGGGAGTAGAGGTTTGATCCCTGATTGGAGAACTAAGATCCCTCATGACACATGGCCAAAAAAAAAAAAAAAAAGGTTTAGAGAAATACTGAGCTAAACAAAGTTAAACAGATTAAGTCACTGCAGGACTTCTCAGAACCTTTAAAGTACTCACATACACTGTAAAGGGGTTATAATGTAAAGTGTTTCTTAAACACAAGTCAATTGTAGAACTAAGGATTCCATAGGCACTAGGATTCCAGTGAATATACTCTGAGAAGTCTTGTTACAGGTGGGCATGTAACACAGAAAAGTAAGGCTCCAAATAAGCCATCAGCCACTATCTTCAAAAGTGCAGTGCTGGTGTGGCGCTGCCATTTGTTAGTGGTGGAAATAGAAAAAGTCCTAACTTTGAGAATAAACAACTCGATGAGAAAGATAAGAAAAAAAAAACAACAGTGCAGTTTTAGATCAAACAAGGTTGTCATTCTGTATTCTCCTATTTGTACTTGAGCAAGATCTACAGTGTTTTTCCACTTGCTGGTCAAAGCCCCTGGAAGAGAATCCTGCCTGGAGAAAGTTCACTGGAGTCAGAAGGTATTTGAGTGCCAGGCCCCTGAACTCAGGAGCCAGAAGAGGGGCAGCCTTGCTGCTGCGAGACAGGGGAGAATCCTGGCCCATCCAGGCTCTCTCGTTCCCTGTGGCTGCTGAGCCTGCACTGTCTCCCCTGGGTACCAAGTAGGGCCCTACACTGATTTCATCCCCAGTTTCCGGAGAGAGAAATTCCTCATCTGTAGACCTTAAGTGTGCTGAGGGGGCAGTCAATACAGTCACCATCTTCTGGGACTTGGAGGAAGGGACTGTCCCCTTCCATTCTTTGTTGCAGACGTCTGGGACTGACTGCTTCTTGATCTGCAAAGGATGGTGGGAGGGCTGCTTCTCAAGCTGCCCAGAAAGATTCTCGTTCTTGGTCTTCTTTGAGTCCCTGTCAGCTTGAGAGTGACCAGTGTTTTCCTCAAGGGATTCAAACACGACACCCTGGGCTCTCAGTCTCTTTAGCTTCCTTTCTAACAACAGCCAGAGAAAACCCGGATTTCTAGAAGAAGAACTCATATACTGCTGTACAGAGTCTGGAATCAAGGGCACAGGGAGCCTGGGGCTTAGGCTGTCCTGAAAGTAGTCCCTATAGGGTCGTAGCCGGACAATGGGCACCACCTGGCAAGGCCTCAGTGCTGCGACGAAGGCACGGAGCTCAGCGTAGGAGGAATGGTCAGAGTAAGGGATGATGTGGATATCGGGGTGGGAGCGGTAGGTTTTCCGGCTGGTGGGGAGGATGGCAATGGTAGGGTGGGTCTGGTTCCAGCGCAGCATAGCAGAATGGCAGATCTCCATGCAGTCCACGGCATGGATGCGGCCAGCTTCCTCCTCCACTGTGAACACATCTGCCAGGCCCAGCAGCTGCACCAACTCCAGGCGCCGAGGACTCAATACCACCCAGGTCTGAAACTCCAGGGCCAGCTGCTCCAGCAGCGACTCTTTTCCCAGGCTATAGAGTCCTGAATATGTTAAAGGGATTGGGGAAAGGAAGAGAAGGAAGAGAATGAAGCTATTAGGGAATCCTAATAAGTCAACCAAAGGTTTAATAAAAATACACAAATTAATGGGACTATAACCCCTGATTGTCTATCAGGAAGGAGGCGACAACTGAGCTGAGGTATATGGAGGATGGGGTACGGAGGAGTTTAACACAGAATCCACTCATTCATTCAGTTCCACAAAGTAAAGCATCTACCAGGTGTGAGGCACTGTGAAAACAAACAAAAATCTCAGTCCTCAAGGAGTATAATCTACTTGGAGACCCAGAAACAATGCATGGTAGAGACACGCACACAGTATTACGAGGGCACAGAAAAGTATCCCCAGTTGATAGAGTTAGGGATAGCTTCCTGAAATCGACAACTTAGTTAAGTCCTAAATGATGGGTCCAAGTTAATTTGGCAAGGGGATGCTAGAGGACATTTTAAGAGAGGGCATGTCAGTGTTACCAAGGTACGAAGAAACTGGCAAGTAATGACACTAGACAGATGAGCACGGGCCATATACTAGGGGGCTTTGTATGTACTGCTGGGGAGCTTGGATTTAATTCTGTAAGTGAAGGTAAGTCATTGAGCAGTCGGAAGCAGGAAAATAGCTAATTCTAATCATAGGATTCATAGGATCAGAGCAGGGCTTTAGAAAAAAAAGTGGCAGCAGTATTATTCAAAGGCCTGAATGAGAATATACTGAAAGCAGAAGTACTAGTTAGAAGGCCCAAATAGTACTTATAGAGAAAGAGATGGAGGCCTGAATTTGACTAACGGTTATGGTGACAGATATGGGAGATGTTGTTCAAGTAGCTGTTCTCAGACCTTTTCTGAAGGTGTGTTTCAAGTCTACAAACAGCCTGTGAATTCCTTTAAAGAATCTCTATTTCCCTTATATCCACCTTACTCCTCATCATCTCATCATGGTTCAAAATCTCACTCTTTGGGCACAAATGTAGCTGATTTTCTTTTCTCTCCCCATCCCCCCCACCCCCCACCTTTTTTTAACCTCTTCTAGGCCCTTAACTACTAGACTGTAAGCCCTCATATTTTATTCATTTTTCTATTTCTACTGCTTATCACAATATGTGGCACAGAGTACAGGCTTACTGTACATCTGCAGAACTAATCAAGCCCTACTACAGTACCCTCCGAGCCAGCTGTGCTTCTCTGCGAAAACTCTGAGTTGAAAACTCCAAGAATAGTTGGACTGATATTTCTTCATGAGTAGTCAAGCAATCCTGAGAGGGAATAGCTGTCCATCAATTTGGTAGTCACTCTGGAACGTATACAATTTTTTTTCAATGCCTTTGTTTAAATCTGTTTTGAAACTCCTTTCAGAGTTGGGGCATATCCTTTTAAAGTATTCATCATGGTGGTAAATCTTTTTCCTTTTGTGCACTTATTACATTTTGGAAACAATCAAAAAAGTCATTTGTAACTAAATCTATTACATTTTTAAAAATAAAAACCGATTTTCATAAACTATCTCGAAAGGCAATCCCAAGAATCCCCAAATGTTCTGTACTGTTGTGGAGTCACTAGAACAAGCAGACAGCTGGGTTTTCAATGTATCTAATTGCAAGCACAACACTCACTTGAATATCTACATTCTGATAAACTTCATTCACTTTCTAACAAATATTTATCAAATGCCTCTATCAGGCATTAACCTAGACATGTGGGATATATCCATAAGAGAAACAAAGAGTCTGCCTATTGTGAAATTTACATTCTAGCAGGGGGACAAAGATAATAAAAACTAAATACAATAAACACATAAATTATGGAATACACTGTAAGGTGATACGTGCAATAGTGTCCCTCTCCTCCTTAAAATCCTTCAATAGCTCTTTGTCTTAAGAGCCATAGTTGCATTTAGGATCAAGTTCAAAATGGCTTACAGGCACTTCAGCCCCTCCTGCCTTTCCAGCCTCCACAACCACTGTGCACCTGTCATACTGCTTCTTCTCTGTTCCATAAACACATAAGACTTCTTCCCACCTCCATCCATGCCCTCAAGGGATGTGTGTGTGTGTGTGTGTGTGTGTGTGTGTGTGTGTCGGGGAAGGGGGGATAGACACTCAACAATAAGCATCAGTATATTAAAACATATAGAGAAATGGGAAGTTGATGAGTACTATGAAAACATGAAAAAACTGAATTGGTTTAAGGAATCAGGAGTTGGGAATGTGGGAGTAGGGACGGTGGGCAGGTTGAAATTTTAAATAATGAGGTCAGGGTAGGTTTCATGGAGAAAAGGAGATCTGCACAAAGACACGAAAGATGTGAGAATCCCCAAAGAACCTAGATTCACTAGCTCCACGAATGAGAGAAAAAGGGAAGGAAAGCCCTCACCAATTTTTATGTTATGTTGTGGGTGCTTTCGAATGAGCTCAACAATCTGGTGGGCAGCTTCTTCTTGGGAAGGAAGAACCAGGGCTGGGTTGCAATTGGTGTTGTCTAGGTATAAGGTATGGATCTGCTTCCCCAGGCTCAGAGCTGGCTCCTTCAGCATGGACGGTGTATACCGAAAATCACCTGGAAGAATATATGGGAGGCAGAGTCAGAGACAAAAGCATAGAAGACAAGCCTCTCCCAATTCTAACAACAGATGGCCATTTGCATACCCACCTGTTGGGAAAAATCTACTAGAGTCTAGCGATGATCAATGTAGTACAGCTTCTTTATGGAACTGTTTCCATCGTGCTCCTCTTTTTTCATTACTCTTTGCAAAGTTTGTACCCTTAAAGAGTGGGAAATCAGTTGAGAAGGTCACTGTGCTCACGTGGCATGAAGCTAGGAGGCCTCCAGACTTCTACTACTAGTCAAAGCTGCTCGAGAAAAGTACTGCTGGGAATTGCCTGGTTGCCCAGTGGTTAGGACTCCGTGCTTTCACTGCCAAGGGGGCGGGTTCAATCCCTTGTTGATGAACTAAGATCCCGCAAACTGCAGGGGTTGGCCCAAAAAAATTAAAAAGTAGTATCTAGGCTGGGAAAGTGGGAAGGACCCCTTCAGAAGCCCACCTGTGTAGAGGATGGTTCCAAAGTATCCTTCAAAGAGAAACATGACAGAGCCGGGGCAGTGATTGGCATCGATGAGGGTTACGGTCATGGTCTCTTGCCCAACTTCATCTAGAGGCAGGACGTGGCTCTCACCAACCTCCAGGGCTCGGATCCACTGCTTAGATACCTGAGGAAACAGTTGATCATTCCAGGGAACACAGACTCCCCTCCCTGACACTCCCTGGATCAGAAGCTGTGATGGGGATTCCCAAACAATCCTTTCCTCCTCCCACTCTCTACCCCACCCTTCGCACAAGTTTAAATTAAGAGTCCAGAGAACAAGTCTAGTCAGCGATTCTCAAACTTCCCATATCACAATAATCCTTTGAGGGACATCTGTTAAAAAAATTCCAACCAGATTTCCAGGACCTGCACTGGCTATGTCTGCTGAATCATATGGGGGAGGAAGGAGGCGCTGGAGAATCTGTATATTTACTCAGTACGTTAGGTGGATTCCTATGACGAGGTGAGTTTGGGAAACACTGGCCTAGCTTACGTGAAGGGGTAGGAACAGTTTCCTTGGCTGGACTAGAAGTCCTCCCCAATTTATCGTTGAAACATCCCAAGCCGGCCAGTTTAAAACTACACTCCTATTCTGGGCTAAAGATGAATTCTGGATTCTCGCTTTTGTAAAAAAAATCAGTCCTCCTGGCCCCTCCTCTGTGACTCCAAGGCTGTGAGAGATTGGAAGTCCCCACCCCGATGCCGAGACCATCTCTTGGAGGCCGCCTCCAGCGCCCCCCCCCCCCCCCCAATACCTGCAGGTGACGGTGTAAGAGGTAAGCGGTGATTGGGGAGCAGTAGAGGGGCCGGGTCCAGGTGCTGGACAGACCCGCGGTATGGTCCGAGTGCATGTGGGACAAGAAGAAGAGCCGAGCGGAGCCAGCCCGGCGCAGGCTCCAAAAGTCCACAGCGATGGGCGTGTGAGGGATCAAGACCCCGTTCATGGTGGCGGGGTTGGAGCGTCACCAGTGGGATCTTCATGGGCACAGAGCTCCTGCGTGAGGCTCCTATGACAACGGCGCCCTGAAGAAAGTCATGCTGGGGCAAGAACAGGGCCAGAGACCGTAAGGAAGAGCCAGCCCAGTGGGGGAATGAGTGACTAGACTGGGCAGAAAGAAGGAAGTGACCGTGCCGCGGGTAGTCGGGGGTGGAATGGCAAAGCGCAGAAGGCGCGCGACGGAGCGCCACTCCCCCCAGGCGCGCGGGACCAGGGGCCGCGGCCCGGCACTCAAAGCGCGCGCTGCTGGGCGGAGACAGGCCGAGGGAGCCGATTTCCGATTGCCCGCCGCAGCTCCGCCAGAGGGAGCCGCGCGGCTGCGCCGGGAGGTGAGAGGTTGGGGGAAGGGCATCCTAAGGTCGGGATCCAGACTGCGCTCGGCGATCGCTGGAAGAGAGTGATGGGCAGCGGCTCGGCGGGGTCCCTCTAGAGGAGGCGGGACTTCCGCAGAAAACTTGATTGGGCCTCCTGGTGACGGCAACCGCGTGGAGGCGCAAGAAAGGCTGGCACTGGAGAGGGAGGGGTCCACGGTTTGTTGGCTGCCGGGCTGCAAATCCGGCCGAGGGCCTAGAGGTTGCGGGAGAGCTCTATGGGCGGAGCGAACCAGCCTGCAGGTCCCGGGAAGGATCCGCAGAGCCTAGGGTGGGCCTCGCCCTGGAGCAAGAGGGTCGAAGTGCGAGTGTGCGAGGGCCTGGCTCTCGGCCCTGGGGAAGCCAAGGCTGGGGCGAGATCGCTACTGTCGTCTCTTCACTGACTGACCTTTCCTTTACCCAGGTCCCCACATCAGGGCTAGAAGGAGCCCACGAGTTACCTAGGGATCTCTGGGAACTGCCCCGTGACTGTTCCAGAAGATGCCGTACCTTGGCTCCGAGGACGTGGTGAAGGAGCTGAAGAAGGCTCTGTGTAACCCTCACATTCAGGCTGATAGGCTGCGCTATCGGAATGTCATCCAGCGAGTGATTAGGTATCACCTCATGCCCTAACTCTCCCATTCCCATCCCGATCCCCATCCCCATCCCCATCCCCATCAGGGCTCTCTACCCCTGGCCGCTCAGAAAGAGTAAATGAACTCTCACACATGGCAGTTCTATGATTTGGTCTTCCTGCTTCTCTGGAGTGCCACCTAAGTCTCCCTTAAGGGACATATTTTGCTTCTTATACTCAGCTGGGTGGTTTCATCTATATGTTGAACCGGTATTGCTGACTTCCAGACCTATATCTAGCACAGACCTTTGGTTTTTTTGTTTGGTTTTTGTTCCTTTTTTTATCGTCAGACCCTCACATCCTAGTGCTTACTTGGCATTTACACCTGGATATTTCTTCAAAGACATGCAAAATAGCACCTGCATCCTTCCCCGCTTCCCAAACCTGCTTTTCCGCTTCTATTTGTGGTGGTGAATGTCGCCACCCAGCTAAGCAAATGTGGCAGTCAGTTTCGGTGACGCCTGATCGTCACTGCTCAAGTCAGATGGTATGGGTTCATGGTTCTAAATATCCACCTTCCTTTTTTTTAATTGGCATTGCTGTTCTGGCTCCTTTATTAAAGCAATTGCAGTAGCTTAGTAGTAGGTCACCTTGGCCCCTCATTTCGGCCAGGTTGATTTTCCAACATATGAATTTGTCACTGTAACTCTTGCCTATAGCTGCAGATCACAAACTTAAGTATGCGCAAAAGTCCCTTAGGGTGCTTTTTAATAAAATGTAAATTTTTCATCCAATCCAGTAATTCTGATTTCAATAGGGTGGGATGGAACCTGGGAATCTGCATATTAAATGGATATCCCATCTAATTCCTGTAAGAGATCACAGTTTGAGAAACAGTAATCTACAGAATAAAGTCCAAATTTCTAATCATAGCACCCAGGGAACACCCGGTTAATTACCTGCAGACTCTCAAAACAGTGTACCAGTCGTGCTCATGTCCACATACCTCATAGTGTGTATCATTACCTATCTACTACACCTGCCTGGGGCTTCTGCTCTTTGAGCTCAAGTATTATTGCCTCTGTGGAAACATTTTATGACTTCTTGGCAGTGTTAGATCTCCTGATCCCCACTGCACCTTGTCTGTCCCTTCTGTTATGATACTTATCTATCATTCCCTAATTAGTGGTGTTCTTGTCTGCCCCCTTGGTAGAGTTTGAGTTCCTTGAGATCTGAGACCATGCCTTCTTCAAGATTATGCCCCCAGAACATATCCCTGGAATGTAAAAGCTGAATGTCACTGGAATGTGCTAGGAATTCAGTAAGTGTTCGTCAAATGAATAGAAGAATGTTTATTGCAGACCCATGGTGTGGAGTATCGTGTGATGAGAGACAAGGTAGACCTGGTTGGTTGCCTCTAAGAGATCATGATCTAGTTGGATATCCAGGACATGTATAAGTAAAAGGTTTTCTGTTGTAGTTTGGGGATTATGTATTTTACTTTTTCCTGCTATGTGTGTTGGTTTCAGGCACATGACTCAGGGCCTGGACATGTCTGGCGTTTTCATGGAAATGGTGAAGGCCAGTGCCACTGTAGATATTGTTCAGAAGAAGTTGGTTTATCTCTACATGTGTACCTATGCCCCCCTGAAACCAGATCTGGCTCTCCTGGCCATCAATACACTGTGCAAAGATTGTTCGGACCCTAATCCAATGGTTCGAGGGCTGGCGCTACGCAGCATGTGTAGCCTCAGGTGAGTACTCTCTTCCCTTCCTCTATCTCAGTGGCTGATGAGTTCATGTGGTCATTGGACAGGTTCTTAATGACGACAATTTATTTGGGCTCCTTAATACTGGGGAAGACACTGTTGTAACCAGAACTCAGGTTTTCGGCCATTGCTTTGGTTTAAAAACCTATATATGTGATTTCATTAAAGAATTTTTCTATCCCCACTCTCAGTGAAATATTTGTTTATTTATTTATTTATTTATTTATTTGGCTGCACTGGGTCTTAGTTTCAGCACACGGGTTCTTTGGGATCTTCATTGCAGCATGCAGGATCTTTTTTTTTTTTAGTAGTGGCATGTGGGATCTTTTCTTTAGTTGTGGCATGCAGGCTCTTAGTTGCGGCATGCGGGCTATTCAGTTGCGGCATGCGGGCTCTTAGTTACAGCATGTGGAATCTAGTTCCCTGACCAGGATCGAACCCGGGCCCCCGGGAGTGCAGAGTCTTAACTGCTGGACCACCAGGGAAGTCCCTGAAATAAAGATTTCTAAATATGTGTTGTGTGTGTGTGTTTAACCTGCCTGTGCAGCATTATCCCACGTGAAAAGTGAAGTGAGGCTCTTTCAGTTTGGCAGCAACTTTCTCCAGTTTGTTGGAGAAGAATCTGACCAATGCATATTCAAACATCTACTAAACCCTCTGTTAAATGACTAGGGGCTAAATTATGTCAAAACTAGTACTTAAGGATCTGGCTGACTCCAGTACTTGTTGCTTAGGATGCCTGGTGTGCAGGAATATATCCAACAGCCAATTCTCAACGGTCTGCGGGATAAGGCTTCGTATGTCAGGAGGGTAGCAGTCCTTGGTTGTGCCAAGATGCATAATCTTCATGGAGACTCTGAAGTGGGTAAGTTTCAGTATAATCTATTGTGATTGGTATTTATTTGTGCTTCCATTATATGACTTTGTAAAAGATTATGTAGCTTTGGTAGAAAATAATAATGTGGCCCTACTTCCATATGTCTCTTTTAAGTAGGATGCAGGGCTTGGTATTTTCTGAGATTAGAGAAATCCTTTCTTTGGGGCCCAGGTGAGATCCTTTGCACTAGCTACTTAGAACTATTTGGAAATGGCAGGTTTTTTTGGCCTTGTACTTTGTTACTGCCTTCGTTATTTTTGTAGCAGGAAAGTTCAGGTTTGTCTGCCTGGAACTTTTATTCTGTCTCTATCCCCGTGACTCTGAAGCTTTTATTTATACGAGATCTTTGTTCTTTTTTATAGATGGTGCCCTGGTAAACGAATTATATAGTTTGCTGCGTGACCAGGATCCAATTGTGGTTGTGAACTGCCTGAGGTCTCTAGAAGAAATTCTGAAACAGGAAGGAGGTGTTGTCATCAATAAGCCCATCGCCCACCATCTCTTAAATCGGTTTGGATGCCTCTGTGCTCTTTTTCTCATGATCAGTCTGCATCCTAGTGGGATCTTGTTGATGTGTTGAATGAAGGAGTGGTCTTGAACAACTCCTGTAGCATAGTAAAGAAAGTTCACTGTAACTATTAACTTCCTCCTATTTCGTAGAGAGAATTTTTTTTTGTCTTAATGTCTTTTGGTGATATGGAGAGGTGGCAGAAAGATCCTTTGGGGATAGGTTCTGTCCTCTGCAGTCATTATGTCCCCCAAACTAAGCCATTTGTATTATCCTAAAATGTAGAGAATCTGGACCTAGGGTATAGTGATCATGCCTTTGGCCTTAGATGAGTGTGCATTTGTAGTATAAGCTCATCTTGGAATTTAAAGCCTTATTTTGTGTGAACTTTAAGTAGCACATAAAAGAACAATTCAATTATGGCACAACTGATTTTCAGGAATTCTCCCCCTTTTGTGATGAACGGATGACTGGTGACATGGCAGTAGCATGGAGGTGGTCCTGATTTTGTTGCTATGACAGCACTTTTGTTTTCTTTTTGGATAGAATGTCGAAACTGGACCAATGGGGCCAGGCTGAAGTATTGAACTTTCTGCTACGCTACCAGCCCCGCAGTGAGGAGGAGCTGTTTGACATTCTCAATCTGTTAGACAGTTTTCTCAAGAGCAGTAGCCCAGGTGTGGTGATGGGAGCCACCAAACTCTTTCTGATCCTGGCCAAAAAATTCCCCCATGTGCAAACCGACGTGCTTATGCAAGTCAAGGGGCCTCTGCTGGCTGCCTGTTCTTCAGAGAGCCGCGAGCTCTGTTTTGCTGCCCTCTGCCATGTGCGCCAGATCCTGCACAGTTTGCCGGGTCACTTTAGCAGCCACTACAAAAAGTTTTTTTGCTCCTACTCGGAGCCCCACTACATCAAGCTCCAGAAGGTGGAGGTGCTGTGTGAGCTGGTGAACGACGAGAACGTGCAGCAGGTGCTAGAGGAGCTTCGAGGGTACTGCACTGATGTGTCCGCCGACTTCGCACAGGCTGCCATCTTTGCCATAGGTAGGTGTCTGTTGCTTTTCCTTTGTGAGAGCCTAGACCAGCCAGCTGAAAAGCTGTGGAGCCCCAGAGAGCAAAAGGGAATGAATCTTGCTTCAGAGGCAAAGTATCTCGCACCAAACAGTTGGGTGAGTGGCTACAGACAAGGTGGGGAGAAAGGTTTTTGTGGTCAAGACTGGTGTTTCCATATCTTCTAGGATACAGACTACAGGTGACTCAAACTGCAACACAATTTATATTGCCTGTTGTTGTCTGTTATCCAAAATGCTTTTCTGTATATCATCTTCCCACAATCTTGTGAGGCAGTCAAGAAAAGTGTAGACAAGTGTTATTACTTTCATTGTAAAGATGAAGAAACTCAGGCACAAAAAGGTTCTTAAGTCTCCCAAAGGCCATATAGCTCCTGAACTGGGACTGGAACCCAGCTTTCCTGACTCAAAGTCCTATGAAAATTGAGCGATCGTTTATTGAGCTACGTGTTATGCTGAGTGGACCAACACAGAGTAAAACCTCAGACTTACAGACCTTTTCATACTACTCTGTCTAGAATTTAAAGGGCTAGAGTAAGTCACAAAATGAAAGCAGCTGGGGAGCTAAGTTTTGGAGGACTTCAAGTAGAGGAGGAGAAGGAACCCTCATTTGTAGAATAAAGCATGGTTATTTTTAAGGGCAGGGAAGAGGGAGCAAAGAGGGGAGTAGAAATCCTGCAGTCTGGAGGCTGCTGCCAGGTGTCCCCAGCAGGAGTATTCCTGTACAGGTGCGCTGCAACAAACTGCTTGCCACATAAATACCTTTGTTACTAAAAGTTTTCAGCCTTTTTCAATGGGGAATTCATTTTTACCGAAGTTTCCTTAGATTCTTATTTCATCAAGCAAGGGGTGAATTTTGTTTGTTTGTTTTTTGTTTTTGGTATTTCTGGTCCTCTTGGTCTTTGGCTGGTGGAAAATTATTTTACAGTGAGGTGCTAGGATTTCATTTAACACTTTTTTCTGCTTTCACTTCCTCTGTAGGTGGCATCGCCAGGACCTACACAGATCGATGTGTGCAGATTCTAACAGAGTTGCTGGGGCTTCAACAAGAGCACATTACCACGGGTAATGGCTGCCTTTCTAGGATTTATTTTTTTTTTTTGTCAATTTCCCAGCCAATAGTAGTTGCTCAAAACATATTTGTTGTTGAATAACAGAGATTTAAACTCTTCTTTGCATCATCATCTGTGGCCATTAGAGAAGCAAACAGATCTAACAGGGTAGGCCGTCTTCAGGTTGCCATGAGTCTACAAGGCTGTTGTATAGACCATGAAGGGTGCCAAGGCGACCTTGCTTGTTATTTCCCCACCTTTACCCCTCTTTTTGCTTTCTGGCAGCGTACTGTAAGCAGTGGCTTCCTGGGCTGGGACTAGGGGGAGGCAGGCACGGTGCCTAGGATGCAGACATTTAAAGAGGCACTCACTTTTATACAGAGAATGGGTAAGCAACATGGTCCTACTGTATAGCACAGGGAACTATATCAAATATCCTATGATAAATCAGAATGGAAAAGAATACATATTAAAAAATAAATGTCTGTAAAGAGGCACTCACTCTCAGGTTTGTGCAAGTGCGAACTCTGTGTGTCTTCTTAAATTTTACACCCCAGCACCTTGCTCGCTTCACCATAGCCCCAGCCCTGGTAGCTCCATTTATACCGTCTTCAGAGCATCACTCGACAACAGCACACCCCCACATTTGTATATGGCTTTCTAGTTTGCCAAGTGGTTTCACGTACGTGAACTCATTTATCTTCATGGCAATCTGATAAGAGTGACATTTACTTAAGAAATTGCTGTCCATGTCATACATTTCTCCGTTGATCTTTGACCAGCCCTTCAACACCCGTTTTATAGAAATTTCCCCAACAATCTAGCCTGAATATGTGGCTTTTCTTAAGATTCCTTCCCGCGTGGAGGCTCTAATCCTGTGCTCTTGTGTCCTGAGCTGTGCTATAGTGGTGGTGCAGACTTTCCGAGACCTGGTTTGGTTGTGTCCTCAGTGTACGGAAGCTGTGTGTCAGGCCCTGCCCGGCTGTGAGGAGAACATTCAAGACAGTGAGGTAGACTGTAATTCTCTTTTACTTCTAGGCTGCGGGGGAGTGCTTGGGCCCCTGCTCTGTGAAATGGAATCTAATTATTCTTTCTACCCAGCGTCTGACGTGAAATTCTTAGAATCGATTGCCACTTCAGATCCTCCTTGGGGTGTAGGTGGGATATAAATTATAAAAACATTAGGATTTATCTATGGTTTTCTTACAAATATATTTTTTTTCTTAAAAATATTTGGTACCATTGTTCTTGTGAACAGTTTTGAGTCAGAGATTTAGACCATAGGGTTTTCAGCTGGCATGAAAATCAGAATCGTCTGTGGAATTTTTACAAATATTTGGGCTTCACCCCAGGCCTACTCAGATATTCAGGAGTGGGAGCCCTAGACACATAGAGTTTTAAGAAGCTTCGCAGATGACTCTGATGTGCGCTCTAGGTTAATCACTGCTTTAATGGAGTAACTTAGGAAAATCTTCCAGTAGCTTCCACTGAAGCATTAAACCCCAAATTGGGGCAGAAGCTTCAAAGCTGAGGAAGCCTTATTGCTTAAGCAACATAGGATGTGAGAGTCTTAAGTCTTCTTTTGTGTGGTAGAATTTCATTCCTACTTGTTGTAGAGAGTTTCATTGGGGGTGGATCAGTAAGTGCAAGTTGAAGTAAATAAAATATTATACCTTTTCTACTGACTCTAGGGGAAAAGCAAAACCTGCTGCTATCTGCTGTCTGTTATCTCCTGTGTTTTGGACAGCCAAGTGTTGAGCACCTGTTCTTACTCCCTTATTTCCTAGGGGAAACAGGCACTCATTTGGCTACTCGGTGTCCACGGGGAGAGAATCCCCAATGCTCCTTATGTGTTGGAAGACTTCGTAGAGAACGTGAAGTCAGAGACGTTTCCAGCTGTCAAGATGGAGCTGCTCACGGCTCTGCTGCGCCTCTTCCTCTCTCGACCCGCCGAGTGCCAGGACACGCTGGGCCGTTTGTTATACTACTGCATAGGTAGGCTCTTCAGAAGAAAACAGTACCTGCCCTGATCAGCTTTCATTGTTTGATGAGCCGTGTCTGAAACCCAAGAAGCAAATGTCAGCATCTTCTAGGCTTCCCTCCCTCCTTCATTTTTTTCTCCTATTCTGGTGGGCACAGGGGTAGAAAAAGTGTTTTTCGGTTTTGTTTTTATTTTTATTTATTTATTTTTTAAAGCTCTTTATTGGAGTATAATTGCTTTACACTGTTGTGCCAGTTTCTGCTGTACAACAAGGTGAACCAGCTGTATTTATACGTATATCCCCAGATCCCCTCCCTCCCGTGACTCCTTCCCACTCGTTTTTGTTTTTAATTAACTCAGTCTATTGTCTTACCTCAGAGGAAGAAAAGGATATGGCAGTACGGGACCGAGGTCTCTTCTATTATCGCCTCCTCTTAGCTGGCATCAATGAAGTGAAACGGATCCTATGGAGCCCTAAATCTGACCCTTCTCTCAGACTTTTGGAGGATCAGGCAGAAAGACCTGTGAACAGCTGGGCCTCGGACTTCAACACGCTGGTGCCAGTATATGGCAAAGCCCGCTGGGCAACCATCTCTAAATCTAAATGCCAGGGAGCAGAACGTCTTGGCTCAGAGCTTCCTAACACTGCATCCTTTGCCACATCAGGTAAAAATAGTCCTTACTTTATACCTTGTCATGAAAAATCTTTATGTTTGCAATGACTGGTAGAGAGTAGAGTACCCTAGCTAAACCTCAGACTGTTGCCCGAACTTCGTCTTTGTGAACAAGAAAGGAGTTCATCATTGGTTATTTAAGCCATTTCTCCAAAGATAAAAGTCACATTGTGTACTTTTGGAAATCTAGATTTAAAACATGTAGTTCTATAGACTAAGAGCATCTCTTACACGAGCTTTCTGACTCTTGTAGGACCCCTGATTCCTGAAGAGAACAAGGAGAGGGTCCAAGAACTCCCTGATTCTGGAGCCCTCATGCTAGTCCCCAATCACCAGCTCACTGCTGAGTGCTTTGAGAAAACTTGGCTGAGCCTCAAAGTTGCTCATCAGCAGGTGTTCCCATGGCAGGGGGCCATCCATCCCGACACCCTCCAGATGGCCCTGCAAGTCGTGAACATCCAGACCATCGCAATGAGCAGGGCTGGGGCTCAGCCGTGGAAAGCCTACCTCAGCGCTCAGGATGACACTGGCTGTCTGTTCCTAACAGAACTGCTGTTGGAGCCCGAGAACTTGCAAATGCAGATCTCAGTGAAACAAAACGAAGCCAGGACGGAGTCACTGAACAGTTTTATTTCTGTATTAGAAACTGTGATTGGAACGATTGGAGACATAAAATCATAACAGCTTCTTGCCTGGCCTGACTGAGATGAATAGCTATCAGAGTCCCTTAGTTTTTCTTATTATAGCTGCCTGTAAGTCCAGATAATATCAAATGCAAAGGAGAGTGGGAATCTGGGAATGAGGATTCTTACGTTTTTGTCCAAATATCATTGACGTATTCCTCTCATACCTATTGGTGAATGACCTCATTTTTCCAGGTGATGTAGTAAAGGTTAATGTTGTTGGTAGGGGAGTGGGAATGGGGTGAGGGTAGGATTTGTATTCTTTTCTAATCAGTTTAAGGGATTATTTTACTAATTAAAGATGCCTGATGTGTCTGGAAACTGACAGGCTCATCATCTGTGGGGGTCATCTTTTCTTCCCTGGGTTATTGCAGTAAATTCCTTGCTCTTCTTGTATTTCTAATCATGCTTTTTTAGGCCAGAGTTCAAAGTCCTTAGCATGACATCTAAAGTACTTCTTCAGTGCCATAACGCAGCACTTCTTAGAATACCCTCTCTGTTCTGGCAAAAGCAAGCCACTTGCAGTTCCCTGAATATCCTGGGCTCACTGTCACCTCTTGCTTTGGCACCTGCTTTTATTTCTTGCCTAGAACATTTCCTCACCCTCGTATCTTCTTTAAGTAACACCTAGTCTATCTTTCAGTATTCAGCTCAGGCATGGGCTCTTTCAGGAAGTTTTCTGTGACCCCCACTGCCTTCATTAGGGGTCTTGTTCAAGATGTGAAAACAGTCAGTGCATATATCTAGCAGCACTATTGTAGTTGTTTTCTTGTCACTCTTTCTCATGTTTAATTTTATTCATACCTGACCATGTTTTATACATTGAGACAACTTATGGCAAAAACAGTTGCAATAAAGTTATGGTAAAGTATAAATAACCAGAGAATCCCGCACAGGAAAAATAAAAATACCTGTTAAGACCAACTGGGTTGGGACTTCTCTGGTGGCACAGTGGTTAAGAACCTACTTACCAATGCAGGGGACACGGATTCGATCCCTGGTCCAGGAAGATTCCACATGCTGCAGAGAAGCTAAGCCCACGGGCCACAACTGCTGAAGCCCACTCACCTAGAGCCTGTGCTCTGCAAAAAGAGAAGCCGCCGTGATGAGAAGCCCATTCACTGCAATGGAGAGTAGCCCCTGCTTGCCGCAACTAGAGAAAGCCCACACGCAGAAACAAAGACCCAACACAGGCAATTAGTTAATTAATTTTTTTAAAAAAGACCAGCTGGGTTAGGGGTGGGAAAGTATACAAATACTCAGAATGAAAGGGCCTATGTAGCTGATGTAGTTGAGCCTCAGATTTAGCTCTGTAAGTGGCAGTCAGGATAAAGAGAAATGGCTGTATAGTTGTCACCAGAGAGGAAGAAACATTTCAATTCTAATTTCTAAAAGAAATGTACATGTAGTTCACATGGATGGCACTGAGTGATACGTAGAATATTCCTATGGGAAGTTAGTAAAGAGTTTCATATGATTTTCTTATGGTGTTCTTCAGTACAAGCAGAGAATGTAACTTTAGTATGGAGCTTAGTGAGAGCATTTCTTCAAGAACTAAAGATACTGTGACCCAAATATCATCCAGCTTAATTCAAGGACTTCTACCTAGATACATAGATGGACTGCATATCCTTCGAATAATGCTTCATCCATCATTTCTCTCAACTAAGCTTTTAATAGGAGTAGATAACAGTGCTGAATTTTCTGGCAAGGGCCTGGGTTTTGTGAATTGTCTGTCTCCACCAGACAATTTCTTAGGACAGTGATTATCTTTCTTTCCTTCTGTCTCTACAGTGCCTACCACATAGTGATTACTCAATAAATAGTGTTGAATGAATGGCTGTAAGTATTTAGAATCTGATGGGGTTTGGAAATTGGTGTTTGAAAGGTGTTTTGTAATATCGTATTGACCGTATAGAAGATAATCGATGGAATTCCATCTAGACTAGGGTTTCTCAAAAGTGGTACTACTGACATTTGGGGCCATATAATTCTTTGCTGTAGAGGGTTGTCCTGTGCACTGTAGGGTAATCATTAGCAGTATCTCTGACCTATACCATTAGATGCCAATAGAACCCCCAGTTGTGACAACTAAAACTGTCTTCAGGCATTGCCAAGTTACTGTGGGGGTCAAAATCGCCCCCAGTTGAAAAAGACAGATCTAGACCATGGACCCCCAGGGACTGGAAGTAGGGGGATCAGAACAGCTTCAGAATTGCTTTCCATATTTTGACTTGTTCAGTTAAACCGTGAATGTTTAATTAGGCACTAAAACAAAATCGAAGTGTTAAGTGCTGCCAGTTTTAAGTGTTGCAAGGGAACAGGAGGTAAGTGGCAGAAATTGAGTAAACTGATTGACATTTAAAAAAATTAAACACTGTAATTGAAATATTGACCTAAAGAAAATTAGGTACAGCTCCGCAATTGAATGTTACTAAAGTGATCCCAACTATTGGAGCTTTTAGAAGATTAAGCTCTATTTGGTTGCTTTCCTGTAAAGTAAAGGTCTTAGCAGAATGTGAAACTATTGCTTTTGAAAAGTGTAATTTTAAAATGATCTCAGTGAGGAACTGATGTCTCTTAACCATAGCCTGGTTTTACTAATTCACAAGTAAAATGATTAAAGCTTAAGTATACCATGAAGTTAATTATTTAATATTTCTTCTCCCTAGGAGCTCTCTAGCTTCTGCAGATATATGGTTTGAGGATATAAGTAGATGCTTACCTTTAAGATCCGTGAGGGTAGCTGATACTGTGCTTTTGGAAAAATGGCCTTCGAATGTCTGTCTTAGTTGGTAAATAGTAACGCATATAATGTGTGCCCACCAATGACAGTGGTGCTTTAGAACATCACAGAGGCAGTCATTTACATAGTTCCTGACGATAATTCTACTGCTGTGGACCAGCGGCTGCTAAATGCCTCCATTCCCTCCTTCTCCTTTTTGAATGGGAATTCCGTTACAATTATTCTATCCCTTTCTCATATATTGATGTTTGGGGGAGGGGAGACGAAGAACTTTTTTTCTTAGTTATAGGTCTTCACGTTGAGAGGAGGTATACCCCAGGATCCTCACTCACATGCAGACCTGGTGCAGATGACAAGATCCTGGATTCTGAGCCAATGATATAATGAGATGAGGCTTCGGGAAAGGGATATAAATTGTTATGGCCAGAGGAGCAAGAGAAGCAAGTGATAGTGAAAAAATTCTGGCCTCATTTTTCAGTAATAATTAAGAGTACAGTATTTGGACTGCAAGAGTGAAGGGTATGTGGGCTGACGGGGAAGGGAAGGGACTATTGGGAGGGTGCTACATTGAAGGCCCAGAGAGAAATAAAGGAAGAAATTTTACCCCTCATTGCTCATGAAAGGTATACCCTGTTTCTATAGCCTTCCAACACTGATTGTACAAGATAATGCAAAAGAGAGATAAGACTATACCAAGATTAGATTCCCGAGATGGCATTTGCCCATAAGCTTATCAGTAGCAAAATGAGGAAGGTGGTTTATTATTGTGGGAAAAGGTTTATTATTAATGGTAAGACATACTTGGTTTTAAATTTCTATTCTGCCACTTACTGATGCCACTTACCTTGGGCAAGCTATTTAACACCAGTTGAATAGTATCTTATAATTTTTCGTTGTTTTGTATATTATTTTGGGAGTATGTCATAAATGTACTTGTTGGAATCCTTAACTTGTCAATGGCTCACTCTAGTGTGAAAGGAGGTTGGCCTAGAATTACCTTTGACAGAGGTCTGAAGATTACTTAGTAGAAACCAAAGTTTCAGCCCTAGTGATAGATAATGACAATAAAACTGGCCCTTTAGCTACATAATTCCTGTTCCTAGTCCAAAAGGAATTTATGACCATTTGTGGATTTCTTAGAATGGAATAGAGAGCAGAAGAATGGCTCTGACTATTTTGCAAGCTAGAAATTCCACTTTGGACAACTAACTTAACTGTTTATGCTTGAATCTCTTACTAGTTCACCAGGTCAGAATACTTGGAAGGGCTGATAGGTTCGAGTGCTGCTTCTAAGATACAAACCCAAAACCTAGGTGTAGTTACATTAAGAAGGCAGCCACTAAGGGTAAGTGTCCAATCCTGAGAACCTGTAAAACAACTATGGAGTCCAAACCTCTTAGGAAAATCCCAGGTAATTCTATTAGAGAGTATATCCCAGATCCCTTTCATCGTGGTCATTAGATCTTGGGCTAAAAGGAAGATATTTAACACTTACTACGTGTCACATACTGCTGGGTCATTCCATATAACATTATCTTATTTAATCTTCACTGTTTCCCTGTGAAATACTTTGTGTTATCCCTATTTACAATTCCTCAAATGCTCAAATTTTTATTCACCTTCTCAGTTTTTATATATCCTATACCGTCCATCTGGAATGGTCTTATTCCTACTCTTTGCCTAATGAATCCCTACTTGTCCTTCAGAGCTCATCTCAGATGTAACTACTCAAGGAAGCCTTCCTTACCCTCAGGTTTGTTTCTTTTTTATACACAGCAATAACACACTGTATCTCAATAAGCACAAGAAATTATATGATTAATCATTTAATACCTATCATTCATGCTGAAGCCTGAGCTCCATGAAGACGGGAACTATATCTGTGTCATTTTTCTGGGTTGTTTATAGTGCCAAGTATGTGTAGTTTCTTATGTGTAGGTACTCAGTAAATAATCAATGTATGATTATGGCAAATGCATGCCACAGTCGGGAGTTGAATGCTTGTGTAATATAACTCCAAAACTTCCTTCTTTAAATTACACCATACACAGAACCCAACAGGAAGTTTCTTAGTGAAATTGCCCAAGAGGCTCTTCCTTGACTCTATTTCAGTTCTAGATTGACTATCTAATTATTAAAATTATTCATTAACCCTATGTACTGGCGTGGGTGTGGCTCTGAGATAAGGAACTGAAAGTCTTCAACAGACCTCTCCAGTTGTGTGTGGGTGAGCTCTTCAGAGAAGTCCCACCTTTCTGAGCAGCTGTTTTAAAGGCAGGTGCTGGGAAGGGCTCCAGGACTCCATTAAGAAACTTTACAAGAGGTACACATCTTGTTTACCAGGGTTTCTGACTTCCTGTTGAGCTGAAAACTGCTTTGTTTTGTAGAAAAGTGAAACTTGGCCATAAACATCTAAAATGAAGAAACCCCGAACTTTTGAGGAGCAAACGGAATGCATAGTGAACTCTCTACTCACAGACTTCTTGGGTCCCACTTCACAGGTTGCTAACCGGGCCCTACCTTTTGCAGACGAAACAGATTCAGGTAAGGCTTCTGGCCTGAGGTGTTAATTGCAGGTCAATAAGAGAATCTGAATGTGCTTACTTATTTCCTCTTGTTTCAAAAGGCAGACTCTAAGCTTTCAGCAATATCTGAAGTCTTTATAGACAGGAAAGAGATTCTCAGTGAAGGGAGATTTTCTGTCTATTGGTGTTGACAGAATATTGAAGATTTTCTTAGGAGAGAATGATGCCCAAATTGTTTAAAAGTCTAGAGAACTTTCTTCAATGCCCAGATTCCTGGGACTTGCCATCCTTTCAAGCATTGTGACAAATGTGACTGTGTTCCCTCTGTTTTAGGAGAGGTTAGCTCTTTTGACGTGGCCATCATTGCTGGTCGCCTTCGGATGTTGGGTGACAAGTTCAATGGAGAATTGGAAGCGTCTGCCAAAAACGTCATCACAGAAACCATTCAGGGACAGGTCAAGTTTCTACTACTTCCTTCTATTATTTGCTGCTTTTTTCCTATTTCAGACACCCTTCTCTTACTACTCAGATACAACTGTGACTTGAAATGTTCTGTGAGAGATTTGGGGGCATAATGCATCCAAGGAGATACAACAGGAATTCTTCAACTGCCAATTCTTTAGCAGTTAATCAAAGCCTAGGTGGTATGGAGGTGGAGAGCTTTTGGCATAAGCCCATCAATGTTCAGATTGTTTCTATTTGTTTTTCATCAGAGGTGTGCTTAATGGCACAGTGCATATATATATAGCATTTTATTCTCAGTAAAGCATTTTATTCTTTTATGCACCTGTTTTAATATTTATTTTGCTGGCAGTGGGCATCTTTTTTCTCTCAAGGTCCAGCAATAAAATTATATACAGGAAGGATAGGCAGTTGGCAAGTCTGATGCATTGGGGAATGAGTACTTACAGTAGCCCACTAGGGCGCTTCTGGCTTTTCATCAGAGTCCTGATTCCTGGACTCTGTATTGGATGTCAACACAATAGACAGTGTTCCAGAAGAGGCTGCTGATTAATATCAATAATGCCAGCTGATATTAGCTCCTCACTCACCATGTGCCAAACAGTATTCTAAATGCTTTACATTTATTATCTCATTTAATCCTTACACCACTCCATGAGGCATTATGGAAACTATTATCCACAGCACAACCTCTCTCCATCTGCATATAACACAGATGTGAGAGTAAACATCTAAGCCGTTTTGTCCACTGCTATATTCACACAACCTAGAACAGAACCTGATATACAACAGGCCTTCAAAAAGTCTTTTCTGACTTAGTATCCATTTAAGCAGATAAGGAATCTGAAGAATAGGGAAATGAGGAATTAGATTACTTAATAAGTGTTAAAGTTAGGATTTGAACCCAGACTGATTCCAGAATCATACTTTTTTTTAAATCAAGGAAACATTGGTTTGTAACATTACATAAGTTTCACGTGTACAACTTTACAATTCTACTTCTGTATACACCACAGCATGCTTGCCCCCAAAAGTCTAGTTTCTCACCATAAAATTGACCCCCTTTGCCAATTTTGACCTCGCCTCACCTCCCCTCTGGTCACCACCAATCTATTCTCTGTGTCTCTATGCTGAACCACACCCTTAACCATTATGCTTTCTCTTCCTGCTGAATACAGCTTGGGCGGTATGCCTACTTAGGCAGAACTGGACTTACCACACCTAATTGCTCACACTGAAGCTTTCCTAGGTAGCTGGTAGCTGAGTCTAATTTTTCTTCTTAATTAAAAAAATTTTTTTGGAAACAGCTTCAAACTCATAGAAAAGTTGAATCTTTTGAGAGTAAGTAGCCAACAAGCTGTTCCATCACCCGATTCAAACAAGGACATTCTCTTATATAATCATAACCTAACCATCAAAACCAGGAATTTAGCATTGATACATTATCATCTCATCCTTAGATCCCCCTGATTTTCTCAGTTGTCCCAATAATGTGACTTTCAGTTTCTGCTGACCCTTGAACAACACAGGTTTGAACTGCACGGGCCCACTTATATGCATATTTTTTTCCAATAAATACTATACTACTACACGATCTGCAGATGGTTGAATCTGCAGATGTGGAAACGCAGATATGGAGGGCCAACTGTAAAGTTAAATGCAGATTTTCAACTATGCAGGGGATTGTTGCCCCTAACCTCTGAGTTGTTCAGGGGTCACCTGCATAGCAAAAGGATCTAGGCCAGAATCAGATATTGCACTTAGTTGTCATGTCTCTTTCGTCTCCTTCAATTTGGAATAGTTCCTCAGTCTTTCTTTGATTTTCATGACCTTGACCCTTGAAGATTATGGACCAATTATTTTGAAGAATGTTCCTTAACTTGGGTTTGTTTGATGTTTCCTATTGAATTGATGCAGGATATGTACCTTTGGTAGAATATAACGAAGAGTTGCTGTGTACATCTCACTGAATTCTATCAAGTGGCACAGATTGCAGTTTGTCCCAGTACTGGTGTTAACTTTAATCACTTAAAATGGTGTCTGCAAGGCTTCTCCACTGTCAAGTTAATCATTTCCCCTTTAATTAGTAAGCGTCTTGTAGGAAGGTACTTTGAAACCGTGTAGATACCGCATTTCTCATCAAAATTTTAATGTATTCATTTCCTTGTTTTTTATATCAATGTGAACCCATGAATTCCTACTTTATCAGTCTGTTACTATCATTATTTATCTATATGCTCAAATTGCCCTAGCTTCCACCAGTGGGAGTCCTTTCAACCTGGACTGTGTCTTTTTGGCCTGTCCCTATCGTTCTCTGAGTACTGTCTTAATTCCTTCTGACAGAAGATCTTGTGTTTTCCAAGCCCCAGCCTGAAATTAGCCATTCTCCAGTGACCTCTTGTTTCTTTTAATTGAGAACAATGTTTGGAAACCAGGATCTGAAACCAGGATCTAGGTACTTTCACCGTGGATGCCCTTCTCAACTTGTTTGGGTTCTGACATCCTGCTCTGACCACCATGGGCCCCCTACGCTACACCGCAATAGATCTTGCTTGGCCCCACGTAATGGCTTTTGGATCAAACTTTTGGGGAAGGAATGAAGAAAAGGAAAAGCGAATCTATTTTTCCACTTTAGAGTTTCCCAGATTTCAGTCACTCAAGCCATACCTTCAGAATTTGACCAGCTCTACTATCATGTACTTTGTATTTTTGTTTCAAGTCATTTTGTTTTTCCTTTAATTATTTTGTTCGTCCTGAGCACATCATGGGTTTGATGGGCTGTGTATGTTTTTTCCCCAATACCCATTACAACACATTAAAAATATTAAAATAAGAAAAGTTTATCCATCTATTCCTTAAGATCACCTTAGATACAACCAGTGTGCATTTGCCACTCTTTGAGAAACACTTGCTTTACTGGATTCCTACACCTGCAGCCTCCTGTACTTTTTAAATGATACTCCACTGATAGATCCTGCGTCTTTCCCCAGGCAGGAGCTATACTTCAGGACACAGTAAACTCTCTCAGCAAGGCCTGGTGTGCCCAGGATTCCAACTTGGCTTATGAGAGAGCCTTTTTGGCAGTGTCAGTGAAGCTTCTCGAACATGTGGCCCGCATGGCTCCTGAGATGGCAAGGCAGGTGGCTACACCCATAACAAGCATGATCAACAGGAACACTGCCATCCGAGACTATATCGAGGGCCAGGGAGGCTGGGTAAGTATTGTGGGGCCCCTGGCTTTGCTGAATATTTGCATTGTTTTTGTACTAACCTGGGACTCCAGTTCATGGTTCTTTCCATCAGTTGCAAACCATGCAGGAAAACAGGCCTTCCAACTTTGCTGAAAATGCCAGGATTTTTTTTTTTTTTTGCCATAGGAAAGAGGAGCAGTCAGAAGCTCAGACAGTGGGTCTTGGACCCCAGAGCCAGGCTGCCTAAAATGTTGACTGCTAACTTTGTCAAGCTAATTTCCACTTCCTATACATAATCATCTATGAAGTATATTGGTGGTGGAATTCTGATCTCAGTCTGATGTTGCTCTACTGGTAAATTTCTGGGTCTTCTTTCCCTAACATCTTTTGGGTGTGTGTTGAGGAAGTTCAGAATCATCTTACTACTATCTAACAAAAATCAATTAGTGACATCTGCTGCAGTGGTAACGGTAGGAGGCATTCTAAGCCCGTGTCTTAGTAGTCATTAGAACATCTGCTCTCGTAGAGCACTCCCCGTCATTTCCATGATCAGCTGAAGCCGTAGTAAGAGCTGCCTTCCCTGGAGGTCTCTGTGGGTCATTCTGGCTTCATTAGGGAGTTCCTGAAGGCCATTCCTTTGACTGTAGGATATTCTTTGTCCTTCCTAGGAAAACCTGGAGAGCTGAAGAAGAGGTGGAGCTGTTTCCCAGCCTGAACAGGACTTCTTTGACTGATCGGGTGATTGATCTCTGGAAATTAAAACAGAAACAACCAAATTAAAACCCTCTTTCTCTTGGACGGAACTGAACTTAGCTGAATAATCTATTTTCTACTGATTGTTAAAATTAGGAGCAGCTTCTAGAGGTCTACAGAGATTTTATACTTTCTATTTTTGCATGAGTTTTAGTGAGGTTTTGTTGAAGCAAAGACCTCCAGACGCAAAGTAAAAACTTGTTAATAGTGGAATTCCAGGCAACAGGGCAGGCGTTTGCTGGCGATACTGTGGGAAAAACGGAGCACACAGTAAACCATTCCTTCATATTTAGTCCTGTCCTCTGGTAAGGATCTCATCTACTAATTTTGCAGTCTGAAGGGTTTCAGGGAGATCTTTGGTTAGAAAACCTTGATATTTTAAGTTGAGGATTTTCTTTTAAATTCATAACCTAAATCTCATATTAATTTCACCTGAGCCAAATTATTTTATGTATTTTCAAGACTGGAAGCAAAAAAGTAGCAGTTTGTTTATCTGCTCTTCTACTAGAAAGTCCAAAGAGCGATAAAACAGAGCATTTTTATTCCACAGGATGCAGGAAGTGCTGGCCCACTTCTGTGACAGTAGGGCCATCCCAGCCTAGATGAGGCGAGCTTTGTACTACAGTGTTTTTCAAAATGCAGCTCACATACCACTTGTGGACCTTATACATTGCCAATTTCCAGGCCCCATCCCTAGAGATTCTGATTCTATAGGGGTGGGCTGGGGTCTAGGATCCTACCCTTTAATCAGTTCCACTGGTGATTCTGATGTATGTATAAATTTTGAGAACAATCACTTTAGAGCAAGGGTTGGGAAATTAGAGCCCACAGGCCAAATCATCCCACTGCTTATTTTTGGAAAGAAAGTTTTATTCGAATGCAGCTACACTGACTTGTTTACATATTATTTATGGCTGTTTTAGCATTGCAGCAGCAGAGTTGAGTAGTTATGGCAGACACCATATACCCTGTCCTGTAAAGCTTAAAATATTTACTATCTGGCCCTTTAAGTTTGCAGACCCCTGCTCTAAAGCTAAATGAACACTTCTCCTTGAGTAGCTTAAACTCTGTTGCAATCCTGATAGTTCCAAACAGAACCATAGATAGGATAACATTTTCTTTTCCAGAATTTAGTCTGAGTGTTTGTTAGTTCTTGCATATTCCACCCTTTCTCTAGAACCGTTGGCAAAAGGAGCTCTGTGACTCCTAAGTATTTGATAGAGGGTATATATTTCCCTGGCCCTGCCACAAGTGATTGGAAGTAAAGCATATAGTTTCTATGGTCTGTGTATCTCATAGCAGTTCCTAATAATCTCATAGATTAGTAGGCAATCATAAAGTAGAGACCTCTTCATCTTTAAGCCCCCAAAGCATACGACTTACCTGAACATCAAGAAGAAAAGCATTACTATATCTATTTTTAAAAGAGAGGCATTAATGGCTTTGGCTAGAGTTTAACAAAACTAACCACAACCCCTCCCTTCAACCAGCCTGCCATCTGGCTCCCCTAGATGCACAGAGGTAAAGCTGTGGTGCTATTAATATATTTGACTTTTTGAAGTTATGCTATTTCCTCTATTCTTTGATAAATCACAATTAGGTTAGTAATCCAGAAATGAGATTTCATGTTTCTCTTTAGTAGAAATTAGCTTTCTTTGCTACTAATTTAAGACACCTGGTGTATTCTTTTGTCCCTTACATTACTGTAAGCTCAACATGGTGCGTTTGTGGTATTTGACCTCCTAGGTGAAATCAGTATTTTCACTTTGACTAATGCTATTCTGTTCATGAAATAGAATTCTTTTCTCTATGCATTTGAACTAATTCTCAGCAAGTGCAATCTAAATTGAATGATACAGAAATAGCAGATTGGTAGTTACCAGGGGCAGGGGTTGCAGGGTGGGGTGGAGGAAATAGGTGAAGGTGGTCAAAGGGTGCAAACTTCTTATGAGATGAAAAAGTTCTGGGAATATAACATATAGTATGGTGACTATAGTTAACAATACTGTGATGTATATTTGAGTTGCTTAGAGAGTAGATTTTTAAAGTTCTCAGCACACACAGAAATTGTAGCTATATAAGGTGATAGATGTGTTGACTAACTTTATTATGGTGATCATTTTACAATATATACATATATCAAATCATTACATTGTATACCTTAAACTTACACAATGTTATATCGCAATAAAACTGGAAAAAATTAATTAAACAATAAATATTGGAGACCAGCAGCCCCCTCTTTTTCTTTTCTTTCCCCTCTTAGCCATACCAGCTCCCTTTTTTGTCCTATATTGCCCACAAAACATCAGAATGTGAATCTAGCTCCAAGAATACTGTAGTATCTTTTTTTTTTTTCTTTTCTTTGTTTGGCTGTGCCTCACAGCTTGCAGGATCTTAGTTCCCCATCCACGGACTGAACCCGGGTCACAGCAGTGAAAGCACAGGGTCCTAAGCACTAGACCTCTAGGGAATTCCCCTATACTATAGTATCTTGAGATGGAGGCTATGGTGCCCCTGGGGAGTATACCAGGCAAATGGGTAAAGCAGCTCTGGCCTGGGTGTTGTGTTTATTGTTAGGCAACCCTCTATCCTAGGAGAGTTGAAGTGATTTGGGCTGCAGGAAGAAGACACTGTGGCCCAGTGCCCAAGATGTAGCCTAAATGCCCAAGAATGCATTTAGATTGTTTGATTTTTAACAACTTAGTTTCATCATAGGCAACTCATGTGACATTGGGCAAGTAATCCAATTTCTTTCTGCCTGTGTTTCCACAATAGGGTTATTGTGAGGGAAAATTATACAATACACTTTGTAAAGGGCTTAGCCCAGTGCCTGGAATATTTTAAGCACTGCTTAAACAATTTGGAGCCCCGGTGATTTAGAATTCATTAAGTTCTAGCTTGACTTTTTTCTCTCCATTAACTCTGCCTCCCACAAAGGCAAGCCAATCTTAGTTTACTTTTCACCTCAATGTGAGTGAATCCTAAGTCTGACTTATTTTCCTTCTTCCTAAATCCATATCCACCAACTCTGATTATTTCCATCGAACTTTCTTATCCCCACACTTTCCCAGATTCCCATCCAACTAGCTCAAGTCCTCAGTCATTTTTCCCTTCTCCTTCTCTCCAGTCCTACTCCCCCAGTGAGTCTTTCTCACTTATTCCTTCCTTTTGTCCTGACTCTCCCTGCAAGAGTTTATTACCACCTGCTTGGACAGCTTGGTAAAGTCTTCTAGTTATGTTTTCAATTGATTATCCAGTTGCAAGCTTGCCCCATTCCAGTCTGTCCCATGTATTGCCACCCAATTGGCCAAAGGTGTGATTTCTTTGTCCCTTGTTTTGATTCATTTTTAGATATGGTATAAATCATTTTGAAAGTTTACATTCTACTGAAGGAGATTTTGAGACTTAAAAAAAAAAGTATCAGAAGGGGGCATTTACTTTTTTAAAACTATCATTTTCCCAAAGCATCACTTTGATTACCATTCTCTGAAAGTCTTTCCATGGAACTTTTGAAGATAAGTGGATCTATTCATCATCTTGACAGTGGTGATGTTTTCATGATTGTGTATGACATGCCAAAGCTTATCAGACCTACACTTTGAAATGTGTAGTTTATTGTATGTCAATGCTACCTCAATAAAGTTGTTTTAAAAAACAGTGGTTTTCCATTTCCTGAAAAAAAACCTTACTTTTCAACCTGGTATTCAAGTTTCCCCAGGGTCTGGCCCGACTGACCTTTCTAGTGTTACGGATCAAGACCCTCTTCTATATAACCAATGCTCCAGTCAAACTGAGCCACTCACTAAGCTACCCTCCACCTGCTGTTCTCTGTGTTTCCAACTGCTTTCTCTCAAGCTTTACAGATATCTTCAAGACCCAACTCAAAAGGGTTTTTCAAGATGGCAGAGGAGTAGGAGAACATGGAGTATATCTCTCTTCACAAATGCATCAAGAATACATCTACAAGGATTTCCCTGGTGGCACAGTGGTTAAGAATCTGCCTGCCAGTGCTGGGGGCATGGGTTTGATCCCCAGGCTGGGAAGATCCCATATACTGTGGAGCAACTAAGCCCATGTGCCACAACTAGTGAACTTGTGCTCTAGAGCCCGCGAGCCACAACTACTGAACCTGCATGCCACAGATACTGAAGCCTGTGCACCTAGAGCCCATGCTCCTCAACCAGAGAAGCCACCACAATGAGAAGCCTGAGCACCACAACTAAGTAAGTAGCCCCACTCGCCGCAACTAGAGAAAGCCCTTGCACAGCAAACAAGACCCAATGCAGCCAATAAATAAATAAATTTATAAAAAGAAAAAAGAAGGCATCTACAGATGGAACAGTTCTCACAGAGCACCAGCTGAACACTATCAGAAGACTGGACACCAGAAAGGACAGGGAAGATCCATGCATAACTGGGTAGGGTGAAAAGAGAAGGGAAAAAGAAGAGGAGAGGAAGAGGGATGGGGGGAGCTGAGGAAGAGGAGAGGTTCCCACATCCAGTGAAGCCCCCTCACCAACAGGGAAATCAGTTGGGACAGAAGGGGAGCATCTGAGGCTGTTGGAGGAGGGTGAAACAGCCAATCAGTGGCAGACAAGACAGAATGTGACCTGCATAGATGGTCCATGCCACAGCCCTCTGCGCCCCAGACTGGAATGTGTGTCTGCCTGTGCACATGAGGGCTGGGAGCTGGAACATGGGGATTGGAGAGCAAACCTGGGTAGAAGACTGCTGTTGGCTGTGAGGAGACAGACTGAGGGGTTGCAGGGAGGTAATCCACAACTGGAAATGCTTATGGGGGGAACCTGGACTGCCACAGAAGCAAGGCACCACTGTTGAGTGACGTATGGGGGGTGGAGCCACCATTGTAGCCTCTATCTCCCCATGCACCAGCCCCGCCCCCCTCCCCCCCCCAAGCACTAGGAAAGGTGCCCACCAAGGCTACACACGCACCTGCTGCTAGGTGCTAGGAAAAGCCCCTGCTGGGGCTGGCTTTCTTGTGCCTACTGCTGGGCACTAAGAAAGGCCTCCACCAGAGCTGATCCCCTCCTGATGACCACTGAGCACTAGGAAAGCCTCCCATTAGGGCCTGATCTCTCCCACTCATGGCCGCCAGCTTCTGCGTGCACCTCCTCACCATCAGGACTAGGTCTCTAGTGGCTGCCAACCCCCCCGCCCACTCACCACATACCTGTTGCTGCCAGGGCTCCCACAACCCCAGCAGCCATGTCACCTCTGGGCCCTGCCCTCATGGGGGCAGACCCAAGTGCTCCAGGGCAGCCTCGGGAGCGGGCCCCTGTGGGTGGCCCACATGCAGAGATGGGGCTAAAAGCACAGCTGAGCCCCAGAGGCGGGGTGACTAATGAAGAAGAATGAAAACCTTTCCATGCAGCTGCACAAGCTGCATATTAAATGCCCACAATTGGCTTGGTAAACCCTGCATATGTAGAATATCTGAATGGACAAGTGTTCCCACAACTGAGACTGCTCTATGAGGGCAAGTACACTTGAGAGTTGGGCCAGGTCAGAGTCTGAGCTGCTCCCACAGTGCCCATAGTGGGTCCAGAGACCAACCTAGTGGTATTGGAGGGCCTCCTGGGGAGGCAGAGGTTGACATTGACTCATAGTGGGGCAAGAACACTGACAGCTGAGACCCCAGGAAAATACTATTATTACTATTTTTTAATGCTTTGTTTTGTCCTGTTTTTGTTTTATATTATCATTTTTTTAATTAAAAAATATATTTTTTTCTATTTTTACTTTGTTTTTATGGTGTTTTGTGTTTTTTTCTTTGTTATATTTAGTTTTCAAATTTTTTCTTTAACAGTTTTTGTGTTTGTTTTATGTTTTCTTTGCTCCTTTTTATTCTTCTTTAGTTTATATTCAGCTTTTTTTTTTCTTGTTTTTTGTTTTTGTTAGTTTTGTTTTTAGTGGTTTGATCTCATTTTGGGATTCTTTGGTTGTTCTCTGTTTTTTGTTTTCTTTGTTTTTTGTTTCTTATATGTGTGTGTGTTTCTAGTTTTTGTTTGGTTTTGCTTTTACCACTTGTATTGGGTTTTATTTGTCTGTTTCTTTTCTTTTTTTTTCTTTTTTTAAAATTAATTGATTAATTTATTGGCTGTGTTGGGTCTTCGTTGTTGCGTGTGGGCTTTCTCTAGTTGTGCTGAGTGGAGGCTACTCTTCATTGTGCTGCATGGGCTTATCATTGCAGTGGCTTCTCTTGTTGCGGAGCACAGGCTCTAGGTGCACGGGCTTCAGTAGTTGTGGCTGGAGGGCTCTAGAGTGCAGGCTAAGTAGTTGTGGCACATGGGCTTAGTTGCTCCGTGGCACAGATCAAGCTTAGTTGCTTCCCGGACCAGGGATTGAACCTGTGTCCCCTGCTTTGGCAAGCGGATTCTTAACTACTGTGCCACCAAGGAAGTCCCTTTTCTTCTGTTTTTTAACTGTTGTTATTACTGTTTGTTTTTGTCTTTGCTATTTGTCTTGGGTTTTGTTAGTCTGTCCTGTCCCCTTCTTTCTTTTTTTCTTTTTCTTTTCCCACACTGTGCTGCTTGCAGGATGTTGGTTCCCCAGTCAGGGGTTGGACCTGAGCCTCTGGGGTGGGAGCACCGAGACCAGGATGCTGGACTTCCAGAGAATTCCCAGCGCCAGGGAACATTAATCAGTGAGAGTTTTCCAGGAAGTCTCCATCTTGATACCAATACCTGGCCCCACTCAACTGCCTGCAGGCTCCAGTGCTGCACACCTTATGCCAAATGAGCAAGACAGGAATACAAACCCACCCATCAGCAGACAGGCTGCCTAAAGTAGTAGTAAGTTCAGAGACACCTCAAAACACACCACCCAACACAGCTCTGACCATCAGAAGGACAAAATCCAGCTCCATCCACCCGAGTGCAGCACCAGCCCCTCCTACCAGGAAGCCTACACAAGCCACTGGACCAATCTCACCCACAAGGGGCAGACACCAGAAGCAAGAGGAATAGTGACCCTGCAGCCTGAGGAAAGGAGACCTCAAATACAGTAAGTTAGACAAAATCAGAAGACAGAGAAATACGTTTCAGACAAAGGAGCAAGGTAAAAACCCACAAGACTAAATAAATGAAGAGGGAATAGGCAATCTACCTGAAAAAGAATTCAGAGTAATGATAGTAAAGAGGATCCAAAATCTTGGAAATAGAATGGAGGCACGAATCGAGAAAATAAAAGAAACATTTAAAAAGGACCTAAAAGAACTAAAGAGCAAACAAACAGTGATGAACAACACAATAACTAGAATTAAAAGTACAGTAGAAGGGATCAAGGTGGTGGAGCAGGAGGACGTGCGCTCACTCCCTCTTGCAAGAGCACTAGAATTACAACTAACTGCTGAACAATCATCAACAGAAAGACACTGGAACTCACCAGAAAAGACACGCCACATCCAGAGACAAAGGAGAAGCCACAATGAGACAGTAGGTGGGGCGCAATCGCATTAAAATCAAAACCCATAAATGCTGGGTGGGTGACTCACAAGTTGGAGAACAGTTATACTGCAGAAGTCCACCCACTAAAGTTAGGGTTGTGAGCCCCACATCAGACTTCCCAACCTGGGAGTCCAGCAACAGGAGGAGGAATCCCCAGAGAATCAGACTCCGAAAGCCAGCGGGATTTGACTGCAGGACCTCCACAGGACTGGGGGAAAGAGAGACTCCACTCTCGGAGGGCACACAAAAAAGTATGCTCACCAGGACCCAGGGGGATGGAGCAGTGACCCCATAGGAGACTGAACTAGACCTACCTGCTGGTGTTGGGGGGTTGTCTGCAGAGGTGGGGGGCAGCTGTGGCTCACTGAGGAGACAGGGGCCCTGGAGGCAGGGGTTCTAGGAAGTGCTCATTGGCATGAGCCCACCTAGAATCTGCCATTAGCCCCACCAAAGAGCCTGCAAGCTCCAGTGCTGGGTAGCCTCAGGCCAAACAACCAACAAGGTGGGAACACAGCCACACCCATTGGCAGACAAGCAGATTAAAGTGTCACTGAGTTCCGCCCACCAAATCAGATTAAAGACTTACTGAGCTCCGCCCACCCAGCCCTACCCACCATCAGTCCCTCCCATCAGGAAGCACGCACGAGCCTTCTAGAAAGCTTCCTCCACAAGAGGGCAGACAGCAGTATCAAGCAGTATCAGCAGTATTTCATCTCATGGAACTGAAAACCACAGCCACAGAAAGATAGAAAAAAATGAAAAGGCAAAAGACTTTGTACCAGATGAAGGGACAATCTCAAACCCCAGAAAAACAACTAAATGAAGAGGAGATAGGCACCCTTCTAGAAAAAGAATTCAGAATAATGATGGTGAAGATGATCTAGGACTTTGAAAAAAGATTGGATGCAAAGATCGAAAAGTTGCAAGAAAAGTTTACCAAAGACTTAGAAGAATTAAAGAACAAACAAAGAGAGATATGCAACAGAATAACTGAAATGAAAAATAAACTAGAAGGAACCAATAGCAGATTAACTGAGGCAGAAGGGCTAATAAGTGACCTGGAAGACAGAATGGTGATCATCACTGATGCAGAAAAGAATAAAGAAAAAAGAATGAAAAGAACTGAAGACAGCCTAAGAGACCTCTGGGACAATGTTAAACGCACCAACATTCACATTATAGGGGTCCCAGAAGGAGAAGAGAGAGAGAAAGGACACGAGAACATATTGGAAGAGATTATAGTTAAAAACTTTCCTAACACAGGAAAGGAAATAGCTACCCAAGTCCAGGAAGCACAGACAGACCCAGGCAGGATAAGCCCAAGGAGAGACACACCAAGACATAGAGTAGTCAAACTGACAAAAATTAAAGACAGAGAAATGTTATTAAAATCAACAAGGGAAAAATGACAAATAACATACAAGGGAACTCCCATAAGGTTAACAGCTGATTTCCCAGCAGAAACCCTTCAAGCCAGAAGGGAGTGGCATAATATATTTCAAGTGATGACAGGGAATAAGCTACAACCAAGAATACTCTACCCAGCAAGGATCTCATTCAGATTCGATGGAGAAATCAAAGCTTCACAGACAAGCAACAGCTAAGAGAATTCAGCATCACCAAACCAGCCCTACAACAAATGCTAAGGGAACTTCTCTAAATGGGAAACATAAGAGAAGAAAAGGACCTACAAAAACAAAAGCAAAACAATTAAGAAAATGGTAATAGGAACATAGATATCAATAATTATCTTGAATGTAAATGGACTAAATGCTCCAACCAAAAGACACAGACTGGCTGAATGGATACAAAAACAAGACCCATATGTATGCTGTCTGCAAGAGACCCACTTCAGACCTAGGGCCACATACAAACAGTTAAGCATTTTGTATTTATCTGTTCAATGAAAACTTTATTGATTTTGCTTTTACATGAAAGAGAAAAAAGCTTGGTCAGCCATCATGAAACAAGATGGTAGCTGGTATAAAGCTCAGAATATATACCCTCTGAAAACTTAAAAAAAATTCTCTTACATGGTTAGAGTTTACAGTTATGAATATCTGAGAAGAAAAAGAAAGGCTGGACATTTTAAAATGTAGACATTTTATCTATAATATTTATGTTGGAGTGCTATCATGTTTATACCAATATTGCTTGATGTCTGGTTAACATTGTTTTACCTTCATAAATATCTGCCAATCATAGATCATCAGTATAATTACTGGTCTACTTCTAGATCTTTTGATGATGGTTATTGTGACTGGTATGAGGTGATACCTCATTGTGGTTTTGATTTGCATTTCTCTAATGATTAGTGATGTTGAGCATCTTTCATGTGTTTGTTGGCCATCTGTATGTCTTCCTTGGAGAAATGTCTGTTTAGACCTTCTGCCCATTTTTGGATTGGGTTGTTTGTTTTCTTGATATTGACCTGCATGAGCTGCTTGTGTATGGAGATTAATCCTTTGTGAAGACCTTAAGGGGTGGGATAGGGAGGGTGGAAGGGAGGCTCAAGAGGGAGGGGTTATGGGGATATATGTATACATAGCTGATTCACTTTGTTGTACAGCAGAAACTAACACAATACTGTAAACATACATATGTAACACAGTACTCTGATAAAGATGAAAAAAAATTTTTAAAGTACAGTAGAAGAAATCAATAGCAGAATAATTGAGGCAGAAGAACAGATAAGTGAACTAGAAGATAGAATGGTGGGAATAAACTGCCACAGAGCAAAATGAAGAAAAAAGAATGAAAAGAAATGAGGACAGTCCGGAGCCCTCTGGGACAACATTAAATTCACCAACATTTGAATTATAGGGGTCCCAGAAGAAGAAGAGAAAGAGAAAGGGTCTGAGAAAATATTTGAAGAGATTATAGTTGAAAACTTCCCTGATATGGGAAACAAAATATCCACCCAAGTCCAGGAAGCACAGAGAGTCCCATACAAGTTAAACCCAAGGAGAACTATGCTGAGACATATATTAATTAAACTAATACAAATTAAATACAAAGAAAAAATATTAAAAGAAGCAAGGGAAAAGCAACAAATAACATACAAGGGAATCCCTGTAAAGCAAACAGCTGATTTTTCAGCAGAAACCCTGTAGGCCAGAAGGGGATATATTTAAAGTGATGAAAGGGAAAACCCTACAACCAAGATTACTCTACCCAGCAAGGATCTCATTCAGATTCAACAGAGAAATCAACAGCTTTACAGACAAGGAAAAGCTAAGAGAATTCAACACCACCAAACCTGCTTTACAACAAATGCTAAATGAACTTCTCTAGGCAGGAAACACAAGAGAAGAAAAAAGACCTACAAAACCAAACCCAAAGCAGTTAAGAAAATGGTAATAGGAAAATACATATTGATAATTACCTTAAATGTAAATGGATTAAGTGCTCCAACCAAAAGACACAGACTAGCTGAATGGATACAAAAACAAGACCTATATATATATGCTGTCTAAAAGAGACCCACTTCAGACCTAGGGACACAAACAGACTGAAAGTGAGGGGATAGAAAAAGGCATTCCATGCAAATGGAAGTCAAAAGAAAGCTGGAATAGCAATACTCATATCAGACAAAATAGACTTTAAAATAAAGACTTAGAAGAGACAAGGAAGGGTACTACATAATGATCAAGGGGTCAATCCAAGAAGAAGATATATGATAATTGTAAACATTTATGCACCCAACATAGGAGCACCTCAATGCATAAGGCAAATGCTAACAGGCATAAAAGGGGAAATCAACAGTAACACAATAATAGTGGGTGACTTTTACACCCCACTTACACCAGTGGACAGATTACTCAGACAGAAGATTAATAAGGAAACACAAGCCTTAAGTGACACATTAGACAAGATAGACTTAATTGATATTTATAGGACATTCCATCCAAAGGCAGCAGAATACACTTTCTTCTCAACTGCACTTGGAACATTCTCCAGGATAGATCATATCTTGGGTCACAAATCAAGCCTCAGTAAATTTAAGAAAATTGAAATCATATCAAGCATCTTTTCACAACCCTAGGAGATTAGAAATCAATTACAGGGGGAAAAAACTGTAAAAAACACAGACACATGGATGCTAAACAATATGCTACTAAATAACCAAGAGATTACTGAAGGAATCAAAGAGGAAGTCAAAAATACCTAGAAACAAATGACAACAAAAACAGGACATCCCAAAACCCATGGGATGCAGCAAAAGCAGTTCTAAGAGGGAAGTTTACAGCAATACAATCCTACTTTAAGAAAGAAGAAAAATCTCAAATAAACAATCTAATCTTATACCTAAAGCAACTAGAGAAAGAAGAATAAAACAGCTACCACCACCAAAACAAAAAACCCCCAAAGTTAGTAGAAGGAAAGAAATCATAAAGATCAGAGCAGAAATAAGTAAAATAGAAACAAAGAAAACAATAGCAAAGATCAATAAAACTAAAAGCTGGTTCCTTGAGAAGATAAACAAAATTGATAAACCATTAGACTCATTAAGGAAAAAAAAGGGAGAGGACTCAAATCAATACAATTAGAAGTGAAAAAGGAGTTAGAACTGACACCACAGAAATACAAAGGATCATAAGATACTACTACAAGCAACTATATGCCAATAAAATGGACAATCTGGAAGAGATGGACAAATTCTTAGAAAAGTATAACCTTCCAAGACTGAACCAGGAAGTAATAGAAAATATGAACAGACCAATCACAAGTAATGTAATTGAAGCTGTGATTAAAAATCTTCTAACAAAAAAGTCCAGGACCAGATGTCTTCACAGGGAAATTCTGTCAAACATTTAGAGAAGAGCTAACATCTATGTTTCTCAGACTCTTCCAAAAAATTGCAAAGGCAGGAACACTCCCAAACTCTTTCTAGGAGGCCACCATCACCCTGATACCAAAACCAGACAAAGAGATCACAAAAAAAGAAAATTACACTCCAATATCACTGATGAACATAGGTGCAAAAATCCTCAACAAAATATAGCAAACTGAATCCAACAGCACATTAAAAGCATCATACACCATGATCAAGTGGAATTTACCCCAAGGATGCAAGGATTCTTCAATATATGCAAATCAATCAATGTGATACACCATATTAACAAATTGAAGAATAAAAACCATACGATAATCTCAATAGATGCTGAAAAAGCTTTTGAAAAAATTCAACACCAATTTATGATAAAAACTCTCCAGAAAGTGGGCATAGAGGGAAGCTACCTCAACATAATAAAGGCCATATTTGACAAACCCCCCAGGAAACATTATTCTCAATGGTGAAAAACTGAAAACATTCCCTCTAAGATCACGAACAAGACAAGGATGTCCACTCCACTGTTATTCAACATAGTCTTGGAAGTCCTAGCCACAGAATTAGAGGAGAAAAAGAAATAAAAGGAATCCAAATTGGAAAAGAAGTAAAACTGTCACTGTTTGCAAATGACATGATTCTATACATAGAAAATCCTAAAGATGCCACCAGAAAACTACTAGAGCCAATCAATGAATTTAGTAAAGTTGCAGGATACAAAATTAATACAGAAATCTCTTGCATTCCTATACACTAATAACTAAAGATCAGAAAGAGAAATTAAGGAAACAGTCCTATTTTACCATTTCAACAAAAAGAATAAGATACTTAGGAATAAACCTACCCAAGGAGGCAAAAGACCTGTACACAGAAAATTATAAGATGCTGATGAAAGCAATCAAAGATTACACAAACAGATGGAGAAATATACCATGTTCTTGGATTGGAAGAATCAACATTGTGAAAATGACTATATTTCCCAAAGCAGTCTACAAATTCAATGCAATTCCTATCAAATTACCAATGGCATTCTTCATAGAACTAGAACAGAAAATTTTACAGGTTGTATAGAAACACAAAAGAACCTGAATAGCCAAAGCAATCTTGAGAAAGAAAAACAAAGCTAGAGGAATGAGGCGTCCTAACTTCAGACTATACTACAAAGCTACAGTAATCAAGACAGTATGGTAGTGGCACAAAAACAGAAATATAGATCAATGGAACAGGATAGAAAGCCCAGAGATAAACCCACACACATATGGTCACCTAATCTATAACAAAGTAGGCAAGAATATATAATGGAGAAAAGACAGCCTCTTCTATAAGTGGTGCTGGGAACACTGGAAGGCTACATGTAAAAGAATGAAATTAGAGCACTCCCTAACACCATACACAAAAATAAACTCAAAATGGATTAAAGACTTGGATATGAGGCCAGACACTATAAAACTCTTAAAGGAAAACATAGGCGGAACACTCTGACATAAATCTCAACAGGATCTTTTTTGACTGACCTCCTAAAGTAATGAAAATAAAAACAACAATTAACAAATGGGACCTAATGAAAATTAAAAGCTTTTGCACAGCAAAGGAAATGATAAACAAGATGAGAAGACAATCCTCAGAATCGGACAAAACACTTGCCAGCAAAGAAAAAGACAAAGGATTAATCTACAAAATATACAAACAGCTCATGCAGCTCACTATCAAAAAAACAAACAACCCAATTAAAAAATGGACAGAAGACCTAAATAGGCATTTCTCCAAAGAAGACATATAAATGGGCAACAGACACATGAAAAGAAGCTCAACATCACTAATTATTAGAGAAATACAAATCAAAACTGCGAGGTATCATCTCACACCCATTAGAATGGCCATCATTAAAAAATCTACAAACAGTAAATGCTGGAGAGGATGTGGAGAAAAGGGAACCCTCTTGCACTGTTGGTGGGAATGTAAATTGATACAGACACTATGGAGAACAGTATGGAGGTTCCTTAAAAAACTAAAAATAGAATTACCATATGACCCAGCAATCCCACTACTGGGCTTATACCCAGAGAAAACCATAATTCAAAACAACACATGTTCATGCACCCCAATGTTCATTGCAGCACTTTTTACAACAGCCAGGACATGGAAGCAACCTAAATGTCCATCAACAGTGGAATGGATAAAGAAGATGTGGTACATATATACAATGGAATATTATTCAGCCATAAAAAGGAATGAAATTAGGTCATTTGTAGAGAGGTGGATGGACCTAGAGGCTGTCATACAGAGTGAAGTAAGTCAGAGAAAAATAAATATCATATATTAACGCACATATGTGGAATCTAGAAAAATGGTATAGATGATTGTATTTGCAAAACAGAAATAGAGACACAGACATAGAGAACAAATACATGAACACCAAGAGGGGAAACGGGATGTGGAATGAATTGGGAGATTGGGGTTGACATATATACACTATTGACGCTATGTATAAAGTAGATAACTAATGAGAACCTACTCTATAGCTCAGGGAACTCTACTCATTGCTCTGTGGTGACCTAAATGGGAAGGAAATCCAAAAAAGAGGGGATATATGTATACGTATAGCTGATTCACTTTGCTGTACAGTAGAAATGAAAACAAGATTGCAAAGCAACTATATTCCAACAAAAATTAATTTAAAAAACAAAACAAAATTTAAAAAAACATAAAATAAACAAACAAAAACCAAAAGTGGAGTTGGGGCATTAGTACATAGCTTCTTTCAACACTTACTTTGTGTTACAGACTTAACGTGTGTTTCCTACTTTAGCATTCTAACCATCTCATGAGATGAGTCCTTTTATATTCTCAGTTTGGGGAAATATAAATAAAAATTTAAATGTGTAAAAAAAGGCATAGGGATTAAAAAGAAAGCAAAATATATTGAAATACAGTTGTTGAAATATTTTTAGATATTTGTGATATAAAAGTACATAGAATTCCCTGTTAATAAACTAAACCTTAAAAAAAAAAAAAGACCCAAATCAAATGTCACTTTTTCCATGAAGGCCATCCAGATAATCCAAGTAAGAAGTCATCTTTGCTTTCTCATTTTTTTTCTGACTCTGACCCTGACCCTGACTGCCTTCTTCTAATTTTGTTTGCACCACATTTATGGTCTTATCACAAATGGTCTTAAATTATAGTTTTTTGTATACTTACCTTCTCTGCTAGAATAAAGGATCCTTGAATGAGGACAATTTGTTGTTCACTTCTGTAGCTCCCCTCTTCCCCATCCTGCTACATGTATATGGATCTCATAAATATTCATTAAATGAACAAATGAAGGGAAACTGAATGAGCAGTTAAATGAAAGATGAGACTTCAAGTTTGATTATATTTTGAACAAGATGCCAACCCTTGCTAAGAGCTCCAACCCTCTATTTAAAAAAAAAAAAAAAAAGGTAAATTGCTTCCATTGCAAGTTATCAGTTGGCCTTTGCCTCTTGAAGACTGTTTCTGAAACCAAAGGCAGAGTGTGATTCCCTGTGTGGTATGTGGGAAGCTATGAATCTCACAACAGGTGGATTGAAGCACATGTTGAGGTCTCAGAACGCTGTAGTGACAAGAAGCCGATTGGAAGACGGGTAGGGGACTTTCCTGCTGTGGATGATGTGAAAACATGAGCAAAGCAAACAAGCTGTGTTAGAGGTGTTTTATAAGCCTCATCTGTGTCCATTTGGAACAGGAGAAGCAGTCGATTCTGGAGTAAAGGAGGTCATTTTTTCTCTCGGCCATTGCAGCCCTTTGGGGATCGACTCTGCCTCAGTAACAGCACCATTCCTTTTATAATAATAGCCCTGCTGCTCGGGCAGCAGCATTCAGGGAAGTACTGTTGGCCAGGTTCCTGATCCTCCCCATAGAGAAGGCCCATCTGCTCCCGGCATAGCAAAGCTGCCCAGCCAGAAACAGGCAGAGACTGTGCAGGTGGGAAACCTGGAGTAACTGATGGAGTGAGTAACCAGGTCAGAGTGGATCTCACACCAAGGCCTAACCACAATAGTTATTTATCACAGTGGAGCTATTTTAGGTATGCAGAAAACCATGTGAAGCACTGTGGGTTACACAAATGTATAGAAGACACTATCATTGCCTTTGATAAGCTTAAAACTGTGTGTGTGTGGGGGGGGCATTTTATATGTTTTCTTTTGAAAAAAATTCCTCTTTTAAATAAACTTATGAGAGACAGAAAACGTGAAGAAACTAAGAAAACTTCTATAGCTGAGTATAAAGGTTTATACTGAAGGGATTCAGATGAAGAGAAAGTCATAGTGAAATGGAGTTAGGGGCAGGATTTTTGAAGAAAAGAGTAACTAGCTTTTATGGCTTTATTTTCATCTTGGTGAAAATCGGGGAAATGATGAGAAGTAGCCAAAGAAGAAAGTTCTTAAGAACTTTTATCCAGCTTTAGCTACCAGGAGATACTGGATTGGGAGATATATAGAAAGAAAGATGACTAAGAGCTTATTGCTGCACAAATCCAGATGTGAAATGGGGATGGTGGTTAACATGAAAACAGAAAAGACGGGTTGAATTTGAAAGACATTGAAGAGAAAGGACCAGGAGACCTTGGTAACCAAGAGGATGCTTACAAAGCACTGAATGTTTCACAAGTAATACACAAAGGCCATATCAAATCAATGACCCTGGGATGTAGGGGAAGGCAGGAGTAGTGAAACTAAAGCAAAGATTGGTAAGTGGCTTTCCAAGGGTAAAACATGCCCTCTCAGGGAGAAGGACGTTCTGAGAAAATTGAATGTCTTTCTTATTGACTAGTTTATCTTGTCCTAATAATCCCCCCCGGTGTCCTCTTTGGTTAAAGATTTTTTTGTCATCAAACTTCCAACCTCCATGACACTGACATTTCCTCTTAAACTGGTACATTCCCCTCTTGTTGGAACAGGTGACAGTGTGATCTGCTCTCCTCCCTGTTGTCATCTTCCTTCTGAACAAACAGCAGAGCCAGATGAGGCAGCAGTGAGATGTTTCTTCCTCACTCCTCTTCAGGTAATACAGTTTTACTTTCCACTAGAACTCACCCTTGATGGTTCTGATAAAGTGTTTACGAGTCTTTTACTGCATGGAATTGTTGTGTTCACTTAGGGTTTACGTCGGACTGGTTTATATGGTTCACTGTAAATTCTTCAGTTCTTTTAGGTTTTTGCTAATCTTTGCTGAATGACTTGTTTCCCCTCCCCAGCTCTTGATCTTCCCACAAGATACAAATGAGTCAACAGAATCATCATCAAAAAGAATTATGCTCCTATTGTCCTCCAGAATCTGTAGAAACAAGTGTGAAAAATTAAATGGTAGCTTAGATTTATTGAATATGTAAAATAAGTGCATTGTTTTCACCTTCAGTTTGTTTTTTGCTTGCTTGAGTGGTCTGCTCAGGAAATGGCCTTTCAGCTAAGTGGGGTTTTGAGGTTTGGTTATTTCACGACATTTTTATATCTTTTGGTTTTAGAGTGGAACAGAATCCTAACCATTGCTGCTTGCTTTTTAAGAAGATCTGCAGTTCGGCTAAGACACTGTTTTCAGATCCTCATATTTTGGATCTCAGCAAGTTTTTCTTTCTTATCTCATATTTATCTCCATCTTATCCCTCCCTAAGAAGAGAATAAAGTTAGAGAGAGATTGTTCTGAAATATATGCACTTGAGGAAAGTGTATTTAAATTTTATTTTATTAGCTGTCTTTTTGTTTATTCATTAGTAAAGTTCTGGTTTTGATGGAAGTGAAGACACTTTAAGGTGACAGAGAAATTATGAAACTGGATGTCTCTTAGTTGTCCAAATATGGAAAACCACTGTCCTTTTAGGGTTATGCTTTGCTACTTTGCAAATAAGCAAGTTAGTTTGGAATATTTTAATTTTTATCAGTAATTAAGTCTATATCTTAGTTGTGAGATGCTTTATAAATTGGTCAAGAGTGTTTTTCACCATGTTCTGGCTTGTTCATTATTGTATATGCAGCCCCTAACACAGCACTTAGCATTTGTTGAACGAATTAATGGATTTTTGTAGGTTTTTTCCTAATTAAAAATGGTATATTAATTTTAAAAGAACTTTAAAAACCATCTTTAATCCCAACACTTCCAAAATTGATTCTTTTTTGCATCTTTTAGTATTTATTTAACCATGTGCATAATTTTACATGGTTTTAGTTATTGTGAACTTGAAATTTTGTCTTTAAAAATTTTTCCCCATATTTTATGTTATTAAAAAGCCAAATTTGGGACTTCCTAGGTGATGCAGTGGTTGGGAATCTGCCTGCCAATGCAGGGGACACAGGTTCGAGCCCTGCCCCAGGAAGATACCACATGCCGCAGAGCAACGAAGCCCGTGCGCCACAGCTATTGAGCCCATGTGCTGCAACTGCTGAAGCTGGCATACCTAGAGGCTGTGTTCCGCAACAAGAGAAGCTACCACAATTGAGGAGCCCGTGCACCACAATGAAGTGTAGCCCCCGCTCACCGCAACTAGAGAAAGTTGAAGTGCAGCAACGAAGACCCAATGCAGCCAATAAATTAATTAATTAATTAATTAATTAATTAAAAAATAAAAAGCCAAATTAAATCGCATTATTTAGAGCAGCAAGAAATTCTCCGAAATTTAATGCTAGATAGGAATCACATGAGAACCACTATTATACTCTCAACAAATATTGTTGAGGATATGGTTCATTTTAATTTATTACTTGGATCAGGATTCAAATTCTTCATTGGCTTCACATTGCCTATAAGCAAGGTGCCTCAGTGATCCTTCCTTCCCTTTTGTAAGGCTCAGTAAAGGAGATGCAGCCAAATAGTATTCAGAATCATTTCCTAAAGGAACTTTGAATAATGTTGCAAAACAGAAAGGATTGCTAATAGCAAATAGAGGAAGTTCTAACAGCACATTTCCAAATTTTCTTCATGACTATTTCAGACTAATTTTGTTAACATATTATTTATTGAACTTCTGACTTCAAACAGAGATGTTATGCTGATTTTTTGTTCATTCTCACACCAAATGAGACACGCTTGGGTAGGTTTGTACCCATTTAGGAGAGAACTTATGCAAGCTGAGACATGGAAGCTTTTTCTAGAACAGCCTCCCTTTCAGGGCCCCAATGCTACATGCACAGTGTGGCTTTCAGAAACAATGGCCTTTTCCAAGGCTTTGGTTGAAGACTAGAAATATCTTCTCTAGAAATAGTTCTTCAGGCTTTCTGCCCTAAAAGATGTATTGTTGCCAGCAAGGTGGTTGATTTTACTCTTTTTCTGTTCCTTCATATTTTACTAGCATTATATACAGGGGATTTTGTGCCAACTTCCTGGTCAGGTGCTCTTCATGGGAGCCACTGTGCTCCTGGATCCCATGTAGACCAGTGCTTGCAGTCTTTATATCCAGAACCCAAATGAAGTTCGAAAAGTACTGGAGGGTGGGGGTGGAATCCTGAAATCAGCACCACTTCCCTTAATGAAGGTGAGTACTTCCCCAGCCCTGGGAGAAACACAGACTCTCAGAAGCAGCTGACTTTGTTTCATCCAAAAGAGAGTTAGGTCTATATGGCAGAATCAAAAGTTCTAAATAAAAATGCCTTCCCTGATGAACAGAAGTTTGCCACTGATCACACTGACAAGAAACTTTTTAGAAGATGTCTTAACTCCAGACAGTGTCTCTAAACAGTCTCCTTTTCTGGGCCTAAATGAATTTTTACAAAGCTCATCCGGGACATGAGGAAACAGAATGTGTCAGTAGGGACTTTGTGCTCATTGGGCAAATGGGGAGAGGCAGAATGCATCCATGAGACCTGTAATTCTGCCTTTTCTCTAGGAAGCAGGAAAAATCATGAACTTTGCTTAAGCACAATAGAGTGAAATAGTCTCAGAGCCAACCAGACCACACACACATTATGCTCTGGCTAGCCTCTTGTTTGTTAAAAACTTGAATTGCAACCAGGTTCTTTTCTTGAGAAGGAAGGCGCTAGGGCCCTGGAGTGAGGTGCTGGCTTTGTTGTGTGACCACAGAGGCTGGTTACGTACTAATTTCCTCTAGGGCTTGTGATGAAGTCAGTAAACCACAGCCTTCAACATGCTCTGCTCAGGCAGCAGCAGTGGCTTCTCAGTGCTGTCTCGGCCATGACACACATCTGACATGCCCTGCCTTAACCCACTCGTAGACTGTCTCTCTTGCCCTGCAGCATGGACCAAAGAGAGATTCTGCAGAAGTTCCTGGATGAGGCCCAAAACAAGAAAAATATCAAAGAGGAGTTTGCCAATGAATTTCTGGTAAGTCCTATGTGTGACACTCTCAAGGTAGTTGCATAGACCGTTTAACTGATGACAGTGGTCCAACTCTCTCAGACCAAGTTGCTCTTGGGATAAAGCAACCTTTTGGGGGAAGAAGGCAACCTAAAAGTTTGACTTCTCTAAGTGGTTTGTGTGTATTTTACATATTATTTCCAAAATACGGTTTTAAATATTTTGTTTGCTAGTTCTTGGAGTTTGACTAGGAATCCTACAGATGATATTCATAATTCCAGTTGTATAAATCTAATATTAATTGAACATCTGGCATTCCCAGGTATCTGAGTTGTGGCTTATGCTTCAAATGACTAATTTTAATTAATATCAAGAGGAATGAGACCAGGGTTAACTTTTCCTGGAGAATTATGTTTTTAGCCTCCTGCAGGTTCCATTTGGATGACAAAAACTCTTGAAGAGCACCAGAACTACTTTCTGCCACATTTATTTTTTCTTTTATTTTTTTCATGAAGAGAAAAATATAAGAACATGCGTTTTTGCAACAATGGGGTTTCCTTAATCTTCTTTTGCTTGGAGGAGTGGAATGGCTAGGATGGGGAGCAAAGTGAGGGGCATGGAAAGAAACATAAGCACAAGATAGCCTAGGGCCAACTGGATTTGATTACCCAGAGGAACGCTGCATCTCCACTGGGGGAATGGTGCTTACTGATGCAGTGGCAGCTGGGTAGGCCTCATTCATCCTATAACCCAGCATATCAGGTGACACAGGATGTCTGATAGTACCTATCATGTATTTTGGAATACTTCCAGCTGGTGTTTCAGAGCTATAAGAACTTCAGACTTTACCTTTTCAGCTGTGAGGAAATGGGAAAAATAAGGGAATTTAAGTCTAAAACCTGAAATTAAATCATGGCTCTGTCATCAACCAAATTATCAACTATTTGACATGTTCCTTAATCTCACCAAGTCTCTGTTTTCTGAATTCTGAAATGGGGATAATAATTCACATCCTACCTCTCTGTACAAGATTATTGTGATGACTAAATATCAATAATAATACTACTTAAACGTGGTCATTCATTCAGTAATATTTATTGAGCACCTACTATGTACCAAGTTTAGTTCTAGGCACTGAGGATATAGCAGTGAACGAAACAAAAACCTTTGCACTCGTGGAGCTAACATTCTGGTACCAGACAGTAGATGTGAAAACACTCTATAAAGTCTCGAGCAATTAGATATTATGACTAAGTGATTGCAATTATGGTAGAAACCCGTGTGTCAGCTCAACTTGGATAATACCGTGGTATCATGAGAAGTGCACTATAGTTGAAACAGGCCAGGCAGTCTGAATCCCTCTGAGTAGAGTTAGCAGGGAGGGAGTGTGGAAAGCCTGGCCTCTGTGTCTTAGACGTGCCTGTCCCTGGGCTATAACTCCTCAGCCAAATTCCCCCACTGCAGAGAGGTAGAAAGTGAGCTGAGGGGGCAGTGGCGGCCTCTGTTGCTTATTTTTAAAAATAAATTTATTTGTATGTATGTATGTATGTATGTATGTATGTATGTATGTATGTATGTATTAGTGGGGTTGGGTCTTCGTTGCTGTGCACAGGCTTTCTCTAGTTGTGGCGAGCAGGGGCTACTCTTCATTGTGGTACGCGGGCTTCTAGCCGTGGCTTCTCTTGTTGCGGAGCAAGGGCTCTAGGCACGTGGGCTTCACTAGTTGTGGCACCTGGGCTCAATATTTGTGGCTTACGGGCTCTAGAGCACAGGGTCAGTAGTTGTGGTACATAGACTTAGTTGCTCCACACCATGTGGGATCTTCCTGGACCAGGGATGGAACTCGTGTCCCATGCATTGGCAGGCGGATTCTTAACCACTGCACCACAAGGGAAGTCCCAGCCTCTGTTTTATTTTGGTTGTGTTTTTTAAAGTAATATAGACTACCTCTCTAATATTGTACCTTTTCTTAGCTCAGTCATTATAGTCTCTCACCAAATTATAGCAGCTACCTCACCTCCTGTTTTCTCTGCTTCTAGCCTTGCCCCACCTTAAATCAATTTTCCGTTTAACACCCAAGTGATCTTTTAGTACTACAGATCTGGTTATTTTTTCCCTGCTTAAAAACCTTTTATAGTTTGTATTTTTTCCAGCTGTTTAAAATTGTGAACTGTAACACACATTTAGAAGAGTACATAAAATGTAAGTATAATTGCAAAGCAACCACCATCCAGGTCAAGGAATAGAACATTGTCAGTCCCCGAAGACCTCTACGTGTCCCTTCCCCATCAGGTCCCTCACCCCCACCCTCGCCCCCACACCCACCCTGTCCTGTCCTGCCCAGGGAATGATCACTATCCTGACTTTTATATTAATCACTTCCTTGCTTTTCTAGCTCCTAATTTTAGGGACCTTGTTTTTGGGTGTGATTAAGTGGAACCTCACTGTTCACTGACTCATGTCCTCCAGTGGAAAAACAGAGTCTTTCCCTCAGCCCCACCTAAAGGTTCAGCTGAGATACCAGAAAGAGTAGCTCTGGGGGAGTCGAGGAGTGGTGAATGAGGCCAGGCTGCTTGCTTGGACTAGGTGAATGCTGCCCTTAAATTGGAAGACTTTCCGTGTGGTTTGTCCCACATTCCACCATCAGCCCTTAATATATTCTCCCAGGATCTGATGTTTCTGAAGTGTGAGGGCTGATTCTGTGACACAAGGCCACTGCTGGCCTAAATGGTGGTGCCTCTGTAGGAATTATCAAAAGTCATCTCCATTTCCAGGGAGGCTACTCTGTACACCCTGCCCCCCGCTGCGTCCATGGCTTAGATTTCAGTCCCCACTTTCCCCTTGGCCAAGTATCTTTGTGCAGAGCACAAAGCCCTGCTCTGACAACTAGAGCCGATAGCATGCTACTTCGGTCTTTTCCCCACGCCAAGACTAAACTCAATAAGCTTTCTGTAGTTGAAACTGCCACTGACCACTCCTGTAAGGTTTTCATGCATTCATTCAAATATTTATTGAGTGCTTACTATGTGCAAAGCATTGTGCTAGGTGCTGGTTCTGCAATGCAATACTCCATGCTTTGGTGGAGCTTATCTTCTAAGACAGTAGAGGACGTCTTCGAGAGGCAGACATTAAACAGCTAATTATTCTATTAAATATTTCATTGTAACTGTGATAGTCTTCATGGCATGTCAAGGAAGGATCACATTCATTATCTTATTCATTATTCATAAAAAAATAAACCCTATGAGGTAGTTCTGATTTCTGACTTACAGATAAGGAAACTGAGGCTCTAACAGGTTAAATAATTGGCCTAAGCTCACTCAGCTGTTCATCCACAAGCATGAAATTTAACTTGGATCTGTCACATCAGAGCCTGTGAAATTAATCTTTATGCAATAGTGTCTTGCTTCAGCCACTGACCCTGTGTGCCTCAAAGGACCTAGCCTGAGGATAAGTCTCTAGTTAACATTGTTCCTCTACAGCAGAAATAGCAGTATGCAACCACACTATTGAACGTTTCTTAAAGGTACTTAAAAAAAAAATAAAGTCCTTATTGTTGTTATTTTTTTATAAAACAATATTATTGCAAGGTAAAAGAAAATAAATTCACCATAATACCAGCATCCCAACAAATACAATTTTGGAGGGTGTAGGAATTTTAGTTTTTATCCATCTATAGGATCCCTTTTATATTATTGTAATTGTAACCATAACTACAATTTTGTATTCTTGTATTTTCACTTAACATGACAACGAAACTATCATGTTGATTAAAATCTATATTAATGACTTTTGATGCAGGATAATATGATGCAAATATAATTATCAAAGTAATAGCCAATACTTCTATACCTCTTACAGAAACTGTTCTAAACACTTTTATATGTCAACTCATTTAATCTATTGAGGAAGGCACTGTTAGAACTTCCAGTATACGGATGAGGAAACTGAGACACCGAGAAGTTAACTGACTTGCTCAGGGTCACATAGCTAGCGAGTGGTGGAACTGAGTTTTGAGTTCAGGTAGTCTTGCTTTACCATCTGTACTTGTGACAAATTGGGAATCAGATAAATCTGAGTTTAAATTTACATTCTGCCTATGATTGGCTCTGTGACCTTCAACAGTGTAACTAAAAAGTGGTAGCAATAATATTCACTATGCGGAATTGCTCTGAAGATAATAGAATAAATATATAAAATGCCTGACATGTGGTAGCCACCAAATAATTTATTTCTCTATTTTTGGAAATTGAGGTTATTTCTCATTTTTCACGATCATTGGTAACACTACAATGAATGTTTGTCCATGTGGTTTTCCCCTTTGTATTATATCCTGGGGCTAGATCCCCAAAAGTGTTATTACTGGACCAAAGAGTATTAGCATCTACTTGGTTGAGTTTTGCCAAATGTATATCCAATGGAGTTTTTTAAGTTTGCAGAGTCTGAATTTATCATCTTCTCTGCCACATTGCTAGCCTCAATTTAATATCTAAAAAGATAGCAATAGATAAACTTTTTCCCTGCTTATCATATGCTAGGCAATCCAAGTGGTTTACCACACATGATCCTAATCACTGCAACAGCCCTAAGAGGAAAGCGTTATCTTCATTTTACCCATGAAGTGGCAAAACCAGGATTTGAAACTGGTGTGTATGCTTCCAAAGCCTCTTAGCCTCCATACTTAAACTGCATCAAGCAAACGCATAACATGTTTTATTTTTCTAATTGAATTAGTATAAAATAATACTTTATGTTAATTTCATTTATTTGATTTCTGAGCCTGAAAAAGTTCCATGACTATTTTCAGTCTGCATTTCCTCATGCAGATTGAACTTTCTGTTCATGCACTCTCCACAATAGCTAACCATGGAAACATGTTCCAGACTGTGCTTGAGTGCTTCGCAAACAGAACCTTATGTCATTCCCAAAGAGCCCTTTATAATGAACAGCTGACAAAGCCCCACACGGACCAGCCGCCGAGTGCTTCTCCAGCTTCTTCCAGCAAGCTCAGTTTCTTATCCTTGTCATGTTTCCTCTGCCACAGGACTTTGCACACATGCTGTTACCTCTGCCTTGAATATTCCCTCATACTCCTTCTCACCTAGTTAACACTTCATAATTCTTCAGATATCAATTTGGTGGTCACTTTCTCAGAGAAGCTTTCCTTGAACTCCTTAAATACATCAAATACGTTCTCAGCACCATCTGCCATTTTTTTTAAAGTTTCTTCCTCCCCCCCACACCCACCCCAGCTTTAGTAAGGTATTCATAGAACTTATCAAAGCTCCAATTGGACATTTATTTGTGTGATTATTTGATTACTGTCTGCTTTCTCATTAGACTGTAGCTCCACAAAGGCAAGGCTCAGATTTAGTTCTGCTTCTCTTGATATCCTCAGTGTCCAGCATAGTATTCGTTATGTAGTAGACACTGAGGGTCAGAGAAATTAAACAACTTACCCAAGGTCATGGATTTCCTAAGTGGTAGAACTCGGATTTGAAATGAAGCTATTCAACGTTTGAGCGTGTGCTCTCGGTCTCCTCCCCACCTCCCCACTCTATTTCTTCCAATTTATCCATTGGTCTTAACTTCTTAAACTTAAAAAAATTGTAGAATATAACATATACACAGAAAAGTGTTTTAAACACAAACATATAATTTAACAATTACTCATAAAGCAGGCATCTATATAAGCATCACTCAGATCAAGAAATAGAACATTGCGCATACGCCAGAAATCCCTTGGGTGTCCTTTCAGATCACAGCTCCCCCCAAATCCCACCTGACTAGAGGTAAATACTATCATGAGGTTATTTTTTTTCTTTGTTTTTCTGCATAGCTTCAAGGCTTTTATATCACTAAACAATAGAGATTAATTTTACCTGTTTTTGAATCCTATGTAAATAAAATCACATTATATATACATTTTTAATATCTTCCTTCTTTCACTCTACATTGCGTTTCTAAAATTCTTTTAGTTGCATGTAGCTGGGTCTTAATTCTTTCTGATTATTTTTATGAACTCTGTCAGGGTTCAATATATACAATTACTGTTGTGATCACACAGTACATTGAGAGAGGCCAAATAGTTACTTAGGGTGGTATTAACTACTCTGGGTCACCATAATCCTGTGTATCGACTTATGCTTTGCTGGTCTGAAAATTCAGTTTTGTCAGTATGCTGAGAGTGATCAGGTTCAGGCAAACACATAGGAAATTCACTAGAAACAAGAATGCCAATTTATTAATTTGGGGCAGAGAAAAACCACTATCAAATAGAGTAGAAGTTTCCATTGGCCAGCATAGCCTCTAAATTTGGAGAGAAACTCACATGAGAAACCAATGATAATAAGAAAGTTGCTTGATGAGCATATTGATTTTAATGGCCTCAGCTGTGACAGTATGAAGCCTTCATCTCCTTGTTTGAACCCTCAGGCTGGTGGCCACCACTCTTTTCTGGACAACACTAGGGACTTTACCCTCCTTCTGCTAAGCTTAATGAGGACCATCCTCTCCCATTAGGGTATTTTTTTTATCCGATTGATGATAATTTACAGAGGAATAGGTATTCACTTTGGTTAACTACTGTAGCCGATTGCGGTTTTATAACATGTACGTTTCAGCCATTGCATGGGTTAAGGCTTGGTTATGCGTTTTTATGCTGGTCAATTTGCTGCACGTCTTTACATTTAAAACCCCTTAGATTTTTTTTCTTTTCTACATTGGAGGTAGTTGAAGCATCTTGATTTAGAAAACATGTGTAAAAGTATGAATTGTGTAGGAAAAGTGAGAACTTAGCAAATGACAAGTGTGCTAAATATGCATATATGAACTCACTGGATGTCTATATGCATTTGTTTAAAGATTGGATGTGAATACAGAAATATGAACACAGCTTCATTTAGGTAGGGTACTTTGATTACGGTGTATTTTCTTCCATCTAAAAGATGTTTTGGAGTGGAGAAACCATGAGGGAAAGTACAAATAACAAAAATACCAACACTAATAACACTTTACTTATCAAAAGCACCTATACTTAAAACCTTATAATCCTAATGTTGCTCAGTATACAGAAATATGCAATCTCCCACATTGCTGGTATACTAGTCTCACGCATTGTTGGCATAACTTTCTGGAGGCAAAATTTGTACACTGATTCTGAAATGTATTTAGTAATATGGACCAAAAGCCTTTAAAATGGGCAAGTTCTTTGACCATTCCTAAGATTTCATCTGAAGGAAATAATGAAAGATATTTATATAGATTTTGGCCACCTATTGTAATATTGTTCAGAATTATTGTTTAGGAAGATTGGAAGCAACTTAAATGTCCAATAGTATAAAGGAATATGTAAAGTAACTCATATTGCATCTCATACAATAGAATACTCTGCCACCATTAAAAATAATGTAGATATAATTTAATACAAATTGATAAGAGAGCAAGTTACAAAACTCTATAAGCAGTGTGAGTCCATCCTCGTTAAACACATATAGATAAAATGTTGGAATGTAATATTCTGAAATATTAAGAATGATTAACTCTGAGTAGTGGGGCTATTGGTGATTTTTAATCATCTTTTTTGGGCACTCTATTCCAAAATTTCTCCAATTAATATGCATTACTAAAAATATGCATTACTTTTTTATTTAAAGAATCTATATTAAAATTTTTTCTTTAGTGTTGTTGGATTCCATTTAAACAATAAAAAGCAGTAAAGGGAATTTTATGTTTCCTGGCGATGAGGTGCTTTTGCAGAAAAGGTAAATATTGTGTTTATTAAATACAAAGACATTTATTAAATATGAAGGATTCAATGAACCCTAATAGAAAGAAGATATCCAGTTCTGAAAGTCAAGTGCTAATGTCAGTTTATAGTGCACTAGAAGTCAGATTGGTACTGTAGCCTCTTATGGAGATTTACCATAGACAGACTAGAGAAAACCGGGATATGTCATAGTTCTGTAGAGAAGATCTAGATACATCCTAGTTCGATATTTATTTATGGTAACAATACTAGCCAAGCAGTCATGAACACTGTACCTCCTGCACAGCAAGTGCCCAAACATCTGTTGAATTGAAATGACTCATTTATGTGAATCAGCCTATCACTTGAATATACTTAGCAGCATTTCCCGACTTTTGTGTCCATTAACATGTAGTTTTTTGCTGCTTCCACTGGAATAAATCTATCACATTACCTCTAAAGCTAATTTCTCCCAACTCTGTCTCCAGCCTCTCACTAGGGACCACCCAGTCCCACATTTTAAGTTATTCACAGGACATTTAAAATACATCTAAAATATGTCTTGCCATATCCTCACGTTTTATTTATCTCAAGTTGAACCTCTCAGTTTACTCACCCCAGTTGAGCTATAGCTTACACACCTGCTCACTTATCTGACTACTGGATGGCAACCCAATCCCCATAAGTTTGCCTGTCTAGTTGGAGATGATGGTGTGCACACACAGGGCCAGTTCAGTCTCGTCCCGCGTTCCTACTAGCAGTTCCCTTGTTTGCCGGATGTAGAGGCCTGAGTTCCTAATTCCAATCCTTAGTATTCATGCTTTCTCTATCCCGTTGGAGGCTTGGAATAGATATCAGTGACCTGCAGTTGTAAGGCATTGAGGAACTACCTGGAGAAGCTCTGAAGCTCTGGGGACAGCCCAACTTTGAGTCCCCTCTTCCACCTGGCACGGGAGGGCCAAGGTTCATTTTTCCCACACCGAAATGTAACTTATGCTATGTTTTCTATACAATAGTGTAGTCCTCCAAGGCAAAGATATTGTGGCCTTGTGCTTTCTTTTTTCTTTCTGTTCTCTTTTGGGAGTGACCTGAATTCATTTATTAGTAATTACTTTTCTAGTCCATGAGATGAACATGCAATAGATTCAGTCTTGATTTCTAGAGTATCATGGCCAGGACCTCAGTTCTGTTTTCCTGTCTTGAAAGGAAAGGGATAGTATAGTCCACAAACCAAATCAGCATACTGTTAAGTTATCAAGCATGCACAACATCTGGTTTCTCATACATTCCAACTTATCAGGGCTCAAGAGGCCCCTTTTCTGTATTCCCTCAGCAACTTTTCTTTATTCCCCAATTTCTCTTGTTGGTGCTGCCTCTAGGGAACTCACATCCACCTTGTGATTGATAGAGAAACACTTTCTTCCTTTTTCCTATCTTTTCTCCCCAACCCCAACCCATCCCCATGGCCCGGCTTTCTCTTTTATACCCTTTTGCTTCTTAACCCTCAGAGTTTCTCTCTTTCTGGTGAGGTTTATCAGTTCTCTGTCCTAAGTTGGCTCTGCTTTATTCTCTGTTGGGGTGTTGGAGCCTGGGCGGGGTGGGGTCTAGCGGGGAGAGAAGGGGAATGAGAATAAAACCTTCGCAGTGGTCTGACCTAGGTAAGATATCTGAAAGAAAAAAATCTTTCACACTCTCCAAATTAACAATTCTACAGGCATTTCCTATGTGATGTTTTGCTAAAAGAATGTCTCCATTTGTCATCCAGCCAGATAACTCTGGGAGAAGGAACAGAGTAGGAAATAAAAAGCCATTCCCTCTCTTTGTTGAAGGTAGCAATCAAGACAGCTAAACAAGCATAGCTTACACACACACACACACACACACGTATGTTTTATCTGTGAAATTTTACCCAATTAATTTAGGCATATCTTTCAAAAAGAGCTTTGCCTATGGCAGTCTCCCTGGAAAGCATTCCACAAGCAAGCAAAGTAAAACGAACAAATAAAAACAGTGTAACAAGGAGTGTGCACTAGGCTCAGTTCTGAATTTTCAGAATGAACTGCTCTGGGAATTGACATCTTTTCAGCAGTCCTGGAATCAGCGGCAACCTGAAAATTATCATTCTGAAGGTGCACAAGAGCAGAGAGAGGTGAAAAATTGGTATAACGTGGAAATTGATAAAAATTGGAAATATTTTATGGTCTTTTTTTTTTTTTTTTACATAAGAGTTTCAAAGGAAAGACTTTTTTTTTTTAAAGAACTTTTAATGAGACACAGTTAACATACAATAAACTGCATATATTTAGAGTGTACAATTCGGTATCCCAATCTCCCAATTCATTCCCCCCAACACGCCCCACTTTCCCCACTTGGTGTCCATATGTTTGTTCTCTACATCTGTGTCTCTGTTTCTGCCTTGCAAACCAGTTGATTTGTACCATGTTTCTATATTCCGCATATATGTGTTAATATACGATATTTGTTTTTCTCTTTCTGACTCACTTCACTCTGTATGACAGTCTCTAGGTCCATCCATGTCTCTACAAATGTCCCAGTGTCATTGCTTTTTACAGCTGAGTAATATGGAAATGTTTTGTAGTCTTTCATTTATTTGTGCCACGTCCTTAAATTCCCAAACTAGCCCACTTGCTTCCATCTTGGTGTAAAAATGTGCTGTATAATGATCATTTCAGCACCTTTCCTCCTAAATCCAATTCTGAAAACCCACAAGAATTCAGACCATGGTAAGAAACTAGAATTTAAGAACTGATTGTATTCCGGCTTTTAAGTAGGTTGTCTATGTCTGATCTAACTCTAGAAACAGAAAAAAATGGTCATTAGAACAACGCATGCTGGAATTTGTGGTCTAGCAGATAAGCAGGCAGTGGCTGTCTGTTTCATTTGTCATCCTTAGTTGGAAAAACTTATACTCCTATACTTTGAGTTGTTATAATAATTAATGATCTATTTATTATTTGGGAAGTATCAATTTAATTAGATTCTAGATATTTGATAATTCTTTGCATTATGAACTCCCAGCTAACAAATCTCTCATGACCCCAACTTTTTCCCATTCCTTGCAGACTCAGTTATCAAGTTATCCTGAGCTAATTTTGAAATCTAATGATGATTTGGATGATTTTATTGGAACAAATTTCTATTCTCCACTACCTCCTTTCTCTCTCTGTCTCTCTGTGTCATCATTCCCTTATTTTAGGCTCTCCCTTCCTCACTCATTTTTTTTTTTGACTTAGTTATTTGTGTCCTTAAGTAAACTCCTACAGACAGTCACATCCTAATTATGTGAAAACTCTATGTGAGATACAAAGCATTTCAAACTAAGTAAAATAATTAGCAATTCCCTTCTTTATAAATTTTTTCTTGTTGCCAGTCACATGGGGAAAGTTCTTTTTTTTTTAAACATTTTGCAATCATTATCTCAGAAAAGTTCTTTTTCTATTTCCTTATTTCTCTCTATTAGTTTACCCTGTGGAACAAAATAGACCATAATCATGGGTGAGTACCGGGTTTATATTTGTGAGAAAGGAAAGGAAACCCAGAGTTTTGTTTTTGTTTTTATAATTTTTAAAAATTTTTTTTAATTAATTAATTTATCTATTTTGGGCTGCATTGGGTCTTTGTTGCTGTGAGCGGGCTTCCTCTAGTTGCCACTAGCGGGGGCTACTCTTCGTTGCGGTACTCTAGCTTCTCATTGCAGTGGCTTCTCTTGTTGAGGAGCATGGGCTTCAGTGGTTGTGGCACGAGGGCTTCAGTAGTTGTGGCTCGCAGGCTTAGTTGGTCCACGGCACATGGGGTCTTCCTGGCCCAGGGATCGAACCCGTGTCCCCTGCATTGGCAGGTGGATTCTTAAGCATTGTGCCACCAGGGAAGTCCCAGGAAACCCACAGTTTTAAAGAAGCGATGTTATACCTAATTGTCAGTGACATCTGTTTGTACAATCTTGAAAGAACTTAGAAATCAATCTTTGGAAGACTCATAATTGTGAGACAGTAGGAAATATGGGAAAATTAACTTGGATCCAACTGGGGAGAATCTTAAATACCTGGCTAAGTAGTTTTGACTTTTTCCTAGTAGCAAGGGGGACTCACTGAAGTAGTTTTTAGCATGAGAGAGATAAGAAAGCCAATACTTTAGTAAGATTAAGTTAGCATGCTTATGCCTAATGGATTTGAATGGGGAAAGAGAAAAGTGTGAAGGTGAGTTAAGAAGCAATTTAAGAAGTAAAAGTTCAGGTTTTAAGGGAAAGCGCCTGAATTAAGGTATCTGTAGGGGCATAGGAAGGAATATTGATGCAGGATACCTCAGGGGAAGAATCAGTTACACTTGCTGACTGAGTTAGATGTGGGATTTGTGGGAAGGGGGGAACCAAAAGTAACTCTCGGTTTCTAGAGTATGGTTGTCTCGGGTAAAGATAGTGCCATTGGCATTCATGGTAGGGACAGTGGTGATTTTCATCTTAGATGTGCTGAGTTTGAGGTTACAAGACACCCAAGTGGAAATTTCCAGGACATGGTTAGAAATTCAGGACTGTAAGTTAGTAATCAAATCGCAGTGAACAAATTTGAGAGTTTTCCAATAGGAGCTGAAATTATAATTCAATTGGAATCAGTTAAATCGATTTAAAAAAAAAACACTGATATGCCTTCTCGAAGAGATGATATCTCTGAGCAAATGTATTTAGTGAGAAGAGCAGAGTTGAGGACTTAACTTTGGGACCTTGAATAATTCACCATTAGAAGATAGAAGCAGACATAGAGGCAGTCAGAAAGAATGAGAAGAGGGAAAGAGAAGTCAGAGAAGAAAAGAGGAGAACAAAAATAATGTAGACTAATAAGGGCAAAGGGCTGAGGAAATTTCAAGAAGGAAGTTAAAGAGAATGAAGACTGAGAAGATGCTAAGGGATCCGACCCATAGGAAGTAATTAATGATCTTCATGTGATCAGGTCACCATTAAATGGTGGGCAAATAATGAAAATTATTTTCTGTAGTTCAATTCAATAAATATTTATTAGCTATCACAGATGTTTTTCCCTTATCTTTCTCAAATGGAGTAAATGTCGATGAAGGTCAGATCTATTAAATGCAGTTTCTTTGAATGATAAAGGAGTAAAAATCTGAGACAATGTTGATTCATCAGAAGGGGCTAAAGAGGAACTATCATTTCCTCTGACCTGAAATTTTGCTCTATACTATAATACTGGCAAGTGAGGATAGCTTTATTCATTTTTTTATTTATTGTTTTACGTAGTAGCAATGCCTTTTCTTTATTAAGCATGTACTGTGTACCAGTGCTTCACATAGGACGACTCATTTAATTCACCCACAACTCTAAGGTAAATATCGCCCCAAGTTACTTACAAAGCAATTGAGACACAGAAAGTTTAAATCACTTGCCCAACTTCATTCAGCCAGTAACTGTGGGAGTCAGAATTTATCCAACTCAAAAGTTTACATCAGACTCAACCACAGAGCTGGTTAACAACACAGATGCCCACCCACCTCCAGTGACTGCCTTGGGCTACATCCTGGGGTGCAGGTCACGGTATAGGTTAAGTCCTGACTCAGGTTCTAGACTACCTCAGCTTAGAATTGTGAGCACTGCTCTTGGGAGTTTTGGGATCCTGGGGCATTTATTTCCCTGTGCCTCAGTTTCCTCATCTTTAAAACAGAGAATAATTTTAAGGAGATACTTTACTATCTTTTTCAACCATATTGTGCTAGCCTCTGACTTGCCTAGATCATAGTCTACCAACAGAATACGATACTATTTAAAGTTTATTGTTTGGTTGAGGGGTGGGCTTGAAGTTTGAGTCATATAAAAAAAAATGACTGCTTTGGGGAGTGAACTCTTTGAAATTTTACTAGCTGTAGAGAGATTGTATTCATCTTAAGCTTCATTTCTACTTAAAATAGCCCTGTGATAGCTGTAAAGAAAGTCAAACTTTTAATATTTGACTCTTGGGTGGAACACAGAGTGTTCGGAAGATATTATTTTTTAAATATTCACTAGTTTCACCTCTAAGTTTTAGCTATTTGCAGCTCAACTGCCTTAAGTGTGATCTTTTCACTTCTCCAAATGTCATTGAACTCTGTAGTCATTATGATCTGGGGCTCTGTTCTGAAAGGAACCAGCCCTAGAGGATACTAAGACAGCTGAAGTAGAATGTTTGGGCCGTGGATAAAGAAAGCTCTCTAGAGATAGCTTCTTACCTCTTTTCTCTAGGGTGATTTAATTACTGTAATTTTATTACAGACGCTGAAAAGACTATCCGCCAAGTATAAGACAGATAAAACCTATCCCACAACTGTGGCTGAGAGGCCCAAGAATATCAAGAAAAACAGATATAAGGATATCCTGCCCTGTAAGTTTCATTTCTCCCTTTAAAGTTGTACCTTCTCCCAAATTCAATCATCTTATCTCTTTTTACCCATTGGTTGCTGTTCCTAATCCTGGATCATGGCTTTGGTCAATTAGTTTGTACTGTATATGACTACAAAAGAACATTCATTCATTCACTCTTCAAACACTTATGAGCATTCACTATTCACAGTGTTAATTCCTGACTTACAGAAAGCCCTCTGCCCAAACCCTCTTAATTAGTCTGTCTTTCTTTTGTATTGTAGATGACCATAGTCTAGTGGAGCTGTTCATGATAACCTCTGATGAGGATTCCAACTACATCAATGGCAACTTCATTAAGGTACATCCAATATTCCATATTTCTCTAGGTACCTAAAAAACGGGGGTTGGAGGGTAAGGGAGGGATATTAGACAAGAAGAAGAGCATATTATTTGTTATCACCCCATGCAATTTCTGTTCCCCTTTAGGGAGTTTATGGACCCAAGGCTTATATTGCCACCCAGGGACCTTTGCCTACAACTGTCCTGGACTTCTGGAGGATGATTTGGGAATACAGCGTTCTGGTTAGTGCAGAGTTGCATTTGTTACTATATCCTCTGGTTTTTAGGGATGAAGGGGTTAGGGTGGCAGGATATCTGACTGAGGTTTCTTATGTATTAAAATCAGTGCTTTTGGGGGTCAGTCACTAGAATTTTTGGTGTTCAGGCACCTTTTAGTCAAAAATCACAATGTCACTGTTGTTCAAGGAAATAAAAGTTCTCATCTTGACAGGCTCATTTGTTAACAAGAATTTACTAATATGAATAGAGAAAAGGGAAGTGAGGACAGAGAGAAAGAAAGGTAGCAGCACCATTTTATAATTTATTAGGATTTCTTTTTTGGTTATAAAACAAAAAAAGAATAAATAACACTTTTTGACTCTGGGACCCATGTATTAGCTGCTTTTTATGACTGTATCAATGTTTAAGTTTCCATCTATTTCCTCCTCTGGCAGATCATTGTTATGGCGTGCATGGAGTTTGAAATGGGGAAGGTGAGTTGCTTTCTAGTAAACCTAAAGGTAAAGAAAAGAAGAAAAAGAAGGGGGAAACTTGGTAGTAGAACTTTCCTTAAGTAAGTGTGACTTGGTAAAACTGTATGCTCATCTTCCTAGTTTTCAGTTTAGGAATGCCAAACGACTCTCAAGGCTCTTTTTTTTTTTTAAACCTCTGAGAACCTCTTTTGCCCATTTTCCTAGTAGGCTTTGTGTTTTAAAATAAAAATAAGGTATACTTTTAAAAATTAATTGCTTAGCTTGCACTTGGTCTTAGCTGCAACAGGCAGGCTCCTTAGTTGTGGCATGTGAACTCTCTTAGTTGTGCCATGCATGTGGGATCTAGTTCCCACCAGGACTGAACGTGGGCCCCCTGCATTGGGAGCATGGAGTCTTAACCACTGTGCCACCAAGGAAGTCCCCAAAATAAGGTATACTTTTTAAAGTAACAGTTCATTTTCCTGTTGTTTTTTTGTTTTTTGTTTTTTAAAAATGGTACTGATGAAACTCAGTGACAAGAACAGGGAAGCAGATACAGAGAATGGACTGGAGAACTCGAGGTTTGGGAGGGGGCGGGGGGTGAAAGGGAAGCTGAGACGAGGCGAGAGAGTAGCACAGACATATGTATACTACCAACTGTAGGATAGATAGTCGGTGGGAAGTTGTATAACAAAGGGAGTCCAACTCGAGGATGGAAGATGCCTTGGAGGACTGGGGCAGGGAGGGTGGGGGGGGACTCGGTGGGGGGAGTCAAGGAAGGGAGGGAATATGGGGATATGTGTATAAAAACAGCTGATTGAACTTGGTGTACCCCCAAAAAATAATAAATAAATAAATAAAATTTAAAAATATATATTTATTTTATTATTTATTTACTTATTTTGGCTGTGTTGGGTCTTTGTTGCTGTGCACAGGCTTTCTCTAGTTGTGGTGAGGCTTCAGTAGTTGTGGCACATGGGCTCAGTAGTTGTGGCTCATGGGTTTAGTTGCTCCATGGCATGTGGGGTCTTCCTGGCCCAGGGATCAAACCAGTGTCTCCTGCATTGGCAGGTGGATTCTTAACCACTGCGCCACCAGGGAAGCCCTTTCCTGTTGTTTTTAATCAGACATTTTAAACTGCCAGCCAGAGCTTCTTTTGTGCTGCCCAGCATGGCCTTCCCTAGCCACGTGTAGCTAGCGAGCACTTGAAATTTGGCTCGTGTGACTGGGGAACTCAATTATTTTGATGAATTTAAATTTAAAGACTGATATTCAATTCAGTTATTGGAAAATCTTGTTTGGAAAAACTTGGGTATGTGTATCTTTTTCAACCATAAATTTTATGAAATCTAAATGGAAATTAAATACTTCCAGTTAGTTTAGCATGTTAATTGAAATGTGCTGTAAATATAAAGTACATACTAGATTTTGATAACAGTTAAAAAAGTCAAATATCTAATAACTGTTTTATATCGAGCACATGTTGAAAAAATTTTTTATGTATTTGGCTAAGTAAAATATATTATTAAAATTAATTCCACCTTTTTTTCATTTTTGAATGTGGCTATTAGAAAAAGTTTAATTACATATGTAGTTTATATTATATTTCTATTGAACAACACTCTTTGAACCTACTGTTGCCATTCTGAATTGATACAATTCCAGTTAAAACCAAGGAAACTTGGGGTTTCAGTTAGCCTGTGCAACTTTGTTTTAATCCTTTTGAAATACTGAAAATGTCAGATCCCTATTTCTACTTTTTCAGACTTCCAGGAAGTCTGCAATTTGTATATCCTTTCATGTTTGTTTTCCCATCTTTGGAGAATCCAGACTTGGGTTGAAGCCCAAAGGGGTTAGAAATTCCTAACCTAAGGTGAAGGATACAGCTGAATTTGCTTCTGAATGAGGGAGGGGGTTTTGTTACCCAGAAAAAACTATAATATATGGGGGGAAATCACTATACTCTGCTTTGTGCAACAGAAAAAATGTGAGCGCTACTGGGCTGAGCCAGGAGAGGTGCAACTGCAACTTGGTCCTTTCTCCATATCGTGTGTAAGTGTGATGTTTGTTTCCATTATGTCTGAGCAAACGCTCCAGGATCTACTTTATAGACAGTAGTCTTTGAATATTAGTCTTCGAAATAACTGATATGTTAATTTACTTCTTAGGAAGCTGAAAATAGAAAATCTGATTATACAATCAGGACTCTAAAAGCCAAGTTCAACAGTGTAAGTATAGAACACTGGAGGTAACCTCAAAGCCTACAGAGATCAGGAAAGTAAGTGTATATGTATGTAATGCAGTCTGGGCATAAGACAATAGGGAGTGGTAGGGCCTTTGATGTTCTGGATAAATCATCACAGCCAAAAGAGACCTTTGGTGTAATCTATGTTCCCCAACCTATTCCATACCAATGGCACACACATGAAATGACAATATTTCTAGAGTGGATAGAGGCTGTATACAGTGAATAGAGGCTGGGAATCAACTTGAGAGCTCAAGCTGCTCGGTTTTTCTATGGCAAAGGGATTTAGTACGTCAACACACCTGTGACCCGTTTGAAGCACACCAGTTGGGAAGCTCTGGTTTGGACCATTTTCATATCTACCTCCTCTTGTGAGTGGGGCAGCTAGGGACAGGCCAATATTAAGTGACCTGAAATTATTTATAATTGTCCTTAGAGGACATGTGGTCCCAGAGACCTATAGGGAAGAAAGCTCCATAAACTGCAAAAACTGCATATAGATGCTACTCAGTAGGTCAGAGTAATCTTGTGATAGAATGAGGTAAAGTCCTAATCTTGAACTATCCTTTTATTCTGCCTATTTTTTATAGGAAACTCGAACCATCTACCAGTTCCATTACAAGCATTGGCCAGACCACGATGTGCCTTCATCTATAGACCCTATTCTTGAGCTCATCTGGGATGTGCGTTGTTACCAAGAGGATAACAGTGTGCCCATATGCATTCACTGCAGGTATAATGCTGTTGGATGAACCTTCTACCCAGAATAAACCAAAGGTCACAGTCTGGCCAGGACTCCTGCTTTAACTGAAGGAAGACTGAGATTTTTGGAATTTAAAGTCTACATAAGATGTAGGCTCCTAATTCTAGGCTCACTTTTTCCAGTCAATCAGAAAGAAATGAAGCTTAAAAATGAGAACGATTGAAAGAGAAAAGTCAATAGCAGAAACTATAATAAATTCAACCTGAGCATTAAATTAATATTTTATTCTGATGAATTACTTGTGAACAGCACAGCTCTAGAGACTTTTTACTGTGAGAAGTTGCCTAGAATCTGTCCTGAGGCTCAGTGTAGCATGTGGCAATTGAAGCATGTTCTGACAAATGGTAGGGTTTAGAAAGTTTCATGGTCTCTAGATTTCTTCTTCCTCAAATCTGCTGGTGAAAATTTTCAGCTACTGTCAATGATCCACTCTCTGTAACTATACATGCTACTGTGATTTTTTGTTTCAGTGCTGGTTGTGGAAGGACTGGTGTTATCTGTGCTATTGATTATACGTGGATGTTACTAAAAGATGGGGTGAGTTTCTCTCAGTAGGCACTTGCCATTTTCTTAACCTTGCTACTTTTACACTTAGAAATTGTTTGGTTCTTCAGAACATCTATCTCCACAATTCATCTTTTCTAGAATATTCACTTGTAGATTTGCTTTGTCAGACGATTAATTTAGTTCCTAAGTTGGTAGTTTTCTAAATGTGGTCGCCAGCAAGAAGCATCAGTATTACCCGAGAACTTGTTAGAAATGCAAAATTTTGGGCCCCACCTTGGATGAATTGAAGCAGAAACTCTGGTTGGCGGGGGGATGCGAACCCAGCAAGCTCTCTGGAGAGAAGTAGTTTTGAGAACCACTGCCCTAAATCACTGTTACCCTTCCTTTAGCCATGCTGCCTTAGCAGATGAACTCAATTTACCACAAATTTTGTGTTCCAATCTATAAATTGGTTTGTTTTTTTTTAAAGTCTAACAGGAAATGAGAATTTTAAAGTATGGGCTTTAGACCTATCTGCAAACTTCTTTTATTTCATTAAACTCTCATACTTGCTCACCTACTGAGATTTCTCCCTCATTATATTTCTAACTTCAGACTTTTGATCACCCCATGTTAAATCATTCTGAAGAGCTTCTTCAGTATTTTTGTGGGCTCTAAATCATGGTGCAAGTGATGAGAAACCTCATTAGTTTAAAAAAAATGCATTCTTTTTTCTAGATAGGAACAAAGGAATAAGATATTTTTTCCTTTTATTTGATAGATAATTCCTGAGAACTTCAGTGTTTTTAGTTTGATCCAGGAAATGCGAACACAGAGGCCTTCATTAGTTCAAACTCAGGTATGGACTATGGTGAATAATATAGCATGTCTGAATCTGGTTCCATCTCTCAGTTTAATAATAGCAAATCATCCAAAAACAGCTGACTGTTTTATTATCAAGGGTTTCAGTCTATTTCTACCTCCTCTAACTCTGAATATCCCAGTATTTTTCTTGTATCCCTTGCCCTGGGCCAAATTCCTTTCATTCCTTATATTTTATTGTCTCTTCAGAAAATTTTAAGAAAACAATATAATATTTCTTACAAAGGATGTTGAAAAAATTCAACAAGCTGTTTGACTTATTAGAAAGAAATAGCTGGGTCAGGTTAACTTGAAATTTTGTAGTAGTAATTCATTTCTGAAACCATAGAAAATCAGAGATTTGTAATTCTTCAGGAGGTGGTAACAGAATCGGGAGAATGAAGTCTATATGCTCATTTTAGAAAATAAAAAAAAAAAATTAAAAAAATCATCCATAATCCTGTACCTAGAGGGAGCCACTGTTACTATTTTTCTATAGTTTCTCCTGGTCCTTATTGTATACATATTAAAAAATATTACAAAAAACCACAGAATTACAGTCATACTGTATATATGATTATATATGTATCACAGTATTTTAACCCACCCCAGATTGCTCACACTCATCCATTCCATTAGAAATGCTTTTCCCCTGTTCTCTCCTCTCCAGCTCATGTTCTACCTCCTAGGTAAAACATTCCCAGCCCAAATCTCTCACTTTCTACAATATTAATTCCACTCATATTTCTATACCAATAATTTTACCTATATTTCTAAATGGTCTCCATATTTAAGATAGAGTTTAGCATTTACCCATTTATTCTTTCATCAAACATTTATCAGTATTTTTTAAGAGGCATTTTTGCATAATTTGTTAGAACCACTTTTTATTGCTTAAATAGCAAGACCCTAAAGTGTTTAAAGCACTTACAAATGAACTTGCACATAGGTTTAGAAGTAAAACAATTGACAATGGCAGTTCAGATATTTTCATCTAGAAGTTGTAAATCAAAGGGAAAAAATTAAGAGCTATTACAATATAAACCTTCTGTTTGGCCCACACAGGTTTTCCACTAATAGTTAGTGGAAAAAAAGAATTCTTTTTCATGTGTTCACTGTAGGTGTTTTCTATATTCAATGTATAGGGGGGAAAGTTTATGTGAAATGAAAGCATTGGCTGGTTTAGTGCTGTCAGACTTAAAAGAAGTCTGATCCATGTAGATGTATAAAGATTCCAGGAAGTATGCAACCTAGTTGTATAACATTAACTTGTAAGACTGAATCAATAAATAAAGCCATACCCTATTTCAGAAAAAGTCCACTTCAGGCCTACTTTTAAGAGTTGGAAGACAGCTGAAATAATTTCAAGTTAGCCTTCACATTTTTGACATTATCAACAACTATTTGAACAAATATCTTATCAGCTGTAGCTGCTTTTACTGACACTGCTTTAACCAGGAAATAGCACTGTAACCAGACGAGTGCTTCCTGTCTGATTTTTCTCTCTTCATAAAAAAATTGAAGGGTGTACCAATGGCTGTATTGGGTGATATAGACTTTACATTGTTCTCCTGCTACAATTATTTTTGGAAAAAATTATACTGGGTTGTATACGATTGCATGAAGTGTCATAGAAAACTCTGAATAGACCCATTCAGATGAAAAGTAGATCCAAAATCAAGTGCTTGAGCAGATACAGAGGCAAACACAGAGTAGTAAAAACCTATAAAGCTTGTAATTGTAGAGGTTTCATTTCTCTACGGTGAAATCCCTTTATAACCACAAATTTCCAAACTCTATTTAGGGGGTCTACTTTTCTTTAGTATCTTTGCTAAGACAGAATATCAGCAGCTTTGCATAAGTGCACTAAACTAAGAGTCAAAAGATCCAGGTTCTAATCGAAGACATGGAGATTACTTCTGAATGATCTCGGACAAATTGTCTATAAACAGGGATAATAGCCTAACTACTTTATAAATCAATTGTGAGAGTTCTGCTACATAATACATCTTGAAGCTATCTATTTAGGCATCAACCACATCTATCTACCTACCTTTTCTCAGAAGAGATGAATTACCAAAAAAAAAAAATCCAGGATGAAATAAAAAGTTTCTTTTTTTTTTTTTTTTTTGGGCCACGCAGCATGTGGGTTCTTAGTTCCCCAACCAGGGATTGAACCCATGTCCCTTGCAGTGAAAGTGCAGAGTTTTAACCACTTAACTGCCAGGGAAGTCCCTGGAATAAAAATTTTAAAGTGTGAGCAAGGAAAACAGAATTAGAGGGATGATGGTGGAAGGAAAGATAAGTGAGAAAGTGGGGTTAGAGCATAAAAAGTGTGCAACAAGTTCCTTGTATATTAGCTAGAGGTAGATAAAATATTTAGCTGTTTCTAGCAGCCTAAAAATGCCTTGAAATCTGACATGGGCTACACAGACATAAGGCACTGTAATTAAACTAATGTTTCAGGTCTCCTGTACTAGGGTTTGCTGGGTGTTTATATTCCTAAAATCTGGTTAGTTCACCAAGTTTTTGTTTGTTTTTGTTTGTTCCGGTTTGTGATGTTCTTCAGCAACAGTATGAACTGGTCTACAATGCTGTGTTAGAACTATTTAAGAGACAGATGGATGTTATCAGGGATAAACACTCTGGAACAGAGGTACATTTTAAATTTTATATTATGTAAAAACATTTGTTTTTCATGTTTGATTTTGGTCAAGGGATCTCAGATTAGTTGCAGGACAATTTATAATTTATCATTACAACTAAGTTGGAGTGTCGGGTGTGCATGGGGCTGCACTATAAATCTGCTGTGGAGAAGAACAATTTGAAATACTTTAACTTAGAAAATTAATCTCTTGGTTATCCTACTGCATACCATTTTCAGCTAAATTCAGAAACAATAGGAGTGGGTGAAAGGGCAAGCATATATTGTGTTTCCATGTTTTAGACAGTTGTGTGGCAAAATAGAAGTGAGAGTGACAGTTACAAAGTGAAATCATCGATGAGTAGTGATGTAATTTTTCAGGTTACTCTAGCCTCATTTTGATTGCATCTGTATCATCAAATTTTGAGAATATTTTAGAATATTGAAAGATTCTTAGCTGAAAGCATTAGGTATAAAAACAATTACGATTTGACCAAATTCTAATTTAAAAATATTGAGCATTCTAGATATGCTATTTTGATATCATCACAAAAATTGATGTCAAATGTTTACTGTGCAATCCCAAAGTATTAGATTCTGAACAAATCTTAAGACAAAATTATTGATTTACCTTCCAGGGTGTATGTCACATATACAAATTAATTTTCAATATCACATTTTTGCATTATGAATCTGAAAATGTTCACTGAGGACCTACTGTTTTCACAGCATTAGGAATACAAAGTATATGACATAGCCTTAATATAATAACTCCTATCAATTGAATGATGAAGCATGGAGAGTGAAAGAAAGCCAAAAAACTGTTAAGGCTAGGGAATGAACTGAGCAATCCTATGGCTAATGACAACTCTGGAGAAACAATGTAGGGGAAGGAGATAGAAACAAGAATATAGTTGTCAGAAGTTGTTGCTTATATCCTATTCATGTCTACTTCATTGGCTAGTACTCCCAGAACAACTTTAAGTAATAGAGGTAGTATGCATGACCTAATTTTACTGGGAGAGATTCTCCTGTTTCACTACTAAGTGCGATGCTGGTTTGATTGGAGATATATTTTTCAATTGTTTAAAGAAAGTATTCATTGACTTCTATTTTATTAAGAATTTTTTTCAGAAAGAATGTTGAATTCTGTCAACTGCATATCGTTGCATTTATAGAATGATCACATGGATTTTCTCCTTTGACATATCGATACGGTCGTATCCTTAGATTTGTTAATATAAAACCATCCATGCTCTTAGAATAAAACCTTCTTGAAAAAAGAATATTCTCTTAATGTGCTGCTGGAATATGTGGCTTAATATTTTATTTAGGTTCCAGGAAATGTCAGTACTCAGATTTAGCCCAGCAGCAGTGCCATGGCTCTAGACAGTTGAGCTGTTTGGAGTATGCTCTTAGTTAATAAACGGGGACATAGGAACATGGTTCAACCTCCCAAGGAGGGAATTGATTAACACCAGCCAAGGAGGACTTCTGTTTCTGGGAAAATTGAGTAGACATCCTTTTCCCTAGTCCTTCCACTAAATACAACTAGAAACCCTGGACAATATATATAAACAAATATAAGAAAACTCTAAAAGATGGAGAGAAGACAGACCAGCTAGGGACCTTGAGACCCAAGGAATGGCATGATGGTGAGTTCCTTAGGTTTTCCTTGTCCTCATATATCATGGATTTGGAAATGAAGAAACCAGCAACTTGGAAATGCCAACAGTGCAGACAAAAAAAGCCAACAAAATCCTGCTCTCTCTAGCCAAAGGACCAAGAAAGGGACAGCCCAGCAAGCCAGAAAACTTGTAGATAATAATTACTCTACTTCAATCAACACCAAAGGAAAAATTGGCACCCAACCCCACCTATGCAGGCAAAGAAGTGGAGAGCCTGGATTCCCACCCTCACAAAGACTGTGATAAAGAGAAGGTCAATGGGTCAGATATACATATTCTCTGTCACATCAGAAGGACAGTGCTAATGTGTCATTCTTGTGAGCATTCTAATAAATACATATAGTCATTAAGAAAAAAGGAGAGAGAAGGTCAAGTAAAGAGATAGGGATTTCATCCCCCACTGGGCTGCAATGAGGTTTCCCTTCAGTGTCAGTGGAGACCATATGGGGAGCCTGAGTTTCCACCTGTCAATAACCCGATACCTCAATGCCTCTCCACTGATGGAGTGTCAGAAGAGGCCTAATGGAGAGTCAGGACTTTCACCATCATCCAGCAATAATGAGGCCGCCCTGACCACAGTATCAGTAGAGACCACATGGAGAGCCTCTCCATGGCAGCTCTCTTTAGTGTCAATAGAGACTGTGAGAAAACTGGTGGAGGTAGAATCCACTTGGCAATAGCAAGGCAGTAATGAGGCAGCACTCCCTCCCCTCCTCTTTCCCCTGTCAAAATGGATTTATAAAAACCACCCCAGCTAAAAGAGAAGGTTTAACTAAGATCCAGAGCCTTATAACAATGCAAAAATATCTAGGTTTCATGTGAAAATTGCTTGTCATACCAAGAACCAGGAGGATCTCAAACCAAACAAGTAAAAGACAATCAATAGATAACAACATTGAGATGACAGAGATGTAAGAATTATCTGACAAAGACTTTAAAGCAGCCATGATTAAAATGCTTCAGTGAACAATTATGAGCATGCTTAAAACAAATGAAAAAATCAAAAGGCTCAGCAAAGAAAGATAAAGACCTGCCAAAGAAGCAGAAGATATGAAGAAGAACCAAAAGGAAATTTTAGAGTTGAAAAATGACAGTGACGGAAACAAAATAGCTCAGTAGATGGGCTCAACAGCAGAACACAGGGTACAAAGAAAGAATTGATAAACTGAAAGACAACACAACATAAATTGTCCAATCTGAACAACAGAAATAAAATAGACTAAAAAATAAAATAAAATAAAAATAAAAAATAGCCAGAGCCTCAGGAAACTGACTATAACAAAAATCCTAGCATTAGTGTCATTGACATCCAAGAAGGAAAGAAGAAAAAAGGAGGGTCTAAAAAAGCACTGAAAGACTCATCATAATTAAACTTCTGAAAACTAAATACAAAATTTCTAGGAAGCAGCCAAAGAAAAATGATTTTAACTGCAGGGAGAAAACAATTAGAATGAAAGTGAATTTGTCATCAGAAATCATGGAGGCCAAGTAAAAAATATCCTTCAGGAATGAAGGGGAAATCAAGAAATTCTCAGATGAAGAAAAACTAAGGGAATTTGTTTCCAGTAGACCTTCCCTAAAAAAAAAAAAAAAAAAAAAAAAAAAAAGCAGAGGAAGTTTTCTAAATAGAAAGGAAATGATAATAGGTTTTCCTTCTCTTGAGTTTTCTAAGTTGTTTAATGATTGAAGCAAAAATTATAACACTGATGTGGTTCTAAATGTATTACAGGAAATATTTAAGACAATTATATAAAAGGAAGGGTTAGGCATGTAAAGAGAGGTAAATCTTCCATACTGAACTAGTAAAATGATAACACCTATAGACTTTGATAAGTTACAAATATATAATATAGTAATTAGAGCCACCCTTACAAAAATAAAGATATATCTTAAAAAATACTATAGGTAAAACAAAACAAAATTCCAAAGATGCAAGAAAGAGAAAAAGGCAGGAAAAAGAAAAGAAAAATAAGAAACAGAGAGAATAAACAGAAAATAAAAAGTTGGAGACAAGCTCTACCATATTAATAGTTAAATTAAATGTAAATGGTACAAATATAGCAATTAACAGACAGATTGGCAGAGTTTATTGAAAACGTGACCCAACCATATGCTGTCTATAAGAAACACACTTTAAATATATAGGTTGGTTTAAAATAAAGGATTGGAAAAAGGATATATCCTGTAAACATTAATAAAAGGAAAGCAGGAGTAGCTATATTACTATCAGAAAGACTTCACAGAAAGAAAATTATCACAGATAGGGAGGGACATTGTATAATGATAAAAGGGTTAATCCCCCAATAAGATGTAGCAATCCGAAGTGTGTATGGATCAAACAGAGCTGCAAGATACATGAAGCAATAGCTGATAGAACTAAAAGGAGCAATAGAAAAACCCACAGTTATAGTTGGAGAGTTCAATACCCCTTTCTCAACAATTGATAGAAAAACTCAACAGAAAGTCAGCAAGAATATATGAGAACTTAACAACACCATCAACTAACAGGATCAAATTGATATTTATAGGATGCACCACCCAACAATACAGGAATATACAGCCTTTTCAAGTGCTAATTGAACATATACCAAGATAGAGCATGTCCTGGGCCATTAAACAATTTCAAAAATGTAAAGAATTGATATCATATAGAATGTATTCTCTGACTACTATGGAATCAAACTAGAAGTCAATAACAGAAAATAACAAGAAAAGATCCAAACACTTGGAAACTATACCAGACTCTTGTAAATAATCCATTGAGTCAGAAAGAAAGTTCCAAGGAAAATTTCTAAAAAACCCATTAACTGAATAAAAATGAGAACACAACAACATACAGCAATTTGTTGGACAGAGCTCCAGCAGTGCTGAGAGGGAAGTTTGTAGCACCCTAAATACATACATTAGAAAAGAGTAAATGTCTCAAATCAATAATCTGAGCTCCTACTTTATGAATCTAGGGGGAAAAAAAGAGTGAAATAAACCCAAGAGAAATGAAGGAAGGAAATAGTAAAGGGTATAAATCAATGAAATTGAAAATAGGAAAACAAAAGAGAAATCAGTGAACCAAAGATCTGGTTCTTTGAGAAGATCAGTTAAATTGAGAAACCTCTAGGAAGAATTATAAAGAAGAAAAGGGAAAAAAAATAAAAATTACCAATATCAGGAATGCAAAAGGGACTATCTCTACAGATTTTGCAGATATCAAAAGGATAATAAAGGAATACAGTATGAATAACCCAACACATATACATTTGGCAACTTAGATAAAATGTACTACTTCCTTAAAAAACACAAAGTACCACAGCTCACTCAACAAGAAATAATTTGAATAGCCCCATAATGATAAAGAAAACTGAATTTGTAATTTTAAAATTTCCCAAAAAGAAATATCCAGGCCCACATAGTTTCACTTGAGAATTCTACCAAATGTTTAAGAAAGAATTAACATGAATTTTACACAATCTTTACCAGAAAATAGAAGAGGAGGAGACAATTCTCCATTCATATTTTTTATCGTGCTAAAACTACAATATTTTTACCACTATAGAAAAAAATTACCATCTTACCCATTTTTAAATATGCAATGCAGTGGCATTTAGTACCTTCACAATCTGTGTGACCATCATTACTGTTTATTTCTAGAAATTTTTCATCATTCTAAACAGAAACTCTCCATCCTCTGTACCCTAACCCCTAGTAGTTTCTATTCTACTTTCTGTCTCTATGAATTTGGCTATTCTAGGTGCATGATATATGTGTACTCATATAATTATTTTTTTATCTGGCTTATTTCATGCAGCATAATGTTTTCAAGGTTCATCCATTTTGTAACATGTATCAGAATTTCATTCCTGTTTATAGCTTTATAATATTCCATTGTATATAATACCATGTTTTGCTTATTCATTCATCTGTTGATGGATTTGGGTTGTAACCACCTTTTGGCTATTGTGAATAATGCTGCTATAAAAACTGGTGTACAAATACTGGTTCAAGTCCCTATTTTAAATTATTTTGGTATATACCCAGAAGTGGAATTACTGGATTATGCAGTAAGTCTATGTTTAATTTTTTTAGGTACTGCCATACTATTTTTCACAGTGGTTGCAAACTTTACATCCCCACAGCATTGCACAAAAGTTCCAATTTCCCCACCTTCTTGCTAACACTTGGTATTTTCTGGGTTGTTTGTTTGTTTGTTTGTTTGTTTTAGAGTTAATTACCTGGAAATAATTTGTAGTTTGTTTTTAATCCAGTTTATCTAATTATATGGAAATTTCCTCATGACTTTGATTGGTTCTTTCTTTTTTAACTCTTTATTGGAATATAAATGCTTTACACTCTTGTACCAGCTTATGAGATACACCAAAGTGAATCAGCTGTATTTATACACATATCCCCATACCCCTCCCTCCCGTGACTCCCCCACGCCCTCCCCATCCCAGCCCTCCAAGGCATCACCCATCATTGAGATGATCTCCCTTTGTTACACAGAAACTTCCCACTAGCTATCTATTTTAAAGTTGGTAGTATATATATGTCTATGCTACTCTCTCACTTAATCCCAGCTTCCCCATCGCCCCCTGCCCCCCCCAACCCATGTCTTCCAGTCCATTCTCTGCATCTGCATCCTTATTCTTGTCCTGTCACTGGGTTCATCAGTACCATTTTTTTTTTTTTTTAGATTCCAAATATATGAGTTAGCATACAATATTTGTTTTTCTCTTTCTGGCTTACTTCAATCTGTATGAAAGACTCTAGGTCTATCCACCTCATTATGTATAGCTCCATTTCATTCCTTTTTATGGCTGAGTAATATTCCATTGTATATATATGCCACATCTTCTTTATCCATTCAACTGTTGATGGGCATTTAGGTTGCTTCCAAGTCCTGGCTATTGTAAATAGTGCTGCAGTGAAAATTATGGTACATGTTTCTTCTTGGATTATGGTTTTCTCTGGGTATATGCCCAGTAGTGGGATGACTGGATCTTATGGTAGTCTATTTTTAGTTTTTTAAGGAACCTCCAAATTGTTTTCCATAGTGGCTGTACCAACTTACATTCCCACCAACAGTGCAGAAGAGTGCCCTTTTCTCCACACCCTCTCCATCATTTCTTGTTTCTAGATTTTTTGATGATGGCCATTCTGACAGGTGTGAAGTGATACCTCATTGTGGCTTTGACTTGCATTTCTCTAATGATGAGTGATGTTGAGCATCTTTTCATGTGTTTGTTGGCCATCTGTATGTCTTCTTTGGAGAAATGTCTATTAAGGTCTTCTGCCCATTTGTGGATTGGGTTATTTGCTTTTTTGGTATTAAGCTGCATGAGCTGCTTGTATATTTTGGAGATTAATCCTTTGTCTGTTGCTTCATTGGCAAGTATTTTCTCCCATTCTGAGGGTTGCCTTCTTGTCTTGTTTATGGTTTCTTTCGCTGTGCAAAAGCTTTTAAGTCTCATTAGGTCCCATTTGTTTATTCTTGATTTGATTTCCATGATTCTAGGAGATGGGTCCAGAAGGATCTTGCTCTGATGTATGTCATAGAGTGTTCTGCCTATGTTTTCCTCTAAGAGTTTTATAGTGTCTGACCTTACATGTAGGTCTTTAATCCCTTTAGAGTTTATTTTTGTGTGTGGTGTTAGGAAGTGTTCTAATTTCATGCTTTTACATGTTGCTGTCCAATTTTGCCAGCACCACTTATTGAAGAGGCTGTCTTTTTTCCATTGAATATTCTTGCCTCCTTTGTCTATTCTTGCCTCCTTTGTCAAAGATAAGCTGCCCATGTGTGCTTGGGTTTACTGCTGAGTTCTCTATTCTGTTCCATTGATCTTCCTTTCAGTTTTTGTGCCAGTACCATACTGTCTTGATCACTGTAGCCTTGTAGTATAGTTTGAAGTCAGGAAGCCTAATTCCACCAACTCCATTTTTCCTTCTCAAGATTGCTTAGGCTATTTGGTGTCTTTTGCATTTCCACACAAATCGTAAGATTTCTTGTTCTAGTTCTGTGAATAGTGCCATTGGTAATTTGATAGGGATTTCATTGAATCTGTAGATTGTTTGGGGTAATATAGTCATTTTCACAATGTTGATTCTTCCAATCCATGAACATGGTATATCTCTCCATCTGTTTGTATTGTCTTTGATTTCTTTCATCAGTGTCTTGTAGTTTTCTGCATACAGGTCTTTTGCCTCCTTAAGCAGGTTTATTCCTAGGTATTTTATTCCTTTTGTTTCAATGGTAAATGGGAGAGTTTCCCTAATTTCTCTTTCTGCCCTTTCATTGTTAGTGTATAGGAATGCAAGAGATTTCTGTGCATTAATTTTGTATTCTGCTACTTTACTAAATTCATTGATTAGTGCTAGCAGTTTTCTGGTAGAGTCTTTAGGGTTTTCTATGTATGATATCATATCATCTGCAAAGAGTGACAATTTTACTGCTTCTTTTCCAATTTGGATTCTTTTTATTTCATTTTCTTCTCTGATTGCTGTGGCTAAAACTTCCAAAACTATGTTGAATAATAATGGTGAGAGTGGACACCCTTGTCTTGTTCCTGTTCTTAGAGGGAATGCTTTCAGTTTTTCCCCATTGAGAACAATGTTGGTTTTTGGTTTCTCATGTACGGCTTTCATTATGTTGAGGTAATTTCCTTCTATGCCCATTTTCTGGAGAGTTTTTATCATAAATGGATGTTGAATTTTGTCAAAAGCTTTTTCTGCATCTATTGAGATTATCATATGGTTTTTATCCTTCAATTTGTTGATATGATGTATCACATTGATTGATTTGTGTATATTGAAGAATTCTTGCATCGCAGGGATAAACCCCACTTGATCACGGTGTATGATCTTTTAATGTGCTGTTGGATTCTGTTTGCTAGTATTTTGTTGAGGATTTTTGTGTCTATATTCATCAGTGATATTGGCCTGTAATGTTCTTTTTTTGTGACATCTTTGCCTGGGTTTGGTATCAGGGTGATGGTGGCCTTGTAGAATGAGTTTGGGAGTCTTCCTCCTTCTGCTGTATTTTGGAAGAGTTTGAGAAGGATAGGTGTTAGCTCTTCTCTAAATGTTTGATAGAATTCACCTGTGAACCCATCTGGCCCTGGGCTTTTGTTTGTTGGGAGACTTTTAATCACAGTCTCAATTTCCATGCTTGTGATTGGTCTGTTCATATTTTCTATTTCTTCCTGGTTCAGTCTTGGAAGATTGTATTTTTCTAAGAATTTATCCATTTCTTCCAGGTTATCCAATTTATTGGCATATCGTTGCTTGTAGTAGTCTCTCATGATCTTTTGTATTTCTGAGGTGTCCGTTGTTACTTCTCCTTTTTCATTTCTAATTCTGTTGATTTGCATCTTCTCCCTTTTTTTCTTGATGAGTCTGGCTAATGGTTTATCATTTTTATTTATCTTCTCAAAGAACCAGCTTTTAGTTTCATTAATCTTTGCTATTGTTTCCTTCATTTCTTTTAAATTTATTTCTGCTCTGATCTTTATGATTTCTTTCCTTCTGCTCACTGTGGGGTTTCTTTGTTCTTCTTTCTCTAATTGTTTTAGGTGTAAGGTTATGTACTTTGATATTTTTCTTGTTTCTTGAGGTAGGATTGTATTGCTATAAACTTCCCTCTTAGAACTGCTTTTATGGCATCCCATAGGTTTTGCATTGTTGTGTTTTCATTGTCATTTGTTTCTAGGTATTTTTTGATTTCCTCTTTAATTTCTTTAGTGATTTCTTGGTTGTTTAATAGTGTATTGTTTAGCCTCCATGTGTTGGTATTTTTTACAGTTCCTTTCCTGTAATTGATATCTAGTCTCATGGTACTGTGGTCAGAGAAGATGCTTGATATGATTTCAATTTTCTTGAGTTTACCAAGGCTTGATTTATGACCCAAGATGTGATCTATCCTGGAAAATATTCCATGTGCTTTTGAGCAGAAAGTGTATTCTGTCATTTTTGGATGGAATGTCCTATACATATCAATTAAGTCAAGATGGTCTAATGTGACATTTAAAGCTTGTGTGTCCTTATGTATTTTCTGTTTGGATGATCTGTCCATTGATGTAAGTGGGATGTTAAAGTCTCCTACTATTATTGTGTTACTGTTGATTTCTCCTTTTATGGCTGTTAGCATTTGCCTTATGTATTGAGGTGCTCCTATGTTGGGGGCATAGATACTTACAATTGTTATATCTTCTTCTTGGATTGATCCCTTGATCATTATGTAGTGTCCTTCCTTGTCTCTTGTAATAGTCTTTACTTTAAAGTCTAATTTGTCTGATATGAGTATTGCTACTCCAGCTTTCTTTTGGCTTCCATTTGCATGGAATATCTTTTTCCATCCCTTTCTTTTCAGTCTATATGTATCCCTTGGTCTGAAGTGGGTTTCTTGTAGGCAGCATATGTAAGGATCTTGTTTTTGTATTCATTCAGCCAGTCTGTGTCTTTTGTTTGGAGCATTTAACCCATTTATATTTAAGGTGATTATTGACATGTGTTTTCCTATTACCATTTTCTTAATTGTTTTGGGCTTGTTTTTGTAGGTGTTTTCCTTCTCTTGTGTTTCCTACTTAGAAAATTTCCTTTAGCACTTGTTGTAAGGCTGGTTTGGTGGTGCTGAATTCTCTTAACTTTTGCTTGTCTTTAAAGCTTTTGATTTCTCCATCAAATCTGAATGAGATTCATGCTGGGTAGAGTATTCTTGGTTTAGATTTTTCTCTTTCAGGACTTTCAGTATATCCTGCCATTCCCTTCTGGCCTGCAGAGTTTCTGCAGAAAGATCAGTTGTTATCCTTATGGCTTTTCCCTTATATGTTATTTGCTGCTTTTCTCTTGCTGCTTTTAATATTTTTTCTTTGTGTTTAATTTTCGCTAATTTGATTAATGTGTGCCTTGCTGTCTTTCTCCTTGGGTTTATTCTGTATGGGACTCTCTGTGCTTCTTGGACTTGATTAATTATTTCCTTTCCCATGTTGGGGAAGTATTCCACTATAACCTCTTGAAATATTTTCTCAGACCCTTTCTTTTTTCTTCTTCTTCTGGGATGCCTGTGATTCGAATGTTGGTGTGCTTCATGTTGTCACCAAAGTCTCTGAGACTGTCTTCCATTCTTTTTATTCTTTGTTCTCTTTCCTGCTCTGTGGCAGTTATTTCCCCCACTCTATCTTCCAACTCACTTATTCGTTCTTCTGCCTCAGTTATTCTGCTGTTTATAGCATCTAGAGTATTTTTAATTTCACTTATTTTGTTGTCCATTACTGTTTGTTTGCTCTTTACTTCTTCTGAGTCCTTATTAACTGTTTCTTGTATTTTCTCTGTTATTGAGATTTTGTATCATCTTTACTATCATTATTCTGAATTCTTTTTCAGGCAATTTTCCTATTTCCTCTTCATTTATTTGCTCTTGTGGGGTTTTTTTCCTGCTCTTTTGCTTGCATGGTGTTTCTTTGTTTTCTCATAGTAGTCCAAACTTCAGAGGTTGCTTGTCCCGGCAATAAAGGGGTTTAAAGAAGACTATCCAAGCCCCAGACTAATGGCAGAATGTTGCACCAAACAAAGACTAAGCCAAGGAAACACATACATGTATAAGACACACAAATACTGAATCCAATAGAACATAAGGCACTAGAAAGACCTGACAGAAGAACCCCAGTATGCTATCAGATAATCAAAGAGAAAACCAACAGAAATTCAAAACCAAAACAGAACTAAACAAAAACAAAAACAAAACAAGCAAACAAACAAACAAACAGAAAAACACCACACACACACAAACACAAATCCAGGGAGATTTTGAAAGCTAGGATCAAACATAATAAAGAGCAAGATTACCACCAGACAGACTGAAGATTCTTGGAATGAAATCAGACAATTATACTTAGAACTAAGTTAAAGATAAAACTTAATAATACATACCAAAACAGTGTGTCATTTGGAGAAAAAAGCAAGGAAGCAGAGCAGACTGATAATATTGCTTATAAGTGTATTCAGATAAACTAAAAAAGGATAGAAGACAGGGCAACAGAAGAGCATAGTGTGACTGGAAATATGAAAAGAAAAACAAAGAAATAGAAATGTATAAAAGATAGAGATGAAAAGAAGGTAGGAGAGATACAGTCAGCACTACAAAAAACTTAGCTAGAAATAGAAATATTTAAAAAGGGTAAAAATAGAATAAAAAATAGAATAAAAAATATGTTATAAAACTTGTAGATCCCTTAGGACTAAGATCGTAATTAATTAAATAACAACAACAACAGCTAGAACTGACCCCAGAATGGACCAGATCAATAGAATTAATACTAATATTTCTGTTTCCTTGGTGCCTCAGCTGTAAGTGTCCTTCTACCCACCTTGGGCTTTTTGTATTATTCTGTGACCAGTAGAGCCTCCTTTATTGTTCATCTGTAAGCACTGGTGTGTAGGGAGAGAGAGGGTACAATAGTGGCTCCTTCCCCTGGGAGTGAGTAAGCAGTGGCACCCTGCCTGGGTCATGGCAGCTTGGGTGGCTCAGGCCAAGAGAGCGACTCCAACTGTGGCTCCTCCCCGTTGCTATGACTCCGCTGGGGCACTCTGCCTGGGTCACGGTGGCTCAGTTGGCCGTGGCAGTGCCTGTTGCAGAGGGACGCTGGTGGCTCAGGTGTAAACAGAATGTCTCCAGAGCTGGGCCACTCTGCAGGCTTTTGGCTCTCAGCTGCACGCACTCTAGGCCAGCCCCGCCCAGTGGCCGTTGTTATCCCTGAGTCCGTTAGCTAGGCCCACAGGGATTCCTCCTTTGTCCATCGCAGGCGCTGAGAGAGAGGCTACACCTGTGCCTCCTCCCCTCTGCTTGTGAGTCAGCAGTATCCAGCCGCCACTATGGCCATGCAGCTTTCCACAGTAGGCACTCTCCACTGTGGATTTCTTCCCTCCTGTCCTCTCAGTCTTTCTTTCCACTGCCAACAATGTTTCTCACCCTGAACCAGTTCTCTGGTTCCCATGTTTCAGCTCCCAGACCCACGTTCAGCTGTGAATCAACGTCTCAGTCTGGACACGCTGAGCCATGGTGCGGACCCTCCGTGTGTTTCTCACTCTTTCCTGTCTGCCACAGCTCAGCCGCTTCACCCTCTTTGAACAGTCCCAAATGCTTCCCTTCTGACCCAGGGAAATTCCCCATTAGAGAAGGGGTTTCCCCATCAGATAAGGGATGTTTCCCTGAATTTGGCAATCTCTCCTCTGTTTCAGATCCCCCCACCCTAAGGTGTGGGACCCACCCCTTTCCTTTCTTCTCCTCCTCTTTCTCCTTTTTTTCCCCCTCTGTCTTACCCAGTTATGTTAGGATCTTTGGAGTCCTTTCTGGTGTCCAAGGTCATTTGCAGGTGTTTAGCTGGTTCTCTGTGGGAATTATTGCATCTTTTGGTGTATTCCTGATGCATCTGTGGAGAGGGATGCATTCCATGTCCTTCTACTTTGCTGCCCTGTTTGTTTTTAGATGACAGTTATCTTAATGAGTGTGAAGTGGTATCTTATGGCCTTGATTTTCATTTTACCTAATGATTAGTGATGTTGAACAGCTTTTCATATGCTTATTGGCCATTTGTACATCTTCTTTGGAGAAATATCTATCCAAGTCCTTTGGTCTTTTTCTCTCCAGATTTTTTTGTGATAAAATATACATAAAATTTACTGCCTTAACCAATTTTACGTGTATAGTTCAGTGATATCATGTACATTCATATTATTGTGAAACCATCGCCACCATCCATTTCCAGAACTCCTTTCATCTTGCAAAACTGAAACTCTCTACACATTAAGCAGTAACTCCCCATTCTTCCCTAACCCCAGCCCTTAGCAACCACCATTTGGCTTTCTGTCTCTATGAGTTTGACTACTTTAGGTACATCACCAGTACTTGTTATTTTCTGCTTTTGCTTGTTTGTTAGATAATAGCCATTCTAATGGGGTAAAGTAGTATCTCATTGTGGTTCTGGTTTAGATTTTCCTGGTTAATGACATTAAGCATCTTTGGTTGTGCTCATTGGTCATTTGTATATCATCTTTGGAAAAATGTCTATTGAAGTCTTTTGCCCATTTAAAAAATTATTTTATTGAAGTATAGTTGATTTACAATGTTGTGTTTGCTACTGTACAGCAAAATGATTCAGTTATACATATGTAAGTATATGTATATATTCTTTTTCATATTCTTTTCCGCTATAGTTTATTACAGGATGTTGAATATAGTTCCCTGTGCTGTACAGTAGGACCTTGTTGTTTATCCATTCTATATATGACGGTTTGCATCTGCTAACCCCAAACTTCCAGTCCATTCTTCTTCCACCTCTCCTCCCCCGTGGCAACCACAATCCTGTTCTCTATGACTGTGAGTCTGTTTCTGTTTTGTGGATAAGTGATATCATATAATACTTGTCTTTCTTCCTTAGTTCACTTAGTATGATAATCTCTAGGTTCATACATGCTGCTATAAATGGCATTATTTCATTCTTTTTTTTATGGCTGGGTAATATTCCGATATGTGTGTGTGTGTGTGTATATATCTATATATATATATCTCACATCTTTATCCATTTATATGTTCATGGACATTTGGGCTGCTTCCATGTCTTGGCTATTATAAATTGAACATAGGGGTACATGTATCTTTTTTTTCTTTTTTTTTTTAAATTTGTTGAAAGCAAATTTCTTTCCTTTTTTAAAATCTTTTAAAATTATAGTTTTGTCTAGATTTATGCCCAGGAGTGGGATTGCTGGATTGTATGGCAACTCTATTTTTAGTTTTTTGAGGACACGCTATACTGTTTTCCATAGTGACATCACCAATTTACATTCCACCCAACAGTGTAAGAGGGTTCCTTTTTCCCACACCCTCTCCAGTATTTGTTATTTGTAGACTTCTTAATGATGGTCATTTGGACTGGTGTGAGGTGGTACCTCAATGTGATTTTGATCTGCATTTCTCTGATAATTAGTGATGATGAGCATCTTTTCATGTGTCTATTGGCCATCCATATGTCTTCTTTGGAGAAATGTCTACTTAGATCTTCTGCCCATTTTTTGATTGGGTTGTCTCTTTTATTTGTAATTGACTTGTATGAGCTTTTTTTATATTTTGGAAATTAAGCCCTTGTCGGTTGCATCATTTGCAAATATTTTCTCCCAGTCCCTAGGTTGTCTTTTTGTTTTGTTTATGGTTTCCTTTGCTGTGCAAAAGCTTGTAAGTTTGATTAGGTCCCATTTGTTTATTTTTTGCTTTTGTTTCTATTGCCTTGGGAGACTAACCTAAGAAAACATTGGTGTGATATATTTCAGAATGTCTTGCCTATGTTCTCTTCTAGGAGTTTTATGGGGTCATATGTAATATTTAAGTTTTATGCCATTTTGAACTTATTTTTGTGTGTGGTGTGAGGGTGTGTTCTAACTTCATTGTTTTACATGCAGCTGTCCAACTTTCCCAACACCACTTGCTGAAGAGACTGTCTTTTCTCCATAGTATATTCTTGCCTCCTTTGTTGAAGATTAATTGACAGTAGGTGTGTGGGTTTATTTCTGGGATCTATTCTTTTCCATTGATCCATATGTCTGTTTTAGTGTCTTTTGCCCATTTTTGAGTTGGTTGTTGAGTTTTAGAAGTTCTATATATATTCTGGATATTAATCTCTTATCAGATATATGATTTGAAAATATTGTCTCCCTTTCTGTGTGTTGCCCTTTTACTCTGTTGATTGTGCACTTTGATGCATAAAAGTTTTTAGTTTTCATAAAATATAATTTGTCTATTTTTTATTTTGTTGATAGTGCCTTTTTGTGTCATATCCAAGAAATCATTGCCAAATCCAATGTTATGAAGCTTTCTATGTTTTCTTCTAAGAGTTTTAGTTTTAGCCCTTATGGTTAGGTATTTGATCCATTTTGAGTAATCTTTGTATATACTGCAAGAGTCCAGCTTCATTCTTTTGCGTGTAGATGCCCAATTTTTCCAGCACCATTTGTTGAAAAGACTGTCTTTTCTCCATTGAATGCTCTTGGCAGCCTTATAAAAAACCAATTGCTCATATGTGTGAGTTTATTGTTAGGCTCCCCATTTTATTCCATTAGTCTATATAGCTGTCCAGTGTCAGTACCATATTGTTTTATTACTGTATCTTTGTAGTACCTTTTGAAATCAGGACGTATGAGTCGTCCAAGTTTGCTCTTCTTTTTCAAGATTGTTTTGGCTACTCAGAGTCCCTTGAGATTCTGCATGAATTTTAAGATGAGGTTTTCTATTTCTACAGAAGCATCTTTGGGATTTTGATAGGTATTGCATTGAATCTGTAGGTCACTTTGGGTAATGTTATCACAACAATACTGTGTCTTCCACTTCATGAACATAGAATGTCTCTCCATTTATTTTGTCAGCAATGGTTTGTAGATTTGCTTTCCTAATTTCCTTTTCAGATTGTTTATTGCTAATGTATAGTAATACAACTGGTTTTTGTGTGTTGATTATATATTTCCAATTTTGCTGAATTGGTTTACCAGCTCTAGCAACTTTTTTTGTGGGTGTGCGTGGAATCTTTCAACATATAAAATCATGTCATCTACAAATAAAGGTCACTTTCGCCTTTCCCATTTTGATCCCTTTATTTGTTTTTTTCTTGCCTCATTGCTCTGGCTAGAACTTCCAGTATTATGTTGAATAAAAGTGGCAAAAATTTGCACCCTTGTCTTATGCCTGATCTTGAGGGAAAGTTTCACTCTTTCACCATTGAGTATGATATTAACTGTGGGTTTTTCATATATGGCCTTCATCATATTGAGGGAGTTCCCTTACATTCACAGTTTATTGAGTATTTTTATCATGAATTTGTCAAAAAAAATTTTCTGCATCAATTGATATGATCATGTGGGTTTCTTCCTTTTAATTATATTAATATGATATATTATACTGATTGATTTTTGTATGTTGAGCCATCTTTGCACTCTGGAAATAAATCTCCCTTGGTCATGGTGTGTAATCCTTTTACTATGCTGAATTCAGTTTGCTAGTATTTTATTGAGGACTTTTGCATCAATATTCATAAAGAATATTGGTCTGTGGTTTTCTTTTGCTTGTGGCGTCTTTGTCTAGCTTTGGTAACAGGGAATTACTGTCCTTATTGAATGACTTAGCAGTGTCATTCAAGTTTTAGGAAGAGTTTGTGCAGGATTGGTGTCTATTCTTCCTTAAATGTTTGGTAGAATTCACCAATGAAACCATCTGGTCCCAGACTTTTCTTTGTTGGGAAAACATTTGATTACTCATACACACTATTGCTAGTTGTAGGTCTATTCAGATTTTTCATTTCTTTCTGAGTCAATTTTGGCTGATCATATGTTCTTAGGAATTTGTCCATTTCATCCAGGTTATACAATTTGTTGGCATACAATATTCATATTATTATCTTACACTTTTTGTTCCTGTGAAATTGTTAGTAATGTCTCCACTTTTATTTCTGTAATTTGAGATTTTAGCACTTTTATTCTTTTCTTTTTCTCTTAGTCAGTCTAGCTAAAGCTTTGTGAATTTTACTGATCTTTTCAAAGGATTAAATTTTGGTTTTGTTGGTTTTCTCCACTGTTTTCCCTATTTATCTCTGCTCTAATCTTTTAATATTTCCTTCTTTCTGCTAGCTTCAGGCTTAGTTTTTTCTTATTCTAGTTCCTTAAGGTGTAAAATTAAGTAATTGAATTGAAATTTTTCTTCCAAGCATTTACAGCTGTAAATTTACCTCTAAGCACTGCTTTCACTGTATCCCATACATTTTGGTATGATGTATTTTCATTCATTTCTAAGTATTCTCTAATTTCTATTGTGATTTCTCCCTTGACCCACTAGTTGTTCAAGTGTTTCATTTACACATACTTGTGAATTTTTGAGGTTTCTTTCTGTTATTGATATCTAGTTTCAACCCATTATGATTGGAAAAGATACTTTGTATGAATTCTATCTTTTAAAATTTATTAAAGCTTGTTTTGTGGCCTAACATATGGTCTATCCTGGAGAATTTTCCTTATATGCTTGAGAAGAATGTATATTTTGTTGGATAGAGTGTTTTATCAGTGTTTGTTAGTTCTTATTGGTTTATGTGATTGTTCACGTCTGTCCTCTGTTTCTTTGTTGATCTTCTGACTGTTTCTATTCATTATTGAAAGCGGAGTATTAAAGTCTCTGTATCAGTTTACTAGGCTCGTTGTGACAAGTACCACAAACCAAGGAGGGCTTAAAACAACAAATTAATTTTCTCACAGTTCTGGAGTCACAAAGTCTAAAATCAAGGTGTCAGAAAGGCTGTGCTCTCTCTCATAGCTCTAAGGGAAGAATCTTCCTTGCCTGTTCCTATTTTTTGGTGTTTCCAGCAATCCTTGGTGTTCTTTGGCTTGCAGATACATTACTCCAGTCTCTGCCTCCATCATCACACCACATTCTCCCTGTGTGTCTCTGAGTTTCTGTTTTCTCTTCTTGTAAGGACACAAGTCATTGTATTAGGGCCCACTCTAATCCAATATAACCTCTTCTTAACTAATTACACCTGCAAAGACCCTATTTCCAAATAAGGTCACATTTGCAGATTTCAGGAATTAGATTTCAACATATCTTTTTGAGAGTCACATTTAAACCCATTACAGGTGGAATCTTATAATTGCTGACCCTTTAAAAATATATATTTAAACATCCCAAAAGGCAGGATGTGTTTTACAATTGATGGTAGCTTGGATTCCATGAGCCATAACAAATTTCATAATGTGATAATTGCTATTAAGAGAATAAAGATTGAGAGTGTTTGGGCAAGTGGGTGACAGTGTGATTTTAGGTTGAGTGGTCAGCAAAGGTTTCCTTATGTAGGTGACATTTAAGTAGAGAATAATTACTTAGAAAGAACCAGCCATGCAAAATCTGGATCAAGAGTATTTCAATCAGAGGGATAGTAAAAGTAAAATCCTTGAATGGGAAATGAGTTTGGTATGCTTAAGAAAGGTCAAGAAAACCCGTGTAGCTGGAACACAGTAAGGAAGAAAAAGGTAGAACAATATAAGTATGAGGACATAACATAAAATGTTGAGATAATGAAATTTCTGAAGGTAATGTGTTCTTGAGAATAAAATTATATTTTAAATAAACAACAGTTTAGAACTTCCACATATGAAAAGATGATGATATAAAGCAAATCCTTCTTAATTTCCATTACACTCTTTAATCCTTTATTTTTGATCCTTTTGATCTCAGTACGTGAACAAGTTCTGGCTGGGTTCAATATTTTGGAAACTCATATGACTCTTTTATGAATTATTTTAAATCTTTATATTTTCTGAAAAATAACTTTCCAGGCTTACAAATGTTAAAACCTCTTGTTGCCATTACTTCACTAAAAAACAATCTCTTACTTCAGGCAAAGTATTCAGATTCTAAGCAAAATCCCAAACCAGAAGCAGATGCTTATTCTCCTAATTTACCAAAAAGGTGAGTATAATTTTACACATCTAAATGTTGTCTAATTGTGTCTGGGAGGAAAATCTCATGCTTATATCTCATTGTGATGCTGAGAAGAGGATATGGGAAGAGGCCTTTTTGGGATATGGTATCATCATTACTTTCTTTTTGTTTCAGCAGCATAAAAGAAGCAAAAGTGATGAACCAACAGAGCAAAGGAAGGATAAGGGTGAAAAGTGCAGAAGCTGCTTCCTTTGACCTCAGGACTCCTGAAATAAGTGAAAAGGAAGGGTTAGTAATGCATCCTGCTAACCAGAGCAGTTCTTTAGAGTTTTTGGAGCTAAATTGTGGTTGCAACAAAAATGCTGACACAACCATGAAATGGGAGACGAAGGTATTCCCAGTAGCTGGGGAGCCTCTTCAGAAGCATCAAAGTTTGGACTTGAGCTCCATTTTGTTTGGAGCATGTCCTAACCCTAAACCTGTAAATGCACCAGGAAGATATTTTAATTTAAAGGGGCCAATAATGCGGACCAAATCAACTCCCTTTGAATTGATGCAACAGAAAGACAACAAAGAGTTGGACGTCAAGGAAAGTTTTTATTTGGGATCTCAACCACACAATTCTTGTCTTGAGCAGGCTCAAAAAGTGATGCATGTTTCTTCAGTAGAACTGAATTATTTACCGTCATGTGACTCTAAGCATCAAATGTGCAATGCCTCTAACGCAAAGCAGCATGACTCTGGTGCTTTTAACGTACATTCTTACATGTCTTTGGTAGAAGATCCTTATTTTTCATCATTGTCTACAAGTAGTGCTGGCTCCAAGATATCTCTTGATTTACCTGAGAAGCAAGATGAAACTGTTTTACCTTGTTCTTCAATGCCAAAATCCTCTACAACCCTCTTTCCTCATTACAATTCACATGATTCTTTAGCACTGAATCCTCCGACAAAATCCCCCCCACCACTGAACCAAGAGACAGCAGTAGTAGGTAAGTTATTTTTAAAAGTTTGTATGGCATTTTAGATTTGATATTGTTTCTATGAGATTTGGTTTTGTCTCACCCCCCCCCGCCCCCCTACTTATCCTTCTTTGCTTCCTTTTCCTTTTTCTCCTCCTCAAAAAAAAATAAATAAATAAATAAATAAATTCCAGGAGTGTTTTGATGATGTGATAAGTTGAAAATAGCAATAACAAATATGTAGTAGTCCATGAAACAAGCAGTGGAGGCAGTCAGATCTGGTACAGGACCTATGCCAGCAGGCATGCTTCTAAAGGCAGCAATCCTCATTCCTAGAAGTGTCTATCAAAAGTCCACAATTTATCCTTAGCATACAGAAGCAACTTCCAAAAGAACATCAGAAAAGATTTGATCAACAGCACCACGTGGTCATTCAGAATTTTTGTTGGGGGAATTGTGGTTATACTAAATTTAACAGATTGCTAAGAATTGAATTCTCTTCCTGCAGGAGTTGGAAGAGAAGGACTTGATTTCCTCTTGTCCTTTTATAATAACTTTATAGATAAGGCTATGTGTTCAATATTTTGTGTGAGATTTTAATCTTATATGTCTTTAGTTTCATACTTTATCTCTTTTATAATTTTGTATTTTTATATATTATACATATTGTTTCATATTACTGAGTGGTTTGAAAGTAGAAGTAAATATTCTGTTAGATAATTATAATAGTTTGAGGTGGAAGAAGATGAAGGAAAACAAAAGGCAAGTTTAACTCTCTTAGGTATATCATCAGAAGTTTATAAAAAACATTCCACCTAAGCAGGAAATAGAGAAAGCTTTTTCCTCTGTGACATTAGTTACTGTGCAGAAGTTCCTCAATAGAAATGTAGATACATAGCTTTGTTATAAAAATATTTCATCTGGATCTAGTTCCTTCTTTGATTAGAAGGAAGGATTATATACTTTGATCTTGTTTTACAATTTAAAGAAATTTTATTTTTCTCGATACCCATAATACCTTAAACTTCTCTGAGTGTCAACATTAGAAACTGAATCTTCAAGGATTTTAGCAACATTGGCATGTGTGCCATCTGGTGGCAGTTTCTCATAATAGTATTTAAATTCTATAAAAATTTGTATACTTGTATAGAAAACACTGTTATACCACTGTTTTGTAAAAAGGAAAAAATATTAATATTCTTAATTTTATAAGAATGAAGAACAGACTTCCCTGGTGGTCCAGTGGTTAAGAATCTGCCTTCCAAATGCAGGGGACATGGGTTCGATCTCTGGTTGGGGAACTAAGATCCCACACGCCACCGAGGGGCAACTAAGCCTGCACGCCACAACTAGAGAAGCCTTGGCACAGCAACAAAGACACAGCGCAGCCAAAAAAAAAAAAAAGAGAAAGATACTAAAATCTTTATGATTTTACCTACTCTGTAATTGATTTTTGGCATGTCAAGGTGCTTTATGATGTTGTATATTCTATGTAAAACAAAAGGCAAGAGTTATGCAGAAATCAATCTAAAACTTCCAAAATTAAATATGAGTTTACATTATGTTAACTGATACTCAGTGACTTAATCAAAATACCTTTGGGCTTTTAAAACAAATAATAAATTTTGAAGAAGAATCAAAAACCTCCTGGGTTTCCAATTTAGGATTAGAGAATTTATGTTGCTTTTTTCTTGAGTGAACAGATACCAGCTTAAATATCTTAATGATGTTTGACATAATTTGTATCAAGCTTAGAATATAAAAATTTTCTTTGGATTTTTCTGATTAAAAACTGTTTATATTTCGGACATTTTGGATAGCAACTTCTCCAAGGATAGATGATGAAATCCCCCCTCCACTTCCCGAAAGGACACCTGAATCTTTTATTGTAGTAGAGGAAACAGGTGAGTACAGTTCAGTAAGTGTAAAATAAAGTGTGCATCAACTATATTACTTCTTAGGTCCTTTCAATATTCTGTGTGCTATTGCTGAGTAACAATTGCTCTCTAAAATTACAATACTAAAATTGAACCATGTTTACTTTTTTTACAGGAGAATTCCCACTGGATGTTCCCAAATCTTTATCTTCGGCTGTGAAGGAAAAAATTGGAACATCACTAGAATGTAGTGGAACATCTGAATCAAAGAAATCTGAAGATTTGGTAAGACTTGGACCAAGCAAGGTCAATAATTTTTTTCTGATTCTACTCATGTGGATTCAACAGACTATAGTCCTATTCCTTATATTTTTAACACCTATTAGTAAATATTAAGCAGATACTCTTTATAAAACAATGTGCTAGAGGATATGGGGGATAAAAAGATGTATAAGACACAATTATTGCCCTTAAGAAACTTAAAGTTTAGCAGTGGGGATATAGCATGTGTAAACAAGTCTTTATTTTTGTCTGTATTTATTATAACAAGGCAAATATAATCAGTGCCATATGAAAGATAAGAGCTTTGAAAGTGTGAGAGATCCCTTCAGGTTGGACGTGATGAAGGAAGACTTAGTGAAAGAAGAAACATTTGATCTTATTTTTGAAGGACAGTTAAGGCAAAAATAATTGTTTCATAAGTAGATTGCTTGTTCATAGCAGTCATCTGGTAGGCTGTTTCTTGTTAGCTGTGATAACATATTATAGAGAGTAGTTTTTTTTTTAAATAACACGTCTGTATTATTTAAGATAAACCTTTTGAAATAATGTTCCCTACTTCTAGAAGAAAAACCTACACCTTCAACAATCTGTTATGCATTTGTATATAATACTATGAACCAACTATCTTAAGATTTCACAGATCAGAAAAGTAATTAACTAAAACATTTAAACATGCTTACAATTGCAGTGCTGGTAGGCAAATATTCCTTACCTTTTAAATTATACTTTTAATGTACTAGTAACTGTTATTATTGCTAATGGTCTTTATCTTAACAACTCGCAGAGTAAAGAACAATCACTACTTTTCTTAGTGCCATGAAGTAACTTCAATTGCAACAACCTTATCTTGAATTAAATTTTCAAAATGTTCTGAGTAGGAAGGAAATAACTATAAAAAGGATCAATTTAGGACTAATATTCATGACATATACAAATCATTGTAAGAGTAGATGATTCTTCACAGTTCAGCACGTTTATAAATTAGGAAAAATAGGGTCAACATTTCATAACTCTCTCTATTGGTGTATAATATATAATTTTAAAGCGCTATTTATTGCTTTGAGTTTATAGATTTGTATACATATTCTTCTTTCACTTTGACTTTCTTTCTTTCTTTTTTTTCAGAGTGTAAAACCCCTGAGTCCCAAATCAGGTAAAAAAATTTTCCTTGGCTTTAAATGACATTTAGCCCTAAGAATTTGTACTGCAAGAATGGCTTATTAAGTTTAGAGTAACTCACTTCTGGAGATGGCATGGTTTCCATAATAGTTGACACTATTTATTGATTTATTTCTGGTTTTCCTAGGCTTATAGTTTTGTTTTGTCAAGGACAAAAGGAAGACAGGATTTTAGAATTCTGCTCCTTGATATATAACATTAGAAAAAAAAACTATTTTAGATACAGTCTCTTAAAACTTTGCAGCAGTTCCACTTTACTGGTTTTATTATTGTTAACAGTGTGATTCTAAAAAATTATTTCTGGCCACTTAGGTCTTTAACTTGCCGTTGCTTCTCCAGTACTTTCTTGATTGTTTTATACATTGAATAACATCAACAGCAGACGTTTATTGAACACTAGTAGGTACTTTACATACATTATAACAGGTGGTAGTTGCCCTTGACATATTTATTCATATTAACATATTATTCAAAGACAAAAATAAGTAGTATAACATAGAGGTTAAAAAGCATGGGCTTTGGAGTCAGGCAGACTTTCATTCAAATCCCCATCCTACCAACAGTTATCAAAATCTATGACCTTGGTTAAATTATATACTTTGTTGACTTTTCTCACTTATAAAAGGAGGATTATAGAACTCCCCCTCTGAGAGGATTTTTGTGAGGATCTAGTGAGGTAATGCATATAAAGCTTTTAGCACAGTGGTTGTCAAATAATAAGCTCTCATTAAATGTTACCTATTATAATTTTTATTAGGTAATTATTAAATGAACATTTCGTAAGCAAATTCTGTGTGCCTTACACAGTGTTAGAATAGGCAGGATATATAAGAAAGGGTACTACTTAATGATTATATATCTGTTCAATTGTAAGTTAATACTCACTTGGAACCATTAAGTGATAATCTATGTGGCACTGATTATAATCACCAGGAGTCTGGAAAAAAGAAAGGTATCACTAGGGTGGGTAGGAAAGCCTTTATTGAGTAGTAGATGAAAGAAATTTAAGAATATGGATAGAGAAAAAAAGAGGAAATTCCAGGAGCAGGGATCAGAGTAACAGTGACTCAAAGGTAAAAACGAGCATGATGGGTACAGAGAGATGGTAAGTAGATTAATTTAATTGAAACAGAGGTTCTATTTTAGGGAAATATGGAAAATAAATTTGGATAGATAAAATGTGGGAAAATTCTGAAGGACTTAAAAGCGGGGCAGATGAAATAGCCACAACAGACAAATCTATGTATAGAGAAAGCAGATTTGTGGTTGCCAGTCTAATCTGGGAGGAATGGGGAGTGACTGCTAAATGGGTGTAGAGTTTCTTTTCAGGATGATTAAAATTTTGGAACCAAATTATAGTGATCATTGCACATCACTGTGAATGTACTAAAAGTCGTTGGCAAATAATGGCAAATTTTGTTATGTGTATTTTATCACACACAAAGCTTGGCAGAAGAATTTAGATTTAATTCAGTAAGTAACAAGCATTGTAGGTTCTTCATCAGGGGAGTATTAAGATGAAAATGGTATTTTGGGAAGGTATTTGGCAAGATATCGTTACCTGAAAGTTACAGTTCTCATAATATTTCCTAAAATCAAACTGGAAGGTGATAAGCTACTTCAGAGCAGTTATCAAATATTTATTAAATGCCTGCTATATGCCAGTTATTGTATTGGGTGATGGAAATAAGCATTGTACTTAATTTTTGCATATTACCCAGTACATAAGGAATAAACAAGAGAACTCGCTTTATAGATAAGTCCTAAGACCTGAAAAACCCAATGACCAAAGACAGACAAAACTGTAGCACTTCACATATTCATTTTCAGAAGACATTAAGAAAGACTTCCCTGGCAGTCCAGTGGTTACAACTCTGCGTTTCCAATGCAGGGTGCATGGGTTCAGTCCCTGGTTGGGGAACTAAGATCTCACATGCCACACAGTGTGGCCAAAATATTGAAAAAAAAAAACACGTTAATAAAGTACATAATCATACTTAGCACTGTATAATGAGAAGCGTACATTAGTAGAACAACATTTGTATCTTTAGGACTTACATTGTGGGAAAATAGCTCCAGTATTTAATATTCTTTATCACGGAAATTTTCAAACACACAGTTTAAATCTACCATAATAGCATTAATCACACTAATAAAAATTAATAGTAATTCCTTAATATTATCTAACATTCAGACTTTGTTCAATTTTCTCGAATTGTCTCAAATAAAAAGTTGGTTTATCTGAAGCTGGATTCAAACAAAGTCTACACATTGCATTTGGTTTATATGTTTCTTAAGCCTTGTAAAGTTTGTAACAGTTTTTATGTTTTCTCATACCATTTATTTGTTGAGGGAATGGGCCATTTGTCCTTAAGACTGCTAACACTCTGGATTTGGCTGTTTGTATCCTCATGGTTTTATTTAACATGTTCTATCTCTGGAATTCTTTGTAAAATTGTAGTAAGATTAGAAGCTTGATTAAATTCAGGTTCAATTTCTCTGGAAGAATACTTTAGTAAGTGAGCTACAAGTTTGTGATGAAGCATAGGCTCATTGGCCAAAGAGCTAGAATAAAAAAGTTCTTGAGGCTCAAGTCATTGTTCTGATAATTTTTTATTTGGCTGTGGTAGGTTAATGTTGAAAAATTGGAAAAGTTACACAAAACCAAAAAGGGATTTTTAAAAATAATTTTTATTGGAGTATAGTTGATTTATAAAGTTGCGTTTCAGGTGTAGAGCAAAGCGAATCAGTTATACATATACATATAGCCACTCTTTTTTTAGATTGTTTTCCCATATAAGCCATTACAGAGCATTGAGTAGAGTTCCCTGTGCTATACAGTAGGTCCTTATTAGTTATCTATTTTATATATAGTAATGTGTATATATCAATCCCAATCTCCCAATTTATCCCTCCCCTCTTTCCTCTTTGGTGACCATAAATTTGGTTTCTACCTCTGTGACTCTATTTCTGTTTTGTGAATAAGTTCATTTGTACCGTTTTTTAAGATTCCATGTATAAGCAATATCATATGATATGTATCTCAAAAAGGGATCTTGATTTAGGACTTTTAATTGATGGATTTTTCTTTTTTTTTCTTTGTTGTATACTCTTTTTTTCATAGATCTACACCAAGATCGTTCTTCTTCCCCGCCACCTCCACTGCCAGAAAGAACCTTAGAGTCCTTCCTTCTTGCTGATGAAGACTGTAAGTGGCAGTACTGTCTCTCAAAGAAATTATAAAAGTGACACCATTAAAGGTTAACAATAACGTAGAACCTAAATGGAAAAGGTACAAAAAAATGATTAAAACCCCATAATGTATTGCAAAAATAATGCATAAAAAAGTCAAGCTAAGAATTACTGAATATATACCTGTATCTAATCCGAAGGCTTAAGAAGCTATGCAACAAAAAACTTTTTTTTTTTAAGGTATGCAGGCTCAACCTGTAGAGACTCATTTTAATAGCTGTCCTAACACCATGGAAAATTCAACATCTTCAAAACAGACATTGAAGACTTCTGGAAAAGGTTTCACAAGGAGTAAGGTACAGAAGATAGGAGTTTATGGAAATATGCCAGAGGCTTTACGTTACTGAGTGTCCCTACCCCTGCCACTCCAACCCCAGGCCACTAGCATTAAGATGAAAAATTAGACTAAATATCTTTACTAATATTGATTGGTCTCACAATGATCAAAATTAATGGAGGGAAACCAAAAAAACAAACAAACAAAGAAAACAAAAACAAAACAAAACAGCTTAAAGCATGCCCAATAAAACTATCAATTTTTTTTTTCCCCTGAAACTAGGCAAGTTGATTCCAAAGTTCATAGCGGGGGAAAAGAGCAAGAGTAGTCAGTGAACTGCAAAAAAAGAAAAAAAAAAAAAGTAAAAGCAATGAAAGAAGGGTAGCCTTATTAGGTATTAAAACATTGTAAAGCCTCAATAATTAAAATGGTATGATATTGGTGTATGGAAAGAGACACATACTAACAGAGTAGAAGGAAAAGTTCAGAAACAGATCCAAAAATGTATAGGAATTTAGTGTATGATGAAGGGAGCCTTTCAAATCAGGGAATAAAGATGGATGTTTTAATCATTGTTGTTGGTTCAACTGGGTAATAACCTGAAGGGAAAAAAAGTAGGATCCATAACTTACAGCTATACCAGGATATATTCTAGTTGGATAAAAGATTTAAATGCTAAGAAACAAAAATCCAACCCCTCAAAGTACTAGAAAAACTTGGAAAGATTACTTTACAACCTGGGAGTGGGAATCTTTATAACTATGACTCAAAATCCAGAAGCCATAAGAAGAGAGATTTATAAATTCAATAAATAAAACAGAAAATTTCTGCATGGCAAAACAAAACAAAAAAAATCACCTTAAAAATCAAAAGACAAAGAACAAATTGGAGAAAAAAATATCTGCAATTGGCATCATAAAGGACTATATTTCTTTAATATTATATATTTCTTTAATATATAAAGATCTCTTAGCAATTCATAGAGAATAATACCCTAAAAGAAAAGTGAGCAAATATATGTGATCTGATAGTTCAAAGATAAGTAAATGTGCATGATCTGCCCTTTAGCTGTTTGATATGTTCAACCTTGATCATAATAAAAGAAATACAAATTAAAACCACAGTGAATACTGTTTTTCATGTTTTAGCATGGCAAATTCCAAAGTCTAACGACACTCTCTGTTAGGCAGGCTATAGGAAAATAAGCACACTCTTGCACTGTTGGTGGGAATGTAAGTGGTATAACTTCTATGGAGGACAATTTAGCAATATCTATCAAAATTACAAATGCATATATCCTTTTATCAAACAATTCCACTCCTAGGAATTTATCCTACAAATATACTTGCTCATATATGGAATGAAATCTATACCAGATTATTCATTATACCATTATTTATAAGGGTAGACAATTGGGAACGTAAGTGTTAATCATTAGGGGAAGCGATTAAATAAATCATAAATATGGTGTATGCATACAGTGGAATTCTATGTAGCTAAAAAAAGAATGCAGACTCTCTCAATATACTTTTATATATTTTATTAACTTTTGCTTAAAGGGTGAAAATATGATCTATATATTATGTGAGTAACTTTGGAAGGATATAAACTAACAACAATGGTTACCTGCAGGAGGAGGGTTAGAAACTAGGTAGATGGAGAACAAACATGGGGACATTTTTACTAGGATATTTTGAATTATAAATAATCTATGTTTAAAAACTAAATAAAATTTTTCAAAAAAAGAATTTTTAAATATCTATTATATAGAAGGTTACATTTCTAAGTGTTAGGAAAATAGAAATGTCATAAAGGACACCTAAATGTCCTTGAAAAGAGTACACTTAATCTATTAAAATAGGATGCCTATATGATAAACAACATGAAAATTATCAAAAAATAAAATACTATAGAACAGACTGAAAACATACACCCCGAGGAAATGTGAAGAAAAGAAGAAATCTGAGTAGATTCCTAGAAGAGATAAGTTAGAGACTTCACCATAAAGGAGGCAGAAGACCTGGGTTTGCTTAAAGGAGGGAGAAGGAAGTAGCACAGTAATAGTATGAAGTGAGCCTCAGTAAACTGAGTACAGAATATGACTGGCAAAATTTTTTGGCCTGAATGGGATTGGCAAGGTATCATGTATTTTCAGAAGCCATTGTGGGTCCTGGAATGGTCCCCTAATAAAGAAGAGAAGTAGGAATTCCATCTTGTCCCCTAATATAATGATAGTACTATTTCTAAATAAATAGTGTGATTCTTATATGGGTGGGAAAAATAGCAAGATCAGATCAAGTGGAGACTTTGCACTGAATTAAAAATGGCAAAAATAATCTTGTACATTTTGATATCCATTTTTAAAGAAATTAATCCTTTTGACTGAAATCTGTATTTCTAGTTGATTAAAGTATTTTGGATTTCACAGGGAAAAAACATTTTCCTTTTCTTCATTTTTGCAGAGTTTGAAAGTTTTGCAAAACGTGAAAAAGAGTAAGTTTCTTTTACTTATTTTTAGAATACACGCACCACTTTCAATATTATATAACTTTTCCTTGTATAATCACTCTGAAAAAAATGAACAATATTATTCCTAAATAGAACCTTGCTAGGGTCCTGTGTATCAGAATAATCACCCCCAGGCCTTGTACTGTGCTAGGCTCCACAATACTAATACTGGGTGGGGAGTAAGGGGAGAGAAAGTTTCTGTTTGATACACAGGAATAACAGTATGATATTTGGCACTTTCTACCCATCCTTAGATTCTGTCGTACAAGTGTGTTATTTAAAATTCCCAGTAGTCTAACCTCAGATCTATTTTCTTTGAAAGTAGTCACAGTAAAGCATATTGTAAAACAAATGTGTTGATTTAATGAAATAAAGTTTTGACACATTTCCATTTTTACCAAGTATTATTAGTAATAAAAGTCTGTTGCTTACTGTTTTTCCTATATTGTAATGAAAACAAAACCCAGACTCCTGAAATTGTGGGAAACTGATTATCTTAGAAATTCTATTTGTACTACAAAGTATATAAAACACAGGGGTATATTTTTTACAAATTTGATCCACTGGGTTAATCATCAAGGACCAAACAGCTACTTGGTATTATACTGGTATTGTAGGGAGGGACAAAGAGCACTGAGAAAACCTGACTTAAGGTATTATCTAAGTAAGAAAGGTAATAGCTGAATCTTACTCGTTTCTTCTGAGTTTCCACTCTTTCTCCCTGTCCATAAGCTTGTGCTAGTTTGCTTTCATTGCCACCACATCTGATCTCTGAAGTGAAATGATTTCTTACCTATGATGGGCTAAAGCATGATTGGAAAATATACTTTTTCCTCTAAAGTCAGTCAAAAGAGAATTTAAACATTTCAAGAGGAAATTGTAGTATAAAACATAAGAAATAAAACAGCTAAAAGCAAAGAAATGAGTGACTTGAATAGCTAGCCAAAGATTGATTTGATCAGCTTAGCTTATGAAATACCCAGTTTTTTTTCTCTAAAAAAAAAGCAGAAAACAAAATCAAAAAGACTTTCTTTCTTTATCTCCAACCCTGTCTTGGGGATATCAAAGATAAAGAAATTTCAAGTAGATTTAGGTTGGCATAGATGTGAGATATGGTATGTCTTTCTGAGACTCTGAGTCTTATTTCTAAGTAAGAGCTCCCAGGTCATTCTCTAGATTTATGCTAATTTCTATTTCTTAGTTGCCTTCATCCTCTGATCTTTTGTCCTTTAATGAAGAACAAAATCTGGCCCCCAAAATTGATCCTGAAGCTTTAGACGTATCTGCCTTTACTTGCATATGTGTCCTCTTCCCCTTCTAGATGGTCCATGACTCCTGAGTATATTTTATATGTTCTCCCTTTAGCCTGGATCTCTTACTGGCCCTACTTTTAATGAAATTAGGATTCTTCACCTGTTGTTTTAAGTTAGCATCTAAGCCTGGTGTCAGGCTCTTTCATTCATTCATTCATTCATTCATTCATTCAATAAGTGTTTGCTGAGTGCCTACTATGTGCCAGGCATTCTTCAAGGCACTAGGTATATGATGGTGAACAGAACAGTGTGAATGTGGTGTGTTGTAGCAACTCAAAGGAAGCATCATAGCTGCAGGGTATTAAGAGGAGAAAGGAGTAAGGTCTGTCTGAAAGATGGTAGAGATGAGAGGTAGTTAGATTCTTATGGGTCATGTTAATGGGTCATGTTAATGACCCAAGGGAAGTCACAGAAGAGTTTTAAAGATGTTACATGATCTGTTATTTGAAAAGATCTTTCTGGCTGCTGGTGACAAGAGTTGAAGCTTCAACTGTGACGCCTGATGCCTACTTTTGGTGGGAAACTTTAGCTGCTGAGAAATCCTTCACTTGCAAGTGACAGAAAACCCAACTTAAGCTAGCTTAAGCAGAAAAGGGGAATTTATTGGCTTATGACCAAGAGTTCAAATGATGTAATTAGGGCCTAATCTCTCATTCTATATCTCCCAACTTTGTCTCACTCTGTTAGCTCACTCATAGGCAGGCTTTTACCATGTGATTTCAGGCTTATGAGGAAAAAAATGAGCTTTCCTGGTTGCTCAAGCAACGGCCTGATTGTCCTGGCTAAACCTAAACCGATTATTGCCAGTATATTTAATGCTTGGATTAAGAGGATAATGTCATACCTAATATTTAACAATTGTTACATGTGGACACTGACCAATAAGGAATGAGGCCAGACCTAAACAAGTGGTGTGACCATAGCAAAGTACCAAGTGAGAACCCTAGTCATAGGTCAGCTCCTTGATCTAAGGTTAGAATCACCACCATGAGAAGTATGGGAGTTGAACATTGGAGAGGGGTTGTTTCTTAAAGGAAAATTCAAGTTCTATTATCAGAAGAAGGAATTAATGCTGGGCAGGCAGCATAAAAGTATCTATGACAAACTATATGCAAAATAGTAGTTCACTACACACACACACACACACACACACATTATATATGTGCAAAATCTCTGTCTCCACTTATAAAAAACCAATATTCCCTTTTGGGACAATTGCTTTCTTTCTGAAGGATGTAGAGAACTCTCAGCTCCTGTGCAGTATAGAGATTGCTATCTCCTGAACTTTCTCACCTTCACCCACATGTCATCCATGTCTCCATCATCAGTGGCTAGCCCAATGCTTGGCACATAATAGGTATTAAATAAATATATATTTTAATTGAATCTGATTGAAATTCATGATTTACTCTAGTGATTCATACTCAAGTAGCTCCAGGGAAGGGGGAGGTCTTTCTAGAATCTTAGTATTAGGTATGTGTGTACAAACATATACGCAGTCCTCACACTATACTCTGAAAACGATGAGGACAAAAAAAAAAGGTGAATATTTAGTAATTTCTCCCCGATTATGTACTGTTCCTTAGAAAGTTTATACAAGCCTGAAATTATCTCTTTTTTTTTTTTTTGCTGCTAGACAGTGCTTGTGCAAAACTCGGACATTTTCACTGGATTGTTTTCAGAATTGGGCAGATACTGATACATGAATATATTAAGGTGCTGGGAAGAGAAATATATTTTTAAGTCTGCCTATATGTAGCTAAAATAGCAAAACAAAGCAACATAACAGTGCTTTTGCGGAGATTCTCGGCATAACTAGAATCATCCATAATGGGAAAAAAGTAGGCTGGAAAGTGAAGAAAGATATTCCATGAGTAGAGGATGGTGAAAGAAAAATCACAGACTTGCTATGGATGAGCTAATGTGGAGAACAAATTATTTAAAAGTGTATTTAAGAGTGATTGGAGTGCAAAGTAAGATGCAGTTGGAAGCCAAAATGTAAAGCCCAGATAAAGCTGATTCATAATAAAATGGATTGTATTCCTGAATCCTTTGGTGATTCTCTTTAGTGTTGGGTTTACTACTATACAAACAATTTGTTTGCAAAGAAAAGAAAACTTTAAAATGAGAAAATTATAGTGTCAACCCATTTGAAAGCATCTATATTTTGTTACATTTGATAGTGATATGTTTATCTGAAAGTATTAGTTTGGAGGAAATGTTTAATCTCAACAATTATGTGGTCTGAATCTGTATTCATTCTTTCCCTTACATTTTTTTCTTTTGATTCTAGGTATCTGTAATTCTTCCCCACCAAACAAGCCTGCAGACTCTGTTCAGTCAAATAAGTCCAGCTTCTTTTTGAATTTTGGTATGTGTGTTACTTTCCAGCAGAGTTAAAAAAATGTTTATCTTAATTATTCATTTACAGTATAAGCGATACAACTTTAATATGGTTTAAGGTTACATATATGTTTTTATATTTATATTCTTTTTATATTTATGTTCTTTTTCATGCCATTTATCTTTTTATTTTTGACCTCAGTTAACTCTCACATCTTACGAAGGCCTGAATTTCCTAGCATATGTGGAAAATAAAACTAGGTATCAAATGATCATGTTGGCATGTACTAAATGAGTGTGAAAGCCAAATGAAGAAATTCTGAAATGCCATAATACTCTAGTTCATATTTAAGCAAAGTTATAAAAAAATACAAGTGTGATGAAAAGAACAGAAGATGCTGCTATCTCATCTTGTATAACTCATGCAACAGTAGGTGCTAAAGCACAATTCTGATAGTTTAAAGGAACTGTTTGTCCAATTGTCTTTAGCATAAGCTATAAATTTAAAATAATTTTATATTAAACATTCTATTATTCTATATAACATAAATTCATGATACTGTTTAAGGTAGTATTATATATACTATAATTTTTATAAGGAGTATAGCAAACAATATAGGATATTACTACTAAAAATTGTTATTAACCAAAAAGCAGACCCCCTGAAAAGGTCTGGGGGACCTCCAGTGGTCCCAGGGTCCACACCTTAGAGCTGTTGCTCTATGGTATTGTCCTATCTGAATGATTAAAATTGTTGTTGCCACATTCAGATTGCAGGTGGCAAGAAGATGAGAGAAAAACGTGGAAGAGGTGTAGCCTCTCTTTCTAGTCTTAAGGCACTGGCCTGGAAGAGGCAACATTATGCCAGCTCACATTCCCTTGAAAAAACTTATATATGTGCTATATCCAAACTGTAAAAGACACTGGAAAACGCTGGGCAGACAGTTTCCCGTATACTATTCTATTCCTGAGGAAGAAGCAAGGAAAAATGCTGGTGGACAGGTAGCAATCTCTGCCACAAACTGGGGTTATGGTTTCTATCTCACCATGGCAAAGTATTCAACTAGAATCTCTGGATCTGATTCTTGGGCTTTAAAAATTTTTACTTGGATTACATTAACTCCAAGGTTTAAAATGTTATAATTAGAAAAAAGTTATTATTCTTATGAAGTCATTTAGTTAAGAAGTTCATACAGAATATTATATAACCTATGGAAAAAGCACCAAACTTACCTGGAACACAGACGTTCCTTGCTTCCTTCTTTTCTCTCAATCAGAGACACCACTTGAATAACTCATGGCCCATATAACTTTACAACAGTCTGTGATCTAACATGAGGATAAAATACTATACAGCTGCCTCTATGTTGTTTCTTCTCAAAGCTGAACATTTAAGTGCTACTGAAAAAGCAGCACTTAACTTTTTCATTGGTTTTCTTTTATAAATGAGGCATTATAAGGGTATTTTACTCAAGAAGTATTTAAGTTTGAATGAAAAAATTTTGTGGTTTATAAAACATTTTTCCTGAATTGTCCTACATGCAAAAAAGGTAGCTCACTACTGTTCTAAACTATTGAGAATTGATCAGTGAAAAACACTGAATGTAGCTATTTCTCAAATTTCAGATACTTAGTACTTGTATGTTATGCTCTTACTTCTATTCTCAGTCCACTTCGGTTACAACCAAGCTATCTGGACTGAATGGAAAATTTTGTGACTATTGTGTGAAACTATTTAACCTGGAATATTTGTCCTTCTATCTTCTTATTTACCACTCAGAGGAGTAAAATGTGCATGAACTAGGCTGTGCACCCCTTCCCCCAAAGGATTTCTTGTTTTTATCTTCTTTTCTTTTCCTCTTCCCCAATCTCCTTGTCTTCTAGTTCTGGCATAGTTTTTGGTGGTTCAGATTTAGACAACACTTGAGTAATTACTATGTGCCAGGCATTGAGCTGGGTACTTTAACAAATATCTCATCTGATCCTTTTCATCAGTTCTATAAAGTATATAATTCCCACAATTTTATATGATGAAATTAATCATCTTTGAGTTTTCTATTCTCTGTTTTCCCTTTGTATTTTGATGCTTTCATTGCTCAATTTAAGCCCTTATAAAGTTAAGTCTAAGAGTACCTTGAAAATATACCTCTATCAAAGAAAAGTAAAGTCATATGTTGCTAAAGTGATAAAGAGCCTGTCATCAACCTGCATATATTCTGAAGGCATCCAGAAATAGCTTTCATTGGTTATGCAAAATTTCATAATCCTCCTTCTGTGTGTGTGTGTGAGGGGGAGGTGGAGACTGGAGAGGGGTGTTTGAGGAGAGAGATAAATAAAAATAATTTACTTAGTTTTAAAATTAGTTTTTCAGGATCGTTTATTACTTTATTTTTTCTTATCTTTTCAAACATAATCTCTGAGTAAATTGAGGGCTTTTGGGGTTGAAATAGAAGTACAATTGGATTTAATACAATAATTTCCTAAAGCAATAGTGCTTATTTTTCTGAAATTAAAATTTTTTTTTTCTGATGAATGGGAAGTGGGTGAAAAGACATACATAAAGGCTATTATTTAACACCCCTCCCCCAAACAATCAGATTAAAAAATGGGCAAAGGTGTTGAATAGACATTTTTCCAGAGAAGACATATAAATGGTCAACAGGCACATGAAAAGATGCTTGACATCAGTAACCATAAGGGAAATGCAAACCAAATCCATGAGATATCATATTACACCTATTAGAATGGCCATTATCAGAAAGACAGGAGACAAGCATTGGTGAGGCTATGGAGAAAGGGGAGCCTTTGTGTACTGTGGTGGAAATGCAAATTGGTACAATCACTATGGAAAACAGTATGTAAATTCCTCAAACAATTAGAGATAGAACTACCATATGATCCAGCAGTCCCACTTCCGAATATATATATATATGAAGGAAATGAAATTATCTCAAAAGAGATTTGTACCCCATGTTCATTCCTTCATTATTTACAATAGCTAGTTCATGGAAACAACCTAAGTGTTCACTGACAGATGAATGGATAGAGAAGATGTGAGAGATATATGTATACAGTTGACCCTTGAACAACATATGGGGTTGGGGTGCCAACCCCATGCACAGTGAAAAATCCTCATATAGTCATCCCAGTTCCACCGGGGATTGGTTCCAGGACCCCCATGGATACTAAAATCCAAGGATGTTCAAGTCCTTTATATAAAATGTGTTTATATATAAAATTTGCATAAAACCTACCTACATCTTCTTGTTTACTTCAAGTCATCTCTAGATTACTTATAATACCTAATATAATGTAAATGCTATATAAATAGTTGCTAGTGTGTGGCAAATTCAAGTTTTGCTTTTTGGAACTTTTTGGAAATTTTTTTTTGAATATTTTTGATCCACTGTTGATTGAATTTGCAGATGTGGAATCTGTGGATGCAGAATCTGAGGACAGGGAGGGCCAACTGTATATATAATATATATATATATATATACATATATATATATGTATATGACTATCTGGATATTATGTATATGAATGTATATATATATATATGTGAATATTATTCATTCACAAAAGAGAAGAAAATTCTGCCTTTTATGACAACATGGATGGACCTTGGGGACACTACCCTAAGTGAAATAAATCAGACAGAGACAAATTCTGTATGTTCTCACTTACATGTGGAATCTAGAAAAGCTTAGCTTATAGAAATAAAGAGTAGAATGGTGGTTGCCAGGGAGTGGGAGGTGGGAGAGATGGGGAAATGTTGGTCAAAGGGTACAAATTTCCAGTTATAGGATGAATAAGTTCCGGAGATCTAATTTACAGCATGGCAACCATAATTAACACTACGGTATTATATACTTGAAAGCTGTTAAAAGAAAATTCTTAAATCAAAATGAAAAATCTTAAAAATTCACCACACACTAGTAGGCAATTATGTGAGGGGATGTGGGTGTTAACTAACCTTAATGTGGTAACCACTTCACAATATATACATGTATCAAAACATCATTTCGTACACCTTAAACTTACATATGTCACATGTAAACATATATATGTCAATAATACCTCAATAAACCTGGGAAAAAAGAATATTATATGCTGAATTATCAAAGGTATTATAACCATCTAATTATTACCATTATTAAATTTATGTGTTCTACAAATTTAAAATGTTATTAGTATTCTATTGTTATCATTTAAGCACGAACATAATTACTAGAATGCTTTTACAATCTATTATTAAATTGGTCAAATATACTGTCTAACATTTCAGAAAAAAATCCATCTATTTGCACATATAATGCACTCAAATCCAAGTGTTCATTTCTATATAAGAAATCTTTCTTTTTTCATTCAATTTCATTTTTGTTCCCAGGTTTTGCAAATCGTTTTTCAAAACCCAAAGGACCAAGGAAACCACCATCAACTTGGAATATTTAACACCACTTTGGAATATCAGCTGCAAGTGAATCTGCAAATAAAACTACTAGAATACTGCTAGCTAAAATAAGTGCTGTATATTCATAATATCAACCATGAAGATATGGTAATGTGTTAATAGCTTTTAAAAGCAATGTGCAGATAAGTGTCAGAAGTTTTACATTTTCATCTCATTTACATTGGGTTGGAAAGCACAAACAGGAGTTTGTCATTTAAGCTTATGTATAGAGAATGCTGTATGAGAGAGTTTTAGAATGGGCTTATTTTTCATTTTTGGAAGTTATTTTTATTCTACATTCTTTCCTACATAAGTATAAACTTTAAGAGATTTATAAAAATTGGGTGTCAATTAAATGTGTATATTGTCAGAAATTACTATTAAAAATATCTTGAAAAAAATCTTACCTTGTGGTTACAGTACAAAATTACTGCTTGTGACAATGACTATTCCCTGGGAGTTATTTTTGCCTAAATGGAGTATACATCTTTCCAAGTGTTGTGGGAAACAAGAGTAGTTAAGAAGTTTAAAAAGAATACATTTAAAGAGAATACAATATATACGTAACGATAGTAATCGGTCTTTTGTTTGGATATACCAAGATGTTCAATTACATTCCTGATAAGCTTTAGCCATTGTTATTCAGTTACCAAATCTAGAAGAATAATCAGCAACGTAGCTACCTTCTGGTAGCATTTTTTTTTCCACTTCAAAGGTCCTATATAAACATGTACGATTTATATGCAACTAACCAGAGGTACTACTAGTTAAAAATGTTTCCCTATATGAATATGGATCTGCCTTATCTTAGGAAAGTTGATCTTCGAATCTGATTTTATGTAACAAGTTAGTGGGTAGTTACTACAAAGGATTCCTCTGACTTATCCCAATGACTTCACTTAAAAAGTTTATAACTCTAAAAATGAAATACTTAAACAGCATTTGTCGTTCAATATTTTTCATTAGGAATCCCAACGAAGGCACACATTGTATGAAATATTACCTGTTTATTGTAATGTACACAAGAGGTGCTCAATAAACTTTTTGGTTTTTAAACTAACTTTATAGTGTTCATTGAGCTGAATACCTCCCCAGGCACTAGTGGTATCAAACCACAGTGCTTTTTATCCGAGTACTTTATTGTAATCAATTATTTCCAAATATCTTTATCAAGGCGGTAAAATGTAAAGTGACGATCAAATTGTAAATAAATTTCTGGGCGGAAACCCTGGTGAGTAGTGACAATTTCTGGAGTGTTCTCTGGTAGTCACACTTCTCAAATTTATGCAATCGTATATTTACGATTTGAAAAAAATCGTACTAAGAAATTTCAAAACCTGCTTTTCCATCTAGAATTTTTCCATAATTGTAGGGATGGATTCAAAATAATGGATGGACTCTACCTTTCCAGGCACTAGAGGGGATGCGGCTCGACAGCGAGGTGGGCGGCGCTCACCAGGCTCCCAGGCAGTTCTTGCACCTGCCTTGTCGCGCCTGTACTCGTAACCACAGCAATCAGTGCCCAGGAAGAGGCTCAGAAATGTCTGATTTTAAAGCAAAATCGCCCTCATTGGACATATTACTAAGTTTCCTTTCCCTCTGCATCTCATCGCTTGTCCAGGGGTAAAAGGCGAGATTCTTTTACCTCATAAAGGTTATGAGAGGAATAGGAAAATGAAAAGTAACTATGGAGACCACTTCCTTCGTGTAAAATGACGAAGGGACACACGGAGACGATAATAGGAACGCGCCGACAGACTCCGAAAGCCATTAACATTGTTTCGGCCGTTAAGGCGGTTGGCGGCAACTCTCCGCCCAGCGGCGGTTGCGTCGCAGCCCGAAGCGTGACTCGGCGCACGCTCTCTTTCGGCTCCTCGGCTCGCAGAGCCAGCGAGGCGGCGGGGGAGCGGGGAACTACCGCTCCCGTGAGGCTCTGCGCGGTCCAGGGTGCTTTACAATAGCGCTCGGTTGGAGGGGCCTGCGGAGAAGCACTGGGAAGCGCGGCTTCCGGCATGTTCAGCTCTGGACGAAGAATGGCCGAGGAGTGGAGGGTGGGGGAGAGACTCCAATGCCCAGCGGGCCGTGCGCGGGCGGCGCTTGCGCGATACGCGGACGGGGGGGCGGTCGGGCCATTTAAATGTGTGTTTGTGGGTGAAATGGCTGCGCAGGTCGGAGCGGTGCGCATAGTACGGGCGGTGGCGGCGCAGGAGGAGCCGGACAAAGAGGGGAAGGAGAAACCCCACGCTGGGGTCTCGCCGCGGGGAGTGAAGCGGCAGCGCCGAGCGAGCAGTGGGGGGTCTCAGGAGAAGCGGGGGCGGCCGAGCCAGGACCCCCCTCTCGCTCCCCCTCACCGACGGCGTCGCAGCCGCCAACATCCCGGGCCGCTGCCGCCAACGAATGCAGCCCCAACCGGCCCAGGCCCTGTTGAGCCTCTGCTTCTGCCGCCTCCGCCGCCACCTTCGCTGGCACCCGCCGGGCCCGCTGTCGCTGCCCCGCTCCCGGCCCCGGGCACCTCGGCCCTCTTCACCTTCTCGCCCCTGACGGTGAGCGCGGCCGGGCCCAAGCATAAGGGCCACAAGGAGCGGCACAAGCACCATCACCACCGCGGCTCTGATGGTGACCCCGGCTCCTGCGTTCCGGGAGAGCTCAAGCACAAGGACAAGCAGGAAAACGGCCAGAGGACTGGCGGGGTGCCTGTAATCAAGGCCCCCAAGAGAGGTGAGAGCAGCGGAACTGCCCCGAGCTTGGGCTCTATCTAGGTCTCTCTCCGTGGCGATATCCCGCCCCTTTAGCCCTGAGAGATGCCAGCCCCCTGCTTACCTCCTGCTGCTCTACTCCCCTAAGCCCGCTGGGGTGGACCCTGGGTTTCAAACCGTTGACACCGTCTGACCTACTTGAAGCTTCTCGCTTCGAGGCCGAGCTGTCAGTTACTAACCCCCTTACCAGTCCCCCCGCCCCGAGCCTTTACCAACGTTTGTTTTCAAATTCGCCAGGGTTTCCGCGCCTCGCGGTCCTTGGCGTGGGATTTGTAGGTGGGGTATTAAAAACTGCCTGTCTAAAGTGACGATTTGTCGCTAGAATCCCCCCCCACCCCCACCCCCGTTTTCCTTGATGGAAAGCTTGAATGTTCACTCTCCTCTGCTCCACAATGTTCACGAGTATGATTTGGGGCTTTAAGGAGTTTGAATTTTTACCGAGATTAGCTCGACTCACTAGTTGCTTTAGCTTCTGCATGGTGAGATATCAAACGCAGTTTATCTGGGTTCTTTTTTTATGTGGAGGTAAAAAATCACTTTTAATTTTCCTATGAAATCTTAATTTTCAGGAAAGGGATGCGGAAGGTTTTCTCTTCCCCTTGATCCTAGAAAATAGGAGCAACCGAGCCTCTGAAAAGTTCAGTAGGAGACAGTAGAGACAAGAATTCCAGCTGCATTTTAATCTACCTGCTACAACAAATTGAGAAATTATTTATTTCCAATAAACTCACTAAAGTCAAGAATATTTAGCCCTGAAAGTGTAGTACTAAGTGTGGGTTCTAGAGAAATTAGGTTGACCAAAATTGCTGTTTTCCTATTCCCAAGTACCTGTAGCATTTATTTACTTTCTCTTTAGAAGAAGGTTTTGGGGGGGCGGGGGGTGGATAAGAATTTTGGTTATGATGTGTGTTTGTACTTTGTATATGATTTTATATAATTTGTTAGAGTTAAAACACTTATATTTTTTTTTAGTATTGGGTCAGTAATTATGTGTTAATGAACTAGTCTTTCAGTCTCAAGTTTGGTGAGTCTTGGACTTCTTCCACATATTTGGTCTTAACCTAGGGCTAATTAGGGTGTTTTTTGTTTTCGTTTTTTTTGTGTGGTGCTACTTCCAGATAGTGCAGTTTGTTGCAAATAATTGCTCAGTAAGTTTTTATTGAATTGAATTAAATCTTTCTTTCTTTGATGGTATCTAGGTCTTATCCTCAGGAATAGAATTTGTGCCAAACTGACAGGAGTGTCAGTTTCCACCACCAATACGCAATGATCTTGCTCTCGTTTATTTGTACCTTTATTTCTCACCTTCTTGTTTCATGTGTGTATGTGTTTTTGTGAGTTTCAGCTGTACAGAGGTAGGGGGAATCTTAGAGATCATCCGAGTCAAATTTGTATTGTAGAAGAGTGGAAACCCAGGCCTAACGTAGTGAAGAGACTTGTCTAAATTAATCACAGTTAATGAGTAACAAGTCCCCCCCCACACCCCCAAAAAAAGTCATTGGCATAATAGGGAGTAGAACCCAGATCTTCTGAATCCGAGTTCAGGCTTCATCCTACAGCTGCAAGATGTTGCTTTCTCTTTTTGCTATTAATTTTTTCCACTTCTTTGCTTATGTTTTCCCTGTGCCTTGGCCTCAGAGTGGCAGTAGCCAGTCCCATTAAGAATTTCTGACCTAGCCCCCTTTTATGGGGGAATAGTGGCAAATACATGTATAATAATTCATAATAACAGTGTGCAGCTCTGAAAACTGCAGAGGTCATGTCTTTAAAAAACAAATAAAAAACTTTTTTAGATTTTTTTTCAATGTGGACCATTTTTAAAGTTTTTATTGAATTTGTTACAATATTACTTCTGTTTTATGTTTTGGTTTTTTGGCCACAAGGCATGTGGAATCTTAGCTCCCTGACCAGGGATGGAACCCACACCCCCTACATTGGAAGGCAAAATTCCCAACCACTGCATCTCCAGGGAAGTCCCCCAAAACAAACTTTAAACCCAGTACTTCTGGACAGAACTTTTCTCTGATGATGAAAATGTTTTCTATAAATGTGTTGTCCAGTATGGTAGCCATTAGTCATATGTGGCCCTTCAAACAAATCTTGAAGACTTGAAATGTGGCTAGTGTGACTGAGGAACTGAATTTTTTATTTCTAATTAATTTATAATTGAATAGTTCCTTTTAGCTAGTGGCTACCACGTTGGACAGTACAGTCCAAGCATTTGTGGTTTGCCAATACATGAAGAAGGAAAGTGGGTTAAGATGAGGTCATTTAAACATTTTAACTTTTTAAAAAACTGAGATATAATTGACACATTATATTATTTTTAAGTGTACAAAATAATGATTCAATATTTGTATATATTTCAAAATGATCACCACAATAACTGTAGCTTAAACATTTTGACTTTTGAATGAGAGACTGTTGGATTATATATTCTGGAGGGAAAGATTCCTTTGCCAAATACGTTGGGGAAAAAAACAGTACAGTAGCCTTCTAGATACATGACACACACTGGCATTGTAAAAGTTCTGAGAATCTTACAGAAAATAAATTGGTTTAACCTTTGTTTAATCCAGGCTTTTGCACAACACTTTGGTGGATACCTTTTGTTTTTCCACTAAATATGTTTATACTTGCTATAGTGGTATGCCGGAGGCATGCCTCTGGAGTCATTCTGAGTTTAAATCTTGGCTCTACCACTTACTGTGTGTCCATGGGCAAATTACTTTAAGCTCCCTCAGTTTCAGTTTTCTTGTCTGTAAAATGGGGTTGTGCGGTTTAAGTGAGACAATATGTGGAAAGCACTTAAAAAAGTGGCCATAATTAGGTACTGTTAAAACTGCTTTTTGTTATTTTATCATGCTTGATCATTGAAACAACTCTAAGATTAGTAAAGAGAGTGGCTAGGCCATTGTTATTTTCAGAACTATTGTCTTCCCTTCTCTTATCCTCAGATTTTCAGAAACTCTTTAAACTTTTTATGTAGAGATAATTATATATAAACAGGAAATGGCAAAAATAGTACAGGGAGATCTTTACCCGTCACTGATTTCCTCCAAAGGTTACATCTTACATAACTATTGTATAATATCAACACTAGAAAATTAACATTGGTACAATGGTGTGTGTATAATTTTGTGCCATTTTAACACCTGTGGATTAGTTTAACTACCACTGCAATCAAGGTACACAGCTATTCCATCACCACAAAGATCCCCCTTTTGCTATCTCTTTGTAATCTTAGAACTTCCTGTGTCTCCCCACCTTCCCCAACCACTAATTTGTTCTCCGGCTCTATAATTTTGTCATTCTGAGAATGTTACATAAATGAAATATATATGATATGTGATCTTTTGAGATTTTTTTTTCCACTCAGCATGTCCTTGAGATCTATTTGAGTTGTATGTAGCAATAGTTCATTTTTTTTCATTGCTGAGTAGTGTTCTATGGTATGGATATACCACAGTTTAGTCACCTGTTGTTTTGGTTGTTTCCAATTTGGCCATTATGAATAAAGCTTCTGTGAACATTCATGTTCAGGTTTTTGTTGGATATAAATTTTCATTTCTCTGTGAATTGCAATTGCTGGGTCATGTGGTGAGTATATGTTTAGTTTTGGTATGTTTTTGTTTTTGTTTTTGTTTTTGTTTTTGGAAGATATCACCAACCTAAATTCTGGAATGTGTGTACCATTTTATATTCCCACCAGCAATTTATGAGAGATCCACTTTCTCCACATCCTTGCCGGTATCTGGTATTGTTACTATTTTTATTTTATCTGTTTTGATGGATGTGTAATGATACCTCATCATGGACTTAAGTTGCATCTCCCAATGGCTAGTGATTTTAACATCTTTTCATGCCATCATTTTCTGTCCATATAGTCTCATCAGTAAAATGTCTCTCTGTGTTTTTTGCCCATTTTCTAATTGAATTGTTTGATTTGTTACTATTGAGTTTTGAGAATTCTTTATATATTATGGATATGTATATCCTTTATCAGAATAATGGTTTCCAAATATTTTCTCCCACTCTGTTGTTTGTCTTTCCATCCTCTTAGCAGAGTCTTTCAGAGAGCAACCTTATAAATTTTGTTAAAATTTTGTTGACTTTCTTTTATGGATTATGCTTTTGGTGTCATGTCTAAGGTCCCAAGACCTAGGTCCCAAAGATTTTCTCCTGTTGTTTCCCCAGAAGTTTTATTTAACTTTAACTTTTACATTTGAATTGCTGATCCATTTGAGTTGATTTTGTATAATGTGTGTGGGTTTTTTTTTTTTTTTTTTTGCCTATGATAATCCTATTGCTCCAGCACCTTTTGTTGAAAACACTGTGCCTCCTCCATCAAATTACTTTAGTATGTTTGTCAAAAATCAGTTCCACTGCCTATTTTTGTACAATCGGTGAGCTAAGAATGGTTTTTACATTTTAAATAGTTGGAAAAACCCCATGACATATGAAATCATATGAAATTCAAGTTCAGTGTCCAGAAATAAAGTTTCATTGAGGCACCACTCCACTCAGTCATTTGTATTGTCTCTGGGAGTTTTCACACTACAGCAATATAGACAGTAGTTGGGATAGACAGTATGGCCTGCAAAGCTTACTGTCTGGCTCTTTGTAGAAGTTTGCTGATCCCTGAGATAGATCATTCAGCTAAGAGACGTGTTCCTGCATACCAGCCCAAGAGTACTCAATCCAAATTCATGTGTAGGGTAATTTTGAATTTCGATTCCAGGTACTTGGAGTTGCTCATAAGTAGTTGAAACAAAAATTTAATCTGTAAATGCTAAGATAAACTTGCTTCATATGTAAAATGGGAATTATAGTGATTTCTGAAGAGCTGAAATGTCACACTTCAGATTTTCTAGTTAGTATGTGATAGAACTGAACCTAGAACCCAGTTTTTTTGACTCATGGTCCAGTTGGCTTTTCACTTTCCACTAAGCACATTTGCATTGTTAATAAAGAGATATTAAAATACTTTTTGATCCTTGTAAGCAACAGGCTTAAATCTTAATTAAATGATAGTTAGCTGTGTCTTTTGAAATCTTAATTTTTTCTGTCCCCCTTATTACTCATAAAAAGCCTAGAACAAACTTCCTCAAAAAAACACCTCCATCAAAATAAGTAATGCTTCTTTTTAATTATTCTTCGCTAATACATTTATGGTTTTAGTAGTATTTCAACATTTTTTTAAAAAAAGAAAGGAGGAAGTTGATCCTCATAGCTCTCTTTTCCACTGTAATTAAATGACAGGATTGCTCTTATATATTCTTGTGAGCCTTTCTTTCTCACGTTTTTCATTTTTGACCAACTGCCCCACTGCTGTCACAGGGAAAGTGTCCCTAAGTCACACAACTAATTGAAATTTTCTGTGATGTCAAAAAACTATTGGCAGGAATTTTAATCTGGAAACAGTTGATTGTTTTTGGTGATAGGATTGGGGAATTATTTGGGGATTATATTTGGGAATTATTTGGAGAACTGAGATAAACAATCTCATTTAGCAGAGCAACACCTTCAGGGACTATTTTTCTTTACACACCTAGAGAGAGGCAAACAAGCCTTTAAGGACATTTTTGCATAACCTAAATAATGTTATTTTTGTGATTATGCAGAATTACCATGCAGTGGGCACTCAGTAAAATATTTGCTGAATGTAGTGATGCTCTATTTATTGGAGGTTCTTCCAAGCCACCTCGAGTCCATTAGTTGTAATTACATAATTTTAGATGATCACCTGAGGGGAGTAGATAGAGAAGGCAGAAAAAAGAGTTTTGGAGTCAGATAACTAAGAGTGTGAATTTAGGTTGTCACCTATTACCTTTGTGACCTAATATAAGTAACATATCTTGTTTCAAGCTCAGTTTTCTTCTCCGTAAAGAGGATTTATATATCTACTTCACTGGTTTGTTTGGGGATTAAAATAACATACATGATCCCTTGCAGACACTTGATGAATAATAGTGTTCTTCCCCTTTTCAGAGATTTTCACCCTTTTAATGTGATTCTCTGTGGTCCACCGCATTGTATTCTAGGTTGATAATTTCTAGCTCTAGTTTTTTTTAAATTAATTTGGCCACATTGGGTCTTAGTTGCGGCATGTGGGATCTTTCATTTCAGCAAGTGGCCTCTTTGTTGTGGCACGTGGGCTTCTCTCTAGTTGTGGCACACGAGCTCCAGAGTGCGCAGCCTCAGTAGCTGTGGTGCATGGGCTTAGTTGTCCCTTGGCATGTGGGTCCTTAGTTGCCTAATCAGGGATCGAACCTGCGTCCCCTGCATTAGAAGGCAGATTCTTAACCACTGAACCACCAGGCAAGTTTTGACATTCCAGAATTATTGCCAATTATTTCAAGGAATGTTATCAAATATTATTATTATGAAAATGATAAAGATGGTGAGGGAGGACTTACTGTGTGTCAGATACTATGATGAGGGTTTTGTATTCATTGTCTCATTTAATTCTAACAACTCTGTGAAATAGATACTAATATTAAGAACATTTTAGATGGTAAAATTAAATAAGGAGATTTATGAGCTTGCCCAGAGGCCTTAGTGAGCAGTGGAGCTGCGACATTAACCTGGGTCTGTCTAACTGTAAAGCACCTGCTCTTAAATACTACTGCCTCTACAATTCAACTATTTTGGAGTAATAATAGTAGTTAACATGTATTGAGCATTTGTTATGTTCTGGGACTATTCTATATACTTTATATGCTTTGTTTCATTTACTCTGCACGGTTATTTTATGAGGAGTTGCTGTTATTTTCCCCCATTTTACTAATGAGAAACAAGATACAAAGAAATTAACTTGCCAAAGGTAATACTGCTAGAAAGTGGTAGGATAGGGATTCAGATCTAGCCAATCACTTTTAAACACCATAATCAGAGGGGTGGCAGGTAAGGTAAGGCAGTGTTATAACTGTACAGTTATTTACTAAAATGATGGCTTCCAAATCTGCAGTTTTTTGTTTTTCCGTATTAGGTTCTTATGTGGAGCTGGAAGAACTTTTAATAAAAACAAAGAGAATTTACTTTCAGAAAATAAAACTTTAGTCTTTATTCTTTATCATGATTAATAAAATATAAAAATTGTAATTGTCTTGCTTTTGCTTATCCACCATAATTTTTAGGAATTGAGAATATTATGTATTTTTCAGTTCTAAGCTGTAATTCAAGCATAAGAATGGTGTTAATGAATTTGTTTTGTAATGTGAAAAGATAATTTTTTTGCATTAACGAAAGCTTTCAATAGTGATGTTAAATAAATGGTACTATTTAATCGTTAATAATATTGATGGTATTAGCACATATGAGGATTTTGTTGATAGTGTCATGTATTAATCTATAGTTATAATGGCCTTTTTTAAGACAGCCCCAGCAATTTATCAAGTGTTTGTATCTTCTTCTATAGAATTACATACTTCTTTTTATATTTAATTTCACACTTTGATATGTGAAAGCTTTCTTTAATCACAGATACAGTGTATCTTGACTCTTTTTCTGTAAAAGAATTTATGTCAATAAATACTAACTTTACACTAAAGACTCAAAATATAACTTCCTGAATGCGTTCTCTGGAAAGCTAAAAACACTCTACCAGAAATGGAAAGATTGTGAAGACTTTAGACGTTGACTATTTTTTAAAAAATTGATAAATGACATATAACGTTGTATAAGTTTAAGGTATTCAACATTGCTATATTTATTACAAAGACATTCTTTTAAATAACATTTGTAATTCAAGGCAAGAAACCTTGGTATCGTTCTCTTAAAGCAACAATGACTAATTTATTGTAATAACCTTTAACAACTTTGTGTATGTATGCCATTCTCAATTAGTTGCCATTACAATAATTCAAAAATAAATTTTGTTTATTCATGGAAATTCATTAGTTAGTATGATACAAGTAGTCTCAAATTTCTCTATAAACAAAGGCAGGCTTTCTTTATCTCAGGCTTAGATAAGAATCAAGATTTGAAAAATAGGATTAGTGAGGAGATCGAAATTTATTTCATATTTTAAACTTTTATGTTGAAATATGAGATTACAGTCAATTTAAGGCCCTTTTCATTTCCTCATGCAGAGGTTTTTTTGAGATGGGCTGTGTTGGACTAATTGAATGGTTCTCATCTAAATGAATTTTGGAATAAAACCCACAGAGACTTGGCCATGATAGAAATACCATTGGTAAGCTGATAGTAGTATAGAAAATGTGTCACAAGCAAAGCAGCTCCTTCTTGGTGTTAATTTCAGTGGCAGATCTAGGTCACAATTCATCTTCTATGTACCAGATATCTTCTCCGAAGCCTAAAATAACAGGATCTATTCAGAGGTATTTTTTCTTTTTCTTTTCTTTTTTCTCCTTCCTTCCTTCTTTCCTTCTCCTTTTTTTTTTTCTCCCTGTGAAATTGCCAAAACATTTAGCAGAGGGTTAGTTAGATGACTATTTTAAAATTGGTCTAACCTTTATATTTAATGGCCTTAACATTTAGTTGCTTGGGAGAATTGCCCAAATTACTGACTTGATATATAGGAAAAGTATTTAGATTAATTTTATCTGGTAAGAAATATGAATTACTGTTACTATTTGAAGAATTCTCAGAGATTTTAGTTACATACAAAATAAGAGATTGCTTTTTCTCTTGCCACTTTAAACAATCTAATTACATTTTGGTATATGATTCAGTTTACTCGTAAGTGATGCTTGCAAATGAAGGGTTTTCTTTTCATTGTTTAAAATCAAATATTAAACAGAATGAAGGTCATTTGGTATCTATACACTTCAAAGTCTGACTTGTACATTTAAATATTTTCTTTAGAAGGTTTTTTAACTTCTGTAATATCTGGTGACTTGGAATGATTTTGTATTGAGTGGTGTGATTTGTCATATATTTACATATTATACCAAGGAAACTCTTCACTGTAAAAGTTATTGAACTTGTTCTTCCCAGATGTAGTAATAGGATTAATTGAAGTATCTGTCTTAATACTGAATTACTTGGATCATGTCAGAAATACTGTTTTTGGGTGGATAAATTCTATATAATAAATACCACACGAAGCTTGAAGGTTGGTCCAGACTTTACCTGTTACTTAATCCTGAATGTTTCTTGCTGGGACTATTTTCCAACTAGTAAATAAAGATGCCATTCTATTTTGAGTTTATCAATCTGTGATCATCCTTTAAAAATTAAAAATAATAGTTTAGATTATAAAAGCAATATATATTTATTGTAGAAATTAGAAAATATAGGTAAGCAAGCAAGAAGAAAGCTAGACATTTATAATCCTACCAGCCTAGGTAACTACCATTAATATCTTGGTGTATATTTCTCTCGATAGTTTTCTGGGGCTTCCTAGGTGGCGCAGTGGTTAAGAATCCACCTGCCAATGTGGGACATGGGTTCGATCCCTGCTCCAGGAAGATCCCACATGCCTCGGAGCAGCTAAGCCTGTGAGCCAAAATAAAATAAAATAAAATAAAATAGTTTTCTGTGTTGTGTATATACTATATATATAGATCAGTCATACTTTTTTCTGTTTAGGTCCTTTTCTTCTCTCTAGACTATTTTTCCCTAGAAAACATACCTGGCCTGTTTTATTATTTAGGACTCAGCCTAAATATTACCTCCCAAAGAGAGCTCCCCCAGCATCTAGAGTAGTGTACTGATACTTTCTCTTTCTAGTGCAACTAGATTACAAGGTCCAAGAGAGTAGGGATCCTATCTGTCTCAGTCAGCACTGTGCCTCTGGTGCTCAGAACTGTCTCTGGCATATAGTAATAGTAGGTACTTAAAAAATGTTTGAATGAATATTTAATATTATAAAAATAAGATCAGATTATACATTTGTTAGATGCTCTGGAAAGAAAGGTAAGAAATATACCTCTGACCTTAGATTGCTTACAGTCTAGAGGAAAGGTGGAAAATTAATGTGGTAAGTGCTGTAATAGGGAAAGTACAGTATTAAGGAAGCACATAGTAGGAGTCGCTATCCAGACTGAGTGGGGAAGAGTTGTTAGAGAAGGCTTTCTGGAAGTGTGACAGTGTAAACATTTCATAACCTTGTAATTTGTCAGTTCTTTTCATCTATAATTTAATGTGTAATGGCTGGGTAGTATTTTATCAGTATGTAAGTACCTGAGTTTAATCCATATTCTGTTGTTAGTCACTTAGGGGATTCCCTAAATAACTCTGTCATGGATATCTTTATGTATCTTTTCTTAGTTATTTCCTTGGGTAAGTTTTACTTGGGAATGGAATTTATAGGACCAAGAATTATAAATATTTTCATGGCTTTGGTGCATATTCATTTTGGGGGTAGCAAATTGCCCTCCATGAAAGTTGTACCAGTTTATATTTTTAGCAACAGTATATAAGAATTCCCCTGCCCCCATCTTGCCACTTTGTTAAGCAAAATGGTGTGTTACAGCTTATTTTTTCTTTGTTTGATTTGCCTATATGTATCATGGTAATTTGTAGACAAACAGCAAAATATGGTGAGCTTTAATTTAGATTTTACAATGGTTCCTGAACAGATATTCCATACATTATAGCATATGTGAAATTATTTGGCTATTATCTTTAGTTTTGATTGTAAGATATATTAAGTTATATGCTTACCTTTGCATTACTTACTTTTTAGCATAATCTTCAATCCAGAGTATTTTTGTACTTTAAGATCTTTGTCTCATTCGTTTTATAAACATGTAAATTATAATGGCAAATTCAGAGAAACTGAGAATAGGCTATTTAATTTGAGATTGCATACCTTTAGAAGCTTGTATGTTGACATTAGGCCTAGCAACTAACTTCTTTTTAATTATTGTGGCCAGAAACACCAGATGAAAATGGTAAGACCCAGAGAGCTGATGATTTTGTCTTGAAGAAAATAAAGAAGAAAAAGAAAAAGAAACACCGAGAAGATATGCGAGGAAGACGCCTTAAAATGTACAATAAGGAAGTACAAACCATCTGTGCTGGCCTGACCCGCATCAGCAAGGAAATCCTCACCCAAGGACAAATAAATAGCACTTCAGGAGTTAATAAGGAGTCCTTCAGGTATCTGAAAGATGAACAGCTGTGTCGATTAAATTTGGGCATGCAAGAATATCGGGTACCCCAGGGAGTACAAACACCTTTTATGACTCACCAGGAACATTCTATTCGTAGAAATTTCTTAAAAACAGGTACTAAATTTAGCAACTTTATTCATGAGGAACACCAGTCCAATGGTGGTGCTCTTGTCCTTCATGCTTACATGGATGAACTCTCATTTTTGTCTCCAATGGAGATGGAGAGATTTTCTGAGGAGTTTCTTGCTTTGACATTCAGTGAAAACGAGAAAAATGCTGCTTACTATGCTTTAGCAATAGTGCATGGAGCGGCCGCTTATCTCCCAGACTTCTTGGACTACTTTGCTTTTAATTTCCCCAACACTCCAGTGAAAATGGAAATTCTGGGCAAGAAAGATATTGAAACAACCACCATTTCAAATTTTCACACTCAGGTAAGGTAAAATCATTGTTAAATTGTTTAGTAAATACAAGTTGCAGTATCTCATAAGTGTAAACCTCCTTCTGTTGCATAGCACATACCAGCACACTTCTGATTAAAATTCATGGTGGTAAAGGTGGTTCAAAATGTTTTTTTATAGCTCTGAGAAACCTTAATTGCTGCAGTTGTTTGGGATGTGGCTTGTTACTTGCTTGGTCTAAGAAATGCTTTATACATGTTTTACATCATTTTTTGTGGAACAAATTTTTGTGGAAAACCAGCTTGAAAACCAATTCAGTTTTTTGCAAATTGGGTACTGTTAGTATGGAGGATGTGATTTAGATCTGGGGGCCTCAAGGTAACTTTAGTTAAGACTTACCTTTTATGTCATAATAAAACACGAGGGCATTGGCCTGTTTGTCAGGTTTTTGCTGTTTTTGTTTCTCTTCTCCCAGTAACTTGTTGGCAGTCTATCCCAGAAACATACCCCATTTATGTGACTTGGAAGTGTCAGTAGGAAGACCGCCATAGCCTCTGCTCCTTCTGCCTATGCACTGTTGTAGGTGAAGACATTTTCTGAAGCCTTGCTTGGGCAGCTAGGCTTAAGTCAGCAGGGAAATCTCTCCTTCCTAACTAGTGGTTTTTAACCAAACATTTTTTCAGTGAAGTTATTTTAGGGCGTGAAAAGAAGTTGATAATGTGTCCTAGTTTTTTTCTTGCTTGCTTTTCTCATAAGGATTATGAACATGAATGGTCAGCTATAAGTTTGTATTATAGATATACGTTCTACACAAGTTTAGTGGAGAATATTTCACTTTTTTAGAGATTTATGATTATATAACCTGCTTTTTTCAGGTTATCTAATAATTTGCTGCCATTCTTTCCCTTAAGACTTTTTTTTTTTAGGTGAATAGACTTGCATAATAAGACTCTCAGCTGCCTGCATTATAGTGGTTTCAAGCCGCTTAGATTTATATGAAACCTCTAATTTGAATCTTTTTAGTGATTCTTACCATCCTTGCCTCCAATGAGGGGAGTATCCAGTTTAGATTTATGAGCTTCAGAATTTCTCTAATTGAAGTTCTCTCTGCAGTAGAGAGAGCAGGAGCAGCCAATCTGGAGAGGTCGCAAGATGGGGCTGCCCAAGACGTTGGAACACGATGTGCAATAAAGGGCTTCGTCTTGGATTTTGGCCTTGTTACCACAATCAGGTACCGAAGTGCTGACTTTTGTAGTAGATTTTGTTTTTTCTTTTTCTTTTTTTTTAATAAAAAAAAGGGAGTTTTGCCCTTGGAAGGTTAAGGAATCCTATTTTTATAAATATTGGAAAAGGGACTGAAAACAGTTATTTTAATATAGTCCATAATCCTCCTAAGTCCCTATTTAACCAAGAAAGATATTGCTGAGAGCAGAATTAATGTGCTCTATCATTTTTTTAGTTTAGAAAAATGCAGCAAATTCTATCTTCTAACTGATAGACGAGCAAGCATATCTGAGAAGTATGTCAGAAAATTGGGGGGAAAAAAGTCTTGGTTTTGTAATGGTGACATTTTAGCTTTCATATTAGTTAGTCTCTAGTGAATCAAGCTTATATGTCAATAGACAGTACCCAGGCTAAATAATTAATAGAAGAAAATGTCTCTAAATATTCCCTGCTGATTTTTGTCCTCCAATTAATTTTTTTAATGGAGCTGAAATTTAAATGACTGTACCAACAACTTACCTTGAGATTTATAAAATAACCACTTTTTAAGAACATATAAGATTATTATTAAGTTAGATATCAGTAATCACTTCAACCACATAAGAATATTGAGGACTATTAAGTCTTGTGTTCTGGTGATCCTGTAAGTTAATTTTATTTATGAATTTTCAGTCATTGGAGAGACATGGGGTGGGTATGGGAGGTTGTTGTAGCCTATGAAACTATATTTTGCAACTAAAATCTTTGGCACGTGTTGGAATGGAAGCTCACACAGTAGTTCAAGTTTGTTTAGCACTTCATGGTTTATAGAAATGCTTTCACATTCATATCTTGATATTTGAAATATTCTGTGGGGTAGATAAGCAGTTTTATCTGTTTTTCATTGAGGAAACAGAGGCTTGGAGATGTTCATTGTCATGTAGGGTCATGTAGCTAGTGTATAAAAATAGGGAATTCCCTGGCGGCCCAGTGGTTAGGACTCAGAGCTTTTACTGCCAAGGGCCTGGGTTCAATCCCTGGTTGGGGAGCTAAGATCCCACTAGTCTCAGGGCATGCCCGACTCCCTCCTCCCCCCCAAAAAAATAGTATGCAAAGCTAAGGCACCTGAACAATTGATGCATCATTTTACCATACTCCCCTCATTGGAGTATGAGACTAGTGCTTTTATTTGTCTAAACGTTGTGGTCAGTGAAATTAAAATACCTCAGTTTAACAATATTCAGAAAGCTATGCTAACATTTTGCCCAAATACCTTTAGGTTGTTGGGAATTAAGTGAATACCTTAGGAATTCTGTGTTTTGTGAAGTCTTATGAAGTTCTGTTAAGCCTATAAATAAAGTGAGGTAAATTTTTTATTACCTTGGAGACACAGTTAATGAGTTATTTAGAGTTTAAATATGTAACCATGATAATTATTCATGACTATATTTCAAGACAGCTTATTCATGCTATTTATTGAGAACCCACTATGTATGGCACATTCTGTTCTTCAAAGGACTAATTGATGAGTTCAATCTAGTGGAAGAGATGGAATAAAACAGCACTTATAATACAGTCTGGATAAGTACTAGAATACAGGTAAACATAGGCAAAACCCTATAATAGAGGGAGCACAGTTTGTGGTGTTACCTAACTCAGTAATTGGAAAAGGCATTTTAAAGCATGTGATGCTTGAGGACAGTCCTGAAAGATTACTTAGCGTAATAAGGGCATTTTAAGCAAAGCAAATAATAGCCTATGCAAACACAAGGAGACATTAGAGAATGTGGCATTTTTCAGGGAACTGCAAATAGCTTGACATGGCAAGAGTACATGTTGACTCTTAAGGGGAGTTAAACACTGGAGAGATAGACAAAATCAAAATTGTGAAGAGCTTTGTATGATTGTGCTAAAAAAAGGTTAGTAGTTTTTCGCAAAGGTAATGGGGAATCATTGGTGAATTTTAACAGGGGAGTGCTATCAAGTTACATTTGCAAAGATTGCACAGTAGTGTGAAGGGTGGAATCCAGGAGGAAAATGAGATTAGAAGCAAGAAGACTGGTTACGTTACTATGGTAACTAGATTGGAAATTATCCATGTCCAAAGTGATATTGAGGTTAGAGAGGAAGGAATGAAATTTGCGAAATAATTAGGAGATGGGATTACTTGCAGTTGGTGAGGGAGAAGGATGGAGTCTTAAAATATGATTTGGACAAATGGGTGGATGGTGGTGCTGGTCACAAAGTCAATACAGGGTTGAAAAGTTGGTTTCTAGTGGTGTAAGGTTGATGAGTTCAGTGTGAGATCTTTTATGTTGAGGTACTTATGAGGACTAACAGAAATACCTGTTAGGTAGTTGAATAAATGGATCTAAGACTGAGAGACACCTAGGCCTGAGATTCAGAAGTTGGACCATTAGCATATAGGTGATCCAGGGACAGTATTAGAGATGGAAGAGATGAAGCTATGAATGGAAGTCTGTGATGCACCCACATGCATGAGGAACGTGGGAAGAGATCAAAAAGAAAGAAAGGTAGAAGGAAGGTCAGTACAGGTTTTGTAAGTTTTAAGAATGATGGAGGGCTTAAATATCACATTGGTATTAGGGGTCAAGTAAGATAAGGACAGAAAAGTGTTGCTCAATTAGGAATTAGGAATTTAATTGGACACATTATCAAGACTAGTGCTTTGCAAATAATGGCCATCTAAATATTGTAAATTATGCTTGTTTTTTGTTTTAGAAGCTTGCTATTTGCTCTGAATAAATTTGGCATCACCAGGGACCTTGCTAGAAATGCAGACTCTCAGACCCCTACCCAGATCTTCTGAATCAGAATCTGCATTTTAACAAGATCCTCAGGTGATTCATATGCACAGTAAGGTTTGAGAAGTACTGCTTTAGAACTCATCTGCTCCAGCTGGAGGAAGTAAAATGTAGATTTGTTTTGTGCAGATTACAGCTTCTGTTACTTCTGTATTTTTAAATTATTGTAGTAGCAAAGCTAGGATGCACATAAAGGTTTGTTTTTTTTTGTTTGTTTTTTTTCCCTTTTACTGTTCTGTAAAACTCAAATGTTTTAACATTGAAGGAGGTAAGTTCATGATAAATATTAATTGAAGCACCAGGCTGATCCTCAGATTTGATTACTTCTCTCTCATCAGTTGATACAGGATAACTTTGTAAGGTTGTTTCCATTTTAAGGGACTATATATGTATTGATGCAGTATGGTATTTTTATAATTCTGTAGGATTCCTAATTACGTTTTAAACAGTCATTGGCTAAATAACAGTTTTGACCAAAAAGTTTGTTTGTGGAATCTTTTGGTCAGTTAATGGAGAAAAATTAGTGTTCACTTAGAAGTGTATTTCTTCCTTGAAAAAATATGGAATAAATATAATGTATGATTTTTATTTTATTTTTTTTTGCTTAGGTGTTATGTCTTGTAATTATTGGCTACTTGAAAACTTTTTTTTAAATGGTTTTCAACTTTGAAGTGTGGTAGTTCTGCAATAAGTGTGCAATCCTCGGCTCTTCTTATAAAAATCCTGTGGCAGCTGATAAACTGATTAAAAATTCAAATGCTTCTGGTCATTTTATGGACTAAAAGGATTTGAGAGCATGGGGGGCCATTTCCAAGCCTTTGTTTTAGAGATGAGGAAGGTCACATTTTGGTTGACCTTTCCCAAGGTTAAATACTGGCAGATCTTCAGAGAGGAATTGTTTTTTCCTCTGTCTTTGAGTGGTATTTAATCCTGCAGGTGAGGGTTTAGCAAATTTTAATGTGCATATAAAATACAGATTTTGATTTTGTAGGTCTGGATTGGGGCTTTAGAGTATGCATTTCTAACAAGCTCCCAGATGATATTGGTGTTGCTGGTCCAGAATCAGCAAGGCTATAAGTGTTAGATTCTATACATGAATTGCAAACAAAAGCAACAAAAAACCCTAAAATATATGAGAAGTTAAATGGGGAGTTGTTTTAAATATCACCATCTGAGACTACTTTCACCTTATAGCATCTTAAGTAATTGAAGGTTGTATATGGAGATGAAGGGTATGTGGGAGGGAAAGGAGGGGATTGATTTTACAAATACCTCTACCACAATAGGAGTTTGTTCTCTTTACCTGGCAGATGCGCATGTTTTAAGTTCTGCTTTTTAAAAAAAAAATTTCTCCATGTGTATAATATTGAAGTCTTTTACTGAGGATCATACTCTTTAACTTCAGGTGATAGTAGAACCGTTACTTAAAACTGTTATTTTTACTGCTGTAAAATGGTACTGTCTGCTGTTCTAGAGAAAAATCAACAAATGTTATTTCTTCATTGTGTGTTTGTGATATAGCTTAAAATGAGCTTATCGGGTGTTCCCCATCTTTGAGTAATATAATTAACATTTTATACTGTATTGGTACTGCTAATTAGGAGAATAAAACCAGTAGAGTGCTTTGTAGCTTGGTAAGTAACTGAGAAACTCTTCAGGAACTACACATGAGTGTTTTACATAAAAGGAGAAATAAATATCTTAGGTAGCTGACTTTATAAAACAGCATAAAAATGGTAGGTTTTGGGTTTTTTCCCCTCTTATTCTAGGTATAGCTTATAATAAACTCATTTTGAGTCATACTGCTGTACACTTTAAAGTGGGAATGCCTTTCTATTCGCAGGTCACAAGGTTAGGAAGATTGCTGGCTAGCTTTTTCCTTTCTGTTTTTTAAACAATCAGCTCAAAAGGCTTCTTCCTGAAACCTGAGTTCAATGCAGTAATTACCAATCACCCCCTACCCTCCCCACTCCACCTGTCACTCCTCTCCCAGGGTTTTTCCATATTGTGTATTTCTGGCTTGGTGTTCTCCTAAGTTTTTCTTTTTTAAAAAAGTTTTTTTTTCTCCTTCTAGAGCAGGTTTTGGTTCACAGCAACATTGAGAGGAAGGTATGGAGATTTCCCATATATTCCCTGCCCCCCCATATATTCCCTGCCCCCCCATATGCATAAGCTCCTTCTGTTATCAACATACCCCCACCAGAGTGGTACATTTATTACAATTGCTGAACCTACACCATCACATCATAATCACCTGAAGTTCATAGTTTACATTACAGTTCACTCTTGGTGTTGTACAGTCTGTGGGTTTGGACTAATCTATAATGATATGTGTCCATCATATTGCTAACATACAGAGTATTTTCACAGCCCTAAAAATCCTCCGTGCTTTGCCTAATTCTTTCCTTTCTCCCCTTCTCCTAACCTCTGGCAACTACTGATCTTTTTGGTATCTCCATAGTTTCAACTTTAAAAGAATGTTGTATAGTTGGAATCATATAATATGCAGCCTTTTCAGATTGGCTTCTTCCACTTGGTAATACATATTTAAGGTTCCTCCATGTCTTTTCATGGCTTGATAGCTCATTTCTTTTTAGGGCTGAATAATATCTCATTATCTGAATGTACCACAGTTTATTTAGCCATTCACTTACTGAAGGATATGTTGGTTGCTTCCAAGTTTTGGCAGTTATGAGTAAAGCTATCTTCTAATTTTTAACTGATTTATGGCTATCCTAATTAAAAGGTGTATTATTGGGAGCACAGCTGAGCTTATTTAGCACTTAGCAGTTAATATAGAATAGCTTTGTAAAGTTGAGTTTCTAAAGGACTACATATATATTGACACAGAGCAATATATATATTCAAATATAATTATTTAAACTTCTATAGATATATGAACATTTAAAAATTTAATGCATGCAGATTTTCTTATAGGCATTATTCTCATATGTACAAACTGTGCTCCCCTACCCACTTTGCTTTCTGATTTTACTAAAGACTGAGTTCTCCCTGTTTGGCATTGTGTCACTTGCTTCCACAGCAGCCTTAGTTTTTTCTCTTCTTCATTCTCTACTTACCTCCCTCCATTCCTCATTACGCTTAACTTCCTCCTCCACTGTGCTCTCATCGCATTCTTTGGGAAGTGGTAGAACTCAGTTCTTTGCTTTCAAGTGCCATTTCCAGGCCAGAGTTTCTCAAACATGCCAGATCCTAAGAATAATCTGGGGTTGCTAGTTCCAAACACTTATTTAGAATCTCAGGTTCCACTCCTGGAAATTCTGATTCATTGGGTCCAGAGTGAGGCCTGAGATAAATACCTCAAGTGATTCAATTCCTATGATCAGGCAAGTTTAAGAAACATTGTTTTAAACTGTATGCCATCTACCAACCCTCACATTCCCTTCATTTGACCAGTAGATGCAATCCTTTTAGAATTTTGTAGGATCATAAACTAAGGGCTTTTGGAGATCATCTTGTCTAACTTCTACCTAGTGCAGATGTTTTAGAAAATCAGTTTTGGATTGATAATTATTCAGGAGCTTGTCTCTTCATAAGGTTTTATAAGGCCTCCAGTGGGCCCTTGACATTGTGTCCGAAACTTCTTTTCTTTGGTCAACTTGCTTGCCTTTTCTTTATGATGACTATTCAGACTTTATCTGTATACATCTTTTCTGCATTCCCTTCTGTTACAATAGAGAAGCTATCTCACCTTTTCTGCAGAAGTTAATCCTTCTGCCCGTGTTCTGGATTCTCTCTCTCACCCTGTTTAGGATTTTAAAAAAATTGTCGCAAAGCATACGTACCATGAAATTTACTATTTAACTGCTTTGAAGTATATAATTCATTGGCATTAAATGCTTTTGCATTGTTGTGCAACCATCACCAGTATCCATTTCTAGGACTTTTTCATCATCCCAAACAGAAACTCTATATCCATTTGCTTAGGATCTTTACTTACCCCCATCCCATCTTTCCCCCTTTCATTCCCATGTAAAGAAAATTGCACATGCTTTTAAGTGAATTCCTGCTTTATATGTTTCCTTTATTTTTTATTAAAAGAACTTTTTTTCTCCCCAGAAGTCAACCTTTATTCTGAATACGAGGTTTATCATTTCTATATATCTTCTAATATTTTGCTATGCCTGTATGAACATATAAACAATGTATATAACAATTTTGTGTGATTTCACACTTTATAAATAGTATATTGAATGTATCATTCTACAGATTGCTTTGGTTCAACATTGCTTTTGAGAATTATGTTGATACATGTAATTCTAGTTAGTTCTTTCATTTTAACCACTATATTTGGTTTGTTGTTGTTGTTGTGTGACTCTATCACTTATTTCTTCTGGTTTTGGACATTTAGCATGTTTACAGTTTTGTAATATTACTGTGTTGCAGTAAAACTATATTTAGAGGTCTATCTTGAGATGTATTATATATCTTGGATACATCCCACGTGTATATATATATATCCTGTACATGTATATCCTGGGATTTCTGTTTGCCTTTTTCTCCTCAACCGGGATTCCATGACTATTCTGTTGCCTCAGTTCAGTGATTCAGATGAGACCTCACATGTCTCAAAAGTCTTTCTTCTACCATTACATTTGACTGGTAGTTCAAATAGGTGTGGAGTTCTAGGTTGGAGGTCATTTTTCTGCATATTTGTAAAGGTGTTACTCCATTGTCTTTATTTAAGCTTCTAGTGTTGTTGCTGAGAAATCCAATGTCAAGTTGTCCTGTTTTTTCTCTCTGAAAGCTTTCAAAACCTCTTTCCTGTAAAATTTCAAAACACTGAGAATAATGTCTTGAGATTGGTCTTTTTTTATTGTTTTTTGATTTTTAATTTATGAAATATTTCAGACATATAAAGAGGTATAAAGAATAATAACAAACACCTGTGTTCTTACTGCATGGCCCAAGGCATAAAACATCATCAGTGTAGTTGAAGGCCACCCCCAACCTCTGTGATTTTCTCAGATCTCATTGGTACGAATCTTTTTTTTTTAATTGACTCTGATGAACATTTAGGTTTTTCCAATATGGGAATGCATAACCTTCCGTTTGGGTAAATTTTCTTCTCTTATTTCTTTGTTAATTTCCTTACCTCATTTTTCCTGTCTTTTTTTCTAAAACTTTTGAGTTGGATATTAGGCCTCATGACTGAACCTCTAATTTTCTTATTGTTCCCTTTTATTTTTCTTTGTCTTTTTATTCTACTTTCTGGGGAGATTTTGCTATCTTCTTTTTCTCCTGTTGATTTATTTCAGCTGTAATACTTTTAAGAGCTTGTTCTTGTTTTTTTTAAATTTTTTTTAATACATTTATTTGTTTATTTATTTATTTATTTATTGGCTGTGTTGGGTCTTCGTTGCTGCACACGGGCTTTCTCTAGTTGCTGCGAGCGGGGGCTACTCTTCATTGTGGTGCGCAGGCTCCTCATTGTAGTGGCTTCTCTTGTTGTGGAGCACGGGCCCTAGGCACGTGGGCTTCAATAGTTGCTGCACATGGGCTCAGTAGTTGTGGCTCACGGGCTTTAGAGCACAGGCTCAATAGTTGTGGCGCACGGGCTTAGTTGCTCCATAGCATGTGGAATCTTCCCAGGGCAGGGCTCGAACCCATGTCCCCTGCATTGGCAGGCGGATACTTTACCAATGTGCCACCTAGGAAGTCCCTGCTTTTGATTTCTTTTATGACATGGACCCTTATTCTGTGTATCACTGAAACTGAAATTCCTCTGGGCTTTGTCCTTCTTGGCCTTGGTCCTTTTCTTTCGGGCCTGGAGCGCAAGCACTTGCCGCTCCATGGCGAGACCGGTAACAACCAGGCACCTGTGCACTCGAGTGGCCTTTTTAAATTTTTTTTAAAAAGTAACTTTCCTGTTTTTATTTCATGAATGTCATATCTTCTCTGATATCGCCGATGATATTAATTATACTTGTTTTGAAATTTTCTTTTATTCTCTATGTTGTCTCTGTTTCATCAAGTTCATTTTTGTTTGTCTTAATTTTCTGATTATGTTAGGTATTTTCTTCGAATGTCTGGTGATCTGTTTATATTTAAATATGAGTCGGTACAAAACTGATTTGAAACTCTCTGAACATGTAGGTGGGACTTATCGTTTGATGATTGGGTAGGGAATGTGGCCATATCATTGTAGAAAAGCTCCAGATGTCAGCATTTAGAGATCTTTTCTTTGGGGCTTTTAATTTTTACAGCTATGAGTCCACCACATTTTTGCCAGAGGAGTAGAGTAGCTTATACCCCTGCCTGCTAGAATTCTTGGAGCTGAACTATGGAAGTAGATAGGTGATTTCATTGTTAAAATATATGGAATTTTAATTCCCTCTTTTCAGTGTACTGGGTCTCTTCCATACTTGTTCCTGGTATTTTTGTTTCTATAGTCTCTGGTTCACTTTCTCCACAAAATAGGATAAGAAAGAGTATAGGATAGGGAGGTGGAAGTTAAGGAAATGGAGGGGTCTGACTGACTCTTAAACAGATTTTAAACCTATCTCCTTTGTTTTAGTTCTGTGCTTTGTTCCCCATCTTCTGTGATACTTAGCCTTTTCAGGATTTTGTAGCACGAATTTGCTTTTTGGGTATTTTCTATACAGGTACTCAGTGTTTGAAGTTCTCAGTCTGCTAATTCCCCCTATACGTTTTTTACCTTCAGAAGATGTTTTGATAGCTTGTATTTATCATTTTTACTTCTGTTTGAGCTTCTGGAATTTATAGCCTTTCTGTTTTACTCTCACTTGAGTGGGGTTTTGATAAGGAATAGAAATCATATGTTCAGTCTGCCTTGTTTAACTAGCAGTCGTCTTAACCTTTTCACCTTTACCAAACTCTTTGCATTAGCATTAAAACATCACACAAAAGGAGATATAAATGGAACGATATAGCAAATTCTTGGACTAAGAACATTGAAATGACAATTTCCCCTAAATTATAAACTGAGCATAATCCCAATAAAAATAGCAATAGTTGTTTTTTTCTAGGACGGTCACCTGACTTGGAAGCTTATATGAGAAAATAAACAGACAAGAACAGCCAGGAAAACTTTGAAAAAGAAAAGCAATGATGGAGGAGTGCCCTATCAGATAGCAATACATTCTAAAAATTTAATTATTAAATAAGTGTGTACTAGTTTATGAACATTGTTCAGTGAAACAGAAAAGTCCAGAAATAGACCCAAATACATATAGGCATGTGATATATAAAAATGATAGCATCTCAAATTAGTGGTGGCAAGAGATAGTAGTGTTGAGACACCAGGATATCTAGAATTTATCTTAGCGTTCATATCACTTTATGCCACAGTAATTTCCAAATGGGATCAAAGATTTAAATGTAGGTAATGGAGACATAAATATAAGAAAACATGGAAGAATTCTTTTATAAATTTGGAGTGGCAGAGGTCTTTGTAACGCTGACCAAAACAAAAACAAAAATCACTGTAAACAAGGTCAAAAGACAAATTCATATCACTGACAGAGAATTAACCTTCCTAAACTATAAAGAGCTCCTGAAATAGATAAGAGAAATACTAGCAAAACAGTGTAAAAATCAGCAAGTATTGTAAATGGACATTTCACAGAAAAAGAAATACAAATGGTCCTTTAATCCTCTTATCTGAGAAGATAGACAACTTCATTCCTAAGAAAATACAATTAAAACTACTAAGATGCCAGTTTTTACTTGCTTGTAAAAATCCAAAAGTTTTATAACACCCTATTAATGGGATTATGGGGCAACACATACTTTTTTACATTGCTGGTGAAAGGTTATATGACCTGTTGAGGATTGCTCAGTCTTTCCATCTTAATTCTCCCTTGATCCTGTTTCTTCCTCTAACTACAGACTGTTCTTATTTTCACAGCCAATCTTCTTGAAAGAAATCTACACTTGTTTACATTTTCTGTCTCCATTTCCTCATGTCTCCATATCAATTTGGTTTCTGCCTTCATAATTTCTCTGAAACATCTCTTGCTAAGGTCACCAATGGGCATTTTACATCTTCGTCCTTACTAGAAGTCTCAGTAGCATTTTGAACAAATTCCTCTTGAGGTATTTTCTTACCTTGACTTTCATGATACTGTGCTCTCTTGGTTTTCTTTGAACCTCTCTGACCACTTAACAACTCCTTTACATTGTTTTCTGTCAACTTTTCTTTCCCTTTTGTGTTTTTTAATTGGAACTTTCCAAGACCCCTTTTCTTTGAATTCCGTATTTTCTCTAGTCAGGTCTGTTTTAAGACTGACATTCCGATTACTGACAGTGACTAGGATTTGTATCCTCAGTACCTATCTCTTCTGATTTCAGACTCAGCTGCCTTCTTGACATAAGCACTTGTGTTTCCAAGGTACTTTGTATTAGTTCCTATTGCTGCTGTAACAAATTACCACAAAACACAACAACATAAAGTTAGCCTCTTACAGCTCTGAAGGCTCTGAAGGAGAATTTTTTTTTTTTCCGTTTGCTTGGTTTTGTTTTGTTTTGTGGGGGTTTGTCTTTTTTTTTTCTTTTTTTTTCCTTCCACTCTGCTTCTAGTGTCCATCTGTATTTCCTGCCTAGTGGTCCCTTCCTCCATCTTCAAAGTGCCTCAATCCAATCTCAGCTTCTATCATCAGGTCAGCTTCTCTCTGTGGTTAAATTTCCCCCTGCTTCTTTCTCATGACAACTGTGATTACGTTTGGGTGCACCTGGATAACCCAGGATATCTCCCCATCTCCAAATTCTTAATTTATTCACAGCTGTAAAGTCCTTTTGTCATGTAAGATAACTGTCACAGGTTCTAGGGATTAAGACCTGGATACATTTGGGAGCCTACTACACACTTCAAGCTCATCATGTCCCAAACTGAAGATATCACCTCCCTACCCAAACCTGGTCCTCTCCTCCAGGAGAAAGAGTGGTTTCTCTATCTGGTTGCAAGACATCCTTGACACTTTCTCTTCTCTGTCGTATCTAATCTTTCTCCAAGTTCTGACAGTTTTATCTTACGGTTATTTTTCATATCTTTGAAAAATAAACTCCACTGATATTAGTCAGTTGTTTCTTATTTGGAATATTACAGAAACCTCCTAACTAGTCTCTTCTCTTTCAGTGTCCCTTTGAGAAAACAAAACCAAACCTCAAGCCCCCATCCCCGCTAAAAAACAAAGGCAAATCTGATAACTTTCCTTTCCTTTTACTACTTTAAATCCTCTAGTGATTTCCCAGATTCTTAATGTGGTCTTCAAGGCTTTCCATAATCCAGCCACAGCTCGTTTCTCCAGTCTCGTCTTTATTTTTCTCTCTTGTTTTCTGTGTTTAGCATCATTAGCTTTCTTTTAGACCCTGAAAAGGGTGATGCTTAAGGGATTTTATTTCCTTTAAACTTGTTCTACAGATTTTAATTCAGTGTTACTGTGAGGAACAGTTTATCCCCTAGATCAGGATCCCATGTTCTCTTTTATAGTGTCCTACAGGTGCCTGAAGACTTGTCACAGTTTATAATTAAATATTTGTTTAGTATCTGCCTCTCTCTACTAGACTGTAAATTTCCAGGGGCCAAGGATGGGTCTGGTTTGCTGTATCTGTGTTTAGGACAGTGTCTGCATATAATATACAGTAAACTTTTATTAGATGAATGATACTGGCTTTCCTGTAATTCCTGTTCTTTACTTAAGGTTATATGAGTCTACTCTTTTGTGATAGGCTTCCAAGTATTTGAAGATTATTGTGTCCCCACTTTAATAATTTCAAGTCAAATACTTTTGAAATATTTTTAATATCACTTTTCCTCCAATTTGTATGGTTTCCAAGGCACTAATCATCTTACTTGTTCTATTTTGGGTGTGCTCTTGTAATAGACTTTTTTCTTTTTTTTTTTTTTAGCCCAGAGCAGGAGATAATACTCCAGATGTCATCTGTGTAATATGGAGTATTGCCTCCCTTAATACAAAGTATACAAGATATAGGCTAAACCATCATAACAAAGAGATCGCACATACAGTAGGTAGAACAAAATAAGTTTCTCTCTCAAGTAACAAGTCCAGAGGTAAGCAGCTCTGTTCCATGATGTCATACAGGATTCTACTTTCCTTTTTATCTTTAAGTTTTGCCATTTCCTTTGGTTTTGTCATTGACCATGGTTGAAATTGGCTCTAAAAAAGAGAGAAAGAGGAAATGGAGAGCAAGCCACTTAATTACATATGCTCTAGAAATTGCATATGTAACTTATGCTAACATCACACTGGCAAGAACTTAGTCACAGACCACACCTAGCTGCCAAGCACCTATGTGCCTATTGGCTATATGTGCAAGAAGTTCTGTTACTTAAAAAAAAAAAAAGGGTAGAATAGGTACTGGAAGATAATTAGTAATTTGCTTGTTTGGCTTTAGTGTCACACAGTTGGTACATGTTGAATTTTTGCCCATAAATGTTGTCCATCTTCTAACTTGTGCTGTTAATTTTTTAAATATATCACAAGTAGTAGCATTTGTTAAATTATTTTATACAGGTGATAGATACTGTTAATCAACTTTACTACTACTACCCCTTTTTTGGCCAGAGTTTAATGGCTGATTATTTCTAGACTCAGCAAACAAATTCAACAATTTCACCTCTTCAAGTTTACTTTCTTTCTCTTTCCAGTAGGAAAGGATGCTTTATATTTATTCATGTCACATATTAATTATCCTAGGTGTTTGCATTTTTATGTTGTCTTTGAGTTCATTGCTATTTAAATTTTATTTAAGTTAGGTAATCTCAGTACTGTATGAAAATGTTAATTCAGTCTCACTTTGTGTGCAAAATTTAAAGTAATGTGAATTCCTTCAAATTAATGATGCATTAAGAGTTGTATAATCTCAAGGCTACCAGGCCACGTAAGTTGATGAAAACTACCACATGGCAGTGTACTTCTTCAAGATTAGTCTCTTAAGTTATGTGAGATTTAAATTGTGACACATTTTTAGGACATTTACCACATAGCTTGAAAGCCTTTGTTGGAAAGAATTTCAGATAATTCGGAATAGTTGGGGGAGGTGTTTGGAGGAGACTGATATTTCTTTTATTAGCCCTGAAAGCATACTGTTCCTAGAACTGGTTCTAAAGTTAAATTTGCTTTAGTCCTTTGAGGATGCTTGGCTTAGAAAGATTAGAATAATGCTTACTTACTTCTTATCTCTGTATCCCAGACTGCCTCTCCTGGCTTTTAACAGTATGATAATCATACAGACAAATGGAAGGTAATTCATATAAATACATGCAAGGTAATTCTGGCCTGGGTGGTTTCTGTTTAAAGATCACCTAAGGAGATTTTGGGGAAAAGATTTGTAAGGAATTAAAAAATCACTGCTATTTGATAACAAGATCTGAGACCAGGAAAAGACCTAGAAAAACAAACCCAAAACATAAGAAAGTGGTAATAATAACATACATATCAATAGTTACTTTAAATGTAAATGGATTAAATGCTCCAACCAAAAGACATAGACTGGCTGAATGGATACAAAAACAAGACCTGTATATATGCTGTCTACAAGAGACCCACTTCAGACCTAGGGACACGTACAGACTGGAAGTGAGGGGATAGAAAAAGATATTCCATGAAAATGGAAGTCAAAAGAAAGCTGGAGTAGCAATACTCATATCAGACAAACTAGACTTTAAAATAAAGACTATTTATTACAAGAGACAAGGAAGGACACTACATAATGATCAAGGGGTCAATCCAAGAAGAAGATATAACAATTGTAAATATCTGTGCACCCAACATAGGAGCACCTCAATACATAAGGCAAATGCTAACAACCATAAAAGGGGAAATTGACAGTAACACAATAATAGTAAGAGACTTTAACACCCCACTTACACCAATGGACAGATTATCCAAACAGAAAATACATAAGGACACACAAACTTTAAATGATGCATTAGACCAGATGGACTTAATTAATATTTGTAGGACATTCCATCCAAAAATGACAGAATACACTTTCTTCTCAAGTGCACAGGGAACATTTTCCAGGATAGATCACATCTTGGGTCACAAATTAAGCCTCGGTAATTTTTAAAAAAATTGGAATTGTATCAAGCATCTTTTCTGACCACAGCGCCATAAGACTAGCTTTCAATTATAGGAAAAAAACTGTAAAACCCACAAACACATGGAGGCTAAACAATACGCTATTAAACAACCAAAAAGATCACTGAAGAAGTTAAAGAGGAAATCCCAAAATACCTAGAAACAAATGACAATAAAACACGATGACCCAAAATCTATGGGATGAAACAAAAGCAGTTCTGAGAGGGAAGTTTATAGCAGTACAATCCTACCTCAGGAAACAAGAAAAATCTCGATAAGCAACTTAACTTTACACGTAAAACAATTAGAGAAAGAAGAACGAAAAAACCCCAAAGTGAGCAGAAGGAAAGAAATCATAAAGATCAGATCAGAAATAAATGAAAAAGAAATGAAGGAAACAATAACAAAGATCAATAAAACTAAAAACTGATTCTTTGAAAGGATAAACAAAATTGATAAACCATTAGCCAGACTCATCAGGAAAATGAGGGAGAGGACTCAAATCAATAAAATTAGAAATGAAACAGGAGAAGTTACAATGGACTCTGCAGAAATAAAAAGCATCATAAAAGACTACTGCAAGTAACTATATGCCAGTAAAATGGACAACCTGGAAAAAAAGGATAAATTCTTAGAAAAGTACAGGCTTCCAAGACTGAACCAGGAAGAAACAGAAAATATGAACAGACCAATCACAAACACTGAAATTGAAACTGCGATTAAAGATCTTCCAACAAACAAAAGCCCAGGGCCAGATGGCTTCACAGGCGAATTCTATCAAACATTTAGAGAAAAGCTAACACCTATCCTTCTCAAATTCTTCCAAAATATAGCAGAAGGAGAAACACTCCCAAACTCACTCTACAAGGCCACCATCACCCTGATACCAAAACCAGGCAAAGATGTCACAAAAAAAGAACATTACAAGCCAGTATCACTAATGAATATAGATGCAGAAATCCTCAACAAAATACTAGCAAACAGAATCCAACAGCACATTAAAAAGATCATACACCATGATCAAGTGGGATTTATCCCTGGAATGCAAGGATTCTTCAGTATACACAAATCAATCAGTGTGATACACCATATTAACAAATTGAAGGATAGAAACCATATGACAATCTCAATAGATGCAGAAAAAGCTTTTGACGCAATTCAACATTCATTTATGATAAAAGCTCTGCAGAAAGTGGGCATAGAAGGAAATTACCTCAACATAATAAAAGCCATATATGACAAACCAACAGCCAACATCATTGTCAATGGGGAAAAACTGAAAGTATTCCCTCTAAGAACAGGAACAAGACAAGGGTGCCCACTCTCATCACTCTTATTCAGTATAGTTTTGAAAGTTTTAGCCACAGCAGTCAGAGAAGGAAAAGAAATAAAAGGAATCCAGATTGGAAAAGAAGTAAAACTTGCAAATTACATGATATTATACATAGATAATCCTAAAGATTCTACCAGAAAACTACTAGTGCTAATTGATGGCTTTAATAAAGTAGCAGAATACAAAATTAATGCACAGAAATCTCTTGCATTCCTATACACTAAATGAAAGAGCAGAAAGAGAAATGAAGGAAACTCTCCCATTTACCATTGCAACAAAAAGAATAAAATACCTAGGAATAAACCTGCCTAAGGAGGCAAAAGATCTGTATGCAGAAAACTATGACATTGATGAAAGAAATCAAAGACAATACAAACAGATGGAGGGACATACCATGTTCTTGAATTGGAAGAATCAACATTGTGAAAATGACTATCTTACCCAAAGCAATCTACAGATTCAATACAATCCCTGTCAAATTACCACTGGCATTCTTCACAGAACTAGAACAAGAAATTTTGCAATTTGTATGGAAACACAAAAGACCCTGAATAGCCAAAGCAATCTTGAGAAGAAAAGATGGAGCTGGGGGAATCAGGCTCCTTGACTTTAGACTATACTACAAGGCCACAGTGATCAAGACAGTATGGTACTAGTACAAAAACAGAAAGGAAGATCAATGGAATAGAATAGAGAGCCGAGAAATGAACCCACACACATATGGTCACCTTTTCTTTGACAAAGGAGGCAAGAATATACAATGGAGAAAGGACAGCCTCTTCAGTAGGTGGTGCTGGGAAAATTGGACAGCTACGTGTAAAAGAATGAAATTAGAAGACTTCCTGACACCATACACAAAAATAAACTCAAAATGGATTAAATACCTAAATGTAAGGCCAGACACTATAAAACTCTTAGAGGAAATCATAGGCAGAACACTCTATGACATAAATCAAAGCAAGGTCTTTTCTGAACCACTTCCTAGAATAATGGCAATAAAAGCAAAATTAAACAAATAGGACCTAATGAAACTTAAAAGCTTTTGCATGTCAGAAGAAACCATAAACAAGACAAGAAGACAAACCTCAGAATGGGAGAAAATATTTGCCAACAAAGCAACTGACAAGGGATTAATCTCCAAAACATACAAGTAGCTCATTCAGCTCAATATCAAAACAACAAACAACCCAATCCAAAAATAGATGGAAGACCAAAATAGACATTTCTCTAAAGACATCGATGGCCAACAAATACATGAAAAGATGTATTTGAACATCACTAATCATTAGAGAAATGCAAATCAGAGCCACAATGAGGTGGTCAGAATGGCCCTCATCAAAAAATCTAGACGTAATAAGTCCTGGAGAGGGTGTGGAGAAAAGGGATGTAAATTGGTACAGCCACTATGGAAAACAGTATGGAAGGTCCTTAAAAAGCTAAAAATAGAACTGCCATATGATCCAACAATCCCACTACTGGGCATATACCCAGAGAAAACCATAATTCAAAAAGATACATGTACCACAATGTTCATTGAAGCACTATTTACAGTAGCCAGGACAGGGAAGCAACCTAAATGCCCATCAACAGGTGAATGGATAAAGAAGATGTGGCACATATACACAATGAAATATTACTCAGCCATGAAAAGGATGGACCTAGAGTCTGTCATACATAGCAAAGTAAGCCAGAAAGAGAAAAACAAATACCCTATGCTAATGTATATATATATGGAATCTAAAAAAAATGGTACTGATGAACCCAGTGACAGGGCAAGAATAAAGAAGCAGATGTAGAAAATGGATGAGGACACTGGTGGTGGGGTGAGGGGAAGCTGGGATAAAGTGAGTGAGTAGCATTGACATATATACACTACCAAAAGTAAAACAGATAGCTAGTGGGAAGATGCTGCATCACATAGGGAGATCAACTCGATGATTGGTGATCTAGATGGGTGGGTTAGGGAGGGGATATGGGGATATATGTATAAATACAGCTCATTCACTTTGTTGTACAGGAGAAACTGGCACAACAGTGTAAAGCAATTATACTCCAATAAAGATCTGATAAAAAAAGATCTCAGCCTTTTTTGTGTGTGTATGTGTGGGATGACATTAAATTGTGTATGGAGAAAAAAACAGTGGGATGATTCTGAAAATGATGCTATAAAACTAGCAGTAAAGAACTGTGTAGGAAATACTAGACGGTCATTTATGCTTTCTGTTGAGGCAAAATAGGTGGTATTTGAAACAGTAACAACCGATTCTTAAAATAATTCAATAGGGACTCACCTTTTAAAAGTGTAATTATATTTTAGGCTTTTTGACTTAATCTGCATCTTACCTAAGGTAGAAAATTTTAGGTTACTGATCCAAGGTGGAAATCTTGATTAGAATCCAGCATTTTCAGTCTAATCATCTGTATGCACAGCACCTGTGTCTACATTTGAGAAACATTCATTCTGAATTGAAGGTAGGGGTATTAAAAGCATACATGAAATGACTAGAAGAATAATATTAGCTTGTAATGAATCAATGGTAGACTCTGAAAGGATTCTCTGGGCTGCAAATTTGTATAGAATATGCCCTGAGTTTCCTAGGGAAAATGTCTATGTGCTTTTAGGTAACATTACATTATGAAGGGTGATCAGGAAGGCTTCCAGAAGAAAAATCTTGAACTGATCTTTGAAAGGTAAGATTTAGGTTGACAGAAAAGAGGACATTCCAAGAAGGGCAGATTCAAGAGAAAAGTCACTACAGATAGATATGTTTGGCATAAGTTGGTTAGAGAAAAATAGCCTGCTTGGGGTGGAGGATCTTATATGGAAGTACTGGGAGATTGGGTTTGATAACAGTCATCCTGGTATCTGGCCTGATGTGAAGGCTTTCACACTAGGGATACAAAATGAATACGGAAGATTAATTTAACAAGAGTCTTTTTTTCCCCTCTGCCCTGTCAATTTAACTGTTTATTTGCTAATTTTTTTCCCAATGAAGATCACTTTAAAGTGTTTACAAAGTTCAAAAATCATCATTTTCAGAGAAGTTTATCTCAATGTTTTCAGTATTGCCTTGAGATGGTGGGAACATGGACTTTAACTTTGAAATTTCTGTTTGTGCTTCATATATCACTGTATACGTCAGTGTGCCAGGGTGCCTTTCTGTAACTATTGACTTTATCCAAGGTACTTACCGTTGAGTTCTTAGTATGTAGAAGAAATAACAACATTGTAAACAATACCCTATCCTGATTGTTATGTTATAGTGCACTTCAGTTCTTTCTCCCCCCCTCTTTTGTTTTATCTCAGGTCAACAGGACATACTGCTGTGGCACCTACCGAGCAGGTCCTATGAGGCAGATAAGTCTTGTTGGAGCAGTAGATGAAGAAGTTGGTGATTATTTCCCAGAGTTCCTTGATATGTTAGAAGAATCACCATTTCTGAAAGTGAGTGTTTTTCAGATTATTAAAATTCTGATCATTACTTAAATGGACACTTTCCATTAAAAAGTTTTAAGCTAGTTTTATCTGTTAAAATTTTTTATTCAGTGTTTTGAAAGAAATGTTTAGAAAATTATTGGTGTAAAATACTTAACTTCAATGATTCTTTTTTACATATAAATTACTAATACATTTTTTTCTTCATATACACACAGAAAATAAGCTTCCTAGAGCTTTCTTTTGGGTGTGAGGAGTTAACTTGTAAATAGTCTAAAAAAATTTTTTTAACATGACTTATTCTTCTGACTTCCAGATGACTTTGCCCTGGGGTACACTTTCCAGCCTTCGACTCCAGTGTAGGTCCCAGAGTGATGATGGGCCTATCATGTGGGTAAGGCCAGGAGAGCAGATGATCCCTACAGCAGATATGCCAAAGTCACCCTTCAAAAGACGACGGTAAACATTTATTTTTCTCAAATAAGCAGAAGCATTTTTTTTAGTTGGTTGCTTTATAGAAATGATTGAGACTTGAGCACGGTTTGAAAACCATTTTTCTAAGTTATTTGAAGAGCTATCTTAAGTAAATCTTCTAGTTGTCGGTTTCTTAGTCCAGTTAACTCGTTACAGGATTACCAGAATGAGGCATCCTTCTAAAAAACAAATTTAATTTTTACTTCTTTTCTTAAAACCTGGGTCCTAACTGCCTGCAAGATAAATGTCCAAACTCCTTTGTGTGGTTTACAAGGATCTTTCATAATCTGGCCCTAACAGTAGCTCTTCTAGTTGTATCTGCTTTTAGTCTGTTCCAGTCACACTGAATTCAGTTTCCAAACTATGGTCTTTCACAACTCTGTGCTTTTGCACTGCTTTTTTTACTTGGAATGGCATCCCCTCCACCATCTTCCTCTCTACCTGGCAAACTTAATGAATTTTCAAAACTTAACTTGGATGTCCCTTCCTTTGTGAGGTTTTTCTTTGTTCCCTTAGACAGTTAGTCATTCCCTTCTTTGTGCTCACACATCATTCTGTTCATTAATGATCTGTTTACATGTTTTTTTGTTTTTTAAAAAATATTTATTATGTATGTATGTATGTATGTCTTGGCTACATTGGGTCTTCATTGCTGTGTGTGGGCTTTCTCTAGTTGTGGCGAGCTGGGGCTACTCTTTGTTGCAGTGCTCCAGTTTCTCATTGCGGTGGCTTCTCTTGTTGTGGAGCACAGGATCTAGGTGCACAGGCTTTAGTAGTTGCAGCACGTGGGCTTAGTATTTGTGGCTTGTGGGCTCTAGAGTGCAGGCTCAGTAGTTGGGGCACATGGGCTTAGTTGCTCTGCGACATGTGGGATCTTCCTGGACCAGGATCGAACGTGTGTCCCCTGCATTGGCAGGCAGATTCTTAACCACCGTGCCACATGTTTTTGGTTTACTATAAATTTTAACCTTTTTGAGGACAGTCTAATTCTTCTCTGTCTTCATTCACATAGCAAGTGATCAGTATTTGCTGAATGAACCCAATGGTGTATTCTCCTATAGTAATTCATACTGGCCTAACATTTTTTTTGTTTGTTTCGGACAAAATTTATTTTGTTTAAAACAAATGTAGATTAACTTACTCTAGGACTATGAAAAAAATCTCATTTAACGTGACTGAAAATGGCTTATATTTGCTTAGACTATAGAAATAGCAACTCAAAATAAGTACCCAAAAGTGAGTTTTAATGGACTAGGCTAGACCTTACCTTAAAGCTCCTAGGAGAATAATACTAGAGCTAAGTATGGAATAACCTTAGGTACTTGAGATAATCATGAAAATACTTTGTAAAAACTATTTGTGAATGCAAGGTGGTGGCATGGTAGAACATGGCAGTAAACCAAGCTTCTGCACATTGCTAGACCATAGTGGTTTTTGTACATCACGATCATGAATCTTAATATTCTAAATTCTTAAATATTGTATACATTTTTCATTTCTATAATCTTTCCCAAAAGGAAATGATCAGTTTGTTTCCTGATTATTATAAACTTAAAAAAAAAACAACAGATAATAGAAAAAAGTAAAAAGGCAAAAAATGTCTATAATCCCACCCATTTAGGCATATTAACCTTTCAAATTTTGGTCCATATATACTCATAAGTTTTTTTGGTACACAGATAAACTCATTCTTTATATGATGTTTACTTTAAAACTTGTTTTTTACCCCCTTAGGTTATGTATTATATTAAGATGCAGCCATACCATCATTTCTAAATGACTGTAGTTTTTGACTGTATGGTTGTATCAAGACTTATTTAACCAGTTCTTTATTAGTGTAAATTGTTTACATTCTTTCAATATAAATGGTGTTTTTACAAACATGACAGTGGTATGCTGCAGCCAGTTTATACCAGCTCATAGGGCATTATTAGCCTTGCAGTTCCATGCTGAGTGAGGTCATATTGGTAGCTTGAAATTGGCCATGTTGGGAGTATTTATACCAAAGAAATCAGCAAATCAGCTACAAATCAGCCATCTCCCCCTCTAAGCCAATTGTTAAACTTATACAGCACTTCATTGATTGTGGCTGCCTGGGTGGTTGGTTCATAGGTAGGTGGGTAGATAATATCTTTGTGCATATGCATGTTTATTTTCTTAGTAGAAATTACTAAAGGCTCAAAGTATATATACAGTTCTGACTTCCAGAAAGGTACCGATTTATATTCCCACCTATATAGTAAGGTAGTACCCTTTCCTCCATACCCTCCACTGACATTTTTAACTTTGTTGATCTGATTGGACCAAAATGTGTTATTTTAATTTGCTTTTCTTTGAGGGGCTGTATTTCTTCTTTTGGGATTCCCTTTTAATTTTCTTTATTCATATTTCTATTGGGGTGTTTTTCATTTGTAAAGATCCCTGTGATTTATAGCTATTAACTTTTTTTTCTTATGTTACAAGTTTTTCTCACTTCTTTTAGCTTAAGTTTTTTCTTTACTCAAAATTTTTGTCAGTTTCTTTTTTCTTTACTCAGAGTTTTATTTGTTGTCACATCTGTCTTTTTCTCTGAGATTTCTTTCTTAGTGGCAAACTTAAAAAGGCCTTCTCTCATTTAGTGTTATAAAATACTCACATTTTCTCCTAGTATATCTGTGATTTCAGTATTTACATACTTTATCTACTTGGTATTGATTTCAATATAGAGGGAGAGATTTAGTTTAACATTCTTTCCAAGTAATTAGGCAGTTGTAGCAACATCATTTATTTAATAATTTATTATTTCTCCACTAATCTGAGGTGCTATCTAATTTATTTCTATTAGGATTAAATATTCTTAAAAGAGGCATTCAAAAGCACTTTGAATTAGAGTGAATAAATCAGAACTTAAACAGTAATGTCATCTTTTTGTGTTAATGAGAATGCCCTGTTGCTGAAAATGATGGAGGCAGTGTGAGAAGCTGTCTAGTTATCAAGGGCACTGCTAATGAAGATGATTTTTAAATCTATCTAGAGTTAAAGAAATATATGCACAGGGTTTTAAAACTTCAAACAGTATAGTAGGGTTTATAGTGGAAAATCCTGGCCACCTTTTCCTCCAGGTGCAAACACCTTTTTACCAGAGGCAGAAACTATTTGTTTTTAATGTCCTTTTTGTTTTGTTTACTTTTGTTTTGTATTAAGGGTTTGACAGGAAATTGTAGTTTCTTGGTATAATAGATAGGGACTTCTTCCCTTTAAGGGTTCTCCAGATAGTTAAATGACACTTATTTTACCTTCTTCCTCCCCATTGTTTTTGTCCACTGTGCTTATTTATTGTTGAGGCTAATTCATAATTCTGCTTTAAAACCATAATTAGGCTTTATATGCTTTGTCAATAGATGTATTCTAAAATTTGAAAGCCAAAAAATGCCATTTAAAATATTATGGGTAGGTAAGTTTACTGCAGACCCATCTAGTAGGCTAAAGTTTGTATTCTGAGGTTCCAGTGGTTTGTTATCACTAAAAGGAATAATATGCAAAAGGATCTTTCTTTTCTATATTTCACCTAGATACTGAAAATCATGCCACATTTTAGTTTGGTTCATATTTGGATCATGCTGAGTTTTTTTTTTTTTTTTTTTTTTAATTTTTCTGTTTTTCCTGTAGATTCTGATTGCCATTTTTTGAGGGGATACCATACACTTCTCTTCACCATACCCCTAATATTTTCTATTCTCTTTATTGCTTAAGATACATTACTTTTTTCTAGAATCACAGTGACCTTTTCCTCTATGACTTTGGCTATTGCTTTTTGTTGTTGTTGTTGTTGCTATTGCTTTTTTATATAGCCTCTTTTTGGAGAGAATGTTGGTAGTTACATTGGATTCTTTGCTTTTATCATACCCTCAAGAATGCAGAATTTCAATCATACTATCTGCTCTAACTCATCACTTTTTACCTGGAAATCTTTTGGAGCTCTGTGTTTTCTTACCTCAGTGTGAAAAGCTGAGATTTCACAGTTATCTACCATTTAATGCTTTTTCTGCCTTAACCTATGGTTGTCTTCTTTCTGGGTTTCTTTCTTTTTCTTGCTTGACCACATACTTAAGTTATATTCTACGAAAAGGAAGGTATTGAGTCATCATATATCTGAAAATTTCTTTTTCTGTTGTTAAGTATGATTGGTAGTTTAGCTGGAGTCCAGAGGATGTTTTTTCCCTTAGGAAGTTTTAGCATTGCCCCAGTGTCTTCTGGCATCTAATATTGTTTATGAGAAGTCTTAATGCCAGTGTAATTATTGTTCTTTCCTTAAGTAACCTATTTTTTTTTCTTCTCTGGAAGCTTAATTTCGTAGTGATACATTTTTGGGCTTTTAAATCTTATTTTTTAATCTTTTTTGTTGTTTGCTAAGTCTCTTAAACTGAAAGATTCATGTCTCCTTTCATTTCTGGGAATTTTTCTTGCTTAGTTGCTTCAGTAATCTCTTCCTTTTCTCTATTATTTCTTTCTAAAACTACTGTTGGTTGAATAATAGATCTCCCAGTTTGATTATCCTCATATTTCTTATTACTTATCTTTTTGCTTTCAATTTTAGGACATTTACTTGACTTTTGTCTTATGACAAAATCCTGAAATTTCAACATTGTTTATTTTGGTCTTTGTCAGGCTGCTATATAGCCTGTCTTCATATATCTGATGATTCTTGGTTGACCCGTTCATATTTAGGAATACAGCTTTGGGCTTACTGGGTATTCTGTTTATATTTCAGTGAGGCTTGTCAAGAGATAGGTTTCACTTTAGAGTTAACAAGCATAGAAGTGGACATTAAAGGATATGTCCAAATGCCAGAGGATTACGTTAGTTCTATTCATACGGTAAGTTCAATGTGTTTAGAGAAGAACGTGCAGGCTTTTTTAGGCTGAAAGTTTATCAGGTTACTTTTGGTTACAAGCAACAAAATTGATTACAGACTGGTTCATAAAATAAAATGTTGTCCTTTATTTCAGGAAGTTCAGAGAGGTTGACTCTAGACACCATATAGTCAGTGGCTCAGTGCTGTCCTCAAGGAACCAGGTCTTTTCCTTTTCTCTCCTCTGTCATTCTCTTTGCCTAGGCTTTGTATTTACAATGGCTTCCTTTGTGGTTGCTGGATGGCTATAGCAATTCTGGGTATCACATCTGGATCTGGTTATATCTGAAAGAAGAAGAGACTGTCTTTTCTTTTACTTTTCTTTTAGAGCCAGGGAGCCTCCCAGAATTCTTAGCAGATTTCCTCTCATATTTCTAGCCGGAATCAGTTCATGCTCATTCCTAATCATTCACTGGTAAGGGGAATGAGCTTAGCATAATTTGCCAGAACTTATCAGGATCTACCTCTGGAGCTTGCGGATGAGGGTCCATATAGGGTAGGAGCAGATACCTAATAAAAACCAGAGTTCTTTCAGAGAAATTAAGATGAGAGATGGATGCTTGTGGGTCACCCACAGACTTTTGCATGAGGGTAAATGCCTGACTGTCCAAATTTTTACCACTGGGGTGGCATGTAACAAGTTTTTTGCAGAATTTCACTTTATTTGCTGCTTTCTCAACCTTACTTCCTTTCTGTCCTTTATCATCATATTAGACTTTTTAAGCTGCCATTCCCTTGTATAGTCTAGGCCTGTGACTTTCTCTGCTCAGTTTCTTTTGTCTGAGACACTTTTAATCATTTTTCATCTTCCAGAAATCTGTTGCTGCTATTCATTCACTAATTGATTTCCTTTGTTGCTTCATATTCATATTATATTTAGAAGGTTTGAGCACATAAAAAAGCAGAAGATAATATAATAATTCATTGTATTCAATATCAATAGTTACCAATTCATAACCAATTCTTTTTCATCTATGCTCGCATCCATTCCCCCCAGGATTCTCCCCCACCCCTACCACATTAGTTTGAAGCCTTTTACTTTCGTTTTGATGTGAAGGAGATTATGTAGATGCTCAGGTTGCCATCTTGCATTTAGTAGAATGCTTTGAGACTTAAAAATGACTCAGGGTAAAGAAACATACAGCCTTGAACTCTGAGTCCTGTTTTCTGTTGCTAGACAACTAAATTTTATATATTCAAATGCTACATTTGTGCCAAGTCAAAGATACAGCTTCTATATTATCGGGACATACTGAGAGAAGAAGGTAATCATGTTTAGCATTACACTCTATATAGCATGTTAAATGCTGATGATCAAAATCATTGACTCCTCAGCCCTCATCTTATTTAAAATTTGGTATTTTAGTAGACCTTTTTGGCCTTACTGCTGTTAATACTTTTTTCCCCTCTTTACTTCAAAACCAAATCAACTGCAGATCAATGAATGAAATTAAAAATCTCCAGTACCTACCTCGGACCAGTGAACCCCGTGAAGTCCTCTTTGAAGATAGGACAAGAGCTCATGCTGATCATGTAGGTCAGGGGTTTGACTGGCAGAGTACGGCTGCTGTTGGGGTTTTGAAAGCTGTACAGTTTGGTGAATGGTAAGTTAATGGAACTCAACTGCAAGATTGGTTAATGTTGTCTTAAGAAAATGTGGACTCAATTTGAAAGGTTGGGGACAGTTTTTTTTTTTAATTGTGGTAAAATGCACATAATATAAAATTAAAATCTTAACCATTTTTAAGTGTACAGTTCAGTAATGTTAAGTATATTCACATTGTTGTGAAACAGATCCCTAGAACTTTTTCATCTTGCTAACTGTAACTCTACACCCATTAATCAGTAACTCCCTTTTCTCCTCTCCCCCTGGTTCCTGGTAAACATCATTCTACTTTTTGTTTCTATGAATTTGACTACTTTAAATACTTCATATAAGTGGAATTAAACAGGTGTCTTTTTGTGAGTGACTTATTTCAGTTAGCATATGTTCAAGGTTCATCCATATTGTAAGGTGTCATAATTTCCTTTTTAAGGTTGAAGAGTTACTCCATTATACGTATATGCCACATTTTGTTTGTCCATTTATCTGTCAGTGGGCATTTGGGTCGCTTCAACCTTTTGGCTGCTATGAACATGTCCATGCTTTCATTCTTTAGGTATATATACCTGGCAGTGGAATTGCTAGATCATATGGTAATTTGTTTTTAATTTTGGGAGGAACTGCTATACTGTTTTTCATAGAGGTTGCACCCTTTTACACTCAGTTGGGGCCCAGTTTTAACAAGGCTCAGAACATATTTAAAAACTGTATTTTACTTTATTTTTCGTGTTTGGCCTTCGATATTACCATAGAGTTTGACCTTTTTTAGAGTTACCGTTCAATCATGGGTTGACAGTAAGTATTTCAAGTTACAGATCATTTAGCTTTTCCCCCTCTCTACTTTGAAAACAGGAAGGTGTGATATTTGTGTGGCGGAAATGTATTCTGTCCATTTCTTTCCATCCTGATGATGACATTATAGGGTGGCATGGAGACGGTGGAACAAAGTGTTTAGAAGATACAAATGCATCTAGTTTAGAATAAAACTTTGTTTTTAGTCATTGATGTTTTAGTTTTATAACAACTAATTTTAATTTTTAAAAAAAACGCTTTATTGGTGTTTTATTTTTTTAAAGTTGACTAAAGGAACAAATGTATAATTTGTCCTTAGGAGTTAGGCATCTATTTCTTTGTTAGTGTAGAAGTTCCAGGAGTAGGAAGATTGAAATTTGTCATCATTTTTGATTATGAGATGCTTTTTTCTAAAGCTTAATTTTGTTAATTTTAGGAGTGACCAGCCTCGCATAACCAAAGATGTGATTTGTTTTCATGCTGAGGATTTTACTGATGTTGTACAGAGGCTTCAGTTAGACCTTCATGAACCTCCAGTTTCCCAGGTAATAATAACTTTGGAAGTGAGATTTTGGAAATCAGCATCTGTACCTGTTTAATTTTGCATTTTATCTTATAGTTGGATACATGGGATAGTGAGTTTAATTTTATTACTATTAAAGGCTGTTTGTGGAGGTGTTGAAAATAATTAAAGCAGAGCTTCCTAAGCAGAATGCTTACGATCCCTTCAGTCTTTGGGATGCCAGGTGGGCCTGGGATGGTCAGAGGGCCCAGGATACTCAGTTCAGGCCATGAGCAGTCTCAGCTGTTAATAACCCCATTGCGGTGGGTGCTCTCACCTGCAAAAGGCTGAAAGACAGTGAAGGAGCAGATAAATGTTGCCTTTATGTGGGCAAAGAATATTGATATTTAGTTGCATTTTGAAATAGTTATTTCAGTGATTCCCTAGGCCATTCTAATTTTAACCTGTACTTTGTTACTAGAAAAGTAATAAAATATGAGGAAAAATGTGTCTCAAGAATTGTAGGAAATTTTAGAAAGTTGTATATCACATAGTATTGTTTAGCTTTAATTTGATCCTGCTCTTTTCCTGTGCTAATTATAATATTTTGACTGCATCATTACATATTCTACTTTAAAATCTCATGCAACTTTTTTCCTCTCTTCAGTGTGTGCAGTGGGTGGATGAAGCAAAACTAAACCAAATGAGGCGGGAAGGCATTCGTTATGCTAGAATTCAGCTGTGTGACAATGATATCTACTTCATCCCTAGAAATGTCATTCATCAGTTCAAAACAGTGTCAGCAGTTTGCAGCTTAGCCTGGCATATAAGGCTTAAACAGTACCACCCCGTTGTGGAAGCCTCGCAAAACACAGAAAGCAGTTCTAACGTGGACTGTGATTTAACTGGAAAGAGAGAATTAGAAGTTGACTCCCAGTGTGTGAGGATAAAAACTGAATCTGAGGAAACATGCACAGAGATGCAGCTTTTGACAACTGCTTCATCGTCCTTCCCACCTTCATCTGAACTTAATCTACAGCAAGATCATATGACTCAGCCTATTCCAGTTTTAAAGGTGGAAAGTAGACTGGACTCTGACCAGCAACACAATCTACAGGAACATTCAAGCACTCCTGTGTGATATGTAGATATTCAAACACATTTTTTAACTTTTTTAAATTTTGATGTGAAGTTATAGTTTTATAACTGGCTTAAGTTAAGTTTTATTGGAGAAATCTTGCCTATAATTCTATAAAGAGAAATGACATTCCACAAATGTCAAGCATATCTTTTTTACACAGATTATGCAAAGTTAAGAGTTGTATCTTATCCCGTTAGTACAGTATGTAATAGTGGGTCTGCTGCTACTTTCTGTTTTAAGGTGTGAGGTAACAATTCAATCTCTTCTTCAAATCTAAATGAGAATTCTATGGAATAACAGATTCTTATTTGGTAAATTATTCACTTCCTTTAATTTTATCTTGCCTTGTCTCTTGCCATATTTGCTGTTTTTATGATAGAAGATCAGATGGTTTAGTACTTGTGCTTTTATGGCACAGATTCAATATCTACAGTAAAAATGGCATAGGTTATAGGAAAGAATTCCTGCATCTTGTACATGGGCAAGTCAGTTATTTAGTTCCAACCATAAAGAACAGGTAGTTTCTAAGGAATTCAGTGGCTCTCTGATTTCTTAACAAAAGAGAAAGCACAGCACTTTCTGATCCAAACTGTCTTTTTTTGTATCTGTTATTTAAAGTCCAGTGGATATTGCAATTAAAAATATCTAAAGATGAATAGTCCTTGGTCATTCATTCTCCATGGTTCATTAATCTCTTCTAGAATACATGGTAACTGTGGAAGATATTTTGGGTAAAAGAGAGAATGTTGACATGATACTCTGTTGTTCTGCTCCCTAGCATCCTCACATTTTGTGTGGATACTTTTGCTTCCTAAACTGATCATGAGTATCAGACTTAGAGATATCTTTCAGATGAGGCTGCCATATTTTGTGCATGAAACTTAGGAAAAACTATTTTTGTCACCTGGCATCAACCTCTTCATGATAAAGATCTGTTGAGATACTTCACAGTTTCAACTGATGAATACCTGGGTTTATTTATTATTACTCTGTGTTGCTACTGTCTAATAAAGAATATGGCACTAGACTTCATCCTAGAGTTTCAGGTAGCCTAATCCTTATTAGTGCCTGCGTATTTAACAATTTTTTTTCGAACAGGCACAGTTCATATAGCTAGTGTAGTCTTATAACTTCCTATTATTTTAGAATGTTAATGTGATACACATTTCACTTTCTCTTAGTTAATAATACAGTAGGCCTTTTGTTTATTAAAGGAAGAGTACTCCCCACACCTAAGACCAGATTCTTGTATCTATCTACCTGGTTATAGTGCAATTTGGAGATTTTTTTTTCTGGAGGGTGAGATTTGGAGTATTTACATTAACATAGGCAAAAAAAAGATGCTGCTTTATTATCTCTGTCACCATGAAAACTTAGCTGCATCTTCTGAAATATCAAATATGAATTTTCTCTAAAATATTCTGAAATAGGTTAAATCTTATATAAATATTACTTTGTGCAATATTGTTGTGTAGTTAAATGCATATTAGCAAAGTATAGAGGTCACTGTGTAAACCGATAGAAAAGTAACCATCAGCAAATACTGCAGTGATTAGATAGAATCTGTATTATTCCTTATGTATCTGTATATGTATGTACTCTCTGTTACAGAGGATGAAGGCAAATAGAGAAACAGTTCAATGTAAACCATTTATGAATTGGAAGTGATGTTGGTTTTAGTTATCTTTGTAAATAAGGTAATTAGAATGGTATGAAAAGTAATGTGATTATTGCAGGGGTGTTTTAAAATCGTGGGTATAAATTTTAGGGTAAATTCTAGTTTATCATGGCTAGTTTTTAAGGGACCTGCCTTTGAGGGTGTTTTTTGTTATTTTGTTATTTTAGGGGGAGGGGGTTAATCACAAAGTATGTGGGTTTGGGTTATTTCTTGTTTTTGTGTTTCTGTCCAGAAGAATTTCATAGAGCTTTACCAGGCTGTGCAAAGTAAAATTCTTCTCAGGCAACATTTGCTTTTTAAAATAATCATGAAGAACAAGGTTGTTAAAGCAAAAACTTTTTATTTTTTTCTTGTCTTCCAAGATCCGATTTCCCTCTCCCACTTGCCATCCAGCAGATGCCATCTGTCATCCAAGCTGGTCATTGCTAATAAACAAGGAGACTGTCTCCTGACAGCCAGCACTGTATATAATCACTCAGGAACCAGCGGATCTGCAAAGACCTACAATCAAAAGCAAATCCCCATTTTCTTTTTATTATAAAACATTCTACCCTCAACTCCAATAATAACATATTAAAAGAGTATAAAAATGTTTAAAATCATGTACTAATAAATTCATTGTATGTTAGAATTGCAATAGAACCGAGAGAGAAACATATAGCTAGTAATGTATCTGGAAACTGAATGTCCTATGTGAGTATTAGATTTTAAGAGCATGCTTTAAAGACTGATGATATAAAGCGCAAGTTTTGAGTTTCTTACTGCTTTAAAGCTGTATCCTAGTTTAGTGATACAAATGATAGCAACTTTTCTAAAATCATTAAATTATTTGGTTTGGTGGAGTGAGGCATGGAACAATCTGGCGTCTTCTGATTTGTAAAATAGTGATGGCAGTGAAGTTGTAACTGAAATTTAAGCTGATCTTCCTTTTTTGGTATGTTATCCATTGTGCCAACTCTTTGAGATTACTTGCAGAATGTGGCTAAAAGTTTCAGTATTTTGTGGAGCAGAGGGATATTTTTTAAATGTGCTTATGGAAAGGACCCAGTAAATGAGTAAACTTAGTAACTAGAATGACTTTATGGTAGTCACTAATCAGGAGAAAGGTCTTCCCCTGCCCCAGAAGTCATTCTATAATTACCAAGATATGCTAGGAGTAGGATTATGAGTCAAAGAAGTACCCCAAATTCATAAAGCAATAATAATAAAAACTACATATGTTTCCCCTCCAAAGTTTTAACTCTTTAAAAATGAATTCCTAGGCTTAATTGTATTTTTAATTTGCTAATTTTAGTACTTAGAATTTGTTTCACTGATATTTTATTTTGAATTAAAGACTTTTGAAAGGTGCCCTTTTCCCCTTAGAGACAGTTGGAATAACAGTTGACTAATATTGAAAGTTCTTGTAGGGGGAAAAAGGAGCTTATTAAATAAAATTATTTACTGAACCTTAGGAAAAGATGTCTTGCATCAGTCTTAATAGGCATAAAGTTCATGCTTAATGACTGGAGAAACTTTTGCTTATTGCCTTTCCCTCTATAAATATTGTCTAGAATGAAAGCTAATTTAGGAACAAGACTCAAAAATTCAAAAAAACCCTTAGTGCATATATTCTTGATTATTATTATTAGCTCATTATTTGATCACTTATTTTCATCTATATTTGCCATTAACAATTTATTTGCATTTATATCTTTAGAATGAGTTTGTGCTTTCTGATAAATCTGTTCTATCATTGCTACAAGTTTTAAAGAACTGTTCAGGGGTTCATATTTCTGCTAAGTATTATTTTTTTAAAAACAGGTTGTAGCTGTATTTATTGGTCATGCAGTAAGTAGAGGAAATGTACAAGACAGATGTTTTTCTTTAGCACATAAGGGACCTATCCTCATCCTGAAAGTTTGTTGCTTTAAAAGCAAGTATCTCTCCATAAATATTATGGCCTTCCATTTTCTTCATAAATCTTTTAGGATTCACTTGTGCATGTAGTTGAGACCAGTGTCTCTTAATATAGCACTTTTCAATTCTCTCTAAAGAAAGGATACTTATGTACTACTTCTATCACATGTTGTAAATTTTCATGTAATAGTGTTTTCTGTGACTAAACTCCATTTTGATTGGCAGCTAAGACTTTTTTTCCTGTGGCTTTAATTTATCTAAGAGGTCTTTGCATATAGATGAAATGTATAATTTGCCTGGCGGACTATTTGCGTTTTGTGGCCTTAGTTTGTTTATTGACATTAATGAGTGTTTTAAAAAGGTTTTTAATGAATAGTCTTAAATCTAAATTTGTGTGAATAATAATCCTTTTAACACAGTGCTTTTTTGTAGCTGTCTAAGTGTGTTAAGTTGTTAAGCTATTTCTTTGTAAAATAGGACAATGGAATGCATAGAGGTTTTTTTTTTCCTGTAAAGTATTTTTTTAATAAACAAAGTCTGATTTGTCCTTTACTGATGTTTCGTGACAAAATGAATAGCACGTGTGAATTCTAGCCAACTGGATCCTGTTTTTAAAGTATTTATCCCTTCTCTGTCCCCTATTATTTTGTACTATTTTAGAAAATCTTGACTTCTTTCCTAAAGAAAAGGTCATAGATACCGGGGGATAATTTCATCCATATCTAGAGGCAGTTAGTTTGGGGGAGGAAGAAAACCTACACTTGGCATTTGTGGCAGTTAGGCCTCTTGCTGCATAAATTGGTTTATACCTATGAGAGAACGATCTTAAATTTTTGTTCTGGGGATGTCGATACTTTTGAAAGTACATGCATGCAGTGTTAGTTAATGAAGGTGGTTTGTAGACATTTCAAATGTCATTGATGTGTTAAGTGACGTAATTCAGTGGATTTTTTCCTCCTCAGTTTTTGTGTGAACTTCTCTTTAGTTGAGGTACCTAACCTAAGCACTGATAGTTCTTGCTTATGATTAGGAAAGGAAAAAGAAGGGAACTAACGTCTTTTGAGTAACTGTTGAGGGCCTGGCACTTCATATGAGGATATCTCATTTAATCCTCACAGCCTTGAGTAGGAAGGTAACAATACAATCTCTACAATACAGGTGAGAAAACAGGCTTGTTAAGTTGAATAAATTACCTGAAATCACATAATGGGAGCAGGGATTTGAATGCTCTGGGTTCAGAGCCCGTGAGGTTCAGTGAGCCTTAGGAAGCTCTGAAACTTTGTACATGGGGCTCCTGAAAGATGATTTGCTACTTACCAGTTTTCCCTAGTCTTACCTGATTTCAGTTCTTCCAGGAACAACCCCCCACAGCCTCTTTGTGTGCTAAGCAATGAAGTAAAATATTTAGTGTAATTTACATCTGAAAGCAAATACTTAGATATACAAAAAATGACTCATTTTTCTAGTGTTGTTTTTTGGTTTTTTGTGGGGTTTTTTTTGTTTTTTTTTTTAAGTTAGCCATTGTCTTGAAACCCAACAGAATTGTTATGTTTAGCTCTAAGGACTGGAAAAGCTGTCAGGAAGCAAAAGCAGAAAGGAAACCACTGCCACTGTAGGAAATATAAAAATAAATCAAGCCTGGGTGAAACTTAAATTAGTTCTGTGGGAGTTACTTTTACCTTAGTCGATTTTCCTCATCAGTTAAAACGGGGATAACTCCCACCTTATGTCGATTTGATAATCAAAAATAATGATATAAAACATTTAGAACTGCAATTCTTAGGCTTTCTGAAGTAGTCTAATCATTATTAGTTTTAACTGATCCAAACACTACAATGCTGGGCAAGGACAATGCTTCCAGTGAGGTGAGAATGGCCGTTAGGGGTCAGTGTTCCATTCGTGGCCAAAAAAAAAAAAAAAAAAAAAAAAAAAAAAAAATACAGAGGAGGAAAGAGGCATAAAACCTTATCAATGTATTCTTAAATATTCATTTGAGGTCGCAACCGTTCCTTTCTCCTGGCCTCTATCAACCTGCTTGAATTCTTCACCTAGAAATAGTTCTTTCCGCCGCTACCTTCCCCTGCTCTAATTTGGGGAAGTGTCCTGGAACTGCCCCAAGTCTTGGCCCTCTTCTTCCTTTACCCTTGAGCACCCAGGAAGCTTAATTAAATCCCAGAGCTGCTGAGGAGCGGGAGAGAAAGGGAATTAATAAGCCGCGCAGCCTGCCAGGCCTTTCGTCCCAGGACAGCATAAGTTCGTGAAAAGATTCGTTCATTCAGCAAAAGTTGAGAACCTGTGTGCCAGGCTCGTGCCAGGCCCTAGTCTCTGACCTCACGGAGCCCCCAGCCCACTGAGGAAGACCAATCGTAAATAAACACAAAGAAACAAACACAAGGAAAGATAAGGGTTGCAAAAAAATGAACGGGGAACTCTTGGAATATCTGGACCGACCTCATTTAGATGGATGGCTGAGAAAGCCGTTTCTGAGGAGTGACCTGAAAGGTGATCTGGCGGAGCTGCTCTTGGCCTTGATCTCCACGTAGCTCCCCAGACCCTCGGTCGCGAAACCCGGCGGAGGCTCAGCGGGAAGGCCCCGGGCTGGGGGCGGAGCCATTTTCACAGCAAAACCCGGAAAGCGGAAGCCGCGGCCTCGCTGTACCGTGTTCTGCGGAGCTGCCGTTGCCCAGCTCTCCGCCGGCTGAGTCACGGCCCGGCCCGGCCCGGCCTAGCGAGGACCGCCGCCCCGCAACAGCTACCACCCAGGCCTTGGGACCTCAGCACTTGACCATTCCAGCCGGACACAAAGCCTTTTGCCGTTGCCGTAGTCACCGGCAGCCTAGTGAAGACCCCCTTCACTTTTTACCCCCTCCTTTCCCAGCTCATTCTTTGCTTATTTTAGGGTCAGTCCGATGACCCTATAGGTCAGGCTTGGAGGGCGCGGGCTCCCTGGCAACAGACTGCCCTCCTCTGGGCGCTGGGCGGCCGGCTACTTCTGAGGTTGGGGCGGCCTTCTCAGTCTCCATGGTAACGGCCCCGCCGCCGTCTCCGCCTCGGAGGGATGATGAGGCCTGCAGGGCCCGCCGCCTCGCCCCCGGCCTTACGGCTGGGCCGGGGCCACTGAGGAGGAAGGTCCCGGCCGCCGGACTGCGGGGCAGCGGGCACCAGGTGAGAACCGGACTCTGGGGAGCGGGGGAGGTGGGGGTGCAGGTCAACTCCAGCGACCTCCCCTCCTCCCCCTCTCCCCTGCATCCCTGAACACACTCGCACAAAATATCGCAGAGACGCTTCTCTGGTCGCCACTGCGCCAGACGTTTTTTTGGTATGCTTTTGTTTTTGTTTTATTCCTGGCAAACGGCCGGAGAACGAGACGTTCAGCAGCTCATGGAGAGGCTGAGGGAAGCGTTTTTTGAGTTCTACCCAAACTGGGAGAGTACCTTTCAGCAACTGGATTCACCGACTGGTTTTCCTTCATTTTCAGTGAAATCCCATTCTCTGATTGGAGACACAGATGGCCTCAAATGAGAGAGATGCTATATCGTGGTACCAAAAGAAGGTAATATCAATGTATTTTTATTTGTAAAGCATGCTTCCTCCGAAAAGCTCCCACAAAGAATACTTATCATGTTAGTTTTCTCTGAGTTTGCTAGTTGAAGGTATTCTTACACAATATCTCTCAACATAAATGGAAAAACTGATGTACAAGGTCATTAGGTCTTTTGAACTCAGTTCCAGGTCCACTAATAAGATTTTCAACCTCCCATCTGTGGGCTGCATTCGTAGTGTCACAGCAATGCTTTGAGAGTTTGCTTCTGATCAAACTGCTGTTTTTTCAGACATAAAACTTTTATCTACACAGCTCAGATTGGTACTCTCAATAGTCTTAATGAGCTTTTTCCATTACCTTTTATTTCTCTCATTTCCTACTGATGTTTTTCTTAAATGGACATATCTTTTAAGGTGATATATAATTTAAAATATTTTGGACATTGCTTTTTAACTTACTTTTTTTTTAGATCCAGTCAACTTTAGAATTTTGAAGGAAATAGTCCTTGGAAATAATCATTTATTCCACCCTCAGAGAAGCACAAACATTTCCCAGATTTTTTTTTTAATTTTTATTTATTTACTTATTTAATTTATTTTTGGGCTGCGTTGGTTCTTCCTTGCTGCACATGGGCTTTCTCTAGTTGCTGCAAGCGGGGGCTACTCTTCATTGTGGTGCACAGGTTCCTCATTGTAGTGGCTTCTCTTGTTGTGGAGCACAGGCCCCTAGGTGCATGGGCTTCAGTAGTTGCGGCACATGGGTTCACTTGTGGCTCACGGGCTCTAGAGCACAGGCGCAATAGTTGTGGCGCACGGGCTTAGTTGCTCCGCAGCATGTGGAATCTTCCCAGGGCAGGGCTCGAACCCGTGTCCCCTGCATTGGCAGGTGGATTCTTAACCACTGCGCCACCTAGGAAGTACCCAGATATCATATTGATACTTACTAGTTTTCATGACTTTTGTGAGACTTGACCCAAATAAAAGGATTTCCTTTGCATCATTTAAGTAGTCTACTTCCTATTTCAGATTGGCGCATATGATCAGCAGATATGGGAAAAGTCAATCGAACAGACTCAGATTAAGGTAAATTGATTTCTTTGATTTTTTCGCTTTGTTTTACTGCATTAATGTGAAGAGTGGATTGTACTTATTTTTTAAAAAATTTTGCACTTATCCATCAAGTATGGCATTCTTTGTTCTTTGAAGTTTATAAAGAAAACAACACTGTAGAGGGGATGATAAATGACAATTGACGTTTGGTCTCCGTATCAGGGAAATAGAAAGGGGTAGTTGGTTTATGATGAATTTGAAAGCAGATGTCTCGTATAAATGGTGCTGTGGCTCTTTAACTCTGGCGGTAGTTAGAGTTAGTTGTGGTAATGCAAGCCCAGTATTTCCAGAGCTTCAGGGTTTTCAAGAGAAGCTGTGAATATGCACTTTTCAATGAAATATCCAGGTTTTTTTTAGAGCATCTCCTCCTCCTGTTCCCTCCTCTACTTCCTCTTCTCCCCCCCTTCTCCCCTTGCCCTTCCCTCTCCTCCCTTACCTCCTCTTCCTCTTTTTCTTCCCTGAAAGTCAAATAAAATCCATTTGTTGCCTAAATCACTTTTTCAATTACTGGTTTAGAGTATGGTCTTAAGTATTTCAGGTTCTTAAACTTTTTTCTACATTGCTTTTGGAACTGAGCAGATTCTTGGAGTTATTTCATGCTAGCCAAGCAACCAAAAATTGATGTGTAATTCAGAATGCTAATTTATTAATTTATAATAGGGGAGAGTTTAATAATCCTGTGTTCCAAAATCAGAGTTGTGGGTTCAACATGTATGGGGGGGGGGTGGGTTGCAAATTAGTCATGGAAAGGTTGCTTGGTAGCCAAATGTAATTGCATAGTCTTCAGAGATATGGAAAAGCCTAAAGACCATCCTTCCCTTATAGAATATCTCTCTATTGACCTTAATACTTAGGTCAGGGTCTTACCTCCTTGGAAAGTACTGAGTAATGGCTGGTAGATTCTTGTTCTTGGACCTTTCTATTTTAAGGATTCTTTCACAGACCCTCTATTAACATTAAAAATATATGTATGTATATATGGCTGTAATACAACTTAATAGTTTGTTCTATTTATCTCCAAGTCAGATTGATTGGACTGGAATGTTTAAATCTCGGGAGGAATACTTTTAGGACACATTTTTTTTATAAGCCAGTCAACTAGAAAGTTGTTTGATGTGGTACTTGGCTAACTTCTCACAATTTTGTACAGTCCTTGGTGTTTTATATTAATAGGAGATGGGGTTAGGACAAATAAATCCCCCAATTTTATTTTGTAACTCTCTAAATTCTGTCCTGTTACTCTTTTGTACTCTCTAAAAAGTATGGATAGTAAGTCTGGTATAATTGAAAGAGCACAGAACTGGGAGTTGGATCTCCACTTGTGATATCTGTCTAGCCATGTGATCTTGAACAAGCACTGTAGTTTGTCTGGGTTTTGGTTTATTTATCCTTAAAAGCATTTTAATTCCTGCTGTAGAATTTCCTTACCTACCTCCTTCCCCTACCCAATTTAAATATTTCCTCAACTCTTATTTTCATGCCATTTTATACATACCTTCCTTTTGGTACACCATATCCTGTGTTATTTGTTAACCTGTGTGTTTTCCTGGACCTCAAGGTCAGGAATTGCATTTGTATCCCACTCTTAGTATAGGAACTCATTGTTTCTGTATTTGATTAAACCCCACCTATTATGTATATTTTGATTCATTGTTTTCTCATAAGGCAATCTAATACCTCCTTAATGTATACTTTTTAATTTAGCAGTGAAAGAATAAAATTAAAGAGAACTCTAAAAATTTACTCAATTAATGTACCAAGGCCTCCCAGGTGCTAAGGACAGAGTTAACAACACACACATGGTTCTTGTCTTCATGAATTTTACAGTCTAATGGTGGTGGGAGAAAAGCCAAGTTATCCTTTTATGTATGTTTAAGTCTTAGATGAAAATTGACAAAGTATAGGATATGAAGAAGTATTTAATGCAATTTAAAATAGATTACATGAATATAAATATTTTTGAAAACAAATTAAAAAAGAAAAAAGGAAAAAAATTAAAGAACAAAAAATAAACATATTAACATTAGATCATAATACAATAAAATTAGAAATTACATAATAAAAATATTCAAAATTATAAAAAACATAAATTTTAAAAATCTTAACTTGGATCATGAAAAGTGCTAGGAACTGTTCTACAAACATTTATTGAGCTACTATGTTTAAAGCATTTTGCTAGGTGCTGAGCACAAGGAGAAAAGTATTTACAAACAGAAGTACAGTGCTTGTATAAGGGAAGAATAAGTAGCCCAATCTGGTTGGAGTATAATGTATGCATATGAGATGATAGGTCATAAATCAGTTTGGAGCTGAGTCAACTGCTTTACTAAGAGCTTTAGATACTGTACTATAGAAAATGGAAAAATCTGTATGGTTTTTGAGTAGTGGGGCCACATCATATCTGTATTTTTGAAGTATCAAAATAAAAATGTAGATACAACAGAATTTGTAGAATGCTTCCAAAGTAACACTTGATGAAATTATATCACTCTAAACGTCTGTATTAACAAAAAATGTCTAGCTTGACTAGGAAGAAAGAGTAACAATGATTCAAGTTAATATATGAAGAATCTGAGAAATAAAACAATAAGTCAAAATAAAGAAGGGGAAGAAATGTTAAAAAAAACCTGAAACAGTATTTATGTATTCTTCATTTAACAAATATTTGTTGAGTACCTACCTACCATGTGTCAGGCAGTAGGCTAAGCATTATATCTATATAATGATGAACAGAAAACAGCATTTTTTTCCTTCATGGAATTTATGGTAAAGTGGGAGACAAACAATAATAAAATCAATCCTACTAATGAATAAAAATTACTTTGTGATAAATGCTAAGAAGGAGAGCTATTATTTGCAACCTATTATACTTGTAACAGGGAAATAGACCTAGTCAAGGAGGTCAGAGAAGCCTTCCCTGAAGAATTGATGCTTCAGATGAGATCCTAAGGATGAATAGCAGTTAATTAGGTCAAGAACAAATATACTAATCCTACACAAACTCTTGCAGAAAGCACAGGAGGAAATATGTTTCCCAGCTCATTTTATGAGACTAGTATTACCCTGATTCCAAAGCCAGACAAAGACACCACAAGAAAATTTGTCATAAGGATACTACAAAGCTACAGTAATCCATACAGTATGGTATTGGCACAGAAACAGACACATAGATCAGTGGAACAGAATAGACAGCCCAGAAATGAACCCACACTTATATGGGCAAGTAATCTATGACATAGGAGGCAAGAATATACAATGGGGAAAAGACAATCTCTTTAATAAGTGGTGTTGGGAAAGCTGGAAAGCTACATGCAAAAGAATCAAACTGGACTACACTCTCACATGATGCACAAGAATAAATTCAAAATAGATTAAAGATTTAAATGTAAGACCTGAAAGTATAAATGTTCTAAAAGAAAACAGAGGCTGTACACTCTTTGACATTGGTCATAGTAATATTTTTTTGGATGTGTCTCTTCAGTCAAGGGAAACAAAAGCGAAAATAAACAAATAGGACTACGTCAAACTAAAAGGCTTTTGCATAGTGAAGGTAACTATCAGTAAAATGGAAAGACTACCTACTCAATGAGAGATATTTGCAAATGGTATATCCAATAAGGGATTAATAGTCAAAATATACAAAAAAATTCATATACCTCAATATCAAAAAATCCAACAACCCAATTAAGAAATGGGCAGAGGATCTGAATAGACATTTTTCCAAAGAAGACATACAGATGGCCAGTGGGCACATGAAAAGATGCTCGACATGGTAGTCCTCAGGGAAATGCAGATCCAAACCACCATGAAATATCACCTCACACCTGGCAGAAGGGCTATGATCAAAAAGAACAAATCCTGGTAAGGATGTTGAGAAAAGGGAACCCTTTTGAACAGTGGTGGGAATGTAAATTGGTGCAGCCATTATGAAAAACAGTATGAAGATTCCTCAAAAAATTAAAACTAGACCTACCATACAACCCAGCAATTCCACTGCTGGTTATTTATTTGAAGAAAACAAAAAGACTAATTAAAAAAGATATATGCACCCCTATGTTCATTGCAGCATTATTTGCAATAGGCAAGATATGGAAGCAACCTAAGTGCCCATCAACAGGTGGATAAATAAAGAAGATGTGGTATCTATACACAATGGAATATTACTCAGGCATAAAAGAATGAAATATTGCTGTTTGTGACAACATGGATGGCCTTACAGGATATTATTCTAAGTGAAATAAGTCAGACAGAGAAAGACAAATACTGTATGATTTCAGTTATGTGCAGAATCTAAAAAAATAGATGAACAAACTTAACAAAACAGAAAAAGACTTATAGATAGAATAAACAGGTGGTTGCCAGAGAGGGTGGTGAGGGGAAGAAATAGGTGAGAGAGATTAAGCAGTATAAATTTACAGTTGCAGAATAAATGACTCACGAGTATGAAATGTACAGTATGAGGTATATAGTTAGTAGTTATGTAATATCTATGTATGGACAGATTATAACTAGACTTATATTGGTGATCATTTCAAAATATATAGAAATATGGAATCACTATGTTGTATAACAGGAACTAACCGACTGTTTTAGGTCAACTGAATTTCAAAAACAAACTCACTCATAGAAAAAGAGATCAGATTTGTGGTTACCAGAGGTGGGGGGTTGGGGGAAGGGGAATTGGATGAAGGCAGTTGTAAGGTACAAACTTCCAGTTATAAGTACTAGGAATGTAATGTACAACATGATAAATATAAATAATGCTGCTGCATGTTATATATGAAAGTTGTTAAGAGAGTAAATCCTAAGAATTCTCATCATAAGGAAAAAAATTTTTTTCTATTTCTTTTTTTTTTGATGTAGCATGCATTTTAATTTTTATTTTTTAGCCTTTTTCTTTTAAAGCTCTTTATTGGAATATAATTGCTTTACACTGTTGTACCGCTTTTGCTGTACACCAAAGTGAATCAACTGTATTTATACATATATCCCCATACCCCCTGCCTCCCACCCTCCCTATCCCAGCCCTCTAAGTGATCACCCATCATCGAGTTGAACTCCCTGTATTATGTAGCAACTTCCCACTAACTATCTATTTTAAAGTTGGTAGCGTATATATGTCAGTGCTACTGTCTTACTTTGTCCCAGCTTCCCCTTCACCCCCACCCCCCACTCTGTGTCCTCAGGTCCGTTCTCTACATCTGCATCTTTATTCTTGCCCTGTCACTGGGTTCATCAGTACCATTTTTTTAGATTCCATATATATGAGTTAGCATATGGTATTTGTTGTTCTCTTTCTGGCTTACTTCGCTCTGTATGACAGACTCTAGGACCATCCACCTCACTACAAATAACTCAATTTCATTCCCTTTTATGGCTGAGTAATATTCCATTGTATATATATGTCACATCTTCTTTATCCATTCGTGTGTTGATGGGTATTTAGGTTGCTTCCCTGTCCTGGCTATTGTAAATAGTGCTCCAATGAACATTGTGGTGTATGTATCTTTTTGAATTATGGTTTTCTCTGGGTATATGCCCAGTAGTGGGGTTGCTAGGTCATATGGTAGTTCCATTTTTAGTTTTTTAAGGAACCTCCATACTGTTTTCCATAATGGCTGTACCAGTGTACATTCCCACCAACAGTGCAGGAGGGTTCCCTTTTCTCCCACCCTCTCCAGCATTTATTGTTTCTAGATTTTGTGATGATGGCCATTCTGACTGGTGTGAGGTGATACCTCATTGTGGCTTTGACTTGCGTTTCTCTAATGATTAGTGATGTTGAGCATCTTTTCATGTGTTTGTTAGCCATCTGCATGTCTTCTTTGGAGAAATGTCTGTTTAGGTCTTCCACCCATTTGTGGATTGGGTTATTTGCTTTTTTGGTATTAAGCTGCATGAGCTGCTTGTATATTTTGGAGATTAATCCTTTGTCCGTTGCTTCGTTGGCGAATATTTTCTCCCATTCTGAGGGTTGTCTTCTTGTCTTGTTTATGGTTTCTTTTGCTGTGCAAAAGCTTTTAAGTTTCATTAGGTCCTATTTGTTAATTTCTGATTTTATTGCCATTATTCTAGAAGGTGGTTCAGAAAAGACCTTGCTTTGATTTATGCCATAGAGTGTTCTGCCTATGATTTCCTCCAAGAGTTTTATAGTGTCTGGCCTTACATTTAGGTCTTTAATCCCTTTAGAGTTTATTTTTGTGTATGGTGTTAGGAAGTGTTCTAATTTCATTCTTTTACATGTAGCTGTCCAATTTTCCCAGCACCACCTATTGAAGAGGCTGTCTTTATCCCATTGTATATTCTTGCCTCCTTTGTCAAAGATAAGGTGTGCATGGGTTTATCTCTGGGCTCTCTATTCTGTTCCATTAATCTATATTTCTGTTTTTGTGCCAGTACCATACTGCCTTGATCAGTGTAGCCTTGCAGTATAGTTTGAAGTCAGGAAGCCTAATTCCACCAACTCCATCTTTCCTTCTCAAGATTGCTTTGGCTGTTTGGGGTCTTTTGTGTTTCCATACAAATCGTAAGATTTCTTGTTCTAGTCCTGTGAATAGTGCCATTGGTAATTTCACAGGGGTTGCATTGAATCTGTAGATTGCTTTGGGTAAGACAGTCATTTTCACAATATTGATTCTTCCAATCCAAGAACATGGTATGTCCCTCCATCTGTATCGTCTTTGATTTTTTTCATCAGTGTCTTGTAGTTTTCTGCATACAGGTCTTTTGCCTCCTTAGGCAGGTTTATTCCTAGGTATTTTATTCTTTTTGTTGCAGTGGTAAATGGGAGAGTTTCTTTCATTTCTCTTTCTGCTCTTCCGTTGTTAGTGTATAGGAATGCAAGAGATTTCTGTGCATTAATTTTGTATTCTGCTACTTTACTAAATTCATCGGTTAGTGCTAGCAGTTTTCTGGTAGAATCTTTAGAGTTTTCTATGTATGATATCATGTCATCTGCAGTGACAGTTTTACTTCTTCTTTTCCAGTTTGTATTCCTTTTATTTCATTTTCTTCTCTGATTTCTGCGGCTAACACTTCCATAACTATGTTGAATAATAGTGGTGAGAGTGGACACCCTTGTCTTGTTCCTGTTCTTAGAGGGAATGCTTTCAGTTTTTCACCATTGAGAATGCTGTTGGCTGTTGGTTTGTCATATATGGCTTTTATTATGTTGAGGTAGTTTCCTTCTATACCCATTTTCTGGAGAGTTTTTATCATAAATGGATGTTGAATTTTGTCAGAAGCTTTTTCTGCATCTATTGAGATTGTCATATTGCTTTTATCCTTCAATTTGTTAATATGGTGTATCACATTGATTGTTTTGTGTATACTGAAGAATCCTTGCATTCCAGGGATAAACCCCACTTGATCATGGTGTATGATCTTTTTAATGTGCTGTTGGATTCTGTTTGCTAGTATTTTGTTGAGGATTTTTGTGTCTATATTCATCAGTGATATTGGCCTGTAATGTTCTTTTTTTGTGACATCTTTGCCTGGTTTTGGTATTAGGGTGATGGTGGCCTTGTAGAGTGAGTTTGGGAGTGGTCCTCCTTCTGCTGTATTTTGGAAGAGTTTGAGAAGGATAGGTGTTAGCTCTTCTCTAAATGTTTGATAGAATTCACCTGTGAACCCATCTGGCCCTGGGCTTTTGTTTGTTGGGAGATTTTTAAACACCATCTCATTTTCAGTACTTGTGATTGGTCTGTTCATAGTTTCTATTTCTTCCTGGTTCAGTCTTGGGGGATTGTACTTTTCTAAGAATTTATCCAGTTCTTCCAGGTTATCCAATTTATTGGCATATAGTTGCTTGTAGTAGTCTCTCATGATCTTTTGTATTTCTGCAGTGTCCATTGTAACTTCTCCTTTTTCATTTCTAATTCTGTTGATTTGCGTCTTCTCCCTTTTTTTCCTGATGAGTGTGGCTAATGGTTTATCAAGTTTGTTTATCTTCTCAAAGAAACAGCTTTTAATTTTATTGATCTTTACTATTGTTTCCTTCATTTCTTTTTCATTTATTTCTCATCTGGTCTTTATGATTTCTTTGCTTCTGCTCACTTTGAGGTTTTTTTGTTCTTCTTTCTCTAATTGTTTTGATTGTAAGTTTAGGTTGTTAATTTGAGATTTTTTTGTTTCTTGAGGTAGGATTGTATTGCTATAAACTTCCCTCTTAGAACTGTTTTTGCTGCATCCCATAGGTTTGGGTTGTTGTGTTTTCATTGTCATTTGTTTCTAGGTATGTTTTGATTTCCTCTTTGATTTTTTTAGTGATTTCTTGGTTGTTTAATAGCGTATTGTTTAGCCTCCATGTGTTGGTATTTTTTACAGTTTTTTTCTGGTAATTGATAGCTTGTCTCATGGCATTGTGGTCAGAGAAAATGCTTGATATGATTTCAATTTTTTTGAATTTACTGAGGCTTAATTTGTGAACCAAGGTGTGATCTGTCCTGGAGATGGTTCCATGTGCATTTGAGCAGAAAGTGTATTCTGTAGTTTTTGGCTGGAATGTCCTATAAATATCAATTAAGTTGAGATGGTCTAATGTGTCATTTAAAGTTTTTGTGTCCTTATTTATTTTCTGCTTGGATGATCTGTCCATTGATGTAAGTGGGGTGTTAAAGTCTCTTGCTATTATTGTGTTACTATCGATGTCCCCTTTTATGGCTGTTAGCATCTGCCTTATGTATTGAGGTGCTCCTATGTTGGTTGCATAGATATTTACAATTGTGATATGTTCTTCTTGAATGGATCCCTTGATCATTATGTAGTGTCCTTCCTTGTCTCTTTTAATGGTCTTTACTTTAAAGTCTAATTTGTCTGATATGAGTATTGCTACTCCAGCTTTCTTTTGGCTTCCATTTGCATGGAATATCTTTTTCCATCCCTTTCCTTTCAGTCTATATGTATCCCTTGGTCTGAAGTGGGTTTCTTGTAGGCAGCATATAGAAGGGTCTTGTTTTTGTATCCATTCAGCCAGTCTGTGTCTTTTGGTTGGAGCATTTAATCCATTTACATTTAAGGTGATTGTTGACATGTATGTTCCTGTTACCTTTTTCTTATTTGTTTTGGGCTTTTGTAGGTCTTTTTCTTCTCTTGTGTTTCCTACTTAGAGAAGTTCCTTTAGCACTTGTTGTAAGGCTGGTTTGGTGGTGCTGAATTCTCTTAACTTTTGCTTGTCTTTAAAGCTTTTGATTTCTCTGTTGAATCTGACTGAGATTCTTGCTGGGTAGAGTATTCTTGGCTGTAGGTTTCTCTCTTTCAGGACTTTCAGTATATCCTGCCATTCCCTTCTGGCCTGCAGAGTTTCTGCAGAAAGATCAGCTGTTATCCTTATGGCTTTTCCCTTATATGTTATTTGCTGCTTTTCTCTTGCTGCTTTTAATATTTTTTCTTTGTGTTTAATTTTCGCTAATTTGATTAATGTGTGCCTTGCTGTCTTTCTCCTTGGGTTTATTCTGTATGGGACTCTCTGTGCTTCTTGGACTTGGTTAATTATTTCCTTTCCCATGTTGGGGAGTTTTTCCACTATAACCTCTTGAAATATTTTCTCAGACCCTTTCTTTTTTTCTTCTTCTTCTGGGATGCCTGTGATTCGAATGTTGGTGTGCTTCATGTTGTCACCAAGGTCTCTGAGACTGTCTTCCATTCTTTTTATTCTTTGCTCTCTTTCCTGCTTTGTGGCAATTATTTCCCCCATTCTAGCATCCAACTCACTTACTCATTCTTCTGCCTCAGTTATTCTGCTGTTTATAGAATCTAGAGTATTTTTAATTTCAGTTATTTTCTTATATATTACTGTTTGTTTGCTCTTTAGCTCTTCTGAGTCCTTTTTAACTGTTTCTTGTATTTTCTCTGTTATTGAGATTTTGTATCATCTTTACTATCATTATTCTGAATTCTTTTTCAGGCAATTTTCCTATTTCCTCTTCATTTATTTGGTCTTGTGTATTTTTACCTTGTTCCTTCATGTGTGACATATTTTTTGTCATCTCATTTTCCCCCCCACTTTGGATGGGCCGGATTGTGTTCCTGTCCCACTGGGTGTTTGGCCTGATGTTTCCAGCCCTGGAGTTTGTAGGCTGTTGAGTATAGCTGGGTCTTGGTATTGAGGTGAGAACCTCTGGGAGACCTCACTCTGATGAATATTCCCTGAAAACTGGGTTTCCCTCTTAGTGCAATGTTTTGGACTCAGAGCTCCCACCTCAGGAGCTCAGGCCTGACCCTGGGCTTGTGAATCAAGATCCCACAAGTCATGTGGAGCAGAAAAATTAAAAAAATGAAAAAAAAAGAAGAAAGAAAAGTAAGAGAACCAGCGGAACAATAGCAAGATTAAAAATACAATAATAGGAAACTAACAGATGTGTTAGAAAAAATAAAAAAAAAAAGATGGAGCAACAACTGGAAGGTAAGACAACTGCAATAGCCTAAGTGAGGAGATGGGAAGAAAAAAAAAGAAAAAGAAAAGAAAAAAGAAAAAAAAAGCCAGAAAAGGCCTTGGCTGTAGGGGTGGGGCTTAGACAAGGGTAGGGGTGGGGGCGTGGTGAGGGAGGTTAGTCAATGGGCAGGGTCTACGCTTAGAAAAGGCCCTGGGGGTGGTGGGGAATGGGGCTTAGGCCCAATGAGGCAGGGGGCCCAGGAATGCCTCTGGTCCCAGGGGCAAAGGACCAGGTCAAGGTACCCAGCGGGCTCCCTGGGTCCGCGTTGGTGGGAGAAATGCTAGGCCCCTCCCCTAGTCCTCCAGTCTCGGAGGGTCCCTCCCCTTTGGGTTCTCTTCTTCCTCACCCCCCTCTCCTATTCCCCTAGGACCCTCACAGCTGCAGGGGGCACTGGAAGGCAGGAGACCAGACTCTGACGCCCAGCAGGCTTCCCAAGGCCAACTGGGCCAGGGTAACGCCTGCTGCACTTCCCCAGATCTCCCAGTCTCATAGGGTCCCTGTCTGCCTCTCTTCTTCTCCCCCACCCCCCACTCTCCTAGGTCCCAAGCAGCTGGAGGGGGCCCTGGAGTGTGAAAGACTAGGTCCATGAGCCTAGCAGGCTTCCCAGAGCTAGTGGGCAGGGGAAATACCTTCTCCGCCTCCCTTGATCCTCCAATCCCAGAAGGTCCCCTCCCCTGCCCACCTCTCCTCTTCTCCCCTGCTTTCCTTCTACACCCCTAGGACCAGTGAGACCTAGACGGGCCCCTGGAGGACCGAAGACCAGGCCTGGGGGCGCAACAGGCCTCCCGGTGCCTAGTGGGTATGGAGATGTCCTGCAGCATCTCCCCTGATCCTCCAGTCCTGCAAGGTCCCCCCCACCGCTGTCTGCCTCTCTTCCTCTTCTCCTCTCCTCCCTCCCTCCCATGCCTGTACAACCCACTTGGCCAGAGAGACTGAGGGACCAGACTTGGGAGCCCAGCAGGCCCACCAGGCCCAAGTAGGCAGGGGAAAGGTCCTCCACACCTCCTCTGGTTCTCTGCTCCTGGAATGTCCCACCACCAGTCTGCCTCTCTTCCTCTTCCCCTGCCACGTGCCAACGTCCCTGGAACCAGTGCATCTGGGAGGGGACCCTGGAGAGTTGGAGACCAGGCCTGGGAGCCCAGCAGGCTTCCCGGGCCAGTGGGCAGCGGAAATGCCTTCCACTTCTCCCCTGACCCTCTGATCCCAGAGGGTCCCTCCCCACTTCCGCCTCTCTTCTTCTCCCCCCACTGCTTCCCTCCTGTACATCTAGGACCAGTGGCTGGGAGGAGCCTTGGAAGGTGGAGGACCCACCCAGAAGAAATACCCGATGGTGCCTCCCCTATTCTTCTGACCTGGAGAGATCCCTTCCCACCCCCAATGTCTGCCTCTTTCTCTCCCACCGCTGTCCCGCTCCCCCCCACGCCCCCAGGACCGTCGTGCCGGAGGGGACCCCGGAGAGTGAAGGACCAGGTCTGGGAGCCCAGTCGGCCTCCTTGGCTATGAGGGCAGGTGAAACGCCCTCATGCCTCCCCTTCCCCCAGTCTCAAAGCTCCCACCCCCACCTGTCTGCCTCTCCACTTCCTTGCCCCTCCTCCCTGCTTCCCACACCCCAAGGACCCAGGCAGCCCGGAGGTGGCCTTGGAGGGTGGAGGACCCCAGGGTGGGGAGCTCAGCAGGCCTCCTGGCCTCCTGGGTGGGAGAAGCCCAGTTGCGGTTTTGGATCTCCCCAGCCCCAGCAGTCCCTCCAGGCGGGAACCTGCCCTCTCACCCAGCCACCCCCCAGGGGCGCCCGGCCCGTCCGGCCTCCCTTTCCCCACCCCCCTGACTTCCCCCAGGTCCTACCCGGTTGCTCCGGGGTTCCTGCAGTCTGCTTGGGCCTCAGTCCGCCGCCGGCCTCCTGTATATCTTAAATATATACAATTTATACTTGTCAGTCATACCTCAACAAAGGTAGGGGGGGAATGAGGCAATTAACAATTTCAGGACAAACAACATTTCCAAGAAAGGAATTATAATCATTGTTTACTACTTGACTTAGGTGGGAACATGTTTTATGTAATCATAATACTCTAAACATCAAATATTGATTTAAGTAAAACTGTGAGGAAACTCTAGGGGGGAACTGTAGTGCATGCGGGAGGGCATGTGTATGCGTGTTTGGTGGTATAATGACCATGAATGTTTAGAATGTGTCTTGTATTATTTTAAGAACGTCTCTCTGTGTCTCTCACTTTCTTAATCGATCCTTACAACAAGTCCATGAGGTAGATGTATTCTCATTTTTCAGGTGAAGGAACTGAAGTACAGAAAGGCTAATAAGTAAGAAAGCTATCTCCTCCTCTTCAGCTGTTAAGAAGTGAGTGGATAGTACCTAAAATCGAAGAAGGCACTGTACACATCTTACTTAGAAATAAGAAAGAAGAAATAACTAGGAAGTAAGAACCAAGAGTAAGGATGGGTGAGGCTGGAAAGAGTTTTTTTGTTGTTGTTATTAGCCTTGTACTATCAGTATTTTAATAAAAATAAAGATTTTTATTTAACGAGTTTCTCCTCCAAAATAAAAGAAAGCTATATTAAATGAGATTACCTGAGTAATTAGATATAGATAATCCACATGCGATAGATGAGTAGATTGATGATTAGAGGTATTTGAGCATGTAGGTGTATGGATGTACTGATATCTTTTGCTTATACCATTAGCAAAAACAACAAGTCTCATCAATGTTTAGGCATGAACTTTGGAGTCAGATAGACTTAAATGTGTATTATATTAATTCTTCTTAATTATTCAGTCCTCTGCCTGTAAGAAGATTGTTCTGTCTTCACCTTTTGTCATGTGACTCACAGTGCCTTCCTGTGGGAGGAAAGTCCTTCCTTGCCCCACAGATTTCCCACTTGGCCAGAGGACTGTGAGCAGAATGTGGCCTCCCCTCCCTTGACCAGCCGTGTGCTTTCTCTCACCTTTCCTATTCAGTCAGCAGTTAGAGTGCTAAAGGTGGGGTTTGGAATTCTTCTGTGGCCTCATCTTCACACTGATCCCACATTTTGAATTACTAAGACTTCTGGATTTTACCTTCTAGTGTTTTTTGGCTATGAATACTTTTCCCAGGTCATGCTTCTGATTGCCTGGACCAGCCTGTTGTCTGCACTCATCTGGTCCACCGACTATTGCCTGCAGCTAGACTCGCTGGAGCACTGCAGGCTTCATGTTTTACATGTTTATTGTCTTTGTCTAAGTCAGCCTTCTTGCAACAGCAGCTGAGTTGAGTCCTGGCACACAGGCAGTATAGCTCACAAACCCTACAATACCATCTGCCCTTTACAGACAATGTGTGTCCACTCCTGATCTAGGTTACTGGAGTCACTTTTTTAATTTGTTTTCTCTGCCCCGTTTCCCCCTCACCCCTCAGTAATCACTGAAGCTGGCTTATTGTTATTTTGTTTTTGTTTTAACACAAAGGTCTGATTGCTTTTCTCATATTTACAACTGTTCTCTGACTTCCTGGTATCCTTATGACAAATGCACACTGTTAGTATGATTATAATCTTCAAAATCTGGCTTCTGCTTACCTCTCCAGTTTCTCTTTCTCATACCTTAACCCCTTTTCACTTCTACTGTGCTTTAGGCCTCCTTAAGCTTTTAGTTTTTCTCATGCTCTCTCTTATTTTGAGGTCTTCTTATAGACTTTTCTTAACTTCCCCTTTTGCTACAGCCCATGTCCTTCTTTGCAAATTCTTATACACCCTTCAGGTCTTAGGTCAGGTATTATTTTCTTTTGGAAATCTTTCTTTGACTTCTTAAATCTGAGCTAGGTCCTTTGCACATATCCCTGTAGTGCCGTGCTTGCCTTGTGACTGTTGTTTTGTCGTTCATCATCTGCTCCAAATCAGGTGACTTCCCTCTTTGTGTCTGACTGCTACACAGTAGGATAGACTCAAGGGCAATAAAATGGACATTTCGGCACACTAAGAGAGAGAGATGCGTCACAGGGTGTCACTTGTCTTTTATTCCCTGTTAAATATGGAGTCCAGCAATACTGCAGCAGTATTTCCAGTGCTTTCGTCCCTCTGCCTAAAAGTAGGAACTGCATTGGTCAGGTGGTTCTGAGCTTTGATGATGTTACCCAGCTCTGTGGGGAGCAAACAGTAGAGAGGGCTGAATACAGCCTGTAGCTGGGCTCTGCAGAAAATTTATAGACGGCTGCTCTAGCAGTTAGTGCCCTGGGGTATCCCAGTTTTCTCCTACAACTTCTCCCTGGCCTGCTGGGTTGTGGCCCTGGGTTGTGGCCAGTAAGGAAATTCACTCACAGCTCCCAGGGTTTAATTCCACTGAACCTTTCAGAGGCGTGCAATCTTGTTTATCTCAAACAAAATCTCTCCCTACGTTGATTAGGAATGCATTTTGTACTGTATAGTGAGAGGCAGGACGTGTAGTGGTTTGTAGTGAGAATGAACGGCGAGTCTCTGTGCCTTGTTTTCCTCATCTGTAAAGTGAAGATAATAAAGGTGCCTGTCTCACAGGACACTTGTGAGGACTAAATGAGTTAAATTAATATAAGTTTATGTAAAGTGCTTAGAATAGTGCCTGGTGCATGTTGCCTCTTACACATACTGTAGAATATGTAGGATCAAGCAGAAGGATCCTAAAACAAAAGCGTGGCATGTTTTTTATTCTTTTTCAGCACAGACACATACAAAAGTATCTAGTGACTTTCTTCTCTGGCTCAAGAGCAGTGAGCATAAATTTCTTAATGATTTTTGTCCTCTTAGGAAAGAAAAAAAATGGTGAGGGAGGTTCAGGGGGCATTTTCCTGAGGAACCCTCAAACATTTGGCTTTATTGTCTGTTTTCCCTTCTTTGCTGTGCACAGTTTGAAGATAAAGCCGTGCTTTGACTTCCCTGTTGCTCTATGCTTAACTCAAGTAGAATAGCTGGCATTATAGAAGAAACACATGGATATTTGTTGACTAAGTGAGTGAATAAATGTGTTTCTGTTGCTAAGGAGGTTTTCATAATTTGCTGTTTACATCTAGTTAATGCTAATTCTGATTCTATAACATTGTAGGCGAAAAGTCTAGAAAGCAAAGAAAGTAGAAAAATTAATTTGGCTCAAATGTTAAGGCGCTTTAAGCTTCTTTAATTAGGATAGTACCTTCTTTCTTAGATTTAATTTCGTTACATTTAGAGTTTTAAAACTTTTTTTTTTTGGTAAAATCTATAGTTTGTAGTTAATTGGATAGAAACATAGGGTTCACTTTAAAGAGATTGTTTGACTGCATCTACTTAGTTAAACACACTGAAGATCAATATCTAAAATAGAGAGATAGCAAATTACTCTCACCTTTAATTTTTATAATAATTTTAATGGTTAAATATCAAATTTTAAAAACTTGATCAGGAACTAGCATGTACACGTGTTGATTGAGCATGAAATTAAAATTCATCTTTTAAAACAGTTTTACTTATTAATAGTAATGAAACAAACCTGTTAGGCAAACCAGGATTTTGTAACACAAAAGATAATTCACAAATTTGCTTTTGAGTCATAATATACAGCAAGTTTATCATGACTTTCAAATCCTGAATTTTTTCTGTAAAACCATTGTCTGTGTGTTAATAAAATAAAACGTATTCAATACATATGAATTAGCAGGTTTCCCCCGAGCAGGTTACCCAAAAGTAGAGTGTTCCTATGAAACTTTTCATAAGCTGAAATGGCATAAAGTGAAGAAGCAATTACCTTAGGACACATCTTGCTAACAGATGCACAAAATACATCAGGATACAGCACAGATGCTCACAGACACAGTTCAAAGCTATGGGGGCTCGATGCTGAGATGCTGAGTGTAGTTCCTGGGGAAGGAGCTTGGTGGTGCCGCTCTCCCTGCTGTGATGTGTGCTGCCTCTGTGTCAGCTCCCTGCCATCACCGAACGATGTTTATGCTCTTCACCTTTTTTCATAAAAGTAAAAATTTTCTTTGGATGTTTTTCAGTTAACAAAAACAGGTACTAATGTAGGTCTTTTGTAAAAGTGAAATGGTGTAAAGCGAACTTTTGTAAAATGGAGGACCTATACTCTCACACACACACACACACACACACACACAAACACACACCCCAGAATTATAAGTAAGGAATTATTGTGAGGAATTTTCACAAACTGAACATAACCATGTAATAAACACTCAGATCAAGAAATAAAACATTAGGAGTAACACAGAAGCTCCCCATCACATGTTCTTCCAGTCACTGCTACCAACAGAGGTAACCAGTATCCTTACTACTAGCACCATAGGTTAATTTTGCCTATTTTGAACCTTACATAAATGAACTTATACAATGTATACACTTTTGAGTCTAATTTCTTTTGTTCAATATTATATTTCTTCTGTTCAATATTATGTATGTGAGATCCAGTCATGTTGTTGCATAATCATGGTTTATTCATTATAGTGCCACAATTATTATCTGTTCTACCACTGATGGGCAGTTTCTGATTGTTGTTGATGGGTAGTTTCCAGTTTGGGGCTCTTATAAATAATTCCTCTATGAATATTTTGCACGCATTATTTAGTGAAATTTATATATGTTTCTCTTGGGTATATACCTTGAAATAAAATGTCCATCAGGTTTTTAGCTCCTCATTCTAATATATAAGTGGACAGCCAATGATTACTAGATATTTGAAGAAATCTTCCAGGATGAAAGAGGAGAGAAAGAAATGAACCCAAAGAATCAAAATGAAAAACTTAATAGAAGAATTTGAGGAAATGTCTAGAAAGCAGAACAAAAAGACAAAAGAGGTAGAAAATAGGAGAGAAGAGTTAAAAGTCTTAAAAGGAAAGAAATTTAAATATAAATTATAAGAAAACCTCCCTAAAACTGGAAGACATGTATTTCTACATGGAAGGGATTCTCAGCACATTAGATGATAAAAGACTTATATCAAGGCATATCATTATGTGATAAAATAAAATACGTGTTTTATCATAAATGTCACTTCTGTCAAAAAAAAAAAAAAAAGGTGCATCATTCTGAACACCAGGAATAAAGTGAGGATTAAGAGGAAGGAAACAATTCACATTCAAAGGATCAGGAATCAGAATGGCAGTGGAGTTTGCAGCGGCAGCATTGGAAACTACAAAACCATGAAACAGTGTCTTAATTCCTGAGCGAAAATTATTAACAACTTATAATTCTACATCTAGTGTAACTTTTAATCAAGTATAAGGGTAGGGTGAAATCATTTTCAGACATGCAAGGATTAAAAACACTATCTTCTGTGACCCCTTTCTCAGGAAGCTACTGAAGGAATGCGCTCCAAGAAGACATGGATTTTAGCAAATAGGGACTCATCACAGAGAGGGGGGAGGGGGATTGTTAGGATGAGAGTAAGAAGTTCTGGGATTACAGCTGTGCAGCAGGCCCAGCGAGCAACTCGTCCAATTGCAGCAGGAAGATAGAGGGTCCTGGGAAAGGGGGTTCCAGGAATTTTTTTTTAAGGGAAAAAAAAGGACTTTTATAAATTTTCTGGCATTTGAGTATTTGGAAACTGATAAATATTTTCACTGACCTTATAGAATAAATGGGATAATAGAAATAGAGCATACAAGGAATGATATTTCATAGTGATCATACTCTACTGATTATTGTTTGTCAAAAATTAATTGACTATATTGTGAGGATATATGTTTTGGGGGTGAAAGGATGTGGAGATAGTGTAAGAGAGCTAAATTCTCATATACTGTATTAGGAGCTCATAGATGATTTCTAAAATCAATAAATTGAAAAATAGAAATATCAACATATTATTTAGACCTATGTAAGTAAATACCAAGAGAAACAGCTGAAAAAAAAAGGTGAAAGCTATTAATGAATGAAATTAGGAGGAGAGGTAAGGTGGGTCAGGGGACTACCTGTTTTTCATTTAGTGACCTTTTGGTTCTGTTTGATTATTTTTAAAGGTGATAAAGGTGTATGCATGCATTGCTTGATAAAATAAAAATAAAAACAAATATTAATGACAGTTTCCTTTAAAGAGTATTAGGATTTAAGTGCACCCAGTAAAAGGGAGTCAGGTATAGAGAAAAAGAAACATAAATTTCCCTTTTGTTTTAAAAGGGCTTTTAAGACATTCTTTATTTCTGGTTTTTGTTTTGTTTTATTCTAGGGCTTCAAAAACAAACCAAAAAAGATGGGTCACATAAAGGCAGACTTGATTGACGTTGACTTAATCAGAGGTGAGTTCTAAAGTTGGCTTGTTTCCTAGGTATATCACTATAGTATTTCATAGTGGTACTAAAGATTCTTTTTTAGATATCTTCCCTATGGGATAATGTACGCTCATTTCCAAAAGTAGTGTTCTTCTTTCATCATTCAGGCTTTAGCATTTTTTCCGCTTTGCTTAATATTGTGTGGCTATATAAATTACATGGTTTCCATGAGGGTGAAAGAAAGATGAACTTGGAGACTTACTGCTGTGTAATGAGGAAAAATATATTGTATACCATTCAAATCAGAGCCAGACTTATTCTGAGCTCCCATCCTAGTGACTGAGGCAGGAAGCTAGTATATACAATGAACACCTAAGAGGACTCTTTTTAACTGAACAGGTCACGGGCCGCGTTTCGCTCCCGCCTGTCTTTTAACATGGTGTTACAAGTGGGCATTAGGCTAGTGTACATAAAGGTCTGATGTTTTGTTTTATTGTGTATTTAAAGGTTCGACATTTGCCAAAGCCAAACCTGAAATTCCGTGGACATCTCTGACGCGGAAGGGGCTTGTTCGAGTTGTACTTTTTCCATTTTTCAGCAATTGGTGGATTCAGGTTACCTCTTTAAGAATCTTTGTTTGGCTGCTACTGCTTTACCTCATGCAAGGTACTTGGAGGAGTTGGGATAAATTATGACAGTTTCTTTTTGCTGCTTTTGCTATTAGATCATGCAGACCTTACTGTTCTTACATTTACCCTTTCATTTGATGGTTTCACGTACAAAGAAATGAAGGGACACACACCACTTGGAGATCACCTTCAGTTTATTTGCTCAGATAGAGCAAACATGAGTGTCTAACTCTTCTCTCTTTAATTTCCTTCCACCTGTCTCAGTGGCCAGGCCTTTTCAAACTTTTCCTCTGTCTGACCTTTGAATATTGGATTACCTCAGGATTGGATCCGGGATTCTCTTCTCTTTTCCTCTCTTCTCTTCTCCTCTCTCCTCTAGGTACTTCCATCAAGCCTTGTACCTCTAAATATAATTGATTCTCAAATTTATATTTTCAGGCCAGATCTCTCTGCTGAACTTCAGTCTTATAAATTCAACTGCCTGTTTGATATTTCCATATGGAGGTTTAATAGGTATCTTGAACTTAATCATATCCAGAATGGAACTCTTGATTTTTTTTTTACAATCTTTTCTTTTATACAGACTTATTCCTCTTTAGATTTTATCCCATTTCATTAAATGATGCCATCAACCACCCAGTTTTCAAGCAAAAAATCTGTCTCCCTATTCTACTCTGCCATCAACTCTCACATCCCAACTGTCACCAAGTCTGTAAATTTGACCTCCAGAATATGTCCTGAATACTTATCTCAGTCTCTGCTGCTACCATCATAGTCCACAGCGCCAGCATCCCTTCACCTGGATCACTGGAATAACATCTACTCTGAACTTTCTTTCTACCCATCACTCTTTTCATAGCAATTAGAGAAATATTTTGAAATGGAAAACATATCATGTCATTTTCCTGCTTAAAACCCTTTAGTGACTTCTCATTGCCCTTGGAATAGAAACCCAAACTCCCACCAGGGCCTCCAGCGCCCTACATGATCTGTCCCCTGCTAACCAGTCAGATGCCGTGTCTTACCACTCTCCTTCTTGCTTACTCTAGGCATAAGGCCTTTTTCTGTTCCCCACCCAGGGTTTTTCCTTCTGTTTGAAACAATCGTAAGGCTTCTCATATGGCTATCTTTTCTCTCATCTTTAAGATCTGTGCTCAGATGTGACTTTCATAGAGAGGCAGTCCCTGTCTATACTTTCTAAGTGGTCCTACCACCCCTCAGTCAATGTCACAGGAGTCTGTGTTAATTTCTGTATTATACATCACTACCTGATGTGTTTGCTCTTCTCACTATGTGCAGGGGCCCGGTGTACGCTCTTTACTATACATACTCTTTACTATACCAGGAACACTTTCTGAGAGAGGGCAGTGTAGATATGGTTAAACTTGTGCAAACAGATATGAATTAGAACAAAGAGTAGGTGAAAGGGTAAGGTTGGGTTAGGGTGAAAGGATTTGGGGTGATTTTTGTTTTCTTTTATCTGTGTCAGTTTTTTTGAATTGTCTTCATAACTGTCATTTAGTTGCCACATAATATTCCATCGTGTGGACACACCATCATTTCAAACTGTCCTTTTAGTATCTGTATTAGGATTTACCATAAACACTTTTTATAGTTGCTTAATGTTCCATTATATAAAAGTACCATAATTTATATAACTCCTCCCATATAATGAGCATTTAGGTTGTTTCTACTTTTTTCTTATTAATGATACCGTCATGAACAAAATTTTTCATGTTTTATATTATTTCTTTGGAATTTATTCTCTGAAATAGAAATAACAGATCAAAGAGTGTAAACGTTTTAAGGCTTTTAGTGCGTATACTGAAATTGCTGGTGACATAATTCTTTAGGAAAGCAGTGGATTCTGTTTTACCACGATCTTATCAGCATTATCATAATTTTAAAAATTGTTACCTAATGTAATATACAAAAATTAGTATTTTACGTGTTTAATGGACATTTCTTTGGTCACTTGTAAGGGTGAAGTTAAATATTTTTCCACATGTTTGTTATTAAAGAATTTCCTTCTTTCTTACTGAGATAAATTTTATTTATTTATTTTTTATTTTTATTTTATTTTTTAAGGGTTTTTTTTTTTTAAGCTCTTTATTGGAATATAATTGCTTTACACTCTTGTACCAGCTTTTGAGGTACACCAAAGTGAATCAGCTGTGTTTATACATATATCCCCATATGCCCTCCCTCCCGCAACTCCCTCCTACCCTCCCTGTCCTGGCCCTCTAGGGCATCACCCATCATCGAGTTGATCTCCCTTTGTTATACAGCAACTTCCCACTAGCTATCTATTTTACAGCTGGTAGTGTATATATGTCTATGCTACTCTCTCACTTCATGAGATAAATTTTATATATTAAATTTTAATATACACCATGGTCTATTTTTGGACTATATATTCTGCACCATCAGTTTGTCTGGTTATTCTCATGTCTGTGCCACATTAATTACTGTAGCTATTTAATATGTAGTAACACTGAGCAAGACAAGTATTACTCTATTTTTTTTTTCAACATTTTATTATTATTATTTTTTCAACATTTTTCTCTTAGGTATTCTTACTTGCTTATTCTTTGCAAGATAATTTAGAATTATTTTATCATGATCAAAGACCAAAAAAAAAAAAAAATTGGAATTTGAACTGGAACTCTCTTCTCACCTCCCCACTCCCAAACATAGATATAGTTATATTTGGAGGGAATGGGGAGAAAATTGGTATATCTCTCCTTTTAGTCAAGCCTTCTGTTATATCTTTCTGTAAAGCTTTGTAAGAATTTTTTTTTCATGTAAGGCCTACTTAGATCTTCTTAAACTTAAGTTATTTTTCATTGTGGTAAAATATAGATAACATAAAATTTATCATCTTGACCGGTTTTAAGTATACAGTTCAGTGACTTTAAGTACATTCACGTTGTAAGGCAGCCATCACCAGCGTGCACGTCCAGAACTTTTTCCATTTTTCCAAACTGAAACTCTGTACCCGTAAATTGGTTACTCTCCAATTCCTCCTACCCCCAGCCCCAGGCAACTACCATTCTACTTTCTGACTCTGTGAATTTGACTAAGTACCTCGTAAGTGGAATCATAGAGTATTTCTCCTTATTTCACTTAGCGTAATGTCTTCAGGATTCATCCATTTGTAGCATGTGTCAGTATTTCCTTCCTTTTTGAGGGTGAATAATCAATTATGTGTATATACCACATTTTATTTATATATATCATCCATCAGAGGATGCTTGGGGGCTTCCACATTAAAGTAAAATATTTTATGTTTTTATTCTTGTTGCTGCTGCTGTAGGTATGCGACTTTTTTGGTTTGTTTTATGTATTTTAACTGGTTATTGCTGTTACATTTGAAAGCCTTTAGTTTATATTTAAAATTATTATAACCAGCCACTTTTTAAACTCTCATTATTTCTAATAGTTTTTCAGTGCTCCTCTCAGATTTTCTAATTATACAACAATATTGTTGGCGTCATGAAAAGCTGGTCTCCTCTTTTTTCATGCATTTCATTTACTTTTATTGAATCAGTCAGCATTTTCAGAGCAGTGTTGTGATAACAGTAAGAGTGCTCATCCTGTTTTATTCCTATTCAGAATGTCTTCACTGATATGATGCCTGTTGATTTTACTTATATATTCTTTAGTATATGTGCTGCCAAAGCGAGCACTACTTATATATTCTTTAGCATGTTAAGGACATATTTTTATATTCCTAGTATTTTAGAAAAGACTGGCGTTTAAGATTCATTACAAATCAGAAACAAATGTTTATTTTTATGGAATGCTTTTTCACTACTAGAGTTGGACCAGACTTCACAGGTTAAAGGCACAGCTGTTCCCAAGACACCAGCCTTACTTTGGGAGTCCCTAGGGCTACCCTTACTCTGACCAGCTAGCTACAGTTTTGAGGGTCCCCCACTCATTCCTGCAGGCTTAATAATGCACTAGAATGACTCAAAGCCCTCAGGAAAGTACTGTACTTACAGTTTTATTATAGCAGGAGAGTACAAATTAAAAGCGAGTTATAGGGCAAAGTCTGGGAGGGCTCCAATCAGGAAGTTTTTGTCATCCTCAGGGATATGTTACCCTTCCATCCCTGATGGGTGGCAATATGCACAAGCTTTTGCCAACCAGAGAAGCTCACCCAAGCTTTGGTATCCAGAGTTTTTATTGAGGGTTTATTATGTAGGCATGGTTGACTGAGTCACTGGCCAAAGAGTTAAATTTAGTCCTCAGCTCCTGTTCCCTCCCCAAAGGTCAGGTTGATCCAATGTGGTTCAAAGCCCCAGCCCTCTAATTACATAGTTGGTCTTTCTGGTGTGGCTGCTCCTATCCTTAGTCATTTTATTGGCATAAAGTATCCTGTGCGGCCCATGGGACCCACCATGAATAACAAAGTTACTTCCATCATCTGGGAAATTCCAAGGGTTTAGGGGTTACCTCCCAGGAATCAGGGACAAAGGCCTTTTACACATTGGCAATTGAGATGATGTGTATGCATGCAATCAAAACTACATTGTATTAAATTATTAAATCCGTTCAGTCTCAGTCAACAATTCCTTTAGTGCCTAAAATATCTGTGCCAATTACTCTTCTAGGCTCTGAGAAAGATTTCATACTATCCTTCTAGCATAAACCCTACATGGTCTTGGTGAATTATTCTTTTGCTATATTGTCAAATTTACTTTGACAGTATTTCAATCATTCATTCATTCATTCATTCATTCAGATATTGAGTGCTCACTCTGTGCTCGGTACTAGGTGATCTAGGTACAGCAGTGAACAAAATAGACAAAAATCCCTGCCTTCATGGTGCTTACTTTTTAGAGGTAACTTTATATCCACATTCATAAGTCAGCAAGGTCTGTAGTTTATTGTTTTGGTGCTGTTGTTGTTATGTTTTGAGTATCACAGTATTAGGGAATGAAATTAATTTTTCTTCACACAGAAAAGTTCATATAGCACAAGAATTATCTTTATGTTAAAGTCTGAAAGAACTAACCTGTAAAATTGTATATGGAAGTTTGAGGAGATAATTTGTGATATTTTTCTGTTTCTTTCATTAATTTTTTTCTTTGGACATTTCATACTCACGTACAGAGAAGCAACGTAGCATAGCAGTGAAGAGTAAGGACTCTGGGAATTCCCTGGCAGTCCAGTTTTTAGGGCTCCATGCTTCCACTGCAGGGGGCATGGGTTTGATCCCCGGTTGGGGAACAAAGATCCAAAGATCCTGCATGCCACGCCGTGTGGCCAAAAGAAAAAAGAAAAAAAAATCTGGAGCCTGGCTGCTTTGGTTCAAATCCCTGGCCTGCTAATTGCTACGTATAACTCTGGGCCTTGGAAAATACTGTTCCTCTGAGCAGAGCAGCACTGCAAAGGATTATATGGTATCTAGTTGTTTTGTGGTGCAAAGTCTTTCAAAAGGTTATCATATTTCCAGAAAGGCAAATCCTTTGGACACATCATTTTTCACTTGCTCAGTGATCTAGGGCTTCAGGTTTTCACTCAGCTAATGTGCAGGTGGATTGTATTGTAGGAAATTATGTGCTTTCACTTGTATATTTTTTAAATGATAGATTTTTGGAGAAATAATCTGCATACTTATTAGAATTGGTTTTAAAGATAAACCCTAATGCTTTCCATTTTGAAACCTCTTCTTTTCAGTTATAGCACTCGTGTTATATTTTATGATGCCTATTGTGAATGTAAGTGAAGTACTTGGACCCTTGTGCCTTATGTTACTCATGGGAACTGTCCACTGTCAAATTGTGTCTACTCAGATAACAAGGCCATCGGGAAACAATGGAAATAGGAGAAGAAGGTAAGATGAGAAATTACACTTGTGGTTGTGTATTTTCTGGGAGAAGCACTGTAGAACAAAATCTTTGAGTAAATTAATAAAAAAAACTTCCTCTTTTGCATATATTTTTCATTATTTTTTGGCTTAAAAAAAAAAAAGCTTTACTTTTACTTTTCTCCCTGATGCTTAGAAACCTTGTCATGAACTTTTAATCCAAGGAGGGGTTGGGAGTTTGTCATTCAGTACAGTTATTTAAAAGGAAAGTTCCTATACTATATTGTTCCTTATTAAAATTTACCTTAAATAATGATTTTGAAAAAGCATTCTTCTTCATAATTGTCTTAAAATTTGATGAAAATTCACTGTAAACAAGGATCTTAGTACATTAGGTTAGTGCTACTAAAATTTTTACCTTTTTTCAATAGTGTATGAAAGAATGGATTTCTAAATATTCTAAACTTTTAATAAAGATTTAGGGGCTTCCCTGGTGGTGCAGTGGTTAAGAATCCACCTGCCAATGCAGGGGACACAGGTTAGATCCCTGGTCCAGCAAGATTCCACATGCTGCAGATAAGCCCATGTGCCACAGCTACTGAGCCCACATGCCACAACTACTGAAACCTGCACACCTGGAGCCCGTGCTCTGCAACAAGAGAAGCCACCACAATGAGAAGCCCGCGCACCACAATGAAGACTAGCCCTTGCTCACTGCAACTAGAGAAAGCCCGGGTGCAGCAACAAAGACCCAAAGCAGCCAGTGAATAAAATAAATAAATTTAAAAATAGATTTAACTTTTCTATACATTGAATTCATGTTTAGTCTTTATTGATTATGTGCCGTTTGTGGGGTTTGGAACTGTTAAAGGTTTCTTAGGTATATATGGTATTATCTTACAGAATTCATCTTTCTCAGAGTATCTGTAGATTTTTATCCCCCCAAGGAGTTACTATATAAGATTTTTTTCATTTGGGGCAAAGAATTTCAGCATATTTATACTTATTCTTGAATGTTATTTTCAAAACTTTTTTTTTCCAGAAAAGAATATTCTGTGAAAATTCTGTTTAATTAATGTAATGTTTTCTAAGGAAATCAAATAATGTGCTGTATCTCATTGGTATTTACAGGATATATCTTTTCGCTGCATAGGAAATCAAAAAAATGATCACTTGCTATTATTTTGTGTTCCCGTGATAAAAAGCGCCAAATGGGTAGATTTTTGACATCCATATTTAAAGAAATTGTTCATTCTTTTAGTGGTTCCTGAGAAGACTATTGGTCATACATATGAAAATTTTCCTTCTAGTTATGTTTTTGAATGGCAGTTCTATTTATTTAATGAATGAACCAGATGATCACGTAGGGCTTTGGTTTGGAACCTGTTTTTGCCCTTAAGTCAGAAATGTTCCTACATAATTTATCCTCATTATATAAAGTTCACTATACTTAATTTCAGGTAGTAGTCAGTAGGGATATTCTGAGTAGAAATAGAAAAGGTCTTGAATAATCTAAAGTTGCTGAAATATTTTTCTTTTCCTTTGTAGAAAATTACGAAAAACTGTAAATGGTGATGGGAGCCGAGAAAATGGAAATAACTCCTCTGATAAAGCCAGAGGAGTAGAAACTTTGGAATCTGCACCCTTTAATGGTGGTTTTTGGGGGACTCTCTTTGGCAACAGGTGGGAAGTCTTACATTGGAATTTTTATCTGACTTTGTGTTCACATTGGTGTTTATGTAGTATATCATCTGATTAGGTTTTAGGAGTATGCAGTGTAAGCATATTATCATTGTGGTGTGATTTTTAAAGGTTCTAGAATGATTTGCTTATTCTAAATGTCGCCACTGTCTGTCATGTTACCCGTTAGTCCAGTAATCTACCATAAAAGTATCATTCTGTTTGATCTTTAATGGTTTTTTAGACCACAAGATTATGGAAATATAAGTACTCTCAGAGGGTAATATTTTAAGCCATATTGGCCAACATTTTGAGAGAAAGAAGAATTTTTAAAAGATGAGGTATTTTTCAGTGTGAGAGCCGATTCCTCTTTAGGTGTGGGATGCAGGACAGGAGGCTGATGTCGATGGGCTGTAGGATAGAGAGGGAAATGAATCCAAGACACATTCAGCCTCCTTCATGATTTTGTAGGTCGTGACAGCGACTCAAAGAAACGCTTATTTTATCATATATTAATGTTTGTGACTCAGAAGTAAAGTGCTTTTGCCGCATCGTTTTTGAAGACGAAGTATGTTTGCATATTTTTCTAAAGATAAGTTGACACTCTTTAGTTGAAACATTTGAATTCTTTGTGCTGACATTGTGCTGGGTACTGTGCATTCCTCCTCTCAGTGATTTTACCGTCTAATTAGGAAGGTAACAGTAGCAGGTATTACAGCAGTTACAACAGTGTAAAAATATCATAAATGATATCATGCTGACTAAAGGCCATGCAGTTCAGCAGAAGGAGTTATTATTCTGGGGTGAAGTAGTCAGCAGGCGTCAGGGAGGAGCTGAGGGTTGCTGGGCTTTGACGCACTGGAGAGGGGAAGAAGTTCATTGAAGTGGCGCAAACGGGCAGCGTGAGGGCGGGCTTGGCATTGTGTTTGAGAAGAAGACTGTGAACCCACTTCCTTGCAAAACCGAAAAGAAAAGGCTTCCTCTCAATTAACTGACCCGAGTCTTAGGAGACTAGAGAGAAAACTATATTCTGGCTTTCTACACCCTTAGGCAAGCTAGAAGCCTGAAAAATGTGATTTCTGAATCTTCTTGATTTTCACAATAATGTATTGTAGTCAGAAGAAAGTGACTTCATGAAAGATATTACTTTAAAAAAACTAATTAGTTATCTTTTTTTTTCCTTTTTAAAAAATAGGATGAAAAGAGTAAAATTAATATGTAACAAAGGGACAGAAACTGACAATGACTCAGGTTGTCTGCATCCTATCATCAAGAAGAGACAGTGTCGACCAGAGATTAGAATGTGGCAAACAAGAGAGAAAGCAAAATTTTCAGATGGAGAAAAGGGACGTAGGGTAAGATTTAGATGAGTGTAAATATTACAAGGTCTTTTCTTTCCTGTTTAAAATTTTTCTATTCTTAGACTCTGTTAGAAACACAAAATAGATACTAATAGATGTGTGTTATTTGAAATGTAAAACCACAGGACGTGGAAAGGAGAACATCATGAAGAATAACATGAAGACTGTACCTTATTCTTCTAATTTTTAGGACCAGAACTTGTTATTTTGATTGCCCCTGGTCCAGCCTTAGTAGGAAACTGGTAGATTCAATAAACCAATTAGTGTAGAGGCTGCTGTGTCATCTTCCAGAAGGCAGTGATAATGTGTTAAGGTTGAGGAAACTATTTTCTAGGTTTAGGTGGAGGTGTTCTGCTTTATGTCTAAAACTAACTACACTTTTACTTTACAGTCTTGAAATATTTTCTTGTTTGTTAGACTGTGGTATTTACGAATTGCAAAAAGAGCTAATATTTTTGAGCCATTAGCAACCAAGCACTATTCTACATGCTTTACATGTAGTAACTCACTTAATTGTTTCAGCAGCTCTGTGGGATCGGTGCTTTTATTATCGTAGCTTTTCAGATGAGAAAATTGAGGCCCAGAGAGATTTAATTACTTACCTGAAGTTACACAGCTAGTAAGTAGAAGAGCTGTGATTCAGACTTGAGTTTGACTCAAGCCTGTGCTTCTAACCTCTACATAATACTACCTCATCATTTAAGCTATTTAGTTTCAAGAGAGTTGAATATTTTTCTTTATTGAGGCCAACTAATATGTAGGTTTGTTCAGATTTGGTTTAGTTGACGTTTCCTGCTTCTTAGTTTTTATATGTGCAGCTTCGTGAGAGTATTTTGGGCTGCCCCTGTGAGGAAGTTGCTGTTGTCTCTGTAGGAGTGTTTTAGGCGTTTGGGGAATGGGATTTCGGATGATCTGTCGAGTGAGGACGACGGCGAAGCCTGCACGCAGATGATGATACTGCGACGGAGCGTGGAAGGCGCCTCGAGTGACAACGGGTGTGAAGTGAAGAACAGAAAATCAATACTTTCAAGGCACCTAAATACTCAGGTAATTTTTATTTTCGTTTATAACAGTATAGGCATTAACTCCCAAGTAACAGGGTGTTTAACGTGTTTTCCTACTGTCTTTTGGCTTGATTTTTGGCAGGTAAAGAAGACCACTTCCAAGTGGTGTCCTGTTGTGCGGGATTCAGATAGCCTGGCTGAATCAGAGTTTGAATCGGCAGCCTTCAGTCAGGTAGCGTGTCCTTTTCCAAAGCGTATTCTTGTGTGTGGTAACTTCATCCATTCCTTTTCTTACTGGCTGTCCTAAAGTTGTGTGTATATTTGCCTGCCCGTCCCCTGCCTCCAACTATCTGTCTACCTCTCTAAAAGCTTTCCTGTGGTACTCACCCCCAGAAAGAGAAGGAGCTCTTTGTCTTTGATAAGCGCTCATTCTCTCTTTGGGGGTGAGTAGTCATAGAAAAGCTTCTAGATAGGTAGACAACTTTAGGACAACAGTCTCTCTCAATCCCTAGATGATGAGAAGGCTACTTAATATTCACTTGGAATATGGGAGTTTATTCTCAAGCATCGTTCCTTTGTAAGTGGCATTGGTGCTGATGAGGACAGATGTTTGAGAAAGGACCCCTGAGAGGTGGGAACAGTCAGTCTTATCACGAAAGCTAACGGGCATGTTGTACATTTGGGACATTATAATTCAGAAGTGAGGAGACTCGATGGCAGTGGCTTTTGTTTTGATTGACAAGGCAGTTGGGGTTGTGGAAAAACTTTCATATTTATGTTTGTACCGCAGGAGAGCTGCACTGTCCATCCTTTCCTCTGCCTGATTACCCTTTTTCCTGTTTGGCTGGGCCCCCCGGACATGACTAGGTCTACAGTCAAGCTCACAATATTTAGAGTAAAAGACACTTTGGGTGTGTCAGTAGGCTCAGCCACACCTACATCCAGAGTAGGCCCTCTGGATGTGCTTGCAGAAGTCACTCCCATCCCAGGGCCCCTCAGGTGAACAATCCCATGACTTGGCAATAACTTCTCAGAGGGAGTCCTCTTTTATAGTCTGTTAGAGAGTCATCAGAGTTTCATGTTTAAATATGACAATTTATTATTGTTATATGAAGCCTTGTCAACAAAAACATAGTGATCAGTGTACGAAAGCTTGCCAGCTATCACCATAGGTAACTTGTTTACATTTTACTTCAGATATATAGTTGTTTTTAAAAATGAATTTTAAAAAATTGTTCTGGTTTTTGTTTTCCCTTAAAGAGCTCTAGATCTGGCATGAGTGGTGGCTCTCGGAGCCTCAACATGTTGAGAAGAGACTCGGAGAGCACCCGCCACGACTCGGAGACGGAGGATATGTTATGGGATGACCTGCTGCACGGCCCCGAGTGCCGGTCCTCTGTCACCAGCGACAGTGAGGGGGCCCATGTGAACTCCCTTCACTCAGGGACCAAACGTGACCCCAAAGAGGATGTTTTTCAGCAGGTCTGTAAAGGTGATGATAACAGCTGATGTTTACTGTGTACTTACCACATGCCAGGCACTGTATTATCTCATTTAATTCTACAGTAACCCTATAAGGTGGACACTATTATTACCCCTAATTTAGAAGTGAAGAAATTGAGCATAGTTTATAAGTGAAGAGGTTGGGATTAGAACTCAGGGGAGGGATTTCCCTGGTGGTGCAGTGGTTAAGAATCTGCCTGCCAATGCAGGGGACATGGGTTCGATCCCTGGACCGGGAAGATCCCACATGCCGCAGAGCAGCTAAGCCCGTGTGCTGCAACTACTGAAGCCCGTGCAGCTAGAGCCCGTGCCCTGCAACAAGAGAAGCCACTGCAGTGAGAAGCCCGAGCGCTGCACTGAAGAGTAGCCCCCATTAGCAGCAGTAGAGGAAGCCCGCACGCAGCAACAAAGACCCAATGCAGCCAAAAATAAATAAATAAATTAATTAATTAAAAAATCAAAACCTCAGGGGGAAGCACTCTTGAATTCTGCTAACCTAAATGTTTCTTCTTAGTACTTTTTCTCATTATTTTCCTTAGAATGATCCTTAATGTTCATTCTATATGAGCAGAGTACATTGTTTGGTGCAGTAACCTCATATTACATTTTCATAGACATCACCATATTATATATGAATTACTAGGAGATAGTATTGCTTGCTTCTCTAATAATGTATATAAAGCAAGTAATGCTTTTAATTTTAGGTTTTCTTTTAATATCATAAAATCAGATAGCCTAGAAATGGAGATTCTTTAGAAGGTTGTTTCAACCTTCCAATCAATATAGGAATTCATTCTACATCTGCAGAAATTTTTTTACTGCCTATCATGTAGTAACAATAGTTCTATTTCTTAGAAATACTGTGATATATCTAATGAGATAATATAAAGTGTTTAGCACAATGCTGGACAAAGAGTAAGCACCCAATACATTACTATCCCCATCAGATGATCAGTTAGTCTCTGCTTAAATACTTGTGGAGGTGGAGTGATTGCTATTTCATGTGCTTGTTCCACTGGTGGATAGGTTATGATTAAGAAATGGTCTGATATCAACCTTTCATATGTTTAATGCCAACGATCATGATTCTTAGCTTTATTTCTTCTTTAGGCTGAATGTTTCCCCAATGACCTAGTAAATAGTGGATGATGGATATTCATTTGTTTAATTATTGAATTTTCTTGATTCTAAGATGTCATTGATTTAGGTTACACGTTTTAATGAAAAACATTCTGCTTCATTAAATGTATACAATTTTCAAAAACTAACTAGAAACAACATATGTTTTACCATTACAGTTTTAAGCTTTTTCCTCTAATTTTGCTATCAAGGTTTGAATCTAAACATTCTTCACATTCAGTCTGAAGACTCATCTAAATTAAGTTAGCCCTCGGTAGTTATCCATAGCATCATAATGATTTTCGCCTCTTTTGAACTTTTAGAATTTACAGGATAATTTTAAGGCATGTGTAAGAATAACTAGGTAAGGCGAAACTCACCATGTTAAATGGAATTCATCATTTCTCAATTCTCCTACCTAACCTATTCTTCTTTTATTCCCCATGTTTCTAAATGCTACCACTAACATCCCAATTTAGAAACCTTGGGGCCATTCTTGACCCCGCCCCACCCACCATGTTTCTAATTGGTCCTCATTTTCTTGATCCTGCTGTGTAATATCTACATCTGCCCATCTGTGTCCACGTTCTCGGTGCAGACCATCAGCAGCCCTTGTCTGGACCCTTACAACAGCTTCTCGAGGCTTGCTCCCCTTCGTTTCGTTTTCTGCACTGCAGCCAGAATGATGCTTCTAAAATACACATCTGATGCCGTTCCCCTTACAATCCTCTTATTGCTTTCTTTTCCCTCCTGGATTATTTCCTTCTGTTCCTTTATTTGCTCTGATAACAGTCTCTCTTGGTATAGTTGAACTCAACTGAACTTCTTCCAGTTTCCTCATGTGCTTTGGGGTCTTTACACAAACTGGTTTATTTGCTTGGAACACGCTTTTCTCCACTCCTTTTTACTTATTGGGTCTTGGCTTGAGTGATACTTCCTTAGGAAGCCTTTTCTATGTGCTCCTGAAGCATTCTTTCCTTCCCTTATCATGCTGTGCAGTAACTTTATTTAATCATGTCTCCATAAGTCTGTAAGCTCCATGATGTCAAGGACGACATCTGTCTTGTTCTTTATTATATCCTTAGTGCATGTTACATAGTAGCTGCTTAATAAAAATTTTGGGGGCTGAATCAATTAGTAAATCTATACATGCTCATCAGCATTATGCTAAGCATTATTGTAGAAGGAGAAGAAATACACCAGATGGTTGTTTTTGAGTAACATATATTAGTTTGGGGACAAGATGATTTTATGGGAAATAGAGGACGCTATAAAAGCAGCATATAATTAGATGCAAATCTATCTGATATAGACTATAAGGGTTTTTAATTTCAGAGAAGGGCAACATGAGTGAGGCTTGTGGCCATCAGAGAGGACATGTTGGTGAAATGGGACTTGAGTTGGTACTTGAAGAATAAGACATGATGTGGCAGAGGAAAATGCGGAGCTCTTTTTATCTTAATCTTCTCCTCTTGAGCTCACTATGCTTTTTTGTGTCCTGATTAGATCAAAGAAAGGTTTACCTCCTCAGTCATTCCTGTGATATCTAAGGCCTATTATCACCTCTCCTATCTAACTTCCTACTACCCCTGGTCTAGTCATGATGCTGTGGAAATACTTTCCTTCTTGATATCCCATTAATACACCAAGCTTATCCTCACTTCCATACATTTAGAGATGGATATTTTAAATGAATTCCATGGAATCCTACCTCCCGTCATTATAGAAGATACTTAGCCTCTCTCCAGGTTAAAAATTGGCTTCGTGAAGAAAAAAGGACCAGAAATCAGCATCATGGAGGTGGTAATTGGAGTGATGAGCTTTGTAAGGGAGAGAACAGAATGACAAGGCTGAGCACTGGTGAATGTGGCCTGGGAGCTGAACAAAGGGGAAAAAATCCAATGGAGGAAAGAAAGAAGGAGTGGATGGAAATATATGTTTTTTCTTCTCAGAACCATTTATTCTGGCTTCAGAACTCAAGTCCTGCCTCTGATCGAGTTAGTGCAATAATCTGGGAAGGGAATGAGTGCAAAAAGATGGATATGTCTGTGCTGGAAATAAGTGGCATCATCATGAGCAGGGTAAGGTTTAGTAAGTTTTCAGATTAAACAAAATCTGTTTAGTGATCAGCAGCGATTTTATAGAATGTATTTAATGATCAAAACGTGGACTCTCCTTTTGAAACATAAGTATGTGTATCTTACATTTTGTAGTCAGTCTTCACTTGGTGGGATACTGTTTTACTTGTTACGGGGTCTCTGTGGGCATGATCAGTGGTTCAGGTAGACTCTCCAAATATTCCTGATCTCATCCAAGCCTAAAAGTCATAAATCTGTACACCATTTTTATGTGTATTTCCTTTAGATTTAAAACAGATTTAGTTTTTAATCTAGTTTTTAATCTAAATAGTATTTGACCCTCTAAGGCATCACCCATCATCGAGTTGATCTCCCTTTGTATACAGCAACTTCCCACTAGCTATCTATTTTACAGTTGGTAGTGTATCTGTGTCTATGCTACTCTCTCACTTCGTCCCAGCTTCCCCTTAGAGTGCCAGGACAGGGAGAGCGGCAGGGAGTCACAGGAGGGAGGGGATATGGGGATATATGTATAAATACAGCTGATTCACTTTGGTGTACCTCAAAAGCTGGTATAAGAGTGTAAAGCATTTATATCCCGATAAAGAGCTTAAAAAAAATAAATAGTATTTGATAAATACTGCTTCACAACTCCATTTAGCTGTGCAATAATGATGGATATTTTAAATTAATTCCCAGGTTAATGCATATCAACAAGGAGTAGGTTATCAGATGCTGGGAAATGTCGTCACCATTGGATTAGCATTTTTCCCGTTTTTACATCGACTGTTCCGTGAGAAGAGCCTTGACCAGCTAAAGTCCATCTCAGCTGAGGAGATCTTGACTCTCTTTTGTGGGGCACCACCTGTTACACCTATTATTATTTTGTCTATAATTAATTTTTTTGAACGACTGTGTCTTACTTGGATGTTTTTTTTCATGATGTGTGTGGCAGAGAGAACATACAAACAGGTCGGTAATAAATTAAGTAAAATGTCTTACCTCTGCTTTTTCATATGGTGTTCTGTTGAGTTGCTTTTGTTCTCTTGATTTGTTCCCTGTCTAGAAGTTAACGTGGGCAATGGAGGCTTGATAAGTGGACTTTTACCCTTGTGATATTGATTATTCGCAAATGACATGCTGTAACCTGAAATTTTACTGAGCCTACATGTAGGAATAAGTGGCTGAGCCAGTGAGTGAGCCTAGCTGATTGCATAGCACCTGCACCTCCGTGTGCCTTTGCTGTTTTGTATAAGTAGCATATGTAGTAATTCCCAAAGTGAAAATGTTTCCGTGCAAAATGGCCAAGTGAGAAATACATTTATTGAAATTGGGTAAAAGTTTGGGATTGAGGGCTTAATATATTGCTGATATGTGCAAAAAATATGATTTTGAATGGAAATGTAATTTGGGAGTAAGCTAGAATTTTGTATAAACATTTGAGTTTGTGAAGGTGGGGATTCACAAGTCTCCAAGGTATATTCCTTGAAAATGTCAGGAGTGTAGCATATTGTGAGGAAGTATATTACTACATATTGTGCTTTGCAAACGATAGGTTAATGAGCTATTAACAATGTTTTTTCACTTGCCTGTCTTACTGACCACTGATTAGAACTTGATCCTTTTAATATTTTTTATATGCTGGGAATATTGTTTACAGTTATGTAAACATACACACAGTGACACATATATATGTTTCACTTTGTGGTTTGTTTTTTTTTTAAACCTCCTCTAGAGATTTTTATTCGCAAAACTCTTCAGCCATATTACTTCTGCCAGGAAAGCTAGGAAATATGAAATACCTCATTTCAGACTTAAAAAGGTGGAGAACATTAAGATATGGTTGTCACTGCGTTCGTTTCTAAAGGTGAGTTTTAGCTAACTAACTATGGAATATCTGCAACAATACGTAGAAAACATGCTCACTGAAATTTCTGGTGGCAGATACTCGGTAGGCAGGGTAGTTCTATGTACTGGACAGATATCAGTGGCTGACAGACTTGTGGACACCAGGTTGGGAGTGATTGTCTGCAGAGCTGGTAGAGCTCAGTAATTAAGAGCTTGGAAAGGGAAAAGAAAGTTTAAATTCCTAAGGCAGAGTGATATTGCATCTTTGTTTCTGATGTTTGGGGAAATAGTCCAGCTGAAAATATGTTAGTGAATCAGTCACACTCTTAATTTGAAGGGCATGGACCTCAGAGCTTAATTAAAGTTGAAGATGTCCAAAATATGTTAAAATGCTGTGTCTGAAACATCTTATAAATGTCCGCTCTCACACCAATATAGTAAGATTGGGAGTGTGAATAATGTGAGGGCTGTTGCCGTCTCCCGTGGTGACCTAACACGCCACCCTACGCGTCTCACTCCACAGAGACGGGGCCCGCAGCGATCCGTGGATGTGGTCGTGTCTTCTGTCTTCCTGCTGGCACTTTCCATTGCTTTCATTTGTTGTGCCCAGGTGAGAGTTTCAGATCTGTTTCAGTGGAAGATGGAAAATAAAGCTCACTTTCTGTTTTAAACCAATTCACTGTGTTTAAGTGTGTGTGTATATATATATATACACACAACAGACGTGTGTGTGCATGCGCACGTGTGTATATATATACACAACACACGTGTGTGTGTTGTGTGTGTGTGTGTGTGTGTATAGACAACAGATATTTGTATCTCACAGCTCTAAGAACTGGGAAGTCCAAGGTCAAGGCACTCAGCATGGTTATGTGGAAGTATATATATTTTTAATGTCTAAATTTATTTTGTTGTTTTGAATACTTGATAACTTTTCTAGCTTTTGAAATGAGAGTAAAGGTAATTTTTAGTCCTTTAAGACTCTAAGATCATGGTGATTTAGTTTTAATTGGTGATTTTTGATTGATAATAAAGCTGTTTACCATGATGGATACAAAATAATGACTTTCCAACTCCATCATTTCTTCTGATTTTATTAGTTGTCACTCTAAAGTAGACTCTTTCTTTTTTCCCTTTTATTTATTTATTCATTCATTCATTTTATTATGCTGTGGACTCCTGTGTTCTTATTTTTCTCCAATGGATTATAAACTATGACTATATTTGTTCTGATGCCTAAATTGTCCCAGATTTGGCCCGCGGGAGACCCTGGTAGCCCCTGCCTGTGTTCTTTTGACAGGTCCCTGTATCTTATTTATTTTTTTTGGTACTTCTGTGTTTTCTTTATTATAAGAAATTACAGCCTTATCCTGTACTTTTCCATTTATTGAATTTTAACTTAATTCTGCTATGGTCAGAGAACATGTTCTGAAATTTTTCAGTCCTTTGAAATGTAGACTTGCTTTACTATTTAGTATATGGTCAGTCTTATTAAACCTTCCATCAGCACTTTGAAAGAATTTATGTTCTCTTGTTTTGGAGAGCTGTGTTCTCTCTATGTAAATTACCCCAAGTTCATTAGTTGTATTGCTGAAATTTCCTGTATCCCTACTCATCTTTTTGGTTTGCTTATTCTGTCAGGCATTGAGAGAGATATGGTCAAGTCTGCTCTGATGGTGGATTTATCTTTTTCTCCTTTTATTTCTGTCAGTTTTTGCTTTATATGTTTTTAAGCAGTATAATTGGGTGCATGCAGATATAGAATTGTTATCCATCTCCTTGGTGGATTGACTTTTATGTCCTTTATATTTACTTTTTTCTCAATCCAGGATCACATATTACATTTAGTTGTCATGTTTCTTTAATCTCCTTTAATCCTAAACAGTGTCAGGCTTTCTTTACCTTTCATGACCTTATAAAATGTCTCTATTTCTAATGTTTCTTACCTTAAAGTCTATTCTGATATTAATTTAACTACACCATCTGTCTTTTGATTAGTTTTTGTGTGCTATATCTTCATCTACCCTTTTTCATTTATTTTGTCTTCATATAATTCTATCTCTTATAACCAGCATATCCTTTTTTGATTGCTTGTTTCTTTCGTTCTTTCTTTTTTTTTATGCTGTTAAACTATCAAAGTGCTATAATGTCGTTGGTGATATCTTTTTTTTCAATGCTGAAAGTTAATTTTATTAATTTATTTTGGTAACAGATCTGGATTTGTTACAAAATGTGTTCTCTTTCTGAGCTCTTTCCCTCTCTTTCTTTTTTTAAATTGAAGTATAGCTGGTTTACAATGTCATATTAGTTTCAGGTATGCAGCAAAGTGATTCAGTTATACATATATGGTGTGTATATATATGTATATATATTCTTTTCAGATTCTTTTGCCGTATAGGTTACTACAAAATATTGAGTATAGTTCCCTGTGATATATATACCACATCTTCTTTATCCATTCATCTGTCGATGGACATTTAGGTTACTTCCATGTCTTGACTGTTGTAAGGAGTGCTGCAATGAACATTGGGATGCAGGTGTCTTTTTTTTTTTTTTTAATAAATTTATTTATTTATTTTATTGGCTGTGTTGGGTCTTTTTTGCTGTGTGTGGGCTTTCTTTTAGTTGTGGTGAGTGGGGGCTACTCTTCGTTGTGGTGCATGGGCTCCTCATTGCCGTGGCTTCTCTTTTTGTGGAGCATGGGCTCTAGGCGCATGGGCTTCAGTAATTGCAGCACATGGGCTTAATAGTTATGGCTTACAGGCTCTAGAGTGTAGGCTCAATAGTTGTGGCGCACGGGTTTAGTTGTTCCGCGGCATGTGGGATCTTCCTGGAGCAGGGATCGAACCCATGTACCCTGCATTGGCAAGCGGATTCTTAACCACTGCACCACCTAGGAAGCCCCTGCATGTGTCTTTTTGAATTATAGTTTTTGTCTGGATATATGCCCAGGAGTGGGATTGCAGGATCATATGGTAGCTCTATTTTTAGGTTTTTAAAGAACCTCCATACTGTTCTCCATGATGGCTATACCAATTTACATTCCCACTAACAGTGTAGGAAGATTCCCTTTTCTCCACACCCTCTTCACCATTTATTATTTGTAGACTTTTTGATGATGGTCATTCTGACTGGAATGAGGTGATACCTCATTGTTGACTTGATTTACATTTCTCTAATAATTAGCAATGTTGAGCATCTTTTCGTGTGCCTTTTGGCCATCTGTATGTCTTTTTTGGAGAAATGTCTATTTAGATCTTCTGCCCATTTTTTTATTGGGATGTTTGCTTTTTTGTTATTGAGTTGTAAGAGCTGTTTGTATATTTTGGAGGATGTTTGCTTTTTTGTTATTGAGTTGTATGAGCTGTTTGTATATTTTGGAAATTAATCCCTTGTCGGTCTCATCATTTACAAATATTTTCTCCCATCCTGTAGGTTGTCTTTTTGTTTTGTTTTTGGTTTCCTTTGCTGTGCAGAAGCTTTTATGTTTAATTAGATCCCATTTGTTTATTTTTGTTTTTATTTCCATTACTCTAGGAGATGGATCCAAAAAGATATTGCTGTGATTTATGTCAGTGTTCTGCCTGTGTTTTCCTTTAGAAGTTTTATAGTATCCAGTCTTACATTTAAGTCTTCAATCCATTTTGAGTTTATTTTTGTATATGATGTTAATGTTCTAATTTCATTCTTTTACATGTAGCTGTCCAGTTTTCCCAGTACCACTTATTGAAGAGACTGTCTTTTCTCTATTGTGTATTCTTTTCTCCTTTGTCATAAATTAATTGACAATAGGTGCATGGGTTTATTTCTGGGCTTTCTATCCTGTTCCATTGATCTATATTTCTGTTTTTATGCCAGTACCATACTGTCTTGATTACTGTAGCTTTGTAGGATAGTCTGAAGTCAGGGAGCCAGATTCCTCCAGCTTCATTTTTCTTTCTCAAGATTGCTTTGGTGATTTGGAATCTTTTTTGTGTTTCCATACAAATTTAAAATTTTTTTGTTCTAGTTCTGTGAAGAATGCTGTTGGTAATTTGATAGGGATTACATTGAATTTGTAGATTGCCTTGAGTAGTGTAGTCACTTTGACAATATTGATTCTTCCAGCCCAAGAAACCAGTATGTATATCTTTCCATCTGTTTGTGTCATCTTTAATTTCTTTCATCAGTGTCTTACAGTTTTTGGAGTACAGGTATTTAGCGTCCTTAGTAAGTTTATTCCTAGGTATTTTATTCTTTTTAATGAGGTGGTAAATGGGATTGTTTCCTTAATTTCTCTTTCTGATCTTTTGTTGTTAGTGTTATAGAAATGCAACAGATTTCTGTGTATTAATTTTGTATTCTGCAACTTTACCAAATTCATTGATGAGCTCTAGTAGTTTTCTGGTAGTGTCTTCAGGATTTTCTGTGTATAGAATCATGTCATCTGCAGACAGTGACAGTTTTACTTCTTCCTTTCCAATTTGGAGTCCTTTTATTTCTTTTTCTTCTCTGGATGCTGTGACTAGGACTTCCAAAACTATGTTGAATAAAAGAGGTGAGATTGGGCATCCTTGTCTTCTTCCTGATCTTAGAAGATATGCTTTCAGCTTTTCACTGTTGAGTATGATGTTAGCTATGGGTTTGTCATGTATAGCCTTTATTATGTTGAGGTATGTTTCCTCTATGTCCACTTTCTAGAGAGTTTTTAATCATTAGTTGATGTTAAATATTGTCAAAAGCTTTTTCTGCATCTAATGAGATGATCAAACAGTTTTTATTCTTCAATTTAATGTGGTTTATTACACTGATTGATTTGTGGATATTGAAAAATCCTTGCATCCATGGGATAAATCCCACTTGATCATGGTGTATGATCCTTTTAATGTATTGTTGGATTTGGTTTGCTAGTATGTTGTTGAGGATTTTTGCATCTATGTTTATCAGCGATATTGGCCTGTCATTTTCTTTTTTTGTGATACTTTTGTCTGGTCTTGGTATCAGGGTGATGGTGGCCTCATAGAATGAGTTTGGAAATGTTCCTTCCTCTGCAATTTTGGGAATAGTTTCAGAAGGGTAGGTGTTATCTCTTCTCTAAATGTTTGGTAGAATTCTCCTGTGAAACTATCTGGTCCTGGACTTTTGTTTTTTGGGAGTTTTAAAATCACAGATTCAGTTTCAGTACTTGTGATTCATATTTTCTTCTTCTTCCTCATTTAGTCTTGGTAGATTGTACCTTTCTAAGAATTTGTCCATTTCTTCTAGTTTATCCGTTTTATTGGTATAGAGTTGCTTGTAGTAGGCTCTCATTTCCAATTTATTAATTTGGGCCTTCTCACTTTTTTTCTTGATGAGTCTGGCTAAAGGTTTATCAATTTTGTTTATCTTTTCAAAGAGCCAGTTTTTATTAATAGTTTCATTGATGTTTTATATTGTTTTCATAGTCTTTATTTCATTTATCTCTGCTCTGATCTTTATAATTTCTTTCCTTCTACTAACTCTAGGTTTTATTTGTTCTTCTTTGATTTCTTTAGGTGTAAGGTTAGGTTGTTTATTTGAGATTGTTCTTGTTTCCTAAGGTAAGTTTGTATCACTATAAACTTCCCTCTTAGAACTGCTTTTGCTGCATCCCATAGGTTTTGGATCATCATATTTTCATTTTCATTCTTCTCTAGGTATTCTTTTTTTATTTCCTCTTTGATTTCTTCAGTGATCCATTGGTTGTTTAATAGCATATTGTTTAAACAGGTTGCACATGTTTGTTTTTTTTTCTTGTAGTTGTTTTTTAATTTCACAGTGTTGTGGTTGGAAAAGATGCTTGATATAATTTCACTTTTCTTAAATTTACTGAGGTTTACTTCGTGGCCCAGCATGAGATCTATCCTGGAGAATTTTCCATGTGCACTTGAAAAGAATGTGCATTCTGCTGCTTTCCGATGGAATACTCTATAAATATCAATTAAGTCTGTCTGGTCTAATGTGTCATTTAAGGACTGTTTTCTTATTGATCTTCTGTCTGGATGATCTGTCTATTGATGTAAGTGGGATGTTAAAATCCCCCATTATTTGTGTTACTGTCAGTTCCTTTTTTTATGTCTTTTAATATTTTCCTTATATATTGAGGTGCTCCTATGTTGGATACACATTATTTTACAATTGTTAAATCTTCTTCTTTGATTGATCCTTTTATCATTATGTAGTGTCCTTCTTTGTCTCTTGTAACAGGCTTTATTTAAAAGTCTATTTTGCCTGATGTAAGTATTGCTACTCCAGCTTTCTTTTGGTTTCTATTTGCACAAAATACCTTTTTCCATCCCCTCACTTTCAGTCTGTATGTGTCTCTAGATCTGAAGTGGCTCTCTTGTAAACCACATATATATGGGTCTTGTTTTTGTATCCATTCAGCCAGTCTGTGTCTTTTGATTGGAGTATTTAATCTGTTAACATTTAAAGTAACTATCACTACATATGTTCTTATTGCCATTTTGTTAATTGTTTTGGATTTATTTTTGTAGGTCTTTTTTTCTCCTTTTCTCTTTTGTTCTTTTCTCTTGTGATTTAATGAGTATCTTTAGTGTTGTGTTTGGATTGCTTTTTCTTTTTTGTGTGTATATTTATTATAGATTTTTGATTTGTGGTTACCATGAGGTTTTGGTATTACAGCCTATATATTTACAAGATTGTTTTAAGTTGCTGATCTCTTAATTTCAAATACATTTTAAATATCCTGCGTTTGTACTCTCCTCCTCTCAAAATTACTAGTTTTGATATTTGTGTGTGGATGATTTCATATCTTTACTGTATGTTTGCCTTTACTGGTGAGCGTTTCATTTCATAATTTTCTTGTTTCTGGTTTTGTCCTTTTCCATTTAGAGAAGTTCCTTTCGCATTTGTTGTAAAGCTGGTTTGGTTGTGCTTAATTGTTTTAGCTTTTGCTTGTCTGTAAAGCTTTTGATTTTTCCATAAAATATGAACTAGAGCCTTGCTGGGTAGAGTATTCTTGGTTCTAGGTTTTTCCCTTTCATCACTGTGAATGTATCATGCCACTTCCTTCTGGCCTGCAGAGTTTCTGCTGAAAAATCAGCTGATAACCTTATGGGGATTCCCTTTTATGTTATTTGTTGCTTTTCCTTGTTGCTTTTCATATTTTCTCTGTCTTTAATTTTTGTCAATTTGATGACTGTGTGTCTTGGCCTGTTCCTACTTGGGTTAATCTTGTATGGGATTCTCTACACTTCCTGGACTTGGGTGACTGTTTCCTTTCCCATGTTAGGGAAGTGTTCAGCTATTATCTCTTCAAATATTTCCTTAAGCCCTTTCTCTCCCTCTTCTTCTTCTGGGACCCCTATAATGTGAATGTTGCATTTGATGTTGTCCCAGAGGTCTGTTAAACTGCTCATTTCTTTTCATTCTTTTTTACTTTATTATGTTACGCATCAGTGATTTCTACCACTCTGTCTTCCAAGTCACTAATTTGTTCTTCTGCCTCATTTTTTCTGCTATTGATTCCTTCTAGTGTATTTTTCGTTTCAGTTACTGTATTCTTTAACTCTGTTTGGTTGTTTATATTTTCTAACTCTTGGCTAAAAACTTCTTGTAACTTCTTGCTCTGTGCATCCATTCTTTTCCTGAGCTCTTGGATCATCTTTATGATCATTACTTTGAACTCTTTCTCATGTAGATTGCCTATCTCCAGTTCACTTAGTTGTCCTTCTGGAGTTTTATCTTGTTCCTTTGTCTGAAACATATTCCTTTGCTGTCTCATTTTGTTTAAATTTCTATTTGTTTTTTTGTTTGTCTTTGTATTAATATTTATTTATTTACTTATTTATTTATTTATTGGTTGCATTGGGTCTTCATTGCTGCATATGAGCTTTCTCTAGTTGCAGCAAGTGGGGGTTACTCTTCGTTGTGATGCGCGGGCTCCTCATTGTGGTGGCTTCTCTTGCTGCAGACCACGGGCTCTAGGCACATGGGCTTCAGTAGTTGCGGCACATGGCTCAATAGTTGTGGCTCACAAGCTCTAGAGCACAGGCTCAGTAGTTGTGCTGCACAGGCTTAGTTGCTGCATGGCATGTGGGATCTTCCTGGACTAAGGCTTGAACCCGTGTTGAAAGGCAGATTCTTAACCACTGTGCCACCTAGGAAGTCCCTGTTTTGTTTTTTTTTTTAATGTTTGTGGTAGATTAGTTACATTTCTTGACATTAGAGAAGTGGCCCCCTGTAGGGGATGTCCTATGTGTCCCAACAGTACACTCCTATCTTGTTACCCAAAGGCCAGGGACCAGCTGGTTCCAGGGTGGGTTCTGACCTGTGCTTGAGGAGGTAGTTCCGCAAGCTGCAGGACTGTTGTTTGGTTCCTTCTAGTGTCTGCCCCCTGGTGGGTGAGGCTTGTGCAGGCTTCTTAGTGGGAGGGGCCGGTGCCTGCCCACTGGTGGGAGGAGCTGGGTGCTGACCCTCTAGTGGGCAGGGCTGGGTCAAGGGGCATGTTTAGAGGTGGCTGTGGGCTCAGGAAGTCTTTAGGCAGGCACCCTCTGTGGATGGGTGGGGCTGTGTTCCTGCCCTCTTGGTTGTTTGGCCCGAGGTGTCCCAGCACTGGAACCTACAGGCTGTTGGGTGGGGGGGCCAGGCCTTGGTGCCAAAATCCCAAGCAAGGTGTCTACCTCCAGCCAGAGTTCACATCAGTGAACACGCCTCGATATGTCAGCCATCAGCTTTTACGACCCCAGAGAGCCACAGCTGTCCCCTGCCTACCCAAGATACCCTCTTAGACTAGCTGGGAGGTCTGGCCTAGGCTCCTATGAAGTCACTGCTTTTGCCCCCAGTCCCAGTGCATGCAAGACCTTTTTTGTCCCTCCAAGAGCAGAGTCTCTGTTTCCCCCAGTCCTGTGGAGCTCCTGCCATCAAGTCCTGCTGGCCTTCAAACCCAAATGCTCTGGGGGCTCCTCCTGATGCCAGACCCCAAGGTTAGGGAACTTGGTATGGGGCTCAGAGCTCTCACTCCTTTGGGAGAACTTCTGTGATATAATTATTCTCCATTTTGTGGGTTGCCCACCCAAGTGGTATGGGATCTGATTATATCACGAGTGAACCCCTCCTATCATCTCACTGTGGTTTCTTCTTTATGTCTTTGAATAAAGAATCTTTTTTTGGTAGGTTCCAGTCTTTTTTATTAATGGTTGTTCAGCAGTTAGTTGTGATTTTGGTGTACTTGTGAGAGGAGGTGAGCTCAAGTTTCTTCTACTCCATTATGTTGTCTCTAGTCCCTCTCCTGCTTGCTTGTTTCTTTTTTTTAAAATAAATTTATTTATTTATTTATTTATTGACTGTGTTGGGTCTTCATTGCTGTGCTCAGGCTTTCTCTAGTTGCAAAGAGCTGTGGCTACTCTTTGTTGTGGTGTGTGGGCTTCTCATTGCAGTGGCTTCTCTTGTTGCGGAGCACAGGCTCTAGGTGCATGGGCTTCAGTAATTGTGGCACATAGGCTCAGTAGTTGTGGCTTGTGGGCCGTAGCGCACAGGCTCAGTCGTTGTGGCGCACCGGCTTAGTTGCTCCATGGCATGTGGGATCTTCCCAGACCAGGGCTCAAACCCATGTCCCCTTCATTGGCAGACAGATTCAACCACTGAGCCACCAGGGAAGTCCCTGTTTGCTTGTTTCTTAATCTAGCCTCCCAGTTTTAGTGTTTTGGAATGTCTGGCCCAGTTAAACTTAATTACTAAAACTACAAATACTATTTGGTTCCTATTTGGTCTACTTTTAATTTTCCTTTTTCTCTTTCTTTTGGCTATCTTTTATTAATCAGATATTTTTAAATATTTCATTTAATCCTCTCTGTTAACTTTACACATATATATGTGTATATATGTGTATATATATATATATTTTTTACTACTGTTGACCTGAGAGATTACAACATACATCCTTAGTTTATTACAATCTAATAAAATTATTAAAATTATTTACCATGCTAGGACCTTACAGCACTTTATGTCACTTACCCATTTGCTTTTGTATTACAGATGTCCTTCATTTTAATTTTACATATATCTTAAACCCATAAGATGTAATTGTTATTGCTTTTTGTAGTTAATTATTCATTTATACTTACCTACATATTTACCCTTTCCATTGCTTTTCATTAGTTTGTGCATGTCTTTGTTTTTCTCAGGGATTATTTCATGCCTCCTTGAAGAATCTGCTGGTGATTAATTCTCTCAGTTTTTGTTTGTTTGACAATGTCTTTTACCACTTCCATGTTTGAAGGATATTTTCAGTGGGTATAGATTCCTAGGTTGCCCGTTACTTTCCGCACTTTTAGGTTGCTTCTATTTGTTACTTTCCTGCCCCTCTCCCCCTGCCCCTTAGCTATAAGTAAATTGCTGGGGTGAACACCTGACCCAGACTAAACATATTCCCTCTTTTGCAAATTAGAAATGGAAACCTGAGGTATCAGTGGTGGACTTTGCAGAAGAAAGGTCAGAAGGGGTCATTGGGGCCAGTAGGGTTCGAAACAAGTCAGAGTTGGGGGGGAGCAGTGAAGAAGGGTCTTGCAAGGCAATGGAATTAGCTGAGAGGAGTGGAGGGGGGAGTCTGAATGGCCCTAGTGGAAGGGAGATGGGGAGGGCAACAGCTTGCTGACTACCTGTTTTTCAAAGGTCTGCGTTCAGTTTCTGTGAGGAGTCTCTGTATATTTTTCAGTAAATCTCACTTTACCTTGTACTTGTTTTATGAAACTTCTTTACATGTCAATCAACAAAAAATATTTGAAAAAAACAAGCTTTTACCTGAAAACTTGACACATAATAGGTGTCACCAGTTTTAATAACTGGTGGCTGCTGCTCTTGTTATTCAGATCCTAAAGTGGAGTAAAAAGCTGATCCTCAGGATTTTCCAGTCATGCTGGTGGGATGGGTTGTATGTTTTAGGGCGTTCTGCTAGTCAAATGCAAATTTACTATTGGGATGGCCAAAAAGTTCGATTGTTTTTTTCCATAAGATGGCTCTAGTAATGCTTAGTTGTCTAACTTCTTTTGAAACAATCTTGTTAGAGTGTATTGTGACAGCTTTCATATCAGCATGCATTAAAAAAAAAATTATCAAAATTGGTGAATTTTTGTGTAGCCATTTTAATACTGAAGATGGAAGAAAAACAACATTTTTGGCATATTATGCTTTATTATTTCAAAAAAGGTAAAAACGCAACTGAAATGCAAAAAAAAGATTAGTGCAGTGTATGGAGAAGGTGCTGTGACTGATTGAATGTACCAAAAGTGGTTTGTGAAGTTTTGTGCTGGAGATTTCTCGCTGGACGTTGCTTCAAGGTGGGGTAGACCAGTTGAAGTTGATAGTGATCAAATTGAGACATTAATTGAGAACAATCAATGTTATACCACGTGGGAGAGAGCCGACATATTCAAAATATCCAAATCAAGTGCTGAAATCATTTGCACCAGCTTGGTTATGTTCACTGCTTTGATGCTTGGGTTCCAAGTTAAGTGAAAAAAACCTTCTTGACTGTATTTTCACATGCAATTATCTACTTGAGTGTAACGAAAATGTTCTGTTTTTTAAACAAATTGTAACGGGTGATGAAAAGTGGATACTGTATGATAATATGAAATGAAAGAGATCATGGGGCAAGTGAAATAAACCACCACCAACCACACCAAAGGCTGGTCTTCATCCAGAAAAGGTGGTGTTGTGTATATGGTGGGATTGGAAGGGAGTCCTCTATTATGAGCTCCTTCTGGAAAACGAAATGATTAATTCCAACAAGTACTGCTCTCAATTAGACCAACTGAAAGCAGCACATGACGAAAAACATCTGGAATTAGTCAACAGAAAATGCATAATGCAAGACCACATGTTTCTTTGATGACCAGGCAAAAACTGTTACAGCTTGGCTGGGAAGTTCTGATTCATCCACTATATTCACCAGACATTGCACCTTCAGGTTTCCATTTATTCTGGTCTTTACAAAATTCTCTTAATGGAAAAAATTTCAGTTCCTTGGAAGAGACTGTAAAAGGCACCTGGTACAGTTCTTTGCTCAAAAAGATAAAAAAGTTTTGGGAAGATGGAATTGTGAAGTTGCCTGAAAAATAGCAGAAGGTGGTGGAACAAAATGGTGAATACATTGTTCAATAAAGTTCTTGGTGAAAATGAAAAATGTGCCTTTTATTTTTACTTAAAAACCAAAGACACTTCTTGGCCAGTCTTACTTTGAAAAATGGTCACCGTATAATTGTGAATGGGCACACTTGTGGTTAAAGAGTTTAGAAATGAATTTATCTTCTTTCACTTCCTGTATTTTGTTTTCTTCCTTTGTTACTTGCAGACTCTTGCTGTCTCATGCAAAGAAAATCTAGGAAACTTAGAGAAATACATAGTTACTAATTGAATAGATAATACTTTATGAGTATTAAAACTCTCCTGCTTTGAGTATTAAAATATTGGTATTTCATAAATGTTTTTAAGTTGCTAGAGTAAAGGACTAATTACAGATTTTCAGACAAGTGAAAAACTTAACTTTTTTTTGGTCCTTTTCATAGGTTCTCCGGGGACATAAAACTTTCCTAAATGTTGCTTATAATTGGGAGTTTTTGATCTGGGAATCAGCTTTACTGCTTTTCTTACTGCGCTTAGCCTCATTGGGATCTGAAACCAATAAGAAATACAGCAATGTCTCAATATTACTTACTGAACAGGTATTGATTGGTCCTTGACAGTTTGATGAGGTGGTGTAATAAGATTTGTGCAGAAGATTCAGGGCTGAGTCTAGATTCTGTCACTTTCTAGCTATATGACCTTTCACCTTACAAGTCACTTTGCATCTATCTAATTGCTTCCTTTTTATAAATGAGGATAATATCTTCCTTACCTGCTCCCAGGATTGGGTGATACTTCATAGTATGAAAATTATTTTTGTTGGTGGTAATGGAACATGCTTTTAATCTCATATTCTGTGTCAAGTATTAGCTCTTTAGAGTAGCTGTCATTTAAGTATGTTTAGTAAGCTTCTTTCTTCTCCATCAGTCTTAGAATATATTCAGTGTATATATTCACTTGCTCTTCAGTATGCAGATAGATATTACAATTGAGAGTAGTATAAATTCAGAGTAGTATAGAGTTGGTTTTTTATTTTTAATTTCATAATTATCCATAAATTTTAAATAAAAATATCTGATGTCATTAGGTTTTTTTTGTTTGTTTGCTGATGTTTTGTTGTTATTTTTGGCCTTAGATTTATAGTGGAGAATTCTTACCATAAGGGGAAAAACAAGGGATTAGTAAGTTAAAAGCAGCTATCTTCTTCCATTCCATGAATGTTTAATGAGGATGTTAGATTGTTTGGGGGATACCAAGATGAATAAGATACAGTTTTTGAACTCAAGGAGTTTACATCTTAATTGTTATATTGTAATTAATACAAAAATTTTTATTTTGATAAATTGTTTCATCATTATTTTTTCTTCGCTAAATAGCTTTTCTTTGTCATATGTGACTGATTAGGGATGGGGGTTTGGGAATGTGACATATATGCTCTGTCGAAATAGCTACTGGACTTTCAAAATTTATTTTATTTGAAAACATTGTCCTCAAAATCTGCCATATTAAATGCAATATATATATATATCTTTTCCATGACATTTGCTCTAATCTCTATTCCTTCCCTTAGATTAACTTATATCTTAAGATGGAAAAAAAGCCAAATAAGAAAGAACAGCTTACTCTAGTAAACAATGTATTAAAGCTGTCCACCAAGTTGTTGAAAGTAAGTAATACCCTGTGATACATTTTTACTACCGTTTAATTAAATCAGTGCTGTACTTCTTGGAGAGGACTCTAGTGACAGATAGATGCTGTATAGATTCAAACTACCTACTTGATAGTTTGGGGCTAATGACTCTATGAGGGAAAGTTTCCTATCTTACTACCCAGGTTCCAGTGATTGCTGGTGTCTGTCACATTTTCAAATTACATTAAAAAATCACAAATAGCATATTGCTTGAATCCACCTTTAAAAACTTAGCTAGAGGAAAAGCAGGTGAGAGTCCATTACAGGTATTTATTTATTATTTTTTAATTTTTAAATTACTGTTTTTACATGAAGTATAGTTGATTTACAATGTTTTAGGTGTACTGCAAAGTGATATATATATTCAGATTATTTTCCATGACAGGTTATTACAAGATATTGACTATAGTTCCCTGTGCCCTATAGTAGGTGCTTGTTATTTATCCATCTTCTATACAGTGGTCTGTATCTGTTAATCCCAAATTTCAAATTTATCCCTCTCCCCGCTTCCCCTCATTACTAGTTTTTGAAGGTAGCTATTGAACATTAAGGGAAAAGGTCTTAAGCAGTCATCCTCACCCAAGACTTAAAAAAAAAGTCCAGAAATCACTGACAGCTGCTGTGAAACCATGTATTTCATCTTCGTTCTTTCATGTTTTTGTAGGAGCTGGACACACCATTTAGACTTTATGGACTGACAATGAATCCCTTGATCTACAATATCACACGAGTAGTTATCCTTTCTGCTGTCTCAGGTGTTATAAGTGATCTTCTAGGATTTAATATAAGAGTAAGTGTGATTACCACTCTGTAGTATCTGCCTTAGTCTTAAAACTTACTATGTATAGTAATCTTTGTTATTCCTACTATGTGTGTGTGTATCTGTGTATATGTGGGGGGGGGGAGGAAGGAGGGAGGGAGGACGGAAGGAGGGAGGGACTGGAATGGAAATAACTCTTGAGGTAGAGAAATAGACCTTTGAAATAGACGTTCAGCTTAGGTTTTCTCATTTATACAAGTACAATAGACATGCTCTTGAATGGAACAAAAAAATCAAGTTTGAATCTCATGTCAATTTAATAGCATGGGCTGGGCTGGCCTCTGATCTAGGGAAATGTACAGAGCCAGAATGAATGAAAATCAAGAGCCCATGAACTGCAGTATATCATTGTTGATCCTGGAAATTGTTAATGCTTTTTTCTCCTTGTAATGTTCTATGGTTGCTATTGCCAGAGCTGATACTTTTTTCTTATGTAAACAGTTCTTGGTTTACATGTACGTGTACCTATTTGTCATAAAACTAACTTATTTTGGTGATTTTCTTTTCTTAGCTGTGGAAAATTAAGTCATAAGCTGAGTCGTGTTCCTGGACTCTCTCCCCTCGCTGGCATCAGTGCTTAACCCATTAAGGAAAGAGATGACTGCAAAACCATGAGACACCCACCTACTTGTTCACACGCGGAGGTGCCCTCAGCTCTAGCTAACCTAACGAATGTTCTCTCTGAGGAACAGAGCCTTTTCCAACTGGGCGTGCATGCTAAAAACCTGTATTTTCATGGTTTTCAAATAGTATGAATAGTCAGGAGACTGAAGACTGTTGTGTGTTAGTAACTTAAGGACAATTTTTTAAGTGAGGAAATTTATTCTGGGCATTTCAGTGCTGTGACAGTTATATTTACTGGAAGTAGTCTTTTGGGTAACTATCGTAGATGCCCAAAGCATGAAGCAAAATCCTTTATTGGAAATATGCAAATTCAGTACTTTTCTATTACAGTCTATAGAATTGGAGATTTCATTTCTCTAGCAAAGAGAGATCAAGTTTAAACTATTTTAGGTTGAACCTGAATAAAAGAACTTTATTGGAGAATTTCAGTTTCTAGGCTTTTTTGTTGTTGAAAGAAAAAAAAAATAACCTTTTAAAGGGTGATTTTCTGTTAAACTATGGAGAAAATTTTAATTAGTTTATAATTTTGAAGTTAATCCTAATAACTGTATAGTTGTTGGTGAAGGAGTCATGCATGTAATATGGCATGTAATTCAGCATGAGAAATTTAAGTCTACACACACTCATCTGTGTCCACTATAAAACATATTTTCCGTTTAAATCATCTGAGCTATGTTTCCGGTCACAGTACTAAGTGTTCATAGTTTATCTGTTGTGCAGCTCAGTGTACTTAACCCTCAGTGTAATCTCAGGTCCTCGGTGCCTGTACTGAGCCAAGCTGTGCCACTGATGATTTGGAGTCTTATCAGCATCCCCTATTACATATACACGCATATACATACGGTAATGAAAACTGTAATAGTCTACGTATAATTCCTGCTCATTAAGTTACCCATTTTGAAGAGTCTCTTGAGGTAAATTGAAAGCCCACATTTAAAAAAAATTTTTTATTTTTATTTTTTATTTTTGGCTACATCGGGCTTTAGTTGTGGCATGTGCCACCTTCATTGCGGCATGTAGGATCTTTCGTTGCGGCGTGTGGGCTCTTCATTGCAGCATGCGGGCTTTTCCCTAGTTGTGGCACCCAGGCTTTTCTCTAGTTGTGGTGCACAGTCTCCAGAGGCCATGGGTTCTGTAGTTGCGGCACATGGGCCCTCTAGTTGTGGGGCACGGGCTCAGTAGTTGTGGTGCATGGGCTTACTTGCTCCATGGCAAGTGAGATCCTAGTTCCCCGACTAGGGATTGAACTTGCATTGGAAGGTGGATTCTTAACCACAGGACCACCATGGAAGTCCCGAAAGCCCACATTTTAACGCCAAGATTTTGTGAATTTTTAAATGGAAATAATTAAGAAACTTATTTATTACATATAAAGTATGTACATGCAAAATCAATGTATCATTTACACATATCCTAAAATGCAGGAAGATTTTTGAGGTTTAAAAATGAATTTCTCGAGTCCAGGAATTGAGGTCAGACCTTTCTGGATTCATATCCTTGGCTCTGCTACTTAGCTTCATAGTCTAAGGCAAGTTACTTAACATTTTTGCATCTCAATTTCCTTACCTGTTTAATGATGATAATAACTACCTAATAGAGTTAAGGTTAAATGAGATTATCATGTAAGGTACTTAACATAGCGTAACGTACTTAGCCATGTTAGTAAATCCCCAGTAAACATTTGTAATTACTATTTAAAACCCTTTAAAAATCTTTTGCTGATAGATGCCTAACTGTGAAGATAGAAACATAGGGGACAAAATTGCTGAACTAGAAGTGGATTATCAAAAATTTCCAGCCATTCTAAATACTGCATCAGAGTTACAATTATTTTTAAAAAGTAAAACCCCATTATAGTGACTTACCTTTGGAAAGCACTGATCTGCAAAGGCACTTCAGTGTCTCAACAGATGGCTCATAGAAATCATGCTTTAACTATTTTCCATAAGGAACAAGGGCAACTATCTCAAATCTAGGATTGAGCTGCTCAGTGCAGATTTCAGATGAAGAAAGCTAATACCTTTATCTTTTTCTCCTACCAAAACAAAACAAACAAAACCACCACTGTTCAGTTTTTTTCTGAATTTTTTACACAGTGAATTCTTTGGTTTAAATGCAGTATTTAGAATAGTTTACTCCTGTGAATTGTTTCAGTTATGGTTTTAATGGTGTATAGTTGGTTTAAATGATTTTTCAGGTGAGTAAAATTATCTGTATGTGTAGTTGCTCAGGTCAGAAACTTGGGAATCATTTTTTTTTTTTTTTTTTTTTTTTTATTATTTTTTTTTTTGGGGGGGTACACCAGGTTCAATCAACTGTTTTTATACACATATCCCCATATTCCCTCCCTTCTTTGACACCCCCCCCCTCGAGTCCCCCCCACCCTCCCTGCCCCAGTCCTCTAAGGCATCTTCCATCCTCGAGTTGGACTCCCTTTGTTATACAACAACTTCCCACTATTTTACAGTTGGTAGTATATATATGTCTGTGCTACTCTCTCGCTTCTTCTCAGTTTCCCCTTCACCCCCCGCCCCCTCCCATACCTCGAGTTCTCCAGTCCATTCTCTGTATCTGCTTCCTTGTTCTTGTCACTGAGTTCATCAGTGCCATTTTTAGATTCCGTATATGTGAGTTAGCATACAATATTTGTCCTTCTCTTTCTGACTTACTTCACTATGTATGACAGATTGTAGTTCTATCCACCTCATTACATATAGCTCCATCTCATCCCTTTTTATAGCTGAGTAATATTCCATTGTATATATATGCCACATCTTCTGTATCCATTCATTTGTTGGGAATCATTTTTGACTCTTGCCTTTCTCATACCTCACATCCGGTTGCCAAGTCTTTGCATAATTATCTTCTGGATATTTTTCTAATCAGTCCATTCTTTTCCATCCCCACTTTCACCACCCTCATGTAAGTCAATATCCTTTGTTCAAAAAACAAGATTCTGCTTTTCTGCCCCTTTCCCCATGCCCACCTATTCATCTCAAAAGCTAATGTTTCTTTTCTGAAATGCGAGTCTCATCATTTCGAATCTATCAGTGGCTTCATATGACTTTGAAGGTAAAAATCCAAAATCCTTTTAGCAAGGTGTATAGGCCTACCTTGTTGAGAAAGATTTTTGAATCTTTATGTTTGAAAGAGATTTTTTCTAGGCATAAAATTCTAGTTTTAAAAGTGTTGCTGCTCTGCCGCCTCTTGGATTGCCCTGCTTCTGACAAGAAGTCTGCCGTCGTCGTCGTCATCTTTGTTCTTCTGTATGTAATGTCTTTTTTTTTTTTTTTAAACTCTGGCTGCTTTTAAGGTCTTTATCATTTTGGATTTGTGCTGTTTAGCTATAGCGTGCACTGGTGTAGTTCTCTTTATTTTGTGTGCGTGCCTGGGATTTGTTGTACTTACTGGGTCTCTGAATTTAGAGTTTCCATCAAATTTGGAAAAATCTTGGCTGTTATTTCTTAAAATAAGTGTTCTATACCCCACTCTCCCACCTCCTGAGACTCCACATGTATCTTAGGCTGCTTGAAGTTGTCCCACAGATTCCTGATGTTCTGTACATTGTCCCAGTCTTCTAACTTTGGATAGTTTCTATTGCTGTGCCTTCAAGTTCACTAACCTATTCTTCTGCACTAATCTGCTGTTAATCCTACCCAATGTGTTCTGTCTACAGAAGTTTGATATTGCTTTTTCTTTTTTTGTATCTTCCATGTCTCTAACATGCTGTTTCTTTGCCCTACCTTGTTTTCGTACTATTTATAATAGAAATAGTAAATAAGGACATTAAAACCGTTATCATCTGTGTTGTTTTGGGGTTTGTTTTTACTGATTTGTTTCTCTCCTCATTTTGGGTCATTTTCCAGCTTCTTTATATGCCTAGTAATTTCTTATTGAATGTGAATTTTACATTGTTGGGTGTTGGGTGTGTGTATGTGTGTATCTTTTAAATATTCTTGAGCTTTGTTTTAGAATGAATGGAGTTAAGTGACTTGAAAACAGTTTGATCATTTCAAATTTGCTTTTAAGCTTTGCTCGGTGGGCCAGAGCAGCCTTTACTTTGGTGCTACTTTTCTCCATGACTGAAGCAATGTCTTCCTGAGTACTCTACCTGATGCCCTGTTCACGATGAGGTTTTTCCAGTTTGACTGTAGGAACCTGAACGCTTCCTAGCTCAAGAATTTTTAGCTTGCTTCTTTTTGGTGGTTCTTTCCCTGTTGAATATTTCCTTGTGCTGATCAATACTCACCTGAAGACTTGAAAGGAACCCTCTGTACATTTTTGGAGCTCTTTCCTGTCTATGCAGCTGTCTTCTCTTTGGTACCCTGCCTGCCAGTTCTAGCTGTCCTGGCCTCCCCAAATTCTTAACTCTCACCTCCTCAACTCAGCGAGCCCGCTTGGTTTGGTCTGGGTTCCCCCTTCCTGCACCATAGCCTAGAAACTGCCTCTGAGGAATCTGGGGCAATCACGGGCCTCACCGCGTTAATTCCACTCTTTCACTGCTTTGTGCAACGTGTAACACCCGTTTTTTCATATATATTTTTCCTTTTTTTTTTTTTTTTTAAAGTTGTCTGAGGTGGGAGAGTACGTGTTTTTCCCACCTTAGTAAATAGACAAAAGTTTACTCAGTTTCTCAAGCCAAAGGCTTAGGGTTTATTTGTGGTTCCTCTCTTTCCCTCCATATCTGATCTACCACCTGTACACGTCAGTTCTGTATTTGCACTGCTAATAGGCGAAGCCTCCTTCACGCTCGCCTGGATAACTGTGCTGACCCGCTGTTCCCTTCTCACGCTTGCCTCCTGCAGTCGGTTCTCCACAGCCACGTGACGTGAATGAGCTTAAAAATATGGAGACAATATCATTCCTACTTAAATCTTTCCTGGCTCTCCCTGTGCTGGCCTCCAAGGCTCTTCATTATCTGGCCTGCCTCCCTTTCCAGCTTCCCCTCCTCAGTACCTGACAACCACGCTGGCTTCCCCACGTTCCTCCATTATACCAGGTTCTTACTTCAGACTGTGCCTGGAATATGTTTTAGGTTCTCTCCTGAATGGCTTCCCAGCTGTCAGTTCCTTAGCAGGACCTTCTCTAAGTTAAAGTAGTTCCCCATCTTCTCCTTGTTGTCAGGTATATGGTCCTGTTCATTTCCTTCATGGCATTTACCAAAATCTGCTTGTTTATTTTTGGCCTACTTGTTTCTGTCCTTCCCCACTGGGATGTAAGCCCCTAAGGCAGGAATTTTGTTGTTGTTTTTCACTCCTAGGGCCCCAGAATGCAGACGGTCCCCATAATAGGTATGTAATATAATTGCATAGAATAAATGAAGAACAGACCTCAAGTAATTTACCATTTATGCAGTTTTTTGTTTTGTTTTTTTCTATGAGGATGGAAGAATTGTACTCTCAGTGCTTCATTTATTCCTGTATAGTAATTTCTAGGAACTTGAACTCTTGTTTTGATCTTCCAAAAGGAGCAATACTTTAACTTTTACCTGTTACTGAGAAATAAACCAAAATGTAAAAATAGAACTAGATTAGGCCATTTATACATTTAATTGAAGTAGTAATAACCATAGATGGATAATATACCTGTTCAGTTACTTTTATAATTTGTTGTATTGGGAAGAATTCTCTCCTAAAATTGCTATGGCGGTATGACTTCAAACTTCCTAAATATGTACACTATGTCTCATGTATAATATAAACACTTCGAAAAGTTGAATAACCAAATGCTTGCCTAATTGGGGTATGGTTTTCTTAACTTTCAGAGACAAATAGAAAAATTCTAAATACCAGGATGTCCTACAAAGTATAAGCTTATGGGTCTGTGTTTTTATTTTTGATTCATTGTATCTAGAGGTAAGTGAAACTGTGCGCTGTGAAAATAACCCTCTTTCAAATTAATGACATTCATTAATGTCAAAATCTTTTAGTCTATACAGTCTATAATGGGCCAAATGGGTCTCACTCCTAAATATAGTGTATGATTTGGGATTACCAAAAAGTAAATTCATTAAACTTAATCTCATCTATACAGGTGTTGACTAGTTTGGTCATTTAAAGTAATCCTTTGCTTCTTGCAGTTATTGGTGCCCATCTCGAATAATGAAGTTTGAATTTCACAAATGTGCAATAATTCCATACCTTTCCTGCAGCACATGCTGAGTCTATATGCTGTAACAAGGTAACAAATAGTTGTTTATTAAGGACAAAATAAGTCTCTTGATTTGTGTATTTGCTAACCGGTCGGCTAGACTTTAATGCAAACATTGTAAAATAGACAAATACCCACCGGATTCTTTGGAAAAACATAGGTTCAGGCTAAATTAAAGCACTTGGCTATGTTTTTGTATTTTAATGTATGTGTGAGAAAGCTTCAGAGTTCTTTAGCAGATAAACTGTACTCTTCATAAGCCTTCATACTCCCTTCTTACACTTAAGGCTGTACTTCCATAGAAACATCGAAAACAGGTCCAAGTTAGTGGATATCTTAAACTAATTCAGTTAACTGAAGCAAAGATTATAGAGTTCATGTCATAATTACGGCATGCTTTAAACCAGTCATTGTATTGCTGATAAACCTTAATAGCATAAGCAATCAAGAGATGCCTAAATAAACAAATCTGTTATTGTTTAAAAAGCACAAGTAGTTCTTAGCATTGAAGCATGCCAGGATGATGTAAGAAGTTGCTCTGATAGATTCTTCCTGCCAGACTGAATCATCACGTTTTGTGACTGGAGTCTGTTTACACCAGTGTTCCTTAGTTCCTGGAGCTTACTCTGGACTAAGCTTCAGCTTAAACACAACTCTGTGGAGGTCAGTACTTAAGACTGTCATACAGTTTCACTAATTAGAGTACTCCTTGCTTTCTGAAAACCCAATTTGCTTTGAATGTTGGACACATTAAATATGAAACTCTTCATTAGTCCACGCTGAAAAGCAGTCATTAGTCTACATGAAAATATCTGACTATTAAAAAAAGGAAATAACCAAGATATGCTCAGGTAAAAATAAAAAGCCACGTGCTTTTCTGTGTCCAAAGACTTCTGAAATAGTTGACATCGTGCAAAAACTACTTGGTCCAAAAAATTTGATGTAAGGGGGTTAGAAGACAATAGTATAGGCTCTTCCTCACTAATCTCTCTAGGGAGACAACGTGATAGCATCCCAGAACTTTCTTGCTGTTACGAACAGTAAGAAAATGTTTCTAAAACAACAACAAAATGATTTTGCTGCCACTCTGCAGGCTTTGCTACAACATACATCTCCATGGTGGGGCTCGGGAGCCAGGAGGCTGGGGTGTCTTTTCAGTGTGAATTCAGTAATGGCAGGCGGGATTTAATTTTTCTTCTCAAGAGTATTCAGTTAACCATGGTCTTGAACCAGGTTTTAGGCATTATTCTTAGCAAGAATTTCAGTGAAATCAAGTCAGAATACCTCACTCTACAAGTTAAGTACAACCTATAGTAAATAAAATGCTTTTAAAATAATGTAAAATGCCAGAGTCTGATGAGTTTGTGACCTTGTGGTAACTGGACTTACACTGTCTAATGACAATTTCCAGTAAGACAAGTCTTTTCTCTCCCTGACAGTGTAAGAAAGGATTTTGGGGGGCAGCAAATTATGCAAAGCTATTTTCCTTACAGTGAAAGGTATGATGTAGGTATAGTGATATTCAACTCAAACCAATTTTGAGCTTTACGTATAGATAAAAGCATAGCTATACAGGTAAAGTCATCATTGTACGAGTCTTTCTGAATGTAGGACTTTGAATATTTGTTACTTGTAGGGATAAAAATCTATTTGAGGACTCAGACCATGATGAGAATTAGCTCCACAGATAGAAAAAGGAACATTACATACACCTGACAGTTAAAGAAATGCAGGCCATGAACTGATTTTTGTTTTTTGTTTTTAATATCTATATAAAAAATAACGAGCGATTTACAGATCTCTTTCTCTAATCAGAACCTCAAGTGTATATATAAAGGTACTGTACAATATATAAACATTTACAACCAGTATATCCATATTTTTCTTAGCATTCCAAGGCCACATTGCTAAGTCTGTATAGAATCAGTACAATGACAGGTTACTCAGAAAGGAAAGAGCCACATCAGACTGACAACAGAAGACATCAAAGTTATGTCACAGTTAACAATAAAAATAGGATTTTTATCACTAATTGTGGACTATAGGGAAAATAAATCATTTCTGTGGTACTAAATTCTTAGCATTTATCAAGCCTTCTAATTTTTCTCTATTCATGTAGTTACAACAGATGGGTAAATATAGTTCTGGATGAAAAGGGGATTTCAAAAATCTCACTCTGGGTAGCATGTCTTATCTACAGGGGCAGATTTAGTTGTTATAGTAAAGAATTTCACAGTCAGACTCTGAGAGGGCAGGACCTGGACATGATGTGTTTCACAATAACAAGATGAACCCAGGGTGACAGAACAAGTGTGTTCAAATATTCCAGAAAATGGTTTTATTCTGAGAATGTTCCTTTATTTATAGATGCTACTGAATGTTGCTTCCGGGGGCTGAAAAACCCGGATCTATTTTATGGAGCTAAAAACTGTCTCCACCTTCCAACAAACATCTTTAATTAGACTTTAAAAAAGAATCCTGCAAATTTGTACAAGCTAAAAAGATGTTTATTCTCCCTTTCTTGTTTTTAAAGAAGCGAACATAGCTAGAAATTAAAATTAAATAAGATCTAGCAAGGACTGTCTACCACCACGTTTGTCCTCACTTGCTGAGCTGGTCTCACACAGGTTCTGCTTCTGAACACCCAAACTTGTACAGCTGCTGCCAGATGAGTTGGTACTTCATCTGGCAATGGACTGTGAAACTGGTTTCATGATTAAGTCCCTCTTCAAATATATATTCTGTATTGACTAATGACTTAGTAGTTGCTTCAGCCAAAATATCCAGAAATAGAAATTTGCTAGTTTTTTCTTCAAATCGCAATAAGCAATATTTCCACAAGCTTCTTTGTGGTTTCATAATAAAATAACTGAAATAAAAGGGTGATCTGAGATGCTATAACACATTAGGGTTGGAAAACACAGCAGGAGGTGAACTCTTAATCGCTTAAAGTACTTTCTCATTAAACATTCATTTGTAAATAATATCTTTAACAGTTACTTGAAATACCTCATCCAGCCGAATTAAAATAAACAACCATAAGAAAGTCAATATTTGACTACATTTTTTTCTTTCCAGTAGTGATGTTTGGGAGTTTTAAACGGGGACGTCATCAGTAGCTGTTAGGAGAGGCAACTGCCACCTTTAATGATGAGATAACAATCTCTTCTTTTACAAGGGCTCAAATATTTCTCTCTGTAAACATGCAACATGCTATTGAGAATATCAATTTCCAAGCCAAACCTAGTTTTTTTCATTACTGTGGAAATATCTGAGTGAGAAGGATAAAGTAGACATGATACAGTAGATAACTTGGCACAAATATAAAGTGAGTTGTGACCACGTTGTGAATATCAGCATGTTGTTTGTTCAGACACTCATGAAGACGAGCTGGGCGGCCTGAGTGGGGCGTGTCCGACGAGCACGTGGATGCGGCTCCTTCCTGAGCGCAAGGGGGGCAGCCAGCCAGGGGGACAGTGGGTTCTTAGCAATCCTGCAGGCCCTTCATGCAGCCTAGGCAACTTGATGCTGGAATTAAAACATACTTATGTGTGTTTCAGAATTTCCAAAAAAATGATTTGGGGGGGAATGCTGCTTTTTAGTAAGAAAATATTACAACTTGTTTTTCTTTGTCTTATACTAAAGGTCACAGCCGCTTCTCAGGCACACCAGTAGTGCCTGTGGCTCTACTTGCACTTGGCACCTTCCAGGGCCCTGGAGTTATTGGTGTTTTCTTAGCAGGAGAACCACTTTCAGGTTTGAACCCTCCGCTCTCTTTGTTTTTGTCAGCTGCCTCTAGTTCTTTTCTTTTGTGATCTTCTATTTTGTTTGAAACCATTCTCTCTTCAGGTTCCTGCTTCAGCTTCTTTTCTGATATTTTGACATTTTCTCCTATTTTATCTTTACTAGAACTTGTTTCTCCTAAGGTTGCTTTCTTTCCTTTTTCATCTTCCAATACTGCTCTACTAGTAGTGTTTGTCTTTTTGGATGGAAGAGACTTTTCATCCATTCTCTTGCTTTTTTTCTCTGGAGACCTGGTTCTGTTTTTTCCAGGCTGACTCTGATTTGTATCTTTCCTGATAACACCTGACCTTTCTTTCCCTTCTGAGACCTGCTCAGCACTGTTGCTAGCATGGCCCCCTACTCTTCGGTTCACATTTGATTGGTCTTTGCTGCCTTCAGTTTTTTGCTGCTTCTTCGGGCTTGCAGACCGTCCTCTGGTTTTTCTACAAAGATCTTGTCCAGGAGCCGCCCTGGTGCTGATCTGACTGCTTTTATTCTCTCCTTTCCTCGGACTGAGTGATCGATCTCTGGGCCTTCTTTTGGGGTCATTTTTTAGAGGACTGGGAATCTTTTCTAAATGTTCCTCTGAATATCGACTGGCTGACTTTTTGGGACTAGCAGATCTGCCTCTTGGTGTGACACCATTTTCTACTTTCAAGAGATTTTTCTTATCACTGTGCCCATGACTGTTGGGTGGATCCCTTTTATTCACATTTTTATGGAGAAGAGACTGATGTTTTATATCAGACTGATTTTCATTTAAAGTGCTTTTCTTTTCAGGCACAATGTCCTTTAATTCTTCTGCCTTTTCACATATCTGAACTCTCATCAAAGATTCTTCAATTACTGGTACATGAGACTCTTCAAATATGGAAGCAGAATGTGAAGATGGGTGAAATGGTGACTGTTCATCATAAATCACATTGGAAGATGAAGGGTTATTAACATCCCAATCACCTAAAAAAAGTGATTTGAGTAGAACATTATTAAATTTTAGAATTATAAATAGGAACAATTAAGTTTTGAACTTTGATAGCCATTTGAATTTTACTGACTGTTTAAACAGCCTGAGTATTTTATAAAGTTTATGTATGTTTAGATCTCTCTCTATAAAGGCAGATGTATACAGACAGCTATACTTGTACATGAAGGGTGGTGGTTTTATATATATATATACACAAAATAATAGTATTCATTTTTCCAATTACTTTTGTATAATAGGTACAATAATATATGATGTGTAAATTCTTTATAAATAGTAAAAGCCCAATAAAAAACTTAAACAAATAATAAAATTGGACCAAATTACCTGGTCCAAGGAGGTTACTAATTTAGCTATTATTGATGGATATAGCTTAAGGATTTGCCAAAATCACTAATAAAAGAGACCAAACTGTGGTAACCAGAATGGAGTTCATGGGCATTTGTAAATAATTTTCTTGCATTAAACTGTCAAATTTAATGTCAAAAGGAAATTGAAAAGTGCAGAAGATAGAAGTAGATGTATTTAATAGCATCATTTTTAATTAAAAAGAAAAAAAAAAGAAGGAAGTGATTTACAAGACATGCAAATTTACCAAATCTTTTTAAGGAAAGACCAAGAAAAGCCCTGAAAGCCTTAATGTTGCTCAGGTTTCACGTAGGAGCACAGACCGGAAGGAGCCAAACCTGAAGAAGGAAGAGAAAAAGCCTAGGACTGTGTAAAAAAACATCATAGCGCAGTTAGCAAAGGTGTCACTGGGGATGTATGGTTTACAAGCAGATGGTGGAAGGTAATACAGTCAGAGAATTATAGTCTGGAAGGGGACTGTAGGAGGTCACGTCTACACCTACCCCACAAAAACTCTATGGGGGGAAGGGAGGAAACCGGAAGGGACGAGGACTAAGTGGTGGTGTGCTTCTAGACTAGTGCACTCAGTTGAAAAACAGTGATTTTCAAATATTGTGATATTTAAAAAACATACAATGAAACCAAGGAAGTTTAAGATCAGTAACAGGACTACAGAAGTGGTCCCAGGTCCAACTCCTTGTCTCCAGGTAGGGCTATAGTAACTTGTTTTTGACAAATAACCAGAAAACCCTAAACTTCTTATTGTTGTTCATTAAGAAAGAAACTCATCTTACTATACGGAAAAAAAAACATTTGAAGAGATTTCAAATGTTTTTCATGACATTAAAATCGTTTGCCTCTAATGTTCTTGTGTCTTTACAGGCACATTTCTTTCCAAAAGCAACTGTTTTCTGTTGAAACTAGCTTAACATATATATTCTATTCTAACAAAAGTGCTATACAAAGTCACTTATTTTGTATTGTTATTATTTATATGAACTATGCTATGTAACTAACTTTAGATGGTTCTGGTGGTTACCTCTGAATTTGCTAGTAAAATATCTGCCCCTCCAAGTAGATATTCCTTTTCCTTCTGCTGCCCCCTCCCTAACACATTCTCAGCTTTTCAGCTACAGGTGAGCTACATTACTTACCATGGTCAGGTATCAAGCCAGTTCCTGCCCTCAAAAGAAGAAGAACTTTATTTCCACCGGCCTGAATGAGCTCAATTGCTCGAGTATGTGTGATGCCTTGTGTAGGTTCCCCGTTGATTTCAACAATCTGGTCACCAACCTAGACAGGGAACATTCACAGAAACATGAAACTATACATCCTCCTTCAGTTCTGTTCTGTCATCCCTAGAGGCACCCAGCTCTGCTGAATGACTGACTGCCTTTCATTTGTAAAATATGTAAGCAGGATCTGGGCATCTTAAAGTCAAGAATCAAAGTCTAAGTTTTCAACCAGAGGTTAAGTGGTGGGAGAGGTGAAGGCTCTATGACCCACATGATACCACAGCGCTACCTCTGATTAATCCACCTGTGAAAGATACTTTCTGACTTGCGCTGAATATCTAAAACCTAGGCAGGTGGCTCCTCATCTTTGAAGCCTATCCTGGCCTCCAGGGAGAACTGCCCATTCCTTCCTTTGTATTACTGCTATGCCCTGTATATATGAGGCATTACCTACATGTAACATTTATAGATTAAACTCTAAAAAAATTCAGCTTGGAGAAATTCATACTAATATGAATACTTATTTAAAACCAAATTACACTAAATGACTTTAGTGTGCAGTGATTTCCCTAGGGATCAGGACAAAATGCCTTAGTACCATTGCTATTTACTAGAAATGTTGTCTGTAGTTATTTGAAAAGAAAAAGGAAAAATATGAATGAGTAAATTATAACTTTTGCAAAGGATCTGACTAAAGATAATGCTGGTAATGATTTTAAACTATATTTCAAGGTGACAAACAACCGAAGGGCTTCGAAACAGAAAAACTGAATAACGGACAATTATTGAAATTCCAAAAAGCAATTCAAATATTTGTAAGAGCTTACTAAATAAAACAATGCAGACGTAACAGAAGAGGACGCAGCAGTCATTTAACAGAGGCAGGTAGGTATGCAGAGCTGCAGCAGAGCACAGTGGCTTGCAAGCTGGGCTTTGGAGTCATTATAATGTCTGTGGTTCACTCCTGGCTTGACCTCATCCTAGCAGAGTGGTCTCATTTTCCTCTCTGTTAAGTGGGGATAACATTAGTACCCACCTACCTCCTGGGGTTATTGGGGGGAATTAATGAGCTAGAAACATAGTTATACACCAAGCACAAATAAATGTTAATTTTCAAATGATCTATTTTCTGATTTTCCGAAAAAATTTTAAAGTGTATCAGGATGAAGATTTAACTATAGACGGCACCCTGTTCTATACAGTGCGAAAAATTTTCAAGCAAACTAAGAAAATAGAACAAATTTTATTGCATATTTATGAAAAAAAAAAGATGAGGGAGAAGAAATGGATGATATCACAAAATAGGTGGATTTAATACATAAAGTGGAAAAAAAAAATTAAAAAAAAACCAAAAAAACAAACCCAAAGATGATGATAAACATAACAGGATGGAGAAAAAGTAGTAAACATAATTCATAAAACCCCTTATATCCAGAATAGGTATATAAGGGAAACAGAAGTCAGTACCCAGATTCCCTTTAATAAGTGATTGTACATTTTCATGAGGAAACACAGATGACAAATTAGCACCAGATATAAAACCCTCTGGTAATTAGAGAAATGGAAATGTAGATACTACCTGGAGCATGCTTTGGGTACACCTTGTAAAAATGTGACTGAGGTTTTAATTCATTTCAGTTATATTCTTTGGCTTAAATTCTCTGTCCAAACTTGTATATTTCTTATTCTTTCAGCACAACAAGTAAACTGAAGTGAAACTTGTAATTGAACAGATTTGCCACCAGGTGTCATTTTTGTTTAACGTAAAAAATTAGGGTGAAGGAGAGGAAAGCCACGGATTTAAGATTTATGGTAGAGAGGCCCTCAGAAGGGGAAAGGTTCCAGACTGGACTCTACAAAGCGAAAGAAAAAAAATCACACCTTTGAGAGGGAAATGTAAAGATTCTTTTAAAAGTTTGTTACTTTAAAAATTTTAAATGTGATAAAAATACACACAATGGGGACTATATCTTTTGATAATAAAAATAAAGGTTCAAGGTCAGGCTTTTGTATTATTGAAAACTAGAATTGTGGCAGACACAGGAGAGGAGAGAGGAGAGAAATGAAAGGGGGAGAAAAAAATTAGAATAGGAGAATCAAAAGGAGAAAAGTAGGAAGAAGGATAGAGAAAAATCATGTTCCTTTAAAAAAAAAAAGTCACTTTTAAGGTGGTCTTGCAGTTTTTAAAACAACATCCACTAAAATGTTAAAATGACTAAACAATATTTCTAACATATTGCTTACAGCATCTTACAACCTGTTAAGAACCTTTCTGCCTCCCAAAGGAATTGAGTTCAAATGACACGATCATGACCTGACATGAAAGCACACAGACCAGGCTGAGGGACGACAGACCCGGGTCCCTCTGTGGCTATGACTTAGTTTCTCTGAGCCTCAGTCTTAATCTGCAAGTGGGGATAATGGCACCTACCTCACAGAGGTTTTGTGAGACAAAAGCTAATATAAGTGAAAACATGGTCTGGAAGATAGCAGACTCTTAATCTGATTCTGTTCTATGGTAAATATTTAAGTCCAACACTATTCCCTAACATGAACTTTTTCCATGCAGCTGATCTCTCATTCCCTTAGCCCAGGACCTTTTTTCCCCTCCTCTCTAAATCGTAACAGGATTTAAGGACCAGCGGAAGACTCACTAAATTTACAGATCCGCTCAACACCTTTCCATCTATATTAAAAGTTAATATTTTGTTGTACACTGTTTGCTTATTCCTTCATATAGCTCACGTCCTGTCTACCCAGTAATACGTTTTGGGAGTTAACCTGAAATATTAAAAAAATTAATTCTCTCATCTAGAAATATTAACTGTGCAGTCTGTTCTTTCAGCAAATATCTATGGAACATCTACTATCAATATTCACGGCACTACCTCAGGTGCTGAAGATACTGGAGTAATAGGTACAGGACACAAAGTACAGTGTTAGCCTAACAGAAAAGACATGGGAGAAGAGGAGAGAGGCAAGAGGGGAGGCAGACAGGATGCTCAGGTGCCTTCACACGCAAGTGTCATCTGGAGATAAACGCTCATCTTTTGGGGCAGTGGCCGCTGAGAAAGTTGTCATTTACAGCAAAGCTTCCATGATCCTTACACCAAGTCAAGAGTTTGACAATTTAGTAGCCAGAAAAATAATTCTCTGAAAAGCTGACTTACTTTCTTAGAGTTTAGAACAAACCTGGACATAGCAGTAGTAGCTTATTTGCTTTTGTTTTCAAATTTCAGAGTTTCTTTTTTATATTAAAGCTGATTTAATCACAGAATTCTAAAGTTTTTGTTCATTATAAAGAATAACATGTTTTTAGAAGTAGACTTAGAATCCTTTAAGGCCTCCTTGCCTTTTATTTGGTGAGATTAGTGTATCCGAGGGTTATATTTAAAACCAACATTTCAATTATATCCTAGTTGGTTTAACTGGATTTTTGTGATACAACATACAATGGGAGATTATTTTAAAACTCCAGATTTAAATGACTTAAACGGATTTTTTTTTTAAAAGGTGGGGAGTAGAGGAGAAAAAGGACCAAGAAAACCAGAAATAAGTATGCCATCCCCATAAACAGTGCCTCAAACAGCTCTTACTAAAACTAAGAAGTTTACTTGGGCCATGTATTTTACATGCAGGTCTGTGTTTTGCAGATTAGGAAACTGAGGTTCAGAGAAGTTACCCAACTATGCACAGCTGCAAGGTGGCAGAACTAGAGTTCGATCCTTGTCTTGATTTCCAAACCCATGTTCTCCCCACTTTATTAAACTGTCTCTACAAGAAAGAGAACTGGGGCGAGAGGCAGCAGCTCAGCTTCAGTCACACCAAGACTTCGGCCGTCAGCCCCTCTGCTTGCCATCCACACCCTCCAGCTCTGCTTCTGCTGCTCTGCGTTCTCACCCTCCCCTTTTTCTCTACCTTCGCTGGTCCACTAATGACAGACCTTATCCAGAGTCCTGCCCCTGGTCCACAGCTGTCTAAATCTTCTCCTTTAGCGAATGCATCTATGGCAAAGGCATCAATCATCATTTCTGTCTAGGTAATGTCACAATCTGGGACTTTACCTCTTGTCCTAACTGCCTGCTAAATATTTACACCTGCTCAACCAGCTGGTCCTTCAACACGACTACAACTTAGTACATCGTCATTCTTTGCCAAATCCTTTCTTCCACTGGCCTCCCTAATGTTTTTTCTTAGTACAGGCCGGGTGAAGCCTCTAAAGCCATCCTTTACTCTTTTTTTCCTTCATCCTTCACTCATTTAATACTTGTTAGTCATCTAAACTGGTCTTTTCTTTATTAACAGTTGATCCCACACACATCACTTATCTTCCACCCAAAGTATTACCATTCAAGTTACACTCCCACCACCACGACTAGATGCCTAAACTATAGCCAGCCCTATCCCCTCCACCATCCTACACACCAAGAGACTGATTTTACCAGTGTATTGCTCTGAGGAGGAACTCTTGGCTCAAAAGCCTTCTGTGACTTTCCACTGTCTTGGACCTACACATTGGTGACTCATCCTACTTTCATAGTCTCATTTTCTTCTGCTCCCCTATGTATTTTCCAAATAGACTCTAGGTAAACTTGACCACTTGCAGTTCCCTATATAGGACATGTACTTCCTTAGTTTCACCCCTTTGCTCATTTCTTCAGCCTGGAATGTTTTCTTAATCTCTCCCTATTGAAATCCCATTGACTGTCAATACCACCTATCCTACGAAATCTTCTCTACTCACATTCACCTTCTTTGAACTTGTACAAAAGTCTAGTCCTTTAGAGAAAGATGGTATCTTGTTTCGAGGTCATTATCATGTATAAATCCCTGGGTAAAGCAAACACTCAATATATGTTTATGAAATGAGTGATGGGAGTGGAGCAGTGATGTGGATACTTCAAAATTGCAATCACCCAGAAGAATTTTCTAATCATTATTAGAATATACCATCTAATAATTTGCCAAGGTCATTTGCCTTTCTAATTAGTTTACTTAGTTAAAAGTAAAAAGAGAGAGGGAAAAAAAAGAAGAAAAAGAAAAATTTCTCTTTCCCTGAGGCCTATTAGTAGTAGAGGGAGGAAGTCCAAAGTTCTCTTGAGTAGTAGGAGAACAGCTGTCTGGATTTAAAAAATTTTTAGCATATAATCTAACTGAATACCAGTGAATTAACTATTAAAAAAAAAATTGAGGCTAGCAAATACCTTCTGTGTAAGAACCCTCTAAGTACCAGCCAGAGAAGGAAGGAAAGTATCTTCCGCAGGTCCATAAACAACCTGGCCTCCATGCTACACACAAAGCTACAGTGTTTCAGAGCTGAGAAGGCCTATGCTAGAACACTGCTGATAGGATTTTCCAGTCCTGCAAGTGATAATAAAGGTTGGGAGAGTCATGCTTTTTGATCTCTGGCTCCCTCTAGAAGTAGCTAAGAGGGACAAAAAAAAATCCTGGGACTATTGTTTCTTGCAAGAAGTCGATGATTCTGTTTCATCCTGGCTTTCCCAAGACTTTTAATAAGATGAAAGTATATTTTATTTATTAATCCATTTGCCCTTGAATGTTTCCTATGTAAGTAAAATTGATTTTTTTCTTACTGACCAAAGTCGAGCCAGCACAAGCAGCCTAACTGTGATATAGTGCAGCACCCTGCAAAGAGGAAACGAAATCACGACAAGCATTTGCCTTTCAGGTTTTAGTGAGGGAAAATTTTGCTTCATAGATTCAGCAGGTTTCTGCATTCCCTTAATCAACTATTTTCAGAAGTTTCCAGTCTGGAGCCAGAACCAAAGGTTGCAGACAGAAGCCAACTCACGTGAATTCTGCCGTCTTTGATGGCAGGACCATCCTCAGCGAGACGCAGGATGAACAGCCCCATGTTGTACTCCTTCCCGCCCCTGAGGCTGAATCCAAAGCCCCGGGGGCCTCGCTCCAGCTCCACTGGGTAACAACCAAGGCTCTAGAGAGAGAGAACATAAGAAAAACATGTTTGCGTGGACTGCTTTATTTAATGTTTGAGGAAAGGCGACTTTTATGGCTGGAAGAAATGATTTATACTTTCAATGTGCACTTTTGTTTTTAATTGATTTTTTCTTTTACAGTCTTTAAAAAACTGTAAAAGAGAAAAAATTGCTGGCCTCAATTTTTTTAAATGGTTAATTCACTGGTTTTTAATTGATTTTTTTAATTACAGTTAATTTTAATTAACTGTAATTAGTTAATTTATGATGTTGTGTTAGTTTCAAGTATACAGCAAAGTGATTCAGTTACTATTCTTTTTCAGATTCTTTTCCATTGTAGGTTATTACAAGATATTGAGTACAGTTCCCTGTGCTATACAGTAGGTCCCTGTTGTTTACCTATTTTATATATAGTAGTGTATACATGTTATCCCAGACTCCTAATTTATCCCCTACTCCCTGCCTCGCTATCCCCTTTGGTAACCATAAGTGTTTTCTATGTCTGTGGGTCTATTTTTGTTTTGTAAATAAGTTCATTTGTATCTATTTTTTAGATTCCACATATAAGTGATATTATATGATATCAATATGCATTTCTGTATCAGGAGGAAGGAATATAAGTTTTGGTCAAAAGGCTACTTAATTTCTATAAATGCAGCCTAAATTAATTTGAAGATTACATGTCTTCTCTACTAGTTGGTCAATGTGCAACAGAACAATCAGAGAGCAGAATTTTGGATGGTGTTTCCTTCAAGCAGATTTTGACTAATTTTCCTGAAAAAAGAAAGAAAAAAAAAAAACCCACCCCAAATTCTACTTTGGCTAGCTAAAACACTGCTATTTCTACGTACTTAACTAAGGGATAAAATTTTTCCAATAGAGGGTAAACTGCTCTTTCACTCTTTACGTTCTCTCGTGGACACTAACAGAATGCCAAACACAGAGTAGGTCCTTAAGAATGATCAATTTGGGGAAAAAAATTTATCTGAACTGATGTGCAATTAAAATTCATCAGGGTCAGTGACTGAGCAACTGAAAAGTACAGTCTGCATTTGGGGGGAATCTCTGTTACCTGATTGTGCCGACTGCCTATGACTGAAATCACCGCAGTATCAGGCTGTGCAAGGTGCTTGTGGTCAGACCACGAATGTCTGTAAGAAGTGGAGACGTCTTTTCCAATTTCACCTTCTGTGGCACTTCTACAGGAGAGAAATCAAGTCACTCTCTGAACTGAGAAAATGAAAAACAGACTAAAAGTAAAGGCAGATCAATTTCTTTTCCTTTAAGGGCTGAATCTTGCCATTCGCCCTCTGACAAACTGCTATAAAGACAGACTGTATCTAGAAGCAGAGGGATGCCAGGCAAAGACTGGCCATTAACTCCAGCATGGCTTAAAGTCTGTAAACACCCCCATGCTGTTTTTTTGTTTAGCTTTTTGTTGTTGCTGTTTTAAGGGCATCTCAGTGCAGTTTACATCAAGGAAAACTGCACTCAAGTCACTGAACTGGAGGGCAGATAAGCTGACCTTGTCACAGTGAGAAATGGCTCTTCTGCAGCACCAACGCCCGTGAAGATGCTGAATTTCTGGAAATTTACTTTTTGTTTCATGACTTATATTTTCAACAAAAGAGGAAAGAAATATGCACAGATACTGCTCAGGTAGTCTGAGAAGACGGCAATGCGTAGGGTCTGGGGCTTCCCTATCAAAACTGTGAGGACCAAGAGCCACAGAGTAGGTGCTACTGTCACTTCTTTCTAATCCCCACCTGTCAGCAGGACTGGATGGTTACGCTGTGGCCTGGGTGGGGCTGGGAAGGGGGAGGAAGGAACAGAGGAACTGGAGGGAGTGGAGGTCTCATTTTGACCTCACCAGCTGGCTTCTGCATAACTATGTGGAGACGGGTAGGGGGCAGTGATGAAAAGTGGGGAGACGAGGAGAGAAAAAACCCCGAACCTGAGAAAAGCAGCCCCACCTGTCCCCAGGTATGTGGTTGGCCTGTGACTGTCCCATGGGCCTGTGCTGCAGGGCTGGGCTCTGCCTGGCGGAGTTTGTTCCTGATGGTGGACCAAGATGCTCTGTTCAAAGGCAAAAACAAGAGAAATAAGAATTTGTACATAAAAATGTGAAGGCCAAGTGGATCTGTGAAAGCGAGACGGTAACAAGTGGTTATCACTTTCGCGACGGCGGTGAATTCACACGGGCAGCACTGTTGTCAGCTGTCTGCAGCTGGAACGCTAACGGCTTTTCCCTGTGGCTTCTGATTGATGCTTACGTTTGAAGAGAACAGGAATCATTCTTACTGCATGCACTTTCCCTCTTTCACCTTTGTTGTGGTCGTCCACACAACATGAAAATCAGAAGCGAACACATGCTGTGATATTGTCTAGAGGACTGAGCTCCGGGAACCATCTTGTAACCTGTTTATGGGTTTCCAGAGAGCACTCCTCAAAACTGGTAAGCTACTCTAGATAACAAAGACAGGTCTCAGGAATGCTGGAACACAGAGGTCAGTCTGGAAACTACACACATATCTTTAACCTGCATCTTTAATATAGCAGTGGTTATCTCACTTAACTCTAGTATCAAAGACAAACTTATAAAATCATCGTGAGTGTTGACAAATGTTTATAAAGATTTTACTGATTCTATTTTCTAACAGCACAAACGTAAATGAAAAAAGGAACATTTGTTTCTGTATCATCCTCAACAGTTCCAGAACTCCTGTTGTTCTCTGAAGGCGGATTTCGTAACTAAGCAGAGTAACTGCTTACATCTAGAACTAGATGCCAATTCATGGAAGATGACAGTTAAAAGACACTCTTAAGGTTGTCAGACTCATGTTTTTAAAGCTGAAGGTTTCTAATGTTTTATCCTGCCCAAATTTCAAAACATAGGATATTTAAAATATCAGAGAGAGAGAACACAGAATAATGATTAAGACCATGAAGTTTGGAGCAAGAGTCATGGGGTTTAAGCCAGATCCCATCATTTACTAGCTATGTGCTCTTGAACAAATTACTTAAATGCTCTGTGCTTCTAATCATCTCATCTATAAAAAGGGAATTACAGCTACCTCGTTGGGGTTACCGGTTTAGCGCAGGTATAGATGTCCGTGCTTAGCACAGCGCCTGGCATATCGTACTCACTATGAAAATGTTTCTGTTACAATGGTCACCGCGGTCAGCGTCATAGCCATCAAGATGGTCGGGGCTACACTGCTCTTAAGGTATACATTCTGAAAATATTTACATACCTTAGCAAAAATGTTCCACGTAGAGGCCATTTTTAGGTTAGAACATGTAGAAACTGATAAAACCGGAATCCCAGAGTATAATGAAAACAGAGAAAGACTGACGTGAAAGACAAGAAATAGGAATGTTTAGGAAGCAATTTCTATTGAGGAAGCTGGGACTTCAGGGTCATCAAATACATCACTATTTTATGGCTCGGATTAAGTTGTTTCTCTTCAAAGTTCTTGGGACGAAAAACAGATAAATAATTTATTCTTATTTAAGAACTTCTTGGAACTGAAAGTAACTGAGAGTACTCTGAAAACACAGGCCAGAGTAGAAACAGTGGCGGGAGGAGAGTAAGGAAGTCTGGCTGAGCTGTGGCAGCCCCCAGGGATTTCTGATGCTCTGACTGCCTGTTGCTCTCATATCTACATGGATTTCAACATGTACCAGACGCAGAGATGGAGGCCCAACCTCGCAGAACCTGTCCAGAGGGTTGTCTTTCCTCTTTAAAATCAAATGATCCAAGAAGGGACAGTGGAGCATGAACTCTTTTTAATTTTTATTTTTGGCAGGGGGTGACCTGGAAATTCCTTTGCTGCAGTTTTGTTTACTGTCGTGAATTTAATTTCCCTAATCAGCTGAACAGATTACTTACATGGGCCTCCTTGCTGACCTGCTTGCCACCAACCTCATCTTTATTCTGCCTCCGGGGTTCCAGTCCTGGCACATGCATTGAAACACACCACAGCCTTGCTTAGAAACCTATGGCAACTTTCTATTGCTCATAAGATACTATCCAAACTGTCACTTGGCACTCCTGTCTTCCCACTTCATCTCTTGTTCAAAATGTCACATCCTCTGTGAAATCCTACCTGGCTCCTTAAGCACAGTTTTCATAGCATTTACCACATTGTGTCAGAGCTGGGTGAATACCTGTCTCCCCTGCTAGACTGTGAACTCCTTGACTGCAGCAATCACACTTCATTCATATTCCTGTGCCCATTAGAAATTCCAGAAGTCCTTCCACCTTTGCTTACTGGGTACGTCAGTTTCTAGTTACCTGCCTCTAAACTTGAGTACCCATTATAGAGTTGAATTCTCTTCTGTCACTGTAAATTCATGGCTACTGTCAAGGGAATGCAAACTGCTGGGAAAAATTACATCCAGCAACAAGATGACTGGGAGATACATGTACCTTTGTTATTAGTCCCATTGAGATAATTTTTTTGGCTTCACTAGCTTGGCTAGAGCAACAGGTGTGTAACTTCAGAGCAGGATAGTATAAATAAGCTGATCAGTTTCAAGTTTTCCTCTACCTTCCCCGAAGGATGAGAGATGTCACTGTTAGGCGAAAGCACCACAAGTTGGTGCTTACTCTTTCAGTTACATGTTTTTTCATTATCCTCTTCAAAGTTAAATAAACTTCCTATCATTGGTATTCTTTTCATTTTTAGTCTTTCAACCCATGCTACCTAACTTCACTTTATTTCTGTGTTAAAAGATGTTCTACTTCTCAAAGTTAAATATTTATTCCATGATGTCAAACAGGCCTATGTTCTCTCTAAATTTTATCTGAAAACTCTTCAAATAGTAAAGCAATGGGTTAAGCATATCTTTCCCTTAATGAGAATTAAACTTTTGCTGGAGTTTCTGTATGTAACTACTTAAGGGAAAGTGCATTACCAGAGGAGAAACAAAATTCTGTAGTTAAAACTACAGCAACAAACATAATAAATTGGGAATCATCTTTACTAAGAATAAATAAGAACCGTATGAAAGAACTTTCTAAAACTCTACTGAAAAGATGACCAGAATAATTGGAGAGATATCCCATATTGTTAGGTGGGATGACTTAATTAAAGGTATAAATTTCCCCAAAGTTAATATATCTTCACTATATTCCAGTAAAAATTGCAGTTGGATTTTTTAGAGGACCTTAATAATTGGCTCTAAAATTTTACATGGAAAGTTTCATGAATACCTAGTTGATTTGGTGGGGGTTTGGTGAAAGACTTGCCTTAACAGACAGATATTAGAATACACCATAAAGTTACAGACTAAAAAGTGTGTGTGTGTGTGTTTGTGAATATATAATACACACACACACACTCTTAAAAATTATATTTATATACTTTAAAATTACATGTATATATATGATATATACACATAGATAATAATAGATGAACCAGCAAAATAAAAGAGAGAGCTTGGAGAATCATGTTTAAAGGAGAAGTTAATATACAGAAGAGATGGCTCTACAAATCAATGAGGAAAAGAAGTACTATCTAATAGCTGGTACTATCTAATAGCTGGTACTATAAGAAGAAAAAAATAAAACTGGATCCCTCCTAAAACTATATATTAATGTAGGCTCCAGATGGATTAAAGATCTAAATGCAAAATGCAAAATTAGAAATCCAGTAGATGGTAATGGAAGAGAAAATCTCTGTGATACAGGGTGGGGAAGTATAACTTATCTTAAATAAAACTTCGAAAGCACACGCCATAAGGTAAAAACTGACTACTCTGGTGACATCTAAATTAAGACTCTCTGTATAGTGAGGGGCACCCTAGTCCACGTTCACATGCAGGTGACAGGAAAAGGTATTTATATTTTCTGAAACTAAATTGGACTAATGCTTATATAATTCACAAGGAATCTCTAAATATCAGAAAGAAAAAGATAGCAACCCCACAAGAAAAACAAGTAAAGAATATGAAGAGGCAAGAAGAAAAGAACTCCCCTCCCCCCAAACAAGCATCCAAATAGATGCTTAAATTCATGGGTAAGCAGAGAAACGCAAGTTATATACCAATGAAGTAACACTTTCCATACCATACACTAGCCAACTTGAAAGCTGGAGAATGCCGAGTATTGGTGGGGATGTGACGAGAAGGAGCCCTCAGTTGATGGGAGTATAGACGGTTGCAGTAATTACAGAGGACAATCTGATAATACAATACTTGGTCAAAGTAAGCAATCTCTTTGATCAAACAACTTCACTCCAATAAATTCTCACACTGTTTTATAAGGTACATATATGAAGGTGTATGAGGATAGTTTGTGATAACGTGGAGCTGGAGACAGTGTGGCTCTCTATGGGGGATGGACAGGGAATGTGTGGTAAATATACAGTATGGAAAACAGTCAAATAGTTAAAAGCAATCAATTATGCTCACCCAGCAACTCAGATAAATCCTGAAGGCATATGATACTATGATACCAAAAGCACAAGCAACCAGAGAAAAGATAGATAAATTAGACAAATCAACGTTAAATTTTTGTGCATCAGAGGACAATATCAAGAAAGTGAAAAGACAACCCGCAAAATGGGAGAAAAGACTTGCAAACCATGTATCTGATATGCATCTAAAGTCAGAATATAAAGAAGCCTTATAATTCAACAATCAAAAAGACAACCCAATTAAGAATGAGCAAAGGATTTGAATAGACATTTCTCCGAAGATATGCAAGTGACCAATAACACAAAAAGAAACTCAACATCATTAGTCACCAGGGAAATAAAAATCAAAAACATATTGAGATACTACTTCACACTCACTAGAATGGCTTAAACACACACACACACAGAGGAAAATAAATGGTGAGGATATAGAGAAACTGGAAGCCTCATACATTACTGGTGGAAATATAAAACAATGCAGCTGTTGTGGAAAACAGCTCAGCAGTTCCTCAAAAAGTCAAACGTGAGTTACCATATGACCCAACAATTCCACACCTAGGTATATACCCAAGAAAAATGAAAACATACATCTGTATAAAAACCTGCACACCAACGTTCAAAGCAGCATTATTCACAACAGAAAAAAACCAGAAACAACCCAGTGTCTATCAAACAATGAATAAATAAGCAAAATGTATGTACACATAATGGGATATTCATTAGTCATAAAAAGGACATGCTACAACACGGATGAACCATGAAAACATTTTGCTAAGTGAAAAGAAGCCTGACACAAAAGGTCACATATTATATAATTCCGTTTACATGAAATATCTAGCAAATCCATAGAGAAAGAACGAGTAGTGGTTTCTTACAGGGGTGATAAAATGTTCTGGAATTGGTGGTGATGGCTGCACAATCTTATGAATGTACTAAAAACCACTGACTTGTATACTTCAAAATAATGAATTTTATAGTACATGAATTATGTCTCAATTAAAAAGAAAAAAGAAGATACAACAACTAAATGCCATGCAAGATCCTGGATTAGATCTTGTAACAATAAAGTGACATTAAAAAAAAAAAAGAAAGCATATGGTTCCGAGAAAAAAAACCAGCATAAAATCTATAACACAATACTATTTATACAACTAAAGAATAAATACACGCACACAAACATGTATTTTAAAAGACATAAACAAAAAGAGGCACATAAAATATACTGGCGTAGCTGCCAGTAGGAGTCGTGAGAGAAATAAGAGTGGAAAACGGAGACAAGTGAGAATAAACAGATAAATAAATGGAAAACAAAACAAAAATGATGGCAACTCTACCAGAACCATCCTAATATAGTCCTTGGTAGTCTTTGGTAACTTGTGTTCACTCTTAAAAATGAAATGAACAAGACCTGACACAACATGAGAAATCAGTTTTGAAAAATAATACAATTTAAAGATTTCTTTACAATAAGCAAGCACAAGCAGGTTTAGTAGGTTTATGCTCTAGACTTGAGAAGGAGCCGCCATGGTGAAGAGGTGGAAGTATTATGGGAATACCACGAGACAGAGTAAGTCCCGAGTCCTGAATATGTTTGAGAGTTACATACTATACATGACACCTTGACATGATGACTTGGCAAAATAAGCACAAATACTGAATCATATCTAGCAAAAGGGAGAAAAGAAGATGAAGGAAACAAGTTTTCTTTTTCCAGGTAACTTTTTACTGATTTACAGTGAATGGCTTATGGAGAGTCGGGGAGCAGTATCACATGGGAAGGAATGTGGTCCTGATGTATAGATCTGGATGTGTGATTTCTAAAAACAGCTGTAGAGCTATAAATATTCACTTGACTCTTTAGTGCAACTGATAGACTTTATATGGGATACAATGAGAAGCCTGGATGGCTTACAAACTCCATGAATGTGATTTTATGGACAGAAGGGACACTTTCTATTTTTGAGAAAAGTAAGATTCTGAGTGTCCCCACAGTTTAATAAAACTTAGAGTATAATAAAATAAGGTGTAATCATTGAAATGTGATTGTACATGTCAAATGTGATTGTATTTTAAGAGGCTGCACCTACATATGAAACACACTTTAAAGCATGGATCTGCTAGGGAGTTTCCCTCCATCCTTCTACTTTTCCTAAACACTGATGGGCATTATATAAGAAATCTTAAGATTGTCCAGAAGACAGGTCCAGAAGTATTTGTGCCAGAATGTCAAAGTTAAAATTTTTTTTTTTTGCCATGCCACACCATGCAGCTTGTGGGATCTTATTTCCCTGACGAGGGATTGAACCTGAGCCCTCAGCAGTGAAAGCGCAGAGTTCTAACCTCTGGACCACCAGGGAATTCCAAAGTTACTTTTTAAATGAAAGAAAAACGACTGGGTAATTTTGACGACCTCTCAGAGAAAACACCATCAACAATAAAGGATAATTTTGAAAAAAAAAAAAAAATTATATCATTCAGCAACAGAAACCACTTCTTTCTCTGTCTCAAGGCTACTCAAAGTGTGGTCTATTAGTCAGTAGTAAAATGCGTACAGATATTGAGTAAAAATTTTATAATGATTTGACAGAATAATTTTGTCTTCATTTTTGTTTTTCATTTAATTTTTATCAGATTTTACAAAAATGCTGGTCTGTGATGAACTAGGGGAAAAAACCACTGATGCTTCTATATATGGTTTGAGAAACACTGATGTACTGCTAGTTCCACCACTTCTAGCAGCTTCTATCACTACTGCATGCCAAGCATGGTGATATAAGTACACAACATACATCATTTTCAGAACAACCCTGAAATGTCATTTCCTGTGGCACTGAGGCCTGCTTTTCTTTGTGGGTCATGGAACAAATTTAAGGCTAAAAAAAGCAGGCTATAGACATCATGGTATAAAGAAATCTTACCAAAATCATATTAAGTAACAATAAGCCTTCATTCAAAAAATGTTACTGAGCACTTACTATGTGGGTAACACTGTTTTAGGCCCTTGGAATTTAGCACCAAACACGACAAATCTCTAACTTCACGAATCTTATGACTTTACATTCTATTAGGGGAGATGACAATAAACAAACTCATAGTTCAATACTCTCAGATAGAAATAAGCACAATGAAGAAAACTAAAGCTGAAAAACAGAGAGAGACTCACAGACATAAAAAACAAAATTAGAGTTACCAAAGGAGAAAGGCAGGTGGGGGAGGGATAGATTAGGAGGTTGGGATTAACATATACACGCTGCTATATAGAAAACAATTAACAAGGACCTATTGTATAGCACAGGGAAGTATACTCAATATTTTGTGATAATCTATAAGGGAAAAGAATCTGAAAAAGGAATATATATGTGTGTATGTACATATATATTTGAATCACTGTGCTATATATGTGAAACTAACACAATATTTTGTAGGTTAACTATACGTCAATAAAAAAAATTTTTAATTAATAACTTTTTAAAAAGTAAAATTGAGTAAGGGAACAGAGGAAGACTGGGGCAGGCGGAAGGAGGGTTATTTTAGGTACTGTGATTAGTTAGGGAAGGCACAGCAGTTAGGAGCACAGCTTCTTGAGCCAGAATGCCTGATTCAAATACCTGTTCTGTCACTAGTTTTATGACTATGGACAAGTTCTCTAATTGCTCTGTGGCTCATTTCCTCATCTATAGGATGGGAAATTAATAGTGCCCACGTAGGGTTAGTGTGAGGATTAAATGAGTCAGCAGATGTAAAGTACTTAGGACAAGGCCTGCCACATAGTAGTAAGTGCTTCCTAAATGTTATTCTTTCCTTAGGCAGTGAGACTCAGGCAGAGACCTGAATGAGGAAGGCAGCCAGGCAGGGATGTGGTAAAATAATGACAGCTAGCACCAGACGAGCACCTTGGGGTGCTTATGCAGATGATGTACATTTTCACCTTTAATCTTCACGTGGGATCCTGAAATAGATACCATTATTCCCATCCTACAGGTAAAAAACTGAAGGTTAGAAATGTTAAGTGGCTTGTTTAAGGTCAGACAACTAGCTAATGGGTGTCAGTGAACTCTGTCAGTCAAAAGCCTTCCTTCCTCTATCTTGCCTCTGCTAGGTACTGGCACAGTACTGAAAATCTCCTGACTTTTACTTTGTTCATTTGCTCATTCATCTATTTACTCATTCCTTCATTCAAAGAAATATTTACTGAGTGCCTGGCAAGTATCACAGTCAATTGGTAATATATTCTTTGTCTTCAAAGAGTAGACCCTTTTAATAGGGATACAGTGATGTAAGAACAGTGCTCAACGAATTGCAGGGATGAGGAGTGCTACAGGACTGAGTGGAGGAGCCCACGTGTACAGAGGCCAATGAGGCTCAGTTCAAAAGAGGATTTAGAAAAAGGTGGGGGGGGGGGGGCGGGGGGCGGAGAGGAGAGAGGGAGAAAGAGAGAGAGAGAGAGAATTTGGAAAGAACTGGGAGGTAAATTCAAAAGGCAGGCTGGGAGCAAAATTGTAAAACACTTTCTGTGCAGAGAGTGGGGATGCACTGGAGCTTCCACAGAGGAGGCCTTCAGAAGGAAGAACCAGCAGAGTGCGGGTCAGAGCCTGGGAGCAGAGGCAGGGATGTCACAGAGTCTGAGAACGAGACAGGGCCTCAGAGAGCAGCCAGACGAACTCACGTCCACAAAGAGATCTCCCCTTACAGAATCTTGGGCAGAAGGGAGATTTACGTAATACCTTACATACAAATGTATGTGAGTGGTGCAGGGAAAAGAAAGGAAGAATCAAGAATAAAAAGACCTGAAAACTGACTAGATTAGAGGATCATGCAGGGAAAGGAGGACATGAACACACATTACGGTACAAGGAATTTTAACATGAAAGACTGACCCTTTACAATTCTGTTGCTTTTGGCTTCTCGTTAGTTTTACAAAATCAGGAAAAATGAGATGAGTGTTATGTAACGGTTACCCTGTAATTCATAAACAAAGATCGTGAACTGGTGCCATTCAAAACGGTTTCTAATTAGAAATTCTTAATGATCAAAGGCAGCCTTAAAGCAAGGCAAGACACTAAGTGCGTTTTATGCCCTATTTACTGGCCATTCCTACGTACTCCCTTTCCCCCACTTATAAAGCAGCTACCAGAACAAAGCCCTGCCCGCAAGGCAAGGCACACTATGGCATGGGCCTGACATGAAAGGCTTGATATCAACAGTGACTTTCTTTGAACTCTTTAGAGGATTTTCTCTCACTCAAGCAGAGACTAAAGACATTATTTTAAGAAAATAAGATCTGAGAAGTATTACCAATGTCTTTCGCTCTGGGTGCTTACTCTTTTGGCATATAGATAAATGGCCACCACTCACTAGGTGCATTATTTTTTTTGAGCTACTGACAACTTTACAATAAACTGTCTCTTAAGTTCATTAAATGGAAAAGGCAAAATATGAGACTCCAGGGTGTATAAATGGTTCTATCACCGCAGTGATTCTGGCAACGCTGGAGGAAGCCACTGCCTTCTGTAGGCTCTGTGCCCCTCAAATCAGTTTGGGGAACGCAGGTCTAATGGTTCCTTACCTTCTTCAGCAATGACCGTCAGTGTGACAGTGACACCAGCATCTTTGATCAACTGAACAATGTTATCATGGGACAATTCAACAATGGACTGCCCATTCACGGCAGAGATATGATCTCCAACTTTCAGCTTCCCACAGCGATCAGCTGGACTTCCTTCTATGACTCGGCCAATTTTATGAGGAATGACTACGGGAAAAAAAAAAACAAACACCCAGGTTTTTCAATTATTTAACATATCTCTGAGTGCTGGATTTATTACCATCATCAAAAATTCAACATAATAACATTAAAGAAAATTCTTTAAAGATATATCAAAAAACCACCACATGTAATCATCCTATCCGAATGCAACTATTTTCATAGTATTTTCCACTCTTTGTCCACACTCATAGATACTCTTTACACAGTTGCAATCATAGCACATAAACCCTTTGCTATTTTCCACTTAGCAGAAATCTTTTTCCAATTTTTATATTGTCATCCTAACAATCCCGTTTAAAGACTACTGACCTCAGTGATACTTAATGAGAACATCTCATGTTTCTTGTTTGTTGTTGGCTGTTTAGGCTGCACCATGTTTTTTGGCTCTTTTAGAAACTGCTACAATGAGATCATCTTTGGTCCTGTTGAAGGGGCATTTACTCCCACATGGAATCTTGTAAATAAATGCAGTTCAAAATCAAGTTTAGGACTCAGATTGATCAGAAGTCCAGTTACAGTGAAATGACTGATCACTGAAATGAATCCTACTTACTTCTAGAGCAAAATTAATCCCTTTTATTTATGCCTTTAGATTTTTTTTTTTAATTAGAAAAGCTGAGTAGAATTAGAACATTAAATGTTCAACATTAAGATTATTTGGCTTATGGATAAAATCCTACCCTGAATGCGCAAAGCTGAGCATAAGACGTTTGCAAAGACGCTCTGTGCAGTTCTATTATATCTCTAGCATAACGCTAAAGGCTTTCCTAGAGTAACTATTAAGACACTTCACCGTTATTATGCCTTAAAATGAATTCTCAGAGACTCAGGAAATCTTGTCAAAATATCTTTCACCATTTAGTAAGGGGCATTCGTATTAAGAAACAAATGTTCCTTCTATGTTCTCTAAGAATTTCTTTGCCTAGGTCAGTATATTTATCACACACTTGGGCTCCTGCTGAATATGGATTGTTATGAATAAGGATAATTTAATATTTTTAAATGGCACTGTGATTATGTTTAATTTCCACAGTAAAATGGGCTTCTTACTAGTGATTCTGAATTACATCGACGTGTATGTTAGGACCATTTTAATAGACCTTCATTTGAACTGGAAGTTACTCTTGGCCATGATTTATGTCCCCGTGGAAAGTGAGTGCCATTCCTTGGCTCTTCTAGGATTTACAGTGGGAGATTTTATCTTAAAAAAGAGGAAGTCAATGTTGGAAGCAAGTGCCCTTTAGCTCTGAATTATACAAGCACTTATTTACCATTTTCCCTGTAAACAAAGTAATTAGAAAAGCTCCAGAGCAGCGTGGGCCATGTCCTGTGCCGTGCAGCACGAGCTGATGCTCTGACAGTACAAGTGGCACATCAGGAACATGTAGAGAATCACACAGTGGCCCTGTGGTGACCTTCTAAATCAGTATCTTAGTTACTCTCTTTCTTAGAAGAGACTTACTGGTACACAGTGTTCATTCCATATCCCCAGAGAAGAAAACCATTCAGCTCCCTGGCACACTGAAAGGGGCTTTTTCAGACTTGGGAAAGCAACAAATGAGATGAACCTCTGATGTCTCAGTGGTTCCTCTCTCATCATGTGAGCAACGTGGTCAAAAGGAATTGGCAAATCTTGGTACAGAACTTCCTGAAGGGTTAGTGGTCGAGGTGAGGGAAGATAAAAGTAGTCAGATTGTTAACTGTCTTGGTATTTATAGCGGCACCACCAAAATAGTTAAAAATAACAAACAGACCAGTAGAAAGATAACTTCTGAACATTCTCTGAATAGACTGGGAAGTTTTCAAGGTAACTGCTTAGCGTACACACGGCTAAGGAAAAGTCTGAGGTCCTGCCTTTTTGTTGGTATACAAAGTCTATAGGCATTTGCCATAAAGCCAATTTATCCGTCTTCATTCATCTTTGGCCTAAATCTGTCTCACAGACTGGCTTGTCCAGCTGCTGGGATCATTTTAGTGCTCTTAAAACATTTCTTTTCAGGAAAAGAAAGGATGGTAACTGGAAATGTCCCTTTCTCAAAGAACTCCTTTGCACCCAGAACTGAAAAGTATATGATAAGAGAAACACTAAAACCTCTAAAGTACTGGCAATGCAAAAACTAGCCAAGTCCTTATCATCTTCAACAGAGGTCTTTTCTAAGTACTCCATTCACGTGGCACTGACACAAACTGGGTCCAAGGCAAGAAGGATGCTGGGCCTGGATCCCTGATCTTTGAAAAAGTCAACGGTAGAGAATCTCACGATTTTATAACTGGTATTAGAGATGCTACTGGGAACTCTTCTTGTGATAAATGTCAGCAGAAAAGAAATTTCGGCAGAAGGGGGGAAAAAAACCCCAACAGCCTAAACTGTGCAGAATACCAATCTATACCAGGACAAGATCCATAAGGAATGATCTATTCTGACAGACAGGTTTCTGGCCTTTTCACCTGTGCTTGCTCTTTTCTAAACCACACTTTCACGGTTATGCGGTTTGCAGCAACTGCTCAGTGTCTGGGAGAGAAAGCTCCTCATGTAAGCTCACCCCAGGATCCTTCTAGCTATAAGAGTTAAATGGAGTTCCAAGAAGAATGCTTGCAGGGCTCAGAATTTTGTGAGATTATTAACTAGCACTTCAGTGAAATTACGAATTCTGGTTTTGGACCATGACTGAAAATCTCAAGTACTTTATATAAAATTCACTGATGATACCCTAAGCCTAATTTACCATTCAGGCTGATAATTAATGAGCTGCAAACACTCATTTCCTGCCACACATTAGCTGCTGCCTCAATCTTACATTTTAATTGGGCTTTCTTTCCCATCTCGTTACTCAAATATTGATAAACTTTTTAACGTTTCTTTAGGAGAAAAAGGTCAAGAGGCAATGACAATTTTATAAATAATGATGATGACAATGGCAGCAGAAACTACAAAAAAGCAACAGCAGCTAACATTTATTGAAGGTCCAGGCAAAGTGCTTCATGTGTGTTATCTCCTTTAATCCTCACAACATACGAGACAGGAAGTGTTATCATCCATCCTCATTTCACAGGGGAAACTGGAGCTGTTGGAGGGTAAGTAATGTGCCCAAGATCAGACAGCTATTAAAAGACATAAGCAGGCCTAGAATCCAAGTTTTTCTGATTATTAAAGCCCAGCACTTAATGACACTATCTTATATAGAGACCTAGCATTTATGGTATACAAAACCATCAAAATAGTAAAGAAGAAATTTAAACAAATAAGTATAAAAAGATTTTTAAATTTTAAAGATAAACAAATATATATGCAAATAAAATAGTATGTTTACTATATAACATATTAAAGTGTAATAACATAGATTTTAAATATAAACAAATATAGAAATATGTTAAACATATTTAAGTAACACTAGACTCTCCCATAATTTCTGTAGTGCTAGAGAAGGAGCATCCTCAGTATGAAAAGTGGTTAGCATTTATCATGCTGACTAATAATCTTTCACTATTTTTGTTAATCTGAATGCCTGAGATTACTGCATGGTATTAGAATGAGAATATGATTATCTAAAATGGTTGTTTTTCAAAATACTGATTTCCAATGATACAACATAAAATCCACCTAAAAGCTGCTTCCTTTTATTTTTCTGACACACAGGCCACATAATCATCCTCACAGCATCAGTGACAGCTCCAGTTCCGAGCATTACCATAGCAACGGCTTTTGGAAAATGGAAACTAGTATCAGTGAGCAGTGACCTGATACTATAGTAATAACTCATCCATGTCACAGAATCTTCTTCTTTTACACACTTGCATTAATTTTAGCAAGAGTTCTGCAAATTGCTTTGGCTCACAACACTTCCCTGAAAGTGTTTTCCCTTTTTTACTAAGGTTTTAGTGATCATCTAGTCGAAAAGGATCTCACTACCCAAGGTATAATCAAATCCACTGGAAAAGGCAAGAGTGCATTTTCATGTGGTCAAAGATTTTTATCACTTGACTTGGAAAAATAAAGCTACCAGACAAGCATGATACATAAATATTAATTTGCTGGTTCTCATCTTATATTCATTTGTATTTTATAATTATATTTAAAGATGATTATTTGTTAGAAACATAAAAGACACGACAAATATTTAATATGCTGAATCATAACAGCCCTGAACATACTAGAGGTAATTCCTTCTTTGTTGAGGGAATTAATATACATATTCATCCTTCTCAGATGACAATATTCTGTTAAACTGGGTTCAGGATATTTAATTTTTCAAGGTTCTGAGAAAATTTTTACCTTTCAATGATGCGTATAAGCTAAGAATGCCTGTTATCATTCAAGAAGGTCACTTTATAGCTAGAATATGGCAATTATTATCAAATAACATGAAAGGACTATTTAAGACATATTTAGGTCAAGATTTTCTGTTAATCTGCTTTGCTTCTTTTCAACTGCTTCTAGCATTTAATTCATTTCTGCATACACGATTTCTCCTAATTTGAAAAAAAAACCTATATGCCCCCATAATTTTAAAAATTCAGCATTGTCCTTTCACTTTCAATTAGGTCACATCCCTGATATACTGCCACAATATAAGCTTGATACAAACCAAGCTACCAAGAACTTATTTTATGGAATCTGAGACAGACATATAAACCTGAAGCCTGGAAGGTTTGATTCATATTACCTAATTTTTTTTTTTTTAATAGTCAATTTCCTTTTTTTTTTTTTTGACAGATTTTTCTTTTGACATGGACCATTTTTAAAGTCTTAATTGAATTTCTGTTACAATATTGCTCCTGTTTCACATTTTGATTTTTTGGTTGTGAGGCATGTGAGATCTCAGCTCCCCAACCAGGGATCGAATCCACACCCCCTGCATTTGAAGGTGACATCTTAACTACCGACTGCCAGGGAAGTCCCCAGATTACCTAATTTTGAAAATAAAGAAAATATTCAGCATTTTAAAAAAGATAAGTCTCTAAGGCAATTTATATTAATATATGATTCCTAACTAGTTTCATAAACCCTAGTGGGTGACTCAGAAAACTGGAATTATAGGGAGGGATAACAGGATGCAGAAGCCCTTACCTCCTGGAGGTGGCTTGCTTTTGGAAGTGAGAATGACAAAGCCAAATCCTTCATTTTCTTTTCGTTGCAAGACAACATCATAGGGCTCCTGGGGAGCAGGCCTGGCTGGGACCTCTGCTCGGTTCAGGCGGGGAGATCCATTCTGTGTTGAAAGGAAGGCTTGAGAGCTGTCATCCTCAGGTTGTTTTTCTATAACAAACATGATCAATTTTGATATTTCTGCAAAGTCATAACTTTTGATAACTAGAGTATTTTTGTGCTAAGCCTTTCACAAGAAAACTTCATTTCTAATAACATAAAGGATAGAAAAGCAGTGCCTCCACCCACGTGACCTTTGGACATAATGTGAGTGCAGATGTAGGCAGCAGAAGTCCAGCTGACTTCTTAAATGCTCTTTAACTACATAGTTGGAAAAATGCAAAACGTTATCTAACTTTAAAGGAAGTTTTTCAAAGCTTCTGTGAAATTTGATTCTAAAAAAATGCTTCTTGGAATTATTTTAATCCCAACCAGGTTTTTAACCTTGACCAGTAATTTTTTTTAAAGTTGATCATGAAAAACAACATCGTAAACTCCCTTTTAAAATCAACTTTAAATATAATTTAGTGCAGTGACTGACACTCATGACATCTGGAACGTCACTGCATCAGGACAGAGATGCTGCCCATTACAGGTGGAGAACAGCTTGCCATCTACACAGAATTTATCTTTTACAATGTGTTTTACAACTGCAGTTTCCTGATGGGTGATACCAGATAAGTTAACCATTAGCAGTTCTCAGGCACATAACAAGCTGTCCACATGAACTGCAAACTCTCCTAGGCAAAGATTAGGTCATAAGGAATCCCTAGCAAATGAGCAGTTAATCTATACCTTTTTCTCCTCCTGTTCAAGGATAATATCAGAATTTCAGAAAGCATGACACAAGTTACTCCTAATCGATTTCAAAAAAAGGGCAAATTTTGTGCCATAATTTGATACGAAACATCATAAACAACAACCACAACATACTGCTATTGATGAATAGGCATTTACAAGGTCTCTTTGGGTCAAAATCTATGTGATTCTGAGGATATTTTGAACCTCAAAAAAGTGTTACCAACATCCAATCATTAATAAAAAATAAAGATTCTTTTTGCTATAATGCATGGTTAGAATGAATTAGCTAAAATGCTTCCAATAATATCAAACTATTATACTCTGAAACTTCTTCATGATGCTTTCCAGGAAGGAGTCAACCTCTAGTTGTATAGCATCACAGTTTTTTTTTTTTTTTTTGGTTATTTATTTATTTATTTATTTATTTTTTGGGGGGAGGTACACCAAGTTCAATCATCTGTTTTCATACACATATCCCCATATTCCCTCCCTTCCTTGACTCCCCCCCTCCTCGAGTCCCCCCCACCCTAGCATCACAGTTTTTACTCTGTATAGTTATGTTCTGACTGCAGCACAACCAGACAGAGACAATACTGCATTAAAATCTGTATGCATCTTAGAATGCCTGATATTTATGAAGGGAGATGGGTCTTTACTTCGGATGCTGCAATCAAAAACACAGGGCCTCATTCTTAAGCGTAATACAAATATTCATCAAGTCAACAAGCATTTTTTTAAATGTCCACTTTGTGCCAGGCAGGCATTCTTCTAAGTACTGGGGACACACCACGTAACTAAATGGACGAAACTCCCAACATCCATGAGGCTTACACTCTTGTGGTGCCACGGGGTTGTCTTTTAAAAATTTTTAAGTGGCAAGAATTCACTTCTAAAAATTTCTACTTAATAATCACAAAACTATTGAAGAGGAAAATACAAGAGATTTTCATATCCTAGAGTAATGGTTTAGACCCCAGGCTCTGTAATTAAACTACCTATTTTAATCCTGGTCCTACTACTTACCATCTATGTGTTTCTCAACGTTTCTGTGAGGAACTAGAATAATGACAGTGTTTACATCATAGTGTTGTAAAGAGTAAGTAAAAGAATCAATATGTATGGGATGTAATAAAGACTCAATAAATGTTAAAGTATATTATACTAAAACTTGTCAAGTAGAAACATTTTGATATTCAGCTAATGGGATACATCTTGGTATGACTAAATACCTTTCCATTTGTTTTTCAGAAAACACACTTAACCTGATACTCCAACCTACAATACCACATTGGCAAAATTCATCAATATATTAATATAATCTTAATGTAGAGGCCCAAAACTTATTTCTCTTTTTTGAGAGTAGTAGGATTCTTTCCAAATCCTTTTGACCTTACATGGCCTTCCACAATGAGGGCCTGGATCACACCAAATGAGTTCTCTCTTACATTATTAAACATAATAAAATAACCTGCAAAAAGCAAAAAACAAACAAACAAAAAAATGTGGACTAAGTCTCTTTGTTTCCTTTTTAACTTATCAGAGCAGGAACAGGTTCACATACCACCGTAGAAGATCTTTCTTCTGACGGTTAATAACACATGGCCATTTCGAGCAGCGGTTGTCATTAGGTCTAGGACTTGTTTGTGTGATTTCCCTTTAACAGGAATTCCATCAATGCACATCAGCTCATCAGCTGCACGGAGCCGACCATCTTTCTCAGCTGCGCCCAGAGGAATGATGGCCCCAATGTATATCTGATAAGATATAAAGTGTAGGTTGGTCTATACAGTCTACTAAGATCTATTAAGATCTTTAACTACTAAGTTAAGGACTTCCTGACTCAGTACTGTGCAAACCAACAGATTTTTGCAGTTCAACATGAAAACTGTCATATGTTAAAAAGGTGAAATCTTAGAAATTGACCAGTCTCCAAAATGGCACTTCAAATAACCAAACCATGTAATCTCTTCTGGATCGTCTGCGTTGGGTACAAGGAAGACAGAAAATACAATAGTTCAATAATTTAAAAGTACTACTATCACTTCCATCACTATAACAAAGCATAAACATTAAACTCAGAAAATGCAATTTTGTGGAGTAGCTACTAAAAGTAAAGTCCATTGAGTGTCATCAGAAAATATTTTGTTTTGTACACTGTTCACAGCAACTGGAATAATTCTTACAATACTCCCATTACATAAGGCTATCAGTACAAGTTTAGTATACACAAAAGAGAAATATTTCTTGTTCCTAAATTATAAAGCAGTAAATACTTTAAGGGAACAGAGTAACCTAAGATTCACTTGCATCTAGGTGAACAGATCTAATTCATTCTGTTTGCCAACAACCAGGATTCTATAATTAGGTAATCCTAAATGTCTGGGCTAGTTTCAGAGCTGCTAGAAGCTGACATTTAAGAGAAGATAAAGTGAAAGCATTTCCTCTAAGATCAGGAGAAAGAAAAGGATGCCCAATCTTGTCACTTTTATTCAATATAGTATTGGAAGTTCTAGCTACAGCAATCAGATAAGAAAAAGAAATAAAAGGAAACCAAATTGGAAAGGAAGAAGTCAAACTGTCACTGTTTGCAGATGACATGATACTATATGTAGAAAATCCTAAAGATGCCAGCAGAAAACTACTAGAGCTCATCAATGAATTCGGTAAAGGGGCAGGATAAAAAATTAATATACAGAAAAATGTTGTATTTCTATACAATAATGATGAACTATCAGAAAGGGAAATTAAGGGAACAATCCTATTTACCATTGCACCAAAAATAATAAAATACCTAGGAATAAGCCTACTAAGGAGGTAAAAGACCTGTACTTGGAAAACTATAAGTTGCTGATGAAAAAAATTGAAGATGACACAAACAGATGGAAAGATATACTGTGTTACTGGGCTGGAAGAATTAATATTGTTAAAATGACCATACTACCTAAGGCAATCTACAGATTCAATGTAATCCCTATCAAAGTATGAAGGGCATTTTTCACATAACTAGAACAAAAAAATCTTTTAATTTGTATGGAAACACAAAAGATTCCAAATAGCCAAAATAATCTTGAGAAAGAAGAACAGAGCTGGAGGAATCACATTCCTGGACTTTAGACTATACTACAAAGCTACAGTAATCAAGACAGTATAGTACTGGCACAAAAATGGACACATAGATCAAGGAACACAATAGAGAGCCCAGAAATAAACCCACACACTTATGGTCAATTAATCTACAACAAAGGAGGCAAGAATATACAATGGAGAAGAGGAAGCCTCTTCAATAAGTGGTGCTCAGAAAACTGGACAGCTACATGTAAAAGAATGAAATTAGAACATTCTCTAATACCACATACAAAAATAAACTCAAAATGGATTAAAAATCTAAGTGTAAGACTGGATACTCTAAAACTGCTAGAGAGAAACTTAGGCAGAACATTCTTTGACATAAATCACAGCAATATCTTTTTGGATCCATCTCCTAGAATAATGGAAATAAAAACAAAAATAAACAAATGGGGCCTAATTACACTTAAATGCCTTTGCACAGCAAAGGAAACCATAAACAAAACAAAAAGACAACCTACAGAATGGGAGAAAATATTTGTAAATGAGGAGGCCAACAAGGGATTAATTTCCAAAATACACAAATAGCTCATACAACTCAATAACAAAAAAAACTAAGAGCCCAATTAAAAAAATGGGCAGAGCATCTAAATATACATTTCTCCAAAAAAGACATACTGATGGCCAAAAGGCACATGATAAGATGCTAAACACTGCTAATATCAGGGAAATGCAAGTCAAAATCATAAATGAGGTATCACCTCACATCTGTCAGAATGATTATCATCAAGACATTTACAAATAATAAATGGTGGCAAGAATGTAGAGGAAAGGGAACTCTTGTACAGTTAGTGGGAATATAAATTGGTGCAACCACTGCCAAAAACAGTATGGAGGTTTCTCAAAAAACTAAAAATAGCACTACCATATGACCCAGCAATTCCACTCTTGGGTATATATCTAAAAGAAATGAAAATACTAACTCAAAAAGATACATGTACCCCAACATTCATAATAGCATTATTTACAGCTGTCAAGATATGGAAGCAACCTATGTGTCCATCAACAGATGAATGGATAAAGAAGATGTGATATATGTGTGTATATATATACATACACATACACACACCTGTATATACATACATATACATACAATGGAATACTATTCAGCCATAAAAAAAAAGAATGAAATTTTGCCATTTGAAACAACATGGATGGACTTGGAGAACATTATACTAAGTGAAATAAATCAGACAAAGAAAGACAAATACTGTGTCATATCACTTATATGTGGAATATGAAACATACAAAAAAACCTGGTGAATACAGCAAAAAGGAAGCAGAGTCATAGATACAGAAAACAAACTAGTGATTATCAGTGGGGAGAGGGAAGCAGGGAGGGGCGATATGGGTGTAGGGGATTAAGAGGTACAAACTATCATGTATGAAATAAGCTATGAGGATATATTTTACAAAACAGGGAATATAGCCAATATTTTATAATAACCATAAATGGAATATAACCTTTAACAATTGTGAATCACCATACTGTACACTTGTAACATAGAATATTATATGTCAACTATATTTCAATTAAAAAAAAGAGAAGAGAAGAGAATGGTTTCTCCCAAACTGCTTGAGAAAAATTCTTAAAATGTCTAAGTGAACAAACACTGTGGGTATGAACAAAATAGAAAGCAACAAACTACATCTACAAAACTACATTTACCATCAGAAACAGTCAAGAGAAATATAACTAGTTTGGAGGAGGTACAGTCCAAAATGGTATTGTAGAAAGATTCTGAATTCACCTCTTTCCATGGACACATGGAATCTACAGCTACATATCAAACAATTCCCTCTGAAAAAGAACTGAAAACTAGCTGAACAATTCCTTCACAAAAAATGGTAAAAGGGCCACATCGAGATGGGTAGGAGAGGCAGAGACATGGTCTGCCAAACCCTACCCCGCCAGCACAGTGACCCATAATCAGAGGGATCTCACAAATCTGGAGCTTCTTCCTGAGGAGTGAGAGGTTCATGCCTCACATCGTGTAACCCAAGCTTTGGATCTACAATGGAGAGACAAACCTCCAAAATGTCTGGCTTGGAAAACCAAAGGGGCTCACATCCAGGAGACCCAAAGGGCTACAGGAAACTGAGACACTTTTCTTAGGGCTTACAGAAAGACTCACTCACCTCGGGACCAGTGTAAAAACAGCAGTTTGAAAACTGCCTAGACTATATATGAAGGAGATTCACTTGCTACTCTTAAAGCATCTGCTGGAGGGCTGGGGCTCTACTGAGATTCTCTCCAGGGATGGAGGCACTAGCAGGTGCCAATATTTGTGCCTTCCTTCTACTTTGATGTGCTGGTGGATGCACCCTGGCCCTACTCTCTCCTATTGCCCCACTAAAACTAGTGGGCATGACCTGGACCTGCACCCTCTTGCTGCCTAGCTAAAGCTGGCAGGCACATGCAGTCCACACATGGGTCACTCCTTGACTGCCTGGCTCCGGTGGCCAGGTGGCCTGCATTCCAGAGTCCCATGAGACTGTAACAGTAGAAGAGATAGTTCTTGACAGCCTCCCACCCCCACAGCACTACACAGACAGCAGACTGAAATATCCCACCCCACCCCAGTCTTTCTGTGAAAAAGGTCTATTTACTTGTCCTAGCTTGAGGGGAAGGGTTCAGATTTGCCACACATCTAGAGGCTACAGAGGTACTTTCAGGGAACACAGACTGGGGATACCATCTTTGCATTCTTTCCTGGCTTCACTACAGCTCTCTGGTACCTCCCAGAGTTTTGCAATTGTCACCCAGGGGATACCTTCTTATCTCCTGGTCTGGAGGCCAGCAGAGTTTACAACTGCAGTCCCACAGGACTGTATACATTGACATACTTTAAAAGCTGCTGCCTAAGGTTATGTTTTCCAATCAGCCTGAAGCTAGGTAAAGACTGAGATCCCTCTCTTTGGAACGCTGACAGATGTTGGCACACCCTCAATGACTGGGACTTATAGAGAATAAATCAGGTTTCTTAGACAATCACAAAGGTTGGAGAGACAACCAAGAGCTAGGGCAATGCTGAAATTTCGATAAGGTCATCCCTAAACAATGTCACTCCTTCAAGACTAGTAGAGGTAGCTGCTTCACGTAATACATAGAAACAAAAATAGAGAGGTAAGCAAAATGAGGAAACAGAGAAATATATCCCAAATGAAAGAACAAAATAAAACCTAAGGAAAAAAACCTTAATGAAATGGAGATAAGTAATTTACTTGATAAAGAGTTCAAAGTAATGGTCATAAAGATGCTCACTGAATGTGGGGGAAGAATGTATAAACACAGTGAGAACTTCAATAATGAGACAGAAAATATAAGAAAGTACACACAAGTCATGGAGCTGAAGAATACTATAACTGAACTGAACATTACACTAGGGGGATTCAACAGCAGACTGGATAAAGCAGAAGAAACAATCAGTGATCTAGAAGACAGGGCAGTGGAACTCACCCAACAAGACCAACAAAAAGAAAAAAAACAAGATGAAAAAAGTTAAGATAGCCCAAAGTACCTATGGAATGACTTCAAGCAAAGTAACATTTGCATTATAGGGGTGCCAGAAGAAGAGAGAGAGAACGGAGCAAAAACTTGAGGACATAATGGCTGTGAAAATTGCCCTAACCTGGGGAAAGAGACAGACATCCAGATCCAGGAAGCCCAGAGAATTCCCAATAGGATGAACCCAAAAAGATCCACATGGAGACACATGATAATTCAAATGTCAGAAGTTAAAGATCAAGAGAGAATCTTAAAAGCAGCAAGAGGAAAACAACTTGTTACATACAAAGGAATCCCCATAAGACTATGAGTAGGTTTTTAGCAAAACTTTGAAGGCCAAAAGGGAGTGGCATGATATACTCAAAGTGCTGAAAGGAAAAAACTTCCAACCAAGAATACTCTATTCGGCAAAATTATCATTCAGAATTGAAGGAGAGATGAAGAGTTTTCCAGGCAAGCAACAGTCAAAGGAGTTCATCACCACTAAACTGGCCTTCTGAGAAATGTGAAAGAGACTTCTTTCGCTGAAAAGAAAGGGCATTAATTAGCAACAAGAAACATATGGAAGTCTAAATTTCATGGATAAGGTAAATACAATCACTCTCAAAGATAGTATGAAGGTTAAAAGATAAAAGTAGTAAAAATAACAATAACTAGAATAACCAGTAAAGGGATACACAAAATAAAAAGATGCAAAACGTGACATCAAAAATGTAAAATGTGGTGGGGGGAGTAAAATGTAGAGTTTTAGAATGTATTCAAACTTAAGTTGCTATCAACTTAAAATAGACTGATATATATATATATATAATCTGTTATATATGAGCCTCATGGTAACCACAGATAAAAACCTATAGTAGATACAGAAAAGATAATAAAAATGGAATCTGAGCATAACATAGAAAGCAAGAGAAGAAGAAAGAAACACAGAGGAACTAGAAAACAGCCAGAAAACAATTAACAAAATGACAGTAAGTACATACCTCTCAAAAATTACTTTAAACGTGACTAAATTCCCCAATCAAAATACTTAGAGTGGCCAAATGTATAAACAAGCAGGACCCATCTATATGCCAACTATAAGAGACTCACTTCAGATGTAAGGAGACAGAAAGACTAAAAGCAGAGGGATGGAAAAAGAAACCAAAAGAAAGCTGAGGTAGCTATACCTACATCAGATGTAGCTATAGCTGCATCAGACAAAATGAGACTTTAAAACAAAAACTGTAACAAAAGACAAAAAGGGCATTACATAATGATAAATAAGACAATCCAACAAGAGAATATAACATTTGTAAATACTTAAGCACCCAACATAGGAGCACCTAAATATATAAAGCAAATATTAACAGACCTAAGGGGAGAAATTGACAGCAATACAATAATAGTAAGGAATTTTATTACTCTACTTACATCAATGACTAGATCATGCAGACATAAAATCAATCAGGAAATGGGGGCCTTAAATGACACATTAGAACAGGTAATATTAATAGATATATACAGAACATTCTATCCAAAAGTAGCATACTACACGTTCTTCTCAAGTGGAACACTCTCCAGGACAGAGCACATGTTAAGCCACAAAACAAGTCTCAATAAATTTAAGAAGACTGAAATTATATCACACATCTTTTCCAACCGCAATGGTAAAAAACTAAAAATCAATCATAAGAAGAAAATTGGGAAAATCACAAAATGTGAAGATTAAACTACATGCTACTGAATAACCAATGGATCAATGAAGTAATCAAGAGAGAAATCAAAAAATACCTTGAGACAAGTGAAAATGGGTATACAACTTACCAAAATCTCTGGGAAGCAGGAAAAGTAGTTCTAAGAGGGGAGTTAATAGCAATACAGGTCTACCTCAAAACAAGAAAAATCTCAAACAATTAGCTTTACACCTAAAAGAATTAGAAAAAGAGTCAAAGAAGCCCAAAGTTAGTAGAAGGAAGGAAATAAGAAAGATCAGAGCAGAAATAAATGAGATAGAGACTAAACAGACAACAGAAAAGATCAATGAAACTAAGAGCAGGCTCTTTGAAAAGATAAATAAAACTGACAAACCTTTAGCTAGATTCACCAAGAAAAAAAGAGGGCTCAAAAATAAAATCAGAAATGAAAGAGAAGTTACCCTTGATACTACCAGAAATGCAAAGGATCATAAGAAACCGCTATGAATAATTATATTTCAAAAAACTGGACAACCTAGAAAAAAATGGATAAATTCCTAGAAACATGTAATCTTTCAAAACTAAATCATGAAAAAGTACAAAATCTGAACAGACTGATTACTAGTAAGGAGACTGAATCAGTAATTAAACACCTCCCAGCAAATGAAAGTCCAGGACCTAAAGGCTTCACTGGTGAATTCTACCAAACACTTAAAGAAGATTTAATACCTATCCTTCTCAAACTCTTCTAAAAAACTGAACAGGAGAGAACACTTCCAAACTCACTCTATGAGGCCAACATTACCCTGATACAAAAACCAGACAAGGACACCACAAAAAGAGAAAATTACAGGCCACTATCACTGATGAACATAGATGCAAAAATCCTCAATAAAGCATTAGCAAATTGAATTAAAAAGTACATTAAAAGGACCATACACCATGATTAAGTGGAATTTATTCCAGGGATGTAAGAATAGTTCAGCATCCACAGATCAATCAATGTGATACACCAAATTAATAAAATGAAGGATGAAAATCATATGATCATCTTAACAGGTACAGAAAAAGCATTTGACAAAATTCAGTATTAATTTATAACAACTCTCAACAAAGTGTGTAGAGGGAACATGTTTCAACATAATAAAGGCCTTATATGACAAGCCCACAGTTAACATCACACTCGGTGGAAAGCTGAAAGCTTTCCCTCTAAAATCAGGAACAAGACAAGGATGCCCACTCTTGCCACTTTTATTCAACATAGTATTGGAAGTCCTAGCCATAGCAACTAGGAAAAAAAAAAAGAAATACACATATCACATCTTCTTTATACACACACACACACACACACAAAATACTACTCAGCCAGATCACATGTTAAGCCAGAAAACAAGTCTCAATAAATTTAAGAATGAAATTATATCAAGCAATCTTTTCCAATCACAATGGTATAAAGCTAGAAATCAATTACAAGAAGAAAATTGGGAAAAATCACCAAATGTGAAGATTAAACTACACTAAAAAGAACAAAATCCTGGCAATTATGAAAACATGGATGGACCTTGAGGGCATTACGCTAAATGAAATGTCAGACACACAAAGACAAATGCTGTATAAGCTCACTTATATGTGGGATCCAAAAAACAAAACAAAACAGATTAAATTCATAGAAGAGAATGGTGGTTGACAGTGGAAAAGGGGTTGTGGGAGGTAGGTACAAACTTCCAGTTATAAAATAAATGAGTCATGGGGATGTAATGTACAGCATAGGGACTACAGTCAATAATATTGTAGTGCATATTTGAAAATTGCCAAGAGAATAAATCTTAAAAGTTCTTATCACAGGAAAAAAAATTATAACTTTGTATGATGACAGATGGTAACTAGACTTATTGTGATGATCATTTTGCAGTGTATACAAACGCTGAATCATTATACTGTACATCTGAAACTAATATAATATTATATGTCAATCATAGTGCAACTAAAAAGAAAAGAAAGAGAAAAAGAGAAACAACCAAGGTATTTCATATTTGCCCTAAACAGGGCAACCTGCCCTAAGCTTTATTTGTCTCTGATGATTATTTTAACTGTAACTGATATAACTAATTAGAACACATTTATACTCTATAAATCAAATGTTCTAGTCAGAAATAGAAAGAAGCCTGTCATTTTAAAAGAATGTTTTTTATTCATCTAACTTCTAAGCATGATAATAATGTAGTCTTTCTTGATATTATACAAAAGAACTTTAAATATATTCTTAAATTCTAAGAGGCACATTACTTCTTTGTCAAACTAAGGGCAAAACAAAAATAAACCTACTATATTCGTTCTCTAAGTTTGAGTGAGAATCCTGTATAAATAAAATTCTAGATTTAAATGCTTTGCAAATATAACCATTTATTACTTTCTAAATTACAGCTGACATATTCAGCTTTTACCTACAGTTTTAGCTACAGCTATACCAAGTTAACTGAAGTGTTATGACACCAATAGAAATGCAGTTCTTCCTCATATTAATGAAACTGTTAGAGAAAACAAAATCTTTTAAAAAACCAAACAAAACAGAAAACAAAACAAAAAGACCATATTCTACCAAATCTCTACTTAAAAGTTTTAACAGGATCAGCCAAATTCCAAACTACTGAAACTTACAGATTGGTCAGGTCCATCTCCTCCCAGCACTCTGAAGCCAAACCCTGATTCCTGTTTCCGAAGAAAAACATCCAAATCTTTGGTGTTTGGTGCTAAGGAAAACCAGAAAATAATAAATATATACAAACATACACACATAATACACACTTTGATTTATTTTAAAAGGATTAACACTACAATAAAATTCAATCATAAATCTTTGTTTTGTGCTCTAACCCAAACTTGGAATCAAGACTGCTTAGGAATATTTACTCCCACTTCCATGCACTCAGTATTATACTGCCATTAATTCTTGATGCTTTCAAATCAGTGTTTCATCTTCCTAAATATGGCCTGGGACTATCCAGACAAAGATCTGTATTTGGTTAAATAGGTATGAAGTCAATTGTATATAATATTTCCACTTGTGTACATCTTTTCCAAGGTAGACTTAGATCTACTTCTAAAAATAAATAAATTTAAAAGATTAAACCTACTTAAATCTATGATTTTACTTTGGAAAAGATCTATCATTAGCAAGTAAATTAGTATGAATTTCTGCCTTATGCACCCTCTCTTCTCATCATCTCTCAGCTGGACTCCTCTAAGGAGTCTACTCTACTCTTTGGTTTCCTCCTCAGATTACACACCCCCCCTGACTCATCATCCTTCATATTCCTGCCAGGAAAATCTTCCTAAAAGACAAATCCAATAATTTCATCTCTACAGGTAAAACCACTGTGTGGCTCTCCATCACGTATACCACTGTCTCCAGCTTCCCCCGAAAGGCATAATCCACCCTCCACAAGCTGCTCCTGCCCTCCCCTCTGGTTTCCCTTGCTGAGCACACCCAACTAAACTGAACTATTTGCAGAACCCAGGCCATGCAAGGTCAGTGTGCAAACGCTACTCCCTCTTTCTTTCCCTTTTATCTGTCTCATAAACACCTACCTCTTTGTCTTTAAAGACTTGGTTAAAGCTTAACTTCCTATATGAAGCAGTATCTGACACTTCCTACTACCCACAATGGTAAAATTGACCATTTTCTACTTTGGATCCCAATTCCTCCAGTCCATCCTTCTATCAGTGCACCTGTCACGGGCTTATTTGTACTTATCTGTATACGTATTTGACTACCTCTTTGTCTTTTCCATTTAGGTTTAATCATCTTTTTGGGTGCAGGGCCTATGTACCCTATTACCTCTGTATTCCCATTACCTACTGTGACGTTGGGTAGATAGAAGGCACTTAATACATGGTTTTGAAGAAAATAAATGAATGAATGTTGAGTATAAATGGAAGAAGCCCAGAGTCATTTTAAAATGGGAATGAAGGAATAACTTCAACATGGTTCTGAAAGATGGAAAAGTCGAGTTTTTAAGAAAATTCAAATTAATGTTGTTGCACGCTTTCCTGAAATATTCCACAGCTACTTACGTTTATCTTCATATAAAGTCTTAGATTTCAGGTAGACCTCAGAAGGATCCAATTTCGGGGATCCTGACCTGATAATGCTGGGCGGAAAAGGCATAGGCTGGGGAATGGGCTCATTTATGGCCTCCAAACTTCCTGAAATTTCCTTTTTATCTGTTTTCTGAAATGGAAAAGGGCCTTACTTAGTACCTCGAAAAGCCAGATGGTTGATTAGTGCATAAAATTGTTGTCTGAACCGGGTATGTCAACTGGTTACAGTTGTGTAAGCAGCAGGGTCAAAGCCACTGCATATTTGCAGTCTTAAAGGAATTCACTTTCACAGCCGTGTGTATTTGATTAAAACATATTTCACTTAAATTAGAAAAAGTTTATAATGATGTCAATCAAAAGGCCTTAATTAGTCCTATGTTAAAGCAATTCTTCCCTTTTTCTCCACCGCCAGGACACAAATTGACTTTGAGAAGAAGATAAATAGGGATACAATATAAGGCAGCACTTCCAAGTAAAGCAAGCAGGGGACTCTGAGAGAACACCTCCGTGTAATTCTTAATAAAACCCACCTACCCACTCACTAAATTTAATTCCCAGTGAAGACATTTAAGGTAATATTCTTTCTAAGAAAATGAAATAGGAAGTGTTAACTCTAATTTAGGTTATAAATTGCGAAAACCTGCATGGCCAATTCAACTATATCACGAAAAATTGCACCATGCCCTGAGAATCAGATAAGGGATATTTTCAAACATTCCTATTCAGAGAGAGTTTTCCCAAAAGAATAGCTCAGCAAAATGACTTCTTCAATAAAATTAAAAAACGAAATCCAATAAATAGCCTAAGAAAATAAATATTATGGTTTTGAGAACAGCTTGTTATCCTGAATTATGGTTAGGAGAGGGGGATTATAGACATTTGTGATAAGATAATTAATGTGACTAGGATGCAGGAGCAATAGCTTGCCAGGGAGGAGTGAGGGGACAGTTGCTACAAAGCATTGTGCCAGGAGGTACCCTTCCCTGACCCAGACCCAGTCAGATGGCCGGGAGATAAGAGTAGCCTCTTCCTCTTTCTCCCACGTGTCCTAGGATTCTGTCAGAAGCAGTGAGAGGTCATCAGAGACTTTCATCAATTATAAAGCATTAGGGTCCCCATGGCTGCACTAGCATCCATTATGCAATAGATAGCATGGCACAGGAGTTAAAAATGAGTTCTAGAGGGACCGGAGAAATGGAGAAAAATACAGTGCAATTTTAACGGAATAGGCAAAAAAGAATTTCTGTGCACATTGGACTTAAGTGGTACAGTCTATAAAAGTGCTGAGTGTTTCTTTCCTCTGGACCCATAAAACCGCAGGTTTACAGAGGATCCTATTTGGTGGGCTATAGGGAATTAATCTGCTTGTATCTGATGTGTTTTGTTTCGCAGCCTATGGTTGATGGTTATGGAAGACCACCTCTCAACTATAAGACAGACTCTGAATCAAGCAAAACAGAGCAAATTGGGATTTTATACATAACTGTCTTTATATGCAAACCCCTATAATTGTGGATATTTAAGTAGCGACACGTGTACCTAGCACAGTTTCTTTCATACCATTATTTGGTGCGTCCTTTGTTTGGGTCTTATTCTCTACACAGGTCCTTAAATAGGCTATTCAGAAGAATGCCAGAGCAAACTGTTCCAAGTCTGACAGTCTCTCACTTGGATAACGAGCAAACTGAGCACAGGGGTCACAACTGCTCTGGAAAGTCCTGTTTAGCCCTAAACGTCAGGTTATCTACATGTGGGTAAAGTACAGTCCCCGTGAGCTTATGTGAAACTACATCTTCCCACTGTAGTATTACATCTGCCCAAACGTTTAGCTACTCCTTTCCCTGTCTCCTCTGAAACACAAAGTAAAAGGATCCATCAGTAGGCACCTCAGTGTGTCCACATGTTACTATTTACAAGACAGGACTATCGGTAGCACAGGCCTCTACTATTCTTGCAACAGAAATACTTAACTAGCAGAGCACACCTCCGCTGTAGGCGGCTTTTTCTAACTCACATGCTTCCCTTGAGTTTCTGATACAAGCCCAGGGCAGTCAGCCTCCTGACTCCTCCCAGTCTGTAAACACCACCCTTGTGAGCTGCCCTCGTGGAGGGGAAGGTGGCATCTCTCTCCACGTGTTTGGAAGAAGCATTTGAGGACCACTGTATACTCACCATTTTGGCAGTTTTAGTTGGTGAAGGAGGACCTTAAAAAAAATGAGCCACATTTTAAAAACAGAAGAAGCATTCCCAGATCACAAATACTGCTAATGTTTATGACAAAACTAGCTTTGACTTTTAGTAGGCTAGTAAATTATGTCCAACACATTCTACGTGCCAGGCATTACACACATACTTCATTTTTTATGACAATCCTAAAGCATAAATGTTACTGCCATTTTACAGATAAGGTAAACAAAGACTCAACTAGATTAACATTTCTTTCCTGTACTGTGGAATCAACCAGCAACTAGGCAGGACATTGACAACCAACCCTGTTTGACACCAAACCCTGGACTCATATTTGTTGGAACTCTGGATAACCCTCCAGCCCTCACAAAGAGGTCTGCACATACTCTTAACACATTCTACCGTATCAACCAGAGAAGAAACAAAAATAGTTCAAAGAAATGAGAATTTGAAAAGCCCCAACGGAGTTAAACTGCTCATTTGCCTCAAAAATGAAAACTAAAAGCCAGTGAGATACATGTGAAGGGCTAAATTTTATTTTTTAAAATACTAGTCACTCATAGGTATGATTTAAGAAACCCCATTGAAACGCAACTTTGTGATTAGTCCTTGGAACTGCATTTATGTCTGGGAGCAGTTCAGGTCGGTTGATGCCCTTGGAAAATAAAGTTATATTTCTCTCACATGAGCACTGTGGGGTTTAATTAACATTTATGGACAGATACTAAAGCTTAAGATAAAAGCTTTATGAGCACAAGCTATCATGATTGCTTTTACAGAACAGATTAACACACCATCCAACATTTTGCTTATTCACAGAGATGCTAGCTCTTTCTAAACATCCTTGGTACATTACAGAGGTCCAGATGAAGTACCACTGCTTGAAAGAGTCCATGTCTATTATTGCCGTCAACAGAGAAAATGAAATTAAGAGGATATATTTCATTTGAAGTAGCACAATGCTGTGACTCTCTCATCATTAAAGTCATAAATCAGATTTTAAAAAGAATATAGAGGGAAAGAAATCCATAATGGACACAAATGAAACCACTAATAACTAAAAAACTGCTACAAAAGATACTGCTTATGGAAGCAGTCAGACAGAACTCAGGGAAAATGTACACTAATTACCAGTTAAGTCTGCTGGGAAGAGTTATTCTGACCTGTAAGGAAGGACAATTCACAGATACAAATGCATGAACAATGAAGATTTTTCCTTGTTGTGCTTTTACTCACCTCCTCTTAAGATAAGCAATGGTACATCTGCACCTACTGGAAACTGCTTTAGCACCTCTACCACTTGGAGATGTGTTAAATTCTGCACATTTTGATGGTAAATTTCCTTAATTATATCCCCTTTCTGTAGACCTTGACACCACTGACTATCCAATATCATTTTCACCTTCTGTCCAGTTGGGCTGTCAGCAATTGCAAACCCAAAGCCTTTAGGGCCCTTGATCAGAGGGATAGTCACTAGTTCTGGCTGGGAGCTGCCTGATGATGCCATAGATGCTCTCTGCTCACTCAGATCTGATGGTCCATTGAGACGATCACCAATCAAGGTGTGTCCCGATTTTCCATTCTGGTCCAGAACCATTGCTCCTGACTTAAAATCCTGAGTATTCATGCAAGTCTCTCCCTTAGTTAATGACTGTCCATCGATGACAGGAGAGGCAGCAACAATGTCCACAACAGGATCTTCGTTGTCATCAGGAAGTGGGTAACCACGACATAACGTGAGGCTGACATACTGACTGACGGGTACCAATTGAAACATCTGGACAACATCTGCATGGGTGTGACCAAGGACACAGTTGCCATTGATGTCTACAATAACATCACCTGGTAAAACATAAACCATGTTAAAAATATTTTAAAACCATCAAATATGTTCATTTTTTGTTGGGGGAGATGCACATAACTGAACTGTAGCATCTAAATTTGAATTCTGGAAACCCCTTACTGTTCATTAACTACTGAAAAGACAGATTTTGAAAACAGACATGTCATTCTCCCTTCTGTGACTCCTCTCTAAAAAGAATATGCAAATGTATAAGTTCTTAATTATCTTAGTGGCAAAGAGTTATGACCTCAAGCTCAAGTGAATCTTTAAAAAGTTAACTGCAAATTCATATTATCATTTTTAGTATATCCTTTGATTCACACTTAAGTGGTCACACAAAGCTAGGCACATTGTAGTAGGTGTTCAATACATAGAAATGAATAACTCCACTGGCTACTTGCACAAACAGGCAATCTTTAAATACCACCTTATTTCTTGATTTTAAGCAGCCATTGATTACAATGTACCTAAAAATTCATTCTATTTGAACAATGTATGGCTGAAGATTAGAATAATAACTAGGAACGTATTTTCTTTTAGCATCTTTCTTTTTTGTAGGTTTTCAATTTAGTGTAATTTAGTTTTCAAAAGGAAAAATAAGCAAAAAAAAATTCAACACAAGCAAAGAGTATATTATTTAAGATGCTGAAAATTCAGCTGAATTAATCCTTGTAAAAGTTGGTTTTGCTTTCCGGATTTTACATTATTATGACCACTTTGATTGCAGGATTATTACCACTTGACATTCATCAATGTATTTTTTTTAATGCAGCTTTAACTTTTAAAATTTGTCCTCTGATGTCTCACCCATTTTCTGCTTTTATTTGAATATGATTATTTAAAAGGTTATTGCCAAATTAAGGTGCTTTAATTTGTTCTGATTGCATGTAGGCTTTAAAAAAATCAACATGAATGGTATTTAAAAACAAATGTTAGTCTGTGGAAATTTGTTTCAAAATTGAAGAAGATATAGAAATTAGACTAATTAGAAACAAAGTTTTGACTTTTCTTCCCCTAGTCAAAGTACCTAGAATTTTTATGGAAGTATTATATTGCTATACAAATTAATAACAATTTTAGACAAATCTGAATCTATATTATAAAATCCTGACAACATATACAATAGCTATGGGATGTGTTTCATGGACAAAATATTTAAAAAGTCAAAATTGAGGACTCAGGGAAAAATCTTACTATTAATTTTAATCTCGGGACTTCCTTGATGGTGCAGTCGTTAAGAATCCGCCTGCCAATGCAGGGGATGCAGGTTCGATCCCTGGCCTGTGAAGATCACACATGATGCGAAGCAACTAAGCCCGAGTGCCACAACTACTGAAGCCCTGTGTGCCTAGAGCCTGCGCCCTGCAACAAGAGAAGCCACAGCACCGAGAAGCCCAGGCACCGCAAAAAAGAGCAGTCCCCACTTGCCACAACTAGAGAAAGCCTGCGTGCAGCAACAAGGACCAAATGCAGCCCCCTCAAAAAATAAAGAATTAAAAAAAATTTTAATCTCTAGAGGTTAATTTTATAAAGTAATAAAGGAAAGCCAAAAAATAATTTTCTTTATAAATATAACTTTTGATTATTTTAAGTTTTCTTGTTTAAGTTTCTATCACCTAATTGGGGAAGTATAATATGAGAGATTCCATATCCTAATCAAAAATAAGTTGGTATCTGCCATCAAAAGTAATATGATAATTGAATCGTTCAAATGGGGGACATATTTACACAAAGTATGTGAAATAACAGAGGATTAGAAAAGTCTAGCAAACAGTGTAAGAAGCAACCTCAGTGGAGTACTAAAATCTTTCTGGAAACAAATACTTAAACCTTCCCCATAATCAGTAACTAGTCTTAAACTTCCTTTAACCCTCGCAGCCATAAACACTGTCAGCCATATAAAAATACCTAACAACCACCAAATGAAGATGCTGGGAAAACTGTATAAAAGACAGATTTATACAGCTCTGTAAAAATAGTGATATTATTGTCTATAATTCTTAAACTGCAGTTTAATTTTACTAACAGCCACTACGGAAGCAAAAACAAACAAAATAAAAACAGAAAAACAAAAAACCAACTTGGGAAAAAACTGTGGGATATAACAATTTGTTCAATATCACTATAAACATCACAATGAATCATTTTTCAAGAAAGATTATATGTAAATGTTAAATACCTCCAAAAGTACTCAACATAATCAGAGAAAATCAGTTTTCTGAGATGATTAATAAATCTTTAGCTTAGTACAAGAGTTATCTCAAAATATACAAACTATTCAAAAGATTAATAAATTAATATGTTTTGACTAAGTTTCCACTTATTTATAAAAATGACCCTCCCTCAAAACTAGCATGCACTTGGTTTAGAAGATAAACTATTTTAATACAGGAATCTCCCTCTTCAGCTGTATAATTTAGTTCTCTGTTTATATATTGGGTTGGCCAAAAAGTTCATTCAGGCTTTGCATAAGCTGTTATGGGAAAACCCGAATGAACTTTTTGGCCAACCCAATGTGTGTGTGCATGCGTGTATATGTTATATATATGATATATACTTACACAGCGATTATAGATTATTATATATATGATATATACTTACACAGCTATTATAGAGTATTATATATATGATATATACTTACACAGCTATTATATATTATTTGTTATATATGTTACATATATAACATACATAATTTCTTCACTATAATTTTTGCTATAGTATCACAACTCTTTAAGTATTTCTTTCTTTCTTTCTTTTTTTTTTGGCCACACCTTGTGGCATGTGGAGGATCTTAGTTCCCTGACCAGGGATCAAACCAGTGCCCCCTGCAGTGGAAACATGGAGTCTTAACCACTGGACCGCCAGGGAAGTCTCTCTTTAAGTATTTCTGAAAAATCTGTTACCTGGTGCAATTTTCCCATCCTGAGCTGCAGGACCATCTTTCAGCACATTTTTCACTTGTAGGAACTCATCAGGCCTATCTCCACCAATAATGGTAAAACCAAATCCCATTGTGCTTTTTTTCAATGACGCTCGAACAAGGATGCCTTTAAGCTGGGATGGATCTCGAGTAAAGTGTGATTTTTCCATATCTGGGCAAAAATGAGAAACAAGAGTAACTACAATGAATATAGCCCTTGAAGCTAATCTCCAAGATAGTCCATATAACTTAAATGTAACAAACCATAACAGAAAGAAAACAGAATCTAATGTTACAGAATAGCTGGAATTTAAATTCATAAACTAAATCACTGAAGCAAAAAACTTAGCTAATGAATCATCTCCCTTTCATAGGGCTCGTCTAATGTCCTTGGAAAGGTAAAAACATCTACTTTATCCCCTTCCTCGATGCCTTGTTTGTACTTACTTTTTCTTATCCCAAAGAGTCCTTTATATAGAAGTCAAAATGACACACCTGAAGGATAACCTTTATTACTAAATTCCTGAAAGCCTTGGGCACTCATTCGGATGTATATTTCATTTGAATAAGCAACTACTGAGATCCATGTAGAAAACACTATACTAGGAAGATGAAGGCAACTGTCACAAACTTTATAAAAGAGAATACATCGAGAACTTTTTATAATTCATGACCCAGGCTTTCTGCAGCCTTTAATTTATATCTGATGAGAGGAGTGAATCCCTGCACTATCAGTAAATAGCTTCATGCTTCTTTCCCTTTTACTCATGTTTAATGGGAACTTTAGGAAGGCAAAAAAGCACAGCTCCTCTGAAAAGTCTATTTTTAGAGGTTTCCTCAGATGGCCTTAGAACTAAAAGTGATCCATATTTGCAAGTAACACCTTTCTTTTCTTTCCCAGAAACTTTTGCTCCTCTCTTCCACCTAGCTGCCGTTAGGGCACTTATGAAAACCGTGGGGATCAAACTGCACAGATTCATAATTTATAAAGCATTGTTTAAGTTACCTTTTTAAAATATGGTTTAAACTTTTCTGACAAATTTCTTTTTTAACAACTTTACTGAGATATAATCTACATATGACAGAATTATACAAGTCAATGATGTGCAACCATCACCACAATCTAATCTTAGCACATTTTCTCTCCCCACAAACACACACCAAAGAAATCTCTGTGTTCTTTAGCAGTCACTCACCATTTCTCCCCAACCTGCCCCCACATCCTAGTCTTAGGCAAACACTAGTCTACTTTCTGTCTATAGATTTGCCCCATCTGGACTTTTAATATAAATGCAATCATATAATATGTGGTCTTTTGAATGGCTTATTTCACTTGGCATAATTTTTTTGAGGTTCATCTGTGTTGTAGCATGTGTTAGTTCTTTATTCCTTTTTATTGCCAAATAATATTCCACTGTGCAGATATATCACATTTTATCTATCCATTTATCAGTTGATGGATGTTTGGTTTGTTTATACTTTTTGGATATTATGAATAATGTTGCTGTGAACACTCATGTACAAGGTTTTATGTGCACAGATATCTTCATTCCTCTTAGGTACATACTGCGAATGGAAATGCAGCAGTTACCATAAATATATCATAACTATGTTTAACATTCTGAAGGAATGCCAAACTTTTCCAAGGTGGCTGCACCATTTTACATGCCCACTATCAATGTATGAGGGTTCCAACGTCTCCGCGTCCTTGCCAACACTTGTTACTGTCTGCTTTTTTGGTTATAGCCATTCTAGTAGGTGTGGAATGGTCACACTGTGGTTTTGATGCTCATTTCCCTAATGACTCAAATGAACAAGGGTGACTTGTTTCATATTTAGACCACACTTAGCACTAAATATCAAGCCCAGAATTATCTGTATGTACCTGCTGCTGCCCCTCTAAGCAAAGTGTTCTAAGAGTCATGCATTAAAGCTTGCTGGCAGTTAGAAAAGAGCAATCCTTGGGGCTGCTCTGTATGGTTGTCTAGACCGTGCGGTATGCACGTGGCTCCTGCAAGAGGTAGGGCTGCGCTGGAAATACTGACAAAGGTAGGTTTGGGGTGGGAGTAGGTCTACTTTATTTCTGATGTTCTTCCCAGATTTGCTGGTCTCTTACAGATACAAGCATTTGACATTAAAAAAAAAAAAAAAATCAGCTATTTGGGGGCTTCTCAAAGTAGAGGACTAGACTCCAGACAGCAGTATATTCACCATAGTAAATACTATTTTGTGAGGCCTCTGAATGGCAATACCTCAGTGCACTGCTGGCTCTTGATGAGCCTCTGACATTTAAACTAGCAATGCATCTCTGAGCAAAATATTACTTAAAAAATTATTTGACATGCTCAAAGCCTATTCAGTTATATAAGCTGATTATGACTACTCACTAGTGTTGCCTACCGGATTGTAGATAAGATCATTTAAGTACTGTGTACAAGTACTTGAGGAAACCATTTTTGATGAAATGTACCTTTCTCATTTTTATGTCAAATATTGAAATATTTCTGGTCAGCTACCCCATGTTCTAGTCCCCGTGAATATCAGAATAAGACTGGCTTCTGAGGCCTAAATCAGAAAATCGTCATATATGAGCTCCAAGATGTGCAAACATTAAAGTGGGAGGGAAAGTTTAGGTTAACGCCTAATTTGGGAAAGTAGCAATAAAACAGCCAAAGCCAATTAGAAGTTGATCAGAAGTAGGTCTTACCAGAATTTAGATATAGAAAAGTGAGAATAAGAAGGGCACAAAGAAACTATCATTGAGTCTAACAATCTTGATTTTAAATCCAAGCTTTGTGATTTACGTGAATAATTTTGGAATATAATTTAACCTTGTAAAGTCTTGGTTGCCTCATCTATAAAATGTGGGTAATAGTATCTAATTCATGGGGTTGTTACAGGGATTAAACTAGGTAATGCACAGAAAGCATAAGAAACAGTGCTTGACGAACAGTAAGTGCTCAATAAATGCAGATAAACACAAACCCATACAGGCTGTCTAAGGAAGGAGACTCACAAACTTGAATACTTCTTTCCCTGTGGCAACTACATCCCTGGGATGGAAGCATCAGACAATTGTGACTTGATGCCATCAAGGCATCTGGATGGGAAAATAATATTAATAACCTTGCAGCAATATTCTGAGACTTAAAGGAGATGATGTGTATAAAGCATCCAATTCAGCACTTGTCTCTGTCTCAGTAAATGGTAACCATTATTCTTCAAGGATTAGCATAACTTCCATCACTTCTAGGAAGCCTTTCCTTTCCTCTCACAGTGAGATTTAATTTCTCTCTCCTTTGTTCCAACACTATTGTTTATATCTCTAATATCATACTATACTAAAATTATGTGTCTGTTACATGTCTGTTTCCCTGGCTAAGTTGTGGGCCCCTGAAAGACAGGTGCTGAGTCATTACTCTCTCATAGGAGAGTGCCTGGTTATCTAAAGTAATAAAACATATGGGTCCTGCCCTCAAGGAATTGAGTTTAGTAAAGGAGAGAAGATTTCCTTTGATATGTACCATGGAAGACATGGGCACATTCAGGAAATAGATGTTCTAATACAAAGAACTCTGAGTTTAAAGTCAGTAAAGCTAGGTTCAAATCTTGACTTGACACTCACTGCGATTACAAGCAAGAGGCTTAATCTTTCCTAAAGTCTGTTTCTTTATTTGTAAAATGGGGACTCATTCCTCTTCAGTTAATCTCGTCTGTCTACCACTTTCATACTCAAAGCTATCAAAATAGCTAAACCCATTGTCTTCACTTTACCTCCCATTTCCTCTTTATTCTACTGCAGTTTCATTTCACTCTCCCCTTGCTCTTGCTAGAGTGACACATGACCTCCACATTTTTTTTATAAATTTATTTATTTATTTTATTTATTTATTGGCTGTGTTGGGTCTTCGTTGCTGCACATGGGCTTTCTCTAGTTGCTGTGAGTGGGGGCTACTCTTTGCTGTGGTGCGCAGGCTTCTCATTGCTGTGGCTTCTCTTGTTGCGGAGCATGGGCCCTAGGTGCGTGGGCTTCACAGTTGTGGCACATGGGCTCAATAGTTGTGGCTCACCGGCTCTAGAGCACAGGCTCAATAGTTGTGGTGCACGGGCTTAGTTGCTCCGCGGCATGTGGAATCTTCCCAGAGCAGGGCTCGAACCCGTGTTCCCTGCACTGGCAGGAGGATTCTTAACCACTGCGCCACCTAGGAAGTCCCTGACCTCCACATTTTTAAGGCCAACGTAAACACTGTTCAATTTTCAACTTTCTTGACTTTTCAGCACCATGTGACACAAATACTCAGCTTCTCTTTGAAACTCGTTTCTTCTCATGGCTGCCTATCCTTACAACGTCATCTGTTGTTACTACCCTACAATATCCTATGCTCTGGCCATTTGCATCTGTTCTCTGACCCCTGGACCACTATTTCATGCTTCTATGATTTTATATATTTTGTTCCTTCTACCCAGTATGCCACTGCCTTCTTCTTCCTTTTTTTTTTAAATATTTATTTATTTGGTTGCGCTGGGCCTTAGTTGTGGCAGGCAGGTCCCTTAGTTGAGGCAGGTGGGCTCCTTAGATGCGGCATGCAAACTCTCTTAGTTGCAGCATGCATGTGGGATCTAATTCCCTGATCAGGGAGCGAACCCGAGCCCCCTGCATTGGGCACATGGAGTCTTAACCACCGCACCACCAGGGAAGTCCCCAGCATGCCTTCTTGCTCCACTAAAAGTTTTATCTGCCTGACAACTTTTTCTGACACTTCAAGACCCAGTTCACATATGTCCTCTGTTTGAAAGTTCCCCTGGCCCCTTGATTTCCTCCACTAAAGAGAAGAGCACTCTGTCCTTTATGCCATCACTGTACCTTGTACACCTCTATTAATAACAATGAAAGCTATTGTTTATTGGTCACCATGTGCCAGACATGTATTTGTAAGCACTTTACGTGTATTGTAAGCACTTTACATGTATTAATTTGCATATTCAGAACCACCTTCAGAGGTAGGTACTACTATTTTCCTATTTTGTAGGTGAGAAAACAAAGAGTTTAAAAACTCAACCAAGGTTACGCAGCTGGGATTCAAACCTGCTCCACCCCCTGCACATTCAACTACTAATACAGCATGGCACCTATCACCATGTATTATAACCATCGGTTTTCTACTTTAGCTCATGAACTCTCGAGGGCAAGACCGGTCTTACTCTTAAACATTTTTTAACACCATGTACCTAGCAAAGCACTGGGCATATAGCAGGTGCTCAAATATATTTGTTAAACTAAAAATATTTACTAAATCAAATGCAAAACTTAAGGGAAGAGACTGTTTTTGAAGAGTAGCTATAAGAAAAAACTTTCTCTCATGGGCAACAGAAGTGACGAATCTACTAGATTATTATGATATGACCAGATGGACCTTATTAATGACAGAGAGAGAAGGTGGAGAAAATGAGGAGGGATAAATAGGACATAAGAAATTCCTGGGCATCTTTTTCAAAATACACATGGCTAGGTTCATCAAAATCTCAGGACCTATGTATTTTTAAAATGTTCCCCCAAATGATCCTGATGTTGCTAATACCCTACCATCCCACTTGAGAATCAATGATGTAGGCAATAATATAATGGGTTTACTTAGTATTTTGTTCATGTCAGTTACTGATGTTAGATCTAAGCAATTAACTTGGGAGAAGCTCATAACGAATTAGAGATCTAATATTGGCTTGGCTTTAAACACTAGGAAACAACCCAATCTTCAAATTAAAAACTTGCACCCAAACAAAACTATTCAGTCCTTTCTCCCAACAATTTCATACTTTCTATTTAAGCAGCATGAGAAAAATCTCAGTATTCTCAAAATGTCCAGATGTTTTTTTAAGATTATTCATATCTTTACAGTGACAAAAATCAGATATTCTCTGTTGAATTTCAAAGCCCCGACAACAGAAAGTTCAAACTCACTTTTATTATTTCAGCATATAAGTTTCACAAGTTATTCTTAGAAGAGAAGATAGAGGTAAAAGTTCTACCTGGTTTTGAAGAAGACCCAGTATCAGCCTGTCCTAACTGCTTTTTCCTTTTGGCTTCCTCCACTGGATTTTCAAACTGGGTTTTCTGGTTAAGGTGACTGTAAAATACAGAAAAATATGCATTTCAGTTTAATATGCAAGAATTACGTATTTTAAAACAGACTATCATAGGTTAAGGGATAAATATGTATCTTTACACTATGGAACCCAGATATGCTGACAGGGTATAGAGGAAGAACCTTTTGGCAAATCTAAAGAAGGGCCCACAGAAGATGCCTAGAAGTCAAAGCTGCTGAAGTATTCACGATAGCTTCCTTATAAACATTTCTAATACAGCTAATAACAGTTTTCAAAACTACAGTAGAAGCCCTCATATATAATACAATCCGAACTGTTGGTAAGTAATCAGTTAATTTCTTTAAAGGCAGTTAATGGTAGGAGGGTTTCCAGTTTCTGTAAAGTGAAGCAGCTGTGAAGACACTTTTGAAGAAATCTGAGTACAGAAGCCTTTTAGAATTTTACTATCATTTTTCCAACTGACTCACCCACATCAATGTAGCAGCAACTAAGCAAGTGACTTGCTTTTATCAAACTTGCTTTTCCCTTGCTTGTGAAAGAGAACAACTGACTCTGAAAGCATAAAAGTCTGTGGGGGAAAGCAGAAAAGTATGGGAGACTAGAGGTAGGCCATTAGCTAATAGTATTCAATACACTATGGGTAAGAGTATGTTTTATAGAGGGAACTGAGCATAGGTTATTCTGGCAAGTCAGATAAGTGTCTGTTGGTTAAGAAAGCAACTATTGTACAAAAGATGTTTAAGACCGCAAATAGGTCTAATACAGAAGCAAGGGGGAATTATATTCTAGGACTTCTATAGTACAAATATATTTCAGCCAAATGAAATGCATTTTCCAGTAGAATCCATTTTAATAAGACGTGACATTAATAAACACTAACAATTAAACAACAAATCATGAGAATTTCAGATTATGATTGTCTTCAGATAGGCCGACTATTACAAAATCTATACATAAATAGTCATACAAGTTGGATATTTTCTTTACCATTTGCGAACATTAATGGTGATGGAGGAGGGGGCAGCAGGGACAAAAACCAACCCTTTCAGCAGGTGAGCTAGCCTCTGAGTGTGCGTCTCTATGCCTCTTAGGCTTCTAGCGCATTATTAACCCTGCGACACATGTAGGTATTTAGTTTCAGAGCTCTCAATATGGCACGTTCTACTTGACATCCTTTGGGTTCTGATTTCACTAAAACTCAAGTATGCTTCTGCTTCTTACCATGAGGGGGGACCTTATCAATTGAGTTAACTGTTTAACCTTCTGTGAAAATGAAGAACTTCAGTGAGGCATCATTTTTAAAGTTATTTATTAGGTACTGATAATTCACATATTCTTGAAAAAATAAAACTAGAATTGACACTTAGAAAAGAATAAACCTGTTTGGAAAGAACTTTGGCTCACTTTAACGTCATCAGCTAGAATGACTCACTTTGCCACCCAGGCATTAGAACATAAAAAGTTGTAATTTGTATTTACACTCTTTGTAATGTGTGGGAGAAGAGAGTAGAAGTATGCAAATGAGTAATCCCTTTCCTGAAAATTCTTTGACAAAAGAATGTAAGATTTTACTGAAGGGAGTAATTGCATCTGTCACTTTAGACTATCTAGATTAAAATGCCACCCCAAAAATAAAACAGTAAAAACACTTTCCTTTTCATTTAGTTACTTATACCCATAATATTATTAAGAAAAATTTTGTTTTCTATAAAACTAGCTAGGGGAAGTAAGAGAGGAGAATATGACATTATCAGAAAAATTAAACAAGGGTAGCAAACGAGCCTAATTAAATATATAATATACAATTTGAAATTTCATCTGTATTAAATTTTGTGTATAAGAATTTTAAGAATTCATCTCAACAAACAAAATCATTATCCTTCATGTAGAGCTAAGACATTAAAAGCAGACATATTTTGAATTTGTCACCTAACTGCATCAAGACAGTGAAAGCAATACGTTAAGACAACATTTCTAAATATATAAGCATTTTCATGAAAGCCCTGCCATCAAATTTTGGGAATAATTTTATTTTCAAAAATAAATTAATCCATTTCAGAATCTCATCTTCTAAAAGAAATACTTACCAAAAAAACCTGCCATTGCAGTTGGTGTTACTACTATAAGGCTCCTGCCAAGAGCAATTACTGTACCATCTGGTTTGACAAACTAAGAGAGCCAAAGAGTAGCCATTCAAGTAGCAGCTGTTTATCTCCATCAGTAAACTCACTGCAGATAACCATAGCGGAGATTCAAAGCCTCACCAATGTGGGAATCAAACCACACTCCAGAGCTCAGCTGACTCCATACGAATGTGCATCTTGAGCACAGCCTGCTCTTCCTTAATCTAATAAATTACCCTCCTGGAAAACGAGCTCGTCTGGGAACAATCACACACAATCGCTTCGCTGCCACTGCTGTTGCTTCTAATGAGGCTATGTTGCATAACTCCACAACAGCTGCGAGCACGGCACTTCAGGGTTTGCCCTAAAGTTGCTTCAATATTAGTATATCCTTGCTTAATGAGAACCAGATCATTTATCCCAAGGTTTTATAATAGGTAAATGAATGTCACCTCTTGACCATGTATTCAAATTCATTTGGAACAGATACTAAGAGAATGAGAATCATTATCTCAGAAATGTTCAGCAGTGTTAATGGCAAATAACAGTTGACTGAAGCCCATTTAAAATAGACTATTGGGGGAAAAATATCACAAATCCTTTTCAGCTAGCCTTCAAACATTACTTTGACTTGAAAAATGGTTGTTTTTGTTTTAACTAAATATGCTTTAGAAAAAAAATAAAAGAACTGTTGTATACTTTTCACATCACAGTATCAGAAAGATATGAAGTAACACAATGGAAATAAAATTAACATAACCTTTCAAGGGAACCGAAATATTGACACTGTGGAGTTATGTATCTAAGGGTCAAACTGAGTCATCTTCCTAGTGTACAAGTTAGATTTTAAGAAATCATTCCAAAAATCTCTCTAACCACAGTGACTCAGGTAATAACCTAGTGTTACAACAGGACGCAGAGTTACTCATCTTAGCGAAGTGGCATTGGTTTTTGCCAACAAGTTATGAAAACTTAATTAGCAATCATAAAGCTAGAAGATACTCATTTTGCTATTTTTCCAGGTAATAATATTGCGCTTTCACTATGTTGACAGTTGGTGCAGACACCTAGTTCCCAAGTAAACAGTAACCTCTCAGATGCAATTATTTGCCTGGTACTAGATGCCTGAGGTCAAAATTCTATCTATACCATCTGTAAAGAAAGCAATCCCCATGATCATAATGATGTAGCAGTTAGATAAATGAAGAAAGGGGAAGGAAAATTAGATGTTAATGTTATCCTAATTTCTCTGGCTAACATAGCCAGGTGTTTGATCCTCTACTCCAGCATAGCTTTACGTTAAATTTAACCATAACAGCTGTATGAGAAGCAACTTTCACCCCCCAAAAAGAAGACTAAGTTTTCCTTAATTAATTCCTTAAAAGAGAGAACAGTTTTAATCATATACTTCAAAACTTTGGATCACTACGATACAATGCCCTTAAAGTCCTTTCATTGCTTTCAGAACCATGCAGGTGTAGTGTTGAAAGTGACCTATTTTAATAGTTCACCTTATTTCAGTTTTCTATGCACTACTCTCTTTAGAGGCCGTAGTAGTACTGATAACATCTCTAGCTATTAATCATCTGGGCAACTTCCCCCTGGCTTTCAATACTTACTTCAAAGCCAACTTCTAGGGAGCCCAAAGTCAGGGAAGTAAATGCCCACTGTCCCTACCGTCTCGTTCCCAGGGTGGCGAACCCTGAAAGCTGGACTGCAGAAGCATAAAGTACTTCATTCACTCCCTAAAGTTGTATAATGAAAGGAAAACATCTGGGAGAACATTAACTAAGGTAACAAACTTACTCAACGTAGTAGGTCCCATACTGAGGGTCCTCTATTTTCTCCCAGCCATAAGGAAGTTCTGCAAAAAAAAAAAAAAAAGTATTGAGTGAAATACCAGTTTCAAAACCAACAAGAAAAGAATTTACCGAGCGAATTGGTGTCTTTTATTGCATTACACTAATATTTGGGAGACAGACGGAAAGCTGAGGGCTTGCTTTCAAAGAACAAACACAGTTTGACTCTGAGTGGTTTCTTCAATAGCTAGTGAGTGTCTCAGCAAGTAATTAGAAGCACAGAACAAAAGACAAATTCAAAGGTGTTTATTCGAATCACAAGCCATAAAAATGCTAATTATTTAAGAAATTACCTGGTATATTTCTTTCATTTAAAGAGCCTGATAACAATGACACACCCTGTAGCTCAATACAAGCAGCAGTGACTTGTTAATTTTTTCACTATTATACAAAGGATTTGTCAATTATTTCTGTTATTACATCTGACCCACTTCTCCCCACAGGAAAGACCAGCCTTGGAGTCTTGCCATTTCAAGTGGGCAATCTAGATTTGCTTAAAATCTAAGAAAATACCCGCTTTCCCTTGCAACAGCTTGATCTAAGTATCTGAAGGAAAATTTACTTAACTACACAGTGCCTTGCACAGAATCTATATTTGTGTATGGTTACAAAGAAATACCTTACATAGGATTATTATGTGCTATTGTAAGTAAACTGACCAATAAAACATAACCAGAAAAACTGAAGGTAGCTGAATTTCTGATAGTTAAAAAAAAAATTCTGGTCTTTGCAACATAAACTGACCATGTCAAGAAAGAATCCCCTTTCCCTCCCACTCTGTTTTCCAAGGCAAGGTTGCTGAAGAATCATTTTATTAGTCAGACATGGATTAACCCGGCAGGAGTGTTCCTACCAGCTGGTTTTTATTGCTATCAATTATACATAGGAGCCCAGCAAGAAGAAATTTTTAAAAAACCTACAGTTGTACACTATGATGACCACTTTTTATTTTCAGTTTCTTTTAGACTTTTTCTGCTGTGCTGAAACATGTACACACATGCGCACACACACAAATGACATATGCTAGACAGCAAACAGACTTAGAAAATATCAAAGGACTTATTCATTTATATCATTAAGCATGATATATCGACTTTGCAAGTAAAAATTCCATTATAATGAACCTGATAAACAACATAAACTATTATGCTGTAATAAAAAGTATTATTCCATATTCAGAACAAAAAGAGAGAATAAATGACTAGCCTCTTGGTGAAAAGCTCTGAATCACCTCCACCCCTTTCTCCAGCATGTTTTTCTGCCTGTGTATATACATTAACGGGTGGTTTTGAAGCTTGGTGAGCTTTTGTGGTTTTCCTTTGAAGGACCTGGTTGAAATGTCTGAGGTGGAAAAGATGAGAATAGTTGAAGCGTAACTACTATATGAAAACAGATCGAAACAACTGAGAAGAAAGGGGATACACTTCAGTCACTTTGATCCTCCACAGCTATGAAGCAAACAATCATCAATTAAGTAGGTACAATATTTTATGACCTATGTGAACAAAAAAAGAACAAAGATCATCACTCATCATCCAGTTCTACAAGGGTTAAGGTGCAACCCACCGCAGTCACCCAGGACAGTGCATCTTGAAAGGAATTCAGGATGAAAATAAAACAAAACAGGACGAGGCTTTGGATAAACGGGCCACTAGATAAGATGCATATCGCAAGAAGAATTTCAACAATCCTAGATCCTTGCATCTTTCCATACATAGAAAAGTACTAAGGCCACTAACTGGAGATACCTGTTCTTTGTGATTAGCAGTAATCTTTTACTAAGATTTATGCTTGACTACATGAATTTCCTAGCCAAAAAATTCATATATATTCTGGCTCCTCTCCTACCCCTTGGAGCGGTTCCTCAGAGCTACTGAGTGGCTGTTTCTTGGGCTGTAGGCCTCGGTAAGACCCAGAATAAAACGAACTCACAATTCTCGTGCGTTTTTCTTTAAGCCGACACCAAGCAACTGTTACATGGATATGACGTGGATTATATCTGTAAAAAGTGCTCTAATAATAATATTTCTAAAGCATTATGACTGAGGATCTTCCATGAGAGAGCTATTTCTCTTTAATAGAAAATTTCTTGAAATAACATGGGAACTCAGTTGTGCTGTGTAAGGATGACTCCTACAACTACACCACAAATGGATTTATGCTTTGTCTTTGAGAATTTTGGAGAATTGAAGCAACTATAGAGATAGTTGAAACATTCCATTTGCTATCTGAAAAATTCACTAAAAAGGATGTGTTAATAATGCCTAATAAGAATAAAAGATCAACATAGATATATTTCATTGTTAACATGGAAGTTGAGTCAGCATTTTAGCTAGCACTTAGAGCAATTAGCAGCTAACAGACAAAGTATAGCCCTTTCTTGAGGAGAGTAAACAAATTGGTAATTTATCTTCCAGATTACTTTTAGTAATCACTTTAAACCCTCATACATGATAACATTAGTGAGGTTTTTGCAGAGCAGATTCATACAGATAAAGTGGTTATTACTTGCCACTTAAATAAAGGTAATAAAAGTAAGACTAAAATACCTAGCAATTTTACACACTATCCAGTGGGTCAATTCATTTTACTGAATTTCTTCCCCTTTTGCTTTCTTTTTTCCCTTCCTTCCTTCTCTGCTTCCTCTCTTCTTCCTTATGCAAAATGAAAATTAGAAACAATACAGTTCTTGACATCAAGAAGTTCATCATCTAAAAAGGAAGACGGGAGAGAAAAATAATATAATGAAGATAAAGGCAAGCTTTTAGGGGAGAGCAGAGGAATGACACCAAGTGCCTGGCAAAGCAGTTATCAGAAAAGTCTTCTAAAAGAGGGTGATGTTTGAGCAGTCTTAAAGGATGAGTTGGGACTGGGGAGAGGGAGGCCACTCCACAGATCAAAGAGCGCTGAGGTATTAGGAATGGCTGGCGTTTGCAGTAATTACAAATAATTTGATAGGGCTAGAGTGAAGGATGTATGCAAGGGGGCTTGTCTTATAAGCAAGCACCAGAACACATTTCTGGAGTGCCGGGTTAAGGAGTCAGGTCTTTATTTTGTTGATAATGAAACTGATTAAGTTGGACTGTGACATGATTACATTTATATTTGGGAAAAATTATGGGCATCAATAATAAAGGATGAAATAGATGGAGTGGAGTAAGAATAAAGGCAAACAAGAAGATCATTAATAGCCTAGATAAGAAAATATGAAGGCTGGAGCTAAGGCACTGGTAGCAGGAATACAGAGAAAGAACGGATAATAGGGACAAGGAAGTCAAAGCAACAGGACTCAGTGACTAACAAAGATTGAGGGAGGAAGAAAGGGGAGGAGGCCAAGATGATCCCCAGGTTAACGGCTCCTCAGGTAAGAAGATGATATATTATCACATATTTACTGGATACCAACGATGAAAATAGCTGTGGGAAGAGGAAAGAGGTATTAATGTGGATTTAGAGGCATTTAGGAGACATAATATGGAAAAAGTACCTAAGCACCATTGGACACTTAAGAGATGTCAGGTTTTTTAAAGTCAGGATTGACAGAACTTGGTACTTAGCTGTAACGAAGAAGACAGGGTGAGGAAAAAGTTGAGGATGATAGCCAGTTTTAGGCTCATGGAACCAGGAGGATGTAATGCCACTTGGTGATGGCAGGAAGTGCAGGTATACAGAAGACAACTCAGTTTGGGAGTTGTTACATTTGAGGGGCTATGCAACATCCTCGCAGAGGTATCTAACAATCTCTTGGAAATATGAACCTGGTCCTCAAACGAGAAATGTGAGAAGATAACGATGTGGGAGACACTGTAGTTACAGTCATGGCAATGGACAAGATTACCTAGATAAATTGTGAACAGAAAAAGATGGAGAATAGAAGCTTAGGAGCATTAACAATTTAAGGAGCAGAGAAAGTAAGAATAGTCGGGGGAATGGTGTCCATCAATGCCAACAAGTGCTTTATAAAGCTGTCAAGGACTCGAGTTAAGGGCTAAAAAAGAGTCCACTAAATTTGGCAATCAGGCAGGAGGTTATTGGTAACCTTAAGAAACGCAGTTTCACTAGAAAGGTAGGGGGCAACATTCAGCATATTGTAGTATTAAGAAGTAAAATAAAAGGTGGAGCCCTTAAGAAGAGATAGCTCCCTCCACCTTTTTTTTCTTTTCTTTCTCTTTCTTTCTCCCCCTCCCTGCCCCTTTGGAAACTTGGCTGTGAAAAAAAATAGTGTGAGAACTCTGGGAGAGAAGTAGGGTCAAGAGAAAATGTCTTTATTTACTTTTGAGACAGGAGAGACCTAACCATATTTTTCTGTATTAGAAGCTAAAGCGTTCCTCCCAAAAGCTGACTCAAAAGGCAAAACTATTTCTGGCATATCAAGAAGCTGATTGATTCTAAAACCCATGAATTTATCTTTCCTCTTCTCGAAACAGGATTTTCCTTATTGAAATATGTGAGTTACAATTGTTTTCTCATTGAGGAGCTCTATTCAGCTGATAATTTTCTTCTACAATTCGATAAGTTCTAAAATGATATTGACATTCAATATATTTTAGTAAAAATTTCTCTAGTAAAAAATGTAATCTTTCATCATAAGAGAAAAGGAATGGGTTGAGAGTAAAATGGATTCCTAATGTTGAATTTTTAAGATAACCATTTAACTAAAACACATTATTCTGAGTGGAAGATAAATATGTACGTCGATTAAACCATCAGATATGGTACAAAAACACAGGTTCTAAGTATCAGAAGACTGGGGAGAAAAGGGCAAGTTTCAGAAACTGTAATTTTTCTAGAAGATCTTAAATGTTCAGCAAAATGCAAATAGTATCTTAAACTATAAAAACTGACATTAAAAATATTGTTATTACTCTCCCCTATCTACTCTGTGCAAAGTACTGTGGAGATTACCAATGTAAGTCAGATATATTCTAGTCTGGAAATAGCCTACTGTGGGGCTATTTCTCCCCTATTCAGGGAGAAGACAAAGTATATGGAAAAAGCGGTAAAGTTTGGCTAAGTGTAAACCAAATAGGCCCCAGGTTCCAAATTTTGTGGTTCCCATAGGGAAGTACAGGTGATGTCAGAAAGGCAGACCCAGTAATGGGGGTGGGAGAGTAACTCTTAGATCAAAATGTTCTGAACATCCCTAGAATACTGAGTGCAACATTGGCTGTTCTATCTTAAGAAAGGTATAATTAAGATGACCATATAAAGTATTCTCCACTTTTGAGAGTAAAAGAGGACACTATTAATAGTTATGTTGGGACAGCAGGAATAAACTGGATTAGTCCTCAGCCAACCAAGACATATGGTCACCCATAATGTAAAGCGCATTAGGGGGACACACTCATCCAGAGAAACATTTCCAGTTTCTCTGAGTCCCTTTACTTTGTTCTCCAAGGAAGAAAGAATGTCTTATCTGACTGGTGAGTTTTAGAGAATGAATTCAATGTGCTTGGCTCAGGGCCTCTTGGGTTCTCTTCCTCTTTTGGATGTTAGCCTGCCTGCAGAGAGGGTACAATCTGGGCCATTCACCGTGTCTGCCTTGTGGGAGGAGTCAAACATCTGAACACAGAGGCCAGAGATTGAGTGCTTAAGTCTGCCTCTTGTTGGGGTAAAATATTAGTAAGCCCAATACAGGTGCAGAGCTAAAGCTATATTCACTCATCAGATGGTATTCTAATCTCATCTCTGTTTCCTGTCTTATTTCTCTATTGACTCCTCACTAGTGAATGAAGACAGAATTATTATTTATTGCTTTCCCCAGAACCTTAAAGAGATTAAACATTATTTTCAAGAAGGATGACCAAAATAATCTGGAGGACAGAGTAGCTTCTTTCCTTCTGTACCTTCCTTTCTTTTGCTCCTCCCCTCCTTCCAAACATTTAAGTCTCTACTAAAGGGATAGAAAGATGAGACAAAGTCATTGCTCTTACAGAGTATAGGTACCTAGTAACAATGCAAGGTAGTAAGTGCTGCAATAGAAATACGCATACGGTACTGCTGTGCACAGAGGAGAGAACACCCAATTCTGACCTGGAAGAGAATGACAGAGGAGGCTACAAAAAATTATACTTTAGATTTGAGCTTAAAAGGATAAGAAGGTATGAGCCAGGTGGACACAGGAAACAAGGCTGGCTCCTGGCAGAAGAAATGGGCCTGTGGCAAAGGCAAAGACAAAAACATGTCATACTTATGGCATGAAAATACTCTGAGAAAGAAATACAGAACTTAGTTCAATTACAAAAAATCTCCAATATTTCCCCAAGGAGTCCAGACCTTATTCTGCTCACAGTAGGGAGCCATTGACTATAATGGCCATTAACCTGAGCAAGGGAGAGGACTGAAGGCAGTTACAGTTTAGAAAGATTAATAGACAATGTAGCTAAAGTTTGTTGATAATGTAGTCTTATCAGTAAAAAATCTGACCATGTACTTCCAAGAGATTTACATATATATATTCATAAACATATATGCACTACTCTAACATGTACATAATAAAGCATACACAAAACTGAAGTTTAAAAAAAGAGATGAAAACTAAACAAACAATTATCCCTATTCTACCTCAATGTGGTTTAAAAAAGCTCACATGAGATGTATAAGAAGTGTCTGCTCCGCCATTTTCTCACTGTTAGCTTGGGCTTGCATATCTGTGTTATCTCCAATCAGCAGTGTCTTTGTAGAAATCTTTTAAAGCCGCATTTTAATTTTGTGTGGATTAAAAGCCATGTAACATAGTCTATAAATCGACTGAACTGTGCACAAGTAAACTGCAAAACTTTACAGGGCTCTTGACAAGGGCAAGAGTGCCACCCACATTCTTCCCTCAAGACACTCTGGGGAGTGCACATGATAATATGACATATAGAATCATGTAGAATGCCATTACCAATCTGTATATAAAATAGTAGAGAAGTTTAATTCAATTTTTCCCAATAGAAACATTATGAAAAATAAGTTCTGACATTTTCTTCCTGAACTCAAATAGATAGTTTTATAGACCACTGGCCTAAAAGATGTATTTGAGGAAAAGTAACTGTAGGAGAAAAAGACCAGGAATAATCCAAGTGTGTGGTAGTTAGAGAAAGGGAGAGGAATATATTAAAAAAAAAAAAAGCATGAATACATAGAGGATAGATGTATAGGCGGCTACGTGAAAAAGCAAATATAGCCAAATGTTCATTATAATATATGTATTCGCTGAAAAATTCTTTCAGTTTTTTATATGCTGGAAATTTTTCACAATAATATATTGGCAAAATATAGAAAAAAGAAAGAGTAGCAGGGATTGGAAACTACATAGGGAATAGAGCAAGAGGAGAGGGAGAAGCAAATATGACCGAAAGAATTTTGACCCAGATGATTATGAGGATGGTACCTACGACAGAAAGAGGAACAGGGTGACTACGGGAGAAAGATGCTAAATTCAGTTTTAAATATGCTTATCTGAAGTGCTAGTAGGGCAATCAAAAAGAAAATCTCAAATGTGGTAGGAAATACAGAAATAGCATTCAGAACAGAGGACGATACTAAAGATTTAGATAAGGAGACCAGCTACAGTAAACTGATAGTTAAGGCTATGAAAATAAATACGTTTTACAAGGGAAAACAGGAAAAGGCAGAGAATTGAACTGAAACAATTAGGCAGTAGGAAAAGGAATGGAGTCCAGCAAGAGAGACATGCCGGGGAAGACTAATACCACATTCACAATCTTTAAAAGTCCAATTCTATAGTACTACATATTCTTGTTTACCTTCACAATGGCTGATTTTACCATAAGAAACTTATTGTGAAAAGTCTTATAGACAAGGGATGTTATAAAAAATTATTTCAAAAATTATTTCTTGAGGTATAATTTACATTCAACAAAATGCAGAGATCTTAAGTGCTCATTCAATGATTAAAGTATCAATTTAAGTGCTTGTTCAAGTATAAAAAATGAATTTGGCAACTGCATATACCTATATAACCATCACCCCAAACAAGGTGGAGAATATACCCATCATTCCAGAGAATTATTTCAATTCACCAATCTCCCCTCCTCCCCCGTCATTTTCTGATTTCTATCAGCATAGATGAGTTTTCCTGTTCTTAGGCTTTAAATAATGGATAATTGAGTACCCATCATTTCTTCTTTCATTCAACATGTTTCTGAGGTTCATCCACATTGTTAAGTGGTACCAATAGCTTCTTCTTTTCATTGATGAGTAATATTTCATTACACGAATATACACAAATTGTTTATCTATGCTCCTGTTGATGACTATTTGAGATGTTTTCGGGTTGGAACTATTATGAATAAGGCTGTCATAATCATTCAGGTAAAGTCTTTTGGGGAACGTATGTTTTCATTTCTCTTGACAGAACACCTCATAGGAAACTGCCAAAATTTCTCCAAAGTGTTCATATAATTTTATATCCCCGCCAGAAAGTAAAAGATCCAGTTGCTCTACAATCTTACCAATCTTTGGTATTGTCAGAGTATTTGACTTTAGCTCTTCTAGGGGATGTGAATGACATCTCACTGTAGAGAAGATTAATGATAAGCACCTTTCTATGCTTTTTTAAAAACTGAGGTATAGTTGCTGTACATACCTTTTCATGTTCTTACTGGCTATTCTTTATCTTCTTTTGTGAAATGTCTGTTCAAGTTCTTTGGCTATTTTAAACAACTTTATTGAGGTATAATTTACATATATAAAATTCTTCTGTTTTAAAAAATGTACAATTCATTGATTTTTAATAATTTACTGAGTTGTGCAGCCATCAGCACAATCCAGTTTTAGAAAATTTCCATCACCCCAATTAGATCCCTTGTGCTGTTTACAATTAATTTCTATTCCCTTCCTTAGCACTGGGCAACCACTAATCTACTTGTTGCCCAGTGGCTCTACTGGTTTGCCTATTCTAGACATTTCCTATGAATGAAATCATGCTTGATTTCAGAAATGAAATGTCTAGAATAGGATATTTTGTGTCTAGTTTCCTTCCCTTGGCATAACATTTTTGAGGTTCATTCATGTTGTAGCATGTATAGTATTTCATTTCTTTTTATTGCTGAATAATACTCCATTGTATGACTACACCGCAATTTATCCATTCATTGTGTGACGGACATCTAAGTTGTTTCCACTTTTTAGCTATTATGAATAGCATTACTATGAATATTTACATTCAAGTGTTTGTGTGGACATATGTTTTCATTCCTCTTGGGTAGATATCTAGGAGTGGAAGTGCTAGGTGATATGGTAAACTTATATTTAACTTTTTAAGAAACTGCTAAACTGCTTTTCAAGGCAGCTGTACTATTTTACATTCTGCCCAGCAATGTACAAGGGTTACTGTTTTTCTCCATCTTTGCTAATCTCAAAGTCATGAAGATACTCTCCTAAATTTTCTTCCAAAAGCTTTAGGGTTCTCGCTATTATGATTAGGTCTTTGAGCCACCTGAAATTAATTTCTGTATATGGAGTAAGGGTATAGTTGAAGTTCATTTCTCCTTATGAATATCTGGTTGTTCCAGCACCATTTGTTAGAGATTCTCCTCCCCTCACTGAACTGACTTGGCACCTTGGCTGCAAATTAAGTGATCACATATGTGTGTATCTATTTCTGGATTCTCTTATCCTGTTCCACAGATCCATTTGTCTACCCTATGGATAGACAACACTTTTGATTACTGTAGCTTTACAGCAAGTCTTCAAATCTGGTAGCCTAAGTGCTTTATCTTTGTCCTTTTTAAAGACTGTCTGGCTAACTTGAGTCTTTGTACAGTATTTCCATATATATTTTCAAATCGGTTTATCAGTTTCTTAAAAAGAGACTTCTAGAATTTTGATTGGGATTGTACTGAATCTAGGTATCAATTTAGGGAGAATGAACATCATTAACAATATCTGTCATCCTATCTACACAGCATATCAATGAACACAGTATATCTCTTCAGTTATTTTAGGTCTTTATTATTTCAGTGATGTTTTGTAGTTTTTAGCATATAGAACTTGCACATCTTTTAGCAGACTTGCTCCAAGGTATCTATTTTTTTATATCATTACCAATAAATTTTAAATATTTCATTTTCCAATTGTTTATTCCTAGAAAAATTCTATCATGCTGAACAAAATATGTATAAATTCTGCTTAAATTTTTTTTCATAGACTGGAATACACTCTATAGGACTATCTGAATCTCATTCTAATCCACTCTTTTTTTTTTTTTATTGTATTGCTGAAATTTTTGTTTTTATTTTTATTTTTAAGAACTTTTATTGAGATACAATTGACATACAATAAACTGCATAATTTAAATCATATAATTTGATTTTTTTTCTTATTAGTAATGTATATATGGCAATCCCAATCTCCCAGTTCATTCCCCCCCAACTCTCCCCATTTTCCCCAATTGGTGTCCATATATTTGCCTTGCAAACCAGTTGATTAGTATCATTTTTCTATATTCTGCATAAATGTGTTATTATACAATATTTGTTTTTGTCTTTCTGACCCACTTCACTCTGTATGACAGTCTCTCGGTCCATCCATGTTCCACTCATTTTTTTTTAAACCAAGATAAATAATCTCTGATGAGTCATACAAAATAAATGCAAATTCTACTCATCCACACTCTATATTCAAGAAAGCACAGCAAACATTTTGGTTGGGGTAAATGATATACTTATTTGTAAGACTATACCATTAAACATAACCTATAATATACTAGACAAGCATTATTATCTAATGATTCTTAGAGAAATAATATTTCTACTAAGCAGTAAAAATTGTGTGTGGGGTGGAAGATATATTAGAGACTTTCATTGAGTTTCTATCGCTGTTCTAAATGGCTAAGATTTATAGATACTGGCATATCCTAGTGATACTAAATTAAATATATTTTTGAGGGATTAACAGACATGATGAGGAGGCTACCCTGTGGTTGAGAATGTACCTACCTTATTAAAATATTTATTTAGAATTTTTTAAATTTGTTTTTAAAACAAATGTTTAAAAAAAGTCAAATTTATTTTTAAGATTTTTTTTAAAAAGGATTTAATTGTATACTTCTCAAAAAAAGAGATATAAAGTCTCGCATAAAATTAGATGCAATGACATAATGACCAGAATTAGCTGATTATGACAACCACCCACTGCTTATATGCTTATGTGCATTATAGTTTGTTTAGGGTTTTGGAAAACTCATTACCTAAGCAAGAAGAGCAAGAAGGAATAAAGAGAATAAGTATGGTATAAAAGGTTTCTGAATCCCCACCTCCATCTTCACAGTCTTCAGGAGCTTTGGCTTTCTTACAGAGACGAGGATCCAACCAGGTGGTTGTCTTGGTATTGTGGCTGAAGAACAAAGATTTCCATTAGATATAGTAAAATAAAGAGGGAGAAAAGTATTTCAAAAGCAAAGATGAAAAGTGACTAAAAGGTGTATAATGTGTGAACATTTACTTCCTACAGGCTTCATTTGTATACCTCTCATTCAATAGTCCTGTTGTTCTCAGTCTATTACTTCAAAACTGCTACAAAGGAAAGGTAATGCTGGAGGCACTAATTTAAGAATGAAGACTCTAAAGAAGGGATGAGATTCTTAAGTGCATAATAACAGATGCTTATCTAAGCAGTCAAAACATTTCCAAGGGTGGGCACGTGGCCCCATACTGTGCATTATCTTAGCCAGAAAAAGCTGCCCTTTAAACCCTGTTTACTTGCTAACTGAATCCCTTCCCCTCTCCCTCCCAAAACACTAGATTTCTTAGGTGCCTGTGCTGTGTGGGCACTGTGCTGGGGACTGGGAATACAGACATGAACAAACAATCAGATAGAGCCTCTGTCCTCACCAGGACTCTTTAGAATTAAATAAAATAAAAAGGTTTTAAAGTGTCTGTTTCTGCAACATGCAAGTAAAAATTATGCGTATAGTAAAACTCAACTCCACATTAGTATGGACCATATATTTAACAGGAAAAAAAAAAAGTAGAAGAAAAAGATCCCTGCCATCTCTTTTTATGAAGTAGGCCACAGATGCTTTCAAAGAGCAATGTCTGTTTGATTTCATTATGGGTCACAATTAGTGAGCTTCAGATCAGTCACCATGCAGTAAATACTAATGCTAAAACAAAGCTATCACACTGCTGAGTAGACAGTGTTGTAGTTTAAGTATCTGAAATATAAGGATATTAAAGAAAGAAAAATCCTGGAAGAAAATACATAAGAAAACAAAATATAAATTAAAATTATTATCAAAGCAATGGGAGAATAACAATGTAAACAACTGATCTTTTCTTAGGGTCTTCAATTTGAGATTAACTCACTAATCTCTACACTGACCACTCTTAGGAGATGCAGCCAGTGGTTTCAAGAAATTAAGCTCATCTTCTACACCTTTTCTAACTCCTGAGCTGCTCATAAAGCTAGCTATGCAGTCACTTTCCACACACTGCCAAGTGTGATACTAGTTGGTAGACTGTGGTAGGAACACTTTTATGTATGCTGAATAATGGATAATCTAAGCAAGAGAAACTGGGATTGTTTCTAGAAAGTCTGTGTTACACATTCCATCAAAGATAATTTCCCCAAACTAAAACCAGTTAAATCAATTTTAGCAAAATGAAAATGATCAGAACTCTAGCCTAGGAACATGCAGATTGTTAGGGGAAAAAAAAAAATCACCGACATATCTAGCTAAACCAAATCCAAAATTGCTACTTGAGTAAAGCTTAACTTTGGTTCCAAAGATCCAAAATTTTTACTGCTAAATTAGCAGATATAGGCAACTTGCTAGGATTTTTATTCATTATTCCTCAATGTAAAGAAACACCCATGGGGTCTATACTCAAAACAAAACAGCTAAAGACTATAGACCTATATTAATATTCTCTTTTTACAGATTCATGATTTAACAGCAGCAATAACACGGACCAAACATATTACCTACAGCAAATGAGAGCTTTATCCAGCAGCACATAATATTCAACTATAGTCTGGATATTTAACCCCTTGTCAGATATATGGTTTGCAAATATTTTCTCCTATTTCATAGGTTGTTTTTTCACTCTGTTGACTGTTTCCCTTTGCTGCAGTTTTAAAGTTTGATGTAGTCCCATTTGTCTGTTTTTGCTTTTGCTGCCAGTGCTTTGGTGTCATATCCAAAAAGTCCTTACCAAATTCAATGTCATGAAGGTTTTCCTTTATGTCTTCTTCTAGGAGTTTTATAGTTTCAGATTTTACATTTAGGCCGTTAATACATTTTAATAATGCTCACCGAAAAAAGCATTTCTTTTATAAGAATGTCCCCAGAATTTACTAACTTATCTCTGTTTGCAGGATAAACTATTGTCAGATTCAATGTCTCATAATGTGCTTCTAAAGATATCTCAGCCTCTCTTAGTGACTCTACATCTTACTTGGGGGTTTAGTTCTAATGTCAGCATGAAAGTCAAAAGTCTAAATTACCCTTTAAAAACCCCTTAAATTGTCCACAGAGAAGAGCATACCCAATTTTGTCCGCTGTGTATCATTCTGGTTGTTAATGTTTATATAAATGTATAACATAATCAATAAGGTACCACATATGGTAAAAAGAAAACCACGTGCATAAAATCTTTTAAATACTAGAATCTCACTTGGTATAGCAAGATGCTCACTCTGTGGGAAGACTGTGGAATCTGGGACAAACTGAGGAAACAGGTTCAAGTCTCCCATCTTTAATTCCTCTCTGAGTACGTATATATTTTTTGAGTGTAGTTCAGCCTTCAATATTTTAATTGTTATTTAATTATTATATTCTATAATCTTACTACATTCATATTCTACCTCTGGACAAAGTGCTTTAAAGAGAATTATAGTTGCATGGGAATATAAAAATACTTCAAATTGCAATAATATATATGCAAAATTATTTGTATAATATTTATTATCAGGTGCAAACAATACAAAATTTTAGGTTGATCAAACACATATAACCCTATAAATATATTTATATTTATATTAATAGTGCTTTTCCATAGAATAGTTTTATTTTTTGTGAATTTATATCATACCAATTGCTCTGAAGATCAGTGATACTTTCCGCCTACATTATTTAACTATATCACCTGAATACATCAAACCCAAACTCTAGGTCTGAAAATACTTAGCTCAGATAATAAATATGGCCTCCTTCCAAATGATGGTAATTTGTGAAATACTCATTAAGTTGGACAATCTACCCAAAAGGTTAAAAAAAAAAGGCAAAGCAAAACACCCTTTATTCCTTGCATTTTTCATTATTAGTGATAAATCTGTTTTTAATCCTCCTGTTTTTTATAAAACCAGAGGTCAAATACACTATTTCTTTATCCAAATCAAATCAAAAAGAAATATCATCCAGGGAAATAGTCAGATTAAGAATCAACTGTAATTTGCATGAAAAATATTTTTAAAGAAAGAAAAAACAAATGGAAGCCTTGTGAAATAAGGTTAAGAAATTTTAAAGGCAAGTCTCACAGTGACAGGGCACATTAGGAAAGATACAGACATTTGCTTACTCAATGAAGTAGATCATCCCTGTATCAGTGTAGGCCATTTCCCAGTTTTGGGGCAGTGGTTCCAGATTCTCATCTCTCATCATATAATTTCTAAAATCCATGGAACTATTTGTTTGGTTGTAACTTGGGACAGTCTTTATCCAATCAGATGACTCAGAATGCCTCTCTCTGTTTTCTGCCATTCAAACAGAACAGCGTGAAAAGTTAGGTAAAGTTACATTTTTCTTCAAACAGCCCTAAATCTAACAAAATGCCAAATATATATTGCAGATTTCCTTGTCTACTTGTCTACTGTGTCCACATTCCGCTATAACTTTTGAAAAAACAGATAAACATACTTTTTTTTTTTTTCATTTGCTAAGTGACATTAACCCTGTACAGCACCCCTGATGCTAGTTGGGGAAAGAAGCAAAAACAACATTAGAATCAATTCTGTATATACTAAATATATACCAATCAATATTATACTAACAACAACAGCCCACAGCAGCACCTATTCAGTCCTTCTATGTGCCAGGCTCTATTTTATGCACTTTACATATGTTAACTCATAATCCTCACAGCAACCCCGTGAGTATATATTATTTCTATTGCCACTTTATAGATGAGGAAACTAAGGTCCAGCAAGGTTAAGCTAATTTAGTCAGGGTTACATAACTAATAAACAGTAAAGCCAGGATTTGAATTTAAATGGTCTATGCTCTTAACTGCTATATCAAGCTGTCTTGTGTACATTTAACACAGGCTTTTAAAATAATACTAATTTTTAAAAATTAAACTCAATAGACTTATTGTTGTTAAATATAATTCTCTGTTGGTGACATTAAAATCCATTATAGGATCCAAAGTCCACAAATGTAGGTAAGAATACTAAAACTCTCTAGGGAGTTCACAATTCACACACCTTAACTTGTTTCTAGAACTTAAAAGATAATAAAGCTGTAATAGCTCCAACCTGCAGGCAATGCTTCAGAATCAGAGAGTCTTAGAAGAGGCCTTAGATGTCATTATATGTCATTCCTTATAGTACCTCCACTCCAACCATCCTTTATCCAAACAAGGTCTAAAATCCACTAATCCTACCACCTACTACCTTTCACTGTTCCTCACCCCCAACCATGCCCTAGCCATGTCATGTCCTCAATGCCCTACTTACCCAACTTAAATTCCATGAGCAACCACTATAATCACTCCCTTGTAAATACTCCTGATTCCCTTTTCCCTACCATACTTCATCATACCTGCTTGACTGAACTATAATTCTGCTTAAATCTTACTCTCCACCTACTCCTTGCTAGTATGTGTAGCTGAATGCACGCAGTACTAACTAGTTCACTTTAACTCATAATGACTAGCCTCAAGAGGGCCTTAAATGATGTATAACAATCACAGAACATTTCTTTAGTCCATTCACTCTGACTCTCCTAGATAATGATTTCATACCTTCCTTCTCTTTAAATCTTCTACTACTTCTGCCTTATCCCAATCTCATTTGATGATCTTGTTTCCTATTTCACTGAGAAAACAGAAGCAAGCAGAAGAGAATTTTCACAAATTCGCACCACCATATCTACACAGCAACCGTGCACATTTTACTCCACCTTCTGTTACTATGGAAGAACTGTCTGTGTCTCTAGCAGACATCCCCATCCCCTCTTGCCATCAGCAATTTGCTCTCTCGCCCTCTCTCTCTCTCTCTTTCTGTTTCTCATATCACCAAACAAACAGAAAATCCTAAATAAACCCTCGAATTTGGTCTTAGGGTTTTACATATACCAATGACACAGGAGACCATAAACGATGCAATTAACACAGCAAGTGTAGCAGTACATGGTGCCCAGGGTCCCAAGATAACCCTACCTAAACCCCCTGTGGAGATCCTAACAGGTACTGCGGCCACACATTGTTATAATAAAATATTATCTTCCTCTCATCCATCAGTTCATAGCTGTAATCAGAACCCTTATCCAAAATGCGTCTCAGAGGACTTTCTTTAGGAATAGTTGAAACATTCTCCATTTTTAAAGAAAGAAATTCAAGACAAACAAGTTATTTCTCCTCTTTTTTTTTTTGGCCATACCACATGGCATGTGGGATCTTAGTTCCTCGACCAGGTATTGAACCCGCATCTCCTGCATTGGAAGCATGGAGTCTTAACCACTGGATCACCAGGGAAATCCCTATTTCTCCACTCTTTAAAAGGAAATTAAACAATTCTCTTTCCCCTCTAGCAAACCGATCCCATTTCTCTCCATTTTACACCAAACCGCCTTGAAAGAGTTTATACTTGCTACCCCCGCTTCAACTCTTCCATTTGCCTTCTGAAACTCATTCCAACAAGGCTTTTGATCTCTCATCAATAAAACTGTTCTTATCAAGAGGACCAGTCATCTCCACATAGCTACACTCAACAATCAGTTCTCAGTGCGTGTCTTACTTGAGTTATCAGTAGCATGCTGGATCACTCTTTCTTGGAACATTCTCTCCCACTGGTGTCCAGGACACTACACTCTCCTGGTGCTCCTTCTATCTCACTGGCTCTTCTCAGTCTCCCTGATCTGCATATATTACAGTGCCTGCTCAGGGTTCAGTCCTTGTACCTTTTCTCTTTCTACAGTCACTCTCTTGGTGATCTCGCTCAGTGTCATTGCTATACAAGCTATATGCTGATGGTGTCCAAATACATATTTTCAAACCAGAACAAAGAGTTTTAAATCCAACTTCAAACATGACATTTCCATTTGGACGTCTAACGAACATCCCAAACTTAAATATCCCAACCACAGTTCCCTTTCCCAACCCAAACTGACTCCTTTTAAAACTTTTCTGGTCTCAATACAGGCAACTCCAAACTTCTAGATACTCAAGTTAAAACCCTTGGAGTGACCTTTGACTCTGATCTCTCATACCTTATATCCAGTCTGTCGGCAAACATTATTGACTCAGGCCACTTCTTACCTCTCATGTTTTCATTGAGTCTAAGCCACCGTTTTTCACTTAAATTACTGCAATAACCTCCTAACTGGTACCCCTGCTTATACCCAGCCCTCCTCCTGCCTTTTCTTAATACCGTAGCCAGAATGAGCCTGTTAAAGTAAAACCTGTTTTATCATGGTACTCTTCTATTTAAAATCATATAGTGGCTTCTCATTTCAGAATAAAAAGCAAAATTCTTCCGATGACCTACTAGATCCTATATAATCTGTGTTTCCACTACCCCCACCCCCATCATCATCTGACTGACCTCATCTGTTACTATTCTAGTCTACTCCCTCCCAGCACTTTGCCCCAACCACATATAATGTATGGTCCACACTGTATCCAGCCACACTGGCTTCCTTGCTGATGCCTGAATAATCCAGGGATGCTCCCACCTCAGGCCTTATTTGTACTTATAATTCCCTCTGGCTGGAATGTTCTTCCCCAGGATATTTTGAGCTCCGTCCCTCATTTTTTTCAACGTCCCCTTCTTGGTGAGGTCTTCTCTGACACTCCATCTAAAATTGCAAACTTTGGCCACCACTACTTTTTATCCTTCCCCTCTGCTTTTTCTCTTTAGCACCATCTAACACTCTATACGTTATTCATTTATGTTGTATAATTCTGTCTCTCCCGCCAAAGGTTAAGGTTCATGAAGGCAGGGGATTTTGTCTGTTTTGCTCACTGCTTTTTTTCCCAGCTTTTTGAACAATGCCTAGCACTTAGTAGCCTAGCAGGTGCTCAGTAAATATTTGTTGAATGAATAATTTTAAGGAAACACATGATTTATTCTCTATGCAGAAAAAATGATAGAAATTAAAATGCACCCACTGTATAAATCAATCTGGAAGGGAGCTACATTCTTGAGATATATATACTGGAGAAAACTGGAAGCAACTGTATGAGCAATAATACTCTTCTGAATATAGTTTCAAGAGACTGCATAAAGGAGTTTGCTTAATAGCCAATGATTTGAAAATGTTGTTTAAGTCTTGGAAAAAATTTTAGCATTATTATATAATATGCATCATCTTATTGGGGGACATTAGCATTCCTACATCAATTCTCAGCAAGATATAAATATATACATATTGATATATACAAATAAACCTCCACCTATCTGCTCCTACTTCCATCCCTAACAATATTCTTATCTTTCAAGGCAGGGATTCTAGTCTCCCAAAGCAACACACAAAGCAACTTTGAATAAGTTAACAACTATGGTTAGTACTTACTCAGAAAAGACCAAAGGCTTTTAGCCATGCCTTCTATTACTTTTTCCTTAAAATATTCTGAATATTTTCTGTTACAAAGAAATATACACTCCAGTGGAAGAGTCCTAGGGTACCTACACACAAGGGGTAGTATACAAACTGCCTCCCACACACTCTTGGATACACTCCCTTCAAATATTAACATCAAAGAGTCTGTAACATCTGGTTTAACAACTGTCTCACATGACAGGCATAAACTATGGAGCTTACAGATAGGTTTACCTCTAAGGGAACTGCAGTGCTCACTGAAAGGCTCTACATTAGGACGTAAAAAAAGAGCATTTTCGTTTCCTTCAAATTAAGAACACATAAATTCCCATTTGGGGACAGAGTCATGGTTTCTAATCCATTAAGCATTTAAAAATGTTAACATAATTTTGTGGGAGAGCAAAGCTGACATCAACATCAAAAGGCTCTAGGATATGATGATTTCCCTTAACAATCCCTAAAGAATTAGATGTGAATTCATCTAAACCTTTTTAGACCCATTTTCACCAAAATATATTGGTGTAATTCACTGAGCACATATGTGACATAACAATGTAAGATGTTAGGACCATAAAACAGGACTCACACTGTGGAGAGGGACAAAAGCAATGAATTATTAAAGCAATAGGTAACAGCATATTTTAATAACTGATAAAGGAAAACATCAGGACACTTTGGGAAAATGATATGGTAATGGATTCTGCAAATTTGTAGATGTAATCCAATTCTTTCATTTATTGGTACCAGTAAAATATTTTTTTAGGTTCTACTATGTTCCAAGCATGTTTCGTGCTCAAGGGATACAACAATGAACAAAACAAGCAAAAATTCCAACCCTTATGAAGCTTATATTCTAGTGTTTTGAATGGAATTGTTATAATAAATAGCACTGAAATCAGTTCTGCTATCACTCTGTGTTCCTAGTTATACTATTAAGTAAAAGTATAACAATCTCCTAAGCAATCACTACATTACTTAGAGGTACTCAAAAGGAGAAGATTCTCCACACCATTAAATTTCTGCTGGTTTTGCATTTAATGAAAAAATATGACAGTCACGTTTGGAAATTTTCTTTGAGTGATTCAGAATTGAAACTCAAAATATTGCTAACAAATCTTTCAGGTAATTTTTTCTTAGCATATTTCTAAATCTTTGTTTTAGTTGAAGGCTATATCTTAAAACATCTACATTTTGTTCAAATTCTGTAAAGTAGGACTTAGGCCAACAAAATTCCCATATTCAAGCATCAGAAATGAATCTCAAATCTTTTAAGCAGCAGGGTAATGGCATATTATATTATTACTAATGATAGTTTACAATTGATTTATCCAAACTGCCACTTGGGGCAACTCACTTCAACTTAAAAGATGGTCGACAGAAGGACTTCCCTGGTGGCGCAGTGGTTAAGGATCCTCCTGCCAATGCGGGGACACGTGTTCAATCCCTGGTCCAGAAGATCCCACAAGCCACAGAGCAACTAAGCCTTTGTGCCACAACTACTGAGTCCACATGCCATAACTACTGAAGCCCATACACTCTAGGACCTGCATGCTACAACTATTGAGGCTGCATGCTGCAAATACTGAAGCCCACGCACCTAGAGCCCATGCTCCACAACAAGAGAAGCCACCGCAATGAGAAGTCCATGCACTGCAATGAAGAGTAGCCCCTGCTCACCACAGGTGCTATGAGAAAGCCCCTGTGCACAGCAACGAAGACCCAATGCAGTCAAAAATATATATATATAATAATAATATAAAAAAAAGATAGTCGACAGAAATACACTGTTTCACACAAAACTTAAACAAAAAAACCTTAGAATCCCATCACTTGCTCTGCATATGCTTTGCGAAAAATTTTACTACTACCAATTCAGTATCATATTAAAGTCAACCTTAAGGATCAGCTAGAAGTTGTTCATCTATTTACGAACCTGCATTTCCACCACCATTAACAGTTTCCTTGTCTTCATCTTCTTCCTCTTCAGGAAGAGAGCTGTCCATTCTTTCCATCTTGCTGACAGATGTAGTTCGTTTTCTTTGGGATTCTGTGTCAAACTCATTATCAAAGAGGACCTGATCAACTGGATCTGGCTGGAAAGGGCTGGGTTCTGCTGGAGGCTTGGGAGTTCCATAGAAGTTTCCTGAAGTGGACAAAATAACAGCAGCTGAAAGTACTGAATTGAGAGTCAGAACAATATGACCTAGTGTGTGTCTCTGCCCTGTTACCTTATACTGAAGTTTCTGAATACCCACCATTGGTCAAAATGAGGCCAAAGCACTTTTTCTTGGGATAGGAGGAGGGGGAAAGACCAGAAAGAACTTATTTCTCAACTGCCCTCCACTATATACTATCTAACATTATCTAACACTTTAAGTCTATTTGTACTAAGGCCAGGAAGTTGACTTCACGTATGTAGGTTATTTATTTCTACAGGGCTTGCTTTGCATGCCTAATTTGTGAATTTAAATGCATCAGTGCTCTCATGTAAGACTAATTGGCATAAAAAGTGGGAGTAAAGGAGGAGAAAACTAACTCAAATAATTTTGTTCTGATGTGTAACATAATGAACTATTTTGGTAAAATAAGGAAATACGTAGGCAAAGGATAAAGCTAAGAACCAACCAGTCTATTCTGAAACGTAGGCTGCTTATGTAAAAGCAATTTTTCAAAGTTTTCCTCAGGATTTTAATTATTTTATTTGACAATTTATTGAACAAACAGAGACTTTACTAGCATAACTCAATATTGGCCTACTCTCAGGAAAGCAAGAAATACTTTACTATGTTGTCTTGAAAATCAGTAATTTTTGCAGTAAAAATGAATGGCCCGGAATGGAATGAAAACAACTGAATATCTTCTCAATTTACCACAGAGTCCCCAATAGGCAGCCACATACGATGGAAAACGCTCAGTGGGTCTAGCTACATTAGCAGTTTGTGGCTCCTGCTAGTTTTGACCTTACATCAACCACTATGCTGATGTTACAGAAAGATAAACATGGACAGGGAATAAAATACTCATGATCTTCTTCTTTTATTTTTTAAAAAATCTCCAAATTCCTTGGCAGCTAAGGAGGTAATTAAGGTGCTCATTCATGTAAGGTAAATTAATGGGGTACATAATGGATTATTTTTCTGAGATTAAAAAAAAAAAAAGCATAGGTTGTTCACCATACCACTGAGGCAAATCTACAAATAACATGGTTTACCTTACGTTGTGCATGGTTTGAGGGGGAAAAGTATTAAGATAAATTCTTCAGAAATTTGACTTTGGGAGGTAATTGTCATTAAAATACTCAAGACAAAACAATGAAATCAAACTAATAAGACTTGGCAACCACATGCTGCCTCTCCCCACTCAACTACTCCCTTGCCTCCAAATCCACGTTTGAAATGAAGTTACCCCTGTCATGCAGATGGATGCAAAGATTCATATTAAAACAGACTAAGAGGGTCTCTGTAAACTTCTGGCCCATAAGTAGAGCAAGCAATGAAAAAGCCAGTTCACACTTCTCTGGGACAGAGGGCACAGAAATGCTCCCAACAGAGATTTGGCTGGGGAATAGGATGCTCTAGGATATCATTTTTTCCCTGCATTATGTCCAATAATCATACTACCAAGAAATCTGGATGTACCATGAAAGAGTAAAAAGTCAACTTTTTCCTTTTCCTTTTTTTTTCTCTTTTTTTTCACTTTTTCTAAGGATGGTAGCTTTACAGGAAACACTGAAACACATTTTACTCTGTATTCTTAGTAATTATTATCTAACTCTAGGAGGTTTAATTTTTTTCTAGAGTGAAAATTGGAAAAATTCAGGATATTGTGATTGCTATATCCATAATCACTGATAAGAATTTAGAACTTCATAATAAATTTTGGCAGTTTCATTTTAAAAAAATTATTGGCTTAGACTAAAAAAGAAAACTAGCATTGTTTATAAGTAAATTAGATGTTTCTTGAGTTGTTGGTAAATATCAAGATTTCAGATACTGGAAGGTACAGAATTACAAGGTTTTTATCTTTTTGAAGTTTTTCATCTTTTTGAAGTTGTTTTGGAGCTTTTTATTTTTCTCTTTTTTCTTTTCTGAAGGGTTTTCATTTTTACAATAGAATCATCATCTATCAAATATTTTAAACATATATAAAATCATATACAATACTGTTAGAATAGTATTAGAAACTTATTTACTTATTTATTTACACATCCCCAGATACTAACTTTTGCCAGCTTCCTTTCAAGTCTCCCGTTTTTCCCTCTTTAATGACATACATATACAGTCACGTATATAATTAATGCCCTAATTTCCTGTCTCTGTTCTTCCCACTCTCTCCCTGAGTTATCCTAATGTTGGTATATGTCACTTCCCTGCATGTTGTATACATCTAGGACATGTGCATATGCATACATAACATATAAACACTATTGTTTTAATAAACGCTTCATGGAGTGTTTATTACATTTCATATCTTTCTTTTTTCTAAACAGTATACTGTCCATATCCTTTTGCAACCTTCTTTTTATACACCTGTACTTCTAAGACTTATTCCATGTAGATTCTAGTCACCTGTTACATAACAGTCCTTTTTTTATGAACAAATTAAAATGTATTTTATTAGTTCCCCTACTAAAAGAGAGTTGGTTCCATTCCCTTATTGTTTCCAATAATGTCATGACTATTCGGGTACATGTCTGCATGTGCACACAGACAAGTGTTTTTCTAGGGTAGGCATCCAGAGAGAGAACTGCTGGGTCAGAACTAGGTGCATCTTTGAATGTACTCGCTATTGCCAAGACACTCTTCAAAGGGATTCTCACCAGCTGGGTATGGGAGCTTCCATTTCCCACAGTTATCAGACCTTAAAATTTCTGTCAGTCTCATGGGTATGAAATGGTGGATGACTGTTACTTCAATTTGCTTTTCCTCTGAATTGAGCATGCAGTAATGAATAATGTGGACTATGCCACTTTGTCATGTTATTAACACAGAAGAAAATGGACAACAATATCTTTGTTATCTATGGACAGAGAACAAGTTCTTCAACAACACTTCAAAGCACAAATCATAAGGAAAACAGTGATAAATCTGACAGACAAAAGTTAAGGATTTCTGTTTAATGAAGAAACACAGGACAAGGTTATTAGGTGACAGAATGGGAGAAAATGTCTATATCCAATAAGGGATTAATATCTAAATATCTAAGGAATGTCTACAAACTGGAATGTGATTGAGATCCCACTTTTTAAGAAATGGACAAAGCAAATGAATAGACCATTTGCAGGAGTCCAAAAAAACTAACAAGCATATGAAAAGGTGCTCAAACTCTCGGACTACCAGAGAAACTAAAATTAAAATGAGATACCACTTCTACAGCCATCACATTGGCAAAATTATAAAGCTGGATGATGCCAAGTGTTGAGGAGGACATGCAGTCACTACTATAGCTGCTAAAACAGAACCAAATGCCTATGGTACTGCTGATGGGAACAGAGACTAAAGAGCTACCCAAAACTACTTCATCACACTAACTATAGGTATACCTTATAACCCAACAATTGGATATATATTCCACAGACATTCTCACAAAGATCTATAAGAAGACATGCGTGAGGATGCTGTAGATTTTTCTGTGGTGGTGAGGAGATGGAGGCAATCTGGAAGTCTGTTACTACGAGAATGGTTAGGTGGTGGATTCACAACATGGAGTACCGTGCAGAGGTTAAAAAACAATGAATTACATGCGAATACAGTACAGAAACATGGATGAATCTAAAAAACACAGTAATAAGTGAAAACAGTTAAAAACTAGTGAGACAGAACACAGTCCAGATGTAAATAATAAATACATGTACACAAGACACAATATACATTTTGCAAGAACACATACAAACAAAAACATATATTAAACACATCAGAATGGTTGCCTATAAGAGGGAGGTGAATGAGGGTAGGCTATTGCATAAAAATAAAAAATAAGCAGCTGTCATTTCCTCTGAGAAGTCTCCACTGGCCATCTTATCTAAATAAGACATTCCTATTATTTTCTTTAAATACCTTGTTTCTCTTTCCTTCATAACACCTCAATTTAGTCCTTTTGTTTGTTTTTTGACTGCCGTCCCCACTAAGATATAGGATTTATTGAAGGCAGTATCATTTCAATACTGCTCAGCACAGCATCTCTAGTCCCTCTGACGGTGTTCAGCACATAGTATGAAAGAAAGATCAAATAAATTAATAAGTGAATGAATGAGTCATGGGAGCTAAGCCCAGAAAGGGTGGCTGGGTCAAACTTAGTAGGCAAGAGGAAATCATTAAAGATTCTGAAGGAGAGAGACATGACCAGAACTGCACTTGAGGAAGACCAGCATGGTAGCAATGAGCAGGGTGGACCGGTGAGAAGGAAGAGATTGGAACAAATGAAGTCAAATGCGACGGCCAGCATGAGCTAGCCCAGTGAGCCAATTAAGAGGTGATGAAAGTAAAAAGAAAGGCAGTGTGAAAGCTGCTGCAAAGGAAGAAATGACTAGATTTGGTAATGGACTACATGAAAACTGTGAGAAAAAGAAGGAAGTAAATGAAGACTCCCCTGTTTTGAGCTCTTGGTATAGCTAAAGAGAGAAATTATGAAGAGTTACTCTTTGGGGTAGAACACAAATGCGTATTTGGATATGCTGAAATCTTGGTTAGATACTTATTGAACATCATCTCTAGGCACTGAAGATAATATTGAGTAAGAAAGACATGATATCTGCTTTCACAGAGCTTGTGAAAAAGGCAATTATAATAGCATGGTAAAGCAATAATGGAAAAGGACAGGGTGCTAAAGGAGTGCACAAGCTTGCCAGTGAACAGTGTTAGATAAAGAAAAAAAAAAGATCTAACAAAGAATCATTTAAAAGTTGAAATTGATCTTAAATCAGTACATCCTAGAATCAAGTGAGAAGAGAAAAGAGTTATGAAAAGAAAACCAATTTTTCTGTTTTTGTTATTTTCCTTCTCAAATCTATATTCTCTTTTCTCCAAGAGATCCAAGGTATAAATAGATTTTTTAAAGTGTACAGTATTTTTATTTCCAACCATAAATAGAACCCACAAATACCTGTTGAATTCATATGATGAACGTGAATCACTATGAAACACGCGAACTGGCCACTTTGAATGATTTTAGTACATTGTTCACAATCAACTTTATAATAATACAGAATGCACTTCCTTATTGTTTAATCCCATTTTAATTAGTAAATTACAAATAGCCTAATTAAAAGAAAAATCTCCCAAAGACTGATAGAAAAAAACTTTTAAAAAAATAGTATTTTACTGATCAAATGCCCTCTGAAATAATTAGAATCAATCAGATAGTTTTCTGGGTTGCTGTTGTCAATATTTGGGGACATACCATCATACGTTCCACTTTCTAATAATGCTCCACTGTCTTCCAGTGCTTTGAACTGTTCAACAGAAATGAAATTATAGTCCACCCCTGGTACTTCCCCATCCCTGGGGGCCCTTGTAGTGCCTAAGGAAAAAAAGAAAAAGAAAAAAATAGGTTGTAAAGTGCTTTTAAACTTACACAACATTGTGAATAATAGAAAATTCAGTTTATAGAGAACACATGGGAAACAGACTACTGAACATATTGTATCTTCTAGAGTGATGATCAGAGCATTTTAGACAAATTAACATTCCTAGGTGAAAGTAGGACAATAAATAATGTAGGATGAGTAAATAAATATACTTTAATAAAATCTGCAAATAGCTACGAAATTCACAATTACAAAGATTAAAATGTGAGTGTCCAAGAAAGTTTAACTTTCCAAGACAGAGCAGTTAATTCTTCTTTTAAACCTCAATTATCATTACTTAACATTTGAAGGAGAGATAAGTCCACCCAGGATAGGCGTCATTTTTTCTTTTTCTTTTTCTTTTTTTTTTTAATATTTATTTACTTATTTATTTAGGCTGCACTGGGTCTTAGTTGCAGCACATGGGATCTTTAGTTGGTGGCATGGACTCTTAGCTGCAGCATGCATGCGGGATCTAGTTCCCTGACCAGGGATAGAACCCGGGCCCCCTTCACTGGGAGCATGGAGTCTTACCCACTGGACCACCAGGGAAGTCCCTAGGCTTCATTTTCATGTAGCTACCTTACATACTTTTTTCTTCCTCAGCATAAATGTAAACTAACATTCTACTTACTAGACTTGTAACGGACAATAAAAAAGAGAAAAACTTTTAAAAACTCTTAATGAGCTCCATTTAAAAAACTTGAACAAGTATTAATTATGAAATTATTTTAGACTAATGAATAAAAGGCTTAGGAATTAAGATAGGAACTCACATATTGCTTCTTAGCCATTATTCTCTTCACGTAATTTCAAAACATTAAGTAAATTGCTTAATGAAATTCACCACAGCAACAGAGCACGAAATGTCTATCTATTAAGGAATTAAACCAAAGTAAAATTTTTCTTTCAGACCCAAGATATAAAATCAGGTTATGGCAGCATTGCTATGTTTTATTGAATTTCACTGAACAAGAGTCAATATTTTTTTGAACTGATATTGAAAATGTCATTTCAAATACTAGAGAATACAAAAAAGAGATTCAGGTGCCTAGCCTGGAAACAGAGTTGGGATATTGTCCTGCCAAGGATGCCTTCCCAAGCCTATTCTTCTACTCACGCTCCCTATTTGTTAATAGCTCTCCAAGCCAGAAACCTGAGTTAGTTACCTTGGGTTCTTCGCTCTACTCTACATCCAGTCACCAAACCTGGTTGATTCCATCTCCTAAATACCTGTAGGATTCCTATACTTGTCTTCATTCTCACACTCACTCAATTCACATCACTATCTATGGCCTGTATTGCTGGTCTCCTAGGGTCAACCCTCTCTTCTCCCTGGCTACACCCCTTACCCAAGCCGCAGCCAGTGACTTTTCTAAAACAATCTGAAAAATAACCTCTAAACCCATCAGTGGTTCCCATGATTCTGGCATAAAATCCAGGTTCTACCTCTTCAGCTTCTTTCTTGCCTCACCCCTTCCACACTCTAGGCTTTAGCCGTAATAGATTTTTTTTTTTTCAATTCTTTTAATGTTCCTTGCACTCGCTTATCTCCAAAGTCTTTGTCCAAACCATTCTTTTCCTTGGAAGACTTCCTATTCCCCTTCGCTCTTACCTCAACTAACTCCTACTCATCCTTCACGTCTGGCTTAGAAAGCTTCTTTAGAGAACCTTCCTTGATTCCCACCTAGGGTATGGCAATATGCAAGGACCACGTCTATTTGGTTTAGAGCAATAGCCCCAAATCTTGGCACAGTGTAAGAACCACAGTAGGCACTCATATAGATAGCTGTCCAATAAATTAAGTGAAATTTCATACAAATGTAATTACCACAGTGCCTGGCAATATGCTACCATTATTATAAATTAATTCACGGGAAACTATTGCTTTTACTTTTCAGTGGCATTACATTCTATTATATTTTGTAACGTGAAAAAAATCCACAATGATGATGATAAAACATTAATGGTAATGTTCTCAGAAAGTAATGATTAAACCAATATTCTAAGCAACAAAGACAGTATTCAATGAATTTTCCCCCTTATTTTTACCCAACTTTTTATAAAAATGAGCATTTATCTCTCTTACATCACAGAGGATACAAAATCTGGAAAACATAACATCCCTTTTTCTTAACATTTTTTCATTATCAAATTTTTGTCTCTCATATACTGACTACAACTACATTGTTAGATCCCCCAAATCAACAGCTTTTAGCTCCATGTTAAGTAAAAGTTAACACTGGAAAATAAATTCAGTGGTTAAATTTATGATTAGCAGCTGTGATAAATGGAAAAACATGGCCACAGATTTTGTACTTCCTCCCATCAAGAGATGGGGCCTGTTGCCCCCCCTCTTGAATATGCACTGGACTTACGGCTTGCTTTGAATAATTTAATGTGATGTGCAAGTTCAAGAGTCTAGATTTCCATCTTTGCCTCCATGGAACGGTCCCACCACCATGTACGGATGTCCGGGCGAGACTACTGAATGGTGAGAGAGAGCCCCATCCAACAAACAGCACCAAGGCTCCAGACATGTGAGTGAGGCCAGTTTAGCCCTTCCAACCCCAGTTAAGCTGCCAATGCCTACAGCCACATGAGTGGGCCCAGCTGAGATCTGCCAACTCATCAAACCATGAGAAATAATAGATGGTGGTTATTTTATGCCATTACAGTCTAGGGTAGTCTATTATGCAGCAAAGGCTAATTGAAATATTATCTAAATAAACTCTACTATAAAACATAATGACTATACAAAACCCAATTTAAGAGCAAACCATATTATAGATAATACTATGTAAAAAAGCACTGACCCAAGCGGCAGGAGCAACTGTGTGTTTTAGTCTGGGATAATTATTAATGGCACAATTTTGAGCAAGTACTTAATCCCTCTGGGCTTCGTTCTCTTTCTGCAAAGTGGCATTAAGCAAGATGGTGTTCATGATTCTTTCCATTAACAGATATAAAATGTTATGTGTGATTCCAACATATATATTTCCAGGGCTTACAAAGCAGCTTTAATGTTAATTCTCTTTACAAACGTATTATAAATTTTCACTTCTTCCCCCTCAAAACATGTACTCTCATACACATAAAAAGTTCTCTACCCAAACATATGGACACCAAGTGGCGAAAGCGGGGAGGGGAATGAACTGGGAGATTGGGATACCAAATTGTACACTCTAAATATATGTAGTTTATTGTATGTTAACTATATCTCAATAAAAGTTCTTAAAAAAAAAAAAAGGTCTCTACCTTCCCCTACCCTACTCCATTGCCATCAGTGTTCCAGAAAATTTACCTCTCTATTCTCCTGATACTCTATATGTTTAATGTAAAGCTTTGTACATCCCCTCCAGTCCAGTCAACACTATATTTCTCCTTTTTACATAAAAATTCCTCCAGGTTCTGCTTACTCAGTCTTCAATTGCTCTCCTCTCATTCTCTCTTGGGCCCATTACAATCAGATCACTGCCCCAACCACTCTCACTGAGACGATCTGGTATGTGCATCAGGAGTCCCCACTTTGCTTAGCCCAATGCTCAAGTCTCAGTCCTCACATTACTTGGCCAATCAACAACCTTTGACATAACTGATCATTCCTTTCTTTTTGTTTTATTCTGAAATATACAGAAAAGTACATAAAACACATATATATAAGTACATTAAACTACATATATATAGTTTAACGAGTAATAATAAAGCAAACTCATCCAGGTAAAGAAACAGAACATTACCAGGATGCCAAAAGCCCCTGTGTGCCTCCAATCATAAATCTCTCCCTCCCCCACCTGCAAAGTAACCACCATTTTGACATTTGTGATGATGATTTCTTTTCTTTTTAAAAATGTTTCTACCAACTGAGTAATGCACTCGTGAGCAACACAGCTTAGGTTTGCCTATTTTGTAACTTCATATGAATGGAATCATACCATAAGCATTCTTTTTGTATCCAAAAGGATGATGACACTTGTTATCAGGTTTTTAAACTTCTGCCTACATGCTAAGTATGTAAAGTCATCTTACTGTGTATTTAATGTGCAACTGCCTTATAAGAGTAAACATTCTTTTCTATATATTTACTGGCCACAGAGATTCCTTCTGTTGTGAAGTGGCTGATCAAGTCTTTTGCCATTTCTCTATTGGGTTGCCTGTCTTTTTAAAATTGTAGTTCTTTGCATTCTGGATACTACGTTACTTCATCAAATCTAAGAAATCAGCAGCTTCTAAAATGCACCATTATTTTACCCCTATAAAAGAAAAAAAAACTGGCAATTATAATTGAAAGATTTCATATATTGTTAAGATGCATTCCAATTGTAGAGAGGTTAAAATGTGAAATAATTGTGTCTTAGTATTGAAGCATTGCAATCTTTTGCCAGGTATATGTGTTGCAAATGGGGTATTTCTGCTAAAATATGAAATATGCTTTTTTCAAATAGTGCTTTCTGCAAAATCATGCACCAAAAATAAGAGAAGATTATGGAAAAAATAGGATAGGGTTGATCTCTCAAAACCTATTGCAACTTTGTAAACAGAGCATTTGTAAAATCAGTCACAACCCCAATGAAAAATATTAACACAGTTTAAAAGATATGTTATATTCCTAATAAAAATACTAGAATAGATAAAACACTTTGTCTTTAAAAACAGTAAGAAAAAAAAATGAAAAGGAAACGTAGAAAGGGATACATGGAGGGTGGAGGCTACCGAATAATGAAGATAAGGCAAAAGGTACAACCAACAATTTTAAGATAAAGCACAAGTTCAAACTGAGAAAAGAGGTCAAATTGAGGTGAATAGGCATCATACACAGTAGAAACAATACTCAGCTATGCCTGTATGGTCTGTGTTTACTTGCTGCTACTTGATGATACAAAACATTAGCTGGGAAAATGAAATAAGAACCAATATTACCTCAGTTCAGTTGACATCATTCTCCTACCTAGTTACCAATCACATATGAACTTACCTGCATTATTGAAACAAATGTTGCAGAACAGACAGTATCTTCTTCCCACTCTGTGAGTTCTTTTCACCTTTTTTTTTATAAACGGTCCTTTGATGACAGAAGTTTTTCATTTTAATGTAGACAAATTTATCAACCCTTTCTTTCCTTTATAGCTAATGGTTTTTGTGTCTTGTTGAAGAAATCCTTTCCAAGGCAATGCAGGTATTCTACATTCTTTTTAAAAAGCATTACTGCTTTGCCTTTCACACCTAGTACTTTAATGTACTAAAACATTTTTTGTTTTGTTTTGGACTTGATATGAGCTAGCAGTCCAATTTACTTTTTTTCCCAAATGCTTGTTCAACAAGATTTATCAAAAAGTCATTTTCCCCTCTAATCAGCCATGGCACTTCTGTCATGGGAATCTTATACAGAAACGCCCATATAAGACTAGGTGCCTATTGCTGGACTTTCTATTACATCTCCTTTATCTACTGACCATTCCTGCACCTTTATCACAATGTTGTAATTATTACATTGCCGTGACAAATCTTGAGATAGAGCAGAGCAAGTCCACTTACCTTGTTTTTCCTATTCATAACTTTTCTATACAGATTCTGCAATCAGATAGGCTAAAAAATGCTGGAATTTTTTTGGAATCTATTAATCAACTTGCAGAGAACTGATATCTTCACCACATTGAGTCTTTAATCCATGAACAAGAAACTTCTGTCAATGTATTTAGATCTTCCTTAATGTCCCTTAATTTGACCCTACAGAGATCTTTACACTTTGTACTTATTTAGAGATTAATTTCTATGTATTTCAAATATTTTATGCTATTTTTATGCTATACATATCCTTCTGTAAATTTTCATTTTCTAATTGTTGATAATATAAAAGTATATAATTGTGGGAGTTTATTTGGCCACTTTATCATGATATAATTTATCTATAATAAAATTCACTAATTCTAATGGTACAATTCTACGAATTTTGGGAACCATCGCCCCCAAAAGCCTGCCTGTGCCCTTTGGCAGTCTCCCACCCTGCGGCAGCCACTCATCTGTCATCACTATAGTTCTGCCTTTAATAGAATCTCATATAAATGAAATCATACGCTAATTTGATTCCAGTAGTGGTTTGTGTCTGGTTTCTTTCGCTCTGCATGACACGTCTGAGATTCATCCAGTTTGCCGTTAAATATCCTTTCATTATTGAGGGTTCCACTGTAAAGATACACCAAAATTTGATTATGCATTCACCACTGGTGAACGTTTGGGTTGTTTCCAGGTTTTAGACAATACTGCTGTTCACTTACAAGTCTTAGGGAAGATTTAGATTTAAATTTACGTTGAGTTAATGCCTAGGGGTAGAGTTAATGCCTAGGGGTAGAGTTGCTGGGCCATATGATAAGTGTATGTCTAACTTTGTAAGAAAAAGTCCCAAAGTAGATACACTACTTTGCATTGCCACCAACAATATATGAGAGCTATAGTTGATTTACATTACTGTCTCCATGTAGGAATTCCTTTCTGGAGCTCCTTGGCAAATTTGCTTTTTCTAAATCCCAAGAAAAATTAGTTGATGGGGAAAACGAAGGAACAAAAGGTATTGTAGTTCTGCTGTGAGAATTAACGCTTAATGATCTGACATAGAGATGTTACTGGTTTGAAGGAATCTATTGATATTAACTGAAAGCAAGAGCAGGAAACACTGAAAAGTAGAATCAAATGTTAAAGCCGACATTTTCGGGGACTAGGACAGAGGCATGGAGGAGTGCAGCAGTCACAATCTACTCAGCCTTACCTGCAGCTGTGCCCATGCTGCAAGTGTGGAGTCAGGGTTCTGCTGCTAACAGCGGGTCATTCTTGCAAATATAACATTAATAAGATTATATATATATTTATACTTTATATAAATCCTATGAGTGATGTTCCAAAAAAAATCACACGTTTTGAAGACTAGATGAGATGTTAAACTGGCAGTTTCAATATGTGATTCTGTGTAATGTTTTTAACATCGGTTGGGAGATCTGAATGTTACCTGAACACTATCCAACAATGTTCTCTGGCATTTTCCACCATTTGATATTTGCTGTGAGTTTCAGTGCTTTAAAAATACTTTAAGAGAAGAAATGTAAGAAGTGAATGTTGTTGTAGAACACTTCAACCTGAAATCAGAGCTGGTCTAAAATCTGATGTAAAAGCAATATAGATTTCAACGGTGAAAACAAAATCAGGGCAAGAAAACAAAACATTTTCATCACTATAAAAAGAAACAAGCTTACATGAATGACCAATGGCTAACACCCAATTTGAAGATGCTTTTGGACATACGCAACAATTTTATGAATGTCCATGTAAAAAATGAAATATATTTTTTTCTGTGTCTGAATATTTGTTATAAGGCCATCAGATAATGTAATTGATACTTTGTGTGCTTTAAATTCAGGAGTGAAAAATTCAAACATTAAATATGTGTGGTATTACCTTTCAAATTTTTAGATGTTTTTTATTTGGCATTTGTGTTACTGTTCCCTTCTTTTAAGGTTTTCTGTTAGCAAATGCCTGTATCAGGTTGAGATCATTTAAAAGTGTTATTAAAATCTTGTTATATTAGTTTCTAATAATAATAAATCATCTGATTTTATGTCGTCACTTTCTCTCTTTAAGTGCTTGCTGCACTCAGGAGAATCCATCCTGCACCTCAGTGTTTCTAGCCATTATTACTGCTATAATGGTCAAGTGTAGCAGTCATTTGGGTTCGCAAGGTACTTGGCTCAGCTGGTACTACTTCCATCACAATCAGCCACAGGTTATACTATGACTAAATTGTGATGCCACTTGTCATGAACTACCAGCAACCTACTTCCCACTGGAAAGAATTTGGCTCTGTGCTCAAGCCCAAGTACACAACAAAAACCAATCCTAAAATCCCTTCTTGGAGGGCCTGTCTCCTGGGACTACTACCAGTACCAATTCTGTACAGCCAGGGTCCAAACAGGAGCAAGAAACTAGATGGTAACTTGAACAAGGACAGCTTAATGTAAAGAATTATCAACTATTTATAAAGAATTAACTAAGAGGGAATAAAAGAGAACTCTAAAGAGTACTATTCTCAAAGAGATGCTCTCAAAGTCTAGGATTCAGATCTTGTTGGAGAAGGTGTGTAGCAGCCCACTGGATGGTACAGAAGTTTGCTGGGTTGCCTTGGGACAGAGCTGGTTCACAATCAGTGGGTTGAGGTTGGTGGGCAGAGAACTGTCTGCTGGAGTAGCAATAAAATTCACCAGCAAGCTGCCTTGAGTGGTAGGGATGCAGGTAGGAGGGTGTTTTGGACTTACTAGGAAACCAGCTGGGACACTGGCTGGGCTAGAAACCCACTGGAAAATCACTTGCAAGAGATACTGCTGAAATCTGGGGAGCCTGCTGGTCCCCGCAGAACTCACCAGGAAACTGCGAGGAATTCAGCTGGTGCATTGGTGGAACTCATGAGGATGTTCCTAAACTCGCTGCTGGGACTTTCCCCATCCCCACCCCTCAGCCCCATCCCCCTCCCCTCCCCCACCCAGGTGCACCACTGAACTTGCCACTGGGTAGCTGACCACTAGAGTGCTGCTAAAATTTACTGGGTATCTTTTTGCAGGCAGAAGCAAAAAGAAAAAGACATGCTGGAACCAGGAAAAGAAGCCTCTTCTTTCTCCAGCATCCTTCCTGCACCCTCTACTGACAAAGCTTAACATTGTGTCAGATGGTAAGGAGAAAATGTGACAGTATCATAAGTAGGCAAAAAGAGTAGATTTGAAGCCAAGAGGCAGTGAGTAACAAACTGGCAGACTAGTGTTCTGAGAGATTCTATGATGAACTGAAGTTGGATTTTTGTCAAATGTTTTTTTCAGCACCTATTGAGAAGATCATATGGCTTTTATAGTCTGTTACTATACTAATCTTCAAATGTTATACCAACCTTGCATTCCTCGGACAAATCCCACTTGGCCATAATGTGTTACTCTTTTTCTATACTGCTATATATTGATTTGCTAAAATATTTAAAGGATTTTGAGCCTACGTTCATGAAAAATTTTGGTCTAATATTCTTTTCTTTTAATGTTTTCGTCTTGCTTTAGAATCAGGATAATGCTCAGATCACAGAGTGAGGCTGAGAACTGTTCTAATTTTCAGAAGAAGTTGTGTAGAATTGGCATTATTTCTTCTTTAAATATTTGGAGCAATTCATCAGTACCATCTGGGCCTGAAGTTTTCTCTATGGGAAAGTTACAAACTACAAATTTAATTTCTTTAATAGATACAAGGCTGTTCAATTCATCAATTTCTTCTTGAGTGAGCATTGACAGTTTTTGTCTTCCAAAGAATTTAACCATTTCATCTTAGTTGTTGAGTTTATTGGCATAAAGTTGTTTAGAATATTCCTTATTATCCACTTCACACTTGTAAGATTTTTAGTGATGCCATCTCTCTCATTCCCAATACTGTAGTTTATCACTTTCATTAATCTGAAAGAAGCAACTTTGGATTTCACTGATTTTTCTCTATCATTTCTGTTTTCTAGTTTATTGATTTCTGCTCTTATCTTTATTATTTCCTTCCTGCTACTTAAGTTGGGTTTACTTTGTTCTTCTCAAGGTAGAAATTTAGATCATTGATTGAGATCTTTATTATTTTCTAATATAAGTATTTTAGTAGTATAAATTTTCCTCTAAATACTGCTCTAGCAACATCCCACAAATTGATATGTTGTATTGATATGTGTGATACTTTGCAATTTTCCTTGTGGCTTATTCTTTAACTCACAAGTTAGTTGGAAGTGTGCTATTTAATTTCCAAATATTTGGAGATTTTCCAGATATCTTTCTGTAAATGATTTCTAATTTATATTATGATCAGAGAACATATTTTGTATGATTTAAATCCTCTTAAATTTACTAAGTCTTGTTTTATGGTCTATATTTGTAAATGTTCCATGTGCACTAGAAAAGAATATATAACCTTATGTGGTTGGGTAGCATACTCTAACAAATAACAATTTGGTCAGGTTGGTTGAAAATATTATTCATGTTATAACCTTGTTGATTTGCTTACTTTTCCTAAAGCGAGTATTGAAATCTTGAACTATAATTATGAAGTTTTTTCTATTTTCCTTTTAGTTCTCATTCTGGTATCATTTCCACTCCATCTGAAGGATTTCCTTTACTATTTCTTATAGTACAAGTCTGCTGGAGAAAAATTCCCTCATCCTTTTTTTGTCTCAAAAAATTTCTTTATTTATCTTTATTTTTAAGGATATTTTTTACTGTATATAGTTTGGCATTTTTTCTTTCCAGCATCTTAAAGATGACGTTTGACTGACTTTCAGTCTGCAGTCATTCTGCATTCTCTTGTATGTCTCTCTCCTGTCTGCCTTTCACATTTTCTCTTTATCACTGGTTTTCAGCAATTACACTATGATGTATGTTGATCTTTTTTTTTTTTTTTCTTTTTTAATGTTTCTTCTGCTTGGGGTTTGTTGAGATTCTTTGATCTACGGGTTTATAGTTTTCACTGAATGTGCAAACATTTCAGCTACTATTTCTTCAAATATTTTTTCTGCTTCCTCCATTTTGGCTTGATAGTGTGCCACAGGTCATTATGAACACATCACAGTCCTGTTCAGCTTATAATCCAATGTCTGAAAACAGGGGTTAGAGATATCTTGCCCAATTTCTGGTTGTTTATGATAAGATGGTAATCCAGTACCAGTTAGTCCTTTGTGGCAAAGGTAGGAGTGTCTCTGTTTCTCTCACTATTTGATTGCTTTAAAAAAGTTAATTGTTTTACTCTTTTTCCTCTCCATGTTTCAGTTTGATTAGTTTATATTGCTAAATCTTCAAGTTCACTGATCTTTTCCTTTGCAGTTCCTAACAGGCTGTTAGGCCCATCCAGTGAATTTCTGAAGTTCCATTTAGTTCTTTTTACAAATATATATCTTGCTTTCTCTTTATTTTGTTCATACTGTCCTTAAATCCTTGAGCATATTTATGATAATTTTAAAATTCTTAGTATGGTCTAATTCTGTGTCATTTCTGGCTTGTTTGGGTTTTTTTTTTTCCTTTAATCAGCTTACTTTTCCTTTCACTATGGGTCACATTTCCTTGCTTTTCTGTATGCCTAGTAACTTTTTATTAAACACTGGACATTGTGAATATTACGTTATTCAGCATCTAGATTTTGTTGTTTTCCTTTAAAGAGTGTTGATTATTCCCTTTTCCTCCCTCCCTCCTTTCCTCTATTTTTGCTAACAGTTAAGTTACATGCTGATTCACTTCATCCTTTGGGGACTTTATAATTAAGCTTTGTTAAAATGGGCCTCAAGAAGCTTAATCTATGGTCATTTTAACCCTACTAGTAAGTCATTACCCTTTCGGGGTCTCGCCACTCAGGCTTAGAACTCAAATTTCTCCTGGCCCTGTGTAAGCTCTGGGAATTGTTAACCTTACAGCTCACAGAGAGTTCTTTGCCCTGCTCTGTGGAGTCTCATCCTACACATTCTCAGCTTAGTATTCAGGAACAGACCCAAGGAAGCACCCTATGCAGTTTGCCTGAAATCTTTTTCTTCATAGTTCTTTCCTTTCTGACACTCTGTCCTGCAAATTCCAAACACCTCAGACTTCTTGAACTCATATTTCTGTCCCTTCAACTCAGAGTCTACTAAGCTCTGCCTGGGTTCTCCCTTCCTGTGCTGTAACTTGAAAGTGCCTCCAGGCAGAAAGTTGAGGAAATTATAGGACTCCTTTGTGTGCAGTCTCCTTTCCTCTTCTCTTAAGGATTACAGTTGTGTTCTATCTACAGTGCAATGTCTGACAACAATAAATGTCTCTCTCTCATTAATTTCATTGTTTAAATTGTCTCAGATTTTGTCATTGGACACCCCATCTAGGTGGCTTTTTTTCTTTATGTTCTTCTGATATATCCCCCCAATTTTTTAAGCATACTTTCTGACACAACTGGATGTTCCAAGCTCACCTTGTACTTTCCTTGCCCCAGGCCAGGAATCAGAATTTTCTCCAGGAAGATTTGCCATCTTTTAGTAAAGAAATACATTTAGAGATCAGATGTGACCATTCAGTTTGCTAACTGCTACTGATGCGTCAAGGCTTCCAGATTCTTGGACAGGTTTTGGGCAGTTCAATTTGTAAGTTAGGAGTTCCTGTTAGGATCTGAAATGGCTGTAGCTTTTTGGAACCTATGAATTAAAACGAATAAATTGTAGCTCCTTTCTAGGGCAAAATCTCACACTGGGGAGAAACGGCAAAACTAGGCCAGTAGAAGTAAGTTAAAAAGAAGATTCAAGTAAAAGTGGCAGAGGGCAGCAGAAAGTACAAGTACATATTTTTATTAACTTGCTTTAACAAGGAGGAGGGAGCTCTGGAGCTATGAGACTAAAAGTGCTACCCTGAGACACCCCATGTGGGCGAAATACCAAGTTACTTATAAGAGTATAAAAATCAGACTGTTTTCAGATTTTTTTAAGAGCAAAGCTTTATGCCATAAGACATAATTAGATAATTAAGATAGTGAAAGAAATTATGAGCCAAAAATTTCATATCCATCCAAACAAACTTTAAAGTATAAAGGCCACAGAGAAACTGCTATAATGATCCTGTGAATCCTTCATGGAAATCTGGTAGAGAACAAGCTTTAGACAACTGGAATTACTGCAGAAACAACAACATAAGTGTTTGTAGCTTGATTAAATATGCATCTACCCATAGAATGGTGAATAAATGATGATTATAAAGGGGAGAATGCAGTACATAATGGTTGTTTGTATTGCCAATATAGATACAGATCAAGGATCAAAAAACAGTGAGAATAAGGAAAACATATGCAAAGCAGAATAAGCTTGCCGATTACCTTGTATTTGCTGGGAATAAAAGGATATTACTTCAAGTCAGATGATAGGAGAGGGAGAGGGAAGGAAGAAGAAGAAATGACTAGATAATTTTAACATTGCTCATAGCAGGAACAAAAAAAAAGGGAGGAGGAACAAAGAGTATTATATAAAGGTACAAAGGTAGCCACTAGAATAAAGAGACATCAAATAAAATAGACTACATAGTGAAAGGCTTTTTATATAAAAGACTTGTATATGGGTAAAAGAGAAAAACATGACAATGCTGGGACTAAAGATATCGATCACATCAATAAACACAAAGTTTCACACTGGCTACAAAATAGAAAAATATGGGACTTCCCTGGTGGTGCAGTGGTTAAGAATCCAATTGCCAATGCAAGGGGACATGGGTTTAATTCTTGGTCTGGGAAGATCACACATACTGCAGAGCAACTAAGCCCATGTGCCACAACTACTGAGCTCACGTGCCACAACTATTGAAGCCTGCATGCCTAGAGCCCATGCTCTGCAACAAGAGAAGCCACCGCAATAAGAAGCCTGCGCACGGCAATGAAGAGAAAAGGCGCTCACCTCAACTAGAAAAAGCCCATGTGCAGCAATGAAGACCCAATGCAGCCAGTAAATACATAAATAAATAAATTTATTTAAAAAAATAGAAAAACACAAAACTGAGACTAAAGATATCGATCAAATCAATAAATATAAAGTTTCACACTGGCTATAAAGTTCAACACTATTTGTAAAACAGACTCAGAAAGATAAAAGAATAAAAAGATGGACCAAGATTTATCAGGCAAATGCAAAGAAAAGAAGGCAGAAGTTGCAATCCTGAAACCTGACAAGGTAGATTTATGGGAGGCCATCATAGATAAGGAATCAGATTTTAAAACAAAGCATTTCATACTGTGTTAAGGAGTCCAGGCTTGTAGTCAACAGGACTCTTTGAAGGATAAACTACAAATGGATACGAATCAGACGTGTATTTTAAAGATGGACTGGAATGAGGTGACATGGGAGGCAGGGGATACAGTTAGAATGGGGCAAGGGGACAAACACTGCCTGAGTACCTACTCTAGACCAAGTGATTTACATTCATGTTCTCACTTCAATTCTAATAGTGATATAAGGTGAGCCTTAGGATTCACATTTCATACGTGGAGATTCTGAAGCGTAGAAAGATTAAGTAACCTGCCCAAGAAAACCAACGAGTAAAATGCTAGAATCAAGATTCTGAAGTCAGTTTTACTTAGCTCTTTGCAACCACAGAATGCTAGCTGTTGTTGTTGCTGTTTACAGCAAGAAAGAGTGAGGGTCTATGGTGATACAGAGAGAGAGGTATTTAAGAACCATGATGAGGAAGGTTTGGTGATGAACTGGGCAATGTGTGAAATTAAACAACAAGAAAAAGAAATCGAGAATTCCAGAGGCCTTATGAAAGCTAGTATCCACAAGGAGTTCCAAATATACTGAAAAGTAAAACAAGTCAGTATGTCCTTTTATTCCCTTTTATTGTTTACTGTGTTTATTCCTCTGCAGATCTATACTAATTAAACCAAGCATATATGATTTGTTATGTGTTTAAAAATTAAAAAAGCCAAAAACATCGTTACAGCAACAATCAAGTCCTATGAAAACTATCAAGACTGGAATAGATACACCAACATCTGGGTAAAAATTCAAAATGGATTAGTGCAAAGGTGGTACTGCACGCTTCCTCCTTTTTGTCTTTAAGGTAGGGGCAGATTTTAAAATTAGTAGTATCCTAATAATTAAAAAAATGTTTGTTCTCAGTGTACAGGCATTGAGAGCAAATATGTCTTCTTACTGCATAGGCTTTAGGAATTGATTTATAGGAAAAAAATCTAGTTAGCAACATGTACATTTATATTCTTAAATTTTTAAAGTCTAATGACTTTTTAAAAAGTCAAAATACAGAATCTTTTAGTTTTTCTATTTTTAAAAACAAAACCCTTGAAAGTCCTCTGAAAATTTTTCTCTTTATCCAATTTTTGTTTCATGCCAAGGCCTCAACTTAGTCTCCAAAATTTCATATGAGATACTCTACTGAATTATTTCTAGATGTTTGATTAGTTAAATAAAGATATTTTGGCCACATTTATTTTATTCCATCTCATACTTACATGGAATGGTTCTCAAATAGAGATTATCTCTGATCACTTGCTGCAGTTTGTGGTCAATTGATCCTTTCTGAAACTGAAGACTCAGGTAATGTCGCAAATCTTTATTAATGACTTTGCCTACGAAAAAACACACACACACACACAAGATAAAACACATAACTCTTAGATCTCCAGTTAAAATATCAGTGTTAGTTAATGAATACCCTGAAACCATTTAGCCATAAATAGGAAAAAGACATCAGAATATTTTATCCAAAACAATATAACTATACCAAACTATTACAGGTACTATAATAGTTTAATTATTACAGGTATAATTAAAATGTACACCTGCAATACACAATGTGGGCATAATTTTACATGGAAAGAGAGGGAAGAAGTATAAGTCAGAGAATATGACAAATATCCAAGGTAATTTCGTTCAGTCCCATGACTTTAAATATGATCTATACCCTGCTAAATGCCAAATTCTTATCTCTATCCCTGACCTATCTCCACCAGGCTCCAAGCTCATCACACTCCATTTATATTGCAGATGTATTTGGAAGTCAAATAAGCACCTCAAATTTCAGATGACTAAAATGGAACTCTTAATTCTATCCTCTCCCATTATTTTCCTCTCCTCTAGCTTTTCCAGAGGAATTTTCTTAGAAGATTACCACTACCAATCCAAAAGAACAAACCCCAAACCTAGAAGTCACCCTCAATTTCTCCTTTTTACTTCTATCCCTCAATTCATTAGCAACTTCTGCCAGTTCTACTTCCGAAATATATCCCATAACTGGCCACTTCCCTCCATTTCCGTTGCCACCATCTAAGCCAAGCCACCAACATTTCTCATCTGGAATTCTGTAACAGCCTTCTATAGGTTTCCCTGCATCCATTCTTGGCTCCTTCCTGCTCCCACCATTCACAAAGAAGCCAGAAGGAGATTTTTAAATATAAATCAGATAAACGCTACTCTGTTCAGAGCCACAAATGACCTCTTGCTGCTTTTGGAATATAATTCAAACTTCTAAACAGGGCTTAGAAAGCCCTACATGGTTCCGCTCTGGCCATCTCTGACCCAAACGCACTCACTCTTCCCCCTCTCAAACTATGTTACACCCACAGTGGCCATGTTTCTCACCTCTAATAGGCCAAATGGGTCCTACCGAAAACCTTCTGCCTGTCACTAGATTGAACAGGCATTTTCGGTCCACTTGCTTGACTCCTAAGATACAATGTGATTAAATAACATTCACATTGTGAATCAATAACATCACAATAAATAAATGAAAGGTTTTTTTCTTATTTGTGAGGAAAATGGGAAACTAAAAAGAGGAATATTAGGGATCTCAAAGAAATATTAAGCAGAAAAACAGAGAAATGCAGAAATCTGATAGTAGTGAATTTGTAATAAGGGTTGAACTTAAAATGAACATCAAAGCAATCCAAACACTTTTCATTAGATAGGATTTTAGATATTTAGAAAAGAGGGGTGCTAAAACAAAATAGATTATCTTACTGAATAAGAAATGACTAGTTGATTAAAATATACTCTTTATTTTATTTGGAACAGCATAGTTATGACCAGACTATATAAATCAAAAGGTTACTACAGATCAGTTCATTCTTTTAACCACTATTCTGTAACACAGCATTTCTAATCCCTTCTTTTGGTCTTTTCTCACATATGTAAATAAATATAACCTATATGACAGAAGATTAAAATAAGCAGGAAATCAGAGAGCTTCTAAAGTTTAGAGATAACATTCAGATCCTAAACTAATAAACATAAACCAAAAAGTCCCTGTTTTGCATTGTTAAAAATAGATGTTGAGGAAGGGGGAAACGTTGTGATCAAAGAAGAAAACCTGAAAGATATTTACAGGAATAACACAGAACAATGTGCGGACCCAGAGGCTGCTTCTCCCAGGCATTTAGGGGCCCCACCAACCCAACTCCAATGTAAATGGAATCATATTGTTTCATTTTTTATTTATATTATGGAACTTATTGCTGGGGAGAAGAAAAACCCAATTCATAATCAATACTGTACAGTCTCATTGCTTACTAAACAAAATCATACCCAATAATGAGTTCATTAAGTATTTTAAAAATTAGGTAAGGAGTGTTTCAAATGCATTGTAATAATCAGTATACAAAAGCTTTGGAGGGTTGTTACATAGGTGCTTGAAAGTGCTTAGTGATGTTTGCAGAAGTTTGGTTAGGGTTTTTGACTTAAACAGAATGCATCATTTTTTTCTGTTTGAAATAAGTTATATAGACTCTATTATCTAAAAACCTGCTATCCAACATATTTTCAAAAACAGATTTAATCTGGATAAAGGATAATGCCTGTTTTATTAAAGAAGACAATCTGAATCAATTCTTTTTTAATTCAAGGTCTTTGAAATGTTTTTTTAAGCTCTTTATTGGAATATAATTGCTCTGCACTCTTGTACCAGCTCATGAGGTACACCTAAGTGAACCAGCTGCACCCATACACATATCCCCATATCCCCTCCCCCCCACAACTTCCCCCCACCCTCCCCGTCCCAGCCCTCTAAGTTAAATTTTTTAATTTTGGAGCTTCACTATAAAATACGGCATAACTCACAGAGGTAACTATAAGATGCTAAAAACCCACACTGGATTTTAATCAATAAAAACAACAGCCATTGAATTAGATATAATTAAAGACAAAGCCATAATAAAAATCACAGATCACAAATTATAGCATGAGGGGCTCTCTTACGGGAAAATGAAGTTAACTCAATTCCTATTTCAAGGGCCCACAAGACCTTAAGGCTGAGAGAACCATTAAAGCAGAAAGAAATAGATTGAAAGAATAACACCTAGATTTATCAGGGCGGGAACTGTACTCTATCTTCACCCTCAGCTTCTATGGGGATTCTGGATGCAATGCTGAGATAAACAGTTGCAAAGAAGAGGGTCAAGTACAATTTCATAAATGGGATATTTTATTTAAAGTGTGTAACTATTCAAAGAAATCATCACACTTTTCTGAGGTTGGGGACAAAATACTACAAATATCAATGAAATGTCAATTATATAAGATTAAAAAATTATATGGATTGGCATTAAGATTAATAGAATATACTGGATATAGCAGTCACCATGGATTTCCTTGCTTCAAGAAACCAAAAAAACTTTCATAAGGGGACAGAATATTATGCTCTCCTCTTTGATGTGGTTCCAGGGAATGTTACAAAAAAAAAAAGTACAAACATCCTGTATAGGCAGATGGCTGTGGAATTACCAGAAGGCCAACAGAAACATTAGCTCACAGAGATACTGTTGAGATTATCTATATTATTGAATTGTATATGAACTTCTGCCTTTTGTCTAGGGAGAGTTTCACAGAAACTTGACATTTCAAGAGTATGAAAAACATCTACTTGGGGTTAATGCAGCTGGTAAACAAGTAAGAAAAAAGATTCTCCATAATTGCATTCTTACCCAGCCAGCCTTTATTTTTAAGTGTTAAGATTATTCTTCAACTTTTAAGTGATTTATAAGTCAAGCTGATTTATGAAACTTAAAAATAGATCTATAAATCTTATAATACAGCTCAAGAGGGGAAAAGTCTATAACTGAAACCTTAATCATATGAATAAATCTAGGCACTGAAGTTTCAATACACAAATCCTTAGTCAAAAGAACGCAAAACTCAAATTCACACTTTCTGAATGTATGCCAATTAATATTCACTACCATTTCTCTTTAAGGAATCGGTTGTATAGAGTCACTGGTTATTATTTAGATAAATAGTGTGGCATGCTGGCATAGGTGTGGCCATGCAAGCAGCTGTAAACCAATCCAATTGCCAACATTTCATTGTCTTTTCCATAAGGGCAGTCTAGGAGACTTTGTCAACCACTTGCCAAAGTCAAGATATGACATGTTTTTACTATTGTCTAATCCAGTAGTAGAAAAAAAAAAGAAATGAGGTGAGTTTGGCAGGTCTTATTCTTAAATAGTCACATTGATTCACGGAGATCACCACATTCTTTTCTAAACACTGAATATTTTATTAACTTTATTTATTTACAATCTCTTCCAATGTTGTTGCAGCTTAAAGTTAGGGAACTAGACTTGCGTTTTCACAATCTGTGCCTTTTTGGAAACTGAAACTGGGATATTTGTCTCACCTCAGTCTCCTGTACTTCCCACATTCTCCATAATTTCACAAAAATATTGACAATAACTGAGATCATATCTGAGAGTCCCTTTAACTCCTGGGGGGCAATTCAGCTGAGTCTTGAAAACTTAATTTCATTTAAAGTGAATGATACTCTTAGGATCGCCTCATCTTTTTTTTTTTAATAAATTTATTTATTTATTTAATTAATTTTATTGGCTGCGTTTGGTCTTCCTTGCTGCACACGGGCTTTCTCTAGTTGCTGAAAGCGGGGGCTAGTTGTGGTGTGCGGGTTCCTTATTGTGGTGGCTTCTCTTGTCGCAGAGCACAGGCGTGTGGGCTTCAATAGTTGTGGCACACAGACTTAATAGTTGTGGCTCATGGGCTCTAGAGCACAGGCTCAACAGTTGTGGCACACGGGCTTAGTTGCTCCGTGGCATGTGGGATCTTCCCAGAACAGGGATCGAACCCATGTCCCCTGCACTGGCAGGCAGACTCTCAACCACTGCACCACCTAGGAAGTCCACCTCATCTTTTTTTACTTTAATTTCCCTCATTTGAGGTTGTCTGTTTTATCTTTTACTGTTGGAAAAGTATTTCTTCTAGTTCCAGACTATGGAAGCAAAGCAAGAATGGTATAGAATTGATTTCTGCCTGTAAACAGCTATCAATAACATCTTCTCACAGTAAGCCTACCTCTTGCTTCTCACTGCTCTTGCTCCAAACACAACCTTAAAAGCTCTTTGAGTTCTTTGAAGTATCTAGACTCCTTTGAGCTTTGACCGATAGTAAAGGAAATTCTTCTACGTTTATTTCTTACAATCTACTTAGCACTGTACAAATGTGATTCTATGTTCCACCCAATTATCAATCATATATATCTTTTAAAAATCCTGAGCTGCTCAGAACATTCTTTGTACCCATAAGAATTTTGTCAGCTAACTTTTCTTTTAGAAATCTCTAGTCTTGGAACCACACCTACAGATGCCATAAACTTTTTTTTTTTTTATTGTTTTCCTCAAAGGCAAAGTACAGGCATAACCATGTCCCACTTTTCTTCCTTACTATGATGACTAAGATAGCCTGGTGAAGTTCCCCAACAGACAGTTCAATCTAACTAGCTCAACACAGCTGATATTACTAACTAGTCATTTCCTATTACACCTAGACTCAGAAGAGCGGTGCCTTTTATTACTTCCCCTACCTCCTAAGCTCCATGAAACTACTGAAAAAGATACACATAAGTTTAACTTCAAACTGGCTCCTTGGTTCAAGGCAGGCGTTCCCTAAGACAAAATAAACCAAACTACAGTCCACTTGTTGTGAAACTGTAAATGGTATTTGAACAAGACATTTCTACACATAGCAAAATATATTCTATGGCACAAAAGTTATTAAAAAAACAGTTATCTTAGGGCCAAGGCCATGGTCTGTTTTTACAGATTTAGTCCCAGGAACTAGCACACAGAACAAGTGGAACAGCTTAATTTTGTATCTTTAATTGTTCATTTCACCCTCTACATCATCTAATATATGAAATTTCAGAACACTCACTTAACTGATACAACATTCTTTAATAGTCTATACAAAACTTTATTTTAAACTCTTTCCTAAACAATAAAATTAACTTTATTTGGACTCTGTCACAATGCTACAGTAAATTCTTCATTGACACAGCAAGCTCTATGTCTTTAAAAGTAAGTTTTAATTATAGTTTTTATGCCAATTCCTCAAATTCTGTTCTTTGTTAATATTTTAAATGTATTCACAAAATGGTACCTGGTTATCCTGAAATATAAAACTAAGGCTAAACTAACCATTCAAGTCCACCGTCTTCTAGTCCCAGTGGAGACCGCAAGTCTAGAGGTAGGGGGAAAAAAACCCCAAACCCTGCTTCTACTGTTTCTGAGGAGAAGATGTAAGAATGAAAAGAAAATGGGAAACAGAGAACACTGATAACTAGGAATGCTTTTCCATAATAATAATTATTATATTGTACTTATATGCTATATATTTTCACTCCTCATGAAAACCTGTAAGGTAGATATTATTAGTATCATTCCCATTTTATAGCTAAGGAGCTGAGGTATAGCATTTAAGTAACTTGGCCAAGGTTATATCACTGAAAGTTGCAGACCTGGGATCTGAACCTGGTTAATCTGGCTCCAGAACCTGCACTGTAAGCACTGTGCTAGAATACATCCCTTCCTTCTTTCCTCCCCCACCGCCCTTCTTTCCATCCATTCATCCATCTACCTACTTATACCTTTTGATGAATTTCTTCTCTTGCTTAAGCTTACAAGAAAACAAGCTTAGAGGACCATCTTTCATAAAAGCCCACCCTTCCATGAAACAGTCACATCTATCGTATAAAAGAAGATTTACTGAGTTCTGAGTAGTAGGCTATTGGGGGTAAAGCAGTGAATGACAGTGCACCTAAAAGTCTAGGAGGGAAGATGAACACAGAGAAAGAAATTTCAAACACGAGAGCATTATGAAAGAGAAGCGTAGAGCACTGTGGGGATATATAATCTAGACCCTAAGTCTAGGAAGTCTAGGAAGATGTCACTAAGTAATCACACTAGAGCTGAAACCTGAAGGATATATAGAAGCCAATTAGACAAAAAAAAAGGGGGGAGGGGAGTGTTGGTAGAGGGAGTGGTACATGGGAAGGTACTTACTTGAGGTGGGAAAGAACACAGTGCTGACAGGAACTGAGAGAAATCCAGTATAGCTGGTTCTTAGAAAGTGAAGAAGCGTTCATACACGCTGAGACAAGTTCCAAGGGCCAGTGGGTTAAGTAGAACCTTGTAACAGTAATTTAAAAGAACTTCAGCTAACTCGGGTATGACACCAAGGCCCTTCATAATTGCTATAAGCCAACAACTATGGATATATTCTTACTGGCCACATCTATATTTCATACTTGTGTTCAAATGCCACCTTGTTATTCTATTCTGTCTCTTATCTGTAAGAGGATATTCAAGGTTATAAATTCAGACAACCCCTATCAACATAACTCTTTAAGTATGCCACTCTCATTACAGGCACGTGGAACCTAATTAATTTTTAAAATAATTTATATAGCTAAATTCTTATTCTGTCCCAAATTTGAAAAGCACTAAATCTTCCAGAATCTCCTGAGCCACTTCAGTGTTTAAAACTGGCCAGTTTTCAGTATTCTTCTGAGTTACAGTATGAAGAAACACAGACTGAAGCGATCAAGCACGTTGCTGTCTTCTGCAGAATCCTGCTGCCACCTCACCAGTCAGGAGAAAGTCTCTTGCTAACAGAGGTCACATTCTTTTTTTTTTCTTCCCCTCAGCCTTTTAAGATATTACTGCCATATAATATATGTAAGTTTAAGGTATACATGTGACAATTTAATACATGTATATATTGCTAAACATTTACCATAATAAGGTTAGTTTGCAACCCCATCCTTTCACATAATTATCATTTTACGTAAGTATGGTGATAGCATTTAAGATCTACTCTCCTAACAACTTTCATGTATATAGTCTGGTATTATAGTCATCACGCTGTATGTTAAAATCCCAGAACTTATTTACCTTAGAGCTGTATGTCTGTACCCTTTGACCAACATCTCCCCATTTCCCCCACACCCAGCCCTTGAAAAAGCACCCTTCTGCTCTTTATTTCTATGAGAATATGAGTTTCTATTTCTATCTCTACTACATTCCACATGTAAGTGAGAAAGAGTATTTGTCTTTGTCTGCCGGAGGTCACATCCTTTGTCTATATTAAAAATTAGGGCAGTAGTACAAATTAAAATGAAAGTGTCTATTCTCCACTGATTCCTGGAAGCAGCTATCATAAACACATTAGTCAGATTTCATCTACTGCCCTAGGTCTTACATCATTGGCAGTTTAAGGTCAAGTCTGCTGCTAACATCTGGTCCTCGCCCAGTACACCCTAGAAAAGTTTTCTCCCTCCCTCCTTTCTTTCCTTCCTTTCTTCCTTCCCTCCCTTCCTTATTATTTTTAATGCATTTACCATCAGAAGACCTGGAAGCATAGGCTAAAGAAAGAACTCTTTGGTTTAGGTAATCTGAAAAATCCCTTAACTACACCAAACTAAATATGCCATCCCTAAAAGCCTGACACTGTTTACTGCATGTAGAATTCAATGTTAATGCAGCATTGAAATCGCTTCATTATATTCAAATTCTGTGTAAATAAAACCCATTATCATGCTGTATACTTTTTTTTTGGAAAGTTTTTTACGGCTTTTATTTGCTTAAATAAAGCAAGTACTTCTGTGTAGAATGTATTTGCAAATAACAATCATTTCTCTAAAAAACTCTGATGCATGGCCGGGGATCTGAGTTATAAATATTATAAAAAGTTGGTGCCCCAGAGGAAAATGCTGTTGTCGCTATATTTGTTCTTACTTCTGAGGCAACTACACCAGTCCTGCTAACACCCTGCCTTACCCGTCTAACCTCCACACCCAACTCTTTCCCCTACTGGTTTCAGTTTTGTGTCTACTCCACCTGGAGACCCAGTGTTGTATAGATACAAAAGCTGTTAGAGCAAAAGGCCTGCACACTGACGACTTGTTCACCTGCTCTTTGAAGCCAACACCCAGGCAGAACTCTGAAGTCCACATTAAGGAGCTCCTGTTTTCATTTCTCCTCCCCGCTGGTTCTTGCTACAAACCATGGGGTCCACCTCCCTCACTGGATCTTCAGCCTATGTGAAGCTAGGAACTATGTTTCGTTCATCTCTGTATCTGTCCTCCAAAATACCTAGTATAGCGCTGAGTAAACATTCTCTTAAACACACCAAAATGATACTTGATAATGTGACTGCTGTACTGATAAAGTTTTAAATGGAATTCTTCTCTGAAAAACACTTTTACTACATGTAATCCTCACAGAAATCCTCTCATTAAGCAACACTGTTAAAAGTAATGTTTTCAATGTGGTCAAATGCTCATAAGGTATTTTAAATGAAAAAAGTGGGTCGAAAAACAGAATATTCAGTGTGACCCCCAAATTGTAACGTATCTGAGGATACGCAAATTTTAAAAATGTAAGGGTCATACATAAACTCATACTTAAACATCAGCAATACTTAAAATATTATTGCAGGTATAATTATTGGGTGATTTTAAAAAACTTACCTTCATGGTTTTTGGATTTTCAAATTTTCTACAAAGAAACTCTATTACTATAGTGAGAGAAAACTTTTAAAAACTAGAAACCATATTTTCAAAAACTTTGCCCTTCAAGGTCATTCGTGGAAAAGGAAACCTGACCTAGTGGAGCATTATGACAAAAAACTTGCAAAAGTTCTATGTAAAAGCTGATACTATTTGTCTAGGTTTTCCTTTAATCATTTGTTTTTAATAAGTAGTATTTTCCTCATACCTAGGTTAAGTTCCAACCATTTTGCTTTTAACTGAAATACTTGATAAATAAGCTATAGAATATTAAAATCTACATTTAAAAAGATGAAAATCACACTTCTAGAAAAGACACAACAAAATCACCACAATTTTCCCTTTAAAAGTCATGTATCAGAAAGAGCAAAGTAAGATGAACCTTCCTAGCAGAAAAGAGTAGAAAAAAATAAGAAACCATCAAAAGTGGGTCTTTTTCTTCTCAAAGCTTTTATTTGATGGGATCATGCAAATTTAGTTCTTAAAGAAAAACAGTGTTTCTAAAGTGCTGTCCTGAGGCTATTTACAATTTTTTCTTTGTGGCACTCACATCAGGAATCATTAACAAACCTGTCACAATGCCAGATAACCAGTGCTGGGTGGCACACCAATATTTGAATCATAGTATTAATGCTTCAACCTTTTGACAAGAGGGTACAAAGCCATCTATTGCGCCTTGTCATTTTCCCTGAAAACAGAAGAGCTGCGTTCAGTGGTCTTTGCAAATCAAAGTTATATGCTTCAGCAGAATGTGCAGGACTTGAGGTGGGAGATCTGCTACTGATGTCTCATTATAACAGCTAATAAAAAGACAGCTAAAGGGAATACAGACGTGCTTGATTAGAAGTCTGATTGGAAAAAAAATTCAGATTGTATCTTAAGATGCATCATTATGTAAACAATCTCAACCTCTAGGTTCAGGCAGTAGGCTGATATAATTAAGCACTATTAAAGAAGGAATTTAATAGCTACTTTTTCTCTGACAGCTTCTAAAAATAGCAATTTATCCTAATCCTCAGAAATTTTCTAAAGTAGATAGTTTAAAAATCCCAAATCAACATCAAAAGTGATCTGACTCCAGGGAGAGTCAGCATTCATTAAAAAATCATTTGTTATTTCCCATTTTCATTTCTAATCTCTATGTTTAATCAGGAACATATTTAAAAGGATTTTTTATTATCCTTACTAAAAAATGTCGAAATTTCAAAGAAACATTTTTAGAGATATATGGTCATTTCTATGCATATCCCCCATTCAGGTTCCTCCACTAAAAATGCTTTCCCCCCCACTCACTTCACCTATAAGGCTGAGTGAATCAGGACCTTTTAGAAAATGGCAACATAAATGAAAGTTCCAGAAGATCTCCAGTCTCCCACTTCCCATTAAAGATCTTAACAAACAAAACACCAAAAAAAAAAAAAAAAAAGAGGTAGGGAGGGACGATTGAGGGGAGGAAGGGAGGGAAGAAGGAAGGAATCTGTACCCCTAAACTAAACCAACAGCAAAAAAAGAATCGATTTCAAAAGACAATGGGAATTTCTATCAATTCCAATACCAATGAGTAAGAACTAAGAAACTGTACAGTAAGAATCACAATCAAGAGTACTAAATGGCCTTACCAGCTTGATAGTCCTGAATTTAGGTTTAAGAACTGAAAGGGCAACATGACAATACAAGTCACTTTTACAAAAGGCTCTCTAGTACAGAACAACATGAGGAGAAATAATCAGAAATAGAAGGGGAAAAATAGGGTTAATCTTCGCCCATTCAAACATCAACTCCAAAGAATACAACACAATTTGGACCACACTGAGAAAATGCCAGAAGCTGACATACAACACCGTAGCTCATAAGCACAGGACATTTTGCAGACTCTTGAGCACAAAATATTGATACATGTTGAATATATGTGTTGATCTACAAAACAAAAGGTATATAAGTTGCTGTTCCCAATCCCTAGGAACACGAGATAGAAGCATTCAGGGAGAAATAGTGACAAAACTCCCAGAATGTAGCTTTCCTTGGCACTAACTCCCTATACCTCCTCGGACGTCGGAAAAACTAAATAGAGGCTGTACGCCTCTACATCAAGCTGGAGAGTCTGTGTGTTAGGTACCATGAGGTAACAGTAAGCAGTACCCGGGTAAATAGGAAAAGTTGTCAAGGAAGAGCATTAACGGGTTTAAGCAAGGTAACAAGATTAGACTGGCATATAAAAAAAGGCAGCATCTCTGTCTGCAGAATAAACAGAGGAGGGAGCCAAGCATAGCTACGGGGTATGCAGTTAAAATGTGAGAGCCACTGTCCCGGGTGAGAGATGCTTTAGATCAGTAACGGTAATGGAGAAGCAGATGGATTTGAGATTCACTGTATATGCCCATACATATGTAAAGGTTTTCAATACCAAACACTACCCTTAGTTGAGGAAGTTGTCTTATATTTAACCCTTACAAAGTTTCAGATTACAGAATGATCTATGTTATTGTGAAAAAATACAAAGTACTGTCTGAAAAAAGCATGTTAGCCTAAACCAACAACAATTGTTTAAGAGATAATCTGACACAATTACTGGGGAGACAGGGTGGGGGGGGCAAATAAAGTGAGATTTAGTAATTCTTCCTTGGGGTATTACTTCACAACTGCATGTGGTAGATGTCCCTGTCAAGCAATCTTTCAATGGTCAGTTTGTTTCTTTGTTTTTTAAGGGAAGAAGTACCTTTATTTTTTTTAATTTTTTAATTTTTTTGGCCACTCCGAACAGCTTCTGGGATCTTAGTTTCCATTCCCCAACCAGGGATTATACCCAGGCCCTCAGCAGTGAAAGTGCAGAGTCCTAACCACTGGACCACCAGGGAATCCTCGCAATCACTTTTTGAAAAAAGCAGTTCAATCCATACTTAGGTTATGAGATCATGAATACATGCCAAACAACAACAAAAGTGAGGGAAAGATTTTTGCTCTAATTTTACTTGTGGCTGAGACAGCACTATACACAGATTTAAAAACTACACTATCTCAAATACCTTAGATGGAAGAGAGGAGGAGGTGAACTGGGAAATTAGGTGACTCATTTCAGTGTTAACAAAATACTAAAGAGTTTGCACAAAATTTTTACAAGAAATAGTATTTCTAAATTTCATTTTAAATATATGTGTCATGAAATCAAATTTTAGAGCTACAAATCTGATTATACCACTAAAAGTTTACATTCACACTGCCTAATCAAAAGGATATGTATTTTGTTAAAGTGTCTTTTAAAAAACTGTGGGATAGATTAAGCTTAAATACAGGGCCTCCTCATATCTGGATATTCATGAAATTGTGACTAGACTCCATTAAGGGGGAAAGAGACAACAGAAAATATCACTCCAGGCTTCTAACTTGAATAACCAGGAAATTTAAGTTCCATTTGAAGAAAAGAAATAGAAAGGGGAAAGAAAAGGTTTGGGAATTGAGGCAGGAAATCAGGTTAAGGTTTGGGGCATGTTATTTGAGATGCAAGTGAGACAGATACCATGATCTGAATTTAGATCTGAATCCAGAGATCTAAATTTAGAGCTATAAATTGAGAGTCTTCAGCTCACAACAAAAGTCTGGCCTTGGGAGAGATGTGGGGTGATGTAAGTTGGAACAACTTTTCTGAAAGGCGTTATGGTAACATCTATCAACATATTATTGCAAGTCTTCTGATAGAAGAGCTCTACTTAAGTTATACTCATAAAAATACAAAAAAAAAAAAACAAAAGATGAATGTTCATCACAGCATTCTTTTTAAAGGATTTAAATGTCCAACTATAGGTAACTGGTGAATAAATTACAAATGAAGAAACCCATCTTCAATTTCTTAAGTATGATGGAGTTTAAACATGTTGTTGAGTAAAAAAGAGGGAGATGTAAAAGGGAGTATTTAGTGCAAGATGTCATTTATGAAATTGGTACACTTTTCTTACATGTATTTATGCAAAAATACATTCTAAAAATATGCTTATCTCTAAGTGGCAAGAAGTTGAAGAATTTTACCCTCAGCTTTGTAATTTTCTAATTGTTTGAGAGGTTAAAGACAACAACGACAAAAGCATACCATTTTTTAGAAATCTATAAAGCTTTTTTTTTCTTTTTCTCAAAGGTTTAAGAATTAGAGTACAATATAATCTTGGAGGTAAACAATAAAAACAGGAGAGGAAGACCACCCTGGCTGTACAACTGGCTTTCAAATTTCAGGGCTGCATAACTAGGAACATATTGTCAAAACTGGAGCACCACCCCAGGCCTGAGACTGAACAATTAGGCTAGAGAAGCCAGTCCTGGTTGACTTAAGCCTGTAATTTGATTACTGAAATGAATAGTGACTGGGTATTTAACAGGTCATTCACAGAACTGGTTCCTGAACACTGATCCAGGGACTGAGTACTAAGTGATTTAGGACAAGTTACTGTAAGACCACATCTTAAGGATTAGTAAATTGCGTACATGAAAACACAGACTGGAGAAAAGCAATTAAATAGCCTGACTCCACTAAAAATATTTCCCATGAAAAAGAAAAAAAGGATAGAAAGATTATATGATAGAGGTCAGCCTCTCCCTCAGAGTAAATAAAATCAAAAGACAGGAGGGTAATAAAACAAAACACCAGGCACTGTGCTAGTGCTGAAGCTATAAAAATAATAATATAGTACCTGCCCCAGTGTTAGAGTGTCACAGGCAAATATAAACAAATAACTACTAAAACCATTGGAAAACCATGTAGAAGGTGCATGAGAGTGTGTAGCTAAAAGAAAATAAATAATTGTGTTTAGTGGGGAAAACCAGTTAATCTAGGCTGGGAGTATGGGTGGGGAGAAGGGATTGGGAGCACGGTGGGCGTTCCAGGCATGGAGAAGAGGATCCAGGGAAGAGTGGCAGGGTGGTGGTGGATTACAACACTAGAGAGAGATGCAGGAAGCTCAGGTAACAAGGCTTTACTTGTGTCACTAAAGGGTTAGAACATGACTCTGTAGTGAAGAAGCAACTAAAATTTTCACCAGGGGAATGACATAGCCAGACTTGTGTTTCAGATGGATCCTTCTGGCAACAATATGGAGCATGGAGACAAGAAGAACAGTTGGAGGATACTGAGACCCGCACAGAATAAATTTAGCCACAAACCCATTAATACTGGCAGTAGAAGCAGTAATAGAAGAATCAGTGCAGCAGAAAATTGGATTGGTAAAATAGGAAGCAACTCAAAAAACATACACTGATAATAAGAAATTAACCAAGACAGGACGTGAATGCTCACAGATTTGAAGAGTGCTGTAACCCAAACCTCAAATGACAGGAGTCCTTAAGGAAAAAAGAGAATGAACTAAACAATAAATAAGGAGTGCAGCTGGAGAAAACTGAAAAATGTTTAAAGAATGAAATTGGGGGAAAAAAGGAAGAAAGGAAAGGAAAGGAAAAGAAAGATAAGAAAAGAAAAGAGAAAAACAACAGCATCATAAAAACACAAATTTAAATTATTAAAATAGGTTTTTTTGGGGGGTGGGGGCAATCTCCAAGTTTCCCAAAAGAAAGACTAGATATTATTGAAAGAGTCAAAACCAAGAGAGATTAAAATGATAAATTCATGGATAAAGACATGATGTGATATCTGTGATCCATTCGCTTGGCAACAAAGTCTTTCAGAGTTGTGGTGGTAGTGGTGATTTAAAAAGAAAAAAAAATTTTTTTTCACCTAACAACCTTTTCTTCAGCAAGCAATGAAAGGAAAAATTTCAGAGTTCTATGACTGAAGCTAAAGAAAGCTTGTGATTCAGAGCTGCTGTAGGCAAATACTATATAATACTGTTACTGTGGTAAGAAATAAACAGGTGACACACAAGAAAGAAATAAGAGACACAGGCAAGGTGACAAGACCAACAGATACAGGAAGCAGGCAAAATCCAAGCTACCTTATTTTTCATGATGGAAAGTCAGAAATTACTGCTTTGCCGAGAAATATAAATCAATGACAATTAGGTTGGGAAAAGTTTGCGGTAAGTTCAAGACTAATATCAATTCTTTGTAGCTCCTCAAAAATGCACACCTTCATATATGATTATATCACCTTGTTACTGATATTATGAGGCACTTTTATAATACTACACAAGATTAAACTCTCAAGAAATAATATTATTCATTTGTACGTTAACCTCCGTAAACTTCACATAATATTTGCTAAATTTTAAATCTAAAATTAAAACCACAGAGCTCTTTTGCTGCTCTTGAAGAAGACTATCCTATATCAAGGGCTTTTAAAGAGTCAGATGTGAGGATTTTAGACAAAATCTTAAAAAATAAGATAAATTGGCAAAAAGTTAAATACTTGCTACTGATAAGACCATGGGTTACTATGCCTTAAGTTTTTGTCTTAAATGTTGTTACTATTTTCACAATCCAAAACAAAACAAAACTAGAAAACTCCCAAACACAAAAATGTAGGTATAATTTGTTTGTAACTATAAAGACGAAAATATACACATTACTACTGACTGAAAGGGAATTTGCAGACATGGAAATAAAGTTTAATGTTCAGTTCTGTTTCTGGGCAGCTGTGTACATTTGCAGTATAAAAATGCAATGAAAAACTGAGATACAAAAAGATTCATAACTGACTCTACAAAGACAAAATACATAATTTTTCTTACAAAGCACGAATAATCTTTAAGCGCTAAGGCTATATTTATGTGATAATAATTTTAATAAAATTAATGAGTCACTTCAGTGAAGAACCAATTTAACTGATTTTATTTGTTAACGATTACTAATTGGGTTGTAATTATATATCTGTCATTGAACAATGGTATGTTATAAAATTTAAAATAACAACTCTTACTTTATAGCAGAGGTTTAAAAAAATGGTTTAAGAACAGAATTCTACCTTCAAAGAAATTTTATGAAGAATTCAAATGTACAAAAATAGATAAGACTGCTGAGTCCAATTTGAAAAGCACTGCTTCACCAGTCATAGGTTTACCAGGTTAATACATGGGAGGGTGTTTTAGCTCCTCAGTATGGCTGCAAAATGCATCAGCCACTTTAAAGGGGGGAACAGGGATTTCTGTTAATATCATGTTATGTATTAAGGCTTCCCAAAAGCATAGTCAATTTAGTCAGTGATTGTGCCCTGCTTTCTTCTTTTTTTTTTCCAACACAACTTTTGTTAAAATGTAATTTCTTTTATAAACTGAAAAGAGAGGGAAAAACACTAGAAAAAAAAATGGCAAAAATCAATGACTAGACAGTTCACAGAAAAAGAAATGCAATGACCTGTAAACACAGAAAAAGATATTCAACTGCACTCATAATATGATAAATGCTAATTAAAACAACACAGATACCACTTCTCACCCATCAGGTGATGAAAACTCAACACCGTTGGTGAAGGTGTGAAGAAACAGGCATCTGTATAAATTGTTGGTGGGTGTGCAATGGCATACCAAGAGGAGGGTGATGGAAACAGACAATGCCAGGTGCCCACAATAAGGAGACACACTATCCACAGAGAATTTATGAACTAAAACTTGAGCTGCTCCTTATCATCACGTGACGGCAATTTTTCTAAATGTCAGCAATAAAATGCTCCCTGAAAAAAAAATCTTTCGTTGTTCCACATTCTAAATAATTGTTGCGGTTGCTGTTGAGTTTTAATAACGCGTATGTAAGCCTCAAATTCGACATTTTTATTGCTTATTTCTTAAGCATTGAACTATACACAGAAGTTAATCTGGAGAACTCCCAGTTTGGCCTCTGATATACATGGACTCAGTTCTACACATTCATTTCAGAAGTTATGTCTGTAAAGTTTTGAAACAGTTCAAACTCCATTCGAGCACAGTTTGTCTCTAGTCCCTGTGTTATACTACACATTCCTGCATTTGAACAATAGATTCCAAATAAACAATGACAGCTGCATGCTATTTCTCTTTTCTAGGTTGTTATCTTTTTTCTGGTGGGAAGTTTTAGATGAGTTAATCAGACACAAAAATACTTGCAGACAGCCGGAATTAGCCTTGAACAATGACTAGTAAAATACAGAGCTTTAAAAACAGTTATTCAAAGAACATTGCACGGAAACAAGGGTTAAGGTCATCAAGTATACAACAATAAAACATAGGAAACAGACACATATAAAAAAAGAATTAAATTCTTAAGAATGCTAGGAGAGACAACAAAAGATGCTGCTCTTATATTACTAGAAGAAACCACAAGGGCAATGTTTATTTCAATGCCTGCTTACTAAATAGTGGATCAAATAGTGTCAATGTTCACTGTCATTCCATCATCTTCTCTGGATTTTTTTAGAAAAAGAAAAACTTCAGGAGTTTTTTTTTTTTTTTAACAAATATAGTACAAATTTAAGATAAATTTTCTGGTGGAGATATTTTAGCAAACATTTTCTGTAATGTACTCTTTATTTTAAAATTTATTTTTACTAGTATGATTTTTCTATTCAAACATTCAATAAAAGGAAACATTTAATGTTTATATTTTGTTTCTATCATTATTATATTTTATTTTATTTCATGGTCATTCCTGAAAGTAATTTTATCTTATAGAAGAGGGATGTATTAAAAAAAATTACCTGCTCTACGCTCAAATATACTACGTATGTCCCTGTGGGGTATAAAATGATATAACTGGTGTGGAAGAAAAAATATGTACAGTTAGAGTTATAGTTATACAATAATAAACATAAACATTGGGAGGCTAAAGCAGAAATTAATAAAAATAGTTACCTATGATGGAGGTGATGAAAGGACTGAGGTAAGGGGTAGACACAGAAAATCAAAATAAAACTATACTTTTTAATACAGTTTGACTTCTGAACCATACAAATGTTTTATACATTCAAGAGAATAAAACTAAAAAGAATCTAAATAAGGAAAACTTAACAGTGAAAACAAATGGAAATAAATGAACTCAATTGCATATCAAATCAGCAATATAACCACATGAAGACAAAAAAATATTTCAAGTCACTTTTGAACATAGTACTCTGACTTGCATCCTTATCGGGATATATTCTAAGGATAATACAAATTGCAAAGAAATCTTAAGCTTCACATAATGCTTGCTATATTAATATTAGTTCTTATAATTTTGAAACTATTTTATTTACACTATAGGATAAAGCAAATAAATAATTATGTACATGTTATTAGAAACCAAGATGTTCAATGGAAGACAAAAGATACAATCTTAAAATTGTAGAGTTAAATGTGTGTAGATATCAACATGAAGCCATGCTTACATATATGTATATACAAACATAATTTGAATAAATATAGGTACATATACACATCCTAAGTACATCCACTAGAGATAATGACATTCCAGTAGTAATGAACATCTCTAATGCTCATATCTTGTTTTCTACATACCCTTCCCCATTAAAAGGAACCAAGGCTTCTTGGAGAAATGACTGGTTCCAGATCTGGGGCAGGGAAAATATAACTGAGCCTAGGTCATTACATCTTTCTAGAAAGTAAGGGAAAGCCTAATGAAGGGCTATTAAAAGTGCACTAGAGTCAACTTTGAGAGACTCTCACCAGCCATTTGCGAGAATCTGAGTATTAAGAAGAATGTTATAATTGATTACAATAAATTGAATAAAAGTCCATGAGTCCATAAAATACTCTAAAAAGAGAGAGAAAAAAAGGATTTCATCTGTAACCAGTGGAGGGGACTATAACATCAAACTTCCCATTCTCAAAACTTCTTATTAAAAGTAAAAAATTACAATGGACTGGAGAACTCGAGGTTTGGAGGGCCGGGGGGTGAAGGGGAAGCTGAGACGAAGTGAGAGAGTAGCATAGGCATATATATACTACCAACTATAAAACAGATAGCCAGTGGGAAGTTGCTGTATAACAAAGGGAGATCAACTTGAAGATGGATAATGCCTTAGAGGACTGGGACAGGGAGGGTGGGGGGGAGTCAAGGGATGGAGGGAATACGGGGATATGTATATAAATACAGATGATTGAACTTGGTGTACCTCAAAAAGAATAATAAATAAATAAAATGGAAAAAAAAAGTAAAGAATTAAGCATTTATCCTGCCTTTTGAGGAAAGAACTGTTCTTCATCCCCAGCAGAAGAGGGAAAGTTCTTTACCTAAGAATGCCAGATAACAGATGCAGAAGGAATGATAAAATTATCAGTGAAATAATTACCTCACAGATTACTTGCTCATTTCAAAGGGGAAAATTACATTATTACACAGAAAAGGTCAAACTTAGTATTGCTAACAGTGTGACAATCTGACATCCTCCTGATGCAATATGAAGTATACAGTATCACCTATGTCATATTCTTGCCAAAAATTTTCATCTGATTACACCAAGCCTTTAGACCTACTTTCCAGTTTACAGGAATTACGAAGGATAGAGGAACAAGATAAATGATGCTTTGAGGAAACAGACAAACACAGAATTTACAACATTCTGGTGTGTATCTTAAAAAGTAAATGTTCCCCTCCAAAAAAAACTTTAAAATGTCCTAGAATAAAAGGGACTAAAGAGATAATACCCAAAGGTAACATGTGAACCTTGACTGGATTTTTTTTTAAGAAGGAAAAAAAAAATCTATAAAACATTGAGATAATTGGCAAATCTCAATGAAGCCTGCATAGTAAGTGATATTAAGAAATTATTATTAATTTTCTTATATGTGATAATGGTATTGAAAGGTATAATATTACAAGGTATATTAGGAAATACATGCTAAATGTCTTCAGAATGAAGTATAAACTTTGCAATTTACTTTGAAATGGCTTGGCGAAACACAGAAACTCACTCAAAGGTACTGGAGTATGGAGTCTAGGTGATGGTAACATTACATGGGTACTCACTGTTCTATTCCTTTCAAGTTTTTTGTAGGTTTGAAAATTTTCATAACAAAAAGTTGAAAAAATAGAGAATTCTTTAGTAAACACAATATTAACTAATCCTAGCGATATGTACTTCAATAGGGCACATAATTCACGCAAAGACATAAGAACTCATTTGATGTTCTCTGCCCCTCCGCCGATTAGTAATCAATCTTACATCTTTTATTTCCCTCAGTCAGAAGCAAAACAACAGTCAGAAACATCTTCCTTATTAGCACATCAACTTCTCTACAGTTCTAGGTTTTCTCAATAGAGGACAAATTTCTTCCGCCTGACTGCCACTTCACCTCAGCTCAAAATCCTCTGAAGCCCAAGTTAGTGTAAATAAAGTTGTACTGAAAGCTGAAAGCCTTTTAAACCCTCCACTTGGCACCAAGTTTTATACCTTGTGTTACGGCCTAAATAATGCATTCTTAAAGATAACACAGCCTTTCTGCCCTTTCCTCCCTATTTAACATGCTGTTCACTGGGGTGGCCTCATCTACTCCCACAACTTCTCTAATGATCACTTTTATTTTCATAATTCCCCAAAGGATATCCCAACTCATGTCTTTTTCCCTACTTCCAAATTCTTCTGCCTACTGAGTGTTTTCACCTGGATGTCCCCAAAGCTCCTCGAAAACAACAAGCCCAAATGGGAATTCATCATCCCTCCTCAACTATTAAAAAATCTACCATTATTTGCCTTAGCAGCCAAATTAAAAACCTACACATCAATCCTGGTTTTTCTCACCCCTCAATGACATCTCAAATTAATGATAATATGATGAAAAATTGCAGTGATAATTACTAGAGTAGCTAACACTTATACAGTACTATGTACCTGGCACCATTCTAAGCTCTGTACATAATTCATTTAATCCTTACACAGTCCTATGAGATAAGTACTGTGTTTCTTCTCATTTTACAAATGAGGAAATGAGACACAGAGAAGCTTAACAATTTGCCAAAGTTCACAAGGCAACTAAGTGGCAGAGTTAGGATTTGAACTCAGGTGTTTTGGCTCTAGAGCCTGGGTTTGTTGTTGTTGTTTTTAACTAACCCTATACCTCCCCCTCAATCACCAAATATTATTGATTTCATCTTCTGACGTTCTCAAACTCATTCAATTCTCTCCATTTTAACAACCACTGTCCTAATCCAGGTCACCACCATCTTTCGCCTGGGGAAGCCAATAACTTCCTAACTGGCCTCCTGTTACCAGCCCTGTTCTCCAGTGTAATAGCCAAGATGGCTTTCCTAAAATACAAGGCTGATTACATCACACCTCTGCTTTCACACATAACCTCAATGGTTTCCAACTGGACTCAGAATAGCATTCAAATCCTTTACTATGGTTTACAGAGCCTCCAGCTTTCCTCCTCAGCCTCATTTCCAGCCTCAAATTCCTCTATAATTTCCCTCTTCATACTCCATCACCACTGTAATTCTTATATTGCTCAAATGTTAGTTTTTCTAACTGGAACACTCTTCCTCCAACCCCTGGTCTGGCGAATTCTTATATAACCTTTATATCTACATCCATGGCTGCACATGGATGTCACTTCTTTAAAGAGATTTCCTGATCTCCCAACTCTAAGTCAGTTGCCTAATACTTTCATCAAATATACACACCCATATGCTTTATCACACTGCTCTATAACTGCCTATTACTTGTCTGCCTCACTCTCTAGACTGCAAGCATTTAGGAGAACAAGGGCAGTGTAACAAAAGCAAAAGCTCAACAAATACTGTAGCATTAATAAAATGCAATAGAACAACTTAAAGTTTTTGTCAAATAAAATAACCTTCTTGGTCTAATCACATTTCTTCTTTATAAATCTAATAAATCTTATCTTCTGGAATATTCTACTCATAACATTTATTTTATTTTTAATAATCTTGCACATTACTCAAATTATATCCACTATTCATTTATCTTCTCAAAACTTTGAACTGTGATAAGTGAAAACTATAGAGAAAATACAGCTTAACAAAATCTATCTTTTAATCTCTACATGCAGTTTTCAAAAGAACATTTTACAAAGCAATTGCCCTAGACGCTTCAAAAATGTCAATGTCATGAAAAGAAAAAAAAAAAGAGAGAGCAAATAAAAAGAAAAGAAAAGAAAAAAGAAAAAGGGAAAGAAAAGAAAAAAGGGCAGGAAGACTGCTTCAAATTAACAGTCTGAAGAGTCAGGACAAGTAAAGCAAATGTGATTCTTGTTTGGACCCTAGATTTTCAAAAAAACAGAGAAAGAAAAGGAAAAGAAAAAAGAAAAACACTAAAAAGGACATTTTTGGAGCAACTGGGGAAATCTGAACATAGTCTGTATATTAAGTAGTTTTCTCATTCTTATATTTCTTGAGTATAAAAATGGTATTGTGATCATGCAGGAAAATGTCCTTATTCTTAGAAGATATATGCTGAAGTATCATGAGTATCATAATGTGTGCCACTTGCTTTCAATAATTTACCTTAAAAAATCACACATACACACACATAAAAGAGAGAAAAATCTGGCATAGGTTAAAAATTAGTCTAAGTGAAAGGTAAATACTCATTGCCTCTTCTTTTCCCATTTTTGTAGGTTTGAACTTAATAAAAAAAAAAGTTGGGACTAAATAGCTAACATTTATGCAGTAATTAACATGGGCTGGACACCATTCTAAAATATTTACATGTATTAACTAAATCTTCACAAGACACTAGTAAGTCTTACCATAGTACTTACTATTATTACCCCCACTTTATAGATGAGTAGCCTGAGGCATTGGGAGGTTAAGTAATTTACCCAAAGTCACAACTAGTTGTATCTATGTGGTTAAAAACAAACAAAAACAACCTCTAATAGGACAGAAGGTGAAGATAAGCACACAAGTAACTATAAAGAAACATACAATAAACCAAAAAAACGCACATATGGCACTGCAGGAATTTAACGTAAAGGAAAAAAAAAGTCCAAATCCAGAGTCCATGCTTCCTGGTTTCCCATCTGTGTCCTTTTTGTGGAGCTACAGACATGACAGAAGAATCTGACATCAGTTAGAAGACAGACTAGAACAACCATCTTAGAGGAACACAGACTGGAGGACAAATTAATTCTATACCTATTATGTTAACGTGGTGAAATTGAAAAGGGAAATGACATGAAACAAAGCAAAACTGATTAAAAGTTGGTAATGCAGGAGTAGAGGTGGAATAAAAGGCAGATGACATGGCTGAAACAGAAAACAATGATAATTGACTTCTTTTCATATAAAATTTTGTATAAGATCAAATTTTGATTACTACTACTGGACATTAAGATTAGCACTAAATGCAAAATTTTTCTTAAACTGGAATTACTAAAATTATCAGTTACTAAAATGTTGGTTAGCAGGCAGCACATAAACAGGTTCCAGTAGAGTGGTTTATCACAGCCCAAAACTATATAATTAAATATAGCTCCTCCTTCTCTAGCACAAAAACCCAGAACTGAGAATAGGACACTAAAAAAATTAAAAATAAATAAATAAAAGCCTTAAGACCACACAGTACTGTCCACAGAATACACAGACATATCATTAGTAGCATAAGGAAATATATTTTAAAACCTCTTAGGAAATACAATTTGATAAAATAACTTCCCTTATGTTTATTTGCTAGAATATGGGCATCTTCAGGGCAGGAACCATGCCTGATGGTTCATTTCTCTATTCCTAACATCTAAAATAAGTACACAATAGGTACTCCAATGTTTGCTGAACTTAAACATGTATATGGAACTTATGCATGAGGAATTGAGAATAATAAAGTCTCAACATATTCATTCATAGTGTGATCATTTTGTGACATGTAATTTTTAGTTCTATTAAAAATACATCAGATCCAAAAGTTGAAATGCTTGAAGTATTAAAGTCTAAACTGGCCATGTTTATATTTCTTTCAAACCAGAGATAGTAGCTATCATAAAACAGGCATGAATTCATTATTACCTTCCAAAGCAAGTTATATTGTATGTGTGCAGAAAAGAGTCGACATAGCAGATCTGAGACTGCTATCCTCAGAGAGGCTTACTTCAAGTCTGGACCTAGGCTCACCTCTGGGAACTTGGATTTCGAGAGAGTACCCACCATTTCCCGATAAGAATGTCTCACTGCGCCTATACTGTTTGTGAAAACAATGTGGTTCATGATGAATATCTGCGTTCCCTCTGCGAGTCTGGAATTCTGGTTACGTGCTAGGCAGAGGATGCCCATGTGACCAGCCCCCATAAAATCCGGGCACTGAATCTCTAAAGAGCTTCCCGGATATACAACAGTTTACGCGTTGTCATAACTCAGTGCTGGAGGAATTAAGGGCATCCTATGTGACTCCACAGGGAGCTGGAGCCTGGTTTCCTCAGGCTTTGTACCATGTGCCTTTCCTTTCACAGTAGGAAATCATAGCTATAAGTAGGACTACATGCTAGGTCTTGTGAGTCCTCCTAGCATATCACCCAAACCTGCAAGTGGTCTTGGAGACCCTGACACAGGCATGCGACATCAGAGAGTAGCCTCATTATTTGGGGATAATGAACATTACTGAACATTTAACACATTTCCATAAAAAGTAATAGTAAAAAGAAATTTAACAGAAGCCATCAAGAGTTTTACCTTGGACTGTGTTTTACAATAATTACTTCTATCCAATGGTTAACATAGGCTTCCCTCATGGGATAAGGAAGCGAAAAGATAATTAATTATGAGAAATTCAATCATACTTTGAGCTATGAACCAGGTCTCAAGCCTCAAAAAGTTCATAGTGCAATAGACATACCTTTAGAACAGGTTTCTGGAGCTCAAAGATTATATATATATATTTTTTAATTTTTAAAATTTATTTTATTTATTGGCTGTGTTGGGTCTTCGTTGCTGCGCACTGGCTTTCTCTAGTTGTGGAGAGCAGGGGCTACTCTCTGTTGTGATGCATGGGCTTCTTGGTGCGGTGACTTCTCTTGTTGAGGAGCTTGGAATCTAGGCACGTGGGCTTCAGTAGTTGTGGCATACAGGCTCAGCAGTTATGGCTCACGGGCTCTAGAGCACAGGCTCAGTAGTTGTGGTGTATGGGCTTAGTTGCTCGGCGGCATGTGGGATCTTCCCAGACCAGGGCTCGAACCCACGTCCCCTGCATTGGCAGGCAGATTCTTAACCACTGCACCACCAGGGAAGCCCCAAAGACTATATTTTAAAAGAAAAACTCCCAAGGCCTTTGTTTCTGCTTACATAAACAGGATTAGGGTTATGTCAGAAAGGATCAATGCTCCCCCCTTTTTTTCTCCTATAATGATGGAGGAAACAAACTATTATTCATTCCTCTGAAGAAATAAAATTTGGACAGAGTATATAGTCAAAAATTGCTTGGCTGTTTCCTACATTATATATTTCCATTTACATACAAGCAGTGACAACTCTTAAGACATTCATTCCCTCAGAATAGGCATATTTTATATAATACATTAGATAACATTCTAAAGAAATATAATTACTTTTTAAATTAAAACAGTTAGATTAAGATCCCTTTAGAGACAATACACAATACTCATTTTTATTTATCACAGGAAAATGTATTTGACATAAGCTTCATAGCAATTTCACTTTGAAACAGTTCTGCTAGCTACAGAAAGATTAGGTACTTTGTCAAAACTTTAAATCACTGTATGAATAGAGGCAACTTAGAAGTAGGAATGCGGATGGGGTGCTATCCTGATTATGGGTGAAATGCTTCAATATCTAATCAATAGCCAAGTTGAAGAGATAAAATATCTATATTTTTATTGTACTATATGTAGACATGTAAGGAAAAATACAGCAAAGTTTCTTTCTGGTATGATTTTAACTACTCTGCTTTTCCCAATTACTAAACTAAAATTAAGTATGGGGCCAATCATAATGTTCAATGGAAAGCCACTGCTTACAAAAATAAAAAATTACTACTATCGAGTTTATAAAGCCATACTGTAAGGCATCAAAACACAGGAAACCAGCCAAGTTGCACACAGTGAGTAAAAACAATAGCCATAAATCTAAAACTTCATTCATTCACCTATTCAGTCAACACGAGTGAACCATCACTGGGGACAGAAAAATGTGGTCTTTGCACTCCAAGAGCAACGCTGGAGGTGTGCTACTGGTGTCACTACAGAAGCCAGTAGGACAGATTTGGGGGCACAAAAGAGGAAGTGGTCAATTTTAGAGGTACTAAAGGATATGACAGGAGAGGGAAATCTTCCTGGCAGGCAGTGAGGAACCATTAAAGGGCTACAAGAAAGGGCATTAGAAGGATCAAATTTCTGTCTCCCATCCATCTTGTACAGTAGAGAAACAATGGGAGGAATCAGACAAAACCTGATTTTGAGTCCTGCCTCTGTCCGTTTATTTATAGCTGCGTAAGTGACCGTGAACAATTTTCTTAACTCTGGTGCTTCACTTCCTTATCTATAAATGAAGATATTACCTACGCCATCGGGTTGTTTTAAGAATTCAATGAGATAGAAAATCATGCAAAAGGTTTGGCACACTAGCAGAGTACGCATTTGAAAAATGTCAAGTCACTTTTGGAGGTCATATATAAACAAAAAACAACTTTAGTTGCTAAATTTAACTATTCCTTAATGTAGTGAAGTTCTTGACTAATTTTAGACACATATCTGAGAGGAGACAGTAAAATTTATTTTCTAGTTTTCATTCTCTTATTCTTTTTAACCGAAACTCTGCAGCAAGCCATGCTACTGCCAACTTTACAGATCCCATTTCAACAAATGTCATGTCACAAAACCCAAATAGTCCCAAACATTACTCATATCAGTCAAATATCACAACAAAATGATAAGCATCAGTGGAAGTTTGTTGCGACGACTTCATAATTTTCTTTGCCATTTTTACTGAAAAAAATGGTTTTCTCCTTTACATACTTTCATTTTGCCACTGTGAAGTTCTACAGAAGAGAAACTTGTATTGAGACCCCAATCAACATTTAACTGAAAAACTCCACTGTATCCACATCCAGATTTACTTATAAAGATACATAATATATGCTTTAAAATATCAGGCAAAGGTTGGCAATTAGGGCACTGACGCAGAACTACTAGATGTCAGAATTTAGTACAATATGGAAAACTCCTCTCTTATTTGTTCTTCAATTTTACATTTTAGCATTATCCTTTGCCATCTCTCATATCCTGGAGGTAAATTCTATGTTTGGAATTTGGATCTGTGGTTTAAGAGAACTACAAGAGTACAAATGCTTTGCATCATCTTTAAGCAGTCTACTCTGAAGAGGACAGAATAAAAAGAACAGGCTTTAAATATCTTAAACATTATGTGCCCTGAAGCATTTTTTTTATTCCTCTTCCTTACAAATATAACAAACACAAGTTTCTGAGGAGACAGAATAAAAAAGAACACAGAGCTGTGGATGGCATAGTAGAAAGCAGTTCTCCATCATTTTCAAACTGAACATTAAAAAGTATTTAGATCATTAAGTGTTTGCTGCAGTAATAGAGTTAATTATGCTCTCTTCAAGGCCTGCAATTTACAATTAAAGCCAAATAAAGAGAGATCTTAACATTTCATTTTTAAGTCTTTTAGTTTTCAGAATGGAAGACTGATGTGCTTAAACATCTGCAAGACATAGCATAACTTTGATTTCGAAATCTAACACTTGACATAAGAAAATGTTTTTTTCTCATGATTCCCTTAGTCCCACAAAATATATGAAGCATTTTTACCCATTTTGTCTTAGCTTATAATTATTTTATTGATTTTAAATGTGGGATTTTTTTTCCATTTAAGTATTTTCAGATTAAAGTTACTGTCTTTTCCCCCTTAAAGTACTAAATGACCTCCAAATTTAAAGAGAAATAAAGAGAACTAAAGGAGAAACTTTATTTTTAAAATTTATCACCCACACAAAACAAAGCCACGAATTTCAGCCTCTGCTACAATTAGGTGAGGGGATTTGGGGGAGGGTGTAATGGAGATAATAATAACTTAGCAACGATTCTATTATAATTTTAAAAGTCATGTTTTCTCCATACACCTCAACTCCCCCAATACATTTCAAATAATTAAATCTTCTTCCACACTTGTAATTCATTAATTCCAACTAACATGCAAAAAAGTAGTTATACTCATGCTACTTTTACAGCTCTGATTTGCTGCCACCTGAGAGCAATGTTCCTGAAAGGGGATCTTCTCCTCAATTATTTCAGCTTCCATTGGGTCAAAACCATTTAAGTTATAGCCCAATATCAGCTTCATTAAACATCCTTTCTTAACAGTTTTCATAAAACTACTATCTAGCCACTTAAAACTACAATAAGAAATCTTTCCAATTTCTGATTCAATCTTTTAATTCTATAAAGAAACTGAGGCACAGAGAAGATGAAGGACCAGCTCAAGTTTGCCTAGAAAGTTAATATAGGACTTTTTTTTTTAAATTAATTTACTTATTTATTTATTTATTGGCTGCGTTGGGTCTTCACTGCTGTGCACAGGCTTCCTCTAGCTGTGGAGAGCAGAGGCTACTCTTTGTTGCTGTACGTGGGCTTCTCATTGTGGTGGTTTCTCTTGTTGTGGAGCACAGGGTCTAGGCACATGGGCTTCAGTAGTTGTGGCATGTGGGCTCCACAGTTGTGGCTCGTGGGCTCTAGAGCACAGGCTCAGTAGTTGTGGCCCACGGGCTTAGTTGCTCCACGGCATGTGGTACTTTCCACTGGCAGGGATCGAACCCGTGTCCCCTGCACTGGCAGGCGGATTCTTAACCACTGTGCCACCAGGGAAGCCCAATACAGGACTTTCTTACAAACTTATTTTCACTCCCTTCCTATTACTACTTAATACAATCATAAATTCTAATAATAGGTTTTAGAGGCCTAAAACTAAAATATTTAGAGCAAAACAACTATAACAAAACTATTCTAACTTGACTTCAGATAAGAGAACATCCCTACAATTTAATAAAAACTGATGGTAAGTGGGAACAGTATTTTTGCTATTAAAATAATCTAAACTCTCAGACATCCAGTCATTTAAACGTATTGACTGAGTGCTCAGTCTATGCCAGGCCCTGTGATAGGTACTGAAGACAACTAGTTCTTATGTCCATGGCAATGGGTAAAGCTACCCTTGGAGCTCTTCAAACACATCCTTCAGGCTGCATGCTGGGGGCTGGCTTCCTTTTCTCCTTCAATACTATTTGTGATATTGTATGCTAACTCACATATACGGAATCTAAAAATGGTACTGATGAACTCAGTGACAAGAACAAGGACGCAGATGCAGAGAATGGACTGGAGAACTCGAGCTTTGGGAGGGGGCGGGAGGTGAAGGGGAAGCTGAGACGAAGCGAGAGAGTAGCACAGACATATATATACTACCAACTGTAAAATAGATAGCCAGTGGGAAGTTGTTGTATAACAAAGGGAGTTCAACTCGAGGATGGAAGATGCCTTAGAGGACTGGGATGGGGAGGGTGGGGGGACTCGAGTGGGGGGGCTCGAGGGAGGGAGGGAATACGGGGATATGTGTATAAAAACAGATGTTTGAACTTGGTGTACCCTCCCAAAAATAATTAATAAATTTTAAAAAATTAAAAAAAAAATACTATTTGTGACATTTAGATTTTACTGAAGTAAAGATGTTTCGGTCTTTTTTTGTGAGTGGGGGTAAATATTAGTATAAATATTTGCCTAACAAATGCAATTATTCAATGTAATGATATGCCAAATTTTTATGCAGTGATAGGCAAATTTTTATGCAGATAGTAGAACATAAAAATGTAATCAATCTGTAATTAATTACCTTGTGGAGGTAGGGAAGACATCTGCCATTTCATGAATCGAAATCTCATAAACTAATCACCTAGAGCCATAAAAATGAAAAGTACACACCTATAACATTTGCATAGCAAATACTTAAGTTCAGTCATACTTATGCTTAAATTTGAAACTGATTTGTTGCTGGCTAAAAGAAGGGAAACAACAAGCCAAATGATATAAGGCAGAACTGATTTTTTTTTTTCTCCCTCTAAGTATGCACACACGCTTAGAAGGGAAAAAAATCCAGCTGTTTCAATTGACAAGCTTCCAAGTAACCAACATTTGGTACTCTGAACTGACCACTATTATCTATTCACGCAAAAACAAAACACACAAATAACCTGGACAGACACAAAGTTAGACATTTTTAAGAGTTTGCACAATTAAAAAATGACTACCCAAGCATTCTTCCCCAGCTTATGTTCATATATGATCACTCTCCTGTAATATTTATTAACTCAGTTTTAAATATTCATTACCAGGCAAATTTTAGCACGGTTTTATAGATCATACTTTAAGGATACCTCCCCCCACCTACAACTAAATTACCAGTATATTCTGAGCAGGTCCTACTTTGAAAGAATATGATGGAAAGAAGATGCTATATTCCTCAGACCTTTTTACAGCTGAAAAAATTCAGGGGAAAAACTGTTTAAGTCCTGTATCTGTAGCCAATTCAACATCCAAAGGCACAGGAAATATTCCTACATGACTGGCACCACAATGGGCACAGGAAGGAGGATTACAAAAATAATGATTAGTCCACACTTTAAAAATCCCTAATCTAGTGGGAAAGAAAGAAACAGTTAATTGTAATGTAACATTTTACTGTTATAACAAGAGATCTAGACACATGTTATGACAATGCAGAGACCTAGAGAAATCAAAGGACATTTGAGGGGCAAAGTAAGAGAAGGACACTCAGGGCAAACAATGCGTGTGAAAATGAAACCAGGAAGGCAAGTTTGGAAACAGCAAGCAATCTGATACGGTTTCATGACTGGAGGAGAATCACAGTGAAGATTATGAAACCAGTAAATTAGGCTGAGGCCAGAACACTGAGGGACTTATATGTCATGCTAGGGCTTAGACTTTTTCCTCTACACAATTAGAGATGTTGGAGACATTGAAGCAGGAGTGTGACACCACCAAGACTCTGCGTTTAGAAAAAGAATCTGGCAACAGTGTGGAAGAGAAACACTCCAAGTTGCACACACTTCAGACAGAGATCCCAATTAAAGTTTATTATTAGTCTTAGTGAAAGACAAAGTTATTAGCAGAAGGGATAGACTCAAGAATAATACTGAAAATACCAGATACTTGTGATTTGAATCACGTGCACATTTACACACTTGAAATACTATGAGGGTAGATGATATTATCCCAAATTCAAGGCCTAGGACTTAAGTTTATTTTGTATCTCTGTTGATCTTAGTTTAGTGCTCTTTAGTCTCATGTTTAGAAGTACATTATCAAATACTTACTAAGTTTCTATACCTAAGTAGCAGTTACAATACTAACAGTATGCAGGAGGTTATGGTTTACAGATATTTAAAAAAAACAATACCTGCATTTTTAAAATCTATTGAGACAAAATAGGGACCATAATTGATAAACAGTGATATAGAAAATAGTATTCATAGGCAATCTTTTAAGAATTATTTTCTTAAGAATTATTTTCATTCATTCTCACACACAGTGACTGCATGTGTACAACAATGACAATTTGCATGAAGATAACTGAATACTATTCATTAGTGGTGACAAATTGAAACTTTATTGTGATTTCAGCTGAGAGAATTCATAAGAAGGCAAAAATAACCATGGAATTGCTCATTTTAGGGGTTTTTAAAATATGTTTTGGGTTTGGGGGATTTGGGGATTTGTTTTTGTTTTTGTTTTGCCTGGGTGTATGTGGTTTGTTGTTTTGCGTTGGGAAAAAGTTTCTAGATCTCAAAATGGTAATTTAAGAAAAAAACTTATATCAAAGAGTTTTAGTAAGGTAGTTTAAGAAAAAAAACTTGTATCAAAGAGTTTTAGTAAATACCCAAACATAACAGGAAAGTCCTCACAAGACCCTCTTGCTTAATGTTAGGTTTGCTTAAGCGAAAATGGAATTGTTTAATAAGTAATACCACAATTTACTCACTTTGTGTAATTTCTTCCCACTCAGTTTTAGGTGAAAAAAATCAAGAAAAATATTCTCTCCACATAATTTATGCATAAGTGTTTTCCTGTTTTGAAACAGCAATGGCAACATCCCACAAAGGTCCTGAGGTTTTTTTTTAAAACATCATTTTCACAGAGGGGAGGAGTGATGTAGGATAAGCACAGATCAATAAAGCTTAGATGTTTCCTCTTGCTCTTAAAGCTTAGATGTTTCCTCTTGCTCTGACTCCGTTCTTCCACTAAGGACTACTTTCTGCATACAGCAAAATGTGATACAGGTACATTTACAGGGACAGGGAGGAGCACTGAGATGTTTATCAGTGATGAAGGGAAGGGAAAGCTCACCAGCACTCATACTCTCCCACCTTCCACACAAGTCTCTATCCAACTCTTTCTGTCCTTCTCACCCCCCTCCCCCTATACCGAACAGAAACAGCTTGGCTGACTAGGAACTGTGAAAACTGCCCTAAGCAAGTACAGCTAAATGAGGTGAGTTGTGACAGCTTCAAGGTGCATTTATTCACTATTTTAATGGACCTTCGGGAAGCAGTGGGAAAATGAGCCAGGCCTGCAAAAACAGCCTGGATTCTAGCCCTCTGACCAAACAGATTAAGACCCTCATTTGGAAAGTGGTGTGCTTGCCCTGAAGATTTATACCTTTCAATCACTTCACAGAGTTGCTTTCTTTTTCCCCTAAACAAAAATACCAAGACATACATTCCCCATGTTTACACACTGTGTTTCTTTTTTTTTAAATTTGCACTTTTTCATAAATTAAGCGGGGTTAAAAGAGAAGAGTTTTGTTTGGAAATTTAAATTCTAGTTAATCTTTGTGATGGACAATGAAAAGTACCATTTTGGTTTGCTCAAGCTCCCTATACCTTTCCTTCTAGTAAGGGAATCTGCCTCCATGGCCTAGAATTAGCCAGTCATAATATCTCATTTTTTGGAAGTATTAATTGGTCCAAAAGGGCCAGAGTCCTTCAATAGGCTGACAGGTAAATAACTATTGGGAGATAGGAACTCTCTCTTTCCATTGGGGTGGCTACACTGGGGCATATTTTCCTGTCTCATAGAACAAATCTGTCTTTCTTTAGCAGATAAAAATGATACCACACTACAAAGAGAAAGTAGTCTCTTCATTCAGTCATTCACTTAACATTTACTAAACATCTTCGGTGTGCTAAGTGTTGTGCTGGGCGCTGAGAATATAAAAACAAAGCAGTATGGTAACTGTACCTCATGAATCAAAAATCAAGACATTACCTGTTGAAATATTTTTACGTAACTTCCAGATGTGAGATGTCATCTGGGAGACTGTTTAGATTCAAAAACATGGTAACTTCTAAGACATTTGGGTAGTTTGAGGGGGGAAAAAATCATTATGATATCCAAAATTAGAAGTATAATAGAAAGAGGCAAATTTACAGTTGCCAAAATTATAAGGTGTCACCTGGCTCTCAGATCTTCTAGTTACAGTTTTTTAACACCATGTAAGACATAAGAATAAAAAAAGACTAGTGAAGTAAGAAAATATAAATGCTATCCCCTCACAAGTAGGATTGGGGATACCATAAAATATGATGAAAAGGCTTAGGTGCTGAGTTTATCTGATGTCAAAGTACCCATATGCTACATGTTTCCCCATATGTAAAACAGGAACAATAACAGTAGCTACCTCATAGGATTGAGAATGAAAGAATTTACTATATGAAAAACACTTAAATCAATACCTTGCACATGGTAAATAGTAAGTGGTTTTTGTTGCCCTATCACTTATTGCTGTTTCAACAAAACAACAAAACTGAGGGTCAAAGCAGGTTCTGAAAGAATATGAATGGCAAACACTGGAGAGTGACCTACAGCCATTATCAAAAAAAGACTATGAAGTTTGGAGGCGACTTATGACTGCTTTGAGATTTACAGGAAAGAGGAGTTTTAATCACTGCCTCCCTTAAACTGCATCTGCTTTGCTTTTTAATACTCTAAAGGGTTCTACTTTATTATGGGTAAGGACACGAGTATATTCAAGTTCTAAAATATTTGTTTCATGTGATTCCAAAGTGGACTCAAAATATATCAGGCCTTCCATGATCTTCAAGTTCCATTCCCTCTACCTTCAAAATATATCTGAAATCTGACCCCTTGCTCACTATTAGCGAGACAGTAATGGAAGTAGGGACACTATCATCTCTTGCCTACGTGAGTGCAATAGTCTTCTTTGCTCTCATCTCCCAGAGTCAGTTTTCCACACAGCAGCCAGGGTGAGCTTTCCCACATCCAAACGAGCACAGCCTTGGATGCTCATAACCCTCCAGTCACTTCCTGTCATGACCAGATTAACATTCATGAGTAACTATGTCCAAACTCATCTATCCTACGGCCTCCCTCTCCCTCTCTACGCGTTAGTCATTCTGGTCTTCTGGGTCCTGGAACACGCCAAGCCAATTCCGACTTCCATCTGGCCAAAATGCTCTTCTCCCATATTTCCACTTGGCCAGACTCTTGATTTCATTCAGATCTTTTGTCGAATTCACCTCCTCAGAGGAAAACCTCTCCCGACTACTCTGTCTTGTATAGTCATAGTCACGTCTCCTCCCCTCCCTTTCCCTGCCCTCTGTATCCCTTTTCTTCATAGTATGTATGTGACCTGGATTACAGGTGTATTTACCATGACAGGGACCTTGTATGTCTTATCACTGTAGGGCCTATAACAATGCCTGACACAAAACAAGTGCTCTAAAAATATTTGTCGAATAAATAAAAGCTTCTTAAAAGCATCAATTAATACATCTTTATATAAGCCAACTGAAGCAGAAATTATTATAAAACCTGTTGCTGAGCTCTTGTCTTGCTAAGGTGAAGCAGATACTGATAAAATACATGGCAAAAAAACATAGATAAATGCTAAGAAGTTAGCCATGGTCTCTGCTGACATCTAATACTACCTCTGTAGTGACTCTCAATTTAGATCTTGAATCTCGGCTCCCTGGAGTTCCAGTCTCACATCTAATTGCCTGGAAATGCACCCCACTTCCCTCTTCTTCCTATTCCTGCTGCCTTATTATCACTTCCCCCAAACATGTTAACCCTCTAGTATGCACTCCTCTATGTTGTTATGAGCTAATACTATCATATGAATATATACATGTGCAGGTACACATACTCATACGTAAACCCACACAAAGGTTCATGGACATTGTTCTACAAAAGAATAGGATATATTAATACATACTTCTGTATAGATTTCTTTCCTCACTTAACAATACCGCACAGAAAGTCCAAGTTGGCTCATATAATGCTGTTTTTTGATGGCCACACAGTATTCTATGTTGTGATATACTATATTTTATCCATTCCGCTATTAATAGAAATTTAGTTTGTAATTTTTGATATTATAAACAGTGCTCAAATAAACGTCCTTGTACACACCAGTGCTTTAATTCTTAGAGATAGATTCCCTTAAGTGAAATCATTAGGGCATGATATGTCTATTTTCAATTTTAATAGCTATTGCCAGGTTACCTTCCAAAAAAGGCAGTAACAATTCATATTTCCCTCAGCAGTGTCCAAATAACTTCCCACATCCCCATCCCAAGTAACAAGTGTTTTTGATCATTTTAATTTTTGCCAATCTTAAGGCTATAAAGTGATAGTTTGGCATTATTTTAATTTGCATTTCATTCACTGTTAATAAGTCTGACCATCCTTTGAAATATTATTGACCATCTGAATTTGCTCTTCTAAAATTGCCTATTCATACCCTTTGCCCATTTTTCTATTTGGTTGTGTCTTCTTATCAAATTGTAAGAGCTCTCTGCATATTATAAATACAAACCCTTTTATCTGACACCTCTGTTGCAAATATTTTATTTTCCAAATTTTCTGTGGACCATTAATTTTGTCTACGTTCTATTTTGCCATACAAATTTAAACTTTTATATAGCCAAAAAACTTTTTTTCTCCCTTGTCCAGCTTCTAGATTTCCTGTTTAATAAAGAAGGTTCTCTAGAGGATGATTTCTACCTAAATAGCAAAGTATAAAAAAAAAATGAAAAAATTTCCTTCCACATAAAATATGAGAAATCCTCTCTAAATTGTACTTTAAGAACCACCCCACTTGTGGTTTTTTTTTATATCTTATTCTTTTGATTCTCTAGTTACTACACTGCAAAATCTTGACATTGTAATTATTAAATAAATTTTCCACAAAAATTTGAAGATAAAAAAGATACTACAAAAGGATACATGTACCACAATGTTCATTGCAGCATCATTTACAATAGCCAGGACATGGAAGCAACCTAAATGTCCATCGACAAATGAATGGATAAAGAAGATGTGGCACATATATACAATGGAATATTAATCAGCCATAAAAAGGAATTAAAATGAGTTATCTGTAGTGAGGTGGATGGACCTAGAGTCTGTCATACAAAGTGAAGTAATTCAGAAAGAGAAAAATAAATACCGTATGCTAACACATATATATGGAATCTAAAAAAAAAAAAGGTACTGATAAACTCAGTGGCAGAGGAAGAATAAAGACACAGATGTAGAGAACAGACTTGAGGACACAGAGAGGGGAGGAAGGAGAAGCTGGGACAAAGTGTAAGAGTAGTATTGACATTTATAAATTACCAAATGTAAAACATAGCTAGTGGGAAGCAACTGCATAACACAGGGAGATCAACCCAATGACTGGTGATGACCTAGAGGAGTGGGATAGGGAAGGTGGCAGGGAGGCTTGAGAGGGAGGGGATATGAGGATATATGTATAAATACAGCTGATTCGCTTTGTTGTACAGCAGAAACTGGCACAACAGTGTAAAGCCATTATAATCCAATAAAGATCAAAAGGAACAAAAAAAGATACTAGATGTCACCTTGAACTTGCTATCCATTACAGGGACTCTCTTCTGCAACATCACTCTCAAACAATAATCTAAACTCTGCTTGCTCGTTTCCGATGATGAGATACTTATTACTTCTCTAGATCTTACCATTCCACTTTCCAGAAGTTTCTATTCATTTCATTCTGAGTCATCTATATTTTTTATATTCCTGTTGAAATAACCAAACTAAGCAAATATATAAGAGAAAGAAAATCACACTTAGTAATTTAACTGTGATGTTCTTAGTACCTGAAGATTATTCATTTCCTTTCCCCTTTCCTTCAAAGAACATCTTCTTTATGCCAAGTAGTAGGAATACAAAGATAAGGAAAATGCAGCTTCTGACCTTAAAGTCATGGAAAAGTAGCATATATATAATATATATGTGCATGTTGTAAATATATAAATAAATTATATACAGGGGAAAAACTACTGTACAGTGAAAATGTTACTCAAGATCTATTTTAAGGAATTCTAGTGCATATATTTGATAATAGCTGGGATAACTGCAAATTACAGAAGTTAACCAAGCTGAAGATTGAAAAAGACATTTACAGTATTGAGATAATTAAAATTTAGCACAGTATTCCTGAATCTGGCTCAATCAATTAAGCTCTAATTATACTGTTTTACCTAGATAATATTCATGTCAGGTAATATAATACATTTTATAAGAGATCTAAGAAGCCCCAGGCAATAGATCACATACCTTGAAAGGTAATCTGGCCTATATAAAAATTAAATTTTTAAAAAAAGTGTCCAGCTTGCAAATTTATTTGCTCATTAAGGGTCAGGTTTTCTTTGGTAATCAGTACTATCCCAAGACTGAGCAAAAATTTGGAAAACTATAAACATAAACATTTAAACATCTTGAAATTTTAAACAACTGAACATTGATTCACTGTGATTAAAAAAAAAGGGTAAAAAAATCTCCAATAAAATGCAATCATGATAATAATAAGAAATGAGCAGATAATAAATAAACAAAAGGCTAGCAAAATATACAAGAAACTGATTATCAATGCCTATTCCATCAAGGCAGCGATTGACTTCTTCTGTGAGATTCTAAAAGACTTTGCAGATCTTTACTTAGGGTTAGAGAATAACTTGCTTATTGATTTACTCAGTGTGGACAGTCACATTTAACAAATACATGTAGACTTCACTGGCAGTGAGCTATGGAAAGCATTTATCCATCCATCCATCAACTGGCACAACCAATTCCTAACTCAAACCTCACACTCAAAAACATGTGACCTTTCTGGAACAAAGATACAAGATAGTTCTGTTTGTATTGACCAGAAACCTTACCCTTGGCAAAGACAAATTTCTGCAAATTTTAAATTGAAGTAGTAATCAAAGTATAATATCTACCTGAAAATATATTTATTGTTCAATATTAAAGTTGAAATACTTGAAAATCACAAAAAGCACTCATAGGCAAAGAAGCAGCAAATTAAAGCAGAATTTCTTTATCAGACTATGATGCTAAAATAAGTATCAGGTAAAGGTAAACAAATAAAATAAAAAGTTGACAAAAAGATTTTAACTGCTAAAAGCTTCAAAACCATGAGTCAGGTTTATCCAGTATATTCAAGAAAACCTAGGGTTGTTTTAGGATAGCACAATTATTTGCCAAAAACAGACTTCTATCATCACAGCAGTCTAATGGTGTCAGCTATTTTGATTTATGTAGCTCCATTTTAATATGGCAGAGTTAGCTGAGCTCTCTGTTGTGTTTCTATATTTTCTATGATGCATTATTATAGATACACTTCATTAGCAGTGTTTACACCTCTGTCTCTTATGTTATTCTGTAAGCTCCTAGAGATAATAGTCTTTATATCCCTAGTACAAACACAAATTTTAGCCCTAGGTTTAATTCCTAACATGTATCTCTTACCTTCATAGACTCAAGAAGTTACGAGTTCAAATACGTATTGCAAGCTAGCACTAAAAGAAAGGTACAGTATCTTCAAAAACTAAACCAAAACAAAACATTACATTCTTTGTAAGCCTAACAAGCTAAATATCTTGAAATCTTGAATTCTAAAAAAGCATGCGGGGCTTGCTCTATTAAGTGTTACAATTATATGAGAGCCTCGCAAGTGGGTTCTAAAAATATTTAGATTCTCTATGGTTTTCTTCATCTGTGCAGTTATACTGACTCCAATTGTTTTCCATCTCTTTAAGCAAATGGAGCATCTGCCTGCAGATAACATAGTCCAACAGGTACTTTGAAAACATGGAAAAATTAAAGTACTAACAAAAAGCTATGAAGATTTTTTCCACACAATGTCTTGTTGTGGTTTTGTTGTTTTAATGCATGGCCTTACTTTGAGGATATATTTAAGCTAGCATAGCAGACTAAAATCAGTCATTCTTAAAAATAACAAAATAACAAGTAAACAAAATCTAGCTAGTTTAAACCATTACTACAAAACCAATTAATTTGTATTGAGTATAAAAAAGTACTCACATTGGCTCTTAGTAAAGAGCTTTAGGTGAGCAATCAAAATTCAAAAGAGAAAAGACCCCCTAACTAAAATCGAGTTGTTTGTAGACATGTTAAGTGAGTTGTCAGTGACTCAGACGTAAAATGTGATCAGTACTTATAAACCCTTCCCTTTGAAATACTCTAATATTAGAAAATGATTTAAGTGTCTGCCAGGTTTTAGAGAAAGAGATAATTTAGAGAAAGAGATACTTTGATACATCATTTAACAGGTATAAACTATTACTAATTTAGAGACTATAATTTTTATAAGCATTTTCACCTTAAACAAATGATCAAACATAACATCACCAATGAGACAAACTGACTTCCTGACTTGATGTATTCTTAACAAAAATGTTTAATACAAAACTAATCATGAGGAAAAATTAGATGAATCCAAATTGAGGCACATTCCACAAAACAAATAGCCTAGAACCTAACCAAGTCAATGGCAAGGAAGATCACCTTTTACCCCACCCATGCCCCCCAAAAAAGCTAAGAAACGATTCTAATTTAAAGGAGACCCTGACAACTAAATGCAATGTGTGATCCTTGATCAAGGGTGGGTCAGCTATAAAGGATTTTATTGGGATATTTGGGAAAATTTAAATATGGACTTTATATTATACAACTGGTATACCCATATTAAATTGTACAGTGTGATCATTATATTACATTATGTAGTAACAGTCCTTGTTCTTGGGAAATATATGCTAAAGTTTTTAGGAGAAAAAGTCATGAAATATTTAAGGAAGAAGAGTCACACTGTCTGCAATTTATTCTCAAATAGTCGGGGGAGAAAGAATTTATATACAGAGATAAAACAGATGTGGCAAAATGTATTCAACTGATAAATTCAGATAGAGTATACAAGTATTGACTGTTCTCTTCTTTAAATTTTGAAATTTTCAAATTTTGAAGAATTTTCACAATAAAAAGTTGGAAGGAATACTGAAACAAAAATTCTAGACATGAGAAAGCAACTAAAATAAAGAACGTAATGGACTGGGTTCACAAGCAAGTTCAACAGAACAGAAGAAAAAAATCAGTGTACTGGAAGAGAATGCAGACTAAAACACAGAGTGAAAAAAAAAGGTTAGAAAATATGGCAATGAGTGTATGAGCATATGAGACAGGGTGAAAAGGTCTAATAGACGTAACTGCAGTCCCAGAGAAGAAGAGAAAGAGATTGTAGCAGAAGCAATATATTAAGATAACAGCTGAGAATTTCCCAAAACTAGCCTTAGACATCAAGCTATAGATTCAAGAAGCAATATGGACATCAAAAATGACTAACAATACAAAGAAAACCATACGTTTAGGCACATGATAGTAAAAACTGCTAAAAAGAGGTGGAGAAACTCTTAAAAGCAGCAAAGTATTACCTTCAAAAGAGAAACTCAGCTTCTACTTCTCATCAGAAAGTGGAAGTCAGAAGACAACCAAATAAAATCTTTAAAGAGCTGAAAGAAAATAATGCCCTACCTAAATTCTATACTCAGTACTTTTGGACAAATAAAAATCAAAGGAATTTATCATTAGCAGAATTACACTAAAGGGAGTTCTAGCAAAACAAAAAGTCTTAGAGAAAAGCAAGGAAATACAGTGAGAATGTAGATCAATGGAAAGGGTGAAAATATGGGTAAATTTCAACAATTATATAAAACAATAAAAATTATGTCTTGTGGAGTTTAAAATATACTGAGAGTCTGAATTCACTTATAAGAACAGCACAAAAGCAGAGGGTGATACATGGAGTCAAAGTATGCCAAGGTCTTTGCACTGTCCAGGAAATGATAAAAGTAGGCATTTATATTAGTCTTTTATAACTCATGTTGTAATCTCAAAGAAATCACTAAAAGAATAGTGAAAGAATATTATAACAAGTTTATAGGATAAAATGGAATAATAAGAAATAATCCAAAAGAAGACAAAAAAGGAAAGAAAATGGCTTAGACCAGGTGGAACAAATAAAAAAAATTTTTAATTTTAAACTGAAATACATGTTGTCACAATAAATGTAAATGGACCAAATACTCAATTAAAAGATGTATTATCTTACTGAATCAAAAACAAAAATATATGCTGCTTACAAGACCACCTTAAATATAAAGATATAGAGAATCTAAAAATTAAAGGATGAAAGACATATCATGCAAACATTAACAACATCAATAAAATGAATTGTTGTTTATGCCCCTATGCATTCAATCAAATATTTTCTGAGCATCTACTATAATAGCACAACTTAAATATCACTTATTACAAATCACTCCAAGATGGCCCCAATGATTATTGCCTCTTAGTATTCACCTTGTATTCTTCAATGCTATATTAAATAGGGCTGATCTGTGTGACCATTAAAATATTATGAAAATGACAGAGTATGATTTCTAAAGCTAAATCATAACAGGATTTGTGATTTCCCCCTTTCTCTCTCTGGCATCACCTGCTCTGAGAGCAGCCCTGTGGAGAGAACCATGTGGTGAAGAACAGAGGCCTCCCGCCAACAGCTGGCATCAATTTGCCAGTCATGAGCAGTGAGCCATCTTAAATGAAGATACCCCAACCACAATAAACCCTGGCTGACATCTTGACTACAACCTCATGAGCCACCCCGAGCCAGCCACTTCTAAATTCCTCACATGTAGAAACAATGTGAGATTAAAATGTTTATTGTTGTTTTAAGCCACTACATTTTGGGATAATATGTTACACAACAACAGATAACTAATACATTTACTGTCTGATAGGAACCAGCACTTTAATTCACTTTGACTACAACAATCCATAGAGGCCGATACCGTATTATCATCATTTCACAGATGAGAAAAGTGAGGTAAACAAAAGTTCAGCAACCTGCTCAAGATCACAGTACTGTGGTGGAGCCAGCATTTGAACCCAAGCAATCTTCCACCAGAATCTGTTTGGGTTTTTTTTATTACTGTATTATACCGTACTATTTTTCACATACCAGGCATTGCTCCAGGTAGTTAACAGATGCAAAGCATCGTAGGGGGAGACAAACTGAAAACCAATAAATTAATGTAAATCAAGATGTCAGGGAGATAAACACTATTAATTAAAACAGAGAAAGTTAAAGGAATAAACATGAAGGGAGAGAATGGGAGTACAAGGTAGATAACATGGCTAAATAAGATCTGAAGAGATAACATTTGAGTTGATATCTGAATAAAGTAAGGGAAGAGTTTATATATGGACAGTCATATGGCTATACGGAGGTTGTTTCAGGCAGAAGCAAAGTAAGAGGAGAGGGCCTCAGGCTAGACTGTTCTTGGTACATTCAAGTAAATTAAGGCTGAAACTCAGAAAGCATGGAGAAAGTGGTAGCAGCTATGTTCAGAGAAGAAACCAGGCCAGACCAAGTAAGTATTTGTAAGCCATGGTAAGAACTCTATATTTTATCCGAAGTGTTATGAGAAGCCACTGGAGAGTTCTAAGCAGGGAAGTGAGACAATCAGTTAATGTTTTAAAAGAAAGAGTTGCAAAGTCTCTGTGGAGAAGACACTTTAAAGAGGTAAGAGGAGACACAGGGGAGATCATCAGGAAGCCACTGCAATGGGCCATCCTAAGTCCAACTCTAAGAGAAAAGTTAGTTCTGACTATGTTAGGTGGAGGTGGTGAAAAGGTGTCAGACACGAGATATTCTGAAGTTAGACTCAAAGAATTTGCTGACAAATTAGATGTAGAGTGTGAGAGAAAGAAAGGGGTCAAAGACAACTCTAAATTTTGGCCTGAATAGCTCAGCAAATTGAGCTGTCATGTAAAATAGGGGGGAAACACTTGGAAAGGAAGAGGTTGGGTAGAAAGATGTAATCAAGATTTATAAATACAGTTGATTCACTTTGTTGTACAGCAAAAACTTGCACAACAGTGTAAAGCAATTATATTCCAATAAAGACCTTTTAAAAAAAAAAAGAGTACTATTTTAGGCATGTGATGGGTGAGATGCCTGTAAAAGAACCAGGTAGAGATGGCAAGTAAGACCTGGAGATATAAATTTGGGAATCATGAAAGGAGTTCCAAAGTATTAACTGTTTTAAATCTTTTAAAAATTGTAGTAAAGGGACTTCCTACGTGGTGCAGTAGTTAGAAATCCGCCTGCCAATGTAGGGGACACAGGTTCGATCCCTGCTCCAGGAAGATCACACATGCAGCGGAGCATCTAAGCCCATGCACCACAACTATTGAGCCTGTGCTCTAGAGCCCATGAGCCACAACTATTGAGCCCATGTGCCGCAACTACTAAAGCCCACATGCCTAGAGCCCGTGCTCTGCAACAAGAGAAGCCACAGCAATGAGGAGCCCACGCACCACAATGAAGAGCAGCCCCCACTTGCTGCAACTTGAGAAAACCCGTGTGCAGCAACAAAGACCCAGTGCAACCAATAAATAAATAAATAAATTTATTTTTAAAAATTGTAGAAAAAAAAAACAAAAAATTTACAACCTTATCCATTTTTAAGTGTACAGTTTAGTAATGTTAAGATAATTCACATTGTTGTAAAGCAGATCTCCAGAACATTTTCATCTTGCAAAAGTGAAACTCTATACCCATTAAACAACAACTCCCCATTTCCCCTTCCCCCAGCCCCTGCAACCACCATTCTCGTTTGTTTCTATGAATTTGGCTAGTTCAGACAAACCATGTAAGTGGACTCAACAGCATTTGTCTTATTGTAACTGGCTTATTTCACTTAGCATAACATCTTCAAAGTTCATCCATGGTTTAACATATGTCATAATTCCCTTCCTTTTTAAGGCTGAATAATACCCTGTTGTACCTCTTGTCTATTATGATAGTGCTAATATGAATACAGGTGTCAAAGTATTTCTTCAAGACCTTGCTTTCAATTATTTTGGAGATATACCCAGAAATGGGATTGCTATATCTTATGGTATTTCTATGTTTAATATTTTAAGGAACTGCCATAAATGTTTCCACAGCTGCTGCACAATCTTACATTTTCACAAACAGTGCACAAGGGTTCCAATTTCTCCACATCCTCACAATATCTGTCATTTTCTGTGTTTTCTTTTTCACAGTAGCTATCCTAATAGGTATAAGGTGGCTACTACATTAATTTTAATAATATGTTCACGTGTCTGAACATGCGCTTTGTATATGCACAAAACACCCTATAAAGAAAAAACACAAGAACCCAGTAACAATAACTACCTACTAGAAAGGGAACTGGGAAGTGATGAGGGTAAAAGACTTTTTTCTGTCTAGCATCATATGTATGAACTACCAATTAAATACAAAACAAAATTTTAAGTTTTCTACATTTTTACTAGATGTAATCAAATTCTTCTAATTTTCCAGTGTGCCAACCACTTGTCTTTTTCATCTGCTTAAGCCTTTTTCCATTTTAATAATATTTTATAAAAGTAAAATTTGTATACACAATAATTCTTCCCAATAGTCAATGAAGCATTGAATTTTCTAGACTAGATCTAATAAAAAGCTAAAATAATTTAATAGTGGTCAGTTAAAATAGCCACAAATTAACAAGAGAAATAAGTTAAAAATTTGGTGTGATGAATTATCAGGATAAAAAAATTAAGGCAGATCCTTTCATGGAAAAATCTGTTCTCTCTTTATCATAATTTTACTATTTCTGTAGTTGTTTACTCTTACATAGAATGAATTCTTTTACTCACCAACAGGGGAATGTTTTAGTAAATAAATGCCACAACCACTGTTATATAGCTATTAAAAAAGGTTTATTTTATAATTTGAAGCAGAATACTGTAATTGATATTTGGCAAGATCAAATGTAAATATAGAGACAACACAGAAAAAATTATGGAAAGAAAGTAGACTAAAATGTCAGTAGGATTACCTTTGAATGAGGTGACTATAGGTGATATTTTTCTTTTTAATTTTTATTTTTCTAAACTTAAATTTATTATAATATATTCTTTTCATTAAAAATTGTGATGGTCATTTTTATTTGCAATATATCACATGAGTTTCCCCCCATTTTCGTTCAGTTAATCTGAGTTACATATTGCCTTGTGCATATTAATGCTGTTAATTCCAGTTACAATTTTTATATAAATGGGAAATTGTAGTAGAAACCTTGGATTTCTGTTAACAAATATTTACAACCCAATGAAACCTATCTGTTCTCTTCCTACCATCCAGCTCAGTTTCTTCTGTTTCTGAATTTTCATTGCATTTTGTTAACATATATTATATCTTACTAGTCTTCATATACAGTTTACTTTCATTTATTTCTTTGTATCCAACTTCTTACTTTCCTTGACTTCTTAGAGATCAAGGGTTACCTTCCCATTTCCTGGAGTACCCAAAACAATGTCACATGTTTCACAGATAGTTAATATCTACTAAATTATTGAAAGACATAGATTTAGAGTTAGAAGAGAACTTGACAAGAAATCTTCCCCACATCTCAAGACTTCGGAGACCTCCTGTTTTTATCTTCAAGAAAGTATGTAAATTATTAAGAAAACACCAACAGTTCACAGAGTTTAGGACCTCACATCACTTATGCATAGTTTTGGTACCCAAAACTCGTACTGAAAATTCACAGCTTGGACTCCCTCTGGCTTAGAACTGTGCTCCAGCACATTCTTTTAGGATTTGCCATGGTTTCCACATGATACATCTTTAAAACTGCAGATTTTTCAAAGTGATTTTCAAATTTGCAAAGTGATAAATGCCCTTTTAAAATCACTTGCTATTTAAGAATATGAAAACTGGGGGAATTTGAATATGAACTATATAATATATAATAGTATTGCATCAATGTTAAATTTCCCAAGTGAAATCTATGCTGAATTATTTGAAAGTGAAACATCTGCAAACAAGTCTGAAGTAATTCAGAAAGAAAAAAATCTGTACCTCTATTTAGATATATACACACATACACACACATGCATATATTAGAGAGAAAAATAGAGCATGTGCACAAATGCAGCAAAATATCGATATTAACTATCAGTGAATATAGGTGAAGGTCATACAGGGTTTGTTGTACTATTCTTGCAACTCTGGTGAGGTTTGATTTTTTTCAAAATAAAAAGTTGGAGAAAAATAAATAAATACATTCAAAGCCCACCCCAACTCCAACAATATTCATTTCATGCCTTTAGATCTTTTAGATATTCTCCAAAAAACAGAGCTTTGTGGCATTGATACTTTTATTTAGTAGCACAATAGAATTTATCTAAACTTCCCTAAGAAGAAATAATATCAGAAGTCAGTTACTACGGAGAGCTCTCATATATAAATATCAGTACCAGCTTCCTTGCTTTCATATCAAAATGGCATGTTAAAATATGAGGCACATTTAAATTCTCCAATAATGTTTTAAAGGGTAGGGAAAGTATGAGAAAAGGATCCTAGATATTCTTGTTTCTGACACTGACAAAGCAATTCAGAAAGGGCTTCACCTTTACAACCATGGTGTCAGTTCACAAATATTGATACGTATTCTTTTCCATATAAATTACAAGATTCAGTTAGAGAATAAGAATATGGTTAAAAACGGATAGAATAATCTGAACTAAAAATGAAATTCTTATACATCTTAGCAACTAAGATAATTTTCAAAAGCCTACAAGTGAGCTTTCATAAGTAAGAAAACGAAATTGAGACCCCCAAAGGTTCAGCATCATAATCCCTATCACCGCCACTGCCAATATTAAAGCCTTTCTCTCCTGTCTCCTGAGTATCACAGTTAAATAAACAGAGAATTGGAAATATTGTGACTTAGATAGAATTAGTTATACTGATATTTAGTCCCTGTCATATAGATTAATCTCTTCCCAAATCCTAAACTAAATTTCAAAGGATTGAAATCATATTAAAGGAGATGAGGGAGAAAAAAAAGAGAAATGAGTTTGTCTAAATTAAATTGTTATTGCTAAAAGCCAAATTATACTTACTTTTCTATTTAAAAATAAACAAATATTAGAAATGTGTAATAGAATAATATCTCCCCCACCCACCCACCCAAGATATTCACGCCCTACCTTCCCCTCTTCCACCAACCTGGGAATATGCTACTTTACATGACAAAAAGGATTTTGCAGATGTGATTAAGAGTATGATACTTGAGATGTTGAGATTACCCTGGATTATCCCAGTGGGCTCAATTAAATCGCATAAGTCCGTAAAAGCAGAGAACTTCAACTTGCTAGGCCAGAGAGAAATGAAACTGAAAGAGGAGGAAAATTTCAAAGCCTGAGAGCAACTCAACCTACTGTTGTTGGCTTTGAAAATGAAGGAAGGTGGCCATGAGCCAAGGAATGTGGGCAGTCTCCAGAAACTGGGAATAGCCCTCATCTGACACCCAGCAAGAAGATGGGATCTCAGTCCCACAACTTCAAGGGGCTGAAGGAAGCCCTGTGACACCTTGATTTTAGTCCAGTGAGACCTGTGCTGGACTTCTTAACAAAACTGAAAGATAATAAATTTGTGTTAAGCCAACTAATTTTGTGGTAATTTGCTATAGCAGCAACTGAAAACTAATATAAATATAGAACTAGGTTTATTGTACAGGTGATTGATGGGATTCTATGGAAAACGCCAGGTTTAATCTGGAAAAAAATAGGAATGAGAGATTTGGGTTATATCAACACACATTATAAAATTGAGGAGTTTGCCAAATAAAGTGCATGCCACCAGCTTCAGAGGCACTAAATGAAAGACTTAAAGATCAAGATAGAAGTTCGCTTCTCTTTTTCAAAAACCTATAGTCCTCATTAGTTCAAAACTGCAACTTTTATAAAGTGACTTAAATTGATAACATAAATGAATTTATCTGTTGTGAAACTCATCCATATGTTTCTTTCAATACGTGGTGTTCATTGTTTTAGAATAACACCTCTACCTGAACAATCAAGATACACAGAAACAGATTTAGATGGTGAACTACAAAGGCAGACCTAAGCAGGCTTATAAGCGTATAAGCTTTGGGGGATAAAGTAAGTGGAGATCCTCTAAAAAGTATCTCTGAAACCCTGTGTATTCTTTGCTCAGACGCATACTTCTAGAAAGTAATATGCATTACTAAACAGAAAATCACTGAAGGAAACTAGGAAAATTAAAAACAAATCACAAACAAGCAAGCAATCAGAAAGAACACTGCCAGAAAAGGAAAGAGTAGATAAGATGTGTATTACTTAAGTAATATGGATGGAGGTAGTGACAAAGAAAACCAGGTATCAATCAATAGGTTAAGAGCCCACTTTCAGATTCTGATTTTATGAAATAGTAGCATATTGAGAATGGAGCCCCTTCTTCCTGACTTTCTTGGGCCAGGTACTTTTCGCAATGCTTCCAACCTCAAAGACAATGGTTAAACATAACCATGATTCCTAGGATGATAAAAGGTTTGCTACTGGTGGATTCAAAAGTTAAGTTAGGGAGTAGAGAGTGGGACATCCTGCTTTTGCGTGTAAAAGACAGAGACAGAGACATTCTGAAAAAGTTAATGAGAGGAATAAAAATTCATCTATGAGAGCAATCTTTTCTAATTCCTCTTCATCTCCCAGATCTTTTAAGGATGGAATGGCCCAGGGCACAGTCTTTGAGCCTCTTCTCTTTATCTACACTCAATCCCTTAATTGCTTTAATTATCATTTATAAACTGGCACCTACCAAATTAATGTCTTCAGCCAAACCATTTACCCTGAATTCAAGGCTCACATATACAATTGCCTACTCCCCATCTTCACTTGGATATAAAATGGCATCTTAAATTCAAAATACCCTGAGATAGGACTTCCTAGGTGGCACAGTGGTTAAGAATCCACCTGCCAATGCAGGGGACACAGGTTTGAGCCCTGCTTTGGGAAGATTCCACATGCCATGGAGCAACTAAGCCTGTGCGCCACAACTATTGAGCCTGTGCTCTAGAGCCCGTGTGCCACAACTACTGAAGCCCATGTGCCTAGAGCCTGTGCTCTGCAACAAGAGAAGCCACTACAAGGAGGAGCCTGCACAACACAACAAAGAGTAGCCCCCGCTCACAGCAACTAGAGAAAGCCCATGTGCAGCAACAAAGACCCAACGCAGCCAATAAATTAAATAAATTTAAAAAACAAAAACAACAACAACAAAAAATACCCTGAGATGAATTCCTGATCATCCCACTCAAAATCATTTGATTTTCTTGTCTTTATTAATGACAGCACCATTTTCCCAGTTGCTTGGGTCAAAATTTTTGATCCCTTTTTCTAATCAATATAATTATTCTCTCAGGCATGTGTGATAGAAACCACATGATCTTTGAGAGTCTGACAGACCTTGAGTTCAAATTCCAGGTCTTCAACTTACTTTCTGGATGACCTAGTCTGAGATATTTAACCTCTCTGCATCACAGTCATGAGGATTGAGTGACATAATACAGATTAAGTAAGCATCTTGCACAATGCTGAATGGGAATTATTCACATGGCAGATAATCTTCCAATACTCATTCTTCTCTTTCTTTCGAAAACATAGCATCTACATTTCCTGGCCTCATGTGCAGACAGATGTATCCATGTGACTAAGTTCTGGCCAACAGGATATGGGCATGAAATGTTGTATGTAACTTCTAGGTCACATATTTTTTTAAAAGTTCTCCACTTGTTTTCTCCCTGTCCCACAGATGAGAATATGAATGTGAGGGCAGTGATTCAGATTCATCTTTGTAGACAAGAGCAACAACTTCCTTAGGGGGTGGTAGAACAAAATAAAAAGAATGATATCCCTGGATGACACTGTGGAACAGAGCTGCCCAACTCAGAACTGACCGCCAACCCAGACTCATGCAAGCAAGAGAAATAAACCTATTTTCTGCATGCAAAATGATAATGCCTACAAGTAAATTCACTTTATTACCTAAAATGTATCTGAATCTTTCAACAGTGTATTTTCCAAGCGAAGTTTTCCAGAATACCCTTACAAATGTATGAATTCTCAAAAGGTATGTTACTACTGAAAAGAATCATGTGAACAAGAAAAAAGAAAAAAGAAAGAAAGAAACCCAAACTCAGCATGTATGGGAATTTGTGGCAGCATGTTAAAAATGAAATCTTTTCCCTTGAATATTATACCCTGATGCTTCATGACTATTCATTTGATAAGATTTATTCAGAATAATAGCATACTGGATTTTCAATTAGATATGAAATAAAACTTTCAGTGGGAAACGTTAATAGAAAGCTGAGGGGGAAATAAACATATCCTTGCTTTTTTGCTTACCCCTAAAAGTAAAGTACTATAGGTCTGTCACTGAGCAGTTGATTCCTGCGACCCATATTATAAGTGACGACTTTGTTTTCCTGTTTTCCCAGAAGCCAAATGATAATTTTTTACTTATACCCTACCAGTGACAACACTTTTATGCTTTTTGGTGAGCTGAAAAAAATGTCTCTAAAAATACGAGTTCATACTGAATGGACAAAAACAAAGACTTTGATTGCTGAACTTTAATAAATCTTAAAGTAATTAAAAGGCAGACTGCAATTCCTAAACAAATTTTCCTCATTTCAGGAAAGCAAAGGAGTTCTAAACACCATAAAGTCCCCTAAGTCCAATGCTGCCTAGGATTCATTCATATAAATCCTTTCATACCTTGAAAGTAATTAAATAATCATGGGTGGCCATAATTATATTACTTTACATGTCCTTAGCATAGTGGTGAAAAGCATAAACTATGAAGCCAGACTGCCAGGATTCACAGTACGCATCCGCCAGTTAATATTTTTGTGTGTTAGGGCAAGTTGCTTAATTTCTCTGCCTCAGTTTCCTATAAATGGGGATTATTAATAGAACCTGGCTCAAAGATGTTGTTTATGAGGACTTAATGATTCAATTAAAGAAAGTACTCAGAACAAATGTTATTACTGTTGTCTTCCTAGATCTCAAGTTTTTTCCTTCCATGTGCAGGCATGTGTTTATTATGTATCAATCATATATCAAAATATACTGTGAAACAGACATATATATATCTAAAGACCTGCAAAATCACTTGTCTTAATCTAAAGCTTCAATTCCTCAGAAGGCTCATAGTTACAATTTCTAGAGACTACTTATTTCATTCATTCAACAATCAGTTATTAAGCACTTACTATACAGAAAGTGTGGTAATAGTTGTGATAAAAATGAAAAGATAAATTCCTTGCCTGCAAGGAGCTCATTGTGAGAGCAGCGCTGTCCCAACAGAAATATAATGCAAGCCACAAAGGTGAGCCAAATGTAGAACTTTAAACTTTCTGGTGGCTACTTAAAAAAAACTAAAATGAAACAGGTGAAATTATTTTAAACAATATATTTATTTTAACCCACTATACTCAAACTGTATCATTTCAATAGATAATCAATATTAAAAAATTACTAGTGGCAAGTTTACATTCTTTCTTTCTTTTTTTTTTTTTTTGGTACAATGTCTTCAGAACTCAGAGTATATTTTATACTCACAGCACACCTCAATTCAGAAGCTGAACTTTCCTTGGAAACACTGATCTTTACCCACGTCTTCCCTTATTCATCCTATTTCCACATTACAAAAGCTGCGAACTATGTCATCCAATAGACTAGCCACTAACCACATGTGGCTATTTACGTTTAATTTATATTAAATAAAATTTAAAATTCAGTTCCTAAAAAAATAAATTAAATTAAATAAAATTCAGTTCCTGATAAACAACAAGGTACTACTGTATAGCACAGGGAACTATGTTCAAAATCCTGTGATAAACCATAATGGAAAAAGAATGTGTATATATATATATGCACACTGAATCACTTAGCTGTACAGCAGAAATTAATACATTGCAAATCAACTATACTTCAATAAAATAAATTTTAAAAAAGAAAACAAAAAAAAAGAAGAAGAAAGAAAGAAAATTCGTTTCCTCAGTCGCAGTAGCCAAATTTTAAGTCCTCAACAGAACTTGTGGCTAGTAGGTACTATATTGAATTCTGCAGGTCTAGAGAGACAAGTGTGCAACAACTACATTGATGATTTCTACAGTGGAAGTATCTGCAAAGTACAGAAGGAACATGTAAAAGGTAGCACTGGGAACTCCCTGGCAGTCCAGTGGCTAGGACTCTGCACTTCTACCGTAGGAGGCACGGGTTTGATCCCTGGTTGGGCAATGACTTGATTGATTGATTGCCTCGCCACATGACTTGCAGGATCTTAGTTTCCCAACCAGGGAACATATAAAATAATAGTTTGGCAAACATTACCTCAAGTTTAACTGAGCATTTTACCATCAACACCAAAGAATTTTCAAACAGTCAAATGTTAAGAAACTTTGAAACAGGAGAAGTTACAATAGACACCACAGAAATAAAAAGCACCATAAGAGATGACTACAAGCAACTATATGTCAATAAAATGGACAACCTGGATGAAATGGACAGATTCTTAGAAAGGTATAACCTTTCAAGACTGAATCAGGAAGACCTAGAAAATATGAACAGACCAATCACAAGGAATGAAATTGAAACTGTGATTAAAAATCTCCCAACAAACAAAAGTCCAGGACCAGATGGATTCACAGGTGAATTTTATCAAACATTTAGAGAAGAGCTAACACCCATCCTTCTCAAACTCTTCCAAAACATTGCAGAGGAAGGAACACTCCCAAACTCATTTTATGAGGCCACCATCACCCTGATACCAAAACCAGACAAAGATACTACAAAAAAAGAAAATTACAGACCAACATCACTGATGAATTTAGATGCAAAAATCCTCAACAAAATACCAGCAAACAGAATTCAACAACACATTAAAAGGATCATACACCATGATCAAGTGGGGTTTATCCCTGGAATGCAAGGATTCTTCAATATACGCAAATCAATCAATGTGATACACCATATTAACAAATTGAAGGATAAAAACCACATGATCATCTCAATAGATGCAGAAAAGGCTTTTGACAAAATTCTACACCCATTTATGATAAAAACTCTTCAGAAGGTGGGCACAGAGGGAACCTACCTCAACATAATAAAGGCCATATATGACAAACCCACAGCAAACATCATTCTCAATGGGGAAAAACTGAAAGCATTCCCTCTAAGATCAGGAACAATACAAGGGTGTCCACTCTCACCACTACTATTCAACATAGTTTTGGAAGTCCTTGCCACAGCAATCAGAGAAGAAAAAGAAATAAAAGGAATCCAAATCGGAAAAGAAGTAAAACTGTCACTGTTTGCAGATGACATGATATTATACATAGAAAATCCTAAAGATGCCACCAGAAAACTACTTGAGCTAATCAATGAATTTGGTAAAGTTGCAGGATACAAAATTAACACACAGAAATCTCTTGCATTTCTATACACCAACAATGAAAGATCAGAAAGAGAAATGAAGGAAACAATCCCATTCACCATTGCAACAAAAATAATAAAATACCTAGGAATAAACCTAACCAAGGAGGTAAAAGACCTGTACTCAGAAAACTATAAGACACTAATGAAAGAAATCAAAGAAGACACAAACAGATGGAGGGACATACCATGTTCTTGGATTAGAAGAAACAACATTGTGAAAATGACTATACTACCGAAAGCAATTTACAGATTCAATGCAATCTCCATCAAATTACCAATGACATTTTTCACAGAACTAGAACAAGAAAGTTTACGATTTGTATGGAAACGCAAAAGACCCCAAATAGCCAAAGCAATCTTGAGAAGGAAAGATGGAGTTGGGGGAATCAGGCTTCCTGACTTCAGGCTATACTACAAGGCTACAGTGATCAAGACAGTATGGTACTGGCACAAAAACAGAAATATAGATCAATGGAACAGGATAGAAAGCCCAGAGATAAACTACGGTCAACTCATCTATGACAAAGGAGGCAAGGATATACAATGGAGAAGAGGCAGCCTCTGCAATAAGTGGTGCTGGGAAAACTGGACAGCTACATGTAAAAGAATGAAATTAGAACACTTCCTAACACCATACACAAAAATAAATTCCAAATGGATAAAAGACCTAAATGTAAGGCCAGACACTATAAAACTCCTAGAGGAAAACACAGGAAGAACACCCTTCGATGTAAATAACAGCAAGATCTTTTTTGATCCACCCCCTAGAGTAATGGAAATAAAAACAAAAATAAATAAGTGGGTCCTAATGAAACTTCAAAGCTTCTGCACAGCAAAGGAAACTATAAGCAAGACAAAAAGACAACCCTCAGAATGGGAGAAAATATTTGCAAACGAATCAACAAAGGATTAATCTCCAAAATATATCAACAGTTCATCCAGCTCAATACCAAAAAAACAAACAACCCAATCAAACAATGGGCAGAAGACCTAAATAGGCATTTCTCCAGAGAAGACATATGGATGGCCAAGAGGCACATGAAAAGCTGCTCAACATCACCAATTATTAGAGAAATGCAAATCAAAACAACAATGAGGTATCACCTCACACCGGTGAGAATGGGCAACATCAGAAAATCTACAAACAGTAAATGCTGGCGAGGGTGTGGAGAAAAAGGAACGCTCTTGCGTTGCTGGTGCGAATGTAAATTGATACAGCCACTATGGAAAAACAGTATGGAGGTTTCCTTGCAAAACTAAAAATAGAACTACCATATGACCCAGCAATCCCCCTGCTGGGCATATACCCAGAGAACACCATAATTCAAAAAGACACATGCACTCCAATGTTCACTGCAGCACTATTTACAATAGCCAGGACATGGATGCAACCTCAATGTCCATCAACAGATGAATGGATAAAGAAGATGTGGTACATACATACAATGGACTATTACTCAGCTGTAAAAAGCAATGAAACTGGGACATTTGTAGAGACATGGATGGACCTAGAGACTGTCATACAGAGTGAAGTGAGTCAGAAAGAGAAAAACAAATATTGTATATTAACACATATATGTGGACTATAGAAAAATGGTACAAATCAACCAGTTTGCAAGGCAGAAATAGAGACCCAGATGTAGAGAACAAACATATGGACACCAAGTGGGGAAAGTGGGGAGGGTTGGGGGGGATTGAATTGGGAGATTGGGATACCAAATTGTACACTCTAAATATATGCAGTTTATTGTAAAAAATCAAAAAATAAAAAAATTAAAGAAATTTTGAGATCTTGCTTCTTTGGAGAGTTTCAGAAACTAGGTTTCAAAATTAGTCTGAAGGGACTTCTGACAATGATGCTAAATAATTTCTGCATCCAACAATCTCATATAGTGGAAGCCAACCATGAAAACTTCAAGAGCCAAAAGACATCTGTACTGTTTAACTGCCATTGAGTTCCCGGAATATCACTTAGAATTGTTCCAGAAAGTCTTATTTGTCTAAGCCGCCTTACAATATTGAGCTATCACATATAACACAGAGGATTAAGATTTTAACACAGAATAAGTAAAATAAAAAATTAAAATGAAAACTTGTAAGGAAAATATTTTGATTCCCTTAAATCATAAAATATTGAAGTTGGCACAACTACATATCCCAAACAAATATTTGTAAGAATCACATTCCAAATCCAAAGCAGATAAAGAAGAAAAGTTGTGAAGTAAGTCAACTTCAGAGTCAACGTCACTAGATACAACCCTAACACTCTCTAGAGAAAAATTATTTTTTAATGAAACAGAATTGTATTCAAACTAGTATTTAATTTTGTTTTTTTTTTTTAGCTCTTTATTGGAATATAACTGCTTTACACTCTTGTGCCAGCTTTTGAGGTACAAAGTGAATCAGCTGTATTTATACATATATCCCCATATCCCCCCCCTCCCTCGACTCCCTCCCACCCTCCCTGTCCTGGCCCTCTAAGGCATCACCCATCATTGAGTTGATCTCCCTCTGTTATACAGCAGCTTCCCACTAGCTATCTATTTTACAGTTGCTAGTGTATATATGTCTATGCTACTCTCTCACTTTGTCCCAACTTCTCCTTCACCCCCCCGCATGCCCACCCCCACCCCCCCGCAACACACTAGTATTTTAAGTATAAGATCTAACTGCTCCAAACTGGTCCATTCAATAGATATTTAGTAAATCAGTTTCTATTGTAAAGATTTACTTTTCCTCCATTTTAACTATTTATATCTCAAAACATAAAATACATTTCAGAACCTTTGTTCTTCATAATCCTAAACAACATTCATGCAAGAAAAAATAGCTAAATTTGCATTTTACACTATTTTAAATAAAATACTATTTCAATTCATCTTATTTAGATAGCAATTACTACAACTCAACAAGTCCCAAAAGATAAGGAAGTCTAGCTGGCAGGTAAATATCACTTAAAGTGTTAAATGTACCCCAGAAAACTGGGATTTGATTAACAAAGATTTTAATTTTCCCCTTTGATTTGCATCACAAAATCAGACAGGCAGGCCAATATTCAGTGTTTCTGTCTCTAACAGGCAAAAGGTAAGTAAAAATCTTAGCAGAATCTTTCAGCATCAAAAAAGAAAGGGGTGAAGTGGGGGGGAGGGGGGACTGAGCAAGCGCTGCTCTGCTCCTTGCTAGAGTTTATTAATATGAAAATATTAATATAGAGCCTTAATATGTTGATTTAAGGCACCAACATCTCTCTGGCTCACACCCCCAATTCTAGGTACTCTAGGTACCAATTTCTCTCAATCCCCTAAAGTGTATTCAAAAGAAATCCCCATCAACTACCATTTCTCTGCTTCCTCTTTACAGCAAAATCTACTGAAAAAGCTGCATCTACTTTTTATTTCTACTTTCTTAATTCAATGCATTACATATAGGCTTCTAAGCTCTACTACTTCAATGAAACAGCTCTTCTCGACGTCATCAATGACCCCTATTTTTAAAAAAGCCAATAGTCAAAACCTCTCTGACCTCACTAAAAAAAAAAAAAAATCAAACAAAACAAAAAACCTCTCCGCGTCCTTTGACCCAATTGGTTACTTAAAACATTCATCTCTGATACACAGGTTCCTACCTCATCATTTGCACCCTCTCTGTAACTCTTTCCCTCATCAGACTTCTAAAGCCTAGGGTGCCACAAAAGTCTATTCTTGGCTCTTTCCTCTTTTCAATTTATACTCCTCTTCCAGGTAATCCCATCTAGACCCAATGCTTCAAATATCATATATGTGTTGACTCTGCGACTGAAATCTCTAGCCTGGATCTCTTCCCAGAGCTCCAGAGTCACAACGACAACCACTACTCCACATCTCCACTAGGATGTCTAATGAGCGTTTCAAATTTAATCCTTGTTAATATCATCAGCATCTACTAGATCCAAGTTTTTTGTTTTTAAGTATTTTTTTGAACAGTTCTATTTGTAAGGATTGATATTCTATGACTTTTATTTTTTTTAGAAGTCTTCCAAATAACAAAGAGAAGTTTTACTTTAAAAAAAAAATCGATAAAAGTCATTTTATCTTGCGATTACCATATGGGTCCCACTGGACCCTTTCATAAATCTAAGATACTATGGGGCCTCAGTAACCTTGTTTTTCCTTTATCTTGAAATCTCCTGCTAGTTCCCCATCCTGAAAATTATCTCATCATTACTTATCAATTATTTCCAACTATACTAAAAAAAAATAAAATAGAGGATGGAAGAACAATGAAATTGCCTAGAAGGATGATGTACTACTGTACCATCCTTCAGTTTTCTTACTGTATTACCCAAAGTATTGCCTCATCTTTCAAAAAGAAGTCTGGAGATACCATCCTTGTATTCTTCTTGGGTTTATTTTTTTCTTTTCATGCTAAAGTTTTAGTTCAGTGTTATGCAACTGCATAAGTATAAATATTTGTTTAATATACAATTATGACATCCATCGAGAATTTTAGAGAAAGTAAGATTGCAAACACTTTACTGTACACATTCTAACAAACTTTTAAGCTGGTAAAGTTGAGAACTCAGAATATTTTGTTTTCTACCCATAACAGCAAAGAGAAGAAAACTGACAGAGAAAGATATTTTACAGTTGTTAGATGGTGAATGTGAAGAGGCAGATACTAGTAAAACTTCAGATTATGAATTTTCAGATGACAATATATTAAATAAATTTTCTCAAATCTAAGAAGCAATGAGTGTACAATATACTTTTGAAGGACAAAAAGAAAATATGGGATTCACAGTCAATTAAACAAGGACTTCATTGTGTAATACATTACAACAAGAACCAGGATCAAGGTCCCACTGTATAGCACAGAGGACTATATTCAACATCCTGTGATAAGCCATAATGGAAAAAAATATGAAAAAGAAAGTATATATATGTATCACTTTGTTATACAGCAAATTAATACAACATTGTAAATCAACTATACTTCAATGAAATAAATACATAAATAAAAGAGCCTGGACTACCCCATTTACCTAAAAGGATATGTGACAGTATTCTTTCATCTTTTATGATGGTTGTGCAGCAAAATTTACTTGATAAATAAAGACCATAGGTGGATAAATGCTGAAGGCGGGTTCTATATACAAAGGTACACAGAATGAAACATGATGTAGAAATGAAAAAATTCACTGGATTGATCACTCTAATTGGAGCTTATAAATCTAAAAAATGAAAATGGTTTTCAACTGAAAGTGGTCATCCTTTCTTCAACAAAATCAAAGTTTTCAAAAGTATTTCTGCACTTTCTTGACAATGAAAATACAAGAACCAGAAGTAATGATAAGCCATGGCCTGTTAGAGATGTATTTGAAATCAGAGAGCAGTATTTATTCAATGTATGTGTATCAGGTTTATGAATGGCAGTTGATGAGCAGTCATATGGAAGACTTCTCCTATTTTGAATATGTGCATGCCCTCACAACCAAGTTCATTCTATGAGGCCACCATCACCCTGATACCAAAACCAGACAAAGATATCACAAAAAAAGAAAACTACAGACCAATATCACCGATGAACATAGACGCAAAAATCCTCAACAACATACTAGCAAACAGAATCCAACAACACATTCAAAGGATCATACACCAAGATCAAGTGGGGTTTATCCCAGGGATGCAAGGATTCTTCTATACGCAAATCAATCAATGTGACACATCATATCAACAATGAAGGATAAAACCATACAATCATCTCAACAGATGCAGAAAAAGCTCCTGACAAAATTCAACACCCATTTATGATAAAAACTCTCCAGAGAGTGGGCGTAGAGGGAACCTACCTCAACCTAATAAATAATAAAGGTCATATACGACAAACCCACAGCAAACGTCATCTTCAATGGTGAAAAACTGAAAGCATTTCCTCTAAGATCAGGAACAAGACAAGGATGTCCACTCTTGCCACTATTATTCAACCTTATCTCTTATTGCTCTTCCCTCCTTGGCTCACTGTTCTTCAGCCCCAGTGGCCTCCTTTCTGTCCCTGAACATAAATAGATTTGCTGTCTGTCACCTTGTGGTTCTTTCTGCAGGGAATGCTCTTAAAGCAGGTCCTCCCATGGTTTCCTCTTCTCATCCTTCAGGTCTCAATCCAAATGTCACCTCTACAGTAAAGGCTTCTCTGACTCTAGCTAAACAGCTCTTGCCATACACCATGCCATCACAATCTACTAATACCTGTTTTATCTTCCCCACATTTATCATTTTATCTTACGGACAGATAATCTATCTACCCCCTCTACAATCTTCTTAAGAGTAGGAACTTACTATCCAGTTCACCGCTGCATTTCTATCACCAAGAACAGGGCCCAGGCACTTAACAGGTACTCAATAAACATTGGCCATTTAATCGACAAAAAGGAATCCATGAAAGTTACCATGTACTCCTTGCTGAAGACAAGATGAGAGGTGTACAGGTCGGCTCCACTCCCCCACTTATTCCATATTCCTTATTGAACAAGGAATAGAAATGTCTGTATACCAATCTATCACTATCATATAGTCTCAGACTCAAACAGTCTATCAGTATTAATATGTTTAATCTGTATGGGACAAATAGGAAATTGCACATGTGTAAAAAAAGAGAATGATAGCTCTGCCCTCCTCCAAACTCCTTTCCCTAAAGAAAAGCCTGTTTACAAATATCAAGCAAATGAAAAGCTGCCAAATTTTGGTTTCTCTCAACATCCATGCTGGTTTAGTTCCACTGAAAAGAAATATGACTCAGAATAATGTAGGGGCTGGTCAGGCTCTTTCTCCTCCCCTAACTCATGACTGCACACTACAAGGTCAACTTTTAGCAAACACAATCCAATAAGTGCAAGAGGGCTTGGAAAGTCTGTGAAAAAAATCAGCTCAAAACCATCTATACTACTAGAAAAAACAACCTAAGCATGTGCTCTACCGACTGTGAATAAGTGGTATTGTCATTATTATGGTTTTAATTTTCAACATAGTAGCTGTTACAAATATCTAGGTATTTCAACAAAACTATATTGGCATACTAAAATATTCAAATGCTCTTTTGAACCCTTGATGGGAAAGCTATGTAAATCCTATGAAGCCTATTCATAAAAAGTGATGCATTAATTAACACCCATAATAACACCAGCATCCCATGTTTCTGCAGATTAGTGAAACAAGAACTGATAATAAGTGTATGAAACTAGTTATTACATCCTTAAAAGCAAGGAGAGGTAAAACTTATAACAGCTGTAAACCAACTGTCAATACTACCTTGAAATTTAAAACCATAAAAAGAACTGCATTTTAGATAATGAAAACATCTTACCATATTTTTTGTTTTACTCCTCACTTTTCAGTAAAAGGACACTTTCTTTTAAGCATAATTTTCTTAGGGCCCAAAGGAATAAGAGTTGCATATTCTGCATCTTTTTTTTTCAAATGCCATTAAAAATTATTTAATCCACCTGTTTACAGGACAAAGCCACTGCTATCTATAAAATGTAGTATATCAAATTCTACTTTCTCTCCTGACTCACATTCATAATTTGAAACCAATTTCTGGGGCACAACCCCCATTAAATTCTTCAATTAGTGGACAAAAGAAATGTATGTCCAGATTCCTACTCAGATTACGTTCTGGCCATTCTTAGTCATTTGAAACTGTTTTTTTTTCTCTCCCAAACCAGTTGCTAAGATGAACTCTGGTCCCATGAATTGCCACCCTTTTTCTAGTATTAATCTCTTCCTTGCCAAACTCTGGGTTCCAGAGCTACAGGGATTTTTTAAAGGAATAAGGACTGAAGTAAATAAAAGCATTGATATCTCTATCTATAAAGAGAATCAAGAAGAGTTTCTCTTAACTGGAGCCCCCAAACCACAAGGGTTCCAGTTAAAAGGGTCACAGACTTAGAAAAGAAAAAGGAACTCTAGGGATCATTCAGTCTATCTACCTCCCTTTACAAACAAGGAAACAAAGTACTACAAATCAAATGAATTCCCTAAGTTATGAATTTCTTTAAATTCTATACCTTAGGTAAAGAATATCTACTGGACAATGCAAGGAACAGAAATATTACAATAACCTGTTTCAGAAGCTTATCCCTGTCTTCATCTACTCAGTGAATTTGATTTTGAGTTTGATTTACATGGAGGACAAGTGAAAACATTTCATTCACTCCACAAATATATACTGAGCACCTACCATGTGAAAATAGCTAAGGTGGGAGGATGTACAAAATCCTCTGCCCTCATTGAACTTACCTACCCCAGAGGAGAGAGAGAAAGACAATAAACAAAAGAAATAGACAGGGACTTCCTAGGTGGTGCAGTGGTTAAGAATCCACCTGCCAATGCAGAGGACACAGGTTCGATCCCCGATCCAGGAAGATCCCACATGCCACGGAGCAACTAAGCCCATGTGCCACAACTATTGAGCCTGTGCTCTAGAGCCCATGAGCCACAACTATTGAGCCCATGTGCTGCAACTACTGAAGCCTACGTGCTCAGAGCCCATGCTCTGCAGCAAGAGAAGCCACCACATGAGGAGCCCACACACCACAATGAAGAGTAGCCCCCGCTCACCACAACTAGAGAAAGCCCATGTGCAGCAATGAAGAACCAATGTAGCCAATAAATAAATTTATTTTAAAAAAAGGAAATAGGCAGTAAGTAAAACACATTATGTTAGCAGTAATAAGTGCTATGGAGGCAATAAGGCAGGAAAAGGAGATGTGAAAAAGGTTCAAAGGGGGCAGTGACTTAAAAACAGTAGTCAAGGAAGGCTCCCTGGGAACATAACATGTAAGCAAAGATGTGAAGGAGACAAGGAGATAAGCCATGTAGATGTGTGTGTGTGGGGGGGGGGGAGGGCGGGGGGGGGGGGAATACCACAGGGAAGGTAATGGCAAGGTCAAAGGCCCTGAAATAAGGGCATGCCCAGAATGTTCAAGGAAAGGTAAGGAAGGTGATGCAGTTGGAATGCATGAGGCAGAGAACAGCAGGAGATAAGGTCAGAGAGGTAATAAGAAGCCAGATCGTGTAAGTTCTTATATGCCATTTGTAAGGACTCTACTAAGATGGACTTACTCTAAATAAGATGTACATCATAGAAGGTATTAAGCAAGAGAGTGATGTGATCTGACCTCTGACTTAACAGGATGACTCTAGAACATGATAAACTGAAGCCAGGAGTAGCATCCCAGGACTACTTAAAAGTCTAGAACAATTATCTAAACAAAAGATCATAGTAACTTAGACTAGTAGGGTGACAGTGGAAATAACAAGTCATTGAGTTCTGGATACTTTCTGAAAGTACAGTGAACAGGAAGTTCTGAAAAGTTGAATGGAGTAGCTGAAAGAAACTATAAACAAACATACATTTAGTATAACACATATGTACAGTACAAACATAGATACATAATAAACTGCATACATTTAAAGTGTACAATTCAAAGAGTTCTGACAGATGAATATACCTATGAAACTACTGCCACAATCAGAACACAGATCATTTCCTTCACCCCCAAAAGGTTTCTCACATTACTTTTCAGGCCTCAGGCAAGCACTGATCTACTCTCTCTCTCACTATAGATTAGTCTGCAGTTCTTATAATTTTACAAAAAGGGAATCTTATTGCATAAAGTCTTTAAGATAAAGTCTTTAATGTCTGCCATCTTTCATTCAACATAATGATTTTGAGATTTATTTATTCTGTTGCACGTATCAGTGGATCATTCCCTTTTATTACTGATAGTGGTATATGCCCTATACAGACAAACCACTTTTTGTAATCCATTTACCTGTTGATGGACACTTGGATTGTTTTCAGTTTGGGGCTGTGATACTGTGGTATAAGAAATACATATTTTCAAGACATGGAAGCAGCTTAAGTGTCCATCCGGGATGAATGGATAAAGAAAATATGGTATGTATGTGTGTGTATACACACACACACACACACACAATGGAATATTATTCAGCCACAAAAGGAAGGAAATGTTGCCACTTGTGACAACAGGAATGGACTTTGAAAGCATTATGCTACATAAAATAAGTCAAAGAAAGACAAATACTGTATGATCTCACTTATACGTGGAATCTAAAAACAAAACAAAACACTGAGCTCACAGACACTGAGAACAGACAGGTGATTGCCAGAGATGCGGTGTAGTGGTGGGCAAAATGGGGGAAGGGAGTCAAAAAGTATAAACTTACAGTTATAAAATACTGTGCTGCTAAAAGAGTAAATTTTTAAAGTTATCACAAGAAAAAGTATTTCTGTAACTATGTGTGGTGATAGTAATCAGACTTATTGTGATCATTTTACAATATATACAAATATCAAATCATTACGTTGTACACCTGAAACTAATACAATGTTATATGTCACTGTACCTCAATATTTAAAAATATATGTGGGACTTCTCTGGTTGTGCAGTGATTAAGAATCTGCCTGCCAATACACGGGACACGGGTTTAAGCCCCGGTCCGGGCAGATCCCTCATGCCACGGAGCAACTAAGCCTGTGAGCCACAACTACTGAGCCCATGCACCACAACTACTGAGCCCATGTGCCACAACTAATGAAGCCCACACTTATAGAGCCCACGCTCCACAAGAGAAGCCATCGCACTGAGAAGCCCTCACCACTACTAAGAGTAGCCCTCACTTGCCACAACTAGAGAAAGCCCATTCACAGCAACATAGATCCAACACAACCAAAAATAAAAATAAGTAAAAATAATAAATCTTAAAAAAAAAAAAAAAAGACACCATTCATAAGGAAAATCACTTAAAAAAAAAAACACATGGGCACTTGTGTTCATGTGTGCATATACCTCCCAGTTTCAGCAGGAAGCTCCTAAAACCCTTGGAATTTCCTGAGTGACAAGGGTGAGGACCATCTTTTGTTAGTCGTAATAAGCCCCTTTCACCCATACCTGAGTTTATGTTAATGACATGACTGTCATGGGTCCTTTGGTAGCTACAGGATGGGGGCTGGTTGTCAGAGGAACCAATCATGTGACTAGAGAGTTGGAACTTTTAGCCCCACCCCTTACCTCTAGGGGCTAGAAACTGAGTGCAGTCATCAACAGCCAATGATTTAATCCATCATGCTTACAAAATGGAACCTTCACAAAACCCCTAAATGACAGGGTCTGGAGAGCTTCTGGGTTGGTGAAGAACCCAAACTCCCTGGGGTCAAAAGCTCCTAAACTTGGGTCCTCTCCAGATCTTGCCATATGTATAAAACCTCTTCATCTGGCTGCTCATTTGTAGTTTTTATAATAGTCTTTATAATAAACCAGTAATAGTAAGTAAAGTGTTTCCCTGAGGTATGCAAGCCATTATATAGCAAATTATCTAACCTGAGGAGAGGGGGTCTAGAACCCCCAGTTTGTAGCCAAGTTGGACACAAGTGTAGGTAATCTGGGGACCCACTACATATAGGGTCTGAAATACGGGGCAGTTTTGTGAGACTGAAGCCTTAATCTGGGGGTCTGAGCTAACTTCAGGTAGTTAGTATCGGAACTGAACTCAATTGTAGGATACTCATCTGGTGTCCACAGAGAATTAGAGAATTGCTTGATGTGGAAAACCCGCATTTGGTATCAGACGTGGCGTGAGCAAAAAACAGATCTTAGTACTAGGGGCTAATGTGGGTAAAGCTGATACGAATATTTGTGGACCAGTCTTTAAGGATATATTTTCATTTCTCTTACGCAAATAACTAGGAATGGAATGGATGGATTCTATTGTTAGGTGTATGTTTGACTTTGTAAAAGAAATTGCTGAACATGTTTCCAAAGCAGTTGTAACATTTTATGTTTCCACCAGAATTTATGAAGAGTTCTATTATACATCTTTGTCAATACTTGGTAATAACAGGCTTTTTAACGTAACCATTCTAATGAGTGTATGGAGGTGGCGCTAATTGTAGTTTTAATTTACATTTGCCTCATGATTAATGATATGGATCACCTTTTCACATATTTCGTTTTACGAAGCTAATAGCCTGATTTTTAAGTTTTTTTTTAAAAGCATGCATTAATCTCTTACATACAATGAAAACTGTTTCTGGTCTTATTCAGTTGTGTTTCTCTATTCTTTAGTATTATACTGTCTCGGTTATTGTTTTACAAAATACACGTATTTGGTAATGCTATTTACTTTTAATTAATATTCATTGAAAATTTTGTCTTTTTCGTTTGCTTATTTTTCCCAGTAAATTTAAGTTTTCTGGTCAAATTTCAAAAGAAGAATTTGGGGATTTTAGCACAGTGAATATTAACCAATTCTGAAAGCACTCACATCTTTATTCTGCCATCCCACTCATGATCATGGTATGATTTTCATTTAAATTTTGTTTGATCACTTTCAGTAGAATTTCATAATTCTCTTCATCTTATTTGCCTTATTTTTCTTTCATTAGGAGTTCCTTGATGTTACAGTAAATGGAAATTTTCTCTACCACATTATCTAATTTATTATGTTATAGAAAAGTCACTAACCTTGTCTTTTATCCAATGTTAACATTCATATTAATTCATAAAATTCTAATAATTTTTCATTTTTTCTTTGGTTTCTATGGCTTCTAGGTATAACCACCCTGTGCAAATACAAACATAACTCAGAGATATTGCAGTTTGGTTCCAGACCACTGCAATAAAGTGAATATCTCAATAAGGTGAGTCACACAATTTTTAAAAAATTTCCCAGTACATATGAATGTATGTTTACACTATACTGTAGTCTATTAGGTGCAATAGCATTATGTCTAAAAACAACACACATACGCCTTAATTAAAAAATACTTTATTGCTAAAAATGCTAGCCATCATCTGACAATGCAGTTGCCACAAACCTATAATTTGCAAAAACTGCAACACCTGTGAAGCACAATAAAGCAAAGCACAATAAAATAAGGCAGGTAAGCCTGTAACAGGAGCTGTATCCATGAGTCCTGCTTTTATTTCTGCTATGTTTTATTGCATTGTTCAGAACTTGGCAACAACAACAAAAGGTTAACTAATGGTGGCATTAGTAAGCATTTGTCTTATTCTATTTTCACAGAAATGTCTCTAGCATTTCATCATATAGCATGATATTGGTTACTGATTTGGACAGAAATTTTTTTTTCCCAACTAAAGTAGTCTTCATCCTAATAATGACTTCATGAAGAAGGAATATTGAGTTTTATCAAACTCTTTTCTGGCATTGGTTAAGAAAGCCATGTAGTTTTTCATATCTGACCTCATATTCACTCACCATTTTTTAATTCAATGGATAAATTTTATCTATGACATGTTGTTCTTTTAATATCCTGTTGAATCTGATTTGCTAGAACTTTATACTGGCTTTTCCCATGACTGAACTAGGTCTATTATACCACCTTTTGGTACTCTTGTCAAATTTGATATTGGGACAAAATGAACTAGATAGTTTTCCATATGTATACTATGAAACAGTTTAATATAGAAAATCATTTCTTAGAAAGCTTGGAAGAATGTGTCCCTAAAACCATAGAGATTTTGGATCTGTTTTGTTTTGAGAATATGCGTTTGTAATTCTCATAAGAAGAAATGGAAAAGTTATTTGACTATGCAGGTATTTATTCATTCAGCAACAATCTATTGAGTACACATCTATGGGCTAGGCATTGGAGTTCCAATGTGTGCCAAAGAGCCTTCAAAGCTACCCTGAAAGAGAATATGGTCTAGTGAGGGGGAAAGAGGCATAATTAATCAGAAATCATGGTTAATTGTGTTAAGTATGAAGGAAAGATCCAGGGAAATATGAGAACGTATGGCTTGGGGACCCAAACCTAAGTCTGTGAAAATTAAAGGACAGTTTCCCCATGGATGTGAAATTTTGAATTGAAACCTAAAGAAAAATAGAAATTCACTGCTCAGAACAAGGGTAACAGCATCCCAGGTAAAACAAATATGATGTGAAAAGGTCCTGTGTGAAGGAGGACAGTGTTTGGTAGATAGAAAGAAGATCAGTATGGCTAGAGTCCATGAGTCAAAAGAGTAAGGGTGAGGGCGGAGACACAGGGAGAGGTCACATCACACAGGACTAGAAGGCAAGTTGAATGTGTGTATCTTTAGAACAATGGGAAACTATTTAAGGGAATTTGAAACAGAGGTGTGACATGATCAGATTCTCTTACTTCTCTAGTCAATTTTTACAATTTATATTTGCTAGGAAATTTGAGATTTCACCATAATTTCCAAATATATTACTATGAAACTCTGCAGTGTCATAATTTTTAAGATCTCTTCCCAAATTATGCTATTCCTTTTTTTGTTTTAAAACCCATTTCCCTCTTCTTTTCTTTCTCAATTAGATTTGCTACAGGTTCCTGTATTTTATTGGGATTTTTCAAAAAGTATTCTGGCCAGGGGCTCAGGAATAAGCGATGTTGGTTAAAGGGTGCAGTTTCAGTTATGAAGGGTAAATAAGTTCTGGAAATCTAATGTACAGCATGGTGACTATAGTTAATAATACTATACTGTGTATTTGAAATTTGCTAAGAGAGTAAATCTCAAATGTTTTCACTACATGCACACACATGTGCACACACACATAATTATAGCCATGTGAGGTAATGGTCATGTTAATTATCTTGACTGTGGTAATCATTTCACAATATATAGACCAAAACATCACACTGTATACCATTAATATATACAATTTTTGTCATTTATATCTCAATAAAGCTGGAAAAAATGTTTAATGGTCATTCTCATATTTATCCCACTACATTCCCATTCTCTAACCTATCAATTTCTCTTGTCATTTTTATTATTTCCTTTTTTCAGCATATTTTTCATTTCTACTTTGATACAGTATTTATCTTTTAATGAACAAGAGGCAGAGCCCCAAACTATGACAACTATTCTAGAAAACACATTACTTCTTCACTTATGCCTCCCCTGGTTCTCCTACTTCCTGTTTATTTCTGTACTTAATCGCCAATATTGCATATCTGAAGGTCATCTCTCTGGGCACATTTTTGACAACAACCTCATTATTCTCCTTTTTTCAATGATGATAAGGATAATGGTAGCTATCATTTATTGAGCACTTCTACATATTTGGTGCTGTTCGAAGAACTTTACATGAATTAATTTATTTAATCCTCATAGAAATTGTGTGACAGATACTAATTCCTATTTTATAGTGATATAACTGAGACAAGAAAGGTTGACAATTTGCCCACAGTCTCACAGCTACTAAGTAAAATAAAAATGTGTGGGCGGTACATTACTTGTTAGTTTGACACCAGAGCTAAATTATTGCCCTTGGGTAAAAGGTAGTTATCCTTCCTTCTCTTCAGGAACTGAACAGGCTAAAGGCTGGGCTAAACCACCCCCACAAGGAAGAAGACTCTGATACCTAATCTAAAACAAGCAAAATATTCCTCCCAAATAACGATTATCAACCAAGTGGGTTTTTTAAAGTGTTGTTATTAATTCATAATTCCATTTGGATTTTGTCTGCATAAGTGGTTTGCATAATTCCTGTTTGGTGATACGTTGCTATCCTAAGAAAAGATCAGTTTTAGTAATTAATTCTTCCAGAAATATTTGAAAAGATGGTAAACTCTGTTTTTTTTTAGTTTATTTAACACAGAGAATAAGTCAAAATTATTACATTACTTTCTACGCACCATTTCTTTCTTGTGTACTTGATGTATCCTGGACATAGAGAATGTTAATACCTCCCACAAGGGGACGCTGTAGAGAACACAGTGGTTAAGTATGAACTCAAATCAGATTGCTTGCAGCTCTCTTCTCTTATTAACACGTGTATATTTAGCTCCTTAACAACTCTCCTCATCAGAGATCACTGTTAAAGGTCTTAACCATAAGGACCCATCATAGCTAACTGTCCCTACAAAAGAAAACAGGACTTTCCTGGTGGTCCAGTGGTTAAGACTGTGTGCTTCCAACGCAGGGGGCCCAAGTTCGATCCCTGGTCAGGGAACTAAGACCCCATATGCTGCATGGTGTGCAGCCAAAATAAAAAAATTAAAAAATAAAAAAAATAAGTCAAGCACAGAAGACGCTTCCCAAGTGAGCTGGTCTCCACTGTATTTATCAGCTAGCTCTAAATTTCCTCTTTAAAACACACAGTTGCCCACAGCAAGCTAAATGCTTGAGTGAAGTAGACTACTCCATTAGCAATATACTGTCACATTCTGTTTTCCCAAGTTGAAATACTGCTGTGTTCATTCTTATCCCTTTTATGACAGTTGTGATTACATAATATTTAATTAAATATTGTGAAATGTGAATACAAAAACGGGTGTTTCTATGAAAACTAAGACAAACGTCTTGGGAAAACAGTGAAATCTTTGGAAAGGTAAATCTCCAAAAATTAGAAAAGAGAAATTATGAAAATAAAAACTCAAGTAGGATTCCATACAAATTTTATATGCAGATGTCTAAGTTCTTGTTCTACTTTATGGAACTTGGAATTGGAAATAGCAGATAGGCATTCTAGGTTATTTATGGAAGAAAGACGACAGCAGTCTCTGGTCGGTAGACCCATACTCAATGAAAAAAACTGGACTTTACTCCAAAAGATTTTAAGTTAACGTAAAATATATGCTTTAAATTAAAAGCAAAATGCTTATAGAATATATGTATATATAAATTTGTAATTCTCTAACTAGCATTTTCAATTCATCAACCAACTGTTGGCTCCACTCATATCCTATGAATATAGGAGAGCACCAGGTAATATTCAAGCAAGGCTGGGTGGCCTTCCCATAAGAAACCTGCAATGTACACCTATATTTATGCTTACATACTTACAATTTATAACATGCAACTGCCTACTTCTAAGGGCATACAAGGCAGAATGTATCAATTTGCCAACCATCTATTGATCCCACTTTCACTTGCTTGATAATGAATAATCAAAGTAAGAATTTTGGCCATGGTTTTGGGGGACAGTGAGGAATAAGACCTCTTCATGTCTTTGAGTAAAGTTTCTTCACTAAACTTTCCAATCTTGGGTTTTTCTTTCGTCCTATTTTCCTTGTTTCTCCTTCATCTTACTTTAACCTCCTTACTTTTTGCTAAATAGGTAGTTCACCCTAGAGGTTGTTTAATCCTAGTCAAATCAACAGAGGAAAAAAATATACAACATAACTACCATGTTTGTGACTCCCCATTTGTCACTATAAAATATTAAAGCAGTTGCTTCTAAGAGACGGTCCTGAATCATAAGTCACCACAAAAGGCTTTGACATACTCTTAAAGATTAAAGAAAAAAGAGAACACCTTTGTTGTCCATGCAAACTCACAGCATTGCATTTCCATTATAATTTTCCTTAATAGTATATAAAAAGAGGTTAAATAACTAAAAATAAAATTTTTGTAGAACAATGAGATTTCAGTGTGTGTGTATGTGTATGCACAGAATTTCATCCAAAAGAATTAACACATCAATACTTGGCCAAATCTGATGTCCTAATGCAACAGTTACAGAGAGATCTTTTAGAGAGGTCATCAATCTTCACAACAGATTTCAGATTAAAAATTCTGCAATGAGGCAGTCAATTGTCTCAAAACTCCAAAAATGAATTAATGTCAAATAACTTCACTGCATCTTAATTCCCAAATAAAATACCCTTATGGCTACATATCTTGACTTCCTAAAAATTATACTAGACCTCCAGGATAGGAACATTACTGCAGTTAGTACTAACTATAGTCCATTTTTCCTGCGAGCGTGTGCAGGCACGTGCATTCTCTCTCTCTCTCTCATTCCTTCCCCTGCCTGGAAAGGGAAGTTAGAAGAAATAAGCTAGGTCCTCGCTTCGCAGGAAAAAGAAGGGTCAACAGTTTACATTTCTACTGCTCAGGAAAGAAAGACACTGTGATCTCTCTCTCCTCTCTATAAGCAAAGACTATCCCTGCAAAGCAAAAAGTGGTCATTTCAGTATGTCTGCAACTGGCTATTTCTGTAAAATGAACACTTTATAATTGCTGTTGAGAGCTAAGGAAGTAATCATGAAAAAACATTTATTATCCATCCATCCTCATTTTTGATCACCCAGTTGGGAAAGGGGAATGGCAATGGCAGATGGATGGGAGGAAAGAAAAAAACTAATGTGTACATACAGACACACTGCCATGGAACATAAGCTCAGGTTTATTTCTACTATTTGTTTATTTTCTCTGTAGAAAATGTAAAAAAATTGAGAAGAAAATGCTAGAGAATAAAAACCACTCACAATCCTATCACACAGGAGAAAACTATTAATATTTGCAATCATTTTCTTCTGTTCATGCTGTATTTCCCCAGACGAATATACCTGCCTGACTGCACTGTTCACCTCCACCTCAAAAAAATCCTCCTTAATTGATGTCTATTTCTTTATGAGAAACAAAAATCTCAAGTACAACATTGTTCCTGCAGTGATCTTTATTATGACACTTTTAGGAACACTTGGTATCAAAATGAGCCTTACGGAGCATCATAAATGAAAGAGTAACAACTGCATATGTGGAAAAATTTTTTAATATGTAATACTGTGCACTATTTTAAAAATTTAAAAGTCTACAGAGATGTGACTATTTTCTAGACAAATATAAATTACCAAAAATCATTCCAGAAGATGAAAACTATCTGAGGAGACACAAAGCCAGACCGGAAAAAAAATAGTCAATTATCTATATACCCACAGAGTCATTTAGGATAAGAACATTTTTAGAGGTTAAAGCCTAACATAACACATAATCCTTATATAAAGTTTATCAGCTCATTCTATAGACTGACATAATCCTGATATTAAAACATTTTTCTTTAAAAAAAAAAATTCAATGAGGAAAGATGATCCCTGAGACTGAAAAGACACTATCAGTACCAAGCAGCATGAATAAAAATAAACCTGTCCCTAGACACTCTATAATAAAATTGCAGAATATAAGGTGAAAGAAGTTCCTAGAGAGAAGAGATGGATTTTTACAAAAGAAAGACAAGTGGGTTGACCATGGACTTTTCACCAATAAAAACAGATGAGAAAAGACAGATTTTCAAAGGAAGAAGGAAAACTGTCAATGTACAGTTTCACACCCAGATAAACTATCCTTCAAGAGTCATAGCGAAATAAAGATATTTCAGACACAAAGATAAAAGCAGTTTGTAGATCCTCACTGGATGAAATATTTAAGATACAATTCAGCAAGAAGAAAAGTGAACCCACAGGGAAACGATGGTAAACACAGATGTTGATAAGTTGTAAAATTATAGTCTATGTTTTATTGTTAGTGTTTCTTTAAAAAGAATATTCTAATAATGATAAGTTTTGTACATAGAGGTGCACAATGAGTAAAGTATATTAAAAGCTTTGTATTATTTAGGAAGAGAATAAAGATGCTAAATAATTTAGAATTGTTTAAAAAAAAATTCAGCAAGCTGAATGTGGATACTAACTGAATTGATTGAAAATATATATATATTTGCAAATAATTTACCCAGAATTTCCAGGTTATTCTGGATGGATATCCTTTCCAACTGCTTAGAAATTATAACCCCAAAATATTACAATGATGAAAAATAAAGATACTGCCCCCCAAATCTGCTAGATGAATTATCTCGTTAATATATGACTTCAGGATTAAAGCCTGGACACACCCTCCAAATGTAAGACAACACTTACAAAGAATTTATTTCCTGCCCCAATGTAAGAATGAACAAGGGAATTCAGGACTCATGCATTATCTACAGCGCCACTGTGATGTCACTCTCATCATCAATTATGATCACCCCTTCTATCCATTTTGTTCAGCCTAGGTATCTATGTCACCAGCACTGATCCTTTACCATCCAGTTTATCACATTACTGCCACCTAATATTGCAAAATGTTCTTTTTCTTTTAAGCAACTAGTGTAACATTAAAACATGCATTTGGGTCATAATACCATAAACCATTACTTTAAAAGAAACTAGGGTTACCTATATGAAGAAACATCACTATTATTCTGAGCAGGCATGTCAGAGGAGCCAAAGGGTTAGGATGTTAGTTTGCAAGACATCATTCCTACTAAGAGATGAGGAAAGAATACAGATGTACTACCATACACAGATTATCAACAAACATAACTCTTCCTACTCATTATATAAAAGAATATCTGGCAATCAGCACTAACAGCCTCAGGAATACTGGTGATAAGCAATGTTAAGGAGAATAAGTTGAGATCTCCCAGTTACTTCAACTTCCAAGCAGTAGCTCAGGTAAAGAAAGGATCTTTACCAGAGTAATCATGTTACTCTACTCACAAGGGAAAGGCTATTCTAATTCTAAAACTTAACCCTTATTCTTATGTATACCCTCAAGAAATATTTGAAAAATTGGTCAAATTAGCTGTATATGCATGCAAAAAAAATCTACAAAAACCCAGGCATGACTTTCAGCATAGAGAACCATCCAAGAGACTAATAGCCTTGTCTGTGCACTACTGCTTTGAAAGAAGCTTCTTGGCTCTAAGCAAGCCTAACTGAAGAAAATGATTCAAAGCATTATTTGCTACTTCTTTACAAGTATCTGCCTACTTAAAATATAGTGAACACTATCAAAACTGGCACAAGATATATTCCTGTTATAGCTTGTTTTCATTTTTTGTCATTTAAACTTCCACTACCCATTTATGTGATCCTACTAAAATGTACCACTTGCACATATTTGAAAGTCTTAAAATATTATTTAAATTACACTTCTAACCCTATTACAATCGATGTGAATATACTAGAGAACTGTTCTTTCATAATCAACATGAACAATAAAAGAAAAAGCAACATTCTATAAGCCTAAGTACTTAAGACTTAAATATATAAAAGTAGTAGTTTCCAAGTTTATATAGGTGATGGAGTACCAGAAACACGTATGACACATTTACATGTGTAATTTTTTTAAGAGTACATAATTTTGTGTATCTAGAGCTAGTATAACTAATTAGTAGTAGGTTTAATTATTTAATACCAGTTACAGGAGGAAAAATTAAAGTTTAGTTACTTTTCTGTAAACTGGAAAATAATTATTACCTTCATCTAACTTAACACTATATTACAAAGAAACTCACTTTTCTAAGAGCTCATTTCTCACCCACTAGAATGGCTATGATCAAAAAGACAAATAACAAGTGTTGGTGAGAATGTGGAGAAATCGGACTCCTCATACACTGCTGGTGGGTATGTAAGATGTAGCCACTTTGGAAAACTGTCTGGCAGTTTCTCAAATGCTTCAACATAGCAGCAGAATTGCTAAGTAATATGTAACTCTAAGTATATACCCAAGAGATGGGAAACATATATTCGCATAAAAATTTCTCCACACCCCCGTTCTCTACGTCTGCGTCTCTATTCCTGCCCTGCAAATGTTTCATCTGTACTACTTTTCTGGACTCCACATATATGCGTTAATACATGATATTTGTTTTTCTCTTTCTGACTTAATTTGTATACAAATGTTTGTAACAGCATTATTCAAAATACTCAAGATGTGGAAACAGCTCAAATATCCATCAATTGATGAATGAATGAACACAAAGTGCTGTATTCATACAATGGAATATTATTCCACTATAAAAGGGAATGAAATCGATATGTGCTACAACATGTACGAAGCTTCAAAACATGCTAAATGAAAGAAGCCCAGACACAAAAGGGCACACATCGTATAAATCCAAATGAAATCTCCAGCACAGGCAAATCCACAGAGACAGAAAGTAGATGAGTGGTTGCCAGGGGCTAGGCAGAGAAGAAAAGGAAGTGACTGCTAACAAGCATGGATTTCTTCTGGGGTGATAAAAATGTTCTGCAATAACAGATTGGTGATAGTTGGACAACTTTGTAAATATACTGAAAGCCACTGAATTGTATACTACAAAACAGTAAATTTTACTGTATCTGAATTATACTTCAATTTAAAAAAAGAATAAATGAATTAACACAAAATATGCAGTTAGTGAAACAGATATTAAATGTAGCATATCTTAAATACTTCATCTATCATGAAATCTTATCCAAGTCTTGTTTTTATGATGTAAACATTTTTGTTAAAAATAATGTCACAACTGTCAATAACTTTTACCATGTTTCAATGTACCCATCAAAACTTTAGATTAAAAAAGACTTTAAGGAGAAAAGTTGCAAATTAAAACAAAACCAAGTACGGATTTATACCAGTTACTCACACATTCCCTTAGAGTGGCTCATGAATCACTGGTATATTCTGAGCATCATAAATGATTATGATTACAGACTTATTTATACAAGGTAAAGTTTATAAATCTTTGACTAGGAGTCAAGTTTCTAACAAGGAGTCAACGACTGCTGATTTTTATTTTGTACCACAATGAATGTTCAAAACCCAGTATTTCTGCTCTTGCTATGTCTCAATTCTATTAATTCCCTTCTGGGGAAAAAAAAAAAAAAGGCAATTCTACAGAACTCAGAACAACCACAGGTAATAGCTTAAAATCGCATTAATTCAAATTAATATTACTGGAGGACTGAATGGCTTATTATTACAGTAAAATAATAATGCGTGAATTATTGATATACTAAAGTAATCTTATTATTCCTACTACACAGAGTAATTTAATTCTAGAAAAGTATACTTAATTGCCAAGCCAAGAACCTGCCTAGGTCTACTTCATTCATTAAGTCAGCAACTACTGGTTGAGCAGTTATGTTCAGAATATTATAAGGAATACAAAGATATTAGTTCCCACACTCAAGGGATTTATAATGTAATACAAGACGCAAGTGGGCAGGTAATAGAATGTGGGGATGGATTATACCTGTTAAGGATCTTACAGTTTAACCTATATGTAATGGGGAAACTATTAAATGATCTGAACCATCTACTGAGTTAGACTAGGAGACGAACACAATAGTTTAGATAAGGATGAAGAACCTAAATTAAAGTAATGGCAGGGGAAGGACAGACGAAGAAAGACTCTCAAGTTTTATACAGGCGGTAAAATCTACAGGACTTGGGAGACTGCATGTAGAGGAAGCAATACTACCTAGAGGTTAAGGCTTGCATAGGCTTTGAAAACACACTCCCGGGTTGGAGGTTTGGCTCAGACTCATCCTAGCTGTGTATGTTGGGCAATGACTTCATCACTATAGGTTTCCATTTCCTCTGTAAAATGGAGACAACAATAGTGCCTACATATCATATGGTTGCCATGAGGACTGAATTAGAAAAGAATGCATGTGAAGCACTCAGCGCCTATAACATAGGATGACAAGGTAAACAGTGATCCCACTGACCATGATAGAAAATTACAGGAAGAAATGTAAACGGGGATAAGGGTGGAGAGTAGCTAGGAGCCAACAGACAGGATTTGTAAGTCTGAAGAATGGTGAATACTACAATAGGATTTGTGAAAGCAAATTAAATAAAATATAACTAAAGATTTCTAGCTATGAAAGGCCTTGAATACCACACTACAGGATTTGAACTGAATAATAAATTTACTGTCTCTTAAATACACAGTTTAGAGCTCATCTATTATATCACGCCTTTTACTTTCTAGATGAGGAAACTAAAACCCACACAATGAAGGAACATCTCAAAACTCACCCCACCCACTGACACACACAGCATAAGCTCACTAATAGTGCTATTCACAGTTTTTATTTGCTTAACAAAACTCTGAGTCCTTATATAAAACTTCCTTCTACCCCCATCCTTAAGATAATGGAAAATTTCAAATGATGGATAACACTTGAGAAGATTTAATATAATCTGCCCATGATGGTTATAATGAAGATTTTCAACAAATATTATTAAACCTCTTGCTTAAAAAAATAAACTACAGAATTTTATGAAAACTCAAATGCCTCCAATGTGCTAGGGCTGCCTCTTTTATTGATGACATGATAGATTTTAAGTATGAAAATTTATCTTTAATGATAGCTTCTAAATTATGTTTTTAATCAAGTAAATATACAATATTTCCCAAAATTTGTTACAGAAATTCAATTAACATTTGTTTCCTTTATTTTGAGAAATATAATTACAGAGACAAGAACAGTTGTAAGAAGTTTCCTTTCTATAGTCCTCTGTAAGATTCCAGTTCACAAAGATACTATATGAATTAATGGAGTATCTAGAGGGCCTGTAGTTAAGTCTCTAAATGACACAACTTTTCCTCTCTTTCCTTTTCCTCTTCATCATTCACTCTTTTCACTGTATGCAGTCCTCCCTCTCTGTCCACTTTCTACCTAAGCTTCATGTGGTACTGCCAGATTGGCGTTTAACCAAAAGAAAGATTCTCGGTACCAAACAAAGCATAAGTTACATTATATGCATAAAATATTTTCAATTCAAACCAAAAGCAGAGCTATATAGGCAAAAATAAGACAGGCCAATGAGTGAAAATTTTTGCAGACACCATAACCAGAACAATGTTATAGATTATGTGGGATGCCAATGCTCTCAGATCCTAGGTTTCAGCTTAAAAATAAGTTATGTATTGATGTAAAGAAACTTGACTACTCTAATGAAAGAATCTCTTTCCTGATCCATAGTATTATAAGAACTTCTATCTTTGTTTAGTTTTTAACTCAAAGAAGCGTGTTTTCAATTTATTGCAGACTATTAATATAGGAATATGCACACCAAATCTCAATTTTATGTACCCTAATTTAATCAGACCCACACATTAATAAATGTTTAATTATACTTTTCATTTTTATTTTCAGACAAATTATATTGACCTTGATTTTTGTACATTTTTAAAGTATTTCAGTATATCTCTAAGAAAATCCCATGTGTGGTATGCAAAATCTCTGAGTATTCAGGAAGAAAATCACTGAACCAAAAGAAACTAATTACAAAGAGCTGATGTAGTATATAGAAATACTCTATGGGTGTAAAATTTTTAATTTGGGGTCCTATAAGGGAAAATGGAATGGAATATTATTTTAAGTACCAAAGAGTGAACTTTCAGCCTAACTAGGCCATCCTAAAGAGTTTACTATCTACTCAAAGAGGAAAGACTTGTAGGATGAGAAAGCTCTGCCTCTTCTCATAGAAGACCATGATGGTAAGGGTCAATGACACCACACTGTAGTTAAATAGTCATATACCCAAACTGGGCAAAGAAGCATTTCAACAGAAAAATCTTAAATAATTAATAGATTTGACCTGAAAGAATTCAAACAAGAACTGAAAAACAAAAACAAAAAATCTGGACTTCCTAGGTGGCACAGTGGTAAAGAATCCGCCTGCTAATGCAGGGGACACGGGTTCGAGCCCTGCCCTGGGAAGATTCTACATGCCATGGAGCAACTAAGCCTGAGCGCCACAACTATTGAGCCTGTGCTCTAGAGCCCGTGAGCCACAACTATTGAGCCCATGTGCCACAACTGCTGAAGCCCACGCACCTAGGGCCCGTGCTCCAAAACAAGAGAAGCCACCACAATGAGGAGCCTGCGCACCACAATGAAGAGTAGCCCCCGCTCGCAGCAACTAGAAAAAGCCCGTGTGCAGCAACGAAGACCCAACACAGCCAATAAATAAATAAAATAAATAAATTTATTAAAAAAAAATCTGTTTCATAACAGACAAACAAGAGTACTAATACAAAAGTTTTTAGATTTATATACACCAAATGGAATTTATTTTACTAAAATAATATTTTCTCACTAATCCAAGTGCTGAGACATGTAATGCTAATATCTGAGGATAAAGACTCTAGTGGGTTAACCAATTTTTTTTGGGGGGGGGGACGTGACCTTGGTATGACTTAACCATAACAAAATCAACTTTTCAGCAATACAGATGGTAGACTAGACACTGCCAATGTTTTAAGCTTAGAAAATGTTTTAAATTTTTTTTATCTCCCCATGCTGTGTTTACTGCTTTACATACATCTCTGACTGCCAAAGAATTGTTAACTAATCGGCATGAGATTCATTTTGTTAGCACACAGCTGGGTACTTTAGTCATACGACATCTGCTTCTCAACATATCTTCTGCCTTTTCATCTACTTCAAAACCTTTTCAAAAAGTAAATAAAGCATATATGCCTCTCAATATATGGAATCCAAACTTAAAAATTATCATGTTTATTATTGTACTCAATTATCAGTGGCTTCTGAATAACTGAAAACCATCTAGTGAATCTCAGTTCCAGAAAATCTGGCATTAACACTGATTGGTAAAACAACATAGTTGAGCCCAAGAATGAAACTCAGCAACAGTCATGCAATAATCAGATATTATTCTTTACATATGCATCTCTAAGCTCTCTGAGTGAAGACAATAGAAAAATAACTGAAGCTTCAAAATATAAATATTAAAATGGAAAAAAATGTATGAAGTACCCACAGGAAAGAACATACTTCATTCTGCAGCCAAGACTCAGATTTTCCATATACTTTACTTTTTATGATAGAGGGAATAATTAACCAGTCTATGAATTATCTATATCCTTAGCTTCTCCTCCTGCTTTTTCACTTTGGATGAGCATTAGTTCAGCATGCTACCAAGGTACAGAAAAGGTGAAACCCAAGCATAGGCCATTCAACTCATGATATATATTCCACTCATGATATATATTCTACTCCAAATGCTTGTTTTTATATTGGTTGGAAGTCATAAAATATTTCCCTACTTGAACAATGTATAACGGTAGGGAGATCTCATTCCTCAAAAGCCAAAATGTAACTGAACTAGAGAACTAAAAATAGAATACAACCCTAACATCTTTCACACCACTGTTTCTATCGCAAAATTCATTCCAGAATCCAAATGAGCATTTGAGTAACATACCCTCCCAATCACTGGCAAAGCAGCAAGAGCTGCACAGTTCTGCTTCCCTTTTCTCTCCCAATGAGCCAAAAATCAACAGAGTGAGCAGGTGGAAGGAGGTCTAATAATTGTGAAAGATTCCAACAATAGGAAGCTGGGTAGGAGGAGGAAGTAGTACAGGAGATCCCACTGTTCTCACTGAATCTGATAAGGGCATCAGGGGAAATCCCAAACGTGAGACACTAGGGGAGAAGTAGTAGCTTTAAGAACAGCATGAACTTTGATGGTTGAAGCTAAAATTTTGGGTCTCTCTCAAAAAAAATAACAGCCATCAAACTATCAGAGGGACTCCAGTGATGTTATGAGGTTTTGTTGTTGTCTATCTGGTGGTGGCTGTTTGATGTGTTGGCTGGGGGATGAGGGGGCAGTCAGAAGTCGTAGCAAATTTTGTAAGCATTCTTAAGCCAATGAGATAAGAAAATGTCTGAAAAGCTAGTTTTGCAAAATGTTAGCCCCTAAATAATGAGATAATAAGGACATAGCTAATCTACTCTTAGCCTTTATTTGATATGGATTAAATCAATGCACCATGCGTACTTGTTAGCTGCTTCACGCTGATGAAGTGATAAGCAGAACTTGTGACAGCTTTCAGGGCTATGTCATTACCCAGTAGCAGCAGCATCACCACAACCACTGTGGAAGGTACTTCTCTAATTTTATACATGGGAGCTATGTTCTCATCCCTAGGTGAAGAATGATTGCTGGTTTAGTCACTGCTACCTCATTCTCCACTTTCCCAGTTTCTCTCACAGCTTGGATAATGGCAAGACTGGTTAGAAGAGCAGTTAAGCTAGTTAGAAGAGCAGTTAAGCTATTATTGGGGTTCATGCCTTCTTACTTTCTCTAGCTTTTGACATGATACCTGAGACTTCACAGATATCCTGCAACTATGAGAAAGATAAGAAACTTAGGTTACCTGAAGACGATCTCCAAACTTTGTATTATGTGAAGCCATTTAAAATTTTTGTTTAAGCCTTTGCTAGTCAATCTTTCTTTTGCTCATAGCTATATATCTTATCTGAAACAATTACCACCTATAAAGTAGATCACATGCCCAGCATTACAAAATCACCTTCGTATACTATTTCATTTAATTCTCACAGCAATCCTCTAAAATAGGTAATGCTATTAGCCACATTTTACAAAAGGGAAAACAGATTTATAGAGATTATGCAACTTGCCAACAGTTGGTTAAATGGCAAACTAGAATTCAAAATCAAGATCCGTCTGACATCCAAGTCCACATTTTTTACACCACATTACACTATTGCCCATCACCAATTATTAACATTTGTATGGTTGAGGAAGCAGCATGACAAAATGAAATAACCAGAGACTGTGGAGTCAAACAGGCCTAGGTTATAATCCAGGCTCCACCACTTACCAACTGTATCACTGGGCAAATTAACTTCAGTTTTTGTAACTATAAAATGGAGATGCTAACAAGTTCCTGCAAAATCATTGTGGCAATTGAATTCATTCAATTCTGTGCAAAGCATGAAGAAAGAGAAGGGAGTGTCCATTTGTGTTCTCACAGAGCTCATAGTCAAGAGAGGTGACAAACAATACGGTGTAGTAACCTTGGAGGCTTACATAGGATGCTGTGGAAGCCCAGACAGGAGGAAATATCATGAACTGACTCCAGGAAATGACCTGTGAATATGCTGCAAAGAGCTTGCCAGCCAGGTGATGAGAAAGGGAGGGGGCAACAGCAGAAGAACATTCCAAGTAGAGTACAAGTATGTGCAAAGGCACGGAGGGAAGAGAAAACAAGACATATTTCAGGAACTATAAGTAATTCAGTACAGTTGGGGCCAATAATTTGGAAGTGACAAGAGAAGAAGCAGGAGAGTTAAACAAGGGACAGATAATAAAAGTCTTTATATAAAAAAGGATGATTGCCAGGGAGGGTTGAGGGGGTACATCAGGGAAAGATTGTTTTAAAAAAACAAAAACAGCTAGTATGCAAACAGAAAATATAGGGAAACAAGCCTCTGAGTTTCTAAACTATTAACTACAGTGCTCCAAATACAAGTAGAAAAAAAGATTAATTCTATATGTTTGGGGAAAGAGTAGCTGAATATATGTAGTTTAATGTATTATTCAATACATACAAAGGCAGCAGAGAAATACTTCTGCCAGCAGCAAACACAGTTAAATAATAAATAAGTGAATGAAAATCAAGTAACCCTTAAGTATGACCTTCTCTTCCTTTCTGTTATCTGGGGGGGAAGAATTAAGAAACACAAATTAATTCTAAGACAATGAGATCAGCAAGGAAGAAAAAGAAAAGAGGAAAACAAGAATCTAGAAAAATCAAGATATTTAATTAATTATGAATGATGGAAGTAGTAATCAATTTAAAAGATAACATGCATTTGCTCTAATTATAATTTTACTATTCTTATTAAACACTAATAGTTAAGGACAAAGTTTAATTCCAAGCCTAAGAGGGAAGGGGAAAGGAAAAGACTAAAAAAGAAATATTAAAATTTATACAATACTAGCATAAAACAATAGTTATGTAAAAAACCAGGCTAAGCATGGGAGTGGGGAGAAAAATCAAAGAGATAAGACCTCTGAGAGTGTTACTTTTAATTACCTCATTTTAAAACAACCTTAAAATATCTGGTACAATATTGATTTTATTCTTATTTGACATCCTTTCTACTAATGTCATGTTCAAATAACTCTATAGATGCGTATACATCTTCATAAAAGTTGGAATGTCTTAGGAGGAGAAGGACTTAATACACTTTTTATATACAGTATAATACAGACAGACATGCATACATGTGCCTTATATACACAGTGTAATATGTGGACAGACATGCATATATATGTGGGCACACATGCCCAAGCCACTTAAATCGGGGAGCAGAGATTGAATAAGATATAGTATCTGGGTGGTCCAGTGGCTAAGACTTCATGCTGCCAATGCAGGGGCCCAGGTTCGATCCCTGGTCAAGGCACTAGATTCCACATGCATGCTGCAACTAAGATTTCACATGCCACAACTAAAGATCCTGCATGCCACAACTAAAAGGTCCCACATGTTGCAACTAAGACCTGGTACAGCCAAATAAATAAATAATTTTTTTTAAGAGAAAGACATAGTATCTAACTCATCTGGTCAAAGTAAATACACAGAATAATATGTAATTATTGTCTTTCCAAGGAATAATTTTGAGTATAGGAACTCCTGCAATGCAAAATGGAAATGAACCTTTAAATGACTTTGTTTAAATTGCTTTCTAAATAAAATTTTCCAAAATATCAGAATTTTAAGAGTGCCCTTGCTTTAATATAACTTGTACAGCTACCACTCCATTCCCAAAGATTTTCAACACAAAAAAAGTAGTTTGTTTATTAAAGTAAAAGAGCATCAAAGGGGAAAAAGGATCATTTCACATTCTTTACATTAATATTACCCAGATCAATGGTTAAATAACACCCTTTCCATTTTAACGAAATGAAAAAAAAAAAACCCAAATAGCCCTACTTTTTTTTTTTTTTCCTCCTCAAGCCGCCTGGTTTATGTGAGTCCTGGCCTGTCTTTTCTCACGTTGGGTCTTTTTTTTCCCTCCTCAGCCTGATCTCGGTTGTTAAATACCTCAAAAGCCACCTCAGGGATTTGGGGCATGGGGGTCTGTGGGCCAAATTGTAACTTTTGGAGTTTTCACCTAATGTCAGAGGCGGACTGGCTGATAAAAGTGTTGTCCCAGCAGGGACTGACCTTTGGAAGTGGAGGGATCCAACTTTCAATTTTTGAATATTTTAAACCTTTTTGCTGATCCACAGATTAATCTTAGTCATTTGTAAATAAAAACACAGAATAAAAATCACTTAGGCTTGTAAATATATGAGCTACTGTGTAGCCTCTTCACCATTCTTACAAACCAAATGGCCTTTAGAGAAATCTTCTGCTTTTATCCCACTAAAGTTTTCATGTCTTGATCTGGCCTTCTACACATAACAAAATATAATATAGAAGGCAATTATGTGATTTCACTTATATAAAGTATATGTCTTACTCAACACCCTGTATCATAAAGAAGTTAATGAGGGCTTCCTAGGTGGCGCAGTGGTTAAGAATCCGCCTGCCAATGCAGAGGTCACGGGTTCGATCCCAGCTCCAGGAAGATCCCACATGCCGCGGAGCAACTAAGCCCGTGTGCCAAAAAAAAAAAAAGAAGTTAATGAGAGGAAAATGATTGTTTTTCAGCCCGTTTCTGATCAAACTATAAGTTCTCTAAGTCTGCAATCAAAATAATTTATATTACTCTAATAATTCTAACAATCATTCATCATTTTGAACAGCTCAGAAAGCTCATAACATCAACTTTCATAAGATGCATATGTTTATATGCGTTTTCAACAATTGTTGAATCCTCACAAACTGCAACAAATATAAGACACTTAAAGATTTAGAATAACTAGATGCTATTAGCATTTCCAAAAATTCTTCATTTATGAAAGATCTACAGTCTTATGCTTTCAATCCAAAATATCAGAATATCTTTTGCTACATTTTATAGGATGCTCAAGTAAGATGCTAGAAAAGGTTAAAATCCCATGAAGTTCTTTTTTGCTCTCCCTCTTCCACCAGATGTTTATATTCTAGCTTTCTATAATATTCCAAATCTTAGATTTAAATATAAACTAAAGAGCTCCCTCCACACATTTTCTGTTTAATTCTTCTTTGTATCTCTGCATCTTGCACAGTAACTCACATATAGTAAGCACTCAAAAACTGTTTATTAAATGGATGAACGACTGAACCAAGAATGAAAGAATAAATAAGTAATATGACTATCCAATAACCTCTTGGGAAGAATCATACTATTAATTCTTTTAAGGTAATGAATCCCTTCTCTAATTTGGCCTTAGTTTCATTTCTGGAGGCATTAATTTATAAAATTCGTACGCATATTTTCAAAATACTTCAAGTAGTTAGCAACTGTGTAATAGAGACACTTCCAAATTTACACATTAATATTTTTAAGAGTCAAACGGGGAGAGAAGAGAAAAACTGGGTATCACTGTGATTCATAATGAAAAAAGTTATAATTACACTGAAGGTCAAGAATTTATTTAGCCATTTAAAAGTCAGTCAAGAATAATTATCTTGGGTAAAATTCAATGAAACAGAAAACTAAAGAGGCTATTACCATGAACAAATGCCCCTTATGTGTTTGGCACTATACTAAACACTAAAATCTAATTTTCCTCGAGGAAAAACAACTCAGAACCTCAAACCCGTATTATAAAAAATGTGTAAGACATACTGTCTTTGAAGACTATCAAGAATAGAAAAAGTGAATAACCAAGAAGAGACTGAACTATTAATCAAAATAGTATATGAATTTCAACATAAAAGATTTAGTATACTTAATTTTCAAAACACACATATTGCATAGCAACTAAAGATGCAACTATAAAAATCAAAAGTGATGTAGTAAAGGCCTTAAAGATTAAATCTCACAAGAATAAAACATATACGAGAAGACTTACGGATGAAAAATAGTTTGGAGACAATGCAAAAAACAAAACGTAATATACTAATCTTGCTAAAAATCAGTATTATTAAAAATACCTCCTGTACTACATGAATGCAAGAATTTTCCTTGTCTGTTTTGTTTGCTTCTAGCGCTCAGCACAGTGCTTGACACACAGCATGGATACAAATGGAAATACATCAACAAAACACCAAAGACACCAACCCTTGTCTTCAAACACCTTACTAAGTAAGGAGATAGGAAATTATCACAATTCAGCATGAACCAGTGGTATAATTGGTTCATGCTGTAAGTGTTATAGTATGTTAGTAAACACAGAAACAGCATGCTAACAGGAAATGCCTCCAAGAGGTGAGCCGACTTGAAGGAGAGTGGAGTTAACCAAGCAAATGAGGGAAGAAAGTCATACTATTCTTTCATTCTGTAAACATTTATAAAGCACAACTGTAATTTCAGTCTAAGTGAGAAATCAGTTAGCATTCAGGGACATGCAACTAGGACAGTATGCCTGATTTAAAGGGCATATTTTGGGGGTATAATGAAACATGAGAATTTACTTCTATGGATAGAATGTACACTCCAGAACAGCAGAAAGCTTTTTGTCTGTTTGTCCACTCCTTGTGGCAGACAGCAAAAATGGCCATGGTTTGTCTCCTCCTTTCATCCACACCTCTTAAAACATGATTCTACAGCCCCTCTCATAAAAAATGGAGTCCTTTATTCCATCTGTTGAATTTCAGATGGCTTTGTGACTTGCTTTTGCCAAGAGAATATAGCAGAGGCAAGTTGTGCTCGTTCTAAATTTAAGCCTTGGAAGTCTTGTATGCTTCAACTCTCTTTGGGAACCCTGTTGCTGCCACGTGAAAAGCCCAGTCTAGCCTATTTGATGATGAGAGACACAGCCCAGTCAACACCTATTGTCTTAGACCAAGGAACAGCAAACTTTTCCTGTAAAGGGACATACAGTAAAAATTTTAGGCTTTGAGAGCCTTATATAATCTCCATCACATATTTTTCTTTGATTTGTTTTATTTTAAAACTGTTCAAAAATATAAACACCATTCTTAGCTTAGGGACCATATAAAAATAGGGGCCACAGATAGTCAACTCCTGCCTTAGACGGTCAACCAATTCCCAGAAGCAGAACTGTCTTGCTGACCACAAATGCATGACTGAGCTCCGCCGAGACCAAAAGAACCGCACAATGAATCCAGTACAAAATGTCAGTCCACACAATCATGAGCTAAATGAATGGTGGCTGCTTTTTTGCTACTACATTTTAAGAGTGGTGAGTTCATCATCAAAAGCTTACAGAAATACTGCTCTATCTTTAGTGCCTAGAACAGTGCATGTCACTTAGCAGACACTAAATACTTAGTGAATAAAATAATGAGTAGAAGAGTTATAGGAGTCAAAACATGACATTTTATGCCAGGGTTTGCAAACTCAAAGGTCCACATGGGCCTGGTCAGTAAATTAACTGAGTGAAGCAATCAGTATAAAGAATAGATCTGGAAACATTGGAAAGGAATCCACACCAGGAAACGAAGAAAACATCTGAGAGGCCTCTGATATTCTGAACAAGGACAAAGGCAGTGAGAGAATAAATAGAAAACAAGGAAGAAAGTCAACGATTTCTGAGGAAGAATCAGAAGGTTTTAGGCAGAGATTGTCATCTGGATAAAAATCAAGATTTTAACTATGTGTTGCCTGCATGTGATACACTGTAGGTCCAAAAATAGATACTTTTTAATAAAAAATGCTGGGGGAATTGGATATCTACATGTAAAAAGATGAATTTGGATCTCTATCTCACACTACACACAAATTAACTCAAAGTGGACCAAAAACCCAAATGTAAGAACTAAATTATAAAAATCTTAGAAGAAAATATAAGAGTAAATCTTTGTGATTTTGAGTTAGGCAAGGATTTTTTAAGTGTGACACCAAAAGCACAAGATGAAAAATACTGCTAAGCTGAACTTAAAATTTACAACTTTTGTGCATCAAAAGGCAGCACTCAAGAAAGGGAAGAGGCAGATTAGGCAAATCCATAGAGACAGAAAGGAGAAGACAAGTGGCTGCCAGAGGCTAGAGGGAGTGAGAAATGGGGAGGGACTGCTAATGGATATTAGGTTTGGGGGTGGTGAAAATATTCCGGAATTACATAGTGGTGATGATTGCACAACCCCGCAAATATACTAAAAACCACTGAATTGTGCACATTAAAGAGGTGAATATTATAGTATGTGAATAATATCTCAAGTTTTTAAAAAAGAAGAAAGTAAAAAAACACCCACAGACTGGGAGAAAATATTTGCAAATCATATCTGGTAAGAGACTTGCATCTAGAATATATGGAACTCTTACATCAATAGTAAAAAGACAGCTCAATTTTAAGATGGGCAAAGGAAGACATACAAATGGCTAATAAGCACATGACAAGATGCTCAACACCATTAGTCATATCAAACACATATCAAATCAAACACAAGTCATATCAAATACAAATAAAAACCAAATGAAATACCATTTTTCACCCTCTACAATAGCTATAATCAAAAAGACAATATCAAGTATCAGCAAGACAGTAAAGAAACCAGAACCTGTGTACACTGATGGTGGGAATATCAAATGACACAGCCACTTTGGGAATTAGTTTAGTACTTTCCTTAAGACGTTAAACATAGGTTTATCATATGACCCAGCGATTCTACTCTTAGGTATCTACCCAAAAGAAATGAAAATATATGTCCACACAAAGACCCACACACAAGTGTTCACAGCAGTATTACTCATTACAGCTAAAGACTAGAAACATCCCAGATACCAATCAAGCGGTGACTGGATTAGAAAAATCTGACACATCCATTCAATGGAATGCTACTCAGCAGTAAAAAAGAATCAAAAGCTACAACATGAATGAACCTCAAAAAACAATACGTTCAGTGAAGGAAGCCAGGTAGAAAAAAAACACACACTGTATTATTCCATTTATATGAAATACTTTAAAAAAAAAAGCAAATACAGAGACAAAAAGTAGATTAATGGTTGCCTGGGACGGGGGTGGGAATGCGGAGTGACTATAAATGGGTATGATGCTTTTTTTCCAAGGTGGTAAATCTGTTATAAAATTAGATTGTGGTGACGGATGTACAATTCTATAAATACACTAAAATTTACTGAATTGTACCCTTAAAACAGGTGAATTTTATGGTATATAAATCATACCTCAATAAAGCTATTTTTAAAACTCTCCAGAAAATGGGTATAGAAGGAAATTACCTCAACATAATGAAAGCCATATATGAGAAACCAAAAGCCAATATCGTTCTAAATGGGGAAAAATTGGAAGAATTCCCTCTAAGAACAGAAACAAGACAAGGGTGTCCACTCTCACCATTATTATTCAACATAGTTTTGGAAGTTTTAGCCACAGCCATTAGAGAAGAAAAAGAAATAAAAGGAATACAAATTGGAAAAGAAGAAGTAAAATTGTCACTCTTTGCAGATGACATGATATTATATATAGAAAACCCTAAAGACTCTACCAGAAAACTGCTAACACTAATTGATGAGTTTAGTAAAGTAGCAGGATACAAAATTAATGCACAGAAATCTCCTGCATTCCTATACACTAACAACGGAAGAGCAGAAAGAGAAATTAAGGAAACTCTCCCATTCACCATTGCAACAAAAAGAATAAAATACCTAGGAATAAACCTGCCGAAGGAGGCAAAAGATCTGTATGCAGAAAACTTTAAGACATTGATGAAAGAAATCAAAGACGACACAAACAGATGGAGGGACATACCATGTTCCTGGATTGGAAGAATCAACATCGTGAAAATGACTGTACTACCCAAAGCAATTTACAGATTCAATGCAATCCCCACCAAATTACCAATGGCATTTTTCACAGAACTAGAGCAAGAAATCTTACGATTTGTATGGAAACGCAAAAGACCCCGAATAGCCAAAGCAATCTTGAGAAGGAAAAATGGAGTTGGTGGAATCAGGCTTCCTGACTTCAAACTATACTACAAGGCCATAGTGATCAAGACAGTATGGTACTGGCACAAAAATAGAAAGGAAGATCAATGGAACAGAATAGAGAACTCAGAAGTAAGTCCAAACACACATGGGCACCTTATCTTTGACAAAGGAGGCACAAATATACAATGGAAAAAAGACAGCCTCTTCAATAAGTGGTGCTGGCAAAATTGGACAGCAACATGTAAAAGAATGAAATTAGAACACTTCCTAATACCATACACAAAAATAAACTCCAAATGGATTAAAGACCTACATGTAAGGCCAGACACTATAAAACTCCTAGAGGAAAACATAGGCAGAACACTCTATGACATCCATCAAAGCAAGATCCTTTTGGACCCCCCTCCTAGAATCAGGGAAATAAAATCAAGAATAAACAAATGGGACCTCATGAAACTTAAAAGCTTTTGCACAGCGAAAGATACCATAAACAAGACAAGAAGGCAACCCTCAGAATGGGAAAAAATTTCGTTTGCCAACGAAACAACGGACAAAGGATTAACCTCCAAAATATACAAGCAGCTCATGCAGCTTAATACCAAAAAAGCAAATAACCCAATCCACAAATGGGCAGAAGACCTAAATAGACATGTCTCCAAAGAAGACATACAGATGGCCAACAAACACATGAAAAGATGCTCAACATCACTCATCATCAGAGAAATGCAAGTCAAAGCCACAATGAGGTATCACCTCACATCCATCAGAATGGCCTTCATCACAAAATCTGGAAACAACAAATGTTGGAGAGGGTGTGGAGAAAAGGGAACTCTCTTGTACTGTTGGTGGGAATGTAAATTGGTACAGCCACTATGGAAAACAATTTGGAGGTTCTTTAAAAAACTACAAATAGAACTACCATATGATCCAGTAATCCCACTACTGGGCATATACCCAAAGAAAACCATAATCCCAAAAGAAACTTGTACCATAATGTTTATTGCAGCACTATTTACAATAGCCAGGACATGGAAGCAACCTAAATGCCCATCAACAAATGAATGGATACAGAAGATGTGGCATATATACACAATGGAATATTACTCAGCTATAAAAAGGGATGAGATGGAGCTATATGTAATGAGGTGCATAGAACTACAATCTGTCATACAGAGTGAAGTAAGTCAGAAAGAGAAGGACAAATATTGTATGCTAACTCACATATACGGAATCTAAAAATGGTACTGATGAACTCAGTGACAAGAACAAGGACGCAGATACAGAGAATGGACTGGAGAACTCGAGGTATGGGAGGGGGCGGGGGGTGAAGGGGAAACTGAGAGGAAGCGAGAGAGTAGCACAGACATATATATACTAGCAATTGTAAAATAGATAGTCAGTGGGAAGTTGTTGTATAACAAAGGGAGTCCAACTCGAGGATGGAAGATGCCTTAGAGGACTGGGGTGTGGAGGGTGGGGGGGACTCGAGAGGGGGGGAGTCAAGGAAGGGAGGGAATATGGGGATATGTGTATAAAAACAGATGATTGAACTTGGTGTACCCCAAAAAAAATAATTAAAAAAATAACAAAAAAAAAAAATAAAACCTAAATTTTTCACTTTAACAGTGGTATGGAGTATCCTTTTACCCTTTACTAAAAAGGCAAAGTGGAAAGGAGAGGGAATAGGTTTATTGTGGGGAAAAAATGAGTTTGGTTTGGGGCACACTAAATGTTACGTATTGATATAAAGACACCCAGTTGAAGATGTCCTATAAAAAGCACCATGAAAAACAAAGTTAAAGTCCATTCATTCAACAAATGCATACTGAATGACTACAATGTACCAGAACCATATTTGACCCTGGAAATAAAGTAGCTGACAAGAAAGACCCCATCCCTGCTTTCATGAAGTTCATATTCAGTGGAGATAAAAATTTTAAAGGAAAGACTTCTTGGTTATATTATTATGCAATTGAGAGCCACTGGTGTGATTAAAATCATCAAGAAAGAATGGGGAGTACAAAAAGGAAACACAGGGCCAAAGGAGATTTATATGACTGTACATACAGAAGTGGAGCCATGAAGAAGACAGAACCAGAGGCAAGAGGAAATAACTACCTCCAAAGGAGGACAGTCCACGAAACAGGGCGTAGTAGTCAAAAGCATAAAGTATCTGCAAGAGGAAGGGGAAAAATGTATTTAAATGGATTTGATTTAGTACTTCATTCATTTAACGAATATTTTTGGGACACCTATTATGTGCTGGGTATGTTGGCTTTTATTCTGAATGAAAGGCAGGAGCCCCTGCAGAGCTCTGAAGAGAGGAATGATATGATTTAACATTTTAAAAGGTCACTTGGGCGCTGTGATGAGAAGATCAAGGACAGAAGGGCAGAAGTTGGGAGACCAGTTAGGAGGCTCCCACAGTAAAATGAGCAAGAAATGAGGATGACAGCAATGGAGAGAGTAAGAAAAGGTCACACTCTGAATAAATTGGAAAGGTAGAGCCAACAGGACTTCCTGATGGATTGTATGTGAGGTTTGAGAGAAATAAGTCACATAAAATTGTAAGGTTTGGGCCTCAACAACACGGACTGCCATCAATGAAACGAGGATGGCTGCAGATGGAGATGAGGTGGGGTGGGGGGAGGATGGCAGAGATCAGGAGTTCATTTGTAGACATACTACATTTGAAATGTCTACTAGAGCTCTGAATGAAGTTGTCTACTAATCACGTGGATATATAAGTGTGGAGCTCAGGGAGAGAGAAATGGACATTAAGAAGCCAAGGAGAGAGGAACCAGCAAAGCAGAGTGAAAAGGAGCATTAAGTATAAAGAAAGAAAATTAAGAGAACTGATATGCCCAAAATCAAGAAAAGAAAACATGATCATGGAAGGAAGAGTGTTCTACTACACTTGGGGTTCCCAACCAGGGGTGATTTTGTCCCCAGAGGGACATTTGGCAATTTTTGACATTTTTGATAGTCACGACTCAGGCGGTAGGGTGTGCTACCCGCACCTAATAAGCAGGGGCCAGGCATAATGCTGAACATTCTATAATGCACAGGACAATCCTCTAACCCCTCCCCTGCAGTCCCCCCACCCACTGGCTGAAATTCAAACCACTTTGGAGACTGTGCGGCTTTAGTCTTCTGGATGACAGAAGTGCCACAGGTTTTCACTGGTAAGCAAGAAACCACCCACTAGGGCACAGGGCCACCTGTGGGATGATGTTGAGACTCCCTAGGAGCTGAGCTTACTGCTGCTGCTCCCCCCGCAGCCCCCACCCCCTGTAGGCTGAGGGCCAAAGAGCAAGAAGGAGGAAAGCATCAGGGAACCAGTGAGAAAAGTCCCTTTCTCTTGCTGTGTTCCCTCCAGCAAGCTCAACTGACAAAACTTGATAATATACCAGTTGGCAAAGGAGAAATGTTTCAGGGTACAGTTCCAGGATTACCAACCAGTGTGATGAAGGTGGATTTGGAGTTAGAGGCAATAAATGGACAACCAGCACATGCTCTCAGTTCATTTCTCAAAAGGATTTAAAGTGGTCATGACTTTAAAGAAAAAAAATCATTGCCCAGGAAAACCAAAGATAAAATAGGAAGACATACAGTAATTAAAATTGGACCACAAAATAAAGATAAAATAGGACCAAAAATATTGACTCAACTTCCATGTCATTAAATTTCTAAATAATCATGATTACTACTTTTTTCAGCATAAGAAGTTAAAGCTCTTCTTTTAAAGTGGGACTATTATTCTCAACTATATACATACAGATATAAAAACCAAAGACCACAAAGAAACGTGCCACAAGTGTTAGGTCACAGTTGTCTAAATTGTAGTTTATTATCATCTACATGTTTGTATTTCCCAAATTTTTTTTACATGACTATGTATTACTTTGAAAATTAGGGAAATTTTAAGCCGGTTTTTTTTTTTTTTGGAAGTATAACTGGTCACTAAATATCAATGCATGGGATTAAAGCTGTATAGCCTCTTATGTAACAGGATTCTGAATTCCTTTGAAAGAGCATACATTAGAAGGCAATCATTTCTGCTAAGTAAATCCTGAAGTTTTAGGTTATTTCCTAATAGCTGTGGATTTAGAGAGAATAAATCAAATGGTAATCCTTCCAAATGTTATGAACTGTACCAGCAAATTCAGTGTTCTATTAAATGATTTAAGAGTATGTCTGAAAGGAAGATAAAAAATATTCTAGAAATCAAAAGTCTGCCAGAGAGGCAGATCTGATCATGGGTGCTTCTCTGATAAAATGTATAGACCCAGGAGTACCTGGAGGTAGAATCCACTCCCCAAAGTGCCAGATGGTCAGCCCCATGTCCCATCTCCTACTGGCTCTTCTTCAAAAAAAAAACATAAATGGCCATTAACATAGGAATTGATGCTCACCCTAAAAATCAAAGATTGCAAATTAAAACCACAAATATACCATTTTATGGCCACTACAATCAGAAGACATTCCAATCATGGAAGAAGATACAGAGCAACAAAACTCATACATTATAGTGCAATAGGAATTCTTTATATTTATGGTCATACAATCCTTTCTTGTTAGATGTACTACAAATATTTTCTTCCATTTGGCTTTTCACTTTCTTTGTGATATCTTCTGATAAACAAAAGTTCTTAATTTTAAAGTAGCCAAATTTATTGATTTTGTTTCTTCATGATAAATATAAAACTATTCCTGAAAAAAATCCTTTCCTATCCTGAGGTCATAAAAGACACATCTCTATACTGAAAAATTTGGAATTCTGTCCTGCACATTTAAGTGAAGGGAACAGTATAGCACAGTGTTTAAAAACAAAGACAGCAGAGCCAGACTAGCTGCACTCAAATGTAGCTCTGCTACTATGACCCTGGCCAAATTACTTGATTTCTCTGTGCTCACCTCAGTTTCCTCACATAAAAAAAGGAGATAATAGCTCCTACCATTAAAAGATAAATGCGGTGATTAAAGAAGGCAATGTATGTAAAGTGCTATAACAAGGTCAAGTATATATTAAGTACTACATAAGTGTTAGCTGTTCTTATTAAGCCTTTAACCTGCCTGAACTTGATTTGTATAGAGTATGAGGTAGAGATCCCATTTCATTTTTTCCCATATAGATAACCAATTTTTCCAGCAATATATGGTGAATAGTTCATCCTTTTCCCCATAATGTGCAATGTCACTCTGATATATAAGTTCCCATAAAGGTCTATTTCTGTTCCTCTATTCTGCTTCATTGGTCTATTTATCTATCTCTATGCTGCTACCATACTGTCGAATTACAAATTACTGACAGTAATTATAAAATTACACAGTGTAGACCAAGCCTTTGCCCCAATTTGTTCTTCATGTTTCTAGGATAACTTGTCCTCTGCAAATTTAGCATAAGTTTTCAAATTTCATTTTGAATGAAGCCACATGAATTTTCAAATCAATTTGTGAGGAACTCAATTATGTTATCCAGTCTCCCTATCCATAAACATGATCTATTTATTTATGACTTTTATTTTCATTCAATAAAGTCTTACAGTCTCTGCAAAGGTCTTATACATTTCTGTTTAACTTATATCTACATATCTTTATATAATTTATAAATTATAAATGCTATCTTTAAAAAATTCTCTTTTGGTTTCTGGCTTATTTAAACGTTATTCATTTTTAGTCTATTTTACATCTAACAACTTTAATAATTTTTCTGCAGACTCCTTGGAATTTTCTATGTAGACAACACTATCATCTACAAATAATGACCATTTTGTTTCTTCCTTTCCAATTCTTATACCTTTCATTCTTTGCCTTGTCTCATTAGGTTGGCTAGAATTTCCAACTGAGAAAAATATTTTTCATAACTCATAACTAATTTATATATTTATACTTTATAAGTAATGTATAACTTCCAATATAAAGTAGAAGCAGTGATGAAGAGCATCTTTGTTATGTCTCTGATTTTTTTTTTTAAATGCCTCTTTCAAAAGACAGGAGAAAAGCAGGAAAAAAATTAAGATAACCAGTAAAGGGTGGAGACGTAGGGAAGAAAGGGGATCGATATTTTTACAACTCAAGGAATAACAAAGTATAACTAAAATATCGGCAAATTTTAAAAAAAAGAAACCTGGAATATGAATTATAGCTAAATCATTTACTAATAACATAATCTCACATATGTCTGACAGAACAGAGTTTTACTAAGGTGGTAAGGAAATATGTACCAGAGATAAAGTAAAACAAAAAGAAAAGATAAAAAGAAAAATAACAATTATGCAGTAGACAACTCATATTGGTTTCATACTTGGATTTAGAAAAAATACACGTAAGTAAATTTATATAAACATGGAATAACTAGATAGATTGATAAAAGCTTTTAAATATCATGCCGTGTAGCTTGTCAGTTCATTGGTGAACATAATGGATTTACCACTTTAAAAGAAAAACTGGTGCTGGCTAGGTCAACATTGAGTGACTACTTTCCCTGAACACACTGGAAATCTACGAGGGCTTTCCACTTCTGGCTGCACTTCTTGTGGCATCTCAAGTAGAAACATTCTTCCATCTAGCCTATTATTAAAAACAGTCCTGACAATTGTATACACAAATGGAAGCAGTCTTTAAATGAAATATTATCTGGTTCTCTCGAAAAAGGAGGAAGTGATTTTTTGAGGGGACTGTATTACTTTATTACAATTTGTGTATGGTTGCTTGATCGATCTTCCAATTCACCATTACCCTTGGGATCTGAGTTTTGATCTAGTGTATGAAAATAAAATACATATCTCCAAAAAAAAAAATAATGCCTCTTTCAATATTGAGTGTCTTGCTGTAGGTTTTTAGTGAATTACAATAGGTTAAGAAAGTTTCTTTCCATTCCACATCTGTTAAGAATTTTTACCCTGAATGGACATTGGTGAATTTTATCAAGTGCTTTTTCTATATCTATTGAGATGTTACAATACCTTTGTATTCTTGGCTAGTTATGAACAAGCTGAACTTACCTTTCTTACACACCACTGCTTAGTTTGCTAATATTTTGTTTGGAAATTCTGAATACAGTCATAAATGAAATGGTCCAGTAATTTTCCTCTCACACTGTCCTTATTTGGTTTTAGTATTCAGAATAATCTCATAGAATAGGTTTTTATTTTTGTTTCTACTCTGAGTTTGTATACCACTGGGATTATCATTGCTTTAATGTCTGAAACACTGTCTGAGCCCATTTTCTTTTAGGAAGATCAGATTGCTGACAGCTTCTTCACTCAAACTTTTGTTTTTTTAATATCTGCAGTCAATTTTGATAAGCTACATTCTTCTAGGAACTTGTTCATCTAAATTTTCCAATTCTGCAGCATAAAAATGTTCACAGAATTTTCTCATCTCTTTTTTATCTGCAGCATCATTATTATATCCCATCTTTCATTCCTAATTTTTTTTTTATTAATGTCTCTGCAAGAAAAACAACTTTGGATGTGCTGGGTTTTATTCCATTGACTTTTGCTTTTGTCTTTATTATTTCCTTCTTTCTACCTTGCTTGAATTTATTCTAATTTTCTTTTATTTTTGTAAGTTTCTTATGTTACATGCTTAGCACATTAATCTCCAGCCTTTCTTCTTATATTCCTTTAAGGTTATAAATCTTCCTGTGAACACTACATTAGCTGCATTCTACAAATTTTAATTTATAGTAGTTTCATTAATATTCAGTGCTAAGTGCTTTCTAAATTTCCATTTTGATTTCTTCTTTCATCAAGGAGTTAAGAAGATTTTTCCCCCTATACGTATGTATTGAATATGTTGGTGTGGAGAGAACACTGATTTTCTAACATCATTGCACTTTAGTCAGAAAATGTAGTCTGCATGATAGGGAAATCTGTTGAGACTCTTATGGCCTTAAGCAGGAGCTGGCAAACTAAGACCTATAGACCAAATCCAGCTAGTCACCTGTATTTGTAAATAACACTTTATTGGAATATAGTCACACCCATGTGTTTGCATACTGTCTACAGTTACTTTCAGTCCACAATAGCAGAGCTGAACAGTTGCAAGAAAGACCATATGACCCACAATGCAGAAAATACACACCATCTGGCCATTTACCAAAAGTTTGCAAACCCCTGGCCTAAGGCATGGTCAATTTTCACGAATGTTTCAATATGCGCTTGAAAAAAAAGTATATTTTCCAATTGTTGGGAATAGGGTTCCATATACATTCATCAAATCAAATTTGTTTATAACTTTCCATCTTCTATAACTTTACTTATTTTTGTTTGCTGAACCTAAGAATTAGGTATTAGAGAGGTATATGAGAATTTCCTACTATGATGATGTATTTGTACAAATTTTCTTGCAGTTCATTCAATTTTTTTTTTCTTTATAGTTTGGAGTTAAGCTATTAGGTTCATACAAACTTAGAAATAGCTTCCTAGTAAAATCAACATTTTTCATTATATAGAGCCCCTCTTAGATGCGAATAATATTTTGCCATAAAATCTATTTGGTCTGACAATATAATCACTACCCAAGAAATATTTTGGTTAGTATTTGCCTATTTCTTCCATTGTTTACCTTTAACTTTTTTCTGTCCTTACCCTTTAGGGGCTCTCTTATCAACAGCATATAGCTAGATTTTGTTTTCCTTTTCAGTTTGACGTGTGTCTTTTAACTTAAGAACTAAGTCCATTAATACTTAATTTGATTACTAATATTTGGATTTACTTCTCCCATTTTACTTTGTGCTCTTTTTCTCACATTTTTTTTCTTTTTCTTGCCTTTTGTTAAACTGATTGGCTTTTTTCTCATTACATATTTTTCTTCCTCATTTAGAAGAGATCTACTGTTTTCATTCTTTTAAATGTTAAGCTTTAATTTTTAACTTTCATACTTACAGAAATCCTATCTTTTAGAGCTGGTTCTCAAACGATGCAAGAGCTTGAAGAGGTTTTAAATCTAGTTATCTCTTTCCCATTTGCATCAAATTGTAATACAGTATTTTTAACAACTCTGATATTCCTGAGGTCTTTTAAATGCCACAAATTAAATATTTTTGTGTTACATCATTAATGTATGTTTAGATTTATCCCCACATCTCCCATTTTACTTCGCTATGTTCTTTCTTATACCTCAAACCTTCCTTCTAAGATCAGAAGTAAATCACTCAAAGCTATTTGGAGGAGGGAGGTCTTCAGTAAACAGGTAAACTCCCTGTTTTTGTTTATCTGAAAATATATTTTGCCTTCATGTTTGAAAGACTGTTTCACTAGAAATACAATTCTCGATTGGCCCTTGTTTTCTCTCAGCATTTCGATTTTTCCCTGTGTCAGGTTTCTACTAGTAGATCTCTGTCTTTGCCTTTACTGTTCTGCATTTCACTACAGTCCATGTGCCCAGGTATGGATTTTTTTGTATTCCTTGGGCTTCTAAGGAGTGAAGATGAGGATCTTTTTCCTAGAGGAACTTCAGCCATTAATCACTTCAAATCTTGCCTCTTCCCCATTTCTCCCTCTATCATCTTCTGTAATTTATTCCCTGTATCTCTTATCCTTTTTATCACAATTTCTATCCCTCTGCCTCTACGCTGCCTTCTCAGTATCAGCTTCAGACCCACCTTCTAGTAATCTTCTGCTGTGTCTAATCTCCTATTTAACCTTACTATTGGTTTTTAAAGATTTGTTTTTCATTTTACATTTCTATAATTTCTATTTGGTTCATTTTCAAAACTGCCTGGTCAATAAAAAAAAAAAATTATTTGCTCCTTATGATGTTTTCAATTTCTCCTTTTATTCCTCTAACAAAAACCACACTTACACTCCAATAACTGAAGTCTACTGGGATTGGTCCTTTGGTATGGTGTTCCTGCTGACTCTCACACATGGTGGCTTGTTAGGACAGTAGTTTCTGATGGTGTACTTGGATTTTATGTATCTCTGTGGCAATTCTTTGCAACTTGGTTGAAGAGGTTTACTTCCAGATAAGACTTGAGTATGGTTCTGCCAAGCTCCTGGAGCATTAAAGACCCAAGTCTGGGTTAAATTATAATTCTTGTTTAGGCTTTTTCAGATCATGCAAACAGCATTAATTTAACTCCAGATACACATATGAGTGCGAGGAAGCAGCCACAAATTCCCAGGGAGGCTTTTTTTGCTTTTAACCTCTATTCAAAGCCAAGGCCAGAGAGAACATTTTCTTTTCTTACTTCTGTATGGTAAGTACTTTTGTTTTTTTGCTTTATACTTGCTTGCCCTTTACCTACAGTAGTCTCCAGTCTGACTTCTCAACCTGTGGAAGCCCACATCTTAGTCCCCAGCCTCTCTGTGCTCTAAAGCTACTGGTCACCTAGGTCTGTATATGTCCCCAAGGTATCCAGTGGCTTCAAAGCCACCTTAATGTTCCTGATATCTTGTTTGCTCCTTTTTGCAAACTCATCCAGTCATTTAAAATGATTTTATGTTGTCATGCTTTTTTTTTTTTAAGTCAAGCATGTTTTAAATGTTTCATAACCTAAATATTCAGGCAGTCATATTGTCAGAAAAAGAAATCCAATGAATGCTTTCTTGACTGCTCACCCTGAAGCCCAACGGATGTTTTCTTGTCTGCTCAACCTAATACCACAGAAAATGTTTTAAAACTCAACATGGCTAACTTAAAAGAACTGTGTGGAAATTACTTTAGGATACTCTATTCCAACAGCAAAATTTCTTTGGAATAAGAATTTAATAAGTTAGCTCACAGGGGTGGTGATGCAATCAAAGATTTAAACGTGGCAATGTTTGGATTAGAACAATTAGCCAGATAACTGGTCTTGTGTGACTACAATTTGGGGACTATTTAAAAAACATGAGATGATTTACTTTAATAGTGTTCTATTCAAATCAGAGCAATTCACTTTCTTGTCATACATCATGCATCATGAGTTACACCAAATTATATAGTAATTCTATTATAATTATGTCCCTAAACACCTCTTTTCACATTTTAAAGAAATGCCAGAAAGCCTAAATGCCATATATTACTTTGTATAATAATATCACTCAGCCATTTTAACCAAAAAAAGTCAGTTTGTAGTAGTAGAAGGCCTAGCTTGTGAATAAGTATAATGGCTCCACATCTGATCAAAGAGTTCAAAGTATAGTGTCTCCATTTATTTATTCAAATATTTGAATCCCTACTATGTGTCAGGCCCTGTGCCTAGTACTAGAAATAGTATAGAGAAGTGTGTAATTTCCAATACCAGCAAACTACTCCAACCTCTTCTCTGGTCCTAACACCTTCTTAGGCTCTAATAAAACAAGAGGAAATAAGGAAATGTATTTTTTTTCATATTCTGTATTATATTTTTAAATCATATTCGATTTGTGACTTGAATAATTGATATTCACAATGATCTTGAAAAGCCCATATCATCTCATATTATATTTTATAATTTTGCAGAGGTGCAGATAATGATTTGGCAGGAACAGTGATGCTGATGTTTCAGAACCAGTTGCTTAGCTAGGAAAAGAACAAAGGCAACTAACTAGCCAACCTCCATATCTCAATGTGGCTTTGCTTTTCTTGTTATATGCAGATAACAAAAAAAAATGCTTGTAGAAGTTGACAAGGTGATTCTAAAATTTACATGCCAGTTTAAAGGATTAATAATAGCCAAGAATAAAGTTGGAAGACTTTATACCACCAGATATCAAGACATTATACAGTTATAGTAAATTAAGACAATATGTTACCAGAGTGAGGATAGACAATAGAACAACAGAACAGAATAGAGCTGTACTGTCCAATACATTAGCCACAAGACACATATGACTACTGAGCACCTGAAATGTGGCTAGTGCAATTCAGGAATTAAATTTTGAATTTCTTTTATTGTAACAAATTTAAATTCAAGAACTGATAATTGACTCAGTTACTGGAAAATTTTTAAACACAGTTTGGACTAACTGAGGGTATGTGAGTCTACTTCTTCAACTGTAAATTTTCTGAAACCTAAATACACATCAAGTATTTCTGATGACAATTCTGTGTCTGCATTGAGATCTGCTGTAAATATAAAATATATGCCCTACTATCAAAGACATAGTACCAAAAAATGTAAAATACCTCAATAATTTCACATTGATTACTTATTAATATTTTTATATAGTTGGTTAAATAAAATATTATTAAAATAAATTTCATCAGTTTCTTTTTACCTTTTTTAATGTGGCTACTAGAAATTTATAATTACACACATGGCTCATATTTGTGACTTGCATTATATGTCTACTGTCAGTCCTGGTAGTGTGTCCAGAGAAAGACTCACTCCTAGAAACCTGACTTATAAGAAAAATTATATTGCAAGTGTGGTGGGGGAAAGATGGTCTTTTCAATAAGTGGAGTTAAGTGAACATAACAGAAGTTTACCCATTTGAAAAACAAAATTTTTATTTAGTGAATTTTGATTCACTTTAGAAATACTTATATATATTCCTGGTTGGCAAAGTAAAAGTAATGTACACAAAATCAACCTTTACAGGATCACATAAGGTCATTGGTGGAGTCAGTATATAAGAAGCAAGATATCCTCAAACGAAAGGTATCCTCTGTTAAAGTAATTGTAAATTAAAAATTTTAAATATTTTAAAACATAATTAGGACTTTCAGTCCAGACAAGACTGCTTAGACTGGTTTATCCCCGCTCCTCCCCTCTAAGTACAACTATAAACGCTAAAAATAATGACAAGATAACCAAAAGAGACTTTGGAAGGTGGTAAACAGGGAGGCATATTGCTTTGGGATCCTGAGACTAGAGAAACAACACAGAGGCAGGGTATCTTATGTGCCCCCCACCCAACAGAAGACAGTAACCCAGTCCCGGCACGTCCCAATCCCCAATCTAGCACAGAAGGCAGTCCAGCAGGCTCATTTCTCTCCAGGACTAAACAAGAATCTCTCCAACAGTGCCTGGTAAGCCCACCACCAAAAGCAAGAGGGTATGATTGGGAGTCCCACTAAGAAGAAGCAGCCAGGGGAAACAATCTCCTTCTCCTCAAAATCTGGGCTTCCTTGTCCTATTGAGAGATAACAGGATGTCCAAATGGCACCGGCAAGAAAAATTCCACCACAGCAAGTGAGCAGCCTGGGGGAAATCTTTGGCCCCACAGACCTGAAACTCCCCTCTTCCATACAAAGACATGAGGTGGCCCAGCCTGGGGAAAGCCCTTCTACTTCCTCTAGCAGCACCAGCAGGGGCCAGTGGGAGCCCCAGTGGTACCAGATAAACGAAGCAGAACAAAACACCACCACAAAGGTTCTGAAAATGAAGCTATCACTGAAATCAGAGCCCACAAAAGGAGGCAGGATGCCATGCTAAACATTAACAGGGTAACTACCTGTTAAAACAAAAGATATAAATGACTCATAACATCTGACATAATACACAAAAAGGCCAGAATGCAATAAAAAAGAAAATTGTCTGTCATTCCCAAACAAGAACATCACAGCTCAAACAAGAAAAGACAATAAAGTGCCATCCATACAAAGGTGAATCAGCTGTTGCTATTATCTGACAGGAAAGGTAAAGCAGTGGTCGTAAAAATGCTTCAACAATCAATTTCAAATTCTCTTGAAACAAATGAAAAGCAAAAACCTAAACAAACAAAATATATATATAAATAAGTATAATAAATGTATTTACATTATGTACATATATAATAAACAGAACTACCATATACTCCAGCAATTTCACTTCTGGGTATTTATCTTAAGAAAACAAAAACACTAATTCGAAAAGATATATGCACCCCCATGTTCACTGCAGCATTATTTACAATAGCCAACATATGGGAACAACTTAAGTATCCATTAATGATAAATGGATAAAGAAAATGTAGCATATACATACAATGGAATAGTATTCAGTCACTAAAAAAGCATGAAATCTTGCCATTTGTGATAACATGGATGAACCTCAAGGGCATTATGCTAAGTGAATTCAGTCAGACAGAGAAAGACAATTACTGTATGATCTCACTTATATGTGGACTCTAAAAACAAAAACAAAAACACCAAGTTCTTAGAAACAGAGATCAGATTTTTGCTTGCCAGAAGCAGAGGGTTGGAGATCAGAGAAATGGGTGAAGGGGGTCAAAAGGTACAAACTTCCAGCTATAAAATAAATAAGCCATGGGGATGTAATGTATAGCATGGCAACTATAGTTAATAATACAAATATTATTAATAAATAGTTAATAATACAAATATAATTCAAACATTGCATATCTGAAAGTTGGAAGTTGTTAAGAGAGTAGATCTTAAAAGTTCTCATATAAGAAAAAAGAATTTTTTTGTAACAATGTAAGATGACAGATGTTAACTAGACTTGTGGTAATCATTTCCCAATGTATACATATATAGAATCATTATACTGTATACCTGAAATATAACATTACGTGTCACTTATACTTCACTTTTTAAAAATTATAATAAGTAAAAAAATACAAGTTATAAAAAGAAACTAAATGGAAATCACAGAACCAAAAAATACATTAAAAGAAATAAAAACTCTCTGGATGGACTCAACAGGACAGTGGAGATGACAGAGAATAGAATCAGTAAACTTGAAAAAAGAACAGTAGAATTTAACCAATCTGAAGAACAGAGAGAATAGACTGAACACAACTGAACAAACCCTCAGGAACCTATGGGACTCTAATAAAAGAACACAACATTTGTATCAGCAGTGTCCCAGAAGGAGAGGAGAAAAGAGAATAGAATTGAAAGAGTATTCAAGGAAACAATGGCCAAAAACTCCCTCAAACTGGCAAAACAAACAAATGTGCAGATGCAAGAAACTGAGCAAACACCAAACAGGATAAACCAAAGAAAATACCCGGCAAAACAAATCATAATTAACCTTCTGCAAACTAAAGACAAAGAAAACATCTGGAAAGCAGCCAGAGAAAAACAATGCATTATCTAAAGAGGAACACCAGTTTGAATGACAGTGGATTTCCCATCCAAAACCATGGAAACCAAAAGGAAGGAATACACATCATTTGTCAAGCACTGAAAGAAGAGAACTGTCAACCACAAATTCTATATCCAGAGAAACTATCCTTCAGGAATGAAAGGGAAAAATTACATCATCAAAAAAAGAAGATCTTCTAAAAGAATTTGTCACTAGCAGATATACCATTAAAGAAGGGCTAAAAGAAGTTCTCAAAACAGAAAGGAAATGATAAAAAAAGAAATAATGGAATCTTGGAACATCAAGAAGAAAGAATAACAGAAAGAGCAGAAATATGGGTACATACAGTAGACTGTCCTTCCTCTGGGTTTTATATATCATATTTGAGGACTGAAACAAAAATTATAATGCCATCTGGTGTCTAATATTTTTAAATGAGGAAGGTAAAGGAACCTAAAAGGAAGTCAGGTTTTCATACTTTCCTCACAAGTGTAACATGTTATTCACACTTTACTCAAAGTGGTAAAATGTTGATACCAGGAGACTGAATACATGCATATGTATTCAGAGCAACCACTACAAAAACTACACATTATGCTCAAGTAACCCACATGAAGACAAGAGAAATAGGGATAAGAACCAGAGGATACAAACGGAACACAAATAAAAAAATGGCAGACTTAAGTTCTAACAATCTGACAATTACTACTGTGGACTGAATTGTGTCACCCGCCACCCCTTCCCCCTGCCCAAATTCATATGGTGAAGTCCTATTTGGAGATAGGGCCTTTGGGAGGTAACTAAGGTTAAATGAGGTAAAAAAGGGTGCAGCCCTGATCCAATAGGATTAGTGTCCTTATAAGAAGAGACACTAGAGAGTTCCATTGTCTTTCCACCTACACACAAAGAGGTTATATGAGCAAACAGCAAAATGGCAGCCACCTGCAAGCCAGAATGAAATCTACCTTGCCAACACCTTGATCTTGGACGTCTCAGTCTCCAGAACTGTGAGAAAATAAATGTCATTGTTTAAGTCATCCAGTCTATGGTATTGTTATGGCAGTCTAAGCAGACCAAGACAATTACTCTAAATATAAAATGATCTACATGCTCATCAAGACAGATTGACAGCATGTATTAAAAAAAAATGTGAGCTTTCTATAAGAAACTTAGTCCAAATTCAACAACAGAAGTAGGCTGAAAGTAAAAGGAGGACTTCCCTGGTGATGGATGCAGTGGTTAAGAATCCACCTGCCAATGCAGGTGGCACAGGTTCAATCCCTGGTCTGGGAAGATCCCACATGCCATGGAGCAACTAATCCTCTGTGCTACAACTACTGAGGCTGCATGCTGCAACTACCAAAGCCCACAAGCCTGGAGCCCATGCTCTGCAACAAGAGAAGCCACTGCACTGAGAAGCCCACACATGACAACAAAGAGTAGCCCCCACTGACCACAACTAGAGAAAGCCTGTGCGAAGCAATGAAGACCCAATACAGAAAAAATTAAAAAACAAAAAAGGACAAGTTATACTATGCAAACATTAATTTTTAAAAAAGCAGTAATGACTATATCAATATCTGATGAAGGAGATTTCAGAGCAATGAAAATTTTAAAAGACAAAGAGGGATATTACATAGAGATAAAAATATCAATCTACCAGGAAAACATAATGATCCTAAATGTGCATGTACCAAAAAACAGAGCTTCAAAATATAGGAAGAAAAACCTGACAAATCTGAAAAGGGAAACAGTAAAATCCACAATTATAGTTGGAAACTTCAATACCCCACCCTCAGCAACTGACAGAACTACCAGAAAGAAAATCAGCAAGGCCGTAGCAGATCTGAACAACCAAAATTAACCAGGATCTAACTGACTTAAACAGAACACCTCATCCAACAACAGCAGAATACACATTTTTTCAAGCAGAATACACATTTTTTCAAGCATCCACCCATGGAACATTCACCAAGAGGCTATAAATTTTGACATATTTTTTAAAATTAAATCATATACAGTGTGTATATAGATCAAATTACAAATCAATAACAGAAAGACAACAGGATAATCTCTAAACATGTGAAAATTAAGCAACACACTTTGAAATAATCTAAAAAATCCATATGTTAAAGATGAAGTCTCAGTGGAACTTTATAAAATACATAAAACAAAATGAAAATGAAAATACAACATCCCAAAATATGCAGGATACAGCTAAAGCAGTACTGACAGGAAAATGTGTAGAACTAAATATTCACATTAAAAACAAGGAGGGAGATAGGATTAAGATGGCAGAGTAGGAGGACATGCACTCACTCCCTCTGGCAGGAGCACCGGAATTACAACTAACTGCTGAACAATCATTGACAGAAAGACACTGGAACTCACCAAAAAAGACACCCCACATCCAGAGACAAAGGAGAAGCCGCAATGAGATGGTAGGAGGGGCGCAATCGCGTTAAAATCAAATCCCAGAAATGCTGGGTGGGTGACTCACAAACTGGAGAACAGTTATACTGCAGAAGCCCACCCACTAAAGTGAGGGTTCTGAGCCCCACGTCAGGCTTCCCAACCTGGGAGTCCAGCAACGGGAGGAGGAACCCCCAGAGAATCAGACCCTGAAAGCCAGTGGGATTTGATTGCAGGACCTCCACAGGACTGGGAGAAACAGAGACTCCACTCTTGGAGGGCACACAAAAAAATGTGCTCACCAGGACCCAGGGGGAAGGAGCAGTGACCTGATAAGGAGACTGAACCAGCAGCAGCAGCTACCTGCTGGTGCTGGAGGGTTGCCTGCCGAGGTGGGGGGCAGCTGTGGCTCACTGAGGAGGCAGGGGCACTGGCAGCAGGGGTTTTGGGAATTGCTTATTGGTGTGAGCCCTCCCAGAGTCCGCCATTAGCCCCACCAAAGAGCCTGTGGGCTCCAGCGCTAGGTGGCCTCAGGCCAAACAACCAACAAGGTGTGAACACTGCCCTACCCATTAGCAGACAAGCAGATTAAAGTTTTACTGAGCTCTGCCCACCAAATCAAATTAAAGCTTTACTAAGCTCCGCTCACCCAGCCCTACCCACCATCAGTTCCTCCCATCAGGAAGCACACAGGAGGCTCCTAGATAGCTTCCTCCACAAGAGGGAAGACAGCAGTATCAAGCAGTATCAGCAGTATTTCGTCTTGCAGAACTGAAAACCACAGCCACAGAAAGATAGAGAAAATGAAAAAGCAGAGGACTTTGTACCAGATGAAGGGACAGGATAAAGCCCCAGAAAAACAACTAAATGAAGAGGAGATAGGCACCCTTACAGAAAAAGAACTCAGAATAATGATAGTGAAGATGATCCGGGACTTTGAAAAAAGACTGGATGCAAAGATCGAAAAGTTTACCAAAGACCTAGAAGAATTAAAGAGCAAACAAACAGAGATATGCAACACAATAACTGAAATGAAAAATACACTAGAAGGAACCAATAGCAGATTAACTGAGGCAGAAGGGCGAATAAGTGACCTGGAAGACAGAATGGTGATCATCACTGATGCAGAAAAGAATAAAGAAAAAAGAATGAAAAGAACTGAAGACAGCCTAAGAGACCTCTGGGACAATGTTAAAAGCACCAACATTCGCATTATAGGGGTCCCAGAAGGAGACGAGAGAGAGAAAGGACCTGAGAAAATATTGGAAGAGATTATAGTTGAAAATTTCCCTAACGTGGGAAAGGAAATAGCTGCCCAAGTCCAGGAAGTGCAGAGAGTCTCAGGCAGGATAAATCCAAGGAGAAACATGCCAAGACATATAGTAGTCAAGCTGACAAAAATTAAAGACAGACAGAGAAATGTTATTAAAAGCAACAAGGGAAAAACAACAAATAATATACAAGGGAACTCCCATAAGGGTAACAGCTGATTTCTCAGCAGAAACTCTGCAAGCCAGAAGGGAGTGGCATGATATATTTCAAGTGATGAAAGGGAAGAACCTACAGCCAAGAATACTCTACCCAGCAAGGATCTCATTCAGATTCGACAGAGAAATCAAAAGCTTTACAGACAAGCAACAGCTAAGAGAATTCAGCACCACCAAACCAGCCCTACAACAAATGCTAAAGGAACTTCTCTAAGCGGGAAACATAAGAGAAGGACCTACAAAAACAAAACAATTAAGAAAACGGTAATAGGAACATACATATCGATAATTACCTTCAATGTAAATGGACTAAATGCACCAACCAGAAGACAAAGACTGGCTGCATGGATACAAAAACAAGACCCATATATATATGCTGTCTCCAAGAGACCCACTTCAGACCTAGGGACACATACAGACGGAAAGTGAGGGGATGGAAAAAGATATTCCATGCAAATGAAAATCAAAATAGCTGGAGTAGCAATACTCATATCAGATAAAATAGACTTTAAAATAAAAAATGTTACAAGAGACAAGAAAGGATATTACATAAAGATCAAGGGATCAATCCAAGAAGAGGAGATAATTATAAATATATATGAACCCAATACAGGAGCACCTCAATACATAAGGCAAATGCTAACAACTATGAAAGAGGAAATGCAAGGCAGAAATAGAGACACAGATGCAGAGAACAAACACATGGACACCAAGTGGGGAAAGCGGGGAGGGTTTGGGGGGAATGAATTGGGAGATTGGGATACCAAATTGTACACTCTAAATATATGCTGTTTATTGTCTGTTAACTGTATCTCAATGAAAGTTCTTAAAAACAAACAAAACAAAACAAACAAAAAAATAAAGTAAAAAATAAAAACAAGGAGAGGTCACTCACAGACTTAGAGGACGAACTTATGTTTACTAGGGGGAAGGGCAGGGGAAAGGGATAATTAGGGAGTTTGGGATCAACATGTACACATTGCTATATTCAAAATGGATAACCAACAAGGACCTACTGTATAGCACAGGGAATTCTGGTCAATGTTATGTGGTAGCCTGAATGGGAGGGGAGTTTGGGGAAGAATGGATATATGAATCGCTTTGCTGTGCACCTGAAACTATCACTAAATTGTTAATCGGCTTTACTCCAATATAAAAGAAAAAGTTAAAAAAAAAACACAAAAAACCGAGAGGTCTCAAATCAATAATCCAGGGACTTCCCCGGTGGTCCAATGGCTAAGACTCTGTGCTGCCAATGCAGCAGGCCTGGGTTCAATTCCTGGTCAGGGAGCTAGATCCCACGTACCAAAACTAAAGACCCTGCATGCCACAACTAAAAGATCCCACATGCCACAACAAAGACCGGGCTCAGCCAAATAAATAAATTTTAAAAAAAAATCAATAATCTTAGTTATTACCCAAAGAAACCAGAAAAAATAAAAGCAAACCCAAAGCTAGCAAGCAGAAGAAAGGAAATAAAGATAAAAGCAAAAATCAATGACATTGGAAACAGCCAATAGAGAAAACAAACAAAAAACTAGTTCTTTGGGAAAAAAAAATCATTGAAATTGATGAACCTTTACCTGCGAAGACTAATAAAAATAAAAAGAGAGAAGACACAAATCATCGATATAGGAATTAAATAGGAGATAACACTACAGGTCCTGCAGCCATGAAAAGGATACAAGAAAATATTATGAAGAACTTCACACTCATAAATTCAACGATTTTGAAGAAATGACTAATTAAATGATAATTTCTCAAAACCACTCAACTATGATGACACAGATAATCTGAATAGTCCTAGAAACATTAAGGAAATGGAATCGGTAATTTAAAAGCGCTGAAAAAAAAAAAAACTCCAGGCTTAGACGATTTCACTAGAGAATTTCATTAAATATTAAAGGAAAAATTAAAACCAATTTTATACAATTTATCAATGTATTCTAGAAAACAGAGGAGGAAGAAACATTTCCCAACTCATTTTACGAGGCCAGTATTACCTTTTCATTTATGTTCACAAAAACACCTGTACGTGAATGTTCATACCCGCTTTGTTCACAATAGCCCCAAACTGGAATCAGTCCAGGTGTTCTTCAGCAGGCGAATGGTTAAACAAACTGTGGTGCATACAAACCATGCACTACCACTCAGCAATAAAAAGGAATGAGCTACCAATACATGCAACAATCTGGATGAAGATCCGGGAAGTTATGCTGAATGAAAACCACCAAGCCCCCAAAATTTCAAATTGCATGAGGGCATTTACATAACATTTTGAAATGACAAAATTATAGAAATGGAAAATAGTCATGGTTGTGGGGTTAGGAATATGGAGGGGTCAGAAGGAGATGAGTGTGTTTACAAAAGGGCAATCAAAGGGACCCCTGTGATGGAACTGTTCTGTATCTTGTCTGTGGTGGTAGATACACAAACCCACACAAATGATAAAATCTGTAGAACTAAATACACACACTCACACACACCAGTACAAGTAAAACTGGGGAAATCTAATGAAATTGATAGATTGGATCAACACTGATATCCTAATTGTGATACTGCACTACAGTTGTACAAGATGCTACCATTGGGGAAAGATGGGGAAGAGGTACATAGGATATCTCTATTATTTCTTATAACTATATGTAAATTTATACTTCTCTCAATAAAAATTTCAATTAATCAAAAAACAGTAATTGTGAAGTTCACTCACAATAAAAAGGGTAAAGAGAGAATTGGGCAGGTCATGTTTTATCTATAGCTGTAAAGTCAGTAGGAGGGAAATTTCCAAAAACACCAACTTCTAAGGAAGCACATAGTCCAGCAACCAGGTCACCAAACCCTGTATCAGATAATCAGTAAGCAAGGCCAAATCTAAACACATATAGATTTAAAAAAAAAAAAAAGAAAAAGAAGAAAAAAAAAAGCCAAGGTAGTTACAGGCACTAAAGTATAACAAGAAAGCAAGACAGGGGCAGACCAGACACACACCACAAAGGACCAGGAGTAATTATAGAGCCACAGCCCCTTATATCTGGTTTATTGCACACAGATACTGTCCACTTCTGAGATCCTTCCTAAAATAATCAGAAAAACCTGTGAGATCTTTTTAACTACAATAATTATTGGCATCCATTATTACAACACTACAGTTCTCTGTTTTAAGGTTGGTTACTTCCCGTAGGCTGCAGATAAATCAAAAAGCCAAGTGTGTTAAGAAATATATGTTATATTAAGAGTAAGGCCCAAGGCCTAGTACAAACTTAACACATAATACTTATTAAAGAATAGAAAGGAGGGTAGGAATAATTCATGAATGAATTAACAAAAGTCTAGGGACTCTTGTGTTATTAAAAAGACACATTCACAGAAATTTTGCATGCAGTTTCAGAGTGTTCTTGAAGGCCCTAAAATCCAGAATTTGTGAAACCTTGCTTTAGATTGTGCATCTTGAGGAACCTATTCCAGCAATTTAGGTGATGTGTCTCTTTAAACTAGACAGTTGGATAAGAATTTCTCAAAGCCCTTTCCAACGCTATAATTTAATGATTTATATCCCAGTCAAACCCTCTGATAGGATTACCTCCCTTTCCTGTCATATGTAATGGCACAGAAATTTTAACTGAACATTTGGTTTATCTAACAGGATCCTTAAGCATATTTACCATCTTGGACAGGTCTGAAATATAAGGAGGAAGCTAGAGAAACCATGGAAATCTTTTGTAGATCCTTAGTGAAGACACAAGATCGTTCATTAGAAAGCATAAGGCACAATTGCCTCAGGAAAAAAAAGGTAAATGCCATGATGCTGCAGTATGCCAGACTGGCCAGAAAGTAGGCTCATTTAGCTCAGTTCCAGCAAAAACACTCCTCAAAGCATATGCAGTAGACCTCACCCCAAAAGTATTCATCTATAACACTCATTAAAAACGTATGAAGGAAACGAATTTGGTACAAAGCGTATTATGAGATGTCTAAAAGTACAAAAAGTGCACAAACCTTTTCAGGTCTCCCAAAGCAATCTTCACTGACAACCAGCATAAGCTACTCCCCAGTATACAGCCCTTTATCTCAGATTCCCTGAGCTGCAGTAGAGCTTTTGGGTGTGCCTGAAAGTGAGCTACTAGATCTTCTGATTGAAACCATAGAATATTCAACACAGATAAACTGACTCTATCTTACTACATTCCTCACCTAGAGTCTTCACATGAGACCAATGATCTCTAAAAAATTTATCTCCTTTTTAGAAAACTGTAGGATTAAAAATTCAAACTCTCTTCCATATAACTTTTTAGGAATGCCATCTATTCGGGGTTTTTTTTTAAATATGATTTTTTTTTCACCTGAATGAAAGAACCGGAGTTATTAAAATAAGTGAAAACGTTTAATCCACAAGAATTTTTACCAAATAGAACTGGGTCACTGTTTTAGCAGATGGTTCCTAAATCTATAGCTCTCATTTTCAATCTCCCTTTTAGGCCTTGCTGCAGCGTGACAATAAAGCAGTAAAGCAACTAATGAACTCGAAGTTGAATTGCTAAGGCACAGGCCGTGTTTCACATCCAAATGCTGATAGTGTTGGACTGTGCAAAGAGAATCACTCAATCTCAGGCCTACCAAAGGTCTAAAGCTTGTCTAGATCCAGCCAAAGCTTAGATTCTACCTGCAACAATTCCTGTAAGGGAACTTTAGTCTTCTGCTCAACACTGCCAGTGTTTGGGACGTGCTGCTTTCTGAGACTGCCCACTCCATCCTCACAGCTCTGTTACAAAGTTCTCTTATAGTGGGTACAAATCTGTCTCTGTAATTTCCACCCACAAGTTCTAATTCTATCCCTTGGGACCACACAGAAAAAGCCTAATCCTTCTTCCAGCTTCCACATGTCAGCCCTTCAAATATCTGAATATAGTTATCAAGTCTCCCATGACTGCTGTGGTAGGTTGCATACTGGTTCCCCTAGAGATGTCTATGCCCTAATCCCCAAAACCTATCGAAGTATCAACTTATATGGCCAAGAGACTTTGCAAATATGATTAAGTTAAAGATTTGAGATGGAGAGATTAGCCTGGATTATCCTGGTGAGCCCAATGAAACCCAAGGGTCCCTATAAGAGTGAAGCAGGAAGATCAGAGGGAAAGAAGTAGATCTGACAAAGGAAGCAGAAGCTGAAGTGATGCACTTTAAAGGTGGAGGAAGGGGCCATGAGCCTAGGAATGCAGACAAACTCTAGAAGCTGAAAAAGGTAAGGAAACAGATTCTTCCCTAGAGCCTCCAGAAGGAATGCAGCCTTGCGTACGCATTTAGACTTCTGACCTCCAGGACTGTAAGATAATAAATCTGTGGTCTTTTATGCCACTAAATGTTTGTTAATCTGTTAGAGCAACATTAGGAAACTAATAGACTCATTCTCTTTCCAAACTGAAAGATTTCTTTAACCACTCTTCAAATAACAGTTTTAAGTCTTGCCTTAGGACATTCCCAACCTTTCTTTTGTCAAAAACCTCATGTGTTTCCTTCATCCCATCCGTGTACCCTGCTCTCCTGGCCCAAAATAGTTCTAGACTTTCTCTTCAGCAATGATGTCTAATGCCCCATCCTTTTGGTCCACCTGTCTTTACCAAGCACGTTGCTCTAACTGCTCAATAAATATTAAGTTGAGAGGAAACAACCATTCAGAACTCCCAACAGTTTTGATCATCTAGAAGATTAAAAGACCTTATTCCTTTCTCTCCTCCCAAACTGAATAATAATAAGATGATTTAACCTGGAGAAGTCTCAAATTCCTCCCCATCTGTAAGGATTTTAAGAGATTACATAGATGACTTCTCAACTGAGACTTCCATATGACTCCTTGATTAATAAAACCACTGCAGAAACTGAAAATAAAAGTAAAAGCTCCCTATATTATGTATATGACTAATGTTTCCTAATACTGTGCCCCCAAACTCTACATTCATTTTTAATTATTATGCAAATTATATAATTTATGATAAAAATCAATTAAACAAAAGTACAGTATTAGTTAAGCCAAATGTTTTACAAAATACTTAAATGGTTATATAATAGCTTTATCTGCCAACATTAATTTCTTCCAGCAAAATAATGATGCAGCAAAAAAATAATAACAAAGTGTTTCACAAATGCACCATAATAAACATTTACCTATAGTATAATTTACTTTACAATAGTAAAGGTTTTCCTGCTACACTTCTATTTATGGATGCTGGAATACAGGATGTGATAGTGAAGATGTGAAATAGAAAGCAGAGGAAAAGGAGGATCACAGCCACTGTAAACAGTCTCAGCATAAAGTGAAAAGGATTTGAATAAGTGGCAGGAAAGTTAGGGAACAAGGAGAAACTATTCATTCTCAGCTATTGCTGGTACGTACAAAATTCCCAAAAGAACCAATCAGATAGTGTTAGGTGTCCCATCAGGTATCTGTGTGGGGCTGGGAGGATTGGTTTATAAAAATGCATCCACACAGTACTTTAATAATTTCTGTTAATTTTAATCAATCTGGAAAGCAATGGCCTAGATAACTCAAAAACACCCCAAATTCCTTTCTCCTTTTGGCAGAAAGACTACTTGAATTATAATTGCTTACTTTGGCTATTAGTATTACTTATGTTCCTAGAAAAAGCTACCTAAAAACATAATAGGGAAGAGGATCTAGGATTAAAAATTGCTCTATTTTCTGAAAACACCAAAGATTTGCTTCAGATTTTCATTATTTGGCCTAGTAACACCTTTACCCAAATATTGTAAAGCTTGTAATCATTATAATAATGTCATCTCATCAAGAAAATGATATATCAAATTTCATACAACAATTGGAATTAGTGTTAGAAATATGAAAGACACTCAAGTCTTAATTATAGCACTTAGTAGTGTCTTACACATAAGCATCATTTATTTGAATCTGCTTGAGTAATATATGTTAACTTGGATTGAAAAGAGTTAATTTATAGAACTATTTTATTACTACTATTAAATGGTAAGTATGTTTTTCTTTTTATGTAGATATTAAATAGAAAATTCAACTTCATTCTTTAAAAGTTAATTTTTGCTCAAGTTTCAGAGAGGAAAGCAACAAATAAATCAATTCCCTTCAAAGAAGCCAGTTTTGTTTAATTTCCAACAAAATTTATAGCTCATTTAACCCATCTGTTTTTCAAGAATCATTGTGACTTAAATAATCACTTTTAGATACTTGAGGTTAGAATAGATTACGGAAAAGTAATCAGAGGCAGTGATTCAAATGTACAAGGATACACATGAAAACCAGCCTTATGCAAAAATTAGCTTTCTAAAAAAAGATATGACAGAGGCACCTAATTTTACTATCAGAAGTAGCTAGTGAAAACTAAGGTTTAAAAACAACATTTTAAAAATAAGGCATTTTGTGGATACCAAAATGGGGGCTGTGTATGTGTCAATTTAAAAGCTTACTACTCTCAGTAGTAGATTAAGGTCAATGTGCCCAAAAGAGCTCAGCTTTACTATTTAAACATTACCACTCAACAAAGAGGAGAGTAAGTTTCTGAGAGTTATATATTATATATATTATGTAAGTTACATATTACAGTTTTATATTTGTAAAGTTCATGTATTTAAACACTTCTGCAATTTATTGGCAGCTTACCCCAGGTTTGGTTTTGGTTTTTAATTTACTTACTGACTTGAAATTTAAGACTGATTCAATTTTAAAAGATGGAAATATCAACAACTCTGGTTGTATAGCCAAGATTACTTCTACTTTTACATAAGATCCATCTGGCTATCTAAAGGAGGGCTTGAGTTCCAGAGATGCAAATTGGAGATGCTTACATATGGAAAAAGGGACCCTACTTTGTGTTGATCCAAGCAGTAACCCGTGGTAAAGTTTCAGGTGTAGAAGACAGAATACAACCAATCACCAACCAGTACTAGGCATCCTCACTGGGCCATTCCACCTAGGAAGGGCTAACAGCCTGGTATATCATGATCATTTATCAGTATGACAGATACTGCTGTGAGGTGAGGGCTGGAGTTTTCCTGTATAGTTAATAATTTAGCAAATAATCTAAAATAATAGACGACTTTTGGAACCAAAAGAGGAAAGAAACTCTTTTTAGCTAAAAGATCTGACATTTGGCTAAAACAGAAAATAAAACTCCAAAGATATTTAGATAATACAGTATAATGAAAAAAAGTATTAGCTCCAGAACCAGAAAGATACAACCTGAGTTATCAAGATCCCCAAAAATGTTTACATTTTTTGACCAAGTAATCCCATGTCTAAGAATGTCATAGCCAAAGTTTAATTTAGTAAAAGAAAAAGTAATTATTGTGATTGCTTCTGGGTGGTAAACGACCGGGTTTTTGTCCTGATTCTTTACACTCTATAGAACTTTTGAATACAGAATTGTGGCAGGGCTGGGATTCAAATTCAGATCTAATAATCAAAACTCAAGCACTAGACCTCTTCGTAAAAAGAGGTTTGCCAACCCCACAAGAGGACTGTTACTCAGAAAAGATGAAGCTGACTTACATTTCAATTCTTACAAAGAATTTCAAAAAATACAGAGAACTCCCTCAACTAATTTATTTTAAACGACAAAATACTGTTACAGACAGCCATCTGGTAAGAAGACAGACCAAGAAGATAACCCTCAAGCAAGAGAAGTAGAATGCCTAAGAAATGTGGTGATAAAAGGGAGCTAGGAAGCACAGATACCTTCCTTATACTGATGCTTTCTGGATTCTGTTAAATTAGGCAGAATAAGTTTAATGGGGTAATTTGAGGAAAAGTTCTTACAGCATCACTTGAAATTCTGTTATTTTGAGTCATATAGGAGTTTAAGGCGGAAATATCCCTGAGTAGGTTCAGCAGTGATAATTCCCTACATCAGTTTAGTATAACTTTGTACAGAATAGGTTAACCAGATAACTTTCCCGACATCTGTTATATAATGGAAGAATGCCAAGTGGTGGGGAGTGCCAACCAGGGAGAGGGTGCTGAGACTAGATTGGGGGGGGGGGGGATTATCAAATGCTAATTCCACTTTATAATCTTACCTATGTCTAGCCCTAAGCCCTATCTCTCCCCTAATGCAAATTATGCTGTTATTGAAGTCTAATCTCAGACACCCTACTTGATTATGACCAAACTGGTACTGATTATGACCAAACTAGCCAGTCTTCCTATGTTAAGTGTAAAGAATTCATAAATATTTCACAGGGATAAATAAGAGATGTCAAAGAAAAAATTCACATATGATAATTTTATACTTCATGAAACCATGTCCATATTCAGTTCATGGGGAACTATATAAATAACAATGTCACATCTCTTTTATTTCTTATTGGACTTTGTTTCCAAAGCTTAAGTTTAAAAAAAAAAAAAAAAAAGGACTTGCTGAATTTGCTGAATTCAAGTGGGTAAAGTCATTTTATGCTCATGCTATGTTTTTTTTTGGGGGGGGGGGCTGGGGGGTGGGGAACAGCATGTGGGATCTTAGTTCCCTGACCAGGGATCAAACCACTGGACCACCAGGGAAGTCCCTCGTGCTGTTTTTAAAAAGAGAAGGTTTTAAAAAGTCAATTCCTAGTTGAGACGTATCCCAAATAAGTTCAAAAGGATATCAATTATGGCTTCTTCTCCCCCCCTACACTTTTCTAATTCACACTAACAAGGAGCTAAACTCCACTCATTTCTCTTTTTCCATGTCAAATCTGGGAGAGTTACCCATGTATTATTCCTCTTGAATCTTTCCATCAAGATGAACCTCTCTTTGAAGCTTTGAGTACGGAGTTGCCTTCCAGGCTAGAAAGTGTTTCATTCATAAATGTGAATTTTCTCAACATTGGTAACAGACCAATTCTACTGATAACCTGCTGGGAGGAGTTTAAATTACTAAAGAGCTATAAAATTAGTAATGTATAATGGCAAAGTACAGAACTATTTAAGTGTCCTGGGGTTGCAAAGCATAGAAATAAAAATGGTCATAGATTAATCCTAGAAAAATCTCTTAAGGAAATAAGTTTAGGGCTGGATTTTGAACAAGTATGGCAAATACTTTAGTATTTAGCTAAATACTTTAGTATATGGCAAATACTTTAGTATTATATGGCTATAATGGAGTATCCACATTGGGTACTAACAAAAGTTTGGAAAGAGCTTGGAAAGAGTTGAGAGAGTTGTTGGAGGATATTAAATGTTAGAACAGAGAAAAACCATAGCAAGGAAAGAACACAGTGCTTTCTTGGGTTAATTTCCTTAAAATTCAAATGATCAGAAGTCAATAAATACTGAAAATATTTATTTTACAAAAAAGCATAAAAATAACATCAATATAAAATAATTAGTTTGACTTCTAAAGACAAATACGTCTCCTATTTCAGTACCAACTTAAATCATTATTTACTTCCAGGTTTGATACTGACAATGGATAACCAAGCTAGTTAATACCATCAGACAAAAACTAAAAGGGCATATTCTGACTCCTTAGAAAATAATGTGCTCACACAATGCAAATGAAAAATCTGCAGCCTATGTCCATATGCATATAACTTTTTACCACAGAGCCTGACGACTTACCTAGATTGAAGATGCTTCTCTACCTTTCTGAACTTCAGCTTTTATTACATTTTTAAACAAACATAGAGCAAAAGATGGAGAGAGATTTTAGGAAACTGAAACAGAAGTCAAAGGCTAAATTCCTTGAAAGAAAGGAACTGAATCATTCCCTCGCATATCTCGGCCTGGCATAGGGCTTAGTGCATAGTAGGCATGTGAGGAACATTTGCTAATTAAATGCAAAGGCCTTGCCAACAAGAGGATTAATGCTTGAAAGAATCCCAAGCTACATTCCTGGACCAAATATCTGAAAATGTTCTCAATTCTACAACATCATATTGTACTTTCCAGCAAGTTCTAAGTGCTAAGCTAACTGTGTAATCCAATCAAATGCAGTAGTAGCACCACATCCTCTGCATTTTGTCTTTGAAGTTTGGATCCAAGTGTTTTTAGCACATAAACCAGTTGGCAGCAAAACTTATCTAGTTCCCAAAATTCATGTTTATTCTTATTTGTAAGTTAAAATATAACCAAATCACAGCTCTAGACTAATGATAACCTGCATGCTAATCCTAGATCCATCAGTAATTAGCTATACGTCCTTGAACATCACTTTTCTCCAAGCCTCAGTATTCTCGTCTGTAAAATGAGGAAAATGGGCATTTCAAAGCCTTCCCTGAGGAAATATATTAATGACTTCGAAACACATTAAAAATATAAGTATTAGCTAGATAAATATATAATTAAGCAAGCAGAGTAAAAAGTTAAGAAAATAATCTAGGTAGGGGATATACCTACTCCACAGCAAAAAAAAAAAAAAAAACCTGTTCAATCCTCCCAAGCTCCCATCTTTTCTATTGCTGGAAACAGTACCAGTTGCTCAAAGCAAAAAACTGGAAGTTATCCTGAATTCCTCTTCCTCCCTCACCTGTAATCAATCAATCAGCAAGTCCTAGTACTTCCTGCTTCAAAACATCTCAAATTGGACTTCCTAGGTGGCGCAGTGGTAAAGAATCCCCCTGCCAATGCAGGGGACACGGGTTCGAGCCCTGCCCTGGGAAGATTCCACATGTCACGGAGCAACTAAGCCCATGCACAACTATTGAGCCTGTGCTCTAGAGCCCGTGAGCCACAACTACTGAGCCCATGTGCCGCAACTATTGAAGCCCACACACCTAGGGCTCGTGCTCCACAACAAGAGGAGCCTGTGCTCTCAGCAACTAGAGAAAGCTCGTGTGCAGCAGCGAGGACCCAGCACAGCCAATAAATAAATAAAATAAATAAATAAATTTAAAAAAACAAAAAAAATCTCAAATCTATGCACTTCATTTCCCTGCCACTACTCTACAGCAGTCCAAGCCATCTTTATCTTTCACATGAACTAAAAGATCTCCCTTCTTCCACTCCTGCCCGCTCCCAAATCATAAACAATGACTTTTTGAAATGTATAGCAGACAATTATTCTCCAGGTTTACACTTCCCAGTGGCACTAAGAATAAATAAAATCCAAGCCCTTTACCATGGCTTACAGACCCTTGTTGACCCCCGTTTACTTCTTTGATCTAATCCCTATCAATTTCACCCACTCCTTTATTAGGTGCCAGACACAGTGGCCTTTCTATTCCAATAACACACCAAGTTCCAACATTAAGCTCTTGTACTTTACAATTCTATTTGACTGAGATGTTTTTTCTCAAATTTTTCACGTGACAGACTCCTTCCTTCTAGTCATTCAACTTGCAGCTTACATGTCTCCTCCTCAGGGAGGCTCTCCCTGACCACCCAACCTAAACAAGACACTCTCATCATCCTGATCTATTCTTTTTACAGCAGCAGAGTACATCACTTATGAGCACAGAATCTGCGGTCACACTGTCTGGATTCAGAGTCCAGCTCTTTGGTTCCTAACTGTGTGACCCTGGGTCTACTAATTGTATGACTTATCTTTTCTGTGCCTTGGTTTTCTCATCTGTAAAAAAGGAAATAGGGTCATTGTGAGACTAAATAGGAAGAACACTTAAGAGCAATGCCTGGCACATAATAAGAACTATGCTACCATGATTAACTCTTTGCCTCCATGATTATTATGGCATTAGTCTATATCTTCTTGTTTATTACCTGTCTTCTAATCAAATGTTAACTCCATAAGAGATCATTTGCCTTATTTATTATTACATTCCCAATGTCTACAATATTATCAAGCACTAAGCAGATGCTCAATTAATATCTGCTGAATTAAAAAATTATTATATCCTTACATTTGATTGTAGTAATATTTCATTTGCCCTCAGTAAACACCTACTTACAATGTAGCTTTTTTCTTTTGCTTAAGTTCCAGAAATTATTTGGAAGAAATAAAGCCAAAAAGCAATATAAACATGCAATATTAAAGATTCCATTAATTTCTTAATTTGTGATTTAAAAATATCTCTTTTAAAAAAAAACAAAAAAAAATTTTTAAGTTGTTTAAAAGAAAATAAGCCAGTCTCCTTTCCTTTTCTACCTTAGCTAAAGCATTAAAAGATAGGTTTAGCTCTCATCTGCTCATTTTCATTATAAAAGTATAACATCTACATATCACCTTTCTTAGAAGTACACATAAATGCAAGTTAAATTGGAGTGATGGTGTTGAGTAGACAGCATGAGCAGGGAAACTGTTCTAAGAAAGAGACATCACCTTCTCTATAATATTGTAGCCCTTGAGGCTTAGGGAATTTATACAGTAATAAGCTTTTATTATCTATCGTATTAATTGTTGAAAGAATAAAAAATATTTGGCTACTCACAGCATATTAATCCACAATTTAATATGTTATAAAGAAGATGATAACTTTAATGAACTGAGATGTTTCTTAAATAACAATATGGATATAGTCATCATTACAATACATATAGATACATATATATTAGTTTCCTAGGGTGACTGTTACAAAGTACCACAAATTAGGTGGCTTAAAACAACAGAAATTTATTCTCTCATGGTTCTGAGGCTACAAGTCCAAAATCAAGGTGTCAGCAGCGCCGTGCTCAGAGACTCTGGGTAGAATCCTTCTTTGCCTATTCCTAGTATCTGCTGGTGGCCATCCATCCTTGGCACTGTCTTATAGCTGTAGCCTTTCAGTCTGCCTGCATAGTCATATGGTGATCTCCCCTCTTGCTGATCCCCTCCCCCCGTATGGTGATCTCCCCTGTGTCTCTTCTGTTCTCAAGGGCCCACCCTACTCAGGAAGATTTCATCTTAAATAATTACATCTGCAAAGACCTTACTTCCAAAATGTAGTGCTGGGTGTTAGGACTTCATACTTTGGGGGGACACAATTCAACACATATCCCTAGGTATATACTGCATTATTACCTAAAGTTACAAACTTTCAACTTGTCATGATATTATTTATCTTTAAGGTAGACACAAATATATTTCTGAAGTCTGATACTTAATAAGAAGGGCCATATTTTTTCTGGTACCAATTCTCCAGGGCCCTGTTATCGCTATGGGTGAATTAACGACTTCATAAGTATGAGAAATAGGTTGGTGATCCCAAATCGTAAATATTCTAAACCTGTTACAAACAAGTGTCATGAATAAAATAACAGTGAAATTCCATTAAACTTCACTAAAAATCCATTTGGATTTATTTAGACCAAAAGATGGGATGGAGATTATGATTTCTCCTCTGTCTTCTATTATGTCTATTAATAGAATAAAACAACTAGTCCTAAACTGTGATATATAAAGTAAAATTACATGTATCAATTCCTGTATTTAGTTACATTATTTTAAAAAACAAATAAACAACAACAACAAACAGGTACTCTTGTTCCCGCTGGTGAACAGATTCCTACAACAACTTGATGTAAAAACTCTGGGCAAGAAAGGAACTAAGTGGTACACATAGACTACACTCTAGCACAACTGTTCTTTCAGGAAAATCATTCTGAGCAGTAAATGTGTAAATATCTCAGTGAGGCTGTACCACTGCTTAGAGAGAGGGGGCTCCACATAAGCACAAAGGATAAATTCTGATCATGTTCCCTCACCTAGTCAGGCCCCCAAAGTTAGAAAATGATCAAAGAAAAGCCATGAGCTTTTAATATAATTTGCACAGATACCACTTCAGTCACTACCAGTGACCGTGATGGAGAAAAACAATATCTTAGGAGCTGAAAAGTTTGCAAACTGTAGATAATAAAAAATATATATACATATTTCCACTTAGTATTTTTGTAATGATAAAATATTTCTATACCGTTTACTTACAATAAGAGATCCCTTAATACATTAAAAGTGTTGGTGAAATTCTCACCTGCATTACAACACTTTGACAGTGGATTAATATGCTACAATTATACAATTTTTTTTTTGGCACACGGGCTTAGTTGCTCTGTGGCATGTGGGATCTTCCTGGAGCAGGGATCGAACCTGTGTTCCCTGCATTGGCAGGCGGATTCTTAACAACTGCGCCACCTAGGAAGCCTACAATTTTTTATTCTTTCATTTAGTAAGAGATTATCCCAAGAGATTATCTACTGGCCTTTCAAAGATCCATTTCCAACCACTATTTTTTTTAAATGACTTTTAAAAAGATAGAGTTTGGTTTACTAAAAGCAGTCCAATTCTAACCTCTAAAACATGGATATCAAATGAACAGTAAAATATTATCTACCTAGAGACCAGGTTTCTGGAATATTTCCAAATCCAGAAATAGAAAAAACAAAAGAAAACATATACACACATGTTCTGGGGGTAAAGAGCAGTAAGGACAAACATAACAGAAGATAGAAGAATACCACCCTAGGTTCACACCCGACCCGCTGAGACTGGATATCCACCAGGAAGAAGTTAAGGAGCACTGCAATTGGCTGGCAGGATCTCTACAAGGTCCGTTTTTCCTTTGGAAAGCAGAGAAGCGTGGGAGAAGCAATCAGAGTAAAGAGAAAACAAAACTGGAACCATGAGCAGAGAGCAGGTGATTAAAGGCAGCTGAAGAGGCTGAGGCTATGCGCTACAGACACAGACAGTCCGGATCTACAGTCTACACCCATCTTAGCAGTCCCTGAAAGCAGAGGCAGGAGCTACACGAATACAGATACCACCTATGTCCCATGATGCTGGCCTTGAAGCTTCAGACAGTTACACAATAACACGTCATTCTGTGTACAAGCAACTACAATAGTCTGTGCATTGTTTACACATGAAAAATACCACAGACTATATATCTATATGCTTATATGAAAAAAATATATATATATTTATATTTATAATAGTCATCCCTTAGTGGAGTTTTCAACCTTATTCTAATGTAAAATGTTTTGGGGGGAAGAGTTTGGAGCAAAAACCACAAGTTACAAAGCTCCCCCCCACCCCAGAAACGCTCATAAATCACACTTCTCTCTCCCTTGTTTACCTCCATCTCTATCCCAGAAAATCTGAACCCAAACTTTTAACACTGCTGTCTCCTCTCCATGAGAAAAAGACATGTAAACATAATAAAATAAAATTTCAAAGTGTTCTATTAAGGTTGATAACACACAGAAACTCACAAGTTCACACAATTCCAAGAACGGGGAATAAAATAGGGTTGGATCTCTTGGAGACTGGAGCTGTATGATGATTCCAGAATGATTCCAGACCTTGGGAAGCGGAGTCTGCGGCCCTTCCCTCCAGCACTCTGCTATTAACACCACTCAGCCTTACATCATGCGTCAGTTTTTTCTGATTACTCATAGTTTCTTCTCCTATAATTTTAGTTTGTACACGGTTCAGCGTGGCCTTTCCAACCTCGACTCACCCTCCCCACCGCTACGATCAGTAGTGTGTTTGGTAAATGCTAACAACTCCCACCACAGCAGTGACACACCATCATATAGCACCGATATTTCTGCCATTCAGAGAGAACAGAGGTAAAGAAACGAGAGAGCACAGATGGTAGTAAAATATAGTGAAATAATTAGGAAATGATGTGGAAACTTAAAAACAAAATAGTTGAACTGAAAGAAACAGTAGAATGGTGGTTGCCAGGGCCTAAGAGATGGGGGAAGCAGGCAGAGGTTGGTAAAAAGGTACAAACTTTCAGTTGTAAGATGAATAAGGTCTGAGGATCTAATGTATCACATGGTGACTAAAGCTGATTAATACTATACTGTATAACCAAAATTTGCTAAGAAAGTAGAATTTAAGTATCCTCATCTCTCCGCCAAAAAGGTAAATATGTGAGGTGACAGATGTGTTAACTAACTCAGTTGTGAGAATCCTTTCACAATATATACGCATAATCAGATCACATTGTTCACCTTAAATATATTACATTTTGTCAATTATACTCACTGAAGCTGAAAAATCATAAGAAAATGATTAATTTTCAGTAGTATCTGTTTTAAATATAATTTAGTTAATCATAATTTTATACAACTTATTTTTTAAATGGTTGTGTTGGACAATCGACACAAAATTCCTGAAAATTTAACAAACTCATGAAAGAGTACAGCTAACTCCAGTGCATCACTGCAAAACCCCTCAGCTGAGGATCCAACCCCAATTGAAAATTCTTTCCTTTCTGTCTTAGTTCAAATTCACAGGAAAGATTCTTACTGGCCCCATTCATCTTTTTAGGCCACAGAAATCATATGTTGCTGACCAGCCTCTGAATTCGCTGCTTCAGTCGAGCTGCCTTCCCTGTCCTTGGATGCCTGCAGCTTGCAGGCAAGGTTGAGATCAAGTGATATAAAACACAGATGTCGCAGCAAGCAGAGATGGCAGGCAGGACAGACCCAAGCTAACCTAGTACGAAAGATCACTACAGATGTTAAAAATCCATCAGCCCTAGATCGTCCCAACTATAGGCCATTTCAGAAAGAGAAGCTCACAGAAATGACAGTGAGTTATCAAGAAAGGGCTATATTGTATTTAACATACTATATTTAATAAGATGCACCCAGCGTCCACCTCCTTACAGAAAGCCTTCCTGAAATGCAGAGGTTAGGAAATTCAAAACTATATTTTCCAGGCTCCTTTACAGCTAGTATTCAGGATGAGAATTTGATTCTACCCTTAAGATGCAGGACACAAAATACAGAAGTTAGCAGTGAGGCAGAGCCTATCAGCCTGTAGGTTTCAGCTGCTTTCAGCTAGCTAAAGAAGGTCACAGACATGTCAGTGTCTAGTCTCCAGCTTCAAGGATGCTGAGGGACAGTGGCAGAAGCAGCGGTGCCAGGTTGAGCATTTCGGCGTCTAGTCACTAGTTCACAGGCATCAAGGAGAAGTTGTCACAGCAGTGGCCAGACGCTACATTTCAAACTTCAAGCGGTTATGATGGCCACAGCAGTGGCTGCTGTGATCCCCCTGATCACAGCAACAGCGGTATTTTCTTGCTGTGGTTTCAGTGGCAACTTCCCGATTGCTACTTTCCTGACTATGGCAGAAGTGGCAGCTCCCATGGCGAGCTGTTCCAAAGTGTCCTGGATGTTATTCTCAGAGGCCTGGCCTAGAACCCAGCCCTCTAGCTCTTCCACAGATTCCCCAAGCAGTGAATTCCCTGCATTGCATCCCTTCTGTTTCCTGCACTGAACCCTGACTTATACTGCAAAGGAGTACATGGGGGATTGACTGTATACAGCACTCATGCCGTTCCTTCGCAGACATAAAAAGGGTCCAATCAAGACGCCACCATTCGCATCTGTCTCCCCAGAATGGCCACCTCAAGCCCCTTTCTTCAATTTTGCTTCACATAGGTGATACCTTCTCCTCTGCTGTGGCCAGCTCACCATGACATGAGACATCTACTTGTCCTGTACCCATCAGGAGCACAATCTCTCAGTAGTGACAGTTATGTCAACTTTCATTACAGCCAGACAAGCTCAAGGACCCTGAACCAAAAGTGCCCCTGATGGTTCATTCACCACATCCCTGAGCAGTCCCTGGCCCTAAAACTCATCTTCCCCCACTGCATCCCCTAGTAAGTCAAGGGGGAAAAAAATCAAAGTATAGCTGGCTCTAAATCAGAGGAATTCATCACTCCTCCAAGCAGAGGCCAGGATGGGACAGCAACAGCAGTCTACCACACAGCAGCACCCATTCAGAAGGACTCTCCTGAAAGCACTGTGAAGAATCTTTCTAATAAGAATAATAAATTTTTCAAAGCTAGAACAATTAACAGTAAAAAATACTTAAGTGTTCAGCTGTTACACCAGCTAACAATATTCTGACTATTTAAATCTTAACCATAAGCTACAGCATTGCAGAAGACTAAAAATGCCCTGAAAACCTGAAGCATATAACGATCACAATTCTCTCTCGTGCTCCAACTTCTGGGTTACCACTGCCTCCAACGACACTCGTGCATACTGATGGCCTAACAGACGGAGTCATTGTGCTATACTTAATTCCAAAAGAAGGCAGATTTCATAAAGGGGCAGAATATGTTTAACCAGCCTAATTCTTTTTTCACAAATTTCTTACAGAAATTCTTCAGCCAGAAATCAAAACAATAAAAGGAACCTGAGTTCTAGTCCCTGCTCCGCCAGCTTCGCGCTGAGCAGAGTCACCTGTCATTGCTAAACCTAACTTATTTATCTGTAGACAAAGGGTATTGACTGGATTGCTATGGTTCCGTCCAATCGAGTGACTCACTTTAAGCCCAAATAGAAAACATAACAGCACAAACACTTGAAGAATAAGAGGTGCCTGTACTCCACGGTCTGCTTTAACTGCCTCTTCAAAGGAACCACCTTACTGTTCGGTACTTGAAGGCTAGAAGAAGAGAGATTGACTTGAATACCATGAGTTAATCTACATTTTATTTAAGCCAAGTATACTTTGAACAGAGTCTGCATACTTATTAAAAATTCCTAATTCCAAAACACATTCTTACATTCCTCAGAACATTTTTCTTGTCTCAAGATAAGTGTGCTAACACACACCTTCCCGGGGAGTAAATTTTAGAGCAAGTGAACAGGGAACACAAGAACAAGATATCCCTTCCAGTTTCAAGTGTACGGTTTTCACAAGTATATTCACCCTAAAAGTATCTGAGCTTTCACATGCACCTGCTGAAAATATTTTCTGACGAAGAGAGCCAGAATTAAGGCTGACCTTCTGTTTGATTAGTAATTCTTGGGAACTACTGCTTTATCATGCAACTGAACTGTCAAGATTAATCTGCACTGCCACAACTTTGTTTAGAAACAGAGCCAAGCAATGAAGCTTTTATTTTAAGTACTTGCCCAGTGTTTTACTGCATTTAACACCCACTCAAACAATTCAGAATTGTGGGGGTTTTCCTTTAATAGAGAAAAGGGAAGTAAGAGATTTTTCAGATATAATGAAATTATATTCTATCTGGAATGCAAAGAAGGAAGATTCAAAACTGTTTCAGTTCATAGTGCTCCCGTGAGTCTGTGTGACCTGCATGCTAATCTTTCCAATCTTCAGTTTTCTCACATGTAAAAAGGAGATGATAATCCCCGACTCATGAGGAATAACAACATATGCACTTTTTACAGGAATACATGCATGCCAACACATTCAAATGAGATGGGTGTACAACACCCTGACATACAATGGTTACTCAATAAGTGGCAGCTAGCATTATCATGACAAGTCCCCAACTCAGAATATTCCTATTAGACTTAGAGTAAGGTTGTCAACTTAGAGCTGCCACCAAAGGGAGGCTGATGTGTCATTTCACTCATCAGCATTACATTGTGAGATAGCTCCAGTTAGCAAATCTAACTCTCTTCAAAGGAAACTGAGTCTTTCATTAGCATGTACATTTCAACTTATATCAAACACTGAAATTACTGAATAGTATGCTTAGCTAAAATTAATAATATTTTACAGAGTGTTCTGCCAAAAGCTACAGAGGTAGGTTAAGATATAGCTCCATGAGGAAGGCTATATTATTTTAACAGTTTTCATGACTTCATTAATCAATATAGGAACTAATATTGGAGAACTCTGGTCCTAATAGGGCTCTGAAGTAGGAGCAGTAATTTTCCAAATATGGTCTAAAGATACAAGAAAGACATGAACTAACCTAAAAATCAAAGCCCCTGCTATGATTCTTATTGACAAATCATACCCAGTTCCATGGATGTTTGTTTTTATGCACAGTAAATGTATTTATCAATAACCTTCCAACATTTAACATTCACTAAATGGGAGGGAGGCTCAAGAGGGAGGGGATATGGGGGTATATGTATAAATGCAGCTGACTCACTTTACTGTACAGTAGTAACTGGCACAACAGTGTAAAGCAATTATGTTCCAATAAAGAGGTGAAAAAACAAACAAACAAACATTCACTAAAGGTTCAACTACCAGACAACACTCGGCAAAACTGCAAACTCCCACTGTGTGTGTCATATATAAAGTGACGGATGATCTTAAAATTGTTTTATGGCAAAGTTGAAGACATTAATACAGTAATTAGAATATAAAAATAGTGTGGAAAGATATTCAGAGTACCTGCCCCTCTTTCAACCCTCCACCTTTACTCCAAGTACCTCTGTGGAGGCAAGAAAAAGCAACCCTGTGTTTAGCTGATTGTTTAGGTGGTTAAACAGATTCACATTTCACTCCTAAGCAGTGTTTCAAACTTAAAAACGTCACTGAAGTAGTTCCTTTATGTATAAGTTCTATAAGATCATGGTTTAAAGGTATCATTAGGGAGCCCTTGGAAAGAACGCAATAGTAATTCAGTCAATTTATGTTTTAAAAGACCATTGTTTTAAAAGCAAACCATCTTAGAGAGCAACTGGTGTAGAATTTCATTTTCAAAACGGTACAACATTAAGTTTTAAAAACTGCATTAACTAGACTAATAATCATTTTCTCAATGTCAAAGATAATTAAATGATCCTCCAAAGTATTCTATCTACCTAAGAACAAGCAGCATTGATTTGGAGAATCTTATTTGATATTAAAAAAATCCAAAGAAAATTGAAGAAAAACCCAAGCAGCACTTTTAAATTGTGCACATTAAGGTATCAACATCTCAATTTTTTAAAGAGCCAGCACTTAAAGCAGTTTTTAGATAAAAACGTCAAAAATGATAATATTTAAGCAAAATATTTGAGTAAAATCAATGCCTCAGTTGTAGTCTACAGCCAATATCTGGTTTTTAAAAATGAGAGCTTTATGACAACCATGTACTGCTGTTGGCTTCAAAGCAGGAGAGATTAAATGTTTTAAAAGAGGTCATTTCCTGCAGTGCTGTGTCCCCAGCAACCATCTTTTGAGGAACTACCCCTCCCTTATCTCTTGGGGTTCTGGTACAGTTATTAATCACACTGTGCTTTCTATACTCAGCTGTGAAAGTGGACATATCACCCAGGCCTGACCAATCATGGTACCCCATGGCTCTCTCTCCACAACTGGTCTGTGATGGGTACAAGGCCAATCAAAGTGACTCGGCTTAAGATCTGATTTGTTATTGGAGTCCAGAAAAAAAAAAAAGATGAGAAGATTTAAGGAACCTAAATGACTTGAGGGGTTGAGAGCCACCTTTCCTGCTACACAGAGCCGAGCTCAGAAAGAAGCCAACCTGGAGGAAAGATAGTCAAGTAACAGTCCCTGAGAACAAGAGTTTAGCTCTTACTGTCCAATGCCTGGGTTTTCACGCACATAAGCCAATACATTTCATCTTAGCCTAAACTAATCTCAGTAGTGTTTCTGTCAGGATTCGCAGTACAGAACCCTTACCAACACAAAAACTGACATGAATTCGAAATTTCTTTCCTTTCCTGCTGAAATCTAAGCTACATACCACAAGATACCTGTTGCAAACTGGATAACCATACCCGAAGAGTAATATAGGGGGTGGGGGGTGGGATGAATTGGGAGATTGGGATTTACATATATACACTAATATGTATAAAATAGATAACTAATTTAAAAAAAGAGTAATATAGGACTACTCCATTAAAGCGGATTTTTTAAAAGTTATTTTCTTAGAGGAAAAAACAAAGCCAGTTTAACATAGTTCTACTTAAGTTCAGAAATAGAGCATTTATTAATAAATGCCTATTTTTCCTCCCTTTTGAAGTATTTTCATTTCATAAAATTACTTCTGTTAAATGTCATCATGTATAGTAAAATCCTATTTTTCACAGTCACATATAATTCCCAACCAGAACAACGAGATACAGGGTAACCTCTCACAAACTTCCCTGAAGCAAGAAAAATAATTATGTGTTTAAAATTCTCTGCAAAAAAATATAGCAAAGGGCCTAAGATGCCAGAAAATTTTAATTAACTAGATCAGTTACTGTTCATATTGCATACCCAAGATGAGAAGGAAAGCTTCTAAATAGAATGGATCCTAATTATTAAATTTGAATCAAAATATCTTTCCAATTCCCATTCCATAATATTAAAAACCCTAGACCCCAAATAAATTATAACAGAAAAGTTTAAGCCTCTATATTTCTTACTGAGTCTCTCAAACAATATGTCCAGGATGAGTGTTAATAAAACAATGTACAGCTTATGAGTACAGTTGGTCTTTTCTCAGGTATTTAGATATGTCATAAGTCAAATTATGCTCTCCTGGCCATGCTGGGATGTCTCAAATTGGGAGGGGAGAGGGGAGAAATACTCCTGGGAACCCCTGCAATGCAGCTGTGCAACAATTAAATTGCTAGGGACAGGCGGGAAATGGAGATGTAACAGTTTATCCTTTTCACTGGAAGTCAGTCAACTTCTCTAACAAAAGGGAAGGCAAAGTTAGGGTGGGAATATATTTTCATTTCCCGTTGTTAGAGTAGCGAAGTGTATTCGCCCATAAAATTGGCCAGGCTTCCAAGGCAACCCAAGAAAGCCTATCAACCATAAAGAATATAATACTAATGGTAATATTTCAGCTACATTATGGGTTAAGTAAAAATACTCACAGTATTAAATTATGAGTTGAGGAATGCCAAAGGTGGAAATAGTATTAAGCACCTTATCAGAATTATTTATCAGAAGAAAAAACATTTCAGTTCTAATTAAAAAAAAAAATAGGAGACAATTCATAACGGAACTACCTACACATTTAAACAGTATGATTTTCCCTGTATTTTCCAATTATTCTATAATGTGGGTTTTGTGCTTTTACAAAAAATAAAGTTTTACAAACACACAAAACACACACAAAAACTACTGATAGGGACTATATACTGTAGACCTTTCTGTACTGAACATTCTTGTCCCATGTTTTGCTCCTCCTCTGCTTCTTACCTGCTACTGAGAGGATCTTAATTCCACTCAACCAAAACATATCCATCTTTCAAAGCCCAGTTGAGTTCAAAATTCTCCATAACTCCCTCCCCAACCACCCAAGTCGGGAAATAAGGGCTGGTGGTAAAGACTCTAACAAGACATAAAAAACAATGAATCCTTTCTTTCACCTCATGTACACATTTAACTTCTGTAATTCACTATGCATATCCAGCTGAGGATAATTTCTCCGCATTAAAAGGTATTTTTTTTGTAAAAACACCTCTCTTTAATGCAAGCAAACTACTTCATCTGGTGTTCAACCAAAACAGAGCAATGGGTTCCAGCATGGGTGAGACACCTCCTAAAAATGGTATAATACAAACACAATGTATAAAATACACTGTAAAATAAACTACAAATTGTATTGTAAAATGCATTGTAAATAGAATACAAATATAATGTATTTTAAGGGCAATTTAACTTTGAAGACTTTTCAAAAGATAATTTTGTTTATATTTGATTTCCCTCTTTTTGTCAGCCTTTAACTTGAGCATCCTTTCTCTCCAAGATACAACTCCACACCACTTTTTAGAACAGCATGCTGGGCAGCCAATTAATTATCCCAGTTTCTACCAAAACTCTTACTAAAACTTACCTAAAGAGATTTGTTTAAGTATTGGGAGAAAAGTGAAAAAGGTAAAATCCTTCCTACAGGTATTGCTTACCAATGAATCATGAAGCTCCCAAGAAATTGAGAACTTCCTGAAGACAGAGACCATTTCTGACTCATTTTTATACTTTATGTTTTTATAACGCCAGCGCTAGCTCACACAGTGGGTTCACCACTAAATGTTTGTGGAGGGAATGAATGTGTGCCAGTAATAGAACTTTTATTTTTTCTCTTTATAAAGGAAAAGGAGCATTTCTGGGAAAACATTTTGAATAATATTTGTTCAAGGAGAAGAGCAAAGAACTTGCCTCTCTTCCGCCATAAACAAGTCTCTCGCGACACCAAGCCTCCGAGCTACTGAAAATCTTACCCTTAAGAAGTTTTAAATAAAGGGCACTCATTCTCTCTACCAAAATGTAGTATGGCAAGTAGATTACGTCTCAAAATTTTAGAAGAGAAACAAAAATAATTAACGATAGAAGACACAGTTCTAATCTTTAATAGCAAAACAGTTATCCTTTGTCAAATCACAACCAACCGAAAACTGGCTTGGAAATTGGCAGAGTTTGAAATTGGTAAGTCATATTGAAGTGGTTCATAAAAATGAAGTTCTCCTACAGTACACTCCCCAAATCCTAAGTGCCCACAAAATTTACAGAGCACTTAGGGGTTATATAGTAAAGACATTATATGAAACTATTCACCTGAGAAGATTATGCACTGACTTCATAAGTCAGAGACTTGAACAAGTGGAAGAGATTTGTTTTACCATGTGTGTGTGTGAGAGAGAGAAAGAGAGAGAGAGAGAGAGAGAGAGAGAGAGAGAGTAGAGACCAGGAGAAAAAAAGAGGGGAAAAAAACCCACTTATAACAAGAGGTTTTATAAAGTACATCCCAGGATCTCTGAAGAAAAACACTTTATATTTCTCAGGAACACAGAGTCATGTCCCATAAAAATCAGTTTTAGCATTAAACTGAATAAAATTAAAATGATCTGAAAAGTGAAAGAGACAAACGTTAAGAGTTTGTTCTGCCGCTGTGGTATAAGCCCAATTGTCATCTGAATTGAAGGTGCTGATGAATAGAGTCCAGAACCCAAACCTTGAGTTATTAAAACCAACTTGAGACCCTAAAAATTGTTACCAAACTTTCAAAAAGCAGGAAAGTTTCGAATTTAAAGTTTATCAAAATTTGATGCTATTTTCCCCAGCAAAGGGGCTGCCTCACCCAGTCTCTTACTTCTATTGGTTAAAAAAAGATAACAAGAAATGTTTTTATATTGCAAACCTAGGAGGCTAGCAATTGCTCTCACCTTTTGCTTCTTTAAATGTTACAACCACCTAAATAAAACTCAAGTCCCAAAGTATCCACTAAATCAAAAAGAATAACAAAAAGATCCAAAAGCTGAGAGAATAAAGGCGTAGAGTTATTCATTACTGGCATAACAGAAACATTCTTACTTAAAAGCATTTCAGAATGTTTCTTCATCAGTGGGAAAAGTATTTCTAGGAATGTGTTCATTTTAACAAAATTCCCTTATAAGTTGGATATCTCAGAGTCAGTGGTGAAGACTTTTACCTACACTTAACATTAAACAAGATCTGTTTCAAATTAGCTTTTGTTTAAACAAACAAACATTGTTCCTCATGATTTGTATCTCTAGATCTAGTACTAGACAGGGTAGCAAATGCACTATGTGCATGATAATGCAGTAGAAAAGGATTTCATGTACTTACTGTATCAATATTTAACCTGGAATAAAGTCCACATAGTTCACAACCACTGAAATATGTGTTTAAGGTATATGAAGCAAATACTCCATAATACTCTGCACAATCATAATTTGAGGAATTTTAGAATAAAATTAACTGCTTCTATCATTAATCAGAACAGAAATTGTTTAAAAATATACTCTGAAGTAAAATCAAAGAAACTTATTCTGCTCACAGGACTATGTCATGAAACAATTCCACCAGAGGTCCAAAGTTCAACTTCCTTTACTACCAGGAAAATACAAAGTTCAAATTCAAATGAAAATTTTTCTCTTGCAGAAAACGCAAATGACAAGGTTGTAATTAAGAAACAAGTGACGATTTGGGCCAAGAATTAGGTGGAGCAGGAAAGTAGTGAATACTAAATACTACATTAATAGTAAGATTTCAATAAGAAATTTCCTAATTCTCTCACAAAAGCCTCAGATTAGGAACCATATTTTAAAGAGTTACTTTCAAATCTCCATTACAGATTAGAACAAAAGAAAGTAAATAAATAAAACCCCAAGTCAAAGCTAAAAACAGTCACTGCCAGAAAGAACCCTCCTTAAATCATCTGGGTACTGGCTTTGGCTAAGCTTCCTTTAACATCTACTAAATGAAAGGAGAAACCAAGAAAGAAACGGTGCTACGCCAGTTATATCCTACAGTCCAGCTCATCCTTCCACGGTGGACTTTGTCAGAAAATATGAGGTCACTCCCCACTAATAATACATCTTATACAAGTAGCTGAATGCACTCTTGCATTGTGCTAGTCTCTAAATGGCATGTTATAAATAAGTTTAATAAAGAGTTATTAATCAAGACAAGAGACAGAGTGCTAAGTACACTTTAAAATACATTATTAAACTGAAAAAATCCATTTCTCTCATGAAGTTTAGGTAAAAGGAGGGGGGAAAATCCCTTTCTAAATTCCCTTACTTTGTATTTTTATACTTTTCAAGTTTAATCCCAACAGTATAGAATCTTTGTCTCCTCTGGAGATAATATATATGCTGTTTTTAATCACACTCAAAGTTTTACAAATAACCTCTTCAAGTTCTTAGTTTCTAATATTTAAAGTCATGTGCAAAAAGTTTGCTATTTTATAGCAAATGTTTACGTAAAGCCATTTAAGAAAGCAATCTAAGATAATGCCTAACATGAGGCTATTAAACAACACTATTTTTAAAAGAAATCAACAACTTGCTTAGAAACAAGAATATTAATCTCGGATGACATATAGTGGTATCCTTTAGACATTATTGAAGCAGAGTGTATCTTTAAAAAAACAGGTGTACTATTCAGAACTTTTATTATTAATGATTACAAAATGTGCTATACCCAGTACATTCTATTTTGGCTAAACATTTAAAATAGGACAGTATGGAAGAGGAAAAATTTTTATTACTACAAAAATGTCAACTACATTCTGGGGCATATGTTTTTTTTTTAAACACAGTTAATTAACATCACTGAACACACTCTAAGCTTTACTCTAAGCTTTGAATTATTTTGTTAAATTTTATATAAAGCCTTTAATAACATGCAGACATTAATAACATGCAGACCAGACTAATATCAATGAAAGACACATTTTCCCAGTCTTCTACAAGAATCACAATAGCTTGAGAAAGTATCAACTTCCTCCTCAATCATCTTTGAAATTATTTTTAAAAACAAGTTATACTCTCATATAGGCTCCCAACTAATCAAAACAAAACACAAAGCAATGATGTAAGTGTTCTCAGTATTCCCTGATTCATGGGATTTGAACTAAATCTCACGTAGACCAGTAATGCTGTATATATAGTATTTTGCAGAAAGTGCCTGACTGAATTACAGCCCCCAAAGCCTTTGCTCTACCCTTCATATATGGCTCTAAAGGTCTGAAATAAGAAAGATTTTTTAATTCAAAAAAAAACTATAAAGAAAAAGATGTTTGAAGTCTGCCAAACTTTTTAAAATTAACAATAAAAAAAAAAAAGAAAACCTCATATAAATCCATAAGCTTAAAATGAATGTCATGGAATAGACCATATGAAGAAAATCTTAAGATTGCAGGGACATGTGAGTGTGTGTGTATACATCCACAATACACACACATGTGGATACTGCACCACAAACCATCAGTTCCCATTAAGCCTAAGGACTACTAGAGAGATATTTCCAAAGTGAGCTGCTGAGAAAGAAGAAAAAAAAAAAAATGTGAGGGAGACAACATGTTAAATTTTTCTCCAGAATTTTCTAGCATTTTGCAGTGTACGGATGGACTGATTTTTCTAGCCCAAGTCATAATTAAGCAGACCATTATAAATAAAAATGGTTTTATTTCTAATAACGTTGTAGTCATAATTCTCTCCCCTACAAACATCTCAGGAAACAGAACCACATTCTACCAATGCTGAAACGACCAGCGACGTTATCGACAACAAATACATGAGGGCTGTTACCTCCTATCAGATTTCACTGTACGCAGTCTGATCAATGCTTTGAAACTGGCAAGTATGCCATAAATGTAACGAGCTTTGCAGCAGATTTTTACTAGCATAAAAGACACCAGAGCAACGGGAGCCTTTGCAACCCACTACTTCAACAAAATTCCGCAAAATCAACGATTTTACTCCTAGGAGGCACCTAGGTCTTCCTTCGAAACCCAGACTATTCAACAGCTCCCTGCAAGAACACATCCTGCCACAAATCGCATATTGTACACCATCGTTACCCAGACACCTGAACCACCTGGGCTGACAAGAGTTAGGCTGTCAGCTCCGAGGTGCTGCTAGTGTGCGAGAAACACTGAAGCAGCTAAGCTCTCCCAGATACACTAGGTGGTAACCTTGGCACCAAGTGCCTTAGTAGTAAAGATCTTTTCCTCTATTACAAAATGCGTTAAGACTGTTCCAAAGAAAATGCTACAATCCTGAGGACCTCTTCCACAAAGAACAGAAAAAGGCTGGTTTTTTCCTCTGGTCAAAAACTGCGGTGGGAGATGGAGCTACAAATTAAGGAAACCCAGCTTCTGGTGGCAATCCTGCGACAGCCAGCAGAGCAGCCCGGCCAGGCCAGAGCTCAGTTTTCCCACCGGCAAAATGGGAATCACCACCGCCACCCCTCCTCCTCAACAGGGGGTCCGGCACACCCAGGAGGTGCACGATTACCCCGGAGGACAAGCGGTGGGGTGGGGCCGCCGCTCCCCAGACGCCCACCCCAGACTCTCCCCATCCCGCGACAGAAAGGCAGGGTCGGCGTACCTGGCCTCACAGTCTTGAGACGGATGGGTTCGCGGAAGTGGCGGATGACAGCCAGGGTGTCGCGGTGGGTGAGCCCGCTGACAGGCGTCCCGTTCACCTCCAGCAGCACATCCCCCGGGCCGGGCGCCTTGCCGGAGACGACGCAGCAGGTGCCCCCGCCGGGCTCCTCGCGGAGCCGCCCCAGGTAGGGGAACTCGCCGCGCTCCGCGCCGCCGCGGATCTCGGCGCCCAAGTCGCCCGGGGGCCCGGCCCAGGACACCGCGCACTCCTGCACCTTGCTGAGCCAGTGCTTCTTCTTCTTCAGCGTCTTCGACATCCCGACGCCCGCTGCACCATGGGGGAGACCCTGCGCGGGCGCCGCTCCGGCCCCCTCTCAGCCTGGGGGGGCCCCGGGCGGACCGCGCAACCCGGCGAGGGGGGCCTCGCCGCTCGGACGCCCCCCCACCCCCGACCACAGCCCGCGGGGGGCCCGGCCGCTCCAAGCCCCGAGACGCCCCTCGGACGCCCCGCCCGGCGGCGCTCCCCGGGGCCGCCCGGGTTAGGCTGAAGAAAGGCGCAGGGGATTGTCCCCGGGCGGCTCCAGAGGGGTTCCGGGCGGGGTCGCAGCCGACGGCCGGCCCCCGGTTTCCGCGCCCCAGCGGCGGGAAAAGCAGAAGCAGGGGGGCGGGGAGGCGAAGGGGGAAGAGCCGGAACGGGAGAAAACCCGTCGGGGGCGCGCAGCAGCGCGCGTAGAGCCGTCGCAGGATCGACCGCGGCCGCTGCGGAGCTGGAGCGCGGAGACCAACGCCTGCCCGAGCTGCCAGGAAACTGCCGCTTTCAAACCCGCCGCAACCTCCTCCTCCTCTTTCCCTTCCCCCCCGCCCTCGCCCATCCCTCACCCAGAGCCCCGCCCCCTCCCGCCGCGCGGCGCCCGGCGCGCTGCCGTCACGGGCCGGGCGCTTGGGAACGAGCCCCGGCTCTCGACTCCCTCGCCGGGGATTGGCCTCCGGTGGGCAGGGGGCGGACCCTCGACGAGGACGAGAAGCCCCGATTGGTTGCTGCGAGTGGAGGAGGCGGGCACTAGGATGACTGAAGTTTAAAGACAGTGGAAAAAAGAAGTTTGAAGAGTGAGGGAGGGCAGGAGGAGGTGCTGCGGAGTGGGGCCGGCTCTAGATCGCAGGGCCGAGAGAGGCCCTCCGAGCAGCGGCCGGAGCCAGGAGAAAACTCGGCTGGGAAGAGCAACGGGAACTCCCCGAGGTGGAGGCGTGGCTGGCGGGGGGCCCGGCCGGGCGGAGGGGGGGGCGGAGCATGGGAGCCTGCACCCGGCGCAGAGATAAGAGGGTGTACTTTGGAGAAGAGAGGATGTGCCAAGTCTGAGGGCAGAGGTGGCGGAGCCTCGGGGTGGCCAATTACAGCTGACCACTTACAATGAGTCGATGTTTCTCGTTCGTTCATTCCTTCAGCAAAAGTTATTGAACGCCCATTGAGGCAAAGACTCCGGAGTCTGGTTGATGAAAGGTAAAATAGAATCCTGCATACTGCTGTGTGAGCTCAGGCATATTAGACAGCCTCTCGGAGCCAGAGCAGCCTCCGGCTGATAAGTGGAGATAATTATACCCTTCCAAGTTATTGTGAAAATTACATGAGATACAGTCTAGTGTCTGCCAGGGGGTGGGTACTTCTCACCATCTAATAGCTGAGGAAGAGGAGGATGACTATCAGACACGTATCAGACATTGTGCTGCATGTGTCAGACATTGTGCTGCATGTATCAGACATTGTGCTACATGCTGGACTTCAAGGTTGAAGAAAACGGAGGTCCCACTCTCTAGGAGGTCACAGTCTAGTAGGAGAGACTGACACGTAAGACTGCTTGAGGTGAGGTAGGGTGGGGTAGAGTGGGTTAGAAGGTGGATTAGAAAACAGCCTAGTAGCTAGCAGACCTGGACTGAAGTCCTGGCAAGCTGTTTACTTGCTATTTGACCTTGGCCAAATCTCAGTTTCAAGTTTACTCACCTGTAAAGGAGATGGGGAGAGAACTAACAGTGAATAAAGGACATCTTAGGTCCCTTCCAGCACTAATTTTTCACAAACTCTTGCGCTTTCTCTCCTCCCTGACTTGGCTCACACTCTGCCTTGTCTTTGTATTTAAAACAATCCTATCCATCCTTAGCCCAAATGCCATCTCTTCCAGGTCGCTTTCTCTGATATCTTGTCCTCAGGTGGAAAGTGTTTTCTAAGCTATGATACTTTCACTTTTGAAGTATGACATTTATGTAGTCTCCTGCCTCCCTTTAATGGTTGGGGAAAGCCCTTATTTAAACTATGCATAACTCCACAGAATCTCACCACGTCTCAGACTGATGTGGACAAAATCACTGCAGCTGTTGAAGCTTGGGCCATTGTATCAGTCAGAGCCTAGGCAGGAAACAAATGGCACTTTACAAAGATGTGGGCAGGGTGTGGGAAACCCCAAGGGAAGTGTGGAACCCTGGGGCTACAAGCTCCTAGATCTATAGAAGCAAGGGAAGAAATAGTTACCAAAACTCATCACAGAAAGGGCAGCCTGATAGGAGCTTGTGACCTTCAGTCAGGGATGCAGTCAGCCTAAGTAATCACCCAAGGATGAAGCTGGAGGATTTCTCTCTCACTCACCTCCCTCTTCCATCCTCCTGCTGGTACATCCCAATAGCTAAATCGAACCAGGAGCCAGAGGGCAAGAGAGCCTTTTGAAGCAGTTCCTATCAGTCAGTCACACAGAGAAGAGGAAGCAGAGCATCTGGAGAGAAAAAGGGAAAATATCCAACATAGTCATCATGTGGATTGCTCAGATTTAGCCAGATCTGACACAAAGCTGGAGTAGTTTCTTTTTTTCTGAACTACTACCTACACTAACGGATTCCTGGATGAAGTCGTGATAACCCCCACCTCATTTATTTTTGCAGCAATTCTGGGAAAACATCTTTCCCTGCCCAGATTGTATCCAGCAGGATATCTTTGGTCACAAGGAACAGAATATCTAACAGTAGCTTAAAGCATGGGGTTATTACATCTTTAACATGAGGTTCATTCAGATGAAAGTAGTCTCAGGGTTAGTTTGGCAGCACCATCATATCATTAAGGACCCAAGCTCTTTTTGTGCCTGCTCTCTAACATCATATTCATGTTGACTTTTATCTCCAGGCTTATCACCTCTAGATTGCAATGTGGCTGCTACAGCTCCAGACATCACATCCTCAGAGGTCACTGTACAAGCAGGAAGGGAGGGAAAGGCACAGCTGCTACCATTTTTATGAAGGAGAAAAATCTTTCCCAGACTGCCTCCCCCCCATAGAATCCCCCTTATTGGACAGAAAATGGTCATATGCCCACTGCAGACCAATCACAGACAAAAGAAAATGAAATTGCCATAGTTCGTTAATCATGAGTCAAGCTCAGGCAAAATAAGAGTTCTGTTTCAGAGGAGAAAAGGGGAATAGTTGTTAAGTAGGCACCCAACAGTGTCTGCCACATGCCTCAACCAAGAGTGAATTATCTTGACTCTTAACAGAAAACTGCAGTGATCAGGAGCTTGAGCTCTGGAGTCAGACTGGAAATCTCAGCTTTTCTACTTACTAGCTCTGAGATCTTGAGTAAACTTTAATCTTACATAACCTCAGTTTCCTCATCCACAAAATGGGCATAATAACAGTACTCACCTGAGTTGTGAGAACTGAATGGAGCTACTTGAGTCAAGCCAGCACTTAACATATATAGTCATATAGACACCCAAATGATCTTAGTTTGTACTAAATAGTAATATTTGTGACAAGCCAAAAGCATTGCTAAATCACCTTTATGACTCTGTAAGTATTCAATTCACCTATCTTAATAAGCTTAGGTTCAGTTTAAAAATAGTCTAGAAATATGCTGCCCACCCCAGTGAATTAATTCTGGTAGGATACTATTCTGGAAATTACTACATAATTAAAGGAGTCACATTGCAAATGTCTCTGAAATGGCACCTAACCAAATGATCAGATTGTATCCATATTTATCATTGTTTCCCAAACCTAATGGTTGGCTTACTAGTTGTGATTTCCATTGGAGACTATTAATAAGCTAAACAATATGGAACCTGGTTTAACAAAAATAAGTCATACAGTTGGATATGATGATCTCCGAGGTTTCTTTGAGCTACCTCTATCCTCTAATCTAGGGAGATAAACATCAATGTGTTTCAATATGCAGAACACATGAGTTAGGTCCCAAGATGGCTACAGTGGCTCCAAATAACAATATCCAATGACTGAAAGGAAGGAAATGTGTCTCCTTTCCCCGTTTCCTTTTAGTGGATCAAGGAAACCTTTCTCCAAAGGTCCCAGCAACACTTTCTCTCCAGCTCATTGGCTAGACTTGCCCAAATGCCCTTTCCTAAACCAAAGATGCAAAGGGTAATGAAATACTTTTATCCAATTTCCGAACCCTTTGGTGCTCAGAGAGAGATCCAGTATCTTGTCAACTGCATGGCTGCACAATATCTGAACACAGTTTGGGGGTGGGGGGAGGTGCGCAGTCTCTTAGCAAATATGAAGAGGAGAGATGGCTTGATTTGCTTCTAATATACATGTTACATACACTCACACACACAGATGTTTTCGGACAAGGTGGAAAGTTTGTTTTCATTTATAATATTGCTGAGTGTTCCTAATGAGAGTTTAGTACACCCTTTAAGTGGAAAACTTCAGAATAGCAAGTATCAATTCCCAAATTTTCTCAAATGACTGGCGTTTAGTTACTCCTTTGTACAATCAGCGATGCATCATATTGAGGTTGTGCCCCAACAACTCCAGGGCATCACTCACATCAGAGTCTCTGTGAATAGTGCCCTTAGAATTGTGCCAAAGCAAGGCAAGTGTAGGGAGAAATTTTTATTTATTTTTATATTCTCATTGTTTCTTTCATGGAAACCTGAATCTCTAGTAACAGTAAATCAAATCATCATGTTTAAGATGAAGTCATTCTCAAGTATTAAGGTGGCAGAAGGTGGGGAGAAGTGGAGTGGAAAGATAAAACAAATATTTGCTGCCTATACAGAATATAGGAACATTTATCCTGTTTTTATTCCCACAAATGATAAGAAAATCATCTTGAATTTTAAAAATTCTGATCCACGAAATCTTTCACTGCCTTAGAAAATGTTCATACTGACCTGTATTGTGGAAATGATATATGTAATGCATCCTAACATTAATAGCCTAACTGAATTCAGAATTAGTATTCAATTGTACCTTTACATTTTATTAGCATTTTTATTTGCCTAGGCCTGTGGGCTAATTTGTATGCTAATACTAAAATACGCACACTTATGAAAGCAATTACATGGAAAATTTTATTTCGGTTAGACAAACTAATCTATTGTTAAAATCTGTATCACTGTGTTTCATACATAAATGTGCATTTTTGCCCATAGATGCACTTACCTGCAAATGACCAAGTGCATCCAGCCCAGATTCACAGAAAAATAGGAACATTCAGAACCAAGTGCAGTGCCAACATGCTTTGAAAGGGGGGTTAGTTAAGCAGTCAACTGTTAAGTTTGCCAGACAAAGCAGGACAAAGAGAACATTGAATGAAACAGAAAATACCGAAATACCCATCTTTTATATTTCAGCTTAAATACAACCTCCTACTCAAGACCAGCCTTGACTTCCCACAACTGGATGTCATCTCATTCTTCTCCAAAACCAACAGAATTTTGTCTCTGTTTTCTTTTCCAGTAGACCTCAAGATCCTTGAGGGCAGGGTCCCTTTCTGATTCATTTGTGTATCCCCCATTGGGCTGGGCACTTTGTCTTTAGTGACACTCATTCATTCATTCAAGTACTGTTATGAGTAGGCATTGTTTTAGGTGCTGGTTTACAGCAATGAACAGATTTACAAGGTCCCTCCTTTCATGATGAAAAAAGTGTAGGGGAGGAAAAGTTTTCCTTAACCCTCTTAGGGTCCCTGGCTGGATCTGAAAATTAAACTGGCAAAGACAGATTAATAAGAAAAACATATCAGAGACTTCCCTGGCAGTCCAGTGCTTAAGACTTCGCTTTCCAATGCAGGGGGCGCAGGTTCGATCCCTGGTCAGCGAGCTAGGATCCCACATGTCTCGCAGCCAAAAAACCAAAACACAAAATAGAAGCAATATTGTGACAAATACAATAGACTTTAAAAATGGTCCACATCAAAACATCTTTAAAAAAAACAGGAGAAAAGTAAACAAACTTACATAGTGTAAGTTTTATGTAACATAAGAACCTTCATAAGGAAATGAAGACCAGGCTAAATGGTAAACCTGAGTGTTTTTATGCTATTGCTGAAGAGTGGAAAGTCATGGAAAGATATAGAGCAAAGCGGATGAGCTCACTGTAGTAAACTGAGGGAATTTAGCAAGGCCTGTTTGCTCAGATTCTTCCCAGTTATCTGTCCATCTTGGATATGAGGATGTTTCTTTCCTGCAGGCATAGGGAGGGTACCTCTCACCTGAGGCTCAAATGAGCTGGTTCAGGGATGAAGGCCAGGGGGACAGAGGGAATTTCCTGCTTCTGCCAGTTTCTTCAAACTCCTTCAGCTTAAAATATTCAACATGCCAAACTGCCACATTTTGAGGTATCGTGTCCTGAAGCTCATCAATAGTAAACCCCAAACAAGTAAATGATCAAGATAGTTTCCCACAGTAATAATACTATAATAGAAGATGAAACAGAATGACGTGATGGGTAATTAGGAAAGGACATAGGCTACATTAGATAGAGGTCACAGAAGGTCTCGCTGAGAAGGTGACAATTTTGCCAAGACCTGAATGACAAGTAAGCAGGACCCAAGTGAGGACCCGAGATCCAAGAATTCCAGGCCAACAGGAGACCTTGCGTAGACCTGTGTCTGAATTTGAAGAACAGAGGAGTGCTAACGTGGCTGGAGTCTGGTTATGCAGGAGAGAGTGGTAGGGAAAGAATTCAGAAAGGAAGGCTGGAGGCCAGATCACATACAGCCTTTCAGGCCGAGGCAAGGAATTTGAATTTTATTCAGAGCACGGTGAGTTTTAAGGCAAGAAGTAGCAGAATCTGATTTACATTTTAGACTGATGGTTCTGATTGCTACATAGAGAAGGATGGAGGTGACTGTAGAAGCAGGGAAGCCAGACAGAAACCTAGTACAGGAGCCCCGTGAGAGATGACGATGGCATGGACCAGGGTAGAAAAAATGAAGATGAAAATTTGTTGAATGCACTGTGGAAATCAGAAATTATGGTTTTAATTTCCTAGACTGATCACAGTTAAAGAAATATGTTACAATTGTATTTAATAAGAAGCTTTGCGGAATGTAATTGCTTTGTTGAAATGTCCCTTCACAGTAAGATAAGGAAGAGGTTAGGAAATAAAAAGTGGGAGAAATTCTTAATTAAGTTTAAATTTATACAGATTCTTTTATTATGTTTATTGAGAAGAGCATCTAGAGAGATGGAATGTTAATTTCAAGGTTTTTGTTTAATCTCTTAGGAAGGTAACATCTACTCAAAGTATATGATGCTTATGAAACAACATATATTTTTTTTTTCATCTATAGGGTGTGTTGTTATAAGAAGTGGAATTTGTTTCTTAACTTATAAAGGAACTCACAAAGTTGGTTTTAAAAGAGCTCTCCCAACATATAAAATCTTTTAGATTCTTTGACTAGTTAGAAAACTTCAGGCCCTTGAGTCTTATTTTCTCATTGCAGACTGAAAGCAAATAAACAGTGCCTTCAGTGGATTCCAATACAAAGCACTATGTGAAGCTCCCTTTCTTCAACGGAAGGAAAATTCTCATTTACTTGGCTAAGCTTAGGTGAAGCGTTTCCAAATGCACACTCCCGAATTTCAAAGTAAAAATGATTGGAAACACACCACATGAGCTTAAAATAAACACACCCCATTCAAAAACTGGGTACTGTGGCCTTTCGTATACCTAACAAAAATATCCAAATAAAATCTATATTTTCCTCTATTCGAAAATGGAGATAACATTATTGGATTTGGGGTGAGGGAGGGAAGGACGCAGTTTCAGTCCAGAAGCAGGGCGACATGCTAAATAGTATGGGTTCTGATGAAGTACTTCTGTGCTTAGAACTTAAAGTTAACCTTAGCACATTTACATATGTAATAACTGTTAGTATATTTTAAAAGTTATCATCACAGGAAAAGAATCTGTACCTCTGAGGTAATGGATGTTAGTTAGACTTACTGTAGTGATCATTTTGCAACATATGCATATGTATATGAAATTATGCAGTACACTTGAAACTAATATAATGTTATATGTCAGTTATATAATAAATAAACAACTGTCCATTCACAGTTTGATGGGCACAAAGGACAAAGAGAGCAACTGGTTACATCAACAGCAAACCTTCAGAAGCACTAATACAAATAATGCTTGGTTCATGTTCAAGGTTACCTTTTCAGCCTTGGTGGGTTGGAGAATTTAACAGGTTGAAATTTTCACCTTGCAAGCTGCTATAGACCGAACTGTGTTCCCCTCCCCACCCCACAAGTTCTTATGCTAAAGCCTTAACCCCCAGTGTAACTATATATGGGGATAGGACCTTTAAGGAGGTAATTAAGGTCATAAGGGTAGGGCTCTAATTCAATAGGATTGGTGGCCTCTTGAGAAGAAAAGATATTTCCCTCCCACTTGACTCAGCTCCAACTACACTAGCCTTCTTGCAATTCTTTCAACATGTCAGAAATGCTCCTTCCTCAGTTCTCCCTCTGCCTGGAGTGCTCTCCTCCCAGGTACTTTCATGACTCATTCCCTCATCTCCATTTGACGTTGCTCAGATGCCACTTACGTATGGACTTTACTTGACCTCCCTATCTAAAAATTCAACATCCCCTCAACCACTAGACTTCCATGCCCCGCTCTCTCTTTTCTTGCCTTTCTCCACAGCATTTATAACTTTCTGATATACAATATAATTTACTTATTATGTCTCTTATTTTTTGTCTGTCTCTACCCTAGAGTGTAAGTTCCATGAGGGCAGTGATCTTTGTTTTGTTCACTGATTTATCCCTGGTGCGTAGAATAGCACCTAGCTTATAGCTGGGACTCAATAAGTACTTGTTTCCTCAAGTGCTTTCCCTTCAAAATTATTTCAGAGAGATTAACTAGGCTAGGTAATTTAATCTTCATAATAATTTTAAAACAATTCGATCTCTGTAATAATCCAATGTGGTAGCTGTCATCCATATTCCTATTTACTAGTGGGTCAGCAAGCTTACTGCAGTCATCACAGGTTTCTCAATATTGTCAGTCAAAACAAACTCAGATATTTTAACTCCACATCTAGTCTCCCTTCCTATTCCATGGTGGTCATTCTAAGGCATTTTCACAGTGGAATAAAATGTCAAAATACTCACATTAAGAAATACTGGTCTTTATTACAACTGCATCAGAATGACTAAAATGAAAAGAACTGACCTTATTCAGTGTCAGCAAAAAATGTAGACCCATGAGAACTCTTACACACTGCTAACGAGACTGTAAATTGGTTCAACTGCCTTGGTAAACTGGCAGATTCTACTAAAGTTAGCAAATGTATACCCTAGAATCCATCAGTTCTACTTCTGGGTGTATACAGAAATGAGTACTTATGCTCTCCAAAAGATCTATACAAAAATTATTCATAATAGCCCCAAACTGGAAACAACCCAAATGTCCATTAAGCTTAGAATGGCTCCATAAATCTTGGTACATTCTTAGAATACTATACAGCAATGGGAGAAAAAGCCCAACACCACAAACTGGGTGAATGTCACAGGCATAATTGTAAGCAAAAGCAGCCACACCCAAAAGTACATACTATATGATTCCATTGATCTGAATTTCAAGAGTGGGCAAAACTAATATATGATGATTAAGTTCAGAATAATGATTACCTTTGAGGAAATATTAGCTGAAAGGGGCTACAAAGGACTTTCTAGGGTCTGGGTAATGTTCTATATCTTGATCTTGGTAGTGCTTTAAAGAGTATAAGCATATGCAGAAATTAATCCAGCTGTACACTTAAGATTATACATTTTATTGCAAATGATTCAACCAACAAAGGCTCAATTTCCAAAATATACAAACAGCTCATGCAACTCAACAACAACAACAAAAAACCCAATTTAAAAAATGGCAGAAGAACTAAACAGACATGTCTCCAAAGAAGACATACAGATGGCCAACGGGCACGCGAAAAGATGCTCAAAATTATGATGAGGTACCACTTCACACCGGTCAAAATGGCCATCATTAAGAAATCTACAAATAATCAATGCTGGAGAGGGTGTGGAGAAAAGGGAACCCTCCTACACTGTTGGTGGAAATCTAAGTTGGTACAGCCACTATGGAAAACAGTATGAAGGTTCCCTAAAAAACTAAAACTAGAGTTACTGTAGGATCCTGCAGTCCCACTCCTGGGCACATATCTGGAGAAAACTCTAATTCAAAAAGATACACACAGGAATTCCCTGGTGACATAGTCATTAAGAATCAGCCTGCCAATGCAGGGGACACGGATTCGAGCCCTGGTCTGGGAAGATCCCATATGCTGTGAAGCAACTAAGCCCATGTGCCACAACTACTGAGCCCACGTGCCACAACTACCGAAGTCCATGAACCTAGAGCCCATGCTCCACAACTAGAAGCCACCACACTGAGAAGCCCACGCACTGCAATAAAGAGTAGCCCCTGCTCGCCACAACTAGAGAAAGCCCATGTGCAGAAACAAAGACCCAAGGTAGCCAAAGAAAAATAATAGATTTTTTAAAAAAACAATTGTTAAAAAAAAAAAAAAGGATACACACACATCAATGTTCATAGCAGCACTATTTACAGTAGCCAAGACATGGAAGCCACCTAAATGTCCACTGACATATGAAAGGATAAAGAAGTTGTGGTATGCATACACAATGGAATATTAGTCATAAAAAAGAATGAAATAATGCCATTTGCAGCAACATGGATGGACCTAGAGATTATCATACAAAGTGAAGTAAGTCAGACAAAGACAAATATCATATAAATTCTATGTGGAATCTAAAAAATAATACAAATGAACTTGTTGACAAAACAGAAACAGACTCACAGTTATAGAAACAGACTCATAGTCAAAGAAAACAAACTTATGGTTACCAAAGGAGACAGGGAGAGGGAGAGAAAAATTAGAAGTTTGAGATTAGCAGATACAAACAACTATATATAAAATAGATAAACAACAAGGTCCTACTGTATAGCACGGGGAGCTATATTCAATATCTTGTAATAAACTACAATAGGAAAGAATCTATGTGTACGTATATATATGTATAACTGAATCACTTTGCTATACACCAGAAACTAACACAACATTGTAAATCAACTATAATTCGACAACAAAAGATGACTACAATAATTTTAAATGTGTGCATGAGAAAACAATTACCATAAACAAAGTTTAAAAACAAATTACAATCTTGGCACAAATATTTATACCATTTGTTGACAAAGGCAGATTTCCTTCTTATACACAGAGTTCTGATAAATTAATAAGCAAGGAAGGCAAAACAAAATAAATAGTCCAGTGGAAAGACAGGCTAAGTTAGGTTATAGAAAAATAATAATAAACTGACTTTAAACATATGAAAAGTGGCAATTTTCAAACAACAATAAAATTCCATTTTTCTCCTAACAGATTGGCAAGGATCAAAAATTTGATAATATATTATGTTGTTGAGATGGGTTTATAAATTAGAATACTTCCTTGGTGGGTAATATGCCAGCACCAGAATTTTTAAAATTTGAATGCCGTTCCATTACTAGCAATTTTCAAAGACTTACGTACCAGCAAGTACATTGCAGCATTGTATTCAGTAGAAAACATCTAGAATATAAAGTAACAGATCATATCAGCAAAAAAAAAAAAGAAAACATCTAGAATAGAGGCTGGCTAAATGAATTGTGAAATATGCACTCAATAGGATATTGTGCAGAATGAGGTAGAACTTCATCTGCCGATGTGGAAAGATCCCTAAGATACATTTTTAAAGATACAGATGTGTTTGCTCCTATTTGGATTAAAAGGGGGAGAGGGATGATGGATATTTGCATACACCCCTATAGGCCTGTGTCTTCTGAAGGACACAGAGGAAATTAACAGCTATGGCAGTAAGACTGGGAGGCTGAAAGGGGGAAATGCTTTTCATTAAATACTTTTTTGCATTGTGAATTATTATTTTTACAAAGTATATGTATTACTTTAAAAAAGAGATAAGAAAGAGAAGTACTATGTTTAGAGAAGAGGAGGAAGTGGAGTGAAAAAGAGACGGCATGGTGGGGAAGGGGAAGGAGGTAGTTGAAGACAATGAAAAATAATCTTCTTCATGCCCCCCACACATGGCCCAGACCAGTATCCGACACAGAGGATGCTGAGGAAATAAAACTCCCAAATCCCCTCTACCAATCCTGAGTCTCACCCAAGCACCAGTTTGATATTTTCAGCTCAGATTAACCTTTTAAAATCAGACTACTTGGGCCAAGAGATAATTGGGTCAGGGAATTTTCTGGTTCTTGAAAACAGTCTATTCTGATAAGAAATTAAACTTTACCTATTGCTTACTGTCTTTAGATAAGATCAGGGTAAATCAACATTGGTGAAAAAACACTATTACACCAAAGGAGCATGTTACAAATCTGATATTAAAGATAGTCATATTAGAAGTCATTAGGAAAATTCAACAACTCTGTGCCAATTTTTGTGCTGCTCATGATTTTAAATTTTTAAAAAATGAATAGCTTTACTTTCTGTTTAATTACATTTTAATTAAAAGCTGAAATTGAAAAAAAAAGAAGTTACTAGGACAAGACCTACTAGCAGAAATGTCATCAGTGTCAGTTTTGGAAGAAGTTTGCAGCTCAGCTGATTTCTAGATTTTGGGTGGCTTGCAGAGAGCATTCTAGCCCATATTTATCTTGATCTAGTAGGTTAATCTGTACCAAAAGGAAGTTATTTTAAAGTGAATTTAAGCAAAGTTTTACAGAATATTAATAGAGCATAGCCAATGTAAATAGGCAGTAAAACTTGGAAAATTCTCAGGAATTTACTTTTTAATGTATGTGTCAAATTGGCTGGTTTTACTGAAATAAGTCAGAGAAAGACAAATACTGTGTGATCTCATTTATAAGTGGAATATTAAAACAAACAAATAACTTGAACTCACAGAAAGAGAGAGCAGATTGGTGGTTACCAGAGGTGGGGGGGGGGGGGGGGGTCAGGGAAATGGATGAGGGTAGTCAAAGGTATAAACTTCCAGTTATAAGATAACTAAGTTCTGGGGAAATAATGTTTACGATATAGTTAACAATAGTATTACATATTTGAAATTTGCTGAGAGTAGATCTTAAAAGTTTTTAATCACAAGAAAAAAAATTTGTGGGCTTCCTAGGTGGCTCAGTGGTTAAGAATCTGCCTGCCAACGCGGGGGACACGGGTTTGATCCCTGCTCCAGGAAGATCTCACATGCCGAGGAGCAACTAAGCCCGTGAGCCACAACTATTGAGCCCATGTGCTGCAACTACTGAAGCCCACGCGCCTAGAGCCCGTGCTTTGCAATAAGAGAAGCCATGGCAATGAGCAGCCCTGCGCACCACAAAGAAGAGTAGCCCCCGCTCACAGCAACTAGAGAAAGCCAAAATGCAGCAACGAAGACCCAACACAGCCAATAAATAAATAAATAAATAAAATTTAAATAAATAAATAAAATGAAGGTGGTAATATGTATGGAATTTACCATAAACTAGTCAATAAAGAAGGTCTCGACAAACAGCAAAAAAAAAAAAAAATCATAACTATGTGAGGTGATAGATACTAAACTTTTTGTGGTGATCATTTCACAATATATGCATATATCAAATCATTATGTTGTACACCTTAAACTAATACAGAGTTATATGTCCATTACCTCTATAAAACTGGAAAAAAAATTTTTAATTAGGTTTTTGCTTAAGCCCATTTGGATAGATCTTTTTGTTGCAATAAAAACAGTTCTACAGTCTTAACCGATATAACAATGATCATGTAAAATTCACTTAAGGGAGAAAACCATATTAATTATATGTGTGTGTATATATGTGTGTGTGTATATATATATTAATGATTCTTTTTGAGCAAGACTTAAGAAACAAATAAAAACTCAGAAACTCAGAATCTACCAGCCCTGTCAGCTTCTCCCACATACTTGCCACAATTAATTGTCTAGAAAAGAAAGATACTAGGTCCTGAGTATTCTAAAAAAATCCAGCTAATTGCTTGGAATATTCCAAGTCTGAGAGATTTAACCCAGTTTCTTAATCTCTGCAGTAATGATGCACTACACTGAGAACAGTGACCATGAGACAACAAAAAGCCATAGTTATCTGAGAGAACAATATGTAGGCTCATAGAATTGTACATCTGGAAGAGTTAAAAAATCACCAACTGCCTACCAAAGCAGGGAGATGGACTTGTGCCATTTCCAACAACATAAAGTGAAATGTATATTTTAGATTAATCATTAAGTAACTGAAAAATTAAATATCTAAAAGCAAGAGCTTTGCAATCCCTCTAGTGACTAAGACTCTGCAAGGGAATTTTACCATGGTGGACTTGCTTAGACACTGGGGAGCACAGAAGCTTAACAAACAACCCCTCTTTATCTCCATCCTATAACTCATATGAAGGGACAAATATTCTATTTTTTCAAAGTAATCTTTGAGGAATGTCATACATTTTGATTCAAAGTATTAGGCAGCATGTGCAGTAAAAAAAAATGGGAAAAACGTACTGTTAGTAGATTTTTATTTGGATCCTAATCCTGTTCATCCATAAATGTGCGAACTAAAAATAAATCAAACTCCAAAAAAGCTGATTTTTAGAGATTTGGTAAAAATAAAGATGACAATATTCGTCTATCATGAATAAGAATCTTTCCAGTTGTAAAAAAAAAAAAAAATCAACTCAAAATAATTGACATACAAGAACTGTTGAAGTTTAGAAACAATTTCGTAATTATATTTTTTCTTACCAAAACTATAACCTCTCAAAATTGTAGAGCGCAGTGAATGCAGCATAGCTGAACAAGGGACAAGCTTATTCCTGGGACCAAAAATCCCAATTCTGGAAGAGTTGTGATGCCTAGGACCTTTGGGGAACCTTATACTCCCCGTACTCAGCAAAACAGGCATGCTATTGCTTCTTCCAGCACCACCAGAGCAGAAACAAATATTGCAGAAGCATTGTGACTTATGGAGGCAGATTCTCAGCTTTTTTTTTTTTTTTTTTTAAGTTTTCAAGCCATCCCTTATAGGCTGAGATGCATTCTCTTGATTTCTTTTCATGGATCTCAGCACAATGCTTATGTAACAGCTTAGCCTTTTCATAAAAATTAGGCTCTGTGCTGGGACAAGTTGCTAGTTGAATCAAGAGTCTTAAACTTTGAAATCCCCAAATATGTTATTTTAAAGGTCTTCAATGCTAGTTCAGATGATAAATTATGACATTTATACAGAAACCAATCTGAATTCAAATGCAGGAGATCCACAGTGGCTAGAGCACGTGGGGAGGTGGGGTCAATGGAGATAAGGTAGTGGAAAGAATCTTGGAAAGAATATTAGAAGACCTTGAATATCAAGGAGCCCAGACTGTACTTGGTAACCGTGGAAAGTCCTAATGGATTAGAAAGCAGGATAGTAGTATAATCAAAGTGGTGCTTTTAGGCCATAGAAGATATGAAAAATTGAAGAACAAATTAGTTTTTTTTAATTTGCATATGTAGTGAAGAACATGGAGAAAGCATCACAACAAATTGTTAGTAGTAGTTCAGTGATTATCTGAGTGATAGGATTATCAACGCTTTGTATTTTATCCATGTGTTACTTAATTTAACTGAGTTGCTTTGCATTAAAGGCCTAAATTATATAAATGTTTACTTTATAATGAAAAATTTCAAACAAATACAAGAAAGAATAGTAAAATGAATCCCACATACACATCACCCAGATTAAACAATGATCAAGATTTTGCCATGTTTGCTCCCTCTCTCCCTTTTTTCTTTCTTTCCTTTCAGTCCTTTACCAGTATCTTACCCTTGCTGGTTCTTGTGTCTTTCTGACCTAACCCATTAGTTCTTGATAGCTTCCTTGCTTTCCAGCACAGCAAGATATCCCAGACTCTTCTTAATTTCCTGCCACAGGTCTGAAATCAGCCTTTCAAGGTGCTCTGTTTCCTTTCAGCAGGTAAAAAATTATTTTAAGAAATAAAGGTATAACCTAACAGCCAATTTGATACAGAGGCAATTCCTGGACAACTGTAGGGGCCACCATCCTGAGACTTGTGGAGAAAATATTAAAAATAGCATTAAGCAAATGAGAATATGTACACATTCTAAAAATGAATCTGCTTTTTAAAACAAAACAGATCTGTCAGCATTAAAAACTTGCCCAAGTAGGTAACCCCTCTCCTGAGTATCCTTCTTCAATTTAGGAGATATTCAGGAGCTGTTTGGGATCTTCAAGTAAAAATTTTCAGCCAGCTCTTACTGAATAGAATTTAGCATCTTTCACAATAGCGCCCTCGTTTCATTTTCATACATCTTAGCAAGATGTTAAGTAATAAATAACACCACCTTTCTGCTTGAGAAAAGTTTTTGTCCTCTAGTCTAAACCTAAACAAAGTACCATTGCTCCATCCACACCATGGGTGCCACGATTTATTTTTCACCTTTAAAGCAGTGATTCTTAATTTTTTCCTCCCCACCACAAGTGAATGTGTGTGTGTGTGTGTGTGTGTGTGTGTGTGTGTTTAAATAATAGCTAAAGCATAAGAAGTGTTTACCGTGTGTGCCAGCACTATTTTCAGTCCTATATGAATTAACTCTTTCAATCCTGGCAACAACCCTATGAAGTAGGTTTTTAATTGAAGTATAGTTGACTTATGCATTGTTATAGATAAAGACAACAAAGAATAAAGGGGAAAAATTAAGGAGCCCAAGACCATCCAGCTATGATGTAATGGAGCCAGAATTTGAATTCAGGCAATCTGGCAACAAACTCACTCAGGGTTTTTTTTTTCCTCCCTAAACAAATAGAAAAATTCCAACTCTCAAAACCACCGCTGGAAAGAGATTACTCTGTTTAAGAGTGAAGTGTCAGAGCCCTTTGCTTTATAAGTGAGAAAACAAGGTGGCCACTATTACCATGATATTGTTCTGCCTAACCCAATAATAACACGTTCAGTTGACAATTATATTGTTGTTACTCAGGAAAGAACTAAACATGTATTTATTGAACTTTTACTATCATTAGACAGGCACTTTTCTCATTGTATTATGCAAGTTCCACGTAGGCAGGGACATTATCTTTGTATCTCAAACATCACTCCTGGCACATAGAAGGGAAATAATATATAAAATAAATAATTTTTGAATGAATTAAAGTTGATAAAGAGCTCTGGATTGTTTCTTAAATGCATATTGCACCATGACACCTATGTATAGGTGACCATATTTTGTCTAAATCCGGACACTTTCGAAAGTGAAAGAGGATACTAGCATTAATCATATCAGAAAACCAACAATGATAACAGCAAAAACAAAGCCTTCTTATTTGAGTAGTTTTGCTGCATAATCAGCACAGCTAATCAAATCAACTGAGTCCCAAGGCAGGGTAATTTGTGAACACTTAGTATACTACCTTTCAGAAGAATAAAGGCTATTTTGCAGTATAAATTTATCAGACAGACCTGTAGTCCTTTCCTCTTTACCGGTTTTACGACCCATTAGGGAAAACCTGACCTGTCATCTTTTAAGTCCTTTATTTATACTGCTGTTCTACTCCAAACAACAGAAGTATCTGCAGATATCTGCTCATACACTTAGTCTTTGTTCTTCGTTGAAGTTTTAAAATAAACTATGAATTCAATGGACTATTTTCATAGTCAAACCCTAGCAGCATTTACATATTCTTATTTTTAAGGTTAAAGTTTGGGTTCACCCATATGTATTAGGGGTTGCAAAACTGGATCGGCAATTCAGAGAAGTACTTATTCTTTCTGGTAAAAAAAGAAGTGTTCGTCTTTCAGTCTTTGTCTCTCTGACCAGGAAAATCAGTATTTATGATTTCTACGAACTTTTCTTGTATTCCAGCATTTGGGGGATAGCAGTGGTGGTGAAAATCTGATTGTTTATGTTCTTATAAATGATTCAGCCTTCTTGTTTTGTCAACTCAGCCTTTGACGTCTCCTAAGAGCTCCAGCAAGGATTTAATATCGTTTGCAGTGTTATTTGCAAACATAAAGGAAATGTCAGTATATGGCTCATAGTTACCACTTACATTCTATTGTAGACAAGGAAGCAGGAAACATAATCATAGTAGTTATAGATTTAAATGGTTTGCCTGTTGTTCCATAAAACACTTGTTTTCATTTACCCCTCCAAGAATGTGCAATTCAGCTGAGCTACTGTGAAGCAGAAAATATTATCAATTAGAGCCACAGTGTCTTAGTCCTGAATCACAGGGCTTCAATACCCTGGTGTGTTATGATACCCAAAGCTATACCCTGCTTCCCGCCCCAGCACACACATCACAGCAGGATTAGATGTGTTCAGAGGCTAAATGTGTACTGAAAATTAACAGAGAGCAAAACCCAAAAGGCAAAAAGTTAAGAAACAAAAGTTTCTCATAAGGTAAAAATCTGGAAAGCCAGGATAGGAATAAAAAATTGATGTGACCCACAACTCTTGCCCCTTTTAGTACAGGAAGACAAGAGCTCTAAATGGGCAAAACTGGGAGTAACTAACAGCTCAATTAATCCCACACATCAAATCAGTATGTCTAAAATTGAACCCATTTTCTCCTTTCTCTCCCACACAGCTCCAAGTTCTTGGTCAATGGCAAGATCACTGGACGTCCGAGCAGAGCAATCCATCAACAAGTGCTGTGCATGGTTTTCTGCTTTGAAATATTTCATGTGCCCAATGTTCATTTCGAAGTGCCATTGCCTCCCTCTAGTCCAGCCTTCACTGATCCATCCATGGACCATTAGAACAGCTTTCCAGCTGGTCCCTCTAGCATCATGTGATCCTCCACCTCCAATCCATCCTACTTACTTTGTAAGTGTCAATCTTCTCAAAACACCACTTTCATTTTCCTCTCTAGGGAGGCTCAGCAGTTCCGTCACTTCAAAGCCCTCTGAAATTCAGATTCCCTCTATCCTCCTCAATCTTATTCCTTTGGTTCTGAATATTTATTTTCTGATTTCTTTGATCCAGTTAAGTCCTTCTCTACACAAGCCCACAAACTACAATCTCTCCAAGCTGTTCCTTGGCCTCCTTGCATGGCACATCCTTATTTTCCCCTCTGCCAACAAAATTCAGCAATTCAAGACCTAGCTCCAACCCTTTCTGTCTCTGAAGTATACTGTTTGACCAACATTTGACTCCTTCTGTCCACAAGCAAAGCAGAGAAAAGGTCATAGTGCTTAAGGGTGGGCTCCCAAGTCAGATGTCCTCTTTTTAAAAATGTGACCTTGGGTTAGTTACTTAACCTCTCTTAGCCCCAGTTTATTAATCTGTAAAATGGGGATAATAACAGGATCCACCTTATGGAGGTGTAGAGCGATTAAATGAGACAATCCAAATGAAGTGGTCAGTACTATGCTTAATAAGGCAAGTGCCTGACAAATGTTAGATGTTGTTACTATTCATGACACATTTGCCGAGTCCAGGCTAAAGAGCCCTGCCTCCAGGAGTTCACAATCCAGTGGAAGAGAAAGACTCATTGTGCGTGTGTACATGTGTGTACACACAGGGCAGGAGAGGTGGAGTCGGGGATGACACTGAAAGAGGCAGCATTAACCAAGGCAACTAAGGAATCCAGGAGAAAGGTCAGGTTCACGAAGTAAAGACTATGTGGTTGCTTTGGGAAGTGTTGTGTTTGACATCAATGGAGCCATGTTTTGGTTTCCCCTCAGATCTGCTTTTTCTTTTTTTTGGCTGCACCGCATGGCATGCAGGGTTGCGGGATCCCAGTTCCCCCACAAGGGATCGAACCCGTGACCCACAGCAGTGGAAGCATGGAGTCCTAACCACTGCACCGCCAGGGAATTCCCCCTCCAGATCTGCTTTTCATCCTCCCCTACTCTGCCCTGGGCTCCAGGGGTACTGATCTGAGGGACCACGTCCATAGCCTCCCACGCCCTCTGGCTTTTGTTGGAGTTTGGCCAGTGGGAAACCAAGCAGGAGATAGGAAGGAGGGAGGAGAATGAGGTCTGGGTATTTACTTCTCTAGCTTTTTTCCAATGAGGCCACTTTGAGCTGCCTGTATTCCTTGGTAGAAGATCACTATTCTCTCAAGGCAGTCTACTCTCCACAACTCTCTCTCCTTCTAGTGTCTAGTAACTTCTCCCTCTCCTCACCCCTTCCGACTTAGGGCTGGTGAAAGGCCAGCTGTCACTAGCCCCTATGGTTCCTCTACCCACAAACCTTTGTAAATAGTCTTGTGGTAACTAAACCCTCCTGGAATTCTCCTAATTTGCACGTGCTGTCTGTTTCCTGTTGAGACCCTGTGTGATACACCATGTTGATCTGGCTATTGTGACTTCAGGTCTAGAATTTGGAAGAGAGGTTTTTAAGTTTGAGCTGGGGGAGGGAACAAGATTGCTGACTGAGAGGGAGTAGATGAGGAAAAGAGCATCAGAGACAGAACCTGGGGTGACCTCCATATACTCCAGGCAGTGAGAGAAAGAAGGCAACACCTTCAAGTGTGAAAGTAATAATAACTCCCTTTTCTTATGACCTTGATAATCCTCAGCAACACCTTTCCAGAAGGATGTAGAAATGCAATAATCCTATGGACAGGGCAGTCACTTTAAAACATAGAGTGCCTGGCAGCTTGGACTTGCAAACAGATACTGAGTTCATTATGCATGCCTATTTGTATAGGAACGTCGCCTTTCAAATTTTTTAATTTTATTTTTTAATATACAAGATATTCACATGATTCAAAAATCAAAAAGTAAAAATAAAAATAAAGTACAACACTGAAAGTCTCTCCTCCACCCCTGCCACCGAGACTGTCATACAGAGTGAAGTCAGAAAGAGAAAAACAAATATCATATATTAATACATGTATGCGGCATCTAGAAAGATAGTACAGATGAACTGTTTGCAAGGCATAAATAGAAACACAGATGTAGAGAACAAACGTACGGACACTGAGGGGGGAAAGGTGGGGGATGGGATGAACTGGGAGATAGGGATTGACATATATACACTAATATGTATAAAATAGATAACTATTGAGAACCTGCTGTATAGCACAGGGAACTCCACTTTGCTATACAGTAGAAACTAACACATTGTAAAACAACTATACCCTAATAAAAAAAAAAAAGTCTCTTTCCCATCCGTCCCCGTTCACCTTATTTCTTGTCGCCTTTCTCCAGTATCATTTTTTATTAGTTGCTTATATCTTCTTCCTCTCTTTCTTAATGTAAATATAAGCTAATATAACTATATAGTATATTCCTATTTTTTCCTTTCTTACACAAAAGGTACCATACCATACGTACTATACTTTGTTTTTTCACTTAGTATATCCTAGAGTTATAGGATCTCTATACGCTCTCCTCTGGAGTGCTTCTTCGTGTTTTCTATAACTGCATAGAATTCCGTAGAGTGGACGTACCATCATTTATTTATGGAGATGCAGAGCAGCTTTGATGAGTGCTGCCTCCCAACCAGAAGTCCCAAGTCCCTCGTTACAGTTCTGAAAGCGTCCTCCTCCCCAACAAACGTCCAGTGTTCCATTACTACTAGCTTTTTTTCAGGACTTTGTCTCCCTCTCAATAGAGAAAATTGAGGTTTTCAGAAGGAGCTTCCTCAAGTTCCTGTTATCAAATTTTAAAACCCACTGTCTACACTGACACCCTTTCCCCCTCCGACTGCAACAGGGGAGACTTGTCACCCCCTCTTTAATGCCAGTGCTTGCATCTCTGATTACGATCCCATATCCATCTCCTTTCAGTCTTCTCAAGGCTTTCCACTACTGTCGACGCTCGTTCCTCTCTTGTATATTAACCTTCTCCCTGGCAACAGCATCATATAAAAATATAACAGCTCCCCTGACTTTTTTCCCTTTCTAGCTACTGCCCTGCCCCTCTGTTCTTCTTGAGCCAAACTTTTTGGAAGAGTGTCACAGTCAAAGTTTCAATTTCCCAGCTTGCTACTCACTCCTCAATCCATCTCAGTCCAATTCTACCCCCATCAACCCACCTAGGCTTTTCACACTAAGCTGCCAATGGCCCTCAGCTCCTTCAACAAATGTTCCAGGCTCAGTTGACTTCACAGAAACATCTGACACTCTCTTTGATCCTCTCCCTTTTGGAAATACTCCCTTTAATCACACTACACTCGCCTGGATTTCGTCTTACATGGTTACGTCTTCTCTATATATGAGGAATGATTCCTCGTCCACAGTTAGGTGTTCAAGAAATAGGGCCTGAGGAGAATGAGGTGAGCAAGACAGACTCACTTCACTTAGGTGCAAAATTTAAAGCGGTGATAAGTAACTCCATAAATAGGAAATAACATTTAATGCAAGATTTTTAAAAATTCAATCAATACAAAAAAAAAATCAACATTGAACAAAATATCAAAGATTTTAATGAAGACCAGTGCGGTGCTGGTTCGAATTGGCCCTGGGGCAAAGGAAAAGAATGTATGCCTCTATCTACATGTTTTTACGTATTTTGTAATGATTAGTTTGTTCCCTGAACATTAAAGGGTTGGAAAAGTATTGAAAATTTGAAAAGTAGATGTAGTAACACATTTTTAAGTCTAAATACATTTATACTAAAAAAGAATTGATTATGATTTTACTTCAAGTTAATGAAAACTCATTTAAGATTATCACCTGGTCAAACAAAATTTTAAAACATGGCAATTCTGTTATCTCGTTTGAAAAATAAAGTTATCAAAGTCGCAGAGTTTGAAAATATTATTGGCAAGTGTGCTTCCATTAGACCCAAGGGCACGTCATTTTTCCCTTTGTCTGATTCCAATAGGACACATCAGGGAACTGTCAAGAAATATCACATTTTATTCTATTTTTAAACCAAAGTTCAGACTTTTTCCTACTGTCCCACCAGTCTGGTGAGAAATTTACCTCAGTCATTTCTGGAGTTTCTCATCCTAGAACAGGGCAAAGATCTGGAAGCCATCAAATCCCCAGTGTATGGGGGAGAGCCTTCTGCTTATTGGCCATCAATTCTCATTACCTCCAAAATATGGTTGCCCAGGTCCACCAAGGGCCTTCAGGCCCAGTGGATCTGCTGCACCTAAGGTCATTGAAAGGTCCTGGGATCTTTGCTAAGGTTGGGAACTTAAGCAATATGTGGGTCTTTATAATTCAAGACCCTTCAGGCCTCTCTCCCTTTGTCTCGTGGTTTCTCTTTGTCTTCTGGACATTTACCAAAAACTGCAAGATGCTTTAACATCAGGATCATTTTCCTTTAGGCTCTGCCAAGATTCCTGAAGCCGGAAATAATAAAACCAGGCCATCGGCTTAAAATGGGAGGAAAGGGGAAAATAAAAGTGAAAACAAAAATGAATATTTCCACAGACCATTCTGCCACACCAGCCTCAGTTGCAGGCTCATCTTCCTCCTTCCCCCTGGTCCTCCAGTGCAGCAGGCCTGCAGGGCCGGGCCCAAGGCCTCACTCCACAGTCTCTCCCAGGGAATCTCATTCACTTCCCCGAGTAGAGTTTCCATCCATAAGCCTATAACTTTCTGATTTGTTTCTCTGGGCCAGACCTCCAACTGAGCTCCAGAACAATATGTCTGGCTGCTCAGTATCTCCATTTGAATAGCTCTTGGTGACGTCAAACTAAATATAGCCAGTGCCACACTCACAGTCTTCTCTTTCCAATCCAGTCCTTTCCCAGTGCGGTCAGAATCAGAGTAGTCACCCTAGATTCCTCCCGCTTCCTTGCCTCCCATTTCCCATCACCCCTGAATCCCATCTACTTCCTCTCCTAGGTAGCTCTCAAATTCTAAATAGCTCCATTCCTGCTGCCTCCACTCTACTCTCAGCTACCATCGTATCTTGACTATTGTTAAAACCTCTCAATTGCTCTTCCCTGCACCCTTTCTGGGTGTCCTCCAATCTCGTGTCCATCAGAGCGACCTTCTGAAATACATATCTGAACATATCACCTTCTGACTTAAACTCCGCAAGGCTTTCCATTCTCCTGGAAATACACCAAGATGTATGATGGCTCTGCTTGGTCTGGCCTACCCCCTTCTCTCACCCACAGCTTACCTTGCTCTGTCTTCCTCCTCTGGGCTCCCTGAGCCCCAGCCACACAAGCTGTTCTTTCCTACGCACCCGCACCCATTTCTCATTTTTGTCATTACATACTCATTTGCATGATTATGTGATTAATGCCTGACTCTCCCTCTCGTCTCTGTGCTCCACGAGAACAGAGTCTATGTGTCCCCAAGGCCTCACACTGAGCCTGTGACATTATGTCCAAATGCTTGGGGAAAAATTATTGAATATATCACATTATTTCTTTGAGAGTTAAACCCTTCTGAAGCTTAGAAGTATATTTGCAAGGAATTTTTCTCTTTCAATAACAATTGAGAATTACAGTGTTCCAGACACAGTTTTTAAGTGCTTTACATGTATTAACTCAGTTAATCCTCACTATAAGCCTAGGAGGTAAATGCTATTTTTATCCCCATTTTAAAGATACGGAAACAAGCACGGAGAGGGCAAATAACTTACTCATGATCTCATAGCTAATAAGCAGCAGAGCTAAGACTCTAATCCCAAAATTTTGCATTGGACCTTATATTTGGCAAATATTACTGACCAAAGTACCAGGCACCATGACACAAATCAGAACATCTTTAAAAGAGGGACATATAGAAAAGAAAGAGATTAATGTCTGCTAAAGTGTAAGAGACATTATGCAGAGAACATACCCCATCTTATTTAATCCTCTCAAAAACAGAACAAGCTGGGTATTATTATTCCCTCCCATTTTATAGAAAAGGAAGAAGAGACTGAAGAAGTTTGCATAACTGGTCGAAAACCATGTAAACAGTAGAAGACATACCTGGAATTCAAAGCCAAGTCAGTACAGCTCTAAAGTTAGTGCTCGTCCCATCATGTGAAGTTGCCTCCAGAGAAAGCTGTTGGAGACTGCATCCTTTCCATCACAAACTGGTCAAATGATTTATCGACTGGTTTCAACGATCCACAAATGTGAGTCTGCATAAGAATCACCTGGAAAACTTGTCAAAAACATGAATTCGTTGGTTTCACTATTAGAGATTGTGGTGTGGCAGAGGGCCCTTTAATCTGCAATTTTAAACAAGCACCCCAGGTAATTCTGATATAGATGATTCTAGTCTGTTGGTTCCAAAACTTTAGCACTAAACAGAATCACCTGAATGGGTTAATAAAGAACAGATTGTTGGGCTCTGCTCCTAGATTTTCTGATTCAGAAGATCTAGGGCAGCTTGAGAATTTTAATTTCTAACAAGTTCCTTGGTGATGCAGAGACCAGCTTTTGAGCTCCGCTAACTGTCCTAGGACAAGAATCTGACAGACGCTTCGCTGGTTTTATTTAATTCAATTCTCCTTGATTCCACCACTTTTTAAGCAATTTCCAAGATATACATGTCTCCACTCAGCCATCCCTCCACACCCTCCTCTTTGAGGATTGCAGAAAATAGCAGATTTGGGAACTTGGAGAAAATTTATCTTCAGGTGAAATCCTTCAGCAGCTTTAGCTAGAGAAGCTCCTGCTTCCAAAATGTGACCTTTGTAACAAAACACCAAAAAAATTAGATGTCTCTAAGTAGGACTGGTCTCAGATAAGACATAATAAAAACAAATACTTCAATTTTTTAACTTATCCTGTGTTTGTGTGTATATGTGAGTGTATTCAATAAAATATAATTTGCATTTAAAGTTGTTTAGCTTTCAGAAAAATTGGAGGACAACGTGTCAGACATATCCACTTTAATATGGGGAGATATTTTAAATTAAAAAAAATAGGATTAAAAATCTTAATCTCGTGTCATTCCACTGGGAGAACCATCTTGTCTTACGTTGCCTCATGTCCAAAACGCAGAAAGGTAATGTATGTGTGTGTGAGAGTGTGTTTGCAGGTCTCAGTGCGTTAGCTTTGCTTGATTTCATGGTCCAAACTCAGTAAAGTGCACGGAGTAGGCAAAAAAGCATAAAGAATGAAGATCCCATGATTCAGGGCCCATTTACTTGATGAATTTTTGATATGTTAGGTAATCTTTTCAGCATATGTGATCTATGAAGAGATTTTCCATAAAGGCATTTGGTAAATGAGTTTCTGATGAAATATACTTTCAGACTTCAGTATCTTCGGAAACAATTCAGTCATTTCATATTTTTGAATTTAAAAAATGATTTATGTTCCTTACAGGCATCCATGGGGAGGGTTGTCAACATTCCATCTTTAAAAACCTTTACTAAGATCGATGTTTCCACAAAGCCTCCTCTTCTGACCCTCCAATTCCTCATTCCAAAGAAATGGACTCACATTACCCAGAACCCTGCGTCACTGTAGTAATGAAACTCAGACATCCAATTTACCTTTCTAATTCTTGTACAGCTTTATTGACTGAAAACCAACTCATCTTTATTTATTTTCCCTTTCTTTTTACTACTTTCAGCTTAATACAAATAAAGAACTCTACTTTCCTGCAGCTATCCACAGGAAGTGAGGATTTTAAAATTATCAAATCAAAAGTCTTGGTGTGTAGGGAATTACGTTTTTGCAGACTTTTGATGATTAAGTCTTCTGAGAATGCCAATGGCCATTACAGGCTTTTTCTTTTCTCTGCTAAAATAGATCCAACTTCAGGAAAATTTGAGAGATGTACCCCACTAAGTGTAAGACTGGACTAACTTGACTCTTACACACAAAGCAGTTGAGGGCAGAGCCATCAAGCAGATGGGCTCTGGAATCAGACTGCATGAGTTCAAGTTCTGGTTCCCACGGTTACTTGTGTAAACTTGTATAAGTTACTTTACTTCTCTGTGTATCATCTGTAAAATGAGATTCTAATAGTACCTACTTCAAAGGGTTTCCCTGAGAACCAAAAGATACTTGGAACAATGCCTTGAATATGATGAATGCTCAATAAGTGTTAGTGGTGCTTGTGTTGTTATAATTGTTATTGAAAAGTTCATGCAATGTTAGCACAGAAATGAGAAGCAATTTCATTCTAAAGGGATAAGTATTAATGGTGGTTTGGTTCCTGAAAAATGTCACTAACACCTATTTAAAAGAAAACAGGATAGTTATTAGTTTCTTTGACTCCAAATTAAAATGAGAAAGTTCCTTTCTGTAGAAAGCTACTTCTTATTGCTAAGAAAGCTAAATGTTATAAAATATATAATAAACACAATATAACTCAAAAATATTCCTTTAAAAACACCCTAGATTTTAGTTACGATGAGAAGCCATTACATTACCTTGAGACACTTGCTGAGAGGGAAGCACAATTATATAATCAAGCATAATGAATGCATATTCATTTATTTATATTGCAACTTATTCCAGAAAGGAATAGAGGCTGCTATAATGAGTGAATCATAAGAGAAACATAAAGACAAGAAAATCTTCTAATGTAGTATGCTAGCTCTCAATGCATACAGAATACATCGTGAAAAAAAATGTTGCAAAGGAATATAAATAAAAAATAGAAAATGCTCCTTTACATTTGTATTACTGGCACCACATTTCCTTTCTTGAAGAATCAAAGTTTTATTTGAATATTTCCCATCCCTCATTCTCTGTATTCAGTCGGTAGCCATAACTTCTTAGTTTTCCCTTTGCAGTATTTCTTGGATCCACGCATTTTCATTATTTCTACTGCCAGAACCCTAGTGCAAAGCCCTACCTCTTTGATTTTAATAGTTTCCTAGTCATCTCTTTGCCCCAGTCTCTACCCTCTCCATCTTCCTTCCCTTCTCTTCTACTACTATAATTCATCCAATACAATGCTACCGAAGTAATTTTTCTAAAGTACATCTCTGGTTTTGTCATTTGCCCACTAAAAACCTTCTGTGGCTTCTCACTGCTTTCTATTTTTAATACATTTTATTTGTACTTCTTCTATGTAATGTTCTCTTTCTTATAATAAATTTTGTATACATTTGTGCTTCTTTACTAGAAAGTAAGCTTCTTTCATCATTTCCCCTCCCCCAACATCTAGTATATTGTCTTAAGGTATCAATAAATGTTGACAAAAATAAGTAAATAAAACCTTAGAAGAAAATGTTATCTTGTTGATATGCGTTTCTAACTGCTACAACTATATCTTTATAATGACATAATTGATCAGGACAAAGATACATGTAAATTACCAAATTAGGAAAATGTAACTAATTCAAGACCTTAATTATAGATTTGCAAGATAGTCACATAATTCCTTTAAATTGAACAGGACACATTTTCATTTTGTTGCCTACTGTGTAAGTTGTGCCAACTAAAATGTTACTCAAAGGTTAAGGAGAGACAGTAGAATGGAGAAAACAACAACCAGTAATTGAAAATGAAAGCACTCTGAAGGGTGGCATGACACCAGAGATCCTAATGAAAATGATAAACTAGAAAGCCTTTACATGTAACATAGCAAGTTATTCAAGTTGGACGCCTCTGAGAAAATTGATAAATACATGACCATTGAAAGACAGTAATTCATGTATTCATTTATGATTCTGCAGACAAACAACATTCTTGGCAATGTGCATTTAAATGTTGTGTGACCCCAGAGTACGATTTTATGAAGATGAATTTTTAGCTTGTGTACAGTTTGCATTGTAGCATGTTCAGTCTCAGAAGAAAATTCATCTGGGGATTTCATCAGATGTTAAAAAGAGCTTAGAAAAATAAGCAGTCATTTAAATAACTACTCAGATAGGGGAAAGATAACCATCTCTTAGTATCTATAATCATTACAAGGATTAGGGTCTGTGTCTTTCCATATAATGGTAATACCCATAGCTACTTCCAGGGATTACAATTGTTGCTGTATAAATCTCTGAAATATTTCTCTTCGTGGTATCCTAAAAGTTTATTGAATTGAATTTGAATGAAAGATAGGAGCTATATTACATTCAAATTTTTGCATATAAGGTATGTATTTTGAAAGCAAACCCCCTCCTCCTTCCCATGAGTGTGGGATAAATATAATGACTTGCTTCCAAAGAACAGTGTATGGAAAGGGAAAAACTTTACAGTGGAGCAACTTGGCAAACACCATTTTAACCAAGCAATAAAGATTAACACCTTCAGTGATGTCACAGGGATCACTGAAGAACACTTTACCTCTGTGGGATTCTTTCCAAAAACCCATACCTCCAGTTTAACCATTAAAAAAAATCAGATGAAACCAAGCTGAGGGGCACTCTAGAATTTACCTGGCCAATACTCCTCCAAACCATCAAGGTCAGAAAACAAGGAAAGATTGAGAAATTGTCACAATGAGAGGAGACTATGGATACATGACAGCTAAGTGCAATGTGGATCCCTGGATTGGATCCTCAATCAGAAAGAGGACATTGATGGAAAACTGGTGAAATCCAAATAGAGTCTAGACTTCAGTTAACAGCAATGTGCTAACATTGGTTTCTTAGATTTAACAAATGCACCATGGGAATGGAAGCTGTTAACAATAGGGAAACGGGGTGAAGGGTGTGACAACTCTGTGTAGTATCTTTGCAACTTTTCTGTAAATCTAACATTTTCGCAAAATGAAAAGTTTATTTAAAAAAGAGAACCTTCGTTCTCCTGCCTCTGACATATAGTAGACAGACAGCCACTGTGTGCTATTGCTGTCTAATGCTGTATTATATTCGAGGAGCACTGGTTAACAATGCTCTATACTGAAGAAATTTTTTGTTCAACTAAAATAATAAGCTGCTTATTTATCTCCCTATGTATAATCAAAGGATCCACGTCATCAGCTGCTTTTTTTAAAGTCCCACTTCTAGAATCTGATGCGAAGACAGCTTGTTTTTCACACAACATCACCGGGGAAAAACCAGACGTGAGGAAAGAGAGGCGAAAGTGACAGAAAGTGGCAGAATCGGGATTTAAATCTAGGTGCACTTGTGTTGTTTACAAGTACAATCTTGCTATTTTGACAACACATCTGGCCACTCCGATTAGAATTTGTGACTTCCCAAAACAATTTAGCTGTCCATTGGTAATTTAAGATGGGGGCTCTTTGTTCTTTTTCTTGTTTTGATTTTGACATAGAGGAAATGTCCTACCAATTGTCCAAGGGGAATCTCTTTCAAAAACTGTTTTAGATTCTACCCCTGTTAAGGATTAATACAGTTCATCTTCTTATTTTTCATTTTTCCTACTACATTTGAGAAGGAAATTTCAAGTTTGGGGTTAATCTTGCTGTCTTCACTCATGTATCTTCTTTCTTTTTTCTTTCTCTTTTTTAAAACAGTCTTTTTTATTTTTTAAAGTATTTATTGAACGTGTTACAATATTGCTTCTGTTTTATGTTTTGGTGTGTTGGCCACGAGGAATGTGGGATCTTCGCTCTCCGACCAGGGATTGAACCCACACCCCCTGCATTGGAAAGTGAAGTCTTAACCACTGGACTGCCAGGGAAGTCCCTTCACTCATGTATCTTCTATTCATAAAAACTGAAATTGAGTGTAACTTAGAGAATGAAGAATAACATTTAATTGCCCGCATATTCTGTCTTTAAGCAGCATTTTTTGAACCAGAGACAGATCCAGTTTGCAATTCAGTATAGTGCATATGGGACGGAAAAGACAAATTTAATCTGCATGGATAATAAGAAATCTATTAAACTGGAGCTTACAGTAGATCTTCATTGCTTTCAGAATGGAATGCAAATTTCTTCAGAAGGTGCATACTGTTCTTCACAAAACTGTCCTTTCTTTACCATTTCAACCTCTTTTCTCACCATTTCCTCTTCTTATTTCTGTTCCAGTCATGCTGAACTTCAGGTCTTCCCAAAAGACATGCTTTTTCTCACATGTTGATCTTTGCTTCCACTACTTACCTACCTAACACCTATTGGTCCTTCAGGACTAAACTAACACTGCACTTCCTTCTGGGCTTCTTAACTGCACCAATGTCATAATAATTAGGCTTACCCTGCTTATTTCCCACTGCTAGTACACGTTCTATTGATTTGCAATTGCCTGTTAGCTTGCCTGTCTTCCCAGTCAGCATGCAAACCTCCCTGAGGGCAGGGACTGTGTCTTGTCTACTGTTTGAGTCCCAGGACCTTGGTGGGTATGTGGAACACAGTAGGTTCTTATTACATTTTTACTGGATGAATAAATAAATGGATGAAAGAATGAACTCTTTTCTAAGATGAGACAGTCAGCTTTGTATCTTTTAGGTCTAGATATCATTCCCCATGACCTTACTATTCCCTGAAAGATTTGAAAGACTGAATTATAGTAGTTTAGTAGCATCCAGATTATTAAAATATTTGGGCAAGTGCCAGATTTCTTTTTATCACATGCATATTTTCTATCTGGATATTTTATTTGCACAGGAATAATTCTTCTGGGGAAAATATAGGCATTCCTAGTGAATACAACATCAAAAGAGATGGATCAGCCTAAATTAATCTGAGAAACTAAATATAACTGAGAAGAAATAATGCTTACTGTTATTAAAAGGAAAAGCACACTCTATATTTTTTCTGTAATCAATTGCAAATTTACATTTGATAACTCTGGTTGTTGTTTAATCAAAAATGATTATCTCCCTTGATTAGGAGTATTTTTTTCAAGGAAAAGGAATTGCTAATTAGTTTGCCATCACTCTGTTGAAGGTGTTTGCAATTAAATTGAGGAGGTAACGAAAGCTGCAAATGATTCAAATGCTGAAATGTAGTTTCTAAATATTGAAGGAGTTCCATAGTTTCAAACTATGTGAAGTTTTAAACTTCTTTTAAAAACTGCAAGCCTTACTACCTAAAAAGCTGTTCTTACAGAAAAAACAAACAAACAAAAAAACCCCTGTAAACTCCTGGTTGAGGTGAAAGAGACTGATCATTCAACTTTTTGAATATACCTGTACCTAAAAAGGAAAGCAAACTGCTAGGGTCTATTTAGATACATTTAGACAAAGTCATGATATCTGACCATTTTGAAGTTCTTTATTCTCTTCATTAAGATGGCACTGACTATGTATAACAGCTACTTCTGATTAGGTCACTTTAGACTTGGTACCTAAGTCTCCACAAAGCTTTAAGGTTCACACATCATATGACTTTTATTTCTGTTATTCTGTTCACATGGAGACAATACCAAGGGAGTAATTTGCAATGATGCATTGGTTTCTTTGATAATAACATTTGATGATGTTTGCTTCTTAGAAACATGAATTGCCTAATATTTTTAAAGTTTTATTTTATTGAAGTATAGTTGATTTACAGTATTGTGTTAGTTTCTGGTATACAGCAAAGTAATTCAGTTGTAATGAACTGCCTAATTAATGTTGTTCTAACCACTTTTAAGTGTCCAGTTCAATAGTGTTAACTATATACACATTGTTGTGCAACAGACCTCTAGAATTTTTTCATCTTGAAATATCGAAACTTTATACCCATGGAACAAATCCCCATTTTTACCCCTGCCACCCCCAGCCCTGGAAACCACCATTTTACTTTTGGATTTTTTCCCCAGTTTTGAAAAATTGTGGTAAAGTACACATAACATAAAATTTACCATTTTAACCATTTTTAAGTGTAGAGTTCAGTGGTATTAAATATATTCATAATGTTGTTTTACCATTACCACATTCATCGCCTGTACTCTTCTCATCTTGTAAAACTTAAATTCTATACCCACTGAACAATAACTCCCCATTTCCCCCTCCCCCCCAGCCCTGGAAACTACAATTATACTTTCTGTTTCTATTATTTTGACTACTCTACATACCTCATATAAGTGGAATTATACAGTATTTGTCTTTTTCTGATTGGCTTATTTCACTTAATGTCCTCAAAGTTCATCCATGTTGTAGCATATTATAGAATTTCCTTCCTTTTTTAAGGCTGAATACTATTTTATTGTGCACATATACTACCATTTTTTTACCTTTTCATACACTGATGGACACTTGGGTTGCTTCTGTCTCTTGGCTATTGTGAATAATGCTGAAATGAACATGAATGGACAAATATTTTTTCTAGATTAAACCCAGAAGTGGAATTGCTGGGCAGTTCTAGTTTTAATTTTTTGAGGAACTGTTTTCCACAGCAGCTATACCATATTACATTCCCACCAAGAGTGCACAAGAGTTGAAATTTCTCCCCATCCTCACCAACACTTGTCATTTTGTTGTTTTGATAGTAGCCATTCTAATGGGTGTGAGGTACTATCTCATTGTAGTTTTGATTTGCATTTCCCTAATGATTAGTGATGTTGAGCATCTTTTCTCGTGCTTATTATTAGCCATTTGTATATCTCTTCAGAGAAATGTGTATTTAAGTCATTAGCCTATTTTTAAATTGAGTTGTTTGTTTTCTTGTTGCTGACCTTTAGGAGTTCTCTATATATTCTGGATATTAATCCCTCATCAGATATATGATTTGCAAATATTCTTCCCATTTTGTGGATTGCCTTTTTACTCTGTTGATAGTTTCTTTTGATGTAAACAAAATTTTAATTTTTATGAAATCAAATTCATCTATTTTTTCTTTTGTTGCCTGTGCCTTTGATGTCATATCCAAAAAATCACTGCCAAAGCCAATGTTGTAAAGTTTTTGCCTTATGTTTTCTTCTAAGAGTTTTATAGCTCTACATTTAGGTCTTTGGTCCATGTTGAGTCAGTTTTGTATATGATGTAAGGTAAGGGTCCAATTTCATTCTTTTGTATGTGGATATCCAGTTTTCCCAACACCATTTGTTGAAGAGATTATCTTCTCCCTGTGTGTAGCCTTGCCAACCTTGTTGAGGATCATTTGACCATATATGTGAGAGTTTATTTCCGGGCTCTCTGTTCTGTTCTGTTGATCTATATGTCTGTCTTTATGCCAGTACCTAGAGTTTTGATTACTGCAGGATGTCTGAGGCCTCTAGCTTTGTTTTTCTTTCTCAAGATTGTTGTGGCTGCTTTAAATGACACATTAGACCATCTCGACTTAATTGATATTTATAGGACATTCCATCCAAAAACAACAGACTACACTTTCTTCTCAAGTGCACACGGAACATTTTCCAGGATAGATCACATCTTGGGTCACAAATCAAACCTCGGCAAATTCAAAAAAATTGAAATCACATCAAGCATCTTCTCAGACCACAATGCCATGATACTAGATATCAATTACAGGAAAAAAACTGCAAAAAATACAAACACATGGAGGCTAAACAATTCACTCCTAAACAACCAAGGAATCACTAAAGAAATCAAAGAGGAAATAAAAAAATATCTAGAAACAAATGACAATGAAAACACAACAACCCAAAACCTATGGGACGCAGCAAAAGCAGTTCTAAGAGGGAAGTTTATAGCAATACAGTCCTACCTTAAGAAACAAGAAAATTATTGAATAAACAACCTAACCTTACACCTCAAACAACTAGAGAAAGAAGAACAAAGAAACCCCAAAGTGAGCAGAAGGAAAGAAATCATAAAGATCAGAGCAGAAATAAATGAAAAAGAAAGGAAAGAAACCATAAGAAAAATAAATAAAACTAAAAGCTGGTTCTTTGAGAAGATTAACAAAATTGATAAACCATTAGCCAGACTCATCAAGAAAAAAAGGGAGAAGATGCAAATCAACAGAATTAGAAATGAAAAAGGAGAAGTAACAACGGACACCTCAGAAATACAAAACATCATGAGAGACTACTGCAAGCAACTATATGCCAATCAATTGGATAACCTGGAAGAAATGGATACATTCTTAGAAAAATACAATCTTCCAAGACTGAACCAGGAAGAAATAGAAACCATGAACAGACCAATCACAAGTACGGAAATTGAGGCAGTGATTAAAAATCTCCCAACACACAAAAGCCCAGGACCAGATGGGTTCACAGGCGAATTCTATCAAACATTTTGAGAAGAGTTAACACCTATCCTTCTCAAACTCTTCCAAAATATTGCAGAAGGCGGAGCACTCCCAAACTCATTCTACGAGGCTACCATCACCCTGATACCAAAACCAGGCAAAGGTGTCACAAAAAAAGAAAACTACAGACCAATATCACTGATGAATATAGATGCAAAAATCCTCAACAAAATACTAGCTAACAGACTCCAACAGCACATTAAAAAAATCATACACCATGATCAAGTGGGGTTTATCCCTGGGATGCAAGGATTCTTCAATATATGCAAATCAATCAACGTGATACATCACATCAACAAATTGAAGGATAAAAACCATATGATCATCTCAATAGATGCAGAAAAAGCTTTTGACAAAGTTCAACATCCATTTATGATAAAAGCTCTCCAGAAAATGGGCATAGAAGGAAATTACCTCAACATAATAAAAGCCATATATGAAAAACCAAAAGTCAACATCGTTCTCAATGGGGACAAACTGGAAGAATTCCCTCTAAGAACAGGAACAAGACAAGGGTGTCCACTCTCACCATTATTATTCAACATAGTTTTGGAAGTTTTAGCCACAGCAATCAGAGAAGAAAAAGAAATCAAAGGAATACAAATTGGAAAAGAAGAAGTAAAATTGTCCCTCTTTGCAGATGACATGATGTTATATATAGAAGACCCTAAAGACTCTACCAGAAAACTGCTAGCAATAATTGATGAGTTTAGTAAAGTAGCAGGATACAAAATTAATGCGCAGAAATCATCTCTTGCATTCCTATACACTAACAACGGAAGAGCAGAAAGAGAAATTAAGGAAACGCTCCCATTCACCACTGCAACAAAAAGAATAAAATACCTAGGAATAAACCTGCCGAAGGAGGCAAAAGATCTGTGTGCAGAAAACTTTAAGACATTGATGAAAGAAATCAAAGACGACACAAACAGATGGAGGGACATACCATGTTCCTGGATTGGAAGAATCAACATTGTGAAAATGACTGTACTACCCAAAGCAATTTACAGATTCAATGCAATCCCCACCAAATTACCAATGGCATTTTTCACAGAACTAGAGCAAGAAATCTTACGATTTGTATGGAAACGCAAAAGACCCCGAATAGCCAAAGCAATCTTGAGAAGGAAAAATGGAGTTGGTGGAATCAGGCTTCCTGACTTCAAACTATACTACAAGGCCATAGTGATCAAGACAGTATGGTACTGGCACAAAAATAGAAAGGAAGATCAATGGAATAGAATAGAGAACTCAGAAGTAAGCCCAAACACATATGGGCACCTTATCTTTGACAAAGGAGGCACGAGTATACAATGGAAAAAAGACAGCCTCTTCAAGAAGTGGTGCTGGGAAAATTGGACAGCTACATGTAAAAGAATGAAATTAGAACACTTCCTAACACCATACACAAAAATAAACTCAAAATGGATTAAAGACCTACATGTAAGGCCAGACACTATAAAACTCCTAGAGGAAAACATAGGCAGAACACTCTATGACATACATCAAAGCAACATCCTTTTTGACCCACCTCCTAGAATCATGGAAGTAAAATCAAGAATAAACAAATGGGACCTCATGAAACTTACAAGCTTTTGCACAGCAAAAGAAACCATAAACAAGACTAAAAGGCAACCCTCAGAATGGGAAAAAATAATTGCCTATGAAACAACGGACAAAGGATTAACCTCCAAAATATACAAGCAGCTCCTTCAGCTTCATACCAAAAAAGCAAATAACCCAATCCACAAATGGGCAGAAGACCTAAATAGACATTTCTCCAAAGAAGACATACAGATGGCCAACAAACCCATGAAAAGATGCTCAACATCACTCATCATCAGAGAAATGCAAGTCAAAGCCACAATGAGGTATCACCTCACACCCATCAGAATGGCCATCATAAAACAACTAGAAACAACAAATGTTGGAGAGGGTGTGGAGAAAAGGGAACTCTCCTGCACCATTGGTGGGAATGTAAGTTGATACAGCCACTATGGAAAACAGTTTGGAGGTTCCTTCAAAAACTGAAAATAGAACTACCATATGATCCAGTCATCCCACTACTGGGCATACACCCAGAGAAAACCATAATCCAAAAAGAAACATGTACCATATTGTTCATTGCAGCACTATTTACAATAGCCAGGACATGAAAGCAACCTAAATGCCCATTAACAGATGAATGGATAAAGAAGATGTGGCATATATATACAATGGAATGTTACTCAGGTATAAAAAGGAATGAAATGGAGCTATATGTAATGAGGTGGACAGACCTAGAGTCTGTCATACAGAGTGAAGTAAGCCAGAAAGAGAAAAACAAATATTGTATGCTAACTCATATATACAGAATCTAAAAAAAGAAAAAAAAAATGGTACTGATGAACCCAGTGACAGGACAAGAATCAGGATGCAGATGCAGAGAATGGACTGCAGGACACAGGGTTGGGGGGGGCAAGGGGCGAAGGGGAAGCTGGGATGAAGTGAGAGAGTGGCATAGACATATATATACTATTAACTGTGAAATAGATAGCTAGCGGGAAGTTGCTGTATAACAAAGGGAGATCAACTCGATGATGGGTGATGCCTTGGAGGGCCGGGATGGCGCAGGGTGGGGGGTGGGGGGGGAGTCGTGGGAAGGAGGGGATATGGAGATATGTGTATAAATACAGCTGATTCACTTTGGTATACCTCATAAGCTGGTACAAGAGTGTAAAACAATTATATTCCAATAAAGAGCTTATAAAAAAATAAACATAAACATAAACATACAGGACCTAATGAAGCTTAAAAGCTTTTGCACAGAAAAGGAAACCATAAACAAGAGGAAAAGACAACCCTCAGAATGGGAGAAAATATTTGTAAATGAAGCAACTGACAAAGGATTAGTCTCCAAAATACACAAGCAGCTCATGCAGCTCAATATCAAAAAAAACAAACAACCCCATCCAAAAATGAGTGGAAGATCTAAATAGACATTTCTCCAAGGAAGACATACAGATTGCCAACAAACACATGAAAAGATGTTCAACATCACTAATCATTAGGGAAATGCAAATCAAAACCACAATAAGGTATCACCTCACTGATCAGAATGGCTAACATCAAAAAAGTCTAGAAACAATAAATGCTGGAGAGGGTTTGGAGAAAAGAGAATCCTCCTGCACTGTTGGTGAGAACATAAATTGATACAGCTACTATGGAGAACAGTATGGGGGTTCCTTAAAAAACTAAAAATACAACTACCATATGACCCAGGAATCCCACTACTGGGCATAGGCCCTGAGAAAACCATAATTCAAAAAGATACATGTACCACAGTGTTCACTGCAGCATTATTTACAATAGCCAGGACATGGAAGCAACCTAAATGTCCATTGACAGATGAATAGATAAAGAAGATGTGGCACACATATACAATGAATTATTACTCAGCCATAAAAAAGAATGAAATTGAGTTACTTGTAGTGAGGTGGATGGACCTAGAGTCTGTCATACAGAGTGAAGTAAATCAAAAAGAGAAAAATAAATACAGTATGCTAAAGCATATATATGGAATCTAGAAAAATGGTACTGATGAACATAGTGGCAGGGCAGGAATAGAGATGCAGACATAAAGAATGGACTTGAGGACACGGTGGGGAGGGGAAGCTGGGACATAGTGAGAGAGTTGCATTGACATATACACACTACCAAATGTAAAATAGATAGCTCATGGGAAGCCGCTACAGAGCACAGAGAGATCAACTTGATGCTTTGTGAAGACCTGAAGGGGTGGGATAGGGAGGGTGGGAGGGAGGCTCAAGAGGGAGGGGATATGGGGATATATGTATACCTATAGCTGATTCATTTTGTTCTGCAGCAGAAACTAACACAATACTGTAAAGCAATTATACCCTGATAAAGATGAAAAAATTTAAAACAAACAAAATCATTCAGTTGGACACTTGGATGAATTATATGATATGCAAAATATATCTCAATAATGTTATTAAAAATATATTTAGAAGTTGGCAACCTGAGCCTAAAATTCATATGGAATTGCAAAGACCCAGAATAGCCAAAACAATCCTGAAAAAGAAGAAAAAATCTGGAGAACTTATACTTCCCAATTTCAAAACTTACTACAAATCTACAGTAATCAAGACAATGTGATTCTGGTTTAAAGACAAACATAAAGATCAATGGGATAGAATTAAGAGCCCCCAAATATACCCTTACATTTATGGTCAATTGATTTTTGACGGAAGTACCAAGAAAAATCAGCAGGAAAAGAATAGTCTTTTCAATAAATTGCGCTGTGACAATTGGATGTGCACAAGCAAAAAAATAAATTTGAATCCCTTCCTCACATCATACACAAAAACTGGCTTAAAATAGATAAAAAATCAAAATGTAAGAGAGAAAACTAAAACTTTTAGAAGAAAACATAGGAGAACATCTTTATAAGCTTGGATTAAGAAAGCAATGAAAGAAAAAATCAACTTAATAATATACTATCAGGAAATGAAAAGACAATCCGCAGAATTGGATAAAATATTTGCAAATTATGTAGCCAATGAAGGACATACTTCTAGAATATATTAAAGAGTCTTACAACTCAATAATAAAAAGACAACCAAATCTAAAAATGAGCAAAGAATTTGAATAGACATTTCTTTAAAGAAGATATACAAATGACCACTAAGCACATGAGAAGATGATCAGTATTATTAATCATTAGGGAAATGCTAATCAAAATCAAAATGAGATACCACTTCATACTCCCCAGAATGACTATAATCAATCAGACAGAAAATAACAAGTGTTGGTGAGGATGCAGAGAAATTATGCCCCTCATACACTGCTGATAGGAATGTAAGATGGTATAACCATTGGAAAACTCTTTGGCAGTTTCTCAAAATGTCAAACCTAGAGTTCCCATATGACCCTGCAATTCTATTCCTAGGTATCCACCAAGGAGAAATGAAAACAAATATCCTCACAAACACTCATGTGCAAATGCTCATAGCAGCATTATTCACAACAGTCAAAAGGTAGAAATAACACATGTCCATCAATGGTGAATGGGTTTAAAAAAATGGAACAATGAAGTATCATTCATCTATAAAAAGGATCAAAGTACTGATACATGGTTCAACATGGATGATCCTTATAACACAGATGAATTTCAAAAATACCTTGTTCAAAGAAGCCAGGCAGAAAAGAACATATAATGCAGGATCCCATTAATATTGTATATCCAAAAAAAGCAAATCTATAGAGGCAGAAAATACTTTCCTGGTTCCCTAGGACTGCGGATGGGAATGGAAAGTGCCTAAATGGGCATGAGATTTCTTTTTGGGGTGACGAAAATATTCTAAAATCAGATTGTGATGATGTTTGCACAACTTTGTAAATATACTAAAAGTCATTTAATCATACACTTAAAATAAATGCATTTTATGAAATGTAAAGTATACCTCAGAAAATCTGCTAATAAGAATAACATTTTTAAAAAGCTATATTAGAAATGGAAAGGACCTAGAGATCACCTAGTCTAACCCTCTCATTTTATAGATGAAGTAAATGAGGTCAAGTCAGGCTCAGTGAGGTGCCTAAGGTCATGAGGGCAACTATTATCCTAGTAGGATATAGAACCCAGGCATTTGGAAGTCAGCATATTCACCAAGTCTCCTTCTTGGATATACATTCTTTGACTATTGAAACTAGGAGGGGTTACCTTTTAAGATGCCACAGCAAGGAGTATAAAACAAAAGGCTGCAAAAATCCGTAGACCAGGACAGCTGATGTGTGGCCTTTAATACAGCTTGTCATTGTCCTTTGTCTCCTTCTTGAGAGATGATCCTTCTCCATTTTTGCTCACCATTTTATCCCTAGTGCCTAGCACAGAGTACAGGAGCAAGGTGGACTCTCAATAAATATTTGTTAAATGAGTGAATAAATGAATAAACTGATGAATCTGAAGTCCAAACATTCACAAAAGTCATTGTGCAGTGATGCCCCAAGTGGAATCTTCTGATGGCAAAGCTGGGCGACACCCTGCACAGAGGTCTTCAGATATGTACATTGCCCAGTTGTAGCAAGGCAAGGCTGAGTATTTCACAGGATTTTATAATAAGGACAAATCATTTCTTTAGATTGGAAAGAGGGGCAATATCAAAGGGAAAGATCTCTTGGCTTTGGCTAACTGTAGGGAAAGAAGAAGAGAATTTCTGGGGAGGCCCTCCCCTAAGAACACAAAAGCCTGTAAAAAGCTGTAGACCAGGACAGCTGATGTAAGGATGTCCTAGGCTCTGCAACTGCTCAGCTGGTTAATTTTGTTATCATTCTGAACATGGGCTAGGCGAGGGGACCTGTATGGGATGGAGGGGCGAATCCAGGGATGGGCAACAGTCACAAAGTTTTAAATGTTTTTTAATTGTCTCAACAATTTTAAGTATCATGAAGATGTCCTAAAAAATAGCCAAACATAGAACTTCCCATTACAGATATAAGACTATGAATGATTTCTCCTCTTAACTAAAGAGCTTTTTGATCTCTGCACTGGCAATGCATTGTTGCAGTTTTCACAGTTCCCATCCCAAGGAACATAATGATGCTAGGTGAGGACAGACAAGTAGATTGTTGATTATAGTACAGGGTGACAAGTGCTGGATCCACTCAGGCTCTCGGGGTGCAGGGAACACATGACAATCTGCTGTCTCGGGGGAAAAAAAGGTTTTTGGTGGCGGGATATGAGGCAGTGCTTAAAGCTTAAGGAAAAGATGAAGAACCAGGATCTCAAAAACAAAAACAAAACAAACAAAAAAGCAAAACCAAAACCAAAATGCAAACAAAAAACCAAGATGAAGCTTGAATAACTCCAAGGATCTAGAGAACAGAAAAGAATAGAGAGCCTCTTTAAGGCTTCACAGTTGGAATAAATCTGCTCCATCATTTTCCAACATTGTGTCAAGCACTCTCACTCAGGGCAAATTCCAGGAGAGTCTGATTGGTCAAGATTGATCACATGCCCATCCCTTGGCCAGGGAGGGCCAGGCAGCTTCACTAACAGTCCTGTCAAGACTTCACGTGGCAGGGAGGGACAATTCCCCAGAGGAAAAATGAATTCCCAGAACAAGGGCAGATACAAGCTAAAGACATCCCTGTGAACCATCAAGCCAGGGCATTATGAGAGAATAGCCCTAACCAAGTTGTGGTGAGTTTCTGTTACATTTCCAGAGCAAGTAACATTTAAACAGAGAATTTCTGGGAGAGATTTCTGCAAAATCCTTCCCATCACATCTCCAGAAACAAGCAAAATCAGACCTGCTAATTTGACCTTCTTAAAGTTCCATTTTTCTTCTCTTAAATAAATTCTAAATCTTGAGGTAGTCGGAAGGAATGGAAATTCTTAAAGAAATCAACATGTAATAATAATAATAACAGGCAGGCTACCATTTAAGACATGCTTATTATGTTTCAGATACTATGACTACATTATTTCATTTAAACCTGTCAAGAACTAGTGAGGCTGCATTAGATCCCTATAAGGTAGAAACTCCAGGTTCTCCCTTACAAAAAGGAAGTGTGGGCTTGGAGTGGTCAGGAAATTTGCCTAATATGCCCACCATAGGTGGTGCCTTGGGATTCAGGCTCAGGCTGGTCTGTCTCCAAAGGCCATGTTTGTAAAAAACATGGACTACAAACTCCCAATATCTTTACCATAAAAAAATCAATTATATGTTCTTTTGTTACTTTTGTGTTGTTTTAAAGTTTAAATTAGTTTAAGTTGGCTTATTTCTAATTGAATGGTAATATTGTTAAGGCTATAAAAAAATCTAAAAAATTTCAAACTTAAAAATCAGTCTTAGCAGGATTTCCCTGGTGGTGCAGTGGTTAAAAAATCTGCCTGCCAATGCAGGGCACACAGGTTCGATCCCTGGTCCAGGAAGATCCCACATGCCTGAAGCAACTAAGCCTGTGCACCACAACTACTGAGTCTGCATTCTAGAGCCCATGAGCCATGACTACTGAGTCCACATGCCACAACTACTGAAGCCCACGCACCTACAGCCCGTGCTCCGCACTAAGAAAAGTCACTGCAATGAGAAGCCCGCACACCACAACAAAGTGTAGCCCCCCATTCCCTGCAACTAGAAAAAGCCCACGGGCAGCAATGAAGACCCAACACAGCCAAAAAAACTAATTAATTAATTAATTTAAAAGCTTTTTTAAAAAAATCAGTCTTAGGACACTAACCTTACATCATATACAAAAATTAACTCAAAATGGATTAAAGACCTAAAGTAAGAACTAAAACTGTAGTTTTTTTTTTTTGAGGAAAACAGAAGAAAAGTTTCACGACTTTGGATTTGGCAATGATTTCTTGGATATGACTGCAAAAGTACAGGCAATAAAAGCAAAAATAGACAAAGAACTCAAGTGAACATAACTTCGGCACATCAAAGGAAATAACCAACAAAGAAAAAAGGCAACCTATGGAATGGAAGAAAATATTTGCAAATCATATACCTGAAAAGGGATTAATACTCAGAATGTATAAAGAACACCTATGACTCAACAAAAACAAAAGACAAATAACTTGGTTAAAAATGGCAAAGAACTTGAATAGATATTTATCCAAAGAAGATACACAAATGGCCAACAAACAGATGAAAAGATGCTCAGTATCACTGATCATTAGGGAAATGCAAAGCAAAACCACGATGAGAAGTGACCTCACATACATTAGAATGGCCATTATAAAAACCGAACCAAACAAACAGACAAAAAAAACAGAAAAGAACAAGTGTTGGCAAGGATGTGAAGAACTTGGAACACATTGACTCTTAGTGGAAATGTAAAATGGTGTATTGACTATGGAAAAGAGTATGGAGGTTCCTCAAAAGATAAAACATAGAATTACCATATGATATAGCAATCCCACTTCTGGGTATACATCCAAAAGAATTAAAAACAGAATCTTGGAAAGATATTTGCACACCCATGTTTATTACAGCATTATTCACAATAGCCAAGAGGCAGAAGCAACAAATGTCCATTGATGTGTGACTAAATAAACAAAATGTAGTACATACTTACAGTGAAATATTATCCAGCATTAAAAAAAGAAGGAAATCCTGTCACATGCTACAACATGGATGAACCTTGAGAACATTATGCTAAGTGAAATAAGCCAGTCACAAAAAGACAAATAACTGTATGATTCCACTTATATGAAGTGTCCAAAGTACTCAAACTTTTAGAAACAGAAGACAGAATTGTGATCACCATGGGCTGGAGATAAAGAGGGAAGTGGGTGATATTGCTCAATGGGTGTAGATTTTCAGTTTTGCAAGATGAAAAAGTCCTGGGGATCTGATGCACAACAACTGTGCATGTAGTCAACACTACTGTGTTGTACACTTAAAAATGGTTAAGATGGTAAATTTTATGTTATATGTTTTTTTACTCAATTTTTTAAAAAGCACGGTTGCTCAGGTTAAGCATGTGGTCACATGAATTCCCCAGTTCCCAACACACAAGTTACTGCCAAGTCTAGTCTCTGTCATTCTGTACCTGTGAGACTGATTTTTTTTTTCAAAAAACTTAAATGGAGGAGTTTGCATTTATTGCTTTAAAATTTCATCATTCAGGCTTTAACTCATCATTCTAAGTTTAAGATAAAGTAGGCTCTTTGATGTCATTGACTAGTCCCACCAACTCTGTATGACCTGAAGCATTTGTTTAATACCTCATATATCTTTAACCAAGTCACTGAAAACACGACTTAGCAACCAAGGTGAAGGTCCACAAATGACCTTTCTGCAAGCACTTTATCTGTACTTTTGATTTTAATATACTTGTTCAACCAACCCAGGTATTTATTGATCAAACTTTTATTGATTATCTACCATGTGCCAGGCACTGTGCTTGGTGTTGTTGATACAGTTATGAACATACACCCGCCTCCATACACGCACACACACACACACACACACACACACACACACACACAGACTCTACTGTATTTTTCTTCAAGCAGTCCATATTTCTGTTGTTATTTACAAATATATCATAAAAGACTAAAAATTGTTTCACTGAAATTTCAGAAACAATGATCCGTAATATTAAATACTTAAAATAGCAATTGTATAGCAATGGTGAAGTCTACCTTCCCCTCAAATGGAGGCTGATCAGCTTTTTTCTATGATTGCTATGACAAATTCCTATGAATATATTTAATTTTGCTTCACATTTTTATGGTCTGGTTTCCCTTAAACTATTTTTTAAAAATTCTAACCAATCATTAAACAATTTTTATGCTGAACTTAAATATTTAGTAAAGAAGTAAAGATTCTGTTTGGTTTGAATTTGTATAGTTCATTAAACCCATGGTTTTCATTACAGTAATATTTAGAGGACTAATTATCTCTGAGTAATCACAGAGTATGAAGCAATTTAAATGTCATTCCTGCATGGGTTACAAGCAAATTTACCTATTAAATTATGAATGTTTTACTTTATACTGGTCATTGAATAATTTAAAAAATGAACATGATACTTAATTTCAAAGATGAAAAAATAGATGCAATGACAGTAGCTTTACATCAATTCAAAAGTCTGAACTTTTCTTAATAATCGAAAACCTTTATATTTTTGAGTTGTAAGTTTCAAATGATTTTCAAGTAATTTATTTCACTAAAAATTTTCAAAAAGTTAGACTCTATTTTGAAGCTTAATTAATATTTTAAAATAGAAATTAGCAACTTTTATTCCAAAAAAGGATTCAGTTAGTTAGTTGGACAATGAGAAAACAGTATTAGGTTGAACCAAATACTGCAATTTTTATTAACTCAAAGATCATTGAAAATTGGCAATTTCATATGATGTATATATCACAGCATATTATAGGTCTTTAAAAACAGAAATTAATTTTCAAAAATTATAAATAGAATTTAAAACATTATGTGAGATTTGGAAAAATCTGTAATTTCACCACACAAATACAAATTCTAGAATCATTTCTGTACATTCCCTCTCATTTTCTCTTGTGCATATTTTTACATGCTTGTAGTCACAGTGTACATAAATGTTTTGCATGTACAAAATTTAAGACCTTACATCATTTATATTTTAAAATTTGTGATATATTTATATTTATAATTTTTAATAATTGCATAATCCACTAATTAAATTGACTATAATTTACTTACTCATTCCCATATTGTTAAGTATTTAAGTTGCTTCTAGTTTTTTAATATTCCAAATGGTGTTTTGATGAACATTCTGAGTTGCTAAGAAAAGCTGCCTTACATTTATATAATCCATTAAAAAATCTATGCCTCTGTATTTTTCCACTGTTTGGATTTTTTTAATCAAGTAAATTATGATGAATACTCTAGGTACATCAGGAAATAGAAAGCAGTTCCATAAGTTTTTCTCTGTAATTTGCTGTTACCACTCAAAACTGATTTATAGTCATTAATTCATAATGACAACATAATAATTTTCAGAGCTCACATTCTATCACCAAACTTTCCACTGAGCTTGTAATTAAAATGTCAGAATTCATTCCTATCCTTAAAAACAATTTTTTTTGCTTCTGATGATTGATTCAAAATTCTGTTTTATAAATCTTAATTCTCATATCTTCTATTTCAGCTGCAAAATGAATCCTCAAGGTAAGAGAGAAAATAAGAGTTTAGAATTTAAAGTCTGTTCTTATTAGGTTGACATAGACAACAGGGTCAGACGTTGTTGCGTTTTGACAGTTTTTGTACACACTTAAAAATAAAAAAATGAATTGTGCAACCAGGATTTTACACTTTTCCATTGGACTATTGATATATTAGAGTTCTTAAATTTTAAAGAGTGTTATTTTTGTGTATTTTAAAGAGAATGTGTTTGGTTTATTCTTAAGTTAGACTCATACAACATCATGGTTTGGCCCGGATTTTATATTCTCACGTGAAAGTAGAAAAGACTGCCAGGGAGTGGCGGTCCGGTGGTTAAGAATCAGCCTTCCAATGCAGGGGACACAGGTTCGATCCCTAGTCAGGGAACTAAGATCCCACAATTCACAACTTCTGAGCCCACACACCACAACTAGAGATCCCTTGTGCTGCAACTACGGAGCCCACGTGCTCTGGAGCCTGCGTGCTACAACTAGAGAGAAGCCCACGCACTGCAATGAAAGATCTCATGTAACTAAATTAAGACCTAACTAAGCCAAACAACAAACAAACAAAAAAGACTGCCAAGGTATAATGTAAACTAGAGATATTCACCAGTGTGACCTATTATCCACCTTTGGGCCTTACTTCCAGCATGTCTGCAGTTAACAAGTTATCTGGACTTCCAGAACTCATGATTCAGTTTGGTAACTGTTCACAATTATTCCACCTCTGAAGGGTGGTAACAAGTGTTGGGAGGTGGGTAATATACAGGCCTCTTTGTTTTGATTATTTAATCCAGAACAGTGGAAGTAGAAATACATGTCATCTCTCACTCACTCCCTTTAACAATTCTTGATGCTAATACTCAATATTTGGCAATACCTATATAGTTAACAAGAACATAATATCTAGAATTAGAATGAACTTTATCAAAAATGTCCCAGTCTACTTTCTGTCCACTATCAAATATTCTATGAGGACAGATCATTCAATTTGACAAATATTTGAATGCCTTCTCTATGTAAAATGTGTGTCAAGGAAAGCTGTGCTCTTGAATTTTTACATTTTTCCTAGTCTAATGAAGGGCTAAATTCTTCCAAAACACATCCTGTGGCTGAGAATGTTTTTGTTACTAGTTATGCAACCTTATGAAAAAGCATGGTCTTCTCCAAATTGGATACACTATAAATTGAAGACATTAGTCATAGCTGGTGCTTTTTTCTCCCATCTGAAACACACACACTTTGATACTTTTGTTCAGGCCAAATTTTAAGTGGTGTATTGAAATATTGGAGAAGAAATACCATATGTAAAAAAAAAAATTGGACAGATAATATTTTAAAAAGCAATATGCATCAGAAGGAGGAGAAATAGCAGTGTCATTTTCTCACATTTCAACCCCCAGGCATCCACGTATAATTTAATAAAATGCAATATGATACAGCACTCATTTATATACTCAGCGTGTAATTATTGAGCACTTATCATGGATGTCACACTGTAATCATCTCTGTGGAGGGAACAAGGGAAAGAAGGGTCCATCCTTGCCCCCAAGCAGCTTACAGCACCTTTGGGGAGATAAAACAAGCATGAAAGTTTTAATAACAGAGTGGACTACTGGCTCTAGGACACAGACAATAGTGCTTCAGGAACGCATGAGGGAATGGTCCTGGGAGGGCTATAGAGAAGCGATGGGGCTTGGGCTGGATCTTCAAGAATGAGTGGGATTTAGCAAGGGGAGGAGAGCCAGGGAGGGCACTCTGGATGGAGGAGAACACTTAAGAAAAGGGGGAACTGTGTGACAGTGTCCAGGGGATGGTGAGTGAGTAATGGACAGACTGGCTGAAGTGGAGGGTCATGCCATGCAAAAGTGAAGTGGAATGAGATTTGGGGTGAGGAGGACCAGGGAAGGCAACTGACTCTTTATTGCTACAGTGGGTGTATAGTGGATATGCCAGGGCCTTTATTTATCTTATTGAATTCTTCCAATCCTATTATTTCCCAGCTGTATAGATGAGAAAACTGAGGCTCAAACAGATTATGTGATTGTTTTCAAGGTCATAAGACTGGCTGGAGACAGCATCAAGATTCAAACCTAAATCTGTTGGCATATCCTTGGTCTTTCCGTTACGCTAGTTCCTTTCAATGTCTTGCAGGAGGACTTGAACTTGGTTTTGAATGAATGTGTGAACATGTGACTAAAGAAGGTGTATCCAGACGTGGTGTCTTGTCGTATGAGTGCCTTGGTCTCCAATGGCCTGAGATCCTAAACAAAGATAAAATAAGTCCCAAAACGCCCTAACTTGGTTAGATCACAAATCTCATGAATCTCAATGTTTATGATGGTAGAAAAGTCAGGTTGGAGTTCAAGGGTGCTTGGGTTTTACATGTTATGTAATTTAACATAACATTTTAATTTAGTTTTATAGAATGTCGTCCTAGTTAAATCCTGTTCTGAAAAGCTTTCAGGTCTTCCTGAAATTATCCACCCTAAACTTTATGCCGATAAATTTTCTGGAGGAGGATGAATAATGGGTTTTTTTGTTTGATAATAATATTTACAGGCATCATCTGGTCTCAGCTGCTGAAGACCTGTATTTTGAAACCGTAGGACAACACAGGTTCATTTTTTTTCTAATTAAAAAAATAGCTGACTCTTGACAGTAAAAAGAAAGTAAGAATCCCCTTTTCGTCTGCAGTGCTTTCTCACTGTTCCTTCTTTGTTGGACATCGTAACCGCTGCAATATACTGTACATTATAAAAGGAATGTGGTGGTTAAACATTCATGGCCACTTGCTATTTAATGTGTGTTTTTATTATTATTTTTTTTTTTTTAATTTTTTTTATTTTTTGGCACACGGGCTTAGTTGCTCCGCGGCATGTGGGATCTTCCTGGAGTTGGGATCGAACCTGTGACCTCTGCATTGGCAGGTGGATTCTTAACCACTGCGCCACCTAGGAAGCCCTGTTTTTATTATTTTTGGCAAATAGTAGGTTATCTAATTATTCATTTAACCCAGTTCACAAATGTCCAGTATCTAATTTTTAATCTATTGCTGACAGATTTCTGCTTTTTCTGAAAAAGAAGGCATCAGCCTTGCCTTTACATAGCCTTTCAGCCTCCTGGAAGCCCATTTGAAGGTCCCAAATGCTTAGGTTTTAGGATCTCAGGTCTCTGAGTGGGCAAAGTGCAGCAAGTGCAGACCAGAGAGAGGGTGGAGACAGTCTCTCGTCCCTAGGAGTAGAGTCCCTCCAAAAGACAAACCAGGGTAAATGGGATAGAAAGGTCAAGGGAAAAGTTCTGCTCATCTGCTTTCTGTTTTATTGTTATAAAAAGGATAGCATTTTTCACAGGTTATTCCCTTAGCAAAGCAAAGAGAAAATGAAGCAAAAAAGAGGGGAGAATGTTTCCTAAAATGTGCTTACCTTTAGGTAAGCCTAGCAGGGCTGGCTTCCTGGATAGAACTGCGACCTATATGTCACATAGGGCCCTGCATACAGAAGGGCCTCGTTCTTGGTTTAATGCTCTGCCCCATCACTGTCTAGAAATTCTTAATACTTTTTGAACCAGGCACCTCGTGTTTTCATGTTTCACTAGGCCCCACAAATTACGCAGCTGGTCCCACAGACTAGTGAAGTATGTGATGAAAAAGAAGCTCATTTTGCTCTAAGCAAAAGGTTTCTATCAAGCTGGCTGAAGAAAAGAAGGCAACCCCAGAAATCAAAAGTAGAGGGAGGAGGGAACAAAGGAAACAGTGAATGGTAATACACCTTTACGCGACTAACAGTGATGCATAAGCAACTTGTCCTCAAGGCGAAAAGAGAAATGTGGTTAGAAAGAGAATCATATATTTGCCACCTCTTCCCATGTGGCTACTTTTTATCCAAGTTCTATATTCCTTGTTTATACCCTCCCTGTACCTACCCCACTCTGAGCTAACAGTCACTTGGACACAGTCCGTAACTTCGTTTCTGCAATCCATAATTGCTACTGATACCAAAAGTAAAGGATCTTACGTTGATGTTATTAAAACCAAGAGTCTTACCATTATTTCTATGTTCTCAAGTGTGGAAATAAATAAAAATCAACCAAATGAGAAAAGCAAACGCTGTTTATTCTGAGCTTACTATAGCAAGGGAGTCAGCCACCATCACTTGCATTTTGGCAGAGACTCAAAGGCAGGCAGAGGAGTGAGAAAGCGCTAGAGTGGGAAAAAGAAGGCTTCAGTTGTGCCCTGTTTAGAGGCTGTTGGCCTAGGGAAGCTATAGGCAGGCCAACTAGAAGGGGCATCCGATATGATTGGTTAGGGGGGCATATTTGACTTTCTCTGGTTAGTCCCAAATTGGAAGTCAGGATGAAAGTTAGGGAAGCTCTCAGTCATTAACCATGTCCTGGCCATTTGGAGCTGACTGTTACAGAAGTCATTATTTAGCTTCCTGGATGGTAGAGTTAGATGCTATCCTAGAGATAGCAATCTGACTTCCTACAAGTCTGACCTCCAGCAGGTTGACTTCCTGGGCTGTTTATTGTGGATGAGGGGTTGGCTTCCTGGACAGGTGGCTGCAGGTTGTGGATCAGAGTTCTTTTTTTATACGGTCTGGCCATTCTCCATTTGTGTATTCAGTCTCTTACAAGACACCCCTTAATAACAGAGCTTTGTTGGTCTGGTTAGAATAGATTTCATACTGCAAATGATCCCTATACAATATGTTTTCTTCCCTCCTAGTCCAGGTAGCAATTATTTTTCATACTTGTACCAGACAATGTATTGCTTACATAGTCTTACTAAAGAGGCATTATTAGCCAATCCATTTAGAGAGTTTACATATTAGAAGAAGAAAACAACCTGATTTAAGCCAAGCCTCTAAAAATTCTTTTGTTCTGCTTCAGGGAAAACAATATGTATACCCTCATTTTTCCTCAGATATATAAACTGCAGTCATCAGTTGCCTTGGAGATGTCACCACCAAACTTTTTTGGAGATAGTCCCAGGGGGCCGACCTTGGGGGCCAGGGCAGATATGGCACCAACTTCCCCACCAGCGCACCTCGGGTATAAGCCTTTAATCTCATTGGGGTCAAACTTAGGAGGCATGGTGGAAGTGTCTGGTGTCAGGTGAACCTGGATTTGGGATGATGGAAGAAAGCTGCACCTTGGCCTCCTCCTAGCTGAAAGCCAAAAGCTAGCCATCAATTCTTAACAAATAACTGGGCATCACTTTTCCCTGTTGAACTAAGAACATTGTGTCTGACAGAGCTTTTGTTACACCATGATTTCACTTGACGGACAAGGATTTTGGTTGATGGCTGTTATAATGGTATTTGATGAGTTTTAAAATCTTCCACTGAATTAGTAGAGATCCCCTCCCTATCAGCTTAGAAAATAGGTTAGAAATAATCCATAATTCATATTAATTTCATCAGTAACAGACTAAAAGTTCAAGGCCTGGATCATGAAATAAAGAATTGTCATTAGTGAGATTTATTGAGTAGCACTTAAAAATAAATGTTAAAATACTTGATGAAATATATAATTACTCTAAAAAATACATATAATTTATAGAGTAGAATAGAAGACATAGAATGTGTATAATTCTAAAGCTTCTAGCAGCCACACTCACCATTTCTACTCATGCTGCTGCGAGCTCACTGTTTTCTTTCTTCCCCTGCACTCCTGCCAAAGCCAGCTTCCTAGGCTAGGTTCTCACCCTTTCACATCTCGGTTGTTACAACATCTTTACCCCAGTCTTTCTATACAGCTGCCAAGAAGAGTTTCCACACGCATCCTTTCCATTGCACCCTCAAGGCCTCAGCAACTCAGTGGCACAATAAACGTAATTAACATATGTGGTCACTTCATATGTACCAGGTATTGTGCTACAATAGTGTTAGGAGGTGAGTTCTACCATTTTGATAAATAGAAACTACTACTGAGAAGCTTAAGTAACTCACTGAAAATTTCACCATCAGAAGGTGTGGACCTCAAAGCCCAACATCTTATCTTAACCACTAGGCTCTTCTGAATAGTGGAAAGGGCATAGCCTTCAGCATCAGAGAGGCTTGGACTGGAACTATCTCTGCCATTTGCTAGTTATGTGGCCTTGGGCAACTTAATCCATATGGGTCTCAGTTGTTTCATAAGTAAAATGTGAACATTTTGAGGATTGGATGATGTAGCAGAGCAGGGATTCAAACCAGGCATCAAGTCTGCCTCTTAACCACCATGTAAGGCAACGTACACTGTGCCTTACACCAAATCTGGAACAGAGTGGGTACTCAACAAAGGTGGATAACTAGTGAAAATAAATCTTTAGAATAGTTACCAAGATTCTCCATTGGTTAGATCCTCTTCCTCCCTACTAACTCCTCAGTCTCTCCAGGTTAACCTCTCTAATCTTAACAGCTCAGGAAGCAAGATTGAAAGAAAAGAGTGCGTTCATGCTGGCACTAATCGATGAATTCAGTAAAGTAGCAGGATACAAACTTAATGAGCAGAAATGTCTTGCATTCCTATACACTAACAATGAAAAAGCAGAAAGACAGATTAAGGAAACTCTCCCATTTACCACTGCAACAAAAAGAATAAAATACCTGGGAATAAACCTGCCTAAAGAAGCAAAAGACCTGTATGCAGAAAACTAGAAGACACTGATGAAAGAAATCAAAGATGATACAAACAGATGGAGAGACATACCATGTTCCTGGATTGGGAGAATCAACATCGTGAAAATGACTGTCCTACCCAAAGCAACTTACAGATTCAGCACAATCCCTATCAAATTACCAACAGCATTTTTCACAGAACTAGAACAAGAAATCTTACGATTTGTATGGAAATGCAAAAGACCCCGAATAGCCAAAGCAATCTTGAGAAGGAAAGATGGTGGAATTAGGCTTCCTGACTTCAAACTATACTACAAGGCCATAGTGATCAAGACAGTATGGTACTGGCACAAAAATAGAAAGGAAGGTGGGAATGTAAGTTGGTACAGCCACTATGGAAAACAATTTGGAGGTTCCTTAAAAAACTACAAATAGAACTACCATATTATCCAGTAATCCCACTTCTGGGCATATACCCAAAGAAAACCATAATCCCGAAAGAAACATGTACCATAATGTTTATTGCAGCACTATTTACAATAGCCAGGACATGGAAGCAACCTAAATGCCCATCAACAAACGAATGGATAAAGAAGATGTGGCATATATATACAATGGAATATTACTCAGCTATAAAAAGGGATGAGATGGAACTATATATAATGAGGTGGATAGACCTAGAGTCTGTCATACAGAGTGAAGTAAGTCAGAAAGAGAAAGACAAATATTGTATGCTAACTCACATATATGGAAACTAAAAATGGTACTGATGAACTCAGTGACAAGAACAAGGATGCAGGTGCAGAGAATGGACCGGAGAACTCGAGGTTTGGGAGGGGGTGGGGGGTGAAGGGGAAGCTGAGACGAAGCGAGAGAGTAGCACAGACACATATATACTACCAACTGTAAAATAGATAGCCAGTGGGAAGTTGTTGTATAACAAAGGGAGTTCAACTCAAGGATGGAAGATGCCTTAGAGGACTGGGATGGGGAGGGTGGGGGGGACTTGGGGGGGGGGAGTCAAGGGAGGGAGGGAATACAGGGATATGTGTATAAAAACAGATGATTGAACTTGGTGTACCCCCCCAAAAATAAAAAAAAATAATAAAAATAATGACATGGCTAGATTCCCCCCCCCCAAAAAAAAATAGAAAGGAAGATCAACGGAACAGAATAGAGAACTCAGAGGTAAACCCAAGCACATATGGGCACATTATCTTTGACAAAGGAGGCAAGAATATACAATGGAAAAAAGACAGCCTCTTCAAGAAGTGGTGCTGGGAAAATTGGACAGCAACATGTAAAAGAATGAAATTAGAACACTACCTAACACCATACACAAAAATAAACTCCAAATGGATTAAAGACCTCAGTGTAAGGCCAGACACTATGAAACTCCTAGAGGAAAATATAGGCAGAACACTCTATGACATACATCAAAGCAAGATCCTTTTGGACCCACCTCCTAGAATCATGGAAATCAAATCAAGAATAAACAAATGGGACCTCATGAAACTTACAAGCTTTTGGACAGTAAAAGAAACCATAAAGAAGACAAGAAGACAGCCCTCAGAATGGGAGAAAATCCTTGCCAATGAAGCAACGGACAAAGGATTAATCTCCAAAATATACAAGCAGCTCAATACCAAAAAAGCAAATAACCCAATCCACAAATGGGCAGAAGACCTAAATAGACATGTCTCCAAAGAAGACATACAGATGGCCAACAAACACATGAAAAGATGCTCAACATCACTAATCATCAGAGAAATGCAAGTCAAAGCCACAATGAGGTATCACCTCACACCCATCAGAATGGCCATCATAAAACAACTAGAAACAATAAATGTTGGAGAGGGTGTGGAGAAAAGGGAACTCTCTTGCACCGTTGGTGGGAATGTAAGTTGGTACAGCCACTATGGAAAACAGTTTGGAGGCTCCTTCAAAAACTAAAAATAGAACTACCATATGGTCCAGTCATCCCACTACTGGGCATACACCCAGAGAAAACCATAATCCAAAAAGAAACATGTACCATAATGTTCATTGCAGCACTATTTACAATAGCCAGAACATGAAAGCAACCTAAATAGCCAGGACATGGAAGCAACCATGGAAGCAAATATTTACAATAGCCAGGACATGGAAGCAACCTGAATGGATAAAGAAGATGTAGCATATATATACAATGGAATATTACTCAGCCATGAAAAGGAATGAAATGGAGCTATATATAATGAGGTGGATAGACCTAGAGTCTTTCATACAGAGTGAAGTAAGCAAGAAAGAGAAAAACAAACACTGTATGCTAACTCATATATATGGAATCTAAAAAGAAAAAAAAGGTACTGATGAACCCAGTGACAGGGCAAGAATCAGGATGCAGATGCAGAGAATGGACTGGAGGACATGGGGTTGGGGGGATGAGGGGCGAAGGGGAAGCTGGGATGAAATGAGAGAGTAGCATAGACATGTATACACTACCAGCTGTAAAACAGATAGCTAGTGGGAAGTTGCTGTATAACAAAGGGAGATCAACTCGATGATAGGTGATGCCTTGGAGGGCCGGGATGGGGAGGGTGTGGGGGAGTCACAGGAAGGAGGGGATAGAGGGATATGTGTATAAGTACAGCTGATTCACTTTGGTGTACCTCATAAGCTGGTACAAGAGTGTAAAGCAATTAAATTTCAATAAAGAGCTTAAAAAAAGAAAAAGCTTGTCTCGCCAAAAAAAAAAAAAAAAAAGAGATCATTCATTAGGGGTCAGAACATCTGGGTACCAGTCCTGGCTCCACCCTATGAGCATGATCAGTCATTGGCCTAAGGGAATAATGCAAAATGTCACAGATGTGAAAGCTATATATCTCCGGACTCTAGGAGATTTAGAGGGGAGATGTAGAGCCTGCCTCCATGTGTTGAAGGGTTGCCATATGGAAGAGTGAATACATGTGGGTCATGTGTATTTTTGGAAACTGCAGAAGGCAAAGCTACATTCATTATGTAGCCAACAAATATTTTGTAAGTTACTGATATATACCAGTCACTAGTCTAAACATTGGGGATGTAATAGTGAACAAAGCACACAATGTAAAACTGACACACAGTGGGGAAGCAAATGATAAAAAGAATTACACATACATACTTATGTTATATAGTGCTAGGTGCCCTGAAATAAATAAAACAGAGTTAAAAAAAATAAAGCATGGTTCCTGGCCAATAAAGTAGTGAGATAGTGATATTTGAACAGAGACCTGAACAAAGGGAGGGAGCAAGCCCTGCAGACGCTTGGGAGAAGACATTCCAGGCAGGAATGAAAACAAGTGCAAAGGCTCTGTGATGGGAATAGATGCAGCATATTCGGAAAACATCAAGAGGCTAATGTGGCCAGAGATCAGTGAGTGGCAGGAAATGGGGTTGCAGACACAAGCAAAGGCCAGGTATTTAGGGCCTTACAGGCCAAGGCAATGCATTGTTAATGTTGTGGGAAACCATCAGAGGGCTGTGAGCTGGAGAATGGCATGATTTGACTTACATTTTCTAAGGATGATTCAAGTGGTTGCTTGGTAGAAAACAGATCATATGACAGGCAAGTCAGAAGACCAGTCGGAAGGCCACTGCATGGTCTGGGTCAGAGATGGTGGTGGTAACAGTGGGTGGGAGTTTCAGAGAGATTCATTGTAGCTTTGTATAAAGAAAACCTTCAGGTATTATAGCTATCCAAACACAGAATGATCTAGGCGATATGAAAGAAGTTTCTGTATTGGGAGAGGTATGGTCTGGAACAAGGGTCAGCAATCTATGGCCCACAGGCCAAACTGGGCCCACTGCCTGTTTTTATAAATAAAGTTTTATTGTAACACAGTCATAATCATTATGGTCTGTGGCTGCCTTTGCCCTAAAACAGCAGAGTTAAATAGTTGTAAAAAAGACCATATGGTCTACAAACCTAAAATATTTATTGTCTGATCCTTTACAGAAAAAGTTTGCTGACCCTGGTCCAGAGGACTCGGTGCTTCCTCCCTTCCAGTTGCTATGATTCCATATATAACTTTTCACTTGACACTTTTATGTTGTCTTTGTTCCGTCTAGTTAGTAAACTCCTCATGGGTGTGAAGCTTGTTTTTTCTTTCTCAACTATCTGTTCCTATTACCTAAATACAAACTCTCAGCAGTTTCCTTAAAATATACTCTTGTTTGGGAGGTCAAGTAGAGAGGCCATCCTCGTGTTGTAAAGGAAAAAGAATTGTTCCAATGCCCCAAAGTAACACTAACATTTCCTTCTAGAGAAAAATCTATCCCATTGGCAATATCCACGAGGCAGTATAACTGAGCAGGACCATGTGGGGCCTTCCTGGGACAGACCCCTCCCCCACATTCTGTGCTTTAGCTCCTCTGTGAAGTATTTAGATAATAGTGTCTGATGCACATTTCCTGAGTTGTTTTGTAGATGCTAAAACCATCACCAAATGGAAGAAATTAACTACCTGATGACCATGAGCCCCCAGATCTACTGGTACCTGACTGACAATTTTAACCCCTGTGACACCACCCTGTTACCTCAATATCAACCTCAAGCTGATCACATACCCTGAAACTCCCATCCTGGCTTTTAAAAAATGCTTTGCTGAAACCCTTTGGGGAGTTTGGGGTATTCTGAGCATAAGCCACCCATTCCCCTTGCTTGGCCTTGCAATAAACCTTTCTCTGTGCCAGACTCTGATGTTTTGGTTTGTCTGGCCTCACTGTGTGTCAGGCACATGAACTTGCCTTCAGTAACAGCGGCTCAGTAGCTGCTTCGTAAAGTCATCCTGATATTTTTAAGAAGTGATATGTGGGATTAAGGAACAAATGTTGGAAGTTTAAAGGTGAAGATGTTGCTCCTGGTAGTACACCTAGGCCAAAAGTAATGGAAACAAAGTAACTCACCAGCCAAGAGAGGCTGGTCCAGCTCTCAGGCTTCTGAAGATTCAAACAGGTCACACATTTGGAGAACTGAGGAATCCATGCCCAAACAGTCAATTACATTTCTTTTAATCAATGTGAAGAATGTTCGCATAAGATACAAACCAATCTTATTTAAAAAAAAAAAAAAAAGCAACAAGTTCTTCATCTCTACCACATAAACCCTTGGAATTTGAAATGCAAACAATTCTTATTTTCTCACATGAAGAATAGAGCATTGGAAGAACAACAAGGCTGAGCAAAAGTAGAAATTCTTTAAACGAAACTTTGGAAGAAAAAGGATGGTTTCTTACTTAACAATAGGCTCAAGATGCTGAAAATGATGAGAGAGAACAGGGGGCAAGGAGCGGGCAGAATGTTTCACTGAGACATATTATTACTGGTGATGAGCCAATGGCACTGCTGCTGGCTTCCAGAAAATAGGTTTTCCTCTCCCCTTTGCCTCCACTAACAAAAGTATCAGATGGACTTCTACTTTGAAAAATGCTATCATTAAGACCAATTCTGAGAAACAGATTTTTTAATTAAAATTCTTTAAATCACTTTTAGTTCTTCATCTAGCTTATATACATGTAAAAAAATTAGAGTTAGTTATTCAGACAATTCAAACCAAAAAGGAATTCCAAAACCTGCTTTTTGTGTTCTCTGCATAGATCTATTAATGATTATATGGGAAGCCTAAAACAATGTTCACTGTTTGCCTCAGCAATTGCTTCACGTGGGCAGTAGCAATCACTGCAAGATTATTAGTTTCTCTGTATTTTTAGTGATAGGTTATAGTGACATAATTAGTTTAAATAATTTTGTAGATTTTTAATAGGACTGTTGCATAAAAAGCTTCACTTCTGGAGCCTAGCTTTACAAATACTTCCCAGAGCACCCTTCTTCAAGCATATCTAGGCTAAAAATTAACTATTTGGTATGTGACTGTTTGTTTATGTATACGCACCCATGTTTGTGTATCTCTTAAGGCAGATTAATCCACCCAACCTTTATAGGCTGCATGGTAAGTGATAACACAAATGCTACCTTGTTTTTTTTTTTACATAGGAGAAGCAGAGCACTGGTGAAGGTGTTGAAAACCACCAACCAACCTGGGACAGGCCACTGGACACCTCTGAACTTCTGTTTTTTTCTATCTATACAATGGAAATATTAATATATAGACATATGTTACTAGAACAAACTATTTGAACATCATAATTGTGGATGGACTAATTACGAATGGATAGCACAGAAAGGATTATCATCATTATAAATTACCTTGTCTTATATTGGACCCCAGATTTCCTTGGAATGATTCTATGTCTGGGGAAGAATGCATTGTCAACCAGTAATGGTCTAGGTAAGAAAATACAGCTGACCCTTGAACAATGTGTGTTTGAATTGCGTGGGTCAACATATACCTGGATCTTTTTTCAATAAATATACAGTCCCCCCTCTATTCATGGGTTTCACATTCACAGATTCAACCAACTGAAGCCAACTGAGCATGAAAATTTCTGTCCTCTTTCACTGAATCCTCCAGTGTAAAACCTGAGGACACAGAGGGCCAGCTGTCCTAGGAGGGGATGACTGTGAACACTAAGACTTCATCACTAATACAGGAGAGCCTGTAGCAATGTCTAGCCATTTCTTACAGCAGTTTGCTCTCTCCAAATTCCTCTAACTACACATGTTTTAAAACTTGGGGCTCTGGTGGCCACATTCTCTAAACTCTAAACCAGGATATGCAATTTGACCTGGGACTTTTGTCCTGTGACCAAGTCTAATAAGACGTTTTGTGGGACCTACTGTAAAGCACAGAGAGCTAGACTCAATATTTTGTCATAACCTATAATGGAAAAGAATCTGAAAAAGAATATACTTCTACAGGTATAACTGAATGACTCTGCTGTACCCTTGAAACTAACATGACATTGTAAATCAACTATACTTCAATTTTTTTAAAAAAAAGAGACATTTTATGAGCTATATTGTGGACACCAAATGACTGGAATTTCTGGGACTTTTTTTTCATGGGAAGGAATCAGAATATTTGAAGTCTAGAAAGTCCCTGATATTCAAGGATTTATAGACATGATGCTTATGACACATAACCCACAAATGCTCAGTTTTTAAAAGTAGAGTTCAACTTTAAATGCAGAAAAATCATCTGCAAATTGATTAATATCAGCTTAAATGAGGCAAATGTGCTTTCTATTTAGTAAATTAAAATGAGGAGAAAAAGGCAGAAAAGCAGACACCCCTTTACTGTCAAGTGATGATCTCAGAATATCCTTTCAAATCTTGTGACCCAGTGAAGGTACTGCTCCCCTTTCTGATTTGTCTTAGTTTAAAAAAAGGTTTGGGGTAAGAGGTAGGGAGACTTAGGGCAGAAATTATTAAAAAGGTAAGAAGTCTGTACTGTAAACCATACAGTTCAAATATTATAGAACATTTCATGTGAATGACTATTGTTATTCTTAGTTTGTTACAAATTTTGCAAATTTTGGTTTTAAATAGCATTTGGGTCTATCAGATTTAGTAGGAGTAGAGGCAGGGAAGGGAAAGAGAGGTGAAAATTATATTTTAGCAAAAACATGAAAGAAGAAAGGGATAGTATTTGCATGCAAAATTTAGCTTCCTAGTAACCAAGGCAAAGAGGAAAATATGAGTTATGTAACTTCTTTTTTTCAGTGGAAGCAAACAGGTCAATTGTTCAAGAGAAACAAACCTTTTCTGAGAATGAGCTCTGAAAATAATTTGTCACAGAGGTTTTTGTACAAAGGACCTTGAACAATTTAATGGATGGTATTTTCCAGTTAGGAGATTTTACATACATATGAGAGCTGAGCTGTTAGAGAAATGCTCTTTCACGCAGGATAGGAAAGACAGAATCTTTTTCTCCCTCTCCCTCTCAGTGCCCCCCAACCAGCCCCCAGCCAAACACTTACATCGTAGTCCAGGGACAGATGCCTTCAAAAGGCGTGTAGCCCAGATGGGGCACGGCCACAGAGAAACCACAATTAACGTCATTACTCACAGCTTTTCAGGGAGGTGATAAGAGGTCTCCTCCCTTTGAAGCTGGCATAACCATTCATCCTGTCCCAGCAGCTTACATACTGAAAGCGGGATTTGTAGCAGCTGTTTCGTTTTGCTGCCTGTTCTGCCATTCTTTCTCCCACAGCGGAGTAAGAAAGAGTAAAAGGTAGTAAAAGGTATTTGCTCACATTCTCTCTTCCACCCAGCAAGGTTTGCGGCTAGAGTCATTCTTGGCCTGAAGGAAAGATCTGAATCTCCACGCTGTGATCCTACGGGGGCAGGAAGGTGATGGCAGATATAGATGAAAGCAGTAGGTTCCCTGGGCCCTTGGTGTTATAAAATATGACAACTTCATAGAGAGAGAGGTGAGAGAGCACAGAGGAATGTGTTTCTCAGAATGCTACCTTCAGCACTTGACTGCTTATTAAAGACCCATCAAAACAAAAACCTAAACAGGCTGCTAACTGGTACTTTGGTAGATTAACACTGGGCTGGATCCCACGTTCTGAGATTTGAAAGTTCCTTTGAAGTTAGCAGACTAGGAAATCACTTTGCAAATCGTACCACTGTAAATTTTAGATGTTTCCTAAAAGCTCTATGATGGAAGACGAGCTGACTCTTTCTTTAGGATTTAATAAGGGAGAGAAGAGAATCTTTTTTCATGAAAAACACAAAGATAATAATACCCCCCAATGAATGAAAAAAAAGAATATGTAAGTCACATGGATTTGCCAAAGGTGATTTTTTTCTTCGAACGGTTCAATTCCTTTCAGAAGTTCATAACACTTTTCCCTTAATGTGGCCCTACATCTTAATAATCTTAATAGTAGTGTAATTCCTTTAAAATATTCAAATGTGACTCATGGTTAAAGCGGCCATTATCGTCCCTGATTTTGTTAATGTGACTTCAGCGGCTTCTCGGTCTGAGGGACGTGAAGTCCTCAGTTGGAGGAAATAGTCTTCTGCTTCGTCTTAGGATCACTCAGGCTGACTTGGGGATTAGGCTGTGTGAGTCCTGGAGGACACAAAGGTAAGGGACAGTGTTCTGTCCTCAAGGCCCTCTGGGATCAGATCCTGATTCCTGCCACAAACTGGAAGTTACCGGCTTTCCAGGCGTGAACACGGAACACATACCGTGTTCCTGGAGGAGCCTTCTTTACATCAGTGCTTCTTAGAAAAGCTAAAAACAAATCACAAAAATAAAGAATGCATCACACTCATTAAAGAGTATGCAACAGAAATGCTCTGCTATGTAAAGGTAGCTGTAGCATTTGATGTGAATCTAATGACTTTCCTGTTATCTCACATCTGTGTATATTTATAAACCTAGCTCAGCACAGAAACATGCGTCACCACTGATCCCTTGCAAGTAGCCGAGGTTACATTGTGGGGGATGAACACAACATTTAACTACAGATGAAGCTTCTTAAAAGGTCAGTGGGGTGGGGAATAGTAATTGTTCCAGCTGAGCAACTCTCCACAATACATTTCTGATGCAATGACTAATTATTGTGATTATTTTCATCAGCAAAGACTCCTTTAGAGCTAAACACATTCATTTTCTCTTTTGCTCCCTCAAAAGTATTTCAAGCCTTGGAGGAATTCCATATGTTTTCCACCTATACTTAGGAAGTGTGCTCTCCTATGTTTCCACAAATGGTGAACTATCTTTCTTCCCACTGCTCTGCTGTCTGTGCGGCAGGAGTTCTCTCTTCTTTGTATCTGTTCTAGAAAGCCAAATAGAGCTGAATAAAAACAATTAGCACCTGAGTTGATAAAATCCTCATCTGACCTTTGGGGACCCCTGGGCCCACAGCCTGTAGTCAATAAGCAATAGTTGAACATAATGAGCTGACACATCATTGCAACAGAAGGAAGTAGTAAGTGTAGAAATTGTAGGTTTTTAAAAAATTATTTTTGGCCCCTAAAAAATTACTGTCTACAGTTTTACAGATTTACATCAAATATGGCCTCTTTACTGAGCATTTTTCCAAGGAACCTGCAGAAGAGAGTATGGTTTTGGAGCCGACACACCCACATGGTGAAAATGATGAAAGATTAACAGAATTCTTAGATATAAATGATCATTTATAACACCATCATCATAACAACACCTAAAATTCCTATAATGTCTTAGACTTACTCTCTTTGTGGGGGGAACATGCCAAGAGGTGTGTGGGATCTTAGTTCCCCCCACCAGGGATCAAACCCAGGCCCCCTGCAGTGGAAGTGCAGAGTCTTAACCACTGGACCACCAGGGAACTCCCTGTCTTAGACTTTTCAAAGGGCTTTTACACATATTCTTATTTGCACTTTGTGGACCTGGGCATGACACACCTATTAAATTTGAAACCAAATGAGTGTAGATGAAAAGCATACTTCTCAAGACGTGACCTAGAAAGAATAGTCCAGTTTTCCAAATGGTGAGATGTCTACACCACCATAAAGACAAACATTAAGATCGGGTCTTCAGAAGTAAAATGGAGATGAGATTTGGGGGAACCTTAACCAGACTCATATTCTTTTTCCTTCTACCTCATCCCCAAATTTTAATTAAGGAAACAACTGTCTTGGCCTGTCTTGTTTGAATTCACGTTGTTGTTGAATTCATGTTGTTGTTGAATTCATCTGCTTTGTTTGAATTCATGTTGTTGTTGAATTCATGTTGTTGTTGAATTCATCTGCTTTGTTTGAATTCATGGTATAATTGTCAGCTATTTATTTGCTCAGGCAACTAGGTGGTTAATTTGATTTTTTAGTCTTTGAACAAAATCTTTGATAGTTTAAAATGCCTGATGAGTGAAAGATATTGGGACTACCCTCTCTTCACATGAATGACTTCTGAGAATGATCACACACAGGAAGCAAACTTCATTTCAGGGACTTCCCTGGTGGTCCAGTGGTTAAGACTTTGCCTTCCAACGCTGGGGGTATGGGTTCAATCCCTGGTCAGGGAGCTAAGATCCCACATGCCTCTCGGCCAAAAAAAGAAAACCAAAACATAAAACAGAAGCAATATTGTAACAAATTCAATTAAAGACTTTAAAAGCGGTCCACATCAAAACAAACAAACAAAACAAAATCTTCATTTCGGTTTGCTAAAGTCAATTTAAATAAATCTAAGCACAATACATTCATTTGGTCAATTAAAATTCAGAACCCCAGAATTTCATAAACTTATCTTGTAGCTAGCAGCCGTAAACTTATTTGTAATAGTTTGCTGTTTCTTTTGGCTATTTTATTTTATTTTATTTTATGTTTGGCCACATGGCACGGCTTGCGGGGTCTTAGTTCCCCAACCAGGAATGGAATCCGCGCCCACAGCACTGAATGTGTGGAGTCCTAACCACCCAGGGAATTCCCAGAACCCCAGAATTTTATAACATTGGGACAGGGTGGAAAATCAGTAACAGAGAACTGTGAAGAAACCTATCCAATCAATGAAAACATGAGAGTAGACAAAGAATTTATGAGTACAGATTTCAGGAAGTTTGGTTGAAAATGGTGCTGGAACATGCTAATATCTTAGGGAAGACTATAACGCCAGCATATACTGTCTTCAGTCATAAGAGCTCCCCTTATACTCAAATTATGGCTATTTATTACGTAACAAATTGTAGTGTTTAAATGTCTTGAGCCTTATCTAGAGATGTAACAAGGACCTACCCTTATGAGTTTTCCTTTCAGACATTTTGGAAACAGTCCAAAAATATACTCTTATCTTTGACTGCATAGCATGTCTTAATGGAATAGTTATAATGGTAATTATTCATATTTATTGTATTTTCCTCAAAGATGCTTTAAATGCACGTTACATTTCATTACTCTGTGTCATAATGCAGCAGCATAAACTTAAACATGAAACCACTTTGTGTTACAGCACAAGTACTAAATATCCCTATAAAATGGGAGATTCTCTTTAAATGGCACCTCCTGAAGAACTACTTTTCTACATCTCTCTAGATACTGCATTTCATAACTCAATTCTTTTCCCTTTTAACAGTAATTGGCTTTGCATAAAATCTTAAAGTTGGGAGTTATATTCGTTGAGAGGATTGCTTTCAGCTACCAGCAGCAAAAAACTTGACAAACAGTAGCTTAAAGAAAGTCAGAGGTTTATTGGGCCCTGCTCACCCTCTCTAGCAAATGACCTTTGTCTTTATCATCATAACATGGCCATTGCACCTCGGGCCTCCCCTCTGCACCCCAGATCAGAAGAGAAGTACTGGGTGGAGGGCAACAGGCGAGAGGCCTTACTGGCAAGCCAGCTGAGTCTCTCTGTTTACATTTTTATTTGAGGTATCATTCACACACCATAAAATTCACCCCTTTGGGACTTCCTAGGTGGTGCAGTGGTTAAGAATCCGCCTGCCAATGCAGGAGACACGGGTTCGATCCCTGCTCCAGGAAGATACCACATGCTGCAGAGCAACTAAGCCCGTGCGCCACAACTATTGACGCTGCGCTCTAGAGCCCGTGAGCCACGAGTATCGAGCCCATGTGCTGCAACTACTGAAGCCCACATGCCTAGAGCCTGTGCTCCACAACAAGAGAAGCCACCTCAATAAGGAGCCCACACACCACAATGAAGAGTAGCCCCTGTTCTCTACAACTAGAGAAAGCCCATGTGCAGCAATGAAGACCCAAAGCAGCCAATAAATAAATTAATTAAAGTAATTAAAAAAAATTCACCCCTTTAAAGTGTATAATTCAATGGCTTTAGTACACATACAAAGGTTGTACAATCATCACCACTACCCAATTCCAGAACATTTCCACCATTCCAAAAAGAAACCCATACTCATTAGCAGCCAGTCCCCATTCCCCACTCCCTTCCCCCAGCCCCTGGCAACCACTACCTACTTTCTGTCTCTGTGCCTATTCTGGACATTTCATATAAATGAAGCCGTACAATGTGTGGTCTTTTGTGTCTGGCTCCCTTTGTGTCTGGCTTCTTTCACCTAGCATAATATTTTCAAGGTTCATCCACCAAATGGAAGTATTGGTACTTCAATCCGTTTTATGACTGAGTAATATTCCATTGCATGGATATAACACATTGGTAAATGGACATTTGGGTTGTTTCCACTTTGTGGCTATTATGAATAATGCCACCATGGATACTTGCACACACGTTTTTATGTGAACACATGGTAACTCAATGTTCTAGCTTTTCGAGGAGCTGCCAAACTGCTTTCCAAAAGGGTGGCACCATTTCACAATCCCACCAGCAGTGTAGGAGGGGTCCAACACGCCCATCTCTTTTAAAACCTTTTCTCAAAAGCCTCTCCCACCCCACCCCCCACCTGGAGACGTCTACGAACATCTCATTGGCCAGAACTGGGTCATGTGTCTACTCCTATCTTCAACTGAGTTTAGGAAAGTGGGCCTTCTAGCCTCCAAACCTCTACCGTAGAGAAGGAAGGGAGGTTTGCATCTTTGTTAAAGAAGGGATCCTGCTCATTTTTTCTGATAGGAAATCCCCTCTTCAAAACCCCTGACAAAGGGACGTCCCACCTCTGCTGGAACATTGCGTTCAAGATAAGACTCCTATCTCTTGAGGCGTCCCCCTCCACATTTGAATGGATCTTATTGTTAGTTCTTCCTGTGCACTGAATAATATATCTGATATTTTCCCTTCAGAAATAATAAAACAAAGGGAATACAGGAATGCAAATGAAATAGAGTCATTAATAATGTAAATGTGATGTTCTAACTATTATTACCTCACTCACAGGAGGGTTCAGTAACTGTTTATCTTCCTCCCTTCCACCCCCCACCCCACCTCCTGTCTTTCCCTTCTTTCCTCTGTAATGGCATGGCAAGAGGATACATTCTGTTGTTCTGATAAATTATACATTTCTAGGACATCAGGGATGGTGTGGTCTAATTGACTTTGGTCCACACCTGCTACAACTTACGCGTATGCGAGCATTAGTGATTTCTTTTTCTATAGAAGAGAAGGAAGACAACTGGTGACAGAAGAAACCACTCACAGACCCACCATTGGATTAAAAGCATGCTGAGTGCTTAATGAGCTGCTGAATAATATAACACTTCTTTAGTTCTTTGGCTGCCTCATGATTAAATGCCATAAATATTTATGATTTATTACTGATGCTTTGGATAGGATAGGCTTTGGAAGGCTCATGGATCACATTGACGCTAAAGGAAAATAAGAAAATAAAACTATATAAAGCTGCTTATTTATAACGCTGCTCATATGGGTTATGTAATTTTTCAGAAGCTGGTAGAGGTAAAGCAATTCAGCGGCAATGCCATGTAAATGGTTTCTTTTATAATTGATAATATATTTCTCATAAGAATATATTTATAATAAGTGGAAGTTACGGTTATCACTTTCTACTAAGAACCCACTCACATTTGAAGGTTTTGGTTAGGCTGCAAGATCAAAGAATTCAGCATTAAGTTTTCTCCAAGTCCTTTCTTGCTATATGCGCCAACCAAAAACTAATACATGAGGGTCTTTCCCCTAAAGTCAGAAATCTGGTCTCTGAGAAGCAAGGCATGCACTTATCCATGCCACCATCCCCAGCTGCACCTAATGACCCACTTACAAAACTTTTTCTTCCCTGTTTCCTTGGTTCTGCTGGCTTAGAGGATTCGTACTCAGGAAATGAACACTTGCACAAGGTGCATGGCACTGCTATGTGGGCACTGTGATGTGGACTGCAAGTGCAGATAATTGGGTTTGATTCCTAACTCCATCAAGCTGCACAGCCTTCAGCAAGTTATTTATCCTCTTTGGGCTTCAGTTTCTTCATGCCATTCCTGTGGATTGAGTGAATTAATACGTGTGAAGCACTTGCTACTGGCAATTAAATATTAGGTATTGTCATCTCCATTAAAAGGAGTCATAAGCAAATCTCTTGACTTACAATGTGCCTTAGGACAGAGTAGACATCTCTGCACATTGTGTTAGAGAGTGGATTGCTCACACACGAGGAAAAGTCAGCATATACAGAAAAAGAGAAACATTAAAATTTTTTCCTTGAAACTGATTTTGTACCCTAATATCTACATGGAGAAGAAATCGCTGAGTTTGGCCTTTTCACATATCTCATTGCATCTTTATATCCACCCTTTGAGACTGCTGTTATTATTTTCTTCATTTTACTATAAATATGAGGAAACCAAGACCTTGAGAGTTTGATTTGTGCCTAAGAGCGCAAAACTACGATGCGGCAGAGTCAAGATTTGAACCAGTTCTTTGGATCAATCAATATATACACAAACTGATGACAGGAATATGTTTTAGTTTTGTTGCTGTAAGAAATGGAAAGGCAAGTCTGGGGCAGGGGAGAGGAGGAGGGAAAGCAGCACCTTTGTATAATGCTCAATGAAGGAAAGGATGGTTCTCCTTGGGAAAGGGTTAACACAGCCCTCCTGTTGTGCAGACATCCATCACACGATTGCAGAACAGATCTCCTTTTCTCCTGGGTTTCCAACATCGACTACTTGTAAATACAAAGCTCCACTGATTTTGAATCACAAAGGCAGGGTGCTCAAACAAAATTATAGTTTCTCTTTACCTGATAAGCATAGTCAGAGTCTAAGAAACCTTTAGGTTATAGACCGAAGTGTTTTACTATTGCATTTACTAGCGCCATTTAAGTGGAGGATAAACATTTCACAATTTCTAATATGTTAATGCCAACGAAGAAAGCAAAAGGTTGCTGAAAATTCGTGACTGACAGCCCTGTGCTCTCAGCCAGCTAAAGAAGTCTCTCCCTCATGTACAGCTGCCTCATATACTAAGGCTCAGGTCAGGTATTCATGTCACTGAGGGGATGTCATCCGGTTCCTTATTTGAAAAGGGATTCTTAATACCTCATCACGCCCGCATCCCCCTAGTTTGCTTCAGACAAAAAGGAATTAGATAATCAAGTCACATACAGAGAAGAGAATATTTATAATACTCATGAGAGTAAAACCTTTTCAGGACCAAATGGAAGGTCACTCAGTCTCCCTGAAACATAAAGTCCTGACGGAGGGAACAAAAAAGCTAGCAAAACCAATCTGGCTCGCTGTATCATGCTAAAGCGCCCTGAGTGAAAGGCATAAATATTCCCATAGGTGAGATCCTTGGCGATGGGTAGCATGTATTAAACATTTCCTACCTGCCAGATACACTGTTTATCTGGTTTACTAGATCTACTAAACACTATATTTGGTTTACTCCTGCAAACAGCAACATGAGGTGGAAAATATTATCTTCCTAGGAGAGAAGTGGAAACTGAGGTTTGGAGAAGATCTGGAAATAACCCCAGGTCACATAGATGCTAAACGGCACAGCTGGGTCCCAAACCCAGGACTGTCTGTTATCGACTTCCCACGCTCTTTGCAACTTCCTATATCTTCTCCGTCTTTCTTTGGAATGTGACAGCCTCCCCACCTTTTATCATTGAGGAGTGTGATAGTTCTCTATTGCTGTACAACATATTACCACACACTTAGTGGCTTAAAGCAACACACACGTGACCTGTGAGTTAGGAATCTGGGCATGACTTAGCTGTTTCCTCCACGTTAAAGTATCTCAAAGACTGCAGTCAAGGTGTCAACCAGGGTTGGGGTCTCGCCTGAGGCTTGACTGTGGAGGGATCTGCTTCCGAGCTCACATGACTGTTGGTATCACTCAGGTCCTGGCAGGTTGTTGGACTGATGGGCTCAATTCCTGAGGCTGCCCTTAGTTCTTTGCTACCTGGGCCTCTCCGTGTGGCAGCTGACTTGATCGAAGCCATCGAGGGGGACAGTCAATAGGGAGAGTTTCCTGGCGAGATGGAAGTTACGATCGTATGTAACAACCATGGTGGCGATGTTTCACCACCTTTGCCATATTCTGTTGCTTAGCAGCAAGTCACAGACCCTGCTCACATTCCAGGGGAGGGGATTACACAGGATGTGGACGACAGGAGGTGGGGGTGCCTCTTAGAGTCTGTCAGCTACAGGCAGTTATGGTTATGTCAAATGTTCTGTCTTTTCCTTTCTTTTTCTACCAACTCCACCAACTTGTCATAAAGCTCCTTGTCCAGAATCAGAGAAAGGCTTATAATTTTTAAAAATATTTTAAAATCCCAACTGGGATGCTTAACTCATAGTGGTTGTTAAAAATAGTTTTATTTCTTAAGACGTGGGCCTTAATTCTTATTAGTTGCATTACCATCTTGTTTCTGGAAATAAACTCATTACTTATAGCACCCCAGGGAAGTGAGCCTTTAGTGGGGTTAGCAGGGTCATGAAATAAATAAATATAAGGCCTTAGTTCTAAACCCTGTGTATGAGTCCTAGTAGCCTTCCAATCCAGACCCTCCTAGGTTAACAGAGGTTACATCTATGGGAAATGCAAGCAGCAAAGTCCTACAGAATCGCTCTAGCACAAGGCTTCTGGAGGCCTAAAAGTGCAGGCTTACAGTAAGCAGAGAACTTAATACTTAAAATGAGAAATCAGTTCTAGAACTTATAATTCACTGCTTTTTAGTGTCTCAAACCCCACTGTACCATTGGAATGTAGCCTGCTTGAATTACAGCAGCTTAAAAAGAACCTTTTCATCACTATTACCACATGCATATGTCTGTGTGTGTATATATATATATATGTATGCACGACACTCAAAATTTAGCACTATGAATTCTCACTGCTGCTGCAAAACTGTGTTCCTTCTCAACCATCTTGACGTACACTGCATCCAAAAGAGGCTTTGGAAGTCTTCCAGAGCCCAGTTACACTGGGGGGATGCAAACCCACCCATCGTCCGTCTCCCTGTAATTTCTTCAATAACTTCAGCATAGAGTGACATTGGTTCGCCAAGGAAAAGCGAACAGATTTTTTCTATAAATAACTGGTTGGCAGTGCTGTGGTGACAATTTATATAATAGAACTCATGCTTAAATAATAAGGTAACAGCTTTGGACTGTGAATTTTTAAATGTTTTATTGAAATGTGGACTGATTAGCAGGCAGGATTCTTCTTCTAATTATTTTAATTATAGGCTCTTAATGACAAGAAGCTGTAGAAATAAAAACACATTAAAATTACATTTTTAATGAAGTGGCACCTGGAAGCCCCAACTTCTCCAAAGCAAGTGGGGAAAATCTATTGTTACCTAGAAACAGTGCATGTGTACATAGAGGTTAAAATGTTCGTTGGGGGAATAGGATTATTTATGACCCAATTTCTCTCAATGCAAGTAGAATGAAGATGACATGTAGTGTGACAAAACAGACACTGGGCTCAGTTAAGAGGCTGATTTTTAGCCCTGGCTCTGTTAAACTGTTTCTATTTCACCTCACTTTGCCTCAATTTTTCACTTGTAAAATATGGAAGTTGAAATTAATGAGATCTTTAATGTTCACAGCAGCACTATTTACAATAGCCAAGACATGGAAGCAAACTAAATGTCCAACAACAGATGAATGGATGAAAAAGATGTAGTAGATAGATAGATAGATAGATAGATAGATAGATAGATAGATAGATATACATACATACATACATATACACAGTGGAATACTACTCAGCCATAAAAAATAAAATAATGACATTTGCAGCAACATGGATGGACCTAGAGATGATCATACTAAGTGAAATAAGTCAGACAGAGAAAGACAAACACCACATGATATCACTTATATGTGGAATCTAAAATATGATACTAATGAACTTACAAAACAGAAATAGACTTGCAAACATAGAAAACAAACTTATGGTTACCAAAGAAAGGAGGGGGCAATAAATTAGGAGCTTGGGATTAACAGATACACACTACTATGTGTAAAATAGATAAACGACAAAGATCTACTACATAGCACAGGGAATTACATTCAACATCTTGTAATAACCTGTAATGGAATGGAACCTGAAAAAGAATATATATATATATGTATAACTGAATCACTTTGCTGCATACCTGAAACTAACACAACATTGTAAATCAACTATACTTCAATTTAAAAAAAGAACTTAATGAGCTCTAAACCCTCATAAACTTTACAATTCCATGATTTAATTACTCTATTATAGTGATAAACTTTCAGGGAAAATAGATTGATCATATCTGTCACTAAATATTAATTCATATGCACACATAATAATGTCAGCTTTTAGGATATAGACAGGGCTTTGCATGGAATTTATGGAAACCAAATGTTATCTGGATATATATCCATGTACCCAACACTGCACTAAGTACCATGTTCATGTGAGTGGGTAAGATGGCGAGGTAGAGAAAGGATAGTATTCATCCACACATCTATTCATTCATTCATTTACTTGCTTCTATCAGGCAAGGTCTCACTAATAAGGTAAGATTTGAAGAGAAATAGAAAGAGGATGAGGGAACAAGCCATGCAGATTATCTTGGGGAAAAGCATTTAAACAGAGAAAGAGCAAGCACAGAGGCTCTAAGGTAGGAGTGGCTTTGTTTTGTCCAAGGATTAGCAAGGAGGCCAGTATGGCTAAAGTGAGCAAGGAAGAAAGCAATAGGAGACTAGGCATGTAGCTAGGAAGGAACCAGGACATGGAGGCATTTCCAGCAAATGCATCCTGTTCAGCACTGGTTGTACACTTTTGTCTGTCTTCAAGCCCAGAAAATCATCAGTCATAGTCTCTACAAGTACGTCTCGTCTGCCCCTCTCTCAGTCTCTTTTTCAGGAATTCCTGTTAGGCTGGAGCTGTTCCATCTATTTTCTGTTTTCTAGCTGACATTTCTTAGTTTTAATCTCTTACCATTCAATGCTGCCTTCTGGGTGGGTTTCTCAATAGTAGTTTCTAATTCTTGAATTATTTGTTCAAATATATCCAGTCTAGAATTTATCCCATTCATTCTTATTTTTATTTCAATGATTGCATTTTTTATTCCCAGGATTTCCAACTAGTTATTTTTTATATCCACTTGTTCTTGTTTCATTTATTTTGTTTCAGAACTTCTTGTCCTTGTTTTTTATGAGTGCTATTCCTTCCTTTATCTCTTTGATGGTCTTAAATATACCTATTTCAGACATTTTCATATTAATCTATTTTCATCTCATCTGGAGTAAATATATCTCCTAGTTATTTATATCTTTTGTTTCACTTTTCTCCATGTGTTTTGGAATTTAAATCTGAAGGCTCATCATGGGTAGGAGGTTTTATTGTTTTTCTCTCTTTGTTTTCCCAAGGTCTGACTTTTTTTTTTTTTTGGCCGTGCTGGGTCTTAGTTGTGGCATGTGGACTCTTAGTTGTGGCATGCAGGCTTCTTACTTGCAGCATGCATGTGGGATCTAGTTTCCCAACCAGGGATCGAACCCGGGCCCCCCCGCATTGGGAGCGAGTCTTACCTACTGGACAACCAGAAAGTCCCCAAGGTCTGATAATTTTGTGGTTGCTTTATCCTGGCCTCCCAGGTCTCAGTGTAGATTTCAGCCTTTTTTCCTTCCTCCCTCCTTTCTCCTTTCTTTCCTCCTCCCTCCTTCCCTCTCTCCCTCCTGTTCAGAAGTTTCTATCCCACTGAAATTTTAAAAAATCTAGTTACCAACCCAGTGAGCTGTTGGACTTATGTTCTGGCTTCAAGGTGAGATCCATTATTTCCCACCTTTCAGGATACTCAGCTTCATATACTCCACTGCTCCAGGCAAGAGTCTAGCATCTTTTTCATCTTCCTTTTATGGGTGGAGGAGTCCACAGAAGTACTGGTTTCATTCAGCGAAACCAGCTCTCTTCCCCACCTCTCACAGGACACGTCTGGTCCCTGTTACCACACAGATATTAACATTTCACAGCCTGTGCCTGCCTTCACACCTAGCAGTCCATGGCTTCAGCCTTGCTTATGGTATCGTGTTTTTCTTTTGTCTTTGGTCCCTAAAAAGATGTATTTTGTTTTTCAACATGGCCATTTGTGTTTAGGTTTCTTTTAAAATATTTTTACCTACATTGTCTGTGTTTGGAGCCCAGGTACAGGGTGTGGACCTAGAAGTGTTAACTTGCATGCCATCTTCACTAGAAATCTCTTCAGGAGGAATTTGAGATGCAAGATAGTCCAGAAAGAATTTATAGGCCTTGAGTAGGCTGGGTGAAAGGATAATCCCAGACCTGATGTCAAGAATATGTAGGACGTCTGCATGGAAATGTGTGGAAACCGATCTGGCTAGAGAGAACAATGGCAGTTCCAACCTAGGGGATCCCAAAGTAAGGGTTAGATGCCCTTTGTGTATGCTCCTGTAACACCCTGTCCCTCCTCTCTTGTCACATTCGCCATTCCTTTGTAATTACCTGAAGGCAGAACTGTGTGTATCTTATTTACCACTGTGTCTTCTCTACTACAGCACCTATACATAGTAAGTACTCAACAAATATGTGTGGAATAAATGAATTAATACTGGGCAGACAAATCACAGTGTGAAAAAAATACCTTGACCGCACGTAACTCCACCGAAAACTATGCATTTGTCTTTTTCTCTTCAGTTGATCAAAGACCAGTTCCTACTCTCTTTATTACCAGCAGTACGTCATAATCTGTCATCCATTCTCAAAACTGCAATAAAAATTCTTCACTTAGACGTCTCCAACAGCCTCCCAGGCACCAAATACAACTATCTATTTTCAATTTTCGCCTCGTAAACCTCTCTGTGGCGCAACCCTGACCTTGGCTTCGGCACCACCACACTGTCCTGTCCTGCAGGATTTGTGACAGCTGCTGGGCTGGACAGCTGAAGACACAAATACCAGCCCATGAGCAAGCATTTGACCAAGAGCCTGAACTGGGAGTGACCTGCTGAAAACTGGGTTTTAGAGAATCCAATCTGAATATGAGAGGCAGGGCTGACTGCTCACAGCGAGATTGGAGGCAGGGAAAATGCTGAGACTCTTGCACGTGACTTATCTTGCAAGTTGGTCTGGTATCTTTCTTCTCTATGAGGCCTCTCCTGATCTATACATCTCCTCAGTGCTCGATTGTGTGGCCTGAGATTTTAGCTCCTTTTCCTAGGATGGGAACCCCATTGATTGATGCTTGGTAGAGCTCTTGCCAGGCCCATGCTCTGGGATCTGGTCTGGTCTCTGAGACCCCAGCCTGCTGTCTGGAGCACGGGTACATGTGAGTGAAGAATGTCACTTCCCCAAGTGTCCCTTTGTTGCTCTCTTCCTGCATTCTCTGGGATTTCTGAAACAAGGCCTAAGACATTGGCTGGGCCACCCAGCTTCCCTCTCCACACTCAGCCCTTGCTGCCTCTGTCCAGGCCCCTGCTCCCCTGCTGCAGGAGTATCTGGCAGCTGGTGCCTGGTTCTGCCTCCCTATTCGTTCTTATTGCTGAGGACCCAAAAGCCTTGCACTCCATGCCTGTTTGGAGTTGGGACAGAATGGGGTACGTGGAGCTTGTTAGAGCCCAGTCTTAGAAAAGCTGGAGTAGCAGTCAGGTTATCCGAACAAGATGTCAGGTAGAGGGTTCCTGAGGTAGAAACCCATTAGCGATCCTGGGGTACAAAGAGATGATGGGGTATTTTAAGTAAAACAGAAAGCTAGTTATCCAAATGGGGGCATAAGGCCAGAGCTGGACTTGAAGTCAGATGACCCGAGGGTTTGCTCCATGAGGCTGGGTTGTAGCTCCAGAAATGCCTGCTGTTTGACGTCAGAGCTGGTCACATGTATGAGAGCAAGGGCTTAGCTTATAGGTAGGCATCTAAAATGGCTAGCTATCTAGATTGAGACCAGCAGCAGAGTTAGGAAACAGGCCAGCTTGCAGAGTGCCATGTATACACCAGGACATGTGTATATATACTTAATATAGTAATGTAACTCATATATATATATATGTGTGTGTGTGTGTGTGTATATATATATAGTATACAGCTTACATATAATTTTATATATCAAACTTGTGTTAAAGGTATAAATATTGTGACTCAGAATCTAAATATCCCTTCTCTGTAGGTGCTTCCTTACTCTAACATTATTGTCCTGTAGTATTCATGTTCTTTTTTTCAGCTCCCTGAATTGCTTGAGAGCTTTTAGTCCTGGGGCCTGACTGGGGATGTCAGGGACCCCCTTTAAAGGCAGTAGTCAACAAATGACTCACATTACATGAAGATTTTTCTTTCAGCAGCCCAGCTAGTGGAAGCCCCAATTCTCTACACTCAAATTTCTCCTTACTAGTTTTATTCTTTCCTTCGCCTTTTTGTCCTCGGTTACCTTGTCTAACCCCTAGTTACCTGAGTGACTCCTTTTTCCCTCCAGGTCACTTCCCACGATCTCTTTCCTTATTTTTATTAGTACAGCCCGGGGGGCGGTGGGGTACCTGTCTTGGCCTAAGCAGCGGCCTACAGCGGAGCACGGTTGGAAGCTGGGTGGGCAGCGAGAGCTCGTAAACCCCAAGCTTGGTCTAGGAGACGAACATCAGGGGATTTGCTCAACCTGCTTTGCATGAGACACCTGACAGTGTCTTTTTGTTGTTTCTGTTTCCTGATGCCTTCGTGGAGTATGAGCATTTTATCTCATTGAGGTAATTGATTCATCATCTGGTTCAAATCCCTGCATTTCCCAAGTTGATCATACAAGCCATTAAAAAAGCAGGAAGCTGGCTCTGCTACAAGAAACTGACAGTGATTTCACGTTCTCTTAGACTTATCTCATTGCGAATTCTGAGTCCAAAATCATTTCCACTCTTCCTGGCACTGGGTTTCACCTGCCTCCTTTATTTTCCTTTGAATCTGATCGAGTGAGTTGGCTGTGTTATACATTCATATAGAAAAATTTCTCCTTCAAATTGGCTTATGTGGCCTGAAAAAGAGATGAACTTTTTCTCCTTCTCTCCCTTTACCCTTCCTCCCCCTCCTCATTTTCCTCTCCTCCCCTCATTGCCAGGTTAGCACAGTCGTCTAAAGATATCCTGGCTATTTCTGGAAATGCTATTCTTATAAACTAAAATGGTTTGGATGCCTTAGAAGAGGTAAAAAAGCTATACAATGATATTCATTGGCCCCTCTTCAGCTGTTCCCTCCTCCAAGTGTGCCAGACACTGTGCTGGGTACCAAAACTGTTTATAACCCCCAAGTGTAAATTAATTTCCCTTTTGTGACTTTTCAGGTGAAATTATCAAAGCCTCCTGCGCTAACTTTTTCCATTTGGCATCCAGCAACCATTCATTGTAGCTGTAATTAATTAACAGTGGCCACCACAGAGCCCTTTATTGAAAACCTGGTATCTGGGACAAGAGGTACCTGGAGAAATCCCACAACAGTAGCTGTGCGGATGCAGCACAGAGCAAAGAATTCATTTGAGTTCTCAATGGGGTGTACTTTTTGTGTAACTAAATTATTCCCCCTGGCCTCTCTGAAGCTCTCTTCACTTCCCTGCTCACTTCTGTTTGTTTATATAATCCATGAGAAACATTTTTCTTCTGATTTGTTGGGGCTCCTCTCATACCCATCTTCATGTCCGACTCAGCTTCGGCTCTTATCTTTCTCCCTCTTCAGTCATAAGCCACCCCATCCTTGCCCAGTGCTGAGGTTCTTGAGTCTTTCATGGGACTTTTCTTATCTCTGATTACTTTGTGTGCTCCCTCATTCATCTCCTGCGTTGCAGCACACAAAGCCTTCCAGAAGAGGCTGTGTAGTGTTTTCCTGCTTAACATTGTGTGGGTTTGAGCTCTTTGATTTCATTTTGTTTCAAGCGTTGGAGAACAGCGCTGGTCAAATTCATAAGGAGACTACGTGGACCTGGTTGCAGGCTCACACTTTCCCTCTTCAGGCTCCCCAGCACTGGAGTTTGTCCTCTTCACTCTGTTTCCTTGTCCATCATCTTCCCACTGAGACCTAGTGGTCCTGTATCTCATGCCTACAGGTCACCTGTGCTGTCCCAAACATACAAGGGGACAATTTCAACTCATACTGATGCCTGGTCCTGCTCTGGGTGTTGGTGATACAAAGATAAACAGACTCAGGCCTTAATCTCAAGGAGCTCCCAACCTCGTGTGGAACATACGTACACAAACTCAACAATTAGAATTCAATAATTGTGAAGGGTTATGACAGCTGCATGCACAGGGACTATGGGAGCACATAGAACACAGATAATTTTCCAGTGAAAACATGGGAAATAGAAGCTAAGTTCTAAAAAGAATGCTCTTAAGCTCTGATGTATCATACATTTTGGTGTATAAGTGGGAATGGAATGGAGGCAGTGGGAGGGGAAGGAGTGCCCTCTTAGAGAATGTGCTATTTGAGCACATTGAATCATATGCACATTGAAGGTTAAATAAAGGAGGACACACTTACAGCACTCCTAACAAACAGGAATTTTCCAAACAACTGAGGAAGGGAAGGTAGTTATTGTTGGAGGAAAAAACAAATTACAAAGGCAGAGCTGGTGCTTCAGGGTGATGGTGGCATGATGGGGAGTAGAGGGCCATGTGGATGGAGAGGCTGATGAATAAGGTCAGGTGGGAATGGGCAAGTCCTAGGGGAGAGCTGCCTATGAGGGCCCATCCTGGGGTAGAGTATGAGCACCAGGTGGATCTGGGACAGTATTTACTCAGAGGAGCCAGAAGAAGATATGTTCTAAAATGGTATGTTTTCAAACTCTTGACTGTTTCACAGAAAAATATATATTTTACATAGCAAATCAATGCATACACATTAAAAAATTAATCTCATACATGATTCACTCTGATATTTTCTATTTAATTCTATTCTTTTTTTTTTTCTATTTCAGCTAAAAAAAATGCGAGTCATGACTCTCTAAACTTATCCCATGACCCAATGAGTCATGACTCCAAGTTTGGAAAACACTGATCTAAAGGGTGAGTTTAAGTTATGGTCAAAGAGGGAAGTAGGGTCAATTCAGTTTGAGGGGCAACCAGGACAAAGGAAACCAGGAACTTATCATGAAAGAGAGAGGCAAGGCACAAATTTTAGGATATAGTTGGTGAACCAGACAAGGGTGTCAGGAGCCAGTTCTTACAGTAATAGCTGTACATCATGGGAGTGGGCTGGTTAGCCTAAATGCATGGAGCTCAGAAAGATAATGAAAAACCTTATATGTTATTAAGTTAAGGAATTTTGGTTTTGTTTTTTCAGGCAGTGAAGTTTTAAATAGGTGTATCAGTTAGCTAATGCTGAATAACAAAGCATCCCAAAGCTTAGAGACTTAAAACAACTTTTGATTTTTTTTTCACAAGTCTACTGCTTGGCTAGGCAGTTCTACTGCTCTGTGCTGTGCTTGCCATGCATTTGCAGGCATCTGGAAGGTAGAATGCCCTTGACCATGACAACTTGTCTTTCTCCATGTCTCTCACCTCCCTGAGCAGGCTAGTGTGAGCATGTTCTTATGGTGCTAGCAGGGGTCCAAGAGAGGAAGAAACATACAAGTGCTTTTTGAAGTCTCTCCTGTGGCAAGTTTGTCAGCCTTTTGGTCAAAGCAATTCACATGCCTGAGTCTAGAATCAATGTGGAAAGGCACTGTCCAGGGGGGTGAGCACAGACAGGCATGAAAGAGCTGGGCATTAATGAAGTCAATCTTCACAGTAGAGAAGAAACAGATCAGATCTGTGTTTCAGAAAGACTGGCCATTCAGAATTGGAGGGAGGTGAGGCTGGAGGCAGGGAAGCCAGGTAAGAGGATGTTTTAGTGATCCAGATGAGAAATGATGAGAGTTCAAACTAAGGGACTAAGATTGTGGGGAAAAGGAATCCTGGAGTTCTAGGGAGTCAATGAATCATACCCTCTTCCCTCTTGAGTTCAGAATCAATCAAGAGACACACACATGGGTTAAACAGAGACAGCCCATCAGAGAATGTGGCTTTAAATCTGCTGCCAGAAGAGCCTTTGCAAATTCTCTGGACCCTACTATTGTCCCTCGCCCAGGCTAGGCCCTTCTCAGGGCAAGTCAGTGTCTAAAGAGTAGATATAGGTACTCACTGGTCTAGGAGAGAAGAGAAAGAAAAGGAGATGAAATCTTTCCGTCTTTAATAGATTGGATCTACGCAATCAAGAGATTCACCTGCAACCAGGAGTTGAGTAAAGAGGGAAAGGCCAGGAATGGCATCTAGTACAGGGGTCACAGATTTTCCTATAAAGGGCCAGAGAGTAAATAGTTTACACTTTGCAGGCTATTTGGTCTCTGTTGCTACTACTCAGTTCCACCATGGTAGTGTGAAAGCAACCATAGGCAATACATAAATGAATGAATGTGGCTGTGTTCCAATAAAACAATTTCTAGACACTGAAATTTGAATTTTTTGTTTGTTTGTTTTTTTGAAATTTGAATTTTTAAGTGTCACAACATATTCTTCTTTGATCTATTTTTCACCATTTAAAAAATATTGGGGCTTTCCTGGTGGTGCAGTGGTTAAGAATCTGCCTGCCAATGCAGGGGACATGGGTTCAAGCCCTGGTCCGGGAAGACCCCACATGCCACGGAGCAACTAAGCCTGTGTGCCACAACTACTGAGCCCAAGTGCTGCAACTACTGAAGCCCTCACACCTAGAACCCATGCTCCGCAACAAGAGAAGCCACCACAATGAGAAGCCCATGCGCCACAATGAAGAGTAGCTCCTGCTTGCAGCAACTAGAGAAAGCCTGTGCGCAGCGGCAAAGACCCAACACAGCCAAAAATACATAAACAAATAATAAAATAAATCTTTTAAAAAAAAAACGTTAAGAACCATTCATAGCTCATGGGCTATACAAAAACAGGCAGTGGGCTGCATCTGGTTTGCAGACCCTTGCCAAGTGGAAGTCTTTCCACAAGAAAACATGAAGTCAGAAGAAGGGAGTTCCTCCTTACATGAGTCAGCATCTCTGCAGGCGACATATTCAAACAGTGCACCTGAGGAAAACTTAAAAATGGGATTATCACCAAGGTGTGGGCCTGGTTCAGGGAAACTAACAAGGGACAGTGTAGTATCCTGAGGGTGGCAACATTGGGAACAGCTACTCCTTTTTCCAACCTGAGGCCTGATTTGGCAAGGGAAGGAGTCTGTCTCACACCCAGAGAGAAGAGCTGTACTAGAGAGGGCTGCCCAACAGAAGCATGGCCTTTTGGTAGAGGGTCACATAGAACCTATGGTAACTTGGCGGGAGGGGACCCAGGATATGTACAAATATTCTGACTTCACGCTCCTTCTGTCCTTTGATCCACTGCTGGTGCTTCCTGTTAGCCAAACACTAGAAACCAGAGGGCAAAGGAGCCCACTGATGTCCAGATAGGTGAGCCTCCCAGGCCAGGAGGAGGTGGAGGAGGGTGGAGAGTGGACCTGGGGCAGCTGGATAACTTCCAGCACGTTCCTTAATGGGAACCAACCAGAGGGATGGTCAGGAGGGAGGGGTAGTAGGACTATTCCTTTCTCTCAGGGGCCTTAGCTTCTCATCTATAAAATGAGAGGATAAGGTTAAGTGATCTTTAAGACCCAATGCGAACATTTTTCGGTCTCTGATGATGTTCCTAACATTCCCCCTGTGCTTAAGGAAAGAGATCTAGAAAAGCAGGGTCTTTCTTCTTTGATTTCTGACCCCAGACCCACAGACCTCGTTTCCCTTCTAAGGCCCTCACTCCAAGATTATGTACTGGTGTAACCACAACCTAATGAGGGTCGTTTCTTAGGCCAGTGTTGCTGCTGCCTTGTAGGAAATGACTTCTGTGATGAGGAGTTCAAGTCGAGTCAGAGGGCAAGGTGAGGCGGCTGGGAGATGGGAAAGGAACAGAGGTCATTAACATTTGCTAGTGTCTCCTCTGTGCAAGACACTTTGCACGTGGTATTAATCTTTTCCAAAACCATGTGAGGTAGTTTTTATGATCCCCAATTTAGTAGTGAGGAAACAGAATTTCAGAGAGGTTAATTACCTTAACCTCCCTAAGGCCACACAGTGAGTGGGGGCAGTTGATTTTTAAATCTAATACCTTTTCATCCATACACGGCTCTTTTGGTCAGATGAGCCTTTGGGGTCCCCAGTCTCATCAGGTAGGCAAATACCTTTCCAGTGAAACTGGTCTTCACTGGACTCACGTCCTAACCCAGAATGTCCAGAGAATGTCAGAGTCTTCAAAATACCAGATGTCGGCTAATAAAACAAGAGGGCTGAGATACTCACCCAGCTATTTCAGGCCCCCAGATGTCCCTTCCTTTCCAAATATCAGCCTTCTTTTCTTCAGGGATGATGGACAAAGATTCACAAGGACGTGGGTTCCTCCTTTCCTGTTTTGTGCCTCCTTATAGCACGTTTCATAAAATTGACCATTTTAAAATATACAATTTGATGGTACTCAGTACATTTACAATGTTGCACAGCCACCAGCTCTATCAAGTTCCAAATTTACAGCACTCTTTGCCTTATATTTGATAGATGTTTATCTACCACACCGGACAGTTCATTTGTTGAGGCCCAGGACTGTGTCTATTTCATCTACGTATTCTAAGAGGATCTTGTATTTTATGCTCTGCAGATCCTAGTTAAGTGGAATTCCAGATACCCTCTTCCCTATTTCTTCTTCAGAACAGCACTCTAAAGGCTGGATTTGGCATCAGAATCTAGACTTTTTCCTGCAATGTACCTCCATTATGTCATTGAGTCAAAACAACAAGCTTCATGGTGAAAGATTCTCTGTTCTATCTTCTTTGAAGACATCCTTTTCATCCTTTTTCATCTGACTGTGCATTGCCCATGTGGGTATTAATCTGCATCGAGCTATGGTTAAAATTTAAATGCGCCTCCAAATTCATGTTCTGTTTCTAAGCAAACAAACCATAAATCTGAATATTGAAACGCATTAATTAATTTTTCTAGGATGTCTTCCACTTTGGAGAACAGCAACTTTTATAAGCTCATAAATATGAACTGAGATCTTGGAAATCAAGGCAGGTGATATGTGTACATCTTCAGTGCAGAATTAGGGGAAAAAAACAGTGCATTTTGTTTTTTAAATTGCAATTCATTATTCAAGAGGTTACCTTCAAAAAAAGAAGACCCTAACCTATTTTGTGCCGTCTACAAATTATCAAATGGAAAGCAAACCTTCCAGTTATTGTTAGAGAATGTTTCAGTCTCTAGACATAGCTGTGAATTAGACCCATTCACCATCGGAAAGCTCTCAGTTTTCTGCATTATAATTCTATACAATTTACATGCTATGCAAATCATGCTCCACTGAATACCATCTAATACATTTATTCTTCTTCAAAATTAGCTAAACACTGCCTTCTCTTCCATAACATCAATTTCCCTGCAAAAGCCGATGTAAGAGCATTTGTCTGACATGTGCTATTGCTTCTTCGCTCCTCTTTGCCAAAAAATATACGACTGGACAACGGCAAAAAATCTGCAGGGCCTCATTTTGCAAAAACCTAATTTAACATCTGGATGATGCTCAAGGTATGTTGGAGGAAAGATTAAAGAATAGAGGCCAAGTTTTCCTGGAGCTGGAGGTGGGGACTTTGGAATAGAGCACAGAAGTAGAAGGACTAAATTTACTTATATTGTTGTGGCTTTTTTTTAATGTGTATAGGACAAATTGACTTAATTCCAGAAAAGCATTTCTCACCGCTTATCTCATAATCATCATCTGTACCCTATTGGTATTATTGGAATAACTCCAGTATTCAGATGTGTTGGAGGGCAGTCACTCTAAATCTCTGAGCTTCGATTATGCTGTTTGATGGGACGGCACTGGCATAAACAGAGGATTATTTATACCCTTAAACCCAGATACGCTGGGCTCAGCAGCTACTTCACCGAGAAACATTAGGGATAACGCCTTAGAGCTGGGTCAAGTGAGAAATAGGTTTGACTTCTCTCGAGCAAAATTCAGTTGCAGCAGTCTGAAAGTGCTCTCTGCAGGAGTAATTTGACTGGGAAGGGGTCCCAGGGCTCAATTAGGAAGCAATCAACCCCATCATCAACAAATCTTATGCTGTGAGAACTGTGGAAGCCACCTCCCTCCCACAGGCCCTCCCAGATTCCCTAAGGATGGCTTTGAAGTCCAGGGCAAGGACACTGTTCCAAGAAGGCGCAGCAGGCAGCAATAGAACTTGACGTTCGGATCGCTGGGCCTGGGAGAGACATCATTTCACGGGCCCCATCTATTTGTCCCATGTGGTGGAATAAGTAGCATCACTTCGTGTATAATAACTGAGGTTCTATAGACAGACAGGGTTCAAGCCCTTCTATCTCAGCTGTGTGAGCTTGGGTAAGTCAAGCTTTCTAAACCTCAGTTTCCTCTTTCGTAAAGTGGAGATAAGATTACTACCCAACTCACAAAGTCATTCAAGGCTTAGAGAAAAGAAACCACGCACAGTGGCTGAGAATACGCGCTCAGGAAACACTAGTCACTCTTGACTGTCAGAGTCGCCTTATTCTCTCCCTACTTGTCAGGACTGGAATGACCAAGCTCATTTATTTAACCCCATAAATGCCTCACCTTCCCCTATACCAGGAAAAGTCCTTTGGAAGGGCCCTAAATGCAGTCGAATATTAACCATCTAGGCTGGCCCCATGTACAGGCCTAGGCTCATTTTTGAAGTAAGCTTGGTTTTGCAGTTGGGGTAATGCTTCAGCACCCTAGCTATGTTCCTCCAGTGCTAATCGATCTATAAGAGGTTTATATCTCTGCTCTGTATCTATAAATCTCTGACAGATTTTCTTCCTGGTAATGGGTTTGTCCTGACACCTTCCCAGGTAAATCTCATTTTTCAGTTAAAGAAATAATGTAGATGTTTAACTCATGTGATAGATCTTTACAGTAACGACCCTCAATGGCGCTCACCTCTCCACATGCATGCCTTTGGGCAGTGTCTGCACACATTGATGGTGGGCTTGGTTACATGACTTGCTTTGGCTAAAGGGACATTAGCAAATCTGACCCAAGAAGATGGTTGAAGCAGGCTTCACTTTAGGCCTGACTCTCTCTTGTTACTGGGACTCTTTTGGCACCATGTTAAGGAACTCAAGCTACCCTGCTGGAGACAAGGATTTAGCTAAAGGCCAGCACCAACCCCCATACATACGAGTGAAGCCATCTTAGATTACCATCAGGTCCCACCTGAGTTGTCAGATGCTGGCAGCCACATACGTGGCCCCAGATGAAACAAAGCCCAGGAGAGACCAGCTGAGTCCAGCCCTAATTGTCAACCTACTGAATAATGAGGAAACAAAACAGTGGTTGTTTTAAGTCACTAGGTGCTGGGGTGGTTTGTCAAAGCAATAGATAACTAATATAACTGAAATTAAAATTCATAAATACAAAAAGATAAAATAAAATAAAATTCATAAATACAGTGGCAGACATTTTCAGTCATTTTTCTGTGTTCCTAGCAAAGCAAGGTAGACTAAATAAAGCATTCACTGCTTGATAAAAGAATGTGACTCATTGTGGCAAATCCAGAAAGCCCATTTATTCATTTTAGTTGATGTTGGATAAATAAGAATAGAGGTGGGGTCTATGTGATTTTCAAAAATGTGGCAGAGAAACCATCACCTGAGCAGAGTGAAAATTTCTGAGTGGCAGGAGAGAGATTTGCTGGCAGCGAGGACATGCCAGGCTCTTGGGAATCACTCCCTGACATCATACTGTGTGTGTGCAGCACGGATTCCTCCCGATGGTTCATATGCGTGATCACACAGGCATTTTCAGCAGTTTCTAAAGAACACAGATTTTCATCTGGCAAATGGATGTAACCAAATGGTTGAGTAGAATCTGGGGGACATAGCTGAGGAGGATGGCTGCATAATCTATACTTATGACAGGGAAGTGAAGGGGGAATTTACTCTAAAAGAGTATAAAGAACTTGAAATGATGAGAAATAAAAGAGATGGATGCTTTCTGAGCAGAGAGGTCATATGAAAGCCTCCGCCTTCTGTGTGGTTCTGGCCCAAAGGGCCAAAAATAAACAACTGTAAATACTCAGCAACTTTCCCAAGCAAAAAAAGCAAGCAGAATTGGAAGGGAGTTGTATTCTTAGGTTAAGGCAACACCAAACTTGTCAGGACTGTGGGTGGAGGAGGTGGCAGTATAGATAAAAATTTTTAAGATTCAGTGGGGAAGTCAAGACTCTATAACATCCTCACAGGGACCAGGATGAAAGATTTGTTAAATACTTTGTTCTGAAGAAGACACCACGGTGATCTGAGTTGATGCTGGTGGTGACAGAGGAGAATAGAAGGGTAGAGAAGAGACACAAATGGGAAAAACACTTGGGCTTCATGTAGCTTTCTTCAAACAATCATGATCTATAATTACTATTTTTTTCTATTGGGACACCTCCTTGAAGTGAGGGAAGATTTTACCGGGGGGATTCAAAGGTTATTTTTAAAATTGAATTTTAATACTGCAAAAGGTAGCAAGGCCATTTGCTGTGCCCCCACCCTGACTCCCTCTCCCTTTTTATGGCATCGTAGCTCAGCTCTGCATTGAGGCAGCTACCCTTCCTCTCTACACAGCCCATGTCTTTGAGTAAAATGCTGATGCCACACTGGCTCCCAGGTTGGACATGTGACCTAGGTTAAGCCACCGGCACATTCTAGCCACCAAGGATGAGCACATGACCCCACCAGAGCCAATGAAACGCCATAAGACTTCTGGGCTTGAGGCATGCACTCTGCTTTGCTGGAAGCTGAGGAGTGCAGCTGCTGTCTCCTACCCTGTGCGATGGAGGAAGACATCCATACCAGGTGGACCATTGCTTGAGATCTGAATCCAGCCACCTCCGAACCTAGGCTTATCCCTTGGACGTTTCATTTACAGAACCCAATAAATCCCATTTTTGCTTAAGTCTATTTGGATTAGATTTTCTGTCACTTGCAACCAAGAGAATACGAATTACACATCCCTAATCAGATTTTTCATCTGTAGACTGGGGAAGTCTGCTAGAAGATAACATCTATCTGCAGCCTATAATTCTGATTTTAAGAGAATAATGGGGGAGTAGAAGCCTTATAATATTCTGAAGCAAAACAGGTATTTTCAGATAAACTGCATTCCATGCTTGTAATCAATTCAATAAAATTTATTGAGTGCCTGCTGTACTTTAAGTATATGTTATCTCTTCCTTTCTGCATCACCGCGAATGGTGAATGTGTATAATCACATTGAATGCCACTTATATTATGGGTCAAAATGTGCCCTCAAGCATGATACTGGTACAGTGATTTGAATCTAGTAGCAGAAAAAGCAATTAAGGTGAGAAAAGTGCATTATCACCTTTTAAATAGCATTTGTTGGAGCTGTGTGAATGTAGCCTACACCTGTGCCCAATACTGTGTGTTTTAACTAGAGCTATGCAGGCATAAAATATTCTTGTCTTGCCAACTTTCTATTAACTTGAACATACCGGGAATGCTTAGCAGCAATAAAGTACTGAAAATGCCAAGGAAATGAATGGCTTTGTGCTGTGCTACTGAAACACATCCACTGATATGTAAAATCCCACGTCCCAAGACCTCACTCATATCTGCTGACTTAAGCGGAAAGGCCTGGATCTGGGAGGTGGATTAGGCCATTTCTGAACGCTCTCCCTGCGGGGCATTTGTCTCTCTCTCTCCCCCTTTCCTTTCTTTTCTCACTCCCTCCATCCTTTTCCCCTACCTCACTCACAGTTTCCTGGGATTAATTGAGAATGTTACTCATAAGAGATCAAAAAAGATTTACACATACGGAACAGGTTATAATTTGTCAGGATATATTTCATATTTCTTAGGAAAACCCCCCAAATGTACTAAATATCCATGTCTCATTTTAAATATTCATGTGGAATCTACCTTTATTGCCCTTGAAATCCGTGTTTTCAGTGTTTTGAAGCAGACCTCACGGGCTGTGTGCGACATTCGTGCGGTCGTACATCCATGTCACATCCGAGAACGGCCGTCTGAGGCCTCCTGGTTCACGCTGACCCTCAGGTGACGTCTGTCGGGGAAGGCAGGGCGGCGTGGCACTGACCTACTTGAGGACCCCCGGCGTGTCTCTCGTGCCACCTCACTTCACCAGAAGCACCAGTACATACCGCAGCCTTTGTTGCTGAGAATCAGGGCATGGTCTACCCCGAGATTTAATCCACTCACGTGTGGTTTCATGCCTGCGTTGTAAGGTCCCCACTTTGTCTCCCCACAAACACGTGTTGGGCACTCCCTGGGCGCCAGGCACTGTGAGAGATATCTACCTGCTTCTCAGCCTCGCCTCTAATGTAAACCCCCGCCGCTAATCTCACTCAGGCTCCGCCCTAACAACAGGAATGACAGCAGCGCAGCCAGGGCCAGAGCCACTTATCTCCGCGTGCTCCACCTGATCCGAGTCCCTGGAGGGAAAAACCTCGGTCACCAGTCTCCCTTCCTGACTTTCTCGCCGCAGAGCCTCCAACTGCAGTTTATTCCCGTGCTGTGCCAGAGCTCATTTTCTCAAATGCAAGTCTGACCGTGTGGCTTCCTTGCTCACAAACCTCCCGTGGCCTCTCCCTGCCTGTAGGGTCAACGCCCATCTTTCCTCCATGACCAAGTCCTTCTAACCTGGGTGCTGCCCGCTTCTTCCCCAGCCTCCTCCCTGGTCCTGTCCCATGTGCTTTGCTCTTTCATCACTGCACCAGGCCTCACACATGCAGTACCTGCCTTGGGTGCTGTGAACATGATGTTCTCTGCTCCTCAGAAGCCCTTCTCTGCCTTCTCTGCTTAGAGAGCTCCTATTTTCTACTCATCCTTCAAGGGTCAGCTTGGGGTCACCTTGTGAGGCCCCCCTTGGTTTCTCTGGGGAGTTGTTAGTGCCCTTCTCTGTTCTCCCTGAATTCTTTTCTTTTTTTTATAAATTTATTTATTTATTTATTTTATTGGCTGTGTTGGGTCTTTTTTTTTGCGGTGCATGGGCTTTCTTTTTAGTTGCAGTGAGTGGGGGCTACTCTTCATTGTGGTGCACAGGGTCCTCATTGCCGTGGCTTCTCTTGTTGCAGAGCACAGGCTCTAGGCGCGTGGGCTTCAGTAGTTGCAGCACATGGGCTCAAAAGTTGTGGCGCACTGGCTTAGTTGCTCTGCAGCATATGGGATCTTCCTAGAGCAGGGATCGAACCCATGTCCCCTGCAATGGCAGGCGGATTCTCAACCACTGCACCACCTAGGAAGCCCCTCTCTAAGTTCTTGAGGCACATCTTTACTCCAGCTTGTTTCATACCAGCCATGATGGTGTGTTTACATGTTGAGCTATATTATTAGCCTGTGAGCTCCTAACGTGTCTTTTCCTCTCCATTTTCCCAGTAAGCAGCACAGCACTTGGTGTGCAGTAGGTATCCACTTGGTGCTATGTGGGAGGCAGGGAAATACAGAGCATGTTTCCTATCCACCCCCCCTCCTATCTAAAAGATGCGATAAGATATGCACATTGTTTGTGAAAAATTAACTAGCGGTGTGTGGTAATAATCAGAAGCCAGTGAGTAGGACAGTTTCACAGATTTGGGAGAAGAGAGGTATTATTAGGTGATGGGAAGTCAAGGAAGGATTTGATTCAGATCTTGGAGAGTTGTCTTTCAGTAGGTAGAGAGGAGGAAGATTAAGAACATAAGGAAAAGAGACAGATGGTGAGCTAAACTGCAAAGGCAAGAAAACACAGGGCACGCTCAGGGCTGGAAGGGGTGGGTGTTGGTGGGGCCAGGCTTTGAATATGAAAGGCCATGTTCAGGCTCAAGAACATGGGCTTTCTCCCGTAGGCAACGGAAAGTTTTTGACTAAGGGAGTAATTATTGAAAATGACATTTTAGGATTAATTAGCAGGATGGGCTCGAATTAGAGAAACAAGTTAGGAAGCTCTTACACAATCCAGGTTTGAGGGGATGAGCCCTCATCCATGGGAGTGACAAAAGGAATTAGAAAGAAAGGGTAGGCAACTACCCTGAGGATGGAACTGAATGGCCAGGGTGACTCCTCAGGTAGAAACAAAGAGACATAGGTGACCCAGAGATTTTAAGTCAGGGAGAAAAAAATGGTGACTTTGACAAATGTAAAAGTTAATGGAAATACTGTAGTTTGAGAGGAGACAGTGAGCTTTGTTTGAGACTGGTTACGTTTGAGAGGATTGCAGGATATCTGAAAAGAAACATCTGGCAGGCAACAAGAGATTGAGGACAATATGGTGTGGTGGTCAAGAGCAGAGGTTTAGCTAGACTGGGTTTGCATCACGGTTGCACCAGTTACTAGATGAGTGGTTTCAGTATCAGTTTCCTCACCTGAAAAGGGACACAATTGTAGCACTTATCTCATAGGGAGGTTGGGAGGATAAATGAGATTATGTACATAAAAGCGCCCCTCATACACAGTGCCTGGCACATGGTGACGGCTCAGTAAATACTGGCCATTATCACTGATAACCAAAATTGATAAAAACTCTTTAGAGTGCAGAAAATATTTTTAATCTATTTTCCCAACAATTATGTAAGGTAGGGATTATTTTTATTATTATCCCATTTTAGAGTGAGGAAACCATAGCTCAGCAAGTTTAACTTAACTAGTAGGTAGCAGAGCCCAAACTCAAATGCATGTTTTCTGTGCCCAATCCTGTGCTATTCTACTGAAACTGCTGACTCTGATTTAGATGCAGGGGACAGGGGAGAGAGAATAGGGGACCAGTCACACAATCTCAAAGCACCACCAAATTTCAGGACTGGGTTTTGATGTAAGGGTCTTATTGCCACAGTGATAGTCCTACTTGAAATATACCAAAGCTATCAAGTCCAGCAAATAATAAATTCTTAGAGAAGCAAGTCCTTAAAGGTTATTTAGTCTCTGCCAATTATTTGTTTGGCTTAGGTACTCCGATGCCCACCTCACCCCATCAACCTTCCAAGGGTCTGGTATATATCAGAGACACATCTTCTCCTTTAACTTAGAACACAGAATGCTAATAACAATCTGATACCTGTCAGCAAGAATCTCATCCGATGGGAACAGCTGCCCATAAGTGTCACATTTCAAGTGATTTCTCCAACATTAAAAAGATTGGGAAATTGTGATAAAAGATGAAATTGACAATGAGTTTCTGCCTGGTAGCTGTGAAAATGGCTATGGCTGACCCCTTTCTGTCTTTGAATTACTGCTTAGCTTTCTATCTGGACATATGGAAAGAAGAATTCTTTGGAAATGTTGCCAGATAAAGCTGGCTTACCTTGGATTCCTGAACGGACGGTATGTCTAAGAATAGACTCCAAGGGGAGATGCAAGAGAGCTGAGTGGAACCATAAGAACTGGGCATTTTGTTCACTTTTTCCAAAAACTCTTTTGATTTAAGAAGTGAATAAAGTCATGGCATAATGCCATACAGAATGAATAGTGAAGAGCCCTGGAGAAATGACAGGTACTTTTGAGAAGGCTCTATTATTAAAAGAATGTAAGGAATGAGATGGCCAAATCACATTCTTCCACCAAAGAATCAAGGTAGGAGACTGGTCTGTTGGTTTTATGAAAGGTGGAGACAGGATGTTTCAAATTCTAATCCTACCTTGGAATGCTGATGCCATCATGGCCAAGGGCATTTTTTAAATGATTTCCTTGCCTCTTTTCCCACATCTATAAAAAGGAGTTCATCAAGGGTGTTGCTGAGTTTTAATTAGTTAATACTGTAAAGTGCTTTGAAGATGAAACGAAGATTATAACTCTCCACGGTTAAGTCCTCTCTTAAGGAATGTGGGGCTGACGTTAAGATTTAACACATCATATTGTCCCAAAATAGCTTGGGGCAAATGAAGGTGGTTTAGCATTGATAGGTAACGATCCCTGACATTACCCAGATGTTGCAGCTGGGGGGTGGGGGTAGGGGAAATGATAGGACCTTCTTCTTGGGCTTTTCAGAATTTGGTTGAGAAGAGCCAGAGGAAATAGTTTGTCTCCATCCGTGAAAGAACATAGGGGCATCTAAAAAGAAATAAAAGTGGAGTATTTGTAGTGAGTCTCCACTCTCCCCAGTCCCACACCCTGCAGGCTAATCTGACCATGAACTCCAAGTGAGCCCAGGTTTGCCTTGACTCTTCCTAGCTGTGTGGTGCTGAGCAAGTTACTTTACCTCTTGAAACCTTGGTTTCTTCCTCCGTGAAATGGGATCATTCCTTGCTCCTAGGATGTGGTGAGGAGGAACTGAGATTACTGGTGTCAAGAACCTGGCATATAGTTCCTCTCTGCTGTTTCACAGTGACTGTCATCCTAGTTCTCTTCTTCCTTCAGCCCAGACTTTCTTTCTCAGAAGCTTCTGAAAGACCAACGTGGGGGATTACTATGTTCGATTCAGAGCTGCCGGGGTTGTTCTATTTACCTTCCGTATTTTCACAGGAGAATCAAAAGTGCTCATTTCCACTATGAAACAGCATTTCAGAAGAGGAGACTCTGTGTTTAGCCAAAGTTGTTTCAGGAGGAAACTCAAGTCAAAAACATTTTTTAAAGATCCTCGATTATTTTTTAAATCCCAGATCTCAGTGCAGCTGTCTTTCTGTTCCACTGTCTTGCAGCTGACAGCCTGGTATTAAATTCCTAAGAATGAAAGCTCTCTGAAAACATAACTCACTCTAAAGAGGAAAGGCCTGGGACTGCCAGGTATGTGCTTTTGAGGCTATCTACTGTCAAAGTGACCGAGGCCCTCCTGCTGGAAGTGAAGGAGCCCAAGTAGGCATTCCTGCCGGGCTCTTGTGGGTAGCATTGTGTTCCAACAAATTCCAATGCAAAATCCTCACTGAGATTCACAGCTATCTAGAATGGTTAGAGCTGGGGATGGGGGGAGGTTTAGAGATGGTGAAATTGTCCCTCTATACCCTATTTCACAATAGGGATACCAAATTCCAGGCTCCCAAGAGATGTACATATAAAATATGTCAGAATCATTCACCAGGCAGGTAAATACCACTTGGCTTTACTCATTCATGGGCCTGTCTAGCCTGCGTGACCACTGCTGTAGGAAAAAGTCATCAGGATTTAATTTATAGCTATCCGGATGGCTAAGAAGTATAAAAAGAACACCTTAAAAGATTAAACTTCAAAAAAAATTAAACTTCAAATCAGGGACAGTGAATTGGTTGAGTCCTGGAAGTTGTAAAAAGATGGATGGGACAAGCGTGTCAGGGAGAGATAGTGGATTGTAACACCTGGATTGTTGACAGTTACTCCAAAGAAATTAGCATGAAATTGCTGGTCTCCTTTCTCCTCCCTGGCTTTCTTCATTAATATCATGAATGCTGTCAGCATTGACATCTTTGAGTACAGAGGACAGAGATATGAAATGACAAGCAGAAAAAGAGACTGAATACATTTTATACTTTTGAATATACCCTCGGTGTATGGCCAGACACAAGTTTTGCCAATTGTGAACCTTCTACAGCTTGATTTATAAAGACATCCACTGTACAGGGAAGAGGGAGTGCTGGCTTTGTTGGTGCCAGGCTACCTGTTTGCGTTACAAGGTATCCACAGGAAACAGAGAACAGGAAAGCAAGGAAAGTTGTACAAGGCCACACACCTCAGATGTCCTACCTGTCTCCAAAATGCTTCACCATGGAAGGACTGAGACAGGGAAAGAGCATGCCCGCCATTCACGGCATCTGGGAAGATCAGCAGCCTCTTGGGTTCTTCAGCCTGAGTTAAACGAGGTGCATGGTCAAGAGTAGGCATGAGAGTGGAGAAGAAACCCACAGTCAGATCCCATTTCCCCTTCCCAGTAATCATCTTCCAGTCTGTCTCAGACCCCTAACAGAAGGCCAGGCAGCGGAACCTGTTGCTGTGATTTTAACATGATCTCTTGGGGGATCCTCAGCCTTGGGCGTCCTTGGCTAAAGTGGGTGTGGGGTGAGGGTAAGAGTGGGGTTGGTCTCAGGTAATGAGTCTTATGCCACAGAGGAAGGTGGTATACCATAGAAGAGAAACAGACTCTGACTATATCCTGGATGTAGCGTCAGTTACGGTGTTGCCTCAATGTCTTTAGTTTCTGTATTTCCAGAAACGAGATGAATATTCGTCCCAGCGTGCTGTCTGCAAACACCATGCACCTTCGTGACTATGCACCTTTATACACACACTCGTTCTGCCCAGGATCCCCTCTCCCACCTCTGCACTATACTCCTACTCATCCTTTCAGGTCCAACTCAAATATAACTTCTTCTAAGAAGCCAGAGTGCCATGTATTTTTCTCAGCTATAACCTTAGCAAATGGGCATAGTGCAAACATTTATTTACAAATGCATGTTTCTCACAAACTCCAAATTCCTTGACGACACAGAATCTGATATTCAATTTTTAAAAAACATTCCATGACTGGCGCACTCTGCCATATAAAATATATCTAGGGACCTCCTTGGGAATCCAGTGGTTAAGACTCTGTGCTTCCACTGCACGGGGCACAGGCCACAAAAAATATATGTAGATGTAGATATAGATATATAACATAATAAACATTTACAGAATGAAGAAATGAATGAAAAAAATCCCACGGCCAAAAATAAAAGGTAACTAACAGGGGAAAATATTTTAAACAAATATTAGAAATGATTACTCCCCATAGTCTATAAAGATATTTTTCAAATAATAAGAAAAATATGAGATAACAATGGAAAAACAGGCAAAGGACAAACACTGATAATTAATTAAAGAAGAACTATAAATAACGAATAAAATTCTTGAACACATTTCAACTTCATTTATTATCAAAGAGATGCAAATTAAAACAATCAGAACATATTTTTCCTCTATCAGTTTTGCAAAGATAAAAACATAATGTGCAGTGTTGTTGAGGGTCTAGTAAGATTGGTACCCTGGTGAGTATGAAATATAATATTTCTGGAAAGCACTTTGGATATGTGTATGCAGGTATAAAAATCTTAAAAGTGTTTTTTATATACTTTGTCCTAGTTATCCCAGTTCAAGGTATCGATCATAAAGAAATAACTAGCAATGTAGTAAAAACCCATAAATAAGGATGACATTCAAAGAAGTATTTATAGTATCAAAAATTTGAAAATAAGTGTTCAAAAATAAAAGAATGGTTTAAAAATTAACTCTATATGATGGAATATCATACAGACATTAAAAACATTTTCAAAAAATATCTCATAGGATACATAGGAAATATTTCTCATATAACATTATGAAAAAGAGTGAGATGCAAAACTGTATCTTTCATATGTTTCCAGTTTTATAAATATAGAAAGCTGGACAGATAGATATTTATGAAGAAGAACCCCCAGAAGGATATATACCAATGTAATCTGTAAATGTCTGGGTGGAGAGATCATGGGTGATTTTTATTTTCCTTTTTATAATTTTATAATCGTCTTGTTTTCTATGTTTTTCATACTAAAGTTTTATACTAGGACAAAAATGAGCTAATATTTATGCTAATATTAAAAATTTTAAAAAGAACTATGAGATATCACTACCCAACTATCAACATGGCTTAAAAAAATAGTGGTAACAACAGTGATCAAATGCTGGTGAGGATGCAGAGAAACCAGATCACTCATGTATACATGGTGGGAATGTAAAATGCAACACCCATTTGGAAAAGTGTATGACAGTTTCTTACAAAACATGTGCTTACCAAACAAACCAGCAACTGCACTTTTGGGCATTTATCCTAGAGAAATAATAACTTCATACAAAAACTTAAATGCAGGTCCTCATAGGAACTTTATTTATAATTGACAAAAACTGGAAATAACCCAGATGATGTTCAGTGAGTGAAGAGTAGAACAAATTCTGGTACCTTCATTCCATGGAACACTACTCGGCAATAAAAAGGAAAAACTAAACCATGGATACACACAACAACCTGGATGCATCCAAGGGAATTACACTGAGTGGGAAAAAAGCCAACCTCAAAAGTTTACCTACATTATGATTTCATTTATATGGCATTCTTGAAATGACAAAGTTATAAAGATGGGGAACAGACGAATGGTTGCCATATTCGGGGGAGGGGGAGGGAGGGAGGTGGTTATGCCTATGAAAGGGTAGCCCACGGGAGAATGCTGACGGAACCATTCTGTACCTTGACTGGTGGTAGTCATACAAATCTACACATGTGATTAAAATGCATAGAACCAAACACACACACACACACACACACACACACACGCTTATGAAAGTGGTGAAATCTGAGTAAATTTGGTAGATTGTATCAATGTCAATTTCCTCGTGATATTGTACTTTCCTTGTGCAAGATATTAACATTGAGAGAAACTGGTGTACAGTATAGGAATCTCTCTGCATTGCTTTTTACAGCTGCATGTGAATCTACAATTATCTCAAAATTAAAGAATTAAAAAATAAAAGAAATGGACAGGAAACTGTAAATTAAACAAGATTTAAGAAACATACCAACCAATTACAATGTGTGCTTTTTTATTTGCATCCTGATTCAAACAAACTATAAAAACATGTGACTTGTGTAAGATACTACAAATGTGAACATTGGCTGCATAGCTGATGCCCTTAAGGAATTATAGGGTTCGTTTTTTTAAGATGCAATAATGGCATTGTGATTACATTTTTTAAAGTGAGTCCTTATCTTTTAGAGATTCAAACCAAAATACTTAGAGCTATGTGATATCTATATGTGCAATCCTACCTCAAGAAACAAGAAAAATCCCAAATGAACAATCTAACTTTACACCTAAAGAAACTAGAGAAAGCAGAGCAAACAAAACCCAAAGTTAGTAGATGGAGAGAAATCATAAAGATCAGAGCAGAAATAAATGAAATAGAAACAAAGAAAACAATAGCAAAAATCAATAAAACTAAAAGCTGGTTCTTTGAAAAGATAAATGAAATCAATAAACCTCTAGCAAGACTCATCAAGAAAAAGAGGGAGAGGGACTTCCTAGATGGCGCAATGGTTAAGAATCTGCCTGCCAATGCAGGGGACACAGGTTCGATCCCTGCTCCAGGAAGATGCCACGTGCTGCAGAGCAACTAAGCCCGTGAGCCACAACTATTGAGCCCATGTGCTGCAACTACTGAAGCCCACATGCCTAGAGCCTGTGCTCCACAACAAGAGAAGCCACAGCAATGAGGAGCCCGCACACCACAACGAAGAGTAGCCCCACTCACCACAACTAAAAGAAAGCCCACGCACAGCAAAAAAGACCTAACACAGCCAATTAAATAAATAGAAAAAGAGGGAGAGGACTCAAATCAATAAAATTAGAAATGAAACAGGAGAAGTTACAACAGACACCGCAGAAATCAAAAGCACCATAAAAGACTACTATAAGCAACTATATGCCAATAAAATGGACAACCTGGATGAAATGGACAGATTCTTAGAAAGGTATAACCTTCCAAGACTGAATCAGGAAGACAGAGAAAATATGAACAGACCAATCACAAACACTGAAATTGAAACTGCGATTAAAAATCTCCCAACAAACAAAAGTCCAGGACCAGTTGGATTCACAGGTGAATTTTATCAAACATTTAGAGAAGAGCTAACACCCATCCTTCTCAAGCTCTTCTAAAACATTGCAGAGGAAGAAACACTCCCAAACTCATTCTATGAGGCCATCACCCTGATACCAAAACCAGACAAAGGTACTACAAAAAAAGAAAATTACAGACCAATATCACTGATGAATTTAGATGCAAAAATCCTCAACAAAATACTAGCCAACAGAATCCAACAACACATTAAAAGGATCATCCACCATGATCAAGTGGGGTTTATCCCTGGAATGCAAGGATTCTTCAATATATGCAAATCAATCAATGTGATACACCATATTAACAAATTGAAGGATAAAAACTACATGATCATCTCAATAGATGCAGAAAAAGCTTTTTGACAAAATTCTACACCCATTTATGATGAAAACTCTCCAGAAGGTGGGCATAGAGGGAACCTACCTCAACATAATAAAGGCCATATATGACAAACCCACAGCAAACATCATTCTCAATGGTGAAAAACTGGAAACATTCCCTCTAAGATCAGGAACAAGACAAGGATGTCCACTCTCGCCACTACTATTCAACATAGTTTTGGAAGTCCTTGCCACAGCAATCAGAGAAGAAAAAGAAATAAAAGGAATCCAAATCGGAAAAGAAGTAAAACTGTCACTGTTTGCAGATGACATGATATTATACATAGAAAATCCTAAAGATGCCATCAGAAAACTCGTTGAGCTAATCAATGAATTTGGTAAAGTTGCAGGATACAAAATTAACACACAGAAATCTCTTGCATTTCTACATACTAACAATGAAAGATCAGAAAGAGAAATGAAGGAAACAATCCCATTCACCACTGCAACAAAAACAATAAAATACCTAGGAATAAACCTAACCAAGGAGGTAAAAGACCTGTACTCAGAAAACTATAAGACACTAATGAAAGAAATCAAAGAAGACAAAAACAGATGGAGGGACATACCATGTTTTTGGATTGGAAGAATCAACATTGTGAAAATGACTATACTACCCAAAGCAATTTACAGATTCAATGCAATCCCGATCAATTTACCAATGGCATTTTTCACAGAACTAGAACAAGAAATCTTACAATTTGTATGGAAACGCAAAAGACCCCAAATAGCCAAAGCAATCTTGAGAAGGAAAGACGGAGTTGGTGGAATCAGGCTTCCTGACTTCAGGCTATCCTACAAGGCCACAGTGATCAAGACAGTATGGTACTGGCACAAAAACAGAAATATAGATTGATGGAACACAATAGAAAGCCCAGAGATAAACTACGGTCAACTCATCTATGACAAAGGAGGCAAGGATATACAATGGAGAAAAGGCAGCCTCTGCAATAAGTGGTGCTGGGAAAATTGGACAGCTACATGTAAAAGAATGAAATTAGAACATTTCCTAACACCACACACAAAAATAAACTCCAAATGGATTAAAGACCTAAATGTAAAGCCAGACACTATAAAACTCCTAGAGGAAAACATAGGAAGAACACTCTTTGACATAAATAACAGCAAGATCTTTTTTGATCCACCCCCTAGAGTAATGGAAATAAAAACAAAAATAAATAAGTAGGACCTAATGAAACTTCAAAGCTTCTGCACAGCAAAGGAAACTATAAGCAAGATGAAAAGACAGCCCTCAGACTGGGAGAAAATATTTGCAAACAAATCAACAGACAAAGGATTAATCTCCAAAATATATAAAAAGCTCATCCAGCTCAATATCAAAAAAACAAACAACCCAATCAAAAAATGGGCAGAAGACCTAAATAGGCATTTCTCCAAAGAAGACATATGGATGGCCAAGAGGCACATGAAAAGCTGCTCAACATCACTAATTGTTAGAGAAATGCAAATCAAAACGACAATGAGGTATCACCTCACACCGGTGAGAATGGGCATCATCAGAAAATCTACAAACAGTAAATGCTGGCGAAGGTGTGGAGAAAAAGGAACGCTCTTGCGTTGCTGGTGGGAATGTGAATTGATACAGCCACTATGGAGAACAGTATGGAGGTTCCTTGCAAAACTAAAAATAGAGTTACCATATGACCCAGCAACCCCTCTGCTGGGCATATACCCAGAGAACACCATAACTCAAAAAGACACATGCACTCCAATGTTCACTGCAGCACTATTTACAATAGCCAGGATGTGGAAGCAACCTAAATGTCCATCAACAGATGAATGGATGAAAAAGATGTGGTACATATATACAATGGACTATTACTCAGCTGTAAAAAGCAGTGAAACTGGGACATTTGTAGAGACATGGATGGACCTAGAGACTGTCATACAGAGTGAAGTGAGTCAGAAAGAGAAAAACAAATATCGTATATTAACATATATATGTGGACTATAGAAAAATGGTACAGATCAACCGGTTTGTAAGGAAGAAATAGAGACCCAGATGTAGAGAACAAACATATGGACACCAAGTGGGGAAAGCATGAGGGTTGCGGGGGGGAATGAATTGGGAGATTGGGATACCAAATTGTACACTCTAAATATATGCAGTTTATTGTATGGTAAAAAAAAGAAGAAAAAAAAAAAAGAAATGGACAGGAAACTGTAAATTAAACAAGATTTAAGAGATGTATCAACAATTGCAATGTGTGCTTTTTTATTTGGATCCTGATTCAAATAAACTATAAAAACATGTGACTTGTGTAAGATACTACAAATGTGAACATTGGCTGTATAGTTGATGCCCTTAAGGAATTACAGGGTTTGTTTTTTTAAGATGCAATAATGGTATTGTGATTACATTTTTTAAAGTAAGTCCTTATCTTTTAGAGATTCAAACCAAAATATTTAGAGCTATGTGATATCTATATGTGCTTCAAAAAAATGTGAGGGGAAAAGAGGATAAGGTGGTGATTAGTTAAGTTTAGCCACAGATAGGTGTGAAACTGACGTACATTATAACAGACTATTTTTGGGTATTTGCACAATTCTCCATAATAAACCTTTTTTTTTTAAATAAAGAAAAAAATTTAAAAGGCCAGCTCTCCAAGGAAACCCTTCCAATGTACTTATCTGCTATCAGTAGAGCATGTGACTTTCACCTGAGCACCTTGGGAGTACCAGGCACTGTGCTAGGCTTTGAAGATATGGCTGTAAACAAGCTGCTCCGTCCCAGGGCTCAAAGGCTAGTAGGAGTAGAGAGACTGTGAAAACAAATAAGTACATTTCTAGATGGTACGTGCTAATAAGGATTGTACATAGTGAAGGAACTGCCTGTTCTTTGCACCAGTGAAATGGTCTCTGGGCAGAATCCTGAAGGACATACTGCAGCCTGAGTCTGTTATAGTGGGGAGGAGAGTTCTTTAAACCCGGACTCGATTCCTAAGTAGGACCGAGCATCACCTATTTTCACATCAATGCTTTTCATTTCAGAGCGTTTCCAACCCAAATTATATTACATCCTTATTGTCAACTGACTCTGCTGTCACCTTCAGGGAGTAGCTGAAACAAGGCTAATGATGTTTACTGAAGTCTTTCAGTTCTCATAACAGGATGATTTTCACTCAGATTCAATCTCTCTCATCACCAACCACCACCTCCAAGGTCCTTGAACCTTTCAGCTGTGGTTCCATTGTCTGGATATTGAATCAGAGGAAAACTGTTAAATGAGCCTTTTCAAGGGAAGGAAACTTGTTTAAATATGCCTTAGGAAAAAAAAAAGGATATATTGCACTTGATCAGGTGAGTGATTCATTTCACCTTGATAAAATAGAAAGGCAAATAAGAATAAGTTGTTTCTTTCATTCATTCATTCTCTCTCTCTCTCATATCACATTATGGCTGCTGCCTAATCAGTTGTAATAACGTAAAGGATGCCACGCAGTTAACAGTATTAAGGCCATAAATTACATTTCATAGAGTGGTTTCTCCACAAAGCCACTTGGCAAAGCACACTGTGATTAATGTCACACTAGGGAAGATGTGATGAAGGTGAAAACAGAAAAGGAGAGGTGGCAGCAAATGAGACACAGGGACAATGACAATGGTGGCGTCAGCCTCCTCAGCACTTGGCCTGAGGGGCCAGCATCCTCAAGACTTCACAACTGGTGGGCGACACCTGCTTAGCTTATAAAAACAAGCCAATTACCCAACACTGAAGAAAAGCATTAACCTCGGTCCTGGGTATTGTTGTTGACATGCATTATTTATCAGTGCCGTGTTCCATCATTGCTAAATAGAGAATCGATAGATTAAAATATAAAAGACCTACAGAAATCACAATCACCAAATAAAGGTAAATCGTCTGCTGGGACTTACCACAAGGCCTGGCCACTGGTGCAAAGCATTTGTTTCTGGCTTCGCCATTTGTCACTATTGATTCTGCCTGTGAGAGAGGACAAGCCCCCACGGCCGTGACAAAGAATGATTTATCCTCCCTCACAATACAATTTGCAATCTTCAGTCTCATTTGAATCCTTAGCTCAAGAGTCTTTATTCTGATAGGAGAAACAAACCATAAAGGAATTAGGCTTTTGTCTTGGAAGTCTGCCTATAATTACTTTTAGTATCAAATGATTCCAAAAGGTGGAACAGAATGATTTTGAGGGATACAAAGCTTGGCCCAGATAATAGGTTTGAATGCAGTACACAACAGGCTGTGCCTGGAAGCAGAGAAAGGCAAGTCTGTGATGGTAAGAAGAATAGAAGGAAAATGTACTCACCTGGGTCGACCCTAGAGCTCTGCATCTTTCCAAGGAGTTGCTCACTTATTACATCCATGTTGTTTAACAGCCTGGTTTTCCAGTTAGGAAAACCATTCTTTGGGGAAACAACCAACCAACCAAACAAACGGTTTAATTACCCCAGCTGTCTTTTATTTTGAAAATAAGGAAAAACAACCCATTCTAACCAAGTCATAATTGGTGAGATAAAAAATATTTTTCCAGGAACTTCCCTGGTGGTCCAGTGGTTGAGAGTCCACCTTCCAGTGAGGGGGACCAGGTTTGATCCCTGGTTGGGGAACAAAGATCCCACATGCTGTGGGGCAAGTAAACCTTTTTGCCACAACTACTGAGCCCATGCGCTCTGGAGTCTCTGCACCACAACTAGAGAAGCCCACTGGCCACAACAAAGAGCCTGTGCACTGCAACAAAGGATCCTGCATGCCCTAGCAAAGATCCCACTTGCTGCAAATAAGACCTGACACAGCCAAATAAAATTAATTAATTAATTTAAAAATATATATCAATAAAAATGTATATTTTTCCAATATAATTCAATAAATTCTTATAGAGCTTCTATCAAATACCATCACTAGGCACTAGGGGATCCATGTTCATTCATGAAGTATTTACAGAGTGCCTGCTCTTTGCCAAACAGTAGGCAGGTACTGGTGATACAGTAATGAACAAGACTCCCTTCTGGCTTAGTCCATCCAGGCTGCCATAACAAAAATATCATAGATTGGGGGGCTTATAAACAATAGAAATTTATTTCTCATAGCTCTGGAAGTTTGAAGTCAAAGATCAAGGCACCAGAAGGTTCAATGCCTGCTAAGAACCAGCTTCCTGGTTCATAGACATCCGTTTCTCCTATCCTCACATGGCAGAAGGGATGAGGGAGCTCTCCAGAGTTTCTTTTGTAAGGGCACTAATCCCATTCATGAGGACTCCACCCTCATGACCCAATCACCTCCCAAAGACCCTGCCTCCTTCACCAACCACCCTGAGGGTTAGGATTTCAACAAATGTAGTTTAAGGGGACACAAACATTTGGTCTTCAGCAACTTCCGTCATAGAGCTTATAGCCTGGCAAGGGAGACAGTCATTGAACAAATAATCACGCAATTAAGTAACTCACTGAAATTGTGGAAATCGATGGAGATGTACAAGTGCTGTGAGAAAGTATGGTGAGGGTCTGGCTGGTCTGAGCACTTGAGGAAGTCTTCCCTCAGCAAGTGATGCTTAAGTTGAGAACCAAAGGAGTTAGCAAAGTGCAGAAGGGGGCACATTGGGAGGTGGGATGTAGTATGATCTCTTTCTCCAAAAGCTATAGACCTGGAAGCCAGAAATATAAACAAGTAGTTCCGACCCTATAATGACTGCTTAGTGCTCTATGGAAGATGTGCTGTGGGACTGTGGATGGATTCCTGCAGGGTGAGCCTTCCTGAGTCTGATCCTGAACCCCAGGCTACAGAGTAGGAAAGAGCAAAAATTAACACGGTGACACCATGGAACAAGAACAAGAGAGAGAATTATTCTTCCTGGCTTGTCTGCTGATGAACTGTCAGTGCTTGATAAACAGAAAATATGTGACTGTCCTTGTTATTATTTCCTCACTCAGACAAGACTTCAGTTTTTAATCTCTCTTTTGAAAGATAAAAGTGAGGACTTGGCAAAGATGCAACGTATTCTAGATCTGAAAAATTAAAATTTTTCTTCCTTTAGCTCAATGCTGCAAAATATGCCATGGTGAGTGCTATTTAAAAAAAAAAAAAAAAAGCATGGTTGTTTTATGAGGTGATGCAACATGTGACTGAAAGTAGGCCAAACATGTGAATTGATTCTGCAAACTTTTGTTCCTTCATTCTTTCACTCATTTAACAGCTATTTAATGAGCATCTACTACATGCTTGGCAGACAAGGTCCTTGTCCTTATGGAGCTTGCATGCTAGTAGGAGAGAGATATCATAAACAGATATAGCTTTAGGCAGTTATAAGTGCTGTGAGAAAGTAAAGTGGATTCAGGTAATGGAGAAAGATGGGAACGAGGATAAAGAGAACCTACTAGGATACATGAGTCAAGAAAGTCCTTCTGCAGGGCCAGCTTCATGAGTAAGTTTATCAGTGCAATTGCACAAGCTACTGGGCTCAGGCTCTGTGCCTGGGGTTTAATTCTCTGCAGCTGACGTCTTCAAAATTTTAATAGCATTATTTTTGAGTTTGTGATTTGTCAGTGAAGTCTGATGGGAACAATGGAGCACATGGCCAGGGCTTGGAGCTTCAGTTCCCGTGGGGCCGTTCCTCCTGCCACCTCCCTTGGGTTCTTGGCTGCCCACTCCCCCAGGCTCCAAGCAACTAGGGCCACCCACTGCCCCAGTGGGAGTCCAAGGGCCAGCACAGCAGGAGTCAGAGGGGCACAAGGTGGGGGCACCTATGAAGGTCTGCTCTTAACCCAGGAGAATCCTTGTGCCCAAAGGAGCATGACATTAATTGGCAAATAAAACACACCATGATGGGTCAAGAAAGACCATGGGAGAAAGGAAAAACCTTTTCATCCTGCTTTTTGAACAAGGGGCCCTGCCCCACATTTTTACAGTGCACTGGGCCCTGTAAATTATGCAGCCCTGGCTTCTTGAGGAGGGACACTTTGAGACTGAAAGAAGGGAAAATGTGGGTGTCAGCACACCAAGCAGGAAGCTTTCAGTGCTGAGGCCCTCAGGCTGGAACAAGCTTGACAAGTTGGAGGAACAGCAGGAAGGCTGGTGTGGCAGGAGTGTGGCCAGCAAGTTGGAGGGTGAGGGGATGAGCAGAGACATAGCCGGGGGCCAAGGGTGTGGGGCTTTGTAGGTCATGATAAGGAGGCTGGCTTCCAGTCTAGATCGAAGCTGGGGAGGCATTTTAAGCAGGAAAATTGTGCAGTCTGATTGATATTTTTAAAGGCTGTGTTTTGGAGATGGTGAGATTGATCTTATTTTTAGTTTATTAATGTCTTAACTCATTCCTATCCCATCTTGTCATTGAAGGGGTTGGGTTACCATGAATGAAGACAATGATAGAGGCATGGATGCCAGTGCTGTGACAGGGAAAAGACAGGGTGATGTGAGCCATCATCCCTGAGATCCTGGGGGAGAGCTGGGTGTATGTGGAAGCAGGAAGGAGTGAGTTGAGGGGAAGAGTTCAAGGCCTTCATTCTCCTCTGAGAAGTGAGCAGCAAAGTCACGTACTACGAGGGAGGGTGGCTGGGGAAAGGCATCCGCGGAGAGAAGTTCTGGAATGTCTTTTGAGAGCAGAAAGCAACCTTGGGACAAGGGTAGAGGACTCTGGCAGCACAAATGGCCTGACTGGTGAGAAACCCTTCTCCCTTCTAAAAGTAACCTCCTCACCTCCATTCTGAGCCCCACTTTTTACCACTCCAGAAGGATCTCCCACACTGAATCCCACTCTCCCTAAAAATGCACAGATTTCCTTTTTTTTTTTTTTTTTTTGCCATCCCACTCAGCTTATGGGATCTTAGTTCCCCGATCAGGGATTGAACCTGGGCCCCTGCACTGAAAGCACTGAATACTAACCACTAGGCAACCAAGGAACTCTCAACAGATTTCCAACTTTTAAACCACAAAATGCCTTGTGACAGCCCTGTTCCAGTCATTTTCCTATGTCTTATCTTCCATCTGTATCTTTAACATCTGGTGCCTTCTCCACCTGCTCTTCCATATTCCCCCCAACTCATTGCTTCATCTCTTGCCATATGATTTTACTCCAGCATGTGATGGAAATTTCCCTTAAAGATCACCTACAATTTTCACCCTATTCTTGTCTTTGATTGTATGTGTGTGCATGTGTTGTGTGTGCACTTAACCTGTAAAAGCTTCTCTTTTTCTTTGCCTCTACCTCTCATGTAAAACTCTTGTTCTTAACTTGCCGGATACTGACCTGCCATGATTGTCTTCCACCTCTCTGATCACAGTGACCTATATCTTCTTTGTAGCTCCCAGTCTCTCATCATGGGCACCAACAAACATTCAGCTCCGGCTCACTGCTTGACCTAGTCACCTCCCTAGGAGGCTTAACTATTTTCTGTCATCAACTATCTCAATGAACATGGCCTCCCAGCTTAATGACCAACTCTCGGTATATGATTTGCAAACACACCTTTAGTCCAAACTTCTCTCTCCAGATTCTGTTGTCATATTTCCAAAATCATCATATCTAAAAATTTGCTCAAAATTTTTCCTGCAAAAATACCTCTTCAGGTTCCTCAAAAAGTTAAAAATAGAGTTAACATATGATCCAGCAATCCCACTTCTGGGTATATTTCTAAAATAATTGAAAGCAGGGACTCAAAGAAATATTTGTACATCCCTGCTTATAGCAGCATTATTCACAATAGCCAAAAGGTAGAAGCAGTCCAAGTTGCTTCCCATTGATGGATGAATGGATAAGTAAAATGTGGTATATAACATACAATGGAATATTATTGAGCCTTAAAAAGGAAGGCACTTATGGCATGTGCTACAACACGGATGAAAATTGAGGACATTATGCTAAGTGGAGTAAGCAAGTCATGAAAGGACAACTATTGTATGATTCCACTTAGGTACCTAGAGTAGTCAAATTCATAGAGACAAGATAGAATGGTGGTTGCCAGTGGGTTAGGGGAAGAGAGAATGGGAAGTTAATGTTTAATGGGTACAGAGTTTCAGTTTTGCAAGGCAAAAGATTTCTGTGGAAGGATAGCAGCACAACAATATGAACGTACTTAATCCACTGACCTGTACACTTTACAATAGGCAAAATGGTAAAAATTTAGTGGCATGAGTATTTTCCTATAATTTTTAAAAATCCCTTTTCAGTTTCCAAACTTTGATTTTACTCTTCTTGTGCCCACCATGCTACCAATTGTGGAGCTAATGTTCACTGTTCCCTATCCTTATCCTCTATACATCGATATTGTCTTTCAAGCATGTCACAGATATATTTCTTCTTCATTCCTATCGATTCATCCACCCAAGACACAGACTTTGAAGAGATGTCAGAGGCCTAGCTTCCCCTTCCTCCTATATCTGGAACCCTCTCTAACGTCCCTGGCCAAGATGATTCAATCATCTATTCATTCAACAAATATTTATTGAGAATCTACTATGTATACAGGAAATAGAGCGCTAGACAAAGAAGGCAATGTTCCTGCTCTCATGAGGTATATATTATAGTCAGGCAGACAGACTACAAATGAGTAAATAAATGAAATCATTTGAGACACTGACAACTGGTAGAGAAAAAACAAAACACACTGTAATGTAGTAGAAAGTGATGATGGAGGAGGTAGGATAGATAAATTGAGTGGTCGGGAAGTCCTTTTTGAGAAAGTGACATTTCAGTTCAGACCTGGATGACAAGAAGAAGACAATCATGCTAAACTTCCAGAGTAACTAGGCTGGGGACATCTGGTATGAAGGCTCTTGGGCATGAACTTGGCTTGTTTGGGAAACAAAACAAAACAAAACAAAACAAAACAAAACAAAATGGCTGGTGTGTCTCGAGTGCAGTGAGCTAAGAGAAGAACCATAAAAGATGAATTTGGAGAGGCAGCTGAGGCCAGACCATACGGGGCTTTTTAGGTTAGGCTGAGGAGCTGGAGCTTTATTCTAAGTTCAAGGTGAAGACATAGGAGGGTTAAGGCAGTGATGTGATTTGTTTTGCTTTTTTCTATAAGATCGCCCTGGCTACTGATGAGAGGGAGAGCAATCAGGAGGCGTTTGGGGGAGTCCAGCTGACAGACAATGGTGGCCTGGACTGGTGAGAGCAGTATAGGTGGAGGCAAGTGGACAAATATATGTTCGAAATATTTTGGAGATAGAAATTATAGGATAGTGTTGATGGATTGGATGGGGGATAAAGAAAAGGGAAGAACTAAGGATGACTCCTAGATTTTGGCTCAAGCAATGGATGGATAGTGATGTTATTTCATGGGGTGGGGAAGTCTGGGGTGGGACTGGTTGGAGGGTGGAGAGAATCAAATATCTGCTTGCACATTCCTAATAATGGGACAATCACTGCAGGGACAGGCTCTCATGCCACTGGTATTAGAAGAGTCTTATACTGAGTCCAAATGTTTCCCTGCAAATTTACTCATTCATCCTGATTCTTTTCCTTCAACAAAATGAATTGTCTTTCCTCTTTCCTGTGTGACAGTCCTTTTCTTTACCTAGGTTGAGGAGAATTATTATACCCTTCTAGGTTTTCTCTTCTCTGAGCTAAATATCTCTAATTTACTCAATTTTTTTTCTTATTCCTGGATCACTGCAGATTCAGACTAGTCTTCCTTCTACATCATACCAGTCTACCATGCAAAATTCAGCTGGGTCTATCTTCCTACTGTACCAGCTATTAACCACCTAGGGCTAGGCAGTGTCCTGGGAAAATATATGTAATAGGTGCTAAAATTCGATTTTTCTATCTCAGTTTTGCTAAGGCAAGAAGACAAGAGGTGCTATATCTTAAAAACACTGTCATGCAAAAATTTCACAGTTAGCGGCTGAGAAAATTCTTAAACCCTTTGCCCACGTCTTAAATCCTTTGCCCATGTCTTTAATATATAAGAGCTGAGGATGGAGATTGAGAGATCTGTGCAATGTGTGACCTGGCTGTGAATCCTGTTCCTCCCAAGGGTGGGGGGAGGGCTGCTTCTCTTTCACCTCAGGTCAAGGGAAAAGGGCTTCAGGGGATCATTTGGCAAGTTTGATGTGTGAACAGCAAGGTTGGGGGGAATCAGAGGAGTCAGGTTACTGACTCCTGCCTGGAAAATCTAAAAGGTAAAGATGGGCTGGCTAGTTGTTCTGTTGGCAAAGGTAGAAGAGCAGTGGCTGCATTAGCAGCCTGTCCTGGGGTGTAGGGGCAAAGAATGTGAGGCTATTTCTCATGGAACTCATGTGGATCATGTGGGGATGAGGGCTGGCTTGGAGCCATTTTGAACTCTGCCCAAGGGAACCATCTGGAGGTCTATGCAGCAAGGGCTGCTGGAAACTGGGGCTGAGGAGGGTGTCATTTAGAGGAAACTGTATCACCCGTGTCACAGGAATTGCTGTTGAACCCTCCCAAAGAAGCCTCCCAAAAACCTCTAAAAAGGCCCAGTAGAGAGTCAGCTTTAAAATACATCCCCAGGGACTTCCCTAGTGGTGCAGTGGTTAAGAATCTGCCTGCCAATCCAGGGAACACGGGTTCGATCCCTGGTCCAGGAAGATCCCACATGCCGTGGAGTAACTAAACTTGCGTGCCACAACTACTGAGCCCGCAAGCCGCCAACTACGGAAGCCCACTCACCTAGAGCCCATGCTCTGCAACAAGAGAAGCCACGGCACTCAGAAGCCTGTGCACTGCAATGAAGAGTAGTCCCCACTTTCCACAACTAGGAAAAAAAAAATAGGTCCCCAAACAGTGAAGCCACTAATCAAGTAGGAAATTCTCTGCTTCCTTTAGCTCTTATCCCCTGTCCCCCTTCAACCACTGAAAGACCAGAAATTACACTTAGCTACAAGGGTGATGAGAGGTGAAAGCAGTAGGTGAGCAAAAGAGACATTACACTCTTCCTTCTCCCTCCCGCAGGAAGACCTAGCTGGGAGATAGGAGGAGGTTCAGCTTTAAAATTCTGATTATTAGATGACCCGCACACTATTAATTACCAAGCTAAAACTGTGATTACGGTTTAAAGAGACTCTAAGGGTGAGCAGAACTTGCCCCATTTTTAAGACACCGTGGAATTTCAAAACAGAGTCTCTTCTGATTACATTTCAAGAGTCCTCTCAGTTCAACATTCTGGTTACACACAGATGAAAGAAAATTTCACTGTCATTCTCTTGCTTTAAGATCTTCCTTCAATGCCTTTACATTTTAGATTAAATCTAAACTCCCAAGCATAGAGCTTGATGTCCTCTATAACCCAATCTCATATATATTTTTCAACTAAACCTCCCACAATTCCAAACGGAACACTTGACCTCAGTCCGGTGTTCTGTGCTTTGTAATAACAGCTAATATTTATTGGATATTCATTATGCTATGCATTATATCATTTAATCCTCACAACAACCTTTTGAAATAGGCATTATTATTATTATTATCCCCATTTCACAGAGGAAGGAACTGAAAGGAATAATAAATGATGAAGCTGTAATTGGAATCCAGGCAGTCTGACTCCAGAGCCCACAATCCTGACAGCTAAACACATTGCTTCCTCTCTATGTACATATATTCTTTGCTCTCAGTCTACTTTTAGCATACTCCCCTACCCTCCTCTCCTCTGCTTTTGCCATCCCAGATATATCTTTCAAGTCCCAGCTCAAACTCTTCCTCCTCTGTGAAGCCTTCCCTAATTTTTTCACAGTTGTCTCTATTCTCTGAACTCCCAAAACATTTAACCCATGTCAAGGGCTTTAAAACTTAAACTCATGCTGTTTGTTTCCCTATTATCCTTTTGGGCATATCATTTGGGTAAGTCCCTATAAGTTCCTTCAAGGATAAGGGCTGTTGCATGTTATTCTTGCATTCACCAGGGCAGTGGTTTTCCAACTTTAGCACAGAAAGGTAGTAAAGAACAGTTCAAAGAGTAAGAAATGCAAATGACACTTAAATGTATAAAAAGATGCTGGACCTCAATATAATAGGAAACTTGCAAAGTCTCACCGAGTTACTATTTATCACCTGTCAGATAGACAGAAATCCAAAAGCATGACAACATATTCTGATGACCAGGTTGTAGGGAAACAGGACCTCTCACACATTGCTAATGGGAGTGAGAGATGATACAACTCTCATAGAAGGGACTTTGGCAGTCTAGCAACATTACATGTGCATTCCTTTTGACCCAGTAATCTCACTTTTGTGAATTTATCCTAAAGATACATTGGCAAAAATCTGAAATGCTGTATGTTCAAAGCTATTCTTTGCAGTACTATCTGTAAAAGTAAAAGACTGGAGAAAAACCAATGTCAATCAATACAGGCCTAGTTGAATAACTATGGTACATTCATATAAAAGAGTACTGTGCAGGAATGAGGAAGAATTGCTACAGAGCGCTTTGGATGATCTCCAGGATCTATTGTTAAGTGAATAAAGGAAAGCGAAGAAAAATGTGTACAGTATGCTACTGTTTGTGTAAGAAAGGTAGAAGTATGACTATATATTTGCTTATTTTTTCAAAAAGAAAGAATAAATTAAAAACTAACAAAAAATAGTTATCTCTGATAGGGAGAAATAGAGAGAAAACTGGAATGAAGGTAGATCTCACCAGATGTACCTTGCTTTATAGTTGTAACATAATTCCAAAAGAAGAGTAAACCAAAAGAAAATATTAGAAACAAATGGAAACGTGTGTGTGTGTGTGTGTATGAATTGAACAATTGGTTTCTCACTGTTTGAATGGGAGATTGCAGATAAGCAAGAGGAGGAAGCCAGAATCATTCGTGTGGTAATAAATTAGAGTTGGAGACATTAGTGTAAACTCATGTTTAGCTTCATATGGATACAAATAGTTATAAGTGGAAATATTTATACACAGGTTAGTATACATGCATGTATTTCCTTGGCCTGCCAACTGCTTAGAGGCAATGACACCCCAACAGCAACAAGCACCCTTAACACCCAGATCTTGGTTCCTAATACCATTCCCTAACAGAAGGAACCTGGGTTCTTTGGGGAAATGGCCAATTCTAGGACTGGAGTAGGAAATATAGAACATAATCCTGGAGCATAGATAATCCTAGTACCGCAAAGAAAGGAAGTGCTCACAAAAATTGTGGAGGCATGTCAAAAGCACACAAAGCCACCTGAAGAGCTCCCAATGGTCAAAATGGAACCAATGTGAGCAGCAAAATAAATGAAGTAGAATTGGATTACAGCCTAAAGTATAAAATAACTATAATATGAGATTAATTAATTATAAAAACAAACAGGGGCGACAAATCTCCCATGCAAAAGAATTCCAAATAATTTACGTAATAGATATCCAACTTCAAGGAAATGGAGCGTAACTCCCCACTTCTTAAGTACAGGCATCAAGTAGTGACTTCCGAGGAGTACAGTATGGAAAGGGGGGGAAAAAAGTAACTTTATAGTAGAGAAACCTGACAAACACTACCTCAGCCAGGTGATCAAGGTTAACATCAATAGTGATGTCACATCGATAGTATGTACCCTTGACATGATATAATGAAAATGACACTTTACCTCTGTGGTCTTCCTCCCCAAAACATATAATTTAATCTCATTATGAGAAAAATATGAGACAAATTCCAATTGAGGGACATTCTACAAAAACCTGACCAGTACTCCTCAAAACCATCAAGGTCACCCAAAACAAGGAAAGTCCAAGAAACTGTCACAGCCAAGAAAAGCCTAAGGAGACATGGTGACTAAATGTAACGGGAAATCCTGGATGGGATCCTGGAACAGAAAAAGGACATTAGGTAAAAACTAGAGAAGTTTGAATAAAGCATGAACTTGAGTAAGATATCAATTTGGGTTCATTAATTGTGACAAATGTATCACCTTAATATAAGGTGTTAACAAAAGGGAAACTGGATGTGGGATATATGGGAACCCTTTGCCCAGGACTGATGAGCAACAGGCACCCCTGGACCCCAGAATGTAATCTCTAAATACCCTTTCCCAATAAAAGGAATCAGGACTCCTTAGAGAAATGGCTAATTACAGTTCTGAGGTAAATGAGACTAGAGCATCTTGTTATACAGGAAAGCAAGGAAATTATGGAGACTATGGGTTCGTGACAAAAATTCCCCAGCAATACAGGACCCAACCTGAAGTGGCTCCCATTGGCCAAAGATGGGAGAGTTTGAACATGAAAAAGAGTAGCAACTACAGTGGATTAAAACACATTAAATATTATATTGTACAACACAGGAATATAGCCAATATCTTATAATGACTGTAAATGGAATATAACCTTTAAAAATTGTGAATCACTATACTGTACACCTGTAACTTATATAATATTGTACAGCAACTATCCTTCAATTTAAAAAGTAAATGAAAATAAAACATCGAATCTATAAAAATCTATGAGCCCATAATGTCCCTTCCCCTCCATCCTACGATTAAGAAGACTTCGTTGGTCACCTTTTGGGAATACTAGGGTATCAGTCATTCTGATAAAAATAAAAATGATACATAAAGGGCAAGAATAAAGTTTTTATCTTGCGTTTCTTGTATAGACTATATTTCTTGATAACCAAATAGTTCGTGAAGGAAATTTCTTCCATATAGAAGATTCACAGTTAATAAATGCAGGAGGAAAGATAGCACTAAAAAAAAAAAAAATCATTTTGTAACCTCTCATGAAATAGTAGAAGCAGGCAATGACCAAATTGGTTGCTAAAAACCATTAAATAAAATGTTGATGCAGTTTATTGTCTGATAACTGTATCTCAATAAAAGTTCTTAAAAAAAATGTTGATGCTGAACTTTAAAACAGATGGATCAGACTGACAACTCTTAAACCCACTGACCAATCTTAATTAAAAGTGAAATAGCTGGCTATCATGTTTTTCACCTGAGGAATAGTCTTACCAAAAAATACTGAATCTAATCAAGCCTCTGACTATCAGCTTATAAAAAAGTAAGAGAGATGGGGGAACGTGTCAAAACCAGCACCGTGCGGATCCACTCAGTTAAACCCAGAATGTGGGAAATTCTACAGAACAGATGATACACTTTCCTCAACAAATAAATAGCATTAACGTAATGGGGAAGGACTGCTACAAATTAAAAGAGACACACCAACCAAACACAATGTGTGGATCTTTTTGGATCCTGATTTAAATGAACCAAATACCAAAAAAAAAAAAAGCCATTTTTGAGACTACTATGCAAAACTGAACATGGACTGGGAATTTGACAATATTAAGAAATTATAGCTAATGTTGTTGAGTGTGATGATAGTTATTTTATTTATTTATTTTTTGAAAGTCCTTATCTGTTGGAGGAACACACTGGTGAACGAACGTCTGGGATTTACTTTAAAATACTGCAGTACCACCTCCTTCAAAAAAGTAGATAGAATTGAAACAAGAAAAACAGAATGCTGATAGTTATTGAAGCTGAGTGGTAGGTGGGCACATGGGGTCTATTATACTGTTCTCTGTAATGCTGTGTATGTTTAACATGTTCATGATAAACAATTTTTTAAATTTTTTTAAATTTTAACTCACATGCACCTTTTTTCGATTGATTTGTTTGTTTGTTTATTTTTGGCCATGTTGGGTCTTCGTTGTTGAGCGCAGGCTTTCTCTAGTTGTGATGAGTGGGGGCTACTCTTCCTTGTGGTGCGCAGGCCTCTCATTGCAGTGGCTTCTCTTGTTGCAGAGCACGGGCTCTAGGCGTGCGGGTTTCAGTAGCTGCAGCACACTGGCTCAGTAGTTGTAGCTCCCGGGCTCTAGAGCACAGGCTCAGTAGTTGTGGTGCATGGGCTTGGTTGCTCCGCAGCATGTGGGATCTTCCCAGATGAGGGATCGAACCTGTGTCCCCTACATTGGCAGGTGGATTCTTAACCACTGAGCCACCAGGGAAGTCCCTAAAATCTTGTTTAATTAAAAAAAAATGGTGCAGGTTTGGGGGCACAGTGGTTAAGAATCCAGTTTTGATTCTAGATTGGGGATCTTTTAAACAAGCAGCCCACGTGATTCTGACCCAGATAGCCTAGGACCAGATTGAGGGACTCTGCTCCAGTGTCACGCTGCTCTAGGTAGCAAACAAACCCTCAATACCTATTTATTGATTTACTGATTTTGATCAGGAATTGAAATTGGAAAATTCTTTGCATATGGGAAAGATCAAATGTGAGAAGAACTCGCAAAGAGAAGTATTTCATGGGCCTGACCAGATGCCCACCTCTTAGGGTTTCATACTGTCAACATTTCTGTCAGAGCCCATTTTATAACAGGGTATTCTGGATTTTCCAAACTCATTAACTGAAGGGTCAGTTGGATTCCAAAGACTTCCTAAGTGGGTGCCAATTCTGCAATTCTCTTTCCTCCAGCTGTGGGGCTGTGCATGGGTAGAGTTTCTTGAGTACGGTTAGTTGCAGGGTCCGGCAGTCTCCTTTTCTCTCCTTCTATGCTAAGAAGAGCATGTTTTCTGAGGCTCATGACCCTTCCATCCTCTCATTTTGCTTAGATGCATATTTCAGCTCACTTACCGACAGCAATAAAGAAGGAAATCATCAGAGCCTGTGCTTCTGTACAGCGGTCCCCCAAGAGCTAAGAAAGCAGATCTGTTTAGGCAAACCAGACACGAGAACCCTCCCGAGGCACCTGAGCTACTGAGTAATTGGGCTGCAGCTGCCTTTCCTCCTCCTGCACTCACTCCTGGTTCAGCTTGCAGACTACAGGGATTTACCAGTTAATTGGCTGTTTCTATGATTGTCATTCACTGAGGCTCTCTTCCCTATGCTTTGTTACTACAAAACACTTCTTTTAAAATTATTTGCTTTCCTACGGATCCTGAAGAAAAATGAGCAACACTAACAGCTTTAGGGTTTGTTAAAAAGAGGCACGTCTATCTGGGGAGATGGTGTGTGTCGTGGGGTTTGAGGCGTTGCTGTGAACAGGGAGCGGAGTGGAGCTGGGACTGGCATCCTGGGTTATATATTACATAAAAGCGCTGGGCGAGTTGCAAGTCTCAGAACCAGTTGGGCAGGTTGAGTTTCTTTTTATTTTTCACCACTCAGTTGAACAGAGGAAACCTTCAACTTCATCAGGTGAATGGTTTACCTGGAATTGCTGGGAAAGTTTAGCAGCTGGGGCCTAGCTTCCATGGCTCTTCATCCTTTTGTCTAAGTGCTGGACCCCCAAACAGAGGCAAGGCAACAGAACTGAGTGAGAGGTCCAGGGGACCCACCAGGTATCAGTTCAACTTTAGACCTGGGCCACCAGTGGTTTTTCAGTGGGTTTCTGATATAAAAAAAATTAATGGGGAACCGTTGCCAAAATCAATCCATCGCGTTTGTTTGTGCCTCCCCCCCCCCCGCCCAGGTTGCATCACGGCACTGGAGTTTGGTGGTCTCCCCATATCCTCTCATCGCTTAGTGCCAAGCTGCTACCCAACTTTCTGCCAAACTGGCCCAGAGGCTCCCTCCCTTACCTCTACAGTGGAAAGTTCCAGAGTAACTCTGACTGTGCCTCGTAGAAGTGCTTTGTGATTTTTTTCTTAAATGGGAGTCTTACCATTCAGGAAACCTAACTGGTTCCTAGGAGATGAGATGATTCCTTTGGCTCTCACAACATCTAGATTTCTGCATACCATTCTCTGTTTACCAAATGAATGCTCCAGCCTAGGAGCCAAGGAGAAATCTGTTTCAGTCCCTCTCTACTTAAAGAAAAGACTGCTATATGCTGTTAATTGAAAAGGAAGTCTGCAGGTCGAATTTCAATAAAAGCCTCTTTTAGCTCGGGAATTCACCCCAGTGATAGGGGAGGTCAAGCGATCCAGAGCAAATACCTTGCAAATATATAGTATGTGCCCAGCAACTCAGTACGCTTTTCCCCTCTCTTCACTACCCAGTGGGGAAAAGGGAAGTTTTTAAAAGTCCCAGTGCCCAGACATCTCCCCAGACCAATTAAATCTCTATCACTAGGGAAGGTTTTGTTTTTGTTTTTGCTTTAACTCCCCACGTGATTCCAAAGGGCTGCAGAGTCCAGAACCACCACTCTAGAGGAAAGACCAATGGGCTGGGAATAAAATGAACCACTTTTCAAATCCTGCCTTTGCCAGTAATGAGTTTGTTGGGCTATAAAATTATATAGGTGACTCCATCCTAAGATTGAGCTCTAAAGTTCTAGAATTCTCTTTCATTTGGTCTCTCTCCTGGAAACAAAGAGTATCCCAGAGCCAGCTGTTTTTCCATAACACCTAGAATGTCTCTAAAGCTGCCTACAGTGTCAAAAGACCTGTCTAATTGGGTCACTGCGTCGGTGAGTTCCGGATTGCCTTACCAGGCTTAAGTAAACAAGTAGTGTGGTTTACAAAGGAAAAATACAAGCTACATGGTGTTTCTGATACTTTGGGGCCTACCAACTAGTTTCAAATGAGTAGTGGAATTATTCTTAATGCATATTTAAGTCCTCTAGCTGTGCTAGCTTCCAATTCCTCTGATGTTCAGTTAATTGGAAATACTTTGTTCTCAAGAAGGTCTTAAAATAAAAGTGGGTCCCCTCTCCCTCGCTGGTGGAAATTTAAACACTTAAAAAGCTAAGGATACTATGTTATCCAAAATATGCGTTTTTGTCTGGTCTGGACTTTAATTAGATATTACTGCAGTTGCCTAAATGAATAGAGAGAAGCTTTAACTCTTGAACTAAGGCACAATTAGTCGGGCATAAAAGAACTCTAAAGGGATACTAATTGCTTTTAAAAAGATAAATTGAATTGAACCAGAGAAGCAGAAAATTACCTTTGTTGAGAATCATCTTGGTTGTTTAAAAAAGAGAGGGCTTGTTACAATTGGAACAACCAAATGAGCGTGGCTGAGAGCAGGCCCTTACCACCTTCTCCTCCAAAAATGAATCCCAAAGGCAGAAACTTGAAGCTCCAATGCCACCCAGTTAAGGCATTAACATCCTGTCTTTCTGGCCTCCGTAACTAGCGTGTCTTCAGGGAAACTGTGCCAGTGATTGTTTTGGCATCTTCCAGCAAGGATTCCCAATGTTATTTGTAAATGTTATCTCAAAGGGTGTGTCGTGAAACTGCCTCCATGAAGGTAATTTAAATTCAGTTGAATTTTTGAAACCAACCTTCGGGGCAGAGGTGAGGTGGCGTTCCCCTCTGTTAACTCTACCGTCCTGTAGGGTGCTTTACCGAGAGAAGTTCAGTGTGTGTAGAAACTTGCATTCACAGCTCTGAGTCAGGCACAATCAAACTCAAGGCTCTGTGTCACAGCTACAGAAGCACTGGGAACCTCTGACCTGGGGGCAAACTCAGAGATGCTCTTTCCAGGAGGAGATACTTAGAAAAAACGCCCTTCCTGCCCCTAGAAAATCTACCGAGGCTGAGAATGTGTGTGGCTTACTCAGTAGCGTGTGCAAATCGTCCTTGGTTTTTCCTTCACATAACTGAGCACACACAGTAACAAAATTTGGAAATATTGATTTAATAGAATCCATTGGCCACTGCTGGATACATGTCTGCCCTCATCACCTGCCACCTCTCAATAGCACTTGCATAGCTGGCCAGTCCTGTCTTAGCCATTGTCCTCTCAGGGCTTCTCCTTCCACCTCACAGCCTTCTTCCTTTTCAAGCTTCTTTGCTGACCCTTGGTTCACTGCCTGATCAGCACTAGAAAGCCCTGAGCTTGGTCTTGAGGCCTCATCTTCTCTCTCTCTCTCTCCTCCTTGGTGACAACATCCATGGCAGTGGCTTTTACTTTTTTTATGTTTTTATTTTTTGCCACACCACACAGCATGTGGGATCTTAGTTCCCCAACCAGGGACTGAACCTCAGCCCCCTACAATGGAAGCGCACAGTCTTAACCACTGGACCCCTAGGGAAGCCCCCATGGCCCTGGCTTTAAGTACCACCTCTATGCTGAGCCCTCCCTCGTCTCTGTCTTCAGCTGAGACTTGCCTCTGAGCTGTACACACATATCCAGCTGGGCTGTCCCACAGGAATCCAAACCCTTGGTTCCTGCCCTCCGTATGTTCTCCACTAAGTAAAGTGGGACCACCTGGTGATTCACACCAAAAACTAGCAGTCATCCTCAGTCCTCCCCTTCTCCTCCTTCCCTCTAATCCGCCAATGAGTTCTGCCAGGTTTATCTTCAAAATATATTCCTAACCCCCCCGCCCCATCTCCGTTTCCACTGTCACCATCCTCTCTGGCCCAGATTACTCTAACAGCCCCCTGGCTGATCTTCCTGCTTTCACTCCCACTCCCTATGATGGCTGCTCCACTCAGCAGCCAGAGTGAACTTTGCAAAATGTAAACCAGATCATGTTAATCGCCTGATTAAAACCCTGCAATGTTATCCCAGGAATGCAAGGATATCTGGTTCTGTAAAACGCCATATTAACAGATTAAAGGGAAAAAAAAAACTAGATGATCATCTCAGCTGACGTAGAGAAAGCATTCAATAAAATTCAAATTGGCAAACTAGAAATAGAAAAGAACTTCCTTAATCTGATAAAAGGTACATCTACTGAAATACTGAAGCAAATATAATCATACTCAATGGTCAAATTCTAAAACCATTTCCACTGGAGTCAGAAAGAAAATAAAGATAACTTCTAACATTGCTGCAAGTGAGAATTGTTTTGAAAGTCAGAGACAAGGTGAAAATTCTGTTCAACAAATATATATCAAGGGCCTACTATGTGCCCAGAGCAGTTCTGGGCTCTTAAGATTCACCAATGAATAAAACAGACAAAACAACATCATGCATACGTTGTAGTGAAGGCAGGCAGAAAATAAACAATAGATATTATTATGGGCTGAACTATGTTCCCCCAAAATTCACATGCTGAATCCTTAACCCCCAGTACTTTAGAATGTGACTATATCTGGCAATAAGATCTTCGAAGAGGTGATTATGTTAAAATGAGGGTTACAGTGGGCCCTAATCCAATCTGACTGGTGTCCTTAACAGAAGAGGAAATTTGGACACACAAGAGACACCAGGGTTAGATGGGCACAGAGGAAAACCATGTGAGGAGACAGAGAGGCATAATGTGTGAGCCAAGGAGAGAGGCCTCAGGAGAAACCAAACCTGCCCACACCTTGATCTTGGACCATCTCAGCCTCCAGAACTGTGAAAAAAACAAACAAACTTCTGTTGTTTAAGATACCTGATCTGTAGAATTTTGTTTTGGTAGTCACTGCAAACTAATACAAATACAATTAACAAATTGTACAGTATTTTAGAAAGTGACCAAATACTATGAAAAAAAGAGCAGAAGTAAAAGAGGTCAAGGGTACTGGGAAGGAGGAGTATGGATTGCAATATTGCTTTGAGTGGTCAGAGCAGGCCAAGCTGGGAAGGAAAAAGATAAGAGATATGAGAACAGGAAAGGAAGAGGTTGGAGGGTGGGGGGTGAGTCAGACATGGTTACACAGAGAGTCTTTTTTTTTTCTTTTTTCTTTTTTTGGCTGCATTGGGTCTTCATTGCTGTGCACAGGCCTTTCTAGTTGCAGTGAGTGGGGGCTACTCTTTGTTGTGGTGCGCAGGCTTCTCACTGCGGTGGCTTCTCTTGTTATGGAGCTCGGGCTCTAGACTCTCGGGCTTCAGTAGCTGTAGCACATGGGCTCAGTTGCTCTGCGGCATGTGGAATCTTCCCAGACCAGGGACTGAACCTGTGTCCCCTGCACTGGCAGGTGGATTCTTAACCACTGCGCCACCAGGGAAGTCCCCATAATTTTTTTAAAGATTGGATTAGAAGAGTTGGCAATTGGACACTGGCTAGTTATTATTACAAGAGTGCAGCGGGAGAGGCTAAGAGGGCAGCAGAGAGGATGGAGAGGGCAGACAGGTACTAGCGATACAGGGCACGGGATCCTCAGGATGCTCTGACTGGCTGAGCATGGGAGGTGAGGAAGGGGAAGGCTTTAGGATGACTTTCCTGCCACTGCACAGGTGGCTGGAGAAAGGTGGTGCCATCATCAGGACACAGGACGAGAAGCAGCTATGGGGTTGAGGAGCTGGCAATGGGACCCTGAGCTCAGTCTTGGGTTCCTCAAGTTATTTTTGAAGTTCTGGTTGATATTCAATGGCAAAAAAAGAGAGAGAGAGAGAAAAGAGATGAAAATGTGTGTCACACCTATGATTCTGTAATGCTCACTCAATTCTTGAGGGTAGCCACCTTTCTGGTTAGACACCAAGGGCAGGACCTCAAGATGAAGTTGAAATCATATCCTCCTGCAGTTCCTCAGGGCTCAGGTGCTGCACGCACCCCTGGATTCCATGCTCAGAACCTCTAGAAACCTGCCTCTCACCCAGCACCCCCCATAACCAGGCCAATTCCACAAACTGCTCAGGGGATGTTACCATAGAGAAGGATCTTAGAGAGCAGCTAGTCAGCAGCTTTTAAATAAATGTGAAAATCTAGAATAGATTTAGATTGACAGAATAGTTTTAAAGATAGTACAGATGGCCAACAAACACATGAAAAGATGCTCAACATCACTAATTATTAGAGAAATGCAAATCAAAACTACAGTGAGGTATCACCTCACACCAGTCAGAATGGCCATCATCAAAAAATCTACAAACAATAAATGCTGGAGAGGGTGTGGAGAAAAGGAAACCCTCCTGCACTGTTGATGGGAATGTAAATTGATACAGCCACTATGGAGAAGAGTATGGAGGTTCCTTAAAAAACTAAAAATAGAGCTACCGTATGATCCAGCAATCCCACTCCTGGGCATATACCCTGAGAAAACCATACTTAAAAAGATACACACACCCCAATGTTCATTGCAGCATTATTTACAATAGCGAGGACATGGAAGCAACCTAAATGTCCATCAACAGACAAATGGATAAAGAAGATGTGGTACATATATACAGTGGAATATTACTCAGTTGTAAAAAGGAACGAAATTGTGCAATTTACAGAGGCATGGGTGGACCTAGAGACTGTCATACAGAGTGAAGTAAGCCAAATATTGTATAATATCACTTATATGTGGAATCTAGAAAAATGATACAGATGAATTTATTTGCAAAGCAGAAATAGAGACAGAGATGAAGAGAAGAAACATATGGATGCCAAGGGGGAAGGGGTGATGGTGGGATGAATTGAGAGATTAGGATTGACATATATACACTACTATGTATAAAATCGATAGCAAATGAGAACCTACTGTACAGCACAGGGAGCTCTACTCAGTGCTCTGTGGTGACCTAAATGGGAAGGAAATCCAAAAAAGGCAAGATATATGTATATGTATAGCCAAATCACTTTGCTCTACAGCAGAAACTAATACAACATTGTAAAGCAACTATACTCCAATAAAAATTGATAAAAAAATATAGTACAGAGTTTCCTGATCCCCACACCCAGATTCCTCTATTATTGACATCTTACTTTAGTATTCATCACAATTAGTGAGCCAGTACTGATACATTATTATTAACTAATATCCATACTTTATCCAGATTTCCTTAGCTTTTACCTACTGTCTTTTTCCTATTCCAGGATCCTATCCAGGAAATTCTATTACACTGAGTCCTTGTGTCCCCTTAGTGTCCTCTTGACTAAAAATTTCTCAGACTTTCCTTGTTTTGGATGACCTTGAAGATTTTTGAGAGTGCTGGTCAGGTATTTTGTAGAACGTCCAGCAATTGGGATTGGCCTCCCCCCACTTTTTTTTAAGGAGTGAAAGCTGTCTCCCTTCCCCCTCCCAAAAAAGGAGAGAACAGCTGTTGGTTAAAGCCTGAGGTGACAGTGGGAGAGCCTCAGGGTGTCTCTTGGGGACTCTGCAGGGCTCTGAGAAGCCCAGTCTAGAACAATCCCTCATTTATAGACCAGGAGGCAGCTCTGCCCAGCCCCCACCCCCTCTCGGGGTAGGATCTCCCTCGTTTACCCACTCATTGCAGTTGCATACATCTTCCCACGTGAATTTCCTGTCCCACATGGATATACACACAAACAATCTCTCTTATTGTTCTGACCTCCCCCCACCCCCCCACCCCCCACACACTTGAATCTAGCATTGCTGAGCAAATGTATTTACATTCAGATCCTTCAGCTCAGCAAGACAGGTCAGTGGGTCAAGGACCACTTTGATAAGTTAGCCAGAAAAACACACATTTAAGGTCTTATTCCACAATTTCAAGGGCCCACTCTCTGAGAATGAAACACGAGGAATCCCTGAGACAGGGCAACATGTGGAATATATACACTCTCCACGGATTGAATGTTTTGTCTCCCAAAATTCATATGAAGAAGCGCTAACACTCCCCACCATGTGATGGCATTGGAGGTGGGGCCTTTGGGAGATGATCAGGTCATAACGGTGGAGCCCTCATGAATGGGATTAGTGTCCTTGTATAAGAGACCCTGAGAGCTCTCTGGCCCTCTCTCTGCCATGTGAGGAGACAAGTGGGCAGCCTGCAACCGGAAGGAAGCCCAGGGCCCGCTCCAGAACCTGACCATGGTGGTGCCCTGATCCCAGACTTCTAGCCTCCAGAACTGTGAGAAGTACATTTCTGTTTTTTTATAAACCACTTAGTCTACGGTGCTTTGTTACAGCAGCCCGAACAGACTAATACAACATTCTAAATGAAATTAGAGGCAGCAGGTCTCCCCAGTACCTTTACATGAGTGGGTGCACCTAGAACACTCAGGTTTGTCAGAGCCCGGGCACCAGTGTCCCGCAGACGTAGGCTAATCCTCTCACAAGTGCTGTCACCTTGCGGAGCCCTCTGTGCTCCCTTCCTCATTCTGTAAAACAGGGATAACATCTAACTCAGAGGTCATGGTGAGGACTGAGTGAGACAAAGCCCAGCACAGCCAGAGTCTGGTCAGCCTCAGCAGCTATTGGTGTTATTATCGCCGTTGTTTTTGCTAGTAGGCACGAACAACACAGCCTGCCCCGTTTTCCCTGTGCCGTCCTCAATCACCAGCAGACCATGGGTGGAACAACACGCAGGACTAACACTTTTCTAGGATCTGTACCATCTGAGGCGATGAACAAAGGGGAACATTTCTCAGCTGACAGAGGCCCAGGAAGCAGCTCAACACTCAAAATAACCCTTGAAGACAGGGGGCATTTGGGGCTACCCCTGGATTCCCTCAGCTGGAGAGACAGTCTCTTAGGGAAGGTCTCAGCATGTCCTTCTGCAAAGCAATGCTTTTCATCTGCAGGTTTCAGCCCCTTCGTGGATATTGAAATCAATTGAACAGGTCATGACTGGTCCCCCCTCCCCCCAAAAAAGAAATAAATAGACTGGACTAGACTAGATCAGAGGGCATCATTTGTAGAAAGTGTAATATTGTTTTGTGAAATTTAATGCGTGTGTGTGTGTGTGTGTGTGTGTGTGTGTCTGCTGGGTCATGCTGTAAAATGTCTTTCTAGGGTCAGAAGTCAAAAACTTTTGTGAGCCACTTCTCTGCAGTGTGTGAGAGAATAAGGCCTGGGAGGTTTTTAAGCCCACCCCAAAGAACAAAAGAGAAAGGAGTGTTTTCAGGACCAAGAGAGTTCAGATGAAGGGGTAGGGCCTGGGAGTGGAAGGTGCTGGAACCTGTCACTCCACCACAGGCTCCACCTACCCCACAGGTTATTGTTTTATCCTTTTCCTGTTCCTTTTAGGGATTAACCGTTTAAAAAAATACACCAAGTGCTTAAACAATGAGGACTTGTGTGTTTGCCTGTAGGGGCAGCGAGCAGATGGGAGGACTGCCCTCTATAGCCAGTGCTGAGGGGGCCCAAAGCCTAAGGGACAGAGTGGGAGATGTTAACAAGACCAGTTCAACTGCAGGGAGACAGCCTGGCCTGAGAAGAGGTGTCTGATCCAGCCCGCACCTCCCCTTCTGCAGATCCTCCTGCCCTCAGGGTACAGTCGGAGCAGAGCCCTTCATCCTGGGCCTCAGTTTCTCTCCAGCATCGCATCACTTGCTCCTGGCATTCCAGAGTCGAGACATCCTGAATTACTTCCCAGACCATCACACTGCCCTCTCTTTCTTTTGCCCTCAGATGTTTCCCACCAACTTTCTTCTCTTGGGAACATCCTCTGGGCCCGGTCCTTTAGGTCTCATCTTAGACATCACCTCCTACCTGCCAACACCAGGCAGTTGAGTCTCTGGTATGGCTCCCGTGGTGTAGGTGCCCGCCACCACTCCAAAACTGAGCTCCGAGGCAGGACCCAGGTCTAGCTCACAGCTGCATTCCTGCCTCCCGAAGCACAGGGACACCTAGCCACGCCTGACTCATTTTTTGTTAAATGAATAGTTCTAGGAGAAAAGGCTGAGCGCTCTCCTGGGGTCAAATCCTGTTTGCTCTGAGAAGCTCTGCAGCAGGAATTTCCGGGAATCTGAGCCATGAGGGGTCGGGGAGAGCAGGAAATGCTAGTCCGAGGACAGAGAGAGGTGAGTCAGAGAGGCCGAGAGATGACACCAAGTCAGAGGCTGGCGCTGCCCAGCCAGGGGGATGGGGCATGACAGTGCTGCAGAACAGGCTGTGGCTGCTTCTCTGCCTTTGATGGCCCTGGCTGTGCGGGGGGCCGTGGGGCCCCAGCTCCTGTCCCCGGGGCACCTTAAAGGAACTTCAGCACCTCTGACTCCAGGTTCAAAGGTGGGAAAGTACAAGATGTGTTTGGGACGTGGGAAAAAGAGCAGAGTGGCTGGAGCAGTGAGCAAATGGAGAAGGAAGGGGCAGAGGGGTCGGGGTGTGGGGGTGGCCTGGAAAGCCAGCTCACGGGGCAGGTTTTGTCCAAGGCCATGGGAGACCACCGCAGGGGGAGGTGGGCTACAACCACCACCCTATATAATTGCAAATTTTTGCAAAATTGCATACAAATTTTGGTATGTTTTTCCAGAGAGAAGACCAGAGCTTTCATCAGATCCTTAGAAATGTTGTGACCACAAACAGTAAACAAACCCTGGGTCTGAGGCTTTTGAGCAGGTTTCAGGACTCTCTCTCTGGCAACAGTGTGCACGGGAGAATGGAGTTTCCCTAGGTTCCCTGGTGGAAAAACATGTTTCATGGCAAGACGTGCGTAAATATTTGAGATCTGACATTTGGTTGCTTAATAAGATTGCCTGCCTCTCTACATAAGAATTAGAGTTTTTATTTTGTAATAGAGGTAGCCCCCAACATGATCTACAGGCCTGTTATGTTTGCAGGGGCCTCACTGCCCCCAGCAGGGAGATTCTTTCCTTTGCTCCTTATGCCACAGCAGACCTTGACTCTGCCTGGGGCTCCCAGCCTTAGGCTCTGCTGCTCATCTCCAATGCCGAGTCATTTATTTGTTCATTAGACAAATCTTTTTTTTAGTGCTGACCATGTGCTAAGCATTGCACTAGATGGTAAGGCCTGCTCCTTGACTTCAAGTAAACCACAAGGCAGTGGGGGAGACGGATGGGAATCAGGTCATTGCCGCAGGCAGTGAAGGGAATAAACGTGGGGTTCCACTCCAGCACAGGGACGGGGGATGAGGTGGCCTGGACCGTCTGTGGCAGGACGAATGACCACAAAGTATAGGGGAAGGCCACCAACGTGAGGCCTCATCTGCTTTCTATGCCAAAGTTCCCAGCAGTCCCACTGAGTTTGGCTTTCCTCAGTTATGCAGATGAATCCCACCCTAGCTCTCTGTGCAGTCTAAGACCAACTGCTATTGGTTTTTGCATGGTTTCTTTTTCCTTTTCTTTATAGGTTCTGGGAGACACAGGGATAAAGGAGCTGGCCTAAGGAGAAACTCAAAATGTGTTGTTGATGTAGTCAAGTTTGTTGCTTTTAAGAATGAGGACATTTGTCTCCCTTCATCCCAGGGATGTCCAGCTGGCAGATGCCTCTTCTTCTGTTCACATCTCTGCTGACATCTGTGCGTGGATCTCCTGGGCAGAGGTCCTTTGATAGAACACCTGTCCCTCCCCGGGCCAGTCCCAGGGGGTGATGGTGAGACAGGCTGCCCTTCCCTTTTCTGTCCTGTCCCCCGACGCTCCATCCTGCTCCCCACAACATGACTGCACCAACAGTCCTTGATGTGTCAGACTTAGCTGAATGGTTGGGGATAAAAAGGGGGAATTGTGACATCAAAGGGGAAAATCTGTCCATAGGATTCTCCTCCTGATCCAAGAGTAAGGCATCAGAGAAGTCCAACCTGCATAAAGAAGTCCCACCGGGACTCCTGAATTTCTCATCTTGCTCTCCTACCCTCAGCTCCCCCTCTTCCAGGCCACAGTGCAAATATCCACTCTCCTCTTTAGGGAGTCCCCTTTCCTACCCACACAGTTGGTTTCACCCTAGAATGTGTCCTCCTCTTCTCCCTAGATGGACATGGTAATTCCTGATGGTACTTTAGTCAAAGTCTGATGTACTTGGCTACACTAATCCCAGAACTGGGATGGGGGTGGGGCTGTAGGGGCGAGTAACAGGTGACCCATCTGCTGGGTCTGAGAGCCCCTGTTCACTGGCTGGTACAGAACGAGGGTTCTTCCTGTCCATCAGTAGGGTAACCATCATTCAGATATAAATACATCTCCCAAAGAAAAACTTTAATTCTAGAAAATGGTACCATCTAGATCCACATCAAGGGAGACAATCATTGCTCCAAGTGCAACGTAATCTGCACAAATCCCTGCCCACAACAGATCCAGCAGTAACCACACAGAGCAGTATTCCTCCCTCGTGCTGCCCCCTCACCCCCAACCTGGCTTCTAGGCAGTGCCTCTGCGCCTACAGAAATCAAAACACACTTTGCTGTATTATGTGATAATATTCATTTCTGCTATAGAAGATAAGAGAAACAAATGCGATGGATGCAACTCATAAGAAGTCTTAAGCAGAGATAGAAAGCAAAGAGCTTATAACTATGAGCAAAATGCATAAGATGTGTTAAAAAACACATCTTAGGTGTTAAGTTAGGAGTCTATAAACACAGAATAAAGAAGAGTGTTCCTTGTAGATAGAACGGAGAGACCTTAAAAACAGTAAGTTAGGAATCTATAAACATAGAATGAAGAAGAGTATTCCCTGCAGATAGAAAGGAATGGAGAGACCAGGTCATAAGGTGCAACGCGTGTCAGGCTGATAGCTAAATCATCCCTAAACTGGCCAATTTGAAAACTCCCATATGGGTTCCACTTCAGCCTCATGTATGCTCTGCCCTAGAAAAGAAGATAAAACCCTTGGCCATAGAGCAGACTGATCAGTGAGGTGTATCTACTGGCCAGGTGTCCTTGACCTTGTGACTGATAGAGGATGTTGTGTGTTGTGTTGGCTCCAGGTTGAGGCCCTGTTTTCAATCTTGTATTAATCAGGGTTCTCCAGAGAAACAGAACCAATAAAATGTGTGTGTGTGTGTGTGTGTGTGTATACATGTGTATATATATACATATGGGAGAGAGAGAGAGAGAGAGGTATGTAGATATATAGATGTATAGATGTGCACAGAGAGAGAAACTAATTTTAAAGAATTGGCTCATGTGATTATAGAGGCTGGTAAGTCCAAAATTGGCAGAGTCAGCTAGCAGGCTGGAGACCCAGGGAAAGGTTGTAGTTTGAGTCTGAAGGCAGTCTTCTGGCAGAAATTCCCTCTCTCTCTGGAGGGGATTAGTCTTTTTCTTAAGGCCTTCAACTGATTGCATAAGGCTCACCCACATTATGGAGTGCAATCTGCTTTATTCAAAGTCTGCTTTTAATCTCCACCAAAACATTCCTTCACAGAAATATCTACAACAGTGTTTGATCAAACATCTGGGTATTGCAGCCTAGCCAGTTGACACATACAATTAAAAATATCACAAACTTCACTCTGGTTCTGTTACTGAGCCTAAGCTCATACTGCTTGCTGCACAACAGGCCGATAATTGAGAGACGAGTTGTTGGGGCAAGGAATAATGACTTTGTTTGGAAAGCCAGCAAGCCGAGAAGATGGTGAGATAGTGCCCCAAAGAACCATCTTGCCTGAGTTAGAATTCAGTCTTCTTTTATACCAAAAGGGGAGGGAATAAAGTCAAGCATTTCCTGGTTCCCATCAGCCTCTGGAAGGGATGTGTTAACTTCTTCCTCCCTGCAGTCATTCACAGGTGGGCCTGGTCGGGATATTTCCTGTGAGCTACACAAAGGTATTTTAGCATAATGCTCATCACCTGGGAGGCAGGGTTTCCAGAGATGAGCCACTATGTATAATTTAAGCTTATAGGCAACAGGCCTTTAGTGATTACTTTGTAACAGGATACAAAACGTTCTTCCCTATTACGGTTCTCATAACCTCCCCATCATTGGGCAAGGCTGATGTAGCTGAGAAAGAGAAATGTGAGCATCGCACAATCAGGAGTCAGATAGAATGGTCCTTCTACCCCGCTTGCACCCTACCCTGTGTGCGCTAACCTGCCTCCTTTCTTTCCTCTTGCTTCTTGTAAGCTTTAAATGGATTTAATAAACAGTGTTATTGGAGTGTCTTAATTGGATCTGTGAGCCTTTTCTTCCATGACCTCTGGGATAGCTTACCTGACTTGGAAGGTACCATTGCCTAAGGTAATTTCCCACACTACAATGCCCAAACACCTAGCATCAGCTTCGCAAAGACATTTTTCTGCACCTCAGGCCATATCCATTCTTATTCCCTGTGGGCAGGGCGGTAATGAGGCTCAAAATGCCCCACCCCACCTCTGGCTTAATGGGTTTTATTCTTCTACTTACAAAACTTTCCAAAAATATTTGACCGTGTTTTTCTGGGACTGAAAGACTGGGGAGAAACTGTGAAATTACCTTCTGTCCTGCAGTAATTGGTTGTTAGGGAGAACAGGAACACTAGTCAGGGACTTTGATCAAAACAGAAAATACGGGACTTCCCTGGTGGCGCAGTGGTTGAGAATCTGCCTGCCAATGTGGGGGACACGGGTTCCAGCCCTGGTCTGGGAAGATCCCACATGCCACAGAGCAACTAAGCCCGAGCTCCACAACTACTGAAGCCCACATGCCCTAGAGCCTGCTCACCGCAACTACTGAAGCCCTTGTGCTCTAGGGCCTGCATGCCACAACTGTTGAGCCCACATGCTGCAACAACTGAAGCCCTCACACCTAGAGCCTGTGCTCCACAACAAGAGAAGCCACCACTATCAGAAGCACTGCAACAGTGTAGCCCCTGCTTGCCACAACTAGAGGTAAGCCTGCACACAGCAATGAAGACCCAATGACGCCAAAAATAAATTAAATTAAATTAAAAAACAAAAACAAAACAGAAAATAGATGCAAAAGTTCCCAGCTCCATCCCCCTCCTCACCTTCTCCTACAGAAGCCCCAACTCCAGCCACCACGGAGGTCACCTCCAGGTTGGAAAGGGAGTCTTGGCTCTCCCTACTTACAAGATGTGTACAGGAACGGGGAGTGGCATGCGCTGGGAATTAAACTTCTTAAAAGCAGGGGCTTGTTTTTCTTTGAACCCCCAGCACAGTACATCCTGCCTGGCACATAAGACGTGCTCAGTGAAAGTTTGCTAAATTGAAGAGGAATTGAAGGGACAGCCTGTTGAGCCGACTGCAATGAGGAAAGATGTATGTCTGACAGCCCTTGTGGGAAATCTGAATGCAACTTTCCCTGGAAGTGTTGGTGATTATGTGCTTAGTACCAGCGTGGCCCTGAAGAAATTAAGCTTTGTCAACCCATCTGGGGGCATAACTAGCATATATAACATTGTTTTCCTATGGGATATACATTATCAGTTTTAACTAATTTACTGAAAAAATAATGTATTCATAAATTGAGAACTACCTCTACACATCACTATCGCCAGCCAGCCCCTAAATTCCAGCATGTCCATACACTGAGGAGTACACGGGAAAGGGTTCAGGTTCACCGATTCCGTCACCTCCCTGCACCAGAGGTGGCATGCAGTGATTCTGCTCTCCATCCTGGGCCTTGCAGCTTAGATGCCGTCACACCCCAGGGCAGAAACCACTCCTTATTTTCGCACCCTCTCCTCAATGTACACCGTCAGCCCCCAGGAAACTGTAAATGCGAGAAGTAGAGTAAGCACCACATCGCTTCATTGGAGAGACTTGTTTCCCACTCACACCTTCTCCCTGGAAAGTGGGAGGGGTTGGCTGTGAAGGGTGGATGGCTGGGAAGAGTGTGTACAGCGCCCACCCGTGGCGCGCCCACTCGTTTTCTGGTTGGGGGAGCCAGTACCTGAAGGGCCCTTTCACTCCCTTCGCTGAAATTATTCCGCCCCAACCCTCTAGGCTTAGCCATAGAGGAGGGGTTACCGGGAAAAGACTCCTTTATTAAACATGCATTTAAATGTTTTGAATGAATGAAACATCCTAAATGGTTGTAAACTGTAGCACTTCCTACAGCATAAGCCCGTGCAAACCTTTGAAGAGTCGCCTGGGAAACGGATTCTGGAAAACATTTTTGCAGCTCCACATATTCCAGTTAGATCAGTGGTTCTCAGATGGGGACAATTTTGCCCCCCAGGAGATATGTAGCAATTTTGGGAGACATTTTAGGTTTTATAACTGAGAGGGAGGGGATAGAGGCCAGAGATGCTGTTAAACATCCTTCAGTGTGCAGGACGGCTCCTTCCCCGCCTCCCCCCCCCCCCCGCCCCCCCCAACAACAAAGAATGATCCAGCCTGAAATGTCAGTGATGCTGAGATTGAGAAACCCTAAATTAGATGGATATCTGTGGTTATATTATCTAGGGAAACATCCAAAAGACCATTAACAAACCTAGTATTTGCAAAGATTACAATGTATATAAAGGTGAATGACTTTCTTCTGAATTTTATTTCCTTATCATTGGTTTGTTGTACAGGTTTTTATACTGTGATTTAAGAATTTTTGTTTCCCCTAACGTTTGATCTCTCACCATGAACCATTTTTGACAAATAAATCAAGTTTTTATTACTCAAAGCAAGTAATTATTGAGAGAAGAGAAAAAAAACTACAAAATGTATTGTGATAAAGTGAGATAAGGTGGCTAGCTTATTCGCCAACTAGGTGACTGCAGCAGATGGTATTTTCTGTAAATGACTGCATCAGTATCCCCATCCTACAGGCTCTTCATAAAATGTGACTGGCATTCCTCCCGTTGAGAAGTGGGGCCTATGTTCCCTCTAGTTGAACCTGGGAGAGATAATGACTATGGCACAAATTAAATTATGTGACTTCTGAGGTTAGGTCATAAAAGGAATACAGCTTCTTCTTGGTCCTCTTGAAACCCATCTGCCATGCTGTGAGGAAGCACAAGCGGCCACATATGTAAATGTTCAGGCCAAAAGCCCCAGGTGAGGAATTGAGATCCCAGCTGAAAGTCAGCATTAATCACCAGACGTGAGTGAGCAAGTCTTTAGGTGTTTTCTGTCCTCAACCATTGAATCACCCTTAGTCTTCCAATCTTTTCAAATAAAGACCCAGACTTCATAAAACTGAGACAAGATGTTCTTGTTGTGCCCTTTCCAAAATCCTGAGCCACAGAATCTGTATGTATAAAATTGTTATTTTAAGCCACAAAGTTTTGGGAAGTTGATAATCAACTTCCTTCAGATTCTTCAGGAAAGTTGATAAGTGGCCAAAATGACAAATTCTAAATTTTCAATGACAGGTCTTCTACCAAAGTGGTAAATAAGTGGCAGACGTGCTATCACTCTTTTAACCTGTACCTAAAGCAGACATCACTAATTAATCATGGAACTCTTTCTTGATGAGCAGGGATCCAGCCTTAAAGTCCTTCTCAACACAGCACTCAGCAAAGCACATCAGCAGTTATGATTGAGACTGGCACACAATTTGAAACATTTTCACCATCCTCAATCTTTTTTGTAAGAGTTGAGGCTGGTTTCCACTGGCTTATTCCCAGACAGAAGGATTTATCTATTGTTTAATCAGGTGCACACAGAAGGATGTATGGCTTTGCAGCACCTGTTTGCAAAAATTCTGTTATATTAGCGCTCTAGATGAATATAGCTGGAATCTTTTTATGATTTTTGAGAATTTGGCTATAAAACAACAATAGCAATCTACTGATGCCAAGAGCCGCTTCTATTAAAAACAAACAAATCCAAATCCCTAGTAACATCAGAAAAATGTTTAACTTCTGAAAAAAACAGTGGAAGAATCCCTAAAAAAGAAAAAAGACTATTATGATGAGATGGACCCATATGTCTAGTCTGTGATTGAAAATTGTCAACTTTATGGGATAGTTCAGAGGGGGAATCTTTAATTTTAGTTGGATGAGTCATGCACACAGTGAAAGGGGATATTGTTACATGTATTATTTTGAAGTTCGTTCAATACACATTGATATACCAGGTCTAGGGAAGAGCATGAGGTGAATGTGCCCTCTCTTTTTCAATTTTCTGTTCATGAATCTGATGTCTTCACCTTGCAACTGACAGTTAAATTTCTCTCTCTCATCTATCAGGGATTCTGAGAAGTCTAAAGTTGTTTATTTTTTAAAGAAATGTAATAATGGTTATTTGAAGAAAATGACCAAGGTGACTGAATTCCTGGGCAGGCTGGCAAACCATGTGTCAGAGGTACTCGCTAAACCAAGATTTCAACGATTCTGGAGACATCACAGTCAACTTATTCTTTCATGGTGCCTTTTTGAAGACTGAATCAGGTCACCTATTAAACAGGGCAGGAGTGAGGACAGAAAGGAAAAGTCATATGGACTGAAATTCTCTAATTGTTCTTTTGAGAATATTTAAATATAATAATTTAACCAAGGTAATAACACTAGGAATATTTCTGAGATCTCTAAAAATTGTCTTCTGCATCTTTCACCTGCTTTCCTGGGTCCCTTCTCACCTTCAAACCACTCCCTGCTTTCCTTCCATCCATTTTCCAAACAAACGAACAAACAAACAAACAAGCAAACCCTTTGTCTTCGTGTTTCCACTTGGACACTGAAGCTGTCCTTTTCCTCCCCTGTCTCTTTTAGTGCTTCGCATCTCTATCTCACACCCTCAAGAAAAACTATGGACTCCTCATCTAATCTGATAAACAGATTTGAACTGAGGTGTTATTGTAGTCTTTTGCTATTAAAAGCCACTGTCCTATGGGGAAAAATAATTGAGAACCAGATAAATTAAAAGCAAATGAATTGCATTGTGTTATCTATTTAGAAGACTACATAAAAATTAAAAATTCCGAAGAAGGTAAAAATGTCTGTGGACATTAAGCATTAAACTCTCATGATTCTTTGAGAGATATATTATTGTGTCCATTTTTCTGATGTGGAAATGGAGGCTTAGTCCTGTCAAGAGATTACTTCAAGGTCCCAGGATTCAAACCCAGACTGACTGAACTGCAAAGCTCACGCTCTTAACTGCCATACCTCACCGCCTCCTGATATCTTGGTTTTGAGAGATTTAATAGGACAGTCTTTTCTGAGCAGCTTGAAAGAGCAAGGGCATTTTACCATCCTTATTCCTGAGAGCCAATATGAAAAAGCTGTGGCTGTGCTAGAACACTTAGCAAATAGCTTGTTTTGGATAGCTGAGGGCTTACTAATTTAAACACCAATTTTTAAATGCGCATGGAAATTTTTCTTAAGTGCATTATGTAATTTCTTGCCTTCTTAAACTGGATATTCTAAACATAATTTAGCCTTTAGGCTTTCCTTATATACTCCAGGTTCACCAATGTGAACATTAGCTGCAGTTAACGAGGCTCTAAAACAGCAATGCCCTCGGGACCGTTGAAGTACATACCTTGTTTTTAACCTACATTTTAAGTGGTCCCAGACTACCCTGCTATTTGAGTTCTTGTGTCTGCTTTTCATAGATTTTCTGCCATGCTGTCAGCCTCTTGGTTATTGACTCTTGGTGCTATTAGTATCTGTCTGCGTTAGTCCTTCTTAGCCCTCTTAGATTTGCTACTTAAAATCTGCGGTGGATGTGAAACCAAGATATTTAGGACTGTTTTGTCTGGGGGAAAAAAAAGTAAATAGTCAGTGAATGGCTGAGGGGATTTCTAGTGAACAGTGAATTTTCATGAATAGAATTTATAACATCTATTTTAACTTCCTGATTCTCTGGGTCAATAACTGATGAGATTGTTAGTTAACCAATATACTAGTCATATCCATTGGTATCCGCCCCTGACCACAACCTCCTTTAATGGAAATTGTCTACCAACCTCAGCCTGTGACTTCTTTGGGGGCCGTGTTTGCCCTATTTAACCATGATCGCCCCTCAGTCACACTGCATGAGATTGATGAGCAGAACACCTGACCCAAGGGCAACCAGACCACAGACTGGCCAATGACCATGAGAAAAAGATAAGCTGAGTTAGCCTATCCAGCTCTGGGCCATTTGAACTGAAAAACACATTGAGGCAAGTAGGTGAGAGGTGGTATATGAAACAGAAAGCTCACTGAGGGCAAGTTGCGGAGCATGAGGCCATGGTGTATCATGGACCATCTGAAATGATGAAGCAGCAATTAGAAGCTGATTAGAAGAAGGAGGGAAAGGAAGCAAATGCATGAAGAGAGGCAGAGATGCTCTGCAGGGGGAGTGTGTATCTTTACTCTCAACACCAGTTTTCTCGAGGAAACTTGAGTGAGTTTCTGTGTCTCCCACCCAAAGAAGCGAACTACAAGAATCAATTTCTTGAGAGCTGAGTTGTTGGTGTAACTTCCTATATATTTTGGACCCTGTGCAAGCAGAAAAGTACAAACAATTTAATCACACAAGAAAAATAACAGAATTGGAAATGGAGAAGCTTAAAGCCAGAATTAACACAAAAGACAAGTGTCTGTGAAGAAAAGATGATAGCTCATAATCATGCAAAATACAGGACCAGCATCCTAATATAGCATGAATAGTCAATCCATCAACACGGAAGCAAAGATTACAAGATGAAAATGTAAAACAATTAGAAGAAAGCCCTTGAGTCCTGCTAAGTTTCTTTTTTAATTAAGCAATTACCACCTGCATACAACTCCTGGTTATGTGGGTTTGTACAAGTGCATGTGTAAGGGGAGCACTGTATGGGGGAGTGCAGGGGTGTGACCATTCCCAGGAGATCCTACAACAGCCTGTGTAAAAAGGCACAGCTGGACAACTGCTCCCATGGGAGCCCCATAGGGAAGAAAGCAACCAGAGGCAGACAGTTACAGAAATGAACCAAACATGAGGCCAAGACGCATCTCACTCATTCTTGGTGGCTCTGGAGAGTGTGACTCAGTTGAGCTTTTATTACCTCCACAGAGTTAGCAAGGCCTGTTGGAGGTCTTCTGAACTCTGTTCTTACACCATAAGGCAGTCGACCTAAGGTCAGGAAACAGTGGATACACCTCTTCCCTGAGCATCACACATTACTCAAAACTGCTGACCTCCAGGGATTTTGCAAAAATTGTCCTGGACTGACACACAAGGCTGGGAAGAGGCTGGTGGGGCCACCAAACATCCCGGTGATGGCCACTGTTCCCAGAGTGTCCTGTGGGAATAGAAAGGCAGAGGCCAGACTGAAAGGGAGCCAGGGTTGCCACCAGGAATGCCAGGGAATGGATCAAACCGAAAGAGCTGAGGAAGATGATAAGCAAAACTGAGCAGCAAGACGGACAGCTAGGATAGGTGAGAACAATACACTCGAGTGCTAAGTATCCAGGGCTGAATTATCCAGGTCTGCATCTGAAAAACAGGTTATGCCTGGAGGCTGCCACCTAACAGAGCCAGAGTGGAGGTTGGTTAGGGCAAGATGGCAGAATAGAAGGACTGGAGCTCACCTCTCCTCATGAGAACACCAAAATCACAACTAACTGCTGAACAACCATCAACAGAAAAGACTGAAACCTACCAAAAAAGATATTCTATATCCAAAGACAAAGAAGAAGTCACAGTGAGATGGTAGGAAGGGTGCTTTTGTGATATAATCAAATCCCATACCTGCTGGGTGGGTGACCCACAAACTGGAAAATAATTTTGTATCACAGAGGCTCTCCCACAGCGGTGAAAGTTCTGAGCCCCATGTCAGCTCCCTAGCCTGGGGGTCTGGCATTTGGAGGAGGAGCCCTGAGAGCATTCTGCTTTGAAGCAAGTGGGGCTTGAGAGCAGGAGCACCACAGGACTGGGGGAAATAGAAACCCCACTCTTGGAGGGCATACACAAGGTTTAACATGCACGGGGACCCAGGGCAAAGCAGTGACTCCAAAGGATCCTGGGCAAGATCTACCTGCAGGTCTTGGAGGGTCTTCTGGGGAGGTGGGTCAGCTGTGGCACAATGTGGGGATAAGGACACTGGTGGCAGAGGCCCCAGGGAATATTCCTTGGTGTGAGCTCTCCTAGAGGTCACCATTTTGGCACTGAGACCTGGCCCCACCCAACACCCTGTAGGCACCAGTACTAGGATGCCTCAAGCCAAACAACCAACAAGGTGGGAACAGAGCCCTGCCCATAGGCAGACAGGCTGCCTAAAGTCATCCTGAGCCTACAGCCACCTCTAAACATACCCTTTGACATGGCCCTGCCCACCAGAGGGACAAGACTCAGGTCACCCACTAATGGGCAAGCAACCCCAGGAAGACTGCACAAGCCCCTGGACCAACCTAACCCACCAGGGGCAGACACCAGAAGCAAGAGAAACTACAGTCCTGAAGCATGTGGAATAGAGACCACAAACACAGAAAGTTAGGCAAAACGAGACAGCAGAGAAATATGTTTCAGACGAAGGAACAAGATAAAATCCCAGAAGAACAACTAAGTGAAGTGGAGAGAGGCAATCTACTTGTAAAAGAATTCAGAGTAATAACAGTAAAGATGACCCAATATCTCAGAAAAAGAATGGAGGCACAGACCGAGAAGATACAAGAAATGTTTAACAAAGAGCTAGAAGATTTAAAGAACAGAGTTGAACAACACAATAACTAAAATAAAAAATACACTAGAAGTAATTAATGGTAGAATAAATGAGGCAGAATGAATAAGTGAGCTGGAAGACAGATTTGTGGAAATCACTGCTGGGGAACAGAATAAAGAAAAAAAAAGAAAAGAAATGACAACAGTCTAAGAGAACTCTGGGACAACATTAAACACACCAACACTTGCATTATAGGAGTCCCAGAAGCAGAAGAGAGGGAAAAATATTTGAAGAGATAATAGCCAAAATCTTCCCTAACATGGGAAAGGAAACATTCACTCAAGTCCAAGGAGCACAGAGAATCCCATACAGGATAAACCCAAGGAAGAACATATTAATTGAATTGACAAAAATTAAAGAGAACATATTAAAAGCAACAAGGGAAAAGCATCAATAACATACAAGGGAATCCCCATAAGGTTATCACCTGATTTTTCATCAGAAACCCTGCAGGTTGGAAGGGAGTGGCATGAACAAAATGAAAAGACAACCCACAGAACGGGAGAAAATATTTGCAATGATGCAACCAACAAGGGATTAATCTTCATATACAGCTCACGCAGCTCAATATGAAAAAAACAAACAACCCAACCGAAAACAGACTTTTCTCCAAAGAAGACATACAGATGGTCAAAAAGCACATAAAAAAAATGTTCAACACTGCTAATTAGAGAAATGCAAATCAAAACTACAATGAGGTATCACCTCACACCAATCAAAATGGCCATCATCAAAAAGTCTACCAAAAATAAATGCTGGAGAGGGTGCGGAGAAAAGGAAACCCTCCCACACTGTTACTGAGAATGTAAATTGGTACAGCCACTATGGAGAACAGTTTGGAGATTCCTTAAAAAACTAAAAATAGAACTACCATATGATGCAGCAATCCCACTTCTAGGTATATATCCAGAGAAAACTATAATTCAAAAAGATACATGTACCCCTTTGTTCATAGCAACACTATTCACAATAGCCAGGACATGAAAGCAACCTAAGTCTCCACTGATAGAGGAATGAATAAAGAAGATGTGGTACACATATACAATGGACTATTATTCAGCCCATAAAAAAGAATGAAATAACGCCTTTGCAGCAACATGGAAGGACCTAGAGGTTATCATAATAAGTGAAGTAAGTCAGACAGAGAAAGACAAATATCATATGATATCACTTATATGTAGAATCTATAAAAATGACACAAATGAATTATTTATAAATCATAAACAGACTCATAGACTTCAAAAAGAAATTTATGGGGCTACCTAGGTGGCGCAGTGGTTGAGAATCCGCCTGCCAACGCAGGGGACACAGGTTCAATCCCTGCTCCAGGAAGATCTCACAAGCCACGGAGCAACTAAGCCCGTGCACCACAACTATTGAGCCTGCGCTTTAGAGCCCGTGAGCCACAACTATTGAGCCCATGTGCTGCAACTACTGAAGCCCACGCATCTAGAGCCTGTGCTCTGCAACAAGAGAAGCCACGGCAATGAGGAGCCCGTGCACCACAATGAAGAGTAGCCCCCACTCACCGCAACTAAAAAGAAAGCATGCGCACAGCAAAAAAGACCCAACACAGCCAATAAAATAAATAAATTCATAAAAAAAAAAAAAAGAAACTTATGGTTACCAAAGGGGAAAGGTGGGGCGAGGGATAAATTAGAATTTGGGGATTAACATATACACAGTACTATTATATATAAAAAAAGATAATCAACAAGGACCTACTGTATAGCACAGGGAACGCTATTCAATATTCTGTAATAACCTATATGGGGAAAGTATCTGAGAAGGAATAAATATATGTATATGTATAACTGAATCATTTTGCTGTACACCTGAAACTAACACAACATTGTAAGTCAACTATAATATAAAATAAAAAGTTTTTTCAAAAAAGGAGCCAGGGTGGGGGTGGGCTGAAAACCAGGAACTTCCAGACAGCACATTTACTATCTACAGTAGATACTTAAGGGAGAGGGAGAAAGGGGGATGGGGGGGGGGGGAAGATTGGCAGAGAGAGGGAGGCCATTTATGAGAGTGCAATAGAGTTGAGAAAATGTGGCCCAAGCAGTTAATATCTTCTCCCCACAAATTTCCTTTCTTTTGATAACAAAATCACTACCAAAACCTAAAACATGATTGAGGTAATCTTCTTGAGAGGGTTTCATGAGATCATAATTAACAAGTCAGTAACCTTTGGTCTAGACTCTAGAAACCAAATTTGCACGCTCATGGTGGCTTCACTAAGTCCCCCTTGATCATCGTGTCAACAGATCTTTTAAAACTAACCCCTAGAATGGCATCAATTGGAGAGGCAGGCAGTGTTACCTACACACCTGCCTCAGGGATTCTGAGATTCCTACTTGAAGGAGGATTGCTAAGTGTCCCGAGTAAACAGGGATAAGGCTGGCAAGTGAGGAGACTAAGGAAACCCCTGCCCTGGGACACTGCCCCGGGTAGCACGGAACTCACCCTGAAGCGAGAGAGGACAGAGGTGTGTGGGCCTCTTCCTGGAGACCCCTGGCATCACCTTCAGTGCTCAGCTACCTGACCCATCTGGCCCACCTGACCCTCCCTTCTTCCCGAAGCATTTCTTTTCTGGAATCCTTGGGTATTAGACGTCCCCTGTTTTTTCTCTTCTTCCTTCATTCATAGATATTCTTTATGAGAGTGCTTTTTTAAACTTTTGTTATACAAAATTTCAGTCATGTATAAAAGGAGAGAAAACAGGGCAAGGAAGCCCCATGTGTTCATCACCAAGCTTCAACAATGATCAGCTTATGGCCTCTGTTTGTCCTAGACCCCCACTCACTTTTCTGCTCTCCCGATTATTTTGATTTTTGTGGGCTTGCTTGCTTGCTTGCTTGCCTGCTTGCTTGCTTCCTTGCTTCCTTCCTTCCTTCCTTTCTTCACTGCATTGGGTCTTTGTTGCTGTGCGTGGGGTTTCTCTAATTGCAGCGAGTGGGGCTACTCTTCGTTATGGTGCATGCACTTCTCATTGCGGTGGCTTCTCTTGTTGCGGAGCATGGGCTCTAGACACATGAGCTTCAGTAGTTGTGGCTCACGGGCTCTAGAGTGCACGCTCAGTAGTTGTGGTGCATAGGCTTAGTTGCTCTGCGGACGAGGAATTGAACCCATGTCCCCTGCACTGGCAGGCAGATTCTTAACCAGGGAAGTCCTGTGGGTTTTCTTATAAAGTGATACATATCCTTTCTTTCTTTCTTCCTTCTTTTCTTTCTTTCTTTCTTTCTTTCTTTCTTTCTTTCTTTCTTTCTTTCTTTCTTTCTTTCTTTCTTTCTCTCTCTCTCTCTCTTTCTTTCTCTTTTTCTTTCTTTCTCTTTCTTCCTTCCTTCCTTTCTCTCTCTCTCTCTCTTTCTTTCTTTCTTTCTTTCTTTCTTTCTTTCTTTCTTTCTTTCTTTCTCTTTCTTTCTATTGAAGAATAGCTGACTTACAGTATTATAATAGTTTCAGGTATTCAACACAGTGATTCGCTATTTCCATACATTACAAAATGATCACCACTATGAGTCTAGTTACCATCTGTCACCACAGTTATTACAATATTATTGGCTACATTCTCTATGCTGTACATTACACTTCACATCTGTCAGAATGGCTTGTGCACCGTTGGGGGGAATGTAAACTGGTGCAGCCACTATGGAAAACAGTATGGAGTTTCCTCAAAAAATTAAAAATAGAACTACCATCTGATCCAGCAATTCCACTTCTGAGTATTTATCTGAAGAAAATGAAAACACTAACTTGAAAAGATATATACACTCCAATGTTCATTGCAGCATTATTTACAACAGCCAAAATATGGAAGCAACCCAAGTGTGCACTGATGAATGGATAAAGAAGATGTGGTATTACTCACCCATAGAAAAGAATATTACTCAGCTATAAAAAGGAAGGAAACCTTGCCATTTGTGACAACATGGATAGACCTAGAGGGTGTTATGCTAAGTGAAGTTAAGTCAGAAAGAGGAAGACAAATACCTATGATTTTACTTACATGTGGAATCTGAAAAACAAAAGAACAAACACAACAAAACAGAAACAGACTCGTAGATACAGAGAACAAACTAGTGGTTGCCAGAGGGGATGGGGGTGGGGAGTGGGTGAAATAGGTGAAGAGGATTCAGAGGTACAAACTCAGTTATCAAATAAATGTCTCATAGATTATTTTGAAATAAATGCCAGTCATCACATAAATTATATTATGTGTCTCTAAAGACTTACTTCTTAAAATCATAACCACCATTCCATCAATCACACTCCCCCCAAAATTATCTGCTCCTTAATAGTATCATATACCTAGTCAGTTCTCACATTTCCCCATTGCCCGATAAATAGTCTTGTTTTTTTAATGGTTTATTTGTTTGAGTGGACATCCAAATGAGGTTCATATATTGCTATTGCTTTTAATTTACAGAATCTTGCAATTTACAGAATCTCTCCAAGTCTTATTCTTTTTCTTACAATTTTTCTGTTGGAGAAACTAGACTTTTTATCCTATAGAGTTTCCCATGAGCTAGATTTTGCTGATCACATCCTATGGTTTCTTTAACATGTTACTCAGTTCTTTTTATTTCACATAAGTTGGTCATTAGAGGTAGAGGTTTAATCAGAATCAAGTTCTCCTTTTTGGCAGCCTTTCATAGGTGGCGTTGGAAGTATTTAATGTATGGTTGAGTCCTTAATAATGACAGAAATCACTGATGATCACTGCCTAATGACAAATGCCATTAATTCAGTAGGGTGTTGCAAAATGGTTACCATTCTTCTCTCGTTTCCTAGCTGTAATACTTCAATAGAGGAAACTTCTTTCATCAGCTATTTGGTGACCCTGAGGTACAGCTCATACAAGAAAGTCAGTCTGCCTGGTTCACCCGAGCACCACTGAGGCCAGCTGAGTGACCGTGGTCATCTCCTGTCTCCAAACTCGTTTTCCCATTCACCAAAGGAGAATGAGCATATTACCTAACTCAGAATTGTCATAAAGGCTGAAGGAAGTGACGCATGTAAAGTTCCTGACACGCAAGCATTTCATGGATGTGAGCTGCCGTCCTTATTTTCACTGTTAGAGCAAGGTTTTCATCACTGGCACCCAGAGGACGCAGCACAAGGATGCTGAGCAGGCTTTGTCATTACCTCAGGCTGATTGCATCCATCAATGGAGTTGTTCCCAAGAAGGAGCGCCATCCCTCTGCCTAGTGCTTCTTGCCGATGCTCACGACAGTCGTCATCAACCTGCTCTGCAGAGAATGCCGGTGAGAGACCCCCGGGAACTGGTGATCGAATCATCTGAAAGGGACCTGGGCAGCCCCGGTGCTCCCAGGAAGAGCCCTAGGAGGCAGAAAGGGTTAGATGGTGCCCCTTTAGTTCCTCTCTGGTATAAGAAGCCTCTTCTTTGGAAACTTCTATTAGAAACATGTTTACTCTTCCTCTGGTTTCGGCAAGTCAGTAAATCAATTTAACCCTATAGTCGGAACAGTTGGTTGCTCATTCATAATAATAACCATTTCATAGGGCTTTGTAAAAAGCACTCAGGCTTATTTAGGGCCTAAAGGCATTTGTCTCAGAATTGGCTCTGAGTTTTATTTCTATATTTCTGTGCATATTAAATCTTTATATTGCCACTTATATCCTCTTAATGCTCTCCACTTAGTGAAGGATCCTGGAGTCTTTGGTAGAAGTTATAAATCTAAGAAGCCATTTGTAAGTCAATCCACTTCTGTTGTAAAGGTAAATCTAATTTTAGTGGCTTAACACCAGAAGTTGAGTTTCTGAGTTTTGAGAAAAAATCTGTGCTCTCCAGCCTTTACTTAGAGGAGGGCTGGGCCAGCTAGCACATCTCCTATAGGGAGGTAATACGCACAGCAGACACAGCCCATGGCTTTTCTCCTTTTGAGGCCTAGGAATAAAACATTGTACGGTTTCCTCAGTGTATGTTCATGTTAAGAGCTTGGACTCTGGGCCAGACGAAGCTTATTAGCTGCTTAGCCCTGAGAAAGTTACCTAACCTCTCTGAGCCTCAGTTTCTTTGCCTGTAAAATGAAATAATAAAAGTTGTTGCTGTTGCTGTTGTTGTAGGGATTACATGAGATGATGCAGATGAAGCACTGAGTACCGGGTCTGGCAAATTTTGAGGACTCAATACTTGTTAGCTATTTTCATTATTATAGTTATTACCAGACTCTGGTCCTGGCTGGTCAGGTATTACATCACAATTTTTGTTTAAAACAGTATTTAGTTGGAATATTACTCAACAATAAAAAGGAACAAACTCTTGACACACACAACAACCTAGATGGGTATTACGCTGAGTGAAAAAAGTCAATCTCACAGGGCCACATACTGTGTGATTCTGTTTATATAGCACCCTCGAAACGACAAAATTACAGAGTTGGAGAACAGCTTCATGGTTGCCAGGGTAATGTTAGGGAAGCGGGGAGTGGGGTTTGCAACCAACTATAAAGCAGCAACATGAGGGAAAACTTGGGATGATGGAATAGTTCTGTATCTTGATTGCAGTGGTAGTCACATGAATCTAACATGTGATAAAATGGCATAGATGTGCACATACATCTATGTTCATATAATCTATGCGTGTGTAATGTGCATGTATATCAATTTCATGTCAATTTCCTGTTTGATATTGTATTATACTATAGTTATGTAAATGTAACCATTTGGGAAAACAGGGTGAAGGGTAAGTGTCTGTACTATCTTTGCAACTTCTTGTACATCTACAATTATTTTAAAATAAACACAAATAACATTTAGTGTTTACATTACAAAGTCTAAATATACCTTATAGCTGAGCCACATAACATACTTTGATTACATTTCCTTTCTTGTGTGACATTTTTGTCCTCTAGATTTAAAAATTGCCTCATATTTTATTTGCTTTCATTTGCTATATACCTAGTACCAGTTCTTCCCAGATCCTGTCAAGACTGTGAAATCCCCTTCGATGTGGTTAAATATATTAGGAAATCTCAGCACCATTGTTTCTTTGGTGACATGCCTCCTGGAACTTTCTGCCAGCTCCAGTATGAATTTGCTGTGCTCTAGGCTGATTTTGTACCCATTTGCATGGGAAAATATCTGGTTGTCTCTATACCAAAGTCTTAAACTGTGGACTTGACAGGATGCTGAGATTTCAGGATATGTAACATTTTTTTTTCACTTACCTATATTTTCTGATTTTGCTGCTAGTAGTTTATATTACTTGTGTTACACCATCTTTATATTCCTTATCACAGAAGGAGGGAGGAGGGCATATGGAAAAATAAATAAATAAATGGCCTAACTTTTAGCTGTGTGAGCATACACATGGAATCCTAGAATTCACACACGGAATCTCAGTCAGGCCTGTATCCGCTCCAACAGACACAGTCTTTACACAGTGGTAGTTGGTGCACTAATAGTGGCTCCTCTGTGTCTTAATCTTGACCGTCTCTTTGTGCATGAGGGCGGGGCTCTAGTCCTAGGTTCCTGGCGGGTACCACAAGATTATCATCCCTCAGTCATAGCAACCGGCTCCCTCCCTGACAACACCCTCTCATGCCTCCCCTCTCTCAGTTCCCTCCCTCAACTCTCTTAGCCATTTTCAATCGCTTTGTCTCCAACCCCCACCCAGGCTCTACCCCAGTTATTGATCAATTCAGCAAATTTTAATCCTGCAGCTAGATGGGGAGGAGGAATGTGGGGAGTTTCAGATCCTAAAGCTGGAAGAAGGCAGGGTAGAGGCCCTTGCAGAGGTCTGGCCTCAAGCTGGAGTGTTTAAAAGACCAGCAGACACACCTCGCTGCTAAATTTAACATCATTCTGATTCTCTCACATCTTATTAGACCAAAGAGTCTCTTATCTTGTTCCAGACTTGGATTATTCTACAAAAAGTGACCTTCTCTTAGGTAGCACAAAAAGAGGCAGAGAGGAAATTCACCAGACTTGGGCAAAAGGAAGGAAAAAAGTTTGGGGTGGAAGAGAGGAGGCTGGTCACATGTGCAGAAGGGGTGAGCTGTGCGGTGCCCTCTTTCTCTCAAAATAAAGCATGACTCCGTGAGTGCCCTTCAGGCCCAGAGGAGCCAGTGAAGGGCTGTGTCCGCCCCACCCTGAAAACTCCCCATGGCAGAGTCTCGCTCACTCCCTACAAGTTCATGCGGGAGTGTGTGGAATCTCAGAAGCATGTGTGTGTGCAGCAAATTCTAAAGAAAAGAGCATTACAATTCAACGTGTCAGGTGCAAGTAAGCCTGTCGCCTCAGAAATTCTAAGGCAAAACCCTCCAAACAAACCATGGAGCAATCTAGTGATGGTCTGTGGCAGATTTTCTGTAAGTGGATTTGCTGCCTGCTGGTAAAACATCAACATGTTTAACAGGCCCCCAGATTCCCCTGGCTGGATTTGTTCTATAGTCAAGAGCAAAGTCATTAACAATATTTCAAGTAAGTCTTGCATTCTCTATCTTCTATAATCTCTCAAGGTTCTTAAGCGTATTAAAAATGCTTCCCAGAAACATTATAAGAAAAACGATCTTCTAAAGTACAGCTCACTGTATAATAGGAATTTTTTTCTATGTCCATTCCATCGCTCCTTTTAACAAATGTCATGATTCAAGTACAGAAGTCCCAGGGAAATCCCTTGGCATATTAAAGCATCTTGAATTTGCTAGTTTGATTTAAAGAACAGCCCAGATAACCTATGTAGAAGACACATCACACCTCCACTTCATATGTGGTATATTTCCTGAAGTGCACAAAAGACCTTGGAAATTCTTAATTTAATCAAGATTATTCACCTTGGCAAGATAGCCAGCAGTGACAGATGAAACCAAATCTGTGTATTTGCATGAGGCAAGAAGAGCTGTGATTTTACTCTGGCGGCAAAACAAGGGCTGGGTGCAATCCCAAAATCTAATTATCAGGAGTAGAGGCAGAGAGCAATCTTTTCACCACAAATTAGACATTTGTAAAGAGTCTCTGTTTTAGGATCTTCCTTTTTTTTTCTCTTTCTCTTTTTTGCTGTGGCATTTAGCCACTTGTGTAGACACGTTGTTAACAACAAAAATGGTTCTGCTGAAACATACAGAGTTTTTGTTTAAAATCCAAGGAAGTCAGAACCTCATGGGCAAATGTATGAATCATTGGGAAGAGATGAGCTGTTCATTATTTCTTTAATTTTATTTTTGTGCCAAAGGTCATTTCTTTAATGATAGAACAACGGTGCTAAATTAAGAGACCTTAGGCCCCCTTACCTTGGCCAACATCTTTGAAGACAAGACAGAATTCATTTCCTGTCTTCTTCCCCTCAACCCCTTCCTTGCTCTGGAGCCTCTTAATACCTCTAAGGAAGTCTTAACCTCTGCCCCTTTTCTGCGTTTTACCAAAACTGGAATCTCCTCATCTTCACCTCACCTTGCTGTCTGTCTTGCTTTCATTTTATTTCTTAAAACATTTTTTTCTGTAAGGATATACAAAGCAACTATAAATCGAGGTTGAATCTGTGGAAGTACAGATGGGCAAGAGGGGACTTTTAACTTTACTCTCTTCGGCACTCTTAAAATACTGTTTTACTATAAGAATATATTACTTTTATAATTTTAAAATATTTTTTCTGATTACAGGTAGTAAAAGTTTATTGTCGATAATTTGTAAAATAGAGAAAAGTGAAAAACAAAAACTCAAAGCCATTCCTGCCCTTGGCTGTATCTGGTGAACCATCATCTACACTGGATACCACCAGCACCTCTCAGGAGGGACCCTTGGGGCTTCCTTGGGGTGGGAAGGAAGAGAGGGATGGACCCATGGCGGGGGAAAGTTAACTTGCAGTCTAGATAATTTTTATAATCTCTCAACCAGTCCCATTTTCAGCTTCATTGGTATCCACTGCCACCTCCCGCACTTTCCGAGGAGCAGACCGGCTTGCTTCCAGTGGCCCCATGGCCCCCGACCCCTGGGCACTTAGCAGTCATCTTTTTGGTGCACCACATCAGCCGATGCTCTTCTGTTTGTGCTTTCAAGCTTCTAAAATTTTGTTGACATCTCTAATGTATTATTGTCCCTTCCTGTTCTTCACCCTTGTGGGCTTTTGCCTCTTTGAGGCTTTTAATGTAACTTTGCAGGCTTTTCCAAGGGAGTAGAGCTTCAACCTGCCATTTTTAACTAGGAGTACCCATATTTTGCTTAAAATATTTTACGACGTTTTTACTGCCTGCGTAGTAACTCTTGCACGTAGATGTGCCACAATTTGCTTAACCTTATCTCACAGGCACATTTCTGCCTACATTACTTATTTCCTTAAAATGAAACACTACACGTGGACCTGTTGCACCTAGGAACATGAGCAATGTGAAGACTCTGCAGGGACTTCCACACATCGAAAGGTTGTCCATCTGCTTTATATTCCAGCAGAGTTTTACAGAGGCACTCTCCACTCCATCCCTTCAAATCTGTCCTCTCCCTGGACGCTCCACTCTGTCTTACATCCCTTCTTCTTGAAAAGCGGTCCTCAATTCTGTTTGATTTTCCTTCTGTTTGGCTGCTGTTCCCTGCACATAGCTCCTCCGGGCCTCAGGGAATCAGCTTCTTGCTCTGAGCTCACCGAACCAGGATCAGGATGTACTCCTGAAACAATCTACAGGGCTCCCTTCCAATGTTTTGCATTTTGCATTTAGCCCGAATTTCCATTTTGGCTCTTCTGTATAGGAAGCCTCATCAGGATGCTGGTCCTTTACTTCTCAGCCTTGTTACCTCTGCGGCTCATGCTGCAATATTCTCTCTGTTCATCTACATGTTGGTGGGATGAATATTTGTGCCTTAGTCTTATTAGTCTGTATCTCAGAATCTCTTAGGCAATTGCATGCCTAAATCTGCCTGTGATTTCTTGGTCTACCCTCAGTGAAAAGTGAGCTTGCTTAAAAACTAGATGAGTTCTGTATATAAATATCATCTCTCTGCCAAAAATTTGCAGAGGAAAATGCTCAAGCTGATCCTTTTCCCACTGTCTATTTGAGTGAGTGTATTGCTTTGAGTAATTTGGGGATGGGGAAAAAAGGTCCTTGGGCAGTGCACCTTGGGCTCACCCTATCCTAGTTCCAGACACATGTGGAATCTCTGAGGATATTCTATCACATTTAAAACCTAACTATAAACAAGCCTGAGAGCTTCCCCAGAGCCTTTACTTCTTTCCAGTAAAGAAAGTACCACCAACACCGCACCATTTAATCCCTGAAGTCACAGAAACACAGCACTGATTTTAGTCTTTAATGATGACATCCAAAAGCCAAAAGCCAAAAGATGGGGATTAGACACCATGAAATTCTCTCAATGCGTTTTTCTTGCTCTAGCTTTTTGTGAGTGTTTCTGTCATTTCATGTTTTCCTTCTCTGCCTTTTTTTTGGGTATGTGTCAGCCTGTCCATGTCTATTGTTCACTCTACATACCAATTTCATTCTCCTTTTCATTTTTTTCTCTCCCATTAGTTTTTCTACCCTTCTTTCCCTCTTCTTCAACAGGTTATAGTAGAATTCTTCTAACACCTACATTTTTGCTCTGTAACATCAAATAGTTGTCCATTTCCACTTCTGTACATTTAATTTTCTGTTCTCAATTTTCAAGGAAGATGATGGAAGTCTTTTTATGTCTTTCTCTTTAAAATATAAATTACTTTTGAATCATGTGGTTTTTGGCTGAATTTTTTTTCTCTCTGTGGGTCAGTATCACCTGATGGCAAAGTTTCTTGATACAACTAAGCATTCCTTGACCAATATTTCCTAAATGTTATGAAGGTTCTGCTATTTAGTCCAGTCATTTTGATATGTCCATATATTCTTCTTCTGGGTCCTTTAAAAAGTCTTATTATTAACATAAAAATAAGACATACTTCAAATACAAATTTTTCTAAAAGCTAGCATTTATTAACATTACCAGACACTCCTCCTCTAGGGATTTTACAGTGATCACCTCCTTTGAGCTTTGTTCAAACATCCTCTTCAGTGAGGCCTTCTCTGGCCACTCTGTCTAAGATGTCAACCACCTTGACCTTTCCAAGTCTCTCTTGCTTTATCTTTTCCTTTTGTGCTCATCCCTGTCTAACATACTATATTTTTTTGTCATTTAGCTTCTTACTCCTCTCTCCCTAGCATATATGCTCCCTGAGGACGAAAGGTTGTATGGGCTTTGAGTATTCCTGTATATCCTGGCACCTAGAACAGCACCTGGCAGATAGTGGGCCCTCAATAAGTACTTGTTGAACGAGTAAATGAACTCATTTAATCTTCACCACAACCCCATAAGATACCTGCTATTATTATCCCCATTTTAAAGATGAGAAAACCGAGGCGCATAGCAGTTAGGTAACTTGCTAAGGTTTATATAACTTGTAAGTGGAAAAACTGGCATCCTAACCCCAGTAATCTGGTTCCACAGTCCTTGCTCTTAACAACTAATGATGCTCAGCATTATCCACATCTTTTTTTTTTTTTTTTTTTTAGAGTGAACATCACTTTTTTGTATGTTTTTGTTTGTTTTGTTTTATTGAGGTATAGTTGATGTACAATATTATATAAGTTATAGGTATGCAACATATGATTCACAATTTTTTTTTCATTTATAGTTATTTTTAAATATTGGCTATATTCCCTGTGTTGTAAAATATATCCTTGTAGCTTACCAATGTATATATATAATAGTTTGTATCTCTTAATCCCCTACTTCTATCTGGCAGGGCTGGGCAGAGCAGAAGACCTGAATAGACATTTTTCTAAAGAAGACATACAGATGGCCAACAGGCACATGAAAAGATGCTCAACGCTGTTAATCAGCAGAAAAATGCAAATTAAAACCAGAAAGATATCAGCTCACACCTGTCAGAATGGGTATCATCAAAAAGAACACAAATAACATATGTTGACGAGGATGTGGACAAAAGGGGACCCTCCTGCACTGTTGGTGGGAATGTAAATTGGTGCAGCCACTGTGGAAAACAGTATGGAGGTTTCTCAAAAATCTAAAAACAGGACTACCATATGATCCAGCAATTCCACTCCAGGTAGGTATCCAAAAAAAAAGAAAGAAAACACTAATTCAAAAAGATACCAGCACCCCAATGTTCATAGCAGTATTATTTATAACAGCCAAGATATGGAAGCAGCCTAAGTGTCCATCAACAGATAAATGCATAAAGAAAATGTGGTATACATATATGTGATACACACACACACACACACACACACACACGAATACTACCTGGCCATTAAAAAGAGCAAAATTTTGCCATTTGCAGCAACCACTGACTCAGAGGGCATTATGCTAAGTGATATAAATCAGACAGAGAAAGACAAATACTGTATGATATCACTTACATCTGGAATCTAAAAAAATACAACAAACTAAACATAACAAAAAAGAAGCAGACAAAAAGCAGACTCACAGATATAGAGAACTAGTGGTTACTAGGGGAGAGAGGGTGTAGGGAAAGGACACATTTATTTTTTAAAGAAAAAAATATCTTAAGGGAAACAAATTATAGAAAGTCGAAGCTCCCTATTTAACCCCTTCTGGTTCTGATCCCTTCCAGCCCTGCTCACATGTAACCACTGTGCTGAAACTGAGGCATGCCCACCTTGGAGTGTATATTTCCTATTTGAAACTATCTTCCAGGTGGCTTCTGAGCCACCAGTGAGAACTGTGTATGGAGGTGGAAAGGAGTTACACAATTGAAAACTCCCCAAATCCATCTCTCAGGTAAAGTATTGACTGTTTTTGTTCCTTCCCACTTTCCTATTATTTTTTTTTCCTTTTCCACTTACAGACACTCATTTTTCTAGCTGAAAATAGAAAACCTTATCAGATTGGAATAACAGTCCTTCTTGCTGTAGTTTTTTTCCCCAAAGACGGGATGAATTTGAGCCTCGTCAGAAAGCCATCTGCTGTGTACGCACAGACCTATTCAGAGCCCGAAAAAGAAAATGAAGGAGGGGGAAAGCCCTGGCTTACTCCTCTTAAAACAAAGAGCTGTGGCCTGCGGGCTCTATGCCTTTGACAAAGGCTGACCACAGGGCAGTGTGCACTCACTGGGAACACAGGGTGTGAGGAGTCCTGCATGGTGCGTGGTGACCGTGCAGAACCATGCTACTAATCAAGAAGGTGCTTAATGAACAGGGAAGAAGGCTCCAAGTCCAGCCCTCTGAGTCTGTGCCACTTCTGTATGGAAAATGGCCATTGGATTTGTAGTCTGCTGCCCAAATCATCATTGCCATCCCCTCTACTGGTTCCATTTCACTCTTTTGTTATTCTTGTTGTGTCAGACCTTGCCAGTCCTAGTTCAGGACTAACATGGAACGATGCTGTGAGGTCTTCAGAAAACACTTCCTTCAATCCATGGGGCTACCTTTGCTGCCAAAGGGTACCCTTACACTTGCCCTTACTGGCAGATCTTAAGCTGAGGGGCTCTCTACTCCCGGATACTTCATTCTTTACCTTCCTCATGTCACCACAGCAAAAAATAAATTGCAGCATGAAAGTCCAGGTCCAAAACCAAGTATTTTTGTATTCTTGAGAATATTTAAATACTATTCTTTTTTTCCAATTTATTTTAATATCTATTTTTATAAGTATAAAAGTAATTTAGGCTGCATGTAAAACACTTAAATAGTATATAAATATATAACTTAGAAAGTTAAGGACTTCCCTGGTGGCTCAGTGGTTAAGAATCCACCTACCAGTGCAGGAAACACGGGTTCGAGCTCTGGTCCGGGAAAATCCCACATGCCGCGGAGCAATTAAGCCTGTGCACCACAACTACTGAGCCCATGCTCCTCAACAAGAGAAGCACCCCCCCGCCCCCACCCCCCCACAATGAGAAGCCTGCACACCGCAGCAAAGAGTAGCCCCTGCTTGCTGCAACTAGAGAAAGCCCATGCACAGCAACAAAGACCCAACACAGCCAAAAATCAATCAATTAATTACTTAATTTTTTAAAAAAAAGAAAGTTAAAGACCTTTCTTATCCCACCTCACAGAAAACTGTTAACAGTTTGATGTATATCCTTCCAGACTTTTTCACCATTCACATGCTTTCTCATTTATGTGAAACTCTATGCTTTAGCACACTCTCTGCTTTCCACAGTAATGACCCTTCTATTTCACCACTGGCTATTCATTTAACATGCCTTTCCTCCAGACTGTAATCTCCACGAGGGCCTAGACCTTGTCTGCCTTATTTAGCTATGGTAGCCCCAATGTCTACCACCACGCCTGGCATAGAGTTGCCACTCGATATAAAGTTGCTGAATGAATGGTCTCACTCTGGCCATGGGAAGCAGGCAAAACAGGCTCTGTAATGCCTTTTTGCTGATAAGGAAACAGACTCAGAAACGATTCATCACTTGTCCACAGTCACAGCTACTAAATAGTGGAGCTGAATCTCAACCCAGGTCTTTGGATTCCAAATCAAAAGGTCTTTCCATCCAGGTACATCTTCCCCTTAATAACTGCCAGAGAATCATGACGATGTCCCCAGCCAGAGGCTTCACTGTGTTCAACCCACCCCATGAAGTCTCCATTTCACACGGAGGGGAAATGCATTCAGGTTTTTGTTTTTTGAAATTGAAGTATAATTGGTTTACAATGTTGTGTTAATTTCTGCTTTACAGCAAAGGGATTCAGTTATACATATATATGTGCTATAGAGTAGAAACTTGTTTATGAAATGCGTTCCATTTTGATATTTTTGAGTTAGAAGTAAATAAGCTAGAGAGGAAAGATTATCCTTCATTATTTCAGAAGATAAAACAGCGTTCAGGGAGTGACTTGTGAGGTTGCTTGCTGAGCAAATTATTCAAACATGGAGTTCAGTTCCGTTTGGCCGTGCTAACAGAGCTGTGGGCCTCTCTCAACTCTTGGCTTACTCCCACACCCCTGGGCTCCTGGCTGCACACAGTTAGCCTCCAGGAGCTCGGGTAAGCTTGGGTCTCCATGGCATCTACTGAAGGTGAGGATCTAGATGTGTGCCCCACATTGCAGCAAGGCTCTACACAGCCACTTGCCTGCAGAATGACATTTCCGTGCAAACACTCAGGGCTGGCCAGAAAGTAATGGAATTGCAATTGCTCCAGAGATTCTCAAGCATGTGACTCCTGGGAAGAGACTGACCTCCCAAATGACCCTCTTTTGTGGTATAATCCTTTTTTTCCCTTCTGCCACTCTTACATAGAATTTAGTGCCTTTATTTTCAGAAGGAACAATTTTCTTCAGGGAAGAACTGTGCCAATTCTTCAACACTATATTGCAACTTAAAGGACATTTGTCTTCCTTCCTTTGTTTTCATTTTACTTTAAGCCAGTTTTAGTAATTCTGATTTAGAATAGCTAAAGGCAGTCCTTTCCATACTCATCAATTTAATCATAGAAAAAAGAAATCCCTCCCTTTTCTTACTCTTTTTCTTCTCTCTCTGCTCCCTTCCTTTCTTCCCTCCCTTCCCCTCCCTCCCTCCGGCTCTTCCTTTCTTCTTTCCGACAGACAGAATTTTTTTTATAAAATACTGTTTTGTAAAGTTCTTTGTTCATAAAAGACATTGATTTTACACATATACTTTTAAAACACTATATAAAACTGACTTAACTGGGTATTTTTAAAGTCCCAGTCATTAAAGTAATGAGATTAGATGGACTTGATCATGGCCATAATGATTATAAAACTGAGAGACTTCCCTAGTGGTCTAGGGTTAAAAATTCACCTTCCAATGCAGGGGATGTGGATCCAGTCCCCAGTCGGGGAACTAAGATCTCACATGCTGCAGGGCAACTAAGCCCACACGCCGCAACTACTGAGCCCGTGAGCGCTGGAGCCAGCATGCCACAACTAGAGAGAAGCCTGCACACCGCATCAAAAGATTCCACATGCCGCAGTGAAGATCCTGCAGGCCACAACTAAGACCCGATACAGCCAAATAAATAAATAAAATAAATAATTTTTTTAAAAAGACTATAAAACTGATATACGGTTCCAAATATATATGGAAATTAAGTACATTATAAAAGTAACATTTTTCAAATCAGTAGAGAGAAGACAGATGGATTATTCAACAAATGGTGGTGAAAAACAATGACTAGCCATTTGGAAGAAGTATGCCTGGATCCAAACCTCAATTTTCAATATCAAAATAAAATCCAGAAATATCATCAAAAGTTCATATAAAAAATGAAACCATAAATAGTAGAAAATAGTAAAAATTATCATAATTTGGGGATGGAGAGACCTTTATAAGTATAACATTAAAAAATTCAGAATAGAAAGTATTGGTAGATTTTTGCAATATAAAATTTAAATCTTCTCACCAAAAAGAAATGTATACTTAAAAGGTTGAGTAGTAAAGGACAAATTATGAAAATACATATTATCCACAAATGGTTAACATCCTTAATGTACAAAATGCTTTTATAAATCAATAAAATTTGCTTCTCAATTCTACTATCAGGGTTGTAGGATTGGGGACAGTTGTTACTTTCTTCTTTATAGTTTTCTGTGCTTTTGATTTTTTTTTTATAGTAAGTATTTTTAATACATTAAATCTATTATCAGTTTGAAAAAACACCTAAAAAATATAGATGGACATCTCTCTTTTTAATACTTAAATCAAAAGTCCCAAATAATTTTTTCAGAATTGCCCAATGGTTCTGCTTTGTAATATTAATCACTACATTTGGCCTTTAATATACTCACATAGTAAAATAAGACCAACTGAAAAAGGTAACATACATGAGAAATAGTAGGGAAAATTATAAAAGAATTTTAACATGAAATTGCAGACATCACTTTGAGGCCATTTGTTCTTTCAAAACCTGATTTGAATCTAAATCTTTGGATTAAAATTTGGCCTTTTCTTTTTTTAAGGGTAAGAGTCCATTGAACAGAAGCTCTTTCATCACTCAAATAGTTATTTTTAGTGTTAAGGTCTTTTCTTCATAATACAGAGTGGTTTTTTTTTTCTATCTCCATTTTTCCCTGACATCTAAGTTGTACCATTAAGTTAAATGTATGATTTAAATTTCAATTTTACTGAAAATGCAGGTAGAATTAAAGGGATCATACAGATGAGCGATTTCATTGAATGTCACTGCACATAAATTTACATAAAGCTGCAAAAATCTCCGCAGCCTCTAAAACTTCTTCTGAAGGAGAAAAGGGAGAAAAGCGTCTATTTATTGAGCACCTACAGTTTGTCAAGAGCTCTCTTGGGCTGCTTTACGTACATCTCATTTAATCCTTAGAGCCAAGAGGGGAAGTCAGCATTATCGTCCTCATTTCATAGATGAGCGAGCAGGCTCTGAGAAATTAAGTGATTTACTGGACATCACACCCACCTGATTCAAGCACCCCTGCGTGACCTCTCCCCTGCACCCATGAATATTCTCCAACGTATACATCTTCCGTGCTGTAAGAGAACGTATACAGCCTAAGTTCTCTACGTGGTCCTGAAGTCCTTTGCCGGTGTCTGGAATGGTCTGCAAACTAGAGACGCTTCCCCTCAGCTGCTTTGAGGCATCCATGTCCCCTCCCCATGCTCACTGTGCTGGGCGTGCAGTTACTGGTACCCACCCTCAGAGCTCAGGGTGGGCACCCTCTGTCTCAGCCGAGGCCGCCGAAGTCCCGGCTTCCCTCACTACAGAATCCGACCACTAGCAGCTGCTGGCCTCAGTGACGCTGTTTTGGGTTCCAGTTCCTTAAGTTTTACTTGCCATACTTGTGTCTGATGCCCAGAGGAAGAGTCTGGAGGAGAAGCCCAGGCACCATCTAGCTCTGCCAGTTTCTAGCCGTGTTCCCTTGTGCAAGCGGCGTAACTGCTCCAAGCCTGTTTCCTTACCTGAAAAGGGAGATCTTTCTTGCACACCTGGCGGTGCCGCGGCTTTAACGATGGAATCCAGTGCTGCCCAAACGCTTCACAACGTAAGCTGCTGCTACTCCTCTCGCTGCTCTCTTGGTTGCAGCCCCTCAGCCTAGTCTCTGAGGCCCACCTAATGGCAGACCTCAAAATCACCCTCTCCTGCTGACCAGGCTTTGGGTCTGAGCCTCACTAGCGTGCTTGACCTCTGCCTTTGGGACAGATGTTCCCCCAGGCAGCGGCATAAGCTCTGTCTGTTCCACCCTCTCACCAGGCCTGTGGTCATTCCGAGCCCACCTGGATTCTAGGATGACCCCAGTTTCGGCAGAAGCCTACTCTTTGGACAGACTCCAGTCTCCCCTAGAACCTAAAATAACACAGGGCTGACATGCTCACGGAATCAATGTTGAGTTGAGCTGTTTCCTTCTGACCGTTCTGTCAGCAGCTGGTTCCAACAGAGTGACAGTGGCTAGCTGGTGAACGAGTGTCATTCAGGGCACTGCCGGCTGCTGCTGCTGGGCTACTGCTCTCTCTGCACGTGGGAACTCCCAGCACAGCTGTCTTCCCGGGGCGAAGTGGAGCTGCTATAAGGCACCCTCCTCCCAGATCTTCCTTGTCTCCCTCACCTCCACCCGCTTCTCTGAATTCCTTAGCAGATCGCTGCTACAAGATAGATGCTAAGGGCTCACCTTCCCATTATTAGTGGCCCAAGAGAAAGACTGGTAATTCACGGAAAGCTTGGTCCACAACTGTCACTGGCTAGGACTCTGAGAGAGAGGACCTGTTACAAGGGCTCAGTGTCTCCCATCAAGCCCCAGCCTCAGCTGATTATTTTGTTTCCTTAACACACCTGCATACCTTTGTTGCCAGGCCTTTGCTCATTCTGTTCCCACCCCACGGAATGCTTCTCCCCCATCTCTGTCTTTGGGAGTTTGTAACACCTCCTCCACAAGTTTCCAGAACGGCTCACCCCTCTAAATCAGCAATAGTACATTCCACTGTGTGTGCATGAGACCGTGTTTGTTTCGATCACATTGATTTCTTTTGTTACCTTATTTCATTTCATACATTTTAAAACATTATCCCAAGAAGACATCCATACCTCCCCTGATTTCAAAAGGCACCAAAAAGTGAAGAATCCTTGATCTAGACTACGTTTAATGATTCAGAAGGGTGGAGACCATGCCCTCCACGTCCAACACTGCCCAGCACACAGTAGGCTCTCAGCGCCTGTTTGTTGATGTGCACTGGGCCAGTATGGGTGGCCGTCCTCACAGCCCGCTGTGGCGGCGTGTCCCCAGGCAGCACACACTGCTCCGGAAGGCGGCACGTCTGGTATCAAGGCCCAGGGTCACTCTAATTTACCACGTGCTGCTTGGCTGCTCTGCTGACCAGGCCCCAGCGTGGCCTTGGGGCTCCCATGCTGCTGACCCAGCCGTGACCACATCAGGCTGGGATCCAGCCGTGAGCGTGTCCGTGGCTTCTCAAGGTCACACCCAAGGCTCCATCTGAGGGCTCAGGATCTCAAGTACCAAATACAGTTTCAGCAGAACTTCCTCTTGGCTAATTTGTCTTCTTTAGTCTCCAAGCAGGAAAATCAGACTCATCGTTCTGCTCTTAATAAAAATAAAATTCAATCTGGAGAAGCAGCAGAAAGCTGGTGGTGTCTGCTCAGCTATGCAAGCCCACTTGTCACCAAAGCTGATCGATAGTTACATGAGCATACAAAAATTGTATAACTTTTATGTCCCTAGAAATTCCTCATTACACATTGTACCCCTCCTTGAGGATCTGCAGTAGTGAACGCTTCATAGTCAGGGATGTTCTAGGAAAACAACAGGGATCTGACTAAGGAAATGCAAGAAGACAGAGCCAAGTGGGAAGGGGGAGGGGGACAGCTGTCTCAGAGCATCTACTGCATCCCAGCCCCTGTTTTTGGCATGGTCCAAGCCTTTTCTCCTTTATTCTCATAGTAACCTTCTGGGTTAATTATGATGATCCTAACTTTTCAAATGGGAAAGCCAGGGTTCAGAGAGGGTAGTAAACTTGTGCAAGGCCACCCAGCTAGTGAGGAGCAGGTTTGGATTTGACTCAGCTTTGTCCCACCACAAAGCCCGTGCACTTTCCAGATAGGTCAAGTGGCCTAGGGCGAGGGCAGCTTCGAGCCTGACCTGGATCTCTGGAGTGACAGATGTTCGGTCCTTTCATCTGGGTCTGTCTGAGTGTCCACGGCCCCTGGTGCTGCCTGACCTAGCCACAGTCCTTGCTGAATGGCTGAAACAGCCACTACTTTGCTGACCGTAAACTGAGCAGCAGGTAAAGTAAGTGCCAAGAAGCCGCAGAGCAGGTGGCAGGGCTCAGCCAGCCTCTGCCAGATTCAGGAAGGACAGAATATTGGCTTTTCTGAAATTCCCAAATTCCTGGCTGTCTTCGCCCCTAGGTGCTGCTGCACCTTCCAGCCAGCATCCTTCCCACTTTCTCCTCTAGGCATCCTCATGGTGGCTTCCTCTTCTTTTCTTATATAGACCTGCCACAGAGGACTTCACAGATAAATTCCCTCTGACTCTGATAAGGCCTAGTATGTACCCCTCCCAGAGATATTTGTATTTTCCAAGAGCCAAAAAGTCTTACCAGTAAGGAATGCATTTATAACTGTGATGTCTTTGGAGGAGATGGTTAGGTAATCTGAGAGAAAGTACAAGAACAGAGGGACAAAAGGAATGTCTTCCCAGTGGAGCCCCTGAAGTTATATTTGGTGGGCAGTTGCCAAAAGTAAAATTAGTCCTTTAAAAGTCTCCGTGCAAAAAAGGAAACCCTCGTACACTGTTGGTGGGAATGTAAATTGGTGCAGCCACTGTGGAGAACATTATGGAGGTTTCTCAAAAAACTAAAACTAGAGCTACCATAAGATCCAGCAGTCTCACTCCTGGCATATATCCAAAAGAAATGAAAACATGAACTTGAAAAGATACAGGTCCCAATGTTCATAACAGTATAATCTACAAACGCTAAGATATGGACGTGACCTAAGTATCCATCAACAGATGCGTGGATAAAGAGGATGTGGTATATATACAATGGAATACTACTACTCAGCTGTAAAAAAGAATGAAATTCTGCCATTTGAAACAACATGGATGGACTTTGAGGGCATTATGCCAAGTGAAATAAGTCAGACAGAGAAAGACAAATACTATATGGTATCGCTTATATATGGAATCTAAAAAAAAATTAAAAACTAGAGAATATAATTTTTTAAAAAAGCAGACTCACAGATATAGAGAACAAACTAGTGGTTACCAGTGGGAGGGGCCAATATAAGGGTGAGGGTTTAAGAGCTACAAACCATCAGGTATAAAATAAGCTACAACATGGAGAATACAGCCAATATTTTATAATAACAATAAATGGAGTATAACCTTTAAAAATGGTGAATCACTATAGGGTATACCTGTAACTTATATAACATTGTACAGCAAATATACGTCAATAAAAAATAAACTAAAAAAATTTTTTAAAAGTCTGTCAACATGAGAATCCTGGGTTTGGTTCTGTAGCCACTGGATCCGTTTCCTGTAGCCTTTTAAATTCCCAGCAGGGTTTGCAGGGAGCCACTGTTTCCCCCTTTGTTTCTGATCTTCACCTCTTTGTAAGTACTCTTTGTAGGGGTACCTCTTCCTTAGCTGTCCATTTGGCTGTTAAGTTATCTGAAATTGTATCGTGATACCAGGATAAAAGGGGATGCCCGATGAGCTGATGCAGGCCTGTACCCATTGTGTCTCAGACAGGCTCAGCTCTGGTCAGGGTGGGGTCTTCAGGTGAGACAGAGGCCAAACTCAGTCCATGCACTCAAGAAGCTTTCAGTCTGGTGAGAAGTGTGGGGACTGTAAAATATGTCCACATATTTTTGGTACCTGGAAGTGGAGTGCTGCCATAACAAAAACCTAAAGTGTGGGAATGGCTTTGGCATGGGCTTGTTGAGTGAATAAACAGGTGGATGGATGGATGGATGGATGGATGGATGGATGGATGGATGGATGGATGAAAATAGGTTTAAAAAAAAGAACATGACATGTTCTGGGAACTGAACTTACTTTGGAATTACTAGAGCAGGGGGTCCATTTTGATGGGAGGTGCAGGAATTTTCTTCGTTCAAAAACTATTTATTGCATATTTTGTTCCTAATACTAGGCTGCTACCTACGACTGCAGGGATGGGCCCAACACACACAGTCCGTGGAGCTGGGAAGGGGAGCTGATGGACTCTAGATACGTAAGCCTCCTCTTTCTCCCTCCTTAACCCTCAGGGTTTCACAGAGTCTCGACCTCAGCTCCTTCTCCCCCTCTGCGCTGTATCCACTCCCCTGGCTCTGAATCTGTATTTCCCACCCACTAGTCCACAGACAGATGCCTTGAAGACCTGTGCTGGGTGACTACCAGGATTTTGTTATGCTCACTGGGGGATGCAGGCTGACAGCCAAAGATGAACACCTTTGAAAGTTAATGGGAGGGCTTCCCTGGTGGCGCAGTGGTTAAGAATCCACCTGCCAATGCAGGGAACAGGGGTTCAAGCCATGGTCCAGGAAGGTCCCACATGCCGCAGAGCAACTAAGCCAGTGCACCACAACTACTGAGCCTGTGCTCTAGAGCCTGCAAGCCACAACTATTGAGCCTGTGTGCCACAACCACTGAAGCCCGCGCACCTAGAGCCCATGCTCCACAACAAAAGAAGCCCCCGCAGTGAGAAGCCCATGCACCACAACGAAGAGTAGCCCCTGCTCACTGCAACTAGAGAAAGTCCTCACGCAGCAAGCAAGACCCAATGCAGCCAATTAATTAATTAAAAAGAAAGTTAACAGGAGAGTTTAGGGGCTCATGGAAAAAGGGAAAGAGGAGGCAGGAATGAAGATATATTTATGTTTCCGCTATCTGGTAGGCAATGTCATTATTATACCCTAACTCCCCTTGAAATCTTTGGCATATTATCTATTTATATATAATGTCTATTTTTCACGAATACAATATCTATTAGATTAATGGAATATTAATAATACATTAACATATCTACTTATCATTAATAAATATGTATTGAACACCTCCTGTGTGACAGTCAGTCAGTTAATGCGCAGCGGACTGCACTCCATTTGGGGGTGAGGGTGGCAGAGTGTGTCATAAGGTACTGAGTGCAGCATCAGATGAGTGTGGGGCAACGCGAAGGCCTTCTGCAGGGATTCCCCCCATCTGAGTGACACACCCCTTCCACAGATATTTATGGAGCACCTCACACGTGCCAGAGGGCCACAGAGCTGGACAAAGCAGGCAGAAAGCCCTGTCCTCCTGGAGCTTGGCTTCTCGGGACATGTCTGTCTACTGCCCATCTCTTGGTGGTCCACCTCAAAGGCAACCTGTCTGATGTTGCACTCATATTCTTACATTCAGCAAACTTGCTTCTTTTGTATTTTTCCTCTCGGTTTATGGTGTCTGTGTGCCATGTCTCAGCAAAGAGCACTCTAGTGCACGTAGTTACGTAAAAGAGAAACATGGTGTCATCTCTCACATTAACTCATTATTGACTAAGCCCACGCTGTGCTACCATAACGCCACCGATCAGACCAACAGTCCTTGCTGCTTGATATGTTCGTGTTCTCCATTACGAGCTCTATATCACAGCACCTGGCACAGAGCAGAAGCTCAGCAAACATCTACCCAACAGAGGGTGGAGCAATTGTAATAAAGTCAGCACAGACAGAACTGATTCCCCCTGACCTTGGGAATAGACCATGATTATCGTCCTCCTCTCCCTCCTGCCTTTTCTAAGGCACTGGCTCTGCTCAGGTAATGACAGCTTTTGCTGTCTATTTCAGCTGTCATTTGGTGGCATCAAATCACATCACCGTCCCTGCTCCAAAATCGTCATGTCCAGGCCTCTCAAAATCCAATCTGAATTCCTATCTAAGCCAGGCTCACCCTTACTCTGGGGGCCTGGTCTGCAGTTTCCATTTGGCCTACCCTGCTCAGCTTTTCTACATTTTTCAAGCAGCCTCCTCCATGACTGCTCACCCCTCCTTCCACCAGGTGTATAGGACACTCGCATACAAGCACCTGCTCCTCTCAACCTGGCAGTGGGGAACCAGCCTACTCAGATATCTCATTCATTCATTCATTCATTCATTTTATACCTTGTCTTGCTCTGCAGCTAACGAAGATGTAAGAAAATGGCAAGCATCAACAGGGCTGCCACATCCAGTTGTGCAGGGTGTTCACTGCCCAAAGGCACCCACCGAGGGGGAAATGGGGGACTGAGATCCAGTCCATTACATGTTCACCAAGCCATGCAGCCCAGCACAGGCTATACCTGCCCAGAGAATGCTTCTTTTTCTAGCATGCACAAAGTCTTCCATGTGCCAGGGTGAGAATTAAAAGTAGAATGAAAGACAACAGAGAGATATAAGGCTGAGGACAGAGGGCAGCCAGGTTGTTAAGATGTGAAAGCCCCCAGGGGCAGACGTGTTCAAATCCTTGCCCGACCGTGTCCCCCAGGAAAAAGAGAGTCATAAATATCTCCAAGACATATCCAGGGGCTAAAACAAAGAAAAAGGGTAACCACTATCACTCCATGGGGAAAGATAAAAAGGATTTTCAAGAACACATGTCACACTGCCTTGTGCTCTGTCTGCCATGGCCTCATTTCCAGACACGCTCTAACTGAAGAGTCTAATCACATGAAGCAAATGCTTACGAAAGGAAAGGTAGCACCATCTCCTTCCCCCACATTGAAGAGTCAGCATCACTAGTTCACACAAATATACTTACACAGGCAAATGCTTGTGCCTGGGCACTGGTCCCACCATACCAGAATACCATCCAGGTAAGTCTGGGACTGTGGTGTTTTCTTGGATATTTCCCTTTGCTCATTCCTGTTTCTGACTCTGATATGAATTCTGTGGGTGAAGAGAACGGGAAATGGATTCTGTAAGGCTCCTAGACTCTCAAATCTGAAAAATAAAGATCAGTGGCAATCCCTAGCGCTTCCATGCCTGATCCTACTTACTGGCTTCTCTATGTTTGGCAAAACAATTAAAAAGGGCTTTGGCTTTAGGATCTAAGTGTCAATACTGCAACATGCATCTCACCCTCGCTGACCCGTATTTTACTGACACCCTGATAACTCACCAGTGAGACCAAGAAAGAACTGTAACCTCTGCTTACTGGCCCATGAGTCTCAGATTAAGCATTTTATAGACATTTGGCTTTGCTTAGTGTGTGTAATGCCTAGGAAAAACGATTACAATAAACCAAATGATAGTTTACCTCAGGGCCACATCTTGTAAGACCCATTCACACAAGATTGTATTAACAAATGTAATTAACAAAATAGCAAAATGTAACATTAACTTAGCAAGTGTTTCAGGAAGGTGATACAGCCACTCACCTGCCACTCCACTGGGGGATGTGTCTGGCTTTGGGGAGCTGGAGATTAGGAAGGTCACACAGGCCACCTTCCTGGAGCCTGTCCCAGGATCTCTGTCTTGTAACTTCTGGGGGCCTGCAGGCCCCCCAGCAGCTCCCACCTGTGTGCTGGCTACCTGCCAGCCCTCAAAACCCCAGGGCCACCTCTAGCTTCAGAAGAGCCTTTTCATTTCTCTCAGGTACTCTCTCAACATCTCTGAGTTTGTTAACTTACAAAATGAGAATAATACTCCCTACCCCATACAATTCTTTTGAGGGTTGTTTTTTTGTTTTGGTTTTTTGTGTGTTTTTTTGTGTTTTTTTGACATAACATATGTCAAGCACTTAAAGTACCCGGCACATTAACAGATCCTCAATAAATTCTAATCATCAGCAATCTTAAGAGAAACGAAGGGATAGAATCTAGGGGTTACTAGTCTAGCTTCTCTCCTTGGTGTTCCTCTTCTGGGTTAACTAGCACCGCAGCAGCTGAAGCAGAAAGTGGACCTCTTCTTGTGCCGTTCACTGCACCTGGGTTAAGGCCTGTGGGCTGAACAACTGCAATGAAGACTGCTTTGTAGTCACATCACTGTGGGACTAGAGGCTGAACACGGCCTGGAGAAAGTTGCCCAGCTCTTGACATGGATAAGCTGGTGAGTCTCCTGGAATCGTATACCTTCATCAATAATAAAAGGCTCTTTATACAGATAGGGTGTAAGACACATAGCCACTTTTTTTTTTTAATCTGCTTCAAAGAACAAGAAGCAACCTTTAAGAAGGTGCAATTTGACAGCAACACAAACAAAAACATGAAAGAATAATCGCCAGGCTCCTGTTCAAACCCTCACCCTGTGTCACATAGCAGGGAGAGAAACCCAAGCTGTCAGGCTTACGTAGGAGAGGAGAAACAATTCAAGTACCTTGTGCAAAAGCAAACAGAGAATGCTGAAGATCAAATATTCAGGGGGTGACTCCATTTATTGTCTCTGAAAATTGAGTTAGAAAAGCTTCATTAAGGCCTTGGAGTCAGAATGGGCACTCATTGTGCAAGCCTAAACAAAAGCAAAAATTGGAGGAGAAGCCATCCTTCTTGGTGGCTCTTGAGCCCCAGTCCCAAACCAAACCCAAATGTAAACTGTTGTTTTCACTGGCAAGATAATCCCTGAATGATTTTGGTCCCCATACTCTGCCCATAATTAGCTTTATAAGAATCAGCCTATCATATTTTCCTCCACCAGGGGGAAAATATGATAGGCTGAGCATGAGAACGGCAGACTATCTGCAAGGAGGCTTGGTACAAACCCTGCTACAACAGTCAGGGTTTTCTTTCCATCACAAGTGGCAGAAATTCACTTTAAAAGAACATAAGCAGAATGGGAAATCTATTGGCTCCTGTGAAGAGATGGATTCAGGGGCTCAAACTTTGTCTTTAAGATTCCCTTTACCTTTGCATCTCTCAGCTGTGTTTCTCTTTGCACATTGGCTTTATTTTCTCCAGATGATGAGCTTTCCTATGCCCCTGTACACTGGTGGAGGTAGCTGAGTGGAGCTCCAGAATTATTGGTGGGGCTTCTTATCCAAGAGGAGGGCAGAGTCGCTCGCCTCTGGCTTCCAAATCAGTGCCCAAAGCAGATTCTGATTGGTTGTGCTTGAGTCATGTGCCCAACCCTGTGCCAATCACTGGTGTCAAGGGTGAGAGGTCTATTCTCATTGGCCAGACTGAGGACAGGTACCTCCCTGTGCTGGGGGAGGTGAAGGCAACCCCATCTGAACCACATGTAATGGAAGAAAGAGTGGTTTTATTTCTAGAAGAAATGGGAGGGTAAGTTGGGCAGGCGAAAACAACAAAAGTCCTCTACTTCCAGTCAATAGGAGAGCTCCATTTGGGGGCTGGGGTACAAACTGATATAACTAGGTCCTCTCTCCTCTAGAATAACTTTTAGATATTTGGAAAGAGGGCGAATGGACTGGCCTTAAATTGCAATCAGGTTTCCATGAAGAATACTGAACCATCTCCTACCCACACCACCTTGGAAGCACAGGGACCCAGAGTGACTGCAGTGTTGGGGAAATGGGCTTCTGTACCACTCAGGGACGGCTTGCTGGTAACCGAGGCATGTCTCTTCCTTAACTCCTAAAATGCCAAAATAACATAACAGGTCCAGACAGCCTGACTTCCTGACAGGACCCTCCGCTGCTTTGCTTTACCTTTGGCTTGCAGTGCCCACAGAAGTGCACTCCCAGCTCCTGACACCGCCACAGGCTCACTCTTCTCCTCGAGGGTCAAGCAATGTGTTTACTTAACGAGTCCTACCCTCTTCCACTCCCCAGCACAGCCCCAGGCACCAAGGAGGTACTTGATAAATGTTTGTTGAGGCCCTTTTCCAGCACGTGACAGTAAATACTTTTGAAAAATGACCTTGTCTCCCTATTGGTGGTTTATCCTTCAGCTGATGAGAGCTCATTCTAAGAGGTGGATGGGGTATTCCAGAAGAAACTTGTACAAGTAAAAAGAGACAAACATCCACAGCCCACACACACCCATTTCCCCCTGAGTTAGAAGCTATTAGGTATTGACAACTCCTTTCCTACAAAAAAGCATCCCAGACCCAAAGGGAAGACAGCTCATTTGTTTGTTGAACAAGACTAGAGGCAGCCCAGCCTCAGAAGATTCTGGCCCCACAGCAGCAGGAGTCCAGAGTTTTGGCAGGTAGGTATCTCCAACTGCCTCTTGCCTTGATTCCATAATGGAAAATGATCAGCAAGGCTATTTCCTACTGTGTTCTAAAGGCCCATCATGGGCAGTCCTTGGTGGATCCAGAAAAATATTTCTATTGCACTGTTATGGGCTGAATCTGCCCAACATTGATATGTTGATGTCCTAAACCCCCATACCTCAGCACGTGACTGTATTTGGAGACAGGGTCTTTAAAAAGGTAATTAAGTTAAAATGAGGTCATTAGAGTGGGCCCGAATACAATACGACTGGTGTCCTTATAAGAAGAGGAGGAGTGGCCCAGTGGTTAAGAATCTGCCCTCCAATTCAGGGGACACGGGTTCGAGCCCTGGTCGGGGAAGATCCCACATGCTGCAGAGCAACTAAGCCCGCGAGCCACAACTATCGAGCCCATGCACTGCAACTAATGAAGCCTGCACGCCTAGAACCCGCGCTCTGCAACAAGAGAAGCAAGAGAAGCCACCGAAATAAGAAGCCCACGCACAGCAATGAGAGTAGCCCCCACTCTCTGCAACTAAAGAAAGCCTGTGTGCAGCACCAAAGACCCAATGCAGCCAATAAATTTTAAAAAATAAAATAAAATTAATTAATTTAAAAAAAAGAAGAGGAGGAGATTAGAACACAGACAACACAAAAGGGAAGACAAGGGGAAGATACAGAGAGAAGGTGGCCATCTATAAACCAAGGAGAGAGGACTCAGAAGAAATCAGTGCTTCACTTGACACCTAATCTCGGACGTCTGGCCTCCAGAATTATGAGAAGATAAATTTCTGTTGTTTAAACCACCCAGTCCATGGTATCTTGTTATGGTGGCCCTAGCAAACTAATACATGTGCTTTACAATTTACAAAGCTTTTTTCTCATACCTGAGCTCACTTAATTTTCACAACAGTCCAGTTGAGTGGAGAGTATTATCCTCATTTTATTGATGAAATACGGAGCCTAAGAAGCTATTAGCCTAAAGTCATACTGCTCGTGAGAGGCAGAACCTTGGCTTGAATCTGAGGTTTCTGACTCCAGACCCCATGTTCTTTCCAATAGACTTGCTTTCTGTTTTCAAAGTGCTTGCTGCCATTGTGATTTGTTTTTCTGTCCATCAGCCACTTAGAGACAGGTTACAATTGGCCCCCTTAATCTGGAGGGCGGCTGAGTGATTCACTCCAGCTTACATAGTAAGTCTGTGGCAGGAATGGTATTAAAGCAGCTCCTGAAATTCTGGGTCATTGTTAAGTTATTTCTCCTGTTCACTCATCCAAATCCAAAGAGTCAAGAGCTTTGGGGTGGGTGGCTTTGTTCTCAGTGGAACAGTAACTGGCCCCACCTCTAATGCCTACCTCAGGGTGAGCCTGCTGTAGGCAATCCTGGAAGTCAAATACTGAAGACCTGAAGGCTCCCCGTTGTTTATAGGCCTCAGTGCAAGGGTGGGATTGACTGGGCCCTTAAGGACCTGCTTTCATCAGTCATCACCTACTGGGAGGAGAATTGAATAGGGTTCATCTGCGGTTAGCTGTAACTTAAAATAGTCATGTCTTTTCCTGAGAATATTGATTGAAAAGTTGATATCAAAATAAGCAAAGAAGCCAGACTAGCTAATTCCAGGGGTTTGAGTTCTTTTCCCTTTTGGTAGGTGGAGTAGAAGTGTGTGATAGGCGTGAACAGCAGGAATTGATGTCAGAATACATAAAGGAAAGAGAAAATTGTACCCACAACCCTAGCACCCCAATTTTTTCTTTTGGTGTCCATTTCTATCTTTGTCTGGATGCACATATAATTTTTACAGTTATACTCATGGCAAAGATGAGATTTTATATTTTCATTGAACATCATAATATAAGCATTTTCCCAAGTCACCACATAATCTTCATGATTATATTTTGTAATGGTACATAATATCACTTGAAGTGATGGAACCCTCATCTGCACAATCATTCTTTCCTTAGTCATTAGGTTGTTTCCAATTTTTCGCTTCAAGTGATACAACTCTTTGCAGACTGCAGAAAAGATTCTTGATTTAGCGGCGAGTTTTCTGGTATCAAACAGTGGCTCCGTTCACAGGTGGCTACCCAGGAGTCACCCTGAGGCCATGGTGACTGATGGAGTGGTCGACATGGAGGGAAGGATGGGTGGGGAGGGAGGGCTGGGAGCCAGCCCGCTAGAGCCCCGCATGCTCGTGCATTTTCTCACCCAGACCTTCCTGCCTCTCGGGGACCCCTGAGAGCTACTCAGAGCCAGCACTGAGGGAGGAAGCAGCCTGTACAACGGCAGAGGGTCCCCTTTCAGCTACTGCAAGAAGCAAAACCAACAACAAACTACCTGGGGAGGTTCTGTACCTTCAGCTCTTCCCAGGCAGCTGAGCTTTGGGTCTCCTGAGAATAAACACTCAGGATACTTGGGGGACCTAACTACTAATCTCAGGAACCTGAGCAGAAGAGAAATGCTGTATTTTGCTCATTTCATCAAGTTGCAGTCTGTCTGACCCTGATCCTGGCATATTTTCTGCTCCCCTGCAACTTCTGCCTGAGGGACAGAAGTCCCAACATAAACGCAGCCTGGGCACAGCCCCTTCAGTCCTGCCCTGGCCAGAAATTCCTTCCCGCTCTTGGCACTCCTCCTCCCAGAGCTTCTTACTTGACCCCGTCGGGACAAGCTCTCAGTCAATGAGAATGGCTGACAGATTTGGGAAATGGCAACAAGCAGGGAGGCAGATGACGTTCCCATTGCATTTAAAGTCAGCTCCATCCGGAGGCAATTCAAAACGCAAGTGTACTCGTGTAGTCACTGCAGATCAAGTTACTTTATTGCCTCCTGCTTACAGCAGTGGTCCCGCCCCCTTAGAATGAGTTGAGTTTTGGAGTCTGGTGGCCGGGCAGAATCCTGTGGAAACTTCTCCATCATCCTTTTCATGGCCCATCTCAAGGTCACTGAGGGCTTGCCTTGACTAGTAATAATAGACGAAGCCAACAATGACAGAGTATTTACTGCTAGGTACTATGCAAAATGCTCTACATAAATATCTCAGATAACTCTATGAAGAAAGGAGTATTATTACCCCCATTCTAGGGATGAGAAATTCTATAGATGAGAAAAGGCTCAGAAAGGTCAAGTAAATAAACCCTAAGTCACAAAGCAGGTGAGTGGTACTAGTTAAGACTCAGATTCAGGCAGTCTGACTTGAGTGCACAAGCTCTCTGTTAGAGATACCTCCTCCTGCCAGCCTAGCTGCACCACAGTAATAATAATAATAATAATAATAACTGAACCTTTAGTAAATACCAGGCACTTTGCTAAGGCATTTTCTTGCATTCTTTTAACTCTTGAATGAGGAAACAGAGAACCAGAGGGGTTAATTCACTTCCCCAAAGTCACATGATTAGTAAGTGAATATGACAGGGACTAATATCCTCTAAAATCCAATTTCTCCTTCTTGTGGAATTATAGACTCCCATTATTAGCTGAATATGTGGCCTTCTAGAATCAAGACTGTATTTGCCTGATTTTGTTGAAGATAGGTGTGTCCACGTGACTAAATCGGGGGTAACAAGATGTAAGTAAAAATGGTAAGTGCAACTTCCTGGAAATGTCAGCCTTCTCTCCTTTCCTCCTTCCTGCTGGTGGAATGCTGACCTGAGAGCTGGAGCTGGAGCTGGAGGGGTGCCAGCTTGAGCCGAGACATGACCAAAGCCACAAACAGCAGAGCCACAAGGTAGAAGGAGCCTGGGTCCCCGTGGACCCCACAGGACCAAATCAACTCAGCCATCTTGAGGTAACCCCCCCTCAGCTTTTACATGAAAGAGAAATAAACACCCAACTTGGTTAAGCCACCATTGCTTTCGGTTTCCTGTCATTCATAGCCAAACCTAATCCTAATGAACATAGTCGTGGAGCTGGGATTTAAACCCGTTTGACTCCAAAGGCCAAAATTCACCACTTTGGCATGCTACTTCTACTGTACACCTCTGCACCCACATTGGTTCATCTTATTATCACTCTTGCAATCCCTTCATTTGGAGAATCATAAGACAAATATTTACCAAGTGCCAGACTCTGAGCTAGGGAATAAACCAAGATATAAATATGGATGATTTGGTCAGTGCCCTCAAGGAGTTGGCAGTCCATCTTGGAAGACAGATGGCTAAGCAAATAAATAAAATACATTGCGACGAGTCCTGTGATAGAGACATGCGCCAAATGCCGTGGGAGCACAAAGAGAGGAGTGACTCACTGCCTGAGGGTCAGGGAAGATTTCACCAAAGTACCGCAGATGAGCTGCACATGCTGAGTGGCTGCAAGAATGTGCAAAGTGTACTTAGTTCTCACACACCAGTACATGTAAACCAATGTCTCCCAATGACCAATCACCTTTTGTCTAGAAATGCAGCCCATTCTCCTCTCTCTGGGATTTTAGACGCAATTCTTCAGCAGTGGAGACCCTTGCAGCCCCTTGGGAATCCAGGCTGGTTTTGTCCGCTGGACCTGCAGCCAGGAAGAAAAATGTATGTGGGAATCCTAAGGCCACCCTCCCCTCCCCTCCACAACAAGGAAGAAAGTGGAAGCAGGAAATGGAAGGCCTCCAGCATCAGGGCTGGATAAAGATTCTTCAGCATAGCTGTGAAAGCCAGATGAGTTCGGTCCGTAATTACTCTGTGCTCGGAAATGGTGTTTCCAATGTGACCTTTCTACCTGCAGTTCTAACGGTGGAGCTGCTGTCAGTGTTAATAAAGCCCAGACCTGGCTCTCCCTGATTGGAGCCAATTAGAATTACCCGGAGAGGGCAGCCAGGGCAGCCTCGCCGCTAATGAGGGCAGCTGATGTTGGCATTGGCTTATTCGCCCAGTGATGAAGGGGTGGGAAAGCTCCTCCCGCCAAGCGGTCCTCTCTCCCCCACTCCCATTGCCGCCAATAACTCTACTTAACTATTTCTTGAGCACCAGCTGTAAATCAAGGCAATGAGATCTACTGGGGAAAAGAATATCTCCTGGATAATGAGGCCAAGCAACACTTTTCCTCACTCAGCCTATATTTATTAAGCAAACTAGAACAGCCCCTCTTACCCGAGGGGATATGTTCCAAGGACCCCTGTGAATGACTAAACCGCAGGTAGTACCAAACCATATATATACTATGTTTTTTTTCTATACATTCATATGTATAGAAAACGCTTAAATTATGAATTAGCACAGTAAGAGACTGACAATTACTAATAATATTGATAAAATAGAACAACTATAACAATATATTAGATTAAAAGTTATATGAACTTGGTGTCTCCCTCCCTCTCTTTCTCTCACTCAAAATATCTTATGGTACAATTTAATGCCTCTTCCACTTTAAGCACTTGTCACGCACGGTAGCATTAACTTTTGTAGTTAGAGTTTCGACAGCAAAGCTAGTGCGAATTTCTTTTCCTTCCTCACAATTTCACAGATAGAAGATTCATTCTTACCGTAGATCTTAGCAACCTCAGCATATGATTTTTTTCTTTCCTTATCAAGCGGAGAACTTTCACCTTTTCTCTTAAAGCGCTTTGTGACTTCTTGGCATATCCAAATTGCCGGCATCACAACCTTTGCACTTTGGGGCCATGATTAAGTAAAATAAGGGTGACTTGAAAACAAGCGCTGCCATACTATGACAGGTGCTGATAACCGAGATGGCTACTAAGTGACTAATGGGTGGGATACCCTGGAGGAAGGGATATTTCACGTCTCGTAGGGAGTAGGCGGGATGAAGCAGCACACGCGAGATTTCATCACTACTCAAAGACTGGCACGCGATTTAAAACTTATGAATTGTTTGTTTCTGGAATTTTCCATGTAATATTTTCAGACACAGCTGACTGTGGGTAACTGAAACTGCAGAAAGCAAAAGGATAAGGGAGAGAGGGGACTACTGTACTGTGTGCCAAGAGACGTGCCAGGGCAACACGTAATAACAACTAAGATACGGAGGCAAATTTACCAAGAAGTTAATGAAGCTTAAGCTTTAGGGCCTCGCATTAGCAAAAGTCCTGAAAGGGATGCTAGCAGTGTTGTTCACGTTTTGGTAAACTTTGCAAACGTGAGCTGTTTTAACCACACTTGGTTAAGATTGCTGTCTCTTTCCACTCAGACTCTGTCACGCTTCCCCAAGTGTAGGATACCACTGAAGTAGCATTCATGGGATCTGGCTAAGGGCAAGTTAATTTGGGAATACAATTGGGTTTGCATTTTGTGGGGTATATCAGGTGGTTTGCAGTCACTTTTTGCTAGCCATCCCAGTGTGGAAACACTCTCAGGGATCCTCCCCTCGCCCATGGTACCTTCTCATCCGGCATGTGGCACTGAGGAGCAGGGCCAAAGTTCATATCAGATTTGAATGTGTCCTGCGGAAACTGGCACTGGAAGTATGTGGGTAGTGGAGGAGAAACAAGATTTGAATTGCATAGAGCCAAAAGCTAGTCCACGGGAAGTCCCTCCAATCGTCAGATGTGTGAAATAGTAAATGCAGGATTCAGTTCTCACAGATACCTAGTCATATATACTAGGAATATTCAGCAATACAGTTATGCAATTCTGTACTATACTTTTTTTTCTTTTTCGATGACAATTATGCCAAATAGGACTTATCAAAATATGTCTGTAAGGTATAAACTGTAGCAGTCCTACAAACAGCAAATATGTCTGGTTGCAACGTTACATGTTTTAAGCATCCCAATCAGCAGTAATAAATCTAATCTTTATCATGCTGGAGGAAAGACTTAATTCTCTTTCCTTTCTCTATGTGGAAAAGATTACAAAACTGTTGTTATATAAAGAGGTGATAAAAGACTATTCAGACAAAAAAATGCAGAGGAAGCAAGTATTACAGCAGTGTGCTAGGCAGTTAATAAAAACATTGTATTATTTTTCTGTATCTTGTGATATTTGTGAAAATTTTCAGCCTTAAAAGTCTTACAATTTGTTGTCATTTCTTTTCTCAATCTAAATAAAGATGCACTTTCACACCTAATTTTGCTTTTGTAATTTTGTGTTTTTCTTAAAGAGGGCCCTTGAAATTGTCTAAGCTTCAGGCCCCACATACACCCCTGGAGCATACAGTCATGGTTTACTCCTTATCATGGTCTGATGGGAGAACACAGCTGCCTCCCCCTGCGTCACATATGTGATCAGTGCCACTGAATGCCAGGTTCTGGACTAGGGGTGGACACACAGTGGTGGATCAAGCAGATCTGGCACCTTCCTAGGTGTGGAGAGGGAGACACCAATATCAAATAAACTATTTGATAGTTCATTTGTGCATGCTGTGGGAGAGAACGGGGGTGGGGTGGGCAGGGGTGCAAACCTTCTCATAGGAAATATTTTAGCTGAGACCCAAAAGATAAGAGTTGGTCAGGTGAAGACTAGAAAAAGAACATGCCAAGCAGAAAGAACAGCATGAGTAAAGGCGCCTGGGTGGTAAGGGCTTGGTGCATGACAGCTATTCAGTAAATATCTATTGAATTAATTTTTAAAATAAATATTACAATTTGGGCAGGGTCAGGGTGTTATGGGAACATGTAGGAGAGGCACTGAATCCTTGCCAAGAGCAGCAGGAATGAAGGAATGAAGAATAAGCAAAAGTTAGTCAGGTTAGAATTGACTTTCCTGGTTTTGGGGAGGAGAAACAGCATGTGCAAAGGACCTGGGGTTAGAGAGAGATCAGAAAGCAGTTCTGTATTGCTGGACCATAGTGAAGTGGATTTAGGAAGGAAAGTTTGGCTGAGGGAAGGTAGAGAGTAGAATTGGGGTGGAACTGGCAAGAAATGAGGCCAGACATGTAAACCAGGGCCAGACCATGAAAAGTCTCATAAGCCATGGTAAGATGTTTAGACTTTATATTGGATGCTACTGGTGAGATGGTTTTAGGAAAGGAATGACATGCTCAAATCAGCACATTAGCAAGATTTGGTTGCCAGGTGGAAAGTAGACTGGGTGGGGGCCCAGGCAGGAAGTTCAGGCAGGAAGCTGTTAGAGATATACAAGAGAAGGTGGTGGCCGGAGGTAGTGGCAGTGGGGATGGGGAGAGTTAGATCCCTAGAGGAAAGTTGTGGTACCTCATGGTACCTCATGCAGTTAGATTGGCAAGGTAAAAGAATCAAATCAGGGGCTGGTGCCAAGCTGGTTCCGAGTTCCTCTTCCTTCAGGAAGCTAGCCAGTCTCATGGGAAACAGGCTTCTTGTTTACAGTGGAGGGTTTCTTTCCAGTAGCAGGACTGCCTGTGTCCTACTGGTCACCCTGTGCTGCATATCTTCTGTTCACCCCTTAGACCCTGCTCTCTGTTCCCTGACTTCTCCCTGGGTTTGGCCAGTGGAAGCTGGCAGAGGACTGGAAAGAAGGGGAGAAAGGTCATAGCATTTATTCCCGGTGGCCTCCCTGAGAGGAGGACCCAGGCTAGTTATGCCCTTCAGTCTCTCTCGAGACAGCCTTCTCATCTCTACTCTTCTTTTTGGTTTCAGTATTCGCTTCCCTCCCCTTCACTTAGGACTTAGGGAGGTTACAGCTCCACTGACCAGCTGCCGAATCACCCCAACATCCCTGTGGTTCCCCCATGCCTCATCCACACCTTGCTAAGGTTTTTTTAAATCAGACCACGCCCCCACAAGCCCGACAGCTGCCAATAAGACCAAGACAGTGCCCTCAGCCCTTTTCCTAGTGACCAACCAGCATCTTCCTGTACCCCTGTCCTAGGTCAAGTCACACTTCTGCCTGCAGGCTGGAGTTGGGCTCTGATTCCTGGCTCTGACTTCCCGAGCACTGGGCCCTGCCCCATTCAGCCCCTGTGGTCTTTCTGCAGTGCTGGGGAGTCCTGAGGAGCCAGTCATCAAGTGACCAGTGACCAAGACCCCCGCCTGCCTCCCTGAAAGCGCTGACTACACTTGCACAGCTGTTCTCATACTTACCGTCCTCTACGCTTCCTGCTGACCTGTAATCTTCTTTATGTCTGTCTGGGTGTATCTATCTATGCCTCTAGTAATTTTGCCTGTTCCCCACTCCCCTGGCCTGGGGGCAGGGACATTGCCCAATTCATGCTTTTTCCTAGCACCCAGCCCAGTGCATGGGACATAGTAGTTATCCCAAAAGTTACTGGGTGGCTTTTCATTGACAAACAGACCAACCGGCTGGACTCCCGTCATCTGTGGACTGTCATCCCCCAGACAAAATAGCACCATTGATCAGGCTGCAGGTTTCCCAGTTACAAACCTTTTCAGTCTTGCCTCCTTGAGAATCATCTCTTCAGCATCGTGACTATTTCCCACACCTCTTGGGTCATACATTTATAGTATTCTTATGCAACACTCCTTGGGCCCAATAAATGTCTTCACTGGCCCTAAGCACTGATAAATCCACAGGGACTGACTTCACATGAAATTCAAAATAAAATTTTATTTTTTGATCTAACAAAACGTTCATATATGCTAAAAAAATTTTTTTTAATTCTAGATTTTCTGCCTGCAAAATTATGAATAAGCTCACCACAGCTGAACTTATCCTTCTCTCTGTCTCTCAGTTTGCTGGTGCCCAGGCACGTGTTTCCTCTATTGAGTGCTAGTTTCCATGATACAGGGTGATTCCATTCCCTATGTGTGCATTTTACTACTTTGACTTGACAAAGTCAAGCCAAGGTAGGTGTGAGGAGGGTAAAGCTCCCGCCTCCTTTTTTTTTCATCTTGGGAGGATGGAGGTGGCAAGGGGGAGTGAGGGGGAGTCAATTCCCCATTGCTGCTACATGTTTTTTTCAACCTCGGCATTACTGTTGGGACAAATCTTTGCATGAGACCAACCTACTCATTGCAGGACATTCATCATTTCTGGTTTCCAGGTACTAAAGGCTAATAGCACCCCTCAGTCATTGTGACAAGTTTTTTTAAAAACCTCCAAATCTTCCTAGGGAGCAGTATGACCTCAGGTTAAGAAGCATTATGACCTGTGTGGTTGAACGCAGGTTGAAAGAATGTCCTGAATGGTTCTACCTTCCCCTGTTCCTTACGTCCTTTCCATCCCTCCCTCCTGAACTTGCTGAGCCAAGGTCAGCAGGTCTCTACACCCTCAGCTTCTACCCACTCTGAGTAAGCAACTACAGCTCATTTAGCATTTTGTCATGTGTGTGACTCTTGTTACATCATCACCTTTCATATTAATTAACTCTCAGGGTTCGTTACAAAACATTTCAAAATCTGCCTGTGTGTCTGCGACTAAATTATAAGCTCCCAGAGGGCAGAACCCATGTTTTATACCTCTTTAAGGTGGAGTTTAGATGTAGGGTGACTCAGGAAGAGGCATCTAGCGATCAACGTGGTCTGAGGATGAGAGAGGGGGTTGGAGCTAGACACAGATTTGGGACGCAGCTGCCCACGGGAGAGCTGACCCTGGTGGGAGAAGGTATGACATTGTTTGGAAGAATGATCACCTTCAGGATGTGGGAGGAAATATAAAGCCCAACAAAGAAAAAGATAGAATGATAGGCTTGTGGGAGGTCCTGCGAATGTTGCTGACTCACCGAAGTGGACGAGGAGGGGACAGGTCACCGGGACCAGAGGAAGCAGGAGTGAGGAGAGGCTGCTGCACGCATCAGCTGAGACGTCGAAGGTGCCTTCTGGGTTCTCGCAGTACAGCGGTGAGGCTGGGCCACCCTGCAAGGAGCCAACGAGTGAGGAAACTAAGGGAGTGAGTGTCGTTTCCAAGAATTTCAGAAGTGAAGGGAAGAGAGGGCAGTCACGTGAAAGGTCAGCATGGCACAAAGGAGGCACACCATAAATATATCTGTTTATAAAAATGTGTAATCAATATGTATATTTATTCTTATAAATATATCTGAATATATAGGAGAGAGAGAAATAGTTGTGGATAGAAGTGGAAGAACCATTCACAGCAGAATGTTTGAAGGTGGAGGAGAGCCAGGTGTGGGTAGGAGAGCATGGGATCCAGGTGGGGGCTTTAGACTTGCTCAGGAAACGGACACTCCCGGAAGACAGGAATGACAGCATGCAAGGAGGGCAGAGGAAAAAAATGGATATTTTGCAGTGAAAAGATTGCTTCCCTAGCAAGTTTGCTAAAAACATGAAATAATTCTGACACTTTCTTATTTATGCAGAGGAATGTCTATGGATTTCAGAAGCTCTTGGGCTTCTCACTGAATGCAGGATTTCTGTCATTGGATTTTAAATGTCTACCCTGGAACATTACAGCTCTAGCATGGGCAGGCCATTTGAAGGCAGGCTCAGAAAAAGGAGGTGACGCTACCAATGAGTCCAGAAAACCAAAATGCCTCCTTCATTCCAAGCACAGAGGTCAGTAATAAAAAAGAGTTTAAGCCACAGCCTGAATGCAAAGGTTAGAAGAAGAAAAAAAAGCAACCCTAAAGTATATGATGCACACTCTTCCTTTTTACAGCCCTGACAAAAGCAAGCAGGAGACAAATCCCATTTACAAGGACAGCAAAAGCTCAGTCTCCTTTCTGACCCAAGCCTTCTCCATGCACCATAAATATTTCCATAGTCATAAATATCACTGATGAGGAAGCAGAAGGCTCTTAATTGGCTCCAACTCATTTCATGGTGGAGGAAGCTAGGAAAAATGCACTGAATAAGAATCAGACAGGGTGAAAGATCTCCTGGGAGGAAATTAAAATAGAATCTTCTACCAAAATGATGCTCTCTCTATGTGCTGATTTAAGCCAGGAAAGAACTAGCTGAAGACGCATGGTGAGAAGCATCTTCTCCCACCAGCCCAGGACATTTTCTATCTCAGAAATGCCCATTCCCTTCAAGCTGAGTTTTGTGGTGGTTGGTTTTGTTAAAGGTGAGCCATCATAAGGAAAGAAGGGAACTAACTAGCATTTGTTAAAAATTCATATCAGGATAATGGATAAACAAATGGTGGTATATTCACACAATGGAATACTATTCAGCAACAAAAAAGGATGGACCACTAATCACACGCCATCACAGATGGGTTTCAAAAACATTATGCTGTTTTTGTATGTAGTACAGACATATATATACTACCAACTGTAAAATAGTCAGTGGGAAGTTGTTGTATAACAAAGGGAGTCCAACTCGAGGATGGAAGATGCCTTAGAGGACTGGGGCAGGGAGGGTGGGGGGGAATCGAGGGGGGGGGCGTCAAGGAAGGGAGGGAATATGGGGATATGTGTATAAAAACAGTTGATTGAACCTGGTGTACCCCCAAAAAAAATAAAATAAAATAATAATTAAAAAAAAAAAAAAAAAAAAACATTATGCTGAGTGAAAGGAGCCTTACATAAAAGAGTACATACTATGTGACTCCATTTATGTGATACTCTGTAATAGGTCATTTAGGGTAGGGAAAAAATCCAAAGAATGGTTGCCTCTAGGAATGGAGGGGAGAGATGAAATGGGAAGGATGTGAGGGAAATTTCTGTGGTGATGAAAATGTTCTCAATATCTTGATGGGAGTTTGGATTACATAGGCACTTGTGTTTGTGAAAACTCAGCGAAAGTACCCTTAAGATTTGTGTATTCCATTATATCTACATTCTGCATCAAATGAAAAAACTAAACAAAGATTGAGTTCCAGTTAATAATATGCATGCTGAAGTATTTAGGGGAAAGTGTTCTGATGTCTGCAAATTACACTGAAATGCACCACAAAAATAAAATAGATTCATGGATGGATAGAGAGATGGATAAATACGTGAGAAAGCAATTTTAGTAAGATGTTAATGGTAGAATTTAGGTGGCTCGTAGACAGCTGTTCCCTGTAAAATTATTTCCACTTTGCTATGTGTTTGAAAAATTTCACAATAAAATGTTAGAAATAAGAGTAATGTGATTTTTTTAAAATAACAGACATTTACTGAGTCCCTAGGTGTGCCAAGTACTTTACATACATTTTCCCAATCCTCATACTATCCTAATTTTACAGACCAGAAGGTTAACATTCAGAGAAACACAGTTTCAGGGTCAGGGATGCTTCTTTGCCCTTCTTTCACACGTGCCCTCCAGATGCAGGACCTAGCACGTGTAGTTTCCGTAACAAACACCCTCTTCCACAGCTGCTCCCTCGGAGACTTCGACCTCAGTGCTGGCTTCTGATCCACCGCTAAGGTGAAGAGGAGTCCTCAACCAGCAATCAGTCAACAGTGTCAGAAATATTAACTGAACACCTCCTACATGTAGGGAATTCAAAGAAATATAAAATACAGTCCCTGCTTTCGAGAAGCTCCCAGAGTATAGAATGTAGCCTGAAGAACTGGACTCTCTGTGTGACTTTGGCACTAATTATCTGTGTGACCTTGAACAAGTTACTTCAACTCTTGGGCTTTATTCTCTTGATCTATGAAATACGGGCTTGAACTAGACCATCCTTCAGGTTCCTGGCAACCTGCATGTTTCTGCGACTTTTGATCCATAGTAATTTTAAGGGTCAATGGCTGGTCCAGACAGTGTTTGCTAACGGAATACCGATGAGGGAAATCCCTTGGGCAGGGGGAGAAGTCTCCAGGAGGTGGGGTCTAAGCAGTGCCCGTGTGGTTAGGGGAGGAGACGGTGTTCCTGGGGCGGAGATGCAGCCCTGGGGCCCGGAGGGAGGACACACGGGGACTGTGAAGAGGGAATGTGGCTGGAGAGGGGGTTAGTTACCAGGAGCAGAGACAACACTGAGAAAACAGTTTTCACTTTAATTTCTCAGAAGCAGGATCTCCCCAGAGGCATTAAGCATGGGAAGTATGCGATGAGGTGATATCTGAGGAAGATTAATTTACTTATTTTCTGTCATGGAAGGAAAGAGCAGCATAAATAATCACAAATGTCAGATCATCATAAAACCACGTGGCAGACTCTTGATCTGTGACTTTCAAGCTACGATCTTGAGACCATTAGGGCTGCTGGGAAGCGGGGGGGATGCGGAGGGCAGGCAGGCTCCAGCACCCCCTCCCGTTCCCGCCTTGACTGCCACAGCATTGCTTTTATTGGTTTCACACATGGGCGTTGCAGATCAAATTTAGTTTGAAATAATTCAACAGACTTCCATTGAACGACATAAGTTAGTTACACAAATAAGCAGCCAGACGAATGTGTCAGGTGGGGGTTGTTTGAGGATAAATAATGGGGGGGGCATATGCCTCACACAGCTAACTGAGATGACGCCACATTGCCACCTGTGAGGTGCCAGCTCCGACAAAGGCAGAGAGTCTTAGGAAGAGGGCAGATTTGGAAATGGCTGTGCCTATGCCCCAGGATGTCACTGAAACGGTTTCACTCTGTGCAACACGCATGTGCAGTGAGCTTTCACCTGTTAAGCCCTAGGGGCCTGACTCAGGCGCAGGCGGGTTTCTGTCCCGACTTGATTCCTCAGCAGGTCCCAGGGCCTCCTCTCTCGCCTCCCCTCCTCGTAGCTGCCTCCTCCCACCCCTCTCCCCAACTCTTTGTGATGTGTTACCCTAAACAAACATTCAAGAGCTAGTCACCCTGTAGAACTAGACCAGGGGAACAAAAACAACAAACCTGGGGAAATTACACCGGTTCTAGAGTCTTGCAGATACATTTTGGTTGGATGCCCTGGCTTTTGTCTTCTTTGTGGGTGATAATAACGGACAGATTCTGCCCTGTTTATTTTCGAATGGTCTCATCAGTGGCCCCTTCTTTCAGACCTGACCCTTGGATGCCCTCAGGCACGGCATTAGCTCTCCCCTCATTTCAGGTGCCCCCGACCCTCTGTCCCACAGGAAAAGGGCCTTCCTCATAGCTGTGTTTTCACCCCACTGCTTTGTGCATGGGCTCATGCTGTGCGCCCTGGTTATCTAACACTGCCTCACAAATCACCCAAAGCTTAACGGCTTAAAAAAAACCAATCATTTACTATCTCTCCCAGCTTCCGTTTGTCAGGAATTTGGGAAGGACGCAACAGGGCAGTTCTGGCCCAGGGTCTCTCATGTGGTTGCAGTCACATGTCAGCTGGGGCTACAGTCACCTCAAGGCTTGGCTGGGGCAGGAAGATCCACTTCCAAGGTGCTCATTCACCTGACTGCCAAACTGCTGCTGGCTCTGGCTGGGGGACTCAGTTCCTCTCCATGTGGGCCTCTCCATGTCACTTCTTGAGCGGCCTCATGGCATGGCAGCTGGCCTCCCCCAGGCAAGAAACTAAGACTCCAAGTCAGATGCGGCAATAACTTTCACAGCCTAGCCTTGAATGTCATACATCATCCCTCCTGCCTTATTAACTAGTCACACAGCGACAGCCCTGATTCAGTGTGAAAGAGGACTATGCAAGGAGGCAAGGATCACTGCAGGTCATCTTGGAAGCTGGCCCACCACACTACAGAGAGGTCAGAAGAAGAGGACCAGACTCAAGCCATCAAGTAGTTTACAACTTAGTTGCAGGAGGGGGTGGGGGAAGAAATCATATATACCTGTAATAGTAGGAGGAAGAAGAAGAAGGAGAAGGAGGAGAAGAAGAAGAAGAGGAAGAGGAGCAAGGGGGAGGGGGAGAGGAAGAAGAAAGAAAGAAAAAGGAGGGAAGGAAGGAAGGAAGAGAAAGAAAGAAAAGGCAGGCAGTACATGCCCTGGAATGCAAATTAGGTATGGGTTAAGCCAGACAGATATACTCTCTGCCCTCTTGAAGTCTGTAATCTAGTGGGAACGACAGTTTTCGTGTAAATAAGCATAAATGATTGCACTTGGATTAAAATCCAATCTCCTTACCTTGGCCCTGCCTATTCTTTTCCTCTACTATTCATCTTTCTTGTTGAGCTTCAACCACACTGGCCTTTCCTCCATTCCCCCAACAGACCAAGCTCCCACCTCCCTCGGGGCCTTGCCCTTGCTATTCCCTGGGATGCTCTCCAGGTCTTTGCATGGCCAGCTCTTTCTCACCGTCCAGGTCTCTGCATTTAGTTGCCACCTGACCTTTTCTGGTTGTGTCATTCATTTCCTCCAGCTGGAATGTGAGCTTCATGAGAACAGAGACTTTGTTATACCTTCCTCACTGCTGTGCCTCCAGACCTGGATAGCACCTGTTACCCAGTAAGTGATGAATAAATGAGTACATACATGAGTAAATGAAGTACCTGCTCTCTGACATGGTTCTAAAATTACATGAAATCTTGCTTCTAGAACATCGTAAAGCTTAAGCTCCAGTCCTGTCTCTTGTCCATCTTGCAATCCAAACCAAGGCTGGTGAATTGCAGGCCTACCTAAGATCCAACCTTGCTGACTCCTCGACTCTGGGCAAATAGCATACCTCTGCCACACCTTACCTTCCGCCACTTCTAGATTCAGTTGATCCAGCCCCAGACAGCTGTGTCATTTGTGTTTTCCCTCGGAGACAAGTCCTCAATTTCTGATTGCCTTTGTTTGGTTTCCTGATCAACTTCCCTCTCTCTCTCCTCCAGGGGAAGGGCCATTCCAGCTCTGTTTTGCTGCACTTGTGTTTCCAGCTTTCCTGGGCTGAAATATTGAAAAGAGTTGCTCATTAATATCCCAGCTTTCCTGCTTTTCAGGAGAAACAACATGACAAACAGAGACCCCCACGCATATTTATTTTTGAAAATATGGTTTTTAATTTGGAAGCAAATGGACGCTGCGGGTCTGCAGGTCTTTTCACCTGCTGTGGTTTGTGATTAGTGAGGCCTTTTCTCTCTGGGTGGTGGTACCAGCTAATGGACTCATGCTCCCTCTGTATGTTTATTTATCTTCAGTTAATTAAAATTTTGCCAAGTCTTCCTCACCGCCCTTGTGCACAGCAAGGCCAAGCGTTGGCTTGTGGCAGTGATCCGGGCTGGCAGGCTGGGTGGGGGCGGCCATCCTATTAAATATTAATCGAACAGGGCAATCAGGCCTGTGGGCTTCCACCCCTGGGGTTCTCCCGCTGGGAAGTCACGAATCGATGCCAGGGCTCAGTGCCGGTGGCAACTCTCCCTGCCAGGCCTGAGTCGGCATCAGATGCAATTTTTCGGAAGAGTTCTTTGACAATAAATCTGAGCAGAATTCTGGGAGACGTCTCGTAAAAACTGGAATGAATTACCCGCACAACTACCTTGAAAGGGGATGTTAACCACCATGTGAAACTGTATCTTATAAATGATGAATGAGCCAATTTGCCAGCATTAATTTTGAAGTGATGGGTTAGGCTAAGGCTAGCAAAGTATCCTGTACTTCAGATGTTGTGAAACTGTGCCTCCACCAGGGATAGGGGAGGAGATGAAGAACTGAGTTGGCACGCAAGTCCTCCCCTGCCCCATTTTTGGAAATGCCCACAAGTTCACCTTCCCACCAGCCTCCTCTCTTCCGTCACTGTTAGTTGTATGCTAGCTTTTGAGTCATTTCAGCAGGTACCTTGGCGGACAAAGTTGAAAGATAGGAATAGTGCTCTGTCTCCCAAAAAAGATGGCTTGAAGTCCTAACCTCCAGGACCTGTGGATGTGACCTTATTTGAAAATAGGGTCTTTGTAGATGTGATAAGTTAAGGTGAGGTCATACTGGATTGGGCAGGCCTGATCCAGTGACTGATGTCCTTTTAAGAAGAGATCACAACAAGGTCCTATAGCACAGGGAACTGGGTTCAATATCTTGTAATAACTTATAATGGAAAAGAATATAAAAAGGAAATCACTTTGCTGTACACCTGAAACGAACTCAACAAATCTACTATACTTCAATTAAAAACAGAAGAAATTTGAAAAAGGAGAGATCACAGAGACACACAAGGAGACCACCGTGTGACGTCACAGGCACAGACTGTAGTGATACATCTACCAGTCCGTATGCCAAGGATGGCCGGCAACACCAGGAGCTAGGAAGAAACAAGGAAGGCTCCTTTCCTGGACCCTTCAGAGACAGCGTGGCCCTGCTGATGCCTTGCTTTGGGACTTACAGCCTCTAGAACTGAGAGGATAAATTTCTATTGTTTTAGGTCACCGGGTTTGTGACACTTTAGTACAGTAGCCCTAGAAACTTGTACACACTCTACTCCCAGCCCCACTGACTGCCTCAGCTGGCTTGCCTCTCTACTGAGCCTCTTGATAGGCTTGGTCACCCTGGTTCCTTTCCCTTTCTGAGAGGTCTTATAGAGTGAAATCCCAACTTGCTAGAAGGTTTTTACAAAGTGGGAAGTCAGACTAAGAAGAAAACTTCATCAGGGACTTCTCTGGTGGTGCAGTAGTTAAGAATCTGCCTCCCAGTGCAGGGCACACGGGTTCAATCCCTGATCTGGGAAGGTCTCACATGCCACAGAGCAACTAAGCCCGTGCACCACAACTACTGAGCCCAAGTGCCACAACTACTGAAGCCCGTGCACCTAGAGCCTGGGCTCTGCAACAAGAAAAGCCACCTCAATGAGAAGCCCGCACACTGCAACGAAGAGTAGCCCCTACTCGTCACAACTAGAGAAAGCCCATGTGCAGCAACGAAGACCCAATGCAGCCAATAAATAAATAAATAATTTTTTTTAAAAAAGAAGAAGAAAGCCCCATCACATCTCAAGTCTTGCGGATGATTTTTAAAATATCTCAGTCCGCCTTCTTGCCTAAGTGGAGGTGGGTGAACACAGTGAGATGTCTCAAGGCAATGGAGGATGTGGCTCTGCTTCAGGGGTCATCACTGTAAATTCAAGTCTCCCTGTTTGGCATCACAGATACAGAGAGAATAAGACGTTGGCATAAAATTGTACTGACCCCAGCACTTATTCTGGAAACTAAGTTTTTATTTTCACATTCCTGACTAGCTCTTCATCTCTTCTAAAAGTTGAATGTATAACAACAAAATACAGTTAGATTGAGAGTTCAAGGTAGGTGAGTTTCTAGTAACCAAGATTCTATAATATTCTGTTGCAACTGTGGGAAGGGATATTGAACTTGAGGTCAGAAAACTTGGATGTGAATTCCAGCTCTGCTCATGCTCACAACCACCTGGCAAGGTAAGTATAATTATCCCCCAATTACACAGGGCAAGATGGACTGAGGCTGCCCCCTCCTCGTCCCCTCTTCAAAGAGACACACTCAAGAACTACAAAGGTGGCTTCTGATTGGTCTTTGTTTTGTTGTGTGAGGCACACCTGCTGAGGGTAGAGACAAACTGTTCCTGACAACAGAGTTTTAAGAAGTTATAGAGGTAGTGGGGACTTCCCTGGTGGTGCAGTGGTTAAGAATTCGCTTACCAACTCAGGGGACACGGGTTCAAGCCCTGGTCCGGGAAGATCCCACATGCTGTGAAGCAACTAAGCCCGTGTACCACAACTACTGAACCTGTGCTCTAGAGCCTGCAAGGCACAACTACTGAGCCCATGTGCCGCAACTACTGAAGCCTGAGCACCTAGAGCCCATGCTCTGCAACAAGAGATGCCAACGCAGTGAGTAGTCTCTGCTCACCACAACTAGAGAAAGCCCACATGTACCAATGAAGACCCAATGCAGCCAATAAATAGATAAATAAACTCTATTTTTTTAAAAAAAAAGAGTTATAGAGGTGAAAAGAAGAGAGCAAGAAAATGATTGGGGATTTCCCTGGTGGCACAGTGGTTAAGACTTTGCACTCCCAATGCTGGGGGCCCAGGTTTGATCCCTGATCAGGGAACTAGATCCCACATGCATGCTGCAACTAAGAGTTCTCATGCCACAACTAAGGAGCCTGCCTACCACAACTAAGACCTGGTACAAGCAAATAAATAAATAAATAAAATGTAACTAAAAAAAAGATAGTCTTGGGACTCCCCTGGTTGTACAGTGGTTAAGAACCTGCCTGCCAATGCAGGGGACACTGTTTCGATCCCTGGTCTGGGAAGATCTCACAGGCCACGGAGAAACTAAGCCCGTGCACCACAACTACTGAGCCTGTGTACTACAACTACTGAAGCCCGAGTGCCTAGAACCTATGCGCTGCAACAAGAGAAGCCACTGCAATGAGAAGCCTGTGCACTGCAATGAGGTGTAGTCCCCGCTCGTAGCAACTAGAGAAAGGCCACGTGCAGCGATTAAACACCTGACATAGCCAATAAATAAATAAATAAATAAATGTATTTTTTAAAAAAAGATAGTCTTACCATACAATCCTGCATTCACACTTGAAAAAGAAAGAAAGAAAGAAAATGATTGGCAGCAAAGAGGAATTTGGGAGGATAGATGGAAAAAACAGGTGTCGGATGGAGACTTCGATTTAATGTCTATCGTGTGGTGTGTGATCTGTGTCTTCTTCCCTGTACCCCTCAAAGATTTCTAGCTAATGTGTTATAGAGTTGGATCTGGTTTGGGAGTTGGGCATCTGATAAGGAACAAAGACCACTCGTGAAGATCCACCCATCCCAGGGCTACAAGGGAACTAAAGCTCGCAGAGCTTGAGTGCCTTGCTCAGGGTTACACAGCCTTAGGTTCTGAAGTCATATCTGTCTGACCCCATACGTATGTTCTCTCCAGTAACATATGGCTTATTCTCATAGTGAACTTGCCAAACTACTTCAGATCCAAGAGGTAGTACAGGTTGAAAATTTAAATATTCCAAAATTATTTGTATAAATGCCCTGGACAACCTATTAACTGACGCTTTCACATGGCTAGAGCTTTGCAGTTTCGAGAAATGGCCTCCATTTATTGAGCATTTACTCAGTGCCAAACACTTTCCTGTGTGTTTTATGACCTAATCTTCTGAGCAGGCCTGAGAGGTAGACATTTTTATCCCTGTTTTACAAATGAGGAAATATTCAAGAGTGACTAGTCCAGGTCACTGTTGGAAAGCAGCAGACTAAGACCTAAATACCAAAAATCATATCATTTACTTTCTCAATAGGTAATACATTCACAAAGTACAATGTTTACCAAGGAGAAGGCCAACAGTGAAAAGTTAGAGCCTCTCTCTTCACCATCCCCCAGAGAACCAGTCCCTTCCCTGCCCTCCTCACATGTCCTTCAAAGATATCCTCAGTATTTACACATATGACCACAGGTTGCTTCCCTCAGGAAAAAAGAATGTTTGAAGTTAACCCAAGGAAGCAGTGCCATTCCTCAGTCCTTTCTTGGCTTCAATTTAAACCTCTGGAGCTCAAACACCCAATGGAGTATGTTTTTATGTTTTCCGGGGAGCTGGTGAGGGGTACTAAAAAGAGCATTCAGTCTGGAATCTGACAGAACTAAGTTCAAGTTCATGCTGAGAGCAGGTGACTTGACCTCTCTAAACCATTTCCACACCTGAAAACGGAAGCAAACACCCCTACCTCCAAAGGGCTGCTGTGTGGATAATATAAGAAAATAAAGGTAAAACATCTGACACATCTGGCATCCTCCCTCCCTCCCCTCCTAAACAAGAGCCTACTGTTTTCCCAAAGCATCTTTAAGAATACAGAGAAAGGGAAAAGCAAACTCCCCAAATCTACATACAGTTTAGTGATCAGCTTTGACCTAATTCTACTTCAAAGCATTTCCTTCTCTTTCCTACCTCCCACTACCTCCCACCCAGCTGCCAAGTATAGAGAATACATGAAAACTTAGGCCAAATGGGAACCCGGAATGCTAAAGCCTTTGAGAAAACAGCTGTTTGTTTGTTCAATTATTATCATGTTTTTGCCCCTGTCTCATTTGATCACAAGAGCCTGTGGGGAAGAAGAACCTGTTGTGCTTAGACTAGTCTACACAGGGACCTTTCACCCTCGATTTCACTCTGCAACAGCTCTGTGAAAGAGGCAAAACTGTGGCTCAGAGATTAAATGCTTTGGCCAAGAGGCGCAAGGCAGAAACGGGGCTAGAACCCAGGTCTTCACTGATTTCCTTGCCTTTTGCCACCACAAGCAGTTTTTTTGTGTGTAATCGCTACTGCATCCGTTAGGATGCATTTGGCTGCAAGCAACAGAAAACTCATGCCACACTTGCTCGTGTAACTACAAATGCAGAGGTTGGATGGCTTCAGAAGCACTCGAGGACAGTGGCTCTGTGCTCTCTCCGTTCCTCTCTTGTTTCTTCCCTCTGTGTATTGGCTTCATTTTCAGGCTGGCTTCCCTCATGCCAAAATGATTTATTGGACTCCAAACACCACACTGACACTTCACAATGTTCAGAGAAAAAGAGAGTCTCTTTTTGTGTCTCTCTTATGAATGAGGAAGATTCTCCCTAAGAAGTCCCAACAAGCAATGCTGTTGTGCCTCATTTTCTCAAACTGGAGCCAATCTTGGAGCAGAATCTGTCATACTTTTAGTCACTCTGGCTCTTTTGAACACCCATCCTTTATTAGGACAAGTTTAAAATTGTAAGTCCCACTTCCCCAAGTTAGAAGCCAGATTTTGCTCTCCTGACACAGACACAGGACTTTTACTCCAGTTGGTGATGGAAGAAGAAAAGTACAGAGCCTGCGTCTCCTCCCTCCTCTCCCCCTCCTTTTCCCTCCCTGTCCTCCTCTCTCCCCATCTCCTCTGCCTCCTAGAGTACAGGCCATTAATGGTTGCAGTAAAGTTGAGCTCCTGGCGCAGAAGCAGCTGGGGTACAGGCTGTAGTGCCCGCATCCAGAGCCTGGTGGTGGCAGCAATTTTTTTGTAGTTCTGCACTGTGGAATTGTTCGGGCCAGCTTAGCCTGGAGCCTGGCTCTCCAGCTCTCTTTATGATCTTGTGAGCCACCCATCGTCCTTTTAACAGACTTTTAAAGTGCTGAATCGCCCATAATCAGCTTCTATTATGGCAAATGAGAACCTGACTGATCCACATGCCTGTTCCCGAGCACATGGCTGGGGCTGGACCTGTGCCCTCTGCGGACCGGCACATACCTGAGTTCCTGAGCCAACAATGGTGGTGAGAGGGTTGGGATTTCCTTACACCAATCGAGACCAGCTCCAAAGTTCAGGGTGAGGTCAGTTTCCCGGGAAGCACAGGAGGACGTGTGCAAAACCTACAAAAGCTGGGATTGTGTGAGAGAGGGAGAATAGATGTTTCGAGGGCAGCCAGCAATCTACCAAGCCCCGCCGCGAGAGGCTCTGCAGCTAAACATGTTCACCCTCACAACCCTCCATAAGGTAGGCGTTACTGCCATTTTATGAACATGGAAACAGACATGGACACATTAAGTACAGGATGACAGAAGTAATAAGCTAAAGTTCAACCCAAGTCTACTGGGCTCTAAAGTCATTTCCACACTCATTTTTCTCACCCGCAGGTCTGTAGACCAGCCGTGGCTCTCCTGAGAGCCACTCGGTTTGGCTCCAGCTGCAGCTTGTGTTCAGATTGGCTCCATAAGCCTCCCCAGGGGCTTTTTCTTGGGCCAGTTGCTACTCTGTGGCTACCCAGGTTCTCAAGGTGGATGGAGGAGGGCATGGGGCCAAGCAAATTGCACAAGCACATGTAAGCTTCCACTGGCCTCATGTCCACTAACAGTTCATTAGCCAAAGCAAATCACATGGCTGTGCCCAACATCAACGAGGCCAGGAGATATTCTTCACCTACTCTCCAACAGGTACTGCAAAGTTCAATGGCAAGGGATATGTATGTATAGTAACTATAGCAGAGAAAGAGTAAAGAATTGGGAGTAATATTTCAATCCATACGATGTGGGATCCTTTTTTCTCAACTACTTTTTGCCCATATTCATTCATGATCTCAATAGGTATTTATTGAGCATCTACTATGTGTCAGGCACTGTTCTAGGCAGTGAGACTACTGTGGGGAGAAAGGCAGATTTGGTCCCTCGTTCTCATGGAGCTTACAGCCTAGTGAATTCTTCCAGGGTGTATATACATTCCTTTCAGTGTCTTCAAAATCTTGCCAAAAGAAGCCAGCAAGGGAGGACAGAAGAATGGAGAAGAAGTTGAGGTGGGGGGAAATGGAGAGGTAGATCAGTCTGCGGCCCAACCAGAGGCCATTCTACAGCTGAGCCTCTCTCACCTGCTCTCCTTACCGACTCCTACCTCTGCGTTTCATTCTGCCTGCCCATCCTGTCCCAGGTTTGCTAGGTTCTGCTACTCCAGGAGGCCTGGCCTTTCCCCCCTCATAATCTGGTCATGTTGTAGTAGATGTTTATCTTTTGGGGGGTGTCCATCATTCCTTCTAAGGGCAACTTCCTACTGTTGCCTTAATTTCCCTGTGGGGTAAATTGCCCATTGTATAATGCATCCTTTATGCTATGGGGGCTGAAGTGCTTAGATCATTCCTCTCCTTGGCCCAGAGCTGGTGAGGAGAGGAGGAGTAGATACCTAAAGCTTGACCAATTGGAGGCTCTTTCCTGGACTTTGACCCTTGGGTGAGAGCCAGGAGGGCAGGCTGCAATGGTGTGCAGGCCCAAGCACTTCCACAGAGTAGCCCTGCCTAAGGCTCAATTGCCTGGACACTGACCTATCTGCGGCTCTTGTGCCATTTCCCAGGCCCCGCCCTTTAGCCTCTCCCTTGTGGATTCTGGAGACCTCCATGATCTTGCTGATAATTTCTTCTTTGTTTAAGAGGGCCAGGGGCAGTTTCTGTTGTTTGCAATCAAGAACCCCAATCATACCATATGAGCAGACAATTCCACTTCTAGGTATACATCCAAGAAAAATGATAACATATATCCATGCAAAAACTTGTATATGAATGTTCTTAGCAGCATTCATCATGATGACCAAAAGTGGAAATGACTCAAATGTCCATGAACTGATAAATGAGTAACTGACATGTAGTATATCCACACAATGGAATATTACTCAGCCATGCAAAGGAGTGGAGTGCTGATACACTCTGCAACATGGATAAACTTCGAAAACATACACGAAGTGAAAGAAGCCAGCACAAAAGACAACACAGCATATGATTTCATTTATGTAAAACGTCCAGAACAGGTAAAGCTATAGAGATAGAAAGTAGATTAGTTGTTGAGGAGGAAGGTGATGGATTACTAATGGATATGGTGGTGCTAAATGTTCTAATATTGAGCGTGCTGTTGGTTGTACAATGCTGTGAATATCCTAAAATCCACTGAATTGCACACTTTAAAGGGGTGAATGTTATGGTATGTGACTTATATCTCAATAAAGCAGTTATTTAAAAGCAAAAGAGCCCTAACCAAAATGCATTCTGGGGCAGGGAGCTCAAGGGGAGAAGGCCTGGGCTGAGAAGAACACCTCCCTGGGCTCTGGAGGATTCAGTTGTAACCCCAGTCTGCTTCTTGACAACCTTAAACTTTACGCTTTTGGACCCCAGTTTTTTCAGCACTAACATGAAAAGGCTTATGAGACCAATGTTTCCCATCCTTCAGTCACTTGTGAGCCATCTTCATGATTTCTGTTGTATCATTGTGCCAGCTGAACAATTATTTACCTAGTTCTTTATGTTAATGCATTTTTTTAAACCTAGCATCATTCTGGACAAAAATATTCATAAAATCATGCATTTTCTGTGCTGGTTGAACTTCCCAAAACACATTAAAGTCAACGCTAGATAGAAAAGTTAGAAACGTTCACTCCCCATGTCACTGTCTGACTTCTACCATTTGGGAATCCTGGACTAGGGTCTTAAAGGCTCATCTACAAACCAGCCCGCTGAGTAGAGGACCAGGCTGTGCCTTTGTACCTCACTCAACTAACGTGGACTTTTTTTTTTTAAGGAATATAAAACTATTTATTGACCACTGTTCACCAGTATTTACAATAAATTAAACAATATACAGTTGAATAACATTCTGATTACTACAAAGTTATTGTTTTTCCTGGCTTCTGCTGAGCCGGTAACCCAAAATACTGAGAAGACTGAGCGTACATGTAAGAAATGGGTTGGGGTAAAGTTTGAAAAAAACATGCAGATCAAGTTTAGATTAGAAAAGTTTATTTACTCATTTATTCCTGCAAATCCTATATTGCCAACATCCCTAACCATCTGATTAGGTTTCCATGAACAAGTCTGAGACATTACATGTAATACAGCCTTTCAGTAAATAGAGTACAGAGATTTCAACTTCCTCTAAAAGAATGGTTCACCAAAAGGAACCTTTAAACCTTCATTTAACTAAGTCTTGCTTAGCAAGTTAAAACATACCAGAATTTTTCTAGTTTTTTCCTTTGGGTGGGGAGGTTGTTGATAGTGATAAAGTTTTCCTTTCAGGGGTTTTGCATATAAAAGTACATTTATATGACTGTAGATATGGATGCAGATTCTGACAGGACTGCTTTAAAAAATCATCCAATTTAAATTGCTTACATTGTCTACTTAATTACAAACTTATTTAATTTGAAAGGTTAAGACTTAAATTTTCAATTTAAGTTGCAATGATTTCTTATACTGCTCAAAATGATGGAATCCCAGAAACATGGGCTTACCCATGGTTGTGAAAGACTGTTTTTGTTTTGGTAAATGTATTTAAACAACAGCAACAAAAACCCCCAAACCACCTACATATATATTTTATGTATACACATACAAAAAACCCAGAATGGTCCTTAGGCATATATGAGTTAAATACAAATTCTAAATTCTGATTGAGTAATGACTATGGAGATTTCCCCCAACATTTAGAAAAGTTGTTCTCTAATGCAGAGGAAATAACATACTATGATATCAAAAGTTCTTTTCTGCTAAAGGAAGCAACTACAGAAAGCTTTTATTTGTTCGAAGGAACCAGAGCTACAGACGCAAAAAAACAAAACCCAACAGCTTCCCCAATACTGCTACTTCAAAAGAACATATCAAACTTGATTTTCATTAGAATGTAGTTATTTCTTCACACTAATAAATCCAAAAACCAAGACACAGATTTTACACACACACACACACATATATATATATATATATATACACACATATAAAAAGCAGTGCAAACAGTTACTGAGCTTCATCTTCTGGACGAGAATGCCAAGTTAGTCTCTCTTCATAAAGAGCAGCTACAATTTGAGGACACTTCATATTTGCCTCTTTTGCCAGCACCAAGCCCGCCTCATCTGAATCTTTCCACTTCATGAGAAACATTACTTCTCCACTGCTGTCTGTGGCAGTGTCTGTGGATCGAGACCTCTGGCAGAACCTCTTGGTTTATCAGCAGCATCTCTTTTCTTCTTTGATTTGCTCTCATCAGATTCACTGTCAGATAAAGATTTTCTTTTTGTTCCATCTTTTTCTTTACCAGCTTTTTGAGAATTAAGAAATGCTTCAATCAACTCTGGACAATCTAAATTTTCTTCAGGTTCCCAAGTATTGTCTGCATCTGTAAATCCCTTACACTTCAGGAAACACTCCACCTTCCCATTCACTACATGTCGGTCCGGTGCTTTTTCTACTACAAATTCTTCGGGTTCTGCCTCTTCGACTTTTTTTACTCTTACCATTCTGTTTCTTTCCCATTTTTGGCAATGTAGTTTTATTGGAGGCCATTTTTTATTGCAGACTTGAAGAGCTATTATTCACCACTTCCGAGCTGCTCCGGGTCCCGGGTCTGGGGCGTCTCCGGCCCTGCACGCCTCCGTCGACTTTTAATTATTGCCTCTTGGGACGTGGTCTTGTCCTGTGGCCTCACCTCGCTCTGGTTGCAGGGATTTTCAGTCGTAGAAAATGAAGACTGTCCCAAGGCTGACTCCGTTGTGGTAACTCAAGGGGCACTTCTTGGGAGCCTGGGGATGGTGATTGTTATTCTAATTTTACAAAAGAGGTGGAGATTGTCTCAGACATGTTAACTAACAGACCAGAAGAGGAAGAGACAGGATTCAAAACCAGATCTTTTCAAAATTCCTGTACTCTCTTAACTATATCATAATAGACCATATTTTGGGGTGGGCATAACTTGAATCAGGCCATTGAATCAGGCCACATTCATAACTGCCACTTTTGTCCATGGGCAGGAACAGCACAGAGGAATGAGACACTAATGTGGCTTCTGAGATGAAAATTGTATCCATCGAGTTTCTAGCATTTCTATGTATCAGTAGTAAACACTAACAAACTCCCCTGCACTTCCTTCATTCCACACATCCCACTAATATCTACGAGTTCAAAATCTCTATTCCCCACTAGTCAGGGACCATGTCTTTCTTATTCATTGCTGTGTCTGCAACACTTGGCCCAGTATCGGGTATAGAGTAGGCCCCTAATTAGTCTCCAGTTAGTTCACTAGCAGCCCCTCCCCTCAAAGGTCCTCTAGCCCAGGTGTGCGTGGTTGGGAGGTGGAATGGGGTGGGCTGAGACAAGCCCGCAGGCAAAAGCAGGACTCACCGTGACCATGGTGTCCAGGCACCTGCACAGCGGGCAGGAGGAGGCTGGTAAGCCCTTCAGTCATGTACCATACGTGGATCGACAGGTATCCTACGTCCTCTGCCATGGAGCAGACTGCCGCCGCCACCTGGGTCCATCTGTGGAGGTGGTTTCGACCTGTCCAGATCAGAGGGCAGAGCAGAGCAGTGATGCATTTATGCCACCCAACAGATAACTGCTGACAGCGAGCCCCATGCAAAGCCCTGTGCCAGGCACCGTGGAGGAGACAAATGTAACTCAGGCTCACACTGAGTCCCATGCCAGCCTCCTGTGTACACAAATCCCCCAGCCTAGGCCTGCCAATTCCTTGTGCAGCGTTCTTTCCATAACAGCACTGCCTTCCGAAGGTGATGCCCGAGCTGCCAGGATTAGGAGCAGTCTTCCTGCTGTGTCCTCTGGAAGGATGCAACTGAGACGTCCCCACAAGGGACCTGCAGTGTGAGGGTTCAGGGGAAACAGGGCTCATGCCATTCCTGGGACGCTTCCAGTGGCGGCTGGGTCAGTATCTAGATGAGGTGGAGGGGGGAAGAGAGACCTGCTCTCAGAGGCCTGGATGGGGTAAGATGTGGGGTTAGTGCCTGGGGCCCCGGGGCAGAGGGAGGAGCAGGTATGTGGGGCATGTGAAGCGCTCTCTTCGGGCCTTCAGTGACCTGGGGCTTTCTGGCTGGTTTCCGTCAGGGGAGGGGGCACTCCTCCCTAACATAACAAGCCTACGAGCTCCTTCTGCTGCCTCCGCTCCTCTTGGGACCAGCAATGACAATGGACATCAAGGCTTCCTGCTTTCTGCTTCTGGCAGTCAGCACTCTTTCCCCGTGAGGTTTCTACCCTCCAGGGCCCCCGACAGCCAGGGTGCCCCCTCCGGGATGCCTGTGCTCCCCTGTGTGGGTGGGCCACTGTGGACATAGTGATCCACCCCACTGTGAGGCATTTCAGTTGCACAGGCAGATCAAGGATGGAGAATCAGGTTAAAGAGCTCTCGGGAATCCTAAAGAGATAATATAATGGTTGGTCTATATGGGGTTTCTCAGCCTTGGCACTATTGACATCTGACCCAGATCATTCCTTGCCCTGTGCAGTGTGGAATGTTTAGCAGCTTCCCTGGCCTCTGCTTACTACATAATAGTGAGCAACTCCCCAGTTGTGACAAACAAAAATGTTTCCAGTCCTTTCCTATGTCCCCCTTTGGGTAAAATCACCCCTTGATTAAGAACCTATGCTGTGGACTTCCTAGGTGGCGCAGTGGTTAAGAATCCGCCTGCCAATGCAGGGAACACAGGTTCGATCTCTGCTTCAGGAAGATTCCACATGCTCTGGAGCAACGAAGCCCGTGCACCACAACTATTGAGCCTATGTGCCGCAACCACTGAAGCCCACATGCCTAGAGCCCGTGTTCCACAGCAAGAGAAGCCACCTCAATGAGGAGTCCACGCACCGCAATGAAGAGTAGCCCCCGCTTGCTGCAACTAGAGGAAGCCTGTGTGCAGCATTGAAAACCCAACGCAGCCAATAAGTTAATTAATTAATTAATTAATTAGGGAAAAAAAAGAACCTATGCTGTATAGGCTTCAAGGCTTCAGGTTTGAATTCTGGCTTTACCATTTGCTAGCTGTGTGAGCACTGCAGGTTGTTTAATCTGGACCTCAGTTTTCTTATCTGTAAAATGGGGATAACAATAATACCTACCTGATAATATTGCTGTGAAATAAGTTAATATGTGTAAAGAACAGTGTCTAACACATAATAACAACTATTGCTCTTATCACCAGAAACCAAATGCAGATAAAGTGGAGTGTTGAAAAGACTGTTCCAGAAACACTCACTGTGGTAAAAAACAAGAAATTTCATTCATTTATTTCATTTTCTGGGCTGCTTATTTCTAGTAAACTATTTGAGGCACCTTAAAATAAAAGCACATACACTATTGGGCAATTAAAAAAATTTTTACAACACAAGGGTAATTTTAATATTTAAAGAAATTTTACAGATCAATAAGTAAGCACTAATATCACTTAGATTAATGAGGACAGGACTTAAAGCACAAAAGTTTATAGAAGAAAATAACAGGAAAAAATATTCAACAAAGATATAAAAATTTAAATAGCAACCAAAAATAACCTATTAAAAATGTCAGATTAACAGATAAGAGGCAATGAAACTAATTTCATATACTGTAGTTAGAAATATGGCAAATGAAAGTTGATTCAGAGATTAATAACCCTTAAAACTGCAGGGGAACCTAGAGAGGGGAAGTTAATTTCACCAAGAACTCAAAATCAGATGAAGTGTTCACTTAAGCAACAAACAGAAACCCGAGCTTCCTAACAGTCACTGCAAAGATGAAAACACAGCCAAGAGAACCCACTGCCAGGACCTCCAAGGTCCATCTAGATGTACTTAAATGAGCGTAGTCGACCATTCAACCATCTTTGTTTTCCCAACTTCCAAATGAGATAAACTTTGTTCTCTAAGCCCAAGAGGAACTTTTATCAAGTGAGTCCTAACACAAGGGGCTTGAGTAACAGAATTAGACAGCGTTTCAACAGCAGTTCTGAGGCTATGTATCAGCTGCAATAAAAGCTCATTTAAGGCACCACCTCTGCTCTGGCCCCTTGTCCTTCACAGATGAATACATTCCCTGAATATGCCTGCCCCTCTAAGCACAAGTTGGGGCTGGCAGGAGAAGCAGCCTCTCTCCCCTTCCTGCCCAGCAGGCTTCCACCAGGCTGACCAGCAGGGCTGCTGGCCAGGGCATGCTACTAGCTGCTTAAACAGTCCTGATGGCTTGGCTCTCTGACTGCAGCCCCTCAGTAAAGGGAGGCCCATAGCAGACCCTGGCACTGGGGGCAACACTGTAGCCAGACTCTCTGAGCTCTGTTCTGAATGGTTCCCTGGGGGCAAGGAGGCAGGGGAAGTGGCCAGCTCTGAGTGTGTGGAATAAAAGAAGTAGAGGCTAGGAGTGCCCCAAGGCAAAGGAAAACAGTCACCTGAACAGGACATGGTGAAAGCAGCTCCTTGCCCTCTTAACCTCACTGTGCCTCAGTTTCTTCTTCTGTAAAATGGGGATAATATTGACCCATGGGGTTATTGTGAAGATTAAAGGAGTTCTACATATGAAGCACTTAGAGCAATGCCTGGAACGCAGTAAATGTTAGCTTCTATTTTTTTTTTTTTTTTTTTTAATTTTTGGCCGCGTTGGGTCTTTGTTCCTGCACGCAGGCTTTCTCTAGTTGCAGAGAGCAGGGGCTACTTTTCATTGCGGCGCAGGGGCTTCTCAGTGCGTTGGCTTCTCTTGCTGCAGAGCACGAGCTCCAGGCGTGCAGGCTTCAGTGGTTGTGGCACGTGGGCTCTAGAGCGCAGGCTTAGTAATTGTGGCGCATGGGCTTAGTTGCACCGCGGCGCGTGGAATCTTCCTGGAGTAGAGATCGAACCTGTGTCCCCTGCATTGGCAGGTGGATTCTTAACCACTGCACCACCAGGGAAGTCCTAGCTACTATCATTGTTATTATTTTTGCCCTCAGCACTCTTCTGTATATATCCTAGACTCAAGCAACACATCTCCTGGAGGGGCTCACAGTGCAGGGAAGGTGATAGGAAAAGGTTTTTGAACTTTTGAGTCACCGTGTAACCCTCAGCCTAGAGACGAGCAATGAGACCAAGTACTAGTTCATGATACACTGGAGGAGCCCTAAGCATGGAGTACTAGTCTAGCCCTGCCACTAACTGGTTCCCTGGTGCAAGGGCCTGGGGCCTTGGGCACATCCTGGCTCTAATCTGGGCCTCAGTTTACTTGCCTACAAAATGAAGAGAAGGAACTGAATAACTCCCAACTTTGACTATACATCCGAATCACTCCAGGACATCATAAAATGCAAATTCCCAGGCTCTGGCAATTGACTCCAGGTCTGGAAAGGGAGACTGAGAATTTGCATTTTAATGAGCTCCTTGGAGAATCTTGATGTTCAGTCAGGGTGGAAAGCCACTGACTAGATCAGCCCTAAGGCCCTCTCCAATATTCACATGCTAAATTAAAATTATAGACTCATGGAGCAGAAGGCCCTTGGAGTGATCACGCACCCTAGAGGTCCAGGGCAGATGACCGCGTGCCTGCGGGAGAGCTGCAGAAGAATAAAGCTAGTGCCCTTGCTGCTCTCCCGGGGTTGAATCATCCCTAGAGGTGAGAAGTTATACTTTCTGTCTAACCAAACACTCTGGCTCAGCAGTCTACCTCCCAAGCCGCGGGCTTTGTTCTCAGAGCTGTAGAGCAGGGCTAGTTGCTGTCCTTCAGCACAACCTTCATGACCTTGAGTGCTGCTTGAAGTCAGCCTGGTCCCAACAATACTGCTGGGAGATGGATCTTGATTTGGGCCCACTGTTTCTTTTTTTTTCTTTTTTAAAAATTATTTATTTATTCATTTTTGGCTGCATTGGATCTTCGTTGCTGCAGCGGGCTTTTGTCTAGTTGCGGAGAATGGGGGCTACTCCTCATTGTGCGGCGCAGGCTTCTCAGTGTGGTGGCTTCTCTTGTTGTGCAGCATGGGCTCTAGGCACGCAGGCTTCAATAATTGTGGCACGTGGGCTCAATAGTTGTGGTTCTTGGGCGCTAGAACATAGGCTCAGCAGTTGTGGCACATGGGCTTGTGATGGGATCTTCCCGGACCAGGGGTCGAACCCGTGTCCCCTGCATTGGCAGGCGGATTCTTAACCACTGCACCACCAGGGAAGCCCAAGGGCCCATTGTTTCCATTCCCACTGCTGCTGCTCTAGTTTAGGCTGTCAATACCTCTGTTGGGACCATATAACAGCCTCCCAGCTAATCTTTTGACCCTCCATCTCTCCTCTCTTCAATCTCTCCTTCATGGCATCAACAGTTACTTTCCTAACCCCAATTCTGATTGTATTACATGTCCAGCCCACAATCCTCCATGACTACAAATCAAACCCTAACTCCTCAGCCTGTCATTCAAGGCCTTTCAGAGCCAAAAACAACCCACACTTTTGCTTTTATAGCTTGTTGCATTTCTCTTCCATAACCTACTCTGGCCAAGAGCCACCTTGGGTTACCGTTGACTTTCTTGAATATTTTTGACAGAGGGTTTCCCAAACTTCAATATTGTGGAACTCCCTCTCTGCACCACTGTCTGTTTTTCATGGCAAAATACTGATAATATTTCTGAGAGGGGCTACTCTTTGTTAAGATGCTCAGGCTTCTCACTGCGGTGGCTTCTCTTGTTGCAGAGCATGGGCTGTAGTTGTGCAGGCTTTGGCAGTTGTGGCACATGGGCTTAGTGGCTCCATGGCACGTGGGATCTTCCTGGACCAGGGATTGAACCCATGTCCCCCGGATTGGCAGGTGGATTCTTAACCACTGTGCCACCAGGAAAGTCCCCTGCCCAGGTCTTGAACTCCAACTCAGAACAACTGCCTAAGGTTGTCATGCCTGCTCTCTCTCCATCTGGCTGCTTGTGTATACTGCCAAGGTTCTTCAGAGATGTGGAACCAGAACACTACTCTGTCCCCACCCTTCTTCTTTCTTTGCCTTCCTTCTTGAGCTGGTACCACATTTCCCCCCTCCCCAACGCTGTATTTCTCAAGGTCCATCTTGATTTACTTACATGAGCATAGGTGGCCATTCAAACATTTTTGTTTTCCCAACTTGCAAATAAACAGCCTCCTCTTCTCCTTAGCAACTTTAGCAGGTAACTATCTACCTCCCTTGGGGCTACTCCACTTTCCCGCATCTACAACAGACATTGTCATCTTATCATAGCACTTGCTCCTAAGCCCCAGATGTGATGATGAAGATTCAGAATCCTTCTCAACACTATACCCCAGGCAGGTATTATCCATCAATCAAAGTTGGCATGCCAGCTGAGACAGTCCTACTTGCCATCAATGACCTACTTGATTAAATAGCTAATGTGTTTACTAGAAAAGCTCTGTTGAGTTTCAGTTTCAACTCTCTTGTGGAACCTTAAACTAGAGTAGTCTCTAGTTACAGTCTATCCACTCCAAATCTTTTAGGCTGGAGGACCTGGGCTGTGGGTGAGGCTCTATTAGAAGTCTAATTTGGCATAAGAATTGGAATAAGATTGCCAAGGTCAGAAGGGCTTCAACTCAGAACTGTCCTGGAGCTTTGTCCACCTCCCATCTCTTTCTCCTGCCCAAAACCAAAGAAGCGTCTGATAAGCTGGCAGGTCTCTAGCCGTAAAGAAGAGCACCTGAGAGGCTACAAAACAAACGGCAAACTACCCCTAGAAAGGTACATCTCTGGGGCAGAGAGCAATTGGAGATGACTTGATGTCCCTGAGCAGCGGCAGGGTTTTCAGCTTGGCCCGACCCAATGGAACTCTCATCATCGGAAACACTGATATCTTCGGTCAGATAGCAGGCTGCTCCAGTTTCTTCCCTCTCCTCTGCCCCTCCTTCCCCTCCACGCTGATCACATTTCCTTGGTGATTTTCATGCTTAGTCAGTAGGTCTTAGGGGACAAGTGTCAGTTCCATAGGGACCTTGCCCATATAAACTACTCTGTGCTAATGTTATCCCCTGTGTGGTATATTCCTTCCTTTCCTCCTGCCATGAGTGTTGATTAAACACCTACTATGTGCTATGTGGTAAGCACCACTGTGGAGAAGAAAGCCCTTGAACTGCGACAGGAGGCACCAGGGGAGGCTCCATGGAGACAAAGATAATGTCATTGTTCCAATCAGCAGAAAGATGCATTTCAAGTTACTTTCTCTCTTCTTTAGATCTCAAAAGAACTGTAACTGAGTGGGAGCAAATTGAGAGCCTGGCAGCTAGAACACAGGAAATCCCAGGGAATTCTACAAAATCATGAAGAGCCCCTATAGGGTGAACACAAACAAGTTTCAAATCCAGAACACAATTAAGAGAGATCAGCTGGATACTTTCCAGCCTTTAATTATTACCGGGGACTGTTTAAAGTGTTTTATGTATATTAACTCTCTGAATCCTCACAATAATGCTATGAATTAAATGTTTTATTTTCATCATTCCAAAGATGAGAAATAGAGGCACAAAGAGGTTAAATGACTTGCTCAAGGCCAGCAGCTAGGAAGTGGTGAAGCTGGGACTTGAACTCACTGTAGTCTCATTGCAGAGTCCTAAACTACCTGAAATAAGTACATTTAAACAACAAAGAAAGTGCTAATTCATGGATTGGAGTGGGGTGCAGGGTAGATAATAACTGAATAGAGCTTTTGATCCCAAGATATTCTATCAGTCAAAGATAGAAGGGTTTTTTTATTCTGCTTTGTTTTTTGGCTGTGCTGTGCTCCTTGCGGGCTCTTAGTTCCCCAACCAGGGATTGAACCCTGGCCCTTGGCAGTGAGAGCATGGAGTTCTAACCACTGGACCGCCAGGGAATTCCCGATAGGAGGGTTTTGATAGATGGGAAGCTCAGAGTGCCTACAGCCCTTATACTTTTAAGGAAGGCCTCACAAAGGCCAACCACTGCCCCAGACCCACCCACATCTCCTGGTGTCCCCTTGACAGACAGCAGACTGGGGCCCCAGCGCCTGAGCCAGATTACAATGTTCATGTGCTTGAATGCCAGACGTGGAGACAGATCTGCATGGTGACTGTAATAGCAAACCATATTTCTGACTGGAAAAAAACATACGATGTAATTAGTACCTAGTACAGCAAAGTCACTGGTGCTGTAAGCCTGAAGCCCTAACCTCTAGACTGGACTCTACCACCTACTGTCCCTTGGTTTCTTCATCTGTAAATATTTATTCATTCAGTAAACAGTTTTGAGCGCCTCTCTGTGCCAAGCACCACATGCTAAACCCTGGAACCACTAAGCTGAATTCAGTAGTTGTCCCCAAGGAACTTGCTATTTGCTGGCAGAGACAGACAGGGAAAAGGGTCTTTATGATGCCCTGTGTCCTCTCAAGGCTCCAGAGACCAAGGGAGGGCGCCACCCTGTCCCTCCTCCCTGGGAGTCTGTGAGCAGCAAATGAGATCACACAGGGGAAAGTGCTTTGTAAACAGCAGAGGGTGAGAACGAGGTGTGCGGGGAGGCAGGGAGGGCTGTAACCCAGGCACTGCCTGCCACGTCTGGAGACCTTGGGCAGGAGGCTGACCAAGCTAAGTGCTGGGGCTGGGGCTGGGAGGCTGGGTGAGGCCTCCTGGATGTGAGGGGACAAAGCCTTAAGCCCTGGGCTCACTCTCCCAGCAGGCCACGCCCAAACCTTTCTGCCCTGGCCAAACGACTCTGGGCTCTGCATGTCAGGAGCCTGAACCCGTGTGATGTCGCTTGGAACTAGGCGCTTTTGCGGCCCTCCGCCACCCGCGATCTCTTCGGGGTCGCAGCTTGAACGTGACAAAGGCCAGGTCTCCCCTCTATTGTGCAGCCCGAGAAGCTCGAGTCCCAGGGATCCCCTTATATAACGAATATCCCTGAGAAAGGGTGGCCCGAGGTGAGGCCAGCCACTGCCATTCTCTGTGCTGAAGCGCCACCTAGAGACCAGCTCTAGCTCAAACGATTGTGCAGGGACGTTTCACAGCTTGCCTCAGCAGGGGGAGACGAGGGAAAGAGGTGTTAAAAGGACTAAAGGCAAGAAAACAGCAGAGGACCGGTAAGAGAACCCCATCGGTCCCTTCACCAGGCCCCCTTTCATTTGCTGAGTCAGGGGGTGAAATGTCTCAGCTTCTTACTAGACAGGGTTTCCTCCATGGCTAGGGACCAGTGTGAGAATGTCACTGTTTCTCACATACTCTAAATTCTATATCTGAAGAGCAAACATGCCAAGAAAACCCTCCAGTTTGTCTTGCAGCCCAGACCCCAACCCATCTGCTCCTCCTCTCCTACCCCTAAGGTTCAGACTCTCTGGCTAGCTTGGGAAAATGGTTTTTCAGTGAATAAGGCCTCCTCTTGGGGAGAGTTTGCTGATTCTGCTTACATTTCTGGAATCAGCTACCCTCCACTGAGCATGAACACACATTTATCGTGGGCCATTTATTCAGAAGTGGCTGGGTTAGTCTACAAAGGCATCAAAGATGAGCCAATACTTCAAAATCAGCACAGAGTTATTTTTGCCTGAAGAAGATCCAAGCCAGATGGTAGCAGAGTATCAAGAAAAGTAAGCCAAAGCTCCCAAACTGAGCAAGGAGTTCTTTTTTAAACCCACTTACTTTAGGTTTTTCTCTTCAATCCTTTGCCAGACCTACAACTTAGCTTCCTACTACTGAGCTTATTGAACTCAAGTATAATTGGAATATAACATAAAATATTCACGCTCTCATTGTCCATCAAAGCGTCCTAGTTTACGCTGCCTGAAGACAGCATTATGTACAGTATACACGGGATGCCCACAGAGGTGACAACACGTCTTTGCCTACAAGCAGCTGCTGGTGCCTCTTCACACCAAGGAAAATTCAAACACGGGTTAAACCCTGAGGTGCCTTGGGAAGATGAGAACCCATTAAAAAGGCTGTTTCTCATGGATAAACTGCAGTCCATTGACTGGCCAAAGAGCCCAGAGGAAGTGAAGTTGTCATTTCCTCCACCCATACTCTCACATAAGTTAGATTTACCAGAACAGAAGTTTGCTTCTCCCTGGTAGAAACAATTCCACTTGGTGCTCACAGCAATCTCGAAGAGACAGCCTGAGATAAGTAGTATTATCATTGCTGTCTCGTAGAGAAAGAAATGGAGTAATTTTCCTATAAGTGGAGGAACCAAGATTCGAACTCAAGTGTTCTGCTTCTAGTTTTCCTAAGGTCACCATCTCTCTTGGTATGAAGTCAATGTATTAAGTACTAAAGAGAATAATATGAAAAGCAATTCAGTTTGCCACAGACTGTTGCAAGAATTCTTACAATTATTAGCACTATAAGGTGGAATTTGTAGACCAAGAATGACCCTCATTCAGGAATAATGCTCACTAGAGGTCAGTTCATACAATATACTTTCTAGGAGGCTCAATATTTCTCAATTAAACAAAAAAGACTTCTTTTGACTTTGTTTCCCACTTCATTCCTTTCATTTAAGCTATACAGGCTCTTTGTCCCCTATAAAAATCCCATGCAAGTGTTGTAATTATTATTCTCTGATAAAGTGACTTTCCTCCTGTGAGAGAAGAGAACCACTAAAAAACAATTGGAAGAAACAGACACAACAGGGACAGTGGTGAGGATGGGTCTCTGTGCCCAGAAAAACTACAGTATTTCAGAGCTGGAAGGGGCCTCTGAGAGCATCTGATGACAGTGCAAATGCTCTCTTGGTAGATGATAGCAAGACCCAGCAGTTACGTGACTTCCCAAGATCACATGGTCAACAAATGGCAGAGCTGATCAGAATCCCAGTCCAACTGATTCCTAACCGCAGGCACTTTTCATTTAATCAGTTTCAGGAGATTGTATCTTCTTTCTTAAAAAAATCCACCTAGGAACCCAAATCTCTAGGGCTACCCCTGAAATGACTCTTTGGGGAAACTGCTGACATCCCCCATCTTGAGCTGTTCCAGATGGGATGGGATGGGATGGGATGGGATGGGATGGGATGGGATGGGATGGGATGGGATGGGATGGGATGGGATAAGAGAAGAGGGGAGGGGAGGGGAGGGAAGGGAAGGGGAGGGGAAGGGAGGGCTCCTTTCTGGGTGCCCATCACAATAGCTAATAGTGAAAGTTTGTTGAGCTCTGTGCTGGGCACCGTGCTTAGTGCTTTAAATGTGTTAGCTCCTCCCAGCAACCATATAAGGTAGGCATGATTCTTTCCACTTTACAGAAAAGAAGAGCGAGGTACAAGGAAATGGCTTAAGGTTTTAAAACTGGTGGGAGGTGAACATAGGATTGGAACCGCTCTGTTCTACATCAAAGGCAGTGCTCCAAATCACTGACTAAAAACCATATGGTAAATGCAGGGCCCAGGGAAACTCGAATTTTGGCTGCCCATAGGGAATCCTCATATACCAGTCAGCTGTCTCTGCAGAAAACCACAGCCCCTGCCTCCTTGAAAGACGGCATTTCCACCATGGATGGCAGATGGGGAACTTAGGAGTTTAGTTTCTTGCTTCTTCTGCCCAAATTCTCTTACTGGGGGGTAGGGGAAGAGTAGGATGAACAATATGGAAGAAAACATTCAGGACTGGAGGTTTAGTGGGGACAAAAAGAAAACAGGTTTGGTATTCTAAAAGCCACTCTGCCTTCAAGAGCTACAGAAGAAATTCTATGTCATTCTTAAATTCTTTCACTACCCTCAGTAACCATTTCACTAACAAATCATGCATCTATCTGCTAGAACTTGAATTAGACACAAGAAAGGATTTCTGGGGAAAATCTCTGTATATTGGAACTTTTCTTTATAGAATCCCTTTCCTGGAGGGAGGAAAGTAACATACCCAGCCAGTTCTTAGGGCTTCTCCTAATTAAGGCTGCCCAAAGGAAGAAACACCGAGACTTTCAACAGGAGAAGATGAGAAGGTAGTTTTCAAACTTCTTGCCTGCCTGAGTATTAAAGTCTTTCCAGCTCAAAGGACCTTCGAGAAATGATACCAATTCACAGGAAACACAGGTGACTAAGGTGTCAGAGAAAACTGGTGCTTGTGGAGGAGTGGGGCCCGGGAAGCAAAACTCCTGCCAACATGATGCATTGCTTTTTCACCAAATCTGCAATTTATTGTGATTTTGTGCTTCTCCAAAAGTCGAAAGTTCTCAACATTACACACTTGAGTCTTAACCTTAAGTTCCTTTTCAGTAAGAGCTCATCTGTGTGGTCCCCGAGCCACCCCCCAGGTTACTTGTATAAAGAACAGGGCCCTGGAAGCAGCAGTAATTCTCTGTTTGATGACAATTGTATTTCTTCTCTGCACTAGCTATTTCTGGCATGGAACTCGTGCACTTGTCTCTGGAGCTTGCCCAGAAGAACAAATAATTCAAGCTAGCCTCTTTCACTGCTGACCTTAACCACATGGCTATTGTTTTTGAGAGAGAGGAATTCACATAGGTTTTGATGGAACATTTAACAGGGACACAAAATTAAACTACTTCAACTGGCATATGACTCGAGCGGCCAGCCATTCCACATATGGGATTCTACTTGTTGATTTAAAAAGCTGGCTCCTCCTTGGGAGAGAATAAAACAGAAGCTTAAAAGCACTTACTCTTGAATGCTCCAAATACCTTGCTTCTTTGTTCCCAGATGCACTCAACTTATAATCATTGATGCTGTAAACACACGTCAGCTTTCTGTACTCTGGCAAAGCATCATTCAGTGCTGCGGTCCCTTTTGTTTGAACCTCTGTGAAACCGGGAATGTGCGGTGCTTCAGAACTACAAGCAAGCCAGCCAGTGTATTCCTTGCTTTCATTCCCAGTTTCTCTGCAGTGCATTGCAGTGTATAAAACATCGACTGGGGTCAGAGAAGCAGCAGCAGCTCAGTAGAAGACCATGGACTTTGGATCATGGGACTGTAAGCAACTCATTTAGCCTGAGTTGTAAGAAAATGCTACCAACCTGGCTGGGTTACTGGAGGACTGTATTCGTTTTTTGGGCTACTGCAACAAAATATCACAGACTGGGTGGCTTAAATAACAGAAGTTTATTTTCTCATAGTTCTGAAGTCTGGAAGTCCAAGGTCAATGTGTCAGCAGGTCTGACTTTTTCTGAAGCCTCTCATTGGTCTGCAGATTGCTGCTTTCTTCCTGTGTCCTTCTCAAACATGGTCTTCTGTGCACATGCAAGTCTGGGGCCCAAGTTTCCTCTTCTTAGAAGGACACCAGTCACATTAGATTAGGGCCTACCCTAAAGACCTCATTTTAATTTAGTTACTTTTAAGGATCTTATACAGTCACATTCTGAGGTACTGGAGATGAGGGCTTCAACATATGAATTTGGGGGCCACGGAATTCAGCCCGTAACAGAGACTAAATGACAAAGTAGGGCCTTGATAAAAGCTCACATTTTTCCTTTCTATGACATGGGGAAAGAACCTGTGCTTTGGAATCATAAAGTGTAATTTCAACTCCTGGTTCTATTGCCCGCTAATTATGTGAATCTGTCTGGCCAAGTTGCTTAACTTGTTTCAACATCTGTAAAAGGGGAATAAGATGACCTCCCTCAAACCATTGTTGTGAAGATCAAGTGCTGAGTATGTAAAGTGCTTCACAATACCTGGAAGAGGTAGGCAGAATGTATTTGCTAATATTGCATGATTTATTTCTAGCAATAATTGTGATTAATGCTTCCTATTTGTCTCTTTTTGTCAAAGAGCTTTGGCAACTGGCCTTGTTGATGGCCTGTGAACTAAATAAACAAGGTGACCAAACTTGGTCCCAGAGATTTCAAGATTTCTTGTTTGGCTGAACAAAGACAGCAGCAGAGGTGGCAGGTGGAACATCCCCAACAGAGCCTTGATTACGCAAGTCCACATCAGACCCCCAGAGCATCAGACCATCTCCTTCCCGGTATCGACCCCTCTACTTCTGCTTCCCTTAGCCTATCATGTGACAGAATTTCCCTTGTAACAAAACTCACAGGCAGCCCATCCTGAGAGCACTGGCCAGAAAGACAACAGGACTGGAACACAAGCAGCATCTACAAAGGACTCCACCACACAAGTGAGGAGCTTCAGTGCAGGGGGGAGGTGGCTGAGCTGAATGGTATTCTAACTGTGGCTTCTAGTCAGGGAACCCTCTAAACAGAAGACTCATTCTCAGTTTCAACCACTGCAGACCAGCAAGTTTAAAGGGAACCTCCGGAAAGGGGCAAGACCAACCCCCACCATGACACATAACTGCGTGATTACATGGTTGCAGCAGTGCTACTCCAAAACTGGTCTGCAGATCTTGCCTATCTGCCAACTCTTTGCTACTGGTCCATGACAAAGCACAGAACAAGCACTTAGAAATTTTAACAGCAGTTTGACAGAATACTTTTATATGTTATATCTAGAATAAAAACTTTATGCTTTTGTGTCTTTTATTTCTCTAGACATTCACTCTCATTGTATATTACTAAAGTATTGGGCCATGGCAACTGGCCCTGCAGCACAGACAGCTTCAGCATTAGGTTACAATAACTAAGTAGCTGAGTGCAAACAAGTATCTTTCATAACTCAGCAGGACACTACTACTTTGGCCCTAGTACATTTCACTTCAAAACAAAAAATATGATAAAACCATGGCATTTTTCTTCATTCCATCTAATAAGAAAACAAGTGTGTTTTCCTATCAGGAATAAAGTAAAAAGCAGATTCCAGTGCACATTCCAGTCCAGACTTTCACCATATTGAAAGTGATCAATGTCCAGAAGGCTTTTATTCCAATGTTGATGAAGACTCCAGACACAGTACTCTGTTCAGAACTGGAAGGTATCACAGTAGGAAAAACCCTGCATATGAGGCAGAAATTCTGAACTCAAATTCTGGCTTTACTGCCTAAAGGCTTTTTGACATTGTGTAAGTGATAATCTCACTGAACCACTTCTGTTAACTACAAAAAGTGGAGATTAAAATCCTCCACCCAATCTACATCTTAAGAGTGTTGTGAGAATAAAGTAAAATAACGTCTGTGGAACGTGCCTCATAAAGAATAAAGTGCAGCAGAGGCGACGACGGGATTAACATTGTGAGTTCAGCCTTCAAAGAGTTGACAGATTCAAAGGAAACAGCCCCTAACATGGTACAGTGAGGAACCGACCAGAATACTGACATTCTTCAAATATCTTGTTAAAGATTCACCAGATTAGAAACACTGCCTTCAAACTCTTCTCAGCGCAGAAAGCACTCTTGTTTTCTAACAAACTGTTAGGTATGTCTATTTTCATCCTGCCAGGCGTACAGCACCCTTGGTGGGCAGCACGAGGGAGGAAGAGGAGAGCACATGGTCCCCGTCCTGGAGCAGCTCACAGTGCAGGGTGCGCCAGTGGAGGGCTCGAGGCTGTGTGTGACTCTTGAACATGGCAGGAATTAGGGAAGAGCAACTCTTTCCCATTTTAACTTGTACAGCTATTTGGAGACCCTCTCAAAAAGGACCACAAACTTAAAAATTCACCATTTCATTCCTGTTGTTTAAGCAAGAGAAGACCAGAAAATTATAATGTATTTTAGCTTTATTGATGACATATTACAGTAGACAAACAAGTAGACAAACACATGCTTTATAAAATATACATTCTCATGTGTGAGAAAATATAAATAGATACTAGGAAAGGGCCACACTGAACACAACAACTTGACTTATAACTCTCTTGAGGTACATCCAGTACCAGGGCTGCTCAGACTGACATCCTCTGATAGGGATAAAAAGGGAGAACAAGGGGAAAGTAGACGATAGAAGTAGTCTCTCAATGGATCAAGAGGCCACTTTAAGTAGCCAAGAGATATTCCAAGAGCACTTGACCACCTGATGATCAATTTCTCTTTCAAGACAGAGTTGACAAAAGATCACTCTACTCCTTACATTTAAGAACAGGCTCAAATCAAGCTGTTTATGCACCTTCACCCCACCTGTTGGTAGAGATTATTAGGATTGCTAAGAAACACTCAACACATAACCTTGAGGGAACAGGTCCAAATATTACTCCTCACACACATACCCATGCACGCAAGCAAACACACACACACACACACACACACCCCTTACTATCCACAAAACCTCCAGGTGATTTGTGGGATTTCGGGTGTTGTTTTGTTAAGAGAAGCTTGTAACATATCTCAATTCAGAACATGTTATTTTTGTCAACAAACAAGGCAGTTGTTCGAAAACAAAATAAAGAAAATTAAGGCTAACTGATGTTGACTTTGACTGTACTCCAAACAAAAAAGTTTTAAGTTAGAAGAAGCCAAAGTGAACTGGGAAAGAGACCACGTAAAAGATAAATGAAACATAACTTATAGGTTGCCTAAAAATCTTAGCTCAACTTTCCAAGGTCCAACTGTTTCATGATTAACTTCAGTAATCTGCATCAAAAAGCAAAGTAAGAAATGGAGGCTGTAGCATAAAATGACAGCCAATTTACTTCTCATACTCCATTAACCTTTTGGCATCTCTGTGGATATTAAAATTAGAAAAGGCCGTAACACACTTGGGTAAAATACTGGGTATAAACCTGAACATCACAATTCCAACCCCATTCCAAATGGAGTCCAACGGATACAAAGAAACAAGTAAAAAAGAGTAAAAGGGAGGGTTATAATACATTATAGGCTTTAAAATTTTTTATTATGGTAATACCATTTGGGTTAGGAGCATTATAGATTTTCTCAGAAGAATAAGCCCCGAGTTTCAGGTTTTCAGTCATTAGCACAGAACAGGGTCCTTCTGTCAACCAAAGAACATAATCTTTTAGTTTAAAAAAAAACAAAACTTTTTAAGTGCTCTACGCTTACTGTATATAAAGGATTCTGAAAGACACAGTTTTTACACTGTCAGATTGCTTCTGGAGATTTCCAATGATACAATTGAAAGAGCTTGCCCATATTCCATTTCAATGCAGAAATTTCTTCAATGCTATTAACAGATGATTATTTAGCTTCTGTGTATACTTTTCCCATGAAAAGCTGATTATTCCAATCGTCAGACAAATCTAATTGTTAGAGTGTTAGCTTATATAGAATTATTGGCAAGTGTGTACTGCATCTCCCTTTAACTTCTGCCCCGCTGATATGACCCGTCTGCTGGAATAAAAAGAGTGAATCTAATCTTTGTTTCATATGACAACCCTTTAAGTAACTAAAGACTTTTATCATCTCTCCTTTTAGGAAAATGGATAATAGAGTCTAAGTTGCTTATTTAATGTCTTAATGTTTCTTTTACAATTTCCCAGCAGGCAGTGTGAAGGCAACTGTTTTTAGACATGAAAGTTACCTTAAGAAAAATACACACAAAGCACTCTAAGACGGCACATTAGAGGGAATGGCACACTGGGCTGGGTTTCTGGTATTTCCTATTCTACAGATTAACTTACAACTAGGGAAAGCACTTTAGAGGCTACTAAGTGACAGAGAGCCTATGGGTCAGGTATAGACTCTATGGCAGGAAGGCTTTGCGTACAAGGAAAATGTTATTTCTTCTTCCAGGAAGACTTACAGAATCAATCTAAGAGGGGCACAAACAAATTAAGAGAATGTATGTATCCCTACTGATATGAAGTGGTAACTGGGTGGGGGACAGAGAGTATCGCTCTCAGCATTTTAGTCTGCCTTGCTTTTGCAACATTGCTGATTAAATTGGTGGCAGGCAGACATTACACTGCTGGGAAGAAACACTGTTGAGCCACTAATCCTGCTGACAGTAGAACATCTGCTTGGTCAAAAACACACACAATAATGAAAAATTTCAGGAATTTCATCTCCTAAGATTAGAATTTATTAAACTTACTATTGTTTTAAGACCAGGGTAGCCGATCCACATTTACACAAATTCCTGACTAGCTTTGTAGGCAAGTTTTTTAGTTATTTAGGAAAGCTACCAATACCTGGGAGGACATCTCAACCATTCGAGTCAATATAATAAAGAACCTGGCCATTTGGGAGATCAGCCGGACACCACTGGCACTAGAAGGACCACTGCCAGAGCAGAGGCAGCAATCGTGTACTTTACGTTTTCTAGAGCACTGGTTCACAACCTGTTTTTTGTCCTCCCACATGTAACAGCTGATGCTACCTTGCAGTCTTGCTCTAACTCCACCTTTTTCACGAAAGAACATCAGAATCTAAGAGTACTATAATTAGAGGGATGACCTTGAATACATTAGAAAAGTGAGTGAGTCACAAACTAGTTAAATTAGTTGTGGCACATCTCTCAACTGATTCTGATACTCTGATGTGCTGTAACACTAGCATTCAGACCTGCTGTTCTGGAGCGCAATGGCTGGTTCTCAATCTAGTCAAGATTCTTTATGCTGACTGACACTGTTTTAGAAGCTAACTATTTCTCCTCCTCCTGAGTATCTCTTATAGCATTACTCCTGCTATAGAGGAAATAAATCTGGCTCAAGTCAGAGTAAGCAGCATCACTCCTGTTCTACTCTAAAACATATTTCATGAAAGCAGCTTTTTATTAGAGTAGATAATCCTCCTTGATTCCTGGAGGGATCACAGATTCACAGAATGTTACAGCTGGAAAGGGCTTTAGAGCATCTAGTAAAATGCCCTCGCTTCATAAATGAGAAAGTCAGGCTGAGAAGTAAAGGTACTTGCCCTTGATTACATAACTAGTAAGCAGCAGAGCTAGGCACTAAATTAGGTTTCTTGATTCTAAGTCAGTCCGGTACAAATTATACTACAACCTAGTAAGTAAGAAGAGGGATCAGAAATTGAAGGGAGAGGAAAATAGTGATATTTAAGAAGTTCAAAGTGAAAATGAAGAGAGGCTGACAATTTAAAAAGGAAAAAGAGAAAGGCATGGTGGTATCAAACAGCTAGAGAAGTGCTGCTGCCTGTGGGAGAAAAATTTAGGATTGAAAAACAGTATGAAATTCAGCTAAACTTCCTGGCAAAGAGCTGAGAAATTATGTGAGTTTAAAACCCTTGAAATGTACAATGACCGAGAAATAGATATTTTCATTTAAGTGGCTGAAGTCATCTAGTCCTCACTAAAATTAGAGGACAGAATCCAACAGCCTTTCTTTCTGAAAGCTGAAAGAAAGAAGCGCTTTAGTCCATTACACTTTATTAGAGCACTAAGTCTTTCGTTTACATAAAGCTACTTGCTATCAGAAATTCAAGAAAACTTTTTGGCTTAAATAACCACTTATACAAACCAAGGACCACTCTAAAGCTTTACAGTATAAGAATTTCTGCACATTCTTCTACTCCCAAAAGCAGTCCTCCCTTCTTAAGACACACCATGCATTGGTAGAAGAGATATTATTTTAAAACACACACACACACACAGAAAAAAAAAAGCAATCTTTAGTTTCCTCGTCAACTAAGTACTTTGCTGAAAGAAGATATTCCCAAAATAAGTTTTACTTTATCTATGTGCATATGGCAATGACAAGACTACTAGTCTTTTGAAAAAGACTTTTTATGCTAGGAAGTTTATATTACCTGGCACTGGTAAACAGATGACAAACGATGAGATGTACAAATTTTTAGGTATCAATAGAGTGGTTAATTACACCACGACTGTATCTGTGTGTACACAATCACTAGGTACCCTGCCTCTATACTTAAGACTTCTTGACAAACATGTATTTAAAACTTTAAACAAAGTCTTTGGATTCACTAAACCAAGTTGTACAAAATCTGTGGTCTGAGAAGCTGCTGTCAATATTATAACTGGATATTGTATATAATTTTTTGGCATATCAAAAATATTTACATTGCAACACATATGATTGATGAATACAAAAATTATTTATAAATGCACATATATTTACAATGAGATCCCTGGGCGGTAGGGATCAAAAGAAAAAAAGAGAGAGAGAAAGAGAGAGAGATTCACAAGAATACAAAACCCCTGACCTGGTAATAGTTGGTCAAGTCTTGGATTCTTGTCAAAGACCTTGAATATCAAAGCCCCACTCTCAACTGGAGGATTAAAACCACTGCAGAATCCCAGGCATACTCCCCAGGGGTCTCCAAAGTTATTTTTGTTCCTTGGAAGGCAAACTAGAACAGCGCTGTTTGCTCAGGATCATTCTGCAGGTTGAGACAGTCCAGGATGTTAAGCAGCCATGCGAGTCTTCCTAATAGGCGATGCTCACCTGGGCACATCCCAGTAGAACCACCAGACAGCACTCTGTGCTCTTACCTTCCTCCGCCCGTGCTGCACATTTCCTATTAGGTGTACCCATTTCGGTCAGCCACTACGCTTTCTTCGTCAAGTATAAGCCCAAACAAATGCCTAGCCCACCATGGTGTGGTCAGATGTAATTGTAGACAAAGAGTAAAGCAAATGCTGACTTTTGGGGGTTTCTTCTGAACTCTGAGGTAGTTAATACAAAATCAAATAATTTGCGTCTGCCCAGATTTCATCCTGGAGTGAGTTTCATGTGCCCTCACCGCCATCTTGAATGTTACGAGTCCTACTAAAATCAAAAGCGTGGTCGTGTAACCTGTGACAGGGCATGGGGGAAGTGGAACAGTCTGGATCACTCTCTGCCAGGCCCTCATTCTGATGGAGTTGTGGTGACTCAAGGACTGACTGCTGGGAAAAAGGAGGATGAGGCATACCTGATTCTTTGCTTATGTTCCACAGAGGCCGCTGCAAGGTTTCTGAGAACGAAAGACAGTAATAATTATCAGTGGTGAATGGAAGTTTAAAATTAATTTTCTAAAACTTAATTTTCTTCTACCTAAGTCTTCAAATAAAGACACCCAATATTCATGAATAAGATCAAATGTATACTTGCCATTTTCTCAGCAACAACCAAAAAAAGAAAACAAAACAAAAACTAGAACCATGGTCTTTCAAACCCTTCTACTCAACAACTTTACCAATTAATTACTGAAACCATGCCATGTGTCATCTACTTTCACCTATTATTAGTGTTTCTGCTGCTATAAAAATTAAAACTCTTTATAGACACATGGAAACAGACTAAAAGATTATTAGTACCCATATGATAAAGAGAACTGCAAAATACACAGATAAAAATCATGACTCAGTGCAGTCATTACAGCTTTAAATAACAATTAAATGCCTATTTTAAAAATAAACAACCATCCCCCTCCAGCTTCTAGCATGCTAATAAGTCTAACAACAAAATAATAACCAAAAGCTGGTATTTTAAATCAGGTTATCTGTACTCTGGTTTCAAAAATATGCGTTTCTCCTCATTATTTACTGCAGTGATGGGCTCTTTCCCCAGAAAACATTTACTGAAAGTTATATTAACTTCATGGGGATGCATTTTGGAAAAAGCTAGCCAAACAGTCTAGAAACAAACACTCAGAAATAAAAATAAAACCCTTGTGCAAAGTAAGCTAGGGCAGGGTTTCTCAAGCTTTAATATGCATACAAATAACCCAGAAATTGTGTTAAAATATACTCTGGTTCACTAGGTCTGGGGTGGGACCCACGCTCTGCATTTCTAACAAGCTCCTAGGTATGGTGATGCTGACAGACCATACTCTGAGTAGCAAGGAGCTACAGCACCCTAGCTAAGGAACGAGCAATGCACCAAAGCACTCTCATTTGATGATTTCCTCAATTACATACTGGATTAACAATTAAGGTAATCCCAAAGTTGGGGAAAGATACACTGCATTTTTAGTTCTACTTAAAGTTACTTTGTGTGTATACAGCTCTTCTAGGACATGGGAAAACGGATTCACTGTGGGTGCCTTCCTCCCATGGACACAGAATTTTAAACACAAGAGACCAACTTCAATAACAGGATATTTTTCTCTGACCTGTACCCTGTTTAGAAAACTTTAGAGCTGGTCTCTTAACAAAGAACAATGGAGCACACCTTAAAAGTCCATGTCATTTCATTTACTCCAGCCAGAACCATCCCTGGAAGCGCCACTATACAATGTCTCCCCCCGTAAACCTGCAGTGCTCAGCCCCACCCTATCTCCAATGCTCTTCCATTTCAGGCTGACAGGAGGGTGACAGCTGATGAAAAGCCTAGATGCACAGGAAGACATGCTCAGTAGTGCCCTTCATGGTCTAGAAAAAGTTTTGTTTTGTTTTGCCTTGTTTTACTGACTGGGTTGTTTCAAATGCCTCATCTGCACAATATAAGGTGTTTCTTTTTCAGGGCTACTGTCCCCAAACTGCTTTCCCACTTATGGCCCTGACTGTAATACTTCATAGACAAAAGTAAATACCTGCCAAGTGATACTGACATTCAACATTTACCTGATAGAACAGCAACCAAACAGAACATTTTTAAATCTTCTCAGTGAAAATCTTCACCAAATTATGCCCAAATTATTATATCCTTAGCATTTCAAGTCTCCATTATTTAAATAAATGTGGAAGAAAAAAGTAATGCCTGTATGAAACTTCTTTATAGAAACTTTCTAAATGGCTTCTGAATCTTTAGAAGTAAGAGCTTGTTGCTCCCACAAAAGCTGTTTTCACCCTAAAGATCCAGACTTCTCTCTAAATTTAGTCTCTAAAAATCTCGGGCTCTAGTTTATACTAGTTAACAGTAGCTAATTACTCTATTAAATCAACTTGTTTGCTTCCATCAAATGAGAGAGCTACCTATATGACAGGAGGAAAAAATCAAATAGGTGAAAGTGAAAACAAACCAAAATTAACAAAAACCACTGTGCCCTTTACCACTGCTTTTCTGTGTGGAAGAAAGTTTCTTCTCATTTATCCTTTCATGGTTGGTGGGAAAGGCAGACATCTCTCTACTTGCTGATGATACCAGGCTCTCCAGAGTAGTGGCATCTTGGGGAGGATGTGCTAAATAAGTCTCTTTGGGCATCTGGACCATGAGGCTGGACAGTGTCTGATCCAGAACATCCTCTTCAGCAATATAGGTGTATGGACAGTATTCACGGGTCCGTGAGTAGATGTTAGCATTGTCATAACAATCTGAGCAGATAACTCGGGTGCCAGGGCCACCTAATGACAACATGGGAAAGAACCCAAACATCCTTCAGTTAAGGAATCTGTATTGCCAACCATTACTTGTCTCTAACAGTTGTCGTCACTGTCATCATAGCTGGCATTTGTTAAAAACTTACATTATAAACCAGTTGAAGTTTCAAGGTCTTTCTGTAAATTAACTAATTTAATCCTTATAACATCCCTATGAGGTAAGTATTATTATCATCCCTATTTTACAGACACAGTAACTACAACACAGAGAGGTTAGGTAACTTGCCTGAAGCCATACTGCCCAAGTGGAGGGCTGAAATTTAAACTCAAGCCCTCTGGCTCCAGCACCCATCTTTGTCCAGCCTCGATAAGCTCATGCTCAAATCAAGGGAGCCAAGATAAGGCTGGCACTGTGCTACAAGACACATTTGCCTTAAGCAAACTAAAACATGAGGTTAAGCAACACTAATTGCTAAAAGGACCCCGAGAGAAAGCCTCTGACGGTCAAGAGTCCTGCCTGACAAGATTGTGTTTGGCAGAAGTACAAGTTTAATAATGAGCTCCCTGAACCAATATGTGCTTTGAAAACTGAATGATAAAAGAGAAAAAAGTGAGACAGACTTCCTGGTGGTCCAGTGGTTAAGACTCTGTGCTCCCAATGCAGGGGCCCAGGTTCGATCCCTGGTCAGGGAACTAGATCCCGCATGCAGCAACTAAGAGCCCTCATGTCACAACTGAAGATCCCATGTGCCGCAACTAAGACCTGACACAGCCAAATAAATAAATTTTTTTTTAATTAAAATGAAAGAGAAGAAAGTGAGAAATAAAGAGTGTTACTTATTCATGATCAAGAAACAGAATGTTAGAACTGGAAAAGAACCAGAAGTAATTAAGTTTAACCCAGAAAACAGTGTCATTTCCTACAAATTTCAAAAAGTAGAGGCTTTTAAATACTCTTTAAAAAGCTAGAGGGACTTCTCTGGTGATCCAATGGTTAGACTCAGTGCCTTCACTGCCATAGCCCTAAGTTCAATTCCTGGTCAGGGAACTAAGATCCCACAAGCTACACGGAGAGGGGGGCCTAGAAACACCCCCCTTTCCATGGAAAGCCAAAATAAAATCCAATCTGTCAATTACATAGAGAAATTCTGTTAACACCCAGTCTAAAAAAAAATCTCTGTAGAAATGGAACAGACCTTCCACTGAAGTACTACACAAATTTGCATAAAGAAACTGTGAGACTCCTGAGAGAAATGTTTCATAATATTTTTAAAATGAGAAAATTAAAGCTCAGATTTTAAGTAACTTGTTCATGACCACATGGCTGGAAAGAGGAACTGCGAGTCAAATACAATTCTATCATTTAATTCACCTCCCTGTGTTCTGTCACTCCCTATGGGAAGGGTGGAGTGGGAAAAGGTAGTGTTGAGAAGTCAGGTTCACTTAATTATATCTCCCTGATGTTCTCCAATATATGCTGAGAATCATCAATGCCCTTTAAACTTTAGTGAATGTCTACCTGTCAGCAAGAGAAACAACCTTCCCTGAATGTGGTCTGAAGGGTGCTCATGCCTGAAAAGGATAAAGACACCTGAAAAATGTTCCTAGAGCATCTCCTTCCCATAACAATACTTTGGTTTGGGAGCCTCTGCTGTGTTCTCCAATCCCTTGTATAAGGATGTGTTCCTTCTTTCTGTCAGATGGTTTTCTTCTCTGTTAAGACTTTAGTCAATTTTCATCCTAGTTTGCATGGGGCCAAATGTTTTCACTTCAGGTTAATGGGGAAAACTATACACTTAAAAAAACAAAGAAATGCAAAACTCAACAGGTTAGGCTGAAATTGTAAGCACAGACAACAAACAGTCATTACCATCAGCAGCTCGGTGTAAATATCCATTGGCAGGAGGCATAAGTTGCTGATGACTGCCTGCCTCAGAGCTACTGTAACCTTCCTGTGGCTCAGACAGTGTACCTTGGGAAGACAAGTAGCTGGGAATATCTGCAGGCAGATTGAGCTCCTCTGTAAAAGAGATATCTGTAACTCTCAAGTAAAGTTTAGCAATTTAAGCCAACACTCAGAAGACTATTTTACAAATGTATTCTACTTTGGTACTAATGGCCAGGAAAATGCTACGTACCTAGGAACTCAACAGCTCTTAGAATTTTCTCTGAAAACTATTCCTCACTAGAATTACCCCCCCAATCTTCATTTTAAAGTATTACCAAAAGAAACAAAACTTAAAGTCTGAAATCTTATCCACAGACACATTTTCACAATCTGTCTGGCTGCACCTCCTCTCTCACAGGATTTCAGGGTGAGTGAGAGGTGTGAAAGACTGATCTCCGTCATAAGGACTCCACTTTTCCCCACAGAAAAAATACAATGAAAATCAGCCTTAGGCATTAAAGAAAGAAGGTGCACCTGTAACTCTGAAGAGCAAAGTTTTGGGGGACTGTCTACAAATTCTTAAAATTATTCACTAGAGAGGTTCCATTACAGCAAGGAAGTAGGACATTTTAACAGAAAAACTCTCCCTTCTATCACACATAAAGTATCAAAGCGCCTTAGTTTTTTATATTTAACAATAAATCCTACACTACATTCCTTACTCAGGTACAAGCCATAAGGATCAACCAGGTACCACTCACCTGTGTTCGTGATACTATAGTCTTCATTTTTCCTTCTCATGTGGTAAATAACAATGACCCAGATCAAAGAGGTACCCACAACACAGCAGACCACAACAATGATGACAATGCCAACTGTGGTCCAGCCGTCATCTTCATGCCCAATGCTACTCTGGGAAGAGTCACAATTAGGGGATGAAATTACATTTAGATAAATGTGACCACGTTCTGTCCCAAGGGTGTTGGACATAATGCAGGTATATTTCCCAGCATCTTCTAGCCCAGCATCCACAATGATGAGAAGCTGGTTGGCTGCAGCAAAGAAGTGTCGTTCTGTCACCAGCAGGGGTCCATCATCTTTGGTCCAATTGAGGCGAGGGGCAGGACTCCCCCCAGCTATGCACTGTAATACCGCAGTTTCACCTCGGGTTACTGTCTTGTCCTCCAGAGGTCTAATAAATGAGGGTGTCTCTAATAGAAAGATGCATTAAAAAAAATGAGGCAATTTTAATTCTAAAATTCTACTGAATTAGACTAATGAGGTTATGATGAAATAAGCACTTTCATATGCTCATGGGAGGATTAGAAGTTAATGTTTCAGAAAAGCAAAAGCCTCAAAAAGTCTAAATCTCATCTCATGAATTCCACCTTGAGAAGCTACCCTAAGCAAAGAACTCAAAGGTTTATATACAAAAATGTTTACTGCTGGGACTTCCCTGGTGGTCCAGTGGTTAAGAATCCGCCTTCTAATGCAGGGGACGCGGGTTCGATCCCTGGTCAGGGAACTAAGATCCCATCTGCCGTGGAGCAACTAAGCTGCAATGAAGAGTCTACATGCTGCAACTAAGACCTAATGCAGCCAAATAAATAAATTTTTTTAAAAAAATGTTTACTGGGCTTCCTAGGTGGTGGCGCAGTGGTTGAGAATCTGCCTGCCAACGCAGGGGACACAGGTTCGATCCCTGCTCCAGGAAGATCCCACATGCGGCAGAGCAACTAAGCCCGTGCACCACAACTACTGAGCCCATGTGCTGCAACTACTGAAGCCCACGCACCATGCTCTGCAACAAGAGAAGCCACAGCTATGAGGAGCCCGCGCACCACAAAGAAGAGTAGCCCCCACTCACTGCAACTAAAAGAAAGCCTGCGCACAGCAAAAAAAAAGACCCAACACAGCCAATAAAATAAAATAAATAAATAAATAAATAAATTTATTTAAAAAAGAAGTTTACTAAAAAACTAGTTGGAATTTTTAAAGATAAAGGGAAAAAATCTAAAAATCTAGCAGAAAAGTGAGTAAGTAAATTATAGTACAGCCACATGATATTTTAAGAAGACTTAATGACAAGGTAACCCCGTGATACAATATTAAGTGGAAAAAAGTAGGTATACATAACCACATAAAGATGAGTGTTTTTAAAAGTCCAGAATGTGTCAAAATCTTTAACAGGGTTTGAGTGACTTTCCCTCCTTTTTTAAAATTTTCTGCATATCTTAAATTTTTAAAACAATAAACTTATTTTTCTGATTACACAAGTAATTGCAAAAACCAACACATTTTAAAAAACCCTAACACCTAGAGGAAAACAGAATTTGCCTTGGATTTGAGTCACATGAAGAAAAGTGTTCTCATAAGAAAAAAAATCGACTTGTCAGAGGAAATCTATGGGGAAAAAACATTTTACCAGAACATAGGATTAACAGGAGCACACTGGAAGGGAAAACAGGAAATCTAACCAGAAGACAGGTCATTTTTTTGGTCTTATAAATTTTTTTTAAGAAATGAACTAGGACTGCAGCAAAGAAGTGTCATTCTGTCACCAGCAGGAGGCACATGAAAAGCTGCTCAACATCACTAATTACTAGAGAAATGCAAATCAAAACTACAATGAGGTATCACCTCACACCGGTTAGAATGGGCATCATCAGAAAATCTACAAACAGTAAATGCTGGAGAGGGTGTGGAGAAAAGGGAACACTCTTGCACTGTTGGTGGGAATGTAAATTGATACAGCCACTATGGAGAACAGTATAGAGGTTTCTTGCAAAACTAAAAATAGAATTATCATATGACCCAGCAATCCCACTGCTGGGCATATATGCAGAGAACACCATAATTCAAAAAGACACACGCACTCCAATGTTCACTGCAGCACTATTCACAATAGCCAGGACATGGAAGCAACCTAAATGTCCATCAACAGATGAATGGATAAAAAAGATGTGGTATATATATACAATGGAATATTACTCAGCTGTAAAAAGCAATGGAACTGGGACATCTGTAGAGACATGGATGGACCTAGAGACTGTCATATAGAGTGAAGTGAGTCAGAAAGAGAAAAACCAATATCGTATATTAACACATATATGTGGAACAGAGAAAAATGGTACAGATCAACTGGTTTGCAAGGCAGAAACAGAGACACAGATGTAGAGAACAAACATATGGACACCAAGTGGCGAAAGTGGGGAGGGTTGGGGGGGAATGAATTGGGAGACTGAGATACCAAATTGTACACTCTAAATATATGCAGTTTATTGTATGTTAACTGTATCTCAACAATAGTTCTTAAAAAAATAAAATTAAAAAAATATATATATATAATGAATAACACAGAGCCACTGCTATTAAGAAGCTTTCAAAACCATGATGGAGAAAGATGATTAAACAAGTAATTATAAAAAAAAAAAAAGAAATGAACTAGGACTTCTCTGGTGTGCAGTGGTTAAGAATCTGCCTACCAATGCAGGAGACATGGATTCGATCCCTGGTCCGGGAAGATCCCACATGCCTTGAAGCAACTAAGCCAACGTGCCACAACTACTAAGCCTATGCTCTAGAGCCTGTAAGCCACAACTATTGAGCCCACATGCCACAACTACTGAAGCTCGTGCACCTAGAGCCCATGCTCTGCAACAAGAGAAGCCACCGCAATGAGAAGCCTGCACACTGCAACAGAGTAGCCCCCGCTCGCCACAACTAGAGACACAATTAGAGAAAGCCCATGCGCAGCAACGAAGACTCAATGCAGCCAATAAATAAATTTCAAAAAAAGAAGACAAAAGCTATTTTAAAAAAATGAACTGGGGGGGAAGTTAAATTGTCTCAAGTTCTCTGTGAAAGCAATATGTGAGGCAGTATAAAACTACAAACTCACTACTGAATAGCAGAAAAAACACATATATGAAGTAGAAAACTTACAGAGGGAAATATAACAGGATAAAGGAATTTGCATTTTCAATTCATGGGATAAAAATCTCTAATTCTGCCCTCAAAATTTCCCCAGATTTCAGTTAAGTGATCCACTAATATCCTAAGCTGACATACCTCTGTATAAATTAGCAGAACAAGGAAACAAAGATATAAGGATTCCAAATGAAATCTCAAACTTAAGATTTTTCTTGCCATTAAGACCAAGAGTTAGGGCTTCCTAGGTGGCGCAGTGGTTAAGAATCCGCCTGCCAATGCAGAGGTCATGAGTTCGATCCCAGCTCCAGGAAGATCCCACATGCCGCAGAGCAACTAAGCCCGTGTGCCAAAAAAACAAAACAAAACAACAAAAAAAAAACAAAGACCAAGAGTTGGAAAAAAAAAAAACAAAAAAAACCCAAGAGTCAGGGACTTCCCTAGTGGTCCAGTGGCTGAGAATCCACCTTCCAATGCAGGGGACACAGATTCGATTCCTGGTCAGGGAACTAAGATCCCACATGTCATGGGGCAACTAAGCCTGAGCACCATAACTAGAGAGCCAACACACTGCAACTACTGAGCCCACGTGCTCTGAAGCCCATGCGCCACAATGAAGAGCCTCCACGCCGCAACTAAGACCTCATGCAGACAAAAATAAAAATTAATTAATCAATTAATTCTAAAAAAAGACCAAGAGTTGATCCATAATAAAAAGACTCCCATAAAAGCAGGAATCACAGAGCAGTAAACATACCTAACACGATAAGTGAGGCATTTGCTGAGAGGCCGCCTGCTATATTCTGTGCCATGCAGCTGTAGATCCCCATGTCTTCTATTTTCACATTTGCAATGAAGAAGACATCATCCTCAGGCATGACATGCATGCGTCTCTCTCGAGCCGCAGGAAAGTCAGTACCACCATCTTTCTGCCAGGAAATCTGAGGTGCAGGGTGCCCCTCTGCAGCACATTCTAATCTGGCCATGGCACCAGTGCGAATAGTTAGATCCATTGGAGTTTTCAGAAAAGATGGCATCTCTGTTCCAAAAAAGATCACCAAGAGAAAGTCGGTGGGGAAAAAATATATACATACACATACACACATACATACATACAAGGGAGAATCTATTAGGCAAAATACCAACTGTTGTAATGCTTTATTTCTTTGAGAAGACATGCTCTCTGGATTGGCAGTAAATACAACTTCAGAGGCCATCTTTTCTCCCAGAACCTCAGAGCATGGAGTAGAGTGATGACTAACTCTTACAGAATGTGTGGCAAATCTACCTGATCTCCTTGATAGGGACAGAAAAAGCAGAGGCCACAAACCTTTTTGAACTCGTATTTTAGAACTTAATATTTACTATGACTCTCTTACTTAAGAGACTAAATGGTGCTTCCCAAACACCTACAAAGCTGTCACAGCAACTGCCTGATAAAAAAAATTTATGCCTTCAAACATCTCATAAAACAACCCAGAAGCAAGACACATATACATCCTTTGGTTGCACGAAGGCTGAAGTCTTGCAGTTATTCAATCTAATAGGCAATTGATCAAGCTGTTTTGTTTTTTTTTTTAGCCACAATGAAAAAGAGCATTATTTTCAAAAACGATTTTGTGTGGCTACGTTTAGACATTGATAATGATCACTAGGCCCAGAAATGTTCTAAATACTCCCAGTTATTGGACGGTCCTGTGGACAGCATAAGGAATAAATTTCATAGTTTTTAGAATAGAATTATGGTTCTGGAAAGAAAATGGAGAATTTCAAAAAATTTTTTTTCAAAAACATACATAGAAGTGAAAGTAGCCCAACTCCTGCAGCCACAGAATTCACCTTTACCCCTCAGTCAAAGACTAATTAGGGACAGTAAGTGGGTAAATTACCCATCAGTCTATATATTATCACAACCCTGAAGACAAAAACAGTAAGGACCGCCCCCCCATGTCAGATTTAGCCTAATTTTCTTGGTCAAAGTTTCAAAAATTAAACACGAAAAATCCATCTAACTATAAACTATGAGGGAGCATAATTTCTTACCATTCACAGTCAGTTTGGCTTTATGAGAATAGTTAGAACCAAAGTGATTAGTAATAATACACTGATATTTTCCTTCTTCTGTGAAATTCACATTGAAAAGATGTAAGACACTAGTATATTCCAGAGCTTCTCCAGCTTGTTGCTGATAACGGATAAAATTCTCAATATCAGCATCATACAAGATTTCACTGTCTTTGCGCCACAGAGCAGACATGGGCGAATCACTGCTGCTCACTGCAGTGCACGTCAGAGTCACGTTCATGCCTCTTAGAGCAACCGTGGTTTCAGGATGGGTTCTTATCTGTGGCTTGAGAAAATCATCTAAGGGAAAAAAAAATGGGGCAAGAGCCAAGTCAGTTATTTATTTTTGGTTTCTACAGATTCAATTTTAAAACAATGTGAAACTGCATGTTCTGTTAACAAAATGTCACGTCAAGGTTGAAAGGGACTATAGAGCTAGAATCTAATTTCCTTGTTTTAAGATGATGAAAATGATGCCCAGAAGGTCAAATGACTTGCTCTAAGATATGTAAGTCAGCAGCTAAGCCTGGACTGGAACACAGGTTTTCAGGCTTCAGGCCTTAGCACCCTTTCTACCATCCTTTACTGTCACTTATGCTTAGAATGTACTTCTTAATTATTACTAATTACTGGGAAGAGGAGAAACCTAAATCAGAATTTTAAAACACACTCTAATCCTATTACCCCTTGTGTGTATGTGTGTGTTTGTGTATATATATAACATATAAAAATAGGTATTCCTATTAATAAAACATACTATTTTAAAGTCCTCTGTGCATAACTTTCACCTAAAATAGTGAAAAATTCCAAACATGTCAAAAGTCCAACTGAAGACTGACTTAGGACTGGCTAATAAACTATAGATTCATAAATAATAAATTATTGGACTGATTCAGAAAAGCAGGTATATGAATTCAAAACCAATGTCTTCACTGGGGAACATTTCACTGTGTCATAAAAGTGATAACTAAAACAAGAAGATAAAATATATAGTGTATGTTTACGTTTAAAACTAAGAAAAGTCAGAAGGGCATTCATGGTAACGTAAGCAGAATTTAACCATTACTAGGTTCTTTGTTTTTTTCCTTAAAATTTGTAAAAACAAATTATTTTATGTGCCTGAACTTCCAAATGTCCTAAGCCTCTTTAGGTAGACTGTGGAAACAGATCTGGCAACATACAGGTATCTAAATGATCAGTGTTACTGGTGATATGCAACACAGATACACTGATCTAAAAGTTCCACTGTGTAAAGCTAGGAATTAGTTACTTTAAAGGAAATTTAAGTGTAAAAGAAAAATTTCCAAATTGAGAAAAAACAATATAGATGTATACTTGAAATTATAATTAAGTGCTAGAATCAAGACAATTTGTCTACAACTTGTCTACGTCCCTCTTCCTCTCCAAAAAACTCCCAAAACCTGCTGCTTTTATCTTAGGAAAATGCATCAAAAGTAGAAACCAAATGAAATTTGTACATGCATACATCGCTGGTGACAATATAAACTAGTGTTATCTATTTGAAAGCACTTGGTAGCACCTTTCAACATCTACTAAATATAAAACCTACATTTGAATGAATTCATGAAGGAAAAAACTGATACTTTTTGATTTAGGAATCTTACTACTAGATATTTATTCGAAGGTTAACAGTCCCCCTAAAAGAGAAAGGCCTACATTCATAAAGATGCTGTTATACTGACATTATTTCAAATGATCATTTAAGAACACAGAGTAAGAAAACTGCTTATGATATATTAAATCAAAGAACACAAAATTTAAGCTATGATTACAATATAAAAATATTAAAGAATATAGAGAAATGGAAATAGATACGCTAGTGGGAAAGCATTCTATTTAAATTTTTTTTAAATTCTGTTGTTAAGATAGCACAGAATCTATAAAATTTTAAAGCAAAAATACAAACCACAGACAAAATCTTTCAGATCCACATTCAGGATGCTTTGCCCTGCTAGCCATTCAGGGTGTGCACAGCTTACACTCACAGAATGTTGAAAGTTATTATCAACCAGCCATTGAAGCAACCACTTCAAATGGCAGTCACAGAGCAAACTGCTTGTGTTCAGAATCCTGCAGAAAGAAAGAAAAAAAGAAGTGCGCGTTACTTTCCATTCCAAGTTTCTCCAGCATAAAAAGCTTACTACACACTACGCATTTTTCTTGCCAAAAAATGTTTAACCTGGATCTAACCATGAAAAAACAAATTCAGACTGTCAGCCTTGTTTCCTGAAATATGACAGTGTCATGAAAGATACTAATAAAAGGGGTGGGGGAATAAAGTTAAGCGATCTATTTTAGGTTAAAGGAGACTAAAGAGTCATTACAACCAAATGTAAAGTGTAATCCTTCATTAAGAAAATATATACACAAAAGAAATTTTTGATAACGAAACTTAAAAGCTTCTGCACAGCAAAGGAAACTATAAGCAAGACGAAAAGACAGCCCTCAGAATGGGAGAAAATATTTGCAAACAAATCAACAGACAAAGGATTAATCTCCAAAATATATAAACAGTTCATCCAGCTCAATATCAAAAAAACAAACAACCCAATCCAAAAATGGGCAGAAGACTTAAATAGGCATTTCTCCAAAGAAAACATATGGATGGCCAAGAGGCACATGGAAAGCTGCTCAACATCACTAATTATTAGAGAAATACAAATCAAAACTACAATGAGGTATCACCTCACACCGGTTAGAATGGGCATCATCAGAAAATCTACGAACAGTTAGAATGGGCATCATCAGAAAATCTACAAACAGTAAATGTTGGAGAGGGTGTGGAGAAAAGGGAACACTCTTGCACTGTTGGTGGGAATGTAAATTGAGCCACTATGGAGAACAGTATGCAGGTTCCTTGCAAAACTAAAAACAGTTACTATATGACCCAGCAATCCCACTGCTGGGCATATACCCAGAGAACACCATAATGCAAAAAGACACACACACTCCAATGTTCACTGCAGCACTATTTACAATAGCCAGGACATGGAAGCAACCTAAATGTCCATCAACAGATGAATGGATAAAGAAGATATGGTACATATATATGATGGAATATTACTCAGCTATAAAAAGGAACAAAATTGGGACATTTGTAGAGACAGGGCTGGACCCAGAGACAGTCATACAGAGTGAAGTGAGTCAGAAAGAGAAAAACCAATATCACATATTAACACATATATACAGAATATAGAAAAAAAAAATCAACCAGTTCACAAGGCAGAAATAGAGACACAGATGTAGAGAATAAACATATGGACACCCAGTGGGGAAAGCAGGGTGGGGGGCTGGGTGCAGGGGAATGAATTGGGAGATTGGGATTGCCATATATACTTTACTAATAAGAAAAAAAATATCAAATTGTACACTTTAAATATATGCAGTTTATTGTATGTTAATTGTATCTCAATAAAAGTTCTTAAAGAAAAAAAATAGATATACAAAGGACATTTCTGGACATTGGGGAAATCTGAGTATGGGCTGCATCATAGATAATATTACTTTATCAATGTTAATTTCATTGGCTGTGACAATAGTGTCGTGGTTATATACAAAAATAACCCTGCATAGGAAATACATGCTGAGATATTTTAGGAGTGAAGTGTCATGATGTCTGTACCTTACTTTCAACTGGTTAAACAAAATAACAGTGTATGTATGTATGTATATAAGTGTGTGTGGAAAGAGGGAGAGTCAGAGAAGGTGAGAGAAAAGGAGGGAAGGAAGGAAGGAGGGAGGGAGAGAAATAGGTAACAAATTTAGCAAAGAGTTAACAACTGATGAATCTATGTGAATGGTATATAGATGTTCATTGTACCTTCCTTTAAATTTCTGAGGCTTAAAAATTTTCCCAGAGAAATTTGGGGACAAGCTAACTCGTGTGTGTGTGTGTGTGTGTGTGTGTGTGTGTGTGTGTGTGTGTGTGTGTGTGTGTGTGTGTGTGTGTGTGTGTGTGTGTGTGTGTGTGTGTGTGTGTGTGTACAGGAACACAGAGACATCTTTGTTGTGGAGAAGATATAATTATTTTCAAATTATTTCATCAAGACTAAAAACATTCAGCCCTGTGGCAATGTGTACTGCAACATAAACTAAGAACCACTGAAAAATGGTCTGTGGTTAAAATAGGTCTATAAAATACATGTGAAAAGTCAGTGTTTTCTTTTAATAACCCTTAAATGTCCCAACCATTTGGAAGTAGGGAAAGCAGGTGATTTTGACAACATTATCACCTGCTTTGCATGCATCTCCAAAATCCTCAAGCAGTTTTAAAGTTTGGTATAAAAATACCTAAGATCTTGTATAAATACAGCTGATTCACTCTGGTGTACCTCAAAAACTGCCACAACAGTGAAAAGCAATTATATTCCAATAAAGAGCTTTAAAAAAAAAACCAAAAAAAAAAACATCTGACATTTGATTCCAAAGACATTTCAAACAGTCTTTAAGGGTACCCCAAAAGCTGTAATTTATCAAGGGCAATTTTATTTAGGCAGATCAAAAGTTACCTTTTGCACTTAAGAATTCTTGTGTTATATTCATTCATTCATTCACAGAGAAATATCTGAGTCTACTATATGCCAGGCACTGTTAGCCCTCACACTGTGGCACTATAGCCCTCACAAAGCTTATGTATTTAGAGCCAAGCAATAAACAAACAAATGCAAAGTATAGTGTTAGAAAGTAAAGTGCTATCAAGAAAAACAAAGCTGGGCAGAGACATAGAGACAGCAGCTACCAGTTTAGATAAAGCTGTCAGGGAAAGATTCTTTGAGGGGATGGAATTTGGGCAAAGACCTGAAACAGTCGAGAGAGCAAATCACATGGAGAGTGTCACTGACGGAGGAAACTATGCACAAAGACCTTGATGCAGATGCTTATTGTGCTCCAGGAAAAGCAAGGAGGCCGCTGAGGCCAGAGTATAGAAAGTGAGGGGACAGTGATAGTAATGAGGTCAGAGAGCTGGGCAAGGAGGACCAGGCTATGCAGGTGTTTTATAAACTAAGGAAAGAACCTGAGCTGTTTTTTCCCTATGTGTGCTGAGAAGACAGTGGAAGGTTAAGAACGCAGGAACTGGGGCTTCCCAGGTGGCGCAGTGGTTAAGAATCTGCCTGCCAGTGCAGGGGACATGGGTTCAATCCCTGGCCAGGGAAGACCCCACGTGCCTCGGAGCAACTAAGCCCTCAAGCCACAACTACTGAGCCCATGTGCTACAACTACTGAAGCCTGTGCACCTAGAGCCCATGCTCTGCAACAAGAGAAGCCATAGCAATGCGAAGCCCATGCATCACAACAAAGGGTAGTCCCCGCTCGCCACAACTAGAGAAAGCCCATGCACAGCAATGAAGACCCAATGCAGTCATAAATAAATGAATAAATAAAATATTAAAAAAAATTTTAAGATTAAAAAAAAGAACAGAGGAATGATATGGTCTGATTTATGCTTTCTTCGGTATACCTAATGTAAGACGGCTCATAAGATCTGGACTCATATCCTAATTCTACTACTTACCTTCAGCAAGATACTGAATGCCACCAAAATCTCAGTTTCTATTTCTGGGAAATGGGATTGAGGACACTTACCTCAAAAAAATTTTTAAATAAATCATTTAGCATAGTGCCTGGCCACAGATACCACAATTCGTATTAGTTCCCTTCACTTCTATTTCTTCTGCATCTTTCCGCCCTTCACATATTAATGAACCCTGCTGCACCCAACAGAGTATATCCTGCATTCTCTCCACAAGTATATGGAAGGATATATACCAAATACTAACAGTGGTTGTCTTCTGAGTACTGGAAATTTGGAGTCTTTCCCTCCCTCTTGGCTTAACTATCTAATTTTCTACCATGATTATATAATCTTAATGCAAAAAAGTTTTAATTTATATTTGATTCTCCCACCTCTCCCCAGTATTTATGCAAAGCACTGTGAAGGATACCAAAAAGTATTAAGAGAGATTTTAATAATTGTTGATGTGAAATTCAGTGTTATAAATATGACTTAAATTTAAAGTAACCAAAAGGAACTAAAACTTCTCAGTAAAAAAGTTGCATTAGAGTTCCTGCATTAGCAGCTTGTTCAAACCAACTCACATTACCAAATGACTCTGAAGAATGAAACTACAATATTTGCTTTCATCTACTATATAAATTATATTTTAAACTGAGTTCTCTTAACAAGAGTTAAAACTTTCTTGCTGGCCCTCAGATTATCACAATCAAAAAAAGATAGTACTGATATGCAGTAAGTTGTGCCTTCTCAAGTTAAAAGTAAGCCTTAGGAGAAATAACTCAAAATATCGCAAGAGATCCAAAAAAAGAAAAAGTCACTTTAAAAATCTGGCAGGAAAAAAAAGAAAAATCTGACAGAAAATAATAAAAGATGATCTCCATAACATTTTAACTTTTGTTATTATTTTAGTTATTCACCTTTTACTGTGTGGAGCATCCTCTCAAAACCCTCAGAAGCTTTCTAATGCACTTAGAGGGGAAGAAGTCCTAACTCCTCATGGTCTATTAGGTCCTACATGATCAGGCCTGCTTAACTCTCTGACCTCATCTCCTATCACTCTTCCACTTCCTCTCATCTTCCAGCCATACCAGTGTCTCTGCTGTTCTTCAAGCACAAAAAAGTTCCTACCTCAGGGCCTTTTCACTTGCTCTTCCCTGTGCCTGGAAGGCCCTTAGCCCAGTATAAAATGGTTTGCCATTTCATCATACTAAGGGCCTGGCTCAAAGGCTGAGCTTTTCTTTAGAAAAGCCTTCCCTCCCTACTTCAAAAGAGCAATCCCCGTCATTCTGTATACCTCTGACCCAGCTTTATCTTCAGAACATTTATTACCTGATAAGATATTATTTATATACCTACTGGTTTACTATTTATCTTCCTTATAGAATTTATTGTAATATGCTATGAGGACAAAGACTTTGTCTTTTTCACTGCTGCATTTTTAGCATTTAGAACAGTACCTTAAATAGCAGATGACAATAAATATTTCTTGCATACACAAATTATCTCATTTTATCTTCACATAACCCTGAGGGCAGTGCTATTCCCAGTCTGAGAAGGGAAACTGAGTCTTAGGCTAAACAGATAGTTGTTAAAGAATGAGGCAAGAACCTAAACCTAGGCAGTTTGAACTCACATACTTCCAAAGCATCTCAAGTTATATGTGGAGAAGGACCAGTTTTTTAAATTCCCAATCTGCTGTAGATCAATACTTTTATAAAATTCAACAGAAGTGTCACAGTAACGTCAAATTGTTCTAAAAGTTTCTAAAATGCTTGTTCTAAATTTCTATCCTTATCTAATCATGAATCAGTTCTGGTCCACAGACCTCCCTTTGAGTAGCCTTCAGGCAAGGCAAGCTAAGTTGATATAGCCGGTGGACTCTTACCAGTGGCTAAATATTCGAATCACCAGAGTTTAAAATTAATAGCAATGCCTAAATAACCACCCCTCCCCCTGGGAAATCCCCCATGGGAAATAATTTTTTAAAAATCTTGAATGAAAAAAAGGTTAAAATATGTATTTTTCTATAACTATTCAACAGTTTTGGAACATTTTAGTAGTCTGAACAGATTAGAGACTTCCTCTCTGACCATTATACTGAAAGTGCTAGATCACCTCCAAAAAATTACATAATACCTTAATTGTAACCCACCCCAAGGGAACCCATGTCTCCAACAGTCCAAAAAGGAAGAGGGGATAAAAAAGGGAAAGCAGGGTAAACATAAAGCATAAGCAGCAGTGCTAAGCTCTCTTTAACTACAAGCATCAGCAGCACAGGAAAAACAGGTCTTGGTGCCACATACTCCGGGCTTTTCAATGTTGAGTTATTTTTAAATTACATCCAGCCACTAAAATAACTGAGTGTTAACACTTTTCTTTCTTCCCGCCTGAACTGTGTGCTTTGGGAAACATCTGGGTCACATTCATCACACTTTAAGCACAACAAGCATGGATAATGATCTAATTAGTGACAAAAAAAGACTTAAGTTACGTACAGTTCTTTCAAGCGAGTCTGGGAAAAAGCATTTTCCTGGATAGACATTATAGCATTGTTGTTCAAATCTCTAAAATGAAGAGAAATGAAACATTACTAGTCACCATTTCTACAATTAAGTTATATAAACACTTTAAATGGTCATGAAAACTTCTGCTAATAGCAAAGATTATTTATATACTATGCAAAATGGATGAAAAATACTTACAGATGTTCAAGGGATTCAAGACCAATGAATGCTTTCTTTGTAATTGACTTAATCTGATTTCCTTGTAAGATTCTGAAATATAAACAGACCTTTCTAATAAAGCTCTCTGGTAAACAAAATTAAATTCATTAAAATAAAAATTTACCTATAAAAACTGAAAATAAGCTTAACATGCATTTTTAAGAAAGCTGTGAGCCTTTATTATTAACTAATGCAAGGCATAGAAGAAGGGCGTCTATTAAGATGTTGGTGCTCAATGAGGTACCTGTAAACAACCATCATGACCACAGATACACTGGTAGTTTTCACATAATACTGGATTATATTCCCAGTTTCTCCCTTCTCAGCAAAAGATCATCCAGTCAAAGAAACTCAGACAAGTGTGAAGCCTTGGAGACATTCTTACAGAAGATCTAAAATCTTACTTGAGAGATTCCCCTCTTGCTAGCTACATTACCCATAAATCTCACATGATTAAATCGATCACTGGTTCTATTCTGGTTTCAGTGCATTTCTTTTACTTAAATTGAAATTCTAGTCCCATAAATAACTTCTTTTTAAGTGACCTTAGGAATGCTCTTTCAGAGAAAGTGTCCCACCACAAAACAAAAACAAAAAACCTTAATAAACAATAAAGCTTCTTCCTTTAGTGGGTGAGTCAGAAGGCTCAGACTTTCTAGTCACAGCAAATAGACACAATCCAATCACTTTTACAACTGGTTCTTTAAAATATACCTTCATAGACGCACATAAATAATATAAATACATACAATTTAGTGAGACTTGTGAGTCCAGCAAAGGCTTCACTAGCATCTTCTATGGCCCATGAAATTTCATTGTTTCTTAAGTCTCTACAAAAACATCAGGGACAGACGTGTTATTTTAGTCAGCATGACCATTACACCAACAGGCATCACCCTGACATAGCAATGCTAATTCTGATCCTTATATCAAAGGTTAAGTTATTTATGATAAACACTCAACTCTTCTTTTTAAAGAATACCTGAGATAAGCATGTAAGAACTAATTCGTGTAAGCTAAGAATTAAGAGTATTAATCTTCCTACCTAATAGCCCATAACTGTGTTAACATATTAAAAACTATAGTCAGGGTCCTACAAAAAGCAGGAGGATTTCAAGAAGCAGAGGGTATGGCTTACAAATCTGACTTCAGACTAACGGGATTTTGGGGTGACCCAAGCCTTCCCCTGAGTCCTTAAACCTAAAATGGCTGAAAAAAAGTAATGTGAATACAGAGCTTCACTGCTCAACAGCAATTAAACATGCCCCCTGGGCAGTAAGAATGATATACCCATGTGCTAGAGTGATCACTCTGTTTTCTTTAAAAGGAAAAGTATGGATCTTTTAAAATCCACTGCTCCATTCTCAGAGGAAATGCAATTGCACCACACCATGTCATCATGGAAGAAATGCCAAAGATATTTCATCACTTTCGCGTCCTTAAGTCATCTCATAATAAAGCACAAAGCTTTTTGCTTCATAAGACATATGTAAAGTTATGTGAATAACAGTAAGGAGATAGGAGATCACTATTCCCACTTAGCTATGTCTTTACTTGAAGTAAAAAGCTAAAAAAAGACCATTTTATTTTACTAAAGAATAAACACTGAAACAACTGATGGCTCAACTCTGCAGGACTTCCCTCTCTCCTCCACAGAATAGCATACATAGAACTCACTCACCAAAGTAAGAAGTATATTTACTCTGGCAAAAGCATTGGTCTAAAGCGAGAATATCTAATTCTTCCTAATTCTGCCTTAACTATCTTCGTAGCATTAGATAATCATTTACTTCTACAATTCCTTTCCTAAACTTTAATACTAAAAGTAATAATCAGTGGTGTACTAAAGGAACCTGTCTGCCATCCTATGCACTGCCAAAAGGCTACAGCTGCATCTAATATAAATTCCTGAGTTTGCACTGATCTAATTTAACCTCTGATAATGTAGAAAAGAGAAGAAAAAAAAAAGAAATCACTTTTAAGTTTTTAAGGCCAAATCTAAAGGAGGACTACTTCATTAAGTCAAAAATAAAACATCAAACACACACTTGTACACGCACAGACCCTTCACAAAATTAGCAAGCTTTCTCTGTCACTGATGGTTAGGTCCCAAAGTTTGGAAACTGCCTCTTTTCTAAGACCATTTATCAACGAAACTGATGACCAGAAAGTCCCCTATTCAGGAACCTTAAGAATTTACAAATTCCATTAATTACTCTTTCTCTTACTCTGCTCTATGTTTGAGATTACTATATTTCATTAAAATACCTCTTCATTCAATTATATTCCATGATCAAGGTAAAACATTCAACTAACAGAACCACAGAACTTTAGAACTTTAGAACTGCCTTTGCAATCATCTAATCCTATGTCCATCCTTCATTGGACAAAAAGATTAAAAAAATAATAATAATAACAACACCCAGGAAAGACTAAGTGGTTTTGTTCATCTGGCAGTAAAATATAAAGCACATGAGCTTTAGTATAAAAAAGACCTGAATTCTAATCCTGGCTCAAACATTTACAAGGTATACAATTTTAAACAAATCACTTTAATCTCTCTGAACCTCAGTCTCCCAATATGAAAAAGAGCAATAATATCCTAGTACTCTGAAAACACCTGGTACATATCAGATCATTAATAAATGTTAGTTTTTTTCTGTCCAAAGTTATGCAGCAAATTGGTAACAGTGACTAGGTCTCCTGCCAGAGCTGTTCCCACTATATATCCTGCATCCTTCTGAGAGAAAAGTGGTAGTTCTGGTACACTACTAGTAGTTCAAGGTCAGAGGAGTAAGAAAATGTGCATTCTCAACACTAGCGACTGTGTTTTATTACACAGTAACTGGCACACTAAGAGATGCTTTGCTGTTTAGTTAACTCAGAATTAAAGTACAAAAAGAAATGGCTAGAGATACATAAGATTTACATATAAGGATACAGATAAGCAAGACTGACTTGCCCCAAGGCATGGAAGAGAAGAACTGCAAAATATTAACATACATACATTTGTAGACTAATTAGTTGTTCTGCTTTACTGCTTTAAAAAAATAAGCAAAAAGCTCCCCAAAAAGGACAGATGTACTTACAGTGTCTGAAGATTGGAAAGAAACCTAAATACACCATCAGCAATGTGACTGACTCTGTTGTCCCCTAAATTCAATCTCTCCAGTAAGCTCAGACCCACAAAGGCAGATTCATCCAGGCGGGTCAACTGGTTATAGGACAAATCACTAAAAACAGGAAACACATAAGGTAAAGAATTCACTCTCTTTTAGTTCAACTTTCATATTCTTATTCTATTTACATGATAAATTTAGGGCTTTCAGGGAGTGTTTAAGAATCCACCTGCCAATGCAGGGGACACGGGTTCAATCCTTGGTCTGGGAAGATCTCACATGCCACAGAGCAACTAAACCTGTGCGCCACAACTACTGAAGCTCACGTGCCTAGAGCCTGTGCTCCACAACAGGAGAAGCCACCGCAGGAGTAGCCTGCACACAGCAACAAAGAATAGGCCCTGCTCACCAGAACTAGAGAAAGGCCATGTGCAGCAGTGAAAACCCCAGGCATGCCAATAAATTAATTAATTAAAAAAAAAATTTAGGGCTTTCAAACTTCTAACAAAGAGGGACATTAGATCTCATTACTGGCCATGGGAACGACTTATTCAATCTGCTCTAGTCTCACAGCCTCCACTGAAATGCCATTCCACACTTACAGTTCGGATAGTCTTTGGCAGAACTCCCATGCATCAGGGCTAATTCTTTCAACAGCATTCTGGCTCACATAGAGCTGTTGTAACATTCGCAAGCCATACAACCACCCCTTGTTCACTTCTGTAAGGTTATTATGCTCTAGTTCTCTGCAGAATTAGAGAAAGAAAGAAGGAAATATGTTTCAAAACAAGGCATTGCAATGAGAAGATTCCAAAAATCTTCATTGTCTTGCATAGAGAGGCATACACCTTTGCTCAACCCAAGTGAACAGACAAATTCTGTTCATAAATATGTATATGTTACTTAAGATTTAGTGCAAGAAGGCTGTAAGACTGTCTAAAATATCATATCTATAAAACCAACTCACCAAGAGACACAGTATACCTGTTCTGGATAAATTCTGATAATTTTTATCAGCCAAACATTACAGGAATATAAACTTTTTAGATGAAATGTTTGGAAGAATGATGACAAAAATAGCAGTTAGATGACAAAGCTTAAAGCTTAACTTCTTTCACATAAGAGAAGGCAGGAAGAGCTAAAGTACTTTGTTATAATTAAAGCTACTATCCCAGCTGTTTGGCACTGAAAAGTCCCAGACTCCTTTCCTAACAATCTCCTATTCTAGTTCATAGTACTTACAATTCTTCCATGTTATCCAAGCCAAAAAAAGCTCCATCCTTAAGTTTGCTAATTCCATTCCGCTGCATTTTCAAAGATCTCAAGGAGTCAAGCCCTTGGAATGTGAGACCTTCCACAACTTTAATCCTGTTTCTTTTAAGTTCCCTTTAACAAAAATAGTTTTACAGTCAGAAGATTGGTTTGCTGATTTGCCCTAATAATACTAAAAAGAAATAGGCACTGTAAGAAAAAAATGATCTTCTTATAATCCATCTATTTAGTTACTCACAAGAATTGGAGGTGGGGTAGCTTAAAGATCTTGGGTGGAATCATGCTAATTCTGTTCCTGTTTAACTTTACCACTAATAAGGAACTTGACAAATTATCGAAGCAACCAGCCTCCAAGACGGTTATTCTATTATTGCTCAAATTCCTAAAATGAACAAGGTAAGAACAAAAAAAGTTTAGTGAAACTAAACATTCTACCACCAGAAAGCTACCCCAAGTCTATGACTGAGCCCCAGCTCTACCACTTAGCAACTGTACACAACTTTACAAATCATTTAACTGCTTTGTTTCTTCAACTACAAAATAAGAATAACATTACTCCATTTGGATGGAAACAGTATGTGTGAATACGTACTGTAAACTGTAAAACAGCATTCATGCTAATCATCATCAGAGGACAAGCCACTGTTTAACAAACTATTCCCATTTACCTTTTACAAAATTGTTAATAAAACATAATCCAGAATTAAATCTCAAAAATTACCCTGGATACTTAATATTTTCTGAAAATAGTGTACTCTTTCTTTAAGGGCAGGGAAAAAAAACAAAAGAATCTAACCTAGGTTTGTTTTACATGAGCATACCAAAATCACAATAAATAACAGACATATCTGGGAAGATAAGTATCAATGAATATTGTACATGCACTTCAAAGTAAATCTAGTTTAAACTCTTTTACTTACAGGTATTTAAGCTGCATTCGAGGAAATGAAGACGTCTTGATTTCTGATATTATATTTGAGCTGAGATCTAAACTCTCGAGAGCAGGGTAAAACTGGAACACTTCTGCATTTATTTCTGGGATTATATTATGGACTCTACAAAACAAAGGTTATGTTAAAGCTATTGCCAGTGATCCACCCTAGACCACAAAAATGTTAAATAATTAGGATCAACAACAAGGGGCTCCCTAAAACAAAAACAAAAAAAAAATGTGTACTATTCATAATTTAAGTAAAAGATCTGAAATCTTATTTACTTACAATGAGAGTAGAGTAATATTAGAGGTTGGTTCTCCAAAATATGGGATTTCTGTTAGCTCATTATAATTCATTTTCCTGGGTAGGGGGGAAAATGGATATAAAAATTTAGTGAGGGAAATATTACCTCTTCAGTTCTAGTTTCTGGCTAATACATATTCTTTTGGATAAATGCCAAATTTGAAAAAAGCCTGTGACCCTGAATGAGTTAGACTAAATGTATTCTATTGAGAAATTAGAGATTTTAATAAAAAAAGTTTTCATGGTATAGATCTATGATTTGATACCAATATTAGAAAGGTTAGGAAATACTCTGCACATTATTTTTAATCGCAGCAAGGTTCTCTGAATACTTTTATGATACCTAACTTAAGTCCTTATTAAATAAAAAAAGAATAATTCATATCTCCTTATACAAATGTATTTATAATAAATAAAATAAATTATATATAATTAAATAAATTTTTGAAATATACACACACACACACACATTTTTTTTTGATACTCAAAGTTAGGGAAAGTTACTTGAGACCACAGACCTAACAGATTATTATCTAAATTGTATTAGTAGCAGATCTCACGCAACCACATTTCACCAACCTGGTTTTCAATCACTGAACAACCTCAACAATCTAGAATACAGAAAAGAAGCCAGAAGTAAAATGCCTCCAAGTAATCAACTGAAGTTACAATGTCCATGTAATAAATAATAAAGCTCATGCAATTCCCACTGAGCATTTTCCTTTCCTCAGGACCTACTCTCCCAGCTAATAACCTTCTGAATTGTTCATTCAGTCCACAGCAGATTACAGACAGTCAATTAGAGGCAGGAAAGGAGAGAATGCAGAGACAATGAGAGCATGAAGTATGCCTCGTCAGAAAGAAATTCAAAAGAAAAATTCATCTGAGGATTCTAGGCGTGTTTAGTACAGAGGTAAACAGGCCTTAACAGTTGTGCCCTGGGAATATCACAATGCAATAACTGATATTAATAATATTTTAGAAAATTCTCTCCAAAAACTACATAATAATAAACCTCAGTACTAAAAGAAAAACTTCAATGAAGTGGAAGACTGAATTATATTAACTATTATATTCCAGATGATACCAAAAATATTGTATTCCATATAAATCTGCTTCAGACATGATGCTTCCACCTCAAACAAGTCAAAACTGTAAAAAAAGAAAAAATTATACCATAGAGATTCACTGGCTGAAAACTCTGGCAAAAAAAAAAAAAAAAGATATATATATTCACTCTGAAGAGAGGGAAAATCTTACTTTAGGCCCTAAGGAAGTAGAATAGTATTTCTACGCAGTTTACAACTTGAAATCACAACCCAATGGCATAATACCCAGAGTTGTGATACTAACAAAGCCAATGACAAGTTTAGGCTTTTAAATGTGTTTTAATCTGAAGTTTTCTTTCCTTCAATTTTTTTGACATTTCTGGATTGAATACCCTGAAATTCATAATTCATCAAATCACCTCAAAGAATTTAATGTAAATTTATATAAATAAAAATAACTTACACTTCTAGCAACATTTGAGATTCCAAGCTGATGTTCCACTTAGACAACCGATTATGACTCAAATCCCTAAATGGAGGACAAAAGATCATTCTTAGTTTAGTGGTGGAAAGCACACTTAAAGAAAAAAAAAAACACAAAACTAAAATAGGAATCTAAAAGCCCTATCAAATGTGAATTTGAGTAGTACAGATAGAAATGTTTACAAAGGATGAATAAAAATTTATCTAGATTTCAAAATAGCTCTTTTACTTTTTCCTTTTTATGAGGGTTTTTCATTTTTGCTCTTAATAACTAGGAAGTACATTCACATGGTTCAATAATTAAAAAGTATAAAACGTCTCCCACCTTTATCTCCAGCCATTCAATTTCCCTCCCCAACAGCAACAAGTGAAAATTTACCATTTCTTTTACAACCCGTCAGATACTGTATGCAGGTACCGGAAATTTTTTTACACAAATGGTAGAATAATTTACACATTATTTTGCCTATTGCTTTTTTCATTTAACGAGACATCTTATAGGTCATTCCATAGCGACATTATGGTTTCTTTATCCCTTATAGTGATTATGTTACACTTCATTATAATGCACTATACTTTATATACTTTTGAAAGAAATACATACTTTTTAAAGTAATAGAATATAAAGTAATATATAGTTTTAAAGTAATATGTACTTTACATAATATATAATGTATATATATTATGTAATATATTACATTTAGCTGTAGATAAACTTGAAGATAGATTAGATTTCACAAGTCAAGACAGTGAGCTTCTATATTAGAATTGGGATTGACCACATCCTTGATAGAGATGTAGTCGTCCTTAAAAAAAAAAAAAAGCAATCTAGCCTCAGGGAAGGGAAATCCATCTCACTCCAAGTTACATTAATGATGATGATGGTGGTGGCAGCAGTGGCTAATGTTCATTAATTGCCAGGCACTCTTCTATGCACTTTATATGTATTAACTGCCTAAACCCACACAACAACCTTATGAGGCAAATACTTTTACAATCCTTAGTTTACCAACACAGAAACAGAGAGATTAATAATTTGTCAATCCAAGGTCACACAGCTAATAAGTGAGGAAGCCGTAAACTTGAAATCCATTTCACTTCTAGTGAGTAGTTTATTAGATACGGCACAGATTTCACTGATATTAGTCATGAGTTTAAATATTTAAATAGGCTTAAAAATTCACCTTGATGCTTTCTGGCATCTTTTCAAGGCTGAGGTGGAATCCAGCCCACACAAGCTGTCTGCCCAAGGGATGTATTATACATTACAATATGGCTAGCAATAGGGACACACTAGAGAAGCATTACAGATCACTAATCTCACTGTGCCACCACAGGCAGTTGACAGATGCATGCCGTTTTGAACGATGTCTCTATCACAGCAGAACAATTTGTTCTCAGCTAGATTCATGTCTGTCCATCTGTAAAACCTATCCACTTTCATTTAAGAGCTTAATTTACACCATAATATAACTAAGGCTAGATGAAACCATCACTTTTTAACACAGCTCTAAAATCTTTATTCTAAGATACGTGGCACCAGGTATCAGCTCAAGGACACTCATAAATGGAGGGGTGTGTTGCGAAATGTTAAGAGATAAAAATATGAATTCATTCCACATAAAAATCTTACATGCAGACACTTTCATCCAATTCACACTTGCTACTGAACAACAAGCAAAGAATTTCACATAGATGAAAAGATATTTCTTTACTGTGGTGTTTCACCTTAAGGAGAAATTCACCTGTTCGAATTTAAGTTAGATACTCCATGCTCTGCTCCAAGGTGGCTGGTCTGGCAAATAGAGAGCTAATATCGTATACTAAGCTACCACAGTATGATTTATTTCTACATCTCATGCTTTCTGGAATTTAGGGGTTTTTTTCCTTTTACAGATTAAAGGTTTTCATTTTAATCAGTGCCTCTAATGCCTTTCCAAACCCTAACCTCCTTGGCAGTGTAACTTCTGACTGTACTATTCCCTATAGTTCTCTCTTGGATGTCAATGGTGACCAGATAATCAGTTTTAAAGAAAACCATTATTAAAGAAATCTAAAGCACTCAACTTAAACTCAACTTATACATAGTATAAACCACTATATATTCAGTATCAGTGAAAACTGTCCAATGTCTCTACTGGTGGAAAGAATAATTTTCTCTGTATGTTTGAAGACCTGTAAGGCTTTTCAATGGAAACCAAAAGATACCAGAAATACTTTAAAGCCTCTCTATAGACTAATGCTGTCTTAAGAATATATGCCTCATAGGTCAGAACCTGATATGATGAGGCTCTCTAGACTTTTCTGCAACAAATCCATATTGAACAGATTAAAAAACACTAACATATGCAGTTTACTGTATGTCAACTGTATCTCAATAAAAGTTCTTAAAGAGAAAAAAAATTTAAAAATAGAGATGTCAAAAAAAAAAACCAAAACCAAACTAACAGTGAACTGAAATACACTCCCAAAGTAGCACTATCATAGAAAGCAACTAGTATAAATCGTACAGCTGCTTTATCAAAATACCACGTGTGTAACTAGAATTATATGGATTGATCTGATCACCAGGTATTCATACAATAAACATTTACTGAACCATGTGCCAGGCATTGCGCTAAGTGCTCAGGTTACAACCACTGTCAACTTTAGTAATCTTTTTGTCTGTTTTGAAAGCAAAATTTGTAGTACTCTGTGGATTCACTTCAAAATGGTAAACATAAATTCAGTATCAACTCAACTACTACCCTTCACAGAAAAACGTGTAAATTAACTTTCTTTTATAACTAAATTTCACTCTGGCATTTAATATGACATGGGCATACGGAGGTACACAGACACACTCTTGCTCTCCATAAGCATGCCTTTCCGATTTCTTTTTTTAAAGCACTCCAAAAAGGCTGACGAAGACAAATTTGAAGACTTCAAATATCAGACGTAAAACTTAGATTAAGAATTTGAATAATTTTCAAAACTAAAGTCTCTCACTATTCTTGCCAGTGGCCAATCATTAATTTCATTTAGCTCGCATAAACTAATGCTAGTTTGTTTTTTTAAGTGCAAGTCCTGAAATGGGAGAACGTTCTCTCAAAGCTTTTCCCCTTGAAATAGCCTTAAAATGCACTTAAACAGCTGAAGTAATATAATGCTTGACAAACATAACCTAAAGAGTCTAGCTTTGTTTAACAGACAATAATCTTTATTTTTTAACAGCACTGATATCTGAGTAATCATGGATACAATGTTTGGAGAGTAAAGGCCTCAGAGAAGCCCTTAGCTCAGTATAATAAACTCAGCTCCCACTCATGCTAATCTACAGGGATGCAGCTGTAATAAAAGATGAATTATTAAAGTTCTTGATATCATGTGGAGCCAGAGGTGCCATTAATGTAACCGTTTAGTACCATCAGGTGTAAATAATTTATAGGATATGCAGAGCAATCACAGCAGTTTGAGGAGAAACAAGTTCTGCAAGCCTAAAGCAAAGAAGTCCTGCAGCAACAGAGATGTTGGAGTTTTCTTCTGCCCAGTCATGTATGTACACTTTTGAGTCTTCACCAATCTTTTTTGTTTTTGAGAATCTGCATCACTAGTAGCCTGAACTGTGAACTTCAACAAAAACAAAATTTCTGATAAAGGGGCCCTGTGCAAAAGTTAAAAGATTAATAATATATTACATCCAATAGTTTGTGTATGACAATGCTTTACACATTTATCCAGCATAATTTGCCCTTTCTTTTGTGAATGGAAATCCCTGTTTTGCTAGAGTGTATACAGCATAATTTACTTTTAAAATGAATACTCAGGACTTATCATTTTGATCAATTATAGTACTGTGATTTAACAGGCTGATGATCTTCAGTACTCTTGGAGTATACTAAAGACAAGGATTCCAAAATAACCCAAAATTCTGTTTGCTTTTAGGTTTACTTTTCCTTTATCACTAACAGCTTTACACCAAAAGCTATCCCTTCTTGGAACTGTCAGCCTTCCGTCTGTAAGTGCTACTTGCAATTTTTCTAATTTGTTGCTTCCAATCAACTGTCATAGGCTAGGAAACCCAGTGACTGTTAGAACTGTCTGAAACAGGAGTAAATGAGATCTGAGTGAGAGTATGAGACGCTCCTTTATGAATAAATGCCTCCTGGAAACATTTCTGCTTTTTGGTGGAACTAGGGGTGGCTGGAGATATTGGGCAAATATTTTTTCGGATAAATAAGACTGTATTATAGCACGAAGCATAATGCTATTCCAAATTAAAGTTTCTATCCTTCATTTGCATTACTTATTGACACTTCATATGAATCCAGAAAGCTGGAGGTGGTAGGAAAATGGGTGCCTTAATTTCAAGAATAAGAGGCATATCTTATTTTCTTGCATTATCTTTCCCCGGGTTCTTAATGATTGAAAATATTGCTTTACTGTGGAGTCTACAACAACAAAACAGGAAATACGAAATCTACAGTTACATTTAAGAATAGAGTTTTTGCATGCCCAGTTCTCATACCTAGGGCAAATCATTTAACCTCTCTAAAGTTCAGTCTCATCTACCATTAAATGAGGATACTAGTGCCAACCCCAATGGACTGCTCAGATGATTAAAAGGATATAAATAAAATGCTTAGAACACAGGTCAGCGTATAAAAGTAGGTTATTATATAATACAAGATTTGAAATAGAATGATGGTCCAGCACTCTCACCTTTTGTATTTATCTTTTGTACACACAGGCGTAATCCACTTACTAAGGTAAAAACCTTACTTAATTGGAACTACTCCCCTAAATTAGCTTATTAAAGTAATAAACTAAATATTGCTTCCAAGTTCCAATTTCATGAGAAAGATGCCAATAACAAGGCAGCCCACCAAAGGTTTGGTCAAATTATTGAGGTATAAACCTGTATCACAAGATATGATGTTTTAGAATAACCTAAGAATCTATTCTACATATACAGTCATATAATTATTAAGAGATACCTACCAAGAAGTTACTGTAATAGCAAAATCATAAAATAAAAAGAAATTTAAATGTTCATTAAAATGGGATCAGTTAATTACCTTATGAAAGTTCCATACCATGGAAATGTCTGCAGCCAGTAAAAAGAACAGCATAAGGAATAACTTTGTATGGAGACAGATGGCTATCATGATACCAGACTAACCATGGCGATCACTTCATAATGCTTGCAAATGTCAAATCATTATGTAGCACACCTGAAACTAACATAATATTGCATGTCAACTATATTTCAATTAAATAAATAATAGAATAACAAAGATATTTATACACAGTACATAGTATAGCTCGGGGTGGGGGGTGATTTAAAGAAAAGGGAAAAGACATACGTGTAAAACTTTGTGGAAGTAAACCCAAGAAACAGTTAACAGAGAGTTTTCCCTAGGTGAAACAAAAGAACTTGTTACTTTTCCATTTTATATGCTTCTGTTCTAATAGTTTACTATGGGAAAAGTATTATTTAAAAATAAACTCACACATAAAATCTATCTTTAGCCCAGAATGTGACTGGGAAAGAAGATACTTTTCTAAGAGATTAGAATTCTTCTTACAGAATGGTTCCAGAATAATGCTCTAAAGTGACCCAATCAGGTTAATTATGACACCAGATAAAGGAAAAAATAATAATTAGATGTCCTTTTGTATTCCTAATCAATAATATACCTCAGAAAGATAGTGGAAAATACACACACACTAGACAGTTTTTGGACTGATCTATGAAATAGTAAATTGCATTTTAGAACCCAGTGTCTTGCCTTCAAATTTCAAGCCAATGAACAGCTGAATTTTTAGCAAGCAGTACAAAACCATGGCATATTAATCCCATGTTTTTAAAGTTGTTTCCATTTAGAATAAAAAATAATTCAGCAATAGCAGAACAAAGGCTGTTGCTTGTACATGAAAATATACAGAAAGCTAAGACACTTTCCATCATCATTAGTGAGCATTTTCTGGTTATCAACTGGGTTCACATCTTTGTATCAGACTATTTTATATTTATATTTAGACAGACTATATTTTATTATAATTATTAAGTTATTATAAAGATTTTTGGGAGTGAATAGATATTAAGTTTAATATAAGTTGTCTTATCATTTACATTACTGGCAGAGAAGGAAGGTCTAATCAAAGCCAAGCATTAGTTGGGGATCTCATTATTAATGTAATCCATCATTCCTTAATACCCATGTAGTTTAACCTGGCACCAAGTCTAATATCTCCTCAAATAAGCACAATTATGCTCGGGGTTGGCTATGCTTTTCCTGCTGCAACCTGCCAAGCTTTTGATTATATAAGCAAGATGTCATAGTGATTTTGAAATGAAATACAAAAAATAAAAATGTATAAGAGAAACCCAAAGTTAAGAAGCATTTAGCTACAAATTTATTTACACCACACTTCACTAATGTACTGTTTACGGTTTAACTTTAACACTACTCATCACTACTAGTTATTCTGACAGTTATTCCAGCATTTAAGTTTATTACAGACAACACAGTTAACAGTCTCCTTTTTGGGGAAAAGTTGGGAAAGGGCAAGAGAAGGAGAGGTAAAGAATACACACAATTTAGAAGACAATTCACCCGGGGGGAAAAAAAAAAGAATACACACACTTTAGAAAAATAGGTTTACAGCAAAGAAAGCTTCTTGCATTAAATATTCTGTCCCTCTGGTTTTTGTCCCAAACATGAAATTAATAATTTGGATGTAATCTATTTACTTAAATTGCTTTTATTTTTTATTTGCATCAGCTGAACATCTTAACATTTTTGATGACTGGAATAATACAGAATAAACAAGTTGAGTCATTTAGTTTGGCAGAGAAAAGAAAATATATCATACAAATGCATTCAGATTTTTTTTAAACATTATTGCTAAGCTCTTAGTATGATTTATTTTCTCTACTGCTTAAATGCCAGTTTTCCATTAGGATTAAAGAGGCGTTAAAAAAGAAAGTATACCATATAAAATGTCATGGACCTAAGATGAGGGAAATATATTTTCTAGCATCAGGAAGCCTAATGATTATCTTAATGTACAAGTAATTCTTTGATTATTCATGTGCTGACTGTATATGTTGTATATAAGAAAATGCAAAACATTTTTAATATAATGAAACATAATTAGGACAATAATCTCTATAAAAGTAAGTGTCCTCCAAAGCATAAAGGACTTTTAAAGAATTAAGCAAAGCACAGATCTCCTCAATTAACATTCAGTAACCAACAACTGTTTATGGTTCAGTGGTTCTTCACCACTGCTGCACATCAGCATTACCAGGAAGATTCTAAAACACTGATGTTGGGGTCTCATTCAGACCAAAGCCGAATCACTGGGGTGTGAGACCCAAGCACTGGTATTTTGCTAGGCTCTCCAAGTGATAGTCTAACATGCAGCCAGTGCTGCGAATCACCGCGCTTCTCCAGAAATCTAATACCCCAAAGCCCGATGGCCAGAGGATGCTCTGTTAAGATTCTTTCAATTCTTTTCATTTTCTCGCCTTACAATAAACCTGTCAACAAATATTTAACATCTACCATATGCCAGACACTGCACTAAATAGTACAGAACAAAACAGACATTTGGGGAGTTTATATAATCGCTCTTGGAGTTTACAGGATCACCTTAAAGTCTCATTGACACTAAAATGCCACTAAATTATATTTACTATCAAGATGAAATTCCTATTTGCACCACAGGAGGGTGGGATAGAAGGGGCAGAAGAAGGGATAGATGTTTTTATTTCTACTTAACTCTCTTCTGTTTTGCTTGATGTCTGTTAATAAGAATATATGCCCTTTTATAATTTCTCTATGTATGTTTTCTAAAATAAGATTTTAAAAATGATGTCTCAGATAAACCAGCAAGACATACTAGTAGATTGTTGGGTAGCTCCTTGGCTACATATCTCACTGGGGAGGAGAGTCAGGATTTGGGTTTAGGAATGGGAGTCTATAGCAAAGTGAAATGACCCTAGGTTTCTTTATCACTTTCCAGTAGTAGTCTTGTTTGTCTTTTTTCATCCCTTAACTATTGTTCCCTTGCCCAGCAAGATCTTGTCAAAAAGGGCAAAGGTCAAATGTAAAATTCCTTAGAAATATACTGAGCACACTACTCTCCTCTTTCCAAGTGGTTCTAACATCTAAAATTAAGTGCCATTCAGGGCAAGGTAAGCAGTGGAGGCAAAGTTAATGAGAATCAGGGACTTCCCTGGTGGTGCAGTGGTTAAGAATTCACCTGCCAATGCAGGGGACACAGGTTCAATCCCTGATCTGGGAAGACCCCACATGCCAAGGAGCAACTAAGCCTGTGTGCCACAACTACTGAGCCTGTGCTCTAGAGCCCACGTGGCACAACTACTGAGCCCATGGGCCGCAACTACTGAAGCCTGAGCACTCTAGGGTCCATGTTCTGAAACAAGAAAAACCACCACACTGAGAAGCCCGCGAACCCCAACGAAGAGCAGACCCCACTTGCCGCAACTGGAGAAAGCCCGCGCACGGCAGCAAAGACCCAACATGGCAAATAAAAAAATAAATAAATAAATATTAAAAAGAGAATCAAACATATTGTACTGAAAAATCAAAACAATATGATTTTCCTCCCACCAAATTAGCAAAAAATAATTTAGATAATGATAATCAACGCTAGGGAAAGTGTGATAAGACAAGCACTCCCAGTGTCAAAAGGAGTTTAAGTTGGTAAATTATGCTGGGCTCAATGTAAAATATCAAGATAATTCAGGGCAGACTTGTATTAACAATGAGCCCTAAGTGATCTTTACTAAATATATATTAGATCAGACTTTTTAAGGTTCTGTCATTGTAGGCTTTCTTCTTTAGCTATCTTCTGAACGAACAAAAAATGCCTTGAAGATTACAATAGATTTCGTGGTCTCACATCTTCTGTTCATCACTTCCCCACATAGACCAGGATAAAGAAGATGAAATATGTTAAAATCCTTAATGCAAGAAAGGCATATTGTATATGCTTTGAAATAATTATTAGAAGTGAAACAGTTTGATGTAACAGTAGTATGCAAGCCAAAGACAATAGATACTGAATTCTGGAAACACCATAACAGTCCATTCCCCTTCCCCCCAAATGGGCCTTAGGGATTTACCAGTAGGTCTGTTTCTTTTAAAGAATAAAAGTGGTGTTTCTGCTAGTGCCTAGAAATATAGGGTATGCGAAAGACAGCCAAATGCCTTTGAAGGATCCCAACTTTAGAAATAGGTGGCTGGTGTACAGGTTGGAATGAAGTTGTAGACTATTAAAAACCCCTCGAACTACAGCTACAAGCTATAATGACACTGCGTGCAACTGATTATTCACTAATATTTAGTAAATATCTAATAGATGCTGCAAAGTCTTATAAAAACAATCAGAATAAATGAAAGATTATTTGTGCGTGCAAAAGTTTTTCTGAACTTTGGTACAATTAAACAAAACATCCCAGAGTGAGATGGGAGTTAGAATTAGTAGTAACTTAGTGTGCCTATACTTAGATTTTTTCTCTATTTTTTTAAAAAGATGATCTTAAAATGCAAATAATTAGCTAAGATAATATACTGATTCACTCAAAATGTTTACTATGGGGAATGAGGCACCTTGAAAAAAAATCTAATAAGATATTTTAAAAACTAGAGAAGTAAAGGGGAAACGTGGTAGGAGAATAAATTAGGAGCTTGGGATTAACATACACACACTACTATATATAAAATAGATAACTAACAAGGACCTACTATACAGCACAGGGAACTCTATTCAATATTCTATAATAACATATATGGGTAAAGAATCTGAAAAAGAATGAATATATGTACATGTATAACCAAATCACTTTGCTGTACACCTAAAACTAACACAACGTTGTAAATCAACTATACTCCAATAAAATTTAAAAAAAAACAAAACTATAGAAGCAAATGAGAAAGGACTGCTTTAATTTCTTTGAGAGTTTCTCCCCATCTCCCTCAAAAGGCTTTCTTTAATTCAATTATTTGCTGCATTCATCCAACAAATATCTTTGAGCACATACTGCTGGTCACTGTTTACCTACAGCAATAAACAAACATAAAAATCCACACCCCGATGACATTTACATTCTACTGAAAAGAAGACAAAGTAAAATATGTAGCATGTCAGAAGATGATGCCTACTAAAGACAAAAATAAAGCCAAGAAGCAGGCTGGGGTTCTCTCTGGAGAGGACAGTTAACCTCTAAGTCCTGAGTTTCTTATGGAGACTGGTGTAAACAAGAATAAAGGGCAAAATGAGCCTGGTGCTGATGGCCTCACAGCAGATACTAGTTGGCAGTGAGGATGTGAGTGTCAGGGCAAGGAAGGCATGAGGAATCTTCCCAGGAATATAAGCACAGTTCTTCTTTACTCTGGAGTGCAGACTTGGAACAGGATGATATTAAAAGCAAGAAGTGTCTCCTCTTGATTCCTACCTTAAGGAGGCCTAGAAGCCAAGAGAGGGAAGTCCTGCTTTGGTTTGATGACAGAGTAAACCAGGTTTCTAAACCCACAGTCAACCTCACTTCTCTGTAAAGTGCAGTGAAAATATCATGGAACACAAAATGGAAGAAGGAAGTAGAAAACAAGGGTAGATAGTAACAAGTGGGGTAAATATGAGGGATCTTTATAGAAAGGAAATCTAATCTGTACCTTTTTTAAAAGGACTCATTGTCAGTTCACCCACCACCTTGCGGTTTAAAGTATTTAAAGTGGATTCTTCTCTTCACATCCCAGTTGGATTATCCAATTGAAAAGCATCAAGTTATGTCAAAGTTATGTTTCTGTCTCTCAGTTTTCTTCACAACCTGTATTCTCTACAGGCACTAGAAGGTTGAAGAGTTCATTTTCAGAAAAACAAACATCCCCAGATCAACTCCCCTACCGTATCACCTTTCTAAAACCTGAAAGTATTTTCCAAAGAATATCTCAATCCTTACCCTAGCCTTAACTCTTACCAGTATCACTAAAAATGTAGAATGGAAGGATACTACAAATTATTTGCCCTTTTAGGAAAGAAATATGAAGTACAAGCAAAGCTATGCAGTTTTTGCTTGACATCACACAAGTAGTGATGGGCAGTGAGCTCAGGACCTTTGAAGGAATCAAGGCTAACTCCACCTGTTAACTAAGAGTGAAAGCATTTTGCCAATGTCACTCGCTCACAAGAGCAACAGCTTAAAGAGGTTAAAGCTCAAGTCGTGTAACTCTGAAAGACCTCCCAAAGTTATTCAATACAAATTGCCCTCTTCTTATGCTAAAGAACTAATCTGTTCACAACTACTCCAAAGAACAATGCAGACAAATCTTAAACAGTAACTATTATGAGAATAGAAAAAACTAGAAGTAACAACTAAATGCATATGAAATCCAATTAATCTAGTACAGCAGTGGTTCCCAAACCCATGATGAAGTTTTCACCAGTCAACAGTGAAATGAAAATAACAAAGTCAAGGTTACAAGTCTTCCATAAAGCTAATATATTTAATCTATAGAATTGTCCTTAACTCTAAAATCATGTGCTTCCTGGGACTTCTCTGGTGGTCCGACTCCGCATTTCCACTGCAGGGGCATAGGTTCGATCTCTCGTTGGGGAACTAAGATCCCATATGCCTCACAGCCAAAAAAATAAATAAAATTTTTAAAAAATAAAATAAAATCATGACTTCCTAATTTTTTGGTGCTATCATAAAATGACCATAACAACAAATAACTGTTGGAGGAGAGGGGTTCTAATGCCCTTACTTGGAAAAACAAGAGGTTGACTAACATACCTGGTCCTTCAATTCTGTGGGGGGGGGGAGGTAAAATCAGAACAATGGGATACAGAGCTCTGAACCCATGGAGAATCCAATCAAGTTTAAATAACAAAATAAAATTTGCAAGAGTTTCTGACATATAGAAGCATAAAGACAGTGTCTAGGGAATTCCCTGGCAGTCCAGTGGTTAGGACTTGGTGCTTTCACTGCCAGGCCTGGCTTCCATCCCTGGTCAGGGAACTAAGATCCCGCAAGCCAAGTGGCATGGCAAAAAAAAAAACAACACAGTATTTTATAAATTGGTATAACCACTATGGAGAAGTATGGAGGTTCCTTAAAAAACTAAAAATAGAACTACCATATGATCCAGCAATCCCACTCCTGGGCACATATCTAGAGAAAACCATAGTTTGAAAAGATACTCGCACGCCAATGTTCACTGAAGCACTATTTACAATAGCCAAGACACGGAAGCAACCTAGACATCCACTGACAGAGGAATGGATAAAGAAGGTGTGGTACATACATATAATGCAATATTACTCAGCCATAAAAATGAAATAATGCCATTTGCAGCAACATGGATGGAGCTAAAGATTATCATAGTAAGTGAAGTCAGTCAGATAGAGAAAGGTAAATATGATATCGCTTATATGTGAAATCTAAAATATATATACATATATATACCTCCACAAATGAACTTATTTACAAACCAGAAAGACTTACAAACTTAGAAAACAAACTTATGGTTACCAAAGGGGAAACATGGAGGCGAAGGATAAGTTAGGAGTTTGGGATTAGCAAATACACACTACTATATATAAAATAGATAACCTACTGTATAGCACAGGGAACTCTGCTCAATATTCTGTAATAACCTACATGGGAAAAGAATCTGAAAAAGAATGGATACATATGTGTATATATATAAATGAATCACTTTGCTATACACCTGAAACTAACATAACATTGTACACCAACTATATTCTAATATAAAATAAAATTTTTTTAAAAAGACAGTATCTAAATAAGTTTCTGTCTAGGAAAAAAACGCATTTCTATCTTTACTTGCACACACAATGCTCCTGACACCAGATATTTTTGGGTTTTCTCTCCCACACCAACCAATTCTCCAATACCAGCTGGATACCCTGCAATTCAACTCTGACACTAACTGGAGTTCGTGCAGACCCCACAAGTTAAGGGCTCAGTCCTACAAGACTGCCCCCCACATTTCAGATACCAATCACAAACAGAAGATCCCCATGTTATACCCACAATTTCTGTTCAACTTGGCTACAAATTGGAGGTTCCCACAACCCCCTCCTTGGAATCAAGCATCTGCTAAAACAGCTCACAAAAGTCAAGAAAACATTTACTTACATTTACTGGATAAAAGGGTATGATAAAGGACACAGACGAACAGCCAGATGATGACATACATAGGGCAGGATCCAGAAGGGTCCCGTGCAGGAGTGTCTGTCTCCATGGAGTTGGGATACACCACCCTCACAGCATACCTCCTACTAGGTGTGTTCAATAACTCAGAAGCTCTCTGAATTCCATAGTTGGAAAAATTTCTATGGACGCTTCATCACATAAGCATGATCAATTACTACCTCAATCTCTAGCCCCTCCCCTCTTTCAGGAGGATGGGGGGTGGGGCTGAAAGGTCCAAGCTTCTAATCACAGGTTGGTATCTCTGGCAACCAGCCCCCATCTTGAAGCTACCCAGGAGCCCACCAAGAGTCACCTGATTAGGTCAAAAGACACCCCTATCATCCAGGAAATTCCAAGAGATGCAGGAGCTCTGTGCCAGGAATCAGGGTCAAACACCAAATATTGGAAGAAAAGGCACTCCAAATACTTTTATTTTTATCACTTTGGAAATTACAAGGGTTTCAGGAGCTCTGTGCCAGGAACCAGGGGCAGAGACCAATATATACATTTTCTATTATTTCACAGCCCACCCTCTTAGTCTCTGGTTACAAACCCCCTTACAGCAAAATGATACACAACTCAAAAGATACTGGCACACTGTTAGAATCCCATTCAGTCATTAATAACTGGACCATTACTATGAAAAATAATTTCCAGGCAAGGCCAATGGGGTTTCCAGGCTTCCAGTTAATCTCATCATATTCCAAATGCAGGCGTGACCTAGGCAAGCATGGTTTCACTCTTTCAGTCACCTGGTATAAATGAATTAAGAGATGATATCATCTACTACTCTACACCCTTTTGAGGTGTTATACTGGATTTCCCTCACTATACAACCCATTTATTTGTTTCTTTATCTTCACCTACCATTGCTTCTCCCCTCCCTGCATACCCAAACTCTTCCAACTTTGGAAGGAACATCAGGTTCAGCCACTGTGCTGGTCTAGACAGCAAACAGCAATCCTAGTTCAGCAAGTTCTTCCCCTTCAGTCCACTCATTCATTTAGGGTAAGGTTATATAGTTACAGAACTATCTGGGCTATTTTTACCACCAGGCAATATAACGGCATTCACTGTTAACCTCAATTTTGCGAGATGGGGTGAAGGCACAACACACCCCATTAGGAATCCTGACCCCAAACTTAAAATTACAGTTAGTTTCTTGTTTAGGAATCATCCCTGTTTTGAGCACTTATGTTTGCAGCCCTGATCCTATGACCACTGCATCAAGCAGGGGAAAAAAAAGTTGATATGATATGTGCAAGAAAGAAAAAAGCATGGTTGTTACACCAGCATACTTCTCCCTTGGTAAGCATTGCATAGTCATTCCACACCCTCTTCCCCAGACCCACCAGAAAGAGGACTCTATACAGTAGGCCCACTCCTTTAGCCCCACCCCATGTTGAGTATGAGCACACTTTCATGGTATATAAGCCAGCCCATCATGTCTTTATCTCCCCCATTTTAGATAACCAATGTTTTAATTGCCCACTGCAGTTCTCCATCAAACTAGTACCCTGAGGAAGCTCTCCCTCTGCCCACTGTTGGACATTATGGGCTATAAAGTGCATTCGCTGGTCTGAAGAGATGATGCTCAGCCATCCAAGCTGGTACAATTATCTTCTGTTCTGTTGGTTTTAAAGCACTCGAACATTTGCATCTACCACCAGGTAAGCAAAGCCTGGTCCAGAGTCAGTGTCTATTCCTATCAGGACTCATTTGTAGACCCCCAGGTCTACCTTATCAGTCTCACTTACAGCTATATTCAAGGCCTTTCCTCCGGAGGAATCTGACAGCCATCTGCCATCTCTTTCTCTCCTTTGCTTGCAGACAGAACATTATTCTGGCAATGCTTACTGTCATTTTGTGCCTCGGGGGTACAGAAGAAATAAGCCTAGATTCAGCCCATCTCTGCATTGCTGCAGTGCTCCAATATCCACTCATTTCATGGACCCAGGTAGCCATCTCAAGTTAGCATACAGGGATATTTGCCCTTGATTCTAATCACCTTCTGAATTTGGAAGGGGCTTCTCATGGTGGGCATTGACAAAGCCCTACTTTAATGCACCCTTCTAATTCCCATAGTAATTCCCATAGGGTTGTGCCCCATAAGGGCATCCCTTTAATATGCCAGGTTTCCATTGCTCGTATGCCTGACCATATGCCCTGGCCAAAGGCCACTGCCCATGAGTCAGTAAAAACTCAAACACAGCAGTTTTTAACCACTGTTCAATTCTTACATTGCTCTAGGAAAACAGCATGCAATTCAACCCACTGAGCTAGTGTCTCTACCTTCTTCAATCAGTGATGGCCCTCCAAATAGGATGCTGTCCATTTAACCTGCAACTGTCATTCACAAATCAAGCAGCTCTTTGTTGGTCAGTTATGAGCTGTTTATAGGACACTGCCAAGTGACAAAAGAATCCAGCATCTCCTCACACAGTTCCAGAGTCAGTCCTAAGGGAAAAGAGGCTTCCTATTCTTTAGTATCTCCTCCTTCCAATCCCCCAGGCAGTATGATCCTGTGTAAACCATTTCCATTTTATTATGAAACTCTTCTGGGCACTGTCCTCGCCACTAAGTGTTTATCAGACTTTATGCAAGACATCACAACTACCTCAGGTTTCAAGATTACTTTATGACTTTTAGTCACAGTGGCAGTTTCAATTAACGTCCAATAGCAAGTGAATAACTACCCTTCAGCTGGAAATTCTCCAGTCCAAAGTCCTAGAAGTTGTTGCTGGGAGGGACTCAGGTACCCACAGGGCTATCACACAGAGAATTTGTTCATACCAACAGTCCAGCTTCTATTCTATGATGTGTGAGCTTGGACCATCTTACTGGTTCCTATTTAGCATGTCCAATTAGAAACACTGCTTGAAGGGTAGATTTACATGCCTTCCGTCTTACAATACTAGGCAGAGGAAACATTCCCCAATCAGATACAATGTCCATCTTCAATAGACAATCAGGTAAAAGTCTGATCAATCATACCATTCTCCTACAAACTTTCAACTTACATTCTTAACTGCAGCCTCCATTAGAGCTTATATTAACAGATTTTGGTTTTAGAACACTAGGTAGGGGAAGCAGTCCCCATCCAGACATAACACCCATTCCCATAAAATACTCAGGTAAAGAAGACACAACTTCTTCACATAAAGCCTGTTTAAACATTCCAACTTTCAACCCTTATATTTTTACGTTCTCAGCTGCATCATGCTTCACCAATGGGCTTTGGTGCCACAGTGCAAGATGCTCTCCTATCAAGAAATCCTGGGAACTCCTCTCCTCTACCTCCTGACCATCTTATCCACTCTACTGCAAAAGGTTTTGAGGTCCCTGCCTTGTGGGTTGAGCCAAGGGACACTGGCCCTTTTGTGAGGCGTGCCGGATCCTAGTTCCCCCAGCAGGGACTGAACTCACACCCCCTGCAGTGGAAGTACAGCGTTCCAACCACCGGATGGCCAGGTAAGTCCTCCCTTTTGCCAGTTTTTATCTCATTTAATCTGCCTAACCAATGACCCAAGCATTTGCTGGCCAAGTTTCTCATTGCAATCAGTCTTTGGAGTTTTAGATTTCTTCAAACTAAATAGAACAGACTTGTTTGGGGCCCTTTAATGTTGGGGGATCAGAAGGAGGTCCTTTCAGCCTGCCCAACCTTGGGTAGTGCAGTATTAAAACCTTTGTTTTAACCCCATTAATGTCTGTTTTATTCATCCCATTTCTTAAAAACCATCTAAAGCTTTCCATTCTGCTGGGCTGAATCCCATGATTCTTCCCTTTCTAGTTCCTTTGTTTTGCTCCTAACAATATTTGCTTTATTCACCTAATTTCTTAATAACTGTTTAAAAATGTCCACCTTGCTAAGTTCAGTTCCTTGACTCTCTCCTTTGTCTTTCCTCATTCCCTTGTTAACTAACCTAATGTTTTTATTAGCATCTTTATAAGATTCAGAGGGGAAGCTGAGGCAGCAAATACAGAAGGCTTCCCCAACTGTCCTTTGGTTTTGCAGCAGTAAGGTTATACGGGGTGCCCATGTAAGAGTTCCCCCTTAACCACAGCATTTACCATGGCCTGGGTAACAGGCACATTCAGCAGGTGAATATCCAAATTATCATAAAGATAATCCCACACAGCTTATATACAAAACATATCATCTGCTTCCACTTGGCATTTAGTGGAGGAGGTGAGCGGTCCTCTTTCTCAGGGATACACAGGCCTTAGAGTGGCTTCTGCCGAATCCATTAGGCGAGCTGTTCTCTTGGGAATAAACTACTTTGTGTCTGGATCACGTGACCATCAGCGATTGTTCCACAGTGAGCTGTGGCTCCTCCATCAACCCAAACATGCTTTTCCCCACTGTAGCACCTAAAACCAGATACTGCTCCTAAATTACTCTCACAATCCACTTTAATAAAGGCTCTTCAGGAAGCTGATGTAACGGATCCACAAAATGAAACAACTCCTTCACACTATACTCCCTGATTTCAGTAGTTTCTTGGTTTTGCCCTCCCTCCCACACTGACTACATTCTTGGTGACCACAGGTCTTAGAGGTACTTTCCGTTGTCCTTGCATAATTTTTCCCTTGGTAGGCAGCTTTGAGGCTAGTGACCAAAGCTCAGACTTCGTGAAATCTGAGCTTGGTCCAGCATTAAGGTCTGACCCAGCACTCTCTTTTAATTTCAATTTTAGCTATTACTTATTATTACATTATTGCAATTTTAGCTATTGTAATTTGGCTATCAAAATAACCAAAGGATTAAACATTTCATCTTTTTCTTATTAGTTTCCATTTCCTTATGCATCCAATGAACCAACACACTAGGAACTGGCCGTATCTCTAAATTCCAGAGGTAACTTTTACCTTTAGCAACTGAGAGCAGCAAAGCTGCTGTTCCATACCATGGGTGACCACGTGGTCACCCAGGAATCAAAGGTTCTGCATACCCTGCCTTTTTATCCTTTCTCTTCCCAAACCACATTTCCATGAGCCAGATCCATTCTAGCAAATCTCACCCCATGACACCAAATGTCTAGAAGAAACTCCCTGTGTTAAAAGAAAAAAAAAATATTCAATGACATTTGTTAAAGGCCTGTAAGAAAGACTTTATTCAAGGTGGTGCAGGTTATCTCTAAGGGTATAGGGACTACTATGATGCAATTTTGCAGTAGAGGAAAGAAACTGGGCTCAATTCTAAATACCACATGGGCAAGTGGGTATTTATAGCAATGGAGCAGGGTGGACAGACAAGGTCAGTGGATGGAAAACTGGAAACAACAAGGATAAGGGGGGCTCTGACTAAATAGATCTAAGTGGATTCTTGCTGAAGACAGGCCATGGTGATCAGACATCACCTGGGGGATGGTGGAGGATGAGAAATGGATCAGATATGAAGGATTTCTTGCTAAACTGACTTAGCAGGATTCTTGCTAAAACAGAACTTTACAAGTATATAGATGAGCCTGGATGAAGGTGATTCAGGAGTTTAATTAAATTTAGTCAAAGAATCTTTGTCAGGCCCCTTTCTTGTTCGAGGAAAGAAGAGACATTCTTCTTTCCTCTGAACAATATGTCTATTTTCTCATTCAGTGGCCTTTCACTCATTAAAGACCACGTGAACCTTCTGTAGGGACTTGGTATTAGAGGATATTTCCTCAATAGTGCCAGCAGTCAGGCACTGAATAACAGGAGTTTCTATGAAAATAAAAGAAAAACCAAAATTAACAGACATCCAGTTTCTCAGTCCAGAGGGCAGCCAGTTGGGATTCTTACATTTGAACTTGAAGCATCTTTATATGATACAGTGAGGATGGCAGTGGCCACATGAAGAAATTTCCTGGTTTGCAGTTTGAATGCCTCTGGTGATGGCATTAAGTGTTCTGGTAAACTTTATAAGTGGTCCACACAGCAGGAGGCACAAAGGTTGCCCATATACAATGTGCTGTAGTCTTTTTGTTTTTTTAATCAAGTCATCCAGCTTCAGCTTGCAGGACTGCAGGAAAAGGGCAATTTTAGTTCTCAGTGATGCCACATCAGGAGGGTGGGAGAAAAACTGGAGACATTAGTTTGGAGAGTTACAACCACGTATTGGAGGAAACTAGAATTGAGAATGTGGTAAGGACTAGCCAGTGTGCAAGAAAGATGGAATCCACAAGGGTGCACTGAAGTTTTACACTGAAACAAAAAGAATTTCTCTCTACAGTCAACCTTTTAATTCTTGTTTACAAAATAATTCTGGTCTCATTAGCTTTGTCCTGATTATTCACATAAGTGCAGCAAGAATAGTGACTGACCATACAGGCAGGCTCTTGAGTTGGTTTTGCTGACACTTTTCATAAGGAATCTCAGATTAGGCTTTTAAAAGCCTCTCCAGGCTAGGAAGCTAGCTCAGGAACTAACCAACAGACTTCATCTCCCATTCCTAAAGACTCAGGTGTATTTCTCTCTTCTTGAGGTCCCCAAGATAGCCTAAGGTTCCTGGACTTGCCAGGAAGTGACTTCCCTTACTCACCTATGAGGCTGGGAACCCTGCAAGCCAGACACCAGGCCAGTTTTTCCAAGAGCACTGGTTCCATGAAGTCAACCTTAGTCCCTCAAACCAGATTCTATGCACGGTTCACTCTTAAATATAACATTTCAGTCAAAGCCATGGTAATATACCCAGTGTTTCCAATTATACCCTGTTACAAGACCACATTCTTATTGAACTTACTGAAATTACTACGTTGTCATGAAAATAAGAATACTAGCTAAAAGTTTCTGAATTCTGGAGGAATCAGGTAGGGTGAAAAAAGTAATTGTTTCATCTTTGTTCATAAAGGCATAATCTACCAGATTACTGTTGTAAACTATAGACAACATAAGAGAAAAGAAAAAGGTTATTTAAACCAGAAGAACAAAACATTAAAGAACTAACAATGTTTCAAACAAAGAGTGATAAAAAAAATTTATAGCCATCCTCATTAGTTTATTCAGTCCAATGTAATTATTTCTTGTTCTACTTGATCCTGGGTTAATAGTTTTATAAATCCAGCAGCTTCTTCATTACTTCTGGGAATTCCCTCAGTCTTTGGCATGGCCTTAGGATGCCATCATGAAGCATCCTAGCCTGTGGCTGTTTATGCTTTCAGAGAATCAAGAGTAAAACAACTTGTCTGTGAATGAAAAAAGACTTAAAATGGCCATAAAGTTCTTTTGAGAGTTCATTTGATAAAGAAAATTAGTTATTTATGTGGCATACAATATTTTAACATAATAACCAGACAACAAGGCTATTTCAAATCTTTATGAACTTCATACTTTTCTGTAATACCTATATTATTATATAACATACCCATACACATATAACCTAAGAAGATTTGTCCTCATTTATTTGACTATGCTTCTCATGTAGTTTAAAATACCAAATAAACCTAATTAGTTTAACATACCCTTTTACAACGTGAGAGACATACCCTTTGAGATTTTCCAGGGGCCCTCTGTAGTCTCAAAAGTTAGTTTAAAATAAAAAAGACTCCACTTAGAATTTGATTTTGAGAAGCTGTCAAAAATACCGAAAAGTTTAAGCACTTGACTAAATAAGATCACAGATCACTGTGAAATAATACTTAGCTATCCATTTAAACAGTGACAAAGGATTTCAAAGGCAAATACAGAAAGTCATTTAAAAAAAAAAAACTGAGCTCTTCTAATATTGAGAAAACAATTTTTCAAAGTAATCAAAGACCTGATAAAGATAGGAAATTATACTGATAAGAAACAAAATGTTTCTTTCCTAGGCAGACTACTTAAAAGGTAAAGAAAAACCTTTTTACTGTTTCTTAATAAGAGCAGGCCAATAATCCAATAAAATTGTGGGATTCTAGTTTTGCATTAGTACACTTTTGTGTTTGTTTTTCGGCCGCACTGTGCAGCTTGCGGGATCTTAGTTCCCTGACCAGGGATTGAACCCACCAGGGACTGAACCTGGGCCACAGCAGCGAAAGCACCAAGTCCTAACCACTGGACAACCGGGGAATTCCAGTACAATTTTGATATTAAAGTTCACTTTTTTTGTAACTTATAAATAAATCCATTCAACCTTAACAACTTAACCAAACACAAAATTCCTGTTCTGCAAATCTTCTACAACCATTTTTCTAATATTTATTCAATTTTTGTCCTGTATTTTTCTACCTTAGAATAAAAACATTTTTTCCCTCAACTAAAACACATCCTTCATACCTTGCATACTTTGCATGCAAAGCTATTTCTCTTCATTCTTACGGTTTCTAGTAGTTTCATTTACATATATTGATTATAATTTTTACCATTAATAACTTTTTTTAACAGAGAAAACTAGGAAGTAGGCAATTGTGGTCTGTCATATACCAGTTTTCTGTAGTAGACTACTAAATTTCTAAATACACAATTTCACAGTTTCTACAGGGATATGATTCCCTTTAGTACGTTTTTTCAGTGTAGCAAAAGAATGCTTGCTAAGAGATCCAAACATCTTTAGTTTCTTTATACCATGTAAAAACAAGATGCCAAAAATATATAAACTTAAATTTAGGCTCAATAATGAATGTTTTAGCAGTTTATCTTACTTACAAATGAACTTGATTTTTATTTTAGGCAGATACAACACCAAACAAAGCCAGCTGTCATCTCAAGTTATTTCCCTTTTACTATTTTTACAACACATGCATGTTAGGCAAACATCACAAAAGCAAAAACCTAAGAAGTTACACACATAGTCTTTCTCCCTTTTTTATTTTACTGCCATGCTTGACATACACAAAGCAATTCATTTTTATTGTACATTTTATTCTTAGTTTGGATTTAATGTATCATATTTAATGCTGACAACTCTGAAGACATGCCTGTTTTTATTTTACCAACAATTTTCAAATTAGCTTTATTTATGAAAAATTATCCCAGATCATGAAATGCAAAACACTGAGTTAGTCTATTTCTGAGAGTTTCAGGAATACTTAATTTATGTAATTGCTCACTTATCTCTAAGCCAATTTGAACAGGACTGGATTTTATAAATAAATTTGGTAATACCATCTAGAAGTAGAAAAATATCACACCTCTACAACATATATACAGACATACATAAACATACAGACAGATGCCAACAGAGATCTTACAGTTTTCACTGGAAAACTTTAGTCATAAGTTAGTAAAACATAGTAATACAAACTCACTGCTTTCTATAAAATAATATTCTCCTGTCTTTACATTTTTATGTAAACTGTGTTTATGGCAAATGGGACAAGTTGAGGTTACCTGTTTACCAATTTTGTACACACCACCTTCCCTTGCTCTGATATGTAATCTTATGGAAGCTATGGACCAAATTTTAGATGTTGACCAAGGAGACAGCTAGAGGCTGTCTGGATATCTCCAAAGCCGATACAACTGGTGAAAACATCCAGTCTACTTCCAATTAGCCTTTTTCCTTTTCAGCCTCAAGTAGTTGTTTTTGGGGGTCCCTAAGTTCCTCAACAGTCTCCAGTGGAGAATAGAGGGTCCAAAGCTCAAGTGACTATAAAGACTGAGGTGGAAAAAGGTCTGGCAGGGATGGACATAGGGATGGAGGATGAAGGGATTTTGAGGGGGACATATAGGATTCAAGGGAATTAGAGGGAAGACTGAAGGTGGTGAGAGGGCGAAGGAGGAGCAGAAGCAACAAGAAGGGAGAGGTCTTAGAGGAGCCAGTGTGCAGAGACTGCAACTTTCCCAAAGAGGTCAGTGAAGTTCCACATTATCTTCAACAAAAGCATGCCAAAAAGAATGGAGGTAGACAGAGAATATACTCAATAGGGGTTCAAAAGAAGGTTTGAGTCATCTGATAAGTTCTCATGGGAAAAGCCGGACTCAAGAGAGAGAACAGAGGGGCCTCACCGAGAGCCAGGAAGAAAGACTTTCAGCATAAGGAGTCAGGGAATAATTAAAATACAAACAAACAAACAAACAGCCAAGAAGAAGAGACTTCCAGCCCAAAGAATCAGGGAATAAATAATCCCCACTGAGGAAAAAAAAGCCAGGAAGGAGATATTTCCAGCCTAGTAAACACCTTTCAAACAAAGAAGCCTAGGACTCTGAGCTTTCTTACAGAGAAACCCGGGACTCTAACCCAGCCTGTGTTTCTCTGGGACTCTATTCCATCTTCTGGAGTAGAGTATACAGCTGACCTCTGAACAACACTAAGGTTAGGAGCACGGACCCTCTGCGAAGTTGAAAATCCACATATAGCTTGTAATTGCCTTCCATACGTGCAGTTCCTCTGTATCCAAGGTTCTGCATCCACGGATTCAACCAACCATGGACAGTGTAGTACTGGAGTAGTTACTGTTGAAAAAACTCTGCATATGAGTGGACCCACACAGTTCATACCCATGTTGTACAAGGTCAACCACACTCAGACTCTTAACAATCAAAATCTGTCCTTACCAGCTTCCACGGACGTTTGTCCGGAGCAATGGTTCAGGAGTCGGACTCACCAATGGATCCCCGATCAATCAGTCAGGAGTGAAGATAAAGGCTTCAAAGGTAGATAAAGGCTTCAAAGGTACGCACTTAGGGTCCTGGGTGAGAGGTCCGGGGGTCCAATGATGAATCTGATCCTATCCCGAGTTGTGGCATCATAACTGTTAAAAGGAAAAAAATACTCAATGATACTTGTTAAAGCATGGTAAGGAAGACTTTGGGGCACGGGGCTTTCTTGATAAGTACAGGAATCACTGCAATGAAATTCTGAGGTGGAGGAAAGAGATTGGGCTTAACTCTGAATACTCCATGAATAAGAGAAAACTTATAGCTAAGGAGCAGAGTGGGGTCAGTGAACGGAAAATTACTAAGACAAAACATCAGGGTAAGGGGGTTTTTAACTAAACAGACCCAACAGGATTCTTGCTGAAGACAGGCCAGGGTAATCAGATATGACCTGGGGGATGGTGTAGGAGGAGGAATCTGATCAGACATTGAGAGTGGGGTATTCCTACTAAACTGACTTAGCAGGGATATTGCTAAAACTGCATTTTACAAAGATGTGCACAGATGGCCCAGGATAAGGTTCAGCAGCCTGACTAAAGTTTGGTCAAGCAAAAAAATTTTGTCCCTGGTTTCTTCCTTCACTCACATATACAGTGCTTCTGACATCAGATGTGTGCTTTTTCCCACCAACCAATTCCCCAATACCAGCTGAATGTCCTGCAATTCAATTCTGACACTAACTGGAGTTAGTGCAGACCTCACTGGTTAATGGCTCAGTCCCACAAGATGGCCTCCCACTTCAGACATCAATCACAAGTAGTAGGTTACCCACAACTTCTGTCCAACTTGGCTACAAATTAGAGGGTCCCACAACCCCCTCCTGGGATTCAAGCACCTGCTAGAACAGCTCACAGAACTCAGGAAAACACTTACTTACTTTTTACTGGTTAACTATATAATAAAAGACATGACAATGGACAAAGACGAACAGCCAGATGACGACATACATAGGGCAAGATCCAGAAGGGTCCCGTGCAGGAGTGTCTGTCTCCATGGAGTTGGGATACACCACCCTCACAGCATACCTCCTACTAGGTGTGTTCAATAACTCAGAAGCTCTCTGAACTCCAAACTTGGAAAATTTTTATGGATGCTTCATCACATAAGCATGATCAATTACTACCTCAATCTCTAGCCCCTCCCCTCTTTCAGGAGGATGGGGGGGTGGGGCTGAAAGGTCCAAGCTTCTAATCACAGCTTGGTCTCTCAGCCCCCATCCTGATGCTATCTAGGAGCCCACCAAGAGTCACCCGATTAGGTCAAAAGATACTCCTATCACCCAAGAAATTCCAAGAGATGTAGCAGCTCTGTGTCAGGAATCAGGGTCAAAGACCAAATATAAAAACAAAAGGCTCTCCTAGCTCTCCTATCACTTTGGAAATTATTGACACAAGGGTTTCAGGGGCTCTGTGCCAGTAACAGGGGGCAGATATATATTTTAAAACCCAGGATCAATGAATTTTGTCTACCACCTTTCTGATGATTGCCACAAGTTTGAGCACTGGAGTCTGAATCACTAATACATTTAAAGCACTGCATGTGTTTTAATAATTCAAAACTAAATAAAGAAACCCACGTGTACTTGCTGGTTTTACGACTGAAAACAGCTGATGAAAAATGTTACATTTCTCAGTTTAAAACAGCACAATCCCATCTTTTAATATTTTAAGAGTTTTTCTGCTAATGTAAGACTTCCATCCAATTACATTTCTACAAGAGAATTGCTCTCCAAGGCATTTCACTTCAACTGAAAATGTCAATTTCATTATAGGACATTTAAAATTTTTGAATGTCATTTGGCTTTAGGCAATTTGTCTTGATTAAATAAAAATCAAACCTAGACACAAAATAAATGTATCTTACATAAAACTATTTCTAATTATTGTTTATTTACCAATGGAGGAGCTTAAAAAGTAGGCCACATTATTTCAATTATAGCTAAATGAAGCTCTGTTGTTTTTAAATCTGCACCAGATTTAGTCTGTCATCACGTAGCTGTTTCAGGAATTTCTTAGAAAAAGGTACTTACTGCATTACTAAGATGTTATGCGAGGTTTAATTCCGACTATGCCGCACATTGATATGCACTTTTACATGTTATTTGCAGCAACAGAATCGGAATTAGCTACAGGTGTCACTATCATAAAACAATAGGCAACACCTCATTACACTGTCGATCTATGCTACTACAACATTTGGTTATTTACGTTGCCTTAATTTTTCAAGGAATTTATGAGGTAGCTTTCTTTTCTATCTAACAGAGCCTATTTGCAAATGTGTAAATGCTTTAACCTATGCAAAGAGACATTCTATTTGTATTCCATTTCCAATGAAAATCCAAACAGCCCCTCATACTTTAATCACACCTCGAGCTTGTATGTGTGTCTGTGTGAGACAGGTCTTTTTTAGAAATGACTCTATTAGAAGTCTGTCAATTAATAAACACGTTGCTCAGTTAGCGGCAGAGAAATAACTGTTAGTGGTTAAGAAGCCCCACAATTGCAGCATTTAATACCTACTGTTGCTCCTAATGCCACCAGGCTTACTCAGACTAATGAACTCTCCAGGTGCCACTGTCTAACACAGGCCTGTCAAGATGAGCACTCAGCAGTAGAGTCTCCAGAAGAATTCATCCAACCACTGTCCTTGCTTCTCATACATAAACAAAGAGGACTGATTTTTAAGTTCTTTGCCACAAGAAAATGCACTGAAAACAAAACATCACTTAATTTTGTAACGGATACGCCTCCCCGTCTTTACAGGGAATCCTAAATTAGATCAAAACTTCTATTTGTAAAGATCTTTGTTCAAGGTGGTACTGGATGTAGTTAACATTAAGTTTTAACCCACTTAAGCAGCAAAAATACAGCACAAAATTAGCCAAAACGTGAACTACAGCCAAAAAAAAGTCAAGAAGTCTTTGTGATCGTGGTTATAAAATCACGTGCCTGGGAGCCAGCACTGGATGATGCAGCCCAAAGTGGGCGAGGAGCCCCAACCATTCAGAGCCAATGCCGGCACCCTGGACCAGTGAGCTCTTAACAACATCCCCGCCCCAATTCTTCCCAGCCCAGGAATCACAGACTCCCTGGTCCCAAGAATTTTAAACCCTGGTGTTCACACAAGTCTCTAGAACCTTAACACCAGGTTTTCAGGCTCCCCACACCCCCCCCCAAAAGTTCACAATATCGCAATGGCGATGTTCTCATCCTTCAGAACGTAGGCTCCCGACCGCGCCCTCCGACCAGGCCCGTCTCCCTCCTGTCCGTCTGGGAGGGGGAGCACCCGCTTTCCTTTGGTCCCCCCGCCCGGCAACTCTACTCACAGGCTGACGGCGTCTGGGGGCAGCGAGCTCGACAGCGCCCTCCAGCTGGGCGCTGGTAGTTTCCTGCGACTGCAATCCAACAGAGGGATGCGGCAGGAGCAGGGCGCGGGGCAGAGGCCTGCCCGGGCGGCCGGCAGCAGGAAGAGGACCGCCTGGGCGAGCAAGAGCACCCGGGAGAGCAGTCCGGACCCACACTCCAGCAGCGGCTCCTCCCGGACGCCTTGGGGCGCCGGCGCCATTTTTCCCCACCCCCCCGACCTGGACCCAGCCGAGAGGAGACGCCAGCTAGAAACGGCAGCTCCGCGGAGACGCCTGGCGGCTGCGCGACCACCCAGAGGAACAGCGGTCGCCTGTACCCTCTAAAGGCAGGCGAGGGGCGGATACGGCGCAGCAGCGGGGGCGGCGGCCGAGGACACAGCGCTGAGGCCCTAAGGACGACGCTCCTCTGCCCCGCCCCGCGACGCAACGTCTTCACGCACAGGATCCAACCAGTCGGTGCCACAGGACGAGGTCGCGTCGTGGGCGGGGCCCCACGTGGGGCGGAGCCGGAGGCTGCGCGCTCCTTAAGGAGGACTTTTCAGGCGCTCAGCGTTTTGGGGCGCCCCCTGGAGTTCTGCTGCCGTTCCTCCGCTGGAGGGCGCAGTGGCTCCTTAGGAGGGAGTGGAGGGCTGAAGCGCTGAAATCCGAATTCCTCATTTGCGACGTATCTACTATAGTAGTAGAAAAGGATCTTTTATCTTCTCTGGGTACCAGGAAAGGGGAATGGCGGAAGGGGTGCCTTCCAAGTTGTAAACACTAAGCGGGGCACGGGAGCTTTCATGTAGCCCTTCGACCTCCAGAGCCGAGCTGGGCCCTCCTCTTCCCCTCCTGCTGGTCTGCGGTTTCTGCAGTCTTGCGAGTGGGCGGCAACTCCCACTCTTCTAACAGGAAGCGTGTTACAACTCTCAGTTGGCGGGCTCTTATGCTCTTCAAGGCTGACACCCTGTTTTTTCATGTATGTACCTCCAGCTTCTGTTCTGTCTTGGAGTTCAATAAATACTGATGGAGTTGCACCTGCAAGGCATGCCTTTAAGGAAAATACTCTTCTTTCCTCTGAGAATGCTGTCCTGTATTTACACTCTCAGAGAAGCAAGCAGGACGTGTAGATAGAGAGGGTGTTGAAAAAAAAAGAAAAAAAAAAAGAGGGTGTTGAACTGTCAACAAAGTAAAGGCTGAGTGTGAGGAATTTCTTTTATTCTGAAGCAGAGGCTGTGGAAAACCTGTGAAGTCTGTGGAACAGTGAAGTCTGGCCACCTTGTTAGCGCAAATTTGTGTGTCCGACGCACAGTGAGGCCAAACAAACTGAAACGTCAGAGTTTGGAGCAGAGAAAGATTTATTATAGGGCCATGCAAGGAGACAGGTAGCTCAGGCCCAAAAAATCCCTGAGCGCCGTGAAGGGTTTCAGCAAAGCACTTTTAAAGACAGGGTGAGGGAGGGCGTTGCAGGGTATATGATCAGCTCAGCACAATTCTCTGATTAGCTGATGGTGAGGTAAAAGGGTGGTGTCACAGGGGTTAACATTATCAGTCCTTAGGCTCCAGGAGGCCTGGGGCTATGTGCTCTTGGGCATCAAGTAGTTAACATCTCCCATTGTGTGTGTGTGTGTGTGTGGAGGGGGGTCCACACCTGTAAAACAACTCAGCAGATGTGCATCAAATACTGTTATCTATGTACTTCATAGAAGAGCTGAAGCAGAGGATATGGGGGAAGGCCTGTCCCAGGAAGGCCCCATAGGGTCCTGCTCGGTTACAACCTTACGCTTACTCAGCCATGTGTTAAGTCCAACATTATGGATAAGACTTTAAGAAGAATAGCTATAGGACTTCCTAGGTGGCGCAGTGGTTAAGAATCTGCCTGCCAATACAGAGGTCATGGGCTGGATCCCAGCTCCAGGGAGATGCTGCAGAGCAACTAGGCCTGTGTGCCAAAAAAAAAAGAGTTATTGTTTACTTACATTTAGTCCTTTTATGCCCCTCAAGGAGCTTTTGCGTCTGTTACATTGTTTGATCCCTCAACAACTGTGAAATTGGCAAGACAGTTATTGCTGATGAGGAAACAAGCCCAGAGGTTAAACAAACAGTGATAAACAGAGGCATGCTGGTATTTCTATGGGTTTTCTGACCCTTGTAAATTAAAAACCTGAGCAGGTTAAAAAAAATGATAGTGTCTAGGTCATAGGGTTGTCCTAGAAGGTAACTGAAATCAATCTTTCCATGGCAGGTTTGTAGTCACAATTATGCTTTTAAAGACTTTCTCCGTTTCTTAATATTGAAATATTTCTTGGAACCAAGGACATATCCAATGCTCCAATCCAAACTGAACTTTTAAAACCAAGACAGCAGAGTGAAACTTACTCTTAGCCTCACTTCCCTGGCTGTTGAGAATGCTTAACAGCCTCCATTAAGAAGCTGGGCATAGGCAAGAGAGCCACAAAAAAAAAAAAAAAAATTGGGGCATGTTATTACCACTCTGTGTTATAGCTTCAAAGCTTCCCTATGGGCCCTTTAGAAATTCATACTAACCTGTGTCTTCCCCAATAAGTGGTGCAGGTCAAACCAGCTAGGAGTCCCTCCTAGCTCTTAATTCCTTCTGCACATTATTTTTTTACCATTTTGATAGCATTTATGTGTACCTTATATATCTTTGTATTCCTATATGGACTAGCACAGTACCTACACAATAACAAACATTCAATACATGTTTGATAAATGACTAGATGATGAGATTATTTTACACTCTACTTGTTATCTAAAAATTTTTCTTTTAAAACTTTCTTGGTATGAAAAATCTCAATATATGTAGCAATAATCACAATATAAGCCCCCATATAGACAACTAGATTTAGCAAATACATGTTTTTAATAAAGAGTTTAGTGATTCATTTCTCATTAAAAATGGAGTAGTTTTTGTATTCATTGCCCTAGGATTATCTAATTAATCCTTGGGTGCCAAAGGACCTGGGCAGAGTTTTTAGAGTTCAGTGTGACATATAAGCAGAGATAACTCAGCTCCAGACTGCTGAAGAAAACTGCTCACTTTGGATCCCTTGTTCCAGACCTTTGTTTAAATATCAGACCTTTGTATGAGCACTACCCCCTTAAAATTTAGCTGCCCCATCTCCCATTATCTATCTCCCATTATCTCTCCCATTGTCTCCATTTCAGTACAGAGACATATGTACTGAAATAGTTGTATGGTTTTTCTTCTTCAACACACACATATATATATACACTAGAACAATATGTGATATGTAATATAGGTCACATATGCCATATAAGATATATGTAAATATCTGCTATATGAGATATATATGTATGTAAAACATAATATTCTAGACATATTCATTATATAAACTCTTTGCCAGCTTGGAATATATGAACTTCCTTAAGCTGATAAAGGGTATCTACCAAAATCTACAACAAATTTCATATTTAATAGTAAAACATTAAAAATGTTTATTTTATACGGGGATATGTGTATAAAAACAGATGATTGAACTTGGTGTACCCCCCCCCCAAAAAAAAAAAGACTTCAAAAAAAAAATGTTTATTTTACATTAGGATCAAGACAAGGATGCCTATCACTACATCTATACAACAGTGTACTAGAGGTTGTAACCAGTGCAGAAAGAGGTCCTAACCAATGCAAACAAAAATATTAAAGGTATAAGGATTTTTTTAATTGACCTATAGCTGATTTACAATATTATAATTTACAATATTTTTGTAGATATTCTTCAATATTTTTACAGACTATATGCCATTTAAAGTTATTACAAAACAATGCTTATATTTCCTTGTATTGTACAATACATCCTTGTTGCTTATCTATTTTATACATAGTAGTTTGTATCTGTTAATCTCATATCCCTATGTTGCCCCTCTCCCTTCCCTCTTCCCAATGGTACCAACTAGTTCTTTCTCTATATCTGTATGTCTGTTTCTTTTCTGTTACATTCCCTAGTTGGTTTATTTTTTAGATTCCACATATAAGTGATAACAGAGTATTTATCTTTCCCTGACTTATTTCACTAAGCATAATAGTCTCTAGTTGCATCTACATTGTTGCAAATGGCAGAATTTCATTCTTTTTTATGGCTGAATACTATCCCATTATATGGATATACCACTTCTTCTTTATCCATTCATCTATTGGTTGACACTTAGGTAACTTCCATATGTTGGTAATTGTAAATAATGCTGCAATGAACATTGGGGTACATGTATCTTTTCAAATGAGTGTTTTTGGGTTTTTTTGTTTTTTTGATATATACCCAGGAGAGGAATTGCTGGGTCATATGATAGTTCTATTTTTAGTTTTTTGAGGAACCTCCATACTGTTTTCCATAGTTGCTGCACCAATTTACATTCCCATGAACAGTGTACACGCATTCCTTTTTTGCCACATCCTTGCCAATATTTGTTATCTGTGGTCTTTTTGATGATAGCCGTTCTGACCGGTGTGAGATGTTACCTCATTATGCGTTTGATTTGCATTTCTCTGATGATTAGCAATGTTGAGCATCTTTTCATGTGCCTGTTGGCCATCTGTATGTCTTCTTTGGGAAAATGTCTACTTCAATCTTCAGCCCATTTTTTTATTGGATTATATGGTTTTTTGGTATTGAGTTGTATGAGCTGTTCATATATTTTGGATAGCAACCCCTCGTAATCACATCATTTGCAAATATTTTATCCCATTCAGTAGGTGGTCTTTTCATTTTGTTAATGGTTTCCTTTGCTGTGCAAAAGCTTACCTTTAGGTCCTTAATCCATTTTGAGTTTATTTTTCTATATGGTGTAAGGAAATGTTCTAATCTCATTCTTTTACATGTAACTGTCCAGTTTTCCCAGCACCACTTATTGAAGAGACTGTCTTTTCACCATTGTGTATTCTTGCCTCCTTTGTTATAGATTAATTGAACATAAGCACATGGGTTTATTTCTGGCTCTCTATTCTTTTGCATTGATCTATGTGTCTTTTTTTTTTTAAGTGCCAGTATAAAGGCATAAGAATTTTAAAAGAAGAAACAAAACTACCCTTACTTACAGAGGATATGATTGTCTGGGGGAAATAATGCAAAAATTCTTCAAGTAAACTATTGGAACTAATAAAAAGTTTCAACAAGGTTGTGCCTACAAGATCAACATATTAAAGTCAATATTATCCTAATAGGTCAGCAATAATAAAGTATAATTTTAAAAGATAGCATATGTAATAGCAATAAAAACTAAAAGAGTCTTAGGATAAACGAAAAGATACCTAGATCTAACAAAAAAGTACAAGAGAAAAAGTATCAACATACAGAGAACATTATAAAACATTATTGAAAAGTATTTTTAAAAAGACTTGAGGGCTTCCCTGGTGGCGCAGTGGTTAAGAATCCGCCTGCCAAAGCACGGGATACAGGTTCAAGCCCTGATCTGGGAAGATCCCACATACCGTGGAGGAACAAAGCCTGTGTGACACAACTATTGAGCCTGCGCTCTGGAGCCCAGAAAGCGGCAGCTACTGAAGCCCGCCGCCTGGAGCCCATGCTCCACAACAAGAGAAGCCACCACAATAGTAAGCCCATGCACTATAATGAAGAGTAGCCCCTGCTCTCCACAACTCCAGAAAACCTACGAGCAGCCACGAAGACCCAACGCAGCCAATAAATTTAAATAAATTAATTAATTAAATTAAAAAAAACAAAAAGACTTGAGTGCTCTCATTGCAGGAGCCCCTAGGTTCAATCCCTGGTCAGGGAACTAGATCCCACATGTATGCCGTAACTAAGAGTCCACATACCACAACTAAGAAGACTGCATGCCACAACTAAGAAGCCCACAATCTGCAACAAAGACCCAGCACAGCCAAAATAAATACATAAATAAAATAAATATTAAAAAAGAAAAGACTTAAGTAGATAGAAAGTTTTACTATGCTTTTACACTGAAAGAATGATTATTATAAAGATGTCAATTCCCTCAGGTCAATTCGTAGATTGAATGCAATCCCACTAAAAATCAGAAATGTACATTTATTGCAGGGGGAAAATAATAGCAAAGACACTCTTGGATTGAAAAAATGTAGAATTGGCTTTACCAGATGTCAAGATAGGTTTAAAGTGGTAGTAATGAAAAAGTGTAGTATTGGGGGAATTCCCTGGTGGTCCAGTGGTTAGGACTCTACACTTCCACTGCAGGGGCACGGGTTTGATCCCTGATTGGGCAACTAAGATCCCACATGCCATGAGCATGGCCAAAAGAAAAAAAGTGTAGTATTAATTTGAAGAGATACATGCACTCCAATGTTCATAGCAGCACTATTTATTTACATTGCCAAGATATAGAAGTAACCTAAGTGTCCATCAACAGATGAATGGATAAAGAAGATGTGGTGTGTGTATATGTATACACACGATGGAATACTACTCAGCCATAAAAAAGAGTGAAATATTGCCCTTTGAAATAACATGGATGGACTTGGAGGGCGTTATGCTAACTGAAATAAGTCAAAGAAAGACAAATTCTGCAAAATATCACTTATATGCAGAATCTAAAAAATAAAACATACTAGTGAATGTAACAAAAAAGAAACAGACTCACAGATACAGAGAACAAACTAGTGCTTACCAGTGGGAAGAGGGAAGGGGGAGGGCAAAGTAGGGATAGGGGATTAAGAGGTACAAACTACTACGTACAAAATAAATAAGCTACAACACAGGGAATAGAGCCAATATTTCATAATAACTATAAGTGGGGTATAACCTTTAAAAGCTGTGAATCATTATGTTTTACACATGAAACATATAGTGTTGTACATTTAACTATACCTCAATTTTTTTTTCCTTGCCACAGTGAAAGTTAAATAGACTTTTGGTACATAAGAGAGACTCGATTGAACATTTGACTATGACACAGGTAAAACTTCAGATAAGTAGAGAAAGGATAGACTTTTCAATAAATGGGGCTAAGATCACTGGATAATCATATGGGAAAAAAATGAAATTGGATCCTTTCTGACACCATACACAAAAATTAATTCAAGACCTAAAAATGAAAGGCAAAATCATGAAGTTTTTAGAAAAGAAGAGTAAAGACTATCGTTTTCACTTTGGAATACAAAATGATATCCTAAAATGGAAAAAATAGTTATTCATAAATAAAAGCATGATAAATTTTAATACTTAAAAATAAATTTTAATTCACAAAAGACACCATAAAAAGATATTTGCAACATTCTTAACCAACAAAGTATCCAAAATTTGCAAAACAATTCAACAAATCAATGAGATAAAGGCAAAAACACTAAAGAAAACTCGACATAAGATTTTAACATGCTCTTGAAAAGAGAAAGAAATACAAATAGTCAAAAAGCATATGAAACATTGCTCAATCACATTATTTGCCAGAGAAATAGAATAATAAAACCACAATGAAATACCACTACACACATCAGATTAACAAAAATTACAAAACCTGACAGTCCCAAGCATTAGTAAGAAGTGGAGCAATGAGGTGTCTCATAGTGGGAACTGGAATTAGCGTAACCCATTGGAAAGCAGCGCACCATCACATAGTACAGCTGAAGACGTACGTATGTCATGATCCAGCAATTCTACTTTTAGGTGTACACCTTATAGATAGGCATGCTTATGCATCTAGATACATGTACCAAAATGTTGATAGCAGTGTTAGTATAAGTGCCAAAAACTGGAAACCACCCAAACATAATGTTGAGCCAAAAATCCAAGTTACAAAACATAATGTTGAGCCAAAAATCCAAGTTACAAAAGAGTGCATACTACAGTATTCTTTTCATATAAAGCTTAAAAACAAGGAAAACTATTTTATTTAAAGATGCGTACATAGGCAGTAAAACCATCAAGAAAAGCAAGGAGGGACTTCCCTGATGGTTAAGAATCAAAGACGACACAAACAGATGGAGGGACCTACAATGTTCCTGGATTGGAAGAATCAACATCGTGAAAATGTCTGTACTACCCAAAGCAATTCACAGATTCAATGCAATCCCGATCAAATTACCAATGGCATTTTTCACAGAACTAGAGCAAGAAATCTTACGATTTGTATGGAAACGCAAAAGACCCCGAAAAGCCAAAGCAATCTTGAGAAGGAAAAATGGAGTGGGTGGAATCAGGCTTCCTGACTTCAAACTATACTACAAGATCAAGACAGTATGGTACTGGCACAAAAACAGAAAGGACGATCAATGGAATAGAATAGAGAACTCAGAAGTAAGCCCAAACACATATGGGCACCTTATCTTTGACAAAGGAGGCATGAGTATACAATGGAAAAAAGACAGCCTCTTCAATAAGCGGTGCTGGGAAAATTGGACAGCAACATGTAAAAGAATGAAATTAGAACACTTCCTAACACCATACACAAAAAGAAACTCCAAATGGATTAAAGACCTACATGTAAGGCCAGACACTATAAAACTCCTAGAGGAAAACATAGGCAGAACACTCTATGACATCCATCAAAGCAACATCCTTTTTGACCCACCTCCTAGAATCAGGGAAATAAAATCAAGAATAAACGAATGGGACCTCATGAAACTTCAAAGCTTTTGCACAACAAAAGAAACCATAAACAAGACTAAAAGGCAACCCTCAGAATGGGAAAAAATAATTGCCTATGAAACAACAGACAAAGGATTAACCTCCAAAATATACAAGCAGCTCATGAAGCTTAATACCAAAAAAGCAAATAACCCAATCCACAAATGGGCAGAAGACCTAAATAGACATTTCTCCAAAGAAGACATACAGATGGCCAACAAACACATGAAAAGATGCTCAACATCACTCATCATCAGAGAAATGCAAGTCAAAGCCACAATGAGGTATCACCTCACACCAATCAGAATGGCCATCATCACAAAGTCTGGAAACCACAAATGTTGGAGAGGGTGTGGAGAAAAGGGACCTCTCCTGCACTGTTGGTGGGACTGTAAGTTGGTACAGCCACTATGGAAAACAATTTGGAGGTTCCTTAAAAAACTACAAATAGAACTACCATATGATCCCGTAATCCCACTCCTGGGCATATACCCAAAGAAAACCATAATCCCAAAAGAAACTTGTACCATAATGTTTATTGCAGCACTCTTTACAATAGCCAGGACATGGAAGCAACCTAAATGCCCATCAACAAATGAATGGATACAGAAGATGTGGCATATATATACAATGGAATATTACTCAGCTATAAAAAGGGATGAGATGGAGCTATATGTAATGAGGTGGATAGAACTACAATCTGTCATACATAGTGAAGTAAGTCAGAAAGAGAAGGACAAATATTGTATGCTAACTCACATATACGGAATCTAAAAATGGTACTGATGAACTCAGTGACAAGAATAAGGATGCAGATACAGAGAATGGACTGGAGAACTCGAGGTATGGGAGGGGGCGGGGGGTGAAGGGGAAACTGAGACGAAGCGAGAGAGTAGCACAGACATATATATACTACCAACTGTAAAATAGTCAGTGGGAAGTTGTATAACAAAGGGAGTCCAACTCGAGGATGGAAGATGCCTTAGAGGACTGGGGCAGGGAGGGTGCGGGGGACTCGACGGGGGGGAGTCAAGGAAGGGAGGGAATACGGGGATATGTGTATAAAAACAGATGATTGAACCTGGTGTACCCCCCCCCAAAAAAAATAAATAAATAAATAAATAAATATAAAAAAAGAATCCACCTGCCAATGCAGGGGACAGGGGTTTGATCCCCGGTCTGGGAAGATCCCACATGCCACGGAGCAACTAAGTCCGTGAGCCACAACTACTGAGCTCAATCACCACAACTACTGAAGCCCAGGCACCTGCAGCCCGTGCTCTGCAACAAGAGAAGCCACCGCAATGAGAAGCCTGTGTACCGCAACAAAGAGTAGCCCCTGCTCTCTGCAACTAGAGAAAGCTCGTGCACAGCAACGAAGACCCAATGCAGCCAATAAATTAAATAAATAATAAAATTTTTTTTAAATTTAAAAAAAAGAAAAGCAAGAAAATTATAAAAGCTAAGAGTGGTGACTTCTACAGAAGAGGAGGACAATTGTGATGGGTGCCACTTGCAGTTCTGGTACTTGACACTAGGTATGTCTCCTCCATAATCTCCTCTTTGCTGCTGGTTAGAATCTGAATATGTATTAGTGACCCAGCTTTGACTATATGAGATAGTAATATGCCCAAGAGGATGGCAGACCCACAAGATAGCATGAACCTGGATCCCTCATTGTCGATGTACAGCAAAACCAACTCAGCAATGAGGACTACTCATCTCTGGACTGTTTTGTGAGAAAGATATATAAATGTCTCTGTTCTTTAAACCACTGTATTTTAGGGTGCCTTTGCTATGGCATCTCCGTCTTCACTAACACAGAAATATTTTGTAACCGTGACTCAAAGAGCACCAACTAGATGGAGAAATAATAAATCTGACTACACTAAAATGAAAGATATCTATACCACAGAACACCATAAACAGCATGAAAAGACAAGCTGTGGTTAAAAGAAGATATTTAAAATGCATATCCAGAGTATAAAAAAAGTTCCTCAGATCAATGGAGAAAAGATAACCTAATAGAAAAATAGACAAATGAAATAAACATGAAATCACAGAAGAAGCCAAATGGCCAAATAAACATATTAAAAATGTTCAATTTAAACAGCATTCAGATAAGTGCAAATTAAAACCACACACACACACACACACACACACAAAATACCATCCACATCCAAAAATTGGCAAATATAACAAAAATATTAAAGTCTAACTATACCATATTTGGCATGAACAGCAGGAACTCTTGTACCCTGTTGTGTAGCAGCTTAATCAATATAACCACTCTGGAGAATAACTTTGAAAGATACAGTAAAGTTGAAGTTGCACATTACTATGATGCAGTGATTCCATTCCTACATATACATTCTAGAGAAACTCTTGCAAAGGGACATATACTTGAATGTTAATTGCAGCATTATTTATAATAGCTGAAAATTGGAAGCAACCTAAAAGTCCATCAACAAGAAAATAGATAGATGTAGTAGCACCAAACATAAATCTTTAAACTTAATGGCAAATGGAAAAAAGCAAACTGCCAATAGATATGTGCAGTATGTCCAAAATATACAAAGATAAAAATACACACATATGTAGTAAAAAAAAAAAAAAAAAAAAAACCAAAAACATGAATGTGAATAATAAACACCAGACTCAAGAATGTTGTGGAGAGGTGTGGGGGGGGGGGGGGTGTGTGAGCACATGCTTTAAACTGTCTTTATGTGAGAAGAAATCAGCCTCTGCATGTGGGCCTCCAGAGAGGGAAGCAAAACTTCATGAAAGACCCTTTCTGTGTTCCTGTAGACTTGCAAACGGTCCTATTTACAATTCTGTTTTAGTTTAGTCTCCTTCCCTACACTGTAACTTTTTTCAAGTTATACACAAACATACAGCAATGGTTCTTGAATTTCAGCAAGTATCAGAATCACCTGAAGGGCTTATTAATACACAAACCCCAGAGTTTCTGATTCAGTAGGTGTGAGGTGACACTTGAGAATTTGCATGTCTAACAAGTTCCTAGGTGATGCTGAAGTAGCTGCTCCACGGACCACACTTTGAAAACCCCACTTTGAGACCTATAGTAAAGTCTATTATTCACAGAAAATGTGTTTTTGTGGTTGTGGGGAATTAGGAGACAAAGCAGTGAAAGAAAATGTGGCATTCTCTACATTCACCTTGGGCTGAGGCCAGCATAGAAGCTCATAATTCTAGGTGGTGAATAAGAGTGCTGACAGTGCAGCAGGTAGGAGCCAGGTGTCAGTGGAATGAGTTTGATTCGAATTCCCTTTTCCCTAAATATACGCCTGAACAGGTACCTATGATGCAACTGGTTGAGAAAGTAGCTTGGCTGACTGCGCCCCTACCCTCACTGCCCCACCTCCCCCATCCTCAGCAGTAACTCCAGTTTCATAATCTGAAGGGGTGGGGTGGGGTTGGGGGGTTGAACAAGCTGACTCTATTGTGTGCCCAACAAACCAACTGTCCGTGGGCTGCTTGAGCTTCTGAGCTGACTTGTGAGTCCGTGCGCTTATTTTCAGCTAGCTGGGCCACTCCCCAGGCCTGCTCCTTTATCCTTCCCAGGCTGGGAGGGAAACTACTCCCACGCTGGATGAGGCACTTGTGATGCTTTAATGGACTCTTGGGAAGCTTGGGGTTTGGATATTCTCAGCAATCAGCAGGAGCAGTCGTGCGTTTCTGGGCCCTCCAGCTTCACCCTGTTCACCAGCCTTCTAGGCCTGGAATGTACCCGCAAACTCTTTAGCTGACTAAAAGCTCAGGGAACTTGTGTGCGTGTCTGCATTTGTGTGTGCGTGTGTGTGTATACGCACACGTGCATGCCCAAGGGGGAGCCAAAGGCCAGTGCACAGAAGAAAGCCAGAGGCTTCTGGCTGGTCATTATCTCCAGGTCAGAACCTTCCAGTCGCTAAATGGGACCCTGGGACCCTGCCAAACAGCCAGACTCTCACTCTGTATAATGAAGTGCTCACTGATTATCCTGACGATGCACCAAAAGACTGGGGCCCGTGGTGGTCCATCTGCTGCCAACTCTGCTTCCTTGTTTACTCCCCTGTGGAAATGAGGATGTCCCTGCAGCTCCCCCACGACCTCACTTCCCCAGCATAACGCACATCCCCAAGGACCCTCTTCCTGGGGATTGAACTGAAATGACAGCAACGGTTTATTAATTGGACTAATGAGAGGCTTAGGCAGCGAGAGAAAGAGAAGCTGAAAGAGTGAGAAGGAAGGGGATGTAGACAGGAACATCTACAGCACAGCAGTTGAGGACAAGATTTCAGGTTGGGACAAGCAGCTCACTTTCTATGTGCTTGGGGAGTGGGCAGGCAGGGATTTGAGGATGGTTTTACAACACTCACACTTTTTATAGGAAACACAGTAATTTTTCATCAGCAAAGTGTAGCATCCCCATTTCCTGTGATCGGAGCACTGTATTGTTTTAGGAGTGTTATCTCAGTTAACCTTCACAAGATCCATATGAGATGGGAATCCTTATATTCATTTTGCCCATGAGACCCAAAGAGGTTTCCCCAAAGTCACACTTGTAATGAATAACAGAGCCCAAACTCTTTACTACTGCCGTTGTGGGGAGTGGTAGGAAATAAGGCTCCAAGTGTACATAAATGTAGCTCTTACTGAGCATTCCTCTATTTCAGGCAGAGAGTGCTAAACCCTTTATATGTAGCAGCATGTTCAACCTTGTAAGACAGGTTTATTGTCCTTGTCTTACAGATGAGGAAATTTAGGCTCAGAGAGGTAAAGTAATTTGCCAAAGGCCACACAACTCAGGTAGGTGGAGAGCAAGAGTTTGCTAGCACTCCACCTACCTGAGTTCTTACTTTGTTGCCTCCTTTAATCTCTCTTTGCCCTGAGCTCCTGCAGGCTTCTTACATAAGACAAGGCTGATTGCAGGAATGGTAGAACAGTTTATTTTTCTCTAGTGGAAGTTCCAGTCTGACGTAGAGGATAGGGATTGCCATGAGATTTAAACTGTGGAGCTGAAGCTTAACCAAGCAAGCTTGGAGGATCAGTTGCCAGGACCTGAGGCTAGAAGCTTATAAAGGACGCAACTGCAAGTGTTCCTTCAGGGCAACCTAAATCCGGCTCACTCCCCTCTCCAGATAGAGGCTTGAGGGAGTTGTTAATAGCAAGACGTCTCCCTCAACATTTTAAGATTTAAAAAAATGTTTTTCTGTCAACGAGGCCGACAGGGTGATCTGCACTGGTAGCTGCGTCCTTCCTGTTTGTCCTTCTGAAGCAGTTCCAGCTGACCAGCCACTGGGAACCTGATGCTGAAGCAGCTGGTAATGGGCTGCAAAACAACATGAGGAGGCCTGGCAGGCAGGGGTCAACGCCCTCCGGGGACTGTGGGCCTGCCTTGCAGAGAGAAGAGCCAAGGACTAAAGACACAGGAGCACAGCTGATGTGTGCATATCTAGCTGTCCTCTGCTCTGGGCTTCTTTTGTTTTTTGCAAAAAATATGAAATGCTTGTAAGGCAAGTTCAAACCATATGGAAGAATATAAAGTATAAAGTGAAACTGCCCCTCCCAGATACTCCCACCCACCATAACCGCTGCTAACTATTTGCTGTCTATCTTTTCATACCTTTTTCTGCTAAATCCTGGCATAACTATGAGCTTACCTTTTAAATTTTTTATTATCTGATACAAAATGGGATTGATATGTTGACCTTCAATTTGATAACTAGCTCTCCAAAATTTTATACCAATTTACACTCCCACCAAGAGTATATGAAAGGACGCATTTCCTCCCATCCTAGCCAACAGTGACATATTTTGTAGTTTAAAAGAAAAAATGCTAGTATGTAAATTGTAAAAATCCTCTCCCACTCTTTCCCTTTCCTTCTGTCCTTCCACCTACTTTCTATTAAATTCACAACCTCTGACCCATGCAAATTACACAGAATTCCAAAGGTTTGTCGGTAGATGGGAAAACAAGGGGAGGGGAAATTTATGGCTCATTAACTGGGATACACAGAGATACAACACACTGTAAAAGGTGATGCCAACACATCATATATATTGACTAGAGTCCAAATGTATGGCTCAATAGCCAGCAAAAAAGTGTATGGCCAAGACTTCTTGCTAGATTTTGGATCTCATTTGATTCTCAGAGAATCATGCAGTTAGAAAAAGCAAGGATTATCTCCCCATTTTAGAGATGATAAAAAGGAGACTAACAAATTTGGGTGATTTGCCTAAGGTCACAGTGCTAGTCAAAAGTGGAACTCTAAATCAATGTTCTCCCCCTCATACTACATCCACAATTTTTATATGCATGTAAAATATAAGGGTGTGTGTGCACAAATATAAACACTAAGTGCACCATGTGTAATTTATGAACGTATCTTTAGATCATACCCCTGTTTGATACCAACAGACATATACTAGGTGTAATCCCTGTGTGTATAATACAATGTATATAAAATGTGGTAGATTTTATACACATTGTGTGCAGGAGACACTAAGAGGTGGTTTAAAAATAAAACCCCACCTAAACGTCCCCTGGCAGGCCCCGACAAATCCCTGGCCAAAGTATGTCAGGGACTACAACATGATAAAAATAATTAACACTGCTGTATGTTATATATGAAAGTTGTTAAGAGAGCAAATCCTGAGAGTTTTCATCACAATAAAAAGAATTTTTTTCCTATTTCTTTTTTTTTTGGGGGGGGGGGGTACACCAAGTTCAATCATCTGTTTTTTATACACATATCCCCGTATTCCCTCCCTTCCTTGACTCCCCCCCCCATTTCTTTAATTTTATACCTATATGAGATGATGGATGTTCACTAAACTTCTTGTGATAATCACTTCATGACGCACGTAAATCAAATTGTTATGCTGTAACCTTAAACTTATACAGTACTCTATGTCAATTATCTCTCAATAAAACTGAAAGAAAAAAGTATGTCAGAGACTAAAAAGGGTTGGGAAAGGAACTCTGAATGACATCTCTTATAGTCATAATTCTGGAACAAACAATGTGTAACAGGGGTTAAGTGCATGGAATTTTGGAATCAGACACACCTGGGTTCAAGTCCTAACTTAACCACATACTAGATGCATGACCTTGGACTACCGAGTTAAATTCTCTGGGCCTCAGGATTCTCATCTGTGAAAAAGACATAAAATTCTCTATTTCATAGGATTATTATTAAGAGGATGAAATGAGTTGATGCATGTAAAACACCTTGCAATATGCCTGGAACATGTAAGTCTCAGTAAGCGCAGTTATTTTTAATTTTTATTATATGTTTGCCTCTATTCTTCTTATTTGTTAGATTCAACATAGTTCAGCTGTACATAAAACTAACCCTATGACTGAAGAAGCGGTAATAATGAAAGATGAACACAGTGGTTCTCTACTGCTGCCCTGGCTGCTCACTGGAATCATCTGGTGAGCTGAAAACAAAAATACTGATGCCCAGGCCAGTGAAATCAGAATCTCTGAAGGTGTTGAGAATCACTGTATTAAACGGGGGCTGCCATGAGTGTGAAGTTGTGGGGGCTACTAAGAATCAATAAATGAGGTTACATGAAAATCAAGGCTTTCACTGTGGGAGTCCTCTGAATCTTTGACACTTGACTGCAGAGGATGGTTGTTGGTTGACCCCTTTTCGCTTTCCCAGTAGTCCTATTTTACATGGAGAGATCTATGCAGTCCTAGAAAAGCTGACTCCTCCCCTGACTTCAGAGGTCAAGGAGGAGACCCCTGAAGGTTCAGGTAGCCATTCATTTTAGTCACTGCCATTATGATTGGTTTCAAGTGTGCACATGATCAAAGCTGTTGTAATCATGTGACTTTCAGGACTGTGGTTGGAAATACTGGGACAAAGATGCTGTCTTTCCTGCAGATTGTGAATGAGAAAGCGGGTAGCCCTGGGAACTCTTTTTAGCTATCTTGGGACCCAAAAGGGAGTCAGCTTTGGTAAGAAGACAGCAGAGAAGAAAGAAAGGCATTGTTTCACTGCCAGATGAAGCCTCATCTAAAGCTAGTTGCCTCTCGGGACTTCCCTGGTGGGAATACTCCACCCTTCCAATGCAGGGGTTCGATCCCTGGTTGGGGAACTAAGATCCCACATGCCACATGGTGTGGCCAAAAAATTGAAAAATAAAAAATTTAGAAAATCATTACAGCTACTTGCCTCTGGACTTCCTAACATCTTGAGCTGATAAAGTCCCTCAAATCTATTTTTCTGTTTGAAAGCATCCCAGTAAAATATTTCTTATGTAGGTAGCAATAACAGTGGACAAGGAATGCCTGGTGTTTCTTTCTATTTTACAGGAAAATAACAAGTATTTTGCTAGAGACTCTTCCTGCTCTTTCTAGAATGCATAGCCCAAGGTTGACTTACCTAAGCAAAGCAAATAAAAAATAAACAGAGTAGTGACTCCTCTTCTTTTAAAGTCATAATCAGTTTGAGCTCAGGGTCTCTTGAACTTGTGGCAAAAGTCTTAGGTTTTCCTTGTTAAGTTGTTGAGGGGCAGTTACATCAACATCATCACCACTGCTCGGACCCTGTTACCCTAGTCACATACTTTTCATGGCTCCTCAACACCCCATAAGGATCTTTACAAGCTGCCTCCATTCTCATCTCCCACTGCACCACCCTATTCTATTGTCAAATTATTTGCTATTCTCCAAATCCAACATACTTATGTATTTCATTCTCCAGTGCCTTATACACTTGCAGTTCCTCTTGCCTGCCATGCTCTGTTCCCCTTCTCTACATGGTAAATCCACCTTCAATGTCCAGCACAAGTGCCACTTTCCCCATTTTCCAGAGGAAGGGCAGGGGGGCCTTCCTTGGTCCTTTCATGGTACTTTGCACACATCTTCATCATAGCGCTTCTCACATGCTAGGGTCCATGTGTTTCTGTGTCAGTCTTCCCCACCAGACCATGGTTGCCTTAGGAGCAGGGCCTCTGTTTTTTTCATCTCAGGATCCCTAAAGAGGCAGAATAAAGTGATGGTTAAGTAAACCAGCTCTAGAGAAAGATTACCTAGTTTAAAATCCCAGCTCTACTACCACTTATTAGCTCTATTACCTTGGGTAAGATAGTTCTGCTTGCCTCAACTTCCTCATCTGTAAAATGAGGATTTAAAAATAATATCCATATCATACATGATTGTTGTGATTAAACAAGATACGGCCTCTAAAGGCCTCTGTCAGAGTGCTTTGCACGCTGATCGCAACTTACAGCAAAGACGATCAGGATCCATCCCAGTCCCTTACACGTTCCAAGTACTAAGTACACGTTGTTGAAAGTGAACAACAACCAGATTTCTTAACCTAAAGACCTCTAATTTAATCCCAGAGAGGCAGAAGGCTATATTCTCTGATTACTGCTGAGTCCCGAAGACTTTGACCCCAAGGGAAGACGAACGTGAGGAAAGCTTCGAGAGATCTTACAGCTCGGCCGTTGCAGTTCTAGGAACTCGCTCCTTACAGTGGCCTTTTTTTTTTTTTTTAATTACTTTATTTATTTATTATTTTTTGGGGGTACACCAAGTTCAATCATCTGTTTTTATACACATATCCCCGTATTCCCTCCCTCCCTCGACTCCCCCCCCACCCTCCCTCGAGTCCCCCCCCCTCCCCGCCCTGTCCCAGTCCTCTAAGGCATCTTCCATCCTCGAGTTGGACTCCCTTTGTTATACAACAACTTCCCACTGGCTATCTATTTTACAGTTGGTAGTATATATATCTCTGTGCTACTCTCTCACTTCGTCTACAGTGGCTTTTTTTACTCTGCGTGCAACCATTTTGAAAAGTTTCCCCAAATTCATTAACTTCTGGGTTCAGAACAGCCTGATGTTTTGTTTTCTTGGCTTGTGTGAATGGTTTTATTTTAACAACATTTAGTGCCACTTTTTTTTTTTTCATAAAAATTTAAACAGCACAGAAAAGGAGAAATTAAATTATCGCCTCCCCAGTCCTAACTTCAGAGATTACTGCTTATACTTTCCTTATGCTGCTTATAGTTTCCTGTATGTCCTTTCACACATTTTCTTTTTTTTTTAATTTCAGCTTTAATTGAGGTGTAACTGACATATCATAAACTACCTATGGTTAAAGTGTGCAGCTTGGTGAGCTTTCACACAAATAGACAACTGTGAAGCCATACCACGACCAGGATAACTGCTCGCCCTAAATTCCCTCATGCTCCTCGGTAACCCAGCCCTCACTCCCCCACCCACCAACCCTGCCCACAGGCAAGCACGGGTCTGCCTTCTGTCACTATAGATCAGTTTACATATTCTAGAGTTTTACATGCATTAAATAGTACAAAACATACTCTTTTTTCGTCTGGCTTATTCAATGCAATGTAATTATTTTGAGATCCATTATGTTATTGTGTATATCAATATTTTATTCCTTTTTATTGCTGAGTGATATTCCATGGTGTGGATGTATCTCAATATGTTTATCCATTCATTATTGATGGACATTTGAGACATTTCCAGCTTTTTTCTACCACAACTAAAACTGCTCTGAACGTTTGTACAAAAGTCTGTGTAGACATAAAAACCAGTCTGGGGCTTCCTAGGTGGCGCAGTGGTTAAGAACCCGCCTGCCAATGCAGGGGACACGGTCGTCGACCCCTGGTCCAGGAAGATTCCACAACTAAGTGTGTGCGCCACAACTACTGAGCCTGTGCTCTAGAGCCCGAGAGCCACAACTACTGAAGCCCCCACGCCTAGAGCCCATGCTTGGCCACAAGAGAAGCCACTGCACTGAGAAGCCCACGCACCGCAACGAAGAGTGGACCCCCGCTTGCCTCAACTAGAGAAAGCCTGCGCAGCAACGAAGACTCAACGCAGCCAATAAATAAATAAATTTATTTTTTTAAAAAATAAAATAACATATAGACAATTTGACAGGAAATATTCCTAGAAAACTCATTCCAAGTATCCACATCGTTCTTTATGAAGTGTCCGTATAACTATTTAATACATTATTCTGAGACTATTTTCCTGTGATCAACATCTTGGTACTGATGTTCTGGAATCTGCCCTTTTCTTGTTTATGAAATTTATGTTTTCATGTTTCCTGCCTTTTAATGCCCTTTTATTTTTACCACAACTTCTCAGGGGTTTTTTAAAGTCAAAGTATTTATAACTTTATGCTCAAAGATAGAAAATTGCTGGTAGACCCACGATCCCATCAACACATTATTTTACTACTGTGGAATATAATTCTCTGGGCTCAGAGATATGGGGGGCGCATTTTTTTAAAACTCTTTTTGGAGAGTATCTTTAAAAAGCTCATTTACCATCTCCTTACTCCCACTAACTTCAATGTCTTCTCAGCATTGTTCATGTCTTTACACTTGCTATGTTAGACCCTCTTTACCTTACAGTGTCTACAGTATCTAGAGTTTTGGTCTCCGTGCTTCTTCAGTATGGGAAGGAAAATTGAAAAACAACCAAATAACAAAAATCAGTCCTGGCCCACACTCCTCCTTGTTACATCTCTCCATTAATTTTATTTTATTTTTTAAAATTGTTATTTATTTTTGGCTGCATTGGGTCTTCGTTGCCGACATGGGCTTTCTCTAGTTGCAGCGAAGGGGGGCTACTCTTTGTTGCGGTGTGCGGACTTCTCATTGCAGTGGCTTCTCTTGTGGCCAAACCTAGGCTCTAGATGCACGGGCTTCAGTAGTTGTGGCTCATGGGCTTAGTTGCTCTGAGGCATGTGGGATCTTCCCAGACCAGGGTTGGAACCTGTGTCCCCTGCACAGACGGATTCTTAACCACTGCACCACCAGGGAAGTCCTCTCCATTAATTTTAAACTTGATAACTTAAAATTCATTCATCTGGTATTTGACGTATAATTTTTTGAATCTTTTGAATTACTGGCATTTAAATAAATCAGAGCATGTTAATTTCTAGTGACATTTCAAAATAACCATGAGTGACTTTAGGCTAATTGCTTACCCTCTCTGTGCCTCAGTTTTTTCATTCATAAAAATGGGATAACACTACTGGCTTCATAAGATTATATTGTGAGGACTAAAGAAGTTTGTGTATGTGAAGTACTCAGAATAATATGTGATACATAGCAAGTATTATGTGTTGTTTCATTAATTGTTAGCCTAAGCATTTATGTGTATAGCAGACATTACTGAAGACTTGGGGAGACATTATAGAAACACAAACACCACAAACTGAATTTGATCATCATTTCTTCCCCAAAGCCTCCTTGCTTATCCAATTTTCAGACCCCACTCCCCTTCCTTTGACCTCTCAGAAACTTAGTTCCCCTCTCTCCGTTATGCAAAACAATTGACCTCTTTACCTACAATCTCAACCCAGGCCTTCTCTGCAAAGATAGACTCCTGACTGTGCTCTGCTAACCTGTGCACATTTTCCCCAGAGCCAACCCTTCAGGGACACTTAGAAAGCTCTTTTCCTTTCTTCTTCCCTAAGAGCACTGGGAGGATCAGAAACCAAGTCAGAGATTTATTTCCCTATCAATATGCATTTTGTCACCTTCCTTAGAAGGAAGAAGCTGTAACGATCAATTCTTAGTTTAAACTGCAATTTTAATTATTGGGTCTTATCAACATTTTAAATACATATTTTAAACACATTTTAATATATTTTATTAACTTCCTTATTATGAATGTCATCAGCATGTTGCCTGGGTCTTGATATTTTAATGACTGACATCTATGAAAAGTGAGGTTTGGAAAGCTCATCAGGGTTTCCTAATTCTAAGAAAAAAAAGTCAGGAAGGATGTAATTGCTCCTTTGCCCACAGATACAGCCCTGATTCTGCCCAAGACAGGAAGGAAATAAAGCAGAACTTACCACTTTCTCAGCTTAAGTGAATACCCAAGCATTGTCTCCTCTACTCTCTCAAGCTCTCCTTGCTGCTGTTTCTCCTTCCAAGCAAGGACCTGGCCAGACCTGAAGAAGCCCCCTGTCCTTGGATAATTCAGAAAGGTGATGGGAAGGTCTCCAAGGAGATATTGGACTTCCCGCCACTAAAGGCAGTTGGGGGCTAGGTGATCAATGGAAAATTAAAAAATGGGACTAAGCTACAAGGCATGCCATACCAGTTATGCCTGATTATGCAAATGCAAGTGTCCCAAGACTTCATTAGCTCAAGACTACAGAATCAGGTCACACTTCTTTAATATACACATTACAATGACTCCAAATCATCTTCTCCAGAATATGAGAAGCTGATTCTCATTGGATCCCACTTTTCTTTCTTGTTTGTTGGTGGCAGGAATCACGGAAGAAAGCCAACATGATCCTGGCATTTATAGGTTTCCTCCCCAAGTACATTTGCTACCTTTGCTGCTGCCCCACATCTCCAAGGCTACTGGATGCTATCCCGGGACTGTCTCCTTCCCGACACTGGATACTGCTGCTGCTCTCGCCAAGGTGTGTCTCCCCAACATGGACACAGGCTCCACCCTTCCCTCCCTAAAGTACAGCTAAGACCAGCAAGTAGGTGTCAAGAAAAGTCTGACAGAAGTCTTGAGTCTCATATAAGGCATGACACTGAAATGGAGAGACACCTAAACCAGAAAGGACACATCACAGCTCTTTGAATTTGTTAGTCCACAACCTTCCAAGGGGAGCCTCTATCAGAGCTGGCTCCATGGGCCTTCAACCTGTGCAATCACACAGGCCCCCATGCTTACAAGGGCCCTACATTTAATGTTCTCGGCTGTTGCCATCTTGAAATTCTTGACAAATTTTTGAACAAGAGGCCCCGTATTTTCATTTTGCCCTGAGCCTTGCAAATTATGTAGCTACTCATACTCTCCATTTTTTAAATTGAGACATAATTGGCATCTATATAACACTATATTCATTTTAGGTATACAACATAATGATTCACTATTTGTATATACTGTGAAATGATCACCACAATAATTCTGGTTGCAATTCACCACCATACATTGTCACAATCACACCCTCTATGAACCATTCCTCTCCCCAAAACTCCCTACCTGCCTATGTTTGCATAGACCAGATCACTTTCACCAGCCAAAGTGTCTATGATTATGCCCCTTGTACCTGGAGTTCTGGTTCAACTCCAGGCACAAATTGCTCCAGAGATGCAACTCTGCTCACAATGAAGACAACCAAGGTCACTTATGAGAGATGAAGTTGTCCTTCAAGTACCATAATCACAAGGCAGTGCATAAAGTGCTTTGATATTAATACAAATAGATAGCCAGCATATATCTGGGGTCATACAGATCAGATCATCCAAATGTGGTAACCTAAAGATCCAGATAGTTGCTCCCAAGTGGACCAAAAACCAAGCAAACAACCAAAGGTTTATCTAAGATATGTTTTGGTTGAGGGACTTGGAATCACATAGACTTACTCTGCACATGAGGATGTTTTGAGTAGAGGCCAGAATGTTCCATGATACCAGAACATTCTGAAAACTCTGGCTGCTGCTTCATCTCCTCCCCACCTACACTCCCATTCCCACCCCCATCCCCACCCTTCATCTCCCCAATCTCCCAGCCTCTCCTCCCCCCTTCCTCCACTCCACCCTAGCCCCTTTAGGGCAGTTTAAGTAATTTTCTAGACGGGACCCTCATGGTACCTCCCCAGCAGGAGTCCTAGACTCTGCAGAAGTCCCAAGAGTTGGGGATACAGGGATGATGACTCATGGGCGCCCGGCTCCCGTCATAGCCGGGAAGTGGCAAAAACAAGAACCAGGAGAAAATGGGTCACTGCCCCTGCCCCGTGGTTGGCCTCCTGTTGCTCCTCAACTGCTGTGCCTGAGTTTTTCTTCCAGGAACAAGTCTCTGCTCTCCACCAGTGAGCCGCATGAACCATAACTCTCAACAGCAATAAAGTGGGGCAATAAACAAGGGCTGATTCCACATCTGTGGGGTAAGTGCTCCCTGGCAGGAGAAGAAAGACAGAAAGACAAAATGCTTTCAAAAAGACAAAAGGAGAACAGAGACTCTGAGAAAATGAGATTAAAAGAAAAAAAAGACTGAGCCTTGACTAACTGCCCCTAGATGGCTTCACACCAAAAAGTTTTCTTCTTTTTTTTTAAATCCCTCTTCCTATTTTAAACACCCCTTCTTTTCTTTTCAAGGAGAGGTAATGCGGGGAGGGTGGCTGCGGAGCCAAATCAAGCTGAGAGCTGGGAATCACAGGAGCGGGTAGAGATCTTGGCAGAACCTCCCTGTTTGTTGAACGGGTCCTGGAAACACCCACTGAATTGGCTTCTTCGTCCTTCCGGCAAACAAGATTGGAACAAGAGTCTTCTACTGCATGAAGCGGTGACTTTGTGACCCCTTGGCCTTAGTCACGTCCTCTCTCCCACCCCAGCCCCAGGGACTCTTCCTCTTTTCCTTGGCAGTCCCAGAGTCGCCGAGTGTTATTTACCAGTCGGCAGCAGGGGGCGACCTGGCCCTGGACAATGACCCGGTCAAATCCCGCCGCGCGCGCGCGCGCGCCCGGATCGCTAATGACTTGCAGCTCCATCAACATAAAGCTACCTCTTCACAAAGGAACATTGTCACTAAGCATTTTCCTTTTCATTCTTGAAAGCTCCCCTGCCTCAGCTAACCCCTTCCCCCTCCCTCCTGCCTTCACGCTCGCTCTCTTTCCTCTCCCAACCTCTTGGAACTCTTGGAAGCAGCAGGAAATGAACAAGGTCCACAGTGGAGAAAAACAAATCCCAGGGCCCCGATGAGGGAAACTGCAGGGAAATGACCAAGTGGCATTAGCAGCTGTAGGCGCTTTAGGTAGCTCTGTGTGTGTGTGTGTGTGTGTGTGTGTGTGTGTGAGACAGAGACAGGGAGAATGTGTGCGTGTATCCAATATAACAGTACTTTCTAAATTTTAAGATACATAAAGATCATCTGGAGAGCTTGTTAAAACACAGCTTCCCGGGCCTCTCCCAGGAATTCTGATTTAGTAGGTCTGGAGAGGGGCCCAAGAATTTACACTCTTAACACTCCCAAGTTATTTTAATGCTGCCAGGGGTAGACCGCATCTTGAGTAGCACTGTTGCACACCAAATGCAGTGAGTAGACTATACGATCTGCGTCAGGGACTTGCTTGAACAAAATCCTGATAAGGTGAACTCCCCTAGAACAGTCAGTCCAGATCCTTCCAAATCCAGGCCAGAAGGTCTCATGGCTCAGCCTTGTGCTGTTCCCTCCCCTTGGAAAAGAGCAGAGACTTGTATCAAGCAGAGCATTGTTTGGAGGGGGCTGACTTCAGATAATAGGCTGGTTCTCCATTAACTGTTTCTTTCATCTCAAAGGGCAGGAGAATCCCATAGGCCCTTCCTTCACAGTAGGCAGAGGATGGAGACTCTGTCTACACAACCCTGGCTGTGTTCAAAAGCTTGTGCCCAGAGGTCTCTGTCCCCTCCTCAGCATTCTCCAAACTCTAGAACTTTTATAGTCACAGAGTCTGGTGGAATAAGCTGGTTCAGAGAGCTGAGCACTCAAAGGCACTTAGAGTGACTTAAGGAGAGCTACTCACTTCTGTTTGTGCACCGAAAGATAACAAGACAGAGAAAACTCTGATAAGCCTAGTCCTAGTCCTAGTCCTTCAAGAGCCCATAGTTTACATGGAGAGAAAGACTAACAAATATGTAAGAGCAAATGTACCAAAATGTACTGAGAGCAGAGAGATAGCAAAAAAAAACCCTTGAGGCCATCAGAGGAAAGGGAAGGCATCCTGAAAGAAGAGATTGCACTGAGATTTGAAGAGTAAATATGAGTTCACCAAGGGGACAAAAGGTCAAGGCCAAGAGAAGGAGCCATTTGAATCTTGGGATGTGAAGAAAATTGGGGAAATGCTGAAATATAAAATGCAGGCTGGGATGAGGTTCCCCTTTCACAGCACCTGGTACTTCAGCCCACTTTGGGCCTTTATCACCACCCCTAAACCAAAAGGGAGACCAAATGGGAAGATTTGTTTCACAAACTCTTATAAGAACTGTCAGCAGGAGGTACTTTCCCCCTCTATGCAAGGGAAGACACTAGGTGGGGGTGGGGTCACTTTTCCGTCTGGAGGCCACTGTGTGAGCCAGAAGAGGCTTATGGGCCTAGGGTCTGATGCTCAGCTTCCTCATATGACCATCTACTTGGCTCTGGCAGATAAAGGGCTAGCAGCTTGCTGTGCCAGGCTACAGAAGATTAGCAAATTGGCAGAAACCACAAAAGGGCCCAGAAGATCAGTTTGTGAGCACAAGAAAGCCACGCCCAGTGACTCCAGAATGACTCAGGAGGACCTCGAAGGAGGGGTAGGTTGTTTAAACACCATGGAGTACGGGACAAAGAGCACTGCTTGGTCACTGCTACCAAGACCCAGTTTCTTCCCTGGACACATTGGGGAACCTGCTTAACATGGAGACCGGCAGGCCTGCTAGGGGTTCAGGCATGTAAATCCTTTCCAAAGGGTACAGGACCATGGATAGTTTCAAAGGACTCAATTTTCACATCCTCAGTTTTCATTTGTGTTCTTCCCTAAAATTTGTGTGCCTCAAAGGACATCTACAGCCCTGATTTTCTTTTCCCGTCTCCTTCTCAGTTGCCCTCTTGCCACTTTACAAAAAAAAAAAAAAAAAAGTTTACCTCCTCCCCTTCTCTAATCCTGCTAAATGATGAACTCATTGCTCTAGGGTATAAAATCCTCTGGGACATCAAAGGGATAATCCCACAAGTATTTTAATCCAAGGAATCATAAACACCTCCCCATCTTTCCATCTCCTTAGGAGACAAATTCCCAATAAAATTTCACTTCTTAGGAAGTGAAATAATTCTTACTAATTATAAAGATTTGTAATATCTGTTGTTTTGATAAATGCTACTAGTAACAGTAATATTTTTTAAACAATTAGAACCTTCTGTCACTAAAAACATTTTTAAATGAATGTCAATTTATGTATTTTTGTTGCAGAAAAGTATGCATAAAAGAGAATCAGTAAAATGCTTTCAATTACCAAATTATATTGACAAGATTACATGAAACAGGAATCAAAATATGATTTCAAAGAAAAAAACAATATAAAACTTCCAATTTAGAAAGTTTAGTATGAATTAGTGAAATTCATGATGGTATTATCAAACTACTATGATATTTATATGAATGCTTTAGATTCACTTAAAAGAGTGATTTCATTGTTTTAATATATTGATATTTACAAAAAGCCAATTGTATTTTACAACTCTTACGACTCTTTAAGCTTACAGTGAAAAATGTTAGATGTCAAGTTTAAAATGTGTCAAGAGATAAATGGCTTTTCAAAACTTTCTGAAAGACACAGGAGCAAAAACATTGAGGACTCCAGCTCTAGGCTAAAGTCATTTCCAGAGGGGGAGCCTAGAAGGGGTGTGACTCAACACCACTGCAAGACTCTTCCAGGGCAGGGCTAGACCAGTCTTCGGCATCCTCCTTAGCCCCTTTCACCCCAACTCCCAGCAACCAGCAGCGGTTACTCACCTTGGAGTCACACAGACTCAGATGGTTGCAGACTCAGTCACGTACACAAATACCTGGGTACCCTTGGGCGAGGTATTTAACCTTTCTGTGCCTCAGTTTTCTAATTTATAAAATGAGAATAATATTTACTGCTTCTTCCATTTCTACTACTGCCACTACTTTTAAATTTATGTAAGTTACCTTAAAAAGTGCTTGGAGTGGAAGTCATTATCGTTTACTTAAATACTCATTTAACAAAAAAAGAAGAATGAGAAACAGGGTCAAAGGTTATTTGATTGGTCACGTGCAAAGGACTGAAACCCTGGGATGCCAGCATTTAGCCCACCCACCTCTAATTTCTAGCAGTGACTCCGAGCTTGCTGCAGAATCTGTAGGGATGGTCTATACACCTTTTCCTGACACAGACATTGAGAATAATCCATTCTTTCCCAGGTTTCAGCTCAGCATTATCCGTAAGCAGCCACAGCCAGAGCAGGGAGCCAGGGCTTGTACACTAAGATCTCTTGTCTCCTTGTCCTAAGGTTGGGCACCCCAGTCAAAAAACAGAGTGGGTACCTGATAAAATCTCCTATCACTTCTCATTTGTTCACTAAATCCTAAAAATCTTAGTTTTTAAGAATCTAATAACTATGAGGGACTTCAGAAATCAGACTGTCCTTGCTTTGTGGCCCAAATCCTTCCCATCAGTCATTCTGCACCAGAGTTTCAAAGACCGATTTTCATCTCTCTCTAGTTGGATCTCCTTGATGCTGGCTGGCCTTAATAGCCTGAAACAAAGGCAGGTGGTTGGAGTTGGTGGGTAATGGGAGGCACTTCTGTCTCTATTGACCAGTGATTCTCAAACTTTTAAAGCTCATGATTCCTCCTGATTAAAAATTAATAATAAATACTGATGCCTTCCTTAATGTGAATTGAAACAATGTTTGGGATTAAAATATGTGTTTTGGACTTATACTGATCTGCCTGCTTTGGAAGATTTGGGATGCTGAGAGAATCATTCTACCCCTTTACCCTCCACATTCAGACGCCACATTCTGACACGCACTTCTTGGCTCCATGTGGGGTACATGCGGCTGACCAGCAAACATGAATAGAAAGAGGTGTGAGCACACATATATGGGTGCATCAGAATGGGGGCGGGGAGGAGTTGCCGAGAGGCAGGAAGAGGATTTATATATAAGCAGAGGAGAAGAGTAAGGGTGGGGCTGGAGGGAACAGGTCATGAAAATACCACTGCTCTTCCCAACTCACAGAAATAAAAGCAGCAAACAGGTCATAGATTTAAGGTGGGAAAGGCCAAATTGCACAATTCTCTGAAGGATTTCTATTTTGAACCTTTCTGGTGTTCTTCTGTCAGTTCCTCCTGTTCTGTGGTTTGTTTACTGTTTTGAACTGTCCTGATCTCTCTTTAATTCTTGCCAGCCCCTCTTTCCCCTCTACTTTAGTAGTTACATTTCAGTCCTGCCAAAAGCACACAGATTAAGATTAGAGGGGCTTCATTTATCATCCAATTCAATTCTTTTAAAATTTTTGACTGTGACAACACAGTAAGAAGTACATTTTACACCACGACCTAGGACCTGAGTACATAGAGTATAACCAGAACCAAGTTTCATGAAACAATCCTTACTTTACCACAAACCACACACCCTGATTTCAATTTAAAAAATGCCAGTCGCCACCTACTAAATTGAAAAGATAACCTATCAATACTACTAATGGATTACGACTTACATTTTGAAGCACAGACTCATTTTACAGATGAACAAGCTGAAACAAAAGGAAAGCCCAAGTCACCACCAGCATCAAAACCAGAGTTAGAACTCTCAACTTTTCTTACAGGGAGCTAGATTTGACTATGAACAAAAGCTTTGATTGGAATGGCAGAATTTTTTAGATATGCTATTTTGGTGCCTGGAAGTCTTGTCTGTTTTTGTGTGGGCTTTCTGCCATTCTCAATTATTCATTGCCAGATTGAAGAGACCTAGTAAATGGAGAAACTCTGATGAATTGGGAATGCAAAATGCATTTTTTCTTTCTTTTTTTAACATCAATTAATTAATTTATATATATATATTTTGGCTGCCTTGGGTCTTTGTTGCTGCGCATGGGCTTTCTCTAGTTGTGGCGAGCGGGAGCTACTCTTCATTGCGGTACACAGGCTCCTCATTGCAGTGGCTCCTCTTGTTGCGGAGCACGGGCTCCAGGTGCGTGGGCTTCAGTAGTTGTGGCTTGCGCGGTCTAGAGCGCAGGCTCAGTAGTTGTGGTGCATGCGCTTAGCTGCTCCACAGCATGTGGGATCTTCCTGGCCCAGGGATCAAGCCCATGTCGCCTACATTGGCAAGCGGACTCTTAACTACTGCACCACCAGGGAAGTCCCTTTCTTTCTCTCTCTCTTTCTTTCTTCCTTTCTTTCTCTCTCTTCCTCCCTCCCTTCCTTCCTTCCTTCTTTCTTTCCTTCTTCCTCTCTCCCTCTCTCTCTCCCTCCCTCACTCCCTCCCTCTCTTCCTTCTTTCCTTCGTTCCATGAGCAAAGTGGTATTAAATACCTATTATATATCAGGTCTTCCACTGCTTTCTATAAATGGAATGAAGAACAATCTCTTGAGAAACAAATGCTCTGGCAAGGCAATCACCTTGCAGGCAGTGGATGACAGTGCTACACAGAGGTTAAGACAGCGTGAGAAGGAAGTTGGAGTCTGCCCCTAACCCAGAGTGATTGGAGAGGTGATAGGGAAGGCTTCCCTGAGCAGGGGATGGCTGAGCTGGCTCTAACTGAGTGAAAAAGTGGGGAAGGAGGTCTCAGGCAGAGACCCCGCCTGCCCATGTGACAGTCTGGCTGTTTTATTACATTAATGCATAGAATTCCTAACTAATTTTAGGGACAAATTTCACTTATTTTCAACTCCCATCTCTGGATAATACTTGAACTGAAGAGAGAGAGATATCCATCCACCCCTACCTGACCAAACCAGTTTCCAAGGGGACAGATCTCTGTGTGGGGCAGGGAAGAGAGAGAGCACACACACACCTATCTTGCTCATTCCTTGAATTTTGAGATTGGTTACAATGGAGGCACACTGTTTTATTTTACACTTTTGAAATTAAGGAACTCAGAAATCCAGCAAGAATAGCTATTGAATACGCAAATGTCAGCATTACTTGGGGATGTTTAAAAAAACAAAAACAAGCCCCTCCCCCACCTTAGCCTTGCTTAGGAGGCACTTACAGTGGTGCTAGAGAGCCAGCCTCCCCCTACTCCTTCCTCCCCACATCCCCTGGAGAGATTCGAGAGATAGGATCATTCGTTTGGATAAGACCCTGGCACTGGAGCTCAGCATCTGGCCTCAGGCGAGAAAAAAAAAAAAAAACCAAACAGGAAATTCAGGAAAACGCTTCGAAACTAAAACTAGACCTTTGAAATACCGAGCTTCCAACCCAGCAGATCTTGGAATGAGCACTCTTAAAAACAGAAATAAACAAAAAATTGGGGGAATTCCCTGGCGGTCCAGTGGTAAGGACTCTGCGCTTTCACTTTGTTGTGGGGGAGGGTTCAATCCCTGGTCCTGCAACAAGGATCCTACAAGCTATGCGGCACAGCCAACACAACAACAACAACAACAACAGCAACAAAAAGTTGCCTCAAGATCTAACTTGAAATGATGCAACTTAGTTCATTCTTGGTGATCTTTATGTTGAAAAAATTACATTTTGGTCTGAAACTGAAAGCTAAATGAAAAATTCCGACAATTTGGCGGCTTTGTCAACATTCTGTCTTCCCAGAGTATCAGCAAATTCATTGAGGTCTTCTGTTTGGCCGATCACTATCACCTACTAAAAATATCTGAGGTCTTTCTAGTTTAATTCAACCATTATTTTTTAGAGATAAAAGACTGGAAATGGAAAAGTGTGAATTAGGCAAGTTGTCTAATTCTGAGGCCTCTTAAAACGGTAGTTCTCAAGACTTCATTTAATGCCTATTAATAGCAGGAATTTTTTAAACTTATGCTATCTCATGTATAACAATCCTAAGAAATGACTATTTTATTCCGTGAGATTCAGAAGCTAAGCAGGTAGCGGGAAAAGAAAGGCTTGAAATCCAAAGGTGCCTCTCTTCAGAATCCACTGTCCTATTACACTGTCTTCTCAACTGAACCAAAGCAGGCTCTAATTTAGTTAATTAGCTCAAAGTTAAGAGCATCATTCCCAAGGCAGGAGAACACCTAGAAAGGCTCTCTTCCCCTTAATTTCTCCTTCCCTCTCTCTCACCATCCCTTCCTCCCTCCCTCATTCCTTGTGTACCCTGCTCTTTTCCCTTTCTCAGCCCCCTTCCCATCAAATCTCCAAAATGCCAGACACTCAAGCAATCTAACAGACAAGGTTGCAGCAGGGATTTCCAGCAGGGGTTCAGAAATTTCAGTATCCCACAGGCCACCACCCTGAGGCTCCAAGGAGGCCTGAGAGCTCTTCTCTCCATCTCAAAGAAGCCTGATTCTTTTTGGGCTACTCAGATTTCTTTCTTTTTTTTTTTTTTCTATCTGGAGTCCCATTAACTCAGTGTAGGAGGTCTGGCTGTCATATGGGAAATGGAATTAATTAATAATTGATATTTGTCTGGCAGGGTAAAATCTCTCCAAGCACTGAGATCCACCCCTGAGAGCTATTTACCATTCAAAAGGTTAGAGCTTTGCAATTTAATCTCCAGTAACAATGTCTTAACCCTGAAGGGATCAACTCCTTCAGTAAACATTTAAGCAACAGTGCCATTGTGTTGGAGAAGGGTATGTATGGACTGATGAAGTAATTGAGCTTGGTATCTAAGTCCACAATGCAGGACCAATAGACTACAGTGGTTAAGATAATGGGCAAGAGGGACATCATTCAAATTCTGACTCTGTCACTGGTTATGGGCTGTTGACCAAATTATTGAAATTTTCTGTGCAGTTTTCTCATCTGCAAATAATAGTAACTATCTCATAGAACTGCCAACTGAATGCAATGAGATAATGCATGTGAAATACAAGATATATAACAATGCTCAACAAATGCTGTCTTTAATTTTTCTTTAAAGGACCATGATCAAAGATGTACCTGTGTCTTTCATCATGACACAGGTACATCTCCTCCTCCATCTGCCCACCAATTATTTCCTTTTTTTACTCTTTGAATTAATTGGATGTCCCAGATGATGTTGAAAAATGCCTATTCTTTCCACCTTGAGTGAGGGCTGTGGCTGGCCATAGCACAGAGGGCATTTGGACTGCTGGCCCAGAGAGGAGGAACAGGAAAAGAACAAATAGAGGCCCTGTTCTCAGGAAGCACAGCCCTGAATGGGGAGATACGCATCATGCTTGGAAAAGAAAGAGACCCACCAAAACAAAACTGGCGTGAATGCTGAATATGTAAGTGCCAGGAGAATTCTTCCTTTACAGCATGTGATACAGAGATTCATTGTGGGTCAGAGAAGATGTGTGATGCTCTGCCATCACCATCACCTGTTCCTTTTACCCCTCCAAGCTACCCTACCCCCCCCCCCCCCCCCCCCCGCCAGCCACCATAGTAATTGCCCTGAAGCACTACTGCAATCCTGTCTCTCCTCAACTAAACATCTGTGACACCCATAGGATTAAGTGTGGACTTCTTATCCTCTCCAGTATGAACCCAACTTACCACCCATGGCTCCCTGACGTGTGCCAGATTCCTGTACTCCTTGTCCTCCTCCACACCTTTCTTTCTTCTTTCTTCTCTATCTGGAATGTCTTCTTGTTATCTCTCATCTCAATGCTGCTGCTTCCTTTGAAACTTTCCCTAATCCTCTCCTATTCCCTCAGCATTCCCTCATTTGTAATTTATCATTTGCTGCCTGAGGTTAAGGGTCTTTGTAAACTTGCTTTTCCACCCCCAGTTATCAGATTGTTAACGCCTTAAGGGCAGGTACCATATTTTACTCTGGATGGTATTATCTGCCAGCACTTAATATGTACTTAAGAAATGATTGTTAAAATAACAAATATTGGAGAGGGTGTGGAGAAAAAGGAATCCTCCTACACTGTTGGTAGGAATGTAAGTTGGTGCGACCACTATGGAAAACAGTATGGAGGTTCCTCAAAAAACTGAAAATAGAGTTACCATATGATCCAACAATCCCACTCCTGGGCATATATCTGGACAAAATTATAATTCAAAGAGATATATGCACCCCTATGTTCATAGCAGCACTATTCACAATAGCCAAGGCATGGAAACAACATAAATGTCCATTGACAGATGAATGGATAAAGAAGATATGGTACATATACACAATGGAATACTACTCAGCCATAAAAATGAATGAAATAATGCCATTTGCAGTAACATGGATGCAACTAGAGATTATCATACTAAGTGAAGTAAGTCAGAAAGAGAAAGACAAACACCATATGGTATCACTTACGTGTGGAATCTAAAATATGACACAAATGAACTTATCTACGAAACAGAAACAGACTCACAGACATAAAGAACAGACTTGTGGTTGCAAAGGGTGAAGAGGGAGGGAATGGAGTGGGAGCTGGGATTAGCAGACACAAACTATTATGTATAGAATGGATAAACAACAAGGTCCTACTGTAGAGCAGAGGGAACTATATTCAATATCCTGTGATAAATCATAATGGAAAAGAATATAAAAAAAGAATACATAGGGACTTCCCTGGCAGTCCAGTGGTTAAGACTCATGCTTCCAATGCAGGGGGTGCAGGTTTGGTCCCTGGAAATCCTGCATGCCACGTGACACAGCTGAGCAGTTGAAAAAAAATAATGTATATATTTTTTTGAATATATGAATCAGTTTGCTCTATAGCAGAAATTAATGCAACATTGTAAATCAACTATACTTCAATAAAAAAAAGATTGTTGAATTAAATCAGAGCTGAATAACCTTCCTTCCCCCACCTTATTCATATTTATTCATTCTCCTAACAACACCCCTTCACGTGAAACAGAATTGACTCTTCCTATTTTATTGAGCAGAAACCTGAGGTTTGAAGAATAAAAATAATTAGTCCAGAAGAGGTTTCAGGGTTGGGGAGGAACAGAAACTGATATGGAAACTTCCAGACCAAAGCAAATCCAGTCATAATTCTGCTTGTCATTCTCCTGTCTGTTTAGCCTCTCTCCTCTCAAGGCTATGGTGACAGCCTGGAATGAATTAAACCCTGAATAGCAACTGCAGGTCTGTAGGCCTGGGCTGAAGTAATATGTCTCTTTAACTGTCTGTACAGGGAGAATTCTAAAAAGTGAAAAGAGAGAGAAACAATAAATTTAGCCCTCAGAGAAATTTACTGCAATGTGAGATCATACACAGCTTTAAAATTTAATGTTTCTTTCTCTGAGGATACCCAGGTCAGTTTGTCTCTGCTGTTTTTCATCATATAAATTGCTTTGCCTGAAAGGCAAGTGGGAGTAAATATAGCAGCAGTATCTCTGATGTAACATTTACTGACCTGGCCTCGACATGTCCTTGACGTTGTCCTTTAGAAAGGAAAGAGAAGGAGAGAAACTGCGTCCCTGCTACTGTGTGCAAGAGAAATTGCTATTCTTGGCAATCATCAGAGTATGGGGGACTGAAGAATATAAAGAATAAGAATGAAAAAGTGAAAGATGCTAGTGATTTGTCATCTTTCCTGTGTTTGGCCGTCCCTGGCAGGTTGGCCAGAGCCAGAGCCAAAGCCAGTCAATCAGCAGTATTTACCAAGGTGGAGGTGGCCAGATGCTCCTGCTGGAAACCACGCCTGGTTCAAGTTCCAGTTCTGCTCTTGCATTTTGAGAAGCATCCTGCCTAAAACGTTTTGTAGGTTACTGAGTCCCACTTTCCCCTTACTCTTTCCTCTCTCTTTTTTCTTAAAGCAACAACTTAAGGATAGCAATGATGAAACTTTACTTTTTATAGGGCTGGAATACACATCTAAATGATAACTGTGGTTATCTCTGGGGAGACAACTGGGTAGGTGGGTGATTTCAGGGGCTGGGGCCGAGGAGGAGGGCAGAGTGGAGAATGGCCCAGAAGGCTTTGCTCTATGTTTTTTGATTCTTTTACAATGAGAATGATTTAGTGAATTACACATGTAATTGCCCCCTGCATTGGAAGCATGGAGTCTTAACCACTGGACCTCCAGGGGAGTAGGGAAGGAAGGATGGAAAGGATGGATTAAGAAACAGTTCATCTGGGATTTATACATGAAACTTCATTTGGACATACTACCAACTCTCAATAACCCCCAAGTAAAATATCTGTTTGGTAGATTAACTGTGATTATCTGATTTCCAGTGTCTAGGATAATGCTTCAACTCCTTTTTTTTTTTTTTAATTTTGCACCCCAATGTAAAATTTAAATTATGTACCACATATAAATATGTAATTATACATGTTATTTATAATAAATACACTTCACACTTCTGTCTACCCATTTCTGTTTATCAATTACTTTCTTTTTTTCTTGATAAGCTAGAAATAAGAGAACCTCGTGATGGTACTACTGGCATGTGTTCCCACCCCCTATTTTATTTTATTTATTTTAATAAATTTTATTTATTTATTTATTGGCTGTATTGGGTCTTCGTTGCTGTGTGCGGGCTTTCTCTAGTTGTGGTGAGTGGGGGCTACTCTTTGCTGTGGTGTGCGGGCTTCCCATTGTGGTGGCTTCTCTTGTTGCGGAGCATGGGCTCTAGGCGCACAGGCTTCAGTAGTTGTTGCACATGGCCTCAATAGTTGTGGCGCATGGGCTCTAGAGCGCAGGCTCAGTAGTTGTGGCTCACGGGCTTAGTTGCTCCGTGGCATGTGGGATCTTCCCAGCCCAGGGCTGGAACCTGTGTCTCTTGTACTGGCAGGCAGATTCTTAACCATTGCACACCACCAGGGAAACCCCCTTCCCCCATTTTAAGACCTCTGGTCAAATTAACAGAGCAGTGCTGTGCTGGGAGTTAATGTATACATTAATGTAAACAAAACCCCTCATGCAGTGCCTGGCATATGCTACTTGCTGCATAAAAGCTAGGACCCTATCTCTCCTCCCCCTTGTCCATGGAAAAGGACAGGGTTGAAACAAAAGAACTTCAGTTTGTAAGCATCTGGCCTAAGAAAGTTAGAGCTAGGAAGGGTTTGATATCATTTCACCAATCCTCCTCATCCTAAGACAGGGAAACCAAGGGATAGGGAGAGTTGCTTGTTTAATAAAGTTTACAAATCCGCTGAGTGGCAATGCCAGGTGTCCTTTTCTTTTCTTTTTCTTTTTTTATTTTGGCCCCACCTCCCAGCTTGTGGGATCTCAGTTCCCCAACCAGGGATTGAACCTGGGCCACAGCAGTGAAAGTCCGGAATTCTAACCATTAGGCCACCAGGAACTCCCTCAAGTGTCTTAATGAAATCTTCAAAACCACCATGTGTACCTCTGGCTCATTTCTTAAACTAATTAAAATGACTAAATTACTAATTTTCAGGTTAACTGTCTTCTCTTTTCCCTCCTCTTAGTATGTCTAAGTTTAAAACTTTTATTTTATATGCCCCTGTGCCATAGGAGTAAAACTTCAGAGGAGACAGAAATGCAATAAAAGCTTTAAAAATCAAATTAAGTACTAGGCTGAAGGCATCCTGACTTCTCCCACAGCATAGTATCCATAGTGAACAGCAGGAGTGATGTCATCCTCATCTCACCATCCTCATCAGTTTGGCTTCCATGTGTGAATAGGTTTTCAATTATGTTTTTCAAAGGTCTGAGCAGCTTCTCTTGTCCTGAGGGAGTGAGCCAGCATCCAGGTGGCTTCTAAGAACAATACCCACTCCTGACTCCCCAGGTGGCTCTGTGATGCTGAGCCCCTTGAAAATGATGGGACAGTCTTCCAGAAGGAGCTCCCAGCCCCCAGCTTGCTGCCTGGGGCAAGGTCCTGGAAAAGTTTACCTAATTTCCACCTAGAAAAACAGAGCTCTCCTCTGGAATTCAAACACAATTTAGAGACGGCAGAGAAATTCACAGCCTGGGGCCCATGTCTGCCCGGTGCCAAAACAACCACATATTCTGCTTCACAGTTTGCAAAGCAATGTGAAAGGCAGGGGGCCTGAGTAACAGCAGGTTTTACAAAGTTCACCATTCCCATTTTACAAACTTAAAACAAAACAAAAGTGGAAATAAGGTGAAGAAGAAGGAAAAGACACTAACATGGTTTGAGAGCCCAGTTGTCCCAGCCATCAGGCATTTTTACATTTCTTGTCTCACTTTCACACCCTCCCTGGAAGGAAGATTTATCGCCATTGTTTTAGAAACTGAAGCTCATAGGCCAAGCAGCATGCCCCGCTCTACACAGCAACAAAGTGGCAGAATGAAAACTTAGCCTACACCCTTTGACCTCTGACCTAGTGTGTGCACCTTCCACAGCCCCACATGAGGCAACCAAATTCCAGAGCCTTTTATGAGCGCCCTGCCAAAGGTCATGCAGCTAATAAATAGCAGGCAGGGCTGGCATCTGCCTGTAATTCAGATCTCAAGCTTGAGGTAGAGAGTCGTTGTTTAACAAGATGTTTTGTTCGCTGATGGGAAACAAAAAGTGAGGTAGAAGAAAAGGAGACACTACACATAAGTTGACTTGTTTAGATTAGATTAGTTAACTTGAGTTGGGTGTGTGGTTTGCAGGGAGAGGGCCCTAAACTAAAACATCACACTGAAATCACAGATCAAATGAAGAAGTAGGAATGAAATAAATCCAGGAGGCCATGCTGACCAGAAAACAAAAGCAAATTTCTCTTCTCAGCTTTAATCATCCTTAAAACAGTAACTTAATTGTTTTTAATAAAATGATATATTTTTATAATAAAAATTTCAAAAGATATAACATGAAAAGTCACTTTTCCTTCCTCCTCCGACCGCCCCTCCTCCCCCCGCCCCCACCGCCCCCAACACACACACAGCCAGCCTGGCCACCATAGAGTATCCAGAGAGCTTGATTTAGCCTAAATAGAGAGGTTTCTAGGTGTTAGAAGAGAATATTCTTCACATGGTGTCAACTGAAGAAAAATGCACGACCTAAAATTTTCGAGTTGTTTGATTCAGAGATCTTACTGAGGACCACAATCCAGGAGACAGATTCTCAGAAAACTGTGAGGAACTGTTCTGAAGAGGTAAGGGAAGAGCCAGTGTACATCAGTTTTTTGCTGGAAAACAAAGATGTAGTCAAACATCAAATGATTACTGCTAGAGACTTCCCAGTGGTTAAGAATCTGCTTGCCAATGCAGGAGACACGGGTTCGATCTCTGGTCAGGGAACTAAGATCCCACATGCCCCAAGCAACTAAGTCCGTGCACCACAACTACTGAACCTGTGCTCTAGAGCCCACGAGCCACAACTGCTGAAGACCGTGTGCTCAACTACTAAAGCCCATGAGCGTAGAACCTCAGCTCCGCAACAAGAGAAGCCACCGCATTGAGAAGCCCAGGCACCACAAGTAGAGAAAGCCTGCACACAGCAACGAAGACCCAATGCAGCCCAAATAAATAAATAAATAAATAAATAAAAATTTTAAAAAAATTACTGCTAACCACAAAGAACAGATATCTCAAATTGATGATGTTAGGGCTTTTCTATTTTGGAAGGATGCAAGAATCTAGGTTCATTGAAATTACTCCTTAGATATGCATCTTAACTATCTAGGGCCAGTATCCAAAGCACAGAACGCTTCCTGTTTTTCTCCACCCTGAATTCCCCACAGGGCACACCATCAGTGCTGCAGTGGCTACAACTGGGATGGCAGGCAACACTCCTTGTCCACAATGGTGTGATTTGAGAAGGGTGTTAAGATCCAGTGCTTCTTCTAAAATATATCTCCACTGGCCTGGTCCACCTTTGACCTAGCAGGAAATTCCCCCAGTGAGGGCTAATCCTAATGCTAAGCAAAGATGAGGACATTACTTCTAGAACAGCACAGGAAAGGGGTAACTCTCAAACAGTAATTTTACTGAAGGCATTTCTTTTATCAACCTAATCATTATTCTCTGGTTATTTTGTTCTCTCCATTTTCGTCTTCAAAAGACTGTTACCAAGGGGAATTCTCTGGTGGTCCAGTGGTTAGGAGTCCACAACCCCACTGCTGGGGATATGGTTTGATCCCTGGTAGGGGAACTAAGATCCTGCAGGCTGCCCGGCATGGCCAAAACAAAACAAAACAAAAAAAAACCCCAAACCGAAAAAAAACCCCAACAAAACCCCAAAACCCAAACAAAAAGACCCTCACCAAGGCAAATCTGATCTCAGGATTTAAAATATACATTTTCAAATGGCCCCATATTTTCAAAAGAGCCAGCTTGACACAAACTATAACAGATTTTACTTAGGGGTAAAACATGAGGGATTTACAATCAAGTGGCTTCTGCTCCTTCCCAATGCCCTGTCACTGACCTCGCAAGAGCATAATTTATGAGGACTCTTTACCTTCAGTCCCTTTTTACAAAGTAAAACAATGAAAAGAAAAAGGTAAGAAAGCTGTCTTAGGCTGCTACCAACTCTCCACTGTTAATCAGGTCTTCTTTAGGCTTATAATCAAAATAGCTAAGGAGGCAGAGCTTACTCTTGTTTCGTCCATGCCTTTCCAAATTGAACAAAGCCTTTGCCCAATTTTGCTGCTCTTTAAAGATTCTGTCTGTCCTGTTTCCACCACTCTTTGGCAAACTCCTCTAACAAATTATCTGCTCTGGCAATTATCTCCACCCCTTAACTTTCAATAATTTGGTTTTGACCTCTACTTAAAATGTAATTAAGGGCCATTATCTACTCCTGAATGGGTGGATTCAAATGCCACTTCTCAGTCTTTACTGACTCCCAGAGTACCCTATTGAATTTTGTAACTGCAAACCATACCCTAAAAGATGGTTCTTTTTTTTTAATTAAAAAAATTATAGAAACAGTATAGCAACATGAATACTGTTCTAAATATAAGGCAGAAAAAGTCACCCACAATACCACTACACCCCAAAGATAAACATTTTTAACAAGATGTGTATAGGGCACTAGCGCAGTACATTATAATTCATTCCACAGAATGTTATGCAACATTTGAAAACAATGATATAAATCTTAGGTATGAAAAAAACTCCCATAGTAACTACAGGAAGTGAAAAATACTGTGATGCACAATGCACATCATGCATTAAATACCATTTGTATATTTTTAAAGATATATCGATGAAATACAATTATTTTTCTTTTAAGGTAGGACAAGAACATTTTTAAACATAAAATTTTCTCCTGCCTCTGTCTAATTTTGGAATGCTTCGGAGAGTCCCTGAGGCATCCCAGAGCGAGAGATTAAACTAATTAGGATTATTTGGTATGTCGGGTTACATGGGAAACATTGTCAATCGAGTGGAGATAAACCTTCTTAAGTTGCATTGCATGGATAAAAAGTCACTAATATAAATATTCTAGAAATTATATAAAATTTCTAAAAATTGGATATGTCCTGGTATAATGCTATCAATCATAATTTCAATTATTATCTTCAAATGTTGTATGTTGCAGCAATAAACTAAGTTTCTTTGTCATTGCATTGTAATCAGATCTTTAACTACGCCTTTTAAAGTCTTTCATCATTCATAGACGGTCATTATTTTACTCTGATATCTTTGCTAAAATGCCACATCTTCAGGAAGATTCATAGAGCTTTTTGAGAAGTATAGGTTTCTGATAACTTTCAGATCATACTGCTGAACTGGGTAAGAAATTAAAGAATCCCTGTGATGGCTTCATAAAACTGTTAACAAAAAGGATTAGTTACATAGGACTTAGTGAACTGGTGGATATAGCTATAATTTTATGGATTTTGTCTGAAGTATTACTGGCTACTGATATGTGTTTTCCAGATACAAGGATATCTTTCCCTTAAGCTAATATGGCTTAAGCAACTTGCTAAATTATACCTTTGTAAGTAGAACTGAAACATTTATTTTTTTCCCTCTACTTGATCCCTGCAGAATTTGAAATCTCTCAGTGAGTTTTCTTATTGGTTATGGTGATATAATTGTTTACCTAAGTTTAATAAGGATCTGTTCTCCTTACAACAGGACATAATTGGAAACATGGTTATGTTATCATAACTTTGACTTGAAATGTCATATTTGGACAACACATACAATCAAATATGACCAGACAGCTTTAAAGAACTATGCAGGCCTTTATGGAACCATAAAACCCCTTGGACAAACAACCTGGTACCTTACTTAGAGGGTTCACAGCTGCCTCTCCAGGTTAATAAGAAAGGCCACCTCCGAGAAGGTGTAGAAATCTCAAAATATTTTGGGGACCTTGAGAAGAGAGGAATTCACCCAAATCTATAGATAGCATAGACAAAATCTATGACTAATCCTTGGCCTGGCTTTCCTGGTTTTGAGAGGCCTTTTAAAAGTTCAGTCTGAGATTCCTTATGAATAGTTTCAGCATAGCCAATTTAAAAAAGCCTATGTGATCAATTAACCAGACTTATTTTGCAAACAAATTAGTCTTAATTTGGCTATATTTGGTAGGAAATTACGATAATTTTAGAGAGAAAAAAGATTATGTTTCAGTGGATATTAAATTCTAGTTTTGTTAAGTGAGGTCTATATTTACTGCCTAAGACTTACTTCCTAGATGGCTCCTTGTTACTATGTTACATTATTTCACAATTTAATTGAATTATTAAAAGGATACTCTAAGTTTGTTTCTGAAGCTTATCACAATAATCTATTTTTGGATGAAGATCAGATGCCTCAGGACCTGCAACCAGAAGATTATGCATGTTGGAAAAGACATCAGATAAAGGACTCTCTACAGCCATGTTGGAAGGGACCATATCAGGCCTCCTCTCCTGAATGGATTGAAACTCCTGTTTCTGACACCAAGCTTAGACAATTGAGACCAGCAGTACCAGACCAGGACAAGAAGAAGACGACATCTGAAGTGGACAGCTGACTCAAGATGCTGAACCAGAACTGTATAATAATTACTTTGATACTTGCTCACACTTTTGCTTGTAAACCAAACATTTCTTTCTTCAGCTCAGTCATATGCAAGTTTCAAAAAATCAGTCCAGCTGCTGGGTTTATGGTCAATTACCTGTGTCCAGTACTCCTGGGTTACCTTGGTGGATTCCTCCTCTCCAAGGCTCTGCTTGGATGGCCCTTAGAGATTTTATCTAGAAGAAAGAAATTCCAGTCCATGCAAGTGACTGCTGATATCACTTTCACTCTTGTGAAGAGGGACATTTTACCTGGCCAATTAATGACACCTGTTCTGGGACTTCCCTGGTGGTCCAGCAGTTAAGATTCTGGGTTCCCAATCCAGGGGGCCCAGATCTGAACCCTGGTCAGGGAACTAGGTCCTGCATGCTGCAACTAAGAGCCTGCATGCCACAACTAAAAAGATTCCACATGCCACAGCTAAAGATTCCACATGCTGCAACTAAGACCTGGAGCAGCTAAATAAATTAAATAAATAAATAAATAAATATTTTTTTTAAAATGACACCTGTTCCGAACCTGTCCATAAATACCCCTTTTCACTAGATGTTAAATATATTGGGTAGTTCCTTACAGGACCCAATAGATTTATGAAACAAATTTATGGCCTTGGCTATCCTCAGGTTGGTTAGGAAGATGAACATTTGGTTTTCCTTGGGCTCAAGGTCACCTACAAGTAGCCTTGAAAATAGTTCCTGCCAACCTGCCTTTAACTGGGCACACTGGGTTCAATCAGTGTTCCAATGGTATAATTATTTGGCCATGATATTTGTTCCATTACTTGGAGTAGAATATGTCATTGCTCATATAGAGGCTTCAACAAAATTCACCCATTAAGCTTTAAATTATAGTAACCATGTCATTAATTTGCTCAATTAAGAAGTTTCCATGATGAGAAAAGCAGTCCTACAGAAGTGCATGGCCCTCAATATTCTAACAGCTTCCAAAGAGGGAATTTGTGCTATCATACATAGTGAATATTGTGTTTTTATGCCTGATAACTCTTCTAATGTAACCCGCCTTATGACACATAAGAAACATCAAATTTCCATTCTGAATGATCCTCTTCCCAATTTAAGGGAAATACTAGGAAGATGGTTTAGTTCAGGAGGATGCTGGCTTAACTCTTTGCTAATAATAGTTACTCCTATTGGCAATTTTTATTATAGTTTGTGTAACTTTAAAAGTAATAATTTGTTGCCTTTATGTTGTGTACCACCTGCTCCTACTAAGATGACATCCAAACAACTTGAAACTATTGATCACATCTATAGTTCTCTATAAAATAATGGACACGCACAATGCACGTTCAAGATAAAATTGGCATAAAATTGGACAACTTGAAATTGACTTGCCAGACATCCTACTGGTACAACCCACCTAAGAGAATAGAAAGAACTCGGCTATCAGGAACCAGCAACAAGGCACATGGTGGACCAGGGGAGGTAAGCAGCCATCCTAGCATTGAAGAACCAAATATTTGATCACCTTTTGATTAATTATCAAAAGAGGGAATTGATGAAATAAAATTATTTTTAAGGCAGGACAAGACAATTTTTAAACTTAAAATTCTCTCCCTGCCTGTTTGAGCCACTACGCCTTGCCCTTTCGTGTGCATTGTGCACCTGCGTTATGCATTAACTAGATCCCCCTAGAAGACACAGGAGTGCCTACTCACCAAAAAAAGCAATTTTCTCCTGGCACCAGCAAGGTAACTCTTTAGGTGATAACATTCCTTTCTGAATCCTGTAAGGGGTCACAATAACCCACTACTCACCTTGTTGGACTATGTAAATTTTGATGTATAACCCTTTGTCTCAAAAACTTATATAACTGTGTTCTAAGGGGCAGAATAGTCCTCAGAGCTTTCAAAACTGTCTCCTGGGTTATAATCCTCAGGTTGGCTAAAATAAAATTTTCCCTTTCTTTCTTAGATTGACTACTAATTTTTTTTAATGTCATGGTGAAATATATATGCAAATTTTCTGCAAGGACACACAAGATACTGTCAACAGTGGTTGCTTCTAGGCTTTAGAAAATGGGAATGCCAGATAGGAAAAAGGATTTTTACTTTTTAAAAAAAATATATTTATTTATTTGGCTGCTCCAGGTCTTAGTTGCAGCATGCAGGATCTTCGTTGCAGCATGTGGGGTCTTTAGTTGTGGCATGCGGGATCTAGTTCCCTGACCAGGGATCGAACCGGGGCACCGGCATTGGAGGTGCAGAGTCTTAGCCACTGGACCCCCAGGGAAGTCCCAAGGACTTTATTTTCCTATTTATACTTTTCTGGGTTGATTGATTCATTTTCTTTGAATGTATTTAATATATTTTAAAATGTATTTAAAGTATATTTAAATATATTAAATATATTTAAAAACACTAACATTCAAAACAAAAGTTATACTTGTGCACAAATTTTTGAAATGAATAAAACAATTAAATGTCCAAACATGTATCATGTAGAGTTTATCAATTATAAAATTATATTCAAAATAAATTTATTACATTTGAAAAGCATTTGAAGGCTAGATTTTATTTCATTCTACATAAATTCATAAGGTTGCATAATAACTTTTTTTTTTGCATAATAACTTTTGAGAAATGATAAGCAAACATAAACATTACTTATAGTTTAAATAATAATTCCAAAAGAAAAATTATACAAACTTCTGTGGAAACAATAGCAAAATTTGATATTTGATTTGGAATGTGATATTTGTATTTATTTATTTATTTTTAGCCACACGGCTGTGGGATCTTAGCTCCCCAGCCAGGGATTGAATCCGTGCCCCCTACAGTGGATTCACAGACCACCAGGGAATTCCCTGGAATGGGATATTTTAATATGTTTATATAATATCACAAAGGATCTCCAAAGGTAAAAGGCCTAGAGCACCAGAGATTCTTAAAATAGAGCTGGGTAGCATCAACCCCAAACTATATATAAAATATATATATATACACATATATATGTAAATTTATTGTATACAATAAATTTGTATCTAATTTTACATATATTTGATAGAAGACCATTTGATGTGACATAGGGAATGACAAACTTGTTAGGAGAGGAAACTGATGACAGGCCTTCATACTTCTTTCTGACTAGACAGTCTATGCTTGCACTTTCCTGCCGCTACCTGTCTACTCTCACTATTGCCTTCCCTCCTTTCCTTGGCTTGGGAACGCAGGCCATCCTGGGCAAGAGACCATTGCTTCTAGAAAGCAATAGTATGTCTGCTGGTGAGCCATGTAAGGTCGACTTTTCTTTCCACCTTCCTCAACCAGAAAGATACTTTTTCCAAAAGGTGAATTTTATGGAGAGTTATATCTCAATTTTTTTTTTTTTTAAAAGAAGGGTAATTTTCATGCTGGAAGAGGAAGAACAAGCATAGGTAAGAAATTTGAAGTACCACTGAGGGGAGCTTATATGAGATATTCTGCCACTTTGAACAAACCAAGATTTCTAATTCCAGTACTGAAAGGTAGTGAAAGAAATAGCTAATGTGACTGCAAATCACAGATAGAAATAGTATAAAAATTATCGACAGTGGGAAAAAGTGTCAGAAGGTGAAATGTACTGATTTTCAAGTGTGAAAAAGGACTTCTTTTAAAGATAGATGATTGACCTGCTTAGTTTAAGATAGCTGCCTATCTAGGGAGGAAGACTGGGGAGCAGAGCAGGTTTTGTTTTTGTTTTTTGCTTCCATTATAAATATTGGGTACTACTTTTAAATTGCATCTATATAGTACATAAATTTTACCCTCAAAAAATTTTTTTCATGTGGAAAAAAAAATGAGACTTTAAAAACTATGTCTTAAAATCTTCAATGATCCCTGGAAGATTTTGAGTGAATTATTAAAAAATGTTTTATGAGCACTTAAAGGAATTGACCCTACGTGCCAACGTGGGTCCACTAAGGGCAGTTCTTTCATTCAACAAATATTTATCGTGTACCTACTGGATCCTAGTCACTGTGCAAGGCACTAGGAATGAAGCAGAAAACAAAACAGGCACATTTCTGCCCCTTGTGGAACTCTAGTGAGGAAAACAAATAATAACAAAATTACAGCATAATTGCAACTTGTGATAAGTGCTATGAAAGAAAACACAGGGATTCGTGTGAGAACATAATTAGAGGAACTAACCTCATGGCAGAAGCGGGCAGTGCTAGAGAAATCCTCCGTGAACAAGCAGCATGTAATCTCAGCCCTGCAGATGAGTAGAATTTAGGTAGGAAGTATTGCTACAGAGACAATCTGAAAACCACATGTGAAAAAGGCATGAGTCAGCAATAAACTTGTTATGCTAGAGGAGCAGAGAAAAGGCTGAGGTGGCTGGAACAGAAAACAGGAAGCAGAGTGCAAGAATGAGACTATCCACGTAACTAGGGGCCGTATCACATAGGCACTAACTAATGCTGTTTCCTTTTTTGACGTGATTACTGACAGGTAGATTAAAGGAATCCAAGGACACACTAAGTTTGTTTTCAGTAAGATAGTTGATCAAAATGCTTGGGATGAACCATAGCCATCAGTTCTACAACCAAATCCTATCCAAAATCCACCCACTTCCCCCTATCTTCTGTTTCCTCCCTAGATCAGGCCACCACCATCTCTCCCCTGGGTACTGTTTTCACATTTACCTCCCACAATCTATTCTCTATACAGTAGCTGGAGTGATCTAAAAACTAAATCATATCATTTAGATTCTTTTCTTAAAATACTTCACAGTTTCGAATTTGTCACAGGTCAGATTCTCCACAGATATGGAATTTGAGATCTGAGATGTTTATTAGGGTTTAACACCTGTGGGAGGAAAGAAATCAGTGATGCAGACCCAACAAAGCCTTGGCCAATCCATCCGGGATCTAAAACAATTATTGTCCATCAAAACTGTCCAGTGCCACTCAGTCATTCACAGATGTGGTTTTCTCCATGAAGGGTGTGTTCTTAGTGAGGCTCTCTGCATCGGACAAGCTGTCAGCTCAAGGCTGTTTGCAGACCACACTCTTCATGTCTGGGCATCACGTCCTTCCTTAAAGGATGATCTGGGTGTTGCAACCCCTTATCCACTTTACCATTGCATTTAGAGTAAAAAGACTAAAAAGACTTCAAGAATCTAAATAATCTGACTCCTGCCAACCTCTCTCTTCCACTTGCTTCTGTTGAAAATTTGCTCTAGATACACTAGCCTTTTTTTTGACTGCACCGCGTGGCATGTGGGATCTTAGTTCCCCAACCAGGGATCGAAGCCGCGCCCCCTGCATTGGAAGCGCGGAGTCTGCACCACTGGACTGCCAGGGAAGTCACTTATAAAAAAATTTTTTTAATACAATTTTTAAAGGTTACTTTCCATTTACAGTTATTTAAACTTTCTGTGTCTTGAAGCTTATCCTCTCCTCAGGGCTCGTGCATTAGCTGTTCCTCTTACCTGAAATTTTACACTTCAGCTTTCCTTCTAAAGCTGTCTGCCTCCTTCCTCATTACTTCCTATCCTGTTGCCCTGTTTCACTTTCCTCTTGCACTTAAATAAAATTATCTAAATTGTTTGTTTATATCTGTTTCATCAACTAAAATGTAAATTCAGCAAGTCTATGAATCTGATCTGTTTTGTTCACTGCTCAATCCCCAGTCAGTACCTGGAACATAGTAGACCTTCAGGAAATATTTGTTGGGACTTCCCTGGTGGTGCAGCGGTTAAGAATCCACCTGCCAATGCAGGGAACACGGGTTCAATCCCTGGTCCGGGAAGATCCCACATGCCTTTGAGCAACTAAGCCCATGTGCCACAACTACTGAGCCTGTGCTCTAGAGCCCGTGAGCTGCAACTACTGAAGCCTGCATGCCTAGAGCCCGTGCTCTGCAGCAAGAGAAGCCACCGCAATGAGAAGCCTGAACACTGCAATGAAGAGTAGCCCCCACTCGCCACAGCTAGAGAAAAACCAGCAAACAGCAACAAAGACCCAACGCAGCCAAAAATAATAAATAAATAAATAAATAAATAAATAAAGCAAACGATAGATTTATTAAAAAAAGAGATATTTGTTAATTTGAAATCAGACGTGGTACAGAAATGTATGTTCAATGATACTACAGATAGCTATAGTTTTAGCTAATTGAACAACTTTGCCCAAATAATATTTATTAGTGTATTACGGTTAACCTGAAGGGAGGTCTCTAGTTGGCTGACACAAATCTGTCTGGTCTTAGCAAACAGTTAAAAGTCCATGATTTGTGCGGACAGAGATGATATAATCATCCAAATTTCTGATGACACAAAGCTGGGAGTATTGGTAGCTGATCTACTGGATGACAGGATTCAGATTCAAAAGCACCTGAAAATCCATCAAAAATAGAATGGATAAACTGTGTATATTATTCATAAAATGAACTACTGTACCTCAATGAAAAAGAGTGTACTATTGCTATCTACAATATGGAAAACTTTACAAAGATAATATTGAAGCAAATAAATCAGACACATAGAGAAGAGGATACACTGCATTATTTTATTTCTATATAATTCAAAACCAGGGAAAACTATTCTATGGTGTTAAAAGTTAGGACTGTGGGTCTCTTGAGGAAGGAGGAAGGGGGCAAAAATTGGGAGGGGGCATGAAGAGGCTTTTGAAGTGTCTATTTCTTGACCTGGGTGGCGGTTATATGGATGTGTTTATTTTGCAATGATTTTTATTTATTTATTTACTTTTTTTGGCCATGCTGCCCAGCTTGCAGGATCTTAGTTTCCCAACCAGGGACTGAACCCTGGGCCACAGCAGTGAAAGTGCCGAGTCCTAACCACTGGACCACCAGGGAATTCCCCTATATTGCAATAATTCATTGATCTGTGCACTTATGATTTGTACATTTTTATATGTGAAATATACATCAATTTTAAAGCTAAGCATAAAAGAAACCTGAGAGGTATATTTGATTAAAAACTCAATGTATAATTCCTGATTTTGAATGAAAGAATTTTAATATTTTGCCACTTAGAATTACAATTGCTATTGATTTGCAGTAAATAGTCTTTACTATGTTTAAGTAGTTTCCTTTGATCTCTTGTTTCATAGAGGTATTATTAGGATGGCTGCTGAATAGGCTGTAATACTTATTACTGCACGGATGTGGGGTAAAGGGTATTTTCATGTAGCTGCTTTTGAAATAAAAAGTATTACAGCCTTTTTGGAAAGCAACAGCTGGCAACAGCTATTATTTAAAAAATGTGATCCAGCAATCTCAGTTCTGGGGATCTATCCTACTCAAATAAAAACACTAGTTTTAATAAAACTATTGAAATAAAAAAATGTTGTTCCAGACTTCCTAGGTGGCACAGTGGGTAAGAATCTGCCTGCCAATGCAGCAGACACGGGTTTGAGCCCTGTCCTAGGAAGATACCACATGCCATGAAGCAACTAAGCCCATGCGCCACAACTATTGAGCCCATGTGTCACAACTACTGAAGCCCATGCGCCTAGAGCCTGTGCTCTGCAACAAGAGAGGCCGCCGCAATGAGGAGCCCACGCACCACAACGAAGAGTAGCCCCTGCTCAATGAAACTAGAGAAAGCCCATGTGCAGCAAAGAAGACCCAACACAGTCAATAAAATAAATAAATTAATTAATTTTTAAAAAGGTAGTTCTATACATATGTACAAGGATATTTATTGGACCAGTGTGTTAAGTGGCAACACACACACGCACATTATAAATACTATGCATGCCATCAATAGGGGAATGGTTGCAAAAAATATAGTATATTCACATTTTGAAACATTCATTAAAAGGAATAAATTGGTACTCTGCCAGTTGATTTAGAGGAGTTTTAGATGAGAAATTGTTTTTAGTAAAAGTAAGAGGAAAAAAGTAGTCACTTTTTTTACATGACAAAATCAATCTATATTGAATATGTATACATTTGTATTTGTCTATATACGACTATATGAGAATCAACTAGGTTGATAAAATGGTTACTGGAGGGGTAGGAACTGAGGGGGAGATAGAGGAGGGGGCAAGAGGGAGTCAAGGGAAAAAATAAAAAAGAACCAAAGGATTTTTTGCAAAGCTCTATATGAGCAGTCTCATTCACAGGTGAAAAAATCAAATGCAGTCATAGGGACATTAACAGATTGCATTGTGTCCAAATCAAAGGACATAACAATTACAGTGTACTTTATGCTGTTCAGATCAAATCTAGCATATCACATCCCTTTCTGGACACAACACTAAAAATAAAACAAATATTCCCCTTCCCCCCAAAGTAAATATTTTTTCTTGTTGTAAGATGATTGGTTAAGAATCAGGCAAATCTAGGTTCCAATTTCTTTTTTGTTTGTTTGTTTGTTTTTATTTAATTGGCTCTGTGTTGGGTCTTTTTTTGCTGTGCGCGGGCCTTCTTTGGTTGCGCTGAGTGGGGGCTACTCTTCATTGTGGTGTGCGGGCTCCTCATTGCCATGGCTTCTCTTGCTGTGGAGCACAGGCTCTAGGCACGGGCACGTGGGCTTCAGTAGTTGCAGCACATGGGTTCAATAGTTGTGGCTCATGGGCTCTAAAGCGCAGGCTCAATAGTTGTGGCACACGGGTTTAGTTGCTCCACAGCATGTGGGATCTTCCTGGAGCGGGGATCGAACCTGTGTCCCCTGCACTGGCAGGCGGATTCTTAACTACTGCGCCACCTAGGAAGCCCCTAGGTTCCAATTTCTTTTCAGCCACTTGCTTAGCTATGTGACCTGGGGCAAATTATTTAATTCCTCTATGCCCTAGTTTCTTCATCTGTACGATGGGGATAATTATAGTTCCTGTCTCTCAGGCCTATTTAGGATAATTATATATGCATGCCAGAACCCAGCATCTAGACAAAACTCAATAAAAATAGTCATTATTATTAAAGTAAATATTTATTTTGAAAATTAGAAGGAAGAAAATAAAAGCATAAGCATAATCTACTACTGCTAACTTCTGGATGTTTATGCATTTACTCAACATGATCTGAAAAATCATCCTGAGACCTGGTGATAGCTTAGTTAGGACGAGCTAGCAGCCACCAAATGTGTAAAGGTCTGTTATACAGAAGAGGGGCAGATATATTCTGTGAGGCCCCAAATAACCACAGCAAGAGACAAGGGTTAAAATGAGAGCTGTCCAGCAACGGAATGTGCTGCCCAACACCATGGGGAGCTCCTTGTTACAACAAAGAACAGAGGCTTAGCTGGTGATCATTTGTCAGAAAAGTGATGGATGAAATGTCTGCGTTGGGAAAGAAGGCAAGCTAAATGGCTTCTAAAACTCTTGCTAACTCTAACATTTTATGACCAGGAAATACTTGCTGGATGTATACATGTATAATTCACAACCCACATAAGATAATTTGTGTGGTTCTTACTATAATACTGGCTGGTAAGAACAGTTCCAAATTTATCCCATGAAAGTTAATAGGAAATTCTTAGCACTGGTCAGAGAGGACCTCATACAAAACTGAGGACGTGCAACTCCACCAATTAATCCCATTCAATACACAGAAAGAAATCAAAGGGAGGGGCGGGCCTGGAAAGAGTTTACATCTTATCTTCAGGTACTGCTTGTCTGCTTTCTTAATACTTGGGGTTTCTTCCTGGGAAATATTTCTGACCTGGCAAAAATTCATAGTAATTACTTAGGAGAAAATTAAAAGAAGAAACAAACAAAAAATACATTAATGTAGTTGGGAAAAAAAATCTAAGAACATGGTGTTGGTAGGAGAGAAGACTATATGTCTCTATAAAACCCACCCAAGTGCTTTTGATGTCTGACCAATTATTATCTTATTATTCTTCCTGCTATAGATACAGCTGCAATTTATGTAACAGGATGTTTAAAAAGATTAAAGAGAAGCTGTAGGAGGGTTCTAAGGTGATAAGAGTCCCTGGAATATGTATTTGTGGACGTTTAGAATATAAATTCCTGTACATTCTTAGAATAAACCATCTATTTGTTTTTCTTTTTTGAAAGAAACAAGCAAAATTTGTATTTCAATATGGCTGCTTCCTGCCCACAAGTGATACAGAAATAATAGAGCAAAGAGAGCAAACAAATAATACAGCAAGGAGAGGATGGTGGTGCTTCAATCTGTAATCTGTGGTGGTTTTTAATCAGCTTTGACTTTGGGGTCCAAAATATTTTATCCCTATATTAGATAAATGTTTTCAATTTACCTGGATTAAATCTCTTCATCAGAGAAAGGGTTATTCTGGGACTTCCCTGGTGGTCCAGTGGTTAAGACTCCATGCTTCCACTGCAGGGGGCATGGGTTTGATTCCCGGTCGGGGAACTAAGATCCTGCATGTCGCACAGTGTGGCAAAAAAAAAAAAAAAAAAAAAAGGATTATTCTACTATTCAGGCAGGAGAGTTGTGTGGAATTTGTGACTCTAATGACTCACTGTGAAGGTGAAAGTTAAAGTAACAATTTTTGGTAGAGGAGTTTGTGGAATAGAAGTTGAGATGAGTCAAACACAGACTTTCCGTAAGAAGAGTGCTATATAGGTGTCTCAAACACAGAGAATGACTCGCTGACATTCAAGACTCTGCCATGCAGGCTCTCCTTTATTTTACAACATAAACTGGCGCTGGGTACCTGATACAAGGGCTTCGGGGCATCTTCTCAGAATTTTTGTTAGTAGTCCTGTGTAAATTACCTGTTGATTTCAACTCTTTCTCCTAGTAACCTAGGTCAATACCTAGTGGGGTTTGCACACTCTCTCCCTCTGCATGTGTGTATGTACTTATTTATCACTTTTTTATGAACTTTTTTCTATTTGCAAATAAGTTGTAGACATGATACCATTTTCCCCTAAGTACTTCAGTGTATATTTCCTAAACACAAGGACAATCTCTTTCATAACTACAGTGCAATTATGAAAATTAGAAGTCAAAACTTATTCAATAATATTATCTAATCTAAAGACCTCATTCAAATTTTGCTCAGACTTCCTAGGTGACACAGTGGCTAAGAATCTGCCTGCCAGTGCAGGGGACACGGGTTCGAGTCCTGCTCTGGGAAGATTCCACGTGCCGTGGAGCAACTAAGCCCGGATGCCACAACTGTTGAGCCTGTGCTCTAGAGCCCATGTGCCGCAACTATTGAAGCCCACGCGCCTAGAGCCCATGCTCAGCAGCAAGAGAAGATGTTACAATGAGGAGCCCGTACACCACAATGAAGAGTAGCCCCCGCTCTCAGTAACTAGAGAAAGCCCATGTGCAGCAATGAAAACCCAATGCAGCCAATAAATAAAATAAATTTTAAAAAAAGTTTTTGCTCAATTGTTCCAATAATATCCATTATAGTAAAAGAAAAATCCAGATCATAGATTGCATTCAATTGTCAAGTATCTTTAGTCTCCTTCAATCTGGAAGAAATTTTCCACACTCTGTTTTTCATGACTTGACATATTTGAAGAGTTACAGGCCAGTTGTTTTGTAGAGTGTTCCTCAACTTGGATTGTCTGATATTTCCTCATGATTAGCTTCACGTTATGCATTCTAAGCAGGAATACCACGGAGGTGATGTGATCACAGTACATAATATTAAGAATTGAATTGCTCCATTCCTATTGAAGTTACCTTTGATGATTTGTTAAGGTAGAGCCTGCCAGATTTCTCTATTTTAAAATTCCTATTTTTCCCTTTATAGTTAAGTATCTTGTACGGAGATACTTTGAGACTATGTAAATAGCTTGTTTCTCATCAAACTTTACCCACTAGTTTTAGCATACATTGATGATTCTTGCCTGAGTCAGTTATTACTATGATAATCGCCAAATGGTGATTTTTATAATTCTATCATTCCTTGTGTATTTTTTAGTTGGCATAAGGAAAAATGTTCTCCTTTCCATGATTTGTTTGGCAGTTTATTTATACCATGATAACTCATAGACTCTTATTTTATTCAGTGGGTTATAATCTGTTATTGACACTATTACAATGCTAAAATTGTCCCTGATGTGGATAGTGGGAGTCCCTTCAAACTGCCTTTTTAAATGTCTCCAAAATTCTTTAAGCTTCCTGACTTTATGACACAAGATATTCTAGGTTTTTTTTTGTATTTTCCTAGCACAAGTCCTGAAATAAGCCACTTACCTAAGAAGCTCTGGTTTCTTTAGTGGAGAATAGTATTTAGAAAAGTTCAGGTTCTAGGTGTGCTAATTTGTACTGATATATTATTGCTTGTAGGCTCTCCCAGAGGACAGGCTCAGGCTGGCTTGCTCCTCTGCTCCCCGCTCCCCCAAACACACACACACACACATACACACACACACACACACTTACAAAACAATGTGCTCATACTGATATTTCCCATTCCAGTCCAGCATTGCAAGGTTCATTTTAGCCTTCCCTCTTTCCGTATTACAGCTCGCTTTTCTGGCAGTGAGAAGTCTGCGGAACTACTCACTGCACTTCTCCACCACTACATGCACTCTCCTGACTCTCTGATTCACTTAGGTGCAATCTCCTGCCATCCTAAAGCCAACCTGTATGCACACACAGATGATAAGCCCTAAAGCACCTGAAGCCACTGATGTTTGTGCTACCTTGCCAGTGCTCACTGAGGTGTGATGCTGTTCATGCTTCTTTTGGGGCCCTGATATTGGCCGTTTCAGCCTGTTACAATAGAAATTGCAACTGGTGCAAGCCTTCTTCATCCCTAATTTCCTCCACACAGTGACACAGCTGATCTGGAAGGGCTACTTTAAGGTTCTAATAGCTCACAGAGATTTTATGGAAATGACTCTTTTGGGTTTTACATGCCCTTTATTTTAGCTCCCTTTCCTTAGGATTCAAACAAGAATCTGGTCTGTGTCCAGAATCACTCCTCTCTCCCAACCCTGCCTTGTGGTCCTCTCTTCCCAAGACAAGGATGTCCACTCTCGCCACTACTATTCAACATAGTTTTGGAAGTCCTTGCCACAGCAATCAGAGAAGAAAAAGAAATCAAAGGAATCCAAATCGGAAAAGAAGTAAAACTGTCACTGTTCACAGATGACATGATATTATACATAGAAAATCCTAAAGATGCCACCAGAAAACTACTTGAGCTAATCAATGAATTTGGTAAAGTTGCAGGATACAAAATCAACACATAGAAATCTCTTGCATTTCTATACACTAACAATGAAAGATGAGAAAGAGAAATTAAGGAAACAATCCCATTCACCATTGCAACAAAAAGAATAAAATACCTAGGAATAAACCTAACCAAGGAGGCAAAAGATCTGTACGCAGGAAACTATAAGACACTCATGAAAGAAATCAAAGAAGACACAAACAGATGGAGGGACATACCATGTTCTTGGATTGGAAGAATCAACATTGTGAAAATGACTATACTATCCAAAGCAATTTACAGATTCAATGCAATCCCCATCAAATTACCAATGGCATATTTCACAGAACTAGAACAAGGAATTTTACGATTTGTATGGAAACACAAAAGACCTCGAATAGCCGAAGCAATCTTGAGAAGGAAAGATGGTGTTGGTGGAATGAGGCTTCCTGACTTCAGGCTATACTACAAGGCTACAGTGATCAAGACAGTATGGTACTGGCACAAAAACAGAAATATAGATCAATGGAACAGGATAGAAAGCCCAGAGATAAACTATGGTCAACTAATCTATGACAAAGGAGGCAAGGATATACAATGGAGAAAAGGCAGCCTCTTCAATAAGTGGTGCTGGGAAAACTGGACAGCTACATGTAAAAGAATGAGATTAGGACACTTCCTAACACCATACACAAAAATAAACTCCAAATGGATTAAAGACCTAAATGTAAGGCCAGTCACTATAAAACTCCTAGAGGAAAACATAGGAAGAACACTCTTCGATGTAAATAACAGCAAGGTCTTTTTTGATCCATCCCCTAGAGTAATGGAAATAAAAACAAAAATAAATAAGTGGGACCTAATGAAACTTCAAAGCTTCTTCACAGCAAAGGAAACTATAAGCAAGATGAAAAGACAACCCTCAGAATGGGAGAAAATATTTGCAAACAAATCAACAGACAAAGGACTAATCTCCAAAATATATAAACAGTTCATCCAGCTCAATATCAAAAAAAAAAGCAACCCAATCAAAAAATGGGCAGAAGACCTAAATAGGCATTTCTCCAAGGATGAGCTTGTTCTTAATCCTTCACATACGTGGAACCTTAGAAGCCATTTCCTCCAAACATGTCTGAAAACCAGGATGCGTCAGCTTAAATTCTCAAAACACCTCATCACGTTTGTTATTCTCTTAAATTATTTACATCAATAATTCAGACACTGTCTTGAAGACAGAAGACTAAACCACAGAAGCAGCACAGCAATGAAAGGACTGCAATCATATCCCAAGGATCTTATCCAAGGGAAAGAACTCCCTCATGATTCTCCTGGCTGGTGGAGACACAAGGAAACTGGATAGCTTTTAGCGTGAAGACTGCCTCAAGCCACACTTAATCACAATGAGGCTATTGTCTGGCACCCCTCTTAGAACACCATCATCAGGAGGTAGGTGTTAAGTTGTTTTTCCAAAGGTGCTAATGGGCACCTAATCTATCATTCCTTCACTGCTTTTGTTTCCAACTGCAGGCCTCTGAAGGACTGGCCAGGTTAGCAAAGTAGAGTCTGTGGCTGTGAAACTAAAGGGTATTAACCAATTTGTGCATAGAATAAGCTGAAGTGTAACGACCTAGATGTCATTAATATTCCCTACCTATTGAGTTAACTGGTCACAGACTGGTTACATTTGAACATTTCATTACTAAATGGGTATTTAATAACATGTAATCACTATGAGCTGAGATAAAATCTCCTGATTCCATGAGAAATGTATATGCAAGGCAGATAATTCTGAATTAAAACCACAGTATATTAAATCTTTAGTATTATAGACATTAATCATATGCTCTTTACTGTGGATGTTGAAATTGTTTCCTTTACTACAATGTAAGCATCATAAGGGCAGGGACTTTGTTTTGCTCACTGCCCTATTCTGAGTATACGTATGCCTGACTTATAGTTGTAGCTCAGTAAATATTTGTTGAACAAATAAAAATGTTTGGTGGCATAATAGAAGAAAAATTTTAATTATTAAACTACATCCTGACTGGGGGAAATGAGAGTTGCATGCCCCCTCTAAAGACATTAGAAATCATTGAAAGACAGCAACAACAACAAAACGCCATGCTGATGAGACATGTCTGTGGGATGAATTCCCTTTAAAAGCAGTTTAAAAGCTTTAGTTTAGATTTTATGTTGTTTCTGTGATTTAACATTTACCCTTGAAAGGTATGTATACGTGTGTGCATCTGTATTCCAACAGTTACTGGCTGGACAACTTTAAGAATAAGGAGGGGAGACTTCCCTGGCTGTGCAGTTGTTAAGATGCTGAGCTTCCACTGCGGGGGCACAGGTTCGATCCCCGGTCGGGGATCTAGGAGCCGCATGCCTTGCAGTGCGACCAAAATAAATAAACAAATAAAAGAATAAAGAGGTGTATTTGCTACGCACAGTGGTGAGGAGACTTAAATAGGGATCACACTTGGAGGGCTCATGTGCCCACCTGGACTATTCTGTGAGAGCTATCTGAAGCATTTGGATGTTTTGGACTGCAAAACTCAGACTCAGAGAATAAGCTATGGGGAGCAGCAGGAGAAAGCTCCTGGGATGAGACCAACTCCGTGCCTACTGGCGAGAGCTTCCCAAAGTAGGTGGAGAGCCGCAGCAGAGGTTAGGCAATGGCGGGGTTCTCAGACTTGAGGGTATGGTAGAAAGATTCTAGACTGGGTTATCTATGTGCCAATCATCTAGGATAGATGTAATGTCTCGTTAGCTTTCCTGGGACCATCAGAAAGGTCATTTAGCACCACAGCCATTGATATACCCTAGGACATACAAAAAAGATATAATGATCAATTAATGTCACTAATTTCATTTTGTTCTCTAACTCCTGACTTTCTCTTATGGTGGTAGCGGGGTCAGGGCACTAAGTACACTGGCCTCCCTTCTACAGTCTTTTGTGGGTTCACTAGGCTGAAACCATTGTGACATGAGAGATTTGAGAGTGAAATATGGACTTCACTCTGGAGGCAGCAAATCTATGCGGCGATGAGCCTGTTTCCAGTTAATGAGATTAAATTGAATTCTTTAAAAAAAAAAAAATTATTTATTTATTTATTTATTTGGCTGCGCTGGGTCTTAGTTGCGGCACACAGGATTTTCACTGTGGCATGCAGGCTCTTAGCCGTGGCATGCATGAAGGATCTGGTTTCCCCAGCAGGGATCGAACCTGGGCCCCCTGCATTGCGAGTGCGGAGTCTTACCCACTGTACTTCCAGGAAAGTCCCTGAATGGAAATTTTGATGGGACCTCCACAAAGGCAGCTTAAATAGAGCTCCTACACATCACAGATTTCGAGTGCAGTTAAAAAAAAATTTTTTTTCCTTCCCTACACTGCGATTTATTTAAGTTACTGCAACCAGTTACTAAATCTAGTAGACCTACACAACCTTGTGTAGTGGAGGTGTGGAGAATAAAGGGATAAAACCGTAAAGAGAAGTGCGCACTGCTTCACTTTTACTCATAAGCTGTGCCCATGACAGGGAACAACATCCTACAAAGAGAACTATATTTCGGGGGAGTGATCTGCATTGAGCGGTGCTCCATGATAGAGCAATGGCTGATGAAGAGCCTGGGATGCAGTGGGGACCTGGGAAGAGCATGTTACTTCCCACTAGGAGGAGGACAACTCAGAGGGACATAAACCAGTACCCCTCTCCTCTTTCTCCACTTACACTAGAGTAAGAAAAGGGTCAGGATAATTCTAACAATAATTGCGATAACCCCTGTTCTTTTGGTGGGTATTAAAATCATATAGGCAATATGACCAGTTATTACCTTGGTAAGATGTCATTAGGGGGTGGAAGATGATTATTTGTTCCTCAGCAGCCTTCTCTCAGCCCAAAACAGCTTTGCACATCATTATTGTTAACAGAGCATATGAGGCTTTAGCTAAAATAATCATATTTTACAAACTGAAAAACTTCTGATCTCCGTAATCTGAGTAAAGAACTTCTGAGATAACATAGGCATACGCATGGACATGTAATTACTTTCACACTCTTGAAATAGTGATTACTTTTGGCCTCTCCTAACTTAGAGGCTCATCAGTGAAGGATTAGGTTCATTTTTCTATCTCTTAAAGGTTAAAGATTAAGGTTTAAATCAGGGGATGGGTTAGACCGACTATCTCTTTTCCGTTCTGATTGGTCTCTATAGGCAGTTTGAGAATCTATAGTGGAATCCCTACAGGGACAAGGGAGTGGGAAATTTCCTGCTGCTTTTTTCCTTTCACTTTTTAATCATTAAAAATGATTCAGGAGATTATTTGTTAAGTGAAGAGCAACCCTGCTGAAATTCGTTCCTAACTTTTCCTAGACCTAGATAAGTGCCCAGCTGCTCAACACAGTATCTTCTAATTGACTCTCATTATTAAAGATCAACTTGCAAAATATTCTGAGAGGTGAGCTAAGCTGTATCCTTATTCTTCTATGATGGAAGCGAGCAAAGGTGAACCAAGATCCTCTGCTTTAAGAGTGAAGGCCATATTTCACTCTGCAATGTTTCTATTGTTTCAGCCCAGTGAACTTTTACCCACAAAAATCTTTCTTTGACAGTCTGATCAAAAACAAGGTCTTTAAAAGCATTTTTTTTAGATTGTTTACTTGTAGTTAAACCTTTAGACAGGAGGCCAACTCCCAGTGGTCAGTTCCAAATAGGTTAACTTTGGACTGAAGAGATTTTTTTTTTACAACTGTGACTTTCATACAGACACATGAATGATGCCAGTATACCTGACTTTATTTACTCTCCTAAAGTATTTCTTCTCTTCCAAGGTACACCTCAGGGCAGTACTGTGGGTTTAAGAGAAAAACCTGAATGTGTAATCTTTGTCCAGTACTGAAGTGAGAAGTGCAATTGATTAAGTGGTGACCCACAGATTTGGGTTCGAATGGTTAGATCTGCAGGTGGGAGGAGGGGAGAGGAGGGTAGGGAAACTCAGTACAGCCATGCTGTGTGTGCCTCCATGTTCCTTTATACATATAGAGCCTTCTCCTTGTGATTGTTGCATATATGTTTATATACAGCTTTTTCAGTATACGGTCAAGGGTAAAGTTATAGAGGAAAAACAGTTACTGTCTTAAAAGTCTCATTCTTGTGTTTTAGAAATATTCCTTTCCTGGGCTTCCCTGAGAAAACTCATAAAGTTCAGATGCACATTTTGTCCAAGTAGTTCTTTAGTATTTGAGGAACCATGAGAGAAGAATAAAGATTTGGGGCAGGTGGGGATGGGATTCCCGGGCAGTCCAGTGGTTAGGACTCGGTGATTTCACTGCTGTGGCCCAGTTCAATTCCTGGTCAGGGAATTAAGATCCCGCAAGTGTGCGGTGCAGCCAAAAAAATAAAAAAGATTTTTTTGGTACAAAATAGATGGTAGTACAAAGAGAGGAGTCTTTGGAAAATTATGTTTGAGAATGATCATTTTGACTTCAAACTGCTGGTAAAATTGGTAGATTAATTGATTGATTTTTGTAATGTCACACTTATAGGTAGGTAATGTTTCCAGAACCGCTAAGTATTTGGAACACAGTCCAGGAATTAGATAGAAATAAGTAAATAATCATCAAAAAGCACATGCACTTTGCTCCTTAGGAGTTTTAAGTGCCCTCATACTTCAAATCAATTGTGTGTAAAACATAGGGATCAAGTGATACCAGAGATACTGGTAGCAGACAGCACAGTCTGTTCAGATGACCTGGAAGACAATGCAGTCAGCTGGAGCTATTTAGCTCAGACAATAACTCTGGTGGTTATTAACAATAACAGTAAAGTTTCTACCATTCATTGAATGCTTATTATGGTCTACTGAGCACTATTCTACAAATGTTGTTCCCAATCTATAGTTGAGAAAACTGAGACACAGATTAAGTAACTTGACACATTGTAATTGACGGAAGCAAGTTCAAACCCACCTCTGTCAGACTTTAAAACCTGTCTTATCTGTTTTGTTTTATTGTTGTATATTCTTTTTTACTAAAGATTTATTTTATTATTTGTTTGTTTGTTTGTTTGTTTATGGCTGCGTTGGGTCTTTGTTGCTGTGCACAGGCTTTCTCTAGTTGTGACGAGCGAGCGTTACTCTTTGTTGCAGTGCGAGGGTTTCTCATCGTGGTGGCTTCTCCTGTTGCCGAGCAGAGGGTCTAGGCACTTGGGCTTCAGTAGTTGTGGTGCATGGGCTCATTAGTTGTGGCTCACAGGCTCTAGAGCACAGGCTCAGTAGTTGTGGCACTTGGGCTTAGTTGCTCTGCTGCATGTGGGATCTTCCTGGACCAGGGATTGAACCTGTGTCCCCTGCATTGGCAGGTAGATTCTTAACCACTGCACCTCCAGGGAAGCCCTATTGTTGTATATCCTAATTTTAACTTTTTCTTAATATATTTTCAGAAAAAGACAAGTCTATATTCCACATTGTCTGATAAAGAGCATAGAGAACTATGTAATATGTTTTAGGACATTATAAATCTAATATGTATAAATTTGTTGGTGTTTTAAAAGCAAACTTCATATATCTAGAAATTTAAATTATATGGAAGAGAAAGGACAATGCCTTCACTTATTCGTGCTTTGGTTCAAGGAAGGTTTGATTGTTTATCTTTTATGTTTGTCTTAACCATTCCTTAAAGGACCCACTTTGTTTAAAATTCCTTCACCTCTGGGGTGATTAACTCATTGAGGTTTGCATGAGAGTTTTCCTGGTTTAGCACTCTAAGTCCTGTACCCCAAGAAACCCCTCCCTCAGTCCTGGGAAAATCAGGATAGTTGGTCACTTTAGCTTCCCAACACATATGGGTGCTTTAAGGTTGCTTTTGGATGATGGTGATGGTTATAAATAGGATCTGATAGGCTTGAATCCTCTCTTGGGGAGAAAGACAGAAGTTGTTGAGTTTCTGTTTCTTTGGAGCATCTCAAGTGATGGGGAAACTCTTTCCTGAGACCTCATTTCATTTTTAGTTTTTTGTCACTTTTATACATTGCATTTGCATCCTGAACTAAAAATCTATCTCAATGAAGCTTCCACTCACATCCCCATGTGATTACATATTAAATATTTAAAGAAATCAGTCATGCCCCCCAATCTTTTCACCTTCAAACAACACATCTCCTAACAATTCAGGATTTCTCATATTCTTTTACCGTCATGATTACTCTCTTCTGAATATAGTTCACTTTTTAAGAAAAAAACTTTGTTTTGTTTTTTTTGACTGCGCCAAGTGGCATATGGGATCTTAGTTCCCTGACCAGGGATTGAACCTGCACTCCCTACACTGGAAGGAGGGAGTCTCAACCACTGGACCACCAGGGAATTCCCTGAATATAGTTCAGTTTGACCCTATCCCTCTTATAATGTCTTTTCTAGAAAGCTAATCATAAGAGTATGTCACCTCCTTTGTCTAGAATCTATGCTCCCTTTAATTCAGCTTAGTATCTTAGTATTTTTCTTGGCAGTCATTAACTTAGGTTGAGTTCCTATCTACCAAAACTTCCAAGCATTTTTCTTATGTGCTTCTGCTATGCTATGTTGCTTATCCTGTACATGCAGTTATTTTTTTCTAGCTTGAATTAAAGCAAGTTGCATTTAACTCCATTAAATTTTCAATCCCATCCCTCCCTGCTCTGCCTGCCCGGGGCCCCCAGCTTTTCTAAAATCACTCATTCCCAACTTTGTTTGATTTACAGGTTTGATGAGCATACTTTCATGTCAATAATAGAATTGTTAAAAGGACAAGGCCTTCACTGGGGATCTTTCCCTATGTTTATATTAATCTACCAATTAGTCTTTAGTTACAATAATTCAACCATTTGAAATTAATCGATTAATAATAACACAAATTTACTAACTTCACCCCATACAAAACCAATGTGGCAGGAGAGTGAAGTCAGCAACAATAGAAAACACTCTGTGATAATGAAGTATTTGCTGCTTCTGTCGAAACTGTGGAATTGCTTTCTAGACTGCATGTTTTTCGACCACAGAAGGAATTTCCCATTGTAATTCTTCACTTCATTCACTGCGCTTGGCACTGAATAAGTTTTAGTTATTAAGGAAGATCAAATATTCTCTTAAAGAACAAAGATTTGCCCTTGTTAAGGATGTTCCAAAAATATATCACAGATTTCTTAGGTAAGTCCAAAAGAGGAATGCCGAATAGGCCTAGGAAAACATATACAGTCTTCCAAATGTATTCCTTTAAAGGAGAGGACACTTTTCGGAAGGGTAAGTTTTGCTGTTTGTTAAGCCATCAAAGACAGTTTAACCTAGTCGTCAAATACATTAGCTTTGGCCTGGTTCAATGCCCAGTTCTACCACTTGCCAGCTGTTTGACTTTGGGCAAATATACCAATGCTTAGCACAGTACCTGGCATCGAGTGAGAGCTATAAAAATAAAAGCAACTATTGTTTATTAAGCATCACTTTATGTTAGGTACTGCATGAAGTGCTTACCGTGCTGTCTCATTTTTTTTCTAAACAATTCTATAAAGAGGACACTTCTGTTATCCCAAAATCACAGGTGAGAAAAATTGAAACAGAAAGATTACACAATCTGCTTAAGTTAAAAATGGAAGAAAGGATATATGCCAAGTCTCTCTGGCTCCAGACTAGGATCCAAAACACAATTCTATCCTGCCAGTCCCTGAATATAGATAGATAAAACCCTCAGTAGGTCTTATAACTTTAGGAGTATGAGTAGGAAGGATACTGACCACTAACTAGTCAGGGAGCTTCCAGGGACCCCAAAAGGTCCTCCACGGCATAGTTTTACTTTGATGATTCACCAGGGTGAAGTTCTGGTCCTCAGTCCTACAGGCTTAGAAATTCAGTCCATTAACATAGATTGTGGACTCATCTCCCAGAGCAGACTCAAGCTCCCAGAAACTGGTATTCAAAATCAGAGCACCAGTTTATTCATAATGAAAATTATGAATAGAAATATAATAGCCAAGGGCTAAAACATTCACGTCCTGTGACAAGCACCTGAGAATCAGATTGTAAGAGTAGGCTGCTTGCAGAGCATGGAATCAGAAACAGGGGGGTCGGTTTTATGTATGAATGTCTGATAGAACCCACTCATCCAACCCCAAAGCAATTCACTTGCCTCTAGAATTGAACAGGTCAGTGTAATCTCTCACCTAAAAACACTTGGATAAACACCTCTGGCATTTGCTTTGTAGACCCTCTTTTCTTCCTGTTTTTAGGGATGACCAACTCTTTCCTGGATTTAGGTTAATTTTTTTTTCAGATTACAGCATAATTCTTCTTTTACTAAGATTTTGATTGATTGATTGACTGACCAGGGATTGAACCTGAGCCCTTGGTGGTGAAAACCCGGAATCTTAACCACTGGACCACCAGGGAATTCCCAGATTTTGAACAACTATACTTTGATCCATTATGCATTGATCCGAAGATTTAAATCTAAAAGGGCAACTTTAGTTCCAGGTTCTTGGTGGGGAGTTCTCTCACCAAGGCCCAAAATTACTGACAGCGGCAACAAGAGACAAGACCCCTCTGGCGGAAGCTGCCTTCTCTTTCCTGAAGGTTTTGCTGGTTGGCTCTCTAGCTTCAGAAACAGACTGTTGCTATCCATTTTTGCCCATCTACTGAAAACTAAAAGGTAACAAGCACTGTGTTCTGTAGCTATTGGAGAGAGAGACTGCTTGGAGGAAGATTTATATGGCTCTGCAGACTCCTTGGCTGGGCCGGCACTGGGCGAGTCGGGTGCACGAGGTGTTAAGTGATTTTTTTCCTTGGCTCTTTGCTGTAGGTCCAGGCAACTACAGCAGCGGCAACCATTCCTACTCTCCTGTAGAGCTTCCAGAATGCCTGGGAGGCTCCTGCTGATAACAAAATGGAATGCTTGCAACTAGTGAAGAGAAGGCTGAAAGTCCTACTAGCTAGAGCAGTCAAGACTTAAAGGAGGGTTTGCAAGGCGGAAAGAGAGACACAGATGTAGAGAACAACCATATGGACACCAAGTGGGGAAAGTGGGGCGGGTGGTGGCGGGGGATGAATTGGAGATTGCGATTGCAATGTATACATTACTAGTAAGAAAAAATATCAAGTTGTACCCTTTAAATATATGCAGTCTACTGCATGTCAATTATATCTCAATAAAAGTTCTTAAAAAAGGAAAAAAAAAAAAAGACTTAAAGGAGGGAGGGATTTCCCTGGCGGTACAGTGCTTAAGACTTCGCCTTCCAATGCAGGGGGTGTGGAAGGCAGGGAGTGTGGGTTGGATCCCTGGTGGGAAAGCTAAGATCCCACATGCCTTGCAGCCAAAAAACCAAAACATAAAACAGAAGCAATACTGTAACAAATTCAATAAAGACTTTAAGAATGGTCCACATCAAAAAAAAAAAAAAAAAAGACTGAAAGGAGGGAAGCTGCTCCCAGAACCTTTGGGCCCAAGGTGACTGCAGAGTTTAAGGTCAAGTCATGGATGCCTCACTGCCTCCATGTGCTATGCAGCAGCTGTGAACAGCAGATGGCAGGGAAAGAATGGTGTGGACAAACACCTTTCTCTTCTCCGTCTGTAGGTAAGGATTTTACACATCTTCAGGCTACAAGGAAAAGGAAGAGGGTCCTTCCAGAGCAATATTATTCCAGCACTACTGGGCTGCCACATTGGGATGGTATAAGAACTGAAGTTCCTGACTTCCAAGGCCTACCATTCCCAGTTCCATTCTGCAGGATGGAAAGAATCTCAGGTTGACCCAGAGTTTCTGGTGCATAAACACAGGACACAGAATAGAGTTGATAATACCCACAGGTTCTCCCTGGAGACATCTCTAGATGATGCTAGGAGAAGGGTAGGGTGAATCAGGAAATCAAGCTACTATCACTGATTCCCTTCATTGAAGGCCAACCAGGGGACTAGACTGTCAGGTCCACCCGCTGGAAATACCATGATTTACCATATCCCACCTTTCCCCAACAATCATACATTCAAATGAAGCTCCCACCAGTATCCAGGGGTTAACCGAGCAGAAGACTTGGCCCTTTTATGACTCTAGGTTCATGCAAGAAGTTTGTTTTCTGAACATTCCTCTCTGTACACGCCCCTCCTATCTTAATCGGCCCTAACCATTGAGGTGTATTCCAGATATTTGCCCCGAATCTTTGGCTTGGCTCAAGCCTCTGATCCCTCCACTGTGGAGACTAAAAGCAGGGAGATGGCCAAAATAGGCAGTCAGGGAAGAGCACAGGCATTCCTATTGCATCTGCTCAGTCTCTCAGCAATCCTCATGTCAGGGAACTGCTCAAGTTTCCAGGCTCGAGCCAGAGAGAGAGAGGCTCTCCTCCCTCACCCCCAGCGTGAGACATGGAGTAAGGTCTCTCATGGGCTAGCTGCTGAGTGCTGAAAGTCATAGATACTGGTGTCAACTGCGGGTGTTCTCCAGAGGCTCTCTTGCGGATGTAATTCCTCAGAGCTGTTCCTTGGGTCTGTTTGAGGCAGGGTCTCAGGGTGCTCCCAACATGACTCCTTGCCCTTTCTCTCACTATCATTGGCTCTCTCGGGAGCTGTTGTTCATGGTTGCCACAGGTAATGCCTATTTTTATTGCTGTTGTTATTTTTAACACTCAGAGAACCAACACGCAGAGTTGAAAGATTTCCACGAAGCCAGGCCGAAGTGACAGGCCGCCACCTTGGCAAGGCTTGCTTGACTGATTGATTCAAGAACATTTGTTGAGGATCGGCATATGCAATGTGGATGTGCAACGTGATGATGTGGAGGGAAACCACGATGAATGGGAAAACAAGATTCCCTCCTCGAGGAGGTTACATTCTTGATGGAGGCCTAGGTGCACATATAAATCACTGAAATATAAGGTGAGACCAAAAAGGCAGGTCACAGTTACACTCTCCACCCCTGGAAAAGTTAAAGGAGAACATTTTCAACTAGCAGGCCACCAGGCAGACGCCTGCTCATCTCCTGGGGCAGGCTGGTTCTGGCAGCTTGGTAGCTTTTTGTCTAAGAAGCCAACACTAAGTTTAATAAAGCCAATTGTAGCATGTTGAGCAGGGTGAAGTAAATACTTCATAATGCCCGATGTGCATGTAACAGGAGTTCAGTGTGTTATCACTCTCTTTTAAATAGACCCCTTTTAAACTAATGAAATGGGTTGACCTCCATTCACTTCCGTTTTTTTTTGAAAGGGAAAGAGAATTAGAAAAATAGAAGTGAGAGCTAGAAGCTGCACTTCCCTTCCCTGTTCCTCGGGGCAACTACCAAGAGAACAAACAGGGTTCAGTACCAGGAATAAAGTTGACTCATACTCTTAGGCTCTCTCTCCTTTTAGAACACATTGATTGAAGACTTGGAATGGGATAACATTCATTCTCACAGGGAAACAGATGAAGTTGCCAAGGGAGAGAGGGGATGGAGGGAACAGGGAAAGTGAGGTGAAGGAACAGAAGGCAGTGGCTACTGCGCTGCTTTCACAGTCTCTTCATCTCAGAAGGAAAGGCTCTTCCAGGAAAATTATATTCCAGGCAGAGTGATGAGGATGAGCAGAAATCATATGTATTCTGACCCAACATCCTAGGGGAAGAAAGTAAATCTTGTGACAACATGAATAAATATATCGTTGTGGCCTGGTAGCAGCCCAAGGTCTGCAGGTGTAGAAAACTTAAAAACAAAATCAACAAGAGTATAGGCTCTAATATATAGAATTAGTAGTAAAGAGAGGAGGTGGACATTTCCCAAGGCAGTAATCTCAATGAGTGCCATTGAGGAATCTCACGTCAAGAGATGAGAACCTAAAATCCAGGAGATGGTCCAAGGTACATGGAAGATTTGTATAGGACAAGGACATCATAGCTCTTACACAAGTGCACCTCAAAAGAGTGACATGAAGGAAAACAAGACATGGGGAGCCCTGACACTGGGATCTTGGCTTTCTCGCTAAAGGGGGTAAAAACGATGTTTTATCCTCCAGTAAATTCATTTTTGCTGCATCATTGCCTTTGCTATCCCTTCTCCTACTCCTGTCCATTGTCTTTACACTATTTAAATGTTCATGTTTGTTTTTATATAAACTATAAACTACTTGAGAGCAGTGAACATATATTTGTACCTTTGCTGGCAACTAGCTCAGTGCCTGTTCTCATTGGGTCATTTAAAAATGTTGTTTGATTTAATATTACAGGAGAATGTTATAGGAGAATTGGACTTCAAGGGTCAACAGCTGCAAGGGCCGGCAATCCATAGGTCTGGCCAAGAATTTCCGTGAGGCAAAGCAACATTTGGCAATTACAAGGGCATTCCAGGGAAGCGAAGAGGAGTGTCAGATTTTGCAATAGTTCTGCAAATAAGATAGATTTTCTGGGGTGGCTGGGTTCTCGGAAAATTATGTACTGAATGGCAAAACGGTAGTCTAGGTTCTCACCATTATAGATATCATGCAAGATATAATCTTCACCAGATTCAAATAGGAAATGGGGACATTAATAAGTTTTCTTAGCACTATATAGCATTATGCTAGGTACTACACACGTAGGACATTTTAAAAACTTAGATGCTATTACTGCCCCCAAGCTTAAAATTTTAATGTGGACTCATTGTAAATATACATAAACTAATCAGAGAACAATATGAGCATTACACTGAGTTATAAATTAAACATTACAGCATTGCTATTAGAGAAGAAGTCCTAAGACGGTGGCCTTGAGACGGGTCTTCAAGACCCCCCAATTTCTATGGATCTTTGCTCCACTGAGGCATTACTAAGTTATCCTGTGCACATTTGAAATATAATGAAGTTTATTGCTTTAAACCCCACCCCACTACACCTCACTCCCACCTACTTATATTTCAAGATAGCATTTCATATACCTGATGTAACAATGTGCTTAGCTCTTAACTTTGTAACCATCTAGCCTTTGAGCTTGAATCTATAACCCTAACTTGTACTTTAAGCTTCACTCAATTCAAGGACTCATTTTCTTCCTGCTAGAAGAACATGAGGAGATTAGGTCACTAGTTCAAAGATTCAGCCTCAGAGGTGATCAAGCTTTAAGGAGGTTCCTGCCTTACACTTCTATTCCCCAGAACTAGATTTCTTGCTGGTAACTTCTCCTCCTGTAAACAGAGTTACAGCTCCCCAAACTATATTCTTGTCACTGGGGCCTCTTTTCTATGTTTTTTTTTTTTTTAAATACATTTTTGTTGGAGTATCATTACTTTACAATGTTATGCTAGTTTCTGCCATACAACAAAATGACTCAGCTATGTGTATACATATATCCCCATCTATGGTTTTCTGAATGCCAACTTTCTGCGCACCTGAATCTGTTCACATTGTCTAATGCTTGCTTAGATTAACACTCTGAATCTTGGATCCATTTTGGACATTTATCATAAGTAAAAACTTTCTGCATGGTCCTTGGGGGCTAGTTTTGGCACCAGAGTCACAGATAAGGCAGTACACTGGTAGCCCAAGGGTCTCTTATTCCAAGTGTTTCTGGCTAGAAGGCAAGAAGAGCAAGTAAAAGCCTGCAGCTCTGTGACAGGCTCATACTCATCAATTTGTTTGTGATCCACACAGTAGCACAGATGATTTCTGCTTTAAGGCATGAGGCAAGAAAAGAGGTACTTTAGGAAAAAAACTTAATGCAGTAAGTGGATTAGATAGCAAGATCATCAAGATACTCTATGCCTTAGCATTTACATCAGATCAAACAAGATAATGCAAGCAAAGTATCGGGCACAGTTCCTGGTACTCAACAAACGTTAGTTTTTTTTTTCCTCTGCATACAACTTTTACAGTTAAAGTGCTTTTGCATGCATTAAACCCCCCCTAAAACCTTCCGAATTAGGTATTTCCCCAAAGAATAGTGACTTGACACCCAAAGCTGCTCATCTGAAAATTCCCAGGGCTGAGAGTCAGACTCAGGTCTTCAGACACCAAAGCCAGTTCTCTTTAGCCTTAACCCCAGACCCTTCTTACCGCATTGTCCTAGATTTAAGATTGTGAAAGCTTGGACTTGAGTGCTAACAATGGGATGGAGATCAAAGAATGATGTGAGCTCCTGGGTAGCTGAGCTTTTGGGGGCCTTATAATTATACATCCTTGTTTGTAACAAACAAACAAACAAACAAAACTTTATTTCTTCCAAGATACATTCACATTTTAACATCTCTGAAATTGAGACAATTGGTCTTTTTCAGTTGTTTTCACTGCTCACAGGGAAAACACTGTGAGCAGTGAAAACTATACTGCTTTCACTGTAGTTGCTATTGTCTGCTTATCCACAAACTTGGTTGTTGTTCCTGATGGTGTGACTGGATAACTGAAACCCATGGATGTTCTAGTCAAAAAACCACTTAAGCACCGTTTACACAAGAAATATGAATCCTAGTTGTTGCCTGAAAACCTTCCCTTGACACCTTCTGATAAGATCAAGAAAGCACCAGCATCAAAACTTGTAGAATGGATGTCAGAAGCTTGGGAGAAAACCTCAGGAAAAAAATGGTTGAGCCCTGCTTAAGGAATTCTGTATCACCAGCGCTCTTGACGGCACAGAGAGTGATACCGTATTGAAAATACAGACATCAATGACTAAGAGTTGAGAAGTGATTCAGAAAACAGATTCTGAATGTAAAGACCGGACTACCATAACAGAATTGTTTCCCTTTTATTAATGCACTGGTGTAATACATGATAAAAATCCATGTTCAAATAAACCTAAACAAGCTCTTTAATAAGGGCTGAATGAAAAGAAAGCATTGTCCCATTGATTAACTTGTAGCATTATTTTCTTTTTTAGCAGTGTAAAATAACAGTGTGTCCTGCAATTGGTGGTGTCTTTAATTCAGTGAGAATGGACACATTATATTTGTATAAATGCTTCACAGTTTATGCAGTTAACTCACTGTGGTCATCTTAATAGCCTTGTGATATTAAGAGCAAAATATTAGTATCGATTTTTATCTATGGGGAAAATAAGACAGATTAAATAACCTACTCAGCCAGCCATAGAATCAGGATAAGGACTCATCCAAATTCAGTCCTCTAGAATAAGCCTACCTCTCTTTTTTCCCTCTAAAATTTCAAGGCTTGTATCAATCTAAGTGCTACTGTTAAAAAAAAAAAAAAAAAAAGGAGCAGACCTGATGAGAATGAATGTGGTAGTTCAGGATGAGTATTAAAAATGCCTCCCTTTTGGCAAGAAAAGTGATTGGGCTATAGTAAAGATAGATCACTTTTACAGCCTAGTACTGTGCACCGGTGCATAAAAGGTGTTACATAAATAATAGAAGTTGTATCACTCAGGACAGTTAATGCTGGCTGTCCCAGCAGTCAAACCCTGAATGCTTAATGACAACCAATAAAAATACTGAACTCACACATGCCCTATATCTAGCAGTTTGGCAGGCAGTGAAGGTTGTGTCGTTCTAATCCACATCTTCACTCAGGTAATCAGGATGACTCAGGATCTAACATCTTATAGCTGTATATTTGGAACATGTAAATTCCAAGGTCACTGTGAGGGGGTAAAAGGGTTAGAGGCGGCACATGGGCTTGTAATTTCCTCAGCCTGAAAGTCACACAAGACTTCCTTCAGGCTGTTAGCCAGAAGTAATCATTTGACCGCAACCTAGCTGAAGGAAGGCTGGGAAAAGCAGAGGAGCAAAGGAATATTTGGTGACTACTGTTTATACTACAATAGTCCTATTATTATTTCCTTGAGGACAAGAACGTTTTATTTACCAATATTCCCAAATATCTAGAATAGTGTCTGGCTTATAGTGTTCACTAATGATTATTGAATTAATAAATCAGTGAATTAATGAATGGCATATGAAGCTGGTTTTCCTTGTTTCAACTACAAATCTGTACTGAAGGATTTCTAGATAGAATCAGATACTCAAGTTCAGGCTAATATTTCAGAAACACCTAGAGTCAACAAAAAGGTATTTGGATAAGAATGTATTTGAAGTTGGCAAACTCTTTCTCAAAGTAATTAGATCACATGAAATCTTTTCTATGGGAGCTTAATGATTTTTTACATTTACTAAAATATTAGGAAACACAACACTCAAGTCTAAAAGCCAGTTTGGATTCTTGGTTTCACTTAAAAATGAACACAGACTGCAATCTTCCTAAAAATGATTGTTTAGGGAGTTGGAAATAATTTGCCATGATGATAAGAATTCAGATCGTGGTGCTATGAAAAGGCAAGCAGTAGTCAGGCATGGGGAACTGAACAATAAGTAGCGGTCTTTTTGGCTCTAATTCAACACCTGTTCTTAATATCACCTGCATGATCAGGAAGGCACAGAGTTCAACACTGATTTTCACAAAGGAATCTCAAAGTAATTATTAAGATGTAATTTATCACTCATTCAACAAATGTTTATTAAGCACCAAATATGTGCAAAGCACAATGCTTTGTGGAGATTCAGGTGCAAAAGGCAAATATGATTCCTACCCAAATGGAATTTAAAATCTAATAGGGAAGATAGACACTGGAAAACTATTATCATAAGCATGACACAGGTTGCAGAAAGGGACGTGCCAGGTGCTATGGAGTGATGAACTGGAGGTCTTCTCGGTTTTGAGCAGTAATAAAGTAGGATCAGGGAGGCTCTCCTCAAGAAACTGAGGTTTCAACTTAAACCCAAAGGATAAAGAGGATTTGGCATTGGACAAGTGAGGGAAGGAGAATTCCAGATAGAGGGAATACCCTGTCTTCACAACCCCACTATGAAGTCACTCAGGATTACATGCTTTATCATATAGCTGGAGAAGTGATAGAAGAACAAAATGATTTAAACAATGTTTAACAGCTTAATTAGAACTACAGGCCATATTCCTTACCTTTCAGGGCAGGGCACACAATTGTCTCTTTTCTGACCCAAAACAGTAGCTGAGCCAGTCACTCATAACCTACCAGGCACATCAACCAGTCATGAACTAGACTGATTTCATAGATATAAATTTTAGGCTGTTTCACAGCATGCAGGATGAGAACTAAAGAGCCCTAAGTGGCTTTCATGCAAGAAGAGCGTGGAGTATAGTGGCACAAAGGGAAATTTCATTGGTGAGAGCCAAGTGCTAAAAGCAGCTGCTTGTGACATTTCCGTCAGCAGTCCTCCCTCCTTCATTGTGTATGAGACACATCAGATGTTCTGGTTTATGATTTCAGCTTCAGAGAACATACCCTTTGAAATCTAAGCTCATGTATCTCTCCCTGGCATGGTGCCTGTTGATTAACTGAACACTAAGCCCATCTGAGACTGATAACTAAGTGCTGAGAATACTGAAACCCCTTTCTCTTACCTTCAAGGAGGTCTGGGATCTTGTGGAGTGGTTAAGTCTTAGGCCCAGGTGCCTAGTTGCTGTACTTGCTAGAAAGTGACAATGCACAGGCTATCAAAAAGATTCTGTCCAGATGCCAGAACCAAGTCAGACACAAGGTCACATACAGCTGTTGTCTTCTCTTGTTTTTATCAGCCAGAGGGCAATGTATTCTCTTTCCTTTGGAAGACACAGTAGAGACTAACTCTTGGAGGTCCCAGGTAAGTGCCACTTTATCCGTTAGGTAGACCAGACCTACAGAGGGCAAGTCTTTGCCTTTCATATTGTGTATACCTCTCCAGGTAAATTAAAGTAAGGAAAAAAAGTCTATTATTTACAGGGGAGATAAAGGAAAGCCTTTACAGGCTTTTGTATCTTTGATTCAAGAGCACAGATTTGACTGAGATGTCAGCAAATGAAATCTCCCCAAATTTATAAGTTCCTTATATTCTGATCATTTAAAAATATATTACTTTAGAGATTTTCATTAAGTATTGGTGTTGAAAACTGTTACTTGCTTCCAAAAATGCTGGGTCAGATAATGGCTCAGATTACTTCCCCAAATTACCTTATGCAATTATGAAAACCATTGTAAAATAAATGCCAAAGGGTCTTCTTTATAAAGAACAAAATTACATAAGGATGACAATAATCTCTTCTAATCTAAATGACAGCAGTCTCTGAGCACCAAGGCTGCTTGCTTTATCATTGGGAAGCCACATTTTAATGAGTTTTGTGTCAGAAGTCTTTTCATAACCAGATATTAGACCCAATTTGAGGTGATTTGAATGATGGATTCGCTTTGAAAGGAGTGTGTTAAAGTGAGTAGTGAGGTTATAGCAGGGCTTCTTAATCCATGTTATTACCTCTTATAATGTCTGTGGCCTTGAGGAAGGCAGCTGGGTAAAAAGGGAGGATGTAAGAGATATTTAAATGAGCATCACGAAGTTGTATTTATAGGTTTTATTTCAAATGGGCTACTCTGAAGATAAGTACAGCGTATGGGTATTTTCTGGGGGTGTGGGAGGCAAGTGCCAATTCAAAAAGAGGAAGAAAAGCTATGTTACCATGTTATTTAAGATACAGTAAAATCATAAAATTTTTCCATCTCTTTTCTCAGACTTAAAAGAACACAGTTGCCAACTATTACATTATACAATAAGTAGAAAGGAAGAAAGATGAGATAAGGATTCTAGGCATTGGAAAATCCAATTATTGTTTGGATTCTAAACACTATCTGGGTGCCCTTGGATAAGTCTGGACTTTATTTTTTCATCTATAAAATAAGGGTAGTGGGTTAATTATTTCTAACTCATCCTCCAGTTTGAATAGTCTATGATTTCATCTGACAAGCAAACACTCCCCCTTTATCATCCTTGTTTTTGTGTATGGAATGCTCATTTTTTTCCAGTTTAAGGAAAAAAATCACCACAGATGCTTAAAACAAAATAACTCTCTCTCTATAGAACGTATTCCTTTTTTTTTTCCAGGTGGGCATGGCACGACTTAAAAATTATTAAAAATATTCAAATAAAGATATAAAGAAAATAAATACCACCCTATAATCCCACTACTGACGAATAAGCATTCTTAACATTTTGAGTTATAATCTTCTAATATTACTTTTGTGCCCATACTTTTATGCATATTTACTTAAAAAATAAAATCGTGATGGCTTTGTACTTAGTGTTTTGAAACCTGCGTTCTTTAATATGCATTATAAATATTGCCCATATTTTTCTAAAGCATGATTGCTTTTCTCCCTTTTAAAATTAATTAATCAATTTACTGCTGTGCAAGGGCTTTTCTCTAGTTGTGGCGAGCAGGGGCTACTCTTCATTGTGGTGCTCGGGCTTCTCAGTGTGGTGGCTTCTCTTGCTGCGGAACGCAAGCTCTGGGCACACAGGCTTCAGCAGTTGCAGCATGCTGGCTTAGTGGTTGCAGCACACGTTCCCTAGAGCACAAGGGCTTCGGTAGTTGCCAACAGTTGAGGGTTTAGCTGCTCCTTGGCAGGCAGGATCTTCTCGGACCAGGGCTCAAACCTGTGTCCCCTGCATTGGCAGGCAGATTTTTAACCACTGCGCCACAAAGGAAGTCCCAGCATGATTGTTTTTCGTGGCTGCATTTGTCATCCATCATTTTAAAAAACCACAATTTAACTTACCTATTATTGTTAAACATCTAGGTTGTGTATAGTCTTTATTATAAAAAACACCGCACTGAACAAACTTGTACAAGAACATCTGATTATTTCCTAAGGATAAATTCTCATAACTAGAATTACTCCTACTAGCAATGTATGACAGTGCTGGTTTCCAGACACGCTTGAGAGTTACAAAACTGGTTTTATAATTTAAATACATCTTTGCCAATATGCCTCGTGAAAAACTCGTAAAGTCCTGGGCTTTATAATTTAGAGAAATCCCTGTTGATATCCATAACTGATTATTATTGAACACTTTTCTGTATTTTGCTTACGGTCATTTGCATTTCCTGGGCTTGAAATAGATACTGTACTACTGTACTCTATACAGTGCTGTATGGTAAAGTACACAAAAGCACAACCACTTGTAGAGGATGCACAATGTATGCTAGCCACGTGAACTAACTTGCATGATTGGACATGCGAACGCACATTCCCATCTTTGAAAGTTCACAACTTGAAGGTTCATACGTAGGTGAGTTACTGTAGGTACACTTTTTCAGATTCTTTTCCATTATAGGTTATTACAAGATCCTGAATATAATTTCCTGAGCTATACAGAAGGTCCTTGTTGCTTATTTATTTTATATATAGTACTATACATTTGTTAATCCCAAACTCCTAATTTATTCCTCCCTGAACCCCCTTTCCCTTTGGTAACCATAAGTTTTTTGTTTTCTATGTCTGTGAGTCTATTTCTGTTTTGTAAATAAGTTCATTTGTATCATTTTTTTTAGATTCCACATATAAGTGATATCATATTTCTCTTTGTCTGACTTACAGCATAATGATTGGATCTACATACATCATGAAATGATTACCCCAATAAGTTTAGTGAACATCATCATCTCATATAGATACAAAATCAAAGAAATAGAAAAAAAATTTGTTTTCCTTATAATGAGAACTCAGGATTTACTCTCCTAAGAAATTTCGTATATAAATACAGCAGTGTCAATTATATTTACTATTTTGTACATTACATACCTAGTACTTATTTGTAATTGGAAGTTTGTTCCTTTTGACTGCCTTCATCTAATTCCCTCTCCCTGCAACCCCCTGCCTCTGGTAACCTTACATCTGATCTTGTTCTATGAGTTTGTTTTTGAAGTATGATTGACCTACAACATCATGTTAGTTCCTGTTCCACCACGTAGTGATTTAATATTTCTATACATTTCAAAATAATCATAATAAATCTAGTTACCGTCTGTCACCACACAAAAATATTACGTTATTACTGACAATATTCCCCACTCTGTACACTTCATCTCCATGACTCATTTATTTTGCAACTGGAACTTGGTACCTCTTAATCTCCCTTATCTACTTCTCTCCTCCCCACTGGCAACCACCTGTTTGTTCTCCATATTTATATCTCTGTTTCTGTCTTATGTTTGTTCATTTCTTTTGTTTTTTAAATTCCACATATAAGTGAAATCATATAGTAATTGTCTTTCTCTATCTGATTTATTTTACTCAGCATAAGACCCTCTAGGTCTATCCATGTTATTGCAAATGGCAGTGTTTCATTCTCTTTTATGGCTAATATTCCTTTGTATATATACCACAAGAATCAGTTGTTTTGAAAATCAAAAATCACCATAATATGGTCCCGGATCAAAGCTCCAATTAATGTTCTTTCTTTTACAGTTTTCCTCTTGCCTATCCACAAATCATTTTATAATTTTGTTTTGCTTTTTACATCCCAAACCTACCATTAAATCATTTTAGGACTCTATTTTCCATCAATATTTTAATAATGAGATACTTTTAAGAAGATATTAAAACTTCATTAATTTTTTGCATTGAACATTAATAAATCTTAAACATTGGCAAGCCAATACTGGATAAACTGGAAGAACACACATTGCAGGAATTCAATTTTTAGATGTACAACCTCCTAGACCATATCAAAATTATGACAGCAGGACAAAAGAATTTACATTCAGATATTTGACAATTTGACTCATCAGATTATGTGGGCAGATTGGCTAGGTAAATAAAAAGGTAAACACCTTGGAAGTGGCTATCTTCATCAGAACTTTCTAAAAAACAAAACAAAAAGCTTTCAGTGGTCCTGACAAATGTGGTGCTCTTTAGATCTGCTAGAAAAAACACTAAGCTAGAAACAATGGAAACCCCCTTGCTGGACTCTGACTTACTGGCTGAACAGGTTATTGCTGATAGTTGATCATTCAAAAGAACAACCTGTAACACCATGTACAGAATCACAAAACACATCTTCACATAGCTTATTGCCCCTTTACCTTTTTCTGAGCCTATATAGAGTCTTTTCTGAGCATGTATCAGTATTTATTATTATTCTCTTTCCTTTTTTTATTTTTATTTTTTGGGTGGGTTTTGTTTTTTGGTTGTTGTTTCATGTGTATAACTATGTTTATGATTTTTTTTAGAAAAGGTAGAAGTTTGTGATAACTTTTTAAAAAATATTTATTTCATTAAATTAATTCTTATTTTTGGCTGCATTGAGTCTTCATTGCAGCACATGGGATCTTTCACTGCGGCATGTGAGCTCTTCTTTGAGGTGTGAGGGTTCTTCTTTGAGGCATGAGGGCTTCTCTCTAGTTGTGGCATGAGCGTTTTCTCTTTTCTAGTCGTGTGGCATGGGCTCCAGAGCACATGGCCTCTGTAGTTTGTGGCACGCAGGCTCTCTAGCTGAGGCATGCAGCCTCAGTAGTTGTGGTGCACAGGCTCAGTAGTTTTGGCACGTGGGCTTAATTGCCCCATGGCATGGGGGAATCTTAGTTCCCCAACCAGAGATTGAACCCACATCCCCTGCATTGCAGGATTCTTTACCACTGGACCACCAGGGAAGTCTCTGTGATACCTTTTTGATTCTGTAACAAACACTTTCCTATCTTTAAAAAAAAAAAAATTTATTTATTGGATTTATTTTTTTATTGGCTGTGTTGGATCTTCGTTGTTGCACATGGGCTTTCTCTAGTTGTGGCGAGTGCGGGCTACTCTTCATTGTGGTGCGTGGACTCCTCATTGTGGTGGCTTTGCTTATTGTGAAGCACGGGTTCTAGGCACATGGGCTTCAGTAGTTGTGGCTCATGGGTTCTAGAGTGCAGGGTCAATAGTTGTAGCACACAGGCTTAGTTGCTCTGCGGCATGTGGTATCTTCCTGGGGCAGGGCTCGAACCTGTGTCCCCTGCATAGGCAGGCAGATTCTTAACCACTGTGCCACCTAGGAAGTCCCCTATTTTTTTTAAAAAAATACAGTTTTTAAAAATTATTTTTGCCTTTAATTCAGTTTTTTAAAAAGATTTATTATTTATGGCTGCATTGGGCGTTAATTGCTCTGCATGGACTTTCCCTAATTGAGGAGATCGGGGATCTAATCTTCGTTGGGGTGTGCAGGCTTCTCATTGCGGTGGCTTCTCTTGTTGCAGACCATGGCCTCTAGGTGCACAGGCTTCAGTAGTTGCAGCACACAGGCTCAGTAGTTGTGGTGTACAAGCTTAGTTGCTCTGTGGCATGTGAGATCTTCACGGACCAGGGATTAAACCGTGTCCCCTGCATTGGCAGGTGGATTCTTAACCACTGTGTCACCAGGGAAGTCCAACACTGTCCTATTGACCTAAGGAAATCATTTCAATGTCTTTTCTGGAGCATCTTTTTACTAACACTTTAATATTGAAATGTGTTGATCATATTGGAATTAAACTAATGTACCCAAAGAGCAATAAATCTTACCCACTAGAAACTGTTAAGCGAAAAAAAGGAGAGGTGCAGAATAGTACATACAGTATGCTACCATTATATATATTTTTAAAACTTATGTATATACTTATATATACAGAATATCTGTAGAAGGATATAAAAATAACATATGGATAAAAATGCTACTGGTAATATTAGTTGACTCTGGGGAGGTGAGGTGGGTGGCTGAGGAACTGGGTTGTAAAATTTCTTTTTTGCTATATATTCCTTTGTACTATTAAAATTTTTTCCCATGTACAGGAATTAACAAATTTTTATAAATAATTTAGTTATAAAAATCTTATTACACATAGGTATTCAATAAACATGGAATGAACGAATAAATGGATGAATTAAGTACAATGAATGTCTTAAACATGCACTTGGATTACTAAAGCCTTGTGGAATCCATAAGTACAGCAGTGGTATAGCTAAAATGAATGTGCAATATTTATTATGATTCTTTCCTCTTTTAAAATTTTTTTTGTTGCTGTTTCATGTGTATAATTATGCTTATAATTTATTTTTTAGAAAAAGTAGAAGTTGGTGATAATTTTTTAATATTTATTTATTTTTTATTTTTGGCTGTGTTGGGTCTTCACTGCAGCACACAGGCTCTTTGCTGCGGTGGGCTTTTCTTTAAGGTGCATGGGTCCAAAGATAGGAAACTTTCTGTAAATGCCTTGAGAAACAGCAAAAGCATGGTACAGGTAGGAAACGTGCTTTGGTTGATAGAACAACATTTTTATAATTGGTCCTATGCTAATGCTTTAAAAATTCCCAAGTAAACAAAGCCATATTATCTTCCATCCCCTAAATCTACAGAAGAATTACTACTCATTGGCAAAAACACCTCTTGTGACCTAGAACATGCACTAACTGTATAATTAAAAAGTCAGGTCCCTAGCTTGTCTAATGGCAGTTTTATCAAAATTTCTCTCACTGCTAAATAGTGAAATTTCATAATTGCATGAAAATGGCTTTTTAAGAGAAACAAAGTCTGAACTGTAGGAAAAAAAACTGTTGACATTTTGTTAGATTCTAAATGGAACCAATCCATTACTCTTTATTACATTATAAGGGATAAGGAACTTTCATACTTTTATATGTGTGTGTGTATATATAGATATATATATATGGCATGTATTTGCTGACCTGGCCAATATTTTTCTGAAAAATTTTGAAAGGTAGAGCAAGCAACATTCAAATCAACATTTTTATTGCACCTCTTGCTTCAGTGAAGCTAATCAAGGATTTATACCAAGTGCAAGGTTACTAGAGGCTTTGTTTGCTGCTTTATATGCTAAGATAAATAAGGTAACTACCAGTTGTATACTCAGGTTAAGTCTTGAGGGCATGGATCTAAAAAGTGAAAGTTTATTGGAGTCAAAATAATAAAGAGAAGACACTGGAATTCTAGTTATTCTTGTTGGGGAGGTGAAGGCTGAATTGTGGGATTTACCGCAGCAAAGGTTTTTAAAACATTTTGCCAGAAAAATAAAGACAATCAGATAAGAGTGGTTTTACATTAAGCAACTCTACACAAAATGCTTACCGCAGTGCCTGGCAAAGAGGCTGTGCCACATAAATGTTAGCTGATATTTACCATCTTTATTATTATGCTGACACTGCTTCGAAATAACCAACCAATTTGTATTAGCCACATACATAGGTTTATATAAAGTAATCTGCATGCTACCAAGAGAAGAAAACAGTCCCTGCTTGTAAGCAGTTTATAGCGATACCTTGTGAAGGAGAAAAGACAGAAAGTTAAATTGTTAAAGAAAAAAATATTTAGTTTCTTTGAGGTAATGTCCCTTGCTAGTCCAGCTGGAGCCCTGCATCGAAGGTTGAGAAAAGTTCATAGCCTCTTCTTTCCCAAAAGAGTTTAAAACAGAGATCACTGATATTTAAAATAAATTACACAGTAATAATTTATTGCTTTTCAACAATTCTCGTGTCATAAAACTTAACTGATTCAAACTCCATATACATTTTCAATGTAAGGATAAAAATTCCTAGGGAAGTCAGGCTCTTGAGTGGGGGCCTACAGAGTCATTTTTTTCCTAATAAGGGTAGAATGCCAAGAGGAAGAGGCCAGGATGAAGGCTGCCTAGAGACCTGGACCCATGAGAATGTCTTTAGGCTTCACCTATGTTTGCCTCCATTTCTCAATACCTTTATTTTTGATACCCTCCAGTCTAAAAGACAAAGGGAGGAGGGATAAAAGGAACTGTACTATAGCTGTACTGGACAGTCAAAAGGTGGAAAATGTTCTTCAGTGAGTTAAAATTATCTTGCAATCTCTTTGAAAAGGAGTAAGCAAAAATCTTTTTGAAGAGGAAGTCCCAATTTCTAGCGGAGGCTGTCCTAGAAAGGTTAACTTTCCAAGTTGACAGAAAGTCATACCAAACACTAACACATAATGTAAATGTCCCTCCAATACATAGATAGAAAATCCTTAAACAGAACTTCTCCTTCTGTCTCCCCAGCTTTCTCTCCTCATGTGAAATTAAAGGAGAAACTTAATTTGCTTTGCTAACTTGAGCAAAAGCTTTCTATATGAAAAATGTATAAATTAGATCACAAAATGTTTATATGGCTAATACTCTTAAAATATTTTCTGAATTCTATGATTTTTGCATTCTTATTAGTTGACAACACATTAGAAGTTTGGAATGCCTGAATTTTAAAGTACAAAAACTGCATCCATTTTTGCTTGACTTCAAACTTCAGGAGATCCACTAACAGCCTAGAAGAGCCCTTCCCTTAGATTGGCAAGGATTATGAATATGTAATGTTTTAAAAGGAGAGAGAGAGAGGAGGGAGAGAGAGAGCGATCAATCTAGGTCTTCCAGAAGAGGTAGGGCAAAATATGGAATTTAATTATCAAGCCAAAGCTTTTTCCAAAATAATCATGTGCCCCCCGGGAAGGAATTAGGAAACGAAACATATTACATTTACTTTGGATTTGGAAGTGGCCTTCCTAAGCAATTTATTAAAGTGTAAACAATAATTATGTAGAAAGAACCTGGTGAGTAAATATGATAATTTTGAAATATTAATTCACATTAATTACTGGGGCAGCTAAACTGGATTACAAAGAGGTTTGAATTACATAACAGAATTACTAAAACTATTCCCTTGTTTGTCTGCTTCTCTTTCATCTCCATGTTATTCTGTATAAAGCTCACCTGGTACATAGAGGAAGTGCCTTCTATGAAGAAACAGCATGTACAAAGGCTAAGGCTCAGGGTTGGGACTGCAAAACAGCCCTCTATTTCCTACCTCTTATCCTCCTCATCCCCATCCCTCTCTATGACCTCAGAATTTCAGTTAAATGAAAATCATCCAGCATTTAGGGGCACAAGCTATGTTATGTGGACCTAGGTTTAGATCTCAGCCTTTTAATAATTATAAGCTAAAAATGACCCACTTTATGACTAAGCATAAGAATAGCTTAATAACCTACCTGTAAGTTTGGGCATATGGGATGGGTTTTCCTAGATTCTTGACGAAAGGTCTTTGTTAAGAAGCATGGTTGCAGCAACAAAGAACTCATCCAGTAAGTCCCGGAGTCCATACGTCATTTATCCCGCTGGATTCTATAAGTGGGCTTGTCAACATAGCCTGCATTATGTATTCCCATGTTATGGTTGAAGCATATGTGGGCTGTTTCATGCATGATATGGTCTTACCAGGGTTGGTCAACTAGCAAACTAGAGGGGATACACATGAAGTTGGAAGGCTCCAAGATTAACTTATCTTTTCATTGGAAACAGGAGTGAAAAAAACCATTATTATTATTTTTTTTATAAAACCATTATTTTTATTGTTTTGACCTGATGGAACATGAGAGGCATACCTAATTTTCTACGTGGATGGCTACCTTGATGTTTGCTGCCTTTTTTGCAATTTATGGCTTTGTACCTCACGTAACTTCTCCACATTCTGGTTCCTGGTAATGTGGCTATGGCAAGCATATATGGGGCAAAACAATGAGGGAGTGGTGGAAAAAACAACAAAAACAACAACCCCCCCACCCCGCCCCGCGTGCGCACACACACACACACACAAACACACACACACACACACACAGCTGCAGTAGAATGATATATTCTGAGAGCTTGTAAGAGTTACTATACTTCTGGTTTTGGGGCACTGAGCAGACCAGCTATCCTGGAGGTGGGTATCATAGAACAAAGGATATTCTGCTACAAGATATTCCAGTTTCTTTTTTGCTACTAGATTATTAGAAGTGGTAAACAGTAAGAGGCATTATGTACATCTAGAAGACTTACAGAGGGCTCTCCCAAAGCAGGATAAAATTAAAGTCTCAGTCTGAGGCCATGAGTTTGAGACACTAGGGAGAAAATGACTTGTCTTTAAGCAGTTGGTTTGGAGTCTGGGGCTTAAGGCTGTCCATTGCAAAGGATGAAGCAGGCCTTTTCAGTTACTACGGCCATGGTGACCAAAATGGAACCATACGCCTGGGATGGGAGAAAACTGGATGCAGTTGTAAGACAATCCACAGGGTCTCCTAAACTTGAACCCTCATCTGCCAAAGGTCATAATGGAAGGAGAATCTCCTCATAGGAAGGGGACTGCCAAATCTTGTTACTAAGACCTTTGTTCTGCGATTAAGCTTTTCCTTGCAGATCTTTTATAAATCACCGCTGACACTATGCGAAGGACTTATGGGCCAGGAAGGATCACTCCCCTTTTTGCCTGTTTCTTACATACTTCAGCAGAGACCAAGCTGGATCAGACTAGCCTGCTGCAATATTTGTTTGCCCTACTCCCCATCTGCCCACCCATTCCCCTTTCTAACCCCCACACAATTTTCTGTTGCTGTTTCCCCCTTTATACTGATTATCATACATGGGGCTAATTAACTTTTCTTAGTCCTTGAGGGCTTTTCAGTTTGAATCCTTGATTTAAACTTGACTGAAGTTCAAGGATAAGTAGAGGGATGTATCAATAAGCAGACTAACAAAACATGAATTTTTTTTTTAAATTTTTACACAGTTATTGAACATTCACAAAGGGCCAAGAACAATAGCTCCAAAACAATAAGCCACATTGTAATCAATTTCTAAGATAAATCTTCCACATTTATGCTCAGAGGAATCAACCAAAACATGAATTCAGAGACCCTCATTCTTGGGTCTCCAGGAAAACCTCTTTGTCTGGTTCCTACTAGGCAGCTCTGTGGCAGAGGCCAGAATCAGTGAATCAGAATCAACGTTTCTTAACTCCTCTAAGTCCAAACCCTAAGAAGGTAAATCCAGAAGTGCCACCTTACCTATTCCATGTTCCAAGTTTTCCTGTGTGAGAATTCTCTTCTTCTCTGAATGATCAATGACGAGAATATTTACCTTATTTAGGGAAACCTTTACACCCAACCCAAAGGGGTATGGCCTTATTTTATGACTACAAAAAAATAAGCCTGTCAGGGTAAAATATAATAGGCACGACATCTGAATTCATTTGTGCAAAGGGAGAGGGAGTGGGGAGAGGTTTTACTCTATTAATACACGGTTCAGAAGTGGGGTTGGTAGCCCCTGGACCTCACCTGGGCACAGGTGTCACAGGTACTGTATGGTGCAGGGCACTGTGGCAGATTCAGGGTTCTCAGAGGTCACCACAGATTGATTTCTGCACTTTATTTAAGCCTCATCTTGTATACCAGTGCAGCAGTATCAAAGTCAAGTTAGAACACCCAGGCCTGGCTCCCCAGGCAAGTGGATACATGATGATCCAAGAGGCTTCCTTTTGCTGCACACACCCCTCTCCTGCATCACACCAGGTTTGAGGTACAGCTGTTCAAGGAGTTCCAACTGCCTGCTGCTGCTGTTGGGTGAGGGCCATAAGGTCCAAGTTCTCACACTGAAAGCTCTCACAGCATGGAATGTGGGTGCCAGGACACCCAGAACTTTCTGGAATATAGGTGACCTTAAAATTTAGCTGTTGAAAAAGATGTCCCAACATCACCTCCAACTTAAGCTGCCCAGAAGTTCACAACTATCCCGGATTCAGATAAGCAGGGGGTAGTTCCCTTTGAACTTTCTACTTTCAAAGGCAGCTTCCACGGCCAACAGTTTTTGTAATGATTGTTTAGCTCTACCAGGGGTAGACACAACCTAGAACATGGTCTTCCTAAGATGGCCTTCAGAGTCTATTGATTAGTCTCCTATGGTATTAACAGTTACAAATGACAATTTCTACTCATGTATTTATAATGAGAACTAAATAATGACTACTTTCTGTTAATTCCAGACAAGGCTGATTATGTGACTTTGAGCTAGTTACTTAACCTCTCTCTGTTACCTCTGTAACTGTATCTGTCTGTAAAATGGGGATTATAATAGTACCCAGTCCATAGCATTTTTAAGAGGAGTAAATGAATATGTGTAAAATGCTTGTATCAATGCCTGGTATTTCCTAAATCTTAGCTATCATCAATTTATTGTTATTATTATGCCCCTACCCTCAGCCCACCTGCCTGCCATACTAAAGATAGGAAGGAAGGGAGGGAGGGAGGAAAGAAGGAAAGGGATAGAAGGAGAGAGGAAAAAAAGAAGGAAGGAGCAAGCTCAGGGTTAGCCAAGGTCAAGGAAGTACATAGGTCTGGGAAATATGTAGGACCGTGCCTAAAAGGAATGCTTGCTAGGAAAGATCCTAAACAGTGATGTAGGTTACAAAGTGCATATGCCAAAACGAGCCTGTGCTGGCAGAGACAAGAAGTAGGAGACAAGTCACATCAGACCACTGAATGGAATAAAGGTATGGGAACTGGACTGCCATAAAGAGAGCCTCATGCAACTTGGCTGAAAACAAACTGAATTAGAGGATAAATAGGTCAAAAAGGAATATTCTTGTTACTTGTGCCCCATGTGCACTGTTCTGCAAATTTCATTTTCCATATTCCCATTATAAATTTTAAATGGGAGAATGTTCTTAATCTATTATTATTGCTTTTTATTTTTATAAATTTATTTATTGGCTGCATTGGGTCTTCGTTGCTGCTCACAGGCTTTCTCTAGTTGCTGCGAGTGGGGGCTACTCTTCATTGTGGTGCACAGGCTCCTCATTGTGGTGGAGCATGGGCCCTAGGCGCGTGGGCTTCAATAGTGTGGCACATGGGCTCAGTAGTTGTGGCTCACGGGCTCTAGAGCACAGGCTCAATAGTTGTGGCGCATGGGCTTAGCTGCTCCGTGGCATGTGGAATCTTCCCAGGAAAGGGCTCGAACCCATGTCGCCTGCATTGTCAGGTGGTTTCTTTACCACTGTGCCACCTAGGAAGTCTAGTATTATTGTGTTTTAAAAGAATTCTTTCCTGCTATTTCCTACTGCACAGAAATGATGGAATTGAAGGAATGTAAGTGAAGTATGCAGTTGAATTCCAAAGAAAATACACAGTAATTTTTATTATTCTCCTATTCCAAAAAAAAAAAAAAAAAAAAAAAAAAAGGTCTGTGTCTCCTATTCCAGATAAAGCAATTAACTTTCTCAACTTAAATAGTAACTGGTTGTTATGAACTTTCAAATTTTGCATTTGCATTTCTCATCCTATTACTAATTCTAAAGTTATAACTCTTACCTTGAAATCTTCAGAAGTTTTGCTTATTTTTTTAAATTTATTTATTTATTGGCTGCGTTGGGTCTTTGATGCTGCACACAGGCTTTCTCTAGTTGCGGTGAGCAGGGTCTGCTCTTCATTGTGGTGTGTGGGCTCCTCATTGCAGTGGCTTCTCTTGTTGCAGAGCATGGGCTCTAGGTGCATGGGCTTCAGCAGTTGCCGCACATAGGCTCAATAGCTGTGGCTCACGGGCTCTAAAGAGCAGGCTCAATAGTTGTCGCACATGGGCTTAGTTGCTCTGCGGCATGTGGGATCTTCCTGGAGCAGGGATCGAACCCGTGTCCCCTGCATTGGCAGGCAGATTCTTAACCACTGCTCCACCTAGGAAGTCCTTTGCTTGCTTATTAACAAGCTTGCAAACAGTCTATCATCCTTTAAAATAGGAAGGGTACCTGGGAAATCTTGTGATAAAGCCAAAAGCCACTAGAGAGCACCATATCTTCTCTGATTTTGAAAGATGCCATGATGAAACACTTTTATCTTAAAGATTGCTTGGTACAATAAGAACCTGGAGCCTAGAGATGTGGTTCTTCTGATCATGCCATTTATTAGACGGGTGGTCTTAGAAAAGTCTTTTAGCTTCTCTGGGCCTTAATTTCCCTTTCGTAAAATGTAGGGGCTTATGCTAGATGATCTTCGGCCTCCTCTCGGCTCTAAATTTCTGATCTTACACTTACTAGCTTACCTCTTTAATGCCTCATGGATTAATCAGGAAGAAAATCTGGCAGAAGAGCAAGAATTTTACCTGTATCATTTCATCATTTTTGCCAGCTTACCCACCGTTTCTACTTTTTCAGCTAAGAACCTTGGAGGTGCCTTTTTTTTTTAAGTCTTTTTTTGGGGTTTTTCGTTTGTTGGGTTTTTCATTTGTTCATTTTTTGGATACGAAGCATGTGGGATCTTACTTTCCCAATTAGGGATCAAGCCCATGCCCCCTGCCTTCAAAGTGTGGAGTCTTAACCACTGGACCACCAGGGAAGTCCAACCTTGTAGTTGCTTTTGATCTTTGCCTCTTGTACACTTTACGGACAAATTATAATAATACTAATTCACAAACATTTGTAGAGCACTTTCCAAGTTTCATCAATTTTGCAAACACTATCTTATTTGCCAGTCGGAAAGGCTCAGGCTGGTAGATATTATCTTCAACTTACCTGGTAAGAAAACTGAGGCCCAGAATAGGGCAGTGAATTAACTGCCCAAAGTAACAGGGATAACAAGTTATGGAAACAAGTCTTCTGATTCCAAAGCCTATGTTCTTTTCACAACACTAAAGATCCTACTAGGAGCAGATCCAGATTTCATGGGACTTGAAGTATATAGGATTTTGGTGGACAGCTTCAGGAAAAGGAATACAAAAGTACAACACTAAGTATGATCCTGTAACTACACTGTTAGGACCAAGTGAGGGAACTTCAGAGTTAAACTCTAGGATTCAATTTCATGGTTTTCCATGGTTATACATTTATTTAGTGCTTACTATATGCCAGACACTAAAGTAAATACTAATTTTATTATCATAATAACTCTATGAGGAAGGTACTGTCCTTGTTTTACAGAGCAGAGAATGAGGGAGGCTCAGAGAGGTAAAATGATTTGCCTAGGGACAAAGAGGTAGTAAGTGCCAAGTATCAAAGTTGGAATTCAGATTTGCTCCTGGGTCCATATTGTGAATCTACCACACTATGCTCCTCTGTAAGCATTCTGAGGTTGCCTGGGAATCAGTTTATTCTACTACTTCCCACTACATTTCATTGTTCAGGTCCTGATAGTTCACATCTGAACCAGTTCTAGTTTGTCTCCCTAATTCAAATCTCCTATCATCTACCCTGAATGCTGCTACTACCCTAACAATCCTGAAGCACTGCTGTTCTAAGTCCTGACCACCCGAAGGACCTGAAGTGCCTTCCTTCTCTGCATTTATCAAAGGTAAAAAAAGCAATGGTTGCTTATAAGCAGTACCTGGCTATAGACTCCACACTATCTTCAAACGTGTTGAACTGTTACTGAAAACTTTTTGTTGTGTGAAACAGAGGCAGGGTGGGTGAGAGGAAGAAAGCACACAGAAGTGTTCAGAATCTTATCCCTCAATCCCCACTCCATCACAATCTAGTTCATTTGCAAAACAAAAGAGACCTCACAGGGATGTGGAGGGAATTAAGGAGAGGGGGAGGGGAGGAGAGAAGGGCAAGGTTAGGGCAGGCTTCAAGGGCTCGTCAAAGTTGGTGGTTTCTGCCTGACTCAACCTCCCCCAAAATTTGTAAGGCAGGGGCCTTGACTCATACATTTTTAGTACTTCTCAATACTCTCCGACATCAGAGGCACTCCGTGATTATTTCATTTGATCACTTCAACAACATCATAGGGTTGTGAGGTTAGTTCAGGTGAACTGCTAAGTATATAATCGGCCCTTCAGCACTGCTAGCTATAATTATATTTTGTCCCAAATCCTCAGCGTCCATAAAAACTGGGCCTCTCTGCAGTCTCATTTCCTCATATTTCCGACACACAGACCCTCCCTTGGGACCAGTGTCGCCACTCTCAGACCTGCTCTTCTCTCCCGACTTGTGCGTTTATACCCACCATTCATCGAATGTCGCAGACCAGGCTCTGTCGTATGAAAGTTCCGTAAATTCTCTCACCGAAACCACCAAAAGCCCCTATGAGGTCGCTTCTATTATTGTTGCCATTTCAGAGAGCAGGAAACAGGCCCTGAGGGCTGGAGTGACTTCCCCGAGGTCCCTGAACCAACCGGCCAGGCCGCAGCCCACGCTCTTCGCCGCCAGCCCTCCGCCTCCTCCCGGGTCCGAGCTGAACCCGCGTCCACTCAGACCCCGCCAGGCCCCCCACTCCAGTCACTTCCCCGCTCCTCCGCGCGCCCGGCGCCCCCCACACCTGAGTCGGGCCCCTGGGGGCACGCCCCATCCGTCCTTGGCGGGTCTCCCCTTTCCTCCGCCAGAGGCTGAGGGTGAGATCGAGGTTGGCATCCTAGACGCGGGTGGGTCACCCCGAGGTCCTCCGACGGCGGGCCGAAGTGGCGAGTCCGCGGAGCAGCGCGGAGCCCGGATCCACGCCGCAGAGCGGGGGCGCGGCGCTTGGGTCTTGCCGGGCTGCCGGTCACGTGGCGGGGAGGGGGCGCCAGCGCACGCGAGCGAGGGCGCGGGCGCGCGCCTGAGTGCTGTGGAGGCGCGAGTCGCGGTGCGGGTGTGAGTGTAGGGGGGAGGGGGCGGCGGCCGGGAGGCCCGACTCCGCCCCCTGTGCGCATGCTCCGGCCCCCGGCGGGTTATAAGGCGGCCTCGCGGGCCCGGCCCGACAAAGTGCTGGCGAGCTGCGACGTGACGAGCCGGCCGCGTGGGTGTCCGGGCGGGCGACAGAGACAGCCGGCGAGGGACGCCACCTGGACCCTGGGCCCCGCGGAACTCCGGCCGCGCCGCCGCGTCACGCTCACGCTCGGCGTCGCGAGCAGCGCATAACGGTTAGTTGGTAACGAGCGGCCGCGCGCTCGGCGGGGACCCCGCGGTGCCCTGGCTTCCTCGGCTGGGTCGCGGGGAGCCTCGGGGGAGCGCAGGACTTGGTCCCCGGGGGAGGGGGGGGCGGCCGGGCGGGGGCCTCGTGGCCGCGGGGGCCACGTGGCCTCGGAGCGCAGCGTTGGTGAAGGAGACCTTGAGGCGCTGGGGACAGCGCCTCTCCCCGCAGAGCTGCGGCCCCGTGCTCAGGTGCCCGCCACCGGCCGGCCTGGCTGAGGAGTCGGTGCCGGTGACCTTGGGGAAGTCGCTCTCCCTCTGGTGGGAAGCAGGCTCTTCAGGAGATGCTTCTGATCTGGGAGAAGGACGACGTGGGGCTGATTCACGTGGTGCCTCCAGACTGCTGGCGGCGTTCTCCGAGGGTAGGGAGTCGGGGCGGGAGTTATTTTGGACTCGTGGCACGACCGCCCCAGCCTCCCCGGCCAGCCAATCCTTGTCCCACCTGGTGACCTGCGGTAGTGGCTCGGGGGAGCGGCAGTTCCCGCAGCCAAGGCGTGACTGCAGGGTTTGGGAGCACTTTGCCGAGGGAACACTGCGGCGGGCAGGCGCCCGGAGTGGTGCTGACGGGAACTCTTTGTCATTCAACCTGTGGCTGCAGAACGTCCGCCGCAGCGCCCTGGCTCCGGGGCTTTCAGGCGGCCCTGCCGGGAGGCGTCTGAAGCATAGCGTTACACTTGGTCTGATGCACGCTTTTTGTCCCAAATACAGCCTTTTTCTCCACGTGCGTTTTTACATTTCATTTCTTTGTCATGACTTATTTGGTGCGACAAGCAGATGCCAAAACTAGTTTGTAATTAATCTTAACCAAAGAAAAGAAACATTACTGTTTTAGTCGAGTTTCCAGTTTGCTTATGAACTAGGCGGCTACTGATAACAGGAAAATGTTGACAAGCTACTCTGTCTGTCATGACTAGTTTTGAAATTGTTTTTAAAAATTATTCTGGTTTCGAAATAAAATGTGTACACTTCAGTGCCCTGATAAAACAAATGTAGGTTTAATTACTAGGGGAATGTCGTGGCAGTGTGAACTCTGAATTGTGTGAGAGTTTGAAAGAGTGCAAGTAGGAATTAGCCATTAATAAGCAATTTTGATGTCAGCTAGCAGCCCAGTGAAGTGATGCAGAGTATGTATTTTAGTGTAGATTTTTCAGTTAGGTACTAAACATACCCATAAATCCAAGTTTTATACCGTAAGGTACAATTTTGCCTTCAAATTGTCATAGAAATAATAAAGAATTTAAGACATCTAGCCCTTAAAACAGGTATCGGGCTAAGTATTAAAAGTTGAAATTCAGTAATTAATTCAAGAATTAGATGCTATTCTTTCATTGGATTGCAGTGACCCTTGTTAAAAATGCAAGTTAATGGTCTGGGAGCATTATTTGAGATTTTTATAGCTGAATAGGTTTAAAGGTTTAGTTGTAAGCTTAACATAATAGGCTATAACATACCTAAACAGATTAAAAAGGAAAAAGGATCATGCCTCCATAGGATGAACCAATTGATCTGTTTCAATAGTTTACATATCTTTTGGCCTTTTAAATATTAATGCATATAACTCTGGAAAAGATCTTAATGACCAGCTAGTCAGTTTTCCTTATTTTACAGATTAGGAGGCTAAGGCTGGAGAGGTTAAGTGATTTCTTATCTTAGTTCTGAAAACTTTTTAATGGTTCGGTGTATTTTGACTCCCATTTAATGAGTTTGCACTCCTGAACTTTCTGTAAAATTATAAGTATAGATATGAATTATCTCATGCCCAAAACAGTTACTTTGAATAACTTCCCAACTTCTTATGTTCTTCATTCCTACTGTATTTTCCATCCACTTCATAATATTCATTCCTATGCAGGATTTAGGTCCCTGTAAATGCCTACATGGCCAATCTCATTTTCTTAAAGAGGACTAGGAAGATGGGACTTGATTCGTTATTGGCTGCCAGGCAGTAGGATTAAGAGAGACCTAGGAGTTAGCAATGAACAAGTTCTAGCCCTATCACTCCCAGAGTTTATAGTCTAACTAGAAAACATATTGTGTATATAATTACCACAACAAGTACTCTTTACAAACAAGTATTGAGTGTATAATCAAGGAAGTACAGGTTCTTATGGGAACAAATACTGTATTATGTAGGTGTGAGAAGACTCCCAATTTAGTATGGAAGCAGAGGTAGGCCTCTATGAGGAAATGCTATTTAACCCAAGACTTGAAGGATGAATAGGAGCTAGTTAGGCCAGGGAGTGATAGTGGAAAGAGCATTCCAGACATGAGTACTGAAGGTGCAGTCAGAGTACAGGGTACATTAGAATTTCACCAAAGCTAAAGCATAAAGAAGGAGTAAAGTGAATTGGGAAAGATGGAAGTAGACAATATCAGATGATAGTCATTTTAAGGAAATTTTTTACCTAGTCATTTAAGGGACTAGGTAAAAAAATTTAAAGAAGCTCTCTTGTCTTGAAGCTAAATGAAGCAGTTTAATGCTTTTAAATGGGGCTGGGAATAGTATGATGAGATTTTGAATTCAAGGAATATCACTCCGGGTCCAAAGTGGAGAACAGGTTGGAGGGAGTCCATTGGAGTTTTGTGAGACCATAGTGAGGGACAAGATGGACAGTAGTGGGAAGATGGAAGAGAGAGGGAAACAGACAGGATTCAGTGATAGACCAGACGTGGGAGCCTGGGGAAGCCAGAGAAGTTAAAAATATCTCCGAGATTTCTAGCTTGGGCAAATAAGAGTTTATTATTTTTCTCCATTTAACCAATGTGGACACTAAGACGTTGTGTGACTTAGCCCGGGTCTGTTCAACTTGTAAGGGTTGGAAACAAAACTCAAATCCATTTTTGTCCTTTCTGTGTTTTTGTTGTTATTGATAGTAATTTTTTTTCCCTTCTTAACAATTTATTAGGAAAGTTTCAATCCCAACTGAAGTTTCAAACAGCCATTACTGTTTCTTTCATCTGTACTCCTACTTACTCCCTGCTGCCCCCTACTGGATTATTGTGAAGCAAAACAGATATGTATTTCATCTGTAAATATTTCTGTATATCTCTAGAAGATATGACTCTTTAAAAAAACATAACCACAATACCATTCTCCCATCTTTAAGCATTAACATCACCAAATAACCAGGCAGTATTCAAATATTCCTACATTGTTTCAAAGTAAGTGGTCTGTTTGATCTGGGATCCAAATAAGGTCACACATTACATTTGGTTGGTATGGCTTTTAAACTACAGGTTCCCCTTTTCTCTCTTATTTTCCTCATAAGTTATTTGTTGAAGGAACTGGGTTTTTTTTTCTGCAGTTTCCCTCATTCTGGATTTTGTTGAATGTAGATTTATATATATAGATTTATATATATAGATAATATAGATTTAACATGTCCTAGTTTAATATATTCTCCTATCTCTTGTATTTTTTGTAAATTGGCAGCTAGATTGAGGTTTGATTTCTGAGAGGCGGCATGGTGTGGTGGAGAGGGCAGATATAATTCATAGGCGGTGGTGTGTATTTCCATCAGGAGGCATATGATGTTTGGTTGTCCTTCATTCTGCTGTATCAGTGGCCTACTTCCTTCCGTTACTTCATTAGTGGTTTGCAAATGGCAATAGTTTAATTGTGCCTTTAATTCAAACATTCCTTCTTAATTGATTAGCTGGAATACCTCTATAAAAAAAGAGGTAGTTTGAATAGGAAGGGCAAGTTAAAAGTTTGTGTGCTTTAACTCAATATGGTATATGATTGCAACACTATCTTTTTGGAGAAATGTATTTAAATGTATCAAGGTACGTCCTCTTTAAAAGCCAGTACATATTTTGTTAGAATGTTTTTCAGCACTTGATGTTAATGTTTCAAATAGCTTTTAGTATTTGGGATATTTAGAATTTCTGTTCTTAAATTGGTAGGGATTCTTTTGGTCTTTGTTCTTTCTTATAGAGCTTATCTGTTCCCATAGCTTTGGGGGAATTTCTGGTAGAATCACTAACTACCAAATCTAAATCTCTAGCTGTAACCAGATTATAGATTTTAAATTCCTTGAGGACAGGGATTGACTACTCCAGGTAGCCAGGCTTAAAATCTGAGTCCTTTTAGTACTTCTCTAGTGGGCCCCTGCCCTACCAAATGCAATTCAGTGCCAGCTCCTTTTCCCCTTCATTATCTCAGGTCCACTCCTTCCCACCCACTCTAGTCCCTTTTATCATTCTTATTAGTGCTGCCTAGTTTAGGCTGCTGTCATTATTAGATTGGTACAGTGGCCCTTTAAGTTGTACATTACTCATCCTTTAATTTGCCCTCACAAACATTTTTCTCCTTGCTTTTTTCCTCTGTACTTTTTTCTTCTCCTTCTCCCTTTCCCTCCTCTTCCTCCTCTTTCCCCTTGCCCTTCCCCTTTCTCTTTCTCTCTCTCTCTCTCTTTTTCTCCCTCTCGTTGTAGGATCCATTTTATAATGGATTTATGGCAGGAAGACTTTATAGGTGACCTGTTTGACCTGTAGTGTCTTCCAGAGAAGTGACTAAAAGAGCAGTAATGATCTTATAGAAATGGTGATTTCTCTTCTGAGGTCACAGTATACACAATAACTATCTGAGTTCACACCCACAACAGTGTGACTGGCTGCACTGGCTGAGCCATTGAAGAGTGCTACTGACCATTTATGTAGAAACAGTAGGATCCAGCTTTGGTTGTCCATACTACCCTATTGCTGATCACAACTACTCATAATGTTGAACCCGATTTGATTACCATGATTTAGCTTTCATATAAAGGAGAAATGCCTCAAAATATATAGGCATTGTAAGCTACGTATTTGATCATTTGTTGAAAAATATTTCCTGCCTGTGATTTTGCTCTTCCTACATAAATCTTCTGAAGATTATTGAGTGAATGAAGGCCTGATGATACTGCTCTGGTGTGTTAAACTATTTTGAGTAAATTGCCTTATTGAGCTTTTGGGAACCAAAGCTAAATTTTTACTTTATTAACTTTCTCTTCTGTTCCCCAATCAGAGGTTTTAACCAGGGATCTGCAGATTGATACTCCATGTTGGATGGAATTCACGGAGCCTCTGAACTTGGTTGGGGAAAAAAGTTACATCTTTTTGTTAACCTCTAAGTAAGATCACATATCTTCATATCATGATACAGTGGCTGCAGCTATCTTGAAATTGTTTAAATTCATCACTACTTCGACATTACTGTGGTGATTAGACCTACTGCTAGATCTTATCTAATTTTTTACTTTAAAAACAAATTATTATATCTAATTTAAAATATTTTGACAATAATACCTTTGTATACATCTTAAAACATTCTGATTAAGGGCTTCATGGGTTTTATCAAACTGCTAAAGGAATTTGTGGCACCGAAAAAGCGAACTCCTGCTCCTAACTCCTGTACTTCTGTTCTGATGTGAGAGTAAAGTTAGCCAGAACCTGTGATGCAACACAGCACACAACTCAGAATGCCACAATTATGTAAATTTTTTGGCCATTGGCTTTTGTGTACTAAATCATAAATTCCAACCTCACAATTGAGAGGGAACAAAATGCTTGTGTATATGCTAAGAGTGAGTAAAATGATTTTCACAAATTAAGGCAGAATAATTCAGGAAGTGTATGTGTAAAATTACTGTTTCCAAAGGAGTTCTATTTTAAGTGCCGTAAGTTAAATGGAATAGTGGGTGTCTTCATTGACTTGGGATTTTCTTGCGCTCTTTTGGGTGCTTCAGTAAATGTGCTTAAAATTGCTTCAAATCTTGTCTTCAGCAGCGCACTATATTAGATACAGGCCTTTATTTTGTTTAACTGGGGTAACCCCTAAAGATGTTGATGAATCTCGAGTTTGAAATACCTATTCTGTAGGTTAGAAACACACTTCAGTCTATTGTGATTGTGTAATGATGCTGTTTGTATTTACTCTGTCACCTCGAGAACTACTTGATGTAGAGGGAAGAGAAGTGTATTAACAATTACCTGCTTCCAGGAAAATAAAACATTCATTTGAAGATTATGTATTTCTAATAAAGGAACTGATTATTAATGAGAACATAGATTTATATTGTCAGCAATTAAAAAGGCTATTTAAGTTTAATCACAGTATATTTTGAGGTAATAATGCTGATTTCTTTTTGATACATCTTTAGTATCTATCCTTTAAAAGCTTTGCAAGTAAATATTTGAGAATGGTGGATAATGCTTTAATGCCAGACGGTACTCAAGTTTTAATACTCTTTGCAGTTTAGCTGTTATTAATAAAACAAACAAGAAAACAAAACAGCTCAGTTCTTTGAGATCATGAAGGTCAAAGGTAGCATAATAATGAAGTTCAGACTCATTCAAAGGATATTTATTAAGCAATTATTTGTACAAGAAATTATTAGAAAGGGATGAAGAAATATATATTTGAAAATATGGTTTGAAACTTTAAGGATGAGAATAAAGCTTTGAAATGAAATGTCAGCATATTACTGTGTTGCCTCTGGTTTTCAAAACTTAAGTTTTTTTGTTTGTTTTTTGTTTTGTTTTATGTGAGACTAAGTATAGTGTTAATTATTTCTGTGAGTGAATAGTTCAACTCAGCCTTTTGCTTAAGAAAAGGAAAAGCTTTCTTTGTTGTTTATCTTTTAATGAATTCTTCCATTGTAATTCTCCCCACTAAGCTTCAGAATACTGGTAGGGAAGTAGATTCTAACAGAAATACCACCAATTATATTCAAATATTCATTTATATTAAAGTAACATAAATGACACAGTTTTGACTACATGTCTACTTGTAGTTTTAATTCAGCCCATTATATTCTTTAGATTTTAGAAGAAGGTAGGTCATATATTAATAAATTGAAGTGGCCCACTTAGATCTTGATTTCTTGAAAATATATTTGCACTACTGTAGAAAACAACATATACAGGTTTTCCAAAATATAGCCTGGAATTCCGCCAAGCAAAACCTGTCTTTGGAGGACACAGCCTCCAACTTCCCTTTCTTCATTCACTACTACTCACATTCTTATATTTTATATAAATTTGAAACAGTTTTATATTTAGCAACTCTTGCCCAAGCAAGAAATAAATTAACATGTGAAAGGGAACAGGACTTAGTCTCAACATGGACAGTAGCTAGTTTTTTAATCTGCTACAATCAGGCAAAAATGAAGCATTAAAGAAGGCAAAACCTGCTGATGTGGTAATTCCTCAGAAAGTGAGACTAAGTTCTGTGTGCCGAAAGTTTCTTTTATTAAAATAAAACAAAATAAAATACCTTTCTGCCTGTGTTTCCTAGCGTTCCGAAAAAGCCTCCACATCACTGGAGGGTTTCTTCTGCTTTCATATTTTTCCCCACATCTCAAAAACTGGGAGAGTCAGATTCTTTGAATGCTAACATTTGGTCATTGGTCATGGGAGAGGGGTTAATTGGGTTTTGTTTTTTGTTTTCCTGTGTGTGGTCCCCCGCCCCCCGCCCCCCACCCCCACACCGCATAGCTTGTGAGCTTTTAGTTCCCTGACCAGGGATCGAACCTTGGCCTACTGTGGTGAAAGTGCAGAGTCCTAACAACTGGACAACCTGGGAATCCCCTAGTTTTTTGTTGTTGTTGTTGAAACAGTAGCCTCTGTCCTTAATTCATGATCTAAATGCACACATCTAAGCTAATTAGGGAAATAGTTACAAAGAAAGAAACAAATATGCAACTTATTAACTTAGAGTTTTCAGAATGCTGCCCAAGAAACACTGAGTTAAAATGTCAGGGAAAGAGGCTTCCCTGGTCACAGTGGTTAAGAATCTGCCTGCCAACGCAGGGGACATGGGTTTGAGCCCTGGTCTGAGAAGATCCCACTTCCCACAGAGCAACTAAGCTCATGTGCCACAACTACTGAGCCCACATGCCACAACTACTGGAGCCCACCTGCCTAGAGCCTGTGCTCCCCAACAAGAGAAGCCACCACAATAAGAAGCCTGTGCACTACAATGAAGAGTAGCTTCCGCCCTCTGCAACTACAGAAAGCCTGAGCGCAACAACAAAGACCCAACAGCCAATAAATAAATGAATAAATTAAAAAAAAATGTCATGGAGGGGATTAATTCCATGTGGCAAGGTGTATTCAGAAAAATAATAATGATATTGATGGACTGGAATAGAATTTTAGCATTAAATTTCTAATTATGGAATTGTCAGTTAATGAAAAATAATTTCATTTTTGCAAATTACTAAATGCTTATGTCACATCAATATGTGGATTTAGAACAAAATTATACTCTGTTTTTTGCTTTTGTTAGTTTCTGAATTGATCTTGAAGACAGGTGTCCTAAAGCATTGGTGCCTCTTGTAAGTATAAATTTTAATTGTGTCTGATGTAATAAAGAAATTGGTTCTACTAACTTCTCTTAAAACTTTGATAAAACAACTATACTCCAATTTAAAAAAAGTTTTGAAATATCCATAAAAGTTATTTTTTTTTTAATGAGCAAACAACCTGTTTGTTTAGGTGTCAACTTTTACCCAAGGATTTTAATTAATGCTCAGCCCTAAATAATTCACAGACTTGTTATACTGGAACATTAGCTTCTTTTTAATGTAGAAAAAAATGTAATGGTTATTGTCTGTCTTAAAATAAACCTTACCATTGTTGACATATACCATTCTCAGAGTTCTGAATATTGGTATGATTCTTAGTTAAAAATGCTTTTGCCACAAAATACAATTACACTCTTTAGTGTAAAATAGGCTCTAAAGTTCTTTACATGGCGTTCGATCAAAATCATTCATTTCAAAATTGCTGAGTGTTTGCCTAACCAGTTACAGTAATTTTGGGGTTTATTTGGTTTTTTTTTGGAAGGAGGGTGCTCCGTTGGGTCTTTGTTGCTGCGCTCAGGCTTTCCCTAGTTGCAGCAAGCGGAGGCTGTTCTTCCTTGCGGTGCTAGGGCATCTCATTGCAGTGGCTTCTCTTGTTTCGGAGCCCAGGCTCTAGGTGCAGGGGCTTCAGTAGTTATGGCACATGGGCTCAGTAGTTGTGGCTCACGGGCTTAGTTGCTCTGTGGCATGTGGGATCTTCCAGTACCAGGGATTGAACCTGTGTCTCCTGCATTGGCAGGCAGATTCTTAACCACTGGGCAAACAGGGAAGTCCCTGTATTTCTCCTTTTGAAACTGCACACCTCAGAATGGGACTCTTAGCTGGGACTTGAACCCACAAGCTCTGGCTTAGGAGGGGACTCAAATCCACAGTCTCCCAGATGAAACTGCACACCTGGTCTCAGGACTTAATGAAGCTCAGGTTCTTTATGTCTCAGTGCAGGAGGAATTCAGTGAGAGGCAAAGCAATATGCAAGAAGTAGATTTATTAAACATAGAATGCTTGGAAGAGTACAAGCAGACAGGTAAGAGGCTCTGCCTCAGAACTAAGTGGGAAAGCAGATTTATTTAAGGAGATACACACTTCTCATCTCAGAAGGTGAGAATCCCTGGGAGATACATTCCATAGGTAGAATGTGGTCCATCTTAAAAGGCAAGAGCAGCCCTGGGAGATACACACTCTACAATACACTCCACAGAGTGTGGACCATCTCAGAAAGTGAGAGTGGCCCTGAGGTATGGGGTTGTTAGTTTTTATGGGCTGGGTAATTTCATAGGCTGAGTGGGAGGATTATTCCAGTTATCTGGGGGGAAGGGGCAGGGATTTCCAAGAATTGGGCCACTGCCCACTTTTTGGTCTTTAATGGTTGGCCTGGGAACTGTCGTGGCACCTGTGGGAGTGTCATGTAGTATATGCTAATGTATTATGGTGAGTGTATGATAATGCTCAGGGTCCATCTTGGGCCTAATCAGGTTTTGTCCTGAACAGTTATGACATTTTTTTAAGTTATGCCCTAGGAATTCCCTGGCACTCCACTGGTTAGGACTTGGATGCTTTAACTGCCAGGGGTCTGATCCCTGGTCAGGAACAAAGATCTCGCAGCAAAAAAAAGAAGAAAAAAAACCAGGTTGTGCCCTGCCACCTTCCCTCCTGTCTCATTTTCATTGGTGCCTTCTGCTTGTTTGTGGATTTTTCTTTTTAATTTGTTTTTTGTTTTCTTTTTATTCAATTTCAAAATGGAAAAGAAGAGGGGCGGATAGGGTTCCTAGGCCTTGAATCTTGCAATTTACCTTGGGGCAAGTGGTTCTGAAAGCCATGAAGCTGGACTAGGACCAGTTATAAAGAGCAGTAGATTAACTACTTTAGCAGCAATAATTTCAGTAAATCAGCCTTTCTGAATTTGAATATTTCCATGTGAATTTGAAATCTCAAACTGGTCTACACTTAGTGTAACAAATTCTTTTCAGATAAGTTATTTTAGATACTTTCTGCCTCTTTTAAGTTCACATACTGGTCATTGTCATATTAGGAAATGACTGGCTTTGTTTTAAATGCTGTTGGAGAAAATGTAGAGCACATAATGAATATTATTTCCAAGGGTTTTTACAGCTCTTTTGGAGTCAGGGCAGAGCACGAGAGGTAGGGAGCTCAACTTTGGCTTTCCAGATATTTACTTGCACAGTTCCTGAGAGTTATAAGAAAAGGAGAGAAATAAATCTAGAAGGTGGTTCTTGTCACCACCATCATTGCTAAGAAAAGTTAGTGTTGTTTATTGTTACCCATTGTTCTTTACAAGTTGAACTGATGAAGAACGTCTTCATTACCCTATCACTTTAAAAAAAATCTTCCTGTCACTTTCAGGCAACTCCTAGAGAGTCATAAAATAATAGCTAAGCTAATAGGAAGGCTACTGTGCACATTGTAAGGATTAAAATATTAAACTTTAATCTCTTGTAGCCTCTGGATTTAAGTATTCCCTTTTCTCAGTGGGGCTCTAAATACTGTACAAGGGGTGCCACTCACATAATTTTCTGTTTGAATGAAGCCTTTTGCTTATAGCTGAGATTTGATCAGTTTAAAAGAAAATAGTACGTTTAGGTAATATTGAACGCTTTCTGTTATGTGCCATTCAAATCTTTATGTTAGGAAGGACAGCCATTTGTTGGATGATGGCAGAACTGTGTTGAATCCATGTCTGGTTTTTCGAAGTGTTCCTTCTTTCGAAATCTGGTTACTCATTTCTTACTTCTTATTTCCTAATGAATCTTTTTAAAACTTCTTGAGGTTTTAAATCTTAAAGTTTTACACTATGCAGTAAGGTATGAGTAACTTGATGAGGCAAGTCTTAGTGACTAAAAATTGTAACTGCTATAACTAACAAATCATAGCTGGCAGCTAAGCTCAAAGTTTAATCACGTCCAGCACGTATTAGCTATTCGAGTCAGAGCTTGATGTGTTAAGTAGCTCTGCCCTCTGTGTGTGGGTGTCTCGCTCTGTGTGTGTAAACATTCTGAAGCAGATTAATCTTTTTGGTGGTTCTTTGATTGAAAATTTTCAAGTGCTTTTCTCTTTTTTTCATAATTAGATGAAGGGAAAAACTCAAAATTAATGCCTGGAGCCATTCTGTTTAACATAATTTTAGAATCCAGACTGTTTCCTTCAGTAGAACTGAACTGTTAAAAGGCTTTTTTTTATATTCATTTTGGTAGAAATTTAAGGAAGCTTCAACATGTAAATATTTTTGTCCCACCTGAATCATAGGTAAGTGAAATGCCCTAGGACATAATCTTTACTCTTTCAACTGGGTTATATTTTTAAAGGAATTTTTCTCCAGATTCTCAGATTCAGATACCCTTAACTAAAAATCATCTCTTCTGAGAATAGATGCCTGAGGTCATCTGCTTCTCTTTTTCTAATTTGCTTTGTCCAAAAGCCCTTACCTCTACTACAAAAGAAAAGTATAGCTCTCATTTATCCCAATTCTTACTGTGGTTCACTGCCACAGGCTGTAAAAATCTCTGGAGCCCCTAAAGAAGGGAACATTCCAGAATACATAGTACCAGAGAGGAAGACTCTCATAACAGAAATCCAAAGAGAGGTTAGGCAGAAATACTGGAGGAGGCAGAACCTTTTTCCATCTTGACAACCCACATCCAATTGGAGTCTCAGAGGAGTGGAAAGAGAGAATGGTGAAGAATCAATATTTGAATATATGGTGGCTGAGAGTTTTTCAAAACTGATGGGAATTCTGTGCTGTCAGTGTGATTATCTGTTAGTTGTATAATCTCTATTTAAGATTTTTCTCTTTGGCTTGTTAGGTTTCCTTAAACTGTAGGTTCGTATTATTCTTTAAATCTGGAATGTCCTTAGTCTTTAACTCTTGAAAATTCTCTTCCCTATTCTCTCTATTCTCTTCTTCCAAAGTCCCATTAGATATTTGCCACATCCTCCCATTCTAAACTTCGTGTTTCTAAACTTTTCTCATAGCTTCAGAAAAAAGGTCTCCCTGAATTTTATTTTCTTCAAACCCATCCTCCAGGACTTCCCTGGTGGCCAGGTGGTTAAGAATCTGCCTGCCAATGCAGGGGACACAGGTTCGAGCCCTGGTCTGAGAAGATCCCACATGCTGCGGAGCAACTAAGCCTGTGTGTCCCAACTACTTAGCCCACGCACCGCAGCTACTAAAGCCTGCGCGCCTAGAGCCCATGTTCCGCAACAAGTGGAGCCACTGCCATGAGAAGCCCACGCACCGCAACAAAGAGTAGCCCCTGCTCTCTGCAACTAGAGAAAGCCCACGTGCAGCAATGAAGACCCAACACACCCAAAAAATAAACAAATTTAATTTAAAAAATAAACAAAAAAAACCCCCATCCTCCAGTTCATAGCTGCCTTCCCAGCTATGTTCAGTCTGCTGGTTAACCTATTATTAATTTTGTTGAATATGCTTTTCATTTCTAGAAGTCCTACTTCAAATTAACTAGTCTTTTTATAGTATTTTGTGGGGTTTTTTTTCTTTTAATGCCTTATTTCATGCTTTTCATCATTTTAAGTATCCATATCCAATGTCTATAGTTGCAGCTGTGTTGGATTGGTTTTATGTCACTCATGGTTAGTTGATTCTGGGTGTGTTTTGAAAATTTAGATTGTCAGCTTATATTTGGCAGGGCTTTATTGGAAATCTTTGCTAGCAAAATCAAACATCATATATCTCTGGAAGAACAATGGAGGTTTCCCACAGATGTTCCCCTGCCAAGAATAATCTCACACAGGCCTGTAGTTGTGAATTCTCAGGAGAGAGTCTTCTTTCCTCTTTGTTCTCTTCCTTTTCCTGTTCTTTCTTTTAACCATCCAGGTAGCCAAGACAGAGGAATTTGCCTGCCAGCTCCTTTTCTTTCTGTATTATCTCCCTGTGCCACTGAACAGAGTTTATCCTCCTTGCCGCTGTCCTTGATTATATTTTTGTTTTGATCAGCTGTATTGAGATATGATTCACATACGATAAAGTGATGTACAATTCGATGAATAATGAATGTCACAATCACAATAGAGCATTTCCATGACCCAAAACAAGTTCTCTTGAAACCCCTTTGCGGTCAGCCTCCCCTCCCCAACCCCTGATCTGTTTTCTAGTACTATAATTTTGCCTTTCCTAGAACTTGATATAGGCTCATGTCTAGCTTTTTTTCACTTAACATAATGCATTTGTAATTTATCCATGTTCTTGTATGAATTGGTAGTTGGGTCCTTTTTATTGCCGAGTAGTATTCCATTGTGTGGCTATACAATGATTTCTTTATCCATTCACTTGTTGATGAACGTTCGGGTTTTCAGTTTGGGCCATTATGAATGAAGCTACTAGAGAATTCTTATATGTGTCTTTGTGAAGATCTATATTTTCATCTCTTGAATAATACCTAGGAATGACTGGATCACATGTTAAATGTATGTTTAACTTCATAAGGAGCTGCCAAAATGTTTTCCAACTTTGCTGTATCATTTTGATTTACCACCAGCAATATAGGAATTCCGTTTGCTTCATATCCTCACCAAGTCTTGCTATTATCGGTCTTAAATCTGGTCATTCTAGTAGAGATGTATTAGTATCGCAATTAGGATTTCAATTTATATTTCACAAATGAATAACAATTTTTAGCATTTTTTCATGTACTTTGTCATTCATATATCTTCTTAGGTAAAGTATCTTTTTCAAATCATTTGCACATTTTTACTTATTTTTTTATAAATATTTATTTACTGTCTGCATTGGGTCTTTGTTGCTGCACATGGGCTTTCTCTAGTTGCGGTGAGCAGGGGCTGCTCTTCATTGCGGTGCCTTCTCTTGTTGCAGCGCACAGGCACTAGCTGCATGGGCATCAGTAGTTGTGGCTTGAGAGCTCTAGAGCACAGGCTCAGTAGTTGTGGTGCACGGGCTTAGTTGCTCCATGACATGTGGGATCTTCCCAGACCAGGGCGATTTCTTAACCACTGCACCACCAGGGAAGTCCCCATTTGCACATTTTAAAAATGTGTTGTTTGTCTTTTTGCTATTAAGCCATAAAAGTTATTTTCATGTTCTGGACATATCTTTTCTTGGATATATATTTTGTATATATTTTCTCCCTATCTGTAACTTGAAATTCAATTTATAAACTTTTTAATTAAAATGTCATGTGCCTTCAGAAATCTTTGCCTAAATTTAGATTTTTTTCAAATCATAGGGATGGGTTATCTATCTATTTAGTTGTTTAATTTCTTAGTAATATTTTGTAGTTTTCAGTGGACACATCTGATATATAGTTTATCAGATTTATCCCTGTTCAGTTTTTTGATCCTGTTGTAATTGGTGTTTGGGGTTTTTTTGTTTTTTGTTTGTCTTTTTAATTTCAAATTCTGATTGTTCTATGCCAGCTTATAGAGTTGATTTCTATTTATTGGTCTTGTATCCTGAGATCTAGTTAAGTTCATTTTTAGTTCTAGTACCTTTTTTTGTATATTTCTTATCATTACCTACATAGACAATTATGTGTGAATGAAGACAGTTTTACTTCTTCCTTTCTAATCTTTATGCCTTTTATCTCTTTTTCTTGCCTGGACAAAGTGGCTAGAACCTTTAGTACAATGTTGAGTAGAAGCCATGAAACCTATATCCTTGCCTTTAGAGAAACTTCCCTTTGGGACTGTCTTCTTCCTTTCCCTACAGTGTCCATTGTCTTAAATCATATATGAAGTGTTCAGATGGGCTGGAAGGAACAGTATTTAGGAGATTACTACTATACTACTCGTACACTATGAAGTTAAGACTCGTGTTTTAGACTAAAGAATGCTGTAGCCAAGAGTGAGCTTGTCATGTCACTACTGTGACCTGTAGTTATTTACTGTAGTAATACTATTTGAGTGGAGATAATTTGAAATGGACATGCTAACATACTGTTGTAGGATGTTATAATATAGGGTGGATGTTGGCATTAAATAAAGGAGACCTTCATGAGAAAATAGGTAAGCCTACTATCAAACACTCACTCACTTCCCATCTTTTCCCCATTCATAATCTAACAGGAAGTTTCATTTTGTAACCTTGCTATTCAACCTAGGCGGCTTCAAAAAAAAGGGATAATCTTTGATTTGAAACTACCATCTTTTAACATTATAGTTCAGCTTGTGAGTTTAACTGTATTGATTAGTTTTGTTGTTTAGAAGTTTAACCAAAGAAATTAGATAAAAGGAAACTTTTCTGAAATAATTTTCCAGCTCATTAAATGAAATTCTTATGTGTTCAGAATGGTCTTTTATTTTACAAATTGCTACATATCTAGTGAGTCAGGTACCTACTTCCTATTGCTTTTAAGTCAGCATATTCATAAGAGAAAGTAAGTATACATGGGAAAGGGGAAAAATTTATAAAGCCTATATTAAAACCTGAAACTTCTGTAGGGTATGTGTTCATGTGAATTTTGCAAGCAGATAGTCAAATGAGACATTTAGTTATTTACTTAATTATTAGTAATTTGAGGAATTATATTGACTGCTAAGACTAGAAGGCTTATTTGAAATACAAAGGCTACATTTATAATATGGACAATATCATGGCTATAAAGTCTCTTTATCTGATAATGTCCTTAGAAGATAATGTATATTGGTCAAGTAATGTTGAAAAATAGTTCAGTTGAGGGCTAGGTTTAAAGGGTGCTTTGTTGTTGGAGTTCTAGGTGGGAGTGCTTTATTGCTGACATTTTATTTAAATTTTGTGTCATTTAGATATTTGGATTTGAACTGCATTTTGGGATTTATCTACACTTGCAATGCCACCGGCAGTTGGAGGTCCAGTTGGATACACCCCCCCAGATGGAGGCTGGGGATGGGCAGTGGTAGTTGGAGCTTTCATTTCCATTGGCTTCTCCTATGCGTTTCCCAAATCTATTACTGTGTTCTTCAAAGAAATTGAAGGTATATTCAATGCCACCACCAGTGAAGTGTCATGGATATCATCCATCATGTTGGCTGTCATGTATGGTGGAGGTAAGTACCCACTAAGGCCTGCTGTTTTAATTTTCATTAAGCAAACAGACACTGTTTTAGGTAACTTTTTAAAAATGTTTTATTCAGTGAGGTGTTTTGAAATGGTATTTCTTAGAGCTTTTATGTTTAGAGTTACTTTTTTAAATTTTTGTTAACAATGACAAGTCTTGCTTTGTTTGTTGCACTGTAGTATTCCAAAACAGAAACAAGATATTGTGAGGATTTGTTCCAGCTGTCTCATTGAACTTAAAAAAGCTCTCAGAAAAATGACATGTGCACAACTGATTTTTCTTACTGCTCTCTAAAGACTCCTGAGATATAAATGTAAATAAAGATTTTTAAAAATTGATGTTGGGAGAATTAAAGTAAATCGGGCTAACCTGAATAGCACAGTTCAAAGTCTCAGGTAAAATTTTTTCATGGTGTTAGAATTAAAGAACTGGATAAAATCCCCTCCTTGTTTTGTGCCTTATGATGTAATTAGTCCTAAAGCATTTCAGCTGCATCTTAAACTTAAGTTTTATCATTTTTCCCCCTTCTTTGACATGTGAAGGAAATGTGGAGAGTAAATTGCTTACCTCAACATCATTTAAAATACAGTGGGGGTTTTTTTGTTTATTTGTTTTTGTTGTTTTTGCCCTGGAACATCAAATCACAATTTAACACGTAAAAGTCAAAACCTCCCATAATAATAAAATATGTAGTTGCTTAGCAGAGATTCTAAAGTTGTGTATTTATTTATTGGGATTGACAGGGACTCGTGTTACTTATTTAGCCAAGCTTTCACTTTTTTTAATGATAATTTAGTACCTCAGATTATTTTCACATGAGCTCTTTAATAGCCACTATAAAGATTCTGTATTTCAACTGTAAAACTTTAGCTTTAGGCTTCTAATATGTGGCAGATTCAACCAATATTTATTAAGCCCTAGGCATAGAGTCCTCACTAGGCTAGGTGTGAGTGATAGAGAACACTGATCTTGATCCCTGCCCTTGGGAAGTTTGTAATCCTGTTGAGGCAATAACATAAACTCATGAAACAGGAATAAGTATTTGCAGTCATAATTAGTTCAGTACTTAATCTCATTGTACAGAAAAACGGGTAAACTGGCTGCCTTAGAGGGAGATAAATTGGGAACAGGAATGGAAGACATTTTTTCTACTGTGTATCTTTTTGTGCCTTCTAAATTTTGAACGTATGCCTTTTTTGTCTGTTATAAAATTAAGTACTTTTAAAAAGGAACGTAAGTGCTAAATTATAGTACTTACTTTTTTTATTCATGAGCCCAGAGAAATCAAAAAGGGATTTTGGACATTTTCTGGCTTCTTAGAACCAATAATTTTGGAGGCTCTGAACTCCATCTGCCAGGATTTCTAATCAGGTGTTGACTCTGATGGCTTGAAGAAATTGGTATAAATGTTGTCCAGACGTACTCCAGGTTCTCAGTGTATCTTTAATCTGACTACAAACAGGAGGTTCACATGTTGCAATTCTGAGAGAGAGCTTGAGAGATGCTTGCATTTTGCATCAAAAGTAAGTGATGTCAGTTGTGCTAATTTGCACATGACACTTTCTTTTGGGAAAACAGTTCCTTCTTTGTCCTCACCCAGAGATAACTAGCACATTTCTCTGAATTTGTGTTATAATAGGCCTATAAACTGTACCCCTCTCTATTTTTAATGATAGCTAATTGGGGCCATTCTTCTTGAAATAACTCTGAAAGACAAATTGCATTATCAAGAGCCTTGTGGCATAATTTTTACTAAATGGGTTATTTTGTTTTGTTTGGCTCCTATGTGGTATGCCCCTTTAAGAATTATTTTTAAAACTGCCTTAATTCTTTAACTTGTGCATTTGGGCCACACCCTCAACACTAATAATATTTTGAGTTGTGAGTGGTTTAGGGTTCAGTCTTTTCCTTTCTTTCCTCCCTGCCTGCCTGCCTGCCTTCCTTCCATGCTTTGCTTCACAGATACATACTGATACTTGTATATTTTTAAAACAGAAGATCTTTGTTACCTACTCTTGGTTTTTGTTAGAGTTTTTCCTTTTTTTTAACATGAAGCTATGGCGGGGAGGGGGGAGGGGGGATTGGGAGATTGAGATTGACATATACACTATAGATACTACATATAAAATAGATAACTAATGAGAACCTACTGTATAGCACAGGGAACTCTACTCAGTGCTTGTGGTGACCTAAATGGGAAGGAAATCCAAAAAAGAGGGGATATATGTATACATATAGCTGATTCATTTTGTTGTACAGTAGAAACTACACAACATTGTAAAGCAACTATACTCCAATAAAAATTAGTTTAAAAAATGAAAGTATAAATTTACATATTTTCAGTTCCACAGTAATGTTATCTTAACATTCCTAGTTTAGAACTTAGAACACTGCAAGCTTTACAGCATTAGCTTCTACTTCATGGAGTCAACAACGTTTTGCATTTCTGACTATACAAAAATCTGTTTAGTGACTAATTTATATGGAAATAGTTCATGAATATTCTTTCAATATTTAATTCTTTCATCATACACAAGCTGTAAATTCAAAGTATTTCCAAACCAGCTGTGGCTTAATATCTTCAAGTGACTTACAAGTTTGATGAAAACTTCTTTATACACATCGTTGGTTGAGCCTGAAGTCTCTCCTGCAGCCATTTCTTGACCCAGCCCCTCAGAAAGGATTGATCTTCTGCAATACTAGGATATCAAAAGCTTTAATTCCTTCTTGCATGTTTATTATATGTATGTATACATATCTACATACCATATTTTGAATATACACACCACAATTTGAAATTGGGTTCCCTGGGCCAGGGCCTGTCCTTTTAATCATAGTGCACCATACTGCAACTTTGAATGTAGTAGCACTAGAATATGAGTAATGCAGAATTTTTCATAGTGCTTATGGAAATAAAAATAGGTCAACATATGATCAATAGTATATTCTGAATATCTGCATTCTGTGTTTTTTAAAATAGACTTACTATCTTCTAGGGAGCTAAGTAAAGAATAAACAGAATAAGGTCAGAATTTACTGTGCTAATAGAGGAAAAACTTGATTTGTATGTCTTCTGCTTCATAGCTTTGGAACTGTAGTTCCAAAAATACATATATAATGGGGAGAAGATGGGCTAGGTTCAAAACTTGGTTCTCACTAGCTTTATGACTTTGCAAGTCACACACATCATCATATTAGTTCTTCTCCTTGTGTCCCCTTCCCTACTGATGCATTGCAGCGACCCTTTCTCATTTGCAGTCATCTACCTTAACCAGGCAGACATGTTATGGTGTCATGTAAACAAAATTGTCATGTCCAAAGTCCATAGCCATGAAGTAGGGACATAAGTATTCTTATAAATTTAAAACATTGTTTGCTTTGGATAAGACTCAAAATTAAGATTTAAAATTTTGGAAATGGGAAATTACAGTTTATACCTATTAGTAGCAATTAAGGAGAGGCCATTTGATTTTTTTTTTTTTTTGTATTTGAAAACATACATGAAATGCATAAAATCTTTTTATTTGTGATCCTTATAACACTATGCTTTTATTTGGTTTCTTCTCCTCAGGTTAAAGAAAAACTGATTTTTTGGTATGCATCTCTTTAGCTGAGGAAATTTAATCTGCTTTAAGTTGTTAAAACTGAGGATGTTTTGACCATTATCTGACTTAATCTTCTCCTGCAAACATTTTTTCATAATTTTGCTACCACAAAACAGCAATATAGGCATGAAACCAGGTCTAAAAGACATTCCATTCAGTTCAATACCTGAGATATGTAGGTGTAATTGGGAACAGTTTTATGTTTTAAATTTAGATGTCCTAATTGCAAAACTACTGAACTTGGAAAAAATAATTATGTATTTTTGCCTTTGTTTTTTCTTCTTTTTAAAAAATATCACACAAGCCACATTTATGATGATATGTAAAGAATACTCTAAAATCTCTCATCAGTGTGCCTGTCCAAAAATTAATATAGAGCAAACTTACTAAATATGTGTTGATCATATCCTCGATAAATCAAGAAGCCTGTGAGCATCTGTTACCAAGGTGTTTTCAGCCTATTCTGCCTTATAAGAGAAAGATTAAAGATAGACTAGGGTCCTTTATATTTTAGTAAAATTCCATCCAATATTTCAAGATAGAGCTGATACACAATTAATGATTCTTTTAGCATCTTTCTTTCCTAGCACATGTACCTATCATTATGAAATAATTATAGATAGCAATGTTCTTACCATTGCCTTTTATTGTATCTGCTAAATTTAGAGGACTTGTCATTTAGTGCCATCAATGCCTTGTGTACTACTGTATTTTTGGTTATCTCTTAGGTCCTATCAGCAGTATCCTGGTGAATAAATATGGCAGTCGTCCAATCATGATTCTTGGCGGCTGCCTGTCAGGCTGTGGCTTGATCGCAGCTTCCTTCTGTAACACTGTGCAGGAACTTTACTTCTGTGTCGGAGTCATTGGAGGTGAGCTGATTCATTTTCAAGCATTAATATATTGCTGGCTATTTGGTATTCACCTGCATTGGTCTTTTGGGTGAAAGTCCCTCCTAATGGAAATTGGCTGATTATCATTTTGACAAGCTGTTAATTTAAGAGCCATAGAAAATCAAGTTTTTAAAGAAACTACTGTCATACAGTAGGTGTACATTGTTAAATAAATGAATGAATGGAAAGGAACGATTGTATCCCTTGTCCTAAGAATAGTCAGTGGTTGTAGATAAAATGTGTCTGGCAGTTTGTTGCAAGGGTGGTCACTGGTTACTATTCTCTCTTCCTGTCTGTTCCTCTTACAGGGAACAGGCATCTATTGGAGCAGGAAAGAGTGTTAAACATAAAGCAGGAATTGTCTGGTACAACGTGCAGATATATTTCTGAGGGATAGAGGATCCACTTGATAACCCCTTGCCCCGTGTTTTAATAGCCAGATTAAGATAATGAACTGCTGATGAGTATGATGGAGAAAGATTGTGTAGAACCTCACAGTCCAGAGACTTTGACTACTAACTTTTTGATGTATATCCTTCCCAACTTTTTTCTATACACAAACATATAACTTTTTCCTGAACAAAAAGGGATAAGATCACATAAAATATTTTGTAACCAGTTTTTGTCAATTAACAGTAGATCATGAACAACAACCATATGTATGTTAAGCACTGTCTACATGCTGTGGGCATAGGGCAACAAGTCGGGCAAAGTCATGCTCTTTCCTGGGAGGAGGCAGACACTACGGCTCACAAATAGATAAAAAAGTAAGAAAAATCAGGGAGTGATAAATGCTATACAAAGGGCTTGCTGAAGAGATGACCTTAAGAGTAACAACAGGGAACTGGCGTTATGAAAATCTAGGGGAACATAGGCCCTAAGTCAGCAGCATGCTTGTTAGCACAAGTGAGAATGGTCTGGTATGAGATGAGGGAGGGAGGTTAAGGCCAGGGTAAAGGTTATGGACAGAAAGCCATTAGCAGGTTTGAAATAGGAGAGTGACCTGGTCTAGTTTACTGGTTCAAGTCTCTGTGAATGGCTTAGACATAAATGGTACGGAGCAAGAGGTGGCCAAGGAGAGCATCTCCAAATTATTTGAATAATTACTTATACTAGCACCATTTATTGAATAATTCTTGTTGCAGTAATTAAAAATATCACTTTTATCATACATTAAATGTTTATATGTATTTCAGGTATGTTCCTGGACTTTCTGTCCACTTTCTTTGGTCAGCATTTACCTATTCCTGAGTCAGTCACACTATTCTATCAATTGTAGCTTTTAAAAGTCCATTTTAAATATGTTATGTTTAGTCCCACTCCTCATCCTGCATCACCCAAAATTTTCTGGTTGATTCCTGTGTATTCTCGAAGTATGTTTTAGAATTATTTTACCTCATCTCCCAAATGAAATGCACTGATATTATCATTGGAATCACATTAAACTAGCACGTTCATTTGGGGGGTATTGATGTCTTGACAATGTTGTGTTTAATTATACAAAAACATTGTTTTGGTTTTAGTTCTCTATCTCTTCAGGAAAGTTATACAATTTAGCCATTATAAACTGCAAACTTTGAAGTTTCTGGTGTTGTTGTGAAAGGAATAATTTTGTATTGCTTATTCTATTTTAAAACTTTTTAAAATTCTCTATTTGATAACTGTCTCCTTAATGATCTTCTTTGGTTATAATGATCCTTCAGGTGATTTGCCAGATTTGACAAATAGTTAATCACTTTTAAATAATATAAATAACAATTATAAAAATAACTAACATTTATTGAATGCTTACTACATGCCAGGCACTGTTCTAAGTTCTTCAGTGACAACAGTGCTGTGTGCCTGTTTTACATACCAGGAAACTGTCACAGGAGGGTCAACATGTCTGACATTACACAGCCAATAAGTGGTGATGTCGAGATTTGAACCTGTATTGTCGTTTTATTTTTTTTCCACCACCAAAAACTTCTTTTCCGTCCATCACCACACAGTTGATCCCCTTGACTCATTTCACCCTCTGCCCCTTTTTCTTTGGTGACCACTACTCTGTTCTCTTTATCTACATAATTGGTTTGGTTTGGTTTGTTCATTTATTTTGTTTTTGTTAGTTTTTTATATTCCACATGAGTGAAATCATATGGTATTTGTCTTTCTCCATCTGACTTATTTTACCTGGCATAATACCCTCAAGCTCCATCCATGTTGTTGGAAATAGCAGTTTCATCTTTTTTGTATGGCTGAGTAGTATTCCATTGTGTGTAGGGGGGGTATGTATACATCACATCTTCATCCGTTTGATTGTTGATGGACACTTAGGTTGTTTCCATATCTTGACGATTATAAATAATGCTGTGATGAAAATGGGGGGGGGGGGCGGTGCAGATATCTTTTCAGATTAGTGTTCTTTTGTATTCTTTGGATAAATACCCAGAAGTGGGATACCTGGATCATACGGTAGTTCAAGTCTTAATTTTTTTTTAGGAATCTCCATACTGTGTTCCATAGTGGCTGTACCATTTTACAGTCCCACCAACAGTGTATGAGGGTTCCCTTTTCTCCACATCCTCACCAACAGTTATTTCTTGTTTTTGATAATAGCCATTCTGACAGGTGTGAGGTGATCTCATTGTGGTTTTGATTTGCATTTCGCTAATAATTAGTGATGTTGAGTATCTTTTCAGGTGCCCATTGGCCATCTGTATGTCTTCTTTGGAAAAATGTCTGTTCAGCTACTCTGCATTTTTTTTCTGGCTGCTCCTCACAGCATGTGGGATCTTAGATCCCTGAATAGGGATTGAACCCATGCTCCCTGCAGTGGAAGTACGGAGTCTTAACCACTGGACCACCAGGGAAGTCCCAACTCTGCCCATTTTTTAATTGGGTTTTTTTGTTGTTGTTATTGTTGAGTTGTATGAGTTCTTTATATATTTTGGACATTACCCCTTATCAGATATAACATTTGCAAATAAGTTCTCCCATTTGGTAGGTTCTCTTTTCATTTTATTGATCCATTTCCTTTGCTGTGCAGAAGCATTTTAATTTGATGTAACCCCATTGGTCCATTTTTGCTTTTGTTTTCCTTCCTTGAGGAGGAGATATAGCTAGAAAGATATTGCTAAGACCATACTGCCTCTGTTTTCTTCTAGGAATTTTATGGTTTCAGATCTTATATTCAAGTCTTTAATCCATTTTGAATTAATTTTCATGTTTGGTGTGAGATAGTGGTCTAGTTTTTTTTGGCATGTGGCTGTCCGGTTTTCCCAACATCATTTATTGAAGAAACTATCCTTTCTTCACTATATGTTCTTTGCTCCTTTGTTGTAAGTTAATTGTTCATATATGCATGGGTTTATTTGTGGGCTCTCAATTCTGTTCCATAGATCTATGTGTCTGTTTTTCTGCCACTACAATGCTGTTTTGATTACTATGGCTTTGTAGTATAGTTTGAAATCAGGGAGTGTGATACCTCCAGCTTTGTTTTTCTCAAGATTGCTTTGGTTATTCAGGGTCTTTTGTGATTCCATATAAATTTTAGAATTTTTTGTTCTATTTCTGTGAATAATGTCCTTGGGATTTTGATAGGGATTGCAGTGAACCTGTAGATTGCTTTAGGTAATGACATTTTGACAGTGTTGATTCTTCTAATCCATGAGCACAAAATATCTTTCCATTGATTTGTGTCTTCAGTTTCTTTCAACAGTGTCTTATAGTTTTCAGGATACAGGTCTTTAACCTCCTTGATTAAATTTATTCCTAGATATTTTATTATTTTTCTTAGGACTGTAAATGGGATTGTTGATTTCTGAGAGCTAATTGTTAGCATGTAGAAATGCAACAGATTTTGTTTATGTATTGATTTTCTATGCTGCAGTTTTATTGTATTTATTATTTCTGATGTTTCTTGTTGGAGTCCTCAGGGTCTTCTATACATAAAATCATGACAGTCTACAAACAGTAACAGTTTTAACTTCCTTTCCAATTTGGAAGCCTTTTCTTTCTTTTTCTTGTTGAATTGCTCTGGCTAGTCCACATAGTTTGGCTTTAGAGCCCCCACTTTAAACCACTATACAATATGTCCTCCTTTCCATTATTCATACCTTTTTTTTGTATGTTTATTTTCTGTTTAATTTTTTATTGAGGTATAATTGGTTTACAGTATTATTTAGGTTTCAGGCATACAACACAGTGATTCACAATTTTTAAAGGTTATATTCCATTTATAGTTATATAAAATATTGGCTATATTCTCTGTGTGGTACAACATATCCTTGTAGCTTATTTTATATTTAATGCTTTGTACTTCCTAATTCCCTACTACAATCTTAGCCCTCTCCCCACTGTTAACCACCAGTTTGTTCTTTATATTTATGAGTCTATTTCTTTTTGTTATATTTGCTAGTTTTATTTTTTAGATTCCACACATAAGTGGCAACACACAGTATTTGCCTTACTCTGACTTACTTCACTTAACATAATACCCTCCAAGTCCATCCGTGTTGTTGCAAATGGCAGATTTTTGTTCTTTTTTATGGCTAAATAGTAGTCCATGGTGTGTGTGTGTGTGTGTGTGTGTACACCACATCTTCTTTATCCAGTCTTCTGTTGATAGACACTTAGGTTGCTTCCATATCTTAACAACTGTAAATAATGCTGCTGTTATGAACATTGGGTGTTTTGTAGTTCCATATAAACTTTAAAACTTTTTTGTTCTTTTTCTGTGAGAAATGTGCTTACAATTTTGATAGGTATTGCACTGAACACGTAGGTTGCTTTAAGTAATAAGGACATTTTGACAATGTTAATTCTTCTAATCCATGATCACAGAATATCTTTCCATTTATTTGTATCTTTTTGAATTATATACCTACAATTTGTCTAGTTTAAGTGATGCCAAATCTGTTTCTGACATTTATTGCAGTATGTGATTCTTTTTTTTCCCTTTTCCCCAGGTCTTGGGCTTGCTTTCAACTTGAATCCAGCTTTAACCATGATTGGCAAGTACTTCTACAAGAGGCGACCGTTGGCAAATGGACTGGCCATGGCAGGCAGCCCTGTGTTCCTCTCTACCCTGGCCCCACTCAATCAGGCTTTCTTTGGTATCTATGGCTGGAGAGGAAGCTTCCTAATTCTTGGGGGCTTACTGTTAAACTGCTGTGTGGCTGGAGCTCTGATGAGACCAATAGGGCCCAAGCCAACCACTGCAGGGAAATATAAGTCTAAAGAATCCCTTCAGGAAGCTGCAAAATATGACACAAAAAAGGGGGCAAGTGATGCAAATACAGATCTCATTGGAGGAAACCCCAAAGAAGAGAAAAGATCAGTCTTACAAACACTTAATAAATTCCTGGACTTATCCCTGTTCAAGCACAGAGGCTTTTTGCTCTACCTGTCTGGAAACGTACTCATGTTTTTTGGACTGTTTACACCTTTGGTCTTTCTTAGTAATTATGGCAAGAGTCGGCATTACTCCAGTGAGAAGTCTGCCTTCCTTCTTTCCATTCTGGCTTTTGTTGACATGGTAGCCAGACCTTCTATGGGACTTGTAGCCAACACAAAGTGGATAAGACCTCGAGTTCAATATTTTTTCGCTGCTTCTATTATTGCAAATGGAGTATGTCATTTGGTAGCACCTTTATCCTCTAGCTATATAGGGTTCTGTGTCTACGCGGGATTCTTTGGATTTGCATTTGGGTGGCTCAGCTCAGTATTGTTTGAAACGCTGATGGACCTCGTTGGACCGCAGAGGTTCTCTAGTGCTGTGGGGTTGGTGACCATTGTGGAGTGCTGTCCTGTTCTCCTGGGGCCACCGCTTTTAGGTATAGTATGTCTCCCTATTTCTGTTGTTCTATGACCATAAAACAGGCAGAGAAGGTTGGGAAGGTGACAGAAAGCAGAGATCAATAAGCTGCTTGATAGTCTCGCTCATTTCTGTACCCTCAGTGCTGGCACAGTGCTTGGCACAGCATAAATTGCTCAGCTACTTATAGAACTGAATTAAAGTGGATCATCAAGCTGAAAGACGAATAAAAACTATTACAAACTTAAGTATTTATTAAAATAATTTTTTCTGATTAAAAAACCTACCATGTTTATAATAGAAAAATGTATAATGTATACTCTACCTTTCAAATACTGTTGGTGATTTCTTTTTAATTGTGGAATTTATCTCAGCAGTAATATTTAAAATAATAACAGTAGTTACCAGGTGAGGACTCGCAGTATACCAGGGACTGTCCTAATCATTTTCTATATTCTGTTATATAACAAGTTTATGACACAGGACTTTTATTGTTCCCACTTTATAAAGAAATAGGGGCTTCTAAAAGTGAAATAACTTGCCCAAGATCACACAGCTAGTAAGTGACTATAAAAACTGATGTATTATTCTCTTAAGAATGCTAAATGGTTTACATTTTAAAATTATTATTAATACAAAATACAACAATAATTTGGATTTCTGGATGTGACTCATGCTTTTGAGATTATGCAGTATAAAGTAAGGAAGGATACATAACAGAAGATCCACTACTGACCTGTCCACCCTCTCTCCTCCCTATATAGATATACCCAAGGAGACTCCAAATCCTGTCCGTTTTTGCTTCCTAAAATCTCTTTCTAATCTGCCCATTTTCTCTCCATCACAACTACTGCTCTTATCCAAATCTCCCATCTTCTATCAGCAGCCTTTTATTTTTTTTTTTTGGCACACGGGCTTAGTTGCTCTGTGGCATGTGGGATCTTCCTGGAGCTGGGATTGAACTCATGACCTCTGCATTGGCAGGCAAATTCTTAACCACTGCGCCACCTAGGAAGCCCTATCAGTAGCCTTTTAACTTTACCCATATCCATTCTAGCTCTTCTTCAGTCTCTTAGAACACTCCAGTTGCTTCCCACGTCCTTAGGGTGAATTCCCTACTGCGGCTTACTAGGTCCTGCATGGCCTGGCCCACCTATGTCTCCAGCCTCATTTCCCACACTCAGTTTGCTGTCTGTGCTTCCCCCCTCACACCCTGTGCTTCCTCCTACCACCTGCCTTTGCACTGGCTGTTCTCTGCCCAGATCCTTTCCCCATCTCCTTTCTCCCAGATAACTCCTATCCTCCTGTAAGTTTTGGCTGAGTTTACACTTTAAGAAAAGCCTTCCTGCCCTACTTGCTCATCCCAAATGCTTATTTTCTGCTTTCAAACCCTCCTTGTAGCACTTGTCACAGTCTGTGTGGTTATCGGATTAACATTTCTCTTCTCCACTGAACTGTGGATGTTACCTCCTTTGCTCACCCTTAACTCAGGGCTTAGCAGCCCCAGAGCCGTGTGTATGTGTGGAGACTCAGTGAGTATTGCTGAGTGAGTAACGCCCTGCATTGGAAAACTGTATGGAATCATATTTGACTTGGTTATTATGTCCTTTATATGTGTAGAGTTTTCCAAAGTTTACTTCTTAATACTGGTTTGAGATACTAATAAATTTTACTATTACAAGGATTTCATGGCCAAAAAAAAGTTTGGAAACACCAAAGTAAATGTTTCTTTACTATCAGACCTCATAAAGCCTTTAATAGAAAAGACAAGGATATGTCCTTTCCAAATTTACTTGGCTGTGGAAACATTAGGGAGGTATCCTGTAGCACAGAAGTTATGGGTGCAGGCCTCAGAGCCAGACTTGCTGGGTTGAAAGCTAACCCGTTTCACTTACAAGCTTTGTGACCTTGGACAAGTTACTTAAGGTTTCTGTGCTTCGGCTTTTATGTTATACACTGGGAATGATGATAGAATCTTCCTGTTGGGAGGATTAAGCACTTAGAATGGTGGAAAGGTATTGCCGTTAGTTAATGTTTTAGCAGAGGATGGGTGTTCACAGGAACGCTCTTTGGGAAATGCTGATGTCAGAGAAAGTGCATTGGTCTGGGAGACTGGAATTAGCTCTGTGGCCTTGGGCAAGACTCCTAAACCTCCTTTGAGCAACAAACTTTTCCATTGAATATTGAGAGAATTGACCCTAGGTGATCTCTAGGTCTTTCCCAATTCAAATTTGCAAGATTTAATTATTTTCAATTTGCTAAAGATAATAGAATATGCAGGGCCACACCAAATCAGTGTGACATCATAAACCAAAGATCAGATAATTTTGAGCAGTTCCTTTTCAAGACTGATTTGTCATTTATGAGCTTTTTGAATGGATCCTTAAGCTTTATTTGGGAAAGGGTATAATTGTTTACTCACATAACTTTTTTTTTTTTTTTTGGACATCCTTAGGTCGTCTCAATGACATATATGGAGACTACAAATACACATACTGGGTATGCGGCATAATCCTTATTTTCTCGGGCATCTATCTTTTCATTGGCATGGGCATCAACTACCGACTTCTTGCAAAAGAACAGAAAGCCGAGAGACAGCAGAAAAAGGAAAGTAAAGAGGAGGAGGCCAGTATAGATGTTGCTGAGAAGCCAAAAGAAGTTACTGATGCAGCAGAATCTCCAGAGAATAAAGGCATCGAAGGAGGCCCCAAAGAGGAGGAGAGTCCAGTTTGAACCTGTGGGACTGAAGGGTAAATGGAGCAGCTCATGACCCAAAATATTCTGTTGGCCTGTGACCTACCAGGGGTGCTCAGTGCAAATACTGGACTTTTCTGTGGGAATCACACCGGGGTTCATTGATGGAATGTTTGTTTCACTCCTTACCAGTAGCCTGGGTTAAAATGCCATAATCTTTGGGGAGGGAGTGGTTGAAAAAGAGAGAAGGAAGTTTGTTTGTGTGTTTGTTTTGTTTGTTTAAATCTTTGCTTATAACAGTGTCATGATGGTTATAATATGTGCCTTAAGTTTTAGTCTTTAGGGAGCCTTAACTTTTAAAACCATTCTGCTTATTTCATCCATTTTAAGTGTTCCGTTACAAGGAAGAATAACACCTAGTTTGAGGCAAATCTAAAATTAAGTTTTAGCTTCATTGTTATTTGTAATATATTGTCAGACATTATCACTAGAAAATTTGAAAGTTGCAGTTTTATAAAATCCAGCCTAAAGTATTTTCCTAGCATCATTAGTTGCCTGGCATATGTGCCTGCTAGATATATATTTAGGAAATTTAAGGCATAAAACTTTGCAAACATCTTGGCTGTTCCAGATGCATTGTACTCATCAACACCCCTCCAGTATCTTTTCTTGGGTTGCTTATTAGAAGCCAAGTGCTTAAGAGTTGACCTTATTAAATTACAATTTTTGCTCCCCTTTCCAAAGACACATTTTGAGTGGTCATAGATCATTGCCCCTTTTGAGATCACATAGTATTGTTTTTCTCACTGTAAAATTAGTATTAAAATACACAAAACTATGTATTTGTGCCTCCTCAGTAAATTAAACGTAGACAGATGTTTCAAACAACAGCTGAATTCAGCTTAAGTGTTTCCAAAACTTCCGTTAAACTGTGAGACTTGGAATACTTTTTTGTTGTTGTTTTTTTGTAGAATTTTCCCCCTTTGATTCATAGTGGTTCCATTTATAGCCACATCTAGCTTAGCACTGTGTGTGAGATACTCCGTCTTTGTGTGTTCAGTTTTTTGGGGGTTTTTTTAATGTTTGCTAATTAAAGAGAGCCACAGAGATTTGGCCCACACAAGCCAATAAGGGTAAGATTGGGAGAGAAGTTGCTATGTTTGCTTATCAATAAGTAACTCCTTTTCTTTTTCTGATAAGGCCTTAAAGAAAATTTATGTTTTGCTTAGAATTATTGGACACGTTCTTATTCTTTATACAAACCTAAAGATTTTGTGACCCTTTTCACTTATCTGAAAGGTAGAGAAATGGGTTTAGTATAAAGATAGGAAGGAGGATGGACCAGAATAAAAACTGTAAATATTTTTTAACCTAATATCTTTTAAATTGTGACAGGAAGATAATGATAGACATTCAATGAATTATATTCAGTGCATTTTAAAATATTATAATTGACAGTACGAAAGCATAGATATAGAACCTTGTTTAAGAGACTGGCTTTTTAAAATAAACTTTTTTTTTTTTTTTTTAAAGAAATGTTTCTTCCTCCAAATGCTTATTTTCTTGAGGAAAATATTACGTGTCTTCATTTTCATTATCAAGATTCAGTTTGGCCCTTCCTACTATAAATTGTGCACTGGGATTTGTGTATATGGCTTATTTTGATTTTCCTCCTTACCTCTTACCTTTTAATTGATCAGATGATGAATTGCAGATGATCATGGTAACAGGACCGTATTATCACATTATAGTCATCTATTGAGAATTGAAATTATCTTAAACTATTCAAAATAAATAATTTCTACAAACAAGAAGGAGGGGAATTTTTTGAAACTCTCTCTGAAAGAAAGCATTTTGAAACCAGAGCAGTTAATCTTAAGGGCACAATGAAAACTCCCTTTCTGTGCCCAAGTATCATGGCAGATGCAGGAGGAATTTTAGGGGAGAAGCCTGCTGTGATTGTTGGCAGGCTTGGCTCCAGCATGGACTCTGCCATTTTCTATGGACCTAACCTCTGTGTGCCTCTTTCCCCTTCTATAAAAATGAGGATCACCCTTGAGTAGAGTAATACAAGTGAAAAATGGGGGGGGGGGGTGTAAACTGGGTGTATAAGATTATTTTTCCCCATCCCAGTTGTTAGGCTACGTCCACACATAAGACCTTCCTTAGTCTTTTCCCGTTAGTTGAATCTTGTTAGTGAAGTGAGGGGCTTTTGGTGCAGATTGACCAGTGTTTATTAGGAGGAAGGGTTCAGAAGTTGCTTTATTCAAAGCAAAGGTTAAACACTGGCTCAAAGGTGGACTAAACAAACCGTTTATCACCCAATCCAACTCTGACTTTTTCCCACTGACGATACAGGCTTAAGGGTTTAATTCAAGATCAATTTTGGTGACAGAGCCAACACTAAAACCCAGTATAGGCCTACTCAGCCATCTATTCTTTGTGAACGATCCGCTAATCCTCTCTGTGTTGCAGTGTTCAACACTGGATGCATCTGGGCTCTCTGACTGGGCAGTCTGTGTCCCTTGCTCCATGTGAGGACGGACTAGACTTCCTCAGGTTTATTTCAGTGGACACAGTTTCAGGGGCTGTTTTGGGAAAATGGAGTAGCTGCCTATCTTTGCTTTCCTCTGTTCCACACTCTGTAAGTCACAGAGAGAACATACAGCTCTCTAGATAGTTGTGCCCAAAGAGGCTTGGGACTGTTCGAGTACACTCTGAAATAGCCTCTCAATTCAAAGCTGGGAAATTATTTAAGAAACTGATAGGTTGGACAATTGCAGATGATCGTGGCAACAAGAGCATATTATCACATTACAGTCATCTATTGAGCATTGAAATTATGTTACACTATTCAAAATAAATAATTTCTACAGAAAGTATTCAGGAAAGGATGACGCTAAAACAAATTATGGAAAATTCAGGGAGGTATTTTTATCCCCAATTTAATCACATTGGTGAACAATCTCGTTCTTGGGGTGTGTGAATTATCAGGTGTGCATCCCCCACCCCTCCTTATGGTTGGAAAGGTGAGGAAATTAACAGTAAACGCATGGCTTGTTTTCCGAATCAGTTCAGGCACTTGAAGAAAGAGGTTAATGATAGACTTCTGTCACTATGAAAACTTGATAAGGAAGTGATGGCCCAAGCTTGCCTGGCTTGCCCACATGTGAGCAGCTACGCCTACATGAAGCATCTAAGGAGGTTTCAAGCACATCATTCCTGAAATGTGTCCTAGCTTTAGGGTCTTAGATTCAGTCACCCTTTCCTCCATGTAGTCTGGGCCATAGTGACAGTCATTCAAATGAGAGTGATTGGCAGAGTATCTTTCTCCTCAGCTGAACAGCACTGATCTACTTACTTTTTGGTGACCTTTACCTTGATTTGCTAGAGGAGACTGGAATTGCTAGCAGAGGAATCACAGCCTGCTGGTTGCTTAACAGTATAGACCATCAGGATTCAGAGGCTGTGTGACCTCAAGCCCACACATCAGGTGTTTTCTTCTGTAAGGTGTTAATAATGAGCACTGTCCCCCACTAGGGTTATCTTGAAGGTTGGCTGGTATGGGACAGCTTGTGTTAAGCAAAGGCTTAATAAAGTGTAAGCACTGGACTTAACATCAAAAGTAGTACCTGGGAAAAAACTGAGCTCTTCTAATTCCCAAGGTGGCTGGAGCCTTACTTGCAGAGGATAGTTTGGGAGCGACTCTTAAAGATAAGACTATTAGCTAAATGATCGAAAACTCTATTTTTGGATCAGATCCTCTTTTTAGTCTTATAAATGTAATGGTCTTTGGTAATGAATGGAAACTGACACCTCATGAGGTTGTTGCATATATGTCTGGCTCTTTAAGTAAGGAGGATTTGAATCCCAAAGCCCTTGCTCTTTGTACACTGCCTCCACAAGGAAGAGACGCCTGACTAATAACTGATAATCTTTTCCCTTCAATATTTGTAATGATTCTAAAAGAGCAGAAATACAACCAGTAACCAGTCATGATTAAAGTCCTCTGTCCCTAGCAGTGTTCCTAAATGTGAATTGAAAGATTGATGAGCTTTTTATTTTTCCCTACTACATCAATAATGTGATTTAAATTATAAATTATCAGTTGATGGCTGAATAAATTGGCACAGCATATTGGCAAAGCAATTTCATAATATGTGTCAAATACCATGAGTTCACCTCATTTCCCTAAGAATTCCAGACTTGGAATTTATATAAGAAAATTATGTTTCTTATATGGATGGTTATGCAGTCCTTAGGATATATTCATAGCACAATGTTAAATGAAAAAAGCAGAACGCAAACTACCATGTGGGGGGGGTGCGCACATGTGTATGCACAGGGGATAAAGGACACGCACATACTAATCATTTCGTGAGCATGGTAAAATTAGAGGTAACTTTCTCTATATTTTCTCCACATTCTAAATTTTCTTGATGTCACGGTTACTTTTATACTAAAAGAAAATATTTTATGAAGCACATACTACTGGTTTACAGAGGAAAAAACAGTACCTTTGATCTAGAAGGGTTCTGACAAGAGACACAACTCCTAAGAAAATGAAGCTGATGATTATTACAAACAGGTTTTTTTTTTTTTTCCTGCTTCAAGAATTGCATCTGGTGAAAGGGAGGTGAATGAGATGGAAGTCAAGAGCACAGTGGTCTCTAGCCATAATTTTGCTGGTCCTGGACAAAGCCGTGGAGTGTAGAGGACACGGGCCACCTGTGCCAACCATCACTGCCTCCCTCCTGGAGACAGTGCTCTTGGGGACAGCATTCCTGTGGTTCCCCTTCCCATCATCATTCAGCTGCAAGTGAATGTTTAACTCAGGAAGCCAGAGCATTCTGCACTTAACGTTACAGTGTTACGGTTGTCGAGCATTATCTTACTGGATCGGCATCAGAAAAAAATACTATGATGTCACAAAAAGTAGAGTTTGCTCGTCCACACAGGTATTATTTATTTATTAACGGTTATTTATTGGATCCTTACTACTTCCCAAGCATTGTTCTAGGCTTTGAGAACCCAGTCACAAACAAAATGTCCTTCAATGCATCTTCCTAGTAGGGGGAAAGCAGACAGTGAACAGTAAGTTATAAGGAGAATAGCAATCAATATTCAGAGAAGAGCAATGGATATAAGATCAGCCTTCGTTAATTCACCTAAATAGTATTTTTTGGAGCCTGTTTCCTAGATAGAAGGGATAACAGTGACTAGAACCCAGTCCCTGGCACCCACAGCTTCCAGTCTAGTGGTGAAGACAGCACCTGGAGAAGTCTCTAACCCAATCTCAGAAGGGCCTAAAAAGGACAAAGTATATACTCTTGAGCAAGTTAATTTCTCTGCACCTCTTTGGTAAACTAAACGTAGTGAAATTGTGAATGTAGACTGCATACAGTTGAGTGCACAGTAGTATTAGTTGAACTCATAGTAGTTTTAAAAATTAAATAGTGTCAGTTGTCATCAACCAGAACAATAAAGCACATGTGGAAATATTTGTATAGCTCATCAGAGTGCATAAAGGCCTTTCAAGTATGTTCTATCATCTGATTCATCCAAAATCCTAGGATATGGGTATAAATGAAAAATACGGACCCTTTAACTGGGTCTTCATCCTAGCAGGGCACTTCCCTCCCCCACCCCTGCTGTCAGAAGAGTGCAAAGCAAGACTGCAGACAGCTCAGCTGCTAGATTAGGGCTGAAGGTTGTACTGGGTGGAAGTTTGGAAACACAAGAATGAAAGAACTTGAATCCTGGGTAATCTTGAAGGGTGACTAGAGACCAAACCAATCACTTGGATCCTGCACCAAAATGAGTAGAATCGTCCTGTCCCCAATGCATTCACAATCTGACTTAAAATCCTTTTCCTTGGCTTTGGAATTCATAATGTGATTTCTTCACTTGTAGGATTTCCTTTCCTAATATGCTTTACTGATTCCAGAATTAAAAGTTTGCATTTCCTGAGCTTACTCTGGCCAGGTCCCAAGAGGAAGTGGCCAGCAGCCATTAAGCCAGGGGGGGAATTGGGCTGAGATTAAAAGTCACCTGGTGTGCTGACAATCTGTATGTCCATAATTATCAAGAGAAGGTTTAGAATAGTTCTTGTCATTGCATTTTCTCTTTTCCTATCTCATTTTTTCCTCCTTGAGGCCAAAAGAAAAGTCTCCGGGTGCTTTTGTGTCTTTCAGGCCCTATGTATATATGCTTTTCAGAATGGGAATAACCCTTTTCCTTTTAAATTTCAAGTGTTATCTTGTTTCTCAAATGCAAATAATGAGCCTAAACAGACCTGCAGTAGAGTTCTGAGATTTGAAGGGCTCATGTAAACTACCTGTGCCCCAGCCCCTCCCCACCTCTTCCCATTCCCACCCCCACATACCTCACTGGTTGCCCAAATGTGTAGATTGAACCCCTGTACTTACTGTTTCTCCTTGCAATGCCCTACTTTTCTTTTCCCCTGCCATAGGCTTGGTTTTTAACAGCCTCCCTGTCTTCTCACCACCTCCAATCCAGCCTCAACACTGCTGCTAAAATGATTTTTCCTAAAAAGGCCAGATTTTCAGCAGCTTTTATAACTTCAAATAAAAGCAATAAAGATAAGAATAATAAAACTCACCTAATCACTCACACTGCTTTAAATCCTGTAGTTTGAGAATGAAGTCCAAACTCCTTAGCTTGACCCAGAGGGCCCTTCTTGATTAGCTCCCACATACCTCTGCAGCCTTACCTCCTGCCAGTCCTAGTCCTCACCCTGCTCTCCAGCCCAGGTGAATTTCTTAATTCCTTAAGTGCAGGACCTTGTTTCAGACTTCCCTGCTTTCCTACAAGGTGACTTGTGCCTGGAAACCCCTCCCTCCTTTCTCTGCACCAACTCCTATCCACCCTTTGAAACTCGGTTCGTGTCTCCTTTTATAGAAGGGCTTACCTGATTCCTTTAAAAGTTTCACACACATGATTTCATATACTCCCATAATAACCCTTTTTTCCCCTGCTACCCTCTATACTGCCCCTCTCCCCACGGGTAGCCACTAGGTGGTTCTCTATGTCTGTGAGTCTGCTTTTTTGTTTTATTCGCTAGTCTGTTGTAATTTTTAGATTCCACATACAAGTGGTAACATACAGTATGCCTTTCTCTGTCTAACTTATTTCACTTAGTATAATGCCCCTAGTCCATCCATGTTGCTCCACTTGGCAAAATTTCATTTTTACAGCTGAGTAGTATTCCATTGTATATATATATACATTCATTTCTTTATCCATTCATCTGTTGATGGACACAGGTTGCTTCCATATCTTTTTTTTTTTAATTTTTTGGCCATACCACAGGGCATTGGGGATCTTAGTTCCCAGACCAGGGTTCAAACCCACGCCCCCTGCAGTAGAAGCACAGAATCTCAACCACTGGACCACCAGGGAAGTCCCCATATCTTGAAAATTGTAAATAATGCTGCTATGAACATCGGGGTTCATGTATTTTTTCGAATTACTGTTTTTTCCAGATATATACCCAGGAGTGGAATTGCTGGGTCATATGGTAGTTCTATTTTTAGTTTTTTGATAAATCCCCATACTGTTTTCCACAGTGGCAGCCCCAATTTGTTTTAGTGCCTCTATGTCTACAGTGCAGTTAGAGTATGAATCTTAGTGTCAAATCCCAGGTCTCTGGGTACAAAGTCCAGATAGACCACTTATTAACTCTGGGTCCTTAAGTTATTTAACCTCTACATCTCAGTTCCTATATCTGTAAAATGGGACTAATAAATAGAACTTACCTTATAGGGTTGCTATGAGGATTAAACATGACAACAACTATAAAATCTTTAGCATACTTCCTGACACAGAATAAATGCTCAATACGTATTATCACTACCTCTGTCATAAATAGTTCTTACCACTGAAGCATAATTTTCAAAATAGTAAAATCATGACATACAGAAATAAAGTTAACATGTTTATATAACTCATTAAGTAAGGAAAGAACCAGTATAGACAACTAATGAGAACATACTGTATAGCAAGGGAACCCTACTTAATGCACTGTGGTGACCTAAATGGGAGGGAAATCCACAAAGGAGGGGATATATGTATGTGTGTGGCTGATTCATTTTGCTGTGCAGTAGAAACTAACACAACATTGTAAAGCAACTATACTGCAATAAAAGTTAATTAAAAATAAAATGTAAATACCAAAAGCCCCTCCAAATATCTATATTTTAATTTTTCTATTTCCTACTCATTTAGTAAAATAAGTAATTGAATTATTTAAAAAAAAAAAAAAAAAGGAAAGAACCAGTAGGATTTTTACAACATTCAAATGAGAATTGGACTTACGGAGACTTATTTTCTACTGGACAAAACATTTGCATTGCCATGAACAGTACCAATTTGCATCATGCATCAGGCAGGAAACATCTGCACCATCGTCAGCCCCCTACAAGTTAAATTCCATCACCACAGAGTTATAAAACAGCCCAGCAAAAGATAATCAAATGTGCAGTTAGTTCCCTAGAGAATCAGACAGCCTGGAATCCTAGACAACTCAGCATTCCACTGAAAGAACACCCAGTGATCCTTTGCCCATTTTAAAGTCTGTCAATTTTTCCTAGCACCACAGTGCATTGTACACATTAGTTTGCTTTTCTAAACCCCTACCAGACTGTGAGCTTCTTGAGATGAGAGGGAAAAACATGCAAAGCTGTTGAGCCCTTTTGATTTCAGGTGCCGGGGAAGCTTCTGCAGGAGGCGACATCTGAGCTGTAGAGAAAGGGAAGGCTACGTTTCTCCTGGAGAGGAAGAGCATCCAGAGAGAGCTGTGTGGGGCCGTGGTAGAAGTGACTGGCAAGCATTGCTAAACACAGACCATGTGCCAGGCCCTGGGTTAGGCTAGGAAGATAGGAAAATGAATGAGAGCCAGTGTCTGTTTTCAAGAAGCTCTGTCTGGTGGGGGCAATAAAAGAAAATCAATGCTTACAGTACGGTGTTATGAGGGCCCTAAAATCCAGAAGGCAAACTTTAGGAACTCGAGTGAATTACCAGCAGCATTTCCCAAGCCCAGGTCTGATAAAGGGAAACAAAGGAGAGCCCTGTGAGTCTACGGGCGGTCTCAGAGAAATGAATGAAAAAGTGTCTGTGTTCTACACACTCCCCTCCCTTCCTACCTTTTGGCTGAACTTCTGCCAGCAGACCTATGGCGGTGGAAAATTAATGTCATCGTTACCTCATCTCCCTAGGAATGTAAGTCCTCGTTACCAGCATGGGCAACTCTGCAGCATTACCCACGTCTCACGGGCAACTAGCACACTGATAGTCATTGCCGAGAAAACGGTGTTCACCTGCAGAAAGGCAGGACGTTGAAAGAGGGACTAATCAACAAGGAAACTCCGAAGATGTGTTTCCCCCAGGAACGGCTCTGTGAGGCAGGGAGGATCTGATTATGCTGGCTCCCTACCACCTTCCAAATCCCATGTGAGGGTCTCGGCGTTGGATCACAGCGTGCACTCAGCACTCCCAAAGGAGTAGCTCTGGGAGATGAGGCTTTAGCGTTCCACCTCTAAAGGACAGGAAACAGGTGGGAATGGACCCCCGCGCTCCTCAGCCAGGTGAGGATTAACCGCATTGATGCCTAGAGGCACCCTCCTGGGTCCGGGCACAGCACGTGCTGAAGGTGGGCTCTGGTGAACATTACCGTGGTTATGGCTACACGCCTGTCAAGAGCCAGCACTGGGCAGGGCCAGACCCTGAAGAAGGGAGGGGAGCAAAACTGGGATCGCAAAGGCAGGTGGCCCATGCAAAAGTGTGTTGTGAAGGCCTAGGGAGCACAGGGAGCTGGGAGAGCAGAGAGGGGGCACCCAGAACTGGCAGGGTGTGGAGGGAAGGCGCTAAGTGCCAGTTTCCCAGTAGAAGTGCAGTCTGATGTGAGGCTTGAAGGAGAACTAGAAAGTAACCAGAGTAAGCAGGAGGAAACAAGGGGTGTGTGTGTGTGTGTGTGTGTGTGTGTGAATGCTAATTTCCACCTTGAGGAAGCAATACATATATGTGTATATATATATATACACACACACAAAACCCTGGAAGATAAAGGGTGCTTGGCATTGTCCATGAGTGGACAGTTCAGTCTCACCAGTGCCCAGAGTGGGGGTGGGGGTAGTGGGTAAGAAAGGAAGCTAGAGAGGAAAGCAGGGGCAAGGGGCTTTTTTTTTTTTTTTTTTAAATATTTGTTTGCGTCGGGTCTTAGTTGCGGTACGTGGGATCTTCATTGCAGAATGCAGGATCTGTAGTTGCAGCACACAAACTCTTAGTTGCGGCATGCAGGATCTGGTTCCCTGACCAGGGATAGAACCCAGGCCCCCTGCACTGGGAGCGTGAAGCCTTAGCTACTGGACCACCAGGGTAGTCCCAGGACATGGGGCTTTACATGTCATTTTTTTAAGAATTTGAGCTTTATCCTGTAGGCCAGCGGTCCCCAACCTTTTTGGCACCAGGGGCTTGTTCTGTGGAAGACAAGTTTTCCATGGACAGGGCTGGGGTGGTGGGTGGTGGGGATGGTTCAGGCGGTAATGTGAGCGATGGGGAGCGGCAGATGAAGCTTCACTCGTTTGCCTGCTGCTCACCTCCCGCTGTGCAGCCCGGTTCCCAACAGGCCAGGGACCGGTACCAGTCTGCGGCCCGGAGGCTGGGGACACCTCCTGTAGGCGATGGGGACCACAGTAGTGTGTAAGCAGGGAGAGGGATCATCACCATTCTGCCATTCTGGTCTCAGTAATATCACTTTGATGCGGTTTGTGCAATCGGTTGGAAACGAAGATTTCAGGTATGATATTGCAGTGGTCTGGGCTGGAAATACAGTTGCTGAGAGGGGGACAAGGGAAAAGACAGAGCAGATTCAGGCGAGTTTAGGAGGAGGCAGAGTGAACAGAGCAGGGTGGGAGCTGGGAGAAACCTGGGGTGGCTGCCAGGTTTCAACAACAGGCACACCCAGAAGGGTGGGGTCCCCTATCAACTCCTGGCACATGATCCTGGGTGGTGCCCACCTACAGGCTCCTGCCTCTGCACTGAATTCACATAAAGTCCCTTCCCTCCCATCAACCTTATTGTCTGCATGCAATTCAATTCCAGCAACATTTATTAAGCAGCCATTATGTGCCATGAACCAGGGAGGCTTCTCCCTGCCTCACCTAAGGTAGTTTTAACTAGATGCATGAGAGGCTCCAGAGCCAGGAGAAGGGAAAAGCTGTACACACATGGCCTAAGTTCAACCCCGACCTCTCACCCCCATGAGAGGAAAGCTACAAGGGACGTCAGCACAGCCTCACACTGAGCTCCTGGGCCCCAGCTTCTGTTGGGACAGGCAATAAAGACAAGCACAACCCTGGTCTCTTTTTGCTCTGAAAGTTCTCTGTTCTTCTGCCGTGAGATCCCTGATGAAAGGAGAGGCCCACCACCCAAAAGACTCAGTACTTGGAATCAAGGTGTTTTCCCAGATGCTCGTGTCACCAGAGAGACATTGAGCCATTCCCATCTGAGTAACATAATAACTTCTTAGCCATTCACTGTCACAGTACAGTAGTGCAGGCACATTATAGGACTGCTTTCGTCAGAGCCTGGAAGAGAGGCCTGGAGCCACCCTACATGGGTCTGGGCATTGGAAAATAATGATAGTGTTACTGAACCTAACCTGGGTCTGCTTGCTCGTGGCACAGCAAAGCCAACTTACTGACACCAGGCTGTGGTGAAGGCAAGCACAGCGTTCACTGCAGGGCCCAGCAAGGAGTATAGGCCGCTGGTGCTCAAAAGACCCAGACTCCCAGGTGGCTTTCAGGGAAGGGTTTTTAAAGCCAAAACTGGGGGTGAGGGCTACAGGGGGCATAACTTTCTTGTGACTGGTTGGTGGTGAGGTTACAGGGTGATACTTCAGGAATCCTAATCACCAACCTTCTGGTTCCAGTCAGTCTGGGAGCTACATGCTTGTGCTCAGCTTGGCCTCCACCTGGATAGGGTTCTTAGTTCCTGCAGAACAACTCAAAGACACGTGTCAGATTGTTACATATATATATATCCCTAGGACTCTGTTTCATCACTGAACTATGGTTTCTTGGCTGCTTTTCCTTTATTTCTGCATTTCCTCACTTCCCTAATTAGTAACTGCTTAAATCTGCTCTTTGGAACTCAGGCCTAGGAAACGAAAGCCTTTTCCTACAAACAAAACACGGGGAAACGGAAAGGTTTTTCGTAACTGGGAGGTCCCTGCAGGGTCCTGCTAGATGTCAATCCCCCTGTTTCTCTGATAATCCTCAATCCTGAGGGGAACAGGTGAGGACAAGAAAGGGAATAAAGTTTTGCACAGAGGTTAATCATAAACTTGGCAGAGGAACTCCGTTTCAGGTGGAGTCAGTTTCACCAGTAAGAGCATTTACTATTGACTGAGCGCTCTACATTCCTAATCTCTAAGTCCTCAGAATTTTACAAGGTAATTAGGGTTCCCATTTTGCAGATGATGAAACTGAAGTAATCTGCTCATTTACGTGCGCATGACTACTAGGTGGCTGAACTGGGATCTTCACCAACACAGGACCAATGCTGGTGCCTTCTTCTTAACGACTGCGTGGGCATTAAGCCTTGCTCCCTGGACCGCCACTCCCCGCCAGGTCCCAGTGCTCCCCAGAGCGGTCCCACGCCAGAAGGATGTTGTTCTCTCACATATTCCTCGTGGTTGTTAGTCTGGGCCTAGAAATGAAGCTCCTGGAAAGATGGGGTGTACAGACCGCTGGGGAGGAGTCTGGACAGGGACAGCGGGGTCAGCTGGAGCCCCCTGAGGCTCACTCTTGTTCTCCCTCCCCTGCAGGGCATCTCCTGGGCACTGTGATGCCCTGCTCTCACGCCCAGGACGCCTGTGGCTTGCTATTCCTCCTCTTGCTTTGACTCTGAGAAGCTGCAGGACTTTCTCTCCTCCCTGCTCTGACGCACTGTCCAGGGCCTCAGCCTACTGGCCAGAGGCTCCCACCTTGGGTTTAAATTCCACCAACCCTAATGCTCTCAAATTCTGGGCTGAGACGCCAGACCAGGATACAGCCCGCAGAGCACATTCACGTGCAGTAGGCAGCCAGTGACTAGCGGGAGGCGGAGGAGCTTCTAGGTTCCTGTAGTTGTGCCCACTGTAGGGGAGGAAAAATAACTTTCTCCTGCCCTTCTGAGTCTCAACTGAGACCCCTGTAAACAAAACACAGATTAACAAGAAAAAACAGACGTTTACTCACATATACTTGTACACCAGGGAGATACCCAGGGAAAAGGAGTTAACTTTCCCGGGTGGCCTAAACCAGCAGTTTAAATACCAGCCAAAACCAGAAGAGAGAAAGGTGAGTGTATGAGAGAAAGCCAGTTCTGAGAGGTTACCAGGAAAAGCAGAGTAAACGAGGATAAGCTTTTTTATGCAGATTTAAGTCACAGGCCTTCTCCATGGATTTATAAGATTCTCTGTGATTTAGAGTCAACTTCTCCACCCTTTGAGGGAGACACCCTTACAAATGGAGATTTCCTTTATAAATGTAAATTTCTTTCAAAAAAGTAATTTCTACTCTGTGTTGCAGAACTCCTTTGTCTGTAGCTTCTCAAAATAATCCGCTCAAAATAATCCTTCTGCCCTAGAGGCATATTTTGAGGTGGCATATTCTCTCACCCTTCCACCCTCCGCAAACCTGGGCTCCCTGCCACTGCTTTTAGGAGAAAAAAATGCTCTGGTATAAAGTGAGATCAGCCGTGTTTCTCAGGTCACAGACCTCGGCTGGGCTATGCCCCTGGGTACAATTAGTAACACCAGGTCCTCGAGCAGCAGGATTAGGCAGGATCCAGGGCCTGGCAGCCGCTGTGACATCCTAGCCCTTGCTGGGTGCAGAACCACCACTAGAAGGTTGTGGGGGGTGGCGGGGCGGTCTGCAGGCCCATGGCGAAGCCCTCAGTGCACTGCCCTGCTGGGCCAGACTGAGGGACGTGCCCTCCACCGCTAGCAGCCAGGCTCACCCCTCCCCTTTCAGACCTGGGGCTCCTCTGAGGGGGAAACAGCCCTGAGCCCTCGCAGGCTGGATCTTGCCGCAGGTCCTCCTTCTTGTCAGTACCAGCCCCAGCCTGGGAGAAGCAGGAACCGCCCCTCTCCACGCCCTGCTCCCGGTCTCCACTATATTCCTGGAGAAGCACACACACCCACACCCGCGAACCTGTGCAGTCACCTATAACACAGCACGGGCAGACCACACACACCTCAATAAATAAGAAACATCCACCCCACCCCGCAGGCAGCCCTCACCGTACACTCGCACGAATTCCTCAGGGCGTGAAAGCCGGCTCTGTGTCCTGTTGAACCTCACACTGACCTTCTTGAAGGCCTGACCACACAAGAAACCTGGAACAGAGGGGGGGGCCCATGTGTGGGCAGACAGGATGCTCTCCCTCCACCCCGCCCTCCCCAGAAGGCCTCTCCCCGACTTCCCTCCTTTCCTGCCGCCCGCGCACCACCCCCGCTCCCCGCCGCCGCCGCCGCCTGGATGTGGTAGTTCGGGGCGCCCTCGTGTGGGCGAGGGCGGCCCTGCAGCCCCGCCGCCAGGATCCCGGGCTGCCCCCCTTCTGCTCCCGCACCCGCGCTGCCCTCCTCCCGGAGCCCCGGGCCCCGCCGACCCGCGGACGTCATGGCTCTGCCACCGCCCACGCCCGCTGCTCCACCCGACCTGCCTCCAAGCCACATTCTCTCCTTCTGTTATCTCTGAATGGTTTCTCACTTATATTTTAAAATTCAATATTCTATGCACTTTAAAAGATATATTTAACAAAATATTATCTATAACGTATGGTTAACACCCATGAATCGGCCACCCGACAAGAGAGCTGAAACATCAGTAATAACCTGCAGCTTCCTTTGTGTCGCCCTTCACCCCACTCCCTCCTGTCTCCCCCAACAAGAAGTAACCACTGTCCTAAATTTCATGTTTTCTCTTGCCCTTTTCCCTCCCAGTTTTTCTCATTGTGCTAAAATACACATAAACTTTACCACGTTAGCCATTTTAAAGTGTACAGTTTGGTGGTATTAAATACATTCATAATGTTGTACAACCATCACCACCATCCACCCCCACAACTCTTTTCATCTTGTAAAACTGAAACAATAACTCTCCGTTCCACACTTCTCCCAGCCCCAGGCAACTGCCTTTCTTTTTGTCTGTGAATTTGACTACTCTAAGTATCTTATGTAAGTGCAATCATGCAGTTTTTATTCTTTCGTGCCTGGCTTATTTCACTTAGCATAACGTTAGCTCACAAGGTTCATCCGTGTTGTAGCTTGTGTCACGATTTTCCTCCTTTTTAAGGTTGAATAACATTCCATTGTGTGTATACACCACATCTGCTTAGCCATTCATCCATCCAACTTAGGTTGCTTCAGCGTTTTAGCTACTGCGAATAATGTTGCTATCAACATGGGTATACACATATCTCTTTGAGACCCTGTTATCAATTCTTTGGGGTATGTACCAAGAAGGGGAATGCTGGATCATATAGTAATTCTGTTTTTAATTTTTTGAGGAACCACCATACTGTTTTCTACAGTGGCTGTACCATTTTACAATCCTACCAATAGGGCACAAGGATTCCAATTTTTCCATATCCTCGCCAACACTTGTTGTCTGTTTTTGTCTTTGTTTTTGTTTTTGATAATAGCCATCCTAATTGATGTGAGGTGGTATTTCATTGTAGTTTTGATTTACATTTCCCCAGTGATAAGTGATATTGAGCATCTTTTCATGTGCTTATTGAACATTGTATATCTTTAGAAAAATGTCTATTCAAGTCCTTTGCCCATTTTTTGTTCAGGTTATTTTGTTGTTGTTGAGTTTTAGTTTTCCATATATTCTGGAAGGTAATCCCTTTGCAAATATGATGTGCAAGTATTTTTCTCCCATTCTGGGGGTTGCCTCATTCTCTATTGATAGTGTCTTTTGGTGCACAAAATTTTAAAATTTTCTTGAAGTCCAGTTTGTCTAGTTTTTCTTTTGTCACCTGCGCTTTTGGTGTCATATGCAAGAAATCATTGCCAAATCCAACATTATGAAGATTTTGTCCTATGTGTTCTTCTAAGAGTTTTATTGTTTTAGTTCTTGCATTTAGGTCCTTGATCCATTTTCAGCTGGCATCCTGTTAGGCTTTGCTAACTGGGGGCGCTGAAGAAAAATTGGAGGGTGGAGGTGGGGAGCAGGGACTACCTTCATTTTATCTCTATATTTCCCTGGTCCTTCCAATGATTCTTTAGTACTGGCACTTAGCCCCAGCCTCCAGCCCTTTCTTCACTCCCAAAAAACCTCTTGCTTCCTCTCAGAGACAGTACTGGGTGGTGTCCATCTTCAGAGGTCAGAGCTCCACTTCCTTAGACCCCCTCCTCCAACCTTCTGGGAGGTCTATAAAACCCTCTCCTTCCCTTTTGTTTCCCCACCCTTTAGGGGGTAGCTGCTTCCCGACTTTTTATTCAGGGATTAGCTCAGCACTCCCTCTGTCTTCTTTCAGCCCTCCAGTGCCTCTGCCAGCAACATCCTGTATTAAATCCTTTCTAATTGAAAGTGTGGCTTCTGCTTTCCAGACTGGATCCCAACCCATACAGTGTGAAAATGCCATAATTTATTTACCCATTCTCCTTTTTGTAGATGCTGGGACTGTTTCTACTCCTTTACCATTTGAACAATGATACCAAGTAATGGATACATTTTGTACATGTGTCCTGGTACACAGTTCTAAAATTTCTCTATGTATACATAAGAAATAAGATGCTGGGTATTAGGGTATACAAATGTTCCTTTTAACAAAGAGACTGTCAAATTGTTTCCCGTTTACATTCTTACCTGCATTGTGTACAATATCCTGTTTATTCACATCTCCAAATTCCACCTATGCCTTCTTGAGGCAGGTGTGTGGAGGGGCCCAGGGCGTGGGAGGTGGGAGAGGCTTAGGGCACAGAGACAGGCAGCGGGAAAACCCACATGCCCATGGATCCCAGCCTAGCAAGATAAATTTTTATGTCGCTGGGGAAGCAAGAGGCTAGCCTCACCTGAGGAAGGCTTACTGGTGCTCTGAATGGAGATAACTATCTTTATACCAAGGTCTCGTGTAGGTCAAAAGCAAATCATACATGTTCTTCCTATAGGCAAGATGGGGCAACAGGCAGTGTTCAGCTGGTAACAATTTCATGAGAGCCCTTGACAAAGAATCCTGCTGCATTTAACAGATGCTCACTAAACATTAGTTTCCTTTTTTCTTCTTCCTCTCCTGCACTGAAGCCACTTCTCAGGGAAAGTGCAAGAAAATGAAGAAAAAAAAAAAAAAAAAAAAAAAAAACAACTCCCCCCAAGATCACAGTCCTGATCACCATCATTATTAACAGAGCATTCATTAACTGCTTACCCACAAAAACGGGAAAAAGGATATTCAGCTTTTCTTGGGTCCTCTGCATGGTGAGAACTGGATTGAGCTGGTTTCTCTTGCAACTTTTAGATGATGATAGAAGATAGAGTATCTGACTCAGGATCCCCCTCCCTTACTTGCCCCTTCTACAGGCCTCTCAGAGGAGGGCAGAGAAGAAGGGGTAGAGGAAACAGACCACCCAGCCAGGACTCTGGTTGCTACCCCTCAGGGACAGGTCAGCGGGGGTGACCCCGCTCAGTTAGAGGAATAGGGTACTAACCTTTCATGAGCAGTGATTTCAGAAACACTGACTGGATCCACTGCCCCAAAACTGATACTCAGCAGGGCCCTGTGGGGCTCCTGGGCACAAAGCCTTTCTGTGCCCCCTATTTCTGATTATAGGAAAACAGCCTTCATTCAGCCTCCATGACCTTCCCTGAGTTCCAGTGGGCAGATTCAAGCAGCTATTAATTAATGAAGGGAAGGGATGCAGGATGCTTGAGACCTGGGAGAAACAGGCAAGAGCAGCCTTGGGGCAAGGTCCTGTTTCCCCAGCAACAATACACATAACTATTTTTGAGCTGTTTTGCAGAAGTTGAAACCCCCTCCAGGTGGGAGAAGGAGAGAAGTTAATGATTAACGATGGGATGCTGCCCACAAGCATGGAGACCCCAGACCAGCTGGACCTGAAGGTTGATGGTGCTCACTCCTGCTTACCTCACCACCCACCCATCAGAAGAATGCAGGACTGTTACTGCCTTGATCCTTATCGCCTCCCCCTGCCACGAGCCCCGACTGTAAGACCTCTCCCTGCCCCAGAGAGGGGGGCACAGTTCTTGAGGCACTAGCCACTGTGTTCCCCCTTTGCCTGGCAATGTAATAAAGCGACTCCTTTCTAATCCTCCAAAGCTCTGTCTCCGTATTTCTATTCGGCATCGGTGAACAGAGGCCAGGTTTTTCTCAGCAACAGAACTACCTTCCTCACCTGTCACCTAAGAGTTCACCATGGGGATTTTACTTACTCGGGTATTAAAATGTGGTGGCAAGGAATTTATACTAAGAAACTGACAACTTACAGGAGGCACGGAGCCCAGCCCCCCTCCCCACAAAGTGATACAGTTAGCATCTGACCCGGCTGATGGGGCCCTGGTGGAACACTGACCACGATGGGGACTTGTCTTCCCACAGAGGGGCCTTTCGGTGGCTGGACAGCATGGACTGCTAGAAGGCTCTCCTCACACTGGTCAGCTCCTGCCAGGCGGAGCCACAGAGCAAGGGTCTATGTGGGTGCCAGGATGGTGCCAGGCAGTGAGGAAGACAGTGTAACCCAGCAGGACCCCACCGGGGCCTTCCCCCATAGCCTCTGCTTTAGCTCCTCTCTGCAGGACCTAGATAACAGTAATCCATGCAAATTTCCTGATGGTTTCACAGGAGTGACAACGCCCCGACCAGATGGAAGGTATTAACTACTTGATAACAAGAGCACATAGCCCCAGGCCTCCTGGAGTCTTAGGACTGATAAAGTTAACGCCCTGTGACACTGCCCTGTTCCCTCACCATCAGCCAGTTAGAGAACTGTGCAGGATCTGATCACATACCCTGTGACACCGCCCCCCACCCCCACAAGCTGGCCTTTAAAAATGCTTTGATGAAAGCCTTTGGGAAGCACAAGAATTCTGAGGGCATGAGCTGCCTCATCTCCTCGCATGGCCTTGCAGTATACCTTTTTCTGCTCCAAACTCCGACATTTCAGTTTGGCCTCACTGTGAGCTGGGCACCCGAACTTGCATGATGAACTTGTTAACAACAGGATGGTACCGACCCTGTCCCAGCCCCCGCAGCAGCCCTGAGGACGTGCACTTGTCCCACAGCTGAAGGGCTGCGCTGCCCTTTAGACAGCGGGGCACAGACACATAGGAAGACGGCCACCCAATGGCCTGGACACCCCACTTCTGTAAGCAGCTTGGTCCCCGGCTGGCTCAAGTCAGACGTTTCCAGGGGCCTTCTGAGGTATTCCTGGCCTGATCCTGACCTTGTGTCCTCCCTTCCAGTAGCCCAAGCTGGGGTGTGCTAAGCTGAAGCTGTGTTGCCTCCCCAGGGTCAGGAGAGGCTGCTGATTGGCTTGGGAGCTAGCCAAATGGTTCTCAAACTTAAGGGTGCAACAACCAGGAACTTCTGAAACAGACACAGCTGTGAGCACCAAGACTGGTGCTGTCCTGCCTTTCCTGTCCTGCCTGGTAGTGACAAACTACCCAGGGAGAGTACTAAGTGTAAATTCACACACCCAGGAGTGTCCCCAAAGCACCAGGATAGGATGGGGAGGGAGTTAGAGGGGGTCCCCCCTCCCCTGCTCTGAGAGGCAGAGAAGGATCCCAAAAAGCGGCCTCTGCACGGAGCTCAGAAGGGTCAGAGTTCACCAGACAGAGAAGGTGGTGGGAAGGGCCCCTGGGAAGGCTGGGAAGCAGGAAGGCGCCGTCCTCGCGTTCCCGGGGCCCACTTCCCTCCACACCCGGCACAGGGTCTGGGTGGCAGGTGAGGGCTGGCCCCGTTGTCTTGAGGACTGAGCTCTGAGCAAGAACTCCAGTCCTGGGGAACAGGCCAAGCTGGACCAACACCTACGTCTTGGCTTTCCTACGGGTCAGACGGAGACTCAACTCCTGCAGCCCTGAGAGATGGACTTGCAAGTGAGCACACAGAGGTCCAGGGGAGCCACTCCAGGATAGCAGAGGACAGAGCTGAGAACAGAGCTCGGGACTCCTCTCCTGGTCTCAGCTGAGTGGGGCGCAGGGGTCCCCAGAGGCTTCACCAGCTTCCCTGGGGCGGTAAAGTTGAATGCCCTGAGAGCTGAATGATGATGTGGCATCTGGGAGAGCAGGACACACCTCATACGGGCCTTGTCCTCTTCTGGGAGGGATCAGCAGGCTGTGCAGGGGGTGAGAGGAGCTGGGCTCAGACCACCAGCTGTGACAAAGCCCCATGAGCTGGGGCACATAGGAGGCTGCGTGTGCTGGGAAGAAACTCCTTTGTGGAGAAAGTGAGAAGGGTGCAGATTTCAGCGGCATCAAGAGGGATTCAGGCCGGAGCCCTGAAGGAACATCCAGGCTGAGGGTGATGAGAATGGAAGGGGACAGAGGTGTCTGCCAACTTGGCAGTGCCATCTTCAGCTCCCAGGACAGGAAACGGTGAAGCCAGTGCCCTCATTAGGACCCAGTCAGAGTCAATTACGTGGAGCCACAGCTGCGGGGAGAAATCAATCAGGGCAGAGATGAGCTTTCCCCAAGACCTTTCTGACTTTGGGCAGAGGCGAGTGTGGCAAGGATGGAAGAGAAATGTTTTCCAAGCTGAAGCCCAGGCCTATTTAAATGCTTAATATTTTAAAAGGTCTGGGGTTGGGATGAAGGCAAAGGAGGCCTAAATAATTTGGAAAGCAAGTGAAAAGTGGCCGCGGCTGATGCTGATGGGGTTTGTGCCTTGTCACTCTCAAAGCAGCAGGCTTGGCCTCCTGGGAGAAAGAGCACAAGCACAAAGCCAGCCTTTACTGCAGCGTGCTGGGCTTTGCTTCTCAAGGCCTCTGTATGAGTTATCTACCGCTGCAGAACAAAGATCCCAAAGCTTAGCAGCTTAAAGCAACATGCATTTATATCTCGCACAGTGTCTGAGGGTTGGAAATTTAGGAGTCGCTCCTAAATTGTTGTGGCTGAGAGTCTCTCATGAAGTTTCAGTCAAGTTCTTTGGGGGCTGCAGTCACCTGAGCCTTGACTGGGATTAAAGAATCTGCTGCTAAGACTGACATGGTTATATAATGAGACAAAGACGGCCCCTCTAGTTTGGCTCCTCACAGCTGACTGGGACTGTTGGCTCAAAAGCCTGATCATGCAAATTCAAAATTTTAATTACGTCTTTAGCCATTTGGACCCTGCCTGCGACACATTTCGCACGACACTGCCCCCCCACATCTGCTAGCCATTAGCACAATAAACTCTGGCGCTATTGAAGATCCCAAGCCACCGCTGCCCCTTGGAGCTCCCTCACCTCTAGACTCCCCATCACGTGGCTGAACAACATCATCTAGACACGAAGGACCCTCTCCATCTCCCTCTCCTTGCCCTCCTCCTCTTCTGGGTGGTGGTCCCAAGCGATCGCCCGTGGAAGGTCTCAGGCTGTAAAGGGCTTCTCCTGCATGCAAGCCTGTGAAAGCCCAAATAAAGCTCATCGTCTGCTACTGCCAAACTCCTGGTCATCTTTTTCCTTGATCAGCCCTGAAATCTCTCAAACTCACTACCCGTGGCTGTTGGCTGAAGGCCTCAGTTCCTCACGAGGGCCTCTCCACAGGGCTGCCTGAATATTGTCAAGACAGGGCAGCTGGCTTTCCCCCAGAGAAATCCGAGAGACAGTGCAGCCAAGTGGAAGCCACCATGCTGTTTCATGACCTGTCACACACAAGGCACACCCTCACTTCGGCTTTATACTGTTGAAGTGAGTCACCTCTAACAAAACCCAGCCCACGTGCACGCAAGGGGAATGAGGTCCACCTCTCAAAAGGAGGAGTATCAAAGAATACGTGCACACATTCTAAAAATCACCAGAGCTCTTTCGCAAGCATCCCCTCTCACCTCACCTTCTCTTCCCCAGGGCCCTTTGAGGTAAAAGGGCAGGTCATGAGACTGAGGGAAGCCAAGTGACCTGGCCGTGCTCATGTGCCTCATATGTGAGGCTGGAACCCGGGACCCGATGAGCCTCCTCTCCCCATCCCCACCCCCCACACAAGAACCCTTCCCCTCTCACTTTTCACACCACTTCCTCTTCTCTCTTCTACCTTCTGGTCCTCGTGACACTCCTGTGAGGTACATCAGGGGTTGCTAATCATAGAACAGTCAGAAGAACCTGGTTCTGGTCATGGCCTTGGCACAAATAAGCTGTGTGATCTTAGGAAAGTCCCATCCCCTCTCTAGACCTTTCTATCCTTCTCGGTAAGATGTTAAAGGATTAATGTGTAAAGAAGATACAATGACACCTCTTACGCAGATATAAAATGCACCTGTGTCAAAAACTTAACTCAAGGAGTCAAGGAAGGGAGGGAATACGGGGATATGTGTATAAAAAGAGATGATTGAACTTGGTGTACCCCCCCAAAAAAAAACAAAAAGAAAAACTTAACTCAATTTTTTTTTTAATTTGTCAATCTTGACTTTAATTTTCATATACAAAAATTTTAGTTATAATAGAAGTAATAATGACGACACATACACACACACACTTTTCTATTTTAAAAAGTACTCCTCATAAATTTTGAAGTCATGCTTATTGAAGTGTAATTTACATATCATAATTTACTCTTTTTAAGTGCATAATTCAGTAAGTGTAACAAATGTATACAATTATGTAATCATTACTGCAATAAAGATATAGACATTTTCCTCTCCACAATTTTAGGTTTTTTCTTTTCTTTTCTTTTCTTTAAGAACTTTTATTGAGATACAATTGACATACAATAAACTGCATATATTTAAAGTGTACAATTTGATATTTTTTTTCTTATTAGTAATGTATGTATGGCAATCCCAATCTCACAGTTCATCCCACCCCAAACCCCCCCCCCCCTTAACTCATTAATTAATGAGGAAGCCCTGAGATATTTCAACCAAGTCTAAAATATCTCAAAGAACTACAGGTTTACAGCCAGGTAAGGAATGCCAGAATGAATTGAGTAGTTGCCGACTGGAAGAACTGGCAAAATAGGTCAACACCCATAGGAATCAACTGTATCCACTGTGAAATGGCCACATGTTGCATTTCTTTAGAAAGGAGTTAATTGCCCTACTATGAGTATTTAAACTTTTACCTCTACAAGTTGTAAAATAGCCTAGTCAAAGACAAGCCAGAAAGATTAACTGGCTCTACAAGCCACTGAGGTCAGTACTCTCACTTAATTTCTTTTTTAAAAAATTTTTTGTTAATAGTTAAGAGATTTTATTCTAATAGCTGTAATTACAGTGCTTGTTTGTTGAAATGAAAACTGAAAACAAGTATACAAAACAGTTGATTACTAATTGTGTATTGAAAGCAGTAAGAGGTTCCACGACACCAAATAAACCAGTTCTGAGGTTTTCCCCAAGATAAAGTTTAACAGCTCCAGCTTCTTCAGTGTTTATCAAAATACAAGAGAAAAAAGTAGAGGTTATCATTTTTGATGGCAAATCTGACCCTTGCAGGCTGAGGGAGCGAAAGCACATGTAGACAGGGGCTCCGAGGGGCTGGGGCTCAAGGATGACCACCCGCGCTCCTGCTGGTGAGACCCCAGAGAGCCCAGAGCAGGCAAGCAAGGGGACTGCAGGGCTCCCGCTCCAACCAGAGCGTTCCAACCAAAGTGCCCATGCTGACCCAAGAAAAGGCCAGGGCTCCTCCGAGGGGTCTGAGAGGGGTGGCTGCAGCCTCCAGCCCATCTCCTGGGCGGCCGTTAGCACAAATGGAAGCACAAACGCTATGGGGTGTGGGAGGACCCGAGACAGAGCAAATCACAGGGACCCTATTGTGACCATGCAGAATGGATCATGGCTGGTTCTGCCCCGTTTCACATTCCCAACGGGAAACAGACCACCAGTGGACTGGAGTCAGGCCATTGCTGCAGAACCTACACTAGGCACATTTCTCCCTTCTAGGTGTTCAAGGGTTCTCCTTATCTTGTATTTGTAACTATTTTAAAAAATACACTGAGTTTGGGTTAAAAACCAACCATCAAAATGGATCTCAACAGATCGAAAGCCCAGAGGAGAAGCATTGGGCTCGTCTGACACAGCGACTCCTGGATGACCCGTGTGCCTAAAATCCCTTCTCAGTACTAAACAGTGGGTTGATTTCCTTTTTACAATAAAAAAAAGCTAAGTAATATTGCATAGGAGTACCAGAAACTGCCTCTTTGGAAACAAAAACTATTTACATTAAATAAAAACCCAGTTGCAGGCTGCGTCTGCACATTTCCAGCATGGTGAAGCACCCTGTGACCGACCACGGAGACAGCTTCTGGCACTCACACCACAGGGGCACGTTTGCCACATGCGAGTAAAGCGAGGGTAGAAGGAGGGAGTGAGAGGGGAGGAGAGAGGAGTACAGCTCACTTCTGGTTCCGGAGCTGATTGGACAGCTGGTCCAGTCCCTCATGGAGCCCGTCCCCGCTGGTGGCACAGGTGGCCTGAATGTACCCGTTCCTGTGGCGCAGAGTGTAGGCCCAGCTTGTCCGTGATCTCAGCTGCATTCATGGCACTGGGGAGGTCCTGTTTGTGAGCACACATGAGCAGGACGGCGCCCCTGAGCTCGTCTTCTGCCAGCATCCTCATAAGCTCCTGGCGGGCCTCATTCACACGCCCTCTGTCATTGCTGTCAACCACAAAGATGAGACCTTGTGTGTTCTGGAAGCCGTGACGCCACAGAGGCCGGATCGTGTCCTGGCCGCCCACGTCCCACACAGTGAAGCTGATGTTCTTGTATTCCACGGTCTCCACGAAGAAGCCTATAGTGGGAATGGTGGTCACGATTTCACCCAGCTTCAGTTTGTACAGGATGGTGGTCTGTCCTGCAGCATCTAGGCTCACCATGGGAATGCGCATTTCTTTTTGCCAAAAAGGCCCTTGAAGAGGTTTGCAAAGATATTCCCCATGCTGTTGACCGGTGGGAGCAACACTGGCCAGAGAAACCCTCGGCGGCCGCGGCGCAGCTGCTGCTCAGGGGCAGGCGTTGGTTTCACTCCCACCAATTTTTTTTTTTTTAATGATTTTGGGCTGTGCTTTGGGTTTTTGTTGCTGCGTGCAGGCTTTCTCTAGTTGTGGCGAGCAGGGGCTACTCTTTGTTGCAGCGTGCAGGCTTCTCTTGTTGCGGAGCCCGGGCTCTAGGCACAAGGGCTTCAGTAGTTGTGGCTCACGGGCTCAGTAGTTGTGGCACACAGGCTTAGTTGCTCCTCGGCATGTGGGATCTTCCTGGACCAGGGATCCAACCTGTGTCCCCTGCACTGGCAGGTGAATTCTTAATCACTCTGCCACCAGGGAAGTCCCTCCCACTTAATTTCAAAGTCTCACTATTTTTCCTTACGTGGATAAAAGTGTGGGCATTAATCCCTGACACATCCCCTGGTTGTAAGCCTCAATTAGCAGATGAGAAAACTGAGGCTCAGCCTCTGGGTGCTGCCCCTTCCAGCTGTCCCCTCAAGGGTCTGCCTCCTGCTTTTCCCCTTCCCCCAGGAGCACAACAATAAAGCTCCCTCTGTCTTCTCTGCACACCAAGGATTCCTTTTGAGAAGACTTGAGTTTTCTGTCTCTTTCTCTTGTCTTGGCCCGGAAGCAGGGCCCTCATACATACTGACTTGAAGTAGTTAATGAATAGCACAGGGGGTCAAAACCAACCTAATTATCAAAGGCACTCGTGTTAATAAGTGCCTTTCAGTGCATGCAGGGAGCTAACACACTCCAGACGAAAAGGCAAGAAAAGCCATGACCTGCAAATGCCTGGGCTCCTACCTGAGCTGAGCCCTGTGAAGTCATTATGGGTAATTATGGGCTATTAATTGCTATCAAGTTAGTCCAGCAAGACAGCTAGTCCGAAATATCACAGTTAACGCCTAGGGCAGCATGTGGCCCCTCTGAGGCCGGGAGGTTGAAGGTAACGTCCTGTTTTCAGTTCCCTCTCATGCCACTTCCTGAGAGTGCCCCCACCAAGCCCCTCCATTCCATCATTCAGATTTCACCCCAACAGAGCTGTTAGCCCACGTTTTCTTCTGTGACTGGGAATTCCAAGAAGCCTCAACGAGCTTTCCTATTTCTCCACTCAATTCACTCTGAGCTGACCTCTCCGGCTGTGAGAGAAAGGTGAGGCGCCCTATAGGGCATGAGGTAGGAAGAAGAATGGGTATCTGAGTCGGGAGGGCCAGAGAGGAAAAGAGACATGCCCGAGATCATAACGTCTGGCTGTAGCTCAGCTACAGAGCAGAGAGAGGTTGCGAGAAAGTGGAGAGGGGAGAGGTGCTGGGAGCTTAGGGTGAACATCTGAGGCTTTTGCAGATCTCCTGCTAAAGGGGGCCGAGCGGTGGGGAGGGAGGGAGGTCTATGGCTCCTTCAAGACTCCAGCTCAGTAAGACAAAGGGTGATCTGCCTTCACCCACCCCATATTCCGGTCAGACTCTTGGTGGAAGAGTAAATATGGCCACGGATTCCTTGCTCTTCCTCCCTCAGAGGTAGACTCTGTTTCTGCAGTCTTTGAGTCTGGCCTGTTCTCGTGTCTGGCTTTGACCAGTAGAATGTAGTGGAATGGATGCTGTATTGAAACCACACAGCTTGTCTCAGGACTTAATGAAGCTCGGGTTCTTTACGTCTCGGTACAGAAGGAATTCGGTGAGAGGCAATGTGGTAGGTAAGAAGTAGATTTATTAATATAGGACCCTGGTGAAGCCTAGAACCAGGCAGGCCAAAGGGCTTTGCCCTGAGAACTAAGTTGGCTGCATTTTTATAATCAAAGGAAAAGTGTGTGTGTGTGGAGGGGGAGACCACCTTCTTCTTCCTTTGTAAAGATGTTACAGGAAAACAGGGCACAAGAGGATGGTCGTGGTCCAAGTCTGGAGCGAGTCCCTGGGACGGTCCACCAAGTGAGGGTCCTTGGCGTTGCACAGGTAAGACTGAGCCACAGTAAAGTGAAAGCAGGTTTTTTAAGAGAGAGAACACATTCCATAGACAGAGTGTGGGCCATCTCAGAAGGTGAGAGTAGCCCTGGGGTATGGGGTTGTTAGTTTTTATGGGCTGGGTAATTTCATAGGCTAAGGAGTGAGAGGTTTGTTCCAACTATTTTGGGGAAGGGACAAGATTGGGCTACCACCCACTTTTGGCCTTGTGGGTCGGCCTAGGAATAGTCACGGCACCTGTGTGTGAGTCACGTAGCAAGCACATGCTAATGTCACAGTGAGCATATAATGAGGCTCAAGGTCCACTGGAAGTCGAATCTTCTGCCATCTTGGACCTAATCAGTTCTAACCAGTTTCTGTCGCATCCAGTTTTTCTTAACAGCTGTGTCCTTCTTTAAGGACTGTGCCCTGCCCCCTTCCCTCCCGTCTCAGTATGTGGTCTGGAGACACTTGCAGCTTCTGCTTTCTTTCAGAACACAGCCTGAAGACTGAAAAATAAGACAGCCAGTCCGGCCTCCTGGAGGGTGAGAGGTGTGGGGACCCACTGGAGCCCAAAGAATTGGTAAAGTGAAAATTTTAAGCTACAGAAGATACAGAAAGAAATTTTCTCTGAACTTCCTTTATCTGACTAAAGTGGAGCCTCCTGGAAATACCAATAGCCCCCCTTCCCAGGGAGTTTCCTGCAAATTCAGCTACCATGGAGACAGACTGCCTACTTCCATTAGCATCAGAAAGCCCAGTAGAACCTTCCATTGAGGATCATGGGGGAAGTCTTTGAATGAATAATTAAGTCCTTTTATCTTAATTATGGTGTTACATAACTTCATACATTTGTCAAAACTTGCAGTACTATACCCACAAAAGGGTAAATTTTTCTGTGTAGGAATCATACCTTAATAAAGACAACGGAGAAATATGGTCAGGTTTGAGATATATTTTGAATGTAGAGCAACAGGACCTGCTGATGGATTGAACTACCACGGGCACTAACAATGACTCATCCCACGGCTTGAGTAAAATACATCCACGGTTTTTTTTTTAACGTTTATTTATTTATTTAGTTGCACCGGGTCTTAGTTGACGAAGGTGGGCTCCTTAGTTGAGGCATGCATGTGGGATCTAGTTCCTGACCAGGGGTCAAACCCAGGCCCCCTGCATGGGGAGCGCAGCGTCTTAACCACTGCACCACCAGGGAAGTCCCTGTCCACACATTTTTTGATATGTTTTTCTTCAAAAGTAGAGCCTAATTCTCCTTCCTTTAGGTTGCGGGCTGAATCTCACAACTCACTCCTGCTGAATAGAATGTGGCAGAAATGATGATGTGTGAGAGATTAGGACATGAAAAGAATAGGGGCTCCTTGCTCTCTCTGGCATCCCTTACTCCACAGGAGCCAGCTGCCACATCATGAGCACATTCAAGCAGCACTCTGGAGAGGTCTTAGAGCAAGGCGCAGAGGTTTCCTGACAACTACCAGCACTGACTTGCCAGGAGAGAAGGTGAGACGATAAGGAAAGTTGGTGGAAAGTAGAGGAGTGATGAGTGGGGAGCTTTGAGGAAGGCTCTGCGCAAAACTGTAACTGTCACATTTGGAACACCCAGTTTATCCTTTAAAAACCAAGATATCCAAGCCTCAAACTCTCTACCAAAGTCTCTTCTCATCTCCTTTATTCATATCAGGCTTCCTTGATGACAGATTAAAGTATTTGCTTTCCTGGGGTATCTGCATTCTTATCAAGAGAAGTAAAATAGGAATTATCTGATAGGAGGTGAGAAGATTTCTTGAAATCCCACACTTTGTTGTTTGCCATCTGCCTAAGATCACTACGAGTGGTACAGCTTTTTCCCTAACCCTAGGAGCTGGCACCTGGGAAGTCAAGAGGTAGCTGAGTAAAGCGAAGACTAAGGGAAGAAGGCAGCTGCCATATTGGAGAAAATGTATCCATTTATTAGCTCTGAGACCAGAAGGGAGCAGCCTAGAGCTGACAGTGAAGGGAACCCACAGCGAAAGCACTTGAGTGGCCTAAACTGATGCAAGGATGGGAGGAGAGGCAAGAGTGAGGGAAAGTCAGAATTAGAATGAGAGGGAACTTCCTGGTGGTCCAGGGGTCGGGACTCCGGGTTTTCACTGCCTAGGGTGCAGGTTCAATCCCTGGTCCCCTAGTCAGGGAACTAAGATCCCACAAGCCATGTGGCACGGCCAAAAAAAAAGAATTAGAATGAGAAACCATTTAGGTGTTTAGATGGGCTTGGATTCAGGGAGTGGAGATAAGGAAGATATGTCCATCTTGGAAATTACTTTCTCCATATTCATCTTTGGTCCAGGCAGGGGAGAATACAGGGAGGCCTTAATGGAACTGCCCTTCCTTTCAAATTTAATTTAAGATTAGATTCTCATGGCACTGTACCTGGGGTGGGCAGTGAGGGAAAATTCAGAGACCTGGGAGATAGGAGAAGAGGATGTGGGGACACAGGTGATGGGGGAGCCTAGGCTATTTAGTTGTCTGAAAAGTTCCCTACCAGGGCCAGGAGAACCTCGAGGCAAGGAGGCATGAAATTTAAGGAGACACCCACTCTCAAGATCCTACAAATGTAGAGCTGGTCCCAGAGAGTGAGTTCCTCTGTAAGTTTTGTGCCCTAGGTGCCTCATTTACATCACCCGAGTCCCATCCCTGATCCCTTTACCAATCCTTCTTTGGCTCTAACCGTGTCCTAAAAATGAACAAAAGAAGTCACAGAAAACCTATAAGGTCTCCTTTCTCTTGCTGGACTGCTGTTGTTATCATGTTGAGTCTCTGACACTGCTCTCTTTGGTGTACGCTCTCAAATCCATTCATCACTGGGGTCTGTGCAGGAAACAAACCACTCTCCACATTCCAGACAGAAGGCCCCATGTTTGCTCATTCCTGTCAATTCACCCTTCAGACTTCCCACATTCACCCCCTGCCAGTCGGGACCACAGCTCCTCAGACATGACTTACAGACATGTTAACCGTCTCTATAGCGACAGGATGTCTGAATTGAGCCTTCCCTCGTTCTCAGTCACACAGGACTGAATCCTTGGTAATTTGAGTCCTAGCCCCAGCTACGTTCATATAGATTCTCCACTCTCTCATGTCTCCTCATGTGACCACAAAAGACAGGAAACATTTTAAATGCTTACAATCAAAGACTAAGGAACACATCCTAAAACGCCCCAATCTGGCTGGCTTCCCACGACCACCATCGCAGCAGAGCCAGTATTAGGCTAGGGATAGGACCAGCCAAATGGAGGGCTCTGGCCATTCCTTCCATCACATATGCCTGCACCGCATAGGTCCCCACCTTCTGTATGGGGTGGGCCATTTGGTGCTTCTCTTCAGTTTGTGCTCCACATGTAGCCTGTGCAAAAATATGGGATTTTATGACAGGTGATCAAAGACATGATTTATTAATGGCTGATCAGTCATCGTGGGTATTAGTATATTTTGCAGCACAGTGTCAACCAGGTGGACATTAGCTTCGAGCGACAGGTCTAATGTGGCCAAGTGTATTACCCAACTGCACGAAACTTGCCCCAGGGGCTCGTCATGAGGGCCTTTCAATCACTATTCCGTAGGGTAGGGAGGGCCATGGTCATGTCCCAGGCACAGCCAGTCTGGGCTCAAACGCACCTTTCTCTAGCAGAGATGTTAATTTCTGACACCTGAATTGGAGCTCAACATTGTAGCTATTCAACAAGGAGGACTGACAAGAAGTAAACAGGCTTTTTAGTATTAGGAGGGATTTAGGTTGCCATGAGAGAAGCTCATAGTAATAAGCAGTTCTAGTCCCTCATGTTGGAACGCTGTTTTCATCCTGTTGAGTCTCTTACACTGCTCCTTTGGGCAATGTTGTCAAACCTATTCAGTGGTGAGGGTTCAGCACAAGGAACTGAAACCCCTCAGGGTGTTCTAGGTGCTTCAAGTAGAAGAGGATTTATTACAGGAAATTCAAATTGGTTGGAAAAGCTGGAACAATGAGATAACTCCCTGGACTCCACAGAACTGACCACCTCAAAAAGGCTGTCTGGAACTTTCTCTAGTTTGTTATCATGTACGTATTAATTTACTGTTAAGGAAATTAAACTACCAAACATATATTCTGAGAGTAATATAATACAAAACCTACTCTATTCTACATTATTTTTTCATGAAATTCTGGCTTTTCAAACCTATTTTGTATCAACTTGAGCTGCTGCAGCCCTAGAGGAGTTCACCTATTTCACCACAGCTTCATCAGAACTGGGCATTTTCATTAAACATTTTTTTCAAAGTTTTTTGTAATTGAGACATTTTTATTTAAAAAAAAAAATTATTCTTAGCTCATCTTAGATGACACGCTGCCCAAGAAAATCCCAACAGAATGGTGGATCCCAAGAGCACAGACTAAGGTGGGAAATGTAATTTTTTTTTCATTAATTAAATGTTGTCACACTTGAAAAAAAAATTCTTAAAGATTAACATCTCCCCTTGCACATGTGTGTAGCAGTCTACTCTTTTCATTTTCTGTTTGTGAGTTAGCCTTCTTTCTTTTTTTTCTTCTTTAGATCTTTATTGGAGTATAATTGCTTCACAATGTTGTACACCAAAGTGAATCAGCTGTATTTATACATATATCCCCATATCCCCTCCCTCTTGAGCCTCCCTCCCACCCTCCCTATCCCACCCCTCTAGGTCATCACCAAGCATCAAGTTGATCTCCCCGGGCTATGCAGCAGCTGCCCACTAGCCATCTACTTTACATTTGGTAGTGTGTATATGTCAGTGCTACTCTCTCACTTCGTCCCAGCTTCCCCTGCCTCCCACCACGTTCTCAAGTTCATTCTCTATGTCCATGTCTTTATTCTTGCCCTGCCACTGGGTTCATCTTTACCGTTTGTTTAGATTCCATATATACACGTTAGCATATGGTGGTTGTTTTTCTCTTTCTGATTTCCTTCACTCTGTATGACAGACTCTAGGTCCACCCACCTCACTACAAATAACTCAATTTCGTTCCTTTTTATGGCTGAGTAATATTCCATTATATTTATGTGCCACATCTTTTTTATCCATTTGTCTGTCGATGGACATTTAGGCATTCAGGTTGCTTCCACGTCCTGGTTATTGTGAATAATGCTGCAGTGAACACTGTGGTACATGTATCTTTTTGAATTATGGTTTTCTCAGGGTATATGCCCAGTAGCGGGATTGCTGGGTCATATGGTAGTTCTATTTTTAGTTTTTTAAGGAACCTCCATACTGTTCTCCAGAGCGGCTGTTTCAATTTACACTTCCACCAACAGTGCAGGAGGGTTCCCTTTTCTCCACAGCCTCTCCAGCATTTATTGTTTATAAATTTTTTTATGATGGCCATTCGGACTGGTGTGAGGTGATACCTCATTGTAGCTTTGATTTGCATTTCTCTAATGATTAGTGATGTTGAGCATCTTTTCATGTGTTTGTTGGCCATCTGTGTCTTCTTTGGAGAACTGTCTATGAGTTATCTCCTCATATTCATTGTCTATTGAGGGCCTATTTTAAGCATAACTTTATTTTTTCTACACATCTGGGCATTTAATTAGTGGCATGTTTCAAGTGTCAGTGCTGTTTGTCTATCGATAGAAAAGAGCTTGGAATTTGAATTCTAGAGGCACTTATGTGGCCTTGACTAGCTCTTTTATGATGTCCAGTCTTCAGAGCTGTCAAGGAGAAGCAGGGAGCCAGGCCTCTGGGGATGGCTTGGAAGTTAGCAATGTCAGTGGAGTATGTAGAGCTGATACAGACAAATAACCAGACGTGGCCAACCTCTAAGTCGCGTTGCAGTGCCCACCTTAGCAGGGCCCAGGAAGACTGGCCACAGGCACCACTGTTCAGTGGTAACAGTGAAACTAAAAACAAATCTTATAGTTTCTCATTCCAATAGCAAGACAAAAAAAAACCTGGATCCAATTTGAGACTTTGTGCAAAACCTAAAAGCATGTGAACTTTAAACGTGTTTAAAATATTAAAAATCTATTAAGTCAAAACTACAGAAGCTTATGAAGTAATATATAGGTGGTTATTTGAAATATTCTGTGTAAGGCTGACTGATCACCTGCCAACCCCATCACTGATTTCATCACAGCTCCACACCATGTTCCAGGCAGTAGCTGGGCAAACAAGCTTGGAGAATGGTTCCTTCAAGATCAGCCAAATAGAGCTTAGGTTAAATGTACTTCCCATGAGATTACACAGAGACATTTTGATGGAATTCTGTACACATCAAAACTCAATATAATTAAATATATAATTGATAATATAGCATGTTTAGGAAACAGTGTAATTTTATTTATTTATTTTAATTTTTTTATTTTATTGGCTGTGTTGGGTCTTTTTTGCTGTGTGTGGGCTTTCTTTAGTTGCGGTGAGTGGGGGCTCCTCTACGTTGTGGTGTGCGGGCTCCTCATTGCCATGGCTTCTCTTGTTGTGGAGCGCAGGCTCTAGGCGCGTGGGCTTCAATAGTTGCAGCATATGGGCTCAGTAGTTGTGGCTCACGGGCTGTAAAGCACAGGCTCAATAGTTGTGGTGCACGGGCTTAGTTGCTCCGCGGCATGTGGGATCCTCCCGGAGCAAGGATCAAACCCATGTCCCCTGCATTGGCAGGTGGATTCTTAACCACTGCGTCACCTAGGAAGCCCAACAGTGTAATTTTCATTTGTGTGCCTCTTACTGCTCCCATACTGGTCATACCCAAATGTAGTTGACATGAACCATTTTACAGACGAGTTGCTTGGGAAGTAGAAGTAGTGTTTGCTGCAAATTCAAAAAGCACTCATATAGGGCCTTTACAACCCCATCTTGTATCATCTCATTTCAATGTCCCATCTCTTGATTTCTTGCTATTAATTTTTTCTGTGATTTTCTTTTTTCTTTTTCTTTTTTTGATTAAAAATGTATTTTTTTTATAAATAATTTTAAAAAAATGAATAAAAAAGCATAACTTTAAATAAAGTATTTATGCAGTATAGATTTTAACCTTTGGGACTTGTTAATAATACAAATATTAGTTCATATATTTTCCCAAACAGGTCCTTTCTTTTTATGTCTCCCACTAGTGAAGGACTTTTAAGGATATATATATCTTATGTAATGTTGTTAATAACAGTTATCATGTATTGAGCCCCTGTTCTGTGTTGATAAGCAGTATCTCCTTTAACCTTCTAAACAATTCACTTTACAAAAGAAGAAACAGGGACTTCCCTGGTGGCGCAATGGTTTAGAGTCTGCCTGCCAATGCGGGGGACACAGGTTTGATTCCTGGTCCAGGAAGATCCCACATGCCACAGAGCAACAAAGCCCATGCACCACAACTACTGAGCCTGCACTCTAGAGCCTGTGAGCCACAACTCCTGAAGCCCATGTGCCCTAGAGCCCTTGCACCACAACTATTGAAGCCCGTGCACCTAGAGCCAGCGCTCCACAACAAAAGAAGCCACTGCAATGAGAAGCCGGTCCACTGCAACGAAGGGTAGCCCCTGCGTGCCACAACTAGAGAAAGCCTGTTGCATGCAGCAACAATGACCCAATAGAGAGAGGAAAAAAAAAAAAAAAAGAACAAACAATCTCTGAAGAGTTAAGCAACTTGCAAGAGGTTTTATGACATGATCATAATTTGGATACAGGTCTTTCTGACTCTAAATTCTATGTTCAATTCACCCATGACCTACTTTCTCTTTCTAATTAAATACTCCTTTAAGTACTTTTTTTGTCAATATTTTTCTCTGCATTTATTCAGCTGGTCATAATGATGTCTCTCCTATAGGGTTAGGGTTAGAGTTAGGTTAAGTTACACTGATTTTTTAAGAAAATTTAAAATTTCATATTAATTTTTTTAAAGATTTATAGTGAACATGAATATAACAGAAAAATAAAAATTACAAAATTGAATTAAAACAATTAATTATGATTTAATCAATCAGCATAAATGTGCTATAATGCAGAAGAAAGTATTCAACAAAATTTTAATGTCTTACAAAAAACAAAATTTAAATTCCCTGATGTGGGTTAGCGGGGGCTCTCTCCATCTAGTAATTCAAAGTGTTATCTCAATATGTTGCTATTATACTTTTAATCTTTCTATTCTACTTTCTTCTTCCCTGATGTTCTTCCAAGATTTCTTCTTTTATCATTTTCTTTCTGTTTAGAGAGTTTCTTTTAGCTACTCTTTTAGGATAGGTCTGCTAGACAAATTCTCTTAATTTTCCTTCCTCTGAGAAAATCCTGATTTCTCCTTCATTCCTGAAGGATATGTTTGCTGGATATAGAATTCTGGGTTGACAATTCTTTTCTTTCAGCACATGAAAAATGTGCCACCTCCTGGTCTCCATGGATTTTGATAAGAAAACCTGCTGTCATTCATATTGTTTATTTGAATATATAAATAATGCATCTTTTTTCTTTTTCTACTTTCAAGATTTTTTCTTTGTTTTTAGTTTTCAGACATTTGACTATGATGTATCCTGGCACAGATTTTGGGGCTTTATGCCATTTGGGGTTCACTCAGTTTCCTGAATTTGTAAGCTTATGTCTTTCGGACAAATTTTCAGGAAATTTAGGAAAATTTTCAGCCATTATTTCTTTGAATACTTTTTAATCTCTACCCTCTTTCTTGCTCTTTCTAAGACTCTTGTGACACAACCGCTAGATTTTTTGTATAGCTCCACAAATCCCTGATTCTATGTTCATTTTCTTTTTTCTTTTTTCTTCCTATTTTATCTCTGTTGTTCAGATTGAGTAATTCCTATTGTTCTATTTTCAAGTCCATGGATTCTTTCCTCTGTGCCTTCAGTTCTGCTACTGAGCACATCCATTGAACTTTTAGACTGGTTATTGTATTTTATATTTAAGTTCTAAAATTTCCATTTGCCCCTTCCTTATCTTCTGTTTCTTTACTGAGACTTTCTGTTTTCATTGGTTTCAAGGGTGTTCATACATTATTATGATGGCTGCTGCAAAATCTCTCTTTGACAGATCATTCTAACACCTATATCACCTAGATATAATCTGCTTATTGCCTTTTCTCATTCATATTGAGAGATTTCCCTGATTATTGGTATGAGTGATTTTTGATCAAAACATGAACATTTTGGACATTATGCTATAAAACTTTGGGTTTTATTTAAATTTTATGTTTTAGCACTTCCTCTGACACTGCTGTGGTGCCACCTTGTTCATCTCCACAGAGAAGGCTTTGCATGGGGTCTAGGATTTTCAGTATGGTTTGCAAACCTCTTGGTGATTTTTCAAAGTATTGTTAAGGGCAACAATAAAACCACTGGTGGAGGGGGTGGGGAAGCATAGGTAAATCAGCCCAGTTATGCTTACCTGGCTCATTTTTTTAAAAATAGAGTACAATGTTTTTTATTCACTAATAAACTAAAAGTCTATTTTTAGATGCTTCTTTCTCTTGCATGCCTCATTTGTTTTATTATTAAGCAAAGCCCTATAAGGGGCAGCTTCACTTAGTCCCAGACTCAGACCCATCTTATCTTGACTAATCTGGAAGTAATGAAATTCATAAGTCTCCTTGTCAGATGCAACCACATAAAGTCAATCATGAAGATTGTTCTTCTTAAGATATTTCTTGGTAAGATATTTCAAATACCTTTTAGAGAACTGTTTCTCGGGAACAATTGTGATCTTATTCTTGAAGCAGTCAATGTGAACGACATTCCCAAGACCTCCAGTTTTTCCATTGACTTTAACCTTCTCTCATAGAAACTGTTCAAAATTTCCAGAATCAAAATTCCATCTTCTACTGGATGAGTAAAGTCCAAATTAAACTTCCTGGTTGACTTCTAAGGCTTCTTATCTTTCTGCGGCACCAACCTGAAGACTGGCTGGGCAATTAGAAAGAGACTGGCTGACTCATTCTAGACAGAATTAGTTGATAGCCAGTGAGAACAGGCTCTGCCATGGTCTGAATGTCTGTGAACCCCACAAATTCATGTTGAAATCTTAACCCCAAAGGTGGTGGTATCAGTAGGTGGTGGCTGTGGGAAGTTCTACAGTTATTGGGGGGACCCTCATAAATGAGATTAGTAGCTTATAAAAGAGGCTCCAGAGAGATCCCTAGGCATGTGAGGACTCAATGAGACATCTACAACCTGGAAAAGAGCCCTCACCTGACCATGCTAGCATCCTGATTTTGGACATCAGACCCCCAGAACTGTGGGAAATAAATTTCTGTTTATAAGCTATTCAGTCTGTGGAATTTTGTTATAGCAGCTTGAAAAGACTAAGACAGGCCCCCAGTGAAAGAGGGCCCAGGCCAGGGTGAAGGGGAGGAGAAGAAGGGACATTTTGTAATCCACCAGGGTTTGAATGGCACCTAATTTTATGAATCAACATCAAAAAAGTTATTATAAACCTATTATTAGAGGAGGCTGTGGTAGGCAATTGGTCTCCATGCTTTTGAGTCAGATTCCTATGAAATTAAGTCAGAACGCCAAGGGCCTATCGAGGTTGCTCATGTACAAACAAAAAAAAAGGTTTATAATAATTAGTTACAGATTGAAGGAGGTGGTTGAAGAGCTAAATTTATATCACACAATGCCTGGTCATGTTTAGGTTTTCATAAAAGAGGGTGAATTACTGAGAACTTCATTAAATAGCAATTTCAAAAAGTTGGGACTCCATTGCTGGCAATAACTAGGAGTCCTAGCCAAGAATCCTCTTGTTTGATATTGAGCCTGGAAAATGAATGGCTTGCAGGTAGTCTGCAAGTGAGGGCTTTGCCTTCTTGGTATAAACCATGCCCTAGGCAATGAACTTTGGTTTCACAAAACTGTTAACTCTTCTTTGGAAACATGATTTTCTAGCTTAAAAAATTAAATGGATTGATACCAGTCCTAGAGCTTACTTCATCTTTAGAATGCAACAAAATGTTAACTATGTATTTGATGATATAACAAGGTAACCTAAGGTCTTTAAAGTCCTAGTAAGAATTGTAAAAAGTAGGTGGGTGCTTAAGTAAACCCCTGAGACACTTTTGTGGAGATCCTTAGTTTGGGCTTTATTAGGACACAAGAATATAGGTAAGACTGGGTCCAAATGAACTATAACCTCATTATGAATTCAAGAATCCTCATGAATTTCAAGGAAGTAATGATCCAAGAGTGTTTATTTTGGCAATGCCATTTGCACTATTAAGTTAGTGAATGTCATGTCAAAAGAGAAAAGAATGTTCTACGGTGTGAGGTCTATTATCCTGAATAGAAAAATCTGTACCCATTAGAAAACAAGTCCCCATTCCTAGGACTGCCCTGGTGGTGCAGTGGTTAAGAAACCACCTGCCAATGCAGGGGACACAGGTTCGATTCCTGGGCAGAGAATATCTCACAAGCCGCAGAGCAATTAAGCCTGTGCGCCACAACTGTTGAGCCTGCACTCTAAAGCCCATGAGTCACAACTATTGAGCCGGCACTCTAGAGCCCATGAGCCACAACTATTGAGCCCGCATGCCACAACTACTGAAGCCCGCAAGCGTAGAGCCTGTGTTGTTGTTTATATCAGTAGTTTGTTCCTTTTGATTGCTGGGTAGTGTTCCATTGTACTGCTATACCACAATTTGTTTATATTGGCTTGGCCAAAAAGTTTGGGTTTTTCCATGACACCTAAACCAAATTATCCTTCCTCCCAGCAACTCCCTCTGTTCTCTCCTTTCCTATCTTTCTGAATAGCCTCTTCATGAATTTCAGAGAAGAAACATGCACTGTGCTTCCCTGTGCTGGAAAGTCTCTCCTAAGATGCACGGGATCTTTCATCTCTTCTCACCCAGGGCAGAGGCCTGTCCCTGTAGATGGCAAGGAGGGGTGGACCCACAAAAGTATCAACAGAGAAGCTGAGAGAGGAGGGGACTCACTAAAAATGGTTAAATATTGAGCCCTGCTCTTAGGTACTTGAGGCAGTGCAGGCAGGAGACAAGCTTGAGCCAAAGAGGGATTTATTGGTTCCTGTATTTAAAAAGCCCAGAGGCACCCTCACTTTAGGCAAATCTGGATCAGAGACTCAAAGGATATCATCATAACTCACTTTCTGTCCCTATCTCATCTGTGTTTCCCTTTGTACTGGCTTCATTCTTGTACTGGCTGATCCCATGTTGGAGCAAGTTGGCTCTCAGCAGTTCTTAGGCTTGTGTCTTTTTTTTTTTAATTATTATTTATTTATTTACTTATTTTTGGCGTATTGTGTCTTCAATGTGTATGGGCTTTCTCTAGTTGTGGTGAGCAGGGGCTACTCTTCATTGTGGTGCGCAGGCTTCTCTCTTTGGTGGCTTCTCTTGTTGTGGAGCATGGGCTCTAGGCACACAGGGTTCAGTAGTTATGGCTCTTGGGCTGTAGAGCACAGGCTCAGTAGTTGTGGCGCACGGGCTTAGTTGCTCCGTGGCATGTGGGATCTTCCTAGCCCAGGGCTTGAACCTGTGTCCCCTGCATTGGCAGGCGGATTCTTAACCACTGCACCACCGGGGAAGCCCAGGCTTGTATCTTTTTACTTTCAGGTCTACAAATAAAGAACTTCTTATTCTAACAATCCAGTGAAAGTTCTAAAACTGAGTCTCATTGGCTCTGGTTGGTCTAACTTGAGTCTCATGGCCATGCTTGAATCAATCAGTACAGCCAAGGAGATATTTTATCAGTTAGAGATGCCTTCAACTGCCGACAACAGAGAACTTGATAAAACAAAATGAAGTTCATGTTCCTTGTATTAAAAGATGTGTGGAATAGACAGCTACTGCTGATGATTCAATGGACTGACATTTTTTATAGTTCTTTGGCTTTTTCTTCATTATTACGAGATGGCTGCTGCAGTTCCAAAAAATCACATCCAGGTTCTAGGCAGGAAAAAGGATGTTACAGGCAGCAAATGTCCCTCTTAGAAGAAAGCAAAAGTTTTCATAAAAGCACCCAGCAGATTTCTGCTCATGACTCACTGATCATAACTGGGTCACAAGGCTAACCCTACCTTCCAGGGATGCTGAGGAGCCAAGTATTTTGCTCTTTCAGACTCTCCAGTTGAGTTAGGCTGTACTAGGGGTTGAGAATAGGGAATTAGATTAGCCAATTATGGGATCTGCCTCAGATGTAATGCTCTGATTGGCAAGGCCTGGTTTACAAGTCCACTTCTGGAGCTGGGGTGGACTCTTCTCCCCCAGGACAAATGAACTGAGCTTGATAGAGGAAAACTAGGTGCTGTAACATAAAAGGAGGAGTGGTTGCTAGTCAGGCAAAAATAAAATCTGTCCATTATACATGTTGAAGGCCAACTTGTGATCTGGCCTCCCCAGACGTGTACAGCATCTATCACTAGACATAAGAAAGCAAAAGTTACATGTATTTACCTCAGCGTTATCTTAGGTGATATTTCATGTCCCTTTCAATTCTAAAAGGTGAAGTAATAATAGTTACAATTACATGAATACCTCTAATTTATTTAATAATGGCTTAATTAAAAACTTCCTCCTAGGCTTCCTTGGTGGCGCAGTGGTTAAAACTCCACCTGCCAATGCAGGGGACACAGGTTCAATCCCTGGTCAGGGAAGATCCCACATGCTGCGGAGCAACTAAACCCATGTGCCACAAGTACTGATCCTGTGCTCTAGAGCCCACGTGCTGCAACTACTGAAGCTCCTGTGCCGAGAGCCCATGCTCCGCAACAAGAGAAGCCACTGCAATAAGAAACCCGTGCACCACAATGAAGAGTAGGCCCTACTCTACTCAACTACAGAAAACCTGCATGCAGCAATAAAGACCCAACGCAACCAATAAAAATAAAATTTAAAAATAAAAAACTTCCTCCTTCTTTCTTCCCTCCCTTACTCACAGCATCTGTTGGTGTGTTAAGGAATATCTGTTTTATTTAGAAGACTGTATTCAGATTGAGTAATATATGCTGAGAATTAGTGTTAGGTGCTTCCACATAAGTTGATTCTATTTATTTATTTTTTAATAAATCTTTTATCCTTTTTTTAAAAAAAATAAATTTACTTTATTTATTTACTTACTTATTGGCTGCATTGGGTCTTCGTTGCTGCACACGGGCTTTCTTTAGTTGTGGCGAGCGGGGACTACTCTTCATTGTGGTGCACGGGCTTCTCTTGTTGCAGAGCACAGGCTCTAGGCACATGGGCTTCAGTAGCTGTGGCTTGTGAGCTCAGTAGTTGCTCTCGGGATGTAGAGCACAGGCTCAGTAGTTGTGGTGAATGGGGTTAGTTGCGCCTTGGCATGTGGGATCTTCCCGGACCAGGGATGGAACCTGTGTTCCCTGCATTGGCAGGCAGATTCTTAATCAGTGTGCCACCAGGGAAGTCCCTATCCTTTTTAAAAACAACAAAAACAACAACTTATTTGGCTGTGTCGGATCTTAATTGCCGCATGTAGGATCTTCGATGTGGCATGCAGGATCTTTCGCAGCGTTGCAGCGCACGGGCTTCTTTCCAGTTGTGGCTTGCAGGTTTCAGAGCATGTGTGGCACTCAGGCTTAGTTGCCCCGCAGCATATGGAATCTTAGTTCCCCAACCAGGGATCCCCTGCACTGGAACGTGGATTCTTAACCACCGAACCACCAGGGAAGTCCCTACATTATTTTATGAAATCCTTATCATAGCAATCCATTTACTCACAAGGAAACTGAGGCTAGACAACTTGTTCATGGTCTTGTGATCCATATGTTCCAAGCTAAGTGTTTCCTTACTCCAAAAATAATATTCTTCTTGCCACACCACAGCTGCAGTACAACTTCCGCAGAACAGACTGGGCCCATTCCAATGAAATCAGGTCATTGGGACAGTTTTTTGAATATTCCAAAAACTTTTCTTTTCCTCCACGTAAAAGTGAATAAAGTGCTGGGACTTCCCTTGTGGTCCAGTGGTTAAGAATCTGCCTTCCCTGCAGGGGATGCAAATTTGATCCCTGGTTGGGGAACTAAGATCCCGCATGCCTCGGTGCATCTAAACCTGTGTGTCACAACTACTGAGCCTACACACTCTAAGGCCCATGCACCACCACTAGAGAGACGGAGCACCTCAACTACTGAGCCCACGTGCCTCAGCGAAGATCCTGTGTGCTGCAACTAAGACCTGATGCAACCAAATGAATAAATTAAAAAAAAAATTTTTTTTTTTAAAGTGAATGAAGTGCCAATCACTCTTGGACAAGGTCCTGAGCCTCTTCAAGAGGCAATCCTCTACCTTAATTCAAGTGTGGTTATTCAGGATGCCTTTGTTGACTTAAAAAAAAAAGTGCACATGTGAGAGTTACGAGTTGAGTTTTATTTGGGGCAAAATGAGGACAGCAGCCCGGGAGACAGCATCTCAGATAGCTCTGGGAAACTGTTCCAAAGAGGCGGGGAGAAGATTAGTATACATGTAATCTTGGTAAAGGAGGAGTACGTGCAATCAAGTACATATTTTTGTAGGGGGTTTCTGCTAGTCACAAGAAGCAGACATCACCATGTAGGGATTTCGTGCTTTTCTAGATATGAGGAGATGCAAGGGTTGGGCTCATAAAATCAGCTCCTGAAGACATCTAACTATCTAAAGACCTGTTCCATCCACCCGTTTTCCAAAGCACAGAGCACCTCATTCCTGGTCTCTACCCTAAATTGCCTTCAGGGCATGTTGAAAGTCAGCAGCTGCAGCAGCACATGTGATTTATTCCTTATAGTAGAGATAGATGGCAAGTGCCAATTTATAGTTGACACCTGGCATGGGTTTAGTGACTTTTTCCAGCTGGATTCTCCAAGGGTTCCAACTAGCGTAGTGCCCGGAAGCAAAAAAAAAAGTCTACCCAAGCACGGGCTCCCTTGGCCTCTAACAATCCTCAGGGTGGAGGTGCCCTCCATTATGCACAAAGAAGCAGAACTGGTTTCCTGCCACCACAGCAGACAGTACTGAGCAGGGTGTTCCCAGGGAGGGATTAGAAAGACTAATCTGTCAAGCCTGCTGGGCCTGGCTGCCAGGGACCTCCTTTGATTCCTAAGTGTGGCATTCTAGGGTGGAGGTAGGAGTGCATTTTCCTAATTCCTCCCTTGGCAGAAACTCAGCTGGCTGAATAGAGCGTCTTCTGCCATTGCTGTGCACTTAGCACGAACTTCTTCTTAATGTATGGTTGACTAGGCAGATGGTAGCTCCTTTTTAAAAATCCAGGTTGTAAACTCATACACATGAGTGTATATGAGATAACATAGCACTCTCAATAAAACACTCAATAAATGTATAAGGTTCTTTTTAGAATAAATTTTCTTCATATTGCAATGATCAGTTGTACAATAACAATTGAACACTTATAGACACTTCTAGCATTTATTTTTTTTTTATAAATTTATTTATTTACTTTATTCTTATTAGCTGCACTGGGTCTTCACTGCTGCATGTGGGCTTTCCCTAGTTGTGGCGGACAGGGGCTACTCTTCGTTGTGGTGCTCAGGCTTCTCATTGTGATGGTTTCTCTTGTTGCGGAGCACGGGCTTTAGGTGTGCAGGCTTCAGTAGTTGTAGCACTCAGGCTCAGTAGTTGTGGCGCATGGGCTTAGTTGCTCCACAGCATATGGGATCTTCCTGGACCAGGGATGAAACCCGTGTCCCCTGCATTGGCAGGTGGATTCTTAACCACTGTGCCACGAAGGAAGTCCTAGCATTTATTGTTAGTTGGGGTGAGTTATGCCCAACTATTACATATATGAGAAAAAAATCTGAACTCTTATTAGATATTATTCTGATTTCAATTTAAAAAGAAAAATGTCACGACTTCCCTGGTGGTCCAGTGGTTAAGACTCCACGCTCCTAATGTAGGGGACCTGGGTTCAATCCCTGGCCAGAGAACTAGATTCTACATGCTACAACAAAAGATCCTGCATGCCACAACTAAATATCCCGCACATGGCAATGAAAATCCTGCATGCCTCAACTAAGACCTGGCACAGCCAAATAAATAAATACTGAAAAGAAAAATGTCTAATATACTTCCTTCTAGCTTTAGAATTAATGTCATTGAAAAGTGACCTAAATTAAAAATTTAGACCTAATTTCCTAAAATTCCAAGTGCCATTTAAAAAAATCTGCTACTCTTTGTGACTACTGATTTGATCAATCATTAATCATTTCAGAACTGTGGAAACAAAATAAAATGGAGAAATAAATTATTATGTAATATTCCAGTTTCAAAATTTTCTATTTAAAATGATCAAAAGTTTGCTCTGGTAAAGCAATCTTGAGAAGGAAAGATGGAGTTGGTGTAATTAGACTTCCTGACTTCAAACTATACTACAAGGCCACAATGATCAAGACAGTATGGTACTGGCACAAAAACAGAAAGGAAGATCAATGGAACACAATAGAGAACGCAGAGGTAAACCCAAGCACATATGGGCACCTTATCTTTGACAAAGGAGGCAAGAATATACAATGGAAAAAAGACAGCCTCTTCAATAAGTGGTGCTGGGAAAATTGGACAGCAACATGTCAAAGAAGGAAATTAGAACACTTCCTAACACCATACACAAAAATAAACTCAAAATGGATTAAAGACCTGCATGTAAGGCCAGAAACTGTAAAACTCCTAGAGGAAAACATAGGCAGAACACTCTATGACATACATCAAAGCAAGATCCTTTTGGACCCACCTCCTAGAATCATGGAAATAAAATCAAGAATAAACAAATGGGACCTCATGAAACTTAAAAGCTTTTGCACAGCAAAAGAAACCATAAACAAGACTAGAAGGCAACCCTCAGAATGGGAGAAAATACTTGCCAATGAAGCAATGGACAAAGGATTAATCTCCAAAATATATAAGCAGCTCATGCAGCTTAATACCAAAAAAGCAAATAACCCAATCCACAAATGAACGGAAGACCTAAATAGACATTTCTCCAAAGAAGACATACAGATGGCCAACAAACACATGAAAAGATGCTCAACATCACTAATCATCAGAGAAATGCAAGTCAAAGCCACAATGAGGTATCACCTCACACCAGTCAGAATGGCCATCATCAAAAAATCTAGAAACAATAAATGTTGGAGAGGGTGCGGAGAAAAGAGAACTCTCCTGCACTGTTGGTGGGACTGTAAGTTGGTACAGCCACTATGGAAAACAGTTTGGAGGTTCCTTAAAAAACTAAGACTAGAACTGCCATATGATCCAGTCATCCCACTGCTGGGCATATACCCAGAGAAAACCATAATCCAAAAACAAACATGTACTGTAATGTTTATTGCAGCACTATTTACAATAGCCAGGACATGGAAGCAACCTAAACGCCCAGCAACAAATGAATGGATAAAGAAGATGTGGCACATATATACAATGGACTATTACTCAGCTATAAAAAGGAATGAGATGGAGCTATATGTAATGAGGTGGATAGACCTAGAATCTGTCATATAGAGTGAAGTAAGCCAGAAAGAGAAAAACAAATATTGTATGCTAACTCATATATATGGAATCCAAAAAAAAAAAAATGGTACTGATGAATCCAGTGACAGGACAAGAATAAGGATGGAGATGCAGAGAATGGACTGGAGGACGTGGGGTTGGAGGGCAGGGGGTGAAGGGGAAGCTGGGACGAAGTGAGAGAGTAGGATAGACATATATACACTACCAACTGTAAAACAGATAGCTAGTGGGAAGTTGCTGTATAACAAAGGGAGATCAACTTGATGATGGGTGATGCCTTAGAGGGCCAGGAAGGGGAGGATGGGGGAGGGTCGAGGGAGGGAGGGGATATGGGGATATGTGTATAAATACAGCTGATTCACTTTGGTATACCTCATAAGCTGGTAGAAGAGTGTATAGCAATTATATTCCAATAAAGAGCTTAAAAAAAAAAGTTTGCTCTGGTAAAGTCACTGACCTTAATACATTAATATTACAAATTACAGCTATAAAATATATTCATTCAAATTTTCCTGAAAAGAAAAAATACTATCAACAAATACTGAACTCTAGGTGATGATATGTATGCTGAACTATTGAGAGGGAAGTTTATTAATGTTTGCAATTTCCTTTGAAAGACACCTGCATACTGATATTCACTGCAGCACTATTTACAACAGCCAAGATATGGAAGCAACCAAAACGTCCAACAACAGATGAATTAACAAGTAGATGTGGGGTGTGTGTGTGTGTGTGTGTGTGTGTGTGTGTGTGTGTGTATGTGTGTGTGTATTTATAATAGAATATTACTGAGCCAGAAAAAAAATGGAAGCTTGCCACTTGTGACAACATGGATGGATATAGAGGGCATTACGCTAAGTGAAATAAGTCAAAGACAAATACTGTATGTTATCACTTATATGTGAAATCTAAAAAATAAACAAATTTAATTAATATTGTACATCAACTATATTTCAATTTTAAAAAGAATACATAATGATATCAAATAATCACATGGAAAGGTACTAAACATCAACAGTCATCAAAAAATGTAAATTAAAAGCACAATAAGGTACCATTTCCTATGCATCGGAATGGCCACAGTGAAAAAACTCTAACAGTGTTAACTGTTAGCAAGAATATGGAACAACTTGACCTGTAATACATCGCTGGTAAAACAGTACAACCACTTTGGAAGACTTAGTAGTTTCTAATGAACTTTTTTTTTCTTTGGCCAGGTGTGAGGCATGCGAGATCCTAGTTCGCTGACCAGGGATGGAACCCATGGCCCCTGTGGTGGAAGTGTGGAGTCTTAACCACTGGACCACCAGGGAAGACCCCTCTAATGAACTTAAATATACCTTTACCCTATGACCTAATAGTTCTACTTTTAGGTATCTACCAAAGAGAACTAGAAGCATGTGTCTACACAAATAGTCATAGCAGTGAGTGTTATAAAGGTCCCAAATTGGAAACAAACTAAAAGTACATAAACAGAAGAATGGGTTTTTAAATTGTGGTGTAATCCATGAAGGAAATAATTGATAAACTTTACTTCATTAAAATTAAAAACTTGGCTCTGCGAAACACAGTTATCAAGAGAATTAGAAGAGAAACCATGGACTGGGAGAAAATATTTGCAAAAGACACATCTGACAAAGGACTAGTATCCAAAATACACAAAGAACTCTGAAAACTAACAATAAGAAAACCTGATTTTAAAATGGGCCAATAGACCTCCCTGGTGGTGCAGTGGTCAAGAATCTGCCTGCCAATTCAGGGGACACGGGTTCCATCCCTGGTCGGGGAAGATCCCACATGCCCTGGAGCAACTAAGCCCGTGCACCACAACTACTGAGCCTGCGCTCTAGAGCCTGAGAGCCACTACTACTGAAGCCTACGCACCTAAAGCCTGTGCTCTGCAGCAAGAGAAACCACCAAAATAAGAAGTCCGCACACCGCAATCAAGAGTAGCCCCCACTCACTGCAACTTGAGAGAAAGACTGCACACAGCAACGAAGACCCAACACAGCCAATAAATAAATAAATAAATTTATTTAAAAAATAAAAAAATAAAATGGACCAAAAACCTTAACACCAAAGATTACAAAGAACAAATAATCATGAAAATTTGCTCCATATACATCATCAGGAAAATGCAAATTAAAACAACAATAAGATATTATCACACATCTATTCGACTGGTGTTCAAAATCCAGAACACTGACAACCCCAAACGCTGGTGAGGATATAGAGCAATAGGGATTTTTATTCATCGCTGATGGGAATGCAAAATGGTATAGCCACTTTGGAAGACAGTTTGGTGGTTCCTTACAAAACTAAGTATACTCTTACCAAACAATCAAGCAATCATGCTCCTTGGTATTTATCCAAAAGAGTTGAAAACGCATATCCACCCAAAAACCTGCACAAGGAGGTTCAAAGCATCTTTATCCATAATTGCTAAAACTTGGAAGTAACCAAGATGTCCTACAGTAGATGAATGGATACATAAACATAACCCAGATAAAGAAATATCATTTAGCACTAAGAAGAAATGAACTATCAAGCCATGAAAAGACATGGAGGAATTTTAAATGCATATTACTAAGTGAAAGAAGCCAATCTGAAAAGGCTACATACTATGTGATTCCAACTGTATGACATCATGGAAAAGGCAAAACTACAGAGACAGTGAAAAGATCAATGGTTGCCAGGGATTTGAAAGGGTAGGAGGTAGGAGGTGGGGGATGGAGAAAATGAATAGACAGAGGACAAAGGATTTTTAGGGCAGTGAAAATATTGTGTATGATATTATATAAAGATGGATACATGTCATTATATATTTGTCCAAAACCATACAATATACAACACCAGGAATAACACCTTAGGTGAACTATGAACTTCGGGGATTATGATGTATCAATGTAGGGTCATCCTTGGTAAAAAAAAAAATGTACCATTTTGGTGAGTGATGTTGATAATGGGGGAGGCTACGCATGTGTAGGGGCAGCAGATATAAGGAAAATCTCTTTACTTTCCCCTCAGTTTTATTGTAAACCGAAAACTGTTCTAAAAAGTAAAGTCTTAGAAAATGTGGTATATTCATATAATGAAATACTACTCAGCAACTAAAAGGAACATACTACTGAAATTAGCAACAACACAGATAAATCCTTGAAGTGTGCCGAGTGAAAGGATCCAGGCATAAAATAGGATATTACTGTATGATTCTATATATGTGAAGTCCAGGACCAGGCTAAACAAAGCTATGGGGACAGAAATCAGAAGTGTGTTTCCTTGGAAAGAGGGGGAACAGACTGCAAAGGGCATGAAGAAACCTCCTGGGTGACAGAAGTTCTCTATCTTTTTTTCAGGTGGTGGTTAGAGAGGAATATAAGACTGTCAAAACATAAGATTGATCGCTTAAGATCTACACGTGTAATTTTACCTTTATTACCTCAATTTAAAATAGAGAGGGGGGCTGGAGGAGAAGAAACATGATTACTGTGCTCCAGCAGCTCCTGCCCTCAGCCCCACCTCCACCTTCTCTCTGGCAGCTCCCTAGTTTGGGGGCTTGTTTGTTTATTTTTTATTTGGGGGTAGAGGGGAAAGAAGAACAAATGCACGTGTTTTTACTGGATGTGGAGTCTGGCTATGAGAGTAGTATACATGTTTATGAGGCTGATGATTGCTGTGGAAGTATTGCTTGAAATGCTGTGTATTACTGACTCCTGCAAACAAGTGTTTGGAGGAATTTGGTTATAAGGGTAGGGCTGAGGCAATCTTCTCCCAGAAAAACAAATTTTAATTGCTCTAAAAGTTTTTCCAAGCAACTTTCAGACTTAGAATAGCATAAGTATGTTCAGAACTATCCTTAGACCTAATATGAAAAATGTAGCTACCTGATAAATGTGATTTTCTAATTTCTTATATAATGTGACAATACCTTCAGATCAACACTTTTTCTTCTGATGAAATAATCACTCCTTCTTAGAGCACCCAGATAACAAAAATATTAAGCTTCGTTTCATTTCACACATTTCACTTCATTAGCTGTTTTACGTGACTTCTATTAGTAAAACTTATTCCTCTTTAATAGTAAGCTGGGAGGGGACTTCCCTGGTGGTCCAGTGGCTCAGACTCTGTGCTTGCAATGCAGGGGGCCCGGGTGCAGTCCCTGGTCGGGGAACTAGATCCCACATGACCCAACTAAGGGTTTGAATGCCACAACTAAAGATCCCATGTGCCACAACTAAGAACTGCAGCAGCCAAATAAATAAATCAATATTTAAAAAAGTAAAGATGAGAATATATAAGTTAGATGCATTATCCTGTTTCTGCCAGCTGTATTTTGCCAATAAAATTTAAAAATTTTGCCAAAATAAGCATAGGTTTGAAGATATTCTCTCATTTAACATCCAAATTACCTTATTTTTTACTTTTTTTCTCACAAGCTTATTTCTCATCTCTTTTTTCATTCTATGCTCTTCAGATAGTAAAACCTGCAACAACAATAACAACAAAAAACAACCACATAAACCTCAAAATTTTCACTTAACTTGCATGGGCCCCAAGTCAAGAAAATATAAAAGACTTAAAGGTTCTCTTTTTGGCCCTGTGTTACTCCTATTTTTTGACAATATATCACAACTTGTTAAGCATAGCCATAAGCAGTTCATTTTCAGATTATTTACCCAAAACAGTAAAATGATACAGAGCTCTAACATGTCTTAGAAAGAAGTCTCTGCATTTAACTAAGTTCCAGTTAACACACATGTATTTTAGACTACATTGATGGAATTTATAATCATGACTAATGTGTAATATTTCAGTGCTTGACAAAATTCCAGTAGTATCCTAATAGATTAAATTGTACACAGAAAACTTTGCTAATTTGAAGTGTATGAAAGGGGATGTAAGAAAAGAATTTTATGTGAGTTCATTTATCTTTATTAAATAATAATAAGGAATTTGTCAACTTTACCATAAGAAGAGGAAGAAGAGGAGGATGAGGGGAAGAGAGGAGAAGAGGAGGAAAAGAGGAAGAGAAAGAAGGGAGGGGGAAGAATAAGGAAGGAAAGAGCCAGAAGGAGGAGAAGGACAAGGTAGAAGGAGAAAGGAAAAGTGGAAAAGACAGAAAATGGGGAATGAAAAGAATTAGAGAGAAAATGACAAATAGAAAAGATCCAAAGTAAAAAACGTGAAAGAACTTTTAAGTGTGGGGATTAGATGAATGTACAAATGATATAGGAAGTTAGGTGATGGGTAACCTGGGAGTTTATTATATTATTCTATTTACTTTTTATGTGTTCGAAACTTTCCGTAATAAAAGGTGTTTTTAAAAATGAAATCAAATAGTGTAATTTACCATAGTAACAGAATTAAGGAGAAAAAGCATGTAACTATCTCAGTAAATATAAAGAATGCATTTCATAAAATTTAACACTTGTTCATGATAAAAACTCTGAGCAAACTAAAAATTGAAAGGAAATTTAATCTGATAAGGCTGTATGTAAAATCGTATATCTGACATCAAACTTAATGGTGAAATATTTAACACTTCCCTCTAAAACTGAAACAAAGCAAAGATGTCCATTCTTATCTCTACTATTTACCACTATACTGGTGGTCTTAGCCAGTACAGTAAGGCAAGGAAAAGGAAAAGGGATTAATACTGTAAGAAAAAAAGTAAAACTTTCTTTTTTGCAGATGACATGATTATGTATGTAGAAAATCCAAGGAAATCTGCAAATACATTACTAGAAATAATAAGTGAATTTGGCAAGCTTACAGGATACAAATTCAATACGCAAAATTTTATTACTACTAGCAATGAACAATTCAAAATTAAAATAAAACAATGCTATTTTAAAATAACCAAAAATACCTAGAATAGTTTTAATGAAACTGTGCAAAACTTCTACACTAAAACAAGACACTGCTGAGAGAGACTAAAGAAGACCTAAACGGATGAAGAGATAAATACCATGTTCATGGATTAGAAGACTTAATGTTGTTAAGATGACAATTCTCACAATATGTTCTATAGATTCAATGCAATCCCAATAAAAACCCCAAGAGGGCTTTTTTGGTTGAAATTGACAACTTATTTTAAAATTTATATGGAAGTGGATAGAACTCAGAATAACTAAAACAATACTGACAAAGAAGGGCAAAGCTCGGGGGCAAACTTTACCTAATTTCAAGACTTACTAAAATAGAAAGCTATAGCAATGAAAGACAAGGTAGTAGTGGCATTAGGATGGACAAATAGATCAGTAATACAGAACAGAGTCCAAAAATAGACCTACACATATATACCACATATTAATTTTTTTCCTTTAAGAACTTTTATTGAGATACAATTGACATACAATAAACTGCATATATTTAAAGTGTACAATTTGATAATTTTTTTCTTATTAGTAATCTATATATGGCAATCCCAATCTCCCAATTCATTCCTCCCCACCCCTCATCCCACCCCCACTTTCCCCACTTGGTGTCCATATGTTTGTTCTCTATATCTGGGTCTCTATTTCTGCCTTGCAAACCAGTTGATTTGTCCCATTTTTCTAGATTCCACATATATGTGTTAATATACAATATTTGCTTTTCTCTTTCTGACTCACTTCATTCTGTATGACAGTCTCTGAGTCCATCCATGACTCTACAAATGTCCCAATTTTGTTCCTTTTTACAGCTGAGTAGTATTCCATTGTATATATGTACCACATCTTCTTTATCCATTCATCTGTTGATGGACATTTAGGTTGCTTCCATGTCCTGGCTATTGTAAATAGTGCTGCAATGAACATTGGAGTCCATGTGTCTTTTTGCATTATGGTGTTCTCTGGGTATATGCCCAGCAGTGGGATTGCTGGGTCATATGGTAATTCTATTTTTAGTTCTTCAAGGAACCTCCATACTGTTCTCCATAGTGGCTGTATCAATTTACATTCCCACCAACAGTGCAAGTGTTCCCTTTTCTCCACACCCTCTCCATATATTAATTTTAACAAAATAATCAAAGCAATTCAATGAAGGAAGAAAAAGTTTCCCAATACACAGTGCTGAAACAACTGCATATCTATGGGAGAAAGAAAATGAACATCAAACACCCTTCAATTTCACTGCATATTAAACAAAAATTAATTTGATATGCATCATAGGCCTAAATGTGAAAGCTAAAATTCTAAATCTTTCAGAAGAAAATATAGGAAAATATATTTGTAACCTGGGGGTAGAGGAATGGGAAGTCAGAAAACATTTTTCATACAGAACACAAAAAGCACTATATGTTAAAAAAAAAAATCACCCTCCCCCCACCCCCCAAAAAAGTGGGTAAATTGGACTTCATAAAAATTTAGAACTCAGCAATAAAAAAGTATCAGCTGAATACATACAACACAGACAAATCTCACAGATATAATGTTTAGTAAAAGAAGCCAGATATAAGTAGCACATATTATACAGTTTGTTTTATGAATTTCAGAAACATAGAAAACTAATTTCATTTGACAGAAATAAAAACAGTCATTGTATTGGGCAGAGAGGAATGGGGTACTGATCAGAAAGGGTCCCAAGGGAATTATCTGGGGTGACAAAAATACTCTTTAACTTGCCCTGGATGAAAGTTACAGGGTTGTATAAATTTGTCTAACTTCATTCAGCTGTACACTTAAGATCTATATATTTTACTCTAGGTAAAGTATACCTCAATCGAGGATAGTTTAAAATAAATCCTTTTACAAATCATGTATCTTGATAAAAAGGATTTGTATCCAGAATATATAAAGAACTCATCCAACTCAACAATAAAAAGACAACCCAATTCAAAAATGGGCAAAGGATTTGCAATACATTTCTCCAAGGATATACAAATAGCCAAGAAACACATAAAAAGATACTCACTATCATTAGTCATTAAAGAAATGTAAATCAAAACCACAATGAGATACTACCTCACACCAATTGAATGGCTATTATCAAAAAAACAAGTTTTGATTACCAATGGCATTTTTTACAGAACTAGAACAAAAAATCCTAAAATTTGTATGGAGACACAAAAGACCTCAAATAACCAAAGCAATCTTGAGGGGAAAAAATGGAGCTGGAGGAGACAGACTCCCTGACTGCAGACTATACTACAAAGCTACAGTAATCAAGACAGTACGGTACTGGCACAAAAATGGAAATATAGATCAATGGAACAGGATAGAAAGCCCAGAGATAAACTATGGTCAACTAACCTATGACAAAGGAGCCAAGGATATACAGTGGAGAAAAGACAGCCTTTTCAATAAGTGGTGCTGGGAAAACTGGACAGCTAATGTAAAAGAATGAAATTAGAACACTCCCTAACACCATACACAAAAATAAACTCAAAATGTATTAAAGACTTAAATGTAAGGCCAGACACTATAAAACTCCTAGAGGAAAACATAGGAAGAACACTCTTTGACATAAATCACAGCAAGATCTTTTTTGACCCACCTCCTAGTGTAATCGAAAAATAAATAAATAAATAAATAAATAAGTGGAATTTAATGAAACTTATAAGCTTTTGCACAGCAAAGCAAACTATAAGCAAGACGAAAAAACCCTCAGAATGGGAGGAAATATTTGCAAATGAATCAACAAAGGATTAATCTCCAAAATATATAAACAGTTCATGCAGCTCAATATCAAAAGGGCAGATAACCCAATCCAGAAATGGGGAGAAGACCTAAATAGGCATTTCTCCAAAGAAGACATACAGATGGCCAAGAGGCACATGAAAAGCTGCTCAACATCACTAACTATTAGAGAACTGCAAATCAAAGCTACAATGAGGTACCACCTCACACCGGTTAGATTGGACAGCATCAGAAAATCTACAAACAGTAAATGCTGGAGAGGGTGTGGAGAAAAGGGAACGCTCTTGCATTGTTGGTGGGAATGTAAATTGATACAGCCACTATGGAGAACAGTATGGAGGTTCCTTGAAGAACTAAAAGTAGAATTACCATATGACCCAGCAATCCCACTGCTGGGCATATACCCAGAGAACACCATAATGCAAAAAGACACATGGACTCCAATGTTCATTGCAGCACTATTTACAATAGCCAGGACATGGAAGCAACCTAAATGTCCATCAACAGATGAATGGATAAAGAAGATGTGGTACATATATACAATGGAATACTACTCAGCTGTAAAAAGGAACAAAATTGGGACATTTGTAGAGTCATGGATGGACCCAGAGACAGTCATACAGAGTGAGGTGAGTCAGAAAGAGAAAAGCAAATATTGTATATTAGCACATATATGTGGAATCTAGAAAAATGGAACAAATCAACTGGTTTGCAAGGCAGAAATAGAGACCCAGATGTAGAGAACAAACATATGGACACCAAGTGGGGAAAGTGGGGGTGGGATGAGGGGTGGGGAGGAATGAATTGGGAGATTGGGATTGCCATATATAGATTACTAATAAGAAAAAAATTATCAAATTGTACACTTTAAATATATGCAGTTTATTGTATGCCAATTGTATCTCAATAAAAGTTCTTGAAAAATAAAAAAAAGAAGCACCAGTATAAGCAATACGGAAGCTTTAGCTGACAGCATCTTACACGATACAAAACTTATCTGTCATAAATCAAAGTTCATACTATTAACATGGTGGCCGGGCTGCATTAGTATAAAGTGTGAGTGGAAATTTTCATGGGTTTGTAATGAACTAAAAGAGGAAGAGTCAAAATATCTACACATGCTTTCATCATATCTTTGAGACTTAACTGTAGTGATGTCATGAGAAAGCTAAAGAACACCTAACTGGGAAAAAGAACTTGGAAAGGAATAGATACATGTATATGTAAAACTGAATCACTTTGTTGTACACCTGAAACTAACACAATGTTGTTAATCAACTGTACTCAAATATAAAATAAAAAAGTTAAAAATTAAAAAAAAAAAAACAAAAAAAACCCCACAAAAAACAATACAAAACAAGACAAAAAAAAACAAGTTTTGGAGGATATAGAAAAATTGGAGCCCTTGTGTATTATTGATAGAAATGTAAAATAGTACAGCCACTATGGAAAACAGCACAGCAGTTTCTCAAGAAATTAAAAACAGATTTATATATGATGCAGCAACTCCATTTCTAGGCATACACAAAAAGAATTGAAGAAAGGGTCTTGAAGAAATATTTGTACATCCATGTTCATAGCAGTGTTATTCATAAAGCCAAACGGTAGAGGCAACCCAAGGGTCCATCGACAAGTGAATGCATAAGTAAAATGTGGTGTATATATACAATGGAATATTATTATTATTTTATGATGATGATGATGATGATGCCCCACCACATGGCATGCAGGATCAACCAGGGATCAAACCTGTGCCCCCTGCAGTGGAAGCACAGAGTCTTAACCACTGGACTGCCAGAAGTCCTACAATGGAATATTATTCAACCTTAAAAAGAAAGGAAATTGTGACACATGCTGCAACATGAAGTTTTGAGGACATTATGCTAAGTGAAATAAGCCAGTCACAAAAAGACAAATACTATATGATTCCATTAATATGAGACCAGAGTCACCAAATTCATAGAGCCAGAAGGTAGAATGGTGGTTGAGGGGAGAGGAGAATGGGGAGTTGCTTAATGGGCAAAGTTTCAGGTTTGCAAGGTGAAGTTTTGGAAACTGGTTGCACCACAATGTGAATATACTTAACATTAATGAACTATATACCTAAAATTGTTATGAAGGTAAATTTTATGTTTTGTGTATTTTACCATAAATAAAAACAAAAATTAAAAAAGAGGGAAAAAATTATTTCAAAATTTAAAACAAAGCACATGAGATACTACTTTATACCCATTAGAATGGCAATATTAATATTAATAACAAAATGGAAAATGTTGGAACAAGTGTTGGAAAATATGAGAAAGTTCGTAGTTCCTCAAAAAGTTAAACACAGAGTTACCAGCAATTCTACTTCTTAAGTATATACTTAAGAGAAATGAAGACATGTTCACACAAAAACTTACACACAAATGTTCATAGCAGCTTTATTCATAATGATAAAAAAGTGTAAACAACTCAAATACCCATCAACTGATGAACAAATAAATACAATGTGATATATCCATACAATGGAATATTATTCAGCCATAAAAAGGAACTAAGTACTGATACATGCTATAATATGGGTGAACGCTGAAAATATTATGCTAAGTGAAAGAAGCTGGACACAAAAGTTCACATATTATATGATTCCAATTATATAAAATATCCAGAATAGACAAATACATAGAGACAGAAAGTACATTAGTAGTTGCCAGGGGATGGGAGAGTGTGGGAATTGGAATTAAGTGCTAATCGCTTGGGTTTTTGGGGGGTGTGGGGGGGGAAAGCAAATATTCTGCAGTTAGATAGTGGTGATGATTGCACAACATGGTGAATATACTAAAAACTAATTAAGGGCTTCTCTGGTGGCACAGTGGTTAAGAATCTGCCTGCCAATGCAGGGGACACAGGTTCAAGCACGGGTCTAGGAATATCCCACATGCAGCAGATCAACTAAGCCTGTGTGCCACAGCTACTGAGCCTGTGCTCTAGACCCCGTGAGCCACAACTACTGAGCCCACGTGCCACAACTACTGAAGCCCATGCACCTAGAGCCTGTGCTCTGCGACAAGAGAAGCCACCGCACTGAGAAGCCCGCATACTGCAATGAAGAGTAACCCCAGCTCTCCAAAACTACAGAAAGCCCTCACACAGCAACAAAGACCCAATGCAGCCAATAAATAAAACAAAATAAATAAGTAAACAAATAAATAAAAATAAAAACTACATAAGTGTCCACTTTTAAATGGTGCGTTTTATGTTATGAGGATTATATCTCAATAAAACAAAAAATGAACCTTCTTCATTTCACTGAGTTTGTCAGTGAAAACACAACAGAAACTTTATTTTTCTTATTTTCCAGATAAAACATTTGAGCAATATATTCAACATAAATTTCCAATTTTGCATTTGCAAATCCTCCACCCCTTTTCCTTTAATGGTGTTTCTCATCCTAGCCCCTAATTTCTCAAGTTAAAACTTGCTTGAGGACTTCCTAGGTGGCGCAGTGGGTAAGAATCTGCCTGCCAATGCAGGGGATATGGATTCAATCCCCGCCTCAGGAAGATTCCCACATGCCGCAGAGCAACTAAGCCTGTGAGCCACAACTATTGAGCCCATGTGCTGCAACTACTGAAGCCCACGTGCCTAGAACCCGTGCTCTACAACAAGAGAGGCCACTGCAATGAGAAGCCTGTGCACCACAACGAAGAGCAGCCCCCGCTCACTGCAACTAGAGAAACAGCAACAAAGACCCAACACAATCAATAAAATAAATAAATAAATAAATTTATTAAAAAAAAAAAAAAAACTTGCTTGAAATCTTCCTGAGTCTGCAAATAACTGTAAGGTACTTCTCTAAAGCAGCCTACCTTACATCATCTCCAATCCCTCTCAAACTTTAAAACACAAATGTGAAGTAATAGGGATTTGTACAATAAAATAAAAAGCCACGAGAGGGCACTGTGTCCCTTCTGGTTTGCAGTAAAGATTTCTGTCCAGAAATACTTTTTATCTTAAAGATTATGCTTTAGAGAGTAAAGTCCAGAATGCTTGTCTATTCACCTGGTCAAACCATTCATTAGCTGAGTGGTTTGAAGAAAGTCTTTCAGCCTCTGGGTTTCAGCTTCCACATTTGCATAATGTGGGGGGTTGGCTACATGATTTCCAAGCTTCTGTCAACTCTAAAATTCCTATACTTCCTTAAAACAAGGATGACATCTGGAAAAATAGTAAGAATTATACCTGCTTTATCATTTTCTCCAGTTTACTCAAACTGTTTCCTTTTCCCATCTCCTCTATTTCTATATTTCCAGCTAAAATATTAGAGCAACTCGGGACATTTCTGCCTTAAGCACCCTTTACTTACAATTTATAAAAACATGATACATAAACACTCTCAGAGCACTTTCCCAGTTTCACCAATCATTTTCTCTTTTGATTCTTATGACAAATCAGGTTTGTAGGTATTATCTCCAATGTACCTGGTGAGGAAACTGAAGCCTGGAAGAATTCAGTGAATTGCCCACAGAAACATAGGTAGCAAGTTACAGCACCTGGCCTTCCAACTCCAAAGCCTGCTCTCTTCATAAAAATATTCAATGTCTGTGTGAAGATACAGGTTTTGTGGGGCCTGAAGTATACACATTTATGCTGTCTGTACAGTTTTCCATCACAGCTGTAACAAATAACCACACATTTAGTGGCTTAAAACAACATAGATATATTATCTAAGTTTTGCAGGTCACAAGTTCAATATAGACCTCACTGGGCTAAAATCAAGGTGTCAAGAGGGCTGTGTCCCCTTCTGGAGGCTCTAGAGGAGAGTCTGTTTCTTTGCCCTTCCCAGCTTCTAAATGCCACCTGCATTCCTTGGCTGGTGCCCTCCTTCCTCCATCTTAAAAGCCAGCAACAGCAGGTCAAGTCCTCACACTGCATCACTGACCTGTCTGCCTGCGCTCTCCCACTTTTAAGGACTCTTAATTACATTGGGCCCAGACAATCCAGGATGATCTCCCTATTTTAAGGCCAGCTGACTAGCAAATTTAATTCTATCTGCAACCCTAATTCCCCTTTGTCATCTAATACAACATACAGATTCCAAGGATTAGGACATGGACATCCTGGGGGACGGGGTTGCCTTCTATCATACTGGCTCTCTTTAAGATATATAATGTTTACATTATAAACAGACATGATTCTCTTAACACAAGGAGAAAACTTCATTAAATTCATGGAAAATCTACTTCTCCATATTTACTTATTTGGTTTATTTATTGAGGTAAATTCATATAACTTAATCATTTTAAAGTATACATTGCAGTGGTATTTAGTACATTCATAATGTTGTGCAACCACCAACAGCCACCTATATCGAGTTCCAAGTCATTTTCATTACCCTAAGAGAAACCCCATATCCATTAAGCAGTCGCTTTCCCAGCCTCTTGCAACATGAATCTGCTTTCTGTCTTTCTAGATTTACCGATTCTGGATATTTAACAAAATGGAATCATACAATTTCTGACCTTTTTGTGTCTGGCTACTCTCACTTATCTTTCCAAGGCTCATCCATTTGATAGCATGTACCAGTACTCCATTCTTTTTTGTGACCAACAAATATTCCATTGTAGGGCTATACCACATTTGTTTACCCATATATTTAATGATGCACATTGGGTTGTTTTCAACTTTTGGCTATTGTGAATAGTGTGTGCTATGAAACTCCTGTATAAGTATTTGTTTGAATACCTGTTTTCAATTTTGGGGGTATATGCTTAGAAGTAGAATTGCTGGATCATATGGTAATAGAACTTTTGAGGAACCACCATACTGTTCCACAGTGGCTATACCATTTTACATCCCCAAGAACAATGTACAAGTTTTCATATTTCTCCACATTCTTGCCAATACTTATTTTCCTAAAAAATTATTATGGCCATCTAGTTGGTATAGAGTGGCATCTTGTGGTTCTGATTTGCATTTCTCTAATGACTAATGTTGAGTATCTTGTCGTGTGCTTGTTGGTCACTTACACATCTTTTTTGGAAAACAACTATTCAAATCCTTTGCTCTTTTTTTTTTAAATAATATATTTATTTATTTATTTTTGGCTGCATTGGGTCTTTGTTGCTGCATGCAGGCTTTCTCTGGTTGTGGTGAGTGGGGGCTACTCTTCGTTGCGGTGCGTGGCATTCTCAATTCTGTGGCTTCTCTTGTTGTGGAGCATGGACTCTAGGTGTATGGGCTTCAGCAGTTGTGGCACATGGGCTTAGTTGCTCCAAGGCATGTGGGATCTTCCCAGACCAGGGATTGGACCTGTGTCCCCTGCATTGGCAGGTGGATTCTTAACCACTGCACCACCAGGGAAGCCCCCTCTGTTCATTTTTTAATTTGGTTGTCTTTTTGTTGTTGAGTTGTTAAGAGTTCTTTATATATTCTGGACATTAGACCCTGATTTGCAAATATTTTCTCCCATTCTGTAGCTTGCCTTTCACTTTTTTGATAATGCCCTTTTATGTACAAAAGCTTCTAATTTTGATGAAACCCAATCTTTTTTCTTTTGTTGCTCCTCTTTCGGTATTGTATCTAAGAATCGCATGCCAAATCCAAGGTCATTAAGATTTACCCCTCCATGCTTTCTTCTAAAAGTATTATAGTTTAGTTCTTACATTTAGGTTATTGGTTAATCCATTTTGAGTATATGGCATAAGGTAGGGGTACAACTTCACTCTTTTGCATATGGATATTGAACTGTCCCAGCACCACTTGCTGAAGAGATTTTCCCACTGAATGGTCTTGGCATCCTTTTCAAAAATCAATTGACCAGGGACTTCCCTGGTGGCACAGTGGTTAAGAATCTGCCTGGCAATGCAGGGGACATGGGTTCCATCTCTGGTCTTGGGAAGATCCCATGTGCCATGGAGCAACTAAACCCCTGCGCTGCAACTACTGAGCCTGCGTGCTGCAACTACTGAAGCCTGTGTGCCTACAGTCCATGCTCCAAGAGAAGCCACTGCACTGAGAAGTCTGCACACCGCAACAAAGAGCAGCCCCCACTTGCCACAACAAGAGAAAGCAGGCATGCAGCAACAAAGACCCATTGCAGCCAAAAATAAATAAATAAATTAAAAAAGAAATCAATTGGCCATAGATTTATGAGTTTATTTCTGGACTTTCAATTCTATTCTCTTGGTCTATATATCCTTTTACCAGTACCACATCATTTTCATCACTGTAGCTTTGTAATAAGTTTTGTAATAAGGAAACTTTGTTCTTCTTCAATATTGTTTTAAGTATTTAGGGTCCTGTGCAATTCCATATGAATTTTCCACTTTTGCAAAAAGGGCTATTGCAATTTTAACAGGGATTGCATTGAACCTGTTGATAAAGCTAGGTAGTATTGCCATCTTAACAATATTGTCTTCCTATACATGGATAGGGATGTCTTTCCATTTATTTAGGTCTTCTTTAGTATCTTTCAGCAATGTTTCATAGCTTTCAGTGTGTAAGTCTTTCACTTCTGCGTAGTAAGGAATGTGGCCTCATCTAAAAATAGGTCTGGCCTTTGTCCCAGCTCCTTGGAGATAACCTCCACATCCTCGCAACTTCCCAAGTGATAGGATCGTCTCTGTAATTCATAGTGGGTCCTCAGACCAACTCTGATAGTTTATGCTAATGAGGTATCTCAGGGTGGGCCTCTTCATAGTTCAGGCTAATGAAATGACTCAGGGTGGGGCTGGTCAGAAAGGCCAATAATGTGATTGGAGAGTTAGGGCTTTGTGTCACATAACAGCCCAACCTTCAGGGAGGCTGGTGGCTAGAGATTTTAGTTCAATCACATGGACTATGAATCATGCCATGTAATGCAGCCTCACAAAGCACTGGATACTCTTAGGGCACTGTCACACCTCATATCTGAGAAGAGATAACTCCACTCAGGACCTCACCTGAAGAGGACAACCAGAACTTCGAGTCTGGACCCCTCCCAGATTCTGCCCTATGCTACTTTTCCCTTGCCTGATTTCAGTGTATCCTTTTTCAGTAAGAAATGTGACTGTGAATATAATCGCTTTCAGTGCATTCTGTGAGTCTTTCTAGCAAAGCATTGAGCCTAAGCAAGGTTATGAGAACCCCTGAATTTGTGGTCAGAAGGTCTAAAATGAGGGTGGCCCTGGAGACCCCCTGATGAGGGACATTTTGAAATCTGTAAGAGGGACATTTTAAAATCTGTAGTCTAAAGCTTGCTGAGCAGGGTTAGTTAATCATTAATGAATGTATAGAGTGTGTAGGAATGATTCTCACAGAGTGAACTGTAATTGGCTGAATACTGGGAAAATGATCAAACTAGTTTGTTTCTTTTGTGTGCTTGTTCTGCTTAAATGTTTTGTACCCAACTTGCACTGATTAAAAGAAACTATTACTCATTGTAATTAACTTGCCACAATCAGTAGCCACTGTAGCCAATCTGAAGAGTATGGGAACTGTGCAGTCCAATCAACAGATGCCAACTGTGGCTGTATAGCCTAGTATGGTCTATAAAAAGGAAAATCAACTTTGTAACGGGGCCCAGAATTTCAGAGCGTTAGCTCATCTGGGTCCATCGACGTAATAAACCTGAGTTCTCCAACTCTCTGAGTGCTCTGCTTGGTTTCTCGCAGAACCGGTTTTCCCGCAACACCCCAATCTTGCAGACGGTGTCTGAAGTAAGGGCAATTTTGTGGGCAGTGTTTCTTCAGACAGTAGAGTTGCCTAAACTATCTGCAAACACCTTAGTTAAATCTAACCCTAAGTGTTCTATTCTTTTGGATGCTGTTGTAAATGAAATTATTTTCTTAATTTCCTATTTATTCGTTTTAAAAAAATACTTATTGAGCACTTGCTACATGCTAGGCTCTGTTCCAAGTGCTTCACAAACACTAATTTTATTTCCCTAGCAAGCTTAATTAGGTACTTGTTGGAAACTGGGCAGTCTGAATCTTGAGTTCATATTCTGAACCCACCATACTGTTGCTTTATGTGCCTTCTTTGAGAAGTTTCCCGGGAATCTTATCTACCTCTTTGCACTGCCATCCCATAGCACAAGCCCTTATAAATTCACACCCAAGCCAGAGTCTCCCACTGTCTCCCTAACTCAACTATTCACCAACTACCCTGAATGCTGCAGCAACTCTAACAATCCTGAAGCACTGCTGATCTAAGTCCTGGCCACCCCAGTGACCTGAAGTGCCTTCCTTCTCTGAATTTACGAAGGTAAAAAACAATTACTGCTCACAAGCAGTACTTGACCATAGATTTTGCAATGTCTTCCACTAACATATTGAGCTGTTACTGAAAACTTTGCTGTGAAACAGGAATGGTGGGCGAGCGGGAAGCACAAGCCCTGGCCCCACAAACCCCACTCCTCCTCAAAATCCAGTTATTCATTTGCAAAACAGAAACCATAAGCCCTACTCTTATGGTTGTGGGAATTAAGTGGGTGTGTGTGAGACGGAAGCTGGAGTGGTTGGACAGGTCCTGGCATGAGCAAATGCTCAAGAAATGTGGGCTGATTTGTATCTCAGTTGCCCCAAAGAGCTTCTAAGTTCTTTGAAGGCAAGGGCCTTGACATACTTTTTTGGTATTTCTTAAATCAAGATTATTTAATCACTTTAACAGATACACTTTGGTAACTGGATCTGCTCAAGAACCATGGCTCTTATGACAAAATTCAGGCTCTGAAGTCTGACTTCAAATGTTGGCCACTACTAAGTCAGTGACCCCACGTCCTTTATTTGTAAACTGTCAATATTATCTACATCACATGGTCAGGAGGATTCAGGTGAAGTATATAATCAATCCCCCCAAAACTGCCGGCCATAATTACAACCTTCACCAAGCATTCAGTGTCCCCCAAAATTTGGCCTCTCTGCAATCATTTCTCCATGTTTTTTTACACACACACACACACACACACACACACACACACCCCCACCCCTTTGGACCCATCTTGCCACCCTCTGACCCGCTCTTCTTTCCTGACTTCTGTGTACTTCAAAAACCATCGAAATCTCCTTAAATGAGGTCCCTTCTATTACTGTTGCCATTTTAGAGCAGGAAACAGGCCCTGAGGGCTGGAGTGACTTCCCCGAGGTCCCTGAACCAACCGGCCAGGCCGCAGCCCACGCTCTTCGCCGCCAGCCCTCCGCCTCCTCCCGGGTCCGAGCTGAACCCGCGTCCACTCAGACCCCGCCAGGCCCCCCACTCCAGTCACTTCCCCGCTCCTCCGCGCGCCCGGCGCCCCCCACACCTGAGTCGGGCCCCTGGGGGCACGCCCCATCCGTCCTTGGCGGGTCTCCCCTTTCCTCCGCCAAAGGCTGAGGGTGAGGCCGCCACTGGAGTCCCGCACGCGCGCTGGTGACCGCGAGGTCGCGTGGGAACACCTGGCGGCCCCGGGAGCCAGCGCCGGCGGCCGCGTGGGGACCACACCGAGACCAGCGCTGTCGGGGCGGGGAGGGGCCGGCGGCCGCGAAGGCCATCTCCGCCCCCTGCGCGCATGCTCCGGGCCCCTGCGGCTGGGTATAAGGCGGCGGCGCCCACCGCTCCCCACAGAGTCTAGCGAACTGCCGCGGCGTGGGGGGCGCGTGGTGCCCAGAGGAGCTCCACCCCGCCCCGCGCCGCCCCGTCGCGTCACGTCACGTCACGTCACGCGCGCTGCGAGCCTCGTGCAACGGTTACTTGGGTAACGGCCGGCGGCGCGCTGGGAACCGTGGCTGTTCGCGCGCGGCGGGAGGGAGCCTCGGGGAGCGGAGCAGTTGGTCTCCGAGGGGAGGGGGCGCCGGGCGAGGGCTTCGCGGCTGCAGCGGCCGCGGATCAGCGAGCGGTTGATGGAGGCAGTGCGGGCAGGTGTGCCGGCCAGGTGTCCCGGCTACCGGCTCGGGGAGACGAGCGAGGTCGTAGTGACATCGGGGAAATCGCTTCCTCCCCACTGGAGATGCTTTCCACCGGGAGGAGTAATGGTGTGAGGCTGTAAAATCCGATAGGGTTGATTAAACCTTTTGCCTCCAGGATCTCTTGGCCGGGTTGTGCCTCAGCGAGGGGTGGAGGATCATTTGGGGCGGGAGGTTTTTTTGACGTTGTGGTGTGCCACCTGCAGCCTTCTAAGCTCTAAACTCTTTTAAACTTTTTCCCTTTTCCTTTGACTCATCCTGAGTTCTACCCCATTCTTGATTCTCCGTGATTTTGCCCGTAGAAATCCCATTTTCTCCTCAAATCCTACCCATCCCTGGTCTCCACTGTATTTTGTGTATTATGTAAATCGTTACTCTTGTTGTAATAATTTTGCTTACTTTCACTCTGCTGTTGTAAATTTCTAAGGTAATAGTTGTCTTTGAAGTTCCCATAACACATAGTTAAATGGAACAGTGTGTCTTGAGCAACTTTTTGGCCAATTACTGTGATCCGTGGAATTCTCTCTTCTTGTGGACCCAGTAACATCGGTTACGTTATTTAAATTAGCCCCCAATCCTTGTCTTCAGTGATTCACTCTAAGGTGTAGGCCTTTGTGATGTCAAATGCAAGTAACCCCTCTAGAGGTTGATGACTCAGATTTGGGATGCAAATTAGAAGAGCACAAGTTTACCTCGCGCTGTTGTAATTGCAGCTTGCTGATGTTTGTTGTTTATCATATAGAAGACAGCCCGGAAGGGGAGCAGATTAGCAATTTACTGTCTTTTTAGGAACGTGAAATAGATTGTTGAAATTACTCTGTGTTATGAAGTGATTTTTGTTTTACTAACAGCATATTCTGGGACTTAACATTGCCAGCATTTAAAGACTCCTAACAAAATTTCATTTTTGATACTTTTTTAGGATCCAGAAATGCCCCTTAAAACAACTTAGCAAATAACGTATTTATCTGTGCTCAGTGTAAGTAATGGTTATGTTAGACAAACAATGCTTAATTTAGTAGTCTTTGTGGATTCTCAGGTACTTTACAAAAACAGCTTTGTTTCTTTGAAGTATTGGGCTCAGATGTAGTAGTAACAGAGATGTTCAGACTCAGTCATGGATATTAAACAATTATGTAGACAAGAAAGGAGACAAATTTAATTGTCTTGAATTTGGGATGAAAACAAATGTCTTGAATGATAAGTAAAGCAGAGGTAAAATTTTAGTCTTTAGTCATCAAAACCTGTGAGATACTTTTACATAAAACCAACTATAAACTATAAAACTATTTAAAAATTATGAAGCTAATTATAGTGTTAAATATTTCAGTAAACAGTTCAAGTCATACTTTTTTTTTTTTCAAGAAAAGGGAAAAAACTTTCTGTTCTGTCTTCATCTTTGTGACGACTTATTTTCCCAACTTGGTCTAGGTGTGAAGTAGATACCAGCAGGGGTATACTTGTATTTCTATTCAAAAGGAGTGATGTAGATGACCGTAACCCTAACTGCATACTTACTTGATATTTTAAAATAGTCGGTACATCTGTGCTTCAAACCTTGGGACAAAATCAAGTCATATATTAATAAATAAAAATAGTATGTTTAGGTTTTGGAGAATCTACTTTGGATTGCTGCAGAAAACAATGTTTATAGATTATAGTCTAGATTATACTCTGGAATTCTACTGAGCAAGACTCTCCTGTATAGTGTAAAGGACTTCAAAGGGCACAGTCTCTAACTTCCCTTTCTTCACTATTTCGTCAGGTTTTTATGTCCTTTTTAAAATGTAAAGAAAATTGGTATTTAGAAATCATGTCAAAATAAGAAATTTCAAATAACAAAGACAGGAATTTGGTAATTTGGCAGAATTATGTTGAGTCCACGTCTGAGTTTTGAATTTTTTTATCCATAATTTTTCTTTTGAATGCCCGTATTTTATTCACTTTCTTCTTCTTTCTGAATCTTTTCCTTCCTGAAGATACTTGCAGTTTTAAATTTAATTTTGACAGTGTGGAATAAAGTTGTTAATACAAGACAGCGTTATTATTAAAACTGATGAGACAGTTCTTGGTGACCAAAAATTGTGACCTTTAAAAAACAAATTATGGGAGGACTTCCTAGGTGGAGCAGTGGTGAGGAATCCGCCTGCCAATGCAGGGGACACAGGTTCGAGCCCTGCCCTGGGAAGATTCCACATGCCATGGAGCAGCTAAGCCCGTGCGCCACAACTGTTGAGCCTGTGCTCTGGAGCCCGTGCTCTAGAGCCCATGAGCCACAACTACGGAGCCCAAGTGCTGCAACTATTGAAGCCCATGCGCCTAGGGCCTGTGCTCCACAAGAGAAGCCACGGCAATGAGGAGCCCGCACACCACAGGGAAGAGTGGCCCCCACTCACTGCAACTAGAGAAAGCCCGTGTGCAGCAATGAAGACCCAATGCAGCCAATAAATAAATAAAATAAATTTTAAAAAAACCAAAAAACAAAAAAACAAATTATGGGAGTTCCCTGGTAGTTCTCATGGTTAGGAATTGGCGCTTTCACTGCTCTGGCCTGGGTTCAATCCCTGTTCAGGGAACTGAGATCCTGTAAATAAATAAATAAACAAATAAACAAAAGAAATTGTGAGAAATCATAACTGGCAACTAAGTTCAAAGTTTAATCACGTCAGCAAGTATTACTGGGTTGGCCAAAAAGTTCGTTCAGGTTTTTCCATGATAGCTTACAGAAAAACCTGAATGAACTTTTTGGCCAACCCAATATATTAGCTGTTCCAACAGAACCTTACTGTATCAAACAGCTCTACTATCACTGAGTATGTATGTAAATTTAAGTGTAAATATTCTGAGACTAATTAACCTTTAACTTTTTTTACTCTTAATTCAGAAAAAAATTTGTAAAATTCATGCCACGGAGCATTTCTATTTAACCTCAGAACCCAGATTGTTTCCTTTGAACTATGTTACAGCTTCTATAACTCAAATGGAAATTTTAGAGATTTTGGAGATATTTTTATTATTCTCCCTTCTGCATAGGTAGCTGAAATGCTTTGGGACAGGTAATCTTCATTTTCAAGTGGTGGTATAGTTTTATGGAATTATTTTGCAAATCCTCAGTTTCACATGGACCCTGAATTTAGAAATGAGCTCTCCTAAGGTGAGAATGGATGCCTCAGGATTTCTTTAACCGACTCGTTTTATGCAAATCCCCTTCTCTTTTTTTAAAAATTTTTTATTGACATATAGTTGATTTTCAGTGTTGTGTTTCAGGTATACAGCACAGTGATTCATATATTGTGTGTGTGTGTATCCTTTTTCAGATTTTTTCCATTGTAGGTTATTACAAGATACTGAATATAGTTACCTGTGATATACAGTAGGTCCTTATTCCCTTCTCCTTCTTTACAAAAGAAGAACATTCATCCCTGTTCTTACTCTGTTGTGCTGTTCCATGCTATAAACATCTTTGGGAAACAATCCAAACAAAGGGAAAAATCCAAAATGCATAGCCCCAGAGAGAAATTTTGAAGGAGACAGGAATAGGTTGTAACAGGAATGCTTTTCAACTCACTGCTTTGAATTTGTAGGGAGGGAAAACTTTTCCTTTCTTCCCTTCTAAGCTCTGTGATTGGTGTAATAATTAAATAATAATAATTAAATTGACATAAGACAGATTAACAGCAGAAAAACATTTTATTTCGTACATATGCGAGCCCATAAAAATATGACACTCAAAGAAGGGACCTAAGCAGGAAGCTTTTATACATTTTAGACAAGGAAACAATACATTTATGAAGAATTGACAAGATGAAGCATTTGGGCTTGGGTGGCATATTAATGAAGAAGTAACAAGGTTTGTTTGTAAAGCCTTCTTGGCCCTAAACTCACTATCTCTGATAATAAGAATGCCTTCTACCCTCCTGGTACTGGGAGGGTACCTTTCGAATGGGAGATTTATTTCCTGCAATCGGGGACAAAGAAGGTCACAGTGTCCATCTTGTACCAGCTGTTTTTTAAGTAACTTTAATTCAAAATAAACAATATGACAAATGGCATATCTTGGGGTGGCATATTCTATTCCCTTTCAAATTCAGGTGAAGTCACACCTTTTCTGATAGTTCTGGCCAGTTCTATAGTGGCCATTTTCCATAAACTGAATGAGCCCAAGTGCCATGGTTTTGATAGTGACACATTTAATGCACATATAACACAACATACAATATACCAGAAATTATATATTTGCAACTGTCAAAATTCTGCAGTTTAGTAGTCAATGTATAAGGAAATACAGCTTCCAGAGTTCTTTTGGGGGCAAAACGGTTGAAGACCACAGACTGGTAAATCTAAGAGATTAAGAGAAGATAGAATGGTATAATTTAGGACTTTATATCAGCCAATAATTTTGCTTGATTTTTTTTTCTTCCTTATACCAAATGTGATTCTTATAAAAAGCCTGTAGTTGTGGAAGACAGTTTGGTAGTTCGATCTAAAAAGACCCCAGGCAAAGGACATTATGAGATGTGACAGTATTTTCCAGAGCAAAAATAGAAACTAAGCCAGGGACCAGATTCCTGCATCAGAACCAACCAGGGCCAACAGAGATCTTTACCAAGGATGAATCATGCTTTGGGAGGTGATTGGCATTGGGGAAACTGTGAAATGGCTCTACACCAATCATAATCTCTTCTTCAGGGGAAATGTACAATATGTTGTATATTCACTCGAGGACTTTCACTTATCTTTGTCTCCGTCCATGAATGGAAATGGGTGGAAAATTGTACTTCTAATAATTTCATGGTATAATCTTAACCATTCTGATGAATAGTCAAAATAATCAGAAATCTCTGAAGGAGATGAATCTGTAATTGTTACCAGGCCCTAGAATAATGGTGCCTTCATATTCTGATTTGATTCCATTGATTTCTGGCCTTGAGCAGCTACTTAGAAAGTTGTAAATGTTAGGAGATATCTGGACTATTTGTGCCAGATCACTTTAGAGGACTTGAAGTAATCTGATTCTGTCTGAGCTCCTGTAAACAGGACTATCCTAGTGGAACTTGCTGGCCCTGGTCACATCCCAGTCCTGTTTCTTTGGCCAGGAGGCCCCGGGGATGTTTGGAGCAAGGCCAGAGCCTCTTAAGAAACATTGTTGAAGAAGTCTCAAATCCTTCTGGAGGAACAGGAGGAGTCTGAAAATTTTGCTCAGGCTCCTGCTTTTTGTGGTGGCATTGCCTTGATGTGTGTGTGTATCTGCTTAAATGAGATAACAAAATAAGTCTTAGATGTCTGTGTTCGTGTGTATGTATTATTAGGGATAACTAGTTCTGTAGGAGAATTTTTCATATCTTGTATTTGCTTTTAATTAACAATCTAAAATAGACAAGGTATTTTCCGGATATGGTGGGTAACCATTCTTTTAAAAGGAAAGTACTTTGCATTTGTATTTGATTCAAATTAATGCAGGTACCAGATAGTATAGATTTAATGATGCAGGCTAGGGAAGAATATGGAAGAATACTTAATATTTAAATGCTGGGTTTACACAAATGTAGACCAGATGATTTTATGGCATACTCTAAACACTGTAAAAACAAACTCAATATTAGTTTAAATAGGAAAAAAGTATATAATAGGATAAGCATATTCCCTGTGACAGCACTAATCTGATCACAGCATTAATTTATTAGTTATAAATTACAATTATAGAATTATAAATTAATGTTTGTTTTTAGTGATTTTGTTGGGTATTACTATATCTAATATGTATATATGTAAGTAGCATTACAAATGAAATCAACCCAGCGATCCAGAAGAATTTTATCTTTCCTCTTTTAAAAAGAGTATGTACATTAAAGTACATGTGTTTTGGAACCAGACTCACTTGAATTTGGATATGGGCTCTACCATTTAACAACTTTAGCCATGTCTTCACCAATAAAATGGGGCTTCATTTAATTTTCCAAATAATATAATTGCCTGGTATCTGCCAGAACCTATTCTAGGTAATGGAAGAATATCATTGAACACAACAGATATGGTGTCTGCTCACAAGAGCATACACAGTTTAATAGGAGAAATGGGCAAACAAATTATACTACAACGTAGGTGTTCTGATAGAAGTAAGACTGGGGTCCTATAGGTGCACACAGCAGAGATGCCAAGCCTGCCCCTGGCAGTTCAGGAAAAATGAGACCCTAAAGACAAATAGCAGTTAGCCAAGTGATGGGAGAGCCAGAACTAGGCTCAAGGAACAGAAATGTGCAAAAGGCAGAGAATGAAAGAGGATGGCACTTTAAAGAAGTTCAAGTACTCCATTAAGGCTGGAGCATAGTGCATGATGGAAATCAGGAAGAGGTAAAGTTGAAGAGGCAGACAATGATGAGATTAGGACAGGTTTTGAATGCTTTGATAAGAAATTATGCTGAGGGTGGTATATCTGGAGCCACAGAATTTTAAGAAAAAGAGCAAAATGACCAGACTTTACTTACAGAAAATCACTTGGACTGCAATGTGGAAAATTAAAAGGGGAGACCAAAAGGTGGAAAGTAGGGGAACTAGTTAGGAGGCTATTGCATTAACCCATGGGAGATGGTGACCTGGTCTAAGGTATAGTGGTATGAAGGTGGAGAGGAAGACAAATTCAGAGCTATTCAGAATGATTAGATATGAGGCATGAGGGCAAATGAGAGAAGACCCACAGATTCTGGACTGGCTAGCTGGAGCTATACAATTGCGTTATAACATAGATAATAAGGAAACCACTGGAACAGATAAGCTCTCAGTTTGCAGAGTGTTAATTTAGGGCAGCCTGTGTGTAGTACATGTTTAAGGATCCATTTTCCCTTCTGGCTATATCAGCCGCCTCTTTTATTCATCAAATATTTATTGAGTATCTATTATTACATGCCAAAAGACTAGAGATATGTCACTATAAAAAGTCCCCGTTTTCATGCAGCTTATTTTTTGGTGTGGAGAGACTGACAACAGTAAGAGGTAATATGGTCTAGTAGTTAAGAGCACAAACTTGGGAGCCATTCTGATTAGGTTTGAATCCCAGCTCTACCATGTCCTAAATTACTTAACCTTTCTGTTCTTTAGTTTGGTCAACTCTAAATTGGGAATAGTAATAGTACTTACTTCACAGGGTTGTTAGAGTACTAAACTAATTAAGTAAAGTGCTTAATCTAATGCCTGCTGCATAGAAAGCACTATATGAATATTTGCTGTTATTTTATATATTCTTTTAGATAGGTACCATAGAGACAAAGCAAGGTAAGGAGTGGGAAGTGGGAGGCTGATCTAGGATTGATCTAGGATGGTCCAGAAAAGCCTCCCTGATATGGAACATTTGAACAAAGATTTAATTGAAGCGATATCTGGGTTAACAAAATTCTAGGCAGTGATAGCCATAAATTCAGAAATCCTGAAGGGCAAGTGTGCTTGACATCCTTGAAGATAGTAAGAAGGCCAATACAGCTGGAGTGGTATAAGCCAGGAGGGACAAAGGTAGGAGATGAAGTTAGGATAAATTATATAGGCCTTTGTAGCATTTAAAAACTCTGGCTTTCCGGGACTTCCCTGTTAGGCGCAGTGGATAAGACTCTGCACCCCCAATGCAGGGGGCCTGGGTTTGATCCCTGGTCAGGGAACTAGATTCCTACCACAACTAAGGGGCCCGCGTGCTGCAGCTAAGCTGGTGAGCTGTAACTAAGGAGACCACCTGCCTCAACAAAGACCCGGTGCAACCAAAATAAATAATTAAAAAAAAACCAAAACACAAAACTCTGGCTTTCCATTCTATCCGTTCTGTGACTAGACCCCAGGCTTCAGAATTAGGTATATGAAAACAATCAAGGCTCACCAAGTACTTACTTAAAGCTAATTATGTTGCCAAGATAAACATTCTGGGAATTCTGTTGCCTGGAAAGAAGCTGGGATTGTATGGAAAGTATATAGGCTTGGAATTACTGGCAGTCTTCTTGCCTCAATGAGCTGAGGACCTGCTTAAAAGTGAAATCAACACAGAAGAAAGTAGAACTTTCAAATAGGAAAATATCCCCTGACCAGATCAGGCTGTGCCTAAAGCCAGAACCACTGCCTTAGATTTCTTGGTTATATGAGCCAAAAGCATTTTCTTGTTGGTCAAGTGAGATTGAGTTAAGTTTTTGGTCACTTGCCAACCTGATTAACATAAAGTAGGCAGAAGAAATGGAGTAACTGATGCAAGCTGAAAAAGGCTGAATGGCCTGCAAGAAATGAAGACAATCCAGAGAGAAGATAAAGAAAGCACTTGAGAGTGCATTTTCAACAATTTAAACAATGAATGAAGAAATTAATGTCCAGGCAAGGACACAAGAATTTTGTCATACAAGGCTGGTGAAAGTGTCTAGCACAAAATAGATAATTAAAAATAGTACCTACAATGGTAATAATATCTACCATTATCTGCCACTAAGTTATAAATTCTTTGGGGTCAGGAACCATATATTTCAGTTTATATTGCTTTTAATAAAGTTGTCACTCAGATATTTGAATAAAATTTACTTTGTGCTATGCCTTGCATACTTGGGCTAGTAATTGGGAGGTAAGCCAGGGATCAATAGCAAAGGAAAACTAACCTTAGCTCCCACATTAAGCCAGGAATCCTGGTTAAAATCATCCAGGTGCATAGTATTCCTAGCTTCTGGGATATGCACATTTTTTTCTGGAAGAAAGTGCCCTCAGTTTAGGCCTTCAAGTTTCTCAGAGATTAAAATCAACCATCTAAGCTCATAAGCATTACCAAAAGAACAATATGGAAAAATTGAGAAACATATCGTCATTAGGAGATTTCAACATCCTTCTCTTCAATTATTTATAGATGAAGCAGAAAATAGAAAACTAGTAAAGATTTAGAAGATTTGAAAAAACAAAAGTTTGAATCAACAAATAATTTAACCCGATAGCTAGAAAGTGTATATTCTTTTCAAGCATATGTGAAATATTTTCAAAAATTAATGTACCAACCCATAAATGTCAGTCTTATAAAATATCAAAAAATTGAATTGTACCAATCTTGTCATCTTACAGCAGTGTTGTTAAATATAAGTCAATAAAGCTAAACAAAAGATTTCCTTTGGAGAGTTAAAAACCCCTGAATAACTCTGGGTCAAAAGAAGAAGTCACAATGGAAATTTTTAAAACACTTGGAACAAACAATAGTAAAAATACTGTATATAGGACTTCCTTGGTGGCGCAGTGGTTAAGAATCCACCTGCCAATGCAAGGGACACGGGTTTGAGAAGATCGGAGAAGATCGAAGAAGATCGGGGTCCGGGAAGATCCCGCATGCTGCGGAGCAACTAAGCCTGTGCGCCACAACCACTGAGCCTGTGCTCTACAGCCTGTGAGCCACAATTACTGAGCCTGCATGCCACAACCACTGAAGCCCACATGCCTAGAGCCCATGCTCCACAACAGGAGAAGCCACTGCAATGAGGAGCCTGCGCACCACAATGGAGAGTAGCCCCCACTCACTGCAACTAAAGAAAGTCCATGCACAGCAAAAGGAGACCCAACACAGCCAATTTAATCAATTAATTAATCAATCAATCAATTAATTAATTTAAAAAACAACATGGTTACCATATGACCCAGCAATCCCGCTACTGGTCATATACCCAGAGAACACCGTAATTCAAAAAGACACATGCACTCCAATGTTCATTGCAGCACTATTTACAATAGCCAGGACATGGAAGCAACCTAAATGTCCATCAACAGATGAAGGGATAAAGAAGATGTGGTACATATATACAATGGAATACTACTCAGCTGTAAAAAGCAATGAAACTGGGACATTTGTAGAGACATGGATGGACCTAGAGACTGTCATACAGAGTGAAGTAGTCAGAAAGAGAAAAACAAATATCGTATATTAACACATATATGTGGAATCTAGAAAAATGGGACAAATCAACTGGTTTGCAAGGCAGAAATAGAGACCCAGATATAGAGAACAAACATATGGACACCAAGTGGGGGAAGTGGGGAGGATTGGGGGCGGAATGAATTGGGAGATTGGGATTGCCATATATACATTACTAATAAAAAAAAATACTAAATTGTACACTCAATATATGCAGTTTATTGTATGTTAACTGTATCTCAATAAAAGTTCTTAAAGAAAAAAAGACTACATGGTATGCAGTAAAAGTGATAAAGAGAGGGAAATCTGTAGTCTTAAATGCTTGTATTAGAAAGAAATTAGGGCTAGAAATTAATCAGCTAAGTAGTCGTCTTATGTTTGAGAAGGAATGGAATAAATTCCAAATATGTAAGAATACAAATGATGATAAAAATAGTAACAGGAATCAATGAAATGAGGAGAAAGTACAATAAAATATTGATAAAACTGAGAATGTTCTTTTTATGGGTATAATATTAATGTTTAAATGTTATCATCAAGCAAGTATATGCTGGCCATATGTTCAGATCTTTGAGATAAAGATAAATGGACAGTTTCAAGGGTCCAATGTATTAAACACTGCACAATATATTCAACAATTAGAAAACATCTAGGGGGTGATATAACTCTAAATGTACTAGTGCAAGTACAGGGCCAAGCTCTGCAATTGGAGGAAAAACCTGTTCAGGACAGAGAGTTTCTTGTGAGAATGTTCTTTGAAGAAAACGTATAAAACAGATGAATTCCTGAGATTAAAGGGGGGAAAAGAAGGCACAAATATCAATGATAAAGAGGATATACCTATACCCATAAAGATATTAAAATGTAAAAATTCTATGCCAGTAATTTGAAAACGTTGACAAAATGGAAGATGCTGTAGAAAAATACCCTAAAAAGACAGACTCAAAATGCAAGAAATGAATAGACCTATAATTGTTAAGAAAATTGAAGGAGATGATTTGAAATCTCCCAAAAGAAAATAAGGTGCCCAAATAGTATTACCAGTAAATTCCACCAAACTTACTAGATCATTCCAGTCTTATATAATCTCTTCCTGAAAGGAAGAAATTCACTTTATGACTCTAATATAAAATTGATATTGAAATCAGAAAAGAACAATATGAGAAGGGAAAAATATATTTCCAAATACCTTATGGACACATTTCAAAAAAATCCAAACAAAATATTCACAAATTTAACTTAGAAATATATTGAAAAGATGTATATTGTGACCAAGTTGGGCATATTCTAGGAAAGTAAGGGTGGTTTAACATGTATAAAATCTATAAATGTTACTCACATCTTGTACAGATGAAAGAAGAAATGCCTTGTGAAGGTATTATGAAAAAAAAAACTGAATTCAGTGGTCACTGGATTTAAAATAAATTCTTAATGAACTAGGAATAAAAATTCACAAATCTGATAATGTATCTGCCAAACTCTGGAGTAAATACTTTTCTTGATAATGAAACACTATATACATTATGTTACTTATTAAGTAAAATGAGGGTTACTAGAGCACAAGCACTGCAATACCATGACAGTCGATCTGAAAACTGAGACAGCTACTAAGTGACTAATGAGCTGGTAGCATATACAACATGGATATACTGGCACAGGAATGATGCACATCCCAGGCAGAAAGGAGTGGGATGGTGTGAGATTTATCATGCTACTCAGAACAGCATGCAATTTAAAACTTATAAATGGTTTATGCCTAGAATTTTCCATTTAATGTTTTCAAACCATAGTTGACCACAGATAACTGAAACTGCAGAAAGCAAAACTGCAGATAAAGGGGGACTACTGTATTAGAAAATCAGTTGTAGTGGTACTTCTGGAATGGTGGAGTAAGGTCCTCTGAAATTCTGCTCTTTCATAAAAGCAATAAGAACATTGGCAAAAAAAAAAAAAAAATCAACTTTTCAAAACTCAAAATTAACCAAAGGCTTGCAATAATCCAAACAGAATAAATTCAAGAAACAACTGAATCTCAGAACAACAAAATTTGTGGTGTTTTAACATGATCTATTCCTGTTCTTATCTCCCCAACTCTAGTAGAATTGAAAACAAAAACCTCACAATCATAGGAGCCATGAAAATCAGCAGTTGTAGCAACCTCTAGTGGGGGCAGAATGGTTTGAAACCCTCAAAAAAGTCTCATTCTTAGAGAATTATCATTACTCAACATGTCTGACAGTTTACTCAAAACCCCCACTCACAGAGCTTGTCTTTATTTGACCTGATTCACAGCTGCCTGAGTTGGAAAAACAATTGAGGCAAACAAAAAGCTGACCAAACACTTCAAAGCAAAAGGTGGGGAGTGAGATGTCCATAAGGGGCTTTGAAAAGCTCTGACACATTCCCAGGATACTAGAAGGTCATGCACATGTGCACACTGTGCCCATGCTCAGGAAAGACGTGAGAAGGCCTGAATCTCCCTCCTCTGACTAACCTTGAAGCTCCATACAAGCAGGAATTGAAAACTAAGGCAGATGTGTAAGCTGGGGAATTGAAAGCATGCCCCAGCATACACATAATACCTTTTGGCGAAGCCTGGGAGATATGCTGATTAAATGCATTTTAAGGAAATTTGTCTCCAATCATTGGCTGATCACTGAGCTAACCAAGCAAGACTTCAATAGCCACACGTGACAAAAAATACAAACTGCACAGAATTTATTTAGGAAATTCATTAAACAAAAGGCAATAGTATCAACAGTGAACAACAAACAGCAATAGCAACTAGCCCTAGGGAGGGAGGGAATCTGATTTCCACAGTTGCTACATTGTATTACTTTTTTAAAATTAATTTTTGTTGGAGTATAGTTGGTTTACATTGTTGTGTTAATAGTGTACAGCAAAGTGAATCAGCTATACATATACATATATCCCCTCTTTTCTGGATTTCCTTCCCATTTAGGTTACCACAGAGCACTGAGTAGAGTTCCCTGAACTATACAGTAGATTCTCATTAGTTATCTATTTTATACACAGTTTCAACAGTGTATATATGTCAATCCCAATCTTCCAATTCACCCCACCCCCCCTTCCCCCCTTGGTGTTCATATGTTTGTTCTCTACGTCCGTGTCTCTGTTTCTGTTTTGCAAATAAGACCATCTATACCATTTTTCTAGATTCCACATATATGCATTGATATACAATATTTGTTTTTCTCTTTCTGACTTACTTCACTCTGTGTGACAGTCTCTAGGTCCATCCACGTCTCTACAAATGACCCAATTTCATTCCTTTTTGTGGCTGAGTAATATCTCATTGTATATATGTACCACATCTTCTTTATCCATTCCCCTGTGGATGGACATTTAGGTTGCTTCCATGTCCTGGCTATTGTAAATAGTGCTTCAATGAACATTTAAATGTCTAGTTTTCAACAACAGCAAAAACAACAACAAAAAACAACAAAATATTAGACACATAGAGAAACAGGAAAGTATGGTCTATACACAGAAGGAAAAGTCATTTAATAGAAACTATCCCCAAGGAAGCCTAGACATTGGACTTACTAGACAAAGGCTTTAAATTAGCTATTATAATTTTTTCAAAGAATTAAAAAAAACCATGTCTAAAGAACTAAGAGATATTATGAGAAAAATGTCTCACCAAACAGAGAATATTTATAAGAGATAGTTATTATTTAAAAAGAGCCAAATACAGATGTAGAGAACAAACATATGGATACCAAGTGGGGAAAGTGGGGAGGGTTGGGGGGGGAATGAATTGGGAGATTGGGATACCAAATTGTACACTCTAAATATACGCAGTTTATTGTAAAAAATAAAAAAAATTTTTTAAATTGAGCTAATTCTCAACTTTTAACACTTTTCCTAAAAGCTCAAAGGCACTGAATAAAAGGAAATTCCTTCTGGGGGAAAAGAGCCAAATAGAAATTCTGGAGCTGAAAAGTACAATAACTGAATAAAAAATTTGGAAGAGGAGCTCAAAAGCAGACTTCATCTGGCAGAAGAGTCAGTAAACCTGAATATAGGTCAATTGAGATTATCAAATCTAAGGGAAAAAAAGAAAAATGAATGAAAAATGAATAGAACCTCAGAGACAAAGACAAAGAGAGAATCTTGAAAGCAACAAGAGAGAAGCAACTCATTACAAACCAAGTAGCCTCTGTAAGATTAACAGCTGATTTTTCTTTAGAGACCATAGGATCCAGAAAGCAATGGGATAAAATATTCAAAGTGCTGAAAGGAAAAGACTGTCAACCAAGAATTCGATATCCAGCAAAACTATCCTTCAAAATGAAGGGGAGATTAAGACATTCCCAGATAAAAACTGAGAGAATTTGTTGCCAGCAGGACAGCCCTACAAGAAATACCAAAGAATGTCCTTCAGGCTGAATTGAAAGGACACTACACAGTAACGTGAATGCACATGGAAAAAAATAAAGAACACCAGTAAAAGTAACTACATAGGTAAATATACAATAAGACAGTGTAAATGTATTTTTTTCTTTGTAAACTCTTTTTTTCCCTTCTACCTGATTTAAAAGCAATAATTATACCATTTTTAATGGGCTTATAGTGTATAAAGAATGTAATTTGTAAGACAATAGTGTGAAAGGGGGAGACTGTATAGGAGCAAAGGTTTTGTAAACTATTGCAATTAAATTGGTATATAGATTGTTTTAAGTTAAGATGTTAATTGTAATCCACAGGACAACCACTAAGAAAATAACAAAAAACATAGTAAAAGAAACAACAAGGTAATTAAAGGGGCATGCCAAAAATATCTATTTAACATAAATAAAAGGCAGTGATGGAAGAATAGAAAAACAAAAAAGACACAAGACAGAGAAAACAAATAGTAAAACAGTAGACTTAAGTCCTACTTTATCAGTAACTAAATTAAATGTAAATAGATTAAACACTTCAATCAAAAAGCAGTGATTGGCAGATTGGATCCAACTCTATGCTGTCTACGAGAGGCACATTATAGATTCAAAGACAGAAACTGGTTTAGAATACAGATGAAAAAAAAATATGCCATGTAAACAGTGACCAGAGAGACCTAGGCAAAATAGACTTCAAGACAAAACTGTTATGAGACACAGACATTTTATGATGATAAAAGGTAAATCCATTAGGAAGACATAACAATTATTAAACATATATACACCTAACCACAGAGTCCTAAAATACATGAAGCAAAAACTGATGCAATTAAAGAGAGACATAGACAATTCAATGAAAACAGTTGAAGATTTCAACAGAACATCAATAAAATAACTAGGCAGAAAATCAACCAGGAAATAGAAGACTTGAACAACCAAGTACATACTGAGTATAAACCAAATAAATCTAACAAACATCCATAGAACATTTTACCCAACAACAGCAGAATACACATTCTTCTCAAGTACACATGGAACATTTTCCAGGATAGACCATCTGTTAGGCCATAAAACAAGTCTCAGTACATTGGAAAGGACTGAGTATGTTCTCTGATCATAATGAAATAAAATCAGAAATGAACAACAAAAGAAAATTTGGGAAATGAACAAATGTGAAAATTAACACATTCCTAAATAACCAATGGTTCAAAGAATAAATTATAAAAGAAACTAGAAAACATATTGAGATGAATGAAAAATTACAAAATACCAAAATTTCTGGAATACAGCTAAAAGAGTGCTTAGTGGGAAATTTATACCTGTATACATCTATATTTTGAAAGAAAAAAATCTCATCAATAATGGAATCTTTTACCATAAGAAACAAAAATAAGGGCAAATTAAATGCAAAGTAAACAGAGGGAAGAAAATGATAAAGATTAGAATAGAAATAGATGAACTAGAAAGTACAAAAACAATAGAGAAAATAAAAAAATCAATAAAACCAAAGGTTTGGTCTCTGAAAAAATCAATAAAATTGACAAACTTTTAGCTAGACTAACCAAGCAAAGAGAGAGAGAATTCAAAATACTAATATCAGAAATGAAAGAGGAAACATTATGTATAGTGAAGAATTAACCTTACCAATAGAGAGATTTGGCCCTTGTCCTCAGCTACTGGAATATATCTCTAGGCCTCTGAAAAGTCTTGCCTGATAGGAGTGTCTTTGTTTGCTGGGCCCGTCAGCCATATTGTCTTTTTTTTATTCCCCAGCCATGTTGTCTTATTTCCAATCTCCAAAAGAGCTGGAGACTAAAGTATTAGCCCACCCTCTGGAGAGATGGAGACTAAAGATCAGCACTCATGTGGGCAGTATGTGATCAAGCCCCACTAAATTCTTTTTTTTTTTCAAGATTTTTTTTTTTGATGTGGACCATTTTAAAAGTCTTTATTGAGTTTGCTACAATATTGCTTCTGTTTTATGTTTGGTATTTTTGGCCACGAGCCATGTGGGATCTTAGCTTCCCGACCAGGGATCGAACCCGCACCCCCTGCATTGGAAGGCAAAGTCTTAACCACTGGACCAGCAGGGAAGTCCCAAGCCCCATTAAATTCTAGACACCAAAAATCTTAGGTGAGCTTCCCTGGTTGGTGATACTCTATATTGTCACACATTGTGACTGGGAAAAGGTAACGCTATCCATGACTCCATGGGAAGAGGATGATCAAAAGCTCCATGCTTGAACCACTCCCAAACTCTGCCCTGTGCTTCTCTTCCTGTGGCTAATTTCAGCCTGTCCTTTCCCTGTAATAAATTGTGAGTATAATAGCTTTCAGTGAATTCTGTGAATCCTGTTGAATTGCCAAAACTGTTTTGGAAACCACCGCCAACACCACCCCCTGCCCTCCACTGCCTGAACTTGCAATTGATGTTAGAAGTGAGGTCAATTTTGTGGGGCCTCTTCCCTCTAATAGTACTGTTGGTTAAACTTTTCAAATATCACTACTAACCTTACAGAAATAAAAAGGGATTATAAAGGAATGCTATGAACAATTGCAGACCAACAAATTAGATAACATAAATGAAATGAACACATTTCTAGAAAGGCACAAACTATCAAATGACTCAAGTAGATATACATGTTCTGAATATACCTAAAACAAGTAAAAAGATTGACATAAATCCTCAAAAAACTACCCACAAAGAAAACTTGAAGCCCAGATGTCTTCCCTGGTGAATTCTATGAAACCTTTAAAGAACTAACACCACTCTTTTACAAGCTCTTCCAAAAAACAGAAGAGGAGGGAACACTTCCCAACTTGTTCTTTGAAGCCAGTATTATCCTGATACCAAAACCAGATAGACATCACAAGAGAAGAAAAGTGCAACAATTATCCCTTGTAAATATGGACATAAAAATCCTCAACAAAATATGAGCAAACAGAATCCAACAACATAAAATGAGTTACATACCATGATAAACTGGGACTTAGGAGTGCAGGAATTCATAAGTGTTTCAACATATAAAAATCAGTCAGGGACTTCCTAGGTGGCTCAGTGGTTAAGAATCCACCTGCCAGTGCAGGGGACACGGGTTCGATCCCTGCTCCAGGAAGATCCCACATGCTGCAGAGCACCTAAGCCCATGTGCCACAACTACTGAGCCTGTGTGCCACAACTACTGAAGCCCACATGCCTAGAGCCTGTGCGCCACAACAAGAGAAGCCACTGCAGTGAGGAGCCTGCGCACTACAATGAACAGTAGCCCCCTCTCGCTGCAACTAGAGAAAGCCTGTGTGCAGCAACAAAGACCCAAGACAGCCAATAAATAAATTTAAAAAAATCAGTCAAACCATACCATATTAATAGAATAAAGGCCCCAAACCACAAGATCATCTTAATAGACTTATAAGAAAGCATTTGCTACAATTCAATATTCTTTGTGATAAAAATACTGAACAACTAGGAATAGAAGGAACTTCCCAAACTTAAAGGGCATTTACAAAACTCACAGCTAACATCATACTTAATGGTAAAATACTGAAAGCTTTCCGTGTGAGGTCAGAAATAAGACAAGGATGTCCATTTTCACCACATGTACTGGAGGTTTTATCCAAGGAAATTAGGCAATGAAAGGAAGATGTAAAACTATCACAAATGACAAGATTTTCTTTTCCTTTTTTTTTTTAAGATTTATATTATCATTTATTTAATTAATTTTATTTTTTGGCTGTGTTGGGTCTTTGTTGCTGCACACAGGCTTTCTCTAGTTGTGGCGAGCGGGGGCTAGTCTTTATTGCAGTGCGCGGGCTTCTCATTGCAGTGGCTTCTCTTGTTGTGGAGCACAGGCTCTAGGCAAGTGGGCTTCAGTAGCTGCAGTGCATGGGCTCAGTAGTTGTGGCACAGGGGCTTAGTTGCTCCATAGCATGTGGAATCTTCCCTGCCCAGGGATGGAACCCATGTCCCCTGCATTGGCAGGCAGATTCCTAACCATTGCGCCACCAGGAAAGTCCGACATGATTTTCTAAATAGAAAATCCTAAGGAATCCACACACATGTATACATAAATCTATTAGAACTAATAAATGAGTTCAGCAAATTTGCAGGCTGCAAAATTAACATACAAAAACCAATTATATTTCTAGACAGTAGCAATGAAAAATCCAAAAGTAAAATTAAGAAAACAGTTTGATTTACATCATCAAAAATAATATTCAGGAATAAAATTAATTGCTAATAGATACAGGGTTTCTTTCTGGGGTGATGAAAATGTTCTGATATTAGTGGTGATAATTGTACAGTTTTATGAATATACTGAAAACCACTGAAATATAAACTTTTAAGAGGGTGAATTTTGTGATATGTGAATTATATCTCAGTAAAGCTATTATTTAAACAAATCAATTGTGTCTTTATACAACAGCAGCTAAGAGAAAATAATTTTTTAAAATTACCATTTACAAGAGTAATAAAAACTACCTTGGAATAAATCTAACAAAAGTTGTGTAAACTCTGGGAATTTTATAATTTTATAACACTTTTAGAAACTTTACTTCTATAAAAGTTTTATTTAAAAGACTCAGTCTTTTAGCTTCTTAAGCAGAACTCTGAGGGTTTTTTTTTTAATTACTACAAGGTCACTTTCTAAATTGTATCTGAAGTGTTTAGATTAGTTAGAAGATGAGCTACTTAAAAGTTGATTTCTATGGATAGGAAGGTAGGATTTGTATTAAAGAGTAAGGAATAGTAAAACATGATATTGTCATCATTGACCTATACAAGATTAATACTGTACTACATCACTCCAGGTAATGTTAGGGTGGCCAGAATGAGTATGATAACATATTGTTGGAAGATTAACTTTGACATAAAATAGAAGGTGGTTTAAGTAAATCAAAGGAGAAAACTTAATTTCTCTAAAGTAGACTGGTAAACCTGCTCTCAACTTCTCCCACCTGCTAGTAATTCATAATCATGTTGTATTTCTTTTACACTAATGCTGAGGCTCAAGAAAAGGGGAAATCTTTGGTTTAAAACTACTAGTCTTTTGGAACTTCCCTGGTAGCATAATGGTTAAGACTTCATGCTTCCAATGCAGGGGGCCTGGGTTTGATCCTTGATCAGGGAACTAGATCTCACATGCATGCTGCACCTAAGAGTTCACATGCCACAATTAAGGAGACTGCCTGCTGCAACTAAGGAGCCAGTGAGCTGCAACTAAGAGGAGCTTACCTGCTGCAACTGAGACTCGGCACAACCAAATAAGTAAATGTTTTTTAAAAACAAAACAAATCTACTAGTCTTAATATCAGGGTTCATTTTGCAGATTTAAACTACGAGGGTGAGTCAAAACTTATCCGCACTCCGGTTATATTAAAACTTCTATAAATTCTACAGCCAGAGTGCGGATAAGTTTTGACTCACTCTCGTATATTGGTCAGCCATCAGTTAGGAATCTTTCTAGTCACATAATAGTAAACAAACAAACAAACAAACAAAAACCAAAAAAACTCCCCAAAAACCTTACATCTAAGCAGCTAGATGAAAAGCAATCATTACGGAGCTAACTTTCTAGCCAACTAAATAAGAACCTAATGTTTTGTTTTGTTTCTTTAAAGTGTTTTTTTTTTGATGTGGACCATCTTTAAAGTCTTTACTGAATTTGTTACAATATTGCTTCTTTTTTATGTTTTGTTTTTTTTGACTGCTTAGTTCCCTCACCACACACCCTGCATTGGAAGGTGAAGTCTTAACTACTGGACTGTCAAGGAAGTCCCAAGAATCTAATGTTTTGGGGTTTTTTGTTTTGTTTTTTCTCTTTTAAAAAGAGTTTTATTGAGATATAATTGACATACAATAAACTGTATATATTTATTTTCTTTTTAAACTGCATATATTTAAAGTGTACAATTTGATTTTTTTTATTAATCATTTATTTTACACATATTAAGGTATATATGGCAATCTCAATCTACCAATCCATCCAACCCCACTCCCCCCCACCGCTTCCGCCTGCTTGGTATCCACATGTTTGTTCTCTACATCTGTGTCTCTATTTCTGCCTTGCAAACTGGATGATCATTACCATTTTTCTAGATTCCATATACATGCATTAATATACCATATTTGTTTTTCTCTTTCTGACTTACTTCACTCTGTATGACAGTCTCTAGGTCCATCCATGTCTCTACAAATGACCCAATTTTGTTTCTTTTTATGACTAATATTCCATTGTATGTACATATACCACACCTTCTTTATCCATTCGTCTGTCAATGGATATTTAGGTTGCTTCCATGACCTGGCTATTGTAAATAGTGCTGCAATGAATTTTGGGGTGCATGTATCTCTTTGAATTATGGTTTTCTCTGGGTATATGCCAACTAATGGGATTGCTGGGTCGTATGGTAATTCTATTTTTAGTTTTTTAAGGAACCTCCATACTGTTTTCCATAGTGGCTATATCATTTTACTTTCCCACCAACAGTGCTAGAGGGTTCCCTTTTCTCCACACCCTCTCTAGCATTTAATGTTTGTAGATTTTCTGATGATGCCCAATCTAACCAGTGTGAGGTGATACCTCATTGTAGTTTTGATTTGCATTTCTCTAATAATTAGTGATGTTGAGCAGCTTTCCATGTGCCTCTTGGCCTTCTGTATGTCCTCTTTGGAGAAATGCCTATTTATGTCTTCTGCCCATTTTTTGATTGGGTTGTTTGTTTTTTTGATATTGAGCTGCATGAACCGTTTATATATTTTGGTGATAATCCTTTGTCTGTTGATTCATTTACAAATATTTTCTCTCATTCTGAAGGTTGTCTTTTCATCTTGTTTATAGTTTCCTTTTCTGTGCAAAAAATTTTGTTTCATTAGGACCTACTTGTTTATTTTTATTTCCATTACTCTAGGAGGTGGATCAAAAAAGATCTTGCTGTGATTTATGTCAAAGAGTGTTCTTCCTATGTTTTCCTCGAAGGGTTTTATAGTGTCTGGCCTTACATTTAGGTCTGTAATCCATTTTGAGTTTATTTTTGTGTACAGTGTTAGGGAATGTTCTAATTTCATTCTTTTACATGTTGCCGTCCAGTTTTCCAAGCACCACTTATTGAAGAGGCTGCCTTTTCTCCACTATATATCCTTGCCTCCTTTGTCATAGACCAGTTGACCATAGTTTATCTCTGGGCTTTCTATCCTGTTCCACTGATCTATATTTCTGTTTTTGTGCCAGCACCATATTGTCTTGATTACTGTAGCTTTGTAGTATAATCTGGCATCAGAGAGTCTGATTCCTCCAACTCTGTTTTTTTCCCCAAGATTGCTTTGGTTATTCGGGGTCTTTTGTGTCTCCATACAGGTTTTAGGATTTTTTGTTTTAGTTCTGTAAAAAATGCCATTGGTAATTTGATAGGATTGCATTGAATCTGTAGATTGCTTTGGGTAATATAGACATTTTTCACAATGTTGATTCTTCCAATCCAAGAACATGGTATATCTCTCCATCTGTTTGTGTCATGTTTGATTTCTTTCATAAGTGTCTTACAGGTCTTTTACCTCCTTAAGTAAGTTTATTCCTAGGTATTTTATTCTTTTTGTTGCAATGGTGAATGGGATTGTTTCCTTAATCTGTCTTTCTGATTTTTCATTGTTAGTGTATAGGAATGCAGGAGATTTCTGTGTGTTAATTTTGTATCCTGGGGGCTTTCTTGATGGTGCAGCGTAGTCCACCTGCCAATGCAGAGGACACGGGTCAATCCCTGCTCCAGGAGGATCCCTCATGCCGTGGAGCAACTGAGCCTGTGCACCAAAGCTGCTGAGCCTGTGAGCCACAACTTCTGAGCCCACATGCTGCAACTACTAAAGCCCATGCACCTAGAGCCCATGCTCCACAACAAGAGAGGCCACCACAATGAGAGACCTGTGCACCACAATGAGGGGTGGCCCCCGCTTGCCACAACTAAAGAAAGCCTGTGCACAGCAATGAAGACCCAATGCAGCCAGACAGAAATAAATAAATAATAAATAAATAATAAAACAAATCTTTAAAAAAAATTTTTTGTATCCTGAAACTACCAAATTCATTGATTAGATCTAGTAGTTTTCTGGTGGCCTCTTTAGGATTTTCTATGTATAGTATTATATCATCTGCAAACAGCGACAGTTTTAATCCTTCTTTTCCAATTTGGATTCCTTTTATTTATTTTTCTTCTCTGATTGCCGTGGCTAGAACCTCCAAAACTATGTTGAATAGTAGTGGCAAGAGTGGACATCCTTTTCTTGTTCCTGATCTTACAGGGAATGCTTTCAGTTTTTCACCATTGAGAATGACATTTGCTGTGGGTTTGTCATATATGGCCTTTATTATGTTGAGGTAGGTTCTCTCTTTGCCCACTTCTGGAGAGTTTTTATCATAAATGGGTGTTGAATTTTGTCAAAAGCTTTTTCTGCATCTATTGAGATGATCACATGGCTTTTATTCTTCAATTTGTTAATAGGGTGTATCACATTTGTTGATTTGCATATATTGAAGAATTCTTTTTCAAAGTCCTGGATCATCTTCACCATCATTATTCTGAATTCTTTTTCTGGAAGGTTGCCTATCTCCCCTTCATTTAGTTGTTTTTCTGGGGTTTTATCTTGTTGCTTCATCTGGTACAAAGTCCTCTGCCTTTTCATTTTCTCTATCTTTCTGTGGCTGTGGTTTTCGTTCCACAGGCTGCAGGGTTATGGTTCTTGCAACTGCTGTCTGCCCTCTGGTGGATGTGGCTATTTAAGAGTCTTGTGAATTTCCTGATGGGAGGGACTGGTGGTGGGTAGGGCTGGGTGTTGCTCTGGTGGGCAGAGCTCAGTAAAACTTTAATCCACTTGTCTGCTAATGGGTGGGGCTGAGTTCCCACCCTTTTGGTTGTTTGGCCTGAGGCAACCCAGCACTGGAGCTTACAGGCTCTTTGGTGGGGCTAATGGCAGATTCCAGGAGGGCTCACACCAATGAGCACTTCCCAGAACCCCTGCCGTCAGCTCCCCCATCCCCACAGTGAGCCACAGCCATCCCCCACCTCTGCAGACAACCCTCCAACACCAACAGGTAGGTCTGGTTCAGTCTCCTATGGGGTCACTGCCCCTTCCCCCTGGGTCCTAGCACACACGCTACTTTTTGTGTGCCCTCCAAGAGTGGAGTCTCCGTTTTCCCCAGTCCTGTGGAATTCCTACAATCAAATCCTGCTGGTCTTCGAAGTCTGATTCTCTGGGGATTCCTCCTCCTGTTGCCAGACTCCCAGGTTGGAAAGCCTGACATGGGGCTCAGAGCCTTCACTCCATTGGGTGGGCTTCTGTGGTATAATTGTTCTCAGTTTGTGAGTTGCCCATCCAGCGTTACGGGATTTGATTTAAAAGGTTGCACTCCTCCTACCATCTCATTGAGGCTTCTTTGTCTCTGGACGTGGGGTATCTTTTTTGGTGAGTTCCACTGTCCTCCTGTCAATGATTGTTCAGCAGTTATTTGTGATTCCAGTGCTCTCACAAGAGGGAATGAACACGTCCTCTACTCTGCCATCTTGAACAAATCTCCAATAATCTAATGTTTGAAATGACCTTTTATTTACAAAATTGCTATATGTATGTGTGTATGTATGTATTTATTTATTATATAAATGTAAGGGATTTTATGGGAGTGCTTTGTTATTGACCTACTTGTTCTGTACTATTTTAATTTCATACCCTTTAGATATTTGGATTTGAACTGCATTTTAGAATTCATCTTTACTTACAATGCCACCATCAAATGGAGGTTCAGTTGGATACACCCCCCCAGATGGAGGCTGGGGGTGGGCAGTCATTGTTGGAGCTTTCATTTCCATTGGCTTCTCTTGTGCATTTGGCAAATCTATTACTGTATTTTACAAAGAAATTGAAGAAATATTTAAAGCCAGCACCAGCGAAGTGTCGTGGTTATCTTCCATTGCGTTTGCTGTCATGTATGGTGGAGGTAAGTACCCATGAAGACCTCCTCTTTTAACTTTCAGTGGATAGACAGAAGCTCTGTATTAAGTGCTTTTTGTTCTTGATGCCTTTATCAGTGAGATATTTGAAATGTTAGCTCTTGGAGTTATGTGATTAGAGTCGTAATTTTCTTTCTCTTTAACAATAAAAGCTACATAGCAACTGTGTGCTCCATTAGGTCAGTTATAACATAAAATGATGTCATTATAAAGGATAACTTTCTTTAAAAATGTGTTTTGTGTTGGCTGCTGGGTATAGAAAGGTAATTGATGTTTGCATTTTAATCATATCCTGTAAGCTTGCTAATAATCTCGTTATTTCCAATAGTTTATTGGTAGATTTTTTTCAAAAATGTTAGAATGACAAATCTTCTGCAAATACTGATAGTTTGGTTTCTTCCTTTCCTTACACCTTCTTCCCCCTGTCTTACTGTTGGTCCGGACCTCCAGTATAATGTTGAAGAAAAGTGGTGATGGTAGGCATTCTTGTTTTGTAGTTCTGTTTTGGTTTTGTTGTTGTTTCCTATGAAAAATGATACATTTTATCTAGTTTGTAAATATGCCCTTAAGTCAGAAGTTTGATCATGCTTGCTCATACATCTCATCATTCATGTGTGTTTGCTCTAGATGACCATCTAAAAATTTAAAACAGAACAAACTTGCTACATATATGTGGATAATATCCTAGATACATGAAGAATCCTATAAACACTTATAATCAGGGTATTTGCATCCTCTTCTGCCTTAAAAGAATTAGATTATGGTCTTGGGTACTTTAGCTAAAACACATCAGTAAGTCCTAGGTGTATAGAAGATATATAATCAACACTACATTTTTTCATTTACACAAACCTGTGACTCAAATAAAGATAGAAAGCAATATTCCTTACCACTGTCTTCTGTTTTATCTGTTTATTTTCTGGGGTGGCATCTTATCACGTCAGTAATGTCATGTGCAGGTGTGGATGTGAAGGCTAGGCATCTCCTCTATTACTAAGTTGTTTGTTCTCTCCTAGGTCCTATCAGCAGTATCCTGGTGAATAAATATGGCAGTCGTCCAGTCATGATTGTTGGTGGCTTCTTGTCAGGCTGTGGCATGATTGCAGCATCTTTCTGTACCACTGTGCAGGAACTTTACTTGTGTGTCGGAGTCATTGTAGGTGAGTTGCTATGGATGTATTTTCAAGCATTAATTTTTTGTGGACTATTTGTAGCATTCATTTGCCAGTTCTTTTGAAAAATGAAAGTTCTTTGTTAGAAAAATTACTAGGTCACTATTTTTTAGAGCTGTTGATATGTTAATTTAATAGTACTAGAAAAACAATTCTTTAAATAAAGTTCTGGCACTTAATGGATGATTATTTTTATTGAATAAATAAATTGAAAGAGAGCTTCTTCCCTTTCTTCCTTTCTCTCTCTCTCTTTTTTTTAAATTTATTAAGGCTTTATTTTTTTTTTATAAATTTATTTATTTATTTATTTTTATTTATTGGCTGCATTGGGTCTTCATTGCTGCACATGGGCTTTCTCTAGTTGCTGAGAGCGGGGGCTACTCTTCATTGTGGTACACAGGCTCCTCATTGTAGTGGCTTCTCTTGTTGTGGAGCACGGGCCCTAGGCACATGGGCTTCAATAGTTGCGGCACATGGGCTCAGTAGTTGTGGCTCACGGGTCCTAGAGCACAGGCTCAATAGTTGTGGCGCACGGGCTTAGTTGTTCCGTGGCATGTGGAATCTTCCCAGGGCAGGGCTCGAACCCGTGTCCCCTGCATTGGCAGACGGATTCTTTACCACTGCACCAACTAGGAAGTCCAAGGCTTTACTTTTTTAATTAATTAATTAATCTATTGGCTGCGTTGGGCCTTTGTTGCTGCACACAGACTTTCTCTAGTTGTGGCGAGTGGGGCTACTTTTCATTGTGGTGTGCAGGCTCCTCATTTTGGTGGCTTCTCTTGTTGCAGAGCACAGGCTCTAGGCGCGAGGGCTTCAGTAGTTGCAGCACATGGGCTGAATAGTTGTGACTCATGGGCTTAGTTGCTCCGCAGCATGTGGGATCTTCCTGGAGCAGGAATTGAACCCATGTCCCCTACATTGGCAGGCAGATTATTAACCACTGTGCCACCTAGGAAGTCCCTCTTTCTTTTTTTATCTTAAGAAAGAAGATAGCAGTGATAGGTAAAAAGTTGTTGAAAGAGAGGTCATTAGCTATTCCCACTCATTTCCCCTTCTACCCAAGAAGAAATTGGCTCAGATTAAAGAAAGAGAGAATGTCAGATACAAGGCAGAAATTTTCTGATAGAAAAGACAGATATATTTTCAAGGGAATAAAGGGCATGCTTGAGGAAACCTCCCTTTCTAATAGCTAAATTAAGAAAATAAAACTGCTGAATATAAATACTATTGACACCCATAGCTCTACGGTTCACGGAAAACTACCATTAATATTTTGATGCCATATCCACTCATTTTTCGATGCACACATAGAATTTTTAAAGCAAAACGGGATGAGATTAGTAAAGCAAATCAAACAGAAAGACAAATATATGATATCACTCATATGTGGAATCTAGTTTTAAAAAATGATGCAAATGAACTTATTTACGAAACAGAAACAGACTTACAGGTACTGAAAACAAACTTATGGTAACCAAAGGGGAAATGTGGGGGGTGGGGATAAATCAGGAGTTTGGGATGAACACACACACACACTACCATATATAAGATAGATAACCAACGAGGACCTACTGTATAGCACAGGGAACTCTATACTCAATATTCTGTGATAACCTATAAGAGAACAGAATCTAAAACAGAATGAGTATATGTATATGTATAATTGAATCACTTTGCTATACACCTGAAACTAACACAACATTGTAAAATCAGCTATAGTCCAATAAAGTTAAAATTTTTTTAAAAAGGAATGAGATTAGAAATAATGTTTGTAACCAGCTTTTTCACTTAATAATACATCATGTGGGGCTTCCTAGGCGGCGCAGTGGTTGAGAATCTGCCTGCCAGTGCAGGGGACACAGGTTCGATCCCTGGGCGGGGAAGATCTCACAAGCCGCGGAGCAACTAAGCCTGTGCGCCACAACTACTGAGCCTGTGCTTTAGAGCCCATGAGCCACAATTATTGAGCCCATGTGCTGCAGCTACTGAAGCCCACATGCCTAGAGCCCATGCTCTGCAACAAGAGAAGCCACGACAATGAGAAGCCCGTACACCACAACGAAGAGTAGCCGCCACTCACTTTAACTAAAAAGAAAGCCTGCGCACAGGAAAAAAAAGACCCAACACAGCCAATAAAATTAATTAATTAATTAATTTAAAAAACTACATCATGTGTTATACATAGTTTCCCCATCTTAGTAAATATACTTTATTTTAATTTTTAAAATTTTTTTTAAATTTTTTAAAATTTTTTTGTTTTTTAAAAAATTTTTAAAATTTTTAAAAAAATTTAGTATTTTAACTTTTAAATTTTTTTAATTTTTAAAAATTTTAAAAAATTTTTGTTATTTTTATTTTTTTACTTTTTAAATTTTTAAATTTTTTAAAAAAGTTTTTAAATTTTACATTATTTTATTTTATTTTTTAAAATTTTTGGCTGCATTGGGTCTCATTGCTGTGCATAGGCTTTCTCCAGTTGTGGCAAGCAGGGGCTATTCTTTCCTTGTGGTGCATGGGCTTCTCAGTGCGGTGGCTTCTCTTGTTGCAGAGCATGGGCTCTAGGCATGTGGGCTTCGGTAGTTGCAGCACACAGGCTCAGTAGTTGTGGCTCATGGGCTCTAGAGTGCAGGCTCAGTAGTTGTGGTGCGTGGGCTTTGTTGTTCCGTGGCATGTGGGATCTTCCCATACCAGGGATCGAACCTGTGTCCCCTGAATTGGCAGGCAGATTCTTAACAACTGCACCACCAGGGAAGTCCCTATATTTTCACTCTTTTTTTTTTAAATTAATTATTAATTTTATTTTTATTGGCTGTGTTGGGTCTTTGTTGCTGCACACAGGCTTTCTCTAGTTGTGGTGAGTGAGGGCTACTCTTCATTGTGGTGTGGGGGCTACTCTTCATTGTGGTGTGCAGGCTCCTCATTGTGGCTTCTCCTGTTGCGGAGCACAGTCTCTAGTCTCGTGGGCTTCAGTGGTTGTAGCACATGGGCTCGATAGTTGTGGCTCACGGGACTTAGTTGCTCCTTGGCATGTGGGATCTTCCTAGATCAGGGATCGAACCCATGTCCCCTGCATTGACAGGTGGATTCTTAGCCACTGTGCCACCTAGGAAGTCCTTCACTCTTAATAAACAGTATTTGCATGATAGTACTTCTGTATGCATCCTTGTGAAAATGATAATTTCCTTTGGATAAATTTGTAGAAGTGCAATTACTGGGGAAAAAGGGTTTTGATATGATTGGCCAAGTACTCCTTTAGAAAGGTTATAATAATTTACAGTCCCACCTGCAGGACCTGAGATAATGCCAATAATGGGTATTATCTTTTTGGATCTATACTTTTACTACATTAATTAAATTTTTAAAGATTTAAATATTTTAATTCATCTGGAATATTTGAATAACATAAGGAAGGAATAGAACTTTATTTGTTCCCATGTGGTTATTCAGCCTGTTCATTATTGCATTTATTAATTCACTCGACAAATATTTTTTATTGAGTCCCTAACTATATGCCAGGCACTGGTCAAGCTCTGTGGGGAGAGCCAACATGACAGGCAAGATTCATGCTCTTTTGTGGAGGGAAGCAGACAATAAATAGACCAACAAATAAATGAATAAATAAGAAAAATATCAGGTAGTAATAACTGCTTTGCAAAGACTTAGAATTTCAGTAGAGAAAGATTGAATGGTCCCTAAAGGGAAGGCTTCTCAGAGGTGGTGATTTTGAGTTGAGATCTGAATGATAACTAGGAGGCTTTGTGATAATCTAGAGGAAGAGTTACACTTAGCGCAAGTAAGAATAGACTGAGATGAGGGCAGGGAGGTAGCTTAGAGCCAAATCATGGGACCTCTTAATCCAGAGTGAAAAGTGATGGACAGGCAGTCATTAGAGAGATTGAAATGGGCGCACATCCTCACCTGGTTTACCTAGTGGGGAAGCAGGATTGGGAGACCACCTAAGAGGTTATTGGAGTAGTTACTGTCCCAGCCCCGTTAGCTGAAAAATCCATTCTTTTCCTATTAATTTAAATGTATCTTTTGGTTCTATTTCTGGACTTTCAGCTCACTTTTAGTAATCAGTTTTTCTGATTTTGAATAAGTGTCACACTATTCTGATTACTGTAGCTGTACAATATGTTTATATATCTTTTAGGGTAGGCCCACCAATTATTTATCCTTTTCCAATATTTCTAATGCATTTGTTCTTTGGGTGTATTTTAGAGTCATTTTACCTCATTTGAAAAATAAAATACATTGAAATTTTCGTAGAAATTTCATTAAATTAATGGATTGACTAAGGTAGTGTTAGAATCTTGACAATGTTGTGTTTTACTATCCAAAAACATTTTCTCTCTCTCTCTCCCTCCATCTTCCTTCCCCTCCTTCTGCCCCTTCTATCTTGCTTTCTGAATTTATAAGATTTATCCTCCCTCCTTTTTGCTTTCAATTCCCTGTTCCTCAGGAAAGCTGAAATTTGAAACTAGACAAAGGATCTTACATTTATTGTTCTTTTTGTTGCTAAAGCAAAAAGAATTGTTTTTAATAATATACATTTTTTAGGGACTTCCTGGTGGTCAGTGGTTAAGATTCTGTGCTTCCACCGCAGGGGGCATGGGTTCAGTCCCTGGTCGGGATCCCACATGCCACATGGCATGGCCAAAAAAATATATACATATATATATATATACATTTTTTATATTAAATCTAGTATTTGCTGCATAAAGAGACTTTATGTCTGTATTTATTTGATAACAGTCCACTTAATGACCTACTAGTTATAATAGCCTTTTGTGATTTTGACCTCTTTCCACTTTGTTTCTTTGCCTAGTTAATTCATTCTAAATATGTTTCTGAGATTTATTGTAGTATGTGATTCTTTTTTCCCTTTCCCCAGGTCTTGGGCTTGCCTTCAACTTTAATCCAGCTCTGACCATGATTGGCAAGTATTTCTACAAGAGGCGACCACTAGCAAATGGACTGGCCATGTCAGGCAGCCCTGTGTTCCTCTCTGCCCTGGCCCCAATCAACCAGACTCTTTTTGCTATCTTCGGCTGGAGAGGAAGCTTCCTCATTCTTGGGGGCATCCTACTAAACTGCTGTGTGGCTGGAGCTCTGATGAGACCAATAGGGCCTAAGCCAACCGCTACAGAGAAAGAGAAGTCGAAAGAATCCCTTCAGGAAGCTGGAAAACATGATGCAAACAAGCAGGCAGGTGATGCAAATACAGAAGTTAATGGCAGAAACCCCCCAAATGAGAAACAATCCATTTTTCAAACCGTTAACAAACTTCTGGACTTATCCCTGTTCAAGCACAGAGGCTTTATGCTGTACCTCTCTGGGAATGTGATAATGTCTTTTGCACTGGCTACACCTTTAGTCTTTCTTAGTAATTATGCCAAGAGTCAACATCACTCTAGTGAGAAGTCTGCCTTCCTTCTTTCCATTCTGGCTTTTGTTGACATGGTAGCCAGACCTTCTATGGGATTCGTAGCCAACACAAAGTGGATAAGACCTCGAGTTCAGTATTTTTTTGCTGCTTCTATTATTGCAAATGGAGTGTGTCATATGCTAGTACCTTTATCCTCTAGTTATATAGGGTTCTGTCTTTATGCGGGAGTCCTTGGATTTGCTTTTGGGTGGTTTGGTGCTGTATTGTTTGAAACGCTGATGGACCTCGTTGGATCCCAGAGGTTCTCCAGTGCTGTGGGATTGGTGACCATTGTGGAATGCTGTCCTATCCTCCTGGGGCCACCACTTTTAGGTATAGTATGTCTCGATATTTCCTCTTTCCTTCCTTCCTTTTAAGATTTACTTATTTGGTTGGTTGGTTGGTTGCACCGGCTCTTAGTTGTGGCAAGTGGGTGCCTTAATTGCAGCTCACGGGCTCCTTAGTTGTGGCACATGGGCTCTTCAGTTGCAGCATGCGAACTCCTAGTTGCAGCATGCATGTGGGATCTAGTTCATCAACCAGGGATCAAACCTGGGCCCCCTGCATTGGGAGCACAGAGTCTCATCCACTGTGCCACCAGGGAAATCCCTGTCTCCCTCTTTCTGTGGTTCTGTGACCATAAAACAGGGAGAGAAGGTTGGGAAGGTGACAGAAGGCAGAGATCAATGAGCTGCTTGATAGTCTCGCTCATTTCTGTACCATCAGTGCTGGCACAGTGCTTGGCACAGCATAATTGCTCAACGACTTATAGAACTGAATTAAAGTGGATCATCAAGCTGAAAGATGGATAAAAACTATTACAAACAAGTATTTATTAAAATAATTTTTTCTGATTAAAAAACCTACCATGTTTATAATAGAAAAATGTATAACGTATACTCTACCTTTCAAATACTGTTGGTGATTTCTTTTTAATTGTGGAATTTATCTCAGCAGTAATATTTAAAATAATAACCATAGTTACCAGGTGAGGGCTCGCAGTATACCAGGGACTGTCCTAATCGTTTTCTATATTCTGTCATATAACAAGTTTATAACATAGGACTTTTATTGTTCCCACTTTATAAAGAAATAGGGGCTTCTAAAAGTGAAATAACTTGCCCAAGATCACACAGCTAGTAAGTGACCATAAAAACTGATGTGTTATTCTCTTAAGAATGCTAAATGGTTTACATTTTAAAATTATTATTAATACAAAATACAACAATAATTTGGACTTCTGGATGTGACTCATGCTTTTGAGATTATGCAGTATAAAGTAAGGAAGGATACATAACAGAAGATCCACTACTGACCTGTCCACCTTCTCTCCTCCCTATATATACCCAAGGAGACTCCAAATCCTGTCCGTTTTTGCTTCCTAAATCTCTTTCTAATCTGCCCATTTTCTCTCCATCACAACTACCGCTCTTATCCAAATCTCCCATCTTCTATCAGTAGCCTTTTAACTTTACCCATATCCATTCTAGCTCTTCTTCAGTCTCTTAGAACACTCCAGTTGCTTCCCACGTCCTTAGGGTGAATTCCCTACTGCAGCTTACTAGGTCCTGCATGGCCTGGTCCACCTATGTCTCCAGCCTCATTTCCCACACTCAGTTTGCTGTCTGTGCTTCCCCCCTCACACCCTGTGCTTCCTCCTACCACCTGCCTTTGCACTGGCTGTTCTCTGCCCAGATCCTTTCCCCATCTCCTTTCTCCCAGATAACTCCTATCCTCCTGTAAGTCTTGGCTGAGTTTACACTTTAAGAAAAACCTTCCTGCCCTACTTGCTCATCCCAAACCCTTATTTTCTGCTTTCAAACCCTCCTTGTAGCACTTGTCACAGTCTGTGTGGTTATCGGATTAACATTTCTCTTCTCCGCTGAACTGTGGATGTTACCTCCTTTGCTCACCCTTAACTCAGGGCTTAGCAGCCCCAGAGCCGTGTGTATGTGTGGAGACTCAGTGAGTATTGCTGAGTGAGTGACGCCCTGCATTGGAAAACCATATGGAATCATATTTGACTTGGTTATTATGTCCTTTATATGTGTAGAGTTTTCCAAAGTTTACTTCTTAATACTGGTTTGAGATACTAATAAATTTTACTATTACAAGGATTTCATGGCCAAAAAACTGTTTGGCAACACCAAAGTAAGTGTTTCTTTGCTGTCAGTCCTCATAAAGCCTTTAATAGAAAAGACAAGGATATGTCCTTTCCAAATTTACTTGGCTGTGGAAACATTAGGGAGGTATCCTGTAGCACAGAAGTTATGGGTGCAGGCCTCAGAGCCAGACTTGCTGGGTTGAAAGCTAACCCGTTTCACTTACAAGCTTTGTGACCTTGGACAAGTTACTTAAGGTTTCTGTGCTTCGGCTTTTATGTTATACACTGGGAATGATGATAGAATCTTCCTGTTGGGAGGATTAAGCACTTAGAATGGTGGAAAGGTATTGCCGTTAGTTAATGTTTTAGCAGAGGATGGGTGTTCACAGGAACGCTCTTTGGGAAATGCTGATGTCAGAGAAAGTGCATTGGTCTGGGAGACTGGAATTAGCTCTGTGGCCTTGGGCAAGACTCCTAAACCTCCTTTGAGCAACAAACTTTTCCATTGAATATTGAGAGACTTGACCCTAGGTGATCTCTAGGTCTTTCCCAATTCAAATTTGCAAGATTTAATTATTTTCAAGTTGCTAAAGATAATAGAATATGCAGGGCCACCCCAAATCAGTTGTGACATCATAAACCAAAGATCAGATAATTTTGAGCAGTTTCTTTTCAAGACTGATTTGTCATTTATGAGCTTTTTGAATGGATCCTTAAGCTTTATTTGGGAACGGGTATAACTGTTTACCCACATAACTTTTTTTTTGGACATCCTTAGGTCGTCTCAATGACATATATGGAGACTACAAATACACATACTGGGCAAGCGGCATAATCCTTATTTTCTCGGGCATCTACCTGTGCATTGGCATGGCCATCCATTATCAACTTGAGGCAAAAGAACAGAAAGCAGAGGAGAAGCAGAAAAAGGAAAATAAAGAGATGGAATCTAAAGAAGTTATTAAAGCTGCAGAATCTCCAGAAATGAAAGGCGCAGAAGAAGGACCCAAAGAGGAGAAACTTTAAGGCTGAAAACAGGGATAAATAGAAAAATTCTGCTGAATCATGTTCTACTCTTGGTGCTTACCATGGATAGTGGACATTTGTGTGGAAGTCATACCAGGTGTTCATTGATAGAACTTTTATTTCCTTCCTTTACACCAGTCATAATAAATATGTCACATCCTTTAGGGGCAGGGGATTTGCAAAAGGTGACAGGAGGAAATAGCTTTTATTTGAAGTCATACTTGTTAAGGTATACTTTAAATACTGTACAAATCCCTTTTATAGTTTAATGAATCTTGACAAAGTATTTTGTCAAATAACTACCACTCTAATATAGAACATTTCAAACAGCCAAAATAATTCCCTTCTGCTCCTTTACAATCAATCCCTTCCCCTTAACTATAGCCCCGACAGCCACGGATCTGATTTCTGTCCCCTGTAGTTTGTTGTCTTTTCCAGAATGGAATAAATGGAACCACATAGTATGTAACAATGGCATAATACTATATATTTGGTCTTTATCCTCAGTTCCTAGTATACAGCTTGGAATCTCTGGAGTGATGAGTATCTTTTGCATGCTAATTAGGTGACTGCTGGCTGGGGACCCCTTTCTTAACTTAAGGATAGGCGCTAGTCTCCAAAAAGGCCAAAGCATGATTAGAGGGTTGGAACTTTCAGCCCCATCCCCTGACCTCTGGGGAGGGGAGAGGGGCTGGAAGTTGAGTTCAATGATTAATGTCCAGTGATATAATCAATTATGCCTATGTAATAAAACCCCCTAAACTACAGAGTGCTTCCTGGCTGGTGAATACTTGGAGGTCCTGGGAGAGTAGTGTGCCCAGAGAGGGCATGGAAGCTCCCTACCACTCCTCCCTGCCACATTGTACCCTCTGCATCTCTTTCATCTGGGTATTCTGAATTGTATCCTTTATAATAAACCAGTAAACCTAAGCAAAGTGTTTCCCTGCGTTCTGTGATCCATTCTAGCAAATTATCAAATTTGACAAAAGGGTCAATTTATAGCTGGTTGGTCACAAGTACAGGTGGTAACCTGGGACTTGAGACTGGGATCTGAAGTGAGGGCAGTCTTGTGAGACTAAGCCTTTAAATCTGTGGAATCTGACACTAACTCTGGTACTTTATGTCAGAACTGAATTGAATTATAGGACACCCAGGTGGTGTCTGGAGAGTTGGCGAAGTGGTTGTTGGTGTGGAAATAAACCACACATTTGGTGTCAGAAGTGTTGTGAGTAAAAACAGTTGGCAGTAGCCTTCTGTGTCTGGCTTCTTTCACAATAGCATAATGTTTTTTGTTTTTTGGATTTTTTTATTATAAATTTATTTATTTATTGGCCGTGTTGGGTCTTCGTTGTTGTGTGTGGGCTTTCTCTAGTTGTGGTGAGTGGGGGCTACTCTTTGTTGTGGTGTGCAGGTTTCTCGCTGCAGTGGCTTTTCTTGTTGCGGAGCACAGGCTCTAGGTGCGCAGGCTTCAGTAGTTGTGGAACGTGGGCTCAGTAGCTGTGGCTCGTGGGCTCTGGAGCATAGGCTCAGTAGTTGTGGCACAAGGGCTTAGTTACTCTGCGGCATGTGGGATCTTCCCGGACCAGGGCTCAAACCCGTATCCCCTACATTGGCAGGCGGATTCTTAACCACTTCGCCACCAGGGAAGTTCTAGCGTAACGTTTTATGATTCATCCATGTTGTTGGATTTTTCAGTAGTTCATAGCTTTTTATTGATGAGGAGTATTTCTTTGTATAGATGTACCATAATTTGTATATCCATGCACCAGGTGGACATTTGAGCTGTTTCTACTTTTTGGTTGTTATAAGTAAAAATGCTATAAACATTCACATAGAGGTCTGTGCAGACATATGCTTTCCTTTCTCTTGAGTAAATGTCTAGGATTGGAATTGCTGGGTCATATGGCAAGTGCACGTTTAACTTTGTAAGAAACTATCAAACTATTTTCTCAGTGGCTATACCATTTGGTAATCCCACTAGCGATGATGAAAATCCTAGCTGTTCTACATCCTTGTCAACGCTTGGCATTGCCAATCTTTTTAACTTTATCATTCTAGTTGGTATGCAGTGTGTGACATTTCCCTGAACATTAATGATGTTGACTCTTTTTTCATGTGCTGTCCTCTGTATATTTTTAGAGAAGGTTTTGTGTGTATATGTGTGTGTGTGTTTGGTTTTTTTTTTTTTTTTTTTGGCTGTGCTGCGTGACATGTGGGTTTCCTGAACGAACTTTTTGACCAACCCAATATTTAGATGCCTTGAGTTTTTGTCTTTCAAACTCTTTAGGTGACTTTTCCTGGCATATCTGACAGTGAAATGAACAATATACTTGAACATCCTGAAATGTGTGGCAATGTATTTAAATAGATGGTTATGAAGTCTAATAGCATGGAAAGAGCCTTCTGCTATAAGCATGATACAATGTTAAGTGAAAAAAGCAGAAGGCAAACGAGATAAGTATTTATAACATAACTCTCAAGGGAAAAAAAGAGGAACGAGATAAACACAAAATTCTGACAATACTTGTGTTGGAATGGTGACTTTCCCCCTGTATTCATTTTCCTTAATGTGAATGTGATTATCTTTTCAGTAATAACAGAAGAAAAATTAATAGATTTGAAATAGAAGAGTTCTGATAAGAGGAACTTATTTCCTAAGAAAATAAAGCCAATGATTATCATAAGCCATTATCTGTTTATCTTTAAGAGTCGCGTTTTGGTGAAAGCAAGGTGAGTGTGACATGGAAGTTAAGAGCACAGAGCACCCGTAACCTCAAGCCATGATTTTGCTGGTCCTGGACAACGCCGTGGAGTGTAGAGGACATGGGCCACCTGTGCCAACCATCACTGCCTCCTTCCTGGAGACAGTGCTCTTGGGGACAGCATTCCTGTGGTCCCCCCTCCCATCATCAGTCAGCTGCAAGTGAATGTTTAACTCCGGAAGCCAGAGCATTCTGCGCTTACCCACATCACAGTGCTGTGGTAGCTCGTGGGTGTTATCTTACCGAGGTCAGCATCAGAAAAAAAAAAGTGCAATGATATCACAAAAACACAGGGTGATACGGGCCAAAGGAGGAAGTCTACCTTTCCATACATGCACTCAACAGATATTATTGACATTTACCCTAAGTGTCAGTTCGAAGCACAGCTCTAAGCAGGGTTTTAGGCACCGAAGATTCATTAGGGAGTAAAACACAGCTGCCTGTGTTCCACAGATCTTACTTTCTGGTAGGGGAAGGCAGACAGTGAACAGTAAGTTGTGAGGAAAACAGCAGTTTTCAGAATAGCGCAATGGGTAAAAAAGATCAGCCTTCATTTATTCACTCATCTAAGCAGTGTTTTCTCGAGCCTCATCCATGTACCTGACTATTTGCTGTATAGAGGGGATACCAGTGAACAAAATCCAGTCCCTGGCAGCCACAGCTTCCAGGGAAGACTGCGCAGTAAGTGCTGTGCTGAGACAGCACACGGAAAGGAGCCTAACGCTACCTTGGGAGGGTCTAGAAAGCCTAAAAGTATATCAACTCTGAGGCTCATAACAGAAGCAGAATATAACTGTTGTGAGGATGAAAGGGTCCAGCATACGGTTTTACTCATTTTAATAATGAAACTGGAATCTACTCCCACCCTGCAGTGCAGGGAGGGAAGCGTCAGTGTGTTTCATCATTAACCAGAACAACAGTGAAAAAGAACTGCTGGTGACACATGCATAGTTCACGGTTTATGAAGCCCTTCTACGTGCAGCTAGTCACCCAGTCCACACAAAACCCTGGGGAGGTAGCTATGATTAAAAACAATCCTGGATTGGGTCCTGGAACAAAAAAAAGGACATTAATGGAAAAACTGGTCTGTAGTTGAGTTGATAGGATTGTTCAATGTTAACTTTTTAGTTATAACCAATGTTCCATGATTATGAAAGAAATTAACATCAGAGGAAGCAAAATATGTATAACTGAATCACTTTGCGGTGTACCTGAAACTAACACAACATTGTGAATCGACTATACTACAATATAAAATAAAGCATTAAAAAATAAATTTTAAAAACTCAGAGGAAGCTAGTTGAAGAGCATTTAAAAACTCCCTGTGCCAACTTTTCTGTAACTTTAAAATGTCAATGAAAAGTGAAAAAAACCAAAAACCAAGAAATTCACAACACCACCCCTCCATCCTTGCAGGCCGTCTGCTCTCAGAAGAGCGTGGCAGCTCAGCAGCCGGAGCTGAAGGTGGGGCTGGATGGAAACTGGCAACAAACACTGGAATGGAAGAGGCGCGTCCTGGGTAATCCTGGGGGGTAAATAATGGCCAAAACAATCGCCCAGGTCCTGCACCAAAAAGAGCAAGATGATTGCTGGTCCCCAGTGGACTCACAGTCTGATTTACAGTCCTCTTCCTTGGCACTGGAATTCTTCACTTGCGGATTTCCTTTCCTACCATGCTTTACCATTTCAGCTTGCACTGCTGAGCTCTTGCCCGCTGGGTTGCAGGAGGTGGTGGCCAGTAGCCATGAAGAAGCCAGGAGGCGAAGTGGGCTGGGAGTAAGCCCCTTGGTATGTGGACAATCTATAAATGTTAATCAAGAGATGTTCGCCCTGGGCTGTTTTTCTCATGTTGCTGTGCTTCACTCTCTGCACCGTCCCACCCCACTTTAAAAAAAAAAAGGAAGAAAAGCACCTGACTATAATTCTGCATACTTTTCATATCTGAGACTGTAGAGACATTTTTTAAAATTTTATAAGTATTTCTTTATTCATCTCATACGTAATGTCTGAAGGCCAACTGCATGCCCAACACTGTATAGAGCCTTGGGCATACACAATAGTGACTGACACAGGATGTTTCCTCAGAGAGCTTATAGTCTAGAGGATGAGACAGACATTACACAGAGTACATAATCTGTAGTTAAATTTAAGAAAAGAACCAGGGTGAGACACTGTGATCCTTCTTACCACCTGATGACTATATTTGATCTGTTCTTATGTCACTTTGTGAAACACCTGGATAAAGTCAGTGCATTCTAACAGTTTTCAGTCTATCAAAACAGTTTTACCTAAAGTGGCTTTTAAAAATCCTGATCGCCCATAAACAAAACAAATAGACAGCCTATGGACTGGGAGAAAATATTTGCAAACAATGCAACCAACAAGGGCTTAATTTCCAAAATATACAAACAGCTCATACAACTCAATAACAAAAAAACAAACAACCCAATCAAAAAATGGGCAGAAATAAATAGGCATTTCTCCAAAGAAGATATACAGATGGCCAACAAGCACATGAAAAGCTGCTCAACATCACTAATTATTAGAGAAATGCAAATCAAAACTACAATGAGGTATCACCTCACACTGGTTAGAAGGAGCATCATCAGAAAATCTACAAACATTAAATGCTGGAGAGGGTGTGGAGAAAAGGTAACTCTCCTGCACTGTTGGTGGGAATGTAAATTGATACAGCCACTATGGAGAACAGTATGGAGGTTCCTTAAAAAACTAAAAATAGAGCTGCCATATGATCCAGCCATCCCACTCCTTGGTATACATCTGGAAAAGTCGAAAACTCTAATTCAAAAGATACATGCACCCCACTGTTCATAGCAGCACTATTTACAACAGCCAAGACATGGAAGCAACCTAAATATCCATCAGCAGATGAATGGATAAAGAAGATGTGGCATATGTATCTGCCATAAAGAAGAAAGAAATAACGCCATCTGCAGCAACATGGATGGACCTAGGGATTATCATACTAAGTGAAGTAAGTCAGATAGAGAAAGACAAATATCATATGATATCCTTTATATGTGAAATCTCAAGAAATTATACAGATGAACTTATTTACAAAACCGAAATAGACTCAGACATAGAAAACGTATTTATGGTTACCAAAGGTGAAGGGGGAGGGATAAATTAGGAGTATAAGACTAACAGACACTACCATATATGAAGCAGATTAAAGAAACAAGGATTTACTGTATAGCACAGGGAACTATATTCTAAAGAATACAAAAAATATATCCAAATCATTTTACTGTACACCTGAAATTCACACAATATTGTAAATTAACTATACTTCAATTAAAAAAAGGAAAAGAAATAAAAATTCTTATCACTTGGACACACCCACGATGAGATAAGTCAGATTAGGGTGGAACCCAAGTGTCCATGATTCTTTTTCTTTTTAAATTGAGGTATAACTTACACTATATTAGTTTCAGGTGGACAGCATAGGGATTCACAATTTTGAAAGGTCCATTTATAGCTATTTTAAAATATTGGCTATGTTCCCTACACGGTACGATATATCCTTGTAGCTTATTTATTTTATACATAGTAGCTTGTACCTCTTAATCCCCCGAGGCTGCAGAGTCATTTAGTAACAACCACTGCCCCCGGGCCTAGAACCAGGTGAACGCTTAGCATCATTCACTCTCTCACATGCTGAGGACACGCCCAGGCCAAAGAAGACTGGGGCCTGCCGGGCTCGTTTTCTGAGCCGGAAGCTCTGCAGTGCTCCTGACCTCCGCCCACGTGGAAGGAGTCCCTCCTGCTTATGTCTTATCACTTACCAACGCCCAAGAGTTGCTCTGCTTCAGCTCTCCCCTGCCCACCCCTCCCCACCTGTTTTCCCCGCCATAGGTAGAGAATAGACTTGTGGTTGCCAAAGGGAAGGGATGGATGAGGAGTTTGGGATGAGGAGATGCAAACTATTATATATAGAATGGATAAACAACAAGGAACTATATTCAATATCCTGTGATGAAATATAATGGAGAAGAATATGGAAAAGAAATGTATGTGTATGTATAACTGAATCACTTTGCTGTACAGCAGAAACTAACACCATATTGTAAATCAACTATGCTTCAATTAAAAAAAATTTTTTTATAATATTTATTTATTTATTTCTTGAGTGCTTTGGGTCTTTGTTGCTGCACACGGGCTTTCTCTAGCTGCAGCGAGCAGGGGCTACTCTTCCTTGTGGTGCAGGGGTTCCTCGTTGCAGTGGCTTCTCTTGTTGCGGAGCATGTGGTGTCTTCCTGGGGCAGGGATAGAACCCATGTCCCCTGCATTGGCAGGTGGGTTCTCAATCACTGCGCCACCTAGAAAGTCCCCCCAATTTTTTTTTTTCTTAAAGTTTATTCTCCTGGATTCTAGAACCAAGAGAATTAAACCATCTGTAGGTAGGTCCATTAGGCAAGGATCCATCCAAGGAGGACTTTGAAAGGACACATAATCATCCTTTGCCCTATTTCTAAGTTTTAGATGATTTTGTGTAACACTGCCCAAATGAGGTGCTATTGCAAGTTTGTCACTTAACTGCTGGCTCAGCCTGTTGGCATTGGCCGGGTAATAGCCAAACTCACAGCTACTCCAGCTCCCACCATATCTCCTCCAAGTCCTAGGTCACCTACCTGTGCAGTTCCTGGCCGAAGAGCACCAGCTTCCACTGCAGGTCACCTGGCCTGTCAACACTGGAGGCGGTAAGGGAGAGACATGGGTTCTACTCTGTTCTTAAAGGGTTTGTTGACTTTCTTCTCCCCAACCTTACCTTCAGTTTTTCTTTCCAACTCCTGCCCCTGCAGGTCTACAGCAATTCCAAGCCCATGCCAGATGCAGGGGCCACAACCTTCCACAGAATCCTTTACCAAGTCCCACAATTACATAAGATCTAACTCCTATCATAAACTGCTTCTGTCTTACCATTCTTAGTGATTCTATCCTCTGCCCAGTCCTCACTGATACACTCCCCAACTTTTCTCAACGGCCCTTTTTGGGTTCTGATTTCTCCTCATGGCTGGAGTGCAGTAGTTATTAAGAGAATGAAACGATGTTAAATTCCGGCTCAGGCCCTCCCCAGCTCTGACTCCCCAGGCAAGGCATTTAACTTCTCTAAGCCTCAGTGTCTATATCTGTAAAATGGGAATAACAGCAAAACTCCATTAGAAGGTTGCTATGAGGATTAAATAAGGTAATGGCAGTAAAATCCTTAGCACAGTTCCTGACCTAGTTTAAACATTCAATATTCATTATGATCTGTACCTCTATCACAAATAGCATTTATCACTGTGACTTGCTTTTCTGAACTACCATCATCACACACACCAGCGTGAACTTCTTGAGACACTGAGCAAAGAGACATCCCTTTTGATTGGAGGGCTGAGGAAGCTTCCTGGAAGAGGTGGCATGTCAGCTGGGCCCTGAATTGTTGGATTGGGGTGGGTAGATAGGGAAAGGATGGCATATCTCTTAGAAAGGGAAAACCAGAGATAGGTGTGGAGAGACTGGTGGTAGAACCAATGAGGTTTTGAAATTGTACAAATTACCTTAATTGAGCAACCATGTGTTAACAGACTATGCATCAGGCCCTGGACTGGGCTAGGAAGATAGAATGTTGAATAAGAAGCTTTCTGTCCTTTGGAGGCAATAAAAGGATATGAGTACTTACAATATAATGTGGTGAGGACCCCAAAAGTCCAGGAACTGAACTCCAAGGACTCAAAAGTGACTCAAGGGCAGAGTGTTTCCCAAGCCCAGGTCTGGTGAGGGCAGAGGATATCCCTGTGGTCCTATGGGCTGCCTCGGAGAAATGAATGAAGAGGCATCTGGGTTCCATGCCCACCCTACCCCCCAACCCTCTCCCTCCCTCCCCTTTGGGTGAACATGGGTTAGTATTGAGTAGGAAGTGAATGTCCCTATTTTTTGAGCCCAGTTCTCTAGGAATTGAGGTCCTGATTATAAGAGGCAACCAGAGACTGGGGTAGCGCATCTAAAATTATTGGGAAGAAAATGGTATTCCCTGACTAAAGAAATGTGTCAACAAAGAACACAAGGAAGCCCAGAAAAACGTGTTCCACCTGGAACGTAAGCTCCATGGGGCGGGGACTGAAGTATCTGAAGATTCCATTTCTGGTATTCCGTGAAGGATGTGGTATGTGGTAGTGTTCGAGGATGTGCTGAATGTATAAAATAATGAATGAATGAGTGAAGACTCGAGAGATGGGTCACCCCGGGGGGGCGCCTGGCACACAACCTGCCCTGCTCGGTGCCCTCAGATGTAGCTGAAGATGTGTGTCCTTTAAACACATGCATCAGCCAACTCCTATGGGTTAGCTTTTCTCCGCACCCACAACATGTGCCTTACCTCCTGCACCCATCGTTCTATCAGCCAGAGGGAGCAAAAATGCTCAGCACAAGGAAGCACATTCCAGTCCAGATGACTGATAGCGTCCTGCAAGAACTCCCACTAGGCAATCTGCCGTGTGGCCCCAGGTGAGTGAGTGATCATATGTCCACCAGGCTCGCAGGCTCCAGTCAGCCCCGGGGGACTGACAAGAACAAACCGCTGTGAGTCCACCAAGGTGGTGCCACCCAAGATGGCCTCCTGACCCCGGGCCTGGTGACACCTCCACCTCACCATCCCCCTCTTTTGAGTTTGCACTGATCACATCAGTTTCTCCAGACACTGCTGATGGGCTCCAACCCTGGAAACTGACTGACGTGGCGCCCAGACAGCCTGGCTCTCAGCAGCCTCCCTGCCCCACACACCCCATCTGGGTCAGCCCGGGCCCCGGGGTCAGTCCCCAGGAACCTGAGCTGCTTGTGCCTCTCAGGAAGGAACGGACACCTTGGGGACCTGTGCTCAGGACCTGCCACGGGAGTCAGCCCAGCCCACTGCCTAAAAGCTCACCGGGCCTCCTCCCACACCCGACAACGCCAACACAGACTCACCAGGCAAGATGGTGCAGTGGGCTGGGGACTCAGAAAGACCTGGGTTTGGAGCCTGACCCTACCACTGTGTGGCTCCGGTAAGGTCACTTTGCTTCTCTGTGCCTCGGTTTCCCCATCTGTAAAATAAGGATAACAACAGTGGTATCAGCCAGAGTTTAGTGCAGGAAATAGGAACCATTCGAAGTATTTTGGGCAGAGAGTGACTATACAGGGGGTTAGGTGCTTACCGGGTGGTTGGATGGCTGGATGGGGGAGGGGAGGAGGTAAGGTTCAGTCTCCAGAGGAGCTGCTCCCTTGTCCTGGGCAGGAGAGGAAGGTGGGCATCTGGATGTTACCACTGGCAACCTAAATTCAGGATACAAGTGTATCCTGGTGATCCAGGGAGCAGGCAGGGCCTGCACTGCTGCTGCCAGGGGTGGGGACCACACAATGGTCACCACTGCAGGAAAAGCTGCAGAGGCCCCTGCTTGCCAGAAGGGAGAAGCCAAAGCAGCAGGAAGGCGGCCTCTGGCTCCCTTCCACCTTCCAAATCCCATGTGAGATGCTTTCTTCCCACCGCATCCTCCACTGAAGGCCTCTCCCCGCTCCCTTCCCTCCTTGCCTGCCATCCCCAGGCTGGATGTGGTAGTGTGGGAGCGCCCTCGTGTGGTCGAGAGTGGCCCTGCAGCCCCACCGCCAGGATCCCAGGCTGCCCCCCTTCTCCTCCTGCACACGCACTGCCCTCCTCCCGGAGCCCCGGGCCCCGCTGTCCCGCGGACGTCATGGCTCTGCCACCACCTACACCCGCTGCTCCAACTGACCTGCCTACAAGCTACATTCTCTCCTTCTTTAATCTCTGAATGTTTTCTCACTTGTTTTAAAATTTCATATTCTCTGCATATCAAAGAGTATGTATTACTTATCTAACCCTGTGTAACCAATTACCCTAAAATGTAGCAGCTTAAAATAGCAAACATTTATTACCTCACACAGTTTCCGATGGTCATAAATGCAGGAGCAGCTTAGCTGGGTGGCCCTGGCTCAGGGTCTCTCGTGCAGTTGCTGTCAAGATGCTGGCTGAGACTGTGGTCATCTGAAAGCTGGGGTGGCTCCACTTCCACGCTCACTCGCATGATCTTCCTCAAAAGCCTTCGGCCCTCCCCATAAAGCTGCTAGCGACATGTCCGCTGGCTTCCCCCAGAGCAAATGCTCCCAGGGAAAGAGAGCAAGAGAAACCAAAATACTGAAACCTGACCTTAGAAGGGACATACCAGGGAACTTCCCTGGAGGTCCAGTGGTTAGGACTCAGTGCTTTCACTGCCGGCGCTGGGTGATGGAACTAAGATCCCGAAAGCAGCAGGGCATTAGGACGAAGTGGGAGGGGATACGAATTCCAGGAGATGGGGATCATTGGGGTGCTGCTATCACAAAACATATATATGTATATATACGTTTGGGGGGCTTTGTGTGTGCGTGTGTGTGTTTTGTTTTTGTTTTTTGGCTGTGCAGCTTGTGAGCTTACAGGATCTTAGTTCCCTGACGAGGGATTGAACCCAAGGCCGTGGCAGTGAAAGCACAGAGTTCCAACCACTGGACCGCCGGGGAATTCCCCAAAACATACTTTTTAAAATGTTAGTTATAAAACAAAATACTATCAACACCCATGAATCCACCACTCACACAAGAATCAGAACATCACATGTCCCCTGTCATCTACCCTCTGCCTCCCTGTGTAAGAGGCAAACCCTGTCTTCAATTCTGTCTATCATTCCTTTGCTTTTCGAAAAGTGTTGCCACATAGGCATATATGTCTACATAATATGTTTGTTTCATTCGCTTTTTTGATCTTTATAGAAATGACTGGGGCTTCCCTGGTGGTGCAGTTGTTAAGAATGCACCTGCCAATGCAGGAGACACGGGTTTGATCCCTGGTCTGGGATGATCCCACATGCTGCAGAGCAACTAAGCCACAACTACTGAGCCCATGTGCCACAACTACTGAAGCCCATGGGCCTAGAGGGTATGCTCTGCAACAAGAGAAGCCAGTACAATGAGAAGCCCGAGAACCACAGTGAAGAGTAGCCCCCACTTGCCGCAAGTAGAGAAAGCCCGCCTGCAGCAATGAAGACCCAACACAGCCAATAAATAAAAATAAATTAAAAAATAAAAATAAATAAATTTATATCAAAAAAAAGAAAGAAAAGAAATGATTGGCTATAAGTAGTAAGTGGTGATCCCTCCTCCAAGATCCAAGTTTCTATAAAGCTCATCTTTTCCCTTTTGTTCCCTTGCTCTGGAGGGGTAGCTGCGTCCTGGCATTCTTATTTCTGCTCAGCATTATTTATCCATTCTCCTGTGGATGGACATTGGGGTTGTTTCCACTCCTATTTGAAAAAGTATGCTAAGTCCCTTTGGTACATGTCTCCTGGTACATGTATGCAAGTTTCTCCACATTTATACCTAAGCATAGGATGCTGGGTCCTAGTGAGGCAGGAGATAAATGGGCTCCAGGCTCAGCATTTATAACTGGCCTCCTGTTCCCGCCTCCTGGGGTTAAAAAAAAAAAAAAAAGAAAAAAAGAAAGATGCGCTCCAGGCCAGACATTCATTATCAACTCCTTGTTTACGTTTTCTGAGGCAAGAGACAACCGGGCTTCAGACTACATATTTATGATCGGACTCCTGTCTATATTTCAAGATCTGCACCTTGATATAAGAAACAGCAACAGGCATAGGGTAGATAACCAGAAAATGGACACTTTTATGGCAGGGACGGAGAAGGGCTAAACCCTGTAAAGTGATCAGGAGGTCATACACTCCCCACCCTTGGGACAAGGGAGACACTACACGCGTGCCAGTCTTCACAGGGTCAAAAAGGAGGGGGCACCACCCCATGATATGTGATGCTAAGGTCATCCCACAGGCCTCTGGGCTGAAATCCATCCTGGAAAAAGTTTGCACACGCATGTTTATGGAGGGTCCTGGGGCAGGTCAGATGCAGAAAAAGAAGCCAGATAATTGGCCAAAGGTAAGCAAAGACCCGGAAGAACCGCCCTGTATAGATGACTCAACCGCCTCTTCACTGTGCTCCTCCTCACTGGGGGGACGCCCACACCCTTTCTGTCCGGGTGTCCGTCTCTGCCTTGCTTCTATCTTAACGGTTTCTCTGTGCGCTCTCCCACTTGTTGTGCTATGTCTCTAATAATAAACTTTGTACCTGATTTTACAGTTTTTGCCTCCAAGAGAAATGCAGTTTTCACTGGGGGCAATAGCCAGGGAAAGATAGCTTCTAGCCTCTAGCCCTTGCTGGTCTGGTGGCTAGGACTCCTGGTGTTCATCCAGGCTCCCCAGGTTCAATTCCTGGGCAGGGAACGAAGATCTCGCTTCACACCACCGCTCACTGCTACCTCTCTGAGATCACTAGGAGGTGAAAACAAGACGTCAAGTTATTTTCCAAGGTGGTTGCACCAATTTATACTCTCACCTGCAAGTCACACAAAATCCTATTGATCCACAATGTTCTCCCCCAGGTGTATGTGGTGGGGAGATGGGCCCAGGGCCTTGGGAGAGAAGAGAAGCTCCTGGGCACTGAGACTGGCGGTAGAAGGACCCGCAGGCCCATGGACCCCAGCCCGTCTCAGCGAGAGGAGCTTTCAGGCCCTGTGATACTGTGATTTATGATAAAAATATACATTTGGTTTTCACCCGCAACCCCATTTCTGACACAGACCTCCTAAAACCCTTGGAGTTTCCCAATTGAGGAGAGCAGACAAAGGTGTCTTTTGTCATGTTAATGAGACGCCTTATGGCCAGCACCTAATGTTGGGTGTTATCAGAGGAACCTGCCACGTGAATAAAGGGTTGGAAATTTCAGTCCTACCACCCACCTCCAGGGAGGGATGAGGGACTGGAGGTTGGATCAATTACCAATGGCCAAAGATTTGATCAATTATGAATGTGTAATGAAGCACCATAAAAACCCCAAAGGAGGGACTTCCCTGGCGGTCCAGTGGTTAAGACTCCTCGCTTCCAATGCAGGGGACGAGGGGTTTGATCCCTGGTTGGGGAACTAGAATCCTATATGCCGCTCGCAGTGCAGTCAAAACAAAACAAAACAAACCACAGAGGAGAGGTTTAGGGAGAACCTGGGTTGGTGAACACATAGGAGAGTGGTGCTTGGAGAGGGCACGGAAGCTCCGTGCCCTTCTCCCATACCTTCCTGCCCTGCACATCTCTTCCATCTGGCTGTTCCTGAGTTATGTCCTTTCATAATAAACTGGTAATCTAGTGAGTAAAATGTTTCTCTGAGTTCTGTGAGCCTATTTAATAGCAAATTAATCTAACCCACGGAGGATGCCTTTGGAACCTCCAATCTATATAGCTTGGTGTCAGAAGTCCAGGTAACAGCTTGGACTTGCAACTGGTGTCTGAAGTGCAGGAGAGTGGGGTCGGGGGACAGTCTTGTAGGAGCTCTTAAGCTGTGGAATCTGATGCTGTCTCTGGGTAGATAGTGTCAGAATCGAGTTAAATTGTATGTAGGACACCCACCTGGTCTCGGAGAATTGTTTGTTGGTGTGGGAAGACCCCCTCCACCACACACCCCCCATGCATGCACAGTACCCCCACAGGTTGGAACTGGGTCTAGGAACCAATTTAGGCCCCCAGGAAGCATTCAGCTGTTCCCTCTTGAGGAAAGCTCACTTAGACGGGGACACCTTTGCACTCAGCTGCTCTGCTGCTCCAGGGAAAACCATTTATGCCCTCCTCGTTGAAAGGATTTCATGTTGTAAGGACTTCATGAGAGCCCTAACAAAGAATCCTTTACATAGCAGACGCTCGCTAGAGCATCTTTCCTCTTCCCCCTGCTCCCTCCCCTGCTGCAGCCACTTCTTTTGGAAAGTAGAAGTAAATGAAAGAAGCAGACTCCCAAGCGCATCACAGTGCTCTGAGCTCCACCACCGCTAACACAGCGCTGATTAATTGCTTACCCACAGAAAGGAAAAGTTAATTACCTACCATGGAAATTTTAAAAAGAAAAAAGGAAACATGAGTTTAAATTTGAATCAGGGCCCCTGCATGGCAGGAATGGGAATGAGCTGGTTTCTCTTGGATCTAGTTGTTGGCGCTTAAAGCGAAGGCCTCCGATCCCTGGGCAGCCTCCTGCTCCCACGACCTCCCCTCAGACCTCCAGCCACAGCTCCTCTCAGAAGAGGCAGAGAAAAGGAGCGTGCTGGGAAGACCACTGCCTCCAGGACTCTGGCCATCGCCCTCAGGGAGACGCTCAGGAGCAGGGGTTAGAAACACTGGACGGGGTCCATCGCCCCAAATCCACCCCTCCTGCTTGGTTCGTTGCTGCCTAAAAGGTCACCTTAGGACGCGTGGTAGATGCTGGGATGCCCTGCGGCCCAGATTCCACTCCCGGCACGCAGGACACGCCCCAGCTGCTGAGACTGCTGCCAGCAGACAGCCTCCGCGGCCGCCCTTCAGGACGGCCCGCGGTCACACGGCCTCCCCAGGCCAGCTGACACCCCATGACATCCACATGCGGTCCTAAGGCCCAGCGCTCTCACCTCCGTGTGAGTCACCTCTGAAGGCTTGTCAGCGCCTGTGCTCCCGGGAGCGCTGGCCAGGCAGTTCAGACCACAGGGCAGCTCACCTGCCCCGGCCCACCCTGCGGCTAAACCCTCTTCCAAAGGTGTCGATCCCAAGAGAACTCCCTAAGGAATGTCCTGCGCACGTATCTCCAGCTCAGAATTTGCTCTTGGGCATCCCACCTTGTGACAGAGATTTAAATTAAGCAGTGTTGAAAAGTTACATTTTATTGAATCATAAACTAAAGGAACCTCAGAAGGCATCGAGCCCAGCCTCGCTCCGCACACAGTGATACCGTCAGCACCTGACCCGGCGGATGGGGCCCTGGTGGAACACTGACCACGATGGGCACTTGTCATCCCACAGAGGGGCCTGTCGGTGCCCGGACAGCCTGGACTGCTAGAAGGCTCTTCTCACACGGGTCAGCTCCTGCCAGGCGGAGCCACAGAGCAAGGGCCTATGTGGGTGCCAGGATGGTGCCAGGCAGTGAGGAAGACAGGATGGTACCGACCCTGTCCCAGCCCCCGCAGCAGCCCTGAGGACGTGCACTTGTCCCACAGCTGAAGGGCTGCGCCGCCCTCTGGACAGCGGGGCACCGACGCATAGTGAGACGGCCACCCAATGGCCTGAACACCCCACTTCTGTAAGCAGCCTGGTCCCTGGCTGGCTCACGTCAGACGTTTCCGGGTGTTTTTGATAAGCCTAGTCCCCACCTGGGGCTCCTCCTCAGCCTGACCTGGGTCACCCTTTCAGCAGCACAGTTTCCCCCAGCTGAGGCCCAATTAAGCTGAGGTTGTGTCACCCCCATATGGCAGGAAAGGCCACTGGTCTGCTGAAGAATTGGCCAGTGCCCAGGGATTCCCTGGATGACGTCCCTTGACTGAGCCAACTCTAGGACACTGGTTTTTTGTTTTTTATACATTTATTAAATTTATTTACTTACTTACCGGCTGCATGGGTCTTTGTTGCTGCATACAGCCTTTCTCTAGTTATGGTGAGTGGGGGCTTTTGTTGTGGAGAACGGGCTTGGCGCACGGGCTTCAGTAGTTGTGGCTTGAGGGCTCTACAGCGCAGGCTCAGTCGTTGTGGCGCACAGGCTTAGTTGCTCTGCGGCATGTGGGATCTTCCCGGACCAGGGCTCATCCCATGTGCCCTGCATTGGCAGGCAGGTTCTTTACCACTGTGCCACCAGGGAAGCCCTCTAGGATCCCGTTGTTGCTGTGGCCTCGGGTGCAGCTAGATGGCACCGTCCCTTCAGGCTGGCACCCGCCCTGACCTGACCAGCCGGCTCACCCAGCACACACCCACAGCACTGCATGGATGCAGAGGGGCCCAGATACCATTCCTGGACCCCAGCCCTAGACCTTTACTGAGGCCAGGTCACAGCATATTGGAGACACTGCCCACTCCTTCCTCCAGGGCTCAGAGCAATAATTGTTCATTCAACAAGTATTTGCTGAGGGGCCAGGAGGGGTGGAAGACACCCAGAACAGGTTGTGGGAGGGTGGAGGGGTGTGGGGTAGGCAGACCAAAGCTTTCTGCATGCAGCCTGGGCCCAGGGCAAGGCGAGGTGGAGAGGAGGGCTGGCCTGTTGACTAGTCCAGGCAGGAGCCACAAACAAACGCGTGCCAATGAGATGCACAGACGCAGGCAGGATTCCTTTCACCGCAGCTGGACTCTCCTGAGCCCACAGAGCACAGCACTCCATCCTCTGGGTCCCAGCACCTGAGGGCTCTCCCTCTCCTGACACCCAGCCCCGCCCCACAACGGTTCTCCCACGCTCCCCCACGGCTGTTCCTCTGGGGCATCTAAACAACCAGCGCCTTCCCGATAGTCCACACAAAGCTTCTCCAGGACTGATGCAGACACCCAGGCGTTAACCCTCTGGGCCTTAATCCCCGGGGCAGGACATAGGGGTGGGGGTCGGGACGGAACAGAGCTGCAGGGAACACCTGTCTACACATCTGTCTGCACCAGCCTGAGAGCAGAAGGGACAAAATGGCCCCCCGGGGAGCCTTCCAGCCATGGGCTGGCTGGGCGAAGGGTATTGCATATTCCGCGAGTCGGGCAGGGATAGATGGAGGAGTACAGGGCTGGGCTGAGAGCCGGGCCTGTTCCCGAATGAGGACCCAGGTGGAGTCCAACACCATGATCCCCCACCCAGGGGGAAATCTACGTGCAGATGAGCTTCCCCATGGTGTTCCGGGCCCTGACCGGTGGGGAGGGTGGCGGGGACAGTAAGGAAATGCTGTCTCCCACGCCAAGGCCGAGGCCTCTTTAAAGGGTTAATGTTGTCAAAGGTCTGGGGGTGGGCTGGGTAGAGGAGAAATCCATAATTCAGAAAGCAAGTGGGGAAGTGACGTGCGGGTGCCGGCAGAGGGCCGCGCCTGGCTGGACTCCAAGCATCACCTTGGCCTCCTGGTGGTGACTTCGGGGCAGACAGCGGAGGGAGTGAGCACAAAGCCAGCCTTTCATGCAGTTTTGTTAGGGGAACCACTGGCTGAAACTGCCCACCGTGGCCAGGCACCACAGTAACCACTTGCGTGAGTTATCTTGCGACAGGAGGTCCTGGTAAGGAACGCGGAACTAATAAGCCACCACCAACTGGAAGAATTCGGGAAAGGTTAAAAGGAGAGAGCAGACACCCGTCCTTGTGTCCTACCCACCTCCCAGAATCCTTCTTGCTGGAATCCATCTTGGCTGAGAGATGCACATGCCACCAGGAAGGACCCTGAGTCAGAGTGACTGGCCAGAGACAACCCGGAAATTAACCCCATCACCATAAAACCCGAGACCGTGAGCCACGTGGCAGAGCCGTCCTCCTAGGCTCCCTTACCCTCCTGCTCTCCACCCGGGCGCCCCTTCCCAATAAAGTCTCTTGCTTTGTCAGCATGTGTGTCTCCTCGGACAATTCATTTCCGAGTGTTAGCAAGAGCTCACTTTTGGTCTCTGGAAGGGGTCCCCCTTCCTGCAACAGTTTGATGGGCTTTTTTTCTTAAGGCATTTTCACAAGTCTCCTTTCTCACCTCATCCTCTCTTCCCCAGAGCCCTGTGAGGTAAACAGGGCAGGTAATGAGACTCAAGGAGGCCAAATGAGCTGGCCGTGTTCACGTGCCTGGTAGGAGAGGCTGAAACCCAGGAGTTACATGAATCTCCTCTCCCCATCCCCAACCCCCCAGACAGGAACCCCTCACCTCTGCATGGCCTGTCTCACTTTTCACACCACTCTATCTTCTCTCTTCCACTTTCTAAGGTCCCATGATAATCCTTCAAGGTACATCAGTGATCACTGAGACTGGAGCCACCAAAAAAGACCTGGGTTCTGAGCATGGCTTTGGCACAGCTGAACTGTGTGTCCGTGGGCACGTTCCATCCCCTCTCTGGGCCTCCATAGCTGTATGTTTTCCTCTACAGGGTAAAGGTGTAGGCATCAATACACCTGAGGTCCTTTCTAGCTCTGACATTCTCTAGGTTCTAAGCTCCATATAACAGATAAGAAAGTTGAGGCTTAGCTTGTGGTTGACATGAATGGGAGAAAAGCCTCCTCTAGTTACCCTGCAGGGACCTGCCTCTCCTCTCCCCTCAGCTCAACCCTGGAACATGAGAGGGAAGCACCTCTGCCCTCTCTGCATCCCAAGGACTCATTTAAAGGAGAATCCAGGTGTTTTTGCCTCCTTTTCTTGTCTGGACCCAGAAGCGGGGAGCTTATCAGTGTTTAACGAAGCCAGGACCAACCTGATTATCAAAGGCACTTTCAATAAATGCCATTCAATCCATACAGGGAGCTGGCACACTCAGAATAAAAAGCGAAGAAAAGCCATTATCTTGAAATGCCTGGGCTCCTACCTGGGCTGAGCCCTGTGAAGTCATTATGAGTAATTATGGGCTATCGCCCCAGCACAGCGCACGGTCCCAGTTGGGTACAAGTAATGAGTGGGAGCATGCGGCCCCGAGAGGCAGGGAGGCTGAGGTCATCAAAAAGGGCAACTTTCCCTTTTAAGTTTCCTTCCATCCCACTTCTCATGAGTGTCCCCTCCCGGCTCCTTCATTTCATAGTTCTGGTTTCACTCCCCAAAGATTTGTTATCCCAAGTTTCCTGTCATTCAGGGAGAAAGTCACTGTGCCCTGAGACTCTGTACCTGTGCACTCCAGAAGCTTTTCTGCAAGAGCTTTCCTAATTTTCCACCCAGCTCACTCTGAGCTGATGCTTGCTTAGACTAGGGTGGTGTAGTGAAGATGGTGACAGGTGGTCAGCTGAGGTGAAGTAGACAAAAGGAGATGCCCGTTTGGAAGAGGAGAAATTTAAAATCATGTTCGGACAAGTTAAATTGAAGATGCCAATTATAGACTCACACGTCTGACATTTCAAATATGGAGTATAGGGAAGGCTCAATGGTGAAGATATAGATTTGAAAATCATTGAAATATCTGGCACGTAAATCTCTAAACCAGCTGAAACCATTTAGGGAGAATGCGTGCACAGAGACATGCTGGGCATGCAGGACTGGACCCTGGCCCTGGAGCGTCCAACATTTAGAAGCTGAACAGAGGAGGAGCAACTGCAAGCTGGAACCAACTGAACGAACTGCCTCAGTGGCTGTGAAAAAGCAAAGCTAGGTGACGTCCACAGAAACTGGAAGCAGAGAAAAAGCGTATCCCTTCTGGCTTCTCGTCTACCTCTGGCGACCCCTACTGGCAGAACCTGACAGGGTGCTGATAGCTGAGCAGAAAAGTCGTTTTCAAAGTTCTTGCCCCAGCATCACAAAGTAAAGGGTAGCGGGATACGATCGAAGCTGAGAGACAACCGCTGAATAACTGGCACATATTAAGGTTCTTGCCTATTGTCTAAGGCCAGTCTGACTACCGCTCTCTCTCACATTTACCTCGTGGCCTCTGAGGGCTACGAGGTGGTTGAGTAAGGCAGAGATGGGGGAGCCAGCATCGGCTAAGGGGGCTGCAGTATTGCGGAAAGTAGGTCAGCCTATTAGCGCCGGGATCAGAACGGAGCTGCTGGGAGCTGGCGGTGTCAGAAACCCACAGAGAGGGCACTGAGCGACCTAAGCTGATGGAAGGCTGGGAGGAGCGGCGTGAGGGAGGGGAGGTCAGCGTTCCCTAGGAATAAGGATGAGCAAACAGGCTTTCAGCTGCAATTCACAGAGCAGAGCTGGGAGAGCGAACTCCACCTCTGGAGCCTCCTCTCCCCACATCCATCTCTGCTCACGGCAGGGAGGAGCAGGGAACACTTAGTGGAACTAAATAACCCTGTCCTTCCTTTCAGATCCCTTTGGATTAGGTTCGTAATGGACTTCACCTGGGGTGGGGCAGGGTGGGGAAACCAGAGATCTGAGAAGGGTGTGGGGACAGTGGTGTTGGGGGCGCCTAGGCAATTCAGCTGTCTGTCTGGAGAGCTCTCCCCCACCAATAATTCTTTACCTCTAATTTAATGTCCTAAAAATTAACAAAAGAGGCAGAAAGAGCCGGGAAGTACTATTGCCCCACTAGCTCCTGATTGACTCACTTCTGTCAGCTCATCCATCAGATTCTTCCCACGCTCCTCACCTGCTAAGCAGGACCACAGCTCCCAAGAAAACATGATTTATAGACCTGTCAACCATCTCCATATTGACAGCATATCTGAGCTTAAGCGCCTCAAATCTCTAGCTATCCAAAGTTTCCTGTGGCGGTCCTAACGCTTGGTGATTTGAGTTCCACTCCCAATCTGTGTGGTTATATAGACTCCCCCTCTTTCCCACGTTCCCTCTACAGCCTCAAGAGACTGAAAGCATTTTAAGTGCTTACAATCAAGGACTGGGGAAGACATCCTATAATGCTCCAATCTGGCTTCCCATGACGACATGCGCCTCGAGTATGAGGACAGGTTGAAATCCTGACGGAGTAATCATAGTGCAGGCATCCACAATGGAGACGGATGGCCATGGAGGATCTGGTCTGACATGTCCCTGCACCACTGAGAACTTGAACTTTCTGTGAACTGTACCAAACTCAAGGACACCAGCCATTTTTAAAACCTCTGCTAGCTGCAACCTAGTGTCCCAAGGTTGTTCCCCCTTGTAACTATGCAACCATTTCAGACCCCAACCAGTCCTTGCGACATAAGCACCCTTACCACTTGCCAGCTCCAATGATAATTCTTGATAAACAACTTATGGAACTAACTGTGACCTTGAGGTTTTTGCCCTTATAAACTTTCTCCATTTTGTAGTCCAGCAGAACACAATTCAAGTGCCGCTTGGATCTGTCTCCCAGGCTGCGGTTCTAAGAAATACCCCCAAAATGCCTCTTTATTTCAATCAGGTCTCTGGTTCTGAAATTTTGGTTAATAAGTCCTTCAGTGCAGCCAGGCTAGGGCAGGAGCCCTGAACCCCAAGCAAGGACTCTGGCCATTCCCCCATCACGTCTTCCTGCCCTGCACAGCCCCCTACCTTCTGCAGAGGTTTGGCTCCTTGGTGCCTTTTCCTGGAACCCTCAGCCTGCACTTTACATCTGATCTGTGCAGAAAAAGAACATAGAACCTAAGCTCACCACTGATTTGGACCAAAGCCTTGGTGATGATTTAAACGGAAATGCATTAATAGCTCTGAATATTTCATACCAGGTACATTAGAACAACCAGCATTACTTATTGAACGCTGATCACCATCATGGGTATTAATACATTTTGCTTCACAGTGTCAGCCAAATGGAAATTAGCTTCAAGGAACAAGATAGGAGGCTTTTGGTAGGAGGTACTTTTGCCTCAGGAAATAAATCTTGCATGGATGGAAGGCGTGGCCTCGTGGTGTTATCCAACCTCACTCTGGCTTCTAACAAAGCTTCTGGAAGGCTCATGAGGAGGGCCTTTAAACCAGCATGTGAGTAGGAGTCCCACCATCATATGCCAGGCAAAACCAGGCCAGGCTGAGCCTCCACTTTTTCCAGCAAATATTAACTCCCCAGTGTCTGAAATGGAGCCCATTGTCTAGCTCTTCTGGTTTTCTGCAGAGGATGATAAAGGAGTAAATGGGCTTAATTGATTAGAGAGGGATTTGGATGATATAACAGAGAAGCTCACAGCAAAGGGCAGCTCTCTTCTCTCTTGCAGGAAGCAGTTTTCATCATGTCAAGCCTCTGACACGCTCTTTTTGGCCTGGGCTCTCAAACCCATTTATCAGTCAGGGTCTGCACAAGAAACAAACCACTCTAGCTATTTTAAGCAGCAAGAAATTTAATACAGAGAATGAGGTGCTTATACACCTGTGTATTGGAAGGTTTGGAAAGGTGGGCTCTAGGCTAAGCCTCCAAGGGTAATTCACGGAACTTTACCCAACTGACCCACCAGAATGATCAGCCTAGCCTTATCTTTTCCTTATTTTATGGTCATACGGATGTTAATTTACTGTTAAAGAAATTAAGAAACTATAAAGAAAACATTTTGATACTAAGGCAATGTAAAACATTTTAGTTTATTTAAAAATTTTTTGTTGTAAATACATGGCTCTTCAAGCCTGTTGGGGGGTGGGGAGCGAATTAGAAAAAATCTCCTAGGAGCATTTTATGGGATCTTTTACTCACAGGACGTTTTCACTTGCATGTCGCGTCCTGCCTGTGTACCCGGCCTGGCTCTGATCACGTCCCTGTGCGCCTTCCCTCAGCATTCAGCCTCCCCATCAGGTCCGCCTATGAACATCAACAAGGATGGGGCCCCATGCTCAGAATGCAGGGGAAAAGTGCCATTAGAGTTACTAAAATGTAAAGCCCTTTTCTTTCTTCCCTTCCTTTCTCTCGTGATTTGTTATGGTGTTTATTTGCTATTTAATGTCATTTTAAGAAAGAAAATTAATTTTGAATTATTAACATAAATTTAATGTTCATCTTTATTTTGCACAATTCTAGTTTTTAAATGCACATGTAAGGTCATTTAGTTCATATGCAGAATCACCAAAGTTACATAATTCACATTTCATAGTTCGCACATCTACACATATTTTGTTCTTACCGAAATAGTAGAAAGGTGTAAAACTAGCTCAGCTGTTTTCATTTTGCTTCTTGACATGTGCACATCCTACCAACACTTGCTGCTTACAGCTTGTTGATGACTAAAGAAGGACTGAAAGCAAAAGGAACTATGAATGGTCCTGTTTTTCTCTTTCCTTCTATGTCATCATTTTCAGTATTAACCGCTGGCTAATTCAAGGAAGTAAAAGAAGAAAGAAAATGACATTAAATAGCAAATAAACCCTGTAACAAGTCAAGAGAGAAAGAAAGGGAAGAGAGAAAAGGGCTTTATATTTTACTAATGTTAATGGTACTTTTCCCCTGCTTTCTGAACAAGGGGCCCCATCCTTGTTGATGTCCTAATGGAGGCAGCAACAAAATCCAGTGGGAGACCTGATGGCGGGGAGACTCATTCTGACAGCAGGGATCTGAGATCAGCATGAAGGACTGGACTAGGACTGGGTACCCTTCTTTTTATTTTCAGTTCCATTAAAGAAAAAATTATTCTGACACTCATTAAATTAGTAAGGAAGACTATATTCAGGACAACTGCAATAGAGGTATTGCAATAGGGGAGAGAGATTAGGCTCCACTCCCGATACAATAAAGGCAGCTGGGGATTTATGGCCAAGGAACAGAATGAGGTGGTCAGTGGATAGAAAATTTTTAAGAGAAGACATCGATGGTAGAGGTAGTCTTGCTAAACTGACTTAGGATCCTTGCTAAAGGCAAGGTCAAAAACTTATATATCAGAGAAGGGGACGAGGAAACTCAGATGTCAAAGGTGGGGGAATTCTCACCACACTGACTTATCAGGGTTCTTTGCTAAGACTGGACTAGGCAGGGGCCCAGGGCAGGACACAAGGTGGGGGCCAAGGTCAAGGCCTAGTTGAGAAAAGGCCTAGAGGAGCCTGACTTAAGGGTTGGTCAAGGAGAGAGTCTTTGTCAGTTATCAGCATTGTGCACATCTGTTTATTGTTACGGCTGTAAGAATTTCTGTGGGTACAGGGAGAGACGTGTGTGGGTGGCAGGAGGAGGGCTAATTCACAAACAAACACACAGGCCTCAGGGCTGGGGATCTGGCTCCAGGTCCTTCACCCTCAATTGTAAGAATTCCTTCTGCCTTGGGACTGGTGGCAGAAACCCTCACTATTACTGAAGCAGGGGGCTTATTTGTGCTCCAACATGAAGCCAGCAAAAGCTACGGGGTTCCCATCCTGGCCTCAATATCTCAATGTCCGACACTCTCATTTCCAGTGACTAAGTGTGCGGGTGGGATGGAAGAGCTGGGAGGACTAGGACCGAGAGAGGTTCACGTGAACCTCATGCCTGGAGCCTCTTTTAGCTTGCACTCCCAGTCTGCTCACTCAAAGAAATATCAGCCAACTAATTGAACTATAAAACTATGGTAGGGTTGGGGTGTACTTCGGGGTGTTAAGAAAAATTATCCAAAACTTGTAAATAAGGCAAAAATATTGCTGTGTACACTTTTGAATTTATACTAGAGCATTTGGGGGACTATACCTTTGTCTGACATTGATAGGGACCCACATTCTGTAAAGTTAGATGTTACCTTTTAGATGACTGATAAGTTGTGAATGGCTTTTTTTTTTTTTTCTTTTTTGTCCAGTAGAGGCACTGTCAACTGCAATTCCCACTTGCCATGGGCACGCGCCATCTCCCTCCACAAGGAGTAAATCATGTGCTGCTGCAGCTGCTGATTTTCTATACCCCTTGATAGGAGTTCAGGGTGGAGAGCGGAAATGAGGCCCTCTGCGCTCTGTGAAAAACTGGCAGAACAGGTCTTCAGATAGTTAGGGATTTTCAGGAGCTGATTTTATGAGCCCAATTCTTGCATCTCCTCACATCTAGAAAGACACTAAAATCGGCTCCTCGTGACTAGCAGAAACATTCTGCTAAAAAATATGTGCTCGGTTGCATGTACTCCCCTCCACCAAAATCACATGTATACTGACCTTCCCCCCCGCCTCTGTGGAGCAGTTTCTCAGAGCTCTCTGGGATGCTGTCTCCAGGGCTGCCGTCCTCATTTTGCCCCCAATAAAACTTAACTCGTAACTCTCACATTGTGCATTTTTTTTTTAAAGTTGACAACACAAATATATTCTATCCAGCAGAAAAGATAGGTCCAAACATTACACTTTTCTTGCCCTAAAGAAATTAACCAAGTTTTGTACTTAACTTAGCAATCTTTCTTTCTCTTGCCATATAGACTCTTACATACTCTTCTTTGAAATGGCTTTACCATGCTTCTCCTTCCCTCATTAATTAAATAAATGTTCAGTGTATATTTGTATGAGTCATGTTTTACTTTTTTTTTTTTTTTTCCCCAGGGGAGAGCGCGAACGCAGTCCCCCACTACCACAAATTTCGCAGTCGAGTTTCCTGCATTTGGGGAAATCGCAGAGGTCAGCACACCCCCAGTGCAATGGGTGAGCCTCGCCCTGGGGAAACCACCTTCGTGATCATGGTATCTCCCCTGCCAGGTAAGTATGTTTTACTTTTAGAAAACTGTATTTTGACGAGGGGAACGTCTCCTGGCCTGCAGTCTCTGTCCCAAGACTTCCCCGTAGATAACCACATCATCTAAATACAACCAGGGAGAGAGACCATAGGATGTTTGAGAGATGATAGTGGGGGGGGGGGGGGTCCCCAAGGAGGGCTCCTCTCGTTTTCCCTGGGAATAGGATGTCTTCCCGCATTTATCTCACAGCAGCCATTTCACGCTGGAGTCTCTGAAGCCCGCAGGCCTGAGCCTGGGCGCACAGAGACGAGGAAGATGCCCACCTGCTCCAGCCACACACACAGCGGGCTCAGCAGGTCCCTGCTCCACTTTGCTCTTCCCCACCCCCTCCCAAATGCTCCTCCTCCTTTTTTCCCAAATGCATTAAAGAACTTGGAGTTAGAATGAGAAAGATAAATGACAAGGACCCAAAGCCAATTTGTTTTAATATGCTGTTGAAGCCAGTGCTGAAACACATTATTTTTGCATACATTACTTTGAAATGCAAATCACAAGGACCGTCAGTAACTATCTCGCTAATCTCCTGGGGTTAAAGGACAAAGGAGAGAAAATTACTTGAAAACTCATTTGCCAACACTTTTGTAGCGGAGAAACCTCTGCCATTGCCCAGGGCTGTCTTTTACGCCTACGACACGGAGTGAAATCCTAGAGTCCTCTTCACACTAAAGCGAAGAATGTGTTACTTTCATAGCCAGTGGCCTTGCAGGTAACTACCAGCCTGGAGGACCCGTCTGATAGAATGAAAACACAGTCACCTGGTTTCAGTTCTGTTTTCCTCTCTACAACGCCAAAAGGAAAGGGACCGAGGAGTCAGTGAAGGAAGGGTGTTGATGAAATAAACTATCCTAGCAAAACTGACTAGAACTCCAAACTCAGAGCCCAGGCTAACATGCACAGCTCAGAGCTCCTGTTTCTAACCTTACGCTCGCTGGCCGGGCCTTATGTAAGTCACAGAAACATTGCTGGTCGGACATTCCTGTATCACATACCTTCTAAGGAGTCTGACACCTGGTTAAAAAATGACGTGTGATTTTTCAGGCCTGACCTTGGGCAGTGACAAAGGCTTTGCCTGGCAGGTCTATGGGAGAGGCTGCCCTCCCCATAGCAGTCTTGCGCACAGTCAGTGTGTTAGTGTCTAAGGGGACTTACAGTCAAGGACCCCGGCCCCCTGGCCAGTCACATTCTTTCACACACTTACATTCCTCATCTAGTGCCTTCATTCCCAGCTCTCTTGATCTGAGGCCTTGGGCCAGGTCCTCTTCAGGCTCAGGCCTCCTTACCAGGAAGGAAGGGAAACCTTAAGACCTTTTTCCCTTCCCTGACTCAGTGCTCGGAACTTTTACACTCCTCACCCTTCCTCCTCGCTCCCCTCCTCTAAGCCTCAACGGTGAGACCAGCCCACCCCTGTGCGGAGCCACCTGTCCCTCCACTGGTGGCTCCGCAAGGGAAAATGGAACAGCGGCAGACAGCACTTCCTTAGTTTTGTTACCGCACCCGACACACAGAAAGGTTTATTGCAGAGCCAAACAAGCGGCATCAGTGGCTTGTGCTCAAAACTCCCCGAACTCCCCAGAAGGGTTTCAGCAAATCCCCCGAACTCCCCAGAAGGGTTTCAGCAAAGCATTTTTATTTATTTATTTTTGGCACACGGGCTTCGTTGCTCTGCAGCATGTGGGATCTTCCTGGAGCTGGGATCGAACCCGTGACCTCTGCATTGGCAGGCGGATTCTTAACCACTGCGCCACCTAGGAAGCCCAGCAAAGCATTTTTAAAGGCAACGTGAGGGAGGGGCATCCCAGGGTATGCGATCAGCTCAGGCACAATTCTCTGATTGGTCGATGGTGACCAATCCTTGGGCGCCAGCTGGTCTGGGGGCTACGTGCTCATGACCATCAAGTCGTTAATTACTTCTGTTTGGTGGTGGTTTTAGCCTCTGAAAAACCCAGGAAATATTCATCAGATACCATTATCTAGGTACTTCAAAGAGGAGCTACAGCAGAGGACAGGTAAAGGGGTCTGTCCCAGGAAGGGTCCTGCTCGGTTATAGTTTTAGCCTCTTATACCATCATAGAAAGTGGTTAGAGGCTTAAGGTTTTCATTTTTGGCTGATTATGTAGGAGAGCAAAACTTGCCATCCCAGGATGTCTCTTGGGCATGCAGATTATTTTGCGCTGAAAGCAATCAAGACCCAAAAGCCTCAGGAAGAAACTTTGACCTTCCCCCTAACTGCCTAAAAAATATAGATACATATTTATCAAAATAGAGAGGACCTGTTCCAGGAAGGCGGCCATCACCACAGATAACTGTAGTATGAACCAGTGGTGCAGACAGGGAGGAACCCAGCAAAGTCTCTTAAAATTCTCCTGTGTCCCATCGGCTCTGCATGGCTCAGCAAACACTTGTTTACCAAACATTTGCTTTTCCATCACCATGTCAATTGCCTTGCTTGCCTACAAAGTCCCAAACCCCTATCCCCAACATTCTCTTTTGTCTTTAGCTGAAGATGGTATTTAAGGTGAGAGTTTAAGCCATTTGGGCCAATTACTCAGTTTTTCTGGGTCTCTCCTATGCATACATGCTATTAAACTTTTGTGTGATTTTTCTCCTGTTAATCTGTTAATCTTCTTAGACCAGCCAAAAGAACCTAGAAGGGTAGAGGAAAATGTCTTCTTCCCTGACAGTTGTGTTAGGGGAATCACTGACTGAAACTGCCCACCCTGGCCAGGCCGGATAGCAACCACTTGCATGAGTTACCTTAACAACAGGCGGTCCTGGTAAGGAACACAGAACTAACAAGATACCACCAACCAGAAGAATTCGGGAAAAGTCAAAAGGAGAGAGGAGGTGCCAGTCCATATGTCCTACCAACATCCCAGAACCCATCTTGCTGGAATCCATCTTGTCTGAGAGATGCGCACGTCACCAGGAAGGACCCTGAGTCAGAGTGACTGGCCAGAGACAACCCGGAAATTAACCCCATCACCATAAAACCCGAGACCGTGAGCCACGTGGCAGAGCTGTCCTCCTGGGCTCCCTTACCCTCCTGCTCTCCACCTGGGCGCCCCTTCCCAATAAAGTCTCTTGCTTTGTCAGCATGTGTGTCTCCTCGGACAATTCATTCCAAGTGTTAGACAAGAGCCCACTCTTGGGCCTTGAAAGGGGTCCCCCTTCCTGCAACAGTTGCTTTAATTGGCTACACAGTTAACTGACAGCTCAGCTACCTGCCCGTGCTCTCTCTCTCTCTCTCTACCCCAGCTCAGCTGAACTCCTAACACCCTTGCTGTTTTCATAACCACTGACTAGGGGCGCCTTAAGGTCAAAAGTATTTTTTTTTTCTATAATAGCAGGTAACATTTTTTAGCATTTGCATATGCTAGATACAATGCCATGCACTTTATATGCATTAGCTTCACTAATCCCCACGGGAATTGCCTTTCTTATTGATGATGGTGTGTCAGACACACGCTTCCACTTTTTTGTAAGCTGAGAAAACGGTGGCTTAAAAACATGAAGCGACTTGCTCAGGGCCCCACAGCTAGTAAGTAGCAAAGCGGAAACCGGAACACGGGGTCTGTGTGACCTAAAGCCCCAGAACTTAGACAGCCCACAGTCTGACTGCTCCTTGGCACCTCTCCGCATGGCGCTTACCTGAACTCCTGGCATGTAGCACGCGCTCACTAAAGGTTTCTTATGTGAATAATTCTCAATTCTCTATCTTCTGCCCTAAATACTCAGTCCTATGTCAACCATTAGTGCAGGATGTTTCAGTTAATTGCCCCAAAGCCACTTCTCAATATGGCAAACCCTGAGTTAACCATCGTCTCCACCTAAATGTTTCTCCTTCCCAAGGTTCCATTTCTCATGACACCACTATTTTTCCATCCCCAAGCTAACAACCCTACAGTCATTTTAGGGTTCATAATCATTCCCCAACTGCACCCCCCTCCCCAGGCCCATACCTGATCTGATATCAGTTTTGAGTACCTGTCTCTTTTCAGTGAATCTTAACTTCTCTGAAAACACTCTGGCCTTAGCTCTCCTCACCCGGTCTGATCACCAGTACAGCCCCTGTCTCAGAGCCCATGCCCCTGGCTTCTCAGGTCCTAACTGCACACATTCCCAAAGTCATAGAGCTTGGTGATGGGGAAACTGAGCAGGACCCTCGGGGGTGGGGGGGGCTCCTGGGCACAACAGTCTTTGTGTCCCCCCTTTTTCTTGTTCGCAGGAAATAGGCTTCATTCAGCCTGCATGACTTTCCCTGAGTTCCAACAGGGAGGTTCAAACAGTTGCTAATTAGGGAAGGGAGGGGATGCAGAGACAGGGAGGAACAGTCAAGAAACGAAATTGCAGGACTTCCCTGGTGGCGCAGTGGTTAAGAATCCACCTGCCAATGCTGTGGACACGGTTTGAGCCCTGGTCAAGGACCTAGGTTCCCACATGCCCCAGAGTAACTAAGTCCATGTGCCACAACTACTGAGCCCATGTGGCTTAACTACTGAAGCCCGTGCGCCTAGAGCCCGTGCTCTGCAACAAGAGAGGCCACCACACTGAGAAGCCCAAGCGCCACAATGAAGAGAGTAGCCCCTGCTTGCCACAACTAGAGAAAGCCTGTGCACAGCAACAAAGACCCAAAGCAGCCAAAAAAAGAAGAAAAAAAAATCAGCTTGTCAATTTTAAAAAATACATATACTGTATATATAAACAGCAATAATTCTATTAGCAATTGGAAAATTATAAAAATACTGGTAAGAATCACGTTTGCTGCTACAGGGACTGCAAAACAAAGATTTTGAAAGGCAGTACTATTGGCTGCTTGGATCAGGTATTATTGGACAATTAGACTTGGGGACATGGGCAGTAACTACCTTCTTATCCTTAAGAAATCCCTACCCCAGGCCACTATCAGACCCACTCACCAATGGGACCCTATCAGCTCTGGAGCCAGGCGATGAGGAAGGGGTGGAGTGAAGGCCTGAGAGTGGGGGTTTAGAAAAAAGCAGGTCTGTGCTCCTCTTTGGTCCCTCAGCCAAGGTCCCCACCAGCCAGCAGTCTCTCCTCTCCTGTCCTAAGATCAGAGCACAGGCATTTTAAAGACCATATCTGTCAAGAGATATGAAGCCTTTGCAGAATATTATGAAAGTTTACAGAAATCTGATTATCCCCTCAGTGAACCAAATTACAGTAAATTCTTCCAACAAGATTAGCATCACATAGATTTTGAGTTTACTACCAGTAGCCTTGGCCAGTAATGGAGAAAGAACAGAATAAACAGAGAACTCTGGGTTTTTTTTTTAAAGTCCTTTCCTTCATTCTCCTTTCCTCTCCCCACTCTCTAAAAGCTTCTAGATCTTCAAGCATGTAAATCACACATGCCATTCACGTAATGATCTGCACCCACTGGGCCAGTTTCGTCTGTTCCTGACCACATCCTGCCCCGTCCTTCCTTCCCACCAAACAGTAAACAGCCCCTCTTCATCTCAGCAGCTTTGTCCCTCTTCTCTGGCATTTCCTGCCCACTGGGGAGTAATAATTGTGCCAAGAACTGGAACTGAGATGAAAGTGATTTTTCCTCCCAGAGGTCTGGGTTTGGGTTGGGTGTGAATTGACCAGTAATTGGGCACAGCCTGGGGTGGTCCTGCCTCCATCATTACGGGACTCAGAAATTTAATCAAGACCTAAATCTAAAGCCATTCTCCCTTGGGGTGATCTGCCCAGCTTTCTCTTTGACATTTGATTTCTAAATCTTTCTTTAATGTACTAGAAGATTGGGACTTGTCATTAGTCACAACTGTCGATCATCGCCTTGTAAGTAATGTCACATAACTTCATCTCCTCTACACCACAGCCCAGCTGGGGAGGTGTTGTTACCTCTCTTTTACAGAAGACTAGAATGAGGCTCAAAGGACACCAAGCCAGGCTGGGACCCTGATGGGACCTCAGTGGACACTGCCCATGATCTCCCCACATACACTTGGCATTCATCTCCACACTCCAAGGCTGCCACTTAGAACAGCTGCATGCCTGGTAAACCAGAAGCACCAGAAAGTTGAAGGAGCAGCCCTCCACAAATGACAGCAGGGTAGGGTATAAGCACCTAGCTTCCTCGCCCTAAAGCATGTCCTACACCACCAGCTAAGTCTCCCCAGCAAGACAGGGCTCCAGTTGTCCACAGTGGTAACTGGCTTGATGACATCCCTTTATTGGCTTGCTTTCCCTATCTCACTTTCCCACCCCCATGAATGTTTCCTGGGATCACCTCCCAAGACACCCTGAATTCACATCTATGTCTCAGGGTCTTGCTTCAGGAAAAGTCAAGCTAAGTCACTTCAATTTTTATTGCTCTCACTTCTGGCCCTGCAGTGGTAGCAATAACAGAAGTAGTTGATGGGCTTCCCTGGAGCATCCAGCTAGGGTTTACATGGTGGGTTCTAGGTAGAATGACCTGCCCTCCCCCGGAGGTATAAGTCCCACTACTGGACAGCATGGGCTGGGTGAGGTGCACTCATGAGAGGCCAATGGAGAGAACAGCACTGGCAGTCAGGACATCTGGTATGAGACAGTGGAAAATACTTAGCAAAAACCTGAGTTCATAGTGCATTTATTCAACTTTTTAAAAATGTTTTGCTTTTCAGTTGATAATCCTAACTGGGTACCCACTCTGTATTGTTCATCCATCCATTCATTCCACAGACATTTCTAAAGCTGTGCGCCAGGTACAGTGCTAGGTGCACAGATGTAGAGAGGTCCCTGCTCTCTGGGAGCTTCAGGTCTGGAGGGGCAGACCCACACTAGGTCTGTGCTATGAGTTTACTGGATCTGTAAACTCAAAATGCAGGGAGGAGTACACAGAGGGTCTTCCTATAAATCAGACTGAGCAGCAGTAAACATAATCCTGTGTAATGGTGTTTGACGGCCGGTGAGACACATTTACAATGATTTATTCAGCCTGTGTTCATTGAGCTCCTGTGCCAGGGACTCTTGCAGGTACTGGGAACACAATAATTAACAGGGAAGATATACTTCCATTCTGTGGAGCATGGAGTGCGTAGGTCAGACAAGAAAACAGGAAATTTCCACAGTCACATCTCACCCTTACAACAGCCATGTGAAGCCTGGAAGACAAGGCTGAGATTCTGTTCCCAATTTATAATTTAGGACACGGAGTTCCAGAGAAGAGCGATGACTTGCCTAAAGTCACAGTTAGATCATGGCAGCACCAGGACCCACACGAAGGTCCCACCATGACTCCAAGCCATCATCTTTCCACAGAGACAAATGTTATGCCATCTCTGGGCTGGTCAGAGTTAGAATAAAGGAAGCTAACTGGACCCCAGAAGGTGTGAGGGAGAGGGAGAGGTGGCCCCTGAATGCCCCAGCAATGCCCCCCAAGCAGCAGAGGTGGAGCAAATAGACAACTGAGCCTGGAACTCTCTGGCCCAAATTCAGAAGGGTCTTCATTTTTCACGTTAAATCCCTTCCACTGTCTGCAGCCCTTCAGTAAGGCTTGACTCAGGCTTCCTCAGACACTAATTAATTTGTTCTGAGGAAAGAACCCATCCTCGGGCTCCCTTTGTGATCTGGCCTCCCCCCATGGTTCCCATCTGCTTCCTTCATGCCTGGAAAGAAAAGACTGAAGGGGATGAAAACGAGCCTGCAGATAGGCTGCCGCTGATCTGAACGTCCCACATTGAAATCTCCCCTCTAAACATGGCTTTGGGGGTGGTGGAGAAAGGTTGCAAAGCCTCTGATGAAATACAAACAGCTGTGGGAGGTGCTTTAACCGGAAATGCTGAATGAGAGTCATGAATCATCTGGCTTTTCATCAGGCAGAGCCAGATGTTGGGGTTGGTGGGGGGGGGGAGCAGGGGCTTGTGGGGAGCAGGAACGACAGATTAGCAACCTCTTTTCTAGGAGTGGGAGGCACAGGTTTCCAGGTACAAAGGGAAGACCTCAGGCCAGGGTCAGGGGAATGACCTTGGGTACCCTCTGTCCAGACAACCAAAGTCCTTGCCCAGAGAAGCTGAATAACCTGCTAAGGGGCTCTGTATCCAATGCTACTGTGTGTGTGTGGTGGGGAGGGGGGGATCTCCCCACACCGACAAACAAGAGCGGCTTTGCCAATATAATCAAGTTAAAACGGAATCATACTGGGTTAGGGTGGGCCTTATCCAATGACTGTTGTCCTTAGAAGAGGGAAATGTAGACATAGAGACAGAGAAGCAGGCCAGGCCACGTGATGACAGAGGCAGAGATGGGAGTAATGCAGCGCCAAGCCAAGGGATGCCAAGGATTCTACCACCTAAGTTAGGAACAATCAAGGAACCATTCTTCCTTCGAGCAGTCAGAGGGAGCACGGCCCTGCCAACACTTAGATTTCAGACGTCTAGCCTCCAAAATTGTGAAAAAATAAATAAATTTCTAAGCCACCCGGTTTGCGGTACACATTGTTATAGCAAACCTAGAAAAGTAATATAGAGATATGAATACATATATAATTGCTGTGTTTTCAAAACTAAATAATGGACCAACCAACTAGCTGTTGGCTGATCTAGGAGTGACTTCTGGGAATGACTGGGGGGATGTGGCTCTGCTACATGTGTCTCCATCAGGCTTGACTAGGCATGTTCCCAGGCACAAATGAGCGAGCAGAAATAGCCAGGGAGCCTTAATGCCTGGGCTTGGAACTGGCACACCATCGCTTCTGCTTCATTCTATCAGTCCCAAGACAGGCACAAGACCAGCCCAGATTCAAATGTTGGTAAAACAGACTGAATGTCTTTACTTTTTTTTTTTTTTTTTTTTTTAGCTGCATTGGGTCTTTGTTGCTGCACACAAGCTTTCTCTAGTTGTGGTGAGTAGGGGCTACTCTTCATTGCGATGCATGGGCTTCTCACTGCAGCGACTTCTCTTATTGCAGAGCACGGGCTCTAGGCACGAGGGCTTCAGTAGTTGCAGAACTTGGGTGCAGTAGTTGTGGCACTTGGGCTCCAGAGCACAGGTTCAGTAGTTGTGGTGCAGGGGCTTAGTTGCTCTGTGGCACGTGGGATCTTCCTGGACCAGGGCTTGAACCCGTGTCCCCTACATTGGCAGGCAGATTCTTAACCACTGCCCCACCAGGGAAGTCCCAGACTGAACTTCTTTAGAAAAAGATTGAAAAAGACATATGGCAAGGGGTGTGTATGTAGAAACACAGAGTGAAGAATCTGAGCCGCTAACGCAGTCTACCGCATCAATATATATAGTGAGATAAAGCAAACGAGTCCTTATGTTTGCCAACTACAATTGGCGTTTGCTGTTGGCATTTGCCATCTACCTCCACAAAGATTAAGTCATATGCTGCTGCAGCTGCTGACCGCCAACGCCCCCCGAAAGATGTTCAGGGTGGAGCGCTGAAATGAGGCACTCTGTGCTCTGTGAAAAACTGGCAGAACAGGTCGTTAGATAGTTAGGTATTTTCAGGAGCCAGCTTTATGAGCCCAATTTTTGTATCTCCTCATATCTAGAAAAACACTAAAATCCTTCATGGTGATGACTGTTCCTTGTGACTTGCCGTAACCTTTTGTAAACAATATGTGCTTGATTGCTTGTTTTTCCCTTTCAGCAAACCACATGTATACTGAGCTTCCCCCCTGCCTCTCTGGAACAGTTTCTCAGAGCTATCTGGGATGCTGTCTCCCGGGCTGCAGTCCTAATTCTGCACCAAATTAAACTTAACTCGCAACTCTCACGTTGTACATTTTTTTTTAAGTCCACATATTCATGTTTTTAAGGTAAAAAGCTTTCAGAATGAGACAAGAGATACAAACCCAATGAGATGCAAAAACAAAAATCCAAGAAGTTAAGGGCAAATTCTGTCATATATATTTTGAGTTAGAAATAACGGTGTAAACTCTGAGAGAAAAAATAGATTTTATTTTTAATTTAATTTTTAAGAAATATTATATTTTTTCTTTTCTAAGAAATATGTATTTCTCAGCTCTGTTCAAAAAAACCTAGAAGCAATGACAAGTCAGTAGCAAGGAGCACTGCTACATGCTGTGTCCTCAAATACCATTTCCTACTAAAAGGAACCAGGACTAATTGGAGAAATGGAAAATTCCAGTCTGGAGCTGGAAATGTACAAGATAAGCCCAAGTCTTCTTGTCTTGCCTGAAATCAAGTCTTAGACTTCTGGGGTTATGTCAAAATGACACAGCAGTCAACTTGATCAGGCCCCACTAGCCAAAGTTGAGAAAACATAAGCCTTAAAAAAAGTAGTGATAGCAGTGGATAATAACATGTCAAAAGCATAAAATCAAAAGTTCATAATTATACTTTAAAAAGGCATCATTTGTCACCTTCGGAGGTTTCTGGGACACGAAATCATTTTTCTAAAAATTGATACATAAAAAGAAAAAAGTTGGGGACTTCCCTGGTGGCCCAGTGGCTAAGACTCTGTGCTCCCAATGCAGGTGCCTGGGTTCGATCCCTGGTCAGGGAACTAGATCCCACATGCTGCAACTAAGAGTTTGCATGCTGCAACTAAAGATTCTGCACACTGCAACTAAAGATTCTGTATGCTACAACTGGAAGATTCACATGTGGCAACAAAGATGCTGCACGCTGCAACTAAGACCCGATGTAGCCAAATAAATAAATAAATTTTTTTTTAAAAAAAGAAAAAAGTCAATGAAGCATTTATCCTGCATTTCTCATAAAAATTGTATTCAGTGCAATTAGAGAATTAAGGAGATTGGAGCTTAAAAGCATCTTCCTCATGAATCTTGAGATTTAAGCTAATTTCTAGTATGAAGTCATACTCAGTGTGGGTGCTTAAACACTTTCATATCCCTGCAGTTGGTAAAAAAAATTCCCAATAAAATGGCATATTTACACACACACACAATTGTATTCAGGAAAATTCCCTGGTAGTCCAGTGGTTAGGACTCCACGCTTTCACTGCCCAGGGGCACCCGCTCAATCCCTGGTCGGGGAAACAAGATCCTGCTGATTTCGGACGCACACAGCAGTAAGTGGCAGCTTGCAGCAAGCAGTAGCTGGAAGCGAGATCTTAGTTCTTTGACCAGGAGTCCTAACCACCAGATCACGGGGACCAGTGGCTAGAGCCTGCAGCCCTAGTTCTTGCCTGCCTTGTCAAGAATGATTTCAGGAGACGAGGCAGAAGGTAAAGAAAAAAACAGTTTATCGGAAAAAAGCTTATTGGAAAAGCAAAGTACGTGAGGAAAGACACATGGGCGAACTCAGAGTAACGCCTTTGGGAAGTTCTTAAATTCCTTATAAAGGGGCCATTTATCTCCCTTCTGGCCAATCATCCTGCTTCCTACCTCCCCCCGCTAATTTGTCTCAGGACCCTGCGTTTAAGTGCGCACACACATCTCAGCCAAGATGGATCCTGCTGTGAAGGCGTCTGGGAGAAGCAAGAGTCACCATGGCCTTGAGTTGTTCCCTGACTTCTGACTCCCAAGGAGCCTTTCTGCCTATGGGTAGTGTCTCCCTTGACCCAAGGAGGGGGGAAGCAAGGAGAGATCCCTTATCCTTTACTCAAACAAGGCTTTGCCCTTCTTTGTTCTTGCCATGACTTATCTTAAGACATCTACAAGAGACAAAGATTGGCTATCTACCCTGTCTCTGCCATTGCTTCCTTCTGGGAGAGCAAACAGGAGGCTAATTTTGATGCTTCACCTGAAGCCCACCTATCTCCTGTCTCAGGAAATACAAACAGAGGCTCGTTGTAAGTGTATGGCCTGAAGCCCATTTTCCCCTGCTCCGTGGTCAGTCGTAAATGCCTAACCTGGAGCCCACCTGTCTCCTGCCTCACCGCATGCCATGCAGTGCAACCAAAAAAATAAATAAATAAATAAATAAAATAAAAAAGTGAACCAGAATCTAATTGTCTTGTTTTCTGTAACCCTAGAAGCAGGCCCTGAGACTAGGATTCAATTTACGCAGTTTAGTTGGGAGATGTCCCCAGAAAATGCCCATAGGGAAGTGGGAAAGTGAGACAGGTACAACTCAACCTCACTGGAGAATGTGGACAGTGTAGAACACATTTCAGAGTTATCCCAAATGAGGGATGAGGAAGCTGGGCACTTCATTCACCAACTCCTGATTCATTGGTTGAAGGTTGCTGCTGTGGACATTGATTCTCCTGCATGCCTGACTTGCCCAGAGCACAGGGAAGTGTGCTTCACAGTGAGACAAAAAGCCCTTAAGCAGCAAGATGTCAACCTTTGGCACATAGGAGTGAAGGCTAAGGGGAGGGGAGGAGCATCCACAGTTGTGCTACATTAAGCAGTGCGCCAGATCTAGCATCTGGCTTACAGTGCAGCAACACGTGAAACAGCGCCATCGGAGCACCCAGCAGCCAAATCCAGAATATGGGAAATACTCTGGGAGAAATGACTGTGTTTCTTTCACAAACTAATGGCTTTTAAAAAACGGGGGACTATACATTTTTCCTCAATTTCAGTTTTGCCTTTCATTTTGTTTGTGAGGGTTTTTTTTTATAATTCTTTTTTTTTTTTTTTTTTTGTGGCGCACGGGCTTAGTTGCTCCGTGGCATGTGGAATCTTCCCAGGGCAGGGCTCGAACCCGTGTCCCCTGCATTGGCAGGCGGATTCTTTACCACTACGCCACCTAGGAAGTCCGTTTGTGAGGGTTTTTAACAGAACTTTTTACTTTCCTGTGTACTTAAATCTGTCAGTCTCTTAAGACTTAGTATGTTGATTTGCTTAGAACAGCCTTCCTCATCCCAAGATTACATGAATTCAAGTATTTTCTTCCAGTGCTATGTTTTCAAGTTTTACATTTAAAATTGTAATCTACCTGGAATTTATTGGGGACACGGTGTAAGATTAAAGGTCAAATTGAATTTTAACACAAAAAAAAAAAAAACAGGGGAGTGCTATAAACTTGAGAAATGGAATATTTCCTGTCATATCAATGAACAAAGGGGGACTTCCTAGGTGGAGTAGTGGTTAAGAATCTGCCAGCCAATGCAGGGGACACGGGTTTGATCCCCGGTCTGGGAAGATCCCACATGCTGCAGAGCAACTAAGCCTGTGCACCACAGCTACTGAGCCTGTGCTCTAGAGCCCTCGAGCCACAACTATTGAGCCCATGTGCCACAACTACTGAAGCCCATGCGCCTGGAGCCTGTGCTCCCCAACAAGAGAAGGCACCCCAATGACGAGCCCACACACTGCAATGTAGAGTAGCCCCTACTCACCACAACTGGAGAAAGCCCATGTGCAGGAAAGAAGACTCAACGCAGCCAATAAACAAACAAACAAACAAATTTATTTAAAAAACAACAACAAAGGATGTCACAGTCATCAGTGATTGCAGCCCTCCAACATGAGCTGGTGAGCCCAGGAAACTCAGGGCTGAAAAGAATGCCTGCCATCTAGCAGTCATCAGACTGCAGCCAGTCCCTGCAGTGAGCCCTGAGGAAACTCAGGATGTGAAAAATACCGGATACTGGCCCAGGTAGCTGAGGTGCACATCACAGGAATGATTTCTGTGAGCCCAGACTCTTGCATCTTCCCATACATAGAAAAGCGCTAAATTCCTTCACTGGAGATATCTGGTTTTCTTTATTTAACAGTTATCTTTTGAGGTTCCCAATTACCTACTCTTCTTTGCAAAACTCCTTTGCATCCTGGCTCCTCCCCTTGCCTCCTAGGAGCGGTTTCTCAGTTATCTGAGATGCTGTCTCCCGGGCTGCAGTCCTCATTTTGCCCAAAATAAAACTTAACTCGCAACTCTCAAGTTGTTTGTGTGTGTGTGTGCATGTGTGTGTGTATATATATATTTTTTTAAGTCAACAAACTAAAAGAGACTTGAGACTTGTATCAACCAAATGCAACGTGTAAACTTTGGATCCTTATTTATATACTTAAAAGAACTGTAAAAAGATTTTTGCTAGGGTCAGAAAAATATTGAGCATGGGCTGATTATTAGATAATATGAAGACTTTACTGTTTAGTCAAGTGTGATTATGGTACTGTGGCAATGTTATTTTTTTAAGTCCTTATCTACTAGAGATTTTTAAAATAGCTGAAGCAAATATGGCAAAATGTTAGCAGTTGTTAAAAATAGGTGATGAGTGTATGGAAATTCATTAGACCAGTCTTCCTGCCTTTCTGCCTGCTTAAAACTTTCTAAGAGAGGAAAAGGGTGATAAATGGACTATTGCCTGCCACATCAGTAAGCAAAGGATGTCACAGTCATCAGCAGTTACAGCCACTGCCAACAGGTGAGCTGGGGAGCCCCGCGGGAACTCAGGAAGGAAAAGAATGCCTGCCATCCAGCAGCCATCAGACTGCAGCCACTCCCTGTGATGAACCCTGAAGAAACTCGGGATGTAAAAACAGAGGTTACCAACCCCAGAGAGCTGAGGTGCATACCAAAGGAATGATTTCAGTGAGCCCAGACTCTTGCATCTTCCCATACACAGAAAAGTGAGAAATTCCTTAAGCTTGACATACCTGGTTTCTTTAATTAACAGCAATCTTTTGGTGTTCCCGACTACCTGCCCTTGGTTGCAAAACTCCTTTATATCCTAGCTCCCTCCTCCTCCTCAGAGCGGTTTCTCAGAGCTATCTGAAATGCTGTCTCCCGGGGTTCCGTTCTCATTTTGCCCCAAATAAAACTTAACTCGCAACTCTCAGATTGTACATTTTTTTCTAAGTAAACAGGGGAAGAGGAGGCGGAGAAGGAGTGAGGAGGGGAGGGGGATGCCAGACTACCTGGGTTTAATCTTGGTTCTGCTACTTTCTAGCTGACTAAAGTTGAACAAATTACTTAAACTCTCTGCCTGTTTTTTCATCTCGAAATTAGGCTAATAACAGTGCCTAATTCATAAGATTGAAATTCATAAGGATTAAGCAGTTAATATCAGTAAAGTGCTTAGAACAGTGCTCAGTAAATATTAGCTATTAGTGCTCCATCAAAAGCGAATTCTAATGTACTATAGGCCAGGAATGCGGATCTCTGGACCAAGCAAATCTGGTTGGGGGTGTGGCTCGGTAAACAGGGGGCAGCCCTCCCAGGAAAGGCTGAGCAAAGGGGAAGCAGTGCTCAGGGAATGGTTATCTCAAGAGAAGGAAAGTGCAGTACTGGACAGACAAAACATCTGGAGAGGAGGTGCATTTCACCACCAGGAAATAGGTAGCATTAAACTCACAAAATGCATCGTGGGAGGGAGAGTGAAACAAAGCCCAAAGGTTTCCCGAGTATCCCTGGGAGAACACCAGGGAGAGCAGTGGCGGAGCAGGTGCTGCTATTTCTTTCACTCCGGCTGTCACAGGCACCCAGGGGACTGGAACAGGGAGCATCAAGTGCAGCATGTATGCATTAATGAGGCCCTGCAGGCGACTGTCATTGTACATGCCTGTAAGTGAGGCCCGTCATGCTTCTTCTAAAAACTCACTCTGCAAGACAAGTGGTGTACACATTTCAAAAAGCTTATAAGGCCAACTTCGTATCTTCCTGCCTCAACTCAAGCCTCTGAAACCAAAGGAAGCATTAATGCCCTCCCCTGAAAAAGAGGTTTATGTTTTAGTTCCTCTCCAGCAGACGAACGACAATTAGCCCAAGTGAGAATCGCTTTGCAGAATGGCTTTAGAGTAATATGGGTCTCCTGTCCCTCTCTCAGAGCTCCTGTTGAGGGGAAAGCCCTCCTGACTCCTGGAAGGAGTCCTGGGTTTGCTAGGTTCTGGGAAGAAAACTTACTCCCCAAACAGCCTCCTGGGCCCTTAAAAGAATTCTCAGGCCTGAGGAGGCAACTGACCAAGTCTCTTTTGGACTTGAGTGCCTTCTGGGTGAGCACCAGCCTTGATATACACATTCCCAGGAGCTCGGGAATGAGTAGAGAGAACGGGGTGGTGTAATGGCAAGAAGTTTGACTTTGCAGTTGGGAGAACTTGCAGTTGGTTTCAAGTCCTAACTCTGCCTCCTAATTGCTTATTTATTCATTTGTTTATTTACTTATTTTCCTTGGGAAAATAAGTTAACCTCTCGGAGCCTCTGTTTCCTTATTTGTAACATGGGAATAATGATGAAACCTTGACTACCCACGGCTGCTGTGAGATCAAGTGAGATGCTGGGAGAACGGAGGAACTCCTCAAATCTCAATTTCAAGCAGAGCCCCAACATATAAAACAGATTGTTTATATGAATACCTATGGTTATTCACATAAGTCATAGGAATTTTTACTTTTATATTTTACAAGAATACATGTGCTTTATAAGTTAAGATTTATAATATTAACACACACGTCAATTAATCTACAACAAAGGAAGCAAGAATATACCAAGAAGAAAAGACAATCTCTTTAGTAAATGTTGCTGGGAAAACTGGACAGCTACATGTAAAAGAATGAAATTAGAACGTTCTCCAACATCATATATAAAAATAAACTCAAAATGGGTTAAAGACCTAAACGTAAGACCGGATACTGTAAAACTCCTAGAGGAAAACATAGGAAGAACACTCTTTGACATAAATCAAAGCAATATTTTTTTGGATCCCTTTCCTAAAGCAAAAGAAATAAAAGCAAAAATAAACAAATAGAACCTAATTAAACTTACAAGCTTTTGCACAGCAAAGAAAGCCATCCATACAACTGAAAGACAACCTGTTGAATGGGAGGAAATATTTGCAAGTGGTGTGACTGATAAGGGATTAATATCCAATATACATAAACAGCTCATACAACTCAACATTAAAAAAACAAAAACAACCCAATTTTAAAATGGGAAGAAGAACTGAACAGACATCTTTCCAAAGAAGAAAGGCAGATGGCCAACAGGCACAAGAAAAGATTCTCAACATCGCTAATCATCAGGGAAATGCAGATCAAAACCACAATGAGATATCACCTCACACCTGTCAGAATGGCTATCATCAAAAAGTCTACAAATAACAAAATGTTGCCAAGGATGTGGAGGAAAGGGAACCCTCATACACTGTTGGTGGGGGTGTAAATTCATGCAGCCACTGTGGAAAACAGTATGGAAGTTTCTCAAAAAACTAAAAATAGAACTGCCATAGACCCAGCAATTCCACTTCTGGGTATATATCCAAAAAAAGCCCCAAACTGCTAATTCAAAAAGATACATGCACCCCACTGTTCAGGGCAGCATTGTTTACAATTGCCGAAACACAGAAACAATCTAAATGTCCATCAACAGCTGAATGGATAGAGAAGATGTAGTGTATAGATACAATGGAATACTACTCAGCCATAAAAAAGAACACAATTTTGCCATTTGTAGCAACATGGATGGACTTGGAGGGCATTATGCTAAGTGAAACAAGTCAGACGGAGAAAGATAAGTACTGTATGATATTGCCTATAAGTGGAAACAAAAAAATACACAAACTAGTGAATATAACAGAAAAGATGCAAACTCACAGATATAGAGAACAAATTAGTGGTTACCAGTGGGGGGAGGGGCAACATAGGGGTGGGGCAGTAGGAGGTACAAATTATTGGGTGGAAGACAGGCTCAAGGATGTGTTGTACAACAGGGAGAATATAGCCAATATTTTGTGATAACTGTACATGGAAAGTAGCCTTTAACGATTGCATAAAAATTTAAAAATAAAAAGATTTATAACTAATTAAAGGCAATGATTGTAATAATCAAGAGACTGCTTTGATGAATAGAAAGATTTGAAATTGAGATATTGGACGATAGTTGCAATCTCATGTAAGGTGTTTATTTCTCAACTTTATTTCAGTTACACAGAACAAAAATCCTGATTCACAAACATCAGTAGTTGTAAATAGCAGCAGTTTTAAACCTTGTAAGTTTAGCATCCTCTTTCATTCTCTTAATTCCAGAAGTCTCCAAGAAGAATAGAGGGGATTTCCCCCTCAAAAAAAATCAATATAACAATTTCCAACAGCAGCTTAATTTGATGGGTGGGCCCAGTCTGCTCTGAGGAAGCCAGTGGACGCTGTGGTGTGGGGAAAAGAGCACTAAACTCAGAATAAGGAGACCCTTAGCCTAGGATTACTGGCTAATGGAGACTGAAAAAGACACCTGGCTTGTTAGAGCCTCGGTGTCCTCATCTGTAAAAGGACGCAATACCTTGTAGGATTGTGGTGAGGATTTTACAAAACTGTGTATGTGGAGCACCTAACGCTGAACCTCAAAAATTATAACTTAATCCCATGTTTGGGGTTAGCAGATGCAAACTATTATATATAGAATGGATAAACAACAAGGTCCTACTGTAGAGCAGAGGGAACTGTATTCAATATCCTGTGATAAACCATAATGGAAAAGAATATAGAAAAGAATGTATATATGTGTATAACACTCACTTTGCTGTACAGTAGCAATTAACACGTTGTGAGTCAACTATACTTCAATTAAAAATTATTACTTATATCTGGATATAATATATCAATAGGACACAAAGCCTTTAAAATACGCTAACAGATACCAGGAGTAGGGGAAGAAGGAAAGTGTCAGGATCACTAAGGTCACTATCTAAGACATCCTTGGTATCCAGCCACTAGGATCTAGTATTACTTCACTTTTGAGAGTTTAAAGGGAACTGAGGAGTCATTTAAGCAGGCCCAGGACAGCAGAATGGCTCAGATGACCCACAGAATTGTGAGGAATCTTGTGCCTGTGTTTAGCCACAAGTTTGAGGGTGATTTGCTCTACAGAAAAAGTTACCTGATACAACATATAATGGACATCTTTCATTCTTGCCTTCCTAGCATGCATTTTCCTTTTATGTTTAGAAGCACCCATTTTTCTCCCATCAGTTGCGGTTCATGTGATTGTGGGAAGGCAGTCTATTGTAGCTCCACAGGTACACATGTGAACCAGGCCTGGCCAATCAGAGCATTGCATCTGTGGCAGATACCATTCATTGGTGAACCCCAACTCCATTCCCAACCCCCTTCTCCCTAACCCCCTTCAGTTAGAGAGTCTGGAAAAGAAAAATATTTTCTCAGCCTCCCTTAAAAGTAAGAGTAGTTTTGTGACCAAGTTATGGCCCATAGATTGTAAAAAGAAGAAATCTGCCAGGAACTGTTGGAAAACCTTTTTCTTTGCTCGTAAAGGAACAGGCAAGTGCCTTGCCTTCTCTTCTTATTGCCTTGAACCTGCCTGTGATTTTTGGAGTTACAGCATCCATCTTGTAATCATGAGGCAAATTGACATTTGAACATTTTCAAATGTCAATCCATTGCTGAACCACTAAATCAACAGTGGCAATTGTCCAGACTTCTTAATATACAAAAAACAAACAAAAAAACCTCTCTATTTTTTAAACACCTCTTATCTTTGCGCTGATAGTCAAGCTGTTTCTTACAGCTGAAAGCATTTCTAACAGAGCATCTTACTAGTGACAAAAATTATCAAAGTCATAAAGAAAACAGAAAGAAAATAGAGGGACTTCCTTGGTGGTACAGTGGTTAAGAATCCACCTGCCAATGCAAGGGATGCAGGGTTCGATCCCTGATCTGGGAAGATCTCACATGTTTTGGAGCAACTAAGCCTGTGCACTACAACCACTGAGCCTGTGATCTAGAGTCCATGAGCCACAACTACTGAAGCCCACGCGCCTAGAGCCCGTGCTCTGCAATGAAGAGTAGCCCCCACTCACCACAGCTAGAGAAAGCCTGCGTGCAGCAACAAAGACCTAATGCAGCCAAATTAATTAATCAATTTAAAAAACAGAGATCACTATGGATTACTAGTGAGTTTTATATTCTTTGCAAGTTTCAGTTTTTTAAAAATGCTTTTAGTAAGCATGTATTTACTGAGTAATCAGAGGGATAAATTAAGATTGAAACAGTTAGCAACAAACCAAACTTTCAAGACCCAGACTACAAGCAGCTTGATCCACTGTCAGGAGTCAGACCCAGGTACGACCTTTTGCTGTTCAATTCAACTTCCTTATCTATAAAGTGGAGATAATATTTCCTAAGTATCTACTTCGTGTGGATATTGTTAGAATTAAATAAGATAGTATTTATAAATGTACCTGGTGCTAAATAAAGATTCATTTTTTTGTGCCTGCTATTAAAGCAGGAGTTCAGATAAAAGTGACTGGGGGTAAGTGGGTATAGAAATGAAGGACTGGGGATGAGAGCCTGAACAGCTACCCTCAGATCACACCCCATACGCCCAGTGCCTGTTGCACCCCATGCTGGGTGGTCTCTGGTGTCTTTGTGAAGGGGACAGCCCAGCCTGTTTCACCAGCCTCTTTGAAAAGAGAAATTCCACTCCAGCTCCGTCTCTGGTCCTACCTACTCATCTCTGGGATCAGATCCTTTTGCTGTTGATACTTGGTCTTTTTCAGCTTCATGAGGCATGTGTATCCTTAAGGTAATTTTAGAGAATTCAGGGAGTTACTCCCTTTCCCCCTGCTGTCCCCGCGGCACTTTTCTGGCCCTCTGCAGCTCTGTGTCCGTGTCTCTCTTCCATCCTCTTCTTTTTCCCTCTCTGGAGACTCATTAGCATGCGCAGATATGTTCTTTACAGTTATATCTTCAATGTTTAAAAACTGTGAATGGCAAGTGAGGTTTCTACTCTGAAGTTTCTCCTTTGAAGCCTTTTAACAAGCCACCAGGGACGGATGAAGGCATAGAAGTGATGTCTGGAATACTGAGGCAGGATCTGAGAGCTGTTGCTGCTGCAAGGGAAGGGGTGTTGTGCCCTACAAGTCTTAGACAGTCCTTGAGGAATCCCCTCTGAGGTTTCCTCCCAAGCGTGTCTGGAGACCTCTATAAGAAGGATGGAGAGAGCGGACTTCTTCACCTGCAGAGAGATCACGGCCACACAGATGCTCAGAGCTCCACTGACACAGAGCCCCACTCCACATGCTCACCCCCCTGCACCATGCACTCACCCCACCCCCACACAAGTCATATATTCTGCTCCACACACTCACATATAGGTCTGTGCTCACACTCAGCCCACCAACCAGAGATACACGATAGCTATTTGCTGCATGCTATACACTGCTTTCAGAACATTACATGAATTGTGTACTGTAGGAGGTATTAACTACCATTTCACAGGTGAGGAAACGGGCTCAGAAATGTGAAGTCACTTGCCTGAAGCCACAGAGCTGGTAAGTGGCAGCACCAGATGCTAATCTCAAGTCGGTCTGGTCCTTCCGCTGTGCCATGCTGCCTTCTGGCCCAAAGTTGAGCCCTAACATAGATTAGTTAGAGTAAAGAGCACTCAAGCTGGTGGATTTTAATGGGAAGAAGCTGTTTTTCTGTCAGGCTATTTGATTTTCTGCAGAAAGGAAGCTTGGTTCTTAAATAAGCTTCATAATTGTTTTCTCTCTCTCCCTCCTCCTCTTACTGTCTGCTGGAATTGAATTTTGATTGAAAAATAAGCTTTAACCATTCACTTAATTAGGCACTAGAAATCGTTTCAGTCAAATGGCAGAGAAAATATCCAAAAAGAAATGTGGAGCTGAGTCACTTCCTTCAGCCCCTTGTCCAGCCCAGGAGTAGCTCCTACAGCATCTGTGGAGCAGGGACCTTCAAGACCTCACAGGAGGCACAGCCTCCACCAGCTGACAGCAGCTACATCAAAGCTAAGTACGATAAATGTTGTTTCCTCCAGCTCCAGACTTGGGGAAAGTCATGTTTCAGAGGTGAAGGAATAGACATAATTATTTGATTCATTTTTTACTGAAATGAAGTTTAAAACTAGCAGAGAAAGGAGAAGCACATCTAACATATTTTTAACACCTAGTCCTCCACAGTGGCCGCCCTGTAAATCCTAGAATGGAAGAAATGGAAAGGCATCTATCAATGTGGGCCATTAGAGGAAGGTCTCCTGTGATGCTAAACACACTCACACCTGCAGACCTGTGTGCATGTGGGTGTGTGCATGCACACACACACAGAGACACACATGCTTCAAAAAGACACGCAGAGCTGTGGGCATTCCTTAAAACATGGTAGAGGTTCAACAAGCATTTATAGGATTAGACTCTGTCTGTAAGGAAGACAGAAAGTAGAATGAAAGCAAATGAAAACCCATTTTTTGTTGAATAAACAAATAAATGATCAAATAAATATTTGTTCCATAGCAGATACGTACTGAGCAACTATTACATGCCAGGCACAGTGTTTGGGGCTGGGGCTATAACAGCAAACAATAAATAGCAAATAAAGCACAGCCCCCGGCCTCTGTGTGTTTACAGCCTGTTGGGAGAGAAAAACAAGTAAACAGGCAACTTCAAACTGCTGTGATAAATGCTGTAATATCAACTCTGCTCAGGCTTACATTTCACCTACTTGTTCTCAAGTTGATTTACAAATCACCTACAATCCCAATCAAAATCCCAGCAGGGCTTTTTGTAGAAATTGACAAGCTGAATTACAAAATACCTATGGAAATGTGAAGGACCTGGAATAGCCAAACAACTTTAAAAAGAAGACCTAAATTGAAAAACCAACTCTATCTGATTTCAATACTTATAAAGCTAAGGCAATCAGGACACTGTGTTGTTGGCATAAAGTGTGCCTGGGAGGTGGAATATGAGCGATCACAGAGAGAAGAGAGATGACATAGGCAAGTGGTGTCACTGTCTGGGATTCAGTCCTGTTTCCGTCTCCAACTAGCTGTGGTCTCTGGGCTTCAGAGCAGAGGGAAATTAGACGACAGGTAGGTTTTCTCACAGCTCTGAGAGGCCATGTCTCTGAACTGGGCCAAGTGTAAGAGGGCAGAGCTACAGTCTACACTCGAATTGAGAAGCTGTGGATTTCACAAGTAACTTGAGAACAACTCTGGGCCATTGTCACAAGCAGGGGAAGGAGTCCACACACTTGGCCTAGCAGCTAGAGGTGAGAGAAGGGAAAAGGAAGTGGATGGTTTCACAGTGTTCGCATCATCACACACACACACACACACACACACACACACACACACACACACACACACACACTCGCTCAGAGCCCTGAAAATTAGGGGGTAGTAGACCAACCCTTGCTCAGACCAACCAGAACTGGCCAGTTCCCTCTTCCTCACCTGCTGCTTCCGGTCAGAACATCCAGCTGCCAATGAAGTGATCCCCAGGGGCCTCTCCACGTGAACTTTCCCTCCTCCATCCCTTCCCCATCAAGCCACAGGCTTCCCTCCCAGAAGCTTTGAGGGCTGCTTTGGGGAGAGGTGGAGTCGGCCTGCTCCCAAACCTCTGCTTCTCCTCGTGTGAACTTGGGCAAGTGCCTCAGCCTCTCTGTGCAGCCGCTGTGTCCTCTCCTGGGCAGTGGGGATAATCGTCGTACCTCCCCGTCGTGGTGGGGATTAAACAGTCACTGCAAGTAAAGTGCCTAGAACAGTGCCTAACAGATGGCAGGCACTCTGCGAGTGATGCTATTTTTACTAACTGGTTTATTTTGTTTTCCCAGACTGGGCATGGAAGAGACCACTGTTTCTTTCTTAGAGTCAAGGAGCCTACTGGGAGGGACCGAAGTAGGAGACAGGCTCACCAACCTTCTCGCTCCCATCCCATCTGCTCTGAATCCATCTTTCCTCTCTTTCACTCTGCCTAGTGCCCCAGCCCCCTCCACCCAGACCTGTCTTTCCCCTCCCTCTGAGTCAGGACTGTGGCCAGGGAGATGGGGAAGGGGAGGGAGAGGAGGAGAGAGTGAGGAAGGGGAAAGAAAAGAGGAGGAATGGAGATTTCCTTTCTTTTTCTTTCCTTTCCCTTTTTTTTGGCGGGGGAGGAGGGTAGGTGGAGGGTGGGTGGGCTTCCAAACAGGGGCCTAGATCCATTTCAGCCCTGCACTTTGGTGGAAAGAAACAGTCCTGTGTTGTAATCCTTCTGCATTAGGCAGGTCGCGTGTCCTCAAGGTCACACTGTCAGATGCTAGCCCAGGTCAGCCTCACTCTGAAGTCCAAGCTCTTTCTTCCTCCCCACCCTGGGAACCAACTGGGAGTGTCCACCCCCAGCCAACTCCCTCGGGAGAGGGAGAGCGCGTGTCCTGCCCCCATCCCCCGGCAGGGAGCCCTTCCTACTTTCTCCTTATCCTGGGCTCTACCCATGGGCCCCCAGCAGCCTGACAAATCTCCCCTCTCCACTAAAGCAGCCTGGCTTGCCCCACTCCTCCTCCCCCCATTTCTGTTAACGTCACTGCATCCAGCATTTGACATTCTCTGATGTTTTCTGACCTTAAGACAAGGATTAAATTTTTAATCGGCAAATTACAACGTTCATTGAGTTCATGACTTTGGTAAATGTCACCAGTGGAGTCCACCCCTCTCCTCTCCAGTCTCTACCCCAGATTAATGAAGCCTATGTCAGCTGGGGAGCAGAAGGACTGGGGTGGGCTTCCCATCAGCTGGAGAGGTCGCATGCCTCAAGTGCCTTCCCCTGAGCCCAGTGCTGCCTGCAGCCCCAAGTGAGCAGGGACACCTGGAGCTCTGTGTGTCCTGTGTTACCTGTAAGTACAGGCACAGTGAGATTTCAGAGGCTGAGCCTGCCTGTCTGCCTGTTTCAGTTTTAATGGTTTCTACATCTTCCCACCAGAGCTCACTTTTTCCTCTCCTCTCTTCTGCCTGGGTCAGAGTAATATGATGGCTGTTTGCGGTGCACGCATGTGCTCTCTCTCTGTCACACACGCGCACACACACACACACACACACTCACACACTCCCCAACCCCTAGCACAACAGAAGCCCAGAACAGGGAGTAGAGTAGGATAGCTGAGAAAACAGAGATGATGCCTATGCTCCCATGAGCAACCCTCCCCTCATGCCATGCGAGTGACCTTGGGGAGGGAAAAAAGAGTCTGTTCTTCCCAGGGTCCTCACCTCTAAGCACACACCTAACGCCCCAGGGGCCAGGCAGGAACGTACACAGCAGCTATTGGGCCAGCATGTGTTGGAGGGCAGCGTCAACCCAGGACATGAGCCTGAAGGTAGGGGGGCCGGAGGAAGAGGGGGCTTTGCTTCAGAGGAGCCACCTGGGGACGTAAGTGGGCCAGGGGAGGGAGGAGGAGGCTTAGGCGGGATCAGCTGGGCAGCCCTGCTGCATCTGCCTCTCCCATAATGAAATGTTTGCCAGAGACTAATTTCTCCTCAAAGGAAACTCATTCTTAGACCCTTCATCTGTGTATTAATTTCAGAGCAATTGAGTTTTCCCTGGAAATACAGACAGGAGGAAATACTGCAGAACAGCAACCCAAATGTGGTATTTATTCTTTGGTGGGATGGCATGCTCCCTTCAGCCCACTTCCCCAACGCTACCCTCTCCCATCCCAGGAGATCAGAACAGCACATGCTTATTTCATGCCAATTGCTCTACAGGGACTCATGTGTTCCTTGTAACAACGCTGTGAACATACCATTATTAACTCTACTTTGGCAATGAGAAAACAGATACAGTGAGGTTCAATAATTTTCCTAAAGGCACTCCGCTAATAAGTGGTGGGACCTGGTTCAGAGCCTAGTGACCTTTTTCCAAGGCCACAGTCCGAACCACTGTGCATCACTGCCTCTTAGATGAGCCACAGTCTACTTCCTCTACATAGAGACGTCACAGCAAAGCCCTCGCTGGAAGCCCGGGGCCCTGGCAGTTCCAGAAGCCCTTGTCTGGGGCTGAGGGAGGCCAGGACTTGGTCTGAGGCACATTGAGTGACAGGTACAAGAGTGGAGGGGAACCTGGAGCAAGTGGACTCAGAACCACCAGCAGCCATGAGGCACCGACCATGAGACATCAGCCTAGAGGAGCCATGGGAGCCATTCCCTCTAGCTTTCGCTTCTCAGACAAGGGGTCCCATTTCAGAACACAACCCATCTACCCAAGGCTCCCAAACGTAGGGACAAGGGATGACTCCAGGCAACGTGGCTCCCAAGAGAGGCTGCTATGATCCTTTCCGACTGTTGGTTTCATTCCCACTGCTCTCTCTGCCTCTCTTGGTACTTCCCCTCCCTAGGGAGTAGCTCTGTCAACATGGGACAGCTGTCCTTTTTACCCTCCAGTTTCCACCCTGGACCAGTTTGACTGCTCAGAGCGAGGAGGCTGGCTGAGATCTGAGATGCCAGGCAGGCTAGGAGGTTGAGAGAGAGACAAGCTGCAGCCAGACCAACTTACTGAGAGACTTGGCAGGACCTCAGCCCACGAGGCCCTGGAACTTGGGGATCAGAGAGAGAATCACATGCTAAGTGGGATACCTTGGGTTCCTTGGTCTATGTTAACTTAAAGTTCAGGTCTGTGGCTTTCACAAGACTCAGGTGTACAGCTGTGCCCAAGGCCCTGATGGCTGAGCACCAGGTTATGGGTCCAGCCACTTAGCTACATGGTTTGTGAACAAGTTCTAGTCCTTTATCTGAAGAACAGGATTATAAGAATCCTTTCCTTAAAGAAAAATGGGTGCTGACACTGATTTTGGAAAATCACAAGTCCCCTCCTTTCCATCCTTCTCCATGTCAGTCCCCCTCTCGCCTCCCCTATTTCCACTGGCCTGTCAATCAAGAGTCAGTCAGGTTGTGATCCTTTATACCCAAGTATAAAGCACTTCCTCAGTCCACTGTCCTCTCTCCCTGCCCCACATTGTTGTAAAGACCAAAAAGACAAAGCATATAGAAATGCTTTGACAATGGCCAAATGTTTTGCAAATGTTAAACATGTCCAAGTTTGTGCAAAGCCTTTTCTACAGAGTGTCAGGAAATCAATGAGTTCTCAAGTCTTTCTCTTCTCTGCCAGAGGAGGGGGAAAGAGATTGCAGACCTCGTGCTATGGACTGAATTATATCACCCTAAAATTTATGTTAAGACTTTCCACAGAGTGACAAGTATCCAGCTGGCTTCCCCTAGATGAGTGATCCAAGAGAGTAAGGTCAAAGCCAATGCTTTTATTACCTGACATTGTAAGTTATACCCCCTGATTTCTACAATACTTCCATGTCTCCCCCAAAATTTATATACTGAAGCCATAATCTTCAATGTGATGATATTTGGAGTGGAGGCTTTGGAAGGTAATTCAGTCCTGAGAGAGGAGCTCTCATGAAAGAAAATAATGCCCTGATAAGAAGAGACACAAGAGAGATGGTACCTTTCTCCATCACATGAGGATACAGCAAGAAGGCATCCATCTTCAAACCAGGAAGAGGGTCCACACCAGGAAATGAATTGACTGGCATGTTTATCTTGGACTATTCAGCCTCCAAAACTGTGAGAAATAAATTTCTGCTGTTTAAGCCACACAATCTATGGTGTTTTTGTTACAGCAGCCCAAACTGAGACAAACATGATATTGGTTGCACAGGTCAGCCATATTCTTGTGAAAGAAGACTATACAGGGGCCTGAATAAAGAAGGTTTTCATTAAGTGCCATCTCAAAGGCTAGCTCCCACAAGTGCCACGGTAATTTAATAGGGAAGATAGTCTATTCAACAAATGGTGCTAGAATAATGGGATATCCAGATAGAAAAAAAAATGAGCCTTAACTCCTCACACCATATTTAACTTGAAATAGATCATAGAGCTAAAACTCTTATGTTTAGGATAGGAAAACAAAGGAGAAAAATCTGTGCAGCCTTGCATAAGGCAAGCCTTAGATAAGACCCCAAAACCACAACCCATTAAAGAAAATATTGATCATTGGACTTCATCAAAAGTAGATCACTCAGGACTTCCCTGGTGGCCCAACGGTAAAGAATCGGACCTACAATGCAGAGGACAGGGTTCGATCCCTGATCAGGGAACTAAAATCCCACATGCCAGGGGCAACTAAGCCCACGCGCCACAACTACTGAGCTTGAGCATGCCTCAACTAGAGAGCCTGTGTGCCACAAACTACAGAGCCCATGTGCTCTGGAACCTGTGTGCCACAACTAGAGAAGAGAAAAGCTGCACACCACAACCAGAGAGATGACTGCTTACCACAACGAAAGATCCTGCATGCCTCAATGAAGATCCCACGTGCTGCAACTAAGATCCAACAGAGCCAAAAATAAATAAGATAAATAAATAATAAATAAATCTAAAAAAAAAAAAGTAGAACACTGTTTGAAACACAGAATTAAGAAAATGTAAAGACAAGCCAAAGATTGTGAGAAAATACATGCAAAACACATCAGATAAAGGATTTATATCTGAAATACATAAAGAACTTTTACAGCTCAATAATATAAAGCAAATAACCTGATAAAAATGAACAAAAGAGCTGAACAGACAATGTACTAAAGAAGGCATATGAATTTTTTAAAACATGAAGACATGAAAAGATGTTCAACATTATAAGTTGTTAGAGAAGTGAAATTTAAAAATAAAATGAGGGGACTTCCTACATGGTGCAGTGGTTAAGAATCTGCCTGCCAATGCAGGGGACACAGGTTCGATCCCTGCTCAGGGAAGATCCCACATGCTGTGGAGCAATAAGCCCATGTGCCACAACTACTGAGCCTGTGTGCCGCAACTACTGAAGCCCATACGCCTAGAGCCTGTGCTCTGCAATGAGAAGCCACCACAATGAGGAGCCCACTCACCACAATGAAGAGTAGGCCCTGCTCTCCACAACTGGAGAAAGCCTATGTGTAGCAACAAAGACCCAGTGCAGCCAATAAATAAATAAATTTTTTATAAAAAAATTAAAAAAAGTAAAAATACAATGAGATACAACTGGACATCTCCTAGAATAACTAAAATTTAAAAGACTAGCAATACCAGGCTTCCTAGGTGGTGGAGTGGTTGAGAATCTGCCTGCCAATGCAGGGAACACAGGTTCAATCCCTGCTCCAGGAAGATCCCACATGCCGCAGAGCAACTAAGCCCGTGTGCCACAACTACTGAGCCTGCGCTTTAGAGCCCGTGAGCCACAACTATTGAGCCCATGTGCTGCAACTACTGAAGCCCATGTGCCTAGAGCCTGTGCTCCACAACAAGAGAAGCCATGGCAACCAGGAGCCCACGCACCACGCTGAAGAGTAGCCGGGGCGCCACAATGAAGAGTAGCCCCCATTCACTGCAACTAGAAAGAAAGCCCACGCACAGCAAAAAAGACCCAATACAACCAATTAAAAAAAAAAAAAAAAAAAGACTAGCAATACCAATGTTGGTGAATACGTGGAGATGACTGGAACCTTCATTTACTACTGGTGAGAGTGTAAAATGGTTCAACCACTTTGGAAAAACAGTTTGGCAGTTTCTTATAAAATTAAAAATTCATTTTTCATATAACCCAGCAATTTCACGTGTAGATACTTAACCTGAGAAAAGTGAAATCATATGTCCACACAGACTTGTTCAAATGTTCTTAACAGCTTAATTCAAAATAGCCAAAAACTGGGGAAAAGTCCAAACGTCCACGGACAAGAGAAAGAATAAACAGATTTCAGAGTAACCAGATAATGCAACATTACTTGGCAACTAAAAGGAGTAAACTACCGATCCTTCCAACAATACTGGTGGTTCTCAACAACATTATGCTGTCAGACAGAAGAGTTCGTACTGTGTGATTCCATGTACATGAAATTCTAGAAAATACGAAAATACAATGTGTGGTGACAGAAAGCAGTCCAGTGGTTGCCGGGAGCCCAGATGTGGGGGGGGGGGTGTGGGGGGAGGAAGGGGGGGGTGTGGCCGGGAAGGTAGCCTGGGACAGGACACAAAGGAACTTTTGAGGAGATGGAAATGTTCTGTATCTTGATCATGGTAGGGGGGTACAAACGCGTCAAACCTCATCAAAGTGTCCACTTAATTTTAATTTTTAAAAATGGGTATTTTATTGTATATAAACTCCCTCAGAAAAGCCGGTTTTTAAAAGTAAGGAGGCACAGCATTGAAATGGGCTTCCATTTGAACGGACAATACCTGCCCCCTTCGTACCTGTCCGTTTGCACCCACAGGGCCTTGGTGCTTCCTGCCGGGAGACTTTCCACGGGCGTCTCGGGCTCAGCGCCCGCCAGCGGGAGGAATCCAAGAGTTGAGGCCTTCGGCAGCTCTGGTGTACACCTGGGCCGGGGAGGGGGTGGGCGAGGGCCTGCCCTGTCGCATCGTCGTCGTGTGTGGGGCAGGGGTGCTGAGGCCAGTGCTGCCGCGAGGGCGCAGGGGGTGTTGCGCGTCCACCCCGAGATCCAGACCACTCAGCCGGCGTGTCCCGGCACCTGGCGCCGCGACGGCGCGCGGGCGCGGGCTGACCCAGAGGACGCGAGCGCGCGTCCACTCGGCGGGGACCCTTGCGTCCCCGAGGCCTCGGGATTGCACCGTCGCGTCCCGATACCGAGGCTGACCTGCCTCGGCGGGACGCGAGCGGCATGCCGTCCACCGCGGGCCACCCGGCGCCGGGGGCAGGCAGGAGCCGCCTAATGGGGGCCCCCGAGTGCGGTCGCCCAGGCCGGGCTGGGGTGGGGGGCGGGAGGTGGGAGGCGGGAGGCAGAAAGGAGACGTCTCCGCCTTGCGGGGGTACCCGCGGGGAAGAGCCCAGCCTGGGGATGACCCCTCTGACCCGTCGAGTCCCGCTAATGGGCGTCGGGGCTCAGCCCTCCGCCTTCCGCGGTGAAGTCGCCTCTCCGCGGGCCCCCTTCCGGAGGCAAAGCTCTCACTCGGGACCCGACTCGCTGCTGGAAGTGGCCGGCAGCCTTCCGGGCCCACTGATTGCCCGCTGAGGCGCATCTCGGCGATGCAGGGGCTGGCTCTCTCGGAGTCGCTGCCTGCCACCCTCCTCCTGCAGGTTCAAGGGCTCCCGCAGGCACACCGACAGACCCTTCCCATCCCGCCACCACTGGCCGCAGAGACGCACCTCCTTCCCCAAATCTCGCGCACACAACCTTGAATCTTCCCGACTCAACACACACACACACACACACACACACACACTCACACACACACACACTCACACACACACACACACCCCGGATCCCCGCTCTATCTCTTGCTCCTTCTCCCCCCTTACATTTTCTAATTGACTAATGTCTACAATTGCAACCAATTGTTTCTGTGTAAACTTCATTAAAAGAGTTTTCTGGAAAGATTGTTGATGTTCAACCGGCTTACTAGCAAGCAGCTTAATCTTTAAAAATCAGGGACTAAAAGCAAACAGCTAATGTGCGTCTCATTGACTGCTGGCCGGCTATCTAGCTGGCGTTTGTGCAGGCAGTAGGGTAAAACCGACCTCCCTGTGCAGAGCGAGGGAGCGAATCTCCAACCTCCAGTCTTGAAGACTGTCCCGGGTATCACTCCCAAGGAGAAAAATTCAGTGCTCTCATCCTCTTGGCTATCCATGCCTCTTGGGTTAGTCCTTGGCTAGCACTTAGGAATTGTGCAAGGCTGGACCTGGAGGCAGCTATGCTGCTCCTGCAATTTGGTCTGTCAGCTCTAGGAGCTCTGAGGGGCCCAGGGCTGCCTTCATGGCACTTGCTAGTCTTAGCCTATTATGAACAGCTTTTCAGTGTCCACCTCCCAACCATCCTCCAAAAACACATCAGAGAAGATGCTCCATCAGGTGCCTTCTGCTAGGCTCTGTTTGGTACAGACCAAGCTGGGTCTGGGATCCATATGCATAAAAAGAAGTTAAAGAGAAGCCTGACCTTGTGCCAGAGTAAAAGGGAAGACCAATGCCCTAAACTTCTTGGGAGCTAAAGGGTGGGAATTACCTATGGCAGGCACTCCCTGTCCCTCCTGAGCAGTGTGCCCTCCTCTCTTTCCCTAGAATTCCTGGGCATCTGGTCCCCTGGAATTCCTATAGTCCATTCCCAAATTTCTCTTCCAGTCTTTCCTTGACATTAGCTAAGTTTCGAATGGTGGTGCCTTAAAATGTCATCAACCAAAAGCACCAATTAGTGCTCAGTAAATGTTTGCTTTTATATGAATACAACCCAGAAAAGGGACTCCAGTGGAGGGGTTACAGGCCCTGGAGAATGCAGCATGTTGGGATGGTGGGCTGTTAGTGACTTTCAAGCAGCACACAGGGAGTCACCTGCCTTGTGTGTGGGGTCAGTGCTGGCGCTCAGACCTCTGTGATGGCGGGAGAGAAAAAGCAAGCATCATTAGGGAATGGAGAGAGATTTTAGAGTTTGAAAATATACTCATCCTCTCCCTCCCCCCTCTCTGCTTCCTCAGGCAACCACTGCTTTTGGTTCAAGGCCATATTATTTCTTACCTGGATTATTGCCAAAACTGGTAACTGGTTTCCCTGTCTGCATATTCACGCCATCATCTGGCCTTACAGCTGTCTCTAAAGTGGCAACTTGCCTCTTCCCTTGCCCCTGGGCCTTTATAAGGTCCTCCATTGTCTTGAAATAGAACTCAAACCACAAGGTGTCCAGCTTCTTTCTGAGCGCACCCTTGGCCGACCTTCAGCCTCATCTCTCACCATCTCTCCTTACCGCTTATATTCCAGCCGCTGGTAGCTATTTACTTGAACTTGTCTCAAGCCTTCCTCCTTTGCAAATGCTTTTCCTCAGCCTTTACTCCTCCTTTCCTTCCAACACACACACACACACACACACACACACACACACGCACACCCCTTTTACTTGGTTGATTCTCACTCATGTTTAAAGACTTGGTCCTCAGGCTGCCTTCTGCATGCTGGATTTAGTTCCAGTCCATCGCCTGGCCCCTCTCACCTTCCCTAAGCATTAATTGTAAAGTATTTGGACTCTAAGCAGCTCAGTCCTTGAGGAGATTACCAGAACACAGTTCATGTGTGGTGAAAGAATATGAGCTTTAGAACTAAGCAGACCTGTGTTCAAACTTCTACTTTTTTGCTGTGTAAACTTTAGCAATTTACTTAACCTCTCTGAGTCTTAGATTCCTTGTCTGTAAAATCAGAATAATAATACCTACCTTATGGAATTGTTGTGAGGATTAAATGAGACAATTCACATAAAAAAAAGTCTTCTCCTTGATTCTCACTTACCATGTGCTTTTTCTTGGTCCTGACCTCCCAGCTAGTGAGACAGCTATTGAAGGCCCTCAGACTTTTTTTTTCCTCTCTGAGCATCTGCAACTATAAATTGCTGTCAATAATATTTACATCACAGGGTTTTATAGAGATGAGATGATTCAAGGTTATATGAAACCAGTTTATTGAATTAAAATGACATGGTAGGGCTCAGGCAGGAAACACTTTTATTTTTTATCCTACCTTCACCTTTAACCTCAATATATGGACTCATTTTTGTGGTTCTGCATGAAATTTCGGGCAGTTTTTGTATATTTTCCTGCTTTCCTTCAAGTAATAAATAGGCCTGATCACTTTCATCTGTGGGAAAATGAAAGAAAATAACTGGTTAATATTTAAATTAATACATTCATATCAATTTAAGGAAGAAATACTTGTAACTGCTATAGTCTTCATTTCTAAAACATGTCATATAGTCAGAGTAGGTATTTTTAACCTTTTTCTCTGCTTTTCATTCCATATTCCCTTTGCTTTCAGCAAATACCTCATCTAATACAGCCACTGAAAGATAAATATATTAACATATTTTACTTATACGTAACTAACCTAGGCAGACAAATTATTTTCTAAACCAGCAGAGCCCAAAGTTGTGGGTCTGGGAAGCAAAAATTTTCCTAGTGGATCACTAGGAGTAGCAATAGAGGAGCCATTCCCTTTTCAGCCCCTTGATTTGCAGACTCATGAATCCTGGCTGTGGGAGAAATAGCACTATATATTGGTCACTGATTCACGGCATTTACAGCATCCTGGGGACATTACTCAAGCCCTGCCCAGTGTTGGCACTCAGCGAGTGTTGTAACTGAGTCTCAAAAAAATCATTCTACCATTCCTTCAGGCCATTTAATTCAAGGTGATCGGGTATATTCTAAGACCTGCGAATTCTATGATCATGAGCCCATTACCACACTTCATCTGCTGTTAACTGAGTTCCTTGGTCAGAAACTATGCTTGGTAGAATACTGTGAGAATGAATAAGATATTCTAAAAGTCCATAGATGGTAGTTTTGGAAGAGGCATGTGGGCAGGGAAGGAAAATGCATGTTCAGAGTATTTGCTAGTGAGAAGAAGCTTTGCTCCTTCCATGATGGAAGTGTTCCAATATAATCAACCTGTGACGAGCTCTTCAACCCAGGAAGTGGTGCTACACTTAGGGTTCACTGTGGTCTCTGCTGATGGTGGACTGGGCACTCAGCAGTGGCTATAACTGTATCAGACTTGATGAATGGAAGCCCATGTTAAGCCCATGCACAACTTCTATTCTTGCCACCATGTACACTTTGTTTTTTGATTCAAACTTGGCAATCAATATATATTTATTTAATACAACAGGATAAAAATAATTAAGACAGGCAATGCCCTGATGGTCCAGTGGTTAGGACTTGGCACTTTCACTGCCATGGTCCAGATTCAATCCCTGGTTGAGGAACTAAGATCCCACAGACCGTGCATCTCGGGGGAAAAAACAAACAAAACCAACAACAAAACCAAAAAACAAAACCCAAAAAACTAAGACAATTGAAAATGTTTATACATTTTACAAATACCGTATGCTAACTCATATATACGGAATCTAAAAAAATGGTACTGATGAACCCAGTGACAGGGCAAGAATAAAGATGCAGATATAGAGAATGGATTTGAGGACACAGGGTGGGGTGGGGCAAAGGGGAAGCTGGGATGAAGTGAGAGAGTAGCATTGACATATATACACTGCCAAATGTAAAATAGATAGCTTGTGGGAAGTTGCTGCATAACATAGGGAGATAAACTCGATGATGGATGATGACTTAGAGGACCAGGATAGGGAGGGTGGGAGGGAGTCGAGGGAGGGAGGGGATATGGGGATATATGTATAAATACAGCTGATTCACTTTGGTGTACCTCAAAAACTGGCACAAGAGTGTAAAGCAATTATATTCCAATAAAGAGCTTTAAAGAAAAAAAAGAAAAAAGAATCATGTTCAACATATGGACACCAAATGGGGAAAGCGGGGAGGGCGGGAATGAATTGGGAGATTGGGATTGCCATATATACACTACTAATAAGAAAAAAAAATCAAATTGTACACTTTAAATATATACAGTTTATTGTATGTCAATTGTATCTCAATAAAATTTCTTAAAGAAAAAAAAAGGTTATATGTTTTAAATCTTAGACCATGTACACTTTGATCACCAGCCACTGGGCAAAGACAGGGATAAGTGGAGAATTTGGTATCCTGACTATTAAGATCCTCTTCTTAAGGGGTTGACCTTTCGTGAACATTCACATAAGACGTGAGTATTTTCACACTTTGCGTCAGTTTAGCCTGGTTTATACACTTGCCTCTTCCGCAGACTTCCTTATCACCAATTTTTCAAACACATTCCTTCCAACGCCCTGAACATCAAGTCAAATTTTTAGCCACAGGGCACGAGAGCATGCTCCTGTCTGTGTGTGCATGTGCGCACACACAGACACACACACACACACGATTTTTTTTAGTCTATGTCTATCCCTCTGGCCATCTCTCCTTCCAGGTAAAATGAGCAACCATGTGTACTGCTCAAAGATTTGCACACTGGGAAGATTTTCCTTTACCATTATCCTTTAGGGTGCTCTCTGAGTGGAGCAGCAGTGCTGCAACCTTCCACCTTCTGGTAGAAATAATTCAAATCCTGCAGAACCAACTTACACTATGCAGAACCAGCAGTTAAGCAGGTCAGAATTTTTTCATTCCTCAGTCAATTGGTCATAGAGAACTTCTCATGAGGCCATAAGTATGAAAAAGAGGAGGCAGTTTTGCAGGAATAGGGATCATGGGAACCTGAGGCACTTGCTCCTGCAACTTGCTTTTGCCTTTAGTTCTTGCTCAAGTCCCATCATGTATGTACACCACTTCCACCTGACAACAGAATACTGCTGTGAATGCCCACCTTTATGCCTTTGTGGCCAGGTAACACCCTCTTTGTGATGGGCAGCTCAGGTCACCTGGTAACTTGGTGATTCACAGTCAAGCATCCAGTATCTAGTAGAGCCCAATAAAAGTTGGAAGCTATCTCTCAAAAGGAAAATAGTTATCTGAGGAGAATGGCATAGTTTGATCCAAAATCCTAAGGATTTGCTCAGTGACGCATCTTCAGAGGCTGCCAGATCTCCATACAGTATCTGTGGCTCCAGACAGTGCAGACACTGTGACAGTTTGCATGGCCTGTGGGGCAGAGTTTGCACAGCAGTCCATACCTACTGTAGATCTTTCTCTTGTTCTGGGACCCACTCAAAACTGGCAGAATTTGACTTTTCTGATAAATTAGAGCAGCATGTCCAAATGAAGTTTATGATATCTTCAAAATTCAAGAGGCTTGCTAAGCATTTAACAGCTTTCTTACCAGTAGCAGAAGCCAGAGTCAGCAACTACTCTTTCACTGTAGAAGAGGTATTTTGACATAGCCTCATACCACTGGGTCCCTAGAAGATGTACCAGGTGGCAAGCTCCTAAATTTCTGTGGCATTTATTTCTCATTAGAGAAATTTATTTCTAGAGTACGAGCGACTTTCTACTCACCAGATCCAGCCAGCGTGATAGCATCCATGCAGTTGATAAAGGCTTGAGGAGGGAGAGTAAAAGTATAAGTTGAAATAAACTGCTTTGGGTGATCTTTATTAACAGGTGTTGGGGAGGAAGAAATTTCCTCTACCCTTCTGGGTCTGTCTGGCTGAGCTAAGAATTAAATTGACATGAGACAGATTAACAGGGGAAAATCTCACAAAAGTTTAATAACATATACATGGGAGAGACTCAGGAAAACTGAGTAACTCACCAAAATGGCCGAAACCCTCACCTTAAATACCATCTTCAGCTACAGACAAAAGATGGTGTTAGGGATGATGGTTTGGAACTTCAAAGAGGAGGAAGGAAATGGAAAAGCAAATGTTTGGTAAAAAAATGTTTGCCGTGCTATGCAGAGAATATGAAACACAGAGTCGACTCTGATCTCTAAGAGTTTCCCCCACCACACCTAGCCCATGTCCTTTGCAGATATCTCAGTGATGGCTCTATTCCTATAACAGGCTCTCTATCTAAATTCCTCAGGTAGTTAGGGGAAAGGTCAAAGGTTCTTTCTGAGTTTTTTGGGCATTGATTGTTTTTAGTGGGAAATAATCCACATGCCAAGGAGATATTTGGGGCTGCAAATTTTGTTCCCCTACACAGGTATAAAGAAAAAACATTTGCCAGATTAATAGCTGCATACCCGGTGCCAAGGGATGTCTGCTCCAGTAAAGAAATCATATCTGGAACAGAAGCTGAAGATGGAGTCTGCCTAGTTAAGTTTATGGTAACTCACTGTCATTGTCCAAGATCTGTCTGTCTTCTGCGCAGAACAAACAGGCGGGTTGAAAGAGGATATAGTAAGAGTCACCACTACTACATCCTTCAAGTTCTGATTGTGACACTAATCTCTGCAATCTCTCCAGGAATGAAATTGCCTTGAGCTTCCCATTTGGGTAGGTACAGGCCATTCTAGAGCCTTCCACTTGACATTGCCCACCATAACAGCCTTCCTTCGCATGTGCTAGTGAACCAGCACGGGGTAAGTGGGAGTGGCTCTTCTCATTCCTATCTCTAATGATTCACTAGCAGTGTTACTTTCTGTGCCTAAAACTTTGGGCACGTCTGGCTTAAAGGTTTTAGTCCCCAAGGAAAGACTGTCTCCACCAGAGAACATACTAGCGATTCTACTGAAATGGAAATAGAGACAACCACCTGACTACTTTGAGTTTGGGTTTCAAAGATCTCAGTCCTGTAGCTATAGGAAATAGGGTTTCTTTTCAGGTAATCATAGAACTATCCTACTCCTTTACCCAGGTCTCGAACTGGGAATTTAAAGACCTGAGCTCATAATTTTCTTTCAAAGTTCTTGGGTGCACTTAGAAGAAACCAGCCAACTCCATTAGACTCTTTATTTTCATTAAATTGTTCAGTGGCAACCACTATTTGGTTAACCAAAGCCTTGCCTTCTACAGGTATTTGATTACAGTCGTTACAGGTGATAATTAATGTATCTGTCTTGCCACTGCATGCCATGGTCTATCAGTGTCACCTTTACCATTAGCAACAGGGTCATTAATGCCTTTAATCGGATCAATTTCAAGAGTCCTATCCTTAAAGTTCTATTCCTCTGGAACGATTTCCAGTACCTATAATGGTATCTGATATTGATTTGATATTGATGCTAATGATATTAGAAAGGGTTCAGGCAGGAAAGGAGAGACACTAAGAGTATTATGAAATAAGGGATTTATTTTAGGAACAAGACTTACACATTTTTTGAAAAACTGGGGAAATCAGCATCTGAATAGAGAAGTTGGAGGATCAAAGAATAGTCACTCATCACTCCTTCTGAAGTCAGGCATGCCCGGTTGTTAGAGCAGGATCCTAGAGAGTTGGTGGAGAAGTTTACATGGAAGGCTCTTGCCTCTGCATCTGGAAGTTGGTCTCCGGTTGCTATGGATTGGCCTGGTGTTGCTTTTGGTCAGAAGGCCTGGGGGTCGCTTAGAAAGCTTGATGTGGAAAGAGGGAGAATAAATACAGCCTGGAACCTGGTGGCACTTCTAACCATGACAACCTTCAGGAAGTAATTACTATCGCTTCTCGGCCTTTTGGCTAAGATCAAGTGCAGAAAGTAACTACTACTGCTGCACTTCTCTCTTCTAAACCATTCACAAATTAATTTTTTGGCCAATAGTGATCAGAAACCATTAGGGAAGAGGATTCTGGAAAAAGTGGTTTCAGCTTACCCAAGTCGACACAGTATAAAACTACCACCTGCCATTTATTAGCTACTTGATCCTGGGCAAATTATTCACTGTCTTGTCTAAGTCTCTTTCCATCTCGGGGTTTGGACGTTGTCATTTAGGACATTTTCCTGGGTTCCTGGAAGATGCCCTGTTGCTGGGGATCCCCCACTGACAGGCACCTCCTCCCTCTGGCCACTCGTGATCCCCTGTCAGCCTCATGGCTTCTGGTAGTCTTTCCCTACCTGGGGCACCTCTCCGTTCCAGGCAGCGCTCTTGGGCAGTCCACATCTGGCCCTTGGAAAACATATAAACATCCATGCTCAGCTAAGCTCTGGAGGTACAGCTCACTCCCAAGGCAGTTTTCGAGACTTACTATCCAGGCCCACAGGCCAGCCACAATCACTGTTAGATTATTTTCAGGCCTGAGTCCCTCTGTCCCTAACACTCCAATAGCTCTTGGAGCTCTTTTTTGCAATTCCCCTCTTAAGTGGGTTATAGTAGGAAAGAATCGACACCTAAACCTTCCCCTTGGCTGGGGGAGGAAGGAAGTGACAACTCACTCCAGACAGACCTTCGATACCACCTGCCTTTCAACTTCAGCTCTTAGCCCTCTTTTATACAGTCTGCAGGTGAGTAAAGGCCTATTGACCATCCGTTTTACAAATCTGAGATATGGTCTAGCATCTTGATTTAGAATGTGGTAGTTGAGAACAGCTGATACCTATTTTTCTTTTTCTCACCTTTGAGGCCTCTGCCCAAATCTTGAGATGGAAAGAGTCCCATTTAAAATACTGTTACCTATATAAAGAGCCTAATGTGCTTGATGTATGGTAGACATTCACCAGTGGAAGCAATTGTGTACTGCCAGTCACCCAGCATGGAAGTCAATCTGGCCTTTGAAAATGGTTGGGGTCCTCTCCCTCAAAGCCAGGCTGAAGGGGAGTGTGTACCCTTATGTAAGGCTTGAAAGGCAGTTGCCTGGTCCTCCTTATATCCAGTCTATATGTGTCTATTCCAAATACAATGTTTATAGCCATTTGAGTCCAGTAGCTTCTGGACCCTTGCACACACCCAGACCCACCCTCAGTGATACATCACAAGCCCAAAGAAGTCAAGAACCAGCTTAGCTGCTGCCCTGTTCTGAAGTCCCATCTCAGCCACAGCAGGTGGAGTGGAAACGCTCTGGGCTTTGTGCAGTCAGCATGCCCTGGTCTGACGTACAGGCTGGCATTTGCCTTGATTAGTCAGTCTCTGTGCTGAACTAGTTTTTATATATTTTGAATATGAGCCTTGCTTTTGGACACGGAGATGCTCAAATCCACAGATGCACAGAAACCTCAGCAGCATACGTGCGTATACGATGACTTCCTTACATATGGGTGCACATCCAGTTACTTCCATGAAGCTTAAAAGTAGAAGTTACATGAACTTGGAAGATATGAACTGAGCTGATCTGGGGTGTGGCAACGTATCAGGGAAGCGTCCATCTGTTCCAAGTCTTTTTCTTGGCCTCTGTCTTAGTCTTCATTTCTTCATTTCTTGGTCTCACAAGTGGCACTGGAAGGGATTAAAGGGGACACAAGCACAGACTCAAAAAAAAAAAAAAGAATCCCAAACCTAGGAATTCAACATACAGTCATCATTTTCCAAATTTGTCAGGGTGTATTGAGAAAGATTTGATAAAAACGCCAGGGCAGGGGTTGGCAAAATTTTCTACAAAGGGTCCAACGGTAAGTATTTCAAGCCTTGTAGGCCATATGGTGTCTCTGCAATGACGCAGCTCTGCTATCATAGCAGGAAAGACAAACATCACAGACAATAATAAATGAGCCTGGTTACATTCCAACAGAACTTTATTTACAAAGACAGGTGGTGGACCAGATTTGACCCATGAGCCTTGGTTTGCAGCCCCCTGCACTAGGCTCTGAAGAACCCTAAAGCCATGAAAACTGGCTGCATAGGTCTCCCAAAGATTGACAGGGGCTCCATTCTGTCTCTTCCATTAAGGACAAAAATAAAAGTTTTATTCTAATTATTTTGTGTGGTGCTTTGGTGTTTTGATGTTCTTCTGAATGAGTGATCTCAATTCCTCACTTTTGTCTCTTCTCCCCTCTATGTTTATATCTCTAATTGCTTCCCATTTTCTTCATTCTGCCCTTTTAAACCCACGGGGTTGGGTGATTTTAGAGTGATGCTCTTTCACATTCATCCTTGCTAAAACCCTGGCTTCTTTTCAGGGCCCTCCTCTATATTAGGGCAAGAGGCAATGTGCAGTAGTGTAAAGAGCACTTATCTGGATCACTGGGCAGGACATGCCCACCGGCTTGCTGTGTGACTTGGAGCAAATTACCTCACCTCTCTGAGCCTTCCTTTTCTCATCTGTCAAATGAGGGAGTTGGCTAATCATCTCTAAAATCCCTTCTAGCTCTAAGCTTGTGATTTTAGGAAGCTGCGGCTTCAACTCTAGCCAACTGTCTGGGGCCATTAATTAGGATGTCACTCACAGACCTTAATGAAACTGCCAGGAGGCCACAGAAATTAGCCACATGATCTTCTGTAGTTGGCAACCTTCCGAAGCTGGGTAGGGTTACCAGCTAACTTCAGGAAATCTGAGAGCCCATCCCACTAAAGGGAGCAAAGGAACACAAATGACTCCAGGACCACTATGCTCCAGGAAAATGAATTTGCATTCCTGTACTGCCATTGAAGTAGCTACAAATATTGACTAAGTTGGAAACAGGACCCAAGGGAGCTTCTGTTGGGAGGTGACAGGCTTTCCCTTCTCCATCAGATCCTCTTGTGTGGGGCTCTCCTGGCCATATAAAGAATAGCCCCTCAAAGCCCACCAAATAAATATATTAGGTCAGGAGGAAAGAGAGGCTTTGAAGGGTTAAAAAAATGAATGATCAAATTCCAGCATGTGCTAAAGGAAAGAAGCCTTCTCTGAAGCAGGGATGAGGGAGGTCAGGGAGGATCAAGGAGCCTGGCTGAGGCAGGGGCTGGCAGTGGTTGGCAGCTTGGGGGGAGTTTATACAGCATCATCCCCCAGGTCACAGCCCCGTGGCTGTGGATGCAGCAGATGCGTAGGGGGCTGGAGCCCTCTCCCTCCCTCCTGGACACAGTCTCAAGGGATGCAGAGGGAGCAGAGAATCCCGCATCCTGGCCTTGAGGAGAGCAGGCTCTTATTGTCTGACTCTGCTAAAGCTGTCTTATTTGTAGCCTAAATAATTCACTCACCAATCTCTCAAGGAACATTAGAAGAAAAACAAAACCTGACCCAGCCCTCATGCTCAGGTTCCCACTGCACTGAAGGCAGGCAGGCAGACCCAAGCTGCAGAGATGGCCTGCCTTCAAAGCTTCACCAGGGTTGGCAGCCTTCCAAAAATTGCCTGGGGCCTGGTTTTGTACAGCCCTTGAGCTAAGAATGGTTTGTACATTTTAAAAGGTTTTTTAAAAACAACATGAAACAAAATAAACAACAACAAAAGCAGAGCAGAATATGCCACGGAGACTGTTTGTGGCCTGCAAATATTTTACTATCCTTTCCAGAAAATGTACCAATCCCTTAATCCCTTCCCCAACCTTGAAGGAGGTGATGATTACCTTTGACCTACTCCTTGACTACCCCACCCTGTGACCCCACTATGTGCAGAGATTCGAAGTTGTCAGAGTTCTGACATCTACAGTCTAGTCACTGTTCACCCCATTACCAAAAACAACAAAAAGGCAAACAAGAAGATACACTCTGAAGTGGGGTGAACAGTCTTGATTCTACTGCATGGGGAGGGAGGGAGAGAAGCAGGGAAGGATGGAGACTCAGCCTCAACCCATCATCTGATCTGTCTTCTCTGAGGGTCAGAATTCAGCACGGTCCCAGCTGGTCTCTATTGATGCCCCTCCCCTCAAGGCCCCATCACACCCTGCAATCCTGGCGATCCCAGCTGATCCTAGCTGATCCCAGCTGATGCCAGCAGACGCTGAGGCTGTAATTCTCTTCCTGATGAGACATCTAAGTAACTCGTCTCTCTGAGTCCCTGAGGCCTGTGTGTCATCCACAAACCACCTAGGGTGCCAGCCTGACTGGCTGACCTTCAGTCCTGGGCAGAGGCTCCATTCAGCCCAGCAGGGCCTTTGAAGGAAGAGGAATCTGACCAGCCCTGGACGCCACCCAGACCCTCTCTTGGAGCCAGAGCCTCTGAGAGGTACAGCCTAAGGACTCCGGCAGAGATGGGCTAGAGTTGACAAGGAGGCTGCCAGCTCAGAGTGCTCAGCTGTAACTGGGCTGACTGATCTCTGGGTGTCAGGGGGTCTGTTTCGAAGTTTCGGGGCTGAGGGCGGAGTGGATATCCAGTGGCCCTGCCTCCTGGTGGGTAGGTATTCTGGACTATTTCAGATAGGAGTGACCTTCATAAAAGATCCTGCTCAAAATCATTGCACTGTCCAGCCAGTTCTTTGCAGGTTCCTGTTCTTAAGATAAAAACAGTGTGGAAGGTTCAAGCTGGAATCCCATCAACCAGGCCAAGTGAAAATTCAACGGTCTCAGAGATTTGGGACCCCAAGCTGTAACACCTTGGGCAAGTCACCTCATTCCTCTGGGACTCAGTTTCCTCATTTGTTAAAACAAGCAAACAGACAAAAACCTGGGGTGCTTGGGTGGGGGTGATTTTACAGTCCTGTCCAGCCCGTACCCGGTGTGTCCAAAGCAGGCAAGGCCTCTGCAGAAGCTTTTCTGGAAGGTTGTTTGGCTTCATCTCTGCTTTCCTTCCTCAAGTCAATTCAGTCCCATCCAAATGAGATACGGCTGGTCTGGCATCAGGGGCGAGTGTTTTCCTTTAGTACGTCAGCAGCTTGCTGGGGATTCGGATTGACGCGAGGGAGGGAAGAAGTGGGTGGTGAATATGACCTCTCGTCTTTGTGCCCTCTGGCCAGAGAGTGGCTAAAAAGCTGTAGGAGTCTCCTCCCCAAATCCCCAACACGCTCACAGCATATGGTCCAGAAACCGGTCGGATGCCACACACTTATCTAAATTATCTAGATTGCCTTTCGTCAGCTCTTCAACTTGACTGAACATTCCCTAAGGGTAGGGATTGTATCTTGACCTTCTTCCGTGCCCCCCAGGGAGAGCCCAGCACCACAGGTACATGGCTGGAGATGGGCCTGGAGATATGAGGTTCGTATCTGCTGAGAAACTTAACTGCAATGCCTCTGGAAACAGTGCTGCTGCACTTGGCACAGGGCGTGGGTCCAGGTAAGTGAATCTCCATATTTGTCAGCTGATAACTGGACACCATTCTCCAGTTGGTGGCTTAATCAAGCTGTCAGGTCATGACCCCAAGAGCTATCGTGTGACCTAGAGAGCAAGTGATGTGGGAAGGTTAGAGAAGGGAATGCCTGTCCCACCCCAACTTGTCTGAGAGTCCCCAGGATATGCAGGTCACATAGAAGTCACTGCTGCCACTCCCATCCCCCTAAAGCAGTCCACACTTGGAAAGCACGGCTGGTGGCCCACGCAAACCTAAATCTGTCTTGGATCACTGCTGTTTGCTTCAGAGTGGCTACCACATTGCAAACATAGTGATCTACAGGCTGCAAACCCAAACCTATAAAAGAGTAACAATGTCACAAGCTCTGGGGTGGGTTTCTTCTCCTCTTACATATACTCAGAATGGCTGTGTCCCTTGCCTGCCTGCAGATAAGAAGCTCTACTTTAGATCCAGCCACACCTTTTCTTGCTGTCGCTCCTGCTCTGTGCCCTATGAAAGTGTTGCCCTTTTCAGAACTCCAGAGCCTGCCTTTCCTTCTCGACTGTTTTGTTTGCTTGTTTGTTTGCTGGGTGTGATGGTGTGGAGGGAAGGCAGAAGGCAGAGCTCCGGCTTGCCCCACAGTGTCACTCATCTGTACAAAAGGCCTGACAGAGCGATACAACTGATTAACCGTGACAAATGTGGAACTGCTAACGAGTTCAATAAAATTTTAATTACCCCTTGTTCTGTGGGGAAGGCAGCAAACCATGAAAATAATAATCCTCTTGGGTGGTGTCAGCACAGCAATTCAACTAGAAGAAGGCAGGTGTGAGCTGTAGGGAGTGAGTCATGGGCGTGTGGGGTGAGGCCTGCGGCAGGGGTGGGTGGGCAGGATGGCTATTGTAGAGATTCCCCTCTGAATTATCTAGACAATTTCCTCAACTCCCTGCTTTGTTCTATGGACCTGACATTTCTGGGAGGCAAATTCACTCCTAGGCAGAGGAGGAAACCAAGGCTTACGGAGCATCAGGAATTTGCCCAGAAGGACACCTTGGATTTTAAATACAGAAGCCCCAACTCCAGTCCCCAGAGTCTACACAAACCCAGGGGAGACTGTCCGGGGATGAGGCCAGATGGCTTGCAGATCTCACCTCGGGAAACCTGCATCCTAGACCCCAGGGCTCCTGTGCCCCCTTTTCCACCCCCAGTGAAGGGGAAAGAGTAGGGGTGGGATGAAGTGTCGGTCCCTGAATACCTTGGTGGTTTTGACTTTGTGTCCACTACTGCAGCTCCATCCCGACAGGTCCGGGAGCACTTTACACTCCTCCCCCGGCAGGCAGGGCTCCATCTGACACCACCACTTCTGCAGGACGATGGAGGCTGTGGGAGCAGGAGGCAGTGAGGGCAGCTCTAAGTTCTCTGCAAGTGCGGCATGCAGTTGTCGGGGTGGGGGGGTTCTGTGCAGAATAAGGGCATGCTTTGAGCCCTGCATCTCCCTCGTCTCTTCCCTACTCCAGGCTGCTCAGGACAGTACTCAGGCTGCGGCCTGGGGACACAACCATACCAACCTCAATCCCACTGACCGCTACAGCTCACCAAAGACAGAGTGGGGTGAAGGCAAGGGAAATTGTCTCTAAGGCCACCCTTGAGTTGAGCCGCCATGTCATTAGCAGAGAGGCACAGGCTTCAACACACTCCTCGGCGCACGTGAGCAAGCCTGCAGGCCATTTGAGGGAGTGCGCAAGCAGGTGTGTGCGTGTGAGCACAAGTGGGCACGTTTATGGCACTGCCTCGTGAGTGTCGGAAAACAAGCAGGGGTGGGGCCCTGGGAAAGGCGTGGAGACAAAGGACTGCAGGGCAGCGTGGTACACGTGTGTCCACGTGAGGGGAGCGTAAAGGCCGGCTTGAGAATGAGAGGAGGGCGTGTGTAAGAGGCCTGGGAAGGAGGTGCAGGTGAAGAAGTCAGCGTGTGGAGCAGCAGGTGTGAGGCCATGAGCCTGACAGGAGGCCTGAGCGGATTCGTGTGAGGAAACGAATCTGCGTACGTGCCAGGCAGTAGGTGCAGCCAGGAGGGAGGGTGTGTGCGTGTGACAGAGCTCTCCTCCCCTACGGGGTTGGGGATGGTCACATCTGCGCCCCTTCCCCCACAGGTGGCCCCATCATCTGAGATGCCGACGGTGAAAGCCCTGAGATGGGCATGAAATTGTATCCGCAGCAGGTGGCGAAGCCTGGACAGACCTTATCTCTCTGACCAGGCCCTCCTCCCCAGGTCCCAGCCTCTCACTCACCATCCACGCAGGAGGGCTTTGCCCGGGTGGTGCCAGCCACCTGGCCAGAGAAGCAAGAGCATTTGACAGTCTGGGAGCGCTCCTCGATGCGGTTCCGGTTACAGCAGCGGTGAGCGGCAATCACCTCGCAGGTGCCCTGCTTCACAGGGACTGAAGGGGCCAGCACACGATCAGGTGCCCGGCCCAGGCCAGCAACCCTGCTCCCCTCCCACCCACCCTGGTTGTCCTCCAGCCCCTCCTCCCAGCTCCGGGCAGGGGTGGGTAAGATATTTCCAATTGCAGGGGAGGAGGAAGTGATGAAATCTTCCTGCCACATCAGTGTTCCCATCCTTCCTTCCTCCCCAGTGAGGACACACTCATCACCCTGGCAGCGTCTGGCCCTCGGGCAGGAGAAAGATGGAGTCCACAGCAACCCCCACCTCCTGGCTTCCTCTGGGTGAGGCCAAGGGCCCCAGGGGCTTACAATGCGTGGGGAGGATCATCCGCTTACAGCGGCTTTAGCCATCCCAGAAGGAAAACCTCAGAATTAGGCCAGGAGGCTAGACTTAAGCCCTGACCCGGGGGCTACTCTCCCTGCAGAATACCTTCTGGGCTGGAAGGAAAGGTGAGAATGGCTCTGCTCATGCCTTCTTGGTTTGGGATAGCAGAGGGGGGCAGAGTTCCTGGGTGAAGAACAGAGGAGCCAGAACCCCTAGAATCTGCGGGTTTTATTTTGCCTCAGAGATGTGCCTGCTGAGGAAGGGTGTAGGGTGGTGTCCAGCTTTTCAGGCATCCTGGAACAGCACCCGCCCACCACCTCCCCCCAAACCTGTAGGAGTTTGAGGCTGCAAGGAAGCCGAGGCCAGGCGGGTCCACAGCCAGGCCAGGCAAAGTGCCAGCAGCCAGCCGCCCGTGCTCCAGTTCTGCGTGGCCCTCTCACGCATCCTGCAGAGAGAAGCACACACCCTGCTTGACTCCAGGCAGGAGCCCCCCCAGTGCCCAGTCCCAGCATCACCGTGCCACGTGCTCCGGGAGGCAAGAGGCGGGCAGGATGCACGCCTTGTCCCCAGGCAGCTCTCAGCCTGGCACAAACTCACTGTAGAAACTGGTGAGTGCTACAGTAGGAAAGGGGAGCAGGAAGGGAGAGTGTTCTGCTTGGAAAAGTATGGAAAGCTTTGCGGAGGAGACAACATTTAAGAGAGGTCTTAAAGAATGAACCGGACATGGTCCCATGGAGGCCTGTGACATCGAAGGAACCATAATGCTGACTCCCATGTTTTGAGCACTTGACCCACGCACTCTGCAGACATACCCTTGAATCCTTCATGACTGTCCTACAAAGTAGGATTATTTGTACCCATTCTACAGATGAGCAAACAGATATTCAAAAAGCCTGGACACAACATAAACAACCATCAATAAAGGGCTGACGAAATACATTGTGGGCCAAATGCAGTCCCATCCAGACAGCTGTAACAGAATGAGGAAATGCTTTACCTACTGCGGCATGCAATGATCTCCAACGATAATCCATCATCTTAGGGAAAAAAAGCGAAGTGCAGGGTGATGTGTATGTAATGTGTAAAAGGGAGGGATTACATATGTTGCTCAAATATGGGTAAGCTAGCTCTGGAAAAGGTACCAAAAGACCCCAATAACATTGTTTGCCACCAAGAACGGAAACTAGTTGGCTAGGAGTGGGAAACTGGTTGGCTGGAATACAGAGGTAGAAGGGAGACATTTTTCTCCCCATTGTTCAAGTTTTTTTTTAAGACATTTTTTTTTTTTTGATGTGGACCATTTTCAAAGTCTCTATTGAATTTGTTACAATATTGCTTCTGTTCTATGTTTTGGCTTTTTGGCCATGAGACGTGGGATCTTAGCTCCATGATCAGGGATCGAACCCGCACCCTTTGCATTAGAAGGGGAAGTCTTAACCACTGAACCACTGGGGAAGTCCCGCTCCCTATTGCTGTTTAGTCTTTTGGGTTTTGAACCATGGGAATGTACTAGCAACTCAACTTAAACAAAATATAAATATAAAAAGGAAGAAATGAAACGGAGGCTAACAGAAGTCAAGTGACTTGCCCAAGGCCAGGCAGCATGTGGGTAGAAGAGCCCTGAGCCCAGAAACCTGCCCTGTTCCCCCTGGATCACCTTGCTTCTGCTCTCTTCCCCTTTCCTTCTCCTCCTTCACCCTTGATGGTTTGCATCTCCCAAATCTATGCCAGAGAGTGGGCTAGAAATGGAGGGAATCCCAGGAAAGCAGAGGCACAGTGCAGCTGGGAGCAACCCGAGCAGAGAAGGAGCCTGAACCACCCCCTCTGCTGCACTGCTACCCCTTGAGGCATCAGCGGGCTCCCTCAGGTGCCAGCTTAGTGCTGGGAACGCCAGAGGCCAAACCAAATGCCAGGACCTGGCTGCTCCCTTGTATAGGGTGCTTGATCTCTGTCTACCCCCACCCCCCTCAACTGTCTTCTGACTCACCTTTTTGGGGAATCTTTTATCTTCTGTCTGTTCATCCACTGGCCTGAGACTCACTCTACCTAGACAAGTAGGAGAGATTCTTGTGGTTTGCAAGGGATAGAGGGGGCCCATGGCCCTGCACGGGATGGAGGAGGGCCTGGGTGAAGGCAAGTGGGTGGACCGGGCACTGAAGTAGAGCTTAATTCTGAGGTTGTTCCCCAAGGTACCAGGACAGGGGGCAGAGTCCCTCCTCTGCCCTGGGAATTCACAGGGGTCCTTGCAGACTCTGGGAACACGCAGGTTGGTAAGCCTGAGAAGGGAAGCCAAGGGAGTTTCTCTGTCCTAGGAGTGAAGCAGGACTGATGGTAGGAGGTGTCTAAGAGCCAACACTGTCACCTCTCTGGCCTTGGGAAGGGGCTGAAGGCCAGGGAAGGGTTTCTGAGCAGAATCTGACAGCTGCTGCTGGGAAGAAGCACCTGGGAATAACCCCTGAGGTCCTGAATCCTCTTTGCCTACTCTTCCTCCTAGCCCGATCGCACCTGCTTCCTGGACTGGCCAGGGGCTGGCTCAGCTCTGCCACCCTCACCCCCATGCCTACTCTAGAGGGCTAGAATGGGAGTCTTCCAGGTCTCTGAGCCTCAGCCCCAAAGTGTCTCCATTTCTCCCTATTGATCTTCCCTCCCTCAGCCTCCACAGCGGGGTGGAACTGAGGCAGGTAGGATGGTGGGGCTCCAGAAGGATGGAGAGCCATGTGTCCTAGCTCCCCAGAGTGAGAGCCCAGGAAGGACTGCGGGGGCAGATGGAGGAAGTGGTGCCAAAACCCCTGGGATGGGTGTGCTCGGTGGACAGAGATCTTCTAGAAATACAACTTTTCTGAGTAGGTATCTCCTCTCCCTGCCCCCTTTCGGAAGCTTTGTTTTGATCATTGCAAAGGCAGCTATGTCTTTTCTCGCGCAGTGCCCGGACCTATTTCTCTCTGAGCTGCCACACCCTCAAACCCAACTCTCCCATCTCTCCTATGAACCCCAAGACCCAAAAGACCTAGGAGTGGGCATTTGGGGTGGGTTCTCTGGCATTCTATTCCCTCCCTCAGAGACAGCTAGAAAAAGAAGTTTCCGGGATTGGTTTTCAGGCATCCAGACTCCTGCCTCAGTTTCCCAGGCTGTTTTCCCCAAACCCCTGCATACCAGCATGGGGTTGAGAATGGGAACCACAAGATCCTTTAACCTTTCCCTACCTTCTTCCGCCCCCGCCCCGCGCCCACTCAGTCCTCCCAGGCCGGAGCTCCCATGCCTGGGACCTACCTGCCCCACGGCTGTGCCCACTGGTTTGACCCGCCGGCCTGCGGTTCTCCTCGCCTCTGCGCCCGGGATCGAGACTCCGAAAGGAGGATTGCAGGCGGGAGCGCCGGCTCTGGTGCTGTCTAGTCCGGAGTCCTGTCCCCCTCACCAAGTTGCTGCGTCCCCGAGGCGGAGAGGGGCTCTGGGCAAACTGGCGTGGGTCATGGGGGGCCCGCTCTGGGCACCGGGGAGCTCCGGGACCGCCCGGCCAGCTCTGCAGAGCTCAGCCGGGGTCCCTCCGGGGCTCCCGCCCGCAAGCCGGGCAGCGCGCGGCCGCCACCGCCGCCGCCTCCCCCTCGCCCGGGGCCGCCCCCGCTTCCCCAGCCAGCGCGGGCGTCGCCGCCGCCTCCCGGACAGCGCGGGGCACAGCGCGCAGCGCGCCGCCGGCCCGGCGGGCACAGCGACCCCTGGCGGTCTAGGTGAGACCAGGGACGAGGGGAGGAGAGGACCGCCAGACACCGCGATGTGGTCCCGGGTGTAGGCAGGGTGATTCAGAGATGTCCCTCAACACTCTGGAGGTCTTGGGGCTTGGGGTGGGGAACGTGAGGAATGATAGCCCAGACCCTCAAGGGTTTTGAGCCTTGAAGATTCCCGAACTGTGCTGTCCAATACCGTAGCCACTAGCTGTATGTGATTACTTAAATCTAAATATAAATTAAATAACATCTTAAGTTAAGCTTCTCATTTACATTCACAACATTTGAAGTGCTCAATTGCCACATGTAGCTGGGGACTACTGTATTGGGCAGAAAATATTTAGAACATTCTCATTGCACAAAATCCTATTGACAATGCTCTTCTAGTTTGCTATGCTAGCCCTTCAGTGTTAACATGTTAAAATCCAGGAGGAATAACAAATAATCTCTGCCCCAGGAGTGGTGTCCTCTGGGGCAGGGCAGGAAGAACCAGGGGAGGTATGAGGGTAGGGGTTCGGTAGGTGGGAGGGCTTTGGTAGGCTTGAGGAGGATGGGAATAAACTCCAACTTATGAACGCAACTCTGAGACCCAGTTTCTTCACCATAAAAACTGCAATGTAATTGCAATTGTATAGTGTATAGTTCTTTACAGGGTGAAATTCTGGATGTGAAAATAGTAGACAAATGAAAGAGAGAAGTGGCAGTCTGTGAATTTGTCTCTTAATTGAAGGACCTTTCTTTTAGTTTAAGAGGGCTTTGGGATTGGAGTAATGGGAAGGGGAGAGACAAGAGGAAGAAGCCTAGTTCCTGGCTCTGAGCCACTGCATGTGGCCCAGGATAAAGGGACTTCTCTCTCTCTTTTTTAATTAATTAATTAATTAATTTTGGCTGCACCAGGTCTTAGTTGTAGCAGGTGGACTCTTAGTAGCAACATGCATGCAGGATGTAGTTCCCAGACCAGGGATCAAACCTGAGCCCCCTTCATTGGGAGCTTGGAGTCTTACCCACTGGGCCACCAGGGAAGTCCCTAAAGGGATTTCTCTTGAGGATGCCAATTTCCCACCCCTAGCTGAGGCCTCACACACTCCTGGCAGGACCAGCCTCTGAGCAGTTCTCAGCAAAGAATATCCTACAAGGCTGCTTCTTCCCACTCCACCCCCTCTCTTCTCTCTCACTCTGTGCTGCCTCAGGGATGAGTAGAGGTGGTGACCTTCTCACCAGGTTCTGGGGCAGTCTGAGGATGGAGAAGGTGTGATAACGCCAGGAACAGGAGGTGAGAGGTTCAGGGAGAGGGGAGCCTTAGGATTTGGGTATGGTTGGAGGGCTGTTCTGGAACCCACGGGGGCTGTTGACATCCCTGTTGACCATCTGGTGCTGGAACTAGGGGGTCTCTGGGCTCTGGCTCTGGCCTACTTGCAGTCACACCATGATGGGTGTTGTGAAGAGCCGGGATTATGGAGCTGGGTGACACGGAGAAGTGGTAAGCAAACTGTCCCAGAAACACTGAATAATAAAAATAGCCAGGGTGTTATATTTTTTCTTCCGTCTTTGTCTTGCTGCTGCTGTTTATGCCATTTATCTGTGAGCTGGTTCCAGTTCTTCTCAAACAGGAGGGAAATACCCACCGCAGCAGCGTGTTCTTCATCTCCCTGTCTGCCTTGCCACTCTATGTGCCATTGGGTCTGACTTTTTCTTTTCTTTTCTTATGACTTCTTTTTCTTTCTTTCTGCCCAGAGTGCAGACATAATTATAGAAGTCTACAAACCTGAATGACCATTGTGAGATTTTTGTTTGGAAACTGCCAGGAAAGGCACCCCTTCTGGGGGTACAATGTGGCCAGGAACAGAGAGGGTCACGGTCAGGAAGCACCCAGCTGACAGAGTCTAGAGGTGGAATCCCCACCATGGACCGGGTGCCAGTGGTCCCTGGGAACTCCCCTGACTTGCATTAGGACCATAAGGGCCTTATCCCCATTTGAACTATGCGTGGGGTGGCAGGTGTCTCTGAGCCTAATAATCAGTTCCCAGGCTTTGGAACATACCTCTTCCGGCATCAGGTCAGTACCACCCTCCCCTCTCGGGCAGACACTTAGACTGGCCTGTGTCTCCCCCTGCCCTGTGTCTCCCCCGGGTGGCAACCACAGAAGTTGTTCACCTCCACTGTTCTCAGTCTCTGCCTTAAGAGGAGGAGGGTGGGAGAGGAGGAACACCCACTCTTCTGTTATTCACCTACCTCTTTTTTTTAATTAATTAATTTATTTTACTTATTTATTGGCTGCATTGGCTCTTTGCTGCATATGGGCTTTATCTAGTTGCTGCGAGCATCTTCATTGTGGTGTGTGGGCTCCTCATTGTAGTGGCTTCTCTTGTTGCGGAGCACAGGCTTTAGAAGTGTGGGCTTCAATAATTGCAGCCCACAGGCTCCAGAGCACAGCCTCGATAGTTGTGACACATGGGCTTTAGTTGCTTCGTGGCAGGTGGAATCTTCCCAGGGCAGGGCTTGAACCCGTGTTCCCTGCATTGGCAGGCTGATTCTTAATCGCTGCGCCACCTAGGAAGTCCTCACCTACCTCTTAAAACTTCCTCTTTGACCTAGATAAATCAGCTTGGTTCTTAAGATAGAATTGGTTTGGGTGGCTGGGGAACGGACATGGGCGTGAATTTCACACTGGCTGTTGACCTCCTGGAACAAGTCATGTAAAATGACAGGAGTGTCCAGTCCTGCCTCATGCATAAAAAAGAACAGAATAAAGCGAGCCTTGCAGGGTTAGTGTGCAGCGTAAAGGGCCTAAAGTATAGAAAGTGCTTTGTAGAGGGCCTATTATGTAGTAAGCCCTCAATAAATGGTAGTTATTACTGTTGTTATCCTTACTAACTAGTTCTGCTGTGGTCAGGGGAGGTCCAAACACGGGGGGAAATTGGGAACTGAAAAAAGTGAAGTCGGGGTGGCAACCGCTCTGCCGCATCGAGAGGTGGTCTTCACGGGGAACAGCGCCCTCAGGAATCCAGGAACTTACCCAGCTCCCTAACTCAGGATGGCTGGCTCCAGCCTGCCTTGTTACCACCTCCACACCACCCCCAGCACCAGCTCGCTGGCCCTCACTCTCACCGGGGCAGCCCCACCCAGGCAGAAGTGTTATCACACCTGGAGCTTCACACGCAGCGGTCGCCGATGGAGGTCATCAGCTCCGTCACCCTCTGGGCAGGCTGGCCACAACGAACCCAGGGTGAGGAGACACCGCCCTCCCGTCACAATGGGGAGGTTCTAGCTGAGGCCTAACATAGAGCAAGGCTGAAAAAAGATTTCCTTCTCTCTGTCCCCTGCCTCCAACAGCAGATCCTTCTTCCCCCCAAAAAACGGAGGCGGGAGAAGCCGGAACGGGGCGGGGGAGAGGCCGCCAGCCGGCGGCGCTGTTCCCGGGGTAGCCCAGAGCCGCAGGAAATTTTCCCGGGGCCCGGCCTGGGGGCCCCGGAGCCAATGGAGCGGCCGAGCCGACCGGAGCGAGCACCGCCCCTCGCGAGCCCTAGGGGGCGGGGCCTGCCCTGGGGCGGGGCCACGGCCGAGGGCGGGGCAGGGAGGCAGCATGCTCAACCGGGTGCGCTCGGCCGTGGCGCACCTGGTGAGCTCTGGGGGCGCCCCGCCTCCGCGCCCCAAGTCGCCGGACCTGCCCAACGCGGCCTCTGCGCCGCCCGCCGCCCCTCCGCAAGCTCCCAGAAGCCCTCCGGCCAGGGCTGGGAGCGGGCGTGCGGCGCCCGCGAGGACAGCAGAGGCTCGAGGAAGCTTCTCACGACCGACCTTTCTGCAGCTGAGCCCTGCGGGGCTGCGACGCGCCGACGACCACGCCGGCCGGGCTGTGCAAAGCCCCCCGGACACCGGCCGTCGCCTGCCTTGGAGCACGGGCTACGCCGAGTGAGCGCCCCCGGGGGCACCCTAACCAGGATGGGACTCCCACTCCCAACCTCCTCCCCACCTCGGCATCCCGGCGCAGGGATGCATCCCCCCGCGCTGCGCTCGGTGCCAGGAGCTCCCTTTTCCCCAGGACCTTTGCTGCCCTCTGGGCTCGGGCCGCACCCACTCCCAGCCCTTTCTCAAGTCGGGTGCAGTTTTCCTCAGGACTTTCCAGCTCGCTGACTACCCTCACCCACGCCGCTTCAGGACCTTGTTCTCTCCCAGAGCCCGGAGGGGAGAGGGCCCGTGAACGATGAGTTGGCCGGTTCTCAGTCGCGGCCTGGTAGTTTAATGGCTAAGGGAGGAGGGGTTGCAAGGAGCGGGGGCCCTTTTAACATAGGAGATGGTGGCTGGAAAAACTCCTTGGGCTTCCCGACCCCAGCGCCCCAGTTCGCTGTCCCTCTTACCGTTCCCCTCCCCCTCCACACCCAGAAATAGCCCGCGACACCCGGCGGCCGCGGGCTTCCCCAGGGGCGGGGGAGGGGGCCGCCCGGGGAAGCGGGAGGGCCCCCTTTGAACACCCCTTGGCGAGTGGACTTGCCCTGGCCAGGCAAGGAAGTGTACGCCTGGGCCGGAGCGGTCGGAGTGGCGCCGGCTCGCTCCAAGGCCGCGTGGATTTTGTTTGTTTGCTGTCAGTGCAGGATCTTATTCCCTGACCAGGGATTCTGGGGACCCGGCAGTGAGAGAGCGGAGTCTTAACCACTGGACCACCAGGGAATTCCCTTAGAGCCCGCGGATTTTTAATGCATCTGCTGGGAAAGCAGAGCACTGAGGGAAACGGGGGTACTGAGGGGCTGAGGGTGGTGGCTGGTGGCCTCGTGGCCCCACTACCAGCTCCATTAACTTCCTATTTGGGAAGAGTTTGGGGTTATGTGGCTCCTGCGTGGTCCAGGGGGGCTTCCACTCTGCCCTATTTCAATTCCTCTTTCCTGATCTGTGCTGGAGCACTTACTCATTGCCAAAGCAGCAGAAACTGGGACTTCCCTAGTGGTCCAGTGCTTAAAACTCCTGGCTTCCAGTGCAGGGGTGCAGGTTTGACCTCTGGTCAGGGAACTGAATGCCCACACGAGGCCAAAAAAAAAAAAAAAGAGAGAGAAAAAAGAAAAGAAAAGAAAAAGCAGAAACCTTCACTGGATGATTTTAGGATAAAGGTGGGTGTGCTCATGGGGATGGGGTGGGATGTTGTGGACAAGGCACTAGAAGAGTTTGTCGGGGGTCAGGGTGGATGTAGAGTCTTTAAAAGCCAGGAATTAAAACCTCCTTCCCTCCATCCAGGCCCTTCCCCAGTGGCACCATTAGGTAAGGGATGGGAGAACTGAGGCGGGAAAGTGCTGCTGTGGCCTTTCTAGGAGGTGGGGACCCAGGCACGACTCCTTGTGCCTTGCCCTGCCTCCCTTCTCCTCCTCCCTCTGGCCTGGTTCCCAGGTGGCTGTGACCTTTCTCAGCTTGGCCAGCAGGCCAGAGAGGGTATGTGTGTCTAAGGTGGGAGTTATTCCAGGACCTGGTCTGGTGTCCAACCTGATGTGGTCACTCTGGCCTGGCAGGGTCATCAACGCTGGCAAGAGCCGGCACAATGAGGACCAGGCTTGCTGTGAAGTGGTGTATGTGGAAAGTCGGAGGAGTGTTTCAGGGGCACCTAGAGAGCCTCGCCGAGGCCAGGTAAGCTCCCCACCCCCTTTCCTATCCTCCACAGGAGACACATCTGCAGGATTCTAGGCATTTGGTTTTAATCTGAGCCATGTGATAGACCTACCTCCTAACACTAGCTTTCTACCTTAGGCACAGAACCTTTATCTGACATTGATCCGTTAGATTCTACCATGTCAGTATGAATATTTAGTTTTCCCCTTAAAATGTAGATGCTCATGTATTTATTGATGATTTAAGTAATTACCATTGCTTATTTTTGCATCTTTTACCTCTGAGTTTGACTTTTTTGATGCTTTGCTTTCAGACACATAGTATGCCTTTGGTAAATGAGTGAATAAATCTAATTTGCCTTTAATATCAAACTCTAACCTGCTCTCTAATGTTTATACAGATGCCCAGAGTCTTGCTCTTCTCCCTGCATAACACACACACATACACAAACACACACACTCACCTCCAACTTTTCCTCCACCAGGGACTCTGCTTCTACTACTGGGGCCTGTTTGATGGGCATGCAGGGGGCGGAGCTGCCGAAATGGCCTCTAGGCTCCTGCATCGCCACATTCGAGAGCAGCTAAAGGACCTGGTAGAGATACTCCAGGACCCCTCACCACCTCCCCTCTGCCTCCCATCCACGCCGGGGGCTCCAGGTTCCTCTGATTCCTCTCACTTGGTTGGTCCTCAGTCCTGCTGGTCTTCGCAGAAGGGAGTGACTCATGAGAACCTGGTAGTGGGTGCCATTGAGAACGCCTTCCGGCTCATGGTAAGTGGGTGGCCCAGGCCAAGGGCCTGCCAGGCAGACATTCTGGTCAAATCTGTATAGGAGTCAGGTGGCCTGAGAAGGTGACCCTGAGAACCCATAACAGCGTTGAGAACCTGAGCAGAACTTGGTTCAGAGGGAGGAAGAAGTGGGTGTTACATGTAGAGACGTCTTCCCTGCTCTCCACCAGTGTGGCTCGCCTGGGCCAGTTTATTTCTGCAGATGTGGGGTGGCTGTGTGCCCGGAGGCTCTTCTTCACCCACCCCTTTGACCCTTCCTCACATGGCAGGATGAGCAGATGGCCCGGGAGTGGCGTGGCCACCACGTGGAGGGGGGCTGCTGTGCACTGGTTGTGGTCTACTTGCTAGGCAAGCTGTATGTGGCCAACGCAGGTGACAGCAGGTAAGGGGTGGAAGCTTTGAAAAAGGCTGTGGGGGGGAGCGGGGTGGGGTGGGGGGGTCAACTTTCTGGAATGGGGAAATAGAAGAGAGTGAAGCGGTGGGTGTTAAAAGTCAGAGACTGGAGGGGGTCAGGAGGGATCACAGACATAAGGAAGAGCCTGAAATAGCCATGAGGAAAACGAGGGGTCTGCGTGAGGGACCGTAAGGGAGGGCCTGGTCTTTTTGGAATTCTTTATGTGAGGGGGTTGAGGCGAGCCAAGCCCCAAACTTTCCTTTCTCTGAGCAGAGCCATCATTGTCCGGAATGGTGAAATCATTCCAATGTCCCGGGAGTTCACCCCGGAGACTGAGCGCCAGCGTCTTCAGCTGCTTGTAAGTAGGAACTAAATTCCCTACTCCCATTCCTTGTTGAATCTGGTGCCTCTCTGTACCCTGTGTCCCACCCCCACCACACAGGCAGACCGCTCCTTACTGGGAAGGCCACTCTACAGACCATGGAGTGCAGGGCTGAGCTGGTGTAGAGGATCCGGCAGGAAGGAGCGTGGGCTGCTCCAGTGCTTCCACTGTGTCCCCAACTGAGGAAGGAAGTGCAGTCAGAGTTGGGGGAAGGAAACAGCAAGGGCCCCTAGGCAGCAGGATGGCTTAGTGCTTTAAAACAATGGCTCTGGAGCTGGGCTGCCTAGGATTGAATCCTGCTTTGAGTACTTTGCTAGTTGTGTGATCTTTGGCAATTCCCTTAACTTCTCCATGCATCAGGAGTTCCTGCCTTAAAGGTCACTGTGAGGATTCAATGAGTTAATGTATGTTAACATTAGAACAGTGCATGGTACATAGTAAACTCCATTTAAGAGTCAGCTATAATTAACATCATCTGTATACCAGGATGTGCTGTAAACCTAATGGCCCCTGGCCCTCTTCTCTGTCTCGCCACTCCCAACCCCAGGGCTTCCTGAAACCAGAGCTGCTGGGTGGTGAATTCACCCACCTTGAGTTCGCCCGCAGAGTTCAACCTCAGGAGCTGGGGCAGAGGATGCTGTACCGGGACCAGAACATGACTGGCTGGTAACACTTCCCTCAGAGCTGGGGCCCATTTCCATGGCAACACAACCAGTCCCTCACCAGCAGCAAGGTGGAAGCTGCAGGACGGGCCAGGCTGGGCGTCGGGGGGGTGTGGCCCCTCTAAGGGGTTTGTGTAAAGGGTGAGGCTCCTAGGGGAGAGGGGCTTTGATGCCTGGGTGATGCCTCCTCTACTCCCCCTCCCCAGGGCCTACAAAAAGATCGAGCTGGAGGATCTCAGGTTTCCTCTGGTCTGTGGGGAGGGCAAAAAGGTAAACTCCATGGTAGAGGTGGGAGAGGGCAGGAGGACCCACCACAACTTGTCTAGGGAGGTGGAGGTTCTACCTGAGGGTAGGGGTGGAAAGGGTCCACGTTCCCAGAGAGTGTGGGAAAGGGCTACAGCAGCAACCCCTCCTCATTTCCTTTAGGCTCGAATGATGGCCACCATTGGGGTGACCCGGGGCTTGGGAGACCACAACCTCAGGGTCTGCAGTTCTACCCTGCCCATCAAGCCCTTTCTCTCCTGTTTCCCTGAGGTGAGCCGCATGGGAGCCTCCTTAGCCATACTTTCCCTCCTCCGGGGGTCTTGGGCTAGTTTTCTCCCAAGGTCGCCATATGCCCAAGTTCTCCCTGCACCCTCCTTCCCCACCAGGTGCAAGTGTATGACCTGACGCAGTACGAGCACTGCCCAGATGATGTGCTAGTCCTGGGAACAGATGGGCTGTGGGATGTCACCAGTGACTGTGAGGTAGCTGCCACTGTGGACAGGGTGCTGTCAGCCTATGAGCCCAATGACCCCAGCAGGTAGGGGTTGTATGGCGGCAAGGGGATGACGATGGGGAAGGAAGGGACAAAGGGAAGCAAGGCTTGGGGACCCACATGAGGGCCTGTGTATCCATCTTCTCATATACATGTTGGTACATGAATGTGCACATGTGCTCCCGGCAGGTACACAGCTCTGGCCCAAGCTCTGGTCCTGGGGGCCCGGGGCACCCCCCGGGACCGTGGCTGGCGTCTCCCCAACAACAAGCTGGGTTCCGGGGATGACATCTCGGTCTTCGTCATCCCCCTGGGAGGGCCAGGCAGTTACTCCTGAGGGACTCAGCCCTGAACCTCCCACCACCATCCCAGCCTCTCCATGCTTATGCCTCTCCCAACCCAAATTCTGAACTTGTCTCCCTGACCTTCTTTAGTGGCAATTTAACTGAAGAAGGGGTGCCAGTTAGATCCAAAATTATAGCTCTTGGCAAATAAACCAGATGGATAAAGGTGTGTGTCTTTATTTACGTTGAATGAAAACTGAAAGGTAAGGAAAATCTTTGAGGTGATGGAAAGAACTGAACTCCAGAACAGTCCTAAAAATGTAGTGTTTCCACGTTCTTCCTTCTGCCCTTTGCTCTTCCCTCTCCACACACTCTCATCTGCTCTCTGGCTTCATCCAGGTGCTGGCGTCTTCCAAGGCATTATTTCCAGCCCGACCGTTCCTGAGCTTTAGACCTATATATCCCAGTTGTCTCCCGAACATCTCCTAGACATCCCACAGGCACTTCAGCTCAATATTCCTCCAACCGAATTCATCATTTCCTCCACAAATATGTCCTCCTCCCGGCTCAGGGGCCCCAGTTCAGCTACTCAAGTTAGAATTCTTGGAGTTGATCACCTTTGGCTTCCGTTTCTTCCTCATCAAGCTAGTAAATCACTAAGTATTATTGATTATATATTTTAAAATATATTTCTTAAAAAATTTTTTTTTTTTTTTTTTAGTTTTTGGCCATGCCACATGTGGGATCCTAGTTCCCCGGGGACCAAAGATCAAACCCGTGCCCCCTGCATTAGAAGTTTGGAGTCTTAGCCACTGAACCACTAGGGAAGTCCCTTAAATATATTTCTATTTTTCCATCCCTATAGTCACTACTTGAGTCCTTTAGTATATTAGCCTCCTAACTCATCGCCTAACTCTGTCTCCAAGCCATTCCTCTGCTTTCCCCAATATACAATATACAATATACACAGCAGCCAGGGAGCCCTTTCTACAGTGTGAATCTGAGTTGGTGATTCCTCTTAGAAAATACTTCAGTGGCTCCTTACTGCACCTAGACCAAAACTGACACTCAACTCTTGAGCGTGGCATATAAAGACCTTCATGATCTGGCCACTGCTTCCTTCCCCACCCCCCACCCCCACCTTCTTGGGGTTTCCACAACTCTGGGTCTGGAGTAGCTCCAACTCATTTAAAATCTACACATCACCTCATCCTGAACACTTCACCTGTCCTTCCACAGCCCATGCATGCGCCCACTACAGCGCTCTCCTCTTGTACTGTAACTGTCTATATGAGGAGTTGGTACGGAGTAGCAGTTAAGTAGCAGGGGCTTGAAAGTCCTGCTGTTTGGGTCCTGGTGCCAAACCTAACACCGGGTCTGCGATCTCTCTGAGCCTCAGTTTGCATTTTGGAAAAAAATGGAGATAACGGTACTACCTCATGAGGTAGTTGTAGGGCTAAAGTAGTTCGTGTATGTAGAGCCAGGTCCTTGTAATAAGGGTTCAATAACTATTACCTGTCTTGAAGTTGCCTGCATTCTGAATTTAGACTGTAAGTTCTTTGAAGGCAGAAACTGATCTGAACTGAGCACATAGCTCAGTTTTTTGAGCCAGTTAAGAGGCCTGGGACCCAACTGCTCTGCACCTCAGTTTCCTCATTTAGCAAATGTGTGGGTTGCTCTTCAGATCTTTAAAGTCCATATGTCTTCTTTCACTCATTCATTCAGCACATATTTGCTGAAAATCTATTATGTGCCACACACTGTCCGGACAGTGGGAAGGGACAGGCTGGAGAATCACCTTGGGCAGCAGGGAGACAGACCAGCTCTGGAGCCAGACAGGCTCCAAATGGCAAAATTTGGGCAAGCCGTTTAACTTCCCTGAGCCTCAGTTTCCTTACAGGCAAAAAGGGATGGGTATATTTAACCCACAGATCTGTGATGACCCTTAAAAGCTATGTATTGTGCCCTGCACAAGCTAATAAAATGTGAGTAGACTTCCCCAGCCGCCATCCACCTCCTCAGGCACCTTTCAGGGAAGAAGATACACGTGTTGGTAAATACCCAACGCACAAGTCAGACCCGGCTAGGTATCCCCAGAGGCATAGAAATAATACAACGGGGGTGGGAACTGAATTCCCAGATGGGGATCCAGAAAGACTTCCAGGAGTGCCCTTTGAAGGATGGGTAGCAGTTGGAAATTCCAGGTAAGGGGAAAGAAGGGAATTGTGAGGTGGAATCAAGTGCCCTGAATCCCAAAGGTTCTGGAAGGTCTCCAGGGCTGGGCGGATGATGGTGGGCTGTACTTACTCAGCAATGGTTCCAGGAGGGGAGGATGGGCATCTTCCGCGGCCCCCTCCTGGGGCGTCCCCGCAGCCGCCCTTTCCAGCAGCCCCAGGTGATGCAGGCGCGGGTGGCCGCTTGGCCACGGGAGGGCAGCAGCGGCCCTATCCTGACCCCACCCCGGGCGCCTTCAACTTTCCCGACGCCGGTCCACCACTAGGCGCTAGAAGGTGGGGCAGAGACAGAGCCCTCGGGGGTCCCGTTGGCCGCGCCTCGCCCCGCCGCCCACTCCTCCGCAGTCCAGGCATCTCCCCCCGACCCCGGGGGCCCGCGCCGGGCGACCCGCCGTGGCCGCGGGCTGGGGCCGGGGGCGGGCGGAGCCAAGGGCCGCCCAGCCCGCCTCTCCCCGCCGGTCGCCCCTCCCCGCGAGTCGCCCCTCCCCGCCGCGGCGCTGGAGGAGGGCGGGGCGGTGCCCCTCGGGTCAGTCTGCCTCCGGCAGCGGCCGCGCAGCTGGGAGCGGCGGAGCGGAAGGTACCCGGGTTGGGGCCGTGGGCAGTGGGGTCGTCCTGGGCAGTCATCCCGGGCAGAGCACTTTCCCCCTCCTGCGCTTGGCCGGAGCTCGGGGCGCCGGCCGGGGAGGGGCTTTGGCCCCGAGCGCGGGCCGCCTGCCCTCCCCTCGTACGCGGCGTCTGGGCGGCGCGCGGGTCGGGCCGGCCCGGCCCCTCCCTGCCCTCCTGGGCTGCAGCGAGGGGTCCGGGGAATCGCCCCGCGGGGCCTCTCGCCTCTTGCTGTCCGAGTCGGAGTCCGTTCCCTTCTCCTCCCGGCTTCCCGGAACCTGCCCGGCCGGGCGAGGGCAGGGGAGGCAACTTGGGTCTCCGCGAGGGAGCCCCAGCGCAGACGCTGCAGCTCCCAGGCCTGGCGGCCCGCTGTGGACCGCGGTTGAGGTGTGGATCGGGGCCAGAGTCCGGGCTGAAGTGGGAATTCCCCCTCCTGTCCGGTGGAGTGGCGGGATAGGGGCAGGGTGTGACCGCGGCGACTGCCACGGCTCCAGGGGTCTGGACGTCGCCCTGGATGGTTTCCGGAGCCGGCCTGGAGTGGAGGTAGGGGAGATTGGGAAGGATCCAGCGTGTGTGTGTGTGTGTGTGTGTGTGTGCGCGTGGGTGTGTGTAAGCATCTCCTCCCTTCCAGCCCCCTCCTTCACACTCCCTAACCTGGCTAAAGAGTATCCTGAAGGTTTGGGTCTGGGAGACCTCAGGCCAAGTCCTGCCCTCACCTCTGCGTTTCAAGGAGGAGGTATCTGATTTCTTCCCTAGACCTCAGGGGTGGTCGGCAGGGTACAGCAACCCCTAGTTCATCTGGAAATCTAGAGAATGCCTGAGGAGAGGGCAGCTGCTTTTCGCCAGGGAAGGCCCCAGGAGTTCCAGGTTCGTTCCAGGCCCCGTGTGGGGTTTGGTTGCCCCTCTGAGGGTCAGTGGGACAGTTCCTCAGGGGCTGCCTCTCACAGGGAGCTGTTGGTTCTTGCCATCTTGGCCTTGGGCCTGGTGGCCTGGGCCAGCTACTCTTCTGCGCCTGAAGGGAAAGTCTTCTAGCTGAGCTGGGGCGGGGGCTCCAGGTCTTTTAATGCATGCCCTTGCCCTGGAGTTCTGGCCTCTGCCCATCACCATCTGGTCTGCTTGGGGGGAGTGGGGGAAGGCAGTGGCACAGTCATGCCTAAGCAACTGGTATCACCCCAGTGGTGAATGCCCTCCATCAACACTGCTCATCCCAGGTTATGGAACTTGTGGGAGTAGGTAAAAGGAGTTGGTTGCCGGGGTACAATTTCCAGGGGACCCCCTTTTCTAAAGGATGGTTTCCATTTTTGGAGGAGATCCCCTGGCAGGGTGAATGCCTCCTTGCTTGTTTTGGTGGGTATCCGAGTGGTGCAGGGGGAGTGTGGCCATGCACTCAACTCCTATAAATTCCTTCTGATTCATATCAAGTTCCCCTGATCCCAGTGTTGTGCCTGTGTGTGTGGAGGGGAGGAAGGTTACCCAGGATCCCACTGCCTTGGGCTGGAGTATTTGTTTCCTAAAAGGCAGACCAGGGCAGGGCTGTGAGGTGGTGGTGTGTGGGGAGTAAAAGAGTTCAGCCTAGCTTGACAGGATGTGGGACTGAGAAAAAGCCAGGTTTGGGGCAGAGATCAGGTTACTGTCCCCTTCTTTTTTAACTACTCCTTGTGTGGTTGGTGCTGGGACTGGCCCTCATTTGTCTCTTTTTTGGGGCTCCTCCCAGCACTGGCTCCAGCCCCCGCTTCTCCCTACAGCCTCGACTTCATCTCAGGCTCAGAGCCCGCCCTCTCTTCCTCCCGGCTGTAGGCCTGGGAACTCCAGCCGGCTGGAGGTCAGCTCCTCTCCCTAGGGAAGGAGGAAGTGAGGCTCAGCTTAGGGGCAGGGAAGCTGGGAAGGTGTGATGAACTGTGCAGATGCTCTTTGGTGTGTGTTGGGGGCGGGGGACACATGGAAACCCCGGGAAGCTGACTCCTTGCCCTGAGTCACAGGGAGGGATGGGCAGGGCCTCAGGGTGAGCTGGATGGAGGGGAGGAAGGGGCTGTTCCAGGAGTGGGTGGAGGTGATCCCCTAGTGGATTATTCTGTCCCTCTGATGTGTGGCTCCCTACAGTGTGGTCATTGTCCCCTGCCTGGGGCTGAGTGACCCAGTGTTGCTACCAGGCCCGGGAGGAAGGGGGGGAGGAAGGCAGGCTGCCCACATGTGGGCTGTGGGCGCTGCCTGGACTGAGCCTCCTTTGTGTGGCTCGGGGCTCTGGGAACCAGGACCGTGTGGGCCAGGGAAGCCTGCTGGCTGCTGCCGCTGCCCTCTGTCTGGATTTCCCTCCCTCCGCTCTCTTTCCCACCTCTGGGGTCATATGTAGAAAAGCAACAGACTCCAGAGTCGCACAGCCCTGCTTTGAGTGCCATCCCTGCCATGACTCCTAATTCGTGTCTTAACCTCAATGAATCTCACTTTTTTAGTTGTCAAAATGGGAAGATTACTATCTACCTTTCAGGCTTCTGGGGACTGAAGGAGGTGATTTTTGTCAAAATGCCCCCCATAGTGCCTGGCACCTGGGGGTGTGATATTCTTTTCCTTACCCACCCGTATCTGTAGGGGCTCTTCATGGCTTGTGCCAAATGAGGGAGAGTGTGTTCCAGATTGCACCCCCACAATCATTAAACTTTAAAAGTATTGAAATCCTAGTAACAAATACATCTGACTTGAAACCCTGATACGTAGAATAGATAACAAGCTTGCTCTTTTGGACACGTCACTGGTCCCTGAGCACCCCTCTGGGTGTCCAGAGGCCCACAGCTGGTGAGTGGATTAGATCAGAACTCATGCTTTCTGGCTCCCAAGTGGGTGGTTCTTCCACCTCCCACTTCTGTATTCTAACCCGTGGGGGAGACCTGTCCCTGACCTTGAGATTAGGAATTTCAAGCTCAGTTGCCTGAACAGTTGGTTCTTGGCAAGAACATGCCTGAGCAAGCCCCTTTCCCTCCCTCCCCTCCCTTCACTGGATGCCTCGGTTTCCAGGGAGGTCTTGGGGGCCCCAGAGAAGGGTTTTTGGACTTACTGGCTTTTCCCAACATCCCCGCTGCCTCCTCCTGCCAGCCCCAGCCATGGCTGCCATCCGAAAGAAGCTGGTGATTGTGGGGGATGGGGCCTGTGGGAAGACCTGCCTCCTCATCGTCTTCAGCAAGGATCAGTTCCCGGAGGTGTACGTCCCTACTGTCTTTGAGAACTACATCGCAGACATAGAGGTGGATGGCAAGCAGGTAAAGGCGAAGAGCCCCTTCCCATCTAACCTTGGAACCATGTGCCCCCATCACTTATGGGCCTAGTGACATCGCTCCGTGTCCATGCTTCACGGTCCCTGCTGGAACCAGTGGAAGTTAGGAAGTGAAACTGCAGTCTTAGGAAATCTGGATACCCTCCTAGTTTTTCACACACTGGCTCTGTAATCTGGGCCCAGTCCCTTTGCCTCTGGGGTTAAGCTCCCCCAACTGTAAAATGGGAATAATGGTAAGGCCTCCTTCGAAGGGTTTTTATGAGGATTAAATAAAATAGCGGTGCTCACAATGGCAACTCAGACTGCACAAAGATCAAGCATTATTGTCTCAGGATTTAAGAAACTCACCTTAATTTATGTTGTGTGACAGTGATTAGCAGTATTCCTGGCGTATAGCAGATGCTCAGTAGGTAGGTGTTCATTGAACCTAAGGGACCGTGGTTTCAGAGAGGATCTCTGGGTGGCAGGGTGGGGGGTGTGTGTACCTGGGGCCCTCAGGCTAGCTAAGCACTGGCCCTGTGTGTCAGGTGGAGCTGGCTCTGTGGGACACAGCAGGGCAGGAAGACTATGACCGCCTGCGGCCTCTCTCCTACCCAGACACTGACGTCATCCTCATGTGCTTCTCCATCGACAGCCCCGACAGTCTGGGTGAGGGGGCTGGAGGGAGGGGATTGAGAGAGCCAGCCAGAGGGAGCTCTTGCCTTGACTTCTTTCAACTGTCTTCGGAGGCTATGGGGGAGGGGTACGGGGAGGACCCGGGAGGGTGTGTACTGTGAGGGGGAGGGGTTTTGAGCTGTGAAAGGGACAGTCCTACTGAATAGCCTCTAACACGCTGCCTGCCTTGGGGAGACAAGGGGACCCAGGGGGAGCCTTCCAGCCTACGTGGAGGCACCAACACCTGTTGGGACATGTCTGTGCAGAAAACATTCCTGAGAAGTGGACCCCAGAGGTGAAGCACTTCTGCCCCAACGTGCCCATCATCCTGGTGGGGAATAAGAAGGACCTGAGGCAAGATGAGCACACCCGGAGAGAGCTGGCCAAGATGAAGCAGGTGGGTGCAGCCGCCAGGCTGGGAGCCCTTGGGGAAAACGGTGCCCTCTGAGGGCTTGCAGGCTGATAGAGGAGCCTCCCTCCTCCTGATTCCCTGTGAGAGGTGGTGGTGGGGTCCACCTCCTACCCCCCTGCATCCGCACCCTGGTGAGGCAGAACCAGAAGGGCCCTTAGGGTCTGATCCAGTATTTGATGAAACGATCAGAGGACAGAGTGACTTATCCAAGGTCACCTGGCATTTTGTCTGTTATCCACTGTTTGGCATTGGGGCTATTAAGATGAATTTCAAGAAAATTCCTACCCTCAGGGAACTGGGTTCTTACAGTAGATGTTTTGCTTGAGGTATGCAGGTTGAGCCATCAGAGTATACCTGGGGAGGCGTGTGGGCTGCTGCAGATGTGGGACGGAGGACATTCTAAGTGGCTGGGGAAAAGGCCCAGAGTGAGGGAGGTGGCTTGCTTGGGGACCTGGTGAGTGGCTTTCTAGCCAGAGTATGAGTTACTTAGGGAGAGCTGCCAGGATAAGGAATATGGGCTATTCTTTGAGGATAATTATGGCAAGGTTTTAAACTTGGGACAGATACGGTCAGGTCAGCATGTTAGAAAAATGATTCTGGCAGCCACAGAGGATGGATTGGAAGAAAGTGACAACAGAGGCAGGGAGGTCACTCAGGAGATGGTAGATCCTCATTCAGGCAAGAGCACAGTGCACTGTAGGGTGTAGGACTGATGGAGGGAATTTTGAAGGTAAATAGGAGTCTTGGGTCTCTGGCCTAGAAGCTATCCACCGTGGCTGGGGCTTGGGTGCTTTGTGCGGTCAGGGCTGGAGGAGATATCTGTTCTAGTTACAAACATGGGTGAGGTGCACCTAACCAACAGCTTCCTTTGACCACTCTCCTTCTACCTTCCCAGGAGCCCGTCCGATCTGAGGAAGGCCGGGACATGGCAAACCGGATCAGTGCCTTTGGCTACCTTGAGTGCTCAGCCAAGACCAAGGAGGGGGTGCGGGAGGTATTTGAGATGGCTACTCGGGCTGGCCTCCAGGTCCGCAAGAATAAGCGCCGGAGGGGCTGCCCCATTCTCTGAGATGCCCAAGGCCTTCCCTCCTCCCCACTTCCCTTCACAAGGGTGCAGAAGCTCCCCTTGTCCCCAGCAGCCCCCACCCTATTAGGGATCCCTGCTGAAGGCTCCCTTTCCCAATTCCCTCCTGCCCAGGACTGCATCAAGTTTCCCCAGCCCTGATGGTGGTGGCTGCAGGCCCTCCCTCTCAGCACTCTGGGAACCCAGGGCTATGTCCTGCCTCCCAGAGCACAGTCCCTCCCCCTGTTGCCTTGGTCCAGGGGTGGGGCTCTTGATCCCTTTGGCCTTCCCCAGAGGATCATCACACCAGCACTTTATACACTTCTGGCTCAGAGTATCTGGGGTAGGGGACTTGGAGGGTGTAACCCAGAGTCCCGCGCCCCTGGTGTTTCTGCTTTGGGCAGGGGCCTCCTCTCTGGCTGTACTTGGTGTGGGGCATAAATAAAGGTCACAGGCTCCAACATGTGTGTGGCTTCCTATGTTTCTTCCCTGGTCCCTGTCTCAGCTGTAAGCCTGGAGTCCCATCTCTCCAGAGTGCCGGCTGGGCTGGGCCCCTGTCTGCAAAGGCAGGACTCCCGGACAGGCAGGGTGGAGTCTTGGAGAAAAGGATGAGGTCATGCCTGGCTGTGGGCCTTGGAGGCGGGTGAGGGGAGTGGTCTGGAGCACAGGCTAAACTTAGAAGCCTGTGGGTGGCTTCCCTGCCATCTCCCACTAGGTTTCCTCCCCTGGACATGGGGGCTGGGTTCCTTTGGGGGGTGGGGAGCGGTATGGCCCTGGGCAGGGTGTGACAGCCCCACCCTCCCCTGTGGGGTCACCTGGGGACTTCAGGGAGCTGAGGAGACAAGGCTGCATTTGCATAGAATAAGCTTTTTTTTTTTTCAGTTTTACTTCCTCCCCCTCCCCCCAAGTTGTCAGGGGCCAGGTGGGCATCCTCAGAGCTCATTCCTCCACTCCGGCTCCACTTGCAGGGGCAGGCCCCCTTCACCCTCCCGCTCCTGAGGGAGGTAGTCATGATTTTTGGGTCCTAGAAAAAGAGAGGTGAGCTTTGCCTTAGTAACAACTTACCTCCCCTCTCAGTCCTGTTCCCCACCTGGCCCAGCCGTACCTGAGGTAGAGGGGCTGAGTTTGCTCAGATCTTGGAGTAAGTTCTGCCCCTGCTGCAGGTCCAGTTTGGCAGGGAAGGGGCACCCGGTATACCCCCCGTTTTCTTTACAGAACTCCAGGAATCTGTGGGGTATAGGGACACTCACACAACTGCACAAGGCTGGATGAGCAGCCGCAGAGGCTGGAGGCCCAGCCTTGGTCCTGCACACAGGCCTGTGCCTTGGGGCAAGGTACTCAACCTTGGCCAATGGGGATATTGTTAAGAAACAGACTGGAAGATTAACTGAACCCCAAGGGTGCTTCACAAAACTAAAGCTGTCCTCGGCTAGGGGCTGTGGCCAGCAAGAGGGACTGTGGGTGGGATGCTCACAGTTTCCAGTCAGGGTCGTGGCCCAGCAGCAGCGGGTTGCCCACCACAATGAGCAAGGCCTTGGCCCGGGTCACAGCCACGTTGAATCTCTGATAAGAAGAGGCAGCGAGGTCACAGCAGGTAAGGGCCCTCAAGGAGGAGGAGTACCTGCCACCCACCAGTCCTCAAACCTTGGGGTTCTTGAGGAAACCCAGGTTGAAGTCCAGATCCAGCTGCACAAAGCTCTGGCTGCTCCGCACGGTGGAGATGAGGATGACACTGCGCTCCTGGCCTTGGAACTCTTCCACGGAGCCCACCTAGAGGGGAGGGCGGCAGGGCTGGAGGCCAGGGCGCTCAGGCAGGGACCAAGGGACCAGCCCCACCTCCCCTCAGTGAGCCTCAGGGCAACTGTCACAGTGCAGTGAGCCAGCGTCCTGCTGGGCAGGAAAGAGGACAGGACTGTGCCGTGGAAGCTGAAAGCTGAAGGGTGAATCCAGTTAACGGGGTGGGGACTAGAAAGGTGCTAAGCACAGGACACAGGCTTGCAAAGAACGCTAACTCAGCAGTATTTTCCAAACTTTCCTGAAGATAGTCATTCAGTACTTGTTAAAAACATGTAACCTTAGGGCTTCCTAGGTGGCGCAGTGGTAAAGAATCCGCCTGCCAATGCAGGGAACACAGGTTCGAGCCCTGCCCTGGGAAGATGCCACATGCCACGGAGCAACTAAGCCCGTGTGCTATATAACTATTGAGCCTGTGCTCTAGAGCCCGTGAGCCACAACTCCTGAGCCCATGTGCTGCAACTATTGAAGCCCACGCACCTAGGGCCCATGCTCCACAACAAGAGAAGCCACTACAATGAGGAGCCTGTGCACCACAATGAAGAGTAGCCCTCGCTCGCAGCAACTAGAGAAAGCCTGTGTGCAGCAAGGAAGACCCAACGCAGCCAATAAATAAATAAAACAAATAAGTTAAAAAAAAAAGATTCAATAAAAAAACACAAAAACATGTAACCTTAGACCCTAACCCAGGCCTCCTGAATCAGAATTTCCATGGGAGAGGCCTCTAACTCTTAAAGCACTGGTTTTCAACCCTGGCGGCATGGGAGATCACCTGAGGAGCCACTAAAAAAAAAAAACAGATGCCCTGGCTCTGCCCCCAGATAGCTGTGTTAATTGGCTGGGTGGAGCCCTGGTGCTGGCAGCGCTAAAGCTCTCCAGGTGATTCTTATCTGAGACAGAGCTGAGCAGCCAACTGACTCAAGAGGGTGGGAGAGGTGAGTGGGGACATCATCACATAACAGGTCAGGCAGCCTGGGAGTCTGGACTTTCTCCTTAGGGCAGAGACTTTACACCAGCCTGATCAGAAGAATCGTGTGGGATGCTTGCTAAACACGCAGGCTTCCCCGTCCCATCCCAGACCTACAAGTTGGGATCTCCAGGGGTAAGAGGCTTGGGGAAAGCCCAAGTTCATCTCCGTAGCGAGGGTGGGGCAGGGACTTGGGCTGGCCTGGAGCAGTAGGGCGGGGACCCGAGGAGGTGTCTGAAGTGGGCAAGCGAGGGGGACAGAAGTCGGGGAAGGAATGTGAAACGGTGGTGAGGGTCACCTTCAAGTCCTTGATGTCATCCAGTCCTCGAAGCTCCTTGTCAAGTTTGGTGATGCAATAACGGATTTTTTCCACCTGCGGATGGGGACAGGTGCCCTTCTCTCATGCCATTACCCCCATGCACGAGGGAGCCAGGCAGGAGGGCTGGGAGCTGGGGGGCAAAGAGGGAGGTGCAGCTAACCTCTGAGCTCTTCTGAGGTATGTGGCCAGCAGAGGCCTGAGCTGGACCCTCCACCTAGTGGTCTGGTTAATGAGGTCCCACGCGGGGGCGGATGACACACACACAACCCACCCTCGATGGGAACTGAGGGCCTGACCTGTTTCCGATATGGGGAGATGACGCCCACATTTCGAGGGCTCAGACGGGCTTTGCCCTTCTTGGAGGAGGGGGCCAGGAGCTGCTTCAGGTAGGAAGTCACCGTGGCAGCCTCTTCGGGGTTGAAGAAGGACGGGCTGTTGCCCTCACGCTCATCCTTGCCCATTACGCCGTGAAAGATGATGGGGAAGTTCTGGACATGGGGTCAAGGGAAACCCTTAGCTGGACGTCCCTGCCTCCCTTTCCTCCCACCCCCAAACCCCAAACCCTTCCAAGGAATGGGGGGATCCCAGGCCATGGTGACAAAGGGAGGGGCTTGTGGCTTCCACTCAGGCCTCCTGCTACCCAGCACCCTCAGTAAGAGGGAGGCTGGGGTACAGCGATGGGAGGCTGAGCCCTAGCCCTGCTCAGCCTCACCTGTCGAGGCAGACCCTCCCAGCGGCAGAAGCGCTCTCGGTCCACAACATCTGCACAGGCCTGCAGCTCCCCTTCATAATACTGCTGGTTAGGAATGTCCAGGATGGTGGGGTGAGACCTGGGAGGCAGGAGGAAGACAAGACCAGGGGCCGGATTACTTCTGCCCTGCCCTGAGCGACCTCCACTCCACCTGCCTGGGACTCACATACACTATCCTCATGTCCTCCCGCCCACTGCAGAGCAGGCTTGTTCAGCTAGTTTTTGCTGCTGGGCACTGTTAACCACAGAAAGCAGAACGGAATGGGGCTCCTGAGAGCATCCCATCCACAGATTTCACAGACTAGTCAAATTTAAAAGAAACACCAAGAAATCAGGGGCCCATTCTCAAGTTTCAATTTTGCCAAAGGACAATACCAAAGCAAGTATCACCTACTGATGCCATTATTGGATGAGATAATGTGTTAAATCCAAAAATATAAGCACTACTAATACAACAGCTAATATTTATTTAATTCTTAGTGGACTCAGCTAAAGAACTAAAGATGTAGGAACTCACCTGAGCATTTTAGATCTATCAACTCACTGACTAAAGGAAGTATAGCTCTTGAACTTGAATAACCATTAGTTAGTTTCTCATCTCTCCTTGGATTGCCTAGAAACTTCACCAGGGACCTGCATCAGGCACATTCCAGTGTCTGGGAACCACCGACCATCCGCTGATACACAGATAATCACACTGCTCTAGAGTGAGGCCACTTGCTAAGTCACACCGTCAAGGAGGAGCAAAGACGGGTCTGGAGAGATCTCCCATCTTCGTTTATAGTTTCTGCATCGCACAGCCTGAGCAACAGGACTGCAGGATGGAGCCTCCAGCTGGCCCTGCAAAGGGTGTGAAGGCAGGGGACAGCACAGAGGGTGCGCGATACCTGTAGTTGCGTAGCAGCTTGGTTATGAACTGGGGGTTATAGCCATCAGGGCCCTTCTTGTACAGGGTGTTGTAGGTGAGCAGCCGCTCCAGCAGTGAGTACCCCAGCCCATGCTTCTGGGTCAGTGGGCAACGCAGCACAGGCCCCAGCTGCCGAGGGTCTCCTGCCAGCACCAGCTGCCCTCCTGGATTGTCTGTTTCCTTGACTTCCATCAGCCCTGGGAGGTGAGGAGTGTGGGGAGAAAGGTGTGTGGAGGGCCCTCCCCAACGCCAGGTGGCATGGTACACTTGCAGCGCGCCTCCGCCCCGAACCTCTCACCTGCTATAGCCACCAGACTTTCTGGCTCCATGGAGTGGCCAGCCTCATCGATGAAGATGTGTGTGAAGTGATCGATGGGAAACTGGGCTGAGACCAACCTGGGAGGTGTCAGGCCAGGCAGGGGTCACACCCTGGTACCCGACTAACAAACCTGAATGCTCACCCGAGCTGGCCCTCCCCCCTCCCTGTTCCCCAGGCACCATTCTTCCCCATTTCCTCAGCCTGCTACCTCTTCACTTAACACACAATTAAGAGAGGCACACATACACACTTCCCACCTGCTGGCAGTGATGAGTGTGGTGATTAAGACACGATATTCCTGCAGCTTCTTCTTGGAAGGAAACACGTAATCCCCCTTCTTTGCATCCCAGTTACAACAGGGCTGAGGGTTGTGCAGGGAGAGGAGGAGTCAGCTTGGCTCCACCTCTATTCTCACCCTCACTCTGGCTCTGGGCCCCCCAGGCAATTTTTATTTACCTCTCTCACTTTATACACAGGGAAACTGAAGCCCACAGAGGGGTCCTGACCCACCCAAGGTCACACAGTGAGTATCAATATCCAGGTCTCCCAGTTTCCTGGCCCCAGTGTCTACCCAGAGCATCACGCACCACCCTTGGCGCCCCCAAGCTTCCCCAGCTACCTTGATGTCCTCAGGCACCATGCGGATATCCCTGCTGGGGGCCAGGAGGCGGTAGATGGAGCTGGGCAGGTGGACCCGGAGGCGCTGACAGAGGAGGTCAGCCCCTGAGTTGGACGGAGCGCAGGCCAGGATGTGGGCTTTGGGCAAGTGCTTCACTACCTGGGATGGAGATAAGCACAGTGTGGGAAGTGGCTTCTGGTCTCCAAGGGGAGGGGAGAGGGAGAAACGTGGCTGTGACTCAGCCTGGTGCAGTGTGGCATTTGCCTCCCACTGCTGAGGGAGGGAGTGACTCAAAAGGCACGTTCGGATCCCGGCCCTGTGCGAGTCCAAATAGCACTTCAGTGTTGGAAAACCACTGCCGTGAGTGTACAAGGCTATGGTGATGGAGACGTGAATGGTGCCTCTAGAGTCGTACACTACCCAACCTGCAGGCCGTGCTCAACAGCCACACTGGCCCTCGACGCCAGCTCTGGGGCGTGTGTTCAGGGAGCTGGAGGGAACCAGAATCTGGGGACAACTGCTTTGTCCCAGGGGAAGTCAGAGTGTAGGCCACAGGTCTATGCTCAGGCCCCACCTGCTTGATGGCTTCCACTAAGGTGACAGTCTTGCCAGTGCCTGGAGGCCCAAAGATGATGTAGGGGGCTGGACGGGTGGTACCCATAACAATATGCTTCATGGCCTGCAGCTGTTCCGGGTTTGACTCCAGATTCCGGTCGTACAGCCTGGCAGAGGGTCCATAAACACGATATTGTCCACATCCCACAGGCCTCCCTGACCCTGTCCCCTATACCCACACTCCAAATGGCGCCAGAGCCCCTGCCCACAGTCTCACTTGAGTTGTACATCTGAGGGCAGCAGTGGGACCCCACGGGAGGCCACAGGGAAAAGCACAGGCCTCAGCGGCCAGCGCCCCGTCAACTCCAGGGCACGGTGCTGCACACGCAGGGGCTGGCGGTTGAAGGTGAAGTTCACCTTGAAGGTCAGCCCATCCACAAAGCGGTTCAGGAGGCTTTGGGAGGGGAGAGAGAGGGGGAAGAATTCCAGTTGGCGGGGTTGAGCAATAAAAGGCCAGGACTCTCTCCATCTACCCCAACTCCACTCCCTTTCCCAGACCTCCAAGCCATCCTCCGTGAGAGCAAGCTGCTGAGGCATCTTAGGGTCCCCCTGCTCTGTCCCTGGGGTGCCACTCTGGGGAGAAACACCCTCTTCCCTTGGCCTCCGGGACGTCTGTAGACCTTCCTGCAGCTCAGGGTTCCCCCAACACCTACCTCGTGGAAAAACTCAGCTTGACTCGGTCCAGTTCCACCTTGTGCACAAAGCCCTTGTAGGTGACGGGGTCCTGCTGGTGTGTCTCAGAGGACAAAAGGGCAAATAGGTGGTCACCCCGCAGCACTGAGGGGCGGCTCTCGGCCACCCCAGGAACCTATGGGGCACGAACACCAGAAAGCGTCTAGCCTGGAGACGGCCAGTGGGGGGGGGGCCACTCCAGACCCCCTCTGAGACACAAGGGTTGAGGATCTACCCTCTACCCCAGGTGCAGGGAGTTGTGCCTCTTTCCTCTTCCGCCAGACAGGGCGAGAGTCAGGGGAGAGGAGGAAGGGACAAGTCTGCCCACGCTGCTCAGAGGTGCTGAGCCCAGGGAGTCCTGGAAACCCTCCACGGCACAATTTCAAGACTTGGGGTCAGCTTCCCAGAACGTCTGGTTGCCCTCTTGGCCAGCTCAGTTCCTACTCCGCCTTTAAAATCTTGTTCAAAACTCAAATTCCTGCAGGAGACGTCCCCTGATCATCCTCACCTGCCGTCCCTTCTCACTGAGTGCCTTTCCCAGCACAGGTGTGCTGAAACCCATTCTCGTGTAATTCCAGGCTTACGTGTACACCTTCAACGTCTGAGAGTTGGAAAGGGCTCTAAGAATTATCTAGTCCAGCTCTGTGCTCTTCAGGTGAGGGAACTAAGGCCCAGAGAGAGCAAAAGACTTGCCCAAGGTCACACAGCCAGTGGTGGCAAAGTCTAGGCTAACACCCCAGTCCTCCCTATGGTCCTGCTCTGACGGCTCTCTGGGGGCCCAGTTGCCCCCCCTGCTCCTCCTGAGCCCTCTGGGACAGGAACAACGTCATCTTCCTTTGGTACTGCCCCCAGCCTGCCCGCTGGCTAACGTGAGCCCATCCTCCCCACTACCGCTCCGAGCCCTGACCTCCAGTGTGAGCAGCCCGGGGTGCTGGTCCGCAGGGTCCCAGGTCATAGGCACTGACTCCAGGTCATAGTGCCGGATGTCACGCTCCATCTGCAGCTCCTCCAGGTGCAGCAGCAGCCGGAGCTTCACCTCGTAGTTCCTCCACTTCAGAGGCGTCTCCAGCTGGGCCCTGGCAGTGATGGGTCGGGGGGTGGGAGGGAGGGGACGGGAACAGGATGGGTCAGGTAACCCCCATGTCCGGGAGCAGCCACCCTCTCCCTCTGCCGCTCTGGGATTATGACGACATCAGGGAAGACGAGACGGGCAGAGAAGTAGAGGGGGGTCAGAGGCCTCCAGGAAGGGATCCCCTGCCCCTCAGCCTCAGACCTGACTCGCACTGGCACTGTGGATCCTGGAGCCTGGAACATCCTCTCTCCAAGATCCCCCTGTGACTCACACCCTCACCTTGTTCAAATGTCATTCTCTGCTCCAATGTCACCTCCTCAGAGAGGCTAGGACTAGCTGCCCTCTGCAAAACAGCACAGCCCACCCCTTACCCTGCTTCAGCTTTCGTTAATTCCTCATAGCACTCATCACTACAAGAAGTAAGATGACACATGCTCATTTTCCCCAACTGGGATGGCAGTGCCAACATGGGAGTGATTCACCTTGAATGGTGCCTGGCACGTGGCGTGCGCTCAGCAAGGGGATGAATGAACGGAGCACGGGAGGCTGAGGACAGAGGCGTGGGGCCATGGGAAAAAGCCAGTGGAGAAGAAACACATAAAGCAGCCCAAAGGGTGCAGAGGGGTGACACTTACTTGATCTCGGCAATCTCCTTTACGGCAGTGAAGATATTCGTTCCCTGAAGAAGGGTGGGGAGCAGCTGCCGGAGGCGGGGAGGCGGGTAGTATGTTCCCAGGGCCAGACTTAACTCCAGCTCATAGCTCCTGGAGCTGCAGGAGGGGGAGAAGAATAGCTATTACAAACACAGAGACCCTTCACCCTCAGAGGCTCTGAGAAGGCCCCTCCCTGGAGGAGGCACAAAGCCCTGCTGCAGAGCGACCGCGGAAGGGCGCTGGCAGCCTCTGCCCTAGCAGACAGGACTCACTGTCTCATGAGGCTGCCCAGGCCAAGGCTGGACCATTCTCATGTTTGGAAAGCATGATACTTGGAAGCATTAGAAATAAATAAATAAACAGACACAGACACAGACACAGACACAGACACACACGAAATTCCCTGGCAGTCCAGTGGTTAGGACTCCGTGCTTCCACTGCAGGGGGCCCAGGTTCAATCCCTGGTTGGGGAACTAAGATTCCACAAGCGGCGCAGCATGGCCAAAAATTTAAAAAAATTAAAAAAAAAAACAACAAAAACATGTTTTCTATATATATATATATAACAATACATGTTATATATATATATATAGACAATACATGTTCATCAGAGGAAACAAATCAGAAAATAGGTAATAAGTAAATGAAGAAACAACATTCTCACCATCCAGGGATAACCAATGGTAACTTTTTAGTATGTAGCCTTCCAGACGTTTTTCTTTATCAATGTGTATCATACACATATATTTTTACTTATTTTAATTAATTAATTAATTGGCCACACTGTGCAGCATGAGGGACCTTAGTTCCCCGACCAGGGATCACATCCATGCCTCTGAAGTGGCAGCTCGAAACTCTAACCCCTGGACCACCAGGGAATTCCCTTACACATACATTTTTAACAGAAAAGAGCACACCGGTCTTACAGTTTCCTCTACAGCTCGGTATTTTGTGCACACCTGGACATGTTAAAAAGAGATGTCTACACATACATGATTCCATTCGTATGAAATGTCTGGAAGCGGGAAGTCTATTTTAGAAGCAGATGGTGAGGGCTGGGAGGGAATGGGGGGCGAGACGGGTGATAACTAAAGGGTGCAGGCTCCTTTCGGGGGTGATGAAGTGTTCTAGAATGGACTGCGAACAGACTTAACAAAATCACAGAACTGTACACTTTAAACTGTATGGTACATGAACTGTTTCAATAAAGCTGCTGAGAGAGAGAGAGAGAGAGACATGCACTCCGGCTGCCTGATAATATGCATGAGTCACAAATACTTGAACGTTCCCACACTGTCCTCATATCTGCGTTTCTTCCTAGACAGACAAGGTCTCTGAGGTCTGGAGGAGTTAAGAACTCACAGTTAGGAAAGGGGGCTCTGTGTTCGTCCCAAGGGCCCACACTGCGGTGCCAGGGCATCCCCAGCCTGGACTCAGTTGGAGGGGAGAAGTTACCGGTCGGGTCTCTCTCCTTCCTCTATCCGGCTGGTTGCCACAGGGTTTCTAGTGATCTGGGTCCGCTTGAAGGGAGTTGTGGGCTTCAGCTGTGCTGCCAGGGGACTGTGAGCCACGGCAGCCAAGAAGCGGGCGATGTAGAAAGTGTCAGCTCCTTCTGAGCCTGGCTCCCCGGGTCCCAGCAGCTCCCAGAGCACAGTGGCTGGGAAGTAGCCCACAAAGCTGGTCTTACAGTGGACATGGAGCTCATAGCATTCACCTGGGGGAAGAGAGCCGAGGGAGTCCGGATGGGGGAGCGATCCTCCCATCAGCACCCCAACCCTGACATCCCCCCAGAGAGCCCCATGCCAAGGCAGGCCTCTGTCCACCCGAGGCCCTTTCCTTTGGGAACCCACTCACCAGGGCCCAGGGGGCAGGGCAGCTCCCGGTCTCCATTGCAGAAGGCAAACTGGGGGGTCCGGCAGAACGGGAAGAGGTGGGTGAGGGTGACAGGCTGGGTTCCTCTGTTCCGAAGCCTCAGGGTCAGTACCTCCTTGCGGTTCAAATCCAGGCGGATGTGGAGCTGCCCATCTCGGACTTCATGGGGTCCCTGGATCTCCACGTCCACCCCATGTTTCCCGTGAAGGTACTCAGCCCTGGGGAGCGTGAGAGTCAAGGGCAGGGCTGGGGCGGCACGGCCAGGACTGGGGGATGCTCTCGGGAAAGTCACAGGCTGGGGAAGCCTGGCCAAGCGCCAGCTGTGCTCAGGAACCCCACCCCCTCCCCCAGGCCAGTCAGCTCCTTCCCCGCCCTTCCCCCAGTTCCTGCAGAAGGGAGCCTTACCACGTTGAGGCAACCCCCTCTTTCCCCGCCAGCCAGATTCCCCCTCCCCCAGGCCCCTCTCTGCGCCCCCCACCCCCCACGCACACCTGTCGTGGAAGATGGTGACCAGCAGCGACTTGTGGTGTTTGCCGATCTCCAGCCCCCGCCTCATCCGCCTCTTTTCCGGGAACCACACGTCGGCCCAGCGGTCGAGCCCGAAGAACCTGACCCGGGTCTTGGTGACGTAGGCCAGGCCGGCGATCTTCATTCCGTACAGCATGGAGGAGAAGCCAGGGGCAGGGGTCCCAAAGCTGCCAGGAGCAGAGGAGACTGGGGAGTGAGGGGTGGGGGCGTCGAGCTGGGGAGGGCGTCTGGGGGCCGCTCCGCCCGGGACAGGATGGGGCCCGGGACTGAGACTCCGGCCGGGGCGGCGGGAATTCTTACTGTTTCCAAGGAAGGCAATGGGACCTCCTCGAGACAGAATATGATTGTTTTAAACAGCAGGTGGTGGACGGTGCACTTCGGAGGAGAAAAGCCCAATGGTGGGCTGTTAAGTAGGAGGACGAAGGGAAGAGAGAGAAAAAAATGAAGACTTGGGGGGTGGGGGTGGGGAGTACAATTTGGGACAGAAAAGATACAAACACTGAAGCGGAAAGAGCTGAGGCTGAGGGGGAAGCCGAAGAAGCTGATTCAGGGGGGTGGATCCGGGGTCCAGCCTGCCGGTGAGGAGGGAGAGAGGGGCAGAGAGGGTAGAGACGTCCAGGGTGTGTGGGCAAGGTGGCTGATCAGACAGCAGTTTCCCCCCGAAGTCTGAGGGTGCAGGCAGAACCCAAGCAGGAAGGGAAAGGATCCTTCTCCAGAGATCAAATAGCTTGTTTGGGCCTAGAGAAGGTGAAGACAGGGAAAACTGGTCAGAAGGACAACAGCCCCGAGGTTCAGCGCCTGGAGTTCAGTTTAGTCAACGCGACAAACACTTACAGAGACCTGTTATGTGCCAGACACTGCGCTAGATGCCGGGGTTCAAAGGGGCCTTGAGGAGCAGAGACGGAACACATCCATTCCAGCCCGCTGCTGGGGGCTCAGCCGGGTGGGGCTCAGCCCCAGCGGCTTCTCCAGGAAACAGCACCAGAACGGAGTCCTGAAGGATGCATGGGTGTCGTGCTGGCACAGCAGGGGGCACAGGGTGTGGGCCCAGGTACAGGGGGTCTGCCAAGAACAGGTGTAGAAGGGCCGGGGGGACTGCCCACTCAGCCACTAGTTGGGTCACCTCAGGTCACTCCACCTTGCAGAGACTCACTTTGCTCCTCTATAAAATGGGGAGAACAGCAGACATCTCCCAGGGCTGTTGTGAGGATTACATGACAGACGGACAGTGTGGTGTCCACTTAGCCCAGTGGTTGGCACATACCATCTCAGTAAGGTGTGCTATGATTAGTATCACACCCAGTCTGGTTGTACTAGAGTGACGAGTGCAAGGAAGGGAGTGGCAGGAGGCAGCAGAGGTGGGCAGGGACCAGGTCTTGCACAGTTTTGCATGCCAGGTCATGACGCCTGCACTTGACCCTGAAGGCCAGCAGCTCTCCTCCTTTACTGACATCCAAGAGTCAGAGGACATCCCCACGCGTGACACACTTCTTGGACACATTCAAGATCTGGACAGCTGACCACCCACCCTCCATGCTTTGTAAGAAATGAAAGCAAATCCTAGTTCCTAGGAACCATGGTAATCCCTACTTAACTATTAAGGCTCAAACCACACGGTCACTCGCTAGCATACAGTAAGATCATTTACGGTTACAGACAATTTCCCTGGTGCCCCCTGCCCATAACTCTGGCCCTCTCCCTCCCCGCAAGCAAATGAGTGATACCATTCAGAAAACTTTGAATTGGCTCTGATTTGTCTTAAAAAGAGAACAAATCATTTGAAAGCACAATAGAAAATGCTCAGGAAATGTTAGCTACTATTATTAGTATCCTATTAGTAGCAACAGTAGTACTAACAGTTAGCAGTAGTAGTTAGATGAATAACTTACTTTCAGCCTGCACCAGAGGCTACACTGTGGTTACAGAACCACCCCGATGTGGATTTTAAGCAGGGGAGTGGTAAGACCACATTTGCATTTCAGATCACGCAGGCATCAGGATTGGAGGATGCATTTGCTGGAGGCAAGATTGTAGGCAGGGAGACCAGTTAGAAGAAGGCCATTGCAACTGTCCAATTAAAAGATGATAAGGGCCAGAACAAGGCAGTGGTGAGGACAGAAGAGGGGACAGATCTGATATTTAGAATATAAAATTAGGAGAATTTGGTTTTGGACAGGAGAGGGAATGGAGGCTGGGAAGAGGGAAGGAGTCAAGGACAATACCCAAACCAATGGCTTGGCTTCAGGGACTATTCCTCAGATAGGAGGTAAAAACAGGAGGAGGAGGAGGTTGGAGGGACTGACCACGACATTTGGATGTGGACGTGGTCAGTCCGAGATCCCCGTGGTCCGGAGGCAGCTAGCTCCATGAATCAGAAGCTGAGAACTCAGGTCAGAGTCAAAGCAGAGCTTAATACTGGCGAGACGTCAGGTAGTAGTTACAACCACGGAGGTGTTCGGGATATCCCCAGGGAGTGTGAGTAGTCTGAGAACAGCTGAGGCCAGCACAACCCAGGGAGGAAGAGAAAACAGAGCAGGAACCCCTAAGAGAGGGAGGAGAATCAGGAGGAAGTCTCAAAATCAGGTATCAGGCTCAAACGCTGCAGAGGGGTCCAGGCAAAGGGACTGAAATCAGGGGTCATCAGTAACTCTCACCTCGGCCCCCTGGTCAGGGAGTCGCTAATTTCAATGGATCAGGGACACACTCAAATGCCAACAGATGCCAGACTCCACAGGTATCTTTGATACCTGCAGCCATCTCAGGCACCTGTACAGTCCCATTTTTGAATAATGTCCTGCACACATCCTTCTTACACTAATACACTATAATCTACTATAAGAAAACAAAAGTGCAGGTGTCCTGAAAGACCCTGGAGCTCTCAGCTTAGTGCTGGGGAGGAAACGGGACCCTGAGGGGACTGGGCAAACCCAGCGGTGCAAGTTCTGTCTAAAGGAGGGAACTGCTACTCATCTCTAGACAGAAGTTGCCAGCCAGGAATGCAGGCCCAAGATGGCCAGATACCTGGATTTAAGAGAAGCCCAAAGCATTGTTTTAAGGTGAAACCTCCTATCTTTGGAAGCTTCTGCATGGACCCATGGGCAGGAGGAACTGAACTCTGCAAGTTTTGCAACTTCTACCATAGGTGCTACCACCTACGTAGCTTTCAAATTACTCCTTACGTCTACTGCCACTACCCAAATTCACTTGCTCTAAGGTGACAGCCATAAAAGAAAAAAAAAAAAATCACAAACTTAGCACATACTTGTTGAAAAAAGCACCAATTCTTTTATACATCTAGTCACCTTCTAGGGAAAAAAAGATGAACAACAGAAAAACTGAATATTCAACTTCAAGAGCAAACTCTGATGACCCAGAAGTATGAAAAGATGCTCCAAAAGTAGAGAAATGCAAACTAAAGTAAAAATGAGGTATCACTTCCATTAGACTGACAAAAAAGGACAATAGTCACAACATGTATTGCTATGTGTAAAAGAAAACTCTCATACATTGCTGGTAGCAAGGTGAACTATCACAGCCTTTTGGAAAACAATCTGGCAATATCTCCTAAGATTTGATATACAGGTATCCTTTAACTCATGGGAATGTAACCCATGGAAAACAAAAGTACCAACATATAAGAACACGTGTAAGGATGCTGACTGTAGAGTCATTCACAGTGGCCAAGAACTGAAAACAAAACAAATGCCCAACAACAGGGAGACAGATGAGAAAGCTGTAAACACCCATACCATAGAATATTATGCAGCCATTAAAAGAATGCATCACACCCATTCAAATGACTAAAATTTAAAAGGCTGTAATACCAAATGTTGACAAGGATAGAAAAACACCAGAACTCTTGTGCATTGCTGGCTGGATTATAAAATGGTACAATCACTTTAGAAAAAGGTCTGTTAGTTTCTTGTAAAACCAAACATATTAATGTAATGTTCTGATTTTTAATGAAAAGAATGTTACTATATTATGCATGGAATAAAAACTCATTAAGTAATACTACTATAACATCTAGTGTAGACCTAGCACTGGTATTTATTCAATACGTACTTGCTGGGAGAATGGGTGAAAGAAGTATCAAATAATTCCAGACTGTTGTTTTACAGATGAAACAGAAAACAATGCAAACATTGAACCTCTGGCTGCCACACAGCACTGCTGTGCAATGGCCTGGAATGTTGTGTCAGGTTATATATATTGTCCAAACTTGGACAGCCTAACCCCAGGCAAGGTCACACCAAGAAGACCAGTCCAGAAGACTTTGCTGCCAGCACCAAAGGAGGTTAAACAACTTGCCCAAGATTAAAAAAAAAAAAAAAAATAAACATTATCTATTCCAAGACCCAGCAATTCTACTTCTAGGTATATCCTCAGGAGAAATGAAAATATATATCCACAAAATGATTTGTACAAGCATGTGCATAGCAGTTTTATTCAAAATAGCCCCAAACTGAAAACACTGTCCTTGAAACTGTGATTTATATATATACACACACACACATATATATTTTTGGCTGCACTGCACAGCCATGTGGGATCTTAGTTCCCTGAGCAGGGATTGAACTTGTGCTCCTCTGCATTGAAAGGGTGAAGTCTTAACCACTGGACCACTAGGGAATTCCTTGTGATTCACATTCATACAAAAAATACTACTTGAGGGTGGTCCAGTGGTAAAGAATCCATCCTGCAATGCAAAGGATGCAGGTCCAATTCCTGGTCGGGAACTAAGCTCCCACATTCTGCGGGGCCACTAAGCCCACACGCCTCAACTAGAGAGCCCGGGTGCCACAAACTACAGAGCCCATGCGCCCTGGAGTCCGTGAGCCACAGCCAGAGAAGAGAAAACCTGCACACCACAATTAGAGAAAAGCCCACGTGCCACAGCAAAGAGCTCACACACCGCAATGAAGACCTGATGCAGCCAAAAAGTAAAAAATTAATTAAATATTAAAAAAAATACTACTCGGTGGTAAAAAGCAACTACTGATACACACAGCAACATGGGTGAATCTCAAACACCTTATGCTGAGTGAAAGCTGCCTCACACAGAAGAGTGCATACTGTCTGTTTCCATTACATAAAGTTCTAGAACAGGTACTATCTCAAAAAAAAAAAAAAAGTCAGAGCAGTGGTTGCCTCTGGGTGGGTAAGGGTGAGGACTAAATAGGACAGGAGATGGGGGAACTCTCTGGGGTGATGTCATGTTTAATATCTTGATGGGGGTATACGGAGTTGTTAAAGCTCATAGAATGGCACATTTGAAATTTGTCTATTTCATTGTAGGTAAATTTTACTTTAAAAAAGTCATAAACATGGGAATTCCCTGGTGGCCCAGTGCTTAGGACTCCACACTTTTATTGCCAAGGGCATGGGTTCAATCCCTGGTTGGGGAACTAAGATCCCACAACCTGTGCTGCAAGGCCAAAAAAAAAAAAAAAAAAATCGTAAACAAATTTTGAACTGTTATAGTTAATAATAATCATGGTGACCAGTTTAGGAGTGAATTGTACTGATGTTTGTAACTTACTTTGAAATGCATCCAAAAATTAAGATAGCTAGATGGGGACTTCCCTGGTGGTTCAGTGATTAAGACACCCATTTTCACAGGGGGGTGGGGGCCCTCCTGGGCACAAAAGCCTTTCTGTGTCCCTTGTTTCTTGTTTGTAGAAATAGGCTTCATTCAGCCTCCTTGACCTTCCCAGAGTTCCAAAGGGCAGATTCAAACAGTTGCTAATCAGGGAAGAAAGGAATGCAGAAACCCTTGTGCAGTAAAGAAATAATAGTGCAGCCTTGGGGCAGGGTCCTGGTTCCTCCTCCAGGAATATACCTAACAACACCTTTGAGTTCTGTAGGAACTAAGGCCCCCACCCAGGTGGAAGACAGTAACTTCAGGCTGAGCACAAGATTCCTGGAGTACCGCCCTGTTACCTCACCACCAACCAATCAGAAGAAAGTCACACCCTGCAGCCCTCATCCCAAATTTTGCCTATAAAAACTTCTCCCTGAAAACCATCGGGGAGCTGCACAAGCCACCTGTTTTCCTTGCTTGGCCCTGTAATAGACCTTTCTCTGTGCCAGACTCCAATGGTTCGGTTTGTTTGGCCTCACTGTGTGTGGGGGCAGACCAACTTCAATTCAGTAACAAGGGTATATGACTGTTCACTGTCAAATTATTTCAACCTTTCTTTAGGTTTGAAATTTGTCATAATAAAATGTTGGGAAAAAACCCAACAATGCACTAGAAGAATATACCAGACAATTAGGAGTCATTTCCATGATGTATTGATGAATAAGAAAATCAGGATATGGAAAATGTGTATAACATGATCCTTTTAAAATAAAACAATAACCAAACAACAACAACAACAAATCCTGATTGATATGAGTTACCTGGGTGTGGAGCAGAATGTGGAAATGGGGGTGGGATGCTGATATGAGAGGGGTCCATGACGAAAAGGATAAGTCATAATGATTCCATGTGGATAAACTGACATAAGTGTGATGTAACTAGAGTTGGCCTGCCTTATCCATGGGTTCTGTATCTGAGGATTTAACCAGCAACAGGCCGAAATAATTTGGAAAAAAAAATTCCAAAAAGTTGGAAAAAAGCAAAAATGGAATTTGTTGCACACCTGCAACATTTACATTGTATTTACTACTATTTACTTAACATTTACATTGTATTAGGTATTATAAGCAATCTAGAGGTGATTTAAAGTAACCCGGAGGAATATGGGAGGAATATGCTGCGTAGGTTATTTGCAAATACCACACTATTTTATGTAAGAGACTAGAGTACCCCCAAATTTTGGAATTGGTTGGGGGGGGGGTGTTGTGGTTCTGGAATCAATCCCTTTTGAATATCAAGGGATGACAGTAATGCATGCATAAAGAGACAACTCAAAAAGTGGTTACCAAAAGTACCAAAAACATTTCAACAGGACAAACACCTAGCAGAAAACATTAAGAGCTCCCACTCTCTCACTCCCAGCTACCTGCTTAACTGTTTGATGTATATTTTTCCAGGCCCTTTGCTGTGCATTAAAAAAAATATATTTTGGGGACTTCCCCGGTGGTGCAGAGGTTAAGAATCCACCTGCAAATGCAGGGGACACGGGTTCGATCCCTGGCCCAGGAAGATCCCACACGCTGCGGAGCAACGAAGCCTGTGTGCCACAACTACTGAGCCCACGTGCCTAGAGCCTGGGCTCCTCAACAAGAGAAGCCACCACAACAAGAAGCCCATGTACCACAATGAAGAGTAGCCCCCACTTACCACAACTTAGAAAAAGCCTGTGCACAGCAATGAAGACCCAACACGGCCAAAAAAACAAATAATTAATTAAAACAAAACAAAACAAAAACTTTATCCGATGATCTTCAAACCATCCTCTGTTAAAAAAAATTAAAAAATATATTTTTAAGTACACATATTTTTTGTGTGCTACACATACTATTGTGCAATAGACTTCTTTGGACCGCCATGGACAGCCTTCCATGACAATATTTTCCCAAGCCACCTAGCTCTTTTGAATGACTGCAAAGAATAGCACAGTATGAATGCAGTATGGTGTGTTTAACTATTCGTTCAGCGAGAGACGGTTAGGCTGCCTACAATTTTTGGCTATTTCAAATGTTACAATAACCATCCTTCTGGGTCAAACAGAATGAACCCTTACTTTGATAAGTTCTGCCAAATCGTCCTCCAAACAAGTTGTACAAACTTATATTTTCACTAACAAGAATTTGAGAAAACCGTTTTCCCAGACCCTAACAACAGAAACCCTCAATCCTTTAAATTTTTGACAATCTGATAAGCAAAAGAATGGTATCTTGTTTAAATCTGCATTTCCCTTTTCGTTAACATAATCAAGTATTATTCTTTCTGTTTATTAGTCATTTATATTTCTTCTGTGAAGCGCTGACTGATCTTATTTTTTCAAGCCCTATGAACTGTTACTCCTGCTTCTGACTTCACACCTCTCTCCTGGTCCATCCCCTGAGTCTGCAGGAGTTATCAACAAACACAAATCAGATCATGTCTCCCAATTTATGACTCCACGGTCTACAGGACTAAGTCTAACCCTTTAATATGGCCCACTTGGATGCTCCACAATTAACAATGACACATCAACAACACAATAACATCATCAACAGAAACATGTATTGAGCACTTACTATGTGCTGTTCTAAGTAGCTACCTGCATTTTCTCATTTACTCCTCGCAACAACCTTCTGAGGTAGCAACTATCGTCTCATTTTAGAGAAGAAACTGAAGAACCGGTCCCCCACCCCACATCCATTCTAAACGGCACCTCAAGCCATTCCCAGCTGTTGTACAGCTGCACTCCCTTCCAGACTTTTCCACCACTGAGGAACATCCTTGGTCTGTAACGCCCTGCCCCTGTCCTTTGTTGTTTGTTCAGTGAAAGATGACTAATTTTTAAGACCCAGTTCAGGAAGCCTACTAGCCGGAGGAATGGTATTTCAGAACACAATATCAGATTGTTATCGGTAGAACGGGCCATTCCTTGGTTCTTGTCCTCTCGAGGGAAAGAATTCAATCGAGAGACACTGAGCAGTTTCAAAGAGCAGGAATTTTTAAGCGAAGCGAAAATACATTCTCAAGAACAGAGAACATCGGCCTGTCCGGAACCAGAAGCAACCCGACAGTGACCGTAGGGGAGGTTTTTATAGAGTGGTGGAAAGTCCCTCCCTGTGTCCTGCGTCATTTGATTGACAAGGTGATTGACAGCTTTAGGTTGTACAACTTTTCTCCTTGTGCGCAGGTGCTTACCCATAAGCACCCAAGCAAAACCCACAAGGTGGGGGTGGGGGCAAAAATCGCAATGGTAATTTATTATAAACACAGCAAAATGAGTCCCGGCTTACTCTGAGTCATCTCTTAGGTCTTGGTGCTCCTGTATCAACTGGAGATGGCAGTTTGGAAAGCCCATTGGGTTTCTGACATCTTGCTTGGTCCTGAAACTGGCTGGAAACTTAGCGGTACTTAACCAAAAAAGGGAGGCTCTCTGGGCGTGTTCTCATCACCAGTGTCCAGGATGGGACGGGACCCACTTCTATCTGACTAGCTACATAACATGATTTGGAAGCCATCTTAAAGGGACATCTAGTTCCGTGTTTTACAAATTGTGGGTTGCAACTCTCATTAGTGGGTCAAGACCAGGACTTTTGTAAAACTGAAGTAAAATAGAATAAAAAATATCAGAGGGCAGGGAGTGAAGCTAAGTATTGTTGCAAGGACACATATTGTTCTGTGAAAGCTCTGTATACCAGACCCGGAAGTAAAGTGTATTTTTTACTGTGGATACAGGTCTAGAATGATCTTTCTCAAAACCCTCATTCTGTCAGTCTCCTACTTTGAAAATTGCTGTGCTTTCCTATTTCTGTTAAGATTAAAACCAAACCAAAACAAAGGAAAACCCACAACGCCTCCCCAAGGCCCACAAAGCCCTGCCCAATCCAGCCCCTGCCTCCCTCTGGCCTCATGTCACCTGTTCTCACGAGTTCACCCACAGCCTTTGGAGGTGCTACTCCCTCAGTCTGCACTGCCCTCCCCTTGCCTTATATCTGTTAACTCCATTTATCACCCGAGATTCTGCTCAAACATCACTTTCTCCCAGAAACCTCTGGTTCCTAGACTAGGTCAGGTCTCCAAGTTCTATGATCTCCAGCATCCAGGACTTTTTCTCAGGAGCACTTATCACAAGAGTAATTAAATAAGTATTTGCTTTTAATTACCTCCATCTTCCTTAGGTTCCTTCTGTGTATCTACAGCAACTCACAGTTTTGCTTTGCTCATAGGAGGCATTCAGCCAATATTTGTTGAACAAAAAAAATGTCTCTTGCCCAAGGCAAGAATCATCTTCTCTAAGAAATTCTTCACAATGCCAGTACTTATTCCATAACGGACTCCTAACCAGCACTGTTAATAATGATAGCTACCACTTCCAAAGCCCATGCACTCTGTGACCCAGGGGAAATGCTTCATTTTCGATAGCTTATTTTGGCCTCACACAACCCTGAGAGGAAGGCAGTGTTTTACACACGTAACAGTTAGGGAAATTGAGATAATTGGTCAAAATCAAATGCAACTAGTAGGTGGCAAAGTCAGGATTTGAACTGCAGCTACTGAAACACAATATTAGCTCCTGCAGTACTGAATGACACATCTGTACTTCAAAACATCATAAGATAACCTAGTTGGAAGGGACCTATCCCTCCCAGTGGAGGAAGCGCCCCAGAATTTCTGATACAAGGTGACTTGCTATACCTCCCTTACAGCCTTTTCTATTGTAGATCAACTCTACTTACTAACTCAGATTCCAGAAGCATTTGTTGAGCACCTACTACATACAAGGCTCTATGCTGGGGACTAAGGGAAGGTGCCAACACGATGAAAGGCCTGTCCCTGCCTTCAGAGGCTCTACAGTCTGGTGGGGAGACAGCCACATATTGGTTCTGACACAAGGCAGGGTGTCATCTGGTTATAACCAAGGAGTGAAGAATGAGCTATGAGAGCCCAGAGAAAGAAGCAATGAACTCCCATTGGATGGATGAGGGTTGAGGTCACTGCGTAAGAAAGTTCTCTCTAATTAGAACAGAAACCTCCTCCACCTGGTGGAGAGTGAAGCCTTTTTTTGTTTGTTTTGTTTTTTTGCTGTATCACTCAGTTTGCGGGGATCTCAGTTACCCAAGCAGGGACTCAACCCAGGCTAGGGCAGTGAAAGCCCGGAATCCTAACCACTAGGCGACCAGGGAACTCCCTGAGGGGGCCATGTTGAGTGAACCCAGTTCTGGCTTCTGGAGTGACACCAAAGTATAATCCTTTTCCCCAGGACAGTCTTTAAAATATTCAGGGATAACTACCTTGTCCTCTACAATTTTTCTCTTTTCAAGGCAAACATTTTTCCGTTTCTTTGGGTTTCACAAAAGAATTCATCAACATAGAAGCCCTTCCTCCTCCTCCAAGTACTAAGAACAATATCTAGCCTTCAAGGCCAAGGCCAAGGTCAGTGCCACATTCTCCATCCAATTCCCTAATAACTACAGGGGAGTGATATCTTACTTGCCTAAAAACAGTACATATTAAAAAAAATTACTTTTGAAATCCCTTAAATTCACCTATAAAGTAGAAATACGTGGTTTTCTATATGCCTGTTTGTGGTTATCTGACATAGCCTGTTTCCCCCCAGTACTGGAACCTATTGTGAAACCCTGATTTAGAGATGACAAAGGCTATCTCCTTGACTAAACTTCAGTCAGGCCCCTCTGAACCCTCTTCTGCAGTAGGCCTCAACTCTGCCCCAACCCCATGCCCACAATGTCTCCTCTCAGTGATTTTTCTATCCATGACCCCCTCACTCTGCTGCTGGCTATAAATTCCCAGCTGTCTTTGCTGTATTGAGAATTGAGCTAGATCTCTCTCGCCATTGCAATACCCCTATTGCAATAATCTCAGAGTCTTCCTCACCATTTAAACATGTATCAGAATAACAGTCTCTTTAACAGAGCCAAAAGAAGTAACTGACTTTTGCTCAGAGCCACGCTGCGCTCATTTTTTTGGACACAGGTGAATTCATGGATGTGAAGTGTTGATAATGTGACTCCATGGCAATTGTTCTTTCTTTACTTTCCTCCAGTATTTTTCTTATTATCTCCATCATAATCCTCATGCTATTTTAACATTTATTATAGTATACTGTATGCACGTCATAGCCTCTCCTGCTCCCCGGGATTGTGTATTTTTCTTTACCGTCCCCACCGAGCCCAGGACAATGTGGGGACATAAAACAGGTTATCATCTTTGCTCCTTCTTCAGATGCTGCTCAAGCTCAATAATGTCCCTCTTAATACGTGACAGTCGTTACTGAAAACAGTACTCCAGAAATGATCTGATCAATCTGGAGAATCACTTACCTCCTGCCCCCCTCCCCAGACCACACTTCCGTTAACGCAGTCTAATACTTCTCTGGCTCTCTTAGCAGCCATACCCGCCTTTTCGTCTGCTAAAACCCAATTTTCAACACGTCTGTTAGGAAGCCTAAATTCCCACCACTCAATATTTTCATAAGTCTTTACATTTATCCCTGTTAAACTGTTTCTTGCTCTTCGGCCCAAGACTGCAGCCTGTTGATAGAGGTTTTCTGAAGCACAATTCTGTGGTTTGACAGAGAGACGTCTCTTTGATTTTCACTTGAATGGCAACAGGCAAGGAGGACCAAACAGCCTTCAGCCAGAGGATGAGAAGGGGGCCTCCAGGAGGCTGGCCCGGGCCCGGGTCTCCACGGAGAAGCCACAGGTGCTAATGGAGGTTTGGTACGTGTGCAGTTTGTGCCCTTTTCTTCTTCCCCGAGCTCCCTGAGACTCTCCCTCCTACACTCGGTCCCTTCAGCTCTTTGGGATAGTGAACCACCGAGGAAACAGCCCCTCAACGAGGGGGCGGAGGTCCCCGTAAAGCGCGCGCGGGGGCGGGGGGGGTGGCCGCCAGCGGCAAGCAGCTCGCTCCCCGCGCTTCCTCAAAGCCTGGCCCCCCTCGCGAGCTCCCCTCCCCCACCGAGCTCTGCGCAGCTCCCCGGCCCCGCGGGCGGCGAGAGGGCGCAGCACCCCGCTCCCTCGACGGGGCCCGCGCCGCGGGGGGCGCGGGCTGCCGGGGAGGCTCTCTGCGGGGACTCCGCGCACCGGCCCGGCCCGGGCATAGCGGGCGGGCTGCGGGCGGCGTCGGCGGCGCGGGCGGGGCGTGGGCACGGCGCCGGCGGCGGGGGGGGGGGGGGGGGGGGCCCGCGCAGCCCCGGGACCGGCCGGAGCCACAGGGGGAGCTGCGTCCCTCTGCGCCCCGGGGCGGGAAGGGCAGCCCCGCCGCGGGGGTCGTGGCGGCGAGCAGGGCCCGCGATTCGGAGCCGGGGAGTGGGCCGGCCCGTACCTGGTCTTGAAGTCCTCGTTATAAATGGTCCGCAAGCGCTCGCGTTCTGTCTCCCTGTCCAGTCCCCGATCGACCAGGAAATTCTCGAATCTCTGGCCCGTCTCCCGGAGCTGCCGGCAGCTGAACTTACTGGGCATCGCGGCGGCGACTGCGGCCCAGGCAGGAGGGTTCGTGGAAATGAAACTGAAAGTCGCCGCCGCGGCGGGAAGTTGGCGGCCCTAGGATGAGGGTGCAGCAGGGGAAACCCCCTAACTCTGACCCCTGATCCTATAGGCTCTCTTCTCCCCCCCCACCAGGCTTCCCTTCTCCGTTCTTTTCCTACCTGAGCCTTCCCTTCGGTCTCTTCGTCCTATCCCCTCCCCCTTTTCTTATTAACTCTTTCCTAAGGAGTCTGACCCCTCCCTCAGGGCCCTCCCCTTACCCCAAGCTCCCTCCCCTGGCTTTCAGCCAGAATCCGAACGTGGCTATCGCCTGGGGCCCCCTGAACTGTCCGGGAGGACTTCCTAGCCTCAGATTGGGATACTCCCACACCCACCTCCCAGGGCTTCGGGACGTATTGAAAAGCAGCGGAGCAAAGGGCAGGGACTGGGATCTGGGTCGGCTGCAGCTGGACTGGGGCGGCTCACCCGACACCTCCCCCAGGCAGCCTGGGACACGGGCAAGTACGGAAGCCAGCGGCACGCCCCCCCCCCCCCCCATTTTTCCCTTCTGGGGCTTTCAGACGCTGGGAGGAAGGCGTAAGAGCCCAGAAATTTGAGGGAAAGAACCAAGTGTCTCTGATAAAGGTGTGTACCCGCGGGAGGGAGGGATAAAGGGGCTCCGCCGGGACATAGAGTCATTACTTTTCTCTGTAACATAGGCTTCGTTGTGTGGAAAAGCTGGTGATCCCTACCCTTCAGCCACATATTTGGGCTCTTAATTGCACTCCAGTATGTATTGCTCTTTAATTGTTACTAGTATTTAGCTAAGGGTTGCCCTAGTCATCAACATATTAGCTTTTTGAGAGCAAGAGACTGTTACGTTAGGCAATAAATGGTTAATAGCTACAGCATCAGTACCAGGAAGAGAAGTAAAAGAAGCTTCAGAAGACGGACTGTTAAAACAAACTAAAGGGGGTGCGGCTACGACAACAGCAAACCTAAAACCAGCCTCAGCACCTATTTATGTTGTGGAATAACAAAAACACACACTAGGATAGGGCAAAGATAGTAAAAGTTACATTAAAAAAGTCTTCAAACAAAAATACCAGAGTTCCAGATATACCCAAGGTGGTGGTGTTCTCCAAAGTAATTCCCTGTAGAGGGCCACACACTCTATCTAACCTAGCGTGAAGAATGCCCAGAACCCAGATCATGCTTCAGCGTGGGCTACCCCTGTACCTTTTCCCAGGCCCACAAACAATTAAAGCCAAGAAAAACAGTCTTTAGCGACAGGAAATTGAATGTCAGTGGGAACCAAAGCTACAGGGAGGGGGAAGACAGAACAGGGGAAAATATTGTTTTAGAAATTGCTTATGCAAAGTAGAGGGAAATACTAGGAATGCAGCCAAAGATTTTATATTTTTTCTCCCCCAGTTATCTGGTGAGGCCTGAGTATTAAAGTGAACTCCTCAGAATTGCATTGTTACTTACCATTTCAAAAACCTACTACCCACCATACCCAAACTGAACGTCTGGCTCCATTCTAATCCGCAAATCTAAGCCGCCATTATTCCTGGATACAGAATCTCCCACTTCTCTAATTATGCCTATCTCCTGGATGTTGGCAAAACATACACAAATAGCTGTAGTATAGTAAAAACATGGGTGAAAATGTGATGTTATGTGGCTTTTGTTACAAGGGAACCTCTCTAAATCAGCTTCGTGGAAAAATCCACTTCCTTGGAGTTATTTTCACACGTGGCTGTCTAGATGTCTAGAATGGTCTTTCCTACCTTTCACGACCAGCTCCTCTCACCTGAAGCTTTCCCCAAATCCATCTGTATTTATAAGAATATGACATTAAAGTAATAAGGCTGATTTTAGTTTGGGCCTTAATAGCAACTGAAGGCAATCTGAAAGTTAACTCTGGCCAGCAACATTACTGGAACAGAGCCTCCCAAGATAACTATACGTTGAAGAATGTTAAAAGCCCTGTTTTTTCATAATTCTCATTACTCCATAGTTACTTGGATTCAACAATTCAGCATCTGAATTGTCTCTAACTTTATGTATTCCAGTAAGACTGTACTCTCTAAGGCAACTAGAAACAGCCCTTAAACTGAAATGCTGAAATTGCTCAGTCTACAATAGAGCAAAGGAATGGCTGTGTCAGGTACAGTTGAACCTCATTACTTGCAGATTCTGTACTTGCAAATTAACCTACTCACTAAAATTAGTAACCCCCAAATCAATACCTGCAACACTTCTGTAGTCACCTATGGATGTGCAGAGTGGCAAAAAAAATTTGAGTTGCTCAATGTGCATGTTCCCAGATGAAGTGAAACAAGGCCATGTTCTGCTTTTTTGTTTCAGCTCATATAATAAAAATCCTTTTTGTGGTCACATTTTTGTGCTTTTTTGTTGGTGATTTCACTGCTTAAGATGGCCCACAAGCCCACATAGTGCTGAAATGCTGTCTAGTATTCCTAAGTACCAGAAGGCTGTGATGTCCCTTACAGAGAAAATTGCTATGTTAGATAGGCTTTGTTCAGGCATGTTATACCGCCATCAGCCGTGAGTTCAATGTTAATGAATAAAAAATGAATATTAAATAGTGATTTAAATAAAAACATATAAACCAAGATTATGTATTGATCGGTTGAGGAAAATGTTGTGCCCAGAAGCTTGCAGTAACCTAACCCTTTATCTCCCCTAGGAGCAATGTTTCAATATGTGCTAATTCAGTGTTTGCTGGCAACTTTACAGAAGGTAACCACAGGAAATGAGTGTCAACATACATAACAGAATGCTTTTTTAATACATTTGATTTCTGCCGGCAGAGGGCTTAGATCTGCCCTGGCTTGTTTGTTTTCGTTGTTTTGGCTGTGCTGCTGTGGCTTTCAGCTTTTGCTTTTGGGATCTTAGTTCCCAGAAAGGGGAATAAACCCATGCCCCCTGCAGTGAAAGTGTGGAGTCCTAACAGCTGGACAGCTGGATGCCAAGGAATTCCCTACCCTGTATTTTAATATATACTCTGTTCAAGGGAGAATTTTAGTTAGCTCAGCATATCTTATGGGACCAGCCAGTTTTGTTCTATATCTACCAGTCTTTCTTTGATTTCCCCAGTAGTAAGTAGCTTGGTAGTTCTATTTAAATTATGAATTCATAAATTGGCATTCAGATTGTATCAGTCTTTGGTGAGTTTGGAGAGAATGTGCCAAGGTTTGCTGAGTATCTCATGAACCCAAGTGAGTCTACGATCAAAGTTCTAGATTATAAAACAGGATAGACACCAGAACTAGGCAACTAACAGAAGCACAAATCTCCAGGCACAAATGAAAGAGTCCTTGGCAATGTAATTTCAATATTTCAAATATAGGAGTGAGGCCTCACAGAAAACTCCTACCCCTCTGGCTGGGAAATCTTTGCCCTAGGATACCAGAGGCTGATATTAGCAGTGTGATAAAATAGACACAATTCAAGCAAATATTCCGCTGATGGTTAAGGAAGTCAGGAGGTCTCCACAGGACTTGGCAAGGAGGGTTGATTTCTTTCCAATTATACAAGAAACCAAGGGCTTTAGATGACCAGGAGAGTAAGAGTCTTTACAAAAGTCTGTATGGGCTCAGGAAATCAATGGGGCAGGCTGATGGGGTTAGTAAGTTAAAGGCAAAGGCCAGAATGCTTGAATCTGTACTATAAGTACAGTGTAGTATACCTAAATGTCCCTCAAAAGGGTGGAAATATGAACTGGCCTTCAGAGGGAAAGCACTGAAACGCCTCTGGTTTCATACTGGGAAACAGGACAGAAACCTTTTGTCTGTAAGTCAGTCTGTAAGTAAGTCAGACTCATATGGAAGGAAAGCAGCACTTAGAGTTAAGTTGATGTGAAATATTACCGAAGTTCATGGTACAGGGATTCTTTCATTTCTACTTCCTACCTAGTAACTATAACTACTTGGGCCTTGCTTTCTGAGTGACAGAGAAGAGGACTAGATTTTTCTTTTTGACAGAAATGGAAACCCCAGAACAAAACCTTTGAAATACCAGTAGCCACAAAGCGTAAAGCAGTATGATCCATAGAGAAATTGCACAAACTTTAAAAAGTGGTTAAGACCCCACGCTCCCAATGCAGCGGGCACGGTTCAATCCATGGTTGAGGAACTAAGGTCCACATGGCACAGCCACCAAAAAGAAGAAGAAGAAAAAAAGCTGTTCTTTGCAAGTCTTTGGATAGTCACTGCATCTGTAGTAGAGGGTAGAAACCAATTTTAGAAACCCTGAACATTCTCATCAAATAAGATCAGTGCCACATCTTACCTTGAGAACAAAGGCTGAAGAGATGGCTCAAAAAGGAGAGACTCAGACAATTTAAGAACAAAACAGGTATATTTCTATTGGACTACCTGATACAGAGGATAGTGTGGTATGGATGGATAGTATGAATGACAAATAATACAAATATATTTTATTTGAAATAAACAAAAATGCTTACACAGCTCAACAGGTCACCTGGAAATAAACTCTTGCTTGACTGTATTACTGAGCAAAAACAAAGCTGGAACACAAACCCTTCTTTTGACATGTATCTGGAGGAAGACACTACTTGGTTTTTAAAAAACTGACCTTCCCTTAAGGCCTGGTCATAGAAGTGTAAACAATGTAAATGAATCCACCATTACCAGCTGTCATATCATATCTATGTTACCTGTGTATTCTGAGATCACACCCGTACCTGCCAATAAACCTGGGAAGGGTTGCTATATCACAGTTACATTTGAGTTGGCAGGCAGGACTGAGGAAGAGTAATTTGGAACAAGTTTTACATCCTATTTAGAACAAATCACTAGTATTCCTTTAAATAACAGGTTACAATAGAAAGATACTGCCTGAAAGTTATCCTTTTCACTTTGGTTCATTTTTAGTTTTTGTGATTAACATAGTTGTTTGATTCATTCGCTTATAGTACAATCCTGCCACAAAGTATTAAAGCACAAGATACCTATTATTCCTTCAACATCTGTATTTTTTCAAGTTTTATACTCTACTATATCCCTAGTATGTCAGCAGTTTTTGAATATTAAAAAAATAATAATAAATGGGTAAAACTCTTCTAAAAACGCACATCTATAACTATAATGGATACTAGATGGGAAGGAGACAATGAGGGAAGGGAAAAAAGCAAACACGTTCATGTGTAGGGAATGTGGTTCAAGTCTTTGGATTTAAAAACAACTTCCCCAGAGAAGCTGGCTATAATGGAATTTCCAGAAAACTTCCTTTGCCTCCAAAAAAGGACCTGAAAAGCCCCAATCCAAAAGTTTGAAATGATAGTTATGAGATGTTAAAAATGAAGATCAAAACAATTGGAGGGAGAAGGATGAATGTGTCTTCCATTCAGCTACAGTTTGTAACTCAGCCTCTTCAGCTGTTGGTTGATCAGTAAAAACCACTGAAGTACCAGAAGTGCTTTGAAGGATGGGGTAGAAAAGTACTGAACATATTACCTGTCTATGTCAGTAACAGGGCTTCATGGCTAGGAAAATTTTCTAAACAGTAAAATGACTCCACGATAGATATCTCTCTCCATCTTTAAATGTGGCAGAATTGAAAAAAGAAAAAAAAAAAAAAGATTTACAAGTAGATATAGTGAAAACAGAAAATTACAAGACAGAAAACACAAAAGAATCAAGACAATGCTATAGGTTCAACAGTATTCCATGAGGCTAGAAAACCTGTTAACTTTGAAAGCCCTAGCAAAATATCACTCTTGTTTATAAATCACTTATTTATCATATGACCACACACTGAATCCTTTCTTTCCATGTACTGAAGAATCCTACATTCAGCCGTTAAGCATTCTGCATTTCTTTGCCAATCTTGTAGCTGAGTATCTTGTTCCAGTCGATTTTGGTGCGGGTAACTGGAAGTTGCCGACGCAAGGCCTTGAACGTGGTGTCTGACATTGTTTGATAGTTTTCACTAATTGCTGTCTGTAATAGATAATTGAAAATAAGTTGCTTGAACAGAAACTGGATGTAGTCAAAGGACATGCTTCAGTCCCCTAAGGACATATAAGCCATAAGATTTCTAGTGAGTGCCTCTTCAATCTCTGAAGCAGATTAACAAACCCACTTATTTCTAAAACTAGGGCTATACAGGTATCCTCTGCTTTTCCAAAGTTTGCTTTATGTCACTTTGCTTTTACCAAAGCAAAAATCAAAAACAGTGTTCAGCATTTGTTTTGCAGTGAGGCTGTTATAGGGGTATCGCGCACCCTGAGCTGTAACAGTGGCCCCATCAAGCTCCTTCCTTGGGAACTACACTCAGCATCAAGCAAACCAGAGCTGTGAACTGTGTCTGTAAGCATCTGTGTTGTATCCCAATTATTTGTGCATCTGATAATAAGGTGTGTTCTAAGGTAACTGCTTCTCTGCTTTACACTTTTTTGGGCTTAGGAAAGGTTTCATAGAAATGCTCTACTTTGGTATAACAGAGGAAGTCTGTAGTATTGGGCTGGCCAAAAAGTTCGTTCAGGATTTTTCATATCTTATGGAAGAAACCCAAATGAACTTTTTGGCCAACACAATACTTTCCAATGCCAAAACCTTGATTGTAAGCAGAATGCAAAAGTTGCAAGGTCTGCAAAGTTTCCACACTTACTAACACTGAACAACATGTGTATTTATGTTCAAAGGACAGAGAAGTCTAACAAAATATGTTAAAAGCAAAATAATAAGGCATTAGATCTAGAAAAAATCAGTTTCAAATCATCTTACCTGATACTCATTTTCTGCATGCTCTATGATTTTAATAAACTCCTTGGCAGTTTGGACTTCATTCTAATGGATAGAGGAGGAGGGGAAGATAAGAATTTTTAAAATTCTTAAGCAGTGAATAAAATTCAGTGAGCAGCAAATAAAAAGATACTAAAAAGTAAGTCCATCTTAACTAATATTTGTATAACAATTTAGTTTTTCAAGCATTCCCATGCAGGATCTTTGTTCCTCAACAAGGGATCGAACCCGTGCCCCCTGCAGTGGAAGAGTGGAGTCTTAACCAATGGACTGCTAGGGAATTCCCTGTTATTGTTATTTTTAAATTGATAAATGTTTTTAACATTTCTTAATTTTAATTTCTATTAAGGTAAACAGATATAACATACATTAACAAAAGCTATTTGAAAGTGCTCAGCAACTTCTAGGAAAATAAACAGTACTATGAATGCACGAAAAATTATGTCCCTTCTTTCCAGGTATGTTCTTCAATTCTCACAACAACCCTATGAAGTAGATCTGTTATTATTACCACCTACATTTTGCAGACGAGAAAACAGAATCCTCTTAAGTGACTTGACCAAAATTATATAGCCTTTGAATCATAAAGATGGGATCTACATCCAGGTCCTCATCAAAAAAGTGCACACTTCTTTCCAATCCAGCACAGTATGACCAAAAGACATCATGATGGCGACTTCCCTGGTGGTGTAGTGGTTAAGAATCTGCCTGCCAATGCAGGGGACATGGGTTCAAGCCTTGGTCCAGGAGGATCCCACATGCTGTGGAGCAACTAAGCCCATGTGCCACAACTACTGAAGCCTGCACGCCTAGACCCTGTGCTCCACAACAAGAGAAGCCACCACAGTGAGAAGCTCCTGCACCGCAATGAAGAGTAGCCCTCACTGGCAGGAACTACAGAAAGCCCAGCAAGGAAAACCCAATGTAGCCAAAAACATTAAAAAAAAAAAAAAAAAAAAAGACATTATGATGTCTTGAAATTCTTATGCCTTGAAAATATCTGGTTTAAGATGATATAAACATGCTTTCAGACATATCAGTCATATATTCTAAACTCACAGGCTCCTCTATTTGCTACTTATGATGCTAAGCCAACAAATCACATTTTGCTTTACATGATTTGGGTACAAAATGAATTGAATCTCTCTCTTTCTTTCACAATTAAGTAAAACAGAATTAAAGAGGGTGCAATTTAATGCCCAGGGAAGTGTCCTAAGATCCTTTCAGAGTCAAAACTACTTTCTATTCATAACAACACTAAGACATAGTTACTTGCCTTTTTCACTCTCACTCTCATGTGCGTACAGTGTAGTTTCATAGAAGCTGTGTAATGTGTGATGATGTCATTACTTTTTGAGGGCTAATGTGTGAAGCACATACGAGAATCCAGTTTATTAAATGAGACATCACACACTTTGTGAAAATGTAAATCTACATTTACATTTTCATTCTTTTCACTAATTTTTTTTTAACCTGGAAAGTACAGCTGTTTTTTGTGAAAGTGAAGGTTAACAAGTAATGGGTTTGTTATTGCTGCTTTAGATTTTTTTTTGGCTGCACCACACGGCACAGCATGCAGGATCTTTGTTCCCCAACAAGGGATCAAACCCACGCCCCCTGCAGTAGAAGAGTGGAGTCTTAACCAATGGACTGCTAGGGAATTCCCTGTTATTGTTATTTTTAAATTGATAAATGTTTTTAATATTTCTTAATTTTAATTTCTATTAAGGTAAATAGATATAACATACATTAACAAAAGCTATTTGAAAGTGCTCAGTAACTTCTAGGAAAATAAACAAGTACTATGAATGCATGAAAAATTATGTCCCTTCTTTCCAGGTATAGGACACAATACAGTTTGGTTGAATACTCCTAAAAATGTTCAGTTTCTCTAATGATACGAATGTATGAGTGATAAACCCGGCAAGGTTTAGTTTAGCAAATTTTCCTTACTCCTGGTATTTATCAATTGAAGATACTGCTGTCCTTGAGCAAATCTCACAACCAAGAAAGAAAAACAAGTTTGAATTCTTTAAAGCCATTATCACTATTCTCAGTCAAAGACTGTGAACTAACATCAACCAACCAACAAAACTAGTTGGTTACATACTACCAATTAAAGCTGCCATAAACAAGGACCTACTGTGTAGCACAGGGAACTATATTCAGCATCTTTTAATAGCCTATAATGGAAAAGAATCTAAAAAAGAATATATATACACACACACCCATATATATAAATGAATCACTTTGCTGTATATCTGAAACTAACATAACATTGTAAATCAACTATATTTCAATAAAAGTTTTTTAAAAATTAAAAAAAAAAAGGTTTTATAAAATGCTTTAAAAAAAAAAAAGGCTGCCAAAATCAAAGCAATGAAAACAACCTAAATTTCTAGCGGCAGAATCAGTACTCAGGATTAAGATTAATTTTTTTTAAAGGAAAACAAGATGCAAGTGAGACAGACATTAAATATTCCACACTCACCGAAACAGTTACTGAATCCTGTACATCTTTATGACTAACCAACTGAACATTGCCATCTTCATAATAGTGAACCTGTGTGAGGCAATGTTTGAGCAAGTTATGTAGGTCACACAGAAATTTACTGCTTAGAGCACAAATTCATGCCTTCAGCGATCCCCAAACTTACCAACTCTGAGCAAATAATTAATATGACCAATGGTAATTTACAACGGTGCTTAAAATTCACAGAACATTTAAATTTAAGAATTCTCTTTTCTTATAAGGGAAAACTGATTATTAATTAATAAACATTTATTATGTGCTTATTGCAATCCAGACACTGTGCTAGACATTGTGAATACAAAGATCTTAAATAAGATTCTGTGCTTAAAAGTAGTAAAATAATTAAAATAAAATCAATTAACATTAGTTTTTCTCTGTGAAAACCATGAAATTTTAATGGGTCCTAATCCTTTATACATCTCTCCATATATAATACTATCATCATTTTTGGTTAAGTAGATCTGACCAGGTACAGGAAAAGCTTAACTGAGGGTTAAAGACAGGACGGAAAAAAATAAATATTCTACTGGTAAATCAGTCTACAAAAGTAAGTAAGGCAGAAGCAGTCCTGAGGATATAAGGCAAAGTGGGGTTACTACAATTATGATAACAATTAGCAAGAAGGAGCCTTACACAAGAGACAGACTAACCACTGAACTAGATGTAAGGCTCAGGAAGTTGTAGTAATTTGCAAGATAGGTTTAGTAACAGTCACCAAAAGTTAACAAAATCTTTTCTAGGCTTCATCTGCTAATATAAATTTCAACATGACTATCATCAACATAAATCCTCACAAACTGTTGCCTTCCCAGAGCTACCCTTTTGCTTATAGAATAACCAAAGGGTTAAATATCTTAATGACATCTCCAAATAATTCTCACTCTGATTTTTAGGATATGTAAATGAAGTAAATAAGCCTTTCCCCAAAGTGTGATCAGTCTATGGTTAAAAGATATAAATGAGGTATATCTGGGTACTGGACCCTGTTGTAAAAGTCTTATCAGAAACCTATGTAATGTGTGCTCTTAATTTATAGGTTTGCCTTGGCAAAGCTGAAACACAAGTAACTTTATTTCCTTCTAGAAGGAAAATAAATTTCCTTGCATAAATTTATAGTAAGCTGCCAAGTTAATGCTGATGCCATAGTTACAAGAGGTCTAGAGCATAGGGCTACTCACAGACACAGTCAACAGATGGAGAATAACATACTGTCTTAGGTTGGGCTCCCCTAGAAGCAGACCCCGGGATAAAGATTTGTGAGATAATGGTTTATTTTGGAGGTAATCTCAGAAAGCACTAGCAAGGAATGAGGAACTGAGACACAGAAGGCAAGGAAGTATTATAGGTGCATTGATGAACGCATTACAGGTGTGGGCACTGGACTCTGGAAGACTATGCAGAACATGCTTTAGAGCTGTCCTACCTGAGGAGTGAAGAAGCTGACATATTTACCCACCAACTTTTGAACGGCACTAAGGGCTGTGCCAGAGCTGTGAACAGAACACTTTCAGTGTGCCTCACCTGAGTTGGGCATGCTCCTGCAGCTAGGAAAAGCTCCCAGGAGGAGAGGTGCAGCTACTTGCAGCAGGAAGTAATAGGTATGTACGAAAAACGTGCTTACAGTCCACATCTACTACGTGTATTTCAATTAAATTATACCATTTAAAAAGGCAACTCTTGCTAATTGTTATTAAAGCAAGACTTACCACAATATGATAGAAGTAAAATTAGGTGCTGACCTTCTCAGTTATCAGTAACTGTTTAATCTGACTTTAGACTTAGTTGGGCTTAAGAATTAAATCATCATGAATTTTGAAAGTCAAACCTGTTAGGATATCAGAAGACTTCATTCCAGATAGGCATCCAATGAGTTAATAAGGTCCTTATTCACCTGCCTGTCCTGACACCAGCATTAGAAATCTACTCTGCTTGGTCAATCACACCTGGCCATTCTCTCTAGTTCCTCTGTTTTATTTACTTGGTTTAAAACCTCCTGTCATTACTGTAAAAAAATAAATAAATAAAACATGTCCATTCATGTAGCTTTCTTCAGAGATGAGAGTTAACCTTAAATATATGCATATGTATACATTTAAATGAGACACATAAAAGACTAAGCTACAGTAGCTGCTGTGTAGTCACTTCTTCATAATCAGTTATTTTCTTCTTCCTAGAACTGCTGTTTGATAACTCCTGGAAAGATCTCAGGTTATCTTTGAAAGAGAAAAATAACAAGCCATACACTTCATATGATTATCCTTTATCAACCCAGAATAGCTCTCTCTGTTTAACTACAGTACTTCCCCAGGAAGGAGGAGTCTACTTCTATTCACTTCTATTTCTATTTACCAACCATCTCCCTTTGCAGCTACATATAGTTGTTCCTTATTTCTAATGTCAGAACAAATATCAACTTGAATGTTTGTTTTAAAGATGTGATGTTTTAACATGGCTTATTAACATATTGGGATCTCACCTGAATCTTAAGTACTCCAACCACCTGGGCTATAGATGGTGTGATGGTAAACTTCCATTCTGATCTCCAACGACCATTCCTATTAAAATACACACACAACACTGTAGAATTAGCAATAAGAAAGAGGTGATTTGCCACTGAAGCAGAGAATTTGGGAAAGAGGAAAAAAAAGAAACAAGTCATTTCCAGCTTGATAAAAACAAGGCTCTATCCACCAGTTTGTATCCAAGTGGCCTAATTATAAGCCTTTTGTAAGTTATTTTGACTTTCACTTTTCATTTTTTTTATCCTGGAGTAGAAAACCACGCCTACTCTGCTCATGGGAGGCTTTTCCACAAACAGATGGATGGGCCACTGAGTTGCAATAACTCAAGTATTATTAAACAAACTCAAGTAAAACCCAGACTTTCCACTGGGTCTTTAATGACTTATTCTCACTCAATGTAAGAGTAATATTTAAAAGATAGATTATAAAATCTTAGAAGAAATCTAAATGGGCACATCCAAACCCCTCATTCTGCAGTAGGGAACTGAAGTTTCTCAAATAACCTATCCCCAAGCTAGTTAGATGAAAAACCAAGTCTCAACTGCTGGTTTGGTTTCTTTCCTATATAAATGAGATTAAAAAGAAGAGAACATCTACTTTCTTACCAGAAGTTTTTAGGCTGAAACTGGTGGCTTTCAATACACGCAATAATGGTCTGTTGCCCATCTATAGTTTTAGCATAAACCTGTTGTTTTAAAAAAAGTTAGATTCTTGAGAACATATTTAAGCAACAAACATTATACAAAAGCAGTATGCTAAATCCTTGGAGGAGATGAAAAGTCAAACAGGATGAGTTTACAGCTCACAAGAGTTCATGGAGTATGAACACAAACCACATGTTAAGTTCTAGAGGAGACAGTAGTACAATGAATACAGAAGAAAACACTGCTCCTGGTTCAGGTTGCAAGAGGGGTACCAGTTAGAATGGGCTTTACAAGACAGATGAGATTCTGATTAGTAGAGACTGAGAATAAAGATGAGTAAGCAGTTCAGGAAAGAAACTGGGGGCTGGTTCCGTGAATGACTGAATGGTAATTAGTTCTGTCAGGTTAGAGGGTGTGTGTGAAGTGGAACTGTGGGAGATAATACAGGATGGTAGATTTAGGTCATGTAGTAGTAGATGTAAGGTAAGAAAACTGGACTTTATTCCACAGGCAATGGGCAGAAACCAAAACATGACCAACTATTATTTTGGGATAATAATTAATACTGGTGTACAGGGTAAAATGGGACAAAAGTTGAAAGTTAGGAGGCCACAAAATTAATCTACGTAATAAAACAGGGTAGTATCAATTGGTATAAGGATGCAGAAGCACAGTCAAAAGTCTGGCAATATATTGCAAGTGAAGGGCAAGAGAAAGGAAGGGGCCAAAGTATTTGCATGCTTGGGTGACTAGAAAGACAGTGGCATCACTAACAAATTGGAAAATTCAGATGTAGATGTCCAGCTAGAAGTTAGAAACACCAACTGTTCCTTAGTGTAGGAAAGGTGAACAAAAATGTGATCACCAAAGAAAACAAAAAACAAAAGGCTTTACAATCCACAAATGTTTTTATATTTATTTTCCTTTTGCTCTAGTAAGTATAGTGAAACACACTGTTGTTATCTATAGATGACAAAAGTTGAAGTTCATTGAGCTTCTTGCCCAAGGTCATTCAGAAAGTGGTTAAGGTAGAACCCAAACCTACTGCTTTTCTTTCTTTTTTTAAAAAATAAAAATAAATTTATTTATCCATTTATTTATTTATTGGCCGCATTGGGTCTCTGTTGCTGCAGGTGGGCTTTCTTTAGTTACAGCGAATGGGGGCTACTCTTTGTTGTGAAGCTCAGGCTTCTCATTGCAGTGGCTTCTCTTGTTGCAGAGCATGAGTTCTAGGCATGTGGGCTTCAGTAGTTGTGGCTCACGGGCTCTAGAGCACAGGTTCAGTTGCTTGGCAGCATGTGGGATCTTCCTGGACCAGGGATCAAACCCGTGGTCCCCTGCACTGGCAGGTAGATTCTTAACCACTGTGCCACCAGGGAAGTCCCCATTGCTTTTCTGACACCAAATTCTGTAACTTCCCCTACATTATATAAACTATGAGTTTCTGAGAGAGAGAAATACAGTAATGGGTATTGCCCACGTTTACAAAAGTAGGGGAGAGGATAAGAAATAAGAAACAGAGTAAGAATAATTAGAGGGTACTGACATAGCAGTCTAAGAAAAGATAGTTTCTAAAAGTAGCTGGTTGGCCTCAGTGTGAAATGCCATACAAAAGTCAAGGACCAAGAAAAGGACACTGGGTCAGGCAATTCAGGAATCATTAATCTCAGAAAGGAGTTTCTGTAGAGTAGCGACTGAAGCCAAAATTCATGGGGTTAAGAAGTTGGTAACTAATGAGGAAAGCACTAGTAGGAGCAGAACGCTCCCTGGTTTGGTTGTACAACAGAGGAGAGAAAGGGAGGAAGGGAGGGAGAGAGAGATATGAGGGAAGGGAGAAGGAGGAAGGGCAAGGTGGAAAGAAGAAAGAGAAGTAACTTACAGGAATTACTATTTTGACTGAAGAAATGTGTGTCCGTTCCCCCCCCCCCCCCCCACCCCACTTAAGGACAGGAGAAATAAAAATATTTCTAGGTAAAGAGAACTACACATCAGAAGAGAAAACGAAGTCACAATCAGACATCCTGAAGTAGATAGGATTGTATGAAATCAAGAATATGGATCCTTCTTCCTCAGATTCAAGTACATGGAAGAAAGGGAAGATTTCTGAGTGTGGAAAGAAGAGAAATAAAAAGATTTCATGTCATTCTCGATTCTATTAAAATGCAGGGGAGCAGATGCCTAAAGGGCAATGGGAAAGTTTTGAAACACAGTAGAGTCGATCCTTGAACAACACTAGTTTGAACTACTATTTTTTTCAATAATAAATACTACAGTACTACACGATCCACCATTGGTTGAATCCACAGTTGGATGAATCCACAGACCCCGAACTGTGGATACAAAAGGACCTCAGCGGACTTCCTTGGTGGAGCAGTGGTTAAGACTCCACACTCCCAATGCAGAGGGCCTGGGTTTGATCCCTCGTCAGGGAACTAGATCCCATATGCATGCCGCAACTAAGGAGCCTGCCTGCTGTAACTAAGGAGCCCATGTGCTGCAACTAAGACCTGGTACAACCAAATAAATATTAAAAAAAAAAAAACAACTCCAAACAAACAGACAGGACCTTGAACATGGAGGGCTTACTATAAATTACACTTGAATTTTCAACTGCACGATGGGTTGGTGCCCCTAACTACTGCACTGTTCAAGGGTCAACTGCACACAGAAATATCAGGGATTACTGAGATAAAGTTAAGAATTACTAAACTGAACAGCTGAGGATGTAAGACACTTCAGTACAGTAGACACTGTTAGAATAATTCCACGTCTTTCTGTAGCTCATGTATTAGCTAAAAGAAGTGAGAAAAGGACACAGCAGGGTTACTCAGTGTGGGAGCTCTCCAAATTAAGATTGAGTAGTGACAAATTCTGAATAGGCAACAAATGATAAGTTGAAAGTAGATTTAAGAATGAATAGTCAAAGGAAGGGAGGGAACACGGGGATATGTGTATAAAAACAGATGATTGAACATGGTGTACCCCCCCAAAAAAAAAAAAAAAAAAAAAAAAGAATGAATAGTCAATTTCTAAAAAGTGTGTGTGTCATCTCTCCCTTTGCAATACTAGGTTTCAAAATGGAATTCTGTACTTACCCATCATAACGGGTTTTCTCCATTATTTAAAAACAAAAAACCAGAACAAAAACAAATCAAATGCGTAATAACGATAACCAGAATTTATGCAGAGCTCATTTTGTGTCACTTTCTAAGCACTTTCTATACATTAATATTTTAACAATTTTCTTTAAGGAGAAATGATAGAACCAAAAACTTATCATTTTTTTCCACCAAAAAGTATTAAAAGAGAGTCAAAATTACCTTTGATTTAAAAAAAAATTGTTTAGTTCAAATAATTTTGACTATCAATGAAATCATTTAAACTATGCAGAAGTAGCTTTGTAAAAAGCTTTTTTGATGGCTGTAAGGCAATTTCTCATGAATAAATAAGACAAATGTGAAATAGGATACACTGAGATTTTAAATTTTTATGCACTAGGGAATTCCCTGGTGGTCCAGTCGTTAGTACTTGGTGCTTTCACTGCTGGGGCCTGGGTTCAATCCCTGGTTGGGGAACTAAGATCCTGTAAGTCACACAGTGCAGCCAAAAAATTAAAAAAATTAAAATAAAATAAAATAAAATAAAATTTTTATACACTGGGATTTTAAGAAAGAATTTCCCACATTTCCCATTTTCCATTTACACCCCTTTCAAAAATGATTTAGGGAATAAAATGCAGAGGAGACTGTAACTAAAAGGAAGAGATGTTTGTGGCTGGCCAAAGCCTTCAAACGATAAGGTAATCATAAGAAATAAAACACTCTAATAATGAAGCAGGCAGATACTTAACAGTACAGAAGCCGTTGGAATAATGATCTTTCACATAGGCCCTTAAAGCACTGTCACAGGATTCTCTCCAAGACTTCAGACCTCCATCTACTTCCTCTGGCTGGGGGTCACTTGCTTCTTTCCGTAAGTGATCAAACTTAAAGGAAATTTTGTTTCTTGGATCTAAAAATCTGCTATTACCCAGGTCACCGTGTTCTGTAATTAAGACCTTCCAAAGAATAATTACAAACATAAGTAACTCTGTAAAAAAAAGACAGTTCTTGTCACACTTTACAAAACAAACAAATAAAAATTCTGGAGACGATTAACTTTCCATTTAGTCAGATTTCTCTTTCATAATTGATTTTTCAATCAATTCACATTTTTATTTTTATAAAAATATTATGTTTCGGGGTGAGTCAACTCTAAACTGCAACATTTCCCACATCCTAACAATACCCTTCATTTCTTGGTTTCTGTCTAATATACAATCTATGTATATACACATATTTGTAATTAGTAACTTCTATGTACACTTTTGTATTCCTTTTTCACATATTTCATGAACTTTTTCCAGAGTCATTACACTTAGTATTTAAAATAGGTAATACAATCAATTACATGGTTCAAAAATGAAAAACAATATATATATAAAGTGAAATCTTTTTCTCACCTTTATCTGCCATTCACCAAATTCCCAACATATTCCCCCTTCCCCACAAAGGTAACTGATTTTATTAATTTAGAGCAAGAGTTGTCTTTGGCAAGCTATGCATGAGGTGCCATTTGTTTTTGTAAATAAAGTTTTATTGAACACAGCCCTACTTGTTTGTTTTTGTATTGTCTATGGCCGCTTTCCTGCTACAATAGCAGAGTTGAGTAGTCAAGGCTGACTTTTTGTCCCACAAGGCTGAAAATACTTATTACTATCTGAGCCTTCACAGAAAAAAATTTGCCAATTTCTGATTTATTCTTTCAGTGTTGTTGTTGTTTTGTTTTGTTTTTAACAAATACAAGTGAATATTCTAATTCCCCACTCCTTTCTTTTACACAAAAACTAGAATACTATATGGTACCTTTTCCTTCTTTTTAAATTTGATGTTTCTAGACCATCTTTCCATACTAGTGCTTAGAGAACTTCCTTGTTTTTTATTACAACTATGTATGACTCCATTGTATAGGTACACAAAAATGTATTCAACTAGTCTCCTATCAATGGATAGCTTGAGTGGTTTCTAATCTCTTGTCAAGAAACAACACTGCAACGAAAGTCCATGTATGTTCATTATGTACAAATTATGTACATGTGCCAAGCACACCTGTGGGATAAATTCCCTGAAGCAGGACACTTGGGTCAAGGGTAAATGCATTTGTAATTTTGACAGAGACTGACAAACTGCCTTTTATCATAGGATGTGGTACTAAGTTACAAGCCCATCATTAGTAGAAATTTTAACTGGCATTTCTTTTCACCTTTAAAAAATTCATTTCTGTTTCCACTTCGGAAAACTATGTGTACCTAATTTTTGCCCACTTTTCTACTGAGTCTTCAGTCTTTTTCTAGCTGAACTCTAGGGAGATTATCCTTTTGCATGTGTTTTGAGTTCCACATATTTTTCCCTAACTTGCCATTTGTACCTTTTCACATAGTTACCATTTAAAATAATTATATATGATCTCATTATACATACCATAGTATACTTAATCACTTCTGAACTGAAGGAGCTTTAAGCTAGTTACAGTTTCTACCACTGAAAGTCACTGTAAGTTCTACCATAAATCTAGTCTTTTCTTCTTAAAAAAAAATACTTTTGAAAGAATTCCTACTTTTCAGATTCCTGTTATCACCAGACTTTTAAAAACCTTGTCTATAATGACAGTAGGAACAATACATAAAACTATTTCCTTAGTCTTACCTTCATAAAGCTTTCTCATTATAATTTTGCAACTTTTGTAACTAAAAGGTAAATATATTCACATTAAAATTTTAATTTTTACTTCCTTAATTACTATTAGTAGGTGACCTAAAGCTTTTCAAGTTTGCTTTGTATTCTCCAATTGGGTACAGTTGGTTCATGTCTGTTGCTCATTTATCCAAGTTTTGGCATCATCCTTAGGTATTTGAATAACCTTTTAATTTTGTTTGAGTTACATATTTTCTCCTTTTTAAATCTTATTTTAAAAATCTTTTTATTCTGCAGAAGTCACTTTCTTTTATAAACTTTTCTGTTTCATCACTACTCAAGTTATGCATCTCTTTCGATTTCCTACTAAATTTTTATGTTTAAAAAATAGTTAACCTTTAAACTACACTTGAAATTAATCTAGGTATACTGTTGGCTTTGGAAGGTTAATCTTATAATTTTATCAATTATTTCCTTTTCCCTTCTGTTTTACGATACTTAGTTTAAGGCTCTACTATCACTGCTTTATATCTTTATGTTTGCTAGCATTAATCTCCTTCATTTTTCTTCTTGATCAGAATAATCCTGTGTGGTCTATTACAATTTTCATAGGAATTGTATGGAATCTATTTGAAAAAGCTTCCCATATTATTTATATTTCTTATTCAGATAAACTTTCCATATTACTTATATTTCTTATTCAGAAATGTGGTATTTACATCTATTTAATTTTCCATTCATTTCTCTGATTAAAATGTGTGGGTGTGTGTATATGAACTGTGTGACAGGCTCTTGCTAGTTTCCTATACAATATCCATTCTCTCTCTTTTCCTTACTAATAGAACCTCAAAGGTTTTCAAGAAGGCAATGTGTCCATCCAAAAAGATAACACTTCTCAGCTAGAAATGATAAAGTGATATGCATACTGGCAATAATTTATCAGTGGAAGTTGCTTCTGGAAGAGCCAATAGCACCTCTTGCACCTTCCTCCTTCTTCCTTCCTGGAACATGGATTCAGTGCACAGAGATGGATCAGCTATCTTGAGAGCATGATAATGAAAACCATACACAGGATGGCACAATAGAGAGTCAGAAGCAACTTGCGTCTCTGATGATACGGAGCTACCATAACATCCCTAAATATTACCTCTGAACTTCTTATGTGGCAAAAATAAAGTCTCTAGTTAACCCACTGTAGTTGATTTTCTATTATATGTAGTGATGGCATCTACTTTAATAACTCAAACGTCTTTTCATATTTTCCTTGTGTGTCTAGGTAATGTGTTGCTGTTGTGGCTAAGAATGTGATCTCCTCTTGATTACATGTTTAAGCTGGCCACCACGTGGATACAGGAATGTTCTTATATCATGTATCTGGACACAGACCTTATTATTTCAATAATTCTGCTGTATTAGCAAAGTATACAATATCAACTGTAAGCAATATTTATCATTTACTTTTCAGTATTTTTTGTCTTTTATACTTGTAATTAATCTATTTTCATTGAGAAAATAAAGATAAGCACAAATATAAACCAAAGCAAACAAAAAACAACAAACAAAACAAATTATAGTAATCCTGTAATCCTAACATAGGGAGTTAACATTTTGATGTATATTTTCCCACATTTCCAATTCTATGCACATCTATATACTACTTTATTTCTGAGTCTTAAATTCCCCTCATGATTTAACATCTCACAAAACGGGATGCATCTTACACTTGACAGCATGTCAGGACTGTGTCATAGTTTAACTGACATTGTTTTTTCTTTTTTAATGGCACATAAAGATGTATCTTTCACAGAATTTAAGATGCAGATTCTAATATAGTATCTTTTTATAAGATACTATATCTAGCTAAAAAATAAACTAGCTTAATGCTACATGTTGCTTTATGTTTCAGCTTAATATACCATGAACATATTCCCAGTTCTATATTCCTATCAATTTTCAATGGTTACACAGGATTTTGGTCTACAGATATTTAATGTCTGACATCTAGATTGTTTCCAATTTTTCACTATCATAAACCGTGCTTCAAATAATCTTTTTACACATTTACATACTTATTTCCCTAGGATAAATTCTGTGGACTTGTGGGTTCAAAAGGGATTCAGACTTTTAAAAGGCATTTGCTATTTGGTTCCATGTTGCTTTGAAGTGTACATAAACGAATTTACAAAGCTCTGTCTTAAAATGTTAATAACTCTGTGGTAAAAATGGGAATATGTATTTGCTTTGTTCCCGTAACTGAACAGGAATCCTTGTTTTCCCATTAAATATAATGTCTCTTGTTATTCTTACCAAGGAGAATTAGAGACAGCTGGAAAACTTGTGTAAAACTCAATTCCTTTTACTTTCACTGTCTTGTTAGAGACAGCTATCTCTTCAAAGAAACTCCTAGTATTTTCAGAGGGAGGAAGAATTTCCTAATATGTAGAATATTTACAAAAGCTAAGAATACTAAGACATGAATTTATGCAGCATCTTATCTTCAGACATCTGTTTTATAGTATAGTATTTATACTACCTTCCAGGCACAGTCTATCTACTAGAAATAACTATTACCTGATCTTCATATCCTTCTATCTTCACAGGTGTGAACTGATCCATGTTATACTGGGCAAATGCACTGGTTTTTTTAAAAAGAGAGAAAAGAATTATATATAAATAAATATAAAAGGTAGTTCAGGAAATTCCTTGGTGGTCCAGTGGCTAGGACTTCATGCTTCCCCTGCAGGGGGGCACCAGTTCAATCCCTGGTTGGGGAGCTAATATCCCACATGCTACGTGGTGTGGCCAAGAAAAAAAAAAGTTCACAGAACAGTGAAAGAGAATGTATAACTGGGGTAGCATTCATTATGGCAATTATAGTGATGCTGTGCAAATTTTAGGTTTGCAGGATCTGGTCCCAAAATGAGTTCTCAAAAATCAGTATAGATAGGGCAGAAGAAGATTGTTTCCCAGGCAGCAGTTCTTAAAACATTTTCTATAGCTAAAATCTAAACCAAATGTGTTTATGGTAATTATTTGTTGCTCTGCAGCACAATCCCTGTTCCATCTCCCCATCCCACCCTTGCACAGTCATTATCCAATTCTGGTTTCCTCTTTACAAAGGGACTCTGGGCCAGTTGGATAGATAGTAACTGAAAGAGCACTTTCTATTGAAGAGTAAAGCAGAGCAGTGATAAAGCCAGAGAACAGGGGGCCTTGAAAGCTAGATAGTGTTTAGATTTGAAGAAGAAAACCAACCAACCACCCACCCACCCACCCATCTAATGTTTTTGAGGACAAGGGCAAAATGAAAATGATATTCTAGAAAAATTTATTAGCCTGAAAGCGATAAGGAATCAATGATTGGGTAGAATAATCATGCAATTATTCTACGGCTAACTCCATTAAGGTACTTTCTGAATATCTGTTATTCTTTGGCAACTTGAGAAACATTATCACTCAACAGCAGCCTAATTTTTCTATAATTGGCAATTATAAAAAAAAATTCAACCTGAACTAAAAAAGTATAGAAGAAAACCTAACAGCTAACATTAAACTCTGCTTTAATAAGGAAAATCTGGGCAAGAATAAAAATAAGTAAGACCATATATATAATAAACTTTAAGGAAGTAAACAACATTTTGGGGGAAACGTTTTCTCCAAGCGAAAAAAAAACCCCACTAAAACTGTTAAAATACTTCAAAATAAAGCACTTGGTTTTAAAGTTAGTTTTCAGGGTACTAGTTTACTATCAACATAGTTTACCCAATATTAGAGTAACAAGTAAAAGTGGATTTAGAAAGATACTTACTGTGCTGCCCCTTCCCTGAGGAGGTTGTCATTATTAAGTAGTAGCCGGACATCTGAGGAGGAACATGATGTTAAAGATGTTAAAATTCAAATGTTCAGTAGAAGATGAACTTGAGAAATTTTACCAGATTTCTAGATTAGGTTTTTAGAAAACCAGGCTTTTGCAAGATTAGTCTTTGGATATACTGTATATGTAGAAATTCTAAAAATGTATACAAACAGATGCTAATGTTCACAGATTTGGATAGAATTATTTATGGTACAATAATCCAACAATAAATTCTCAAGGAATTTCATAGCAAATGAAAAACATGGTTTACATAAGGTTACAGTTAGGACTGTTACTCTGTATCTAAAGAATCCTTTTAAAACAGATTAAGAATTGTAGGTTTTTCTATAACACCAGGCCAAGAAAGCTGGGCATAATTCAGTTAGTGGCAGTGAAACTGCTGAACATATTTTTCTTTGGAGAATCTAATGTGGGGGCGTACAATCTTTTTAAAAAGCTGTGTGTCAAGAGTCTAGTCACTTTCCTTTTGGAAGAGGAGGGTCCTTGTTACCAAAAAACTACCAAGCATTAACTCCAAGAGAGAAGGCTAATTATAAGCCAAAGGCAATTGACTCTGAGAGCTTCTGAAAGAAGGGGCTGGCAGAGGCCAATATGTAGCATGCCAATAAAAACCAGCCGTCATGTCATAAGCAGCTTGCCAACTCTTAACCTAATGCTTTAGTATCAGTTATTCTCATGATATTCCTATAAAGTACATTCAGTTGTCAGAAATAAAACAAGGTACTTCTAACTACAAAGGCCACTAGTTTTTGTTAAGTCAAGAATTTATCTGAGCTAACCAGCTGGATAAAGTTAAAGTCGTAGGAGAATTTCTAAAAGCTCCGTTGTTGAAAATTTACATTTGGTCAATATGCAAGAGAGACTAGACAAAGAAAGGCTGCATTTGTTTTTCTTGCTGTTAGTGCTCAAATATCCAAAAACAAGTCTATAAAGAAGAATGTCTTGATTTACTTCTACCGTACTATTTTACTCCTTGTAAACATACATTTACAGGTACAAATGAACATTACACAGTTCCTCTAAGCAAGTAACTTTCTAATGTCAAGCTAGAATTTCAAAATAAATATTTGCTAAACTGAATCAAGATGCACAAAGATTATGATTTTACTTAAGGCAAACTTTAAAATGAATTAATTTATAACTTAAAATGCGATTATGATGACTGACATTAACACAAAGTTATAATGCCTCATCTACATTTTTATTCTGTAAGTCGTATTAAGATAGTAAATAGTATGGAAGGCTGTAAATATATTGGAATAGTGGTTCCCAAATTGGCTGTGACTCAGAATCACCTGGAAAACTTGATAAAACAGATTGCCCATGCCACCCCAGATCTAACAAAAGAGAATCTTAAGAGGATGATAACACTGGAATCTGTACATTTAACAAGCTTCCCAGATACAGTCAGTTCAGCCCCAATGGCTCTAGAAACTGTCCTATGCTATGGCACTTCCTGAGTAAAAAGCACTGAAGAGATTTGAGCTATGATTTATAATGATAGATATAAAACTACAAAAACAATTTAATAGTTTCTACATTTATCAATATTAAACTACTTTATGTAGAGACGTAGATGGACCTAGAGACTGTCATACAGAGTGAAGTAAGTCAGAAAGAGAAAAACAAATATCATATATTAATACATATACGTAGAATCTAGAAAAATGGTACAGATGAACTGGTTTGCAAGGCAGAAATAGACACAGATGTAGAGAACACATGTATGGACACCAAGGGAGGAAAGCAGGGGTGGAGTGGTAGTGCGATGAATTGGGAGATTAGGATTGACATATATACACTAATATGTGTAAGATAGATAATAAGAAAAAATTTTAAACTACTTTAGATCTTTTCTCACATAAGATAGGTAACCTAATGTACTGGTTAAGAGCATGCTTTTGACTCAGACCTGGCTTCAAATCCTTGCTCTGACACTTAGCAGCTGGGTGATACTGGATCAATTATTTTAACCTCTTTGAATTTTGATTTCCTTAGCTACAGGTATAACCTTTAAGGATTAAAAGAGATCGCAAGCACTCAGTAAGTGCTTGTTAGGTGATTAAGGAGAACTTAAAATAATTAAGTACTAATCTTTACTCACCGTTGAACACTTCATTAAATTCCCCTGGGGGTGCGTGAGTGATGAATTTAGCAGCTATGCGTACCTAAAGAGAAATAAAATTTACAGTAAAAGAATTATGAAGAGTACCATATCAGAGGGGAAGGAATTAATAGATAACATACTTTTTTGTCACATCCCTTGAAATATAATCTCCTGTTTAAACCTTACTGTTTAGGAGCCTCCAGATTTTCTTTTCACAAAACATCTCAAATGTTTATTATCAATACAGATTTGTTCTAATTCAGGCATATACATGCTGCTTTAATTTTGAATTTTTCTTTTTAAAAAGCTGAATAATCAATTTTTGGTCAAAATACACTACAGTCAAAAAAAGAAAAAGCTACAATTCTATTTCATTTATGAACACAAGCAAAACTAAATAAAATATTAGCAAATTGGTATTATATCAATTTATTATGTTTATGGTGTTTATCTCAATGTAAGAATGATTCAATACCAATAAATCAATGTAACTTACAAATTAAAGAAGCAGAACCTTGTGGTCAGTTTACCCCACGTTGGAAAAAAAGACAAAATTCAACACCCATTCAAATATCATAAAACAACAAAATCACTAGTTTTTAGTAGGAATAAAATTCCTTAACTTTATAAAGCGTTATTTACCAAAATTCTACATCATATTCAATAATGATGAAACATAGGCAGTGTCACTAATTTTAAAGGCAAGACAGATGACTCCTGTCACCTATTCAACACTGTACTAAAGGTCCTAAAGAATGCTGTGGAAAATATTTCTTCTGTTATTCATTCTAATTCCCTCCCCTGCCCACTGCTTCCAATCTGCTTCTGGATCTCTGATTAGAGATGAATGCTGAAATATTAGGATCTAACCTACATACCTAATTTTTTCTCCTGTTTTATCTTGTCATTTTAATTGCCTTGTGTAGAGAATTCCTCAGCACCATTTTTCAACTCCCTAACATGCACTTCAGCTGTGCCCATTTTGCTTTCAGACAATTATTTTAACTATTAATTTCCAAGACTTTTATTTCTTTCTTGTGTGTGCAATAATCTCTTGAGTCTCTCTGAGGCTAATAACTATATTTATTTTAAAGTCTTGTTCTAGCGACTATTTCCTAAGAATTTAGATGTATATACTGTTTGTTGAATTTGATGCTTCTCTTTCATGGTATTGCTTGTCTGTTTCTCCTCTTTGAATTTACTTTAGTTTGCCTGTTCTGTTTACCTGTAGTTTGTCTCCCTGATCATAGAGGAGGGAAACAGTAGACTTGCTGCTGAGAATGTGTGAGCAGATTATCTTCTGAGTGAGCCTCCTAAGGCCACAGGCTACCTGGGGCATGGCCCTGGTTCTCTGCTCCCAATGCTCATTCTCAATGCTATATTCGGAGGACAAATTCTATTCGTCTGCAGCTTAGCCCAAATGGGAATGAAAGGAGGAGCCAAATGGTCCAGTAAGCTTAGAGAACAATTCCCCAACTAATCCACTCCAAGACTGTTCTGAGTTCTCCCCTTCTTGCTCCTTAGATGTCCTCCAGAATGTCTCCTACTTCCATAACAGTTTTCTTCAGTGTGCTTTGGGTTTCCTCTAATTTCTTCTTCTTCTTCATGTTTTTGAACCATTCCACTTTCTAGCAAGAATTGCCAAAAAAAAAAAAAAAAATTTTGGTCCACTGATGACATTCTTACTATTTAAACTATTAATAATTTATTTCTCTTCCCATTCCACTTTTTCCTACTCTTTAATTTTAAAAGTTTTGGCATACAAGGTAAAGTAAAAAACCATGTACTCAGTCTGCCATATAAATCAATCTCTCATCTCTCAAGTAAATATGAAATACAAAGAATATACAAACCTATCTTAAAAAAACAATTTGGAGTATCATTTACCAGTATCTGTATTTATATATATATAAAATAATGATGTTAGCAATGATAGTAGGACTAACCTCAAATGGGTCTCTCAGTATAATTCTAACACACTGTGAGAGAAAGGACATTGAAAATTCCCTAAAATTCCTTTTATTTATTTATTTATTTATTTATTGGCTGTGTTATGTCTTTGTTGCTGTGTGCGGGCCTTCTGTAGTTGCAGAGAGCAGGGGGCTACTCTTCATTGCAGTGTTCAGTAGTTGTGGTGCACGGGCTTATCAGTTGCTCTGCGGCATGTGGGATCTTCCTGGTCCAGGGATTGAACCCGTGTCCCCTGCAATGGCAGGCAGACTCTTAACCACTGTGCCACCAGGGAAGCCCGAAAATTCCCTAATATCTGATATGAGTATAAAGATGACTTAACTTACTGATGAGCGGCAAAGAGGAACATGGTATATCTAACAATAAACTGGGCTCTACTTTCCAGACAGGCATCTTCTGTTGACTTCTTACATTTCCTTCAAACAATTTTAAGTTCTTGTTGACCCAATCAAATTAAGGTTACCATCAAAGTCAAACTATTCTTAAGGGAGAAAAAAACACTTTTAAGAGTTTTTGGAAAATAAAGCTGGGATTGAGAAGAGAGTTAGAAAAAGATGGAAATACTTTACAACGTTAGCATCCCTAGGTTTATATGGAAGATCTTAATGTGACTTTGCTCTTATTCTAAAAAGGGTAAAAGAAAAGCTGCTTCATAGCCAAAATTATCTTTTCAGTCAAGAAAGGCCTACTGATTCATGGAGCAAGGCAGAATGGAAACCCTGGATTCTAATTACTGGCTCTGTTGGTCCATTAACTAACTAGATTTGTGATTCTGGAAACACTGCTAACCTTTTTTGGTTCTGAGTTTCCTCATAATAATCCAACTCCTAAAACAGATTAGGAGATCTGCAAAATTTCTTTGAGCTATAAAGCTCTGTAAGACTTTTTAAGACTTAGAAGACAAAACTTGTATGTGGACCATCTGGAAGCAGGGATGAGGAATCCATACCACAAACACCTTAGGATAGTCTTATGCACATACAGTTTGAGAGTCCTGATGTGACAGGGTAATTGTAGATAATGTATTATTTTTCTGGGGTGAAAACTGGAGGAGATTAAGAGGAAATATTCCATAAAGCTCCTTTATTAACTGAGCAACAACAATAAAAAGAGGGGTTCTAATCAGGAAGTAAGAAACGCTGCTCAGCTCATGAGAATTATATTATACAGGAGTAAGAGTTCCAATATGGATTTCCAACTGTGTATATCTGCTTTGGCATGTATACTTAATCATATTACTGCACTTTTCAACTGTTGGTATCAATCACTTATTTGAGAAATTAGCAAACCTATTTTGAATAGCAAACCTATTTTTTTAGTCTATTTGTGGCAAGTTTGTTGAGCAGCTATAGTCTATCCCACTTTCTGTCAAGGTGCATTTCCCATAATCCTTACATAATTATGAAACTCCCCTCAGTCATACAAAATTAAGTGTATGTAGTTCAAAAACATATTCATATACTACCCAAAAGCAACTTCCCTTAAAAGAATAAAGCCACAGCCATATTTTACATACTACTTATTAACGTTTGAATATATAAAAGTAAAAGTTACCAAACTGAAAATTCGAGTTACTAATATTTCTGGAGTTATCCGCAAATTTTCAAAAGTTACAAAATCTGGTGGAATTGCTATAATTGAAAAACAGTCATTAGGATAATGGATGAACTGATACTGCATGTAAAAAAGTAGTTCATCCACTCAGCAAACATTTACTGAGCAGATAGGAAGAGTCAGTAAATAAAGATTAAATACTGAATAAGACATTGTCACTGACCTCAAGGGACCTGTCACCTAGACAGTAATATAGCAAGCATTAAAAGACACAATGAGGCACAAAGGAAGGCGCAACTGACTCTACATATGTATATAAGGAGGGGATGGGGTGACCTTCAAAGGCAGTGATGTTTGAGCTGGATTGAAGGATGAGTAAATACCAAGGAGAGCACTCCACCCAGAGGGAACAATATGTACAAGCTAAGACAAAACAGCACAACAAACTGAATGGAGATATTGACCACTGATTCTTCCTGCATTTTCAAAAACAAAGTTTTTTTTAAATAGTAATCATTTATGTTAATATGCAATAAATTTATTATCGTTATATTAAAATGAATTGTTTTAAAAACCTCTAAGTTTTGGGACTACTGAAGCTCACACACCTAGAGCCTGTGCTCTGCAACAAAGAGTAGCCCTTGACTGCTGCAACTAGAGAAAGCCCATGCACAGCAATGAAGACCCAATGCAGCCAAAAATAAAGTAAAAAAAACAAACCAAAAACAGCAACAAAAAACAAACCTCATGATAATTTCATTAAAAAAAAACTCTAAGTTTTAATATCTAATACAATACATATAAGCCACATAAATACCAACTCAATTTTGTGGAATTCCCTGGCAGTCCAGTGGTTAGGACTCTGTGCTTTCACTGTAGGGGGCATGAGTTCAAACCCCGGGATCCCACACACAACATGGTGAGGCCAAAAAAACAAAAATACAAAAAAACCAACCAACCAACTAAGCAACCAACAAAAACCAAAACTCAATTTCCATGAAAAGACTAAGTAGAAATGATAAATGCACCTGTATATTCATTGCAGCATTATTTACAATAGCCAAGACAGCTAGATATCATCTAGAAAGTAACCTAGAGGAACGGATAAAGAAGATATGATGTGGGTGGGTGGGTGGGTGGGTGGGTGTGTGTGTGTGCGCGCGCATATATACTCAATGGACTATTAGCCATAAAAAAGAATGAAAACTTGCCATCTGCAACAATATGAATGGACCTAGAGGGTATTATGCTAAGTGAAATAAGTCAAAGACAGACAAATACTATGTAATTTCACTTATATGTGAAATCTGAAAAACAAATCAGAAAGAGTAATAGATACAGAGAACAAATGTGGTTGCCAGAAGGGAGGGGTTGGGGGGAAGGAAAAAAGAGGTGAGGGAGATCAAGAGATCAACTTCCAGTTGCAAAATAAATGACTGGTATGAAATGTACAGCGTGGGGAATACTGTCAATAACTATGTAGCATCTTTGTATGGTGACATACCACAGCTAGACTTATTGTGGTAATCATTTTGAAATGTATGGAAATATCAAATCATTACACTGTATAACAGGAACAAACATAGTGTTGTACTTCAAAAACAAACTCATAGGAAAAGAATTCAGATTTGTGGTTACCAGAGACAGGGGTGGGGAGAAAAGGTTAGAAGGTACAAATTTCGGTTATAACATAAATAAGTACTAGGGATGTAATGTATAAGATGATAAGTATAATTAACACTGCTGTATTTTATATTCAGAGGAAAAAAAAATTCCATAAAGTTCCAAAAGTCAAAACTTGAATCTGCCATACACTAGCAACTATTAGCATAGCATTTACATTGTATTAGGCATTACAAGTAATCTAGAGATGATTTAAAATATATGGCAGGGTTTGCATAAGTTACACACAAATACTACACCATTTTACATAAGGGACTTGAGCATCCTCGGATTTTAGTACCTGCAGGGATCTCTGAACCAGTCCCCATGGGATGACCATACTTAGTATTAGATAAACATCTGACAGTCTTTGAAGACAGGCTTTGAAGTGTTAAGTTGATTTGTCACTATAACAATAGCATAAAAATACCTTGAAGGAATACCTGGAATAGAAATTGTAATGATATATTTATATAATCACTATAAAATCTAAAGTGTGCTTCATGGCTTCTTTTACAATTTGGTTCACCCTCTCTCATTCTCCTACTGTTTAGCTCCTCAACCTACAGCTACATTCCCACCTCAGGGCTACTGCAATTTTTATTCCTTTTGCCAGAAATGCTCTTCTATCAGAGGGTTCACTTCCCGTCTTCATTCAAGTCTCTGTTCAAATATCACCTACTAAAGTCTCTTCTCTGACTTCCTGACTTCTATAAATTAGTTACTGTACCCTCCACACCCTTCATCATTCTTGCCCCTTTATCTGCTTTAAATTTCTTCAAGGAACTTACCACCACTGAACATATACTTATGTTTACTGCTCAATACCTCCAAAAGAATTCCAAGAGCATAGAAGCAGGGGTCTGCAAACTGCTAAGGTTAAGGGCCAGACAGCAAATATTTTAGGGCTGTGTGGGCCACATGATCTCTGTCCCAAATGTAAACTAATGAGCATAATTATGTTCCAGTAAGACTTTGTTTTTACACTGAGCTACAACTGACAAAGTTATAAGATATTTAAGGTGTACGATGTGATGATTTTGATATATATATACCTATACAGTGTGGAAGCATTACCCCCATTGAATCAACACATTATTTTGGTCACTGCAATTTGAATTTCATGTATTTTTCATATCATGAAATATTCTTCCTTTGATTTTTTTTCTAACCATTCAAAATACATTAGCTTGCAGGCCATATAAAAAAAGGCAGTGGACCAGATTTGCCAGCTTCTGACATAGAGCACAAGAATTTATGTTTGTTCACTGCTGTGTACCTAGGACTGAGACCTGGCACATGCTAGGAATGTAAATGAATAAACACTATTTTACTGTTTACAAAACTCTTTCATAACCTCTCTTTTGATCTTTTTTTAAATTTAAAAAAAAAATTTTATTTTTGGCTGCTTTGGGTCGTCATGGCTGTGAGAGGGCTTTCTCTAGTTGCAGTGAGTGGGGTCTACTCTTTGTTGCAGTGCGTGCGCTTCTGTAGTTGTGCTGCACAGGCTTAACTGCTCTGCAGCATGTGGGACCTTCCCGGACCAGGGATCGAACCTGTGTCCACTGCGCCACCAGGGAAGTCCCTCTCTTTTGATCTTAAAACAGGTTGTTAAAATAGGCAGAGAAGAGACTATTATTCCCATTGTAAATGAAGGAACAGGTTCAGAAGTGCCTTGTCTAAGGTAATATACATACAAAGGGGTTGCACTGAACTAGACAATCAACTATACTATGCAGTACTAATAGGTATTCAAATTCAGGAGGATTATCTATACTGTGGTCTCCTGGATTTGGCCTAGCCCTTTTAGAATTTTTTTTTTTAAACCAGAAATTGAGACAAAGCTTTCCTTGCGAAAGCTGCAGTTGTCACAAGTTGGGAGGGATAAATAAAATGATAAAGAATAACTTTAAAAGTCAAAATTTTATGATCCACCTTCAAAAGTGAGTGAAAACAAGATGAAATTTAACAGAGGTAAACAAAATCACTGGCACAAGCAAAAGGGGAAAGAGAAATGGCTAAGCAGCTAGTGATTGCAAAAATATTTTTGCTGCAATGCAAATGAGGGATGACACTTTCAGGAACAGTAATTCAGTCAATCATTCTCAAGACTGGGATGGGGAAAGTTGACAGCAGGTATATCCCATGGAGGGGAGGCATGTCAATCCACTCCTAATTGAGAATCACTTATATGGAGGTTTTAGCTGAACAAAAACTTCACTCTGCTTAAAAAAAAAAAAAAAGTCCCTATTTCATAAAATAAAATGTTCACTGTACATAGCATTCATATGATAGTATCTGCAGTAAAGGGTATAACTCCAGGTATATTTTAAAGGGGGAGTAACTCAAGCCTCATACACAACTCCACCCCGTCATATATTTAAATATTCCACAAATGTTAATTTCATGGAATGTACTATATTGTTTCTAATCTAAATAGGGTGAATTTACAGTCTGTATGAATGAAAGATAAGTTTTCTTAGATTTCAGTTTCATTTCCCTTACCCTCTTGCTTTCCCAAAAAGGAAAATAAACTAAAATACTCAATCCTTGTAAGATTCAAAATTTCACTTTTATATTACTAATATCTGTACTGAAGTTTAAAAATCAAACCGAGAAAGTAATATATCCCACTGTTTCCCAGAGACTGCTTAATTTTGTAATTTTGTTAACTTTAGTAAGAAACTTTAGAAAATATTAGAAAAATAAATTTACAAGATTTTTATAAAACTCAAATTTTTAACTTACTAAATAATCTTTTCTTTTGGTTTTTTGGCTGTACCACTTGTCTTGTGGGATCTTAGTTCCCAGACCAGGGATTGAACCCAGGCCCTCTGCAGTGAAGGCACTGAGTCCTAACCACTGGACTGCCAGGGAATTCCCCTAAATAATCTTTTTTCAAAAAAAATAAATTTATTTATTTATTTATTGGCTGTGTTGGGTCTTCATTGCTGCACGTGGGCTTTCTCTAGTTGTGGAGAGCGGGGGCTACTCTTCATTGCAGTGCGCTGGCTTCTCACTGTGGTGGTTTCTCTTGTTGCAGAGCTCGGGCTCTAGGTGTGAGGACTTCAGTAGCTGTGACACGTGGGCTCAACAGTTGTAGCTTGCGGGCTCTTGAGTGCAGGCTCAGTAGTTGCGGCGCATGGGCTTAGCTGTTGCATGGCACGTGGGATCTTCCTGGACCAGGGATAGAACCTGTGTCCCCTGCACTGGCAGGTGGATTCTTAATCACTGTGCCACCAGGGAAGCCTTCCCCTAAATAATCTTTTAATAACAGACCCCACACATTTCAGCATTACATCTATTCATAACTACCTTTTAAAATAATTTCCTTAACAAAAGAATTTCAAGTTGAGTATTTAACAACGGCAGGTCTTTGTGAATGTTGGATTGATAATTCCAGAGAGGCAAGGAAGAAATCTTTCACTAGATAATATCCATATTCCAATTCTCAGCAAGGCCCAGGTCGTTTATACTGCCCAAATTTTGTATACTTCAGGAGCCAAATCTATGCCAGCAAGGTATTTATGAAAATCTTTATCTCCCTCATTAGTCTGTTAAGTGTATTAAAGACTTTGCTCCTGGGCCTTTACTCACACTGTCTTTGAGTCTGTGCCTCTCTCCTCATCTCTGCCTGTCTAGATCATTCCTACTTTTTAAGGTTGGGTAATCTGTTTCTTTCAAAGATATATTCCCTATTACTTAAAGTCTCAAGAACCCCTGTTTCTTTTACCATACTTTGAACATTTATCATAGCACTGAAAATTTAACTGCTGTTAGTAATTAGTTCTATAGGTACCATTCTGTTCCCAAAGACTTAATTTTTCTTTGGGCAAACTGCCTTGCTTTACTTTTCTATACTATACAGGGTCTAGCAAAGTAAATGGCATATAGGCAATCAGGAAATGTTTATAAAATCTCTTTTGAATAAAATGACTAAGGAAGTATGCTTAGTTTTTAAGATTATTATGAGGTACTATGGCAAATGGAAAGATAAAGACTCTGGAGTTGGCCAGACATAGATTTGAATTTCAGTCTCAATCTCTTTGAATCACATCCTCTGTCACTGTGAATGTTAAATAATATATGTCAAGTCTCTGGCAAAATATAAATATGGAGGCTCAGTAAATGTCAGCTATTATTAACTGGTTACTGCAAGATAACTGCTGCTTTAAATTATTAAGCTGAACAAACCCTTCAAATTATTGAGAAAATAATTTCTCTCTTCCAGAAGTTCTTTGGGTCCTAGTCAACTAATATTCTCCATCATTACAATCTTTATCAATAACTATAAAGAGGAACAACATTTTTTTTGACCAAAAAAAATTTCTCAAAATGACTTTATTCTGCTTCCCTTTATTTATTATTTTTTAAAAATATTTGTTTACTTATTTATTTTGGCTGCAGCAGGTCTTAGTTGTGGCATACGGGATCTTTAGTTTCGGCATGCAGACTTCTTAGTTGAGGCATGTGAACTCTTAGTTGCGGCATGCATGCAGGATCTAGTTCCCCGACCAGGGATTGAACCAAGGCCCCCTGAATTGGAAGTGTGGAGCCTTACCCAATGGACCACCAGTGAAGTCCCTCTGCTTCCCTTTAAATTGATAATACATCTTTTGACGTTTACTCATGTTTTCAACTAGGCTTTACTTAAAAAAATAGTAGTAAATTGTGCTTTCGTAAATATTTATTTTACTTATTTTTATTCTACATCATTCCAGAAGTATTCAAGGTTGCATTCCTCCTCCAGAAAAAGATAATACCTTATTCTTATCCTGGTAAGAAAGTTCTATTTGCACAGAATTCAATGTTACTTCTTAAGAGAGTTTTTCCTATTTGAAGATATTTAGGATGTTACTATTGTTGTTATTATTATTATTATTTTGTACTTCAAGACTATTTTTTCTAGAGCAGTTTTAGGTTCATAGCAACACTGAGAGGAACATACAAAGATTTCCCGTACACCCTGTCCCCCATTATTAAAATCCCCACCAGAGTGGTACATTCGTTACAGTTGATGAACCTACATTAATACATCTTTATCACCCAAAGCCCATAACTTACAATAGGGTTCACTCTTTGTGGTGTACACTCTATGGATTTTGACAAATATATGACATGTATCCACCATTATAGTACCATACAGAGTATTTTTCACTGCCCTAAAAAACCTCTGTGCTTTGCCTATTCATCCCTCTCTCCCCCTAGGATGTTATTTGCTTTTTTAAAAAAACCATACCTTGCCTCAGTGTAGTTCATTTTTTAGGTCTGGTTCTAAGGGTTTTAGTATATCAACAATAAACTGCCTGGAGCAATAATTTAATAGAGGTAAGTTCCAAGCTGTTGACATGCATGTATTTCAGTATCAAACTAGCTCTAGAATTTGTTTCAGTGCCTTTATCAACAAAATCCCTGCTGGCTGAGAGTTCTCAGAGGCTAGTGAGAATTTAATTTGGGGCTATAATTTGAAGAAAAAATACATTTTCAGTGACCTCCAGAACCAAATGGAAAAAAGGTTTCACTAAATAAAACTTACTGTTAGCTATGTTTTTTAAAATTCCAAATAAGCTAAATGTTATTTTCCCAGTTTAGGCCTGGAGATCCTATAAAGATTCAGAATGCAATTAGGGGAATTCCCTGGCAGTCCAGTGGTTAGGACTCTGAGCTCTCACTGTCAGGGGCCGGGGTTCGGTCCCTGGTCAGGGAACTAAGCTCTCACAAGCTGTGCACAGCCAAAAAAAGAAAAGAAATAAAATTGTAGATGTATATATTGATAGTTTATTTTGATTTATCATTATCAGTAAAGGCTAAGGTTTAAAAAGCATAGTTATGTTTAAATTAGAATCAACATTATAAAAATAGGTGGTGACATTTTCAAATAATTTGTTTTATGTTTACTCTTTTAAAAGTCACTTCAAAAAGACTTTCTTTGTGCAAAAACGAAAATAAAAAGGCATTTCAAGTATTTCTTAGAAACTGTTCTATTAGTAACCAATGATAAGTTTTGTCAGATATAGACAAATAGGGGAGACAGGCAACTTTAAGTAGAGCAATTTCATTTTTAAAAAGTCTACCAAAGCTAAGGAAAACTGCTTGAAGATTTATTAAAATAATAATATAACACACATGGAGTGCCAAAGACTTTCTCCTGGTCCAAACTTTAGTCAGGCCCCCTCTGAGCCCTCTTTTCAACTAGGCCTTTATCTTGGCCCCATCCTGTCTACGGGCTGCCTAGCCCAGTCTTAGCAAGAATCCTGCTGTCACTTTAAACAGAATTCCTCTACTCTTGATAACTGATCAAGTTCCTCATTCCCAACCTTTGATGTGTAAGTCCTCGATCTTCCGTTAGCAAGAATCCTATCCCTGATGTCTCCTGTTAATAAATAATTTTCCACCTACTGACCCCCTCAATTGCTTTTGGCTATAAATTCCCAGCAGTCTTTGCTTATTTGGAGCTGAACTCAATCTCTCTCCCCTAATACAAAAGTATTGAATAAAGTCTTATCATTTTAACCAGTGTCAGATTAACTTTCTTTAATAGAAGTCAGCAATGTATTTTACGCTATATAATATTATATAAAAACAACATACTTAACCATATAAAACTATTTTCAGTGACCTCCAGGACCAAATGCAATAAAGGTTTCACTAAATAAAACTTACTGTTAGCTATGTTTAGCTAAGACTTAGGGTCTCAGTTTCCTCATCTGTGAGTATAATACCTGCTCATATATCTAGCACTACTTTAAGAATCCATAAAATTTACAACATTTAAGAACCAAAAATAGCTCCCATTTTATTTTCTAGTTATCTTTCCCAACCATTCCCTTTTAATTTACAACTTCTCTATACACCAAGTTAGAAGGAAATCATTCCTTAGTCCTCATCCTGGGCTCTCATAAAGACGTCCAAAATGTTGGTAAAAAGATTTCCAAGTCAATACCTTAAGTGTTCATTTAGAAGTTCAAGGTGATAAAGCCTTAAATCATAAACTATTCAACAACAACAACAAAAGTATTGGCTCAATCTCAGTAAATATTAAAAAAGCTGTCATCTTAAATGCAAAATAGTATTGATATACATATGAAAGGAGGGAGAGGCCCCTATTTGGCTTAATTAGAGGATCTGCCTAAGTATTTAGATCAAGAACAGAGGAAGTATAAGAGTCTGAGATATAATGTTGTAATGGGTTAGAAAAAAAAGATTAAAGTGAGTGAAAAGATCACATAAGCAACTTGTTAAAATATGCACTCTCACCCCAATCCTAGGTGACTGGGCAGATAGGTAAAAAGTTCCAAGTGGCCAGATACAATGAGTATTGTTTTGGAAATAATGAGGACCAACTTAAGAATTAGGGGGAAATCCACACTGAACGCCTTGAGATTCATGTGCCAGAAAGCAGTGTTGCAAATGCCAAGTACAAAAAGGTAGAGTTCTGCAGTGAGAGTCTATGCTGGCTTGCAAACAGATGCAGTGGGAAGCAAGAAGCATTTTACCTTTAAGATGCGGTGTATATTTGGCATGTTATGTATGGTATTTTTAACTTACAGGTGTATCTTTTTACCAATTTCACTTTTTTTTTTCAAAATCATTGGGAGTCAGATCTGGTTTCACATGCCAGCTTTAGCACTTAATTACTTGGGTCTTAGTTTCTTCATCTGTGAGTATAATACCTGCTCATATATCTAGCACTACTTTAAGAATCCAATGAGGTAAGAGGAGATGGACTTAGACATAGCAGATACTTAACTTTCTTTCCCTAAGCAAATGCCTAGATGTTACTGAATCTCTGTGTTTACCAATTTGTTCATTCATTCAAAACAAAACAAACTATACTTTATTGGGTCCCAGGCACTGAGGTGAATACTAAAAAGATAAAGAAAAAAGGAGAATGGCAAAAGAAGTAAGCCAACAAAATCCCCTTTGCCTTAAGCCTTGGTTCTGAACAATGCTATACAATTAGAACCACCTGGGGAGCTTTACAATTACTGATGCCTGGGTTCCACCCACAGAGCTTCTGATGTAATAGATCTGGGGTACACCTTGGGCACCAGAATTTTTAAAAGCTTCCTTGGGTGATTCTCCTGTGCTGCCAAGGTTGAGAGCCACTACCTTAAGCTAATATTTAGTGCAAATCTTCATGGTGGACACAAATAACATAAGACAAGCACACAGTCAGCATCCTGGCTTTCCAAATCTTTTTATACTTTACCACTGTTAGCAAAACAACTTATACAAACAATAGCCCTCGGTAAAGATGTGTCAATCATTTAAAAGTAACTATAATTTAAAGCAGCAAAACTGCCAAATATGTATTACAGACAACATACAACATGGAACTCTTAGGAAGGAGCTGGATATGGGTTGGGTTGGTTAAAGATAACTACAAGAAAGGGGAAGGTGAGACCTAAGCTGGGCTCTACAAAGTGCTTTAAATAGTAGGGAGGTGGGAGGAAGAGGGAGGGCATTACAAATAAGGGAACTGGTAAGAATGAAAAAAGGTGGGGGAAAAACAAAGTTTTGTAAAGCAGACCAGTTTGGCAGAAACAGATTTATTTGGAGATGATAAAAGAGAAAGAGTAAGATAAGATGAGTCAGATGGCAGTAGTTATGCTAACATCAACTCTGGTTTTATTCTGTAGGTAATGGAGAACTGCCAAAGCCTTCTGAATAGGAAGCTCCATTAACGAAAATTAACCTGGAAGTATTGGAGTCCTCAATATGGCTTCTCAAAACCTGGAAATCAGTCTGCCCTCTAAGAGTTAGTTAACTATGAAATTAAGAATATAAAAGCAAGATTCATTCACTCATTCCTTCAACAAATATCTGAAGGCCTACCATGAAGGCAGTGTTTTGGGTAATGGTGATTCAACCATATATGGTCCTCAGAGAGCTTACATTCTCATGGGTAGAGAGAAAAACAACTAAATTACATGGTATGCTAGCTAGTGATAAATGCTAAGGAATAATAATAAAGCAGGGAAAGGGGATAAGAAATGGTAGACTGGAATTGGAGAGGGTGATCACAGAGGGCTTCACTGAGAAGGTAACTTCTGATTAAATATCTGAAGGAAGTGAGGGATATAGAAGGAAGAGAACTCCAAAGAACGAGCAAATGCAAAGATCCATTAAGTAAGGATGTGTGGCTAGAGAGGACCAGGGGAGAATAGGTAGGAGATAAGGTCAAAGATGTAAGCAGTAAAGAGGTAAAATCCCAGATCATATAGGGACTTGCAGTCAGAGTGAGAACTTTTATTCTGAAGAAGATGGGAAGCCACTGGAGGATTCTGAGCAGAGGAGTGACATATTCTGACTTACATTTTTTAACCAGATTGCTCTGAGTGCTTCACTGAGGATAGACTGCCTATGTAGAGACAAAAGCAGAAGCAGCGAGACCAGAGAGAAGGCCAATGCAATAATCTATGTGGGAAATCACAGTGGCTTCTTCCAGAGTGGTTGAAATAACGGTATGGTGAGAAATAGTCAAGTTCTAGGTATGTTTTGAAGGCGCAGCCTATAGGATTTGCTAATGGACTATATGTGTATTGTGAGAGAAACAGGAATTAAAGATGACACTAAACTTTTGGTCTGAGCAACTAAAGAATGAAGGTGCCATTAACTAGGAGGGCAAAGACTGCATGAGAAAATGCGATATGCAAATTTTTGAAATATAAGGGCTTCCTTCCAGCCTTGTAAAATCTGTCTAGAGAAAGTCCACTGCTGTTAAAAGTTAGATGGTGCCTTGTGCAAAGATCTGATTTGGTCTTGGAATTGGTATATATCCCTACTATGGGGGAAAATGCCATTAAAATGTTAGACTGTATAGTTAACTTCCCTGATTCTGACTCCATGCTTAAACTGAAAAAATTGTAATTTCATTTCCTATGTATCTGATCTCCTTGAAAAAAGGAATCTAATCCCTCCTATACTTATTAATTATTTGCTATCCTCCTTTTATACACGAGTTTCATCAGCCTAGCTAATATGAGTTTGTCCCTTACTATCCTGATAAATCAAGCTTCTGAAATTAACAGGCAGAGGATTAAGAAGATACAGATGGTGGTTCTGAAGCTGCACAATAATTATTGGGAAGCTTATTAAAAACAGATTTCTGAGCACTAGTCCCCCCAAGTTCTGATTCAATTGGTCTACGAAAGAACTCAGAAATCTTGCTTTTGAAAGAAACACATAAGCGATTCTCCTGTAGGCAATAACGCTCTGAGGTTCTTAAGAAGACAGACAGCGCCCTTGACCTTGTCATGAGGACTTTCAAGATCCTTAAACTTCTAGAGTCATGTTTCTCAACACCTTTAGTTTATAATACACTTTAAATACCAGAATTCTTAGTGGCATATTTGTAGAAGCTCAAAAGAGCACTATGCAAATTTGGCAGTAATGTTTGTTTTTTTGGCTGTGCCACTCGGCTTGCAGGATCATAGTTTCAGGAACAGGGATCGAACCTGAGCCCACGGCAGTGAAAGCGCAGACTCCTAACCACTGGACTGCCAGGGCATCCCCCAAATTTGGTAGTAATCATAATGCAGTCACGACCAGAAAACACCAATATTTCAGTGCCTATATAAGCATCCACCTCACTACACCATTAAACTGGACTGCTGTTTAGGATTATGTCATTATTTCAGTAGAATCCTTAGCTATCTCAATTCACTACCTACTATCTACTCAAAGGAATCAAAGTGGTTAAAGGCACAGGTCTGGAAACAGATTACCAGCAGACTGTATCTGCTCTACTATTACTAGTTCTGGACATTTGGTCATATTTTTTTAACCTCAAAAGTGCCTCAGTTTACTCAACTGTAAAATGGGGTAAGTAACCTATGGGGATGTTTTGAGATGAATACATTTTAATGCATAAAGTATCTAGCACATAATAAGCACTTAAATGTAACCTAGATGCAAAACAAAGAATTCACAAAGTTCTTTCATGTTCCAGTAAACCCACCACCTTTCTTATAGTGCAGCCTAGTATCATGCTATCTTCCTGTTTATACACTATATATACCACAACCTACACTTCATATGATCCACTCAACTGAACATTCCATCTCCATAGACACTGCCCTAACAATATGCATGTGCAGCTATAGCAAAGATAAACTTCATATACTGCTCAAAATTTAGTAGTGTGAAGAACTGTGGTAAATCAGTGAAAATATAGAAAGAAAAGGGGAGGCTGGAGGCAAAGAGGACAATTAAGAATGTTTTTAAAAATAATCTAAGCATAAGATAAGGTCCTGAATGAAGAAAACAGCAGAAGGAATGTGGACAGGTTACACATATTGTTAAGTGAAAAGTATACTTACCGCTTTGAAAATAATAAAACAGAAATAAATAAATAAATAAAATAGAAAATAAACTGGTAATACTGGCTGCTGCTCAGGAGAACTGGGTGGCTGGGAAATGGGTGGGAGGGGACTTTTTACTCACGACCTTTCCTACCATTTTAATTTTAAGCATGTGATTATAGTTCCCATATACTCTAAATAATTTTTTTAAAAGACTAATGGAAATGGAGAAATAAAATCTAATGCTAGGAAGAAGAATTTACAGAACTGAAATACTAATTGAACATGAGAGGAGAGGCTAAGGGTGAAAAAGATGATGCCAACATTCTGAGCCTATGTGACTAAAAGAGAATAATGGTGTGATGAATAGAAGTGCAGAGGTTGGCAGAAGGTTCTCAAAAAGAGAGAAGAGAAAATAATAGTAAGTACATATTAAAATTATCACTTAGTTCAGAAATCCCCAAGTAGTGAAACTGTCTAACAAAAATTACCACGACTAGTTTCCCCCACCCAGTGTTTTCATTTTTAGGAGCTGATCCACATAAGGTCTTTGACTTTTTTTTCTTTTTGCAAAAAAGATGGAGTTTGTGCATTGAGACAGAAAAGAGCAATGACACCTGATCCTATAGTGTGTATTTTTCTGAGCTCTAAAGGAGAGGACTTATAGAAGATGAAGGAAATGCTTTTATTAGAGATTTTTCAAGGTTCAAAGTATACAGAAACTGTATGCAGAAACTGTATTACAACATTTTATATAAGGGACTTGAACATCCAAGGATTTTGGTATCCAGGGGGATCCTGGAACCACTCCCCCACAGATACCTAGGGACTATCGTATACATACTAATTTTGATATGCAATAAGACTTTGAAACTTTATGGAATTTACTAGAAAACTGCTCCCAGGGGAATCAAATGTTCTTAGCAGCACCATGGCAGAACACCAGTAACGGCAACAGACACTCAGGCACAATGAATGCCTGAAGAGGCACCCAGAGTGTGGACACATTCCTGAACACAAAGAAATACCTACAGATTACCAGAAATAATTGGGGAGGGGGAATGAGGGAGCATGAGCTAGAGAAATATGAGAATGAATGAAGCTGTGATTGACTGGTCTCTTTCATACCAACAGCTTGTGTCTACACTATGTACCTGGTGCTATGCTAGGCACTAGATAAAAAGACTTGGTTGTAGTAACCAAGAATTTCACAGTTTCATTATCAGGGCAAATGTGCCAAAGTAGACAATGACAGAAACTCCTGGAACATTTTAATGTTTCAGTTTTTTAAATAGAACTGTGTTTTTTTTTTTAAATTAGAGTTTGAAAAAGTTCATTAAACTTTGTTCAGTCAGTTTGATCCAATTTCCCTTACCTGCTTTAGAAGAAAACTTTTGAGGCCCACAGAGGTAAGTGATTTTTACAAAATCACACTGGTGACCAAAAGCACAGCAAGGAAAGACCAAATCTCCTGAGGCGCAGAATCATTTTTTCCCACTAGCCCACAATACCTCAGTTATAATTCATTAAATGGATGACTCCATTCTAATTTTTTCATTCACAGATACATGTTAAAAACAGTATAGTGAAAAAAGCATGGTTTCTGAATCAGACCAACCTGGGGTCTGAATTTTCTGACAAATTACACTGCTTTGCTTAGCATTAAGGCTGGTCCTAATAAAATAGCTAGATGCTCTATAAGAAATTATAATAAACCTATACTCTTCACCAAAGATTGGGCATCTGAGTTTGTACCTGCTTAGGCTTAATGCTCCTGTCCAAGGATTTTGTAACAGATTATATGAATACTATTCAGCAAAGCTAACAGAGAGAAGATTTAAAAATGGTAACATTAATTGTAATCAACAACTTGTTACAAAATAGTCATGGCAATTAAGCTTTAGGGTTTACGTCACTCTATAAGGTAATAACTCACCTAGTAAATTAAGAAGGTAACACATAATCAAAGGCAATCCACTTTAAAAGTATAAATAACTTTCATGAGCTCTAACAGAGCGTTCAAATTTCAGCATCTATTTACAACATTTTCCACATCTCTCCTAAATAATTTTGATAAACCCATTTCTCAAAAAGTGCCTTAAAGACAGTACTGTCTAACCTTAAAGCACAGAGATCCATTCTTCAGTTAATGGTACTTTTGAAGTTGTACACAAATATTCTACTAGTTAGGCTGAAGGGGAAAAAAATGTGCTAGCAGAACTTTTTTCAGCCCTAAAATTCTGTCTGCATTTATATTTTAAAAATGCTGAATCATGAAATAAAGGAAACAGTCGGTGCAAAGAATCCAAACAAGTAGTTCATCTCACACCTCAAGTTTCCTAATTATGGCATCTTTTCATTTTGGTCTTGTTAAGCATTTGGAACCAAGTAACGAGAGGAGTCTAAGTAACCAGAGGAGTAGAGCTCATTCTCAGAAACTGAACTCGAGGATAAGACTAAAAGTATTTCTGCAAGTTATTGCACTTCAACTTCCTGTTTTATTTAGGCAGCTCATCATGACCATTTCAGGTAACAATGCAGAAGTTGAAAAACCCAACTTCCTCTTTACAAAGTGATAAACCATTCTCATTAACTTCAGCAGTTAGTTATGAGAATGATCTTACCAGCTTTTACAGAAACACTTGCAAGGAAACCAGAGACCATCACCATCAAATTCACCTCTGGGTTAACTGGTTTCGGGAAATGTAACAAAAATAAAAAGCAGTATTAAAATATGTTTGGCATCATGACAAACGTTAAAAAAAATGAAATCAAATGCAGTTGAGGTCTTAGTTAAAAAAAGAAAAAAATGAAAACTCTACAGTTCAAGGAAGAATCAATGTGCAAACTACGGCTGACAATATCTTGTTTGTAATAGTGCCTTGGTTGTGAAATTTTGTGCAACAAGAAACTCGCTTAAGGGTCACTTACTCTTTATGAATGCTAAGATATCAACAAGTCTTTTTGGAAAAATACTCTTTCAATTCTTGAATTCAGTTAAAAGGCATCAGAAGCCTAGAGGAAAAGGGTTAAGGTAAGCATAAAGCTGAAGGAGAACTGAAGTAATCTTACAAGACAAAGCCTGTTCTTTTTACTTATTGATCCACAACAGAGAAATACAGATTAGTTCACCTCTGGGAATAAAAATCTAATAAAATTTCAGTAATCTCAAATCGTATGGATTTATTATGAGATTTTTTATATCAACTATTCTTAATTATCTACACTAATGACAATGTAGTTCATCTAAAACCTGTTCACTGAGTATAAAATTCATCAACATTTTCCGCCAGATTTGCTTGCTTTGTCATTATTAAAATTAAACAGCAAAAGAAGTATGCTGGGAGATAAGAGAAAACTGGTCACATCTGCTGTTATAAAATCAAGCTATTAATGTTACTCATTTCAACACTGTCAATATTCAAACACATCTTAATTCACACTTTGAAATACATATTTTTCTCCCCAAGTTTAATTAAAAAGGCATTCTAACCCTGTGTCAAAATCAAAAACCTGACCCTGGTAAACTTCAAAGTTTATTATCTTAAATTATTAGTGAAATTTTGCTATAACAGGATTTTTGCTTAAAGTAAGTGGACCATCAGTTGGGCTAACAAATGTTTTGTTATTCCACGATTTTCACTGTAATTTAACTTCATCTTAATCATAACTGTTTGCCTTAGGATAAACATTTTATTATAGTTTTCTCTCTAGCATAAGTTCACATACAGTATAAAATGCCCTTCCCACCCCCAAATCTTATACATTTATGAGAATCAATTTCCAAGTAAGAGAAAATCTAATGCTGTACTGTTGTTCAATGGCTTGTGAATGTTTAGCACTTTCTTCAGCATTTCAAAATGGCATGGCATATGTAAGTATGATATATCAAATTATTCTGTACAGAGGACTCCTGGATCATAAACAATCCCCTCTGCCATCCCAATCTCTTTTATTAAAAAAGGAAAAGCCCAGACACATTTACAAAGATGTACATTTTGTAAAAACCACTGTGGGAAACAAAAGACATAATTCTTGTCCTATTATGAGTTATGTAATGAGATTACTGTAATTTCCACAGGCTCTAAAATCTTTAACATATTTACTGAAAAGCCTGCCAAACTGTTAAGAAAGGTGTGCAGCTGTCAGGAAAAACGTTATTCCATCAAAGGTAGAATATTCTCTTGTATTTAAAACACTTTTATTAAAGAAGTAAGCTCAAATTACACACTAAGTTCAACTATAATCAAAGACACCACAGTGGAGAAGCAAAGAGCGCAGAATGCTTTGTCCAGACTTGAACGTGTTAACATAAAGTTTATGTACTACATAAAACCTTTCTGGAGTTAAAAATAAAACATCGCTGGCTAGTCTCGTTAACAAGAAATCGAAAACTATTTTCCAAAAATTATCGTTAAAAGATTGTAAGACGCAAGGGATGGAGTCACCGCGGGGCCGTATACATAACAATCAAGGGAGTGTCTACAGGGAAAAGAGTGGTGTTCAAATTCTGAAGCAAATGTCCCCGAGGCTTACATACTTACTACTGCGAATTAGTTCTGCCGCTAGTATGGGGGAAAAGAGGTGTGTGTGTATAGGCGGCCAATACATTAGGGACCTCTCCCTGTCGAGAAGTCGTGACAGCAAAATCACTTCCTGAGGAAGGAGGAGCAAAGGGGAAGTTAAGAGTCCACCCTGACCAGGAAGTGACTCGCCCTAAGCTAGCCCCAATCATATCTAAAAATGGGGGGATGGGGTGAGCCCCAACAGTTAAAGGCGGTAAAATAACTCCTTCTTGATACGTCGCGACATCATCATCTCCCCCTCTCTTAAATGCAAAAAAGAGTCCACAGTCACGATTCAATAAGGGAAAGTCTCTTCTCTCGCAGGAAGGCCACTGGGCTGTGTCTCAGGCCCGGGAGGAAAAGCGAGTTGAGGAATGGGGAACTGGGGCCACCGTGAGGCAGAGGAAAGCCCCCCAAGAAGGAAGCGTCCCGACTGCGGAGAGCGTATGCCAGCACAGGCCGAGAAGCTTCTTTCTCCTGGGGGCACTGCCGGGGTTCCCACCGCAGCTGGGTCGGGCCCCCGTTCCCCGTCCCGGGAAGAGGTAAGAGAGAGAGGCGAACCCCTTACCTTCTCCTCATCCGACACCCGATCCTCGAAGTCGGCCATCTTGGGCTGCTCTGGCCCAGCCCGGCCCTGGCGCGAGGCAGGCCGGGAAGGAAGCCGAGTGATGGAATCACAGCGAGGGCCGTCGGAAGGACCCGCCCGGAAACGCCGAGCGCGAGGGCGCCATGTCAGTTACGGGCGCGCGTGATGGCCCCAGGAAGTCGGCTTGCCTTAAATGGTTTTAAGTCTAGTATCTTTCTCACTGAGTTACATTCATTTCCCCAGTCATCTATGGGACGTTGGGAGCGTGCTTCGACTGGTATTGGCGCCGGAGCTGTAACCGACCAAACTGCAGTCGCTACTCCTGTAGATCTTCCCAGTACCAGTGCACTCCATGGCAGCCAAGTCCAAAGGCCTAAGTGCTGCTCGGAATCTGGAACGGTCGGTGGCTTTTTCAACCCCAGGAGTAGGGTGGAAGGTGACCCTCACTCGTATGGAGGCTAAAACATTTCACTCCAGGGTCACATCTCACTCCAGTTCTTCCAGAATAGGTGCTGCTCTCCGCCCCTTCCCTCCCTCGGAAGGAATAGGTAGCCCCAGTCCTGGGGCGCTCCTCCACCTTCCAAATCTTCTCGGTCCCCGTTCCCTGGGACTCTTCAGCCTTTACGGAGACCAACATCAGGTCCGCCACTATCCCAGGATTCCCGACTCTCGGTTTCCTGCCCTTCTTCCCTCCCAACTCCCGGCCCCAGCAGGAGCGGCAAGATGGCGGACGGTGACGGCTTAGGTGAAGCAGCTACTGATGCGGCGTCTCCTCCTGCCCCTGCTACCGGCCTGAGCCCGCCGCTGGGCTGGAGGGAGCGGCTGCGGGCCGGGCTGGCGGGCACTGGGGCCTCGCTGTGGTTCGTGGCGGGGCTGGGGCTCCTTTACGCTCTGAGGGTCCCGCTGAGGCTGTGTGAGAATTTGGCAGCGGGTGAGAGGCCCAGAGCTCCCCGGGGAGGGGCGGGGGTGGGGGTACAGGAGAAGTGCGGGGGGCAAGGTCCAAAGGGCAGAGATTCTCAGTATCACTGGAGGGCTTCGGAGAACGAGTCGGTGTGCGCGACCGAGTGGGTTCTTTTTCTCTTGGGCCACTATTCCGCAGCTGATTGTCAAACCTGAGCTGCAGCTACCGGCTCCTCCCTAGAGCTCTTAAGATCCGCCCTCTCTCATCTGTACTCGCTCGTCCGAGGAGAAACCACCTGACAAGCTGTAAGCTTCAGGTGGTACAGCAGATGAAAACATTTTCAGACTTGGATGCAGAATTTATACACACCCTTTGATTCTCCCGCCACTCAGCTGAGAGAACCTACACCCAGGCAGCAAAAATCTGAAAGAAAGAAAACACCACGATTTTAGCCAACCATTCTCATGGTTTAAAATAGTTTTGTCAGGAAATAGTTTTCATCATGTTTTTGTCCGTTCTCTGTTTTAGGCTTTATCTTGAATAATAAAATAGAACAGTACAGGAAGTAAGGAGAAAGAGCCACAAACAGCAGTGGGGGTTCTTTTCTTAGCTCTTTCTTTCAACATTTGTAGACAGCTTGCTGTGTAGTGTGGGGTGAAGATACAAAGATGTGTAAGAGGTGGTGATTCCCTTGGATTCTGCAAATATTATTCTATAGCTGTAGCCAGGGCAGAGTGGATGGGAGCCAGGGCCTCTTACCATGTCATTGCAAATTGGCAACTTCAGATTAAAATGGAAGTATTTCTGTTATGTGATGATCATGACTGTCAGTTCTGTGTTCTATTTTTCTGTCGCAAGAGAAGGCAGATGTCCCCTTTTCTATTCTGTGAGATGACATGAAAGACTGTGAAATAATGTTCTGAAATATTTTAGAGTTTTTAAGAACATAGTATGTAAATTCAGATACAACTAACACACCAAAATCAGCTAGATAAACTGGCCTTCCTAGACTGTTTGAAAAAGCTAATTTGGTGTTTCTGTTACAGGTTAATGAAGTGCTTGCTAATGGTTTGTACGCTCGGGGAAATGTTATTCGAGTTTATCTTTTTTTTTTAAACATGTTAATTAGATAATGCCATTTAGATGAGAGTCAGTGACTTTACAGATTTTTATTTATTTCTAAAACCCTCAGTATTTATGAGACCATTATTTGAAGTGAAGAATCTGGTCCAGGTTTTCAGTGAATCAGGAGTAGGGAACTCTTAGTTTGCTATTCTCTTTGGGCTCTTTTGCCTCTAGTTGGCATACCAAATACCTGTTTCTTCCCCTCCAGTTTGAAACACTAGTTTGTATCTCACCAGAATAATTAGGAAGTAGTTTTAATCCTCCTTTATAACAGTATGTTTGTTTAGATTATCCCTATGGAATTGCAAAAGTTCTTGACTTAATTATAATATTCTTGCTTTTACTCTCAACAGCAAGCTAAATGATCTCATTTTGATTTACTTATTTGAGAAATTAGCAGTGTAAAATCTTACCCTTGCGTATGTGAAGGCATTTTTAAGATATGATACAATGAGAATTTGAAGTAACTTTTTAAAAATTACAACTTTCTCAAATGAATCTCATGCTAGAGATTAATGCTACTTATTTCCCTCCACTCATAAAGACACCTGCATATTTGTAACTTGAGTATGTATTCTTTTTAACTTTGACTTTTTTTTTTGGCAGTGACAGTATTTTTAAATTCATTGACGCCCAAATTCTATGTGGCACTTACAGGGACATCTTCTTTGATATCAGGACTGATATTTGTAAGTAGTTTCCATTTCCTTCGTCCTTTTGTGTTTATCTAAAAATCAAATCACTTTAAATGGTTATTATAATAATTATAAATATAGATCAGCATTCTCAAAATGTGAAAAAACATTTAAAAGAAACACTGCAACTTCCTCTCCACTTTTACAGATTGGTAGTATTCATTTATGTATAAAAGACTATTGTATGTTGGGGGAGTGTAATGGGAGGTGGGTTGCGAACTAAATGTTTGCAGGCTTAGTAATACAAATGAGTAAAATGGGCAGAATGTAAAAATTAAAATTTTTATTTACTTTTAAGACTGGGTAATCTGGACAGTACATGCTCCTTCTAGAAAAGGCTAAAGCTAATTGTTGCCATGTAGACTTGCAGATCAGTGTCACCAGATCTTCGTTTTTTCAAATGATTTCAAGAGAACCTGCATATAAAGTTTTTGTATAAAATCTTCCAATACTTTATTGTTGGCAGCATTGGGCAGACTAAAAATTTATCTGTGTCTTGAATTAGGCTTATAGGCTGCCAGTTACCTTCTCTAGAGTGTTTAAGAGCAGAGTTTGGGAGCCAGGCTAACCATCACTTTAGTTGTATGACGTCAAGCAAGTTAATTAACTTTTCCAAAGCTCCAGTTTCCTCATCTGTACACTGGGGATGGTAATAGTATCAACTTGGGAATTTCCTGGCAGTCTAGTGGGTTAGGACTCCATGTGTTCACTGCTGAGGACGGGGATGGGTCCCTGGTCAGGGAATTAAGAATCCCATGACCTGCATAGGGAGATAAACTCGATGATGGATGATGACTTAGAGGGCTGGGATAGGGAGGGTGGGAGGGAGTTGCAGGAGGGAGGGGATATGGGGATATATGTATAAATACAGCTGATTCACTTTGGTGTACCTCAAAAACTGGCACAACAGTGTAAAGCAATTATATTCCAATAAAGAACTTTAAAAAAAAAAAAAGAATCCCATAAGACACCCTGCAGGGCCACAAAAAAAATTAGTATCAACTTCATAGTTATGAGGACTAAATGAAAGAATGTGTGTGAAAACTTGCAACAACATAACAGCACTTAATGAATTTTGGCCTTGTTAGTCTAAGCCCCACAATAAAGAAACTGTTTAATTCAGCTTTCCCTTGTTTTATTTAACCAAGCTATCATTTTTAATTTAAAAAGATTTAAAAAAATCTAATAATCTTTATTAACATCCCTAGTAACTAGTGTTTCCAAGTATAAACTTTAGAAAAATACTGCTACAGATAAACATCTTAGAAAGTATTATGGCATGCATGGCCAATGAAATTTTTCTGTATTTTTTCCCTATCTCTAGGTGGTGCTCTATAACTGTAGTAGAAATGTAAAAATAATAGCATTTGTATTGGAGTGTTTGTTTTTTTTAAATAGGGGCATTTGACCATTTTGTTAAAGTGAAATGCCAGATGAGAAAGAGATTTTTCTCTTGACTTAAAAAGAAATTATTGAGGAGTTCTGGGTGAAAACTGTTATTAAAAACCTCAAAATTTATTGATTTATAATTTATTGACTCATAATTTAGCATATTTTGCCATAGCGTATAAAAATCTAAATAAAAATGGTAAACTATCTTTAAATAGCTGATGTAGTAGAAAAAGCATTGGTCTTGGAACCAGCAGATGTAGCGTTTGTTTGTTTGTTTGTTTATTTTTGGCTGTGTTGGGTCTTTGTCGCTGCGCACAGGCTTTCTCTAGCTGCAGAGAGTAGGGGCTACTCTTTATTGCAGTGCACTGGCTTCTCATTGTGGTGGCTTCTCTTGTTGCCGAGCACCGGCTTTAGGCATGCTGGCTTCTCTTGTTGCCAAGGACCGGCTTTAGGCATGCTGGCTTCTCTTGTTGCGGAGCACGAGCTTTAGGTGCGTGGGCTTCAGTAGTTGCGGCACGTGGGCTCAGTAGTTGTGGCGCACAGGCTTAGTTGCTCTGAGGCATGTGGGATCTTTCCGGACCAGGGATGGAACCTGTGTACCTTGCATTGGCAAGCAGATTCTTAACCACTGTGCCAGTAGGGAAGTCCCCCAGATGTAGTTTTGAGTCTTTACTCTGCAATTTACTATCTCATAACTTTGGGCAAGTCACATGAATTCTGAGTTCTAATTTCCTCATTTATAAGGAGGGGAGAAAACTTACATATGTATTATATGTATAATGTATAACTTACATGTATAATATGTAAAACAGTTTTTAAAATTTCTTGTTACTTTTTTAAACTAGAGTTTTAAATTTACAAAAATTGGGAATTCAAGTAACATTTTAAAGGTTAAACTGTGTCATTACTCTTGAAATATTGATGAGTTTTTATTAGCAAAGTTTATCATTTCTTTTACCACCTGAAATGAGGACGCTAGTTGTGTTGCTTATGTTATTTCTACCTGAAGAGGCATTGTGCTTGGGAGCTTAAAGAGTAGCAACAATGCCAGTTGTTTAATTATTACGAGTTTGAAAGGAAAACAAAAGATTACTTTGAAAGGAAAACGGAAGAGCCAATGGGAGTACATAACATAGCTTTCTGTTTTGTGGAATCAGGAAAAGTTCCCTCTGGACATGTTATTTAAGCTCAAATCCAAAGGAGCCAGCAAAGGGAGGTGAAAAGGCTGGAGTATCCAAATATGAAACATTCTGCTAATCCAGCACAGAGCTGCATTTGATTCCTTTTCTCATAACACTAGTAAACCATGGAAACAGAAAGAAATGAATATCCTGATTTTTAAATGCTTCAATATGGGAATCAACCTGACTCTTAACCTACATTAATAATACTGCCAAATACTTGAGTAGTACTTTATTGTTCAAAAGCACTTATAATTCTTGTTAACCATATTTACTAGATAGGACGTTGAGGTTCTGAGCAGTTAGAAGTTAAGTGACTTGCCCAAAACACACAGCTAATATATGGCTGAATTGGGAGTCAAAGGTGGGCACTCTAACCCTAGTCTAGTGGTTAACCCATCATGCTAGTTGTTTCAAAATTGTTTTTCTTTTAATTATGCTATAGATAGACTAAAATGACATTGTAACATGTTATGCTATTTATAGCTTAAACACTTACTGTTTTTTTGATGCTTTATTTACAGACGTATTTCTTCTAGTGTTGCCTAAGCTTGTCTGAATTTTATGACAAAACTAAAAGGCATTTTACCTTGGCTTGTCATGTGTTATCAGGGAATCTTGTGTTTGGCTTAGTTTTTGGAAGGAGAGCACGTTTAAAATGCTGAATTAAACAGGAACATCATGAGAGAATGTTTTGATTTGAGCTCATATATCTGCTGATCAATTCTATTTTAAGTGAAAGTTGTTTTCTATTTGTCACAGATATTTGAATGGTGGTACTTCCATAAGCATGGCACATCTTTTATAGAGCAAGTATCTGTAAGCCATTTGCGACCATTGATGGGAGGAACAGAAAGCAGCATTTCAGAGCCAGGTTCTCCTTCCAGGAGCAGAGAAAGTGAAACCAGCAGACAGAATTTGTCAGGTGACTACTACTTATTTAATGCATTTTCAGAGCTGTATAGTTAAGATTGTGTTTGGCTGTGGCAGATAGAAAACTCATAACAATAGAGAGAACTTTGTCTTTCCTTTAAATATAGGTAATCCATGGCTGATGTGGAGAGCAGTGATCATCAGAGACCTAGATTCCTTCTATTTTGTTAGTCTGCCATCTCCAATGCAGTTTTTCCTTGTGGTCCCAGACAGTTGCTCTGGCTTCAGCCATCATGTCCGCATTCTAGTCAGCAGGAAGGAGAATATGCCAGGAGAAGGACACTTTCCCTACACTCCACCCCACAGCAGCCAAGGACATGTCCTAGAAGTGTCATGTACTATTTCAACTTACTTTCTACTGGTCAGACCTTTGTCAAATGGCTAGAACTAGCTGTAAGGGAGGCTAGAAATTGTTATCGTTTTCTCAGTGTACATGTGCCCAGGTGATAAGGGGATCTTATTACTGATAAAGGAGAGAACAGAGACAGTTAGCCATCTCTGCCAAGAGAGCAAAGTGAGGAAAAATAGTTTTTCTTCTCAGTATATTTACAAAGACATCAAAATCTGTTATTCATGTATGGATATTCTGCTGTCATACTTAAATTGTAGACTATCCCTCTATACATATCTAGTAATTATACAATTAGGAAAGTAAAATTTTTGAAGCCAAATAGAAATGACGTTTTTGAATTATTGTTCCTTTCATTTGGTATAGGTATATAGGTATTATACTGTATAATCATACGGTAATAATACAAATGAATTAATTCCATAGAATGCCATAATGTCTCATTTGTTCAATAAACTTAACCACTAGAGTTATATTAGTTTAGTAGAAGAATACTACCTGAGTGCAATTGCTGGCACTTTTTAGATATAGTCAGAAGTCTCTGAGAAAGAGCTGTTTAAACTGAGCCCTAAAGCATGAATGGGTATTGACCAGGATTAGTAGGGATGGCAGCCATTGAGGTGTAGGAGTAATGGTAATTTTCTTTCCCTACTCCTTTCTTTTTTTTTTTTTTTTTTTTTTTTTTTTTGGCACACGGGCTTAGTTGCTCCGCGGCATGTGGGATCTTCCTGGAGCTGGGATCGAACCGGTGACCTCTGCATTGGCAGGCGGATTCTTAACCACTGCGCCACCTAGGAAGCCCCCTACTCCTTTCTTGAACCCTTTCATAAAATAATTACAGAGCTCTTAAGAATAAGGCATATTAAGATGAATATGACTTAGATCTCTCCTCAAGAAGTGCAGAGTCCAGTATGTAAATAATAACAATAATGCATTATACAATCTTATTCTCTATTGTGAGATTGAGTATACCATTGCATAATGAAAGTGAAGATAACCTTAAGAACATTCCAGCTTAGTATATAATACAGACATACAAATAAGTGATGGCAAAAGATATAAAAGATAATTTTATATAATGTATAGAAGATACTGTGGTGACGAAAAGAGGGAATGGTCAGTTATTCTTGGAAGGAAGGCCACAAAATGTTTCACAGAAGAGATGCTTGAATTGACCTCAAAAATGAGTCAAAGTTCCTTTGGTTCCGCTTTCTCTCCCTGGGTAGCTACATCACCTTCTATAATATTATCTTCCGCAGACATATATATTGGGAGAACCAATTTTAAATTCTGCCCCCAGGCTCTTTTTTATATTCTAGACCCACATTTCTAACTCTTTGCTAGAAATTTCCACCTTTGATGGCCTTAAGTAACCCTAAACTCATTCTGTCCAAAGTGAAACTGCTAATTATCTTCTTTCAATAGGTATCTTCCGTAATCCTAAAATCTATTAATTTCCGAAATAGAAACCTTTGAGTTTTAGATTATATCTCTTATTTCCCCTTCCTTCTCCAGACTTACTGAACCTCATCGTATTCTGTTGATTCCCCTCAAAATTTACCTTGACTCTATCCTACCTTCTTTTATTTAAACATTCATTGCCCCATATCTAGGCCTTGGATATTTCTTTCCTGGACTATTGCTGTGTATCCTAATTGGTTTCCCTGCCTATGATATTTCTCCTTTTGGTACATTCTCTCCCCTTACTATGTAAAAAAGTGGTTCTCAAACTTTTTAGATTCAGGAGTCCTTTATACTCTTAAAAATTATTGAGGACCTCAAATAATTGAGGATCTCAAAGAGCTTTTGTTTATATATTGATTATATCCCCAATATTTGCCATATTAGAAATTAAAACAAATTTAAAAAATATTTATTATTTATTTTTAAAATAACAGGAAACCCGTTGTATGTTAACATATTTCTGTGAACTGAACTGTGTCTCTCCACCACCTGAAATTTATATGTTGAAGCTCTAACCTCTAAAGAAACTATATTTGGAGATAAGACTTTTAGGAGACAATTAAGGTTAAATGAGGTTGTAAGGGTGGGGTTCTAATATGATAGGATTGGTAGCCTTAGAAGAAGAAGAGCGAGAGATCAGTTTCTCTCTCCACTATGTGAGGAGACATGTGGAAGAAGGCAGCCATCTGTAAGCCAGGAAGAGAGCTCTCACCAGAACCTAACCGTGTTGGCACTCTGATTTCAGATTTCCAGACCTCAGAACTGTGAGAAAATAAATTTCTGTTGTTTAAGCCACCCAGTCTGTGGTATTTAGTTATGGCAGCCTGAGCTAATACACATAATATGAAAAATAATTATATTTTCTAAAATGAGAAGACTTTAATCAGAAGACTGCCATTGCTTTACATTTATTTAAATCTCATTACTAGCTAGCTTAATAAAAAAATAGCTTATTCTCATATCTGTTTTTGCATTGTCTGTTGTGAAATGTTGTTTTGGTTGACATCTGTGAAGAAAATCTGTTTTCACACAGATATGTAGTTGGAATAGGGAAGAGTATTTTAATAACCTGTTCAGAAAGTTGCAGATATTCTCTTTTAATACAACACCAAAATTTACTAAGAGATGCTTTCTTAAAGTTTAGTTGCAATGTGGAATCTGAAGCTATACCAATTAACTTCTCATGTTCTATTACGTTAAAATCCCTTGGTGTCCCATTTTGAATGGGTCTTTTACTTATGCATAATTTTATAAATCACGCATTGGTCATTTAGAAAATTCTTACTGAGTTATGCATGTCTTCTGAATATTGACACATTGTATAATTTTTTTAAATGGCATTTCTTAATATTACCACTAATCTCACAGGAAAGCCTTTAAGTATTGAGAAATTGTCAAGTTCACGGTAACTGATACAAAGTTTTTCAAAATTCTAATATATACTGGAAAGCTCAAATTTTATCATTGGCAGCAAATACCGTTTTTTCTTCCTTGAATTTGACAGACCCACTTTGTTCAGCTTTGAGAAAGTGTCTGCCAGGTATCTGTCTGAATAATCGTGTTTGTCTCTTGGTGACTCTTTCAAGTAAAAGTGATGTTCCGTGAAAAAAAAGGTCAGTCCAGCTCAAAAAACAATTGCCTATACTGGAGACAACCATCATATTTGGTTGCCTTGTTTTCTGTGGTGGGAGTGAGGAATCCGATTACTATCACTTTAAGAAACCAGCAGTTTTACCAACCATTGATTTTGTACCATCAGCCCAACTTTGCAGGACCGGGACTAGTGTGAGGCAAATCAGGTGCTTGGGGCACAAATTTTAAGGACGCCCTCACTCTCAGGGTTGAGTTCAAGTCAACAAGTTAAAAAGGCAAATACTGTCTTAGCAGTTATTATGAAACGAGTTGTGACTTTGCAGTTCCATGAATTGTGCTTTGAGAACCGCTGATCTGTACAAAGATCTGATATTTGTTATTTTTCTAATTATAAATCTTTGATGGCTTCTGATTGACTAAGGATGTCTAAACTCTTTATGCAGTATATAAGCCCTTTCATCAATTTCCCCCAGTCTATTTTCTAGCCTCATTTACAGCTCTCCCTCTCACCTTCTACCATGTACTTTAACCTAATTATGCTCTGTGGTTTTCTGATACTTCCTCTGCTTAGAATATTCTTCATCTGGCAACCTTCTGCTCATTTTCTTACAGTGGTTCAAGTTTAAATGTCATCGCCTTCCCAAAGTCTCCCCTAATTTCTCCAGAGCAAACTTAATTACTTCCTTTTTATCTTGTGGAACAAAACGTATCTCTACCATAGCACTTATCACACAGTTTAGGTGATGGTTTACATAATTAATTCTCATGCTACATTTAAAAAAAATTATTTATTTTTTATTGGCTGTGTTGGGTCTTTGTTGCGGCTTTCTCTAGTTGTGGTGAGTGGGGGCTACTCCTTAATGTGGTGCACAGGCTTCTCATTGCAGTGGCTTCTCTTGCTGTGGAGCATGGGCCCTAGGCACATGGGCTTCAGCCATTGTGGCATGAGTGCTCAGTAGTTGTGCTTGCAGGCTCAGTAGTTGTGGCTTGCAGGCTCAGTAGTTGTGGCACACAGGCTTAGTTGCTCCACAGCATGTGGGATCTTCCTGGACCAGGGCTCAAGCCCGTGTACCCTGCATTGGCAGGCGGATTCTTAACCACTGTGCCACCAGGGAAGTCCCTCATGCTACATTTAATTCAGTTAAACAAATTACTTCCAAATGCTATGATAGGTTCCAGAAATACAAAATGAGCAAAGTTTTAAAAGCTCATATTTTAAAGGGAGAAGCTGAAAACCAGATAATCATCTTATAATATGATAAGTGCTATACCTGAATTGTGAACCAAATGCTAGGGAGACAGAAATAAGGGAAGGACTATATTTGATTGTATGCTGCATGACAGCAGGAATGATCCATGCCTTATTCATCTTTGTGGTATATGTGACTAGCACTGTGCTTAACGTACAGTGACTATACAATACATGCTGACTAAATTAAGATTTAACTACATTTGATTAAACTGTCTTATTTTCCCCCTTTTCCTCTTTGTTCTTTAGAATGCAAGGTGTGGAGAAATCCTCTAAATCTTTTCAGAGGAGCAGAATATAGGAGGTATTACATTTTGCTTTCAGTATAATTATGGCATTGGTTTTAGATTAAAAGTATTATGGAAACATTTATTTTTACAAATATATGATGGGTCTTCTAGTTGGAGATACTGATATATAATAAGGCAGAATGTTTAGCCCAGGGTTTAATTGGCAACATCTTGACTGTATTTACTTTTATAATCATGAGAAGCATTGCTTCAAGCAACATGTTTGGGATATATAGTAAGTATACATTTGGCCCTTGGTTTATGGTAGAAAGCCTTTTCAAAGAATTCCTGAGATTAAGAAAAAATTACAAATGTCAGCTATTCCTGTGCACATGTGCTCAATTTCAAAATTTTTTTGACGATTCACTAGAAAATATCAATCTAAAATGTGAATATAAATTTCATTTGTGCAACAGTATGGGGCATACTATTTTTATATTGTATTTTATATTGACATTCCCTAGCTACACTATTGTGTCCCTTTCTCTTCTGGTTTTTACTCTAAATGAGAAAACATCTTTTGAAACTTTTGACCAAAGATACTTTACTTTTGTTTTGTAAAGGGCTTTGTTTTATCTGGAGGTAGACCAGGGCATGTTATTTAATTCATTGAACAAGAAACAGTTTATGTCTACCGTGTATTGGCACTGTGCAAAATGATGGGGATGCAAAATGACTAAGCAATAATCCCTGTGCATAAGTACTTGATAGTGTAGAACAGTCACATCCTGGGAAGCCAAAGCTAGGGTTTTATGACAGATGCCATTAGCCTATATTAAGGAATTCTGCAAGAAACAGTCCCTTGAACTTCTCACTGTGTTTATTAAAAAGTTTTTAGGCTATTGTTATTATCTTATGTATCTACTTCATGAAAATCTTTCTTATCTCAGTATAAGGAATTCTGAATCCTTCTTTTTGAATGATTAGTTTGTCTTAACGTAAAAGTCTAAGTTGCATTGGTAATCATTGTGTGGTTCTAGGAAGCTTAGAGTCATTGTGGCCATCCATTAGCAAGTGTATAGCACTGTTTGGTATGAGCCATTTTATGGACCAATCCTTGTTTTACTTTACTGAGTCTTAAAATCTACTTCTAATTTACGTTATTGATACTGTACATGTATTTTTTAACTACTTTAAATCATTTGGGGATTAATATAGATTGTTAATTTTTTTATGATTTTAGAAAGTATACCAAACTTTGCTAAGTGAACAAGGATTTGCTCTTTCCTTTTTCTTCATGATAATTTTTCCCAAAATAGCTAAAAGCTTTAAATAGCAAGGGAACTTATACTATTGAATAACTTAAAATCTTTCATCATGTATATAAATAACACTTCTAATGTGCTTTTAAATTGCTTTTTCTGATTATAAAATATATACATATTCATTGTACAAAGGTAGAAAATAAAGAGATATGTAAAAAAGAAAGAAATCACCTTTTTCTACCACTGATAACTGCTATTAGTATTTATCATCTTGACAGCTAGTAAAAATTCACTTGTGTTTTCTTCTAGTTTCTTTGTAGTTTTACTTTGAATACTTAATTCTAATCCACTGAAAATGTATTTAAGTATACTTAATAAGGTATATATTTAAGTCATTGTTTTATCCCTTCATATTCAATTTTCAAGCACTGTTGAATAATCTAGCCTTTTCCCTTTTGGTTTTTGATGTTTTATTATTGTACTCTAAGTAGTTTGTACAGGTTATCTCTTTTGTTTTATTGACTATAATAACTTTAGAAATGTCCTGAAATAAACTTTGTAGCAGTATATTTTTGAATTTTAAATAATGTCTGTTGTAGCAGACAGATGCTCTCTCATGTTCAATTTACATATTTTCTTGTGTTTGGTAAAGATACACTTGGGTGACTGGTAAAGAGCCACTTACATACTATGACATGAATTTGTCAGCTCAGGACCATCAGACCTTTTTCACCTGTGACACAGACTTTCTACGTCCTTCAGACACAGGTATGTGTCATATCTGTTCTTGGGGTAAACAGTAGTCATAAAACTTATTTTTAAAGTTTTTTAAAGTTATTTATTATACAAAGTTATTTAGCTTGGAGTAGTTTGCATCATTGATAACACACCCATATTAAATTGAAACTAATTATGATTATAAACTAGGTTACCATACTTTTTTGTCTGATAAAGAATTTAAAGTATTTTATAAAAATTAATTAAATTGCTTCTTTTATTACTTAAAAAATCTTTCAGATCAAATACAACAACTGCTTATACAGAGAACAGTGTACCCAGTTTTGGTCTGGGAAATTAACACTTGCAATTATACATTAAAAAAAAAAAGAGTAAGACAAAGGTAAACATTGGGGCACAGCATGCAGAGAAAAATGGGATTTATCTTATTCTAGTCGTAAGTTAGAGATGCATGTAAGTAAAGTGGTAGAAGATCATAGAAATGTCTGTGTTTAGTTCTCTCTGATCTTCTCTGTAGAAGCGAGTATGGAAACTCTAAAATGTTTGGCTTAAAGACAAGGATCTTAATCACAACTATTTTGAATGCTCTCTCCCACCTTATCTATGCTTCTACTTTTATCCTTCAAAATTAAAAGTCTCGTTCTCTGGGAAGCCTTCTCTGATCTTCTCTGCAGTTCTACAGTAGTCCAAACCTCACTGAAATAATTTTAGTTAATTTATTCAACTGTAAACATTTATTTGTTAATTTATCATGTTGCTTTAATGTTTGTCCATGCTAATAATGTATGAAACTTTGGAAATTAGGGACTATACTTGTCATCTTTGAATCCTTATCATCTAGCACACTGCCTGGTATACTGTAAATATTAATATTTATTCTTTGGTGAAAGTATGAATGAATGAATAGTGTTGGTGTCACAGGTTCTTAAGTAGTTTCACTAATAATAGCTAACACTTGTATAATACTTATTATGCACCAAGCACTTTCTAAGCAACTTATATAAGGATACTAATATAATCTTCCAATCACTTTATGATATAGGTACTATTGTCAGCCTTATTTTATTTTTTATTTATTTTTTATAAATTTATTTATTTATTTATTGACTGCATTGGGTCTTCGTTGCTGCACACGGGTTTTCTCTAGTTGCGGTGAGCGGGGGCTACTCCTCATTGTGCACGGGCTTCTCATTGCGGTCTGGCATCTCTTGTTGCGGAGCAGGGGCTCTAGGCTCGCAGGCTTCAGTAGTTGCGGCATTTGGGCTCAATAGTTGCTGTGGCACATAGGCTCTAGAGCGCAGGCTCAGTAGTTGTGGCACACTGGCTTAGTTGCTCCGTGGCATGTGGAGTCTTCCTGGAGCAGGGATTGATCGTGTGTCCCCTGCATTGGCAGGCAGATTCTTAACCACTGCGACACGTAGGAAGTCCCAGCCTTATTTTAAATATAAAGAAACTGAGGCAAAGGGGAAACAAGTAACATACCCTAAATCAGCTAGCTAATAAATGATAAAGCTGAGTTCCAAACTCAAGTCTGGCTCTTAACCACTATACTATTACTGCTTCTACTCACCACATTGATAGGCAGAAGAAAATCACCAACAATTAGAGTCTGAAAAGTAGCCAGTTTTCCAACACTGAAGTGAGTTCATTGTGATATAGCTCTGCTGCATTAAATATATGAAGGATGTATGGTAGCAGAAAACCCAAGGATCTTTTGTATGGTTACATAAAATGGTTTAGCTGCAAATCGGAGAAAAAGGAATTGCTTTATGTTTATATGGTTAATGTTTATATTAATGGCAAAAGTATAGTGTTAAGGAAATAACAGCAGTGGAAAATCAGTATTGTATATTAACTATAAAGACTGAGGTGACTCTGGAAATTACGGCTTCACCTCTTTCTCATGGACAGAATTGCAAACCTTGGCAGGCTTTTCAAATAGCAACCATGGCTATCCCCTAAAGCTGTGGTCTTAAAACATTTTTGTTCACACACCTCCTAAAAGAATTTTGAAAAACTATGCGTCCCTGCACACATTTTTACCTTAACATCATAAGGTTAAATAAGTGCAAAGAATGTAATTTTTAACATATTATAAATATAGAGATTTAAAAATAAAACTAGAATACCCTGTATTTGAATGTATTTTAAGGAATCTAATGACTTGATATCCACCATTATCCACTGAAACATACATGAACAAATACTCTAACAGTAGTAAATTTTATATAAGTACTTTTTCTTGTTAAACTCATATCCATTCCATACCTCTATATGATTTTATTATAATATAATTATTTTATATTTGAGAGTTTTAAAATGCTTTTCTACAATAAACAGTTTTTGTATAAATTTTTTAAAATTTATGTTTCTTTTGAAAATAAAGTTCTAAATGAAATCATGTACTTTATATTTTTGTCAAATCCTTGGAGGTACTTATTTGGCTCTTTCAGCTTTGAAAAAAGTCCTCCATATAATCTAATTGGCTGGGTGAGTTCTCATTGTCATTCCTGTCAACCGAATCAGACTTACCTTCTGACAGAGAAGTCAAATAAACATGTTAACATGCATCTATATGACAACCATCTGTCTTCTGAATTCAGATTCTAAATGGAAAGATAGATAAGTCTTGGAGCCTTGCCTTGAGCTTATCACTTGGCCAAAACAAGATTCCACTGCCTTTATTATTCCTTACTAATGCTTTCTTTGCCTTACTATGAGGATACCTTCCCTTAGGAGCTTTGATAGTAAGCTTTGATAGTAAGGGGAGAAGGGGTGCTGATAAATGGAACTGATAAAAAGTGTTATCACTCCCTCCCCACTCTACAGTATCCTTGAATTCAGAACATCCAGGGTCCAGGATGCTCTATTTCTAATGCTGAACCTCACTGTTAAATAAGTAAATGGCACAAATCCCTACTATAGGTTCCTTGATTAAACATGGTTGCTCCCAAACCCAAACTTTGAATTGTCCCTGAGACACCTGGAGATCTTTATGCTCTAGGGCAATGCACCTTGGGTGAAAAGTAAGCTTTTCTTTTGTAAAATTGGAAAAGGTAACATAGCTTTAGGAGCGCGCGGTGAGGCAGGGAGCGTATTTTGGGTAGGAAAGGAAAACCAGCATGACACATAGACACAAAATCCTCTGATTGCAAAGGAACATTCTTCAGGTAGATCAGTTATAGGAAAGAATCATATAAAGTTGAAGCTTTAGAAATTGATTCTCTTAAAACTATGTGTCCCATTTTGGTCCTTGCAAAGTTTCATGTAGTGCTTCTAGAGGTACGCATAATCCCAGTTAAAGACTGAACTAAACTTTATCCATGAATGACAATCCAGAAATGGACTGCTGGTTCCATATTGATTTTTTCAGATACTCACATAATGATTTATGTCTATAGTTTTATATTAAAAAAAGACAAATGTGTCTATATGTGTATTGTCATCTATTGATTTGTGTGTTTAGCTCAGGGCCAGCCAGCAGTGTTTTTTGGATAACTTGTTTTCATGTTTTGTTGTTTTTCTTTCAACATTTAAAGATCAGGAGATTTAACATTAATCTCCAGATTTACAATTTTAAGTTGGAAAATATGGACCCGCATTTTCACTTGGCAGTAGTCAGTTAGACCTGAGCTGTGACTCTCTCTTTCAGACAGGGCATGTGCTTTTAGTTCACTTATTTATGCTTTCTGCCTGTTTTCAAGGCATTTATATTTGTGACCCATGGTATTGGGTTGAATGATAGTCTGTTCAGCTTGTTATCATATTAGAATAGTATTTAACTTGCCAAATAGATACATTTGATTGAATTGTTAACTGCTTCTGTTATTTTTTAAGCACGTCAAGAGTTCTTAAAGAGGACAGTTGAATACTAAATCAGCATATTGCTTTAAACTATTCCTAAACCTTGTTTTAAAGGGAAGTATATGTTTTCCTTCCTCTACTTTATTTCCCCTTTCCTCTTTGGCTTAGAATTGCATTGGTTGTAAGGAATAATAAGGCTGGATAGGCCATTTGAAAACATAAGAATAAGAAAAATGCTTAATGGTGGATTAGATGACCTTACTAGAGATAGAAGAAATGCAAAGGAAAATCAGATAAGTTTTCATTTATGAAATTAGCAAAGGTTGATACTACTCAGTGTTGTTAAGGAAGCAGGGAAATAGTCACTCTCCTGCAATGCCTGAAAAAAATGTAAATTAATATAATCTCATTGAGAGGAGTTTGGAAATATTATATCCAAAATCTTTTAAAAGATGCATACATTTTAACCAACGATTCCACTTCTAAAAATGAAATATTTGGTCAGGTGTGCAAAGATAGATGTTGAAGGATGGTTATTACAGTATTTCTATATTAGAAAAAAATTATCCATCAAAAGAGAACTGGTTAAATAAATTACTCTATATACTTAATATGCTAGAGTACAAAATAACCATTTAAACTGTTAATAAAGATTGTGTCAAAATTTGACCTGAAAATATCATATAACTTAGAGAAGAGGGCCTCATCATCAACAATGGCAAATCAGATATTATGCTTGATTTGTATGTAATATTTTAATGTTTAAGCAAAATGCTATTCTTTACCTGGTTATTATCAGATGGGTGCTGACTTGCATCAGTTTGTCAAGTTCAGGAGGCATTAGCTGTCAGCTAGCTGGTGACATGTTTGATATGAGAAATGTATTTTTGTTACACAAGTAGAATATATTGTCTCCTTTTCTAAGCCAAGACTAATATTTTGTTTCCAAAGGGAAACTCAAACATTTTCCACATCATTCTTTCTGGACAGTTGTAGGTTTTGTTCCAAGAGCAACGTTCATTCATTCTCTATATTTCTTATCAAACTTGAAATAGGCCAGATAGTTTCATGGATCTGCTTTGTTTATTTGTTTGTTTAATTTTTAAGAAACTTTGGTTGGTGTGAAATTTTCATTTTGGTACAGTAGATGATAATAAAACTAATACTGTTATTCCAGAGAGATCCTAATTCAGCCTTTTTTGACTCTTGGTAGAGACTGACATTTTCCATTAATGTACTCTGAGGGTGAGTCAAAAATTATCTGCACTCTGGCTGTAGAATTTATTTTAACTTTTAGAAAAGACAAATACATCATTTTTTGACATAATCTCCTTGCTTTTCAATACACTTTGTCTATCTGTCAACAAGCTTTCATATTCCCTCATTAAAAAATATTTTAGGCTGAGCTGTGAGCCACAAATGCACTGCTGTCTTCACTTCTTCATCAGAAGTGAATCTTCATCCTCATAGGGCTGCTTTCAGGGGACTAAACAGTTGAAAGTCTGATGGAGCAGGATCAGGACTATAGGGAGGATGCTTTAACCTCAAAATGAAGTTTTTGCAGAATGTTGACAGTGTGGGCAGAAGTGCACACTCTCAGACCACAAAAAACAAATTACTTCATGCTGCTCTTCTTTTGTGCAAATCACAAGTGGGGCACCCGTTTCTGCTCCCACCGCAGTTACAAATGAACTTATGTAACACATTCACACCTGCACAGCAGTGACTGGGGAGACAGTAGCCTTGAATGGACAGTGCTGATAAGACAGTGCAGCCAACAGAAGTTTTAATATAATTGGAGTGCGGATAGTTTTGTGACTCATCCTTATATTTTCTAAGTTAATTCCTTTTTTGCCCCCTTTTTACACAAAATGCAAATTCAAACATTCTTCATGGATTTAATCATTGATTAGATGAATGCTTTGTTTTTTTAAGTTTTTTGTATATTTTTAACACTTCCATGGAACCTTTTCAAGAGGATTAAAAAAACTAGAATATTTCATACATTATAATCTGATGTCAATTTTACTATGCATTTAGATATATAAATGTTCATGTATAAAAGTGATGTAATTAAGTACCATCTATGTTATTATTCATATAAATCAGAGAAATAATATTTTAATTTCTATTTTATGTGAAGCTTCCAAATTTAATGTAAATTTCTCATAAGGTTAATGTGAGCCATCACCCCAATTTCTTGTTTCTTATGTTTAAGAACATGTTATTTAAATCTTTGTTTACTCTTCTAACTCATTCTTCATACATTTTGCATGAGATAATTTATGTTTACCATCTCATCTACTTTTTGGAATATTTTTCCTACAGTTATGCAGAAGGCATGGAGGGAAAGAAATCCTCCAGCTCGAATCAAAGCAGCCTATCAAGCTTTAGAATTAAACAATGAGTAAGTTTGAAATATATGGAAAATAAGTTTATTTTTGAAGGAAAACCAGGCAAATGATTTTGTTTTCTTTTTAATGTTCCTAAGACACAGAGGAGTTGTTAATAGTCCCCTTTCTCTTTTTGCATATAGAGACAAAATTTGCAGTGTTCATTGACATTTGTATTTTGCTTCTGAAATTGTAAACTTATCTATGCTTTTGAATAGAAATTATTCTAGAAATACTTTTTAAAAGGGAGAATGCTGATCTAATTGATGATAATACTTGATCATTAAAAAGTACTAAAATATGCTACCTGTTTTAATTTTGTTTTTCATTTAAGTCATTTATTTAAAGCATTCATTCAGTCCTGAGAACTGTAGTTGCTAGTTGGATTGGACGCATGGGAAGGGAATTCCAAATAAGTAAAACATGGCTCTAATTTAATTTTTTAATGTTAGCAGCATTTATTTTTTTTTACAACTCCTTGTATCAACTTTATATTTTGAAAAGACAAAATGTAAAATCATAAGTGAACTTAATATTTAAATGGGACATATCAATAAGTATTAATCTAATATTAAATAAATGCCAAGGGTAAAATTTGGCCCCAGTTGGGATTAATCAAGGAATACCTCCTGAATAATGTGAACTTATTATTAGTATTGTCCCCGTGCCCCTCCTTCCTCCCCTACCAGAGATACATTAATCCTTATTAAGACTTACCCAAGGTGGAACAAAAATGGCAGTGTAGGGAACTCAACAAGCAGTGAGTCAATTTATTGAAACTCTGAAAACTAATCAAAGTTTAATGCAACCTGGAGAATGCTTAATCAATTTTAAAAAATAGCTGAATTTCTGTAAGAGAGCTTTGTGGTGTTTTAACTTATACTGACCCTATCCTCCACTCCCTAGTTCAATGACAGCCTTGAGGACAACAGTCTGCCTTCTGGGTATAATTCCTACTATCAAGGGAAGCACAGGACCTTATTCTCAAAGAATTGTGGTTGTTTATTTTGACAAGTCTGGTGACTCCTTCAGGAGCTCAAAGGGCTTGCCTTTATTTTGGTTAATTCGAAACTCTCCCAGCACTGACACAGCTACACTGGGGGGGCATTTGTTGAAAATATTTAAAGGCAAATGTATTAACCCCTGCTGCCAGGAGTAACTGATAACAACTGGGGCAAACAATAGACAAACTAGAAAGCTTGGGAGGAAAGACTGGGGAATGAGAAACTTTGGGAAATAAAGGCTCTCAAAAGCTTCCACATATTCCTGGGACTCTCAAAGGCTCCACACATGCCCAAGGTTGGGCACCTCCTCAGAAAGGACTTAAGGAGGCCCTAAGCTCTCATATTTGTCTGACTTTCAGGTTCTGTACAAACAAAATGAAAGCTAAGGCAGAGTTGTAAACTGGCTCACTGAATGTTGAAGGTATGCCTCAATACACACACACAACCCATCTGCAAAGACTTGTTTTTGGTTATGCTTTTAGTTTCAAGTATTTGGGGCAATCTATCAAATCACTGACTAACCATTAAGCTAAAGGAGCAGAGACTTCAGTGGTCACGCATGACAGATTCCAAACTTTACAAAATCATTTCAGAAAAGTCATTACACATAAAAACAGAAGGAAAGATCAATGGAATAGGATAGAGAACGCAGAGGTAAGCCCAAACACATATGGGCACCTTATCTTTGACAAAGGAGGCAAGAATATACAATGGAAAAAAGACAGCCTCTTCAATAAGTGGTGCTGGGAAAATTGGACAGCTACATGTAAAAGAATGAAATTAGAACACTTCCTAACACCATACACAAAAATAAACTCCAAATGGATTAAAGACCTGCATGTAAGGTCAGACACTATAAAATTCCTAGAGGAAAACATAGGCAGAACACTCTATGACATCCATCAAAGCAAGATCCTTTTGGACCCACCTCCTAGAATCATGGAAATAAAATCAAGAATAAACAAATGGGACCTCATGAAACTTAAAAGCTTTTGCACAGCAAAAGAAACCATAAACAAGACAAGAAGGCAACCCTCAGAATGGGAGAAAATAGTTGTCTATGAAACAATGGACAAAGGATTAACCTTCAAAATATATAAGCAGCTCATGCAGCTTCATACCAAAAAAGCAAATAACCCAATCCACAAATGGGCGGAAGACCTAAATAGACATTTCTCCAAAGAAGACATACAGATGGCCAACAAACACATGAAAAGATGCTCAACATCACTAATCATCAGAGAAATGCAAGTCAAAGCCACAATGAGGTATCACCTCACACTGATCAGAATGGCCATCATCACAAAATCTGGAAACAACAAATGTTGGAGAGGGTGTGGAGAAAAGGGAACTCTCCTGCACGGTTGGTGGGAATGTAAGTTGGTACAGCCACTATGGAAAACAGTTTGGAGGTCCCTTAAAAAACTAAAAATAGAACTACCATATGACCCAGTAATCCCACTACTGGGCATATACCCAGAGAAAACCATAATCCGAAAAGAAACATGTACCATAATGTTTATTGCAGCACTATTTACAATAGCCCGGACATGGAAGCAACCTAAATGCCCATCAACAAATGAATGGATAAAGAAGATGTGGCATATATATACAATGGAATATTACTCAGCCATAAAAAGAAATGAAATGGAGCTATATGTAATGAGGTGGATAGACCTAGAGTCTGTCATACAGGGTGAAGTAAGTCAGAAAGAGAAAGACAAATATTGTATGCTAACTCACATATATGGAATCTAAAAATGGTACTGATGAACTGAGTGACAAGACAAGAATAAGGACGCAGATGCAGAGAATATACTGGAGAACTTGAGGATTGGGGGGGTGGGGGGTGAAGGGGAAGCTGAGACAAAGTGAGAGAGTAGCATAGACATATATATACTACCAACTGTAAAATAGATAGCCAGTGGGAAGTTGCTGTACAACAAAAGGAGTTCAACTTGAGGATGGATGATGCCTTAGAGGATTGGGATGGGGAGGGTGGGGGGATTTGGGGGGGGAATATGGGGATATGTATATAAAAACAGATGATTGAACTTGGTTTACCCCCAAAAAATATAATAAATAAATAAAATGAAAAAAGATAAACATGTAAAAAAAAAGTCATTATACAAACAACTATAAGCAGCAACAGTAATCTCTGGGGAGGAGAGGACATCTGATTTCCAGAGTTTCTAGATTATAATAAATTTCTAGTTTTCAACCAAATAATTATGACATGCAAAGAAGCAAAATTTGCCCTACACAGAGAAAAGAAGGAAATGAATAGAAACTGTCCTTGAGGAAGCCCAGACTTTGGTCTTTGTAGACAAAAACTTTAAATCAACTGTTTAAAGTATGCTCAAAGAGGTAAAGGAAGCCATGTACAAAAAACTAAAGGAAACCATAAGAATTATATCTCACGATTAAAGAATATCAGTAAAGAGGTAGAAATAATAAAAAAGAACTAAATAGAAATTCTAGAGTTGAAAAGTATAACTGAAATCTGAAATTTCCTGTAGAGGTTCAGCAGAAGATCTGAACAGGCAGAAGAAATCAGCAAACTTGATTTAGGTCAAAAATAAAACAATGAAGGAAAGTGATCAGAGCCTAAGAAACCTGTGGGACACTGTTAAACATACTTACCTGTGCATAATGGAGTCCCAGAAAGAAGGGGAGAGAGAGAGAGAAAGGGGCAAAAAGACTATTTAAAGAAATAATGGCTGAAAAGATCCCAAATTTGATGAAAGGTATGCATCTACACATCCAGGATGTCAATGAACCACAAGTATGACTTACTCAAAAGACATCCACAGTGAGACACACTATAATCAAGCTTTCGAAAGCCAAAGATAAGGAGAACCTGCAAGCAGCAAGAGAGAAGCAACTCATCACATGTAAGTGATCCTGAAAAAGATTAACGCTGATTTCTCATCAGAAACCATATAAGGCAGTGGGATAACATAGTCAAAGTTCAGAAAGAAAAAAAAAAACTGTCAGCTAAGGATCCTATGCACAGCAACCTTATCCTTCAAAAAAATGGAGAAATTAAGACATTCCCAGATAAACAAAAACAGAGAGTTCAATGCTAGTAGACTTGTCTTACAAGAAATGCTACAAGGAGTCCTTCAGGCTGAAGTAAAAGGATACTGGACAGTCTTGATTCCACACAAAGCAGTAAAGAACACCAGTAAAAGTAACTACATAGGCAAATAAAAAAGTCAAATTAACTTTTTTTCTTTTTGGTTTGCAGTTCTTTTTATCTATGTGACTTAAAAGACAGCTATGTAAAACAGTCATTATAAATCTATGTTGATGGGTATACAGTTTGTAACGTTGCAACTTGTGACCATAGCAACATAAGGGTTGGGGAGAAGAGCTATATAGGAGCAAAGTTTTGTATACTATTGAAACTAAATTAGTATTAATTTGTAGTATATTGTTATAAGTTAAGATGTTAAATATAATTGTTAACTGTTTACTAAGGAATAACAAAAAAAATATGATGAAATAATGGAATCAAAAGGGTATAGTAAACACTCTATGACATGCATCAAAGCAAGATCCTTTTGGACCCACCTTCTAGAATCATGGAAATAAAATCAAGAATAAACAAATGGGACCTCATGAAACTTAAAAGCTTTTGCACAGTGAAAGAAACCATAAACAGAACAAGAAGACAAGCCTCAGAATGGGAGAAAATACTTGCCAACAAAGCAATGGAGAAAGGATTAATCTCCAGAATACACAAGCAGCTCATACAGCTTAATACCAAAAAAGCAAATAACCCAATCCACAAATGGGCGGAAGACCTAAATAGACATTTCTCCAAAGAAGACATGCAGATGGCCAATAAACACATGAAAAGATGCTCAACATCACTAATCATCAGAGAAATGCAAGTCAAAACTACAATGAGGTATCACCTCACACCAGTCAGAAAGGCCATCATCAAAAAATCTAGAGACAATAAATGTTGGAGAGGGTGTGGAGAAAAGGGAACTCTCCTGCACGGTTGGTGGGAATGTAAGTTGGTACAGCCACTATGGAAAACAGTTTGGAGGTTCCTTAAAAAACTAAAAATAGAACTACCATATGACCCAGTAATCCCACTACTGGGCATATACCCAGAGAAAACCATAATCCGAAAAGAAACATGTACCATAATGTTTATTGCAGCACTATTTACAATAGCCCGGACATGGAAGCAACCTAAATGCCCATCAACAGATGAATGGATAAAGAAGATGTGGCACATATATACAATGCAATATTACTCAGCCATAGAAAGGGATGAAATGGAGCTATATGTAATGAGGTGGATAGACCTAGAGTCTGTCATACAGAGTGAAGTAAGCCAGAAAGAGAAAAACAAATACTGTATGCTAACTCATATATACGGAATATAAAAAAAAAAAAAGGTACTGATGAACCCAGTGACAGGGCAAGAATAAGGATGCAGATGCAGAGAATGGACTGGAGGACACAGGGTTGGGGGGAGGGCGAAGGGGAAGCTGGGATGAAGTGAGAGAGTAGCATAGACACATTTACACTACCAACTATAAAAATAGGTAGCTAGTGGGAAGTTGCTCTATGACAAAGGGAGATCAACTCAATGATGTGTGATGCCTTAGAGGGGCAGGACAGGGAGGGTGGGAAGGAGTCGCGGGAGGGAGGGGATATGGCGATCTATGTATAAATACAGCTGATTCACTTTGGTGTACCTCAAAAGCTGGTTCAAGAGTGTAAAGCAATTATATTCCAATAAAGAACTTAAAAGAAAAAAAAGGAATTGGCTCCACAAAAAAACAAAACAAAAACAAACAAAAAGGGTTTATTAGAAAATATCTAACAGAAAAGAAGGCAATAATGCAGGAAATGAGAACAAAAAAAAGGACATATAGAAAACAAATAGGGAAATGGCAGGAACAATTCCTTTCTTATCACTAAGTACTTAAAGGTAAATAGATTAAACTCTCCAATTAAAAGGCATTGATTGGCAGAATGGATAGGAAAAAAAGGTAGTCCAACTATATGCTGTTTACAAGAGATTCTTTAGACACAAAGACACAAAGAAGTACAAAGTAAAAGTGTAGAAAAAAATATTCCATGCAAATAGTAACCAAAGAGAGATGGAGTGGCTAAGCTAATATTCAACAAAATAGACTTTAAGACAAAAATTTTTACAAAACAAAGAATGACATTATATAATGGCAAAAGAGTTTCAATTCATCAAGAAGATACAATTATAAACTTACATACATCTGATAACAGAGCCCCAAAATATATGAAGAAAAAACTGACAGAATTGAAGAAATAAAAAGTTCAACAATAATAGTTGCAGACATTAACACTACATTTTCAATAATGGATAGAATAACTAGACAGAAGATAAACAAGGAAATAGAAGACTTGAACAACATTATAAACAAACTGGACATAACACATCTATATAACACGCTACCCAACAACATCTCAAACGTACATGGAACATTCTCCAGGACATCATAGTTAGGACATGAACAATTCTCAATAAACTTAAAATGATTGAAATCCTATAAACTATCCACCCTCACTACAGTGGAATGAAATTAGAAGTCAGTAACAGAAGGAAATGTAGAAATTTCACAATATTGGAATATGTGGAAATTAAACAAACTTTTAAACAACCAATGAGTCAAAGAAGAAATCACAAGATAAATTAGAAAAATACTTTGGGATGAGTGAAAATGAAAACATAACTTACCAAAAAGTTATGAAATACAACAAAAGCAGTGAGTGCTCAGAGGAAAACTTATAGCTGTAAATACCTTCATTAATAAAGAAAGATCTTAAATCAAGAACTTAACTTTATACCTTTAGAACTAGAAAATGAAGAGCCAATTAAATTCCAAGCAGAAGGGAGGGAGTGATAAAGATTAGTGATATAAACAAAATAGAAAATAGAAAAACAATAGACAGAATTGATGAAACTAATGGTTGGTTTTTTTTAAAAGATCAACAAACTTGACAGGCTTTAAGCTAGACTGACCAATTAAAAAGGAGAGAAGACTCAGCTTACTTAAAATCAAGAATGAAACTGGGGACATTACTACTGACCTTAAAGAAATTAAAAATATTGTAAGAGAATATTGTAAACAATTGTATGCCAAATTGGATAACTTGCATGAAAAAGGACAAATTCCTAGAAATGCACAAGCTACCAAAACTGACTCAAGAAGAAACAGAAAATCTGAATAGACCCATAACAAATGAAGACATTAAATCAGTAATTAAATTAAATTACATTAAATTAATGTCAGTAATGTAATTAATCTCCAAACTTCCAAACAAAGCAAGCCCAGGACTAGATTGCTTCACCAGTGAATTCTACCAAACTCTTAAAGAAGAATTAATACCAGTCCTTCTCAAACTCTTCAAAGAAATAGAAGAGGAAGTAATTCTTCCTAGCTTATTCAGTGAAGCCAGTATTATTCTCATACCAAAAACAAAGACATCATAAGAAACACAGACTACACACTAATATTCAATGTGAATATAGATGCAGAAATTTTTAACAAAATACTAGCACACCAAATCCAGCAGCAGATTAAAAGAATTATACACCATGACCAAGTGGGATTATCCCAGGAAGGCAAGGGCGGTTTAACATGTGAAAATCAGTCAATGCAAGACACCACATTAATAGAAAAAGGACAAGAACCACATAATCATCTCTGTTGATGCTGAAAAAGTATTTGACAAAATCCAACACCATTTTATTATAAAAACAAATAGGGAATGTAAGAAAACTTCCTTAAAGCGATAAAGGACATCTATGAAAAACCTACAGCTAACTACATACTTGAGACTGAAAGGCTGAAATCTTGCCATCTAAGGCCGAGAATAAGGCAAAAATGTCTGCTCTTGCCACTTTTATTTAACATTGTACTGGAGGTGCTAGTCAGTGCCCTTAGGCAAGAAGGGGGGAAATTACTTTCATATCAGAAAGGAAGAAGTAAAACTATCTCTGTTCACAGATGAAATGATCTTATGTATAGGAAACCCTCAAAAATCCACCAAAAAACAATTGGAGCTAATAAAAGAGTTCAACAAAGTTGCAGGATACAAGATCAACATAAAATCAGTTGTATTTTACAGTAGCAATGAACAATCTAAAAAGGAAATTAAGAAAACAGTTCCATTTACAATAACATCAAAAATATTAAAACCCTTAAGAATAAATTTAACCGAGGAGGCGCAAGACTTGTACACCGAAAACTACAAAGTATTATCATAAGAAGTTAAAGAGGACCTAATTAAATGGAAAGACATCTCGTGTTTATGGATTGGAAGACATTGTTAAGATGTTAGTACTTCTCAAGGTGATCTACAAATTCAGTGCAGTCTCCATCAAAATTTCAATTTCAAGTTTTGCAGAAATGGACAAACTTATCCTAAAATACGGCATTACAAGAGACTTAAGGTAGCCAAAACAATCTTGAGAAAGAACAAAGTTGGAGGACTCACTTCCTGATTTCCAAACTTACTATGAAGCTACAGCAATTAAATCATAAGAATAGCCATCTAGATTAATGGAATCAAATTGAGAGTCCAGAAATAAACCCATACATCTATGCTAAATTGATTTTTGACAAGGGTGCCAAGACCATTCAATGTGGGAAAGAGTCTTTTCAACAAATGGTAACAGCTGGATAACTACGTACAAAAGTCTGTATATCCTTAACTCACACCATACACAATTAATTAAAAATTAAAGACCTAATTTAAGAGCTAAAACTATAAAACTCTTCGAAGAAAACAGCAAATTTTCATGACCGTCCATTTGGCAGTGGTTACTTAGATATGACACCAAAAGCACAAGCAACAAAAAGAAAATTAGATAAATTAGACTTCATCAAAATTAAAAGCTTTTGTGCATCAAAGGATACTGTCAAGAAAGGATACAGGATGAGAGAAAATATTTGCGAGTCATATTTGATATATCTAGAATATATAAAGAACTCTTAGGTTAAACAACTCAATAATGAAAGGACAACCCAATTAAAAATGGGCAAAGGACTTGAATAGACATTTCTTCAAGGAAGATATACAAATGACCAAAAAGTACATAAAAAGATGCTCAACGTCATTCATCATAAGGGAAATGAAAATGAAAAACACGAGATACTCCTTCACAAGAGGCATATAACGACAATAACAGACCAAAAACAAAACCAAAAAACAGAAAGTGTTTATAAACAACCAAAATTTGTTACTAAGTCTAAGCTTGTACTATTTGCCACAGGAAAGGCCAGTAATTGAGAGACGAGCTGTTGGGGCAAGAAATAATGACTTTATTCGAAGATCCAGCAAACTGAGAAGATAGTGGGCTCATGCCCCAAAGAACCATCTTGCCTGAGTTAGAATTCAGTCTTCTTTTATACTAAAAGGGGAGGGAGTAAAGTCAAACATTTCCTGATTCCCATCAGCCTCTGGAAAGAATGTGTTAATTTCTTCCTCCCTGCAGTCATTCACAGGTGGGCTTGGTCAAGATGTTTCCTGTGAGTTAAACAAAAGTATTTTAGTGTAATTCTCATCACCTGGGAGGCAGGGTGCTGAGAGTTGGGTCATTATGTATAATTTAAGTTTATATGCAACATCCTTTTAGTGATTAACTTGTAATAGGTTACAAAAGGTTCTTACCTATTACAGAAAGTATAGGTAAAGATACGGAAATGTGGTGTAGGGTAAGGGGACATACCCCAAAGAAAATACTTGCTTTACCACTTTACTCAAAATTGCCTTGCTTGCTTTCTTTATAGCTGTGCCACTGCATATGTTCTGCTGGCTGAGGAAGAAGCAACAACTATTGTAGATGCTGAAAGGTTATTTAAACAGGCACTCAAGGCAGGAGAAACAATTTATAGGCGATCACAGCAGTGCCAGCACCAAAGTCCTCAGCATGAAGCTCAACTGAGTAAGTGAATTTGAACTTTCACCTGTCTTTTAGTTCCTGCAACTTCCTCTTTTATCTATAAAACACAAAAAGCAGAAATTTTTAAAAACTTAATACTTAAAGGTTTGCTGCTTTTCATAAGGATAGCAAATCTACTCAAGTCAGCAAGACAGAAATCCGTATTAGAGAATGCTTGTGGCAGGGAACAGATCTGCTCTGGTTGTTGAGAGATGTGTTGCTCTGAAACTTAACAATAATTTATTTCATGCGAAAATTGGGCTGGTCATTGGAGAAACACAACTCAAAAATATTCAAGATTCAAGAGAACCTTCTAGTAATGATAAGCAGCTATTACCTTTATCCTCACTCTTACCCAAGCAGTGGTAGAGGTATATCATTTGGTTTGCTCTTCAGACTGTATATATCACCATATAGTGCCCGGGAGTGGCCCTTTAGCACCAAACCAGTCTTATACTTGGTATTGACTATTTCTTTGGTTGATTTTTCTCTGTGATGTGTTTGAGATCATACGGGCCATAGCAACTGAGGTCCTTTTTTTCAACTCTTAGGCATACTGTCCCAGTAGTGATTGAGACACTCTTACCAAAGATGTTAGAACCTGTAATGCTGCTACTTCCTGTTATTTTGTGTGGCCAGAGGGTTTTAGTTTCATGATTTTGGCAGATAGTGGGCAATAAATTGAAATATGTTTATATAATGCATTATTTGCTGGCAGTTAAGTTCTAAATCTTTTGTTTGTGGAAATTAAAATTTGGATAACGTTTTCTCTCTAAACTAAATATTGATGTATATAGTGTGTTTTATTAATGCATGTTGTTGTAACACACAACTGTGGGAATATATATTTTTGCAGTCTGGAACTAATGAAACTACGTCCATAAAAAAGTTGTGCCATTTGTCCTTGTATAATCTCAATATAGTTATGAGATAGTTCCAGAAATATTTGTTAGCCCTTTCTAGAAGTAGTTTTGTAGTTTGTTGGTTACTTGCTGTTGAGCAAAAATTTACACTAGCATGAAATTTTTGTTTTGAATATCTTTTGTTTGTCAGTTAAGATAATAGAGAATGTTGAAATAGTAGATTGTTTATGTGGAAACTTAATAATGTTATTTCTTCCTATTAATGTATGTTTCTTTTATTTTAATGGTAAAATCTACTTGCCAAATATACCCAATTACTTATATATACTGTACTCAGATTATTTAATGTTAGAGGCAAAAGTAGTTCTCTCTCTATATATATTTTTAAGCTTGTAACATAAAAGACTTAAAACATCTATAAAAATAGAGCAGTATAATGAAACCTCATTCATTGTTCATCACCCAAATTCAACAATTACTAACATTCTTCCATTCTGACACAATTTAATTTTAATTGAAACTTCCAGGGTAGGCAAATAAAATTAGCAGATACTATGTTAATGAAATAGCAGATCATAATATAAAAGTGATAGTTTGTGTCATTTATTGTTTTTTTAAATAGGGAGAGATACCAATGTACTGGTGTATATTAAAAGAAGACTGGCAATGTGTGCAAGAAAATTAGGAAGAATAAGAGAGGCAGTAAAAATAATGAGAGATGTAAGTAAAATTTTTTTTTAATTTACTTTTTGTTTATTTTTTTGGCTGTGTGGGTCTTTGTTGCTGCATACGGGCTTTCTCTAGTTACAGCGAACGGGGATTGCTCTTCTTTGCAGTGCGCAGGCTTCTCAGTGCAGTGGCTTCTCTTGTGGAGCACAGCCTCTAGGTGCGCGGGCTTCAGTAGTTGTGGCATACAGGCTCAGTAGTTGTGGTGCATGGGCTTAGTCGCTCCGCAGCATGTGGGATCTTCTCAGCCTAGGGATCAAACCCGTGTCCCCTGCATTGGCAGGCGCATTGTTAACCACTGTGCAACCAGGGAAACCCCTGAGATATAAATAAATTTGGTGATTCAACCTTCATCTTTATTCCTTCAAAAACTGAAAATGTGGGTTTTTTTAAAGATTTATTTATGTATTATTTATTTATTTTTGGCTGCATTGGGTCTCTGTTGCTGCGTGTGTGGGCTTTCTCTAGTTGTGGCAAGTGGGGGCTACTCTTCGTTGTGGTGTACAGGCTTCTCATTGTGGTGGCTTCTCTTGTGGAGCACGGGCTCTAGGTGTGCAGGCTTCAATAGTTGCAGTATGCAGCCTCAGTAGTTGTGGTATGTGGGCCCTAGAGCACAAGGGCTTTGGTAGTTACAGCATGTGTGATCTTCCCAGACCAGGGATGGAACCCGCGTCCCCTGCATTGGCAGGCAGATTCTTAACCACTGTGCCACCAGAGAAGTCCTGAAAATGTGTTTTAAATTGTCAGTTAAGTTAATGCAGAATTTCTGTGTTTTTTTCTTTAACATTTGTTTATTGATTGATTGATTGGCTGAGCCGCACAGCTTGCCAGATCTTAGTTCCCCAACCAGGATTAAACCCCAGGCCCTGGCAGAGAAAGCACAGAATTCTAACCACTGGACCACCAGGGAATTCCCCAGAACCACTGTTTTTTTAATTGATAGTTTTTTTTTTAATTTTTTATTTTTTTAAACTCTTTATTGGAATATAATTGCTTTACACTGTTGTGCCAGTTTTTGCTGTACAGCAAAGTGAATCAGCTGTATTTATATATATATCCCCATATCCCCTCCCTCCCGTGAATCCCTCCCACTTTCCCTATCCCAACCCTGTAAGTCATCACCCTAACTGATAGTTTTATAACGATATTTATTTAATATACATAGATTTCTTAGAGGTTGAGTCTCCACAGTTTTAAGAAACAGAAGAATTTCTGCTTCAGTGAATCTGATTCACCTCTATTGAGTTCCTTTGCTATAATTTAACCTTTTTTTTTCCTTTTAATATACAGTTGATGAAAGAATTTCCTCCTCTTACCATGTTGAACATCCATGAAAATCTCCTAGAATCGCTTTTAGAATTACAGGCCTATGCAGATGTCCAAGCAGTTCTAGCAAAATATGATGGTGAGTGAGAATTCTTTTAGTTGATAGCATGGGTAAAGTAATTTTTTTCAATTAAGTAATCATGAATGTGATCCTATTCTAGTATTTCTGTGATTTTCTCTTTGCATTCTTATCAGTCAGTATTTAGAATCCGTGGATACAAGTTGCTATTAAGTATCTTCTTTTTTTTGTTTGTTTGTTTTTGTTTTTTTTTGGCACACGGGCTTAGTTGCTCCGTGGCATGTGGCATCTTCCTGGAGCAGGGATCGAACCTGTGTCCCCTGCATTGGCAGGTGGATTCTTAACCACTGCGCCACCTAGGAAGCCCAAATATCTTCTTTATTAGTACTTTTGATAGCATAAGTCTGCAAGGAGGAACTTTCCTTCTGTCAAGATGTATTCATTTGTTTATTGAGTGCCTAATGTGAGTGAGGCCCTTGGAATACAGTGGTGAACAAGAAGACATGGACTATAAGCTGGTACAAGAGTGTAAAGCAATTATATTCCAATAAAGAGCTAAAAAAAAAAAAAGAGAAGACATGGACTTAGCCCTCACAGGATTTACAGTTTAGTGGAACATACAGACAAATGAATAGTAGTTATATTGAGTCATAGTATGTTAAATGAAGTAATTGAAAAAGTATGGGGTGCTGTGTATTTCATTTGTTTTGGAGTGGCAGGGAGGGTTAACAGAAGTTGCTTAGCAGTATATGTAAGAGTAACTCAGAATAATATTTTACATTGCTTTTTAGTTACAAAATAAAACTTATTATCTCATTTGATCTTTATAACAGTCTTCGGAGGTGGTAGGACAAGTACAATATTTTTACTGTTTCCAGTTAGTAAATAAGAAAACTGGAGCCAAAGAAGGTTAAGTAATTAGGTGGGGTCTTCTAGCCCTAAGTGGCAAGCCCGAACTTAAATTTAGGTATTCCATTTGTGTGTTTACTAGTCTCCCAACAGTAAAAAGTCAGTGTATGTTGGCTATTTTTATTATTATACTATAACAGTGCTAGTTTACCACAAATGATGTTGGGAGAATTTTTAAGACGCATAGCCATTCTCCTCATTCTGAGTGAGGCATCAGTTTTTTGGTTTTTTCTTTCCTTGAGTGCTCAAGTTCCCCCTTTCTCACTCCCTCTCTCTCTTTGATTTATTATCATTTGTAAACTTATACTTCCAATCCTTGTGTTATTTTCTAATACACAGGTTGTAGCTAAGGAACATAAAACAGGTTGAAAGGAAGTGAAAAGTCAACCTACTAAATTATAATTTTACTTCTTTACAAATTAGCTTGACTGGATTTTCAAGGCTGAACGGACACTAAACATCATTACCCATATGCACAGCTGGGACTGAAACTTGTCTGTTGTTTCTGCAGACACTTCTGGTAGCTTTGCTTCTAGTTGGAAATACACATTCCCGTCTTTATTTAGTCAAAATTGGTTTTAACGAGGTATCAGTTTTTAACCCCAAACTGAAAACATCCTAGCTAGCATAATATTTCTGGCCATATTTTTTCACTATATCGGAACACGTGTAAGTTACTTATTCACACCGTCCTGTTGTAAGCTCCTACCCATTAGCTTGGGAATCCCGGTGACTTGGAAAGTCTGAAATGTGTTACATTTGGGAAGATACATTTATTTCTTTTCAACATCTGGAATTCTTAGGAAGTGCTTTAGAATAGTATAGGTTCATGGAGAAATTTGTGAGAAATTCTTTCCATATGTTACTTATCAGATGCATGGCCTGCTTGTGATACTTGCAAGCTTAGGGACTGAATATGAAAAATCAGATACGACCTATTCATTAAAAATAAAATAAAACTAGCAACTAGGATATGCTTCTGTGTTTTCACTTATTTTTATGAGTCCCCAGTTTTTACCCTCCTAGAATCCTGAAAAAGTTAAAAGCAAGTTTACTTCTTTAGTTCTCCATTTGCTGGTATAACTCTAGAATCTGGAAAGAGAGTTCGGTAGTCTTACTCTCTCAGTAACATTATTTTGGGGCATTCTTTAAGAAAGAACTTACGTAATTAATTTCATTGTAGTTCTCAATTTTTTCTTATTTTATATAAAAAATCATCATTTAAGAAAAATGTAGAAAATGCAAAAACATCGGAAGAAGAAAAAAATGAAAATCACCCATGATTATATCACCTGGATTTAACTACTGTTAATTTTTTTTTTAATCTTAGTTTTTCTCTGTGAATAGGTGGAGTTTTGACATAATTCTATCTATACAATGCCTTTTTTCTCTACATAGTTTTATTGTAAGCAGCTTATTATAAACATTTGTTGAGTAGTTTTTACCATTGTATGTAGGCTTTCACAGACATGGTTTAAATTAATCTTTGCTAGAAAAGTACCATTTCTCTATTTTGAGAAGTTCAAGGATGCATAGCTGGTAAATAGTAGAATCAAGATTCAAACTCAGGTCTTCCAATTACATGTCCATGTGCTTTTACTACTATATTATATCTGTTGAATTAGAACTATGAATTATTCTTATTAAAAATTGTCTTAAGGTATATTTGTGATTCTTACCTAAATTAAAAATTATTATTATAGATATAAGCCTTCCAAAGTCAGCAGCCATCTGTTATACAGCAGCACTATTGAAGACAAGGACTGTTTCAGATAAGTAAGTAGTTATAAAAACAACAATAGTTTAGAAAGACTGCTCAACTCAATATTGTTTTTCATTCACTGATTTTAAACAATGCTCCCCCCCCGCCCCCATCCTGCTGAATAACTCTTGATCTTATAGGGCTTTGTAGCTTCTTATTATCTGTAGTGGAAAGAGTAAGGTTTTCAGAGCGAAGTAAAGTAGGGTTCAAATTCAGTCTGCAACATACCAGCTGTGGAACTTTGGTCAAATTAATCAGTTTGAGTTTATTCCTTATCTGTAAAATGAGAATAATAATACTGTATGGTGGTTGTGTGCGGATTATATGTGTTAAATGCCCAAAGCAATGCTAGATAGAAAGTACATCCAGTGTATGGTAGCTATGATGGTAATGATAAGGTGTGTGGTAGGGGAATAGGTTTCATATCTGTTCTGAGATTCTAATTCTGAGTTATTCTGATTTCCTTGTATTTTTGGCAGTCCTTAATGAATTTCTCTTTATTCCACAGGTAAGATATTCAGAAACCAACCAAATGGCAGCCATTTTGTTTCACCTTAGATTACAGTGCCTTGATATGAATTAGAATGGACTGTTCATAGTCTGTTTCCTCTCAGTGAAAATTTGATAATAATGTACTTCTGTTTCATGAGATTCTCTAGATGTCCCTGTGTAGCATTTCTTACTTTATTACTTTCCCCAAAGTGTGCCTTTAATGGACTTTTGATGGCTTTCTTCACCTTAACTTGAAGATTTCCATTTCTTATGCTGCCTTCCTTTATATGTTGAACCAAAGGTTTTACGTTTAGTAGCTATTTGGCTTTGACTTTTTTTTTTTTAATGTGTTGGCTGCATTGGGTCTTCATTGCAGCAGGAGGGCCTTCTGTAGTTGCAGAGAGCGGGGGCTACTCTTCATTGCAGTGTGTGGGCTTCTTATTGCGGTGTCTTCTCTTATTGCAGAGCACAGGCTCTAGGCGCACAGGCTTCAGTAGTTGTGGCACATGGGCTCAATAGTTGTGGCTCAAGGGCTCTAGCGCGCAGGCTCAGTAGTTGTGGTGCACAGGCTTAGTTGCCCCGCAGCGTGTGGGATCTTCCTGGACCAGGACGCGAACCTGTGTCGCCTGCATTGGCAGGTGGACTCTTAACCACTGCACCACCAGGGAAGTCCCTTGCTTTGACTTTTGCCATCACCAGAAACCTCTGATTCAAGGGTCTAGATTATGATCTCAATTAATTAATTAAAATATTTACTTACTTAAATATTCATATCTTCATTTTGTGGTTTTCTTATAGATTCTCTCCAGAAACAGCCTCCAGAAGAGGGTTAAGCACAGCGGAAATTAATGCAGTGGAAGCGATTCATAGAGCTGTGGAATTTAATCCTCATGTTCCAAAAGTAAGGAATTTTATGATGGAAATACTACTTTTATTAAAGTTAATCAAATTGATAACAGTGTGTAGACCAAAGTTTGGGTCTTTATAATTTGAGGCAGAACTGCTTTAGTCTGCTATATTTTGATACTTGGTGTTTGCCTTAAAGGGAATGTTAAAAAGCATTTAGAAAGGTGGATAGGAGCAGTATTTCAATATAGGCTTTATAATTGCTGTCAAAATAAAATTTGAAGTATGTTCACTTAGCTGTTCCTTTTACTATAGTTATAGAGAAGAAATAAAATGGCTTGATCCTAATAAAAGATTATTCATATTTCAGATGATTAAATCAAATTTCCTGTTACTGTAAAAGCTTTTTACATCTAGACAGATGTCTGGGTTTTGAATGAGGGCTGGGTGGACATAGACTGAAGACAAATAGATTAAAATAATCAATGTTAGGAAACAGATGTGGAAGTTCCCAGAAAAACTGCTAAGCTGATGTTTATTTAGTCCCAGACGATACTGTACTTATCTCATTTGTCTTTATATTGTACACCTTGCAGAAATACAGATTGTTGGTTAATCTTTGTGTGTTATCACCCAAAATGAAATTTTGGGTTTTAAAAACAATGCCCCAAGTTAGGAAGTATAGAATAGTCAAGAATATGCCTTTATTTAAAAATGTATTTGTAACTTTTGATTCCAGTATAATATGTTAGTAGAATTTGGAAACTAGTAAACATTAAAGAATTAACCTCTAAAAGATAATCTCCAAGAAATAAAAGTTGTAAGCCTGTTAGAGTAAGTAAAGACAGAGTCAAGAATATTACTGAAATCTAAGAATGAGAGTCAAATACTTATGCCATTCTCTCATTAAGTGAAATGATCCCATAAATTTAAATAAAAATTTTAGTGTGAATTGTAATATGTTACAGCAAAATATGAAAAACAGAAATGTATATCTTAATGATTTCTTATAAAGCAAATGAGTGGAAACTACCACTGAGGTCAAGAAACAACATTGTCAGCCCCCAGAAACCCACCTGCCCTTTCCCAATTACAACTTCTTGCTTCTTGCCTGACGGTAACCACCATTCTGACATTAAGTATGTTCACCACCTTCTTTTCTTATATTTTTGGTCGATACTTTTCCTTTATTGCTGGCTTTATAAGACAAGTTAAGGAGTGGTCCCTTTTTTATCATTCTCTGGAATAATCTGTGTGAAAATTATTGCTGCCTTCAGTAATTGGCAGAATTTGCTGATAAAGCCATCTGATTCTGGATTTTTCTTTGTAAGAAGGATTTTCATTATAAATTTCATATCTTTAATGGTTTAATTACAAATTCAATTTCTTTAATCATTCCATAACTATTCACATTTCTTCTTTCTTCTTGTGTTAGTTTTTGGTAAGTTGTATTTTTCTCGGAATTTATTTCATCAAAATTTTCAACTTTATTGGCGTAAAGATTTCATAAAATCCTTTTATTACCTTGTTAATATGTGCAGGATCAGTTGTAACATCCACTTTTTAATTTATAACACTGGCTACCTTTTTTTTTCCCCCTCTATTGGATTCCTCAGGGACTTATCAATTTTATTAGTCTTTGCAAAGAACCAAGCTCTGGCTTTGTTGATCTTCTGTACTATTTGTTTTCTAGTTCATTCATTTCTGCTCTTTATGGCCTTCTTTTTTTTTTTTTTTTTTTAGTTCATTATTTTTTATTAGCGAGTTGTATTTCGTTATGTAAATATACCACAAATTTGCTTAATTACTAGGTTGTTTCCGGTTTGAGATTATTCTGAATAAAGCTAGTATGATTATTCTTAATGTAGTTTTTTTTTTTTAATTTATTTATTTATTATTTTTTGGGGGGTACACCAAGTTCAATCATCTGTTTTTATACACATATCCCCGTATTCCCTCCCTTCCTTGACTCCCCCCACCCTCAAGTCGACCCCACCCTATGGCCTTCTTTCAACTTTCTTTGGCCCCATTTTATTTTTTTTTTATTTCTCATATCTTCTTATAAAGGTACTTAACTCATTAATTTTTAGTCTTTCGTCTTCTGATATATCCATTTAAGTCTATAAACCTCTAAGTACAATTTTAACTACATACTATAGCATTATTTTTTATATAATTTAGTTAAAAATATTTTCTAATTTCGGGCTTCCTAGGTGGCGCAGTGGTTAAGAATCCGCCTGCCAATGCAGAGGACATGGGTTCGATCCCTGCTCCAGAAAGATCCCACATGCTGCGGAGCAACTAAGCCCGTGTGCCAAAAAAAAAAAAATATTTTCTAATTTCCACTATGACTTCCTCTCTGATTTAGAGGTATATTTATTTCATTTAGAGACTTAATTCTTAACTTCCAAACATATGAAGATTATCTTTTTATCAGTGATTTCTGGCATAATTACATTATGGCCAGAGAACGTGCTCTGTGTGGTTTCACCCCTGTGAAACACTTTTCAATTATTGAATTTCTGTTTATTTTTCACCTCTCATATTATTTATAGTTTTGAATTCTCTGCTAAAAGTTGGAATATAATCTATTGTTTCTTTGAAAATAATTTAGTTATCTTAAAGTCTTTCTCTGGTAATCCCAATATCTAGAACTTCTCCGCATCTGTTTTTTTTTTTCTTTTTTAATTAATTAATTTACTTATTTATTGGCTGCATTGGGTCTTTGTTGCTGTGCGCAGGCTTTCTCTAGTTGCAAGAGAAGCTCTCTAGTAGGCAAGCAGGGCCTACTCTTCGTTTGGGCGTGGGCTTCTCATTATGGTGGCTTCTTTTGTTGTGGAGCACGGGTTCTAGGTGCGCGCGCTTCAGTAGTTGTGGCATGTGGGCTCAGTAGTTGTGGTTCATGAGCTGTAGAGTGCAGGCTCAGTAGTTGTGGCGCACAGGCTTAGTTGCTCTATGGCATATGGGATCTTACCGGACCAGGGCTTGAGACTGTGTCCCCTGCATTGGCAGGCAGATTCTTAACCAGTGCATCACCAGGAAAGTCCTCCATATCTGTTTTTATTATCTGTTTTTTTCTGCTGCATCATATTCATATTGTCTTTTCTCTTATACCTGATTTTCTTTGACTGTGTGCCAGATATTTTACTTGAAAAATTGTAGAAATAGCTTAAAACCTCTGATAATATCATATTCCTTCAGAGAGGATTTTCTTTGCCGATAGATGCCTAGAAGAAGCACTAGCAAGACAGGATCACCTTAATTCAGTTTCAGGGATTGATATTTTCTGATCTAGCCAGATGACTTGAAACTGGACTGCAGTCCGTGAAAGTTTTAATTTATTTCTGGTTCACTCTTATTCCTTTTTTTTTTTTTTTTTAATTTTATTTATTTATTTATTATTTTTTGGGGGGGGGTACACCAAGTTCAATCATCTGTTTTTATACACATATCCCCGTATTCCCTCCCTCCCTCGAGTCCCCCCCACCACCCTCCCTCGAGTCCCCCCCACCCTCCGCGTCCCAGTCCTCTAAGGCATCTTCCATCCTCAAGTTGAACTCCCTTTGTTATACAGCAACTTCCCACTGGCTATCTATTTTACAGTTGGTAGTATATATATATATCTGTGCTACTCTCTCGCTTCGTCTCAACTTCCCCTTCACCCCCTGCCCCCTCCCAAACCTCGAGTTCTCCAGTCCATTCTCTGCATCTGCATCCGCATTCTTGTTCTTGTCACTGAGTTTATCAGTACCATTTTTAGATTCTGTATATGTGAGTTAGCACACAATATTTATCTTTCTCTTTCTGACTTACTTCACTCACTCACTCTTATTCCTAAGATGCAGCATTTCAGGGTCCCAATCCAATCCTGAGGGTTTTGCCAGGGCTCTTACTCTTGACAGGCCTTGAACTTCGAGTTTTGTTCCTCTAGCTTTATGAAACTGGCAGAAAGGCTGAACAGCCTCCTAGCCATCTTTTCCAGAATTGTCAAATGTCCCTATAGTAAAATAAGCACCAGGTATGGCTTACTTCTCTGATTTCTGCCTTCTTTGGGCTGTGGCCTGGTAATTCTTTACCTTTTGTTAATTCTCTGATGTATTTGATTTAGTTTTTTAAAATCAACAGCTTTTCTAGCTGTCTGGGAGGGTTGATCTGGGTTACCCAGTCTTGTACTGAAAACATAGGTCTAAAAATACTTTTATATGAAATGTTCTGCTCTCTCATGCTGCAGAGTGGTTAAGAGAACAAATTCAGCAACTAAACTGCCTACATTTGAATTATGGCTCCACTACTTCCCAGTTGTACTACCTTGGACAAGTGATTTAACTTCTTTAGACTTAAGTTTTCTCGTGTGTAAACTGGGGGTAATATTAGCTATCTCTTAGAGTTGTTATTGAGATTAAATGAGTTCATATCTTTAAAGTGCTTAGAAGAGTGCCTAACACGTAGTAAGCTTTACAGAAGTAATTGTTATTATTACCTAGGATGGGGTGGAAATCTGTTCCTTGTGTGAGGAGATAAGCAGCAATTATTAATCAGAACTATTCAAATTAAATATACCATTGATGTCTAAAAATTTTATTTAATTCCCACTCAAAATAACAAAATACAGACTATCTGCTCCCTATGGTGGTTCTTTTCTGCTTTAAAATCCCTGTTATGTAAAATGTATTCTCAGTAATAGTAATTCTGATGGTGTGCATTGTGCATTGGTTTTCAGAACTACTGCGGGAGGCACATAGCTGAGGGGAGAGTAGCAGAAATCCCAGGCATTTGCCCAAATTATAAAATTAAATTGTTGGATATGTAATGTATATTAATCTTCATATTGAATCTAAATGTATATCTTCATATTGAATCTGTCTAAATAATCTGTGATGCTTTTAGTGATGCTTGTTTTGAGTTTAAAAACCTACACACACATACACTGAAATACTACAAAACACTTTGTAGAGAAATTAAAGAAGACCTAAATAAATGGAGACATATACCATGTTTGTAGATTAGAAGACTTGGTATTGTTAAGATCACAGTTCTACCCAAATTGATCTATAGATTAAATGCAATTCCTATTAAAATTGTAGTAGACTTGTTTATAAAAATTGACAAGCTCTTTCTGAAATTTATGTGGAAATGCAAAGGATCTAGAATAGCCAAAACCATTTTGAGAAAGAACAACAAGGTTAGAGGGATTTATGCTACCCAATTTCAAGACATTTTTAAAGCTACAGTAATTAAGGTAATATAATATTGGCGTGAAGGTTGAAATGTAGATCAGTGAAAGACAACAGAGAATGGTGAAATAAACTCATATAATTTTGGTCAGTTGATTTTCAACAAGAGTTCCAATGCAATTCAGTGGGGAAAGAATAGTCTTTTTCAACAAATTGTGCTGATTGTGCTGGAACAATCAGGTATCTATAAAAAACAAACAAACAAACAAACCTAGACCCTTTCCTCATGGCAAATGAAAAATTAACTCAAAATGTATCACAGCTCTAAATGTAAGAGATAAAATTATAAAATTTCTAGAAGGAAACAGAACTTGGGTTAGGCAGAGATTTCTTCAAAAACATCATCAATAAAGGAAAAAAACTGATAGATTGGACTTCGTAAAATGTTTGCTCTTTGAAAGTTATCATTAACAAGAGGGAAGGATAAGCCAAATGACTACAGGTCATTTATCTCTTAAAGTTCAATATCCAGAATTTATAAAGAACTCTTATAAATCAATAATAATAGGACAAACAACTCAATTAAAACATGGACAAAGGATTTGAGTAGTCACTTCATCAAAGGAGGTATATGAATTAGCCATCAAAGAAGGCACATGAAAAGATATTCAGCATCATTAATCATTGGGAAAATATGAATTAAAACCACAGTGTGATACTACTTTATATCCACTAGAATGGCTATACTCACAAAGACTGACAATATGGGGTGTTGGCAAGAATGTAGAGAAAATGCATATGTTGCTGCCAGGCATGTAAAATAGTATAGCTACTTTGGAAAACAGTTTCGCAGTTAAACATATACTTACCATATGATCCATCAATTCCATTCCTAGGTATTTACCCAAGAGCAATGAAAACATGTCTATACAAAGACTTGTATGAAAGTTTTCATGGCAGTATTATTCACAATAGCAAAAAATTTGAAATAGTCCAGACAGGAGAATGATTAAGAAATTTTGATATATCCACACAATGGAACACATCTTAGCACTAAAAAGGAACAAAGTATAAGTACATGCAACAACATAAATGAACCTCAGATACTTTATGCCAAGTGAAAGAAACCAGACACAAAAGACAAGATATTGTATGATTGCATTTATATGAAATTTCTGGAGTAGGTAATACTATAAACACAAAAGCAAATCAGTGGTTCCCTGGGGGTAGGAGTGGAGATTGACTGCAAACAGGCATGAGGGAACTTTTTATGGTGATGGTTGTACAACTGTATAAATTTACTAAAAATCATTGAACTGTGTACTTAAAATGATGAATTTTGTGATATATAAAGTATACGTCAGTAAAACTGTAAAATATATTATTTAATTAAATATAAATATATATTTAATTACTATATGCTGCAACCTTTAAAAATCATTTTTAGCCTCAATAAAGCCTTGCCTGAAGAAAACCATTTTTATTTACAGGTGAAAACTTTATTTTTTCCTCTCACCTAAATATCAAAGCCAGTTAACAATTCAACTCTTATCAGAATATCCAGCTAAGTAGAGTGGTGCTATAACCTTAAATTATTGTTTGTGGATAGGCAGTTTAAGTTGGGTGTTATCAAGCAGGATAATTTTTAAGCTTTTGGGGGGGAAATTTTATGCTCCAATAATTTGGATAATAGCCCATTTATATAACATTAATGTTACATGAATTGGGAGAGTGCTGGAATTTGTGGCTGTTTTTGCTAGGGTTTACAAGTTACGATGTATGTACAGACATTCTCTCTCTCTCTCTCTCTCTTCTGTTATAGTCTCTATTCCCAAATCTCTCAGTTGGAACCAGCAAACGTAAAGGGCTTTAGGGGTTCTTTTCTTCAGACTACAACCATGGGTCGTGATAACTTACTTAACCTAATGAGCAGTGACAAATATATATTTATATATTTTTTTAAATCTTCTTTTATTCTTACAAAGTTACTATGCAAATTTTCAAATGTTGTATGAATCTTACCAGTAAAATGACAAATTATGAAACTGTTTTAGTAGGAACTAGTTTGGCAACTTTCCACATAACAACAATAGAAATGGCTGTAGGTCTAGAGCTGAGCAATTTGTTAAAGCTGGAAACTATTAGAAGTGCAGTAGAAAAAGATCACATAAATCTCTTCAGGCTATGAATTTGCTTTAGGTATTTCATCAGTATTGATTGCTTATACAGATTTTTTTAATCTACTGAATGAATTTCAGTATACAGTAACTGTGATAGTAAAAGATTAGAACAGCATGTTTTCATAATTTTTGACTTGTTCTTCATTACCTAGGTATGGCTTTTGTTCAATAAACATCTTATTTTAGGTACCAAACAGGAAAAAGATTGTGTATCTTTCACACAATATTATGATAGAATATATCTATCATATATAAATATATTTATATTTTTAGATATATTTAGATTTATATTTTATAGAATATAAAAATATTATGATAGAAAATATTTCATACCTTTTAAATATTCCATAGCATCCTGTTTCAGTCATTCGTATTATGTCTCATATTTATTATCCAATCATCAAGAAGTTTTATAGAAGGTATTTTTTAATTGAAATAATTCACCTACCATAAATTCACCCTTTTAAAGTATACAATTCAATGGCTTTTAATGTATTCATAAGGTTGTACAATCATCACCACTCTCTAATTCTAGAACATTTTTATTACCCCCAAAAGAAACTCTGTACCTATTAGCAGTCACTCCCCATTCCTCCTTCCCCAAATCCATGACAACACAAATCTACTTTCAGTCTCTATGGATTTAGAATTATACAATATGTGGCCTTTTCACTTAGCATAGTAGCAGGTTATCAATACTTCCTTTCTTTTTATGGCTGAGTAATAATCCATTGTATGGATATACCACATTTTGTGTGTCCATTCAACAGTTGATGGGCGTTTAGTTTGGTTCCTCTTTTTGCGTATTATGAGTAATGCTGGTAAGAATATTTATGTGCAAGTTTTTGTGTGGACACATGGTTTCACTTCTCTTGGGTATATGTCTAAGAATGGAATTGATGGATCATATGGTAATTCTCTATGTTTTTTGAGAGATTGCAAGACTTTTTCGAAGTTGGCTGTGCTATTTTGCATTGCCATCAGCAGTTTTTGAGGGTTACAATTTCTGTACATCTGTGCCAACAGTTGTTATTGTCTGGCTTTTGACTATAGTTGTCCTGGTAGGTGTGAAGTTGTATCTTATTTTGATTTTGATTTGTATTTCCTTAATGACTAATGATGTTGAAAGTCTTTTAATATGCTTATTGATCATTTGTATATCTTTTTTTTTTAAAGAATTTTATTTATTTATTTATTTATTTATTTATTTTTGGCTGTGTTGGGTCTTTGTTGCTGCATGCAGGCCTTCTCTAGTTGCGGCAAGTGGGGGCTACTCTTCATTGTGGTGCTTGGGCTTCTCATTGCGGTGGCTTCTCTTGTTGTGGAGCATGGGCTCTAGGCACGTGAGCTTCAGTAGTTGCAGCACATGGGCTCAGTAGTTGTGGTGCATGGGCTTAGTTACTCCGCGGCATGTGGGATCTTCCTGGACCAGGGCTTGAACCCATGTCCCCTGCATTGGCAGGCGATTCCTAATCACTGCACCACGAGGGAAGTCCCAGTATCTTTTCTAATTATGGTTTTCTCCACATATATGCCCAGGAGTGGGATTGTATATCTTCTTTGGATAAATACAAAGTCCTTTGCACGTTTTTAAATTGATGTTTTTATTATAAAAACTGTTCTTTAACATTATTATTATAGTTGGCTGTTGACGTTCTTGATTGATATGATCCAAAACCACTGCGTATCGCCATAGTTGAGAAATACCAGTATAACACAATTTTACCCATGAAATGAAAACACAAGGATTGGTCATGAACCTTGCTGAGATATGGATGCTGAAGAGTCAGCTAGGGTTATTCATTTGGTAAGTTACTCACATGTGTGCACAAGCCTCAGAGCACGAGATTCAAGTTTGTGCCTTAGCAAAATTATGACTTTATAAATCATGGATGTTTAGAAATACCACAGATGATTGAAATCGTAAATATTAAATCTACAAATATCAGTGATTTACTATAGATGTAATTGTTCTTAGTATGACACTTTACACATCAGTTAGAATAATATTGTCTAACTTCAGGATCTAGCAATAGCTTGCTGCAATATTTCATTGAAGTTTTTTTTTTTATTAGCATACTACCACCAAACTCTTCTAAATTTTATTATTTTTCGATTTAAACTTGAAATAGTTGCCTTAAAAACAAAATCACAGAATAGAAAGTCCAGAAATGTATCCATATGTATTTCGTCATTTGGTTTTTGAGAAAAGCACCAATGCAATTTAGTGGGGAAAGGAAACTCTTTTCAACAAATGGTGCTGGAACATCTGGATGTCTGAATGGGGAAAAATCATGAAATATTCTCATAGCATACATAAACATTAATTTGAGATGGGTCATTTACCTAAATATAAGAGCTGTCTAGAAAAAAACATCTAAGAATATCTTTGAAATTTTGGGATAGACAAAGATTTCCTAGGACACAATAGGCACTTAACTGTAAGAGAAAAAATTCTGAATTGGCCTTTTCAAAACTTTAAAATTCTTCTCACTGATGACAGTGTTAAAAAAAATGAAAAGGCAGGGAATTCCCTGGTTGTCCAGTGGTTAGGACTCCGTGGTTTCACTGCCGAGGGCATGGGTTCGATCCCTGGTTGGGGAACTAAGATCCCTCAAGCCATGTAGTGTGGCCAGAATAAATAAATAAAAATTAAATCTTCATCATTTAAAAAAAAATGAAAAGGCAAACCACAATCAGGAAAAAAAATATTTCTACTTTGTTTGACAAAGGACTCGTATCCAGAACATATACAATGACAACTTTAACGTGAAAAATGATCAAAAGCCTTGAACAGATACTTCAGAAAAGAAGATATTGGAATGTCCAATAAACACATAAAGAGGTGCTCACCATCATTGGTTATCAGGGAAATGCATTGTAAAATTACGAGGTATCATGCCAATCAGAATGGCTGTAATTAAAAATACTGATAAAATATTGGTAAAAATGTGGAACATTTAGAACTCTAATACATTTGCTGCTGAGTATATAAAATGATACAACCACTTCGGCAATTTCTTATGAAATTAAACATATACCTCACCCTATGACTCAGAAATTCTACTCCAAGGTATACATCCAAGAGAATAAAAATTTGTTTAGCAATAAAAAGAAAAGAACTGATACAGCAAAACATGGATGAATCATAAAATATAGTGGTGTACGAAAGAGTATATATTGAATGACTCCATTTATATGATATTTGAGAAAAGGCAAAAATGATCTATTGTGGTAGAAATTAGAACAGTAGTTGCCTCCGGTGGTCAGGGTAGAGGTATTAACTGGAATGGAGAACTCTCTGGGGTGATGGTGTTGCTTGTCTGCATTTTTTTAAAACTCTTTGAACTGCATACTTAAGACCTGTGCATTTTACTGTTTTTATATTATACCTCAATAAAGAAAAAAGAATCTGACCAACATGGAAAGTACTGTCAAAGTATCATGCCTCCTGGTTAAATGAGATGATATATGTGAAGTTCTTAACACAATGAGTGTCAGGCAACAGCAAGGATTATTACAGCTGTCATTGCTTTATTATACCCTGTTACCATTTTCTCTTCCTGTTTAAGCTATTCTAGTATGTCCTCCTTCCTTGTGAATATTATTTTATGGCTTAAGAATGTATAAGATTTAGGGATTCCTTTGTTGTGATGGGGTGAAGGTAAAGATAGGTGAGACAGTTAGGAAGTAACTAATTTGAATTACTTAATACCCTGAGGACAATTTATTTTTGTCGTATAGAAGAAGCCCTTGAAGGAAGAGTGACATAGAACATTTAAAAACAAAACAATAACAAAAACTTGTTTAGTAAATCTCTACAACTTGGGTACATGTTTAGGAATATGTTACTTATAGCTTTTTAAAATTATTATTTCTTATTTTACAATAAAACTGGTTTTGGTATTGTGCTGCTAAGAAAGTAGACCATGCCAGGAGGCCTTTATAAGTGCTAGGGGAATTTTAAAGATAAATCTATACATAAAAGGTAAAATCCATTCTGGCTGATCTGAAATTGAAGCTTGTAGGATGTTATGAGTCCCATCCTTCAGAGAAGATGCTAGGTCTTTAGCAGCAGGCTTACATTTCTTTGGCCAAACTACCTGTATTATAGCATCATATGTAAAAGATGACGGAAACGGGCACTCAGTTGAGATCCTGAGTGGCATAGCAGGAGTACAAGGAGAAAAGAGAAGTGGTATTAAAGTCTGTGACCCATACTTTGAGCACAGTGAGGCCTTTGCCTTTCCATTATATTGTACTGTGGCCCAGGTGGAAGGGCCATATGAAATGCTTATCTCTTGAGGTGCTGCTCTGTAGGATGATGTGGAAAGTAGTTTTCCTGAGGCACATGCCTGTTTAGCCTCCCTTTCCTCTCCTTTTAATATAGGATCACTTTCCCTTTGCTCCTGAGGCTGCTAGGTAGTATCATGTTTTCTTTCAGTTTATTCATACAGCAGTTCTGTTTACTTTCTATCTGGGAACTTTCTTTAGTCTCGCCTATGATGTACCTCCAGGTGGAATCTTTGCATTCGGCCTGCCTGTCCAATCTCATAGAATGTGCGCTGAGAAAACTAATTGCAGAGATAAATTGGTTCTTGATGTGCATGACTGATCAAGAGCAAAGTACCTTAATTTCAGATGCCTTCAGAGAGATTTTCCTTTAACCTCTGCTTTTAAGAGGAAGATTATAAAGCATTATCATTACTTCAGGTCAGAATTATATTGCTTTTGGTCAAAAGCTGTTGTAAGATTTGCAAAGTAATAGAAACAAAGTAATCTAGAGATAAATTATAAAGATCAAAGCAATTCAAAATTAAAGTGAATTTGAGTGTGAGCATAGGTATGGATTTAGAGTTATAAAAGAAACCATCAGACCATACATCATAATGTCTTTTTAACTATAGGTTCCAAAGTAGCTTTAATCTTTAATATTTTCTGTGAAAAGCAAGAAACTTGAGTAATTATTTGAGTATATTGTCCATAGTTGAATACTAGTTAAAATTGGCCCAAGCAATTTCTGATTTATTCCAGATATAACAAGGTGATTTGGAGGTAATATGGAAGGCCCTGCAGCACATACTAGGTACCAGTCTTTGACTATATTGTATTTGCTGATAATTTCCAAATATGTATCTTTTAACTCTGACTTTCTTCCTTGTCTTTAGACTTGCATTTCTGTCTAGTTGTGGAAATTTTTACTTGGATATCTAATAAGTACCTCAGACACTTTAATGTGTCTGAAACTGAATTTTTAAAAATTTATTTTTTAGTTGCTTCTCCAACTTGCCTCTCCTTATTTCTATATTTTGATTTATGGCTTTATTATTCTCTTCTCTAATTAACCTTTACTCTGCCCTTTCCAAATTACCCACTCGTATTATGATCTTTGAAATGTATTTCAGATCTAGCCACCAACTCCATCCCCACTGTCACTGCTCATTGCACACCTTTACTACCTATTCTTTTAAAAAATTATTGTTATAAAAGCAATGAATACTTTTTTAAAAAAAATTCAGACCCTTTCGAAGTTTATAAAGTAAAAAATCCCTTTTTTTTATCTCCTAATTCTACTTCTCTCACATAACCCCTGTTTCTGTTTGGTGTGTATGTTGCCAGACATTTTCTTTGCATTTTTAAACATACAGATATGTGTAGAAATACAGTAATCTAAAATACTGTACCATCTTTTGCTTGGGCTATTAAAACAGTTTCCTCAGTGGTCTCCCTGCCATCAGCCCCTCTCTACTCTGGCCATTGCCAAAGTTATCTATCTAAATAGCAAATCTTAAAAGAGCTCTGCTTGTTCCCTATTGCCTATAGGATAAGGACCAACCCCTTAGTATTGCATGTATAGAAACCTTTCTTGGTCTGGGCCCAGTATCTGTCTCCAGCCTCACTCCTTGCTGCTTCTGCCTTGTTCCTTACCTCCAGCGCTACTATTTCCTGGATTGGCCAGGTCTCATTATGACTCCCTACCATTTTACCTATGCTCAGTCTCTTCTCCACCTGGCAAGTTTCTACTCATTCTTCAAGATCCTGCTCATCTGTTGCCTCCTTTATAGAGGTGTCTTTCGCACTTTTCCCAAGCAGAGATAATGGCTCTTCCCTCTATTTCTTTCGTACCTTAAGCATATCTTTTTTTTCCCCCTGGGGTGGTGGGGTGAGTGGTCTGTATGTCTTTCCCTTAGTTATTTGTTATTTGTGAGCTTTTTTAAAAAGTAGGACTCCTGTCTTAGCATCATTTTATGTCTGATAGTCTACTTAGCACATAACAGGCATTCAATAAATGTTTGGTAAATAGAAGACATGTTTGTAATTTAAATCTGCATTACTATAAAGACCTATCTAAGGTAAAGAAAATAAAATTTTAGATCCCATCATGTTTTATGCCATTTAATATTTTGTGAGTTTTGCTACATTGTGTTACTTTGGACCTTTTAAGGACAGTAGTACAATTTCAGCATGACCTTATTTCTTAACTTATAAAAGAACTCAGCTTTTAATGGAATACTATACTGTATTTTAAATGAGTTAGATCTATATAGAGACAGGAAGAGACATACAAGATATATTGTGAAGTAAAAAGTGAGTTGTATACAGTTTGATACTATATTTAAGTAGAGTCAGTATGTTGTGCTTAAAAAAAAAGAAATCCAGAAAAACGTAAATCAGATTATTATCTTTATTTCCTCTTTTCTTTTATTCTCCAATCTTGAAATATTCTTTTCTATGTAACTCTGCAATGTTTGCATTTTTCTACTGTAAGCATGTACTTTCATAAGCAAAGAAAAAAGACCCAAACAAATCACCCCTCAGTTTTTAATCTTTCATATTCTTCTTCATACAAAAATAAAGTCTTGATAGCAGAATTTTTTCGTTTTTATGTTTTATTTTTAGTTTGCCCAGAAAGGTAGAAAATATCTTTAAGTAAAAACTGAAATATAGGTATGAGTTTGAAGATATTTTAGCTCTATAATATCAGATCCAGTCAGTTAATAATTATTTTAGGGCCTGCTTGGGTAGTATAATATGCTAGGTGCTGAAGTAGAATATGAAGGATATGGTTTCTATTGTGTAGTAACTTACAGCTTATTCTGGGTAGCAGGAATTCCTAAGTAGCACTTTGTGGAGGAGATAAAATAGGTAATAATCCTATAATTACCTGTTTTAAGTGTATTTTCTTTAACTCAAAATTTTTCTTTATATTTTGAGGGTGAAATTTTATTTCAGTGTCCTATTAAAAACTGAAAACTAAGAATTGCTTTGCTTTAAAGTCAAATTGTAAAGGACATTTACTGATAGGTAAGACATGATAATAAAAGATAAGGTAGCATAAGGAAACAGTTTTTTTAATGATTTAATAGTGAAGATTTTTAATATAAAATCCTGAAGTATCATTTCCTAATAAATGGATCTGTTTGATTACTATTTGAATTGTCAGTTGGATTATTTCTCAGTGAAAGTATAGGTATATAGTTGCTATTCAAAAAAGTATATTTAGATATATTAAGTTGACACCTTTTATAATGTAAGTTTAACTGAATAACTGTTAACTTAATATCTTTGCTTACCGTTTGCTAAGTGGCTACCAAGATAGGGTTTAGTGTAAAGCTTCAGGGTTCTAAAACTCATTGAAAATACCTTGAGATGTTTTTATCTGTAAAATAAAGCAGGACGCTAATAGAAAGGACTTGATTTAAGTATTAAACCTTTCTGAAAATAAGACATTCTTTTTATGATGGAGATTCCGCTGTGATTGCCTCATTTTCTTTGCTTCCTACTGAAGAAGCTCTTAGTGCACTTGCAAAGAGCATAAGGAGTCATGTCAGAGGTCAGCTATTTGAGTCCACTTTCCCACAGCCGCCTGGTGTGAGTGATCTTTTACTGTGTTTTAAAAAAATGGGCAAGGATTAAAGAGGATTAGAAAGAATATTACCCTCCTGAATATAGGCCCAAGGCACTAAGGGTAGAGAACCCAGCCAGGCAGCAAATGGGCTTTGCTTGACCAGGACACAACCTCTGCTGCATTCCTTTAAGAAACTGAATGGGAAATGTTAAGTCCCCAAACTGGATTAGTAAATAATCTCATAGCTTGTGACATCTGCTAAAATAAATTGATGAGCAGACTGCATTCTTATACTTTGAGGAGAGAGCCAGAGACATCAAGACTAAGAATAATTATTCTTTTATCTTTTTGCTTTTTAATTTCAGCTTTATTGGGGTATAGGAATAAGAGTAATTAAAGATGAGCATTAAGCTCAGTAAGTGTTGGAAAGGCACATTCTGTAAACAAAAAAGAAAAATTACTTTAGATGTATTAATACCATGAGTACATGTGTATTGATTAATAACCTAAGGCTTAAAATTTGAAACCACTTCAATTTCTTGTTTTTAGAATTCTTCCTGTTTGTAGTAGTTTTACAAAATGTTTCACAAATTCAGCTGTTTATCTTGTTTATCATATTAGCTTGTGTGACAACCTGAGGAACTTAGAATTTGAAATGTAAGAATATATCTTTTAAGCCATCTTTGAAATGTTTCTCTTTTTAAATTTTATAATAGATGTTAATGTGGTTTGGACCATATGACACATAATTTGGTATCAAATTATTGAAAACCAAAGAGGTTGTTTCAAACCTATTCTTGTAGGGGAGGTGTACTCTGGCCTCAGTCTTTGAAAGAAGTAGTTAGCTAACTAAATATTTTTTAAAAGATTTAAGTTGACCACTTTAATAATAAAGATGATGCACAAGTGGTTAATTTTGAATATTTCTCCATGTAATTAGTATATTTGATTAATGCAGTAACTGTGATTATGCTGCTTTTGTTATGGATTATAATATTAAGTCAAGTATTTTCTTTAAGAGTTTAAGATGGAATTTAATTTCATATGTAAATAAGAATTGATAGGTTATAACTTCTTTAACAGGCACACTCACTTATCTCTTAAATGCATCTTGCACTGTGCTCTCCTGGCTCAAGAGGTCAAGTTGTTCAAGTTGGCCCTGTACATTGAATATGTCCTCTTATTTTTCTCCCCACATATACCCCCCAGTCTGCTCATCTACATTCCACTTGTCTTTTATATCAGCTCAAATCCCAGATTCTATCAAGTGGTTTAAATCGTAATTAATACCTCTTAAACATAGAATTACCATATGACCTAGCAATTCCACTCCTAGGTAACCCAAGAGAAATGAAAACCTTTGTTCACATAAAAATTCATACACAAATGTTTATTGCAGCATTATTCATAATAGCCAAAAGGTGAAAACCAAATGTCCATCAAATGATGAATGGATAAACAAATGTGGTCTATCCATACAATGGAATATTATTCAGCCACAAAGAAGAATGGGGTACTGATACATGCTACAACATGGGTGTATGCTCAGTAAACCAGTCACAAAAAACCATATATTATGTGATTCTGTTTGCATGAAATATCTGGAATAGGCAACTCTATAGAGGCAGAGATTATATTAGTGGTTGCTTAGAGATGAGAGGGATTGTGGGTGTATTGAAATGTGGTTGATTTATAATGTTGTGTTAATTTCTACTGTAGAGCAAAGTGATTCAGGTATATATATATACACACTCTTTTCCATATTCTTTTCCATTTCATAAATCCATCCTGTGATTTATCATAGGATATTGAATATAGTTCCCTGTGCTATACAGTAGAACCTTGTTGTTTATCCATTCTTTGTATAATAGTTTGTTTCTGCTAATCCTAAACTCCCAATTTATACATCCCCCACCCCCTCCCCTTGGCAACTGTAAGTCTGTTCTCTGTGAGTCTGTTTCTGTTTCATAGAAGTTCATTTGTTCATTCTGTTTCATAAAAGTTCATATTTTAGATTATACATGTAAGTGATATTATATGGTATTTGTCTTTCTCTTTCTGACTTACTTCACTTAGTATGATATTCTCTAGGTCCTTCCAGGTTGCTGCAAATGGCATTATTTCATTCTTTTTTATGGCTGAGTAGTAATCCATTGTACATCTGCACATCTTTATCCATTTATCTGTCAGTGGACATTTAGGTTGGCCATTGTAAATAGTGTTGCAGTGAACATTGGGGTGTATGAATCTTTTCAAGTTATAATTTTCTCCGAATATGTATCCAGGAATGGGATTGCTGGATCATATGGTAAGTCTATTTTTAGTTTTTTGAGGAACCTGCATATTGTTTTCCATAGTGGCTGCACCAGTATACATTTGGGGTTTCCCTTTCAAGTGATGAAAATGTTCTAAAATTGTGGTGATGGTTGCACATATCTCTGAACATACTAAAAACCATTGAATTGTGTACTTGAAATGGGTGAACGTAAAGTATGAGAATTGTATCTCAATAAAGCTGTTATTAAAAACTAAACTAAAAAATGAATACCTCCTATCCATATTCCTATATACATCTATACCTCTAGAGAAGCACTTACCATAGTCTGGTTATAATTTTTAACTTAAGAAGTCTGTCTTTCTCGGGAGTTCCTTGGTGGTCCAGTGGTTGGGACTCTGTGCTTTTACCTGCCAAGGGTCCAGGTTCGAACCCAGATCGGGAAACTAAGATCCCACAGGCCATGCGGCACGGCCCGAAAAAAAAAAGAAAAAGAAAAAGAAACCTGTCTTTCTCATTACATTAGGAAGCTCCAGAGAATAGTGTTTTGGCATTCCCTAACAAGCATAGTACTTTGCACTTAGTAAATATTAATTTAATTGAACTTAATTAAATTCCTTCCCTGTAGAAGGGGAATAGAGAAAAAAAATTGTTGCCACAATGTGTTATTCCAAAATTGTGTTATGTAATTTTTTTACGCTTATTCTTTTTTGGAAAGGTAAATAATTTCCTCCCACATTATTTCCTCAGCTTGAGTTTCCATTTTGTATTTAGTAAAGTCATACATAAGCAATTTATTACCTTATTGTTACTTATAGGAATATTCTAGTCTTTGGAATTTGCACTTATATAAGCATTTTATCAGTAGGACCTTCATGTCATTTCAACTAGCTTAATGTTTGTTTTTTTAAATCAAATTAACTTTATAAAATTTGAATCTATGCTTTTGTGGATATTTGAATTTAACATAGTTTTCTTTTTTTCTGTGGTGTGTCTATGTATGTATGTTATTTTTCTAGTACTTACTGGAGATGAAAAGTCTCATTTTACCTCCAGAACACATTCTGAAACGGGGTGATAGTGAAGCAATTGCCTATGCTTTCTTTCATCTTCAGCACTGGAAGCGAATAGAAGGTGCTCTTAATCTGTTACAGTGTACGTGGGAAGGCAGTAAGTATTTTTTCCCAAATGCAACACTAATCTTTCTGACTATTCATTGCATTCACAGGCAGTCTTTTTTTAATGAGACTGTCTGAGTTTCCTTAAGGATTTGTTGTTCAGATTGGTTTCAAAGTGAACTCAGTGGTGTTTATTGGTTTATTGGTACAAGAAATGTGTAATGTGCTTATGTTAATGCCACATTTAGGAAAAGCAGAATGAGAAACTGTTTGGGTATTCTGCTGTATGTTCATTTAAACTAAATATTTACAAGGAAAGAAAATGAAAACTTATATACCTTCATTTGTAAGTTCTTAAAATGTGGCTAGCTATTGTTCTAATATTTTTTAAATTGGACTTTTTTGTTTTTTTTGGTTTTGGTTTGAGATGTGTGCAACATGAAACTATTTTCCTCATTACTGATATCAACTTGATTCTTTAAATTTTTTTTAAATTGTGGTGAAATATATATAACATAAAAATTACCATTTTAAACATTTTAAAATGTACAGTTCAGTGACATACATGTACATTGTTGTGCAACCATCACCATCATCCAACCCCAGAATTTTTTCATCATCCCAAACTGAAATTCTGTACTCATTAAAAAATAACCCCGCATTCTTCCCTCCTCCCCCAGCCCCCTGGTACCATTCTATTTTCTGTCCTCTAGGTATCTACAATGTTTGTCCTTTTATATATGGCTTATTTCACCTACCATAATGTTGTAGCATGTGTCACAGTTTTATTTCTTTTCAAGGCTGAGTAATATTCCATTGTAAGTGTATACAAAATTTTGTTTATCCATTCATCCATCAGTGGACATCTGCGTTGTTTCCACCTTTTGGCTGTTGTGAATAGTGCTGCTGTGAATGTGGGTGCATAAATATCTGTTCAAGTTCCTGCTTTCAATTCTTTTGGGCATATACCTAGAAGTGGAATTGCTAGATCATGTAATTTTGTGTTTACTTTTTTGAGGAACCACTATACTCTTTTCTGTAGCAGCTGAATCATTTTACATTCCACTAGCAATGCACAGGGGGTTCAGTTTCTTTATATCCTTGCCAATACTTGTTATTTTCTGGTTTTTTGATAATAGCATCCTAATGGGTGTGAAGTAGTATCTCATTTTGATTTTTTTTAAAATTTTATTTCTATTTATTTATTTATTGGCTGTGTTGGGTCTTCGATGCTGCACACAGGCTTTCTCAAGTTGCAGTGAGCAGGGGCAACTCTTCATTGTGGTGCATGGCTCCTCATTCTGGTGGCTTCTCTTGTTTGTGAAGCACAGGCTCTAGGTGCACAGGCTTCAGTAGGTTGCAGCACACAGGCTCAATAGTTGTGGCCCACGGGCTTAGTTGCTCAGCAGCATGTGGGATCTTCCTGGAGCAGGGATTGAACCCATGTCCCCTGCGTTGGCAGGCAGATTCTTAACCACTACGCCACCTAGGAAGTCCCTCTCATTTTGATCTTGATTTGCATTTCCCTGATAATTAGTAATGTTGAACATCTTTTTATGTGGTAATTGGCCATTTGTACATTTCTTTGGAGAAGTGGATTATTTTCCATTAACTACCAGATCTCTCATTTGTAAGTTCTTAAAATCACCTATTGATAAAAATTCAAAAATAAATTCAATGCTCATTCACTAAAATTGGTTAACCTCCTCAGTTCTCAGACTTTGCACTGAGGCACGTTGGGGTATTGTAGCAAATTAACAAGAGTGCCATGAGATATTTTAAATTTTTACTTTAGACACAGCAATACACCATGTAAACTGTTCCACTGGATAGTTCGTGGTTTCAACATTAGATAGCTCTCCATTCTCTGTTTCTTTCAGTGTTGTCATAGCTGTGCAAAGCTGCGTTTTTGTTAGCTGCTGTGGTTAAAAGAAGTACCACACAAAAATCAGTGTACAACAGGAAATGAGGATGGTGGTGTCCAATGTGATTCCAAGGTTCAAGAAATTATGCAGTGCCCAACAGGCTCATATATCCCATTAGGAAGAAATGATGGTTATTTAAAAATGAAATAACTTTTTTCCTTTAATTTATATGGTTTTGGTTCTTTTATTTTTCAAATCATGGCGAAGTTGTTAGAATAAAAACTTTTAAAGTTGATCAGACCCACTACTTAATAAGTGGAATTGTTAGATATTTCTTTCAGTGTGGGGGCACCATAGCAAATTACTGAGACACGAAGGGCAGCGTGTGTCCTTGAACCAAGAAAATTTGGGAACCTCTGCATTAACATTTTGCTGAGGGTCAGGCACTGTGCTTGATACTGACAGTATACAGATTAATGAAAGCAAGACTACTAAAGCTGAGGAGTTGGATGTTTTGATGTAATTAGACTTTCTTTTGCTTTTTCTCCAGTAGTCTATAAGCTTCTCAAAACCAGATACTCTGTCTCATTCATCTTGTATGTGTCTTCAATGCCTAATGTTCTGTATGGCACATAGGAAGTTTTCAATAAGTATATGATTTATTCTGTATTTCATGAATAATCATCTTGATGAATGATTTCCTAGTGTTGCTGATTTGCTCTGTGACTTTGGAAAAATCACTGTATTTTATTGTAGCAAAATAAAATCCATATTGCAATGAAAGTTTATAGAGCCAGGCATTAAGGGAAAAACAAAAACCTTATCGCAACTTTGATAGTTGAGTAGGTCGATAAGGATGTCTTGTCTAAGAAGTCTGCAGGAGTTGATGATAATCTAGATAAGGGATAGGTAAAATTTTTCTGTAAAGGGCCAGATGGTAAATATTTAGTCTTTGTGGGCCATAGTCTCTGTCACAACTACCCAACTCTTATAGCATGAAAGCAGCCTTATATAATGTATAAATGAACAGGCATGGCTATATTCTAATAAAATTTTATTTACAAAAACAGTGGGCCAGATCTGGCCAAAGGTGACCCCTTTAGATACTTAATTTAGATACTTTGTTGACCCCTGATCTAAATTAAGCTCTGCTCACAGAAAACTTGGTGACAGCTCACATATGAAGTTAGGAGCCATGGAGAACTCTTAGGTTGCCAGTAGTTATGACTATAACAGTTATGTGATTTCCCTAAGAAGTGGAATTCACACATGGAAAGTTAAGTCTTTTGTGTTTGTTATGAGGAAACTGAGGCAAGAAGGACACAGCCAGTCTTATCATCCACTACTCCCTTTAGTTTTATTTCAGCCAGACCATTCACTATTCTCTAAATAAATCTTATTCTTCCCCTTATTTGTTTCTTTGCATGCTTTGTTTCTTTCATCTAAAATGTCTCTCTAAAAAATAAAATAAAATGCTATATGAAAATTTAATAAAAATATGTCTCCAAAATAGCTTTGATTGTAGTAAAGGATGAAAGTGAAATTGAATTGAATGTCAACATAAGTATTTTTTTTCTCTTAGCTTTTAGAATGATTCCATACCCACTAGAGAAAGGCCATCTATTTTATCCTTATCCCAGCTGCACAGAGACTGCTGATAGAGAGTTATTACCTCGTAAGTAAATATTCAAGTTTTCCTAAACTTAAAATTAGTTGTGAGATTGTTTTTCATAGTATTCTACCATTTCAAAAGTACTCTGGTTGAAATTCAGGATACTGTTTAAATACTATTTTAGCCACTTCTTGGATGTAGTTGTATAATTTAGTTCATATACTGAATATTTTTTGGGTGAAATCCTGTGCTAGATGCAATGAAGGACACAAAGATTACAGATATTAAAAAAAAGCAGTCATTTTACAAACAATTAAAGAAGGAATAATACCAATCCTTCACAAACTCTTTTCAGGAAATAAAGGAGAACACTCATTCTGTGAGACCAGCATTACCCTGACACCAAAATCAGAGAAAAGCATTATAAGAAAGCTATAGAAAAATATCTCTCGTGAATATAGACACAAACATCTTCAACAAAATGTTAGCAAATTGAATCTACCAACATGTGAAAAGGATTATACTCCATGACCAATTGGGATTTACTTCACAAATGCAAGGTTGCTTTAACATCTGAAAATATAATAGAATAAAGGACAATAGATGCAGAAAAGCATTTGACAAAAATCCAACACCCATTCATGATAAAAATTCTGAACAAACTGGGAATAAAAGAGAACTTCCTCAACCTGATAAAGAGCATCTATGAAAAACCCACAGCTAACATCATAATTAATGGTGAAAGACTGAATGCTTTTCCAGTAAGATCAGGAGCAAGACAAGGATGTCTGCTCTCTTCTATTCAGCATTGTACTAGAGGTTCTAGTTAATGCCATCAAGCAAGAAAAAGAAATAAAAGGCATTCATGTTCAAAAGAAAGAAGTAAAACTGTATTTATTCATAGATGACATGATCTTCTGTGTAAGAAATCCATAAAAATACTATTAGAACAATAAGTTCAGCAAGGTTATAGGATGTAATATCAATATATAAAACTCAGTTGTATGTTTATATACCAGCAATGAACAATCCAAAATGAAAATTAGTAAACAATTCCAATCACAGTAGCATCAAAAAGAACAAACAATTTAGGAATAAATTGAATAAAAGAAGTGTGAGTCCTGCACACTAAAATCCACTAAATACTGCTGAGAAAAATTAAAGAAAATCTAAATAAATGGAGAGACAGTTCATGTTTATGGATTGGAAGACCCAATATTATTTATATGGCATTTCTCTTCAAATTGATCTATAAATTCAATACAATTCCTACAAATTGACAAGCTGATTCCAAAGTTTATGTGGCAAAGTGAAGGCCCCAAAACAGTGAAAACAATCTTTACAAAGAAGAGTAAAGTTGGAGGGACTTTACTTCCGAGTTTTAAAAAAAGCAGTCAAAGAGTCAGGAGGAGAACCGGAAATACATAGGGTTATGATTGCCGAGAGTGTTTTTGTCTAGCTCCTGCTTTCCAGAAGCCAAACTTTGGAAAGAATAGTCTGTACATTTTTGTCTCAGCTGCATTATCATCCATTCACTCTTTTGCTCTGTGAGCTGGTAGATTTGTTTAATTTTCCCTTTTTTAATTTAACTGATAGGTAAGCATGCTGAAAGTTATAAACACTAGTTTCCTCTTATCAATTTATACCACAGCTTTTACAATTTTGAGTCCATGAGAACTGAAGTCTAGGAAGGAAAGTTGCAGTTTTACAACCATCAGACTTAATGAACTGAAAAGTTCAAACAGATAGATAAAAATTTAGAAGAGTTTATGGAAGTTGGATATGCTGATATTTTTCTCCCAGGGTTTTTTATTTTTGAGTATGTTGCATGTGTGAAATGTCACCCATACACACACATTTGGTGTGTGTGTATGTATATGTGTATGTGTGTATATACTTAAATATTTTATTATGTAATCTATTTAACATATACATACATAGCCTTTATATTTTATATCTCTACATATATGGGGCTAAGATATATTTGTAAGTTATATATAATATGTATATTAGTAAATACATATGTTATGTAAGTGGTAAATGTTGTCGGCTTTCTTTGGGTATAAAAGAGCCACTTCAAACTAGCTTAAAAATAAAGACAATTTGTTGGAAGAAGACTGGATTATCTCAAAGAACCCAAAGGCAACAATTATAGTTGTACCTCAGAAGAGACTAGAACCAGAAACTAGGTTATCAGGATTTCCAGGAGTCAGTTATCTGTATATCTCTCTTTGTCTTTTCAAGTCTCTCCTATTCTCACTCTCTTTTTTTCATTCCCCAACTCCATCTTTTCTTTGTGTGAGCTCTCATTTCTGCTTCTCTCAGTGTATCTGCTTCATTTTTATCTTTCTCTTTACAGTTTGGCTTTCCCTTCTTAGACACTCATGTAGCCAAACTTGATACCCCCATACAGTTGTAAGTTCACGTGTCATCAATTCAGGCAAATAATACAGAATGAAGAATATCGCAATCCCACTTCTAAAATTTCTGGGAGAGTAAATCAGATTTACCTAAGTGTTCATCCCTGATCCAATCAGCTGTGGCTTAGGGACAGATCAGATCATGTAAACAAAATTGCCAGAATATCTCTTTCCCTCTACCTCTCTCTACGTCACAAAACTGACTTGGGAGTCATCATTTTCTAGGCAAGAATGAGAGATCACTAAGGGACACCGTATAGAGTGTGAGAAGTAAACTAAGGGTGAAACATGATGAAAATGTCTAAGGAATGGGTGGCTGATAAGGAGTTGGAAGTTTCAGTGAAGGAGTTGTCAGAGAGACAGAACAAGAACCAGAACTAGACATCCTAGAAACTAAAAAAGGGAAAAATTTCCAAGTGAGGAGGAGTATCCGAGGTATTAAGTAAGGTAATTACTGAAAAGAATCCATTGACGTTGGCAATTAGAAGGTCACTAGTGTTAGGAATTTTTTCTTTCCTATGATGGTGGTGATAGTAGATGTTGTTTTTCCATTTTAATGGGAACAGAGATATTTAAGGCAAAGGAATCTTTAATTGCAGAACATCAATATGCAAGAGTATATTATGTTAGGCTAATACATTTAGCCTAAAATAATGCCCCTCCAAATCATTACAGAGGTTGCCTGATATAAGGCCATCTTTCATAGTGATGTGAATAAAATCAAGGTTGTTATTATTATGTATTGTTAGAGCCATAGGCTGTAAGAACAGAGAGCTTGCTTCTGATATTTCTAGGGTTCTACTCATTTCCAAATTCTAAAAGGTAGGAGTGGAGAGATATTCTGGGTGTTTTAGTTTGATTATGTTGTATATTCTTCGAGTAATTTTTCTGTCTCTGACTATGATAGAATGAACAAATTTTTAATCATGTGGAGTTTTAATACCCAGGAGTACTTAATGTTTTTTGTTTTCAAACCTCCTTCAACCTTGATATGACTTACAGCATTCTGGAATTTGCTTATGAACCTCATAAGTGCAGACTTGAACTATTCCCTTAGTTCACATAGCTATTTAGTTGTCTTTTATGCCTCCTGATAAATTTTTCTCTACAAGCCAGTGATGAAATTTGAACTTAACTTCCAAGAGAGTGTTTCTGTACCAGTCATCCATTATTTTGATGTATTAGTCAAACATTGACTGACAAGTGAATCTGCAGAAAGCAATCCAAAAAGAAATAATTGGATCTCTCCTACAGTATAAAAATTTCATATTTTAGAAAATTATCCTACTAAAGCTATTCAGTTTTCTTCCTTATAAAGTAGGAATAATACTATCTATCTCCTAGGGTTATTGAAAAAAATTAAACTAATATAAATTAAAGCAGTTTGTAAGCCACAAAATGCTACAGTTTAATTAATATTATTAATTTTGCTGTCTTTCACACAAAAGCAATTATAGTAACCATTGGCATATATAAGTATTTGTTCCCTGTCTTTGCAAATATGGTTTGTATCTTTTGATTTGCTGGAAGAAGTTGGCCTCTCATGGCTGAGGGACAGAGCAAAAGGGACTGTTGCTTTTTTGGGTGCTGAAAGCACAATGTTGCCCACAGCTTCTAATGTTTCTAACTTAAAAAAATTCAGATTTGGTGTGCTTTTACTTTAAACATGACTCAAGACTCTGGAAAACTTTCTGGATTTTCAATGAGTTTGCTTTTTGATATATATTTTCTGAAGATAGTATAAGACATAAAAAATATCCTGGCTACTGAAGGAAACTTAGGTGTTAGCTTCTCCGTGAATCATTATGTTTTAAAAAGTTAAATTTATAGCTGACCTTGATTCAGCACTGAATTAGTCATTCTTTACTTATGCAGGATATTACATCACGAATTCCTACGTTTGTCGCCAACCCTGAGCAATCAACTGAAGTCCCAGAATAACTGAGTTTAACAGACATTTATTGAGCACCTACTGTATGCCAATCATTGTTATAGGCTCCTCGGCATTGTCATTCAAGTATTTTCAAATTTCAAATAAGATAAAAATACTTGAATACTATTGGTAATGAAATATCCAATCATTAGAAAAATAATACCTGAGTAAATGTATGAATGTGGTAAAGTAAGACAAGGGACTATTTATGTTCAGAATCCCAGGGCTTTGGTGTTCTGGTTAGATTTTTATAGTGCTCGATGAAATGTGACGTATAGGACACTTATTAATAACTGAGAAAAATTATTAACTGATTGTTCTGGGAAATCTCCAAACACGTCTGTTTCTTGATCTCTGTACTTATCCCTGAGCTCCCAAAGATCAAAAATTATAACACCTTTATGAAGGTCTTACAGTGTTCATCATAACAACTCCATAGCAACTACATTTAGCAACTTATTCAAGAGCACACAGCTAATAAGTGACAAAGCCCGTTTTTAAAACCACCTCAGCATGACTACAATTACTGTTCTTTTCCACAGTGCCATCCTGTTGCCAGCTCCCAACAGTCATCTGGCTATGTAGATGTGCTGTTGATGCTAGAGTAAATAATGGATAACTTCCTCTACCTTGCTTGACCGGAGACTTCTTGTTCTTTTTTTAAAAAACATTTTCCTTTTTGGTTTTTAAAAATAGATTTCACTTGAAAATATTAAAACTGGCTTACAGTGTATTCGGAAATAAAATCCATTTCTTTCTTTTCTGTCTTGCAGCATTTCATCATGTTTCTGTTTACCCAAAGAAGGAGCTTCCTTTTTTCATCCATTTCACAGCAGGACTATGTTCTTCTACAGCAATGATAGCTCTTCTCACACACCAGTTTCCTGAAATCATGGGTGTTTTTGCTAAAGCTGTAAGTATGATCTCAAGGACTTGTGTTGAGTATTTGTAAAAACAGACAAGAAACCATCTCTGATCTGCTTGTGCTAAAACCAGTTGAGCAGTGGAAGATATTTGTTATAGTAAACTACAGGAATTGATTTGTAAAGTTGCTGCCATAAATATGTCAAACATAAGATTTTGATGATTTGAGCTACATTTTTGTTGCTTAGAAGTTTAAAGAATACAATGGGTATAACATTATAAAGTTGGTCTTTGTAGATCACTTTTGGTGGTAAACATAGCCCTTGTTACTAGCTAAAGAATAATCCAGCCCTCTTAAATGCATTTTCTTTAGCATTTAAAAAAAAACTCCTTGTTTTGTACAAAAGCCTTTTGATTTTTCCATTTAAATGAAATCATTAGTTCTAAGGATTTGGTGAATGTTAAATTCAAGAGTGCAACTAGGATGGAGAATAAGTAGGTAAGGTGGGGCAGTTGGGACATTTGCCCTGGGTTTAGAATGTGCCTCTTTACTCAGAAGTTCTCCCTGTTATTATATCTGCGTGTTCTTATTGATCTTCCCAACCTTGGGTGTAGAGCCATATACAGACCTTTATTTTCATTTTACCCTTTAGTTTTGAACTTCCCCATTTCCTGACTCAGGTCCAGAAAGTACTGATATTAGAGTATCCAGTGATTATTTACTTTTCTACATAAACCTATTAATTAATGTCACTGGCTTAAAGCAAAATTACCAAAGATAAGTCCCTTTAAGTCTCCAAGCCTTTTTAAAAATGTGTCTTGCACATCTTTGCATTTTTAGCAAGTAATAAAAGTTCAAACCCAAAAAGAAAATGTGAATTCATTATATTCCCAAATAGAAAAGCACTCAGAACCATAGAAGTACTAGGCCTTACTTGGTAATGTAATGTCTGTATTTGTGTCTATGTGTCTCCATTCTAACTCCCTGTTTCCTCACACTTTCTTTTCCTGCGTTAAGAATAGTTTATTTTGTGCCTTAAAGAATAGTTGGTTTTCTTCTGGCACCAGCAGGGAGAGCACTGGTTTCTCTTTTTCCCTGAAGGTCAACTGTATAATGTGTTAAGTTGCCACTGGCTGTAGGCCTAGGAGTCTGAGACTGCACTTGACTTCAAGTCAGGCTTCAAGAAGGATGACTTTTTACTGTTGTTTGGGGAATATAGATATTTGGGTTGGAAACTTACTCTTCTACTTACTTTTAGTATAAAAAGAAAGCTTATAGTGATCATACCATAACTCTGTTGCCTGCAGTGGTCCTGATTGGGGAGTGAGTGTGTCTCAAACTGAAATGACCTCACTGTGTAATTTGGCATGGAAAAAAATGGACTAGACAGGCAATCCTGTCCATTTAACAACCGGAAAAAAATAATGCAGCTGTGTATTTGAGATCACAGGAAAGCAATGGGAGAGATGGTCCTTGGATTTCTCTCAGGGGAGTGGGAAGGAGGCGAAATAGAGAGAGGAGGGAGATCTAGAATCTGGAGTAGAGATGTAGTCATTGTTAGTAGTGTACTTCCATGAGGTACTGGCTAAGATTAATGTGGAGTATACGCACTGTCTGCTCTATTCATCAGTATTAGTATATGGTGTCTGCCTTTATCCAAGAGATCTCTGATGCACCAGAAAAGCCTTTAAGATTGCATAGCACAAGCTCCCAGCAGTGTCCAAGAGTGAATCATTATACATTTGAAAGTGGAAGCTTCTTTTTTAGACCAAAAGTTATTAATTTACTGTGATTCTAGTTGATGAACAATAAACAGGCATTTGTTGACTATCTTTTGGTATTTGTTGGTGGTATATAGTGTTTAAAATGTGCCTGACAGCAAACTTTTACAGACACATTTTATCCCTGTGGCCTTTACATGTACATTTTAAATTCCTAAAAGTTAAGTATTTGAAAGTACTTGCAAACCAGTATTTGTTATGCAGCAGTTCCAAGGGCAGTTTCCATTTAAGAATTAATGGGAAATGATTACAGATAGTCAGGCTCTAGCTTGTAAACTCAATATACAAATACCCCAACAGACAGACAGCGAGAGAACTAGAGGCTCAAATTCTTCTTCTTCTTCACCACTTAATATACTATGGTCTGTGCCCCAGGAGCATTACCATCACCCAGGAACTTGTTGGAAATGTAGAACCGCAGGCACCACTCCAGCCCTTCTGAATCTGCATTTTAACAAGATCCTCAGGTGATCCTATGTGCTCATTTAAAACTTGAGAAGCTCTGCTCTACCCCCAATAGGAGGAATTTAAAATTCCTGGATAATGCCACCTTATCAAGGTGGAGAAGGGGCAGGGTTGTAGAGTTGTTGTTGAGCATAGGCTCTGGAGCCAGACTGCTTTGCTTTGGATTCCAGCCCTGACACTTATTGGCTGTGCAACTTTGGGTAAGTTGCTTAACCTTCTACCCCTCACCCTGCATTGTAAAATGAGAATAGTGCTACCTCGTGGGGTTTTGTGAGGGTTCAGCGAGTTTAAAGTTTAGCAGTTGTGGAGAGCTGTGTCTGCTGACAGTAAAACCTAGGTGTTAGCTGTTGTTGCCGTTGCCATTGTCGTCATCAGCACCAAAGTGCAGCTGTAGTGGGAAGGCCTACCCGCTTCGTGTTTGGAGGAGCCATGTTCTACTAGTAAACTCAGAGTGCATTTTCCCATAGAAATAGTAGTAGAAATTGTGGTTAGATATCACTTAAATAATACTGTTAGTACTATACTTCTGGTAGAGTATGTGTACCAGAAAGTGGAGAAGTGGTTCCAATTCTAGACACTGGCAGACTGCCTTATAGAGGAGAACCCATGGGTAAGTTACAAACTGCCTGTGTTAAAATTTTCAGTTAGGTCAGATATTTGATAGCCAAGTACAGTATCAGTGAAGTACAGAAATCAATGAAGAATCTTTGAAACATACTTTTTCTTCTATTTAGTAAGGCAAAGCGATTTAAGCGATTTAAGAAAATTAAGTTCCTTCCATTGTTGCCATTGTCTCTTCCTCATCTAATATCTTTTTGTATTAGCTCACATGCTAGAGTAAATTCAGTTTCAATTTGTTAAAACGCATTCGTTACAAAAATTGCTTTTTGTGAAGCAAGGCACTAGGGATTAATGCTTTTTAATAATCCTCACTGAACATCAGATTTAGATAAATGAAAGGGAATGAACTAGAATGGTCAGTGGTTTTAGTGCCCCTTCTTCTCTTGCATGATATTAAGCTGTGTGGAAGAAGACTTCATTTTCAGCGAGTTGGGACTTTTTTTTTTCCTGATTTTTCTCTTAGCTGAGATGAAAACCTAGCCTAACATTGACATAGAGCAATGAAAAAAAAATCGCATAAATCCCTGGAGATGTGGAATGTGCTGATATCAGAGCTGATATTCTCTTAAGGCCAGAATTCCTGAAAAAGGAAAAATTGCTTTTAAGTGGTAGGTCATTTTCTCACCTGCTTTGAAGCCTGCTGGGTTAAATATGAGAGTTCAAAGTAAGGGTAGCCAGCAAACCAGTGAACTGGAATCTGATTCTGCTTATCTGAAAGGCGCTTCTTTATTTAAGAGCAGCACTGCCCTCTCCTTAGAGAACCAACCTTCATCTACTCTGGCCCCTTTCATTTCTCTTTCAAGAAAAGCTTTATTCTTAGTAAGCCTTGGGAGGGCGTTATTACAACAGTGAAAAGACTGAAGATGGTCTTTGGGAATTTCATTAACTTACTGATAAATTCAGGCTTGTGGCATGTGACTTTAGTGCTTTGCATTCACAAGTGTGTTTGAATATAAAAATCCCTAGTTGGGTTTTAACTAAATGGGGCAGGCTTCGCAACGTTGGCAGAAAAGATGTTACGGGTAAAGACAGAAATCAGAAAGTTCCCAGATAAAGTTTGTTTCACTAAGGCAAAACTTGGTTAAAATTTGTTTCACTGAACACATATTGTAGCTGTGCTGGGGTGGGAATGGGCCCTGTTTCCACATATTTCTACTAATCTTTATGTGGGAAAATATGGTTGGACATGCCAGTGATGAATTTCTGAGTAACTCATAATTGGCTGGCTCGACTGTAACTAGGCCTAACAATCTGCTTGATTAATTCTTTAAGGACTACATTAGCCAAGTTGCATGATTTCCAAAGATATAGAAGGTCAGATGTTACACTAACAAAAGACCTCTCTACAGAATGTCTCACTGGGATTTCTTCAGCCCCTTCCCAAAAATAATTAACATTTTTCTCCCCAAATTACATTTTAAAAAATAATAAGCAGATATAAATGCTTATTGTCTTTTACTGAATAGTGACCAGATCTTTTGAGAAGGTTTGTCCACAATTTTCATTTTTTCCAGGGCAAAGATTGTCTTCATAACTAGGGGAGTTGATAGACAATTATAACCATATATTGATATATACTACTAGAAAAAAATATTTTTAAAGGTTCCTAATTTTCCATTATCATAACCAGTGACATGAGATCTGTTCATAGGTGAGGGATCTTTTTTTTTACATTCTTCATCTGACTTTATTAGTAGTAAAAACCTATGAGAGTTGCATTCTTTCTTATTAAATATATAGGGCGCTGTTCAGAAATTAAGCTGACAAAATGTTTCTTCACTTTGTTTGAATATGGATTATTTTCAATAATAATATAGTTTTAAAAACATTTTGAATTGTAACTAAGCTTAAATTCCTGTAAGATACTCTTCTATAACCATGCTGTTTCCACAGTAATATATCCGAGGTATTTCCCAGAGAGTATCCTGATAATAAAATGAGCCTATTGTGATAGGTCAAAAACTTTTAATGTTTACACTTTTGTTCTTTTGTTAGTACCGCTTAAGTCTTTATATAGGCATTCTGGCATATTCTAATTTTGATTTTCTTAATTAACTGGGATATTTGTAGCAAGAGAAAAGTTGTTCTCTACTTTTTATAAGGGTAATTTCTCATGCTTCATCCTCATTGTTCTCCTTCAAAAAGAACCAGAATGAGAAGTTTATGAAATTGCTAATGTTCTTCTTTACCCAAATTTTCTGAGTACCGAACTCTTCAAAGGCAAAAAAAAAAAAAAAAAAGAATAAAAGTTAGGGCAATGTACTTTTTAATGCATGTCTGTATCCCTTCCGCAGGATTTAATTCAATTTTGAAGTTTGTGGAAAGCACCCTCTCTCCCTATTAACATGTGCTTGACAAGTATGAAGTTCACAAAAGCTCTCCCTGAATTTATCTGGCAGTATATTTAACCATCTTTTACCCCCTCAAAATGAAAGTCTCAGTGCCAAAGTCTAAGATATCCTGTCACTAACTGCTACTAATATATTTATTGTTAATCATTAGCACTTGAGACAAACAGACTGCATAGCAGTTTTTAGAAGAGCCGTGCCCAGATATTAATGTAAATCACTCATTCCAAACCCATTACACTACGGATTTTTTTATATTAGAAAACATCTTTGTGTTTTGCAGACCCAGCATAGTCCTCTAAATGGAGAGGATAATGGGATACAGAGGAAAATTAAAATCTTGAAAAACAGTGATTTTAGCTTTTTTCTTGAGTGGAATTTTGCTCTTTCCCCCACCAATCAAATTCCTAATGCTCAAAAGAACTAAATTAGTGCAACTACTTAATATATTACAATTCTAGACCCAGAGTAATGTGGACTTCATTAGTTTTCTTTTTTTAAAGAGTTTATACTTACACTCTCATTTATTCTTACCAGAGGTATTAGAGGACAGATTGTGATCTTCCAACATAATAGATGAGCAAGTTTGAGCCATTAAAGTTGAGAGTTCCTTGAAATCACACAATAGATAGCCCTTTAGTTATATATATGCTTGGTTTCAAAAATATGTCACCTCACAACTTACACCAAAATAAGTACAAAAGAATAAATTTCAAACCAAGTATAGTAATGCTGAGGGAATATAGACTGATGGAGTGATGATACTAAAGTGGCTTTGCTAGTGTCTTCCCACAGGAGATGAATTTGGAGAAGAATTTTAAATAAAGAAGCCAATGTGGATTGTCAGAAAGTAGAAAGGGCACTTAGATTGCAGAGGAGCTTACTGCAAAGACAGAAGTAGACAAATAAGCTACCTGGAAAATTCTTCATAGTATAAATCTATTTGACGAACTCTGTTTTAAAATAAAGAATGCACATTTGCTTTTCTGTCTTCAAACTGATTCACTTTCATTTCATTCGTGTTCTGGCTAGTAAACCACTTAAGAAAGAACACTGTTTGATCATTTACATCACGTACTCACACAACTGTATAAAGCACTTCAGCCTTTCTGTCTGAAATGTGCAGTAATACTGAAGAAACAGTAGGCACTCATTTGTGATTTAGAGGTAACTTAATTCTTTGAAATGATAAAAAAAAGTCTTAATATGAACTACAAATCTATATCTTATGTTTCAACATCACTCTTCTTTCAAAATCAAAGGTGAAGTTTGTAAAGGATTGTGAGGGGAAGTTTAACTGAACAGAATAAACTTTTGGTCTAAAATAACATAACTTGTGGGGCTTTTTTGTTTGGTTTGGTTTGGTTTGGTTTGGGTTTGCCAAAGTGGCATTTTTAGGTAACAGATGTACTTCTAGCAGTTGTAACAATACATCAGAAACTTCGGTGTGTTCCTTAATGCTGATAAGGCCTCAATGAAAAATTGGGTGTTAATGGTATTCTATCTGAATTTGAGGGAAAAATAATCTCTCTTGGTTCTGTAATAATATTAATATTGCCTTGTGTACATCTCGACAACCAGCTTCAAGAAAAGAAATTATTTGGGCTTCGGGTGATGCTCAACAAAATTAAGAGAACTGATATTCAGAGAATTCAGACCACATAATCACCCTTAACCTCATCCTGTAATTTCAGGCATTCTAGAAATGAAATGTACATGTACTATTCAGAGTGTGGAAAAGGACTACATTCCCATTGAGCACTCTTGCATATTACAAATAGGATATACAGAGAAAGAAGCAGTTTGGGGAAGAATTGAAGAAGAGAACATATTCTCATACTCTTTGTTAGGAACATGCCAGCTCTTGTTTTCATCTATTCAGTATGCTGGAGTCCCAATTTCTTTCTGACGCCAGAGTTCAAGCTTTTACTCCCAGGTAGCAGCAGCTTTACAATTAAATTTTAATCCCTCAGTGTTGTTAAACTCCTATCTAGAGTATAGCCACAACTATTCTTGGCAGGCAAATACACTGCTGTTTTTCCTTCAGTCACAGTGAGATAGAAGAATGTTCTCTGGCTGGGGCGTGGATGAAGGCACTTTACTAATCTTATACATAATTCATCCTTGGTTGCTGGGGTATTCAAAGTTGAAACTTTGCCCTCTGATAAAATTCAGATGGATTTTTTATTTACTTGACTCTGATCCCTTTGGGATTTAGCCCTGTTGGGAGCCCAGGGATTCTAATTCAACAAAGCCCTAGCTGTGTAGACTTTTCTTATTAATTTGCTCTTGGTGTATTTTAGCTTTTGTAATACTGACTAAAAAAAACCCTAAAACCAAAAAACTGCACTAGAACTTGCAGTTCAGAGTCCTAGATACCCTGAAAAGATTCTTCTTTCAGTATTGGCTTATTGAACGAAAAGACTCTAGTAGGGCTTATCTTAATTTGTTTTTGAAGTTTAGTTGTTGTTGTTTTTAATAAATTTATTTATTACTTATTGGGTGCATTGGGTCTTCATTGCTGCGCGCGGGCTTTCTCTAATTGTGGCGAGCGGGGCTACTCTTCATTGCAGTGCTCGGGCTTCTCATTGTGGCAGCCTCTCTTGTTGTGGAGCACCGGCTTCTAGCACGTGGGCTTCAGTAGTTGTGGCACATGGGCTCAGTAGTTGTGGCTTGTGGGCTCTAGAGCACAGGCTCAGTAGTTGTGATGCACGGGCTTAGTTGCTCTGCGGCATGTGGGATCTTCCTGGACCAGGGTTCAAACCCGTGTCCCCTGCATTGGCAGGTAGATTCTTAACCACTATGCCACCAGGGAAGTCCCTAGTTTTTAAAGAGCCTCAGCATTTAAAAATATGTTAACTATTGTTCTTTAACATGGTATAGTATGGTAATGATTATCCTATAACATACTATGTTTTTGATGTTTGAATTATTGTATTAAGATGTTACTACTAATGAATTCATTCATTCATTCATTCATTCAATGAGCAGATACTTATCGGGCACCTTTATGAAATATAAAATGCAATCCCTGTTCACAAGTAACTCATAGTCTAGTGGTAGGGGCTTTGAGGTAGGCAAGAGTTGTATTAGTGTAAGACAGAGGCTACTGCCATAATAGTAGATTAGTTCATCCTTGCAGATTTATTAATTTGACTAGAAGTGACTGATGAATTATTTTCACATGCCTCACATAAGATTTAGTGACCCAGAAAGTCAATCTAGACTGATAGAAGCTTTTTCCTTTTAGAAGAATTTATTTGGTTAGGATTCCTTTCAGTCAAACAAGGGGAAATAGAGGTCTCTTTATTTTATTCTTTTTCAAATATCAGACATGAAAGACTTTCATCTTTACACCTAATTGATGAAGTTCATGTTTTTGTAAACAGCAGTATTCATTATGTTCATCTGAATAGTTTAGAATTTATTAAAAAATGTGGTGCTGCACAACTCAAGATTGAAATAAGAAATGTCACGCCTCAGGTTCATATAGTAGCTGCCATAAGACTAAAGCCTACTATACTCATTCATTTTTATCTTTGTCTTTTATATCCTCCCATTCCTAACAATGACAGATTAATAAGGGCTAAGGACCATCCTGGTTTAGAAAATGAAACAGTTTAATGTCAGAAGCGGAACGGGACAGTGAAGGGTTAGAACTAAAATCATGTGCCTCTGTGGACATGTGAGAAAGAAAGGGAAAGAACCACTCAGAATTTCCCAGAGCCCACTGTTCATGTCAAAGCTGTACCCTGCAGTGACTGATTCTGAAAATATATCAGGTTAAATTAAGAAAAATAATAAAGGGACATGGGGTTAAGGTACTAAAATAATCTGCCTTTTCCCTCTCTTTCAAGCTGAATTTTGCTGATCAATTCTGAATCCTGGATAATGCTACCTTTTTATAGGGTGGACTGCCAAGATTTTCTAAGCAACTGAAAAAGATTTCCTATCTTTCTTGGGCTCAGTCAAATATATGTACTAAGTGGATCGTTGGGGATATGACCTTGGAATACATATTAAAATATTTTTAAAAATAAGCAGAGAACCTGTCCTTGGGGAATTTATACTCTTAGGCATGTAATCATTAGATATGGTACAATGATAAAAGTATATTGAGTAGAAGAGTAGGCCCAAGGTTGTACTAGAGGGTCAAAGAGTATACTGGTTTAACTCAATGCGGCAACAGAAGAAAGTGGAATGATTTGAACACAGACTCACAGGCAGAAGACCATAGGTCAGGCTTTGGAGTTTACTGGTAATTGTTACTTCTCTAGCAATTTATCTGAGCTTGCTATATCTGCTGGAATAAGTGGAGATGATTATTCTTTGGGCAGGTGAACAGAACATACATCTAATGAATTAGATGCATGATGGCATCTTTCAGTTCAGAAGTCTGATTGGTAACATCCTGGTAAGGAAGGCACATTCATATTCCTGGGTTGTAAGGAGCCCGCTCTCATCCATTCACCCGTGTTCCCGTTTATATTAGGCTGTGTCTGCTAACATCAGGTCTCTAGAGAAAGACTTTTAAATAAACTCCAGGCCCCCTGAGTCCCTGTGAACTGCCTTCTACTCCCATAAGACTTCGACAAAGATAATGAACACTTTTTTTTTTTAACTTTTATCTTTCACGTGGCATTGAGAGTAATGATACCTCATTTGGTCTCAAGCTCCATATTGAATTATTTTTAAAAAATTGCTTTGGAGCAGTAACTTTTCCCTGGTTGCTTAACCAGTCATACAAGTTGAGACTTCTGTCTCTATGCCTGTTTTATAATAGCTGCTTTGGGAGAACAGATGAAAAATAATAAGTTAGTTAGATATTTTATGAGTATTGAGATCCCTTCCATTCAGAAATGTAAATAAAATAACCAGCATGAGCAATCAGCTTATGTCAGATTCCATGGGTTTATGTTACATAGGGAAATTATAGTGCAACCTGAAACATGCTTCTTAATGAATTCATAGTGGTGTCACAGCTGAATGTAAACCCTTGAGCTTTTCTATTGTAAACGGTTTCAGAAATCACCTTTCATAACCTGCCTAAGGGAGGAGGAAAAAACTAAGATGATAGCAACAAATGCTATCACTGTTAAGTGGTTCCCTCCCTTCCAGCACTAAATTGTGCCAGTTACATAAAACAGAAACTTAAGATACTGCTTACCTTTTGGCTTATTCAGTGTTCATAAATATAATTTACATATATACATATATATGTATACACGTATATATGTACACACACACACACACACACACACACACACACACACACAGAGTCTTCAATATTCTGCTTTTGAAAGTGGCACCAGGAAGGTGCTGTGGAAGAACTGGGTTGCCCTTGCCGTTTTTGTCCTTAGAGGTTAGGAAAGTTCAGTTAGGAAACTTGGCAGAAGCCCGATAAATAGCTCTGTTTTAACCAACAAGTGCAAGAAGCCAGAGACCTAATTCGAAGTTTATGAAATCGGCATTTGTATCTTGTCCTTGGCCGTTGCTCTAGCAGCCTGTAGTACACCGGAACTATCCTCTCACTTACTAGTAAACTGATTTTGCAGTCCCTAAAGCTCTCTCATAGCTCTCTTCTTATTCACTGTGGCCTCAGCTGTGATGAATGTGCTAGCCTTAAAAGTCCAATATGCCAAACAGGATATAGGGGACCAGTCAAGTTTTAAGTTTGAGAGGGAAAGAAACGTGTATTTTCTATTTTAAAGAATTTTTTTACATTCTAATTTCTTAAGAGTTTGGCTTGATTTATGCCAGGTTCTAGGCCTGTAGGCTACATTAATGCATCACAGTTCTGGATAGGATATTTGACATCTCCTATTTAGCCCAGAATCTCAAATGATAGGGAGCTATAATTAATGATACTTAGCATTTTGTTGGGTTTTACAGTGTAGCTCTCTTCTAGTCCCTGTATCTGTAACAAATGGACACATCCTTGTGTTTTCCCATAGGTGCCCTGGTGTTTACTGACATAGATCAAGATGCTGTGTGGCTCTGTAAGGGACTCTGTGCCATTTGACAGTCTGGGCACATGCAGTCACTTCACATTATTTAAGCCCTGACCTCAGCATTCTAATTTCTCTGTATTCCCCAGTGTATATAATATGTACTTGCTTGAAATTCCTTATATATTGCTTGCACATTCTTGCTTCTAAGTTTCAGCATAAACCAGTTCCTTCTATTTAGAATGCCTTCCTCTGTCCGCTCTCAACCAGGACAAACCTTATCTTTTAAAAGTCCAGCTCAATAGCCACCTCCTGTGGAAAGCCCGATTAATCTCATTCACCTGATTCCTTTATTCTGAGACTTCTGTTTCTCAGCCTGTTACCTAAAGTGTTTTGTCTCTTTGTAAGTATTGCTTCTATACGTTGTCACCAGCAAGCATAACGGTTTAGGAATGATGATCTTCCTGCATCCCCCTGTCTTTGTGTTTTATACACAAACATTCTGAAGGCCTACTGACAACCTTTTCAATTTCCCCTGAGTTCTAGTCCACCTTCCATATCCTTTCCCTTTATTCATAGTTACATTCCTGGAGAAACAGGGCATGTGTTCAGGGTTTGGCCTCCACCTTAGCATGTGTGTGGCAGCCTGCTGAATAGGTCCCTACAGTTGGGCAGGATTTAACCCTTTGGTTTGACAGTCTCTGCATTCTATTCAGACACCTTCAAGAAGTAGACGTGAGACCAGGAGTAGAGAAATTTCCACTGAAAGCTAAGTTAGCTTTTTATACAAGACCTCTGAAGCTGCTGTCGTCAACAGCTCACTCGACACTCTCCTGCTCTGCCTCTTTTCCAGGAGTCAGGGTTAGTTTAAGAAAAAGCCTCTTGCTAGAAGCCATGACCTCGTACTTTTATCCCCTCCATCTGGTGTGCGGCCTCATGGGGCTGTGCTGCTATGCAGGAGGTGAGCAATGGAATTCTTTAGATGATGACTTCTGAGCCCACATGCGGAGGCAGTGGGGGTGGGAAGCAGGGAGAACAGTGAGAGCCAAGATCGATGGACCAAAAAGTAAGATTTGCTCTGGGAGAAATCCTGACTATAGGTAGACTGTATTCATGAGGTGTTCTTCCCCTAGCTCACGTGGGGGCCCAGGTCAGGGAACTGTAGCATCCCAGAACTATGATTGATGAACATGGTGTTCCTGCAGTTTTCCTTTCTGCCTTCACAGTTGGGGTGCAGGACTGGGATAGGTAGGGTATGTGAGGGCTTATGCTGTCTCTAATGGAATGCATTCCAGGGTTGAACAGGGAAGGGTTCCCCTTGCACACATCATCTCTTGGAGCTGCTTTGTCTCACTGTCTCAGACCTAAACAGAAGCCCGGATTTTGAATGAGGGTGGGAGGAGGGGTTGAGAGCAGCAAAAGTTTTTGATCAAGTGAAAATCTGTTGTCTGCCTCATCTTGCAGGGTTTTCTCTGCAGGGTAGATACTCCTTGCTTTGGTGTAGATAAATAGCTTATCTCGGTTAGAGGTCCCAGGACTTTTACTAGGCTGTGAGTAGGCATCTGGCCTGGGATAGGATGTTTTTTTCAAGCACTCTCATTCCCTGTTCTTACTTTCCTAGCCCAGGAGTTAACAGCACTTTTTTAAAAAAATTGAAGTCTCAAAGGAAATTCTAATATATACTTTAAAAGCCCAAAGCCTTAATAACTTCCTCTCATGGCTTCTCGTGACTACTTCTGCTCTGTCTATACATTTAGCATCACTTTAAAAGGACTAGATAAAACTAAAACAAAAATTTAAGTGTTAATCTGAAAAAGAAAAAAGGAACAGAAAGAATTAGGAACCAGAGCTGATTAAACATGGACCACTAAATGTAGTATAGTGATCATTTGGTGGTGGTGGTATTTGTGGCAGAAATGGCAAAAAGGGGATTCATTGATGAGGTTAAGGAAGGCCTAAGCTATTCCTTTTGTAAATTCTGCTCATGTATACTCTCCTAGGATATTTTGTATCAATTTCTGTCCTAAAGGTGTTGGGATTCTTGTGCCTCCAGCCCTAGGCACCCTCAGTCTTTGAGAAGAACACACAGGATTTGAAGTCAGAATCCCTCAGTTTGAGTTCTGGCTGAGCCGCTCAGTATCCACAGGACTCTGGACAAATCACGGAGCCTCTCTGAATGGCACCTGTACAATGAGTGTAACTCCTATCACAGGGTTGGTGAGACAATTACATATAAGCTAAAGCATTTATACATGAAAAACCATTTTATAAACGTCAGTTATTCTTGGGGAAACCCCATCTTGAAAGCTGTCAAATAGAACAGCTATGGATTAAACTGTCTTTCTTTTTTATTCACTCAGCTTAGCTTTTCTGTTTGGTCAAGACTGTTTACTGGGGTTGATGGTGTTGAAGTAAAGTCACTCGATTTCGGCTTCTTTTGGCCAAAGAAAGAGAACTCCCGTGCCCAGCTAATCCATCCATAGACTTGTAGGCAGAATGGAAGTGAGCAAAGGCAAATTTTAAGCCAGGACAATTCAGAGTTAGGGGACAAAAGGCAGAATGCTTACCTTGCTTTCTCAAATCCAGGATGACCAAAACATATCTGAAGTAAATGAGGAATAACCACAAAGATGCTCAGAGATCATTTAAGCCATAAATGGGAAGTGGAAAAAATACACCTATAGACTCCCTCTCTTCTATCACTTTGACCTTTGGGGTCAGGGGCAGGTATATTACTGACACCCCATTGGCCATTGCCTGACACCTGCCAATCACCAGCTTCTGGGAAAGCTCAGTCTAGTGCAGCAAATGTGACATATTAACCCTAGTAAAGCCACTGCTTGCTCCCCTCTAGTGCCTTTCTCTTGTGGAGATCATCTCTGGAACCTAAAGCTATCCTGTATTCTAACCTAGTAAGAGTTAAAAACAACAACAACAACAGGTCATAAGCAGCAGGCTTGGTAATCATACCTCATGCAGTCATAGGAGACTGCCCTATCATGCATAGCACATAGGGTATGAATTGCACTCTCTCCAGCGTGAACCGGCCATGAGAAGTTCTACAGTCTCAGCCACTCTGCCTGAGTAGGAATTATCCATTGTTGATCTCTTCTCTCCATGCCCTTTCTGTATCCCTCCCCTGCCACCTCCCAGAGGGGTACCAGTCCCCAAACCAACAGCTGCCTGCACGTTGATAATTTTAAAATATTCCTTGGTTATAGCTGAACTCCTGTTGTTCATATGATTTTTGAAGAATTTGATTGAAATCTAGTTGCTTTTTTTTGTTTGTTTTTGGGGAAGAGGATGACTAGAACCCGTATGCAGCTTGAGATATCTGTGTATATACATCCTCACGGTTGTGCACAGGCTGATAGGGAGGGCAAAGAGTGAAGAGGAAACATCTCTTTCTTGTTTTCCAACATTACTTCAAAGATGCCCAACCCCCGTAGTAGCAGGCAGTTCCCAAGTTGAGGGTGGGGGCAGAGGCCTCCACCAAGGCCATCAATAACCAGGTGTGAGCTACAGGTCTCTGTGTAATGTGAAGCTCTCCCGTATTTCATTTCTGCACCCAGGGGGCGGCCCTGCAGGATTGCTTACGGAGAGCTCTGTGTCTGGCACCTCTCTCCACAAGGCCCAGGCGCCCAGGGTCCCACCGACCTGCCCAGGAATGCATTACATTGTTCTCTGGTGCTGTAATTTGGCTGCAGGAGCTAGGCCTCCCAGGGATGAGAAACATACTCTCCCTGGCTTCCTCCCTTGGGCTTCTGCCCTATGACCACTGAGGGCATTTAAATAAAACTTCAGAAAGGCTGAGGGGGGAAAAAAATCCTTGTTATCTTTCTTACATTAAGCCATGGAGAAACCAGGGTCCTTAGTGGGTCTGAGAATCTGGCGAAGGACTTAGTGGTTGGTGTGCTTGCTAAGGGAGGTGAGAGAAAGGAGAAGAAATTACTCTCTATAACAGGGAGGAAGAGAAATGAGGCAGAGAGTGGTCATGAGTTAGACCTACGAGACTTTGCAAACAGACCCTCAGGGCCAGGCAATGTTTGATTCTTTTAAGTAATCTGAAGTCCCTGATTTCATTTTTCTAGCATCACTATAAGGAACAGTATGGATTCATGCTACTATTCAGTGCCAATAATAATACAGGTTGGCTTTTATCTGCACGACTATGTTAAGGCTGGCATTCTTAACTTTTATATAAGAGAAATTGGCTGTAGGCTGTGTAGTTGAGGTACTTAAGTCATGTGTCTTCTCTAAAAGATTGTAAGATCCTTAAAGGATAATGTCTTTTAAGTTTGTATCCAAATAGCATTTTCTGCAATGCATTATACCTAAATATTAAAAGCTAAAAGAAATGAAAGCCAACAGGAAGGTGTGAGAGAGAGGTGGCAGTCTAAGAGACTGCTGATCTGAGGGACAGGCCTCTATTGAACAGAGGAGAGATAGGCAAGCAGGAGATTAGAGGCAGTGAGTGAGTAGCAGCAGAACTAAATGGGGCCCTGACTGCACCAAATAAAGTTCTCGTTTTGCTGCTTGTTCCAGATAAATTAGTTTCTGTTTGTATAGTGCAGAATGGATGCCAGTTGTGTAAAGCCAGTCGGAATGCAGAGGCAAGCTAAGGAATAAGAGGAAAAATTGTTTGGCCATCAGTCCTTTTTGGGGTCACATAGCCTCTGTAATGGGGCTTATATGGACCTCTTTTCTCTCACTATTCACCTCACTTTTTAGACCTCTCACTATCTGGACAGCTTGCTCTTCTCTTAACCATTTATAGGAAATTGCAAAACTTGGTCTTTATGAGCTAGAACTTGGAGCCCAGGGAAATGCACAGAAGAGTATGAGATGCCAGAATAGGCCCGTTTCCTTCCACAGAGTAAGAACCAAAAAAGAATAAGATAATAGAGCACAGGTATATTTAGCACAGGTTGATTTCCCATGGAAGGCCTAGGCTATCATTTATGTGTTAACCTGGATAATCTTGTGAGAGCTGAAGCTAACTGGGACCTGAGAGCTCTTCCCAGTGGCCCAGCATACAAGACAGCATCCCTTTGTAATTCATTCAGCTCTGTTCTTGAGTTCAGACTGACTATGACCCCCTTACCTTTCCACTACTCTAGAGCTTTCCTCCGCTTAATCCCAGCTCAAGATGTCAGAAACTCTTCTTTTCCCTCCCATTTCCCCTCCCTAATCCCACCATTGGCTCATCAGTTATCCAGTTGACTCCACTCTGCAAGGAAGACATTCCCCTGGCCTGACTCACTCACTCCTATTTCTCCACAGGAATCCCCTCACCGCAGACCACAAGGGCCTGACTAGCTCATGTTTTGTGTTAATGGATGTGAAACCAGAGCAAACCCACTCACCAAAAGAAAAACCACCCTAAACTCTCCCACATAGGTCTCAGCAGGTTACACAAATATTAGTCCTATCATCCAAATAAATCTGCCCCCACGGCCCAGAGCTATGGCTCCCCCATCCTCATGCTGCCTGTGCAGAGTAAAACTGCTCCACAAACATGTGAGGACCCCAAGGGGTGCTGGAGAGGAACTCAGGAAAGGAAAGGGGCCTATATGCAGAACTCCTTGTGTAGGCTCCTTAATTTACAGCCTGCTGTCAATACCTTATAGTCCTGAACTGAAGATTCTGGGAGAAGTCAGGATGGGCTAGACCAGTTAGGGGCTTTGGTAAGAGGGTCTATTGGCTGGAGTTTGGGGCACAATTAAAACTCAGTATCTGAGATAAGTTTGTAGCCTCCTTTTAGAGATGAGAAGATAGAGGCTCAGAGAATTTGGGTATCTTGCTCAAAATATCAAAAACAGTAACTGGCACAGCTGAGATTTCAACCCAGGTCTGTTATAACTGCAAATTTCTATACCACTCTGCTCCTTTAAAATATCAACAGGCAAGAGATAACCACTGTCCAAGTCATATAAAAATAGGATATCATGATTTTTGGGACTCTGTGTCCTACCCTCTAGCTTACTAAGCCTGCTATCTCTGGAGACTCCACTATTGCAAGCTTAGTTAGGCAGTGGGTAGTAGCATAGAAGGAACTCCCCTATTTAAGCCAAACATGGATTGAAGGATACTAATCACCAGGACTTGGAGAGTCACTAAATAAAGATTTGTTGAATAAATGAGGAAAGGCTGCTTTCTAAGCTGTTTACCACTTTGGTCCCAAGCCCCAACTGTCCTTCCTTCTGTAACCACTGGTTCCTGCTCCCAGCTTCAAAGGCTAGGATCCTCTCCTAAAAATTGCCAAAGCCAGAGATATCTACCTGCCTAGTATACACTGATGCCTCATGTGGGCCCTTGAGATCAGGCCTGTTACCCTCTCCTACCCTCCATGAGTCACGTATCTTTTACTTACCCCAAACCTGGCTAACCACCAGAATAACGCATGGAAAATTTTAAAAAGTAAAAATCCCAAGGCCTAGGCAGACCTACTGAATTACTCTTTCTTAGGAGTGTTCTAGGGTATGCTGATAATCTGTTAGGCATGGCATGACACTGCATGCCACTCAATTTGTACAGGTAGCAAGTGAGCAAAAGAGGCAGTGCTGGCTGATATAGGTTGAAAAGGAGAGATTGGAAGAGAATGTATGTTTGTATAGTTATATAATTTTTTCTCCTACAAAACACAGCAGTTTATAAACATATGAGCATGAGAATGGAACCTTGTCCACTATGGCTAACTCTTATCTCGTAATCCCAGACTCTTGATAATGGAAGAATGTTTCAGCCTAAGAGTTTCTTTTGGGGTACCAGGCAGTTAGCTCACACTGACCCAGGGAAGAGACATGGTTTCATCTCTGTCCCATCTACCCTCAGCCAGGGAGGGAAAAAAGAAGTTCTTTCCAGGTACTCTTTCTCTTGCACACACAAGAAGTGTCAGGAAGCCAGTGCAAGAGAAAGGAAAATTGAACCTTGACCATGTGCTTTAGTGCAACTCATATCACTCGGAAGACTCCTACCTCTTCCACTCTGCCTCCCAACCTCCAGAGTGGGGAGTCGGGGAACCACTCAGTTTTTTACATCCCCTGTCAACTCCTTCCCAGGGCTAAGGAACCAGCTAGGACATTAGAGTCCCTCTGGACTATTCTCCAAGTCCTTAAATAGAAGCTGTAGCAGCCCAGGGTTGAGGAAGTGGAGGAAGTGTGCATGCAAAGATCTTGTGCTTTTGAGTCAGGAGGTTTGAAGTGGAGGGATGAGTGAGGTATTTATATGTTCAGGTCTGATCCAGCCACTCTGCCTTCTTGGGGGCCTTGCAAGTATGGACGTCCACAGTGTTTCTGCACTCCTTGCACCGCACAGCACAGCACCAGTGGAATTTGCACTCACACTGAGTGACACGGGTAACTCGAGTTGTGTCATACCCTCGGCCGCAGCACATGATTTCACAACCGTCTGTCCCTTTAGATGTCTTGCTACAGACTCGGCCTGCAGTGCCTAGAGAACCTGGGTTGGGGAAGAGAGAGTGAGAACCAAGTTACCTCTTACTTAAGCCTCTCTGGGTTCCCTTACCCACATCCTCATGAGGAAACCATAAAGAATCCCTTTTCCTGAAAATATACCCACTAGCCAAAATGATCATCTCCTCACTGCCCTCTGCACCAGGCTTTTTCTTCCCACCATCAAGGCTCCCCAAAGACCACTGATTTTTCTGCAGTGCCCTCCCTGCCAATACACATCTCCATATCCCCTTCAAAACTTAGCCTTAAGACGTCATAATTGTTAAAGCTGGGTGTAGGTTCTCTACTTCATGTTTGAAATTTTCTATAATAAAAAGTTAAAATAAAAAGCTTAGCCTATAATTTACCTTTTGTAAGAAGTCTTGCTACAACTCTGATGCAGCTACCATTTGTTAGTATTTTGGTCCTTAGTTTATATTTCATTAAGTTGTACTATATAAGAAAGTAGTGGCCAATAAAAATTAAAAGCATGGGCTTGATGTCACATTGTCTAGGATTAAAACCCAATTCTAGGAACTTCCCTGGTGATGCAGTAGTTAAGAATCCGCCTGCCAATGCAGGGGACATGGTTTGATCCCTGGGCCTGGAAGATCCCACATGCCACGGAGCAGCTAAGCCCATGCACCACAACTATTGAGCCCACGTGCCGCAACTACTGAAGCCCACGCACCTAGAGCCTGTGCTCCACAACAAGAGAAGCCACCGCAATAAGAAGCCTGTGCACTGCAATGAAGAGTAGCCCCTGTTCTCTGCAACTACAGAAAGCTGGCGTGCAGCAATGAAGACCCAATGCAGCCAATAAATAAATAATTAAATAAATCTAATAAAAAAGAAACTCCAGGAGATTTAAAAAAAAAATTCTATACTTCTTAGCTATGTGATCTTGCAAGTTAGTTAATCTCTCTGCACTTTAGTTTTCTTATATGAAGAGAGACATAATAATAGCACCTAACTCAGTAGATGTTACATCTATAATATGTGATCAACTGAGGGGGCAAACTGATAAGCATTACTGGCAGGAGGCTTCTCCCTAAGGAATTCCTAAGGAACATCCCTTGTCTTACCTCTTATGGTAGGAACTCTTGAAGGGTAGGGATTGTGTTATCCTCCCTGCATAGAGAATGCTCACAACCTCATTCTGACTGATTTTTGCAAAAGAGATACTGCCAACAGATCACAAAATCATAGAATTTTGGATGGGATGGATCCTAGAGAATATCTACTTCAGTCCTTTCCCAGAGATGGGAAAGTGACTAGCCTGGGAGTTCAAGAAGGGTATGAATAAATTAACTGATTTCTATAGCAGTAGTCTCCACATTCCACTGAATATGGATAGAAAATGCTAGTACTTCTATATTTGTTTTTTATCTCATCAGTTTAAAATATCTGCTTTGTATGTATGTTTTATAATGTACATATTAGTACAGTGAAACAGATATAATTCATAAGTAAATATACATATATTGGAGGTACATACTCAATTTTTTTTTAATGATAGGAGTACACAATCCAAAATGTTAGGAGACCACTGCTCTAGAGTGTACAGTGACTAGATCTACTATATATGTTATCCGCCTAACTCCAAGGGCTAGTAGGTCTTAAGTCATTCTCTTGTGCACCAGAAGCCTCTTTTACACTCTGGAGCCAAGCAGTCCAATGTAGTAGCCACTAGCCAAATGCGGTCACTTAGATTAATTAAAATTAAATAAATTTTAATACTTACTTCCTCAGTCACACTAGCTATATTTCAAGTGCTCAATAATCACATGTAACTAAGCAGCTACTGTATTGGAGAGCACAGATGTAGAACATTTCTGTCATTACAGAAAGTTCAGTGGGACAGTACTGCTTTGGAGAGAATTCCTGGCTCCATCCTCCCTTCTGGGATGACTTGTACCCTTTGAATCCCAGGCCCCACTTTGGGTTTTATGAGATCTATTTTGTGCCTCTGAGAACAACCAACACACATATGACATCCTCCTTCCTAACTGCAAAGATCCATCTGCAAAGGTGCATTTTAGAATGATAGCATAGGCTTACAGCTTGGAAGTTGTGGAATTATTTCTAGGCATTTAGAAAGTAGCCCTCTGAATTAACCACGTGGGAAGAAAACAAAACTTAGTGGCAGGAAATCACTAGGAGAATCGGAAGTACTTTCTCAACTTTTTTTCTCCTAGCACCCTTCAAAGTACACAAGCTACTTTCTCTGTGACTTGGGTAGAGCCCCACCCTGTTTCTGTGCCCAGTTTTTCTCCAAGCCAACTGCCTCTCCAGGAACAACAGTGACAGGTGGAAAACAAAAAGTATGGAAGACAGCTAAGGTTTTTGGCTTCCCCTCACCAAAGTCCTGACTGCTGAGACTGTGGGGAAGAGCAGTTCCATTGCATTGCAGGTTGTTCCTAGTTTAACCTAGCTGAATCTGAAATATGAGCAAAGATGGTAACTGCCACTCTTTTAGGGGAATAACGTATCACCTTCCAGCATTCCCAGGAATTCCACCACAAATATATGGAACAGATACAAAAATGATTTGCTTTCTGCTGATGGTTAGCCTTTGGTAGGGATCTCCTCTTTCCTTGCTTCCCCAACTCCATTTTAGAATTTCCAGTGGCAGCACACTGGATGAGCCCTTTCAAGGTCATTCATGGTCTATTTCCAGCTGTCTTTCTACCTTTAATCTCCCTTACCCAAAACCTTCACTCAGTCAGATTAATTTGCTCTCTGTTCCTGGAACAGATCTTGTGCTTTCCCAACTACCACTCTATTCATGTGTAGAGAATATCACCTATTCTTATCTCTAGCTATCCAGATAATCCCTACACTTGAAGAAACAGCTTAAATTCCACATTTTCAAATAAACTTTTCTTGATTTCTCTCTTTTTCAGTTGCAATTGTCTACCTTTTATATCTCATTTCTTTATCTAGTTGTAAAGAGCCAAAACTTAGTCTATGTCTTATTCTTCTACATAGCCCATAGATTGCTTGGTACTGAAATGGGTGATTCATTTAAACCTTCACTGAGTAGTACCTACTGTATCCCAGATGCTGGGAATATATCAGGCCTCAAAGTGCTCAGTGTCCTCTCTTCTCTAGGCAGCTTTGTGCCTGGCAGACTGAGGCATAAATCAACAATCTTATCACAAGATTTTCACATCTCCGACCTCCTTCCCTAACTCCTGACTGTGATTAACTAGAGGTGCCTGCACTAAGAATTGGAGCCCCATGTCCCTACCTGCTTTCCTTACTCACCTGCAGCCTTGTCCAAGACACAGTAGTCTGGGGAGTTGTCAAAGTAGACAAGGTCAGTCCGGGTAGCACGGCGATAGCCTTGGCGGGCTGCTGTGAAGTTCACACCATCCTGGGTGGCGGTTACCTGCACAGCCCCATCATAGCGCCGCCGTAGGTAATCACCCGTGCGGCGGAAGTCTGAGAGTGCACGCCAGCAGGTACGCAGAGTACAGGAGCCACTCACGCCATGGCACTTACACTCCAGCTTCAGAAACCGCCGCACAGCCTGGGAGGTGGGGAGGCAGGTAAGGGAAAGGCAGCCAGTCAGGGTACTTTATGGTCATCCCTAGGACTAAAAGCATGAGTGCCCTGAGGTCCGCTGGTCCTGGCCCTTGTTGGCTAGTGGAACCATTGGTTGTTTTCTCCCCAGTCGGATCCCACCCATTTTTCCTGATCAAATTCAAGAACCTCTTCTTCCAGGAAACCTTTCTAGACCAACAGTGCTTTCCTTTTCATGACAGCCCATTTGAACTTTAAAGCCTCAGGATTCTGTTCATAATTGTGGCACATCCTCTATTTTTCATGTGTGTTATATAGAGTTCTGCTTTTGTCGCGTGTCATTTTCCAGCATAGTACTAGGCCTGTAGGAAGTGCTCAAAGACCAGTGCACTGACTAGAACAAGCTCTTATCCTCCTCAGACTTTAGGAGGTGATTCTTTTCTTTCTTAAAAAGTTATTTCCCTTCTTTTCCCCACCCTTCCCTAATTTCCACCTATGTGAAGACTCTGTATGCGCCAGGTTGAACCTAGGCATTCCTAAGGCCCTTCGCATTTACTGCTCCTGCTCCAGGGCTTGGGGCTTTTGGAGGTAATCCAGAAGCCTTCAGTGCTTCCACCTTTCGCATTTACTCCATGATCATACATACTGGCCACCCCCAGCAAATATGAATGTACATGCACAGATGAGTACTGACCGTGCGACCACAGCGATTGTTATGTAAGTTCATGAGAGCCCGTGCATCCTTAAGCCTCTTCTCCTTGGCATCCACGAAGGCTTTGGCAAAGCGAACACCATAGTGGATGTTGTCACTGCAGCCACCCCAGTCAAAATCCCCACGTTGGTCATGATGTCGGCCCCGGGTATAGGGGTCACAGCTGCACACACTCAGTTCACCCTGGCTACAGGCACGAGTGATAGCATGGACCACCCCTGCTGATGAGATGGCATATACAAATGCTGCCTCCCGGCTACCTAGAGAGAGAAAGGTAGAAGTGTGTTTCAGGAAAGAGGCCCATGTCTGTGTCCTTTTTCAGCCCACACAACCTCCAACTCTGAAACCTTTTCTCCTTTTCTTTCCCAGGGCAACCCTTGTACCTCCTTTATTCAAGGTACCGTTCCCTTCCAAGAGCATTCCCCAGTGAATCTGACCTCTTCCCCTCAGCCCTCACAACTCTCTGTCCACCTCTTTGTATATCTGATCTCTTGGACTGACCTGTACTCCTGCTTCCTTCCAAACTCCCTGGGTCCAGCCATTGAAAAGTTTCACAGTGAATCATTCCCTCCCACTGAGTGCCAACCCTGGCTTAGCAAAGCCAGCCTTAGTCCACATTCCAGGCCTTTTCAGACCCACTCTGCTGGACAGTTCCCCTACAATGGAGACCCCTGCCCAGGGGTCATCCTATTTGAAGAGATATGCTACTTTTCCCAGCCTGCTTTCTTCCTTTCCTGCCCTTGGGGATTGATGAATCATCACTCTTGTCCCTCTGACACCTCCAGATTCTCATCTCATTCCCTTTCTCCTAGTTTACTGTTTAGCTCTGCTTAGCTCTTTTGCTGAGCCAGGTCCAAGCCCCTGACTCTCTAAATATTTACATATCACCTTTCTGTTTATCCCTTGCTCCCATTACTACAGTGTTGGGAGTGTTGGGGTGAGGGTAGTGATGGTGTTGGTAAGAACAGAGCATCCACTTCCAGTCCTGAGCCTTACAGTGCATGGAAATGCGCGGGGGTGGGGGGGGGTGTGGGGGGGGAGCATTGGGGAGGGAAGGAGAAGGGAGGAAGAAGGATGGCGGTACCAGGGGATGCTGTTCCTTTGACCCATCATCCTAGAACACTGGGATTTAGAGGGGCCACTGCCTACGTATCTAAGGTATCGAGGGTCCATTTCCAACTGTATCCTGGGCTCTGCCCACAATTCTTACTCTGATTATGAAGTAGCATGTAGGAAAGAAGAGAGTGGCTCATGCCTACCCTTCCCACTCACCACCCCAAGCACAAAAAGAGAAGGAGCTGGGGCAGGGTGGAAGAGGCCCCTACTTCTGAGCATGACACGGCCAAAGACAGTGTGGTCCCGGTCCAGGGTGGTGCAGTTCCAGCGATGGTGGCGGAACTGGTGTTGACATTCTCGGATCCATTCTCGGGCACCCTCGCCCACTGAGCGCATGATGTCTGGGTAACGCTGGCACAGCTGCCGCTGCCGGCTCACCAGACCAGGGATATTGTCACAGATCACTCGGGCCCCCAGTGCCCCGATGTACCTGCAAGGTGGAGATGTCCCTGTCAGAGCATCCCAGCTTTATTCTGTATTAGGAGGGGAATAAGGAGGGGAAAGGTTTGGCATTCAGACCTTGAGAGGTTCCTTCCCCTTCTTCCAACCCATACTCCTCAAGGCCAGTGGGAAGAACCAAGCCCCACAAGCTCTGGAGAAATAATTAAGCAGTTGCAGAGAGAGTAACTGAGTGGTCTCCCACCATTACAAGTTCCCCAGCCAAAGGCCAAAGTGACACACACTCCCAGAACACAGGCCAGGCGTGTGTCACATACACAGAAGCTGTGGGCATGACACACAAGACCCCACTGCCTGTTTATTTAATAAACATTAAGAGCCTCCCGGAAAAATAAACTAACTAAACGAGTCTGAGACAACATTGTTACACCCACGTGTTAGAGGCACGTCCTGCATGGCTGGTCTATAAAGACATGGTTTTTGGGGAAGGAGGATGGAGACAGGGAGGGTCAGTGGGAAGAGGCATAGTGGGCAATTCTGAGTGACGTTTACAGCCCTAGTCAGACCCACGTAGCTAGAAGTCCTCATTCGCCACCCCAGTCTCCTCACCACACCCTTTACTTCAAAGTCCAATGACCTTTGTTAACTAATGAGTCTTTTAAAATCATCCTTCCCAACTTACAGGGCATAACGTCCTGGCTGAATCTGCATGGGCAGAGGGCTGTTTGCCGTGGGAAACCAAAGGCCAAGATTAAGCAACTGGGTGGCACTGCCCAGATTCCAGTCCCCAGTCCGCCAAATGTGAACACTTAGAAGAAGATCAGTTGGGTGAGCAACTAAACGATAGGTTGGGTCGCTAGAGTCATTCTCAGTTTTCTCAAGGAAGTAATTTTTCTTCACTCAAACACTGTTAGCCCCGGACTCCACCACAAGCCTCAGGAAGACCATTTCAGAGAAAAGACAGGAGTTCATCATCACCTTTTCTCTCCACAAGGCCACCAAATGAGATCTGACCCATACACCCACTTCTCACTCCCTTTCTATCTCTCCAACACCTAGTACCTGCCTTGATTTGCTGGGAATTCTCTATTCTCCTGTCCTAATACATCAAAAGGATGCCTTCTCTCCACTTTTCTGAACAGGTGGGGGTCATGGAGGGTAGTTGCTGCTACAGACAGAAAAGATTTGGTTTGGGCTGTGAATGAGCCTGTGGTTTGGGAAAGGCCCCAAAATGGGCCTAGAATTGGGTGAGGATAAGGGAGGGCAGCCGGTGGGGAGAGGGGAAAAGCTGGACTGCCCTGGGCTCTATGTCCTCTGCAACACTCCCTCCTCCCCCTGCATTCGCAAACCCAGCCCTCACCCACAGACTGGATCACCACTGGTGACACCAATTCAAACAAACACAAGGAGGGCTGATGCTTGCCTCTTCTGGAACTCAGCAGGGCTGATGGGGCCCATCTGTCCCGGGGAGGGGTGAGAGGGCTGGTCCACCACTAACAAATCCCATGGAATCAGCATCCCCAGCACTGTCCATCAGGGCAACAGCTTCCAGGAACAAACAAAATAAACACCCTGGGCTGGGCCAGGCCGGAAAGGGCTGCCTGACGCACAGCCGGGAGTTACACCCACTGCCGCGGTGCTTTGTTTGGAGAATCAAGACCATTGGAGTTGGAGCGGGTCCCTGTCTCACCACCGTTCTGCTTCCCCAGTTCAGCCCTGAGTACTGCTCTAGGCAATGGGTGTTTGTTTTTTTTACTGGGGCTTGGGAAGGAGGGGGGTTGGATGGGAATGGGAGACCAGTAATCCAGCCCTCATGAGACAGTCTGGAGTGGGGCAGGCCAAACTCTGGTAAAAAGTCCTTCCTGTGGTCTGACTTAACTCCATTCTGCTGCAGCCCACATCGGTCCTTCTTGTTACATCCTCACTGAGCGTGGGAACATCAGTTCCGTATCTAAGATGGGAAGACAGTTTTCTCTACTACCATCCTTACCCCCACTAAGTAGCTGCTTCAGGATTCTGTAGAGAAGGGCACTTGCCTCCTGACCAATGGACAGCACCTTGTAGTCAGCGTGGGAGCCTCCAGTAAAGCAGCCTGAAGCCCAAACCACCCACCTCTCAATTCAGCACATGCCTACAAAATGCCTACCATGTGCCAAGCACTGAGCTCAGCTGTTAGGGGCACAAAGATATTTAAGGCATCTCCCAGATGATGGGCTGGCAGAAGGGTAAAATACCCCTGACTCTCTAGCTCTATTTCCCTCCCAGAGGTTTTTACTTCTTTCCCAGCTTCCTGCTCCAGAATGCTCTCTTCACCTGCTTTTGACCAATTCATATCCCTTCCTTTGACGAAGTGACTCATACCCTAGTCTAGCTCCTTGCTACTCAAAGTGTGGTCCCAGAACAGCAGTATCAGCATCTCCTGGGGAATTTGTTAGAAAGGCAGAGCCTCAGGCTCCATACCAGGCCTACTGAACATCCCCAGGTGATTAGGACGTGCTGCTCTATGAAGGCAGGAATTTTTGTCTGTTTTGTTCATTTCAGTATCCCCAGTACCTACAACAATGTCTGGCACAAAGCAGGTACTTACTAACTGTTTGTTGAAAAAAAAAAAATCTGACCTCTCTGATTTATCTCCAACTCCTTTCTCCTCCTAGCTAGCCATAAGCTTCATTTTAGTTATAGCTATACTCCTTGTTGACACTGCAGATGTTTTAGGTTTGTGTCTCTCTAATGAGGCCAGGGATCCTGTTTTTATTTACCCCCTTTTACAGTCCTTAGTGTAGGTACATGGTTTAGCCCAGCCCATATAGGGCTTTGAACACAAGAATAAAACTATTACCCTCCCTGAGTATCTTAATACAATATCATTTATATGTATTACAGTTCACAAGACATTTTTCTACACAAAAATCCTATGAGAGACAGATCTCAGTTTTACAGGTGAAGAAACTGAGGTCACAGAGATTAACAATACTCAGCTCTGTCCTTCAGGGCTAGTCAGAGGAGAACTGGGGTGAACCAAGGACATCTGACTCCAAAGTCCAAGCTCATTTTCAATTCTAAGTGTAAGAGAGGCACACAATGCTTAACCAAGAGTAGACCAATCTGACTCCAAAATTGGTGTGAATTTTAATTTCTTACTATGCCCCTACTATCCTTCACTTTCTTCATGTGTAAGATAGGGATAATAATATTATCTCCCTCACTGGATTATTTTGGAGATTGAAGATGATGATGTTTATAGGTGCTTAGCCGTAGTACCTGGAGCTTAGGAAGGGCTCATTAAATGGCAGCTGTTGTTGATAACAATAATGTTAATATGGAGGCATTCCCCAGCGGTTCAGGGCGGGGAACTAAGATCCCTCAAGCCAGGCAGCACAGCCAAAAAAACAAACAAAAAAACACCCCAAAACAATAATGTTAATGTCATGATACCACTTTGTTCCTCTTTCTGTGAATCTACAGTCCTGAACACAGTCCTGCTCTTGTGATTCCCTATGTCCAAGCCCCTGCAGAATACAAAATAGTACAGGGAGGCACATGCCAGGAGACCCCTATTTCTCGTTCTGTTTTTCATAGATTAAGAAGAAACCATCCGTTTCCTCCTCCAGTTAAAGGTCAGAAGAGGAAAGGAGTAGTTGGAGAGTAAGGGGAAGAGCTGTGAGGAAGATCAAACTGGTGGTTTGATGGTGGTAGTGATGACATTCTGCACCTGAGTGGAACATGGACACACACAGAGTCAACGGGCATCTCTTCAGGGGGTTGTACAGAATATCAGTCTTGCTGGGGTTTTTTCCCTAAGAGAAAGAGAGAGAATCACCTTAGGGGCCTGACCTGCCTTTGGAAAGCAGCTTTCTACTTTATCCCAGAAGTGATGTCCACTGAGGCAGGCCTCTGGGCCCTGCAGCTATGACCCCTGTGAGGCAAGGAGACTGAAATGACCTCTGCACTTACTGCCCATCCTGGCCCTGTTGCTGCCTTCCTCCATTTCACTGGGACTGCTGAATCCCTCTACATCACCCACCCACCTCCCTCCCTAGCTAGCTCTTCCACCCAGGAGTTTTTCCAAAATCTTTAATACGAACCACATGGGGGGAGAGTAGTAGAGGGAGAAAAGAAAAGGGAGGAGTAAGTAGCCAAGGGGACAAAATGGGGACTAGGAAGAACCCCAGTTGGGTCTTTAGGAACCACTACCAGGATGCTGAAATTACCAGAGTGACACTGCCTCACCTAAACACCAAGTGGACCAAGACTGCCTCCTAAATTGGTAAGAAGCACTCAAGAGTCCCTAAAAGCAACGTCATCTGGACTGGATATAAAGATGCCCACTTCATCCTTTCTTTACAGGGCCACTGAAGACACAAGTCCCCAGCCAAACTGAGCCCATGAAGGGTGGCTTTAATCTCACTGTGAACTTTGAAAGGCTTTTCTCCTCATCCCCTTCTTCCTTTTCCCTTTCTAAAAGAATGTTTCAAGCCAGATGTAAGATATGGGCCTCTCTGCTCCCCCATCCAGAACCCCCCTCCTTGCCTTCCCCAACACTGCAGAGATAAAAAAGATCCAAAGGAGAGATTTTCCTGAAACAGGAAAACGGGGCGGGGGTGGGGGGGTGGTAATGGGGAAAGGAGAAAGACGCATCTTGAAATGATAGGAATCTGCAGCCCAAGCTCGCTGGCCCCTCAGCCAGCTACCCCTCACCCTTCCAGCCAAGATTCCAAATCCGGACGAGAGAAGCCACAGGGTGCAAGGGGAAAAGAGACCACACTTCGTGGAAGAGGGGGAGGATTGGGAGCAAGGGCAGAGTAAGGAAAGGAAGGGGGGCACTGCCTGAGTAGAGAGGGGCAATACCCCAGTCCAAGAGGCCAGTTTAATTGGGGGGGAGAAGAGGAAGGACAAGACGACTGAGTCATTTCTCAGTCCCACTCTCCCCCTGGTCAGCCTGGAGAAGGTGGGGGAGGAAAGAGAGCAGCTTTTTCTCCTGGGAAAAAAAGATGAGTGCCATCCAGAGCTTTGGTGGGAAGGGGGAGGGAATCAGAAAAGAATAGATATCCAGTGGGTTTTTAATTCCTTTTGCCTCATCTGGCGTCTTGTGAAGTATCTGAAGCCTAAGGCCTGCAAGAAATCTGAGGAGAAGGTCTCAATGTTTGGGGACTCTAGAAGCCTCTAGTTCATGGAGGGGAAAGATGGGAGATGGGACCATCTGGGAAAGGAAAAGAAGGGAGGGAGATATGAAGGTTCAAAGTGAGATCCTCAAAACAGAGGCTGAATGTCTAAAATATGCAAACCCAAGTGTTTTGTTTGTTTTAGTTGTGGGAGTTAATAGGGTAGTTTTTCCCTCAATTCCACTTCTAAGCCTTGCGTTGGGTGCTACTGCTGCACCAAAGCCTTACTGAGTTATGGGGTGGGTGGTAGACTAGCGAGAGGCTCGTCCGCCCTTGCCAGCTGCCGGTTTCTCAACCTCCTGGGTCGGGGGCGGGGGGAGGCAACCTTAGGGGATCAGGGGGTCCTCTTGGACGGCCACCGCGGCCCCAGATGGGCGATTGGTTCCTTGAATCCACCCTGAGAGAAACTCATAAGGTAGCTTTTGCTCTGAGGACTGAGCTGAAATAGAGGGGGCCCGGGAAGCCTCGATTATCGGGCGTTCTTGCTCCAAATACCCAGCGCCCTCATCACCGGACGGGGAAGGAGCGGCGCCCCCTTATCCACTCCCCGCCCCCCTGCGCCCCTCCACGACTTCAGTGACAATCCTGCACCGATCGCCTCTTAACTCCATCAAAGCGACAACCTGGCCTCCTAAGCAGCGGGTGACGGGAGCTGTATATTCCCTTCGGGCGCGTCCGGCCCCTAACCCAACACCTCACCCTCCCAGCCCTGAGCGCCACACTCACCACCAGGACGTGTCTACGCGGGCCGGCAGCGTCAGCAGCAGCAGCAGCAGCAGAAGGCAGGCAAGACTTAGGCGGGCCGAAGCCCGAGAGCCGTCGGGGGCCGTGGGCCTGGGCGCGGGCGCGGGGACAGGGGCGCGGACGCGCCGAGGGGGGAGCTGCGCGGCTTCCTCCGCACCACCCGGCCTCAGCATAGCTCCCCGAAGACTCCCGCCACGCGGCCCGGAGGGGCGTGGACGGGGCACCGGCTGAGGGTACTCAGGCTGCTCCCACTTCACCCCCCTAGGGGGCCATAAGGCTCGTCGGCGGCTGGGGACCTAAGGGCACCTAGGGTCCAGGAGCCGGGGCGCAGGGAGCGGTGTCCGGGAGCCGACGCCGCCGCGCCGAGCTCGGGATCTGGGACGCGCTGCCCCGGCTGGGATGCGGTGTCAGGGGGTCGGCGGCGCGGAGCGGGGCCGCGGACAGAGTGTGCGGACAGCCCCTCCGGCCGCGGGCTCTCATTGGACGGCGCGGGGCGGGGCCGAGGCCGGGGACACGCGCGGCCCTCGGGGCGGCTCCGCCCGGGCCGGCCCCCGGCGCTCCACAGCGCCCTAGGTGTGGCGGCCGCCTCCGCCCCTCGGCGTCCCTAGCACCGCGCCGCGCCCCCACCTGCTCGGGCGGGACGCGACGGGGCGCAGCGGCGCCCTTCTGCGCCCGGAGCGCCCAGTCCCTGCCCACGCCGCGCCACCGGGTCCTAGCGCCCTTCATTCGGCAACCCCAGCCTCCGTGGGTGATGGCCTGGAGGGCCGAGTGAGGGGGCTGCAGGCACTCTCCCCGTCATCTAACCTACAGCGACCGTGGAGTGAGCCACAGAGAACTCAGTCATTTCCTCAGGTTCTCCCTCCGTTCTTGCGCTTCTGTGAAATGGGTAGAATCTCCGCCACAGGGAGTTGCGGGAGACTCTAAACTCCCTTTCCAATGCTGCCAATGGGGGGCGCCACGGGCCGCAGACTTCAGGTAGGGGCTTTTCTCATCTATGGCTCGCTGCCCCCGGTTCCTCCGACTCGCCGCCCACCGCTCCCCGCACCCCTCCCCCCCCGTGTAGACGTAGCTCCCGCCCTCCTGCCCGGACCCGACGCTTCCCTCCGGCCTGTGGACCGGGAATCGAGGGCCGAAGCGCAGCAGCACACCTGAGAACCTGACGCGGACTCCCGGTCCTTGGCCGCCCGGGCTCGGCAGAGCCTACTCTCTCCCGGCTTCCCAGATGATTTGGTCCCCCACCCCTTCGGGCGGGCCTGCGAGTACGAAAGAATCAGAAACAGCTGGGCGGCTTTCCCGAAGCGGAGGCCAGGGTGGGGGTCCTGCTGAGAGAGTGGAAGCCCCGGAGCCATTTCTCTCCTTTGCCTTTCCACCCTTCCTCCTCCCCAGCGCTCCCTCCCCTCCCCCCGCCCGCCCCCCGACCGCCTGGGGGCGTGGTAAATCGCGAAGGGGTAGGGAGGTTGCTGGGCGTAGAAACTGACTCCCCTCTTCCCTCCACACTTCCCAGGCTGGCAGGTAGAGCTTCTGAAGGCCGGGTGGCCCTTACTGAGACCTAAAAATTCTTTGGAAAAAAACCCTGGATCTTCCAACTTCCAGAGTCCGCCTGGGGTCTGGCCCCAACTGCTTCTCCAGCCTCAGTTTCTCCTGCCTAGCCTCTCATTCCCAGGTGTCTTTCGTGCTTCTCCCCGTGATTTATCGTAACTATAAAGCCCTGGTGTAAACAACGCGCTGGAAACTGCCCAGCCCCTTCAACCCCAAACTCATTGTCAGTTCTTGGCTGGGGGGGAGGTCGGTGTTAGAGACTGCAGAGTGTGAGCGGACAGGGCGCAGCTGGCTGCAGAGAGGCTTGCAGACATCCCAGAGGCATGAGGGAGAAGGGCTCACAGAGACCTTTATCCCCTCTCCCCATCTCTCACCCCTTTACCTCACTTTCTGTGGCAGGGGGCAGAGTGAATTCATTAATTCGGCAAATATTTATTCCCTACCATACTCCAGACTGTGCTAGGGCACATCAGTGAACAAAGCAGAACGAACGATTTCTGCCTGTATGGAGTTTAACTTATATTGGGAGAAGATAGACAATAAACAGTAAACATCGTAAGTAAAACATATAGCATATTAGAAAATAATAAGTACAGTGGGAAACAATAGAGTTGTAACTAGGATGATCAGGGTAGGCCCCATTAAGATGACATTCAAGCAAAGACTTGAAGGAGGTGAGAGAACAAACCAGGTAGATTTTTGGTGAAAAGCATCCCAAGCAGAGGGAACAGCCAGCACATAGGCCCTAAGTTGGGAGTGGGCTGGTGTGCAAAGTGAGCTAGGGAGGAGGAGAGGAGTTCAGATAGGTAACAGGGGTATTCCAGGTCATGCAGGAGAGAAGGTGCCCACCCCTGGGTGGGGAGGTAGAAAATGGGGGCTGGACTGGAGTTGGATGGGAGTGAGACCAGGCAGGGTCCCCATGCTGGCCATATCCCTCCCTGCCAACCTGACCCTTCCCCTCCCCTTCTCTCTCTCAGTCTGGGAGGCTCCAGTCAGCCCTTCTGTTTCCTTAAAAGAAGCAAACTCTATGCTGAGCTTCCCTGAGAGGGGCAGGTGAAAGAGGAGTGGGCCCAGGCTCATTCCTGGCCAGGCCCCTTTCCTTGGACCATTCTTTCACCTCCTCCCAGCCCAGCCCCACCCTGATGCTGGGCAGCGGTCTGTAAGCTCTGCAAGCTCTGGCAGCCTCTCCCAGACTCCCCTGTGTGCATAGGCCTGGGTGTGACTCTGGCCCTGTGTTTATTTCTACATATGGGCCTGAGGTTGTGGGGTGGGGAGCTGGAGATGATCACATCAGCCCTAACCTTGGGTGGACTCGCCCACATGGGCCCCAAACTCACTTAGGAGGCCCCTTCTTTGGCTTCAGCTGTCTTCATAGTCAAGTGGGACCGTGTCTTGGCACAACATAGATGCTCAACTATTAAAGCATGTTGCTGAGCTAAGGGGGCCCCCAGAAACATCAGCAGCTCCAAGAGGGAGGGAAGTGGGTGAGGGGACAAGACTCTTCCCCAGTGCTTACAGGCTACCTCTGCCCTAGAGTGGACAATCCAGGAAGGGACTTTCTCCTTCTTCTTCTCCTCCCCTCTGAGCCCCCAGCTCCCCAGGAGGAACCCCAGGCTGCAGGAGCCAGCTGACTGCAAGAGCTGCACTCAACCACTTAACTAGAGAACAAATACGGAGCCAGAGAAGAGGTTTTCTGGGATCTGCCACTTTGGACTTCAAATCTCAAAATAAACTTCCAGTCTCAAGGTCCTAGACTCTACTGGACAGCTCAGCTCCTCACGCAAGGGCCTGTTGTGGGGCTTCCAGGCGGAGGGTCAAGGCCAGAGGCTCAGGCTAGCTAGCGCTTGACCTGCTCCTCCCTCCCATCCCCCACCCCTACTCCACCGTAATGAGTGCCAGGGGAGGAGTCACTGACTTGGGAGTCAAGTTCTGGTCTGAAGGGCCCTGCCTGGAGTCGGGTCACTTACCAAGGTCCTGCTGTGCTCCCAGCACCAGGCAGGGCATCCTAAATGACACAGAAGGAGTGAACTGGTCTTACCCCCAGGGCATTTTCATGCAAATACAATAAAGCCATCTGAGGGCTGCTCGCTGCAGACCTCCCCTTCCCCCAGGCCTCTAGATTCCCTGAGGCCGCCCCGAAGGACAGCTTGCACCCAGCCGTCAGAGTCAAACCCTTCCTCCTCCCTCAAGGTGCCTCCTGCCCTCTCACAAGTGGGTGCCCCAAAGAAAAGGGTCCCCCTCACCTCATGCTCTACTTCCCCATGGGGCCACTGAGGGCTAAGATTCATCTTTTTCCAGTCTGTCCTCAAGCTGTGTGTGGCTGAATGATTGTGCATTTTTCCTGGCCCTTGGACGGGAGTGGAGATGAGCTTAGGGGAGGCTGGGTGTGAGTAAACAGCTCTGACTCCACCCGGGTCTACCCCCCTTAAAGACCGCCCTTCCCTGGGCCCCTTTGGCGATGACCTTCTCTCTTTCCTGGTGGGTGGGAGGTGGTGTGGATGGTAATGAGCAGAGAGAAAGGCGGAGAAGGGGTTGGGGGGAGGTTTGGATAGGAGTCAAGGAATTCCTGAGTCTGCTGCTTGCACAAGGGGCCCTGAGACTCCTTTCATGAGATTTCTTTGCAAACCTAGACAAGTCTCATTTGAAATGGGGCCAGGTTCACCCAGGCCCCTAGTGCCCCCCGCTCCTGTTTCTTCCTCTCCAGCCGCCCCAGGCAGGTGTCTGGGGAAGAGTAGGGAGCTTGGGAAGAACCCAGGGGCTTTTAAGAGGTGTGGGGTGGGGATCTATGCTTTGTACACAGCCTGACCCGGCCTCTCCTTGGTATTTATGAGCTCCCAGGCGAGGCGTGGAACGTGTCTCAAAGAGGCCAGGCCAAGAGGGCTTTGGAGGAAGGAGAATCCAGCCCCAAACCAGGGAAGGGGGCTTGGTGGGGCAGGGCTAGAGACGGTCAGAGACTCTCTTCTTCCCAGCCAGTGGCTAAACAGGGGAGTAGACTGCTCCCCTAGGGGGCCTGGAGAAAGGAAAAGAAAGAGCTAAGGGAGAAGGGGAAGAGGAGGCCTGGGGAGGCGGAACCATGGAGGCGGGGCATGGGGGTCTGGAGCCTTTTAGCACTTCGGCTGTAATCAGACTGGAGCCAGGCGGTGGGCGGGCTGACAGCTATCCTGGGCGGGTGGCCCAGGTTCTGTGTGAGGCCAGTGGGTGTGCTGCTGGGATCCTGGGTGGTCACTGACCAGCCTAACCCCAAGGGAGGGTGGTCCCACGTTGCTCCCAGTCCCCGTCTCACAATCTGTCTGTATCAGATAGGCTGCACACTGAGCTCTCTTTCTCTCCCCACCACCTGTTTGGGGCCCCAAAACAATCTGGAAGTAAGATTTGCTTCCAGTGGAACAATCTGCAGAGCCTTCTATCTGCCTCCCTCCCACTCTACCTTCCTTGGTTCACTCTGCCTCTCTCTCTTCCCAAGTCTCTTTTCTGTGTCTCCATCTCTCTGGGTCTGTCTCTCTCTGGCTCATGTTTCTGTCATTCTGTGTCTCTTACTCTTGGTGTTTGTCTTTCTGTCTTCATTTGTCTCTCTGTGTGTCTGTATCTGACAGCCTTTCCTCTTCTGTCAGAACCTCTGTCTCAATCTCTGTCACTCTTTGTCTCTTAGTATCTCTGTCTCTCTATCTTTCTCTCTATGAATCTGTATGACTGTCTCTTTCTCATTCTTCTTTCACTCGTGTCATCTCTCTTTCCATGTCTTTTCTGACTCTGTCTCCCCTTCTCTCTCTCTTCTCTCTCTCTCTCTCTGTGCATATGTGTGTTCCTTTGTATATTTTTCTTGGTGTGTATCTTTGTTTCTTTTTACGTCTGTCTCTCCCTCTCGTCCTCTGTCTCACACCTTCTTTCGCAGTCCCTCCAACACAGTACAAAGTGCACTGGACTGAAAGAAATCAGAGTTTTTCCCTCCAGCTAAGCCACGCATGATTTGCATGAGTCTATAAGTCACTTTCCCACTCCTGGACTCAGTTTCCTTGCTGGTGAAACAAGTAGGGTGGATATCTAGTTCCCTTTGTCAGGGCCTCTTTCTGTCTTTATCTCTCATTTCTTGTAGCACAGACCATCCTGTCTTCTGAAGGTTCTGCTTCTCTGCTCTCTAAATTCCACCCTGAAGTTGGGACTCCAGCCTCCTTTAGACCCCAGTGGGAGTGAGTCTCTGATACTGTCAGCCAGCAGGCCCCAAAAGGAGGACCCCTCACTCCTTTACCCTCTTAAACGTCTGGGTAGACAAGGTCCCTTTCTGGGGCCATGTCTGGGATACAAACCAGATTAGCTCATCTCTCTAATCCTCTTTGTGCTGGGGCCTCTGCCAGGCAGGGACACCCACAGCGCAGAGCAAGAGGGTGTGTGTGTGTGTGTGTGTGTGTGTGTGTATGCGCGCGTGCGTGCGCGCGCACACACACACACAGATTCTTGGAGAAGGGAAGACCAAGGTTCTCCTCCCTCTGTTACCCTCTCCTGCCTGAAAAACCCAAATCAAGCCCTCACTGTATAAGAAACCTCATCAGGCTCAAACTAAATCAGGGTTTTCAGAATCCCAGCCTGTCCTCCCCCTTCTCCCACTTCCCCATCCCCTTTTCTGTAGCCTTTCTAGGGCTGGAGAAATCATTCCAGCCATCCCTCTGTTCCTGAGCAGCCCAGAACACACCCCTTCTCCACACATATATTCTTCTCCAGTCATTTTCGAAGAAGGGTCTTTCCATCCCTTCTTGAAAAGCCTGAGTGTCAGGCAGGGAGCAGGGGACATGGGGGAGGAGGGGAGAGCAAGCAAGCAGTCTCTGGATTTCACACTTTAAGTTAGAGGCCTCCACCCCCTCTCTGAAGTTTCATTTGGAGAGGTCTTTCTTGGCTGATAAGATCAAAGCATTCGCTCTGCCAAATCATTACCTTATTTTCGAGGCAATGATAGAACTTATTGTATCCATTAGTCTGGTCTCCAGCTGCAGCCTTTTATCTCTGTCTATCGTTGTGCACTTGCAGAAAAAAGGGTCTGCCCAGCCCAGCCAGCCCGGCCAGCGAGGGGAGGGTGGGGAGCACGGCCGAGGCCCGGGGAGCTGTCCGGCTGCTTTCAGCGGGGATTGAGCAGGTGGAGGGCATGGGGGGTGGGGGTGCGCTTTTGAGGTTTGAAGAGCCGGTCACCGCCTCCTTAAGCGCCCTGCCACTGCCGCAGGAGTGCTCTTTTCCACGGGTGCCACACCTGCGAGCCCGATGTGGTCCAGTAGGGTGAGCCAACAGAGCCTGGCGCGGGGATGAGACCCATCAGGCCAGGCCAAGGCGCGGGCTCCGCGGAGAAAAACGCTGAGCCGGAGCCAAGATGCTGGCCCCTTCCTGACTCTCTGGTGGGTGACTCACTCTGTGGGCCGTGCGCCCCGCAGTGGCGTTTCCTGGAAAGGCATGGCAGCGTGACCTTCGACTTCGTGGGGACTCGTGCGTTTCAAACTGGAAGAACACCTTAGGAGGGAGTGGGTGGCACGAAGTGGGTGTCCCTATGGGGGCGAGGAATGTGGCCTGCTTTGCCTCTGTCCTGTCTGCAGCCTCTTCCTGCTGAAGAACCACGCCCACCCCCCTGGTGTTGGGGTCAGAGGAGGGTCTATTAGAGCAGTGTTTCGGAAACTTTTGGGTCTCAGTATCCCTTTACGCTCTTAAAAGTTATCCAGGATCCCAAAGAGCTTTTATTTATATGGGTTATATCCATCCATATTAAAAGTGAAAACAAACCCAAGAGCCAAACTGAAAGGGTTTCCAGTGGCCAAAGCTGGACAATTTGAGCAACAAAATTGTTTTGGATTATAACCCAAAGTATAAAAGAAATATGCATGAGTCCATACTGACATAAATAAATGACTGAGTAAATAAATATGAGGAGAAGAGACAGATCTCCCATGCAGAACGATTCCAAATAATTTACTTATACCTTAAGGAGGTGGAGTATAAATCCCCATTCCTTAGTGACTTCCTTCCAGAGTACAAAACAGAAGAGGGTGTGTGTTTGGAGGGGTGGGGGTGAGTCACTTTACAGTGGAGAAATCTGACAAACCGCAGTCAGGGGAGCAAGGTACGCATCAACAGTGATACGTCCTGTTGTTAGTGTCTACCCTTGATACGATGTGATGAAAATGACAGCTCCTCTGTGGTTTTCCTCCCCATAACCCAAGTCTCATTATAAGAAAAACATCAGGCCAATTCCATCAGAGGGACATTCTACAACATATCTGACCAGGGCTTCCTAGGTGGCGCAGTGGTTAAGAATCCTCCTGCCAATGCAGGGGACATAGGTTCGATCCCTGCTCCAGGAAGATCCCACATGCCACGGAGCAACTAAGCCCGTGTGCCAAAAACAAACAAACAAAACATATCTGACCAGTAAGTACTCCTCAAAACTGTCAAGGTCATTCAAAAACAAGAAAAGTCTGAGAAACTGTCATGCAAAAGGTACCTAAGGAGTCATGACAACTAAATGTAATGCTGTATCCTGGATGGGATCCTGGAAAAGATAAAGGACGTTAGGGGAGAACTGAGGAAATCTGAATAAAATATCGATTTTAGTAAATAATGTGTCAATATTGGTTCATGAATGTTGACAAATGCACCACACATTTGTAATGTAAGTAGGATGTTAATAATAGGGGAAACGGTGTGAGGTACACGGACTGTCTCTGTAGTATCTTTGTAATTTTTCTATAAATCTAAAACTGTTCTAAAAAATAGTTTATTTTAAAAGATTAAAATATTTTAAAATATTGATATATTTTAAATTTATTTATTTATTTATTTACTTATTTATTTATTGGCTGTGTTGGGTCTTTGTTGCTGCACAGGGCTTTCTCTAGTTGCTGCGAGCGGGGGCTACTCTTCATTGTGGTGCTCAGGCTCCTCATTGTGCGGTGGCTTCTCTTGTTGTGGAGCACGGGCTCTAGGTGTGCAGGCTTCAGTAGTTGCGGCACACAGGTTCAATAGTTGTGGCACATGGGCTTAGTTGCTTCGAGGCATATGGCATCTTCCTGGGGCAGGGATTGAATCTGTGTCCCCTGCATTGGCAGGCAGATTCTTAACCACTGCACCACCTAGGAAGTCTCAAAAATATTGATATATTTTAATTAATATTTTAATTAATTAACAGTAATAAACTCAATACTTGCTAATATTCATGTCATGTCTTATGAAAAATAACTATAATTTCCAAAACATAAAAAGTGAGAAGAATGGCATTATGTAACATTTCTGCAAATATCTCTAAGGTCTGGCTTAATAGCAGGATTCTCATATTTGCTTCTACATTCAACCTGTTGTGTTATTGCATGTCTTATAGCCTCTGGAAAACTCCACTCTACACTGAAGAGAGAATGAGTGTGAGAAGGTCAAATAGCATCTTAGTATCATTAGGAACCTCTTTGAGAACTGCTGCCTTAGCGATCTTATCCATTACTGTGATTCTAAAGTCCCAATTTGAAATCTCTAGCTTTGCAACATCTCTACTGAGTTCTCTGGTCATGTTGGTCCCCATACCCTTGCCACCCCCCCAACCTCCAATCACCTACCCTTTCAAACACTTCCTAGTCCGAGTCAGCATAATCCTTCTGCCAGTCACAGTAGCTCTGTGAAGTTAACGTGCAAATGCTATGCTTCCTTCCTGTGGTGCAAAATCATGTAGTAATGGGATAGTTGCCCCTCTCATTCTCCCTCAACAGCCGAGACGTGTAACAAACTCTAAAATATCAAATGCATAATAAATCATTGTTGGATGCCTATAGACAATTCCGGAATCAGAGCTCTTTCTTTCTGATGAAATCTCCCTCTTGTCCCTGCATATCAGCCCAAGTTTCTACTGTGAATAACAGTCTGTGATTTAGTAAGTTTGATATTTGCTTTGCTTTAGCAAAGATTAATTTCTCTCATTGCTGTAGCCAGGTAAATCCAATTTGGCCAAGGGATACACCCTTAGGGCAGCTTCCTGATTTTAGAAATTAGGTTTGGGGCTTTTAATTTCAGTAGAGATGACTTCATCCACACACTGCTGTTCAGAAACCACAAGGGCTGCCATCCTGTCAACCAAATAATGAACATTGTTGATCCACTCTGGACAAGTAGCTCTGGGAGCTTCAGTCTCCCCAGTGACCCAGATACCACTGTCATTTTATGAGTCATCTTGTATTCTTTTGTGCCTCAACTTTTATGATTCCCATAATTAAGTTAGTTAACACATCCATCACCTCATACAGTTAGCTTTGTTTTAGTTTTTTGGTTTTTGGGTTTTTTTGGCAAGAAAGCTTAAGATCTACTTTCTTGGCAAATTTCAAGTACACATTACAGTGTTATTAACTATCTTCACCATGCTGAACATTAGACCCTCCAAATTTATTCTTGTTGTAACTGACAGTTTGTACTCTTTGACCAAATTTTCCCATTCCCCCACCCCTCCAGCCCCTGGTAACCACCATCCTACTCTCTGTTTCTGTAAGTTTGAATTTTTTTCTTGGATTTCACATATAAGTGATACCATAGCGTATTTGTCTTTCTCTGTCTGGCTTATTTCACTTAGCATAATGCCCACAAATTTCATCCATGTTGTCACAAATGGCAGGACAAATTTCTTATTTTTTATGGCTGAATAATACTCCATTGTATACCACATTTTCTTTATCTGTTCATTTGTCAATGGACACTTAGGTTGTTTTCATATCTTGGCTATCATGAATAATGCTGCAGTGAACATGGTAGTGTAGATATCTCTTTGAGATATTGATTTTGCTTTCTTCAGATACATTTCCAGAAGTGAGATTGCTGGAGAATATGGTAGTTCTATTTTTACTTTTTTGAGGAGCCACCATACTGTTTTCCATAGCGGCTGTACCAGTTTACTTTTCCATCAGCAGTGTACAGGGTATGCCTTTCTCCACATCCTTGACAACATTTCTTATCTATTGTCTTTTTGATGATAGCCATTCTAACAGGTGTGAAGTGGTGTCTTTCCATATCATTACCAACATTTCTTATCTATTGTCTTTTTGATGATAGCCATTCTAATAGGTGTGAAGTGGTGTCTCCCTGATGATTAGTGATGTTGAACACCTTTTCATATACCTGTTGGCCACTTGTATGTCTTTTTTTGGAAAAATGTCTATTCAGCTCCTTGTCCATTTTAAAATTGGATTATTATTATTATTTGCTATTGAGTTACTAGCTCCCTATATATTTTAGATATTAACCCCTGATCAGATATATGGTTTCTAAATACTTTCTCCCATTCTGTAAATTGCCTTTTCATTTTTTTGACTGTTTCCTTTGCTGTGCAGAAAAGCTTTCATTTGATATAGCACCACTTGTTTAATTTCACTTTTGTTTATGCTTTTGGCATCTTATCCAAATATCATTGCCAAGACCAATGTCAAAGAGCTTTTTCCCTATGTTTTCTTCTAGGAGTTTCACAGTTTCAGATCTTACATTTAAGTCTTTAATCCATTTTGAGTTAATTTTTATGAGTGGGTAAGATAGGGATCAAATTTTATTCTTTTTTTTTAAGACCTTTTATTGAGATACAGTAAACATACAATAAATTGCATATATTTAGAGTGTACAATTTGGTATTTTTTTTCTTATTAGTAATGTATATATGGCAATCCCAATCTCCCAATTCATGCTCCCTCAACCCTCCCCGCTTTCACCACTTGGTGTCCATATGTTTGTTCTCTACATCTGGGTCTCTATTTCTGCCTTGCAAACCAGTTGATTTGTACCATTTTTCTATATTCCGCATATATGTGTTAATATACGATATTTGTTTTTTTTTTTCTGACTCACTTCACTCCATATAACAGTCTCCAAGTCCATCCATGTCTCTACAAATGACCCAATTTTGTTTCTTTTTACAGCTGAGTAATATTCTATTGTATATATGTACCACATCTTTTTTATCCATTCATCTGTTGATGGACATTTAGGTTGCTTCCATGTCCTGGCTATTGTAAATAGTGCTGCAATGAACATTGGAGTGCATGTGTCTTTTTGAATTATGGTATTCTCTGGGTATACGCCCAGTAGTGGGATTGCTGGGTCATATGGTAATTCTATTTTTAGTTTTACAAGGAACCTGCGTACTGTTCTCCATAGTGGCTATATCAATTTACATTCCCACCAATAGTGCTAGAGCATTCCCTTTTCTCCACACCCTCTCCAGCATTTACTGTTTGTCGATTTTCTGATGATGTCCATTCTCACCGGTGTAAGGTGATACCTCATTGTAGTTTTGATTTGCATTTCTCTAATAATTAGTGATGTTGAGCAGCTTTTCATGTGCCTCTTGGCCATCCATATGTCTTCTTTGGAGAAATGCCTATTTAGGTCTTCTGCCCATTTTTTGATTGGATTGTTTGTTTTTTGATATTGAGCTGGATGAACTGTTTATATATTTTGGAGATTAATCCTTTGTCTGTTGATTCGTTTGCAAATATTTTCTCCCATTCTGAGGGTTGTCTTTTCATCTTGCTTATAGTTTCCTCATTCTTTTTTTATTTTTTAAATATTTATTTATTTGGCCATGCTGGGTTTTAGTTGTGGCATGTGGGGTCTTTTTTTTTTTCAGTTGTGACTTGCAGGATCTTCATCGAGGCCTGTGTGATCTTTAGTTGTGGCATTTGAACTCTTAGTTGCAGTGTATGGGATCTAGTTCCCTGACCAAGGATCAAACTCAGGCCCCCTGCATTGGGAGCATGGAGCCTTAGCCACTGGACCACCAGGGAAGTCCCCAATTTCATTCTTTTGCATGTGAATGTACAGTTTTCCCATCACCATTTGCTGAAGAGACTATCCTTTCTGTATTGTATGATTTTAGTGCCCTTGTCAAAGATCAGTTGACTGTATATGTGTGGGGTTTTTTTCTGGACTCTCTATTTTGTTCTATTGATTTACATGTCTGTTTTCTTTGCCAGTACCACACTGGTGTTTTTGTTGTTGTTGTTGTTGTTGTTTTTTGGTAACATAGTTATTCAGATTCTTTTTTTTTTTAAATATTTATTTGGTTGCACCAAGTCTTAGTTGCAACACATGGGCTCTTTAGTTGCAGCCAGTGAGCTCCTTAGTTGTGGCATGAGAATTCTTAGTTGCAGCATGAGGGATCTAGTTCCATGATCAGGGATCGAACCTGGGCCTCCTGCATTGGGAGCATGGAGTCTTAACCACCGCACCACCAAGGAAGTCCCCATACTGTTTTGATTACTATAGCTTTATAATATAGTTTGAAGTCAGGAAGTGTAATGGCTCCATCTTTGTTTTTCTCAAGATTGCTTTGGCTATTCAGGGTCTTTTGTGGTTTCATACATTTTAGGGTTGTTTTTTCTATTTCTGTGAAAAATGTTGTTCAAATTTTGATAGAGATTGCACTGAATCTGTAGATTACTTCTGATAGTAAGGACATTTTAACAATATTAATCCCAATCCAAGAACATGGGATATCTATCTATTTATTTGCATCTTCTTCAGTTTCTTTCATCAGTGTCTTATAGTCTTCAGTGGACAGGTCTTAAACCTCCTTGGTTATATTTATTTCTAATTTTGTTTTTGATGCTATTGTAAATGGTAGTGCCTTCTTACTTTCTCATTGTTTTCTGGCTGTTTTATAGTCCCTCTATTTCTTCCTCTCTTCATATCTTCCTTTGTGTTTTGATGATTTCCTGTAGTGGTTTGCTTTGATTCCTTTCTCTTTATCTTTTGTGTATTTACTATATAGGTTTTTGGTTACATTAATGTTTATTCTTGGTGTTGTACATTTTATGGGTTTTGACAAATACACAATGTTATCTGTCCACCATTATAGTATCACACAGGATAGTTTCCCTGTCTTAAAAATCCTCTGTGCTCCACCTTATATCACTCCCTCCCCACAAACACCTGGTAACCACTGATGCTTTTATTGTCTCCATATTTTACTGTTCCCAAGATATCATATAATTGAAATCATATAATATGTAGACTTTTCAGACTTGCTCATTGGTTTCTTCCAAGTTTTGGAAGATCAAATGTGAAGAACTGGCATTTTGACAATATTGAGTCTTCCTATCCATGAATATGGACTATCTCTCCTTTTATTTAGTTATTGATTTCATTCATCAGAGTTTTGTAGTTCTCCTCATACAAATCTTGTACATATTTTGTTAGATTTATCCCTAAATATTTCATTTGGGGGGGGGATGCTAATGTAAATGGCATTGTGTTTTTAGTTTCAAATACCACTTGTTCATTGCTGATACATAGGAAAGCTATTGACTTTAAAAAATTATTTATTTATTTATTTATTTGTTTATTGGCTGCATTGGGTCTTCGTTGCTGCACATGGGCTTTCTCTATTTGTGTCAAGTGGGGGGTTACTCTTCTATGCAGTGTGCAGGCTTCTCATTGTGGTGGCTTCTCTTGTTGTGGAGCATGGACTCTAGGCATATAGGCTTCAGTAGTTGTGACACACAGCCTCAATAGTTGTGGCTCATAGGCTCTAGAGTGCAGGCTAAATAGTTGTGGCACATGGGCTTAGTTGCTCTGAGGCAGGTAGGATCTTCCTGGAGCAGGGCTCAAACTGGTGTCCCCTGCATTGGCAGGCAAATTCTTAACCACTGCACCACCTAGGAAGTCCCAATTAGCTTTTGTATATTAATGTTGTATTTTTTAATCTTAAAGTAATTGCCTATTAGTTCAAGAAGGGTTTTTTGTTGTTGATTCTTTCAGATTTTCTACATAGACAATCATGTCTTCTGTGAGCAAAGACAGTTTTATGTTTTTCTTCCCAGTCAGTACACCTTTTATTTCCTTTTCTTGTCTTATTGGATTAGCTAGGACAAGCAGTATGATGTTGAAAAGGAATGGTAAGAGGGGACATTCTTGCCATGTTCCTGATCTTAGCAGGAAACTTACCATCATTAAGTATGGTTCTAGCTGTAGACGTTTTTGTAGATGTTCTTTATTAAGTTTAGGAATTTCCTTTTCATTCTTCATTTAATGAGTTTTTTTTTTTTTTAAATCATGAATGGGTGGTGGATTTGTCAAATGCTTTAAGCATCTATCGAAATGATCGTGATTTTTCTTCTTTAGCATGTTGATGTGATGATGCATTACATTAATTGGTTTGAATGTTGGACCAACCTTGCATACTTGGGATAAATCCCACTTGGTCATGGTGTATAATTCTTTTTATCTATTGTTGGATTTGATTTGCTAGTATTTTGTTGAGGATTTTTGCATCTATCTTCATGATAGATATTAGTTTGTAGTTTCTTTGTAATATCTTTGTCTGGTTTTGATATGAGGGCCTCATAGAATGAATTAGAAAGTATTCCCTCTACTTCTATCTTCTGGAAGATTGTAGAGAGTTGGTATAATTTCATCCTTAAATATTTAGTAGAATTCACCAGTGAACCCATCTGGGCCCTGTGATTTCTCTTTTGGAAGGTTATTAATCATTGATTTAATTTCTTTTTTAGATATAATCCTGTTCAGATTGTCTATTCTTGTGTGAGTTTTGGCAGATTGTGTCTTTCAAATAATTGGTCCATTTCACCTAGGTTATCATATTTGTGGGCCTAGATTGTTAACAATATTGCTTTATTTTCCTTTCAATATTCATGGGATCTACAGTGATGTCCTCTCTTTTACTTCTGATATTAGTAATTTACGTGTTCTCTCTCTCGCTCTCTTTTTTTTTCTTAGCCTAACTATAGGCTTATTTATTTTGTTGATCTTTGCAAAGAAGCAGGTTTTGGTTTTGTTGATTTTCTTTTTTCCTTTTTCTTTAGTTTAAGATGATTTTGTTTATTTATTTATTTAGTTATTTATTTAAAACTGAAATATAGTTGATTTACAATGTTGTGTTAGTTTCAGGTGTGCAGTATAGTGATTCAGATATATATATATGTATAGATAGATAGATAGATAGATAGATAGATAGATAGATAGATAGATATAGACATAGATGTAGATATGTAGATATATATCTTTTTCAGATTCTTTTCCCTTATAGGTTATTACAAAATATTGAGTATGGTTCCCTATGCTATACAGTAGGTCTCTGTTGATCATCTATGTTATACATAGTAGTGTGCATATGTTAATCCCCAAACTCCTAATTTATCCCTCCCCTGCTTTCCCCTTTGGTAAGTGTAAGTTTGTTTTCTATGTCTGTGAGTTTTTTTCTATTTCGTAAATAAGTTCATTTGTATCTGTTTTTTTTTTTTTTTTTAGATTCCACATATAAGCAATATCATATAATATTTGTCTTTGGCTTACTTCATTTAGTATGGTAATCTGTAGGTCCATCTATGTTGTTGCAAATGGTATTATTTCATTCTTTTTTATATCTGAGTAGTATTCCATTGTATATATGTACAACATCTTCTTTATCCATTTAGCTGTTGATGGACATTTAGGTTGCTTCCATGTCTTGGCTGATGTAAATAATGCTGCTATGAACATTGGTGTGCATGGATCTTTCCGAATCGGAGTTTTCTTTGGATATACACCCAGGAGTGCAGTTGTAGGATTATATGGTAGCCCTAGTTTTTGTTTTCTAAGGACCATCTATAGTGTTCTCCAAAGTGGCCGTACCAATTTACATTCCCACTAACAGTGTAGGAGGGTTTCTTTTTCTCCACACCCTCTCCAGCATTTATTATTTGTAGACTTTTTGATGGCCATTCTGACTGGAGTGAGGTGATACCTCATTGTATGATTTTCTATATTGATTTCCTGTTTTCAGTTTCATTGATTTCTTTTGTTTCAATAATGAATTCTTTTTTAAAAAAATATTTATTTATTTTGGCTGTGACAGGTCTCAGTTGCAGCACGAGGAATCTTCGTTGTGGCATGCTTAGTTTCGGTATGCATGTGGGATCTGTTTCCCTGACCAGCGATCAAACCCTGGCCCCCTGCACTAAGAGTGCAGAGTCTTACCCACTGGACCACCAGGGAAGTCCCAATTTCATTGATTTCTGCTCTGATTTTTATTATATCTTTTCTTCTGCTTACTTATAGTTGATTTGCTCTTTTCTAGTTCCCTAAGGTGGAAGCTTACATTATTAATTTTAGATCTTTCTTGTTTCTAATATGTGCATTCATTGTTATAATTTTCCCTCTGAGCATTGTTTTTGCTGCATTTCACAGAATTTGATAAGTTGTATTTTCATTTTTATTTAGTCTAAAATATTTTAAAATTTTGTCTTGTGATTTCTCCCTTGACCCAACTGTTATTCAGAAGTGTGTTGTTTATTTTTATATAAATTTATTTATTTGTTTATTTGTTTATTGGCTGGATTGGGTCTTCATTGCTGTGCATGGGCTTTCTCTAGTTGTGGTGAGTGGGGGCTACTCTTCATTGTGGTGCATGACCTTCTTATTGTGGTGGCTTCTCTCATTGTGGAGCACGGGCTCTAGGCAGGCAGGCTTCAGTAGTTGTGGTACGTAGGCTCAATAGTTGTGGCTTGTGCACTATAGAGTGCAGGCTCAGTAGTTGTGGTGTATGGGCTTAGTTGCTCTGTGGCATGTGGGATCTTCCTGGACCAGGGATCAAAATTGTGTCTCCTGCATTGGCAGGCAGATTCTTAACCACTGTGCCATCAGGGAAGCCCAGAAGTGTGCTCTTTAATCCCCAAGTATTTAGGGATTTTCCAGCTATCTTTCTGTCACTGATTTCTGGATTTTTAAAAAAATTATTTATTTATTTATTTATTTATTATTTATTTATTTACTTATTTATTTGCCTGCACTGGTTCTTAGTTGTGGCACTTGGGATCTTCGTTGCAACACAGGATCTTTAGTTGCGGCATGCAGACTCCTCATTGCGGCATGCCAACTCTTAGCTGCAGCATGCATCTGGGATCTAGTTCCCTGACTAGGGACTGAACCCGGGTCCCTTGCATTGGGAGTGCAGAGTTTTAGCCACTGGACCACCAGGAAAGTCCCTGATTTTTGGATTAATTCCCTTGTGGTCTGCAAACAGACATTGTATAATTTCTGTTCCTTTAAATTTGTCAAGTTGTGTTTTCTGGCCCAGGATGTGGTCTGTCTTGGTAAATGTTTCATGTGAGCTCGAGGAGAATATGTATTCTGCTATTGTTGGATGAAGTGGTCAATAGATGTCAAATATAACCAGTTAATCAATAGTGCTGTTGAGTTCAATTATATTCTTACTGATTTTCTGCCTGCTAGATTTGGCCATTTCTGGTTGAGGGGTGTTGAAGTCTTCAGCTGTAATGGTGGATCCACATATTTCTCTTTGCAGTTCTATCCATTTTTCCCTCACGTATTTTTTTTAAGTATAAATTTATTTATTTATTTATTTATTTATTGGCTGCATTGGGTCCTCATTGCTGCACACTGGCTTTCTCTAGTTGCAGCGAGTGGGGACTACTCTTCGTTGTGGTGCATGGGCTTCTCACTACAGTGGCTTCTCTTGTTGCAGAGCACAGGAGCTAGGCACTCAGGCTTCAGTAATTGTGGCACATGGGTTCAGTAGCTGTGGCTCGAAGCCTCTAGAGCACAGGCTTGGTAGTTGTGGCTCATGGGTTTAGTTGCTACATGGCACATGGGATCTTCCTGGACCAGGGATCAAACCTGTGTCCCCTGCATTGGCAGGCAGGTTCTTAACCACTGTGCCACCAGGGAAGTCCCTCCCTTGTGTGTTTTGATGCTCTTTTGTTAGGTACACACATTAAGTCTTCTTGGAAAATTGACTCCTTTATCATTGTGTAATGCCCCTATTTATCCTTGATAACTTTCCTTACTTTGAAGTCTGCTTTGTCTGAAATTAATATAGCTACTCCGTTACTTTGTTTATTTTAAAAACTTTTTATTGAAGTATACCTGACTTGCAATATTATGTTAATTTCCAGTGTGCAACATAGTTCTCCTGCTTTCTTTGGATTAATGTTAGCATGATGTATCTTTCTCTGTTCATTTACTTTTGATTTGTATATTTCTTTATATTTAAAATGGGTTTTGTGTAGACAATGTACAGCTGGGTTTTGTTTTTTGACCCACTCTGACAATCTGTCTTTTAATTGGTTTATTTAGACCATTGACTTTAAAATGATTGCTGATATAGTTGGATTGATATCTACCATATTTGTTTCTGTTTTCTATTCATTGCCTTGTTCTTTGTTCCTGTTTTTGTCTTACATTCCTTTTCTGCCTTTTATGGTTTTAACTGAGCATTTTACATGAATCCATTTTCTCTCCTTAGCATATCAAGTATAATTCTTTTTTTACAAATTGAAGATTTATGGCAGCCCTGAATTATCAGATGATGGTTAGCGTTTTTTTAGCAATAAGTTATTTTTTAATTAAGGTATATACACTGTTTTTTTAGATATAATGTTATTGCACACTTAATACACTACAGTGTAGTGTAAACATAACTTTTATATATACTGAGAAACCAAAAAATTCATGTGACTCACTTTATTGAGGTATTTGTTTTATTGAGGTATTCTGGAACCAAATTCTCAATATCTCCTAGGTATGCCTGTATAGATATATTTATATTTATCCTGCTTGGTGTTCTCTGAGCTTCCTGGATCTGTGGCTTGGTATCTGATATTAATTTGGGGAAATTCTCAGTCATTATTCCTCAAGTATTCTGTTCCTTTCTCTCTTTCTTTCTTTCTGGTATTCCTGTTACATGTATGCTACATTTTTGTAGTTTCTGTTTTTTTCCTCCATCTTTTTTTCTTTTTGCTTTTCAGTTTTGGAAATTTCTATTGAGATATCCTTAGGTTCAGAGATTCTTTCCTCAGTTGTGTCCCATATGCTAAGTGTGCTCATCAAAGGCATTCTTCATTTCTTTTTTTCTTTTTAAGAACTTTTATTGAGATATAATTGACACACAATAAACTGCATATATTTAAAGTGTACAATTTGATACATTTTTTTATTAGGCATTCTTTATCTCTGTCACAGTGTCTTTGATCTCTAATATTTCTCTTTGATTCTGTCTTAGAGTTTCTAGCTCTCTGCTTTACATTACATTGTCAATTCTTGCATGCTATTTTGTCCATTACACTACTTAGTACTTAGTCATAGTTGTTTTAAATCCATGATCTGATATTTTGAAAATCTCTGCCATACCAGAGTCTGTTTTTGATGCTTGCTCTGTCTCTTCAAACTGCTTTTTTTACCCTTTCGTATGCCTTTTAATTTATTCTTGATAGCTGGATATATACTGGGTAAAATGTACTTCAGTAAATAAAGGCTTTTAGCAATGTGGTGGTAAGATGTGGGAGAAAGGGAAGCACTCTATTCCTCTTGATGAGGTCTCGGCTTTTTAAATGAGCCTATTCTTCTGAACTGTGAACTTCCCAAGTGCTTCGTAGACTACCCACCCAGTTACAAGGGAAAAAATGAATACAGTGGGCTAGAGTTAGGTATTCCTTTTTTTCTGTGGAAGACTAGAGTGCACTGGAGTTGCATATTTCCCTTCCCTCTGTTCAGTTAGGCTCTGAAAAAACACCAATAGTTTAGGCTCAAGTGAAATAGTTTTTCCCGAGGACAGGCCTTGTTAAAAAGTGCTTTGGAGGGTGTGGCCAAGATGGTAAAGTAGGAAGACCCTGAGCTCACCTCCTCCCATGGGCACACCAAAATTACAACTATTTATAGAACAACTGTCAATGAGAATGACCTGAAGACTAGCAGAAAAGATCTTCTGCAACTAAAGATATAAAGAAGGAACCACAGGGGACTTCCTAGGTGGCTCAGTGGTTAAGAATCTGCCTGCCAATGCATGGGACACGGGTTCGAGCCCTGCTCTGGGAAGATTCCCACATGCCACAGAGCAACTAAAGCCCATGCACCACAACTATTGAGCCTGCGCTCTAGAGCCCATGAGCCAGAACTATTGAGCCCTTGTGCCACAACTACTGAGGCCCAAGTGCCTAGAGCCTATGCTCCACAAGAGAAGCCACTACAATGAGGAGCCTGCGCACCACAACGAAGAGCAGCCCCTGCTTGCCGCAACTAGAGAAAAGCCCTTGTGCAGCAACAAAGACCCAACGCAGCCAATAAACAAATTAAATAAATAAATTTATAAAAAAAAAAGAAGGAACCACAACAAGATGAGTAGGAGAGGCGGAGACACAGTATAGTCAAGACCCACACTCCCAGGCAGGTTATCCACAAGTAGGAAGAGAATCACAGTTGCAGAGATTCTCTCTAAGGAATGAGGGGTTCAAGCACCATATTGGGCTCCCCAACCTGGGGGTTCTGCACCAGGGATATGAACCCACAGAACATTTGGCTTTGAAGGCCAGTGGGGCCTGCTTTTGGGAGAACCATAGGGCTGTAGGAAACAGAGCATTATCTCTTAAAGAGCACACATAATGTTTCACACACTCCAAGACCAAGGACAGAAACAGTAATCTGAAAGAAGCCTGGGTCAGACACACTTGCTGATCTTGGAAAGCCTCCTGGAGAGGCAGGAGGGAACTGAAGCTCACTATGGGGACATAAATGCTGGTAGCAGCCATTTTGGGGAGCTCATTCTGTTAGAGGACACTGGAGCTGGCAAGCACCATTTTGGAATCCTCCCTCTAGCTTTTTTTTTGTTTTTCCCTCTTAAGAAGAGTTTTATTGAGATATAACTGGCATACAATAAACTGCATATATTTAAAGTGTACAATTTGATATTTTTTTCTTATTAGTCATCTATTTTATACATATTAATGTATATATGGCAGTACCAGTCTCTCAATTCATTCTCCCCCCACCCCCACCCCACTTTCCCCACTTGGTGTCCATATGTTTGTTCTCTACATCTGTGTCTCTATTTCTGCCTAGCTTTTTTTTCTTTTTTTTTAATTTATTTTTTTGGCTGCGTTGGGTCTTCCTTGCTGTGTGTGGGCTTTCTCTAGTTATGGTGAGCAGGGGCTACTCTTCATTGTGGTGTGCAGGCTTCTCATTGCGGTGGCTTCACTTGTTGTGGAGCACAAACTCTAGGTGCATGGGCTTCAGTAGTTGCCATATGTGGGCTCAGTGATTGTGGCTCACAGGCTCTAGAGCGCATGCTCAGTAGTTGTGGCACATGGTTTTAGTTGCTCCGTGGCATGTGGCATCTTCCTGAACCAGGGCTCAAACCCGTATCCCCTACATTGGCAGGCAGATTCTTAACCACTGCGCCACCAGTGAAGTCCCTCCCTCTAGCTTATTAATGCAGGGACCTGGCTGCACCCATCAGCCTGTTGGCTCCAGTCCTGGGAAACCCCAGGACAATCAACTAGCTTCGTGGGGACAGAGTCCCACCCACAAGCAGGCTGGCTGCCCTCGACTCCCTTGAGCCCACAGCCATCCCAGGACCCAGCCACACTTACCAGAGGACCCAGGGCATGGTTCCACCCACCAGTGGGCTGGCACTAGCCCTGGGACCCGGGGGACCTTGCAGTCAGCTTTTGGGACCTGGCCCTGCCCACCAGGGGGCTGACACTAACTCTGAGACCCAGCCTCACCCACTGGTGGATGAGCACTAGCCCTGGGACCCCCTGGGCCCTGGCCTCACACACCAGCAGGTCCACACCAACTTGAGAACCCCCCCAAGGCCCCCGCAGTTAGAGATCTTGGGACCTGGGCCCTCCCACCAGTGGTCTGGCCCTGGCTTCAGGACCCCCTGAGCCTCTAGAGCCAGCCAACTTGTGACCTGGCCCTGCCACCAGTAGGCCAGCACCAGGACTGGGACTCCCCAAGCCATATAACTAGCTGGGTTAGGACCCAGTCCTGCCCATCAGCAGCTGGAAGCCTCTGCACTAGGCAAGACCTGACAATCAACTGGGCCAGGATCCAGCCATGCCTACAAGCACACCTATAGTAGTCAGTCCATCACAACAGAAGGGCCCACCCAGCTCATATAGGGGGTACCCCTTGAGTATATTGCTCTGCAGACCAGAAGGGAGTGGCACCATATATTTAAAGTGATGAAAGGGAAAAACCTACAACCAAGGGTATTCTAACTGGCAAGGCTATTATTCAGATTTAAAGGAGCAATCAAGTTTTACAGATAAGCAGAAGCTAAAAGAATTCAGCACCTAAATATAAGACTGGAAACTGTAAAATTTTTAGAAGAAAGCATAGGCAGAACACTCTTTGATATAAATTGTAGCAGTATTTTTTTTGGTTCTGTTTCCTAAGGCAAAGGAAATAAACAAACAAACAAAAAAACCCAAATGGGACCTAATTAAACTTAAAAGCTTTTGCACAGCAAAGGAAACCATTGACAAAACAAAAAGACAGCCTACTGAATGGGAGAAAATATTTACAAATGCTATGACTAATAAGAGGTTAATATCCAATATATATAAACAGCTCATACAACTCAAAATTAAAACAAACAAACAACCTAATCTAAAAAATGGGCAGAAGACCTGAAGAGACATTTTTCCAAAGGAGACATACAGATCCCAACAGGCTCATGAAAAGGTGTTCAACATCATTAACCATCAGACAAACACAAGTCAAAACCACAATGGGATATCATACCTCACACCCGCCAGAATGGCTATCATCAAATAGACCACAAATAACAAATGTTGGTGAGGATGTGGTGAAAAGGGAACCATTGTACAGTGTTGTTCAGAATGTAAATTGGTGCAGCCACTATGGAAAACAGTATGGAGTTTTCTCAAAGAAAACTAAAACTAGAACTACTATACAACCCAACAATTCCATTCCTAGGTATTTATCCAAAAAAGACAAAGACACTAATTCAAAAAGACATACGTCCTTATATTCATTGCAGAATTATTTACAGTAGCCAAATGATATCACTTATATGTGGAATCTAAAATCAAAACTAATGAACAAATGTAAGAAAATAGAGACAGAGTTGTAGGTACAGAGAACCAATGCGTGGTTGCCAGAGGGGAGCGAAGTAGGGGAATGAGAGAAATAAGTGAGGGAGATTAAGAGGTATCAACTTTCAGTTACAAAATAAACAAGTGTGGGTATGAAATGTACAGTGTTGGGAATATAGTCAATAAGTATGCAATATCTTTGTATGGTGACAGATGGTAACCAGACTTACTGTGATTTCTAATGTATAGAAACATCGAAACACTATGTTGTGCACCAGCAACTAATAGAGTGTTGTAGGTCAATTATACTTCAAAAACAAAAACAAACTCAGAGAAAAAGAGATCAGCACTTGTGGTTACCAGAGGTGTGTGGCGGAGGGAATTGGATGAAGGTAGTCAAAGGTACAAACTTCCAGTTATAAGATAAATACTAGGGATGTAATGTACAACAGGATAAATTAACACTGCTGTGTGTTATATACGAAAGTTGTTAAGTGGGTAAATAGTAAGAGTTCTCATCACAAGGGAAAATTTTTTTTCTCTATTTCTTTAATTTTGTGTCTAAATGAGACGACGGATATTCATTAAACTTGTGATAATCCTGTCATGATGTATGTAAGTCGTCGTTATGCTGTACACCTTAGACTTATACAGTGCTGTATGTCAATTATATCTCAATAAACTGGAAGAAAAAAACCCAACAAAACCCAAAACCAAAAAGCAAACAAAACCCCAGAATGCCCTGGGGTATTTCAAAACAGTTACTTTTCTCCTCCCCCTGCTGGAAGCATGAGCAGATTTTTCTCCAATATTTACTGTAAGACTCTAGTGGAGCTCCTAAAAATAAAACTCATAAAAGTGTGAGTGGGTCCCTCTCAGTGGGTCCCCCCGGAGTCTTTAATTCCCATCCTTGTTTCAGGACCCTGTTTCCACTTGGTTTTCTCTTATTTACTTATTTATTTATTTATTTATTTATTTATTATTTTGGGGGGGGTACACCAAGTTCAATCATCTGTTTTTATACACATATCCCCGTATTCCCTCCCTTCCTTGACTCCCCCCCCTCGAGTCCCCCCCACCCTCCCTGCCCCAGTCCTCTAAGGCATCTTCCATCCTCGAGTTGGACTCCCTTTGTTATACAACAACTTCCCACTGACTATTTTACAGTTGGTAGTATATATATGTCTGTGCTACTCTCTCGCTTCGTCTCAGCTTCCCCTTCACCCCCCGCCCCCTCCCAAACCTCGAGTTCTCCAGTCCATTCTCTGTATCTGCGTCCTTGTTCTTGTCACTGAGTTCATCAGTACCATTTTTCGATTCCGTATATGTGAGTTAGCATACAATGTTTGTCTTTCTCTTTCTGACTTACTTCACTCTGTATGACAGACTGTAGTTCTATCCACCTCATGACATATAGCTCCATCTCATCCATTTTTTTAGCTGAGTAATATTCCATTGTATATATATGCCACATCTTCTTTATCCATTCATTTGTTGATGGGCATTTAGGTTGTTTCCATGTCCTGGCTATTGTGAATAGTGCTGCAATAAACATTATGGTACATGTTTCTTTTGGGATTATGGTTTTCTTTGGGTATAAGCCCAGTAGTGGGATGACTGGATCATATGGTAGTTCTATTTGTAGTTTTTTAAGGAACCTCCAGATTGTTTTCCATAGTGGCTGTACCAACTTACATTCCCACCAACCGTGCAGGAGAGTTCCCTTTTCTCCACACCCTCTCCAACATTTGTTGTTTCCAGATTTTGTGATGATGGCCATTCTGATTGGTGTGAGGTGATACCTCATTGTGGCTTTGACTTGCATTTCTCTGATGATTAGTGATGTTGAGCATCTTTTCATGTGTTTGTTGGCCATCTGTATGTCTTCTTTGGAGAAATGTCTATTTAGGTCTTTGGCCCATTTGTGGATTGAGTTATTTGCTTTTTTGGTATTAAGCTTCATGAGCTGCTTGTATATTTTGGAGGTTAATCCTTTGTCCGTTGTTTCATAGGCAATTATTTTTTCCCATTCTGAGGGTTGCCTTTTAGTCTTGTTTATGGTTTCTTTCGCTGTGCAAAAGCTTTTAAGTTTCATGAGGTCCCATTTGTTTATTCTTGATTTTATTTCCATGATTCTAGGAGGTGGGTCAAAAAGGATCTTGCTTTGATGGATGTCATAGAGTGTTCTGCCTATGTTTTCCTCTAGGAGTTTTATAGTGTCTGGCCTTACATGTAGGTCTTTAATCCATTTGGAGTTTATTTTTGTGTATGGTGTTAGGAAGTGTTCTAATTTCATTCTTTTACATGTTGCTGTCCAACTTTCCCAGCACCACTTATTGAAGAGGCTGTCTTTTTTCCATTGTATATTCTTGCCTCCTTTGTCAAAGATAAGGTGCCCATATGTGTTTGGGCTTACTTCTGAGTTCTCTATTCTATTCCATTGATCTTCCTTTCTATTTTTGTGCCAGTACCATTCTGTCTTGATCACTATGGCCTTGTAGTATAGTTTGAAGTCAGGAAGCCTGATTCCACCAACTCCATTTTTCCTTCTCAAGATTGCTTTGGCTATTCAGGGTCTTTTGCATTTCCATACAAATCGTAAGATTTCTTGCTCTAGTTCTGTGAAAAATGCCATTGGTAATTTGATCGGGATTGCATTGAATCTGTAAATTGCTTTGGGTAGTACAGTCATTTTCACGATATTGATTCTTCCAATCCAGGAACATGGTATGTCCCTCCATCTGTTTGTGTCGTCTTTGATTTCTTTCAGCAATGTCTTAAAGTTTTCTGCATACAGGTCTTTTGTCTCCTTAGGCAGGTTTATTCCTAGGTATTTTATTCTTTTTGTTGCAATGGTAAATGGGAGAGTTTCCTTAATTTCTCTTTCTGATCTTCCATTGTTAGTGTATAGGAATGCAAGAGATTTCTGTGCATTAATTTTGTATCCTGCTACTTTACTAAACTCATCAATTAGTGCTAGCAGTTTTCTGGCAGAGTCTTTAGGGTTTTCTATATATAATATCATGTCATCTGCAAAGAGTGACAATTTTACTTCTTCTTTTCCAATTTGTATTCCTTTTATTTCTTTTTCTTCTCTGATTGCTGTGGCTAAAACTTCCAAAACTATGTTGAATAATAATGGTGAGAGTGGACACCCTTGTCTTGTTCCTGTTCTTAGAGGGAATTCTTCCAGTTTTTCCCCATTGAGAACGATGTTGGCTTTTGGTTTGTCGTATATGGCTTTTATTATGTTGAGGTAATTTCCTTCTATGCCCATTTTCTGAAGAGCTTTTATCATAAATGGATGTTGAACTTTGTTAAAAGCTTTTTCTGCATCTATTGAGATGATCATATGGTTTTTATCCTTCAATTTGTTGATGTGATGTATCACGTTGATTGATTTGCGTATATTGAAGAATCCTTGCATCCCAGGGATAAACCCCACTTGATCATGGTGTATGATTTTTCTAATGTGCTGTTGGAGTCTGTTAGCTAGTATTTTGTTGAGGATTTTTACATCTATATTCATCAGTGATATTGGTCTGTAGTTTTCTTTTTTTGTGACATCTTTGCCTGGTTTTGGTATCAGGGTGATGGTAGCCTCGTAGAATGAGTTTGGGAGTGTTCCGCCTTCTGCAATATTTTGGAAGAGTTTGAGAAGGATAGGTGTTAACTCTTCTCGAAATGTTTGATAGAATTCGCCTGTGAATCCATCTGGTCCTGGGCTTTTGTGTGTTGGGAGATTTTTAATCACTGCTTCAATTTCCGTACTTGTGATTGGTCTGTTCATGGTTTCTATTTCTTCCTGGTTCAGTCTTGGAAGATTGTATTTTTCTAAGAATGTATCCATTTCTTCCAGGTTATCCAATTTATTGGCATAGAGTTGCTTGTAGTAGTCTCTCATGATGTTTTGTATTTCTGAGGTGTCCATTGTGACTTCTCCTTTTTCATTTCTAATTCTGTTGATTTGCATCTTCTCCCTTTTTTTCTTGATGAGTCTGGCTAATGGTTTATCAATTTTGTTAATCTTCTCAAAGAACCAGCTTTTAGTTTTATTTATTTTTGCTATGGTTTCCTTCCTTTCTTTTTCATTTATTTCTGCTCTGATCTTTATGATTTCTTTCCTTCTGCTCACTTTGGGGTTTCTTTGTTCTTCTTTCTCTAGTTGTTTGAGGTGTAAGGTTAGGTTGTTTATTGGATAATTTTCTTGTTTCTTAAGGTAGGACTGTATTGCTATAAACTTCCCTCTTAGAACTGCTTTTGCTGCGTCCCATAGGTTTTGGGTTGTTGTGTTTTCGTTGTCGTTTGTTTCTAGATATTTTTTGATTTCCTCTGGTTTTCTCTTTTTTTAACCTGTCTTTTTTCATTCAACATAATTATTTTGAGATTCATCCATATTGTTGCATGGGTTGATAGTTCATTCTTTTTGTGGCTGAGTGGTATTCCATTGTATGGATATACCATAGTTTGTTCATCCATTCACTCGTCAGTAGATATTTGGGTAATTTCTAGTTTTTTTGCTATTACACATAAAACCATAATGAACACGTACAGTTTTTGTGTAGACATGTACTTTTTTTTTCTTTGGGATAAATACCTAGGACAAGAATGGTTGAATGATATGGTAGGTAAGTGTATATTTAACTCTTAAGGAAGCTAGCAGACTATTTTTCAAATTTGTTGTGCCATTTATACTCCCATGAGCAGTTCCATTTGCTCCCCTTCCTTATCAACACAATATGGAGAGTCATTCTAATTTTAGCCATTCTAATAGATGTGTAGTGGTATCTCACTGAAGTTTTAACTTACATTTTCCTAATGACTAACAATGTTGAGTATCTTTTTAATTACTTTTTTGGCCCTTGTATGTCTCCTTTTTTGAAGTATTTCATAGACCATGTTCCCCATTTTTATTGGGTTGTTTGTTTTCTTACTATTTAGTTTTGAGAGTCTTTATATTTAGGGTGTCAGTCCTTTATTAGATATGTGATTTGAAAATATATTTTTCTAGTCAGTGACTTGTCTTTCCATTTTCTTAACAGTGTCTTTCAAAGAGCAAATGTTTTTTGATAAAGTTCCAACTTATCAATTTGTTCTTTATGGGTGGTACTTTTGGCATCGTATTAAGAAATCTTCGCCTAGCCCGAGGTCACAAAGATATAATCCTATATTTTTTCTACAGATTTTATAGTTTTAGGTTTTACATTTAAGTGCACAATATATCTTGAGTTAATTTTTGTATACGGTGTGAGGTATGGATCAAATTTTAGTTTTTGCATGTGGATATCCAATTGCTCAAGCACCATGTTTTGAAAAGACTATACATTCTTTATTGAATTGCTTCTGCACCTTTGTCAGAATCACCCAATTACATATTCAAGGGTCTATTTCTAGACTTTGTGTTCTCTTCCACCGATCTGTTTATTTTTATGCCAGTACCACTCTGTCTTATTTAATGTGGTTTTATAAGAAATATTGAAATCAGGTAGTGACATTTTCCAGTTTTGCTTTTGTTATTCAAAGTTGTTTTGACTATGCTAGTTTCTTTGTATTTCTGTAAAAATTTTAGAATTATCAATTTGTACAAAAAAAAGCCTGTTGAGGTTTTGATTGGGATTGCATTAAATCTATTGATCAATTTGGGGAGAACAGGCATCATAGCAACATTGTCTTTTGATTCATGAAAACAGTATGTCTCTCCATTTACTTAAGTCTTTTTCAGTTTCCCTCAGCAATGTTTTGTCGTTTTCATTGTATGTCTTGCACATTTTTTGTCAAATTTATCCTTAAGTATTTCATATTGTTGATGCTATTATAAATGGTACTATTTATTACTATTTCCATTGCTACTATAAAGACAATTGATCTACTCTGCAACCTTGATAAATTCACTTATTAGTTCTGGTAGCTTTTTTAAGAAAAATAGAATCCATTAGATTTTCTACTTAGACAATTATGTTTTCTGCAAATAAAGACAGTTTTACTCCTCCCTTTCTAATCTGAATATGCTTATTTCTTTTTGTTTTACTGCACCAATACCTCCAATATAATATTTGAATAAAAAAGTGATAAAAGTGGGTATTAATGCCCTATTCCTAATTTTAGGGCAAAGTTTTTAGTCTTTCATGATTAAATTTGATGTAAGCTGTAGGTTTTTTCTTTGATATCTACTATCAAGTCAAGGAAGTTCCCTTCTATTTCTAGTTTTCTGAGTTTTTATCTGAAATGTATGTTGGATTTTGTCAAATGCTTTTTCTGAATCTATTTTTTTCACTAAAAACCTGCATTTATTTTCCTCAAAACTAAGTGCTTTGACATGATTATATTTAAAGACTAACCAATTGCATCAAACATTGGATTTGATGGATAATTACAATAGCCACATTTCAAAAATCTTTTTTTTCCCTTGAGAGTAAACTGTAATAAAGTTACTTTCCAGAAAATACACTCAGTAAATATGATAATATAGCAACAAACTTGGGCTCATAGCCTTTGAAAATTTTAAGTAATCTTCAATGATGTTGATCAGGAAGTTCTTTCATTGGTGGAATCACTTCTGTCATCTCCAGAATTGTATCACCTGGGACTATTGACATGATAATGTAGTTTTTCTTTTTTGAATTGTTAATATGGTGAATTACATTGATTGGTTTTCAAATGTTAAACCAACCTTGAATTCCTGAAATAAAGCCCAGTGGGTCTTTATGTATTGTCTTTTTATGTATTTCTGGATTTGATTTGATAAAATATTGCTAAGATTTTTTTTTTGCCTGTTTGTTCATGTGTTCATGAGGGAAGTTGGTTTGTGGCTTTCTTTGTCACGTTATTGCTAGGCCTTATAGAATGAGTTGGGAAGTGGTCCAATCTCTTCAAAATTCTGGAGGAGCGTCTGTAGAATTAGTATTTTGTTTCTTTAAATGTTTGTAGGATGCATTAATGAAACTATTTGGGCCTGGAGTTTCTTTTGTGGGAAAGTTTTTTTTTTTTCTTTTTAATAAATTTATTTATTTATTTATTTATTTATTTATTTCATGTGTTGGGTGTTCATTACTGTGCATGGGCTTTCTCTAGTTGCAGCAAGCGGGGCTACTCTTTGTTGCTGTGTGTGGGCTTCTTTTTGCAGTGGCTTCTCTTGTTGCAGAGCATGGGCTCTGGGTGCATAGGCTTCAGTAGTTGTGGCTCATGGGCTCAGTAGTTGAAGTTCACAGGCTCTAGAGCACAGGCTCGGTAGTTGTGGCACATGCACTTAGTTGCTCTGAGGCATGTGGTATCTTCCAGGGGCAGGGATCGAACCCATGTGCCCTGCATTGGCAGGTGGATTCTTAACCACTACACCATCTATTTCTTCTTGGGTGAGCTTTGCTAATTTGTGTCTTTCAAGGAATTTGTTCATTTCATATAAGTTGTGAAATTTATTGATATAAAATTGTTTATAATATTCCTTATTATCCTTTTAATAATGGTGCAGTCTGTAGTGATGGCACCTTTCCTTCCTGATATTGGCCATTTGTGTCTTCTCTATTTTATTTCTAATTATTCTGCTTAGAGGTTTGTCAATTTTATTGATCTTAAAGAACCAGCTCTTGGTTTCATTGATTTTTCCCTATTGTTTTTGTTTTCCATTTCATTGATTTCTGCTCTGATCTTTGTTACTCCTTTTCATCTGCTTATTTCTACTTTCTTTTTTTCTTTTTTAATGTAGACATTTAATGTTATAAATTTCCCTATAAGTGCTGCTTTATCTGTATCCCACAAATATTGATATGTGGTCTTTTCATTTTCACTTGTATACAAATATTTTCTAATTTTCTCTTTGATTTCTTTATTGACCCATGGGTTATTTAGAACTGTGTTATTTTCCAAATATTTGGGGATTCCCCAGAGATCTTTCTGTTATTAATTTCTAATTTAATTCCACTATAGTCAGAGAACATGCTTTGTATGATTTAAATACTTTTAAACTTATTGAGACATTTTAATGGTCTAGCATAGTGAATGTTCTGTGTGCCCTAAAAAAAATAACATGTATTCCGCTCCATTTAGTTGGAGTATTCTATAAAAATGTACCCTATTTCTGTCTTTCTCTTTAAAGTTGATTTCTTGTAGGCAGCATATATTTGGGTCTCCCTTTTTTTTTTAAATATGACAATCTCTGCCTTTGAGTTGTTCGGACTATTTACATTTTAGGTGGTTATTGAGATTGTTGGTTTTCAACAATCTTACTATTCTGTCATTTTTTAAAAATTGGAATATAATTGCTTTACACTCTCGTACCAGTTTTTGAGGAACACCAAGGTCAATCATCTGTATTTATACACATATCCCCGTATTCCCTCCCTCCCTCGACTCACCCCACCCTCCCCATCCCAGTCCTCTAAGGCATCATCCATCATCGAGTTGAACTCCCTTTGTTATACAGTAACTTCCCACTGGCTATCTATTTTACAGTTGGTAGTATATATATGTCTATGCTACTCTCTCACTTCGTCTCAGCTTCCCTTTCACCCCCCGGCCCCCCAAACCTCGAGTTCTCCAGTCCATTCTCTGCATCTGCGTCCTTATTCTTTTCTTTGCTCCCCTTTCCCCTTTTTCTTTGTTTTGGATTATTTTTTACAATTCCGTTTTTCTTCACTAATAACAATTTATTGGAATCTGTTAGCAGCACATGGATAGATCTTAATGAAACCAGAACTGTGTCTACATAGAAGTGGGCAATGATATGTAGCCACCTACAGGGAACTGTGTGTACTTAATTATCATCACATTTTATTAGTTTCTTGTTCTCCTGCTTGTGCTGCTCAGTATGTTTCTGCAGGTGTTAAATCTCCTTTATATGATGAGTGACCTAATCTTCATGGTGTTTCTTCAAGGCTGCCAGTTGTTCTCTAGTCTGTGCTCAGAGTTATCCTTCCTTTTTCAGCCTATTCTCTCTTTCCAAAGACCCCAAGGGTCTCCCGGATGGCATCTGTACACAGTGGAAATTTTCTGACCCTTTGGGGCTGAGATCATTGGGAGCTGAAGCCTAGGGCTTGCATGGTTCTGATGTTCCACATGCTGAGTGGCATCTGTGTCCATACCACCATGACTGACCTTGCTGTCACTGCAGCTCCTCTCCAGTCACACTATGATTTCATTTTTCTAAAAAAAAATTAATTTTTCTTTTTGGCTGTGTTTTGGGTCTTCGTTGCTGTGTGCGGGCTTCTTATTGCAGTCACTTCTCTGGTTGCAGAGCATGGGCTCTAGGTACACAGGCTTCAGTAGTTGCGGCACGTGGGCTCAGTAGTTGTGGCATGTGGGCTCTAGAGCGCAGGCTCAATAGTTGTGGCACATGGGCTTAGTTGCCCTGCAGCATGTGGGATCTTCCTGGACCAGGGATTGAACCCATGTCCCCTGCATTGGCAGGTGGATTTTAAACCACTGCGCCACCAGAGAAGTCCCTATGATTTCATTTTTATCTCCTTTGTTTTGTTTTGTTTCTTGGTGGTTGCTTTAGGGCTTGCGGTATACATCTTTAAGTTACGTACTTCTTTCATATATTATAGTGATTCACATATGGTATAAGAATATTATTTCCATTTCTTCTCTCTCAGCCTTTGTGCTATTGTTGTCATACATTTTACTTCTACATATTTTAAAACCCAACAATGCACTGTTATAAAAGTGTAAAGAGATTTAAAGAATAAGAAAAACAATCTTTAAAATTTACCCACATAGTTATCATTTCCAGGGCTCTTCATTTTCCCTTTGCCTTATACAGCTAAAGGAATTTGTATTTCTGTACTGCAAGTTTGCTGGTGAGGAGTTCTTTCAGATTGTGCATGTTTGAGAAAAGTCTCTATTTTACCTTTATTTTGAAAGGTTTTTCCACCAGGTATAGAATTCTAGGTTGACAGTTTTTTTTCCCCCCTCAGTACTCTAAATCTATCACTCCACTGTCTTCAGGATTGTATTGTTATCAAAGAGAATTCTGCTGTAATTCTTATGTGTTCATTTGTATAGAATATGGTCTTTTTTCCTCTGCTTGTTTTGAAAATTTTCTCTTTATCACTGGTTGTAAACAATTTGATTATGATATTCCTTGGTATAGTTTCCTTCATGTTTCCTGTGCTTGGGGTTCTCATTTTCATCAAATTTGGAAAAATTTGGCCATTATTTGTTCAAATATTTTCCTTTAGGGACTTACATTTATGTGACTTGAATTTGTCCCAAAGCTTACTGATGTTCTGTTCATTGTTAAAAATCTTTTTTATGTTCTGTGTTTCATTATGAATAGTTTTTATTGGTATTTTTTCAAGTATTCCTTCCATACAGTGTAATCTGCTATTAATACCATCCAACTTTTTTTCCATCTCAGGTAGTATGGTTTTCATTTCTAGAAGTTTGAGTTAGGTCTTTTCTTTATCTTTCATGTCCCAAGTTAACAAACTCAATCTTTCTTTTATCTCCTTGAATGTAAGGAATATAGTTATAATAGTTGTTTTAATGTAATTATCTACTATTCTACTATTGTGTCATTTTTCATTAATTTTCAGTTGATTGCTTCTGCTCCTAATTATGGGCCAAATTTTTCTGCTTCTTTGTGTGTCTGGTAATTTTTAATTAAATTCTAGATATTGTGATTTTTTTTTTTTGGTGGCTGTGCTATGTGGCATGTGGGGTCTTAGTTCCCCAACCAGGGATCAAACCTGTGCCCCTGTAGTGGAAGTGTGAAGTCTTAACCACCGGACCACCAGGGAAGTCCCTGATTTTAGCTTTTTGGGTGCAGATATTTTTGTTTTCCTATACAAATTCTTGAGCTGTGTTCTGGGATGCAGTCATTTGGAAACAGTTTGACCCTTTTGAGTTTTCTTTTCAAACTTCTAAAGTGGAAGCAGAGCAGCACTTAGTCCAGGGCTAATTTTGGCCCCTATAGAGACAGAACCCTTCTGAATGAATACTTTACCCCGTGTTCCATGAATTATGAGATTTGTCATTCTGGTTACTGAGAACAAAAACTACTCAAAGTCCCATGAGAGCTCTGATTATTGTTCCTTCTAATCGTTTTGGGTGGTTCTCTCATTGGCTTTTGGGCATTTCCTCACATGCATGTATTGATTAGTACTTAGTTGAAGACTCCAGAGGAAGCCTTTGAAGATCTCTGGACCTCACTTTCATTGCAGCTGACTTGTCTACATTACTCTTCTCTTCTGACTCTCAGCTTCATCTCCTGTACTCAGGAAGATTGCCAGGCATACCTTGATCCCCCTTTCACTGTTGGGTCAATCATAGGATTCACTTCGTTTGCTTTCCATCTCTATCCCTTGTTACCTGATGTCCAATCTCTTGAAAATTGTTGTTTAATATATTTTGCTCAGTATCTAGTTGTTTTAGATGGGAGAATAAATCCAGTCCCTATTATTCCACCTGGGTCAGAAGCAGAATTCTCTAAAATTTTAAAAAACATATCTTCTGACTGCATACTCTAATTACATCTTCATATTTATGGTGCATTTATAATTGTGTATACTGCACTACTGAATATTTTCCTGACAAAAGAGAAATTTTGTTTTGACTAGCATTAATGAGAAATTAATTTCCAACTTATAATGTTACACATTAATAACAGGAAGAATTTTCTAGAGACCAGCTTCTGGCTTCATGCATTTAAAACATTATCCTCCGTTTCCCATTTTACTTTTAGGGCCAGGTTCTAAAACGTATATTTATAGCAATACAACCTTTGGTGCTTCTCCTTCATGTCATTATGCAAGGTGAGGCAAGACAATGTTTGATAGGACCATTCCTGGAATCCATTCCTACACTGGAATGGCTAGCAAAAACTCAACTATATGTGAAAGTGACTGCAAACCACATAAATATATTTTACTCAAAACTAACCCCTTATTCAATTTACCTTTAGCTAAATTCCCAAAATGCTATGGGCACCACTCCAAGGTCACCCACCGTGGGGGGGGAAGTGTGATATAGACATCAGCGTGAAAAGAGACAGCAGTCTCAACTGACTACAGTTAAAATATCTTACTTTTGCAAATTTTATAAAAACATATGACCGTATGAACACAGTGCTCAGGCCCTTCATGTTTGGAAGGGGCTGTGCCAATCATGTCCTTGAAGCTTAACTTCATGGTAATTCTGTCTCTGCTCAGGATGCCTCTTCAGTTCAGGCTCCCAGTGACCCACCAAATAGAGTCCAAATTCTTTTCCTGGGCAGACCATGCCCTTTCCTGAACCTGCTTACTTCTCTAGATCCACACTCTCACAGCAGACTTCTCACCATGTGGTTGGCAACTCAGTGCATTGCTACATTGTTCTCATTACCTGGAATACCTTTCATTGCCTTCTTCTCCTGGGAGCCTCTACTCCTTCAAGAGCAGGATGAGTGTCATTTCCTCTATGAGACCATTCCTGACTCCACTGGGGATTAATTGTGTCACCACGGCTTGTTCCCTTTTTAATTTTTTAATTTTTTCAGAAGTAAAGGAAAGCTTTATTCTTTGATCAAAGAATGGAGAGGTGTGAGCTAGTGCTCCCCAGTACGAGATCTTCCTGAAAGGCTCTTAGAGGGGCTGTTTTATAAGGATCTTAGCAGGCAGGCGGATGGAATTCTCGCGAGTCTGGCGCAGCTGTGCTGCTCCCGGCACTCACTCCAGATCACAGTGCCGGGTGCCTGTCTCTGCACACGGCCTGCTGCCACCATCTTGAGTTGCAGTGTGTGGGGCATCTGTGCACGTGACCTGCCGAGCTGAAGTGCCGGGGGTACGAGGCCACTGCACTTGGCACCCAGTGAGCAAGTAAAACTGGTGTCAGGACTTACTGAAACTCGGGTTCTTTATGTCTCAAGTAGAGGGAATTCGGCGAGAGGCAAAGTGATAGGTAAGAAGATTTACTGAGAGAGACGCACTCCACAGAGTGTGTGCCGTCTCAGAAGGCGGGAGGCCCTGGGAGCTATACATGCCATAGAATGCGATCTGTCTCAAAAGGCTGGAGAGCGGCCTCCTATTTTTTCACAGTCCACATAATACCATGTTTCAGACCCGTCTCTTCCACCAGCATTTAACGCCCCTGAGGCCCAGTGACTTATTTATTTCTCTATCCCAGTGCCTAAGCCAGTGAGTTGCACCTAGTAGGAGCTATTGTATACATGTCTGAATGAATGAAATCTTTGTTTTCCTCCCACAGAATGCTGGCTCTTGCTCACTTATTTGTCATATTAAGGTGTCCCCCCCCCTCCCCCCAGCACAAACAGTATAAGCGCAGCAAGACATTTCTGAAGCATACTTAAATGGACGGATAGATACAGACATAAATGTTGATAGGGTCATCCTGACCCCTGTGTAGCAAATAGTTATGGATCACCTGCTATTAGGAGCTACATAATAATAGTAGCTATCACTTTCTGAGCGCTTACGCCCTAACTCGTTTGGAGTCTTAGATTTGTTTGGTGAAGGCTCACAACCCTGTGAAGTGGTTTCTGGTATTCTCTCCCCTACTCCTGCCTGGGGCTTCCACCCGTGCCTAAGGCAGTGACTGTGACTGAGCGCCAGCTAGGCCATCAGAGAGGCGGCCGAGCGCGGACGTGTGCAGGGGACGCACCACGGCTCGCGCCAGCCAGTCTGAAGCGCGCCCCTTCCAGACCGCGGACCCGTCCTTTCCTAGGGAGGCGGGCGTGCGGCCACAGCTCGGTGCAGAGCGAATCTTTGCGACTGAAACACCAGGGGGCGCTAGCAACCCAGCTTTCCGATGAAGGGCGGGGCTGCGCGTGGCGACCTCTCAGCCTCCCCTCTAGACGCGCAGCCCTGGGGCCACCGTTTCGCCCTCTGCTCCTTTTCAGAGGCTGCAAATAATCTGCCGGCTACTCACCACGTGCTACGTACTTGCCTGCTTTATCTCATTTAATCCTCACAATACCCTAAGGGGAAGGTTCTCATACCTTCACTACACTGATGCTGAAATGAAGGCTAGTGAGGTTAATTGACTTGGTCAAGGTTACACAGAGGATGGCAAAGTATTTGTTCTGAACTTTTCTTGCTCCTCCTACTTTTGCATCCCGATGTCCTACATACATAGGTTATACACATACCCCTATCAACATAAACCAGGATCCTTCTCCCTTCCGCTCGTTTAAATCCGATGTCTCCAGAACCACAGATTTCCCTGCTCTGCTGAACTTCTTTAGGTACTTGGGGCCCCATCACCCATTTGGGACACCTGCTGCCCAGCACTGTCCTGAGATGTCACATCTGCAAGGCTTGTTCTCCCATCAGAGTGTAAATTCCAGCCTTTAGCATGAGGCTTCACACAGTCAGTGCTTAATAAACATAAACTGAATAAGTGACAGGCAGGCACAGCAAATGTATGTGTGTGCGTGTGTGTGTCCTTCTCAGTATAGCTCAGGGTCTGCACAGAGCCAGCAACAGCAAACGTCTGTTGAAAGTATGTGAATGAGGATTTAATAGTTCAACATTTCTGTTTTGTTTTACCTCTTTTATGTTTGTATCCAGCTGGGACTGAAAACTCCTAGAAGGATGAGGAGTGTGTGTGTGTGTGTGTGTGTGTGTGTGTGTAGGGGGGTTATTGGGGGGAACCCAGGAGATACAGGGCAGGGAGCAGATCTTTCCCATGGTGAGAATGTCTCACATAGAGAATGCGAGAGAGAGAGAGAGAGAGAGATGCCAAGATCTGAGTTAGAGCAGAAGGAAAATGAGCTCTGAATAGGAGCCTTGTGTGTGGCCCTGTGGTGCTGACTCACCAAGACTCAGGAGAGGAAAACACACTAGGGATGAAGAAGGGGCCTGTATGCTGTGGCCACCACTGTACCACCATGAGGACACACTGTCTGCTCTGAGGCCCAAATGGTCTTGAAAGGCTTTGATTTGGGTTAGGTGAGCTGGGAGTGGGGGGTGGGCACTACAGAGAACAGAGATGGGTAAGTCTTTGGGGAATGCAAAAGACCCTTCCTGGGAGAGCTGTGGGTCTGAGTTTAGGTGGGGCAGGAGGAGCACGACGAGGAGGTGTCTCTTCCCATGTATTCAGCTGCCCCCTCCTCCACAGGCAGGTGTGGCAGGTCAGATTCATAAGTGGGGAGGGATAGATGCTCATGGCTTCAGTGGCTTCTTGTCCACACCTGAGGAACAAGACATACTTTATGAGTAAGTGCATCCCAGAGCTGATGCCACAGATGGAGGCATGGCCTGGGAGTACAAGTTCCACAGTCCTCCCCACTCCCAGCCTCACCTCAGCTGTCAAACCGGTTCAGAGACATGAGGACAGGAGTTTTGTGGTAACCAGGATGGCACGCAGCCCTAGGCCAGCAGGCAGAGGGCAAAGCCCAGGTGAACAGAATCAAAGGTCAGACATTGTAGAGAAACAGGTGAGAGGAGGGATTGCCTGAGGGAGCAGCTAGGGCTGGGCTAGGAATTCTGATCCCAGGTCTGCTCAGGAAGGAGTGGGTGGCTGAAGCAGAAAGAGGGAGCCCGACTGACTTTTCAGCCCTGGCCTCATTCTCCCCATCTGTATGGTATGAGGGAGCTAGAATCCAGGGTCTCTAAGCTTCCTTCTCACTGTAACATTTGATGACTCCATGTGTGTAGGTGATCATCCCCCTCCTATCTCCCCACCAAAGCCTGCACTCCTTCAGTGTCCTGTTCCTAGCTCAAAGTTTCAAAAGAAAGGTAGTGAACCAGTGGATTCATACTTAGGTGTATGACTGACCATAAGCTAATATTCTGAACTCCCGAAATGTATTACAGTTTTGACTATAGTATGGTCACTGGAAGGAGAGCAGACTTGAAGGCCAAAGGGATGAAGGTTTGAAACCCAGCTGTGCCACTGAATCTTAGCCCTGCTCTGCTGCAGGACCTTGAGCAATATACTGTGCCTCAGTAGCCATTCATTACTTTATGGGTCAAGCAGGAATAACCTGCCCCTTTCAGCAGTAGTGTTGATTAAATGAAGTAACATATGTAATATACCTGATTGAGAGCTTGGCACTAAATACAATACTCAGAAAATGTGTCCGCCCACCACTAGAGGACTTAACCATGACTAGAAACAACAGAGTAGGATCTGAGAGGTTAAGTTGCAGGAGGCTTACCAGAGAGAACCCTTAGGATCCACAGGAAGAGAGGGGAGGGGAAGAAAAAGAAGGGGCAGGAAAGTTGAGCACAGTCTCATCAGAGGGTTCAGCCAACCCTACAGGGGGTTTTGAAGCTGAGATGATCCTTCAGAGCTCTCTTGATTTGGGACAAGAAGGCCAGGTCCTCATACTCCATATCAATCAGTCTTTGGATATGAACTGCCTATGGAAGGAGATGCGACCTTGGTCAAATTGCTTTCTTTCAGTTAAGGCAATTCCTATAAGGGGCTTATAGCCAAGGGCTGTTTTCCTGTCAGTGTTTCCTGCAGCTAGGAAAATAAATCCTTCGTTCCTGATGTGGGACCTGAGTGTCTGCCATGTTTAGTGAGTAGGTCTCTTGTCACATTAAGTAGGTGACTCCCCAGGGATAAGGCCTGTTGCTACACTTCCCAGTAATTTCTTCGAGCCAACCATTTCACAGTGGTGTGGGCAGACCCACGCAGCCTTCCCTGTGCCCCTCCCGTCTAGCAGCAGCGCATTCACACCACTGGGAGAGAAGCTGCTTTTACATCCCTCCAAGGGAATCACTTGCAGGTGTCCCCGAAGGACCCACTGGACTCTTTTCCGAGCTTGTCATTTCTTGCTTAGAGATTTAGAGGGTAGGAGGGGACATTTATGGGTAATGCAGTACTCTGGCAACAAGGTCGTTTCTCAACTTGCCCTTTACACGTTCCTAAGCCTTTCCTGCAAGTTATTTGAGAATGTTTTGCAGTGTTTTGTGGCCTGGGAGCTCCTTCTTATACCAGCCCCAAGCCCTTGCAGAGAGCACACCACACGGCTGTCTGTCAGTCTCCCTGAAACAGGACTCAGCTCTTGGGACCCTCTTGTGCCTCTCTCTGACCTCATCCTAAGACCAAGACAAGTCACTTGAAACATAATGCAAACACAGGGAGATAGTGCAGAACTCCAGGTAAATAATGCTTTGGAGAGAGAAGAAAAGACATTTGCTTCTTTTCTAGGTAACTTTTTCCTGCCCACAAAGAGCTGTTTTCTCTAGGACCGCCTTTAAAGAGCCTATACTGCATTTTAACCCCACTTACATTCTTCAGTTGTCTCTGGTAACTTTTTGTGTTAATATTGTGCGTCCCCCCAACCAGACTGTGAGTACCCTGAGGTTTTCTATAATAGCTACTTTGGTTTCTGTCTCATCTTAAGTATCTAAGAAATATGAATTGCTTGAGGGGAATTAATAAGATGTTTTGTTTGTGTTCCATTTGCCTCACCTGATAAAGGTCTCTAGGTTAGGGTAATGGAGGAGCAGCATGGTACCCTGCAGGCTTTAAACCTGCCTCATGCTAAGCAGCAGCCCAGGCACTTATCTTGAGCTCCTCCTTGGTCTACTGACCAGAACCTCCAGGGGGAGAGGCCTGAGACTGGTGTAATGAGTGACTCAGGAGATTTTCATTTGGGAAGCGGGTAGTGGAAAGAGCGAAGTACTGGGTTTTCAATTCAGGCCCGGTCACTTACTAAATCTCTGGGCTTCAGCTACCTCATGTGCACACCAGGGATGATAACACCTCACAGCACCCTTGTGCAAATTAGTAAGGATGTGTGTGTGAAATCATCAACATGCTGCTTGGAATCTTGACTCCGAGTATCATTGACATTCTGGCAAAACAGATTCCAGAGCTTAAGACATCTCCTTAGGTTAGAGGTAAGTTCTTGTGAAAGACCAGGTGAGGGCTATGCGGTACTGTTTCTCAAAATGTGATCCTCAGATCACCCGTATCACCTGGCCCCTAGGCCCAATCCCCAGGAATCCTTATTTTTAGCAGGAGTCCCTTAAGCACAATAAAGTTTGAGAACCACTACCCCAGTCTGCTTTCTCCTCCTTTGGTTGTACCAATGGATTGGCCATTGATATGCGAGCACATGGGTGGACAGGCTCTCAAGTTTTCTTAACTAGTTTTATAGCAATTAAGTTAAAATTACTCCTGTGGAACAAACAATGCTCACTGCCTACCTCTGATGCATTATGAAAACACAAACTATTTTGAAGCATGATTTCTCAAAAGACATTTGAAGCTCTGTTTCAAGGGCTAAGCATCAGAAGCGCTCTTTATAAATTACATGTATTTTATCCGTGTATGTACACACATACAGACAAGGCAGCACCCACTGGTTGAAGTGAGGCTGTTATGAAAAAATGGATATGACCACTGTTTGTTGAAATGGTCATTAATTGGCTTAAATGCTTAGATATGTAAACATCCACAGTTTGAACATCTTTTGTACATCAAAGGATTTTCAAGTGCTTTTGTCTGGCTACACTTGCATTTGCTGACAGTGTAGCAGCAACAGCACTGGACGAGCAGACATGAGATGCATTAGTCATTTGTAAAATGAGAGGGCTGGCTAAGATCAGACATTCTTAGATTACATGATCCATGGATGACTTCAGGGTCTCTGGACGCCGTGAAGCCCTCAATGTTGCACATAAACATATACATTTTTCTGGGGATAGAGTCTAGCCGTTTTTAGATTCTCAAAAGGTCCAGAAACCCCAAATGGTTTAAAAATTACAGACTAGATTATTGTGAAGACTTCTCCCAACTAAGGAAACCAATGTCCCAGCTCCTTTCGGGGTCTTACCTGGATGGGTCACTGACTTCCTTTGGTCTTTTAAAGCCAGGAGCGAGTGCTCCCTTTTCACCAATCCGCTCCTTCCCCAACAAAATGGACCCTGTTGTGCAACATTCTTCACTTTGTACAAACAAAACAATTTTTTGCCCAGACAGTATGATTTAACTTGTTTTAATGTAGTCTGCTATAAAAACAGATGATTTCTGCACGGTACATTTGGCTTTACATATGTTAATGACTAGTTAATGCCTGTGCTATGTGTTGCACATCATTCTAATCTGTTGACCATTAACATAGCTTTTGCAACATGGGTTAAGAACAAAATTGTGAATCATGGAACTTTTACTTAGCACACACACAATCTACAGCAAACTTAAATACTTATCTATAATACCTAACTGGATTATTGGATCCATTGCAGTCTTGTGCTTATTTATCTCAGAAGATAGGCAACTAGCAAAAATACACATTTCTTTTGCATTTCCCCACCCCCATATTACACGGTAAAAGAAATACATTATTCAGTGCACTTCCTAAGAAATAAACTTCCTTATAGTATCTCTCTCTATATATATCTATGCCAAAACAAAAGAAGAGCACAATGCAACTTGTAAGATTACCATTTAAAGCAAGAGAGGTAAAAACACTCTGGGATTATAGCCCCCTCTTCTGTTTAGAAAGTTCAGCTATTTTATCCTCCAGTTCATGTGACTATGCATGGGAATAAAATTTAATGCATGACTGCTCTGGGAAGTTTAAGATGACCCTTTTATCATTTGGTAGACATGCTGGGACATTAATAGTATTTTAATTTTTTGACGTATTGGCTTTAGTCACACCATAAGCTGTGCAGACACCAATATACTCCATAGTGATTGATCCTGATTTCCATCACTTGCCTTTCCCCCATCAACTCATGTTGGATTAAGAGGAAATAGGTTTAAATTATAGCAGTTCAGTGGCTGCTGGATAGATGTTGGCTAGACGAATGTATGTGGAGACACCAAGCCCTCTCCATCCTTGTGGACGCAAAATCATGTAAGCACCATGTGTGAGCTGGGTTGCAGACAGCCCTGCTTGGAAGCGGATAGTCATTATACTCTACGGAGTTTGTCGGCTGTGCTAGCCAACAGGTTGGAAAGTCTGGAGGCTTCTGTCCTCACAAACTCGCTGTGATGGAAATGACAGAAGATTCTAGAATGAAAGAAGCAGCAACTTGGCAGCTTGTGAGCTAAATCCAGCTGCAGAAGTGTTTAACTAGCAGTATTTAAATTTTTTTGATCACTTCTTGATATTTAAAAATGAGAACGTTTCTCATGAAAACTTGGATTTCATAAAAATCACAGGAGCTGGTAACCCTGGTCTAGCATTACTGCATAGCAACAAGCAGCTGAAGCTCAACAGGGAGTGCCCTTTTTAATGGGGCTTGGGCACTTCAGTTTGCTACAGCTCCCACTGTTCCCAGCTGTCATATATCACTGGAGTGAGTGACCCACCTGTTTCCCTCATTTATATGACCAATTAAGTTCTGTGACACTGGGCTGGTTTGGCCTTGTCTTTCTATGATGCTGAAAACCTGATTTCACTTGAAATTTCTCTCTCCCCGTGGACAAGATTCCTCCTTTGATTGACTGGGTCCCAGCTATATCTAGTTGCTTTGGTAGGTAATCTTAACGTGCATTTCTACTCGTCCTTTATGCTACATTGCAAACTCCAAAGATATAATCACACTAATATTTATGTGTTTAAGTGTGTGTATGTTAAACATGTAAAGGGGTGTGTATCTATACAGATATATGTATACTTCCATTTAGGCAAAAGTTAATTTGGTTCTACAGATACAGACACCAAGTGCTGGCAGCTTGGAGAATAAGTATAACAATTTGCTAAAACCTGTATAATTCTGACTTATAATATTACAAAGACAGTGAACTTTAAGTTATTGCTTTTTGATTACAGAATAAAGATCTCATTCTGTTGCAAAACTTTTATACAGAATGAGTAACCATTTCCTATTCAAGTAATAGCGATCGGAATCAAGTTCCTCACACAACAGTAGATGCCTGAAAACATTTTTGAAGGAGATGTGATTTCATTGTATTCAAGAACTTATGCAAGAAACTGGGAGTGATGTAATTTTTCAAAAGTACAAGAATATCAGCACCCCAACTGCTTAATGTTCAGGAAGGTTTCTCAAGGGCTCTATAAAGCTCAGCTTTCTGGTGAGTTCACACCCACCTTTAGGATTCCCATCTACTCCTGCAGCCTTGTTTCTGAACACAAAGCTTGTATTAAAAACAGTAAAAGAGGATTAAAAGCAGTGTTGGTTTTAACATTCAGAATTCACAAAGGATCTCATTTTTTTGCAGTTAAATGATCCATTTTGTGTTTTTGCTGCAGAATCACATTCATATGGCAGTCTAATTTCAGGCACTTTTTAAACATGTTCATCTGGAATAAAAAACCTGCATGAACCACTTCCACATAATTCAAAATGAGTGCTGAGTGATTCTAGTCCCCAAATAAGACAGCAAATCACCACCTGGTACTCAATTAGCTTTCTCCATCGTAACATGATGGAGACTTGCAAAGCTCAGATGTCTCTGAGGTGCCCTTCTAGCTTTAGCCCAAAGAATCATAAAAATCCAAAGTACTTAGTTGCTACCTAAAAAAATACAAAAAGGTGAAATACACTAAATGTATTATACAGATAGTTTCAGCTACTATCAAAATAAATAACATGATCTGACTCAATGGTTTGACTCTGAGCTACTGGACGAAATCTGATGGAATGTCAAGTGTGGAGACTCCCTCCTAGGGACTAGCTACTGGTAGGCAAAAGTATCTCAACGTCCTTGCCATTGGCTACGACAGCATTAGAGGAGCAGCTGCTGGCAAGGTCTTCTGTGGTGGTCAAAGAGGATGCCTGGAGATGAGTTTTGGTCAGTGGAGTGGTAGCAGATGGAGAAGGAGTGAGGCCAGGTTTTTTGGGTGGGATGGGTGGAGGGTTTCCTCTTTCAGCTCTGGGGATGGTAGGGGACTTGATCCCTGGAGACAGGGGGCTCAGAGGACTGGACACTTTCCCTGGAGTAGGTGAATGGCTGGTGTCACCTCTTGGGTTGGCAGTGTTAGCCAGATTTCGATAGTCTGTGCCAAAGGGAGAGCTGTTGGGAGACACGGGCTTGATTGGTCCTTGTTGGCTAGTGAATCTGGAGAGCACCTGAGTGACTGTGTTTCGGGCCAGCTGCTTGGCAGCAGAGTTGTCTATGAAGGTTGGGGACAGATCCCTGGATGGAGGGCTCTGTAGACCACTGGCTTGTTGGTCCTGATCTGCTTGGGACTGAAATTTGTGCCGAGCTGCATGGAACCGCTGGTTGATCCCTACTTGGTAGGATGACTGATAGCCAGGGCTGCTAGCTGATGACCCCAATAAGCGCTTAGTTAGCACTGGTGAAGAGCAAGGAGAGGACGTGAGAGAGGAAGAGGCAGTGCTGCTGGGAGATGGTGAGCTCCCACTGGAAGGGAGGTGGCTAGGTGTTGGGACCGGAGTCTCCAATTCCACAGGACACCCACCATTCTCTACTGCTTTCTCTTGGACCAGTCCCACAGGTTTCTCTCGTGGAGGCACTTGGTTTTCCACACTGCTGCCTGTAATCAACTCCTTGGTAGCTTGCATTTCTGGGTCAAAATGTCCATTGGTTTTTGCATAAGAGTAAGCAGGAGTGGTGGGTCCAGGCAGCCCAGTGGCCGTCAACTTGGCTGTGCTGTTCCCATGGGTTCTTTCTGCCTGGAAACTCTCCGTTTGGCAAAATACAGACACTAGGATGGGCGGCTCAGTCGCCGTGCCTTTAGACAGGGTTACTGGTTTCCTCACTTGCTCACTGGGACTACTTTGCTGGTGCAAAGCCTCTAGGTCCTTCACTATCTTCTTCAAACTCTCCATCTCTTCTTTTAGAGTTCTGGTCCGGTTCTCTTCTCTGTTCAGCTTTGCTCTCAGTTGTTCCCTTTCAATGTCAAACTCAGACAGCTGCTTCTCCACCTGGGCCTCCGTCTGCAAGCCCCGCTTCCTCTCAGCGGCCAGTTCTTCCTCCAGCTTGCTCACCCGGCTCTTCTCCTTCTCCAGTTTCAGGCTCAGCTCTCCCGCCTTCTGGCCCTCCTCGGCAGCCTTGTTGGTGGCCTTCTTGCACTCACGCACCAGCATGGAGGAGAGCTGCTTGTGGCGGGAGCGCTCCTCTTCCAGCTGACTGGACAGCTTCTTCTGTTCTTTTTCAAACTTTTTCACTTGGGACTTTTCAAATTCCAACTACAAAAGAATGCCACCACACATCTTGATTAGAGTAAGGAAACAAAGAGATATTAAAAAACTGTTATCAAGTAGAGTGTATCAAGCTAGCTGTTCTCTGGCACATGGGATTACCACGTATGCCATGTGCTTACAGCAAATATTTAAGTATCAGAACACCTAACATAAAATGTACACAGTACAACACAATATTTCTGATGACTCAGGAGGCACTTCTCGTTCTTCTCATGTCAGGGTTATTAGTGGGAACCTGAATCATCTCTGTGTTTTAGGTCTGTGGAAAGTTCAGAGGGTTAGAACCAATCAAAACAGCAGGAAGCCATATAAACCAGATTCTGTGATGAATGCTGCTGAAAACAAAACCTTTAAAGCTTCAGCAAGAATTCTTTCTGGTCTTAAAAACAAACAAACATAAGTAGTTACATTTGAATCCTTCTTCTCACACAAATGCCATCTGCTTTAATCATCTCAGCCCTATTTAAGGCACAGAGTGAGAGGGAAAGGGTTGGAGGAACTCTTTTAGTCAGTTTTTCAAACTCAGAGACCCATTAATGGATGGCAAAACCATTTAGTGAGCCATGATCAGAACTTTAAAAAAATGAAATAGAAGCAAAAATATTAATGTGTATTATAAGCTGTAAGGGTTATGTATGATTTCATGAGATTTTTGTTTCAGGCATATGTATATATGTGTATATATACCGGGTTGTGATGTAAAATGTATTTCTTACTAGAGTCCTAAGTCAAAAAAAGCTTGACAGTTCGAAGTTAGCGCTGTCCAAAGTGTGTTCTATGGAACGACAGTCCCATAGTGAATGATCTATGTTAAAAGATTTTATGAAAACATAGACTTGCTAAACAGAATACCCTATCTTGTTCCTGAAGACTCACAGCGTGCTTCTGCATACTAAAGGGTCTAACAAATTGAAGTTAGAAACCTCTTTAACTTTGTTTAATCCAGTAACTCCCAGACTTATTTGACCACAAAGCCCCCTTTTTTGAGTGACACCAATTTACACCCTGCAGAATAATCTTCAAGAAATGCTACTCTAGGCAAATGCTGCTCTGAGCCCCTCCACCTTAATTACCTGTTGGGTCAGCCGCTCTCTTTCCTTCTCCAGCATGTAGGTGACATCATCTCCTTCAGCTGTGTCCTGTGCATGCCTTTGCCTTTCTTCCTCAAGGTCTAGGATTACCTTTAAGGAATTAAAAAAAAATTTTTTTTTTCAAATATCAAGGAGTCACACTTAGAATACATTTAAATACTAAGTGTCTATCTAAGCACCCAAGATCATTTCATAGACAGATAAATAAGTAAATCCCAGTCAGGGCCATCAAGGAGCACACGGTCTAGAAGGCTGAAAGATATGCAAGCTATGTACTAGGGAACAATACGATACATACTTACCTGAGGTAACACAAAGTGGCATGTAAACAGAAGAGAGCAACTTATTAGCCGTAGGGACTGAGGAGGTTTCAGAGAATTACTAAAAGTTTGGTGGGACTAGGGGACAGGTGTAGGTGATGAAGTCATGCAGGACCATGGAAAGCTGAAAGCTGAGGCTCTCCCTTGACGTTCAACTCACGGGAGGTATCAGAGAGTGAAGCCTGAAATTAAGCATTTCAAATAGGTGACATCCTAACTGTGCCTTGCTTAATTAATATATGCATTTTGTGTACAGTAGATAAGAGGTGAAAAGACTCTCTTGACTTTATCCTGCATAAGTGAAGATGTTTCACAAGGCTTTTTAATTAACCTGCCTACCCCATTCCACTTATCCTGGTACGAAGGGATTAAGACCAATTTTAAGGAGAATACAGTTTTTTTTAAAGGGACATTTCCCCACAGAATCCTGCCTACAACTGCATAATATTCCAATGGCTATAGATTTCTTCGTAGCTTCTGCTCATGCTTCAGAGATGCCTTGGCCCAGACCTCCCCAGGCCAGTGCACTGTCATCCCAGTGGCCATTTCCTATTGTTTCTCCTAATGACTGTTATGACTGGAGAGAGAAAACTTTCTGGGACTCCTCTTTAAATACAAAAATGAAAACATTTTGGTGTATTTCCTTTTGGTTAAACACACACACACACACACACAAATGTTTGCAATTTGATAGAAAGAAAAGCTTTTGGCTAAAGGTGGTAGATCATTTCCCCTCCCTTTGGAGAGCCCTCTAAAATGACAGAAATGGGATGAAAATAAAAACCCACAAAGTCAAAAAGAGAGACTTTGGCAGACGAAATTTTAATAACGTTCTGAAGAAAGAAGGAGAGTGGAGGAGTGCTAACTACGTTGGTACGGGGGAGGAAGCCATTTTTGCCCTGTAGAACCCCAGGGACATACGGAACCTGCAAGTGGCAGATACTGCAGAGGAGAGGTGAGGTGTAGGATAGGAGACAAGGGCACTGGCTCCAAGTCTGTATTTTCAGAAGAGTTATTTGTCCCCCCAACCTGATTCCTACACAGAGAATGCTCAGCCAGGCAGCTACTGCCCAGGAATACACCAGATGTTTATCCCCTGAAGAAACAGAATGTGACAGGCTCCAGATTTGGTAATAACAGAAAAGACAGAGAATGATGGTGAGGAAAGGGTATTGTTTGCTTTGGGAAGATGGCGGGGTGGAGAGGAAAGGGAGATGGGATGTAAAATAACGACATCCACATCTATAATAAAAGGAAGTAAATATAAGTGTCTAAAATTGATAAGTGAGAGAGCAGTATATTAGTTAGAAATATGGAAGTTAGCTACCAAAATAAACAGTTAAAAGAGAAAAGTGGTTGTCTCTAATATTGAGGAGGAGAAAGAATGGGAAAGGGTGGACTAGGGAACCCTATTTTTCATAATAAGCAGAGTAACTATGTAATTGATTGTCCAAACCACTAACACGTCTGAGAGCCAAAGTGGGTATTGTTAACAGCCATGCCAAGGCATCAGGCACCCTAATTATAAGCCTCTAGGTACGATTTGATGTCTAACAAAGTTAGTGTTCTACTTTGATAAAACACTTAAGAATAGATAGGCAGCTGTTTTAAAATATTTAATACTCACTATCTTACGCTGCAATAAAGTGTTAGGGAATTTGAATTTTTTAACTCTTCCTCTCCCCAATCACTTAGAACCATAAATTACCCCAACACTACACCTTCGATGGGCATGAGAGCCAGACAGCCCTTCAGTACAACTCAGTTACTTCATGTATGAAATAGAAAGCAGGCCTGCCTATCAAACAAGGATATTGCGAAGATTTTCTTATAATATTATGTAAAAGCCCCCAAATGTAAGCAACTAACTCAACCTCACTGACACCTTCTAAGTTGGGCCACAAATGTCTTCAGATTACTTCAGTTGAATCCACAGGTTAAACTTTTCTGGGTCTTGGAGAACTCTGAGAATTCAAGTAAGGATATCGGAAAAAAATTCATTTTCTACAAAATACATAAACTTTTGGCATTCTGTATATTTTCTGGGGGATCATGGAACATCTGAGACCCATTCGTGGTTAAGAACTCCCACTCTGGCCTTTTGTTTGGACTCTGTGAAGGGAGAGAAAAATCATGGGCAAGACCTAAGCCCTTAAGCACTTTGTCAGATGCATTTTAAGCAGATGGCTCTGTAAAGCAGGTAACCATAAAAGTAAACGAAGGTCCATCAGATTGCAGCTGCTAACCCATTTTTTTCAAAATAAAATGCTTCCTACTAAATGCACTGATGTCCCCCCTTGTTGGTATAAATCTAAACCAATAGTTCTTAAAATTGCAGATTCTAGCCAAACATCTTTTCCAGGCCAAATCTGAGCCATAAATGATAAGTCGGGAAATGAAATCATAAGCACTAGAAGAATTCCAATGAGATGAGGTAGAGGAATGCACAGGTTTGCCTTCGTATCTTAGGGGCTGTAACACCTAGAAAACACACACACACACACACACACACAAACACACACACTTTCCTAATAGGGTAGAACAGCTTTAAGGTAAACAACCCTAGGGACTGTTTATGGTTTTATGAGAAGTAAAATGCAATGAAACTCAAAACTAGAAATAAATGAAAATAATCTATTGGCTTGTATGTTTACCAATCAGGTAAACTCTCTCTGCCTCTGATATAGCATTCCCCAAATACCTGTTCATTTTTCTGTTTATCACTTAAGTAAGCAAATAGAGAACAATCCGTTCAACTACAAGCCCTTGTCAAGCCCCAGTTTGTTGCCAAAGTTTGGATGATCAAGAGTTGAAAAAACATACCAAGTGTTTTAGAGTGTCATATCAAGAAGAAATGCCATCTGAAATAATGTGTCTGGCATACTGCCTCAATTTAACATTTGGAATAACCTGCATTTGCTATCTCCTGGCTCCTAGGTAACCTAAAGGGCTTTTGGACACCTGTGAGACCTCCCAGTTGAATTACTGTGAGGACTGGCAGCTGACAAGAAAGTATCAGGCATTATTTAGAAAGTCTTCACAGGACTTTGCAGGCGCGCGTCAGCGAGTGAACCCACCTTGCGGTGCCTGCTCTCAGCAGCGGCCAGCTGCGACAGCATGCGCTCCTGCATGTTCTTGCACTGCTTCATCACCACCTTAAGAATCGAGAGCGGGTTTGTGCAGACTGGCTGCTTCTCGCCATCATTCTTCTCCTTCAGTGTTTCAAAGTCTCTCTGGAGTGCCATTAAAGGATCACTGATGTTATATTTTCCATAGCGTTCTTCAATGAAAGTATCTCTGTGTTGGGCCTGGGAAAGAAGGAAAAATAAGCATTTTGCTTTCAAATACTGCTGAGGAGGGGATTTGCTAGTAGTTTGACATCAAAGGTGTGGTGTGAGTATGAAGTAACCTTTTGACTACAAATCAGACTGAGCCATCCAAGCACAGAAACAACATCAGAAAAGGGGCATAGCACATAAATGAGAACAAATACTTATATAAAGCTAATTATATGTTAAGACATTGATCTAAGCATTTAGATTCAGATTATCTTATTTAAATTTTGCAACCCTACAAAGTAAGTGCTATCATCTCCATTTTGCAGATGAGAAAATTATTACAGAGTGGTCAAGTGATTTGTTTCAGGTTACTCATCTAGCAGCCTGTCAGAAATGGGATTTAAACCCAGGCAACCTGGCTCTAAAGTCTGTGACCTTAACCACCATGCTTATTTACTGCCTCAGCTTATGAATGCTTATATTACCAACAGGTATATCTTATCTTTTCTTTCTGTGTTATGGCATTTGCATTTCTAAAATATGGTAAGCATAATACTTTGAGGAGTTTATATATTTAGAGACCTAACAAGGTAAGCCGTAGATAGGTAAAGGACACTAAAAATATTTTTACATTATCATTGAGGACTATTTGTGATTTGTCCGTATAGAACTTCACTCAGTTGTTGGTGGGTCAGGAGGGTGGAGGCACTCACCACTAGAGGTGCTGACAAAATCCCTTCTACCTGTTGCCAAATTCCACCCCCTCTTCTAGCCTCTGTTCAGATGCTATCCTCAATCATCTTTTCTGTCCCCTTCAGGGCTTGGTGAGCTTTGGGGATGAGAGGGAACTTGAGCAGGGAATGTGGACTGGTGCTTGGAGCCTGGCCTAGGGTTTTGGGCCTGGGTGCCAAGTCAAGTCGAATGATCAGGAAGGGAGTGCCAGGAGATTCCTAGGCTTCCCTCTCATCTCTGCTAGGAAAGACCTGAAGCATTATTTCATATAAGCATCATATATTATGTGCAGGTGAAAAGAGTGACATTAACAATTACTTTACTAAACAGACATTTAAATGTTTCCTAAGACATTTTGCAAAAAAAAAAAAGAAAAAAGGTGTTAATAGAGGGTTGAGGAAACTTTCTTAAAAATCATAGCAAAGTACTATATAATTTAATCTTTCAAATGAAATCTAGTTATGAAAACTACTGTTATTTCTCAATTTTTAAAAATTATTTCTTCAGTAGCTATATTTTTTTACTACCACTACCCAGAAATGGGAACCCTTTTGAAAAGAAAAATACACAATTCAATGACTATGCTTAGAAACAGAAACCCTCAAGAAAATAAAGCAAACATGGGGTTTCTTTGACATGTTTCAGTGCTGAAAAATTGATGCCTCCTTCTTCGAGACTGTCCAAGTTCAAGACTCAAGAATTAGCCTTGTGTTACAAATTTGTGTTGTTATCAGTTGGCAGATGTTCAAAAGCAGAGGTAGAAGCCCTGGGTTTTACTTCTGGCTGGACTACAACCATCTTAGTGATGACATTATTGGAGTATTTGGATAATATTTGTAAACTAAAAATTTGAAGAGTGAAATTCATTTGTTCCTTTAAGTTACTGATAACCATCCTCCTAAACTTATTACAAGTGTGTGTGTGCGCACGCACATGCACACACACGCACACGCACACGCACATGTGACCATGTGAACTGAAGGGGGGAGGGATTTGAAAGACTGAATTCTATTCTTTTTCTAGGTCCAAATTAAAAAGGAAATTTTCAGTAAAATTTCAAAATAATCTCACCTATTTAGGATGGAGGAAGACAAAACCAATTCCAAAATTGGCTATTTTTATTATTATTTTTAAAAAATATTTATTTATTTATTTATTTGGCTGTGTTAGGTCTTAGTTGGGGCACACAGGATCTTTGTTGTGGCATGTCGGATCTTTCGTTGTGGCATGTGGTCTCTAGAGCACTCAGGCTCAGTAGTTGCGGAGCACCAGCTCTCAAGCACATGGGCTTAGTTGCCCTGGCATGTGGGATTTTAGTTCCCCAACCAGGGATCCAACCTATGTCCTCTTCACTGGAAGGTGGATTCTTAACCACTGGGCCACCAGGGAAGTCCCTATTATTTTTTAAAAATCATGGCAAGAACAGACCAAAAAGCTAACTTTTAGTTACATGTTTAAGAGCATTAATGTCAAACAACATGAAACTCAATGTTTTCGTTTCATTAAGGACATCTGTTTCTTTAAGTTGAGGTATAAAAACATGAGATTGATAACCCAGGATTCAATGAAAGTATCTATTTGCAGCTATTAATGTCCTAAGGCAAATCTTAGAAAAAACTTAGACAAAGGAAGCAAGAGGAAAAAAAAAAACTCTTTAAGAAGTTGAAATTCCGTCAATTATATCTCAATAAGAGGCCTTAAAAAAAGTTGAAATTCCACTTTTCTGTCTCATCTTTTATTCATGATTACTGTTTCTGCATGATTAGCTATGGAAAAGAAATGACTATTGGTACTAAAATTGGTTTAGTAGGACAAAAAGGAAAAAGTGAACCTGAATATTTTTATTACCTTCTCCTTTTCAGAACACCATGGAGAAAGTGGGATGCGAGAGCAGAGCTGGAAGTACAATTTGTGATCTTGATATCAGATCTGCTGAGAAGCTGTCTCTCAGAGGTTTGCGTTATATAGTCAACCAACCCTTAAAAAAATGACTTTTTAAAACCCACATTGTTATTATCCTGTAGAATTAATAAGCATCAGAGTTACAAGTAATGGATGAGGAGCTTCTTTGGTGAGGTCTCAGACTTCTCTCAGAATAGTTGTTAAGCTGTCTGTTTTCTCTTGAAGTATTTCACAGTAATTCCATAATCACTTGCATAGTAATTACAAGTTATACAAAATTGGTAGCTTCACACATAAATGAAAAGCATCTGTGGAATAATCTAAAAAAGACTCCTTGTCAGAAAACAATTGTTTTAAGTACATACTAATATGGGACCCAAATATGGAAAAAGTGAATTCTGTATTTATTATACCAAACACTGAATTGGAAATGGGAGACGGAATATAGTATTTTCCAACCAACTTAATGCTCCAGTCAGGTAAATTGTAAGGATTACACATTTAACAACACAAATAACAACAATAACCAAGACCAGATGTTAAGATTTGACAAATGAAAGAAGAACTTTAGTGGAGGTGTGTATTGGTTGTCTATTCCTGTATAACAAATTACCCCCAATATAAATGTTTAGTAAACATTTTTTATGTCATACAGTTTCTGAGGGTCAGGAATCTGGGAGGGGCTGAGGGCTGAGCTGGGTGCTTCTGGCTAAGTGTCTCATGAGGTGGCAGTCAAGCTGCTGGCCAGGGCTGTAGTCTGAAGGCATGACTAGGGCTGGAGGATCCATCTCCAAGCTTGGCTGTTGGGTTAAGCCTTGGTTGCTTGCACATGCTAGCTTCCCACAGAGCAAATGATGTGAGAGAGTGAGACAGACAGACACAGACACAGACACACCAAGATGGAAGCCCCACTGTCTTATAACCTAATCTCAGAAGTGAGTTACTATCATTTCTGACATATTCTAGCAATCACACAGACCAACCCTGGTATATGTGGGTGGTTGGGGGGACTACTTAAGGGTGTGAATATCAGGAGGGGGGACCCTTGGGGGCCATCAGGGAGGCTGGTTATCAAGATGAATGACTAGACATGCTACCGCTACCATTTATGTTTCAGGTCAAAATTTAGAGGCTAAATACCTATACTAAAAACTGCCAAGGCTCAGTTTTAATATTTTAATGAAATTTCAGCTATTTTATAAAAACTTTAAAATGATCAGGATTTCACTTTTGGCGGGAGGAATTCAGGAGTACTAAAATCAATCAACTTCTTGCAATTTCATTATTTTTACTTCAATGACAACATATATTTTAACTGAACAGAAATTCCTACATTGTCAGAAAACACGATCTTTAATTTCAGACAACAGTAAAATAACTGTCTGGTTAGACAGATTCAATGATAGAGCATATTACTACAGCAGACAAAACATACTAGTCATCTATTACTCACTTATTTTTACTGTTACTGGCTAAATGAAACACACCACTACTGAAAGCTTAAAATAAAACCACATAATATCCTTGGATATGCCATGTTTGCTCTCCAAAAATTTCAGCTTTGCTATGATAAACTACAAAAAGAAACATGAAGCAGTTACCCTCTCTCTATAATAAATAATCTATTATAATAAAATTTATCATATATACATAATAGTTCAATAATATGCAAATAATAGTATAAATTATATATATTCCAATCTTAAAACAGGAAATCAATCTCTTTATTCTGTAGATGATAATCACCAACATGAGAAGTGGTTCCAAATGTAAAGGTGAAGAAATATGGCCCATTTAAATGGGGGCTTACATTTAAGTAGAAGGTTTTATTTTCAAGACTCAGGCTGATACCATAACTGTATTAGGATATGCACTTTTGCCATTTATTGCCAATTCTGAAGTGATACGTATAAAAGTAATCAGCAATATAAACATGCCTTTAAAAATATCTGAATACCTCTATGCCAGGGATCAGAAAGACAAAAGAACGTAATTCCAAAATGGTTTTTATTAATGGTACCAAAGCATGTTAAAAGGAATTCTTTTCACACACAATTTGAATCTATTAATCTTCAAATCATTTACACTCTGGAGTCCCTAATAAACTATAAATAGCTGCCTAAGCAACTGGAAATAAAGCAACCATGCTGGATAAAGATGATAACATTACAAGTATACCCTCTGTTCTAGAAGTTCCTTTTCACGTGCTGAAAGAAAACTAGATTTTATTGTTTGATAATATTGATAAAAGAAGATTTAGCCTCATTGGAATTAGACTTTAATTTCTGGAAAATGGCACAAAATTTATCATGGGAGCAAAGAGAAAAAATTTTCATAATTTAAAAAATATGTCTAAATATTATTGAAAACTGAGTGCTCCTTCCACTTAACCATAAATGCTGTATTCTCAAATCTGGTCTTTTCTATATGTTTATTTTCTTTAATACTTTTGGGCTCTAGAATCTAACAGAACTGGGATTGTATCCTGTCACTACTACTTTCTGTATTACCTTTAGTAACAACCTTAACTTCTCTGTGCCTCAGATTCCTCATCTGTAGAATAAGGGTAACAATCTACCTATAGGTTGTTATAAAAATTAAATGAGTAATGTAAAATGCTTCCTATAGTACTTGACACAAAGTAAATACTATAAATATGAATTAATTTTTTCAATAATCAAGTTTAGAGTATAGATTTTCCTTTGTTTTAGAGCCAATGACTTAAACTCAACCCCACAGATTTAAGATTCTGTAAAATTGGATCAGGCTAGGAAATCTCCATTAAAAGCAGAACAAAATTCACCAATCCCAGATAACTCAGAAGTAACACATCACTAAAAATATATCAGGAACCCGAATAACCAATAACATTCTACTTACTTAGCAAATAATCCTGAACTGGTATGTGACATATTATGTAATGTGGTCAATTGATATTTATCTCTTGCATCATTAAACACTTCTCACTTTTCTGTCTTTTCTTTTATCTTACCTACCTAGATTGCAAGTGATCTGAAGGAAAAAGCACTTACAAACATCTTTCTTCTTCCTATATCCTATATTTTGCCTTAAGCCCAAGACATATAATAGATACTTATTTTCCAGCCTCTTTCCTGATGTCTTAGCCTCTCCTTACTCTCATCATTTTAGTGAGGTCAATATTTTATTTGCTGTTAGTACAATCTAGGATTTACTTAATATAATCGCTTAAGGTAACATCAATTCATATATTTAGCAAACTGACTGAAGTAGAATGAGCTTCAAAGATTCCCCCTTGTATTTTTAATAAAACGTTCATCATGTTAGTAAAAAAAAAAAAAAGAAAAAAAAAGATTTCCCTTGGAGTCAGTTTGCAACCACAGGTATTTAAAAAAGCAATTATTTACAGAAGTTCAGAGGATCACATTACAATATTATTTGACTACAGTGTAATAAATTCTTTTGAAGACTAAAAATGGTAAGTTTAGTACAAATAGCTACAAGTGTAGTACTTCTAGCTCACTGATAGAATAATATGGGTAAACAGAATAATGTAGCTACTTCAACATTCAAATTCCAGAGTCCTGAGAAAACTCCTAATGAAACTGAAATAAGTATGTTGAGGTTTTTTTGTCTTTGTACTGTTTTATTATTTTAGTCTATGTATGTGATTGAAACAAGTTACAGATACATTCTGGACTGGTACTACACAAATAACTTTTTGAGGTGGGGAAGAAAATGTGTAAGGGATTCTATGAGACCTGAACACATTAATGCTCTGAATACAAATTAAGGATTTGAAAGTATAATTTTTAATGCCACATTAGATCTTAATCTCTTTTATTCAGGGGACCATAAATCTCTTAAAATATAATTAGAGTCAACACCTACCTCATACCATACACAAAAAACAGGGATGGATCACAGACCTTAACATAAAATATGAATGGCCAAAAAGCACATGAAAGAGTGCTCAACTCATTAGTAATCAGGGAGATATAAATTAAAACAATAATAAGATACTACTAGACAGCCATTAGAAAGGCTAAAATTAAGGACAACATCAAATGTTGGAAAGAATATGGAGTGACTAGAACGCTCACATTGCTAGTGGGAGTATACATGGTATAAGTATTTTGGAAATTGATCTGGAAGTTTCTCATAAAGTTAGAAAATGCCTACGTACAATTCCACTTCTAAGTATTTGTCTAAAAGAAATGAAAACATATATTCACAAAGACTTTTACACAATTATCCAGAGTAGCTTTATTCATAATGGCCCCAAACTGGAAACAATCAAATATCAATCACTAGAAGAACAGATAAATAAAATGTGATGCATTCATACGATGGAATACTATTCAGCAATAAAAGGAACAAATCACTGATATATACGACACTGGTGAACCTGAAAATCATTATACCAAACAAAAAAAGTGATAGACATAAAAGAATACATTCTGTGTGACTCTGTTCTAATAGGCAAAACTAATCTGTGGTGAAGAGAATCAGAACAGTGGTTACCTCTGGATACAGGGGGGCACAAGTAAACAGGGAGGGACATAAGATAACTTTTGGTGTGATGAGAATCTTTATGTCTTGACAGGAATGTAGGTAAAACGGAGTGGCATTTGTCAAAACTTATTGAACTGAACACTTAAGATCTGTGCATTTCACTATATCTAAAATATATCTCTAGTTTAAAAACATAAAAATATATAATGAGAGTTAAAGGGAAAACTAAGTTATATGTAATATATGCTTTATATATGGTGTTTCAGAAACATGAGAAGTTCAAACCAAAGTAATGTTAATAGTAATAACAACAGCAGAAGCAACCAGAGAAGTTCTCACATTGGAGTGCTCATTACCTGCTGAGCAGTGTGCTCAGTGCTTTACATAGCTCATCTCATCCTAACAGTGTTCCTCTGCAGGTAGACAGCACAGTGTTCTCCATTTTACAGAAGAAACTGAACATCAACACGCGACTTTCCCAAGGTCACAAAGCCAGTTAAGTAGTGGAGAGGAACAGTAAAAGGTATATAGTAAGTACTGAATATGTTAACTGAATGAGTAACACACATAAACAGATATTCCCCAGGACTTCATAGGAATGAATTTCAGTTTGGTAGGTCTTGATCAGTAGCTTAAAAATGAAACAGAACAGAACTGAAAACATCATAGAGCATCAAATGTTTTAAGTACTATTTCAAGAAACTTTTCTTTTGGCATAAGAATACAGGTGTGTGTATCTGTGCGTGCGTGCGCGCATGTGGGTGTGTCCCTTGGGTCACAATGCAAAGTCTACTTTGTACTATGTGTCCCTGTCAATCAAGTTTGAAAAACACTAGAATAGAATGAAGAACCTAAGAAGTGTGACTCCTGAATCTATGATTTTAAACAGTTTAAGCTATAATAAATGTAAATTCTAATAGAAGTAATAAGGAATTAGCATTATTATTTTAAACTAATGAGTGTTATAAAAGTCTACAAACCAGAAGAAGTTTGGTCTAACATCAAATATACAAAATGTAAAAAAAAAAAAAAAAAAGTCTGTATTACCAGGGGTTAGACAATCAAAAATAGCATTGGAGGTTGGGGGGGACTTGGGGGGGGGGAGTCAAGGAAGGGAGGGAATACAGGGATATGTGTATAAAAACAGTTGATTGAACTTGGTGTACCCCCAAAAAAATAATAAATAAAAAAAAAATTAAAAAAAAATAGCATTGGAGAAGTCTGAGAAAATTTTCTGGATGTATGATTGATTCACAGAAGTACATGCTTTGAATGCTTATGTTGAATACTTAATGTCTGCTGGGTACTATATATGCTGAGTGATGTGGGAAATGTTGGGGGATAGAGATTTGACTAAGCTGCTGCTTTCAAGCAGCTTAAAATTTGCCAGACAAGTTTAAGGCCTAAGAGCAGAAATAAACAAGCTGCTTCTGCTTATTTAAATGTTTTCTAAACAATACCATTCATGTTTAGAGGAACACCAAGTACAATTTGTTTGATCAGAACTTTCTAAGACTCAGCCCTTACACTCATAAGGAATAGGAAGGAAAAGGCCAAGCCTGGAAGTGGGTGGGTTCTGGCAGATAAATGGGACTATCAGCAATTTAATGAATCACAGGAAACACCACGAGGTTGAGGGGGGCACACCATCCAAAAACTGTCTCTGAAGTATTACATAAGCAGACCCAGACTATAACTTGTCTGTGATACTTTAAGTAACCATGAACTTGCAAAACATCTTTATTAGATATGTGCTTAGGCTCCTTAACTCAGACAGTGTAGAAACTAACTTCAGTGTTAAAATACTAAAAAAGAGCTCACTAAATAACATGTGAAAGGGTATCTTCTTTCTCTGATTTTGGGACTCTGAGGAGGGAGGATATGAAGCTGTATAATTGTGAGATACAGGTACTAACTCAAAAAATTTGTTTGAAGCAAGATTCTTAAATTACAAACACAGACTGATACTACAAGGAAACACAGCAAGAAACAAGCTGCTCAAATTTAAGGCCTTGGGAAAAGGATTCTTACTTGGCTGAGAAGTAAAAGTGTTCACAATTAAAAGCGTACCAACAGGAATAAGAAGTTTGTGAAGTTTGTGGGGGTACACGAGGGTCAGTGGGGACTGTGGAGACAGGGAAGAATGAAAAAAGGGGACGTATGGTTTGAGAACCACACCGCAGTGAGAACAAGACACCAGGGCAGGCAGAGAGAAGCAAGGACAATGCTAATTATACATCCTAACAAGCTCCATGTCACAGTCAGAGGATGGGAAGATGGCAATTTCTGTTGTCTCTGCAGCCTTATGTAGAGGGCGGGAGCTAGGCATTCAGTTTCAACCAGCAGTCATACGGTGGCTTGGGACTCTAATCAGGGAAGGATCATTTTTCTTTAGGGAACAGAATGGGGAGAGGAGTAAAGCCAAGACTGAAAAGTAAAAGGTGGGCTATAAGTGCACTGTAGGGTGTTTAATGACAATTTAAAATGTGAACTCGTAATGTTGATCACTACAGTAGAGCACTGGATATGTGGTGAAACTGAGCACGAGAAAGCTGATCACTGCTACTGTTAGCTCCAAGTAATTCCCACCCAGGACTGCATGCATCTTCATGATGATAAAAGTCCAATGAAAGGGGTCAGAATATGCCTGGATCAGAAGAAGAACAGATCTTTGTTTGGAGATATATGAGCCCTTCCTTTTTATTTTAAAGAGTAGTGATACCATTAGGAAACTTTAAATGTCATCAAAGACAAGAATGGCATAACCTAGATCTTTTCCCCATTTTAATCCCATAAGGAACAGGAAAACTGGCTCTATTCCAAACCTCTAAGACTTTAATGATTTCTAGGTCTGATGTGGAGACAACAGTCATTTGTCCCACTGATGAAAGATACTGTCAGGAAAGGAAGGACAAGAGACTGAAAGGAAGATTTTAGAGAAAAGAACTCACAGCTATCAATTTGGAAAGCAGAGAAAGGGGAGGATAATGAAGATTTTGTGAAAGCCAAAAACAAAAACACTAGAGAAATGTGGGATAAAGAAATACATTCTGAAAGATAGAGAAAGGACATATACAGTTTAGACAGATGCCCACATGGGTCCTTAGCTGAAAAGTGTGGGAAACAATATTTTTGTAAATATATCTAGATAGATGAAGAAAGACAAGCAACACTACCCTTAAAAAGTACTGTACTATTTTATTTTCTCTGATGCTCTCGAAACTCTCATTGCTAACCTCTTAGGGAATGCAGAGGACACCATGGTAAAATGTCAGCTGATTTTATCTTTTAGTTGAATACAGATACATAGTGAACAAAGGTGCATATCCCCAATTATTTGGTATCTATTACTACAAATATGGAAACAAACACAAAGCAATAATTTCCTGTCTAAAGAACAAATTGTTCTTTTTTAGTACAGGGGTGAGATATAAATAATGTCAATGAGTGGGAATTATCAGCAATAGTAAAATTATGAAACTTGTCAACTGAAAAAAAAAAGCACAATGTGAGAGCTGTGAGTTAAATTTTATTTGGGGCAAACTGAGGACGCTAGCCTGGGAGACAGCCTCTCAGAGAGCTCTGAGGAGATGCTCCCTAGAGGTTGGGGTGGGGGGTCGGTGTATACATGATATCAGTGAAGGGGGAATATGTGCAATCAAGCACACATTCTGGCAGAAGGTTGCTGCTCGTCACGAGGAGCAGATGTCTCAGTTACTGATTTCAGTGCTTTTCTAGATATGAGAAGATGCAAGAAATTGGGCTCATAAAATCTTCTCCTGAAAATATCTACCTGAAGGACTGTTCTGCCAGTTTTTCCCAGAGCACAGAGTGCCTCATTCCTGATCTCTGTCCTGAACTCCTTTTAGGCATGTTGAAGGTCAGTGACTGCAGTGGCTAGTGACTTCATTCTTAAAGAACCAGATGGCGAGTGACAAGTTTTAGTTGGCAAACTATATTACTATAGGTAAGCCTCTCTTCTCAAAAATATGAATTAATAAATGGCAACCTATTTTTTTTTTTTCTGGGTGATGGGATTTCAGGTGCAATTTATTCCTTTCTTTCCACATTTTTGTATTTTATTTATTTTTTATTTTTTTTATTTTTTTTTAATTATTTTTTTGGGGGTACACCAAGTTCAATCATCTGTTTTTATACACATATCCCCGTATTCCCTCCCTTCCTTGACTCCCCCGCCCTCGCGTCCCCCCCACCCTCCCCACCCCAGTCCTCTAAGGCATCTTCCATCCTCGAGTTGGACTCCCTTTGTTATACAACAACTTCCCACTGACTATTTTACAGTTGGTAGTGTATATATATGTCTGTGCTACTCTCTCGCTTCGTCTCAGTTTCCCCTTCACCCCATGCCCCCTCCCATACCTCGAGTTCTCCAGTCCATTCTCTGTATCTGCGTCCTTGTTCTTGTCACTGAGTTCATCAGTACCATTTTTAGATTCCGTATATGTGAGTTAGCATACAATATTTGTCTTTCTCTTTCTGACTTACTTCACTCTGTATGACAGACTGTAGTTCTATCCACCTCATGACATATAGCTCCATCTCATCCATTTTTATAGCTGAGTAATATTCCATTGTGTATATATGCCACATCTTCTTTATCCATTCATTTATTGATGGGCATTTAGGTTGCTTCCATGTCCTGGCTATTGTAAATAGTGCTGCAATAAACATTATGGTACATGTTTCTTTTGGGATTATGGTTTTCTTTGGGTATATGCCCAGGAGTGGGATGACTGGATCATATGGTAGTTCTATTTGTAGTTTTTTAAGGAACCTCCAAATTGCTGGTGGCTGTACCAACTTACATTCCCACCAACAGTGCAACAACCTATTTTTTGAGGCTTGAATACATTCAAGCTAAACTTAAAGCGCCTTAACTTACTCTCTCAGATGACAAATATTTCTGAAGAACTTACTAGGTTCTAGATATCTGGGATGCAGTGCAGCAAGATAAAATACCTGCCCCTTCTGAAGCTTATATTTACTGAAAAAAATACTAAATGTAAAGAAAAGAGAGATGAAAATACATAATCTGTAAAGCTTTATAGACAAATTATTTTATATAGATGAATAGACAAATTATTACCAATCAAGTGCAAAGAAAAAGAGAAATCACGTTAAGTATGATCCAATTGTACAAAAATTTATTAGGTACGCTTATATGAGAAGTTCTATACATAAAGTTTCAAATCAATAAGAAGAGAGTTCTGAATTAAATAACACAATCTCTTACTCATTTCTAACAATGAATTCAGTCTTTTGTTGAAGAGACAACACATTAGGTATTGAATTAGATCAAAAAAAATTTTTTGAACTTATGCATATCTTAGCACTCATTGGGTGAAGCTGACTATTTGAGGCAGAAAATACTTTTTGTTGTTGTTAAAGGATGAAATATTATGAACTACACACATGAAATTGAAGACAGGAAAAATACTTTGAAGGGCTGTAGGTCTCTTGCTATGATATGAGAATTTCTTAAAATTTTAATCATGTGGCTTCTCATACATATGTTGTCAGCTTTACTTAACTTGAGTCCATGATCTGTAAAATAATTTGTTCTGGAAAAATAACTTTTAGGTATCCTGCATAAAGGCAGAATTTGAAAATTAGTCAGAAACTTAGTCTGCTTTTTTGGGAGGAAATCAGGGATATAGAGGTAGCAAGCTCACTGGGCTCATAAAATCTTCTCCTGAAAATATCTATCTGAAGGACTGTTCTGCCAGTTTCTCCCACAGCAGAGTGCTTCATTCCTGATCTCTGCCCAGAACTCCTTTCAGGGTGTCTTGAAGGTCAGTGACTGTAGTGGCTACTGATTTCCCTAGACATGCTATACTTGTCTCTCCTCCCTTAACCATATATTTTCAAATTAATACAGATTTCTGTGAGAAGTATAAGCTACCTAGAAGATCGTTAAAAAGTAAATGTTGTTCTTAACTCCTTTCCATCCCATTGTTCACACTATATTTCTTACAAATATAATTTTTATTTTAATTTCATCATTAGCGAATGTCTATTTTCTCATAAAATTTTAACTCCATAGATAAAGCTGAAGTACTTCCAAAACGTTACCCAATCTCTTTCTTTTCCGAAGGTTCTTAAGTATGATGGGCATCCTTCCAGACCTGTTCCAAGCATATACATGTGTGTGTAGGAGGGTGTGTGTGTGTGTGTAATTACATAGATACTATTTTCTGTAAAACTGTTTTGCAACTTGTTTTCACTTATTGTGTCCTAGAGAGCTTTCTAAGTCAGTAAGTATGTAGCTTTTTTTCCTCATTAGCAATTGCATAATATTCCATCATAAGGATGTACCAGTTACACACCTATACTTTACTGATGGATATTTTAAGCTGTTTGTAGTTTTCAAATACTGTATTAAAAAATACTGCAATGAGCATCCTTGTGCAGATACGAGAATAGTTTGGTGGAACAGATTTATTGCTGTGATTTTCTAAGGAAATAATTTCCTATAAAATAAAATTCTCAGCTTGATTCTATAAATGCTCCTCTTCCATAAAGATTTTCAGCAAACACCTAAGATCGTTTCCTCCTATTCTTTCAAGTTGTTGCTACCACTGGCTGAGCTGAAATACTAAATGATGGACCACAGGCTTTAACTTTAGACGCGACCTCCTTGTCTTTCTCTTCTCTTTATAGGGGCAACTAGAAATAACCTCTGATTAATCCCAAATCACAAGGCTAACACATGCAAGGAAGACACAATAAGAGGAAGTCAAAATAACAGGAATAAGCTGTTTCCCTTTTTTATTTGTTTTAGTTTCAGGTTGAAAAATGCAATGAAATTCCCCACTGCTGAAATCTTTTCTGAAGCTTTCCCCAACTGCTAGAGAACTGTGTGTTCTCTAAATAGGTAGCATTTTACAATGTGAATTCTCCCTTTCTTTCCTCAAAGACATAAGAAAAACAGCCCATAAGGAAGACGTCAGTTAAATGATAAATGTGCTTATTTTTCTGGCCCCTTTACTCTTGAACCCCCTAAACGCCACAATTTGTAATATAAATGATGATGTGATAAAAAGCTGTGTCTTATTTTTTCACTATTACCATAGAGAATAGCAAATAGGTATTATATAGACAATTATTTTTAAGAGTTCACTGTTATATGAGGCTCAACGTAGTTGTCTTTTTTACAGATACCCAATTTATAAACATCCCATGCATATGACCAGCCTGTCCTGATTCTTTTGGCTCTTTTCTGCCAGAATACCCCACCACCAAACCTGGTACTTTCCTTTCACTAATTTCATTTCCTTCCCAGGGCAGACCATTTTGGGAGTTCCTACCATTCTTAAGGGAACCAAGTCAAGGGGAAGGAAGGAAGGGACTTCGTGAAATGCATTTCTGGCTTCACCAGTCACAATACTGTTTCTGTTTTCTTTTACTGTGCACACTGTTCTGAGCCTTATTTTTTCACTAAACTATATGTTGGAGAATGTTATACATAAAGATCTAGCTCTCACTTTCCTAGGGTTGCACAATATTCTACTGTACAATATACCATAATTTACTGAGCAGAACCCTAGCAATAAACATGTCAGCTGTTTTCAGCATTGCCATGAACAATGCTGCAACAAATATCCTGACACTTACACTTTACTGTATAGGTCTCAGTACAGCTGTAGCAAAAATTTCTAGATGTGGATCATGAAACTAGGTTAGTGGGGGTCACAATCAGCATTTAAAGGAAAATAAAGTACAAAACAAAATAGTCGTATGGCATGGTATAGTGTAAATATTAGATATAGTGCAGTAAAACATACAGTATACATTTTAGAGAAATTTTTGTTTTAGTTAATATAGGTATGTGGGTGTGTTTGTGTGTCCTGGATTGTGGCAAAATGGTGAAATGTATTTAATAAAGTGTTTGAAAGACACCTCTTTAGACTCTGGTATGATATTTTTATCACAGCCTTCTTTTTTCTCCCCCAAACTCTGTGATCTTTTTATTGGATAACTAGGTAACTTAGGTTTATCAGGCAGAGACAGTTGAGCTATTTAGATTGGGCTGGGAAAGAATAATATTAACAATGTCAGGAACAACAAAAAAGGAAGAATTCAACTAAGTTCCATATAGCTCTAATATCTTTTTCTATGAAGTGAATAATATATGGCTAAATTATCTTCTTAGAGTGAGTTGTACTAAACAGATATTTGAACAAGAAGTTGTATAAGATTACTGCTATTTAAAAACAAATGTTTCTGATTTTAAATTATTTACATATAATACAGAAGTTTTAATGAAAAAAAATTAAAATGTAATGTGATTCCACATCCAGGGACAATCACTCAAACTACAAATTTCAATCTATTTGCTCGAATCACTTATATATATATGTTATATAATTATATATACATATATATGTTATTCTTTATAATTGAGATTAAAGGATACATATATATTTTATTTTTAAAAAATATTTTCTGACGATTGATTATTGAAGTATAGTTGATTTACAATGTTGCAGGTGTACAGCAAAGTAATTCAGTGTGTATATATATATATATATATATATATATATACTTTTTCAGATTCTTTTTCATTATAGGTTATTACAAGATACTGGGTATAGTTCCCTGTGCTATACAGTAGGTCCTTGTTTTTTTTATCTATTTTATATATAATAGTGTATATCTGTTTTCTTTCCCCTTTGGTAATCATAAATTTGTTTTTTATGTCTGTGAGTCTGTTTTGTAAATAAGTTGATTTGCATCATTTTTTAGATTCCACATATAAGTGATATCATAAGTTATTTGTCTTTCTCTCTTTGACTTACTTCACTTAGTATGACAATTTCCATCCATGTTGCTGTAAATGGCATTATTTCATTCTTTTTTATGGCTGAGTAATATTCCACTAATACACACACACACACACACACACACACACACACACACACACACCCCAATCACATCTGCTTTATCCATTCATCTGTTGATGGACATTTAGGTTGCTTCCATGTCTTGGCTATTGTGAATAGTGCTACTATGAACACAGGGGTGCATGTATCTTTTTGAATCAGTTTTGTCTGGATATATGCCTAGGAGTGGGATTGCTGGATCATACGGTAACCCTATTTTTAGTTTTTTGAGGACGCTCCATACTATTTTCCATAGTGGCTGCACAGTGGAAACAAAAGTGTAGGAGGGTTCCCTTTTCTCCACACCTTTCCCAGCATTTATTATTTGTAGACTTTTTGGTGATGGCCATTCTGACCAGTGTGAGGTGGTATTTAATTGTAGTTTTGATTTGCATTTCTCTAATAATTAGTGATGTTGAGCATCTTTTCACATGCCTATTGGTCATCTGTATGTCTTCTTTGGAGAAATGTCTATTTAGGTATTCTGCTGATTTTTTGATTGTGTTGTTTGTTTTTTTGATACTGAGCTGTATAAGATGTTTGTATATTTTGGGAATTAAGCCCTTGTTGGTTGCATTGTTTGCAAATATTTTCCCCATTCCATATACTGTCTTTTCATTTTGTTTATGGTTTCTTTTGCTGTGCGAAAGCTTTAATTAGGTCACATCTGTTTATTTTTGCTTTTGTTTCCATTACCTTAGGAGACATATCCAAAAACATATTGCTGCAATTCATGTCAAAGAGTGTACTGTTTTCCTCTAAGAGCTTTATGGTATCTGGTCTTACATTTCGGTCTTTAATCCATTCTGAGTTTATTTTTGTGTATGGTGTTAGAGAATGTTCTAATTTCATTCTTTTACATGTCCAGTTTTCCCAGCACTACTTACTGAAGAGACTGTCTTTTCTCCATTGTATATTCTTGCCTCCTTTGTTATAGATTAATTGACCATAAGTGCATGGGTTTATTTCTGGGCTTTCTATCCCATTCCATTGATCTATATGTCTGTTTTTGTGCCAGTACCATACTGTTTTGATTGCTGTAGCTTTATCACATAGTCTGAAGTTAGGGAGCATGATTCCTCCAGACTTCTTCATCTTTCTCAAGATTGTTTTGGCTATTCGGGGTCTTTTGTGTTTCCATACAAATTAAAAATTTTTTTGCTCCAGTTCCGTGAAGAATGCCAGTGGTAATCTGATACTGATTGCACTGAATCTATAGATTGCCTTGGGTACTGTGGTCCTGTTAACAATATTGACTCTTCCACTCCAAGAACATGATATATCTTTCCATCTGTATAGTCTTCAATTTCTTTCATCAGTGTCTTATAGTTTTCAGAATACAGATCTTCTGTCTCCTTAGGTAGCTTTATTACTACGTATTTTATTTTTTTTGATGCTAAAGGATATATTTAATATGATCTGCTTCATAAATTTAGCATTACACTGTAGAAACAGTACATGTCATTAGAAGTTCCTCATATGCATATTTTAAAATAGCTACATTATAGTTCACCATATGAATGTACCACCCAATTCATGTAGCCATTAAACAGGATTTTACTTTTTATAAAGAATTAATTGCAGCTAGATCAATATAACTGTTATGGGATGTTTGGGGGGTAATCTGAAGTAACTTACAGAAAATGTTTTTTTGCAAATATATTTTCACACAAAACCATGTAGACTATAGCAACTCTCCTCAATAAATAGGTGTTCTGAGATTAATAAATTCAATACAAGAAACCACTGTTGAATTTTTTATTCAAAAGCATAAAAGAAATGTAATAGTATTTCTACCTATTCTTCAATAACTGGCTCTGGAGCTGCATTCAGATTTGGGGAATGTCAGTAATAAATACAATCTCCTTTAAAATGGATTTTCTTTCTGTGGTCCAAATTAACAATGAGAAAAATAATACTTTCTGGGAAATAATAAAGGAACAGTACATTTTGATGTTTATTTCCTGACTACTGATATGATATACTAAAATACAATTTAAATGATTTAACTTAAAAAGATAATCATTAAGCTTGTTTCAAACAGATAAATTGCTTTTGTTACTCCTAGGAAAGAGGTAATAATATTCTGTCAGAAGGTGAAAAAAATGTACATATTGTTTGTTTTTTTCCTTTGGAAAAATTATTTACCATAAGAAGCCAATAAACTATTAAAACCATGAAAATCAAAGGGTAAAAGTTGCTTTAAAGGAGAGCAATTCATTAAAGCACTAGAGGTTTTTCTTTTGGTTTCTCTTTTGGAAGTGTTTATGATTTTTAAATTACAATTAACTTTTGCCATTGGGAAAATAATTTAATTACTAAACTCTACTCCACAAAATTTTAAAAGTTAAATTACAGAATTCTAGTTTCTAAAAAGGCATAGAACAAAGCTGAAAAAGCTACTCTACATCAATCTACTTGATCTAAGAGAGGGTCAATAAGAAAGGGGATGAAGTGCTTTTTCACATAATATTTCAGAAACACAGCAAGGACATAAAAATCAATTAAGTTCTCGGAGGAGGCCTGCGGGCAGAAGCAGCAGACACCTGGACCCCAGCCTTGCCACCTCATTACGATCACCAGCATGGTTAAGACAGTGTACACCCTGCAGCCCTCCTCTGTGCTATAAGCCAGGGGCCCCCAACCCCCAGTCCGTGGACTGCTACCAGTCTGTGGCCTGTTAGGAACCAGGTCGCACATCAGGAGCTGAGTGGTGGGAGAGTGAGTGAAGCTTCATCTGCTGTTCCCCATCGCTTGCATTACCACCTGAACCATCATCTCCCAACCCCCACCCTGTCTGTGGAAAAACTGTCTTCCACGAAACTGGTCCCTGGTACCAAAAAGGTTGGGGACCACTGCTATAAGCAATGGCCTGCCTGCAAATGCACAAACTCAAGCCACTTTTAAGAACCTATTGCCTGTTAAGTCCAAGGAAGTCGATGTTTCCAGACCTCATTAGGAGGTTCAGAGAATGATGTTACAAAAACCAGCAAACCAAGATAAGAGAATGGGCAGGTGAAAGCTACAGACACTGCCACCAGTAGGAACATCAGGAGGAGCTACAAACCACTGAGGAAACCAAAATCAGAGGAAGAGCTCAAGGATAAGAACCAGCTCTTAGAGGCCATCAAACAAGCAGTTGCACCAGAAGTTGACTAAAACTCAGGGAGAGCAGAAGAACCTGACCCAAAAGGCAGAGCTGCTGGAGAAGTTACAGGACAACTGTTTGGCAATTTTGGAGAACAAGGACCTCAACCCAGGCAGTGAGACCCTGGCATCATAGCAACACTCCACCACAGGTCACATGGACTCTATATTGCTGTTGGAAACTTTCCAAGATGAGCTGAAGCTTTTTAATGAAATAGCCAAAAAGCAGATGGAGGAGTTACAGGCCTTAAAGGTAAAGCTGAAGATGAAAGAATAAGAGAGGGCCCAGTTCCTGGAACAATAAACCTTATGTAACAGTCAAGTAAATGATTTTATAACAGCCCTTGAGGAAATGGTGCAGCCATTAGAAATATGATAAAAAGCAGGTGGCCACATGGCTCCCTCTTGGGCATAAACTCTCAGAGGAAGCCCCTTAGGACATACACTTCTTGGCCATGATCTTCTAGCACTCACCATCCCCAAAGTGAAAACAGTTTCTGCAGTAGGATTAAGGACAGTTTATGCTGGAATGGCAATTCCTCCTTTAAACAAGTGTTCTGAGCCATCAGGTTGGCCAGCTATCCTGAACCTCATAGTACATAATTGAGGCCTAAGAAGAGAGGGGGCCTGGAACCTTGGATCAACCTTCTAGGCAACAAAGCAGCACAGCATTAGAATCAAGAGACTAAACCAGCCACAGCCAGAGGATCTGAAAGGTGACATTCAGATGTTCAGGAAAAAAACAGTGGAGCACAGGTAAACTTTCTGTAAACTAACAACTTGAAGTTACCTGAAATGGCTTAATAAATGAGTGAAGCTATAGACAGTAATAACACCTATAAAACAATATACTTTGGAGCTTTTAATCTTAAAAAAAAATTAAGTTCTCAATAGATACAGAAAAAATAGATACAGCACATGACAAAATCTAATATCCGTTCCTGATAAAAACTCAGCAAACTAGGAACAGAAGGACATTTCCTCAACCTGATAAAGAACATCTATGAAAACCTACAGCCAGCATAGTTAATGATAAAACACTGAGTGTTTTCTCCTTAAGATCAGGAACAAGACAAAGATATCCATGCTACTTCTATTTGACTTTGTACTGGAGGTTCTAGACAATGCAATAAGGCAAGAACAAGAAATGAAAGGAAATCAGATTAGAAAGAAATAAGTAGAATTGTCTTTATTTGCAAACATGCTTGTAGAAAATTCAATGAAATTTATAAAAAAGCTGTTACAACTAATAATTGGATTAGTAAGGTTGCAGGATAAAGGATCAATATACAAAATCAATTTCATGTCTGTATAACAGCAATAAACAATCAGCAATCAACATTTAAAAAACAATGCCATTTATAATAATTATAAAAATATGAAATAGTGATAAATCTGACTAAAGATGTTAAAGACCTGTACAATCAGATATAAAGCACTGCTGAGAGATCTAAGTAAATGGAGAGAAATACACATTCATGGATTAGCAAAAACAATACTGTTAACATGTGAATTTTTCCCAAATTGATCTATAGAGTCAATGCAATTCCAATGAAAATTTCAGTAGGACTTGTGGAAAAACTGATAAGCTGATTCTAAAATTCATATGGAAATGCCAAGAGCCATGAATAACCAAAACAACTTTCAAAAAGAACACAAGTTAGAGGATTAACACTACTTAATTTTAAGACTTACATAAAAGGCCACAGTAACCAAGACTATGTGGTATGGGCATCAAGGTAGAGAAATAAAGCAATGGAACAGAACAGAGTATCCAGAAATAAATCCAAAAATATACGGAAAATGGATTGTGACAAAGGTGCCAAGGCCATCTACAGAGGAAGGACAGTCTTTTTAACAAATGGGGCTAGAACAACTGAATAGCATATGCAAAATTTTTTATTTGATCCATATATTGTACCATATAACAAAATTAACTGAAGTTGTATCACAGACCCAAGTGTAAACCTTAAAGGTATAAAATTACAGAAATATAGGAGACAACTTTTATGACACTAAATCTTAGTTATGTAATGCTAAAAGCAAAATCCATAAAAGAAACATTGATAAATTGGACTTCATCAAAATGAAAAACTTATGCTCTTCAAAAAATACAGTTAGGAGTATGAAATGAGGGCTTCCCTGGTGGCACAGTGGTTAAGAATCTGCTTGCCAATGCAGGAGACACAGGTTTGATCCCTGGTCCAGGAAGATCCCACATGCCGTGGAGCTACTAAGCCCATGCGCTAAAACTATTGAGTCTTTGCTCTAGAGCCCCCAAGCCACAACTACTGAGCCCACGTGCCACAATTACTGAAGCCCACACACCTAGAGCCCATACTCTGCAACAAGAGAAGCCACCACAATGAGAAGTCCATGCACCATAATGAAGAGTAGCCCCCACTCTCCGCAACTAGAGAAAGCCGCTATGCAGCAATGAAGACCCAACACAGTCAATAAATAAATAAATAAAATAAATAAATAAATAATAAAGTTAAAAAAAAAAGAGTATGAAATGAGAAGCCACAGACTAGGAGAAAATATTTGCAAGGCATATTAAAGTACTTGAATCCAGATATATAAGGAATGCTCAAAATTCAGTAATGAGAAAACAGCTCAATTTAAAAAATGGGCAAAAGATCTGAACAAATATTTTACTGAAGAAAACAATACAGATGGCAAATAAGCACATGAAAAGATGCTCAACATCATTAGTCAATAGGGAAATGTAAATTAAAACTGCAATGAGATATTACACACCTATTAGAAAGGCTAAAATTAAAAGGACCGTCCATATCAAGTGCTGGTAAGGATGTGGAGCAAATGGAACTCATATATGCTTGTGGGAATGTAAATGGTAAAACTACTTTGGAAAACAATTTGACAGTTTCTTAAAAGGCTAAACATTATACCTACCATGTAATATAGCCATTCCATTCCTAGGTATTCATCCAAAGGAAATAAAAGCACATGTCTATACAAAGCCCTGTACATGAATGTTCATAGCAGCTTTATTTGCAAGTTCAAAACTGGAAACAATGTAAATGTTCACTAACAGATGAACAGACAAAACAAACTGTGGTACAAACATACAATGGATACTACTTGGTAATAAAAGGAATGAACTATCAATACAGCATCAATGTGGCTCTCAAGATAATTATGCTGAGTCAAAGAACCAGGACAAAAAAAAAGGTTATATCCTGTATGATTTCACTTAAATAAAATTCCAGAAAATGTAAACTAATCTCTAGAGGATCAGTGGGTTTGGGGTGGGGAGTGTGGGGAGGACTGGGGAAGGTTAGGTAAAGAGATTGTGAAGAGGCAGGAGGAAAATGTGAGGGGTGATGGATATGTGTACTATCTTGATTGCAGTAACCATTTCATGGGGGATACATATATCAAAACATCACTTTGTATACATTAAATATATACAGCTTATTGTATATGAATTTTACCTCAATAAGGCAAAATAAAAAAATCAAAATATAACAAATACGTCAAATCAAGCAATAGAGAAGCAAAGAAATCAAAGGAAAAAAATCAATTTGAAAAAAGTTTCCACACCGTCTCTATATTTCCTGTTTTCACTATAAAGAGAGAGAGAAGGAAATGCAGTGTAACATCTGTTCCACTCCCCACAGTACACCCTTAACCCTTGCCAGCTGCCTCAAAGTACATGCTTTTGGTTGTGAGGGTGGGGATGGATCAACTCAAAACCATCAGTTTCCATATGAAAAACAAGCTACAGTGCAAGCCCTTCTGATACCAAAGATTTAATTTAAAACGCTCATCTTTCTTACACAGGACAGCATGTTAGCAGTATATCTTGCTTTATGGAATATACCTTTGTTCTTAAATGGATGAACTTTAAAACTTATGTTCTAATAATAACAACTAACAGTAAATGAGCACCGAGCACCTTGATTAGCATTGGCTATCTCACTTAATTCTTGTGATAACCACACCATTCTACCACTACAGCTTAGCAGGGTAAGTGACTGGTCTAAGATCACACAACAATCTCTCTAAATGGCAGAGCTCAAACCTAGGTCTGTCTGATATGAAAGCTCATGCTCTTAGCGGCTACACTTAACTGAACGTCCTAGCTGACAGTTTTGTAGCGTGCCTAATAATTATCTTTATGCCTCTTTTTGAAAAGCTAGGATTTCACGTGTGCACATCACTCAGCGAGTAGGAATAAAAAATACCAGCAATTCCAACCATATAAAACACATAAAAACATGGCCCTAAATGGCCACTCATTAATTCCCTTCTAAAACACGTTTCATAGAAAAGGTCATGAATGTAAATCTAAAAACCCCATAATTCAATTCCCTAAAGAAAGTTCTACTTGCTTCCTAATAGCCAGTTCTTATCCAGGCAGAAACTGCTGGACTTTTCTCCGTTATAAGCTTATGTTCATGTGATCTTTATCGAAGATTTAAACTACCTACTCCAATCCTAAAAGCTCTTCCTAAAAATCATCTATCAAAGTTAGTGGGAAGCTGCTGCATAACACAGGGAGATCCACTTAATGACTGGTGATGGCTTAGAGGGGTGGGATTGGGAGGGTGGGAGGGAGTCGCGGGAGGGAGGGGATATGGAGATATATATATAAATACAGCTGATTTTTGTACAGCAGAAACTGGCACAACAGTGTAAAGCAATTATACTCTAATAAAGAGCTTAAAAAAAAACATCAAAATGGGATCATTTTTGGTCAAAGAATTGTTAGGTCCAAGCTTATGGGTGGCAAAGAATGCTTCAACTTGAGTACCTTTAAGTATATTCTCAGATCTGTTATTATTATTATTTTTAATGCAAACACACTTGACAAGCTTAGTAGTATAGGACAATGTATATTTTTTATAAATTCAATTTTACTTTCCTCATCTCAGACCAGCCTTTATAATAACCTGCTTCTATAATAAGCACAAGGCCATGACCAAAAGCAGATGTCAGACTCAACTTAGAGTGAACTTGTATTTGTGATTTTCTTCAGCCAAAGCACCTTCCATGATAACTTTTGTTTGTTCCATATTTTTGGCACTGTCACAAGATCCTTATAATTATTATTATCTTAAGAATATTTTTGGCAAAAATAAATCATTTATTGTTAACAGAGACATATATGTAACATTTGGATTTTTGGTTTTTAACTCTGGCTGTTTAAAAATCTCGCAATAGTTAAATATTACAGTCTCATACTCTAAATATATTTCTAACTTTGTCCTGTCTACAACATTTTTGTCTGTAAATTTTCTTGCCTGGGGAATTCTGCAATGGCTTTTGGCCAAAACCAACAAAGCTATATCCTAGACGTTAAAAGACATACCTGTTTTATGACTGAGGCATCAGTGGAAAGAAATTCAAGACTCTTTAAGCTAATTCTATGTGAAAGTTGTAATACCTTACCATTTATTATTGCAGAAGCAATTTAAAGAATGCTTTAAAATAAAATGATACTAATACAGGGTAGATTCTACTTAGTCATAGCTAAGTGTGGCTTTAGATCAGATCTGAGATATGCAGATATAATATACCCAACGTGGAACACTCAAACTACTTAATATAACTTTAATTGGCAGTCAAATCTATTTTCCAAATTTTAAAAATTAAGGTTCCTTCATCTTGTTCTAGAGTAGTCAGACCCTGCTGGGAAGCTTTTCCTAAATTTTCTTAGAATTAATGAACTCAGCCTGTGTTGCTGAACTGTGTGGTTCTACCCCAACCTCTCCTGTACAGTTCACGAGCAATGCAACCTGCTTTTACTGTGGAAGGGATTCCCATAGTGTTCTCAGTCATGAAAGTGACGTGGTCAAATCAAAGGGAGAGACTTTCATTAAGAAGGCTTTTCTCTGACATAATCCCTCCTAAAACAGAAAATCACTTTACATAAAGTTCAGTTAGGACCGAATACTGTATAAATGGCCTCTGTAACAATTAGACTTCAAATACAGAAGAGGCTGAATATTACATTATTTTCTATTGACTTCCCTGGCTCTATGCCAAACATGTCTTGGCTGTAACAGAAGAGTGAGGAGGCTTTTATATTTGGGGGAGGAATAGAATTATGGGGGCTCTACAAGGTGTAGTTGCAATCTGAAACTCTGCAGAAATTTTGGAAAATGAATGAAGCTCTGTTACAATTATAACTTTATAGGTAGGATTTACAAACTACGGTAACTTTTATAATACATCCCTATACAGATCTAACCGTTGCCAATGTGACCTACTATTTATTTAACAGCAGCAGTGAACCATATGGTTCAGAGATGCAAGGTTAAAGAATAGATTTAACGTCCAGGAAAAATCTCTTTTAAAGGTAAGGAGGAAAAAAAGACAAACTTTTTTTTACTTAAACATAAAGGAAAAATCAATCATAGCTATTTAGGACAAAGACCAAAACCTTTCAACCAACTAAGCATGAGTTAAGAAAGAATAGTAAAAGGAAGAAAATTAGTGATCTGTCATATCAGTCTAAGAAGAGCAATAGTGTCTGTTGTTGAGAAAGAGCCATACAGAAAGAATGCAGTAAAATCTCGACATCCTACAGAACCAAAATCAAATGAACAAAAATAAGAAAAAAACCAAGCCAAAACAAAAAACTACTCCACAAATAAAACAAGATTTCCTTTTAACTCTAAGAATCTACTATGGCAGGCAGTTGCTTTCTCAAAGGATTAAAACAATTTTGACCCCCAGCTGCTACTTAATTTTATCTAACAATAGACTGTTTAAAGACATATCACTTCTGGTGAAGCTATTCATTTCACCTAAACTGTATGTAGTTTAAGCCTTAGAAAAGAATTTAACCACCTACAGGCTGTATGCACAGACTAAATACAACAGTTGTGCCTGATTCTGAATGGTATCTTATATCAAAATGCTCTCTTAATTATAGCTCCTGCTTCTCAAGCTGCTCTTTCAACTTGTCAGAAGCTGCCTAAAGTAACTAAAATTGGATTCACACAGAAAAAAACTTTTTTAGGAAAACATATGCAACAAACACCTTGGCATCTGTTAAAACCAGAAGGCAGGATGTTACAGCACAAATAGGGCAGGCTATAAAATTTAATAATTTACAACATTCATTTTGAAATATGGCAGTCTTTTAAAACAACAGCATACATTTTATTTGTTCAACAAATATTTATTGAGCATTTATATGCTAGGTGCTATGCTAAGTGCTGAGGATACAAGGATTAGCAAAACAAACATAAAGCTCCACAGGTTTGTATCAGTTCTAAAGCTAAAAAACAAAGAGAAAATAAGGTCATCCTCTGATTTTTCTGTCAGAGGCAGCCATTCCCCAACCCCTACCCCAGTTATGAGAGGGTTGAGGCCCACAAATTTTTGTATAATTCAACTGCAAAATTTATGGGAAACTTCTTCCTGGAGTCCCAGTGCAAATAGGGACAGATCCTCAGGTGAGGCTATTTAGTTGCCATAAAACTATTGTAGTTTCCTAGAAAATGCATTCTGAGTTCTAAAAGGACATAAACAAAGCACTTTCTGGTTCAGCCTAGACAGTGGAACTCTTCCAGGTCTAAGCTGACAATTCCTATGGAGAGGAGAGCCAGGGGTCTCAGATGAGAACAAGAGAAGAAGTAGGAAAAACAGCAGGCATTAGGAGTGAGGATTAGGAATGAACTCAAACTTTCCTCAATCTTTCTCTTCCTTTGCTCTTCACAGATCAGATAAACATGTGATAATAAATGGAGGGTCTCCTGGATTTAATCAGGTTAGGACTACTGGTAACAGGGGTATGGGATTATGAGAAATAGAATAGTTTTCAGGGACGTACAGGAAAAGGATGAGAAATCCCAATAGTGACAAAAGGGGAAGACCTGTGATGTGGCAGAAATGAGTCACCAACCAGAGTGAACATTTTTATGTAATATATGTTGGCAGGGGAGTCATTAAAAAGTTAGACACTTGAGGGCACACTGGAGACATCCATTCAAATGATGAGCAACCACTGACTCGTCCTTGGATATGGGGTACATGATATGTACTGAGAGAATATAAATAAAGGGAAAAAAGAAATTAATCCTACACTGTTGGAGTATTTGTAATGCCATGCAAATTATAGTGTTACACATAAATACTAGTTATTAATCATTTATTCTTATTACAGACAAGGAAGCTCTGTTTCAGAGACTGAATGACTTCACCAAGGTCACACAGTCATGCTTAGTGGCAAGACAGGCAAAGACTCGGGCAATGAATTTTATCATGTGACTAGGCATGTGTCAAAGCCATAAACATGTGATCCCTAGGGATGCCATGCAAAACAAGCAAGGAAAGGAAAATAAGTCAGACTCCACCCCCATATCAGAAGGGAACTGCCTCATGTACTTCGGAGAAATGAAACCACTGGAAATCACTTATCATACATTACAAAGCTACAAGGGAAAACAAAAATGCAACAGTTTTCAGCAGAGGCTATGCTTTCTTCAGCATGCCCAAATCTATCTTATTTGGCCATTTCTCCTCTCCTATGGGGGTATCATCTTCCTACTATTCACATAGATACTCGTAAGGTCTTTTCTTCCCCTCTCCAAATCTGATTTCAAGACAGATGTGGAAACAACCTTACCAAGGTGTAAAAGATTCTAGACCCTTTAAAGGCGTTATGCCCTCTTGTATTTTTTTTTTTAAATTAGACTTTATGTTTTAGAGTAGTTTTGGGTTCACAGCAAAATTAAGTAGAAAGTAGAGTTCCCATCTACTCCGCCCCCTCACTGTGTATTTTAACAGATATCAAATACTGAAACAAAAGTAAGAATTCTTAATCTATCAGGTATTATATCCTGAATTATGGTATATAGGTATATATAGATTTTTTAGGAGGCAGGTCTCATCAAGTTCTCAAGGGGTTGGTATTCAGAAACAGCTAAGGCCACTAAGCTAAAGAATGAAGTTCGAAGTCCAGACATCAGGTAGAGAGACTAAAGGAACTATTTGGAGGCCGAAAGGCTTCATCAGTGTCCCCAAATCATACCATATAGGTGGCTGCTATAGCAAGTATCAATATCTATACCCAGGCCTCTCAACTTCAACTGGGGCTATAGAAATATCCTAGTTAACCAATGAAATGGCTTTCAAACATATGATGACCACATTCAATCTCTCTCTCTCGTTTTTTCACATACCTTTAAAGCTTCTATAACAAGGTCCCTTGCTTCAAGCTCTCCTTCAAGAATACTGAATAGTGTTAGGAGTTCCGGCTTGCTGAGTTTTTCCAGATTCATCCTGAAAGTCTAAGACAAGGACAACAATCAGATAATCTCCAGAAGACAGAGTTAATTTGACACTATTAAAGAAAAAATAAAGTGAGAGATAAGAGCAACAATTACAGTACAAAATACTTTAAGAAAGGAAATGGTTACAATTAAATGGAAAAATAAGAACTTTTTGATGTTAATCATAAACTTAGCAGTAAAAGAAAATAAAATTCATTTAAATTATTTATTTCATCACCATTCACAAAGATTCAATTTTCATCATTTTTTCTTCAGACATATATACAAACATCCTAGAAGGTCTCAGAAAGAATTAATCACTAGTTTTGTTCACCAGAAGTTCAGGTAAAATTTTGTTACAATGAATAATATTTCACTGAAAAATTGTTAGACCACGGAAAGATATCCCAGTTTTAGATAACGAAATCTCAAAATTGTATATAAAACATTCTGAGATCCCTCTGAAATTGGCTGAAGTCAATTTGAGCAAAGATAATGGAGTATAGGAAATTTTTTTCTTTTACACTTCTGTCTACTTTCACAGAGAACATCTATCACAATATTTATACTTCATACAGTAAAATAAGACAAATGCAATCATGTACAAATGTACTTTTGAATGACTGCTTAAAATATATTGTTTAAACATCTTAACTGGTCAGGCTACTATAAACTGAATTTATCTGACTTAACAAGTTCACATTTCTATGAAGTCTTGCATCTTTTAAAATATGTTAAATGCCAAATTGCATGGCACAAATTCAATCCTTTCCGTAAGATTAATTTCTCACAAACCACACATAGATAGAAGTTAGACTGCGATACAATTTTTGAAGGATCATCTGATCAGTGTGTATGGTAAATACATTTTACAATTTCTAAAACAGAGCAAATACTATTGTCCCTCTCCCACTCTTTACTTCTAAATTGCCACTCTCATATTTTTTTTTAAGTGAATCACCACATGACTGGTTCACACACCCTCCAGTAACTCCCAGCTCCTATGAGCACATTAAATTTTAGGAGGCACACAAAAGAGTCATTGATTCCTTCCAGAGCTACTGCCTTTAAGCGAATGAGAGCATGTAGAAAATACATACTTCACTGTGTTGTTAGATGTCGTTTCAGGACACGCTGTACAAATCTTTCGCCACATGGTAAAACACGTTCAATGTAACTTCAGCTCTAACTGCTAACTTTCTAACTTGTGAGGGTTAACGACCAGTAAGTGATTCTCACTTCTGTATTAGAGAGATACCTCACAACAGTTACTTTAAAAATAAGAACTAAAAAACCAAAAATAACCCAAAAAACAACAAACATAATAAAGCTACACTTAACATAAGATGGTATGTTGGTATATACACTAATATGTATAAAATAGGTAACTAATGAGAACCTGCTGTACAGCACAGGGAACTCCACTTCACTATACAGTAAAAACTAACACAACACTGTAAAACAATTATACCCCAATTAAAAAAAAAAAAGACGGTATGCTGGAAAACACACATGGCTTTGCAGTCAGATAGATGCCAGGTCAACATCTTCCTGTGTTGTGTGACTGGACAAGTTTTCTGATTCTCAGTTTTCTTATCTGTGAAAGTGACATGATGATAACTAACTCACAGGATTGTTGTAAACACTGAGTTAATAAATATAAAACATCTCGCCAAGTTCCTGATACAAGCTGATTAATGGTTTAATTATTAAGAACTACTATCCTCCCTCATCTTCCAAAAGAATTCTAAAAAAAAGACACTACCAAAATTGGGGGCAGCCAAGATCCATTACAGCAGAAATAAGTGACTGGCTGCCCTTTTGTAGTTGGGAACTACAAACGAAGGAGGATGATAGATAGCATCCTGGAGTGAAGAATGAGGAGGCGCTTCAACTACCATTTGAGTCATATTGGTTTCTTAGATGAAACCTTCCCCCAGTTCCTGATGGTTTCATGTTTTAACCTCTCTCAAGGAGATTATAAGGCAGAGGAAAAATGCTATCATTTTATACCTTTCTTCACTCCTCACCTGATGTTAAGCAGAATAATAGGCACTTGGTAAAGGCACTCCATAAATACCAAATGCACTGAGTAAATCAACTAGGAATAGAGCTAAAAATGATACTGTTTACACATACTACTCTTTTTTCCTTCAGTGTCTCTATACTATTTAAATATTCTCATCTAGAAATCTAAAACTGTGGCTTAAGGAAGCAGTGTGACATAACAAAACATAACAGACTGGGAATGGAGAGTTTAGAATTTTAGTCTCAGCTCTGCTACTAAACAGCTATATAGCACCGAGTTTCCTCACAGGTGAAATAAAACAGACTAGATAATCTCTGAAGTCCTTCATGAGTGAAAATCAAGAATTATTTGTTAGAGACATCAATTAAATAAGAATTACAGGTAAATATACATCCTCATAAAAGAGTGAAATTGAAACAATCTTTAGTCACTTTAATTACAAAGCAGTCTATGTCAATGGCATAAAGAACAATATTCATGTTACCTCTACGTTTGTAATTAACTTCTGCACACAAATTTTAAAATCTGGAACATTTTGCTAATGTATCAACTTATTTATCTTGGTATCTACATAAAGTGAATATAATACAAATATGACACAGGAGAGAAAAAAAGGGCCACAGCTGTGTAATTCAAACCCAAGAGGTCTGTTTCTGCATATTCCTATAATCATTCTTTATAAACATTACAATTTAGCAGTTCTTTGCTGTCCTTCACATCTGAATCTAATTTCAATACACATTGCAGTAACTTTTTGTCTGAAATATAAATGAACAATAGTAAAAGTGCATTATGTTTTAGTATGGCAGTGATATTCCTGGGGGTGGTATGAGGGAGGCATGGGTATGGGGGGGATACTGACCTGATAACTGGCAGTCACACTTTAGTCCTCAAGTATAAATTCTTAAGGTTTTCTTCAGTTAAAATTTGGGAAAATTGACAAATATATTTAAAATGTCATCAGCATGGTGGAAAAATGTCCAAAGCTGCAAAATAATAAGAAATTTATTGTTTATGTGACCATACTACAAACAATTGGTAAACCCCAAGAATGTCAACTGTAACTATAGCTGATGAGGCCTGACAGCTGCAGGTTGATACACACGAGAGAGAGAGAAAAAAAAAGCCATTTCTTCAAGTTGAAGCTGAGTAACATAGGAAACAAATACCAGGAACCAGAGTTACCTTTTGCAATTATAATTAGGGAAGGTGAGGTCTTTCAAAATCTTGTTTACTTTTAAGATGTCCACTGTCACTTCAAGGACTATCTTATGAATGTCACTAGAAGAAACTGTTTCTCTCCCTGAATTGACAAAAGCCTATCTGCCTGAATCACCATGACTTCTGCACAATGCACTCAGAGAAAAAAATAACATAATTACAACTCAACTTTTCAAACTGCCAAATTCGTGTAAGGAAAATTCTCATCCCCTCATCTCTTGCCAATCAATAAACAAGTCAATCTGTCACCCCTCTCAACTTTGTAGGACTTATTACTCATCCCAGCTTCTACTTTTTCCCATTTATTTTCAAATATTAAATGTTGAATTATATGTAATTTTTGGTTTATGTTTTTCTAATAGTGTTTGAGACCCAGGAACTTTAAAAAAATAGGCCCCAAATTTTACTTGATAAAACATAATTTTTGTCTTGTATTTTAACGTGCCAAGTCCATATATAAATTATGTGGTCTAAGATTTTCAGAAAAAGGCTGTTTCTAACTCCATAGTCATCATCAGAAATGTGACTGCCAGATTTTTGGCATGCCATACTGTAGTCTACAGACTCATTCTCCACTTATTTTCTAAATGAGCTATTACTTGTCATTGTCCATTAAGTAACTGTGAAAGACAAGATCATTTCAACCAGATGCTCCGCTCATTCCTTCCCGTAGGATCTCGCCAAGACCCAACTTTCCTTAGAGTTTAAATGCAGATATTTCTGCCTAAGGAATGCTATAGTCTATAAATTTGAAATGAAAACCACTTGTGGACAAGTTGTCTGTATATATTATCACACACTGTGGTACAGCTAGCTGTAGCTATATTAAGCTTTATAGTTTTTGCAATTAAAAAATACATATAAATATATATAATAAAAAGATAAAGTTATACATATTTTAATACCCTGGAGAAATAAGCCTGTTTATAGACTAAGTGTGAAACTTCTTTTTAAGTTATTAATAAGTGACTTCAAACATGAGTTTGCCCAGCTTACCATGTGGTCTATTCACATGCTACTTCCCATCAAGTCAGGGCCAATAGCCAGGAGGGCATGAACTCTTCTGTATGAACTCTCATTTGCCAACAGCCACAAGGATTATGGGTATCAAGAAGGACACTGGCCCCGCACCTCCACTGTACCTCCCGAACTGCAGTGCTGATTTTGCCATGGAGGTATGCTGCTGTGGCTTGGGCTCTGTTCCTTTTATTCTGGCCTCTTTCCTTTACCCAACCTCCACTCATTCTGCTTCTGGTTGTTCCTTTTCCTTCTTGAGGAAGTCTCAGCTTTTGCTCTGGAACTCATTCTATATGATAGCAGGCATTGTTGCCTTTTTACCACATAGAGATTGGGTGGCAGAAAAAGAAACACCCCAAACAGCTTCTACAGCTATGTAAGTAGTAAGGCAGGGCAGGGTGGAGTACAAATAAGATGTCTGTCTATGTAGTATCTGGGTGTGTGTGTATGTCTTTATGTGGAATGAAGGCTTTATCTCTAAGTGATGGGTGATATGGGATATGAAAGAGAGAAAACGACATTTTTTTTTTTAATTTTATTTATTTATTTATTATTTTTGGGGGGGTACACCAAGTTCAATCATCTGTTTTTATACACATATCCCCGTGAGAAAACAACATTTTTAAGATAAGTCTTAGATTTTTCCAGACATAGAAGCACCTCTAAAAAACCCCCAAAAAACGAGTTATTTTACCCAGGAGATCACTCTTGCAAAACTGGATAAAAATCACTTCTTTATTATATACTCAGATATCAAATTTAAGAAATTTATACTTGGGCTATAACTGACTGAGATTCAGGTCATTCAGTAAGTTTTTATTATCAGTGATAAGATATTAGCAAAGATGTACAGCAAACTTCTTCCAATTATGTAAAGATTCTTTCTAATACATATAAGCAAAACCAAAATTTGGGAGGCCAGTTAATTCTGAAAATTCAGAGTCAACACTGACATATAAAGTGGGTGTTCTCACAGCTTTCTACTAGATAATGCACTTCTTTAAAAACCCAGTGTACACAAAATTAAAAAAAATAGAATAAACATGTCACATTTATAAATACCAAATCTAAAATGAACAAAAGTGCACTGTTACTTAAAAAAAATGTATCCGAAGCAAGCTCATATTTGAGGGTGGAAGGTGTTGACACATTACCTTGACTATCTCAAGATGTAGGTTTCCCCACCCTCTGGCACTTCTGTTTTTTTCATAAAGGTTATGTATGCATTTGGGGGTAAGAGAGTGACAACATTCCAAATTGTACCTCTCATTCTACTTTTGGCATTTTAGGATTAGGCTAGTAAAGAAAAAATGTCAAAATATTATCAGAAAATAATTTTCTGATCACGAAAGCAGATCTTTTGTACATTTACTAAGAAAGTTGATTTTGCTATTATTATTTACAAAGATTCTAAGACAGAAAGACAAATCTTTTTACTGAATTCTACAATACTATGCAATAAATGCTTTACTACAAATGTCAAATCAATCTTCTTTCAGTTGAAGGTAAAAGATATTACTGGACTATTTGTATTCTTAGTTATGGGCTAAATTGTGTCCTCTAACCTCAAATTCATACATTGAAGTCCTAATCCCCAGTAACCCAGAATGTGACTGTATTTGAAGATAGGGTCTTTAAAGAGGTAATTAAGTCAAAAATGAGGTCATGGGACTTCCCTGGCAGTCCAGTGGTTAAGACTTCATGCTTCCATTGCAGGGGACGTGGGTTTGATCCCTGGTCTGGGAACTAAGATCCTGCATGCTGTGTGGTGCAGCCAAAAAAAAAAAAAAAAAAAAGAAAGAAAATGAGGTCATTAGGGTAGGCCCTAATCTAATATGCCTGATGTCCTTATAAGAAGAGAAATTTGGACAGGGAGAGACCATGTGAAGACACAGGGAGAAGATAGTCATTTAACAAGCCAGAGAGAGCCCTCAGAAGAAACCAATCCTGCTGACACATTGATGTCTAACTTCTAGCCTCCAGGACTGTGAGAAAATAAATTTCTGTTGTTTAAGGCACCCAGTCTGCGGCACTTGTTATGGCAGCTCTAGCAAACTAATACATGCTACCTGTTTACTACTTTGAAAGACTATTACAGCGCCTAGATCAAAGCCTTCCCCTTGCCATGACAGTGCCTGAACAAAGAATGCCTTGCTTGTCTTATCAGTCTGCTTTTTCCAGCAACACTAGGGATAGGATTATATAAAACAGAATGGTTTTGAAACAGTTTTAGAAATTGTAAATTTCAGGATCTTGAAATATATTATGAATAATGCACTTACAAAGAAATTACAACGGTGCTAAGGGATTCAGATGCTTGTTTATCCAATACTGTCAATATGGACTTTGAAGGAGGCCTCAAGAAACCAGTTCTGTAATAAAGCTAATTCTCTTTAAGGTCTATACTTAAAATGCTTTCAGTACTCTACTTACAGCTGATTCCAGGATACCAGATTTTCTAGATTTATACTTAATACAGAAATTAATAACAATTAATTGAGCTTACCAATTAAGCACTAATTCCTCAGAGTTTTATTCTTTTATTTATTTTTTCCTCAGAGTTTTCTAGAATAGTTTTCCAAGAAGAATTTAAACCATAATAGTAATAATAAAAAGATATACATTTACTGAGCTAAACACTAACATGTTCCAGGCAGTGTTCTAAATACTGGATATGTATTAATCTAATCCTTACAACCTCAGCAGTAGATGCTATAACCATTACCAACAAGTTCATCATCATCACCATCACCCCCATTTCACAGATGGGAAAACTGAGGTACAAAGGCTAAATAATTTGCTCAAAGTCTCACATCGAGTATGTGGCAAAAACAGAAGCAATTTGATGCCAGAGGCTTCCTTAGTAACCACTGCTACTTGGTAATCACTGTTCACAACTGATTTTCTCATTTTATCAGCTAAAATGTGATTCATAGAGCTGGACGGGACCTCAGAAATAAACTAATTTAGCACTCTCATTTTACAGATGAAAACTGAGGCCAGAGTTGTTAAGTGAATTACTGAAGATTATAGTTAAATAGCAAAACTATTAAGATCCAGGCTAATCCACTTTCTGGGACACCATGATAGATATCAGGTTTTTGTGGTGGTTAGCTCTGTTTTAAGACTTATGCATCTCTAGTGTATCTCTCTGTGTGTGTATGTGTGTGTGTGTGAATATCTGTCTCTCTCACTATGTGTATACATCTGTTTCTATCATTGTCTCTTCCACATGCTGCCAACAACATTTATATGTATGCTGAAGAAAAGGAGGAAGTGGCCTCATGCCTATAAACAAGCATTCAAACATCTCTCCCCCAAAATGAGGACATTTGGCACAATGCTATCAAAAACAGGTCTGTCTACCTAGATATCTGTTTATACTTTTTCAAGTATTCTCATCTGAGACAAGACCAAACCAGAAGAGCTACGTTAGTTAAGCTACTGGAATGTACGTTAATGAAAATGAATAATGGTTTTTACATTAATAAACTTTTTCATTAAAATTAAAAATATATCTTCTAATATCAGAAAATTACCAGAAGTATTTACGATTTCAAGCATATCCGTCAGTGGCTTTATTTATTACAATGAAATTATAATATGATTTTGTCAAAATATGTATATCTGTCTATATCATCTATTTGTTCATCATTCCCCTACATTTTTGCTTTTCTGAAATAATGCCACCATGATTTGTAAAACACCACAATGAGGAAACAATAATACATAGACTGATTTTATTTCCAGTAAAATGATTCACAGGCCTCAATTCTACAGGCAGCCTGGAATACAAGAACCCTTCAAATATTCAGTATTATTGCTGGATGAAGTTGCTGACTCCATCAGGACTTTAAACCAGGAAGAAACAGAGCGTATGGTATGGAGGATGAACTGTAATATAGTCAAGGTATCTGTGTTTTAGCTATGCCCATAACCTGACTCTCCCTGAACTGTAAAATATTTCACAAAAGCCTGTAACAGAATATTATAACTGATGATGTTGTTTTGCCTTTTAAATTTTGTCTTCTAAATCAGACCACTGATTTTTTAAAAAGTTTAACAATTTCATGTCAGTTGAAAATGACCAATAGACCTAGCAATTGTTTTTGCTCCCAGGTTCTTTAAGGACAATAACTCTTCTGAGAGGCAGTGTTGCAGTGGAAAGTGCTTGGACCTTGGAGTCCTACAGACCTAGGTTTGCAACCTGGTTCTACCACATCATACTTCCTTGATCCACTTAACCTTTGAGCTTTCAGTTCTTCATCTATAAAATGGGGATGGCAATACATACTCTAACAGGATATTAAATGGCTTAAATGAGTTAGTAACTGGTCAATTCTCTCATTTCTCATCCCTGGCGAGTATATATTTGGTTTCATCTGCAAGGATAATGAGGTTTTCCTTTTTCCAATGAGTTGTCATTTTCTACCACTCATGTATCTAATTAGAAATCAAAACAAGTTTTACTCCTTCTAACCTGGCAGGTTGATCCGCCCCAAGAAGGAGATGGCCTGGTCAGTTCCTGGGAAAGGCGGCTTAGGAACACACACAACACTTATTCAGGCCAATGGTTATCTGCGCACTACTTGGGAAAGAAAAAGGACAATCTTCTGCCTAGAGTGGCTTTTTGTGACTGTAGGCTATAAATGAAAAGCATGCCTTTCTTCCACTGAATTTCTATAGCTTTTAATCGTTATAATTTTAACTTGTAATACTGATAAATGGGTTTTCTAAAAATATCACAGCTATTTTTAATATTATATTAAATTCACAGTGGATATGTATCTATATTCTTAACCCAGGAGCAGTTATCCCATTCTATTATATCAATTCATCTATTTACATAGCTGTCTTTTGTCTCATAAGACTCTGCTCTTCTAGACAAATACTCTGTCTTTTAACTTGATAAACTTAGCACTCAGCAGTCTCTGGTTCAAAACATGCTGGTTGGAAAGAAATGTACAGTGCAATATCTTGAATTACAGTCAACAAAACTGGACTTTATCTTTTAGGAAATAAAAAGCCATTAAACATTTCTAACTAGGTGAATCTCATAATAAAAGTATAGTTTTAGGAAGGTTAAAGCTTGAAGTACAGAGCTGATTTGACTGAAGAGAAACTGGAAGCAGAAAAAGCAGTTGGGAGAAAACTTTAACAGTACAGGTATGAGGTTAAAATGTGTGAACTAGGAAGGTGGCAGTAAGAATGGAAAAAGAAAAAAGACTGATGCAAGAGACTTTATAAAGAATGTACAGTAACTTGGTACTGGTTCTATTTAAGGAGATAAGAGGGGAAATAATCCCAGATCAGCTGAGGTTTTAAGGCTGGGCGACCAGAATGATGATGCCATTAACAGAAACACGGATGTTAGAAAAGGAACTGGTTTTGGTGGGGAAATGATGACTGTGATGCGAGACACGCTGAATGAGAAGTAATTAGACCCCCAAGAGGAACATGTTCAGACTCTGTGAGTGTTGGTGAAGGCTAAAGGTTTAGACGCAGATAAGTCTTTAGGGGTAGAGCCTTTTCAGAAAATTTCTTCCATGCCTTCAATTTAAGAACAAGAGGCAAGGGACTTCCTAGGTGGTGCAGTGGTTAAGAATCCGCCTGCCAATGTAGAAGACAGGGGTTCTATCCCTGCTCCAGGAAGATTCCACATGCCCTGGAGCAATTAAGCCTGTGCATCACAACTATTGAGCCTGCGAACCACAACTGTTGAGCCCATGTGTCGCAACTACTAAACCCTGTGTGCCTAGAGCCGGTGCTCTGCAACAAGAGAAGCCACCACAATGAGGAGCTCATCCACCACAGTGAAGAGTAGCTCCCACTCTCAGCAACTAGAGAAAGCCCGTGTGCAGCAATGAAGACCCAATGCAGCCAATAAATAAATAAATTTATTAAAAAAAAAACAACAAGAGGCAATAAGAAGAAGCTGATACATAGCACTGGACTAGATCTTGGTTGTACCATCAAATATTAAACCAGTTAGGAACTAGATTGGTTCTTTTCTCACTCTTGTTTGACCTACAACATGAAGGATTACTTAGCAGAAACCAAGGAATGGGGAACCTCTTCTTCCAAAAAACTGCAAACAATGTTTCTTTTTTCTACAACTTAACCATCAGTGCATTCTCCTCTCAGTCATAATTTATAGCTCTTATCTCTCCTTAAAATAACTCATCCCAGCTTGCATCTCCCTCTGCACTCCTTCCTCCCTGGCTCACCTTTCTAGGAAAGACCCAGAGTGCACTTCAGCCTTGCCTTCTCCAGCAGCTCTGCACAAAGGATCCATGCAGATGCTCCCAAAGCTCAGGGTCAACCCCAACATCCTGCACTCTCCTATTTTCCTTCCTAGTTTCTATTTGAATTAAGTAACAATTAATGATTATATTCTTTAAACTCAGTAACAATTAAGGATTATATTCTTTACTGCTCCAAAAGGCAGAAAGGATTCATTTAGCAGCAAAGCACACATTTAGAGTGGAAGCTCTGGCTTTGGACATGAAATACAGAGTTTGGAAATAGTTGGCAGGGAGAAACCATATTACTACATTCTTTACTTCAATGCCTGCTTACAGTCCTGCTTCCCTCAACCCACAAACCCCTGTCCTCCACTCTTAACTCCCCTACCCGTGGTTTCTTCTCAGCCATTTTGGTTGTTCCTATGATTGTTTCTTACTTTGGGTAGTAGAAGAGTTGCCTTCAAAAGGCAAAAATCACTGTCAATCAAAATTATCACTGAAAATCCCTTAAATCTCACAGAAGGTACAATCCTGCACCATAATCACAGTATCCACGAAACCATTTATATGACACCGAGGGTGAAGGTATTTAAGACAGTTTGGAGTGGAACAACTGACAATTCAGAGAGAAGACATCAGATGGTTGAATCCCTTACCTTTCTTTTTCCGGGGCCAAAAAGTTTAAGGAAGATAATATACATGACAAAACTATGAAACACACACACTGTAAGATACGCACTGTCCTAAAAATCCTTCTATCAGATGTCTGAGATCATGACATATACAAGGTTTGTTTCCCTCTACTTAGGAATCTTACGTATATATTCTAATATTTAAAACAAAACCAACCAAAAATTAAAATCAGACACTAATTCTTCACCTTTGTTTAAATGCTAAAGGAGTAAAAGAATATTTAATGTTAAATTCTTTAACTCACATGCAAAGTGTGAATAATAATGGCAATAATACCTACCAATTATTGAGTGCTTCCTACAAGCCATGTTCATGTAATCCTTTAAAAAAAAACTCTAAAAGCCATTTTTAAGTCACAGCTGAGGAAACTGAGATATGGTAAAGATAGAAAACTGTGCCCTTTCCCTGGGTAATATAGCAAAAGAGCAGCAGAGTTGGGATTTCAACTCAGGTTTGCCTTTAAAGTCTGTGCTGTAAATTAGCACCCTTTATAGCCTCACCATAAATAAGCCATTTTCTCACTGAAATGCTCTGAACTAAAACTAGGAAGATTTGATTTTTAGTTATTAGCAGCAAACATTCAGGAAATAAGAAAAAATGGCTTTCAGTAACAGGCTGACAAGCTATTCCTAGGGTCAACCACCACAGACTGGACAAAATTCCTGCAGAAATAAATCTCTGCTTCTTGTATCATGCCACTAAACACCAATTCAGTGGCCTAAAAATCCTTGTATCAGATGTCTGAGATCATGACATATACAAGCTTTATTTTCCCCTACTTAGGCATCTTAGCTATATACTGAAATATTTAAAATAAAACCAACAAATAACTAAAATCAGACACTAATTCCTCACCTTTGTTTAAGTGCTAAAGGAGTAGAAGAATATTTAATATTAAACTCTTTAATTCACATGCAAAGTGAAACACCATTTCACTAAAAACACTCAAGAAACACTATTCTGCTCCACTCAGAAAAGCCAAGAATTCTGTTCTGCAAATTAACTGGTAGCACTGGCAAACTGATTCTGCCAAGACACAAATCTACTGTAGAGTGAGTGCATTATGCCTGCCATAGTCAGTCTGTATGATTTCATTCAGGGACCCAAAACAGTGTGTATCCCTGATCATGTGCTTAGTGCTACTTTAGAAAAGCACAAAATCGAATAAAAATCCGTTTAAAAAAATTCCAAAGTAGATCCAACTTGTCAAAACCAAACACTCACAAACCATTAAACAAAAATCAGTTTCTAGTGTGCTCTCCTAAATTTATTTCATTCCTCTCTGCTCAGATTTTTAGAAAAATAAAATCCTAAAATGACTAGCATTGCTTACATTAATAAGTCTGGTTCAAATTTCATTACAGCAAAATTATATATCTAACCAGCAGACATCTTCTTACACACAATTCAGTATTTTAGAGTCACTTAAGATACTGGAGTTCCAAAAGACATCACATAAGGAAAATAAAGTTAAATCAAGGCAAAAAGAAATGGACTGTTTATACTCACAAGATGTGTCATATTTTATCAGTAAATCATCTCTCCCGTCTACCCTAAGGTGTCAGCTTCAAAGTTCAACACTCATTAAGTCAAACTATATACTAGGCACTGTGAAAGGTACAAAGATGGAACAAAACATACTAATACCTCTCTCAAAGAATTTATAATTTAATGAGATAGATTACAAATATACATTAAAAAAATCTCTGCATACAATGCTTTTCTTCATCTAACATTACCAAACAGGTGCTGAAAAAGTTAAAGATTTCCTAGACCCAAATGTGTATCAAACAGATCTTGCTTACTGTGCCAAGTAATCAAAGAGCATTATTTGCTTCTTCCTCTCTGCTCATTAAGGTCCTGGCAATCACCACAACTTTGGTTTCCTTAGTCTTTCACCTTAGTATATTTTCTGTTCTCTGCTCGTGTAATAAGATATCTCTTTTTGGGATTTCCTGTTCTGCTTTTAGTTTTTTTCTGCTGCTATTGCTGGGGGCACTTACCCACCAATCGCAGTATACTTTGTGTTTGCTGGAGAGACCCTCCACAGTTTCTTCTTTGTGCCCTTTTACTGGAGCTCTGGAAGCAATCACTGAGCAGATCTGTGAGCACCGAGACTGGCTCTGAGAACTGCGAACCTAACTATTCAAAATTAATCACCTTCAGGAAGTCTACCTTCAGAGATTCTAATCAGGAAGCTAAAAGACAGCCATTATTATTGCCCCCATGATTCCAACTCCTTGCATCCCATTGTTATTATCTTTGGTTATAGATAACAATAGTAAGACAGACTTCAGATTGAAAGCAAAAGAAACAATGCTAAAAAATATGGCAAATTTGAATATATGAAAGTGCTAGCAGTAGATGATTACTGGGGATTCAATGGCACTCACATTAAGCCAAAATCCTCAATATTTCGCACCTGCTGGAATGAAGGCCTTTATGAGCACACTATAGAGACACTCTTTGGTAGTCACGTGTGTGAACAGCTGGAGTTTACCTTGCTTTTATTTATCCTTATCTCTGAGATTTAAAATGTGCTTTTAATTTTCATCCCTTGAATTCTGGTAGATGATACTGGTCTTGTAAAACCAGTCAACAACATCATATATATATATATGATATATACATCAGTTTCATCTGGAGGGAAAACCCCACCACAAAATAGGGGCTAGAGAGTAACCAAAGCCCACTGGACCAGATTAATCATAAACCTAGACCACTGAACCTGAATTTTCTTCAAACACTTCCTGCCTTTTGTTTCAACAGAACTATACTTTCAAGGTTAACCGCAGTCTCCCTGAGCAACAGAGCAGCCCGCCCTAGACTGGGAGATACTCATCCTAATCTAAAGCTCTTTATTTACTTATCTGTGCTGTTTCACTTGAAAGCATGCTGTTATTCACTGACAGTCCAACAATACACACTGCATTCCTACCCACACAAGGCCAACTCTGTAGATATCCCACACGCCCACTTCACTGTGAAATACTAAAGGGTGGTTTTTCATCAAGTTTTCAGGGAAGAAATAGGGTGGAAAGCAAAAATGATACGCAACTCAAACCTAAAAAAAACCCTTAGAGGTTGGGTTCTCCCTCAAGGAATAGAAAGCAAAGGTATAAAGGGGGTTGGGAAAGGTTACTATTTCTTCTTCCTCCGGAGTCTAAAAAAAGTCCCGAAGCAGGTGAGCTCTCGAGCCCCCATAGAAGAAGAGAGGATCCCAGGGGCTTCAGGCGGAAGGCTGAAGATCAGAGAATGGGGGATGGGAAGAACCCAAGTGAGGGAAGGCCGATTCTTCCGTGGAGCTGGCTGTCTAGGTCGGGTCTTTGATTTCTGCATCGCCCATCTCTCTCTTTTTTGAAATCACTGATTTTAATCTTACAGATGAAACTAGCTCTGGTCCCACCCCAGCGAGCAAGGACAGGTGTAGGAAGGGATGCCGGGCCTCCCGGGGATACAAAATGGGGGTGGGGGCGGCAGCCTAGAGAATGGGAACCTGCACGCCTTCTCCTCAGGTTGAGGGGCTGGGCGAGGGACCCCTTTAAATGAAGGGTGTTAGAAGGGCAGCCCCTTCTGGGGAGCTGCAGTTGACGGGGGACAATAAGTATCTGCGAGCACCCTCAAAGGATGAGGAGCCGCCTCCTCAGGGAATACCGGGAGGTAGACGAGACGGCCCCGCCCCCTCAGGGGATGGGTGCGAGTGGCAGGACGGTGGCGGGAGGACACCGGTGGTCCTACCCCTGCTTTTCTCCCGAGAATCCGGCCTCCCAGCCGCCGCCCAGTCCCGGCGCCAGCGGCTCCTACCTTTTCCCGGCGCTCCGGGCTCCGCTCCCTGCCGCCTCCGCCACCAGCTCCATCCGCAGCCCCCCGAGGCCCCGCCCCTCGACCGCAGGCTGGGGCACTGGCATTTGGCAGGGCCAATCGCCTCCTCGCCGCTCCAGCCCTGCTACCAATCCGCGCCGGCTGGAGGAGGGGCTTCTCCAATGTCATTTAGGCTCCTCCCGGGGCCCCAAGATCCCTTTTGTTTGGGGAGAGCCAAGCTGGGATGGAGCTCACGTCACTTCCGGGAGGAAGCACGGTCCTCCGGCTGGGGCTCGCGGTTGGGCTTGCTCCCCTCCCGGCCCGGTATCTGCAACTTTCTACCTTCTCCGAGGTTTCTGGACCGCACGGTGGCGAGTGCTTCGTATTTACCCCCGTGGTACGGGAAGCTTGGGAATGGCGGGTTTCGGGTGCCCTGATGGATCGGGCACGTTAACGTTTCATTTCACCCGAAATGTTAATAAATGAAATGCCCTTTGGCACTGCTTTAGAAAACCTGTTGTTGAAAACCTGGTAACGTGACTTGCCTGCTCCCTTTTTTTTTTTCTTGGACGAAGCCTGTGCTGGAAACAAGGGCGCAAAGGTGAAAAAACCCGGAGGACCCCCCTCCCCCCCTTTTCTTTTCACATTACATTTGGAAGAGAATAGCAGCTCAGGAGCCCCTGGAGCAGGGACATCGGGTAGCACAAACCCAGACCGACCTGCCTTCCATGAAGAAGTCGAGTGAATAAAATTTGTGTCAAGGTTTTCTACGCTATGTTTTCCAAACGAGGGGATTTTTTTTGTGTCCTTGGCCCCAGTGTATTGTAGGCTACCGCGTTTGCAGTGAAGCTGCGACAAAGGACAGTAGAGGATGCAAGGAATGTCTGTCCCTCGTGAACACAGGAATGCAGATCTTGCTGGTGGCAGTAGCAAGCCCTACCTGCACCAAATAACCCAGAAAAAGGAGAGGATGCATCCCTTCCTGAGGTCAAGTGTTCTGGATTCCTTTTCCAGTTCACAGATTGATTCATCTGGTTAAAAGAATAGTAACCACATTGTTTTTAATACAACATAATAAATAAGTACAATTATTTATAATGCAGAAATAATATAAATTAATTTAAATATATTATTTCTAGTATTAACAATTATTATTAAGCAAGACAGTACTAGGGGCCTAGTACTCACCGAGGAAGACTGTCTCAAGACAGATGCAGCCCTGTCCTCATGCAGTTTACAGTCTGGTGGAGGGATGTGGTCAGTCTGCAATCAAAGGGGAGTTTGAAGGAAGTAAACCAGTATTAATGCCATCACTGTGGCAGGTACTTTCATATAATGATACTTAATCTTCATTACCAAATGAAAAATCTTTCCTAGCCTGTAAGATATACATCATTCGTGCCCATTTTACAGATGAGAAGATGATAGCGATTCAGAGAAATTAAGTAAAGCCATAGAGCTAGTAAATGGTAAATAAGGAACTTCCAACAAGGATGTGTGATTCCAAACCTGTGCTATATTCTGCTCACCACACGCTTGGCTCTCACAAGGAGGGCTGGTCCAGAAAGTGGGCCTGGATGACTATAAAACCAGCATTAGAGACAGAAACAAGCTCCATGCCTCCCCCTATTGACTCCTGGCTTGAGAAGGTCATCTCTATATTTGAAGGACAAGAAGGCTGTACTGAGGTGCTCAACAGCAAGTCCAAGTGCTTTTGAAGTAACAAATAGAAAATACAGAACTTCAGAAAGACATCATTCCCTGTGTTCAGGAGACTGACAACCTGAAAGGCAAGATGAAGGGCCAGGCACATAGTAGGTGCTCAACAAATACTGACTTCACTTGAAACAAGATGTCTGAAACGGTTAAAAACAGAGTTTAAGTGCTGGACTAGGCCCACGAATTTGAAAAATTCCATTTCCTCCTCCTCCCTTTTGCCCTGCCTTATGGGTGTGCAATGAGGAAGTGCCTCATTGCCCGACAATGAGGCAGATGTGGGAGAACAGGCTATTTTCTGCTGGCTTCTGAGTCACTCTTAAGAGTTGTCCCAGTGAATCAGCTCCTCCCTCCTCCCCTCCTTCGCTTTGTTAACCCACCACCACCCATTCTACTCCCAGACTGGCCTGGTGCCTACTGCCTTTATAGCAACCGGCAGCTCCCCTGACTCTCTGAGCTCCCATTTGTCCATTCCTCAGTGAGTGTGGGAGGACTCAGCAAGAATGAAATCATCCCTGACTTGTAGGACTGAGTCCTGAGGGTATTCAGATTACTCTCCTTTTAATTCATCACCCCTGGAGCTAGTGCATGGGCAGGGCTTGTGAACCTGAAGTTTTGTGATTCTTCAAATATATAAAATGTGTAAATACGTTCAGAGTCTGGCATATAGGTATATACAGAGGTAGAAAGTGGGTTTGTAATAACTTCTTAAATTTGTATAACAAAACATACCATTTTTATATCTATTATTTTATCAACTTACCAGTAAGTATTTATTAAATGCCTACTGTGTCAGGTAACAATTTAGTAAGAAGTGCTAAAGATTCTAGTGTGTGTTAATTTTTCTCCTAACAGGTAAACTTCCTAGGTACCATAAATGTTTATTGCTGATTTGGGGAGGCAATGATGGAGTAAAAGAGGGCTAGATTGGAAGTGAAAAAAAAATCTCTGAGTTCTGCTGGAGTTCTCCATCTGTCACAAACTGTAGTTTCCTAGGGCTGCTGTAACAAATCATCACAAACTGGCTGGCTTAAAACAACAGAAATGTATTCTCTCTCAGTCAGGAGGCTAGGAGTCTGAAATCAAGGTGTTGACAAGGTTGGCTCCTTGGTGAGGGGTGTTGGTGGGGGTAGGTTTATGGGACTCAAACTGCTTTCCTAGCTTATGGGGGTTCCTGGCAATCCTTGGCACTCCTTAGCTTGTAGCTGAATCTCCCTGGTCTCTGCCTTTGTCTTCATATGGCCTTCTTCCCTCTGTGACTTGATGTCTCTATAGGTCCTTTCCTATTCTTATAAGGACAACAGTCATACTGGATTTAGAACTCATCCTAATCTAGTATGACCTCATCTTAACTCATTATATCTGCAAAGATCCCATTTCCAAAAAAGTTCGCATTCTGAGGTTCCAGATGGACATGGATTTTGGGGTGTGGGGATGGGAACCATTCAAACCAGTATGCAAAACTACTTTGCAAAGTAACACCCTCACTTAACTCCATTTAGCTTCACTGGTAATGGCATGAAAGTAGTGAACTAATTCCTAAAGATCATTTCAGTTCTATAATTGTATGATAATTATATATGCTAGAAGCATTTCTCAAGCCTTAACTATATGCCAGGCACTCTGAAATTGCTTCACAGTACTTCTCATTTAACCCTTTAAAGAATTCCAGGAGATAGATGTGAATATTCCCATTTTACAGATGAAGAAATTGAGGCACAAAGAGGTCCATAGTCAGGGAATTCATAAATGATGAACATGGAATATTTACTCAGATCTGACTCCAAAGTCCACCCTCATAATTACTGTGCTCTATTATCTCTCCATCATACTGGATGGGTTAGGAAGACCGGGAACGCGACAAATCTAAAATTTTGATTTATGGGTTACTTGGAACTGAGCAGCAATCTTCCTGGGGAAAGCAAGAGAGAAGGGAACAGTGGGTGGCAATGAAAACTTAGTAGGGAAGAGGAGAGCTTCAGTTTCCTCATACGTAAAATGGAATAATAGTTCCTCCAGGTGGTTGTGAATATCCAAGTGAGATTATGGACATGCAAGTATTTGGTAAACTATCTGAGGGATGATGATAAACTACCTGGGATATCTTGCTTAAGTTCTTTCTCCTCTCTGGGTGCCAGCCCTCGAGCTGAACATCTGGGGGTTGAGCATCTGGGCTCTATAGGACTCCTTCTAGCTGTGACCCACTGAGACTTACTAAGATGCTGGGTGAGCTCGATGTAAAAGTTGGGGTTACTGGGGAAAGTGACCTGGCCTGTCTTGCCTACCTCTTGTTCCTCAAGCTCCCACCTGGCTCCTCCAGGAGGGCATCCTGAGGTTGCAGTCTGGAAGCGGGAGAGAGCTCTCTAGGCAGGGATCAGGCTGAAGTGGGAAGGATGGTGTACTCTCCATGGCTCCTTACATTTTCCCTCATTATTTGTTCCCACAAAGCCCTTTCTAAGCAGTCCTTAAGGTGCTCTTCTACCTTGGATCGGTCCGACCTGGGCGGCTGGGGCACAGGGGAAGTTGAGATTTCAGGGCGTGGCCCCTACGGTGTTCTCGATCTTATTGCTCCCCCTAGTGCTGAGCGAGGGGTCCTGCAGCTGTCAGCTCCTCTCGGCCGTCCCAGCGCGCTCCGCGGAGGTCTCACACCAGTTTTTCCTTTTAAGGGTGTGGGCTGAGAGCGCAGCAGGTAGGGGGCTCCAAGGACGAGCAGTTCGGAAAAACCACTATCGGGGACAGATTCTTCTGGTTGTTAGCTAACTGTTGGGGCCAGCTTGACCATGAGGGAGCCAGGAAACTCTCATCCTGGATTTCACAGTGGGAGGTTGGGAAGGAAAAGGAAAGAAATCTAACATTGTGTGTCTACTATGTATTAGGCACTGTGCCAGGTGCTTTACATATATTACATGTACCGTCCTTGTAATCCTTACATATATAATCCATACATTCCTTGTTTTAAAAAAGTTTATTTATTGGCTGCATTGAGTCTTCGTGGCGATGAGGATTTTCTCTTCATTGAGGTGCACAGGCTCCTCATTGCGGTGGCTTCTCCTGTTGCAGAGCACGGGCTCTAGGCACGTGGGCTTCAGTAGTTGTGGCACATGGGCTTAATAGTTGTGGGTCACATGCTCTAGAGCTCAGCCTTAGTAGTTGTGGTGCAGGGGCTTAGTTGCTCTGCGGCAGGATCAGGATTGAACCCGTGTTCCCCGCACTGGCAGACGGATTCTTAACCACTGCGCCACCAGGGAAGTCCTCATACGTTCCTTTACAAATATAATTCTTGTGATCATCCTAAGAGATAATTATTATTGCTTCTAGTTTTTCACATAAGACAGCAGTTCAAAGAGGTTACGTGTCTTGCCAAAGGTCACATAATAAGAACGATAACGACATCAATCAGTTGTTTAGTGCCTGTTTCATACCAGGCACATTATTTCTTTCCATCCTCCCAGCAAATCTTTAAAATAATTACAATAATCTCCATTTTACTGATGAGATCACTGAGATTTAGGTAGTTTAAGAAAGGAGTAACTGAGAAGCTTGCCTGAGATCAAAGAGGTAGGTCTTTCTGTCTCCAAGGTCACGCTGTTAACCATTCCACCATTGCATCATGGAGCTGTGGGTGGTAGAGGCGGATGGAGCCCAGGACTGTGTGATTCACTGTTTTTTCCATTACTGACACTGCCTGGCAGCCCTTCCTGAGGACTAGGAACTAGGGCCATGCAGTTTTTTGGATCTTCAGATCCAAAGATAGGCTCCTGAGATAGGATGGCAATGAAAAAGCCAAGGCTGAAGGCCATGGGATCCTGGGACAGTTTGCTTGGGGAAATGCATAACGGGGCAGCACCCTGGGAACTGCACAAAAATACTGCTGTTAGGGGTCTTGGGGAGAGCACCCAGAGGACCCTGAGTCCTGTCTCCCTCATCCTGTGTGGAATCCACATGCTCCTCTGAAGTTGGTGGGCCAGGATGGGGTACACAAAGCTCACTGAGGGGCAAAAAGGAAAGGTAAGTGGGATACAGTCTAGCCCAGATAGAACCTTCCTGGAAGTAGATGAGAAAAATCATGGAGTTCCCAAATCACCCAGCAAAGTTCCCAAGGATTTGGGTCATTTTAAACTCCTCCCCTCACCTCCCCAAATACAGATTAGTCATAGGTCCCTGGAAGAATACTCTGTGTCCCTTTGGATGAGTCTCAAGTTTTCATTTTCATTCTAATCTTTGAAATTATTAAATTATAATTGAAAAACACATACCAGATGATGAGTTGATGAAGTGATTGATGTTATGTTTGTTATTTCCAAGTGTTCATGCAGGCTGACGGCAGGGGAGCTATCCGTTGGCCACTGTTTTTTATTTGTAAGTTGACTTATTTCATTAAAGATTAGCTTTTTCCCTCTCTTCCAACCCCTCCCTTTTCTGTCTGTCTTCCTGTTCTTCCCCTGCCCCAGGTGACTTCTTCCCTAACTGTTTGGAGCCAGACCCTCTTCTGTCTCTGCTGGCTCTTCAGACAAAGCTCTGGGCTGAACGGCCTTGCCAGAAGGGCTGAAGCTGGCCGGAAGGCTGATCTTCTTTCCTTTCCCCCTCTATTCCCGCTTCTTCCTCACACGAGGTCTGACAATAAGCGGTAAATAATTTCTGTGCTATGGCCAGAGAGAAAGCTTTGTCTCGGTTGGGCTGCCTTATGGTTTCAATATGATGAAAGCCAATTATGCATTCCCTTTGGTCTGTTATTTCAGTGGAGGCACCACACAGTTGGTTGAATGGGTACTTCTTGCTCACAAAGGGGAGAAATATTTGTAGAGACAGTAATGATCCGGTTATGGCTGTACCATCATTTCTAGGCAATTTCCTGGTAAGTGGCCCTTTGGAGGAGCCTGGTGTTAGAAACTTCTATGCCCTCATTGCCTGCTTCATGGCTTCTGCTGGGCCTCTGCAGGATCTAGTATGCCCTGAACAAAGTGACCAGGAGACAGAGGGTTCCTGCACCATTGGGATGAGTCTGTACATTTCTCATCCCCTTGTCTTCCTGCCACCCTGTCTTCCCCTTGTCCCCTCTTTATTCCTAAAGCAATCATTGAGTGTTTATTATTATTACCACAAGAAATAACACACAGTTCCAGACCTCAGGGTACTCACAGTCTTGAGGGGAGGTAGATTTGTGTAACTGGTTGACCCAAGTTCTCCCGCTTTCTGTAACAACACCTTCCAAATAAAATAGCTCAACCCACTGTATTACATCATAATCAGGACTCCTCCAGATGTACAAGAGAGAAAACTCCATCTAAACTAGCCAAAGCTAGTTTTTATTGGCTCATGCAGTAAGAAAGTCCAGAAGTAGACTGCCTTCAGAAGAGGCTTGATCTGGCTTCTCAAAAATGTTACTAGGACCAGGGTGTTCTCTCTGTATTTTTCAACTCTACTTTTGTAGCGTTGGTTCTGTTTTCAGACATGCTTTCTTCCTCAGTTGGCAATAAACATAGGCATTCCAGCTTCATGTCCAGTCATATTCAATAGGAAAGAGCACCTCCCTTTTTCCCAGACGTCTGAGAAAAATCCCACTCTGTCTTCTTGGCTTTGCTTAGGCCACGTGTTCAACCCTGAACCCAGTCATTGTGGCCAGGGCATGTACTGCTTTGATTGGCTAGATCTAGGTCACGTGCTCTATCTAGAGCTATGCATTAAGTGTGGGGAAAAGCTATAACCACAAGTGAAAATTCATTCATTCATTCATTTATTACCAAAAAAAAGGGGGGGGGATATATATTTGGGAAGCAAATAATGAATGTTTACTACACATTTGAGGGTTTGTCTCACATGTGCTCTTGGGACAGCTTGTGCTGCAGCTGCTTCGCTAACCTTGCCCCAACTCTGCCCTGGCCTGGACTTTCCTGGCTGCTGGTCACTGTCAGAAACTCTGGGATGGCTGGTCTTTGTCCTTAGTTGCCCAAAGCACTACTAACAAAAGACGGTTGTGTCTAGCCGCTGCTCATTGAGGATTTGGGGGCCTGGTATGGTACGGGCCGTGTTAAAAAGATTTTTAAAGATTTGAGGTTCTCAGATTTGAGGGTGTGTCAGAATCACCTGAAGGTCCTGATAAATCACAGATTGCTGGGCCCTACCTCCAGAGTTTCAAAAAAAATATACGCTGACTCTCGTGTGCCAGGTGCTAAGGTTACAACGATGGCCATGGAACCTGCTGCAAGATTTCTCTTTGTCATGTACAGCGATTTAATTCCTTATTGCTAAGCCTTTCTCCTCTCAGTTCTCTCCAGGGGACCCTCACTTTTCATAGCCAGATAAGCCCATGAAGATACTTTCTCCAACAGAGGAATCTATTTGTACTGTCCTTGGAGGTCAACTGACTCAAACTGCAGCAGCTTCTGTGATAATATTTTATTTATTTTCCTATTGCATAGGCAAACAGGGAATGTTGTGGGTGAAGTACAAATGCTCGAGGTGTTGACTAGGTGTAGCTTTCAGAGGCACAAAAGCGAGTGGAATCTTCCACAAGGAACAGCTGCTTCTTTTTCTAATTAACTTATTTTTAATTTATTTACTTATTTATTGGCTGCATTGGGTCTTCATTGCTGGGCGCGGGTTTTCTCTAGTAGTGGAGAGCTTGGGCTACTCTTTTTTGCCGTGCGTGGGCTTCTAATTGCAGTGGCTTCTTTTGATGCAGAACACGGGCTCTAGGGATGTGGGCTTCAGTAGTTGCAGCATGCAGGCTCACTAGTTGTGGCTCGCGGGCTCTAGAGCACAGCTCAGTAGATGTGGCACACGGGCTTAGCTGCTCCGTGGCATGTGGGATCTTCCCAGACCAGGGATCGAACCTGTGTCCCCTGCAATGGCAGGTGGATTCTTAACCACTGCACTGCCAGGGAAGTCTGCAATGTTACCTTCTCAGGAAAGTTTCCTTAACCCAACAGAGTGAGTAGGTTCCAATATTTTGCCTTTATAACATGTGTCATGATTTGTACTTATACATTTGTGCAGTTATTTTTATTACTGTGGCTTTCATAACTCTGTTGCCTGCTCCACGAGGACAGAGGCCATGATTCTTATCTGCAGTATCTTAACACAGTGCCTGGTGCACAGTGGGTGTTCTATGAATGTTTATTGATTGCGTGAATGAATGAATCAAAGTGCACTATTGATAAGAAGTGCTCTATAAATAATTTCTCCTAGTGTCCAACTGTGGTAATAACCCTGAGTTCTGTGGTGGGACATATAACATTTTATGACCTATTTTAACCTACTGCAGACCCTCCTAGGGGGACCCTAGGGGCCTACCCTTGGTGGTGCCTGGAAAGCCTATAGACTTCAGGTGCCCTTCCTGAAAAATCCCCTTAGGGTGATCCTCCAGGACTGTGATTTACCACTCATTTTTTAATCCTCCATTCCTGGAACAGTGCCTGGGCCCTGGTAATTACTCAAAGGAATGACCTTGGAATTGAAGAAATGTCCAAAATGGATCCACTGACCCATTTGGGTCGTTCTCAGGAATTCAGATAATCCTCTTGAGACAGATGGTCTCCTGGATGGACGCTAATGGAGATGAATGCTAGTTCTGCCCTGATGCTGCCAGCCTAGCAAATGGTGCATTCAGGAATAAAGCCCGTGAGGGACTTCTCTAGGTGCCTAGTACCATAAAACAGGGAGATGGCAGTATGCACTTAGTGAGGTTTCTTAACTATTTCTATTACAGTCATCTGTTCTCCTATAGAATTTGTCAGCAGAACTGGTGGGCAGAATTAGGGAGGGAGAGACAGTAAGAAAGCAGGGAGCTGGGTGTCTGTTCCAGGACCTGACCCCACTTCCACCTCCCCCCACTCTCTCCCTTCCCTTAATGGCAGGCTTTCTGAGACCCATCCTCACCTTCCACCCTGTCCTCATCCCTTTATAGTCTCACTCCTGCCTGCATTGTGCAACTGCTCCCCTAGATTTCCAATGACCATCTTGTTGAAAAACCATGTGTGAAAAACCATCCCTGAAGCCTTAGACACTGTTCTCCTTTTCCTTCTCCTTCTCTTGGTGGCCATGATGACGTCATCCTCTCTTCGCTGGTCTCCTGCCTCTCCTTCCCGTTCTTCTTAGGGCTGTTTCTTTCTCTTCCCACTTTCCACACTCTGCTGGGTGAGCCACCTACGCTGATGGCTCAGTTACCATCTCTCCTCGCAAATAAATCTATGACTCAAGCTCCAGACTCTGATGGGATAGGACATCTCCATGGCACCTATGACCCTCTTTTCCTCCCACTCACCACATCCTGCCAATCACCAAGTCCTGCCTGTTCTAACTCCCCAGTCCACCATATCTCTCCACATTTCCTGTCACTACCTTAGTTCAAGCCAGCTTCCCTTCTCCTATGGATGCTGGCAGCAGCCTTCTGTCTGGGTTTCCTATGTCTGCTCCAGCTTGCTTCAGTTTGCTTCTGCACGGCAACCACAGTGATTTTTTCTAAAGTGAAAATTTCATCAGGTCACTTCTCTGCTTAAATTCCTAGAGAGTGATAGGTTTCCCATTAATTTCAGGATGAAATGTAAATGTGAGTATATCAGTGGCAGCCCTTTTTGGTCCAGCCTCTGCTTACTTGCATTTTCAGCTCCAGCTTTTGCTGCTGCCACAGCCCCAGGCAGCACTAGGGCTCTGCTGACCCGCCTGAATTCCCTTCCTTCATCACCATTTCTTTGGCCTCAGGACCTTTTGATGTGCTGTTCTGCTTGTACTGCTTTTTCTTGGTTTTTCCAGTCCAGCTAACTACTCTTTCTTTAGGGCTCTCCTCAGATGTCACTTCCTCCAGGAAGCTTTCTATGATCTTTTAAGGCCAGATTAGGTGCCGCTTACCCGCTACCCCCCAAATTCTACTTGTTCTCAATGCACCCTGTACTCCCTGTCCTTTTACTTGTATCTGTGTCTCCTCCAACTAAAATCTCCTTGAGGGCAGGGACTCTGCCTGGTTCATGGTTGAATTCGTAGTTTGCAGCATAGTGTCTGCACATAGTAGGCATGAACAATATTTATTAAATGAAACAGCAAGTGCTTTCTTACAGCTTTGTCATGATTAAGAACAAGGGCACTGAAGCCAAACTGCCTTGGTTCAAATCCTGGCTCAGACCCTGACGCTCTATAACCTTGGGCAAGCTACTCAACCTCTCTCTGCCTGGGCTTCATTGTTTTGAAAATGTTTCTTAACTCATGGAATTGCTTTCAGGGTTAAATAAGTTAATGTTTATATGCTTGGCATAAAGTGAGTGAGTGCCTTATAAACAGAAAAATTTACTCTACTTTATGTGCACACATGGGTAATCTTGAGAGTACAAAGGATGCTGGTAATCATGACATCAAGACAACAGGTATAAACCAGGACGGTCTCTTGCAAACAGGGACCGTTGATCACCTTGCATAACAGGCTCATTAGGTCAACAATGTCTTCACACTTGTTGGTTTTGTTTCTCCCCATCCACCGTCTTCTAGCGATTAGCAGCAAACTCTTCCAACCATGAAAACCTGTGTGCTTATCTTTAGGAAAAACAGGGAAAGGAAGAACAGGGGGAGCGTGTCCTAAGGAACAGAGTTGGTAGGGCAGCATTAAAGAACCAGAAATGAAGTGTAATTCTTGGCGTGTGGGTACAGGATGAAAGGGGAGCCTTCCCACAACCCGCTGCCACCTGTGGGCTTGACGGAAGGTCCACGTACTTTCCTGATGGGTGGTATGATTTCAAGGGGTCCAGCCTTTCCTGGAGCCTTGTTTGTGGTGGTGGGGGTGGGTGTCTGTAAGGAGGCAGGCTGTGCTGGCCCTGTTTGACATGCGTCTGCTGTCTGCTCGTCGAGTTTGCTGTTTTCTCTCAAACTGTTTCAGAAACACGTGGTTCCATTTGCTTCCCCAACAGGGAGTTTTTTTTTTCCATTACCTTGAAGTAGTTGTCTTTATGAACTGGGATAAACACCTGGTGGGCAGGAGTTTTATCTCATGGTCATTCCAATCTGAATTCCATTATTTCTCCTGCTTACCTGGGGAGGGGAAAAATATATTTTCTAAACACAGTTTCTCTTTTTCTAGTTTCTCAGGCAGGTGCATCATCAGATAACATCACCTCTGCAGCTGGCTGCATCTGCCTGGAATACCAATTGCAGGCAGTTCTGCTGGTGACTGTGGCATTTGAGGGAAGGTGGAAGGGGAGAGCATCTTTCCTTATGTTGAAATAAAGCCTGTCAATCTGAGGAGGTGCCATTAGAGATGTGGACCAACTCCATGCTGCCTCTGTCTTCTTCTGTGGTTGTAGAGGTGGGAGTGGGAAGGGGGAAGAGAATGCACTAACATTTAGTGACACTTCCTATGTGCCAGGCAGTGGTAACCTTCTATTTCATTTAACACTCAGAACAACCTTAGAATACAGATATTAGTCTTTCTCCTTCATAGATAAGGAAAATGAAGTTCAAAGAATAAAAAGAACGTGCTAAAGATATATCAGTGGTAGGCAGGCATTTGAATCTGCCTCTATCTGATTCCAAACCCATGCTTTTTAGATTATGTCTCCGAGCCCCCAAGAGGGGTGAGAATGTGCTTAGTGTCACACAGCCAGCCTAGAAGAAGGTTATATCTTTCTAGCTCCCCAAAGGGAGGGAGAGGCAGAGTTAGGCAAAACATGTTGGTCGTGTGCTTAATTAATATAGGAGAGGGAGAACTGAAGGCGTTTTTGACTTAGTAATTGCATCTTTCATTCATTTAACAAATATATGCATTGCTTTCTGTGTGTTCGCCATGGTGTACCAACTTATAAGAAGCATGTAGTAGAATACAACATTGTAAATCAACTCTACTTCAATAAATTTACAAAAAGAATATAGTAGAAAAGGCAGGCTTGGGGTTATATGTGTAGTAATTGATCTCAGTTTTAGACATGTTGAGCTTAAGGTAAACGTTGTGCATTAAGCACTTGAATATAACTGTCTGGAGCTCTGGGGAAACGTCTGTGCAAGAAATGTAGATTTGAGAATGACCCTCAGGAGGTGGTAGCTGTCCATTAGCAATGAGGGAACTGAGTAGAATTATAAAAGAGATGAGCATGGAGGATGGAATATGAGGTAATCCCTGTGTTTCAAAGGCAAGACAAGTGAAGAGTTCATAAAGAAGATTCAGAAGGACTGTTCAGAGATGTAGGCAGAGAATCAAGAGAGAGGAATGAACTTAAATTTTTTTTCTATTTCCTCTAAGACAAAAACCAAACAACTACCTATTGAGGTATAATTTACATATAACCCATGCACCCATTTTGTGTGTACAGTTCCCAGACATATGCCACCACCAGATGCCACCACATCAGCAGCCTGCAGGCAGTTCTGGTGAAATTTTGACAAATGTAAACACCTGTGTAACCTCTATTCCATTCAAGATATATAGTATTTCCATCATGTTAAGATTCCCTTGTGCCCCTCCTCAGTTATTCCCCTGCACTCCCGGCTCCAAGCAACCACTGATCTGATTTCTATCACCATAGATTATTTTAGAATTTCATATCAATGTAATCACACAGTATATACTCTTTTGTATCTTGCTTCATCAGTATTGCTGCATGGGTCAGGGTCTCTATTTCTGAGTAAAATTTCACTGTATGAATATACCGTGATTTGTTTATCCACTCACCTCTTGGTGGATATTTGGGTTATTTCCAGTTGGGGACTGTTATGAATGAAGTGCTATGAACATTTGTGTACAAGTCTCTGTGTATATATATATTTTCATGGTCAAATGTTAAGTGTATGTTTAAGAGAAATTGCCTACTTCTTTCCAAAGTGGTTATATCATTTTACACTCTAATCAGTAATATACGAGATTTCCAGATGCTCCATATTCTCACCCCAGTTGGTATGGTTACTATTTTTAATGTTCAGCAATTCTAGTAACTGTGTAGTAGTACCTAACTATGGTTTTAATTTGCACCTTTCTGATGACTAGCAATTGAATATCTTGTCATGTGCATCTTGGCCATTCTTTGGGTCTATTTCTGGTCTATTTAGTTTCATTTGTATATTTGTCTATCCTTATTCCAATATCACATTATATTGATTATTGTTCTAATAAATCTTCAAGTCAAGTTATATAAGTCCTCTGACTTCTTTCTAAGAAATTGTTTTGGTTATTCTAGGTCCTTTGAACTTCCACACAAATTTTAAAATCAGTTTGTTAATTTCTACAAAATAGGGCCTGCTGGGATTTTTATTGGAATTTTGTTGACTATTGATCATTTTGGGCAGGGTTGACAATGATATTGTGCCTTTCAATCCATTTATTTAGGTATTTAATTTCTCTCAGTAATGTGTTTTAGTTTCTCATGTATGAATTTTGCTTATATTTTGTTAAATTTATCCCTAAGCACTTTATGTTTTAATGAAATTTTATGATGTGTTTGGCTTTTCATGTCTCTTGTGCTTAAGGTTCATTGAGATTTTTATATCTGTGGACTTATGATTTTCATAAATTTTTGAAAAATTTTGGATATTATTTCTTCAAATATATTTTTCTTTTTTTTCTTTTTTTTTTTCAAATGTTTTTTTCTGACTTCCTCTGTTTTTTTTCCTTTGGGGGTACAACTACATATATAATAGGTCATTTGTCTCACTAATGCTCCAGTAATTTTTTTTTTGTCTTTTTTCTTTTTGTATTTTATTTTGAATAACTTTCTCTTGCTATGTCTTGAACTTCACTAATCTTTATTTTTCAGTATCTAATATGCTGTTATGCATCTCAAACATTTTCATTTTTATCTATATAAGTTCTATTTGAGTCTTTTATATATTTCATGTTTTCGCTTAACATGCTTAATCTTTCCTTTACCTTCTTGAACGTATGGAATATGGTTTTAGTAACTGTTATCATGTCTTTGTCTACTAATTCTACCATCTATGTCATTTCTAGGTCAGTTTTCATTGATGAATTTTTCTGTTCATCATGGATGGAATTTTCCTGCTTCTTTGTATCATAATTTTTTTTTAATCATAATTTTTGATTGGATTCCAGACGTTGTGTATTTTACCTTGTTGGGTGCTGGATGTTTTTGTATTCCTGTAACTATACTTGAACTTTATTCTGTAATGTAGTTAAGTTATTTGGAAACTATTTGCTCCTTTTGGGGCTTGCTTTATTAGGTATGACCAGAACTGTTTTTAATCTATGACTAATATTGCTCACTACTGAAGCAATAGCCTTCTGAATATTCTACCTGATGACCTGGAAATTAGGACGTTTTCCACTCTTCTTGGGAGATGAACCCTGAGGACTCCCCCTACCCCCCACCCTTACTTCTTTCAGGTGTTTTCTTTTCCTTCAGCTTTGGGTAGTTTCCTCGCATGAATGTACTGATCCGTATTCAGCCAAAGACTTGAGGGAGACCCTTTGCAGATCTCTGGGGCTCTCTCTCAGTGTGGCTCCCTCATCTCTGATGCTCTTCCTTGTGAATTCCAGCTGCTTTGGCCACCCTGCATTCCCAGCATGATCTCCTAAACTTAGGGAGACTTTTGGGCTACATCTGGGTTCCCCCTTCTAGTGCTGAAGCCTGGAAACCCATTCCTATCACTGACAGGAAATCGTAGGGCTCATCTTGTTTGTTTCCTCTCTCTTAAGGATAACTGCCTGTGCTGTCTGATGCCTAGTGTCTGAAAACTGTTGTTTCATATATTTTGTCCAGTGTTTTATTTGTCTCAGGTAGGAGAGTAAATGTTGTCCCTGTTATTCCATCTTTATCAGAATTAGAAGTCCTGATGCTGATTTAAGTGGTATTAAAGTAAAAGAGTTTTTCAATTATTGTTTTATAGTCTAGAGAGAAACAATTGATTTTTGATATTTGACCTTGTGTCCTGTAATCTTGCTCAATTCACTTATTAGTTTTCATTTTTTTGGGTGTTGATTCCTTGGGAATTTCTATATACACTATCATGTCATCTGTGAATACAGAAAATTTTACTTCCTCCTCTGAAACTGTGTGTGTTCTCTTTCCCTCTCTCTCTTCCCCCACTGCCACCCCCCTTATTGTTGCACTAGGAACTCTATTACAACGAGTATGAGTGGTATAATTTCTTCCTTCATTGAAGCTGTTTGACCTGCAGTTTTCCTTGTGGAAAGTTTTTAAATTTAAAATTCAATTTATTTAATAGATAAAGGACTATTCAGATTTTCTATTTCTCTTGTGTCAGCTTTGGTGATTTGTCTTTCAAGGAATTTGTACACTTCATGTCCCTTTTCTTCAGTTTATTGAGGTATAATTGACAAAATTGTAAGATACTTCATATCCTTTTAGTATCTATAGAATTTGCAGTGGTTTCCTCTATTATTTCTGATATTAGAAATTTGTGTTTCTTTCTTTCTTCTTAATTTATCTAGGTTGAGATTAACTACCATTTGCTATATTGCCAAATCCTACAATCTCGATGACTTACAACAATGCACATTTATTTCATGTTTATGGCTTTGTAAGTTGGCTCTGGCAGCTCAGATCTAGGCTGTGGATTGTGTTCAGGCTTACTCCATGTGTTTCTCATTCTAGACTCAGGCTGACCTTGGACATTTGCTTTGTATGGCTGAGAGCTGGAGTGTAAGACAGCAGGTAGAAAAGTCTCTTTTTTGGAACTGTCCCATTTTCAGTTCAATTTACATGTCATTGGCCAATGCAAGTCCCATAGTGAAGCCCAAAGTAAATAGTGGCAGGAAAGTACACTCTGCCCACAGTGAACCATGGCAAAATGGAAGAGGAGAAAATTTTCAGCAAATAGTGCAATTGACTACAAGGAATGTCACAGAATCCAAGGAAAGAGAGAGGAGTTATCAGTATAAAGTGCTTAAATGTGAAATGAAAAAAAAATAAGTATAAAAATTATCTTTTGAGTTTCATTGATGAGTTTGGCTATAAAAATTTATATGGATAGTGATGGTTGGAGCCAGGTTAAAGTAGAAAAAGCAGCGACAGGAATATGGAAGAGAGAAAACAGTGAGTGAGGACTACATTTTCTAGAAGCTTCTCTTAGAAGGAAATGAGAGGGCTTCCCTGGTGGCGCAGTGGTTAAGAATCCGCTTGCCAATGCAGAGGACACAGGCTTGATCCCTGGTCTGGGAAGATTCCCACATGCTGCGGAGCAAGTAAGCCCATGTGCCACAACTACTGAGCCCATGTGCCACAACTACTGAGCCCAAGTGCCACAACTACTGAAGCCCACACCCCTAGAGCCTGTGCCCCGCAACAAGAGAAGCCACCACAATGAGATAGCCCACGCACTGCAACGAAGAGTAGCCCCCCACTCTCCGCAACTTGAGAAAAGCCCATGTGCAGCAATGAAGACCCAATGCAGCTAATAAATAAATAAATAAATAATAATAAAAAATCATTCCATTGTTTAAAAAAAATGGAAATGAGAAAGATTGTCATAACTTGTGGATAGCATAGGGACTGGAGATGTGTGTGTGAGTGTGTGTGTGTGAGTGTGTGTGTGTATTTAAGTGATAATACTTTCACATATTCATAGGCTGAGTGAAAGAAGCTGGTACAGAAAGGGAAGTGGAAGATACCAATTCAGTCAATTACCAATGTAATGCCTCTTGGCTCCGTTACCTATTCTGTGGAAATGGAGCTGGACCCTGTAAACATTCCAGCTGGCACAAGGTTAAGCTTTGTCAGTAGAGGGCACTGAAGGGATACTGGGAGGAAAGGGCTTCTCCTGGTTCCTGTGTGCTCCTCTTGGCAGGCTCTTGCTGCAGAACACCAACAGCACATGGTGGCCAGCTACAAGTGTGGTACCCAGCCACACACGTGGTGGCCAGCAGCACGTGGCCCCTCCCTGTGGGCAGCTTCTCCCAGCATCCTGGAGTGTGACTTTCTAATACAGCATCCTAACAGGTATTTTCCCAGCAAGCTCCACAGGGCAGCACCTCCTCAGGGATGTCCTTTGGCACTCCCCATGGCTTGCTGGGCAGTGTGTGGTGGTCTTGCAAGATTTACAGCAAAGACCTTTCATGTAGATGGCTTTCTCAGGTACCGAAGAGAGTGGCTTCTTGGTGAGTTCTGTTGGCACAACATCTCTGCTGTCCAGTGGGTCAAGGCCTCAGGTTTGACCTGAGGGGGCGGGGCCTCTTCAAATTTATTTCTGTCTCAGTCCTAGACGTAAAGGCTGGTCCCTATCTTGGGTATCTGTGTATCTCTTTGAGTTCTTTCTTTCTCTTTAGAGGGTAATCTCTTGTTATAGTTAATAATTCTTTATGTTAAAATCCCTATGTTCAAATTAGGGCTTGTATTCTGTCTCCTGAGTGGGCCTTGACTGATACACTGATTAAAGAAGGAAATAGAAATTTCCGAGGTGGGGAGGTCATGGAAGATAGCCTAGGTGCAGGTGGGAAGGCTGACTGTGAACAGGGAGAGGAGCATCTTTTGAGCCTGAAGACTGTAAGGAAGGATATGCAGTTGGGTAGTCAGAATGTATTTATGAGAGAAGGAGGATGAGAAGCTGAGGGAGTTCTTGGCTTTAATTTTCTCAGGGAAGGAGGAAGACAGGCTATCTACTGAGGCCTGGGAGAGAGTGAGGCAGATTTGTAATAGCCCTTGAAGAACTTCTCGGAAGACCAGTGTGTGCCAGCGTAGACAGTTTTCTTCGCCAGAACCCAGAAGTCCAGGGTTAAGGGCAGAGCAGCCCGTTGTAGGACTGACTTGGGGTCAGGGCTTTCCAGAGCTTGGGATTAGAAGGAAAAGGGTGCAAGGGTGCTGACAAAGCTGAAGAGAAGTCACTCAGCTTATTGATCAGAGATCTAGCTTGGTTTTCCAAGGACTGAGCCCTGGGGTTGAGGGAGGAGGGAAGATAAACTGTGAGGCCATTAAAGGGGTTAAAGTGCTAGAACTCAGTGAGGTCAGGGAGTGGTGAAGTGGGAGGCATAGAATAGAGTCGGAGGGATTGTGGTCCAAGTGGGATGTTGAAGTTTAAGTTTTGAGAGGTAGAGCCATGCTAGTAATGGTCCAATTGTGGTGTTGAAAAGCATGGCTGAAAGCAGCACCGAGGGTTATCTGAAGTGCTCAGGATGAAGTTAGGGGGAGGTTAGCATGTCGAATGGGTTGATATCAGTGATGTGTCTCAGGACCATCGTGGGAGTTAATGGGTAGGGGTAAGTGTAGAGAGTCCTCAGCTGGTGTGGGCCAGGGTCAGTGACAGCAAAGGAAGAGGAAGAGGGCAATGAGCCGTTCAGTTGGAGGCGGGCTTTAAACGAGGGTAGAGAATTCACGGTGTGAAACTGCCGGCGGGGGGTGGGGGGGCGGGGAGACTGCTGACCCCAAGTGCACCCTTCTTGGCTGGAAAATGAAACTCGTGCGGGAGGGGGAGCCGTCTCCGCATAAGAGGGCTGCGAGGGAACCAGTGTCCTTGGGGCAGGGCCAGCTTTTAGTGACAGTGAGGGGGAGGATATAGTGAAAGTTGTTGGAGAGTGTTGTGGATGTAGAATTTGTTTTTAGTGGAATGAGGGTTTCCAAGAGCACAGGAAGAAATACTCAGAAGGAAAACTGTGACAGGGAGATGGAGAGGAAAAAGGTGAGTAGCCCAGCAATGGGGCTTAAAGTACAGCGACTGAGTTTTCATCCATGCGTCACAGTACCAAGCACATTGTAGGGGCTCAACTAATATATCTGAGTAAGTAATCAAATAAATGAATGAATAAATAAAGTCTGTTCCCTGCAGCTGCTTACTTTGCTTCTCTGGGACTTTGTTTCCTCACTTGTTTACTGAGAATGTTGCTGCTTTTATCCCCCTACTTCTCGAATTTATAGCAGTTTCCTCTCCAAAGCCCCAATTCTTTCCATCTGGCAGAGTGGGTGTCTTATTCTATTCCATTTCACCCTGGGAGGGCAGGAAATTCAGGGCTGAATTTTCCTGTGGTTACAAGTTAGGAGAGACTGTAAGTTTAGAGAGAGCAAAGAGTCAACCCAATACCATAGATTAAGATTTACAGTAAGACTGGGAAAGAAATATGGGTGCTTCCCCCCATTCCAGCCTGTTCTGTGGGCCCCAAAGCGGCCCTGGGTGGGGGTGGGGGTGCGGGGAGTGGTATGGGGATTTACAGAGAATAGTCGTCCAACCGGGGTGGTGGATGGTCAGGATCTACGCAAGGCAGTGTCCAGCAGGTGGGGGTGTGGAGTTGCAGAAGGCGGGCAGCCTTGAGTATAATAGGAAGACAGATGCTAGCCAACCTCTGATTTGGACGGGAGAGGCTCTTTGAGACCGTCCTTGCAGTCTGTGCAGTCAAGCTTAGGAAAGCGACTTTGGTGCCCTCTCATTCTCCAGCCACTACTCCAGAGGGGAGGGGCAGGAAACAACAGGAGATGGATACTCCCTGCCTCTTTTTCCTCTTTGCCCTCGACAGCAAAAGGTCTTTTTTAAAATAATTAATTAATTAATTGGCTGCATTGGGTCTTTGTGGCTGCAGTTGGGCTATCTCTAGTTGTGGCGAGTGGAAGCTACCCTTTGTTGCGGTGTGTGGGCTTCCTATTGTGGTGGCTTCTGTTGTTGCAGAGCACAGACTCTAGGCATGCAGACTTCCGTAGTTACAGCACGTGGGCTCAATAGTTGTGGCACACGGGCTTAGTTGCTACGTGGCATGTGGGATCTTTTGGGACCAGGGATCAAAACTGTGTCCTCTGCATTGGCAGGCAGATTCTTAACCACTGTGGCCACCAGGGGAATCCCAGCAAAAAGTCTTGATGATGGTGAATGGAGCCTAGTGGAGAGTGCACAGCATTGGGGAGTTCTAAGTCCACGCACACCCCACATCCTAGCCATGCACTCAGGCCACTTGCCAGACGTCTGCGAGTGAGTGATCATGGGGTCTGTTCCATCTCCTTCTCAAGCTTTCGTCCTGAAATATACGTGACAGCCTTGGTAGAGTGAAGACTAGAAATACAAGGATTTATTATTAATGGTTCATGGGTAGTTATGAGCAAAAATATGCTCCTTGATCCTTTCTAGGGGAGGGAAGAGGAATTCTAGGGAAGGTATGGGCTGAAGGTTTTACTATATGCAGAAGAACTGGCCCTTTTGACTGTATGTTGTCACCTCTGTGAGGTGACGTAGTGGAGGGGTAAGAATGTCAACACAACATTGTAGGGAGGTTGTAAGCACTCAGAAAACAGAGGCCATAAAAAAGAACAGTAATAAACCACTATCTATTAAGTATCTACTATGTTCCAAGCACATTACATGTATTGTGATTTAATCATCACAGTAGTGCAATAGGATAGATGTAATTATTGACTCTAACTAGAAATGGGATCTGAGAGGTTAAATATTAGCAGAGGATTACACAGGTGATAAAGAATGATGGCAGGATTTGAACCCAGGTCTGTTTGGCTGTGATGGCTCATGCCTTTCCCACTGTAATGTATGGCCTTATACTTTACTAAATCTCCAAAAGCCTTTCTAAGGACCTGTCTTAAGCTGGTTACTTATGAATCACTCGGGGGACTTATTAAAATGTATATTCTTGAGTCCTACCCCAGGGAGAACATCACCAATGATCCAGGCTTTTCCTTCTGTTTCTCTTTTCATTCTCTGTCCCCCTCCATTACTTCAGTTGTTAATGGGTCACAGTAATCAGTACTTCTGTCTCTTTAACACCTTATACTTTATACCTTTTCTTGAAAACAGTAGCAAAGGCAAATTCATTTTGTCAAGCCAGGGACCCCTGAGTCTCCCCACCAACCAGCAGTTCCCTCTTGTTCCAATAATATGCTTTATTTTTATTTATTTATTTTATTTATTTTTGGCTGCATCGGGTCTTAGTTAGGGCATGTGAGATCTTCGTTGTGGCGCATGGGCTTCTCTCCAGTAGTGGCATGCAGGTTTTCTCTTCTCTAGTTGTGGTACATGGGCTCCAGGGTGCATGGGCTCTGTAGTTGTGGTGCAGGGGCTTAGTTGCCCCATGGCATGTAGAATCTTAGTTTCCTGACCACGGATGGAACCCACGTCCCCTGCATTGGAAGGGAGATTCTTTACCACTGGACCACAAGGGAAGTCCCTCCAGTGACATACCTTAATCCACCTTATTCTGCTGGGAGTGCAGGGACCATCTTTGGACACAGACAGCCCACTACTGGGGAGAGGCTTCCCATGTGGAGGATCTGGCCCTGAGAAGGAAGCAGAAGCAGAAAGCAGGTGGATTCCTGGAGTTTTCTTCACCTAATAGTGTTTATTGAGTACTATGTGTTAAGCACCCGACAAGGTGTTGGGGATGGAGCAATGCACCAAACAGACGAAGTCCCCGCTCTCATGAGTTTTAGGTAGGTGGACAGAGAAGGCCTCTCTGAGGAGGTGGCATTTGAGCTGAGGCCTGAATGAAGTGATAGCGTGAACCATGAACTTCTGAGGAAAAGCATACCAGGCGGAGGGAACAGACAGTGCAAAGACTGCAAGCAGGGGTCTTTGGGGTGTGTTTGAAGGACTGTCAGAAGGCCAGTATCTGGCAAGAAGCCTAGAGTGGAGTGTGTGGAGAGGAGCAAGGTAGGAGATGAGACAGGCGAGAGAGCACAGGTTAGAGTATGTAGGGCCTCGTAGGCCATTGTGAGAGTTTTGGGTTTTACTCCAAAAAAGACGAGGAGCCATTGGAAGGTTTTGTGCAGGTGTGTGATATGATTTCATTTAGGTTTTAATAGGGTCACTCAGGGTGCTGGGTTGAGAATAAACTCTAGGAGGGCAAGGGTGCTAGCTGAATCCCAAGGCAGCTCTGCTCTAGTTGACTTTTGTCTGATTCTAGGCCTCATCTTTCTACCATAATGGCCAAAGGGGGAACACAGGTCAGCTCTGATCCTCCACCATCCTTTCTGTTCCTCCTGCCTCTTCCCAATCGCAGCACCATGATTCTCATAGTTACAAATTGATAGCAACAGAGAACATGACAGTGGTGGGGATGTTCAGCACATTAGTGCTATCTGGATACCAGATAAGCCAAGCCAAATGCCTCTAATATACCAGACAGAATTTTGGCTTTAAGAACAAAGTGGCAGGACTTCCTAGGTGGCGCAGTGGTTAAGAATCCGCCTGTCAATGCAGGGGACACGGGTTTGATCTCGGCCCCAGGAAGATCCCACATGCCACAGAACAACTAAGCCGGTGAGCCACAACTATTGAGCCCACGTGCCGCAGCTACTGAAGCCCTCGCACCTAGAGCCTGTGCTCTGCATCAAGAGAAACCACCATAATGAGGAGCTCGCACACCACAGTGAAGAGTAGCCCCCGCTCAGAGCAATTAGAGAAAGCCCATGTGCAGCAACGAAGACCCAACACAGCCAATAAATAAATAAATAAATAAATAAATAAATAAATTTATTAAAAAAAAAAAAGAAAGAACGAAGTGGCAGAGCCATCACTCATTCACTTGCTGAGTCATTCACTCATTCTTTTAACTCTTGTTGAGCACACACCATGTGCCAAGAACTGTATGAACCACTGGAGAACTAGAAAAGTTTGAAAAGTTCCCTAATAAACTCCACTCCAGAGGAAATCCTCAAACTAATTACTAACATTTATCGAGCACTTTTTGATGGGCCAGACACTGATTTAAGTGCTTTTTATGTATTGCCATAATGAATCATTTAAATCAACTCTATTAGGCAGGTACTATTTTACTTGCCATTTTGAAGATGAAAAAATTGAGGCACACAGAGGTTAAGTAACCTTCTCAAGGTCACCCAGCTATGAAGTGAGCTGAGATTTGAGCCCAGACGATCTAGCTCTAGAGTCCAGACTACTGTACTTCTTAGACTAGAGGGGAGGTAGCTAAACACATAATTATAATGCAATGTGATGAGTACTCACTAGAGCTACTGGAAGCTTTTGACATTATTGAGGGGCAAGGCCCAAAGTCTTTTCAAATTTCCAATCCTGTTAATGCCACTGTAGTGTATAACTTCTCCCCATAAAATGCTGTAAAGTACAACTAAGATTTTTAAGTGATGCTTCCAGATTCTTAATAAAAGATTAAAGTAATTTATAAAGCTATTTTCTGGCTAAGAACCATCCCTTTCTTGGACTGCTTCACTCACTCATCATTTCCATCACAAGCTGATAGCTTTTTTTTCAGGCAGTCCATTCTTCGTAAAGAGGAAAAAAAAGATTTTATAACAAGTAGAGGCCAACCAAGCTGGGGTGGGCTATGAAGGCCTGGAGTGGGTGGGAGCTTGGCTCATTCATCATCTCAGCTACTCCTCCTCTTCAGGGACTTCACAACTGGCTGGAATCAAATTTGTGTCTCAGTAAAATAAGTCAGTGCAAGTGGTGGACCTTTAGGATTTTGGGGTAACAGTTGAAACCACGAATCTTACGTCCTAGAATGCCAAGGGGGTGCATTACTGGATTCTCAGGTGCTAGGAGAGCACAGACGGAGCCACAGACCCTGCCTGGAGAAGACAAGGAAATTTTCAAGGAGTAGCTTAGATGTGAGCTGGGCTTGAAAGGTGTTGACACTCACAGTGAGGGAAGGGTGTTCTAATAAGGGAAAAATTTGTATAAAGGATCTGGGGGAGGGTCAGCTTTCTGAGCCTTCTGGGATCATTCCATCCTCAAGCACTAAAAGTCTTGGGGGCAGAATCTCAGTGGGCCTTTTCCCACCTTGTAGGATATTATACAATAAGTTATATCTTTACTCATGAATGCACTTTCTTTCTCCAGCTTTACTGAGATGTAATCAACATACAATAAACTGCACATATTTAAAGTTTAATAAGCTTTTAAAAATTATTTTATTGAAGTATAGTTGATTTACAATTGTGTACAGCAAAGTGATGCAGTTATGCATACATATATGTCTGTTGTTTTCCAGATTCTTTTTCCTTATAAGTTATTACAAAATACAGAGTATAGTTCCCTGTGCTACATAGTGGGTCCTTGTCGGTTATCTATTTTATATATAGTAGTATGTATATGTGAATCCCAAACTCCTAATTTATCCTCCCACAACTTTATAAGTTTTAACATATTTATGAAACCATCACCACAGTCAAGACAGTGAACATATCCATCACTGAAAGCTTCCTCCTGCCCTTCATATTCTCTTTTCCACCTTCTCTTTCCTCTTCCCTTTGTTGCTTCTGGCAACCACTAATCTGCTTTCTGTCACTATAGGTTAGTTTGCATTTTCTAAAATTTTATATAAATGGAATCATACAATATATACTCCTTTTTGTCTGGCTTCTTTCACTGGGCATAAATATTTTGAGATTCATCCATATTGTTGTGTGTATCAATAGCTCACGCCTTTTCCTTGCCAAGTAATACTCCATTGTATGATGAGACCACCATTTGTTTCTCTGTTTTGCTGATGATAGGTATATGGGATGTTTCCAATTATTGGCTATTACAAATAAAGTTGTTATGAATATTCATTTATTTACTTATTTATTTATTTATTTATTTATTTATTTATTTATTTATTTATTGACTGTTTTGGGTCTTTATTGCTGTGCATGGCCTTTCTCTAGTTATGAGCAGGGGCTACTCTCTTCGTTGCAGTGTGCAGGCTTCTCGCTGCGGTGGCTTTTCTTATTGCAGACCATGGGCTCTAGGTGTGTGGGCTTTAGTAGTTGTGGTGTATGGGCTCAGTAGTTGTGGCACATGGGCTTAGCTGCTCCGAGGCATGTGGGATCTTCCTGGCCCAGGGATCAAACCCCTGTCCCCTGCATTGGCAGGCAGATTCTTATCCACTGCACCACCATTAAAGTCCCATAATGAACATTTTTATACAAGTCTTTCATGGACTTGTTTTGTCTTTTCTTTTGCGTAAATATCTTGGAGTATGGTAGGAATATGTTTAACTTAAAAAAATAAAAATCTGCCAGACAGTCTTCTAAAAGGGTTGAACTATGAAAGTTTCAGCTATTACACATTCTTGCCAACACTTAAATGGCCACCTTTTAAATTTTAGCTGTTCCAATAGATACATAGTGATACCTCTTATGGTTTTAAATTTGCATTTTCCTAATGACTAATTATGCTGGGCGTCGTTTCATATACTTATTTTTCCATCTGCCAATTTTTTGTTATTGTTGAAGTGTCTGTTCAGATCTTCATCCTGTTTAAAAAATTGGTTGTTTGCTTTCTCATTATTGAGTTTTTAGAGTTTGTTATATATCCAGGGCATGAGTCCTTTATCAGATACATGTTCTACAAAGAGTTTCTCCAAGTATATGGCTTGTTATTTTATTCTTTTAACAGTGTCTTTCACAGATCAAAAATTTTAATTTGATGAAGTCCAATTTATCAAATTCTTTTCTCTTATGGATTGTATTTTTGGTGCCATTTCTAAAAAATCTTTTTCTAACCCAAGTTCACAAAAGTTTTCTCTATTTTTTTTTTTAGAAATTTTATAGCTTTAGGGTTTTTAGGGGGCTATAATTCACTTATCATAAAGCTTACTCTTTAAAATACACGTTTCAGTGGTTTTTAGTATATTTACCAAGTTATGCAACCACTGTCACTATCTAATTCCATAACATTTTCATCACCCGCAAAAGAAACCCTGTACCCATTAAGCAGTCACTTCCCAGTTCTCCCTCCTCCCAACCCCTGGCAAACACTAATCTACTTTCTGTCTCTATAAATTTGCCTATTCTGAACATACAATATAAATTGAATTATACAATATACGGCCTTCTGTTTATGACTTCTTCATATAGCATAATGTTTTCAAGGTTCATCCATGTTGTAGCATATATCAATACTTCAATCATTTTCACGGCTGAATAATATTCCATTGTATGGATATACTACAGTTAGTTTATCCATTCATCAATTGACGTGCCTTTGGGTTCTTTTCACTTTTTGGTTATGATGAATAATGCTGCTATGAACATTTGTGTATACGTTTTTTGTTTGTTTTTGTTTTGGCTGCACCACACAGCATGTGGGATCTTATTTCCCCTACCAGGGATTGAACCCGTGCCCCCTGCGGTGGCAGCATGGAATCTTAACCACTGGACTGCTGGGGAAGTCCCAAGTTTTTGTATAAATATGTTTTCAGTTCTCTTGGGTATATACCGAGGAGGTCAATTGTTCGGTCACACGGTAACTCTATGTTTAACTTTCTAAGAAACTGACACACATTTTCCAAAATGGCTGTACTATTTTACACTCCTAGCAGCAATGCATAAGAGTTCCAATTTCTCAACATCCTCTCCAATGCTTATTACTCTTCCTTCCTCCCTCCCTCTTCCCTTCTTTCCTTCCTTCTTTCCTTCCTTCCTTCCTTCCTTCCTTCCTTCCTTCCTTCCTTCTCTGTCTCTCTTTTTCATTATAGTTATTCTAGTGAGTGTGAAGTAGTATGCCATTGTGGTTTTGGTTTGCACTTTTTTTTTTTCTGCATTGGGTCTTTGTTGCTGTACGCAGGCTTTTTTCTCTAGTTGTGGCAAGCGGGGGCTACTCTTTGTTGCATTGTGTGGGCTTCTCAGTGAGGTGTCTTCTCTTCTTGTGGAGCATGGGCTCTAGGTATGCAGGCTTCAATAGTTGTGGCATGCGGGCTCTGGGGAGCATGGGCTTCAGTAGTTGTGGCACATGGGCTCAGTAGATGTGGCACACGGGCTTAGTTGCTCCACGGTATGTGGGATCTTCCCGAATCAGGGCTCGAACCTATGTCCCTGCATTGGCAGGCAGATTCTTAACTACTGTGCCACCAGGGAGGTCCAGTTTGCATTTTCTTAATGACTAATGATGTTGAACATTTTCGTGTATTTATTGACTGTCCGTATATTTTTATTGGAGAAATATCTATTCAAATTCTTTGCCCATTTTAATTGGGCTATCTATCTTTTTATAGTTGAGTTGTAAGAGTTCTTTATATATTCTGGATACTAGTCTTTTGTCATATATATCTTTGCAAATATCTCTCCCATTTTGTGGGTTATATTTTCATATTCATGATAGTGTCCCTTGAAGCACAAAAGTTTTAAATTTTTTAAGAAAGACTTCATTCTTATTCAGAGTAGTTTTAGATTCCCCCAGAGTGGTACATTTATTACAGTTGATGAACCTACACTGACACATCATAATCACTCAAAGTCCATAGTTTACATAAGGGTTCACTGTTGGTGTTGTATGTTCTGTGGTTTTGGACAAATGTGTAATGATATGTATCCATCATAATAGTATCATACAGAGTATTTCTGCTGCCCTAAAAATCCTCTATGCTCTATTTCAGCAATCCCCAACCGCTTTGGCACCAGGGACTGGTTTCGTGGAAGACAATTTTTCCATGGATGGGGGGTGGGGGGATGGTTCAGGTGGGAATGTGAGTGATGGGGAGCAGCAGATGAAGCTTTGTTTGCTCGCCCACTGCTCACCTCCTGCTGTGTGGCCCGGTTACTAACAGGCCACCGACAGGTCCATGGCCCAGGGGTTGGGGACCTCTGCACTATTCATCCTTCCCCAGCTCTAGCCCCTGGCAACCACTGATCTTTTTACTGTCTCCATAGTTTTGCCTTTACTGTGATGTCATATAGTTGGAATCATATAGTATGTAGCTTTTTCATATTGGCTTCTTTCACTTAGTAATATGCATTGCAGTTTTCTCCATGTCTTTTCATGGTTTGATAACTCATTCATTTTTAACACTGAATAATATTTCATTATTTGGATATACTACTGACAATATTTATCCACTCACCTACGGAAAGACATCTTGGTTGCTTCCAAGTGTCGGCAATTATGGATAAAGATACTATAAACATCTGTGTGCAGTTTTTTTGTGTGGTCATAAGTTTTCAACTCCTTTGAGTAAATATCAAGGAGCATGATTGCTGAATTATATCGTAGGAGAATATTTAGTTTTATAAGAAACCATCAAACTGTCTTCCAGAGTGGCTGTACCATTTTGCATTTCCACCAGCAATGAATGAGAGTTCCTGTTGTCCCACATCCTTGACAGCACTTGGTGTTGTCAGTGTTTTGGATTTTGGCCATTCTAGGTGTGTGGTGGTATCTTTTTTTGTTTTAATTTGCATTTTCCTGATGACATGTGATGTGGAGCATCTTTACATATGCTTATTTTCCATCTGTATATCTTCTTTGGAGGGTGTCCATTCAGGTCTTTTGCCCAATTTTTTAAAATTAATTAATTTATTTATTGGCTGTGTTGGGTTTTCATTGCTGCACATGGAGTCTCTCTAGTTGCCGTGAGCGGGGGCTACTCTTCGTTGTGGTCGCAGGCCTCTCAGTGCCGTGGTTTCTCTTGTTGTGTAGCACAGGCTCCAGGCGAGTGGGCTTCAGTAGTTGCGGCACACGGGCCCAACAGCTGTGGCTCACAGGATCCAAAGTGCAGGCTCAATAGTTGTGGCACATGGGCTTAGTTGCTCTGCAGCATGTGGGATCCTCCCAGAGCAGGGATCAAACTCATGTCCTCTGCATTGGCAGGCAGCTTCTTAACCACTGTGCAACCTCGGAAGCCCATTCAGGTCTTTGGCCCATTTTGTAATTGGGTTGTTTGTTTTCTTATTGAGTTTTAAGAATTCTTTGTACTTTTGGATAACAGTTCTTTATGAGGTATGTTTTTTTCAAGCATTTTCTCCTAGGCTGTGACTTGTCTTCTCATTCTCTTGATATTGCCTTTCATAGAACAGATATTTTCAATTTGAAGGAAGTCCAGCTTATAAATTATATCTTTCATGGATCATGCCTTTCATGTTGTATCTAAAAATTCATTGCCATATCCAAGGTCACCTAGGTTTGCTCCTATTTTATCTTCTAGGATTTCTTACAGTTTTTGCTTTACATGTAGGTCTATGATCCATTTTTGTTCATTTTTGTGAAGGGTATAAAGCCTATGTCTAGATTATTATTATTTTTTTGCCTGTTGGTATTATTGTCTCAACGTCATTTGTTGGAAAGACTTTATTTGCTCCATTGTATAGCCTCTGCTTCATTATGACAGATCAGTTGACTATAATTAGGTGGGTCTATTTCTGGGCTTTCTATTGTGTTCCATTGATTTGTTTGTCTATTTTTTTTTTTTTTTTTTGCCCATACCACACTGTCTTGATTAGTGTAGCTTTAAGAAGTCCTGAAGTCAGGTAATATTAGTTTTTTGATTTTGTTCTTCTCCTTCAGTGTTGTGTTGGTTATTCTGGGTCTTTTGCCTCACCATAGAACCTTTGCAATCAGTTTGTCAACACCACAAAATAATTTTCTAGGATTTTGATTGGGGTCTATAGATCAAGTTGGAAAGAACTATTGGAAAGAATAGTATCTTGACAATATTGTCTTCCTACTCATGAACATGGAATTTATTAAATAAATAGAACTCTCCATTATTTAATTCTTTGATTTTATACATGAGAGTTTTGTGGTTTTCCTTATATAGATCTTGTACATATTTTGTTGGAGTTATACTAAGTATTTCATTTTTGGGTGGTGCTAATATAAATGACTATGTTTTAAATTTCAAATTCCATTGGTTCATTGCTGGTATATAGGAAGGTGACTGACTTTTATATATTAACCTTGTATCCTGCAACCTTGCTATAATTACTAATTAGCTCCAGGAGGGCTTTTTGTTTTTTTTGTTTTTGTTTTTTGTCAGTTCTTTGAGATTGTCTACATATTGTTTATGTTTGTTTGTTTTTTTTTTTTTTGGCACACGGGCTTAGTTGCTCTGTGGCATATGGGATCTTCCTGGAGCAGGGATCGAACCCATGTCCCCTGCATTGGCAGGCGGATTCTCAACCACTGCGCCACCTAGGAAGCCCGAGATTGTCTACATATTGATAGAGGATCGTACCATCTGTGAACAAGGACAGTTTTTTATTTCTTCCTTCCCAAAATGTATACCTTTTCTTGTCTTGTCTTGTTTTATTGCATTACATAGTACTTTCTATACAGTGTTGAAAAGCAATGGTGAGAGGGGAATCCTTACTTTCTGATCTTAGTGGGGAAGGTTCAAATTTCTCACAATTAAGTATGGTATTAGATGTAGGTTTTTATAGATATTCTTTATCAAGTTGAGTAACTTTCCTTCTATTTCTATCTTACAGATTGTTCTCATTTTGAATTGTTGTTGGATTTTGTCAAATGCTTTTTGTGCATCTATTGATATCATCATGTGATTTTTCTTTTTTAGCCTATTGATGTGATGATTACATTAAGAAATTTTCAAATGTTGAACCAACCTTGCATACCTGGGATAAATCCCATGTGGTCGTGGTGTATTATATATATTTTTGGATTTGACTTGATAATATTTTGTTGAGGAGTTTTGCATCTGTGTTCTTGAGAAATATTGGTCTGTAGTTTTTTTGGTTTTTGTTTGGGTAATGTCTTTGTCTGTTTTGGTATTAGGATAATGTTGATCTTATAGAATGAATTAGGAATTGTTTTCCTTGCTTCACAGCTTTAAATTTTGATGAAGTACAGTTTATATATTTTTTCTCTTTTTGTTTGTGCCCATCTGCTTTTTAAATGAAACACAGGAATCATAGAGCATTCTCATTAAGCACAACATATGATAAAACTATATCTCAACCCCATTTTATGGCAAAATAAAGAGGTGGAATTGACATGGGAGAAATGGAGAAAGTGAAGGCAACTGTTTATTTGGACTTAGAGTTCAAAGTAGGGTTGAAAGTTAGCCACTGACTTTGAGCATTGAGCACCTAATAGTCAAGGATAACTAACTGTTTGGGAACTCCTCTAATCCTTAAACCTTAGTAGATTTCCTCTGAAAGGGGTGACGCTAAGCTACCAATAGGAAGCCATTTTCTGAGCTGCAGCAATGTTACCTCAAGGTGAGTGAAAGTGAGGATAAAGTGTCAGAATGAGCAGGAGCTTTAGAGTCAGACTGTTGGGAGCTCCAGCTGGGTTCCCTGGGAACCCCATGCTAAAATGGAGTTACATGTACAAAAGGGGAGTAAGACCTGTTAAGGGAAAAGGCAGGAAGCAGGATTGGCCAAGAGGAGGTCTCAGCCCGTGAAGCAGACCTGACAAATCCTCTGCCAGTCCAATGGGGCTCTCTGGGGCAAAATTGCTTGTTAGAGGAGTTCCATTTTTTGGTAGAAAAATGCTAGGCTTGTGTACCACTGTCTGGCTCATCCCTTGGCCGGTGGCCACCCCTGAGAAGAGCATGGCCGTGGCTCAGAGCATGGCCGTGGCTCAAACCTGACAGGTCCCTGAAGGAACTAACTGCCAGGGGCAACTAGGACCAACACTCTTGGCAGCAGGACAGCAAGTCCTTTATTGAAGGGGCAATAAAAGCTGTAAATATCCAGGTATGCTCTGTAGACAGATCTGAGGTTCAAATTCCAGCAACATGTAACCTTAGGCAACCACTCAGACTCAGTTTCCTCAGCTGTAAAATGGAGAGAAGGCCTTCCTTACAGGGTTGTGGGAAGATTAAACAAGATGAGGATGAACATAGTGCCTGATACAGTCCAGGCATTCAATAATGTTCCTCCCCTTCCCCTACATGGAAATTAGCCAAGGGAACATCCTCTTCCATGAACCAGTTTCCCTCCTGCTCTTTATAAACTTCGTTTCCTCTCATTTCCCACTAGGGGATCAAGCCCGTATGGCAGTCTCCTGACCCTCTGGAAGTGCTGCCTCTGTGTCCCAGGGCCGGTCATGTCCCCTGACTTGTTTCTCTCCTGCCTTTCTCAGCCTGGAAACTCAAAGACCTCTTTTGTTTTTGGCCATCCCAGGCTGGGACCACTGGAGGATGTTAGTATGAGGCAGAGGTAATGCTTCCTGGAATGCACCAGAAGTAAGCAAATTGCACCATCTCTTTCAGCTGCCTGCAAGCACATTCCATCAACGATTCCTGTAAGAAGAAACCATCGTGTTCCTCTTTTTAAGTGCCTCATTAAAAGCCAGAGGACAGATTTCCCCTCCTTCACTTAAGGTCTCTACCCTGGGAGGCGAGACAGCACCTGAATGTGAAAGAGCAGGATGTGTTCTGTGCGAGTCACTGTCCTTCCTCAAGGTGTCTGACCATAGGGACACAGGTCTCCAATGTCCTGTTACTTCCTGTGTGTGTGTAATTGGGCCTGATTTACTGGGGAGTCTTGACTTGTTGGAGTATAAACACAAAACAATTTTATTTCTTCCAGTAACTGCCCCTGGCTATACTGTGCCAGATCTCTCTTTCCTGATGGGGAACAGCTCCCTTAATGATGTCTTGGTCCGGTTCCATAACTTTCCAGACACTTTCGGTTACTGCAACAGTCTTGTTCCAGTAATTAAGACTCAATCTTTTACATTTTTAGAACTTTCATTGCAAACTTGATTCAAAGCTCTTCTTTTCCCTCCCCTCCAGCATAAGATAGAGCTGGGTCCTGGCTAGTTGGGGCAGGGGAGGGGAGGAGGGGACTGGCTTGAAGGCACCCATCCTTCTCCTTTTCAAGGCCTTAGCATCTCTATTTGAGGCTGGGAGGATGGATGGGGAGTAAGAGAACTCTTGACATGACCTATGGGGACAAGGGAGGTGTTGTACATCTTTACCCCTTCTTGGTTCTTTCTGGTTCTGTTAGATGCTGAAGATTTCACCCCAGCTCTCCTCAATCACTGAGGATCATCCTTTCCCCCCACCCCCACCCCTCTCAGCTGCACCTCCCCTTGGCCTCAACAGTGATATAGGCTCCCAATGACTCCATTTGCTGGCTTAAGTATCCAACTTTTGATTCAGCAGCAACCTGGGCAAACTTTTGGCTTCTGCCCTAGATCTGACTTTTGTGCATCTCCATGTGGAGCTACAGGGCCTGCTGGGGGTGATTTTGGCCTTCAAGGGCCACCTGGACCTAGGATGGGAGAGCTGGCCTCCATCTTCTTCCCACTCATGCTGTACCAAATCCCTGCAAGATCTGCTGGGTAGGCTATTGCTGTGCACCTCCCAGTTTCAGAATCTCCAGGCCTAAAGTGGGAACCAGTCTTTACATTCAAGTATAATCCTAGACCTTAGGGTATGAATGTCAAGAGCTCTGCTCTTCTTTCTTACAGTGGAGGAATGGAACAGACAGAGCATTAGGCTGCAGCCCTTGGCTCCGGGAATCAAAGACTGTTTGGCAATGCTTTGTGCCTGTGAAGCATGGTGGGGTCTGTGCATCCTCTTTCCCTTTGCATCGGGGCAGGAGAGCAGCCCCATCTCTTCTCCACAGGGAAGAGGAAGGCCTAACCTGTGCCCACAGGCCTGGGGACTCCCCTTGTCTCTCGATCCTTTTCCGTTGTGACTGGAGGTGGGCCAGACGCTGGTGGATTTGAGGGGTTCTGGTGCCTCCATCAGCTCCATGTGGAGGTGGTTGGCTCCATCTGCTGGTGGCTTGCTGGTAGCTCTGGGTGGGTTACTTGCCTTGTGTCTTTGGCTGCAATTCTAGCATTAAGGGGAAAACATGTGAGCATCTGCCCAGCAGTGCACAAGAATATCCTGTCTCTTCTCCTCTTAACTGTGTTGAAGTTGCTTTTCTTCCTGGAAGCATTCCTTGATTAAATCCCCAGCCTGAAATTTTTTACTGTGCACTCAGGCTCTCAACTGGTAGGAAGTTCATACACATGTGAGTGAATGGGTTATTTGTCTGTGTCTTGCCTAGTTTTTGTGTGTTATAAGGACAGCTAGTGTTTATTGAACTCTTGCCATGTGCCATCTACTGTCCTAAGCATGTCACCTACTTCCTCTCATTCAGTCCCCACACCACAATCCAAGGAGCAAGGTGCTATTATTATGCCCATTTTACAGATGAGAAAGCTAAAAGGGGGTAAAAATATTAAATAGCTTCTCTAAGGTTTATAGTCACAAAGTGATATAAACAGGCAATTTAAATCCCAAGCTCGTGCCCTCTACCAATATTCTGTTCTGCCTGCTTGGTTTTATACTGTGGTCCTTCTGCGCTCCAACACTCCCCCGCCCCCCAACCACCCCCCTCGCCCCCATCACTCCTAAAGCCCTAAGTAAGTACTTGTAGATCAGTGTGAAATACTTCCCATAACAATTTTTGTTTGGATTAACAGAATCAGCCCAGTTGGGGCTTGTGCAAGAGCTGAACTTGCTATGGCAAGACTGCGGTCAACTTGTAAATGGGCCAAACTCTGTGATTGTGGTGAAGTCATCAGCACAGACCCTTTGGACACAAGGCTGCTGCTCGCTCATCAAATCCCTTCTCTAACATTTTCAGATTAATTTTTTCCCTGGGAGGCCTAGGGTCCTGACCACACACTCCAGGATCATCTACCTAAGCAATTCTTTTCATCTGAAAAAGGAGAATCTTTTTTGTGTGGGTAGTCCATTTACTTCCGCTGTCTTCTTGGTATTTGTAACCACTCTGAGTAGAAAGCGATTATTATCCTTCCCATTTTAAGAGTAAGGCACATGAATCATGGAGGTAGACACGTGCCTGAGGTCACACAGCTTATATGTGCCGGAACTGGGGCCTAGAGCCAAATCTTCCACCTTCACTCTATCATGAGGCAGGCCCAGTCTCAGCACCTTTCACCCAAGACCCCCAGGCCCCTGCCCCCATGCTGTGGGCTCTGCTTCACTTTGTAGCCATACCTACATCCACACCCCTTAGTGTTGCCTCTTCCTCTAGCCTTGTCTCACTGGCCTCCCCCACATCCTCTCTACCTCTCCAAGGGCCTGGAAACACCTCTTGTGGTAGGGGGACTGGACCTCGAAGTCTTTTGACTGTGACCCCCAAACCCCTGCAGGGGCTGCTCACTGCTTTTATCGGCCTTAGTCATGGTGGATGTTATTTATTGTCAGATGAATGTATTTCCAAATAAAACAGAAAGTGAACAAATAACCACAGTGACAGAGCTGTAAAAAACCCTGCCTGCTCGCTCACTTGAAGAAACGCCTGCACAACTAATTAACCCGGGCAGGCCTCCGTGGTGTTTGGAAACAAGCTTGGAATGAATACCACCCTTCTCAGCTGTTGGAGCCAGCCTCTAAATCTTCATTGGACGGTAGCAGTAGAGAGACACAGAATTATAGGACAGTGAGAGGCCAAGATGGGAGAAGACAGAGAGACAGAGTGAGGTAAATACAGTTAGCCATCTGCCTCCACACCCATACACAGCATCTTAGCAAGATTCTGGATTCTAGAAAGGCAGACAAGACAGACAGATTGCATATTTTCTCAAAGAGAGAGGCAGGGGGAGAGAATGGAGACTTTGTCCAGCTCAGAGTACATCTTGTTTCTACACCACTAAAGTCAGAGAAGCAGAAGCTTCTAGACGGGAAGGGGCTTATGAGAGGTCATCTAATTCAGTGGCTTAAAGTTATTTTTAGCAGCAAAACCCTTTCCTGAAATGAAATCACACGCAGAAGCTCAATGTATGAAGCAGATAAAAGCGAGGCTCCATTTGGAGCTTGCTTCACTCTCCCCGCCCCCCACCCCCAGCAACCAGGGTGATCGTGTCCTCAGGATGCTCAGGGCTCTGGAGAGCGCACGTGAGAAACTAAAGCTGCCTGGTTTTTGTGTGACAGGGTTTTGGGAGTGTCCCTGGTTCTTCACTGGATTCAGGCTTAGCCTGATTTGGGAGTTGCCAGATGAGGGAGTGTGGCAGAGAGGATCCGCCAGCTGAAGGGGGTGGGCTCCCTGAGGGGACACCTGCTCTCTTGTCCCTGGACTGTTGGCTTCTTGAATTCTGCTTACTTCCCCGGCGACCTTTGTTGGTAGGAGCTGGGCCACTGGATTGTTAACCTTCATTGATGGAGTCTCAGTAGGTGAGCTTTGCAAGTCATCACCTGACCCTGACTTTGCCTCAAGGAGGCTCTGTATAGCTTCACCATTAAGTTCAGGAGGGGGAACCAAGAGTGCAAGAAGGATACTTCCTTCTGGAAGAATATGGGGGGTGGCTGGAAGGGGACTTCCCTAGAGAACATCTAGGTATGCCCTGCAGGGATACTGGCTATCTACAGGAAAACTGTACTGTATGTTTATAAATATATAAATATTTAGTAAATATATACATAAAATTGTGTGTGTGTATATATATATATATATATATTTTTTTTTTTTTTTTCTTTTCCCTCATAGAAGAAGAAGAGACAGTGGCCTGAGCCTGGAAACGATCCAGCCAAGTGATCCTTTGGGAATTTATCTGGTTTTCTCTGAGGAGGTTGTCGCTTGCTTCTGGAGGCTCTGTTCTTGGCATTAAGAGCAAAGCCCCAAGGCCCAGTGAAGGGTCTCTCTTGGAGTTGGTGGTGGGTGGGGGTGAGGGGTGGAGACCAGGCACTGTGTTTGGTGCCCTCCCATCTGCAATTAACCCTGAGTGCCCTTGGCTCAGGCCTACACAACAAGGGGGCACAGAAAGGAGGAAAAAACACAAATCAAGAAGTAATGCTTTTTTTGAAGGAGAAATTATAAATTGCAATTTAATCACATAATCACTTTGACACTCTCAAGCAAGCTAATTTCTTCCTTTGCCTCATTTCATCCACTCGGTGAGATGAATCTTAATGAATAATGTCCTATGAATATTTAATTTTTGATCAATTTGAATTTTCTCTGGCATACCTGCTGGAGACATAAATCAGTTCCTCTTCTGCCCAGCAGAGTTAATTTTGACAGCAGCCTGGGTGGATCTCTGCCCATGAGTGCAGAAATGGTCTGCCTGAAGGTCTTGGGGTTCTGGTTTGCCACCATCTCAATATTATGACTTGGACCTCCCTGGATGCCTTCCTTAAGTGTCTCTAATACTGCCCCACCAGTGGATGCCTGAAGCCAGTGGTTGTCCAGGCAGATGAGATGAATCTGAAAATGACTTTCCACAGGTGCCCCCTCTTGCTCCATCCTTTCTCATCAGTGACTTAAAGAAGCCTCCCTCCTGATTCTGACTTGATCCTTCTTGGCCCCTGGGGACAAGTGTCATCATTCAAAAGACACGTATCTAGAGAGGCAACATTAAGAAAAGTACTCTTCTCAGCTGTTTGAGAAGTCTTCTTTCATAAGATAATGCTTGATATTTTTACAGGTCTTTACAGTTTGCAAAGTGACTTCACATACATCTTTTCTTTTCATGTCTTAAAACATCTTTGTGTTTGATCTGTCTTTCCTGACTGTGAGGTGAGACAATGGGTCTGGAGAGAGCTCTTTCTTATTCTGGATCAAAGGGGTAAGTATAGGAGCTCACACCCTGGAAGGACTGCTAAGTTCAAAATCAGGAAGATGGTTCCAAACTGAGCTGCCTATAAAGGGAGAAGATTGAGTGTTTGGGACTGGGATGTGGAGGAAGGAAGAAGAGTATCTTTTAAAAAAAATACTCTATTTCATATTTTTTCCATTATAGTTTATTACAGCATATTGAATATAGTTCCAACAGTAGGTCCTTATTGTTTATCTATTTTATATATAGTAGTTTGTATCTGCTAATTCCAAACTCCTAATTTATCCCTCCCCCACTTCTCCTTTGGTAACCCTAAGTTTGTTTTCTAGTTCTATGAGTCTGTTTCTGTTTTGTAAATAAGTTCATTTGTATCATTTCTTTAGATTCCACATATAAGTGATATCATATAATGTTTGTCTTTCTCTGTCTGACTTACTTCACTTAGTATGATAATCTCTAGGTCCATCCATGTTGCTGCAAATGGCATTAATTCATTCTTTTTTTATGGCTGAGTAGTATTCCATTGTGTGTGTGTGTGTGTGTGTGTGTGTACACCACATCTTCTTTATCCATTCATAGACACTTAAGTTGCTTCCGTGTCCTGGTTATTGTAAATAGTGCTCCTATGAACATTGGGGTGCATGTACCTTTGTAAATTATGGTTTTCTCTGGATATATGCCAAGGAGTGGGATTGCAGGATCATATGGTAGCTCTATTTTTAGTTTTTTGAGGAAACTCCATAGTTTCCCATGGTGGCTGCACCAATTTACATTCCCACCAGCAGTGCAGAAGGGTTCCCTTTTCTCCACACCCTCTCCAGCATTTATTATTTGTAGATTTTTTAAAATGATCGCCATTCTGAGAGGTGTGAGGTGATATCTCATTGTAGTTTTGATTTGCATTTAATAATTAGCAATGTTGAGAATCTTTTCATGTGCCTATCAGTCTGTATGCCTTCTTTGGAGAAATGCCTATTTTAGGTCTTCTGCCCATTTTTTGATTAGGTTGTTTTTTCATTATTGAGTTGTATGAGCTGTTTGTATATTTTGGAAATTAAGGCCTTGTCAGTTGCATTTGCAAATATCTTCTCCCAGTCTGTAGGTTGTCGTTTTGTTTTGTTTATGCTTTCCTTTACTGTGTAAAGACTTATAAGTTGGACTAGGCCCCGTTTGTTTGAGAAGTGATAAAGAGGTGTATCCTTAATAGGCGAGTTGGAGATGGGCTCAATAATGAGTTAATGACAGTGACGGCACTTTTTGAGAAAATACTTTAATTGCTTAAAGGGGATAGATAACATGTTTAAGGTGTGCTTATCCTTATCTTGTAAATTTGTTTTCCTGGAGCTCTCCACCCACGAGAGCAATGAGTTTTAGTGCTTCAACAACGGCAGGGACCATCTAGAACAAAGAGGTCATTGTTTAGCTTTAAGTCTCAAAGATGACTTCCTGTTTTTGAGTCCATCAGGACAAAACAGCCTTGAAAGTAGGGTTTTACATGGAAAGAAAAGAAATTTCTAAATTCATTACCCCCATCGCCCAATAATGCGATCAGAGAATTTCCTTACAAACGATAGGGTAGAGATAATTCAGATTATGGTGTGATGGAAGTCACTTGGGAAGCACCACCTCGCCTGAGGGCGTATAGTGCAAAAAAGGAAAGATAGAGGAAGGGTAATAGAGTCAGAATCCAGTGTCCGCATTTTCCACTCCCCTGGCCAAGATACTGGGCCCTGTAGAAACATTCTAATGGTATGAAGGAACTCAAGAACATGGAGCTTAAAGTCTCTGGCCTTATATTCCTCCCAAGATGGTGCAGGAGTTAAAGGGAAGGGAGGTGGGTATTAGATGAGACTGAGGCAGTTCTGTTCTTCATGGCCTGGGCATGTGCAGTAGAATGTAGATGTTCTTATTTGTCCTGGTTGAGATGCTGATAGATTTTGTAGTTGAGCAGAGGTCTGGGGAACTTTGCAATTGGAGAAAAAGGACGAGAATTGTGGTCCTTGGTTGTGGGTGCCAAGATCAGCTGTGGACAAGTGTAGGGACCAGATTAGATGAATAACCCAGTAGCAGAGGTCAGCTTTGACCAGAAGTTAGTTCTCCTCTCCCATTACTACAAGGTCATGTAAACTTCACCATCTACTTAGCCACCATTAAGAAAGAGTCAGGGTGATGGTGGAGCGTTGCAGGAGGAAATCTGGAAGTCTGAACACTTACTCTGAAGAGACTGAGCCATCCAAAGAGATGTTTACGTCAACATCTTGTCTTAACCAAAATTTCTAGAACATAGAACTTGAGACAAAGCTTATATGTTAAAGCTTTACTTAATAGTGTAGGCCTAAGTTAGCAAGGATAAGGGAAAAAAGGAAAGTGAGTCTGGGAAGGAGAGAAGGCATTACTGAGCTTCACAAGAAAACCCATTTGGTTGTTAGGACACATGGGACTTCTTTCAGATGAGTCATAAGAAACCACCACACTTCAAAATAGTCTCGGATGGTTTGAATTTTTTTTTTTTTTACTGTTTTTTGAACTCTTTCCTGTTTTTTTTTATATAAATTTATTTACTTATATATATATTTGTCTATTGGCTGTGTTGGGTCTTTGTTGCTGCACATGGGCTTTTACCTAGTTGTGGCTAGTGGGGGCTACTCTTCGTTGTGGTGCGTGGACTCCTCATTGTGGTGGCCTCTCTTGTTGTGGAGCATGGGCTCGAGGCACATGGGCTTCAGTAGTTGTGGCACATGAACTCATTGGTTGTGGCTCACGGGCTCTAGAGTGCAGGCTCAATCGCTGTGGCGCATGGGTTTCATTGCTCTGCGGCATGTGGGATCTTCCTGGGGCAGGGCTCGAACCCGTGTCCCCTGCATTGGCAGGCAGATTCTTAACCTCTGTACCACCTAGGAAGTCCCTCTTTCCTGTTTTTTAGTGGTCAATATTTGTCTCACTGGACTATGAGGTTGTGTTAACTTGTCCTTTTGGAAAGATTCTAAGGAAGCAGGAGATCCCATATCTGTGCTGTGGTCTTTTGTAGTAGTTTAAAAATATGTTCACAAATGCTTTTATACTCTTCTCAAGAGGTACCTAATTCCTCTCCAAGTGTGCGCTGGTCTTAGTGGCTTGCTTCTAACAAATTGGATAAAGTGAAAATGACAGTGCATGATTTCAGAGATTAGGTCATTGTGTCTTCCTCCTTGCTCTTAAATTACTTGCTCTTGGAGAAGCCAGCTTCCTTGTTGTGAGGATACTCAAGCAGCCTATGGAGAGACCTACATGGTGAGGTTCCAAAGTCTCTTGCCAATATCCATGAGAGTAAGCCATCTTGGAAATGGATCTCCAATTTCCAGCTTCGCTGAAGTCAAGCCTTCAATGACTGCAATTCTTGTCATCATCTCGACTGCCATCTCATGAGAGACCCTTGTCCAGAACCACTTAATTAAGCCACTTGCAGATTCTTGACCCACAGAAAATGTGTGATAATAAGTGTTTGTTGCTTTAAGCCCCAAGTTTTTGAATAATTTGGTACCAAGCACTAAGTAAAAACACACCCCTTATCTAAGTCTGGAAGCAGTGATAGGAAACAGAATCTTCATGGGTCTTGTTGAGTCAGACCTGGGCACCAGAGCTGCTGTGGTTCCTGCCATGGCAGGCGCAAAGGAGTATCTGCTGAAGCCCTTACTTTGGAGAAGGCTGAGACAGCAGGCAGTTTTAGGAGATGAGGCAGTGGTGGCTAGGGTTACCCATTGAACATGTGGTAGAGGGGAGATGCAAGAAGGTCCAAGCAAATCTGGGGAGACCCATATGCTGGGTCTGATCCACTAGACTCCTATTCCCTAGTCCTATAATTTCTGCTAGAATGGAGTCTAGAAGTGCAATTAAGCATATTACAAAGAAATAAAGAAGCCACAAATGTTTTGCATATCTGCATAATAGTATGAGTAAAATTGAGACAATCGTTTTGTTAAAATTATAAATTCCCATCGCAAAAAATTAAAACAGTATGGAAAAAAGCATGAAAGACAAAGCAAGCATCTCCTGACAACCTATGATCCAAAGAGAACACTATTATATAACAATTTTTTATACTCACTCATATATTGACATTTTCCCTTGCCAATAAATATACTTATCTTTTCATTAAATATAGTGGACTAGATGTTCCATGAAACTCCTCCAGGGATATTCTGCCTCCCAAATGATGGAATATATATATATATATATTTCTCATCCTTTAAAAATGCATGAGTACATGGCTGAGTTGACATAAAATAAAGAATTTCTTAGAGACAAAAAACACAAGAAAATACGAATCTGGAAAAATAAGTGAGCTATAGAGCTGGTTTGTCTTGGAGCCTATTTGGAGTTTAATAGGTAATATGGGCCATATACATGACAGATGGGAGATAACGCCCTGGGCCTAAGCAGGCTGGACTCTGGAAAAAACATACTCCATATAAAGAGAAATTTCATGAAGATACCTGCTTATCATCCTTGATTCTTGATGGAATAGAAGAAAAAACATAAAGAAAAATGTTCTCTTGGAGAATTCCTAATATTAAACCTGAATTTACCCAAAACTCTGTTCTGAAAATTTGAGGTATCCTGGATTTGGTGAGATTCTTGGTTCTTGAAAAAAAACCCTCTCTGAAAGAACACACTTTAAACTCTGGCCTCAGAGAATTCCCACAGATAAGGCTCCAAGGCACATGGACTTCACAATAAAAATTCAACAAATACATGAGGAAATAAATAACTGTGAGTGTGCCTCAGTATATGCAACAAATTCCTCAAAGACCGTAATGCCTTGTACTTAACCAACATGGAATATAAAATGAACATATTTAATTTGTTTACGAAATAAAAGAGCATATTGGAAGTATAATGAGGGAACAAAAGACTATCAGAATAACCTAGTCAGATGTAAGAGAGAAACAAATCTAACTCTTAGAAAGTAAAAAATTATAACCATTCAAATGAACAGCTCAATGTATGTGATAATAAACTAGACACAACTGAATTAAGAAGAAAGAATTAGTGTTCTGGAAGTTTCTCTGAAGAATGACCTAGAATAGAGTAGGGAGGCAAAGAGATGAAGGAGTGAGGAGATATAAAGAACTGAGTGAGGAGATAGAACAAATGTATAACTGGAGCGTCAAAGGATGACAGAGAGAATGGGAGAGAAACATCAGTAAAGATAATGACTGAAAAGTTTCCAGTCCTGATGAAAGACATTCACTTAGCAAGTCCCATGAATCCACAACAGGATAAAGAAAAAGAAACCCACATTTTGTAGAAAAACAGAAGAACGCTAAAGAAAAAGAGGATCCTAAAAGTAGTCAGAGGGAAAAGATACAAAGCAATGAGCATTCCACACACAGCTTATTTATCAACAGCAACAACAGAAGCCAGAAGACTACGGGATGATAGCTCTGAAGTGCTAAGTGAAAATATGTTAGAATTTTACCCCCAGGAAAATTTTCTCTTAAATGTGAGGGCAAAATAAAAACAAATTAAAAATGTTTTAAAGGAAAAGTGATATGATTGATTCAAGGGACACTTGCTAAAGGAACTTATACAGATATGTACCAGGAAGAAGAAAAATGATCCCAGGAGGTCTGAAGTGCAAGAATGAATGATGAAGGAAGAAAATGGTAGATATATAAATAAGTATGGATTGTATAAACTAATCATCATCATCGTCATTAACTGATTTGTGGGGTTAAGAATCAAGTTAGAACTAGAATCATGGGCAAAAGTACAGAAACTGATCACATTTGGATAGAGATCAAAAATAAGAAAAATGAAACTTTTCTTTTTTAAGAGATACCTAGATGTGTGATAAAACCATAAAGAAAAGGAAAGGAAAGGAAAGGAATAATTAGTACAATATTTGGGATAGTGGGTTACTGGAGAGGAAGGAGGGCGATGCATGGGATGGAATAGGGCATGTAGAGGGCTTTAAAAGTACTGTGAATATTCTACTAATATAGGTGTTGGATATTTGGCTATGTATTTTTTTTTCATTATGGAAGTTCTTTAAAATGTAAATATCTGTTTTTTATTTTTTTTCTTAACTGAAGTATAGTTGATTTACAATGTTGTGTAATTTCTGTTGTAGAGCAAAGTGATTTGGTTATACATAAATATATATATACACACACACACACGTGTATATATATATATGCATTCTCTTTTATATTCTTTTCCATTATGGTTTATTACAGAATATTGAATATAGTTCCCTGTGCTACACAGTAGGACCTTGTTGGTTATCCACTCTGTATATAATTGTTTGCATCTGTTAATCCCATACTCCCAATTCATCCCTCTCCATTGCTCCCCTTGGCAAGCACAAGTCTGTTCTTTACATTTGTGAGTCTGTTTCTGTTTTGTAGTAGGTTCACTTGTGTCATATTTTAGATACCACATATAAGTGATATCATATGATATTTGTCTTTCTCTTTGTGGCTTCACTTAGTATGATAATCTCCAGGTCCATCCATGTTGCTGCCAATGGCATTATTTTGTTCTTATTTATGGCTGAGTAGTATTCCATTGTATGTGTACCACATCTTCTTTATCCATTCATCTATTGATAGACATTTAGGTTGTTTCCATGTCTTGGCTATTGTGAATAGTGCTGCTATGAACATAGGGGTGCATGTGTCTTTTTGAATGATAGTTTTCTCCAAGTATACGCCCAAGAGTGGGATTGCTGGATTATATAGTAACTCTATTTTTAGTTTTTTAAGGAAACTCCACACTGGTTTCCTTAGAGGCTGCACCAACTTACATTCCCACCAACAGTGTAGGAGGGTTCCCTGTAAATATCTATTATATATACTTTTTGTAGGTATGATGTAATAAAAATGGAATAATTATAACTGATGTTGTAATGACCATTGTGATGTGTATCTTTTCACACACTTAAGGTAAATTCCTGAAGAGAAGATTTTGAGAAAAAAAGGATGTTTAATAATTTTTCTTTCAAATTTATTGCCACCCCTCCCCCCCACAAAAAATGTGCACCGACTTATACTTCTACCAGCAGTACACAAAAAAGCTCATTTCCCCATACGCTAGGATTACTCGTTTTTGTACACGTTTTCTAAAACGTGCTTTTATGTGCCAGCATGGTTAGCTAGGCTTCTTTAAAGAGATTGGAATGGGATGAACAATTTATGAAGTATGTGGTATAAGTAATCCCATTTTACAGGTAACACAACTAAGAATCACTGAGGTTGAGTGACTGGTCCATGTTCACACTGTGACCCAGTTCAGTGATTTTTTTCACTGTATTCCACGGCTGGTCAAACTCCACTGAACTTTTGTGTTGGAGCAGTCTGTTGCTGCATGTGAAAATCCTTCCCAGAGAAAAGAAAGCCAGCAAAGAAGGCAGAGGGAATGTGTGTTCTGCGAGGTGCTGGTGGCGTCGGTGGAGTAGGGGTGACAGAGAAAGGTTTTCAGTATTTATATCCTCAAATCTGAGGACTACTCCCTTCCTTGGTCCTTAAGCCCCTGATGATAAACTTTGGAAACAGAGGGTTGGAGCCCTATTTAATCAGACCAGTGCCTGGCACATGGACAGTGCTTACTAAATATTTGTTGGCTCTCGAATAAACTCTGGTTGATATTTTTGTTACCAAGTATGGAGGGAGAACTGTCCCTTTGGCTGGGCCAGGTTTCTTTCTCTGCATGAAGTGAGACTGGGCCAGGGCAGGAGGAGGGACAAACTGACCTTCCAAGGTTGCTCCCTGCTGGGGAGACAAGGACTGGCAGCAGGCAGGGCTGCAGTGAACACGCCCCACTCCCTGCTCCCTCTGACGTGCATTGGCTTTCTTTGCTCCAAGTGATTAGCAGGATTGGCAGGCACAAGTGGCAATGGAAGTTTAATGTTCTGGAAATCCAGTCTTTTTTCCTTTTCCTCCGAGGTTTTCCCTGGTGAGTTAGGGAAAGGTCTTGCCGCTTAATAGGCAGACAGGGATGGGGCCTGGGAGTTTTGCCATCCGAGGCTGGAATTTATCACGTGACACCAAGCCCAGGCAGGCTTGCATTTGTAGGGGGAGAGGTGGCAGGTTAGGGGGAGGGAACTGCTGTCCTACCTTGGGGATGTTGTCTCTGTAAGGGCACTGAGACTCAGCCATGCCCCTGAAATTTGACCCACTCAGCCCGAGGCAGGCCAGGATACCTTTGGCCCATTGCCTGGCTACAGCAAGCGGAATCCATTGCTACTGCTGTTCTAAACTGGTACCAAACATCCTCTGGTGGGTCTTAAGTCCTTGTGCCTGTTAAACAGAGGACTGCGTATAACTGCAGCAGCTGACAGACCTGTGTTAATATCCTGCTTCAGCTCTCTCCTTGCTGTTTGACCTTGGGGAAGCTTCTCTATTCCTCTGAGCTTCTGTTTTCCTCCTCTGAAAATAGAGGCAATAATAATTACCTTTAAAATTAAGTTATGCGGTGTATCCACCTGGACAGGCACAGAAGTGGAGTGGTAAAAATCACAGCACTGGAACCAGATTTCCTGGGTTGGAAGCTGACTCTGACAACTTCCGCCTTGGGAACTTGGGCAGGTAACAACCTCTCTATACCTTGGTTTCCTCACTTGTAAGATAGGTACGATAGTAACAACACGTACTTTCTAGGATCACGGTGATGGTTAAGTGAGTTAACATTCTTGAAATGTTTAAAACCATGCCTGGCACATGGTGAGTGCCATGCAAATTGCTTTTTTGTTTATTTTTTATCAAGTTCCCCCTCACGCCCTTTTCCCTCCCTGCCTTCTCTCTTGCCTCTATGCTGTTTGCTAGTCTGTAAGATCTGATTTCGGTCTTGGTTTCCTGATTTGTAATCAGTGCTTATTGGGGTCACCCTTGTTGTCTGGGGCCCCAGCGCCTAACATTCTTACCATGTCCTTCTCGTTGGGATTGAAGACTTCCCAGAAGCCCTGCCTAGGTGGATCCAGTCTAGACAGATGTTTCCAGAACCTCGCTGACATCTTTCTGATTCTATTACTGCCTTTGCCCAAAGACCTCTGCTGCCTCCACCCAGGCCTCCCTCATGGATCCAGTGCTGCCTTCTCAGCCCAATGCCTTACTGGTTTCCTCTTGTTCTCTGCTAGATGGTGCTCCCAGGGTCCCAGAAGGCCCCAAGGCTAAGTCCATCCAAGGGACAATGAGGTCTCCCTGGGTTGGCCTTCATCTCTGGTGAACCCACGGTGGGCAAGGACCCAGAGCTTCCTGGCTTTGAGACCAACATTCCGTCCAGATACTTCTCATCGCCAAGTATAAAAATTCTTTCTGGGACCTCATGTTTTTGCAAGGCAGCCAATCTCATTGTTGAATAGCGCTAATGAATAACAACGAGGACAATAACAAAAATAGCAGCTATTATGATTAATTACTATATGTCAGGTTACTTTACATATAGCATCTTTAATTTTTATAGCAACCCTGTAAGATAGGTTTTATTATCTCCATTTTACAGATGTGGAAAATGAGACTTAGAGAGGATAAGTGAAGAGGTGCAGCCAGGAGGTAAGCCTGGTTTGCTCACCAAATCAGTAAGTTTCCAAAGCCAGGGCTTTGCCGTCTGGACTGAACTGCTGCAATGGATTGGATTCTGCCTCCCTGTCTCCTCCTTTGCTAGAAGAGGCAAGACACAATCTGTCTTCCTTCTTCCACATGTTCATCTTTAGTAGATTTGAGAAAGCTGCCATGTCACTTTTAAGTTTTGTCTTCTTCAGGCTAAATATCTTCAGCTATTTGTTAAATCACATGCCATTGTTTCTGGGCATCTCAGCTTCTTGGCTTCCTTCTTCTGGACACACTAATGTCTTCATGATGTATTGTACTCTGTATCCCAGACTCAGAGCTTGAGGCATTATGAATCTCTCTTGGCAGTGTATTGTCATGGTTTATGAGCACAGGCTTTGCATTTAGGCTGATCTGGGTTCAAATACTGGCTCTACCCAATTTGCTGGCTGCATAATTGTGGCAGATCACAATTTCCAAAGATGGCTAACACAGCATATCCCATACCATACATTATTCTTTCAATGTGGTGACACTCTGCCTGTCAAGTGGTGAGGTCTCTGTTCCCTCCCCTTGAACCTGGGCAGAAGTTCATGACTTCCATGACCAATGAAAGATGGCAGAAGTGATGCTGTGTGAAGTGAGGTCATAAAAGTACCAGGCACTTCCATCTTGTTTTCTTTGGAACTTCCCATATTGTGAAGAAGCCCAAACTGACCCAAGTGAAAGACCATATAGAGAGGTCAAGTGTAGGTGTTTTGGCTGATAGGCCAGCTGAAGTCCCAGCCTACAGCCAGCATCAACCACTGAGCACATACATGTAGTGAGGAAATCTTTAGAGATGACTCCATCCCCAGCTGCCCCATGACTGCAACCTCAAGAGTGACCTCAAGCAAAAACCACCCCGCTGAGCCCAGTCAACCCCCAGAATGAACTGTTGTTTTAAGACACTAAGCTTAGGGGAGATATTAATTATTGGCAATAATCAGAACAGTGACCTTAAGCTTTCCTCAAGTTTTACCTGCGGTGTGAGGACTGTGAAACATACTTGAGGGGATTATTATGAGGTTTAAAAGATAATGGATATAAATGGATTTCCATTATGTGCTCGCTACATAATAATTGTGTAGCAAGTAATTACTCATGATTAATGACATCATGAATGAGATAGGAAGGGGACCTGAATTGAGACCTTAGTATGAAGTAGGGATGGTAGACTGGGAAACTGAACTTGCAGTGGAGAAACCTCTGGGGAAGAAGCTGAGAGCTGAGCCACAGGTTCCAAATATGCAGTGAGTTGTGGCAAGATTCAGGCAGCATCCAGTGTGAGGAAGACAGTCTGATGTGGGGAGGCCTTTCCTCCTTGACCTGCAGGGCACATGTGAGCCAGCAGCATTAAGGCTGGAGGTGAGGAGGCAGGAGCTGGTTGTTGCAAGGGTGTGGGCAGGACACAGAAACATTTTGCGGTAAGATTAAGCAGAGTTGGGATTGACCACTGGGGAGCCCCACAGCAAACCTCAAAGGCGAGAGGGACTTGTGTGAGCATCCTAGATATTCAAGATCACTGTTGGCAACGTTTACAAAGAACAAGGTGGGGCACCAGGAAGGATGTCTGGTTAAATTTGAGTGTATGGTGTTTTATTCTATTTGGCTCCCCTGCTTCAGAGGGCAGAGATCTCAGGTACAGCCTGCTGAAGCAAATGTCTGAAAAATTCAGGTGGTCATGAGCTCTTAAATCTTAAAAAGCCACACTAACTGCCCCCCACTGCAAAAAAACCCCACCACCACAAAACCCCATACTCTATCCCTACAAGTAATATATATGCTTATTGTAGAAAAATCATATAGGAAGCAAAAAGAGCAAAATAATCACCCACAGTCTTACAACGCAGAGGTAACGTGTAGACTTCCAGAGGGGATACAAAAATGGAATCATACTGTACATACTGTTTGGTAACCTCTTAATCACCTAATGATATGCCCTGGACATCTTTCATGTTATGAAATATGCATCTGCAGTTCTGAGCTTTTCAGATTGGGGACATGTAGCCGTGTGCCAAGAGTTCTATGAAAACTGTGATTCATCACTCTAGAGCATCAGTTTTACTCAGTGGTACGTTGCCTAAAATATTATTTTTATATTAAAACAAAACCTAGATATAGTATGTAGGCGAGTACAAAATTTGCATGAATTTTTTAGACGATATGAGACTTCAAAGAAATATCCAGCTTGCCTCATTTTCCAGCACCATCATTTTTAAAGGCAGGTAGCCATCATCTTATGGGAGCTCAGTTGAATAGGCTGAGAGAGAAAAGACGGGGAAGAGATGTGACAATTCAGGGGCAATAGGGAACCCAAGTCCTTTCCATTGGCACAGGGTCCCTTGCCTGGTAAGCAGTAAGATGATATGAAGGGCAATGTGAATGTCTTGGTGTCATGGCTTGGCCTTTAGAGCCTGGGCCTAAGTGGGTGGCTTAATTCTAAGCTATGCCATCCCTAGCCTCCTCCTGTGTTGGCATAGCACAGTTGAAGGCTGAGGTGGCATCTGGGTAGATACAATGAGGCTGTATCTGACATGGTACTCAGAACTCACCCAGTAACTCCAGATGTGACCTGAAGTGTGCACAGCTCTGCTAATCCTGTCCCAGCTCTGCTATTAATAAGCTCTGTGACCACAGGCAATTTACTTAACTTCTCTCTGCTTCAGTTTTGTCATCTATAAGTTAGTTATAAAAGTAGCAGCTCATAGGGTCATAGGGGGCATTGAATGAGCAAAGTACAATACTTAGAGTATCACTTGGGACATAGTAAGTGTTCAAAATACGTTAATTACTATTATTATGTAATCTACAATTGCATAAGCTTCTCATGGTAAATGTATCCCACTCTTGTTTCAGACTGAGCTTGTGGCTAATTAAAACCCTTGGGTCTTTTTCAATGGAATTGTTATCAAGTTCGTATTCTCTGTGCTGTTATTAGTTTTTAATTGCATGGCATATTAATGTTCATTTTCTTGATTCTGGTCTGTTAGTCTAGCATGTAGGAGCTATCCAACAGCTAAGTTTTCCTTTCCAGAGTCAACTGCATTTCACATTTAATGACATTTATACTTTTATTGTTCCCATTTTACAGATGACACAACTGAGGGAAGGAAATTACTACTAGGTATTGTGTCCTTTGTGCCTGACGTTGGGATAGGTGCTTTGCCTACAGTTAATCCTCAGAACAAACTAAAGACACGGGTATATGATGTCATTTTACAGATGTGAAAACTGCAGCTGAATGGTTAAGCAAATTGCCCAAAGTTACCTGGCTGGCTCAGTATTTTTCCCCTACATCACACTACCCCCTAGTTTTGGGTCATCTGTAAACTTTAATGGTGTGTTTCTATTCAAGCTGTTGAAGTAGATATTTTACAGGACAAAGCCAAGGACAGAGACAAATCACTGGAGAGCCCTTTCTAGATAATCTGTGACTCTCACATCAGTTCATAAATCAATACTCTTTGTAGAGGATCATTCAACCACTGAAATTGGAATCAGATGCAGTTATTGGAAATTGAGGTCTAGAGCTTCTTAAGAAATCATAAAGAAACCTCCTTCCATCAAATCTCTGAGGGAAGGACCCTCTTGTCCCAGCTCTTTCCTTGTCCCCTCTCAGCTTGAATCTGGATGCTTATAGAGCCACATGTCCCAAATCAATCCGAGAAAATGTTCCTTTTCAAGCTGAGTGTGAGAAGCTTTCAGAGCATCCTGGGAACAGTCGGCATCTGCCTGTATTTACTCTTGCTGTTGATTCAAGCCGACAGCTGGAGCACCAGGAGCCCAGACTGCAGGCACAGGACTGCTGACAAGAGGGGGAAGAATCAATAGCAGTGGCCAGACTTGAAGAAGCCCAGCCTCTTCTTTCCCACTGTTGCCACCTTGGACTTGACAGAAGAGCAGTCAGGTCAAGAAAAGCTGAGGGCGATCTGTCTACTGCAAATTTCTCCCAGGATGGTCTTTGCCCTATTTTGTATAGAGAGAAGCAGTGGAGTAGATGGCAGCATGGAGGCTGGGCCGGCAGGTGCCAGGACTACGCCCCGAAGCCTGTGGGCTGCAGCATTGACTGCGCTTTTCCTTGGGGGATGAGGAAATAGTGGTGACCTGAGCCCTGGGCACTCTGATTAACCCTTTAACCCCCCACTGTTTGGAGAGTCCTCAAGAAGGAGGGAAGGGGGGAGTTGGGTGAGGATGCATCTAATCCCTGAGCATAAAATGATGGTCCCATCTGAGGTGGTGGTTCCCCAAATTCCCCAGTCTCGTCTCTATGGCTTCCCAGTGGCAGATGTAGGACAGCAGGACATTGGGACCTGGAATAAGCTTGATCTTTGACCTCCTCTGTTTGACCTTTCTGCAGGGAAGATGATTAGGGTAGCAACGCTGTGTCTTCTCTTTCTATCCTTCACATAGCTGCTTAAAATCCGGCAAGGTCTCCCTTTCCACTCAGAATAAAATCCAAGCTGCTCACCGTGGTGCTCGCAGCCCTGCGGGCTCTGGCCTCTGGCTCCTTCTCCAGCCTCACCTCCCACCACCCGCCCCACAGGAGCCTCCGTGCTATTCTTTGAACACGTTAAGCATGCCTCAGGGGCTTCACGCTTTCTGTTTCCTCCGTCTTATAGCTGCCAGCCTTAGCACATAAAGATACCAGAGGCCCAGCTCATATTGGATTTCAGATAAACAATAAACCATTTTTAGCATGTGTGTGCCCTGCGCAATATTTATTTATCTGAATTTCCAAAGTAACTGGGTATCCTGGGCTTTACCAGGCAACCCTAAGAGCTCTCCGAACGCCGGTCCCTCAGACGCTTCCATGGCTCATCCCCTCACTTCCTCCAGGTCTCTGCTCCTCTCACCAGAGGCCCTGCCTTCCCATCCCATCTTCAGTAGCAGCCCCATGAATCTACTCTGCAATCCCTCTCCATCTCATTCAGAACGCTTAACGCTACCTGATGGGATGTTGCTGTTCATTCGTCTGTTAGATTTGTGTCTCCCCTGGCATGTGTGGGCTCCACGAGAGCAGAGGTTTACGTCTTCACTGCAGTGTCTTCAGTCTCCAGAAGCACGGCTGCTCAGTAAACATTTGCTGAGTGATCGAATGGCCTCTTGCCATGGCGCACCCTTTATCATATGGCCCCAATGACCTCTCTGATCTCAGCTCAGGCCACTCCCCTTCCCACGGGGCACCAGCCACACCGGCCTTCCTGCAGGTCCTCAGGCATGCCAAGCCTGCTCTTGCCCAAGGCCTTGGGGCTTGCTGCCCAGTGCAGCCTCCCCTGCTGTCCATACGGTTGTTCCTCCTTTTCTCTTTGGGCTCTGAGAGGGCTTCCCTGACCTCTCTATCCCAAGTAGCCCTCTGACCCTAGACCTTTCACTCATATGACGGTTTTATTTCCTTTAAAACTCTTAGTGCTCTAGGAAAGCACGTGTTTAAGGATTGGTTGGCTTTTTCTTGTTTGTCTCCCGCACACGGGAATGGAAGTTCCGTGCAGACATCGACCATGCGTGGCTCATACAGCACTGTGTCCCCAGCACCTACCCCATGCCTGGCATAGACTATGAAATCAATCACTCCTTGTTGACTTAGTGAGTGAGGGAGTGATTTGGGGTAGGCAATGAACCCCAGCTCTGCAGGTGCCTTGGGAACTGCAGTGAGGGGGGATGACCGGCAGCTGAGGGGCGCTGAGCCCACGATCCAGCCTGGAGAGGGTGGTCGCCTCACTGTGACGCGTGTGCTTAATTAGGCAGGGCTCGCTGAGGGTGAGGACGCCAGGAAAGGGCTTCTTAGCTCACTGCTTTTCTTGGTCTCCCTGGCAGTTGGAAGCCACCTCCTTCCCATTGGAATGTGTCACTCAGGCCCAGAGATGGAGAGTGACTCCCCCTTTGCTACCTGGACAGTGACGACCTCGGAGGCTGCCAAAGGATGACGTGGACCTGAACATCCTCCTGAGCTGTCACACGAGAAAGAAGCCAGCTTCTCGTGTTTTCAGTGACTGAACGTCGGGGGTTCGTTACCCAAGTGCAGCCTCGCTAATTAATACCAGGCTGTCTCCACTGTGTCTGTTACATAGCAAGTGCTCGATAAGTGTGTTGTTGTGTTTCCTGGTGAGGAAGGTCTGTGTGTTCCTGCAAATGGAGCAGAATTGTAACTAACTGAAGGGAACCAGCTGTGTTCCTTATTTGCCTGGATAGAGATCACATCTTTCTTAACTCCCTCAGGTCATCAACATTGCGTTGTGTGGGTCCCTCTCCCTGCGTTTAAGCAGGGGACAAACACGTAAAGTGATGTTCTTCGAGACACAAGCCAAATAGAGTTTCTGAGGGATCCCCACAGTCAGAAATAGGCAGCTGCAATGGTCTCCCACTCTACCGGTGTCACCAATAAGATGCCCTGGAGGTAGGTGCCACAGCCTGATGGGCTACACTTATAAAAGATACTTGTGATGAATTTCCAAGGACTCTTTTGATGGAAATTCTTCTTAGCGGTTTGGTGCTGGATCTTCCTGGATCTATCATTTGCTTCTTTGATGAGCTTTCACTTTCAGACCGGTTTCCTGGCTCCTTTGCATTGAATGGCTCTTGGAATTTCTATAGCCTGAGGCTTAGTTGCACACTCTTAAATAAGTTTTGCATGAAGTTTGATAATTTTCTTCACGCAGTCTTCATCTCCCCTTACAATGGACCTTGATCTTGTTTTCACTACTACCACTACTGTTAGACATGGACAAATCCCTTTCTCTGTGATTCAACCAAGAGAGATTGTGTGTATTTTTTCAAAAAGGAAATTTTACTTTGAAATTAAGTAAACAAGAAAAACGAAAGAACACAGACCTTGAGTTTAGAGAGCACTGGTTTCCTGGTGGATACAGCTTACAGTCTCCCAGTTCATAGATGAATCACTCAAGAAGTATTTATGGGGCTCCTCTAAGGCCTAGCACCGGACACGGGGGATTCAAAGATAAACACTGTGTAGGCTTTGACTTCAAAGAGCTCTTGGTATATGCAAAAAACAAATGGGAAAATGTTTTAAAATATAATGTGATAAATGCAACAACGGAGGCACATAGCGATGGGATTTTTCAATACATTCAAGAAGGCCCCAGATCCCTTCCTGTATGAGGTGCTCTCTGAAGAGCCCTGTCCCATAGTCTCCCTCTTTAGTTTGACCACCACATTCTTCTTTATTCAATAAATACCTACCTTCACATGATTTAATTTGCATACCTTTATAGGGCTTTACATCTGAACAAATATAATACATCAGAAAAGGATCCCTTGAGTAGACTATATCCCCTTTTCTGAGTGAACGATAGGTTCACCCCCGTAGCCTGGGACTGCTCTTCTGGAAGAATCTGTGCCCCAAGCTGTAACTAGCCACCCCCGAGGTGCACAGCCCTCAGGTCCTCTGGTTCTCTTGGTCACCATTGTTCCCTGCTACTGGCTGTTCTCTGGCAGGAGAAGGAAGGAGCCCTGGTCAGTTCCACAAGGGACACCTCCCCTCCGGTCAGCCCACAGAAAGCTCAGAGAACCTCATTGAAAACACCATCTTCAGTCTTTGTTCCCTTGATCCAATTCTGGGCTGAAAGAAAGAACAGACCAGGGGTGGGAAAAGGAGACACAGAGGGCCCTGGCACTGAGGTGGAGGAAGGTGGGGTGACGCTGTGGAGAAGGTGGCTGCTGCCCTGGGCTTTCCCGCGCAGGTGCCACGTGGATTTGTGAGGTTCATGGGGCAAGGATGACGGCACTGTGTTGGTCTCCGGGTTTGTCCACATTTGTCTCTGCTTCCGCCACTACTGTCTTCTGGTGGCTTCCTGAAGAGAGCTGTAGATGGCCTGGGGGTGGGGACGGTAAGAATGCTCCAGAATCAGGGGAGATCCCTTTGTGCCTCCAGTTGGGGTGCTGAGCTAGGGTCCCTTAGGAGCTGATGCTTAGAATTAGCTCTCAGCTCCATGTGTGAAAAGAAGAAGGAGAAAGAACGGGCAGGAAGTCACCCACTTCTATCCATCTCAGGGAGGACCTTGGTAGGGATACTGAAAAGGCTCCTGTGGTACTGCTCCCCCCACACCCCCTCCCCCAGCTACTGACAAAAGCCCTCGTGGAAATGCCTGAGGTTTAGAGGACAGGGTCCAGGCTTGAGTTCCAGTCCTGCTGCTAACCTCTCTGAGATTTGCTTTCCTCAAACCATGAGGAGTGAAAGGAGAGAATGTGTGAAAAATGCCTCTATATTTAGATATAAATATAGAGACAATGTGTGAAAAGTGCCTCTATGTTGTACAAAGTGTTGTACAAGCGACGGATAATTCTACTACAGGTAAGTAACAGCCTTGGACACCATGTGGGAACGCTGCCCTTTGGTCTAATGGGATAAAAATCTGGAACTCTCACCAGATAATGACCTTCAGGGTCTCCCCCATCTTCCCGGGACCTCAGAAGAAGAAGGTAACAGGGGCTTTCCGCAGCCACATGGGTTGGATTTTCCGCATCCCCCACGGAGGACTTGCCTGGACGTCTCTCTGTCCTGCTCATGTCTGTTCACGAGCTCCTCTCTGGCCTTGGAATCTCCCTGACTCATGACCCAGGACAAACATTGCTTGCTCTCTGTGGCTTTCTCTGACTGTCTGAGAAGATAAATTTCTTGCTCATGTGTTTCCTGTAGCACTTTGTAGAAACCTCTGTTCTTGTCTAATCATGTCTAGTGACAGCCATTTCTTGCCTTGCTGTCTCTCTCTTTAGACTGTGAACTCTTCCAAGTCAAGGACCATGTTTTCTTTCTCAGGGCCAAAGGTGTAGGTGTGCCGAAGTGTCTTTATTTGCCCCTAGAGGAGGGCTGGGCCCCATTCCCGTGGTGTGGAAGGAGGAAGGGTTGATTGGGAAGGAGGTGTATAGTAATGTTTTTCTCTGGCTTCTCAAATACCTGGACGTAAGGAGAAGAGGAGGTCGCATGGGCAGAACCTGGGTCTTTCTTAGGATGCAGTAACTTGCTCCACAACATGTATCAATGGGAGGGAGAAATCCTCCATGAGATAAAGAATGAACCGGAATTAGAAGACTTGGATTCAGACCTTGCTTCTGTCCATTTACTGACAGTGACATGTCAGCTGTCATTTACTTGGGCTTGTCAGCCATTCCGAACCTCAGTTTACACTCTGAGGAAAAGATCCTTGTCTTGTGGTTTTGAAGCAAAGAAAGTGCAGTGCTGTTCACCAAATCCTGTCTCCGTTCCCCCTGAGCCCCCAGCCTCCCTTGGAATTAGGTGGGCAGTGTGCCTGAGTTCTGGCCAGTGAGCATAGGTGGAACTGACACCGCCGTACCTGCAGGCCTGGCGCGTGGAAACGTCCTGCAGGATCCTCCATGCTCGCTCTTTCCCTGTCTGTGCACTAAAAGTGAAGGATTTGGAGCTTCTAGGGATCGTAATGCCACAGGATGAAAGGAGCCTGGGTCCCCAAAGTCTACGCAGGATAGAATTTTCCCTCCTTTCTGCCCACTTGCATTGATCTGTGATGAGAATAAGAAATGCTTTCATTATGTTAAGCCATTGAAATGTTGGCATCATTTGTTACAGCAGTTAGCCTTCTTTGACAGGGTTTAAATGGACAAAAGTTCTGCAGAAACTTCAAAGTGCTATAATGTTACTGGTTATTGTCATGGCTTTTATTCTAGAAAATCTTTTGAGTGCACAGCTGTGGATTTTTTCCAGGCTTTATATAGAGCCTGTATCTTCTCAAGGATGAAGAGGGGGCCAGCGAGACCCTTGGAAAATATCCAGTGGTCTGACTCTCTGGAGGTGTGCATGCCTGGGTGCCAGGGGTAAGACTCCTTCCAGGAAGGGGAGCCCTGATTGGCGCTTATGCCTGGAGAAGCAGGCCCATCTCAGAATAGACTCTGGGCAGCAGTACCCAGCACAGCAGTACCCAGCACAGTGCCAGCTGTTCAAGCATCAGCTGCTTGAGGGTGAGCACTTCAGGGCTGAAAAAGGAAGTGAAATGGGATCAGTTGTCAACAGGCTTTGGGAGACCTTGTTGACCATGTGAGCCACACCGAACTCTGTTCGCTTCATACGTGGCTGCTCCCAGCAGCCAGTCCCACTTGACCCTTAACCACAGTCTCCTGACCTTGCCCAGCAGAGGCCTGACTTGTCCTTGATCTGAGCAGGGAGTGGGGTGTAACATGGATGGGTCCAGACACAGTCACCTGGGCTGTTTCTGCAAGGAAGCGATGAATAATCAGGGAGCCGCACTCCCGACTTACAGAAGGGAGAGGGAAGGAAGAGTGATGGGCAGTCATGGGCCAGTTACTTTATCGACATTACTCTTTGAATGCTTACAACAACTCCGAGTTGGCTATTATTATTTCCACTTTTACAGATAAAGAAACTAAGGTCCAGGGAAATAGAGTGAGTTGCCCAGGATCACACAGCTAGTAAATATCAGAATCTGGATTTAAACCTCAGTCTCTCTGACTTAAAGCCTGTGTTCTCAATACTATACCTTGTAGCTTTCCCAACAGTGTAGAGGTACAGTCCTGCCCCTCAGGACAGGCTGAGAAAAGTGACCCCCCTGGCTCTGTCCTGGGAGTCCTCTAGGTATTGGCCTCTCTCACTAGCAGGCCTGTCTCCTGAGTTTGGGAGAAACCCCTTCCTGTGAGCATGCGAAGCCTTGGGTCAACAGGTAGAGGCTTCCAGGTAGAGGAAGTGGGGAGGGGGCAGGGTGGGTGTTGGGGAGAAGGGAGGGGAGGGACTTGAGGGGAGAGGAAGAAAAAGAGAAGACGCTGAGAAGGTCAAACATGGAAAGGAGGAGGAGGAAGAAGTTGCCTCTCTGGAGGTTTCCATCTGGAGCCAGGTGCTCTCATTGGAGTGTCTGGGTGTCCTTCAGCATCTGAGAATCTGTGCGGATTTGATGCCCCCCTGGTACCTAGCTGGTTCTCAGTTTAGCCTTGCCCAGAAATCGAGAACAGTGAACTATTTTCAATAGAGCAACTGATCATTCAAAACCCAGCTTCACTCTGAGTCTCCTTCTGGAGCCGCACACGCCTTCAGCAGAACTTCTTTTGGACTGGCCTGGCCTGGGAGGCTGGGATGGATACCACCACGTGCTTTTCTGGCAGCTACACTGGGGCCATCTAGCCAGCTCCCCCGAGAGACGCCTGGCATAATAATGCTATATTTGTCTTTTCCAACCGTCATTCTATTAGTGTTTGTGTCTAACCCGAAAAGCTTTCAAAAACAGCCAGCACCACTCTCTGATCCTGATTGGGAGGAAAAAAAAATGCCTTAAAAAGCAAATTGCTTCTCTGGTCCCAGGCTTCTGGCTCAGGAGGCCACAGGCTGGGCCTTCCCCAGAGCTTCCCAACACCGTAGCCTCCCCAGGCCAGCTTTCCAGAGACTTTCCATGGGGCTGAGCTCTAGGAAAGGTAACGAGAATTCTGGCTAGTGGCTTGTGGAGAAGTTGCATGTTCTACATTTTTCTCAGTCTTGGAGTGAAGCAGGAGGCATGAGCAGGGGCTGAGCCTCCAGAAATACATCCTGGTGACCTGAAGATGTGCGTACATGTTCACATTAGAGAGGGAAAAAAATCTTTGATCAGAGTCTCATTAAGCCTCCTCACAAGAGAATTCCCCTGTTGTGGAAAATCGAGATTTTGCATGGTGTTTTGAAGTTAAACTGTCAGAACCACATAATTATTTTACTTTCAAAATAACCTTTTTTTTGAGGGAAGGAATGCCTTTAGTCATGTTCCTAATTTTAAGAGGCTCTGTCAAGTCTTTTTCACTGGTTGAATTATAACAAGACCAGTGAGGTCATTGTCAGTGGATTAATTATAGCAAGGTTGGTGAGAAAATTCAACCTCCTTTGATAAACACAGCTTAGCTACTTTAAGCGAATAATTTTCTACAGCAAACATTTCAACACATGTTGTCTCCTATAACAAACATTAATGATCTCATGATTATATCTTTAGAATTCTTAAACGAGTCAATATTATAGGAAAGTTCTTTGCCTTTTTTCATGAACAAACTTAGATGGAAACCCAATTTTATGATGACAAGATGCAGAAAAAGTATGGATTTAACCTAAATTTTGTGTCTGATATGTAAATATTTTCTAACCTTTTCCACCTGTCTAAGCAAAGGCCCATGCTAACTCCAGGTTTTGCATCCTCAAAACACTTGTGTCAATAGCTTCTTTATTTAAAGTTTTTTCTTAATTTTTTTTCATTAGGTGCCACTTAATTAAAGCTGAATAAAATAATTTATTTACTTATTTATTTTCCATATCCAGCTGCTATTTGCTGAGCAAGTTACTCTGCAATACAATGGGGTAGAACTGGAAAAAGCTGGAAGCTTGTCTTGGAAGGAAGAAATGCAGGGGGGCAGCTTTCTTCAAATTTGACCCTGTCTTGTGTACCCCCGAATATGGAGGACTTCCTTGTGAGCGGGCAAACCCTAGAGACCACTGGAACATAGCATCTTAGAATGAGAAGGTGCAGTATGGGGTTTTTTGTCTAATCCTGTCCCATGTATGATTTTGTCTGAACTGTGTCCATAGTGGGACTGCCTATGAGCACAGCACCCGGCCTGGGGCCTGGCACACAGTGGATGCTTAATAAGTATTGAATAATTAGATGGATCAGTGAGCAACCTCTCTAGCCAGAGGCAGAGCTCACCACCTCCCAAGTTGCCTGCAGTGTCTGCGCCCCAGAGAACAGATCTATTCCCTCTAACCGTAGCTAGCTATGTCTCTTGCCCGTGGGTATCCCATCTGTCTCTTCTGGGCCCAGGATATTGAGTGACAGTGGGACAATTAGGAGGAGAGTGATCCCACATCATCCTGCTGATCATCCTGGAGATGGAATAGATGGAATGTTGGAGGACAGGCTGGAAATACTCTGGCTGTGGTGTGTTAACCACTTCTTATACCAAAGAGCTCAAAGCTTTGTCCTTCTCATCACTTCATGTGATCTCCTGATTTCCCACAGAAGGGCAAAATGGTTCTGTTTCACTAGACCAGGAGTTGGCACATTTTCTTTTTTTCTGTAAAGAGCCACAGAGCAGGTATTTTAGGATTTGTGGGCCATACAGTTTCCATCACAACCACTTAATCGAGCCACTGTAGTGTGAGAGTGGGCATAAACAACAGGTAAACAAATGAGCGAGGTTGTGTTTCAATAAAACTTTATTTGTAAGGACAAGTCCACAGGCTATACTTTTCCTTAGACTGTGAGGTCGTGAAGCAGAGTGTGTCTGCTTTTGTCTTGAGAAGGAGCATTCAGTATTGGTTGAGAGCATGGTCTGGGATCAGACAGTGCCCCTCTGCTTCCTAGCTGGGAGACATAAGCACGGTACTTAAGTTCTCTGTGCCTCAGTGTCCTCATATGTAAAGTGAGGATAATAGTAGCGTCTACCTCATGGGGATATTGTGAGAATTAAATGAGATAATATAAGCAATGTGCTTAGAACAGAGTCCGTACCTAAAAAGCAGGTAGTAAATGTCAGCTATTCTTAGTTCAATCTCCAATACTTAGCACAACCCTTGGCACAATGAAGATGCTCCATAAGTATTTCTGTCATGAATCTGAGGCCCAGGAAGGCAGAACATCTCATGAGGCCCCAGCGTGGGATGGGAGTGGCACCGCGTCACGGCCCACAGAGCTGACTTCCAGACTTCCCTGTCGTGTCTTCCCGAAGCCTTCGAAGCTGTGACAAGCTCTGGTTGTGAAGACGTCAAGTTATTTGTAGTCTCTTCATTCTCTATCGGTCAAGCCTTCGCTCTCCCAAACCCTGGAAACCATCTTCCCTGAGGGATGAGGGTTAGGGGAAAAAAACCTTGGCCTTCCAGGCTGTTCTGTGTGTGTGTCCATCCTCTACCTCTTCAGCGGCCTCCACACCACCTTTCCCAAAGTCCGGAACAGTAGCGGTGACGGGGGAGTGGGATGAGGTCTGGGTAATTGGGCGACTGTGAGCAGAGCAGAAGGGCGCACAGTCCAGGAGGGGGAGGTCTCACACTTAGTTGAGGGCTGGCTGCCACACCCGCCCCACACCTCCTGGAGGCGCTTGGGTGGGGAGAGCCAGCGGGTGGGGGCCTTCATTTCTGAAACGTGAGGAAGGGTGAATTTCCCAGCCCACTCAGCTTGCAGGGGCTGGCCACCTTTGCACCTGCCGAGCTGTTGATGATCCCCTTTCTTCCGCCTCTCAGTTACTGTTTATTCAGCACCCCGCCCCCTCGCCTCAGCCACCACCCCCAGAGGATGGGAGCAGAAGGCGAGGTGGGTGGGCTCTGCCCCTCCTGCAGGGTGCTGGCATCCACCCTGGGGGGAAGCCTTAGGCAGCGGACAGATTGCAGAGGGTGAGTGGGGGGAGAGCCCCGGACACTGGGATCTGCAGGGAGGCAGGACGCGGGTGAGCTTCCGGAGGCCGCGTGTGAGTGGCGCTGGGAGCACTCTCCTGCAGGGGACACCGCCTGTGTGAAGAGCAGGCCCAGTGCCTACCCCCAGCTTCACAGAGGCGAGTCCCCCCTCTCTCCAGGGCAGACTCACACTCACCCTAGGTGGGGCTGCGGTTCCACGCTCCTCCAGTGCCCCGTGCAAGGCGTTAACAGGGTCCCTGCTGTGTTTTCCATGTAGGGCCCGACCCTCCCTCCCTCTTAAAGCTCACCAAGGGTGGGCTTGCAGCTCGTGAAATGCCAGGGAGCTTTGCTCTGAGGTGGCTGTGACTGCTACACACCAACGCATCTCACCTGAGGCGACGTGTTTGTGGCCAGCTGTGTCTGTATCCAGGGAAGGACACTGGTCACGTGCTTCCCGGTGGGCTCCTCTGCAGGGCCCTGGAGTGAGTGTCCCCTCACATTTTTGCACCCTTGCTGCCTCACGTGCCTCCCCTACTTCCTGCCCTCCTCCTTTCTGAACTGAAGGCCCCATGCAGCTGGACCACCAGCTGGGCCCCCCCAGTGGGCCTCATGGGGCAGAGGGGAGGCACTGCCACGGTGGCTTTGCTGCAGCTGGAGGACGGCTGCCACAGGGCGGTGGGGGCGTGCAAAGTTCACTCACTCTGGTTTGGGGTTCATGAGGTCCGTGTGACCAGGGCTGAATGATCGCCCAAGCTCTGGCCACTGCTTCTTCTTCATTTCTTCCCCAAATCTCAGAAGAGCAAGGCACAGGCAGGGGAAGAGCCTACAGAGCTTGGGAGAGAGGGACTGTGAGTTCGGGTTTTGCCTTGAAAAGGAAATGGTTTGTCTTTGCCCCTTGATGCCCTGACTGGTGGACTACAAGCAGCTCAAGTATTTCTCTTCCCCGTCTCCAGCAGGGCCTCCTAATCTGGGGTCACTGAACGTTGCATGGGCTTTGGGAAGACTGTAAACACCTGAATTGGCATGTAATGTGTGTGCTTGTGTGTGTGTGTGTGTGTGTATGTGTGTACATTTTCCTGGGGACAGGCCTGCAGCTTTCATCAGATTCTCAAATAGGTCAGTAGTCCCCAAAGGGTTAAGAAACACTGATTTGTCTATTGAAGCAGAAAATTGTTCTGGGGAATTTTGGCTGAAGAGTTTCTTATCTAAGGATAGAGCTTTGTCTTGGAGATAAGTGGAAACAAGGGACTGAGCCGGGGGACTTGTTAGAGCCATATGGCCTATGTCCCTGGGTCTCAGAACTCTCACTGTGGGGTGTTTGAAAGTTCTTGTCACACTCACCTTTGCCTAAATATTTATTATTTTTATCCTTAATCACTGTGTTACTAAAACAGAACAAAACAAAATAAAAAACATCAACTTACCTCAAGAGAATGGGAAGACAAGCCAAAGACAGAAGGAAAAATATTTGCAAAAGACACATCTGATAAAGGACTACTTAAAATATACCAAGAATTCATAAAACTCAACAAGCAGAAAACGAACAACCTGATTAAAGAATGAGTGGAAGACCTGAAAAGACACCTCACCAAAGAAGATACAGAAAGCAAATAAGCATATGTAAATATGCTGCACCTCATGTTATCAGGGAAATCCAAATTAAAACAACCATGAGATACCACTACACACGTAGGAGAATGGCCCAAATCCAGAACACTGACAACACCAAATGCTGGCGAGGATTTGGTGCAACAGGAGCTCTCGTTCATTGTTGGTGGGAATGCAAAATAGTACAACCATTTTGGAAGACGGTTTGGCAGTTTCTTATAAAACTAAATACACTCTTACCATATGATCCAGCAATCATGCTCCTTGGTATTTACCCAGAGTTGTTGAAAACTTATATCCACACAAAAACCTGAACATGGATGTATACAGAAGCTTTGTTCATAATTGCCAAAATTAGGAAGCAACCAGGATGCCCTTCAATAGGTGAATGGATACACTGTGATATATCCAGACAATGGAGTATTATTCAGCACTAAAAAGAAATGAGCTACCAGGTCATGAAAAGACATGGAGGAAATATACATGCATATTACTAAGTGAAAGAAGCCAATCTGAAAAGGCTAAATATTGTATGATTCCAACTATACAACGTCATGGAAAAGGAAATCAGTGGAGACAGTGAAAAGATCAGTGGTTACCAGGGGGTGGGGAGGGGTGAATAGACAGAGCACAGAGGATGTTTAGGATAGTGAAAATACTGTTTTTAGCCTGCTTTAGAATTACCTGGAAGGCTTGTTAAAGCACCGATTACGAGGTCCCATCTCTGGAGTTTCTGATTCAGTAGGTCTGGGGTGGACCCCAAGAATGTGCATTTCTAACACATTCCCAGGTAATGATGATGCTGTTAGTCTAGAAACCACACTTTGAGAACCACTGCTCTTTACCAAATATTTCAATATTTTAATAACTTGCACACCCCTAGTTGAATATCAGGCCTGGGAGTAAGAAATACTTTCACTTCCATTTTACAGATAGGCAAATAGAGGCTTAGAGAGGCGCGGTAACTTGCTGTGGATCATACACCCAGCAGATGATGCAGGGCCCCTGAATTCAGTCTTCCTGACCCTGAAGACTGGCTTTCTCCATAAGCTCCAGTCTCCCAGCACTTTTTGCCAGCAGAGGTCTTGGCAAGGAGCCCCCAGGCCTGTGACAGGCTGGAGGTGAAGCCAGAGGCAATCTGGAGCCCTGCCGACTCTCCCTGGGGCCCACTCTCTCTTGGCCGGCCTGGGGAATGCTCCTGATTCCTGAGTGGCTTGGCACTTGCTTCCCCAGGCCCCTCCCTCCCAAGCAGCAGCTGTGAAGTTGACGAATTTCACTAAACTGTGATGCCTCCTCAGGAGCCTGTTCCAGGATGTGCTGTGATGGCTTCCTGAGAAGGCGACAGGCACGTGGTCTGCAAACGAGCCTGTCGCTCCCTCGCTCAGCACAGCAGCTGCTCAGAGGCAGTGTGGGCCCTGAGCTGCCGGCCCGGGGGAGCCTATTAGAGCCACAACACTGAGAAAAGCACAGCAGAAATGCTCCATTAAGTCTGGTGGGGGGTCTGCTTAACAATGGGACAGGCACCAGGGGTCCCAGCTCTGCTCCATCCTGCCTCAAACTCCAGCCTGGCTCTCCCTCGCCCTGCCCCTCAGTCTCTTCCCAAAGGAGATCTGGGCCTGAGTGACTCGAGTTTCTGGCTGGAGTTGATAAGAGTGTGGCTGGACAGGTGTGGCCAGAGCCCAGGTGGGGAGCAAATCCAAAGGAAGTGTTCTCTACACTGCTTAGGCGGGGTTGGGCCCGCTATCTGCTGTGCTCAAATGGCCCCAAGCGGGCTTAAAAGGTCTGCATAAGCTTCTACCCCAGCACATCTTTCAAAGAGTGACCTGTGTCATTGGTGGGTGTGCACAGAGCTTGGACATGTGGGCTGGATGTCTGTGTGTGTGTGTGTGTGTGTGTGTGTGAGGTACCTTGAGAAGGAGTCAAAACCCAGCGTGGGAAGAGGTAGAAGCAGTCTGGTGGGTAAAAGTCATCTTTCCCCATAACTCCATGTGCCAGAGCAGACCTCCAAGGAGCCGGAAAATTCTAGATTCAAACTTTCCAGGCTTAGGAAGGTGTATTTGTCAAGGATAGAGTATATCCTCATCTCACGGTTCTTGGCCCGTGTTAGGGGTGTACCCAAGTGAAGGTGGTGATGAGAACAGGCTCAAAAGCCTCCCTGAAGCTGCCAGGCCAAGCACCACGCTTTCACAATCTCCTGCACAGTGTCAGAGAAAAGGGCAAAACTGGGTAATGCTCCAGGCCTTGAGGAAAACACTCACTTGTCTTCCGGGTTGAGAATGATGACACGGGTGCTGATGAGCTGGCCGGAGCCCTGTGACCCACGGCCTTGTGAGGAAAAGGCCCTAATCTAGGTATACCCTCCTCCACCTTTGATCATGACCTTGGCCACACCGTTGACCCAAGTTTCTCTCCTTTTATAATCTGGTGCTTTTATGTCTTCCCCTTTCTAGCTGTTCTCCCTGTGTGCCCCCCACTCTCACCCCACCACAGACAGACCATGAATTGTACAGTCCGTCTCAGGAGGGAGCAGGTCACCGGGGAGGAAGCCTCTTTCTCCTACATGGGAAAGACCTCTGCTGGACTTGGCAGGGTTAAGAGTGGTGCTGCCAGGCGCTATTTACAATAGCCAGGACATGGAAGCAACCTAAATGTCCATCAACAGATGAATGGGTAAAGAAGATGTGGTACATACATACAATGGAATATTACTCAGCTGTAAAAAGGAATGAAACTGGGACATTTGTAGAGACATGGAGGGACATAGAGACTGTCATACAGAGTGAAGTGAGTCAGAAAGAGAAAAACAAATATTGTATATTAACACATATATGTGGACTATAGAAAAATGGTACAAATCAACCGGTCTGCAAGGCAGAAATAGAGACACAGATGTAGAGAACAAACGTATGGACACCAAAGGGGAAAGCGGAGAGGGTTGGTGGGGGAACGAATTGGGAGACTGGGATACCAAATTGTACACTCTAAATACATGCAGTTTATTGTAAAAAATAAACAAATAAAAAGTTTAAAAAAAAAAAAAAAAAGAGTGGTGCTGCCAGAGGGTTTATCTGGGAAGGGGAGTAGGAAAGAGAGTCCACCCCTGTGATTCCCAGGTGGCCTCACTATTGGCAAAGAGTGGGAGAAGAGGAGAGAGTATGAGAAGTCCCTTCGTACATTTATCAGAAAGCACGCATGCCTTGGAAGGACTTTCCTGGATCGTGATCTTGACCTTGGTCTGTGCCATCTCTATATGTATTTCTCTCTCTATTCATCTGTCTCTGTATCTATTACCTCTCTCTCTCTTTTCTTTTAACTAAATATGGGGTTTTAGCATATTTACTGAATGCTTACTGTATTCTAGTCTGTGTGCTGTGTTATTGCCTTGCTCAGTCCTTATAAGAACTACTGTGAAGTATCATCCCCATCTTATAGACGGAGAAACGGACTTTCAGAGAGGAAACAATGGGCCTGAGGGCGCATAGCTCAGAAATGGTAGAGTTGGGACCCAAGTCCGTGTCATCTGACTTTGAGTTTTGTGTTTTGGTGCTGTTGCTACTGAGGGAAGGTTATCCCTAGGTGCTTTTTTTTTTTCAAATCAGGAAAGAGAAATGCTGCCTGCAGTGTTTGCTCATCTCTCCCCAGCAGCATTCCCAGGGGTCCTGGTTCCCGCCTCTGAGGAGCGTGACAGGAGCCAGGCACTGCCTCTCGCTGAGCTGCCTGCAGACTCGGCCCATCTGCTGACGCAGAGCCTTGCCCCCCCCCCCCCCCCCCCCCCCCCCCCCCGCACTGCTGTCTGGGTGTGCCCTGCAGTCAGACTGCACAGGCCGGCTTTGACAAAGTGACAGAAGCTGTAAAAACAGCTGTTTGACATTCCCTGCTGCTTTTAAAAACAAAACAGCCAACAAAGAGGTTGAATGAATGCAGAAAGTACCCTTGTTTTCATGTGAATGCAGATAGTTTTACTTAAAGAACATTTATTTTCCCCTTTCCTTGCTCTTGCCCCTAATTATTTACATACCCAATCATCCCCCCACCCCCCTGCCTTATTCCCTCTACCCTTCCCTCTCTCCCTTCCCTCCTCCCTTCCCTCTTCCCTTCCATTAAAAAAAAGCTTCCTGCTTCTGTTTCTGTCTTCTTTCTTCTTTTTTTTAAATCTTGTCTCTTTTTTTAAAATACATTTACCCATTCATTCATTTATTTACTTTATTTATTTTTGGCTGCGTTGGGTTTTCATTGCTGTGCACAGGCTTTCTCTAGTTGCAGAGAGCAAGGGCTACACTTCCTTGCGGTCCACAGGCTTCTCATTGCGGTGGCTTCTCTTGGTGCTGAACATGGGCTCTAGGGATGCGGGCTTCAGTCATTGTGGCACATGGGCTCTGTAGTTGTGGCCTGTGGGTTCTACAGCACAGGCTCAGTAGTTGTGGTGCATGGGCTTAATTGCTCCAAAGCCTGTGGGATCTTCCCGTGTCCTCTGCATTGGCTGGCGGATTCTTAACCACTGCACCACCAGGGAAGCCCTCTATGTCTTCTTTCCACTTAGATTTTCTTCTCTTCAAGCGTACTCTTTGGCTCTTTCTCTTTGCTCCTTGTTTTTTGTATCTTCCCTGGTTTTGTGTATTAATTCATCTCTGTAAGTTTTGGGAACGTCCCATCCCAAATGTGTAGATTTATGAATTCCAGTGTTAGTTTTATGATATCCAAGGTGGCTTCAGTTAGCCCAAGGTGGGGCAGGAAATTCTAAAAAAAAATGAACCACCCCACTTACCATCATTTAATTTAGATAAAGGAAAGTCTGCATGAAAGTCTGCATGAAAGCACAGGGTATTTGGAGTAAGTGGTGGTCTGCTCCAGTCACTTCCATTGCCTCCACACACAGGAGTAGGGAGAGTTGCTCCTGTTTTCAGACTTTTACTTTGGGATTGTTGATGAGGATGCAGGATGCTCTGGACTGTGGTTCCTTTATGGTTCAAAAGCGTAGTCCTGTCCAACCAACTGTTCCTCACACAGACTCTCCTTCCCTACAGGGAGAGGAGTTTTGGATTTCGAGGTACACACAGGCAGGAATAGGTAAATCACATGCAGACAGGAATAGGTAAATAGCTGAACAATCAAATGCAGTTTGACTAAGCTTAACATGCAAGACAGACTTTTGCATCATGTGGTCAACCTTGATCCCTGGAATCACCGGATTCTTCTTCTGGAATGCAGGTTTTCATTCCTATGAAGGTTATCTGCTCCCCTGGAGTCCTTTTAGGTTCCCTTGAATATTGCCTCTTTATGTCTGTGCCCTACATTAAATGCCACTAGTGCCACGCCCTACCTCCATCTCCCTCTTCAGTCCCTTCTTTCCTGTATTCTCTCCAGACAGAACTATTTCCTTCAACTGTTATCTTCCTGGTTGCCCATTGCAATTTATTCTCTATGGTTCCTGATCCCTTATTCTAATTGTCTTCTCTCCTAAACTGATAAGAAGTTTCCTTTCTCTTTCTCCTTTTTACCTCTTGTTGTCTATTATCCATCAAGGCCCTGATGGTTCATCTCAGATTTGGCATTGAGGGAGGTGGGCTGTGTGTCACCCCGTGCATGAGATGACCTTGAGTCTGCAGTGAGAGATGACTAAGATTGCTGCTGGCATGGAGAACTCAGTCAGATCTATGGAATGCAGGCTTTCTACTCCTTCCTCCCCAGATTGGATCTTCAAACATACCAATTACAGGATGGAGAAGCTTTGAGCATCTCTATTGATTCCTGCCTTGAGGAGGAGAGAAAGTGTTGGCTGCAGGCAGGTAGAGTATTTTAAAGAATCCAGGAAGGGCTGGGCTATGTGTTCACAGATATGTCTTCAACCTCACCAATGAAACAAGTTTTCCTCCTCCTTTGGGGAGAACCGGAAGGAAGTAGAAAGAGGATGAGGAGGGTTTTGCTGTTTCCTCCCAGGGGATAGAGTAGAAAGCTTCTTTCTCTATGGAAATGTGAGGCGTAGGCTATAAATAGCCACCTAACATTTGGTTGTTGGACAGGGAATAGAAAGGGGCTGTGTAGAGGGCAGTTGTGATGGCATGTCACAGTTCCCAAGAGACTGGGAATTTTTGGTGTCTTCTTCTAATATTTTCCTTGTTCAGGCAAGAGTAGAAACTGAGGTCCTCCTAACCTACCTTTGTTCTCATCCCCTCCATCTCTCACCATAAGGGTCCTCATGCATTCTGCCCACTTGTCCATGCTCTGTCCATACCTTCTCCCAAAAGTATCCCTTTGGCCACTCTTTAGGTCTGGGTGTCTCTGTGTTGGTGGCACTGTACCTCCTTGGGAATATGGGCCTGAGGAGGAGGCATGTAAAGGGCAGAGAATTCCAGTGTCCTAGATACCCAGAGTGCGGTCTAGAAGGGAGATCATAGACTCCCAGTGGGCATATCTCTTAGCCTTGTGGTCCCCTCATCTCGTGGGGAGGGGCATAACCAGGAGGAGGAGTGGGCATCAGGGGTCTACACTGTAGAGCCAAGGACAGAGGCCCTGGTTGTCCAGGTTCAGGGGTGGGTCTGTACATACCCAATATAGGCCCTATAAATTTGATTTACCTTACACCCATCGCTCTGGGTTTTGCTAACTTCCTATTCCTGGAGATGTTGTTCCTGTTGGGAGATGGCAAGGGCAGAATTGTAACCACAAGTGTGATTGGAGACCTAAGACCTTTTCTTCACTTTTATCACCTTTCTGATTCCAGCCAAGAATGTGTCGTGATTCCAGAACACACTCAGCAACAATGTGTTAGATCTATTCTGGTTTCTGCATTGATTCACAATGAATAAAAATTAAGTTGGTACTAAATTTTATGGACTCCTTAAAAAAAATTCCTCCTCTTTGAGCTTTAACTAGATACTGTCTGTGAGAGCCAAAGGCAACTTTTAATTAGCATCTTATTACTACAAAGAGAAGAACCTTGATAATTGCCCGGCAACCTCAAATTGCAACCTTCTCTCACCCTGCAGCACGACTCTAAGTTCATGTCTTTGCATATTCTACCCATCTTTTAGGGCTCCCTTCAAGGCTAACTTTTATTAGAAAGTCTGTGCTGGTCATTGCGGCCCTAACTCTCCTTGTCTGACCTCCCGCTTATGTGCCAAAACATGACATCCCTCACCCTCGCCCCCATCCCAGGTTGTCTTGTGTTAGTGATGAACTCTACATGTATGTGTTCTGTCTTCCTATTAGGTTCTCCAGGTAAGTAACTAGAGGGTAAGAAAAACATCTCAGGGGGTTCTTATTAATCATGTGACGTTCCTTATATTTTAATGGGTTCCCAAGTATGAATGAAGAAGAGAAGTGAGAGAGTTAAAGCACCAAGTAGTAGTTACTCACATCACTTACAGGATGTGGAAGAAGCTGTTCTCTGGGGTGATGGTTCTCAAGCTTTAGTGGTCCTCAGACTCACTGAGCAGCTTGTAAAAAATGCAGATGTCCAGCCACATTGACTCAAATTCTCCCAGGGATTCTGGTGCAGACCAAGATTTGAGAATGACTTGCAAAACCAACTCTGCAGATAGGAAATAGCAGATAAATTTTTTCAAAAGACAGTTTTTTTTTTAAGGCAAAGAAGTTTCCTAATGAATGTGGAAAAAACACATGCAGAATACATTCTGAGAACACAGACACACGCACGTACACACAAATAAGTTGTAACTAGCAAGAATATTTACAAATGTCAAATGGAAAATTGGCTGTTTAATTTGAGCTGGTAGATTTAATTCATTTGTAATTGATCCTAGGTTTATTTTCAGCTCTGGCCTGTTTGCAGTTGACCTTCCTAGCTTTCTTCCAGCTCTCTGCTCTTTCTGTAGTTTTGCTCATTCGCTGTTGGATTTTTATAGTCCTGGGGAACACACTTAGACTGCCCAGATCAGCCTTCCTCACTCTGGTTGTTCAGGACTCCGCCTGCCTTCCACCTGCCACCCGAGGTCTTGATGTGTAGGACTATTCTCATACTCTACTCCTTTAATCAGGGTTTAAGAGGCAGAATTAAACATTTAAAATAGTCTCATAATTCCTCATACTTATTTAAGAAACCAAAGTATAAAGTAAACAAATAAATGTATGGCTTATTCCATTTCCCAACTACCTCAAAATATCTTTTCGACGCTGGAGACAAGATTAGAAAGCAATCTCTGAAGTTGAAAAAAACAGCATGAGTTTAGAATACACGTAACTCATCCACTATGAGTTTGTCAATGTATTTCCAGTGAGTTTAGACCAATTTGCAAATCTCCTCAAGAAACAAGGATGTCTCCCACGTCTTCCTAAATTAAAATGTGATGTGAGGAAAAGTCGTATAATTAATTGTAACATGTTTAAAGCCATGTTGTCAAACAGAAGGTTGGGCGCTGTCTTGGGTCCAGATACAAAGGAACCCCAAGTAAGACTTTTTTCAGCACATGCACCTGTTATTCCATCTCCTTTGTAGGTATATTCTTGGAATAGAGAAGGGCTATACTCAAATAGTACATATGTTCCAGAACAGGACAAGATTTCTAATAGAAACTTTCAAATTTCAGAGAACACCATAATTCAAAAAGACATGTGCACTCCAATGTTCATGGCAGCACTGTTTACAATAGCCAGGACAAGGAAGCAACCTACATGTCCATCAACAGATGAATGGATAAAAAAGATGTGGTACATATATACAATGGAATATTACTCAGCTGTAAAAAGGAATGAAACTGGGACATTTGTAGAGACATGGATGGACCTAGAGACTGTCATACAGAGTGAAGTGAATCAGAAAGAGAAAAACAAATATCTTATATTAACCATATATGCAGAATATAGAAAAATGGTACAAAACAACTGGTTTGCAAGGCAGAAATAGAGACACAGATGTAGAGAACAAACATATGGACACCAAGTGGGGAAAGCGGGGAGGGTTGGGGGGGAATGAATTGGGAGATTGGGATTGCCATATATACATTACTAATTAGGAAAAAAATACCAAATTGTACACTCTAAATATGTGCAGTTTATTGTATGTTAACTGTATCTTAATAAAAGTTCTTAAAAAAAAAGAAGCTTTCAAATTTCAAATTCTATACTTGGCTTTTTTTTTTGAAGTTTTTATTGTAGTATAGTTGATTTACAATGTTGTGTTACTTTCTGCTGTACAGCAAAGTGAATCAGTTATACATATACATATATCCAGTCTTTTTTAGATTCTTTTCCCATATAGGTCATTATTGAGTAGAGTTCCCTGTGCTATACAGTAGGTCCTTATTATATACTTGGCTTCTTAACCTGGCCCAGTGGATTTTAATTTGTTTATATTTTGTCTCAGATTTCTTATTCCTCACTAGCTTTTCCACACTTTTGTAATTATTCTGATTAACCATTGCTTTAACTTCTGTTCTGAGATTGGCCTTTGAAACTAGTTTCACTGTCAACCTCATAGAAACAGACATTAGAATGGTTGTTGCCAGGCCTGGGAGGTTGGGGAAACAGGGAGAGGTTGGTCAAAGGGTACAAATTTCCAGTTATAAGATGAATAAGTTCTGAGAATCTAATGTACAGCATAGTGACTACAGTTAATAATACTGTACTGTATTGTATACTTGAAATTTGCTGAGAGTATATTTGAAATTTGGGGAGATCTTAAGCATTCTCACCAAAACAAGGGGGAAAAAGTAAAAAGGTAACCATGTGAGGTGATAGATGTGTTAATTAACTTTTAAATTAATGATTAATGATTGTGGGAATCATTTCATGATGTGGACATATATCAAATCATCATGTGGTACACTTTGAATATATCACAACTTTGTTAATTGTACCTCAATAAAGCTTGCACCCTCACAAATACAGTTTTAGTGTCTCTAAAGACATTCAACTCCCTTTGCCCTGATTCCTCACCCACCACATACCAAGCCTCGTGAAGAGGGGCTCCTTGGAGTCTCTTGGAAAGAAGGCAGGGTGGTCAGCTTTTACTTCCAGTTCTAGAAATGCAAACCTTTTGAGAGCTGAATATGCCTTTGTAGCCTCAGAGCAGGTTATACAAGGAGAAGAGCCCCATTTGGAAGCAAGTGTTGGCCACACCTCAGCATGAAGAGCCATGTACCATCTTCTCCTCAGTCATCAGACAGGAAACAGTTTACAGAGACTGAGGTGCCTGTAGGTCTAATTAGAAGAAAAGAAGCAAAGGGGACAGTGCCAGCCAGATAATGAAATAATAGCAAGTATTTAAAAAATAATGAAACAAATAATTACTAATTATCACTCATAAATAATTATTTAAAAACAATAACCAGGCATTACTCTATGCATTTTACATATATTGTTTTAATTCTCAAGAAAATTCTAGAAGATATGCACTAATATCATCATCATTATACAGATAAGGAAACTGAAGCACAGAGTGGTTAGGCAACCTATCTAAGGTCACACAGCTACTAAGTAGCAGAACTGGGACTCCAACTCTGATTCCAGGGTGCACACTTTTGACCAGTATGTTAGACTATCTTCTGTGTAACATGGAATAGTGAAAAGCCGACATTCAGTGTTGTGAAAGGTCTAGCGATTAGCTACCCTGGATACTAGGCTTAGGATACCATGACCAGTTCAGGTCCCAGCAGGTGCTGGGCTGTTGCTGCTGGAACTCCCTGCCCTAGTCACAATGGGCCCTGGAACCAAGTAGGCCTGAGGCCACAGGTGAAGGACAGCAGTGCCTGGGACAGATCTAGGAAGGACACAAGCTGATAGTCTCTTCGTTTCCTCACTTCATTTTAACTTTGTACAAAACAGCCCAGATTGACTGCTTGAAACCAGAGTTCAACAGTCTCAAGGGCAGTGCCAACATTTCTATTTAAAAGGGGCTTACAGATGATAATCCGTTTTAGAAGAGGAGGCAGACTAGGGGACTTGTCTTGGAGCTATTTTGAACAGTAAGTCCTGGTTCTACTTTAAATAGTATGTTTGTTAGGCATAGCTTGGGGGCTGATGCTGATTTGGGGGGCCTAAATTTCCTTCCTCAAGCCATTCCCAGCCTGCCCTGGTGTGAGCTGGGTGTGGCTATTAATGTGTTCTGAAGTTCAGTTTCATCCCCGTGTGTGCAGTGCGACGGCAAGCTTGTGCCCTCAGAGTTGTAGAATAGTCAGGCAGTCCTGGAGCCCCAGAAGGTCGGAGCTTCTCTTCTGAGAAGCAGGGGCATGGCTAGTGTGTCTGAAATCTACCCGGCTAGAGAACCTAACGGGGAGAGCTGAGGAATCTGCACTCTGGGATGGGAGTGTGCTTAGTGATCAAGAGCGGATAAAATTCCATTAGAGGTAAATGTTGTCAGAGAGCAGGCTGGAAAGATATATTTTAAGCTGAGAAATTACTTAATAAATTCAGACCAACACTCTGTGACATTTCCCACAAGACTTTAATGCTGTTTACAAATTCCAGAGAACACCCTGAGTCGTTTCTGGCATGGGCTTATGATTTATTTCAAAGGAAAATGGGACAGAGTGTGTGGGTTTGTGTTTAATGTGAAAAGGGATTTGGAGATGAAAAGTCAACTGGCATGAAAGATTGCAGGGCAAATGCAAAGTAGCAAAGCCTGTGGGTGGCCTTGGAGCATGTAATAGGGTATTGAGAAGGCAAAGGGCCTCTTACCATTCCAGTGATAATCAAATAGTTCCATTTGCACAGGCCAGTAATGCATTAAAGAGGATGGGTTTGGAGGGAAAGTTAGATCCAAGGTTTCTGAAGCACTTCAATCCCAAAGACTTTCATATCAAGAATAGGCAGAGCTTCTGCTCTAAGGACGGAAGCCAGTTATAGTTTATTCTCCACCCAAGTCAATATTTAGAGGACATGACCTTCATCTGCAGCGAGATGGACCAAAGGAAGGCATTTCGAAAGAAAATAAGACCTTGGACTAAGAACGGGAAGGAAGATCTGGGAGCAAATTTTTCGTGTCTGATGCTCTGTATTTCTTGGAAACACAGGGATGGATTAAGTGAACTTGTGACTTAATCTCTGTGCGGTACAGAGACCACACAGGGGTCAGGGGACGTATCCTCAGTCAGGTGCTGGAGCCGTCCAGGGCACAGTGGGTTCAAGCACTGGATGATGAGGGAGGCAGCCATGTGGGGCCAGGCTGGCTGGGAGGGGACAAAATGAAGAAGGATCTTTCTTGCTTTCCGTCTCTCCCTTTCTCCTCAAGAAACTCCCAGGCCCATTCATCTTGCTTGCCATGGAGTATGTGGTTTGAATGGGAAACGAGGACAGTGACATCCCCCATCTCTCTTGAAAAAAAAAATGACATTCCATTTGGTTTTGGAAAATACACAATATTCCACTTATAAAATATTCAATCACTGTCATTAATCCTCCCGCCTAGGCTGGCCCTATCCCACTTAGGCAAGAGCTGCAGACTTTGGCTGTGGCCACAGGCCCAGGAACCACTGAGACTTTTCTTGTGTGGACGATATCATTAGAGGCTCGAGGGTCCTCTGTTCCGAGAGTTGAGCTCTCCAGGGTGAGGGTCTGGGTCTGCAGGGGCCTTCAAAGCAATCTGTAGGCTTAAAGGCAAAGGGCTCCAACTGGCCTGGCCTCTTGTGATTGGGCTGAGGATTTATAGAGAAGTTCTGGGCCTTGACCAATTAATTCCTCTTAATGTAACAAAGGGGCAACAGCTCCGAATGTCCTATTCCACTCTGCAAAGCTCAAATGCTGGAAGAAGAGGACCATCTCCCCATCCTGGGCTGGCCTGCCACTCTTTTTCTCCTTCTTCAAGCTTTTCTCTCACACCTTCCTCTTCCGTTCTTGTTTTTTTTCCTTATTGTTTTAACATTTACTTATTAATTATTATCATTAAAAAAAATAATCATAGAATCCCAACATGTCAGAGCTGGAAGAGACTTCAGGAAACACCAAGTCCAATCCCCTTATTTGACAAGGGATGAACCTCAGGCCCAGAAAGGGGAAGTTAGTGGATGTTTCCCCCAAAACTTCAAAGCAACAACTTCCTCTTCCATTCCCCACACCCTCCCTGCAGAGGAGTAGTTCATTTGCCAGGAACCTAGGCTCATTGGCTGGGAAGCGCTCCTGGCCTGGCCTTCTAGACAAACCCTACCCCCTGCTGCAGTCTCAGGTGACCAACCAAGGCCCACAGTGGGCGAGCTGGCAGATGGCCAGTCCTTTCCACTTCCTGGGACAGTTTTCCGGGATTACTCTGCTTTCTGCTAAAAGACTCTTCTTGTCGAAGCCTCATTTTCCTGCCCAGACTCTCAGCTCTCTGCACATCAGAAAGCCCTCTTGTTTGGTATCTCGGGCCGTCCTCGGCTGTCTCCTCTAGGACTTACCCCAGGATGGACGCTCTCTACCCCGGGCTCAGGGCTCTGTGCTCCTGCCCCTCCAACCCGGGGACACTCCTCCCCTCCCCCACTCACTGTGCCTGCCTGAGACATGGCTCAGACTTCCCCAGAGCTCCAGGCTGACTTGGATTTGGTGAATGTTCCTCAGGAGTTTTTAGGAGGGAACTTCACGTTTAAGAAAGTAGGAAGAAGGGGAGGGTATTCTCCTCTGGGGGAAAACCAGCTACCAGGTAAGGATGGCACGTTGGTCCACCCGACTCTCCCCTGAGCCTGACCCCTGTGCCCAAGGGAGAGCCACTGGTGTTCTTGCTGTTGCAACGTTCCCTTCACTGTTGGAGAGACTGCCTGGGACTAGATTGGGAGGGCTCTGTAGGCGACTGTCCTTAACGCCCAGCTGCTGGCCCCAGGCTCTTGCTAAGGGTAAGGTTGTCTCTTATGGGGCAGGCCGAACAGATACCCTTGATGCTGCCCCGTCCCCATCCCTTCAGGTCCCTCCAAAGGCCACCTAGGCCCAGGAGTCTTAATGCCCAGGGATGGGGCCAGCCCAGAATCACAGGGTTGGGGAGATGTGAGGAGTCATCAGCTCCTTCATGTTGGGGATGAGGAAACTGAAGGGCAGGAAGATGAGGTTCCTCCAGGTCTGGCAATGTGCTGGGGATATGGCCAGAGCACGAGTACCCCCTTGCTCTCAGCGATGTACGGGTCCACCACCCACACTACCTCCGTGAGCTTCCCAACAGCTCTGTGAGGTCAGCAGAACAAGGAGATCACTCCATTTTCTCAGATGTGGAAAGAGTTCTGTCCAGTGCTCTGAGACCAGGCTTCTTGGTCCTGTTTGGGTTGCGGTATTGCTCAGAGAGGTGCTGAGGGACTGGGAAGGCATCAGCCCAGGTTCTAGACCAGCACTACCAAGACCTCTCTGGGGGTAGTTCTGTCCCTTTCTGTACCTCAGGGTCTCAGCTGCCACAAGGACATGCATACGAAGTGGGCCGTTAGCTCACAGTAGCTGGAAATTATAAAGTCCTTTAAGTCCTGAAAAGGACTGAGAGTTGCATTGTATTTTGCAGCCTGTAAAGAAGCTCGAGGATGAAGAAGGGAAGGGGGTGGTTTCGGCAGAGAAGGACCTGCGCCCAGATGCTCGTGGCACTCAGTCTTGCTCTGTTTTTCTCCTGTTCCTTTCAGCGTTGTAATTCCATGATTCTAAAACAAAACATTCTGTTTTCTGATTATAACCTTTTTAACGAAGGGGTTGAGCGAGTGGCTCAAGAAGAAAAATAAATCGTAGGAGCTATTTGACTCTGCGTCTGCACATTCCCCAACAGACGCTGAGATCGAACAACGCAGCTGGAATCCACAGTCCACTGGGGTTGTTCACGTGAAATGACCCACCTGCTGGCAGGCTTCCCCCAAGGCCTGGCCAGCCGGCCCCTGGAGAGTCACACGTAGCTTTAAAAACATTCCAACAAGAACAAAGCTAAAGCTAAATACACCAGAGCAGCCAGGACAGAGCTTCTCTCTTATTGTAGAGATGATTGCCTGCTCTGGGTTTGTCCTGATACAGAGGGTGGCCTCCCTCACAATAGCCCCCACTGCTGGGGAGTCCCTTGATGGTGAAGGCAACAAGGCATGTGATCCTGGTAACAAGGGCTTATGGATGGCTGGGGCGTGAGGTGGCGGCAGAGCTGCACATTCCACAGCAAACATTTTCCTTCTGGAAGCAGCCCTTGTCCTAACACGGGCTCTGGGCTTCCTGTGATGCCTGATTATAAATGATTCAGGCCCTACTTTTTACAGAGCATTAAAGCTCCCTTTCTCCTTCCTTCACTTGGGAGCGCAAACAGCGGCCTGATGCTGGAATTTAATACCCAGTAAAGCTTTCCGGTTCGAGAATAATAAGGCAGCACTGTAAACAGCTCACAAACCCCACGTCCAACCAGCAACCATTGTCAGCTTGGCCGGGGCTCTGGGGAGGTGGGGGAGAGGAGGGGAGAAAGTGCTACTGGGGACCTATCTGCGGGCTCCTCGGGAAAAGGTATCCTGCGCCTTTCAGAGGTGCAGCAGGGAGTGGCCCCGCTAGGCTCCTGGGAAGCAGCTTTCTAAGTTCTTCATGAGCATAGGACCCCCTGATTTGATCACTTCCAGGAAGGTCAGATACCTCCCAGGGCTGGTGGTTTCAAAGCCAGCCCACTGAGAAGGACTTTTACTCTCACCCCCCCATCTGCAGTTGAGGGGGAAGCAGTGTGTGTTCCTCAAGGCCTGCACATACGCTCCTGCTGCCACTAGGAGGATGGAACCCTGTTTCTCTGGTTTCTGTGAGTCTGAAGTATCAATACTGTCTTTCTCAATGGCCGTATAAATTTCAGCCATCATTCATGGCCCAGCCTGGACCCTTTGTAAAGCTTTCTCCAACACTCCAGCCCAGTTTTCTGAAGTCCAGTGGTAGTAAATTTCATAACCTGTACACTGAGTCCCTTACATGTGAATGAGTTCTGTTCAGAGAGCACGTTCTTAAGTCCAATTTGTTTGTATGTCCAACAAAGTTAGCCTAGGTACCCAACTAACACAATCGGCTATTTAATACTGTACTGTAATAGGTTTATAATACTTTTCACACCAATAATACATAAAAAACAAAAAGAAAATAAAGAAAACATTTTTAATCTTACAGTATAGTACCTTGAAAAGTACAGTGGTTCAGCACAACAGCTGGCATCCAGGGGCTGGCATCGAGTGAACAGGCAAGAAGGTTACTGAAGGAGGGAGAGGAGCTGGGAGGTGGTAGAGCTGAAGGACTGTCAACAATAGGAGATGGAGAGCGAGCTGCGGTTTCACTCACGCCTGACGCTGATGGGACGCACATCTGTGTCTTTGAAAGTCTGCAACTTGAAGGTTCGTGTGTAGGGGACTTACTGTAACCATCATGGCCGTGATACAGTGGCAGCAATCATAATAGCCAACACTTGCTAAGCACATACCTTGTGCCAGGTTCTCTGCGAAGTGCTCTTTTGCATGTACTCAGTCTGTCTTCACAATAGCCTTATGAAGGAGGGCATGACAGTGAGGAAGTGGAGGCACTCTTCGCTTTTGGTTTTGTGTGTGTGTGTGTCGGTTAGGTCTTCTTCCCTCTACTGAGCTCTCCGAGGGGTGGGGGTGTTACATGGTGTGGATGGCGTGTGTTTGGGCCTCTGATAGGCAAGAGCTGATTAATCCTCACAGCAGCAGCACGAGGGACAAAACATGGTAATGAGGTTGGCAGGGCAACGTCCTGGTGTGGAATCTGTGTGAGGGATGGCTCGAATTAGGATCCTGATGTCCTCCTGTCGAGCGCCTGGAGTACATCTTGTTCCAGCAGATAGGGCCTGGGGTGTGAGGCTTCCTTGCCCTCCGTAGGGAGCACGGGGCTGCAAAAGGGAGTAGGAGGGAGAACAGTAAAATCTGGGAAATTTGTGAACTGGCAAAGGGAGCACGGGCTAGAGCGTCTGGAGCAGCAGACCCAGGGGCACCTTCTGAACCAATTTAGATGAACGGGGTCAGCTCCAGGACTAGGCTCCGGGGCCCACCTTCCTTCTCTGGGAAACCTCCCAGAAACCCTCGGCCCTGGTACCTCCCCTAGTCCTAGCCTTTACCATGTCATAGGGAAATGACTTGACACTAGGTCTCCCTGTCTGGACCGGGGGATCCTTGAGGGACTGTGTCTTCCTTACCCTGTACTTCTGGGCCTGGCAGGTATCAGGGGTGCAAGAAGTTAGTCAATCACACTGAAATCATGGCATGCAGCAGGCACAACACAAAGGCCATCTTTTTCCCCTTCTGAACATTGTCACCATTGACTTCTGACTCTGAGAACGAAGACCGCTCACTTTGAAGATGTACAGTTTTCCAGCCCATGTCAGCTTCTACCTGTCCCCTCCTGTCTCCCTGCATCCCCCCCCACCCCCCCGACTCTGGCCCAGTCTTGTGGCCTGGGCTCGAGGAGTGAAGCCTGACTGAGCTGAGCGTACGTGTGCTCCATGTATAAATTCCAAAGCCAAGAGACGGGCCATCAGGGGCACGGTCCACTCTGGGACGTTCCCCTCCATTAGCTCGCATTGCGGAGAGGGGGCTGCGGAGCCCTGCTCCTTGACTCTCCTCTCCCCACTTATGAACTCGAGCTCAGATGGAGCAAGGCAGAGCCACTGGGCTAAGAAATTATCTCTGCTTCCTGCCAAGGAAGGAAAGCAGGAGCTGGATCCTCTTCCTTGGGGGCGAATTGTTTAATCACTTGTCTTTCCCCTTGAATCAGTGCAACTAATGAACATCTTTTGTCTCTTCCTCCTTCCTCCTCTGCCCATCAGCTTCTTATTATTCACATTTCCTCTTCTGGCTCGTGTGCTCTTGCCAGTGAGCAATGACTTCACCTGAGGAAGGCTGGTTCACGTGGCAACCCAGCTCTCATCTTTCTCCTCTCTCCATCTTTCTCCCACCCCAGCCTCTCTCTGCCTCCGGGTCACAATCAGCCTGTTCTGGAGTGATACCGACTTTGGGGGACTGGAAATGCCAGTGCCTGCTCGTGTCACATAAAGGGAAGGCCCTCGAGCTACCTCTAAGAGGGAGACTTCAGAACACGGAGGTGGGGGCCGGTGAAGGGAAAGGGGAGCTGCAGAGTCATTTGTCATGGCTAAAAGGAAATTTATTGCTATAACCTAAGGGCTATAGAAAAGTTTCAGCTAGGCTGGCAAAGAGAACAGGAACTCCAGCAATTGCTAGCAAAACAAGCTACAGCCCCAAATCAATCTATTGGCTGGCGGTTCTTATTACTAAGGTGTGGGGCACTGAGTCCCCAGGCTGCTCTGGGGCCTGCGTAGCCTGAGGTCAGATGTTATAAAGAACTGGGCTGCCCATCTCTCTGACGGCCCTGCAGGTATCAGCTCTGGGTAGCTGCTGACCAGGGGTCAAGTGTGAGGCCCACTGCCTGCCTCCTTCCCTTTCTGTGTGGCTGGGCCAAACCCTGCCTGGCCATTGTGCTCACTCTTCAGAGGAACTCCATCAGCAAACCTGGATAGTGTTCGCTAACTGCCCAGCACTGCCCTAGACACCATGGGGGATGTGAAAGTGTGTGATGTGTCTCCACCCCTCAAACTGCTTGCAATCTAGTCGAGGAGAGAACACTAAGCCAATGATTGAAGTTGAGAGGACATAAGGGCTTGATGTTGAGTGTGCAAAACAGGAGTGTGAAGAAGAGAGGACTCCAGCTGAGCCAGGGGTCCATTAATCAATGAATTCCTTATTGTGGACAGCAGTTTTCAAAGTGCTTTTATACAGAGTCTACCTTATTTTGGCACCCTGACTCTTATGCCAACATTTCTGTTGTGGGCAATCATTATTCCACCATTTTAAAGATGGGGCAACTGAGAATGAGGAAATTTAAGCCATGAATTGATTTGCACACCAGTGTTCCGATTTTGAGTTCCCTACTCCTTTCATTATATTGTGTCAAGGATTTAAAGGAGACAAGACTCAAGGTAAGTAGGATTTAGATTAATGAAAAGTAAAGAGAATGAAAATCCGAGGAGGGGAAATGGCATGAGCAGGATGTATACTTGGCATATAGCAGAGGCTTAAGAGTATTGAGTGAAGGACTAAATGTACAAATGAATTCAACAATGCCCCGTGTCCTGGGATGGGAGGGTGATGGAGAGGGGAGCAACAGAGTCATTTAAATAGAAATTTATTGCTATGATCCCAGGGCTAGAGAAAGGCTTTACTAGTGTCCAGGGCAGGTACTGCAGAACGATCGGGGAGAATGGTGAATGAGCGGGGTGTGGCTGGAGTGTGGAGGCCCGGGGATCCAGGCAGAGGAGTTGGATTGATGTGAGAGACCCAGAGAGAGCCACTGAGATTCTGGAACAGGGGCATTTCCCCCGAAGGCAAGAGAGTCACACCTACCTCTGTATATCCATTCCTAGCAAGATGGCCTACCCAAGGGCACAGTGGCATAGAGGCCAGACCACTGCACCGTCAGAAGATGACAGTTCTGAGCCCAGATCTGTAGCTTCTAGACCCTGGGCAGGTCTACCAACCTCTCCAAACTTGAGCTTCCCCCTTCCTCCGAGCTCAGCTGAAATGTTACTTCTCTGATACTCTAAGTCAGGCCCTCTGTCATACTTCATATTATGGCATCCTCTACTTCTCCCTCGTCGCACTTGTCACCTTTGCAATTAGTTGTCGAATATCTACGGGTCCAGGAGGACAGGGGCTGTACCTGTCATGTTCAGTGCTGAATCCCTAGCGCTGAGCAGGGAACTGGAAATAGGCTTAATGAATGAATAGATTTGTCGAATGGGTTTAATAATGTTAACTCCCGGCGCAATTGGGAAGATCAGAGGTCGTCTTGTAAGTTCTTTGTAAAGCAGTAGGTGAATGGGAGAGATGATTGTTATTAGGACCCCGATAAAGACCATGCCAAGAGCCTGGAGGCAGGGAGGACCTCTAGTGTCAGTCAGCCAGGGGGATGTGCTGGTAGAGAGGGGTTGAGAGTGTCAGACATTTGGAAGAAAGAATGACAAAGTACAGTGGTTGGGTATCCATACATAGAATGCAGGAGAGAAAAAGCTCTTAAGGTTTCCAGCCAGGAAGATTAAGAGAATGGAAATGTCCTCCAGGGCAACAGTGGGCGGGCGAGGAGAGCCGCCTTTCTCAAGGATTCTGCTGGCCTCCCACTCTTCCTCTCCAAAGCTTCAGCTGCTCCTCTTTGTCTTCTCTTTCTCTACTACCTCTGTCCTGTCTCTGACTCGATCATTCTCTGTGTTGGTGTTTTTTTGTCTCTCTTTATATTTTTTAGTCTCTGCCCCTCCCTGCCTCTGACCCCACCCGGCACCTTCTGTGTTGTCTAACTTGTCTTCCTCTGCCTCTTCCCTCTACCTGTAGGGCCCTTGGGTCCTCTGCCTGCCTTCCCTTCCACTCTCTACTGAGTGCTTTTCCCCATTGAATGTTTATCTCCTGAGTTTCTCTTTCCTGCCACCCGGCTGCTGCTTCTGGCACCCTGGCTGCGTACTGCGATATGCTCGGTGGGTCAATATCAATGTTGAAGATTTCTTTTGGTCCATCTTCTCTCAGCCCTTCCACCCCACCATCTGCCTCCCGTGTCCTCTGTTTCCCCTGCCTCCTTTCTCCCTGAATTCAGAGCCTATACTGATACCTGCTGATTAGTGAAGCGGACCCCCAGACTGACAATCCTTTAGCCTCTTTTATATCCCTTTCAGTGAACCTCCTTGTTTAAACTGAGCTTTCGGTCCCCGGGATTCAGCCTCCACCCCCCGACCTAGAATGCCCGCAGCTGTCTCTTTATCTGCCCTGCCTAGCTCTGGCGTCCCTCCTTCTTCCCAGCTGAGAACAGGGCAAGTATCTCATTGCCTCTTCGCGTCTGAATTTAATGCATTGTACATTCGTCTTCGCATCAGAATACCTGTCTAGAATAAACTGTCAGGGGACACGGACTTAGCTAGTGTCATTCTCTTTCAATCTAGCCGAGTGTTACGCAAATGTGGACTCTTTGTAAACACTTCTGATGCTAATGTTCATGATGTTGCTGATAAAGATGATGATAAGTGAGATGAATCATGGAAACGTTTCTGGAACCATGCCTGGCACATAATAGGTATTCAATAACCATTAGTAGCCTCTTAATCTGAATGATAATGTTAATTGGTTTTCAAGGCTCCTTTTTTTATTGCAAATAATGGAAACCAACTCAGAGGCACTTAAGGAAGAAGGAGACTCTACGGGGTGCAGATGACCCTAGACCCAAGGGCAGGGCATAAGTCTGAGCTTCATTATTAGAGTCAGGGTCCGGGGGTTAGGAAGCTGTCAGGCCCTGGGACAACTGCTGTCCCGCTGGGTGGTCTCATCTCCTTTTCTGTGCATTTGCTTCCTTCTCTTTCTTCTGCAGACAAGCCTCCTCTGCTCTTTTGTGTGCATGGCAAGATATGGCCACCCCTACCTTGACGTCACTCTTCTCTCTAACCACCAGAGCCACCAACCCCTGTCCCAGTTCTTCAAGTTCATGTTTGTAGAAGAGAAATGTGATGGTCCCAGCTGAGGTTAAGCACCCCCTCTGCCCTTCAGCTGTCACATTTCACAAACATAGGCACAAGAATGTTCCCATTCCTGTGGACAGACACAACAGAAAGTACCTCTTACATAAAATACAGCAGAAAGAATGAAGTCTGTCAGATTTGACATACCCATGTCAGTCAACCTGAGTTCTCTCACCCAATTTCCTTGGACTTGTGCATTCCAGTTCAGGATTCCTCCACAAAGTCTGGTCCCCAGACAGGTGCTGGACTCAGCTCATCCAAAGTGAGGAAGGCACACCTAGATTCTTCACCTGGTAGGGTCCTTTAAGTCCGACCCCAACCCATTTCCTATCTACCCCAAGGAAGGGAGGTTGTTCATAAATCCTAGCCAAGCCCAAGTGGCAGCTCCTTCACAGAAGCTGATTACAAAGCCAAATCACTTCAGCTCCTGGTGAAGATAAAGAGAAGCATCTTCCCACACTGGCTGCAGCGATGGATGGGTCTGCCCTTCTGCAAGTGATTACTTTGGCTCAGATAAGGAGCCCAAGTGGCTGGCAAACCAGCAGATTTCCTATAATCTCTTTCCTAGGATTTGAACTCAAACAACTTCAATCACCCTCCCCATCCACCCCCACCTCCACACACACATTTTGCAATATCTACTTTGTGATCTTCTCTGAGAAGGAACAAATGTTTGGGTCTCTCGGAAGGTCTGGGGTCTCTGGAAGCACTGGATACTGGGAAAAAGAAAAGTCTACCTACCAATGAAGTATTGTTGTTAAGAACTCAGGCTTGGAGTAGAGAGAATGGGGTTTGCATTCTGGTAGGTTACTCAATTGTGTACGAAGTATTTTTTTTTTTTTTTTGGCTGCATTGGGTCTTTGTTGTGGTGCATGGGCTTCTCAGTGCGACGGCTTCTCTTGTTGTGGAGCATGGGCTCTAGGCACGTGGGCTTCAGCTGTTGCAGCAAGCAGCCTCAGTAGTTGTGGCGCAGCATATGGCATCTTCCTGGACCAGGGATGAAACCCGTGTCCCCTGCACTGGCAAGCGAATTCTTAACCACTGCACCACCAGAGAAGTTCCCGAAGTATTTTTATTATTATTATTATTTATATTTTTAAAAATCATGGGGAAACTAAGAACTTTGTGAATTTCTTTACATTTGTTTTGTTTTGCATTGTATTAGATTGTTTTTCTTTTGCATTATATTTCTGGATCCTTTATTTATTAAAGATGTGACCTGAGCCAACTAAGTAAAATGGGCCGATTTATATACCGATCCCATTGGGTTATTCTGAGGATGAAATGGGACAATCCATGTGACCCCGTAGCCCAGCTCTGGGCACATCGCAAGTGCTCTCTGAATTGTAGCTTCTATTACAGTTTCATAAAGTGACCATCAGCTCTGAGAAGAGAAGGGGTTTTGAAGATATGGACCTGGAGCTGGCAAACAGCTACATCCTAACAAGCATCTGTTGTATGGGTGTGACTGGTGTGGACTGTGCCCCAGGCTGGGTCCTGCAGAACCTGGTGAGAAGCACCTGAGATTTGGGGTGGAGTCAGATCAGGGAGCAGAAGCAGGAGGAGGGTGGGCCATCCTGATTTCCCCAATACTTCAATACCTAGAGAAATATGATAAAAATCAAGTGCTAACATTTTACATCTCACTTGGATTGACTCTTTCTTGTTCAGTTTTTCTCCTTACTTTGGGATCCACGTGGTAGATGTCATTCTGTCCCTTGGAAAGGCTGTCCTCTGGCCCTGGCTGGCCTTTAGGAATCCCTTTCGTGGAGTTGGCATGTCTTCCCTCATTCTTCCTTCATCTTTTTCTGACTCTACACTGTCAGGAAGTTCTTTTCAAGTCTCTCCTAAAGACCGGGGCTCTCTCTGAGTCTCCTGAGATTGTAGGGTGCTGGAAACATTCCAGATTCTTTGCCTACCTCTTGGTAAGACAACTGTTCAGATGACCCCCTCATTCAGTGAGCTATCCTTGAGCCTTTACCAAGCACCAAGCTCTGCTGGGCCATGGGTGTCTAGGCCTTTGTGAAACATTTAATCTGTCTTGACCCACTGAGTTGCCAGGGAGGGGGTCTACCCCTAAATCCTTCTTCCCCAAGGGGTAAGGGAGGGGTTCCCACACCTCATATTCATTCCTGCTCCTAAACCCACTGGCTGATTCTCTAATTGAACAGTTGCACACAGAGAACATTTTGTTAATATCTGCAGCGTCTGCCTGGCTTTTCGGGCAGGGGATAATATTCCTTTGTGTGCTAAGCGGCTTTCCGGGATCATCCACATTTTCCAGCTTCTCAAATGAAACTCAACCTGGACCCTCTTCAGCAAATAGAATCCTGGCATTTGCATAAGCAATACCAGGAAGCGGTATGGGGAAGAGCATGGCCTTTGTACCTGAGCCTGTGGGCAGCAGGCCCGTGTGGTCAGAGGTTAGTTAGGTGAAAAGCTCTGGTTTTGGAGCTCAGTCCCAGCTCTGCCATTATTAACGGTAAAGACTTGGGCAAGGTCCTGAATGCTTTGTGCCTCAGTTATTTTATCCCCAAAATGGGTCCAATATTTGGGAAGGGTTGTAAGGATTAAATGAGATCATGCAGGCATAGCACTGAATGCAGTGTTTGAGCCAGAGTGAGCACTGGGTGAGTGAAAACAACAACAATAATCAGTAATAATTTTCACGATGGGAGGGGCGGCAAGGGCCTGGAAACTACCTTGTGTGCTGGGATTTGCTGGCGGGCTTTGTGAAGGTGGCTGTCGTGTGCTGTAGTGGAAAGAGGGGGAAAAGGGAAGGCTGTGTTTGTTAAGACAGACGCAGCATTAGGTGCATTATACACTTTCTCACTTAACTTTCAAACACCCCACAAGGTGGGTATTACGGTCTCCCCTTTCTAGAAAAGGAAACTGCCAGAGACTCTAGTAACCTGTGCCAGGATCCCAAGGCTGGACGTGGCAAGCAGGGTTTGAAATCATGTCTTCCTGACCCCACCTCATTCCCTGTCTACCTCAAGGAAAGGAAATTCTTTTTTGTTTTTTAAATTGGGGTATAATTGACATACAATATCGTATAAGTTTCAGGTGTACAACGTAGTGATTCACAGTTTTTAAAGGTTATAGCCTATTCATAGTTATGAAATATTGGCTCCATTCCCTGTGCTGTACAATATATCCTTGTAGCTTATCTATTTTCTACATAGTAGTTTGTACCTCTCAATTCCCTACCTCTATAAGAAAGGGAGATTTTCAAATCCTAGCAGAAGAAAAGAAAAGATTAGCTGTGTTGCTTTGTCTACTCAGGTCTGGACCCTCTACACACACCATCTGCCTGTAACTGCTCAAGTTGTTACTTTCCAATTTTGCAGATAGAAAGAGTAAAGCTCAGAGGAGGCAAATGGCCTGGCCTGGGACAGAGCAGGCGTGGGGCTGTCTGCCTGCCAGGCTGGTCCTGCCTCCCGAGTGGCTGGAATCACCCTGCTCTGCCCTGAGCTGCCTGTGTGACCTTGGGCAGGTCCCCTAATTCATCTACACTGCATTCTTATTTTTTTAACCAGTAAAACAGAAGAAGATGACAGCTGCCTGCCTGCTTCTTAGAGCTTCAAGGAGGCTCAAATGAGATAATGGATGTGAGAGGGCTTTATAAACTGGAAAGCTCTGTGGAGATGGAGGGGTTATTACCATCACTTCATAAAACCTCCCACACGCACCACATCTCCCATCTCTCTCCTGATGTTGTTGCCTGACTTGAGTGCTTTTAGAGGCTGCCAGAGTGTCTTCCTGTCTCCTGGCACCAGGGAGGAAGGTCCCCCTGCCTCCGCAGTCCCCGTACCTCCCTACAGACTCTCAGAGTAGAACAGATGGTGGAGGCTTGAACTGGACACGGGCCTTGGGGGACGGAGCCCAGCAAAGCTCCCTGACCTAAGGGAGCCTGTGTCCAGGGGGCTTCTGCCCCATCTCGGGCCTGCAAAGCACCTTCCCAGGGAGGGGCTCTGCAGGGACGCCAAGCGGTGCTGCTGTGCTCTGCAAAGCACCAGCCCCTGGCCGGGTGCCTCCTATCACGCAGCTCTCCTCGCCCAAGGCACTCAGACTTTTCACTCTAAGTTGCTTTCAGTGAGGGCTCCACAGGAATAACCTCACACACTTTCCTGACTCCTTTTAAAATAGTTTCCTGAGCTCTCTCTCTCTTCCTTCTCTCCTTCCTTGCCCTCTTTAACCTGTGACACAGCTGCACTGGTCACCCCCTCAGCGTGGCCACATCTCGGGCCCTAATGAAGCCTTCTAAATGCACTGTTTCCCTTGGAGAGTCGGTTTGACACTTGAGCTGTAAGAGATTGTAAACATTATCTCGGACTTCCTAGGTGGTGCAGTGGTTAAGAATCGGCCTGCCCATGCAGGGGACACGGGTTCGATCCCTGCTCCAGGAAGATCCCATATGCCATGGAGCAACGAAGCCCGTGTGCCACAACTATTGAGCCCATGTGTCACAACTACTGAAGCCCATTCGCCTAGAGCCCGTGCTCCACAACGAGAGGCCACCGCAATGAGAAGCCTGCACACCACAATGAAGAGTAGCCCCCGCTTACTGCAACTAGAGAAAGCCCGTGTGCAGCAACAAAGACCCAACACAGCCAATAAAATAAATAAATAAATAAATTTATTAAAAAAAAAAAAAGAAACATTATCTCATCCAACCTTGGCATTTTACAAATGAGGACACTGAGGCCAGAGAAGAGTGTTTAATCAAGAGCATCCAGTTTGTCTGTGCCTTTTATCCTTCCAGGAAGATCTTGGTGGGATGTGGTAGGAAGGGGTAGTGGGGTGGTGGCAGCAGAAGGGGGTTTCGTTTCTTCTCATTTGACAAGGCCAGATTGGATGGACTTAGGTACCTAGTACAACTCCCCCCCGCCGCCAAATATCAAGATGAAATGGACTAAAAGTGACAGAGGTGTGTGCATGTGTGTGTCTGTGTGTAGGAGAGTGGGACTGATGCTAAAGAGAGAATTCATTGAGTGTAAGCCCTGTTCCAAAATGACCAGTGGGAGAAAAGGGAGACTTGGCCATAGTCCTCCAGAATATTCTGGAATATTCTACATATACTTCTATACAGAGGCATGCACCCTGGATAAAATGAACTCGGGAGCTTTCCTTTCCTTGCAACTGGTTTGTGTTTATTTGCTGAATCCAGTTTCTAAGCTGGGGGAGAGTTTCCTAGATGCCTCGCAACTTTTTGGCTACTCGGGAAATGTTAAAGAGCCATTATCACCAGTTGCAGCATAAAGGAATAAGCTGCATGAAATCTCATTTTCCTACCTGTTCCCATGATCAAAAAGACAAAGCAAATGAGATTATTTCCTCCCTGCACAGAGACAATCTCATTGCCTCTGTTCCATCGACCGCATAACCATGAGTGGCATTATTGCCGTCTCTTCATAACAGATGTGAAACAAACCTTATGAGAGGCGTGAAGAGTTGCTGTTCAAACTCAGTTGTAAACTCTACAGCAAAATGAATCACAGAATCAAAGCATTCTTCCTCTCTGCCTCCAGGTTGGAGGTGCTCTCCCCAGCCCAGTGTGGGCCCGGCAAAGGAACGGTTTCCTGTAACTTTTTGAAAAGAGGCTTGAGCCCTGCTATGGCCCTACGGCTCCAGGCCCTGAGCAGGTCAGTGGGGCAAGCACAGAAGGATGTACCCACCTATACTAGGGCTGTATGGACACAGCCTGCGATAAACAGGGTCAGACCCAGGCAGGGTTCTCTTGGCAAGATCATGTTTGAACTCCTTTTCAGTTGGTGCAATCATTTATAGACAAGTTTGAGAACTTTGGGGGAAGAGTGTGTGTGTAGGGGGGTAACTGGTGGCAGGTCTTGCCTCTTCCCTGTTGTCCCCCCATATTTGGGGCTGGCTCCAAACTTGCTTACCCACCTCATGAAATAAAAGCCCTATGGTCAAGGAGGATGGTATAGCAAGTATCTATAACTGGGACATGCCCTACCCTTGACTGCTTTATCTGTGAGCTTTCTTCTTATCACCCAACCATCAACCACCTCCCATCCCAGTCCCAGTGAGGCTCAGCAAAGTACTATACTCTCTCCTGGCGGGGGTGAAGAGAGGATGGGGGTGGTTGCAAAGACATTCTCTCTGGCTTCTTACACCTCCAGGGATATTTTGACTCTCTTTACAGATGGCATCTGGGGTAGTGAGCTGGCTGGTTCACCCTTGATTCCGTCCAGCTTGTGGGTCCTGCACCTTGCTGGATCTGCTCAGGAATCCTGATCCTTGCTTTGTGGACCCTGATTCTCTTTTCTCTCCTGAGACGGATGCCAATCTGTTTCTAGCCCTCATCTGTTCCAGCCCTCCTCTTCCTGTACTCCGTTGGCTCTTCTTCCTGCCTTCGTAGCGCTGTCCTCCTAAGGTCTCAGGGAAGTTTAGATTTCTGTTCTCCTATTCAGATCACTCTTCTTCCTGCCACTAAGTACCCTGTTTATCCAGAGCACATCTCTGGTCAGGATGGAGTAGCTGGGCAGCTGGCTTCCCAAGGGTTGGTGCTCTGCTGCCCCCTGGGGGTGCACATTCTACAGGCCAATTTGGGAGACTTGCAGTTTCCATTTCTGGTATAAACCAAAGGAAAGCTTTGAAGGCAACCTTCTTCTATCATCACCTTCCCCTTCTTCCCTCCTGCAGCTGCTTCTCAGCCCACAGATGTTTTCTCCAGCTGCACAAGCCCCCTGCAGAGGCCAGGTGAGGATGCCATGGTCTTCCTCCCAGCTCGGGGATGGGGACCTGTGAAGAGAAGGCTGGTTCCTTCCAGGCTGCCAGATCCTTTCATCTATGGAGGAAGCAATCATTGCAGATTTGCTCCAGCCTGGGCTTCGCTAGAATAAACACACATGTGCATACAACACCCACATGCCAAAAATTCAATTTCGGCAAACAACCAGACCCTGCTAATTAAAATGTCTAATCCATTTAAATGAATGCAACAATTAATTTAGCCAGACAGTAATTGTGTGATTTGAATACTTTTCCTTTTCATTCCCATCTCGTTGGCTGGAAGACTCATTTCCTGGGTGGGGTCCAAACCTTGTGATTTTGAAATGGATTTCATCGCTCAGTTTCCCTCCACAGAAGACCTTCCTCCCAACCTGTCACTGACAAGATGGCCCCTGCTTTCAGGAAACATCAGCCTATTGGATCACTTCTGGTTCACACCAGGCTGATGGAGAAACACACAGCCTGGGTCAGATTTATCCTCTCCCTGGAGTGCTACCTCTCTGCAGGTGCCTCTCCCTGAATTTCTACCTGGGATAGGAAGATTTGGGGCAGTGGTTGTCTTCCATGTTCCCATTCCTGCTCCTTCCAAAGGCTGCCATATCAGTCCTATTACCACTAGGGCCAGAGAGAGAAAGATAGAGAGTTAGAGAGAGGGAATCCAAGAGACAAAAAGAGAGTTAGGGATTGGGATATAGGGAAAGACAGAAGGAGAACTTTTGCCCACATGATTTGAGTATATAGAAGATAAACATCAGAGACATAGCTGCCATCACAAGCGTGTAGACCCAGGGTCTAAGGGCTTCTGCCTGCCCCTCTACCTGGTCTACTCTTCATCTCCTGACTCTCATCCTGAAACCGTTATTGGAAAGGAAACAGGAACATAAGTATAAGCAAGCAGTGCTGAGTGCCATGATGGAGGTGTGAGAAACAGCAGCCATGGCCCCAGAATGCCCACGTAATGGTATAGGGGAGCCCGAGTTGAAGAGAAGGAGGCAGCAGGGCCCCTGAAGTGGTGTTTGCATAGTAAGAATCCTGTCTTCACTGAGATTCGAGAGTAAATCCAGGCTTTAGGGTTTCTGAAGCTTATTAATTGAGAGGGAGGTTATTTAAGAAAAAGAAAATAAAACTGTGAGTAAAGAATTAAGCATAAAATCCAAGGTTCATTTCAAATAAGAAAATAGATGAGAACAAATTATATATTTTTATGTTGAAAGCTGACAAAGAACACCAAATCCAGAAAAATAATAGAATTGAAAAATGAATTAGCTGACTGGCACACCTCTGTAGCACTTTCTCCCTGCAGTGTTTGGTTGCATGCTCTTTGATGCTTCTTTCTATAACAGTTTTGAAATTTGTTTTCTAAAGAGAGAGTAGAAAGAGAAGTCTGACTTCTGGCACAGTTTATCAGAATTTTTTTTTTATTGTTGATATTTGCGATTCATAAAACATGCTTTTCCACACACAGGTGTACTTGTTTTCATGATAATGCTCCAGGCTTGTGCTCTGCAACTTTGGAATTGTGATACATTCAGCATGAGAACCACCTTGGGTCCTGTACCCTGTGCCATGGTGCCAGGTGATTTGGCACAGCGAGTGCAAAGTATCCTCCCTAAGTCATTCTAAGCAATGACTTAACTGTATACAAAACTGTGAACTGGTGAAATATAACTAACTGAACTAAAACCTTTCCCAATCCAACTTCCCCTGGGCTGGATCCCTAAATGCCCATGGCCCCTCTGGCATCACTGATTTGAGGGGACATGTGATAGAAGGAGGCCGAGATGGAAGGAGATAGTCACATTAACCAATTTTGGTTAAAACATGTTACTTTAGAAAGTTTTACAAAAACATAAGATCATGGGAACACACTGTCAGGGCCTCTCCCAGAACCTCTAAGGGGTCTGAGAAGTGAGGAGCCTTGATGCATAAGACTTCAATGGCAGTGGAATATGTCTATCACTGCTTAGATTACAGACTTCTTTGGGATGGTAATGTCAGTTGGAGGAAAGATGAATCCCTCCCTGCTCACCCCTTGGAGCTGAAGAGAAAGTTTTGCACAGTAACTGAGGACACAGATTTTTTAGACTTGGTAGTTCGGGGTTCGAGTTCTGGCTCTTCAATTTAGATGTCCTGTGACTTTGGGCAAACCACATAAACCCCAGCTTTCTCATTTGTAGGATGGGGATAATAATAGAATTGATACAACAGATATATGTGATAATGCGTGTACAGTATGTAATAGGCAATAAATGTTGGCTGTTTTTGACTTTTCAGAGAAAGAAGAGATAGCTTCCAGGTTCTGGGGTGGCAGAGTGTGGATAGAGGGGAGAGTTCACGCTGATGACGTAGTTACCCTATATCTGTCTGAATTCTTTATCCTGCTCTCTGTCAGGACTTGACAAATAGGAGAGCAGTCTGGCGGAGCTGTTGCTGGTACCAGGCTGAAGCAGTGCCCTTTTGGGCATGCACCGAGTCCCTGCATGACAGAATCACGCTCCCTGGGCCTGAAGGGTCACTCCCAGTGCGGGCTGCAGCTGGCTGACTTGTCATCAGATCTGAGTAGGCTCTTTCTGGGAGCCAGTAGAAGCTGCCAGCAAATGCTGGCCCCCAGAAGGCTGATGGGCAGTGCAATTTATTCTATGCCGAAATGACATCGAGACAACAATGGCTCTTGCAGGAGGCAATTTGGGTTCTGTAATTGGTAGCCTATGGGCAGGGAGAGCGGTCCTCCCCCTTTTCAACACCTGCCAAAGTAGCAGGGAGGGCAGCAACAGACCCTTCTGGGAAAAGAGACCCAGAGCCCCCTCTCCTATCCGCCTGCCTGCAGCCTCGGCCCGCAATCCTGTGCAGCACTTCTTCCGAGCCAGGCAGGAGCCAGAGATGACGTGCTTAGGGGTCCAAAGCATTAATCAGCCCAGCTGTGGCACTGCGCCCAAAGGTTTCTACCTTGTTTGGATCCAACACTGTTCTGGAAGTTCCTGCCCATTGATTTGGGACATTGTTGCAAACCCAACAAACCATTAATGGTAATTCTTACACATCCATTTTCAAGACACAGAAAATAGAGGCATAGAGTGCTTCAGACTGGGCAACATGGAACTTAGAGTCCACTATTATACATTATATTTCTCATGAGAAACTCCACCTCCCTCTCGTCTGCCTGCATTTGTAGCTTTATTGCCGTTGCATGGTGCCTAATACAGTTTTTGGCACATCAATTAGTACTAATTTGTTGACTGGCTGATTGCATTCTGAGATGAATAATAATTTGGACCAGGTAATTAATTTCTATTATTTTACTTGAGAAGGAGGAAAGAAGATGAGTGTATGTCTTCATTCATTTACTCATTCAGTCTATAAAAATTTACAAAGTGTTTACCCATGTCCTAGGGACTGTACTGTGTGCTGGAGATAGAACAGTGAACCAGCTGAAGAGATAGATAAACACTTCGACACATCTCCTTAGGGGAAGTACCTTGTGCTGTGGGAACACATTCTAAGCGCACTTAACCCAAACAAAGGGTACAGGGGGTGGTGATCAGGGAAGCCTTATTAGAGGTGCTGAAGTCTCACGTGAGACCTGAGGGAAGGGTGAGAGTTAGCCAGGTGAAGACGGGTGGATAATGAAAGGTGAGACCAATCCATGGTCCAGGACACCACAGAGCTTCTGGTCCAGGGAAAGAGTTGTGCAAAGAGAAAACGGTGATGGCAATCATGTGCATGTACTGGGATGTGGGAAGGATGGTGTGTAAGGGAGCTTTCACCAATGAAATGTCTTTGGAGACAAACAACTGAATTGACTCCAGGCAGCCCAAGAGGAAGGCCAGTATAATTGTTCATAGAATCACAGGAAAATCTGCACAACCAGGGCAATCCCAGGGTCCTCACTAGTAGATCCTGCTGGATCTTATCTCCAGGGCAATGAATGCCTTCAGCTCCAACTGCCTGGTCTCTACGTGCTTGTCTTCATCTTCCTGGGAGGAAGAATTTGATTGGCCCAGATTAGGTCATGTGTCTCCACCCTTGGACCCATCAGGCATGGGCAGGGAACCAGAATGTGGGTAGACATGGCCAATGGGGAGCCCCTTTAAATCCTGCAATCAACTCCATGCTTCGTTTTGTTTTTTAGAGTGTGAATAGGAAGGCAGCTAACGTCACTAAGAGCGGGTACGGCAAGGAGGTAGAAAGTTAGGGAAGGTTTCCGGGACTTCCTAGGAGGCGCAGTGGTTAAAAATCCGCCTGCCAATGCAGGGGACACAGGTTCGAGCCCTGCCCTGGAAAGATTCCACATGCCACAGAGTAGCTAAGCCCGTGCACCACAACTATTGAGCCTGTGCTCTAGAGTCCATGAGGCACAACTATTGAGGCCGTGTGCCACAACTATTGAAGCCCACGCACCTAGAGCCTGTGCTCCGCAAAAGGGAAGCCACTACAATGACGAGTCTGTGCACCACAATGAAAAGTAGTCCGCGCTCTCAGCAACTGGAGAAAGCTCGTGCGCAGCAACAAAGACCCAACGCAGCCAATAAATAAATGAAATAAATTAATTAATTAAAAAAAAAAGTTAGGGAAGGTTTCCTAATGCCTTCGCAGAGTCTTTACAGGGCCAGGAACAGTCTGGCATTTATGTGCAAGGCCCATGGGTTCCTTTTTTTCCATGCCAACCTCTCTCCCCATTACTGGATCTCAAACAACTGCTAGACTTCAGTATGTCCTCCAGTGTCTCTGACAAACTCTGGAAATGACTGCATCCTGAGAATTTTCCAAGGCTGTGACTTGAAGAGGTTGTGGGGAGGGAGGAGGTTGTGTGCGCAAGTGTGGGACAGTGGAGAAACACTCTAGACATCTGGGGGGTTAAGAGAAATGTGCTCCTTTCCGCAGTCTAATTTGGGTTTATCCAAGTGAATAATTTCTCAGGCAGCCAGGAGGAGCTATAAACCCCACGAGACCAGGGCTGCTCAGAATTCAGGCTGTAGTTGTGACAGCTTCAAATTGGAATCAAGCTCAGCCTTGGGGCCTGTGGGGTCCTTCACTGATGCACTGTATCCGCCAGGCCCAGGGCAGAATTCCCAGAGGCTGAGAATTGCTATGTTGTGTCTTCACAGACACATGTAGGGGGCAGAAGAGTCTTTAGCCACTCATTCCTCTTCACTCGCTTACCAGGCACATGGCTTGACACCCCCTGGCCTGGAGAGTGAGAAGGAGCCTGGCTCTGAATAAACACCTCTGCTTGGGCATCTCTCCCTCGGGCACCTTCCTCATGCCTATGGGTGCTCTTGGCCAGATGGGTGGGGAACTGCTCTTAATCTCTTAGAATCCTAGACAATCAAATCTAGAGGGCTCTGCGGGTATTTTTTATTTAGTGCACTCTTAATTTTATAGGAAAGGAAGTTGTGTCCAGAGAGGGGAAGAGACTTGCCCAAGGTCAATCAGCTCGTCTGTGGCGGAACGGGCACCAGAATCAAGACCTCGCGAAGCCCAGTCGCACCATGGCTTACACAGCCCCTCACGCTGCTGCTTCCCGTGGGAGGACTGAAGGTGTGGGACCCCAGAGCCAGCTGTCCCTCTTGCTGCCACCTTCCCTAAAGGCCAGAGTTGTTTTCAAGCCAGCTCTCGGGTATGAAGAACTCTTGAACGTCCCTCCCTTCCATGAAGCATTTTTCCTTGGACTGGGACCTCCTGGGTCCAAGAGTCAGACCCAGGCTTGGCTGAGGTAAGGGAGCTGGCCGATTTCAAGAACCTGCTCCTTAGAGCTTTACCACCAGTTTAAGAAGCTCCTATTCCCAGGCCCTGACTGGTCCTAAGGACAAGTGTCTCAGGAGCAGAAGGCCCCTCGTCATGTCTGAACAACAGAAGAGAGCGAGAGGAACTGAACTGGTGGGGTCAGGCCCTGTGTCAGACTGGGGACTTGTATTACACTTTGGGCGATTTTGCACGGACAGGGTAGTAACAGCAGTGGTCCAAGCCCCTGCGGATCTCCTGGTCATCCAGGGATGATGCGGCCTGTGTGAGGCCAGCTGCTTTGCCTGCCTCTCAGAGCCTACAGCCCCTTCAGATGAGAGAGGATCTGAGCCTCTCGGGGAGAGCGTCTTCAAAACTTGAAATGGCTGCCTCACATCTCCAGGGACGAAGACTTGATCTCTTCCTCAGGGAGTGGCATATTCCACCCCCTAAGGCAGGGAACAAGGGGGAGTGACCAAAAGGAGAGAGAGAAGAGTTTCAAGACTTTTTTATGTGGTGGGTCTTGTGTGTGAGCCAGTGCGCGTACACGTGTGTGCAGACACGTGTGTGCTTCCTGCATGTGTGTGCTTGCTCCAGGCCAGCCCAGGATGAGCAGCACTGGTCATATCTAGAGACATGCCTTGTTCCATTTGCTCTGATGGTTCCTGGGTGAATACAGTACCTATCAGGCATGGTGATGAGCCCCACTTGAGGGCCAAACTGAGTGCCTCTTTACTTTAGGGACAAATGACAAAATAATTTTGTTTCCTTACCATTCCTTCCAGAAATGATAATAGCTCATACTGTTGGGCAAGTGTGCTGTGCTAGGCTCTCTTCTAAGCTCTTTGCACACGGAGGAGTAACTCATAAAGACCCTCTGCAGGTAATTTTATTTGCTTCATTGTACAGATGAAGAAACTGAGGCACTGAGAAATTAAGTAACTTGTCCCAGTCACATTGGTAGTGAGAGGGGGAGCCAGGAATTGAACTCTGGCAGTCTGGCTCCAGGCCCTTTTTCTTAGCTGCATGTGATTTCCCCTCCCCCCCTCCCTTCTTCTCCTTCTCCTTCCCCCTCTCCTTCTCCTTCTTCTTCTTTTTGACACTACTTCATAAGGCTCATGCCTGCATAACAGCTCTGATACCTACTGCTGTCAAATCTGAAAGCTGCAGGGATGAAAGGAAACCTAAAGTACGTGTAACCCAATATCCACTTGGGATGGATGTGTCAGGAAGAAGACTGCCCTAAATACATCCTCCAGCCACCATCTACCTATGTAGTTTTTAGGATATTCAATCACTGTTGTTGGCCACCCACCTGCCTGCCCCAAAATCCAAAAATCACAGGCTATTCTTACTAACAGATAGGTCAGTTCCTAATTCAGTGCCAGTTTCCCTCTACAAGACCCACTATGCTATTGTGCAGGCAATGTTGAACAGTCTCCAGGGATGGGGACCTTGCTGTTCCATAGAACAGATCCTCGCATCTTAGGATAATTGTGATTATTGAGAGTTGTGGCTTGTACTGAACTGAAATCTGCCTTCCTGTAGCCACCTGCCCACAGGTGGAACAGATCTGGGCCCTCAACCACAGAACGACCTTTTCGATATTTCGAGAAAGCCTTTCCCTACACCCAGAATCTTCTCTTTCCCAGGTGACACCTTCTCAGTTCTTTCTATGACAGAGTTTCAGGACCAACTTAGTCTCTCAATGGTTTGCCCACATTTCCATTAAGGCATCACAGGTTTGGTCTGGTAAGAACAAAGCATAGCAGGGCAGTCCCCTCTCACCTTGCAGAGATTCTATTAATGAAGCTTAAGATGAAAGTCACTCTTGACAAACCTCATCCCAGACTACTTAAAGGGCTTACGATTGATCATCTGAGGCATCAGAGGAAATATTTGCAGCCTCCACATAAGACTCATTTGGAGGTCTTCAAAAAATACTAGAAATTCTTATTTAATTGGTCTGTGTATGCTGTAGGGATATTAGAATTTTTAAAATTCTCCAGGTATTTCTAATGTACAGCCAAGGTTGAAAACCACTGATCTTACTAAGGCCACATTAGAATGTAATTTTTAGGAGATCAGAGGCTAGGTCTTTTGATTTACCACTATATTCCCAGCAACAACAAAGGTACCTGGCATATAAGAGGTCTTGCTCAAAAGCATTTGTTAATGAATGAATGAATTCTTTGCACATCGCTGTGTATCCCCATCATTTCATTAAGTCTCCCTGGTAAAGTGATGATTGAAAGGCATTGAGAGACCATCTCTGCCTTGGACAGGGAGGGTTGGAAGTGGTTACGTCTGGGCCCTGGCCAACACGCAGTTAAAAATCACCTAAGTAGGACAGAACAGAGCTTATTGGCACATGGGAAGGGCTCTTGGGTCGTAGAGCCTGTGAGGAAGGCTGGATTGAGAACATGGTGACAATTCTGTGCTTAATTAACATGGCTCCAGAGGGATCAGGAGCAGAATTTAATGGAGGCTAAGATTACCCACAGACCAGGGAGAGGGTCAGCTCAGATCAAAGGAAGCAGCTGGAGGCATGGAACAAGGCCTTGTTAAGAAGAAGCAGGCAAAATATCTCCTTTTATAGGCTGGAGGTTTTGTGAGGCATTTGAGACAACTGAACTCAGAGAGGTATGGGAGGGCCTGCAGTGCAGGCTGTAGCCGTACCCGAGAACCATGGGTGCTCTCCCTGAGTCCAGGATACTGTCTCCATGGAGACCTAAGAAGCTCATCTTCTCCTTCCCCTTCTACCTTCCATTCTGTGTAGTGGGGGTAGCCATACAGTGGTTTCCAAGGGGGAAAAATCAACACAGAACCCATGTCGAGGGAATGAAGGAAGGATGCTGAGTGTTAGAGGAAAGAGTATAAACTGAGAGCATGAGGGTGATGGGGGTAATGGGCACAGGGGTCATGGAGGAGAAAGAATCTGTTAAGGTGCAGCTTTCTAGAAAGCAAGTATTGCGGGATTCTGATAAACGAAGGAAGTGATGTGTGTGGGTAGAGAGGACTTGAATGTGCATTTGAGGTAGGCGAGATGGAAGGTCCAGAGGCTTTCCCTTGGTAGCAGGTATGGGGAGCTGCTAATGTGTACATTATCTCATTTAATCCGCATAACTCCCCTATAAGGTAGAGAGTGTCAACACCTTTTTATAGTTGAGTATGCTGAGACTCACAGAGATTAAGTGACTCGCCTAAGATCACCAAACCAAGTAAGTACAGAATTGGATTAACATAAATTTGCCTGTCTCAGAAGCCTAGGTTCAGAGAGGGAAGGATAGACAGATGGAGAAGGCTTAAAGAAGCTAAGTCTGTATTGATACAAATAATGTAGGTGATAATGTTTTCCTTCCTATTGCCCAGTCTACATAGAAAAAATAGACTATCAGGAGGCTATGAATTACTTGGAGGAGGAAACACATTTAAAATTTAAATTACTTTCCAGCTCAACTTGCCAAGGTCTTGCCTTCTGGGTGCCCTTAAGCTGGGACACTCCCGTAAACATGTGGGGCAAATCGTCCCAGTGCAAGTGAGCAGGCAGGCTTTGCAGAGTGTTAGGATCCCACTGTCCTTCCTTTTTTTCACCTGGAATGTAAAGCAATTGCAGGCAATTAGTGGAGTGGGAAGAGCCCAGGTCCAGAGGACATGACATCTGAATTTGAGGCTTGTCTCTGCCTCTGTCTCCTGCACTCTTTTCTCTTTCTGCTGGTTTAACAGAATTCCCCTTTCCTGTGGGAACTCATTCTATGTGGTCTTGATAGAGCCATCCTGTGATCATTGTCTGTAAGGGTCTCGTAATCCAGGGCTGCTGATTACTGCCTTTCCAGTCAAGTGCAGAGATGAAGAGAGAGACAGAATTGTGACGACGTTTGAGCACCTGGATCCCGCTGTGCTGGTTCTACACATTTCAGTTATGTGATCCAACAAATACCAGATTGCTTGCAGAGATAACCCCTTTAACTTTTCTCATCTCTCTGTGTGTGCTTGTTTGGGATGTAACTTTGTCTCTTCTTATAGACAAATAGAGTAGATTTCCCCTCCCCTCAAATCTGAGCTGGCCTTGTGACTTGATTGGACCAATAGAATGTGGCAGACTGGTTTCAGGCTCTGGATACAAGAGGCCTTGCAGCTTCAGCTTTCAACCTCTTGGAAGCTTAAGACCACCCTACTGTGAAGAAGCCTGGTCTAGTCCCCCTGAGGATGGGAGAACACATGGAGAAAGAGGCCCAGGCAACCCAGCTGTCCTGGCAGAGCCACAGTGAGGCTCACACAGAAGAATCACCCAAGTAACCCACAAAATTGTGAGAGATTATAAATTGCTATTGTTTTAAGTCACCAGTTTGGGGGTGGTTCGTTATGCAGAAATAGATATCTGATTCATGAAAACACAGTCACCAACTCACTCTGGGACTTTGTGTATCAACCATAGTTCTTGATTTCAATTAAAACGAAATCAGCTTTTGCTAGTTTGATGTGTATAGAAATTTAGCCAAAAGCTATTGGAACATCAGGAGGGCTGAAATACTATGATCATAGCTACTCAGCCAGAAACATGCTCTTAAATTTGTCTCCACCAGTATACTTCCAATGGCTGTGTCAGGAATTCACTTGTGCTAGAATTGCCAAGGATGCCAGAGAGAAAATCCCTTACTACCATGTTTCCTTCCCTCACTAGCTCCTGGTTCAAAGTCTAGGGTAGGGTGCTTCTGATTAATCAATTCTAGGTCATGTTTCTGCATCCTAGCTGCAAGGGAGTCTGAGAAACTGTCTGTCATTCAAGCTATTCTAATAGGAGGCAGACTCATAAGACAGTGGATTTTTCAAAATGTAGGAAGTAGTCCATAATAAATGGCAAACATCCACTATAGTCCACCGCTTTTTCAGCTCAACATCAATGTGCACTCTTCTTTACAAATGTGTCCTTCTAAAAGAAAAAGTCCTTGCCGAATGTAATTCAACTATCTCTTACTCAACAAAACCCAGCTTATCTCTTTCCCAGCTTCTCATCAGATGGTGTATCTAGCTTCAAGTTTAGGATCTGTGGTTGGTATCTATTGATTCTCAAGCTCTGGCATGAATTTGCATTAATTTATTATGTAAGTTATAGAATAAATTGTGAGCCTGATCATACCCTACATGAACATGAAAAAGTGAGGGAGAGGGAGAAGAATGGGAAATGACAATTGTTAAAATACATACATATATATTGATACATAGTAAAACATAAAAGAGAATTCACATAGGTACTCCATCCTCAATTTGACTCCAGTTGAAATATAGGTACAGTTTCTTTATGGTTGGTATTTAAGATTTCCTCCTTCATTAACTTGCCCTTGATTCTTTTCTTTTCATTCAGCACGCAGTAGTCCATCCAGGTTTTTAAATTGGTGGGTGATGCAAACATTCACTTGGGAGGAATCTGAACCCTTGGTGGTTTTATCTGCACAGGGATGTCATGGTTTTCTACCAATCTATTGCCACTGGAAATAAATGTACCATAAGTTGCCTTAGGGTATCCCTTGTGCTCAACTCATTCTTTTTGGACTCAGTGTGTTACAGCAATCTAATTCCCCTAGATGATCTAGAGAAAATTCTTTAAGCAACACAGTAATCCCATTTTTTTGGTCTGTTCATTCAATGGGAATAAGAAATACAAATGGCTAGCTTAGAGCCTCCACTTTCAGTTCAATGAACCAATGGTTTCTTGGTAGATGTATTTTTCTTCCCTAAGATTCCTAAGTCTGCAATGCCCCAGGTCATAAAAATTGGAAGCAAAAACTTTGCTAACACATTTAGTGTACGAGTGAGAAATTCCATCCCCACTTCAACCCTTTGGTTTCTAGACTCACGATTTCTGATTATGTAAGAAACAGCAACATATGGTTCAAAAAGATACTTCACCCTGCATACTTCATGGCACCTCAGCCATGGAAATAAGTGGAGGGAGGAGTAGCAACACCTTAGGTGTAGGCATACTGGGAATATAACCTCATGAAATTCACTTGTACCACTAGGATTTTCTGCCTTGTGTTACTTCCGCAGATAATGGTGTGTTGCGGGCCGGCCTGATTTATAGTTAGTTGGATCAGATAGCATCTAGTTCAGGGTGGGTAGCTCTGTTTGCATGATTATCTTATATCTAATAGTCATGCATTCAACCAGGACCTAATAGAAAGCTAAGAGCTGTTTCTTAAAAGGATAATACATAGTAGCTTGTTGAAGAGGACCTGACTTTTCCCAAAACCTCAGAGATTATTCTACAATTGTCATATCCAACTTTACTTCAGATTCCATACAGCATCTTGATCTGCCAAAGATACCTTAAATACCATTAGATCTTATGGATCATAAGAGCCAAGTAAAGACATGCTTACACTGAAGACTGATTTAGTTAGAGAACCTTCTCTTCCTCTGAACTCTACTCAAATTTGGCAGCCTTCTTTGTCTCCCAGGAAATAGACTGGAGCAGTAAACACAGTGTGGTATATATTGCTTTTAAAATCCAAAGAGACCTTCAAAATGTAATGCCATTTTCTTCATTGTAAGAGGTACAAGGTGTGAAAAATTGTTTTTTATTTTGAAGGGAATGGCTGGATATTTTCCACCATTGGCCCCCTCCTGCTGAAGCAGAAAGCCCTAGTACTTTCACAGTATTTTTCTCACATCTCTGGTGTACACGAAACTTACGAAGGCATCTAGCGAGCCACTACTTCTTGCTTTTCACATCATATCATGTCAACATCCTTGTGAACCAGCATGTTCTTGGTAGATAAGTGAAGTGATCAAGGTCTCAGAAAACGTATTTGTGGCACAAATCTGGGGATAGACACACCCCCTGCAGCTAGATAGTATTAGGCTACTGTTGTTCCAACCAGGTGAAAGCCTCAGGTGTCCTCTGCTTAGGGAGAGAAAAGAAATGTTTGCTGGATAGCCACATTACAGGGGCCAGGGATTATGTTGATTTGTTCCAGTGAAAGGATCATATATGAAGCTGGCAGACGCCACCATGTCAATAAACTCAGCTTGACCTAAAATGATGTTTTCCCCTTGTTAGACTAGCACCTTCAGAATCTACTCCCTTGTATACTACCTCCAGGTCTCTGTTAATATCAATTATCAACGTCATGCACTTTTGTCTATGAGCTTCTCGCTTCAGATATTGAAATGCAGTTCTAGTAAGGGCTTTACATCCCCAATCCCATCCTACTCTGACCCAGGGACATGCTCTGATCTAACTCTAGTTGTAGGTGTGGAGAAAATGAGGGATAGAGGAGTTTAGCATGAAGAGAATTGGCTTCCCCTTGCAAAGTAACACCCTCATGTTGGATGATTGGGATTTTCCAGCAAGGTGGGAATACGCACATGAGAAGAGAAAGAAGGACTGACTTGGCTGACAAGAGAAATAAAAATCAATGAAGCTGAGAAATTCAATGCTTTCTGAGTTATCTGAATCCTCCTATAAATCTCTGTTTCGATTCCCAGGTCTACCTCTTTCATGATCAATGCTCTAATTTTCACCTAAGCAATAGCGTAAGGCTGCAAATTCAACTAATCTTGTAATTCAGCAACCTGCAGGATCAAACTTTGTGTTTGATTTGTCTATCTCAGCATTGTGGCTGTAAGAAAAAAGAGTTTCTTCTAGTACAGTCTTAGAAAACCCTTGGTTTTCATTTTGTGCCTTGAGTTAGGAAACTGAGAATTTGTTTTTCACTTCTTCTTTTGAAAAGTCCACATAGCACTATTAGAAGCAAGCATTTTATCCTACAGGCATTGAATTTCTAATGCCCTATATATTGTTCTATGGTGGCAACTGCTAACCCTTGACTTCAATAGGTGTTTCATTCTGAGTGACCACGGATAAAAACTGAATGGTTTTGCTACTGCTTACCATGTTTTGGCAGAGTCACGCCTCTTACTATTAGCTGAATTTTCACTACATTCAGCCCTGACTATGCTAAATAAACTACCCCAGATTCCTGCCAATTTCTGGAAGGTCTCTTTCTGCTCAACTCTTTGTACCATTTTGACATCAGCCGAGGTCTTTATTTGCAAGACACAGAAAGAGGCTGTAGCTAAGTTAGAGAGAGAGAGAGAAGATTGATTGAAAGGCTATTGAATAGTTCATTGAATCAGGAGTTTTACAGCCAGGAACAACAGCCATAAGCATGACCTCTGAGGAAAAATCTTCCTCTGTCCCCTTTTCATTGAGTCACTATCTTCCAATCATGATATCATCATATGGGGCAGGAACATCTGCTTTGCAAGAGATGAGGTCAGGTGCCTGTGCCCTGGCTACACCCTCCCAAAAACAAACCAAACAACCAACCAACCAACCAACCAACAACAAAACCCCTTAGGAAGTAATTATACGGCATTTTTAGCTACTATAGTGGGAGCCGGTCTCTGATCCCTACCAAGGCTCCGAAGGCTGGGAATTCCTGAACAAAGGAAGGAATTGAATTGCTGAACAGCCAAAGCACATGGTAGATGCCCGTTAGCCTTTAGATGAGTCACTCCTTTCTCTGTTTCTCAGTTTCCTCAACTGCAGAAAGCAGGACTTGGAATAGACGGTCACTAAGATCGCTACCAGATCTGTCATTCTGAGGCTTTAGCATCTACGCATTAGGCAATTTCAGCTCACACTGTCCAACTAAAGGCAAGAAGCGCTTGCCCTGCCCCTAGTCACAGGGTGGAATGGGGTGGAGGACAGAGGAGAGCTATCCTGAGGCTGGCCGCCTGAGGGGGTGAGGGCCACTCTCCCAGGCTCCTGGCAGCTGCTATGCTGAGCCCAGGTGCAGCTGTTTCAGCAGCAGGTTTCACACTGATGCAGAAAATAGAAGCAGCATCACCCAGAACTGTGAGTGATCTAGAAAACGAAGTCATGTTTCAGGACGCTGCCCTGTTTGAGCACTGGGTGTCGAGGTGACAGATTTTGTAGACACGTTCTGGAAAAAATACACCTTGAGTGATTTTGAAGCCTTTAGAAATATTTGGCAAGTGTGAACAGTTGGTTCCCCACATTTTCTCTTTAATCAATTGCGTCTATAAGAAGTGGCTGTGCTGAAGGGAGCAGTTGCATATTTCTTCCCCCTCCCTCTGGCTCCCTTTCCAGAGCACTGGTTTTTCAATATGAAGAGGCAAAACTTTCTTCACAATCCCCGAAATGGTGCCTGCATATTAAAAGTACACCAGCTTTCTTTGCTGTTTGCCTGCGGATTTGTTTCATTTCATACCTCACTGAAGCCTCCTCTCTGTTCAGAACGCGCTGTACCCAGTTGTGAGGAGAGAGGAGGGGAGGGGAGGGACTTCAGAGAGCATTGCTTGTTTTCTCAGCAAACTCTGAGAAATGTTGAAATTGAAGTCTGAGCTTTGAATGAACAGAAGCCTGAGGTCTTTAGGAGGAATTCAAATTCACTGGCTTGCCTGGAGCTTTGAGCCTGGCCTTTCCTTCACTACTCATGGTGGTATCCATGAGTCACCTCTGTAAGGTGGGCGCTGGGATGCGGGGTCTGAATCACCACCACGTTTGGGCCTGTGTCCAGCTGGGATCCAGAAGCACATCCATCCTGCCTAAGTGGGTGGAGAAAAGATTTGCATAATTGGATGTGAGATGCCGTATTAGAAACCAAACCGTTTTCTCTTACGTGTATTCACCACTTGTAGTACGTTACAGTGCGTCTCCCCCAAATCCATATCCACCCAAGAACCTCAGAATGTGACCTTATTTGGGAATAGAATCCTTGCAGATGTAATTAGTTAAGGATCTGATCATTATTTCAGATGCAATCATCCTGCAGTTAGGGTGGGCCCTATACCCAGTGACTGGTGTCCTTATGAGAAAAGACACACGAGGGACACACAGGGAAAAGGGCAGTGTGGTGATGGAGGTGGAGATTTGAGAGATGCCCCTGTAAGCCAAGGGACCGCAAGGATGGCCGGCAACCACCAGGAGCTTGGAGAGAGGCCCGGGACTGGTCTCCCTCGGAGCTTCCAGAGGGAAACAACTCTGCTGACACCTTGATTTTGGACTTCAGGCCTCCTGAATTGGGAGGCAATGAATTCCTGCTGTTTTAAGCCACCGAGTTGGTGGTAATTTGTTTCGGCAGCTGTAGGAAACTAATACATCATCTAGTGAATGTCCCTTTGCCATCTTGTCCTCAGCCCATAATGTCCTGCAAAACTTCCTCCTCCCTCAAATGTCAAATGCCATTTGTCCCCTCCTCTGTGAAGTTCCCTAACTTTTCATTAGAAATGAATGATTTCTTTCTTCTGAGCCCTCACAGCCTTCAGCATGGACTTGGTTCCCTCTTGGGTTTAGAGCATTGTACCGCTGTGTCCCGCCCTCCTGGACTATGGGCTCCCTGAGGGCAGGGATGGATCTCCTCAGCCTGTCTTTCCAACACCTGAGACATGCCTGGCACGTGGTAGGCACTAGTCGCTGCCTGTAGAGAAGGATGGAGCGGACCTATGGCATCCTCCGAAGGTGGTGCTCTAGGTGCTGCAGAACTTCTGGAGAGGGGCAGCTTGGCCCTGTGAGCTTTCGCACCCCTGACCTGCATGCTTTCCTTCCCTTCTGGTGTCGCCTCTGTCCGTGCTTAGCTGCTGGTAACACATCTCTGCTTACGGGTCAATGGATAATCTTGTTGTTGGCTGGTTCCAATTTAAGTCAAAGTGCTTTCCAGGATCATCCTTACTCACGAGGTAGAGAAGCCCACACTGAGGGACATCCAGTGGTGGGGTGGGGGTGGGGGCCGAGGGGAGGGGCTCTCTGTCCCTCTGCATCGTGCCCACTGCTGCTACCCCACCTGCCTCCCCGCCTCCCTCCTACTCCCACTCCAATTCCCTGCCAACCAGCAAATAAATGACCTAAGGAAAACTCTCTGTCCACCTTGGGTTAGCTTTCATTTTGTGGCTATTATTGCACGATACCACCTCAGGAATCTGACACAAACTATTTTATCTTCTTTAAATTTTTAAACAAAAGAAAGAAAGGAAAGGAGAGGCTGTGTTCAGACAACAGCCTGGGCATATAGCAAAGTGAGGTGGGGAGGTGGCAGGGCCCTGTGAGGACGGCACAGACCCCTGTCACCCAGCGGTGCTGTGCGCCTTCCCTGCAGTGTGGACCCGAGGCCTTGGGTGGGTCCCAGGCAGCTCTGCTGGTGTGGCTGGGCGGGCGTGGGGCCTGGCAGAAGGCAGCGAGGGACAGCCCTTCCCCGGGGTAGGGACCACTGCCTCTGTGTTCTCTCGGAGTCTCCCACAGGCTTGTGGGGGCACCGTCCACCAGCTTGCCAGAGGGTACCTGGCCACATGCAGCTGCTTGGGGAAGCCACCAAGGGTGGTGGTGATGTGGGGACCACGGCAGATTCTAGGTTGGAGGCTACATCCTCCGAGACTGAGAATGATTTATGAGGAAGCTTCAGATTCTCTTACTTCAGCTCCCACTGGACTCTCTGGAAGGTTCTGGTCATTTTATTTCATTTCTAAATCACCAGATTGTCCTTCACCCTGAGCAAATGGTCCAGGGACTGAAAGGGAGTCACTCTGGTGGAATCATTAATCACAGAAGCCCAGCGGGGTCTTGGCGGGGGTGGGGCTCTCGTCTCACCTTCCTTGCTGCAGGAGGCAGGTTCTCTGTCCTTTAAGTGTCTGCTTCCCATGACTTGGATTTCACTCTGACAGTGGGCCAGGTCTTGTGCAGGGAAGGCTTTCAGGAATGAGAGAAAGACTGGCTCAATCCCTCCCTCATTCATTCATTCGTTGCCTCCTGAGTACGTACTTGTGCCAGGCTCTATCTTAGGCACTGGGGACATAGCCGTGAGCAGAACACACAAAAATCTGCTCATAAGGAGCTTTCATTTTAGTTCTAGCCAGACTTAAACAGCAGCTGTGCTTTTTTTTTTTTTTTTTTTCCTTTTCCAGAAGGTAGAAGTAAGGCAGGTTATAGGAAGATATTATTGCTAAACGGAAGCGAAAGTGAGGACACAGCCAGGTATTTGCATGCAGGAGTCCTTATCGTCAGATACCCCTGTTTCTCAGAGGGGTCGCCTGGGCTTTGGGGGATGTTGTTGAACATCAATCACTTTAGCAAAGAGGTCGCTTTTTCCTCTACTCGGAGGCAGCTGGGTGAGAGCAAGCCTGGAGGGCAGGCTGGCCAAGGACTGCAGCCTCTGCAGGCAGGTCACAGGGAGGCCACATGTCATCCTGGAGGGAGACCCAGGGCTGGAGGGAAGCATGTGTGTGTGTGTGTGTGTGTGAGAGAGAGAGAGAGAGATTGATTTCTCTAACAGGGACAATCATTCCGAGCAACACGAAACCTTCTATTTTAGCACCTGTTTTCTGTGCTCTGAGCTCCCACTAGATGGGGAAGATTTGGGTTGGGTTAGAGAGGTGGTATCCACAGCTGAGCAAGTTCTGAGACAAAGTTGTCTAGATAAGAGTGATTGTGTTTGCCTTATCCTTCAGAAAGAGCCAAGGACCAGTACCCCACCAGCCTTCAGGGGGCTGGCCAAGAGAGCGGCGGGAACCTGGGGGAGAAAAGAGGAGATCAGGAGGGTGGACGTGGGTGGGAGGAGGTCCACGTATTCTGCTCTGTGAGAAGTCCGATGGAACCACAGACAGAGTCAGGGATTCTGAACCAATTAGAAAGGAGACATTTCTGAGTGAGCTTACAGACCATGGCTCTCTTTTATATAACTTTTCAATATGTCTAGTCTCTTCCCTTCAAGCACCAGCCAGGCTGAGGTCTCACCAGGGATGTGGAGGAGTCTCTGGTTGAGGGGGCAAAACAGCAGAGTGGTCAGGCCCTGGGGCCAGAGGGACTGCCCTAGAACAACCACAAGAGGGAGAAGGTGGCAGGAATCCAGCCCCCAGGCTAGAAGGTTGATCGTCTCTAGAGAGGGAAGCTCAGGGCCTGGACCCTAGAGACCTCTGCTTGGCAGTCTGACGGCCGAGACGCCTGCTTGTAGCCACTGCACGGCCGTTGTTAGCTCTAGACAGGGGCCTGACTCGTAACAAACTCCTAGGTCTCTTCATCTCCAAAAATAGGGTGTGGATTTAATCTGTGATTGGCATTTTTTTTTTTTTTAAATAGGAGAACTACTTTTAAAACACAAATTGATAGGGAACTTCAGTTTAAAAAACAGCTTTGAAAAGCAGAGCTGTTTTGGTTGAAGCTGGGTAGGGACTGGAGTCCCACCTGCTCAGCCTCCCCTCCCCCACACCATGGCCCTGGAGGGACTCTTGGAAGCTCAGGTTCTTCAGAGCGAGTTTCAGAACCACTGGACACAAGCTGTGTGAGGTCCCCCTCACCTATGCCATTCATGGCTACGCTGACATTCATGGTCTTTCCAGGGACAGTAGAGCTGAGAAGGGGTGTTTCTGGTACCTTCCCAATGGGGTCCAGTCACAATGTGTTCTCCCCTCATAGCTTTAGTTACGTTTCAGTTGATTTTTTCAGTTTCTTTTGATCTCTATATTTCACATTAAGAGGCTCTTGCCAGATGTCTGATAATGTCGGGGAAGCACTCGAAATGCCCGCGTTGGGCCTCCCTGATTTGGTGATGTAAACTATCCTCAACGGTGCCAGGAAGCCCTCAGGTTGACCCCCTGCAGACAATATGCTTCCAGTCTTCTGCCAGCCTGGGGGACCCGTGCTGCCCAGGTACCTGAAATGGGGAGGGGGATCCAGAAACTGCTGCTCCTTAGGCAGCTTTCTCCCTCTTCACCTTATGTGAACCACCCCTAAAGCTCCACCACTTTGACTTCCAGAAATTCCTGGTGCTGCCAGTTCTGGGCCTTTTGAAGATTCTATAAATCAGGTTGCCTTCCAGCTTTCCTCACTACCAACAGTGACTTAGATTTCTTGAGTCTGTCAAGTTCATCATCCTTTGCCTATTCACGTTGCAGCTTCCAAAATTTTATTGCTCTTTTCTCCTTTCCCATTTTGCTTTGTCCTTGTGCGTTTATGCCATTGCAAACAATTCCTCTGCTGTAGTTTTAGTGAGGTTTGGGGAGGGAATGACATCAGATGTGTGTGTTCAGTTTACCACTTTTACCAGGAAATCTGGCCATTTACTTTTATCATTTAGAGAAAGAACTTTCCAGTTTCTCACTGTGGCAACACCCCAGATTCCTGCACAGGCTGTGTGCATTGGCAGAGAAAGCAGCCATTGTTCCTGTCTAGATGGTCCATTGGTCACTGATCTAGGTCCAGCATCTTCTCCCAGTCCTGATGGTACCCTTGTTGATCATTCTCCTTCCACGTGCTGTACTTCATCATCTTCCCTACATCTCTCTTTCCACTTAGATGCCCTTGGGCTCTTGTCAAGATTCTTTCAATCCATTAAGAAAAAAAAAAATCAGTGGATTTTTGTAAAATAACTAAGCACATAGGTAGACTCTGTGGGTATGGGAATCATATTTTCTGAGTCCCAAACTGGAATTTTTGTTATGGTTCTATATTAAAAAGATTGTTTGGCTGATGTGGTTTAAATACTAAAATTTTCAAGATTCAGGGAGCACCAGGACGAAACACTTGAAATCTGATCTGCTCCAGAAAGTCTGGGATGTCCTCATTGTATCTGGAGGAAAAGTGAGAAAAGCCTTTTTTTCTGTAGTAGGGTTGGGAAAAATGGAAACACTCTTACAGACAATACCAGGCATTTTGACCAGTGCCAAATAAGAAGCGCCCTAGGATCTTTGAGGAAGGGAGATCCTGGAGGTGCTATACTGGTCAAAAAGGGGAAGACTTCCTGGAGACAGGTTTTAAGGATAGGCTTTGAAATCTGTCCATAGATGTCTGAGGCTGTTCTGTGGTAAAGAAGTTGGGAGATGGCATGAGGAAAGCACTGCTTTTGGTGTCAACTCTTTCTCTATTACCTTTCTTCTTTTCTTTCTTTCTTTCTTTCTTTCATTTTACTTTATTTATTTTTATTTATTGGCTGCATTGGGTCTTTGTTGCTGTGCACGGGCTTTCGGCAGTTGTGGTGAGTGGGGGCTACTCTTCATTGCAGTTCTCGGGCTTCTTATTGCAGTGGCTTCTCTTGTTGCAGAGCACAGGCTCTAGGTGTGCAGGCTTCAGTAGCTGCGGCATGTGGGCTCAGTAGTTGTGGCTCACAGTCTCTATAGCACAGGCTTAGTAGTTGTAGCGCATGGGCTTAGTTGCTCCGAGACATGTGGGATCTTCCTAGGCCAGGACTCGAACCCATGTCCCCTGTATTGGCAGGCAGATTCTTAACCACTGCACCATCAGGGAAGCCCCTTTTCACCTGTCATCTATTACTTCATCTCTACCAGTCACCATCCACCATCTGACTTTATGAGCCTCATGGTAATTCCTTCTCAAGCTTAAAACTTTGTTTGTATCATTGAAGATTAGGTTCCACTATAAGTAACAGAGACTCAAAATAACTGGCTTAAACATGAAAGTTATTTTTCTCTTAGTGGAAGTCCAGAGAGATATAGTTAGGGATGGGTAAGGGGGGTCTGTTCTTTGAAGTCCTCTGGAGTGCTGGTTCTTTTCAGCTCACTGTGGTTCTCATCCTAAAGGACCAATATGGAGGTTAGTGCTCCAGCCATCACAGCCACATTCCAGGCAGCAGTATGGAGGAGAGGATAAAGAAGAAAGGGGAGCAAAAGATGATCACTAGTGGTCTTTTAAGGAAGGTCCCCAGAAGCTGTCATATATCACTTTTGTTTCTGTCTAATAGGCCAGAACTTAGTCAAGTACAAAGTACATTGGGAACTATAGCTTTTATTCTGGGTGGCCAGTTGTTCCTATGGAAGAGGGTATGCTAGGGCAACTAGAGATAGTGGCTACATTGTCACCATCAATTACTCTCAGTCCACATTTGGCCACTCTGTTTGTCCTCTCATTGGTACATTCCTCCATCCGTTCATCTTTCTCTGCATGGCCATCATCACTTAGAGTTGATGAATGTCAGAACTGCAAGGAGACAAAGTCACTCAGTCTGGTCTTTTCCTTGTACAGTTGAAGAAATGAAGGTGCAACTTGTCACACTGCTGAGTAGTTAGAGGATCATTATTAAAATCACCAAGATAAAGATTTTTCCAAATTGAGTACCAAAGTGCTGGGGGAACAAGAGAGGAATAAAAGCCAGGTCAGTTAACCAGGGATGTCTTCTGGATGAGGTGAGGATTGAGATGAGTTTGGGGAAGGAGAAAGTCATTTAGCAGGGAAGAGAATGTTTACAGAGGGGAAATGACCTAGATAAATGTGCAGAGTCAAGTTAGAACATTTTGTGAGGGGTTATGGGTTTGAACAAAATGTTAGCACTGATGAATTGAGGCAGCGGATAGGTGAGTATTGGTTGAATGGGCTTTGAACTATACCCAAGAGCTTGGAATCAATAAAGAAATTGAGTCATTTTAGGGTTTTTAGGTTTAACAGAATCTGGTTTAGTACCATCTCTATCCATCTATCTCTATCTCTCCTCTTCACTTCTGTCTTCGGCCCTGTCTCAGTTTCCATCTCCTTGTTTCTGTGTCTTGTTTGGTTCTTCTTTCTAGCCTCTGGCAGCAGCTTTTATGCTCACAAATGGTTCCTCTAATCCCCTTAATAACTGTTGATGATTTTCTAACTCTCTACTCAAATAGGTCTCCAATATCCACACCTCTGAGGTCTGAACTCCCTTAGCCTCCATCCTATACTTTATGGAAACAGAGTCCAGGCTGGTTTCCCCCTGGCCGGGGCACCCAGGACAGTGGCAGACACTACAAAGCCTGGCTAGTTGCCCCCTCCTCCATGATGGGGCTTGGGAGACATGCTCTGTGCACAGTTCACGTGGAGCCTCTCCTGCTCCCTTGAAATCTACCAGCTCTGAAATTTATGATGAATTCCCTGTCCCTACTCCCTGAGGTAACTGCCAAGAAGACAGGTTAAAAGCCTATATTTATGGCAAGTGACGCATTCTGAACAAGATGTTGATTAAGGAGCATTTTGGGTTCTTACTGTTCCACAAGCTCCAGAGGCTGAGCTGTGGATGTGAAGACCGTGTGTGGGTTAGGGCACTGACCACGTGCCTAAGCCTGGAGGCCCTCAGGGCTCAGGAGTGGGGAGTGGGGGCAGGGGGACCTGAAGGTGATGTGCTGAAGTTAACTCGCACTGGCAGACTGTTAAATGTTCAGGAATGTCCCAAGCTGGCTGTTAAACTGTTGGTAGTTTGAAATTGGCCGTGGAGGGGAATATTTGCGCCATGGAAACGGGCAAGCACTCTAAGTCAGGGTTGTCCCCCCGCCCCCCGCAGAACTGGTTTACCACCCATTGCACTGGGCCACTCCCACTTTGGGTACTTTGTGAGGAGAGTGGCAGCCATCTGAGATTCTTGAGGTTTTGTCCAGGGATCTGTCCAGATTGGAGGGATTCCTGGCCCCACCTGGGGGGTGGTAGGCTGGTTGTAGGAGAGGAGTAGAAAAGTCAATGAAAATAAATTTTGTTCTACCAAGTGAGGCAGAGCTGTGGCCAAGTTTCTTATCTGGTCCAGGACCCAGGACAGTGGGCAAATGCATCACAGTGACTCTGTTTATTTACAGTGAAGAAATTAGCTCAGTTATACTTCTTAGTCAATTTATAAGAAAACCTGTCTTACCTCCTGCATCCTTACTTCCTTAATGTTCATTTCTTTTGCAAAAGGAAAGGTTAGGTTTGCAATCACAAACCCCAATATATAGGTGTCTAAACATGTTTTGACTGACATTTAACATCAGGCTGCCAGCTGTAGAGCTACTGCCAGTGTGTGCAGTGTGGAAAGGGCTGACTCATGTCCAGTTATCAATGTGAACCATGGAACAAGAAAGTATCTCAGTTGTGAAGCAAATACTCAAGTGCATCTGGTCAACCAGTGCCTTTTGCATGCCAAAGTCCCTACCTGTGAGCATCAAGGGACAGTCTTTTCTGCTCCCCCCAGTGGGTGTTTTGGCTTTAATTGAATATTAAGTCACAGGGAGCCTCTTGGGCTAACCCTGGGCATTAGCCTATTGGTGCACATCAAACACTCCAGACTATTTCCTATGTATAGCTATTACAGTGCACACTCAAACACACAGACAGCACATAGATCCTCACAGACACATGGGGGAAGCCTTGGAGAGTCCGTATAGGAGAGAGACACCCAGAGCTACAAATATAACTGCTGAAAACAGACCTAAGGAAAGTAATGTAATTGCCATTAACTGGAGTGAATGGACCGGCTGATGAATGCCAGCAACGTGTGAAGGCTTGATAATCGTCTGTTCATCCCAGGATGAATGTGATGCTCTCGTTCCTCTGCAAAGTATTTATTTGTATGAGATTAGATTTGACTGGGGAATGCTTCTTCCTTTCCTAAATTATTAACATCTAATAAAAGGTTATAGCCAAGTTCCCTGACAGCCTCACATGTGGAAATAAAACCATCATTTTTATGCAGCTGCCATGCATTTTCCCTTCACGATTGAGGAACACAAGAAAAAAGGAAAAAGAATTGAGGTTATATTCAGTTCACTGGAGTGTTTCTCTCTCCATTGGCATCCCTCCTTGGCGGTTTGTTTATTTGGGGGCAGGGGGAGGTTCTAGTTTTCAGGCTTCCTCCTTTCACAAATGTAGGGTTGGGGCTCTTTCCAATCATTTTTGTCTCAGTGCGCTGCCCATTTTCAGGCAGAGCTGCCATTGTGGTTATTTCTGAAGGAGGAGACCTCTGATGGAGATGGGCTTGTGGTTTGGAGGCAGTCTGTCAATCAGTCAGTCTGTCAGTCAGTCAACAAGTCTTTATTTATCTCAGTGGGTGCAGAGCTGCCTATTAGATGATTGGGACACGTGGTCTCCCTGCCTGCAGTCTCTCCCCCTCACACCATCCTACACACAACTGTCACATTAACTCTTTCTCAGACACAGTTTCCATCCTGTTGGGCTCTTGCTGCAACACTGTTAGTGGCTCCCCATTTCCTCTAGAAAAAAATCCATGCAGCTTAGCCTGACACTCTGGGGTACCCTCACTTTAACCCATCCTCAAAACTTTAACTCATGTTTCCCAGAAGCCTCCTAATAACCCCAAATGGAACTGCTTCTTTCCATCTCTGTGCCTTTGCTCACTCTTCCCTTTTCCATCTCATTTCTATGTGGCCAAGTTCTTCTCATCCTTCCAGGTCCAGTGCAAAGGTTACCTCTTCCATGGAGGCTTCTCTGGTTACCCCATCCAGAAGGAACCGCCTCCCCTTCCACATTCTGATAGCACTTTATTTTTACCTCTTTTCTTGCACATCAAGTTCTGCCTTGTCACCCAGCAATTCATGAGGGAGGAGGGTAGGTTGAAGAGCACAGATTCTGCAATCAGACCGAGAATTTGAATCCCAGCTCTGTTGCTTACTACCTATGTGAGCTCTCCGAGTCTCAGTTTCTTCCTCTCTAAAATGAGGAGAATTATAGTATCTATTTTTTGGAGTAGTTGCAAAGATTAAACGGCTTAATTTAGATAAAGTGTTTTGAATATGGTCTGCTGGATAGTAAGTACCATAGAAGTATTAGCCGTCATTATTTGCAAAAAAAAAAAAAAAGTATTGTTTTATAATGGCTTGAAATTCAGTAAAACTAATCTATAAACTAGGCAAGACTGGTTCCAACTCTACAAGTCTGTAATAATAACATAGAATTTAACACTTCCATTACATTTCCTCATCCATAAATCAATTCCACCAATATTCATTGAGAGCACCTGTGTGTCAGGCACAGTATCTCACGTTAACTCTTACTTCTTCCTTTTTTTGGGGGTGTGGGCTGCATCGGCTCTTAGTTGAGGCCTGCAGGAGAAGTGCGTGGACTTTTTGTTGCCGCGCACGGGCTTCTGTCTAGTTGTGGCATGCAGGTTTTTTTCTCTCTAGTTCTGGCGTGGGGTTTTTCTCTCTTTAGTTACAGCATGCAGGCTCTCTCATTGAGGCATGCCAGCTCAGCAGTTATTGTGTGAGTGGGTGTAGTTGCCCCACGGCATGTGGGATCTTAGTTCCCCGACCAGGGATCGAACCTGTGTCCTCTGCATCGCAAGGCAGATTCTTTACCACTGGACCTCCAGGGAAGTGCCTCACTTTAACTCTTAACACAGGTATTATGTTCGCCATCCTTAAGCATAAAATACTGAAATTCAGCAAGTTTCAGGGACTTCCCAGGGAAATTTAGCTTGGATAGACGGGAACAAATCTTCTGACTCCCAGCCACAGCTATCCTCTTCTCTGATTCATTAAGAAGGCCCAAGTTGCTATTTGGGGCATTTGGATTCTCAGGGGAAGCATTATTGAGCCACTGTGCATCAGCAAGGGCCTGCTAGGTCCTGAGAACCTGAGCCACATTTCATAAGCACAGACTCGTGACCTCAGGTCTTACAGAGTGAAAATGTCAGGCCCAGGTGAAAGGGGGCAGTGAATTATGGTGGGTCACATGCAGGCTATCTGCTTCTTAGCCCACTTCCAGAAACACTGGAGGCCAGAGTTCTCTGTTTCTACCTCCCAGGCAGCAAAGGTGTGTGTGAACTGTAGGAATATGAACTCCCTTCACTATCGGTCTAAGGAAAATTAATCAGGAAGGCGTATCTACTGCAGGGATCCCCAAACAAAACACAATGTGTTGTCTAATCATGCATGTCAAAGCCAGATAGAAATGTCTTGACATCATTTGCAGTTTTGGGTGGTCGGACCCGTTGCTCTCCTCCACCTAGCTTGGAAATAGAACATGTGCTTTTCTAGTTGTTCAACACTCTCCTCCCAAATGCATTTACTTTCAGCTCATTGGCTGCCCCTCCTGCCAGCATTGTCCAGCCAGGTGTTGGCTTGGGATGTCTCTGCCTGCTGCATGTACTCTACAGAGCGGCTCACGTCAGTGTGCTTGATGCAGCATGAAAGTTCCTGGAAGGCAGAGCTTGAACTCTTGTGATTCTTTCTCTAAGTGGCCCAGCGCAGTGCCCAGTGAAGTATGGGCCTTAAAGCTTTGATGGTGATGACAATTAGCACGTCTGTGTCTGGAGCAAATTAAATTTTCTCAATTACTAGGTCTTGGACTCCTAGGGTTTTGATGATCTGGGTTCTAGTTCAGATCCCAGCACTCATTAGCTGTGTGTCTCAGTCACCGTCCTGGCAGGAAACAGTGGGCACTTTCAAGAGTCAATGAAGAAGGTTTGAAGGAGGGGTGTGTGTGGGGTTAAGGGAAACCAGCCAGGAATGGTGAAGAGCCCTGAGGCGAGCAGCAGCAGGGAAACCGCCACCACCCCTAGATCTGCAAGGGCAAAGGGAGGGGCTGATCACCAGAACGCGGAGAGGCCTGTAGCTGTCACCCAGGAGAGGGCCACCTGGCAGGAGCTGTGATTGCTGGCGGAGGAATAGCCACTGCCGCACCGTGACCGGACAGGGAGGGAGCTGGGGGAATAAACATCTCGATGTCTTTTTTCTTTAAGAACTTTTATTGAGATACAGTAAACTGCATATATTTAGAGTGTACAATTTGGTATTTTTTTTCTTATTAGTAATGTACATATGGCAATCCCAATCTCCCAATTCATTCCCCCCCAACCCTCCCCGCTTTCCCCACTTGGTGTCCATGCATTTGTTCTCTACATCTGTGTCTCTATTTCTGCCTTGCAAACTGGTTGCTTTGTACCATTTTTCTATATTCCACATATATGTGTTAATATACGATACCTGTTTTTCTCTTTCTGACTCACTCCACTCTGTATGACAGTCTCTAGGTCCACCCATGACTCTACAGACGTCCCAGTTCAATGTCCTTCTTCTCCCACCCTCTGTGTTCTTGCCATTGCCTCCCACTGGCCCAGCTTAATGAAAAGCCAGAGGGTAAGGGACCCAGCTGATGCAGCCCATAGAAGCCAGCTTCCCGGGGCACAGAGCACCGTGGAGAGGGGTGGAGAGTGGATCTGGGGATGGGTGGGCGGACACACAGACGCTATCCAGTCCACCCTGCAACCTTATACAAGTTCCTTAAAACATCCCTTGAGGCTCAGTTTTTAATTTGTAAAATGAGGATAATTACCTAGTCATAGAGTTGCTGACGTTGAGGGCTATAAGACACATAAACGTATGGGGTTGTGATCATTTTTTGGTACTTGCTTAGCTTTCATTTCATTCATTTGGATCCATTTAACCAAAGACAGGTGATGGGAGATGAAGGCCTAGAGCAAAGAGAAGACTCGAGTAGGCACACCTAGTGGGCCAGGGGTCACGGAAGGACCCAGGCCTTTCACTGCTGCTCTCTCCACAGAGTGGGACAGAAATTTCGAATTTGCTCTTGCCTCATATTGAAGTAATCTTCTTTTCTTTGCTGCAGTTTATTCAGGTTTATGGAGCACATAAAGAGCTACAAAGGCGGCCTTTTGATGTAGTTATGCAGCTATAAACTTATACAGCTGTAATAATTGCATTTTAATGATTTCTTTATATTGCCATAATTGGTAGAGTTAATGATTATGTCAACTGGACAGTGAAAAGAATGCTTTTTGCAGCCAATCCTTTTCTCACCCCCTCGGGCTCTCTAGAGAGTATGGAAAGATAGATGCTTCCTGTTTCCCCTTTATCCACAGCTAATGGACCCCCAACTGGTAATCACTGAATCTCCCAAAGTTCTCCTTGGAAAGGCTTCCATTTGATACATACATTTAGGTTGCCTTTGCTTCATGAGCAAACCACACCTCTCTCTCCAGAAGGAGCCAGGCTGGCACATTGTCTATTCCTTTTCCTCTTGTTGCTACCGTTTCTCTGCACAGTAGTTTTCCATTTCAGGCTTCATTACTGAAGAAAGATCTGGGAAATAAAAGGGTTTGGGGCCGGTGTGCGCACGTGTGCCTGTTATTTAATCATGTCCCAAGTGCTGAGAAAAAAGTCTGTCTGAGATCAGAGCTGGATGAAAGATCTTGATTTTAGCTGGAGGGAAAAGGGGAAGCTAAAAATCAGCTTGACTGAAAATTCTCATAAAATTTGCAAAATCCTGAAGCCGAAAGTTCTGCAGTGCAGAGGCACTCCCATGCAATGTAAACAGGGTCAGTTAGAGCCTCTTGGAGCTGGGCTGAGGTGGAGGCTATCGCCGCCAGTCAAACTAATGTTGGGCTTCAGATGGGGGGGGAGGGAACTGACCCTCAAAATAGAGATTGCTTTGGGCAAGACTAGAAAATAAATAATCCCCTTCCTCCTACCTTTCCCATCTGCTTCTGGCAAAGAGAGGAAAAGGAAGCCAGTTAACTGCCTTCCTGGCTTGATGTGCATTGCTGAAATTCTGGACGGCTCCTGGGGCGGGGGCTGTCAACTTCATCACTGGTGACAGTGATGATGCTGGTGGTGGTGGAAGTGGGGTCAGTAAGAGGGGGTCATAAAAGAGTCTGTGAAGAGGAAGTGAGGGGTGAGTATCCTGAGCAGAGCATAACCAGAGCTGGTTGATGTTCAGTAAATAACTACTGATCGACGTGATCATTTAAGTTGGCTTTGCAGTGAGTTAGTGCCAGCAGACGACTTCATTTCCTTATGGTTTGTTGAGGCTAATCTGAAAAGCGGATTTTATGCTCTGAACACTCATCAACCCATGGTGCAGAGAGGAATCGGGGGAACAGGCAGTGTGGCAGGGGAGGCCAGCCTAGCACGAAGTGCTCTCCAGAGGAGCTTCATGAAAATGCTGTGGAATTGGCTGCAAAGTGGCCTTGGGTAGGGAGGGAATCTCTTCCATTCCAAGACCTATCAGCACAAAGAACCAACTTCTGTATCCCCCTTGGAGACATGAGGGGATAAAAATCCTCTGGGTGGATTTACCTCTGGCTTCCAATTTTGAATTGGGCTGGGAAGAAGAAGGGTAGAATGAAGGAGCGATTCACAGCATGACCATTTTGGCCTTACGTCAAGTCTTAATAATTTATTCCTAAGAGTGTTACTTGAGGGCGTTTAGGAAGAGCCTCTCTTCTACTTTCCTCTCTCCAAACATCTCCTCGGTGACTCTTCCTGAAATATCACCTGAAGACATGAGCGCCAGTGTGCAGCCTTTAGAAAATTAGCACTCCATGATTAAGGGAACGATGAGGCTACACGATACCTTGGTGTGAACTGACCATATCAGCCTTGTAAAATTCTGACAGTGAGGCGGTATCAGCAGCATCAGAAGAGGAAGAAGCGGATGTAAGGAAATGGGAAGAATGGACACAGTGTTGTAGCCTTGGAGCACTGGTCTTTGGAGGAAGCCTTGGATGAGGAACGTTTTTCTTAACGATAAGCAGAAAGGTGCCCGGCGTAAGGGAACCAAAGAGACGTTTCATCTACTTTGGTAATTTTCTTTAATCCAAATCTGATCAGTGAGCCCCTTTTCTTTAAATGAATTCTGGTCGCTCGCTTAATCTTCATATGACCTATTGCATTCTGAGTTTTCGGAAGACAGATCCATCCTATACGATATGGCAATAAGACCTGGGATTACAATGCAGCTAAAATTTTTTTAGGTTACATCTATGTGGACAACGGATTGACTGTGAAACAAATGACATTGTGGTGTTGAGCTTTATGGTTTTACTTTTCTTTCACAATCATCTCATCTTGTCGTCACAGAAATCTGTGAGGAAAGCAGGAGAGAATCAGGAATCTTAGACCATGGAAGGGTACTGACTTTCCTGTGGACACTCAGCATCTAAGAGGCAGAGCCAGGAGCTTGAAGTCTCTGTGCTCTCCTACATCACTGTGTCAGTAGCTGAGTTGGTAACATCTGTTGTGTGGAGCATCTTTCAGTATAACCCTGCTTATCAGGGGGATGAACAGAATGGCTTTGGAATGGCTTGGTCTCTGAATTGTTAATTATTCAAGGCAATATACTCAGAAAAAGGATACAGGATTTGAGAATGTAATTGCTGAAAATCCCCAAGAACCCCACAGGCTATAGTTGTCTGGCCAATCAAATTCTTCCCAGTCCAGAACTGTAGCCATTTGGCAACTTCTTCAAGTGTATATGACTGAGAATCAATGGTGATGAGGTTCCTTCCATTATATCCCCTTCACTTTGCAGAGACACAGGCATAATAAATGTGTGGAAATGCCTGCCAGATGAAAATTAGAACTGTTGGCCACTAACACACCTTCCCCCCGGCCTCTGCCAATGTAGGAAGAGATCTAGAAAGAGAGTGAAGAAATAAATGACTCAATTCAGGTACAGTAAGGAACAAACTTGACAAAGTCTCCCTCTGTTTTTGTGTTTTTCCAGCTATTGAATTCTCTTTTGGCTTGACTTGTGACAGACAGCTGTTCTAAACCCTTGGCCATTCTTGTGAGTTTCTTGAAATCATCTTCTTATTAGTTCTTTTGGAATTTATTCCTTTATTTTCACTCATTAAATCATGAAGATCTTTTCATACTTTCATCTACCTTATCATACCGTCATTCATCTGTCTAATCAACTATCTATTCATCTGTCCATCCAACAAATACGAGGAACTCACCCAGAAAATCGCTGTATCAGGTGCTGTGGGAGATGCAAAGATGAACAAAATACAGTCTCTGTATTAGTGATGGTTCCAACTGACAAATAGGGAGACCATTTAAAGAATTTACAGCAGAGGCAATTCAGTGTAAGAAATTGATAGAATTGGGAAGCCAAACAGGAGAGGGTCTGGCAATACGGAACTTAACAGAACTTGGATGACACTACTGCCTTGAGGCTGCGGAGAAAAAGGAGGGTGAGATGTTACCAGAGTCCAGGGGTTGAGGTCCTCAGGTGGACGTGGAACCATGGCGGATGTGATAGTGGGAATTTGAACCAGGGTAGATGTGTCTAGTAGGGGCTGGAGTCATGCAGGAGTCACAGCAGCTGCAGAGATACTGAGGAAAGGAGGGATGGCCAGGAATTCCCCAGCTTCTCCCTTCCTCCTGCCCTCTACTCTCCTGACAGTACCTCCCATTGGCTGAACCCAGCTAGACGCCTGGGAGATGCAACCTGCAGGGGCCAATTTCCCTGTCCTCCCTGTGATACCGAATAGGGCAAAGAAAGGGTGACTCATGGATCTGAGCTAAATGGGTTCAGTGCCAGCAGAACACAGTACTGGAGGTGCGGAAGGAGAATCCAGGATCTAGTTCACTCAGACCCTGGTGAAATCTCTGATTTTAGAATGGCTTCAGGAAGGAAATTGGATCTTTGGTAAAATACCCTAATAATCCTTTCAGGAATCTAATCTAAGACTGGATGCTCTTTCCAACATGATCGCCCAATGGAAGAGCCAACTGTGAGCAGGGAAATTTGGGCTGAGTGTAAATACAGCATCATGGTGCCTCTCTGGGAAGTAAATGGTTGTTTATCATGCTTGACCATCAGTTACCACGCCAGTCCTCATGCAGGCCACACTCGAGTCAGACTGAGGCAGTTGTGCTCTTTCATGTCACTTTGCCTTGGCTGGAGCTGTTCTCTCTGCCCAAAGAGTCCCTGTCCCTCTCTTCTACTTGGAGAATTCTTATTCCTCCTTTGATAACCAGCTCCACTGTCTCACCTTCTGTGAAGACTCCCTCTATCCTGCCTCTATGCTCCCCTAGGACTTTCTTCGTATCTCCGTACAGCACCCAGCATGAAGTGTATGGATGGTTAGCTGTCTATGTGTTTGTGTCTTTCACTAGTCAAGAATTTCTGGGGGACAGGGACCACATCTTGGTCATTACCCATCCACATACACGTATAGCACGATGTCTGGCACAGAGTAATCCATAACTATTAGTTGAGGGTTTAAATGTGCTATCATGGTGTGTATATCCAAAAGCATATAGATAGATAAATAAAACATCTCTTCTCTGAGGGCCTCAACTTCCCCAGCTTCCCCAGGGGTGAAGGTTTTCAGTTATTGAGGTGACAGGGGTGGTGGACCAAGTGAATCTCCAGCCCTTGCTTTCCCATGCTTGGGACCCTAGAAATATCCCTTTGGAAAGAAATTCCTAAAGGAGCTGTGTCTGACGGCTGTGAGCAACTACCGGAACTTTCCTTCTGATGTTTTATAAATGTGTCTTCTCAGCCCAGCTCAGCCTGACATGACTAGACAGAGCTCTTGCTCGTTTTGAACAGCTCAGACATCTCTTACAGCTTGATCACTGGGGTGAATTTTGGGATGTAGAAAACAGGATCTTTTCTGCCTTCTTCTTCCGTATTTTATCCTTCTTCCTTTTCTTCTGGAAGTGAGAGACCTCCTCTGCCCTGCACCTGGCCATGCCCAGACCTTTGGGCTCTTGGCCTGGTCTGGGGAAGAAGCGCTGTCAGGCTGTCTCTTTCAGGGCACCCTTCTAGGACTCTTTCTGAGCCCCAGAACTTCTGAGCTTATTGACCGACTCTCCGGCTACTCCATGGCTCCTACAACAAAGGGGGCAGTAGGTGTGGGTGGGAACCTCCTGTTGTTCAGGTAAAATGTTAGTGTCAACAACGGCAAACACCATTCCCTTAAGAGTGTCAATCTTTTTATCTTCCTTTTCACCTTTAATGCTTCCTCAGACAGCTCTGCGGGCTGGAAAAAGATGCCGGTAAGCATCGGCCCCTTTATGATGAGGCCAGAATAGAAAAAAACCACAGTAAGAGGCAGTGAGGAGAACTGGAAGCTGAGATGGGATCATGAGTCCCAGCCCTGGATGCTACCCAAGTCTGTGGAGGAGGTGAAGACATAGCTGGGGTGACCTCAGGTGCCATCAGCTGAGGAGCTTGGACCCACACAGGGGACGGGTGAGGGCCCCTTGGGTGATAACAGAATGGGGATGTGGGGTCCTTTGGGGGCTCTGTAAAGCCCTCCTTCTCACATCCCGTTTCGTTTGTCTGCTGACAAGAGATGGGAGGTGAGCAGTGAAGCCAAGATTTTCACTGGGGCCAACAGCCAGGATTTTTCTGAATCTTGGTCTTGTTTGTTTTTGTGGCTTTGGGCAAATTACTTTATCGATCTGAAAGTTGGGTTTCTCACCTGTAAATGGAGAAGATTCTTGCTTACAGCTGCTTTGAGGATTCAACGAGATAGGGGGTTTAGCCCTGTGCCTGGCACATAGAGCATCTATAATGGTTTTCATCACCCAGGCTCACTCCCTCTTACTTGTCCCCAGCCCTGCACTCCACTTTGGGGCTGGCTTGTCCTCTTGGTCATGACCAGCTTTTCAGAGGAAGGGCAGCTCCAGCTGAAGAACCTGTAGCCCCTGAGCCCAAACCCACAGCTGTCCTCCACTGCCTTCCCTTTCCCAGCTCCTCTGCTACTGGTTCCTAGTTCCTTTTCAGGGGGATCCCTTGGAAAGAGGTTAGGAGGAGGAGGTCTCAGGGGTGAAGGGGGATTGGATGGGCTCTGTGAACAAGGGCAGATGAGGGAAAAAGGCTGTTCTAACACAAAGGAAGGAGAGGCCCGGGGCACTCTTTTGAAATGAATGGACAAGTGGAGGGGGAGTGAGGGGGAGCCGTGAAGATGAGCCACACTGTTGTTCAGCTAACTTGGAAATGAGAAAAAGCAACCAGAAGCCACAGCTGAGAATTAAGTCAGAGAAGGATGGTGGAGGACTGAAGGAAAGGAGGACAGCCAGATCCAATCTTCGTGCACAGCGTGAAGCAGCTGGGCCTGACTCCAGGGCCCCTCTCCTCCTGCCACCCCAACCCCTGTCATCTGCCAGTCAACTCTGCTCCTACTGTCATGAGTTCCTCTCACTTATATCTTGGTAGGAATCTACATCTCACTCTTATGTTTTCCAAGGGCACTTGACCTGCAGAGTGTCTGGCTCATGGTAGAATCCCAGGTACCCACCCTTGCTTGTTAGCTCACATTGGGGCTTCCAGGCACCCAGTTGCTCTCCCTTCATGGGACTTCTTACATAGCCTCCTGGACTGAGCTGGGGGCTCAATTTTCTCTGTCACATCCTTGTCCCATGTGCTATTTCTCCTCTTCACTTTTGCTTCTGGGCTGGTTGGAGCTGAGCTTTGCTGCTGAGCAGGGCTGGCCTTCACTGCCATCTGGAAAGATCGGACCTGGCTGCTTGTGGACATTTCCAGGCCATTTGATGAATGGGCCCACGTAAATGGGGGTGGCAAGTGGCTGGCGAGGAGGGTGGGGAGGAGACAGAGGGCCCCTCTCCTTACCCTCACTGAAAATTTGCTAATTTCTCCAATCGTCAGTGTCCCTTCCTCACTGCCACTCCCTCTTGCTTCCACTTCCAGCAATGACTTGGTGTCTCTCAAATAGCAAGTATCTTCAGGGATGCCTGCAGCCAGAGGAGATCTGGTTCTTACGAGTGTGCCTTGGCAGGTGACTCCCCCAAAAGTTGGTGAGCCAGGATACCCCTGACCTGCTGTTTTGAGCTGGATGTCAGCCAGGGGCTGGGGAAATGGAAGGGTTGCCCCAGGAAGGGCCAGGGTAGAGCCGCATACTGGCAAGAGAAGAGATCATGGCTCAGGGAGCTGGATCACTGTTTCTTTGGAGGGGGACTGCATAAGGACAGAGGTTTTAGGGGCTGCATCTGTATTGACAATGGAAATGAGTGGACAAGTCACAGGCCGGCCCATTCACATGGCAGTGTCCACAGCTCCCCCTGCACTGCACTGTTCAGATATGCTAACATCCTCTGTCTTCTTAGGATGCAGCATATTTCACTGAAATGGACTTTCAGCAAGTGGATTGCAACTTACATGTTGGTCTACACCACACTAGCAAGATCCAAGTTTGTAAATGTATTAAAGATATTGGACTCCTCTCCCTAGCATGCCCTCGAAATCTGTACTGATCTAACCAGACACACAGTCCATAGGAAGCTTCTAGAGATGAAACTCCATTAAAGTCCATCCAGGATTGAAAATCTGAGTCTGTGAGCAAGACCCTCCAAGGAACTTGCATCTTGTCCAATAATCTAGACGCTCTGGGCCCATGAAAGGAGGCAGATTGCAATGGGGCAAGGGGGTGGATCCCCCTGGGCTCAGACTCTTTTTGGTCTGGGCTATTCACAGTAGACCAGGGCTTGAGCCACACCTTGGGACACAGTGTGACCCTGCAGTCTTGGGCAGACCTTGGACTAGTCCCATCTGTAGGGTGGGGCGTGTTTGGAGGAAATAGCTGTGAGTAAGCGCCTGAATAGTAGGGAGCAGGGCCCAGTGGTGCAGTTAGCATGGGTGATGGTGTGGGCCCGGGAGGGAACAGGTCTGAGAGGAGGCATCCTGGCACGTGGGTTCAGCAGACAAAGAATCCAGCGCACGGGCTTCTCAGAAGTCAGGCAAGCGTGCGGTTGTCATCAAGCACATCTTGTTTCTTACAGCATTTATTTATTTATAACAGTCTCTTATCTCAAAAGCAATCTCGTGTGGCTTTCCTGTATAGATGTTACTAAAGTCGCTCTTGAGCTTTCAATCATTAATGTAAAATATGTAAAATGAACAGTATAGACTAGGACTGCAAAACTACTATAAATAGACATATCGAACCAGAACTCTACTCCTTGAAGCTTTCAATTTTAACATAATTTCACACTGACAGAAGAGTTGTTATCCTTTTGCATTTGCTTTATTATGCTATCAGGTGCTTTTGAAAGCAGGGATCAGCACGGGCGGGCGCCATCAGGCTTGGGGAAAGGGTGTCAGCCTTAAGGGGACATGCAACCACAGGCAAGGTGGCCCTGGAGAGACGGGGGGCAGAGTTGATGAGCAGAGCAGCAGAGCATGTGCTGAACTGGCCTCTGTGTAATTTTCCAGAGGCATGGGGTACGCAAGGCTCAGTTTGGCCACTTCTAGTTCTTTCATCTTTGGAAAACGGAGACCCTCCAGTGAACTTGCATCTTGTCCAGTAATCTAGAAGCCACCATTTCCTCCTTGGTAAATGGGGAGATTAGCGTCTACTTCAGCAGATTTCTCGTGAGGAGGGAATGAGCTGATATGTGCAAAGTATCTCACGGGGCTTGACCCATAGTTAGTGTTCCATAAACAGTAGCTGTTAATAAGCTTGATGCTGATGTTGAGACGAATAAAGAGGGTGCGATTGGAGGGAGGCCTGGCCCAGCTGAATGCGGCAGGTGAGGCCAGCCGGGTGGGCCTGCAGCACCTGGGAGCAGAGGGAGCCCAGGATCCTGCATGCCGGGCACACCTCATGCTTCCCTGGGCACGATGGCGTGACTGCTGGTGTGGGGAGGACCATGCGAGGAATTCTTCTGCTTGAGAAACCAGATTCCTCTGGTCAAACTCCAGGGGTTGGGCATCTTGGGTAAGGAAAGATGAAAACTGACAGCCATAGAATGCCCCTCCCTTGGCCTGAGGAAGGATGAATGGAATATTTGAGATGCCTGGAAGCCCTCCTACATGGTAAGTTCAAAGAACAGAAAGTGTCTCACTTCTCTGAGGATTCCAAACAGACTTTGCAAAAATGTAATTAAGTTTCCAAGTCCCTGGAAATCAATCATGCTCCTAGGAACTAATACCTCGGCTTGTTGATTAGAAGTGAGGGGAGCCGGGGCAATTACTCTTGGATGAAGGAAATTCTTTGCGCAGAGACCTGAAGGCTCAGAGAGCCAAGACCAGGGAGCTGGGGGCAGAGGAGGGGGTGGTGGTGGCGAGGCAGCCTCTGGGAGCCGCCTCTAATTACACATGACCTGTTTCTTTGGGCTGAAGTTCCCCGTTGGCCACAAAGTCCACCTTCTGATTACACTTGAGTCTCAGGAGTTTCTCTTTACATTGGGGGAAACTGAGTAGAAACAAAGACTGGATCCCCAGGGCTCCCCGAGGCCATCAGTCACTGTTTCGCCCATTTCCCTACTGCCAGCCAAAGTGAGAATAAGTGGGGACACAGGACAGCCTGCCGCTTGACCACCCCTGGGCACTGGGCATGGCACTTGCTCCCGGAACGTGACAAGCTTCCTTCCTGAAGGAGGTAACACTGAACAGGAAGTCAAGAGTCCCTGGGCCCAGCCAGAGTTCTGCCTCTAACCAACCTGTGGAATGAAAGAGTTGGACAATGCTACCTGTCAAGTCGCCTCCCAGCTCAGACACACTTCTCTCCAGGTCTCTGCTGCGTGGGAGGGAATGGAGGGCAGCCTGGTGGCTGAGAAGCAGGGTGAATACAGAGAGAAGTGGAGGAGACAGAGTACAGAGAGATGGGTTAGACGCAGCAGGGATGATAGATGAAGGGTTGAGGACTGTGCACAGACTCAGAGAACAGTCTGCTGACAAAGCGATGCTGGCTCTGCAGCTGGGATCTTGGAGGGCTGAGAGGACAGTGGAGGGGACGGGGAGTGATTCAGCCCGGCACAGATTCCTCTCAAACCAGATAACCCACCCAACCTGTTTCCACCCCAGCCCAGATCTCTCACTGCCCCTCCAGCAGATCCCCAAGGAATACAGCAAGTGCTGAGGGGAGTGAAGGTGGAGGAGAAGGGAAGAAAGCAGTCAGAAGCCCTTTTGAAGCAGTTGCCTCAGCATCCTTTCCTTGAGGTCTAGGGCAGCTCCCAGTGGGCTCCAGACCCAGAACCCCCTGAGTGCTGGTGAGTGACCAGCTGCAGGGCAGCCTGAGGGTCAGAGGCTGCGCTGGGCGGAGGCTACAGGATGTGGCTAAGAGCCCAGTGTCATGGCGCCTCTGTCCCAAGGTACTGTTGCCCCAAGGCCTTCTGCTCTCTAGGGCTTGGGAAGTAGGAGGGAATGGCAGGGGTCCCAGAGCGGGTGTGTGAAAGCACCTGGAGAGCCCTCAAAGCCCTTGCGGTAAAAATGGAGAAAGAAAATCATCTCTCTCGTCTTCCAGCCTGGCCTCCTGAGCCCTCGACTCTCCATTGAGCTGCTCGGCCCCGCCCAGCAGGCAGGATGCAGGAGGTGGCAACCCCCACTTCTGGCAGTTCTCTTTCTGGGTTTCCCACACAACTTGGGGCTAGAGATTCTTCCCTTTACAGATTGAGCAACTGAGCTTACCGCACTGAAGGTACTGGTCCAGGAGAGTGGTTAAGAGCAGGCGCTTTGGAATCATAAGGACTTTGGTTAGAATCTCAGATCATCTACATACTAGCTGCGTGATTTCTTTACAAATGGATACTCATTACTTCATCTGTAAAATGGGCAAAAGTAATATCTTCCTCATAAAGCTTGCGAGGATTAAATGGGATCATCTAATATAGCACCTAGTTCATAAGAAGCTGTTACTACTATTACTACCACCACTGCTGCTACTGCTGCTACTACTACTACTACTACTTCTACTACTACTACTACTACTTCTACTACTACTACTACTACTACTACTACTACTACTACTACTACTACTACTTCTACTACTACTACTACTTCTACTTCTTCTACTACTACCACTACCACTACCACTACCACTACCACTACCACTACTACTACCACTACTACTACTACTACTACTATAATTAAGTTCCTGGCAGAACCAGACCTAGAATCCAGGACAACTTACCCTAGGGTAAGTGTTATCCTGAAACTTCACCTTCACCTAAGTTGTTTTGGTTCCTTGACCTGTTTGGGGTCCTTCAGAGGCAGGGGGATGGCTGAGATGAACACTGGAACTTTGGGCTCCTGGTGTCTTCCCTCTCACTGCCCGCCTTGGTAGTTCTGTATCCCTTCTTCCATTCCCCTCTTCTTAGACCCATATCTGAGCGAGGTGAAGGTCTTCTGCCCTCCCCTTTCCCAAAAGGCAGCTCCAGGAGTAGAACCCTTGGCCCCTGCACTTCCCTCCAGGCACGCCTGGGCCTCTCTCCTGACCTGGGGTTTGTGCAGCGCCATTGAAGTCTGTTTACATTCCTGGCTGCTAATGGCCAATTTTCTCTGAATCATAATTGCTTTACCCCATTAGGCAGGGTAATTAAGATTGGCTGGTGGGCCTGTTGGCTCAGCACAGAGAGGAGCTGACAGCTGTCCTGGGCTCTCCCCCAGTGCCTGTCCGCATCTTCAGCGGCCTCCTCCCCTGAAACCTAGGTCATCCCCACTGTAGGGACGTGGAGAAGCTGCAAACTGTCTACAGTCCCTGGGGTCCTTCAGTGAATTCCACAAGATGTTATTGAGCACTCGTTGCAGAAGATCAGCGACCCAGTTTGCTGAGAGCTTGTTGTCACTAACTTTTACCGGTATTGATGTATCTCTGTTGAATGTTTCCTTTGTGCCTGGCCTTGTGCTAAACACACTGTATAAATGATCTCAATCCTAACAACAGCCATATAACAGTGCTACTGTTAAATTAACCTCAATTTACAGATGAGAAAACCGAGGCTGTGAGAGGTTATGTAAGTGCTTAAAATCAAACGTAGTAGGGGTCAGAGCTGGGATTTGAATTCAAGCAGCCTGACTCCAGAATGCATGTTCTTAATCACCTTTCCTTGGTCTGTGTGTGGAAAGGACAAAAATCTAATAGTTTTCCTTCTTTCTCCCTTCCTTCTTCCTTCTCCTGCGCTGTATTTTTATTTTTATAAATACTGCCCAGGCAGCTTCTGCATTGCAGGGCATGGTGCTGAAACCTTGGGTGTTTTACAATTAGCAGAAGGTTATAGATTCCTAGCTCTCTGGCTATACCCTGAAGACAATTAAATGCAGAAAAGTAAACATGTTGAGGGGAAATAATCCTGCATTATGACACCAAATAGGAATCATTTGAGGTCTCTGTTGTTTCTGGGTTATGCCTGAGTGGATAATCAGAAGTTGCTGTATTTTTATACACAACTTAATCTGCAGCTTCTAAACAACTTCTGCAGTACAATTTTGGACAACAAATTAGTTTTAGATGAGAGACTCTTGCTTCTCCTTGGAAAACATTCTTCATTTCAAATTATCCTTGCTGCCAGCCATCAGGGCTGACAAGAAAGCAGAGAATTAAGCTGTTGAGACAAATCCTGGCTCTCAGTTGCCCCTCATTTGCCCATTGCAGGTCCTCTTTACATCTTCCCCTTCAGGGGACTTCCTAAGTGGGGAGGAGGAGCTGGTCCAGCATCACGGCTGGGCTTCAGCGCTTTGTGGGTGCTCTCTTTTCACTCTCCCAGTGGCCTCTGCTCCTCTGAGGAGCCCTCAGCCAATTCTGGAAGCAGGGCCGGCTCAGAGGGCCCTCTGAGCTGCAGGGATGGAACTGGCAGCTTCTCCTCCAGTCAGAGCTGCCTGGTATGAGACCACATGGGGGTAGGGGGGTGGGGGGGGGAGGGTGGGTACCAGTACTTGCCACAGTTTCCCGAGCCAGGTGGCCAGTGGGGAATAAGCAGCTTTCTCCAGAGAACAGAAAGTGGAAGGTGCGATGGCACCCATGACAAAGCAGGCTCAGTATTAGTGTCCTGTAGACCTTGTCTTTTTTTTTCTTTTTTTTTGATGTGGACCATTTTTAAAGTCTTTATTGAATTGGTTACAATATTGCTTCTGTTTTATGTTTTGGTGTTTTGGCCCCGAGGCATGTGGGATCTTAGCTTCCTGACCAGGGATCAAACCCCCACCCCCTGCATTGGAAGGTGAAGTCAACCACTGGATTCCCAGGGAAGTCCCGACCTTGTCTTACTTAATCAATCTCTGTTACAGTGCCTGGAAGAGGGTACATGTCTTTCTGTCTTACAGATGAGGACCCTGAGGCTCAGGGAGATTACCCCTTAACTTCCTAAAGTGAAGAAAATTATATCAGAAATGTCATAGAACCATCTTCAAAAGAAGATGAAGTGGATTGTGTCACGCTGAAGCGTTGAGTGTAGTTCTATTTGTTATGCTATAGTACAAAAAAGTCTCAAGATTTTCGTTAAACAAGAAAACACAAAGAGGAAAATTTGCTTGGGTGTCACTTGGCTAATAACCTTCAATAAGAGCATATCTGCCCAGTTGGCATTGTGCCCTTCTGCCCAGGTGAATTTCTTCTTTCATAACAGCAAATCACAATAAAAGCAAACGCATATAGCGCTTACTATATGCAGAAACTCTTCTAAGGGTTTTCGCTTCATAACTTACTTGCTTCATGACATTTAGTCTCTACAGTAAGCCTGTGGGGTGGGTGCTGTTATTGTCCCCAATTTACAGATGAGGAACGTGACGCACAGAATGGTTAAATAAATGTGTTCAGGGTCTCACAGCAAGTAAAAGGCAGAAGTAGGATTTGAACTTGGGCAGCTCAGTTCTAGAGCCTGTGCTTCCTCACAGCTGTGTGTTGCTCGGTGCACACATTTCTCGCCCTCCTCCGGCGATGTGACCCTTCAGCTGCGGTCTCTTGCTTGGCTCTCTGGGCCTCTGGGAATCATGCTCTGTCTGCATCCAGTACTTCTGTCTGGGGACAGTTCTTGCCTTGGTGATGGAGCCCTGTAGCCCCAGGGGCCCTGGCTTCTCCTGCCCCCTGCGTGAAGCCCAGCATAGCACCTTGCAAGAACCTTGTGTGCTTGCTCCTCCGCTCAGGAGGAGCCTTGCTTGTTTCTTCATTTGCTTATTTGATAAATGCACATTGGCTGTACACTCTGTGCTGGCACTGGCCTGAGGGCTGAGAGGTGTGGAAGCACCGCAAAGTCTACCCAGGAACCTGCCTCTGCTCCACCCTCCATCCAACTCCACCCTCACCCAGGGGCAGAGACAATGGGAGATCCAGGGCCGCCTTGAAGGGAAAAGCCATGGCACCAGGAGGGGCGCGGGGAGGGGGAGCAACCCAGCCTTTGGCTGCAGCGAGGGGCTGAGCGTGCCGAGGAGTCCCCAGGCCGAGGGGACTCCAGGTAACGGTTCCAGGTCTCTTCAGCCTCAACGCTGGCTAGACCACGTGCTCCTAGAGAGTGGGCTTCCATTCTGAATTGTTTCTGGGTCTCCCACTGTGCCTGGCACAAAGCAAACCCTTAGTAACTGCATTTTTGCCTGAGTGAAGCAGCTCCTTGGTCATTGGTGCTGGTTACAAGGTTGAGAGCTCAGGATTTTTCAGGAAGCCTTGGGGCTTGTCTCAGCCAGGGCCCCCCAAAGAAAATGAACTCACCCCAGACGTTTCCAATGACAAGACCTCAGTGAAGGGAGGTTTACAGAGGTGAGGGCAGGGTTAAGGGAAGAGACACAGAGTGGTGAGGCACCCAGGGCCCAGCCGCACTAGCCCTCCGGCTGGGAGGGAAGGATGCTCCCAGGGGAACTATGTAACGGGGGCCACCCTGCAGCAGCTACAGGGGTGGACAGTTAGAGCCAAAGACGTGGCCCTGAAGCAGGCAGGGCGTGGCGGGTAAGAAATGCCCTACCTTTCTCTCCTCCCTCTCTCTGAACTCTGCCCGTGCCTCCCATTGGCACCCGCTACGGGAAGCAGCAAGGGAGCCTGGATGACAGTCTCCTGGGGTTGGTCAGCCTTGGGGCACGAAAGAGTGGAGCACGGATGGGGAACCCATGCAGCTGTCATACGTGCAGAGCACAGCCCTTCCTGTTCCTGCTGCCCACCCCCAGCGCCAAGCAGCCTCAGCCTCGCCTCCGCAGGACGTGACTCTGGTGCCCATGGGAGCAGTCAGAGCCGGGGGCTCCGCCTGATGTGGGGCAATCAGTCTCCCTCCCTCCCTCTCCCCCTCCCTCCCACTCCCTCCTCCCTTCTCTCCTCTCTTTCCTAATTTATGCTCCAGATTGTAGAGACCCCAGGTTCTAGGCATCTGGTACTTCTTCCTGTTCCTTTCCTGCCTTTCCATCCTTCCACAGGAAGAACTTTCGCAGCGGGGCCAGCCAGGAGCCAGTGGTTGAGCGCGGGTGGGAAGTTGCTGCAAGCCAGGCTGTGTGTCTGGCGGGTGGGTCAGGGTGCGGCCTCCGCAGTCAGGAGGCTCCGCCTCCCCCCACCACCCCCCCGGGACCAAGGCCACCAACCTTCTCTGGGAAGCACACAGCCACCCGTGCTGCTCAGCGCCAAGGCCCCTGGTCCCTGCCCTCCCCTGTGAGCAGGAAGAAAACAGGGATTCCTCTTTGTCTACAGAGATTGCTCAAGGAGATTTTTCTGAGGCCAGGGTGGGGTCGGAGTAGGACAACAGCCTGTATCTCTCTGCAGCCTGGGAAGATGCTGAGCAAAAGATCCCTGTTTTCCAACAGCCAGCTCAGTGAGGTTTCAGCGGCTTCCTTCACCCACTTAGTAAATGTTCTGGGGGCTCCTGCTATGTGCCTGGCACTGTGCTAAGATCCAGGGATGGCTGTGCTTGGGACCAGTAGTGCCTCCTTCCCTGTCTAGGGCCTGTGGGTGAATTTTGCCAACCCGACCTCATTCCACCGGGTGCCATGCAGCCTCTTCTGATACCAGGTGATGGGAACTTGGTTTGCAATCAGCCAGGTTTTATGCATGTGGGCAAGTAGGGCGAGGGGCCTATCTCCTGAAAATTGGACAACCGCCTAGCTTCTCTCTCTAGTTACTCTACCTGGTTGGAAGATATATCCAGCAAGCCTCCCTCTGAGGAATTACGGCTTTCCCATCCGATGGGGTCCTAATGGGGCTGTCCATCACGATGCCCTGCCTCTCAACATGGGCATGTGACCCAGCTGACCGCTCAGAGTACCCCATCTGCCTCATGCAACGATTCGTCCAGATGTGGGTGTGGAGCCCTGCAAGTTATCAGTGGATTTTCCCTGAATGTCCTCCCCTCTCCCCCAAACCTGCCTTTCTCAGCCTTCCCCATCTCAGTTAATGGCCATTCCATCATTCCTTGCTGCTCAGGCAAGAAATCTTGGAGTCATTCTTGACACTTTTCTTACTGTCAATTCACATGTGATTCATCAGGAAGTCATGTTGGCGCCATTTCAAAATATGCCCCGAATCTGATCACTAATTCCACTCTCGTCGAAGCCACCAGCATCTCTCCCCTGTGTTATCACAATAGTCTCCTAATTGGTCTCCTTGTTTCCATTCATGCCCCCTATCGTCTGTTCTCAATGCAGCAGCCAGAAGGAGTCGTTTAAAATGTAAGTCAGATTATGTTATGTCTCTGCCCCAAAACTTTCAGTGACAGCCTATTTCTTTCTCTGTAAAACCGTATATAAAATGTCCCCCACGACCTTCCATGACAACCCATTTCTCTCTCTCTCTCTACAAGGCCATACATAAAATGCCCCTTCCCTCCGTTATTTCTCTGACCCTATCTCCTCTATGTCTCCCTTTCTTAACCCTCTCTAGTCACACTGGTCTCTTCTCTGTCATGTATCGTGTCAGGCACACTCCCACCTCGGGGCCTTTGCACAGCCTGTTGCCTTTGCCTCACATGCTCTTCCTTCAGATACGTGCCTTGTTCACTCTCTTACCTCCTTCAGCTCTCTGCTCAAGAGCCACTTTCTCAGCGAGGCCTTCTCTGCCCCCACTTCCAATTTAATAACATATCGGCTTGTACTCCTACCCCCCTTCTGGTTTTTTTTTTTTTCTTTGCAATTATCACCATGTAACATACTATTCACTTCACCTACTTATCTTGTTTTTTAATTTGTTCCCCATCCTGCCTCCAATAGCGTGTCTATTCCATAGGGCATGAGATTTACAGTTGTTTTGTTTATGGCTGTGTCCCTGAGTCTGACCATACAGGTGTCCCCTAAATCCTTGTTGAATGAACATATGGACTGAGTGTATTGGCCTTGGGAGAAGTGCTTCTCTCTTCTGCACGATTAGCGCTCAGAATGCTGGCTTGGGCTGTCCTCTCTCCCACGACGTGGAGAAAACCTCCCTGGGAGTTTGACCTACAGACAGAAGGGGGCGAGACGGAGACGCCAAGTCCTGAGGACACTGAGTCCCTGGATGCAGTCATGTCTCTGCTGGACCCAGCTCATACCCCCCTGGGCTTCCCAGTACCCCCAGAACCTCCTCTTTGGCTTAGCTGGCTTGAGATAGGATTGATCACTTGCAACAGAATGAACCCTAGACAAGAAAGTCTGGTGCTTGGGGACTGTGCTAATTCAGCCCAATACTAGAGTCAGGCACCTGGAAGGGGAAGCTAGCCATACAGGTGAGGGCTGGCATCGCTCTGCTGAGTTCACCCGAGATAGGCAGGGCAGGGTATTCCGGCTAGGAGAGAAATCCTTCTGAGAGTAGGAGCTGAATTTCCCCAGCTCTGCCCTTTGCAAATCTACTAAAGGCAGACCTCCTCTACCTGTGACTCAGGGACACACAGGAAAGGAAATTATGACGGATAGTCCCCACCTTATTTCAGCCCCTTTGGCTTTCTTACTGTGAGTGGCAGCAGGGAGGGGTGCCCTGGGCTCTTGAGACATCTTTCACCATGGTGTCTGAAATCCTAAGCCAGAATCTTGGCTCTGCCCTTTACCTTGGGAAAGTCACCAAGTCCCCTTGGCCTCAGTTTCCTCATCTGTAAAGTGAAAAGTTTGAAATAAATTACACCCAAAGTTCCTTTCAGCATGTTCAATGGAGGGGGTAGTGCATTATGGTCAGATATGCAGGTTCAGAGGGCAGTTCTATACTACTCACCGCACGCTTGAACTTTGAGCCTCAGTTTGCTTAGATTAAAATGGGATTCATAAGGAATTTCCTGGCGGTCCAGTGGTTAGCACTCAGCACTTTCACTGCTGGGGCTCGGGTTCATTCCCTGGGCCAAGAACTAAGATCCCGCAAACCTCACGTGCATGTGGCCAAAAAAAAAAAAAAGGATTCATGACAGTAACTACCTCATGGGGTGGTTGTAAGAATTAAATTATTAGAACACATAGAGGGCTCAAAAATGTGTTAGGCACATAGTAAGTCCTCAAAAATATTAGCTATTATATCATTATTCTTTGCTATTATTACTATTGTCGAGAGGACTGTTCCTGGATCCTGGAGTGCTTTCTGCTTCCATCTCTAAGAGTGAGACCCTCTTCAAAGGCAGGGCTGTCTCCCAGGGCTTGTAGCCACCTCGTTTGCTCCTGGATAATGACCATTCTCTTCTTCCTGCAGTAAGTGGAGGCAGCACCAAGGTCACCCCAAGGGCCAGGAGTCAGCTTCCCCTCTTCCTGCTGAAAGCTGGGGCTGGTATTACTCACTCAATTTGGAGACTTTCCATAGCACTTTTAGCATATTTTGCTTGGGTTAGCTTATTTACACCAACCATACATCTTATCACTGTCATAAATTTTTATTCCTATGGACATGTCTAAACTTATGGGTTGAAATAACATAATTTACATGCTGTTTAGTATGCAGATTGGGTTAATCTGCTCCTATAAATTCACCACCAGGCCTGTGCAGCAGCCCTCTCCCTCCAGGACCTCAACCTGATTTGAGTATCGCACTCTGTTGTGTGGGGGGGCGGAGTGAGATGCTTGGGTCAAGAGCCACCTCTAGACACTGAGCACTGACCTGACTGCCTGTGCCTGCAGCCCGAGGCCATGGCACACAGCTTTGCCCAGCCGAGCCCTTCTTCCCGTGTGTCACTCCCACAGACCCTCCAGCTAAAGGTTGAGAAGCCACTAGGAGCCAGGTGAGCTCTTTTCTGTCTTAGGCTTCATCCTGAGGTAAAGATTTCATTGCCAGTGAGTCCAGGGAGTGGGAAACACAGGTGGGTACCTAAGGGAAGGAACAGGGGACTGCTGTGGGCAAGTGGGCTCAGTCCTCTGGGAGATGGTGGTGAACGGGCCTCAGACTTGTCCCACCAAAAGCAGAGGGAGCCAGGGTGCTGATTCCCCAACTCCCTGCTGGCAACAGGGACACCTACTCCTAGAGGCAGTCAGAGAGGACTTCAGGTGAGGGCAGCAACTCTCACAGAAGGACACCATTGACTTTCACTTGAATAAAGAATGATGAGGGGATATGGATGGGGTGATATGTTCACAGCCTCTCTTTCCTGTTTTTAGTCCTGCTTCTGTCACCTAGGTATCACCTTCCTTACATTCCCTCAGGGTGAAGCCTTTGCTAATGGACTGTTGGAAACAACACCCTCTCATGTTCTATTCCTTTCCCCTATTTATTCTTCTTTATAGCACTTATCACTCCTAATATATTATGTATCTGGGTTTTATTCTTGTCTGAATCATTTCAGTGCGGGAAAAGACAGTAAACAAACAAATATTTAATATATTAGGCAGTCATGAGTGCAACAGAGAAAATGCAAGCAGAGGAGGAAGACTTAGGAAAGTCATATGGGGTTGGGTTGCTATTTTATCTGGGGGGTTGTGTGTATCAAGGCTGTCTTCTTTAATGAGATGTCATTGAGCTGAGACAGACCTTTAGGAAATGAAGGAATAAGTCATATGGGAGAGCTTTCCAAGCAGAAGAAACAGTAGGTACAAAGGTCCTGAAGCAGAAGGATGTTTGACTTCTTTGAGGCCAGCATTGTGGGAGTGCAGTGCTTGAAGGGGAGAGGAAGAAGTGAGGTCAGACAGGTAACAGGGAAGTCTGGCAGACGTGTAGGTCTAGATTAGCATTTGGGATTTTACTCTATTTATCAGTCAGGGTTCTCCAGACCAAATAGAATATTTGTTTGTTTATTATAAGGAATTAGCTTATGCAATTATGGAGGCTGAGAAGTCCCAAGGTCTGCTGTTGACTTGGAGACCTAGGTGTAGGTTCCAGTCTGTGAGGCCACAGGCTTGAGATTCAGGAAGAGCTAGTGTTCAGTTGGAGTCTGAAGGCAGGAAAAGACTGATGTCCCGGTGCAAGCAATCATGCAGGAGTTCCCTCAGCCCTTTTGTTCTATTCAGACCTGTAAGGGATTGGATGAGGCCCACCCACACTAGGGAGGGAGATCTGCTTTACTTAGTCTACCGATTCAAATGCTAATCTCATCTAGAAACACCCCAAACAGACACAACCAAAATAATGTTTGAACGAATGTCTTGTCTCTCAGTCAAGCTGACCTAAAATTAACCATCACACTCTGGATGGGGAGACGTTGAAAGTTTTAGTCTGACATGACAGACATGTTTCTAAAAGATCACTCTGGCTGCCGTGTGGAGAAAAAGTCTGCAAAAGGCAAGAGTGAATTAGAGAGACCATTTCAGAGGCTACTGCTATGATCTAGGCAAGAGATGGTGGTAGTTTGGACCAGGATAATACTGGGTGGAGGTGGTAAGAAATGGTGAGATTCTGGATATATTTTGAAGAGACAACCCAGAGGACTCACTGACTCACTGATAGGTTGGAATGTGGGATGTGATAGGAGAGGCACCAGGATGATCCCAAGGTCTTGGGCCTGAGCAATCAGAAGGTCGGAGTTTCCATTAATTGAGATGAGAAAGACTACTGGAACAGCTGATTTGATCAGGATAAATTAGGTGTTAGTATTTGGACAGGCCAAGTTCAAAATGTCTATTTACATCTACGCAGAAAGATAGAGTAGACCATTGGATATATTTGACTGGAATTCAGGGGTGCCATTTTGTTCTGTTTGGTACTCAGTAAACACCCATGGAGTGAATGATTGTATGACTCATCAGATTTCTCCCATGAGCCTCTAACAGCTCTCTGTATATCGCTAATTTCCATGGTCTGGAGAGACCACCCCCAGCAGGGGACAGCAAAGTCTCTCCTCTGGAACAAAAACCCATCAAGTTGCTGGCCATGATGCTGTTGTTAATTCTCTATCCTAATAGAATCAGTGATTCTCACGGGCATTGCAATTACCTGAAGACCTTTTAAAACATACTATTACTCCACTCCCTGATTCTGATTCATTTGATCTGGGGTGGGTCTGTACATTGGTAGTTTTAAAAGATCCTCACAAGATTCAAAAGCATATCCAGAGGTTGAGAACTATTATTCTATTCCACCTTAACTGTTTGCTGGGACTTAAAAAAAAAGTCAGCTCTTTTGTCAAAACCCCTGGGAAAATACTGAAGTCTTAGGCAGAAATGTTTGAAAAATACCACCAGTTAGAAGAAGAAAAGCTCTATATAAAAATATATTTGGCATAATATTACATTTAATCATTGTAAATTAGAAACAATGAAATGGAATATTATGCAGCCAGAATAGATGATTTTGTAGACAGTATAGTAACTTGGAAAAATGCTTATGAGAAATGGTTAAGTAAAAAAGCAGAATGTCAAATTGTGTCTACATTATGAGCACAAATATGTAAAGTTATGCATGATATAAATAAAGCCCTGTAGAGGAACAAAGCAAAATGAAAGCAGTTGATTTGTTAGTTTAATGGGATAGTGGATGATGCTTCTTTCTCTTTTGAATTACTTCTTTATTGTTGCAGTAAGTAACAGAAATAAAGAAATGGCAATGTTGCTGTAAGCACATAGCCAGCTTCCCTGCCTCCCGGGAGAGGCTTTTTTAGAGCCTGAAAGTCCTTAGGCTTTTTTCCCTTACCATCTCGGTGACACTGGGATCTACTTCTGGCCTCGTTGGGGAATCTCTTCTCTACCTATTAAGTGCCTAATGTATGCCAGCACAATGCTATTACTGGGGCAGGGGGATACAGGAGTCAATCTTAGCTCCGTGAGAGCTCACTGTGAAGAAGGAGAGATTAACATATAAGCAAACGTTACAATAATTGTAAGACAATGCCCTAAGCATGATAATAGGGTTATAAACAAACTTCTGGGTAAGCTCTGATAAATTTGCTCCAAGGGAATCTGGGAAGGTAGAAAAGAGGAGGTGATATTTGATCTTAGTCTTGAAGGATAAGTAGGAGCTTGCCAGGTAGAAAATGGATGGGGTAGGGAGGAACCGGCATTCCAGAGTGTGTAAAGGGAATGGAATTCTTAGAAAATAGTTAGATTTGGATGGAATATATTCACTTATTAATTTACTCAACAAGTGACTTGAGTATTTTTTGTGTCTCAGACATTGGGCTAGATATTGGGGAGACCAAAAATTAACCTTTTCTATGCCTTGAATACTGATCATAATAATAGCAGATATTTTTTGAGTGTTTAATATGCATTGACTCATGTATTCCTCCTGAGTTGTATTTCCATTTACAAATGATGAAATTGCAAATTAGAGTTTCAAGGACTTATCCATGGCTGCATATTTACCATGCAGTGGAGCTCCTGGAGCTTATGTTCTAGTGGAGGAAACAGACAAGGAGACAAATGATCACAAAGTGCTAAGTCTATGATGGAGGTCAGGGTAGAGTAAGCTAAGTCCTGGAGGATGAGTAGGCGTTAGACATGGAAAGTGTAGGTGTGAGGTAGAAACGGGGCTTTTTGGTAATGATGGATGATAGAGCTGGTGAGATTGGTTGAGGCCAGTTCATGAAAAGTCTTTGAATGTCGTGCTAGAGAGCTGAGACTTCATTTTATAAGCAATGGTGAATTAACAAGTCCTTTTTCTCCTTTTAATCTGAGACTGAGTCACTTGGGCAATGATTCAGCCACACTAACCTTGAACCCTCAATGACTTGGGCTAATGAGGAGAAGAATGGCGTGGATAATCTAAAAATAATGGATGACAGGAAAGGACTTAGCCTGCTCATGGAGTGTGCCACGTCACGATTTGCTGCAATGGAGGAGCAGCTGATTTGCTTCATTCATTAAAGACTATACTCTGGCTGATGTCAAATTTGCCGTTTTGGAGAGCACCGCCATCATGCTGGTCTCAGTATCACAGGGGTCTAGGGAAAGAAACTCCCTTCTGGTCAAGAGTAGCAGAATAAAAGTCTAACTGAGTTCCAGATATACTAGGGTTTTCCCATCAGCTTATCTGTAAGACATCAACAGGACCTGGAAAGGCGGAAGTGAGCTTGCTGTCCCCCCCAGGGGCTAAGGTTGCTAGGACGGCTGGAGCAGAGAGAAACTGGGAGGTTTTAGGAAAATTCTGGCTTTGGAATGTGGAGTGCAGAGTGATTAATACTGCGAGCTGCACAGAGCAACCAACTGAAAAAGCTGTAAAAGTTGGAGCAGCACAGGAAACATTGACCCTATAGATCACATGCCTGCACATTTTTATTGTGCTAATGCAGAGACATTCTGTGAGTAGAATCCATGGAGGCCATCAAGTCTGTGTTCAGGTGGCTGTAAGGGAAGGGGTTTTGACCCTGCTCTGAGAAAGCTGTCTTGGGGCTCAGGCAGAGAGAACAGTACTGTTAGAACCCTCAATAGTTAAGAGAAAGTTCTTGGTTGAATTGGGAAAGGGACCTATAAATAACTGTAAAATCCTGAACTAGCTGTGCCCCCTTCTGTATGGACACAGAGCCCCAGAGGACTTGGTGTCAAGACCCAGCTCTGCCGCTCACTTGGGCAAGACACATCATCTCTCTACACCTGTTTCCTTCACTGTGCAATGAGAGGGTTAGACCAGATGGTATCTAAACCTCCTCCAGCCTCAACTGTCTCCCACTGGTGGATGCCATTTTATGGATAGAGAAATCAAAGACTCGATAAAGACAGCAAAAGTGCAAATTTGCTCATAACACAGAAAGTTTCAGAGAGCTGGTTAGTATCAAGGGATGTTGGAGTGGTCTGTCCTGAGTGCAAGGAATAATGAGGTGCATTGTCTATGGAGAATTCTAAAACAATAATGAAGGCAAGGAAAAGTCAGTCTGCTTTTTATTATCACCATGTGTTGACAATTCCAAGCAGTGTCAGTGATAAAATGCTCCTCCTCACCTGGGCGGACCACTCCCACCATTCCCCACCTCCTTGGTATGCCACTGTTTATCTGTACAATTCTCTTTTTATTTAGTGCTCTTTCAATTCCTCTGACTGCATAGGAGAGAATCTCTCCAAGGTGTTAACCCCTTCACTACCACCTCTTAGAGTTGATTTGTGACCTGTAAAGAAGAGTGAGGAGTTACTTTGAGTTATTTTTTAACGAGAAGAGTGGGCTACAGCTGTGGACTGGAGTGACACCAAGGAAACAGGGACAATAATAACAGAGAGACCAGAACATAGAGTGAGGTGTGGAATGGGTTGGGTGTGTGGCTTAAGAAGTCAAATCCTGAGCACACAGCCTGTGGACAAGGTGGGGACAGCTCCCTGAAAGCCCATGTCAAGCTGGACATGTGATGCCTGAAGACAGAGTCCACCTGTTTCTCAGTTCTGATTTCTCAGATCCTGGCACTCTGGCCCTTTCCTGGCCGTACCTCGGATGGATTTCTTAGACACTATCTGCTCCACACTCCTCAAGTCACACCACTCACCATCCTTCTTTGGATTGGTTTCCTCCCTGACCTGTCCTGGGTATCTAGAATATGAAGGGACTTTGCCACCCTTCTGGGGACTTACGTATCCTGCGTGACGCCTCCCTTCTGCAGGCTTTGTCCCTTGGTGCCCAACATTCTGTGTGACAGTACTGCTTCAGGGTGTGTCCACACTGTCCTGGGAGCCATTCTTTTTTTTTTTTTAATTTTTAAAAATTGAAGTATGGTTGATTTACAATGTTGTATTATTTTTAGGTATACAGCAAAGTGATTCAGCATTTAAAGTGGCAGCAAGATATCATAAATTGTTTTTTAAAATTATGATTATCTTATGATTTTGAAACAGTATATATTTAAAACAAGTGGCTTTAAAATAGTAGTAAAATATGTTACAAAATAAAATATTACCTATCCTTCCAAAGTCTCGCTGTGTGCCCCTCAGGGTTCACGTTCCTCTCCTCTCTCCAGAGGTGACTCCAACCTGAATTTTATCCCTATTGTGTGTATTCCTAAACAATAGATTGTTTGGTTTCACCTATTTTAAATATTGTCGCGATTTAGAATCATTCTCTTTGTAATTTCCTGTGAATTGCTTTTTTTCTTTTTCTTTTTTTTAATTTTGAAAATGCCTTTTTAAATTAAAGATTATATTGCTGAGATGCATCTTGTTGTGTTCTAGAATTAATTTTCATAGTCGTTTAATATTCCATCATGTAAATATATCATAGGCTACTTATTCATTTTCCTAATTGAACATTTGGGAGTTTTTCCATTATTTTCCTTTTTTGCTGTTACAAACGATGCTTACGTGAACATTCTTGTACTTTCTCCTCTGTGTATGGGCAAGTTTCTCTGTAATAAATCCCACGGTGTGTGTATTGCTGGGTCACAGAGGGATGTACATCATTGACTTTATCAGAAACTGGTTTCCAGAGTGGTTGTACCCATTTACACCCCCACTGCTATTCACATACTAACCAACACTTAAAATTTCACAATTTGTATTTTCTTACACTCTGGTGGGTGTGAAATATCTCATTATGGTTTTAACTTGCATTTCCTGGATTTGCCACCCTCACCCCCATTCTTCCAGTCTTCTCCATATAGATGGCCCGGGAAACAGAGGTCACCATTGAATTTAAAATTAATATGATGTGAGGTACTAAATAACCTTTGTAACTGAAAGGTAGAAAGCCAATTATATAATTCACTCTTCTTTGTTATAGGCAACTCTGGCCAACTTCAATGGAAAAGTAATTTTGGGGTGGAATATCAAAGTAAACATAGTACTTACAGGAAGGCTGGAGGACCGGGCTCAGAGAAAGGACCAGAAACGAAGAAGACCATCAGGAAGCACAGAAAGATTCACCTCCACAGGACCTGTCTGGTTAGGAATCACCACTGTTTACATAGTGGTGCCAGGGGACCTACAATGGTAATACTATTGAATGCTGCTGCCTGTGGAGTTCTAACAGCTCAATTTCTTTTCTATTTTATGTCAGGGAACTTTGGCATATCAGTTTCATTTATTATAGACCATTGTAGATTTCAGTCAATCCAGCAAATTGTTAGAGGCATTCCTAACTACTGAAACTAATGCATTAAATACAGAATCTCAGCTAACTATACCTGTACTGATAAATTCTGCCTTATTCAAAGTTATATACCATCCTCCTTGGAATTCACTCCCATGCATATTTCCTGGGTTTCCAATAATAAAAGTGAGCAGAAACATGCAAGTCTTTTGGTATGTACAAGCTATAGCCTCTTGTACGAGACTTTTACTGAGATGTGATTATAGCCATGAATCTGGAAACAATAGGTATGTATGGGGTGAGTTTTAGGAGTATAAGAATCCCTTGAAAGGCAACTTCCTCGTGCAAGGTTTTTACAAGGGTTGGCTGGTCTCCCTGGGCAAAGCGGAAGTAACTGTTTCTGTCAGCAAGGGAGGCTCAGGGCTAGGAGTAGTTTAGTTTCTCAGATTCTTCCAAGTTCACCAAAATGTTTCATTCAAAGCCTCAAGTTCTACTCCTTCATGGTCAAGTCCTAATTTTCTCATAGGAGAATTGATGTAGCTACGAATTAAACTTGTATTGTAACTCTGCAACAGACACACTGTCATTTGGTATTTTATTTTCAGCCATATCTGCTCTGTGGCTGTAAGAATTTAGAAATAATTTTAGTGGTGCTGTAGACCCTCTCAAGTTTCTTTCCGCTTTATGCTGGAAGTTTGTCTTTAAATTCACCATTTTCTCTGTGTAAACTCTCCCGTGTGGTCAGAAATAGCTAGCCTCCCTCAGTTTCTGTAAGTCATCATAATAGCAAGTGCAGCCTACTGGCCCTCCGAAGCCTGCCCATTAATAAGCACTGCATTCCAAACACCCATGAGTGATGATCTGAGAACTTGTAATGGCACTACAAGTCATGGATTTACAGTATCCCATTTTCCACTTGTAAGAGATTATCACTGCACTTAAACTCAAACAGGCCAGCAGCTCAATTCCAGAACCCCACTGCTGAGGTTCTCTTTCTAGGAGTGATCCTGATACTGTAATGTATCTATCAAGGTCTGGGCAGAAATAAAGAAACCACTCTAAGTATTTTGAATAAAGGGAATTTAATACAGGGACTTGGCTATACATTTGCCAAAGGGGCAGACGGAGAAGTAGAGGTCCTGGAGGAGTAAAGAGGAAGAAAGGGTGACACCTAAGGATTAGACACTGCTGCCCTTGAGTTGAAACCCATTACAGCACGTGCTCTAGTGCTATTGGAGAAGCTGTCTCAGTTGCTTCTGGATCCATCAAAAGGTGCTGTCTTGACTAGGATTGGTCAGTCACTTTAGATTCCTGATAGCAGATTCTAAAAGAAAGCCAGCTGGCAATGGAAGCTGGGAGATGTGGTTTGCAGACTTCAAGCCCCAGCAGTATAGAGCACAGAATAAAAGGGCAGGTGTGGAGTTGAGAAAGATGAGTAGATCAATGGCACTTATGGCCATAAGGGAGACTGGCTTGTAATTTTCATTCTTATGCTAAATTTGTTAGTTTCTTTTAAATATTTTATTACTGATAATTTTGAACATGCACAAATTAGAATCATTTAATGAATTCCCATGCTTCTATCAGCTAGTTGGCAATGATCAGCTCATAGGCCATCTTGTTTCATTTATATACCCCACTAACCCTCCTCCTTTATTTTGTAATTAGATGAGTCTAGAACCTGTTTTACATACAAAGACAGTTTATATGCTTTGCTGTTTTAACATACACTAATATACCAGCCACGCAACTACTGAGTCATTGATGGAAGACTGTACTTTGCTTATTTTAAAACTCTGCTAAATGTGAACAACTCTTGGTAAAGTCATATTACCAATAGAAATACTTCTCACGGTATCTGAATCTGCATATTTGTTTCAGCCTTATAACTGTAGCATTTGGAGTGCTCTTACATATGTATGCAAAAATATAAATACTCCATTTCCCTTTAGTGTAATCAGGCACAGGCATTTACATACTAGACATATATCCTATTATTATGTGCCTTCTACTGACTTTTTAAAAAGTTATTAAAGTAGGTAAATTATATTTATGAAATCCATTTTAGTAGGAGGAATGTTGTATAAATATTTGTAATAAAAAGGGAGTGCTGCATCTGATGTGTTGAGAAGGTCTGGTCTAGATGTTTAACCGTCAGCAGAGGGGAGACATTATCGGCTGATCTCTTGAGAATGGATGTTCTACCTTATGCAAGGGAACATCTTGGACATCTTCACTTGAGAACTGATTACTCTATGAACACATACATATTGTAATCTCTACATATTAAAAGAGTTCTTCCTTCTCATTCATTACCAAGTCAGAGAAATCCACTTCAGGAATACATTTAACGCAAACTTTAAATTAATGCAATTGATTGGTTAAATCCTATTTAGGAATTTCAGCAATATATTTTATTTTTTATACTGAGAGGACTGGCATTTTATTTATTTATTTTTATCTATTTATCTATCTATTTATTTATTTATTTATACCACGTGACACAGCTTGCGGGATCTTCGTTCCCCAACCAGGGATAAAACTTGGGCCTGCAGCAGTGGAAGCGTGGAGTCCTAACCACTGGATCACCAGGGAATTCCCAAGACTGGCATTTTAAATCTTATTAAAACACAAGTCCTATATGTTCCTTTTAAGTCTTACATCAAGTCCACAACCAAACAGAATACCCAGGGAAGCATTCAATTTTGATAAATATGTATACTCTCATAGGGCTATTGTGAGAATGAAATGAGATAATACTTGCTTCATACTAAGCACTCAGCAACCAGTAATAGATAATATAAATATAATAGTCATTATATAATATAATATTAGATAATTATATAATATATAATTATATAACAGTAGATAATTATTATAGAATAGTATGTCTATAAAATAGACAATACAAATAATAGTTATAAGTAAGAAAGCTTCACTCTTCTATGATAGATGAATTTTTTTTAAACTTCTTTATTGCAAAATAATTCCTTTCACTCTTGTGCCAGTTTTTAAGGTACACCGGAGTGAATCAGCTATATTTATACATACATCCCCATATCCCCCCCTCCAGCTACTCCCTCCTACCCTCCCTATCCTGGCCCTCTAAGTCATCACCCATCATCGAGTTTATCTCCCTATGTGTGTATATATGTCAGTGCTACTCTCTCACTTTTCATCCCAGCTTCCCCTTCGCCCCCTCCCAGCCCCATGTCTGCAAGTCTGTTCTCTACATACAATAGATGAATTAAACTCTCAGGTGCTTATAACTATCACAGATACATTTTATTTTTACCTTCTCCTGATCTAATTTCTTTATCAAAAAGAAAGATAACTGAAATGACTCACCAAGGGGAAAGATAAAGCTAATCATATTCCTCAAATCCCCCTTTATTTTGAAGCAAATCCCATATATAATATCATTTAATAATACTTTAATAGCATCAAAATCCAGTAAGTGTTTAGATATCTAACTTTCTCTCAATGTTCTCCCCCTCAACAGTTAGTATGAATCAGGATCCAAATTAAATCCATACATTGTTAAAATGTCTTTAAGTTTCTTTTTAATTTATATTCTCTCCTCCATTTTTCACCCACTCCCAGAAATTTATATGTCTGAGCTGGTTGTTTTTCCTATAAAGTTCATCACAGCCTGAGTTTTGATGATTGAATCCAAATGATATAATTTAACATGTTTTTCTCTCGGTATAGTTCCAGGGAATTGGTAGATGGATACAGATTTGATCAGATTTGGATTTTACATCTTTGGGAAGACTATCCTGGTTTTAAAATTCATTATGAGAGTTTAATATTTATCTTTTTGATTTGATTTATGAGTTGTATTGTGCCCAGAGAGCACTGTCTGTTTGTATCAATCCTCTGAACATCTTGAGGCTTGCTTTATGGTCACATAACATGGTAGGTTTCCATCAGTGTTTCATGAATATATTGAAATAATGTATGTTACCCAAATGTTGAGTGCAATATTCTATTAGCTATTTACTAGATGAAGCTTGTAAATTATGTTGCTTGATGATTTTTGGCTGTCCTATCAATTTTTTGAGAAGAGCATGTTAAAATCTCTCATTATGGGACCTCCCAGGTCGTGCAGTGGTTAAGAATCTGCCTGCCAATGCAGGGGACACAGGTTCGATCCCTGCTCTGGGAAGATCCCATGTGCCATGGAGCAACTAAGCCTGTGTACCACAACTACTGAGCCTGCACTCTAGAGCCCGTGAGCTGCAACTACTGAGCCCACATACCACAACTACTGAAGCCTGTGCTCCTAGAGCCCGTGCTCCACAATGAGAAGCCACTGCAATGAGAAGTCTGCACACCACAATGAAGAGTAGCCTCCACTCACCACAACTAGAGAAAGCCCGTGCGCAGCATTGAAGACCCAATACAGCCAATCCATCAATCAATAAAAATAAATTTATAAAAAAACTCTTATAACAGTGAATTAGTAAATTTCTCTTTAAAACTCTTACAGTATTTGCTTTATGTATCTTGAGCTATGTCTTAATGCCTGTGAGATTAGATTTGTAATGCTTTCCTAAGTGAATAAGACTTTTTTTTATTACATAGTGACTCTCTTTACCTCATTCTTCTAGGTCCTTATATTCCAGTTACATCTCTATTCAAAAGGATATAACTGGATTCTTAAAAAATTGGGCATGATAGTCTTTGTTTATTCCATTTACATTTGGTGTGATGAATGATATATTTCAATTTATTTCTGCCTTCCATTTTTGCTTCCTATTTGTTTAGCTCTTTAAGGATCTCTATCAGATTATGAAAATTCCTTTCTTTCTTAGTTTGCTGTGTGTTTTTATCTTGGATTGGAGTTGCATTTGTTTTTCAAAGACTTTTTAAAAATTTACCGAGATGAGCCTGTTATTTTCCTTATTAATCTGTTAATGTGGTGAATTGACAGATTGATTTCCCACTGCTAAGCCAGCTTTGCGTTCTTGAAACAAACCCAATTTGGTCATGACTTTTCACTTTTAACATTTATTTGTGCCTTCTTTTTCTCTCCCTTTTCTTGTTAGGAGGTTTATTAACTTTCTTTTCAAAAAAAAAAAAAAAAAAACTTTGGCTTAGTTTATTATATTTTTTGTTTACATTCTATTTTTATTAATTTTGGCTCAAACCTTTATTATTTCATTTCTTTTCCATTCTTTGGGTTAATGTTAAAAAAAAGGATTTAAAAAAACTTCTTGTGATGGATATTTAATTCATTAATTTTCAGTCTTTCTTGTTTTCTAAACTTCTTTGTAGGTGTTGCTTTAGCTGTATCTTGTAAATTTTGACATGGTATTTTCACTATCATAAATTAGAATATTTTCTGAATTTCTATTATAATTTTCTTCTTTGACCTACAGACTGTTTAAATGTGTACTGCTTAATTTCTAAACATAGTGATTTACCATGTTTGCTACTGATATCTAGCTTAACTGCAATGTGATCACAAGATGCACTCTGTATTATTTTAAAGTTTTTGAGATTTTTGAAACAATTTTCAACCATTATATATTCTTGTTCTTTGGTAATCCTTCCATGTATGTTTGAGTAAATTCTGTATTATGCAGTTATTGAGTATAGTGTTCTGTATATGTCAGCTACTTCAAGTTTGTCAATTTTACTATTAAAGTATTTTACAGCTTTATTGGATTTATTTGTTCAATCAATTATGGAGAAAGGAACACTAAAATATACCTTTATGATATGATTTGACTTCTCTTGTAGTTGTGCCAATATTTTCATTCTGTGTTTTTTTTTTTAAGCTTTTTATTGGAATATAATTTCTTTACACTCTTGTACCAGTTTTTGAGGTACACCAATGTGAATCAGCTGTATTTATGCATATATCCCCATATTCCCTCCCTCCTGAGACTCCCTCCCACCCTCCCTGTCCTGGCCATCTAAAGCATCACCCATCATCGAGTTGATCTCCTTTTGTTACATAGCAACTTCCCACTAGCTATCTATTTTACATTTGGTAGTATATCTATGTCTATGCTACTCTCTCACTTCATCCCAGCTTCCTCTTCACCCACAACCCCCCACCCCAGCCCTGTGTCCTCAAGTCCATTCTCTACATCTGCATCTCCATTCTTGCCCTAAAACTGGGTTCATCAGTACCATTTCTTCAGATTCCACATATGTGAGTTAGCATACGGTATTTGTTTTTCTCTTTCTGGCTTACTTCGCTCTGTATGACAGTCATTACATATAGTTCAATTTCATTCCTTTTTATGGCTGAGTAACATTCCATTGTATATATATGCCACATCTTCCTTATCCATTCATTTGTTGATGGGCATTTAGGTTGCTTCCATGTCCTGGCTATTGTAAATAGTGCTACAATGAGCATTATGGCACATGTTTCTTTTTGGATTATGGTTTTCTCTCGGTATATGCCCGGTAGTGGGATTACTGGGTCATATGGTAGTTCCATTTTTAGTTTTTGAAGGAACCTCCAAACTGTTTTCCATCGTGGCTCTACCAGCTTACATTCCCACCAACAGTGCAGGAGAGTTCCCTTTTCTCCACACCCTCTGCAACATTTGTTGTTTCCAGATTTTGTGATGATGGCCATTCTGATCGGTGTGAGGTGATACCTCATTGTGGCTTTGACTTGCATTTCTCTGATGATTAGTAACGTTGAGCATCTTTTCATGTGTTTGTTAGCCATCTGTATGTCTTCTTTGGAGAAATGTCTATTTAGGTCTTCCACCCATTTGTGGATTGGGTTATTTGCTTTTTTGGTATTAAGCTGCATGAGCTGCTTATATATTTTGGAGATTAATCTTTGTCCATTGCTTCATTGGCAAGTATTTTCTCCCATTCTGAGGGTTGTCCTCTTGTCTTGTTTATGGTTTCTTTCACTATGCAAAAGCTTTTAAGTTCCATTAGGTCCCATTTATTTATTCTTGATTTTATTTCCATGATTCTAGGAGGTGGGTCCAAAAGGATCTTGCTTTGATGGATGTCATAGAGTGTTCTGCCTATGTTTTCCTCTAGGAGTTTTATAGTGTCCGGCCTTACATGCAGGTCTTTAATCCATTTGGAGTTTATTTTTGTGCATGGTGTTAAGGAGTGTTTTAATATCATTCTTTTACATGTAGCTGTCCAATTTTCCCAGCCCCACCTATTGAAGAGGCTGTCTTTCTTCCATTGTATATTCTTGCCCCCTTTGTCAAAGATAAGGTGCCCATATGTGTGTGGGTTTACCTCTGGGCTCTCTATTCTGCTCCATTGATCTACCTTTCCATTTTTGTGCCAGTACCATACTGTTTTGATCACTGTGAGTATAGTTTGAAGTCAGGAAGCCTAATTCCACCAACTCCATCTTTCCTTCTGAAGATTGCTTTGGCTGTTCGGGGTCTTTTGCATTTCCATACAAATCGTAAGATTTCTTGTTCTAGTTCTATGAAAAATGCCATTGGTAATTTGATAGGGATTATGTTGAATCTGTGAATTGCTTTGGGTAAGATAGTCATTTTCACAATGTTGTTTCTTCCAATCCAAGAACATGGTATGTCCCTCCAACTGTTTGCATCATCTTTGATTTCTTTCATCAGTGTCTTATAGCTTTCAGCATACAGGTCTTTTGCCTCCTTAGGTAGGTTTATTCCTAGGTATTTTATTCTTTTTGTTGCAATGGTAAATGGGAGAGTTTCCTTAATTTCTCTTTCTGCTCTTCCGTTGTTAGTGTATAGGAATGCAAGAGATTTCTGTGCATTAATTTTATATCCTGCTACTTTACTAAACTCATCAATTAGTGCTAGCAGTTTTCTGGTAGAGTCTTTAGGGTTTGCTATGTATAATATCATGTCATCTGCAAAGAGGGACAATTTTACTTCTTTTCCAGTTTGGATTCCTTTTATTTCATTTTCTTCTCCGATTGCTGTGGCTAAAACTTCCAAAACTGTGTTGAATAATAATGGTGAGAGTGGACACCCTTGTCTTGTTCCTGTTCTTAGGGGGAATACTTTCAGTTTTTCCCCATTGAGAACGATGTTGGCTTTTGGTTTCTCATATATGGCTTTTATTATGTTGAGGTAATTTCCTTCTATGCCCATTTTCTGAAGAGCTTTTATCATAAATGGATGTTGAACTTTTTCTGCATCTATTGAGATGATCATATGGTTTTTATCCTTCAATTAGTTAATATGATGTATCACTTTGATTGATTTGTGTATATTGAAGAATCCTTGCATCCCAGGGATAAACCCCACTTGATCATGGTGTATGATCTTTTTAATGTGCTGTTGGATTCTGTTAGCTAGTATTTTGTTGAGGATTTTTGCATCTATATTCATCAGTGATATTGGCCTGTAATTTTCTTTTTTTTTTTCTTTTTTTTTTTTTTTTGGGCACACGGGCTTAGTGGCATGTGGGATCTTCCTGGAGCAGGGATCGAACCCATGTCCTCTGCATTGGCAGGCGGATTCTTAACCACTGCGCCACCTAGGAAGCCCTGTAATTTTCTTTTTTTTTGTGTGACATCTTTGCCTAATTTTGGTATCAGGGTGATGGTGGCCTCGTAGAATGAGTTTGGGAGTGTTCTTCCTTCTGCTCTATTTTAGAAGAGTTTGAGAAGGATAGGTGTTAGCTCTTCTTGAAATGTTTGATAGAATTTGCCTGTGAAGCCATCTGGGGCTGGGCTTTTGTTTGTTGGGAGATTTTGAATCATGGTCTCAATTTCTGTACTTGTGTTTGGTCTGTTCATATGTTCTATTTCTTCCTGGTTCAGTCTTGGAGGATTGTACTTTTCTGAGAATTTATCCATTTCTTCCAGGTTATCCAATTTATTGGCATATATTTGCTTGTAGTAGTCTCTCATGATCTTTTGTATTTCTGAGGTGTCCATTGTTACTTCTTCTTTTTCATTTCTAATTCTGTTGATTTGCACCTTCTCCCTTTTTTCCCTGATAAGTTTGGCTAATGGTTTATCAATTTTGTTTATATTCTCAAAGAACCAACTCTGAGTTTTATTCATCTCTGCTATTGTTTCCTTCATTTCTTTTTCATTTATTTCTGCTCTGATCTTTATGATTTCTTTCCTTCTGCTCAGTTTGGGATTTTTTTCTTCTTCTTTCTCTAATTGTTTTAGGTGTAAGGTTAGGTTGTTTATTCACGATTGTTCTTGTTTCTTGAGGTAGGACTGTATTGTTACAAACTTCCCTTGTAGAAATGCTTTTGCTGCGTCCCATAGGTTTTGGGTCATTGTGTTTCCATTGTCATTTGTTTCTAGGTATTTTTTGATTTCTTCTTTGATTTCTTCAGTGATTTCTTAGTTGTTTAATAGCGTATTTAGTCTCCATGTGTTTGTATTTTTTATAGTTTTTTTCCTGTAATTGATATCTAGTCTCATGGCATTGTGGTCAGAGAAAATGCTTGATATGATTTCATTTTTTTTGAATTTACCAAGGCTTGATTTGTGACCCAAAATATGATCTATCTTGGAGAATGTTCCATGTGCACTTGAGAAGAAAGTGTATTCTGTCACTTTTGGATGGAATGTCCTATACATATCAAGTAAGTCGAGATGGTCTAATGTGTCATTTAAAGCTTGTGTGTCCTTATTTATTTTCTGTTTGGATGATCTGTCCATTGATGTAAGTGGGGTGTTCAAGTCTCCTACTATTATTGTGTTACTGTCAATTTCCCCTTTTATGGATGTTAGCATATGATTGGAGCATTTAATCCACTTACATTTAAGGTGATTATTGACGTGCATGTTCCTATTGCCATTTTCTTAACTGTTTTGGGCTTGTTTTTGTAGGTCTTTTCCTTCTCTTGTGTTTCCTGCTTAGAAAAGTTCTTTTAGCAATTGTTGTAAGGCTGGTTTGGTGGTGCTGAATTCTCTTACCTTTTGCTCATCTGTAAAGATTTTGATTTCTCCTTCAAATCTGAATGAGGTTCTTGCGGGTAGATTACGCTTGGCTGTAGGTTTTTCTCTCTCAGGACTTTCAGTATATCCTGCCATTCCCTTCTGGCCTGCAGAGTTTCTGCAGAAAGATCAGTTTTATCCTTATGGGTTTTCCCTTATATGTTATTTGTTGCTTTTCTCTTGCTGCTTTTAATATTTTTTCTTTGTGTTTAATTGTCGTTAGTTTGGTTAATATGTGCCTTGGTGTATTTCTCCTTGGCTTTATTCTGTATGAGGCTCTCTGCACTTCTTGGACTCAGTTAATCATTTCCTTTTCCATGTTGGGGAAGTTTTCCATTATAACCTCTTGAAATATTTCCTCAGACCCTTTTTTTTTTCTTCTTCTTCTGGGATGCCTATGATTCGAATGTTGGTGCACTTAATGTTGTTACCAAGATCTCTGAGACTGTCTTCCATTCTTTTTATTCTTTTTTCATTTTCCTGCTCTGTGTCAGTTATTTCTCCCATTCTATCTTCCAACTCACTTATTCATTCTTCTGCCTCAGTTATTCTGCTGTTTATACCATCTAGAGTATTTTTAATTTTGGTTATTTTGTTATCTATTACTGTTTGTTTGCTCTTTAGTTCTTCTGAGTCCTCATTAACTGTTTCTTGTATTTTCTCTATTTTGTTATCAAGATTTTGGATCATCTTTACTATCATTACTCTGAATTCTTTTTCAGGCAATTTTCCTATTTCCTCTAAATTTATTTGGTCTTGTGTATTTTTACCTTGTTCCTTCATCTGTGACATATTTTTTTGTCATCTCGTTTCCCCCCCACTTTGGATGGGCGGGATGGTGTTCCTGTCACACTGGGTGTTTGGCCTGAGGTCTCAAGCACTGGAGTTTGTAGGCTGTTGAGTATAGCTGGGTCTTGGTGTTGAGGTGAGAACCTCTGGGAGACCTCACTCTGATGAATATTCCCTGGGAACTGGGTTTCCCTGTTAGTCCAATGTTTTGGAGTCAGATCTCCCCCCTCAGCAGCTCAGGCCTGACCCTGGGCTTGTGAATCAAGATCCCACAAGCTGTGTGGAGCAGGAAAATGAAAAAAATTTAAAAAAAAAGTAGGAGAACAGCAGAACAATAGCAAGATAAAATAATACAATCATAGGAAACTAACAAATGTGTTAGTAAAAATTAAAAAAGAAAAGATGGAGCAACAACTGGAAGGTAAAACAACTGCAATAGCCTAAGTGAGGAAGTAGGAAGAAAAAAAAAAGGAAAGGAAAAAGAAAAAGAAAAAAAAGGCCAGAAAAGGCCTTGGCTGTGGAGACGGTGCTTAGACAAGGGCAGGGGAGGCAGAGGTTATGCAATGGGCAGGGCCTACACATAGAAAAGTCCCTGGGGGTGGTGGGGAATGGGGCTTAGGCCCAATGAGGCAGGGGGCCCAGGAATGCCTCTGGTCCTGGGGGCAAAGGACCAGGTTGAGGTACCCAGCGGGCTCCCTGGGCCCAAGTTGGTGGGAGAAATGCTAGGCACCTCCCCTAGTCCTCCAATCTTGGAGGGTCACTCCCCCTTGGGTTCTATTCTTCCTCACCCCCTCTCTCCTATTCCCCTAGGACTGTCCTAGCTGCAGGGGGCATTGGAAGGCAGAAGACCAGACTCTGATGCCCAACAGGCTTCCCAGGGCCAACTGGGCTAGGGTAATACCTGTGGCACTTGCCCAGATCTCTCAGTCTTGTAGGGTCCTTGTCTGCCTCTCTTCCTCTCCCCCACCCCCACTCTCCTAGGCCCCAAGCAGCTGGAGGGGGCCCTGAAGTGTGAAAGACCAGGTCTGTGATCCTAGCAGGCTTCCCAGAGCTAGTGGGCAGGGGAAATACCTTCTCCGCCTCCCTTGATCCTCCAATCCCAGAAGACCCCCTCCCCTGCCCACCTCTCCTTTTCTCCCCTGCTTTCCTTCTACACCCATAGGACCAGTGAAACCTAGAGGGGCCACTGGAGGACTGAAGACCAGGCCAAGGGGCGCAACAGGCCTCCTGGTGCCAAGTGGGTAGGGAGGTTTCCCTGCAGCATCTCCCCTGATCCTCTGGTCCTGCAAGGTCCCCCCCACCACTGTCTGCCTCTCTTCCTCTTCTCCTCTCCTCCCTCCCTCCCACGCCTGTACGATCCACTCAACCAGAGAGGCTGAGGGGCCAGACTCGGGAGCCCAGCAGGCCTGCCAGGCCCAAGTGGGCAGGGGAAATGTCCTCCACACCTCCCCTGGTCCTCTGCTCCTGGAATGTCCCACCACCAGTCTATCTCTCTTCCTCTTCCCCTGCCATGCACCAGCGTCCCCAGGACCAACACGTCTGGGAGGGGACCCTGGAGAGTTGGAGACCAGGCCTGGGAGCCCAGCAGGCTTCCCGGGCCAGTGGGTAGTGGAAATGCCTTCCGCTCCTCCCCCGATCCTCTGATCCCAGAGGGTCCCTCCCCCCTTCCGCCTCTCTTCTTTTCCCCCCACTGCTTCCCTCCTGTACTTCTAGGACCAACTGCCAGGAGGAGCCTTGGAAGGTGGAGGACCAGCCCAGAAGAAATACCTGGTGGTGCCTCCCCTATTCTGACCTGGAGAGATCCCTTCCCACCCCCACTGTCTCCCTCTCTCCCTCTCCACCCCCTTTCCCCTTCCCCCCATCCCCCCAGGATCCTCATGCCAGAGGTGGGCCTGGAGAGTGAAGGACCAGGCCTAGGAGCCCAGTCGGCCTCCCTGGCCAAGAGGGCAGACGAAACGCCCTCTCGCCTCCTTGTCCCCCAATCTCAAAGCCCCCACCCCCACCTGTCTGCCTCTCCACCTCCTCTCTCCTTCTCCCTCCTTCCCATACACCCTGGTCCCAGGCAGTCCAGAGGGGGCCTTGGAGGGTGGAGGACCCCACTGGGGAGCCCAGCAGGCTCCCAAGCTGGGGAGATCAGCAGGCCTCCTGGCCTCCTGGGTGGGAGAAACCCAGTTGCGGTTTTGGATCTCCCCAGCCCACAACGGTCCCTCCAGGCAGGAACCTCCCACCTCACCCAACCACCCCCCAGGGGTGCTGGTCCGGTCAGGCTTACCCTTCCCCAATCCCCCCCGCCGACTTCCCCCAGGTCCTACCCGGTTGCTCTGCTTGGGCCTCAGGTCCCCCATCGACCTCCATCAACCTACCTATTTGTGGGGAGATGCGATCTCTGTGTCTTCCCATGCTGTCATCTTGACTCCGCCTCTCATTCTGTGTTTTGAGACCATGTTATTAGGTACACACAGATTTAGCATTATATATTTTTGGTAAATTGAACTGATTATCATTATTAAGTGCTGCTTCTTAATTTTTTTATATTGCTTTATATCTTTTTAAAAAATTAATAAATTTATGTATTGACTGCATTTGGTCTTCATTGCTGCATGCGGGCTTTCTCTAGTTGTGGCGAGCAGGGGCTACTCTTCAATGTGGTGCTTAGGCTTCCCATTGCAGTGGCTTCTCTTGTTGTGGAGCACAGACTCTAGGCACACATGCTGCAGTAGTTGTGGCATGTGGGCTCAATAGTTGTGGCTTGTGAGCTCTAGAATGCAGGCTCAGTAGTTGTGGTGCATAGGCTTAGTTGCTCCGCTGCATGTGAGATCTTCCCGGATCAGGGATTGAACCCATGTCCCCTGCATTGGCAGGCAGATTCTTAACCACTGTGCCACCAAGGAAGTCCCTGCTTTATATCTTAAAGTTTATTGATTGATATTAGTTTAGCTGCACAAATTTTTTGGTTTTTTTCAGCTTGAGATGTAATTAACGTATGAATTGTGTAGATTTAAGGTGTACAATGTAATAATTTGATACACATATATATTGTGAAATGATTACCACAATAAGATTTGTTAACACATCAATTACCTCACATTAAAATTTTTTGTGTGTGTGGTGAGAACATACTTTAGCAACTTTCACATATATAATCCAGTATAGTTAGCTATAGTCACCTTGCTGAGTATTAGATGTACCAATTTTTTAAAAAGAGATTTCTTGAAGTATAACTTACAGTAAACTACCCATATTTAAAATGTATAATTTGATGTGATATTATATAAATATCCATGAAACCATCACCACCATTAAGATAACTGATTTTTAAATGATCTTTAATTCTTTTTCTCTTTCTTCTTTTCTTTTTGGGTAATTTCTATTGCTATGTCTTCAAGTCCATTAATCTTTTCTTCTTCAATGTCTAATCTGCTCTTAGTCCCATCCAGTATATTTTCATCTCATACATTTCAATTCTCATTTCTAAAAGTTCATTTGGGATCTTTTTTTTATAGCTTCTATGTCCCTAAACAATTTTTTAAACATATGAAATACAGTTGTAATATCTATTTTAATGTCCTTGTTTGCTAATTGTAACATTTGTATTAATTTGGATCAGTTTTGATTGGTTAACTTTTCTCCTCACTATCAATCAATAGTGCTTCTCTGCATGCCTGGTAATTTTTTATAGGATGCCATACATTGCATATTTTACCTTGTTTGATGTTGGTTATTTTAGTATTTCTATAGATATTCTTGAGCTTTTCTCTAAGATGCATTTAAATTACTTGGAAACCAATATTTTCAGAACTTGCTTTTATGATTTTTTTAGGTGAGAACAGAGTGGTGCTCAGTCTAGGGCTGTTTCTCACTATTGAGGAAAGTCCCTTCTGTGTACTCTACTCAGTTCCCCATGAATTTGGGGGTTTTCCTATCTGGCTGGTGAGAACAGACACTGTTCTCAGCTGCTTGTGATTGCTGGGTACTGTTACCTTTGATCCTTTCAGGTGGTTCTTTTCCTGGCTTTGAGTAGTTTCTGCACTGTGTACACTGATCAGTACTCTTTTGAATGCTGAAGGAAGACCTTCTGCAGACCTCTGGTGTTCTCTCTTTTGTGGCTCTCTCTTCTCTGGTACTTTGTCCTGCTAACTCTCTCTGCACTAACCTACCTGCACTCCCAGCTTTATCTCCTCTCCTCAGGGAGTCCCCTGAGTCTGCCTGGGTGCCCTTTCTATGTGCTGTGGCCTAAAACTCTCAAGTCAATATGCATGGGTAATTGTAGGCCTCATCTCCTTTGTTTTCCATCTTTCAGGAACCAGTCTTTTGTTATATGATGCACAGTGTCTTGGCAACATTTCCCCCCATATAGTTTGTCAGTTTTTGGTTGTGTTAGCTAAGAGGGTAAATCTAGTCCCTGTTACTTCATCTTGGTTGGGAGTGAAAATCTACCAGCTTTGTTTTAGTTGGTATTTCCCCCCACCCTTCAATCTTTCTGTATTTTTATGTTAGGTTTTATTTCTTCCTCTAGTCCATAGTCTTTATATTTCTCTTTTAACTGGACAGTATAGTTTATTTACACTTAATGTTATCACTGATATATTTTAGTTCAAACTTACCACTTAACTTTATGCTTCCTATTTTCCTTTAATATTGTTTTTCTTTTTCTCTCTTTTTAACTTTTTTTTGGATTGATTTTTTAACACCTTTGCTTTTTAAACCTCCACTAATTTGGATGTTATACATTCTATTTCTATTATTTGAATGATTACCCTTAAAATTATAACTTAATTTGTCAAAGTATAATCTTAAAAAGTAACTATCATTTTTTATTTTTACTTTTGATTTTTTGACAACCATGCTTATTTTATATTCTGTCCAATGTCTGAAGTTTTGTGGGCCTAATTTATGAATTTAGATTGTGAGATCATGCTCACTGGAGCTTAATTGTGAAAATGAGCCTAGGTTTAAGGTGTATTAATCTAGAGAGAATTTGCATTTTCTATACTCAGTCTGGGATTATGATCAACTTGAGACCTCTTTAGCTTATTATTGGGTTTTTTAAAACCTTTCAGAAAGTGTGATTTCATGCATATTCTTCCTGAGCTGGTATGTCAAAGGAGACTTTTATATTTCTTCCTTTTTATCAGTCTCAAGACTCAGACAGGCACACTTCGTTTTGTCTCCCTTTGTGAGGTTATTATTATTATTTTTTAGTTTGTCCTTTCATTGGGGGGATCAGCTTTTAAGGATCTTAGATTCATATAAGGGTCTCAGATTCACCTTCCCATCTCATATAGGCTCAGTTCTTTTCTCCAGGAAAAGTCCATTAAAAGGGAAGCTCCAGTAGAGTGGTTGCCAGGGGCTGCAGGGCGGAGGAATAGCAAGTAAGTGTTTAATGGGTACAGAGTTTCACTTTGGGAAGATGAAAAAGTTTTGGAGACAGATGATGATGATGGCTGCACAACAGTATGGTTGTGCTTAATATCACTGAATGGTACACTTAAAATGATTAAAATGATAAATTTTATGTTATGTATATTTTGCTGCAATAAAAATTAAAAAAAAAAAAAAAAAAGGAAGCTCCAGGTTGCCAGTGACGAGCAGTTGTCCTCAGGGCAGCTGGCTGCTCAGAATTCACCACTCTGAGTTGGTGCTTTTGTCTCCTTTTTGGCTTATGAGTATTTTTTTTAACTGTCATGCCACCCCTTCTATGCACTATACACTTAAAAAGATGTTTTAAAATATTTCATACAGCCTTCTTGGTTTCTTTGTACCTGGATGGCTTTTTAAGATCTCTGGTCTGAAACATTGTCAGAAATGGAAATCAGAATCTTCATTTTATTTTCTACTCAGCTGCTAACATCCTCCAGGATATTTTTCTATTAACAGCTGTTTGGGAGCTGCTCTGCCATGGTAAGCTAGATTTCAGTTCAGTTTAAGGAAGAACTTTTTGTTAGAGTGTCCAGATGGAGTATGCTGAGGAGGTGGTGAGTTCTTTGGAGATTTTAAAGTGCAGACATGACCTTTTCATTGGTAATTTTGGACAGCAGTTTATGTATCATGGACAGATGAATGGGGAGATAAACAACATGGACATTTGTTAAAACTCACAATTTGTTGGCATTGGTGGTACTCCTAATAGTCAGTATAGTGGTAGAAATACAGTAACATCTACTGAGTACCTATTTAATATGTGGCATACATTGCACTGGAAACTTAAGTTTTCTTTTTCCTTATAGCAATCTTATTATGGTAGGTAATATTACTGCTAATGTACAGATGGGGGAAATGAGGTTATAAGAAAGTTAATTTCCTAAGATCACATGTCAAATCACTGAGTCAGAGTTAAAAGTTGAGTCAGTTGGCTTCAAAGCCAAGATATTTTCCTCTGTGCCATAGTGCTGGTAGTCCCTGCAACCAGAGTACTATCAGCAGTATGGCTGGTTGAGCAGATTCTCTGCTGCTTTTGCTTTAAGCTCCTTCATATTCCTCTGCTTAACTCCCCACCATTCAGATTCTCAATTGCTGTTTGAAAGGAAGAATTATACACAACCTCAAATCAATTTTGGCTAAAAAAGAAGAGCTTCCAAGTACATGCCACTGGGGGATCACATAATGGCATCACTTTGATTTTTATTGCAAATGGTTAGGGATAAACACAGTAGTAAATATGCTATCCTGTTTAGCAATTCAAATATTCTCTGCAAGCTTATTAGGTTCTGTCACCTCTACACATACAGCTGCTCCTTATGTGGAAGTGATACTCTGCTCCAACAACCTGCTCTTCCCAAAGACAGATGTTGCTGGGGTAGAGACTTGGTGGATATTCCCTACGCTGGGTGCAGAGAGCGGGGAGGCAGGTCTCTGAAGGAATTGCTGATAGTGTTGCTGTCCTAAACAGCCTGACTCCATTTTCAATGTTTGGATGCTGACAGCTTTTCAAGCCCACTTTCCTTTCTCCTGGGCAAGTTTATAAGAAAGCCAAGGTACCACTTGCTTTGGCATGAATGGGAAGTTCAAAACACCCAAGCCCAGGTCCTTCCCCCAATCCCATCCATAATCACTGCAAAATCCCAGTCCAGTTGTCCTTTTCCCTGTTGCTCTCTTTCATTTTTGGCCTTTTGGGAGACTATCTTGCTTTTCCCAGAGAGTCTTATATGTGACCAAAAAAACTTTTCAAAAGTATGCCTGGCATCATCAATTTTGACTTTAGAGCCAAATTTTGGGTAGGGGTGATCCATTCAACCTCTCTAGTGTGATCATAGCAGTTGGTAAAGGGAAGATTGTGCAAGAGGTGACAGGAACCTAGATTTCTTTCTTTTTTTTTAAATCAAACTGCTTCATGACAACTACTGATTTTTTTAAAGCTCTTTATTGGAATATAATTGCTTTACACTGTTGTGCCAGTTTTTGCTGTACAACAAAGTGAATCAGCTGTATTTACACACATATCCCCATATCCCCTCCCTCCCTTGACTCCATCCCACCTTCCCTATCCCAGCCATCTAAGTTATCACCTGTCATCAAATTGATCTCCCTGTGTTATGCAGCAGCTTCCCACTAGCTATCTATTTTACATTTGGTAGTGTATATGTATCAATGCTATTCTCTCACTTTGTCCCAGCTTCCCCTTCACACCCCTCCCCATGTCCTCAAGTCCATTCTCTACATCTGCATCTTTATTCTTGCCCTGTCACTGGGTTCTTCAGTACCATTTTTTTAGAAGGAACCTAGATTTCTGCATCCTTGACTGTCTATGCCAGGCACTGACAACTCTGTAGTGTTACTGAAAGCAGGGCATGCAGAAGGGAAGTTCAGGCAAATGCCCTAGTTTTATTACTATGAGGCTTTGGCAAAAAAAACCCATGTGTTCCCCTGGTCACATTTGTGCCAGCATGGGTGATTCCTTTTGCCTGGGCTGGAGGCAGCTTAGTACCAAGAATCAAGGCAAGTTGAGCTGCTGAACCTCTTCCCCTCTTCACCCACACTCAAATATCATCTATCCCCATCAGGACATTGAGATAATATTAGCCAGCAAGGTGTAGCTTGATGTGATATTTACCTAATGCCTAGAACTTTTCTCTTTCCTGCCTTTTCAGGATGAGAAAACTCTCAGGTGTAAGCATATTCTGATACAATTTTACCTATCTGGATTCTTGGAGATGAGAGAGGATGTTAGAAAGGAAGAGAAATGGATGAACAGCCTCAAGCAGGAGCTCAGCATTGACTTCTTTAACTGTGTAGTCTTCTGGAGGAGAGAGAGAGAAGGAAAAGAAGGTGGAAGAGGAGGAAGAGGGGGAGGAGGAGGGGAAGAAGAAGAAGAAGAAAGAAGAAGAAGAAGAAGAAGAAGGAGGAGGAGGAGGAGGAGGGGGAGGGCGGAGGGGGACGAGGGGAAAGGAGAAAATATTGACCAGACCCTGGCACTGGTATAAGAATGGAAGTCCCTAACTGTGTCTAATCCCAAGCAGTCCTCCAGATATTAAAAAAAGGAATGGTAGACAAAGGAGCAGAATGCATTAGCCAGTACCCAGCAGATAAGTGGGACTTTGAAATTTTACCATGCCAGGGTAAGTAATGAGCTTATGAAATTAGAGAAAGTAAGTTTCAGGGTAAAGAGTTTTAATTTCTCCCATCTAGTCTGGATGTCTTTTAATTCTTTTCTTGTTTTTCCTGACTGTACCTTCAGTACGATGTTGAATAGGAGTGGGGAGAGGAGATAACCTTGGCTCATTCCTGATCTTAGGAGAAAAAACATTGGACCATTCAGTGTTGTGTTAGCTGTAGTTTTCCCTTAGATGTCCTTTACTAAGTTGAGAAAATTCCCTTCTATTCTTAGTTTGCTGAGAGTTTTTATTATGAATGGGTATTTTGAATTTTGACAAAAGATTTTTCTATACCAATTGAGGTTAATTATATGATTTTCCTTTTTAGGCTGTTACTGTGGTGGTTATACTGATTGATTTTTGAATTGATCTTGCATTCTGGAGATAAACTCTACTGGTCACAACGTATTATCCTTTTTATACATTGCTGGATTCAATTTGTTTACATTTTGTTAAGAATTCTTCTATTTATGTTAATGTTGGAAATTGGTTTGTAGCTTAGTTTTCCTAAAATAACCATTTGGTTTTGGCATCAGGGTAATGCTGGAGTCGGAATGAGTTGGGAGTGCCCCCTCACCTTTAATTTTGTGAAAGAGTTTAGATGAAATGGGCATTATGTCTTTATTAAATTTTTAGTAGAGTTCACCAGTAAAGCTGTTTAGGTCCAGAGTTTTCTTTATGGAAAAGTTTTTACAAAAAAATTTCTTTCATAGATACACAGCTATTCAAGTTACATTTTATTGTGTGAGTTTTGATAATTTTTGTCTTTAAAAAATTTGTCCATTTTATCTAAGTTCTATTTATTGGCATAAATTTTTCATAATATTTGCTTATTTTCCTTTTAATGTCTGTAAGATCTATATTTATGTCCTCTCTCATTTCTCATATTGTTAATTTGTTCTCTCTTTCTCCCCACCTCTCATCAGCCTGCCTATCACTTTTATCTTAAAGGAAATTTTTGGTTTTATTGTTTTTCTCCATTATTTTTATGTTTTCCTTTCATTGATTTTTGTTCTTATTTTTATTATTTACTTCTGCTTACTTAGTGTTTGCCTTTATTTTTCTAGTTTCTTAAGGTGGAAGCTTAGGTCATTGATTATAAAACTTTCTATTTCTCTAACGTGAGGTTTTCAATGCTATAAATTATCCTGTAAGCCCTGTTTTGGCTTCCAAAAGAAAAAGAAGAAATTTTGATATGTTGTGTTTTCATTTTTTTTCAGTCAAAATGCTTTTTAATTTCCCCTTGTGATTTATTCTTTGGCTCATGGGTTATTTGGAAGAGAGTTTAGTTTCCAAGTATTGGAGCATATATCTTTTGTTATTAATGTCTACTTTAATTCCGTGGTGGTCTGAGAAAATTCTCTGGGTGATTTTAATCCTTCTAAATTTATTGAGGCTTGTTTCATGGCATAGAATATGGTCTATTTTGGTAAATATTTCATGTGTGTACTTGAAAAGAATGTCTTCTGCTGCTGTTGGGTAGAATGTTCTATAAACATCAGTTTGATGGAGTTGGTTGATAGCGTCATTCATGTTTTCTACATCCTTGTTACTTTTCTGTTTATTGGTTGTATGAATTATTTAGACAGCAGTGTTGAAATCTCTGATTAGAATTGTGGATTTGTCTGTTTCTTCCTGCAGTTTTGTTCCTGCTTCTTGCATTTTAGAGCTCTGTTATTAGGTATTTAGTATTGCTACATCCTTTTGATTAATCAACTTCTTTATCCCTGATAATTTTGCTGTTGTTGTTGTTGTTGTTTTTAAATTTATTATTTTTTTGGGGGTACACCAATTTCAATCATCTGTTTTTATACACATATTCCTGTATTCCCTCCCTCCTTCGACTCCCCCCCCACCCTCCCTCGAGTCCCCCCCACCCTCCCCATCCCAGTCTTCTAAGGCATATTCCATCCTCGAGTTGAACTCCCTTTGTTATACAACAACTTCCAACTGGCTATCTATTTTACAGTTGGTAGTATATATATGTCTGTGCTACTCTCTCACTTCGTCTCAGCTTCCCCTTCACCCCCCGCCCCCCCAAACCTCGAGTTCTCCAGTCCATTCTCTGCATCTGTGTCCTTGTTCTTGTCTTGTCACTGAGTTCCTCAGTACCATTTTTAGATTCCGTATATGTGAGTTAGCATACAATATTTGTCTTTCTCTTTCTGACTTACTTCACTCTGTATGACAGACTCTATGTCTATCCACCTCATGACATATAGCTCCATCTCATCCCTTTTTATAGCTGAGTAATATTCCACTGTATATATATGCCACATCTTCTTTATCCATTCATTTGTTGATGGGCATTTAGGTTGCTTCCATGTCCTGGCTATTGTAAATAGTGCTACAATGAGCATTATGGTACATGTTTCTTTTGGGATTGTGGTTTTCTTTGGGTATATGCCCAGGAGTGGGATTACTGGATCATATGGTAGTTCTATTTGTAGTTTTTTAAAGAACCTCCAAATTGTTTTCCGTAGTGGCTGTACCAACTTACATTCCCACCAACAGTGCAGGAGAGTTCCTTTTTCTCCACACCCTCTGCAACATTTGTTGTTTCCAGATTTTGTGATGATGGCCATTCTGATCGGTGTGAGGTGATACCTCATTGTGGCTTTGACTTGCATTTCTCTGATGATGAGTGATGTTGAGCAGCTTTTCATGTGTTTGTTAGCCATCTGTATGTCTTCTTTGGAGAAATGTCTATTTAGGTCTTTGGCCCGTTTGTGGATTGGGTTATTTGCTTTTTTGGTATTAAGCTTCATGAGCTGCTTGTATATTTTGGAGGTTAATCCTTTGTCCGTTGTTTCATAGGCAACTATTTTTTCCCATTCTGAGGGTTGCTTTCTAGTCTTGTTTATGGTTTCTTTCGCTGTGCAAAAGCTTTTAAGTTTCATGAGGTCCCATTTGTTTATTCTTGATTTTATTTCCCTGATTCTAGGGGGTGGATCCAAAAGGATCTTGCTTTGATGGATGTCATAGAGTGTTCTGCCTATGTTTTCATCTAGGAGTTTTATAGTGTCTGGCCTTACATGCAGGTCTTTAATCCATTTGGAGTTTATTTTTGTGTATGGTGTTAGGAAGTGTTCTAATTTCATTCTTTTACATGTAGCTGTCCAATTTTCCCAGCACCACTTATTGAAGAGGCTGTTTTTTTTTCCACTGTATATTCTTGCCACCTTTGTCAAAGATAAGCTGCCCATATGTGTTTGGGCTTACTTCTGAGTTCGCTATTCTATTCCATTGGTCTTCCTTTCTGTTTTTGTGCCAGTACCATACTGTCTTGATCACTATGGCCTTGTAGTATAGTTTGAAGTCAGGAAGCCTGATTCCTCCAATCCCATTTTTCCTTCTCAAGATTGCTTTGGCTATTCGGGGTCTTTTGCATTTCCATACAAATCATAAGATTTCTTGCTCTAGTTCTGTGAAAAATGCCATTGGTAATTTGATCGGGATTGCATTGAATCTGTAAATTGCTTTGGGTAGTACAGTCATTTTCACTGTGTTGATTCTTCCAATCCAGGAACATGGTATATCCCTCCATCTGTTTGTGTCATCTTTGATTTCTTTCATCAGTTTTCTGCATACAGATCTTTTCCTCCTTCGGCAGGTTTATTCCTAGGTATTTTATTCTTTTTGTTGCAATGGTAAATGGGAGAATTTCCTTAATTTCTCTTTCTGCTCTTCCATTGTTAGTGTATAGGAATGCAAGAGATTTCTGTGCATTAATTTTGTATCCTGCTACTTTACTAAACTCATCAATTAGTGCTAGCAGTTTTCTGGTAGAGTCTTTAGGGTTTGCTATGTATAATATCATGTCATCTGCAAAGAGGGACAATTTTACTTCTTCTTTTCCAATTTGGATTCCTTTTGTTTCATTTTCTTCTCTGATTGCTGTGGCTAAAACTTCCAAAACTATGTTGAAATATAGTGGTGAGAGTGGACACCCTTGTCTTGTTCCTGTTCTTAGGGGGAGTACTTTCAGTTTTTCCCCATTGAGAACGATGTTGGCTTTTGGTTTCTCATATATGGCTTTTATTATGTTGAGGTAATTTCCTTCTATGCCCATTTTCTGGAGAGCTTTTATCATAAATGGATGTTGAACTTTGTCAAAAGCTTTTTCTGCACCTATTGAGATGATCATACGGCTTTTATCCTTCAATTTGTTGATATGATATATCACATTGATTGATTTGCATATATTGAAGAATCCTTGCATCCCAGGGATAAACCCCACTTGATCATGGTGTATGATTTTTTTAATGTGATGTTGAATTCTGTTAGCTAGTATTTTGTTGAGGATTTTTGCATCTATATTCATCGGTGATATTGGCCTGTAATTTTCTGTTTTTGTGACATCTTTGCCTGATTTTGGTATCAGGGTGATGGTGGCCTCGTAGAATGAGTTTGGGAGCATTCTGCCTTCAGCAAAATTTTGGAAGAGTTTGAGGAGGATAGGTGTTAGCTCTTCTCGAAATGTTTGATAGAATTTGCCCATGAATCCGTCTGGTCTTGGGCTTTTGTGTGTTGGGAGATTTTTAATCACGGTCTCAATTTCCGTACTTGTGATTGGTCTGTTCATAGTTTCTACTTCTTCCTGGTTCAGTCTTGGAAGATTGTATTTTTCTAAGAATTTATCCATTTCTTCCAGGTTATCCAATTTATTGGCATATATTTGCTTGTAGTAGTCTCTCATGATCTTTTGTATTTCTGAGGTGTCCGTTGTTACTTCTCCTTTTTCATTTCTAATTCTGTTGATTTGCATCTTCTCCCTTCTTTTCTTGATAAGTTTGGCTAATGGTTTATCAATTTTGTTAATCGTCTCAAAGAACCAGCTTTTAGTTTTATTAATTTTTGCTATTGCTTCCTTCCTTTCTTTTTCATTTATTTCTGCTCTGATCTTTATGATTTCTTTCCTTCTGCTCACTTTGGGGATTCTTTGTTCTTCTTTTTCTAATTGTTTTAGGTGTAAGTTTAGGTTGTTTATTCGATAATTTTCTTGTTTCTTAAGGTAGGACTGTATTGCTATAAACTGCCCTCTTAGAACTGCTTTTGCTGCGTCCCATAGGTTTTGGGTTGCTGTGTTTTCATTGTCATTTGTTTCTAGATATTTTTTGATTTCCTCTTTGATTTCTTTAGTGATTTCTTGATTGTTTAATAGTGAATTGTTTAGCCTCCATGTGTTTGTATTTTTTATAGTTTTTTTCCTGTAATTGATATCTAGTCTCATGGCGTTGTGGTCTGAGAAGATGCTTGATATGATTTCAATTCTTTTGAATTTACCAAGGCTTGATTTGTGACCCAAGATGTGATCTAACCTGGAGAATGTTCCGTGTACACTTGAGGAGAAAATGTATTCTGTAGTTTTTGGATGGAATGTCCTATAAATATCAAGTAAGTCGAGATGGTCTAATGTGTCCTTTAAAGCTTGTGTGTCTTTATTTATTTTCTGTTTGGATGATTTGTCCATTGATGTAAGTGGGGTGTTCAAGTCTCCCACTATTATTGTGTTACTGTTGATGTCCCCTTTTATAGCTGTTAGCATTTGCCTTACATATTGAGGTGTTCCTATGTTGAGTGCATAGATATTTACCATTGTGATATGTTCTTCTTGAATGGATCCCTTGATCATTATGTAGTGTCCTTCCTTGTCTCTTGTAATAGTCTTTACTTTAAAGTCTAATTTGTCTGATATGAGTATTGCTTCTCCAGCTTTTTTTTGACTTCCATTTGCATGGACTACCTTTTTCCATCCCTTTACTTTCAGTCTATATGTGTCCCTTGGTCTGAAGTGGGTTTTTTGTAGGCAGCATATAGAAGGGTCTTGTTTTTGTATCCATTCAGCCAGTCTGTGTCTTTTGGTTGGAGCATTTAATCCATTTACATTTAAGGTGATTATTGACATGTGTGTTCCAGTTACCATTTTCTGAATTGTTTTGGGTTTGTATTTGTAGGTGTTTTCCTTTTCTTGTGTGTCCTACTTAGAGAAGTTCCTTTAACACTTGTTGTAAGGCTGGTTTGGTGGTGCTGAATTCTCTTAACTTTTGCTTATCTGTAAAGCTTTTGATTTCTCCATCGAATCTGAATGAGATTCTTGCTGGGTAGAGTATTCTTGGCTGCAGGTTTTTCTCTTTCAGGACTTTCAGTGTATCCTGCCATTCCCTTCTGGCCTGCAGAGTTTCTGTAGAAAGGTCAGCTGTTATCCTTATGGGTTTTCCCTTATATGTTATTTGTTGCTTTTCTCTTGCTGCTTTTAATATTTTTTCTTTGTGTTTAATTGTCGTTAGTTTGATTAATATGTGCCTTGGTGTATTTCTCCTTGGGTTTATTCTATACGGGACTCTCTGTGCTTCTTAGACTTGGTTAATTATTTCCTTTCCCATGTTGGGGAAGTTTTCCACTAGAACCTCTTCAAATATTTTCTCAGACCCTTTTTTTTTTTTTCTTCTTCTTCTGGGATGCCTATAATTCGAACATTGGTGTGCTTAATGTTATCACTGAGGTCTCTGAGACTGTCTTCTATTCTTTTTATTCTTTTTTCTTTTTCCTGCTCTGTGGCAGTTATTTCCCCCATTCTATCTTCCAACTCACTTATTTGTTCTTCTGTCTCAGTCATTCTGCTGGTTATAGCATCTAGAGTATTTTTAATTTCAGTTATTTTGTTATCCATTGCTGTTTGTTTTTCTGAGTTCTTATGAACTGTTTCTTGTACTTTCTCTATTTTGTTATTGAGATTTTTGTATCATTTTTACTATCATCACTCTGAATTCTTTTTCATGCATTTTTCCTATTTCCTCCTCATTTATTTGGTCTTGTGGGTTTTTTTCCTGCTCCTTTGCCTGCATGGTGTTTCGTTGTTTCCTCATGGTTGTCCAGACTTTTGGGTTGCTTGTCCTGGCATTAGAGGTGTTTATAGAAGACTGTCCAAGCCTCAGACTAATGTTAATATTTCTGTTTCCTTAGACTCTCAGCTGTAAGTGTCCTTCTACTCACCTTGGGTTTTTTTGCATTATTCTGTGGCCAGCAGAACTTCCTTTATTGTTTGCCTGTAAGCGTCGGTGTGTGGGGAGGGAGAGGGTACAATAGTGTCTCCTTTCCCTGGGAGTGAGTGTGCCATGGTGAGCTGTTGTTTCAGTCGGGCTTGGAGGTGCCTGTTGCAGAGGGATGCTGGTGGCTCAGGTGTAAACAGAAAGTCTCAGAGTTGGGCCCCTCTTGGGTTTTTCTTTTTCTCTGCAGCCTCCCTGCTGCTGGTGTTCCAAGGGGTTTTAATCCAGCCCTGCCCGAGTGCCTGAGGGTACTTGTTATCCCTGAGTGCAGTAGGTGGCCCACAGGGCATCTCTCCACTGCCTGTTGCAGAGGCACCAAAAGAGAGAGAGAGGCTATGCCCACAGCTCCTCCCCCCTGCCTGTGAGCCTGCAGTATTCAGCCGCCATCATGGCTGGGCAGCTCTCAGGGGCAGGTACTCCTCGCCAGGTACCTCTTCCCTCCTGTCCTCTCGGTCTGTCACCTTACTGGCAACAATGTTTCTCACCCTGAACCAGCTCTCCGGTTCCCACGCTCCCGCTCCCGGACCCTCTGTTCAGCTGTGAATTGACCTCTCGGTCCAGGAACGCTGAGCTGCGGTGCGGACCCTCCATATGTTTCTCACTCCCTCCTGTCTGCCACAGCTCCGCAGCTTCACCCTCTTTGAGCCGTCGTAGATGCCTCCCTACAGGTTATATTGGGTTCCTTGTGGTCCTTTCTGGTGTCCGAGGTCATCTGCTGGTGTTCAGTTGATTCTCTGTGGGAATTATTGCATCTTTTGGTGCATTCCTAATGCATCTGTGGAGAGGGATGCATTCCACGTCCCTCTACTTCGCCGCCATCTTTTTCTCTCCTGTTGTTGTTGTTTTGAAGTCTGCTTTGTCTCTGGTTTAGCTATCCCTATTTTCTTTTGATTAGTATTAGCATGGTATATCCTCATTCCTTTACTTTTAATATATCTGTGTCCTTATATTTACAGGGTTTCTTGTAGACAACTTAGAGCTGGGTCTTCTTTTTTTTTAAATTCACAAATTCACTCTGGCATCTATCTGTTAGTTGGTGTATTTAGACCATTCACATTTAAAGTGATTTTTAATGTAGTTGGATTAGTATCTACCAAATTTGTTTTCTATTTGTTGCATGCTTTCTTTTCTTTTTCTTAAAAAAAACTTCCACTCTATGCTTTCTCTGGTTTCAGTTGAGCATTTCACATGACTCTTTTCTTTCATCATATCAGTTATACTTAAATTTTTTTTTAGTGGTTATGCTAGAGTTTGCAATATATATTTACAATTACTCTAGGTCCACTTTCAAGTAAAATTATACTACTTCATGGGTGGTATAGATACTTCATATCAGGGAATGCCCAATTTCTCACTTCTTATATTATTGCTGTTATTTATTTCACTTATTCATAAGCTATAATCACACATGTTGTTGTTATCATTATTTTAAACTAACAGTCAGATAGGAATAAGAAATATAAAGATTTTAATTTTACCTTCATTTATTCCTTATCTAATATTCTTCTTTTCTTTAGGTAGGTCCAAGTTTCTGAAGTGTATAATTTTCCTTCTTTCTGAAGAAATTCTTTTAACATTTCTTTTAAGGCAAATATACTGGTGAAAAATTCTCTCAGTTTTTGTTTGCAGGACACAGAATTCTAGGTTAGTGGTTTATTTTCTATTCTCTCTTAATACTTTAAATATTTTCATCTAATCTGAAAGCTCTACTTTTTATACTGGTGTATTTACACAATTTACATTTATGTGATTATTAATATGGTTGGGATTAAGTTTTCCCCCAAGCTATTTATTTTCTATTTGGTCCATTTGTTCTTGTCCCCTCCCTCCCATCATTTTTCCTTAACTGACCTCTTTTTTGTTAATTGCATATTTTTAATAATTTCATTTAATCTTCTTTAGTGACTTAGTTTTAGTGGTTGCTCTAGGGTTTATAGTATGTACTTGTAACTTAACATAGTCCACCTTTAAATAATATTACATCATTACAGAGATCATATAAGAACTGTACAATAGTAGTATGTGGCTTCATTTTTATTCTCCCTTCCTGGACTTTGTGTTTTTGTTGTTACACATTTTACTTTTACATGTGTTATAAATTCCCAAATGTGTAAACATATTTAAACAGTTATATTTTAGAAAGATTAAAACATTAAAAAATTTATGTTTATTCTCATATTTATCACTTCTAGTGTCTCCATTCCAATGTGTAGGTTCTAATTTCCATTTGGCATTGTTTTTCTTCCATGTGAAGGTCTTTAACATTTCTTGTAGTGCCTACTGGTGATAAGTTATTTCAGTTTTTGTATACCTTAAAAGACTTTATTTTGTCTTCTTTGGTTAAAAGATATTTTCACTCTATAGAATTTTAGGCTGACAGGTTATTTAAAGATATAATACCACCATCTTCTGACTTGCATTGTTTCCTATGAGAAGTCTGTTGTTATTCTTATTTTTGTTCCTCTGTATATAATATAGCTCCTTACACCTCCCTTTGGCTTATTTTAAGATTTTATCTCTGTTACTAGTTTTCAACAATTTGATGATTATGATATTCTTTGATGTGATTTTCTTCATGTTTCTTCTGCTTAAGACTTACTGAGCTTCTTGTATTTGTGGGCTTGTAGGTTATAAAAAATTAGGATGAATGAAAGGAAGTTTCCATAAGTCAGGTTCTATGGAAACATATCCTTAAGTGGAGATTTTCATGAAGGAGGTTTATTGGGGTATGCATTCAGGAACAATGCCCGAGAAAAGCAAGACTGGGCAGAGGGAAAATTTAAACTATAATACAGTTAGAATAAAGATCCTAGTCAGTCATATGGGGAATCTCTGGAGCTGAATTGTCCTTCAGAGTTTTCTCAAATTGAGACAAGGGGTCTGAGCCCTATGTTTATTGGTCATTATAGTGGGCTACCTTCAGGAAGGTGATGTAAATTTAGGTAGGGAGGCTTCCTTTGGCCAAGAGAAATTTCTGGAGAGGAATGGAGCTATAAGGTACCTGCAGCCAATACTCCTGGCAGTTGAGAGAGTGCATGTCTCACTCCTGAAGGAGAAACAGGAACACACTACAGTTTTCACAACAGAAGTGCTTCTTTCTCTAATAAACTTGAAATCATCACTGCTGGAGGTGATGATATAGATTCTCAGTTCCTGCAGTATACATTACTTCTATAATTTTTGGCACTTCAGTCATTGATGGCCTTGAATTGTTACTCAGTGTTTCATGTTATAAGTCTTATCTCCTCAAATCCTTGTATGCTTCTAGAAAACAGGTGCCTTCTTTACTACTCTGTAGTTCCCAAAGTGACTATCAGAGTATTTTGCTATTTACTAGTGGAGAACTAACCCCCCAAAGGACATTTTCAATCACCTCATTCAAATTCCTCACTTCATAACTGGGTAAACTGAGGCTGAGAGAGGTTGTACAGTCAATAAGTATCTGACCTGAGACTAGAACCAAGATCGCTTAACTTATATATACTTCAGCACTCTTTTCTCTGTGCCTGGGTGTATCATAATGGGTCATAAGCAATTAATACATAAATATAATTGAGTATTTACTACTATATGTCTAGTGAATAAATAGTCCAAGGAGACTTTATGTAAACATGAATGATATTGCATAGAAGTTTAAGATAAAATAGGATTTGAGGAAGACTTAAAGATCAATTCACGCAATAAATTACGAGTAATATATTTGTAAACTAATATAGGTTTTAAGTATTTATATACATTAAAAAAACTGTAAGTATAGATTTCAACATGTTAACATTTATTATCCCCAGGTTGCAGAATTAAAAGCAATTTTTAAGCTTACAGTTAATTTTTTAAAAACAATAAATATATATTAATTTGTGTAATTTTAAATAAAGCTAAGTCAAATATCTAGTCCAAGTAGCCATTTCAGGATTGAATTGCTCTTTAACACCTCTGTGACAAGTTGCTTACCTGCTCTGTAGGTAGCCTAATCCATCTTTGGACATCTTTGACTCTTAGAATATTCTTCTATTAAACTGGAATCTATTTCCCTAGAGTTTTTGCCTTTGATCCTATTTTCCCCTTGTGGTTATTCACTGGAAGTTTTATCTTTATTCCATATGAAAGTCCTTCAAACATATGAAGACACTTAGCCTATTCTCCTTCCAGTCAAATATCTCTCATCCTTTCCTCTTTTCAAATACAAAATATTTGGTGATATCCTTAATTGAGAACCACCTCAAATTTTACCTTAACAGGTCTCTTGGAGTGCCAGCCAGAGAAATACTGTTAGGTGGAACCAGGGGGTCCATTGCTATACTGAATGAACTTTAATCAAAAGTGCCATGTTGTGAGCTGGGAATACAGGAATACATGTTAAGATGCTTCCCTTGGGATTCATAGTCTGCGAGAAGCAGATTTATGACATATGATGACCATGTAGCTTAATTAAGATGTGAAAAGACATCAGTGGGAGCATAAGGTTTTGACAAACTCTCCTGGGGGGCATGCAGAAAGTGTTGTAAAGGCGATGGCATCAGAGACATGTCTTAAAGGAAGAGAATGAGTTTGCCTTGGTCTAATACATAGATAGGTTGAGGCCAACACACTTTCTCTAGGGAGTTTTTCTCCTCCAAATACAGCAATGAGTTCCTTAGTGGCTCCTGCCCAGGCACAGAGTTTGTCGACTGGTTTATTTCTTAGTCAGGGTGAAGAATGGAAATGGGAGCATGGCAAGGGCATGAAGCAACAGAGAGATGCTATAACCAAATAAATGAGTCTCTAGGCATTTTCTTTTCTTTGCTCCCAATGTGAGCAAAGAGTTTTCCTTAAGGAAAGGTGAAAGACTAAGTCAACTTTTCCCATAGCACTTGGTAAATCACGTTCAGCTCAGAGTGTGGTTTTCAGCCAGACCTTCTGAAATAAATATGTCAACAGTTTTCTCCCCATGCCACCCCATTCTTAGAAAACCTGTCCACCCGCAGCCTACAAAGGGTGGCTCTAATTACATGTGCCTCTACATTTATAATATCTAATTGTGCTAATGTAGACACCTGACCCTCACTGAGCTAATAAGTGGCTCTTTGCAGAGAATATAGCATGGGACTACAAAGACTGAGACATTAACCTGGAGGGGCTAAGCTGTAAGATTCTATCAATAGGGTCAGGGGTGGTGGTGCAGTGAGGCCACTATTTCAGGGCATTCATGCTGGACCATGTAAAAGTGAGTGAATGAGCACAGAAATTGGTCTGAGGAAAGAGAAAGAGGAAGATAACATAACATAGTTGAAAAATGTGCAGTTTAGGGTGGAAAGATGATAGAGGGAGAAAGATAGAACATATCAACTTCCCACTTCCTGTAAAGCCCATTGTATTTTTCTTTTTTTTAACAATTCTGTTCTGTAATATTCCCCTGGGTCCTTATGGTAATTCCATTTTATTCAAGTTGGCTTGAGTGAACATCTGTTCCTTGTAACCAAAATGTTCCTAAGGCATCTCATTTACTTAGTTTACCTTTTAAATTTCTGTACAATGACTAGAATAATTAGCTTGAACTGGCTTTTTTTCTAGACCCCCAGTTGTCCTGGCCATGAAGCAAGAATCCCCTTTGGGAGAAAGACCAACTTCTACTGGGACTGGTTTTTGGCTAATAATGATTCATGGTATTAATTTGGAAATGTGATATTGGCTACTACTGCCTGCTTTCTGCTCTCTTCACACCTGTTTGGTTTCACAATAGGCAGAAACTAAAGGCAGCTGGCATTGGGACTGCTCTTGGCTTTGAGAACTGCAGCAATGTCTCCCTATTTCCCTGGCTGTAGCCTTGAGAAGGTGGTTGATTTCCTCAGAGGGTAATGCCTGAATCTCACACTGCAGTGCTGAAAGAGTTGGAGAGTAGTCACCTAACATGAGGACAGAAATGTAGAAAATATGCTCTGTGTCCCTTGAGCCAGATTTAACTTTAATGCTCTTCAACCCAGGTGGTTTCAATTAATTTGCACATATTTATTGAGCATCTACTGTGCATCAATGATCTCATCTTTCTTTTCCTCATTTGCTCCTCTTCTGACTCCTATTCTATAATTTACATCCCAAGAACCTTTTCTTCTCCAATACTCCCTTGGGTTACTGACTCATTTCTCTGTTTTATTGCTGAACTTTCCCAAAGAGCCATCCACAGTTGCTATCTCTACTTCCTTAACCTTTCACTAACTCCTTATCTCTGTGCCATCTATCTTCTGCTTTCCCCTTGATGCAATCTGGTTCTCTGAATTTTTTGTATCTTCACAATGAATGCTTCTCTTCTTAAGTTAGTAGAAGTGACTCTCAGTTTCTTGTAACTAAATGATTTCTAAGACATTCTCATTTCCTCAGTTCACCTCTCTGGCCTCTACACAATGACTAGTATACTCTGACTCAGGGTGTTTTTCCCTAATGCACCTAAGGGAATGGGGATTTCTCTGGTAAAACCAAGGCGACCTAGGAATACCCAAATCTTGTCCTGCCTCAGCTACATATTTTCCTTTGGTGTTCTTGAGGTGGCTGTGCACATACATAGCAAATGGGAAACCATGAGCCACTCTGTTATTGGTTGGGCTAGGGCTTGATACCTCACCCCTGGGATTTTTGGTAAAATTGGTTGGAAAATACAGCTTGGGCTCAAGCCTGAGGAGGATTCCTCTGGAGCTGGTCTTCAAGCCTGAGTAGGCAGTGGCTCAGGGACTGCTCCTGAGACAGAAAGCAGAAGAGAGGGCCAGTCAATGGCCTGAAAGCTGACTGGTGAGATCAGTATTTGACCTCTCCTCTGCTGGGCCCTTGAAGAAAGAGATCAGGTAAAGGGATAGGGAGACCTCACTTCTCATAGAGTCATCAGAGTGAATTATAAAAACTATTTTCCTCTAAGGTTTGGAGATGTATAGGTAGATAAAATGGAGAAACACAAATCCCTTAACAAAATTTAATACTCACCACCTGTTGACCATAGTACATTTTTAATACATATTCTGATATAGTTAACTGTTGATGTGCACTTCAGTTACTCTTACCCCAATCAAATAATTATTCTCAAAATAATTTCTTATATAATTGTTAGGTCATTCATTCACAAAGTTGTTTTATTATTCATTCCTTCAGCAAATGTTTATTGAGCCAGGCAGTAGGGATAAACAGGGAAGCTGTAAGGCAATTTTCCTGGTCTAAGAAGCTCATAGTCCATGAGATGGAGGAGGGGATGAGAAACAATGATTTAGAAACAAGTAAGTGTCACAGGTGTTGTGAGAACAGTCTGAACAGCACACACGGAGAAAACAAAGGAGGGAGGCTCTAAGCAGCTGGGTCCACTTCCTGGTTCTTTTCTTGCTCACTCCCAGCCCAGGTAAGGATCTTTGACTTTGTCAGTTAATCAGAGAAAGAAAGGCCCTTTTGGCTGTGCTCCCCAGGTTGATTTTAAACAAACAGCCCCAGACACAGGTCATTAGTGCTAGAAGAGTCCAAGAGGACATTTGGCCAAATGTCTGAATTTTAGGAGTTGGAGGCCCACAGGGAGAAGACATTTGTCCAGTGTGACCAGCCAGCTGGTATCACAGCACAGAACAGAGCAGTGACCAAATCTTGCATTGTCTATATTGGAAGGACCTTTAGGGATTTTCTAGTTCAACCCCTTCAGCCATAGGATGAGGATACAGACCCACCTGGGGAAGAAGTAGATTGGACCAAAGTCACAGAGCTGGTCAAGGGCAGAGCCTGAATCCCTGGCCGCTCAGCCCAGTGATTCTTCCACTGATGCCCTGCCCTAGCCGTCCTTCCACCCAGCCTGGGAGTCCCCAGTCTTTTCCAGAAGATGTGCCCCAGGGTTCCCAGCTCAAGAGAGGCTGTTCACAGGCCTCTGTTCAATAGTGTTCCCTGGACTCTTGCTTTCAGACTTCTCTTTCTCTCATCTTCCCTGGGTATGAAGCCCTTGGTCAGCTCCCAGAGCTCTTCATTCTTCTCCTCTGTTCTCAATTATAAGCTTTCCATAGCGTCCTGCTTCTCTTGACCTTGATTGGTTCATCCTTGGCCTTATCTAATCTCTCTAGTCGGCTTCCCTCACCCCGGACTGTTTCTCCTCCAGCCTACATTCCTTGGCCAGTTCCTGTGTCTCCCTCTTCCTCAGACACGGTCTCTAGCTCCTCCCATGGACTCTGAACTTGTTTTGTGACATGGAGTCTCTGGCTGCCTGGTTGGTCAAGTCTAAGGACCCTTTCTCACAATAATGCTTTCAAATACATCAAATAAAATGAATAGCGCAATAAACATTTATCAAAACATAAAAACCCAAATCTGTAATACAGCAATATGTGTGCTTTTTAGTCTATGTGTTCAACAGCAAGATCTAATGTTGAGTCCAATGACCTCTATCATGTTGAAGTAGTGATCAGCACAAATGATATTGCAAGGTGTCTGTACCAGTTGTAACGTGATGTGAAAATACCTGTCATTTTTATTACTGATAAAATGTCACAGGTACTGCGTACACTGCTGTAATTTGTTGTCTACATTCATAATTGAAGAAAATGCTTTCACTTGGAATTTACTAAAGATGAAGATATAACATTTTTCCCATCCAAATTCATGGAAACCCATGAGCCCCTTGGCCATTGCAGACTTCAGGTCAAGAAATCTTGTCCTAGACAATTCCATGGCTTGAAATGCTATATCTGTGTAGATATTACCTAAATTTATATCTCCAGACCAGAATTTCCATATGAATATCTCATAGGCATCTATGAAACTCGACATGTCAAAAAATGGATTTTTGACCTTACCCCCCAAAACAGTTCCTCTTCATTTTTTCTCATCTCAATAAATGTCACCTCAATCCTCCTTAGTGCTGAAGCCCATATCCTGAAATTCACTCTTTACACTTCTTTTTCACTTTTACTTCTAATTTATAAATCATTCCACCATACGTTTATTCACCAAATATTTACTCAGCACTTACTATATGCCAAGCCCTGTTATGGGCCTTGGGGATTCAGCAATGTATAAGACAGCTCCTTGTTCTCATAGACTTATGAGACATTGCCGTAAGAATTGACAACAAGAAAATATAATACATATGATAAATCAGATGTCAATAAGTGCTTCTAAATTATTGTACCTCCAAAATATTTCTCCAATCTTGTTGCTACTTTCCACACCCATGGCCACCCCTTCACTTTAATTGTCGTTAGTTTGATTAATATGTGTCTTGGTGTATTTCTCCTTGGGTTTATTCTGTATGGGACTCTCTGTGCTTCTTGGACTTGGTTCATTATTTCCTTTCCCATGTTGGGGAAGTTTTCCACTAGAACCTCTTCAAATATTTTCTCAGACCCTTTCTTGTTTTCTTCTTCTTCTGGGATGCCTATAATTCGAATGTTGGTACGTTTAAGGTTATCACTGAGGTCTCTGAGGCTGTCTTCTAGTCTTTTTATTTTTTTTTCTTTTTCCTGCTCTGTGGCGTTTATTTCTCCCATTCTATCTTCCAACTCACTTATTCGTTCTTCTGCCTCAGTCATTCTGCTGGTTATAGCATCTAGAGTATTTTTAATTTCAGTTATTTTGTTATCCATTGCTGTTTGTTTTTCTGAGTTCTTATGAACTGCTTCTTGTACTTTCTCTATTTTGTTATCGAGATTTTGTATCATTTTTACTATCATTACTCTAAATTCTTTTTCAGGCATTTTTCCTATTTCCTCCTCATTTATTTGGTCTTGTGGGTTTTTTTCCTGCTCCTTTGCCTGCATGGGGTTTCTTTGTTTCCTCATGGTTGTCCAAGCTTTTGGGGTTGCTTGTCCTGGTGATAGAGGTGTTTATAGAAGACTGTCCAAGCCTCAGACTAATGTCCAAGTATTGGATTAGACGAATATTCAGTCTAGGAAACACATACATGTATAAGACACACAATTATTGAATCCGTTAGGACATAAGGCTCTAGAAAGACCTGACAGAACCCCAGTGTGCTATCAGATATTCAAAGAGAAACCCAACAGAAATTGACAACTGAAACAGAACAAATCAGAGACAAAAGCAAAAGCCAACAAACAACAAATAACACCCTACACATACAAACATCAATCCAGGGAGATTTTGTAAGCTAGGATCAAATATAGAAATGAGCTGGAGTACCACCAGAGAGAATGGAGATTCTCAGAATGTAATTAGACAACTGTACTAAGAACTAAGATAAAGACAAAAGCCTAATATTAATACCAAGGCAGTGCATCATCTGGAGAATAGAGCAAGGAGTCTGAGCAGACCGATAGTGTTGCTTATAAGTATGTTAAGATAAAATACACTTAAAATGGCTGGAAGAAAGGGGAACAGAAGAGCGTAATGTGGTTGGAAATATGCAAAGAAAAAGAAAGGAATAGAAGTGTATAAAAGAAAGGGATGAAAGGAAAGTATGAAAGATATTTTGTCCATACTACCAAAAACTTAGCTAGATATAGAAGTATATAAAAAGGCAAAAAAAAAAAAAAAAAAGAATAAAAAATATCCTTAAAAAATTATGTTGTAAAACTTGTAGATCCCTTAGGGCTAAGATCGTATTTAATAAATCAAAAAAAAAAAAAGAATAAAAAATATCCTTAAAAAATTATGTTGTAAAACTTGTAGATCCCTTAGGGCTAAGATCGTATTTAATAAATCAAAAAAAAAAAAAAGAATAAAAAATATCCTTAAAAAATTATGTTGTAAAACTTGTAGATCCCTTAGGGCTAAGATCGTATTTAATAAATCAAAAAAAAAAAAAAAAAAAGAGAGAGAGAGAGAAAGAAAAAAAGAAAAAAAAATCCAGAACTGATCCCAGAATGGACCAGTTCAATAGGTATTGGTACTACTATTTCTGTTTCCTTAGCGTCTCAGCTGTAAGTGTCCTTCTCCTTGCCTTGGGTTTTTTTTTTTTTTTGCGTTATTCTGTGACCAGCAGAGGTTCCTTTATTGTTCGTCTGTAAGCCTCGGTGTGTGGGGAGGGAGAGGGTACAATAGTGGCTCCTTCCTTTGGGAGTGAGTGAGCAGTGGCGCACTGTTGTTTCAGTCAGGCTTGAAGGTGCCTGTTGCAGAGGGCGCTGGTGGCTCAGGCGTACACAGAAAGTCTTAGAGTTGGGCCTCTCTCGGGGTTTTTTCTTTTTGATGCTGTTTTTTTTTTTTTTTTTCTCTCAGCAGCCTCCCTGCTGCTGGCGTTGCAAGGAGTTTTAATCTAGCCCCGCCCAAGCGCCTGAGGGTGCTTGTTATCCCTGAGCGCCTTAGGTGGCCCGCAGGGCGTCTCTCCACTGCCTGGCCTGTTGCAGAGGCACCAAAAGAGAGGGAGAGGCTATGCGCGCGGCTCCTCCCCCCCCCCCCCCCCCCCCCCCCCCCCCCCCGCCCGGGAGCCTGCAGCCTCCAGCCGCCATCATGGCCGGGCAGCTCTCAGGGACCGGCACTCCTCTCCGCGGACCTCCTCCCTCCTGACCTCTCGGTCCGTCACCCTACCGGCAACAATGTTTCTCCCCCTGAACCAGCTCTCCGGTTCCCACGCTCCCACTCCCGGACCCTCTGTTCAGCCGCGGATCGATGTCTCGGTCCGGGAACGCTGAGCTGCGCTGCGGACCCTCCGTATGTTTCTCACTCCCTCCCGTCTGCCACAGCTCCACCGCTTCACCCTCTTTGAGCCCTTGTAGATGCCTCCCTACCGGCTATGTCGGGCTCCCCGCAGCCCTTTCTGGTGTCCGAGGCCGTCTGCTGGTGTTCAGCTGGTTCTCTGTGGGAATGACTGCGTCCTTCCGTGCATTCCCAATGCATCTGTGGAGAGGGATGCACTCCACGTCTCTCTACTTCGCCGCCATCTTTTTCTCCTACTATACGATATTTATTTTTCTTAGAGCTGCCTTCTTAACACTCATGCCTGCCTCTACCAGGTTGCTCCAGGCACCGAAAATGTCTCCACCCCTTCACTTTAGACTCTTGCTTGCGGTAGTCTTCTAACTGCGGTCTTTGTAACCAATCTCTGCAGGCAAAGATTGTTCTGCTCCAATCCTTTTCCATGCAGCAGCCATTGTGAGGGGAGGATCGTGGTGCCTCCACTGCTGAAACCCTTCAGGGATTCCCACCACACTTGGAATGACCCCAGACTCCTTACCTGGAGGGTCCTGTGCAAGCACTGTCTTCCTCCGCTACCAATTCCCTGCCTACACTTGGTCCCCGCTGGCCGTGCAGTTCCTTACAGGATCAGTTTCCTTCCTTAGGACCTGTGTCTGCCTCTAGGCCTGGCTGACTTCTAATCACCTTTCAGATCTTAACCTAGTTAACCTTTCCCTAAAATGCCACCTTCTTGGAAAGCCCATTCCCTAAAATGCCACCTTCTTGGAAAGCCCTGCAATCTAAATTATGTCCCTCTCTTACTTTCCTTAGAGGAACTTCTTTTCCTTTATATAACAAACTACTGGTTAAAATTATTATTGTATGTAATATTCAGGCATCTAATGTCTGTGTCTCTCACTACACTGCAACTTCCAGGAAGTCAGAATCTTGTCTGTTTGGCTCACCAGCAGTGTAACAGTTCCTGGCACATTGTTAGTGCTTAGCAAATGTGTAGCTATTGAATGATTTATGAGTTACTACACTTTTCATCTCTGACATCTGCCCCAAAACTCATCACATATTCCAGGTTCATGCTTCCTCTTTTATGCACAGGCATATTAAAAGCTCTATCTATACTTAAATTATTTCCGACCTAATCAGATACAGTTATTCTCAAATTCATCCATCTATTCATCCATTCATTCATTTAACCATTATTTATTGAGCACCTCCTAATTACAAGGCACTGCGCCAGACAGTATGTAAGATTAAAAGATGAATAAGACATGGTCCTTGTCCTTAAGACATTTACAACTTAAAAGGGGATTTAAGAAGTTATCCAATAGTTACAATGGGGGGAGAGGGGGGCTATGTGCCACGATTAGTGTAGTCAGAGGTGGTGGAGGTGCAGAAGAGGTAGGTAATATTTCTACTAGAGATTTCAGGAAAGCTTTCATGGAGAAGGTGGCATCTGAGCTGGTTCTTGAAGGGTAGGCAGGATGTAGATATCCAGAGGAGGCATATTAGATAAAGAAATAGAGTAAACAATGTGCAGAAGCAGAAAACACGAGTGTAGTGGTGGTATCTATGAGGGACCCAAAACTTAGGTGACCTGCAGGGAAGCTATGGATGGCAGAGATGGGGCAGGGGCTATTTCATTCTTTATTTGATATCTACTGGGGGATCAGCAAGGGTTGTTGGACAGGGGAGTAAAGTAAGAGTTAGGAGGGAACACTGGAAAGAACTAACTGCCGGAATGCTTTCAAATTAGGTTGATATTTCTTATTCAACTAAGAGATGAACAAAAGAGAAGGACAGGAAGAGTTCATGGAAAAAAAGATATTTATGTGGTTGGAGTAGAGTGGGAAGCTCTTGTGGAGGAAGTGGTACATCCCTTTTCCTTCAAACTGGGATGCTGACTTATGGACATAGAAGAAGTGAAACTCAAAGTTATGGCAGCTACTCTCATTCTTGGACTGCAAAGTCACCAGTTCTACAGCTGGACTCTATTAGTTTGCTAAGGCTGCCATAAAATGTACAACAGACTGGGTGGCTTAAACAACAGAAATTTAGCTCTCACAGCTCTGGAGGCTGGGGAGTCCAGGCCCAAGGGGCCAGCTGACTTGGTTGTTGGTGATCTTCCTGGCTTGCAGGCCACATCTTCTTGCTGTGTTCTGCCATGACTGTTCTTTGCCATGTGCACATGGAAGACGAGAGATCTCTCTCTCTTTCTCTTCTTATAAGGACACCAATCCTATTATATTAAGACCCCACTCTTGTGACCTCATCTAACCTTATTATCTTCTAAAAGTCCTGTCTTTAAATATAGTCACATTGGGGATTATGTCTTCAACATATGAATTTGGGGGCACTTAGGTCCATAGCATGGGGCAAACCAACCTCCATTCCTTTAGAATCAAAGACTATGCAGATTTCTGATTCAGTGGTTTCTAAGCTTTTTCAAGGATTGTTAGGCATTCTAAGGAGAACATTCCTGGAACCTCCCTCAAGGGACAAAGTATAGGTGGACTCTACCTGTTTTCTCTATTAGGCCTTCACTTAAGATTCCTCCAAAGAAAGGATTATGCTGTTAAAAAAATACTGAGAAACCCCTGATCTAGTCTGATGACTTTGTTTTACCAGAGGAAGAGAGGGTCCTGAGATTCAAAAAGATAAAGAGACTTGCTCACAGTCACACAGCAAGGGAGGGACAGGTTCTAGTTGGCAATGAGCAGAACCAGAATCCTGTGCATGGACTCCTAGTCCAGATTTTGCCCACTGTTCCTCTTAGATTCCTCCAGGTCCAAGAGAGGAGGCCATGGGTGTCCCTGTTGTGGGCGGGACTAGTGGGGGATCCTCCTGGCATAGAGTGGTTGCTTACTGAGGATCTCATCCAGAAGGGGAACTAGTGCCCTGGGACTCCAGCAGGACACTGGTCTTATATCTGTTCTCCCTTCCCCACTTGGTCGGCATGCTCAGACTTGTATAATGAGTTGACAGGAGTTATGGACTATTAAATAATTTAGGTGTCTTTCTTAAACAAGTGTGCCCAGAAAATTGCACCATAGGTGCCTGTATTGCTCTATTTGCTGTCTGTCAGCTGCCCAGAAGAATCAGAGGAGAAATCTGGAGTGAGGAGACATAGATATTTGCTACATAGGGAGGGGTTGATGTGCTGAGGATTTTCAGATCAGCTCTAATCCTTTAAGGAGCTAAAGATACAAAATGAAGACAAAGAACAAGGCTGTTCAGACAAAGGAGGAACTTGTCTGGAGCTTCTTCTGAGTTCAGAATGTCCAGACTTGGGTTGCCAAAGTTATTTTTGTGGAAAAAAATTGCTTTTAAAAAAATTCCATTTCCCTTTGTCTAAAGGGGAGTGTGAGAGAGTGGCAACGAGCTCCATGCTTGGTCACCCCTGGTCCCTGAAACAAGAGCCCCTTTATTTCTTCTAATCCATGGGGATATAGCAATCAAAGCTTCACATTGCTGCTTTGACATACTAGCCATCTAGATGGCTAAGTGCTTTCCCTTTGGACCATCTCCCTTTCATTATTCACTCATCATCCTTCAGGTCTCAGCTTAAATGTTTTCTCTTCAGAGAGGCATTTCCTGACCACCTTGCCTCCCTCATTGTTATTCTCAACACGACACTCTTCCTCTCCTTCAGAGCACTTAACCCAGGGTATAATTATATATTTATATGTTTGACCTTTGCCTCTCCCAGACTCTAAGCTCCACTCAGGGGCTGTGATAAATACCAGTGTCTTACCAGTGCCTGATTAGTATCTGGCACCTCACAGGCCCTCAGTGACTATTTACTGAATGAATGAGTGGCCTATTCGTTTTGTTGTTTTGTTTTTTCTTGTTGTTGAGGATCAACAGCTGTGTCTTTGTTACATTTAGCAATCTTAGTAGGCATGGATTTTCAGCTTAGAGCCAAGAAAGTGAAAGGGTGTGAGAAATGATTTTAGTCTGTAATTGGGAATGAAAGATCAAATCCTGTAACAAATTCATTCATTTAATCTCTCAGCAAATGTTTAGCGTTAAATACTATATTACTTGCATTGTAAGAGTGCAAGGGATATGGCATGAATAAGATAGAAATGGTCTCTGTCCTCGTGGAGCAGGTAGAAAAATGTCAACCAAAATCAGCAAGCTGTTGAGAACATAACTAGGATGACGAGCTAGAGTGGGGACAAGCTACATTGAGAGGGGGCAAAAGATGCGGCACTATACTAAAACCTGGGGTGAGGCGGGGGTGAGAAAGCACGAGCTATGTAAAACACAGGCAGAGGCAACAACAAACGCAAGAGCCTGAGGGTGGGAATGAGCTTAGCATGGTGGAGGGAGAGAAAGGAGACAAGAATGGCCAGGGTAGAGTAAGCAAGGGGGAGCATGGATGGAGATGAGAATGGCCACAGAGAGCTCTGAAACCATGACAATAAGTTTTGATTTTATTATGAGAGAAACAAGAAGCCATTGGAAGATTTTAAAAGGAGGAGTGACATGATTTGGTTTATATTTTAGAAAGGTTGCTGGGTGGAGACTGGATTAGAGGACATGATAGAACCAAGGAGATAGGTGACTCTATTGCAATAGTCAAAGAGAGATGACCTTGGGTGATGGCAGTGTGAATGAAGAGAAGTGGACACCTGAGATTTATTGGAGGTAGAACTGACAGGGTTTAGTGATGGATTGAATGTAGAAGGTGAGGGAGAGGGAGAAATTGAGGATGACTCTAGCATGACAAATGGCCTTTTCCTTGAAGTCATGCATCTTTTCAATTTGCTAGTGACTTGACCCACCCTGCTTTCCATCATTATAAACCATTAAGGCTTTCACTTTCCCTCCTTGGCATCACTTAGGCTCCATATTTAGCATCTTAATTCAATAATGTACAATCTGTATGGCTCATATCTTGATCTTCACAGCTCATTGAGCCTCTTTAAATGGTCTGCAACACATATGAATTAAACATGGCGGGCAAACTGAGAAAGACTAAGTGGCAGACATCCCTGCTCTCTTAGCCAAATGTTCTGAGCAGAGACCAGGTGGGGCTTATGACTGCAAGGTAATGCTGATGGCCTCCGTCACGGGGAAAATGGAGAAAGTCAAATGTCTCAAGGAGAGAAGGATATGAGGAAATGATATGCACATGGGGAGAGAAAGACAAAGTCTGAATTGCCAGGGACTGCCAATCAGGCATCTTGACCAATTTGTGATACTGGGCTGGATGAGGTGATCGGTGTTTTATTAAGCCAGATTGTGTACGTGTGTAGACACAGAGCAAAAGGGAAGGGAAAGAGAGGAAGCTGGGCGGGGAGAAATGAGACTAGGAATGGGAATAATAGCGGCCACCATTTGCTGAATTCTTACCGTTTGTCTTGTGTTGAGCTAAACATACCAATTTAATACAAATGTGTTCAGCAATACGAACCATTTAATCCTCACAACACCTCCGTGAAGATTATCTCCATTTTACAGATGAGAAAACTGAGACTTAAAGAGGTTCAGAGAATTTGCTTACAGACAATCTGCTAATAACTGATAGAGCAAGAAATAAGACCCAGATTAGCATGACTGCAAAGCCTGTAGGCTTAACTATACTACACTGGTTTCTTCAAGTTGAGAAGGACTAGATGGAAGGCAGAGGAGGAGGCAGGTAGAGGGAGGGAGAAAGAGCCTAAGAGAACAATTGTACTTGATCTTGCAAAAAAGTAGTTGACTAAAATGGAGGAGAATCTAACCTGAAGGGAAAGAAGTAGATTAGTATACGACACGAGAATGGGTCAAATCTTATGAAATTTCAGATGGATACGGTGTGTTAGCTGCCTCCCACTCTGTTTCCCTGCTGGCAGTAGGCTCATAATTTCTGTCTTTATTGCCGTTTCTGCTCCCAGCCATGAAACTCTCTATCTTGAGATGAGCCAATAGCCCTTAACGCTTCTGACCCACCCTGGGAATGGAAGAGCTGGGGAGGAGAGCAGTTCGAACGTTGATTCCTGAGTGAAGGAAATTCATGCTAGATGAAAGATCCCAAAGGATCAGAGTTGTGCTGTAATTATCTGATATTTATAACTTGGCACAAAACTATTCATGTTAGATATTCAATTTCCCTGTTCTTGCTCCACGTTTTCAAAGAAATTCCCCTAGCATCGTGGTGGCTTCTGGAACCCAGAGCACATTCCAGGAAAAGGCTATTTTACCACTCAAAGAAAAAGGACTAGAATACATGAAGGCTCAAAACTTCTGCATCTGTGTTCTGGGTTCACTGCTCTCAGTCTATTAACAAATATTTATTGAGACCCAATTAAATGGTAATGAATTGATTAGTCTATGTTAGTACACTTGGTTTTGATGCAATGCCCTGTACTAGATAGCTTAGCTACACACAATGAACCTGACAGACACAGACCCTGTCCTCATGAAGCTTACAGAGTACTGGGTAGATGAATATTGAATTAAAAATTACAATTGCCAAGGTGCACTGTAGTACAGAAGAAATATAAGCATTCTGACATTCTGGCATCAGGAGACCGCAGTTTGTGCCTTTGTAGCTCTTTGACCACGGGTAAGTAATTTTTAATCACAATGAGCCTTAGTGTCCTCATCTGCAAAATGGAGACCATTCATTCATGCAGTAAATGTTTATTGAACAGCTCTGGAATTACTTTGGCTTTAGTGATAAGAGAAGGCTTTGCTGGAAATGGTGTTTGAGTTGAGACTTGACTGATATAAAGGCATGAGTCATGTGGAGGTTGGCAGGTATTCCAGATGAAGGGACTGTGCTTGCAAAAGCTGTGAGAGGGGAATGAACACAATCCCATCCTCCGCACCCCAGGGGCAGAATACTATTAACTGCTGATCCAAGAGTGGTTTATTATTGTTTCGTCCTCAACATTTTAAGATAGGAATTATTTTAAGCTTTTACCATTTTAAGATTCAGATTATTTTGAATCTCAAGCCCTATCCTCAAGAAGCTCCCTTTATAATTAGGGAGGGAACATCTAGAATCTTTAGAGAAGAATTTAAGATGACAGATAGCAAAGTGCCAAGTGATAGGACTGAGAGAGAATGAACGTGAAAGGTTAAGGTTTGCCAGGGAGAGGGAGGTCAGTGTGGGAAGGGATAGGTGTCCCTTTTGTCATGGACGTTAAGTACCCTAAATGATAACTGTGGTCTGCACCAGGGATGCCCCAAGCAGTGGAAACCACTAATAATGCACAAACACCTGCAACTCCACCCTCCTGTGTTACTAATCCTGCCCCTGGAGTGGAAAGGCCATGTTGTTGTGCTGGTTTGGTCTCCCTGTGGAGCCGCTGGCCTTGGGGAAAGCCCTTAAGGGGTATTGGGAAACAGAGGCTGGATCCAGAAAGAAGTAGGAGGGAGAAGGAGATTTGAGGGGGCCAAAGAAGCAGCCCCCAATAAATAGGAGGCTCAGTTGGTCAAGAGCCCAAGTTTTCTCCTGCCTTCTGCCCTTCCCAGAGCACTCAGGACTGTGGATGATGTGGTTCATGGAGACGGCTGTTTAATTCTGGCTTCATTTCAACTCCAAGATTGGATTTTTTTTTGCTGTAACCTGTGTTAGGGACCATATGGGCATTTCAAACATCCCATGCCCACAAACCAATAAATACAAATGAAAACAAATCAGCTCAAAATATGTCCTCTCTGTCTCTTGCAGGCTGAGCCCTAGTGGCAACAGCTGCAGGAGAGGTGAGACATCCCCACGCTGCTGCCCAATTGGCTGTCCCCCAAGCCCCTCCTGCAGTGGCAATTCTTTGACCACACTGGCACTTTCTTTGAAGGGACTACTCCACCCAAGGTGGCCTTCTCACCTCTGGAAGGAGGCCAGGAAAACTGCAGTCTTTGCTTCAGTATCAGGTACTCGAGATTTTCTCAGCCGTGTTATGTTGCGTTTCCTCTCCAGTGGCTTGTGGCCCAATTGCCCAGGGAGGAAGAAGCAGTGAAACAGAACCCTCTGTTGTAGATGCAGTGGCTTCATGAATGGCCTTGTCTCCCAGTGAGTATAGTCGTCCAGGACAGGGGGAGGGGGCAGAGTTGGGTCTGATGCATAGACTGTTAGTTCTCAGTAGAGAAAATCTCGATTCATAGATGAACCAAGGTGGGAGGAAACCTTCCTGGCATAAATTAGACACAAAACCAGACAATACAGGTAAGAGTGGAATCAGCTTTCCTGTGAAACTGTAATTGGAGAACTGTTTATGTATTGGTGCTACTACTTGGATTCAAGGAGATGGACAAAATGACCTCTAGATCAACCCACATGTAGTTATTGAGCACCTACTGTTTGTCAAGTATTCTCCATCCTGAGTTTATTTTTTTTCCTTAGAGCCGAGCTATTCCTCTAGTGCAGGGTCTGCAAAATAACAACCCTTGGGCAAAATCCAGGCACCTGTTTTTGTCAATAAAGTTTTATTGGAACATAGGCATGCCCATTTATTTACCTATTGTTTGTATCTGCTTTCACACGGCACAGGCTGAGTTGAGTAGTGTGACAGAGACTATGGTCCACAGAGCTGAAAATATTTATGATTTTGCCCTTTAAAGAGAAAGTTTGCTTTTTCTCTGCTTGTGTCCTGAAAAAGAATTCACAGTGAGAGAGCAGCTGGGGGAGGTGGTTAGGAAGGGAGAAGGGAAGTGATGTGTGTTGAATGGGATATTTGCATAGCAGTTCAGCCACAAGCCCTGGAATCTAACAGACCTGGGTTCATATCCTGACCCGATCACTTCCTAGCTGTGGGTTTCGGACAAGTTTCTTAGCTTAGCTTCTATGTATCTCAGATTCCACATCTATGAAATGGCTCTGACAACTGCACTTATCTTATAGAGTGGTCATGAGGATTGAGGTGATTAAAATAAGCACTGCCTAATGCATAACAAGTGCTCTGTAGAGAGAAGCTGTTATTTTTCCTGACTAATGCAGTGTTCCAGGAAGTAGGAGTAAACACATGATGCATATTAGCTCAGTTAATTCTTACACTGCCCCTATGAGGAAGGTATTCCCATTCCCACTTTTCAGGCAGGGATCTGTAGCACAGAACTTTGCCTGAGGTCACAAGACCCATGGGTGGCAATGTAGCCAATGTGAACCTATATCCTGTGGATCCTTCAGGAGGGAAAATGGTAGAGAAGCTCCAGGAAACAGTGGGGGCTGTGTGGGGGCCTGAGAGAGCCAAATCACCCCTCAGAGCTCGTGTCAGCACCAGTCCCAGCTCAGAGAGGAAACTGTGATGCCCTTTCTGGAGTAGGCACAGAGGAGTGGGGCTCCTCAGAGGATGAAGGCAGGAGGCACCAACCAGGCTATGGAGGAAATTGGGCCTCTGGGTATTTCATTTTGAAAGATGGATCAGCAGTGACCCTTGTGTCAGGGAGTTGACAAGGTCTGCTTTGGGACATGGGATGGGATTGCATGGTTTCCTCCATTTCCTGCCGCCCTCACCTTTAATTTCCACCCACAGCCTCTTCCTGTCATCCTGGGACTGCACAGGAAGTGCCTAGGTTGGAAAGAGGAGAGTAGGGCTGAGATAAGGATGGGGTTTAACAGGCACAATAGAAGAGAAGTGAGGGAGGGGAGGGCGGTGAAGCTACCAGTTGGTATTTTGAGGCTAAATCATACATATTTTAAGGCTAACTCCAGAAGGTTTATTCAGTTACCTGGGTCTATTGATGTCACGTGGACTGGATCAATATATCTTCCTGGAGAATTCAGAGGAGAAAAATCTATGTGGGGCTTGCTCTGTAGGGAGATCACGTTGGTGTCAGAGTGACAGCTCCGTGAGGAGAGCGTTAAGCACTCAGGCACTGATGTGTCTGCCACCTCCCTGGCCAGAGCCTGCCCGACCGGCAAGGCAGGGCAAGTGACATGAGGGGAGAGTGAACCAGCGGGAAACCAGCATGCATCTGCACACAAAGGCATCCAGTGCTTACTGAGCCCCTATGGCATGCCAGGCTGCATGTCAGACACGAGAGTTTTAAGACTAACGGGACACCATGACTGTCCTTGAGGGACAGGCTTTGGGTTTGCTTTGCTGGTGGAGTCAGCTCTGTGGGAGATGGCAGATTCCAGGGCCATTGGCAGAGCAGGGGTGTGGGCCTGACTCCTTTGCCAGCTCTCTCTGTGATGCTTTATGGGATGATGAAAGGGATAGGTTGTTTTTCCAAAACCAGCTCCCGCCCCCCACCCCCATCTCCTAGGGTACAACACAACACCCAAGCCTGAAGACGGAGTCATCAGGGTTGCTTAGTCTCACATTTTTTTGCTGTCTCTTTGTTCCTCATCTCCTTTTTTTTTTCCCACCCACAAGTAGGAGGGCTTCATTAAGCTAATTAAAAAGGCACCAGGGAAAAAGGATGACAGAAAACCACTTGGGCTTTCCTGAATGCCACAGGGAGAGCGTTGGTTTTGCTTTCCTTTCCCATAGTCCAAGATGCCTCTGGTTCTGTGGCTGTGGTAGGGAGGCGGTAGGGTGGAGGAGAGGCAGCAACAAGGATGTGGGGGTGGGGAGAAAATACCCTTTCCAAGTAGCTGAGCTAAAGCCCACACTGCCAGGCCCTAAGGCCATCTCCACACTCCTAAACATTCTCCTTCTAGTTGTTCCACTCAGGCCATCTTCTATTAAACTGCAAAAATTACAGCCTGAAAATTGCTGGTTTGCTTTGGAAGAAGCATGCCCATATAAAACTGTTGCTTCTGGACCTTTATAAAATGGGATGCCACAGATTCCTTTTCCAGTATGTGGTCCACCCAGGCATTGGGCTTCCTGATATCAAGTTCAAGTCTTTTATTGTTTTTGTCCAAAGCCACAGATCCCTTGGAGGGGAAGAATGCAACAGATATTTGGGATCATGATCATGTATCTTCCTTGGAAACAACTCAGGAGGGCTTCTCCAGCCTGAGAATCTGCTCCATTCCTAATATGAAGTAGAGTTTGTCCTACAGTGGCTCAGTTTGTAATGCAACTCATATTCTGGGTCCTGTGGGGTATGCAGAGGAAGGAGGTGTTGTCCTTGTCCTGGGACAGCTGGAGGCAGGGAGAGTGTGGGCTCAGGGGTGCATACTGCTTCTTTTTTAAGAAAAATTAATTAATTAATTGGATGTATTTTGTCTTCGTTGCTCCACACAGGCTTTCTCTAGTTGCGGGAGTGGGAGCTACTCTTTGATGTGGTGGGTGGGCTTCTCATTGTGGTGGCTTCTCTTGTTGTGGAGCACAGGCTGTAGGCGCTCAAGCTTCAGTAGTTGCAGCACGAGGGGATGTGTGGGATCTTCCCAGACCAGGGATCATACCCATGTTCTCTGCATCGGGAGGCGGATTCCTAACCACTGCACTACCAGGGAAGTCCCTGCATACCGATTCTTGATGGCCAAGTACAGAATGTATTTTCTTTCTCTCCAGCCTAAGGACCCTCTTGGGAGAGAATGACTACTCTCTGGCTCTCAGGCTTTCCCTTCCATCTGCCCATAGAATACCAACTATTTGGCATTTGACCCCTGAGGGAGGCAGCTGCTGGAGTGCTTCTCTACCCGTGGAGGAGCCCATACCCAATCCAGGTCTCTGCCGGCTAAGTTACCAGAAGACAGCTGCTCCCAGCACAATAGATTAATTAGTAAATATCTGGAAAGTCCAAGACTCAACATACTCAGCCTTCCTTAGTAGTCTCTCTTTTCTAAAGAGAGAGAGAGAGAGAGAGAGAGAGAATGAGCACACAGGTCAAAGCTGTAAATTACTGTGTGCTCTTTAAAGCAAGGTACTCAGACATTAGGCACTACATTGTAATTTTTCCCCAGCATTTTATTATGGAAAATTTTAAACATACATTAAAGTTGAATACCTGTATACCCACTACCCAAGTTCTATCATTAGCATTGCAGTATACTTGTCCTAGCACATAATCATTGATTTCTCCATTCTTCTAAGCATCCATCAAACCGTCTCATCTCCCAACCCAGACCACAGAGCAAATGAAGCAGAAACTCTGGAGGTGGGCTCAACAATCTGTTTTTAACAAACCAGGTGATTCAAATTCTTGCTCAAATTTAAGAACAACTCAGATTTTCTGATGCATTTCAAGATAAATTGGAGATACTGGTACACTTCCCCTAAATATTTCATTCAATAAATATTTATTGAACACTTACCAGGTGCAAGGCACTATTCTTAAGGCTAGGGTCACATTCTTTCACAGCTGATAGACTGAAGATAGCTATCATTAAGTTGAGAGAGACAGAAGAGAGGGGGGAAGGGAGGAAGGAAGGGGGAGAGAGAGGCATATGAGTAAGTAAAGCAGAGCTGAAAACTTTTAATGTGATTATTGGCACATTCACACTGACTACCAACTGACTAGAAGCAAATCAAACATATGCCCATTAATTTTTGACGGACTTGTACTATTAAGAGATTTTATAATGTTTGCCTAGTGGGACTTGGGAATTTGTTACATATCAGGAACTGCTGTGTGTCTTTCATTCTTCCTCCTTTTCACTGGGAATGATTACTGCAATCACACTGTCCTTGTTCTAGCACTGTGTATAGCATGAAGGCTGCTCTCCAGGGTGCTGAAGTTAGAGCCCATCAATCTCTGCCAAGGACGGACCCAGCACGAAGGAACCCTAGCTATTGGGTAGACATTTGGGCCCCCAAGCAAAATTTCAGAAATGATCTTCTTGGGTTTTTCAAAAAACAACTGCTCTCCAGATTCCATCAATACAAAGAGGGAAAAGGAAATTGGGAATGAGCGAGTGAGAGACTGAAAGTGAGTTTCATTGTGCCACTTTGCTGCTTCACACCAGGTCAAACAAATAATTAGACCTAAATAAGCAGGATTATCTGAGTCACTGAGTGGTGTTCCCTGTAAATTTAAAGAGTTTAGCTGAATTGATTTTGATATGTAAGTGAAATGCTTTGTGACACTTTAGAACAGTGATTTTTATTAACGTGTGATCCCTGGATTAACAGCATCAGCATCACCTGAAAATCAGTTATAACTCCAAATTCTCAGCTCCCACTCCATACCAACTGAATCAGAAACTCTGGAAGTGGGCCCCCAAATATGTTTTAAGAAATACTTCGGGTGATTTTGGGGCCTGATAAAGTTAAAAATCTTCTGCATTTAGACTAACGGTTCTCAACACTGGCTGCAGACTAGAATCACATGGAGCTTTATAAAATACTGAGGCTAGGTCCTGCCCTCTCTCCCCTCCCAAAGGAAAATTGAAGCAGAGTTTGTGGGAATGATGTTCAGTCTTTCATGTGTTTTAAAACATCCACAGGTGGTTCTAATGTACAGCCAATATTGAATCACTGCCTTAAAATTTTAGAGAACATATAGGAATATCTATTGAGTAATATGAAGGTACAACTCCCAAAAATATGACCTCTACCTATCAGCCTTGGCCTTCTGGTCCCTGAAATCTTTCTGGGGTTCCTTGAAGGCTAACTAGACCTATCATAGCTGCACGAAGACATCTCACTGATATAAAATAGGAGAATATTGAGGATATTTGCATAAAATTGACATAAATAAGTGGAGTTTTACTATCATAGGTTATAAGGCCTAATTTGTGGCATTATTTAGATCAGCACCATCATATTACAAATCTCTGATGAGGACACCACATTTTGGTTCCTCTCTGATTTCCCTCCCTGTCCCCCTCAATTCCCTGATTCTGGGTGGACAGGGAGATGCAGCCATGTGGAGTAGAAATTGTGAAATCAAAAGATGTTAAAACTTTTCTAAGCTATCCTGAGAAGTGAAAATTGGGAGCTCTCAACACATTACCTCTCCATTATTAATGGTTTATAGTTGGATCTCCAGTGGGACAGGATAAAAGGGGAAAATATGTACAGTTGTGCTTTGTAAACTGCAAAGTATTATAGAAATTTAAGGCAGAATTAAAACTTTTTTCTTCTTAAATTAATAATGATGCAGATGGGCATCCTTTAACAGTACAGTCTGATCCTAGAGGAATCCTAATGCTGCAAGTTGACTAAAGCATCTTAGCAGCATTTCCACTAAATTAGAGTTCCTGGGAGCTGTAGACTCGGCTGAAAATTTAATATTTAAGGCCAGCTAGTGTTTCATCTACTGGTCCTTTCTCTGGGTTTTATAAAAATGATCCAGATCTGAGGTCCTGTAAAATCCTATCAGATTACACCTTTTTTAAAGGGTACCATAAAATAATATTTTAGAAGGAATTAGGACAGGTCTGGGCCATTTGGGGGGCAATATAGCTAAAATGCTTTTTGTTTGTCTCACTTGTTTTCCCCTTAAGTATCAGAGACAGTTTTAATCAGTGTTTTAGAAACTAGATGTCATTTAAAGAAGTTGAGTTTTCAATCATAGCAGGGGTGGTGTTGGAAAATTTTTTTAAAAAATAAATTTGTTTCATTTCACTTTGAACAGATGCCAAAAGGTATTTCTTCATTCTAGTGCAAAGCTATTTGAGAGGTATTGAAAACTGCTCCCTTCCAAAGTTGCTTCTGGATCCTCCATGTTATTCCCTTGCATTATTTACCATGATGAGTACCCAAAATAGCATTAGCCTGGCAAATATAGGGCACAGGGTGGGAGCTAGGGTTGGGGAGGTAATTACGCAGCCCATCATGGAAGCTGTGCCTGAGTTAAATAGAAAAGTTGAAGTCCTTCTTCAGGCATCATTCAAATTGGAAGAGATTTCAGATCATTTAATCTTGTAAGCTTTGGATCACTCTAGGAAAGTTTAGAGGTTAGCTTGGCAATATAACCATTTTCTCTGCATCATTACTAAATGCAATGGAGGGAAAAAGTGATGGGGTAGTATAGTTCATATCTAAGGCTGGTTCTTGCCAATATTGTTAAAAAGAATTCTATCCCTGCCATCCTTGTTCTTATTCCTTGCTTGTTGGTGCCTTTCTGTATCCTCTGTCTCAGGACTAAGACTAGGATGAGGCAAGCACGGACCCTAATGTAAAAATTTTAAAGAATCACTCACTCTTGGGTTTAAGTGACAGCTGTGTAGTTACATTGTTACTGAGTCCAAGCTTGCTCTGCTCACCACACGACAGGCCAATAAATCGGGAGATGAGGTGTTGAGGAAAGGAATATGACTTTATTCAGAAAGCTGGCAGACAGAGAAGATGGCAAACTAGTGTCTCCAAAAAACCATCTTATTGGGGTTTGGATGTCAGTTTCTTTTATAGAACAGAGCGGGGGAGGAGATGAGGAAGTAAACTTAAAAGGACGTAAGTTTTGCAAATATCCCCTGGAAAGGCCAGCCTGGGGGAGGGGATGTGTTAAGTTCCTCTTTCTTTCACCCATTCACAAGTGGACAAGGTCAGGATGTTTCCCTGAACAAAGGCACTTTGGTTTAACATTCAGGCAGTGGGGCAGGGTTCCCTGAGGCAAGCTATTATGTATAGACAGTATCCTTTTAGTGAACAAAAGCAGCAGAAAGCAAAGGTTAAAGTAAAAGAAACAGATCCAAACAGACCCATGTAGTCAGATTTGGCTCTTCCCTGTTAAAACATGAACCTGAGAGTGATTGCCTCCTTACATTTTGAACACTGGGCACCATGATTGCCTCATGCTAGTCCAGGCCATGCTCAACCCTCTCTAAATACCTAGTGTTTACATACTAGCTAAGACAAGGAAGCAACCTAAATATCCATTGAAAGATGAAAGGATAAAGAAAATGTGGTATATACATATAATGGAATATCATTCAGCTTTAAAAAAAGAAGGAAATCCTGTCATTTGTGACAACATGGATGCACCTGGGGGACATTATGCAAAATAAAAGAAGCCAGACATAGAAGGACAATTACTGCATGATACCATTTATATGAAGAGTTTAAAACAGTCAAACTCAGAGAAGCAGAGACTGGAATGGTGGTTTCCAGGGTCTAGAGGGAGGGGGAAATGGGGAGGTAGCAGTTAGAGGGAACCAAGTTTTAGTTATGCAAGATGAATAAGTCCCAGAAATACACTGTATAGCATAGTGCTTACAGTTAACAATGCTGTTACTATATACTTAAAAATTCATGGGACTTCCCTGATGGGAAGGCTCCACCTTCCAATGCAGGGATGTGGGTTTAATCGCTGGTCAGGGAACTAGGAGCCCGCATGCCACATCGTGTGTCCAAAATTAAAAAAAAAAAAAATTGCTAAGAGGGTAGATCTTATAGTGTGTTTTCACAAAATACATACATAAATAAAGAGGGTGGGGAAAACTTCTTGACGTGATGGATATTTTTACAGTATAGATTGTGGTGATGGTTTCATGGGTGTATACTTATCTCCAAAGTCATCAAGTTTATATGTTAAATATGTGCAGCTTATTGTCTGTCAATCATACCTTAATAAAGTTTTTTTTTTTAAGAAGACAGCACAGAGTATATATTATGGAACAAGAGACTAAAGGGAAGGATTCATGGAAATAATGAAGATAAAGTTGGAAAGAAATGTTGGGGTCAAATTGTGAAGGATTCTGAATAAAGGCTTTGAATACCATTCTCAGAACTATGAACTTCAGGTTACAGAGAATAATATAACTGGGTCGGATGTGTTTAATTTGAGGAACAAGGAAAAGGTTCCGTCTACCTATAATATCCCTTCCTTTAGCCCAACAGGGTTTAATTTGACTTCCCAATAGAGATTAATGCAGTTGGAATAACAGGTCCCGGGGATTGGGCAGCTCCTGAATATAAACATTTATTCACACTTTAGTGTAAACTAGTAAAATTGTTCCTTGTAATAATCCATGAAAATCAGGCAATTTGAGCTATATTTATAAAAAGAGGCACTGTCCGTGGAGGGCAGATGTTGAGAGCATTCTCCAATATAATACTCAGGGCAACAGACTAGAACCAAGAAATGATAACACAGGAGGCAGCCATGGAATAATATATATCAAAGATGATAACTAATTTACAATCTATAAATGAACTTCACCTCCATTATTTCATTTTATCTTCACAACAGCTCCAAGAGAGAGGCAAGGCAGTGGTTATTTTTATCAATAAGGACACTGAACATCACAGAGCTTTATGCCCAAAGGTCACCAGTTCTCTAAAATCCAAGCATTCTTTTCACTACTCTGCAAAACTCACCTATTTCACATTCTTGCCGGAATTAAACCTTTGATTTTTCTATTAAATGCTATCATGTATCTAAGATTGCAACCCTTGAAGCCATGAACAATGACAGATCTGTGGGTGACAATATTAAGGCAGCTCATGTGGTCCTAGTCTTTACCTTCTATCTTTGAACTTCTATTTATGTTCTATTTGTCAGTGGACTTTCAGAATAAGTGGAGTAGAGAGAAGGGATATGAGTGGTTATAGAGATTAAAAGAGTATTATTTTTACAAAAATGCAAAATGTTTAATATTACAATTATTGCTTAGACATGTTGCTGGCACTTTTAGGAAGAGAACTCTGAGCCAAATCATTGTTAGAGTCCTTACTGTGTGCTTATTAATACTGCATGACTGATATACTTGTTACCTTCAAACTCCCAGCAGCTCGTTTCCTACTGAGTCTCCATTTGACTCTTTTCCCTATGGAGACCTCTGCTTCCTGAGACTGGAGTCTGAATCTAGAAACAGATGCTTGGGGACCTCTCTGAAGCCCCAAGGGAGATGTCTGAAAGCTTGGGGTTGGTGTGGCCAGAAAAGAAGCCTTTTGTTAAACTCTTTCTTGCTCTCAGGGAGGCAGAGAGGAAGGGATCTGCCCAAACAGCCAGAAACCATGACTCCCTTTTATAGAAACAGACTCGACAGATCATTTGCACCCGGGTTATTTTATCAAGTTTCCAGGACAACCTGAGGAGGCAGGAAGAGCAGACGGCATGGCACCTTAAGGAAACTGAGGCTGAGAGGAGCAAAGTGGCTCTCCCAACGCCATCTGGCTGGAGAATGTCCAGGCTGGTGCATGAACTTAGAGTGCCCAAGACCGGGTCCGAAGTGCTTTCTGCTACACCACCCTACTTTCTAGGGAGTGGAAAATTTTCCAGACTCACAGAGCACTTTTGTTCAATTTCAACCCCCTCTGACCGTTTCTTTTTTAAAACATTGGCAGGATACACCTTTAGTTCTAAGCTTAAATATCCAGCTCTGGTGTCACTATTTCCAAGAAGTTCTCCTTGACATTGACCTCTCAGCTTGGGTTTGTATGCCCCTCCACTGGACTCTCACCTAACCTTTACCTTGATAACATCACTTATTACTTATTCATTTACTTATCCCTTGTTTATTTGCTTATCACTTGTTTGTTTACTTGGTCTCAGCTGCTAAACTCTGAGCTCCACTGGATCTGGGTCTTATTCTTTGTCCCTCCATGGTGCTTAGAAAAATGCCTAGGACATGGTTGGTGGACAATACAGCTGTGAACTGAATGCCCTTGTCCAAGTCCTTTGTCCCTGCATGAAGTTAATCCCTCTCTTTTCTTCTTGACATTTTTATGTCTCCTACTCCCCACTCTCAAGAAAAGATCTTATGCTCCCACTCATCCTGAACTTTGAGTGACTGAGAAGCTGAGTGCAGGATCCTTCCTTGAAGTGTTTGCCTTTTATAAAGCAATTGACATTACCTTTGTAGGATATCCAGCACCGGGAACTCAGTAGGCATTGTTTGGTGGTGGTGATGGTAGGGGTGTGTTGCTGAGAGAGTGCTATTGTTCCCCTGATATATCACTGCAATGCAAAGTGGCCAGGTAAAAGGGAAGGGTGGGTCTCTGAGACCATCAGTCTCTCATCTGTGAGAGTATGTGGGCTACATCTATCAGAATATAAAGTGTATGTGTGTGTGTGTGTCTGTGTGTGTGAGTGTGAGTATGCCTCCTTGCACCCTTGAGCTCCTTGAACAAGAAGGAAAAAGGGAGAAAGAAGATCAACCACACACTCTATTTCTCCTCTAGAGACAAAGCCAACAAAGAAAGGGCCCCAGAGGGAAGAAGCCTAACATAGCTGGAGCCAGTCACCTTCTCCCTTCTCTGCCTTTTCTCTCTTCTGAAACATCTGAGAAGACCCTGGCCAACCCTTGTGCCTGTCTGGAATTTAGGAATGCCTAAATCAGATCACCATCAGGCTTCTGGATGGATCCAATAAGCTTTCTCAGTGTAGAGGGCAATGCGGGCACAGAGCAAGCTGGAGGAAAGGACCGCACCAATAAGCAAGGGCAGAGAGCGCAGCATGCCATCCATTCATTCTCCGAAACACCATGAGATTTTCATGCCCACAAATGTGTGCTCAGGGCACTCAGCCCCCTGTCCTTCTGGGTGCACATGCTCTCTTAGTCACAAGCACACTTGTTCATTATTGGTTCAACCACCCTTTGGGGTGTGCCTACCCCTGCCAGGTGCTAGGAGGGATACTGCATGAGAGAGATTTCCTGAACGGTCCCAGGACCACATCTGTACCTCCATTCCTAAAGCTGATCTTAACCTCACTTAGGTTATAAGGTCCTAAAGGCAGGATCTAGGTTCTAGTCATCTCTGTCTCTCTCTAAATGTCTCGAGCAATACTTTGCCCATAGGTGTTACATACACATTTCTTGAACAAGTAAATAAGTAAATTAGGGGATGAAGTGCAAAATATGACCTCTACCTTTAAGAATTTTAGTCTATTAAGGGAGAAAATACTTAAAAAGGCTTCCAATATCTCTTCTAATTTTGTGATTCTGTCCTTTATGAATTATCTACAATACAATGCAGAATGGAACATATTGCAGTGAGTATATATATTATCACAAGAGAGAAGAAACTCAGCTTTAGAGTCAACCAATTATTGAGTATTTGCTATTTGTCCAGTTGTATTCCAAGCACTTCTGAATTATTACCTTATTTCAATTTGACAATAATTGTCTTATTCAGAGTGCAATATAGCTTAATGATAATAGTAGGTATTGTTTATTGAGAGTTGCTCTGTGCCAGGCAAATGCTAAACCCTGTGTGTGAATGATCTCATTTAATCCCCCCAAACAAGCCTGTAATTAGGGTATTATTCTTCTCTTTTAGGGATGAGGACACTGAGGCTGAAGGAGAGTAAACATTGTGTCCAAAGGACATGGTCACCTTGGGGCTTGAACCTCATCTGTTTGACATCAATATCTGGGCTTTCAATCACTTTGGCTGTGATGTGTATGGGCTCTGGGGACATGTCCTATGTTTGATGCTTGGCCCATCACTTTCTGGCTATGTGATCTTGGAAACCTCTTGCTCTCTGAGCTTCAATTGCCTGATTTGCAAAATAGGGGTAGTAAATAATGCCTCAAAAGATTGTTGTAAAGATTAAATGGGATAATATATGTACATGCCTGTCACATAGTAGGTGTCAATGTATGTTAGTTCTCTTCTTTTTTAAAAATAAAGTAACAAAAAATGGACCAACAAATAAGCACGTGTCCTTTAAACCTGCCCTGTTGGGTCACCCTTCCCTGCCCCACGCCAGATTCTATAGCTTTTCCAGTCACTTTCAGATATTAGTTTTATTTTCATGTATTAAAAAGGCCAGGTGGATCTAAATCAATACTTTCATTTCACATCTAATTTGAGCTTTTCTCTCTTTCCCCCACCTGTGCTCACTAGCCAGTGGAGATGAGGGGGTGGTTGATTATTTCTTTAAGCTCCCTGTTGCATCACATCCCACCTATTGGCTACTGCCTGGGGCTCCTCTAGGGCTGGGGCTGGAGAAGAAATAAGTGGAAGAGCACATCTGACTCCATCGATGCTGCTGTAATTTGGTAGCAGGGTCCTCTATGTGCTCTTTGGGCATCCAAATGCTGGCTCTTTCCCTCATGGGGCGCTTTTGCACCCATATTCTCTAACGTTCTCTAAAGGCTTCCCTCATGGTCCTCCTATACTTGGGTCTCTGGATGACCTCCAATGACTTCCCCTAAACAATTTTTCCAATGTCATCCCGCAATCTCTGTGCTGGGGTCACTTCTTCCAGCAAGCAATCCTCTAGGGCAGATCCCCTTCAGGACCACTCAAGTCCAGCTCCTGCTGTAACATCCACTTATCCCAGGGCAGGCTCCATCAGACTCAGGACACTCAGGCTTTCACATGGGCAGCTTCAGCCTGCCCTTTACCTTCTGACTTTGCTAGGTGAGCATCAGATGCCAGTCTCCCATATCTATACCCCTCCAGCTCCCCAAGTTCTCCAGAAACTCTTGCCTTGCTTTGCTCGTGTCTCATGGAGCAAAGATTTCCTTCTCCCCTTTACAGTACCTTCTAGATTCTCTTTAAGGCTGAGATGAAAAGGCAACACTCAGAACCCCTTCCTAGGCCAACAGCTTCCAGTGAATCCCCTGTCTGACTGGACCATCCTTGATTAACCTCCAGCCTTCTCTTCGATACGAGATGGTGGTTGGTGATGGGGTGAAGGTCACAGGTTGAATTTCCCTGTTTCTTGGTAAGCCCTGCAGGTGGTATGTGTCTAAGCACCCTCTTTAGAATGTATGGGCACTTAGTCATTATTTTTCTCAGCTCTGGGACCTCAGTCCAAATGCCAAAAAGATAAAAAAATTTCAACTTAACATTCAGTTAAAATTCTCTCTCTCTCTCTCCTATGCACAGTGCCCACAGTGTTCAAAGTCCAAGGGTATTCCAAGAGCAATAACAGAAAAGAGAATTGCCTCTCCTACCCATCCTGTCTCTGGGCCCCTTTTCCCAAAAGCAACCATTTCCAACTTTTTCTGCTCTTTATTTTGATAATTATGCCTTATTTCTCAATAACATAGGTGTGATTTTTTCTTATTTCCTAAATTTTAGATATTATCATTTTCTTCCTAATGTAGGAGAGGAGAATTCAGATCTTCCACTGTGCTCCCTCCTTGCACCCGACCCTACCACAAATGTTTCCTTTCCCCCACCTTCCTAATATAGTTATATGACACGTTGTGGATTAAATAATATATCTGTTATTGTTGCTATGTAAATATTAACAGGTAAGCCACATAGTGTACCGATTACATGTCTGTTCTTGAGTAACCTTTTTTCCCTAGAATCAATCTTTGTTCATTTACTTGTTTGCTTAGTATGTAACGTGCAAATAATTCATCTTCCAACTCCTTGACCAAACTATCAAACTCCTCTCAATAAAGCTGAACGTACGAAAGAATCTGTCTGTTCTTTTTTTTTTTCCACCTGCGAAAAAAATACCTCAAAAGACTTCAGCCATCCTATTCCCTCTGGACTGGCTGTTCTCTAGGCTCCACACACTGCTACTATCTTGGGAGTTCTTTTCAGTGGCAAGTTAAGTCTTTCAACTGTGTTAGAGATTCTCTTTCCAGATTTGATATCTTTCTTTTTCTTGAGTTTTGTTTTTTGTCTTTGTTTTTTCATTTTGGTGGAGTACATCCTTCAGGAGAAAGTTCATAACAGGTAAAGCTTTTCAGATCTTCTTAAAAATGTCAGACAGAATAAGAGAATGTTTCATTGGGTACTGAATTCTAGGTTAGAAGCAATTCTTTTCTATCAGAATTTTAAAAGTGTTGGTTTATTCTCTCCTAGCTTCCAAGGTTTCAGTTGATAAATCTAATGCCATTTTAATATCTGATTTTTTATGTCTATTTTCCCCCTTTTTCAATCTTTGTCTTTTAACCTTCATCTTCTCTTTATCTTGTTTTATTCTGTGATTATGTCTCTTGATGTGGTTCTTTTAAAATTCATTATACTAAGCATGCTCTATGTCCACTCATTCTCCTCTGGAATTTTTATTAGCTGGATATTGGACCTCTGATAGAGCCTTTGCTTTTTTTTCCCAGTCAGTTTATTAAAACTTTTATTTCGGCTCATATTTTTAATTTACAAAAATTGTCTTATGGCTTTTCAATTTTTTTATAGTACTCTGTTCTTGTTCCATGGATACAATATCTTTTCTTTTAGGAAATTACAGTTAAAAATTGTTTTGTTTTGTTTTCCACATTGTCTATTTCCTTAGAGTTTACTATTTACATTTGTTTCTTTGGATTCTGTCTTCTAGAATTTAGATTCTCAGTTAATCTTCAGGTTTTTGGTAAGGTGACTTGGTCCTGCCCTCAACTCTGTCTGGTGTTCCCAAATCCAAAGGCTAATTTAAACTTCTCAATAAACTTTACTCAAGGCTCATGCAGGGTGGTTGAGGTGTAGTTTCTTGGCATCTTGGACTGTGGGTAGATCTGGGGTTCTGGACTTCTTATGTAATCATTTAAATATCCTCCTGTCTTTATCCCCATCCCTCACACTTGCCTTGAAAGGTACCTGGAAGTTGCCTATTATTGAATCTTTTTGTGGTTTTGTGTTGATGTCTCAGCTTGATTTCCTCAGAAACATTGCCTTTAGGTACTGTATTCTACCAGGCAATACAATCCTGGGGATGCAGGAGTAAGGAAGATGGGAGGGAGGCAGAGAAGGAGGTAGAGTTACCACAAACATGCATTACAATGCTGGCCACCATTTGGTTCAAGAGCAATTGATCCCTCAGCCTTACAAGATTGACTTTCAAATATGAACAAGTGCACTTTGAGATAATCTATCTGAAGGTGGGAAGAGAGAGGAATGTATCCACTAGTCCTTTGCTCCTACTGGTCAAATTTTCAGCCCATAGGGAACTAACTTCCCCGCAGCTCTGAGTTGCTTCTAATGGTCACTGAGCCAGTCCCATAGCACCAATGGGAAAGCTCCAGAGGGGGCAGCTTGAGGAGAGTAGTGCAGTCGTGAGGGGAGATGCTGTTGGATTGTGCCTGAATGAATTTGCTTGGATCCCCTGCACAGCTAGTCATGGTGAGTTGGGTGTTGAGGAACAGTGGTGAAAGGAACGACCAAGATGCTTAAGAGGCATTTGATGTAGGTGGGGACCAGCTTGCCTCTCATTAGCCTCCTCACTACAGGAATTTAGGTTACTCTGCTCTGCTAAATCAGCTCTCTCTTTTCCATCTGCCTTCCAGTTTCTAAAATTATGTCATTGTTTCTCACTTGCTGTGCTCTCTACTTCCATGTTTTTTTGTCCATGTGGATTTATATTTTAAAGATAATTTTCGATCATTTTAGAAATTTTGAGTTTTGAGAAGAAATAGATATAAACTTGGGTGTTCATTCTGTCGTGAATCAGGGTCCACAGTCCACTGTGGAGTGATTTTTCTGAGCATCTTGGTCTCCTCTGCCCACTCTCCATTCATTCTGATACTTAAAATTCCATATGTTTTTCTGTTTGTCCCTGGTATGAAAGCAGTCCTTTATGTCTATGTGTGTGTGGGGGGGTGTCCATCATTGAGCTTTCTTGGTCACTTGCTCCATTAGAAACAATAAGATCTCTTTCAGATGTGCAGTAGGGGATACTAAGAAAGCATTCTGAGACAGTGGAAGTTTAGCTATGACTCAAGGGGTCCAATATGATTTCCACAGAGGAAAATGGGATGTGGAAGCAGGTAGGACTTTCCAGCAGAAAGAAGAGGAAGGAGTCAAGATGGAGAAGTAGGAAAGGGCACCGTATGTTCAAAGACTGGCAAGTAGCTTTGACTGACTTGTGTTTGGGGAATTGCAGGATATACAGCTGGAGAGCTGGCTAGTGGAGAAACTTGAATGCTGGGTAAAGGAGTTGGGACTGTTCTGTATGCAATGTGAATGTCAGAATAGTGTTACCCAATCCTATCAATGCTTTGGGAGGATTACCCAGCAGTCATGGGCCGGGAGCTAGAGAGGGAAAATCTGGAGGATGTGAACAACTTGAGGAATGTGGTAAAGATTTTGAAGAGAAATTGGGGGAGAGACCTGGAAGATACCAACAGAAAACAAAGTTTTGCTGTGCAGTTCTAAGGCCTGAGGGTCAGCTTGTATGTCCTCCCTTCATATGACCAACTTCCTCTCATCCTTTAAGAGTCAGTTCAAAGGTCACCTCCTCCAGGAAGCTTTCACTGCCACCCATCCCTAGGCTGACTCAGGGGTCCCTCCTCTGCTGCCATGGTGACTGGGCTTGGATCCACCATAACACTTCTTAGATTATACTGCAGGTGTGGAACTTGTCTGAAAACTCCTTGTGCACAGAGGCTCTGTTTTATTCGACTATGTGTTCCCAAAGATTAGCACAAGGTCTTGCCCATAGTAGCTGCTCAATAGATGTTTGTTGAGGTCATGAATGAATAAGTCTAGGGGTGCCCTGTTAAGATGTGTTTCCTGACCTTTTCTGGCAATGGTCAGCAGCTTGGAGTGGGAGGAGGGGAAGCGGTCAGTGGGTCAGGATCAGGAGCTGGCATGGTGGTTCTGAGGAGATCAAGGCATTGGGGGTCTAAGGCGTCAGAGGGGGCAGCATCAAAACAGACTCCACAGACTCAGTCTAGACCAAGAGGTACCCCTCGCAGACAAAGACCATAGTTGTAATTTTCAGTAGTATTTATTGACTACAAGGGAGTATTTCTTTCTTTCTTTTTTTAAAGTGTACAAACTGATATTTTTTTCTTATCAGTAATGTATATATGGCAATCCCAATCTCCCAATTCATCCCACCCAACCCCACTCCGTTTTCCCCCCTTGGTGTCCATATGTGTGTTCTCTACATCTTTGTCTCTATTTCTGCCTTGCAAACTGGTTGATCTGTACCATTTTTCTAGATTTTGCACATGTGTTAATAAACGATATTTGTTTTTCTCTTTCTGACTCACTTCACTCTATATGACAGTCTCTAGGTCCATCCATGTCTCTACAAATGTCTCAGTTTCATTCCTTTTTATGGCTGAGTAATATTTCATTGCATATTTGTACCACATCTTTATCTATTCATCTGTTGATGGACATTTAGGTTACTTCCATGACCTGGCTATTGTAAATAGTGCTGCAATGAACATTGGGGTGTGTGTGTCTTTTTGAATTATGGTGTTCTCTGGGTGTATGTGACAAGGGGGTATTTCTGTTCCTTGTCTCATGGGCCTTATGACATCCTCTGAGGTATGGAGGGCCTATATTATCATACCCACCTTGCAGGTGAGTCAGTTGAGACTCAGGTCACACAAGGATACTAAATACCAGAGTTAGAACTCAAACTCACGTATCCAACTTCTCATTCAAGGCTCTTTCAGCTTTGTCAGACCCACACCTGACACACACACACTTGGCAGACGCACAGGTGAGCACATATAACCCTGTACTCACAGAAGTGCACATGGATGCATAGACTCCAAGACTGGGAGCTGTAGCAAATGATTTCATTGTGGGTCTTCCAAAACCCCTTGTCTCCCAGGCTGTCAGGCTACATAAGTTGCTGGAGAAAGAAAGGGGGCAGATCAAAGGATCTACTTGACAGCTCCCATTATGTGAAATATGAGGTGAAACGGAACGAAATAAAATTGGGAATGAGATGACAGGGTTTTTCTGTCTGATGGAAAATGTTTGAAAGCCACTGGCCTGATTGCCACCCATTCCTCACCCGCCTCAGCTGGTACAGACCCTCCCTGCTTGTCCCTTCCTCACCAGCGAGGAAATCATTTTGGAAAGGGGATATCCCAGCCAGGTCCGTTCAGAAAAGCACCTGTGTCAGGGGTGGGCTTCAGGCCTCCTGTCCACTAGTTTTCCCACTCCACCCGCTAAGTTCCCATGCCAGCATGGCCCCGTTCCTAATAGCTCCTCTTTCTAGTTCCTCTTTCTTATAGTCTCCACATTCCCAGAGCAGCCCTGTATTCCCAGACCTTATTCCCTTATTTCCAGCAGGTCCCCCCATTCTAGAACATTCAATCACCAAGAGCAGCCCATTCCTTGGATCACCCCTCATTTCCTGATCATCCCATATTCCAAGCCCATTTCTCTCATTCTTAACTCAGGCTGCCATTTTCAGGACAGCCACCCACCCTCAGGATCGAGTACCCAGTTCAAGGAGCACAGCACAGGTTTCCCAGGTCACTCTCCCTGTCCCCGGCCCATCGTGAACTCAGCCCCGGTTTGAGGGGAATTTGGTGGGTTTTCTGGTCACCACAGCTTCCCTCCTCCAACCCAATCTCTTCCCTTTGCCATCACCCCTCACCCTCTAGGGGAGTGAAAACTACAGAGCAGCTTGCAAGGCCTAGGGTACGGGTAGCTATAAGGCCACGGAGAATTAAAACAAGTCCAAACAAATCAGTTCATGCCTCCTGAAAAGCTCTTTCTAATTTTCTAAAGCTGTATTTCAGTCTGAGCCTAAGAAGAGGCTTGGTACTCAATTCTCTGCCTTCTCCACCCCCTGCACACCAGGGCAGAGACAGGAGTCACTGCCACTTTCCATTAGGACTAGATAAGAGAATTAACTTCTCCACCTCCAGCTTCCCTCTTTAATCCATGCTTCCCATATCAATCCTAATTATTCTTCCTGGGAGCCGCTTTTATTCCATTAGTTACCAGCTAAAAAAAGTCCATGCTGGTCCCTAATGCTCTCCTTATAGATCTTTCTTCACCCGTAACACGAAACATCCACTCTTTCCTCTCCACCATCTGACTGCTCCCCTGCACTTAACATCAGAAGGACTAGCTATTATCCTCATCTCTTGCACACTAGCGCTTTGACCTTGGGAAAGGCACTAAGTCGCTGTGTTCTCACTTAAATTGGGGGGTAGTAACTCTTGTCTTTGAGAGAACGTGTCTGAAAGTGCTGAGCACGTGGAGTCCAATGACAGGCCTCTCTTCTCCTTGTCTGTGCCTGTCCAGCCCGGCCAGGCAGCTCCCTGCCTCCAACACATGACTCGCTCTCTCCTGGCCTCATGTTTCACCATCAAGAGGAACCCGCTCAAACCAACTCGAGAGAGAAAGGGCTTTCAGGAAGGATACGCAGGTGTCTTCGAGGGCCCAGGGACATGGGGGAACAGCACGGGGCAGGAGGTCAGCGCCCATAAGCCCTCTCTCCATCTGCCTGCACTCTGTGCTGTGTTGCCTCCTCTCTCCACTTTCATCCTTCCCTGCCCCCTCCTTGCAGACAGGCCTTCCTGGCACTGGGTGCACTTGGCAGAAGTGGCCCCCCGTGCTCTCTCAGTCCTGATGCCGAAAACCAACTAATCTCTGAGTCCCAACTCCAAACCTGTGGGAGAGAGGATCTGATCAGTGCCATATGCCCAGTTGGCCTCCTGTCCCTCCAGCCACTCCTCCGATCCTTCGCAGAGTTAACCCCCTGCAGCCTCTTCTGTTCTGTGCCATCTCCCGAGGTGACCTGGGTAGAGCATGGCCACTCCCGTATCTTCAGTGACCACACTGACCACCCCAGACCCCTCATCTGAGCTCAAGACCCACAAATCCAGTGGCCTGCTTAATCTCTTCTTCTTCTTCTTCTTTTTTTGTCTCAAAGGCACTTCTAATTTCATATGTGGCAAACAAAGCTCCTGCTCTTTCCACCCACCCCACCCCCACCCCATCCAATTAGGTGCTTTTGCAGTGTTCACACGTCATTATCCATCCAGGGTGAGTGCTTTGTCATCCTTGTCACTGTCCTTTCCTTTGTTCCCTATATCTAATTCACCATCAAATTTATAGATTTTACTTCCCAAATATCTCTGGAGTCAGTCCTCCTCTCTTCATCTTTCTGAACACCCTCCCTGTTCAAGCTACTTGACTAGATAACTACTACAGCTTCTTAACTAGTGTCCCCAGAGCCGCTTTTGCCCTTTCTCTCATATTCTGGACATTCTCTGTATTGAGCCAGAAGAAACTTTAAAAAAAAAAGCAAATCTGATGAGATCCTTGCTTAAAATCCCTTAATAAATTCCTCATGAGTTTAGAATAACTGTAATCATCCTAAATAAAACTGTAATTTATCAAGAATCCTTAAATCAAAAATCTTAGATCCCTGACTTCCTGCCTTTTCTGGCCTGCCTGTCCCTCCAACTTCATCTTTTGGGGGCTCTCTTTACTCTCTCCATTCCTGCCACACTGGCTTTCTTTTAGCCCAAGTCATTGAGAGCAAACTTAGTGGGGAAAAAATTTCTGGGCGGCCACCCATGATGGTATATTGTTAACCCACCCATGCCTCGTACGTATTTCCTCTCTTCCTTGCCCTTGTTTTCAGTTTCTTAAAAGTGGCAAGCTCCCTCCAATGTTGGGCCTCTACTCAGAAAATTATGCCCTCCTACCCCATTATGTTGATTTTTATTTATTTATTTTGTTGATTGCAGCATTTTATTTTATTTTATTGAAGTATAGTTGATTTATAACGTTGTGTTAGTTTCAGGTGTACGGCAAAGTGATTCAGGTATATGTGTGTGTGTATATATATACACACACACACACAGGTGTATATATATATGTGTATATATATACACACACACACACACATATATACACACACTATATATATTCAATTCCTTTCCATTATCGGTTGTTGCAAGATACTGAATATAGTCCCTTGTGCTGTTCAATAAGTCCTTGTTGATGATCTGTTTTATATATGGAAGTGTGTATCTGTTGATCTCAAACTCCTAATTTATCCCTCCCTCCCTCCCACCCCATTGTGTTTAAATCCTACTCAATCCTCTGCTCTCAGCTAAAATGGCACTTCTCTGAGGGAAGACTTTCTCGATCCCCCCAACTTTGTTGGGTCAACTTTGTAAAGCCCTCTCAGCACTCTGCCCTGTAACTCTTCCAGAGCACTCAATTATCACAGTTGAATTTTATAATTTCATCACCATTTGATTAATATCATTCTCTACTAGAAGGTAGTTTGGATGAAAAGAGGTCATGTCTATTATTTCACATCATTGTATCCTCACTGTCTAGCACTGTGCCTTGCATTACTAGGAATTCAGTAAAAATGTGTTGCATGCATGAATGTCTCAGCTTGGGCTGGGTCCATGCCTGGTCCCTTCACCTGCAGCTGTAGAGATTGGAATCTAAGGGAAGGTGGGCCCAAGCCTATCAATTTCCCATGGGTAATAGGTACTGACAAGGGCTGGGAAGTTACCCTATAAATCGTTGGACACCATGCATGTTGGCGGTTTTAAAGTTATTAGAGTCTGGGTATGTCTCTACATTTTCAAGATGCATAAAATAGCCAATATGAGAATTAAAAGAATATGATAGAAATTGGACTGTAAGAAAAGGACCCATCATTCTTTATGTCCATTGGTACAATGAAGGTTCATTCACTCATTCAACAACTATTTATTGAGCATCTACCGTAGCCTGGCATATAGTAGAAATCTGCAGCAAGCAAGGACACGTCTAGATACTGTCTGGTATAATCTTGTTTCCACAAGATTCTGGACCTGTCAAGATTTCCCAATTTGTTAGCCTGACAGTCAAGAATATATTCTTCCTATAAACTCATTTTCTTCTTGACTCTGAGAGTCACCCATCTCTCTCCAATAACACCTCCAACCCTGCAAATGGCACCCTGCTGCACCTCCAGGCCCCACATCCTGAGCAGCAGAGACAAATGTGAAACTGCCACCAACTCAAATGTCAGACTGAAAACCCGTTCCCTGTAAGCCCTCACTCAGGGACTCTCTAGTAGTCTGGGTAGAGGGTGTTTTCCACCAGGGCCACCAAATTTGCATGCTTGTGGAAGGAAGGAAGGAAGGAAGGAAGGAAGGAAGGAAGGAAGGAAGGAAGGAAGGAAAGGGAAGGGGAGGGAAGGGAATGGAAGGGATGGAAGAAAAAAAAGGAGGAAGGGAGTCAGGGAGGGAGGGAGGGAAGAAGGGGAAGGAAAGCAAGAAGGCAGGTTTCTTTATTCCTGACCCAGGCTGGCCTGCCTCACACCTCTACTCACTCTCGTAATTGTGATTCCTACAATAAACCTTCCTCTGGAGCGACGTTGCTCAGAGCATGTGGCTTTTCTTTCCTACAATGGTGTCTCATTTGTCTTCAGGTGAACATCTGTTGAACCAAGTTGATAACAATGGGGGAGCTGTTATTGACACGGAGCAGGGTGCACCATCCATCCAGATGCTTAGGAGCTTAGTCCTGGGGATATTTCCTGGATGGCGCGGAGGAAAGAGCCGAGTGGGCAGGCTGGGGGAGGGGCTGGGAGCTGCTCAGCCCATTAGCTCTCGCTGCCCCCCTTTTTGCTCGTCACTTTCCATTTGTTTTCCCTTTGTCTGTAGTCAATTTGTATTACTCTGCCTTCCTATCCAGGCGTGATGTTACCTGGTACCATTCCAATGTCAACTGCCAGCATATTAATCTTGACAATGCACCTGTGGTTTCACTCATTCTTACTTCAGCTGCTAACCCAAAGGATCCCATCTGCGCAATGTATTGGTTTGTTTATATCAAAAGAAGAGCTAGGAAAAAAAAAAAAAGAAGAAGAGCTGGGAGCAAGGCACACTGATTCACACTTCCACCGACCTCTGGTCAAAGTAAGCAATTTGTTAGGTAATTGATTTAAGGGAAGCCACAAAATTTGTGCTATGGGCCATCAGAGTTTTAATTTTGGGGGGCTACATGGCCCCTTGGTTCCTCTAAGAAAGTGTGTGCGTGTGTGTGTCTTTTCTTATTTGGGAATGTTTTCCAAGTGCTTACCTTGCTCCAGGGGGGTATTCAGAGTGGACAGGGTCCGGCACCTGCCTTTTGCAACTTTTCCCTTGGAAAGTTTTTCTCAATGTGGTGCCCAGAACACTTAAATTGGAATCTCCTGGAAGGCAGTAGTTTGGGGAATGGGTGCAGATTCACAGGTCTCCACCCCACAGACTCAGGGAATGTGCATGTCTAGGGTGGGGCACAAGTCTCTGATTTTAACAAGCTTCCCCGGTAATTCTGATGAGACCCAGGTTTGACAGTGTTGTAGAGCGGGGGTTGCCAGCTTTGGCACTCCTGACATTTTGTGGGGGAGAACTCTTTGTTGCAGGGGACTGTCTCGTGCATCACAGGGTATGTAGCCGCATCCCTGGTCTCAACCCACTAGATGCCAGTCACACCCTCTCCCACAGTTACCACCACCAAAATTTTTCCTTGACTTTGGCAAGTGTCCCCTGCAGGGCAAAATCACCCTTAGTTGAGAACCTCTGATGTAGAGGAGAGAGCAGAGGAGCTGCAGTTGGACCCAAAGAGTCTGAATCCGGAGGCTGCCACTGATTGGCTAAGAAGTTTTGGACAACTTTGCTTCTCTGAGCTTGGGATTCCTCATCAGTAAGAAGAGGAAAATGATAATACTGGCTTCACAGAACTGCTGGGATTACTACTGTGAATACTTAGCAGAGATAACTTTCTAGCTTTCCTCCTGGAGAGGATACTAGTTTTAGATGGCTGGATGTTTGGAGCTGGGTGGAGGGATAGGAAATCTCTCCCTTCCAGGGACAAGGAAGCATCACTTGGTGGAATAGGAGAGTTACTAAGCAGACTGAAGGCAGCTGTAGCCTTGGGGGGAACAGCAGAGATCAGAGTGGGAGACAAAAGCTGAAGAAGCCCTTAGGTGTGCCCAGTGTTAACCTCCTGCCCCACTGGCTCTGGGGGTCACAGCCATGAACCACCTCACTGCCCATATGTGCTCTGCAGCCCCATGGCATCTGTGACCGACTCTATGGCCTGCTCTGTGCTCCCAAGTTGCTGATGGGTCTGCAAGCCCCTGGTCTCTGCTTGTGTTTCTTCCTCCCCCTCCTCTCCCTGCCCAGCTGGGGCCGTGCAGCTGCAGACCCCAGGGCTCCCGAAGCCCCTGCCCGGCCAGCCTGCAGCCTGTGGGGCACAGGAAAGCTGCCCTGTAAGAAGTGGATTTTTAGCTGCCCTGGACCCCATGCTTATTTTTAGCACCAGCAGAGGGCTGGGCAGCTTGGCCGTGCTCAGTGGGAGGGTGGCGATTGGCTCTTGACTGGCACCCTGCTCTGCCAGCCCAGCCAAGCTGGCTCAGCTTCGGGGGGGATAACTACAGCAGTAAATTCTGGATTTCTCAGCTCAAGCTTCACCAAGCCGGCGGTGATCACCACTCAAGAGAGTTCATTTTCCCTGCCCAGGATTTGAAACCCTCTGATACCATAATGCTCCAAGTCTAAGGAATGGAAAAGGAGCCTAGGCTTGCAGGAGATATTGAATAGCCACCAAGGGAGACAGAGAAAGAAATAAAGACCCAGACAGACAGCCAGAGAGACCCAGGCACCCTGGAGGAGAGAGCGAGAGAGCTAAAAGTAGAGACCAACTAAGAGAGACCAAAGTAGGAGAAGGTTTAGCGATGCATCTGTGGGGACAGAGGCGCAGATCAAAAGAGAAGAGAGTAGCAGAAATAGGGGGAGAAGAGAGCAAATATGGAGCCCCGACAGCCAGGCTTATGGAAGGTTTCCAGCGTGTGGGGTACGGTTCTAAAGTTCCTACTGCGCATATCTCGAAATGTTTACACCACAATACCCGGGTTGTCAGTACTGTTTTTTCAGAGGAGCCAGTGAACGGCTAAGCATCTCGCCCAGGATTACACGGAACGAGTGGTGGCGTCAGGGTTCGAGCCCATGGCTGACCGCAGAGCCCACACCCGGCCAGCACATTCACTGGATGGAACAGGCACGTACAGACGTGGGATAAGGACTGCGGGTGAGATACACATGTGACTCCTACGGTCTGCTGAGCCCTTTGAGGCTAATATCTTGTCTGTTTCCTCGGAAGACAGCTCTCTAAAAGGGGCGCCATTGATCCAGGTGTCGGGACTGAATCACAGCACTTCCCCCGAAGTGTGTGTCACACTGACGGGGTCCCTGCGCCACTGCTGACAGGCTTCACATCAGCCACCAGGTGATCACAGCTCAGCCGTTTCCCTGTTTGGAAATACCATCTCCCACCATGTCATTAATCTAATTGAATGGGTCAGCTTCGCCCAGGACAGAGGTGGGGGCTGAGGGCCGGGAGAGATCATAGCTTTGGATTTGCTCATTGGCATTCAGGTCCCGATCTGACACTGCCCACTGCTCTTCTCTGGAACCATCAGATTCCCCAGCCCCCGCCAAGGGCACGGATGATAAATATTATGGAGTTATTCTTGCTAATGATCTTCGCTGCAGAAAATCTCAGCCCCTGGTGGGAGACCCCCAGTTCATCTTTCCATATTTGTTGAGGCTTCAACCAACAGAGGCAACAAGAAAGCCATTTCCAACAACAAGGGGCTGCCCGAGTAGACAGCAGTCATAAGTCATTCCTTCTGTTCCTGGCTCCTGCCCCTCCCACCCCCGCATAGCCATCCATCTTCATAAATCTCCTGAGCGGGTGGAGATTTATACAGAAGCTGGGGCTACTCCTGTCTGTGTGGCCCTTGATTGCCTCTGACAACTTCAGGAAGAGATCCACGGGTTATATTATGTTCTATTGTATTTCATTATATTGTATTTCTAAATCAGAATTTATGAAGAGTCAGGTTGGTGCTTACGGTGCAATGTCAAGTAGGGGAGGCAGAGAATGGACACCAGACCCTCCACTGATCTGTAAGTGTGTTGGGAGAGGGAGGATGTGGGGATCATTTTTGAGTCCTGATGTGTTAGCAAAACAGCTGTGTCATTTGTTGCTCTTGTGGGGCCCTTTGTAGACTTGGTGTTACTACCAACAGGGACAGATGCACTCTAGAACGCCTGCCCTTAGGGCCGTGACGAGGCACGTGGGGACACAGGATATGTGAACGCACGGGCACGGTGAACTGGTTATTTTTTTTAAATTAATTAATTAATTAATTTTTTGGCTGTATTGGGTCTTCGTTGCTGCACAAGGGCTTGGTCTAGTTGTGGCGAGTGGGGGCTAGTCTTTGTTATGGTGTGGGGGCTCCTCATTGCAGTGGCTTCTCTTGTTGTGGAGCACAAGCTCCAGGCATGTGGGCTTCAGTAGTTGTGGCACATGGGCTCAATAGTTGTGGCTCACGGGCTCCAAAGCGCAGGCTCAATAGTTGTGGCTCACGGGCTTAGTTGCTCCGCAGCATGTGGGACCTTCCTGGAGCAGGGATTGAACCCATGTCCCCTGCATTAGCAGGTGGATTCTTAACCACCCTGCCACCTAGGAAGTCCCGAACTGGTTATCGAAACATTAAACCACTTCCATGCTAGTTGGTAAATAGTATAAGTGGTTGAGAGCATAAACCTCCATTTGGTGTTGTCCAGAGTTGGCACAATGGTGGGAGTTGAAGTCTGGGAATGGTGGGGTGCAAATCTGGGGACCCCCAGCCGCTGCTGAGCAAACCGAGATGGTGCGGCTGTACATAGCCTTCTGCCCCTCCTCCAGAGTGGCTTGGCATGGATTGGACACTGGGGCAGGGGCGGGGTAGGCAGGGCTGGTGGCAGCATGGTCAGGGGGACCTAGAACACGTGCCTGGGTCTTGGACATGTGAGAAGCGTCAGCATCGGGCGCGCATCCAGCCACGGTGTGACTTCTGCACGAAGCTCCCAACCCCGGGGACCTCCTGACTAGCAACTGAACAGGAAAATCGCTGGAAGAGTTTGGTGCAGTTCCTACGTCAGCTCACAGTCAGGGCTATCATCTAGCTAGTGACAGCTGCATCAAACAAAAGATCACACCACCAATTTTTTTTTAAATCGAAAAACGAATAGGATATTATTGACACGCTTTGATGATTAGCCTGCAGTACAACTTGCACCACTTGGTAGGTGGTTTTAGTTAGAGAACAATAGGGGATAGATCTAAAACGTTTTTATTTATATATTGACATGCATTGATTTATATTACTATACGGGTAATTAAATATTTTAACTATTATCTTTGCCCAGATATATACACTCCAAGTTCAGGAATAGTTTCAAGGTCAAAAGAGCCAACACAAACCCAGTGCCCTGAGGCTGTAGTAACGACCAGCAAGCAGGAAGCAGGACCCCAGAGAAGTGGGGGTGGGGGCAGGGGGGTACATGGGTGAGGGAGGAGGTGGTCACAGTCAGCGAAGTCTCCCTGGGAGAGAGGAATTTTGAGTCGGCTTGGAAGATCCGCGAGAACATTCTGGGGCAGAATGTGGTGCACGTGCAGATGAGGGAGCAGGCACTTGGCACAGGGCACCTCCTCCTCTCAGAGGGCAGAGCTCGGGACACGGGGGCCTTGGGGCCTGCCGCTTGACTTGCCACGGCCCTTTGAAATCGGAGAAAGGAAAACCTTCTTTGAATCCTTGAGAGGCTAGGAACAATTAGAATGGTTACCACCACCATAAAGAAGGAAATGAGAAGAGGCAGATAGTGAGAGAGTTTTAATTAATAGTTTCTTGTGGCTTATTCCTGCTTTGATCACGAGGCTGATATTTCCGCAGTCTATTACAAACTTCAAGTTTATTTGCCTGCCAGGCACCTACTCTTTCTCTTGTCCTGTCCTGTCAAAGATAAATGACTCCAGTGGCTCAGCTGATCCCTTCTAAGCATTGCTAGAGGCAGGGTGCTGTGGAGGACACGGGAAGGGAAGCCAGGGTGCAGCCCAGCCAAGGGAAACCAGCAAGTCAAATGGTTCTCCCCAGTCCGCCTTTTACCACCAAGGCGGCGTGACACATTCAAAGCCAGGTTACTGAGCAAAACCAAATTCAAAGGGCTTACACAGACCCGTGAGGTTTTTCCTAGAGTTGAAAGTGAACCAGATAATGTAGGCCCAAGAGTATATAGCCAGACTGGCTAGATGGTAGAGCAAGGAATTTATCATGACAATCATGGAGTCTCAGCCCTGGAAGGATCAGAAAGATCACCTCCACCAGCCACCCGTCCGAAGAAGCTCAAATCCCTTCTGCTCAAGGAATTGGCAAGACTACACTTGAACTCCTCCAGTGACAGGGAGCTCATTATTCCAGAGGCAATTCATTCCATCCTCAGACAGCTCTTACTGAGTCCAAATCTGTTCCCTCTAACTTCAGGCTTATGAGGCTAGTACTCTCAACTGAGTCAATAAGTTAAAAAAGATAAAAACTAATTTATCGTCCATGAGCCTCATCGTATTTGAAGAGAGAGCATCTGTTGTTCTGGGAGTTTTCTCCTAAATCTGGCTAAGAATCCTCAATTTCTTCACCAATTCTACATGTGATGTAAGTCATATCTCCTTAAATGTGTCACTCCAAGGGCTGATAAAATACTCCAAGTGTGGCTGGACCAGCACAAGGCGGAACAGGACTATCACCTCCCCTGTTTCAGACATTATGCTTCTAACAGTCGCACTGGCTTTTGTTTTAGCCATATTATTCTGTAAATGAGCCTTCTGAGACTTACGCTTGGGCCCATAATAGTACACTATAAGGCGTGCTTGTCATCAGAGCTAGGAAATAGCTTAAAGGCATTGGTAAGGATAGTGTTGTACGTTACTGATGCTGATAGCAGATAAACAAATCCCAGAAAGCTCTGCCAATTGAGCTACAGGATTGTGGCATAGTAAACTGATGATCATTTTTTCAATTGTTTTAAATTATATTAATGAATCCATTAATTGATTATGTTTAAGAGAATGATTTTAGGAACATGCAGAATCTGTTCCAACCAGAATTAACAGGTAACTTGTTTGCCATCAGGATAATCACCCAAATAATAAGCTATTAAATGCATGTTAACATATAATAATTGTGTGAAGAATAACTAAGCAATTAATTAATATTTAATGAGATTCATAGCAAATTAGATAGCAAGACTTATTAAATGCCAATTAGCCATATTAGCTACTGACACCTAAGTGATTCAACATACTAATGCTAATTAATTTCTTATTTCTTACAAGCTTAATGACTTAACAAAAATGTATTTACATATTTAGAGATTCTTAAAGTCACCAGACAGCCAGCAATAAGAGTGGCTGTCTGCATGGTGGTTTGGAAAAAGAGATCAGGGAAATTGATTAGTGTTTAATTTGGGGCCTCTTCTCAGCATCCTTTTTCACTGTATTCTTCTTGGAAACTTTTTTGAGAGGGGGAGAGAGTGCAGAGAGTTTATGTGGAGGTGATCCCAGGGAGCACGGTGAGGGAACGGGAGAGTGATTCAGAGAAGGGACAGAGCCTATAAAAAATGCCTTAATGAGCAGGTTTCTGCTGAGAGCAACTGAAGCTCACTCTCCATGGGACCCTTAGAGACAGCACAGGAAATAAGAGGCAGCATTATCTCCCTGAAGGGTGAGAAAGCTCTTTTTACACTGATCCCCATCTTAGGTTCTGTCTGTCTGGTTCTGCCTGATGGTCCTATTGGTTCTGTCTATCTAAGCCACTACTATTGTGCTGTGTAACGTTAATGTGAATATTCTTTGAGAGCATCCACTTATTCAGTCACTAAAATGTTTAGAGCACAGCTGCCGGGAGGTCAAGAATGTCTTGGCTGGAGGAACACTCTGAACCTCAGGCTGCCAGGACTCTTCATCCTGTCTTCATTTATCCCAGACTGGCTTTCTCCACATCAAAAACATGGCCTCAAGCTTCCAGTTTTGCATATTTGAGCTCCAAGCCACCAGGACAAATTGGTTCAGAAGTGCTGTCTGTTCTAAGTCTGAAAATCCAGGAAATGGACCAAGGACCAACTTGGGTCAAGTGCCCACATCTGGACCAATCCAGGGCACCAGGACCACTGTGGCCATGCTCCCAGGAGACGAGCAGCTGGGGCTGGTTAGTTAATATATTTTTGTAATTTTTGACATTGAAAAGAAAAATGCCTTCCAGAATAAGAAGGCATTTTAGTGAGTTAACCAATTTGGACTCTAAAAATATCGTACTCCATTGGTCTCAGCATTCTTAACTCTACATGAGTTGTTTGCACTGGTTTCTTTACCTATGTGTTGAACTCTCATAATGACCCCATATGATGTAGGTATTATTATTCACAATTAACAGGTAAGGATACTGCAGCCTAAGGTTTTAACCCAACCTGTGGATGGTAGAGTCTGTCTTCAAACCTGGATTTGCCTGACCTCAAAGCCCATGTTCATTTGTTCATTCATTTATTCGACAGTACTGTGTCATAGGCACAGTGCTGTGACCTAGAGATACAAAAGACCATGACACTGTCCCCATCTTCAAGGGGTTACAGAATAGCTCCACCAGTGGGAAAAGTGCTAGGGTAGAGATGGACACAGGGTCAATATGTGGACATAGGAAGGACACTGAAGCCAGTCAAGGGTGGAGGTCTCCCAGAGGTGGTGATATGCAAGTTCAGATCTAAACAATGAGGAGGCACCCAGCAGGCAAAGGGGTGTGGTAAATGTACTTTAGGCAGAGGGAACAGCTTCTACCAAAGCCTGGAAGGGAAAATGAGCAACTGATCTGGTTGAGCGTGTGGAGGGAGGAGAGGGGGAGGCTCAGATATTGAGAGAGGAGAATGTGGAGGTAAGATTACAACGGGTCTTGAAGGTCTTGGTGAGGAGTTGGACCCATGCTTGTGCCACTTCATCAAAGGGCCTTTGACTCAGTTCTGGATTCTGGCCTGAAGGATATGGTTGGTTGGCAGGATTGTACAAGTCGACACAAGGGGTAGAGGAGTTCTCCCTGAATTTGTAAGCCCCCTTCTTCATGTAGGGAAATGGTCTTTAAGATGCCATCCAGTGCATTTGCCCTATATGACCACACATACATACAGGGAAAGTATAGGAGAAGACAGGAGGGTGATGTATAAAGACTAACAACAAACTTTGGTACAAGTCTAGCCTGTTCTATTACCAAATGTGACATTGGGTAAATTTCTTAATCTCTTTCTTATCCATAAAATAGAAGACTGGGCAGAGCTATTATAAGAATTAGATTAGATGCATATAAATGCCTGACTCCTGGCAATAAACTTAATAGGTTTCAGTTGGCTTCTCCACAATCTTTCCAACATTCAGAAATCACAGTGCATACACATCAATAATTGTCTACATATATAACAGGAAAGCTATACAACTGCATCTTCAAATATTTGAGGACAATAATTGTTTGCCTATTAAGCCTGCTCCTCTCCAGGCTCCAGGTTAAATATTACTTCCCGCCGCCCAGTCATTCTTCATGTGACATGTTTTCTAGACCCTTACCATGCTGAACATCTTCTGAATAATTTCTAGTTGGTAGTTGTTCCCCCCACAGGTGTCTTGGCTTGAACTGGAACAGAGTCTGGACATAGCCTGAGGAGAACAGAGCGCAGCTGGGCCATCACAGCCCGTTCTGAATTCCACATTCCTACTGGAGTGGCCTCTGCTACCTTCTCAGCAGCTACATCTAAGTGGAAGTACACATGGAGTTTCTGATGTATTCTAACTTCCTTGTCCACCTTACCTCCCCTCCACCACCACCCTGCGTTTTTTGCTCATTTAACCTACGAAACTGCCAGGCTTTGAGGAGAGGATCAGTCTTGTTCAGCCTGGCTACAGCTCAACACCGGTGCCCAGTGCTGGGCTTTTGGGTAACATGCAGTCAGTGTGTTGTTGTGGAAAGTGGATCAACCATCGAATCAGCTGGATCTGTGATCAATGTCAGCTTTGAAATATAGGCCACAAAACCATAGGCAATTTAGTTAACATCTTTGAGCCTTAACTTTGCCACCTATAAAATAAATATAGTAGGATTGTTTTAACAATTAAACAGGCTGTGGATGGAAAAGTTCTGGCACATGTAGGCATTCAAGAAGTCTTTGCCTTTCTCTGTAATTTGCCTTAGGCTCTGGGATGCAAAGATGAGGCTCAATTTCTCACTTAGAAATTAGTAGACCTAATTTTAATAAAATGTACTAGGTATAGAGATAGAGGTCAGCACAGGGAGCTGTGGGCTTGATATGTAGCAGGTTCTTAGTAAGCATTGGATGAACTAATAAATATTTCTGCCATCAATCCATGTATCCCAAATCTCACACTTCAACAATTAGTTTCGAAGAAATCTAAAAGTAGGGCTTGGACTTCCCTGGCTGTCCAGTGGTTAAGACTCCGTGCTTCCATTGTGGGGGGCATGGGTTCTGTCCCTGGTCGGGGAATTAAGATCCCGCATGCTGAGTGTTGTGGCAAAAACAAACATACGGTATTTGTTTTTCTCTTTCTGGCTCACTTCACTCTGTATGACAGTCTCTAGGTCTATCCACCTCATTACATATAGTTCAATTTCATTCCTTTTTATGGCTGAGTAATATTCCATTGTATATATGTGCCACATCTTCTTTATCCATTCATCTGTTGATGGGCATTTAGGTTACTTCCACGTCCTGGCTATTGTAAATAGTGCTGCAATGAACATTATGGTATATGTTTCTTTTTGGATTATGGTTTTCTCTGGGTATAGGCCCAGTAGTGGGATTACTGGGTCATATGGTAGTTTCATTTTTAGTTTTTAAAGGAATCTCCAAACTGTTTTCCATCTGAAGAAATGGCACTGATGAACACAGTGACAGGGCAAGAGTGGGGATACAGAAGTAGAGAATGGACTTGAGGACACGGGGCTGGGGTAGGGGGCGAAGGGGAAGCTGGCACGAAGTGAGAGAGTAGCATAGACATATTTACACTACCAACTGTAAAATAGATAGCTAGTGGGAAGTTGCTGCATAACAAAGGGAGATCAACTTGATAATTGGTGATGCCTTAGAGGGCCAGGACCGGGGGGGAGGGGGGGTTGTGGGAGGGAGGGGATATGGGGATATATGTATAAATACAGCTGATTCACTTTGGTGTACCTCAAAAACTGGTACAAGAGTGTAAAGCAAATATATTCCAATAAAGAGCTTTAAAAAAGCAAGCAAGCAAGCAAGCAAACAAACAAACAAAACAAATGTAGGGCTTAACATTTATCTGGTTAAATCAATCCAGTTGGTTTTAACCATGTTCTAGCCTGTCCTGTCAGAATATTTGTAGAGTCATTATTCTATCATATAATGCGTTTTCTGTTGTATTCAGCTTTGTGTCACCTAAAAGTTCTGGCATCTCATCCAATTTATTGTAAACATGTTGACCAGGATGGCACAGCAGAGAGACCTGTGACAACTCACTAGAGACTTCCCTCCAGGATGTTTCTTTGTGCTTAGGGTTTCTGGATGTTGAAAAAGCTACCAGAAAAACTCTCTGCAGATGCTGCTAGAAGTCCTTTCAGGGGGCCCCAGCCTGGTGTGTGGCCAAGCAGCTGTAACTTCTAAGCAACGATAACTCTCAGTAAGCATCCTGGTTAAACTGTAAGTCAAAGAGGCTAGACATGCCTCTTCCAATCGCCATCAGCTTGCAGAGAACTGTGTACTCTCCATCTTTTTCTGATCTGCTTGCCACACTGCTGCTAGAGGGATCTGTAACTAAACTGACTATGTCACTTACTTGCTTAAAACCCTTTTGGAGGGGAGTGCCTGAAACACGAACTCCAAGCTTCTTAAACAGTACAAAAGGCCCTCCATGGTTTAGCTCCTGCACATTTCTCTGTCATATTTCCTGACACTCCATTCTTCATAATATAAGCTCCTGAAATTCTTAATTGGTCACACTTACCCATGTGGATCTCTATATTCTACTGCATACTTTTTTTGTTCATGCATCCTTCTGCATGTGATGCCTTCCCCCCTGCCTGCTGCCTTCGCCTTGTCTATTCCACCCAGTCTTCCAAATCAGGGAACAATTCCTCTGCCCACCACCTGCATCTGGGACTGGATGAGATGGCTCTCTTAGGACCTCCTATTCTCCTGAGCATAATTTATTATTGATGCACTTAGAACACTGATGCTAACCATTTGTCCTACTAGACTCAAAGCACCTTGCATTGAAGGACCATGTTATCTGAGAATTTCCAGCTACTATCTTCAGGCCCAGTACGTGGTAAATGTACAATACACAATTGTTGAAGTGTATGTGTGTTCTTAGAGCATTTTTACTAAGTTCTAATGATTTCCTTGAGTGTTGGAATAGAGAGAATTTTTAGGTGGAAACTGAGGCCTAGAGAGGTTGAGTGACTTGCCCAAGCTCTCCCAGCTGGGATTAGAGTTTAACTTGACCTCCTAACCCATAATGTGTACCAACAGCAATTCTGCCTTCTTGCTTCTGTCATATTCAGAACTTATCCAGAACTGCGTGTATTTATGGCCCTGACTTACCTGGGAATGTTCAGGCACTATTCTAGAGAGTGGATGTGGATTGGGTTATAAATGATAAGCCGCTGAGTTTATCTCTGGCAAGGGTGTTTTCACCCTGATGGAGTATTCCTGGAGACACTCTGTCCTATCCTATTGGGATGTGTAAGCTTTTAGACACTCTGGCAACTGGTACAGGAAGTACCACCAAGAAATGAATCCTTCTGTGACTGCGAAATCACACAGTATAGGTAACTGTCTTCTCCAGCTACCTGTAGAGAAATTCTAGGTAGTCTTGTGGAGCTGGTGGCATGCTAGGTCTAAAGGTTGGAGAACATGTTGGAGGACTGACAAGGGGGAAGAGAAGGATGAGCTGGGAAGGAGAGAGCCTTGGTAAATGGCCTTTGAGAGTCAGAGTCAAAGGTTACACCCATCCCCTCAAAGATTTACGGAAAAGATGGGCTGCAGGTGAAACCTCATACCTGTTTAATGTAGACTGCACTGCAGATCTCTTAAGGATACCGAGCACAAATGAACTGCCCTCTATGGAGGAACAGAGCCAGCAATCTCTCACGCAGACAGAATATTTATAAGGTGGCCCCTTGCATCTTCAAGGCAGGCTTTGAACTCAGGCTTTTTCCCTTGGCAGAGCTTTTGATTAGAGCCTGGGGCTGCTTCCAGCTTTGTCACTGGAGGCGGCTTTAGTCCTGCTTGTCCCCTAGTTTCGATGTCAACCAGGAACAGAAGGCTGCCCTGGGGGCAGCTGGCCATCACCTTCATGTAGGAAGCAGAGTTCAGAGCCCATGGACTCCCAGCCAAGAGAGTTCAAATGCTCAGCCCTATATGTAGGGTGCCAGGCAGAAATGAATTCTGCAGAGAGAGAGGTGAAAAGAGCACAGGGCAGAGCCTGCGTCGATCATTCAAAACCAAGGGAATTATATGGAACATTACCCCTGTATCTTCGGGCTGGCAAAGGCACCTCAGGGACTGGCTATAAGATGAAGACAGATTGTTGGAGAATAGCTTCCCTCTCTGCGTCTCCACCCCCCGCACCCACAAACCTCCATGGTTGCCCAGTTCCCTGGGCAACCTGAGCGGTAAGTCACCTCCATGTCATAATTCAAGTGCTAATCTCCACATCTTGTATGCTGAATGCCTCCCAGCAGGAAATGTTTCTGGGACTTACAAGTCGTGCTGGTAGTGCACGGGGAGGCAGCTGGACTGGCTGGGCTCACCCGTATGCAGCCTTCATCCTTGCTCTCCACGCTCTCCGCTGGTTGTCAGAGACTATGCCCTTCTTACCCTTGTTCTCTCCTATTTCAGCTCAGCCTCTCACGACTGCCTTATTTTTGCCCCATTCTCTCCCACTCTTATCCCTCCAAAACTTGGAAATGGATGGGGGCTTCCTGGTCAGGACCTGGGAGAGCTCCAAACCCATCCAGCCTCCTTGGAAATGCAACGACTTCTGGGGGTGGCATTCCTACTTGATGGGGTTCCTAGACTGTGCTTCAGGCACCCCTTCCCCTGTATGTCCCCTGCTTACAAAGGCACAGGGCTGGAGTTTTCCTTGCCCTCCACTCCCGAATCCTGTCTTTGAACGTGGCCCATGGGGTCCAGAGGCCGTGTGATTTTACTATTAAGAAAGGAGTCTTCCGTCCTGTTTGGTTTATTCATTCCTTCTCACATACTATTTACTGCTTCAGTCTGCCTCAGTTTCCCTGATAAGCCTCTCACAGGCCCAGATTCTTCAGATTATAGGTTGGGTGTGAAATGCACTCATTATCATTTTGGAAGGGGTAGGAAGAGGTGAAAAGTGCAGTCATGGCTTGACATGATTAAATACTTCCCAGGGACAGGACAAAGGAGGGATCGACCCTGATTTCTTTTTCAAGGCCCCTCCTACACTGCCTACGGGCAGACCAGGGTTTACACAATCCAAAGGCAAAATGTGTAGCGCCTCCTATGTTAGGAGTGCCTGTGTGGAGATAGAAAGATGCTAAGGAGAGGGAAGGGAAAGTGGTAGAGTGAGAAACAGGCTTCCAGGATCAGAACTGAACCGTCTGCGAATGCCTTCAGGTCACAGAAGAGTGAAAAGGGAATGTTGGAGGGGAGGGAGCAGTGAGGATCTGAGCCCATGGAACCCCATTCGTGGTCTTGCCTAATGTTTATTGGCTGAGCGCCCTGCACATGCTGTACTCACCTTGCCTCCCATAATCCTCACAAAGACTATTGAGAAAGGCATCATCATGCCCACCTGCTGGTGGCTCAGTAGGGAGGAATGAGAGGTGATTTTAATAAACATCAGCATAATGATAACAAGCCCCTCACCTTTGCATAGACTTTGCAACTTACAAAGCATTTTTATATCTTCTTTTCATCCTCATGACAACCTTGTGAAATAGTCAGAGAAGGCATATCCGTGTCCGTTTTACAGATTTAACTATGCATTTCTTGAATCCCACTGTATTGAATGCAGAAGAATATTTCCTCTTCCACGAGTCTGTGGTTTAGGTGGTGTTTCCCACAGAGGAGGCAGGGTCACTCCTACCACAAAGATTTATTGAGTGCAATATCTGAAACCTCAGACTAGTGCTAGGGCCTCACATCCCAAGAAAGTCTGGAAAATTGAAGTTAAATAAAATCAAGGCATGGAAATAGGCCCCTCACATTTCTCCATGCAGTCTCAACTACAGCCTTATGCAATGCTTCCCACAACCACCTGATTAGCACGTGGACTCAGAAAGATATGGTTGTCACCAAAAGATGCACAGCTACTAGTGGCTGGAGGAGGACGTGAATGCAGGTCTTTTGTATCTTGTTGCAATCATTTTTCCGTTCTGACACTCTGTTTCCTGAACGGTCAGGGGCCCTTATACTGGCCAAGGCCCAGTGTCCGTAGGAGAGTGACTTTTGTCCTGTCAGGGCCAGCTTTAGTTAGTGTGCTTGTCCTTTCATTCCTTTCCCCCTTATCCACTGCTCCTGCCTCCACAGATGTCCAGGGTCCTCATGATGCCCCAGTTTGCCTTGAGACCTTTCTAAGCCACCTCAGCAGGCATCCTTCTCAGGTGGGTTAAGGGGCCCTGGGCTCGACTCTCTGAGAACACACAGATGTTGGTGCTGTGATCCAGGGCCTGACCTACTGGCAGCCACAGTCAATACTGTAGTCTGAGTTTGGGTCTTAAAGAGGCATGTACGTCTGCCAACCCTGCCTTCCCCCACTGTAATTAAGCCTGGCGACCTTACAGATACACGTCATCTATGGTTAGAGATTTCTAAAGGATTTTCCTGCGTCATGTTTGCTTCTGATTATCATTACTGGGTTTTAAGACTCCAGATGTCTTTGGGGCTCTACCCTTGATTGCAAGTGGGAGCAAAGTAAAAATGAGACAGACTGCTTAGGGAGGACGGGGGGCAATTAAAGATTAAGATAAGTAAATGGGGAAGACAGACATCTTACCCTCTTGCCAGGACTAAATTAAACATCTGCCTTGCCTGATGACTCTGTAGCACCCTAGAGAAGAGCAAGAAGGGTAGGAGAGAGGGTGTTTTGTTGTTAGTAGAACTCCTCTAACGGTTTTCAGCTAATTCTCAGGCTTCTTAAGAAGGCAACCATGGCATCTGCAAATTGTGATATGCATGCTCTTGCTTTTCAATATTTACTACTTTTACCTACCTTGGTAAATTATTTAACCTTTCAGTGACTTGTTTCCTCATCTGTAGAGTGGGTACAATAATGGTGCCACCCCCAATGGTATCAATAACCAAAGAGTTATTGAATGAATTAAGCAAAACCTGAAAAGCATTTGAAGCAGTGCCTGGAATATAGTAAGGATACAATAAAATTTTAGTTATTTTTATTATTATTTGCACCTCATGTTTTATTTAATTAGCTAGGGCCTTCAAAATAGTGATATGCAATAGTGGTGTTAATAGGAATCCTTATGTTATTTCTGAAACTTAATGTGGTTTTACCTAAGATATTACAATCAAGTATGATGTTGACTGTTAGCATGAGACAAAAAGGAAAAAGAAGCTTTCTGAATCTTCTTAGGGTGTATTTTTCATCCTCTGGAGCACATATGACTAACCAAGCCCTCCTGTGTACCAGCTGCCTCTTGCTCACACAGTCTCAGAAGCGTGGTGTTTTCAATGTAATGGATCAATGTGATGTTCTATGGCATGACTGGAATGTTCCAGATCTCCTTGGACTATATTATGACAGAAGGCAGCAGAGTAAAATAGGCCAGGGCAAAACTGAAAATTAATGTGGTCTGGTCCATGGCAGTGTGAACTGTTTCTGATTCTCTTTCTTTGTCGAGGCAGGAAAAAAAAATGTATTTGCCATATACATTCATTTGTACTGTTTTTTAGATTCCACATGTAAGTGATATCACAAAGTATTTTTCAGACCCACAGATACAGAGAACAAACTAGTGGTTACCAGTGGGGAGAGGGAAGGTAGGTCAAATGGGGTAGGGGATTAAGAGATACAAACTACTATGTATAAAGTAGATAAGTGACAAGGATATAATGTTTAGCACAGGGAATTACAGCCATAAGCTTGTAATACCTTTAAATTGAATATAATCTATAAAAATATTGTACACCTGAAACTAATATAATATTGTAAATCAACTATGCTTAAAACAAAAAGAATGCATTTGCTAAACAAGTGGGCGTGTACTCTCTGCCTGAGACCTTAGCACCTCTGTACTAGCAAAGATGTTTGACACAGCAGCTAGGGCTGGGGCTACCACTTGATTGAGCCTGTGGGAATCCACAGTCATTCTCAGAGATGCATCCAGTTTCTTCTGGGGTCAGACTGGAGAGTTAAATAGAGATATGAAAGGGGCTACCACCCCTGCATCCATTAATCTTTGCCATCCCTCCAGGGATGCTATCTTATTTCTTATTTACTATGTTGGCCAAAAGGGGGCAGTTTCAGAGACTTCCACTTGGTTTTCCCCTGATATTTGTTCTTATCTCACAGGCCAAGGACCTACTGTGGAATTTACTCCAACTGCCAGTTACATCAATTCCAATGATACATTCAGTGATCAGGGAAATGACCACCAGAAGGGCCCACAGACCCAGTGGACCACTAGAAGCAGACTGATCAGATGGCACTTATCACCTGGCCCCTCTGTGCCCCCACTCTTACAGGGGTCATGATGAAGGTACGGATCTTCCTCGGCTTAGGTTGGGGTTACGTCCCAATAACTCCATCGTATATTAAAACTATCATAAGTTGAAAACGCATTTCATACACCTAACTGACTGAATATCATAGCTTAGCCTAGCCTACCTTAAACGTGCTTGGAACACTTATGTTTGCCTACAGTTGGGCCAAATCATCTAACACGAAGCCTGTTTTAGAATAGATGGTGGACTATCTCATGTATAGGTATAGCTCATTTTATTGTGCTTCACTTTATTGCACTTGGCAGATACTGTGTTTTTTACAAATTGAAGGTATGTGGTAATCCTGCATTGGGCATGTATTGGTGCCACTTTTCTGACAGCATTTGCTCGCTTTGTGTCTCTGCATGACATTTTGGTATTTCTCGCAATATTTCATACCTTTTAATTATTATTATATTTGTTATGGTGATCTATGATCAGAGATCTTTGGTGTTACTTTTGTAAGAAGATTATGACTTGCTGAAGGCTCAGATGGTAGTTAGCATTATTTAGCAATAGTTATTCTATTTTATTTATTTTTTGTGAACATGTTTTTAAAATATTTCTTTCTTTCTTTGGTCTTTGTTGCTGCAGGTGGGCTTCCTCTAGTTGTGGGGAGCGGGGGTCACTCTTCATTGTAGTGTGCAGGTTTCTCATTGCAGTTTTCTTGTTGCGGAGCATGGTCTCTAGGTGTGCAGGCTTCAGTAGTTGTGGTGCACGGGCTTCAGTAGTTGTGGCTTGTGGGCTCTAGAGCACAGGCTCAGTAGTGGTGGTGTGTGGGCTTAGTTGCTCCTTGGCATTTGGGAGCTTCTCGACCAGGGCCCAAACCCGTGTCCCCTACATTGGCAGGTGGATTCTTAACCACTGCGCCACCAGGGAAGTCCCAACCAAGTATTTTGAAATTAAGGTACGGACATTATTTTTTTTAGACATAATGCTATTGCACACTATAGTATAAACATAATTTTTATATACACTGGAAAACCAAGAAAATTGTGGCACACTTTATTGCAATATTTGCTTCATTTGCAATACCTAGAACCAAACCCGCGATATCACTGAGGTATGTCTGTAATCTATTGAATACTGTATTGAAAACAAAAAACAGAATAGTTGAATGGGTACAGAATGTGTGCAACTGTATCATTTGTTCACCTTGATGTGGCTGACTGGGGTTACAGGAGAATACAGAACCATGGATCACTGGCGTGGGAGAAGATCAAGATCCGAAATTCCAAGTGCGGTTTCTACTAAATGCATAGTGCTTTTGCATTGTTGTAAAGTCAGAAAATCATCAGTTGAACGATGGTAAGTCAGGGACCAGCTTTACAGGTCTGGGTGTCCTTGTCAACCTGAACTTAGTGTCCAACAGCCCTCAAAATGTCTACACCTTTTTCCAGGGTGTAGATATTCAAGTAAATGTCTATGAGTCCCTTTGCGGGAAGGACTGAGGGAGTCTTTATGGCATATACTTGCTCTGTTGTTACAGGCGCCTTCATCCTGGGTCCTGCCCACTTCCTCAGAGAATTCCCAGATCTGGAAATTGACTCCGCAAGGAATCATGACATTTGACGGGAGCAACTGACCTCCTCCTCCTGATACGAATTCTTATCTTCTTTTCATTGCCTATATTGAGCAGAGCCCTTTTGGCTGCGCATCGATGCTGCCCCCAGGAACACCATGTTCTCTTACCATCTCTGTAACTCTCTACAGGTAGGATACCTTGGCTGGCGCCCTGACTTTGCCAGTCATTATAGTAATTGCAATTTTCTGGCTTCTGGTGGTTAACGTCTGTCACCTAATTCTACTGCTTGGAGTGAGGGTACTTGGAGGACATCACCCTCACCGCTAATCAGCCAAGCTCTATGACTAATTCTCTTTCCATGAGGCGTGGCCTGCAGAGGGAAGCCACAACTCACCCTCAGAGTGATGCAGGCACCCCTGTCACCAGTATACTCCTGAAGGCCTGAGCCCTCCCAAGTCATATCATCCTTAAGTGGGTCTTCAGGCCTCCCTTTCCTAAGCCTTTTATCCCTGCCTCCATCCGCCACAGCACCTCCTGCTTTTCAACATTGCTCCCTGTGGGCCTTCATTTTTTCTAAGCGTCTAAGAGTCACCCTAGTAGATCGTTTATCCTATCCCCTGGAGTCCTTCCCAGGGTGTTAAATTTCATTTCCTGAGAGGGTGCCCCAAAGTCAATGTACCTTTGTGTATCCAGTTTGACGTCCCCTTGAGCATGTATCCTAAAAATTCAACCCTGTGGGTACTTCCTCCGCTCCTGCCTGAACACGTTAGCTAATTCTCACAGCTCCTTCCGAGTACAATTTCTTTCCTTCCTTCTCAGGCCCAGCATTTCCTCAGCTGGTCACACTGAGATTTACCCCTAGTTATCAGAATGGCAGCCAGGAGGAAGTAGGGACAGCCCCGCTGCTTGTATGAGAGAGGCCTCTGCAGTATCTTCCCACGTGGCTGAAGTCCCAGCTCTTAATAGGGAAGGCAGGCCTCTCTGCAGGCTGTGAGGGTTCAAGAGACACAGTCCTCCGAGGTGTCCACCTAAATGCTTCCCCCCATTTTTCAGGGTCTCAGGTTTTCCCAGGAAGGGCCCTAACCTTGGCATAACAGAACTGCCTTAGCTGAGCGGTTAAAAACAATGAGCTTCTAAGTTGGATCCATTCTCCCCCTGCAAGAGATAAGGGTCTCTACCAAAGAAACCTCTGGTTCTCACACTGAGTTTTAAACTGTTAGCCCTCAGGTATGCAGTGTGCCTCTGTCAGACAACAATGCAACTTTGTAATAACCAGCTAATCCCACTGACCTTGTATGCCTTGCTCCTCTGCACCCTTTAAATGCCAGGATGCTCCCCTCCCTTGAGATGTTTGTCCAAGTCAGCACTGTGAAATTTTTTTTTTAACATTTATTTATTCATTTATTTGGCTGCGCCAGGTCTTAGTTGTAGCATGTGGGACCTAGTTCCTTTGCCAGGATTCGAACCTGGGCCCCCTGCATTGGCAGTATGGAGTTTTAGCCACTGGACCACCAGGGAAGTCCCAGCACTGTGAAATTTATAACAATGGAGTCCTTACCTTGTGCCAGGGACCATCCATGGCCTCACATGCCACTCAACAGGGTCCTCCCTTCCCTCTGAGCAGTAAGAGAGCCCTTTTCAAAGCCCCATCTCAGCCTGTTTTCTTGAACCACTTCTGGAATCAACTGTGTCGTTTGGATGCCAACATGGGTTAGAAGTGCAACAGATTAATCAAAGGTATGCTCCTGAAAGACACAGTGAAGGGCGATCTGGAGTAGGCAGGAAAAGCCTTCAAACCATGGTGCACATGTGACCGCATGGCAGAAGAGGAAGGAAAGGAGACCAGCCAGGAAGATTCTGAGGCTGTGGTGCAGCTCCGAGAAAGTCTCTGCCAGTGCAAAGGGAGATTTGGTGCAGACTGTTCCCAGAGGAGTCCTGTATTGGGCAGAAATGGCCAGGCCCTAGGATTCCCTCTGTGCTCAGTGATGGGCTGATCACTGCCCAGGGAGAGTATGACCTTGGCTCAAACAAAGCAGAAACCTGAAGGTGCTATGGCTGGAGGCTGTCGCCAGCTCTCAAAGATGCACCTCAACTGCCACTATGACATAATGAAATCCCCAAGTCATATACTTGTGAATATGTGAGTGTATTTACGCATGAAGATCTAGAAATATACACACCAAGTACTTAGCAGAGGTCACCTCTCGGGAAGGGAGTAAGAGTAGGAGAATTGAAAGTAGAACTTACACATTTTATTCCATATATTTTTGTATCACTTTAATTTTTATAATAATTTATTCTCATGGCAAAAATTTGTGTGGCTAAAAATAAATAAAAATATAAACTTAACCTCTGAGGCCTCGTAAATCCTTCTTTTAAATCAACTTTGACTCTATTAACATCCCACCTTTGCTTTTTTTAAATTTACATTTATCTGATGTATCTTTACTTACCCTTTTACTTTTCATCTTTCTAAGCTAGTGTGTTTTAGGTGTTTCTCCTGAATTTTAAAATTTTATACTAATATTTTTTTGTCTTTTGAAAGGGATTTTAAAATCTATTTTTGTTTTGATAACATCTATTTGGGTTTACTGCTATCATTTTGTTTTATGCTATAGCAGTTGAGTTCCTATTTGTACACAACAGAAACCTAATCTATCTAATGTGGCAGAAAAAGTACGTGTTATGGGATGACTGGAAAGATAGAGAACCAGGCTTAGAGAATAAGCAGGAACTATGGAAGGCAAGACAGAGCTGAGATCGTGAGATCATACCCTGGGGACATGCCAGGACACTGTAGTTGGATCTCTGTTACTGCCACCCCTGGACAGCACTGTTTTTGGTCACCTCTATCGCTGGATTCTTGACTTCATAGCTGACACCCCCAAACAATCTCTGACATTACCTGCAATTTGTGCCACTCCTAAACCTTCACAGCTAGGGCTTGCAGCGTCTGACTGTCTGAGCCCAAGATTCAAGCCTGGCCAGATGCCAGGGAAAGGATGCTGACTGCTTCAGCTTCCACCACAGGAACCAGAGCCCGGCCAGATGCTGAGCAGCCAGGAAAGACGAACATCTACCATGTTTGCTTCAGTTGTTTAGGACTTCCTTTCCCACCTTTGGTATTTGTACTTTTTTTCCATTTTCTCTTAAAAAATCATCTCCAGTGTTTGAAAACAAAGGTACCTCATTGAATACTCTTAAATTTCCAAAAACTTTTATTTTTATGCTTTTTGTCCTTTTACTTTCGTATCTCGCTGAGTGCTCTAACATCAACAGTGGAACATTATCTTTAGGCATCCCCTCTTTAAGACTAAAATTCTAACATTTTCTTATTCATTCTCCTTCCCAATCCATTTCAACTCTCTTGCCTATGGTGTTCTTTAGTCCCCTCTCATTTTCACCTCTTTGCCCCTTACCTCTAAATTCTATCTCCAAGTGTTTCTCAAATTTGTCCTTCACTTTTTACAATAAAAAAATCCACCTTCCACCTTTTTACTACCTCCAAAGTAGACCCTAAGTCTCCTAGTACACATTTTTACCTTCCTTCAAATTTTTCCATATATCATTCATCTCTGTTTTAATCGTATTTTTTAATTTGTATTTCATTATGTACTGAGTTTTGTTCATGTTTCTTAGAGGCATTGCACTCTTGCATTCTATTAAAAATGTTGGATCATTTCTGGAAATTTTCTTCTGGGTCCTGTAGTATACCATTTTCAGAGGTGTTAGAGGTAGAGTGACTAAATAGTTGTGGCACAAATTATTTGGATATGGCAGTGGTGGGTTTTAATTTTCTGTCTTGATGAAAAGATCATGTCTTATATGATTACAGATTTAACAGAATTGTAGATCACTAATTTTATTTCACAAATGATTTGATATACATTTGATAATTTTATCATATTTCTTACAGAAAAAAATTTGATCTGCTCTCCCTTTGCCTTCTCTTCCTCCCACCTGGGCCTCAGAGCTCTGCACATCTTCACCAGTACGCCTCTCCCTGAGCCTTCTGGATGGTATTCCTTTTCCCTTTTCCCTTTGACTCTCTATCAGCCATGTTCTTTCACTCGCCTTGAGCAATGCAAGGTCTCCCAGGCTTGGTGCTTTCCTGCAGGTAGGATGTGTGGACCATCTTGTCCTCCTTTCTGTGCACCGGTGCAAGTCAGTGGGCAGATCCATGTACATGATTTCCAGTTTGATTCTCGGTGACACAGCTTCCCCGGCTCCTATTTCTGGTCTGACTGGCTGTACTAGCAAATATACTAGATCTCACTTCTTTACAGTTTAGATGGGACCACCGCCTCCCCCCTTCCTGCCCACCAAAGTGATTTATAATGCTTCTTTCCATGACCTCATTCATACTAGTAATTATTGGCTTCATGTTTAGTCTGTTCCCCTAGACTGGCAGCTCTACAAGGGTAGGGTCCTTGTCTATTTTGATAACTGCTGTATCCCCAGTAGTTAGCACAGAGCCTGGCAATAGTATACACATAATAAATATTTATTGAATGAATGACTGGATGGAAAATTGCAATTAGCAGTATGTACAGCTGCCAAAATTTTTCCTGTTGTTGCTTCCAGCTACAACGCTTTATTTTTATGTGTACTAATAGTACCAGTTAGGAAGCAGAAAATGACAAATACATCAAGTTCTCCAAACTCTTTTGGTCCTCTCCATTTTGTGAATGTATCAAGGTAGACTATATTCTATAGCAAACAACTCAAAAATCTCAGTTTATTAATATAAAGATCATTTTTCAGTCACCTCCCAGTTCAGATCGCACTGGTGTTGGAAGTGGGGCAGGGGCTCATAGAAGGGCCTGGACTCCTTCTATCCGTGACTCCACCCTCTTCTACATGTTTGGGACCCTCTTCACTCAATCAGAGGATGGAGAAAGCGTGGAGGACTGTGCTGGAAAGGTTTTTCTGGGCCAGTCCTGAGATGGCCCACGTTACTCTGCTCTTATTCCATTGACCAGAACTCAGGCATGTGGTTGCATTCAACTGCAAAAGAGGCTCTAAAATATAGCCTATCTCTGAATCTGGGAAAAATAAGTGAGTACCAGCTGGCTCTGCCACAATGAGGCAAAACCTCTGTGTGATACGAGGTTTAACCTGGGAAGGGTTTTACATTCCAATTCTGTTTGCCTCATAGAAAGCAGAGATTCCCTCCAGATTCTGTCTTTAAGTCATCCATCAATCTTTGTTTTCAACGTTGTGAATTTTTTACACTTATCTATGTTTCTGTGGGTATTTTAGTGGGGACGTTGATAAAGGCTTCACCGGGGAATGTTATGTACAATTCTAAACTGGAAGGTCTCTTTGAATCCTCTCTGGTAGATGTTTTATTTTCTGTTATTTTGTTTGGGACTTAAATGGAAAATTGTACATTTATTTCCACTAAGGTTCATTTTGTTAGAGTCAGACCATCATTTCAGCCTGTCAAGACTTCTTTGTACCTTTATACTGTCCCCAGGGATAGCGTTGGAGTTTCTCCAGGAGGCTGCAACCCATATAACCCAGATGGTTCTTTTTGGGGCAGAGGGAGGCGAGTGAGTGAGGCAGAGAGGGCTGGTCTCTCTTTTATGACTTGGTGGCTGGCTGACCGAAGGATTTGTAGCAGCTCGTCCATTCTAAAACTCAGCTGCCCACCCCCCTCTCCTGCATGGTTCATTTCTTTGCTTGGTGACATTGTTAAAAGGGCTGCAGAGAGGAATGCAACTGGCATGAAAATACCAGTCACTGTGCCTTATGAGCCAGCCTGTGTCCCTTTCTCCTCCTTTTTTCTACCCCTGGCTGCACTAAGGTCAGATTTCTGGAATTGTTTATTTCCCTGCTTAGTTGGGGAAGATCGTGGTCCTTGCCCTGAAGGCTCTGGTTGGACAATGAATACATCTAAATTGGGAAGTCAATGCTAGGTGTGATGGTTAGTTTTATGTGTCAGCTTGGTGAGGCCACGGAACCCAGATATTTTGTCAAACGCTACTTTAGATGTTTCTGTGAAGGTACTTTTTAGATGAGATTAACATTTAAATATTAGACTTTGAGTAAAACAGATTATTCTCCATAATGTGGACTAGTCTCATCCAATCAGTTGAAGGTTTTAAGAGGAAAAAGACCGACCTTCCCCAATGAAAAGGGCTTTCTGTCAGCAGATGGCCTTTGAACTCTAGCTATAACATCAAACTCTCCCGTGGGTTGCCAGCCTGCTGGTCTACCCTGCTGATTTTGGACTTGCCAGCCTTCATAATCACATGACCCAATTCCTCAAAATCTCTTCCATTCTCTCTCTCCCTCTCTCTCAACTCTCCCCCCCCGCCCCCCGCCCACTCCTTCCCTACTGGTTCTGTTTCTTGGAGAATCCTAACTAATATACTAGGCAATTACCATGACTTCTTCTCTAGAGGTGGAGACAAAAGCACCATCTCAAAACACTCCTCTTTACCATTCCCCGACCTGTTTTTCCTTAGCTCCTCCATGGCCCATCCTCCTCCTTTTCCTCATCTTTCTCATCACCATGACCATTTATGAAACGCTTTTGATGTGTCAGATATTGCAAGGTGTTTATATACTTTATACAATTTATTCCTCATCATAATCTTATGAGATAGAAATTATTATTATCCTCATTCTACAGATGAGGAAAGTATGGTTCAGGGAAGAAAAATGATTTGCCCGAGCTCATGTAGCTACTGAGTAAAAAATAATTTTCAAACCTGAGATGTCTAACTCCAAAGCCCTTATTGAGTAATCACAGTACTATGATATCTATTAGAAACCCAATCGTACAGGTATTACATGAATTAAAATATAACATGCAGTGATCTTCAGAAGCTGAGTGTCCACCAGGGCCGGGATTTAAAGAGTGTCCCAAACAAAGAGAAGTGAATGTAGCCAAGGGTAAAGAGCAGTTTATGGAGTTGGGGTCAAGTTCTAGCTCCATTACACTTACTATCTGTATGAACTTGGACAAGTTTCTTAACCTCCACGTTCTCAGTTTCCTCTTTGGTAAAATGGAAATAACACTACTTATCCATGTGGTTTGTTGAGGATTAATTGAAATAAAGTTTGCAAAATACGTGTTTTTAAGCAACCTTCTCATTATAGCCTCTCAGTAAACAAAAGCAAACATTTATTTAGAAAAAGAAAAAGAGAAAAGGACAACTGAAGAATGAAAAGCAAAAACCATAGATGAAAAAATTCAATGACCAGGAGCACAGTGTCCATGAGAACTCTGCTTCTGCTTTTGAGGTTCAAGGTCAATGATTCACTCAATTACTTGCTGCCAGGAGCTTTTCAGCAGTGCCCGGATAAGCACCAAGGCAGGAGAGAAGAGGCAACATTCAGTCAATGTTGTTTTGACCCTTCCAGTGGTAGCATTCTTGATACTATTTTGTTGTCACTTTGTCCTTGGCTCTGGCTCTAAAGTCACTTTCAAGATAACTCTCTCCTTGCCCCATGCTTTATAGCTTTGACCCTCAATAGAAGCAGGGAAGGAAAACAGCTCCGAAAACAACATTTCCTCTGTTGCTGCAAATCTTTAGAAAAATCTACAAGAGAGACAGTCAGGAAGATAGATAAATGACCGCTAAAGGACTCAGTTGCCCTCCTTTTGGTCTGAGGAAGGGAGATAATGTATTCTGGCACTGTCAAAGGCCTTACTGAAGAATTCTAAACACTTAACTTCATTAAAATCTCACCACCAATTCTATTCCATCCTGGGGCTGCTAATGAAGGGGAAGAGTCATTTACAAACCTGAGCTGATGTGAGCTACCCTGGCTCCCAATGGAGAAGACATAAGTGGCTTGTGTCAGCTGGGTGGCCTTACAGAAAACCCAGTCTCATAGTCAAAGTCTCTGTAATTCAGTCTCAATTACTCTATGGTGTCTCACTGCACCAGCCAGCTGCAAAGATTGTCCCGCATTTGGTGAATTGCCCATCTCCCTCCAAAGAGGCACACCAAAGGAATTTGACTCCATTCACCATATGCTGCCTCTTTTTTCCCTTTTGCTGAGAAATGATTTCTAAATTGGACTCACTCATTTCTCATGCAACCTTGAGGACCCAGCCAGAGCCCAAAGAGAGAGGCACAGGCAGAAATTCTCATGCTTATAGATGAAGATCTTTGCACCTGAGCAAGTATCCCAGTGGCCAGAATGGAGTTGGGTAAGTATATTCAGCTCACTCTCTGACCAATCAGCAGTCTGTTAGGTGTCTGGAGACTTTGAGCTTCGGCTCATTTCCTTGGGTTGGTGGTTCTTCCAAAAGGACTGTACTTTTAGCTTCCATAGGCAATGAGACAAACATTAAATGTGCTTTTGCTTTTGTTTGTTATTTTCTCAGAGGAGTTGGGCAGCATCCAAGCTATGCAGTAGGGTCTTAGGAAAACCTTGAATATTCCTTTACCCTCTCAACCTGACTGGTTTCTCCAAAGAGTCAGGAATATACCAGTTTTGCAGCTGGATATGGGATCCAAAAAAAAAAAAAAAAGGTATCCATAGGATGGATCAAGTTTAGCTTAGCATGTCTTAAAGGGAAAAGCATTCACTCAGGACTCAGAGTTACAGAGTGAGTTGCAAATCCACTGGTCTAATGCTGTGAGGCCTCAGACCAGATGTCTAAACTCTCTTAATCTTAGTTTCTTTATCTGTAAAATGGGGAAAACTATACTGGCTTCACAGAATGGTGAGAAAAAAATGAGATGCACCTTGTGAAATGAACTTTGTAAATGCTAATGTGCTTTACAAATATAAGTTATTTTTGGTTAAAATGAAATATTAGACCAAAGCTTTATTTGCTACATTGCTCTTCCTTCTCCTGATCCTGGCTGTTTAGAGCAAATCTCTTGGTCCTAAAGTCAAATGTCAGAAAAGGTCCCTGATTGTGTTCTGTGACTTGCAAAATAAATTTTTCAAGTACAAGAGGCCTATTCTTTTTTTTTTTTTTTTTCATCTCTAGGGTCTACATGCAAAGCAGTGATAACTCCAATTAGTAGGGGTGCATGAAGCTTTTTCAGTTTAAAAATCAGTTTTCACAACTGATTTTGTGCCTCCTACCTGTGCCTCACAACAATACTAGGGCAAAGTGTTTGTATGGATGTGTGCCTATTCTATAAACAAAGACACTGGACTCAGAATCACGCAACTTTCAAAGAGCAGATCCAGGACATGAATGCACGTCTTCTTACCACAAACCCTCGTCTTTCTAGTACTGTCCCCCACACTACACTCACTCCCTGTGATCATACTTAGGTTGTAGGTCAGAGGGGGACTCAGGTGAGAGAACAGAAGGGTTTGTACAAATCAGCAGTACTATGTTAGAAATATCTGCCATCCTGAGGGAGAATCAGCTGCAGAGCCCAGTAGTTAACGTTTTACCCACCCAAGAGTCACATTAAAGGTTGAACACAGATTCAGCTCTCAGGGAACCCACGTATAATACACACGACTAAGTTCTGGTCAACAAGGGTCTCCATAAAACTGTGGTCTCAGATTGTGTTTCTTGGTGGTGGTGCTGATCACCAGTGGGTTGGAAAAGGAGCTGAATCAGTCCAGGATCCTTCCTGGAAGAGGTTGTCCTTGAAATTTAAAAGGGCAGGTGGAGTGACAAATATTCTGTTAACTCAGAATGAGTAGGATTCAAAGAAATGGACTGAAAGTGGAGATAAGACAGCATTTGTTTACCCAATCTACAGCCTATGGATTTTTCTATCCCATTATAACTGTAATCTAAACTTGAAAGAGACTCAATAACTATAAGCTAATATTTACATAACGTGCTAGTACATAATGTGCTTGCAAAGCACTTTGATTTTTGGTATTTTTCAAAATTTAATCTTCACAGAAATTTTGTCAAGTAGTATCTTCATCTGGGAAGAAAGCAGAGCTGAGATGAAAGCTCATGCAGTACCTACTTATTAGGGCATCAAGCCCAGGGAGCAGGAATGAGGGAAAATCGGAGCTAACCAGGGAAAGAGAGCACACCAGTGTATGGATGCAGTGTTAGGCTGGCAGCTGTTGTATGTGCCTGATTGTTTGCTGTCATGGCATAGCTATCTGAGAAGCTGTGGAAATTACATCCCAGAAGCGTCAGTCTGGGAGGAAAAAGGGAAAAGAATTTATCCACTGACTCCTTTCTCTATCCAGTCCAAGATTTACTCCTTGGTGTATGAACCCCCCCATACGCACACTTTTTGGACATCAAATACATGGGTGACCAGCAGGACACTGCAGCATGCTAAGCCTTGGGGACAACAGGAAAGCCCAGTGATAGGAGGTTGACATAAGCTGAGATCCTACAAGGCTGTATCCACTTGAAGCTGGTAAAATCTCCTGCAGAGCTAGTGAACATACTGATAGGAGACAAGATCCAAGAGAATGTGAAGTGGTGCAGGAGGTGTCTGATACAGTCCACCCCCTGCACTGCTCAGATCTTGTGCTCCTGATTGTATATGGTTCCCATTTTACAATATGGAGTCCATTTTTGTGAGGACAGAATCACCTTGATTCTCCCCTGAGAAATGAGGTACAAGTCCAAATAACCTGAGAGTCTTTTTTAAGATGGTGGCCAGGGGAAAAAGAGTGAAAGCTGGAGGGTTAGTGACACAAGCTAGAGTCCCTATTCTAGCTCTGGTTCCAATCCAGAGTATAATTGATACGCATGATTTCCCTCTTCCATCATCTATTCTATCTAGATGTCTTTCAAATTTGGTCAGCACTTCAGTTGGCCTGGATTGCTTGTCTGGTAGGGAGGCCCAGACTTTTATCCACAAGATGTCTGAGCTCTTGTAGAACTACAGTTGCTAGAGCTGCGCATGTACCATTGTCACTTGTCACAGAAGCACTAGAGATTTCCTAGTAAAGTTTCTTGGCTCCCTAACATAGTCTCCCTGCCCACCCCCACCTCTTATTCTCATTATTTAGAAGCAACTCTGGCTTCCAATGGTCAGCAAGTTTGATTACCTTCACAGGTTCAGGAATTCTCTTCTCTGGCTGCTGGTTTATTGGCGTGAGGACCACAAAGGGCAGCTGGCAGTCAAAATTACGAGTTCAGTGTAGTCCTCCCTGTGTCCTTGAGTGGAAGCACACCCGCCATCTCTTGATAAACAAATTCTTTAACCTAGTAGAAGCTAAGGCTGCAGGGTGGAGTCAATGAGAGTGAGAGTGAGAAGGCCAATCCTACTTCCACCTCTCGGTTCCTGGGTCCATGTATTGCAGCTGTTGGATGGCAGCAACATAAAGGCCTTTGGCTCAACATATACCACATTCTGAAGGAGAATGTTCCAAATTTATAAGTATTATCTTCACACTGGGACTTCAGATGAGACTTTAACAGATTATTCCCTCAATCCACTAGGCCAGCAGCTTTGGTTGATGACAACAATGAATCTAATGGTCCTGTGCCCATTGTCACATCTCATTTGTTGTAAAAGTCCTTTGGTCTATGCAGTGTCATATGGGGTAACATGTTGGTAAGTTAGACATGTATAAGTTCTCGATGCTAGCATTCAGAAGGAATTGACCAATAATAATGGTTCCTGTCCTCTCCAGGGTGGAAAGGGTCCAGTGTAATGGAACCACTACCATGTGCTTGACTAATCTCTTTGAGTAATAGTATCATGAGTACAGTGGCAGCATGTAGGTCAGCCTTGGTGAGTGGCAGTGCATATTATTGGTCTTATGCATAACTTCTATCCCTGTCACATGTCCACTTTGTTGCGGGGTCACTGTGCCAGCACTGGAGTGGCTGAAGAGAAGCTTGATGGCAATCACAAGGTAAGGCACCCACTCACCTGGTTGTTCAGAGCCTGCTCTGTGGTGAATATTCTCTGGTGAGCATTAACTCAACATAAAGATCTGCATGGTTTCTTCCCATTCCTTAGGACTTCATTCCCCAATTTTCCAATCTTCCTCCTTTTCTGTGCCTGACTAACCAGCCAAGCCCTTTACCAATGCCAAGAAGTCTGTGTGTATATGTATATACAGGCCACTTCTCCCTCTGTCCAAAAGGAGGAACAAGTGTACTGCTCCCAGGTGTGTCCTCTGGGACAATTTCTCTTCATCACACTTACAGCCATCCTTGAATGGGGCTGTATTGTGACAGCAGTTCATTTTCTGTTACCATCAATATCTTGTGTTGAGTCATCTGTGAACCTGGATGAGTTTTTCCCTCCTCCATCAGTTGTCATAGGGAAACTCCCATGAGGCCATAGGTTTGAGTAGAGGAAGAGACATCAGTGCACTGAAGGGAAATGATATGGAACTCTGGGCCATATTTCCATGTAATTTATTTAGGCCTTTTGAGCTTGCTTGGTTCTAAAAATATAATTTCTATTAGACAATTGATTGTTGCTGAGTTCACCTGACCTTGTAGCTTGGTGGATATAATAATTTTCAGCTCATGATGGGTAGCTCAGGTCACATAATCACTTGATAATCTAGGGTCAGGCGTTTAGTTTCTGCTAGAATCCAATAGCATACTAGGAGCTATTTTTCAAGTGGTTATGACCTTTTGTCAGAACCTTAGGTTCTGTAATTCTCCTGTTGAAGCTTGCCAACATGAGCAACCTTGTCCATCACAGATACCTTGAATGCCATTGGATCTGCTGAGTCATACATCCCCAATGACAGGTAGGTTTTCCTGCCACTGGGGCTGCTACAGTGCTCTCTTGCTCTTGGCCCTATTTAAAACTACCAGCCTCTGAGCCATCCAAAATTTTGGTCAGAGCATTATTCCGTAGTGTGGTATATATCTGAAAATCCAAAGCAATCTATTAGCACTGGCTTTTTTCCATGGTAAGAGGTGCAAAGTGCAGCAACTTGACCTTTACTTTACAGAGAATGTCCTGGTATGCCCCAAACTACTGGACTCGTAAAACTTTACCAATACATCAGGCCCTTGAATCTTCCTGTGGTTTATCTCTCACCTGTAGTATGCACATGTCTTGCTAGGGCATCTAGAATAGTTGCCTCTTCCTGCTCACTGCATCCAGTTAGGAAGATCTCATTCATATTGAACCGTCAAAGTGTTTTGTGGACTTTTAAGATGATCAAGATCTCCAGGGACTATATTGTGATTGAGAGTCATAGCCCTGGAGAAAGGCCATGAATGTCTATCGCTGTCTCTGTCATATGTAGATAACAACTTTTATCCTCTTATTGATGGGGATTGAGAACTATGTATTTGCCAGCTCAATAGCTGCATACCAAATACCAAGGGCTATGTAATTCTGCCACAATAAATACATCACATTCAGCTCAGCAACTATGACTGGGACTACCACTTACTTAGGGTAGTCCACCATCAAATGCCTATATTCATGTTTTTTTGCAGGGACCACCCAAGTAAACTAAATGAAGATATGATGAGACCATCACTCTTACATCTTTTAAACCTTTAATGGTGGCACTAACCTCTGCAATTTCTTCTGCACTATGCTTCTGATTACTATTTTGGTCAATGCAGAAGGTAGGGAGTTAGTCAATTTCAGAGGCTTCCACTTGGCCATTACTAACATAATGACCCTTATTTCATAGATCAGGGAATGCAAAGAGTCAGCCAGATGCTAAGTAGCTCTATCCCAATTACACTCTTGGAGACCAGGAATGTAACCATACAACGCAGACCCAATGAACCAACTGTGAGATGGGCTAGGACCAGGATTCTATTTACCACCTGGCTTCCATGAACTCTATAACTTTTGGACTATGATGGCATTTCATGTTCCATGGGTCAGTGTCAAACCCATATAGAACAGTTCTTGAAAAGTCAGGGTATTTGCCTTTCCCTAGTGCATATATACTCTAGCAAAGGGCCACATGTTCCTACTGGGAAGAATCAGAGAAATATTTACCACATGTACTTGCAGTGGCATTGCATTGTTCTTATTCAAGGAGATCCAGTCTTATCTTTGATCAGTGGCTCTATGTCTGTGTCCTGCCTTAGATCAAGGAAGTAAGTAGGGACCATGATTTTCCATTTTGATGGCTTAATGACAGCTTTCTGCTCACCAGTGCTTGAACTTTTTTTATGCAAAAGTTGAGAAACACTCTAGAAGACTTAGGAGCACCATGATATATTAGCCACTGCCCGATGGTATCCTGAAGCCAGTTCATATCAGTTCACAAGAACCAATTGTGCATATCTCTTCTCAACTCCATGTTCAATGAAGTCAGATTGGTAGCTTGAAAATGGCCATGAGGGGAGTATTTCCACCATGGAAACTGACAAATGCTACAAGTAAGGTTTTCATTTTTCTGCAGAGAGCTGGTTGGTAAACATTTGCCAGCATATCACCACCATTGCCATAGATCCGTAATGCTCAAAGCACCTTGATTTCTACTCTGACCTTGCTGCCCAATTCAGTAATTATGTCCACCATGCCTCTGATGGTTAAGTGCAACCACTTAACTTTCACCATTCCTTTATCCTATCAAACCCATTGATACTAGGAATCCCAGTTCTATGGCAGCATCTCCCACCAGCAAGTTTAGTTCATAGAGGAAAACAACCACTGAGCTTCCCAAAGATGCTAGAGCCTCCCTCATACAAGCGTTCCTTAGTGCCTTAGTGAAGGGGCTGTCCTGGAGGACATGGTCAGGTGGTAGGTCCTCGGTTCTTATAAAGGGCACCTCATATAACATTCCTGCTTTCTTGATCCCTTGTTATCCTTTCTCCAATACCACACGAAGGGAGTTCCAAAATCTCCATCTAATCTACTGTAGGCCAGTATCATGTCCAAGTTAAGGAGTCATCCCAACAGATTGTGAGAGGGTCCAGGTGGCCTTTTCAGAATATAGGTGAGATCCTCCAAGTCAAAAAATATTTATTATATAGTCTTCTATTTACTTCCTTTCCACAAAGATTTATATCTATACATGTTACTCTGGTCATTGCCAGTACATATTATCAAGATGCCATAATTCCTTCAGCACGTAAGCTGTTTTCTCCCAGATCAGAGACTGTACTTCACTGCTCAAGCTGTGCTGAGATCTGACCCTGGTTATTTTCCTGAAGGCATTGAAGGATAGCAGAAGATTTTGAAAAGAACAGTCATCATTTTGGGAAAAAAGCACCTGCCTCAAGTGAAGTCATTACAAGATCTCCAGGCAAGAAAGGGTTGTTCTCCCCTGGCAAGTGAGAGGAACTACTTTTGCCAACTTTCAGGGTTCCGAGGAACCTGAGTGTCCAAGTTGCTCAGACTTGTCCACTCAAACACCCCCAATCCAGGTTTCATGAGTCCTCTCTTTTCCTACCTGAGCCCTGTCTCTAATGTAGGAGAGTAGAAGTTGGGCATTTATTACCCACAGTTATAACACCCTTACAATTAGACCCTGGGCTTGATTCTCAGATTGTGTGTCGTGAAGCTTTAGGAGATGAGAGTCTCCATAAAGCTGCCGTAGAGCGCCTCTGGCTTTCACATGGTGCTTTGAGCTGGCAGTTAGCTTCCCCACCCTATAATTTTCTTTAGTCAAGGTTTCCAATGCAGTTAACAAAAGCCAGCTCGCTCCATATAATTATCAATGCTCCTGTACTTTTCTAGTACTGCAGCCGTCACATATTTCAATACCTCATCTCGCACTTCATCTCAGTTAGCATGAAGTATAAGTTTAGTATTTTTATATCACTGTGTGCTAGGTTCTCACTACCCTCATCACTATTAGCAATGAGGTCCTCTTTACCATCAGACGCTGGGTTATCCACCTCCAGAATCCCATTCCGAGGGTCTCCTTTCTAGAGGCAATTTTCTACTCCTGATACCAACCATCTAACCCTGGGTTATGAAAACAGAAACTGAAAATACAAAGCGGAGATGGATGAAAAGGTTTATGTGCTATTACTTTGTTAGAAAGTTCAATTCCAGGGAGCAAAAATGAGATCAAGAGGGGTGAAGCAGGAAAGAGGAGAATTGCTAGGAGGATATGTTATCAACTAGCTGCTACCAAGTGTGACTAATTACTTGACTTCATAGAATAGTCCTCTGAGAAGCCATGTAAATGACATCTTAGCAACTTTCATCCAGAGAGAACTGGGGAAGAATTTACCCAAGGACTCCACCTCCTGGTGGCCAAGGTTTTACCCCCTGGGGCACTAACTCCCCTGCATTTCTGGGCTGCATCTGAGTGTGCACCAAGCAGGGTCCTGAGATGCTGCACACTGCAAAGTCAACAGAGTAGCCCTAAGGTGGAAGGCAAGAGCTGTTCTGCAGGGACACAAGGCAGGGTACTGCCAGGTTGTGCCTATGTGAAGTTAGGTGGAGTCGTGTAAATCTGGCAGCTTCAGTGGCAGATGAGACAAGGGACAGGTGAGGCCAAGGTGATCTGAAGTGGTGCATAAGAGGGTCTGATACAACAGGTAGACTGGACTGTAAGCGCCTTAAGGGCAGAGATCATGTCTTATTCATCTCAAAATCCCTAACAGGATTCCTGGCACATAGTTTTAGTGATCAATAAATATCTGTTAATGTCAATTAAGTGAATGGCATTATTTTCTCCATTTTTTTCCAGTGTTATTGAGATACAATTGACATACATCACTGTGTGACTTTAAGGTGTACAGTATAATGATTTGACTTATATTATGACGTGATTACTGTAGTGAGTTTAGTTAGCATTCATCATCTCATATAGATACCGTAAAAAGAGGAAACAAAAAAAGAAAAAGCATTTTGTGATGAGAATTTTCTCCATTTTACAGATGCAGAAAACAAGACTCAGATGGGGCCATGGACTATTCCAAACTGAACATACTTGGTAAATAGGGAATGGAGGAATGAACTCTGGATTTCCTCTTAGCCATGCTGAAAGTAATCAGCTCTCCATCAGCCCCCCAATGGCTATTCCTTGGGAGAATTAAAATTTCATTCAGCTTTCCCAAGTCAGCTTCTTCCAGAACCCAAACAAGCACTGGAAGGTAAATTGGCAACCAGCCATTGTTTCACATGATGTTTTCCAAAACACAAGACTCAGAGCAAACATAATGAACTTTAGTTCAGTCCCTACAAACCAAGAAAGCCCTGGTCTGACTGCGTTTATGCGGCCTTGCAACAAGGGGTTGTTCCTGCAGGGCTGACTTCGTGCCTCTCACTGCCCTTCAGATGCCTAGCTGACCTTCTTCTCTTTGTGGTGGCAGAACCACAGGCTCCTCTCTCTCTTCAGTGGCCTCATGAGCGTGGATGGACTTCAACCTTTCCCAAGACCTGGCAGGGGAGAGACTGCACCTACTTCTTAATAAACTCACACTGTCACTGGAGATGAAAGATGAGTCTGCAAAAGCTTGGAGCATCCCAACGTCCCAGCTTGCCAAGTGCAGGGAGGGAACAGGGCAGGGATCAGGAGGGAAGTACCCTCCAGAACAGGTTCCTGTGGACCCAGCAAGAGCATCAGCTGCCTCTTCCTTCCTCCCTCCTCCTCCTTCCCCTAAAGGCTCCCTCAGTGACGTCACCGTGTCTGCAGTAGAGTGAAACTGTTTAGTGGTCTTTTTCTTCCAGCAAGACAATTTGGTGTGTGGTCTGGGGTGCAACACATTCCTCTTTGCAGCAAGTGGTAGAGGAATAGTATTTTCCAAGTTGAATGTGACAGTACTGCAAGTAGAAACAGATTTCCCCAAGTCCCCAAACACTGTGTCCTCCTGAACTGGGAGGATGGGCATCCTGCCCAGCGGATTCCATTTTGCCCCCTCACTGGACCTCACCATTCATATCAAAAGCTCGGGGAGGTGATGGGCTTTCACTTTTGTAACTACCATGCTGGTTGCAGGTTAAATGTTTGCATACAGATATGATGTGCAAGAGCAGATTAAAATATTAGGAATCTGTGCATGTAACTATTTAAATACTCCAGATGCTGACCTCTCTCCATGCCTTTCCACCCTCATCCCCAAAAGCCCTTTACACCAGGCAGCTGGTACTGATAACTTCTGTTTCCAGAATTTTGAAAAGGTATGGGACTGTGCTAAGCACTTTAAGGATAGTATTTCATTTCACCTTCACAATAATCCTATTTGGTAAATTGTTTTTGTCAGTCACAAGAAGGAGATGTTTGAAGCCCAGAGAGCTGAGTGATTTACACCATGTCATTCAGTCAGAAAGTGGCAAACGCAAACTTGGATTCAGGTCTGCAGATTCTATATCCTGTTCTCTTCCACAACCACAACCCTACCTTTTAGGCAAGTTAATAAATGAACAGACACTAACTGAACACAAACTATGTATCAGGCTCTGAGCTAGGAAATTTCATGTAGTATCTCATCCTCCTGAAAACAATCTTAGTTTACGAGGGAGGAAAATGAAGTCCTTGTTTGTCAGCAATGGACTGAACTGAGATTTGAATCCTGTTTAACTATAAGATCTTTCTTTTGCTTTCCTTTTTCCCCTTCCTCTCTCTCTCCCTCCTTCCCTCCCACCCTTCCTTCCTTCCCTCATTCCCCAATTAGTCATGTACGAGTTTGGCTAAGGTTAGAATCTTGTCTTAGTACTATTAAGAGATAATTTATGCATTTTGCCTAGCTCAGTATTTGGCACAGGGAGGCACTTTAATGTTAATTCCCACCCCACCTTCAAATCACCTAGAGAAGTTTTATCACTACCTCTCCATGCCCTGGTGAGTAGACAAGGGACAGCTCTTTTCTAGCTATACAAGGTGAAGAGAGCTGTCTCCCCACCTTGGCTGGTGTTTCCTCTGCCTGGAGAGCTGCGCCTTGCAGATGATATAGCTGGGCCCTTTCAGGGACACTTAGAAGAGCTGAAGCATCCTGTCAGTTCCCGGGCTCCTTTCTGCCACTTTCTGAAGAATTAAGGAATTAACGAAAAGGGAAACTTTGCGGGATCTCCATACACAGCCTTTGTTTTCCCTTTCTTGTTTTGCAAAGAAAGGTCCCTGCTGGCCTTTTAAGCCCAAGGAAAACTTAACAAACACTTGCTGCAAACCACCTTGCTTTTTACCCGCATTAAATAGCTTCCCCCACCCTGGAGATTTGCGTTCCAATCCCTGCAAAGGAGCAGCAGAGGAGGCAGGATATTGCGTCTCATTAAGTTTCTTTGCTGTGTCAGTCCTCTTTCCCAGAGGAGGATGTGATGCTCTCTTCACAATACTCAGCCCCTCTTACAAGTTGGCAGCTTCTTTCTCTCGACTTGTATTCTTGGCTAAGAATGTGTTCACAGGGATTTCAAAAAAGCCTCCCCAAATACCTGTTTACTGACTTCCTCGGAGTGTTTCCGAGACGCACCAGGATGTGTGGGCTCTGAGGTCGGCTTCCTCTTGCTAATGAGGCTCACTCTGGGCACCTTCCCCAGCTCCGGCAGCGGTGGGGGCGGTGGAGGAGCGCAGCTCTGCCCTGCTTCATCTGCCCTGGCCGGACCCTCACTCTCTGGCCTGTGCGCGTCCCCTCTGGAGCTGGTGGCGTCCACCCAGTCCTTGGCCCAGATGCCTCCTCTGAGTCTCCTTCCCAGATTGGGACCCAGTGTGGGTCTCTACACTTGACTTTGGAATCTCAGGATCTCTGTTCAGTCCTCTGAGCATCTCTGGCCTTGCAGGTCCCCCAGTACTGTTCTGTACATCTTTGTTAAGAATGTAAAGAGGTCTTTTCTGATGTAGGTCTCCCAAGTTCTGAGACTGATCTGTTTTGATGAATTTTATGATGTTAAGTATTGGACCCTCATTTCGGGATGTCCCCAGGAATAATCAAATAATTCACTTATATAGCTCAGGCAGTCTTCTAAGTGCTTTATTCATTTAATCCTATAATAACCCTATAAAGTAGGTAATATTATTCTCCCTATTTTAAAGATGAGGAAACTGAGACACAGAGCAAGTAAATTACTTTCCCAACACCATACAAACTAGGAAGTGGTAGAGATAAGATTATTATCTTGTCACTCTCATACGCTTAACCATGACATCAAACTTCTCTGAGCCAAAGGGTACCTGAGGTCAAGCTGAGCAATGGGCCCTGGAGAAGGAAGTCTCTGATTTGCTTTGCCTGGCCTTTAGGGCCCATGTATGAACGCCCTCCACTCTCCTCTCAGCATCCTCTTTTCTCCTCACTCCCATTATAGAGATTCTGCTCCAGCCAGGAGATTCTGCTCCCTGTCCACCATCACAACCGCAACACACCCTCTGCCATTCTGTATTTGTTCATCTGCCACCTCTTTCCATGAATGCCTTTTTCCTCTACCCTAATTGAAATCCCGCTTTCCTTTCCTTCCAAAATCATTCCTAAATCTTATCTAGCCAGGAAGACGTCCTTGTTTTACTCCATCCTTCCCATTTCCTGATTCAAATGCATTTCTTGCTCTCCTTGGGGATGGGGAGGAAAGCCAACTGAGTGTTTTCCAGGTGATGACACTGGAGACTTCACCAGAGAGAATCTTAATCCCAGATGGGACACCCTCCTTAAAGCCCCGAGAGTCTATTCTTCTACCAGCTCATCCACTGCTCCATCCTTCTATGAATGAGGCACTGTGTTAAGATTGGGGGGTGCTAATTTATGTAGGTACAGTCTTTTCCCTAGACATACTTGCAGACAAGCACTGGGTTGATGTAGAGATACATAAATAATTACAGTGCAAGAAGCAAGTCGTCAGTGTCTCAATAGAGACATCCAGTGCTTGAGGGTCCTGAGATGGGAGAGATCACCTAGGCAGGAGCAGGGAAGGAAGGCCAAATGGCAGAGGTGGCATTTGAGTTTGACTTTGAGGGGTGTGTTCATTTTGCAGACAAGATTTTCAAGGCTAAGGGACAATATAAAAATAGCAATGCAAAAGGAATATTTGGGATTGGATAAAGGAATCTGTGTGAATTAACAGGGGAAATAAGACTGGAAATGTAAATTGTGGTCAAAATAGAAAGTACCTTATGTATTAGAGAGCATACTTAAAAATCACAGCTATTAGAGAGTAAAGAATTGGGGTTTTATAGTGCATGCAGTCAGGAGCCTTTGTAGGTTTTTAAGGTGGGGAGGAAAACAACCAGAAATAACTCTTAGCCATGCAGAAGAGTCGAGGTGTTACACAGCTATTGTAGAGACCAACAGGCCTTTGTAGAAATGTAGGAAAGGGATCATGGCCTAAGCAAAGGCAATGCCAGTGGGAAAGGACAGGAAAGGATGAATGTGAGAGGCATTTCACTGGTAGATTAAATGAGATTTGCCATCTAACTAGATATAGAAAGGAAAGGAGTAAAAATGAGTCCAGGACAATAACAGATTCAGGAAATTAGAAGGAAATGGAGATTTTGGTAGATGGGAGTGGGATGGAAAAGATTGACAATGAGATCAGTTAGGACCTGCTGGGACCTGTGCCAAAAGAATGTCTAGTAAAGTTGTTGGCACACAATTTGGAATTGTGGCAACAGTTGGGGCAGTGTAGTCTGGTGGTCCTTGTCCGAGAGGGGTTATTGGGGCCATTAAGGCTTTGGGTCTCTGCTGCTACCTCCTACCCAAGCCAAGAACAGATATTTCCTGATCTAATTCTCATTCAGGTGAAAGCCCATGTGGTCCACAAGCACCACTGCCTCAGTTTAATGATTTATCTTTTCTTCCCAAGATAAGCCTGACCTCTCTGTCAGGGTCCTGGACCACAGGGGAAGATGCTCCTGGAGAGAGGTACTGATACCTGGTCTTTCCTCCAGCTCCCACTCACACTGTTTTTCTGAATGTTACTCACAGAGTGACTTTCCAATGTATTAGAAAAAAAAATGCCTTCCTAATTGCTCTCTATTTTTTTTATTAACTAAATCTAGAACCCCTGCCCCTTCACCAGAAAAGTGTAGAACTAAGAACATCTATTTGCCTTTCCATTGACATTGCTGATCTTGACACTGACTGGAGTTAGTGAGAGACTTCCTCTTTAAGATATTGTCCCATAGTAAGGTAAAAATGGTATTGATTTTCTAAACATGCTCTGTCAGGAATAAATCTTTGACAAATGTGCATCCTTGCTGAGCATTACTCACTTCTCTGCCTTTCTAGAAGAGTCTTTCCATGTTTCTGGCAACTTTGAGGAGTGCCACTAAATTGTCTAGGAGTTGAGGTGAACCAGAATGGAAAAGAAAGGAGAAGCATAGGGGGGAAAGCCTACTTATTTCTTTTTTCAACAATAATTGTAAACATTTTAGAATTAGTCATCATTCATGAAGAACACTCACAGATATTATTTCTTTTGATCCTCAACCCATGAGGAAAAATGATCAATTCAGTCCAAAAGCATTTAGTGACCATCTACTGTTAGAAACCAGAAAATTAAAAGCTCAGCTAACACAAAAACAAATAAGACACAGAATAAGACCTGTAAAGAGTCCATAGTCCCAATAGGAAAGACAGATAAGTAATAAGAAAAAATAGGATCCCATGAGATACACAAAATAGCCCAAGTGTATACATAGTTTAGAACCAGAATAAAGACTCATCTCTCTGGTATAAGGCAGAGAATCCGCAGAGGATGGGCTTTTTGCCAATATTTTGAAAACAGAAAAAAGAAATTAGAGGAAATTCCAGGCAGAGGATACACAGGTGCAAAGGCATGTAGCAGCATTGTGTATACATAAGATTATGAGGAGTCTTGTCTTGCTGGAGGAAAACATTGGCAAGAAGTGCTTCAGGATGGATAGGAGGGTCAAGTGGTTTTCAGGAGAGGTAGACAGGAGCTAACCATAATTCCATGAAGTACCTTGTAGGACACACTGAAGAGCTTGGCCTATATCTTGAAAGTCAAAGGAAAGACGAAAAGAGATGCTAAAAAAAGAATTCAACTTTACATTTGCATGTTCTGGGAGAAAAATAAGTGTTTAGTTTGGGACATTAAATTTAAATATATAAATTTAATTAGTTTACATAGGAGCTTATGTATATGTTAAAGTATATATGTGTTAAATATATATATACACACACACATGCACACACACGTGTGTGTGTGTGCGTGTGTGTGTGTGTGAAAATATCCAAAAGGATATATGGGGTTGGGACTCAGGGGATGGTCTGGAGAGGAAATAGGGGAATCATGGCAGCTGAAGCCAGTGTAGGGGATGAGCTCCACCAAGGAGAGTGCATGGAGTCAAAGGCAGAGCTCTGGATGGCACCTGGGACATCGGTATTCAAAAGGTAGGCAGGCAAAGAGAAGCCCATGAGAGAGATCAAGAAGAAATGTCTCAAGCATTATAGGATGACAAAGATAAAGTGGGGCCAGGAAAGCCAAGGCATATTTCAAGAAGAGGTGCAATCATCAGAGTTGACTGTAGAGAGGTCAAGCAAATTATAGACTGGAAAGAGTCCCCTGGATTTAACAAATATAAGAATCTATCAATGGGAACAGTAAGAATCTCAGTGGAGGACTGGTAGGTAGAAGCACAAATGAGAGATGAGAAAATGGAGGTACAAATTGGAGTCTACTCTTTGAAAAAACTGAACTGTAAAGAAAAGTGGAGGCGAGGGAAACATTGAATCAAGGAAGTTTTTATTTATTTATTTTAAGATATGAAAGACTTGAATACGACTTGTTATGAGAGACTTGTTTGTGTGACTGTAGGAAGGAGCCAGTCTTAGAAGATAAAGATAAAAGAGAGAAGCTCATTGAAGGAACAATTAGCTCCTCCTTCCTGTTTCTTGAGGAGGCAAGGGAGTGTGGGTTGGGATAAGATGCAGAGCACAGAAGGAGGTATGACCTTGGGCAGGAGGAAGGACAGCTCTTCCTTCAAGGGAGGTGGGAAAGTGAGAACGCCATTGACCAGACAATAGCTAAGGAAGTGGAGGAAGAAACAAGAAAGGAAATGAAATCAGTTGTTTTGAGGCTAACCGGAGCTGATTGGGTGAAATCCCATTACAACTTTTTGAACCAGCATTACTATGATGGAAGTCTCTGTACAACAAAAGCTTTCCAAATTTTGGCTAGTAGCTTGCATATAAGACAAAGACAAATCCTGTGGCCAAAGAATATGGGTGATTCTTGGAGGTAGTATCAAGGAGATATTGCCAATAATGGAAGTGCTTCAAAAGGAAGTACAAATGATTTTCAAATAAAAGCTGCTTTGGTAATTATTGTGTAGGTGGATGACCCTAACACTGCATCTCTCAACTTTTCCCCAATCTCCTGTATGTCTCAGTTAAAAATTAACCCTGAATGGACTGGAGGACATGTGGTCGGTGGGGGTGGGGGTGGGGTGCGAAGGGGAAGCTGGGATGAAGTGAGAGAGTAATATAGACATATATACGTTACCAACTGTAAAATAGATAGCTAGTGGGAAGTTACTGTATAACAAGGGAGATCAACTCGATGATGGGTGATGCCTCAGAGGGCCAGGATAGGGAGGGGGAGAGGGAATCGAGGGAGGGAGGGGATATGGGGATATATGTATAAATACAGCTGATTCACTTTGGTGTACCTCAAAAACTGGTACAAGAGTATAAAGCAATTATATTCCAATAAAGAGCTTATAAAAATTAACCCTGGTTAAACATGATACTTCAAAAGCCAATTGGGCACAGTCTAACACTCCATGGATTGATAATTGAAAGTGTTTCTCCCCCCCCACCCCCCCCCCCCCACACACATTGTAGCCATTCCCTGATAACAGATCTCCTATCCCAGTGGAGGCTCTTTCTAGAGATTAAGTCTATTTCGAACACTAAGAAATTAATTTGGCACAACCAGAGGATATCACAATTTAAATTGATTTCCTTCCCAAAGAATTAGGGGGGTTCTGTATCCTCCTGGAAAATGGCACCAATTCCAAGCAAGAGGGTAAAATTAGTTTGACTTTGTTACCCTCTCTCATTCATTTTCTTTCCCTTTCTTTTTTCTTTCTCTTTCCTTCCTTTCTTTCTTTCTTCCTTTCTTTTTCTTTCTTTCTTTCTTTCTTTCTTTCTTTCTTTCTTTCTTTCTTTCTTTCTTTCTTTCTTTCTTTCTTTCTTTCTTTATTCCTTTCTTTCTTCTTTCTTTCTTTCTTTTCTTTCTCTTTCTTTCTTTCTTTCTTTCTTTCTTTCTTTCTTTCTTTCTTTCTTTCTTTCTCTTTCTTTCTTTCTTTCTCTCTTTTTCTTTTCTTTTTTTTTGGGCAGCTAGATTCTCTTCTTGCCTTCAGGATGCCACCTCCTGATCTCTACCTTTCACTTGCCATGAAAACTCACTTTCAGTACAGAATTTGAAATTACATCAATTTACACCTTAATGTAAATCTAGGGAACTGTATTTACACTCTAGGCGACATGGTTACATAACGACTTCCTCTTTAATCAAAGGCCTTGATCTCTGTTGGAAGGGTTGGACATTCAGAAGCAGGAGACTGATAGTTTGGGGGACCAAAACTTTTCTTAGCACATAAGCATCTCCCCTAACTATGTTTGTGGCTGAATTTGCCTGGAACTGTGGCTCCGACCTGTGAGGAGGCAAATGGGGGTCACCAGGGTCACTCACATTCCAAGTGTAAACCATGAAGACTCAGTGACTGTGGCCATTTGTCCTTCCTTCATCCTGCCCTTATTCTGATCTCCCAAATCTTCCAGAACTAGGGCAGAGCTCCCGGGCACTTTCCTGGGGAAAGAGCCCAGCAGTGATCAGAACCTTTGAAGATTCCTCTCTCTGGCATCCTGCTCATTTTCCTCCTTCACAGTTCTTCATTAATGGAAAATGAATGTAGTGTAGCATAAACAAACGGAAACAAATACAATTCTTTGTTAGCAGAAACGTGGTCGTATTTTATTGCTTTCTCGAAAACCCTTATGAGTACCCTTTTTTTCTGTCCCCTCATTGAAGCCAGTGGCTGTTGGATGGCCCTGGGCTTTAACTCTTCCTGAGCATCTCTGGATGACTATAATTCAGGTGTTGGGACAGTGTCTTTGTGTAGACTGTTTTACTCAAGCTTCCTCGTCAGGCAAACAACTGTGTCTTAGAAAAGTCCTATATCTCTAACCTTGTTCCATGTGTACTTCACCAAAGGATAAAAAATTGGAATTGACATCACACGGATTATTTATGTGGGTAAAATCCCACCAGGCTGCTCATGTTGTACTACAAGCACTTGCTATTCTGCTACTCTGGCTCTAAGAAAACCAATTACACTTGACACAAGAATCAATTGCCCCTGAGAACATGGTTCCTTTAAAATTTTCAGAGACTCCAGTGGAAAGACCGTGGAGCTTTGGGGTCTGGGTCCAGCTCTTGGGTTGTTGTGATTCAGCATTCCTCAGATAAAGGTTTCACCAAACATTAAAATCAACATCTGAAATAGAATCTTGGTTAGATCGAAACTTCACTTTGCCCTCAAATATTACTTGTTTCTGTTATTGAATGGGCCTCTAGCACTAGAGCAGCCAATAATCATGGGGAAACCTTCACCAAGAGGGGGAAACTTGGAGAAGGACACTCACACAGTGAAGTAAAGTTTTTTGTATATATTTTTTCCTAATTATATAAGCAATGTAGTGATATATACCCACTGAGGAAATTTTGGAAAGAAAGGCATAAAGAAGAAAATTACTCATCATTCCATCTATCTATAACATTCTGGTGAATTTCCTTTAATTCATTTGTATATTTTACAAAATAGAGGCATATCACATGTACAGTCTTATGTATTTTTTTGAAATTTACATTATATCATGAATGTAACCAGTTTGATTATAAAGCCTCAAGCTCATCAGGATATAAACCTGGAATATTTTAACTTTCCCAATAATTGTTACTACCATGCAATGTCAAATTTTCTTCTCCCACTGAGGGGCAGAAAGCCTTGACAACAGCTCCATCTGACTCTATAGCTTTGTCACATTCGGTTATTAAAACCGTCTCATTTTGATTATTAAGCCTAGTATTTCACATTAAAAATTTCAATCTCATGTTTGATTGATTCAAAACTCCTCCTCTCTCCAAGGGACTGGCTAGATGTGCAGTGTGTACTGGAAAGGAGGGCCAGAGGGCATGGTCTGTTCTTTCTTGTATATCCCCTCTCTCTTCTCTGCCCTTACCTCCTGTCTGGGATATATGCAGGAGAGAAAAAGAGAAAAAAAAAAAAAAAAAAAAACCTCCTATGAGACTGCCTTAGGCAAGTTGCTGCCCCTTCCTGTTGGTCTTCAGCACTATTCCAGCTCTTTGTCACCTGGTCAATATAGATGGGCAGGGAACCTGACAGTCCTACTGATGAGGGGTCTCTCCGCATAGTACCCCTTCTGCCTCCAAGTTCAGCATACCTGCCATGCTCATACACCTTCCATGGCCCTATTCTGTGGCCTATCAGCATAGGAAATATCTGGAGGGCACTCAAGGAGGTAGCCCTTGTCCCCTCATCACTTGGCAATAGCAAACTACTCCCCTTCAATCCCACCCTCGGTGTTCTCCTCCCAGCTCTAGCAGAACCTAGGAATGAGATGTCAGGCCCTCCTTCTCAGATATGCCCCCAATAGTTATAAACCATTCTCTTGGGACCCCTTCTTTTGGCGTGAAGGTGGTAATAAGTTGCATTTTCTCCATCTCTTCTTCCATGGGAGATAAAGAGGAGATAAACTCTCCTAATGAACTATACTCCCTAAAAAAGGTAACCCTATTCTATTTCTCCATGATAAGAAGCCAGCAAGTCAGTTCAACTTTTGTCAGTTCTGTCAGTATGGGGAGTCTCATGAATAAGGATCAGATCTCCTTTAAACTCAGCCCCTATAACATTTAATTATTTTGTTTTCAACAGTTCTCTTGTCTCTGCTATAAACTGCACTATTCCCAAGGGTAAAGTCCTCAGTCAGTACCATCCTATCATTACAATGGCACTTTGTAAACATCTTTTTATGGCTGTGTTTCATTGCATTATATAGATTACCATATAGTTAAAACATTTAAGTTGTGCATATATGTGTATGTGTGCACACATGAGTGTGTGTATATATAGAGTTGACCCTTGAATAACACAGGCTTGAACTGTGCAGGTCCACTTATACATGCATTTCTTTCAATAGTAAATACTACAGTGCTACAGGAGTTGCAGTTGGCTGAATCTGCAATGTGGAACTGCCGATTCCAAGGAATTGCATATATGGAAGCCTGACTGTAAGTTATGCATGGATTTTGGACTGTAAGAAGTATCTGCATGCCTAACCCTCCTGCCTCCCACTCCCGTGTTGTTCAATGATCAATTTGTGTGTGTGTGTGTACACACACACACACACACACACACATTTGGAATGAAGGGATTAAGGTTATATGCCTGGCCACATAATTTACTGGTAGATCACAGAACTTATGAGCATTCTTAGTTGTAAGCAATAGAAACTAACTCTGGCTAATTAATCTAAAAGGATACTGAGTAATATACAGCATCAAAGAGTTAAACAATTAGAGCATAGGAAATTAGTTTAGATGTTGGGAAGCTTCAGGGATCTGGATAGCAGAAATGAATGGAGATACTTTTTTAGGGCGCTGCCAGCACTATGACTCAGACCCAATTACTTTCAGTTCATGTTTTACTCAAGATTCTGATTCCTAGGAAATAGAATCTGATTGACTTCACTCTGTTTCATATGATCAAACACAGCAAGGATGGGAGGGCTGGTGAGGGACTTTGACTTTACCAAATGACAAAGAGAAAGGGGATACTGATATTAAAATACATGAAAGAGATCCTGAACAGGCAATATTTTTATATTACAGTATTTTTATATTATAAGAAATGCTGCAATGAACATCTTTGTTCACATTTTATATAATTTTCTTAGGATTATAGCTAACAATGATTATATCTTATATATTGGCATTTTGTTAAGCACTTTAAAAGCATTATCTTCATAGGATTACTGGATTGATATACAGAGTTTATTTATTCGACAATAATATTGAGCTACTACATATGCTGGGCACTGTTCTCAGGATTCTCATTTGTCTCTACCTGCTCTGACAGTGGTGCACTCCACCAGTCCTGAAACTTGCCTTGTGACAGCAGTGGCTGGCTGGAAGCAGGACAGGGCAATCTCCCCCTCTCCTTTGCAGGTTGAGCAAATCCCTAGGATGCCAATGCACTAGACTCAGGCCCCAGGTGCTCTCTTCTTCCTAGGAATAGAGTAAAAGGCTATGCCAAAAATTATCAGGAAAAGATCCAGGAGCTCCTTGCAGTATGTCAAGGTCCTCGAACAGTGAAAAAAAATAGAAGTACTCTCCAAGGTTCTGAAAACAGCCGCAGTCATTATGTATGCACAAAGGATTAGTGACCCTGTATTTCATTATCACTTGATTTTCGGAAGAGTCAGCAGGATAGGTGCATTATCTTCCAATCACAGTTTAATTAAAGGAGGGAATGGAGTTCTTGAGTTTCCATCTTGTTCCTAGGACAGGATGTAGAAGTAGCATTCATGTTATCTGTGTAGGGACCCATGCTTCCTGGAGGAGGGGGAGTAGGAAAGGTCCCTTAAGATATCTAAGTCCTTGGTTAGTATTATGTCAGTCATAGGTGTGTTACGGGTAAGAGAGAGTGGAAGGAATGATATAGGTATTAGATACTCTGGGTATCTTTTCTATTTACTCAACACCAATGCTTTGTCTTCTTCTACTAGGAAAACAGTAGGATTTGGACAAGAGGCAGACATAATAGCAATTAAAAACATAGGCATAATCTTATAGTCTTTAGTTTGATTTCCATAACCCCTATATTGATCACTTAGGGTTGGGCGTGCCTCCAAGCAAGAGAAAAGGAAACAGTCATGGGCTAACAGGGGGGTTCACTTTTCCTCACTTAAGTTTAGAGGTAGGCTGTGCAGCACTGATGGTGCAAGGCTCAAGAATGACATCTAAGGCCCAGGTTCCTTTCATCTTCTTGATATGGCTCCTGATCATATGGTTTTCATCCTTGGGGTCTGCAACATGGGTGCTGCAGCCCCAGGCAGGAAGAATATGTGACGGGCATGGTAGATGAGTCTGTCTCTTAAAAAATGTTCCCATAGATTCACCCAGGAACTTTGACCTACATCTTTTTCAGCAGACTCTCTTATTGCAAGAGAAAGTGAAAGATTATATTTTAGTTTTCTAATCTCTATAGTAGAGGAAGGCAAGGGAGGAGCTGGTTGTAAATGCCTCATTATCTGTGTGACCTATAAAATCACTTTTATGCATGCCTCTATAAAATGAGGATGATGTTGTCTACCTTGTGGAGTTGTTTTGATGTTGCTTACCTTGTAGAATTGAGTTAATGTATGATAAATCCTTATCACAGTGCCTGGCATGCCATAAGCTCTCTAGAAACTTTCTAAAAAGAAACAGTATGCTGTATCTATGTTCATAGACCATGGAGAGGAAGAAACATACAATTCAGAATAGGGTCACAGCCTCTCACCCTAGCATTTCTCACTTAGGTGGGAGCTAGGCTGATTTCTGGGAACTTATAGTCATAATTCCTGTTGATGGCAGCTGGCAGGGATCAAGAGACTACCAGCAATCTCGATCCCCTCTGCAGTGTTAGTTACTATACACAGAATGTTAAGAATGCACCCAATTTGGCATAATGTTTGTGCTCATCTGCCTCACTATAATAATTTTGTCCCTGAAGAGCTGTGAATAAATGAAACTTTGGTTAATATCTATGGATGTGGAATTGGTGGGTCTGGAGGTGTAATCTGGCTCTGCCACTGACTCCCATTGTGACCTTGAGGTAAATCTCAAGGACTTCAATTTACTTATCTGTAAATTAAGGACATAACAACGCTTACCCACCCCAGAAGATTTTAGAGATCAAATGAGGTAATATATGCTAAATCTCTTTGTAAAATATAGGTATACAAATAAAAAACAGCTTTAAAGCATAGATGCAGCTGGAGTGTGCATGGAATAAGGCGGGGGCTTGGTTACTCGCATCTTTGAGAAGACTCTTTCTTCTGTTAGATATTCATCGGAAGAGGCCCAACCACTCCCATCACCTCCAGACTCTGGGCACAAGGGCCAAGACTTGGCAAAAACACCAAGTGGACGGTTTGTCTTCATCCCCCTCCTCCCATTCTGTGACCACCCTTCTGCTGCTCCAGGACATCTGTGTTCTCCAACTCTTCCCAGCATACCAAACTCAGCTCCAGTGTGCTTGGCAAGAGGACAGATTTAGCTATGAGATCAGGCAAGAGAAAATTGATTTTGTTGAGCCCTAATATGTGCTGGGCACTCAGCTGGGTGTTTTAAATATCATATATTTTAAATTTCAATACCCTCTTTTCAGATATATATTTATGCACACACACATATACATAATTTTTTAAATGAGAAAATGAGGCTCTTTTTTTAAAAAGGTTAAGCAACCTGCCCATGGTTACAAAGCTAGTAAGTGGCCAAGTGAGATTGAAATCTAGCTCTTCAGCTAAAAACATCAGAGAGCATAAACTGGAGGACCATTTGCCCAGTGTTTTCATTTTAGAGATGCCATTTCTAAGGGTTAAAGCTTTGAGGTGACTTGTCCAAGGTCACACCATGACATTAGCAGGGCTAGAACTGGATTCCAGATGTCTGAATGGCCAAACTAATAATTTTCCTACTGTGTGATCGTGCAGTGTTGATAACAGCTGAGGGTTGGGAATAGAGCCTCAGGGCACCAGGGCCACTTACCCACCAGGAATTACAGGCTGTGAGGTAGTTCCTATTAGACAAAATATCGACAGAGACTCTTTTGCTCCCTTTGAAAATATATCTCTTCAGAGAGAGCCCTACCTAGCCTTGCTTTAGTTTTCAGTGAGGATCCGGGGGGGAGGGGGGGGAGGTGGAGAGAAAAGGGAATAGAAGAGAAATGAAAAGCAAGAGAGAGCAAAACAAGGCAAGGGGAAAAAAATCAATGCCTCCTTGGAAGCAGGTGGGAGCTGTGGTTGTGATGAATATTTACCGGGTAGCGGTCTAATGATTTTAGAAATGTTTTTCCGACTGTACTGAGTGCTTGTGGGATTGTTTTTCAAGAAATAAACTACATTAAAGCTCAGTCATTAAGAGCTTAAAGGAGGAGGGAACACAGGCTCCAAGCCCATTAGCACACCCTGCAGTTAAGTAAGGGCCTCATTCCTAATGCATTTTTAATTTATTCTGTTTTGTAAAATAAAACTTTAAACTTCTCCTTGTACTATCAAATTGGTGGGCATCTCCAGAGCCCGTCCCTAGCCATGGAGCTCTAGTGAGCTGCGGGGTGGTCACAGCTGAGTTGAAGTCCAAGTGCCCTCCTCCCCTGGGCTTCCAGGTGGCTCTGTCCAGCTCAGCTCTTTGCAGGAGATCAGTCCAGCTTCTCCTTGCAAGGGAGGTCATCCAGCACTGCTTGGGTTGCTGCTGGAGAGGGGAGGATAGAATTTCAGGTTAAAGGTAGAGCACAGTAGCTTGGTCCACTAGAAAATCTGTGGATATAGGAAGAAAATAAGACTCTAGGTTGAGGGACCTCTAATGTAGAAATTCACCTTCTCTGAGGACTTTGGACACCCAGAAGAGTTCCCTGCCTGAGAAGAAAGAAAGAGGGGCACAGACTCCAGAAACCCGAAATGCATTAGCTCATCTAGTCATCTCAACAGCCCTAGGAAGCAGGCATTCATTTCGCTGTTAGCCAGATGGGAGAACATGGCTTGGAATAATTAAGTCATTTGTTCAAGGTCAGACTGTCTGATAGTCGGTGACAGAGTTTACCTTCTGATTCAGGTTAGGTTGACTCCAGAGCCAGGCTCTCGGGAGGGCAGAAACAATAATAAGATGGTCATATAAGGATCATTTTCAGTGAATATAGTGAATTTTGAACCAGAGTTAAAACTTGCTTTACCTCCTAAAGAAGACAGGAAAGCTGCTTGCCTGGAGTACAGTTGACCAAGACAATTTGGAGTTCTCTTTTTATCTTTCTTCCTTACCTAGTTTCTTTCTATAAATCTGCTCCCTCATTCTTTCAAGTCTTCTCAAATATCTGCTTGTCAGAGCTGTCTTCACTGACTACTCACACAAAAGAGCCCTCCCACCACCACCCTCCACAGACATCATATTTACTTGTTTATTTGTTTATTTTCAGTCTCTCCAGTTAGACTGTGAGCTCTGTGTCAGCAAGGATTTTATCTCTTTTGTTATGTCTAGAAAATTGTCCAGCATATAGAATAAATAAATGAAATTCCTAACTCTTGGACCCACCTATCTCACTACTATAACTGGTGGCAGTTTGTAGGTGACAGTAACTGATCTATACCAGCTTGAGAAGATTGTATAAGAAGTTGATATTTCAAGGACAAACACCCTCAAAGTAATCATAGGTTCTCTGAACTCACAAGATGCCTCAAGGATGAACCAAACCAATTCTCTCATTTTACGAAGGAGGAAGCAGCCCAGAGAGGTAAAGTGATGAGCCCAAAGTCACACAGCTGTCAACCCAGGTCTTCTTACGCCCAATCAGATTCTCTCAGATTCACCAAGCAAGCTGCCACTGGGGTTAGGACCCTAATCTCCAATGGCATATGAGGCATTTTCAGAGATCTGCACATCCTCCAGTCTTTGTGGGTCAGTTCTCCAGTTGAGATAGGCTTTCGGGTTGGGAGGGGTGAGGGGCTGAGACCCTTGCTGAACCAGGCAGAGATACCCAGGCAATGTGACTGTATGCCTGTTCTTTATATCTGCTTGCTAACATTAACAGCCCACACACCTGGCTGGCTGTGACCACAAGGAGGTAGGAAGCTGTCTTCTTGGTATGATTTCTGAGGCTCTAGGAAATACCCCTTACTCCATATCCACTTTTCCACAAAGGCTGAAGATCATTCAACAGAATACAAATCCTGCTACAACCATGATGAGAGCAAAGCATCTTCCTTTTTTTGGGAGGAGGAACACACTGACTTGAAGTCACTCAAAGTGATTAGAAGATCACATAGTGATTCACTAAGAAGGGGTAGGTAAGCATGTTCATGTTATAGGGGCAGGAAGACATCTCTCCCACTACAAAACGGCTGCTCACCCTGGGTCCTCAGTGCTCCCTCTCCTGCCTCTCCAGACAGTCTGCTGCTCTGTCTCCCCTCACCGCCTTGGGCACCCAAGACAGAGTGTGACCCAGGTGACATCTGGCTGTCTAAGAGGAGCCACCTCCCTGGGAAGAGATTTCTGGATCTGCAATTAACTGTGAGGAAGAAACATGTTTATTAAACATTTACATGTGTCCATGTTGGCTTGCTTTCGCATAGTTTTTCAACCACAGAAGACAAATGAGATTATTCGAATTAAAAGATGAGGAGTCCTAGGCTCAGAAGGGTACATAAACTTGAGCTGGGGGACTCAGACCTGGCCAATCCAGGCAGCTCTGATCCTTAAGCAAAGGGACTGCCTCTGTACCAAACTGACCATGGTCACTGGGCGGTGTGGTAGCCCAACAGAGCCACTCTATCCTAAACAGTCTCCCAGGGAGTTACCCCAGTGAACATCCTTCGAGGAGCCAATCTGTGGCCACAGGGAGGAACATAGCCAAGAAAATTCTTTGAAGAAAAAGCAATGACCACCCCCAGCGTGTTACTGTCACAGTGATGCATGAGGCCAGCTCAGGGCCCTGCAAAACCACCCTCTGATCTGGTGAAGATGCCTACTAATGGGTCAGATTACAGGCCTAACTTAATTGCTGTTTTTAATCTTCATTATTGAGGAGAAAGCAGTGGGTTGACCCTCAGAATTTCTTTTCCCCATGCCAGGAGATGACCATCAGGCTCCGTGGGGCCACATCCAGTACCTAGTGGCCTTGTCCTCTCACTCCAGCGCCACCTGGACTTTTCTCTTAGGATAATGCAAGAAACTTCCTCCTTACTTTTCTTTTTCTTCTTCTTTTGTTTTAATTTTATAAACATTTAAGAGTTCTACCTTTCATTTTCTAGGACTTTTTTTTGAGATATAATTGACATACAATAAACTGCATATATTTAAAGCATACAATTTGATTTTTTTTCTTATTAGTAATGTATATATGGCAATCCCAATCTCCCAATTCATCCCACCCCAACCTCTGCCTGCCCCTGCCGCCACTTTCCCCCTTTGGTGTCCATATGTTTGTTCTCTACATCTATGTCTCTATTTCTGCCTTGCAAAGCGGTTGATCTGCACCATTTTTCTAGATTCCGCATGTATGCATTAATATACAATATTTGTTTTTCTTTTTCTGATTTACTTCACTCTGTACGACAGTCTCTAAGCTTCCTTACTTTTCATGAAAAAATCTTTTTTATTTCTCTTGATAGCCCTTCCCCTCCCCCTACCTCTTATACTTTTCAGCTTGGCTCACACTTTATTTTTAGGATACCAATACCAACAAATCACTTTTTGATTTCCATGGCAACTTGCTAAACACAAATTTGTTGATAAAATAACCCACAAGCGCATATGTTGGTGGTAATTGGGTGGGGGAAACGGCCTCCAATAACAGTCAGCTCTGGGACCTGTGCTGACCTGCTGGGAAATGCAGACTGTTAGAAAGTCAGGCCTCTCAGATCAGGAGTCTAGCCTTGTGATTTCAATTGCTCAAAGGAAGAAAATCATGAATTTGGAAAAATACAGCTTAGAGTAGACACAACCAGGGAAGGAGGACTAAAGGACATTGCATGACAATGAGTAAGGAAGGTCTGGAGTATAGTAGAAAGTAGCTATGAGAGGATGAGGAACTTATGAGATCAAAAACAAAATCCTCGAAGAACTCAACTCGAAATACCCAGGTTCGGTGAATCCATCTGTAAATCAGCTTCTCTATTTTTCTGGCTCTGTGTAATATGACCTCTAATTCAGCACAGTCAGCCAGTATTCCCCTCTATCCTGAGAGAGTATTGAGGAGGGGTATCCCATGGAATCACAAGAAACTATCTGGTCTAATAGCCTAGTTCCTCTTGAGAGAAAATGAAGGCCCATAGAGATGAAGTGATTTGTATGTCATAGAACTATCCTGTGACAAAGATGGAGCTGGAGTCTGTGTTTCTGAACTTCAAGTTCAGATGTGTTTAATAAATGTATCCACCCACTTATCCATCCACCCATCCATCCATCTCCCCATCCACCCATTCACCCTTCCTTCCTTCCTTCCATCAATCTATCCATCCACCCAACAAACCAACAATCCTTTCCTAAACTTAAAGAGCTAGAATTCTAACATACCCTGAATGAAGATTTATGATTGGTTTGTTGCTATTTTATAGCTGGCACTAAATTATGTTTATAATCTCCTGGTCCCTTATTCAACATGAGCCCATGGCACCTCCCAAAAGGACCTTCTATCCATCAAAAGACGAATGGATAAATAAAATGTGGTCTATCCACACAATGAAACATTACCCAGGCATATAAAGGAATGAAGTTCTGGTCCATGCTACAATGTGGGTGAACCCTGAAACATGCTAAGTGAAAGAAGCTAGATATGAAAGATGACATATTGTATGATTCCATTTATATGAAATATCTAGAATAGGTAAATCCATAGAGGCAGAATGCATATTGGTGGTTACCAGGGGCTTGGGGAGGGGGAGGAGAATGAGGAGGGACTGTTTAATAGGTACAAGATTTTCTTTTGGGGTAATAAAACACATCTGGTACTTAACGTAGCAGGTAGTTGCACATCATTGTGAATGTACTGAATGCCACTGAAATGTACACTTTAAAATGGTAAATCTTATGTATGTGAATTTCACCTCTAATTTTTAAAAAAGGACTTTTTATTCCTAGGTTCTGGGCTGGGGGAGGGGTGCATGAGAAGGGAGTACATCCCCTAGGCTACAAGGAGGAAGCTCTATGTGACCGCTTCTGTACCTCCCAAACAGAGTGGCTGATTTTCCTACAGAAAGGGCACCCTAAAACCAAAAGGGCCTTCCCTGACAGGGTCCTGACTTCTGTGGGACCTGTGGTCCAGGCCCCAACAGAGGGATTTGATGGGCTCTTCCCAGTATTTACCCAGAGCTCCTGTCATAGCCTCACCAGAGGCAAGACTGCAGGAAGCAAAGCGAGGAGGGGCCACAGACCCTGAATTTAAAAGAGAAATCTGAATTTTAAAACTCAACAGCTTTAGTTGCTGCCACTATTTTTAATAGATTCTTATCCCTTATGCATCCAATTATTATCATTGTCACCAGCACATGGGGGAAATTTCAACGTGCCTGTTAAAAATGTCAAGTTTATTAGCCACTCACTCAAAGCTCAGTTAATTTTGTTGTTTTGTTCTCTACTCCCCCCTACTTTTATTTAATTAATTTATTTCTTGGTGCATGCGCATGGCTAATCTAAACATATGGACAAACTTTTCTCCACTGGTTTTAAAATACTTTCATGAATTGTGCAGAGGCTTGTAACTGGAATGAGTGCTGATGGGGGGGAAGGGACACCTGTTAGTTCTGCGCAGGATGACACCTGCTGGGCCTGCCCCTGGTGAGAACAATTCCCTTCTCTCCAGTCGATATGAATTGCAAGGCTCTTGGCTTCGAGATTTGGTTTCCCTTTTCTTTTTATTTGGAGGAATTACTTCCTCTTCCTGACAGATGGTCTCTTCAGGGAGTTCAAATGAGTCATTATTGACCTTGGGCCTCCAAAGAGGCTCTCTGTTTAATGTGCACACTCTTCCTCTTTGGATGGTGACTTCTTCCTCATCCTCATTGCCTTTCCTGGTAGAGCGTTTAAAAAAAATAAATAAAAGCAAAAAAACACCAAGAGTGAAGAGACTCAAGACATGCTGTTCTCCTGCTTTGGCTCAACTTCCAAAGAATGCAATAAATACTTTTGGGCACCCGAGGATCAGCCAGCTTGTTCAGGCATGGAAAAAAGTCCAATGGTCAGCTGTCATACCTGTCACTCCTTCACCAGCCAGGGTCAGATAGAGCTGGGGGTGTACCAGGCACCTTTCTCCAGAAGCTTTCTAAGCACTTAAGTCCGCTCACTGTAAGGCTGATAGCTCTGATGTCTGCTCTGCATCCTGTAAGGGCCACAGAATCCTTAGCGCATTGGTGTGGAATAGCAACTCCCAAGACAAGCTCCAGGAGAGGAGTCAGTGACTTTAAGGTGATTCATCAGATGCCAATTCTCTATTACAGGGTCTCCCTGGAAATCATGGTTTTTTTTCTACTTTATGTGTGTAATCTAATGTTCTTTTCTCATTTTTAAGTTGGGGGCATAGCTAGTTCATTTTTAACCTTTTTTTCTTTTCTGATGTAAGTTTCAAAGCTAGAAATTTCACTCTAATTACTGTGTTAGCTATACCCCACAGTTTTGATATGTGGTATTTTTGTTATGTCATTTCTAAATTTTTATTTCATTATGATTTTTATTTTACTTTTTATTGTTTAAAAATGTGTTTTCATTTTCTAAATGTGTGGTCTCTTATTAGTTCCCTTTTTGTTACTGATTTCTAACTTAATTGCATGTAATTGTCAGATAATGTGATTGCATAAAACTAATATTTCTTGAGACTTGCTTTATGGCCTAGAAACTCATCAGTATTTTGTAAATAGTCCATGGGTGCTTGAAAAGCATGCATTCCCCATTTAGTGGATGCAATATTCTGTATGTATCCATTAGATCAATCTTTTAATTGTGTTGTTCAAGCCTTACCAATCATTTTGTCTGCTGCATATATCAATTACCTAGAGAAGTATGTCAAAATTTCCCATTCGATGATGGATTTGTCAATATCTTCCAGCAATTCCTTCAGGCTTTAACTTTATTGCGATTGTGGATATATTTAGATTTATTACTACCATTTTTATCTGGTGCTTTTATTTTTTTGTTTTTTACATTGATTATTTAGATACCTATGCTATTTTTTTTGGTCTTTTATCCCCTATTTATTTATTGAGATTAAAACTTTACTTTTTTAAAGCAGTTTACAGTTCATAGCAAAATTGAGAAAAAAGTACAGAAATATCCTGCATACTCCCTGCCCCCACACATGCACAGCCTCCCCCACTATCAACATCTCCCACCAGAGTGGTACATTTATTACAACTGAGAACCTGCACTGACGCATCATTATCACCCAAAGTCCATAATTTACATTAGGGTTCACTCTTGGTGCCGTACATGCAGTAGGTTTGGACAAAAGTATAAAGACCTGTATTTATCATTAGACTGAAGTACTTTTAATACATTTATACGTTCATTTTATTCCCTCTATCAGTTTGAAAATTATGTCTTATGTGTTTATTCTTTTAGTGGTTGCCCTAGATATTTTAATGTGCAAACAATTTAATGTCTAAAATTAATCGGTATCTTTACCTTCCTCCACCCAAATTTGAGAGCTTTAGAGTGCTTTCACTCTCCTCACCTCTTTTCCAGCTAATATACTATTTTTGTGTAGTATGTTGAGTTTTAGCTGTGTGTAACCTCACAATGCAGACATTGTTATTTTTGTTGCTTTAGTCAATCCATGTTTATTTAGACTTATCCACTGATTTACAATATTGTGTTTCATCATTCCTTCCTCATCTTAGACATTCCACCTAGGATCATTTTCCTTCTGCCTAATGTACATTCTTTTAGAATTTCTGTTAGTGAGAGTCATTTGTCTGAAAATATAGGTGTGTCAGCCTCCTTCTCAAAAGATGACTTCACTAGTTATAGAATTCAAGTGATTCTCTCAGGGTAGTGAAGATATTTATCCAGCTATTTTCTGACTTTCACTGTTACTGGTGAAAAGCCAGCTACTTGTCTAATAATCATGACTTTAAATGTAACCTCTCTTTTCTCGATGACTTTTTAAAAATTAAAATATAACATATTTTTTACTTTAAAGTGAATAAATCACAAATGTACAGCCTGCTGAATTTTTAAAAAGTGAATACACTCATGTAATCATTGCTTGGAGTTAGAAATGAAAATAAAACCTTATCAGTACTCTAGAAGCCTTCCTTGATCATGTACCCGTCTCCTCAAGGACAAGTACTATTTTCTCATCTGTCTTCATAAATTAGTTTTGCCTATTTCTGATTTAATATTTCTTTTCTCTTTGTCTTTGGTGTTTTTCAGATTCACTCTGCTTTGTCTAGATGAGGATTTCATCTTATATATTCTGCTCAGCATTTGCTGGAGCTGAAGTCTGGTGTCCTTTAACAATTCTGGGAAACTCTTAGATGTTCTCTTCCACTATTGCCTCTTCCTCATTTCTTCACTCCAGTCAATTTGGTGAATATTACAACTTTTTATCCTAGATCTCCTGTCTCAACTTTTATTCCATACTGTTTACCTTTGTCTCTCTGGGTTACATTCTTTTCTTTTTTTTTTAACTCTTTATTGGAATATACTTGCTTTACACTCTCGTACCAGTTTTTGAGGTACACCAAAATAAATCAGCTGTATTTATACATGTGTCCCCATATCCCCTCCCTCCCGCGACTCCCTCCCCCCCCGTCCTGACCCTCTAAGGCATCTCCCATCATCAAGTTGTTCTCCTTTTGTTATACAGCAACTTCCCATTAGCTATCTATTTTACAGTTGGTAGTGTAAATATGTCTATGCTACTCTTTCACTTCATCCGAGCTTCCCCTTCGCCCCTCACCCCAGCCCTGTGTCCTCAAGTCCATTCTCTACTTCTGTATCTCCACTCTTTCCTATCACTGGGTTCAACAGTACCATTTCTTCAGATTCCATATATGTGTGTTAGCATACAGTATTTGTTTTTCTCTTTCTGGCTTACTTCACTCTGTATGACAGACTCTGCGTCTATCCACCTCAAGACGTATAGCTCCATCTCATTCCTTTTTATGGCTGAGTAATATTCCATTGTATATATATGCCACATCTTCTTTATCCATTCATCTGTTGATGGGCATTTGGGTTGTTTCCATGTCCTGGCTATTGTAAATAGTGCTACAATGAGCATTATGGTACATGTTTCTCTTTGGATTATGGTTTACTCTGGGTATATGCCGGTAGTGGGATTACTGGGTCATATGGTAGTTCCATTTTTAGTTTTTGAAGGAACCTCCAAACTGTTTTCCATAGTGGCTATACCAGCTTACATTCCTACCAACAGTGCAGGAGAGTTTCCTATTTTCCACACCCTCTCCAACATTTATTGTTTCTAGATTTTTTGATGATGGCCATACTGACTGGTGTGAGGTGATACCTCATTGTGGCTTTGACTGGCATTTCTCTAATCATTAGTGATGTTGAGCATCTTCTCTGGTGTTTGTTGGCCATCTGTATGTCTTCTTTGGAGAAATGTCTATTTAGGTCTTCTGCCCATTTGTGGATTGGGTTATTTGCTTTTTTGGTATGAAGCTGCATGAGCTGCTTGTATATTTTGGAGGTTAATCCTTTGTTCGTTGCTTCATTGGCAAGTATTTTCTCCCATTCTGAGGGTTGTCTTCTTGTCTTGTTTATGGTTTCTTTCGCTGTGCAAAAGCTTTTAAGTTTCATGAGGTCCCATTTGTTTATTCTTGATTTTATTTCCATGATTCTAGGAGGTGGGTCCAAAAGGATCTTGCTTTGATGTATGTCACAGAGTGTTCTGCCTATGTTTTCCTCTAGGAGTTTTATAGTGTCTGGCCTTACATGCAGGTCTTTAATCCATTTGGAGTTTATTTTTGTGTATGGTGTTAGGAAGTGTTCTAATTTCATTCTTTTACATGTAGCTGTCCAATTTTCCCAGCACCACCTATTGAAGAGGCTGTCTTTTTTCCATTGTATTTTCTTGCCTCCTTTGTCAAAGATAAGGTGCCCATATGTGTGTGGGTTTACCTCTGGGTTCTCTATTCTGCTCCATTGATCTACCTTTCTATTTTTGTGCCAGTACCATACTGTCTTGATCACTGTGGCCTTGTAGTATAGTTTGAAGTCAGGAAGCCTAATTCCACCAGCTCCATCTTTCCTTCTCAAGATTGCTTTGGCTATTTGGGGTCTTTTGCATTTCCATACAAATCATAAGATTTCTTGTTCTAGTTCTGTGAAAAATGCCATTGGTAATTTGATAGGGATTGCGTTGAATCTGTAATTTGCTTTGGGTAAGATAGTCATTTTCACAATGTTGATTCTTCCAATCCAAGAACATGGTATGTCCCTCCATCTGTTTGTATCATCTTTGATTTCTTTCATCAGTGTCTTCTAGTTTTCTGCATACAGGTCTTTTGCCTCCTTAGGCAGATTTATTCCTAGGTATTTTATTCTTTTTGTTGCATTGGTAAATGGAAGAGTTTCCTTAATTTCTCTTTCTGCTCTTTCATTGTTAGTGTATAGGAATGCAAGAGATTTCTGTGCATTAATTTTATATCCTGCTACTTACTAAATTCATCGATTAGTGCTAGCAGTTTTCTGGTAGAGTCTTTAGGGTTTGCTATGTATAACATCATGTCATCTGCAAAGAGGGACAATTTTACTTCTTCTTTTCCAGTTTGGATTCCTCTTATTTCTTTTTCTCCTCTGATTGCTGTGGCTAAAACTTCCAAAACTATGTTGAATAATAGTGGTGAGAGTGGACACCCTTGTCTTGTTCCTGTCCTTAGAGGGAATGCTTTCAGTTTTTCACCATTTAGGACGATGTTGGCTGTTGGTTTCTCATATATGGCTTTTATTATGTTGAGGTAATTTCCTTCTATGCCCATTTTCTGGAGAGTTTTTTTTTATCATAAATGGATGTTGAATTTTGTCAAAAGCTTTTTCTGTGTCTATTGAGATGATTATATGGTTTTTATCCTTCAATTTGTTAATATGGTGTATCACATTGATTGATTTGCATATATTGAAGAATCCTTGCATCCAAGGGATAAACCCCACTTGATCATAGTGTACGATCTTTTTAATGTGCTGTTGGATTCTGTTAGCTAGTATTTTGCTGAGGATTTTTGCATCTATATTCATTAGTGCTCTTGGCCTGTAATTTTCTTTTTTGGTGATATATTTGCCTGGTTTTGGTATCAGGGTGATGCTGGCCTCATAGAATGAGTTTGGGAGTGTTCCTCCTTCTGCTCTACTTTGGAAGAGTTTGAGAAGGATAGGTGTTAGCTCTTCTCGAAATGTTTGATAGAATTTGCCTGTGAAGCCATCTGGGCCTGGGCTTTTGTTTGTTGGGAGATTTTGAATCACAGTCTCAATTTCTGTACTTGTGATTGGTCTGTTCATATGTTCTATTTATTCCTGGTTCAGTTTTGGAAGATTGTACTTTTCTAAGAATTTATCTATTTCTTCCAGGTTATCCAATTTATTGGCATATAGTTTTTTGTAGTAGTCTCTCATGATCTTTTGTATTTCTGTGGTGTTCATTGTTACTTCTCCTTTTTCATTTCTAATTCTGTTGATTTGCATCTTCTCCCTTTTTTTCCTGATAAGTTTGGCTAATGGTTTATCAATTTTGTTTATCTTCTCAAAGAACCAGCTTTTAGTTTTATTGATCTTTGCTAGTGTTTCCTTTGTTTCTTTTTCATTTATTTCTGCTCTGATCTTTATGATTTCTTTCCTTCTGCTCACTTTGGGGTTTTTTTGTTCTTCTTTCTCTAGTTGTTTTTGGTGTAAGGTTAGCTTGTTTATTCAATATTTTTCTTGTTTCTTGAGGTAGGACTGTATTGCTATAAACTTCCCTCTTAGGACTGCTTTTGCTGCATCCCACAAGTTTTGGGTTGCTGTGTTTTCATTGTCATTTGTTTCTAGGTATTTTTTGATTTCCTCTTTGATTTCTTTAGTGATTTCTTAGTTGCTTAATAGCATATTGTTTAGTCTCCATGTGGTTGTATTTTTTACAGTTTTTTTTTCCTGTAATTGATATCTAGTCTCATGGCATTGTGGTCAGAGAAAATACTTGATATGATTTCAATTCTTTTGAATTTACCAAGGCTTGATTTGTGACCCAAGATGTGATCTAACCTGGAGAATGTTCCGTGTACACTTGAGGAGAAAATGTATTCTGTAGTTTTTGGATGGAATGTCTTACAAATATCAATTAAGTTGAGATGGTCTAATGTGTCTTTTAAAGCTTGTGTGTCTTTATTTATTTTCTGTTTGGATGATCTGCCCATTAATGTAAGTGGGGTGTTCAGGTCTCCTACTATTATTGTTTTACTGTTGATTTCTCCTTTTATGGCTGTTAGCATTTGCCTTATGTATTGAGGTGCTCCTATGTTGGGGGCATAGATATTTACAATTGTTATATGTTCTTCTTGGATGGATCCCTTGATCATTATGGAGTGTCCTTCCTTGTCTCTTGTAATAGTCTTTACTTTAAAGTTGAATTTGTCTGATATGAGTATTGCTACTCCAGCTTTCTTTTGACTTCCATTTGCATGGAATATCTTTTTCCATCCCTTCACTTTCAGTCTATATGTGTCCCTTGGTCTGAAGTGGGTGTCTTGTAGAAAGCATATAGAAGGGTCTTGTTTTTGTATCCATTCAACCAGTCGGTGTCTTTTGGTTGGAATATTTAATTCATTTATATTTAAGGTGATTACTGACGTGTATGTTCCTATTACCATTTTCTTAATTGTTTTGGGTTTGTTTTTGTAGGTCTTTTCATTCTCTTTTGTTTCCTGCTTAGTAAAGTTCCTTTAGCAATTGTTGTAAGGCTGGTTTGGTGGTGTTGAATTCGCTTAACTTTTGCTTATCTGTAAAGCTTTTGATTTCTCCATCGAATCTGAATGAGATTCTTGCTGGGTAGAGTATTCTTGGCTGTAGGTTTTTCTCTTTCAGGACTTTCAGTACATCCTGCCACTCCCTTCTGGCCTGCAGAGTTTCTGTAGGAAGATCAGTTTTATCCTTATGGGTTTTCCCTTATATGTTATTTGTTGCTTTTCTCTTTCTGCTTTTAATATTTTTTCTTTGTGTTTAATTGTCATTAGTTTGATTAATATGTGCCTCGGTGCATTTCTCCTTGGGTTTATTCTGTATGGGAATCTCTGCACTTCTTGGGCTTGACTCATTATTTCCTTTCCCATGTTGGGGAAGCTTTCCACTATAACCTCTTCAAATATCTTCTCAGACCCTTTCTTGTTTTCTTCTTCTTCTGGGATGCCTATGATTTGAATGTTGGTGCACTTAATGTTGTCACCAAGATCTCTGAGACTGTCTTCCATTCTTTTTACTCTTTTTTCTTTTTCCTGCTCTGTGGCAGTTATCTCCCCCATTCTATCTTCCAACTCACTTATTCGTTCTTCTGCCTCAGTTATTCTGCTGTTTATACCATCTAGAGTATTTTTAATTTTGGTTATTTTATTATCTATTACTGTTTGTTTGCTCTTTAGTTCTTCTGAGTCCTTATTAACTATTTCTTGTATTTTCTCTATTTTGTTATCAAGATTTTGGATCATCTTTACTATCATTACTCTGAAATCTTTTTCAGGCAATTTTCCTATTTCCTCTTCATTTATTTGGTCTTGTGTATTTTTACCTTGTTCCTTGATTTGTGACATATTTTTTATCATCTCATTTCCCCCCACTTTGGATGGGCAGGATTGTGTTCCTGCTGGGTCTTGGTGTTAAGTTGAGAACCTCTGGGAGACCTCATGGTAAAGGATATTCCCTGGGAACTGGGTTTCCCTGTTAGTCCAATGTTTTGGACTCAGAGCTCCCACCTCAGGAGCACAGGGCTGACACTGGGCTTGTGTATAAAGATCCCACATGCTGTGTGGAGTGGGGAAAACAAACAAATAAAAAAATTAAAATAAAAAAAGATAGGAGAACAGCAGAACAATAGCAAGCTTAAAAATACAATAGTAGGAAACTAACAAATGTGTTAGAAAAAATTTAAAAAAAATTGTTGGAGCAACAACTGGAAGATAAAACAATTGCAATATCCTAAGTGAGGAGATGGGAAGAAAAAAAAAAGTCAGAAAAGGCCTTGGCTGTGGGGATGGGGCTTAGACAAGGGCGGGGGGTGGGGGTGGGGGAGGTTAGGCAATGGGCAGAGTCTACCCTTAGAGAAGGCCCTGGGGGTGGTGGGGAATGGGGCTTAGGCCCAATGAGGTAGAGGGGCCCGGAAATGCCTCTGGTCCTGGGAGCAAAGGACCAGGTTAAGGTACCAAGTGGGCTCCCTTGGCCCGAGTTGGTGGGAGAGATGCTAGGCACCTCCCCTAGTCCTCCAGTCTCAGAGGGTCCCTCCCCCTTGGATTCTCTTCTTTCCCACCCCCTCTCTCCTATTCCCCTAGAACTCTTACAGCTGCAGGGGGCACTGAAAGGTGGGAGACCAGACTCTGATGCCCAACAGGCTTCCCAGTGCCAGCTGGGCTAGGGTAACACCTGCTGCCCTTCCCCAGATCTCCCAGTCTGGTAGGGTCCCTGTCTGCCTCTCTTCCTCTCCCCCGCCTCCCCCACTCCTAGGTTCTAAGCAGCTGGAGGGGGCCCAGAGAATGAAGGACCAGGTCCGGGAGCCCAGTAGGCCTCTGGGCCAAGAGAGCAGGCGAAACGCCCTCCAACCTCCCCTGTCCCCCAATCTCAAAGCTCCCACCCCCTCCTGTCTGCCTCTCCACCTCCTTGCCCCTCCTCCCTTCTTCCACACCCCCAGGACCCAGGCAGCCCGGAGTGGGCCTTGGAGGGTGGAGGACCCCACTGGGGAGCCCAGCAGGCCCCCAAACCGGGAAGCTCAGCAGGCCCCCCGGCCTCCTGGGTGGGAGAAATCCAGTTGCAGTTTCGGATCTCCCCAGCCCCCAATGGTCCCTCCAGGCAGGAACCTCCCCCCTCACCCAACCACCCCCCAGGGGTGCCGGTCCTGTAGGCTTCCACTTCCCTACCCCCCTGACTTCCCCCAGGTCCTACCCAGTTGCTGCGGGGTTCCTGCAGTCTGCTTAAGCCTCAGGTCCCCCGCTGGCCTCCGGTAATTGTTCTATTTGTGGGGAGATGCCATCTCCGCCTCTTCCCATGCTGCCATCTTGACTCCGCCCCTCTGGGTTACATTCTAAATCTATCTTTCAATTCACTGATTCCTCCTCCAGCAGTGCTGAGTCTACTGTTTAACTGTCCATTGAGTTTTTAACTTATATTTTTCACTGAAGTTCTACTTGTTCTTTCTTCAAATGTGCTTGATCATTTGTTAAAGTCTCTTTTTCCTCTTGCATTATTTTCAAGCTTCTTTTTTTAATATCTTGAAGCATATTAAACACACATTTTATATTCCATGTCAGATAATGCTAATGTCTGAAATATTTCAAGTTCTGATTCTGCTATCTATTATTTCTGATGGATTTTAGTGACAGTGCTCTGTTTCCTTGTGTGTGTTATAATTTTTGATGATAACTTCATGTTCCTTGAAACTTCATCTGGGGAAATTCTGAAGCCACAGGTGAAATTACATTTTTCCAGAGAAAATTTGTGTTGGTATCTGCCAGGCACTTGGGAGCTATACCAAGCCAATTTCATTTGAAATTAAAACTTCTGCCTAAAGATTTGGACCACAGACTCAAATGAATGGTAACGAATCTCAGCGGAGAATTTTTTACCTTCTTTTCAACATCAAGTTAAGACTTACAAGTCTCCTTACTTTTCGCTTCTGCATAGTGAGTTTATTTTATTTTTAAATAATTTTTTATTTTAAAATCATTTCATATTTACAGAAAGGTTTCAAAAACAATACAGAGAGTTCTCATATACTCTGTACCCATTTTCCCTTATTGTTAACATATTTGTATGGTAGGGACATTTGTCAAAATTAAAGAACCAATATTGATAGATTATTATTAACTAAAGTCCATGTTTTATTCATTTTACCTTAGTTTTTATCTAATCTGTTCCAGGGTCCCATCCAGGATACTGTATTACATTTAGTCATCATGTCTCTTTAGGTTCCTTTGGCTGTGATGGTTTCTCAGACTTTCCTCATTTTTGATGACCTTAACCTTTTTGAAGAGTACTGGTAAGGTATTTTGTAGAATGTTCCTCTACTGAGATCTGTCTGACTTTTTTTCCCTTTTTTTTCATGATTAGACTGCAGTTATGGGTTTGAAAGAGGAAGACCACGAAACAATCTTACTTTTTATTCATTCTTTCACTTAGGCTATAGCCCTTTGTGGTCTCACTTTCCTGCAGTCTTCTAGGTAGATAGCCCATTGTGGGTGAGCCCTAGGCTATATCTCCTGATTGCTGAGTTCTCAGCAGCCACCAAGACAGAAGCTTAGAGTTCCAGGGGGTGGCAGGTATTCCAGCTCAGGCTCTTGCTTCCCTCCCAGGATGGTGACTTTCAATTTGGTTTTGGCCAAAGTGACCTGCAGAATCCTCACTTTTTTTTTTCTAACTAGTTCAGCAATTCACATAGTAACGTGTTCTTATATAATTTACCCAGCTCTTGATGCTGTTTTCACTGGGAGAGTTATACAGGAGCTCATACTGCTGGAAGTGAAAATTGAGAGAAGTCTGATCCTACATGAAGCTTCAGCCTCATCTCTTACCACATCTCACTCTCCATTTATTAATGAACCTGTACTGAGCATGTATTAGGGGCTAGCATTTTGTTAGGCACCAGAGAACAATTGATGTACAGCCTCTGTCTTTATGCAGCTGACAATCTAGCCGGGAAGCAGCATGTGCTGGAACAGCACCATGGAGAAGCCATCAGGACAGTGTGGGTGGAGCACAGAAAGCAAGGCAGAGAATGCCGAGAGAGAGAGAGCTGGAGGAGTAGGGAGGGATCAGGCCAGGAAAGCCTTGCGGGCCATGCTAGAATGTTAGATTTGGTCCTAAGAGCACTGGGAAGCCACTGAAGGTGTTTTGATCCCAAAGTGTGACAGTGATCCAAGGAGCTTTTCAAAAGACCTCTCCAGGTTCTGGACAGGATATATTGGACTTTGGGCTGAAAAACTAGTGATGGGGCTGTCATATCAGCCCAGATGACACAGTGAAAATAGGAAGAAGTGGACTTGGAGAAATGCTTAAGAAGTAGAATGTATAGGCCTTGGTGATGGTTTGAACATGGGGAATAAGGAACAGAGAGGATCAATGGCTATGCCCGGGTCTCTGAATAGAGCAACTGGAAGGACAGTGACATCATTACTTGAGAAAAGAACACTGGGGACAGGGGTGCAGGTTTGTTGGGAAACCAGGGTGTTCAGCTTATAACACATTTACTCTAAGGTACCTTTGAGGCATCTAGAAGGAGGCATCGTATAGGTGGAGGTTGAGGTCCAGAATGCAGAGGTGAAGTCAGAGCTAGGGATAGAAATGTGTGAATCCTGCTGGAGGTTCTGGGGCCAAGGGAATTGGGGGTAGAGAGACTGGTGAGTCAGAGTGAAGGACAGGGGAGGGAACTGATCATCACTCGCCCAGAGAGGAGGCACAGGGGACAGAGGCTCATGGGACTCTTCTTCATGGTCTCTCCAAATGCTGAGAGAGGGCGGATTTTGGTCTCAAATATATATAACACCATATGACTTACAAAGCCCTTTCTGGGATGTGATCTTACTGGAAGCTGGTCTTTTTTCTCCTGTTGGTACCACTCTCTTCCTGGCTTTCTCTGCTGTAATCATGGTATTTCTCCTTTTAGTCTAATGCACCATAAACCTTCTTGCCTCAGGACCTGTGCCTTAGGAAACTAAGGCCGCAAGAAATTAAGAGAGTTCCTCAGGCACAGCCATGTAGCCTGGATCTGATACCAAACCTTCTGGATTTTCTATGATCCCTGGGAGCATCCTTGAGTCATCTTTCCTTTAACAAGGTGAGCTGATCAACTGCTGAATTCAGACAATTGGTTCCTTCAGGGAGAGTTTGAGAACTGGTGTGTGTGTGGGGTTGGGTGGCGGGGGGATGGAGTGGGGCCTCTGGCATTGCCAAAGTCTGAGCAGGTTGGGAGGGGTGGTAGGAGACCGTGGGTTGGGCCTGGGGAGGAAGAATATGTATCTTCATGTGTGTGAGGAGGTGAGGGGGAAGGGGTAGAGGAGGGGCAGGGTGATATAGGACAGACAGTAAGAGGTCTCCAAAGATAAGATTTGTCTCACTGATCCTTTTTCAAGGACAGAGTGCACCAGGTCAGAAGGCACCTCTACCTTGAGATAGGTCCAAGGGCCTGGGAAGCAAACTTGACTTGATGCAGTGGACTCTCAAAGCAGGTAATCAAGGCCAAATGCCCCTCTGGAAGTGTTTCCCACATTGCATTCCAGTCTGATGGAATCACGTGATCCACTCGAGCATCTAGGTGTATAAAAACTGAGAAAAGGCCTTCTGAGCAATCGTGGAAAGTGGGCCTGTATTCTCTCGGTGGTCCCCCTGCAGCTCACAGGAGAGGCTGGGCAAGAAGTGAGCTCTGCAGGGCTAGTGTCCACCTCTATCCTCTCTTCCTAACCTCATGAGACCCACTATTCTGACTCCGCTCAAAGTCTAGTCTCGTCCATTCACTCAAGAGATACTTGCTGAGCAGCTGTTATATGCCAAGCACTGTGGGATACCAAGGTGACCCAAATATGAGTCTTTCCCTCTACGAAACTAGAAGAAGGAGCAAGACAAGAACCCCAGTGGAGGTCACATTCAGAACGTGAGAGGCACCCAAAAAGGGATACAGAAGCTCCGAAGAAGTTTAAGAAAACTTTACATCTTCTCTCCCTCCCTTCCTTCTTCCGTTCAACAAGTATTTCTTGGACTTTATTGACCACAAATGCATGGTGAACAAAAGTGTGGGCTCAGGCCAGGCTGCCTACAATTTATTACTATCTCCTACCCCCACCAATTCTAGCTGGTGACAACAGGTAAGTGACTTAATGTCCCTGTGTCTCAGTCTTCTCATTTGGAAACTGAAGATAATAGTGTTGATCCCATGGGATGAATGTGAGGATTAGATGAGTTAATACATGTCAATGTTTAGCTGGATATAGAATGTCTCCTGGCATATAGCCGCCCTCAGAGCCTGATGGGAGCTAAGATGATGACACCGTGACAACAGTGATGCCAGTGGTGTGACAGGCACTAGGGGTGCAGCCAGGAACACAGTGGATAGATAGGTAAGGTCCGTGTTCCTCTTGCTTCCAGACTGGGGCAAAGGAAGGAGAGAAGTGGGAATCAGGGAAAGGCTTCCTGGAGAATCTGTCTTTGAACTGAGCAGGTTCTGGAGCCGTATGATGGAGTCCCAGCATGTTTCAAGCCGGAGTAAATGTTTGGAGGCCGAAAGGAGGACGTAAGTGTACAGAGAGTGGAGCCTGGGATCCTGTCAAAGAAATAGGCCAAGGTGTTAGGAACGGACTCCGTAGCCCAAGCCTGGGCCCTTTTCACACAGCAGGGACAGACAATTAGTGATTCCGTCCAACAGCCAGTTTTTCATCTGCAACAACTGGTTTAGGACCCACTCACCCTCCTCCAAGTCCGCAAGCATCAGCTTAGCTTGGAGGTAACACACGCTGAAAGTGACGGAGCCCTGCACCCCACCCTGCCCAGCCCAACAAAGAAGGAGATTCAGAGCCCCGGCAACAACCCCCACCCTCAAACTCCCTTTCCCCGTGGGCTGCCTGAGGCAGGAAGTCCCTCTTCTCCACAGGAACTGTACGGCTTCACCCGGGCTGCCCCACCCAGCGGGAGAAGGCCTGGATTTCTCCACCTCTAAAGGCCTGCCTCTCTCCTGCGGCCCGGGTTTGGGTGGCAGCAGGCTGAGGGCTCAGACTGGCCTGCGTGGGCACCCTGGCTTTGCTGTGCGCTGTCTTGAGCAAGCCTCCTTGAGCTTCCATGTCTCCATAGAAAACAGAGATAATAATAGCACCGCACAGGCCAGCTCTGAATGTCAAATGAATAAACACATATGGAGACCATGGTGCTGAGTAGATGCTCCGTCCACGCCGCGTTCTCTCCCTTCCTCAGGGCTCTCAGCCTCCTGGAAGGCGACGCTTGCCGCCTAAATCGCCCTTCACTTTCAGACCTGGCCGTCAGTGTGGGACAAGGGACTGAGGCTCTCAGAAAAGAAAGAAAACAGCCAGCCGTTACATCACCTCTCCTTCTTCCTCCAGGAGGCTTGCTGAGGTAGCCACGTGACGTGTGTCAGGGTAAGATCTACCTGGGCTGAAATGGCCAGATGGGGAACACTGCACTCCCCATCTCCCCTCTAGATCAGCAAGTGACCTAGATGGTTATTTAACATTGAGGATTAGCTGATTGAAAGGTTTACTATGCTACGCCTCCCAAGGGTACTTCCGTTCAATAGAGCAAACCATCCTAAGGTGAAGTAACTCCAGCGTGGGTTCTGACGTCCATGGGCTGAGGACTTCCTACACCTAGGAAGAGGGCTGCCGAGGGTCCTGCCCTCTGATGCCCAGCCCCGTCTCCTCCACGCGTACTTCCTGCCTCGAGGACCTCCCACCACAGGGATGCAGCTGCCAGAGGCCCAGAAGCCGCACTCTGAAATCTACAGCCAACTTTGCATCCAGGCATGTCGTTTCCCACAAGCCGCTCCTGCCCGGTGGCCGAGCCCAGTGGAGATACTGAGGCAGACCCATTCCTGGGAGAGAGGCGACTCCTTTATCAGTGGCTTTGGCTCAAGGACTCCCCAGTAGCTTTGTCAAACCATCCTTAGAGTGCTTGGCAGTCCACCTGGCCAGGTGGACTCTCCTTCCCTCCTTCACTCGAGGTCAGATTACATCGCCATCCGACAGCTCTCCCCACCTCTCCAGCTCACTCCACTATCACCATGGCTTTCTTTCATGTAAGCAATTTCCCCAACAAAATCCTTCCACCTTCAACCTCAGGGGCCCCAGATGAACACCTCCCCCACACCCCTTTTCTAGCAATGTCCTGCTAATGCTCTGTATCTTTAAACACACCTGGAGTTCACTTTCCAGTAGCTGGGCCTGATGAAAGTCTCTGACCAGGTATAACTAGGAGGTAACATCTTCTAGAGTACTTGCAAGGGTCTCAGCCAAAAAACAGATACATTAGAAGAATGTTTATCCAGCATGTCTGGATCTCACCTACTTTTGATAACTAACATTTCTGCAGTTTAGAAATGTTAATTGCTACAGCACACAATACTCTAAAAACCCAAAGAGAAATAAAACCAAATATATTTTGGCCTATGTTATCTCATTTAAGATGTGATATAAAGTATGATATGAAATAAAATAATTTGATGGGTGTATGTGCTTTGTCAAACCTATTATATAATATAAACATATGGTGTAAATGGACGAAACGTCATTTGAGAATAATTCCATGCTCCCAGTTGTGAGCCCCCAAGAGGCCTCCTGTTATGGTTTCTTCCAAGGGAACCAGAGGCTGAGTCTAGAAGCAGTCAGATGGCCAACATGTCAGAGGGACAAGCTTCTAGGAAGGGAGCCAGAGGTGGTCTTGGGGTGGGCAGGGCACTGGGGGTGTAACTGAGCCCAGAGCAGCCCCTAGACACAGAGCTGACTCACATGCTCTACGGAGCAGCCTGCAGGTGTATAGATGCACCCAGAAGCCAGACAGTGAAGACCCAGGCCTAAGGCCATCTCTTTCTCAGAGGCGCCCCAGTCTTCCAGCTACAAGTGCTCCAAGCTCCTCCCAGTTCACTACCTAGGCCTTGCATGTCAGGGGCCCTGCATGTTCTGTGGCTCTTTAGATCTGGCTTTCCTCCAATGCTCACCTCCTCCTCAAGGGCCAGGGCTATGACTGGCCCATCGCTCAGGGCTCAGCACCATGACTCGGGAGCAGTGCACAGCACACAGGCGAGTCCAAACCCACCACACAACGCAAAGTCTCCCTGCCAGGTCTCTCTGGATTTGAACCTGCTGCCATTGGCCCTTGTTCTGCATTTTGGAAATGTGGAGAAAACTTGAATCCCATGAATAGAATGTTATTTGGTCTTACAAGTTGTGTGTGTGTGTGTGTGTGTGTGTGTGTTTTTCCAGCTCTGTGTTGTAATAAATTGTCTGGTGAATCCTTGGATGTGGGATGATATTCAAACCCTTTAGACTAATGAATTGTTGTTTGCAAATGATACAGTTGCTTTTGGTTTAGTGAGTGGATCCTATCCTAATAGACTCTTAAGATGGCCATTTGATTCTTTAGCAGGGAGAGCGGTACTGACAGCCTTCTATTTCTGTTTTTTGCTTTTGCTTTTGGAGGCTTCTTGACCCTGTACCAAAGCTCAGGAAACTCAGTGATGAAGTCTGGCATTGGGTAATTGTTGGAAAAGTCTGCCCTCCAGTTAGCATCCCTGCACTTGTGAGGGAATCCTAAGAAAATGTACTCCCTCTCTCTTTCCTGCGACAACCTGGAGATGCAGATGGGCGACGAGCTGCCTATGCTTCTAAATGTTGAGATTCCATCAAGAACTTAAGTACAAGAACCTATTACTTTATGAAATAGGACTGCTCTAAAAAAGTTACACATAAATCTGATTGTGTTCAGGAGGAGAGATGGGCAGATTCGGTCAAATTGGATTTTAAATGTATTAAAGGCTCTGAGTATTTGAGAGAACCCTAGGGTGATGCTTAGAAGAGAGAGGAAACTTATGGAGCGAAAATAACCAACGCTGGAATTCTGCTTGGTTCATTTGCTCGTTCATTTAATCACAGAATGAACCTTCGTAAGGCACCAACTATGTGCTCGGCATTATTCCAGTGACCTGTGACACAAAGACAGATAAGCCACCTGCTGTATTTTTTAAGGCAGGGAATGTGCTCAGGACACAATGGAACCTGAGTCCTAGAACACCTACGTCTATGCTGGCACAGGCATCCATTAGAACAGACCAACGCCCAACCCTCAAGCTTGACCAGCTTGTCCCCTGCTTGGTAAGAGCCCTCTGATAAGTCCCTGAACTGGCAATTCCTGCTCCTGAGGTCTGATGGAGCCATGTCCCTCTCCTTCTGTTGACATTGCCTTGCCTTTGTGATAACAATGACATTAAAGAAACACACAGAGAAGGAGCATTAGGGAAGCTTTGATGGGAGAGAGGAGACCACTGCAGCATCGAGTGAAAAGTTATTCCAAGCACAAGGGGCAGGAAGAACTCGCCTTCTTTCCAAAAGCACAGTCTTTTCTTTCATCCTCTGAAGAGGTTTGTCTCCCTCTTCCTCACCTGCCCCTTCTCCCCATCATCTCTCCACTCCCTCTTCCTGCCGCCTCCAACCTGTGGCTCCAGGAAAATCAAGTGTCTCTGAGGTCAGCTCTCCAGGGCCATGGAGAAAGCACATGAAGGTGATCCTTTCCTTCTTGGGATTACAGCTGGAGGCTGCTTGACATATGCTGGCTTCACGGCGCACGGGAGATGGCTGTGTTAAGCTGTAACAACAGCGCTCCACGCCACCAGGTAGCAAATGGATTTCGGTTCCGCTTTAATTTCTAACGAACGGCCATGCCTAGGCCACATCCATCAGCAGGAGACCATCGCGCCGCATTAACAGCCTTGTTTAATGGCTGCCTTCCTGCTTATCACAACTCAGCCTGATTAAATTGTTATATAAAGAGAAATGCTTTGCAATAAATATCTTTTGGGAATTTCAATCAGGTTCCAAGGCTACCATTGCTGAGTCATGGTTCTTTTCTTCTCAGTTAAGGTTTTCATCAGCCCTGGCAAGGGTGGACTTTGGGGAGAAGGACTGATTGGTTTCGGGGGCACAGACAGGTGGGAAGGTTAGATATATAAACACCAGCATCAGGTGGGAGGTTTCCAGGCTTAGCTAGGAGTCGGAACCAGCCAGAGGTCCCTCTCACTCTCCCGCCCTTATTCCTGAGTCTGTGAGTGAAGTCCCTTCTCTGTGCTGGGAAGGGGGAAAAATATGTGAGCCATGGTGGGCCCCGCTCTGCTTACTCTGTGTCCCCTCCAGCCTCTTCCCTTCACTGGCCAAGCCAGAGGTGGGACGTTCAGAAGGAAGCCAGAAGCCCAGGGTTGGGGAACAAGGTGCTATGTGCTTGCAGGCTTTCCAGACCTCTGTAAGCATGTTTTTGGTGTTACTATGCATCGGGCCCTCTTCCAGGTACCTTATGAGCTGTAACCTGTGTAATCCTCACAAGGACCCAATGAGCTTGGCAACTTCATCTCTACTTTAGACATGCAAAGGGAGGCAACAAAGGGATGAAATGAGTTGACCAATTCACATAGCTGAGCACGGGCACAGCCGGCACTTGCCCCCAGTAGTCTGCTCCGGAGCCACACCCTGGACTTGCACAGGATACGGCCAAGCATGGTGCGGTAGCGAGCGCTTTTGACTGCCCACCTACTCAACTGTGTGCTGAGCATGTTACAGGGTATTGGAAGCTGAAGATGATTAGATGTGGTTCATGCCTGAAAAGAATTGATGATACAGTTGGGGCAGGAAAACACACCTGTGAAGTGGCTCAAAAACAATTAAAAAGGATACCCTTAACAGTCAAGCAAACAAACCCAAAAATAAACAAATAAACTATACACATATCTGAGCACCTCTGATCTCAGAAAGCAAAAAGGCATGCTCCTCTCCAGGCCAGACTTAGAGGGGGTAAAAAGCCTGTGGTTGGACTGTGGCCAGGGAAGAGGTTTGCAACAACTTTGTGATGAGAAGGGATGCGCAGCTAATCCAGGGTGGCTTCCTGGTGTGGTGATTGTCTTGTGAAGCCCCGAAGACACTGCTGGATATGGACGGGCGTAGGAAAGGGAAGAGTGAGCTCCTTGTCATCTCCTTCCAACCTCTCCCAGGAGCCCAGGGGAAGCAGCAGAAGACCAGCCTCACTAAGGTGGATTGCCCATGCGTGGTGGAAACTCCATTGAGAGTGTCAGTGACAAGGCTGCAGAAAGAGGGGAAGGGACGCCCCGTAACTGCTCACTGGCGGTGATGGGTTATCAAGCTGATGATGTTGTATACTGGCCACATGGAATAGAGGCTGAGCATTTTGACTCAGTATGAAATGTTCTATGCCTTCAGAAGGGGAAGAGGAGAAATGAATAAACTTTCCAAGAAACTAATTAACCCACGAACAGTTCATACTGTCTGTATGATTAATTGCTCTAATCCAGACATTGGACACACACGATATTGGACACACTCGATATTGGACACACAGTTTAGAGACAGCCCATGAGGACACAAAGTAGATCAGTTTAATCATCTGTCTGTGGCAGATAATGAAGCTGTTTCATTTTATTTTGGCTTATATCATGTTGGGCTCTCCAGCCCCATTAAGTAAAGGGGGGTGTGGGGAGTTGGTCCCTAGAAGAGAAGCAAGGTGGCTTCTCACCGCACCTTGGTCATCATGGTATAAAAAGTCTGTAGCGAGAAACATGTTGTAGGAAAGGGGGTGGGAGTGGGTTTACACAATCTTCAGAAGGCAAAGAGAACCTTGGGCTGAAGGGCAGCCCATGGCCTTGGTACCACTCAGTAAGAAAGGACATGGCTTGCTGTGTCATTGGATCACAACCTCACTGGGCACAGTGTCTCCACAGATGGCCTGACTCAACCATCAAAGCCATTGTGGACTCTGGGAAGTTGTAGTCTCCTGCTCGGGAGGGCAAGTGGCCCAGTCTGTCCTCTAGAAGGGCCCCCAGGCCCAGAGCTGGGGCCTGGCCTGCCATTATCTCACTCTCCTGGCCCTCGAGCTGGAAGGCGCCAGCATGCACTCCCTGCTTTGTCTCTTATATACCTCGCCACGGAGCCCTGCAAGGTATCCCAGGCCCTCCTGACCTGCTGTCACTTCATAGTACCTCTGCAACCCCAGAGCTTGAAGTCTCAGTTTTCTTATCCAACAAATGGGGACAGTAAAACCTATCTCATAGGTTGCTGGGAGGGTTCTGTGAGATAAAGTGCCCAACCTGCCTTGTAGGGAACCCACCACAACTGCTCAGGAAGGGCTGGGCCTTTAGGTAATGACCATGATCATGGCCAGGGATTTCTGCCTCCCGACTAGATCCCCCTCCTGCAAACTCCCTCACGCCGATGCCTGACTGAACTTCTCAAACCCCACTTTTGTCATTTGTGCTTAAGTAGCCACAACCCCTACAATGCCCGTGAGATCAAGTCCAAATTCCCCAGCCTGATGTCCAACACTTCCTTCCTTTGCCTCCTCTCTCACAACCACACAATTTGGAGCTGTGGCACTTATCAGGCTGGCCTGTTTTCTATTCTCCCCTCACACCAATGTATTTTTGCAATTTAAGAGGAAAGCAATTAATGCAGTAGGCTCACAATATTTATTGAATACATTGATAATGATAATGGAAAAAAATATATAACATTTGTTTTTGACTTTGCATTTAATAGAATATCTACATACATGTATGTAGATATCTGTATACATACATATAACTCTAAACAAGTTCACAGCTAGTTGAAAGGGTGGGATCAAGCTGACGTTTATCAAGCATCTACCAGGTGCCGATCACTGTCAGGCAGAATATGAATCTGAAATAGAAGGACATCTCGCTCCGCGGCAGGATTTGGGGTCAGCACTTCCTCCTGGTACCTGACATCATTTCCCATGCGTGAAGCTATCTACTGGTCCCGTGGGTTTGGCCAGCTCTGCTTGCTCACGCAAAACACAGGTGCCAGGACACACACGGTTGCATATGGAGGCCCAAGTGCATGGAGTTAATGTGGCACAAGTTTCTCCACCGAGGTGTGTAGGTTCCATGAGGCCTGTCCTATCCGGCCGGATTACAACACCTTGAAGCTCTGCATCTATTACCCTTCACAGGCCATCAGGCAGCTTGCAGTGAAACACACGGTTGCTTTTTGTTTGTCCTGATTCCTTGGCCCTTGGCCCCTCAGTGGCCATTGGGCTGTGCTCCTCTCAACTCAGACCCCTCCCTCTGTCCTCCTTTTGAACCACCCCCGCGTCTCTGGCTCTTTCATCTTGGCACCGTCAGCAGTCAGGGTTGGGAGGGAAGCTTGGCTTGCTGTTCACAGCATCTGTTTCCACCGGGCAGTGCTAGTTCAGAATGGGTAGCTGTCAGGTTCAAGGGAAATTTGCCCAGTAGTTCATGGAGCAGTCCAATCTTTGGCAACTTGGAGAGAGAAAAGACTGACCTACAGTGAACTGGCCCCTAATGCAACAGTTCTCTACTCCTAGGTGACTCACCAGTGTGAGCGGTGGGGAAGCGAAGGCCGCAGCAATTGTGCAGGCGGTTCCTTGGGAGCGCCATGGCGGGAACTGGCCAGCACAGCACACAAAGGGTCACAGCTGCTGTGTCAGAGCAAGCTCAGCACTGGACTCCGAGTCATCACTCAAAACTGTTTATCAGTACCTTTGACAATCCTGGCCAGGCCCACACCATGAGATTGTTGGGAGGGTTTAAAAAGCGCTTTGTAAATTGCAAAGTGGATACAAACGGGATGTGCTGCTATATCAAGACAGGGCCTGCAAACTTACTCTGTGAAGAACCAGACAGGAAATATTTTAGACTCTGTGGGCCCTATGGTCTTACGGCAACTACTCAGCTCTGCCAAGTGTAGCAGGAAAGCAGCCACAGACAATGGGTAAATGTACCAATAAAACTTTATTATAAAATAGGCAGGGACTTCCCTGGTGGAGCAGTGGTTAAGAATCTGCCTGCCAATGCAGGGGACACAGGTTCGATCCTTGGTCTGGGAAGATCCCGCGTGCCTTGGAGCAACTGAAGCCCGTCCCTAGAGCCCGCACTTCACAACAAGAGAAGCCACCACAATGAGAAGCCCACGCACCACAACGAAGAGTAGCCGCTGCTCTCCACAGATAGGGAAAGCCTGTCCACAGCAACAAAGACACAATACAGCCAATAAATAAATAAATAAATAAATAAATAAAATTAATTAATTAATTTAAAAAATACAACAGCCAGAAAGTCTGCATCAGCCCGTGGGCCATAGTTCACCAACCCTGTGTTGGAAGATGGGGGGCACTAGGCCTCCTCGGACTAAGTGACTGAAGCCGGCTCCTTACTCCTCTTTTTCGCAGCTCAGTGTGGAGCATTTGATGTGCATCCATTGGGAACCCCAATCTCCCAGCAGGGAACTTGGAACTAAGAAAAGAGCACAAGTGTTACCTTCCACCCACTTCCCCTGGCCTCATGAGTCTGCCAGAGGGGCTTTAGGGTCAAACAGTCCAGTCCCTTGCCCAGGCAGGAGTCCATCTGGAGCAGGGTTTGCAGTGTCAAATGCCCACATGCAAGGTTGGTAATAAAAATGTGTGAAGGCTCTGGGTGCCACTCAGTCTATCTTCTGCTTTCCCACTTCTGGTTGATGTGTGGGACAGAAGGAGAAAACAGCAGAGCATGCATGATAAGAAATGGCCCCTGACACTCAAGGTCAGGAACAATAGGGGACGGTGGAGACTGAGGTGAAAAGGCCAAGTAACGGCCCACGTGAAGGGCCAGATCCCACTGAATGTTTTTTATTGATTGATTGATTGATTGATTGATTGTCTGCACTGGGTCTTCGTTGCCACTCACGGGCTTTCTGTAGTTGCAGCGAGCAGGGTCTACTCTTCATTGTGGTGCACGGGCTTCTTATTGCAGTGGCTTCTCTTGTTGTGGAGCATGGGCTCTAGGCACGCAGGCTTCAGTAGTTGTAGCATGTGGGTCAGTAGTTGTGGCTCATGGGCTCTAAAATGCAGGCTCAGTAGTTGTGGTGCATGGGCTTAATTGCTTCCTGGCATGTGGGATCTTCCCAGCCCAGGGCTGGAACCTGTGTCCCCTGCATTGGCAGGTGGATTCTTAACCACTGAGTCACCAGGGAAGCCCCCCACTGAATGTTGCCACTGAGGAATTGGGGGCCAGTGTTTACACATCTTCCAGTTTTCAGGACAAGTTTAAATCCAAAAATACTTGCAAAGTCTCCCAATTTTGACTATTAGATACATTAAAACAAACTATAGAGCCAAAGAAAACAGATCTGGAACATCTAAGGAGATCATTTTTCACTTCAAAGTTTCTCTATCTGGAGAAATGAAAGCTTCAAGGCCTGCTCTAGAGAAGGCAGGGCTGTGCAACGAAAGGTTTCTGGACGAGAAGCCTGGACTTGTTCTACAGCCAGGGTTTCTTAGCCTAAGCACTTGGATACTTTAGGCCAGATAATTCTTTTTTGTTGGGGACAGTCCTGTGCATTTTAGAATGTCTAACAGCATCCCTGACCTCTACCCACTAATGTCAGTTGCCCTTCCCTTCCCAAGTAATAACGACCAAAACTGCATCCAGACTTTTGTCCCCTGAGGGGCAAAATTGCCTGGGTTGAGAACCACTGGGTTAACCCCTCCAGAGACTGAGAGGGGACGGCACTAAGGGGCAGGCCTGCCAAGTGATAGTGCTTCAGCAGCGATTAGTGGGCAAATGTTTCTAAATTAGCAAATTTTAATTTAGACCTAAATCTCCATTATTGCCTGAGGCTCGAGGAAAATTGGTGACCGTTTAACATTAATTGGAACCCGCTGTGAATCAGTGGAGGGTGAAAAGCAGAAAAGGTCCGAATAATGAACTGGGCCGGAGTGATGGGGCAGAGGGGCTGGGAAGGTGGGGTAACAGCTGGTGACAAATGGATGAGGAGCCATGGCTGGCTGGGAACAGGAACTCCTACCAGGGAATCCCGCGGCCACACTGTGGCCTCAACACAGGACCCCGAAAGGAGACCAGTGTTCAGGCTTCAAAAGCCTGGGGCCGAAGCCCAACCAAGTGCCATGGGGAACATGACCTGGCAGGCTCAGAAGCAGGTAGAACAAACCCCTGAAAATAAGAAGGGATGGTTCTTGAGGCCAAAGACACTTTCCTGAAGTATTCAAACACCTTGGTGCTGTGCTTTACGAAAACTACTGGAGTGGGTGAATCAATTCTCTCTCCTTAGACTTAGAAAACCATAATAACTGCAGGTGATTCCTCGGACCAATGACTAAGGGACAAAGTGTCGTTGGGGTTAAGCTCTGGCTGTAGGCGTTGGAGGCCTAAACAACACGGGGGAAGAGATGCAAGCCTCTGAGGGAGAGACGATGCTCTCATGGAGGTGGGCAGACCTGGAGGCGGCGGCAGGAGTGTCTTTGAGAGGGAGGAAGGGGCTGAGGAGGGGCCTCTGGAGAAAAAGGCAAAGGCTGGGGGTAGTCCTTAGTCAGAGAAGCGGGCCTGGGGGGTCTGGAAGGAGGGGCAGGATTGGAGGAGGGCATTTCTGTTAGGACGAGCTGTCATCTCAAGGCTCATCTGAGTTTTGATCTTAAGTGAGGCCTTAGTAAGTCAGAGTTTCTTTTTTTGACTTTCTTTCATGGACACTTGAGGTTAAAAGAATACAGCTTAGTTTGTCAAACTAGAAACATCCCTGAGGTCCTGGCTGTGAGCCACCAAGGGCCTCTCAGGGAGAAGGGAGCAGTCTAAGCCCTGACCGTGTTTCTGGGACCTCAGCAGCCAAAGCTGCCTTCAGAAGTGGAAGATGAAAACCCACATTCCAGCCCTCTAACCAGGCAGGGCAACGGTCAGCGGTCCCATTTTATAAATTAAAAAAAAACCGAGGTGCTGAGAAGTAGTGAGTCACTCAAAGCCACCCAACCAGGAAGTTGCAGGTCTGAAGAGGAGCCCCAGAGTCCCGACTCCTGCTCTAGGCTCCTTTGCACATTTCCTGGTGCTGTTTCAAGAGAATAGTGTCTGTGGATGCAGAGTTAGATGAGAGGAGAGGACCTGAGTTCAGAATTCTCTGCGGCAAGTAGCGTGGGCTGTGTGGGGGGCCCGTGGTCTGCCTGGGACACTTCAGCAGGAGGACACAAGCACTGCTCTGAATCTCCAGACAAGCCTGCACACCCACCCCCCAGCCCCAGCCTCCACCATGCACTCGCTGGCCTTATTTGCTTTTGATGAGGTGGGCATGGTCTTCAATAATGCAGGCTCCCACCTAACACAGAAGAGGTCTGTCACCCAAAAATAACTTGAAAAGCAGACAGAGGGAAGCAGATAAACATTCAAAATCATGTATTTATAGCACGGAGCACCAACTCTCAAAGAGACTACAGGCAAGCGACAGCCGCAGCACCCTTTGAGGGGCAACTGGGGGCCTTTCCCATCCCATGGGGCCGCCTCAGATTGTGCCTCTAGATCTGGCCTAGTCTGTTGGGTCTGCAGAGAAGTGGAAGACAGGGGGAGATACCAGGGTGAGGAGGGGAGGGAAGGAGCAGACAGCATGATCTCATTGGCTTGACAGATTAGAGGGCTTCAGCCGGAGGTGTTGGGAGGTGCCGAGATCCCTGTCGATGGAGGGGTTTATGCAGAGGCTGGAACCCCATTCTCGTTGTGCTGGTAGAATCTCTGCTTGGAGTTGGGAGATTTGAGGGGTCAGTGCTTTCTAACTCTGGCCCTAGCTGAGAAAGACAGATTTTTTGCTGCCTGATGCCCCGTTGCTTCCATGAGGGGAGGACAGGCACCTGTGGCTTGAGTTCTCTTTCTCCCCACTCTTTGCTCCTCAGCCGTACCCCTCGGGTTCCACGGTGCAGACGTCAGTCTAAAGTCCAGGTCAGACACTGTGCGCTAGACAACCCCTACGTCCCCATCCAATGCTGAGTCTGTGTTTCCGGAATGTTCCAGCCTAGCAGTACAGTCTTTAGAAAAGAAACATCCAAAAATTGTGTTGCATAAACAATTATTTCAAAGGGACAAAAGAGATGAGAAGCCAGAGAGCTTCAGACTTGTATCACAGAATTATTTCTGCAGGAATTTCAATAAGAAAGGTGCTTTCCTAGCTCTAAATGTGTATTTTTATTAACTGAAAACCAAAAATAATACACTGGCTGATCAAAACTGACAGCACCAAACTTAAATGTCGCTGCATCCTGAGCAACACACACAATCTGACCCACATCAGCAAGATTCTATCTAGACCATCAAAGTGAATGGCAGCCTGGTTCTCAACCACAGAAAGTCAGCAAATGCCTCCAAGGCCGGTGGACTAGTCGGCCGCTGAGACAGAACAGTTATGCGATTCTACACTGCTCCCCACCGATTCCTTCCCTCACTCAGGATGATTGCTCCCGATGGCAATCAAGGTAAAACCAATAGGGGTTTGTGAAGCCAATTACAGTCCCTAATTGATCAGTCATGTTGCATCCGATTCACTCCATGAAAACTTGTAAAGTGGGACAGTGCGAACCCTGCAAAGGCTGTGCGTTTATGCCACGGCCTGCCTGCCCACGGGTCTATGTCACAGACTGCCTGTGCGCCTGGAGCTGTGCCAAGGGAAAACAACAGACCTCAAAGACAGAGACTTCTCAAGGAGCTGAAATTGTTTTGGGGAGGAAGGATGATTAGGTAAGTCTTTTTCCCTGCATTAAAAAAATGATTTATTTTGAAATAATTTCAAACTTACTGCAAAGCTGTAAGTACAGCAGAATGAAGTGCTGTATCATACACCTTCACGCAGATTCCACCATGAACGTTTCACTGCATTTGGTCCTGCCCCCCTCCCTGAGTGTGCTGGTTTATTTATGCTTATCTATACCCATTATCACTAGTGTTTTCCCAAATCACTTGAAACTGAGCTGGAGACATGATGTCCTATCACTCTTAAACACCTCAGCGTGTATTTTCCAAAACCCAGGACATTCTCCACATGACTACCATACAACCCTGCAAGTCAGAAAATCAACATTGACACACCATCATCCAATTCTCAAACTCCATTCAGATTTCACCGACTTTTCCTCCCTCCAGGTCCAGTTTGCCATTGAGGAGCAGGTACTGCATTTGGTTGTCGTGTCTCTTCAGTCTCCTCCATCTGGAATAGTTCCTCAGGCTTTCCATCCTCTAGGATGTCCATCAACCTAAGTGATGTGATGTTTCTTTCTGGCAGAGTCAGGTCAGGATTTCCTGGCAGGAATATTGCAGAAATGACCCCATGCTCTTTTCAGCGCATCACATTGAGGGGCACATGACGTCCATCTGTCTCGACATTGGTTGACTCCCTGGTCATGTTGCCAAGTTCTCCACCTTCGTCGTTATTTTTCCCTTTGCAATTCAGTAGTATTATGTATGATGTCAATATCCTGTTCCTCATTTGACCTCTACCCACCAGCCGTAGCCTGCATTAATGACCCGCATCTGAATTAAATACTACTATGATTGTTGCCAAATGGCGATTCTCTATGTCCACGATCCCATCCTCACTTATTTGGTGTTATAATTCAAAGAAGAGCTTTTCCTTTTCTCTTATGTGTGTGTTTGTTTATTATTTATTTATATCAGTGTGGACTTACAGACTCCTATTTTGTTCAGTGGGTTGTATCTCTTATTATTATTAATTGTTTTGATGCTGGAATTGTCCCAAATTTAGCCAGCAGGGTGATTCCTGTGTCCTTTTTACATGTTCCAATCACTCTTCAAGCATCTCTCTACTCTCAGGCACAAAATATGCTGCAGGATCATCTTGTACTTTTCCTGTCCCAGCCTGGAATCAATAGTTTCTCTAAAGAGTACCGGTCCCTTTTAGTGGTGGAAGGTATTTAGACACCACTGAAGATTTGACTGTGTGATGTGCTCAATGCTGCTCCACACACACACACACACACATCTATAACTATTTGTGTATTTGTATACAAAAAACATGAGTTCATACTCATTCCTCTATGTCTAATCCAAACCTGTGGTTTATTCTGGCCTCCTCCCTTCCCATGTTTTTTAGTGCCATCTCCAAAAGTGAGAAACCTGGTTCTCATCATTCTCAATATATGCACTTATGTGCGCAATCACTTTACTTATTTGCTAAATGGACCCCATCTCCCAAATATCGACCATGTATTGTGCCTGCTACTCACACCCAACCCACTCCTTCTTACTTCCCATCCTTGCATACTGAGGGGACACTGCCCAGGGTGCCTCTTCATGGCTGCCCTCTCTCCACCCTTACTACCATGCAGCAGGCCCACCTCTAACTGTTCTGTGCTGGGAAGGGAAGGGACAAGGATAAAAGAAGGGAAAATGGGAGGAGCTGACGGTGCCTTTAAACTTGTCTAGTACTTGAGCTTGCAGAGCCTTGAAAACTTTACTGTTTACAAAGTCTTTTACATACATTGTGTCACCTAACCCTATTTCATAGGTAAGGAAACAAACAGAAATTCATCTCGAAGGTTAATGACTAGGTTGCACCATTTGTAAGTGGTTGAACCCAACTAAGATCAGGATCTCTGAGTCATTCCTCTACATAACAGAAGAGACCATCACACACAGCATGCTAACATCAAGTCCTAGAGCGTGTGACATTAGTTTGTCCTTGTCACCTCTTCCACAGTATGGGTTGTCTGCTTCATTTAATTGGTTTTATGTTTTCATCACACAATCTTGGCATCCATGGGTTGTGCAGAATACTGAAGGCAGGTAATGGATGTAAGCAGGAAAATCATGAAAGCGAACTGCGGCCGTAACACCCTAAGGTGATCCCCTATGAGTTATGTACTTGGTATATAACCAAAAGAATTGAAATCAGGATCTTGAAGAAGTAGCTGCACTCTCGTGTGCATTGCAGCACTATTCACTATTCAAGATAAGGAAGCAACCCAAGTATCCATTGATGAATGGATAGATGAAGGACCTGTGGTGTGTATATGTCACGGACTATCATTCAGCCTTAAAAAAGGAAGGAAATCCTGCCTTTTATAACAACATGGATGAACCTGGAGGATATTATGCTAAGTGAATTAGCTAGTCACAGAGGAACAAATACAGCATGATTTCACTAAAACAGTCAAATTCATAGGGGAAGAGAATATGATAGTGGTTGCCAGGGGTAGGGGTGGAGATGGAATGGGGAGTTGTTCTATGAGTATAAAGTTGCAGTTTTGCTGGAGGAACAAGTTACAGAGATCTGCTATGTGACACAGCACCTATAGTATTGTTAACTATAGGCGCTTTGCACTTCACAATTTGTCAAGCGGATAGATCTCATGTTGTGTTCTTACCACAAACAACAACAACAACAACAAAACAAACGGACACAGGGAAACTTTGGGAAGTGTTGGTTATGTCTGTTATCTTGATTGTGGTGATGGTATCATTGGCGTTTGCATAAGTCCAGATTTGTAAAATTATATGCATTAAATATGTGTAGTTCTTTGCAAATCAATTATATCTTAACAAAACTGTTAAAAATTGATTTAAATAAAAGTGCTGTTTCCCAATACATCTTTATTCTTCACAGCCCTTGTTTGACGTGGCACTTTGGATAGCTTGAACTATATGAAATTGGCTGATATTTGATCATTTTGACATACAAAGATGGTATTTCATATGGCTCAGCCTAATAATATGTGTTCAATAAATGTTTTTTGAATGAACGATAAGGACTTGGTATTTATTTTAAACTTTTGCTTTATCAGTTGAATTGACTAAGTCCAACCTAGGTCTGTCTTTGAAAGTCAGACTTAAATATCCAATTCCCTTCTCGACATTTCCTCTTGGGTATGTAATAGATATCGCAAAGTCGACGTGCCCAAAATGAAACTCTTACTCCAGTGCCCATCCTGCACTGCTTCCTAGTTCATTTCTTCTTCCTCATCTCATTAAATGACATCACCATTCTGGTAAAAAAAAAATAGAGGTAAATGCCCATCAACAAATGAATGGATAAAGAAGATGTGGCATATATATACAATGGAATATTACTCAGCTATAAAAAGGGATGAGATGGAGCTATATGTAATGAGGTGGATAGAACTACAATCTGTCATACAGAGTGAAGTAAATCAGAAAGAGAAAGACAAATATTGTATGCTAACTCACATATATGGAATCTAAAAATAGTACTGATGAACTCAGTGACAAGAACAAGGACGCAGATACAGAGAATGGACTGGAGAACTCGAGGTTTGGGAGGGGGCGGGGGGTGAAGGGGAAGCTGAGATGAAGCGAGAGAGTAGCACAGACATATATATACTACCAACTGTAAAATAGATAGTCAGTGGGAAGTTGTATAACAAAGGGAGTCCAACTCGAGGATGGAAGATGCCTTAGAGGACTGGGGCGGGGAGGGTGGGGAGGACTCTGGGGGGGGGGGAGTCAAGGAAGGGAGGGAATACGGGGATATGTGTATAAAAACAGATGATTGAACTTGGTGTACCCCCCAAAAAATAATAAATTAATTAATTAATTTTAAAAAAATAGAGGTAATCCTTAATTTCTCTCTTTTCCTCACAGCCAATTCACAAGCAACTCTTGTGGGCTTCTTCCAAAGGATTCCTCACATGTGTCATTGCCAGTTCCACCCTGATACAAAACTCCATCTTTTCTTACCTGTCTCGCTATTGATTCTTCTGATTCCATTCTTGGTCCTCCAGCGTCTATAGTCTGTTCTACACTCAGAACCCCGGGGGATGGTTAAAAATGAAAATCAGGCCCTGACATTCTTCTCCCATGACCTGGATCTGACCACGTCTCCAGGCCCCTCTTCTATAGGTGCCCTCTCGCCCACTCGAGTCTTGTCACCCTGGCTTCCTGCTGTTTTTTAACATGGCACCTCCTTCCTTGCACAGGGCTCTCCTGCCTGGGACGCCCTTCCCCAGACAGTGCCCTGGCTCATCATTCACCTCATCCGTGTCTCTGCTCAGCTCTCAGCTCCCGAGACACCCCTCCGACCCTCAATAGCCTCCTGACTACAGTGGGAGGAGACTTGCCTCTGACTCACTCATCACTCTCCGCTTGGTGTCCAGTACAGTGCCTGGCACGTGGTAGACATTCAGTAAGTGATTAATGAATTAATAAACTTCAAATGGGTGAGAGACACGGGAACCTGGGGAAGGAAGCTGGAGGAAGCATTCAAAAGCTATCAATATATGATTTACAAAAGTGACACATTCTTAACAAGGGAAAAATAGAACCAGTGAGTTCCGTGGCAATACAGAGGAGCGTGCTCTTGGAAAGCTTCAGGGCAGAGATGGTATTTGAGATGGTCTCTAAAGGGCCAGGCAGGATTTCTACAGCTATAAAAGGACAGGTAAGAAATCGGTCGTTGTGGAGGAATCCCCGAGCTTTGCTATATAGCCTGAATGCAGTGTGCCCAGTGGAAGTCGGGCCGGCAAGGTGTCCTGGGGCACCAGCTAAGAAGTGGGGTGCTTTGCTCTTTGATTAGTGGAGACCCTCTGAAGAACTATAAATTTAAAAAGGAAACCAGCATTCACTGAGTACTTCCTAAGCAGCGGGTACCAAGCTAGGCAATTTTACGTTTGATAGTCGTCTCCTTGTATTATATTAAGAAAATGACCCAGAATCACATAAAATAGTGTCTATGAGAGGTAACTATAGCAGCTGTGCTGGATTGGTTGGTAGGGAGAGGCTTGTAGAAAGGAGACCATTCAGGAGGCAAAAAGGGATGGGAGCCCTATCGGGGCCATTAAAAAGCAGGTAGTTAACATACACAATTGATTATATAAATACATTATGTGTGTGTACACATTTATTTTGATTACCTTTTTGACATCCATTGACGTCCAAGATGGGTAATTTAGCAAAAGTTTAGAAAATACAAACAGTACAGAAAGTATTTTTCTCCCTCGGCCCCTCCTACCAGTTCCTCTTCCCAAGCTAACCATGGTTATCACTTCTCCATGCCTCTGTGAGGAGAAGGAAGCGATGACGTTGCTGGGATGCAGTGACAGAGAAAGGGGCATGGTGAAGGGGAGTAAAAGATGTCTCTGATGTTTCCATCTTAAGTGACATGGGGATGGCCATGCCATTATCTGAGCTAGAGAATCCAGGGGCAGAGCTGCTCGCTTATGCAGCAGTCGGTGAAGGAATACCTTCTGCTCTGCTCATTCTTCTTTCCCTCGGCCCATGGGCTCTCACTCTGTAAAGCTGTCGTGATTAGATAAAGGGCCATTCCTCTCTCCTTGCCATGCCCTGCCTCCACACTCTGTGTCTCTTAAATCAAGAGGGCTCAGAATCTCAAAAAAGGACCAAGATCTCCAGGGAGCACAATAGCACCTGGAGGCCACGCCCAACTCTCCAGCTTCCTGTGTTCCCAACCTATGGCAGCAGGAAAGCTGCTGGTAGACAAAAGGACCTCACGAAAGTGAATGATTATGCCTTATTTCACTTCTTCTGTCTAAAGAAAGCTTCTTACATTAAGAAAGTCATAACCTCCGCCTACCCACAAACATCCCCCTGGCTACCAGCCATAGCCGCACAAATATAAACAACTGACCTTTGAACAACACGGGTCTGAACTGTGGGGGTCCACTTATATGCTAATTTTGTTCAATAAATATGAAAAAATAGACAAGTAGAACATCATGTGCAAGATTTGTATTGAAGTGGATAGCCTCTGCTTACATAGACACAAGTGAATGATATTTAATATAAATTAATAATGTTAGTTGTCTTACTGTTTTATACCTTTGCTTTCAAAGAATTATATTACCACGCAGTATCTCTCTCCCTCTTGCTTATAATTGGAGAGGCTGTATGTCAGCCTATCATCACAGGTAAGTGGTTTTTTAAAAAAAATAATGTGACAATGTTCCCAATACTGTATTATGAATATGACTGTAATACTGCATGCCATAAAAATTTTATAACTATTATTCATTAGTGTAGAGGCTAGGCTACTGTGAAGCAATTTTATCGATTACATGAAAGCAATTGTATTGGTGCTCCTTTATTATCAACACATGTATCCTCTTACCTGTAAATAAATGTGAATTTCTTTTTCACATTTTCTTTTCATTTTTGATGTCTAGTGTTAGTAACATGTAAAACATCGACAGCATTTGGTGTCACGTGAGGTAATGTTAATTAGGTGCAGATAATTTAGCTTTTATTTTTTAATAATATACACTTTTTTTAAGCTCTTTATTGGAATATAATTGCTTTACACTCTTGTACCAGCTTTTGAGGTACACCAAAGTGAATCAGCTGTATTTATACATATATCCCCATATCCCCTCCCTCCCACGACTCCCTTCCGTTCTCCCTGTCTTGGCCCTCTAAGGTATCACCCATCATCGAGTTGATCTCCCTTTGTTATTCATCAACTTCCCACTAGCTATCTATTTTACAGTTGGTACACATTTTCTTTTTTTTGTAAATTTATTTAATTTATTTATTGGCTGCATTGGGTCTTCATTGCTGTGCACGGGCTTTCTCAGTTGCAGTGAGTGGGGGCTACTCTTCGTTGCAGTGCACAGGCTTCTCATTGCGGTGGCTTCTCTTATTGCAGAGCACAGACTCTAGGCACATGGGGTTCAGTAGTTGTGGCACGTGGGCTCAGTAGTTGTGGCACATGGGCTTAGTTTCTCTGCAGTGTGTGGGATCTTCCTGGACCAGGGATTGAACCCATGTCCCCTGCATTGGCAGGTAGATTCTTAACCACTGCGCCACCAGGGAAGTCTGATAATTCGTCTTTTAAACAGGTTACATAAATTTATTGTATCAATAAATACAGCAGAGTACTGTAAATGTATTTTCCCTTCTTAATAACATTTTCTTTTCACTAGCATACTTTATTGTAAGAATGCAGTATGTATTACACATAACACAGAAAATACATATTAATCAACTTTTTATGTTATCAATAAGGCTTCCAGTCAACAGTAGGCTATTAGTAAAGTTTTTGGAGAGTCAAAAGTCATGTGTGGATTTTCAGCTGCACTTTGTTCAAGGGTAGCTGTATGTATAAAATACACACACACACACACACACACACACACACACACACACACACTATAGTAGTCAGGATTCTCCAGAGAAAAAGAACAAATAAGATGTGTGTGTGTGTGTTTATTTATTTAACACGCAGAATTGGCTCACTCAGTTATGGAGGCTGACAAGTTCCCAGATCTGCAGTCAGCAAGCTGGAGACCTAGGTGAGCCAATGGTGTAGTTCCAGTTTGAAGGCTGGCAGACTTGAGACCCAAGGAAAGCCAATGTTTCAGTTGGAGTCTGAAGGCAGGAAAAGACTGCTGTCCCAGCTTAAGCATTCAGGCAGGAAAAGTTTCTTCTTACTTGAGGGAGGGTCAGCCCTTTTGGTCTATTCAGGCTTTCCGCTGATCGGATGTGGCCCACCCGCATTAGGAAAGAAATCTGCTTTACTTAGTCTACTAATAACATGTGAATCTCATCCAAAAACACCCTCACAATCACACTCAGAATAATGTTTAACTAGATATCTTGGCACTCCACGGCCCAGTCAAATTGACACATAAAATTAACCACTACACATATTTACCTATACACACACACACACACGTATGATATATATTCATATTTATACTTTCTTTCCACATGGCCTGTAGCAGTGGCAGATGCAAACATTTGGTTTCTTATCAATTCAGCCTGAAATTCTGGTTTATCTTCTGAAAACACTCTCTTATAAGCACTGGTAGAATAGCTTGTTTCAGACTGGTTTCAAACTTACACCTTAAATTTTTGTGTCATCAAGGGATTCATTCCCATCAGGGATCTTAGCACTTTAAGTGGTGTTTGCTCAGCTAAGTGTCCTTTTTCCTGACAGCAGTGATATGCTCAAGGAACTGGAGAACCAAGGGGGACCATCTCTGTCCAGTAGTGGATGTTGTTCCTCCTTGCTGTCATGATTCCTCTCCAGGGATCGGGGATGCGGACAGCATAATTCACTCAACATGTATTTATTGAGCACCTGCTATGTGCCAGACGTTGTTCTAGGCACTAAGCATGCATAAGTGAACAAAACAAGGTCTCTGTCCTTGTGAAGTGTGCATTCTAGTTGGGGTGGTGATGAGGAGGTAACAATAGCCACATAGACAAATAAACATGTCATGTGTCCAGTGATGATAGACATAGAAAAAGATGGGGTATGAGGGGCACAGAGAGTAATGGCAGAGTGAGAGGAGGTTGATTTTCAAGAGTAATCATGCTGATCTTTCTCTTATAAAGAGAGAACCGAAGAAAATGAGCAAGAAAGCCATGAGCTCATGCAGGGTAAGAGCTCACTAGGCAGAAGGAACAGTAAGTGCAAAGGCCCTGAGGCAGAGTAATGCCGGGCATGTCCAAGAATCATCAAAGAGGTCTATGTGGCTGGAATGAAGTGAGTGAGAGAGAGAGAGTGGTAGACGTGAGATCAGAGAAGTGGTGGAGGGTCAGATACATACAGCCTTGTGAGCCTCGGTTAGAACTCAGGCTTCTACGTTGAGTGAGATGGGAAGCCATTGGAGAGTTTCGAGCACAGCCTAGACATGAGATGATTTGGGTTTTCAAAGGATCACTACGTGTATATGAGGGTACACTGAAGGGCAGCAAGAGTGAAAGCAGGAAGACCAGAGAGGAGGCTATCTCGATGATCTAGATGAGAGATGATGGAGGCTTGGAACATGGGGGAGAAGTGAAGGGGTGAGAAGTCAGTGAAGTTTTGGAAACCAGCTCTCTGGAAAAAATAAAAAATAAAAGCTCTGATTTTTAGAATTGACTGATTTCCATGGTGCAAATATTCCCACCATGGCTGACTTCAGGTTTCTTATGACCTAACAACCAGGTAAAAAATTGCATGAATACTTGGCAATCAGCCCTCGCCACATCACTGTGGGAAGTGGTCGGGTATTTTGAGGGTGGACGTAACAGGCTGGCTGGTGGATTCCTTGTGGGTTGTGAAAACAAGAGAGGGGTCCAGAATGGCTCCAGGATTTGGGGCCTAAACAACTGGAGGAGTAGAGTTGTTCTTTATGGAGCTGGAGAGGAATATAGGATGATCAAAGTAAAGTAGGAATATCAGGAGATCTGTTCTGGATATACTATGTTTAGATAGAGACATGTAGCAGGCAGTGTCTAGGGGAGACGTCTGGGCAGCATGTGAAAGGAAATATATTCCCGTTCTTGAAGGGGCTCGCCTTGCCTGGTTTCTGCACAGTGAACTCCTGTCTGCAATGTATGCCTACACTGGAGAACCACCAGGAGTTTGGGTTTGGAGTTTCCAGCTGCAGCTGGGGGTTCTATCAATGGACCACCTGAGGGAGAAGACAGCAAATGCCTCAGTTCAGGGACTGCCCAGCATGGGGCTAGATGCTGCACAAATGACAGCCAGGCCCCGCCCTCATGAAGTTTAGTGTATATTTGGGAGATAAATAAGAGCAGGATACAAGACATTCTATAAAAGCTCTGGGTTGTGCTGAACCTGCTCTTAAGTTTTTACACTATTGGAGGGTGAGGGGAGAGAGAGAGAGACTGTGTAGTCATCTGGCCTCAAACTGAGCCCCCAGGGATGGGATGCATTTTCCCGGGGAGGTTAGGCGAGACCCCAGGCTGTGGGTCTACAGGAGCAAAGAAAGCCAGGCCAGTGGAGGATCTGTGTGCTCAGGAATAATGGTAATCATCATAATAAATAGCACCTGCTGAGCATTAAAAACGTCCCGGGCACGTGTTTGTCTGATTATGTTACATATATTCAACCATTTAATCCTCAGAATAACTGTAAGAGCTAGATACAATTATCATCCATCCCCATTTTGCAGGAGAGAAAACTGAAGTATTGTGGTCCTAGTGAGTAATGGAGAGGGGATCGTAATCCTGGCAGACTGACTCCGCAGCCCAGGTTCCTAGCCGGTGGGTAAAATGGAAAATAGAGGTGGCCTGGCTGGAGCCTTGAGGTTGGCTGCGCTCGGGGGTGGGAGAGCAGAGGATGCTGTCCAGGGTCCCCAGGGAGTCCCCTCAAGGAGTTTCATCTTCTCAAATCCATTCTACGACTTTGAGTTCTGAATCATCACTTTTTAAAAACTGCCCATTTTTTAAAAGAAGAAATGCATTTGCTCAGTTTTATTCCTCATTCTTGGATAACATACAGAAGCCACTTAGAGCTTAATATTAACACTGTACATCAATGTCGGCCCTGCTCTAAGTGGCGCACGTCACGGTTCAGCCGTCTGCAAACTCTAAATGTTAGATGAGCTTGATTCTTCCCAGCAGTGGAAGCTGGAAAAGTCAATGAGAAACCCTTGCCTCTTCAGCTCAGAATTGCTGCAAGAGGGTGAGTCTCAGGATTGCCTAGTTGTAGGGATGGCAAAGAACCTATCCCCACCCCTGTCACAAACATTAGCCCAGCAGCCTGGCAAAACCTGGCACGGCTCTCGTGTCTCGGCTCAACCCCCAGATGTGCCAGTGCTCCTTAGAACTCTCAGTCCTTAGAAGGATGAAGGCCTGGTTAGGGGATCCTGGCCAAGATGCTACTCACCCCCGCCCCTGACCCCTGGCCATGCCACCGATGTTGGTTGCTGTACCCCCTCTTCTATCTTGCCCTCCTTTCCTGCTCTTTCCCTGTTGCTTTCTCTCTGACCTTCCAGTGCCTGCTACCTCTGGTCCATCCCCCTTATCTGTCCAGCTCTTCTTTGTGGCTACTCATTTTCCACTCTGCCCCTACTTTTCTCTGTTCCTGGCACTGCTCTCCCTGGCCTGGAATCACTTCTTCTCTCTTCTGCTATTGATTTTTTTTTTTCTAATTGAGGTATAATTTATAGACAGTAAAATACACAGATCTTAATGAACAGCGAGGTGCATTTTGATATACGTACGCACCTGTGTAACCACCACCCAGATCAAGGTATAGAATATCTCCAGCAGCACAGCAGACTCCCCAGGGCCTCTTCTGTCACGGAATGGGTGACCACTGTTCTGATTCCTGTCACCTTTCTTCAACTTCCTCTAAATGGAATCGTATAGGATGACATTTCTAGCTCCTTAACCGCAGCACGGATGAAAGGAGGAGACGTACAGAAGGGGGGCCAGGTGGGGATCTGACTCACGCTGCCTCGTCCCTCTTCTTGGAGGCCCGCAAGAGGGACTTGTGTGTGGAGTTGCCTTGGCCCACGCTGGCCAGGCTTGTGCCGAGCGAGGAAGGGTGAGCTGGGTTCCTGAGCCTCTAGATGCCCATCCCTAGTCCTCTGTGGGCTGAGGACTGCTCCGCAAAATGTTCTGTTGCATCTGTGACGAAGCCCCACGGATCCCTGTCCACCCCAGGTGGCCTCAGCTTCACTTCTCTGCCACCATAGAGTGTGAGGTATGGAAAGCAATCCAAAAGATCTTCCTATTCTTTTTCTTAAATGGGAAATTCGGACGCACAGAGGGGACCAGTCTAGGACTAGAAATCAGGTCTAAGCCCATCCTATGCTCCTTGTCCCACAACATTTTACTTCCAAGCTTCATCACCTAGATATTTAGGCAGTTCTGCTAAGCCCCCTCTTCCTCCCCTGGCACTTTCTGCTGACCTTATCTCCAGAGTGTGTTTTCCACCACGGCCAGCTTAGCTGCTATAGGTATACAGGTATATAGCTATGCCTGTTCTCAGGTAGGGCACAGCAATGATAGATACCCTTAATCAAAAATATACTTTGCCTTTGTAAGGGAGCAAAATGTACCACCCCAAAATGTGTCTCTCTGGCATGTAGATTATTTTGATCTGAAAACAATCAAGGCTTAAAAGGCTCAGGAAGCACCTTTGATCTTCGCCTTAACTGCCTAAAAGAATTTAGATAGAGGACAGGTCCCAGAAAGGGAGCTATCAGCATAGGTACCTATAGAGTTGACCCTTGAGCAGCACAGGTCTGAACTGTGTGGGCTCACGTGTAGGCAGACTCTTTTCAATAGTCAGTACGACACGGACGTAATCCACAGTTGGTTGAATCTGAGGATGCCGAACCGCGGGCACAGAGGAGAAGGGGGGGGGCAGGGCTGACGTTAAGCTGTATGAGGACGTTCCACCTCGAGGAGGATCAGCACCTCTCACCACCCCCAGCCCCACCCCCCACCCCAACCGTGCATTGTTCAAGGGTCTACAGCAGCATGAACCGGGTGTGTAGACAGGCAGCAACACAGCAACGTCTGTTAGTTAGCATTCCTCTCTGTGTCCCATTGTCTCTGCAGGGCCCAGCAAACATTTATTTACCAAACATTTGCTTTTCCATTCCCGCTTGCCTTCCCCGTCTTGAAGTCCCAAACCACTAAGCCCAACATCCTTTTTTGTCTTTAGCTGAAGATGGTATTGAAGGTGAGGATTTCAGCAGTCTTGGCGAGTTACTCAGTTTTCCTGGGTTTTCCCCTGTGTACATGTTATTAAACTTTTGCTTGGTTTTCTCCTGTTAATCTGTCTCATGTCAATTTAATTCTTAGACCAGACAGAAGGACCTAGAAATGTAGAGGAAAACTTCTTCTTCCCAGCACCTTCCTATCACTGAAACCTGGAATTCCTTTCCTTAGGATCATGCCCTTTGCCCCACAGGGAGAGAGCAGGCTCAGAGGCAAACCTCCCTGGGTGAGGAAACACAGTCACTTCACTCTATTTGCTAATGATGGCCTTTCATTCACGTTTCCCCCCCCCCCAAAAAAGATGTATAAGGCTTACTATTTGTTGACATGGAATTTTTACTCAGAGTGAGTTTGAAGAGGAAGGGGGGGACAAGACGCATGGCCCTGGGGGACCCTGATGAAAGGGGACAGAGCCCCAGGCAGCACCCACGAAGGGCTGCTCCAGAGTAGGCCTCTTCCCACAGCCTCTTTCAGACCCAGATGAGCAGAGTTACTGTCCTAGAGACCGGTAGACTCAGCGATGCATGATGAGGGCTGGGGTCCAGGATCTGGGAACAGGCACCCTGCACAGAGCTGCCCTCCACCCAGCACGCCCTCCTCCCTCCTGTCCTCTGGGATCTCCTGGTCTGACGAGGAAGATGATCTTGCCACCAAGGAGCGTCCGTGTGGGAGTGAAAACTCGCACCCAAGAGTGAGCCGCCTTGTAGAGCAGGTGCACACAGCACAAATCAGCAGAGCCCCAAGTGCTCGGGTGGACGCGCTCACATGTGCCCAGGCATGCGCTGGGGCCACAGGGGAAGAGAAATCTGAAGGTGAGTTTTCTGTCACCCTCATTGGTATTCACGTCAGGGGCTGGGCTGACAAGCCCGAGGCTAAGCCGGCTATCTCCCTCTGGCAGACAGAGCCGCCAGGAAAAAGCCCCCTCGCGGTCCCTGCGTGGCTGCTGAGATGAGATCAGGTGTGACCCGCTCCCCCATCTCTCCAGTGGCCTGCCTGTCCCTGTCCCACCCCACCTTCACCACCTGGCTCTTTCTGCTCAGCAGAATCCTCAGCAGAAGCTTTGCCTACTCCGCCATGGCCACTCTGGAGGCCCCCAACTCCTGCAGGCATCTGCCGGGTCGTCCCTTGTCCCTTGTTGGCTCCTGAGACTAACTCAGTGGGAATAGAAGGTGAAACTCCCCCAGTACCTTTGGCCACTCCAGATCCCACGGCGAGGAAGTAGAGGAGCTGAGGCTCAAATCTCCATTTCTGATTCTAAGTCCCGGGATCTTTGTTGGATGAAGAAGCTGGGCCCTGGTAAGCAGTCAGGGGTGGGAGAAGCACTAGGATCTAGGACTTAGGGGGCCCCGCAAATGCCAGGACACTGCCTCCTGCAGGCCTCGGGGGCGCGTACCAGGCTCTGAGCAGCGTTTTCTCTTTGCTCCCTTTGGTTTCGCTGAGTGGGGCAACCAAGCTGAATTTGAGAGCTTTGTGTGGGAAGGGGACTGGGGGTCTGTGTGGCCAAAGGGAGCTGTGAGAAGAGGGGTTTGAAGGTGGATAAAAGCAAGCAAGGGGGAGATGAAGTAGCTGCTGCAGGGAGAGGAAACCTGGGGAACGAGCAGAGGGATAGTAAAGGAGGATGTCTGGGAAGTTTTGGCACATCATGTGCAATGTAATCCCCTCTGTCTCCCCATCAAGTCTTTGGGGAAAAACTACACTTCTCAACCGTGTTTTAGGAGGTGCTTATGTAGTATGTCTGAGTGTGTGTCTGTGTGTCTGTGTCTATGTGTATTGGCCTCATGTAGGGGCCACAGATGAGCAGGGTGGCCAGAGCAGGTCAGTCCAGGCCCATGCACGTTTCCACGCGAGGCTGTCAGCTCATCCCATCCACTGCCACAGTCCTGCCCCACACTCAGCCTCCACTCTCCTGCCCAGCACTGGAGGAGTCCCCTGCCTGTGATCTCGCCCCTTGGGATAGCATCTGACACACTCCTATGGAGCTTTCAAGGTGAGATGCGGGCTGGGAAGAAACCGGAAAGATGTTGTGAGGCACTTACGAGTACAGATTTTAAAAGAGAGGCAGGGCATGCCACAAAGATGAGAGAGGAGGAAGATGGCTGAGCGCTCCTGGACATGGCTTTGCTGATTTCTCCTCAGTGTGGAAGGTGAGGAGAAAGAAGAGAGGATTTTCTCCACTCTCCTTTTTCCAATAAACACTGGAACCACTCCGGGTTCGAGTGTAATCCTTACTGACTCCAACTGCCAGTGGTGGGGGAAGAGAAAGAAGCATGCCATGGGGCCAGGGCCTGGCTCTCCATCCTCTTGGAGCCGCTGGCCTGCATCCTCCCTCCCTGATGCTCTCTTCCTAAACCGTGGGCTCCAGCTGCCTGAGTTACAGGAAGGAGTGGGAGTCAGGCTCCTGGGCCAGGCCCGAGGGGCAGAAAGTTGGAGGAGTGCCCAGGACCTGTGTGTCTTCCTTCCGCTTTGGCCAGAGGCCAGAGAGGAGGCTAGCGGGGGTGGGGCACTTGAAAGAGAGCCCTGGAGCCGAGCGTCAAACAGTGGTGGAAAAAAGGAAACCACAGTTTTAATTATCCCCCAAATTAGGGGGTTTCTTTGTACTTTTATGTCTATTCTTAGCTCCAGAAATTTTTTTTAAAGTTTTGGAGAAAATACAGATGTGAGTTAAAGCTTTGTAGAAACTGGGGGCCCTCTAACACTACGTACAGAGAGCTGCCTTGCCTAAGGTCACCCTCTACAGAGAGTGGCCCCAGCCAGTGACTGGTGGATCTGGGCAGAAAAGCCCAGCCGTTTCAGCCCAGTTGCAGGAGGCCTCATCCCCACGGCTTCCTGTGGGGTCAGCCAGGAGACCATCAGTATGGTGTGAAGGTCGACCTCTCCCTCCACTGCCTCCTTGTGCTTGCTCTCCCCCTCCCCCACTGCTGTGGCTCTCAAGGGCCCTCTTCATTACACACCGTGCACACTGAACTCCATCTCCGAGTTTGCGTCCCAGAGAGCGCAACCAGCAACAGACGATCGTGGGGATTTGCGATAAGTGCAAGAAAGGAAATAAAACAAGGCTGCGTAATAGAGAGCGATGGCAGGGGGAGCAGAGTGGGGCTGGGGGATCTACTGTGAGTAGCAGGACTGGGGCACCTGGGCTGACACCAGAGAAGGAGCTGCCCTCTGAAGACTGTTAGAGACGCCAGGGTATGAGGTGTGTACCCAGTATCCCCCTATGTGAGAATGCAGATGTGGGGGGTCGTAGAGGGCTCCCCAGCACAGGGGACCTGTGAGTAGAGGCTGGAAGGTGAATTGGTTATTTCTGGACATAAAAGGGGGGAAAACATCCTAGTCCAAGAGACAACATCGACAAAGACGTGGAGGTGAGAAAAGACTCTATTGTGGCTGGCAGGTGAGATGCATCAGCGGGACTGCAAGAAAATGGGGCTGGAAAGATAGGTTGGAGCCAGAGTTCCTGACAGCAGCTGTCTCTCTGTGTGTGTGTGTGTGTGTGTGTGTGTTGTGGGACATGTCCTGAGAAGAAAACAGAGAGCCCCGTTGAGCTCGGACTGAGCGAGGAGAGGCTGGAGCCTAGGAGACTGGTTGGAGGGCCCAGCAGGAGTTTCGGTAAAATCCAATGACAGCTCAACTAGGACAATGGCAAGGGCGTGGAAAGGAAATAGATTTGAAAAATATTTTTCAGGACTCAGATAAAAGGTGGCTGATTGGGGCTGAGGGGAGACATGGAAAATCAGCATTGGTTTTTCTGGTTTGGGTTGTGGATTACCTGATGGTTGCCAAGGCCGGAGGCACGGAAAGGGGAGCAGCTCTGCACGGCAGAGGTGAGGAAGCAATGGTTAGAGGGGACCTCTGAGCCGACTGGAGGGCTAGAGATAAGACCAGTGCTCCTTCACCTCAGCCACACGTGAGGCCGTGAAGGGAGGCGGGGTCCCTCGGGAGAGTTGAGAAGAGAGACCACACAGACCTGGGGCCTGAAGCAGATGAACCAGCCAAGGAAGCCGGATCCATACTGGTCAGCAGTTCCGTGGGGGAGCCAGGGCAGGAGAGCCGGGAGGAGGCGGGGAGAGTCACAGGCAGCTGCTGTGGGGGGCAAGTAGCATCGAAACAGGAAAGAGGCTGCACTGGAGACGGCAAATAAGAGGTCAGCAGTGCCCTCAATGACAGTGGTGACAAAACAATAGGCCGGAGGTGGAAGAGGCAGATTGCAAATGATTGAGGGTTGGCTGGAAGGTAAAAAATAGACATAAGGTAAATTACTCTTCTGATTGAACATTTATTGAACAGCTACAAAGTGCCAGAGAATGTGTTAGGTCCTTTTTACCCACGTAAACTAACCCACCCTCAACGTAAGCCTGCAAAGTGAGTAAGATTTCCATCATCACCATTTTCCCCAGCTTGAGGAGACAATCTCAGAGGTTAAGAAACTTGTTAAATGTCACTCAGCTCTAAAGCATGGTTGGAGCTCATTTCCCGACTCTCAGTCTTGTGCTCTTTTCGTTATACCAGGCTACCTTTCCATTAAAGCAAAAGGAAAGCAAGGAGATGAGTCAGTGCCTTGGGAGGAAAGCAGGGTCAAAGAATGGTGTTGTGATTTTGGGGGTTGAAGGTATTTCACATGTGACTAGGCTTTTGGGGAGGAGCCAGATGTATAGTGACAAAAGAGCAGGAAACTGTTATTATTACTATTCCAAATACTATTACTGTCACTATTACAGAAGCAGGAGGGAATGGAATCCAGTGTGTGGGGGTGAGCCTGAAAAGAGGCAGGCCCATCCTTATCTGAACTTGAGGGCAGGGGGAATGTGTGCATGACAGACAGATGTGCTTTGAGGCCCAAGGCTTGAAATCAGGGTAAGTTTGCCTTTGATGGTCTCAACTTCCTTAGACAGGTAGAAGGTGAGGTCTCTTGCTGAGTTCTGGTCAGCAAATGTGCTTGTTCGGGACAGATAGCTATTCAGAGTAGCTTAAGTACAAGTGGGAATTTACTGGGAAGCAAGCGAGTGTGGAGGCTCTCACCATCTTTCCAGGGCCACATGGAGTCCTGTCTCTACTTCTCTCTGTGCACCTGCATCTCTCTGGCTCTTTCTGCTGGTCCACAGCCGTTTAGCCTCGGAGTCCAATATGGACAAATTGGAGCCTCTGTGTCCTGGTTCCTCATTTTCAGGAGGTAGAATCTAATTGGTTCTCAACGTGGGATGGATATCCTTGGTCCAATCAGAGGTGGACAGGATTTGGGGTCTTCTGAATTCAGGAAGGATGCCGGACTCGAAGTGGTGGAGGACAAATGTAGAAACAGAGGGCCCCAAGCTAGAAAGAAGGATTGTCAAAGGAGAAAAGGGCCCTGAAGGTCTAAAGCTGCCAACATGCTCCTTGCCAAAGTACAGCCAAGCAGCCCTCTGAGGCAGCCGAGGGTGGGAAACCATAACTCACAATGGAGCTTCTCAGCATAGACGCAATGTTTTCCTCTGGCAACTTTTAGAAGATTGGGAGCAGAAGTGGAAAAACCTTGAGGTTGCATTGAGGGGCCTGGGGAGGGGGATGGGCAGGAAAGGTAAGATGACAAGGGAACTGGGGCTGGTGACAGGGTAGTGGGAATGGCCTTGCCAGGGCTGGCTAGGGAGATGCCAGGGTGGGAGACGGGTGGGCTGGGGAAATAGGGAACAGTCAATGGCCAACATTAGGGAGAGGGTGAAGAACAGGTCCTAGGAGCACAGGAGGTAGGAGAGAGGTCGGCTATGTTCTACGTATCATCAGGACCCCCGGGGACCTTTCTCCCCGTCTTCACTCTACATTCTTACTCTCCACTTTAGGCAAGAGGCCGATTTTCTGGGCTCTTCTCTCTTTCTTTGAGAAGCATTATTGGTATCCAGCTTGGACCTAATAAAGGATTCCTCTGGGCCCTAAGAGCTATGTAGCATAAGGAGAGAGGAACAAGATTGTTGTCACTGTATAATACCCTCAGCAGCACAGAGACAATCTATCACCCAGAGAAACGGCCTCTTCCCTGCCCTCCTCCCGTCAAGGGGAGTTGACACAGTTTCCTGTTTGATGTCCTTATCTGCGGACAGAAGACCAGCCCCAGGACCCTCGCTGTCTCCATCTGGTTGAGACCTACCATCCAATCATGTCCCTCAGAGCGTGGGAGGCTGATGAATAGAAAGTCCCCCTTTGAGGGAAAGTCAAAAGCATGGAGGCTGCAGAGCATAGAGCAGGGGCAGCTGAGAGTGGCTCCTGGAGGGAGACGCCTGCTCTGGGCTCCTGCCTCAGCCTCCAGGCTCCTGTGGGAAGTGGCCTGACCTGCAGCAGGAGGAGGGCTTTAGAACTGACAGGAAGGACAAGCACAACTAGCTCCAGAAGCCCATTCTCCAGAGATTATGGAGGCGGAAAAGGTCTAGACTCTCCTCTAGTAGATTCAAAGACCCTGAGGGCAGGACCTATGTCTGACTCATACAACTCTATACCCCTGGCAGGGGGCCAGCGCCTGCCCGAGTGGTGCTTTATGATCACATGGAGCAAATGAACGAAGCACAGCCTCTTGTGCTGTGATGCTCTCAGTGGCCCATCTGCCCCAAAAGCAGGAGAATAGACGAAAGGACCTTCTGAATCCTCGGCCCATCCTCTGTTTCAGGCTGAGGATGCCCAACCTGTGCAGAGATGTGTTTCAGAGGAAAAGTGTCTATTCTCTAGGCTAGGGCCACGGGCTTAGGGCTCCCGAGGTAAAACTACCTGTCACTGATCCAGAGTGCTCAACCCAAAGGACACCCTCTTGGATGGAGTATCTATAGGGAAATTGCTATTTCTTAGGGTTAAATGAGGAGCAAAAGCCTAAGTCCAACTGGGACAAATTGGGCCTACTTTGGGAAGATTTTCCCTGATGAGGTCGAAGTTCTACTGTTTTTATTCATTCATTCATTTCAAAAATTTTACTGAGAAGGTTTCTATGTGCCAAGCACTGTTCAGGGTATCAGGAAAACAACGATGAATAACATGCAAAGGGCTCCTCTCCTCAAGGAGCTTTCAGTGAGGCCTCGATAATTGTTTGGATGTAAAACTAGAAACTCACTCAAAACTAGATAAAATGATAAAAAGGAATTTGTTGGAATGCCACCCTTGTAACTTATGTCAGCTGAAGGTAAGAAGTACAGCTGAGACCCAGGAAAAGAGCTGGGACCTGCAGAATCAGCCCCCAGGGTTGCTCTGGAGGCTGTCAGGACGGATGAGGTCTCTTCTCTCTGCAGCCCTGCATACTCTACTTCAATACTGCCATGGCAGAAAGTGGGTGCCCCAGCCCTGCCCTTGCCAGATCCTCCATTTCCAGAACGCGGAACTAACCCCTTCAGTCTCAGTCCTAATATTGGGTCCCTTAGGTTCAGTTATCCACCTCTAGTCCAATTAACTATGGCCAGGGAGGCAAAGGGCTGGTGGTTCCAAAGGGCAGATGGAGTGGGTGTGGGTAAAGGAGGTGGGGGGACCCATCCCCCACTAGGTCTCTAATTCAATCTATGTGAGTGATGGGAGCGACTTTGCTGAGATCTTCTCACTCTCCCTGCCCCAGCAGAGTAGAAGGCTGGGACCACCTAAACCAGGTAAAGACACTGAGAAGGAAACCCCACCAAGGCAAAGCAAGCCCTCTTTCTCCTGCCTTTCAGCCTGGGGAATTGTTCCATAATTAAGTGGAAAAAATGATGAGGGCATCTTCATACTTCATCCTTATTGCAATTGAATTAACAGCATAACACATCGCGTTTTATTATAACTTTATAATAATTACAGTTATTACTGAATTCATGTATATAGAAAAGGCAGAAATATCATCACTGTATTAATTCGTGAAGCCCTTCAGTGGGATTTATTGAGCAATAAGTGAATTCCAACCACTTGGCATGAAGCTGAAGCTTTTCCAAGCACAAGCCTCTATTAGCTATTGTGAATCTCAAACAGCTCACTCCACATGAGACCAGGCAGTCTGCCTCAATTATTGTCCCCTCCTCCAGGCCGTCTGCCCTGATTCAGAGGTTGTATTTAGAACTTCTTTCTTCAGAGTTGAGCTAACACCCACACTGCCCTAGCACGTCTCAAAGGCTGCAAATGTCAGCCTGAAGGCTGAGATAAATGTTTTTCATTTGCACAGGGCTTTATAGTTTTCCAAACATGATCACAGATATGACCTTTCTGTTTAAAAGGTCAAACAGAAAACTCTTGAAAATAGAGATATGTGGGCATCAGGGTCATCAATAGACTTTACCCTTTGTGGGAGGGAGGGGACAAATTGATGTCCCACCAAAGCCCAGGCTATTTTTAAGAAATGAGTAAGCCCTTGACAATGACCACATGCAGTCAAGAGAAGCCTGTGGGCACCTGCTGGTTAAAGCTCTATAAATGAGTGGCAAAGGAGGGACAGAGGTAGAGTTGTGGTGGTGGAGGCGGGTGGTGGTGGAGAGCCTACAATTTGCTCAGAGGAAAGACTTGGGAGAATCAAGATAGCCATCAACCACCAGAAGGGCTCTTTTGTGTAGGTTGAAATGGACTGGTTCTCTGGGCTCAGGAAGAAGGACCAGACGGGCCAGAGCCGAGATCTAAAAGGAAGAGACTCATTTTTTATTTTTTTAGAACTTTTATTGAGATACAGTTAACATACAATAAACTGCATATATTTAGAGCATACAATTTGGTATCCCAATCTCCCAATTCATTCCCCCCAACCCTCCCCGCTTTTCCCCAAAAAAAGAAAAAAAAAAGAAACAAAAGTACATGGAAATTCTTCCAAAGGTCTTAGTGCTGCTTTTCTTTGTTAAATGAACATGTTTGCAACACACCTACAAATACATCACTAGTTTGACTGCTAATCTCAATCCTTGGTAGGATGTTCTTGGAGAAACCAGCTATGAATAAATAAACTTCAGCTTTTTTCCCCTCCTACTACCATCCTCTTCTATCTTAATATGTAGTCTACTACAGAGAGACAGTTTCAGACAATATACCCATCTCTCATTTGTCATTCAGCAAGTATGTATTATTTTTGTGTTCCAGGCCCTATGAGATAGTAAAACAAATACATGTAAACTCATAGAGTTTATGACCTATTTTACTGTCAAAAGTTCAGAAATAAAAGTAAAACCGATGAATCACTGAAGTAGTAATTAGTAAAAGTTATTATGCGCACACCAAAAAGACAGTTTGCAAACCAGGACCACTCAAACCACAACATATGATGAGGCTCAGAGGTATATTATTATAAAGCAGCCTGTGTAGCGTGGAGGCAGTGACATTTACTCTTCACAGCAATTGCTTTAAATATTAGAATTTTCTTAAATGAGAGGGAATTGGTTAGTGGTTACCTTATATCAATATTGGGGAGCAATTTAAGTTTTGCTTAAGATTTTCAGAGGCATAAGCATGAAGGGACCCAGGTCAAATTAGTATTGCTTTTCTTGCAAAATAAGATAAATTAAGCTTTGCTTCTGTGAATAAACTGGTTTTGTCTGCTCAGGGCAAAAATAAATAAATAAGTAAATAAGTATATAAATAAATAAATAAAGAGACTCAGGGCAAATTTTTTTGCCCCAAGGCACAACTTTCTGGTGGAGAGACCAGTCTAGTAGCCAACAGGGCAGCCTCAGTAGTGATGGGCTTCCTGAAGTCTGGGAGGCTTCATTAGTTTGCTCAGCTTGTACTTATCTAGTACTCACCATGTACAGGCGAGGAGGACAACACAGCCCTCTAGGAGCTCACAGTCAAGGGGGGAGGTCGGATGATAAACAAGTAAGCAACAACGCAAAGCGCAGTGACAAGTTGTGAAACGGGCTACAGAAGGAGGGGAAAGGGGGACCATGGGAAGGACAGGAGGAGAGAAGGAGGCACCTTGATACTAAGTGTCTACTAAGTGCCAGGTGTGTTCAGACATCTCACTCATCCTTAGGATCCTGAAGGTAGGTGCTCTTTCCCTCCATTTTTATAGACGAAGAAACTGAGGTTCAGTGAGTTATCCAAAGTCATTAGGTCAGCACACACTTTTGAATGCCTGCTCTGTAAGTGGTCCCACAGGGAATGGAGGCCAGTCTGGCAGATGGAAGTGGATGGAGATGGTGCAGAGTTGTGGAGGGCGTTCCCCTGCTGGGTGGTGTTCAGCGCACACGGCCATTGAAGTTCCATCAGCGCTGAGATCCTGAGAGCGTGTGTGCCTGGGTCAGCTTGACCGCTCACAGACTCAGGATCCCAACCACGAGAGAATTTTAAGGTACAGAAGATGGATCACTTATCCAAAGCTGGATTCCCTCTGCAACACCTTTGTGGAGCCATCATGCAGCCTGTGCGTGAGCACCTTCAGTGATGGGGTTCACTCTCTCTATGGGAGGAAACTGTCCCAGGGCAGCTTTCACAGGAGGAACATTCTTTCATACATCAGATCCATCTCTCTCTCACCTTGGAATACCTACCGTGCTGGGACTCTCTCCTACATGGTCCCCTTTCCATAGACATTCAAAATCAAAAAGCTCTCTGAATTCAAAAGAGTGACTGAATTTGTTGGTATATTTTCAGGCCTAAGAAGTCCCTTTCTGGCTTACTATTCTTCAAAGATAGAGGAACCAGAGAACCCCTCACATCACCCCATTATTCTGCTGAATGGGACCAGAAGCTGTCCCCTCTCTTCAGAGCTCAAGGGACCAGCCAGTCCCAGCAGGAAGTATCAGCTCCAGGGTTGTCTGGGTCCCCAAAGAGGCTCTCCCCGTTGCTATCATGTCAGCTGGCTGCTGGGAGTCACGGTTCGGCCTGGAAGACCCTTCTGATCACAGCCCATTCATCACTAGGCTCTGGGTAATTAGCAGGTGACTGATGGAAGGGGTTCCCCTCTCATTGTGTGTGGTGCTGGCGAGTGATAAATACCCCCTCTGACTCCTACCCCATCTGCACTGCTAAATCTGCTCCTGCCGTAAATCCCTCTTTCCAACAAGGAAAATGGGCCGCACACAAGCTTGGGGCATCTGCCACCTCCCTCATGTGACCCCCTCCAAGGCCCTGCAATTGCAATGAAGTGGGAAGAGCATAAGTGTAGGGTCCAGAGATCCGGCTTCTCTTTTTTTTCTCTATCATACCTGGAGGTATGATCTGGGGCAAGTCTCTGCCATCTCTGAGTCTCAGGTCTTTCTTTCAAATGAGGGTCTGGATCACTGAATGATCCCTAAGATGCTTTCCAAGCTCTAACATCTGATGATTCTCAGACTGTGCATAGATCAAGCTGAAGCCCCAGGCTTGGGTTGCAAAACCAGGGTATCACTCACACATCAGGAGGATCTCAGATGTGATGACCACCAGGCTTCTTCCAGAAGTCTATAAACCACTCCCCCAGAGCACTGAGAGACTGCCAGAATGCCTGGCCCATGGGCAGAGACCTGGGTTTCACTCCCCTTGTCTGCAGCACTCAATCCAACAGCACTACCTTTGCTGGAGGGGCAGGTCCATGTAACAGCAGTAGATGGTACTGCTGGGGAGCTGGAGGGTTTGTGGATGGGCGTTGTGGTGGTGGTGGCAGAATCGGGGTGTTTGGAAATGAGGGAGGGATAATAATAGCAGTAATCACTAACTGTCTATGACATGTGTGATAATACTCTCCAAAAAACCCTTCACAGAAGTGGCTTTACTTAGAGAGAGCCCAAGAAAGGTCTTCCGGATGCCAGCATTGTTTCTTACTCTGGATGCCGTTTGTAGAAGCGTGTCCAAGGTATGAAAATTCATTCAACTGAACACTTAGGACAGGAGGCTTTTTCTCTAATATATTCAACAGGATTTTTTTTGGGGGAAACGTTACTTTCTTTAATGCTCACAGTTACATTCAACACAGATGCTGCTGTCCTCACTTTACAAAGGACGACATTGAGGCTGGCCTACAACAGCTAAGGAACTTGTCCAAGCCACGCTGTAGGAGTTGGAGATGCTGGGCCTACCGTTGAGATCCACTGGCTTCAAAGCTGGTGCTCTCTGCACTACCCCACCCTGCTGCCCCCTGAAACATGTGCAGAGGGGTGATTCCTCAGCACACCCCCTTCCCCACACCCTCAACTTCCCCCAGCCACACTTGCACATGCGCAGGTACACAAAACCAATCCCAAGCCTGAGCTGGAGGGTAAGGCTGGGGAGAAGGGGGAGGGTTGGATGGTTAACAAGATCGATAAGCACAACCCTGTTCTCAAAGAAGCTTCCATTTCCTTGTGTGAAGCTGATGCAGGGGATGGGGTCAGCACCGAGTGCCAGCCTGGTGTGGAACCCATCAGCCTCCGAGTTTTAGATGCTCTGAGAGGGGAAGCTGCTTCCACAGCCCTCTGGTGGAGGGAGGCCAGATCTGGGGCTTGATCTCTTTTAACCTCTTTCTGCTCAGGGCTGCTGCCGAAGTGGCCAATGGGCTCTGCCTCCCTGCTGGCATCGCAGGGTGGCATGACTGGATTAATTAGGCTTTATTAATAGGCGAGCACCTCATGAATTGTAATTAAGCAGACATGCATCTGGTGGCAGTGGTGACTGAAGGTGAGAAGAAGTGATTCTAGGAGGCTCTGGGGCACCATTAAATACGAACTCCCTGGCACAGGATCGTCGGGACCCCGTTCGTGTGCCTTTGTCACACAGCCTGCCCTGTTCAACAGACGCTCTGGTGTCTGAAATCCTGATTTACTCAATAAACATGTTTTGAACCTACTATGTGCTCCCCTGTCTGAGAGAGACACACGTTGTGGGTGAAGGTGCAGAACGTAGGACAGCCTGGTGTCCAGCACTCCCAAGAAGTCAAGAGGCAATGAGGGTGCTGTAGATGTGGGGGCAGAAGTTTGGGGGAAAATCACATAGAAGAGCTGCTTCTTGAAACAGTGAATGTCATGCTGCAAACACACACACACACACACACACACACACACCCTCTCTGTCTCTGTCTCTGTCTCTTTCCCTCCCTTCCTCCCCTTCCCCTCCTGCTCTTCCCCTCCCCCTCCTCAGCCTAGCAAGGCAAGAGGTCTTTTTGTACCAAGGGGCCGAGGAGGCTAGAACAGATACAGTCAGAGCTGGTCCAAAATCCCACACAGGGTGCAGCCTGGGAGAGGGAGAAAACAGGTCACTCAGCAGAGAGAGGCATCTGGAACCAAGTGTTTAGACAGAGGAAGGCATATTTAGCTTATGGGAAAACAAAGTGTGGAATGATAAAGTGGATGATGGAAAAAGAGATCTGAACAATGAAAGCCTCCCCTGTTGCTTGCAGCCCTGACAGCGTGACAGATGCAGAGATAAACTCTCCTCTGGCCTTTTCTAAACCCATCCTTATTTTCCATTTGGCCTCAAAGAAATATCCTAGAATCACTTATTTTGCCTTTTGAAATTTTAAGATGTTTTCAATTTAGCTCTCTTCTGCCCTAATGCGTTCTCTGTGTACCTGCAACACAGTCTGCCAGATGAGGCCGAGTGTGCACTATTCTGTGTACATCCCATCCGGGCCTTGTTAATGCCAACCCTTCATCCTAAAATGCCCTTTTTACTCTTCCACCAATTCAACATGCTCATCTACTAAAGCTCAGTTCAACTGTAACCCCCTTGGAGTGGCCTTCTCTGAAACCGCCAGTCAGAATTAGCTACAGACAAGCTGCTTCTGTTCTCCTGGTCTGTAAAGGGAGAATCTGGAGTCAAAGGCATGAATTCAAGTCCCAGCCTTGCTCTCCTTGGCATCAAACCATGTTAGGGTTCTCAACCTTGGTTTTCTTACCTGAAAATGGGCAAGATGGTGGTACCTTTCTCCTGGGGTTTGAAGATGAAAAGAGACGAGCTTTGTGAAAATGCTTTATGAATTGTAAAATACGTCAACATAAGAGTCTACTCAGTAGTTTGTGTTAGTTGCTTTCTTGTCTGTCTCTTTGGTTTGATGGGAAGTCCCAGGTCTTGTTTCTGTGTCCCCAGCACCTCATGCACTTAGGTGCTCACTGCTTGTTTGTTGAATGAATTAGTGAAGGAGTGAGGTGTAGATGAATGCTTCAAGTTAGCTGGCTGGACCTGGGGTTTCTTTCCGCAGGATCTCAGGGGCCTATGTAGCGTAGCAGTCACTCCAGGCAGGGAAAGAGTGAAGTGAAATGTTGGGGGCAGCATGAACGTGTGTGCCAACCTCAAAGGCCGGTGTGTTTTAATTAGTATAATTAATGATGGCACCAACGGGCTCATTGCCTGGTGGAATTAATGGGGATCATTCGTCTCCCTAAAGCAGCCTTTTGGTGTGGTGGAGGCTGTCAGGGAGGTGGGGAGAGAGCGCACGTTCTCTGCCCTGGGGAAGTATTCCAGAGCCTCTGTCGGAGTCTGTCTGCTCTCTGGGAGTTTTCTCCCTGTCTCTCCCTTGTGCCCAGGGGTTTCACCGCCACTCCGGAGCCTCGTTTCACTTCACTTAAGACTAAACAATTGATATCTAAGCACAAATACATTCAGAAATTTAAAACATAACAGCTGTGGGACCTCTCTGTCTTCCCTAAGTCTCCCTTTGCTCCCACACTAACGCATGACCAAGGCCACACTGGCCCCAGCTTCAGCCTCAGCCTGAGCTGGTCACATCTTGATGGCCCTCCAGTGGCTCTCTGGGACACATCTTAAGAGTCTGTTGCTGCTGAGGCCAGCTCAGGGATAAGCTGCAGACAAAGCCATTAGGCTCAGTGAGGTCAGATCCCACTTGGAGACACACGGGCTGTCACCTCCTCTCCAACCTTGATGTCTCAGTTTCAAGCACGTCTGCCTTTTGGCTGTAAAGCATTACCTTCTGCAGCCAGAATCTGGACTCTACCTTCCTTACCTGGGAGCAGAATCAGAGCACTTGGGCCTAGCTCCTTTCTGAGAAATCCAGAAAATACTGCCTGGAATCTCTTGCCTCTGGAGCTCACAGCTGCGTGCAGCCGTTCACAGGGAGATACTGAAACTCTTGACCTCTTCCAGGGAATGTGATGCGCAGATAGGAGCATGGGCCCTGTGCGGAGGCAGGCAAAGTCTTTAAATCACCTCCCAGAGCATTCAGCTGGCCTTGCGTATTTCAAGCAGTAAAAGGGTCGGCCACCCAGGAAGGTATGCCTACCACAGAGCTCGGCCCCAAGGCTGCGGTCCTAAAATATGGAATAGACTTAATTCTGGCACATGCCAGGTCACATTTACAGCACAAAACATTGTCCATAGCGATGGGTCTCTGTAGTTACCTTTTGGACTTCCGGAGTGTATGTGTTGATTTACATATGGCTGTGTTTTATGTGACGTAATGTGTGCTTTCTGGTATTGCCCCAGCCTGTGCCATGGGCGCATCTGTGCGCAGGGGCCACGTGTCTCTGGGAACGTCTGTGCACCTGTGGATACTGCATGGCTTTGTGTGTTGGTGGCTATTTTTGTCTTCTTCTGAGTCTATGTGTGTGGCTTTCTGTCTGAGTCTCCGCGTGTGAGTGACTAACGCAAATAGCAAGGAAAGACATCTGAGGAGGCAAGAACAAATCCCCCTTTTTCCTTTCACTGCCTTTTAGGGTTCAGGAGACTGAACACTGATTCAATTCACCCACTAAAGGGCTATCACCCCCTATGGAGTGTAGTAACATACTACAGGCACACAGTAACATCCACTAATATAACAAAGTAACAGCCACCGTGGAGTATCCACTAATACCCTCTAGTGCCATCATTCTGGAATCCTGGTATATCCCAGCAGCGGTATGTCGTGGTGTTTATTAGAGCAGAAGTTGTCCCCGTGGACCATTTCATGCATGAACTGCAGAGAGCCTGGGGCCCGTAAGGTCCAGAGCAGCTCCAGGAGAAAGCAGAGGCACAGGGCGTTGGGGGGGGGGGGGGGGTATGTGGATGTGTGTGTTATGATAATCGGGACCAACACATTGTCCAGCTCCAGGGGCACCATTTGCTGCATCTTCTATGGACTTCCAGGAGGCCCTATTCAGTGCACTGCAGTGCAAATGACGCCCCCTGGATTTGTGCAACACAGAGGCCCTGGGCAGGATGGTAGATGCAGGATTCCTTCTCACCACACCCCTCTTCCCAGCCCTGGCGTCTCGACCGGCTCAGCTCCCCTTCCTGAGCTAATATTGCCTCCTCCCCCAACCCAGCGCCTTCCTTGCTAGAGCTCTTTGAGCAGAGGCTGGGGCAGGAGAGGCCCAACACATTCTCAATGACTGGGCTCCCCAGGGTTCGGGAGCACAGCCAGAAACTAAGTCTTCTTCCCTTGGAAGGTTGCAGTGACTTGTAAGAAAAAGTCTCTTGTTGCTCAATGGGGAAAGAAATCAGATGGAAAGGAGGGGGAAGAAGGCACGAAAAAAAAAAATTTAAAAACTGATTTTTGCTTTGGAAAGGTCAGCAGCGAAAACCCGCTTCTTTGCCAGCACAAAGCGGGTGCTGGTGTTCAGCGGCCTTCTCTCAATCGATACGGCACTGATCACCTCATAAAATGGTGCTGAGGCGGCAAGGGCCGGGGTGAAGGCCACTGGAAGGAGGAGCGACTTCCACTAGCTCCAAGCTCCCTCAGAGCAGCCTGTAGGTTGAGCCTCTGCTGCCCCAACCTGCCCCCATCCAAGCTGTCCCACTGCCCCTTCGGAGCCAAAGGCCACCCACTCCTCACTTTCAGGGTCACAGCTCTGTGGATAGCCGTCCTTGTTTATTGCTGTGAGTTTGGGAACATCCTTTCTTGAGTAGCCTGGGGCCCTGTAGTCAGGCCACCCACCTCAGTCTCCTGAGATGTAGGCAATAGCTAAGTAGAGTGTAAATGACACAGGTGGCCCCCAAGAAGAGCTAGAACTCCGGGGATAAGGATGGAGCATTTCACTATTGGTCAGTGGAGCCACAGGCACATTGTCTTCTTTCCATAAGACATAGAGGTGGAGCTGAGGGAGGGAGAAGTTGGGGGTTGGGGTAGCCCTGACCTTCATCCCAGCATCCTCTGTGCATATGCTGGGCCTACACACGGGCCATCTGGTAAACCCTGTGCACCCTCAGAAGATGTGCAGCTTAGACATCTTCAGCCAGCCTTAGCCATAGGGCACAGTGCAGATGGTCTATGGGCTAGGGGGTGTGAGGGGCAGGAAAGGGGCACAGTGACACTTTCAAAGAAAGGAGGGTGCTGTTAACATGTCAATCCAATTATGGTAATGTGCTGGGGTAATTGGCCCTCCAAGGGCGCAGGGGATGCACACGAGTACAGTAATCACAGGTTCACTTTGCTCTGCATTCTTCATCCTGCTTTGGTGACTAATTATTAGTATTTAGCAAGTGGATACTGTCATCTTCAAAGCAGGTGCAGCTGTGGCTGAGGCGCTGGAGCTGGGGCCAGCTAAAGGTCAGCTTCTGCTTGGGGATAATTAATTTGTCTTTTATGGATCTGAAATGTGCTCCAAGCTTGTCTCTTCTTTATTTGCTTACAAACAAACAAACCAACCAAAGGGAAGGTGAATATACTTTGTGGTTATTTCAAGTGCCCTTTCCATTAAAAGGCCAGAATTGACAAATAGGGGTGAACAGCTGGAGGGGGTCATGTACCTCTATCCTCTTTAGGGAAAGAGGCAGAAATTGATCCCCTAGGCAAAATCCACATGAATAAGGAAGGCGACTGGCCTGGGGTGACCATCAACAGGTATGTACTGTCTATAAGCTCTGATATCCTGTTTGTTTGTTTGCTTATTACCACTTATATATCAAACACTAGGACATTCTGTTCCTAAAACGATTAATGTTTTGGGATCCCGAAAGGAAAAGGAATAACAATAGTCAATAGCTATTGAGCACCTTTCATGTGTCAGATACTCATTTTACTCATGCGTGTAAAATACTATGTTTAATTCTCACAACAGCCCTGGGAAATATTTGCTAGTATTATCACCATTTTACAGTTGAGAAAGTAAGGTTCAGAGAACTCACGTATGTTACTCCAAGCTAAGTATCATCTGACACCTAATCCTTGGGCTGTCAGATGCCCAGCAAAGCTCCTTTACCCAGTGTGGTGCTAGGTTTAGTTCTCTGGCCTCTGCAAGAGTAGCCTTCACTAATTTTGCTTTATGAAGGACCAAGAGCCTCGACATTTCACATTGCATCAGCAGAGCCTTCTGGTATACCTTGGGAAGCCCAAAGTTTGATTGTGTTATTCCATGGGTGTGATGCATGATAGAATTTCATCAGAGACAGAACAGAAATCAGTGTAGCTGGAGATGGAAAGGAAATGATCCCTCCCTAAGTCCTACCTCTGCACTGAGTCTCCTCAACAATGCTGGCCCATGGATCCCTTTCCCTTTCTCAGCTGCCTCATGTCCCACTGGGGCACTGGCTTAGTTACATTCCCACTCATCTTCATGAGCAATCTTGCATCACTCTCAAATCATGTCATATCTATTTGTCTCTCCAACAAGGATCCAACTGCATTTAGGTCAGAGAACTGGCCAAATGTGCTTTTGCGCCTCCTGGGCCACTCAGCTCTGCCCTGGGTACAGGGTAGGTACTCAATACCTCCTGATTGAATCAAATGGGGAGGCAGGGGTTGACAAGACTCCTCTGATAGTTTGGTTGTCAGTGGAAGATCTCTCATTTTTTCACATTTGTTGGTCAAATAGAGGATAATTTAGGAGAGGTAGGTTTGTAGGTTCCTCTCATATGCATATATTCCGAATTCAGAAAAGTGTATTAGATACTTTGGGAAGTTTCTTATGATTCACTTGCCTTGCAAAATGGAATTCCAGTCACATTATTCTAGGAAGAGGCTGGCATGGTGAAAGAAGCACATACACAAGGACTTGAAGGAGACGGGAGCAGATACTTTAGGAGTTCAGGTTTGCGTCCAGGGTTTGCAGCTATGGCAGAGCAACACAATTTTGTTCTGTGGTTTTGCTGCAGCTACATATTGATGCAGCCAAATGAATTCCCCTCTTTGCAACCTGACCTCCTTCTTACTGTGAAATGATCTCATTTCAAGGCTAACCACAAGAGGTTTGGCTGGGCACCCGGCATGCCGTGTGTCTGGCATTTGCAAATCTTCATGCAAAGTGCAAAGTTGTTTTTTTTTTTTTTTTTTTTTTAAGACAGCAAATAAATCCTGTCCAGAGAAATCTTGGAAAGGTCTGCTCCTAGCCACGAAGTGAGAAGAAAAGCAATCTCTCTCCCCATCCTCAAAACCATTATCTGCCGCGCTTCTCGAATGTTAAGGCTTAAGTCGCTTTTAATTTTAGATCAGGAACAATCTGATTTGGGGCCAAGGTCTTTTTTCACTGTCCTTCAAAATGTATTCAGCTGTGGTGTTTTTCCACCTCCGGCTACTCTGTTTCAGTTTCTTGAGTGCCAAAAACTGAAGCCCCACCAAGAATTAGACCTAGAGCCAGAATACAGCGAGACTATACTCTGTAAAGAGCATCTCCCTCCTGCCTGCAGTAGGAAGCCCAGCAATTATGAGAGCAACAAAGAGAGAGAGAGAGAGAGAGAGAGAGAGAGAGAGAGAGAGAGAGAGAGGTGTTCATCATCTGCCCAGGTTTGGGGGATGCTCCTTGCCTCCTTGGCAAGATGTGCCCATGTCCACATGACCACCCAGGAAAATGACCAACCAGCAGTCAGAGTGCCCAGACACTCAGGTCACTACTCCCCACTTCTTCTCAGCCTAACCTTTCTGTGCCTCTTTCCCCAGTCCCTACAGTCACCACAGGAAAGAGCAGGCCCCCTCGCAGTCTAGGTCGTTCCCTAGTCAGTGCCATCTTGCTCCAGTCACTGGTCCCATCCGTGGACCATGACGCATGTAGTGGACATATCCCTTCCGAGAACTACGAAGGGACCAGGCATGAGGCAGGGGTAGATGCTGATACCTGGACTTTACTTTAGGTTCCATTGGCAGAAACCAAGTGTCCCACTCAGCCTGGTTTGTGAAAACTTAGCTCTGTGTCCCAGGGTGTTATGCTCCCAGCCTGAAATTCTATCCAGGGTGAGATGTGCAGACATGGTAGGAGGTGAGGGACACAAAACCTAGTTTTCCTAGCTGACTCTACCTTCCTATAGACATCAATATTCAACCCGCTTGACCAGACCTCGAGCCTCTGATTTTGTTCCTTCCAGGTCTTAACCACCTCGGTGGGAGGAGCTGATTCTAGACTTTGACCCATTCCACACTCCCTCATCTGCCGTTATGAGGCTAGAACCTGTTCAACAGCATGACCTGGGCACTGTCTTGGCCTCTCACACTGGATGGAGTCTTCTTGACAATAGAACTCTCTCTGGAGAAAGATGCCTAAAACTTGGGTAAAAACCTGCTGAAATGATTGTAGGAACCCCGATACTCACCATGAGTGAGTTCTTTCTCCAGGGCTCTGACAAGGGGGAATGTGTCGGGGTGGGAGGAGGAGGGGGAGGAGTTAACAGGGAGAGGATGGAAGTGGGAAGAGCTTAACTCGAAGCCATTGGCGGGCCCCGCGGGATCCCAGGCTCTGCAAAGCCTAGCAAAGTGACAAAATATTTATGTTTTTCACTTCCCTCAGCCACAGCCTTTCATGGGAACATCTGAGGAGGTTGCTGGTGAACAAGCATATCCAGTGCGCAGCCAGACAGGCTGGCAAGGAGCTAAGGAGAAACAGCAGAGAAGCTGATGGAAGAACCTTCTCTTACAGAGGAAGCACGTCCCTCCCCGCCTGGCACCACGCTGCCTGCAGAAGGGAGGAGCCGCCTCTGGAAAGAGATGAATGTCTCTGGGCTGCATTCATGAAACGCCCTGAACCCAGCCTGAATGCTATCGAGGAGGGAGGTGGGGTGGGCAAAATGCCATTGCAGGGGCAGGAGACTTGCTTGCTTAAAAATCTGACCGTATTTGGGTCTGAGTCAATGCAATGGAGTCTTTGGAGGAACCTCGGTAATTTGCCTTGTTTCAAAGAGGTGATTTAGGATTCAAGACACAGGCGGCACTTGCTCCGGTCCTGAATACAGGCCCCGGAGCCCTCTCCTCTGGAGACATTGTTGGGAGTGAAACAAGGTGATCGTCCTCAATCCTGACCTTCATTTGAACTGACATGTCACCCCACACAGGCCCCTTCCTCTCTTCCCCCGTCAAACTTCATTAGGCTCAACATAAAGTGGCGGAAAGGGCACCAGGACAAAAAAAAAGAGGTGGAAAGTTATGTCCGTTCTAGCCCCTAACAGCTGACTGTAGGTATGTTGCCCTTCTCTGCTGGACTAGATCTCCACCTCTGTTTTATGGTTCTGTGCTTGCCAAGACTCCATGCCTAAATCTTGATTCCGGGCTCAGGGGTAGTCAATATTCTACCTTCCAAAAATATCTTCTCTGTCTAGAACTTTGGTTAGGACACCTTACTTACTAGTGTGGCTCCAGAGTTCTTCCATGAGCCACAAAGCTTTATCCTGAGATTTGCCCAATGAATCCTTGGGTTCTTCTTTCCTCCTATGCCTGAGTCTGCCCCTTCCTTTCTTCTTGAATATGAGGCTTCCAAGGTCCCTAAGATATTCTTTATATTCTCTACCTTTTGATTTTTTAAAGCAAAATGTATCTTCCATGCATTTAGCAAATATTTATTATGTGTCATATGATAGTCAGCTGTTATTGCAATAATACTATGTAAGACAATACCCCCAAATATCAGTGGCTCTCAACAAAAAGCATTTGTTTCTCTTGTTCAAAGAGCTACAGGTTGGCTGGGAAAGCTCTTCATCAGGGTTCAGGGTTGGATTCAGGTCTGCTTCACAGGTCCTTATTCCAGGTCTCAGGAAGAAAAACAACAGCGATGTAAGGAAGCTCTTCTCATGACAGGGGAAAGTAGCCTCAAGAAATCAGGCCAAACCACACAAGCCCATTTAAAGCCCCTGGTCATGCATAGTGTACTTTATTTCCACTAACACACCATTAGCCAAAGTGAGTCAGGGCCAAGTTGAAAATTGGTGAGTTGGGGAAACATACTCCATTCACAGTTTAGCCATGGCAAGTGCAGGAAAAGAAGGAATAATTGTAAACAAACAATGCAAAATAATGCAAAACAGTTGCTACTTCCATAAAGCTCCCAGTCTAATGTGGGAGACATATATTAAACATGCAAACAAGTAAATTAGTATATAATAAACTGGGATAAATGCTTCAAGAAAATGAATAACATGAGGGATCTACCTTTTAGAGTGGGTGGTCTGAGAAGTCCTGTGAGGTGGTGGCCTTGAAGCTGAGGTGTGAAAGATGAAAAGGAGTCTGTATGCAGAGGGGCAAAGAGTTTTCCAGCCAGTGGGAGTGGCCTGTGCAAAGGCCCTGAGGAAGCAACCACCTGGTGTGGTTGAAGAACTGGAGTAAGATCCAGTGTGGCTAGAGTGGAGTGAGGGAGGACTAAATAGTGTGAGCTAAGACTGGAGATGCCTGCAAGGGCCAGATCCTCTGATCTGGCCCAAATCTACCAACTACTGCCTCATCATTTACTCAATGCTGCTAAAGAAAACAGCAACACCTCCTCCTTGAAGCCTCCTTAGGTTGATCAGTGTGGTGAAATCACTTTATATTTCACCGAACAAAAACAAAAACAAGAAGAAAACCCTTCAGTCTGCATGTTGCAGGGGCTTGTGCTGGGCCAGATGTGAGTCTGGGGGACTGGTGAAATCTCCTGCCCTGAGCAAATAAGGATGGGATGAGCCTCCTGGGAAAATCCTCCCCCCAGGAAGGGAGAGCCAGGCCTGACAGGTTTTACCTGACAATGTAATGAGAAGGTACATTTCTGAATCCAGCCCTCCAATCTGCCCCCGGCACAAGGGAACTTTTTGGAGTGATGGAGAAATTCTATATCATAATTAGGGTGGTATCACCCTAATTATGAGGCAGGTTTGTCATTTTTCAAGACTCATTGAACTATGTACTTAAAATGGTTATATTTTATTGTATGTAAATTATACCTCAACAAGCAGATTTTAAAGGTAAAAAATAAAACAAGACAAAAAGGGAAATAGTATATAGAAAACAAAAAGTGAAAATCTGATCCTGGCATACCTCCATGTTTTCCTACAGAGATGGCAGAAATAAAAAAAGAAAAACCTTTCAATGCACTCTGATACTAGAGCACAAACAGATTTCTTTGCTTTGGGGCCTTTTAACAGAAATACAAAAGGGGAGGGGAGACACTCTCCCACCTTGTCACAGGGCACTGGGCCACTTTAAGACCTTGAGGACTCACGTTGGTGGTCATAGCAGGGTGGGGGTTGGGGGCACTGCAGAGGGTTGGTGGTCCCATCTGGTAGATGTTACAGGATCTACCGGAGGAGCAGAGATCCTGCCCAGCAGCAGTGACAGTGACATTCAGCAGTATGGAGATGGGCAGAGTAGCAAATATATGCCCTGACCCAGTGGAGCCCAGCAGAAGTGGCCACACCAACGGCAGAGCTGTCCAGTAGACGTGCAATGCCAGACACAAATGTGAACCATAGAGATAATTTTAAGTTTTCTAGTAACTACATTTAAAAAACTAAAACAAACAACAAAAAAACAGCTGAAATTAATTTATAATTTACAACTCAGTTGTAGTTAATTTAACTCAGTATTTCCAAAATTTGATAATTTCGACATATAATCAGTATGACAAAGATATTACTTAGATACGTTACATTTCATGTACTAAGTCTTTGAAATCCAGTGTGTATTTTGCTCTCAGTGCACCTCGGTTGGAATTGGCTGCATTTCAAGATCACCACAGCCAGCTCTGGAAGGCGCTGATCTATGGCAACAGCAGTGCCTGGGTGGCTGAATTAATTGTGAGTGTGTAAGGGCTCTCCCCACCCTACTCCACTCAAGAAAAAAGCCAACAACTCTGAGGGTCTCCAGCGATACCAAGCAGTAGGACACCACAGGGGTTGAGGTCCCCCAGTGAGCCTGAGAGATCTGAGCTCTTGATTGAAGGAGAGAGCACTTGGACCCACAGGCTTGAGACACTCAGGGAGCTCAGATTACAAATGTTATCTTTAAAAGCCATGCTCTAGTATGGGCTTAAATTTGTTTGTAATGCTGAGCATCACACAAAAAAAATCAGTTGCATCTTTCCAATCCTCTTGACCTTTGGGGTCCTGTTTACCTGTAATATGAATGCTGCATCTGAGGACCTCTTTTTCACTCAAGCCACCTGTCATTCTTTCTTATTCCGTTTGTTTTTTCCTCCCATCCTAGCCAAAATAGCAGAATAGACTATTTCAAACCTATTTCTGTAATTTGTGCTATTTTAAAAAAATTGATGTACTCAGTCATTTCCAACAGCCTGTACTCTCCCATCTCCTTTTAACCCCTCCTGCCTCATTTTGTCCAGGACCAAATTTCACCAGGTTGAGAATTACTTGCAAAACTAGAAAGTAGCATTTCATAGCTTAGAGGGGGATCAAAACAGTCACAGCTTAGCACTTACTGTCTATTAAATGAGTTACATCTACCAAGCTTTAGAACAATGCCTAGCACAGTTCAGTTCAACAGGTATTTCTTGGGTGCCTGTTCTGTGCCAGGCACTGTTTTAGGTGCTTGGGACCTGAAAGGGAGCAAAACAGATCCCTCTCCTCAGAGAGCTGACACCCTAGCTGGGAAGACAGTGAACAATAAACATCACAAATATGTAGCTTGCACAGAACGTTAGAGGATGCTGAGTGCTGTGAATCAACAGACCAAGCAGGGCAGGTTAAGGGGGCAGGGAGGGCAGGTTAAGGGGGCAGAGAGCACAGGGCAGGGGCAGGTGGCATATTACATGGGGTCCACGCCAGCCAGTCCTCACAGAGGAGGCATGATCTCAGCCAAGGCTTATCATGGGGAACAGCCAATAGAAAGTCCTTAAAACTGGGGTGTCTGGTGTGTCTGAGGGAGAGCAGGTAGGCTGGTGTGGGTAGAGTACAGAGGGTGCGGACAGAAGTAATGAGTGATAGGAAAGGGAGTCAGAATTAGTAAAGGGAGAAGGGGGTCCACCAGGCTGATGTAGGACTTCTGCTCTTAAGCTAAGCAATGGGAGCCATTCTAGGGCTTGGGCCCAGGAGTGACAGGGCTACATTTCCATCTAAGTAGATCCCCTTGGCTGCCTTTTTGAGAACAGATTGAAGGGGATGGAGGCAAGGGTAGGAGGAGGTGGACCAGTGAGGAGGCTACTGCAGTAATCCAGGCAAGAGATAGTAGTGGCTTGGACCAAGGGCTAGTAGCAGAGCGGCCAGAAGTGGTATCACATACAGACCTGGTCCTCAACTCGCCAGGTCTGTGTTCCCAGCTCTGACTGTAAGTGCCCACCAGGCACACAGGATGTTTTTCATTGTTTGCATTCTCCTGAGCAAGAACTATTGGTCATTGGTATCTAAACCAAGTGTGAGGTACAGCTTCAAGGAAGTCCTCAAGAAAACTTATCACTTATATTCAAATTACCAGCAAATCTCAAGCAAGCATATCTGCAATGCGAGTGTTAATGGAGCAAGCGGAAATTTTGGAGGAAAGGGAATCACAGGTTTTCAGCAGAACAATGGCATTAGGAGAGGGAGGAGAGAAGGAGGAGGGGAGGAGGGAGAGGAGAGCAAGCGGCGGGGAGGGGGAGAGAGAAGGGGGGAGGGGAGAGGGGAAGGGAAGAGAGATGGAGGAGGAAGGAGGAAGAGACAGACTAGAGGGCAAGATTCATGTAAGTGCTTCATCAGCCCAGCCGAGGAATAATCTGCTCACGCCTGAGAAATGTCTCAAGTCGGAAACTTGAATGGACATGGCAATCTTGGACTCCACCTAGAATTGTGAAGCTGAGAAATAAGGAGTCAGGGTGAGCAGAAAGAAAGCTTTTACTCAAGTCTAAGGGAAAGAAATCAGGTTAGGTGAAAATTCAGAGTTAAGCATTAATAAAGGTAATACTTTGTACTTAGTTTATAGCACGTTTTTGAAGTGCTAAAGTTTGAGTTTACTTTTTAAGGTACTCTCATTTCTTGATGTTATTGTTAAGCTTTTTTAAAAAGGAAGTTTTATTTCAGGAGATGAAGAAAGAAGCATAATTGTGGCATAGTAGAAGGGCACTTGACATCAGATTTCTGGGGTTTTAGCTACTTTCTGTCACTAATTATTTGTGTGACCTCAGACAAGTCATTTCAACCCTCTGAGCCTCAGTTTTCTCTTCTATGAAATGAGACCACAGGATTAAACAGTGTCCTCTGGCTCTAAAATTGTGTGTATTTTTGGGTGGAAAATGCATTCACTTCCCCCTCAGTTAACACCCCCAATGGGCTGCCTAACAACGTGAAAGCCAAGGTCAAGGTCTTAAGCAAGGCATCCCTCATCATCCTGACTATGGGCAAACAGAGGTGCTCTTGGGAGCTAGATTTGCAAATCGAACCCATAATATGACAATGAGTGGCCCAATCAGAGGGACAGGAGTCAGACACCCACCCTGGCTGCTTTGCACAGCTCAGGTGAGCCCGGCTGTGGCCCCTCCCTGGAAAGGTACCCATCTCTCCCTTAGAGAGTCAATAACTATTTGTGAGATGCTCCCCTGTGACACCATGGGGAGGCCTCACCACGTCTTCAAGCTTTAAATTGCACATTTTACATCCCGTATCTCTCAGTGGTCAGCTGTCACTAACAGAGCACACACGTGTGCCGAGCCATGTGCTGCATGCCAGGACCCAGCTCCGAGCAAAGATAGCACAGTCCCTGCCTGCTGCTACTCACAGTCTCATGGGGAAAGCAGACATTAAACAGCAGCTATGAATAATTTATGACAAGATTCTGAGCATGCAAAGTGCTGCAAAAAGAAATACTGGAACTATAGAAGCATTTAGTGAGGAGCCTAATTTAGTCCCCTAGGCTGAAGAAGTGATATTTAAGTTGACCCCTCAAGGATGAGTTGGAGTTAGGTGACAAGAGAGAGGAGTATTCTGGACGAAGGGGACAGCTGTGACAGAAGGGAACACGTCCCCTCTCTTGGACATCCCCCCCATCCCACCACCGTGAAGTTCCTGGGATTTAGAGGGATAACAACACTCATTCATTTGTTCACTCACTCATTCTTAGCTGTTCTGATCTGTTATATGCTAGGAAGTAGCGATGAACAAGCAGGCCCCCTCCAAAAAAAAAAAAAAAACTGCTTTAATGGAACTTATATCATTTAGTGGAGAAGACAGACAAATGTATAAGTAAAATATAATACTGATAAACACGGAAAAGGAAATATATGGAGTGTCAGTTCTGGAGGTAGAGGTACAATGCTATACAGGAGGTGGTCAGAGAAGGCTTTAGTGAAAAGGCCTAAAAGAGTAGAGCGGGTGAACCTTACACTTAGGGGAAAAGCATTCCTTGCAGAGGGAACAGCAATTGCAAAGGCTTTGAAGTAAGACTGTGCCCAGCAGACCTGAGGAAAAGCAAGGAGGCCAGAACAGCCAGAATAAAGTACCCAAGCAAGGGGATGAGGCCAGAGAGGCCATGGGGCCAGGCTTTGCAGGGCCTTGGAGGTCACTGTGAGGACTTGGGCTTTTCCCTGAGTGAGGACTTTGGCAGGGGAGTGACATGATATGACACAGATTTTAGAAGGATTGCTCCGACTGCTGTTGAGAATGGACTTTAGGGGCTGATACAATGGGGATGCACTAAGAGACTGGTGGCGGGGACCAGAATAGAGGGACTGAGGTCCTGAGAAGTGTTGGGTTCTGTTTATAGGTTAGAACCAATAAGGTAGAGCCAATAATATTTGATGATGGGTTGGATGTGGGGTATGAAAGAAAGAGGGAGCAAAGAGGACGCCAAGGTTTTTGTTAGAGTATGTGGCAAAATGGAGTTGCCACTTACCGAGATGGGAGATCTGGTAGGAAGAGCAGACTCAGAGGGAAAAATCAGGAGTTTGGGGACAGGTGAAGTTTATAATCTCCATTAGACGTCAGTGAGAGTTCAGGGAAGAGGTCTGAAAGGAAAGGAAAATGAGGTAGGAGTTGTCAGATATTTAGAGCCAGAAGACTGTATGAGATCACTTACAGAGTGAGGGTAGATTGCAGAAGAGAGCAGTCCCTGAAGCCCTCCAACACTGTGGAAGACCCTGCAAAGGAAAACTGTAAAAGAAACCATGACAAAGTTACCTTGAGTGGGTCAATCTTCGTTCTTTACCCAACTCTTTCCCCAATTCCCCTGCCCCTGCCTCCTTTACATCAAGGGCCTGGCATGGAGACACACACACACACACTCACATACAGTAAACACAATTTCCTGTCTCATTACATTCCATGCCTTTGAGAAGAGTTGGAAGAGTGTGGCCCGCCTTCCCCAGCTGTGTGGCATGAGGGATAGGTTTGGACACTGGCAGCAAAGCTATCTCTCAGGAGGTCAGCCCTGTGCACTGTTATTTTTCAAATCCTTTTCCTATTGCTGATTCTACTGATCACTGATAACACTGCCGTGTCCATGAAAAAATTACAAGAAGACATTACCTAAGCAAACTCATAGCAATGTGAACTTGAAACATAGTGATTGATTTTGAAAACCAGAAAAACTATGGAACCCTCACATCAAAAGGACGTCATCTCATCCGTGCTCCCACCTCTGCGGACACCTGAGCCTATCCCAGGTGACCAGGCTGCTGTCTACTCTGTTCCTGGGATCTCGAGGAGGGGGTCAAGCAAGAGATCCCTGGTGGCCTTGACCATGCGCCACATGCCAGCCGTTGGACGTAGTTGTCGCCATCTTCAGTTTCATGCAGTTCTTCCTGATCGTTCAGCTAAGGTTCTTTTGCTGTGGGTTAAGGACAATTTCATTTGCCTCGTCCTCTAACAAAAAGAACCTGTTGAATGGTGACTGGCCATTCAGTCATCGTCCCGCCTGGCAGGCTGGCCATCCACCGTGGAACTTTATACAGGATATCACTCACTCTCCTGTGTCCCAGGGTCCTCAGGGTCCCAGCAGCACACACAGTGGGCAGGTTAAAGGGCTACTGGCAGTTTTGTCCTCAGTGGTCTAATTTGCTGATATGGTGAGGCCTGCCCAAGGCAACAGCCAGCGGGGCCATTCCTTGAGAAAGCTGAGAGGACTGGGAGGGGGGGGATGCCCACCCCACCGTGGAGAAGCCACAAACATATGTGCCCCAGATGAACCCCAGAGGGTGGAGAACCCAAGTCAATGCAATCTATTATTAGATGAAATGCAGACACAGCAAAGAAGAGCAGCCAGGGTGCTAACAAGGCCGCCTGGTCCTGCGGTTCTATTAGGGCCCCCATTTTGTATAACCCCTGTCGGTCTATAAAGCAGGGGATCTGGGAAGCAGAGAACAGCTGACAGAGGTGTCAATAACCCAGTGTGTGGCTTGTTAGAATGTTACACTTGTTTATCGGCATTTAAGGAGACGAGACATTGATGTTAACACAGTGGGAGGGAAGTTGCCTGGACCAATAGTATCCCTTGCTGAAAATTAACTTAAACCTTCTTTTCTTTGTGCCAGAAATGGTGGGGGTAATTCATTTCCAAAGTGTTGAAATGCCACTGAAAATGAGCTAGGGTAATAGGGACGAGTCAGCAGCAGCTGAACAAAATCCCAATCTAGCTTTCTTTTGGTAACCTCCTGTAAATGAGACACCATGAAATAATCTGCTTTATGGCAGGGAAGAAGACGACAAGGTCTGTTTAATTTGGGGGATGGGGAGGGTGGCAGGGCTGGGCAGGGAAAGTTTCACGCACAGATTTTTAGAAAACCATGAGAGCTACTGTCGCCATCGCCAAGTTCACAGCAACTCTGCACTGGTGGAAAGTTAACAGTTTGTGTTTTGGACCTGTTGGCTTGAAGAGTCCAGGGTCTTGGCAAGGCCAAGCTCTTTGATCAAGATTCAGTGAAAGCAGCGTTCAGATCATTTACAGGATGTCTGATTGAGGGTGGGCCCAGCGTGTTTCACCTCTCTGGTTCCCACCTCCCACGTGGGGCACATGGCCTGAAATCAGTGCTTTCCATTTGCTGCTCCTTGCTGTGTGTTCCTTTGGCCTCTTTATTTTCCCAGGAAAAAATATCAGACATGAAAACTACAGCTCAGGAGGCCATAACCACCAATGAGATAAATCGTCTGGTTCAGTGCAAACTTTGTCTTTCCAATCGTTAGGTGCCCACTTTCAATCCAGGGGAAGATGGAGAGGCAGTCAGGGGCCTAAGTTACTCTGGGCAGACTAGGCCCTCCTTCAGAGGGTCCCCTATCATCTCCTCCTTCCCCCAACTCCCAGGCAGAAGGCTCCAAAAGCAGCCTGAGATGGGGAGAGGGAGACATCTGTAAGATCTTCAAGGGCCACAGCACAATTCTGACATCTGGCTGGATTTATGAGGCCTGGTCACTAGCCCCTGTCTGTTCACACCCTTTGCTTTGTGACTTTGCAGTTCTTCACATAAAGGAGTGGAGTATGTTTCCCCACTGCTTAACTTTGTCTGGCCATCTGAGCCTAAGTTCTCCGAGGCACTGCCTGGTTCTCCTTACCTTCGGGCGCCTCTGCCGTCTCCACTAGTCCAAGAAGGAGGACAAGAGATACCTATTGCAGAGCTGAATCCCAACGGCCCAACCAAGTCTGGCCAAGATTAGCTGACTGCAGGCATCCCACATATCTATGAGCTAAACAAGTGCTTACTATGGTAGGCCACTGGGTTCTGGAATAGCCTTTTATACAGCAATGGCAAATGATAACGCCTCGTTAAAGCAGGAAAGAGATTCTTATATACAAGCAGACTAATTCCCTGGAGGGAAAGACTGACCTTTACTTGAGAAATTATAACACTGAGAGAGTCAGGGTATGTTCCCCAGGCTGATGGCCTTCGCATAGTGGAGGGCCACTGGACCATCACCAAGGCCTCTCTCAGCCTCTGGACCACTAGTCAGAAGCTTCAGCTTCACATGGAGAAGCCCTGGCTGTTCTCCATCCCCTTGTAGGGTCCTAGAACAATTTGTCCCATCCTCCCACTCTCTCAAAATAGAGAAACAACCTTCTGTCTATCTATCTATTATTCCAAACCATGGTTTCAGAACCTCCCTTAGACTCTTTATGACATTCGCGATAGGGGCAGGCTTCCAGATTAAAAGTTCCAGGACCCAAGGGCCAGAGGCATGGGAGATTCCTTGTTTAGGGTCAGCCAGCTTCCCAGAGAGCCTCCTTCCATGCCATCCAACCCACTGACAAAGCTGAGAGCTCAGGCCAGTGTCCCCATGGTCCTGGAGAGGTGATACATCTCTGTCAAAGCCTTCACCATGTAAGCACATGTGCCAGCAGCTTGGATGTGAGCTGTTTGGGGATAAATACCTGCATTATTTATTTTTCTGCTCATGAAAGGCCAGCAGTTCTTACATTTCCACTAAGCATGGTTGGCATATAGCACAGAGCCTCATTTTTCCTGGTGTTTACATAAATGGACTTACCCTGCCCAGGCTCCCTGCTGTAAATGTGTGATTAAAGGATTATAAAGGTGATGGAAATAGTAATCACGTCTATTTTCAGACAGAGCCTTTCCCTAAGGGGCCTCAAATGGCTGTGTTCTTATTCATACCTACAACGAAAGGGAACCCAGGGAGCACTTTCAAAGATGGGGCAATAGGCCCCCAGAAAGGGTCAGGTAGCAAGTTGTCTCGGGTTACCCAGCTCATCAGCTTCCAGCTTTGATGCAGGGGGTGGGGAGAGTGTTTGTCTATTCATTGTGGGTGAGCAGCTTAGGGGCAAACCTACCTGTCAGCTATGGGAGGGGCAGCCCAGTAGGCAGAGAATTATTTGGAAAAGATGTCATAGGAGCTAGACAACCATCCTAATTGGTGACTGGCATCAGGGAGGTCCAGTGGATGGTTTCTAGTTGAACAGAGCATAGCAGAGAGGACCTTCAAACAGGCAATGTGTGATGGTTCAGGCTGGAAGTGCTGGGATCTCAGCCTTGGACAGGGCTCTAGGACAGGGCTGGACTCCCAGAGAGGAAGGACCCAGAAGAACAAGGCAGGGCCCAGGCCCAGAAAACCTAGGGGAGGCTCAGGGTATCATGAGAGTCGAGCCGAGCCTGGAACTCAAAATGGGCAGAAGTCCCACCACAGCTGAGTCAAAGGCCAAGCAGCCAGCTCAATTGGCGCTGAGTCACCAAAACCACTTGTTAGGCTCATTCTGTGCAAATAATTGCCTGGTTCCAGCACCCTGGGAAAGAGCATGGCTCCTGGGAGTGTGGTGAGGGAGGTGGGGCAGCACCTCGAAAGGCCATTCAGGCTTCTGGGGGTCATGCGGATGTTGGACCAATTCCAATCAGAATTTTACCTTCCATATGGATTCACAGGATAGAAGCAGTTAGGTGTCAGGACAGAAGACTGAGCGAGTTCTAGCCCAGGCTGCACCACTGCCCCACCCTGGGACATGAGCTGAGGAGCCTCCCTTGCTCAGCCTCAGGTCCCCTTCCTCCCTGACTCCCTCCCTCACATCATTGTGATGAAGAGCACATGAAATAGCCTATAAAATCACTTTGGAAAAACAGAATAGTAAGGTGTCATCAGTATTATTATTAATCTGACACGTGTAGTATCGTCTCTCAAAATCAAATTTCCCAAGGCTGACTTGCCAGTTTGAGAATTAGCCAGTCCTTTCACTCCTTTGCCCTGGTCCCACACTGCTGGATACTTCCTCATCCATCAATCCCCAGCAGAGGCTTCATCGGTCTTAGAGACAGAGCCATAGCACTTGAGAACGGTGGGGAGCTGGGGATCATCTGATGAATCGTTTTATTTTAGAAACGTGAGCACTAATGCACACCTGAGAGATGTCACCTGCTCCAGGGCATGTGGCTAGTTAATGGCTGAACCAGAAAACACTGTGTTTGGCATGCAGTGAGAACTCAGTGTAGAGTAGCCTTTATTATTATTCCAACTATATCATGCTTTCACTAAGCAATTCATTTGCTGCTTATCAATCACTTTGACAAAAGATCTGGGATGGGAAATAGTGAAGGTTGAAGAAAAAGGATGTCTTAATATTACTGAGGACGTTTTCAGATTATTTAAGGTCACCTTGAATGCCTCCTCTTCCAAGAAGCCAAAGCTGATCAGGGGCTCTTCCCATGTACTCATCCTTACATCTTGTCCTTATTTCATATGCTTAAAACCAAAAGTACTTCTTTCCTTACCTCTCTCTCCTTCTAGACTGCTGGTTCCTTGAAGGTAGGAACTGTGGCTTTCTCAAAGCTGAATCTACAATGTTTAATGTACAATATGTGAGGCTATGGATTTTATTATAGTTCAGGACTCTGTCTGATGTTTCTTACATGTTCCTGATTTCTCTGGGCTCGTGGGCCCAGAGAGTCTTGGACCAAGGACCAAAACAGCATTGTCCTCATCCCAGTTGTTTCATTTACAATCTATAAGACTTTAGTTGTCATGTATCCTCTTAAATTCCAGTTTTGTCATCTCTAAAAAAAACGGGCTATCTACAAAAAGCAATTTGTTGATTACTATCAAATTTACAAGTGGATACAGCCTTTGACCAAAAAATTCCTCTCCTAGAAACTTCTCTTCAGAAACACTCACATACGTCTTACAGATATACTTTCCCACAGGTTTTCCATAATAGCATTATTTTTAAAATTAAAGACTGGAAAAACTTAAATGGGCATGTTAAATAAACTAATTTATATAATAGAATACTATGCAGCCACAAAAAGAATGATGTAAGTCTAATATATAATAATATCGAGTCATCTCCAAAATATATTTTTAAATGAAAAAAAAATGCTAGGTGCATAACAGTGTGCAAAGCAAGCTTTCCATTTGTGTAAAGGAGGGAGATTATACATGTGTATTTGCTTGTCTGTGCGTAAAATATCTCTGGTTTTTCAGAGAACGTTGTCTCTGAAGTTTCCTCAGAGAACTGGTGACCATTGTTTGTACCAAGGGAGGAATGTGGATGGCTGTGGACGGAGGGGAGGGATTTCCACTGTATAGACTTTAGGGCCTTTTGAATTTTGAACCATGTGAAAATAAATAATGTGATATATTTTTAAAAGAATATCAAAACAACGAAAAAGAAATAAAGGTTCCAACCCACTCACGCAACTGTTGTGGGAAACACATGGTGGGACTCTTGCTTCTAAGCCTGGTTGACCCCTCAGCGCTGAATCTGAAATGGATCTGTTTTTCCAGCCAAGATCCTTTCCAGATCACCCACAGCAGATTAACAGCACAGCCTCCCAGCAGCATTCAGGTAAAATATTTCCATTCTCCGTTACCAGACCTCTGGCGAGGTGTAGAAGGGACAAGGCTCTCCCAGGAGGGTCTAGGGCTGGAGTCTAGGAGCCCTGGCACACTCTGAGGTCAGCTGGTCTGCAGCTCTCTCCTTCCGGTCTCACAGTGGACAAGCCCACGTGGACTTCACAGCCTCAATGCATACACAGGCTCCCAAGACTTGGAGCTCAGGGAGGACCCAGGACGTATTTTCTCTGTGGCTAGAAGGATTTCTTTTGTCTACTTTATCCCCTTGATCACTCTTTTTCTAAGGTTTTATTGCTTTTTGAGTTAGGAGGGAGATTCCACCTGAGGCAAGATAACTGTGAGCTACTGACCAGAACCAGCTATATTTCTGGTAACGGACTCACTATGATCAGACATCTGAAGGACAGTGAAAAGAACCATTGACTTTCAGTCCCTTCCCCAGGGACGCCTGGAATCACACCATTAGCCATTTACATGTTAATCGTGGTCATCAATGTGCAGGTCCCCTCTTTAGACTGAAATTTTCCTGGGAAGGGTAATATCTTCGGAAGACTTCACTTTAAAGAACACTCATTCATTGAGTCAATGATTAGTGAATGTTTATTCATGCCAGACCCTCTGTCAAGTACCTGGACAAATAGGCAAATAAGATATTCATTGATCTTAATAATAAATATCCCAGCAATGATGATGTGGATGAAGACAGTAACACTGTCTGAGTGCGTATTGCGTGGCAGGCACTCTTCTAAGCCCTTTGCAAGTATTTGCATTGAATTCTTATAGCAAATTTGAGGAAAGTAATGCTGTTATCTCCACTTGTTGGATGAGGAAACGGAGGCACAGAGTTAAGTAACTTGTCCAGGATCCCAGAGCAGGTGAGTGAGCTGGTATATAAACTTTTTATCTAACAGATATGTTTCTAGGGAGAGTCAATAGCCAGGAGTTGAGGCCCCAACTGCTATCTCCCTGTGGGGTGGAGGATGGGGGGAGATGAAACAGATGAGACACCTGACAATCCTCAGACTAATTCCTACCTGGTGACATTGGGAAGAGCTCAGGGCTGTACAAGATTTAAGGAGAGACTAATTAAAAGAGCAGTGAATTGCATGGACACCAGCCAGGGTGACTGGTGGGCCCCGTAAACAGAAGAGGTCAGCCTAGGGAAAGAGCCCGGGCTGAATCAAGATCCTCCAGGCTGCACTTCCATGCAAGTTTCACCTAAAACCAACATAAGGCCTGGGGCCCAAGCATCCCAGAGACCAAGGGAAACGAGAGACATAAATCTGTCTTTGGCAGCAGTGTGGAAATTGAGCGAGTTAGCAAGGAAGGACACCTGGTCCCAGGGATGCTGCTACACAAGGAGTTAGCCAACATGGGAGCAAGACAGAATGGCCTGCAAAGTCCTAAACCATACCCCAAAGTCCAGCTCAGCACAGTGGAGTGGCACTGGGAACAGGAGATCTTGGGGCCTAGCTGAGTGTCCCCAGTGTCTTCCTAAGTGGCTCTGTGCTGAACTGACTCCTGGGCCAGAGACACAGCCCAGCACATTCAGTTCAGGCTGGTCTCAGGGCACTTCTCCAGCCTTGCTCCCTCCTCACACAGATTCTGGATGTACTACGGGAAGGGGAGATGGTCCCTTCCAGAAGTGCTCCCTGGGACATGGGATTGAGACCTGAATAATAACTTCGTTCACTTTCCAAGTTCCCTGCCAGCTCCCCACCTCCTCTCCCCCCGGGGGAAGCCGTGTGCTTACAAGGAAAGCCAGGCTCCCTCCCTCTGGACCGGATCTTCTAGGAACTGGGAGACTGGAACCATGGAAACGGGAAGAGGCTGGACTGGGGCTAAAACAGACTCGTCACCCAGTCTCACCATCAGAACCGGGCCTGCAGCACTCACTTGGCATCTGGGAGCGGATGGGGAAGATGAGCTGTAGTCCATTCTCGATGAAAATGAAATCTGTTCTTTCCCTCCCTGATTAGCATTTTTATTGCGTCCCTCCTATTTGCTCTGCCTGCTCATAATTAAATACTGCCCCTGGTGTCTCGCCTGTCTTGGTAATGTTCTCCTGGACACCGATGAATTGGATTTTCTTTATGGACTTGCTCCACTGATAGAAAATAAGACTCAAGTGCTGCACGTCCCTTGGCAGGATGGGTCAGCCCAGGGGGGTGCCTAGCATTGAGGTCAGGAGCCCCCTTGTAGTGTCTCAGGGTCTCGGCCTGAGATCTTGGAAGGAAAATGAAAAAAGCACCAGGTCCTCTTGTCCTCGGAGCAGCCTCCATGGGAGATGACTCTGGGTACAAGGCAGCTGCTTTGTTCTGCTTCGGAAGGGCTGAGGCCTGGAGGCTGGCAATGACTCTGGAAGGTTAGAAGGGAGGGATGGGGGAGAGGGATGAGGCCCTCTAGGAGGGAGATTAGACTTTGGCGAGGACTCCAAACAAAACCCTGACTCTGGTTCTAATCCCCACACTCCTTTCTGCCTAATTCATCCCCTTCATGTGGCCCATAGTCTTGGCTACAGCTGTAGTCCCTCGGACCACCCTCCTCTGTGTCAACATACCTTGAGGCTTCCTTGGCCTCCCCTTCTTTTTTGAGCCCTCTAGCTTCCCTCCTCCTTCTCCCCACCCCTGTGTCCTCAGTAGCATCTATCCTATTTACAAGGAGTTGCCTGACATTCCCCACTTTTTCCTCTACCTCTGCTCTTTAACCAAAGCTCCGTTTCTCCTCCTATCCAACCTGGGCCATGATCAATCTGAAACAGTAAATGCTGGAGAGGGTGTGGAGGAAAGGAAACCCTCCTGCACTGTTGGTGGGAATGTAAGTTGATACAGCCACTATGGAGAACAGTATGGAGGTTCCCTGAAAAACTAAAAATAGAGTTACCATATGACCCAGCAATCCCACTACAGGCCATATACCCAGAGAAAATCATAATTCAAAAAGAAACATGTACCGTAATGTTTATTGCAGCACTATTTACAATAGCCAGGACATGGAAGCAACCTAAATGCCCATCAACAGATGAATGGATAAAGAAGATGTGGCATATAAATACAATGGAATATTACTCAGCTATAAAAAGGAATGAGATGGAGCTATATGTAATGAGGTGGATAGACCTAGAGTCTGTCATACAGAGTGAAGTAAGCCAGAAAGAGAAAAACAAATATTGTATGCTAACTCATATATACGGAATCTAAAAAAAAAAAAAAAGTGGTACTGATGAACCCAGTGACAAGACAAGAATAAGGATGCAGATGCAGAGAATGAACTGGAGGACACGAGGTTGGGGGGGAGGCGGGGGTGAAGGGGAAGCTGGGATGAAGTGAGAGAGTAGCACAGACATATATATACTACCAACTGTAAAATAGATAGCCAGTGGGAATTTACTGTATAACAAAGGGAGATCAACTCCATGATGGATGATGCCTTAGAGGGCCGGGACGGGGAGGGTGGGGGGGAGTCAAGGGAGGGAGGGAATATGGGGATATGTGTATAAATACAGCTGATTGACTTTGGTGAACCTCAAAAACTGGTACAAGAGTGTAAAGCAATTATATTCCAATAAAAAAATTACTTTCAAAAAAATAAAATAAAATAGTCCAAACCTGCAAAAAGAAAAAAAAAAAACAAACCAAACAAAAACAAAACAAAAAGACACATGCACCCCAATGTTCACTGCAGCACTATTTACAATAGCCAGGACATGGAAGCGACCTAAATGTCCACCAACAGATGAACGGATAAAGAAGATGTGGTACATATATACAGTGGAATGTTACTCAGCTGTAAAAAGGGATGAAATTGGGACATTTGTAGAGACATGGAGGGACCTAGAGACTGTCATACAGAGTGAAGCAGGTCAGAAAGAGAAAAACAAATATGGTGTATTAACACATATATGTGGAATATAGAAAAATGGTACAAATCAACCGGTTTGCAAGGCAGAAATAGAGACACAGATGTAGAAAACAAACATATGGACACCAAGTGGGAAAAGCGAGGGGCGGGGGGGGGGTTGGGGTGGGATGAATTGGGAGATTGGGATTGCCATACATGCATTACTAACGAGAAAAGAAATATCAAATTATATAGTTTAAATATATGTAGTTTATTGTATGTCAATTGTATCTCAATGAAAGTTCTTAAAGAAAAAAAAGAAAAAAGAAAAAAGGAAAAATGATGTATTTGTCTTTTTCTAAAAGTTAAGTAAAATAAATTGTACAGCAAAAAAAAAAAAAGATGTGATACATATATACAATGGAATATTACTCAGCCACAGAAAGGAATGAAATTGGGTCATTTGTAGAGATATGGATGGCCCTAGAGACTGTCATACAGAGTGAAGTATGTCAGAAAGAGAAAAACAAATATCGCATATTAACGCGTATATGTGGAATCTGGAAAAATGGTACAGATGAACCGGTTTGAAAGGCAGAAATAGAGAACAAACATATACACTAAGAGGGGAAAGTGGGGGCGGGGATGAATTGGGAGGTTGGGGTTGACATATGCTAATATGTATATAATAGGTAACTAATAAAAAATTTTATTTTCTAAGAAAAAAAGAGTGGATAAATTTGAGCCTTCTTAAGTACAGGTTTATCAATCTAGACCAGAGATTCCATAGTTCTCAAAATGTGGTCCCCAGACCAGCAGCAGTAATTTGTTTTTCGGGTCCAGTTAGAAATGCAAATTCCCAGGGCTGGGACCTCAGACCTAGAGAATTAGAAACCCTGAGGGTGGAGCCCAGCGACCCTGTTTTAACCTGCCCTCCTGCACCACACTCAAGTTTGAGAGCCACTGCTCTGGACCAATTTTGCACAACTTTCTCTCAGCAGTGACCTCTCTGAAGCCCACGCCACCTGTGTGCTTGCCTTGCACCCGCTGTGGACTCCAGGTCACTCCCCCGCCTTCCCGAAGAACATCGCTGCCCTGCCTCTGACCGTGCTGCCTCCTCTCGCGCACGTCCCAGCTGCTCCGTGCCTTCTCCCTGGGCAATGTCATCTTCCCTCACAACTTCAGCTGTCACCTCTGTGCTGATGATTCCTACATGCACATTCCTATTGAGTAGCTCTCTCCCAAGTGCTAGAAATATACTTCTTTCTGCGTATCAGGCATTGACCTTGACTCTATCTAACACCTTACCCACTCATCCCAAACAGAGCTCCTCCAAACTGATGTCTCAGGTTCCTTACTTCAGCCTATTCCCCACCCGACTCTACGCACAGCACAGAGACTTCTCTGACTCTTCCATTTCCTTCAACACTCGCCCCTCCCTCCTGCACACACACTCCCACAACCAATCAGTCACCAGGGCCCACAGATTCTGCTGCTTCCCCTCCTTGGCTGGGCCTGTCTTCATTGCTAGTTCAACAGCCCAGTTCAGGCTCCCCTCCCCACCCCCAGCTCCCACTTCTACCCTCCCTTCTCACTGCTGCCAGAGCTGTTTTGCTGAAACACAAGTCTCCCCACGATGGTCCCTCCTGGCCTACAGGATGCAACCCGACTGGGCTTTCCATCATCTGGCTCCTCCTGCTGGGCTCCCTGCTGCTCTCCCAGCTCAGCCTGCACTCCCACCACTAGACGCTGCTCATTTTCACACCTCTGTGCATTTGCTCAAGCTCTTGTCTTTGCACGGAATGACTTTCTGTCTCCAGAGCTTCTTCTCAACCTTAAACATGCAACTCAACGCACCCACCTTGTGTGCACTCTTCTCAGACACCCCTTTGCTCTTCCCCCTGCTCTGGCCTCCACATTACTCTTGACCTTCTGATAGCCACACCCTTTGCATTGCTCATTTGTCATCCTCCCCGGACTGTGATTTTTTTCCTCGAAGGTCTCTGCTGTGCCTCAGTCATCATCGTCTTTCCAGTTCAGAGCACGATTCCTGGCACATAGTTGGAGCTACATAAATATTTGTTCTGCTTACTTGATCCAGCTATTTCTTAAAAGACTGAGACCTGCAAACACACAGTCACACGTCACCTACTGTAACCTTCTTTGCCCCACTCCCCTATCATCCAAGCAGAGTGGCAGTGGTCACAGGTAGAGTCCATCATTCCCACACACTCCCCAGGCAGCTCTGTAACACTGGTTTCTGCCCTTGTAATTTATCTTCTATGTCAAAATTTCTCCTGCTTGAGAATGGTGGAGAAAATGAACATGAATTACCCCTCAGGTTTCACCTAGGGATGTTCCCATTCTCCTTTCAGCTCAATCTGATGAACCAAGAAAGGAGAAAAGGAGAATTTCCCACAATCCTGACACTGGCTGGCCATTCTTCTGAAATCTCAGAGTGACAGCCACATGGAAATGCGCTGTCAGAGGGCATTTCCTGTGGTCCTGCCTTCTGAGCTACACCCAGAAAGACCTCCACCCCCAGAGACAAACAGCAGTGCCTAGAATACAGTCAGTGCTCAGTAAGTGTTTGTTGAATGAGTAATAAAAAGCTGAGGAACAGAAGATGCTCTCAGAGTCCTTCCTCCCCACCCCCCCCAGGTTGCCAGCCCCTGCCTCTGCCACCTATTTAATTCCTGAGTATTTATGCAGAAACGACTGAGGTAGCAAAGATGAAGATGGAGACAGACTTGAAAGGACCATTTTCCCATGGTTGTCTCCTCTGTTTGCCTCCGAGGAGGACCTCTGGATCAGGAAAAACACACAGGTTCTCAGGCTGCCAAGCCCTCCCCATTCTTGGCCTTAGCCCTGGGCTCATGCCCTTCCAGGCTACAGGCAGAAAGAGGTAGACAGACTAGCCTGGAGACAATTTTAAGTGAATTCAATTACCATAGCAACCAAAACCACCGGAATGGAGATTAGGCTCCAGACAGCAGTGATCCAGGCATCCAAGACAGGCAGCAACCCAAAGGCCATTGCTTGCAAGACCAGGGGCCAGGGCTGGGGAGAAGGGGCACCTCAGCCCATCTACCCAGCACCCCCCATTCACCTGTACTTTCTGGGACTCCTCAGGGCTCTAACCTGCCAAGGAGCAGGCATTCATCCCTGCTGGGAGCTGGAGAGACCTGGAAGGGGTGTGGGATTAGAGGTGCTGGCCTTCTGCTGGCCTCTCACTTTCTACTGTGTCCTTCCATGGGTGGGCAGCGTACCAGCCGGCCTCTGTACTTCTCTACAGACTAAGATTTAAGAGTAGGAGCTCTGCAGTCAGACTGTTTGGTTTTAAATCCCAGCTCAGCTAATGATTTTGAGTAAATTTGCTGAAATTTTCTGTGCCTTGTTTTTTTCATCTGATAAATGGGGACCATAGCAGCTGCTCATAGTAGTGCTATAAGGACTGAAAAATAAGAATGCTTACAAAGTGTTAGCACAGTGTGTAGCACATATTAAACACCAGGTAAGAGTCTGTTGTCACTGTATCACTGCTATTCTTATCAATTTCATGATGAAGAGGATGATGACAGCTCCAGTCCCTCCTGGCCTTGTCTATTTCCCTGCTGTGAGCACTTTGCCAGGTCAAGGCACCAGCCTGAGGCAGGGAGAGAAGATTCTCAGGAGGTTGACAGGTTTGGTCATAGTGGTCAGTTCCCTCTTGCTCCAAATGCCATCAGAACCCAAAGGGATTGTGCAGGCTGCCTGGCAAATGACCAAAGGCCTTGCTCTCTTGGGACTCTATCTGGGCCCATCAGCTGTGGTTAGCCAGTTGTGGTCAGCCTGGGGAATCTTGGTAAGGACAGAATCCCAGATGGTCTCATTCACCTACTCATTTTGTCCCAAAGATGTTAAACAAGTCTGTGATCTTCAGCCCCCCCAAAAGTGTTACCTTTCCTGAAGGTGGAACCCTCATCTGTAAAATAGGAATAAAAGTAAAGGCTGATTTCAGAGAAATAGTAAACCTGTTCACATATAACTGAGGGCAGACATAGGCAGTGCCTTTACGCCTATCACCGCGTGTGTGCATGGGCTTTATTTCCCATGTGCTCCAAGGGCAGAGATGATCCCCTTCAGTAATGTAAAGAACTCGGGACCGGGCTGGGGAAGGTGTGTCTGGTCCACCTCCAGGAATGTGCCCGTTCATTCCACAAGCATTTTTGAGCACTAGTGATGGTCAGACCTCGTGCAGCTGCCAGGGAAGCCAAGATGAATGACTCAGGAGTTTAGCTTGGTGGTGAAGACAGACCTCAGAGAAACAACAGGAGGTGCTACTGGGCAGGGGAAGTGTGGTGAGGATGCTCGGGGCAGTGCGGATGAGCATCAGAGAGGACTGGCGTCTGGACTGGGCTAGAAGGAGGGATACATTTTGCCCAGTGGAGAAGGAGGAAGGACTCCGCAGGCAGAGAGAACAGCAGGTGCAAAGAGGGAGTGCGAAAGGGCCTGGTGTGTCTGGGGGAGGTGAGAATTTTAGGGATGATAAAGCGTATGCGTGTGTGTGTGTTGTGCGTGCATGCGTGTTGGGGAACGATAAGGGGGTGGAAAGAAGTATGCCAGAAGATGAGACCCAAGAGTTCATCTCTCCTTTTATCCCTCAAGAGATCAGCAGTTCTATCAGCCCCTAGATACTGTGGTCGGCTGTGGTGGACTTTGTTCAGCCTTATTTTGAAAATTCATTCCCCTATAAACAAAGGAGTCGTTGAGCTTGTGTTAGGGAAACCCCAGCCTGTTTCTTAGGGTCTATATTGCATGAAGGTCTTGAATGGCCCCAGTGGTCAGCTTCCTCCAGCCCACTATAAATAGCTCTGTCTGAAAAGGACCCTGAGAGAGAACTCTGACCTCCCTCTCCCTCCAGGAAGGGCTGCACCTTCACCCTGAGCTGCTTCTGCTTTGCATTCCCCTGCCCCAGACTGGCGCGATCATCAGGCCAGGCAGCACAGCCTGTTCTGGAACCCTCTTTTGCTGTTCCATATCCAACCAATCAGAATCCTGATAATGTTTACCTCCAGCATATTTCTCTCATGCCCTCTCTTCTCCATCCATCCACTGCTGCCCTAGCCAAGGCCCTCATCATCTCTCTCCCGCAATACTGCAATAGCTGGCTAATTGGTCCCCCTGCTTCCCATCTGGTCCTCATCAAATCCATCGTCCACACTGCTGGGCCGGAGTAGATTTTTCTAATGTAAATCTGACTACACTGTACCTCTGCCTAGAGCTCTTTGCTGGCTCCCTGTGGCCTACAGGATAGAATCCAGCTCCTTGGCTTGCCCTCCCAGCCTCAGGCCCTGCTTTGTCCTGCCTCTGGCCTCACATTCTAGGCACAACTGAGCACATTCACATCCTGGTGTCTTTGCTGCCTGAGGTTTGCTTCTTCCTCTTTGTCTTTTGGCTGATTCCTTGTCCTCTTTCCAGACTCAGTTCAGACATCATCTCCTCCAAAGCATCTTCCCCGACTTCTTGGCCTGGACCAAGTGCCTCCTCCCCATACTTCCCTAGCTCTCTGTGCACATCCCTGCACCCCATGTACTAGCTCTGTCACTAGGCAAATCTGAGACGCTCACCTCCGATTCTTCATCTGAGACATGGGAATAATAATAGATCTACCTCGTGAGACTGAGAGTTTGTAAATGTAACTTCTCTTCACAGCTACCTCAGGCTTCACTGACCACCAGATGAGGTTTAGTAAGCCTAGACATGAGTGCAGAGCTCATGACCACTGTTCCTCTTTCTCTTTAAACTGTGAGCTCTAAGAAGATAGAACCTGTGCCTATTTTTCTCACCACCATATTCCCAGACAGTGATTAGCACGTTAGATGAAGTGATTGCTGAACTAATGTTAGTAGATGAAGACCTATCAGTTTACTTACAGTTTCTATTGGATGCCAAGCTCTGGGCTAGGGCTCCCCTATGAATACTTAGGTGGAACGGGGTGCAGATATTCTGACTCACCTCACATCTCCTGGGCAAAACTGCACCTTGAGTTGGGAGTTCAGTTCAACTCATTAGCATTTGAGTTGGATAAAATGGGAAGTAAAAGGAATTTCCTAGGGAAAACCAGTCCGTAACTCGCACCTCCTCACTTCCCTCATCACCATCCCACTGCTGCAAGCAGCACTGTAACACACTAAGAAGGCTGTCCTGTTTCCTTTTTTGTCCACTTCAAGAATTTGTAGAAAAGAGAGAGCCAGCTAATACTGAACCTGGATGGCAAAACTGATGCAGGCATTGGTATAGATGCTGAGCGCTTACAACTCTAGGGATTCCAGATGGTCTGGATGGGAGGAGAATCTCAGGAAGAAAAGGTATTCACTCTCTGGTCAACAAAGGACAAGGAATTTTCTGACTTTTTAAAGCCTGTGTGTGTGTGTGTGTGTGTGTGTGTTTACACTGAGCCCAGCTGTGTCCACTCTTTATGACTCTGGGCATGATTTAACAAATACACTTAAAAAATGGAAGGACAACTTCTTAAATTTGCAGTAAATGTATTGTTCAATAGATTTGATTTACTAGTTACGAGCCAGAGAATAGCCGCCATGGCGATTTATCGTGATGTCTCAGGAGTGGGAGTCCACTGCCTCTAACTGCTCTAATCCCCATAAAAATAATCCAATGAAGGGACATCCCATGGTGCATCTTGGCACCAGCGTGGATTGTAACTGACACATCCTAGTCAGTATATCAGGGCCCCCTTCCAGAAGATGAGACCATGGCAGGTAAGGGAGGGGGAGGGCATGTCCCAAGGATTTAATGTCATTTGTTCTGAGTCATTGGTTGGGGTCAAGGAGCAGAGGTCTCTGGGCATGGCAGCTTGTGACAGATTTATAGGCCTCTACTTGCCTCCCTGGTGACTCTGAGGAGGAATTAAATGGATGGAAAACCTGTCGTGTGTGTGTGTGTGTGTGTGTGTGTGTGTGTGTCTGTGTCTGTGTGTGTGTGTTGAGGGAAGGGAAGGACCAAGACTCATAATTCAGAGGGATTTAGAGGGGTCAGTCTCTTGGGAAAAAGCTCTGCAGGAGAGTCTCTGCTTTTGATTCCTAAAGCAGCTGAAAGCATCTTTCCTGTTCCCCAGGGAAGAGTTGGAAAGGTGGGAGGTTCTGGATCTGGTCGGGGTCAGGGAGGTGGGGTTGGCCAAGAGAGAGAGAGACAGGGGAAGATTGTCCAAGGCTGACAGGCAGGTAAGGCTTCCAGGGAGAAGTGTTTCCAAGCTTAGCTCCCCATGTAGGCTCAACTAAGCAGAGGTGGGGAGGCAGGATAGGGTTTCCATGGAAGGAATAGTCTGAGCAAACACTTTGGGGTGTAGAGAGCTTCTGCACTTCCAAAACAGCAGGAATACAGGTGCAAGGGGTTCAGGAGCAGAAAACTGAAAAGCAGAAGACACGAGGACTCGACAGCAACGTAAGACATATGAAGGTATGTCTATTTCATTCAGAGGGCAATGGGGATTCCTAAAAGGATTTCAACCAAAGGGCAACATGTTTCGACGTGTGTTTTGAAAAGATCACTCTGGCTGCTGTGTGGAAAATGGATTGAAGTACTAGCCTCCTTGGTTGGGCTTCCATTTCTGGAAAACTCTCTGCCTGTCCTTAGCCTATGCCAAGAAGCGCATCCCTGGGTCGCCTGACAGTCTCTGGTATCCGATGCTCAGCACCTGCATGGGTGTTGGGGTGAGAATGGGATGTTGCCCCTGCTCTCTGAGGACACAGTCCAATGAGACTGGCAGGGCTCATTCTGTGTGAGGAAGTCAGAGCAAAGCAGGTTACCAGTGAGTACGAGAGGGTCACAGATTGTAGCCGGTGGGTTAACTGGGGGAGGCAGGAGCAAAAGCCCAAGGTCTGGGTGAAGGGGGAGGCCTGTCATGCCTGAGGAAACCTGATTGCTGGCTAGACCACCCTCTGATCCCTCGCGAGCAGCACCCCTAGCTTTTCTGTGGGGGTCTAGGGGAGAGGTGCATTGTGAAAGCTGGGTCTGTCTAACTTTCTGTGACGATAGAAATCTTCTCTATCTGTGCTGTCCAGTGTGGTAGCCGTTAGTTACATATGGCCACTGAGCACTTGAAATGTGACCAATACAATTAAAAAAAACAGATTTTTAAATTTTAATTAATTTTAGTTTTAATTTAAATAGCCCCACATGGTCAGCAGCTACCATATTAACACAAATCTAAGATATGAGATCCTTGTAGACAGTTCTACCAAATGCTGAGCATGTGGGAGAATTCTTGTAAGCGCGTCTTATTCCTCGTGCCTAGAGGTGGTGTGGTAGATGCCAGGGCCTTGGCCATTGGCATAGTCAGACTTAGGGTTTAAATGCTATCTGTGCCACTGTATTGGTCAGGGTAGGCTTACTACTTTAACATCCATACTCAAAGTTCAGTGGCTTAACATAATAAAAGTTTATTTTTTCACTCATTTCTTAGACCAGTTAAGGGTAGGAAGGCTCTCTACTCCACACAGTCATCCAGAGACCCAAGATCCTTCCTTCTTGTGGCTCCACCCTCTGCTATGTCCTTAAAACTCGCTACATTCAGCCAGTGGGTAGAGGAAGAAAGAACACATGTAGGATTGCTCTGCATATTTTTTATGAGTCTGGCTTATACTGCCTTGGCCAGAACTTAGTTACATGGCCAAGCCTAACTGCAAGGGGTCCTGGGATATATAAGGTAGCTATGCCCATGAAAAAGAGGAACTGAATTTGATTAGCATCTAGTCAGTCTTTGCCACAGGTACCTACTAGCTGTGTGACCTTAAGCCTTAGTTTTCTTATCTGTAAGATGGGAGTAAAACAAGAATTGGTGAAGGCAAAATGAAATAATGCATGTGAAAAATGCTGGGTCCAGGTGGGATTCATGACTATGATTCTTGCCTCTCAGTTTGGGTCTCATTTTGGTTATTGGGTAGCAGCTCTGCTGACAACAAAAAGCGTGCACATGGAGGTACCACTGCGTGGCATTTTATGCACGCTCATTTCTCCCTAAGGAGCAGGTCAGCCTTTGGAGAGAATTCAGTAAGACCTTGTGCTTGTCAAACCCAGGGACTAGCCCTTAGGCACAGATGAAAGTACTGGCCAAACAATCTTAGCATCATGTGGGTAGGGAGGAAGAGATCTCATCCCCTGGAGAGATGGATTTTGATGGCCATAGGAGGGTGCAATTACTGAAATATTTACAGATGAAACTACATGACATCTGAAATTTGCTTCCAAGTTATTGAGGAGTGATGATAAGTAGGGGTATACATAAGACATGATTGGCCTTGAATTGGTAATTGTCAAAGCTAAGTGGCGGATTCGTGGGGGGTATATTATACAATTCTCTCTTCTTTTGTGTGTGTCTGAAATTTTCCATTATGAAGAACTTTTTAAGTGCCATGAGGATCCTTCTTTAACAGACTTCACAGAGAAATCCAGAAACCTCTTTTGACCTTGCAGTATGGGGACAGTAGCTGGACTGTGTTTACTTGTTGACTCATCAAAGCAATTAACAATTTTGCAGCTGGGTCTCCCACAAACCCAATGAGGCAGAAACACCCAACCCCAGCCTTGAGCTGTGAAGAAAAAATGAATTCGAGTATGAATATCATAGGTGTGCAGAGCTGCAAAGGGCCTTGGTACTCATGAGCTGTGTCTGTTTAGAAGGAGAGGTTGGTATAAAAAACTGGTATAAGATCCTCTCATCAAAACACTTTTGCAAAGGCTGGAGATTTGATTTTCTAGCTGCAAAATTCAGAAACAGCCCACCTTGTGGCTTCTATATATCAATGGAGCTAGTTTTATGAGTGAACAGTGGTTCTATAGATTTGGGAAGCCTCCTGTCCCCCCAAAACATACACTATTACTTGGATGGAGCCTCAAATCCCACTCAGTCTATTTCATGACCTTGGCTTTTATTATCCTGTTAAAATGTGAATACTATATCTCTGGACAGGATAGTCATTTACACACTAGTCTAAATGATTTATCAGTTCTTGCTGATGAGGAGGGAATGGAGAGAAATAGGCACTTGAAACTCAATGCTGCAGAAGTGGGGTGCCACCGAATTGGGGGGCAATAGAAAAAACTGTCTAGAGAAAAACTTCTCTGATTTCACATATTTCTTGAGGTCTTAGTATGAAGAATACCCACATGGAAGGAACTTGAGTGACCTGCATGAACGTCTTCACAAACAAGCACTGGAGAGAGCTGTGCCTTAGACTTAAAAGAGCTACTTTCAAACACATGTAAAGTCAGTTACAAAATTAAGTTGACAGCCAATATTTTTATTTATAAATGCATATGGAACATGTTATATGCATTACCTAACTCATTCTTCATGAGCCCTGTGAGACAAGATCACCACTATAATCCATTTTACAGGTGAGGTAACTGAGGATCAGAGAAGTGAAGTACCTTGCCCAAAGTCACACAGCTTGTAAATTAGGGTTAAGATCTGAAGCCAGATCTATCCCGAGCCCATGTTCTCACCTCTACTGTCCCACATTTCCTGATGTGGTTTACACACAATTTAATACTTAAAGTCCAGCAAGCTTTGGTCTTGGCATCTCTTTGTGATGCCTAGGTTTTGGCTAATGGATTTTTGACAAGCCCTCTCGCTGGGTTTTATGGCGAGCACAGTCACAGCTGCAGGCAACCCAGGTACATTTCCAACTGACCGTATCCTGGCTGTTCCCAAGGAGGTGATATTCTGGGGATGTGATTGACATTCTGCCAGAAAGGAAAGAAAGACTTCCCTAAAAAACAATCCAGTGCAAGAGCAGAACACTGGCCAGGTCTCTGCAGGCAGCGTTGACTGAGGTTCTCTTTGTAGATCCGCAAAGGCTGGAGGAGGGGGGCTTTGGGGCTCTTTTCATCTAGGATCAGCTGAAAATCGAACACCCTCATCCTTTCTCTCTGTCCTCACAACAGTGCTTAAGCTCAATTAGATAGGACCTGGAGACTGACCAGTTGACAAATTTATCGCATATTCTCAGTTACACACAATCAAGGGAGCCATGCGAATGAAAGTTAAAATAAATTCTTAATGCAAAGTTCTTGAGCATCTGTAATGTGCCAAGCACTGAGCTAGCGCATTCAGAGATGGCTAAGATGTAGTCCTTCCTTAAGTGCCTTAAAGTCAGAGAGGGAGGCTGCCATACAAACAACCAAGGTAATAAGGTAATAAAAACTATATTTGAGGCATGCAGGAGGGACTGTGGGAGCGCAAGTGGGGAATGGTTAGTTCCACCTGAGGAGTGGATCTGAAATTTACCAGTACATCTTACATGACCTTCGGGCTGGGTATTGAAGGTCTGGGGCTGAGTGGAAATTTGCTAGGAAGACAGCAGGTAATAGGAAGTGATGGAGGGCATTTTTGGAAGACAGTACAGCATGTGCAAAGGCACGAGAGTGTGAAAAGATGTGACTTGGTCAAGTAGCAGAGAAAAGGTTTGCATGTTGGAAAGAAAAATGTGTGTGAGCAGAAGAAGGTAAGGCCAGAAAGGAAGTGCAGGAGATGACACGATCGGAACAGGGCTTTTTAGAGGAAACTATCTTTTGCAGAAGGTTGAAGGGAAGTGGTGGGATGAAGCAGAGGGGAGCCTGTGTACAAGGATGGAGATGTGCAGTAGATAGTTAGGGGTCAGGGAGAGCTCAGGAACGAACGGTCAGCACATGAATAAGCTTGAAACTAGGAGCTCTCATCAACTCTCTAGGGAAAAGGACAGATGGAGAAGCAGAGAACACAGAGGACAGCGCCCTGGGAAACATTAGCACACCAAAAGGAGCCACCAAGGAACAAGAGTCCCTGCACCTATGATCTACACCTTCAGCCTCTAACAACTCTCCTCCAAAATGTCACTAGCAAGTAACTGAACAGATGAGTAGTATTTTTTTCCTTCCTGTGTCTGTATCCGCTTTTCATATTTGCTTTTCCCCTCCCCTCCTCTTCTTTCACCTAGCATCTCCCTCTGAGGGAGGTCCTGATGAGCAGAAGCCCTCCCCACAGGGCAGAGCCCCCCAACAATGTCCCTGGGTTGGAGCAGGTCCCCTGGAAGGAGTGGCTTGCGAAGCCAACTTTGATGACCTCTCATTTGCCATCACTGGTCTAAGCATCTTGGCTAATGTGATAACCACCTATGCAACTGCTGGCCTCCCAAATAGGGTTAGTGCTACAGGGAATGAGGCTTCTTCCACTCCCTCAAGAAGGACCAGAAGCATCCAATGGTTGCAGGCGTTCAACCATCAGGGCCACCAGTGTCGACAGTACATCCTGGCCTGGCCAAGCTGGACAATCTGAGCTGATACCCACAGGTGAAGCCCTGACCTTCTGAGACTGGGCAAAGCTCCTTAGCATTTACACCACCACTACCCACCCCACCTTGGAAAATGAGAGAAAGCCAAGGCACCACCAACCTTTGGCATTCCTCAGGAAGTCTTCACCCTGAAGAAAACTCAGAGGGTACAACCCCAGCCTGGATACACTGAGCCCCTACCCCATATCCAACCTACAGAGGCCACCATGGGAGAGGCCAACAGAGCCAAGGGCATCCTCTTAGGGTAGACCCTCTATCTGACTGAGGGCACCACTCTACTCTTAGAAGAGCAAAAATCCAGCAGTCTGGGGGAGCGGCAAAAGGGAGGGTTCAGAGCTTCACTCTAGGTGTGTGACCTGGGGTGCATCCAATACCTTCACTTTTCCCATCTATAAAATGGTGGTAATATCTATGGTACAGGATTCTTGGAGACCTAGCAAGGAGTCCAGAATATGTCGGCTCCTCAACTTAAGGTTGACATGTTAAGCCTGATACAGTCCAGGGACTTGCAGTGCTGCTTTGGATCCCTTGGCCAGCCTTCCTATGCTTGGTCCTTTAGAGCTCCCGCTTCCTGAATCCCCAGCTGTGAGACCTTGGGGAAGCTGCTTAACCTCTCTGTACCTTGGTTAGCTGCTCAGGGACCAAGGCAAAATAAACTCGGATGGCCACTGAGTAAATACTCACATGCCCAGCTGTGAGAATGAGGGATAGGAGGCAATGGCAGGGTCAAAGCCCGAGGACCCCAAACCCAAGGGAGACTCAGTGAATATGAAGGGCTGCCCCTACTAAGTCCCTGACTGCAGCTCTGCTTTCATAAAGCCTTGCTTTACATAGTTAGGTAAATAAGGGAGGCTGTGTCCATATGGCTGTCTAGGGTCCGTCCTTACTCCTCCAGCAAAAAATTTCCCCTGGGGAAATGCCGCATGGGCTTCTGACATGATCCAGCCCCTTCCTTATCCCCATTGCTGTGGCTCTTCCTCATCCGAGGTCTCTCTCTTTGGGACTGGGAATCAGCTACCTCAACCAGGTGAACTTGACCCATTTGGGGCTGTGGCCTGGCAATGTTATTGTTATATGCACGGAGGTGTGTGTCTGTCTGTGTCTGTGTGCACAGTCCAGCGGTTTTACCTTTCTCTCTGGGCGGACTTCTTCACACTTCCTGCTTGCACCACGCCTGCCTTACACAGCAACAACAACCAACAGTTATATTGTACTTCCTATGTTCCAGGCACCTTTCTAAGTGCTTTACAGGTGATAATTGTTTATCTTCACCAGATCCTATGAGGTAGATAGCACTATTTATTGCTATTTTAGAGATGAGGAAATCAAGGCACAGAGAGGTTAAGTAGCTTCCCCAAGATCACAGAGCTAGTAAGTAATATCAGAGGCAGGTTCAAACCCAGGCAGTCTGACTTCAAAGTCTGTTTTTTTCCATTCCAAGATACACAGCCCCTTGAACATAGAAAGCCAGCAACCCTCAGAGGTGCAGTCCCACCCTCCAAGTTCCTGCCTCATCGTAGGGCAGATTGGTGTAGTAGTCTAGCCACAAGCACTGAGGGTAGGAGCAACCCTTATGGACACTCTGGGGCACAGCTTCTAAGAGCGAGCTGGAGCAGAGCAGCCCTGGGGAAATCCCTGAGCAGACACACCAGCCCCGGCAAGTCAGCACACTTGGAGGCTGCAGACTTGGTGTTGGGCTGCCTCTTACCTCCACAGTCCACACGGTGACAAGCTCTGCAAACAGCGGCCAGAGCCACGGGACTAGAGAAGAATCCTCATGTGTGCACAGCTTGGAAAGGACGCACACACACAGCACAGTCATCCATAGGAGCGGCGTCTTTAAATAGAAAAGATAGCCTGAAATACATCCTGAGCTCGCGTGCGCTCACGCTCTCTCTCTGCCTCTCTCTCTCACACACACACACACATACACACACACACGTGGCCAGGGCCAGCGGATTGACTGAACAAATGCCTTAGCTGTGCCGGTGGCAAGGGAAGGAATTCTAGTGCCCTGGCAGCTCCTAACTTTCAGTTCCTATTTAAAATATCTGAATTGGGAGCATCGACAGGCTCCCAAATTAGCTTTTTAAATAGAAGCTGAGAGTTAAAGGAAAAGCGGCCGTGTCATGCGGGAAAAGCAATCGAGAATCCTGGCCAGGCCAGGCCAGGCCAGAGGCAGAGAGGGGAAAGGTGAGGCCAGGCAGTGCTGGAAAGATGCAATGGAGGGCAGGGAGCCCATGCGAGGGCAGCATCTCCAGGCAGTGGCTCCTTCAGCTGCCAGAGTCAAGGGGCCTCCCTTTTGCCTGTCACTTGCTCTCTCTCTTCTTTTCCAGGTCACCTGGTTGTGAGAAGAGCTGGTAAATAAAAATCACACTGGCCTAGACTAGAAATTTAGGCCTTTCATATTTTCCTCTAGGTCTTCTCAACAGAAAGGAGACTATAGTCTACAGCTACTTTACTTAAACGACAAGATGTAAGCCTGGGAGGAATGGGGCCAGGTGTGTGTGTGTGTGTTGCGGGGGGGGGGGGGGGGGGGGGGGCGGGGGGGGGCGGGGGTCTGAATCAATGTCCTGTCTTCAAACAGGGCTGACCAGACACAGGAGAGCACAGTTGCCCCGTAAGTATCTCTCTGGAGGAGGAAGGATGCACCCAGCTAACTGTTCCTGGAAATCTTCCAAGCTTTGGGGCAAACCCAGCCCCTGAGCTACCTGCAAGATGCAAAACAAAGATGGGAATGCACAAGAGTTCAAACCTGGGCAGAAATAAAGTACCAGATTTTAACTCTCCCAAGTTGGACATGGGAGTGGAGGGCTGAGGGAAACTGCCCGTCCCTGGACCTGCCCACCCAGAGTCTGAGAAACTCCCAGGGGTCAGTGCAGTTGTGAGAAAATTAGCTCTTCCCCTAGGGATGAGAGGAGGGAGGTGGGAGCAGTGCCAAGGCCTTCCCTGAATTCTTCCCCTGTCTGCCAGGGAGTGGCACTGTTGTTAATCATTATTACTGTATGCAAATCAATATGCAAATCCCACACCTCTCCGGGACTTCTGGCAAATGCTAATAGAGCCCACGCCCAGCTCTTGAAGGGCCAATTGTACACCCTTCAGACAGACACGCTGAGGGGGCCTTTGGGGAGAGTGGGAGGAGTGGGTGAATGAGGGGCTCCGGAGCCGCCAGGGGCCCACAGGGGCTCGGGACACAATGACTCACCCCCACCCCTTAATCTAGAACAGGGCTTCTCACAAGCCAGGAGCCCCGTTTGGACTCCGAGAAGTTCTTTCCTAGCCCCCTTCAAGCACACCCTCCTCTTCACCTCACACTTGGCTTTTCCCTCGGTCTCTGTCTCACACCCAGAACTGTGGTCGCTCACGCCCTGCGTTCGGGTCCTGGCTGAGGCACAGAACCGCCTCGCCTGCGGAGCGCCAGGCGATTCCGGGCACCCAGGCCGAGATCTCGGGATTCCGGACACGGGGAAAGCTGGAGCCGCGCGGAGCCGCACGGTTCGCGGGGACTGAACCCTCTGCGCACCGCGGTCGAGAGTGTGGGGGTCTGGGCCGTATACCACTCTCTCCCGATGCTCCCGGGCTTCCACCCGGCCCTCTGGGCACGTGCCGACTGCCCGCTCCACATCCCGGGTCGAGGCATCGGGCAGTGGGGATCCACGGGCTTCGGAGAGGGACCGAGAGACTGGACGGACTGGGTTGAGAGTTCACGCTCCCAAGTCCCGACTTTTGGGTCCGGGTACTGAGTACACAAGGAGAGATAAGAGGGCGAATCCCTACCTTCGGGTCGTGCCCCCTGCGCTCTGGAAGGAGAGCGGCTCTTACGTGGGGCAAGAGCATTGTGTGTCCCCAGGGACCTCTCCAGCCCCGGCCACGGAGCTCAGAGCCTCGGCGAGCCAGGAAGCTTGCGCGGTGGCGGGCTCCACCGCCCCAGGTGGCAGGGTTCGGCCGCAAGCAAGTGCTGGTGTCGCGTGGACAGTCGGTGAGAAACAGACACCCAGCTGGGTCCACACACACCACACGCGCGCGCACACTGGCGCTCCCTTCCACCTCTTCCCCGGGTCCCCAAAACACACGCCCCCGAGCTCACCCTCACGCCTACTCCCCGCTCCGCCCCCACACCAGGCCGAGCTCACCTTGCCACGCTCACCCCCGTGCCCACCCTCGCTGGCACACGCGCTCACACCCGCGTCGGCACACTCCGCCACCTCCAGGCACACCCTAGGATTCCTCCACTGGCCTGGGGAGACGCGCCGGGCTCTGCCTCGTCTCCCTGCCCCCGCCCTCGCTCACGCGCGCGCCCCTCTATACACCACACACACACACACGCACACACACACACGCACACACACACCCTCCCGCGGGGAGTCACTCCCCCAGCACGCCCTCGCCCTGGGCACCCTCCCGCGGCCAGCCTCCGGGTCCTCCTCATCTCTCCCTCCGCTGCCTGGCGGCCCCGCGCTCTCCGGCCCGGCCTGGAGCCGATCGGCCGCGGGGGATCGGTAGGGAGACAAGGGCGCAGCCTCGCCGCCTCCCCCGGACTCTCCTCTCCGCCCCGCCCGCGCCGCGCCCCCACCGCCTCCCCCTTCGGGAGAGGGACCTCGCCAGGCAGCCGGTGGCCCGCCGGGCTCCGCTCCGCGCGGCGCCGGCAGCGGCGGGGGCAGGGCGCGAGCGAGGGAGCCCGCGAGCCCGCGAGCCCGAGAGCTGAGCGGCGAGGCGGGGAGGGAACGCGCTGCCGAGCCTGGGCTGGAGCGGCGGCGGCCGCGGCAGCGGCGGCGGCGGCGGCGGAGACGACGGGGGAGGGAGGGCCCCACGGACAGACGGACGCACGAACGGACCGAGCGAGGGAGCGAGCGAGAGAGACTTCGCCGGCGAGGAGAAGCGGCGGGAGCTGCGTCTGCGGGGCGCTGCCCCGCGCTGCTGGGTGCTCGGCGCCTCCGCGGCCCCCGGCTCCCGGCCACGGCTTCCTCGCGCGCGCGGGGCGCGGGGTGCGGGGCCCGGGCTTGCTTCGCCGAAGGTAAGAGGGACGCGATCGAGCCTTCTGGAGCCAGGAAGTGCGAGGAGCGCTGCTCCCACGCCTGTTGCTCCGGCTGCCCACGCGGCACCCTCCCACTCCCGCACCCAGGTGGGTGGGCGCTGGGGCGCCGGAAGGATTGGGGGTGGGGCTGGCGCCGTGGGGGAGCAGGCAGTCGCCCCGGGGGCGTCGGTTCCCGCGGGCTGCGGAGCCGCCTCCGGGCAGCTAGGTGCTGTGAGGTTTGGGGGTGGGGGTGTGAACCTCTGCCCTCCTTCCATTGGCCTGCCTTCCCTCGGGGGTGCCGGAGGCAGCGCCCCGGGATCCGGCGGCAGGTGGCGACGGCTCGCTGGGTCCTCCGCTCCTGGTGAGAGGAGAAGGAGAGAAATGGCTGAGGGTGGAAGCAGGGAGCAGTTTGGGGCGCTTCAGAAAGTTCTCCAGCCGGGCGATCCGGCGGTGTGCCTACTGGAGGCTGGGGGCCCGCACATGTGGTCCTGCCCGACGCCGCTTCCCCTGAGAGCTCTGGGGAGGGTCTCTGAGTGACACCGGGGGCCAACACGGCCCGGGGGAGGCCCTTCCGAAAGACTCACTTTGCAAGATGTTTACACTGGGGATGAGGCGCTGAAGGGACTGGGCAAAGAAGTTACCTGGAATCAACTAAATTCCTGCACTTGCTTAGTGTTGACATTTGAATCGAGTCCAAGATGGTCTGCTTTTATGCCCTGCTGCCGTGATATGTCAGCAACAGACTGAGGTGCCGGACCTGGAATCTTATAGCAAAGAAAAGGCTCGGTTGTATTTCTTAGGAGAGGGTGCCTGAACTTTCTCGCGATCCTAGGTACAATGCGATCTTTATAAGACCTGGTTGCTATGCGGTGCATGGTGGTATTTTGCATGAACATACAGTGATGGTTAAGTTCGCGCCTTATTTACCATTACTTCAAGGGAACCTAGACATTTAATGTCTGAAGAAAGGGGGCCTGGGCCAGCAGGAATTCAACGCAAAGCATGTGTATCTTTCCCACGTGTTTATTTTTCCTTCTCTCTACTTGAATGTAACAAAATGCAAGTACACAAGGGACCCCCCCAGAGGAAGAAAGATTAGTGGCTCCTTCGTTCCCTTTCGTTGTTGAAGAGCCTGGAGGAAAAAACAAGAGTTCAGGAAAGTGCCCTGGCCAGCCTAGGAGTGGCACTGCAGGAGAAAAGGAGCTCTGTGTGTCCCAGGCCTGTACCCCCAGGATCCCCAGCTTGGCACCCTGTCAATTTCATGCCTGCTTACCCAAACCCTGCGGGCACAGGAGAATGCCCCCTGGGTTGTCAGGACCCTCTCCTCCCCCAGACTGGCCCCATTCTGGGCTGAGCCATGTGGCATAGAATTGTGGAAAGTAAAACTTTCCCGTGACTCTCCACACCCAGCTGTCTGCCGAGGTCACTGAAGGGCAGACCGTGGTGACATGACGTTTTTGTTGCCTTGTGCCTGTGCTCAGGCTAGGTGTCAATCCCCAGAACAGGCTCTCTGGTCACTTTGCCCACATTTGGCCCTCTACCTCTGCCACAGAAGCTGGTTAACAGGCCTGCCTTTTTACAGCAGGGGAAATGTGTTTCCCTTTTCCAGGATTTTTTTTTTCTGTGTCATTTCAGCACTCACCTGTTTTAAATGTCTCTTTCCCATCCTCCCCCACCCCCATCTTTCCCACTGTCAAACTCTTCTGCCAAAAACAAAAATAGCTTCAGATTTTTCATTTGTAAGGCGTCCACGTCCTAGTAAAACCTTGGCATTTGAGGCCTGTGCAGTGCCATTGGCTGGAAATGGGGCCGCACTATTGTGCCTGTTGCAGGAATTCATACCCAGGTCGGCTCCGGGAGATGCTGGTGCCCGTCAGGGGGCGAGTGCTGTGGTGAGAGCCTTGGAGAAGCTCTGCTTGAGCCAGGTCATGCCTGCAGGACTGTGTGGAGGGTGTGGCTGGTGCGGCCATAGGCATGGTATCTGGTGGGGACACTTTTCCTCCCCTTTCAAACTCGCTCTCTGTCTGTCTGTCTGTCTGTCTCTCTCTGTCTCACACACACACACACACACACACATAATAGCAATGGGGTAGTTCCTCCCTTTTTGGAATCTCTTACCAGGGGAACAGGGCTCAAAGCTCTGGAGACAGCCTGGCTCTTGCCTGGCCTTCTTTCGGAAGATTGTCCTGGATTAATGCATGGGGTCAAAGTTCGGCCTTGGGACCAGAGGCTTTTATGATAGATAGAGAGGGACTGTTCTTCCTTCCCCAGCTCTCAATTATCCATCTGAGAGCAGTTTGTAAAATATCCAGGGCCCTTGGAGAAGAGGAGGTTGGCATGGGGTGGAGAGGGTAAGTTGATGGAGCTCAGCTTGGTAGAGGAAGGTACCAGGCAGTGAGGCTTAGAAGTCAGGGTGAAACAGCAATGGGAGAATGGAAGTGGAAGAGCACCATCCTCTCAGGGAGCACAGCTGCATATCTGGCCGAAGGAGGGTGCTACGGGGTACCTCTTGGCTCTGTGGTCTCTTACTCTTTGCCACTGGAACCCCCTCAAGTTCCTGCCTTTCTGAACTCCATTCTGGGATAAAGCAGGAATGTTAAGAGTCAGAGGTCCAGCGCCCGGGGTCTGGAGCCTGGCCCCCTTTACCCTCCAGAGGGGTGGCCAGGGGTTCTGTGGATGAACTGGGCCTTTGATTGCCTTGAGTTCTAAGCAGTGCAGGTTGTGTGCCCTTTTCTGGGTACTAGCTCATCAGGGATTCCCAGAACTGCCCTTGCTAAAAGCAGGCTCAGACCAACTCCGTCCCCACAGCAACAAACCCAGATGCTCTACGTCCTGCTTTTCGCAGGGACTGTCAGGGAGAGGTCTCAGCGAGACCTGAGCTACAGGCTTGATGTCCTGGCTCCAGCAGAATCAAGGATTATTTGAGCTAACACTTTCTTGTCCAGTTATCTCATTTGACAGATGAGGGCTGTGAGGCCCAGAGGGTAATGGTGGCTTGCTTTCACAAGTTCAAAAGAGAATTGGAACTGGAGTGCACGGCCTCCAGACCCCATGCTTTCTGCGGCCTGGGGATGGGGTGAGGGGACTCTGCATCCTGCTCTCTTCTGTGGGAACATCAGTGTCTGACTACACCTAGGTCAAGAAAGCCATTTGGCAGTGAGCTGATCAGTGACCTCTTGGAAAATCATCAACTCCTATATACACGGAAGGAGTCACTTTGAAGGGGTCTCAGCTCATTTCCTGAAACTTGTCAGAATAAATGGCCATGTCCTAGGATTTTTGTGGGATTAATTAACTGTTGCTGTACAAGTGCTTAAACCAGCACCCATTGCATGGCCAGTGATCAACAAATGTTAGCTAAATCTGAATTGGAATTATCTGTGACCAATTTTAAATTGTAGGCTGACTTCCCAAGAAGCTCCTTAGAAAACCCAGCTAAGTGTGTGCTGAAGGACTACAAATTCTCCTTGTAACCTCAAGGAAACGCAGGGAGTTATAAGGGTAAATTTCTTAAAGATATAAAATGCACAGGATGTGTTCCCAAATCTTCTATCAGCGGCATCAGCAGCATGTGGATTACTCACCACCGTGGATGAATGAGCCCCCTGTTCTTTCCTCAGTTCCCGTAATCAAGAGCTCATCAGGCCTGTGCTTTCTCTGTTCTCTGAGTGGTGACATTTAGACGGAATGTCATTGTCATTCCTGATCTCTTCTGTAGCACCTGAACCAATCTCCCTTTATGTGGAAGCAGAGGGACCTGTGAATATGGTCCTTAGCCTGCAGAGGGGGAAACTGAGGCAGAGATCAGCTCCTTGGGAAAACTCCACTGAGAGCCGCAGTGAGTCAGAGGCACTTCAATTGGGTTCATTTTATTCAGATCTATCTTCAGAGTTTACTGAGTATTTGGAGAGAGAATGCCCACCCTTGAAAATCCCTGACAGGCATGGCATGGAGTAAAATCGATGGACTGCAAATGGCATCTATATAATCTGGGTTCCCACCTACCATCAGTAGGTTGAGCACCTACCATGCTACCTCCTGAGTTGGCCTGTAAAGACTGAGGTGTCATGGCCTTTACCCTTAAGGAGCTTAGTGTGGGGTGGGGAAAGCAGGGAAGAGACCTGGCTATACCCTTGAACTCCACATTGAGACTACCTGGGTTTAAATCTCTCTGCCTAATGATTACAAGCTTTAGCCAGTTATACCTCCTCATGCTTCATCTTTCTCATCTGGAAAATGGGGATGACAGTGGTATCCCCCCCAAGGGTGTTGGTGGGGTGGACTGAGGCGGTCCACGGATGCACGCAGCCCATGGAAGCACGCGGTACTGTGCTGGCTGGCAGTTGGCCCTCAGTAAACATCGGCTTCTATTCTTACAGGAAGACCTTGAGAAGCAATGTAGCACAGCACCTCAGGGCATGTGGCGTGGGGTCAGACTGCCTGGGGTGGGATCCCCGTTCTGCCCCTTTCTGGCTGGCAGAGTGCTGGATTTTCAGACTTCTTCCTAGGGTTGCTGTGAGGATTCCATGAGATGATCCACAGGAGAGAGTGCAGTACCTGGCATAGAGTCAGTGCTCAATTATCATTGGCCGTGATGATTAACAAAACACATAAGAGAGTGTCTGTAACCCAGACGAGAGGGTGATCGGTGCTAGGGCAGAGGGGCAAACAAAGTGCCGAGAGCCCAAAGGAGAAGAGAATTTCAGAGTGGGGAGAGGAAGGTGCATCAGAGAGAGAGTGACGCACAGGTGGGATTCTAATGGGGGGGCTGGGTGGAGGGGAAGGATATTTGCCACAGAAGGAAGAGTGGCCACAAACAGACCCCCAGAAGGGCCGCGCATGAGCCCATGTGTGGTCTAGGATGGGTGCCTGGGACATGGGGCTGGAACGATAAACCAGGATCCATCTGTGGAAATGCCAGAATGCTGGGCCAAAGAGTTCAGACTTGATTTTGTAGGCTGTGGGGAAATCTTGCTTTAGGGAGATTACCCTGAGCAGAACAGATTTACTAGGAACGGGAGAAACGGGGTTGGGAGGGGGGAGATGAGAGACAAGCAGGCCAGTGGGAAGGAGGCCCGAGGGAAGTGGGGCTTTAATGAGGGCAGGAGAGCCACTGTCTCATTATCTGGCAACTTTTTGGTTGGAGCAGTGAGGAAAATGGCCAAAGTGACGGGCCTGGGGTTAGGGATGCCATGAGCGAAAGGTGAAGAGCAGCTTTTTTGCAAGGAGGTCGACTCCTTACACCTGCCCAGTTTCAGAGGCATCCAGGTGGGAAAGTCCAGTGGTGGCTCAGGGATGAGATGGGGTAGAGATCTGGAAAACCTAGAAGGGTTGGGAGTCAGGAGAGGCAAGCAGGGTTACAAGGAAAGACGAAGACCAAATCCCATTGCAAGACTCACCCTCTGCCTCATTTATTTAAACCAGCTGAATTGCAGAAGGTCCAAATAATTCTGAGTCAGGATTGGTTCTGTGTGATTAGTTTAGGATTTGGGAAAATGCATGTGTCAACCCCAAACAATTTTCCGTTGCTGTTACGTGTGTTTCTGTGTCACCACATGTCTCCCCACAGATGGTATACATTTGGGGATTGCAGAGTCATTTCACTATCGTCTTTAAAAAGCCAGATTTGGGAAGGTAAATCTGTTTCCCGAAGCCAAATATAATTCTCCGTGCTATTGTTCCCTCCAACCACGCAGGTGGTGGGGAAGCGTGTACACAGTGTGGTTCAGAGAGCAGTGAGTGAAGGGCCAAGGTGGCCCAACTCCGGAGGAATCTCCGAGCGTGGAGTGAGGCCAGGTGAAAGAGGCTGGCATGGCAAAGAGTATTGTTATATAACCCGAGGGAGCTATGGATGGTGGGCAGATGGAGATGGGAGGCGACGAGTCTGGAGATGGCAATAAGCGTGGATCAGCTTCCTCTGGGAGGGAGAGGGACAGTGTGTAGAAGGCAGGTGAATCGAGAATCCAAGAGTCCAAGGCTGGGGGAGGAATTCCAGCCTCACAGCCTCCCCCACATCTCTCTATTATGGCTCTGAGGGTGTGATTGGACACGAGGTGGCTGGATGTCCCAGAGAGTAGCACTCCACCGGGGTCAGCCTTCTCCATGAGACTTGGGGACAGAACTCCACCAAATCCTGGGGCCACTGTGGTCACCTGCCATCTCAGAGAATTGTCCAGACCCAGGCAGCCCCAGCCTCCTCACCCGTGAGGACTGGAAAGAATATGTTTCCCTGATCTCCCTCATCCACACCCCATTCCTGATTATCCTAGTGGGTGAAGAGAGAAATAAAAATTAGCATGTTTATCCCACTTTTAAATTCGTTTAATGAGAACTCATTTACCCTCTCCCAATTTAAATTCGTAATAATGCCATAACCTTTCGGAGCTGATTATTACCCACATCTTCCCAGATCTTTCTCCTAAAAACGCTTTCCCTCCAAATGCTCCTGAGCCCTCTTGGAACTTGACAATTTGTCAGGCAGTCGGCAACATCTGGTGATCCCACACTGCTGCATGGCCCGGTGCTGGGTGCTCGACCGGCCAGGGAAGGGAAAAGAATCGAGCCCCCTCTCATTGGTGGCGACTTCAGATCCATTTATTTGCGTTCCAGACTTCTGCTGTTTCACTTACCGAGGACCCCTGGGTCCCATTTCCCACCCGGGCGTCCATCAGGGACTCACCGGTTTCCGCTCTCTCCTGTCTCCAGGGATCGCTGAGCTAACTCCCAAGCTGGTGCGCGGAGCGGCGGAGCAGTGGCCGCCCGAGAGCTGGAGTCACCATGGCGGCCGGAGTCGCGGCCTGGCTGCCCTTCGCGCGGGCTGCGGCCATCGGGTGGATGCCGGTGGCCAACTGCCCCATGCCCCTCGCCCCGGCCGACAAGAACAAGCGGCAGGATGAACTGATCGTCCTCAACGTGAGCGGGCGGAGGTTCCAGACGTGGCGGACCACGCTGGAGCGCTACCCCGACACACTGCTGGGCAGCACGGAGAAGGAATTCTTCTTCAACGAGGACACCAAGGAGTACTTCTTCGACCGGGACCCAGAAGTGTTCCGCTGCGTCCTCAACTTCTACCGCACGGGCAAGCTGCACTACCCGCGCTACGAGTGCATCTCCGCCTACGACGACGAGCTGGCTTTCTATGGCATCCTGCCCGAGATCATCGGCGACTGCTGTTACGAGGAGTACAAGGACCGCAAGAGGGAGAACGCCGAGCGACTCATGGACGACAACGACTCGGAGAACAACCAGGAGTCCATGCCCTCGCTCAGCTTCCGCCAGACCATGTGGCGGGCCTTCGAGAACCCGCACACCAGCACGCTGGCCCTGGTCTTCTACTACGTGACTGGCTTCTTCATTGCCGTGTCGGTCATCACCAACGTGGTGGAGACTGTGCCGTGCGGCACGGTGCCCGGGAGCAAGGAGCTGCCGTGTGGCGAGCGCTACTCGGTGGCCTTCTTTTGCCTGGACACCGCCTGCGTCATGATCTTCACGGTGGAGTACCTGCTCCGGCTCTTCGCGGCGCCCAGCCGCTACCGCTTCATCCGCAGCGTGATGAGTATCATTGACGTGGTGGCCATCATGCCCTACTACATCGGCCTGGTCATGACCAACAACGAGGACGTGTCGGGCGCCTTCGTCACGCTCCGGGTCTTCCGCGTCTTCAGGATCTTCAAGTTCTCCCGCCACTCGCAGGGCTTGCGGATCCTGGGCTACACCCTGAAGAGCTGTGCCTCGGAGCTTGGCTTCCTCCTCTTCTCTCTCACCATGGCCATCATCATCTTTGCCACTGTGATGTTTTATGCCGAGAAGGGCTCCTCCGCCAGCAAGTTCACGAGCATCCCAGCCTCTTTTTGGTACACCATTGTCACCATGACCACACTGGGGTAAGTCCGCGCTGTGGTACTGGAGAAGGGCGGCGGTTGGATTGACGGTGACGCTTTGGATGGTATCAGGATTGGGCAGGGGAGGGTGGAGTCGCTTCTCCGAGTTGTAGGAGCAAGGGAAGTTGCTCATCAGAAAAGGAAGGCACGTGAGTGATTTGTCTGGGGAGGGCAGAATGCTTTGAATTGAGTTTTCTCTGAGGGGTGGGCATGTATTTTACAAAACACAGAAAATTAAATCACCATTTACTTCTTTCAGCCATGCATTCTGTGTATGTGTGTGTGTGGTGGGAGAGGGGGGAGTGGTGACTGCTGCATTCTTACATGCTTGCAAGGGCTGCCTCGAGGAGAAAAACGGGGCAGCAGGAGGGAAGAAGACTGAGAAGTTCAGTGAGTATTGTCAGAAGGGTGCAGATTTCCATTAACAGGAGACACCCTAGAACACGCTTTTTGGAGCCTTCCGACATTTCTCCTTTGTAGTGTATTTGCAGGCTGTTTTCTCTTTTGCCTAACTTTTCTTCTCTGCTGCCACAGATGCTCAAGGCTTCAGCAGCTCTGAGCAGACATTCTCTAAGTGACTCTGAAGTTGGGTTTTCTGCAAAGTGGGGCACCTGACGTGTTTTTTCTAACTGAAGGAGTAGCAGTCTGGCTTTCTCAGCCTGACTCTGTGATGGAATGTTCTGGCCTTCCTGGGCGATTGGGAGATGGTCTGAATGGATCACGTGGTCAGACATAGCAGCGGCAATATCATCAGAGGGAGGGAGAAGTGCTCAGTGAGGTCACGGGTGACTCTGTCTCTTCCACCTCCCCGAGGTCCCCTCTCCAGCTGAGGTCACCGAAGTGTATTTATGGTGCTGGGATGTGAAACTTTCCATCAGAGAATGGGGGATCAGGAAGCAGATTACAATCTTCACCCTAACAGGATTAGAGCCAGTGAAGGCAGCTTTATGGAGATGTGTATTTCTTAGGGGTTGCTGCTTCAGCTACTGGAAGTCATTGAGGCTAATGCAAAATCCCTTCACAATTCATATGCCGCGTCTATATTTGTTTAGTCCAGGATGCGTTATATTGCTGATGGAGAATTCATGAAGCTTTTTATTTGGTGTTTGACAATTTGGTTGATGGCGTCCCAGTGATTCGATTTTTTTTCCTGGCTGAAACCCCGTGGCACTGGTATCGGTTTTTCCATGGTGCTGCCTCTGCTTATTGGGAATGACTGAGCAGGTGATGGGACCTTTTAAAATGATTACATTTGTCATTCTGCCACATTGAAGGGAGTAGCAAGGGGGAGAGCAAGGGGTGTCATTGTCCATTTGTGAAGGCCACATTTGATGGGGGCATTCCATTCATCTCTGTCTGTCTGTCAGGGGCCACCCTGCCCCTTCGTCCCTTTCCAACACACACACAATCTCCAAATAGCTGCTCCCACCCAGAGTGGGCAAGAGTGTCTGGTCATTTGACCTTGCCTCTCTTGGCTCAGGGGGCAAATGTGACTTCCTGGCACAGTGGCATATTTAGGGATAAAATAGGCTGGAGAGCTGGCCACGTGTCAGGAGAAGAAGGTGCATTTATTGCTTTCTTGCTAACCTGGCCATCCCCTCCCTTTCCTGAAGGGGACCTCGCGCAGGGCCAGGACCTCCATGGCTGCACTCTGACATGGCTCTGACTGTCCAGTGCTCTCAAGTGCCCCTTGATGGGACTCATGACACCAGAGTGATACCTCAGGACCGCTATGGGGAGAAAACAGGGCAGATGGATGGGTTTCGGAGTTAAAATGGGACCGTTTCAGAGGAGATCAATGGAAACTTCAGTTGCCACCTGCCCGTTACTTTGTATTATTAGTATAACAGCATATGTGTGTCTACTACGTGTCAGCAGTGTGCTGAGCACTTTGCATATGTTCTCTCTTTAGGTCTTCACAGCAGCCTTGCAAGGTAGGAAAAATTCTATGCAGCTTTGAAGATGCAGCAGGCAAGGCTCAGAGAGGTTAAGTAAATGTCTGTAGTCACATAGCTGCTAAGGGGCAGTGCTGCTTTTCAAACACCAGTCTAGCTGTCTCCAGGGCCCCTTCTCTTTTCATTCCCTATTCTACTTGTTCCTGTACCATCAGGCCCCGTAGGTGGAAATCAGCCTTTCAGAGTTATTTTTTTTATTATTGCCTCAGGGTGTCATAGTCTATTCTAGTCGTATTGCTATTCAAGAAAGAAAGCATCAGTGCAGTGAGTACTACAGGCACTGCACTAGGCACACAGGGAGTTTATAAATAAAACGTTTCCTTCTGGTCAGTTTAAGTTCTGCCTTGGAAATTAATGGCTGCCTTCATGGCAAAATCCAGTGTTTTACTGTCACTGGGGAGATCAGTGATTTCCTTTAGCCTTCACTCTGTAGATCAAGGTCGAGTCCAGCATTGGGGGTGGACAGTCATGGCCTCACATTTATTTTCAGGGCCAGGAGTGGGGCAAAGCAAGAGGACTCTGCCAGAGAGTGAAGCAAAGAGGAAGGGTGGGATACCTGTGTGGGAAGAAGCATGGTCCCCCTGACCGTGGGCACTGGGGGCTCCTCACCCTTCCTTTCCCTGTGCGTCAAGACATCTAGCCTCGGGGAGGAGAGACTCGTGGGCAAGAAAACAAGCCTTCAGTCGTGTCTTCCTTAACCTCAGTTAAGTAATGGGAAAGGAGGCTTTTTCTTCCTCTCCGCCCTGCCCGGTGTCACCTAGCGCTGGATTGGGCTGCCTTGACTTTGACCTGAGTTGGCAGTGGGAACCATTGCCAGGCTCACTGCTTGGCTATACACAGCAGGTGCTTGGCAAAGCAATTTTAAATGGATGGGTCAATGCGAATGGGGCTCCTTTTCCATTTGCTTGATCTGATACTCTTCTCAGTCCCTTCTAGACCCACTTGGTCCTCTCTCTAGGGTGGACCCAAGATTTGTGTCTGCCCCAGCCCTGGGCCCAGGGAGAGAGGAGGGCTGCCTTCACCTGGTGTGTGGTCCGCTCCCTGGGATACTCTGCAGCATTGTAAGAGGTCTTCTTGCCTTTATACGAGGTCTTACCCACTCGATCCTGGAAACCTTTCCTCTCCTCTGGCTGGTTTCTGTCATGAGCTTATCCACTGACTAGTTGTAAGCTTGTTTGACTATTCCAGAAAGCCTGTCTTGTGCTTACTCTTCACTGGCATTTGAGCCCCAAGTGGCTGCGCAATACCAAGGGCCAGTGTTCTGCCACATTCCACGTTCTGTCTGGTCGCTTCCAACAATTCCTGGCAGAATCCTAATTCTTCCTGTCTCTAGACTGTCCCCACCCAAACCTTCCCTGCCTTCCTATTTCCAATCTGGAGAGACTGCCTTGAGCTCCTTTGCAGCAGGGCCGCCTGGCTGGCCGAGGGCTGATGTGCCAAGTGAAGGAGTTCGCTCTTCCTGGCTCTGGTTGCCATCTCTGCCTGCTTTCCCAGGACCCACTGATGAGTTACTCAGGTGTCCTCCAGGGAGGGATCTCCTGGAGCCAATTATTCCTATTTATTTAATTTCTCAAAATGTCTTACACACAGAACAATAACAGCCCAGCCGCCACCAGTGCTTGACGATGGCTTTCCTTTGCTGCCTCCTTTGCTGGTGGGGAAGACACTTGTGCCCAGCCCAGGGTTCCCTCGTGCCCCCTTGACAGTTGAGCTCCCACATTCTCCATTAAAGGATTAATTTCTGTGCTCATAATGGATGCTGTAAATAAAATAAATCCTCAATTATCTCAGTTAACAGAGGATAAGGATACACAGAACTCCCCATATTCAATAAGACTAGCACATCTAGTTTGGGAATGTATTATACATCATAGACTTTCTCAAAGCAGGTTTTTCCCTCTTCATTTTGTTTGACTTTGCTTTGACATCGCCATTGGGCGGGCTGCTTGAGCCGGTCCGTGGGTGAAGCGCACGTGGGGCGTGGGGAAGTGGGGAGGAAAGCTTTGTGAGCAAGCATCTGCAAAGGCCATAGAGGGCCAGCTCCAGGCCCGGGTGGGATGAGGCACTCCTGAATATCTTAGGGAAGCGGGAGTTCGGCTGGGGAAGGCACGGAGCTGCGTTGCTCCTGATGAGATGGCCTGCTGCTGCCCGGTTGGCTTGGTTATGTAATTGAGACCGGCAGCCTATCTGTTACCCCGTGCCCTGAGATGAGAGAGCTTTTGACAGTGTCCAAAAATCACTTTAACGACAACAGAATCGATTTTCACTTCTTCCAAGCACGAAGCAGCCTCCAGGTGATTTGCATTTCCCTTTAAAGCATAATCTTGAAAGGGGCCTGCCTGAGATTTCTGGAGACTGGGAGGCCCGCCTGGGAAACCAACAGAAGCACTCTGCAGAATTCGGGACTGGTCAGCCTTCCCCAGTGGAGCCAACCAGAGGTGTGGTTTTGTTAACCCTTCAGTTCCCGAAATTCCGGCTGCACCATCATCCACTGCCTCTGGGGGGCCCACCAACCCTCCTCCCTCCTTCCACGTGCCTTAGTGTGGGACTCTGGCCACACAGTGCCCACCTGGGTGGCGGTGGGTCCCTGCCCAGGGGGATCTGATCCTAGTGCACTTACTGGGGATAAATGACCTCAGGGTCTCTTCTTGGTTTGACATTTCTTAACCAGCAGTTCTCTGGGGCTGAAATTCCTAAGAGAGAGTAAAGACCTGCATCCCAACAAGGAATCATTCATTCAGTCAACATTTATTGAGTGCCTGCTGTGTACCAGGCAGCACGGCGGGCTCTGAGAAAACACAGGCACTATGATTGCACGTCAGCTCTACGTAAGGTACAGACAAAATGAATTGAATGAGACTCAGTTCTCTTCCTTTGAACCAAAACAAGAGAAGGGGGGAAGAGCAGTAGACCAAGGATCAGAAAAGAGGCTTTTACTCACACTCTTCCCGTCACTCCAGAGACTACCCCTCACTCTGCTCTGAGTCTGGCTAACCCCCAGCATCCTTCAAAACAGCCCAAATCATCTCCTCCTGGAGGCCTTCCCAGCCTTCCCAGAGCTCCGTGCCCCTCCTTCCGCCTCCCCCTGCAGCCCCTGCTTACCTCTGTCTTGCCAATTGCCACATTTTATTAACTGTATTTATGTGTCTTTCCCCCAAGATATGAGCTCCTCAAGGGCAGGCCTCTGTTCCAAAGATCGTGGTATGATCCATGCCTCCTAGCACAGGGCCTGTTGTGTATTAGGCCTCCATATGTATCTGTTCAACCAGACAGATTTGTGCCCCCAGCTTACCCATCTTCCATTTTCTCACTTGTGAACCATCTCCGGCCCATTTTAAGAACCAATGAAAGTGCTATCTGAATGTTAGTGACATGGTCACGTCCGACAGCATATTCGTGGGTGGGTGGAGGTGGGGAGACCAAACAAGGCATTCTCCAGTTCTGACATCAGCCGAGCAGGACCAGGGCTTTCTTGCAAGGGAAGTTTCAACCCTTGTCTTTCGCTGTTGGCGACTTGGCCAGGCTCCCTACTGCAGCCTCTGGGGCCAGGGAGCAGCAGAAAGCGAGCCATAGATAAGCCCCTACCCATAAAGTTTCCCTCCATTCGATTATTTGTTCAACAGGTATTTGAATGGCTGCTAGGCCCTGGGGATACAGCGGCGAAGAAAACAACACCTGATCCTGTGGAGCTTACATTCTAGTGGAGGAAACCAGACAGTAAATAGAAACTTACATGCATACGTACATACATCCTATCAGGCAGCAGTTCATGCTGCAGAGAAAAATAAAGCATGATGTAAGAAACTGGGGGTGCTGAGAGTGAGAGGGGGTGGAGCAAGGGAGAGTTGCTATTTTATATGAGGAGGTTAAGGTAGGCCTCTCAGATAAGGTTACATTTAAGCAGGGACCTGAAGAAATGTGGGTCTCTTGGGGAAGAACATTCCAGGCAGAGGGAACAGCAAACGCAAAGGCCATTAGGCAGGAGGGGCCTTGGTGCAGTATTCTCGGAAGGGCCAGAAGGCACTAATGGTCCAGCTCCAAGAGCCCAGGCAGGCAGCGGGAAGCAGCTCATGCGGGGCCCTCGTGATTGCCATGACCACCGCAAGGACTTGGCCCTTTGCCTTTCACTGATCTGCTTAGAATGGGAAGCCACTGGAGAGTTTTGAGTAGACCCGACTCATGTCTTACAAGGAGCACTCTGGCTACTGGGCAGTGAATACACTGTAGAGGGGAAGCTACCACAATAATCTGGGCAAGAGATGATGGTAGCTGGGATCTAGGGTGGTGGTGGCAGGGAGGGGGACAAGGGAGAGATTTTGCATTTATTTGAAGGTAGAGGCCACAGGACACACGTGCTGGTCCTGCTGCCAGCCTGCCAGCTGAAAGCCTCACCAGCTTCCATGGCAGAGCACTTGCCTGAAGACACAGTCCTAAAGACCTCCACTGCTGGGAGAAGCATTTTCCAGGAAGAGGCCTCAAGGGCCTGCCGGATGGCTCCCAAGCTCCAGCATGGAAAGGACAAGCCCCAGAGGCTGAGCTGGAGTGTGGCCATCCGAGAGCAGAGCTGGGCTGGCAGTCAGCAGGAGCATCTGCACCTGACTGAGGTTGCCTTCAACTCAGGCAGCATTTCCCCAGCACCTGCCAAGGGCTGGGCACCCCCATGCGGGGACAGTCTTGGCTCAGAAACTGAAAGGGAGAGGCCAGTCTCAGAATAGGCAGCTGTGGTAGCTGCAGGCACAGAGGGGTGGGCAGAGGGCTTTAGGCCTGCAGAGGAGGGAGAGATGAATTCCCACGGTGGGACATGAGCCTTTGGGGTTCTTCACACCAGGGTCACCACGTTAGGTTGGTCTTCTGACCCAGCAGTTCAGATTGCTGCAATTTTTGGGAAGGGATTTCCACACTGATGCCCATTTCACAGCTCTCTTCCAGAATCTCTCAAAATCAATCTCTCTCTCTCTGTCTCTCTCTCTCTGTTTGGTTTTGTTTGGGTTTCCCTCTTTAAATACACCCGTAAACACAAACATGATTCTTCCTGAGGAGCAGCAATTATTCTGCCTGAAAATAGTGTAAATAAAAGGCAGCCTGGCCCTCCCTCTCCCCAGGGGAGGGGCAGAACCCCTTGGTAACGCGGGGAGTTTTGCTTCTCTCACCCAGGAGGGAACGCCTGTCCCAGGCCACGCAGGGCCCTTGGCCACGCGCCATCATGGCTGGGAGCTTCTCCCCGACAAGGAGAGGAGCAGAGACTTCTCTGTGAGTCCCGCATCCCCTGTCCTCAGACAGGTGACTCCCTCCAAGAAGCTGACACTCTGCTCACATTTTCAGTGTTCATCCTCTGTGATGACCAACGCAGTTTTTCTTTCCTGGGAAGTGGGGACCACGCCCTTAGCAATCTCTTTTGGAAGGAGTGCATAGTAGTGAATTCTAACCAGCTTTGAATGGGGACTTGTTTGTGATGAGGAGGAGGGAGTTACCACAATGCCTTCAAGAACCCAAAGTTCTCAGCCAAAAGGCTCACATATCGTGGCCTCCAGGTCAAGGCCAGTGTTCCTGCCTCTGTCCAGACTGCTTTTCTCAGGCCAGAACGTAGGCCTCTTCTCCCCAGCCCCACCTCTCTCCACCCAGCTCAATGCAAATGATGGGCGGGTGGGAAGAGGGTTGCTGAGGAGGGAAGATAACTCAGCCTTTGCTGACCGTGGCTGGATAGAGGGAGATTGCATCTAGCTCATGTAATCATATTCCGGGTGTCAGGACTCGAATGAGTGTCATTAAACTGAATCAGAAAAATCGTTTTAATATAAGTGCCACCTCACACACAAGCTAGTTGATGGAGAGATGGATGGGGCTAGGGACGCCTCCTTTGTAATGTGATGCTGTAAAATCCCATCACCTTCATTATTTCCCACCGAGCCAACGCATCATAATACCCATGAGCGGCAGAACAGCTTGAATTTAATATACAGAAAGTCCAATCAAACAATAAATGGATGGAACTATATAAAGAAACCATTTTCTGGGAGGCTGGCTCCATTCTCTGGGATTCAGCTCCCTGACATATGAAATGTGCATCAATTTTTCCCAACTAATGCAGCTGCTGAATCACCACATGTGATATTTGTTTGCTTCAGAGGGAGAAGAGGGGAACTTTTCCCCTACATTATCTAGCTATCGATGCAAAATTGCAAATCTCATTTTCTTTGATTTGCATCCAGTGGTTCATGGCGGCACAACAAGGCACCCTCCTGTTACCAACAAGACTGGAACCACAGCCCTCCCTCCATCCCAGAACCTTACTCAGCCCCAGGGGCACTTCGTCATCCTCTTTAAACAATATCCAACGCTGGACCCAGAGTGGGCTGTTAGGGGGAGTCTCTACCCTGGCAATCATCCGAGAGAAACTGGCCAAACCCCAGGCCGTGCTAACACACCCCAAGTGCCTGTAATGTTCTAATCGTCCATTCTTGCCTCCGAGGTTGTGTAGAGCAGATGTTTCCTTCTGGACCGGATTCGTCCCACCAGCACAGTCGCCCATCCTCCCCTTCCATCCCTGTTACCCAGTCAGCTATTGAGAGACTGTGAACGCAAATAGCAACTTGATCAGCCAAACAAAATTAAAAAGGCAAATCAGCTCCTTAAAAATCATACAATACATGTCAAAGACTGGGAGAAATCATGTTTTTATGCTTCTGGTGTGGGATTCTCTCCAACACTGTTTTTCCAATGGCATGGATAACTGAGAGTTAACCGTAATTACAGGCTTATAGCTGCTGAGAGGTATCATTAGTTTATTTTTACTTCTTCTTGGTCACGCATACTTAAACAGAAAAAAAAAAAAACCTTAGGAGAATTCAGCTACACTAAATGATATCAAAACCACGGACAGCATACATCTTGATGCAGTTCAGCAAACATTGCTGAGCACCTAGTATCTGTGAAGCAGCATATTAGGCAGTGTTGGGGACACCGAAATAAATGAGACCTCGGCACTGTCCGCAGGAAGTTCACAATATAGCAGGGGATTGGAGTATGTTTCTGAGTGTACAGGAGAGAATGGGGCATGTGCTGAAATGATCAAGACATGTTTAGCACAGAAGAAAGGCTTAATAAGTATTTGTTGATCAATAAATAATTGGCTTCACGGAAAGGTGACGTTTCAGCTGGATCAAAAATAGTGGGCAGGATTTTGATATGTGGAAATGGGAATTCCAAGTAAATTGCAAAATGGTGTGGTGCTTGGGGAGCTTAACTAATGTGCTGGTTTGCTGGTGTTTTGGGTATATGAGGAGCATGGCTGGAGGTAAGCAGGCATAAATGGTTTTCTGAAGACACAGAGGATCTAAAATATTAGGCTAAGGGATTTATTTCGTAGGCATTAGGGAGCCACTAAAGGGGTCCCCATGACACATTGATTAGGAAGGTTTATTCGGCAGCCGTCTTCTGGATGTACGTTAGAAAGGAGCCTTTGGACATGGCCATGGTGCCATCAGTCAGGACACGGATCCAGGGAAGAGGTAAAGAATGCCTGACCTAGGACAGTCGTGGTGGAAAAGGAGAGAGACATGCAGGAGAAGGCAAAGTCCAAAGTAACTCTGGAACTGTAAGACTGGATGAGTAGAGATACAGAGTTGGCAAACATTCAGGAGGAACAGATTAGCAGGAGGTCAAGGGCAAGGTAGAGACAATGAGCTTGGCTGTGGGTCTGTGGTGTTTGCAGGTAACCCTGAGTGTCCTCGAAGTGGCTGGCAGGCAGGCGGAAAGGTGGGTCTGAAGCTGAGCAGGGAGAAGGGGGCTAAAGCAGCAGGTTTCAAAATCATCAGCTGAAGCAGGGAAAATAGATGAGATTTCCCAGGAAAACATGAAGGGAGGGAAGAGAAGAGGCCCTGCTTCTCTGGCACCTGCCCCCTTTAGGAGTGGTGGTGCCACCTGTGAGCAGCTTTGCCGATGCTTCCATTCAGCCGCTCTCCTTGGCCTGTGGAAGTTCCCTTTCATATTGGGTTTCTGCTGGAGCTAAAAGGTCATATTGGTTTTCTGAGTAAAACAAGGTTTTCTTTTTAGTCTCCTACCATGATAATTAAATAAACAGCACTGACCCAGGATATCGAAATTGGTTTATGGGCTTTGCTAAAAAATAAGAACAGGCTCTTTACATAGGCATGTGGACGGGAGATGGCATCTAAACGTTCACAGACCAACAAACGTCCCTTGCCCAGCTAAGGGGGATGCTGACTCTGTGTGGCACAGCCTCCGTGGGTGACACCATCTGCCATTGCAATGCTAGACCCCCGGGCAGAGTTTCCAGGCACTGCAGACACTGTTTGTCCCACTCATTTCCTCCGTCTTCTTAGAGAGAAACATTAGATGCATTCCTGGCATCATTGGACATGTCCTCTAGCCTACTCCCTCTTGAGGACATCTCTCTTGGACCCTTGGTAAGCAACTGGGGAAGTGATGTTTCAGTAATTCAGCAAATTTGCATTGGGCTGTCTTTGTGAGCAAGACACAGTCCTAGTTGCCATGAGGAGCTACAAAGAAAGAAAGGGGACAAAGACTAAATCCTAGGAGGCGGGTGTTAGGTTCCCTTCCTATCTATGAGAAGACTGAGACGTTGAGAGTGTAGGCAACTTGCCGGAGCTTCCACACTATAGTAGCATCAGTCGATTCAAACCAAGGTCTTCTGACTCCTTTAGAGTTTGTTGCTTCATAAGAAGCCTCAGTCTAGTAACAATGTGCCTTGTGCATACAGAGTTGTATTTCTGGGTCCAACAAGGTAAGAAGTATGCGTAAAGGATAGCAAAGTGTGACGGGAAGGTGGAGGAGGCAGGAACCAGGGAAGGCTTCTTGGAGGAGGTGGCATTTCAGCTGGTCCTTGGATGATTGTGGTGGAAAGCTTAAATGAGTTCCTTCATTTGATCATTTATTTGACAAATATTATGGGTCTCCACATACCAGGCAGTGTGCTGGGGCTGAGAATGTATTCATGAACAGAGCAGGCAAATCCTTAGGGGCTGGCATTCTAGTAGGAGTAGCAGACAATAGACAAGTGAATGTCTAAAATGAGAATGAAATGTTAAAGTAAAGCCAGGAAGAAAACAGATAAAGCTGGTAAGGGTAGGGGACTTCCTTGGTGGCGCAGTGGTTAAGAATCCGCCTGCCAATGCAGGGGACACATGTTCAAGCCCTGGTCCAGGAAGATCCCACATGCTGCAGAGCAACTAAGCCCATGCAACACAACGACTGAGCTCCTGTACTACAACTACTGAAGCCCACGCACCCTAGAGCTCATGCCCTGCAACAAGAGAAGCCACTGCAATGAGAAGCCCGCGCACCACAACAAAGAGTAGTAGCCCCTGCTCTCTGCAACTAGAGAAAGCCTGTGCACAGCAACGAAGACCCAACGCAGCCAAAATAAATAAAAGAAATCAATTAATTCAAAAAAAAGCTGGTAAGGGGAGAGGCAATGAGGCCATCCGCCTGACCCCCGCTGGGAGAGATGAGTCCCAACACGAGGGTAGAGGGGCAGTCGTTCTAGCCTCTCCTGACGTGAAAGCTCCGTGCACGGTTGGTTAGGAGTCAGAGAGCGGCTGGCCCCAGGACGGAAATGGCAATTCAAGAGCTGTGTTTGAGTCTCTTTAGGGTTGTTATCCAGAAGGTAAGGAGACTGAATGGGTAGCAACAGATTCACCTTGTCACGTGATGGACCACTATCCTTCATCGTCATCAACCACCACCACCACCACCACCACAATAATAATAGCTAATGTCATCAAGCTTTGACGATGTTCCTGGTTCTGTGCTAACTATAAATCATTTACATGGGCTTCCTCATTTAACCCTCCTGATCACCTCCCCTTAACCACAGGAGAGCTAGATTGCTGTTATCCATGTTCTGTCCCTGAGCAAAGCGAGGGAGCCTGCCGCTGGTGAACAGAGAAGCAGGGGTTCAGACTTGCGCCGGTCTGACCAGCGTCTGCTCTCAGCCTGTCACTGACCACCCAGATTTCCATCAGAGTGGCGCTGGGAGACCTCTGCCTCCTCAGGCTCTGTCTTGGGCAGTGGGAGGAGGATACAGCGTCCCCAGCCTGCTCATGTGCCAGCACCAAAGACTCTCGGGCCTGGGGGGCAAAGGTCACGAGGGTGAGGAGTGGACGCAGGATGGAGACGAAGGCAAGATCAGAGGCCCAGAGGCGGGGCCCGTGGGATCCAGGGGACCCAGGCTGGTCTGGGCCAGCAGACAGGAGCAGTGCCCGCACAGGCCGGGGGTGAGTTCATCCACAGGCAAGAAGCATACTGGTGAAAAGGAGGGGAGACCAAAAAAGAAAGAGGTGGGCAGTGTTAGAATTGTAGTAGAGTTGTGCAGAAGAAGAAAAATACAAGGGAGAGGGAACGTTGTAAATATGCATACTGTGTAAATATCTTATGTAAATATCTTTTAGAATAAAAGTCTAAAAGTCTCATGCCATCCCCCTCTCTGTAGAGATTCTGGTCCCTGGTGCCTTTGTCGTCCACGTCCTATGTTTGGAAGCTGGCGGTATCCCACATCCACCCCCACGGCAGGCCTTGGGGCATCATTCGGCCTTTCAGCGGGCCCCCTCCCAGCCCACTCGAGAGCTCACAGCTCAGCACAGCAGAGAGCTGGAGGCCAGTCCTCACGTCTTTGGAATGGAGGGAAGCAGCGCTGATGGGGGAGCCTGTCAGAACCCAGTGACAGAGCGCAGGCTGCCCCGTCCTCCAGGCCCCTCACGGTGGTCTGTGGCCAGGAGCTGGGGCCGGTGGGGGGCGGGGTGAGGGGTCTCCCGGGACTCATCGTCCCTGGGGGGTCATGGGGGGTCATGGGCACCACCTCGCCCCTCAGAGGAATCACAGTATCAGGCGCGAGTCCTCCTTCGCGAGCCCTGACCTCCCTCCCCCCTCTGCTGGCTCTCCTGACGTTGTGGTGTTGGGTTCATTCAGCCTTTTGCATGCCATTTCTGCGCCAGAGATGGAGAAGAGCAGGTTGCCATATGTGACCCTACTTTTGCTTTTTTTCTTTTTTCCCTTCTTCCCCGGCCTGTTTCTCTTCTGCCTCCAGAAGCTGCTAGAAGTTCTCCCGAGATTTCTGTACCTGAGGGCTTGTGTCTCTGTCTTCTGAGCGAGAGCCCCTCCCCTCTCCAGCAGAAACATCTCTCCGGGCCAGCAAAAGGCCATTGTGTTGATTAATAAAACATTTTCCTGCAGCCTGACGGGCGTGCTCCGAGTTTGGGCAGGGCTTAGGGAGAGATGATGAAGTGTTATGCCCACCCCCACCTCCACACACCATGTTTGACTTTCTTAATATTTCCATGCCAGGTCAGCTTCCCATCTGAGGAGCAGAGGCTGCTTTGTTCAAGCTCTGATTTAGGTGTTTAACGCTGGCTCACGTGGGTTAACCGGACCTTTTTGCTGGGGTTGGGCTCTGTAGAACAATAGGACAACTACTGAACTAGGAGTCAGGAGATGTAGGTTGTGGGGCCAGCTTCGGTAGGCTGTGTGATCTTGGGCAAATCAGTTCCTCCCTCTGGTCCTCAGCATCCTCTTCTCAATGACGAAGGGTTGGATTTAGTGAGTTCTCACCTCCTAGCTAGTTTCACAATCTGTCAGTCTCTCCCAAATCAAAGGAAAACTGATCATTAGCCCAGTGGCCTGGGTGATCCACAGCCCAGAGAACCAGCCCCTAGATGGTGGGGCACTGGGGACCTTCCCATTTCCATTTCTTCATCTCCAAAGAGGGCGAAGTGAAAATAGTCCTTGGCCAAAGTGGCCACCAGAAATACAAGCCTGCAGAGGGACCTGGGAGGTTCTGCTTGGAGACTCCCCCAGAGGGCTCCAGGGTTCCTGATGAGATGCCAGTATGACACAGATCCAGGTCAGCAGCCCTCAGCCACACAGCACTGTGTTTACAGAGAGCAGGGAGTTGTGAATTCAGCTCCCTGGATAGGCTGGGTGAGCTGGGTGAGGGGAAGTTATGAGACGCTAACCCTGAGACCATCAGGCAGCTACATAAGCCCCACAAATCCTACTTTGCTGCCCCGCTTCAGAGCTGGACTCGCTTCAGCAGATGGCAACGAAGCTGCCTGAACATTCAGGGATGGGAGTTTACCCTTTCGGCTGCAGTGTGTTCCATTTTGGAGAGGGTCCGTGATCACACCCCTCCTCTGTGTATTAAATCCAAGCCTACTTCCTTTACACCCCGAATGGACGATGGCTTTTGAGGACCCAGAAGGTTCTGTTAGGAAATGGTTCTGTAAGGCAAGTATAATTATGACCAGGGAAGTCACTAGGGGACTTTGTGGCAAGAGGACCCTGGGACATCTGTCCTGGCACAGACGGGATGACTCAGGCACAGCTCTGGCGGATCCAAGCCCTTGGGGAGGGGTGGAGGCTTCCTGGGGAGCCTGCCCAGCGTGTATGTGCGGGTTCTGGGGCAAATATAGTCCCCATCCCTTCCTTGGTCTCCCACCACCCCATCCCTACTGACATTCCACCAGAGGCTGGTTTCCTACTTGCCCCACCCCATCCCCAACTTCTTTCTCCCCTGTTACCCCACTGGCCTGTAAATGGTCTTTCCCTTCTCCACTCCCATTATTTTATAACATGAGTTCCCCAGAGGAATGCTGGGGAATCTCGATATTGCTATTAGCATCCGTGTGGGCAGCGTGGCTTACATTACTTTGAGTTATTTGAATGAAACCAACCATTAAATGATCACAGAGGACTGGGGAGAGGGTGAGCGTGTGGGCTCTCTCTGGCTGTGAGCATCTCACCGGCTGGCTTTCCGATGTGCAGAGAGGACCAGGATGGAAGGGCCGACCAGCAGCAGGGTGCTGGCACTGAAGGGAAACTGGGTGGAAATGGGCCAGGTTAGTGAGTCTTCTCCTAGGGCGGCTCCCTCCCTCTCATCACCACCATCTGAAAGCATAGGCAGCCCTGGCTCCTCAGAGTCAGGTGCTGTGGTCCCAGCCCCAGCTTCCAGCAGAGTGCCTGGGACACAGAAGGGGCTCAGCTGTCAGGTTCTGGCCCATCGCTGCCCCGTCACATTCTGCCAGTTCACTCAGACAGAGTGAGAAACACCCGCACATGTGTGTCTCAAACAACCTCAAGGCCTGGACAGTGAGTCAGGTGCAAGATTTGTGCATTTCATGGCATGAGGTGAGGGAGGATGTGCCCACACTCGAGGTGGGGTCTGTAGCTCTGGGACATTTCCTATACGGATAAGGCAGAGCCAAGGGGATCATCGGATCTGTTAGACCTGGAGATATCACAGAAGAGATAGAACTTCCAGCAGTGTGTAAATCATGTGAGAAAGTTGGCTTGAAGGGCTGGAAAGGGAAAGCGTTCCAGGCAAACAGTGAAAGTCGGAGGAGAGACTCAGAAACAGGCTCTATGCTCATGGGGTGTGTGTGTGTGTGTGTGTGTGTGTGTACGCGTGTGTGCACGCACAACCCTGCTGGCAGTGAGAGGTGGGGAGGGAGGAGGGAGCTCTCTGTATAACCCTGGGGCATTGTGGACATGGGGGAACCTCCAGGTCCTTGCTCTCTAGTTGCCATCCAAAGTCCCTCCATTCTTAGAAAGTTGGCCTGCTGAAAGGTGACCCTTCCTCCCACATCAGAAGCATCACCTGGACCAGGACTGGGTCCTTAGATGAGGCCCTCGCCCACCCACAGCTTTTCCCCAAAAAAGCAACTCTATTCCTGGAGAATCCGGAGAGAATTGATGGGGCTTTTGTCTCTATGAATTTGACTACTCTGGGGACTTCATATAAGTGATGCTGCTAGATCATTACTTTAAAAAATTGTGAAATACATCAAACATGCAAAGAAAAAAAATCTTGTCATCTGTCAAGCAGCATCTATAAAACGTCCTTATGCCTGTAGCTGTAAGTGCCTCTCATTGGTATGGCAGCATTATTTAATAAAATTTATGTTATAAGGGTAACTTTATTTTAATGGGGGAAGGTTGTGTCTACATGTAGGTATATATATTTTCATTGTAAAAGAAAAAAAGAGTTTAAAATCTTTTTTCTTCATGTTAATTGTTTAAAATTAAACCAGAGACCAGAGACTCGTTTGTTTAAAATTACACCTGAACCAGAGAGAGTCAGCAGTCCTTGGATTTGAAGTCCTGTTTACACAAAAATGTAATGTGGGGGGAGTGGGATGCACAAGCCTCCAACCGCAGACGCCAGCTTGAATGCGCAACTGCCCATTTCCTCGATTCACTCGACAAACTTCCCTGTTGTGCTGACCGTGCGTGCCTGTTCTCAGGGCGATGAAAAGCTCACCAGGTGTGGTCCCCAGGCACAGAAAATGAATCAGACGGACTGCAATGACACCTACAATTATGCTTCTTGGCAGAGTCAAGGCCCATGCACTTTGGGCGATGGGTAGAAAGGTGAAGGAAGCAGCGCTCTCCAGGACCTGGCACGAGGGGGTCCTTTCTCAGCAGTGGTCGTCCCACCCCATCCCAGAGAATCAGAGCCCCTCCTTTTCCCGACTTTACAAGAGCAAGGGTCCATCCTGCTCTGCATCCTAGGCTTGTGTCCACCTCCTAGTCACAGCTAGATCTTTTTACAATATAAACTTCAATTCTGTCTCAGAAAAGCTCCACTGAATTTGTGCCTCCTACCTCACTCCGGGTTTTAGAGTCTTTTCCTTTAGATCTGTGCCTCCCAGTGTGCTCACCTGGCTGTGACTTTGACCTTGCTCTGCGGGGCCTGGCCAGGCTGCCTTAGGCAGGAAGCTACTCACCAGGGGCTCTGCTCCCCGCACCTACCTGGCCACCCTGGAGCCTGAGGGGATCTGTGTGCCTGTAACCCATTCTTGCCCACCTGTGTACCGCAGCCCCCAGGCTGGGAAGCTCTACTTTCGTGCCCTTAGTTTCACCTCTACCCACCTGGGGCTGTCGGGGTCCCAGCTGGGCCTGACACCAGCGAGGCCTTTGTGCTCTGAGCAGCCCCGTCACCCCCATCAGACTCAGCACGATGTTTCCTGGTCTTTGTGGAATGTGTCCCCAGCTCAGCCACTTTCTTGGGGCATGACCAAGCAGAAGTCTACCTGTGAGCCTCAGTTTCTTCTTTTGGCAAATGAAGATGGCAGTGATGTTGAAAACCAATGACACTTATGCAGTGCCTAGGCCGGTGCCTGGCACGTGGGGCTCGAGGGGGCTCTTCTGCCCTTGCTCCTGGGCAGGGATGCTCAGATGAACAGAGCTATCACTGGTAAATAACGCTTGGCTCGCCCAGGAATACCAGATGGTGTGCCAGCAACTCGGGCCAGGGAAACTCAGGGCAGAAGCTGCAGGGAGAACAGAAGTGGGACTGTAGCTGCCCAAGAGTTCGGCTCTGTGGGCACCATCCACACAGGCGAGGAGGGCTCTGTGGACCCCCATGTCTTATACATGGGAAGGCTGAGATCACAGCCCCAGTATCGGCCAAGCAGCAGCCAAAGGCAGCTTGGAACCCTGATCACTTTCTTTCTCGGCCAATGCCCTTGCCTTCGTGCCAAGTGGTCTTTAATGTCTCCCTCTTACTTCCCTTAAAATACCCACTTCCCTAGATCAGCATCCTATTGGATTCTCATATAGTCTCCATGCTGAGATGTAGCGTTTCAGCGTAAGGGAGGGGAGAGAAGATGCACAGGAGGTGCCCAAGGCAGTAGCAAGGAGGGAGCTTGGTGACTGCTGCCTGCTGCCAAGGATGAGACAGGCCTTTGCAGAGCAGCTCGTGCCCCCTGCTCTAAGCAGAGGTCAACCCTGGCTCTCAGACACCAACGAAACAAAAGAAAAAGCGTCCCCATCAAGGCAGCCTCCACCCTTCCCTCGCTTGGAGGTGCCTGGAGTGAACGAGGAAATGATTATTTATCAGGGAGTTGGTCAGGAAATTGGACACATTCAACAAAGACCAGGAAACATTGTGCCAACTGAGTCTGATGGGGGTGACGGCGCCGCTCGGAGTACAATGGCCTCGCTGGCGTCAGTGTTTGCTTTCGGAGGGACAGCTGAGGACGCCCACTGCATGTGTGATGAGTGCAGGTGGACAGGCCCTCTGTGGCCAGCTGAGATCCTGGCTGCCAGCCCCTGGCAGGTGGGCCAGGGAGCAGCAAAGTAGGCTGTGCTGTAGCCCAGGTCCCCGGGCAGAGCAAGCATCACATCGCCCTCCACAGCACCTCCCTCCTCCCCAGGACAAGGGCACAGAGTCCAGGCTGCCGTATCTGTGTCCCCTCCCTAGGCTCCCAGATCAACACCCCATTGCTCTGGCAGGAAGGGGGAGGCAAGGCATGACCTGGGGGGGGGTCTTCCCTAGAGTGGGAAGCGGGGGTTTGGATGGGGTTCCCCCAGTCACTCACTAACCTGCTCCACCGCCGAGGCCCTGGGCTCCCCTCGGGCTCCTCGTTAAGAAATAGAGAGATAAGTGCTGATGGGAAAGTGCTCTGGAAACAGTCTGTTCTGTTCTCTCCCGGTCCCCAGAGATGTAAGCTCGTTCCCATCTTCATACGAGTAGGGGTTGGAGAGCCCGTGTCTCCCCTGGAGTTGAGGCAGTTTTGCATACGCGACTGCAACATTGATACTTCAAGCTTCTCCCCCTGTCTCAGTCTGGTGGGTCAACATGGAATTTCTCCCCCACCCCACCTCTGGCCCCGGGTCTCCCAGAGGATCTTCTAGTGTTTTTACCTGACAGCTTTCTGGGCTGGGGGCTACAGAGGTCCATGCTCTGACCAGTCCTGTGGGGAGGGGAGGAAGTGGTACCTAGCTTTGGCTGGTCTTTGGCTCTTATAGTGTCCCCACCCCATGGAAGATCCCATTTCTCTGTTCAGAAGGTGACCGAGGACCATGAACTATCCCCGTCGAGGTTGCTAAGTGGGGCTTTATCAAGCGCTCTGAGGGTCAGCATCCTTAGCAAGAAAGGAGGATCTCGGGCTTTGGGATATTTTCTATATTTACTCTGAGCCTAGATTTTAAGCCCTAAATAGCTATGGACTGTGGGGTGCTGGAGGATTTGTTTGGGGTCTGCTGAGAAGCCAGCTTGGGAAGAGGATGCAGGTCCCAGCATGGAGAGGTTTGGCCCAAGGTGGGTAAGGGAGATGTTGCTACGACTGTGGGACCCTTTGACCATGGGGCCCTCACACTCAACCATTTCTGCCCCTCAGTGTTCTTCTTCGTACCTGCCACAAAGCACCTGACAGGGACAGCATTGGTACAGAAGATGCTTTGGTTCTTTTGTCACAGCTGCCAGTCTCTTGGGTTTACCCACCTTCCCGGCCGTAGGCAGGGAGAGACAATAGATGTTCCTGCCCCCACTGGCCCCAGGAGGCAGGAGGCAGTCAGTGAAGTTAGCCTGTCTGCAGTTCAGTTCATGGAGGCCACTGGGAGCTTCCCACCCTCTTGACCTTTAGGAATGAGGGAGGCCCTGCCTGCTGAGGGTGGGAAGTGGTGGCTGGGATGAGCCTCCTGCAGCACAGGGAGTCATAGGAGGACCCAAGGTGGCAGGAACAGAGGGCTGTTCAGCTCAGGGTGCTCGAGGTGGAGTGTTTAAATACAGAGGAATAACTGTCTCTCCCTCTCTGTTTATAGTTGTCTTTTGCTCCTAGAAAGAAACCTTCATCCCTTGAGTAATGACAGCTGAGAAGGCTCAGGGTTTTGTGGAAAGTTTAGAGGGAGCGGGATGAGCATGGGCAAGTGCTTCTAGAAGCACAGGCCAGGCAGTCTACCCCTGGCTGCCTGGCCTCCCTTTGATACGTGGAAGCAATCACAGTGAACGCGACGCATTCGGTATCTAGGCAAGTGGACAGAGGCCAGATCTTGGAATTTCGGAACAATCCCTCTGCCTAACCGTTATGCAGTCTGGCTTCCTGTGTGTGTGTGTGTGTGTGTCCCTTCCCCTCTATGGATCTGTCATTGGGTCATAAAATAGAACATGATGAGTGTCATTGTAAAGCAATTACAAGCAAGATGCATAATGGCAGAACTGGAGAACACGGCATATGGCCTCAGGCAGCCGCCGTGTGAGAACTAATCGGGAGATTTGGTTCCTCCCCCTCACCCTGAAAAACCAGATCAGCTTCATGTTGAGGAAGAGAAGACCATCAAAGCCCCCCACAGCCTGCCAGATGGATGCTGGAGGCTCTGGGGTGGAGATCAAGGGTTGCTGTGCAAGGCTGGCCACCAGGACACGGCTAGACAGAGGGGGCCTGCCAGCTCCAGAGGGTATAGAAGAATGGGGAGCACCCCCAAACCCCAAGCTGAACAGCCCAAGCCTGGACAGTTTTGGGGAGCACAGAGAGTGCAGGCTACCAGGCAATGTGTTTTTCTTTCATTCGTGCTGAGTCTACTCTGCGCCCTCCCTCCAGCTCCAGCCGCTGCCTGCTCCCCAGTTCCCTGGCAGCTTGCTGCTCTGTTCGTACATCATATTGCTAAGTGAAGCTCGCAGGGCCTCCAATCTGCTCTGTTTGTTGGTGACCAGCTTTTCCCACTCTTCCTGGGGAACGACTCTGCTCCTGGGCACTATCGATTGGGCCCCAGGCTGTCTCCTACCCCAGCCTCAGCTCAGGGCTCTGCAGGGGATTGGAGAGGTGTCTGGAGCAGATTAGCCACGGGGCCCTGGCAGGGATGAGCCCAGCCTGGTCGGGTTGGATGCCTGTATACAAGATGGGTTAGGACCCTCTCTCTGTCACACGCTCAGGATGAAAGTATCTCACTGCCCCAGTCTACCTGCCCCAGCCACGTGTGTGTGTGTGTGTGTGTGTGCGCGCGCGCGCACACAGGCACGCGCCTGCACATGTGGGTATCTCTGTGTGTATGTCTGGTGGGTGGTTTGGGGACAGCCTATCTCCAGGCTGCCAGGTCACTGGGCAGAGCCCCCAGGGATTCAAGGGTCCTTATCCATGGTCCCTGCTAAAACCTGATTTGCAGGACAGTGGGGAGTAGGCAGCCTGCTCTGCCCAGGATCTCCCCAGGTTTGTATTCCTCACCTCCCCTGGGAGAGTCCTTTTCTTCCTCCTCCCCACTCACGGACATGCGCTAGCAGAAATCGACAAACTTATTTTGTAAAGAGCCAGAAAATAAATATTTTAGGTATTGCGGGCCATACATTCTCTGTTACAGCTACTCAGCTCTGCTGTTGTAGCACAAAAGCAGCTGTAGACAATAGGTAAATGAATGAGCATGGTTGTGTTCGTTTTATTTATAAAAACAGAAGATGGAACAGATTTGGTCCAAGAGCTGTGGTTTGCCGTAAAGAGTGGAGGACAGGAGTCTGACACCAGCACCTGCCCTCTGCAGATGCCCTCTTTGGGGGCCTAAGCAACATCTTGCTTTAAAATGAAGACTTAGCATCAGCTCTTCCACATTCCTTACCTGGTGCATGTGAGTACCTATCCTTTTTGTACTTAGAATTACACTGTTATAGAACTGACATGGGCACACTCCTGTATTTAAAATGCATAACCAACAGAGACCTGCTGTATAGCACAGGGAACTCTGTTCAATATTATGTAACAACCTAAATGGGAAAAGAATTTGGAAAAGAATGGATACATGTATATGTATAACTGAATCACTGTGCTGTACACCTGAAACTATCACAACATTGTTAATCAACTATACTGCAATATAAAATAAAAAACTTAAAAGAAGAAAGAACTGGGAGCTGAAAGGATTTCATTCCACCACTTATTTATAGATGACTGTAGCACTAGTTGGTGGCAGAGGGAGAATCACCCAAAGCCTGGCAATTTCAGCCAGACCTTTCCTCTCTATTGTACTGTCTCATCCTCGTCCCTGGCTCATTACGTCCCTAGAGTGGGACAGAACAAAACAGGGCTCAGCAACGGCACTGTGTGTGTGTGTTGAGTGGTTGTGGGGGGCTCTATGGTGTTGGGAGAAGTCCTGGAGAAAGAACCTTGTTGCTTTCCGGGAAGTGGCTCTGGTGGGCATCTAGTTGGCAAGAAGGAGAGCGTTCCACGGGCACTTTTTTCACCAGCATGTGTTGGCTGGCATCACACTCAGCTTGCTTTGTTCTGGGTGCCTCCCTCCCTCCCTCGCTGTTGCGACCCTGGGATTTGAAGGCCCTAAGGCCGTCCTCTCATCTTCTCTTAGGCATAGCACTGAGTACAGAAAAACAAGATGGGTTTTATTTTAAGAAGAGAATGAGGAAGAGACAACCTAGTTGTGAGTTTATTTTTCCTGTAGAGACGGAGTGGGATCGTCACTTGTCTGGGCCTCAGTTTCCCTGTTGGTATAATAGGGAGGTGCCCAGGCAGGGCAGAGAGGGGCCAGAAACATTGTCCTCATTGCAGAGAGTGGGGAAAGCCCAGGTCCTGAGGGGCCAGAAGGAAATGCCAGATGTCCTGCTCACTGGGGTCTCTGCCTGGGAAGCCAGGTAACCCAGTGAGTCAACCCTGGCTTCAGCTGGAATGGCATTTGCGGGGGGGGGGGGGGGGGGGGGGGCGGGGAGAGGAGGGTTGGAAAATGAGCCGAACCCAAGCCTGGTGTTTGGCTGCACCTGCCCTTGAAATTAGGAATGCTGCGTGTCAGGAAGAGAAAAGTGGGACTCGAGAGCCCAGGCCAAGCCTGGAAAGGCTCCCGGAGGATGCTGAGCTCACAGCCCAGACCCTCCAATCAATAGGGCATGGCTATTTATAGCATCAGCCCGGGAGAAACTTAATTATGATCAAGAGGAGCTATTTAATACCGTGCTTGCCGAAGACGCAACCTCTTGTCAGTGGAAATTAATCAGCGACTGCTGTGGGTTCCTGCCCCCTTGGGCTCCAGAACTGGGGAGGCGCCTGGCGGGAGCTGGGGCACCAGCCACCCCAGGAGTGCTGATGACATCAGTGCCCTGACAAAGTCATCTAACGTGCACTGATCTCCCCCAGGGCTCCAGATGCATGGGGATGAGGGTCCTGGATGCCAGCAGGGCAGGAGAAAAGGTTTGGGGGACGGGGATTCATGACTCAGCTCAGATCCCGCATCTCCCTCAAAGTGTTCCCTGACTACTCCAGCCCACGAGCATCTCCCTCTTCTCTTTATTCCTGCCACCTTTGCAGTCTGCCCTACATGTTTGGAACTCAGTGTGGCCCCTCCTAGCAGCGGGGGGTGCAGGGCGGCTATAAGCTATAGTTTCCTCATCTGGAAATTAGAGATAATAATAGCACCTTCTTCATAGGCTGGTTCTGAGGGTTAAGAAGAGGTACCACCTGGTAACTCACTTAGAAAAGCCTGGCACAGAGCAAGCACTCCATGAGCGCTAGCTGCTGTTACTACCGAGCTACCGCTACCTGTGTGTTAATTCCCTATGTCTCCCAGGCCAGATTGTTTCTCAAGGGCAGAAATGGTTCCTTTATCCTTGAGGTGACGTCCCCCAGTGCCTAGCACAGTGCCAGTTACATAGAGGATGTTTAATAAACGTTGGCTATTTTGTCCATTTGATTCAAAAGCTAAAGGAATTCATTCTCTCAGTGCTTCATTCGTTCATTAGTTCTCTAAACCTGTATTGAGCCCTCACATGTCAGACCTCATACCTGACACTGAAGATGTGAAAACTGTTCAACATAGATGAACTCTCTGTTAAGGCGCTCATTGCCTAGGGAGGGCGATGCGTGTGTAGAGGGATCGTTACAACACAGCGTGAGAATGGTAGCAGAAGTGTGGCCGAGATTCTGCAGCGGTCACAGGGGAGGGGGTGAGTTACCCTTCTGGGGATGCCGTGGAGGATTCTTGGGGCGGACAGTATTTAGGGAAGGCCCTGGAGGGTCACAACAGGATGTGAAGGGAGTACAGAGAGTCTAGGCAGACAGAAGAAAGGCCTGGAGTTGTGAAAGTTAGCGTTCAAATCATTCAGGAGCATCTTGACCAGAAGCTGAGTACAAGCCCAGGGCCACCACCAGATACTGCTATGCAGGTTTAATCAAAGACAGAACTGCAGGTATTAGGCAGTGGGAGAGGAGGAGGGTCCATCTCACAAACACTCTACACAAATACTTTGGCTCAAAGCCTTTGGCTCAAAGGTCAATTTCCTCCCTAGAGAATCCAAAGGAAATGCCCCCAAATGATGGGCTTCGATGAGAAATCCAGAAGTGAGGGATGGAATTCTGAAGGAAGGAGCTGGAGATGCCTAGGGTCTCCTGCTTGGGACAATCATTGAAAATTAAAGAGCCTCTCGCTTCTGCAAGGACCAGCCCTGCAGGAAACTGTACAGGAGAGTGGTTAGAACACAGCCTCTGGAGTTGGACCGCCTGGGCTGGAATCCCAGCTCTGGCGCTTGTGAGAATAGCTGGGCCTTGACCAAGTGCAACCCCCTGTGTGATGAGAAAGCAGCTGTACCTTGTCTCCACTGTCCCTGTGAATTTATTCAGTGGAGCTGATTCTTCTGCTGCCCTGGATGAAATCTGGGCCAGATCCCATGACTTTCCAGGTCATTTTTAGGTAACGCAAACAGCCTCAGTTCCATCGTGACTATGTCCAGCCCAGTCCAATCATCACAACATTAAATCCTACTCAGTGATGTCTCCTTTGGTCTTCACCCTGCCTGCTGCTCATAGAAATGGGGTAGTGAATGCAGTTGGCTTTTTTCTCTCCCCCTTCTCTGTCAGTCCGGGTCCGACAGGAAGCAAATGGCTCTCAAAAACTGGAAAGTTGAGGGCAGTTTCATAAAAGGACTATTTGCAAAGATGTGGGCAGGGCCTGCAGGTGCCAGGGGAAGAAGAAGTTACTGGAACTAAGAGAAGGAGCCATGTGGATAGGACCACCTGAGGGGAAGGGCACCAGTGAGCAGAAGCAGAGGGACTGGCATCCCCCAGGCTTGTTAGCCCGCAGTACCTCCTGCTGGATGCCACGGAGCCTGCCGATTCAGTCCACTGGAGCCAGGAAAGCAAAGACAGTGGATCTGGGGGGCAGAGGAGACCCCCTCCTGGGTCTTCTCCTTCTCTCTTCCTAGGTTGGGGCAGTTGGAAAGGGAGGCCCAGAGGGCTGGGCGTGGAAGTTCTTACTTGAGTTCTCTGGGCCCAGCAGGTGTGGAAAGCTGACTTTTGTCCCCTGGGGAGCACTTTTCGGGGTTCTTTGGAGACTCCTCCCTAGGTCTTTCTTCCCCCTACCTGGACTCTGTATACTTCCTGCATGTCCTATTGTGACCCTCTAGGGCCGTCCCTAAATACCAGCCACTTCGAGAATCCTCCATGGCATCCCTGGAAGGGTAACTCACCCCCTCCTCTCTTCCCAGTCACTAGGAAGCACCCTGGGTTCCCCTCTTGTATGTGATGCTCTCTCCCTGATGGGCACACAGCTCCCTTCTAAGCCCTGAGTGTTGGGCAGCCCTCCACTTCCCTGTGGGGCCTGCTGCCCTCCAGGCAGGCTCTCTGCCTGCTGGGGTCCACTCTGGTTCACAGGAAGCGCTCCTTTGCTTGGGAACCTGGGATACCTGTAAGGCCACTTTCCTTTGCTCCTCCATCTGAACTGCCAGTGAGCACGTCCATCACTTTCCCTGTACATTATTGGGGCATGAATTAGACACCAGTTTTCCATGTCTCCCAAGTGCAGAGGACCCATGTAAAACTCCCTGAGAGGTCCCCTCACTCTTGGCTTGACCGGAACGGGGAGCAGGCAGAGTACACCAGCTCCTCTCTTCAGCGCCCCTCTTCCATCTCCAACAGCCCTGTTCCTGCTCCCCCTGCCTCACTGGTGGCCGGGGCGGGTGGACAGCTTGGATCCTGTGTGCTGCTCTTGCACTTTGCTGGAGATGTAGAGCTTCATCTGAAGCCGAGATTAAAGAAGGCCATCATTCCATTACAGCAGCTTTGAGTAAGATAATTAGTCTCTCTGTGCCGTGGGTCCCTCTTGTATGCAGTGGGGATATGGTACCCTATCAGGTTTCCTAAGGATTTGATGAGTTTCTTCCTATGAAGCATTTGGAATAACACCTGGAGTGTAGTATGAGCTCAGTAAAGTGCCATTGTTACTGTTGCTCTTATTACCTTCGTGTTCGTTGGAACGTGGCTTAAGGGGAGGATCTTCTGAAAGAAGAAGAGCTGAGGGGCGGGAACAAGACAGCTTCCTCTCTCTCTGTCTCTGTGTCCCTGTCTGTCTGTCTCTCTCACTGGCCTTTCAACCCTCCTGAGGGTGGTTGGGAGGCCCTGGTCCCCTTGCTAAGAGAAGGAGGCAAGCGTGGACGTTTCTGGGTTCTCTCTTCTTTGAGCTAAGCGTGGCCTCGAGCAGGCTTCAATCCTGCATTCAGCAACTCCCTCTGGGAATGAGGGACGGGTGAATGGGAGAAGCCAAGAGGGACGTTCCCTCCTTTTCCAGCCACCTCGGCTGTGAGGGGAGAAGGAAGGCAAGGATATGGTAGCCAAACTCTAGAAACATCTTTCCTTTATCGGGATGCCAGGTGCTACAAGCTCTGGTGCCAGATGGTGAAGCATGGGCTCAGGTAGGATGAGTCACCCTGTCGGGCTGCCCTGAGTCAGCCCCAGGGTTTCCTTCTCCTCTTCTTAGACCCTACATGGGAGAGTGAGAGGCAGAGGGAAGGGGAGAGGACACCCAGGTTTGTGGAAGAGGCTTCCAGGTCAGCCCTGCCCTTGCAAAGGTGGGGTGAGGAGTGGGGTGGGACATTTTTGGAAGCAGAGATTCCCAGACACACCACAAACAGCCTTCTCCTAAGAGGCTTCAGGTGGGTGGCGATGCCCCAGTCCAGGATGAGAGCAGCTCTTTCCACGCCGTGACTTCCTGACCCCTGTAGCTGACTCCCAGAGGCTGGAGACGATGGCCGTGCCCTGCGGATGGACCAGGCATGCTCCCAGAAGATCCCGTGGTTCCCAGGGCTGGGCCTGCGGGCCCAGATGCAGGTGTGCCCTGGCTGATGGCTGCACTGGCTTGGCAGTGTTTTGTCAATAATGTCAGTGTTTCACTGAGGACACTCATGCCTCCTGGCTTTCCTGCTGTTCCTGAGTCCTGAAACCTTCTCTCCTCTCTACCAACCCCCCCGCTGTCTTTCTAGAGGCTCTCTTGCCCTTTCACAGGTTTGCTTTGACTCTCTTCGCTGTTGCTTCTTCATCCTCCCTCCCGGCAAATGTGGATGTTCCTGTGGCGCTTTTCCCTGGATCTCTGTTTAAATGTCACCTCCTGGAGAGCCCTCCCCAGACTGCCCTGTCAGCAGTAGCCTAACCCCAGCCCTGCTTCACCTGTCTCTCACCACCCGTTGTCTCCTGGCACAATTTTCTATATCTATTTGAGAATCGTCTGGCTCCTCCCTTCCCTAGAATGTGAACTCCACGAGGGCAGGGGACTCCATTCTCCATTGTATCTTTAGTACCTTGGCCAATGCCTGGCACATAGTAGGCACTCGATAAATGTTTGTTGAATGAGTGAAAGAATGAATGAATAAATGACTGTCCTGCTCCTCATCCCTTGGACGTTCCCACGCTTAAGGTGGTCAACACAGATGCCGTCTCCACCACACCCCATCCATCCAACCCTCCACCGTGTACATATCTGCTTCCCTCCTGATTACATGTGATTCCCAATTCTGAAGAAATCAGGGGCTCCTAGAGTGTGTCAGCCATAGAAACGGATGCACAGGAGGCAGAGGTGAGAACTGGGGTGTGGACAAGGTGTTGCACGGGAAAGCATGTGGACCATGGACTCGGACTTATCCCACTTGAGTCCTGGCTCACCAGCTGTGTGACCTTGGGCAGGTTACTCAGGCCTGTGGTTGTACACAGTGGAAGTATGCAAAGCATCTGGTACAGTGCCTGTGCATAGTAGGTGGTCAAGAGACACAAGCTGTGCCTGTGGGTCTTTACTAAGATATAGTGATCGGGCAGGACAGCTATCACAAGGCGTCTTGCCTCCAGGCCAGAGACTTGGGGTCCTCTTTGCGACTTCTCTGCCACCTAGAGCTCTCTGCCTTAAAGCCTTGTCACCTCTCCCTTCAAACAGCCGCAAGGATGAGCCCTTCGTCATGGCCCGTGCAGCCAGCACCCTCCTTTCTCCAGCATGAGAATTCTGCCCTGCTGCCTTCACCTGTTCTCTTAAAACTCACCTTCATCCGCCTGCTTTTCAGAGCCCTCAGTCTCTTCTGCTCTTATTTTATCCTCTTCTGCTCCAGCCAGATATCCCTCCATTCAATAACCAATCCATTCAGTATAGTTTAAAGCAGCTGCTGGGCATCGGGCACGGACCTGGGGGCTGGGTCCAGGAGAGAGCATGAGGAAATGCCTGTCCCCGGGGAGTTTGCAGTCAGGCGGGGCTGCAGATGTGCATGGTGGTCCACGGCATGAATGCGGTGACAGGGGGAGCCGCAGGCAGGCAGTGTTGTCAAACAGCGGGTGACCAGCCCGTTAGTGGGTCATGAAATTAACTTAGTGGGTCACGACCAGCATTTTTTAAAAAATTAAATAGAGCAGAAGAGAAATATCTGAGAGTGATATTATGGGATCATAGCCATAAGAGGGGAAAGTGTTGTTTCTTTAAAACTTTTGTTTCCATTTTGTATATTAATGTGTGTGTGCGTGCATGTGTGCGTGTGTGTGTGTGTGTGTGTGTCTGGTGATATGAAACATATTTCCTATTTTGGGTCATAGTAAAAATGTTTAGAAACACTAACCTAAGGTATATTGGGGCACCCATCCTTGGGAATCAGGAAGATATTTTTGGAGGGAACGACATCTAAAAAAGAGCTTAAATATTAGTAAAAGTTCATCAAACAGAAGGGTGGGAAGAAAGGAGCCTATTCTAGGCAGAAGGAATCACCTAAAAATGCCAGGGGTGGGAGAAGGAAGGTGGAGAGAGCAAGTGAAGGAACCGGAGAACGATTTGTTGATTGCCTTACAAACACAAGTATATTCCCACCTTATGCCTATCTTCTGCGCCCTCACCAGCCTCCCTTTTCTCTTCTAAGACTGGTTGTTTCTCTTTCCCAGCCCAGCCCAATGCTCTGGCCCCCAGGACTCTAACCACCCTCCGAGTGGCCTCAGTGCCTCAGTATCCAGTCTTTGATTGCTCTGTGTTTCCTGAATTTCTATCCAGCTTTGAGATTTGCTGTTTGTTTTCACCCACAGGGTCTCCTTTGAGGGGCCCCATGGCCTATGTAAGGGCATCAAGACATGTGGTATCATCTCCACTTTATAGAAGGAAAACTGAGGCACAGGAGGTCCAGTGCAGGCCCAGACTCACCTCTGTGAGCGATTGAGTCAAAACTGTCACTAGATTTTCCACTCCCCGATGAAAGCATTTTTATTTGTATTGAGTTGGACCTTGAACATGTGATGCTCAGACGGACCCTTCCACCTATTCGTAAGCCCCTCCAGGGTGAAGCCCGTGATTCACACCTGTGCATCTCCCACAGTGCTAGATGCCCAGAACGAGGCCCAGAAATGCTTGTTGTGATTTTCTGCCTACACTGCAATATGACATTAAGGCCCCAAGGCGCAGATCACTGGAATAGCACAAACCCTTCCCCTTTTTGTTTTCTTCTCCATGTGTACTTGCCTTTCTTCTCTGTTTGCTCTCCTCTTCCTCCTCTCGCCTTCCAGAAGCCCTTTCCCTCACTTCTTCCCCCTTTCCTTTCCTCCCTTCCCACCCTTCCCCTCTCCTGCACGAACAGTCAGCCTGGGCCTGCCTTGGGAGGCCTGTTCCCAGAGGGGAGAGGTCTGCTTGCTGAGAAGGGAGAGTGAAAAAGACCCTGGTCACAGACTCCCAGCTAATTGGTCTGAGGGTTTTTAAGCCTCTCTGGGGAAATGCCCTTCACAGCTGGGATGGAAACTCTCTCTCCAGCCCTGGGGGGATACAATAAAATAAGTGGAAGAACTGGCAGAATAGCCCGACAGGCTGCGGAGAGAAGAAATAAATTCTATCCTTACGTGTGGGCCAGAGTCCTGTGGCCCTCACTGGTACCTCCCAGGGCTGCTGCCTCCCTCCGCCTGGGAGCCTGGCTCTCTGCCCTGGTGAATCACGGGCTTGGTGGGGAGTGATCTGTTTGCTGCGAAGCACTCGTCGGTGGCTGCTTTTCCAGAAGCTGGAACCATTTACAGATGGGAACGGTTCTCATCTCTGGTAGGGGAGCCCCAGGCCCCGCACCAGCCCAGTGCCTTGAAATAGATCTTTCTACAGAGGCTGAGCAGGCGGGGGCACAGGACAGGCATGTGGCAGGGGCACAGGCAAACCCATGTGTCCAGTGGGCCTGGTGGGCAGCCTCCCCAGAGCAGGTGGCCAAGCCTTGCCTTGTGCAGTCTGGACACCAGGGCACACTGAGCACTTGCTTGATGTTAGTGGAAGGAGTGAGTGGTGGCTGAACAAGGTTCCTTGGAGGAACCATTACCCTCTGTCTTTCCTCACTTCTCCCAGTCTGCTCACCTGCCTCTCCCATACATACATACACAGTCCCCACTGGAGAAATGTCAACATACCCGAGACAAGGGTTACAAAGCATAACAAAATAATACAATCAAATAAACAAAAAACTAATCAAATAACCATATCATTCCAGCCTAGGATTTCATAGGTCCCTGTGATTTCTTAGACATCTGGCCTACCGTAGGTCATTTGTCAGCCATTATGGGACTAGGCAGAGTCCCTCCAAGCCTCAGCATCCTCCTTGGAAGCCCCAGACAGATGAAGGAAAGCCCCCACTATAAGTACCCCTTCTCCCTTTAGCTCTTCTGACAGCACCATTGTCCTGACAGAGTATTGCCTCAAGCACACATGATCTCGTGTGTCTGAAAACTGGGGTTTGAGTCCTGATCTCACTGATTACTAGCTGTGTGATTTAGGGCAAGTCACCTAATCTCTCTGAGTCTTCATTTCTTCATCTATTAAATGAGAAAAACAAAAACTACAGTTATCACAGGACTGAAGCAAGAACTGAGATGATGTGGGAGAAAGTGTGTTATAAACTTTAAAGTGCTGAACAAATGTTTTATTTATGTACTATGTGTCTACCCCACTGGAATCCAAGCTCCATGAGGGCAGGAACCTTGTTTTTTTCACTGCTGAATCCCCAGCATCTTGAACAGCTCATGGCCCATGGTAATCACTCACGTGTTGAATAAATTAACAAATGAATGACTGGTGATGGGGAACACAGAAACTGGGCAAGTCACGTCCCTTATCGGCAACATAGCCTCAGTGCCTCTGGAAGAAAGAGACTCGTCCTCAATCTGCTGTTGTATCTGCAGAGCCTGAGTTCCTGACTCATGCAGTCCTACCTTACGTATTTGTTATTGATTGGTTAACTGAATTATGCATCTGCCAGTAAACAGCTGTCTCCTTGGCCTTGCCTACCTAGTGGGGCCCCCATGACTTGTTTCCCGTGCAGGGTGGGGTGTGGGAACAAAGAACAGCTCTGACAGGATGTGGATAAACCCTTTGCAAATACGAGGAGCAGCATAACCTTATGAATTCTCACTTCTTGGTATTTAGTAATGATCTACCAGTCTCTCGGGGAGTATTACAAGGAAGTTAGATAAGAGGAAACAGGCCTGCGCTAAACCAGAGGGTCCTGGAGACTGGACGGTGAGCCCAGCAGGCCTGGGCTGGGGGCCTCGACCTGTCATCAAGAAGAGTCTGGCTGCTTTCTTCCACTGAAGGCAAGAAGGATGCAGACAGCATCTCTCCCATCTTGTTTATTCAGCAAGTACCACGGGGAGCACCGACCTGCTCCCAGCCCTGTGCTAAGTACCACGGGCTATGTGGCTCCCTGCCCTGTTTGGCTTCTGTCTGTTTGGACCTTCCTCCGTCCACCACCTGAACACCAATTCACATCAGGGGTTGGGAGCCCATCTTGATCCTCCCCAAGGCTCCCCCCCCCACGCTTCTCTCTCACACAAACACATTATCAGTCCCTTTGTCCTTGGTGTCCCCACTGCACTGGGCATGGGTCCACCATCGCCCCCATAACACTTTGCTGCACTTACGTGACTCCATGGGCACCTGACTTGATAAATTTTAAAGAATAACAGCAACCATATATTGAGTACCTACTGTGTGCCAAGTGATGGGCCTGGGGCTGTATACACATTAGCTCATTTAATCCTTACAACACCCAGTGAGGTGGGTAGTATTCTCCTCTTTACTCAGATGAGGAAACTGAGGCTTATCCAAGATCACAGGGTCAGTTAGGGAAGTGGTGGAGCCAGGACTCAAGCCTGGCCCAGATGACACCAGAATCCATGCTCTTTGTGCCACTTGCATGTACGGAGGGAGGCTATGGGCCAGTTCACCAAGGCCTTGGAGGACCCTTTCCCATGCAGGCATCAGGCAGCACGGAAAGATGATTTCTTAGCAGACATTTTTCTAATCCTCCATCACTGGTCAGGACCCAGGACCTCATTCAAGGTTCTTACCCAGCAAGACAACCAGCTGCTGAACTCCTTGAGTACAGAAGCCAATGCAGGCAAGAGCCCTGGAACTTCAGTGTTCTGAGGAAATGAGGAAGGGACAAGGTTAAGACGTGGCTGAGGCCTGAGATATTTTTGTACAAACAGCCTCCCTGGGTCAACCAGCACAGCTGCCAAGCAACCCATTCCACCTGGGCTCTAGTTCCAACTTAGGCTTTACCAGCCATGATGTTGGCCTGTGCTCAACCTTCCCTGAGCCTCGGTTGGCTCCTCTGTGATGGGTAATAACAGTATCTGCTTCACAAAATAGTTGTGAAGATTAAAAGGGGTAGATCATAAATGTTAATCTCTCAATATAGCATCTAGAACGGGCAGTGCTTCCTTAGCGGGAGATAACTGTACAAGGACCCATGGGATATGCCCCTGACTTTGAAGGCTGAACTGTGTGTTCCAGACTGCTGCAGTAATCCACTGTGGACCTGTCTTCTGTGTCACTTGAACCATACAAGGCTGCCACGAATGGTTGAGCCCTTGTGCCCCAGGGGGCAGCTAGGGGCACGTGTCCACCCTGGTGGTGGGCACCACGTTCTGGTGGGCACAGAGAGGCCAGCAGTGACCCTGCCATGTAGAGTGTGCTGCTGGCCACGCCCCATGGTGCTGCCTTTCACTCTTCTGGAGCTGACACCTGCTCCCATGGAGGGTGCCCAGGGTGTGTTTTGGGGGAGGGGCTGCTGTAGTTCAGGACTCAGCCTACCTCTGCTGCTTCCTGCCTTCCTTCTCCTGTTGAGGACCTACTATGTGTTGGCATGATGCTGGCACTGGGACATGTACCCAGCCCCATTGTCAGGGTGCTCAGGTGGAGTGGTGGAGGCGGGGCAGGCTGGGGGCCAGGCCGAGGCAGGCTGCAGGGCGCCGTGGAGCTCGGAGCTGCTGCCTCCTGCGTTGTGGGGGTCCCCGGGGCCTCCCGCAGTGGCAACAGCTGAAATGCCCACATTTGCTTTCACGTCCCTCTTCTTGGAGTATAATCACCTCCAGGGAATGTATTCACATATTCAAGAAGGAACATTTACTGAATTCCTTGTACGTGCCAGGTGCTGCGGCGGGTACGCAAAGACCAGTGAACAGAGGCATGAAGGCAACAGAGGGCGGCAGGGACAGCTCGTGAGCAGAGCCGTGACAGGCCCGCCCCGCACGTGCCCTCGCGGAGGCCGCTGGGTGGCCCTAGAGGCCGGGCAGGGGCGCCAAGGAGGGGTGGCGGGGCTCACCCCGTGCCCAGGCAGGAATGGGCAGAGGGAGTCTCGCACCCCTGGGGAAGGGCCTCTTTGGGGCCCGACTAAGCTGCTCTCCCACTGCTGCAATCAAGGGCGATGTTTGGCTTTTTAATTGTGTCCTAACCTTTCATGACTTGGGAGTGGAATGACAATGGGATGTGTCAAGTGGTGCGGCAACTGCAGGCCTGCCTCCCACCCTCCCATCCCCCAGGGCTCCCGCTCGGCCAGGCCTCCCCGTGGGCCTCCAGGAGCAACAGAGGGACCCGGTCCTCCCTCCACCTCCCCTGCCATCTACCCCTCCACCTGCAGAGGCAGCCAGCTTGGATTTTTAATGTGGTTTCCCCCTCCTCTTTTGTATTTACATAATAATAAGTCTAATAAATAGTTGTCGAGAAGATGGATGAGGGCCCTGTCTTTATGCTTTCCTGACAGATTTAGTTCTTTATGAAACTCACCAAAGCAGAGTCTTTTCTGAAGCTAATGAAGGAAGGGTGATCACTGTGAGGCCCCGGCTGGGTTGAGCTTGGAGTAATTGGAAAGAGCATGCAACTTGGAATCAGAGTTCCTGGATCTGGATCCTGGCCAGGCCACTCCCGGCCTGGAAAAACTGTGGGAGTCTCTGACTCTTCCCCTGTGAAGGGGGGTGAGTGGCGCCTGCTCTGCCTGCTTCGGTGGGCAGAGCAATAGCACTTTGTAAATTCTAACGCATCTCCATGTGCCGCGGAAGCATCTGGATGGCCCCTTGCTCCCACCAGCCACCTTCCTCCAGGCTCTAGCCCACAAGAGCCGTGAGCAGGCAACACGCCGTGCAGATGCAACCCCGCTCCCTGGGAGAAAGGGAAAGAACATCATGGCCCTGGAGTCATCGTTGGGACACCCGGGTTCTAGCTCTGCTCCGGTCTTACAGCGTGACTTCAGACAAATCACTCTCCCTCTCTGGACCTCAGCGTCCTCCCCTGAAAAATGAGAGTGCTCCATGAGCCAGTGTCCAGCTTTCCTCCAGCTTTATAGCCTCCATTCCAATGGGCAGAGGAGAGTAAAACAGTGCTGTGTGCCTGGGGAGGTGTTGGGGCCACACCTGTGCGTCAGGTGACGCTGGGCCTGGTGCTGCCTCCATGGAGAAAGAGCTGAGTGGGAACCGATGGAGTCAGGGCACCTCTGCCCTGTTTGCCGTCACTCGCAGGGGCTGGGATTGGAGCAGCATCCCTGCTGCATCTGAGCCCACGTTGGGGCGTAGCTTCCTCGCCACTCACTTCTCCGGTAGAATAGCCTCCCCTCCAGCCGACCTGAAATGCAACCCCTGCTTCCCCACGCTCAACACTCATTTCCTATCCCAGGATGCCCTGTCCAGGTCCCCCTTCTTCCCAACCACCTGCGCCCCGTCCGTCCTCAAAGCTCTCCTGCTCCAGTCTCCCCAGAAGCGCCTCCGCCTGCCTTCTGTGGCTGGCAGAGTTGGTCTTCAGAGCACCCACCTCCACACCAGAAGGAAGGAGGGAAGGCCCAGTTCTGCCACCTTGTTGCTGACTTGAGAAAGTGGGGGCCAGAGCCTCATTTCCTCCTCTAGAAAAATGGAAATGCTGTCATTCTTTTTTTTGGCAGAGTAGGGGGCACACCGTATGGCTTGAGGGATCCCAGTTCCCCAACCAGGGATTGAACTCACGCCCTCAGCAGTGAAAGCACGGAATCCTGACCACTGGACCCCCAGGGAATTCCCAATGCTGTCGTTCTTTTCTGACTTAAAATGGAATCTCCCCTGCCTTTTCTGCTTTATGTCCCCCCCAATATGTATCATCTTGTCTTAACTTGGGTCCCCCTGAAAACAGAGCCCAAGCCTTGGGTGCCACTGCATATGGGCGGTGAGCCCAGGGGGCAGGTGTGAGTGAGACAGGAAGGGAGAAGGGCCAGTGACGGGGGTCTTGAGCTGGTTTTCCTGGGGGCGATATGGGCTTGGCCCCACCAGAACCTCAGACTGTGTAGGCAGGTCTAGAACTGTCACCCCAAGGCCACGCGCAGAGCCTGGAGTACTTGAGCCTGTCTCTCCATTGGCCGTGCCTCTATGAGTACGGAGGGCTTCCCTGGGCTTCAGAGAAGGCCCCTTATTTATCTTACCATCTATCTTCCTCCCTGGACCCCACACAGACGTAAGCTCCCCAAGTGCAGGGATTTGTGTCTGTTTCGTTCACTGCTGTGCCTAGAACTGTGCCTGCCACATAGTAGACTCTCAATAAATATGTGTTTGCATGAATGAGCAGATTAAGAAAAATAATGCACATAACGTTCTTAGCCTAGGATCCGGCTTGTGGTAAGCATCCAATCGACACTCACTGTTTCCAGGATCAAGTTAAGTGAGCCTGGCTTGTGCCCTCTGTGGTCCAGGTGGGCAGAGGGCAGAGGCATTTTCTTCTCACACCTCCAAGCCCCCAGGGCAGAGGAGCCGACAGATGCAAGGGCTTGTGAAGAGCAGCAGGCCGACACCAGGCAAGGGGAGCTGACGGTTCCTGGCAGCAGGTGGAGGCTTTGGTCCGGACGACCCCCATCAGCATGACCCCTGATGGGCGGACTGCTGGGACTCTTGGGTCCCGCCCCAGGGAACACTTGTCCTTGCTAATCGTGTGTGAGAGGAAATCTGTTTCCTATGTCAAAGGCAGTTTCTGTTCTGCTGTCAGAACTCAAAGACCATATTCCAGTTGCAAGCAGGGAGATGGTGTGCCTAGAGGTCCCCATTTCCGGAGCTGGGGCTGGGGTCCCCCCGGCCGGCTCCCTGCGGCTCGGGGCTGTTGGAGCCGGCCTGCCTCTGGCTGCCTGTCATCTGCTGGGGATTACGATGCCATTTGTGCTAATTCTTGTTGGCATTTCATTTCACACGCTATTAAATGAACCTCTCCAGAAGGGATGGGAGAGAAGTTTGCTTTAGCAGGAGAGGAAAAGTAATGTGTACTCTGGGGTCACACAAGGTCCTGGTTTGTTTCCATACAGAAACCTGAGTGGATCCGGAGCCAGGACCCCAGCCCGTGGGACTTGGGTTGAGGGTTTGGGCCCAGGTGCTCTCAAGTCATCTTACACAGAGGACCTGTGTGGCCCCACTGTGTGCGGGAGTGGCTAAGACAGAAGGGGCCTCGAAGGCAACCTCACAGACAGCAGGCACCTCTCCCCCTCTCCACACTGACAGTCTTCATCCTTAACCGCTCCCTCTGGCGAGAGGCAGAGCTGACACCCAGCTGGGCTGTTTGCTTTCCTGGGCGCCTGTAGTGAGTGAGAAGGGGCGGCACATGGGTTGGGTTTTGTGAGTGAAGTTGGTCGGCATCTCGGCAGCGGCAGCGACTCTGCTCTTCTTTTATCCTGGAAATAGTGGTAGCTGCTGCTCTTCCGAGATGAGTTTGTCAGAAGGGGATACCCTTCCCTCCTCCTCCCCCTCCTCCTTCCTGCTTTCCTTTGAGACGTTTTCATTGAGCACCTACTTTGTACCAGGTGCTGTTCTAGAAGCTGAGAATAGCCGTAAATGGGGCAGAGGTACTCCTTGCTCTCCTGGGACTTTTCTCAAAGGAGAGAGACGTGGAGCTTTTGGTTACATCACAGGTTCAAAGACTTGATCGTACGATGGAAACAGCGGGCCACTGGGGGTGAGGGGACATTCAAAACCTACTACCTAAGCTCTGATCGCATTGTCCAGGAGGGCAGCTGACCCTCCGAGGATCTTACTGGCCCTGGGTGACGATGTGCAGCAACTTTGAGAACAATTGAGTGACAATGTGGTCAGTGCTGTGAAAGAGGATTTGAAGCTGCTTTGAGAGAATAAAATTGTGGATTGAGATCTTGTGGGGTGGGGGACCATCAGAGAAGCATTTCTTGAAGTCATGTTTGGCCTGAGACCAGAACAGGGCTTCACAAATTTTAATGGGCCTGCCGTAAATCTCCCGAGGATCTTGCTGAAATCCAGATTCTGGATCAGGAGGTCTGGGGCGAGGGAGGGCCTGAGGTTCTGCGTTTCTAGTAAGCTCCCTGGTGATGCCACTTCTGACGGTCTGGGGGCCACCCTTGGAGTAGTCAAGGTCTAAAGGCAATTGGGGTGGAAGTGCAGCTGGGAGCCCTTCCAGGCTCTAGGCCCACCAGGGCTGAGATGTGACCTCGTCCACCCACACACAGCAGACCGGACCCTGCCCTGGCCTGTGCTTCCTCAGCTCTGGGATGCTGTTCGAAGGAAGGGAAAGTGCCAGAGCCCTCCTTGCTCCAGATGCCTGAGGGCCCCCCCCCCCCCCCCCCCGCCACCTTGCCCCTCTCATTCCCACCTGGAACACTTACCATTCTGTGACATCATGTGGCCGTTAGAAATGCAGGCTCTGGAGCCAGACTGCCTGGGGTTATGGACCACTCAGTCATTACTGATAGCATGGTCTCAAGCAAGTTCATCTCTCTATGCCTCAATTTTATCATCTGTAAAATGGGGGAATGGGGTATTAGATGTATTAATACTTAGCACAGTTCCTGGCATATACCAAGTCCTTAATAATTCTCGTGTTTTATTTTTAGCTATTATTCTCTTCTCCTTTCCTCCTTCTCCTGAGAAGCCTAAAAACCTGCCCATCCTGCTTTGGGAAGTTCGTTGGGGAAACTTCCCCGACCCTGTCCCAGTGCCCCTGTGCTCTTGTCACCCTGCATGGTGTCTGTCTGACTCTTCCCTCCTTCACCCAAGTCAGCTCACATCCCTCCACTGCTCAGAGCCTCATCTCACTTAGAGTAAGAGCCAGAGTTCTTACTTGGCTGGAATGTTCCCAGCTTCTTCTCTGAGGTCGTTGGTGTTACTCTTCACTCCCTGCTTAGCTCTCAATACACAGAGGTTCTCCTGCTTCAGGACCTTTGTTGCTTCCTCTGCTTGGACCGCTCTTCCCCTAGGAAGAGTGAATCCTCACTTCTTTCCAGTTTCTGCTCAAACACCCACTTCTGCGAGCATCCTCCATGAAATGTGCCTCTCTGCCATCACTCTCTGTCCCCTTCCCCTGGTGGTTCTTTTCCACAGCACTCATCACCACCCCCAACTCTCCAAGGATGCGGGACTTCTCTGTTTTGTTTGCTGTTGCATCCTGTGCCCAGCCTGGCACATAGACGGTGCCTAATAAACATTTGCTAAATAAATGACTAAGGGTGATTTCCATGTTCTTAAGTGAAGTGTCTGGCAGGGGCGCTTAGTACACATTGAGTGAACGAGCGAGTGAGCATCCTTAGACCCAGCTCAAACCCTGGCCTGAGGCAAATCACTTACCTTCTCTGGTCCTTGTCTGTCAAATGAAGGGCTCCTTCCATCCCTAACCATCCATGATTCTCTCTTCTTCTGAGACGTCAAGTCAATGGGGAGACCAACTGGGCTGCTGTGAAGTGCCCTCATGCAGAGAGGCAGGGAGTGACATGCAATGTTGGGAAGGTGGGTCGAGGTCAGACTAAAGGGGGCTTTGGACCCTGGGCTTTGAACTTCAGCTTCATCCCAAAGGCAGCGAGGAGCCAGTGAAGGTTGTTGAGTAGGAGAGCAGCATGATCCATGTGGCACTTCAGAGAGACTGACTCGGTAGAACCAGCAGGCTGGCTGGGGTCGGGGTGATTACTCTAGACTCTATCCAGCCCTCCATTGCAGCTCGCAGCTTCTCTGCCTCGTGTGTGTGTGTGTGTGTGTGTGTGTTCAGGCTGGCTCATGGCACGGAGGACAAGGCTGACTGACCCATTTCCAGGCTGGGAGTCACCCGCAGGTTTTAGAAGCCAGTCCCTTATCCTTGAATATTCCTAGGAATCGAGCCGGCGAGGTTGGGAGCCCCACCCTGCTGTTTTGTTTCTTGCCGTGTCCCTCAGATGGTTGCACTGTTAGTCCCATCTCCTGCCTCTAGGCACAGACTGCTTATAATGAAGGAGAAAGTTTCTGAAAGGGATGAGCGCCAGTGTGGAACAGCCAGCCGGCCTGTCCAGGGAGTCTGCTTGAATTCCATTTATACAGCAGACATCCTTTTCATCCTCCTGTTAAGACCAGCAGTCTTTGTCAGCCAAGCCTGCGCCGGCCTTCCCTCAGGGAGTCTGGTGACCCCGGGAGGGGCTGGTGGAATGGAAAAGCAGGGGCTGGTCTGGCTTCGGCAGGGTCAGCGTGGATGCTCCTGCTGCCCGAGGAAGGGGTGCCGGGCTGGCCAGGGGGAGTCACAGGGTCTATTTCCAGGAAAGGGATGCCCTGAGCGTCTGGGAACTCAGACTCACCGGGGCCTCTTTCCTCTCCCACCCCTTCCCTCTCCCAGCCCTGCTCCTTCTCCCTTGTTCCTCACCTCAGCAGATGGCCCAGCACCTGTCCTATCCAGGAAGTAAGCCCAACCTGGGACTTATCCAGACAACTTCTGCCTCCCCTACACCTAGATCCAGCAGCACCTGGCTGCTGCCTGTGCCTTCCCACCAGACTGACACGTTCACTTCCTGCTCTCTGCTTCAGACCCTTATCATCTTTCAGGCAAAGTTATTCCACTAGCTGTCCAGCTGGTCTCCAGTCTCGCCCCCACCCAGCCATCCCACGATGAGTTACAAGAATCATTCATTTGCCATTCATTCATTTAATAAGCATTTATTGAGTGACTCATATGTACCAGGAACTGTGCAAGGCACCAGGTGAAGAGAAAGCCCAAGTGTCTAGTTGGGGAGACAGTGACCCCAAATCACAGGATAATTCTATAATTCCAGTTGGAGAGAGAAGCACCAGGATGGAAAGGGAAGGCGGGCCGAGAGTGCTGGTGAGGTCTCTAATCTAGCCGAGGCGGGGAGTAGGGAAGGTCACCTTGAGTAGGTGACACTCGAACAGGCATTAAGCAGTGGCCAAGTGGGGAGATCACTTGGCAAGGTGGCAGGGCCTTCCCTTCCTTTTTGGCTGTCCCTTAGCGCTCCAGCCCCAGCTCCTGCCTGCCCTACTGTGTACCTTGGTGATGCCAAACCAATGGTCCACCCTCCATTTCCTGGTGCCCAGGGCCTTTGCTCTGGCTGTTCCCTCTACCTAGGACGCCACCCCCACTCTCCCACCCTGGCCACCATCCTCATCCTTCAAGACTCAGACCCCTCCTCCAAGAAGCCCTCCTGATCCACTAGTTCAGCATCACGATCAAGTCTACCTGGTCCTGTTTCTAGGTGCTCAGGGATCTGCTTCCTCCACAGGACTCTTACTTCTTGCTGTGACCCCTTTCCTCCCCTGGTACAGGCATGTAACAGGGACTTGCTAATGATTATGGAGCTAAATAGCCTGAACTGGAAGACAAGCCCAGGCTGCTGGAAAGTGGTCACCAGTCCAGTCACTCAGGTTCCCGGCCCTCAGCTGACAGCTCCCCCAGGGCACAGCCAGTCTTCAGACTTGGGCTCTCTTCATCTCCTTATCAAAATACAAGCCATACAGAGGCAGTCTGTGCATGCGTGCAAGCATGCGTGTGTGTGCGTGTTTGTGTGTGTATGTATAATCAGCATATTCACAGAAAGCACAATTTATCAGGATAAGATGTTTCCATGTTTCCTGCATAAATTATACAGAGCAGGCCTGTGCTGTGCATTTTGCTATTTTTATAAGGCAGTCTTGCAGAGTTTATTTTCCTTTAGCACATTTGTTGGGATAATTACATAGGGGGCATGTGTGTGTCTGGATAATTGAAAAGTGGATTGGGGGTGTTCTGTGCCAAGGGCAGGCTCACTGTTCTCCCAGTGGATTGGAATGAGGTTGGGATTCCAGGAGGATGTGCTCACACTCTCTGGATCTGCAGCCAGGGTTTCTGGACATACCTCTTCTGCACACCTGAATGGGCAAAGTTTGCCCATCATTTTGCAGCAAAGAGGCAGTTCTGCTCCTGTGCCCAAATTAGACGAGCTAATGCCAGTGAAAGGTGGAGCCCAGTGCGTGGCACATGTACGTGTCCAGCAAAAGACAGAGGCTGTCCCAGCTTCGTCGTTTTCATTGTGGCCAATGTGATGACTATTCAGTATTTCATTATTATCATTACCAATTGTATCACCAAAATCCTCCCCTCCCTGTACCCATCATACTAAAGATTTGCATCTCCCAAGAGGAAAGGGCATGTTTTTCTCTCTCTGAGCAATTACAACCAAATAAAGAGAAGATATTAAAATGATTCCATTTATGTAGATACCTCTCTACATAAATGAGTGAAAACAGGCAATTCAATTATCTGGGAGTAAGAGAAACAGGTGGTTGTACAAATAATCCAAAAGCTAAAGCTGTGGGCTCTACAATCAACTCAGCCATCTCTCTGCAGTCAAGCCGTGGAGAGCATGAGATAGATTGGTTGGACCAGTTTTAAAGGTTCTGGCTGATGATGTATCCGAAGGACTTCGTTCTAAGGTGGTTGAATGTATAGAAGGGTCCCGTTGACGTGGACTCTAGGGATGGCATTTCAATGAAGGTCCTTCTTGTGCACTTGAGAATCGACTTAAAAGCACAGGTCTTGTGTGCATGTTCTGTACTGCATACATGTTGAATGTATGGATGGATTTGGCCTGAGTCTGGTGACCTCCAGGGCTTCCTCCTTGCCTTGGTTTGAAGTCAGGAAGAGGCGACCCTTTTCAGCCAACTGACCTGGATAAATAAACAAAAATAAGAAGAGTAGCTACTGGGTGAGACTCATATAACAAGCATTAAGTGTTCTTTACATATTTTAACTCATTTAATAAACACAACAGTTGCATGAGTTAGATGCTATTAGTATCTGCATTTTATGGATGAGGAAGCTAAGGTATAGCAGGTTGAGGCATGTGCCCAAGTTCATCAACGTTTTGATGAACCAAGTTCATCAAAGGTGACCAAACAAGGACACAGAACCTGAGTCCAGAGCCCATGCATCCAGCTGCATTCCTGTCTGCAGTGTCCACACACAGGTCCAGGGTGGACACACACACACACACCCTCATGCACACATGCACGCTCATACACACACACTCGCATGCTCACTTTTTGGCAGATTTACATCCCTTTTTCTTTCTAAGAATGACTCTGGTATTTCCAGCACACACACAAGTCTGGTAGGGTGGCAGTCTGGGATTAATTTACAGACTCCCTGTGGGTTAGACAATTGCGTTCACCTGGTCTGTCCAGGCCTCCCATGCCCGAGGCTGCGGTTCCTTGTTGTGGGCAGCATCTCCCAGCTCTTGTTTCCCTGATCTTATTGGTCATCAGCTGCCCTGATCCCTTGGCAGCCTCTGGCTTTTATGGAACATAAAACATGTGCTTGGGCCAAGCCTTTGCCTCAGATGCCCCAGAGATGGATGGAATGGGCTTGGGGGCTGGGGAGTCATGGGGGATGGGTGGGAGTCAGCCTTGCAATGCTGGGAAAATAACCCTCCCTCTTGTGTTCCTCGAGTCACTTCCAAACCATCCTCTCTCACCAGCAGTGGCCCAATTACAGGTCTGGAAAGCACTGGTTACTTGGGAAGATAGCTGTGATTATGGCATGTTCTCACCAGGATAAAAGATGATTCTACCTGGGGAAAGTGGTCCAGGGCACCGCCATGCAGTTCTCACAGCTCCACAGCCTTGCCTGCCTCTCCGAGTGGCAGGGAGGTGTGTAAGCAGAGACCAAGGAACTTCCCGCCTACTCTCGTCACACCCTGGCCCGCCTGGCCAGTCCACAGCAGCCAGCTTCCAGCACCAGCCAGGGCAGCTTTGACCTCGGAACCTGCTCTCCCCCCTCACTCAGCCCTTTGACACTGGTGTTGCCAACTCTCCACTGCCACGGGAGGGTATTCTGTAGCCTATCTGGTCTCAGCCAGCTGCCCGCAAGCCCAGGGGAGTGTGATCCAGAATGAAAATTGATCTTAGTAGCTTCCTTCAGAACTGTGTAATCAGAAGGGTAATTCTCCCTGTAAATCATACATGCGTCATAAACACCAGAGCCAAACAGAAAGATTTGAGTGATCCACATCTCTCCAATGACATGATAATGTCTTTGTTGACTGTGTTGTTTTTTTTAGGACTGGGGCTTCTTAGTCTTGGGTGGTCAGGGCAGCTGCCTCTTGCTATATGGAGGGGAAGTCTAGTAAAGTTACTAGAGTTCTGTGGGTTTAATCCTGGAAGGCTTCTTGGAGGAGGAGGAAAAAAAAGGATTGGGAAACCCCATCAGCTTTAAAAAGTAAACCTTGGCCTCCCTGCCTCCTTTCCCACATGCATGTCACTCTTGACTTGTTCCTGCTTCATGGCCTACTTTTAGAGGTTCATCCATAGAGCAGCCTCTCCTGACATCTTACAAGACGCTGCTATAATTTTGTGTATGTTCTTCTGCCAGGATTCAGAGCTCCCGACAACAGCTCCCTGAGGCTCCTAATGGGAAGCTCACAAGGAACCCTAGGGGTTCTCCACTCAACTCTGCCCCACCTCCACCTCCATTTTTGAACTAGCGTTCACTGAGCACTTACTGTGTGATTTGCACTGCACTGAGCAGCTTCTGTGCCCCATGTGCCTCCACGACACCCGGCACATAGTAGGTGCTCCATGAGTGCTAGCTGGTGATTGAAAGTCACGTAGCCAATGAATAGCTGGGCATGGATTGGAGCCCAGTGCCCGGCAACCCCAGAGCAACACTCTGGACCACAACCACATCACCACACCACACTGTACTCTGTTCTTTTTAATTCTCTAGGCCACCTGTTTGCAAACTTTTAGCCTGAAATGCCACTTCTGGTGGTGACCTCCTACAGGGCAACTTTGGGGTGGATGAATGGAACCAGGAGTGTGGAGTCGTTGCAAAACCAAGAGACAGGACTTCCCTGGTGGCACAATGGTTAAGAATCTGCCTGCCAATGCAGGGCACACAGGTTCAATCCCTGGTCTGGGAAGATCCCACATGCCATGGAGCAACTAAGCCTGTGCACCACAGCTACTGCGCCTGCCCTTTAGAGCCCTTGAGCCACAACTACTGAGCCCACGTGCCACCACTACTGAAGCCTGTGCACCTAGAACCTGTGCTCCACAAAAAGAGAAGCCACTGCCATGAGAAGCCTGCGTACTGCAACGAAGAGCAGCCCTTGCTCGCCACAACTACAGAAAGCCCGTGCATAGCAATGAAGACCCAACACAGCCAAAACATCAACAACAACCAAGAGACAACATGTGACAACACAGATGAACTTTGAGGACATTGTGCTAAGTGAAATAAGCCAGTATCTAAAGTTGTCAAATTCATAAAGACAAAAAGTAGAATGGTGGGTAGTTATTGTTTAATGGGTATAGAGTTTTCAGTTTTGCAAGAAGAAAAACGTTCTGCAGAATGGATGGTAGTGTTGGTTTTACAACCATGTGAATGAACTTAATGCCACTGAACTGTACACTTAAAAGTGGTTAAAATGGGGAGAAAACAAAAACAAATCCAAGAGACCAAGCCCTGAGCACAGGTGAAGAGGGTGGAGCAGATCAGGAGTTGGTCCTTGCCATAGACAAAAAAATAGCCCAATGATGTCATGTCCTGGCCCCCAGAACCTGTGACTATGTTGCAAAGGGAATTAAGGCAGCAGACAGGATTTACAGTAGCTATTAATCAGCTGCCTTTAAGAAAGGGAGAGTGTCCAGAGTTATCCAGGTAGGTCCAAGGTAATCACAAGAGTCCTTAAAAATGGAAGAGGGAGGCAGAAGAAGAGGTCAGAGTGATGCCACATGAGGACTTACCCTCTGTTGCTGCCTTTGAAGGGGAAGAAGGGATCGTAAGCCAAGGATTTTAGCCCAGTGAGGCCCATTTCAGACCTCTTACCCCCAGAGCTGTAAGGTGATATGGTTGTGTTGTGTAAGCCACTGAGTCTGGGCGAATTAGTTACAACAGCAATAGGAGAGGACTATACTCCCGGAGTAACAGCATTCAGAGCTCAGCGGTCCTGCCACTGTGGCGAGCCCGTCACTAGAAGATCCATGCCAGGCTGACCCATTCACAATGCTTGAAAGATGTCCTCGGGGAAGAAAGGAGCCCTTATCCCTTAAGGTAGAAGATGGGCCACTGTGACTGCCCCTAACCGTCAAGCCCTGAAACTGTGATAATCATAATAGCAAGCGCTTCTACAGCCCTTGTCTTGTACAAACGCATCCACTCCTCATAGCAATTATGTGAGGTAGTTACCATTTTACCCCATTTTACGGATGAGGAAACTGAAGTCCAAGGGGTTAAGTGACGTGTTCAAAATCACACAGCCTGTAAGCGGTATAGCTGGAATTTGAACCTAGCCTCTAGAATCTTTGCTTTCAGCTGCTACACTATGAAAATAATAGGCTCTTCTTTCTGTGGGCACCATTCCTTGAGAAAGAGCGCCTGTCTTTAGAAGGGACTCTATGGGTTTTGGCGGGGTAGAGTCCTCCACCTCCTGTTGGGTTACTTGTTTGTTTGAGAGGGGTGGGTGAAGGCTCTGTGAAGCGTTACTAAGGCTCCAGGAGTCAGAGCCTAAAGGAAGGTTATTCCCAGAGAAGCATCCCTCCCTCCTAATCTCTGCTTCCCGTTCCCATCCCCCCTTCTTTCCATCCCTTTCTCATCTACCTCTTGTAGGTAATCAATCTCAGTGTCTGTATTCCTTTTGCACCAATGAATAAGATGCCTGTGTATGTTCTTCCATCCCTTTCTTTCTTACGTGAGGGGTGGCACACTGCAGACACCCTTGTGCTTTGCCTTTTAACTTGACAGTATGTTCAGGAGGAAGCTGGAAAGCTCAGCAACAGTGTGCTGGGCTCAGCCTCCTTCATCACAAAGATGGGGCCCAGGATGGGCGCTGGGTAAAGAGCACATTCCCCAAACACACTCACACTTTGGTTAAAACAAAACAAACCCATAGGGTCACGACCTTTCCCGCCTGGGTATGTGCCCTGCCATGGCCTTCTCCCTGACACACCCAGCATGGCACATCTGGCTTTTGCCGGACCTTTGTCATCCTAAAAAGTGAAGGGAGAACCTGGATCCCCATGTTGCTGGAGGAGAAATTGAGGCTCAGAGGAGTTTTTGCATCATTTACTCAATTGCGTGATGATTCAGCATGGAGTCAAGCCAAGACTCCTATTTCTTTGTTACACTTGCAGTCAGTGATGCTTTGTGGAGATGGGCTTACTGGGTGTGGGTGGAGCCTCAGCTGACAGCCAAGGACCAGAGGAGGTAGGCAAGGGCCCCAGGGACAAGGTGGGCAGGAGCCCAAATCCCCTTGCTCAGGTCTGGGGCTGACAGGTTTCGGGGCTCATCTGCTTGGTCACTGATTAAGTTGTCCATGCCACCAGCACTCACCCGGCTGCTAGCAGCGTGTGCCTTCCTGCAGAGAGACCCGAGTGGACGCTTTTCATCGGTGGACGGAGAATGCCAGTTTAGGTGCTCTATTAAACAGTGAAGGCCCTCTACCCCTGATGGGTTTGGGTCCAAGCAGTCAGTGGAGGCAGAGAGTGGATGAGACCTTATTTCAGCGTCCCTTCCAGCCCCAGGATTCATCAACTACTAACACAGGGAGATTTTCTGTTCATTGTCACCTCAGTTTTCAAGCCTATTTGCTATGAATCCAAAACCCAAGCCCAACACAACTTACTGTTTAAAAAAAAAAAACAAAACAAAAAAAACAAAAAAAACAACGAATTGCATCAAATCACCTCTCTTTGTCCCGCATTCCGGCAGCCTTTCTAAATCTGCCTACCTAATTAGCTTCTTCTCCTAACCCAAAATATGATTAAATCTGTATTAAAAATATCTGTGCAAAGTAGGATCAGACACACCTGAGCGTTTTCTAAATTTAGCAAAGGACAATAGGCTCTGGGTTACTTTAATTGGGTGCGGGATTGCTGCAGGAATACATTTTAATTTGGATTTCCAGAGCGTTTCTCTCTGTCTCCTGCCTTTAAATTGCGTAGCAGAGGAAGGGGGAGCATAATGGGGCCCGTTCATAACTGCCCTCCCTCCCGACTTATCTTGGAACTGAATGAACAATGTGCGGCTGGTGGAGGAGGGGACAGGCGGGAAAGGGGTGTTCCTGTCTGCTTAGCTCCTGCTGGAGCACGGCTTGGACAGGTAGCCAGGCACAAGCAGGATGGGCCAGGCTCTGCAGGGAGAGGCAGCTGTGGGATGCCAGCAGCATCTTCCTTGTCACCCCACTTTCCCTGGGAGCCCCCAGTAGTTCCCCTCTGCTTTCTGGTGCTGTTGAGGGGAGGCACTTGCTCAAAGCTAAGTAGCCATGCAGTTGGGATAAGCACTAGACATGAACGATTTCAACCAGGACGTGCATCTCCAAGGCACCCTGTGGTTCCTTTGCTGAGAGATGAAATAGTACGGCTATGGTAATCATAAAGATGGCATTCCCGCCACCCCCCCACACTGAGATGCCAAGGCAGGCTTCTTACAATGGGCCTGAATGACTTCCCTGATTGTACCTATCACCCTCCATTGTTGGGGAAAGAAAGAAACCTGAGAGTCCCAGCACCTGGAAACCACTGGGGTGCGGTGGTCAGTCTTGCTCCATGAGAGCCCTTTACTGAGGAGGTGGGGGGTGGAGGAGGCCTTGCTGCCCAGGGACCAGACGTGGCCAAAGTTGGGGACTGGCTGGCTTCCTCTCAGGGTTCTCTGTTCCCTGCTGGAATTCTTACATCAGGTGCTTGCAACTGATTTTCAATTTGCAAAGCAAAACAAATTTGCATTAATCGGAAAAATCCACAGGAAAGACTTTAGATTTTAATGCAGCTGCCGGGAGCCTGTTGGATTCCAAGTTTGCAGGAGGCTCTGTTAACCCTGATGCCATCACAGGCTTGTCATCTCTCCTCTGAAACAGTCCCATCTGCGAGCAGAGCTTTCCTCCCCTGGTCCCCGGCTGTGTGGCCTTTTCCCACATGTGGGAAGCCAGGGAGGGAAAGCTGCCACACTCCACATCCCATAGCCCACTGTGACATTGCTCCCAGGAAGGCCTGCGAAGGGAACGTTATGAGGTCTGTGTGGGGCTGCCCTGAGCCCTGGGGCCAGGACACTCAGGGGGGCCTGTGAGCTAGACTCAGCCCCTCTTCTGAGATGTCATTCCCGGCTGGCCCCTCCTGCTGCCCGCTCTGCCTGGGGGCTTCCTGCTCCATGTCTCCACATGGCATTCAGACAGTGAGAACGCATCTTAACGTCAGCTTCCGCATGTGCTGTCAGGGTGGTGAATTTGTCCCCAGACCGATTGTGCAATGCCTTCTCTAGCCATACAGGAGTGGACCCCACAGCCTGGTCCCTTGCTGCTCTCCACCGAGGCTGAGCGTTAGGCCCTGACTTATTCCATGTGTCTGTGCAAAGGAGAGAAGGCCCTTGGAGAGGAGCTGTCCTGGAGATCTTTAAGGGCAGGGGGATCCCAGCCAGCTGAGCCTCAGGGGTGCCACTTCTCCCTCCTGGGCATCCAAGCCCCCTCCTTCTGAGCCATTCATTCAGTTATATATTTTTTAAGCTCCTATGTGACAGGCACTATTCTAATCATGAACAAAGCAGAATAAAATTCCTACCTTTGTGGAGCTTATATTCTAGTGGGAGTTGATAACTTAGAGATACATAAACCTAAAAAAAAAAAAAAAATCTATCATCAGACGGTTGTCACAACTAGATGAAAGAAACTAAAGTAGAGTTACAGGGCGGAGGGTGGTAGGGGGTCTGGCAGTTTTCCCATGCAGCAGGCAGCAAAGGCCCCTTGAGAGGAAGCAGTAATTAGTAGGAAGTGAGGGAGTGAGCCATGCCAGTGTCTGGGAGGAGGAACTTTCCAGGCAAAGGGAGCAGAAGTGCAAGCAGGACCAGGCCTGGGATATCTGAGTACCATCAGGGAGGCCAGTGTGGCTGGAAAGAAGGAAGAGGGGAGGTCAGGAGGATAAGAGGGACTGGGTCACATAGTACCTTGGAAGCCACCATACGCCCCTGTGCTCTGGCCTCAAACTTCCTGCTTAGAACACTATTATAAATTCTGGCTCACTGTGTCTCTTTTCTGATGAACTTTTGCCCCCCACCCCCGGCAAGGCAGGGCTATCATTTATATCTGCATCTCTGGTGCCTAGCACAGTGCCTGGCATATTGTAAGTGTTCAGTGTATGTTTGTTGGATGGATGGATGGATGGATGGATGGATGGATGGATGGATGGAATGGAAGGCAGGGAGGAAAAGGAAAGAGGGAGAAATGAACTTAGGCACTGCCATTCACATCATCTTAGAAAGTCCACCCCAGTGTTCTCTCCCTCTGCCCACTAGAAAGAAGTGACCCTTCCTGTAATGGAGCCAGCTACACCAGACAACACTTGGCTATCAATCACACTCCCAGCCCTGCTTTCAGTACTTCAGTGACTTACAGCCTAAAGAGGGAGACATGCCTATTCAGGGATGGGTTTCTGAGAGTGGGCGATAAAGTGAGGTGCCCTTCCCAGCCTGTGAGTGGGAATGCCAAGGTCTGGAGGCAAGACCCAGAGTGAGAACAGAGTCAGCAGGCTTCCACGGTGGAGACGGAGGGAGAAGGTCCTCTGCTTCCCAGCCTCCTCAGCCTGTGGGCTCCCTTGCAGCCTCCTGTGGAGGGCTGCCCCATCTTGTTGGTCCTCCTTGATTCCTGAGGAGGGGGAGAGTCCTGGGAAGTGTTGGTAACTGACAGCAGGAGATGGGAAGGGTCCTGGTGGGGGGCACCAGAGGTCAGAAGGCACGAGAGGTGAGGAGTTTAGAACTGTGACTGCCCCCAGCTCTAATTGGAATGCTGCTTTCTTGCCCTTCTTCTCTGCCTGTTGATAATTCTAACAACGGGCAAGGATAAGAAGACACTTCCTGGTCTGTGGAGCTCCATCTCCTGGTTCCAGAAGCAGAGATCCTGGAGGTATCTTCTAGAAACACTTCTTAGGATCTAGTCTAGTCCCTGAAGTGTCCATACTCTTGGCAGAGCCCAGAACTCTATAAGAGGAAGGAAGTCAGCTTAGGAACCACTTTGAATCTTTGGGCTCAAAATACTTAGCTGTTTGCTTTGGCTGCCTAGCAAAGAAAAATGCAATGCCAGCCTGGCAGCCAGCAGATTGATATTAAGAAAGATTATGCTGTGTGATGACCTAAGAGAGGAGGCTTTGGAATCAGATACACCTAGCCCCGGATCTGTGTGCTGACATCGCCAGTTGTGTGACTTTGAGCACATCACTTAACCTCTCTGGGCCTCAGAGTCCTTAGCTGGAAAATGGGGAGATAATGATAGCTTCCATCCCAGAGAGGTATTGTGACGATTAAATAGAAAAACAGATGCAAAGCACTTAACATAATAACCAGCCCATAGTAAGTACTCACTAAATGCTATTTGTTGCCTTTGAGGAAAGATAAACGGAGTGAAGGGAGATGTGTGTTTAGAAAAGAAAGGATGGAAGGGGAAGAGACCAGGCATCATTCAAAGGGAACACTTCCTAAAGCAGGTCAGCTTTCAAGAATTAGAGCAAATGGTCTTCTTGACCAGGGCGATGATCCAGTGGCGAGGCTCACATCGCTGCCTGCGTCAGCCCCAAGTGATGAACGGAGTTCAGAGATGTAGCTTCTGGTCCCAAGGCAGCTTCCTCCTAGAGCAGCAGAGGGGAAGCCAAGTGTCAGGAGAACTGGGGCCTTGTCCAGGTCTGGCCTGGCTGGCCAAGCCACTTACCCACTCTAGCCTTAGCTTTCTCTTCAGGAGAACGAGGTGGGTGGACTGGATGGCCTCCCAGGTCCCCCCGGGGCTCTCCTGAGCCTTTCCAGGGGACAGGCACCTGTGAGGTGGTAAAAGGGTCAGGGCTCTAGACCACACACATCTGGTTTTGAACCCAGACCTGCCAGTTCCCAGTGTGTGGCCTTGAATGTATTACTTGCCTCATCTTTAAAAATAGGAAGGTCTTAAAGTTTAAATGATATAATGTGTATCGAGTGCTAACAGAGTATGGTGTCTGGCATATAACTGCTCAATAAATAGTAACTGTTACAACTACCCCTTCTCCTGCCATTCTTGTCATTGTTCTTAGGCACCATCACAGAGCAGTGCGACCCACCCTAATGTTCTCCCCACCCCACTTCACTTTAGGAAACTTTCTGCTATGCGAACCACAAACTGGAGATTAGTCGCACACGAACCACTCCGTACTGATGGTAAATAAAATTCACTGCAAAGTTACCCTGATACATTCTTAATGGCATGCATAATTGTTTCAGAGCTGCACAATAATTAAGCATAAATGGTAAGCTAGGCATGTGAATGAAAATAATTAGTATATGTAATAATTAGGCAAAGAAGGCATTTTTGTGATCAGCTGGAAGGAGGGAAAGTACTAGAGCTGGGGAAGAGGATAGGATGCGGGAAGGACACCTGGGCCCCATCCTTTTATCCCGAATAGGAGGTCTGGTTCCTTTTCAGGTCATCTCCGGGCCAAACCCCAATAGCCACCCCTGCCTGCCCCAGGTTCCTATACTAGGCTCTGACAGGCCACTTAGCTAGGCGTGCTTCAAACCCTGGGTTTGTGACAAGAGAAGAAAGAACTCAACTCATTACCCCTAGGAGTCTCTGGGTGCCCAGGTGGGAAGGGACTTCTCTATTAGGAGAGTCAGTGCCTAAAACAGCATCTGGCACTTCCAACACATCTGTTGAATGAATGCGCACTTAGAAATGCCTTTGGGTGAGACGCTTGCAACTGAGAAGTAATGGGAAGGAAGGGAAATTGGGGTGGGGGAGAAAAAGAGACGAGGCTAGCAGTGACATTTTGGGAGGCCCAAGAGCAAAGCGGTTAGGAGTATGGGTTATGAAACTAGACCTCTTGGGCTTGATTCCCTGTGCAATGAGCTGTTCTGTGCCTCACTTTTCTGCCCTGTAAATGGGAGACAATTAGACTGTGATACAGATTGAATGAGTTAACGTAGTTAATACATGTAAAGTGCTCAGCCCAGGGCAGGGTACACCATCAGAGCCAAATAAAGCCATTTATTAGCCATTTTTTGGTAGCCTTTTCTATAAACATGGGTGTATTCCCTGCAATTTAGCGGCAGAGAGGTGGGCAGTTCTGACACATGGGGCCCTTAGAGGAGAGAAAGGACAGGGAGTTGGATGCCTCCCGTTCATTCATCTTTTCCTTCGCTGAGCACATGTTTGTATTACCAAGCACCTTGCGGGCCAACCCAGCAGGGAGCAGGACAGGTAAGGTCCCTGCCCTCTTGGAGCTTACAGTGTAGGAGGGGGAGATGGCTAATAAACGTGAGTAAAATACACAGTGTGTCACTTAGTGCCAAGTGCTGTGGAGAAAAATTAAGCAGGGAGAGGGATTAAAAAGAGCCTGTGTGGGCATGGGGGATGGGGGGTGGGGTGGCAAATTGGCCCAAAAGAGTGGAAAGGTCACAATCTTTATGCATCTGCATGTGTGTGTGTGTGTGTGTGTGTGTGTTTACTATGTGTATTTTCTGTGAGGATGTTTTAAATCCCAGGCCAGCCAGGAGTTGCTATCTCCCTACCACCGAGCCTGGGTTTGCTGGGAAATGCATTATACTGTTCTAGGGTCTTACAGATGGAAAACCAGTGCTGAGTGCCCTGCTCACAGTCATACAGCTTGTAATCAATTAAGTATTGGGCAGATCACCTATGTAAATCTAAGAAAACACATTTGTAAAGTGATCATTGTTGACTTTTTAGGAGTGTTTACCAGTGAAAGACCCTGTGCTAAGTACATTATTACATTTTTACTTCCTTTAAGGCAGGTGTTCCTATCCCTTTTGCAGATGAAGAAACAGAGGCCCAGAGAGGTTTCGTGACCTTCCAAAGGTCACATGGTTAGAACCCAAGTCTGGGACTTCCCTGGTGGCGCAGTGGTTAAGAATCCGCCTGCCAATGCAGGGGACATGGGTTTGATCCCTGGTCCGGGAGGATTCCACATTCCTCGGAGAGACTAAGCCCATGTACCACAACTACTGGGCCCGCATGCTGCAAATGCTGAAGCCTGCTCACCTAGAGCCCATGCTCCTCAACGAGAGAAGCCACCGCAATGAGAAGCCCACGCACTGCAATGAAGAGCAGCCCCCGTTTGCTGCAATTAAAGTCCACGTGCAGCAACAAAGACCGAGCACAGCCAATAAATAAACAAATAAGTAAATAAATAATTTTTTAAAAAGCCTTAAAAAATAACTCACATACCATACAATTCACTCACTTAAACTATGCAATTCAATTGTTTAAAAATAACAAACAAACAAACATACAAAAAAACTCAGGTCTGCTTGTGTCTGACTCCAGAGCCAGAACCCATCCACTACTAAAACTGCTAGTAAAAAAAGCCACTGTGATCCCTCCACTGTTAAATGAGGAATTTGAGTTAGTAATGTAGAGGGTAAGAGCACAGGGTCTAAACTCACCTTCCTGGGATTGAAATCCTGGCCAATCTATTTACCGGCTGTGTGACCTTGAGCAAGCCTCAGAGCCTCTTGGTACCTCGTCTGTGCAGTAGGGGTAGTAATAGTAACCTGTCTACTGCTGTGTGAGCGTTGAATGAGTTAACCTCTGTAAAAGCACTTAGCACCGTGCCCCACAAGAATAAGCATGGCATGTGTCAGCTGTTATTTATCAAGAAGTGTGGTCACAACTTCCCGGTGCCCAGCCCCTCCTGCTGGTGGCATAGCCAGCTGACCTGTTGGAGGAGCATGGGATGACCTAGGCAAGGGAGGTGTGGCCTGGCTGGGGGTTTCTCCGATGGGGCCCTGTACACAATCAGGACCCGGGGCTGCGATCTGGTCTCTGGACTGTGGGTGACAGCACCCCCTCTGGATCAGGTGGACCCTCTTGCCTCTCCCTCTCTGCACCAAAACATCACTCACACCCCCCAGTTCAAAGTCTGCCGCTGGGAAGGGAGGGACAACTTCATCCCCCAGAGAAACCCATCAACACTGCAAGGGCAGAGACTGTTTGCAACTGCTCTTGTTTAGCACTTCTCAGTATCTGGCACGACATGGGCATACATTCAGGGGGTGCCGAAGGAGTGCACAGAGGGGAGGACTCAGCCCATGCCAGGGGCAAGGGGCATGGCAGCCCTGGAAGGGAGGAGTGAGGCTGGCCAGTGCCTTCCTTGCTCTGCCCAATTCCCCACCAATCGGCCAACTACAGAATCAAGGGTGCAGTGGATGTGAGGTCTGAAGCATCATCTGAACCTTTCATGCCGGACTCTGGACGTGTGGGGTGGTCCAGGATGTGTAGACAAGATCCGTGAAGGCCTCGGTTTCAAGAAACCTGACCTGACTCCACACATCTCTGCCTCAGAAGTGTTCAGGTACCAAGTGCATCTGCATACCAGGTCTGGCTTCTCTCCCAGTAGGAGACATCGGTCAGGAAGGAGGATGCCATTGTCCCTCTCAGGGTCATAGCCAGAAGCAATATGTTTTCCCCTCCCGGGAAATTAAGGAGTCAGATGTAAGGGAGCCTGTGTCTGAAGGGAAGACAGGTCAGGCTGTTATTTCTCAAGTGCATCAGATCCTGAAATAGCCCAGAGCTGTGGCAGCCCCAACTTTTCCTCCTAAACTAAGACGGTCTGAGGGCATCCTTGCCCTGGCCCTCCGGGTTGGCAAAGTCCTCGCGGGGAGGCATTTTCTAAGCACAACGGGCCCTCAGCTGCTCTGCTGGGATGCTGGCCCACTGGGCAGCAGCCCCAGAGCTGCGCTTCCAGCCGGAGGCTTGGTTTCCTATGCACATGTTAACAGCCAGAAAAGAAAAGCACGGCTGCTGAAGTGTGAACTGGAAATGCTTTTGGATGATCTGTACAGGCTTGTTTGAACCCTGGTCTCCGCCTCTCTGAACTGAGTGATCTACAGGGCCTCATGTTTGCCGGAATCTTCCATGCTCCCTGAGCACCACGTTTATTGCCTTATTATAGCACTTAGCACGTGCTATTGTAATTATTTGCTTATACGTCCATAATCGTCTCTTCTAGGCTGTCCGCTCTGCAGTGGGAGGTGCTCACGTTATTCACCTCTGTTTCTGCAGCCTCACGCTCACTGCCGGGCACTCGGGGCTTGGTGACTGTTTGCGGAATGGGTGTGAGGGCAGGGAAGGAGGAAGGGAGGGAGGCAGGATGCACAGCCCTCCGTGGTCAGGGAGCCACTTCCTGTGGCTACTCACCTGCCAAGGGAAGTCTGGTTAGGGCTGTGCTGGGGGTCCTTGCCTATGGCATGGCCCTTGCCCAAGGGACAGCTCGTGGAGCCCTCCATGGTTTGAAATCCCAAGCCCTGGGTATCTGCCTGGCAGCCCCACACCCTCTGACCGGCCGCCTCTGGCCAGTGGTGCTCACAGCAGCCCTTCCGCCCTGCACTGGCTTCAGGAGCGGGAGCAAAGGAGGGGGGCGTGTACGCACCTGCGCAGCAAGCACTGCCTCTCCCCTGAGGAGCCTGGAGCTGCTGAGGCGGTATTAAAGCCCCCACTGGGTTTTCATCAACTCGGAAACATGCACCGCCTCCTTCACTGGAGGTACGGAAATATGTTTCCAAGATGTGGACCCAGGAGTTATGACGCCAGCGATTAGAATCCTGGAGATGGAAGTGGAAAGGTCTCTCTCTCTCTCTCTCTCTCTCTCTCACACACACACACACACACACACACACACACACACACACTCTCACTCTGCGGCTGGTGCTCACTCCCCTCCCTCCCACCAGCCTGGCTGCCCAGGTTGGATCCCAGCTGAGGGCCGACTACATATCAAGGTCCTGTCCTGGAAGCCTCAGTGGGACGGCCACCTGGAGCTTGTCGCAGAGCCAGAGGGAGGTCGTTTGGGCAGATGGACACCGAAAGCAAGAGGAAAATGGAATCCTCTGGGGGTACATCCCAGCCTCAAAGGACTCAAGCCTGTATTGTGGAATCAGACGGTAATGCCAGTGCTAGGCCAGGAAACTGACAGGAAATCACCTTGCAGCGTGCGCTGGGTTGGGTGTTTGAGGCCGGGTGAGGCCTTCCTGCACCCACATCTACCCCCGTGAGCCCGCCTCTCCACTCTACCATGTTGGGTCTCGACCCTGGGCCTGGGCCAGAGGTCTGGGGAGTCCTGGAGAACACACTTTAACTCTTGGGATGGTTGAGCTGTAAGGGGCCTTAGAGGCCATACATTCTAACTCCTTAGCGCCTTATTCTGCCAGCAGGGAAACAGGTTGCGAGGTCAGGCAGTTTGTGTATGGTCATCCAGCCAGTGTGGGCAGAGCTAGGATAGAACCGGGCCTGTTGTCTCGTGGCCCAGGGTCCTTTCGGAGCTTGCGGGGATGATCAGGCCTGAGTGAGTGTCCTTGGCTCAACCCCAGACCTAAGCCTTAAAGGCAAGGCTTATTTCTTTTTCTATTTCTTACAGAGGAGACACTCAATAAACATTGATTGGATACTTTACATCGCTATCTGACTGAATCCTCACACCTTCCATATAAAACAGGGATTGTGCTTCTCTACGGATGAGAAAATTGTAGCTCAGAGAGGTCAGGTGACCTGCCTGAAGTCATATAGCTACCAACAGCTAAAAACAGAACTTACAGCCAGATCTGACTTCAGAGTCAAAATGTATCTAGCAAATTCTTCCCGTATGCCAGATACTGTTCTGAGCCCTTGTATGTTCCAATTTAATTAATGCTAACAACCTATGAGATAAATGCTGTTATTATCCCCCTTTAAAGGCACAGAGAGTTTAAGTATTTTTGCCAAAGTCACACAGCTAGTAACCTAGACTTTCTGACTCAGAAGAACTACTATTAGTAGTGTTCTATATACACTCAGTAAACATTTGTTGGATGAATGAATAGAAATACAGGAGTAACTGCTGGGGGATCTTCAACTGTGCTTTCAGCATGTTGGGGGCTGGTTTGTCAGAAGAGTCTCTCCTCTCCCGACCGTGACCACCACCATATCACCTCTCCTCAAAACACAAATTGAGAACCGCTTAGCTGTGCTGGAACTGGCTGGAATCTCAGTTTTACCTGACCTCAAGGCAGACTCAAGGCAGTTCTTCCTTTCCTCCTGCCAGCGCCATCCTGCTCATGAATTAAAGATGCCGCCTGTGGCCATGGCGTCGTAATGGCATCGCCTCCTCTGTGTTCATCTCCGACAAATTAGGGCTGCCTAGAAGCACTCTTGGGTTTCAAGGCAACAAATAGTTGGAGACAGAAATGTCTACAGAGTGAATTTTTCAGCTGCCTTGAGAACGGATCACCCGTGGCTGTTGCAGTAACTTAAAATTTTTTTAATCATTGCTTACCCACAGCACTTTCCCGCTATCATCACCACCATAAAGCCTTATATTTAGGCATCTACGTTATCTCCCCAGGAGCTCAGAGTCCTGGTTTATCCTGTTGATCTTCTTAACAGCTCTGGGAAAGACGAGGCCAGAATGCTCTTTCAGCTCTAATGCGAGAAGGAAAAGTCAGCTCTGAAAATAAGCAGTAACTCCTCCTATCCAAGGCCTCAGACACATTAGGGCAGAGGTCCACGGTGTGGGTCCGCCACCTGTTTGGAACCGGGCCTCCCAGCAGGAGGTGAGCGGTGGGCGAGTGAGCAAAGCTTCATCTGCCGCTCCCATGGCTCACGTTACTGCCTGTACCATCAGAAACACTCCCCCCACCCCACCTCCCTGCCATCCGTGGAAAAATCGTCTTCCACAGAACTGATCCCTGGTGCCAAAAGGGATGGGGACCGCTGCATTAAGGGGTTGGATGGTGCTATAGAGGGAAAATATCACCCTTGAGATGTTACCCTTGGGAAAGTCACTCATCCTCTCTGGACTTCAGTGTAGTGAGACGTTAGGACTAAAGTGATTTCTGAATTAAGATGTGGTAGATGCTAGTGGTTAGGAGCACTTTATTCAGAAACTGGGGCTTGAATTCTGTGTTATCTCCTCCCCGTGTGGCCTCGGACAGTGTTCTATACCTGGCTTATCGAAGCCTAAGTTCAATCCAGGGAAACAGGGAGAATTTAACACAGGGAATTGGTGACCAGGAAATGAAGAGTGAGGAGACAGACTGGGAGTGGAAAAGTAACCAGAGACTAGCAGGAACCCACCACCCTTAGGGGGAGGCTGTATCACAGGAGGCCTCCCCTTGGCATCACTCAGCAGAAAGTGAAACTATGGTGCCCTATCTAGAAGGAGACACGACACACAGCAGAGGAGGAAGAGAGAAATACCTTGACCTCTGGCTTCCTCTCACCCTCCAATCTTCTGCCAGGGCCTCCCATTGTCTGAATCCAGCTGGAAACCAGCTGATACAGGAACCCAGGAAATGTAGCATGTGAAGAAAATGCAAGGCGTGGATCTGAGGGCCAAAAGATGCAGGACCAGCACACTCTCCTTGCATGAGTTTCATCACCTCCAAAACGGCCTATCTCACTGTGTTGTTGGGAGGACCACATGGAGTCCTGGATGATTTATGTGAACAATCATTTGATGAGAACTCTTAATTAGGTTTGTATGTATGTGTTGAATGCTGCACGTCCCATGGGTAGAACCAAATATTTTCAGAACCAAATGAGAAGGGGAGACGTGGGGAAAGATCTTTCAACATTCAACAAACTAAATAACAGAGACCGTGCTAGGCCCAAGGGACACAGAGATAGATAAGTAAATAAATAAATACATACATACATACATACATACATACATGTGATCCAGGCATAAACTGTGAATTAAACGGTAGTTTTTGTGGTCAAATGATTTTTAAAATAATTTTTAAATTATTTGCAAGGTGGTTTTTGTCCAAAGAGACCCAGGCCAGAGCTCATGTTTCCCAGCTCTCCTGTTTATCCTCCTCTTCATTCTTGTCCTTTTAGTCCACACAGCCCCCGATGTCCCTGCCTTATCTGCACTCTGGCTTAATGAGCTCTGAGCATCAAGGGTGAGTTTGGCCTGAGCTCTTCTTTCACGCACGGGGCATTCTGTTTGTTCTCCACAGATAGGTTTTGCACCCTTCTCGGCCTGCTCTGTGCCCTGGGCTGCATCCCCAGAGCTCCCTTGACATGTGGCATCCACTTGAGTTATTAGCAGGAGGCCTGTAGGTGGGAGGACAGAGAGGCTGGGGTACTTCCTCCACTTCCTCGCTGCTCTGGGCACCACTCCACAATTAGTGCACGTGCCAGGCAGCCCCTCCTCCCTGGCTCAGCTCTCCTTGCTCGCTCTCCTTTCCCTTGGGCGGGAGTAGTGACAGCCTCTGGCCATGGCTAGAGCTCAGGTACCTCAGCAGCCCTTGTTGGTCCCATTAATCCTGCCCTCACCTGTGTAAATGGTTTTTTCATCAGAGCCTCTGGAACCAGGTGAGATGGGGCCTGTTAACTGCCTGGCCCTCACTGAGCTCCTTTGTGCTGTGGTTTAGTGGCATAGGGCTATAATATGAAATAGATCTTAAAAAAATCTAAAAACTAAAAAATAAAAGCAAATTCCAGGGAAACTTTTTTTAACTGTAGCCTTGGGCAAGTTACTCAACCCATCTGAGCTTCCTTCCTCAATTGGTTCACAGAGTTAAGAATCAGAATAGAGATAAGAAGATGATAAGAGATAAGACTCCTTACATTGTGGGGTCATTATAGAGGCTGAATGAGAATTAAATGAGACAACCTGTGAAGAGTACTTCGCAGAGCGGCATAGAGCAGGAGCTTAGTTGTGTTAGTTTTCCTTGCTCTTGGGGCCTGGATCGTGTCTCTTCCCTCCAGGAATCCCCACTGCTGGATATGCCAACGCAGAGCCTGGCACCCAGGCAGCATCACCAACATGCAGGGTTTGGGGAATGAAGGAGCTTAGATGGGAAGATGCTTTACAGTCTCTTCCTGGGGCCAGAATAGGGTTGGGGTCAAAGTGAGAGGTGTCTGGACTGTGAATTCTCTCCCAGGTGAGGAGCCCCAGAACAGGAATGCCAGGGCAGCCACACATGGTCACCAAGAGGGAAGCGGTCTGCTGCCTGGGAGGGGCTCGGGACACACACACAGCTGCGGGCGGCAGCAGGGTGGACCTTGTGTGTGAGTGCGGAGGGGCAGGGGGCACAGGTGCACGTGCGTCAGGTAGGAGGAGCCCAGCAGAATGCACCAGCCCTGAGCAGGACCCACTCTGGGGGCTCCAGCAGCCCCTCCAGCTCACACTTGGGCTGGGGTGTTCAGCAACCAGAGACTGTTTCAGAAACAGGAGAGGGAAGAGGAGGGAGCGCTCAGCACGGGTAGGCTCGAGCACTGCCAAGCAAGCTGGTACTGGAATTATTTGCAGTCCATATGCCAATTTGCTTTGTCATTGCCTGGCTATTTTTAGAAGCCACTGGCGTATCTAGGAAACCAGAATCTGTTGACTGTGTTTCTTCGGTGTAGGGAGTGTGATTATTTCCCAGAGATGCTGAAGGAATGTGTGAGGTCAGGCGGTGGGAAGACGACCTCTCCTCCCCCCCCAGCCCCCCCACCCCACCTCCAGTCAGGACGCACGTGCAGATTTGCCCACGAGGCTGCACACACTGCCCTTTCACAGGGTTTGTTTTTGCCCACGGTGGTGAGTCCAGCGTCCAGGCGACCTTTCCCAGATGGAACATCAGCAGGGGGTGGAGGCCTCCGTTTTAGCTCCCAGCGGGCAGGGGCTGTGGGGTCCTCTGCTTCCTCAGGCTCCCCAGGGCTGCAGGTAGGCATTGGTCCAGTGGCCTGGGGGCAAAGCTCTCCTTGGCTCCCTGTTCCCCAGGAGGAGTAGGAAGCAGAGAAAGGAGATGATGGTGCAGCACCAACCTGCGCTCCTAATTGGCATCTTGGAATATTCTCCATTGCCCTCCATTCAGGCTGGCTCCTTCAAGGACAGCGTCATTCATTCAGACACTGCCTAGGACCCAGAGAAAAGAGTGGCACTTGCTTCAAATAAAGTCCTAATGGTCCAAAGATGCCGTCTCAGGAGGGCAAGGGCATCGGCTTTGGCTGGATTAATCCTTTGACAAGACTGTGGTTGAGGGGACTGCAGCATAGGTTTGACTAGAAGAACTTTAAACTGTGAGACTTTGTATTTGATAATGTGTCGATTTGCCCAGCCTGCTCCAGGGACATTTTCTAATCAGGATTGGGGCCACTTTGGTGAGTGACAGAATGAGGCACCTAGAATAAAATCCAGATCGTTACCATGGCCTTTCAGACCTTATCTGATGAGACCGCTGCCTTCTCTCCTTACCCATGCCCTACCATGCCCCCTTATCCTCAAGGCTTTAGCCCCTCTGGCCTCTTTCCTGTCTTGCACATGCCAATCTCATTCTCGCCTCAGGACATTTGCACTGGCCGTTGCTTCAGTTTCCTGTAGATCTTCACAGGGCTGCTTCTTCTCATCATTCAGGTCTTATCCATCATTCAGGCAAACGTCATGTCTTTGGAGAGGCCTTCCCTGACCACCACGCACTGTGAGCCCACCATCAGCCTCTGTTTGGTCCCATTACCCTCTTTTACGTCATTCATAGCACCTAGCATTCCCTACGTATAACCTACTCATTATTTGTATACTCATCTCCTGTCTCCCCCATCTAGAATGGAAGCATGTTGAGGGCAAGGAATCTGTTTTGTTTACTGCACCCTCCCCTGTATCTGGTACAGGGCCTGGCACTTAGTGGGGGCTCAAGAAATTTGTGCCGAATGAAAGAATGCACAAATAGGGCCTTATGGTCCATGGAGTCCCTGAGCTCAGGCTCTAGGGCTAGTACTGCTCAACACTAGGCGCTCCCCTTTGATTTACCAGCTCTCCGACCTTGGACAGCTTCCCTCTTCACCCCTCAGCTGCGTCTTCCCTGCAGGGCCTTCTACACACACCAGCCACTTAAAATGCAGAAACCATTTTAACATTAGGTGGCAAAATCTTGAGAGTAGAACCCATACACAGAAAAACAATCTCAAGACTCCAATAAACCTGTTCCCCTGTGTCTAGTTGTGTTTCCTGGTTTGTCATTCACTGCCTGCAGCCTGGAAAAGTACCTCCCATTAGTTCCTTTGGGCAATGATGGGAATTAAGTTTTTGTTTCGTTTTTGCCTGGGCCCCCTTCAGCCCCGCAGTTTCATATTAAAATGACTCTTTCTACCACCACTCTTCCCTGATCTCAGGAGCAGCTTCCCTCTGCTCCTCCCACAGTTCCTGTGCGCCCCGCCCCCGCCTCCCCAGCGCTTACTGTAATGTACACAAAGTGTTGCATACCTGTCCCCCGACCCCATAAGGCCATGCACTCTTCAGTGATGGAGACTGCCTTTTATCTCCATATGCCCAGCACGGAGCACAGTGTCTCTAAGTCCCCAAGAGATGCCAAGGAAACTTCTTCTCTCCCCAAGCCCCATTCCCATCATTCCTTTTATGACATGCTCTTTGAACCGTACTTTTCTCGAAGTTTCCAAATCTCTTCTCAGCTCTACTCCCATACTCACCCAAGTGATAGTTTACTCAGATCTTCGTTTTTGGTCTCATCGTCTTCTCAGACAATTGCTAGCATTGACATCAGCATTTGCACAGCACTTTACAGTTTACAAAGTGGTTTCCTGGTGCATGATAATTTTGTCATATCTAAGCCACTTGTATTTTCTCTGGGCTCCTGTCTGGTCAGAGTCTCTAAGTAAACATTTACTGAGCGCTGATTATATGTCATGATTGGATTTGGGTATTTTACATTTTAGTCTTCTAGGAGCCTCCTCGTGGGAGCCCTGCCAATTGTTCAGAGTAGGGCAGCCTCACAAAAGCAAGGAAAACTATTCTCAGGGCCCCATATTCCTGGGGCCTCAGCCCACTATGCCATGGTAAGGCCCAACTGTTTCCCAAGCCAGCCTTCTTATAAATGTGCCCACCCGTGTTTGTCAACATTCCAACCCCCTCTGCAGCTGCAGAAAGCACCCTGTGCTGTGACCTGTCAGGCAGGAGGGAACAATAGTGTCAGGGAAGGTGCAGTGGTCTGAGTCTGTGCTTTCTTCACCTCAGCTCCCTCATCCTTTGTGTATATACTGTTTTTGTTTTGTTTTGTTGTAATTAATTAATTAATTTATTTATTTTATTGGCTGTGTTGGGTCTTTTTTGCTGTGTGCAGGCTTTCTTTTAGTTGTGGTGAGTGGGGGCTACTCTTGGTTGTGGTGCGCGGGCTCCTCATTGCCATGGCTTCTCTTGTTGTGGAGCACAGGCTCTAGGCGCATGGGCTTCGGTAGTTGCAGCACATGGGCTCAATAGTTGTGGCTCACGGGCTCTAAAGCTCAGGCTCAATAGTTGTGGTGCACGGGCTTAGTTGCTCCATGGCATGTGGGATCTTCCTGGAGCAGGGATCGAACCCATGTCCCCTGCATTGGCAGGAGGATCTTTAACCACTGCGCCACCTAGGAAGCCCCCTCATCCTTTGGATGAGGAGAATTCACCTGCCCTGTCCCTTCCCAAGGTCATTAAAGGGTTATATAAAACTTTGCATCCCAGAGGCCTTTATGAAGAGAAATACCACTAGGAGGGCTCCTTTCTTCCCTGTCCTGCAGGGACCTCCCCAGCCCCGCATAAGTGAGTGTCTGCTGCCTCAGAGGCAACCAGGCATTTTCTCACAACCCCTCCTTCAACCAGGCTAGACCCTATCATATGGCCTCAGTTCTGCTCTGTCATCATTTGAATTAACAAGAACAGTGAACATTCACTGAGCATTTCTTAGGTGCCAGGAACTATTCTAAGCACTCTGCATGGATTAACTCAATCATGACAGCTTCCCTAGGAAGTGGGTACTTTTATGTAGATGAGCTTGCAGTCTGTGAATAAAGAGTGTTACTTCTTCATTTCCAGTCTAGATGCTTCTGTGGTTTCTTGCTCTTGCCTTATTGTACCAGCTCAGACTTTCAGTACAGTGTTGAATGACATGGTAAATAAAAATGGTGAAAGAAGACGTCCTTGCCTTCTTACCGTCTAAGGACATCCAGTCTTCCACATTAAGACCAGGATCGGGTCTTTATCGTTAAGTATGAGGTTACTGCAGGTTTTTTACAGATGCCTTTTTTCCAGTTGAGGACATTTGCTGAGAGTTTTTAAAAAATCATAAATGGGTATTATATTATGTTAAAAGTTCTTTAAATATCTATTGAGATGCTCATATGGGCTTCCTTTGTTAGTCTATTGATATGGTGAATTATACACTGAAGAGTTTGCATAGAGTTGATATTATTTCTTTCCTAAATGTTTGGTAGAATTTATCAGTGAAGCCATCTGTACATGAAATTTTACTTGTGGAAATATTTTAAACTAAGAATTCAATTTATTTAACAGATATCAGGCTATTCAGGTTATCTGTTTCTTCTTGAGCAAATTTTGAGAGTTTGGTATTTGATGTCTTTCAAGGAATTTCTGCATTTCATCTAAATTTTTGAATTTTTTGGCACAAAGTCATTTATAATATTATCTTTTTGAAGTGTGTAGAATCTGTAGTAAAGCTCAATCTTTTGTGCCTGATATTGGTGATTTCTTTTTCTCTTGGTCAGTCTGGTAGTTTTCCAATTATATTCATCTTTGTAAAGAAAGAGCTTTTGGTTTCATTGAATCTATTTTTTCTTTTGTTTTCTATTTTATTGATTTATGTTCTTTTCTTTATTGTTTCCTTGCTTCTGTTTACTTGGGTTTAATTGTCTTTTGTTCCCTTAGTTTCTTATGTGGAAGCTTAGATTATTGATTTGAGACTTCTCTATCTCTCTCTTTTTTTAAAAACTTTTATTGAGATACAGTTAACAGACAATAAACAGCATATATTTAGAGTGTACAATTTGGTATCCCAATCTCCCAATTCATTCCCCCCCAACACTCCCCACTTTCCCCACTTGGTGTCCATATGTTTGTTCTCTACATCTATGTCTCTATCTCTGCCTTGCAAACTGGTTGATTTGTACCATTTTTCTAGATTCCACATATATGTGTTAATATACGATATCTGTTTTTCTCTTTCTGACTCACTTCACTCAGTATGACAGTTTCTAGGTCCATCCATCTCTCTACAAATGTCCCAGTTTCATTGCTTTTTATAGCTGAGTAATATTCCATTGTATATATGTACCACATCTTTTTTATCCATTCAATCTGTTGTTAGACATTTAGGTTGCTTCCATGTCCTAGCTATTGTAAATAGTGCTGCAATGAACATTGGAGTGCATGTGTCTTTTTGAATTATGGTGTTCTCTGCGTATATGCCCAGCAGTGGGATTCCTGGGTCATATGGTAACTCTATTTTTAGTTTTGCAAGGAACCGCCATACTGGCTGTATCAATTTACATTCCCACCAACAGTGCAAGAGCGTTCCCTTTTCTCCACACCCTCTCCAGCATTTACTGTTTGTAGATTTTCTGATGATGCCCATTCTAACCGGTGTGAGGTGATACCTCATTGTGGTTTTCATTTGCATTTCTCTAATAATTAGTGATATTGAGCAGCTATTCATGTGCCACCTGGCCATCTGTATATCTTCTTTGGAGAAATGTCTATTTAGGTCTTCTGCCCATTTTTTGATTGGGTTGTTTTGTTTTGTTTTGTTTTTTGATATTGAGCTGGATGAACTGTTTATATATTTTGGAGATTAATCCTTTGTCTGTTGATTCATTTGCAAATATTTTCTCCCAGTCTGAGGGTTGTCTTTTCATCTTGCTTATAGTTTCCTTGGCTGTGCAGAAGCTTTGAAGTTTCATTAGGTCCTACTTACGTATTTTTGTTTTTATTTCCATTACTCTAGGGAGTGGATCAAAAAAGATCTTGCTGTTATTTATGACAAAGAGTGTTCTTCCTATGTTTTCCTCTAGGAGTTTTATAGTGTCTGGACTTACATTTAGGTCTTTAATCCATTTTGAGTTTATTTTTGTGTATGGTGTTAAGGAGTGTTCTAATTTCATTCTTTTACATGTAGCTGTCCAGTTTTCCCAGCACCACTTATTGAAGAGGGTGCCTTTTTTCCATTGTATATCCTTGCCTCCTTTGTCATAGATTAGTTGACCATAGTTTATCTCTGGGCTTTCTATCCTGTTCCATTGATCTATATTTCTGTTTTTGTGCCAGTACCATACTGTCTTGATTACTGTAGCCTTGTACTATAGCCTGAAGTCAGGAAACCTGATTCCACCAACTCCATCTTTCCTTCTCAAGATTGCTTTGGCTATTCAGGGTCTTTTGCATTTCCATACAAATCATAAGATTTCTTGTTCTAGTTCTGTGAAAAATGCCATTGGTAATTTGATAGGGATTGCATTGAATCTGTAAATTACTTTCAGTAATAGTCATTTTCACAATGTTGAGTCTTCCAATCCAAGAACATGGTATGTCCCTCCATCTGTTTGTGTCGTCTTTGATTTCTTTCATTAGTGTCTTATAGTTTTCTGAGTACAGGTCTTTTACCTCCTTGGTTAGGTTTATTCCTAGGTATTTTATTCTTTTTGTTGCAACAGTGAATGGGATTGTTTCCTTAATTTCTCTTTCTGATCTTTCATTGTTAGTGTATAGAAATGCAAGAGATTTCTGTGTGTTAATTTTGTATCCTGCAGTTTTACCAAATTCATTGATTAGCTCAAGTAGTTTTCTGGTGGCATCTTTAGGATTTTCTATGTATAGTATCATGTTATCTGCAAACAATGACAGTTTTACTTCTTTTCCAATTTGGATTCCTTTGATTTCTTTTTCTTCTCTGATTGCTGTGGCAAAGACTTCCAGAACTATGTTGAATAGTAGTGGCGAGAGTGGGCATCCTTGTCTTGTTCCTGATCTTAGAGGGAATACTTTCAGTTTTTCACCATTGAGAATGATGTTTGCTGTGGGTTTGTTGTATATGGCCTTTATTATGTTGAGGTAGGCTCCTTCTATGCCCACCTTCTGGAGAGTTTTTATCATAAATGGGTGTTGAATTTTGTCAGAAGCTTTTTCTGCATCTATTGAGATGATCATGTGGTTTTTATCCTTCAATTTGTTAATATGGTGTATCACATTGATTGATTTGTGTATATTGAAGAATCCTTGCATTCCAGGGATAAACCCCACTTGATCATGGTGTATGATCCTTTTAATGTGCTGTTGGATTCTGTTGGCTAGTATTTTGTTGAGGATTTTTGCTTCTATCTTCATCAGTGATATTGACCTGTAATTTTCTTTTTTTTGTAGTATCTTTGTCTGGTTTTGGTATCAGGGTGATGGTGGCCTCATAAAATTAGTTTGGGAGTGTTCCTTCCTCTGCAATGTTTTGGAAGAGCTTGAGAAGGATGGGTGTTAGCTCTTCTCTAAATGTTTGATAAAATTCACCTGTGAATCCATCTGGTCCTGGACTTTTGTTTGTTGGGAGATTTTTAATCACAGTTTTAATTTCATTCCTTGTGATTGTTCTGTTCATATTTTCTATTTCTTCCTGATTCAGTCTTAGAAGGTTATACCTTTCTTAGAATCTGTCCATTTCCTCCAGGTTGTCCATTTTATTGGCATATAGTTGCTTGCAGTAATCTCTTATGGTGCTTTTTATTTCTGTGGTGTCCGTTGTAACTTCTCCTGTTTCATTTCTAATTTTATTGATTTGAGTCCTCTCCCTCTTTTTCTTGATGAGTCTTGCTAGAGGTTTATCAATCTTATTTATCTTCTCAAAAAACCAGCTTTTAGTTTTATTGATTTTTGCTGTTTTCTTTGCTTCTATTTCATTTATTTCTGCCCTGATCTTTATGATATCTCTCCATCTACTAACTTTGGGCTTTTTTTTGCTCTTCTTTCTCTAGTTTCTTTAGGTGTAAGGTTAGATTGTTTATTTGGGATTTTTCTTGTTTCTTGAGGTAGGATTGTATTGCTATAAACTTCCCTCTTAGAACTGCCTTTGCTGCATCCCATAGGTTTTGGATCATTGTGTTTTCATTGTCATTTGTCTCTAGGTATTTTTTGATTTCCTCTTTGATTTCTTCAATGATCTCTTAGTTATTTAGTAGGGTATTGTTTAGCCTCCATGTGTTTGCATTTTTTTACACTTTTTTTTCCTGTAATTGGTTTCTAATCTCATAGCATTGTGGTCGGAAAAGATGCTTGATACGATTTCAATTTTCTTGAATTTACCAAGGCTTGATTTATGACCGAAAATGTGATCTATCCTGGAGAATGTTCCATGTGCACTTGAGAAGAATGTGTAATCTGCTGTTTTTGGATGGAATGTCCTGTAGATATCTATTAAATCAAGCTGATTTATTGTGTCATTTAAAGCTTGTGTTTCCTTATTAATTTTCTGTGTGGATGATCTGTCCATTGGTGTAAGCGGGGTGTTAAAGTCCCCCACTCTTATTGTGTTCCTGTCAATTTCCTCTTTCATAGTTGTTAGCATTTGTCTTATTTATTGAGGTGCTCCTATATTGGGTGCATATATATTTATAATTGTTGTCTCTTCTTCTTGGATTGATCCTTTGATCTTTATGCAGTGCCCTTTCCTGTCTCTTGTAACATTTTTTATTTTAAAGTCTATTTTATCTGATATGAGTATCGCTACTCCAGCTTTCTTTTGATTTCCATTTGCATGGAATATCTTTTTCCATCCCCTCACTTTCTGTCTGTATATGTCCCTAGGTCTGAAGTGGGTCTCTTGTAGGCAACATATATATTGGTCTTGTTTTTGTATCCATTCAGCCAGTCTGTGTCTTTTGGTTGGTGCATTTAGCCCATTTACATTCAAGGTAATTATCGATATGTATGTTCCTATTGCCATTTTCTTAATTGTTTTTTGTTTGTTTGTTTTTGTAGGTCCTTTTCTTCTCTTATGTTTCCTGCTTAGAGAAGTTCCTTTAGCATTTGTTGTAGGACTGGTTTGGTGGTGCTGAATTCTCTTAGCTGCTGCTTGTCTGGAAAGCTTTTGATTTCTCTGTCAAATCTGAATGAGATCCTTGCTGGGTAGAGTATTCTTGGTTGTAGGTTCTTCCCTTTCATCACTTGAAATATATCATGCCACTCCCTTCTGGCCTGCAGGGTTTCTGCTGAGAAATCAGCTGTTAACCTCATGGGAGTTCCCTTGTATGTTATTTGTCATTTTCTCCTTGTTGCTTTTAATAACTTTTCTCTGTCTTTAATTTTTGTCAACTTGACTACTATATGTCTTGGCGTGTTTCTCCTTGGGTTTATCCTGCCTGGGACTTTCTGTGCTTCCTGCACTTGGGTAGCTATTTCCTTTCCCATATCATGGAAGTTTTCAACTATAATCTCTTCCAATATTTTCTCTGGTCCTTTCTCTCTCTTCTCCTTCTGGGACCCCTATAATGCTAATGTTAGTGCATTTAACATTTTCCCAGAGGTCTCTTAGGCTGTCTTCAGTTCTTTTCATTCTTTTTTCTTTATTCTTTTCTGCATCCATGATTATCACCATTCTGTCTTCCAGCTCACTTATTCACCCTTCTGCCTCAGTTAATCTGTTATTGTTTCCTTCTAGTATATTTTTCATTTCAGTTATTGTGTTGCATATCTCTGTTTGTTTGTTCTTTAATTCTTCTAGGTCTTTGGTAAACTTTTCTTGCAACTTTTTGATCTTTGCATCCAATCTTTTTTCAAAGTCCTGGGTCATCTTCACCATCATTTTTCTGAATCCTTTTTCTGAAAGGGTGCCTGTCTCCTTCATTTAGTTATTTTTGTGGATTTTTATCTTGTCCCTTCATCTGTTACAAAGTCTTCTGCCTTTTCATTTTCTCTCTCTTTCTGTGGCTGTGGTTTTCAGTTCCACAAGACGAAATACTGCTGATACTGCTTGATACTGCTGTCTGCCCTCTTGTGGAGGAAGCTATCTAGGAGGCTCATAGGTGCTTCCTGATGGGAGGGACTGATGGTGGATTAGGATGGGTGGACAGAGCTCAGTGACACTTTAATCTGCTTGTCTGCCAATGGGTGGGGCTGTGTTCCCACCTTGTTAGTTGTTTGACCTTAGGCTACCCAGCACTGGAGCTTACAGGCTCTTTGGTGGGGCTAATGGTGGACTCTTGGAGGGCTCATGCCAAATGAGCACTTCCCAGAAGCCCTGCCACAAGTGCCCCTGTCTCCTCAGTGAGCCACAGCTGCCCCCCACCTCTGCAGGCAACCCTCCAACACCAGCAGGTAGGTCTGGTTCAGTCTCCTATGGGGTCACTGCTCCTTCCTCCTGAGTCCTGGTGAACACAATTTTTGTGTGCCCTTCAGGAGTGGAGTCTGTTTCCCCCAGTCCTGTGGAGGTCCTGCAGTCAAATCCCACTGGTTTTCAAAGTCTGATTCTCTGGGGAATCCTCCTCCTGTTGCTGGACTCCAGGTTGGGAAGCCTGACGTGGGGCTCAGAACCCTCACTTTAGTGGGTGGACTTCTGCAGTATAACTGTTCTCTAGTTTGTGAGTCACCCACCCAGCATTTATGGGATTTGATTTTAATGTGGTTGCACCCCTCCTACCATCTCATTGTGGCTTCTCCTTTGTCTCTGGATGTGGGGTGTCTTTTTTGGTGAGTTCCAGTGTCTTTCTGTTGATGATTGTTCAGCAGTTAGTTGTAATTCTGGTGCTCTTGTAAGAGGGAGTGAGTGCAAGTCCTCCTACCTCTTTTTTTTTTTTTTTAAGTATAAACATTTAATGCTACAAATTTCCCTCTAAGCCCTGCTTTACCTACTGCATACCACTAAACTTGGTATGTTATGTTCATTTTGATTCAGTTCAAAATTTTCTAATGTCCCTTGTGATTTTTTTCTTTGGCTTATGGGTTATTTAGAAATGCATTGTTTAATCTCCTAATATTTGAAGATTTTTCAGATATCTTTTTTTTAAAGTTTCTAGTTTAATTCTATTATGGCCAAAGAAAAGACTTTGTATGATTTCAACCCATTACAATATATTGAGACTTGTTTTGTGGCCCAGAATATGGTCTATCTTGGTAAGTTATTTATATGCACCTGAAGGTAGTGTATATTGTGCTATTGTTGGGTGGAGTGTTCTATTTATGTCAGTTAGGTCAAGAAGGTTGAAGGGATTGAGTCTTTTACATCCCTACTGATTTTGTCTACTTTTTCTATCAATTGCTGAGACAAGAATGTTTCAGTTTCCAACTATAGTTGTGGATTTGTCTACTCCCTTTACATATCAATTTTTGCTTATATCATATATTTTGAAGCTCTATTAGTATATGCATATACATTTAGGGTTGTTATATCCTTTTGATGAATTTATTCCTTTATCATTATAGAGTATCCCTCTTTATCTCTGGTAATCCTCCTTGTTCTGAAGTCTACTTTGTGTAATGTCATCACCCCAGTTTTGTTTTGATCAGTGTTTGCTTGGTATATCTTTTTCTATCCTTTTGCCTTTAACCTACCTGTGTCTTCATATTTAAAGTGTGTTTCTTGTAGATAGCATACTGTTAAGTCTTGCTTTTTTAAATCCAACATGACAATCTCTGCCTTTAATCAGTTTGTAGACCATTTTAATTTAATTAAATTATTGATGGCTTGAATTTAAATCTCCTCTCTTGCTATTTATTTTATTAATTTTCCCATCTGTACTTTATTTCTGCTTTCTTCTTTCTCTGCCTTATTATGTATTAATTGAGCATTTTTATGATTCCATTTCATCTCCATTGCTGGCTTTCTTGCCATATCTCTGTTTTATTTTTAGTGATTGCTCTATGGTTTACAATGTATTATATTGTAAATATAAATATATTTTATTGATTTTAATGGATCAAAGTCTATTTTCAAATAATATACCACTGCACATAGAGTGTAAACAATCTTATGGCTATGTATTCTATTTTCTGATTCTTGTCCTTTGTGATATCATTGCCATAGATTTTGCTTCTACATTTTATAAACCCCATAATACAGTGAAAAATTTTTGCTCTAAACAGTCAATATTTTTAAAGAGATTTCAAAATGAGTAAGAATGTATTTCAATTTACCCACATATCTACTATTCTCAGTGCTTTTCATTCTCTTGTCCAGATCTGGATTTCCATCTACTATCATTTTCTTTTATCCTGGAGAGCTTCCTTTAGCATTTCTTACAGGCAGGATTGCTAGCAATGAATTATCTCAGCTTTAATCTGAAAATGTATTTATTCTGCTTTCATTTTTGAAAGATATTTTTGGTGAATATAGAATTTTAGGTTGACCGTTTTTCCTTTCAATGCTTACAGCTGTCACTGTCTTCCGGTTTGCATCTTTATGACAAGAGGTCTGCCACTTTGCCTTTGTTCTTCTGTATGTGATGTCCTTTTTCCATTGACTGCTTTTATGCTTTTCTCTTTATCATTGGTTTTCAGCAATTTGGTTATGCTCTGCCTTGGTGTAGTTTTTTGTTTTTGTTGTTGTTGTTTTTGTTCATTTACTGTTTTTTGTTTTTTGTTTTTTTTTTTTTACATTTACACTGCAGTGAGCTCAGTGACCCTCTTGGATCTGTGGGTTTATAGATTTCATAAAATTTTGAAACTTTTTGACCATTTCTTCAAATATTTTTTCTGTGCTCCCTTTCTTTTTGGAGGGACTCCATTTAAGCTTATGTAAGATCACTTGATGTTGTGCTATAGGTCACTGATGCTATGTTCATTTTTTTCAGTCCTTTTTCTCTCTTTGCTTTAATTTGGATGTTTCCTATTGCTGTATCTTCAGATTCACTGACTCTGATTTGTGTGGTTGGTGTTAATCTCATTAATTATATTTTTCATTTCAGTATTGTATTTTTTCATTTCTAGAACTTTCATTTGGGTCATCTTTATATCTTCCAGTTCTACCCTCAAGACCTTCATATTTTCGTATACATTCCTAAGCATATGTAGTATATTTGTTAGAGTAGTTTTAATATTCTTCTGTACTATTTCATCATCTCTGTCATGTCTGGGTCATTTTCTACTGATCAGTTTTTCTCCTGGTTATTGGTCATTTTTTCTGCTTTTTGGTTGCCTTGAGGTTTTTGTTTGTTTATTTGCTTTGGTTTTGGGGGTTTTTTTGTTTGTTTGTTTTGTTTTTTTATTAGATGCCAAACATTGTGAATTTTACTTTGTTGGGTAATGATTTCCTTTAAATACTGTTGGATTTTGTTTTGGCATACAGTTTAGTTACTTGGGATCAGTTTGATCCTTCCAAGGCTTGTTTTTAAGCTCTCTTAGGATGAGTCTGGAGCTCACTACTTTCTGATGACCCCACCCGACACCTTGTGCATTTATTACAAGGTCTGTTTACTCTGGCTTATGGGAACACGAACACTACCTAGCCCCGTTTAAGCTCTGGAAATTGCTTGGCCTGATTCTTCATGATGGTTCTTTCCCCAGCCTTATGGAGTTTCATTCCTTGCATGTGCAAATCAGTATTTAGCCAAAGATTTAAGAGGATCCTTTTCAGCTATCCAGAGCTCTTTTTGATATTCTGCTCTGAACATTCTAGCTGCCTCAGTCTCCTCAGAGTCTAAAAGACTGGCCTCTGTTCGGGTTCCCATTCTCTGTGCTGCAGCCTAGGAACTGAGTTCAAGCAGTAAGGTGGGGGAAATTGTAGCCTCCCCCCCACCACCCCCATTTGGTTCCTTTCTCTCAGGGAATCCTGTATTGCCTGTTGTCCAATGTCTGGAATTATTTGCTTCATATATTTTATATGATTTTCTAGTTATTTAAGACAGGAAGGTAAATTCAGTCACTGTCACTCTATCATGGCTGGACGCACAAGTGTCAGTTTGTACCTTCATTATGCTTACTTTAAAGATAAGGACTTATGGTTACCAAAGGGGAAAGGTGGAGGGGAGGGATAAATTAGGAATCTGGGATTAACATATACACACTACTATACATAAAATAGATAATCAATAAAGACCTACTGTGCAGCACAGGAAGCTCTACTCAATATTCTGTAATAACCTACGTGGGAAAAGAATCTGAAAAGAATGGCTATATGTATATGTATAGCTGAATCACTTTGCTGTATACCTAAAACTAACACAATATTGTAAATCAACTATATGCCAATATAAAATAAAAATTAAATTTAAAAAAAGATAAGGAAACTGAGGCACACAGTTATTAACAACTTGCCCAAGATAACCTTATTCTTAGGTGGCAGAGTCCAGCTTTGAGTCCTGATCAGAAGTCTCCACTAAACTGTCAGCTCCTTGGGGTTCAAGGACCTTGCCTGTCTTGTTCAATGCTGTGTATTAGGTACCTAGCACAGCACCTGGTATGCAGAGTTGGTACTCAGTAGATGTTAAATAAGATGAATAATTGATTGACCAATCTGAGACTGAATAAAGCATTTTCCAGCAAGGAAAGAGAAGTTACTTTCTCTTATAACATACCCGGTTTGTGTTTATGTAATACCATCTGATTGGGCCATGCTGATTATCATATCCTGGGGTCTCCAAGCCCCAGTAAATACTTCTTTACCTACCCTTGCATACACCTTGCATATACTCTTGTGTGTAAGTACCAGCTGCTGCTCAAATCTGCTGTCTGGCTCCTGCATTTAAACATATCATTTTAATCATGCACTTTTAAGCCAGAAAGCCAATCTGCATTTTAAGAAATCAAATTCCTTTCCCCAGTGGTGGCCATGCAAAAGAGTTGGCCTCTTTTTCACTTTTGTCCACTGCGGAAATCCTGGACAAGTAAGAGCCCATCTTGGTCTGAGTTAGGCCACATAAAGAGAAAAAAAAGATCATCTGGCATAGCATACCTTCCTCCAAATACCCTGTTCCTTACCTTGCATTTTTTGGAAAGTGGAGGAAAGAGAGCCAGAATGCTCTCTCAGTGGTCCCATTGTCCAGAACTGTAGGTCTGTTTCAGATGATGGCAGAGCAAGTGATTGAAAATTATATGCCCATTTCTACATCTGCATAATTTTGCATATTTTTTATGGCCAAATAAACTCATTTGGATTATCTCTCTCCCTCTCTTTCCTTCTTGCTTTTGCTTTTGTTTGTATCATAAAGGTCTGGCTCAGCCTGGAAAGATGACCAGTTCTTCTGGTCTTTGTTTCTATAGGGGAAATGGGTTCTTCTCAAAAGACCTCTAGGCTGGTCCTGATCAAACCTCCTAGAATTCACTCCTTTGCTCCGTAACCCCAGCACTGGAGCCTGGGTGATATCCTGGTCTGCTGAGGTCTGTGCCCAGCTGGGGTGTGTGGAAGAAGTGGAGGGGGTGGAAGACTGCTTGTCAGGAAGTTTTCAAGTGGGCAGGTTGTCGGGCTGCCCCGCAGACAAGTGTCTCCCCGGGGGCCAAGCTGCTGTCACTGTGGGTAATTGGATTCCTGCTCCCTGGCAGGACAGGCTCCAGTAACCTTTAGGATTAATTGCTCCAGTTGACCTCAGCTGCCTCTTCCTGCTGGCTGTCTTCCCCAATCTTGATCAGAAAGCCCTGGGGGCTCAGTGTTGGGCACTGGGCATTGGGACAGGAGTATGAGCCTTGAGAGATTTCCCACGAGCGCTGGCCGTGGCATCTGTGGAGGATGCTGTGTTTCACCCTTAAGTCAAGGTCCGTTCCTTGTCGTAGACCTTTCCTAGCTGGGGCTAAAGGAATTCTTCAGTTGACTGTGTGAAGTCAACAATCAATCTAGGAGGAACATGAAGCTGTCAACCTCCTCTCTTCCCAGGAGAAAATGACAATGGCTTTCTCCCACCTAGGGGGATAAAGAGGTCTTGGGAGCTTCTTTGAAAGGCTAGCCTAGTGAAAGGCTATGGCTGTGGTTCATGGGTCTCTGAAAGTTCATCCTGCTGTGCTTACTCACCAGAACCTAGAACCTAAAGTAGAGAGACAGGAGACTTTGCAGTGGCTGCATCCTTGACAGTGTTGAGCATCTGTGAGTACTCGTAAAAACCATGGCTAACATCTATCGAGTACTTAGCCCTGCATTACCTCATTTAACCCTCACAAGGACCCTGTTTCTCCCCATCTTGTAAAGGAGAAAACTGGGCTGAGAGATGTTAACAGCAGAGGTCGCACAGCTGCTCACTGGCAGACCTTGAAAGCAGTGTGTTACTAGAGCCAGCGCTTCACCCACTCTCGTCTTTGGAGGTCTCGGCAATAGGACTTTTCCTTTTCTTTCTGGATTTAGGGGTGGTGGGTGGCAGTGACCATGGTGTCACTAAGTTTCTCTAACCTTCCACGCATCTTGGCACAGAAAAGAATTCACTCCTGTGTATTTTCATACAAATCATGTGACAGTTACATGGAAGGGCCATTTGCTTTTCTTGGTATCATTCACTAGTTTTATCTCCCTTTTCACTGATCAATAATCCATCAGTCGGCAAATACACATTAACATGGACTCAACGTGCCTCAGTCAATAGGGAGGGGGTCCAGTACTGTGCCCCATTAATAGGGTCCTTGTACACTAACCTTCTCCCACAAGGCTCCTGCAGTTGGCAATGACAGTGTGTCATTATGAGACTTTCCTGGAAAGGCTGATTGGCCAGTCATTTGTTTCCACTGCCACCTCCCCACCCCCAGCTGGCAATGGATGTTGCCATGACAACATGGTGGGAAGCAATCACACCTATTGTTGGGTAGGAATATTGACTTGCATGAAAGAGCATGTGTGAGGCTGGGGAGAAGATAAGAGAAACATAAACCTGCTTGTGCCCAGGAAGAAAGGCAGCTAATTCAGAATTGAGGAGCCTGCCTCCTGAATGTTCAGTCCCCACCTGAAGCCTGTAGAAACTTTATTACTTGCCAGGTCACATTATTTGCTTACTGACAGAGTCTTACCAAGAAAAGGCACGGGACCAATGCTTTAGATTCATTCTGAACCAAAACTTTGCCTCAGGGATGAGAAACTCCTTGTTGCTCCAACTTTCTAAAAAAGCTCCTTTCTCGTCTTCTTTCCTTCCTCTCCTTTTCTGCGCACACAGCAGCACAACCTCCAAAAAGTTGCGAAAGCAATGGGTGGCATTTCTGTTACATAGAAGAGCTCAGATTCTTTTATTTTTGAGGCAAAAAAAAGTGCTGAGTTAAGTCAAAGACTCAAGCGAAACCACTATCAAATCAGAGTTACTGGAACATGGGAGCGAGCTGAAATTGGGTGGGTACTGGGGAGCCTGGGCAGGAGGCAGGAAAGAGCAAATGGGAGAGGGGACACTGGGGACGAGAGGAGCTGGACTCTGAGCCAGAAGACCTAACTTTGAGTTTCAGTTCTGCTGCAACCGTTAGTGTGGTTAAGAGTAAGTGTTCTAGAGTCTGACTCCCAGATTCCATCCCTGGCTCTGACACTTACTGGCTTACCAGTGTAAACTTGGGCAAGTTAACCTAATATTTACTTGCATCAATCTGGGCTGAAAGAGGATTAGATGAGCTAACTACGGACATGCCACGAGTGTTCGCTGCTGTTTTCACTGTGCAGTTTGAACAAGTTATCTTACCTCGCTGAGCCTCGATTTGTTCATTAGTAAAATGGGAATTATATTTGCCTCACAAGCAAATATTTGTGAGGATTAAATAAGCTAATATGTCAGAGAGTGCCTAGCCGCTGCTTTCCACACATGCAATAGGTGCTTAATAAACATCAATCAAATCTTGATCTATTTTTCTAAAGGAAGAGGGGAGTGTTAAGACCTTAAAACTTTCAACCATCCGTTCTTCTGTCCCATCTCACACAAACATATACCTTTAAAATGCCTCTGGCAGGCAATTCTTCGTTTTCTTCTCCTGAATCATCAAATATTTGCAGAGTGCTGAACTGGGCTGGGGTCTGTGGAGAGTTTAAAAGTGCAGAGAGAGTGTCCTGCCTCAAGGTGCTTTGAGGGTAGCCAAGGGAAAAGGAACAGTGCAGGTAAGACAATCCTGGGTGCCTTGTGAACTGCAGAATCCTCTGCAAGTCATTAAGTCTAGCCCACGTGCAAAGGAGGTACACGAGGTATGAATACCAGGAGGCAGGGACCACTGGGGGCCATCGTAGAGGCTGCCAATCATAGGACATAGGATGCTTTTGCTTCCAAGCCTAACAACCAGAAAGGAGAACCCCAGCATGCTGAACCAAAGGGTCTTTTCACATATGCTTTGTTTGTGAGTTTGCACACAAATAAAGCAAATGCCATCTTCTAGGTCTTCTGGGTCTGATAACAGCATCTGGGACTTCCCAAGCACACCCCAGTGACGAGTCTCTTCCCTTGTAGAGAAAAGTTCAGTTCATCAATCTTTACTGACCACTTGTGCCCTGTGAAGTGTGGCGGGTACCATAACAGATGACTGAGCACAAGGCAACAGGAGCCAGTGTGGAGGAGGTGGAGAGCAGAGAGGGAACAAGGTCAGGTACGTCAACCCATAGATGAGCCTAAACTGCCCGGAGGGACAGGGAAATATTAGCCAGGAGTGGGGTGCGGGTGTTTCAGTCAGTGGGTCAGTGGAAGCAGGAGTTCGAGGGAAGAAAGGCGTCATGGGTGGGGGACGACAAGCTTCGGGGCTGTTGGGGAGTATGGCAGAGTCGGGGGCACGTGGGAAGCTTTAGAAGCACAGCTACCCAGCAGTTAGGTAGGCAGCTGATTCTCTAGTTCCCTTTGGCTCCATCTTGATGGTCTTGGTCGGACTGGATTAAGGAGTGGATGCCCTGAGCACAGGTAGATCTGGAATAAGGAAGGAATGAAGGATCAGCAGGACCTCACGCCCCAAGCCCAATAGCTCAGGTTGAGAGGCTGTATCTGAGCTCAGGCAGAGTGGAGAAGCAAGGTGCAGGAAGCAGTATCCTGGGAGAGAACCAGGTCAAGGCTGGGGCAACAGTCACAAACCAAGTTTGGTTCGATAAGACAGGAAAAGAGTTATGTTTTGTTCGGTTTTTTAAAATAATACAGTGATATGCCAGGTGTCACAAGCCACAAGTAAATGACCAACTGCCAGATGGGGGATCCTGACGCCAAGTCAGGTAAGGTCAGAGAGGCTGAAGCTCCCTGTTCCAGAGTGGTCTGGACAGGGTGGTACTGTACATGGGCCTTACCGCATGGTGGGATGCCTACTGGGTGAGATGTTGTGCTGTGTCCGGGCAGGGCGAGCAGCACAGGCGTTCAGGTGTGCTCACCATCACAGGTGCTGGGCCAGAGGAACTGATAGGGTGGGCTCCTGAAGCCCACAGGCACTTCAGAGCAGGAACTTCTGTCTCTGTCACCACCTGTTCATCTAGCTTGACAGCTCTTTCTTCAGGCTAATGAGTCTAGGAAAGGAAAAGTAGCATCCTCCCCAGGCATGGCCACTTGAGGATGGGACTCCCATGGCCACTTCTGGGCTCACAGCCCCAAGAACACAGAGCTTGGAGTGGAGAGAAACCTGGGTTTCTCCTGGTTCTCTACCGATCTGGTGACAACTACCGACAACTCACAACAGAGCTGTGGGGTCCTCATTTGTAAAACCAAGGGACCTCAAAAGCTGGTTCTCCAATCTGGCTGTTCATGAGCATTGGCCAGGGAAATATCTGAAGTGGGTGCCCCAGCTTCACCGTGAGGGATTCGACTTTAAGGGCCTGGGCCAAGGCCAGGGCATTACTGTTCCTTTCAACAGACCTGGGATCTGACTTGAGGCTGGGGCTCTTGAAACACTGCCAGTTTCCTATGTGACTCCCAGAGGGCTGCACACCACAGTCACCGGGGGACTGATTCATACCCTCTCTGCCTCCTGACGCAGGATCCCCAGGTCAGGGTGAGGCCCAGGAGTCTGCATTTAAGAATCTCCCTAGGTCTCTGATGCTCAGGCTCACAGACCAGAGTTTGGGAAACATAGGGTGTCCTTACCTAGTACTGGAGCAAGAAAACTTGCGTGTGTCCATTCTGTCACTACTGGGAGTCCTCGTGAAAGGCACTGATCCCCTCCATCCTCACGTCAAATAGAATTATAGCAATTGCTCTGGGCTGTGATGATCAGCGGAGATGCTGGTACAAATGGTATTGCTGTTTTTATGATTTTCCTGCTGCCTGAGTGTTCTGGGTAAGGGTTTCTACATCGGCGTATCCTGCTCCGTGTCTCTTTGGGTACAGCCCCCAGCCCCCAGCACTGTTTGGCCACAAATGCCTAATCCAAGTGAATGGGGAGAATGAAGGCCTGGGCCTTCTCTGGAGTGTGCCTGCCTCAGAAATCCACTGAAAGAATGAGACCACGCAGTTTCTAAATCAGTCGCTTGGGCTAGTTTAGCATGAAAGGCTCTGATGAGCCGGGACTGATTCATCCATTCTCAGTGTTCTGGGGAGGCGCACGGCAGAGGTCCCTGAGAATGCCGTGGACTTCCGGCATGAAGAACGCTGCCTGCCTCCCCTCCACCGCCAACAGGGCAGCCCTCTCCGCAGGTGGCCCGGACAGAAAGCCACCAGCCTGAGTGGTCAGGGCAGAGGGACAAGGCCACAAGGGTTGGGCTGAGCGTACGCCCCAAGTCTGCCTCCCCACAGCCAAGCCCCCACCCCCTCCCCCTTGGCCGTGCGAGGTCGCCATGGTGACTCCCTGTCCCCAGTATGTCAGGGCTCTATCAGAGCCAATCGGCGGCAGCGGCAGGTGCAGATAAGGGTCTCTAAGCAGGGCGGCTGTCACGCAGCCTGCGGCCGCCAAGCACAGCATCGATTCTCGCCTGTGCCGGTGCCCACAGAGGACGAGGGAGGCTGGGGGAGGAGGGAGCCCTTTCTATTTTTAGCTCCCACACTGGTACATCCCGGTGGACAGCTTCGAAAGAGGCTGACTTCCAGCCCAGCATGGGAAGGTTTAACGTTCCTCAATTAGGCACACTCTACGTGGGGCTGTGTTTTGTCCATTGAGAGGGTTTTTTTAAAAACAGGTAAAGAGGAAGGCAAGAGGGAAGAGAACAACAAAGCTAAGCTGATGTAGAGCAATGAAGGAAACAGCCCTTAAACATCTCCTTCACCCAGCCATGCACAACCCCATCCCTGGACAGTGGAGGGGGGCTGGCCAGGGCAGGCGTTGGAACAGAAGTGTCGGAAGATGGGATTCTCCGGATTGCTGAGCAGTTTGGCCCCTGAGACGCTGCCCCGAGCAGAGGCAGAGTAATTGAGTATTTGCCCGGGGTCCTAGCTCATGACACTTTGGAGGGGTTCTCATTTGGGAGGGACTTGGGTCATTGGAAATTCCAGTTAATGGTCTGATGGCCTGGGGATTTGCAATAAGCTCCCCCTCTCTCCTCTAAAGCCCCCCAAGACACATGAAAGGGATGCAGCACACCAGGGTGCCAGAGGGCTGACAGATTGTTTATTTGCCTGAATTCACCAGATAATTGCATGTCCCTCGCTTGGCTTCGTATGCTCAGACTGTGGCCCGTTCAGCGGCCTGGACTGAGTTCCCTCAGCCCGGGGCCTTGTAGGGAGATAAGCACGAGAGAGATTGAGGCTCTGGTCTCCCGAGGTTCCTGAGTCCCCAGGAACACAGGAATGAAAAGGAGACTGGAGGACGAACCCAGAGGACAGATGCTGTGCAAATAAGCGTAATGTGAACTGGTGCAGGGCCTGTGGGAGGAGCAGTCAGTGAGTCTGGGGAATGGGGACTAAAGGCAGGAGACCCACCTGGCTCAGGCCTTGTACCTTGCCCAGCCAGTCTTGTGGGGGGAGTATCTAGCTGACCTGACGTCTTCAGGGATGTTGGGGATGCCAGGTGAGGAGTTCTGTGCCAAGTTCCTTATCATTGTTCAAGTTATTTACAACTGACCCTGCTGCTTAATGAGCAGGTTAAGAGACAAGTCAGAAATCGCTGGCTTCTCCCTTGGAGCCTGCACTCTGTCATCTGAGCCTTGGAGGCCTGGACCACAGTTGGCCAGGGATGCGCTGAATGGGTGCCATCCCCAGGCAGCTAGGCTTTAAGTGAGCTGGGACATTTGGAACATCTTTCCTTCCCCCACTACATTCATGTTGAATGTTGCATGACCCTCCCCTTCCCATCTACCACCTACTCAGCTTTCCCTGCCCTAACTCTTACCTGGTGGTAATAAATAGGCATCTCGGAAGGCCACGGAAACGAGCAGTTCCCCTCTGCTCACCCTGATGCGATGGCCACGAGATTCCCAGGGACCGTGAACCAGGCTGAGCATATGTCGCAATTTGAAGTCAAAGAGAAACGGTCCCACCTCGCTCTCTGGACAGCCCAGCTCAGCCCCAAAGTATATGGCGTGGAAGAATTCCTTCTGACCTCCAGGGTCTGTTTCTGAGCTTCTGCAGCCTGTACTTATGTATGTGTATAAGCATTTATACATATATGTGGATGTGTTTATTATGAGTCCATATGTCTGTCCACAAGTTAAATATGTATCTTTAACAAATTTATTGTGCACTATAGGGAAGCACTATGCTACTCTCTCAAGTGCATTGGAAATGGGTAGGGGAGTACGTGACAATTATATAAGGATAATAATTATGCTATTTGCTGAATACTAGTATAGTCACTGTACAGGCGCTGTATTAGGTGCTTGACACCAGTGCCTTTCATTTATGCCTCATTATTACAACAACCTTGAAGTGTTAACCCCACTTTGCAGATAAGAAAACTAAGGGTCAGAGAGGTTAAAGTCACCCAGGGGCACAACACAGGAAAGCGGCAAACTTCAGGCTTGAATCCAGAGGATGTCCTGGCCCCCAAGCTCTGAACTACTAGCCTTGAATTACACAGGGCCCTGCCTTCGCGAGCCTTCGCCCACGTGCTCCGTGAGCACAGACAGGCACATGCACAAACTGCTGTAAGTAGCGTGGGGAGGAGGCGGGGAGGAGTGCAGTCAGCTTGTGAACAGGGGTGCAATGCTAGGGCCAGGGTCCTGCCCAGGAGCTGGGAATTTGAGCCACACTTTATTGTCTCCTGTCCATACTCACCTTTGTCCCATGGTGCCTTTTCTTCCTCCAAATTGTCCTCAGTTGCTGCAGGGCCCTGTCAAAGCACAGCGCAGTTGCTATTGGAAATAGGTGTTTTCTTAAGTCACTCACCCCTCATCTGCTCTTTCCTCCACCCCTTTTTTCCCTGCACCCTAGATTAACTGACTTGCAGTGTAAGGTGCCCACTTATTAGATGCCCAGAGGCCAGGGCCCGCTCTGGAAACGGCCTCCCCCCTCACTGCTAATGTGTGCCTCGTGCCTGCCTCAGGCGCACTGGTGAGGCACTGGAAGAAGGGATCCACCACTCTTCAGTGACCTGCTGCACCTGACAGGTGCCACTGGACATCTTAGGCTCCTGAGTAAGACCAGGCAGAGGCTCTGGGAGATTCTGAATCCTCAAGCATCTTAGTGCTTTAGAAACTCAAGCACCCGCCAGGGCATCAGGACACAGGGGATCTTACTCGGCTCTGTCGCTGCCTAATGGATTGGTCTGGGGTCCTCAGCTTCTGTGGGGCTCCACCTTCATTTGGATGGTCTCTAAGTTCCCTTACAGCATGGATACTCTGGGGTTCTCGTAGGGAACCTGAGGGGTAAGGGCCACAGTGGGAGATGGTGCTCTCTGGGTCCAAATGGGGTGCCTGGAGAGAGAGCCTGGATCTCAAGCCTCCAATCAAGGTGAGCTCAGGCCGGGGCTTTGGGACCCCAGTCCGGAGGGTTGGCCTGGGTCTGTATAACAATGTCTCCCAAGGAAGAGAAAGCATTCCTTCTAACCCCTTCCACGGAAGTACTGGGAATGAGCATCCCCCCACCCCACCCCCTGCCGCCACACACACACACACACACACACACACACACACACACAGGTTCTGTGCTCTGGTTTAGCATCTATTATCCTGACCCATTTCTGTGAGATCTCGTTCCCTAGTCTGGGAGCTGCTCCTCTAATTCCTTGTATTTATCTCAGTGTCCCCAGTGCCTAGCGAGGGGCTGCACAGCTAGTGAGCTGTGAATAGTCGTTGTAGAAATAAATGAAAGTTTGGCACTGGCCTTTGGAATGCAGTCTGAGTCTTGGGCTCAAACCGGAAGGCATGTATGCTGATGAGTGTTGATCTTGCCTCTCCAACTAGAAAGTAACTCCTGGAGGAGGGGAACTCGACTTAATTCTGTATCTAGCAAAGGATCTCACCCATTCTGGGCTCAGTATAAACTTGTTAAAATAAATGGGTTGGAATACAACATATCACCCTTTGGACTCCAGGGGCAACTGCTTCGATTCTTTGGGGCATGTCACTACTTAGCCTTAATTACCTGATTTTATATTAGCTCTGGGAACCGGTCTGACTGAATGATAAGATTTGGCTCCTGGATAAAAACTAACAATAACAACTACCTTATATCGCATGACATCGCTGTGATAAATGCTTTACTTCCCTCATCTCATTTAATCCCAATAACAATCCTTCTATGTTCATTTATTCATCTATCCAGCTAATACTTTTTGAGCATTCACTGTTTGCAAGGCACTGGGCCTGCTTTTATTTTCCCCGTTTTACAGATGAGGAGATGGATTCGGGGACTCTCAACCACTTACCTGCGATCACCAGGCTTGGAGGCGGCAAAACTGCGTCTAAATCATCTTTGTTCTTTGCTGAGTCAGGGAAAGGGTGCCCCTGGTAGAAACTCCAGTTTGTAGCCCTTTGCAGGGTGGAGGTTGCTATCTGGTTCCTCCAGAAGCTGACAGCGCCTTACACACACAGGTGTTTGGCTGTAAAAGTACTTGCCAGGAGTCCCTGAAGCACTCTCTGGGGTGGGGAGGGGCGAAGGTATTGGGGAAATGTCCCGGCACCCTCCTCTGGACACAGCATCATCGGGCTCTCAAGGGGACATAAAGGGGTTCTCTTTCCTGCCAGAGGTGACACAGACAAATGGGAAAATGCCTAGGGGAGAGGAGAGAAGGCGTGGGTGGGGGTCTCTGGGGAGAGACTCCGAGGAGGCATGGGTGAGGTGGCCAGCAGCACTGCTGGTGGCCCTGATCATCCCCTGCTCCAGGCCACACTGCACAGTGTCCCCAGCGGGCGCTGCATGGATGCGGTGGTCCCTCCGGGACTCCTATGGAGGCTGTGAAGGAGTCCCAGGCCCTCCTTTGTAAGCACTCCTTCCCCCCACCCCCCCATCCCCAGGGCACACCCACACCTAAGTGCCTGCTCACACGTACACCCGTGTGGGCAGGTGGCTCCCATGAGGACGTCCCGCTCTTCCAGTTTCTCTGTCCCCTTTGCCACCAGCCTACACACATGCGTGCACATGGGTGCCCACACCCTTCCCAGGTCGGTACCGCTAATGCAATTCAGTCTCCTGCCAGGTGGATCCACTGTGCCACCCTGTCCTCCCCACCCCAGTCACAGCCTCAGGCCACGAAACAGAACAAAAAGGCCTTTCATGGATGTTCATCAGAAAGTAAGGAAGGCAGAGAAAGGATGGGAGGGAGAGGGGCTAACATTTGCAGGGGGCTTCCTGTGGACAAGACCCTTGGCCTTTATGCCCATGCTTTATCTCACCCCCACCAGCATGAGTATCCCTTCCTACAGACTGGGGCAGGCGGGGCTCAGAGGCGTGGTCGCTGGAACAATGATAAGTTAGGGATTGAGCCAAGGGCAGGGGAGAGACTGCACAAAGGTTTGATGCTGTCCTCTGTGGGGCAAGTCCAGCAGCTAGATGCCCTTTGGGATGAAAATGGAGCCCGGAGCCCCTAGAGCTGGGAGGCTCAGAGAGGAGAGAAGAGAGCACACCTGCCACAGCTACTGGGGGGAGAGACAGGACTGTGCCACCGCTTCTGGCACGTGTGTGACCACAGGGTAGGGAGTGGCGGAGCTGGTGTGAAGCCCCTGGCAAGTCCTGGTGCTTACCAGAGGAGCCAGGGCATCACCACATCCGGCTGGCGGTGGTCCCACATTCCCAAGGGCTGGAGGCTGTGGCAGTCGCGCGTGGGGGACTTTGTCTCCTGGGAGGCCTGGAGCATGTCCCCTACGCCCACCTCTGCTCCCTGCTCTCTGCTCCTGTGGCCTCAGCTTGGACCTGCTTCCTCTGCGAAGCTGTCCCAGACCCCATGCTGTGTGGCTTCTGCTCTTTCCCTGTCTGTCCCCGTTTTCCCCTCCCGCCCGCTCCCGCCGACTCTGAGCTCCTGTAGTGCAAGGCCTGTGCTTTGTTTACAGTTAAAGCCCCACACTCAGTAAATAACTAAGTACAAAACACATGGACTGTTCACAGTGCCGCTCAATTCTGTTACTGAAAATCACCTTGTGCAGGTCCCCAGAGACCCAGTCCCAGTCCTCAGGAAGTTCAGTCTCCCAGGGTAGATGGCCACACACACACACCAACCGCAGTCCTGTGCAGTCAATGTCAGACATCGATCGTAGTAACAGCCACACTTTTCAAGCACTCCTGATGTGCCAGGCACGTGGAGGGGCTGGCTCTGAGCTGTAAGAAAGCCAATGAAGGAGCAGTTAACCCTGCTGGTGGATTCAAGGAAGGCTTCTCGGAGGAGGTGGCTGGACTTTTTAAAATTCATTTTTATTTCCCACCCCAGGGGTAAAATCAAGGTAAAGACTAAGGTAATAGGAGTGAAAACGGCCCGAGTCCTTCACTGTCTAAGCACTCCGCGTGGATTAATTTATCCATCCTCACAGCCCCCTGAGGAGCACTGTTGTGGACCCTATTTAGCAGATGAGGAAGCAGAGCCAGGGAGGCTGAATAAGACGCCTCAGGCCCTGGGTAAAGCATGGGGCTGGTTTATAAACCCAGGCAGTCCCGGTTTCATGACTGATCTCCTAAGGATGCCCAAGGACTGATGAGGCTGGGTCGGCAGAGCGATTATGTTTTATGGAAGGAGGGCTGCATTTGGAGATGGGGGACCTCTGATGTCTCAAAGCATTTGGCAGTCTGAGACACATTTGGAAACAAAAGGTATTTTCTCCTTTGCAGCCGACCTGTTGTTATCCATTCTTCAGATTCCTTGTGGAAATAAAATACTAGGTACGTTTCTCTGTCTTGAGACCTGGTTCTGGGGACCAGGACCCAATGCCCTTTTCACTCCTGTCTCCTCCCCTCCATAGGTACACCTAAACCCACAAGGCTGCACCTACGTCTGACTTCCTGCACCTACTTATAGATGACGGACCCAGACGCCTACACATGGGCCCGCCTGCCTTTGTTGCATCCCGGTACACACCTGCCAGACCTGCGTGCCCAGCCCCACGTGATCCACATCTGCGGGCCCACCTGTACCCAGGTCCACACCCTCCCACCTCTCTGCTCCTACATACGCCCCCCCATTCACATGGGCAGGCACACAGGCCCCCTCCACACACCCACCTGCCCACGCACACACAGATGAAGACTGAGTGCCCAGCTACCCCACATGCAGCACCCAGGGACCCCCACCCCTACAGAGCAGGAAGCCGCAAAACCAGGGGCAAAGTGTGAAAGGACATGTGGGTCTGAGGTCCAGGGGCCCTGCCAGGGACTCAGGGTCAGCAGTCTCTGGGATGAAGAGAATAAGGAGAGAGCAAATCTCCTGTCTAGGCCGTGCAGACCACGAGGGAGCAGGCAGCCAGGCCCTGGGGCTGGGGGCTCCGGCACAGTGGAGCTGTTTGATCATCACAGCTGAGAAGGTGGCAGTCCCAAGAAACCCCACACATACCGGATGCTGGCAAGGGCTTAAGGAAGTGTCCCAGAATTGGAGGGCAGGGCAAATGCCGAAGGAGGATTGATGCTGTGGCCAGACCCTCATGCTTCCACTTAACCAGCGTGCACAGAGCACCTGCTCTGGGCCTGCCAGGGTGCTCGCCTCTGGGGCTGAAACAGTAGACAAGACAGACCTGCCCCTGCTCACAGAGCTTCATCTGGTCATAGCAGCGGTGTGGCGATGAGAGTAGTAACCGTGGTTTCTGGTCCTCACTGTGTGTCCGAATCCTCTTACCACTGACGCGTGTTACACGTTGCAGCCCTGTAACAGCCCGTAAGGAAGGTGCTGCCAGGTGGTGAGACTGAGGCACAGAGAGGTTAAGTAACTTGTCCAAGGTTTCACAGCTAATACATGAAGGAGCCAGTATTGGACCCCAGGCAGTCTGAGAGCCCACGCAGGGAGCCAGGGTTTGATCACGATCCCCAGGAGGAAGAAGGAGGCTGTCTCCCATCGTGGTGTGACTCTGAGAGTTTACACAGCAGTGTGTACATACTTTATTTAGCCCATTTCAATAATGCGCTGTTTCCCAGACAGCTAGTAGATAGGAGGTAGGACTCCAGCCCAGTTGCGTCGGGTCCAGATGGCGCCGTACAGTTTCTGTTAGAACCAGGCCCACTCACCTCCTCATTCTGGGCCTCAGTTTCCCCATGCGTAAGACAAGGAAGAACCAATGCCTGCTGCCTCCTGATTTCCAGAGAATATGTTTGCGTGGTAGTAAGTGAACGGTATTAAAAATAAAATAGTAGCTAAAGAGAGTGGAGATCTTCTGGGTGAAGCACCAGGAATAGGTCCCCTCCTGGTGTCCCTGTCTTGGATTTTCCCCACATCCCACTCAGAGGAGGAGTGAGCTCTTGACCACCTCGATGTGCAGGAAAGCGGCCGGGCTCCGGAATCCCACGGACCTGGGTTCAAGTTCTGCCCTGCGTCTTGGAGAAGTCCCTCCACCTCCTGTCTCCCCCCCGGGGCCTGGGGCTGGAAGCGCCTGCCTCCGGGGCTGTTGTGAGGAGGAACGAGCCGCGGGCGGCGTGTTGCCCGCCGTCAGCACTGGCATCCCGGCGGCAGCCACTTAAAATCACCCTCCTTATTTTTCCCTTTCGTCCTGGAAGTGCTCGTGCCTGAGGGGATGGCCGCCCTGCTTCCTGAACTCCTTCCTCCTGGAGTTTAACGAAGCTGCCTTCGAAGAAGTCGTTTCCCACCCTTGCTGTGACCCCAGGTGGGGGACTAGTCGCATCCTCACCCCCGGGAGTTCTCAGGAGGTGCAGGTAGCTGGCAGCGTCTCCTCCCAAGCTTCCTGCCCACCCGCTGGGCTCAGCCTGCTCCCCATTCTGCCGCCCCCCCACCCCAGGAGGGCAGCTTTCACATCCTGAGCATATGGAGAAGGGGTTACTCGGCAGCCCCCTGACTCATCGAGCTGCTGAATAATCCGGGAGGGAAGGTGACGGCTTTAGGGAACATGCCAATTTGATATCAGGGCCTGATCACTGGAACGCGGCTCCCCGGGGAAGAGAAAATGAAAAATATGACTGAACCGTCCTCCCACACGGGCTGTCATTAAAACAGGGCTCAGTGTGTCACAGATATTTTTTGCTTCGTCTCCAAATAATTGGTTCTTCCAACTTTAAAAAAAAAAAAATTTAATTTAATTGTTATCGCCCCTTCTTCCCCCTCCCCATTTGGTGTGGACTTTGCTCTGTGAGGGCAAGGGAAGGTCAAAGGTGTGTCCTGGCCGCTGTGACACTCAAAGGAAAGGCAGAGAAGCCCCCGGGCAGCCTGGTCTACAGCCTGCCCCACAGCTGCGGCAGCATCCTCCCTCATGCTCCTCCTCCTTCCTCCCCCTCCTCCCCTCCCCCCTTTCTTCCTTCTTCCTCTCCCCCTCTTCCTCGCTTTCTTCCTCTTCCTCCTCACTTTCCTTCTCCCCCTCCTCCCCTCCTTCGCTCCTTCCTCCTCCTCTCCCTCCGCCTCCTTCTCCCACCTTCTCGTCATCTCCCCCCACCCCCAGTGCTGTCGTGCGTCTTTGCCAAGGGACACATCATGACCGAGGTCTCCAAGCTCCTCCCCCCACCCCCCCCCACCCCACCCCCCCCCCCCCCCCCCCCCCCCCCGGCCTGTGCTGTCCCCGCTGCTCTGTTGTGTGGAGGAGGAGGAGTTTCGTTTAGGAGAAAGAAAGCCTCAGAAAGGTTGGGCCGGTCCAGCCCGGAGCCTTGTGCTGCAGGTCCAGCCTCAGCGAGGGCGTTTCCCTCCCCACACTCTCAGCACCTGGGTGGCTCCTGGCCTGGTGACCCCGGGCCAGCCCTTTGCCAGGGCAGCCTCCACCAACCCCAGCCGGGAGCGTCCCGTGGTGCCGCCGTGCAGCCCAGTCTGGGAACGTTCATTCCTGCCGTCGGCAGCTCCTGGGGAGAGAGGCAGGCCGTGTTCACCACGTGCCGGGTACTGTGCTGGGATCTGGGGGCAGAGCCATAAATAAGGCGCATTTCCTGCCCGTGCCTCTGGGGATGGGGGGGGGAGGGGGAACATACAAAAACACCTAAACAGATAAACACACAAACGACTAAGGTAACCCCAAACAGAGTGCAGTGAAGGAGATAGGATAGGGCAGGGTGGGGAGAGAGGCAGCTTTAGCATCCAGATGCTGAGCGGGGGACTGAGTGGCTGAGGGCTGGGGCCCTGAGGCGAAGGACTCCCCTCTGCAAAGATCCAGGGAAGAGTGTTCCAGGCGGAACGAGAACACGCAACCCAGCAAAGGCCAGTATTGGGAACGGTCTTGGCACGTCTGCGAGGCAGGAGGCAGGCCCGTGATGGGGGGGGGGGCAGGGGGGCCGTGAACGAGCTGGGCTGCGAGGAGGCAGCCAGCCACGGACCACGGGGCCCTCATCACCCAGAGGCCAAGGGAAGATTCGGGACGTGTTTTCGGTGCCATGGAAGGCCTTTGGAGGATTTGCAGCCGTGGGCCGAGTCACGTGGTTTATGCTTTAAACGCTAACCCTGATGGACATGTGAAGGATGGATTGTGGAGAGCAAGAGGGTCCAGGTGCCCAGTGAGAAGGCTGATGGCAGAGGCCAGTGATGGGGGCTTCCACCTAGCTCGTCTGCCCTGCCCCCTCACCTGAGCTGCAAGCGCCTCACAGCTCACGTGACCAGATCCCCCCTGTACTTGCTGGGCTGCCACAGCCCTCATCACACTGCGTTGTAATTATTTATTTGCCTGCCTGTTTTCGTGCAGGACGGTGAGCCCCCAGAGGTCCGGGACTGTCTTCTTTCTCCATCTTCCTGTCCTCAGCCAGCTTGGCCCAGAGCAGCTTCTGAACAAGCATCTGTTGACACGGAACCCTCCTTTTTGGTCATCCTTTCAGCTAAAGGTCAAGCTGTCTAATCATGTTTGCAAATCTAACGCTCACCACTCACACTAAGTCCTGAGTAAAACTCACCCCCTCCGGGAAGTCCTCTTTGATTTTGGAGGACCCTCTGCCATATCCTCACAGCCTGTGGGCTCCCTGATTCAACTCCATACCTCCCTAGAATGTGGTTTTCAGAAGGTCTTCCTGCCTGTTCTGCTTCTCTTCATTAGTTGGTTCAGTAGATTCGATCCCGGCTACATGTCAGAGACACCTTCCCTGATGAGGGTGTAGAGGGGACCCCGCCCACCTACCCACTGTTATTCTTTGTGGTACTCTATTATCTTTCATTTACATGCTTGTTTATTTATTTATTGTATAATCTTCCCAAATGCAGTGTAAATTCCAGAAAGTGGGGCCTGGTCTATCCTGCTCACATCTGCCTCCCTAGTACCCAGAACCGTGCCTGGCACGTGGTAGGCCCTTGGGAATTCTTTTGTGAGCAAATGAATCCTGAGCGCCTCCTATGTGTAACGTGTTGCTATAGACACCCTGGCCCTTCCCTCTGAAGGCAAACCATCTGCCTGAGGTCCTGAGACGTGAGTTGGATGGTTGGCTCACAGGTCCAAGCAATGTCCAAGAAATGATACAACTGGTGCTGTCAGGGTGGGAGCAGAGGAGAGTCAGGGGGCCAGGCGGGCTCCATGGAGGGCATGAGGGCTGAGGCGAGCTTTGGACACTCATTCCCCCTGCCAGGCCTCTGCTGGTGGGTGTTGCTTCTCCACCTGAAACACTGGACCCCGCCCCCTTCGTCCCACTTTGCTGACTCTGGTTCCTCCTTCCTGTTTGGAGTCCCTTCTCCAGGAAGTTCTCCCTGTCTCACACGCCCAAAGTGGTGGGACCCTGGACGTCCCTCGCTTGTAAGGCTTCTCACCCAGCTTTGGAATGGCCTTTTATTTCTTAGGCTCCCGCAACATACACCCACACCCACCCACGTACACGCCCAAGAAAGTTGATTCGGTGAGGACAGGGAGGGCATCTGATTTCACTTCTGATTCCCTTGAACTTAATACAATGCCCAGAACGTAGTAGATGCTCAGAAAGTATGTGTAAAATACATGAAGAAGGGAGTTTATTTTCTTCCCTGGTGGGCAGGAAGCTCCCAAAGCACTGGTACCAGTTCATCTGTTTCTTCAGCAAATACTTACGGAGCGCTTACTGTGCACCAGGCACTGCTCTAGGCCGTGCAGGTACAACTGTCAACAAGGCAGACAAGACTGCCTGCATTCAGGGAGCTTACACACTAGCTGAGGGACAGGCAAACAGGAGAAGTACCGATGTAATAAGTTAGATGGTGACCAACGCGAAGCAGAGAAGGGGGCAGGGAGTGTCGGGGATGCAACATTAAGCAGGTTCGTCAGGAATGACCCCCGAGGAGGTGTCGGCGGGGATACTGAGAGAGAGGTGAGGGGTGCTATGTGGAGCTTATGTATTTGGACACTCAGGCTCATCCTCCTGCAGAACATCCCTCCGGCAAGTCTCCCCTCTTTCTTCTGAATCACTGAATTCTCCTCCCTAATGGACCATTACCATCCGCATTCAGACATCCTGTTATTTCTTCCTTCTTAAAATACCTTCCTTTTTCCCCACCTCCCTGCTAACAAACCCTCTCCATTTCTTTGCTTCTCTTTGCAGCAAAACCTCTGAAGGAATGTTCTGATTCATCTCCTCCCATTCTCTTTCCTCTTTTCCTTGTAACTTGATAAGCATTCATTGTGCTGCCCCTGTGCCTGGCACCTTACTAACTGATTTAATCCTCCCAACAGCCATTGAAGTAGGTGACCTCAGATTTGGAAATGGAGGCAAAGAGAGGTTAAGTAACTTGTCTAAAGTCACACAGCTAGAAAGAGGCAGAGCTGGGACTTGAACCCTGGTAGGCTGGGGCCCAGGTCTGTGCTCTCCATCACTCCGCTACACACCCCCCTGTGCAACATCCCCTGAACCCCACCTCACTGGATTCTTAAGCCCCACTCTCCTGAAACCCTTCCTGTCCACGTCACCTGTGACCTCCATGTTGCTAGATCCCGTGGTCATTTTCACCCTGCATCTTTCCTGACGTCTCGAGACAGCAGCATTTAGCACAGTTAGTCACTCTGCTCCTTGTTACACTTTCTTCTCCAGGCTTCGTGGACACTACACTTGCCCAGTCCTCCCACCTCACTTTCGCTCCCTATCAGTCCTCCTTTGCCTGCTTCTCTTCTCCTCCCTAACCTGTGGATGTGGGAGAGCCCACAACTGGGTCCTTCATCCTTTTCTCCATCTACACTCACTCTCTGGTCTTCTCATCTAGTCTCCTGGCTTTAAATAGTCTACACGCTAAGACTCCGTATTTGTAATTCCGGTGCAGACCTTTTCCCTAACTCCAGGCTTATTTATCCACCTGAGTTCTTCACATCTCCACTCAGGTATATAATAGATATCTCAGATTCAACCTGTCCAACTGAACTGATTTCCTCCCCTCTTCCTCCCCAAAGCTGTTCCACTCAAGTATCTTTGTTGATGGAAAGCTCCATCCTTGCAGGTACTCAAGCCAAAAGCCTTAGCATCCTCCTTGACTCCTCTGTTTATCTCACACCCCACATTCCATCTGTCCAGACATCTTGCTGACTCTTCCTCCTTCAGAGCCCACACAGGACCTGACCCCTTCTCACCATCTCCCCTCCTACCGTGCTGGCGCACACCACAATCATCTCTGGATTACGTAATGTTTTCCTAGCTGGTCCCCCACTTGCATCCCTGACCCTTTATCTGCTCTCATCATAGTGGCCAATGCAACCTTTTTTTTTTTTTTTTTTTTTTTGCTTTTTTACTTTTTATTTTTTAATATATATTTAAAGTCTACGCTTTGATTTTTTTTATTAGTAATGTATATATGACAATCCCAATTTCCCAATTCATCCCACCCAACCCCGCCCCTCCCCCCTGGCTTTCCCCTCTTGGTGTCCATATGTTTGTTCTCTACATCTGTGTCTCTGTTCCTGCCTTGCAAACTGGTTGATCTGTACCTTTTTTCTAGATTACGCATATATGCGTTAATATACGATATTTGTTTTTCTCTTTCTGACTTACTTCACTCTGTATGACCATCTCTAGGTCCATCCATGTCTCTACAAATGTCCCAATTTTGTTTCTATTTATGGCTGAGTAATATTCCATCGTATATATGTACCACATCTTCTTTATCCATTCATCTGTTGGTGGACATTTGGGTTCAATGCAACCCTTTTAAGACTTAAGTCAGGGCATGTTTTCCTCTGCTTACAACCCTCTGATGGCCTGCCATTTCATCCAGAGACAAAGCCTTTATGGTGTTCTCCAAGACCATCCACAATCCAGTCCCCATAGCCTCTTGGAGTTTGTATAGCTCCCCATCTGGGACCCTCCATGCCTGCCATTCTGCTTGCTGTCCCTCAGCCTCTCAGGAACACTCCCACCTTAGGACTTTGCGCTTGGCCGTTTCCATTGCCTGAAATGCTCCCCCCGCCAGGTGCCCTCACAGCCAACTCCCTCAGAGTCACCTTTTGGATGGAACCTGCCCTGACCTCCCCACTCCCTCTTCCTCTGCTCTATTTTTATCTCCATAACATTTTCACCTTCTAACATATGGTAAGCTTTACTTATTCAGGTAAACCTCCCCTCACTGGAATGTGAGCTCCACAGGAGAGGGAACCTTTGTCTTGTTCAGGGATATTCTAAGCAACTAGGACAGAACCTGGCAGAACCACGCTCCGTAGACACCTATTCAGTGATTATCTGGGCGAAGGCCTTCCAGGCGGGGGACGGATGGTCCCGTCATGTCCTCCCTCCCTGCCAGGGCAGGCTCGGGGCTATCGGTCTGTCCCTGGGGCAGACCCACTGGCAAGGCTGTGGTGCGTGCCCCGCATTTCCGAGCAGACCCCCGTTCCTGGGTGGGGTGATGTTTGTGGCCTCGCCCAGATGGAGCACAGCCCAGCAAACCCCTGCCCAGAAGCCGCATTGCCTCCATTGACCCAGACAGACCCATCACGTGGAGATAAACACAGAGTCCTGGTCTAACGAGTGATAAACTGACCTCTGCACGCCTCCCGCTTCCCTCGCAGACACAACCAGAGAAAAGGCCTGTGCCAGCAACGCTGCTGTCAGCCAGGGATGGGAAATGGGGTGCGATGGGACCTGAGACAGCAGGTGGGCTTCGGTCCTCCCTCCTGCAGCCCCCAGGGGTCTTCGGTCTGTCTGCCAGTTTCTCCTCTTCTTCCTCTAAATCTGTGTTTGCCTCTTTCTGTTCTGCTTCTCCCTTGTCCCGTCTCTCTGTAGCCCCCACACAGGTTTCTGTCTGTGGCTTTGAGTTTCTGTCTGGGTCTCTGTCTCATTGTGGTTTTCTCTCTGTGTGTCCATTGCCTCTGTCTCTGTCTAATCTTTGCCCTCCTCCTCCATTCCACCTCTTTCTCTTTCGTAGCCTCTCTTTCTGTTTTCCTCTGAACCCTCCCCTGCCACTCCTGTTATCCTCTCCATCCCTCAATTCTGGCTTCTTCTCTTGGGCTCTGGCCTGGGCCGGGTGTGTGTGTGTGTGTGTGTGTGTGTGTGTGTGTGTGTGTGTGCCTCCTCTCCTCAGGTCCACTAAGAATTCTTGCATCTCTTCGCTCCTAACCCTACACTTAGGATTTCCATCTGTGACCTTGGTTCTAGTCTGAGCAGAGTCTACAGTCAGTCCCTGCTCTCCTAGCTCCTCTGCCCTCTTCGCCAAAGCTCTGGTCCACCTACCCGGGGTGACCTTATCTCGGCTGCACTGTGTTGGCTTGTCTGGTGGCCCACAACCTTTGCCGGGACCTGGGACTTTTCCCCTTTCACCAGCGCTATCCCTGCAGTTGGGTCTAAGCCACGAGGTTGGCTCCCCAGGAAAGCTACCTCTAAATTACAAATCCTTCTCTGCAGCTCCTTCCCACTGACCATAAATTTTCCACCCCTGGGAACTCCAAAGTGATTCCTTGTCAGATTTAAGTTCTGCCCATCTTTCTCTTTTACAGCCAGCATGTCGGATAACTTTATAAAACTTAGCGCCAGCCTCTGGTTTATTTGCTTCGATTGGGCCGGTTTTAAATCTGGTTTCCATGCTGGCTCTTCCTGTTCCCAACCAGTGAATGTTCACCCCACCACTCCATGGGAGAGGGATCACAGAGCACTGGAGCGGTCCTTTGTCTTTGGGGGTTTTGTTTCAGTTGGAAATATTCCGTACTTGAAGGCAGCAAGCAGGTCTGGCCGGGCCCCAGATGAGGTTGAGAAAAGAAAGATGTATTTTTTTCTCTCTTCTCTCCCCTTCCTCTCTGATTCCTTCTCTAGCATGACCACTGCTCTACTGTCCTCTATGTCTGTCATTCTCCCCTTCTGTCTAGAGACAGCCTTCCCATCCCTCCTCACCCCCACCTGCCAGAAGGGTATTTTCGTAGGAAGTTGTTGAATGCTCAAATGACCTCATGTCCATAAAGGGGCTTTGTAAAATGGAAAGCATAATAACTCATGGTTGATAAGTGCTTCCTGGCCTCCTTGGACAGAAAAACCAGCTCTTTAGTGCCTGGGCAGTGTTTCTCCTTGGCACTTACCTCTGCATTCTGACACCACCCCCACTAAAAACTCCAATTTTGCCCCCAGACAGTTGTGAACAGGAGCCTGCTGGCCTCTCTCCCCACATGCCTCCCCATCCCTGGCCTTCTCACACGCCCAGCGCATTCTTCTTAGAGGACCATAGTGTGTTAGGCGTGGAACCGGCCTCTGCTAAACGCTGCAGGATTTCCTCACAGCGCCGTGCCCAGGCAGTGTTTACATCTCTGTTGAATGCTGGTCGTGATAGGACAGCTCACTCCCCTTAGGCGGTAGGCTTAGTGGTCAATAATATGAGTGTTGGGGGTCACACTGACCCACCATCTACTGGTTGGGTCACGTCAGGCACATTTACCTAAACTTTCTGAGTCTCAGTTTTCCCCTTTGTTAAAATGACAACAAAAAAAATCTTTGTCACGGTGTTGTGCAAAGTCAGGGAGGTAACGCAAGGGAAGTGCTTATCACAGAGCCTGATGCTTTGTACATGCTCGGTAAGTGTTAGCTATTTTATTATTAACTCACGAGGCCGCCTTTGCACAGTTCTGAACTGAAATTGGCCTCCCAATAAATTGAAGAGGGCTTGGTTCTGCAGTCTCGAGCTACACAAAAGGCATCTAATCCCTCTTGCGTGGGATAACCCTTCAGATGTTTGAAGACAGCTTTCATGTTCCTTTTAAATCCTTTCTCCAATTTAGGTATCCCTAGTTTCATTACCTATTCCTCATATTTTTCATGCTTTCCAGGCCCCTTGACATCTAGGTCACTGTCCTTTGTACACACTTGTCAATGCTGTTCCAAAAATACGCTACATGGAAGTGAAGGTATAACTACAAATTTGGTCTGACCTGCCCAGGGTGCAAATGGGACTATATCGCCCTTGACTTGTATGCCATAAAACAGTCAAAGCCTCATTGGTGTATGTCAGTGTGTCTGTTTGTTGACGGATTAAACTTGGCGACCTGTGACCGACTAAAAACTCCTTGTTTTCACATGTACCTCTCAAGCCCGCCCTCATCATACTTGCCAAATTAATTTTTGAACTAATGCAGGATGGATGTTGTGTCTATTCAGTTTTGTGTTTACTTTAGCCCATACTTTATGTTGAAGAGCTATTTTTAATTTCATTATTTGAGTAGATAATACACTTCTATATTTAGAAATGAAAAAATATAACAGGGTAAACTGTGAAATGTTCCTAAGCCACCCCATCTGCCCAACCTTCTCTCTCCCCACATAGAGAGTGAGCAAGTTCTTAGTTTCTTATGGATCCTTTTGGAGTTTCCTTATGCAGCTACAAGCCAATACCAATCTTGGTTCTTGTATTTCACCTGCTTTTTACACAAACGGTGGCATGTGGAACACACTGCCCTAAAGCTTGCTTTTTTCACCTGACAATGTCTGGGATCCTTTTGAACTTTCAGTCCTTCATCTGACATATTTTCACATCTACCAGACGTGTGACATTTGTACATCGACGTCTTAATCCAAGCTGTCGATAGAAGTGTAGGGAGCTCAGAGGCCTGTCACCATGGATATGCCCCAAGCCGATGCTCACCCATAAATCAGCGTTGCTGTGTGTAGTCCTCTATGGTACCACCAGCAAGACTGATTCTCAAGCCATTGTCTGCTTCCTCTTCTCCAGAGTAATGCACAAATATATCAGATACCTCACTAAAGAACCAGGTGTGTAGAAGCTTCCTGATCTATCTGTCGAGAACAGTAGTGCTTAACTAGGGAAGATTTTTCCCTAAGGGACATTTGGCAATGTCTAGAGACATTCTTGATTGTCACAATCAAGTGTGTGAATTGGGGGAGAAGGGGCTTCTACTGGCATCCAGTGGGTGAAGGCCAGGATGAAGGAAGACATCCTACGGTGCACAGGGCAGCCCCCTTCCTTCCACCCACATGTGGCAAAGAATTATCAGGTCTAAGTGCCAACAGTGCCAAGATTGAGAAACCCTGATCTAGAACCTTACCAAAATTTAAAGAAAAAAAAATTTTTTAAAGCTTCATTGGCATTACCTGGTTTTGATCAATCCTTGCTGGTTCTTAATAATCACCACTTTTCAAAAGTTACGTTAACGTGAATTTATTTTTGGCAAGAGAGAATCCTCTGATTGAATGAAAAATCATCCAGACTCTCCAGTCTCATGTAGAGAGTCCCCAGATTCGGGGGACTGCTGCTCTCAGGGGGAATAAGTTCCTCCAGGGATGCCCTGTCCCATGGAGAGATCTCAGTGTAGGAATTTCCTCTCTAGTGATTTCTGTCTGGTCCCCCAGGACTGCTCATGTTCCTGGTGATGACTTCAGCCCTGCCTTCTCTCCCTCCCATGCCTCCTGTCCCAGCCACGAATGGCACGGAATCTATGGAAAGTTTGGAAATCATATGGAAATGTCTTTCCCTCTTTAAATGTGCCCATTTCTCATTTAGGGAGGTATCAGTGTCCCCAAATGAACATCTCAAAGACCTTGACAAATGGAAAATAAATAAATAAAACATTTCCCACACCTCTTTAGAGGACTTAAGTCTGAAGGGGATTGAGCTGAGGCATTAAAGGGGTTGTTGGTGTCCAGCAGGGCTGCCAGCCAGGTATGACCCGCCCCCATATTCACTGCGCTCCTACTGCATCCAAAATGCTCTCAGGGCCCTATTCATTCAGGGATAAGGAAAGCATGGACTCAGCTCCTGAAGAACGGACAAGAAGCAGCCTGTGCAGTGCAAAAGCATGAATGTGGAACAGATCTGCATCCAAATCCCACGGAGATGGGGAGATTGTGTTAATTAGACAGAGTCCTTAATGCCATGGAGTGGCAGTTTCTCCTCTATAAGAATGGAGATAGCAATAGCTATCTCACGGCCGGGAAAACAAAATGAGAACAAGCATCTGAAACGTCTCGTGCACACAGTAAGAAGCAAATATTGTAGCTATTATTAAATACTCCAGTATCCTAGTACAGAAATGAGACATGCAGAATCTGATAAACACTAAAGAAAGGCACAAAGGACTGTGGACACATAAAGGAAGAGCCGTTGAAGTCACTGAATGTGTTGTGAAAACACTGAACTTGGGACCGTTGGAAGACCTGGCTTTGAATCCCTCCTCTGTCACTCAGTAGCTGTGTAAACACAGATGCTTTGCTTCATTTCTCTGAGGCTCTGTTTTTTAACCTATAAAATGGAGATAATAGCACCTACCTAAACTGCTCAGATGTTTGTTAAATCCATGGTTGAGTTTTAATCAAGGAGACTTCTTGAAATAGATGGCATTTGAGCTGAGCCCTGAGGAATGAGGAGGATTTCATAAGGGCAAAAAGGACCAAGAAGACCTCTCAGGGTGAGATAAGAGCCGAGCTAAGAAGGGAGTCATGCATCATGAATATTTGTGGAACTCTCCAGGAACTTAAGAACATAAGCTTGGGGTATCAGACAGACCTTGATCAAGTCATCTAAGCTCTCTAAGCCTCCGTTTCTTTATCTGGAAAAGGTAACCTGCAAGGTGGATGTGAGTGTTCAGTGAGTGACGTATGAAAGCATTTAGCTCAGTGCCAGGCATGTGGTAAGTGCTTAGTGGACCGTCATTGTTGGACCTGTGGCTCGGGGCTTGATCTTGGGGCTGGAAGGTTCGGATGGGCCAGTCCTCAAGGGTCTTGTATCCCAGGTCAAGGAGGAGGCCAGTTGTTTGGGCAGCAGGAAGCCATTCCCAGCTTTCAAGAGTGACAGGACAGAGTTTTAGGTTCACGCTAGGTGATGATGTGGAGGGTAGGCTGGCGAGGAGGATGGCTAGAGGCAGGCCCAGGAAGCTGGGCTGCAGTTTAGTTTTTCCCAAGTCTTTATTTTGGACCCTGGAGCAAGCCCCAGAGACTCAGCAAGGCCCCAGGCTCACAGCTGGGCTGGGCTGAGGTCCTGGGGGAGTGAAGAGTTCCGGCCCCTCCCTGCCGGACTCTCTTCCACCACCCTCACCAGCCTCCCTGTGACAGCTGCGGCTCCCACCCCCAGTCCCTGTTTGGAGCAGTGATTAATACAGGTTTAAAATAATCTTTGTCTTCTCCCTTTGTCCGCCCCCAGCACAGTCGCTGCTCTCCTCCCATCCCCCCACCCCTCGCAGGCCACACCTCAGAAGCCAGTAGGGCAGCTTGGGCCTGGGGCCCTGGCTCGGGCCCTTCCCGCACTGTCACCACCGGAGCACACTCCAGACCCGGAGCAGACGGCACCCCTTCCCTGCCAGGCACCTGCTTGGCCCTGGACCCCACGGTGCTCTCTTCCCCAGGGTTGCCAGGAGAGACTGGTGGTGGATGGTCTCCCTCCTCACTAACACTGACCCCTAGCAGAGTCGGGACTTGGCCTGCTGAACTGCAAGCTGGATGCAGGAGGCCCTGCCTTCCTCCAGTGTGGAGCGCTGGTCACTTCTTTTAGACATATGTGGAGCTCCCCATGCCTCAATTTCCCCATTGGTCCTCTCTTCTTTTCCTTCCCAAAGAACTTTTTTTTTCATTTCCTCATTGATGCTTCTAAATTGGAGACGTGAATAATGTCATCCCATGAAACCGATGTAGAAAACCAAAACTCAGAGAGGCTAAGTGGCTTTCCCAAAGGTCAGAGTGAGCTCCAAAGCAGCACCCCATCTGTCCTGAAGAGGCCACCCACCTGCCTCCCTCCGAAGCTGCCGGGTCTCCGTACCTAGTCCTTCGGTCCACCAGGACACCAGGAACAGTCCTCACACTCCTCCTCTCCCCGGAATAAACCAGTAATTAACAGGCACTAGCCCCTCAGAGCCAGGCAACTGGAAGCTATCACAGCACTTCTGCCTGGCTCCAGCCACGGAGGTGAAGGCTCAGGGGAGGACATGCGGGCATGGATAAGGCAAAACAGCCGAGAGTGGATCGAAATGGATGGGATTGAAATGTCAAGTCGTGGGGTTAGTTCAAAGGGATGCAAAGATATCTAGTCTACCTCTCTTATTTTCCAGAGAGGGAAACTGAGGCCCAGAAAGGTGAAGGAGATCCCAGAGCCACACAGCTGTAGGATGATGATGGGCTGACCTCCAGGGCCCTGCTCTATGCCCTGCTGCAGAGGCCACCCTGGACTGCCACTGTGTCACGTGAGATATAGAGCCTGCCCTCACGGTTTCTCCCTCCCAGTGACATCAGAGGTGACGGCATGAAGAGAATTTGTTTTCTCACCACAAGTAGCCAGAGTCAGAGGGGATTAAGAAAGAAAGAAATGTGTCAGGTGTTGGGGGAAGCCAGCCTGGATTTGAACCTGAGAAAGCGGGACTTGCCTGGTGGTCCATTGGTTGAGAATCAGCCTTCCAGTGCAGGGGATGCAGGTTCAATCCCTAGTCGGGGAACTAAGATCCCACATGCCATAGGGCAATTAAGACAGTGCCGTAACTACTTAGCCCACACGCCACAACTAGAGAGAAGACTGCGTGCCACAGTGAAGATCCTGCATGCCACAACTAAGACCCGATGCAGCCAAGAATAAAATAAACAAAATTTTTTTAAAAAAAGAAAAAAATTAATTTGTTAAAAAACAAAAACAACAACAACAAAACAAGCAAACAAAAACCCTGAGAAAGCAAAGGAGAGAAACTGCGTGGGGGCAGCTGGTGGGCGCTTGAGCCACTGCAGCTCTGGGCAGGTGTTCACTTGGCTGCCAGGCTGAACTGTGCATCTTACAGCACAAAAGGCACTTTCTCTGCTCTGTCTGGTGGGAGAGCCGATGAGCTCACGCCTGTGCTCAGAGCTGACAAATGCCGAGTTAATCCCGGATCACTTGCTTGGGATTAAAAAAAAAGATGGGATGGAGGTGGGGAAATGTGTCACTTCGGGTAGGAAAGAGAGACAGGAGTATGTTTGATGGTCTGGATGAAGTCAGGCTAAATATTTAATGTTCTTGACAGAGACCTGGAGGGGGCCGTTTCTTTCTCTAAACAGTGACACGCAAGGCTCCTGAGCTGGGAGACGGAGGAGCCGGCAGCTGGAGAGCTGCTTCCAGCTGCCTCTTAAGGGAAAGGCAGGAGAGAGAGGAGGCCAAGTGAAGGATGCAACAGAGGATGTGGGAGCAAAGGGCCAGTACAGCCGGAGGCTGAGGGACGTAGGCGGCTGGGACCAACCAAGAGCTCCCTTTATTAAAAAAATAACGGTTCATTCTTTACATTCGGAATAAAAACCTGTTGTAATTACCTAGCAGTGGGAAAGCAATTTCCAAGCAGCTTTATTGTTCTGGTCCCCAACCAAATGTGCAACGAAACATCCACCCGGGAATAGCAGGAGCGAAGACACACGGCAGTAACTATGATATTTAAATGTTTCCACAGTAGAAATTTCAATAAGGTTTAAATGAACCATAAGCTGATTTCTCTCTGGATTATTTTTTTCTCCTCCTCTTTTATTACTTAAGACATTGTGCTCCTACACCATATTTCTGTGGCACTAGAAAAGAAATCCCAACAGGTAACTTCAAAACTTTGTTACCATTCTGAGCGCCTCTCTCCCAATCCATTTCCCAGAGGAGATGGGCACCCTTCATCCACCTGAGACATTAGCTGGGTGAGCCTGAGGCCACAGGGTCTCACCGCAGATCCCAAAGGTAACTGGGTGGATTCCACCCAGGCTGGCAGACACTTCTGGGCCCCCACATCCTCACTTGCACCTCTTGCAGCAGTGGTTGCCTGGTGAGAGTAGATAAGCTTGATCAAGACCATGTCTCAAGTATCCCTCTCCTGAGTCTAGGCCAAGCTGGGGTCCTGGCAGTGGATAATGTCTAAAATCAGAATGTGTAGCATCTTCCTGTACTACTGTCATATGTATCATTCTCTGAATACTGGGCAAGTTCTAGGTTTAGAGGGGGATACAAAGAAAGGTAAATTATTCCACCAATCTGTAAACATCTAATCATAGGTGAAATGTACACAGTGCTACTACAGGCAGGTAATTTACTAAGTTATATATATACACCTACATTTAATCCTCACAACAGCCTTAAAAGTGGTTACCACTACCATCATCCCAGGTTTCAGATGAGGAAACTGAGGTACAAGGAGCTTAAGTAACTTGCCCAAGATCTCATAGGCCGTAATGTCAGAGCTGGGATTGATCCAGACAGTTTAGCTCTGGCATAAATGCTGACCTTTCACTACCACCCTGCCTCGCCAGCCTGCCCCCAGGTTCACCTCCTCAGGTCTTCCTTGCAGAAACATTGACCTCTCTTGGAATGAAAGTACTGTATTTGAAATCTTCTGGACGAGCCAACACTGGAATAAGTGAAGCTTGTGGTGGTACCTTCCTCGGAGACCTAGAGAAACTTCAGGGACCACACCTCTGGATGAGAGTCCATCCTCCTGGAGGCAGGAAACTGGTAAAGACAGCCTTCTTGAATTCAACCATTGTCTTCCCAAGACAATACTTGCATCTGGACACCCAAGCGAGCTTCTCTTTGCAAGGCTGAGATAAAGCATGTTCAAACTCTCACACCATATGGTCCTTTTCAGCCCTGTAGCACATACAGAGCTGGGAAAGAATGAAAAGCTCTGTGCATGAACTTTAATTTCAAGCTTTGAAAAACAGGCCATATCTAGGAATATTTGGCCAGAGGAGTACCTTCATGCTGAGTTTCCTACTCAAGGCGGCATTTCAGGGGCCATCAGAGTATTCCCTGGAAGCCGAGAGGCCAGCATGCAAATGCATTGACTCAGAACCTTCTCTCACAGGCAGAAACCCAACCCATTACACTCCAAGCCAGGTCCCCAGCCATGAATATTTATGGTGCTTGCATTAGTCAGGGTTCTCCAGAGAAACAGAACCAATAGGAGATGTATATTTCATATAAGAAATTGACTTACACAATCAGAGAGGCTGAGAAGTTGCAAGACTGCAGCTGGGGAGCTGGAGACCCAGGAGAGCCAATGTGTAGTTCTAGTCTGAGTCCAAAGGCCTGAGGACCAGGAGAGCCAATGATACAAGTTCAAGTAGTAGAGCTGATGTTTCCATTGGAGTCCAAAGGCTGAAAAAGACCCATGTCCCAGCTCAAGCCATCAGGCAAGAGTTTCCCCATAATTTGTGGGAGGGTCAACCTTTTTGTTCTATTCAGGTCTTCAACTGATGGGATGAGGCCCACCTACATTAGGGAGGGCGATCTGCCTTACTCAGTCTACCAACTACATGTTAATCTCATCCAAGAACAGCCCCACAGACTTACCCAGAATAACATTTGACCAAATATCTGGGCACCCCGTGGCCCAGTCAAATAGACACAAAATTAACCATCACAGGGACTTTCCTGGTGGTCCAGTGATTACGACTATGAGCTCCCAATGCAAGGGGCCTGGGTTCGATCCTTCGTCAGGAAACTAGATCCCACATGCATGCTGCAACTAAGAGTTCGCATGCCACAACGGAGAACCTGGTGCAAACAAATAAATATAAAATAAATAAATAATTTTTAAAAAATTAACCATCACAGCATTGCTGCCTTCTCTACCCCTTGCCCTCCAACTGTTGTTCTAGGAGGCAGGAATGTGGGGAGAGTGCTTAGAGCATCCTATTAGCTCCACTAATGAGGCTGCCCTTTCCGCTGGCCTCCTACATCTGTTGCCTTTGGCAGCTGGCTGTGCAGGTTAAATTACCAGTACATGACAGTGGGAGTGCCTCACTTCACTCCTTACCCCCTTTTTTTCCTCCCAGGACCCCATACAACCAGAGAAATGGAGCAGAGAAGCCAGGGATGGGGAGAAGGGCCCACACATGGGTCCTTCTTGTCTGTGACCTTGGGCCTCAGCCCTGGACACCCTGGATGGGCAGATGGTAGAATGGAAACAGAGTGCCCATGTCTCCCCTTTGCTCAGCATCTGAGCGCATGCTGACTAGCAAGCCTCGTATCTTATTAGGCATAATAAGCCCATATTGTGGCTGGCAGGAGGGAAGCTCATTTCACACTCTGGGAAATGGGATCCGGCAAAGAGGCAGGAAGAGGTTTCATGTACATGCTTCTCTGCCTGCTAGTCTGAAACTCGGCAGTGGCAACAAGCCAGAGGGGATGAGTACAAGCTTCCCTTTCCAGTAATCCAGAGGTGAGAGAGCACTGAGGTTCATGTGGGGGCTTTTGTCCCAGGTATACCTTGTCCTCCATCTACCAGCTGTGTGACCTTGGGCAAGTCACTTAACCTTTCCTTGTCTCAGCTTCCTCATTTGAAAAAAAAAAAAAATGAGAATAATAACACCCACTCCATACGATGGTTCCTGTGAGGATTAGATGAATTCATTTATTTATAGATGAATATATATGTGGCTGAAAAAATACCTGGCTCCTTTGCAGCAACATGGATGGCCATAGAGATGATCACACTAAGTGAAGTAAGTCAAACAGAGAAAGACAAAGATCATATGATATCACTTATGTGCGGGATCTAATAAAATGAAAAAAAAAGGAAACAAATGAACTTATATACAAAACAGAAACAGACTGACAGGTATAGTAAACAAACTTATGGTTACCAAAAGGGAAAGCGGGGAAGGGATCAATTAGGAGTTTGAGATTAGCAGATACAAACTACTCTATATAAAATAAACAACAAGGTCCTACTGTATAGCACAGGAAACTATATTCAATATCTTAAACTATAATGGGAAAGAACCTAAAAAAAGAATATATGTGTGTGTGTTACATATATATATGTAACTGAATCACTTTGCTGTACACCAGAAATTAACACAATACTGTCAATCAACTATACCTCATTAAAGAAAAAAAGCCTGGCTCTTGGTGGGGCCTCAATACATGTTAGCTATTATTAATACCCAACAGCCTCCTTTTGCTTCCTGATATTTGGAGAATGAGTTTTCTCCTAGTGGAATATCTACAGCAGATTTAAAGTTCTAGGCTGGCTCTCTGCACAGCCAAACGTGTGCCCTGAGGGAATGAACTTACCCTAAGAAGAAGGTCAAGAACTCTTTCCCACCGCCCACATACCATGAGGCCGAGGGTCAACGGCCATGGGTTTAGTGAGTTTGGGGATACTCCACAAGAGCCTCCATTATCACACCTCTCTCCTGGTGTGGATAATTGAAGAATGGTTGTGCATCTCTGATACACAAGATAGAACTATATCTGTGTCTTGCTCATAATAACCCACTCCCTCCAGGCTCCTCCCAGCCCTGAAGCCCTGCATAGTCTTCTAGGGCCTTCCTCACTGGCTATGATCATGTCAGAAGTAAATGATCTACTCCCCTCCTGCAGGCAACTCAAAGTGTCTTCTCCCTGCTTCCCCATCCCCAGGCTTCACCCCCACTTCTCCAGTGTGTGCACATAGATGTACAAGAGCTGAAAGTATTGGGGACACTGGTTTGATGCAGTTTCAAGCATCTTTTGGATGCAGGCGAAGTGGAGACAGGGAAACCTCTTCCCAACACCACTAGAGATCAGTAGTACTCTAAACAAAGACAACTGGTCAGGCAAGCACACTGCCTGGCACATAGTGGGTGCTTTTCTAAATGCATTTGACTGAATGAGTGAATGAATGGATGATGGAGCTCTCGGATAGGAGCCCAATCGGTCCATGTAAATGTGGAGCCATCCTACCTGGAGACAGAAGGATGGCGAGGAGCCCTGGGAGCCAGTCTTGCTGGGGGAGTCAGGACCAGGGAGTGGCTCTCCTCCCCCACCTCCAGGCAGGAAACACAGCTCCAGATTCTCTTCTCTCTTTCCCTCCTCTTCTTGCTTCTCCTACCTTGGGAAGAGCATGGTCAGAAGAGGGAGAATAACTTCTGTCCCTTTCCCTACCCCTAGCTTGTCTGAAAATAGTAACTATTCCCCAAATCACCTTTCTTTGACTCAGAATCTAAGTCCAGTGAGTATTTTGAAGCAGATTGAACCTACCTGGTTTTGTTTTGCTTGAGCTGGAGTTAAAATCCACTCACCGTTCCTCCAGCTGAAGTCAGGGCAGATAGCCTGGAAGCAGAGGTGCCAGGTAGAGTGGGCTTGCATCGTGAGATTAAAATTGATCTAAAGAGGGCCTAGGGAGGTGGATTAGCCACATACTGGGCCAGGGCCAGAGAAGCTCCCTAGCAGTGTGGAGTAGCTCACAGGCACTCAGCAAAGCCACTCACGTGGCTTGTCTTGAATCAATTCCATGTGGTGGCTCCTGGAATTATGGAATGTCCTAGCTGAAAAGGACCATTTTACAGGTATGGAAACTGAGGCCCAGACTGGTGAAGGGACTTGTCCAAGGGACAGAACAAGTCAGGGGAAGGGCAACTGGTGCACTTGGAAATGTCAGCTTAGTGGATTTAGCCCATGGGCTGTCAACTTGACCTAAGGAAGAACCAGACACTTGGGGGCCAGTTTCCCTGCTGGGTGAATAGTGAACTGCCTCAATCTGTGTGTTCCTGAGCTTTCCCGCCACCTCTGGTACCTACATCCTAAACAGAGAAGGCAAACAGCAGACAAGCCCGCCAGACCTGTTTCTCTGCTCCCTCCATGAGCATCCATCAGCCACAATTTCATGTTGAATGGGGCTGTGAGGAACTTCAAGGCCGAGATTATTACATTTTGTACATTACCCTTCTGCCAGAGAGCTAAAAATACCCTCCTGGTGGTTGCTAAGGGCAGGTCTAATGGTTTTCCTTAGAGGAAAGAATGGGATGCTAGTTTCTCTGAACCTGGAGGCTCCCTGTCCAGGGAATGAAGATGTGGAAATTGTTGGAGCTGGCTGTAGAGCATCCCTGGGGGAGGGGAAGCTAGGGACAGCCGCAGAATTCACTGCTCCCCAGTGTCAGAGAGAATCTCCAGGGACTGGTGCCGGCAAGGTTGAAGGAACACAGCAGGGGCTGCAGCTCCCACGGAGAATTCTTCCTGATCTGCGGGCTCCCCTCCCCTTGGAGTCTGACTTTCTGAATTTTTATTCTTGGAAACCTCACTCTTTCATTGGCATAGAATGGCCAGTCCTTAAAGTAGCACCTACAGGCTAGATATTTTAAAGGTGAAGGGATTGATTTCGGGATATGGAGCAGGGGCTTGGGAGGAGCTCACCTGCCTCACTAGAGACCTGATGATGGCTTTCTAGGGTGTCTCTCAGTTGATAAGTTGAAAACAGACTTACAAGCATACAGCCACCCCAAGACTGCCCATCTCCTCTCACCTGGCCTAGCGCTCACTCTGAATACAAACATAAACCTTTGAATTTATTTTTAAACCACAACTTCAGGAGTCCTAAATCCAACCAAGAGACTTGATCTCCCCTGAGGGATCATCTTGGGGACCCACACATTGTAGCCACATCTCCTGAGACAGCTTCGATGCCTTCCTTTGGAAAGGTGTCCAGCCCCAGGTCACGGCAAGCCCACATTGCCACTCTGGAACCAGGATGTCTCCTCGGGACATTTGGCTCATTTTCTGGAGGCTGTTGCCATGGTTTCATCCTTCTGATTACCTTGGACATTGACATTCATATGAATTTGCCTTTCCTGGCACAGGCTGATGAGTGGCCCTGGGAGGTGGGAGAGGCGTTGGTTGCCTGGTGAGGGAGGCTGGCCTGGAGCGAGATGTTTGAAGCCTGTGTTCTAGCAGCTCACACAGGAGAGGCCCTGGGGGCTAGCTGGGTGGTGCTGTGCCACCTGGCTGTCAGCGGGTGCCTGGCTGAGGGCTGTGTGCCCGTGAGAAGAAAAGGTCCGTGTGTCCTTGTTGGGGGGGGGGGCGGGGGTTTCTCATGCTTGTTTTGCTCAGGGGAACACTGTTGAGCTCGCCCCTTGCTTAGGTGATGCTCACAAGTGGAAAGTTCACCTTCGACTACTTTCCTGGAAAAAAAAAAAAGAAGGAAGTGGGAAAACAAAGCTTTATGAGTAAGAACTATACGACGGTACTTGCCTCACTACACTTCGCTCTGGAATGCTTTCTGCTGTCACTAAAAATCAATCGTGCCCTCCCCAGGTGGAGACTTGCCCCCTCGGTAGAAGACAGGCACTTTAAAGAGCAGGCACGAGGCTGCAAAGGCAACTCCCCTCCCCAGAAAGCACTTGCCGAAGTGTCTTAAGCAAGGCAGCAGCTCCGTCGCAGGCTGAGGATTTTGAAAGAACAGCACGCTTGAGTGTGTACGTTCTCAGATGTTTGTTAAGACGGCCCCGCGACCTGCGGCTCCTCCGCGTTGGTTTATGCGGAAAGAGGGGGGAGAGCAGTGGGGTGATCCCCTCGAAACGACAGATAACCAAAAACGCACTGTTACGGGACGTCAAATGTGTGGTATGATATATGGATCGCATACATCTCTTACAGCGTGTTTGCCTTCCTGATGAGGTGTTGCTCCAGCCGATATGGAAATGAGCGGGCCGGCTGTGAGCGCGCACCAATTAATGGCTGGGTCAGGCTGTTTGGGAGCTTTTTGGGTGTGTGCAGCAACGGCGAAAATCTCAAGGGATTTAACGTTTTCTACAGACAACGTGCCCAGTGTGTAATCCACCTGGGTGTAATTGAGTGTTGGCTGCAATCAGATTCATTAGTAGCTTAAGAATTAAACCTACCCTCCCATCCCCACCCCCTTCCAGTCATTCTGCGTTTTCCCCTGTTCCTGCCAGATAGTTCATGAATCTTGAGTAACGGGAGGCTGCCAAGCAGGCAGCTTTGCATCCGTGGCAAGGGGGCTAATCTATATTCTCATGTGAACCCGACTTCCCAGTGAATTTCAATAACTTGGAAATGGGCATTTGGCAGCTGGGAAAGAGAGGCATGATAAGTGCTCAGAACAAGTCTATAATAAGCATCTGTTTAAAAGAGACCTCTCCAGCCAGATGCCCTGGGCCTGGTGGGGGCCCTGGGCTGGGGCTGCAGCTGCGCATTAAAATACACTTAGTCTGTCTTCCCGGATGGAGGGAGCAGCATTGCTTTCCCTGTGGAATGGATCTAGCCCAAACAGGCAGTTTCTTATTCACAAAGCAGAAGTTCCAAGCCAGACTTCCTTCTGCCCACAATCCCCTGCCCCCAAGTGGGTCTGCTGGTTTAAGACTCTTTCCTTCAGAAGTCTTTACCTAGTAATTCCTGCCACCTGTCATATCATGCATGCCTGCTTTGTATGCTCCTAGGCAGGCCCTCCTTAGGAGCGCGTTGCCACCTCTGCCCCGGCTAGGCTTGCGTCTCCTTGAAGACAGGGTCTATTCTTACTTGAGTGCTCTCATCCTTTGCACCCCCACCCCGCCCCCTAACGCACGTGGCTCTTGGAAGAGGGCAGGGACAGTTCAAGGTAACACAAGCTGGGACACTGCACAAAGGGACAGTGTCAGGGGTGGGTGGCCCGGCACTGGATCAGCGTCCTTACCTGAAGCTTCACGGGACACTGGGAGCCAAAGAGGGATAAGCTAGGGAGAAAACTGATCTTCAGACTCTGGGAAAACCAAATGCAGCTTCAAGTCCAAAGGCTCAGAAGCAGGACCAAAATTCAGTCTGCAGAACCATGAGCTGAGAGTTGGGAAGAGATAGCATCAGAGAAAGAGCAATGCCTAACACTGCTTCTGGCCCAGAGGAAGTCCAGTCTGTAGTTTTTGAATGAATTAAGGAAACAACGAATGGGGAAGAGGATTCAGATTGATCGCTAAAGCATTTCCCCTTATGAAGCTGGTGAGCGTGCTCATTGGGTCCATGGGAGTGGACAGGCTAATTTTCTGAGGTGCAGTTGGTCATAATGTGCTCTCTTATGGTCTCTTTTCCAAGAATCCCAGCTCAAAACTCTATAAATGTGTTGTTGATTTATTGTCCGGCACTAAGATTCCTTGTTTCCCATTACCTCTTACCCTCACTTCCTTTAGTTCACCCTAAAGTTTTGCTCCCCTATGATAAAAAAACAAACACCCTTCCCTCTCAAAAAAGAAGAGCAAGTTGCCCCAGCCTTCTCGAGTTTCTTTCCATGACGTTATAAAAAAGTCTTCACGCCAGCATTTCCCAAAATGTGCCTTGTAGAACATGTTCCATACAATGGTCATGGTAAATGGTTTGTAGGTCAAATAAATCTAGAGCACATTGGATTTCACAAAACTAAACAAGCTTCTTCAGTACAGGACTTCTCAGTCGTCAATATACTCATCTGCATTCCTAAAAGAGGAAGTGCCAAATTTACTTAACCTCAGAGCCTTTTTACGTCGTGCTTCTTGCAGAACTGGAGTTCTGCACTTTGGAAATCTACAGTCTTTTCCTTTCTGCTATTTTCTTCAGTGCCCTGGTTCCCTTATCTGTAAAGTGGGAGATAATAATAGTACTCACCTCATAGAGTAGCTGCGAAGATTAAATTCATTCATTCATGTAAAGTGTTTAGAAAGTGCTTGGCCCTTAGTAATCATCAAATACAGAGTTTCGTTGTTTTTACTAGTGTTTTTATGATGACTATCTGTGGCTCTCTTTAATCTAGCTCTTGCCTTGACCACTCCACCCAACTCACTCCCCTGATAGTCACTGATCACTTCTCAGGCCCCCCAAGTCCAGCGGCCTTTTCCTGTTCCTTCTCTCCTGGCCTTTGTGAGCATTTGGTGTTCTGTTCAACTTTCCCTAACACAACTTTCCCTCCCTCCTTGTGCTTCTTTCCAGCCGCTCTCTCCTGTTGTCCTTCTGCTCTTCTGGCCATTGCTCCTTTGGTTCCTCCTTTCTTTTCCTTTACAAACTTAGGTTTTACTCAAGAATGGCTCTTTTTTGCTCTTTTTCAATACTGTCCTTAGGAGATCATATCCAAATTCAGAGCTTCATCTGCTAACCTTAGTGAAGACAGATGGTACCCCAATTAATTTCCCATCCATCCCCAACGTCTCTCCTGAACTCCATGCTGTCCATCTTTTCCAACTATGTGTTGGACATCTCAGCCTTAATTCCCTCCAACCCTCAAACTCATTGTTTCCAGAGCTGAACTCATAGACTGACCTGTTTAACTTTGTTCTTTCTTTCATGCTCCCTGTTTCTCTCAGTGACACAGTTGTCCTCATCACCACCCAAGCTTGATTCCTCCCCGTCTCTTGCCAGGTCCTACCAAGTGGGCTGCCATCTTGCTCTGAACTCCATTTCCTTGTCAGCGTTTTCTCTGCCTCTCCCATGATTCACTCCTTCATTATGTCTTCATCGCCTTGACCATCATCGCAACGTCTTAACTGGTGTCTCAATCATAGTCTATTTTACACTGTGCTTCTAGAATACTCTTCTATGAACCTATTTTCATCATCTCATATCCTGCTTGAAAACATTCAGTTCCTCCCTACTACCGACAGAACAAAGTCAAGACCCAAGGCCTTTTATGATATAGTCTCAGCTCTCTTTCTGATCTTGCTACCATGACATCTCTTCACAAAACCTTCACTATAACCTAACAGATTTCTCAACATGCTCACATATGCCCTGCATTTTCCTCCCCATCTCAGTTGCTACTTCCTTCATGAAGCCACAGTTGCTCTTGGTAGATAGTATCTTTTCTTATTCTGATATCCCTACTAGAGGTTAGGACAAGATCCATGCCTGATTCATCTCTGTCTCCCATCCCACATACACTTTGCATAGGATAATAGTCTAATAGGTATTTGTTAAATGAACGAATTGGTGTATTGATGATTGGAAGGATGGTTAAGTGGTTGGATGGAGGCCACCTCTTTCTTCTTCTTGTGTCTTTTTTTCTTTCACTAAGTGCAATTCTGTGTACTATCTTACAGAAGACACCCCATAGCACCATACTCATTGGCTTACATGGCTGCCATTCCAAATCTTGAATGTGGTGCCCCCCCTCCCCTGATCAAACCCCTCTTAACAAGGTACCCTAGCTGAAAGCTCTCCTCTGAATGCCTGATACCCATGTCTTCAAAATGGTACTGACACCAGCTGGCCCTCTAATTAAAGACATAAGCTTTTATTATCCCCAGTAATTTCCTTCAGTGTCAAAGTGACCATCTCTCCTCTTAATTCCAGCTCAGTCTGAGTTTGTGACACAGGGACGTTAGTGCCCAGCATCAGAATGAGTGGAGCCAAAATCAGGCTGGCAGGACTTCCCTGGTGGCACAGTGGTTAAGAATCTGCCTGCCAATGCGGGGAACACGGGTTCGATCCCTGGTCTGGGAAGATCCCACATGCCTTGGAGAAACTAAGTCTGTATGCTACAACTACTGAGCCTGTGCTGTAGAGCCCGTGAGCCACAACTACTGAGCTCGTGTGCCACAACTACTGAAGCCCATGTACCTAGAGCCCGTGCTCTGCAACAGGAGAAGCCACTGCAATGAGAAGCCTGCACACTGCAAGGAAGAGTAGCCCCCACTCGCCACAACTAGAGAAAGCCTGCACGCAGCAATGAAGACCCACCCCAATAAATAATAGAGTTCTCTTTAAAAAAAAAAATCAGGCTGGCTCTCAGTGTCCATCATGCCCAAGGCCCCTCAACCAGGATTCCCATAGCCAAGAATCTTCACAGTGAAGCCTGTGACCATGGTCTGCTAGGAAATTGTAGATGTTTATTTCTGAGAAGTAAATTTAGCATCTGGTAAAAAATATGAAATTGTAAAAGTGACTTTTGTGATCCTTCCAGCTGTGGTTTGAAATTCCCATAGCTACCAAGAGGCAGGGAAAACACTAAGAAGAGGACATGCTCTGGAAACAAGCTACCAGATCCAAGCACTAGAGTAGTCAGGGCCCAGCCAGGAAAAAAGAAGCCACCCTAGGTGTTTCAAACAGAGGAGATTTAATTCAGGGAGTTGGTGGGAGAGGTGGAAGAGCAAAAAGGGACACTGAAGTGACCCAGAGATAACAAAGGCAAGAAGCAGCTGCCGTCTCTAGGATTGGGAGGGTAAGAGGGGAGAGTTACCAGAACCTGGAGCTCAGAGGAGCTGGTGCTCGAACCTCTGAATTGAGGGTACCATCTGGCTGCTGCTGGTCCCCAAGGGAGCAAAGAGGTTGGTTCTGAAATGCCCAAAAGAGTTAGTGGCTGGAGCCAAGAGCCCCTTCTGGAGTTACACTAACAGGAGCAGGAAAAAATCAGGAAAAAAGTCCCCTCCTCCCTTCTTCCTGCTTTCCAGTCTCCTTCTAATGCCTCCTATCCATAAGCCTCATAGAAAGCCAGTTATCAAAGGAGGCCATGGAGTCTAGCTTAGAATAGAGAGGAGGAGATGGTTGAAAGTATAGCAGTAGGTAAATCACTGCCATAACTCTTTGCCAGGTCTGTAAGCGTCATCAAATGCCTTATCTTCTCTGTGCTTCAGTTTTCTCATCTTTAAAATGGGAATAGCAATCATACCGCCTTCATAGGATCTTTGTGAGGTTTACATGACCTAATCCATAGAAAGCACTTAGAATAGTGCTTAGTACATAGCAAGTGCTCAAAATTTTTACCTGTTATTATTCTACCAGTATGTATTTCAGTTAATCTTTGCTTCCCATCCTACTTGTCCCAATGACACACAGTATACAGTTATCCTTGATGTTGATTTGATACAAGCACTAAGCACTTTATTTCAGTGCCTGACTCTGTGTGTGTGTGTGTGTGTGTGTGTGTGTGTGTGTGTGTGTGTGTATGTTCATTCTTTGGGGAGGGAGTTTCAAAAAACAAGTACAGATTTTGGAAGATGTGAATTCCAAACTTAAATCCATAGATTACCAGCTGTAGGTTAATCTCTGTGAATTCCAAATGTCCTCATCGGTAAGAGCAGGCTACCACTACCTACTTGCAGTATTATTAATGACATGATATATGTGGAACTGCCTGGCAAAGGGTCTGGCACAAGGTCGATGTTCACTGTGTTGTTTTCACTCCTCTCTTTCTTCCTGGCTGAGCACATAGGGCCATGCATTGCTTGGAGCCTTGAGCTTTGAGCTCTCTGCTCATTATGCAGCTGGGCCAATGTTGTGTGCAGCTGGGCCAATGTTGTGTGCAGACAGGCCCTCACAAGAACCATCATGCAGATTATGGAGCAGAGTGAAAGAGATCCAGGAGTGGTCAGGACAAGACTTGGCTTCATAAAATTTGAGCTCTGGTCCCATCTCTGCCTCCTGACCACTCAATGATCCCTTGTTCATTTTTAGTCTTAGCTTTTATTTCTCTGTTTTCAGTCTGTAAACAGGGACTACAAGGTCCCTCGAAGAAAATGTGGGCTAGTATATGTAATGTGGCCATAGCCCCAACTCATTCAAGATCCTGTAGTGACACTGAGGATGGAAGAGGGTGAGATGTTGCTGTGACAATGGGAGAGAGTCCAGGCTGGTGGACAATTTTGGAATGAAGGTTAGGGGTCCTAGAGTCCCAGGGATTCTAGATATTCTGTTTCTGTCTGATCACTCTAATAGCTTGCATATTTCTGTGTCTCATGGTCTCACTTTAAAAGGTCTGCACTCTAGGAATGCTAAGCAGACTTTTTAGAGAGGAAAGATTACAATAAGGAGAAAGAAAGGGGGAAAGGAGGGTTCTGATTTCAGTCAGGTACAGTGGGCATCCTGCTGTGCGAGGGCCTGCAGGTGAATGGCTGGCTTATGAACAGGGACCAGCATGGGGCTTAAGAGCGTGGGCTTTGTGGTCAAGGAATCCTGGATTTAAATCCTGGCTCTCTGCTTAGTATGTTTGACTCTGCAGTAAAACCACCTAAATTCCCTGGCCTCAGTCTCCTCAACTGTAAAATGGGAATTATCCTTAAAGGGTTATTGCAGAGTTTAAACAAAATCATGTGCTTTAAACACTTTAGCAGAATGTTTGGCTTATAGTAAGTGCTCAATAAATGATAGCAGTTGTTATAATCAGCCACTTAAAATAATAAGAGCAATGACTTACAGAGAGCTTCCTGCGCCAGGCACTCTGCTAAGTGCTTGAGGGACCTTACTCATGGAGATCTTGTAACAGTCCAGTGAGGTGGATGCTGGGATTGTCCCCATTTGACACGAGGCTCCATGACACAGAGCGTTGAGCAGCTCCTTCAAGGTTACACAGCTCGTGTACGTTGGAGCCAGAACTGAAACATTTGTCTGACACCATAACCTGTGCTCTTACCACTGAAACAGTGTCTATTACAGTGGTAGGGTCTTCACTGTGCGCAGAAGGGGTTTCTTCAAAGTTCCTTACAAAACATCCAGAATTATCCTATTCATCTTTATCAAGGTGCCAGCAGTGCTTTCACTGGCAAATCTGTTCTTTAAGTTTTTAAAAGTTTTTCACTTTTAGAGGTGCACATTACCCTGGCAGGGGGGGAAGTAAGTCTCAAAACCTAACATTTTAGCAAGTTCTGCTTTCCAGCACAACAAAGAGAGTCCCAACGGAGAGCACAGACCCCATCCCTCCACCACCCCCACTGCATGGAAATGGCAGTGAGGGGTGTTCCCATAGGGGAGAGGCATGCTTTGAGGACCCTAAGGCTCGCTTTCCTTCCAACTTCACAATCTCACCCAGTTATGACCCAGGATTGGGATGCTCAGCATATTCAGAAAATATCCAAAACATGTCGATCTTAGAAATCTATCCAAGAGAGTTTTCCATTTTCAATAAATCCTAATGTGAGCCTTCCAGCTCCTAAAGGGCTATGTTTAGTCCTAGTTAGATCAACAGACATGCATTGAGCACCTACCTGATGCCAGACTCTGGACCCAACTACATAACATGCCTTAACTCACCGGATTTTCTACCTGGGGATGTGCCTAGAAGATGAAGGGCAAGAGGGTATATGGTCAGATGGCTGAAAGTGACCATCTACTATAGGTTTACAACGGGCCAGGCATTGTTCTAAGCAGTTTACTTGTATCAACTCATTAGTAACTATTACTATCCCCTTTTTACAGATGAAGGAACAGGGGCACAGAGAACTTAGGTAACTTATCCAAGGTCACACAGGTGAGTAAGTGGCAGAGGCAGGGCTTTAAAGCAATAAGGTTTTTAAAAAATAAGCCCACGTAGGAATCTTTCCATGATATACATTTAAAAGATTGCAGTGCCCTTCAAAGGGCTTAAGGGTTTCCTTGGGAGACTGCATACTTAATTCAATGGTGCTGGCATTGCTAACTGGTTTTAGGATACCTCTTTGGAAATAACTATCAGAACCAATTTAGGAATTAAACAGGAAAGTCAGCCTTAATACATTAGAGTCACACCTTGTTTTTGACCTGAAATAGCATTGCTCAGCTTCTCAGCCACAGTCGTGTGTGTGTGTGTGTGTGTGTGTGTGTGTGTGTGTGTTTAAAGAAACAAACAAAATTAAAGAAACAACATAGAAAAATAAAACAGTATCCTCTCAATTTTACCTTCAACTGCTCTAAAAAATAAAATCTATTTAAAAATTTTTAAACAAAATTAAAATAGTCAAAAGTATTTTATTCAAAAAATAATTTGCATCCACAAAATAAAGAATTTTTGTAATTGAAAACATATAAATAATGTCTTTAGAGAACCTCCCAAAAAAAAGAGCCCAAAACTTTTTTGAATAATAGCAATATAATTGGAATGGGTTAAAGCTGCTAGAATCTCTACTATGGAATAATCTCTTTTGGATACATCATTTCTATGTTATTTTAAAGATACTCATTTACAATAACACTTAAAATTCCCCAGGACCCTGCCACAGTTAGCACAGATATGCAGTGTTCAAGTGGGACACATCCTTGACAAAATCCATGCTGGTTCTCTCTCTGTGTAGCTCTGACCCCTTTGGTTATCATTGGAATATAACCAGAGACCAGCTTTCTCCCTTCCTCCCTTGCCTTTTTTCAAGGTCCTTATAACAAAGGAAGATATTCTTAATCAGTACCCACTTGCAACTATGGTTTGGTTTGAGTAACTTAAGGCAAGACTTTGGCAGTTCTTTGAATTATTGTGTTAGGAAGTCATTGTGTGATTAAATGAGATAATATGTATGAAAGCAAGGGGCAGAGTATCTGGCATGCAGTGGGCAACTCAATAACAAATTGAATTTATTATTGCCATAATAAGGAGTTTGTGACTATAACAGCTTAAAGTCAACATGGTTCACCTGCGTATATCTGTTAGGGCCTTAGAATTCAGCACCACGGCCAAGGCTGTTTTCAGATCAAGAGGAGGGCACTTTAAGCCCAAGAAGGGTTGTTGAATTTCTGGCTGTCCCTGACACATCATCACCACCACCCCATATCTGTCTCCTATTTCTCCTACTTCCTGTCCCCTGTTTTCTCCTATTTTTACCCCTCCCTATCTGTCTGCAATTTCATATTGTGCCTCTACTGCACGTGAACATTCTCTCTGACCATTTTGTCTCCTATGTCTTTCTTTGCCTTTCTTTCCCTTTCCCTCCACCGCCCCCTACAAACACACAGACAAACATGCACACTATTCTATTACTCCTTGGAAAATCTTTGCCCTTCCTCCCAATGAGCCCTTCCATGAGGTCAGGGCTAAGGACTGTAGTGAGTCATTCTGAAGGTCATGGTTTGGGAAACTGCCTGACCTTGCTGAGTCAGGAGCTCCTCCTGAGATGCCTCCCACGGTCCAAAAACTGTCCTAGTGGAGGCAAATGCTGCAGCAGCCAAAGAGGATTTGGGCCTGGGAGGATGGGGAGAGTTAGGCAAATACTTTCAAATTACATGAAAGGAACTCTGGGAACAAGGAAAGTCTCCATTTTTTCATCTTTGTTTAGCTCTTAAAAGCCAGATAACTGGGTCCTACTATAACATCAGAATTTACATTTTACTGAAATACCAACAAAGTGGAAAAATGAATAAAAAATGAAAATTGTCCACATCAAACCAGTTTCTTGAGAAAGGAGGATTTCTACCTGTGGTTTAGGGTCCCAGTAAAAGACCTTCTCAAAAGCCAAAGGTAGAAAATACCCCACAGAAACCTTAAGGTACCCTCCACTGCTTCCCCAAAGTTGGTTATCTGGGCCTGATGAAAGTACTGTTCCTCAGTGCTTATCAGTGAGTCCTGCATGGGATGGAGAGAAGAATGTGTGTCTTCTCCCCAGTCCAGCCCTCTGACAGCCACACTTTCCACCACAACTAACTCCCACGCTAGCCATCCCCAGCTTTTCCAAGGTGGAAGTCTTTCTGTAAAATTCTTTCTCTCTTCTGTTCCCCATATCGGCCAAAGTTACACCCATTCCTCTCATCACCCAAGGCTGCAAGTCACCCTAGGCTCTATTCTTTCTTCCCCACTTCACCCCTAATTTTAATTATCATTGAATCCAGCCAACCTTACCTCCTCAATATCTCTCAAACCACTCTTCTTCTACCTAGACCCACTGCCACTTTTTAGTTAACCTTCTCCTCATTTTCCCCCTGGATTATTTCAGCTGTCTTTTTGATGGTCTTCCTGTTTCCTGCCCCATTCACCTTCCAGAACAACCTTCATTTTTTATTTCTAAAACATAATTTGGTTCTGTTGCTGCACTGCTTAAAACCCTCTAGATGTCCCATTGCATGCGGAACCAAGTTCAAACTCTTCATCATGGACTTGCCTCTCCAACCTCTTTGCCCACTGTTTGCCCTTGAAACCCTCCAGAGCAATGAATGACTGTTCTCGAAAGCACCGTGTTATTTAATGCCTGTGTCTTTGCATATGATGTTATTTCTCCTTGTCCTCCCAGTGGACTCCCATTCATCCTTCAAGACTCAGTTTGAGTGCCTCCTCCTTGGTGAAGAATTCCTGCTTCCTCAAACTTTCCTTTGTAATCAATCCCACCTGAATGCTTGGTTTAAATTCTTATCTAGACCATGAGCTGTTTTTATCTATCTCTGTTTCCCACATTATGTCTGTCTGACACATAGTTGTTGAAAAGCATTATTTGATGAAAGAATGAACTTGTAATTAGACAGTCTGGGTGACCTTGAACATGTCACATAACCTGAGACTTAATTTTCTTTGTCTATAAAATGAGGACACTAATGTCTACCTTGCAGGGTTGTTGTGTGGATTTTATGAAATAAAATGTGTAAAGCACTTAACCATGCCCAGCCCATCATAGCAACTCAATAAATGTAGTTTCCATGTCCTTTTTCTTCTCCTCCTTGTTATAATTCTGTTCTAATAAAAATAGGCAACAACAAAAGAGAAATCCCAAATGCCCAATGCCAAGGTACCTGGATGGGGACAGTCACCTATTGCCCATCTAACAGGAAGAATGTCCTCACACCTCAACCCCTCATGTCACCGAAGATCAGCCAGCCCTGGGCAGTGTTAGTGAAGGATGTAGATCAGTGCTAGGATCTGGCAACCTCTGAGGACTGACCACAAGTCAGGCATTATGCTTTACCTGTAATAACTCATTCAGCTCCACAATGACCATGTGAGGGTGAACTGTTACTGTCCCCATTGTACAGACGAAGAAACTGAGACAAGTGAGGTTAAGGTCATACATTTAGTAGTAGAATAAGGATTGATGACTCCAAAGCCTGTTCTCTGAATTCCTACACACTCCTGTCCAACACTGATTAAGGATGTTGCAAGACATAATCGCCCCAAATCCATGAAAGAGCAGCCCCTTTGGTTTCTGAGACTTGGTGAGACAAGTCTGTACTAGAAGTTAAGGTAAACCCCAGTGGCCTCCTTGCTTGATTTCTAGCTTCTCATTGTAATATTTATCATGATAATTATTAGTTGGTTTATCTTACTAAGAAGGGGAAGGCTTTCCAAATTCCTAAGCGTTTGGGACATTAGCTTATAGCCAGTCACCTGTCTTTTATAAATAAAGTTTTATTGGAATGTGGCTACTTTATTCATTTATATATTGTCTATGGCTGCTTTTGCACTACAGTGGCAGAGCTGAATGGTTACAACAAAGGCCTTATGGTCTGCAAGTCTAAAATATTCACTGTCTGGCCCTTTATAGAAAAGTTTGCCAACCCCTTCAGCTAATGATACTCTCAGCCAATACCCTCTTGTCAAGGCAGGCTGGGAAAATCCCGATGATCCCAGACACCTGGGCAGAGTCTTCAGGGGCTGCTCCCTTCCCAGCCAGTGCAGTGCATGAGGAAATACATCACGTCCTTCGGGGAGTCTGTGCAGCCCAGGGTAGGAGCAGACAGGTGCAGTTTATAAGGCACTAGCTATCTAGTAGCTAAGATCGTTATGGACAATCTTTGGGTTTGATTCCTTCTGCTGGTTTGGGGGGTTTCTGGCCTGACTAGAGCCACAGGAGCCCAAATAAAGTGGCAGAGCAGTGCAGTCAAGACAAATGTCCTGACCCCACGGAGGCTGCCAGAGGCAGCCAGCTGATGGATGGCAGAGGGAGAATTTCTCAGTTGCCGTCTAATCTGTGCCCAGGAAATAAATTGCTCTTGTCACTGGTGTCTGCCCCAGCCCTGCAGGCCCCCCTTCCCTGCAGAGCCTTCCCTGCACCCCACCCTGCTCTGCCAGCCTGGAAATACTGCCTCAGAAAGCAGGGAAGGAGAGGACAGGGGAGGAACGAGAGGAACGACGTGTTCTGTCCTGTCCCCGCGGCCCCTTCCTGCCACCAGCCTCCCTCCATGAACAAGGGGAGGCAGGAGCTGCCTGCAAGGAGGGTCCCGCTGTGGGCCTGCAGCGACACTCGGGGCCTTGGTTTTCTAATCTGTAAAATGAGAAGGCGTTTAACGTGATCTCAAAACCTTATTATTCCAAGTTCCTGAGACTGCGCTGAGGGAGGGAAAGGGATTTGCACAGCCGAAGTCTGGAAGAATCCCAAAATCTAAACATAAAGTGCCTCCATGTGCTGAAATCTCTGAGCCTGGAGTTAGGGCACATCTTCTTTGGAACCCAGGGTGCAGACTCTGGTTGTTTGGGGTTACCCAGGGACCCTCCGCAAACCTCTCCTAGAAAACATTCCCTCTCTCTTCTTAAAGGAAGATTTTATCCCCAATATTGTTATCTGTGCCTCTGTGCCATTAACCTCCTCTCTTTCTCTCTCCCCACTTCTCTTTCTCCTCCCCACTCCCTTCTGCCCCTTCACTTTGTACAAAGCACCCTCGACTACTGGGTTTACCGCATAAGGCCCTTTGGCAATGGGAGCTGGTGAATTAGGCTGTGCCAGACAGCTCCTGCTTGAAAGAGGGCTTCCCTGGGAATCAATAGGGAGACTTCCTTGCTGGGGCCTAAACCTTCACAGAGATGTCCCATCAATAATGCAAGAAGACAGGGACAGACTCTGGCTGAGATCTGAGTCCAAAGCTCTCTCTGGGTGGATAGAAGGACTTCTGTCAGCTGACAGCCAACATCTAGTCAAGCCAGGAAGGCTTGATGGAAGAGGTGGTGTTTCAGAGCTACCTGAATGAGAAAGGAGAGCTCATTTGTCACAGGGCAAGGACGGAGAAGGGGTCACCTCCCTGCTGAGGCAGATGTAATCACAGGCTCATTCTGGGAACTAAACTGGATCTGTCACTATGATTTCACAGCCGCAGCTCAAGGATTGGCAAGGCTGGGAGGAAAGTTGGGAGCATGGGTCATCCATTAGCAGGGTGCATAGGGCTAAATCCCAAACCAGGGGGCTGGGGGTGGGGAAAGCTAAGAAGCCAAGCAGTAACCATGTTCCAGATCCTCTCCCACCTCCAGAACGCCTCTTCCCAAGGGGCTGGATGCACGATGTTGGTGTTTTTATCCCAGGCAGAGCTCTCAGTGGCCCAGTTTTCATTTGCACCTAACAAATATTAATCAAGCACCTAAGCTGTTAGAGGCAAGTCAAGCAGTCCTGGGGACAAATCTCAGCTTCAACATTCATTAGTTGTTTGACCTCAGTTAAGCTACTTATTCTCTCTGAGCTGCTATTTCCTCATCTGTTAAATAGAATTCACAATAGCTACTTAGGGTTTTGTGTGTGGCTTAAATGAGACAAGGCATGCAAATTGTCTTCTTGAGCACAGGCACTAAGTAGATGCTCAATAAATTCATTTATTCACCACATATTTTTTAAGTGCCCACCATACTCCAGGCACCATTCTGATTGCTACAGTTGGTCATACCTAAGATTGTGGACCTTGTGTCAACTCCAGCTGTATCTGCAGCAGAATAGCACCAAAGAGGTGGTCTCTGCAGGATTGTCCCTCATTGTCCTTAGGGTGCTTTCCTGGAGAATGCAGAGGCTTCCACTCCCGAAGGGGTTGGGGGGTGCAGAAAGGCTTTCCCACAACTCCTGCCACCCTGGTAGAGCAGGGTGGGAAGATAGGAGCTCCAAACCCTCATCTCATCAAATAATACCCCCTCCAAGGGCTATTGTGAAGAATAAATTACTTGAGACATTAAAGCGCTAAGGATGGTTGGCACAGGATAAAGGCTTGATAAATATTCATTGTTGTTTTTTTTTACTGCTCAGCTCTCATGAGAACAAAGGGCTTTGTGGTGGGAGGATCTCCTGGCTCTTCATTTCCACTGAGGAGGGAAATTGTAGCATGCAGCATGGGGGAAGGCACAAGACTTCCTAACTGTAGCCTGTAAATTCCCTATTCTGTGGCTTCTGGAAAGCACTGTCCGGCCTCAAACAATGCCCAGAGGTAAAAGAAGGTGAAAATTTCCAAGCAAAATCCTCGCCCTGCTTCCCTTGCCAAGTGGGGCTGTGTCCTTCAGGGTCTCCCCAGAGATTCCAGCTGCGCTGGGGAGAGAGTAATACCCCAGACTTGCCAAGCCTCTCAGAGTCATTCCATCCATCTATTTCCTCCCCATCTGCACCAGTCCCAGGCCTTCCCTTGGCACACTGAGGTCTCCTCTCTTCTCAGATAAGGTAATGCTGAGGCTCAGGTGCCCCAGAGAGCATCTCACAATGCGATCAGCACAGGCCATTCACTGGGAGGGCCTTGGGAGAAGAACTTCAAAAGGGTCAACACTACAGCTCCTGACCGGAATGTCTCCCTGCAGAAGCCTGGAGTGTAGCATTAGCTCATCAAGACCTTGTAGGTCAGGAGAGGGAATTTGCATCTTCTAAATGTGATGAGAACCAAGAAACTTTTTTTTTGGTTAGGAGACATACATGATCAATTTTCTTTACTGAAAGGTCACTCTGACTGCTGTGTGGAGAAAAAAGTAGACGTGAGTAGGAGAGAGGAAGGGAGATCGTGAGAGGGCTACTGCCCTGGGGGTCACAGAGGGCTACCCTAACAAGCTGACACTTGAGCACAGATCTTAATGAAGTTAGGCAAATGTTTATATCAGGCAGAGGGAGGGGTAAGTGCAAAGGCCCTGAGGCAGGAGTGTGCCCAGTTTGATCAAGGACCAGCAGAGGAACCAGTTTGTCTGGAGTAGAACCAGCCAAGGAAGTAGACATTGAGGTCAGAGAGGCAGTGGGGAACTCATAGTAGGGTGACCAACCATCACAGTTTGCCCAGGACCAAGCACTTTCTTGGGATGTGGGACTTTCAGTGCTGAAACCAACAGAATGAACCTATCCAGCAGGCACAACAAATACAGTGCCTAAGGCACACCATACTTTTAGGGGCCCAGGAACGTGTTTTAATTTTAATTTTTTTAAATCAGGAGGAAAAAAAAGAACATGATGATAATAAATATATAATAATAAATCCAGATCAGAAAGATGGCGGTGAAGTAGAAGGATGTGGAATGCATCCCTCTCCACAGATGCATCAGGAATACACCAAAAGATGCAATAATTCCCACAGAGAAACAGCTGAACACCAGCAAATGACCTCAGACACCAGAAAGGACTGCAAAGATCCTGACATAACTGGGACAAGCAACCTCTGAAGTCTGGATTACTCCACCAGAAGTCAAGTAGCAGGCTCTGGGGAGGCAGCACTGAATTCAGGATGCTAGACTACTAGAGAGTCCTCACACACAGGGAAGATTAACTGCAGAGAACTCTCACGGAGCCCTGTATCAGAGTCTAAGACTAGGCTTCATCTGACTGTCTGCAACAGCCAGTGCTGGACACCTCACACCAAACTACAAACAAGACAGGAACACAAACTCACCCATCAGCACAAAGACTACCTAAAGCCATATTAACCTTACGGATACCCTAAAACACACCACCTGACATGGCCCTGCTCATCAGAGAGAAAAGACACAGAGCCACACACCAGAAAGCAGACACCAGACCCCCCACCAGGAAGCCTACTCAAGAAACTGAGCAAACCCCACCACAGGGGGCAAGGGCAGAAACCAGAGGAATTACTACTAGGCAGCATAGGGAAAGGAGACAGCAAATCCTATAAATTAGACAAAATGAGAAAACAAAGAAACACCATACAGGCAAAGGAGCAGGAAAAAAAACCCACAAGACCAAATAAATGAAGAAGAAATAGGAAAATTGCTTGAAAAAGAATTCAGAGTAATGATAATAAAGATGATCCAAAATTGATAACAAAATACAGAAAATACAAGAAACAGTTAATAAGAGCTCAGAAGAACTAAAGAGCAAACAAACAGTAATGGACAACAAAATAACTGAAATTAAAAATACTCTAGATGGTATAAACAGCAGAATAACTGAAGCAGAAGAACGAATAAGTGAGCTGGAAGATAGAATGGGGGAAATAACTGCCACAGAGCAGGAAAGAGAAAAAAGAATAAAAGAATGGAAGACAGTCTCAGAGACCTTGGTGACAACATTAAGCGCACCAACATTCGAATCATATGCATCCCAGAAGAAGAAGAAAGAAAGAAAGGATCTGAGAAAATATCTGAAGAGGTTATAGTGCAAAACGTCCCCAGCATAGGAAAGGAAATAATTAATCAAGTCCAAGAAGCACAGAGAGTCCCATTGAGTAAACCCAAGGAGAAATACACTGAGGCACATATTAACCAGACTAATGAAAATGAAACAAAGAAAAAATATTAAAAGCAGCAAGAGATAAGCAATAAATAACATATAAGGGAAAACCCATAAGGATAACAGCTGATCTTTCTACAGAAACTCTGCAAGCCAGAAGGGAATGGCAGGATATACTGAAAGTCCTGAAAGAGAAAAACCTACAGCCAAGAATACTCTACCCAGCAAGAATCTCATTCAGATTCAACAGAGAAATCAAAATCTTTACAGACAAGCAAAAGTTAAGAGAATTCAGCACCACAAGCCTTACAACAATTGCTAAAGGAACTTTTCTAAGTAGGAAACACAAGAGAAGGAACAGACCTACAAAAACAAACCCAAAACAATTAAGAAAATGGTAATAGGAACATACATGTCAATAATCACCTTAAATGTAAATGGATCAAATGCTCCAACCAAAAGACACAGACTGGCTGAATGGATACAAAAACAAGACCCTTCTATATGCTGCCTACAAAAAACCCACTTCAGACCAAGGGACACATATAGACTGAAAGTAAAGGGATGGAAAAAGATATTCCATGCAAATGGAAGTCCAAAGAAAGCTGGAGTAGCAATACTCATATCAGACAAATTCAACTTTAAAGTAAAGACTATTACAAGAGACAAGGAAGGACACTCCATAACGATCAAGGGATCCATCCAAGAAGAACATATAACAGTTGTAAATATCTATGCACCCAACATAGGAGCACCTCAATACATAAGGCAAATGCTAACAGCCATAAAAGGGGACATCAACAGTAACACAATAATAGTAGAAGACTTTAACACCCCACTTACATCAATGGACAGATCATCCAAACAGAAAATTCATAAGGAAACACAAGCTTTAAATGACATATTAGACCATCTCGACTTAATTTATATTTATAGGACATTCCATCCAAAACTAAAGAATACACTTTCTTCTCAAGTGCACACGGAACATTCTCCAGGTTAGATCACATTTTGGGTCACAAATCAAGCCTCGGTAAATTCAAAAAAATTGAAATCATATCAAGCATCTTCTCTGACCACAATGCCATGAGACTAGATATCAATTACCTGAACAAAATTGTAAAAAATGCAAACACATGGAGACTAAACAATACACTATTAAACAACCAAGAAATCACTGAAGAAATCAAAGAGGAAATCAAAAAATATCTAGAAACAAATGGCAATGAAAACAAAACAACCCAAAACCTATGGGATGTAGCAAAAGCAATTCTAAGAGGTAAGTTTATAGCAATACAGTCCTACCTTAAGAAACAAGAAAAATCTCGACTAAACAACCTAACCTTACAGCTAAAATAATTAGAGAAAGAAGAACAAAAAAACTCCAAAGTGAGCAGAAGGAAAGAAATCATAAAGATCAGAGCAGAAATAAATGAAAAAGAAATGAAGGAAACAATAGCAAAGATCAATAAAACTAAAAGCTGGTTCTTTGAGAAGATAAACAAAATTGATAAACCATTAGCCAAACTTATCAGGAAACAAAGGGAGAAGATGCAAATCAACAGAATTAGAAATGAAAAAAGAGAAGTAACAATGGACACCGCAGAAATACAAAAGATCATGAGAGACTACTACAAGCAACTATATACCAATCAATTGGATAACCTGGAAGAAATAGGTAAATTCTTAGAAAAGTACAATCCTCCAAGACTGAACCAGGAAGAAATAGAAAATATGAACAGACCAGTCAATGGACAGACCAGTCACAAGTACAGAAATTGAGACTGTGATTTAAAATCTCCCAACAAACAAAAGCCCAGGGCCAGATGACTTCACAGGTGAATTCTATCAAACATTTAGAGAAGAACTAACACCTATCCTTCTCAAACTTTTCCAAACTATAGCAGAAGGAGGAACACTCTCAAACTCATTCTACAAGGCCACCATCACCCTGATACCAAAACTAAGCAAAGATGTCACAAAAAAAGAAAATTACAGACCAATATCACTGATGAATGTAGATGCAAAAATCCTCAACAAAATACTAGCTAACAGAATCTGACAGCACATTAAAAAGATCATACACCATGATCAAGTGGGGTTTATCCCTGGGATGCAAGGATTCTTCAATATATGCAAATCAATCCACATGATACATCATATCAACAAACTGAAGGATAAAAACCATATGATCATCTCAATAGATGCAGAAAAAGCTTTTGACAAAATTCAACATCCATTTATGATAAAAACTCTCCAGAAAATGGGCATAGAAGGAAATTACCTCAAAATAATAAAAGCTATATATGAGAAACCAGAAGCCAACATCATTCCAAATGGTGAAAAACTGAAAGAATTCCCTCTAAGAACAGGAACAAGACAAGGGTGTCCACTCTCAGCATAGTTTTGGAAGTTTTAGCCATAGCAATCAGAGAAGAAAATGAAATAAAAGAAATCCAAATTGGAACAGAAGTAAAATTGTCACTCTTTGCAGATGACATGATATTATACACAGTTTTAAAACCCTAAGGACTACCAGAAAACTGCTAGCACTAACTGATGAATTTAGTAAAGTAGCAGGATACAAAATTAATGCGCAGAAATTTCTTGCATTCCTATACATTAACAACGAAAAAGCAGAAAGAGAAATTAAAGAAACTCTCCCATTTACCACTGCAACAAAAAGAGTAAAATACCTAGGAATAAACCTGCCTAAGGAGGCAAAAGACCTGTATGCAGAAAACTAGAAGACACTGATGAAAGAAATCAAAGACGATACAAACAGATGGAGAGACATACCATGTTCTTGGATTGAAAGAATCAACATAGTGAAAATGACTGTACTACCCAAAGCAATTTACAGATTCAACGCAATCTCTATCAAATTACCAGTGGCATTTTTCACAGAACTAGAACAAGAAATCTTATGATTTGTATGGAAATGCAAAAGACCCCGAATAGCGTAAGCAATCTTGAGAAGGAAAGATGCAGTTGGTGGAATTAGGCTTCTTGACTTCAAACTATACTACAAGGCCACAGTGGTCAAGACAGTATGGTACTGGCACAAAAGTAGAAAGGAAGATCAATGAAACAGAATAGAGAAGTCAGAGGTAAACCCAAGCACATATGGGCAGCTTATCTTTGACAAAGGTGGCAAGAATATACAATGGAAAAAAGACAACCTCTTCAATAAGTGGTGCTGGGAAAATTGGACAGCTACATGTAAAAGAATGAAATTAGAACAATTCCTAACACCATACACAAAAATAAACTCCAAATGGATTAAAGACCTACATGTAAGGCCAGACACTATAAAACTCCTAGAGGAAAACATAGGCAGAACACTCTATGACATCCATCAAAGCAAGATCCTTTTGGACCCACCTCCTAGAATCATGGAAATAAAATCAAGAATAAACAAATGGGACCTCATGAAACTTAAAAGCTTTTGCACAGCGAAAGAAACCATAAAGAAGACAAGAAGACAACCCTCAGAATGGGAGAAAATACTTGCCAATGAAGCAACGAACAGAGGATTAATCTCCAAAATATACAAGCAGCTCATGCAGCTTAATACCAAAAAAGCTAATAACTCAATCCACAAATGGGCAGAAGACCTAAATAGACATTTCTCCAAAGAAGACATACAGATGGCCAACAAAAACATGAAAAGATGCTCAACATCACTAATCATTAGAGAAATGCAAGTCAAAGCCACAAAGAGGTATCACCTCACACTGATCAGAATGGCCATGGTCAAAAAATCTAGAAACAATAAATGTTGGAGAGGGTGTGGAGAAAAGGGAACTCTCCTGCACTGTTGGTGGGAATGTAAGTTGGTACAGCCACTATGGAAAACAGTTTGGAGGTTCCTTAAAAACTACAAATAGAACTACCATATGCTCCAGTAATCCCACTACTGGGCATATACCCAGAGAAAACCATAATCCAAAAAGAAACATGTACCATAGTGTTCATTGCAGCACTATTTACAATAGCCAGGACATGGAAGCAACCTAAATGCCCATGAACAAATGAATGGATAAAGAATATGTAGTATATATACACAATGGAATATTACTCAGGTATAAAAAGGAATGAAATGGAGCTATATGTAATGAGGTAGATAGACGTAGAGTCTGTCATACAGAGTGAAGTAACCCAGAAAGAGAAAAACAAATACTGTATGCTAACTCATATATACAGAATCTTAAAAAAAAAATGGTACTGATGAACCCAGTGACAGGGCAAGAATAAGGATGCAGATGCAGATAGACTGGAGGACATGGGGTTGGAAGCGGGGATGGTGTGCAAAGGGGAAGCTGGAAGGAAGTGAGAGAGTAGCATAGACATATATACACTACCAACTGTAAAATAGATAGCTAGTGAGAAGTTGCTGTATAACAAAGGGATATCAACTCAATGATGGGTGATGCCCTAGAGGGCCAGGACAGGGAGAACAGGAGGGAGTTGCAGGAAGGTGGGGATGTGGAGATATATGTATAAATACAGCTGATTCACTTTGGTGTACCTCAAAAGCTGGTACAAGAGTGTAAAGCAATTATATTCCAATAAAGAGCTTAATATAATAATAATAATAAATCCAGCCTGAATTGATTTGTCTTTATATACCAATGTAAAGGATAATCTTTAGGGGGGGGTTTGTTTGTTAGTTTTTTGGGGCTTTTTGGCTTTTTTTATGGAGGAAGAAGATTATGAAGGCAAAGGGCCCACAAATATCGTAGCACAGGATGTAAACCAGGACAGTTAGTCATCCTACTTGGGAGGCCTTTGGAGGGACTTTGGTTCAGAGTTGGTTGAAGTTACCCCCATTTTACAGAGAAAAAAACTGAGACCTTCAGAATACAAATCTATAGATATTGCTTGATCACAAATATGTAAGTCTAGAATTTCAGGATTAAAAGATGGTTCTTTATTTCCCCTCTGTACTCAAATAAAAATTGTTATTACAAATATTAAAAAAAAAAAAAAACCTGAGAGTTTGAAGGGTCAAAGTAAGGCAGCCCTGAGACACAATGGTGGTTGGCCTGGGAAAATGGCAAGGGAGAGGGGCTTAGATGGAGTCAAGTTGACAGGACTTGATGATTGTTTGTATGTGTGCTGTGGGATGGGCAGGGGTGAGGAGGTGACGGAGGCATGACTCTGGTTCACTGACTTGGGCAGCCATGTGTTTGATGGTGCCTTTCGCTGTGATGAGGACCAGGGCAGCTGGGGCGTGACCCTGGGCAAGTCATGGAGCCCTTCTGATCATCAATTTCCTTATCTCCAAAATGGGAATACCAAAAACTCCACTGGCATCACTGTAAGAATCAAAAGATTTTAAAAAATAACCCAAATAAAAGTGCCTGGTGCTCATAGGTGCTCATAAATATGAACTGAACCTTCCCAAAGGTCCAGTATAATTCTTTCCTTAATTTATATATTCAGTCATGCAATATATAGTACTCTCCTCTCAAGAAACTTGTATTCTAGTGGGAGTGACAGAGAGTAAAGAAATGAAAGTCATAGATTGTCAGGGTGAATATGTTCTATTAAGAAAAATTGTAGGGGACTTCCTAGGTGGTGCAGTGGTTGGGAATCTGCCTGCCAATACAGGGGACACAGGTTTGATCCCTGCCCCAGGATGACACCACATGCCTCAGAGCAACTAAGCCCGTATGCCACAACTATTGAGCCTGCACGCTAGAGCCCATGAGCCACAACTGTTGAGCCCATGTGCCACAACTAATGAAGCCCTCGTGCCTAGAGCCCATGCTCCGCAACAAGAGAAGCCGCCACAGTGAGGAGCCTGCGTACCACAGTGAAGAGTAGCCCCCACTGGCCACAACTAGAGAAAGCCCATGTGCAGCAACGAAGACACAATGCAGCCAATAAATAAATAAATAAATTTATTTTTTAAAATAAAGGAAAAAAGAAAAATTGTGTAAGAAGATGAAGAGTCAGGGAGGGGGCTCTTTAGATAGGGTGGTCAGAGAAAGCCTCCTGGAGAAGGCACACGTGGACAAGTTAGTTCCCCTGAAGCTGGGGCAGCCCTTCCCCTGAGAAGGAGGGCAGGCTCTGGGTACCCTAAATGGAGCAGAGCAGAGAAGGCAGCTGGAGTGCCCTGGAGTCCGGGTCCAAGCACCTGTCACAGATGTAGGTTTGCTGAGGTGGCAACAGTTACCACACTGTTTATCCAACAGAGGGTTGCCACATCCCCCTGCCCCCACAATAAGTGATGGGTATTTACTTTGCCCAGCTGCACTGCTGGCAAAGGAGCCCCCAGAGCTCAGCCAGGAATGATGGTGCCCACATCAGACCACAGGAACACTTTGTCCCACTACCTGGGTCAGCAAAACTGGCCAAGGCGCCCAGTGAGCAGGTGAAGAATAGTGCACTCGGCTCTGTTCTCTGTTCTCTTCCTGGGTGCCCGCAGAGACCCTGTGGAGGCCCAGGCCTGCGCCAGCAGACTGCCTCCCCTCTACTGGGGGCGTGGAGCCCCGGGCAGAGCAGAGCGTCTGTAAAATGGGGGTGATGGTAGTAATAGAACCTGTGCAGGGCTGCTGCGAGACTTGCACGGAGTAACGGATGTGGAAAGTGCTTTGTAAACTGTAAGACGTTATACAGATGTTCATTTACAATTTATAAATGAGTTGATGACGGAAGGCACAGGATGCTTGCCCAGGCACTAGGTGGAAGCAGAGGAAGTTAAAGAAGGGGGAGTGGCCACAAAGCACCCCTGGAACTGTGACCGACACAGAGAGACAGTGTGTGAAAGGTACATGAATAAACATGAGACATCCTCTGCCTCGTAACAGCCTTAATTGTGCTTCAGTTAACAAGGTAGACAGGCAGCCGCTGGTTTCTCCCAGGCAGGGAGGGCCCTCCCCTCCCCTCTCTTCCTGCCCTGCTTAGCTGCCCTCCTGGACCCTGCAGGGAGGGTCTCCCTTCCCTCCTGAGCCCCAGCCTGGTCCCCTGCCCCTTTCTACTCACCTCTGTGCACAGCACTGCAGCTCAGTCCCTTGAGGGCATGAAGCCAATACTCATAAGCAAACAGGGACGGATGCTGGGGTGGGCTCAGTGCTGGCGGGTGTCACCATGGAAATTGGCAGGTGGGGCTGACAGCTGGCTTCCTGAAGCTGACCCCAGGCCGGGCAGAGCCCCAGGATCCACACGTGCGAGCCAGCCCGCATGGAGGGAGGCTGGGAGAGATGGCAGACAGGAGGACCAGGACTGGAGGGGAAGTACAGGGCACCAGGCAACCTTCCGCAGACATTTAGATTCAGTTATGTTTGTTGCACACCTCCTATAGGCATGCACTTCACTGAGAGTTTTCGCTCAGGTTATCCTGTATAAACCTCACAATGGGCCTGGGTGGTCAGTATCACTCTTTACAGATAAGACACAGACTTGAAAGGGTAAGTGACTTCACCAAGGTCGCACACATAATTCAAGGTCCTGAGGCATCTGAGACCAACTTGTGTGTTCCTTTTCCTGAAACTTCTAAACACATCTACCCACACTACATCAGTGCCCTCGCAGACTCTAAGATGGGGAACAGACACCCTCTGCCCCGCTCCCTCCTGTTTCTCCTAGAGAGTGGAGAGTGAAGAAACATCTCCTTAGTTATTCTTCCTGAGGGGGTGGGACTACGGTCTCCCTCCATCTGCTCCCATCTTCTCCCTGCTCTCTGCTTCCGGCTGGGCTTGCCAACAGGGAGTCCTGGCAACAGCTTGGAGGGAAGGAGGAGAGCAAAGTGGAGATGTCCCCTGTTGGTCACAACTGAGGGCCAGAGCTCCTCTCAAGGGGGCCCTTTCTACATGCCTCTCTTTCCCGGCGTTGGTGCCACTTCCTCCCTTCATCCCTTCAATTGGTGACAGCCCTGCTCTACTCGCTCTGGCTGTACTGTGCTGTCCCCCATGGCTTCGGCAGACCCAGCCCACGCCTCTGCAGGAAGACCCTTCAGCGACCTTCCCGGTTACCCTCATTTGAGCGTGCCGTCTATCAGCAGTGGGGGTGTGGAAGGAGGTCGGGGAAGGTCTCAGGTAAGATGTGTGGTCCTCCCGGACCCAGGTGGAGAGAAGGACGCTGACTCTGGCTCATTCCACAGGGATACGTACCTCAAAGCTTCCCCAAATTCCAGCAGTCTGGAAGAAGGTCCCGACAGCCTCCTTGATCTTGTATGGTCCCTCCACGGCCCTTCTATGCCTGCCTGGTGTGTGATCATTAGCGTAAGACACAGATTCTTTGCTCAAAGAGGACCGTCAAGATGCAGCCGGGGTGTGAAAAGTAATTATAGGCTGGTGATTAGAGTCACCCCTGAGTCTCACTTGCTAGACTATGCCTCTCTGACCCTGTAAGGGTGGGTGAGATTAGCTAGCTTTTGGATAACAGGCACCAGGAGCTCTAACCCTGTGGAGGGAGACAGGTGGACTTGCCCTGATGAGCGGAATGGGGTGGACTGGGGGAGCCTGGAGGGTGCCCAACCAGACATCCTGAGGCACTGACGTGTGAGGAGCAGCCCAGGCCTTGGAACCCCAGAAGGTGGTGGTGGGCGAGGGGGAGGCAGTGCTGGGGTGTAGCTCTGGTTCGGAAGTGGCAGTCTGGGTTTGACCTCAGCCTACCTTCCCCCATGGGCCTGAGGACCTCAGCTTCACGCAGCGGCCCCAGAGGTGATGAGAGCAGCCCACCAGGCCAGCATGGAGACTCGGCACCATGAGGTGGGAACCCAGGCTGCAAGACTGACCACACCACAGAGCTGCAAGCACCCAACTCTGCCTAGACATGGTGTCGGGCATATAACAGGCTCCTAAGAAATGCTGGTGGGATTCTCCAGGTGCTTCAGAGCTTGGTCATGGCACAGACTAGGCAGTGTGGTGTCGTTTCACCCCTTCTCAAACAGGAGGCCAGCTCAGGAGGACCGGGTCCGAGCACAGCGCAGCAGCTACCTAGCTGGGGAACACAGGCAGTGCTGCCGGTGGCTCCAGGCCTTAATTCCCCCTTCTCTGAAGTGGAGGAGACACCGACTCTGAGATTAATGGATGGAGGCATTTGCAGATGGGGGAGGTGTAGCCAATAGCAACTAAGAGCAGGAATGTCTGTGTCACAAGGGAGATACCTGTATTCTCACCCTTTCACACCCACTCCCCAGAGAACCAGCCTCTGCCCAGTGGCAGAGTTCAGTGTCTCACCCTTTCCATGCCCTGCTGACCTCTTCTCCTGCCTCTCTCTCTGCCTCTGAGCTCATAAAGACCCTACCTAAGCACCCCTGGCCACAGCCAAGGAGGAGATGTGGTTGTGGCCCAGGGGAATCTTCCTGATACCTCCCTCTTCTCAAGGGGCCTTGAAAACACATCCCCCAGCTAAGGATGCCAGATTCAGCAAACGAAAACAAAGGACGATGCATAATTTTTTTCAGTATAAGTGTGTCCCAAATATCGCATGGGACATACCTATACTAAAAAATTATCCTGGAACTTCCCTTGCGGTCCGGTGGTTAAGACTCCACACTCCCAATGCAGGGAGCATGGGTTTGATCCCTGGTCGGGGAAGATCCCACATGCTACATAGCACCACCAAAAAAAAAAAAAAAGATTATCTGTGTTTATCTGACATTCACATTTAACTGGGCATCCCGTATTTTATCTGGCAACCCTACCCCCAGCAAACAATGTTCCCAAATAGAGTCAGCTGCCTGGTGCCTGCTCTGGCGAGTGGCCATGCTCTGAGCAATACCGCATCCTCAGCTATGAGCCTCTGGGAGCCATAAGCTGCCCTTTAGCACAGGGAACATCAAGGGGCCTCATGCTCTAACAGAGCCTCCTACACCTTTTCAGATTCAAAGAACCTTCAAACAATAAGAATCCATTCAACAGATGTTTAGTGAACATCTATCTTGTGCCAATCGCTCTCTTGAGCACGGACGTTACAATGGTGAACAGAAAATAAACAGTCTCATCTCTCATAACCACATGTCTGGAGCAGGTACCAAATGTCAAGCTCTGTGTTAAGCAGTCCAGAAGCCATGTCAGGTCATCCTCACAAAAACCTAAGAGGGTGGTAGTTCACAGCTGAGGAAACTGAGGATTACTGAAGGCAATCATTCGTTCATTCATTCACCAAATATTTATCGAGCCACTGCTAAGTGTCAGGCACTGTTCTGGGTGCTGGGACTACAACCGTGAGTCAAGCAGATGAACAGCCCTGCCCTCATGGAGCTTGCACCCTGGTGGGGAGCAGGGGTGGGGGAGACGGGGCTAAACACAGTGTAAAGCCCAGTATGTGAAAAGGTGGTATGTGCTATGAGAAAAATACAGCAGAGAATGAGGCTGCGGCATGCCCATGGTGGGAGCTGTCATTCAAATACGGGCGGTCCGGGAAGGCCTCGGACAAGAAGGCATTTGAGCAAAGCTGTGAAGGAAGAGGATAATTTAGGAAGAAGCGGAGAGGAAATTCATCCCCCCAACCCCCCACCGCACAGCGCTGGTTTTCGCTGCCGGGTCCCTAATCACTATGCATTCCTGCCCACCAGACCCTGATTGAGGCTTCCTGCCTGTCCCCTTCACATCCATGATTTCATTTAATCCCCACCTCAGAACAACCCCGAAGGTAAGTTTTATTATCACACTTTTCCAGAGAGGAAAGATTAAATAAATGACTCAAAAAGAGGAAATGACTGGCCTGAAGTGCAGATGCTGGGATTCAAGCCTGGTTCTTCCAAGTCCACCAACGGAGCAGAATGGGAAGCACTCGAGTCGGGCCGGGCGGATGGCTTTGACAGCTTATTTCACTTCCTAAGACTCAATTTCCCCATCTGAAAAGTGGGGTTAATATTACCCGCTTCATGGCATTGCTGGGAGAATTAGTAGGTAATACATGTCAAGTGCCAGACTCATCACATTTGTGCTGTTAACTGTTATCCTAAGAATCATGCCCTACTCATCGAATCCCCCTGGAGGAGCCGGTGTGGTTCCTGGGGCTTGGGGAAGGAAAGGATGCCTTGGGAGAGCAGGGGACGCAGGAACGGAGGAAGCGCCGGGCAGGACGAAGGTGGGCAGAGAACCCACGGCAGGCAAGCCCACCTGCGTGGGAGCGGATGAGTAAATGTTGCTTAAACCTAAGTGGCGCGACTCAGTGATTGGAATCACACGGGTTTGAGGTTATGACTTCAGCGATTTTATTTTTCTTTTGGAGGCGCCGGCTCATTTTTTATGCATGCGCAGGAGCTAATTGCGTCCCAGAAAGCGCTCTCTGCCTGCTGGTCTGGAGGTGCGCCGCCCGCCATATGCTCGGCGCGCGCGTAATTAACCCGCCGCAGCTGCACTCCCCTCTGTCTGGATTATGGATTCCATTTCAGTTTCACTCGCAGGCAAGAGGCCCACAATTCGTATCTATTAAAATGATTACCCTAAAGCGAGGTGCTGAGGACAGAGCCCAGCACCGAGCTGGAATCGGAGGCCGGACGCCGGGTGTGGAGCGCGCGCAAGGGCCCCGTCCTTGCCAGCTCCCAGGAAAGGCTCCCAGAGGCCCCGCCGAGAGCTTTGGGCTGCCCTGCAGTGTTGAAGCTGTTTATCTGGCATCTGGAATTTATTGTTTCTGGACTTTCCTTGCTGGTCTAGCCCTCACCGCATCTTCTCCCTGCCAGCCTTCCTCCAACTGTGACAGCCACTGACCGACCACTCAGGCTTTCTTTCCAGAAGTGCTTTCAGCACCTGGAACAGGGACTCAGACAGCGTGGGCACTGATTAATATTGAGCATGAGATATTTCCGATGGGAAGAGGACAAAGGGATGCTCCATTATTCCTCCAGGATGGAAACCTGGGGCCCACATGTTCCCTGACCTCCACAAATAGTCACTTATCCAGACATGACAGCTAGAAAGATTGATGGGTCAGGTGCTCTTGGGGACTTAGGGGCAGGGACAAGAGCCAAACCAAGGAGCTGGCCGTCTTTCTAAACTTCCCTCACACTTTACTGCCCTCAGCTAGGAACAGTGGCTCTTGGCAAGGCTGTCCTGTGAGGATCCAGAGCCATATCTGTCTCATTCCAGGGTCTCCAGCAAACTGAGAGCCACCCTTGGTCCCATAGCCACAGCCTCCCTCATGGTGGTTATTCCCTCTGTATGCAGGCACTGAGCATCCACAGTGCCAGACGCCCTGCTAGGTGCTGGGATGGTGAAAATGAAGAAAAATGAGAAACACATTTGGTCCCCAAGGAGCTCATGTCTAGTGGGGAAGACAGATATGTAAACAAATGGTTTCAATACACTGGGATAAATACTGTAATGCAGGCATGTTTACAGCGGTTTGAACATGGAGAAGGGAGCAACTACATTTGCCAGGAGTCAGTGGTGAGATTGTCGAGATTTTCATTGAGTGCAGATGAGTTTTGGGGCAGAATCGGAGCAATAACGTTTACTTTGTTCCACAGAGGTATGTGTATACTTCTGCACTAAGCATTATGCTGGCTTGTAGAAGATGTATGATTCCTAGACTCAAGGAGTCTGCACTCCAAGTGGGAGGACTCACATTGCATTCATTTACTCAATAAGCATTTACTGAGCACCTACTGTATACCAGAGCCTGTGCTAGACTCAGAAGATACAAAGATGATTAGACACCATTGCTGTCCTGTTTCAGAGGGGAAACAGACAAACAAAATTCCAGTTCTGGTGCTTCATAGCTGTGTGATTTCGGGCAAATCTGTTTTTAGTTTTTTCCCATGAGACCCTCAGTTTCCTTATCTGTAAGCTGGGGATAAGAGAACCTATTTTTTGAGCCACTATGAAGAATAAATGAAACATGAGAAATGAAACAACAGCAACAACAAAATGTGTGCTATGCTCAAGATTGGGTATGCCAGGGAGTATGAACTGAAATTTTGTACAACATAGTTAAAATGATACCCTATTTAATTTTCCATTATTCATAAATTACCAACAGGGATGAATGTTTAAAAAATACTTTATAAGTCAATGGAATATGTCCATCATGAGAAGAGTCTTTTCAAGGTATAGAGACATAGGAACAATTACTTATGTGGAGTGGAGGGAATATCAGCTCAGGGAACACTTTCTGGGAATGGTTATGTACAAGTTGGGTTTTGAAGAGTGATTAGGAGTTTCCAGGTTAAAGGTGGCAGGTTATAAAGTCAGTGGGGATGATTATAAGGATGTAAACAGTGGGCAGTATAGGAGGTCAACAGTAATACAAATGAGAGATACACAGGCATCCCAACATTGAAGACTAGCCTCCTAAGCACCAGGTGACTATCATGGAGAATAAACCCTCTGCAGGCTTCTCTGCATGTGACGAATACACCCAGTTCAGTCTTAGCAACTGTGACTTGAGCCTTACGGGGATGTGTCATGGGGGCATTTGAACACGGAGCCAGCCTTCTTCTGCCCCCAGTGACATCACTGGTCATTTTCCCCATCCCTGGGCTTCCTGTTATTTGAAAACAAACATGGAAAAATTATCTGGTGCAGTGGCTCCTAGTGGCCAGTGACTGCACCAGCCACGTGAGAATCTGTGCACCCAGGCTGCAACCCAGCGCCTGTGCATTTTAAGCTCCCCAGAGTGACTGGGATGAAATCCATTGATCATGTCTTCCTCCCTTGGTTATCCTCCCTTCACAAGGAGGGGTATTTTCCGAGGGGAAATGATGCCTGTGAGTTGGCTGTAAGGGGTCCCGAGATAGTGCTGCAGCCTCCAAGGATTCTCAAGGGAGCAGAAGCCCGGGAGACGTGTCCCAAGCACACTGGGCAGGGGAGAGCGGGGGTTGCTATTTGTCAGGTTGTTTAGTCACTGATGAAGATGCTATTCTTAGCACTCAGGCAATTTGGGCTTCTCTAATCAGGGAGCAGAGAACAGGCCAACTGAGGGTGCCAGGGGATTTGAAATTCCATGCAGAGCCTGTTAGGACTGGACCAGGAAAGATGACATTTTGGGGCAGGGATTGATTGGAGGAGAATCAGATATTTTCCAGCCCCACAAAGGAAAGGACTCTCGTTTGCCTTCAAAAAGGCAGGCACAATCAGCCAGGAAGTTCTGATGGAAAATAGGAAGGTCCAGGATGAGGAGACGGGGGCAGGATCAGGAATCAGTCACGAGGAGACTGGAGCACCAGGTAGGAAATCTGGTCACGAAAAAAACAGACAGAGGGACCGAAGAAGGAGCTTAGTCACAGAAATGAGTCCAAGCAGGGAAGCAGGCCACCAAGCTCTGAGGAGAACCAACAGAGAGCCTCTGGGTTGAGCAGGGCCCAGCCAGGCTAAGTGACATCTTCTTGTGAATTAGAAAAAGTGCCCTCTCCCACCCTGCCCTCCCAGTCCCCGCGGATGCAGCACACAGGTGGCTGCCCCTTGGCCGGGACCTGCACAGTGGAACCCATGGCCATGCGGCTGAGCTCCTAAATGGTTTGCCTGGGACTCCTCCACTTCCCCACCTAGAAATAGGATCGTTCCCAGAGCTTGGCTTGGACTGCCCCCACAGACGGCACCAGCCGCAGGAGGAGAGGACACAGGGGCCCCAGGCCAGGTCTAATGCCAGGGGTTGCTTGCCCAGAAGCGGGGTTCCATGAGTCCTCCGGGAGCAGGAGCCCCCTGTCGGGGGTGATGAGAGGAAGACGGGCTGGGACGGGGACCCTGAGCCAGGCGCTCCCTGCTCACCTCTCCCTCCCCCCCGCCCCCCCACACACACGGGTAGCTGGAGGCTGGCCCTGTTGTGGGCGCAGCAGCACAGCAGGCGGCTCACTAGCTCACAGCCTCAATCTTCCGCGTAGCCCGCCAAGGGGAGGGGAAGTACGTGCCGAGAGTCATCGAGGAGTTTTTGGTGATATTTTAGCAAGCGTCCACTTCAGGAGCTTTGCCGCATCTAGACGGTGTTCTGACCCGATCAATAGGACGTCAGTCTCTGAGCGCCGCCTGCGCCTGGCCAGGAACAGACACAGGCAGGAGCCCGAGTGTGTGTCTGTCCTTCCTGTGGCCTCTGCTCAAGGAGCAAGGAGCCATGCAGAGGCGGGGGTGCAGGGAGAGGGAGCGGAGAGGAGGGAAGGAGACCAGACGGAGAGAGGGGTGGAGACCAGAACTGGAGACTGGGACCCAGGGGGCGGGAAGGAGCTGGGGGGAGAGCCACTGGCAGCTGCTCTGAATGGGATGACCAGCATCTCCCGCGGGAAGTCCTTCCATGTCCCTGGCGTCATTCTACACATACATGTGTTTCTCTCATCTCATCCTCACCCTCACCCCACCAGGTAGGAACTCGTTATCCATGTCTTACAGCAGCAGCTGAGGCGTGAAAGTTGCAGTAATTCCCCCAAATTCTCAGAACTAAGAAGGAGATGCCAGGCCAGCCCCAGGGCCACACCGGGTGACCAAGCGTATGTGGCAGTTTGAGCACAGGCCCCCTGGGCTTGTGCAGGGCCCAGGGAATGGAAACCAGGGTTCTTGAGGACTGTGGGTCGGGTTTGAGGGTATGGGAGGCTATTTCTCACAGGGAGTGGGGGCAGGAAGGGATTCAAGTTCAAGGGAGAAGCAGGCAGCTTGCAAAGTCCTTACTCTGCAAAGTTTCCATTGCACTTTCATAGACCCCAGCACCACCACTCTCACACACAACTGTGCCCTTCTGAGGGCACCTGGGAGCCCTGGGTCAAGAACCCCAGTCTACAGGGCAGACTGCACTGGCATGGTCTGTCCTCAGTGCTGAGACTCAGACAGCCTCTGCCTGCTGAGCACCCATAGGACACAGTCCTCTCCGCCAGGAGATGCAGTCACAGAGGATGGGGCTGTGCGTGAGCTGCTTGAGGCCAGGCATGCCTGGGTCTGTAACCTGCACCCTCACGCAGCAAGTGAAGGGTGTCATGTGGCAGCAGGGACGCTGCTAGGCCCTGCGTGCCTCTGCCTCGCAGGGCCTGAGGAGGGCTTCAAAGAAGGCAGGAGGGCCAGGCGAGGGCTCTGAAGGCACAGTGGGGTCTCACGAACGCCACGCCAGGACAGCCACTCCGTCCATCCGGGGCGAACCCTGTGAGCCTCTCCTGGCCTCTCTCTACCTCCACGTTCCCTCCACCTGCCCCGGGGGTCCTGCCCGCGGCTCCGGGACACCCTGCCTTGCTAGAGGGAAGCGGGAGGACTCTTCCCCTCATTTCCCCTCCCCAACTGCTGTGAACAATTAAGCCCAGGACAGTCGTTTGCTGGCGCTGAAGGGCCCGTATTGATTAAGGATAATTATATTTACTCTTTAGCAGTGTGAGGCCTGGTAGGAATATTTTTTGTTAATTTGTGGCTGCTTAGCCTCAGGAATGGGGACTGATATGCCAACCTCCACCTGGATCACCCCCTACACACACACACACACACATAAACACACACACACACACACACACACACGCACATCTTCATTGTTGCTGAATTACTGTCAATGTTCATCTAAGACCCATGGTGTTCTGGGCTGTCCTTCCTGCAGCTTTATTCCAAAAAAGAACATGGAAATGGTTGAAGGAGTTTTGTTTTGGCAATTTTTACCTTGGATAAGAGGCACAGAGGAGCCCAAATTGTAGCAAAACACTAATACACACACAAAGACACTTATGCACTCTTTTCCTCCTTACTCCAAATAAATATATTTTTAAAACCTAAACTCTAGGAGAAGAGCAGAGACAGAGGGATCTCTTCTCTCTATCTCTGTGATATAAAAACCCAAATCCTGTGAGAAGATGGCCCTGTGCCACTCATCACCTGGTGGAAGGCGTCTTGCACACCTCCCCTCTTCTGGCCCCTTGAGCCCACCTCCCTGCTGGCACACCTCACCCTTGGTGCCTCACTTTGGCAGGAGCAGGAACACGCCTTCTCCTGGTCACCTGTAAGTGCCTTTCTCCCTTTCTTCAGGAAACACATACAGGACTGGGCCAGGCACCTTGCCCAGGCTGAGGAGACAGGGGCCACAGGTCCCATCTCTGTCTTCAGGTAGCCTCCAGTCTAATGAGGGAGACCGACTAGGAAAACACAGGTACCGTCCGTGCTGTGGGCTCAGAGAGGCTGGATGCGAACCGGGAGGCCAGCACTCGCCAGAGCTGCTTCATTACCTCGGGCAAGGAACTTCTTTAAGACTCAGTTTCCCTGGTTGTAAAAGGAAGATGATAACAATACCTACTTCTTAAAACTGTTGTGACAGACAGCTTGTGAGCTGTGAAGCGCTCACCCACACCTGGCACTTAGTAAGTGCTCAGTAAACAGTCGTAGCCGTGCTTAGAGGGCGTTTACTATGCACTGGGCAGAGTTCATGCGCACTGTCTCGTACAAGCCTCATGAGAGACTTCTGAGGAGACGGAGCCGTGGAGGGTTAGATAACTTAACTGCAGTCACACGGGGAGCTGAGACTCGACGCCCCTCCCCGCCCGTCTGGCTCCCTTGCTCGTATGCTTACCATGTGCTTAACCACTGTGCTATTGTGTTGCCAACCCCTCACCCCAGGTCACATTGGCTCCCATTGTTTCATTGGCAGCAGCGGAGAGTGGGATGGGCGCACGGAGGAAAGGTGCCTTATATAGCCTGCGGAAGCGACATCGGGGAAGAGCTCCTGCAAGAGGATAAATGGCCTTTTCCTGGTACAGGGAGCTGTGTGTTCAGAGGCCCAGAGGTGAAAGAACACAGTGTGTTCGAAGGACAGCAAATATTTCCATCTAAGTGGATAATAGTTAGGGTGACCACACATCCTACGTTGCCTGGGACTGTCCTGGTTTACACCTATTGGCCCAGCTTAATTATAAATAGTCCCTGTTCCCTCTCAGACAATCCCCGTTAGAAGGATAAGTTACATAGTCACCATAATTCTAGTATGTGGGTCCTGCAGAAGTGAAAACGGGGCTTTGCTAGCCCACTCAAAAACTCGGATTTTATCCTGAAGGATGTGGAGACCCACTGAGGCGTGAATTTTAGGGAGCAAGCCTGAGGCCAACCAGACCTTTAGGATGCAGTGGTCCAGGTGGAGAGTGATGTTGAATTACTCAGGAGGAAGAATCCACAGACTTTGGTTACAGAGAGGCCATGAGATTAGTGGGTAAAGGCATGGACTCTGGCGCCAAGCTCTCTGGGTTCAAATCCCAGGTCGGCTACTTAGCTACGTGACCTTGGGTAAATTATTTAGTTTCTCCATATCTCACTTTCTTTGTCTCTGAATGAGGTATCCTAATAGCATCACCTCCCAGGGTGGTTGTGAGCATTGCATAGAGTTAATATGTAAGGCAGTTGTAAGCAGTAACGAGTCAGGGATGACTTGGTCTCTGGCTTCGGTCACTGGAATGGAATCTTTCCTTGAGCTTGAGAACAAAAGGAAATGCAGGGGGAGAGGACATAGGGATGGTGAGGCCTGTTTGGGATATGCTGGATTTGAGGTGTCATAGGTGAGAGAAGATACCACATAGGTAGCTGGGTATGCCACATCTAGCATGCAAGGAAAGTCTGGACAGAAGATGCCGACCTTGGCAACGTCTGCACCTCGCCAGGAGGGGATAGAGTAGGAGAGCAACATCCAGTAAACCCTGGGAGCAGCAGCCTTTAAGTTGCTGGTGGAAGAGAGGAACCCGGGAAGTCATCTGAGGCATGATCAGAAAGGCAGGAGGAAAAACCAGGAGGAATTATTTCCCAGAAGCCAAGGGGGAATTGAATTTCAACAAGGAAGGACTATTCAACAGAGATGGATGCTACAGCAAGGCCGGGCAGTTCAGAGAGGAAGAACACGTTCTGGATTTAGCTAGGGCAGGTTGCGGGGCCGGAGGTTGGGGGTGGGGGCGGGGTTGGCCTTGCTGGGGATGTCTCACTGTAGATGGCAAGGATTATAGTGTGAATGGAAGGATGTGGAGGGAACATGTGTGGACTGCTTGTAAGAAGCTGGGCTGCAAAAGGAAGGGGACAGTGGTCACAGCGGGGTCCGTAGAGGTGTGTTCGTCTTTAAGAAGCAGAGTCTTGAGCTTGGGAGAGAACAGTAGAGATGGAGAGGTTGAAGAAGATGTCAGATAAAGGCATAACTGATGAAACCAAGTCCTTGAGGAGGCAGGAGGGGATGAAGTGCTGGGCGTACTGACAGGATTAGCTCTGACAGGAGAAAAACTGCCTTCTATCGTGAGATGAGGAGAAAGATAAGGATGTGTGGGGACACAGATAACTGGGGTGGGTGTGCCAAGCGGGCAGTTGGCACGATTTTCTCTGGGCCATTGGAGGCAGGACCTCCTATGAAGGGAAGGGATGGGGTAAGGAGTCTTGAAGAAAGGGTGACAACGTGAAAAAGCTGTTTGGGGAATGAAAAAAGTATTTTCTGTGGGCAGATAGAGGACAGTTAGGGACTGGGAGGGACGCTGTTGTTGGGGTGCCCACGTGGATCCTGTGTTCACCTGGGATGATGGCCGGGCTTGGACTGGAGTGAGAGTCAATGCCATGGTGTTCAGTGAGCAGAAAGCTGATAAATGACAGAGACCAACGAAAGGATAGAAGAAGTGCGTATCTAGCGTCAAAGAAGCAGGATGTTTTTTTTTTTAATTTGACAACAGAGAAGAGAGGAATAATCTCAAAGTGACCTCGGTTACAAAGCAGGGGCTCCCCATCTCATGGAAAAATAAGCATCTCTTTTTAGAGAGGTCTGCTGGAATGTGGTGAACATGAAGGCAAAATCTATGCCCAATTTGCCTTCATCCCATTTTCCTACTCACCTGGCATAGATAATAGGTCGTTTAAAAATGTCGGCTGATTGAGAGTGAATGAATAAATGAATGCCTGAATGCCTTGCTTCCATCCTGAGAGACGCTTCCACCAGTACCCGTGCTTCTTGCTCTCGATATTGCCTCTTCCTGTCCCTGAGAAGCACCTGCCCAGCCTGTGTGTGCAGGTTGCTTCCCTCTCAGGGGCCATATGGGGGACTAGAAGGTGGAGAAAGGGGGGAAGGGGTGTTTGCTGTCACTCACAGGGTCAGCCATGGTTCCAGAGAGCCTGAGACCTGCCCACCCACCCTGCTCCATTCCTACAGCCCATTTTATGCCCACACAGAATGACTGCTACCTGCTCTGCCAGGTAACTCTTGGGTTTTCAGTAACTCTAATACTGCAGTGTGTAACCAAAGCAACAGTAGTGACACAGCATGGGGGGTGGGGACACAGCATCAAATTTGAAGGGCCTTGGCTTTTTGCAACCATAGTTCTAGTTTCTTGATGGGACTCATTTTGTCCCTATCACTACATTTTTTCCTTGGTTCCCAGCCTGGCACCAATTGCTTGATCAGAGAACCCTGAAGTGCAGGGCAGAAGGTGCTTCACTGGCTCCCAAGAGCAAAGTAAAGCAAGAATGTGACCCAGGCAAGGAGGACCACAGCTCATCCATCCACAGTGGCCACCCAGACTCCCACCGAGGGAGCAGAAACAGACTGGCTTTATTTTTAGCCCCTGTGGGCCCCTGAGCCCTGCCCCACTTTCTGAAAGCAGTGGGCTTGGGGCCCGCACCATCTGGCCATAATGGGGGGACGGGGTAGGCCATGCTGTCTCCTGCCTCTCATGAGGAAAAGCCAGGGGACCACAGCCCTCTCCGTGTCCACATTTTCCAGGCCAGGAAATCCAAGCAGTGGGGCCTCCAATGGGACTGGAGTCTACTGGAACCACAGTGGTCAGTTCTGAACCCAGGGCTCTGGCAGGGCCTCCAAGGGCCTTGCTACGGGAGCCCCAAACTCCAGGCACTGTTCTGACTCTGAAGACCAGAACCCTCCCCAGACCCCAGCTAGCATTTTTTTAAGCTCAGTTTGAGCTTCCTGTAGGAATTGGGGACAAATCTGTAACTCAGAGGGTAAAGGACAATGAAAGCAATAAAGAGGCTCCCAGTTGAGCTCAATCCAGACAAAGTAATAAAGAGCATCCTTTATTTATTCACTCAGCCACGGGTGGACCGCATGCCTGTAAAGATGCTAAGGATGCCAAAAATGAACATAACATCATCTTTGCTCTCAAGATGTGATGCTGTTGTTCTCTATCCCATAAGTGATCACAGGGGCTGCCGGGATCCAAGGACCAAAAATAGAGGAGGTGGGGCATGGGGCTGGGAGACCTGACATTTCTTCTTCCTGAGCTCAATCCTGGGGCTGTGCTTTCTCCTCACTTTCTCTCTTCTCTGGCAATGCCACTTGGTTCATCATGTCTGTCACAGGTTCTCAACCCCTGCACACAATTGAACTGGGAGGACACCCGCCAGACAGACCTAGTCTTACAGATGGAGGTGGCTGGAGATTCACGGCTTTAATTGGCTGCTCCATGGAGCCCCCGATGGTCATTGTCCAGAGTGAAGACCCTTCTTGGAATCATTTTCTGCCCCTGCTCTCTAGTTGTCCAGGCCTAGGCTGAAATCTTTTTTCCAGACTCAGCTGGGTCTTCTGCAGTCTGGACGCCTCTCAATTTGCTCCCTGGTCAGAGCCTTGCTGGACCTCTCCATGGATAATGGTACCTGGTTTCCCACTCTTGGTCCCTAGCATCTGTAGGGCATCTCTCCTGCCCCCAAACCTACCCCTGATGGGGACCCTAAAATGGGGCAACTGAACCAAAGGATGGGCAGTCATCTGGCCAGGGAGGCTACTGGGGGTAGGTGGATAGTCTGGACAGCTGAGACCTAATTGGAGCTCAGCACTGGCTCACCTTCGCCGTGGTACTTCTGCCTGGAGTTCTGCCGAGTCCCCTTATGAGTGCTCAGCTTAGCGGAAGCAATCTCAAACCCAGGATACCTGGGCCTCTTCCTGGCTGGCATTTGGGGCCCAGGCTGATGCCTCTGTGGCCTCTTGAATGCTTTGCTTCCCAGCTGCCCTCCCTCTCTCTAGGATGTGTTCCCACACTGCAAAGCCCCTAGGTGCGCTGGCCTAGATGCAGGGGCTGGAAATCAAGAACTGTTGGAAATGGCATTTCTGAGCCAAGAGTTATCCCCTGGCTCCCAGGGTGCATTGGGCATAGCCTGCTGCCACTCTGACCATGTTAGGGCATACGTCTCAGTTCTTTCTTCTCTCCCAAAGAGCCCCAAACAAGCAGACGCTGAAGTAAGGCTTTAAAGTGAAAGCAGAGGGAGAAAAGTGCCCAGAAAAGACCAAATACCCTGAAGAAAGTCGGGCATGACAGATCCGGAACAGCAAGGGAGCCGACACAGGTCGTGCCCGTGCATGGGGGCCTCATTTTACAACTGGCACCACAGCTGCTTACCACCGTCTCATTCACACTGCATGTCAGCCCCGTGAGATAAGTATTATTATCCTTGCTAGAGAAATGAAGAAACCTCAGAGAACTTAACCTGCCCAAAGCTGCATGGAGAGGAAATTGAGCACACTGATTCTAGAGAAAGAAGAACTTTTCTGGAGGAGGGGCCCAGGAAACCTCAGGAAGTGGCAGCTGAAGAGTCCGGAGCAATTCTGATATCTACATAGTAACACACACAGTGGGAGAACAAGTTAACCTGTGGTCTAGGGGTCCTGTAGCCTGTTGGGTGGAACTCATGCCTGGAGCATACAGCAAGGGAAGTTGTGACAATACAGGGAGAGGGAAATACTACGTGGCAGGAAGGTGCCTGCGTATCTGAAACCTGTGAGCCAGGAGGGGTGGCCCAGGTGAGAGGAATTCAGTGGAAAGAGGCCACAAAGTGCCTGCCAGAGGCGACCCAGGCATGACTCCCCAACAGCACAGGACAGAAAGAAATAGTGATGGGGCTCCTGACTAATTAGACGACTGTGAATATCACTCTGCTAAAAGCAGAAGAGCTGATAAATTTTTTACTTGGCTCGCTAATAATTTTATCCTTTAAAAGGTAGAACAGCCAAATAGGGGAACTGAGTCTAGACTGAGCTGTGATCCACAAAAAAGATTTATTTGTTGCTGTGAAGAGTGCTGGTTTCCCAGGGACAAGGACTTTGTTTTTGTCCTCTCTGCCTAGAACAGTGCCTGGCACATTGTAGTTGCAGAATTATTTGTTTAGTGAAGAAAAAGAACAGGGATGGGAGCCTGGAGGAGATGACCACGTCATCTCAGCACGACAGATTGCTGGGGAAGCGAACACTGGCATTTTCAGACATAAGCCCGAGGTTTTATAAAGGGTGAGTCTAGGGAGTGCAGTGGAGCAATCAGTTCAGTTCCGTGGCCAGGGATGCCAGAGGGAACACAGCTTAGGGTGGTTGGGGAGATTATAAAAATGGAATGTCTATATTACAGTCACAAACCATCTCTAAGAAAAAAGAGAGACGTCGAAAGCAATGACATACATTTTTGGATGAAGGGATGGATAATAAATCACTTTGAGAATCTAATGAAAATTATAGACCCTTTCTCCCAGAAAAAAAAAAAAGACTTCTGTACACCATTTTGTATATAACTTAAGGAGACAATGGCTATCTCGTGTTGGGAAGGCTCATCATACAGGAACCAATGAAAGTGCAGAGAATACGTCTGAGGTGTTCCGGCTTGGAAAGGGTGTAGGGCGCATTGGAAGGTGGGAGGGCTGCATAACAAGGAAGAGTACCCGAGAGCCCTGCACCCTACAAGAGCTGTGTTGGGAAGTCTAAGCCCAGAATAATTTTTTTTTTAATCCAGGCAATAAAAAGGCACTTTGGGTATTTCTGTAGTTATTTTGCAAAGAGCAAGGATTCAGGAATCGGACCGACCTCGTTTGAATCTCAGCTTTGTAACCTTGGACAAGCCCTCTGACCTCACCAAGCCTCAGTGTCCTTATCTGTAAAGTGGGGGTGATATCTGTTCCCAAAGGGTTATTATAACTAATAAATTTGGTAATACCTGTTCAATGCTTGGCCTGGTGCCAGGCAGATTTGGTTCAATGCATATTCACCACCATTATTATTATCATTATTCTCTGCTTATAATGCCCTTGCTCTCCTTTTCTGACTATCAAACCTTTCAGTAAAGATTAGCTTTTAGTGGTTTTTGTTATTTTTAAGTAATGCCTGAAGCAGGAAAATGAACAAGATAAAGGACTGCTCCTTGGGGAAGATGATGTCATATTAACTTTGTTGGAAAGAAATGTCTAACAAAAGGGAATCAGGCCAGCACAAAGGGCAGAAAAGGAATACAACACATATGTCTGTGTGGCCCCTAGAGAAGAGAGAAAGATAGCACTCTCTACCTCTTGTTTTGCTTCCATCTTTATCACCAAAGGGAACAATTTTTGATCTGATGTGTCAGGAAGAGCATCTATCATCCTTAAATGAACTCAAGACTCCAGACCCAGATGCTTGATGTACTGGGACCGAAAGAATTTGCAGATACAATGGCAGAAACATTGCTGGTGATTGTTGAAGAACCACATAGAATGGATAAGATGCTCAAAGGCTGCACACAGCTCACTTTTCTAAAAGTTAGATTCTAGAAGTTCTGGATTGATCAGCCTGATATCAAACTGATGACCTGCTACAAAGATAGAGTGCTAAGTGGATCGTCTGTGTGTGCACTTAGAAAAGAAATAGAGACTCAGGAGCCAGCATGGGATCACTATAAATCAATCATGTGAAATTAAAGTGAATTTTTAATAGGTATTTCCTCTAGACTATCAGAGGAAGATGATTGTCGTATAGTTTGATTTCATTTAATGACAACACTTAATGAAGCTGCTCCCTATCACATTATGGATAAAATGAAGAATGTGTGGGCTTCCCTGGTGGTGCAGTGGTTAAGAATCCGCCTACCAATGCAGGGGACAAAGGTTCAATCCCTGGTCAGGGAAGATCCCACATGCCACGGAGCAACTAAGCCCGTGCACCACAACTACTGAGCCTGCACTCTAGAGCCCATGAGCCACAACTATTGAGCCCACGTGCCACAACTACTGAAGCCCGCATGCCTCAAGCCCATGCTCTGCAACAAGAGAAGCCACTGCACTGAGAAGCCCACACACCACAATGAAGAGTAGCCTCCCCTCACTGCAACTAGGGAAAGCCCGTGTGCAGCAATGAAGACCCAAAGCAGCCAATAAACAAATAAGTAAACAAATATTTTTAAAAAATGAAATGGAGAATGTGATCTGAACAATAGTGCAATAATATGACTTCAAAATGCCAATTGTTCTCCCCAAGTGTCAAGAGAATCTCTTAAAAAGTGGTCTATTTAATGTTTGTACAAGTGACCCAGCAGTCATGCTAATAGATACATAGATATCACCTACTGGGGAAAGTTAAATTACCAAATGGATATGGTACCAGGATCCAAAGAGGTCTCCATGACCTGAAATGATGGGCTTACACTGAATAAAATGTAATGGAAAACTAAAATTAGAGTTACCATATGATCCAACAATCCCACTCCTGGGCATATATCTGGAAAAGATGAAAACCCTAATTCAAAAAGATATATGCACCCCAGTGTTCCTAGCAGCACTATTTACAGTAACCAAGACATGGAAGCAACCTAAACGTCCATCAAAAGATGAATGGATAAAGAAGATGTGTGTGTGTGTGTGTACACAACAGAATATTACTCAGCCATAAAAAAGGATGAGATAATGGCATTTGCAACAACAAGGATGGACCTAGATATTATTATGCTAAGTGAAATAAGTCAGACAGAGAAAGACAAATACCAGATGACATCACTTATATGTGGAATCTAAAAAAAGAAATGATACAAATTAACTTATTTACAAAACAGAAACAGACTCACAGACATAGAAAACAAACATGGTTATCAAAGGAGAAGGGAGGAGGGAGGAATAAATTAGGAGTTTGGGATTAATAGATATATACCACTATATATAAAATAGATAGGCAACAAGGATTTACTGTACTCAATATCTTATAATAACCTGTAACGGAAAAGAATCTGAAAAAGAATATATGTGTGTGTGTATATATATATGTGTGTGTGTGTGTGAATACATAAAACTGAAATTGTAAATCAACTATACGTCAATAAAAATAAATACATAAAAATAAAAGCACAAAAATGTAATGGAGACATGCGGAAGAATAGCGAGTGTAGATACTCCACCCTCAAGGAGGTGGGACATGACTCTCCACTCCTTCAGTGTAGACTGTGCATGGTGACCTCCTCCCAAACGTACAGTAGAAAGGGGGCGGGGAGGATTTTAGAGCAGAGAAACCTGACAAGTACTACCTCAGGCCGGTGATCAAAGTCAACAGCAACAGTGATAAGTCACGTTGATAGCATTGTAGGATACCTTGACATGATGTGATGAGAATGGCACTTTACCTCTGTGGTCTTCCTCCCGAAAGCCTATAACCCCAGTCTCGTTATGAGAAAAATAATTCCCAATTGAGGGACAGTCTACAAAATATGTGGCCAGTACTTTTCAAGACTGTCAAGATTGTCAAAAGCAAAGAAATTCTAAGAAACTTTCATGGTCTAGAGGAGCCTAAGGTGACAAGACAACTTAATGTAATTCGATATCCTAGATGGCATTTTAAGTAAAAACTAAGGAAATCTGAATATAGTGTGGACTTTAGATCATTGTATGTCAATAATGTTTCATTAGTTGTGGGAAAATCTACCATATTAACATGCAAGGTGCTAATAATAGAGGAAACTCGATGTGGACTATATGGGCACTCTCTGTGCTAACTTCACCATTTTTCTGTAAACCTAAAACTATCCCAAAATTTTTAAAGTTTAGTTAAAAAAATATAATGGATGTGAGTATAGACTCCTGCATTTAGCATAAAAATGACTTATTATGTAAGTGTGTCTTGGGGGACATTCAAATTAAATACAGCTTATGGGAAAGACAGCTCAGGCTTTTAATGGACCAAGTCTCAATACATGGCACTGGATAATGTGATTGTAGAAGGAAGAGTAATCTTGTGCTTCTCCAACAACATCTCAAGAGTCCAAGTCAGGCAACCTGGCAGAACTCCACTGCTCAGGTGAGGAGTCTCAACTTGGAGCCCATACTTACTGGGTTCAAGCCCAGGCTCTGCCACATACTAGCTGTAGGAACCTAGTCAAGTTGTTTAACCTCTCCAGTTCTCAGTTTCCTCATCTGCAAAGTGGGCAAATAATGGTAACAACCTGATAGAGCCATTGGGTGGCACAAAGCCCCTGATCCATGATAACTGCTCAGGAAGTAGATCTTTGTGGGCAAAGGATCTGTCTGATGGGGCCCCGCATCTTATTTTTTAGAGTAAGTCTTATTTCAAAGGGGTCTTCAGCATCTCTGAGAACAACATTAGATGAGGGAGTCATTGGGGACTCATGATGCTTACCTTGGAGAAAGACTGGGCCTGGGAGCTATTGCTTCAGTTCAGAGAGAGGGCCACCAGGTAGAAGTGGTAGTCTTTGTCATTCATTTACCAAAACCCTAAGTGTGTCCCTGAGCCTGTCTCAGTTTTTTCTTCCTTATACTCAAAATACAGATAAGGACACCTTTTGGTCAAAGGTCAATTTTGCAGGGAGACTGGGAGGATAAATGAGTTAATAAATATAGAAGTGCACTGAAAAAAAAAAAAGCAACTGTTGTTAATAAGCATGTGTTGTTATTAACACTACTTGATACCTAAACATTTGTATATTTCCTATTGTGCTGATTCACAGCCGGTGGGGAAAGTACAAGAAAATGTTGTTTGAAACGTTTCCCCCTTTTCAACTGCAAAGTCATCAGGGGCAAATCAAGGACACAGACTTCTGTTCAGGGATGAAGTCTGATGTCATGAGCCCATGGAGAACTAGGAGCTGGACTGCAGAGAATTCACAGGCTTTGGAAATTTACCCAAATTCTGTGACCCTCAGTGTCCTCTTCTGTAAAATGGACATCATCGTATGAACCTCACAGGGTCACTGTGGGCTCACGTGCACGAATGGGCCAGCCTACAGCAGCATTTAGCCAGTGGTGGCTGCTATGGAAATCTGCCCCTCCAGCAACTCTGGGGAAGCGGTCGTGTTCTGAGTAACCCATCTATTGGGCCTGTCAGGTGAAATGGTCGCTGCCCTTGGAGGCTCTGGGGGGGGCTCAGTGGGGAAGAGCCACTCTCATGGGAGACAAAGTTGAGAACAACAATGCAGTCCATGTCAGTGGAGGGCAGACTGAGAATAATAATCTATCCCACACACTTCAGAACCACTTTTTGTGGAGCCCTGAACAGTCAAGGAGGTTCTGGGTAAAATCAGAGCCCAGAGGGAATCAGATTACTGGGAAAGAGGGGAATTGGATTGGTGAGAGAGATAGGAAGTCACTGCAGAATTACCAAGCAGTAACTATGGTTTAGAAGAAAAAATAAAGGGGAGAAGGCAAGAAGCCCAAGCAGGCAGTGCCCAGTCCCAGAAGCAGCACAGTGACAGGAACTCAGCAGAGGGAGTACGAGTGCCTTGGCCCCTCCGGATTCCTATTGACTTGTCACATATCTCGGGTGACCAGAAGTCTTGTCCAGCATCCATCCATGTGAATTTCAACACCTTTCAGGGCCTGAAGCCATGCATTATGCCAAAATCTCCTTAACACCAGAGATTTCTAAAGATGTTACCACATGCCTTTGGAGAAAAACAACAATGTATTTTAAAAAAAATTTTTTACAGCGCCTGGAGGTACAATAGACAGTGACAGATGGATCTGGATTTACATAAAATGACACAGACACTGATTTTCTGAATATTTTTTTATAAAATCAACAACTAGAATGGATCACCACACACACAGCCCCCACCCAACCACTGCCAAGAAGCACAGCTCCCAGCAGGGGCCAAACCAAAGATGTGAATGCACAGTGCCCAAAGGTCAGGAGTTAAACCCCCATTAGGCTTGGCTGATTCCCTTCCAGACCTCCTGCCAGCAGTGCCTCCACCTCTTCAGTTTGCTTTGGGGGATGATCAGCCTAGAATTTCTCCAAAAAACAACTCTAGCTTAACTCTTAGATGGATTGAGAACCCTCTAAGCAACTGGGATCCAGGTTGTTGTCTGTCCCTCCAGAGTGGTTCAAACCCACTGGATGCAGATGGGTCGAATTATCTGTACTCAGAACAAGGCCCCACATTTTAAGAAAGATATTGACAGACTAAAGCATGTCCACAGTTGGGCAATCTGGCTGGTAGGAGGCCTGAGTCACGTCCTGCTGGGAAAGTTGAAGGAAGATACAGAGGGGCCTCTTGGTTGTCTTCAAATACCTGCAGAGTTGTCATATAAAAGATATAATAAACTTCCTCCATGTATCCTCAGAAAGCAGAATTAGGACCCAGGTATGCAAGTCAGAGGGAAACAGATTTTAGCTCCATTTTGAGAAAGATTTTCTCTTGGTTGGTGTCTCTGATAATCTGATTGCATGGAAAAGTAATCAAGTTCTTCATTGTGGCCAGAGTTCAAAACTGGTTGGCCTCCTGTCAAGGTTGCTGTTGAGGGGTTCTACTTTGGATGGAAGATTGGGTGAGAACATCTCTAAATTCTTTTCCAAGCTTCAGAATATGTCCTCAGTCAGTAGAGAGAGCAGAAACTGAGGGTCATACTGACGGAGCTGGAAAGAACTGAGATGAGTATGTAAAGCTGGGAGAAAATCTTTAAGTTTGGTAAGTCTCAAGTTCTGGTTTTAAGCTCTTGGGTTTTGTTTGTCAAGCTCTTCTTAACAGAAGGAGCAGTAAATCTGAGTCTGAGCTCCAGGACCAGAACTCATTTCTGGCAGGGTATTTAAAGATATCTGCTTTGCATAGGAATGTTCTCTCCAAATTCCAGTGGGCATCAGTAGCTACTTTTGCTCCCCTGGCCTTTCCTCTTTTCTAACTTTCAGGTGGTCACAGAAACAGGAAGAGCACTGGTTGGAGATGCCTAAACCCCTCCATGGCTTAAATACTTGATATGATCCCATGTGAAATGGCAGAGGAGAATAAGTGGAATTGGACCCACCTAAGTGGCCATCTCAAAGTACTCAAGCCATACTTCCCAGGTTGTCAAGGGTGCATCCGTACCTGTGGGTAACCAGTCTTCCTTCACTCTTAGCCTATGTATCTGGGCCCTTCACCCATACCCTGGACAGTCCATTTCCCTCCTGAAATAAGCCCTGGTCAGTGCCACTTCTTGCTGGGTTTTCTTCACTCTCTCTGTTTCAGCTTAGTCAGATTAGTTTGTTCTTAAAGTTTTTCACCTACCACTGCCCACCACCACCTTCCCTGAACGCCTACATACATACCACTTATCAGCTCTGTATTTGGGGAGATGTCCCCCTGGATTAAGAAATTGATAAAGAAAGTGGCATTGAGAGACTCTATTTTAGACTCCTGGCCTTCGTGTGTGGGCAGCAAAGGCAGAGTAATTATGCCAGAAATCAGCACCACCAGCATTTGGACAGCGGTCCCCTTAATTTGTTCTCTTCCTCATCCAACAGATTCTGGCTGGCTTGCTGCTCTTGCCTCAACCTGCCTGAATTTCTTATTTTGAGCATGATTCCTAAGGAAACGAGGACTTGTTACAGGCTTGAAGTATAATTTCAGGCGGGTCACCTTTCCCTTCTGGGCCTCAGGCTACTTGTCATTGAGCCTTTGACTGCCCCTATGGGCCACATTGGGAAAGGCCACTTAATAAGGATGCATTAGATGCCAACAAAACAGGTGTAAGTGTTCCAGGCTGCTTGCAAGCAAGGGAAAGGTCCGCACGAATCATCCCAGAGTCCAAAAGGTTTCCAGCATCTGTCAAGATCCAAGTGTAAACCAGGTGCCATAATTGGCCTTTAGTATCTCCAGCAAGTTTGCTCGACACCTCTGCAGAGCAGTGGATGGATCAGACACAGTGTCAAATGGAAAGCCTGTTAATGTGCAAAGCAGAGAGGTGTCAAAACTGGCAAAAAGGCAAAGCCTCCATTTCTTCTCAATCTCCATAAATATGAGTGAATGTGGAAGCTCGGCTGTCACCAGGAACCAGGGACCAAGGCCAGTTTGACAGCACCGCCAATGTTTGGTCCTACTGCTTTCCTGGCTCTCCCCACTCTTACCTCCCACCTGACCCTGAAACTTTAATTATTTCCTGGACCCAGTATAATCTCTGTTGGTGCTGGTGGTGAGCTGGAGGAGGGAAGATAGATGGCTCCCTTCGAAATACAAAAGCCCGTTAGCCTTCACAGCAACCATGGGGAACAGAGGGGCTGTTTTTAGTCATGAAGACATCTCGGTAGGAAGATTTACCAAAGATGTATTTATTCCATTAGAACTACCGCTCCTTTCAGCCTAGTTAGCTCCAGCACCACATTTGTCACTTTGCCACAGCATTGATGGGGCAGGGTTGGGGGTGGGGAGTGGTAGATACATAAAGAGAAACTCTATCTGAATTGAAGCTTGAGTTTTTAGATGAGGACTTGTGAGTCTAAGTAAAGCAGGACCTGAGACCCCCTCCATGGTCACCTTTCCCAGCAGTGATCTTGGATATAGTTATAGCTGCCCTAACCCTTAGGGAAAGGAGGTGAGTTTGGAGACATGTTCAGAAAAGAGGAAAGGGATTCAGAGAGTGGAGAGACATAAAATTATAGAAGAGATGATTGGAGAATTGCATTATTGTTACCTTTGATTGACAAAACCCTCCCTGGAAGCTTTTCTGGAAGTTAGAAAGTCTCCAGAAAAAGAACAAAAACAGAATTGCCAGATCTGATCTGCACTCAGCATCCCAGGCTAGTCTCAGAGATAAAAGCCTCTTTACGTCTGTGTGATTTGCTCATGTGCAGCCTTGGGACTACATTTGCTCGTCGTGGGCACTTGACCATCAGCCAGGGAGGTATAGAGCCTGTGTGTATGAAGGTAGAGCTTGCTGAGTCTGTGCCTTTGGTTCCCTGATACTTTCTGAGGAAGAGGAGACTGGCGGTGTGGGCTTTCAGCATAGGAGGTGAGGTTAGAGGGGTGTAGTCACTGTGTTGACAATCCCAGGTCAGTGGGATTTCATCACCACACCCCAAGCTCTGTGCACAGCTCTATGCTTATTGTTTTGGGGATATAAATGGAGGAGACTCTCTAACCCCCACCCCCACCCCCAGACATTACAGCCTTGTTGAAGGAAGAACTTTGAGGCAGTGCCACTTACATACTCAGTGGTTCCCACCCTGGCTGCAGGGGTCTCCTACAGAGAATTTTGAAAAATACTTACCCCTGGAGCCTGTGAATCAGTATCTCTGGGAGTGGGCTGGACTTGTGGCTTTTAATTGCTCCCCAGGTGATCCTCACGGGACCAGCCTAGGACAAATCTGCCCACACATATTTGGGAACATGGGGACTATGGCAGCCAGTGACATCCTGGAGTAGGTGAGACCTGAGTTGTACCTTGAAGGGAAAAATACGAGTGGCAGGAAAAGCACAGGATGAGCACAAACGAGGAAGTATAAGTGAATTGGGGCAAGAGATTTGAGCCTGGCATAAGGGAGAAACTCACCCCATCACTTTCCTTCTTCTCTGGGGATGAAAATGGGACTTAGCACCGCCCACGTTTAGAAAAAAAAAAAGCCCGGGGGCCAGCAGGGGTGCTGAATTGATCTACCTCAATTTGTCTGAGGTCCTATTTAATTATAAAATTCATGCAAACCATGTTTACTTTTAATATAAAAAGAGTGTTTTCCCACATCTTCTAGTTTAGCAGAGCAATTCTCAACCTTTCTGATCTCAGAAAAATTATTGAGGATCCCAAAGAGCTTAATTTTGGGGAGATGTGTATGATATTAGAAATTAAAACTGTGGAATTTTTTGAGTATTTAAAAATATGTATTTATTAATTTATTTTAAAATAAATCCATTGCATGTTAACATAATCTTATAAAAATAACTCTGTTTTCCAGAATAAAACCAGTGAGAAGAGTAGCATTATTTTATATTTTTGCAAATCTCTTTAAGGTCTGGCTTAATACAAAACAGCTGGATTCTCACATCTACATCTGCTTTCAATCTGTTGTTCTGTGTGGTTTTATCCGAGGTATCTGAAGAAAACTCAGACACACACAGCAAGGCCATGACTGTGGTGGGACAAGCAAGGCACCTAGGACACAAATTTTTTTTTTTAATATTTATGTATTTGTTTGGTTGCACTGGGTCTTAGTTGTGGCAGGCAGGCTCCTAAGTTGTGGCATACGGGCTCTTTAGTTGCAGCATGAGAACTCTTAGTTGCAGCATGCATGTGGGATCTAGTTCCCTGACCACAGATCAAACCCAACCCCCTGCATTGGAAGTTCTGAGTCTTAGCCACTGCACCACCAGGGAATCCCCCCAGGACACACAATTTAAGGAGGCATCCTTAGTCAGGATCATGCCAGCACAGAGCTGGCCCTAAGAGTGTGGGCCTCCTTAAATTTGGCTGCACTTGCCTCACGTTAGTCCAGCCCTGTCACACAGATGAGTTGGAAAAGCAAGAAGTAACTTAATAGCCTTAGCAGGTAATGGTGGATATTCTTTTTTGATACCACACCAAACACAAGTAGTGGGTTAGTTGCATTGTGGAATCTGAACTATGCAATGTACTTTTTCATACCGTGTTTACACTAAAATCTGTTGGTCATTCTTGCCCTGTGAATGGACTTTTACCCATACTGACTGACTCTTTGAAAGGGTCTCAAGACTCTCAGGACTCCGAAGACCGTACTTTGAAAATTGTTGGCTTCAGAGATGCTCCAGGAACTGCAGGGAGGTGATCATAGCTGGAATGTAGGCAGATACAAAGGGTCATGCGTGATTACAAGAGGCTTTAGGACTGAGCTGGGGCCAGACCTGAGAAAGCCGTACATGCTACATGAAGAAGCGGGCTTGTATCTTTAGGGCTCTAAGGAGACACACTGGAGTCTTAAGCAGGGGAGCAATGGGATTAGAGTTGCATTATCTAAACTGATATTTTTTGAGCTCCTGTTGTGTGCAGGTACTGGGGATAACAGGGAACAGAGAAAGTTTCTGCCTTCATGGAGCTTATATTTATTGGGGAAGCAGAAAATAAATAAATACAGACTGAGATCCACCCTGCTGGCTATAGAGGATGGACTGGTAGAGAATTAGACAGAGGGGAGAATATAGTCCAGGGAAGAGATGATGGGGACCAGAGGAGCGGCAGTAGGGATGGGGGAGGGAACGTTATTGAGCAGGGGTGGCATTAGGGATGCTAAACCATGTTCCCATGTGGGGAGGCTAGGATGGTGTCCCGTGAGCTAACTGAGGCAGTTGTGTGCACTGCCCCTGAGGTGGCGCATCCATGAGGAGAAGCATTTGGTTTTGGGTAATCAGCTCAGTTCACAGCATGTTGAATCTCAGGTGCCTGGGGGTGGGGGGGTGGGGCGTCGTTCAGGTGGAGATGTCCAGTGAGTTGTTGGATTACATGGGTCTGATCTCAGAGTGTAGGACTCGACTGGGATCAAGATGTAAGAGGTGTCGCTTATTCTGGTGGTCAGCAGATAATGTCACCCAGGGACAGTGCTCAGAGTGAAGAGAGAAGACAGCCAAGGGACATTAACATATCCTCCTGTTCCTGCCACCTGCCTCGAATTTCACATCTCAAGGCAGATATGTCATTTCCCCACACCTGAAGATTTGTCTTTCTTTGTTAATGACCTTGTCATCCTCAGAAGCTCCCTCTTGCTCAGCCCTCGCCTACCATGGCTTCATGATCTGCCCGGCTCTCCCTCCTTACCAACTCTGCATCCCTAACTTGCTTCCTTACTCTTCCACTCTGTTCTGTCTGGAAAGCCCAACTGCACTGCCCCTCCCCACCCTCATCGGAAGCTTGTCCACCTAGAGAATTTATACTCATCCTTCAAGACTTGCTCAAGCGTCCTTTTTCATTTTAGGTCTTCCCTCACTCTCCACCTCTGACCACACACAGCCACATACCATCAGACATAGCTGGTCATTCTCTCCCTTAGTTTCCAATCTGCTTCACCAGGACTGTGGTCTAGCACTCATCACATGGTTGTGCAATTATTTGTTCACATGACTTTCCCCCCACTAAAGCAGAAGCCACATGACAGCAGAAAATATGCTGCTTTGTGTTTTTCACCTTGATTTCTGGGGTGGTTCCTGAAAGAATGCTGAGAACTCAACCTAATGGGTTTAATGAGGAAGAAAGACTGCCAAGCACCAGGGCCCGGGAAGTGGCTCCACCAGCCAGTGGACTCAGGAGCAAGGCCAAAGGGAGTACTGTTTGGGTGTGAGCAAGGCTGCAGAAGGCAGTAGGCATCACGAAGCTGAAGGGCTGCTGGGAGGTAATGCTTTGGATCCAGGTGCCTCATTTGTTCAGAGAAAGACCCCAGCATTGGCTGGTGTGGTGAGGGCGGCTGACAAAAGCAGAGAGCAAAGCTGAGTGTCCAGACGAGAGGATGGAAGGCTGAGTACAGTGAGTGGGCTCCCTCCAGATGCCAGCCCACCAGACCTGTGGCACCTACGAGATCCCAGGGCTCACTCAGAGGTAAAAGTGAAGATCCATCCTCTTAGGACAGGCCCAGGAGCTGGGGATTACTGAACCTTCTCAGGGACCTAAATAAATACCTCCAAGCATTCTAACCAGAGGGCTTGTCAAGGCAGCCGCAGAAGGCACCTGAGGCACACTGATGGCATTTGTTGCTGGAGGAGATGGTGAGAGAGCTGGATAGAGAGTTCGCATTGTAACTAATGAGAGATGGAGCTGAAGAGTATAAACACACTCTTCTTTGTCTATTCAAACAAGAGCAGTAACAAGCTAAAAGCTGAGACAGAAGCCCATGAAGCGAGACAATTATTGTGAGACAGCCACAGGTAGACAGAAGGAAAAGCTGGGTTGCATCTTTGTTCACAGAGTGACAGAACATTGTGTGAATACCAAGCTCTGTGAGGGAAGGAAAAATCCTTTGTCAGATCTTGCTGCGGGCACCGGCCACAGCCCTGACCCAGTAACAGTGGCTGGAACCACGATCACTGGGCTTTCCATGCCCAGATGTGCCCCATCAGAACATGCTGCTCATGGCAGGGGGGCAGAGGGGCAAGCCTCAGGCTCCACACTGCTCCTTTAAAGAAGCTGCTCCCAGTGCCCCTGAGATGGAGATGGAGATGGAGAAGGACATGGAACAGAATAAACTGGAAACGGCAAATCTTCTTTCCTTTTTTATTTTTAAGATTTTTTTTTGATGTGGACCATGTTCGAAGCCTTTATTGAATTTGTTACAATATTGCTTCTGTTTTACATTTTGGTTTTTTGACTGCAAGGCATGTGGGATCTTAGCTCCCTGACCAGGGATCGAACTGGCACCTCCTGTATTGGAAGGCGAAGTCTTAACCATTGGACCGCCAGGGAAGTCCCTGCAAATCTTATTTCTTACTTGCTGTCTATGCTACAGCTCTAGAGAAAGAATGACAGGGTCCCCTGCTGGATCCAGTGGAGCTCCATTTCTCCCTCTTCTGCTCAGCCCTGGCTGATCATCAGGGTGTCCGGAGCAGGAGGGAGGGGGGAGCTAGAAGGTACCAATGCCACCTACCTGGCAGAGGGTAGTAGAGACAATATATAGACTTTGGAGTCATGCAGTTGCTGCCAATTAGAGTTTTGTAATCTCTCTGAGCCTCAGTTTCCTCATATATAAAATGGGTATAATAATAGCACCAGCCTCATAGAATTGGTATCAGGAGTATAAAAGCTAATGCATATATAGTTCTTAGCTCAGTGCTTGACATGTACTCAGTGCTCACAGCAAGTTGGCTGTTGCCACTGTAATTGTCTGTCCCTGGCCCTCATTGGGTTTAGGAATCCCAGTACTTGACTTGCAATGTCTGCAGGTATCAAAATTCTGGCTGCTCAGTGTCTTGGGGCCCCTGGGGAGTGCTGCAATTCCTGTGCAAGGTGGGGTCCTGCAGCGTGAACCCACAGAGGGTCAAGGAGTGCAGTGTGGGCCACAAGAGGCAGTCGGCGCTCACTCAGTCTCTTCTCAGCCAGCACGGCACCCACTGCCTTCCCTCTCCTCCCGGCACTTCCCATTTCCTGCCTCGATCCTCACCCACTCCACCAGGGGAAATTCCCTCATCGTCATCTGCATGCACATCTGCTCTCTTTTGTCTCCCCATTCTGCTACGCATTTGGACAAATGACTCAACAGCTCTGTGCCTTAGTTTTCTCATCTGAAAACTGGCAATAATAATAGTACCAGCCTCATAAGGTTTTTGGAAATTAAACCAGGTAATTCATGCGAAGAACTTAGAATAATGATTGGCCTATGTGAAGTGATCATTCAGTGTTAGCTGTTCTTATTATTATTGTAGAAAGTCCATGTCTCCATTGAGTAAGGATTTTGCTCTGAGATGCTGCTGCCTACAAAAACCCTGAACAAATTCTTCAGCGTTTGGAACTTTTCAGAAACCATGAATTCATGGACATAATAACCCACCTGTGAGCAACCTTCTGACTCAAAGAAGCATTACAATAGAGTAAAAACCTTGCATCAAAGCTGAGGCCCTGAGCCTCAAATGTCTCTATGTTTCCCTAATAAGGGATGGAGGGGAGGTTGTACATGAAATGGATGAGTGTGTTGGGTGACAGCAGACACGTATCCTAGACTTTGAAGTTAGAAGTAAAGTTACTATTGTCCCATGGCTGTTAAAAGAAAACATAGCTCATAAGGAATGAGGGACTCTAAAAATGGGATTATAACAATAAAAATCATGTGTAATTCCAACAAGGAAGAAAATAGGTCGTCTAAAGAAATTGATGTGGCTACGTGAGAAACCTCTAATGAGCCTAGAGTTTAAAAGTCAAACTGGGAAAAATATATTTGCAGCAAATATTGGATAAATGGTTAACATCTTTAACATATAAAGAGCTCACACAAATCAATACTAAAACTCCTAAGGCACAGTGGGAAAGTGAGCCTTTATTTCTTCTTTAGTTCACTAAAGAAGAAATAAAGCCAGCTGTCCAAAAGATGGAAATTCTCCAACCTTACTAGTAATCAAAATGAAAATTCAGACAACAAGATAGGTACTTTTGCCTTGTAAATTTGTAAAGATTTCTATTTTTTTTGCGTACCCAAATCTGCTAAGAGTGCAGCAAATAGTCCCATTCAAACATTGCAGGTGGGATATGATCCCCAGGAGAGTCACTTCTTAAATCTCTCCTATGGAAATAACACTAGTTCAGAAGCACTGTTATTAATAGTGTTATTTGTATAAGCAAAAATCAGAAGTAATTGAAATGCAACCAGTAGAATGATGTTTATGATGAGTTCATGGTGGTGTGGGAAAATGTAGGAGACAAAATTGCACGGATATTATGTTAATAACTATGATTTTTAAAACAACAGCAACAAAGACTGGTAGAAAACAAACTACTAATGGTGGTATCTTTGGGTGATGGAACAACAGACGATGAGTTCTTTCTGCATTTCTGCTTGGTGATTAGATTTTCCACAATGATTATGCATTACTTTTATTATGGAAAAAAAAAAGAAACGTTATTTAAAAGTTCAGGAAATACAAAAAGACCAGGAAGACAGTTACATAATTAAAGACAAATCCAACAGACAAATGAGATCGTGTGGCCAATGTCACCTTAAACCTTAAAGCTTCAAGTAGGTCTGGCTTGTGAGAAGTGTGTGATCCACTGGAGGAACTTGTACTCTGTTCTCCCAAGAACATGTACGCGGCGAGGAGGTGTGTACAGAGCTGACAGGACAAACTGAGCACAAGGGGCTGTTGTGCTAGAAAGTGAGGAGGATCCTGCACCACAGACCTACGGGTCAAAACATCAGGAGAGTATTGGGACATCAGTAATCCCCAGTGTAGTCTACTGCTTTCCATTGTGTGGCCCCTGGACCACTGGTAGTCCTCAAAATGACTCTAAATGAAGCTTGAGTCAATTTGGGTAGTATATGGATATGGAATTATTTTTCTTAAGCTTTTTCTTTTCAATTTTTCTTTCAATCTTTCCAATTATACTAAGGAGAAAGTCTTAGTTTGATGACTTAGATTAGCCTCGTTAGGTTAACGTTGTGACTCTCTCTTCCTAACAAAACATGAGCAGGTGGCGGGCTCTGTACCTTAAGCAGGCAACAGCATCTGGCTGGCATTTAATCATGCAGGTGGTGTGTGGACATAGCAGAATGGCCAAGGCAGGAGAAGGAGGGGTGAAGTGTGGTAAACACTTGGGCCTCTGGAACATGAGGGGGCAGGAAATCGGGGTGGCTTGCTGTGAGTCACCCGGCTGGCCAACGCCAACGACAGCCCAGGCTTGGACAACCCTCCACTTCCCCCACCCCCCACCTCCGTCAGCTAGGAACTCTCCCCCATGCTTTCCTGCCTTCCATGGAGCTGTCTCCTCTAGGTCAGTGTTTCTCTACTTTCCTCTAAGCATCAGATTTACCCTGTCTTGCTCTTTGCTGTGATTGTCATTTCTTGTTTGGTTTTGTTATGTTTGTTTGGGGGCTTTATTTGTCCTTTGAGGTGGGGAGGGCATGGGATCATGCTATCAGCACACCTAAAAATGTTTTTATTTTGCCTCTGCACTTTTCTTAAAAAGCCAACATCTTCCACATCCTTCTCTGGGGGCCACGCTGCTCCCCAGTGCTGGGCTTGGTCTATCCGCAACTAAAGCAGCCTTTTTCTTTCGTTTTCATTTTCGGTTTTCAAATGTGAATTTGTCCCAGAGTCCCCAACGTGGCCGCATTTGTGGCTTTCAATGCCTCCTGATTGGGATTATTTGTGCTTGTGTAGTCAATTTCCCCTAAGATCTCCGGCCGAGCGTTGGTACCTCCAGGTCTTGCCTGGGCTGCTAACTAGCTGAGGGACCTTGTGCAAGTCGCTCAGCCTTGCTGATCAGCGAGCAACACTGCCCTACTTCGCCGCTGTCAGGGTCGCACAGGAGGACCAATTGAGCTGCTGGTCACAAAGTGCTTCTCAGGACAGAATGCACCTCACAATGAAATGCATTATTGTGCTCCTATTTTTCTTTTGCTTTTCCCATCAAGGAAAATGTTCTTCAGATTGGAAAGCATAAAACCAGCACCATTAAAAAGAGAACCAAAGCTCAAAATAGGAGCAAAGAGAGAGAGTAATTGTCTTTAAATGAGCTCAATCCCTAGATGCTTTAGAACCATCAGGCCTGATCTGCAGGTTGGGATGGGATGGGATGTGCAGGCCATGTTGTGCTAGGGACCAGAGTGGGTTTAATGGAGGGAGAAACAGGAGGGACAGTAGGGGCTTTGGCCACTGTCAAATGTGAGAAACCATTGAAAGAAACTGGGAGCTTTAGATAAGAAAACACCTGAAGGATGACACACACACCACTGCTTGTTTAGAATAAGGATTCCTCCAAGAACCTCACAAATTGCCCAGCCTTGTGAGACACTCCGTGGGATCTTTGAGGGAAGTTCACCAACTCCCCAGCAGCCCCCTTGGTGTGTGGTAATGGGGAGGAAGTGGAGAGACAATAGAGCAGTAAGACCCCCGACTTCTGTGATTCCACCCACAGCTCAGCCACCAAGCTGGGCCCCACCACCCTCTGTCTGGTGTTAACCATATGACCCGTTGCAGGGGGCTGTGTCTTGGCTTTCCCATCTATAAAGTGGAAATGGTACCTCACTCATAGGCTTGTTGTGAAGTTTATAAAAGATGACAGGAAATTCTTAGCACAAAGTGTGTTCAAGAGATGTTAGTTCTTTTCCCTTCTCCACTTCTCCTATCCCTATTTCTTTTTTTTTTTTTAAGTATTTATGTATTTATTTTTGGTTGCATTGGGTCTTTCTTTTTTCCACTTTCTTTTTAAGCCCTTTATTGGAATATAATTGCTTTACATCGTTGTGCCAATTTTTGCTGTACAACAAAGTGAATCAGCTGCATCTACACATATATCCCCATATCCCCTCCCTCCCATGACTCCTGCCCGCCCTCCCTATCCCAGCCCTCTAAGTCATCACCCATCACCGAGTTGATCTTACACTGGGTCTTTGTTGCTGTGCATGGGCTTCCTCTAGTTGCTGCTAGCAGGGGCTACGCTTTGTTGTGGTGCTAGGGCTTCTCATTGTGGTGGCTGCTCTTGCTGCAGAGCATGGGCTCTAGGCTCATGGGCTTCAGTAGTAGTGGCGCTTGGGCTTAGTTGCTCCATGGCATGTGAGATCTTCCCGGCCCAGGGATCAAACCCATGTTCCCTGCATTAGTAGGCGGATTGTTAACCACTGCCACCAGGGAAGTCCCCCATTTCTGATTATAAAGAGAGAATTGCTTCCACAAAAAATACAATATAGACTTCCACATGATCCAGCAATTCTATTTCTGGGCATATACTCAAAAGAATTGGAAGCAAAGACTCAAACAGTTGTTTGTACACCCATACACACAGCAGCGTTATTCGCAACAGCCAAAAGGTGGAGGCAACCCAGGTGTCCATCCACAGATGGATGGGTAGACAAAACATGGTGCACACTTACAACGGAAGATTATTCAGCCTGAAAAAGGAAGGAAAGCCTGACACATGCTGCAACATGGGTGAACCTTGAGCACATTATGCCAAGTGAAATAAGCCAGTCACAAAAGGATAAATACTGAATGATTCCACTCATATGATGTACTTAGAGGAATCAAATTCATAGAGACAGAAAGTAGAATGGCAGTTGCCGGGGACTGGGGAGAGGAGGGGAATGGGGAATTAATGTTTAATGGACATAGAGTCTCAGTTTGGGAAGACTAGAAAGTTCTGGAGATGGATGGTGGTGAATGTTTCACAGTATAAATGCATTTAATGCCACTGAACTATACGCAACTAAAGATGGTTAAAATGGTGAATTTTATGTTATTTACATTTTACCCCAATAAGAAAAATTACTTACATAACAACAAAAAAGTATACCTTAATTTCAGGCCATGACACTATTTCAGAAACATTAAAATGTAAAAATCATGTAAATCTTAGAATAAAGAGAATATGATTTTTGATACAAAAAAGAAGAAGAAGAAAAAGAAGACATGCAAAGAAAGGAGCTGAGATACAATGTGTCATGGCACACTGTCAAGGGCATAGAGAAACCAGGTCTTAGCAGGGGAAACCTCACAGCGTTGCTTATAATTCCTGAAAAGAATCCAAACGCCCACCCCTCACAGTTCTGGAGGGCGGGGTAAACAACACAGGAGATGAACCCCACTTCCTGCCTTCTGCGACATCAGCACACCCGCACCCCTCAGAGCCAGCTGTGCTCACCATCCCCCTTCCAAACAGCAGCTGGGGCTACAGGATGCTCCCCCGCCCAGGGACTGCTCCCGGCCCCCGGCCCAGGAGCCCACTGCCTGCTGATAGAGATCACAGGAGCCCAGGGTGGGGGGCACCTGGGTTACCCGGCTGCCAGCACCACGGGCGGAGAAGACGCTGGCTGCCCCTCCAGCCGCGGGCGGGGGGTCGGGGGCAGGTGGTGGGAGGGGCGGTTGCTGCTCATCTTGGGTGTTTGCAGGTGTCCTGTGCCCCACAGCCGTCAGGCTGCCCCCTGGAAAACCTGAACCCCAGAGGGACCCTGAGGCCCAGGACCAGAGCTAGTCACCTCGGGCTTCCTGAGCAGACGGGTAACCAGGCCTCCCCAAGTCCTCTCTCCGGCACCACCATGGACACAGGACATTTTAAATGGCCCACCGTTGAGGGCGTCAAAGAAACCCATATGCACTTTCAGGCCCTGGGCGGGGCTGACCTCACACTTGGAGACAGATCATACCAGGCGCCAAGTTGCCTAGCTGCCGAGACCCAGGGCTCCTGTCTGGGACCAGCTCCATCGCCAGCTAGCTGTAAAGTAACTGACCTCTCCAGACCTCTAATGCCTGTCAATAAAATGCTGAATCTGTTCCCAGCCCTGGGACCTCTGCTGACAGGGAGGGGAACTCTTCCACTCCACAGGCCTTCCTGGGCACCTCCCACGGGAAGACAGGATGCCAGTCTGACAGGACAATGAAGAGGGTAAACAGATCCTGCCCTTGGGGAAGGTATTCATTTCTTAGGTCTGCTGTAACGAAGTACTACCAACTCGGTGCTTAGGACAACAGAAATGTATTCTCTTGCAATTCTGGAGGCTGGAAGTCAGAAATCAAGGTGTTGGCAAGCTGGTTCCTTTTCAGAGACTCTGAGGGAGAACCCACTCCCTGCCTCTCTGCCGGCTTCTCTGGTTGCCAGCAGTCCTTGACTTGTAGATGTGTTACTGCAATGTCCGCCTCCATCTTCACGTGGCCATCTTCCCTCTGTGTGTGTCCACATCTCCCTCTTCTTCTAAGGACACCAGTCATTGGATTAAGGGCCATTCCAATGGAGTATGTTCCCATCTTAACTTGATTACATCCACAAAGACCCTCTTCCAAATAAGGACACATTCACAGGTTCCAGGGGTTAGGATTTCTATATATATATTTTAGGAAGACACAATTCAATCCAGGGAGCTTCCAACAGTAAGAGTGAAAAAATGTAGCAAAAAAAATAGAGCAAAAACTTTAGAGCCAGTTACAGTTGGTTTTCTTACCCTCCCAGAGCCTCAGTGTACTCAACCGTAAAATAGGATAACAGTATCTACCTTGCAGGATATAATATGTGCAAGGCAACTGTCACATAGTAAGCACTCAGTAAATAGTAACTTAATATTTTTATAACAATTATTATCAGTATTATTATTAGCTGAACTGCATAGATGTAGGCAACTGTAGCATAGGAGAGGTTCAAGAAAAATACCCTGGAGGGGACATACGTGGTGGCCCAGTGGTTAAGAATCTGCCTGCTAATGCAGGGGACATAGATTCAATCCCTGGTCTGGGAAGATCCCACATGCCACGGAGCAACTCAGCCCGTGCGCCACAACTACTGAGCCTGAGCTCTAGAGCCTGCGAGCCACAACTACTGAAGCCCACGCTCCTAGAGCCCATGCTCCGCAACAAGAGAAGCCACCGCAATGAGAAACCTGCGCATCGTATCAAAGAGTATCCCCCACTCATCACAACTAGAGAAAGCCCACACGCAGCAATGAAGACCCAACGCAGCCAATAAGTGAATAAATAAATGAATTTATTTAAAAAAAAATACCCTGGAGGGAGGCTAGATCAGAGCGTGGGAAACAGAATTAGTTTAATAGAAGAGATGATACAAAACAGGCCTGGGAAAGATGGCTAGGATTTTGACAGTCCAACCTGGAGGGGAGGGAAATCCAGGAAGTAGGAGCTACACAAATAAGCCTTGGAAGCAGGAAAGTATAAAGTGTGTTTGAAGAAGAGCTCCAAGTTCCATTTGGCTGGAACATTGGGAAATGAATGAAGAGTGATGATAATTAAGGTTGTAAAGGAGCATTTGGACCACAGAACATGAGGAGTTTACACTTAATTCATAGTCAATGGGGAGCCCATGAATGTTTTTTGGAAGGAGTGAGGCAATTAAACCTGCATTTAAGAAAATTAATCTGGCTGCAGTGTGCAGAATCAGAAAGCCCTGGAGCAGGGAGAGATCAGGGTGGAACCGGGAGGAGATCCCTGCAGGAGGGAGGTGAGAGCTTCCCTCGTCCTGGCTAAATGCTGAAGGTAGGTTGTAGAAAGTGCCCAAGCACTCAGTCATGGCTTGGAGTGGCCACTTAGACAGGTCACACACCCACTCTGGTTACTGTTGCCTCATTATGAGCTGGCTGGCCAAGTGAATCTAAAAAAATAAATTAAGTAAACCAAAGAAACAGAGAGTAGAATGGTGGTTGTCAGGTTGCGGGATGGGGAGAGAGGGAGAGGTTGGTAAAAGGGTACAAACTTTCAGTTATGAGTTGAATGAGGTCTGAGGATCTAATATAAAACATGGTGACTGTGGTTGATAGTACTGTGTTGTATTATTGAAATTTACTAAGAGAGAAGAACTCAAATGTTCTCACTAAAAAAGAAAAGATAAATATATGAGGTGATGGATATGTTACTTAACTAGATGGGGGATCTTTTCACAGTGTGTATGTGTATGAAAGCATCATGACCTACACTTTAAATATCTTACAATTTTATTTGTCAATTATACCTCAATAAAGCTGAAATTTTAAAAAAAAAAAAAAAAAGGAAGAGATAGGGTGGCCGGTGATGGGCGTTCAGCGATCTTTAAGACCCTCCCTGAGAAGGGTGCTCTCAGCCTAAGAAGACACCAGCAGGGCCTTCAAGTGAGCAGCTTTCACAAGGACACCTGGGGGTGGGGGTGGGGGTGGGGAGAGCCCACCGCTCAGCCTCTTCCCCAGCCCCGCCCCCTCTCCCACCCTCCCGGGACCGGCAGCTTCCCTGATCTCTGGCGGCTCTGGGGAGGCCAGAGCCAGGTCAGGCTGCTCAAGAGCTCTGAGCGGGCTTAATTGTTGCGCATTAACTTAACTTTCACCTCGGTCTTACTTTAGAATTCTGTGAATATTTATGAGTGCGCTCTTGCTTAATGAGGAGGGGAACAGAGAAATTAATGAGTTTTCCTCGGTTGGGCTTGGGGTTTTTTTTTTTTTTTTTTGGTTTCACATCTCTAGTCTGAATTCCAGCTCTGCTGTACCTTTTTTCCTGCTGGATCCTCAGAGCTGAGACCTGCGGGACAATTTTCACGGCCACCATCTAGGCAGAATCTGAGCACACAAAGATGGAGAGGGTGTGCATGTACCTGTGTGTGCACATGTGTGAGTGTGTGCCAGTGAAAGGCTGCGTGTGCACATGTGTGGCCACACATTGGGATGTGCGAGCTCTCCTGGAAGTCAAGAAGGCCTGTCCGGGTTCAAATGAGAACCAGAAGTTGCTTCTAGTCTTAAGTTGGGCCTCTGAGAGATGAGAGGAAAAATAAGGCAGTGGCTTCTGTCTTTCTTTGAGTCTTCTTTGCAAGAGCTGAGGTGTGGGGCTGGGCCTCCCCTGGGCCGGGTGTCTCAGAAGCCTGCCTGGGATCTCCTCAAAATGGGACAGAGCCTGAGGCCTGTGCACCAGCCTGTGTGAGCCCGGAAGGCTCTGTAGAGAGCAAGGCCCAGACCTGCCCTGCAGACCCAGAGGAGGGAGTGAGGAGGCTGCTTGGAACAGCCAGCCTACGGCATGGAGCCAGAAGGCAAACTTAGGGGGACAATGCAAGTTCTTACCTGCACCCAAGAAGTTTGGAAAGCATCGATCCTGTTCCCCTGGTCTTAGCCCAGTCTCTAAGGGACATATAAAAGCCTAGCCATTGCATATTCAATAAATCAGTAGGAGAAGAGCAGAGGAGGCCCCGAAATGGTGAAAACCCCTCCCTGCTAAAATGTCAGGCTGTTTCTCCCTGGCCTTCCCTTGACCTTTCAGCACTGGGGACCTTCCACCTCCCTCTGCCTGAGAAGAAAGAAGAGGGATAGGGTAAGAGGAAGAAAGTAACCATAACTTCTGATCACCCAAACCAAACCACTCTTAACATTTCTGTATTTTTATGTATGGCTTCCACCATTCCCTTTGCCTAACTTAATGGACTAACCCCCTAATGTAAGTCACTGGGTCAGTACCAAGTTAGTGCAATTATGAACAATGCCGAGTTGAACATTTTTGTGCATTTACTTCTGAATGACACTCAAGTGAAATCACTGGACCAATGATCTTGGACTCTTTTACATCTCTCGATGGATACTGCCAAGTCACTTTCCAAAAGAGTTGTACCAATCAACAGTATATGAAAGTGCCCCATATATACAATGGAATATTACTCAGCCATATAAAGGAATGAAAGTGAGTTATCTTTAGTGAGGTGGATGGACCTAGAGACTGTCATACAGAGCGAAGTAAGCCAGAAAGAGAAAAACAAATATCGTATGCTAACTCATATATATGGAATCTAAAAAAAGTGGTACTGATGAACCCAGTGACAGGGCAAGAATAAAGATGTAGATGTAGAGAACGGACTTGAGGACACGGAGTGGGGGGTGAAGGGGAAGCTAGGACAAAGTGAGAGACTAGTATTGACATATATACACTACCAACTGTAAAATAGCTAGTGGGAAGCTGCTGCATAACACAGGGAGATCAACTCGATGATGGGTGATACCTTAGAGGGCTGGGATAGGGAAGGTGGGAGGGAGTTGCGGGAGGAAGGGGATATGCGGATATATGTGTAAATACAGCTGATTCACTTTGTTGTACAGCAGAAACTGGCACAACAGTGTAAAGCAATTACATTCCAATGAAGAGCTTTAAAAAAAGTGCCCATTTCAGTGCATCCTCATCAGGACTATTTTCTCATTTTTTTCCTAATTTTTGCTAATTTGATGGGCTAAAATGATGGTACGTCCTTGCTGCCTTAATTCACGTTCTAGTATATAGTGAGGTTGGATATTTTTCCGTGTGCTCATTGACCAGTTGTGGTGTTCACAACATTCAGAAGTTAGGAAAAAACATTGATTTGTGTATGTACTGTGTGTGTGGGCATGGGGAATGCACTGTTTGTGCGTGTGTGTGCGTGTGTGTGTGTGACTTTGCAGGCTGTGTGAGCATCTCAGAGACCAGATGCTTCCATTTGTACATTTGTAGGTGTGAGTGCATGTAGTCGGTGTGTGGTTATTTTCACCTTCTGTGGGAGAGACAGGAAGGTGAAGAGGGAAGATTGCAAGCTTTGGAATCTTTCAGGCTCAGGTTCAGTGTGTTACCAAGTGGGTAGTTGTATGAGTTGGGGCCAGTTACTTGGCCTTTCGCTTTAAGTCTTTGTTTCCTCATCTGTAAAATGGGGTTAATAATATCTGTGACACAGAATTGTGGAGACTAGTACATGAGCCAATGAAGGTACAATAGAAGCCCTCCCGCCCAGAGTTCCCCTTGTCTTTCCTCAGCGTGGGGTGTAAAGGTGGGCACGTTTGGACGTTGATGAAGACCCATGAGGTGATGATGTCCTGGGGAGCCATGCCAGCCTCTTCTCTGTCCTGGAGTCACTAGCAAAGAGCCCAAGTCACTCTTCAGGTTCTGCAAATGTTTGTGTGCTATGCAAGGGTGAACCTCCATATGAGCGCATGTGGGGCTTTATTGGAAGAAACAATAGGGTCTAAGTTAATTCCACTCCAGCCATCCTTACCGTCCCCAGGTTCTTGAGGGCTCATCAGGTCTGGAGGTGGCCCTTTTCAACCTCACATATTCATGAATAAGGCATGAATGCCAGAGAGAGAGGGAGGAGGTGGAGTGCTAGCAGAAGGGCTTGTGGGAAACCCTCCTCAGAGTCAGCGTGGCCGACAGACGGCTGGAGATGGCACCCACAGGGCATCCTCAGGAGAGAGGCTGGAGCGCTCGGACTCACCCCCTTCCCAGGAAGGCAGCGGCAGCCAAGGGCAGGCTCTGGGGCCAGACTGCATGGGTTCACATCCTGGCCCTACCCTGCTGAGCTATGGGGCTGGGACAAGTCATTTACACTCTCTGCCTCAGCTTCTCCATCTATAGAATGGGAGTATGATAACACCTGCCTCATAGACTGTCATGAGGATTAAGGGAGATTATTCATGGAAAGCTCAGGAAGGTGAGCTGCTATTATTCCCACTATAACCCCAGCCTCTCTTGTTTCCCCTCGCTGTCTCCCTGGGTCCTGGGAGGGGCTGCTGGCAGTAGAGGAGGGGGCTGGGCAGTATTCCAGGGAGGAAGATTTTTCTGCGTGCGACTATCCAGGAGAGCTCAGAAATTTCTTCCCACCTTCTGTCGGACCTCTCTGAAGAGTCGGGCTTATGAACTCATCAAAATGACTGACCAAAATGGAGAGGAAGAAGGAAGGGGAGGGAAAGAGAGGGGAAGGGAGGAAAGAGAGGGAGCATCATTGTGCTATTTGATGACTGAAATTTACCAAGGGGCCAAGGGGCTGGTCTGAAATTCAGCTTGGCCCACAGAGAGCTGGAGATGGCACACCGAGGGCAGGACCATTTCCCTGAATGCGGTCTGGACATCTCGCCCCCTCAGACTCTAGTCCAGGTTCTGCCACCAAGGCCCTGAGGGTTCAGATGCATCCCTGGGCCTCAGCCGCCACTGCTGCCAAAGAGAGAACATTGATTGTTCACCTCAGAAGCTGGAAGAAACTGAACCGACCACAAGTCTGCTATGCTTTGTGTTCTTTGGAATAAAGGCACCACATGAGTCAGGGTACAAATATAGTCAGATATTCCCCTATTTGATAAAATACTAGGGCCACTGGGCCCTCCTCATGTGACTGAGCAGACACATCTTAGGGACTCAGGCGGAGAAGATAAGTACGCACATGGCTTAAGACAGCAAAGCCGCGGGTTGCAGAGGTCGATAACCACGAGGGGAAAGTTGGCCAGCATCTTGGCAACTGGGCCTGGGTCCCCTCCACCAGCAGGTCATCCGAAGGAATGGGGGCCTGAATGTTAGCATCTGTTCCCTGACAATACTTCCCAGCTCCCAAAGCAGATCTTTATCTCAGCAATAGGAGTTTCTCTAGTAATAGGTTCTCTGCTCTGAGCATTTGGTAAAGCTAGATTAATCTGAGAGAGAAGAAAATAAGAAGATGACAGAGGCACTTCAATTACCCATCACTTGGCTAATCCCCCACGCAGCACCCACTCTATGCAGAACTCAGGCTCCACCAGGTCAGACACGGTTCTGGTCCTCAAGACACACCCAATGTCTTGTTCCCATGGATGTTCATAGTGGAGGCCCAATAAATGGTGTTTTCTCTTATCACACGGTAGAATATGCAATGCTCTCCCAGATGTCCCCGGAAAACATGGGGGTTGCCTCCTTCAGGCCCCACTTCGGTTTGTGGAGCATCTGTTTTGGAGCTTACTCTGCTGCAGTGTAATTGATCCGGTGATATTTGGGCTCTTCCACTAGTCAGCACCTTCCTAGGATGAGCACGGTGACTTACTGCTCCATCTTCCTGTGCCCAGCATCTAGACATGCCTGGCACGAGGCACATATGAATAAATGCCGTTCGTATCAGATGGCTACAGATCTGTCTCAGCTGGTGGCCTCCCTGGGGGCAGGCCCATTACCTTTGTTTACCTCTGTACTGGAGACCTACCCCCGGGCCCAGCACATCATCAGTGCTCTCCATTTGATGAGTGACTGGTGCATTCAGCAAATTCTGTAAAAGCTCAGACAGCTCACAAGCATGGATGTGGGGTAGGGCCCCGCAACAGAGAAAGATGATGTGAACAAAGCACTCAACACAGAGCCTGACAAAGCATAAGCACTCACTGAATACTGTTATGGTTACCTGGAGCAAGTCACAGAATGCTTCTGAGCCTCAGTTTCTTCATCTATAAAGTGGGAGAGGAATCCCAGCTGCTGCAGGATTCTTGTGGGTGAAGCCTACCTGGCTCCTAACAGGTCCTAGTCAGTGTTAGCTGAATCCATCTGCACCCTTCAATCCAGCTATGGAGGCAGCATCTGCCTGGGGGAGATGCCCAGAGCAGAGCCCCCTCACCTGGCGCAGGTGTGCGAGACATGGGTTCTTCTGACCTTGCTAGAGCCTTGGGCTGCTCGCCCCTGCTGATGCCAGCGACCTGGACAAATATTACAGCTTTGCAGTGTGCCGTGATGTGAAGAGGGTCGAGGGGCTCTGACCTGGAAGATCAGGTGCCCCAGCTGAGGGAGAAAAGGCACGGCCTCGGCTCTGATGCTCAGCCTCCTCGTTGCCATGGCTCCTTTCCGACTCTTCATGTATTTTTTAAAAATACGTTATTTCCTAAAGGGAAACGAAATTGGATTGTGCATTAATTTGAGGGACTGTAGTCTGATACGGCTGGCACCAGAACAGCTGGCTTCTCGTCCTCTCTAGTGCTCAAAGAGTGATCTGGGGGGCTCCCTCGGGCCCCAAGTGACCACTCCCCCACACCTGACCTATGCAGAGGGCACTCCCACCTGGTGAGCCTTCATCTGAGCCCCCCTGCTCTTCTCCAGCCAGATTCCCAGGAGCCTGATGTTACTACACCTGCCTGGGGGGCACCTCCTCCTCCCCGCTTCTTCACCTGGGAACCTGAACCAGCTGCCCCTGCCTCCATGGTTCTAGGTGGCAGGCCCTGTCCTGCTGGGGGCTGAGGGGCAGAGGATGCTGGGAGAACACCTGTCTGAATGCCCCAGGGGCTGAACAAGAGAAATCCGAAGGGTGGGGGTACAGGCGTGTGTTCCACAGGGTATCAGGCTCGCCTCCTGCCAGCCTGTGCAGCCAGTGTGCTGGGGCTATGGTTGAGACACTGGTGTGAAGCAGGACTGGGTTTGAGGCTGGGTTCTACTGCTTACAAGTTAGGTGACCTCAGTGAAGTTGTTAAACAAGTGAGTCCTAGTTTCACCATCTGTGAAATAGGGATGATAACAGAACCTACTTCACTGAGCCCTCGTGCAGATTAAAATGTAAAAGGTACAAAGGAAGAAAGTGCTGGCACAGTGCTAGCATACAGTAAGTACCCAATAAATGTGCACTCCCCTTATTTTTATAACTTGACTATTTCGTGCAGGGATCCTGCCTGGGCTCACCCTGGAGGAAAGCCACATTGCAGTCCTTAACCCAGACCCTCAGCACTTAAGCCCTCCAACTGCTCCATGTAGGGCAGTGGTGGGCACCCAGCGACTCCTGCTGTCATTTCTGCATCTTCCAGAATGCCCACTGCAGGGTGTGGCATAGGGACAAAACCAACTGAGTAGCTGACCCTAGGGGTGTGCAAAACAGCTCCTTCAGTGCTCCCAGCAGAGCCAGGGAACCAGTCCTGACATCGTCCTCCCTCCTCTGCCCTCCCTGGCCAGCACAGCTACTGCTCAGGGAGCATTTACCAGGCACCGGCACTGCAGGAACCTCACCCTGCCCAGGAATTTACATCATCCCCACTGGTCAGATGAGAACACTGAAACTCAAAGAGACTGGCCCACGTGACACTGCAGGTAACAGCCTGAGCCGTTCCTGCCTGTTCTTAATCCCCATGCTACACTGCACTGCCTCTCAGTCCCTTGGAATCACTCTGTACTGGACCCAGGAGGCAGGCAGGTGGGAAAAAGGAAAAGAGATGTCCAAGTCCAAATTCTCTAGACCCCAAACTCTCAAGGAAAAATGCCAGTGTTACTCACCTATTCCCGGTGAGTAACATCTCTCCAGGGGAAGTTTAAAATAGAAACTTTAGTCATACCTTAATGGAGCCAAATGATTTCTAAAAACAATCAAGCCTTAGTCCTCTGCAGCCGAAACTGACTGGTGGGAGCTAATGGAGCAGACAGAGGCACAGAACGTCGATCCCCGAAGAGGATGGTCCTAAGAGTGCATTTGGGTTGGGAGGTCCATGATGGCATTTACCCAGGGGCCCAGAAACACTTACCCAAACCCTGTGGATCGGCTCAGCCTCCCATCCTTCCATCTCCCATCACTCAGCCAGTCCCCCTTAGCAGAGCCCAGTACCCAGGTAAGGCAAGGATGGACACCTCCCAGATAACCCAGGGTTCTTTCATTCACCATGTTTCCTGAACACCTGCTAGATGCCAGGTACAGTCAGGGTTGCCTGGGTCAAGGCAGCAAATATATTGGCTCCTGTATTTGTATAGCGTTTTCTGGTTTTGGCCAAACTCCTTGACATCTCTTATCCCTTTGATCCTCACCATAACACTGGCAATGGAACAATATGTATAAAACATGCGGCCCCGAATCAGGGCACATTGTTGGCCCACTCTGCAAGCACGAATCCTCTTTTTTCCTTTGTAGAAGTAACACAAGGGTCGCCAAACTTATTGAGCAAAGGAGGAAAAGTAAAGCACAGCGAGGAAGAAAATGTGCTGAAATTCACATCGCAGAACTGTGAGAGAACCAGGACCCCTCCTCCCATGGATCACGCTGTCCAGATGCCCTCTCCCTTACTCAACAGTTTTATATAGATAAAATCTGCTTAAATTGAATATTGATTGTGGTGTCGGGAAGGTGTGTGTCAGCCTGCCTGAGGCCCATGCGGGTGCAGGCTGGAGGGAAACATGTACTGAGACCAATTACCTTAGCCCCCGTCATTAGCTTGCCTCCTTTTACAGCTGCCGCAGCGCTTCACAGCAAAGACCCCAATTTGTTAGACCCCAGGGAGAGTCCCTGCTCTTTGCACCAAAAAAAACCCAGACACAGTCTAGAAAAGATATGGCCAACTTTCACTCTTATTTTAAGCTACTCAGTGGAGTGTTCCTTTGCCTTTTCTGTCATTAAAGCCTCGGGCTGACAGCCGCAGACCAGCTCCCAGGGTCCTGGGGGGTTACCCCAACCTCACCCTTCACAGAGATGTCTGCAAGAAACATTGGATTTGCTGTTAGCTCTGAGGCTGGAAAGAGGCATTTTCCACCTTCCTGGGCACAGCTAATTGGCTGTAGATCATCACTGAAAAGAGAAGGGACAGTTCTCGGACACCTGTCTTCTCTCCAGCCAGGAGGGATGCTTGGAGAGAAATTCAGGGCAGGACAGCCTGTGCCCAGTGTGCACCATTGGGTGCAGCCTTTGGGAAAAGCGGGTGAATGGAGCCCCAGAGCATGGCTTCTTCCTCTAGCCCCCATGAGTGTCAGGGCAACGAGGAGCTGCTCCTTTCAAGCTGTTTGGTCTCCGCATGAGGGCCCTGCCCTCCCCCAGCAAGGGAAAGCCCATTCTGGACAGAGAATGGGAAGAGACCAAACAGTCACTGAGTCCAGGCATCTAACCCAGCCCTGAATCAGAAGAAGGAAATAAAAGCTAGAGCGGGGAGCAAATGATACACCACTCACCCAGTTTATTGACGACAGAGCCACGAATCAACTCAGAAGCCCCCCCCCCCCCCCACGCTGACCCCCGGGTTATCTCCTGCTCCGTGATCAGGGGCAGAAAGGCAGACAAGAACCCTAGCAACTCATCCATTCTTGATCTCAGTAATATCCTGTCCACACTGGATGATGCTGGACCGGGAAGCAACTTCTTGCTTGAAATTTCCGGTGCTGCCTTTGGAGCCCAGGAGGGCTTGAGAAAGCATTTTGGCTGGACCCAGATAACAGTCAGTGAATAAAGAGAGCCCTAGAGCAGGCCGGGCACAGCAAGGCACCATCAAGCGTGCCTGAGTCTCCCTGGAGCCCATGAACAACCCAAGTGCAGGGTGGGGACCCTGTCTTGATCATTTTTGAGTTCCCAGCACTCAGCCCAGTGCCTGACACACAAAGGCCATCAATCAATATTGTTTTAACTGAGACATGGGCCCTTGTTCTTGGAGAACCCTTGACCAAATGAGTAGGTCAGTGCATGTGAGTGCAACACACATACACACACACACCCCACACACACAGAGGAAGTATGTCACAATGTTTTCTAACTCTAGAAAAATAATTTTCTGCTATTGAAACAGAACAGGTGAGGCGAGGGCATTGGATTCTGTAGCCCTCTTGGGCTCTTTACTAATCAAAACACATTTCTCCTCGGCACCTACGCAAGACACCTCCCTGGCCTCCCACCCCCAGGCCCCTGCTGAGCTCCTCCACCAACCTCCCTCAAACCCAGCACAGCCCAGCAGCCAAGCCCCCAAAGCCTCTCTCTTCTCTTTCTCTCCCAGAGCCATTCCAGTCCTGCTCCCTTACATCGCAGCCTGTTGAGGGGGAGACAGGACGTTGGCCCTGGTTCTGCCTCAGTTCTGTGTGCTTGTGTCCTTGAGGCCAGGAGTCTGAGATGACCCAGGTGAGGGTGGGGTTTGGGGTTATTCAAGGCATCTCTGTCCCTGTTGATCCAGTGAAGGGCAGACACTTTAAGTCAACATGCTAGAGGCATCTCTGGCAAGGTCCACTTGTGATTTTCAACGTCCCCGGAAAGCCAGGGGCTGCAGAACAGAAATATTGCTTGCAGAGCCGACAAGGTCCTCTTTGGGGCTGGTGATTTTGTTGGTCTCATTAATGGCAACCTGTAGCCACTCCCATTCACTGACTTTGCTCATTGGAATTTCCAGAACGAGCTTAGACCAGAAGCTATGCCGGGAGAGGAAAGCAGGGCCCAAGAGAGACTGTGCATGTCCCCTGTTGACACTGAGCCTGGGAGCATTTATGGCTGCTTTTGGTCAGCAGGTGCCTTGATCCAGCATTGATTTGGGAATGGAGTCAGGAAGCAGATCATACTCTGGAATCCAACTGACTCCTTTTCCTTGGAGCAATACCTCTAATAGGGAAGCCCCTGTACTCATAGAGCATCATGGCAGAGAGGAGGAAGGGGTTTGTGGACCAGGAAACATTGGACCAAGGGATGTAAGTTTTGGATGTCACTTAGTTCTTACAGTCATTAATCTCAAGAAATAATTGAGTTCCTGTCAATAGGAATAAAAAGTACAAAGATGCTGAGAAAACTCAGAATAATGGAGTGATGGATGTCAGGCCAAATAAATCAGAAAACGTTTCCTAAGAAAAAAAAGAAAGAAAATGTTTCCTGAAACAGGAAGTATTTTTTAGTACCTGAAAGAGGAAAAGGGATGAAAATAATATTTATTGGATTCCTGATTTTATATGTGAGGCATTCAACAAGGCACGTGTACTTTCTCATGTGTTTCTATGGGCTACATTCTGGATAGTTCCTTCCAACTTGCAGTGCACTAATTTTCTCTTCAGCTGTGTTTAATATGCACACAAATCCATCCATCAAGTACTTAGTTTTGTTTTTTTTGTTTTTTTAGTTCTAGAATTTCTATTTGGTTTCCTTCCAAATAGCTAGATCACTTTTTAGTTTCCATTCCCTTACAAAAATTTTCAAACTTACCTTCTATTTCTTTGACTTGTAAACATGGCTATCTGATATTTCAAATATGGTTTGAAATACTGATAATTCCAGTATTTCAACCATTTGTGGGTCTCTTTGTTATCTATTATTTCTTCTGGTTCTCACTCATAGTGTTTTCTTTCCTTGTTCCTTGGTTATCTTTAACTCTCTGCTAGTCAGTGTATTTGAACAGTATTTGAAGGAATGATCTGCGATGTAGGGTGAGAGTATTCTTCCTCCAGAGAGGATTTTGCTTAGTTAGCTTCTGCCAGACACCTGGGACTGCTGCCGGTCCAGGACCACCTTCATCTGCATTCCTCAGTCCAAATTCAAGGCTGCACATCCATGAGAGGGAATGTTTACATCCAGTTCATCTTTACCCTGAGGGTGGAGCCCTTCAGGATCCCAACACTGAGAGAGGTGGAGAGTATTTATTCACATCTCCCACCTTGGGGGTGTGGACTGCAGAAATCAGAGCTCCTTTTAGTCACTTTTACTTCTGGATTAATTTATTTTTCAAAAAAGCAAGGTGGTACTGGACTACATCTGAGCTCTCGCATCCTCAGATTATGGCCCAAAGATTCCTCATTTTGTCGTTACTTCTTTGACGATCCTGAGAAAATATTTGTTGTATTTTATCCAGCTTTTTATTTGTCCTCAGCAGAAGAGTTTATTCAAACTGATTAGCTTTTCATTACTGCAAGTAGATGTCCTTCTCTCATTTTTCCTTACAATGATTTAATGAGGTGAGTAGATACGAATATTCCCATTTTATGGATGAGAAAGTGAGGGTTAGAAAATTTGCCCAAGTCAGTGGTCCCCAAGTGGAGGATTTGAGGGTTGAATCAAGACTGTTCTGAGTCCAAAGCCCATAGTTTTCCCACCATATCATGCTTAGGAATGGAAAGAGGGGCAGGAACGCTATTTAAAGGCACGTGCAAGAAGTCAGAGGAAAATGGGAGAGCTGGGCAGTGAGTGTCATGAGCAGATGCACCCACAGAGCAGAGCTTCTGTGCCAAAAGAAAAAACTTCAGATGGAACGGGCAGGCCAGGCTGAGCAGGTGCCCTCCACTGGAGCAGGAGTCCCTGTTGAAACAGATGTGCCCCCTCAAGTGGCCCTGTTCTTGGGGACACAGATGCTCCCTACTGGAGCTGGAGTGTACAGGGGGCAGGTGAGTGTCCCAGCAGCTGGGAGCCCAGGTTGGAGCAGATGTGCTCTACAGAGCAGAGTGCCCAGTGGGAGCCACGAGATTGCCGCTCGATGGAAGGACCTGGGAGGAAGGCCAGCCCGGGGTTTTAGGATTCGGCCTGACCTGATGAGAACTACTCAGTGCTTGCTAACTCACATTCCTCTCTCCTCTCTTCCTGCCCTCCTGTCCTCTTCCTGCCACCGAGAAGTCACTCTCCAGCAGCCTCTCTAGAACACCTTGGTCCCGGACCTCTGAGTTTATGAGAACAGAAACACATTCTGTAATTACTCTTCCCCCCACAAGCTGGTTGCTGCCTCTCTGACTGCGGCAGCAGGGGTTCACTTCGGGCACTTTCCTCAAGCCAAGCAAACATCAGGCTCCCGCCCTCCACATCCCTACCCTTCCAGGCACCAGAGAAAGGTGTCCTTTCTGTGATCTTGCTCTGAAGTAAGGTCTGCTTCTTCCCTAAAGTTTAGGGCTTCTGCTGAACCAAGCTCTGCAAAGGGGGTGGCAGGAGTGGGCAGTGGATTTATGCCCCTCCAGGACTTTCCTCTGCCATTTGGCAATATTTCTAAGCTTAATTTTCACACTGTCCACACAGGAGGCTCATGGACACACACAAGTATGTGTCCTCTGGTTGTGACAGGGCTCAGTGGGCTGCCTACCATCTGGGAGCCCGCGAGGGTAGGCTGGAAAGGGCAGGGGGGAAGAGCAAGGGGACCGAGCCTGGCGCTGAGTATGTGCCCAGATCGTGGCTGTGGATCTTTGCCGGGCCAGGGAAGATGCGCTTCTGTCTGCAGTGTCCCCACGTTTCCCCTTTCCAGTGGACTGAGGCTGAGATGCACGCCTCCTCCTCTTGCAGATTTTCTAACTCTTTTTCTCCCTGTTGGGGTTGATGTTTCACCAAGATTAATAGTCTATTGAGTCATTTTTAAAGGGGCCTTTTGATGAAGAGGAAGCACATAAATAAGCCCTGCCTGTCAGCTTAGGCCACCCTTTCCTCATGCCACCAGTTCTGCTTTGTAGCCAAAAAGCCCTCTGCCCTTTGGACTGGATTGGATTGCTCTTTGGATTGGATACACCGTCCCCCTGCAGCAGGCTCACCCGCCAGCAGCCTGTGTGCACAGGGCCCTGCTGGAGCCAAGGAGGGAGGCGTGGTGCAGGGATGTGGGGGAGGGTGGAGGCCAGAGAGCTTCTCAGCCTGGACACCTGAGCCTGATTGTTCTGGATTCAGTGTTCTTCCCTCACTGAAAGGTCGTGGTCAAGAGCATAGGTTCTGGAGGCAGACTGCCTGGACTCAAACACTAGCCATACTGTTTATTACTTCTGTGATTTGGGGATTATTACCCAACCTCTCTGAGCCTTAGTCTCCTAATCTGGAAAATGGGGATATTCATAGGCCCTGTCTCCTGGGGTTGTTGGGAGAATTAGACAAATACATGAAAATTACTTGGAGCAGTGCCTAGCACATACTAGGCATTCATACATTAGAATGAGTCACGTTACATCACCTTCCCTTGGAGCTGCAGTTGTGCTTCCTGCAGAGGCTGCTGTTGTCGTGGAGCCATGGGACTGACCTGGCATGTTCCCTTCCCTGCACACTGCAGCCGCATCCAGCCCACAGCTCTGGAGTTTAATTGGAGGGCAGAGGGCAGAAATGTTATAAAGGAGAGTTCAGAGTACAGAGACTCTGTTACAATGTAATGTGTGCAGTCACATGAGATTTGGGGGAGCCTGGGAGACAGCCCTGCCAGCCCCATAGCAACCCCCAAGCCCACCTGCCTGTCTGCATTTAGATTTAATTAAATTAGATATTGACAACAAGAAGAGCATGCTGCCAGGGCTGGAGGAAGGCTCTGATTAACAAGGAAACCAGGGCGTCCTTCACCAAAGCATCCCCTGTGACCTTGGCAAAAGCCAGAGAGGAGCTGGGATGGGGTGAGGGTGGAGAAGGAGTGAAATACCATGGACGTGGGGTTATAAAAGAAGGCCTTGCTCCAAGGGGCAAGGACTAGGCAGCTCCCACCAAAGTGCATCTATTGAGTGCTTTCCCATATGCCCAACCCTATTTTAAGCTCTGTAGAAGGGTATAAGATAACGAAGGACAAAGCCCTGCCCTCAAGAAGCAAGAACCCAGTTGGCAACAAGAACCGCACACAAACGAAACATTGAATAAGCAACACAGGCTTTCGCAGGGCTGGTTGTCATAGGTGAAAAATGAGCCGTGGCTTCAGAGGACTCTGAAAATGAGGGGGTTGGAGTAGATGTTTCTTCTTTTAACTTAGCTGGCCCCCCTCCCCCAGCTTTTTATTATGGATAATTTCAAGCCTATACAAAAAAGGGAGAGTGTGGTAAATGAAACTTCATGCACCTACCTACCTGGCTTTGTCTTTTTTCTCCTCACGCGCCCTTTTTTCCTGGAGTATTTTAAAGCACATTCCAGATATGTGTCATTTCACCCATAAATATTTCAGTATGCATGAAACAGATGGTTTTTAAGGTTTCTTCCATCTCTGACCTGGTGTGAGTGTGTGTGTGCTGGAGAATGTCAGAGCAGTTCTCTGATGGGGTGAGGGGGAAGTGATATGTCTATTTGGGGTCTGGTGTATGTGGGGAATGCTATTTTACACACACACACACACACACACACACACAAAATCAGCTGCCCTAAGGACCACCTCTAATCATTTCAAAACTGTCTTTACTGATGCTAGCAGATCTCAGCCCAGAAAAGGCTGGCTGGAGCAGCTTGGACATGAGGCAAAGACTGAAAGAGAATCAGCTAAACATCCATTTCTTCTTAAAATATGTAATAAACCCTACTACCTGGTAGGCATTATGCTTACTATTACACTGAAGGAGCAGAAGTGACCCAGGCAGGCAGAGTCCCTACTGTCACTGGCTTACATGGGGGTGTGGGGGTTGGGGACAGAGCAAATGGGCCGGTGTGTACCTTGGGGGTGCTGTTCTAGGGTGTCACACCCCAGCAGAAGCCTCTCATAGAATCCAGGGTAAGACAGAGAGAGAGAGAGAGAGGCAAAGACTCAGAGACCCAGAGGTTTAAGATCGAGGTCGAAGGGGCCAGGCGCCTGCTGAGGGTGGTGGTAGCAGCCTCCTCACCATTTCCCTCCCCAGCCGGCTTTGGGTGGGGTCAGGCAAGGCAGAGCCCAGCCTGCGGCTCATTTCCACCTTCCAAAGCAAAAGAAATACTTCAGGGGGACGATCAAGGCTCAGCAAATGCACCAAGCTCAACCAAACCAAACCCAGAAGCTCTGAGCCTGGGGCTGGCAGCGTGTAAGATGCGGAAGGATGCTTCTGGGTTTTCCGTAGCTCAGTGGAAACTTCAATTGGCCTCAGGCCCTGGAGTAGGATTTCAAGTGCCTGAGATGAGGTTAGAGGTAATAGTTAAGTGTCTTGGGGACCCAAGAATTTAGTCCTGGTACAGACTCAAGGGGAAACCTGCCTTAGAAATGATGACTGAATTTAGTCTACCACACCCAAGAGTTCCTTTGAACAGCCCACCGCTTGTCCGCTGTGGAAGAAATGCTACAGTAACACAGAAGTAAAACCTTAACTTCAAGATGGTGATGTTAGTTTGTGAGGCACCTACTGTGTGAGGCCTGCTCTCATGGAGTTTCCCATCTAATGTATAGAAAGATGTGCAGTTCAGATAAGGCTTAATGGGAGAGAGAGAATGTGTCCTGGTCCTTAGAGGGTGGGGATGGGTTAGGAGGGGGAGAACACACAAGATGAGGGAAGGTGGTACTAGACAGTACAGGGTGGAGGGGAGGAGGGCTAGATAACACTTGGGGAGGACAGTTGAAATAGACTGTATTCACCCTATGGGCCGTGGCGGGCAGAGCACTGTGATGAGTAGGGATGCCTGGTGACCATACATAGGGTCAAGTGGCCAAATCACTCAGCATCTCAGTCTGTCCTGGCCTGGGGCTGGCCTCTTGCCCACTCCTCCCTCTGTCACTACCCCTGCCACCATGCCAGCTGGGGCTACAGGAGGAAGAATCAGAGGTGTGCTGGCAGAGACAAGACTGGACCCTCAGAGAAGGTCTGCACAACCACAAATACTCCGCGCACAAGAATTTGTCTGCTGTACCACATTCTCACCCCAGCTTCTGCAGCATAGCGCACCGTCACCTCCGTGGACTTTGACCTCAATGCTCGTGCCCTTCAGGAGTGTCATCTGGTGTCTGATCTGGCCACATCCCTCCTCTGCTGTGCACTTTGTGGCCCTTCCCGCTTTCTCCCAAGCCCACCCCAGTGCCAACCAAAGGCTTATTGCACTAGGGATCCCCTTTGTAGGGGAAGCGGCCCATCCTTTCCTGAGAAACGCTTGCCAGCCCAGCGCGCGGCAGAAGGCAGAGAAGCCGCCCCCGGGAGAAGGGCTGTTTGATGGCCATGTGGAGAAAGAGAAGCAGATGGTGCAGGCCTGCGGGACAGGGTCTCTGAGGGAGAACCGTGGTTTGACCAGACGTGTGTGCTGCTTTCTTGTCAACCTCTGCTCCCAAGGGTGCAGAGGGGGTAAGTGGGGACAGGTCTCTGGGGTGCTGAGACGGGAGAATGGATGAGCAAGGCCTAATTTCCAGAAAAGCACGCCCGTCGAGATTGGGGCTAGAACGCTGGCTGTGCCGAGGTGGCCCCTGGCCCACGGGCACCCCGAGTCAGGGCACAGGCTCCCCCCAGGTCTGATGGGGCTCGTCCCCAGGGCTGGGTCCAGTCAGGGTGGGGTGGGACCTCAGCCCCTTGACTTCTTCCTTCCAAAGGATAAATGTCCTTTCAGAACACGCTCGGAGCAGGCCACTCAGAGCACAGGGAACAACTGACTGGGTATTTAGGAAATGCTACCAGAAATAACCAAATTCTGATTTCCATTTGAATATTTTCCCATTGACAGGAGACCAGTAGTGAACGTGATCTCGTCTCCTTGCCTGGTTTTTATGCGAAGGTGGCTGGCACCTTTCCCGTCTAGTGGTAACACTGGTGTGCTATCTGCCTGTCCTCTGTGTTCTCACCTGTGTTAGTGTGTCCTTCCTGGGAGCTGTGTGAACAAAAGGGATTGTGTCTCTATAGGAACCACATTTCACTCAGCACCATGCTATGACTGCAGCGGTCGCCTCTTTTGGTGACAAGGCTGCTGCAGGCCCCTCCTTGGTCTTTCCTGTCCTTCCTACCAGTCATGATAGGCATAGACTCGGGTAAGAGGACTTTTTGGACCAAGTGACCACACGAGGCTCCTCAAGAATTAGGTGAGGAGAGGAGGTCCACTCTGGAAGCTGAACGCGTTAGGCATAACCAGTTGGTTTAAGGCATCATGCTCAGTCATGGTTAATTTTAGCATTTCACTTTTTAGCTTCTAGAAGCTCCATTTGATTCTTTTTCATATCTGCCTGGTGGTTTCTGATAGTGTTCTATTGTAGTTCATCTTTGTGATTCCATCCTTTATTTTGAACAAAAAATCATTTCCAAATATAACTCTCCTGCATCTACCAATTCCAGTATCTGAAGTTCTTGGGGGCAGGAGAGGCATCTAAATCTATTGCTGGTTTTTTTCTGCTGACTCTCACTCATGGTTGCTTGCTTCCTTATGATTTTTTTAAGCAAATGCATACTTACATGATCTTAATCTGTAGGAACCCTGAAAGCCTGGGTTGAAGATGTCTTCTTCTGGAGAGGATTGAAATCTGGTTTGCCCAATAAGCCTGGTAGTACTACCATCTTGGGAGCACTTCAGTCCAGGTGCAGGGCCTGGCTTCACTTGAAGACTCTGAGAGAGTTCCTTTTTTGCCGTTGGCCCCACGTTCAGTTTCCCAATGACAGGTGACAGGTCACCAGGCTATCACTGGCACGTGCCCTCAGAGAAACCGTGTTCCTCCCTCTGCTTCCTGCACCCTCCTCCCAGCTGTGATTTTCCCTTGTGGTTTGTTCCTTTTTACTGGAGGTAAAATACATTTCCCTTACTTCAAGTGAACTTAACATTGCATCAAAAAGTGTATTTTATTTGGCATTTAGAAGTTTTGCAGCCAAAGGGCTCCCTGATGGTCTGATCTGCTGGAGTCAGCAGTTTCATTGCTAATCTGTTCATAGTTCATCCATTCATTCAACAAATATCCTGAGTGCCCGCCATGTGCCAGGCATGTTCCAGGTACTGAGGGTACAGCCTCCGCCCTCCTGGAGCCTGCAGTCTGATTCCAGAAGGAGTCAGTCCGGGAGGCCCCTACAGCCCATGGAATACATACCGAGTTGTCGCTTTATCTCTTCGTCACTCTGAAGTGTTGAGTCCCTACTGTGCACATTGCAACATGCCAGGATCCAGGGATGCAGAGACAGAGAGCCCTGTGCTCACATTACACTTATATCAACGGCAAAAATAGCCATTTCAAGAGATATAGCGAGGTGTGAAGGAGGGATGATCTGATGGAGGAGGAAAGACACAGGAATGGGTGAAACTCTAGCGTCTGAGGCAGGTGACGTTTGAACAGCATCTGGAAAGTTGAGTAGTTGTTGCTTGGAAAAGAGAAGATATTTGCTGGAGAGAGAAGGGACTGGCTAAAGGCTTGAAGTCAAGGAGGAGCCTGATGCCTCCAGGAGCAGAGATAAGCTCGTGTGCAGAGTGAAGACAACAGGTGGAAGGGAGGGTGGGAGCTTGGCTGAGATGTACACAGGGTTTGCCCCATACCCCGAGCCTGAGTTCCACCCCGGGTCCCTCCCTTCCCTCCATTCCCACACTGAGTCACCCAGTCCAGCAGGTTCTGCTTCCTAAATGGTCCGTGTCTGTCTCCTCCTTCCCATCCCCACTGCCACTGTCTTGGTTCAGGCATCATTATTTCCTGCCTGGACGGGTGCAGTAGTCTCTTAACTGGTTTCTCTTCATCCCTATCCAATCCATCCTCTACTCTGCTTTGGAGTGCTCTTTCAAAGATGAATATTTAATCATCTTACTTCAGGAGAAAGTTCAGATTCTTTGGATTAACCCAGGTGAAAGTTCATGTGACCACCTCTCCAGCCTCATCTCCTGTCTACCCTTTCCTCCAGCCAGTAATTCCTTATAGTTCCTCAGGCAAGCCCTACGGCTTCACAGCTCAAGAAACTGGCCTCTGCTACTACCTCCGGAAGGTCCTCTGACCACCCTCCGGCCTACTTTAGAGGCCCCTCCTTCATGCTCACACAGGACCCTGCATACATCCTTCCTGTAGCATAATGGCATTGAACCATCATCATGATTTGCTTGTCTGCCTTCCTTACAAGATCGTAAGCTACTTAAGGGCAGGGGACACGTCTGTATGGCTTTGTATCCCTGGCACCTAGCAAAGTGACAGAGGTGAGGCAGACACCCAGCAGGGGTCTGATGAATCAGTCAATCCACAGGGATGGGGTGGAAGCTGTGGGCCCATGCAGGGTGGTGTGTGTGGAGTACACACGACGGCCAGGCATTCCTCCAGTGATCAGGCCGGCTCTCAACTGATTTATGACCTTGGGCTCTCAGTTTCCTCATTGGTGCAGTGACTGGTCTGAGTCTGGTTGCTGCCACCACTTTCTGGCTCTGATATTCTGTGAGTCTGCAGATCTGCGATCTCTGGAGAGGGGATGGTTTAGAGCAGTGGTTCTCAAAGTGTGGTCCCGGATCACCAGCATCAGTGTCATTTGGAACTTGGTTAGAATGCAGATTCTCAGGTCTTACTCCAGACCTACAGAATCAGAAATCTCAGGTTGGGGTCAAACAGTCTATGTTTCTTGTTGGTGGTGGTGGTGGTTTTTAATTAATTAATTAATTAATTTTTATTTATTGGCTGTGTTGGGTCTTTGTTGCCGCATGCAGGCTTTCTCTAGTTGTGGCAAGCAGGGACTACTCTTCATTGCGGTGTGCAGGCTTCATATTTGCCATGGTTTCTCTTGTTGCGGAGCATGGGCTCTAGGCGTGCAGGCTTTAGTAGTTGCGGTGCATGGGCTCAGTAGTTGTGGCTCGCGGGCTCTAGAGCTCAGGCTCAGTAGTTGTGGTGTGTGGGCTTAGTTGCTCCAGGGCATGTGGGATCTTCCCTGACCAGGGCTCAAACCCATGTCCCCTGCATTGGCAGATGGATTCTTAACCACTGTGCCACCAGGGAAGTCCCTAACAGTCTATGTTTTTACAAGCCTTCCCGGCAATTCCGATGCACACTAAAGTTTGAGAAGGCTGGTTTAGAAGAACAGCTTTGTCATCCAGCACAATTGCTGTTGAGGTGGCAAGACAAGGTTATCGCCACAGACTCTCAGTGCCCCTGCAGGGCAGGCCAACCACAGCAATGGCCTGGAGAGGTCACACATCACCTTTGCCCAGGATTCTTTGCTGGCAGAACCCAGAAACACCTCCTCCCTTAGCACCTGAGAGCTTCCCAGAAGGGTGTCTGGTCTCACACCTCTTTGAAAATATCTCCATTTCCTTGAAGCTGTTTTCTCCTATGGACTAGCCAGGTCCTTTGGCTCGTCTCTCTCCTCCTGCATTAGGTCATAGTAAGAAAGAGGGTGCTCTGCAGTTAGACAAGCCCGATGTGGAATACTGGCTTGGATTAGCTGATGATCCTGAGCATGTTAACTTAACCTCTCTGAACTTCAGTTTCCTCACCTCAAAAATGGGGTTAATAATACCTCAGAAGGTTGTCATGAAGATTGAATGGCACATATTTTTTTAAGCTCTTTATTGGAATATAATTGCTTTACACTCTTGTGCCAGTTTCTGCTGTACAACAAAGTGAATCAGCTGTATTTATACATATATCCCCATATCCCCTCCCTCCCACGACTCCCTCCCACCCTCGCTATCCCATCCCTCTAAGTCATCACCCATCATCAAGTTGATCTCCCTATGTTATGCAGAAACTTCCCACTAGCTACCTATTTTACATTTGGTGGTGTATCTATGTCAATGCTACTCTCTCACTTCGTCCCAGGTTCCCCTTCGCCCCCTCTCAACCCCAAATTGCACATATTGATGTTAAGTAAAAATAAACTATTACTGGATTGTCACTGTGATTGTTAATAGATTCCAGTGCTCTGAGCCTCAGTTCTCCCCTCTGGGTCCACCCCTGCCTGCAGGTCTTCAGAGGAACCTCAAGGTTCCAAAATGTCAACCCATCCTTTTGGCTGCTGGCTTGCTGCTGGGGTTCCCTTTGCAGGTGAGCCCAGGAGCGTGCCTAGCTATAGGGTCGTGATCAGAGATGCTGCGGTTTTCTTTTTGGGGGACGGGGGACATGTGGTAGGAAGAAGCAGTGATATAGGGCTTTCATTTCATTTCCCAAGTCCCCCCTCCTCGAGAATCAGCAGCGCAGGGCTGAAGTCATTTGTGGCGGAATGGTTATACTGCTGCCCTAGATCCGGTCGCCTGTGAGGTCCCCCCTTGCTCTCTAACTGGACTGCTGTCCGCTATGTGGGGTCCTCGGAGACCATGGCTTTGTGCTGTTGTAACTAGGTGTGTATGTAGGGACTTTGAAATCCAAGAGGCTTGATCCATGTCGCACTTCTACAACTGGCTAGCCAAGCAACCTCGGCATATTACTTCATCATTCTGTGCCTCGGTTTCCTCAACTGTAAAATGAGGGTAATCATTACATCTATTGCTTAGGGTTGCTGGGAGGAACATATGAGATCATGGATTTGCAGTACCCGACGTGATTTTAGAGCAAAAAAAAAAAAAAGTTACAGCATTGCTGCTCCACAGGAGGGGATTTGGACCTGAAAAGATGCTGACCAGATGTTTGTCACGGGGTGAACTTATCAGCCAGGCTGGTGTCTTTAGTGTCCTCCAGGGTGGTCTGCCATTGTCCTTTGCCCCCAGAAAAGGAGGCAGCCACAGGGGTCTGAGCACCTGGAACTCGCTCTGGTACCCGGCCTGCTCTAACGCCTCTCCTCACCCTGACTCCAGCCACCAGGACAGCTTTCATCCCCCAGCTGCCTCTCCAGCAGGGGTTCCAGGAGCAGAGGCAGAAGCCAAGTTCAGAAGCAACCCAGTGGAGAAGGTGGGTGTAGAAGTGGGTGTAGCGGGGAGGCCGAGACCTCCTCCCTGCAGAAGCTCATCAAGGACATGCCTCTTTGACTGAGTTCCCAGCAGCTGGGATGGGCAGTAGCCTGGCCTCCAGTAAAGAGCGGACTCCCCACCAGATGGGCAGCCCCTACCTGAGGGGAAGGCAACATCAGACCGGGGAGCTTGGCTTGCACTTATCTCTCAGCACCTGGAGAAGGAAATGAAGGCAGCAATTAATTGTACAAGGCGGGTGGTTTGTGCAGCTTAAGTTCAGATAAAAAGTTTAATTATCCCTAAGCCCTAATACAAATTAATTAGCCTTCCATATTAGGAGGGTAAGCCTCCCTGCTCTTGCCACAGCCCAGACATCACTGCGGATTACCGAGGGTGATGTGCCCAGAGAGAAGCAGGGAGGCCCCGAGCCCCACCCAATCAGGGGCAGAAAGCTGGCTCCACGCTGGCCCCAGCTAAGGGCTGTGTGTGAGTCCTAAGTCTGGGGTGAGCACCACAGCCCACCTATACCTGGCACGTCACCTCCAAGAGAGGCTTTCTCATCCCTTACTTTTCTCCACCCTCAGAGCCAGGATGGGGGGTGGGGGAGGGGAGTCCTTATTTGCCTGAGAGAAGGAAGACAGAAAGGAAATAAGGCTATGGCTTAAAAATTTTTTCTAGGCCACGACATTTTCTGTTTTTTCTTTCCTCACCCCTTTCCTTCCTCAAAATTCCACGGAGAAAATAGGCCATAGGGGCCACGAGGACTTAGGAAAACACTATCAGCGAGCACCTCATCTTCCTGCCCAGGGGGCCCAGGAGGGGCTGTGGGACAAAGGGCGCTGCCGGTCACGGTCATTATCGTCCTAGTAGCTGCTGTCTAATGCGTGTGTACCGTGTAACAGGCATTTAGCCTCTGCAACAGCATCACAAGCTATGCTTTCTTCATTAACTGACACCTTCCACCAGCATTTATTGACGTGATCTGAGCAAGGGAATGACATGCTTGGATTAGCGTTCTAAGACTATTGTTCTCTGTGAATTAAAGTGCAAGTGAAGTGTCTGGCTAAGGGGCTTTCGCGGAAGCCCAGTCTAGAAACAACGGTGGTCTGGACTCAGGGGTTTATAAAGGTCTTAACGTGTGTCAGAATTGAGCCGTTTATTGATACAAATGGTAACTCATCTAATCCCTGACAACACCACTGTGAAGTAGATACTAGTATTTTATCGGTCCCAGGAAACTAAGGACAAAGTTAAGCAACTCGCACAAAGGTCACCCAGCTAACAAGTGGTAGAACCAGGACTTGCCCCAGATCGTCTGCTGCCCAGAGTCCACACTCTTAACCGCTACACTGTACTGCTACCACTGAGGGAGCAGAGATGCTGAGAAGGGGGTGGGCTCCAGCTGACTCCCCCGAGCCCTCTCCCACGACCACCCTCTTCCCACCCCACCCACTCCCTCAGAGAAGCAGGATGTGACAGACAGAGCAGGACAATGGAAACAGACCGACCCGGGTTTTAACCCATTAGTTCTGCCTCTTACTACTCAAAGACCTTGGACAAGTCACTGTCTTCTCTGGACCAGCCCCTCATCCCTAAGCAGGGTTAACCCTACTTGATAGGGCTTTTGTGAGACTCAGTGGTGCCAAAGTCCCTAGCACAGGCTCCAGTACATTGTTCCCTTTCATCTTTCCATTCTCCGTCCCCTCTTCTTTAGGCCAAACAATCCTGTTCCTTTTATTGTTTCCCCTATGAGAGGATTTCCAGACAATTCACCATCCCACCCTCCCTTCTCTGGATATGACTCAGTTAATCAATGTCCTATAGAATATGTAGTGCCCAGAACTCCACACAGCAGCCTAGAAATGGTCTGCACCAAGGAGCAGAGTCCAAACACCCACTCCCTTCTTCTGGACAATGTGCCCCAATCAATTCAGCCTAAGGCTGCGTTAGGTCTTCAGGAGCAGCATCACATTGGTGGCTGTGTTAAAGTTAATTCCCCCCAGTGATTTTTAATTTGGATAGCTTTTAAGCTGGTCTCTCCCATCAGCTATACAAGACATTGATTATTTGAATCAAAATGCTGGTGTTGTCATTTATCTTTGTTAGAATTAATCTGATTGATTTCACCCATGATTACAACCTGTTAAAAATCCTTTTGACTCCTAAAGACCTCAATTCATAGTAGCGCTTTCATTCAGAAATCTGAAGAGCTTGCTTAAAAATAGTCAACCATAGCCTCATCCTCACAAGCATCATCATCACCATCATTGTCATTGTCATAGGAGCCAAATGGAAGAAGGTAAAACAAAAGCAGTAATTTGTTGGTACTCAGAGTCAAAAGAAGGCTTTCACAACTAAACCACAGGAAAGGCAAAAGTGAAGCTGGTCCTCAGTAAGAATTAGGACAGGAACTCAGACCTCCATCAGATTTCCCTTTTCATCTCTCATTTCTTTCTGCTGTCAGCCTGCTTCCTTTCTAACCACAACCTGGTTTTTCCCCGTGGCAGAAAGCATGGCTGCCAGCAGCTCCAGAGCTTTATGAGTTGCAGTTTCAACTTCCTTGAAAGAGACTGATCTGGTCTCAAGGGTAAAAATCCAGGGGGAGGGAAAAAGTTGACCGACATCATTAGCCAACAGTGTAAATGCAAATCAAACCCACAATGAGAAACTAAAAATAGAGTTACCATATGATCCTGCAATTCCACTTCTGGGCGTATATCCAGAGAAAACTCTAATTCAAAAAGATACATGTACCCCAATATTCATTGCAGCACTATTCACAATAGCCAAGACATGGAAGCAGCCTAAATGTCCATCAACAGATGAATGGGTAAAGAAGATATGGTATATATGTATACAATGGAATACTATTCAGCTATAAAAATGAATGAAATAATGCCATTTGCAGAAACACAGGTGGACCTAGAGATTATCATATTAAGAGAAGTAAGTCAGACAAAGAAAGATAAATATCATATGGTATCACTTATATGTAGAATCTAAAAAAATGATACAAAAGAACTTATTAACAAAACAGAAATAGACTCATAGACATAGAAAACAAACTTATGGTTACCAAAAGGGATAGTGAAGAGGGGAGTGGGAGAGACAAATTAGGGGTTTGGGATTAACAGATACACACTGCTGTATGTAAAATAGATAAACAAGGACCTACTTTATAGCACAGGGAACTATATTCAATATCTTATAATAACCTATAAGAGAAAAGAATCTGAAAAAGAATATATATATATAACATATGTAACTGAATCACTTTGCTGTGCACCTGAAACTAACACAACATTGTAAATTAACTACACTTCCATTTTTTTAAGTGGGTAAAAAAAAAAACTCCCCCCACCCACACACAATGAGATACTACATCATACCCACTAGGACAGCTAGACTCAAAACACAAATGGTAACACATGTTGGTGAAGATATGGAGAAATTGGAACCCTAATTTATTGCTAGTGGAAATGTAAAATGGTACAGCCACTTTAGAAAACAGTTCATCAGTCCCTCAAACTGTTAAACATAGAGTTACCACATGAGTCCTAGAGAAATGAAAACATATATCCACACAAAAACTTGTACACTAATTTTCATAACAGAATTTTTCATAACAGCCAAAAAGTAGAAAAAATCCAAATGCCTATCAACTGATGAATGAGTAAACAACATGTGGTGTCTCCATTCGATGAGATATTCCTCAGCCGTAGGAAAGGAATGAAGTGCTGATACACGCTACAACATGGGTGAACCTTGAAACCTTGGCACATGGTGCTCAGTGAAAGGAGTCAGGCACAAGAGGCCACGTACTGTATGATTCCATTTATTTAATGTCCGAAATAAGGAAATCCATAGAGATAGGAAGAAGATTAGTGGTTGCCAAGGGCTGAAGGGTCGGGTGTGCAGTGGTCACTGACTGCTGATGGGTGCTAGGTTTCTATTGGGGGTGATGAAATGCTCTAAAATTAGACGCTGGTGATGGTAGCACAGCTCTGTAAATACACTAAAAACCACTGAATTGTACGATTTAAGTGGATGCATTTTATGGTACATAAATTGTATCTCAATAAAGCTCTTAAAAATGAATCCAGGAAAGAACTCATTGACCCAGCTTGAGTCAGATGCCTATTCTGACTTTACTGCTTGTGGCCCGTGGGAGCAGGGGCACCGGGGAAGGCTGGTAGGAATATGGCAGCTCCTCTGAGACCCAGCTCCTCTGGACAGAGTTTATGTCATAATGGGGAGGGCAGGGGTCCGGTTCCTAGGAGGGGGCAGGGTATTAGCAGACAAAACAAGAGATGCCCACTGCACCGGCTATTTCTAGCAAGTTTACATTTACCCAGATACAGCCTCAAGTGCTTCTTCTCAATTATCTCATTAATTATCACAACAACCTTATACGTTAGGTTTATAAAATCCATTTATGTTGGTAGAGGCTAAGCTTACATAACTTCCCCAAGGACACTTAACCATTTAGTAAGTCATGTTGGGCTCAGGTTCAACCCTGAATCTGACGCTAGTCTCCTCTCTCAATCATTAGGCCACACTGCCTCCTTCTGGACTTATAGGAGCTGTTAAAAAAAAAATTCTGGAATGCACCACCGGAGACCTAACTTTAGATCCCTTTTTTATGTCATTTGCTTATTTACTCTTTCACTGAAGGAGAGCTTTCTAACGTGAAAATCAGGGACTTCCTTTGCTGGCCTGGGACCCCTGTTGGTAATCTTTGAGAAGGGCCAGAAAACTCGAGATAGTTATTCAGCCTCTGCTAGCCACACCGCTGTCCTTTCCGTATCCCTCCAGCTTGTCCAGGCTGTAGAGAACGGGGCGGGGGGGACACACCTTGCTACAATCACGATGCAGTAGGGCAGTAGGGCTATGACAGTCTCCTGACCCACCAGCCGGTTAACCCTCTCAAAACAGGAGCTAAGGGTCACCTGGCAAGCTGTGTGCTTAGTCAAGCAACGCAGCTTATTTTCCAAGTGTTCGCAAGCTGTCCGTTTAATAATCCACCCTCGAATTCTGCCAGCAATTGGCTTGCAGAATTGATGACTGCCCAGCCTGTTGGTCCGTGGTTCCTTAGACCTCCTTTCCTCTTCCTTAAATATATTGATACAGTAGTTTTCCATCTCTAGTCTCCTGGTAGTTCTCTGCTGCATCATGACTTCTCAGCGATCACGGGCAGTGGTTCTATAACGCCATCTGCACATTCCTCCTGTCTCCTGGGGTAGGATCCAGGTGGGCCTGTGATGGGAATCCACGGAAGACAGCTGGCCACTTGCCTGCTCTCCCCTCCCCTACCTTAAGCTCTGGATACTTTTTTTTTTTCCCAAATTTGTCCCGGCCTTCCCGAGATAAAGCATGTTCTTCTCAGTGGAGATAGCAGAGAGTGCATGGGAGTTGCGTTGTTCAGCTTTCTCTCTGTCATCTGTTTCCAGCAGCCCATCTGCCCAGCAGTAGGCACAGCTTTCCTTCCAGTGGATAAAACAACTTTCCTGTCGTCCTTAGGGTTTTTCACCACCTCAGTCCCTGATACGTAGGCTTCCTCACGCTGTTCTTACGTACCCCACCACGCGTTGTTTTCACATGCACCCAGTGTCCACCTCTCAGTCATGTCATCTGAAAAACCCCATCTAACATGACTCACTCCCAGGGGCAGCCCCCTTTTCTTCATCACTGTGATGATTTGAACTTGGAACAATCAGCTTCTCAGCAACAGAGACCATGGTTTTCAGAACATCTAGGTAAAAGCAGTAGTATTTATTATTTGTAGAGCTGTATACATCACGATAGGATTATGACCTAGGTTACTCTTATTATCTTCATTTCCAAGACAAGGAAACTGAGGCCCAAAGTCACATTCCCCCAGGGTCACACAGTTATTTTAGGGTAGAGCTGGGTGAGTCTTGAACCCATGTTGTCCAGCTTTGGAAGCCAAGTTCTCTACCACTTCACCGGGAGCCACTCCTGAGCATCGTGGCAGAGAAGGCAAACCTAGCATCAAAGTTCCCAGGAGGAGCTCTCACAGGCCTTACTGTCAGTGGCGTGACGGAGACAGCTGGAGCCAGGACAAAGGGCCTGGGCGCTGAAGGAGAAGGAAGCTGGTCCTCAAAACAGGGGCCGACTTCATAGGGTGTTGAGAGGCTTAAATGAGATCACTCACCCCCTCACCAAGTACGTGTCAACCACTGCACATCCTCCACAAAGCCCTTAGTGTTAGGTGACAACCTCATACTTCTGAATGTCTCCTCCATCCCCTTCCACAGCCTCTCCGGACCCCAGGAGCCTCACAATTTCAGTAGCAACAATTCCTGGTCACCCTAAGCCTGTTTCTACTCCAGACACCCAGAGGGCATAGAGGTAGGGGAGATGGTGTTTCTGGCTCTGGCCAAAGGAGTCATCACAGATCCTTGCTTAACGTGGCCTTTAAATTATCGCAGTAAAGAAGAGGCTAAACACTTAACCGCTATGCAGTGTATCTTATTGATTGGAGGAGAGAGGCTCTGGCCTGCTTGCCTGGGGCTGAGCAGGATCCAGGCCAAGCTGGTCCCAGGGGGCAGCTGCCAGGGTTTGAAGTACTTAGGAGAGTTTCTCTGAGCTCTGAGAGGAGCCAGCACTGTCCCACAGTGGCTTCACAGCTTAAGGGGCTGAGATCTGGAAACCATGGTCCCCTCTAAGACAGCATGGTTAGTAGAAAACAGATGAGAGCGGGAGGAGTGGGTTTTACTGCCAGGTGTACCCAAACGTGGGCCATCCACTTCATGTCTCTGAGCCTCGTTTCCTGCATCCAGACAACAGGGATCCGGGTTCAAGTTCACAGGGTTCATAGAGCTTATGTGAGGCAAATGTGCTTTGCAAATGATAAATCTCCACATGAATAGAAGGTGGTTTATTATTCATTGTTTTTATTATCGAAAATGAAATTGTGTTGTTCTTCTGCCTCAAACTAATCCGTGGCTCCTCTTTGCACTTGGGATGAAACCCATGCTCCTCGTCGTGGCCCACTATACCCTGCACGGTCTGACCCCCGCCTGCTGCCTCAGTTTTCTTTTGTAGAATCCCCCCACCCACCCACCCTGTACTCCAGCCCCGCTGGCCCTTTCACTGTTCCTAGGACAGGCCAAGCCCCTTCCTACCTCAGGGCCTCCGTCCTTTCTGTTCCCTCTGCCTGGCACACTCTTCCCCACAGGCGTTGCATGGCTGGATTCTTTACCTTCAGATCTTAGCTTAAATGTTACCTCCTCAGAGAAGCCTTTCCTGACCACGCTCCCCCAACTGGCACAACACCCATCTCTATTCTCCTCCTAGAAGTAGCCAGAAGTCACAGTGTTTTTATGTGTTCCCTTTACAGTCCTCACCTGGTAGGATGTTGGCTCCATGAACAGAAGGATCTTGTCTGTTGTGTTCACTCCTGGGCATATCACAGTACCTGGTACATAACAGACACTCTTAACAATTGTTGAATGAATGAACAAGTGAGTGAGTGAATGACTGGCAGGGAAGCCTGACTTGTTTCCCAAATGGCCCTTCTTCCTTACACCTGCTTCTCTTTCTTTCTGCCTCTCAGATATGGAGACATGGTACCCAAGACGATTGCAGGGAAGATCTTCGGCTCCATCTGCTCTCTGAGCGGTGTCCTCGTCATTGCCCTGCCTGTCCCTGTGATCGTTTCCAACTTCAGCCGGATTTACCACCAGAATCAGAGAGCTGATAAACGCAGGGCACAAAAGGTAAGCCTCAGACTCGGGAAGGGGGCAGGCAGCAGCAGAGAAGGTGCCCTTGGCCTTGGGCCACTGTCATAAGGAGCTCCTGGGAGAATCACTGCGCAGACAGCAGGTAAAGCAGCTCCGGGTGCCTTCCTACCTACCAGTGTCCTGCATTCCAGCCCTGGTCAGCCTCACAAGGCAGCAAACCCTCAATTACCCACAAGCTGATATGCTCCCTTTCAGATATTCTGTGCAGTTTCCTTGGGCCCTGGCTCCCCTCTCCAAGACCTCAGCCACCAACTCTGGGCAAGGCCTGGGCTCCTCCCTTTCCCAACCAAGAGCTTACTGGGGAACATAATCACTTTTCAGTACCCTGTAATAGCCTATACAAAACAAAGTGACAAAAATAAATTTGCTAAAAAGAAAAATGAGTCCTCTGAAAGGACAACATTCTGAGGCCATTGAGTTCAGGGACGAATGGCACAGCAGGCTTTAGTCACCTCAGGGTATCCTAGGATAAGGCACAGAACTGCAGTTGACGGTCAGGAGAAGTTCTCAGTGATGTCCAGTGACCACGGCTTAGGAAGGCAGGGCAAGGTGAGCGCCCTCTCAGCACCGGATGAGGAAAGATGTCTGAAGGCTTTGGTGCCAAGACAGAGCCTCCTTTCCTGACCAGTCTCCACCTTCTACCCAGAACACCTCACCCTCTCAGCCAGCTGTCGTTTACCTGCATTTTTAGGGCATCTGGCTGGTGAAGGTTCTTGGACCCAGGGGGCAGCTTTTCCTTTCTCTTCTCATCTGGGCTGAAATACTGCGCCTTCAGCATCAAAGCCTTTCTGGGTACAATGGACCGGGGGAGCCTCAAAGAGTCACTTACGGAGGCCTGAAACATTATGTCCTTAATTTATTCTGTCTTCATTCATTCGTTCCACCTACTGTGTGCACCTACTGTGTACACCTACTGTGTGCCAGGCCCTATGCATTGCACAACATGATCTTTTCTCCTGGCCTTCCATTTACAGGGATAACCCCCAAGTGGCAGGGCTTCCTTGATATATCAGAGGAATCCAGAATTTCAGAACAGATCTGTGTATGCTGACTGAAACAAAGTCTCAAAGTTCATGAAAGTTAGCTCTGAAATGTATAATAATTTACACGTAACAATAATATAATATAGATCACATAGTTATATAATAAATCCAGTTGGTCCCCACTTCCAGCATTTCCCCTTTTGTGTGCCCTTGTGGTCACCCCCTCCTCGCCCTACTGTCTCCCTCCGCCTGTGCGGAGATATATTTTGATTTATCTTGACCTGGGTCTGTAATGTTGTCAGCCTGCCTTGGATTGATCTGCTGTCCTCTCCATCCCCTCCAGAACCATCTCCTACCTCTCCACTCAAGGTCAGGGCTTCCCCAACTCCATCCTCTGCTAGCCAGCCCAGAAATAGAAGTCTTATCTCTTTCCCCATTCAAGTCAGCTGGCAAATGTGAACAATATCAAAATTCATGATGTTGTCCTTAAGAAAGGGTCAGGGAGAAACTGGCAATCCCTTTTCCAAATCAAGGAGCCTAAAGCCCTGAAGGGCCCCCCCTCCCTGGCACTGGGCGAGGGCTGTCACAGGGTCTTTGAAGAGCATTGAGGGTCCAAGGAATCCTCGGCTCACACACTAGCCCACAACAGCCCCGCTCAAGCTGGGCTTCAGCTGCCCCTGCGCTCCCTTCCCCTCCGTGCTCACACCCCTACCTACTTGTTAGAGAATCGCATCCACTGTCATCCCCACACACCCCCACACCCCCCCCCACACACCCCCCCGCAAAGAATACAACAAGGGCCACTCCTCTGCAACACTTTACAAAGCTCATCCTGTGTGCTTAAGATCCCGAAGGAAGGACTTCCCCCGTGGTCCAGTGGTTAAGATTCTGCCCTTCCAATGCAGGGGGCACGAGTCTGATCCCTGATGGGGGAACTAAGATCCCACATGCCTCGCAGGGCAGCCAAAAAAAAAGATCCCGAAGGAATTAGCTTGGGCGTCTTCCTCCCTCCAGCCCTTCAGGATGAGACTCCCTCCCTTCTGCCTCCCTCCCCACCCTCCTCCCTCTCCCTCTTTGCTTCCCCTTGAAATCAGAGTAAATATTTGCAGTGTTTTCACCTCGCCTGGATACTGTCTCTCCTCATGGTCGGCTCAGCTCTGTCTCTTTCACCTTGGGCTTCCTGTGAGAGGGGAAAAAAAAAGAACACAAGAATGCTGCCTGGGACTTCCTAGGTGGCGCAGTGGTTAAGAATCTGCCTGCCAATGCAGGGGACACAGGTTCGAGCCCTGCTCTGGGAGGATTCCACATACCACAGAGCAACTAAGCCTGTGTGCCACAACTACTGAGCCTGTGCTCTAGAGCCCGTGAGCCACAACTATTGAGCCCATGTTCCGCAACTATTGAAGCCCACGTGCCTAGAGCCCGTGCTCCACAACAAGAGAAGCCACTACAATGAGGAGCCCATACACCACAATGAAGAGCAGCTCCCACTTGCAGCAACTAGAGAAAGCCTGTGTGCAGCAACAAAGACCCAACACAGCCAATAAATAAATTAAATAAATAAATTAAAAAAAAAAAAAAAGAATGCTGCCTGCTTCCAGCACTGGGTCTGTCACAGTGAGGCAAGGAAGGCAGATCAGGGGACTTTGTAGGGAGCGGAGAGATGGGACAGGAAGGGGGTCAAGGGTGCTGATGAGAGTTCTCAGCCCAGACCGCGTACTCAGAAGCCATGAACGTAACCTCCAGCCCACCTGCCTCAGGTGGAAAGAAAAGGCTCAAAAAGTTCTCATCCTCTCTCATCATGACTGAGTTGCTTGGGGTTATAACTGAAATGACTCCACGTCTCTTTGCTGCAGAGATTGGGTTCTCTAAGCCAAGTGGACCGGAGATCAAGTAAGGAGGTCTAACAGTGATCGGTCAGAGAGAAGAGAACTTCTGAGTGGGGATTTTTTATTGGAACTTTTTGTTGAAATAATTGTAGATTCACATGTAGTTATAGCATTATCATATCCAGGGTATGGACAATGCTGCAATCCACCAATTCTATTCAGACTCCCCAGTTTTATTTGTACCTCTGTGTGTGTGTATTTGTGTGTGTGTGTGTGTGTGTGTGTGTGTGTCCCACCGTATCTTTTATAACCACATCCCCCGCACTCTACCTCCACCCTGTCTCTAAACCCTGGCAACCATTTATCTGTCCTCCCTTTATAAAATGGTTTCATTTTTAAAATGATATATCAATGGGCTTACACACTAGGTAACCTTTGGAGATTGGCTTTTTCCATTTCGTGTCATTCCTGGAGATTCATCCAAGTCACATTTATCGATAGTTCATTCCCTTACCTGGCTGAGCAGTATTCCCTGGTATGGATATATCCCAGTTACGATTAACAATTTGCCTCTTGAGAGACATCGAGTTATTATAAATAAAGCTGCTATTAATAGCCACGTGCAGGTTTTTGTGTGAACAAAAGTTTTCACTTCTCTGGGATAAATGCCTAAGAGTGCAATTGCCCATGTTCTCTTTTGGCTTTTCCCTTTTTCTCTCTTTTTCCTTCTTCTGCCTCTCCCAGAACAGAGATGTCAGTACGCATGGTCTAAGGGCACCTGCCAGCCAGACAGCTAGGAAGTGCTTCGTCGTGAAACGCTTTCTCAGGGCCGACGGAATTCCTGAGCTTATTAGCCTGAACCTGAGACTGTCCCCAGGGCGGCAGCATCCTCCATCCAGACCTCTCCTCCAGCCCTGGATCTCTACAGATGTTGAAAACACAGCTTCCTGGGCTTTGCTCATCAAGTTAAAAACCTGTCTGAGTGGAGCTGAAACTCAGGGAAGGAGGAGAGGGATGCTATGGAAGCAGCACTGGGAGACTGGAAGACCTGAGCTGAAGTCTTGCCCTGGATACGTCGCTCCCCCTCATGTCCTCCATGTCCTTGTCTTTAAAATAGCCTAGATGATCCCTGCATTCTTTTCACTCTCACGCTGTACTCATGGCCATGGAAGAGAAGGAGGCTGACTGGTCTACACAGCCCATCACAATGGCTTTATTAACGTGGATTTCTGACCGACTGTGTAGGATCATCTTCCTTCCTGGGCCATCACAAGCCGTGCTTGAGCAAATACTCAGTACAAAGCTCTGTGCTAGGTGCTGAAGATAAAAATATGCATAAGTCACAGGCTCTGGTCCTCAGGAGCTCAAAGTCAAGCCAAAAGTCCTCACCAAATTACATATGCTGGGTATGGTTCTGTAAATACAGTGCAAACCTCTTTATCCTGTGTGGGAAATGATTAAATGATATAGTGCATTTGATATGACAATCTGTTGCTTTAATAGAGCCCAGGGTAAGATAAGATTAAAAGAAGTGCCACAAAGGAGAGCAGGAGAATCTTTCATCTTGAGAAAGTAATGAAGACAGACCCCAGATACAAGAAAGGTCTGGCTCTAAGTGGTGCAATTCAAATTATAGAAGGCTATAATGAGCTTGACACAATTGGATTTCCATATGCGGCTCTCAACACCCAGTATTCACCGAAAGCAATAACAGCCACATCTTTAAATGAGGAAGAACTTGCTTGAATGTAGGCATTGAGCTGAGGGGAGGGCTGAGCAGGATTCCCAGGGAGGAGAATTGTCCTGCACCTTGAACGTGTGTTCTTTGCTCAGAGAGAAGAGGCATGATAGGGCTTACTTACCATCCATTCTCTCCCTGCTTCCTCTTTTCATCCTCCGTCTGGAGGAGAGTTCTTCCTCAGGTTTACAGGCAGATCTTCCCAGCTCAAGTGCTGACCTCTTCGCCATATTTAGAAACCAGGGAAGGTCGTTGAATTGTTCCTACAAGGACATACTGGCCACAGGGGGATTTCCCAGGAAACAATAGCTATCATGTGTTCTTTGTGCTTCTGTTGACAGCTTGACTCCAAGTTGCTGGCCTCCTTTTAGCAGATGAGCCAGCCCAGCAGGACACTTGGAGGGGACACTTCCCCATGCTGGGGAGAAGGTGACAAGCAATGAAAATTGCCACAATTTTTTCCAAGGACTCCTCTGCTCAGAGTCCATGCTGAAATTAAGTGTGGGTTTTCCCAGAGGCAGGAGGAAGGACCCCTCTGCCCCACAAATAGGACTCACAAATTGGTTTGTGAGTCCATGTGGACTCTTCTGCTTCCTGGAGCTGGGTCTAGATCCACAAGAGCCCAAACGTGAAGCTGCATTTTTTGAAACCAGCAGGAACCCCTCTACCCGTCCCTTCTCCCTCCCTCCCAAAGCCTCTTTCCTCTTAGGGCTCACTCTGTGGCTGTGCTGCTGTCATGGTGACACTGATCATGGTTATTAGGAAGGAGAAGAGAAGCCAGCCTGTGCAGTGTGTCTGGCCTCTCCCTTGGCCTCTGCAAGCAAGAGAGATGGGCTTGCATGGCTGAAGTACCATGCAGCCCTCCCGCAGGATCTTGCTGAAGGCTTCCCAGGATGGAGCTGGGGAGATTCTCAGTCGCCGTAGCTAAAGCCAGGGTGGTATATGGAAATGTGTTCCATCTTCTTCTCTCTCACACCCACACTGGCCCCTCCTCACACACACATGCACCTACACTCACTTCCACAGACATGTACAACAAAATATACATATATTAACACATCCATGCATGAATCTCCTCCCAAAGACAGACATGCAATTGTAAATTCATTTATTGACTTACAAGTTACTACGCACTGGGGATATATTGGTGAACAAAACAAAAACTGCCGCCCTTGAGGAGTCTACATTCCAGTAGGGGTGAGAGAGAGTATCAAGATAACTATATAAAACATTTACTACCTTAATAATGAATGCTAAGGAAAAAGTAGAAAGAGGGGACATACACACTCCTTACTTTTCTCATAATTAACTGGTATTTGGGCACCTGCTGTGTGCAGGGAACTGGACTGGACAGCAGGGGAGAATCAGGAAAGCTATAACATGTGCTCCTTTAAAGAGCTTGGAGTCTAGAGATGTGAAATACCCCAGTGCAATACTGAGTGAATAAAGGTCATGAAATTTGGGGAAGGAGGGAAGACTTTGATGAGTGATTCTCCCTGGCCAGGATCACACCCAGGCTGGAGAGACGAGTAGAAACCCCCAGGCACTCTGACCATGACCATGCTCACTCTGTACAGGGGGCCACAGCCTGTGGGACCCAGTCCCAGGTCTGTAAACAGAGATCCCTGCAGCGGGGAAGAAGCAGCTTCCTCCCCTTCATCAGACATCACCTCGGAACCCAGTCTTGCTGGGGCAGCCCACTGTCACTGGCTTGGCCAGGCTCACTGTCTTTTTGTCTCTCAGTCTCCCTCACTCTTTCATTCTCTCTGCCAATCACAGAAGGCCCGCCTTGCCAGGATCCGTGTGGCCAAAACAGGCAGCTCCAATGCCTACCTGCACAGCAAGCGCAACGGACTCCTCAATGAGGCACTGGAACTGATGGTAGGTGCCTGGAGGACCTGGGGCCGGGAGACAGAGGGGAAGACGGGCTTGCTTTCTCTTCCTGGGGGCACTCCCTCCCCAAAGCCCCAAACTTTCCCTAGGTAGCAGCCTCCCCACCACATGCCTCTTCCACAGGGTTATCATCATTGCCCCTAAGCCCCCTTTAGCTCAAGGGCCCCCAGCCAAAGGCTAGCTTGTTCCAGGGTGACCCTAAAATTTGGTTCATCTAGATTCTTCTGGTCCCTCCTCCCTTCTGTGTAGAAATGAAGGAGATGGAGAGCAGGAGAGCCATCAGCTTTGTACTCAGTCTCTCTTCCTCTCTTCCTAGGGCACCCCGGAAGAGGAGCACATGGGCAAGACCACCTCACTCATCGAGAGCCAGCACCATCACCTGCTGCACTGCCTGGAAAAAACCACTGTGAGTCCTAGCCCACTGCCACCTCCTTTCTCATCCCTGACCCCTGACCCTTCTCTAAGGTCAGAACTTACAGAGTGAGGACCCTGTACCCGCATCCTCGCCCTGGGCCCAGGCTTCAGAAGTCAAAGTCTGTCCCCTTTAGATCTGAAAAGTAGCGATGTACTCTATATCAGCCATCAGGAGGAAGACCCCAAGGAGTGGGGCAAAGTCACCAGGGTCAGGAGGCCAGCAGCACAGAGGAGGCCATTCCCCTAGTCTTTTCACACACACCCCACATCCATCTGCACGGCCCATTTCTTAGTTACTGAGGCCTAAGGGCTCTGACTGTCAGTTTCTCAGTTCTGATGGGCATCAGTCTTCAAAACTAGAGCTGAATTTATACAGATTGTCACAGGACAGCAGAGAAGAATGTCGATTTTTGTCCTATCCCTGGGGCCGGGTTGACGCAATTTGTGGGTCCCTTTTCTCCCTCCATTCTACTTGGAACAGGAGACAGTGAATGAAGGAGGCAGGGCAAATGTTTCTCTAGCCAGGGATTTACCAGTACCACCCCATCTCAGTCACCCTGCAATTCCCACGGAATTCAGATTCTGAAAGGCTTGTTGAGCCTTAGGGTGCCCCAGCTGGAATGTGGAATGATGCTTGTGCCTCACCAACAGACTGAAAGGAAGGGCAGTGGGGCCAACCCTGGACCCTTGGCAAAAAGCGTTAGGAATACTTGGGAGGGAGGAGAAGCTAGGATGGACAACCAAAGAGAGACAAAGTAAAACTCCTCCCTGTTCTTTCCTAGGACCTCCCTCCCCCAAAAGCCTATGGTCAGGGCTCACAGCACACGAAGGAAGGAACTTCCTAATTCTCAGTGTTCCACATCCTGGCCTCCCATGTGTGGGGGGAGTAGCTGTTAGATGGCCCTTAGTATGAGCCAAATGTGGACACTGTGGATGGCAGCTGAACCCAATGAGGGCTTCCAATGTGGGAAGGTACTCTGAAAACCCTAGTTTCCAGGACTTATATATTTCCTAGTGTCAAGAGCTGTATGTGGGTATCTAGAATTTCTCTCAAAGACTCAGCTTGCCAAAGAAATAGGCCTGGACCCAACTGCCCTTTCCAAGTTGCATGTGCTGGGTGGAATGTGTAAGTTGAAAGGATACGGGTGAAAATACTTGGGTCTGAAGGGATGGAATGTTGGCATTGAAGGGGTGGAATGCTGAATCTGAGGGAAAGAATGTCGGACTGTGGGGATATTGGGATTAAAGAGATGGAATGTTGGATTTTAGGGGAGGAATGTTGGACTCAAGGGGTGGAATGTTGGGACAAAGGAGGAAGAATGCTGGGAGCAAGGGATGGAATGTCGGACTGGAAGGGTGGAATGCTGGGACTGAGAGACTGAATGTCAGAACTGAGCTTGGGAATGCTGGAATGTACAATCAATGGTGTTTTTATCTTCTGTTGGCATGTTGTCCTGTAGGGGTTGTCCTATCTTGTGGATGATCCCCTGTTATCTGTACGAACCTCCACCATCAAGGTATAACTTTTTAAAAATTCAATTGATGTCTTTCTCTCTGATTCTTCTGAGTCTGTGGAGTCTCCTCCTTTTTACCCCCTGGTGTGGTTCTCTGCATGTGCTGTTGATACTTCTGGGGCTTATCCTACCTCTGCTGTCACACCCAGTACCAGCTCAAGCTTCCAGTTTTTTTTGTGCCTTTCTGATTCCCTTTTTTGACCGCCCCAGGGGCTCAGAGGGGTGGTGGAACATGGCACCAATGTTGGTATCCTGTGAGTGTCCATGTGCCACGTCTGTCTGTGCCACAACTCCCCCAGCTCCATGGGAACTTCTGGTATTGGCTGTCAGGGCTGGTCTCTCTCTGACCTCTGTTCTCATGCTACTTCTCTTCAGACTTTCTCCTCACTCTGGCAGCCTTGGCCAGACCATTCATGCCACAGATATTTAGTCACCTTGGCCAAATAGCCATATTTTGGTCATCCTGGGTTCCACTCCACCCCATCCTGATGGCTCCATCAGGAGTCTGTTAGCATCCCCTTCCCACGCTTACACTTGGCTTAGGGAATCCTCTGCCTTTAGGTATATTGAGGATTCATACCCCATAAGCAGGTGGGAAAGAACCAATAATCAAAGGAAATCGTAACCCTGACAGTTTGACCCCATTGGCCTTCAAGAGCAAAGCTCCCCAGTGCTGTGGATAATTCAGTGCCTTTAAAAGCTTATGGCTCACGCTTACTCAGGATTCAGAAGGATCTCGCCCAGTAAATCCAGAAAAGACAACCTAGCATACCCACTACCCATCGTCAGTGACTCCTTACCTGCCACCCCTGGGGAGATCCTGTCAAAGCCTGCGAAGTCAGTCAAGTCTTTGCTCTAGCTGGAGGATGCCCCTAACTCCCTCCACGTCCTCTGTATCCCTTCAGCCAAAGCTGTAGATGAAATGAATGCCACATCATTTCACCACCGCAGTCTCCGCCCTTCAGTCTGATGACCAGGGCTGCCAATGGGAATCTCTTCCTTCCTTCATTTGATGCCTGTGGGGCCTCCCCCATGACCTGAATGCTTCCCTGTGCTCCAGGCAGCTGGGAGCCCTTCTCCCAAGGCCCAGAACAGAGGCAGGTAGCCATACAGAGGAGGGGGGGCTCACCCCCCTCCTTCCTATCTCCTTCTCTTACCTCTTCTCCCTCTGCTTCCCACAGAACCACGAGTTTATAGACGAGCAGATGTTTGAGCAGAACTGCATGGAGAGCTCAATGCAGAACTACCCGTCCACACGGAGTCCCTCACTGTCCAGCCACCCGGGCCTCACGACCACCTGCTGCTCCCGTCGTAGTAAGAAAACCACACACCTGCCCAATTCCAACCTGCCAGCCACCCGCCTGCGCAGCATGCAAGAGCTCAGCACGATCCACATCCAGGGCAGCGAGCAGCCCTCCCTCACGACCAGGTGGGTGGCTCCCAGCCCCATCGCTCCCCAAGGCTGGAGGTGCTCCCTTCACGGAGCGAACCGGTTTCAGCATTAGGAGAATCCTGGGGGCCCTCAGCCCTCCCCCCCCCCTTATCTACTGCATGAGTCCCTCACCTTCCTCCCCCCACCTTCCTTCGCATCCTTGCAAGTCAACCCAAAGGCCCCTCGTATGCTTTGGAGGATACTGTAGGGGGTTTAGGCCCAATGTGGGGTTAGATGCTAGAAAAAATAACAACAGCAACAAATCCAACATTGACCTGCCCTGGTGCAAAGAATGGACTGTTTTCTCAAGGAAGGAATTTTCACAGTTGTGAAATTGTACACAGTTTCGGCTTGTCCCAGGCTGATTTTGAATCACAGACGGACTCTCTGCTTATATTTAGGCCACTTCCCACTCCCTCCAATGAGTTGCAGGGAATTCAGGGAAACCAAAATCAAATGCCACAAGTGATAGGAAAGCAATCCACTGGAGGGAGAAACATATACTCTGAATTCCAAAGCCCAATATACATGACTTTCCCAATTTGGGGTCGTTTAGGAATAATAATCAGAATGGATACTTACAGGCCGATGACGAAAAGCAGAGACGGAGGGACACCCAAACCCCCTCCTAGTTACTGTGAGCTAGACATGTAGAGGGTTGAGGAAGCTTTGGGACACCAGCAGGATGAACCGTCGTCAACTCTCTCTTTTTTCACCCCAGTCGTTCCAGCCTTAATGTGAAAGCAGACGACGGACTGAGACCGAACTGCAAAACGTCCCAGATCACCGCAGCCGTCATCAGCATCCCCACCCCCCCCGCGCTGACCCCAGAGGGGGGAAGCCGGCCACCCCCTGCCAGCCCAGGCCCCAACACGAACATTCCTTCCACAGCCAGCAACGTCGTCAAGGTCTCCGCCTTGTAAAGCCGCCGGACAGGGGGCCGGTGCGGGTAACGGGAGTGAGGGGGGCTGGCATGTTGGTGGGTGGCCGCTGCGACCACTCCCTCCCCCTTCCCCACTATGTCTGCCCGCCTGTTGCACCCCTAGCACTGAAACGTGTGCCTGGAAGGAGAAAGAGGCAGCAAAGGGGCACCTGGGGGTCACGGCTGCTCGCGTGGACAGAGCCCTGTGCTACTGCATCTCGCTGGGGCCAGGGGAAGGCAGGGCGGGTGGGGTAGGGATGGGATGGTGGGGGTATGGGCTGAGAGCCAGGACAGGGCCCGGCGGGGGGAGCCTCAGACCAAACAACCATTGTTTCTGGAGACCCCAGTGAGGAAAATACAAGACCAGGAGCAGCACAGAGGCCGAGCTGTCACATGCAAAACCGGAAGAAAATATAACACTGTGTATTTAAGCACCTTTTTCAAGGCTCTTAATGGATAATATTTATTCATGGGAAAAGGTGGAAAACAAAAACACCAACGGAGTTTTGTGAAATGTTTTTCTCCATGGACCCAATACCTTTGAACCAAAACAATGCATTTTGTGAGGTGTTTTTTTTTTTTTTTTTTTTTTTCTCCTTTTATAGAAAAAGCTTTTAGGCTAAGAAGTCAGTTACTGCTGAGTTCTCTGTCTGTTCCCCCAGGGAGGTGAGGTCAATCGAGCCTGGGCCCCACTGCCCAGCTGACCTGCACAGAGCTGTCAAGTGACCACACAGCAACACTCACCCTCTGTCCGTCTGTCTCCTTTGTCTCTGTACCTCTCTGCTTCACCCCCTGGCTGTTTTTCTCTGTGTCCAGCCATCTGTCTCAACATGGACCCCAGTGATCCTGAGACATGCTAGTAAAGCATTCTCCACTGCCAAGCACCTGCAGACTCACGCCTGGGAGTTATGTTTGTGTGAGTGCAGTGGTGGAAGAGAAAAGAATAGAGCAAAAATGGGCATTTAGGGATGAGGGAAGTCCACCTTAAAGAAGAGAGTGCTTCCCTTGTGGTTGGAACCACTGGCGTTGTTTGAAGTTTCCACTTCTGGGGAAGAAAGGGAATGACCAGATTTATCTCACTGGGATCTTGGAAAAGGAAATAGGCAGCACCTGAGCGGCACAGGCAATGCCGGTGTGTGCCAGTGAAGAGAGAACAGAAGAACCCACGGCTCCCAGCTGCAGTCAGCCCCTGTGGCACCTTGCTCTGTACCCTTCTTTCAGGACCCACCATAAAGCCCATCCAGAGCTCTGCCAAGAGGCCCCATGAGCAGTTTCCTGCAGAGAAGGCAGTGGTACGGGGACCAAGCTCCTGACTTATACCTGAGGCAACTCCAATGGAAGCTGCAGAAGGTTAAGCCCGTGTGCCTCATGAAGGATGGTCCAAAGAGTGAAAGCAAGTAAGAGATTACAGATGATTCTTACCTGGTCTGAATGATGCCTTGAGGTCTGAAGAGTCTTCAGGCCTGATGTCCCCGGAGATAACTGAAAGGGGGGAGAAGCCCGATCACCTCCTTGCAAGTGAGGAAGTGAGTATTATTTCTGGAGAATCTGGAGAACCCGGACACATTTCTGTACAAGTGGTTTGCAGCCTGATGGGGCTGAGAACAGCATTTCTGGAATCCAATCAATCTTCACTGATTTAGCAGAGCAGGTGGGCCTCGGGTTAGTGACAAGGCCCTTTTCGCTTTCCCCAATCTCTACTCTATTGCAGTCTCTCTAGCCTGGGTTCTGAGATACAGAAGCTCCTTGGGAACTCATTATCCCTTCGACAGCTTAGTGGTTAGCTGTTTAATTGTAGGCCAAGAATTTTTCTGCCCATGACAGCCATCCAGTTGTTTCACTAGCCAGGAACCTAAAAACACCTTCAATGGGCTTCCCTATGACCCCAGCTCCATTGACCCTGCAGAAGGAGACAGTCAAAGCGTTGTGAGGTGGCACCTGACTAGAAGGTGAGCAGAAGGCCAGAGGAGAGGGAGTCTTCTACCTTACACTATCCTCACTGACCACTGACTGCGTCCTTTCTCTGGGTCTAGCCTCAAGGATTTCCCCCTAACCTGAGAGTGGGGTGGTTCTGCCCCCTGAGCTTGTGGTGTAAGTACACAGAAAAGCTTTACAACTACAGAGGAATACGTGTGTACACACAAACACACAACAACCTAAACGCACTTGAGAATAAGTACTTAAACCCATTCATGTCATACATGTATCTCATTAGGGAAGACAGAGAACTGGACTCCATTTAGAGGGCAGGCAAAGGACTAGAAAAGGAATTTTTCTTTTGAAAGAATGTGCAATGGAACAAAGTTAGGAAGGTCTAAGTCTCTAAGTATGTATCATAAGAACTGAATGAGGTAAAGGATAAAGAGGTAAATAGGAACATGGTTACATACACATACAAACTGTCTGTGTTTAAGAACAGATCGTCACAGGGTTAGAATAATGACCGCTCCAACCCAGCTTCTGTTTGGTAGTGCACTAGGGGAGCTTATTAGTGGTTCCCAGAAAAATTAATGAAGAGATTTTAAAAATCATGTCCCAAATAATTTACTGATTTTTTGACCCTAATGAACCAAATGTTTTGTATTCCTTCAATTTCATTCCCAAATCCCACATTACACCAGTTCCTAAAAGACCATTAGACTAACCCCTTCATCTCCATGCCCCAATGTAGCCTTAGCCAAAGGTGAGCGACCCAGTTCACTCAAGAAAATGGCTCATCTACACAACGAATACAGCCAGACAACACGGCTAAAGGGCATTTGGAGGTAAACAAAAGGGCCAAAGTGTGCCAACTCAGCTTAATGTCTGACTCATTGGCCAGTGACTGAAAAACCAGGATAGTATCAGGGTTTTCAGGGGGCAATGGATTTCTGGTGAAATGACTCCATAGTCCATGAACGACTTCAGCGTAACTGAAGATTTACAAAACCATCTATCCCATCCAATCCTACTCAACATTAGGGAGGGTTAAATGCAAACAAACCAATAAGCTACATTCAAATGAATGGAAACTTAAAAAACAAGGAATTAAGAGTATATCAGAACTAGAAAAGATTAAAGAATACCTAAGTCATCTTACAGTACAGAAGGCTGAGGCTCAGAGAAAGTAAGTGACCTGCTCAAGGTCATGCAGTCATTTAATAACAGGGCTGGGACCAGAACCCAAGTCCCTTGGCTATTAGTCTAATGCTTTTTCCAGTGTACCCACTGCCTCTCAGAGAAGACCCATCAGAGATTACTTGCTATAACTACAGACATAGTTTTGTGTGAACGTCAATTATGACTTGGACACAGCCCTTGGAAACCGCCTGATTGTACTAATACAAACCATACTTTGGAAACCATCGTCCACTAGATAGAACCAGCTATGGACTATCAATTCTGTCAAAAATAGGTGAATAAGTGAACAGTCAGGTTTCTTCGGTCAATTGCTGTCTCTCCTCAATGAAGAGAGGGGCTAAGACAACATTTTAAAGCATACCTTCTATCGTCCTTTTAATCCTTTCCACAACCTCTGGCAGTAGCAGGTCAAGTAACTAAACCCTTGATTCACAGAGAGGAAAACAGGAAGAAGCTGAATGACATTCAAGTTCACATGGCAAGTTAGTGGCAGAACTATGATTGCAATCCAGGGCTTAGACATCTAGTCCTGGGGTTTTTTCCTTTACATCATGTTGCATTACTCTTGAGGCTTGCTTATATTTTTAACATCTGAATTTCAAGGGTGGTGATTAGGCAGAGGAAGCATCACACTCAGAACCACCCTGAACCAGGACCTCCAGAAGCAAACTCTGTACTATTTCTCCTTCCTCCCCTCTTTTTGTAACTAGTGTCAAGCTCAAGACTAACTGCATAGAATCCTGTTCAAAAGACTAGATATTCTCAATGATAGTTGAACACAGGAGTCTACAATCATACAGGAGTATAAAGTCAGCAAGTAAAGTGAAATTAAGAAAAATAAAGAATCTGAACAGAAATTAAAGTGGACAGTTAATGTTGATCAACAGTTAACAAAAAAGTGGACTTGTGGATACGTTGAGGACTTTGCCCAGTTTTCAAACTAAGATCCCTGCGGTTCAGGATCACGCCACTTGTTAGAATACAGGCAGGGAAAGTACATTGAAAGATGTACCTAGATTTTCTTCCGTATCTTTTTCTTTTTGACTTTGCAGAGGTAGTGGTTGAAATTGATCTAAACCTAGATGTTTAGGTTATTAACGAACTCTAGTGGTCCAGGCTCCCTCACTTCAATTACCAGGTAACTACCAGGCAGAAAGATCCTAACGCTGTTAATCTAAGGCAATATTAGTTTCCCTTCTAATCTAGTTGGCATGGTAACCATGACAAACAGGAACCAAAAAGACTTTTATTTTCCCTTTCTGATTTCCTTATGAAATCTCAGCATTTGCAAAGCTTTAAAAAATGACTGAAGGAAAAGCATTGCTAAGACCTGTCACCCTTGGAGCCCAAACAGCATCATGAAGAACATCATTAGAACTAAGAGAAAGTGAATCAGAAAAAGAAACAGCTTTAAAGGGGTTCCTTTTGAGTCTTGTTTTCTATTCAGAATGTTCTATGTTTTTCTCATCAAGTGTGGGAATGAATTTATCTTAGCAGGTTACTTAACTACACTGGATAATGTCACACTAACCAGTGTAGGGCACTGACCCAAGTCCTGGGGGGCTCCTTGGACCAATAGACTATTTTACAAACCTGGGTGGTGGGAGGGATGGTATATTTTTGATAATCAGACATTCCAATGTAACGTTTTCCTTAGAGGTCACCCTCCCCCATTAATGTTATCGTGAAAAACATCAAGTGTGTTCTTTTCTATTTTCATATAATAAATGGGCTTTGCTTACCAACATCACAATGGCAAAGAAGAAATACTGTACAAAACTGCAGGAAGATAAACATGTGAAAACTTTCTATGGGAAGAAAAAAAAAAAACTCTTGAGTTTCCTGTCGTCTTCTTTTGAAACTGTAGTGCATATGTTAAAATGTATATCATTTACAGTATTGAGTCATGTGCCACTGCTGTACCTGATGTATCCAATCTGGATTAAACAAACTATGTGCCACAAACCCTAAAATGATTACAATTCTTTATTTTAATAGCAGTCTCCTGCTATACATTAGAAAATAAGGGTAATTTGAACAGAGGCTTTCTCCCCTGCCAGAAAACAGTCACAGAATCTCAGAAGGGTACTTAAGGTCGTTTCATCTTCCCTTCCCCACCCTCCCTCAATGCGAGCAACTCCTCCATGACACCTGGGACGGTTCTTGCCTGCTTGTATGCTTTAGTCATGGATGTTCACTAACAGGAAAGCATTTGATTGCATTTGTCAACAGCTCTATTTTGAGACTTGGCCCTTTGGAACTGAAAGAAAACATGCTTTTATATATCTGTACTGGTTCTGCTGAGAATACACTGAATATCTACTCCTTCATCTAAACCAATGTCTCAAACTAAAAAGAAAACTCAAAATCAAATGCTGTGTAGGGTATAGCAGAAAGCTTGGAAATTAGATGACAGAGGCCCAAGTTTAGGTTCTATCACTTACTTATATGACTTCACGTCACCCTCTTTTCTCTTGGCTTCAGTTTATATCCTCAACTTAAAAATGAGGGGATTGGATTAGATATCTTGAAGATCTGTTCTAACCTTAATAATTCTGGTTTAGGCAGTGAGAGCATTTCATATTTCACCATAATGAGGCAAGAACAATGGGGATTCTTTTGATTTCCCCACAACAACCTGATCCTAATCGATGAAAACTGAAACAGAAATGGAAGGTTAAGGCAAATGCTTGCTGCCAGGAGGCCCTGTAGAAGTTGGCTATGAAATTCATTTCAATCACTAATGTTCATATCCTTATCATCCACTAGGTGTCACTACAGATCCACAGCTCAAATAATCTGGAGAAGAGTAATTGGACCATATGTGTGGTGAACAGTACGGGCTATTTCATTAAAAAGCACTACAGGTGAACTGGGATATATGTGCTGGTTCACAGAGGCACAAAACAATAAAAATATTCTGCCCAAATAAGACAATAACCTTGTGGTGGAGTTCCAGTGTCAGCTATGACTATCAAAAATATAATTTTTTTAAGATTAACATAGGTTTATTTATATTTGGGGGAGGAAAAAACCCTACAAGTTCAAACTATCCCCTTGTCTCAAGTTGCTCCGTAAGTACTATAATTTCTGTTCAATTATTTTCAGTATTCAGGGGCTGAAGTTTAAGTTTACCTTTAAAATTTTTTTAAGGTTAGGTTAGGTTTAAAAGGTTTTTAAAAGGTTAGCAATTATTATTGCAATACTTAAGCTACTTTAGAAAATAGTGCTCTTAATTACTCAAAATAACTTGTATCGTCTAAGTCAGAATTATCCAAAGCAGCAGATTTCCCAAACACTTCTCTACACATTAATCCTGCTAGCCTAATTTAAGTTAAAGCCTAACTTGAACAGCTGTAATAAGTGTACTCATTTAGTATTCTAGGATTCATGCATTAAATCAATTTACACTAGCCCTCATCCAAATTATGTGAATGTATAAAGGCTCTCTACACTCATAAAAAGATTATCCTTTTCTCTAACTAGAAATTATCTTCTCTTACTAGTCATGTATTAGTTAGATCTTAGAACTGGAAGAGACCCTAAAAATCTTCTAGTCCAACTGCCTCCTTTTATTGATGAGAAAACTGGACCCCGAGAGGTTAAACGACTAGTACAAGATAAAAAAAAAAGTAGGTAGTAGCAGTCAACCAAGACAAACACTCCTTCTACTACAAAACATTCTCAAGTGAGTTTGTCTGAAACCTATCAATAGTCCCTAACAGATTATGGGGATATGCACCTAGATTGACAATTCCAAATTTAAAAAGCCTTTTCCACACAAACACTGTAACACACAAATGGCAGCAAATTCTTTCCTCAGTCACCACAGTAATTACATCCCTTATTTGGGAAGGTAACTCCTGAAATTTTCCTAGCAAATGTTTATGAAAAATGAATTCATATTTTTACACATGCTATGTATATGCTTACCTCCAGCTTACTTTTCTATTTAAAAAAAAGCAAACACAAAATAAGACAAGCCTAAAAGAGAATCCAATTAATTTCAAGACTAATGGGTACCCTCTCTCTAATTAAGATGCAGGAGTATCTTAATTAAAATCCCCTGGCAATGACAAACTGTGAACCTAGCTGTATTGTGGGGGAAAGGGTAGAAAAAAAAAAAAAAGAGGTGAGTTCAATTATATGGTAGTGACAAGATCTTATTTAAATGGTAATTAAAGTCTTCTTAATGACATGCTGGACCTAATTATGGATTTGCTATTTACAGTGTTAATTAATTCACTCTAACTTGGTAATACGTGTACAGTACTGATATGTATAAGTAAACCATATCACTGCCCAACCCAAATGACAAGAATCTAAGTTAAACTGTTTAGGGCTGCATTATGTGAGTGTTAGACAATAAATGACAATGGCTGTGGATGTTTGCTGACAGCCCTGGGGGAAAATGTTTATATTGCCTAGACAGTATATACACAAGAAAGGAGAGCTTCCCTTTTAAAAAGTAAATACATATCTCTATTCATACTCAGTTCACTCATCACAAATCTTGTTCACAGAGAAGTTTGGGAACCAATCGCATATTCATAAAAACACTGCTACAGAGAAGAAATTACAGAATATGTAACTTCCAATTCCATTTTTCTAAATCATAATTCACAGATACAGCATCCATTCTCAGAAAAATGCTAGAGACTTCCCTTAGCCTACCAGCAGAGTAGGGCAGTTCCTAACCTGGGTTCCACAGACAGGCTTCAAAGAGTCTATGAACACTTTGAAATTTCATATACAATTCTTGTTTATAGAATGAGAAATTTTCTGAGACAAATTTGTAGCTTTCATCAGATTCATAAAAGGATCCAAAAATCAACAAAGATTAAGAGCTGCTCCTTTTCCTGAGAAACAAAAATAAGACAGCCACTGATGATCCTTAGCGATTTAATGCACATCAAAAATATAGACAGCTCCCACAATCTTAAAGACAAGATGCTCAAAAGATGAAAAATAAACATGTCAACACACTTGGCTAAATTTCTATTTTTACTGGAAGCAGAGAGCGTCAAATCAAGGACCTCTGGGAAAGCCTGAAGTAATGTTTATTCCTTCCTGACTAAACCTAAAGGAGTGGGGGTTTTCTGATCTACCATGCTACAAATTTCTACAAGAACACACCTGTATGGATAATGCAGCCCAAGACTTTTGGAAAGAACTCCACAGCATAAACTAGCATTATTTTTCAAATCTCAACTGTTTTTATTTTTTTTTAAAGTAAGCAGTGGTATAAGTTTTTTTAAGTGTTTCTTTCTGGAATGGCTTATAGAAAATGGCACCCTGGGAACTTTAGCTCTATGTCCCCCAAATTTTCTTTCAAGAATCTCATCCAGGAAGTTAAAAAAGATAATACACCCGACCTAAATCAGGTTGACTTAAATCAAAACAATCTGAAAACTAGATGTGTCCCAGTGGAAAGCCTCAAAACTTCTCCAGTTCCTCAAAAATGCCACTATATGCCACTCTACTATAGGTCAAGGAGGATGGCAACCCAAAGGTATCACTTGTTGATATTTCCAGACGGCGTGACATACAGCCTATAATTACTGGTTGCCGCGCATCATTTCTTGTAGATAAATGGTATTCATGTGATAGGCTGCCATCCAACTTGGATGCCTCTGAGCGTTCCAATAATACGACTGAGAAGCAGCAGCATAGTATTCCTGCCAGGCCCTGTAGTAGGCTCTCCAGTACCCCTCATAGTCCTGATAAGTATCAGAAAAACTCGGGTGTGCTTCCCTATGGCAGTCATACCAACCCTCTTCCTGGGGTTCTGTCTGCAGTCGATAGGAAGAACGCCTGGGAACGTTCCTCCGGCTCTGCTTCGCTCTCTGGTTATGGTTAGTCCCCTCTTTATGCCTTGCCTTTATCTGGATTTCAGGTGATTCTTGATACTCTGCTAGACTAGGGGTGTCATTTCCATTCAGAGGTTGTTCCAAAGAGATATGGCCATCCACAGGAACAGACTGCGAGTCTTTCAGCTGAGTATCAGAAGAACCTTCCAAGTACGACTTATTTCCTTTGCTCTGGGAAGACGTCCTTGAGCTGTAAGAATCACTGTCACTCTCAGAGTCTCCAGATTGGCTACTACTTGCCAATATCTGTACTCTCTCTTCAGTAATTCTATTTCTCACAAAACCATTCTGAGGACTCACAGCCTGATCCCCGGGACCTGTGTAGTGTCTGATGATTTCCACAGGTTTCTCTAACCCCTCTTTAATATAGTGTTCATAATCCTCCACCAATTCTGCAAAAGTCAAAGTACATGGCAGGTGGGTTTTAAAGGAAGAGAGACAAGGAATTTTGGGGAGTGACAGAGAAGCTTCTTTGACTTGGTGATGACTGTTAGAGTTTTCAGCAGAGGTCTGAAGAGAATTCTTTGTTCGCTCTTCCAACTGTATGGCACAGCCCAGTTCTTTTGGTGACGTGGCTTTCTCTACAATTCCACACTCTGAATGGCTTTTCAAAGGAAGCTTTTTCTCAGTATTATTTTTTGATTTGACTGACAGTGCAGATACAGAAGTATTTCTAGATGAAGCCATGTGGTTACCATGAGCTTTCTGAGTGTGAAAGGTTCTCTCTATTTTCTGAATTTGCTTTTTTAGGGGCTGTGTAGGTACACTTGCTAAGCCATATGTATGCATGGCAGCTTCAACCTCCACATCCCAGTCCAAGCATTCTTCCATCAGACCAGGAGGAATAGGATCTACATAAAAGGAATACCAAAAGGATTAAATTCTCAAGCTGTTCTAGACAAGGGTTTTCTGAATGGTTTAATAAAGTTTTCCATGGTCAAAAAATATATTAACAATATACTAAGAGGCTTAATACATTATTTTAAAAGACCTAAGCAGTAAAGAAGTTTGCCCAAAAATATACAAGACCTAACCCATACTCATGCCCTGTAGTAAGCTCTCCAGTACTCCTCACAGTCCTGACAGGTATCTGAAAAAGCAGTAACTCCCTCTACCCCCTCATTCGAAAAGAGCTTATTCTAGGAGTGAGGTATGCCTCTGCAGCAATTCTCCCATCTTTCCCCGTCTCCCTCTCCCCAACTCCTCCCCATAATCTCACTACTGGTAACAGCAAAACAAGATATTAGAAAATGGACTGTGCTCCCCAAAGCTTACCAACTGGGAAATATTACAACTGCAACTATGTACCTAAGTAAATCTGCTACCCTATATTCTACCAGGGAGAAATCACTGCCCTCAACAGTGGAGGAAAAAACCTCCACAAGGATAAAAGCCAAATTGACTGTGAGAAGATCTGTGGTATCAATGGCACTTATAAATTTAAAACAATTTGCTGGCTCTAACTCTCTAAATTTCCTATCCCATTCAGGTGTGACAATTTGCTTACACCTGCACTTAGACATTTTCAAAGTGTGACCAATTTTCATCTTAGGCAGACCAAGCACTCAGAGGCTCTGCTTTACAAAGATCTTGCCTGTCTGTTGCTGCTGCTGGTATTCCGTGTATGTGTACCCACTACTCATTCCCTCAGATCTGGATTCTTCAGCTGCGGCTCTTGATCCTTCACTGAATAGACCCTCTAACTAAACTTGGATTCCTACTAAGGTGATATCCCTCGCTTGTGGAGACCTATCATTCAGGCCAACTTCCCTCCTAATCCTGCTCCAGGTAATTCATCTGAACAGTCTGCTGTCACACAGCTGCCTAGTCCAATATAGATCTAACACTACGAATATCATTTTCTCATGATTTCAGGGCTCTGCTAAGATGTCATAAAGATCCAAATATGTCATTTTCTGGTAACCAAAGGCAAATTTTATTTTTATCACTAGCTATTATGATACTGAATCCTACCACAAGTCCCAACCCTCTTGTAATGGAAAAAATTTATTTCCTCCATTATTTATAATTATAAAGATCACCAATAGACTTATACATAGAGAGAATTAACAAAGTATAGTCTTAGAACTGATAGAGAACCTAAGACCATCTACTCTAAAAACAAATATTTTGTAAATCAGGACATAAGCTTAGAGCAATTAAAAAAAAGTCTGTTAAAAGATGATAAAATGAGTCATCACAAAGCCAGAACTACTAAAATCCACAGTACTCCCAAACCTGTGATTAATCTAGTTTTGTAAAAATCACTAAAGGCATTAAATACAAATTGGTAAAATATACATTGTTACATTTATTCAATAACTACATATCCCTTCTTCTGGAAGGTCATGTATATACTACATTTAAGTATACATTTATGTATCTATACAATGTATAGATGCATATATACACACACTGACATGCATACATTAACATACACAGTTGACCTTTGAATAACGCACATTTGAACTGTGGGTATGAACTGTGCAGGTCGTTATATGCAGCTTTTTTCCAATATGTACAACAGTACCACACAAGCTGCTGTTGACCGCATCAGCAGACATGGAAAGGCAGATATGGAGGGCTGACTGTGAGTTATACAGGAATTTATGCTGCATGAAGGCTTGGTGCCTCTAACCCCCCATGTTGTTCAAAGGTCAGCTGTAGAGCAAATAAATCATATTTCCACACAGGAGCTTTTTTAGGGTTTTTTTAAAAGTTTTCAAGAGATCATTAGGTTTCAAACATGCATTGTTTCCAAGTGAGCACTTTTAAAAAAGCAGCTTGTTAAATGATTCATTAAAATCAAAAGAAAACACTTCAACATTTTCAAAATAGTGTTCAGTTAAAGATACTGTTCCTTCCCCACGGTTACAAAGGAAAATATGGCAAGAATTACCTTCATAGCAACCTAAGAGGTAAAATACATCACTGGATATTAAAGAATAAAATCAAATTGCAAGGCTACAAAGTAAAATATGGAGTTAATACAAAAGAAAAATATTTTTCATTTTTCATGTGTCATTAGTTAGCTTGCAATCTTCTCCCTGCTACTTATTCGCTATTAAAGACCTCAGGCAAATATTTAACCTCTCTATGCCTCAATACCCTCATCTACAAAAGGCGGATAATAACAGCACATATCTCACGTAATTGTGAGAGAATTAAATGAGTTAACATATATAAATACTTAGAACAGTACCCAATGCATCATAAATACTCTATGTTAGCTATTATTTTTATTAGGCCTATCATCATTACCATTATTATTTCGACAGCAAAATGAACCAGAAAAAATATACCTGGTAAAGGCAGAAGGTTGATATTACATTTCTGGGCAATTTTCATCATCATATTTTCTTCCTCTCCCCTACAGCAGTAGGTCACTGTCAGTCCCAAAGTACCTAAAGCACAGAAGGAATGTTAAGTAGTAAATCATTTTCACATAAATGACACTTGAAGTCCACCTGTCACATTAGATTCCTCCTCTTAAAGAAAACACCCAAACTTTTTTCTTTTTTTTTTTTTTACCAAAACGGCCAGCTCTGCCAATCCGATGCATATATGTCTCCCAATCCAATGGTACATCCAGGTTTACAACCAGATTCACCTTCTCAGCATCAATTCCACGGGAAGTCTTGAATTGAAGCAGAGAACAATTGTTTGTTTGCATTAACTACCTCATGAGCACACTATATTATTCTGGTATAACCAAGAGCCAAATTAAGAACAGGAGGATATTTAGGAGCAAAGAAAAGAAAATTCATTTCTAATGACTAATTCCAACAATAAAGATAAAAATATAAAAGGCACTTTTAGGAAAGCATATTCCCCAGCTCTGGAAAGACGATTATCTTCTGGTATTCTTGTCAGATACACCCACATAAAATAATAGATGAAATCTGTATATTTGATAACAGAACATGTGTCCAGATAGATTAGTCACCCAAACTGAACAGGAAATTTACCAAATCTGTGGAAATGAGGACTCTGCAATGAAACTGCTTCAGTTTAGCCATGGCATCAAGACGCTGATTCTGATTCATGTTGCCTAAAAAAACCCAGAAAGAAAGTCATATAAAAACAAGCTAATATGCATTTATCAAATCCATGAAAATCAGAAATCATAATTTCCAGTCTTAACACTTTAAAAATATAACAACCAAAGTTAATTCTGTCCTTATATGCAAATCTAGGTTAAGGCCTAAAGTCGGAATCTTCTAAAATATGATTAGGCAATCAACTCAAAATCCAATTTTAAATGGTAACTAGGCTATGCCTGCAATGTGACATATGAGGTTTAACAATTCTTAGGAAAATAAAATTGCTTTAATCAGCTGTTTACCAATTTGGTGTTGAAGTGTGATCTATAGTCCAAATATTGGTCCATGAGAAAACAGTCTCCCCAGTATCTCATGTTATACCATGACTAAACGAGCTTATGCTAACAGGTTAAAAACTAAGCTGAGATAGCAATCAAAACTAAAAAGGATCTCAATGATCAAAAATTCCTTTCAATCTTTTATTCCTAGGTCAGTGGTAATAATTCATCTTTGTGTCAAAAATGAATCATTTTTGCCTTCCACAAGATTATAAAAGTCAATTTAGTTAGCAAATCTTCGCATTTTTTACAATGGTTGTCTTAAGACCACAGACAGACTTTGTTTTGTAAAATTATTGTTCTTTGTGGATATAACTCCAGTTTTCTAATTTTTTATTATATACCATGTTACTTCTTAAAAAAACAAGGATATTGATATATCAAATCCCAGTGAAAAATAAACCTGAAATTCCTTTTACTCTGAAGACTCAATGTAACCTCACACTCACAAGACAATTCATGAAGTGGTATCTCTTCCTCCTAACTTTGGAGAAGCTTCAAGTCACGATACTAAACAAAGATTAAAGCAAGAGATGAACTTACCTGAAATGCACTCAGCAGGAAAGCCTTTAGAAGAAAGGATGTCAGCCAAGTGCTGTGCTCTATGAAAAATAACACAGGGTTATAATTTTACAAATACTGCCCCACACCTATCCTTTTATTTCACAAATTCCCAAGATGACTTTTTAAGGTACATTACCTGCTGTGTAAATTAGAAAAGACTAAGGCTTGATTAAATGGAATTTTGCTGAAGAGTTCCTGTAAATGCTGAGTCTTTTCCTCAAAAATCTTATGGGCCAAAGGGTATGAATTGACAACTTTGTAATACTGCTTCAAACCTACAAAGAAGAGTCTTCTGTTAAAGCAAACATATGTGCTACAGCAAATATAAAAGCAATAGCTAACTAAGCAAAGGAAAGCTCCAGAATATCACGAACAACCCCAGTAAGTATCCAACATCTGTACACACCTATGAGACTCGGATCACTGGAATTTAGTCTTACAAAAGTGGGCTCTCTCATGTACTTTGTCAAAGCATTAGCCAAAAATTCAGGGTAGGTAGCTGACACAGCCAACATCTGTTTACTGGCAGGCAAGGAAGAATAAATCCAACTGCAAAATAGAAGAAAAACACCACAGAAACTATTCAGTAATTGCCACCCAGAAAACCCAAAGATAGATACTTTGGGGCATGATTTTTATAGTCAAGTTAGTTATTTTTCTTACTTTATTTGCTCCTGGAAGCTGCCTTCTTCTAAAAGCTTATCTGCTTCATCAAGGATAAAGAGACGTATACTGCCTGGATTCAAGTAGTCAAGTTCTATCAGTTGTTTAATTCTGCCTAAATTCCAGGAAAAAACATATTCAAATAGTCATAATGCACCAAATTTGTGCAAATTTCAGTCGATGTTGTTATTCTACTTTTAAGTTGAACTGCTAACTTCCCTTACCCAACCAACTCTCATTATTCTCCATTTACACACTAAACCACAAATTAGAATCTTGAGTTCTGATCTTGCCTAAATCCATTATTTTTTCCCTCACATTTCATCACCAATACGTATGGAAAATAAACACTATTCCTGTCAAAAGACTTGTAAGGCACTGAAAGCTAGATTATGATTCTGAGTGACTCATGACCAAAGCACTAATATGGAAGCAAATAATAATCTGGTTTAGAAGGGTTTTTTGAAAGTCATCTCATTCCTCCTCTTCTCAGAAGCCTACACTTGTTAAACATCCTCAGGAACACAAAGTTCATAAATTCTGTTGGTAATCTAGTCATGTGTTTATGTCTCACTAATGCTCTTCATTTTTAATCCTCAAAATAATTAGCACAGCTATCAAGGATTGCCATATTCCTATTGTTAGGTAAAGTGTTCAGTTACTTAAAAGCCCCAGTTATTAACAGGCACTGATATCTTACCAGGAGAACCAACGGCAATATGACACTTTTTAAGCCTGGTTTTGTCTTGTGATAATGGAGTCCCTCCAATAAACACATGACACTCTAAGCCTTCCATTTTTATTCCAATGGCTGTGATAACAGAATGTATCTGTACAGCAATTTCTCTTGTAGGAGCCAAGATCAAAATCTAAAGAAAAACATAAAATATACCTTTAACAAGTCAGTAGAATAAATACATAAGGTAGGACTCAAAAACTTCACTTCTGAAGAGTCATCATCAGATATACATGACTGAGAACTGCAAATACAGTCTGCTGTAACTATTAAACCACAAAGTAAGACTCTGAGGATCATATCTGATTCATCTTTGTATCCCCAATGCCTGGCATTGTTTAGCCCACGTTTATACGTAACATGGGCTCAACAAATCTTTGTTGAAGAAATGATCCCCAAACCCAAATCTCCTGTTAATTTGGATAAAGCCATCTTAGACCTACTGTGAGAGCACCCAGAAGATGGGAGATGAGTATAATACAGTCACTGTAAGAACCACCTGCAGTTACCAACAATAGCTAAGCACCTCCTTACCATGAATCAGACCAAATGCTAAACCTCACCACAATCTACTGAGCAAGTAAAAGAATAAAGAATCCCTATCTGTACTCTCAAGTAACGACAAAATTGACACACATGGCAGGCTTATTTTACTTAATATGAAGTAACAACAGATATCACTAAACTACGAATGCTAATAACATATATTTGGTCATCAACCACACCAACAGCACTCAACAGACTTAATGTCTACTTTACTTGCATACTTTTCATATGTCTTAACTCAATCATTCACTTCTACCTCTGAAGAGCTACAGTACTGCATCTGACCTGTAGTAAATGCACATAACATACCCTCCTTTGGGTCGTCTGAGCTAAACTCACCTGGGTACTTAGGTTTTCAAGAACAAGAGAGTCCAAAGCAATGGTGGAGAACACACAGGTTTTCCCAGTGCCAGACTTAGCTTGAACAATTAAATCTGAGGAGGGAAAAATAAATAAATAAATATATATATATCTCTCTCTCATTAGCCAGGACTGACTGAAGAAGCTTAGGTACCAACATGAAATCCCAGAACTAGAAGGGTCTCCAGAGATCGCATCCTTACCACCTTCCTTTTAAAGTTAACTCTAAAAAAAAAGCATGAGGCCATATCCAGAAACAGGCCTCCTCTCTGAACCTCCACCGTTTCCTTTCTTTTTTTGGCTTAGAAAGCAGAAATTTACTTTCTCAAAGTTTTGGGAGGCCACAAGTATGAAATCATGGTATCAGCAGGGCCACATTCCCTCCAAAGTCTCCATGGTACAATCCTCGTCTCTTCCAGCTTCTGAAGGCTCAGAGATTTCTTGGCTTGGAGTTGCATAACTCCAATCTCTGCCTCCATTGCACATGGCTTTCTTCTCTTTCTCCCTTCTCTTAAAAGGACTCTTGTCACGGGATTTAGAGCCTACTCGAATCCAGGCTGATCTTATCCGAGACCCTTACTACCGTTTATTTCGTCAAACGTAGAACCACTTGTCAGCGTGCAACGGGCCTTAATTATCTCCAAATTCAATACAGCGCCTCCGTTTGACAGAGGAGGAAACTGCGGCTCGCGAGCGTGCGGCGTCTTGCCCCGGGCCCGCCCTGGGCCCTTCCCGGCCCTCGCCACTGGTCCGGCCGCCGTCGCCCCCTCCTCCGGCCCTTCCGGTCCCTCCAGGGCCCCAGCCCTCACCGAGTCCGCAGCGCCCCAGCGGGATGGCCTTGAGCTGCACGGGCGACGGCCGCTCGAAGCCAACCGCCCGCAGCCCCTCCAGCACCGGCCGCGACAGCAGCAGCGACTCGAAGTCCGCCGGCTCCGCCAGCAGCACGTCCCCGGTGCGGGTCCGCGGGCCGCTGATGTCGTGAGCCGTCCGCAGAGTCTGCACCGGCCGAGGGGCCGGCTCCGGGGCCGAGAACTGCTCGGCCACGCGCTCCGCCCGCATAGCGGTCTCCGCGGTCGCCAAGGCCGCCTGGGCTTCAAACGCCGCCGCCATGGTCGCCCCGCCGCCGGATCTCGCGGTACTTGGGGAGAGGCGGGGAGCCTGAGAACGGGAAAAGGAAAAACTTTATTGGCAGTCTTCCCGCGAAGACACTGACACGCCAGGCCTCGAAGAGGAGAGAGCTAAGAGACGGAAGTCGGAGGCTTGGAAAGACTTGGAAACTGCTACAACAACAAAAATGTGGCCTGAGGAAGGCGGGAAAAGGGAGGAGAGGAAAGCTGAGGCTACCGGTGTGTCGCCGCCTGCGGCCTGCAGAGGGCGCCGCGCGCTCACGGTGGGAGCGCCGCCCCGCACCCCCGCGCCCTCCGTGGGCGGGTCCGCCCAGCCCCGCGCCGCGCGTCGCCGGCCTCACAGCGCTGTCTTTGTGACGCGCGCAGTGCGTCACGCTCCCTCGCCTCCAGGCCTCGGCTCCGCGGTCCCCTCCTCCGGATCCCCACCCTGTCCTGCCCCAACTCGTCGCCGCCTCCTGTGCTTGCACGGAGCGCCCAGAGTACAGCGAGGCTTAGGGTTGACCGCGTTGCCTGGTATGTGTCCGTGTGCTTTCATCTCTGCGTCCGCAGCCCCTAGCACAGTACCTGGCACACGGCGAGCTCTGATAAAAGCAAATCGAATTGGAACCAGCAACTGGACGAACTCCCACATTCGTATCTCCACCTCCGACCTCTCTCTGAACTCCAGACTTGTACATCCAGCTGCCTTTTCAACACCCCCACTTGATGTCTAATAAACAGCTCAGATTGAAAGTTCTCTGTGGGTTGCTCCTATTCCTCTCCACCACCATCTCATAGATGACCACAGTCTACCACTTTAGGTATCTGCTCAAATACCACCTTTTCAAAGAGGGCTTTCCTGAACATCCTGAGATAGCTCCTCCATCCTGGCAGCTCCCGGGTCTCTCCCACCACTCTCTATTCCCTTGTTCTGCTTTATTTTTCTTCATGGTACTTCTCACTAGCTGAAAGCATATGTTTATTGTCTGTCTCCCCCACTCTGTGAGGACAGGGCCCTATCCTCTTGCTCTCTGCAGTATCCTTAATCAGAAAAAACAATCTGACACAGAGTAAGTGTTCAGTATTTACTGAATAAATGAGCTGTAACAAAGTCTGAATCATAACTCCAAATATAAGTATATCTGGAAGCTAATCTTATTCAAATTTCAAATCTAAAGATAATTCTGCATCCAACCCCAACTTTTTCCTTTGTCCTTATAATTCTGGTCATTCTCTCTCACCAGCCTCACAGTTACACCCACACACACACAGAGTGATGATTGAGATTCCAAAGGAGGTAGGAGACCTTTGGCAACGTAATCCCACTGGAAAGGGGTTCTCAGATGCATTTTTCTTGGAAACTTACAAAACATTGAGAAAATGTCAACTGATCATATGAAAGAAGGGGGCCTGTTGGCAGTGGGTAGTAAAGGTTACAAACTTCCTCTTAGTACCCCACATCTTTCATCCACCTCATCCCCAAATCCCAAACCTGGGAGTTATTCTTGACTCCACCTCCCACTATTCCTTTCTCCTTCCTTTCTTTCTTTCTTTTTCTTTCTTTCTTTCCTTCTTTCTTTCTTTCTTTCTTTCTTTCTTTCTTTCTTTCTTTCTTTCTTTCTTTCTTTCTTTCTTTCTTTCTTTTTCTTTCTCTCTTTCTTTCTCTCTTTCTCTCTTTCTTTCTCTTTCTTTCTCTCTTTCTTTCTCTTTCTTTCTCTCTTTCTTTCTCTTTCTTTCTTTCTTTCTTTCTCTTTGTTTTTTAATCAACCAGGGATTGAACCTGGGGCCACAGCAGGCAGTAAAAGTGTCGGGTCCTAACCACTGGACCACCAGGAAAGTCCCTTCCCTTTCTAATAATTACTTGAGGGCAAGTAATTTTGCCTCAGAATATCTCATCTATATCTCTTCTGCAGTCTCCATAGCATCTGTCCTATTTTAGGTCCCTTTTCATCCTAACTATTCCAACAACCTGCTGATCCGTCCCCCGGCCTAGAGTTTCTTCCCTCTCCCAACCACCCACCCCACAGGCACTGGACTGATCTTTCTTAAGTCGATATCTTAGATTGATCTTAGATTGTTTGGGTCCAGCTTCACATCCTACTCCTTTTGACAGCCTTTTTTATTTCCCACCCCAGACTCCCACTTCTCAGTATAAATTATTCTGGTCTAGCTCTTACCTTGCTCTATTAACTTGTTTACATATCTGTCCTTCACACTAAATAAACTATGAGCTTCTTCTCAAGGATGGAAATTTTGTTACTCTAGGCTCTCCAGCCCAGCACTAGGTCCTTGTGGACCCAATAAACATTGAATGGCAGACCCTTTCTTGCTCAAAAATCTGAGCTGGATTTTCATGCTCAGAGCAGTAGTTCTGTAGAACTCATACCAATCACCAATGAAAAACCCAGCTCTCATCCCAAGAGAAATAAAAAGACTACTTTTCTGGAAAAGAACACATATAGTTTTATGGATATTCTTTTATTACATTTGTTGTTTACAAAGTCTTATGGACACATATCACAGTTATGATACTAGGCATAAATTATATTGTTATAGCTAAAAACAAATCAATAAAATTTTTTCCCTCAGTAACTAAAAATTGTAATAATGTTGTTGGTCATAATTTTTAGTGACGTAAAAATAAAACACAAAGGTAAGAGACCACTTAATAACCAGGTAAGGTATGAGAGTAACATACACAAAAACCAGTTGGACTGTTGTCTGCTTCCTGGCCTCCCCCAGGATAAAATCACAATGGGACCCCAGCCTCTTTTTATGCCCATTCTGTCTACCTGGAAAGTCTTTCCTCATCTTATGTACCTAGAAACTAGACGAGGGAAAGATTCCTGGGAACTGAAGAAGGGGGTGTAAGAGGTAGACTCGGAATGGAGTTTCAGTTTCAAATGGTCCCAGGCAATCATTTCACAATGGAAGTTTCTGCACCCAGAGGAAAGAAAAACAATGTAAATAAAAACATGGACTTAAGGTGGCCCACCCTCACACCCTGGGTGTGAGGATCTGTGGGAATATGTGGAAAGAAGGAAAGGAACTAAGATTTTTATAGCTACTTTTTCTCATTTGCTCCTCAAAGCATCAAAGAGTAGGTAACCTTATTATTTGCATTCGATCTGCAAATATCTACTCATTCTTTCAACAGAAATCTTCTAAAGGCATAATACTCGTTAGCCAAATGCTGGAGATACAAAAACAGGACAACATAAGCAGAGCACTTGCCCTCAAGGAGAAAGACATGTGAAACAGGTAGCACTGACCAAGGAGGAAATATGCAAGTAGCACAAGGTGCTGTAAAATTATATGCAGTACTGACATTTTTCAGGGCCTTAGCTGCTCAAAGTGTGGCTGTCATGTGGGAGAGAGTGAGAACTTCTGAAAAATTGAGAAAAACAGTTTTTGGTATTCAGAGACCCATAGCTCCCTTCTCTATGCCCTTCTCTCCCCAGCGCAAATCAAAGTGGTTTAAAGCGTGCCTGGAACTATAAGAAAAGCTCCACGCCCAGATCACTCTTTTCCTCATCCCTGGAGTCTAGCACTTCTGCCAAGACAGCGGCACCAGGAGACAAAGCTCAAGTCCCTGGAAGCACTGGGGGCTGATTTTCTGAGCTGATCCTGAAGGATAGATAAGGAGTTCATTTCAGGCAGCGGGGGTGGAAAGAAAGCTCACCAAGCAGACAAGTTAGAAAGATATTCTGGGCAAAAGGAACAGTTTTGTGCAAAGGCATGGAAGCATGAGAAACCACAGTAGTTTAGGGAAGGTAAGAGCTTTAGTGTGAACAAGGCAAGTGCGGCAGCACTCACCAGGAAACAAGGTTGCAGAGATATATAGGTCCCATAGAATGCAGGACTTTGTCTGCCACCATAAGCAATATAAAATTAATGTGTTATGCTCGCCTACAGGGGGGTAGTGTTATGTAGCAATAGAAATACAATTGGAAATAATAGACTGGGGCTTGATTGATGGCAAAGCTGAGGAGTTTGGTTTTTAACTTGCAGACCACTGAGGATCATCTCAGTTTGGGATCTAATATGAGGCAGTGACTGCAAGGCCCACTTTACACAGTTTCTCACACCTAACAACTCCTGGGTCTTTTGGGTGTTGTATGCTGCTTTCTGGGTGTCCGTGCTTACTGGGTGTCCGTGCTTACTGTGTGCCTAGCCAGCAAACAGTGACGTGTCTCCTAGTTCTCTCTCCCAGGCGAGGGGAACCTTTCCTCCTATATTCTTCAGTTCATCTGCTCCGTGGACTGGCACCATCAATAAACTTAAGTTATATCAAGTTTATTAAGTAATAATATCTGGCCTAATTTTATTAAGTAACAATATCTAGCCTTCTGGACAGAATTTTTTGTTTCACGACCCTGCTCAATCCTACGTAGCTACCTTTCTACGTGGAGAGTAACTATTTTCACATGTGCCCCTTGGCCTATGGGGTGACTATATCTTCAGTACCTTTTCAAACACGAATGAGGCGGGGGGGAGAAGCAGCAAAGGCCCCTGTTCCTACACTCTGCGTGGCCACCTCCCACCATGGGGACTTGCCTAGCTGGCTTTCAGTAAAGGACCCCAGGCCATCGTCCCTCCCTCTAGACCAGACTCCCCTCTGCCCAAGGTCCACGTTGATGAATTGCCCCATTTAATACCACCGCCTCAGTCTTCAGGGAGGAAGGCGTCACGTTTGCTCTTCTTCTGAGAACGGGGCCCAATTCATTCTTGTCCAGGCAGCATAATAAATAACCGGCCCCTGTTGGCAGGGAGTTTATTAGAGACTGATGGGACATTTAACAATAACTGGGGGCCTGTGATTTATTAGGTAGGGAGGTTCGTGGTGTCTCTGAAGACTAGGAATGTGGAATTTAATTGATAAAGCAGCTGTCAGCAGCAATGAGATGCACTCAGTAGAATATGCATTTGAGGCTTTCTCTTTGGAGCTGTCAGAAAGGGTTTCCGCTAATCGTATTCAGCTCCTGCGGATGGCTGTGTCTGCTGGATATCTGCATGAGACACAAATGGCAGGGAGGGGACTCTGAAAGGGCCCCGGGGAAGCGTGCACCTGTCAGTTGCCTGGCCCGATGGAAGAATGTGACGCAAATGAGCAAAAGGAAAAAAAGATTTCCATCACCCTAAGAGAGGGCTCCCCTTCAAGAGGCCCTTGTTTCTCTTCTGTGAGCTTCTCAAGCAAGCAAGAGGTGCCGAGCACCCACTTCCTGGAGAAGGAGGGAAAGGAGTTAAATGGCAAGAGAGATTTGTTCTGGAATCCTAAACTCCCAAACCTGACCTATCTGCACTAGAGCCCCCCTGCCTGGCTCCCCAGTCACAGATGCTCATATACACAGCACACACCCACACACCACAGTTATCTACCTCCCCACCCCACCTCCGCCCCCGACACACACCGCGGTTACCCCACATCCACACAGCCTCCTCCTGTCACTGCTGCTTCCATGCCAAGAACAGAGCCGCAGAAACTCAGATGGGTGGAGCCTCACCTTTTTTTATTGTTGTCTACCAGCTCCAGAGACCCCAGAATCCAGGCTGAGAAACTGGAAATAAATTCTTGTGGTCTGGAGTGTGCAGGGCATATAGCACGTCACCACCCCGGCCCACCCTCCACCCAGTTCCCTGACAATAAGGGAGCTTGGTTTTACCTCCGAGGCCATCCATGACAGCACGGATGATGGCACTGCTCTGTGCTCAGGCAGCCCTGAGCCTTTCCAAGCAGCTCTGCTCACATTTTCTGCTCCCTTCATCCCTCGGGCTGTTGCTCAGCCTTAAACAAGGCCAGGTAAGGCAGGAGAGGGGCTTTCTGAGGCCAGTCTGCTTCCCTCCTTTGATCCTCCCGCCTCTATTCTTAGGTCCCAGGAGACTGATCTGCCTCATCGTTCCCTCCAGGGAGAGAAAGGGAGGGGGAGGCAACAGCCAGGGAAGAAGTAATTGTCACTGTCTAATCTGAGCCTCAGTGGCAACACTGAGGGACCCCTGAGCAGAATGGATACAGCAACTGGTCTGAGTAAATCAAACCTCTCCTGCAACCTTCTTAAATTAAACTGACAGGCCAGGAGCAGATGAGGGAGGGCAGAGGGATCATCGCCTCGGTGGGGGCAGGGGAGGCTGGGAGCTGGGAATGGGAAGAAGATCAGATGGTAGCAGAGCGGCGGCCTGCCCTTTTCCTTATTTGCTGACCACAGATAGGAGATGAGATTTATGGATGTGAGATGCTTAAGAACCTGTCTGAGCACAGGCTGTGAAAGTGACTCAGAGGCAGACTGCTGCCTTCCCGTAGGCTCTACAAATTCCCTTGGCAGTCAGGCCTCACATTTGGAACAGTGTTCTTGACGTTTCAAAAGGCCCTTATACACTTTACCTTCACAACAGGCCGGGAGCGGTGACACTATTTTCCTCACGTTACAGTCAGAGAAACTGAGGCACAGGGGGATTACAGGGCCAACTGGCAGGCAGAGGCGGGCAGCAGAGCCAGTCCAAGATCCCAGGTCTCCCGCCTGCCCATCCTGGCCCATTTCACCTCCAACATACACCATATGGCAGAATTTCCCAGGACTTAGTCCCGGGACTGCCATCTCTTCTCCCACCCGCCAGAGAAATGCAAACTACACAGCTTGCTTCGTGGGCCATCAGGAAAATGCCAGTTCCCACCAGGCTTGGTACAGCCTACCTGCAAAGCGCACGGCTGGCTTCCAAAGGTCACGAGGCCATTCTAATGTACTCATATCACTCTTTCACCTGCCCGAGCCCTCTTCGGTCCTTTCCACTCCACCAATTACAAGTCGGGGAGGGGGAGGGGTGGGTGAGATATTGTTAGCAACACGAGCAAACAGCGATAGGAGACGGATAACACCGATACCCTGCCGGCTCCCTCACCTGTCACCCAGCCCCTCACCTGCCAAAGCTAATTTTCCACTCACCAGTGGGTGAGAGCTCATTTCAGAGTGTGTGAGTCACACACACACTCACACACATGCATGGGTACCCAGCGCCATCGTGGATAGGGGAACGCCTCACCCAGGCTGCCCTTGTTCTCACTTCTGATGCACTCCAGTGATTTGTTTATCAACACCTTCATCCTTTTCCAATCTGTTTTTGGGAAGACACTGGGATGGGGGTGCTGGCAAAGATGGTGCATACTGATTACCAGAGACACTGTTGACCCCTACCTCCTCCAAGGCACGCTCATCACATACCAGTCAGGGATCAGAACCTGGCACAGGGAGAACCAATGACAGAGGGAAGGGGGGAGAGGAGCAGACGTCCAACCACTGCCGCCATGAAGGAAGCTGGGGGAGAGAGCCAGCACACGGTGGTAACATTGGCTGGATGAGGACGGACAACTGGAAACAGCACCCACCAGGGGAGACTGTGTATGGGCCACAGCAGACGTGGCCTTGCCGTGCTCTTCCCTCGTGGTTATCCCATGATCCTCATCCCCACCCTTGACCCGAAAAAGATAGCAAAGAGCAGGCAGGCAGATAGGTCGAAGGTACTTTGACAAATGTCATCAGCCTGCTAAGCTCACCTTTTGGTGTTATGACTGGCCACACCCAAACCCAACATCTTCAACCTATCAATCTGAAATCATAGGACAAATTTCTAAGGGAAGGAGTTGGAGTCCTCTAGAAACACCTGCCAAAGTGTGACGCAGGGGAAAGAAGTCTTGCCAGTGGGGCGGGGGAGGCGGAAGCAGGGGAGGGAAGATCACTGGACCTGGGTTCCTGTGCTGCTTCTGCCATTAGCATCGCATCGGCAAATCACTTAGCGTTTCTGGGCGGCCCTCTCCTAACTTGTAAAATCATATGCTTGCATGGGAATTGCAGACTGTCAGACTTTAGAGATCACAGGAGAAAACTGAGACCCAAAGAGGTTAAATTACTTGTCCAAGGCCACATGGTGAGGCAGTGGAGTGATAGAGGGCTTGGGTTCCGAAGCCAGAGCCCCTATGTGACCTGAGGTGTGTTCTGGCTCCTCACCCCCTTCCTCATCTGCAGAATGGAGGCAATAGCAGCCCTGCCTCAGAGGGTTTGGAAAGAACAGATGAGTGTCTGACACAAGGAAAGCCTTCAATAAATGTTAGTTAGCTCTATTTTTAGTGACAGACTGGAGGTTCAGACCCACAGAGCTTGACTTCTAGTCTTTCCAGGAGGTCACAATTCCCCGATTCTCTATAAGGTCCTTTTCAGCTCCCAGATTCTATGATTCTAAGTCAGAGAGATTAAAATGCAAGTTATTTCCAAAACCCTCCAGGCAGAGACACAAAAGACCATTTGGGGGATTCATTATTCACTCTCCATTGCCTCAGTCTCTTTCTGTGGATGATGATTCATGAGGAATAATCACAGCAAAGAAAACCTGTCCAAGTGCAGGGAGGAGGGAAGGCAGTAAGAAACCCAAACTCCTCTGCATGTTCAGCTCCTATTCTTCAATATGCATCTCCGTGTGTTAGGGACGGCAGTGTTTCTTGGCCTCATTGCCTTTCAGCTCTGGGAACTGGAGGCTGTCTCTTGGTACAGACTGATGCTGTTTCTGCGAGTCACTGCCCATCCCACTCACACCCCACAAACCCCAGGGAGATAGTCCAGCCTCTCTGGTCAAGCAGAAGCCCTCACAGAAGCAGCTGTCACCCTTGGCCCTGGCTCCCCTCTGAAAACCTCAATTGGACCCCAGGGCTGATGTCTGATCAGGCTGAGGACAGTCCTCTGGCACCTGCAAAAGACCAAGAAGAGGCTGAGGAGCCAGCCTTGTGGAAGCAAATACGCAGTAAGCCAAACCTGAAACATGACCTCTTTTTCTCTTCGCCCCATGGCCCCAGGGGGAGAAGCAGGTAGCCTTCTTTCTCTCTTGCTGACAAGTTTCCCCCTGGCAGGCTGCCAATGCCCGGTTCTTGGTTACAGCCACCTGAAGCTGGTAGAGGTGGCCAAAGAGTGTGTAATAAAATCAGCTTTCACCCTGAGTTGCAGGCCATGGGGAGGTTATAGGCAAGTCAGTGCTGGGCCTCCAGGGAGTCAGGTGTGAAAGGATATCCCCAGGAGAGTGCAGGGAGCAAGTCACTTTCCTTCCCAGTGCAGTTTGCATCAACCAGCATTAGTTTGCACAAATTCCATACGTATTTCCCTTAGCTCTGTTCTGACATTCTACAGGTGTTCTTTGCAGTTGAAAAATATTTGCTTTTCCAGCAAATTTTTGCAAAATGGAAATGTTTACTTCCCAGGAGCAATAAGACCATTGCACAGGCACCATAAGCACAGGCCCATAGCTGCAAATAATTCCAAATAGGGGTTGGTAGTAGCCCATAGACTAGCTGTTCATTATTCAGAGTAGTCTAATTTTGCACATACAATTCCCTCTGAATTGTTCAGGTGAGACAGTCCATTCATTCATGGAGTTTTTGCAGACTACTACCCTGCTACTGCTTCCTCCAATACTTTTCCTCTGTCCCTGTCCAAAAAGTTTTAGCTCCTGCATAACTGACAGTCTGGTCTTGCACCCCTGGGACTTTGTAAAAAAGTGACAGCTGTAAGAGTATCATCTAAGTTAGTGCAGTATGTAAGAGTGACAGCCATTCTGCGGATGGGGAAGTACTAGACTCACTCCTTCAATGGCTCATCATTTCAGTAATCCACATGCCTCCTGCTTTTCACAGAGTAGGACAGTAGAAAGAGGTTACCTTGGAAACAGGGAGACTTTATTATATTAGCTTTCAGACCAATCTCTTTGGACCTCAGTTGCTCTGTCTATAAGAATGATACTCTATGTTTGAAGACACAAAAAGCTAATGACTAGAGTCTTTGATTCTGCCACCCAGTCAAAAGGGTTTTCACTTAAACACCAAAGTGAATCTTTCTTTTGCAACCGAGAGGGCTCCCAACGTATAGGCTACTTAGTCTCTCTGCTGTCTCCCCTGGTACTGGGATTGTAAAAGGCAGAGGAGCCCAGGCTTCTGTCTAAGGTGGACAGAGGAAGATGTCATGAAAACTGAGAGTTAAATTATTTTAAGAAGCATTAGGCTTCTGTTCAATTCCTCCCCCACCATCTCAGTGTGTTCACACCAGACACGCAGTCTCTGCTCAGCACCTCTGGACCTGCCTGCCGGGAGAGGTCTTTTGCCTGGAGAGAAACAGCGCTGCAGTGATATCTGAACGCATTCCAGCAGCACATGTTTATCTCTAGGGTCAGCCTTTCCTGTTGGTGCTCAGCAGGTATGGGGGGAGCGGGGAGGGGGAGTGAGATAATGGCTGTTGGCAGCCACAAGGGGTGGAGGCACGAGGGCAATGGGGACACGGACCCCACCCTTGGGAGGGTGATGTTATGATGAGGTTTCCAGACTGTGTGTGGCCACGTATCTCTTTCCTCGCATCAGGATGAGCTCCCCAGCTCTTCTGTTGCCAGTGGAGATGAGATGGCCACTGCCTCACCAAGGGGTGCCTCATCTGGAGCCAGGAGAATGGCAGTGTTTCCACTGTTTAATTTAGGATCTGAGCTCTGTTGGTATACAACTGGTTCTGCCTCTCTGTTTGAGCTAGGTCATCGGTGCCAGGACCTTCAGGCTCTGGCAGTGGGGCTGAGGGGACCACCTTCCCTGACTAGGCTGGGCAAACCACAAGAGTCTGACACTTTTAGGCACCGTTTCTAGGAGCTGCATCCCCTCCCTCAAGAAAAGTACCACATACTTATCCCCACCAGCAGGGGGCAAAGCCGAGAAGCTTTCTGAGGGTTCCACTCTGGCTCTGGACGGCTTTGAGAGAGTAAGTTCACATCCAACCTCAAGACCTTTGATTTATTATTTATTTTCAAATGAGGTAATCTCATCTTCCCCCCAGGCTGAGTTTTGGGGGGCAGGAGGGAGGAGGTTGAACCATTTGATTCCTCTTCAGCAAAAATGAATCATGTCCCCTATCCCCCAACCCCCATCCTCAGCCCAGGAATATTTATCCTTGTTTATACAACCATGGCAACAGGCTTTATTCTTTACCACTTAAGAAAAAAAAGAAAGAAAGGAAGAAAGAAAGGAAGAAAGAAAGAAAGGAAGGAAGGAAGGAAGGAAGGAAGGAAGGAAGGAAGGAAGGAAGAAAGAAAGAAAGAAAGAAAGAAAGAAAGAAAGAAAGAAAGAAAGAAAGAAAGAAAGAAAAGAAAAAGAAAGAAAGAAAGAAAGGGAAAGGAAGGAAGGAAGGAAGGAAGGAAGAAAGAAGGAAAGGAAAGGAAAGGGAGAAAAGAAAAAGTGGAAGGCAGCACTTTTTACTACTTCTGTCTCCTGTTCTGCCCAGGTGACAGAGCTACCTCTTCAAAAACCAGGTAAGAGAGAGGGCCCCACACACCCTGGTGTAATGTTGGCCCTCTCAGGGGCAGGAGAGCAAGAAAGTTGTAAAGGCCCATCATCATAAAAGCACTCCAGAGTTTGGCAGTCATCGTCCTGCAAAGTCCTGTGGGAACCACACAGTAACAGCACCTCTGACTTGTCTGGGACCTCTCTTTTGAGCATTGCACTGAGATTATGGCCATCAATTTTTTTTTTTCTTGCTATATCCTTGACCTTAAAAGTGTATGGAATGCAAACTTTGGCTTTGCTAACAATATACTCTTCATCTCTAAATGGATTTCTCTTGTCCTGACTACTTTACAGATCATTGTCAAAATAGTTTTGCAAGGCATATAAAAGTGTTAGATTCACATAGGTTTAAACTATAGCAAGGGAAACTGAGGCCAGTAAAAGGAAAGCATTTGTGCAAGGTCATACTGTGTTGTCCATAGTCTAGAAGGCCTAATCACCCAGTTCCAAATTCTTGCCAAGAGATCAGCAGACATTTCTTGGAGTTTTAACAATAGCTGCCCTCCTACTAACTTTCGAGAGGATTCCAGTCCGTGAGCTCGCAGGGATGGAGAAAATCAGACCTGAAAGTTGACACCCAAGACTATTTCAAGCACACACCCACAGACTCAGGGCCTCCTATAGCCTCCACTGCGGTTGGGTGCTGCAAAGCAAAGCACGGGCCCTCCGGGTTGGGGAACCCTTTTGTGGTGTTTCTCCCCGCAAAATGCGTCCTCCTTAACCTCTATGTCAATGCGCAGTCCCAGAGGATTCAACTCCAGAACTGGTTTAGCTGGGCGGGAGACCTCAGCCCTGTCCTGGGTTGGCTCCCACTCTGAACTCTCCTCTGTCCTACCCAAAGGGTCTCCTTGGGGATCTAGACTCACAAGTGCAAAGAAGCCGGGGGGCCGGGCTCTGCAACGCTGAGCGGACCAGCGGGCCGGACTCCCCACAGGCGGTGGCCCGCCTGGGAGAGCAGAAGGAAATGTATTTTCGGGCTCTCCCAGAGGGCTTTGCAAACGCGGGAGCAGATTCTCAGCTCCATCCCGTGGCCGTCGGCTTTTCTGACCCACGCGGGATCCTGCGCGGCGATCTCGAAGGGAGCGCGAGCACTTGAGCTTGGCGAGAGGCCACCGAGACACAGGCTGCGGACCGGGTTCTCACCCACCTGTGCCTCTTCCTTTTCTCTATCCAGCGGCCATCGCTGCCCAGCTTCATCCAAAGGGGACACTCAGGGCTAGGCCGAGAGCCCTAGGCAAGGTCCCCTATAATTGAGAACCCGGGGCTAAGTGGAGGCCATCCGACCGGACTCTGCAAAGTCTTCACTTCTAAAGATGTTCATTTTTATCCTCCCTGCCTCCTTCGCTCTCACCTCTCCATAGGAAACAGAAGTGGCGCTCTTTGCTGACACGGATCCGAATGGCCGAAGCTTCAGCCTTTTTTTTTTTTTTTTTTTTTTGCCCCTTCTCTCGCGTTTTCACGGTTCTGCCTCATTCGGAGATCCCTAAATTCTGCCTGGGGCAATTGTTCCCGCGTTCGTTCGTGACGGAAACAACACGCTGCTAACTGCGCTAATTACTCTCGCGCCCTGTAACAGCGCCCCAGCCCCGCGAGCCGGGTCGGGTGGCCGGGCGCCTGGGCACCGGGTGGGAACCGCAGCCCCGACGCGAGCGGATGCCGGCGTTGAGGGTCCTGGGCTCAGCTGCGAGGAGCGCCCGTGCAGGCCTGTGGCCCCTTTCGGATCCATCTGCCTCAACTCCAACGCCCAGGGCCTGGCTGGAGCTCGCAACACCTCCGGTGCTTGGGAAGCGTCTGTTAAATAGTCTTAGCATCTTTGATTCCCCTCTCCCTTCCCCGACCTTACCCAGAGCTTCGCAAGCAGCCAGAACGAGAATTAGGATAACTGACGCCGCCGGAGTGCTGGGCGAGAGAAAGTTCTGCTCCTCCACCCCCGCCCACTCTATTGAAAGCAGCCCCCATCCCACTACCCTATTTTATGTTTTCATAAAGAATCATTACCTGAAATTACGATGTCTATATATATATTTTAAAACCTGTTTGTCTTATCCCATTCCCTTCCGCCACCCCATGTACGTTCTCGAGACCAGAGACTTCGCCTGTCTTATTCAGTATCCGCAAACCGATAACCTAGCCGGGAGTACCATAGAGCCTCCATTGCTTCGTGTTAAACACGCGAAGGGACCCAGCGGCGGCTCCTCCGCTCCAGGGGTGAGGAGTGGACTGGGAGGATCCCACACTAGGAGGTGAGGTAGACCCACACTTCCAGAATCCACTTCTTTGAACGCCTCAGAATTCAAAAGAGCTGCCGAGTGGCATTTGGGGTGGAGAGTGTTCTTTTTCTGATCGGAGTTTGGGAAACAGGGTTGACACTGAGGCTCTCAGCTTCTTCCGAGACCGCTGCCCAGTGCCCATCCGTAAGACGGGGCTCTCTCACGTGCTTTGCTGCGGGACGTCGGTACAGTCTGGCGTCACGATACCCTCCGCCGCGCCGGTCAGGACCAGGTCGGTGTCCCCCGTGCCAGCCCCCCAGGAGCGGAGGCCCTTGCCTGGCGCACACACCCGCCCCACGGTCCACCCACGGCCGCCCAGCCCGCGCGCCCCCCCCCCCCCCGTGCGCCCTTTTCATTGGCTGAAGGCATCCCCCCTGAATTCTCATAGGCTGTGCCACTTTTCCCTCCGCCCCCAGCGCGGACCGCGCGCAGAGAGCCACGGGGAAGCGGCTCCAAGTCCCGACCTGGGAGCAGAGGCTCGGTTCCGCGCTGCGAGAGGCGCGGAGAGCCGGGCCGGGAGCCGGCCGAGCGCGCGTTCAGTGGGACCGGTGTTCCCACCCCGGGACTCTCTCGTGGAGTCGACCCCGGCCAATGGGCGCAGGAGGAAGAAGAGCAGGGAAATGGACTGCTATTTGCGCCGCCTCAAACAGGAGCTGGTAAGAGCGGAGCGGGCGCCGGGGGCTTGGGAGGGCTGCTCCGCCCCGACGGGTACCTGGCCTCCGCCCGGGCCCGGGGAGGCCCAGAGAGGAGAGGAGGGGACGCGGCGAGCAGACGGAGACGGAGGACAGGGCCTGTCCTGGGGGAAAGGGGCCGGAGGAAACTTGCAGCGGACACTTGTGTGAGAGAGAGGCAGTCCGGAACAAGGGAGAGAGGCCGAGAGAGCCAAGCGAGCCCAGACCGAAAGGTGCCCAGAGACCCCCAGGGAGCAAAGAAGGCGCCCCCGAGACGCGGTGGGACCCGTGCGCCCGCACGGAAAGAGCGGGACTCGCGCGGCTGCCGGGCTGCGGGGGCTGGGCGGGGCCGCGGGGCGCCGGGAGGAGGAGGGTGCGCGGCCCCGGCCCTGCCCGGGGCAGGAGGGCGGCCGGGGACTGCTCGCTCGAGGGGAGCTGGCACCTCCGGGCACCGCCCCCCCCACCCCACCCCCGGCGGCCGGGCTTGGCAGGGCTGGCGCGGCTGCGGGGGCAGGCCCGGCCGGCTGTCTGCCCGGGCTTGCCTGCCAGCGGGGAGGGGGCTGGCAGCTGGACCGGCGGGGGAGGGCCCGGCGCGGGAGGAGCGGAGCCGCCTGGCAGCTCGCGAGCGGGAGAGCGGGGGCCCAGCCAGATGTCAGGTCTGGGCTTGGGGAGTGAGGGGGGAGCGTGCAGAGGCCGGGGTGCCGGGGCTGCGAGAAGTGGCACCGTCTTAGGGGCGGAAATCGCCCAAGTTGGGAGAGGGGTGCCTGCTGAAACTGTTGTGGGGGGCTCAGTGCTTCTCAATGATTTAATATCCCACCTCTTCCCACCTGCCACCTATCTTGTTCTTTCCACCTCCAGAATTCTGACAGATACTATGCACTTCCCCCCTACCTGGACCCCCAAGGCCGTCTCTGTCAACCAGGCTCTCTTGGGGCTTTGCCTCCGCCTCTTTTTGTCCCTTTCAGTTTGTATCTCTTGGAGCCGACCTCTTTTTGGTCTCACTTTTCTCCCCTCCTCTTTCTTCTTACTTTTCAGAGCCAGGGGCACCCAGGCTGACAACAGCAGACCTGGATCCAGAAAGTGCCAGCCCATGGTTCTCCAGATTCCATGACAGCCTCTCCCTCTCCTGCCTGCAAACTCTCCACTCCCTGCACTGGGGAGCGAACTTGGCAGCTGTATCAGGGGCCAGCTTGGGGGGAGGGGGGAACTTGTAGCAGCAGGTGTTCTCATTGATGCTTCCTGGTCAAGTGGTCCAGGCACACTTTCTGTCTGTCCCACTCCAGGGCCTTCCTTCTCAGGTCAATGGTCACTTCTCTGGGACTTCCTCCTGAAGCCCTCTTTGTGGTGACACTCAGATGGGAATGTTACCCAGATGAATGCTTCTTAGATGAGAGACAGAAGAGTCTCCATCATGTCCTTTCCCATACTCATTTTCTCATGCTTGCCATGTGAGTTTGGGATGGCTGGCCCCAGCCCACGCATACACAATTCTGACTTTTCTCATTCATTTGTCCAATAACAGAAAGAAAGGTCAAGGTCACCACAGATAATGTCTGAAGTCCAAGGGTCATGTTGAGAAAAGAATCTAACAGAATCTTCTTTTTTTTGCTTGCAATCTGGGACCACACCGCCCACCTCAGGATCTGCCTTAATAGAGGGTTTGTGGGTGTTCCTGGCATGGACTTGAATTTCAAAATCCTACTGATTTGCATTTTTTACAGCACCCTAGGTGGGAGGTGGTGAGGGGAGGAAGACGGTCTGCGGATGCCAGGAGAATAAAAAAGGCAATAGGAATCTGCACTGAGCTGAGCTCCAGGTCTTGATTTGTACCCTCTCCTGCCAAGGACTTGAGCCCCAATCCCCGGGAGGAGGAAGGGAGAGGCTGAAGTCACCCAGCTCCCCATTAGCTTTCATTTGGCCCTTTGTCTGAGCAGCTTCAGCCTTTGACTCTCTTGGAGAGGAAGCCAAATGCCTGGCCTGAGGCCCAGAATGACACTCAGATGGGAGAGCTCTGCACCCTCCCTCCACCCATGGTGTTCCGCCCCATCCCCAGTGCCAGTCTGTCCAGAAAGGAGACAGAGCAGAGTGACAGGCAGAGCGTTTGGAGTCTCGTTCACTCCCTGACACCTCAGCCCAGGGCTTAGCTAGCAGAGTCAGATCTCAGTGCCTCTGTTTTCCCAATTGGAGTGAAGGAGAAAGTGGAGCTGAGTTAGCTCAGGCTCAGCCTTTTGGCTCCTCTAAGGACTTTGGGGTTTGAATTCAATGCAGCTTGGTTGTGGCTGGGTTAGGAAGGTGTTGGCTTGTTTATCCCCGAGGTCTGCAGTGGGGTGGGAAAGGCTTATAGTCAGTATGTGTCATGAGCTTGAAGTGTGTGTGTGTGTGTTCATCCCAGGCAGAATCTTCCCTGCCACCCAGGAAGACTGTGTGTTGCTTGGCTTGGCCCTAAGTTAGTGTATGCCCAGGAATGGCACTCATATAACACTAGTCAAGGTCTGCATTCATTTATGCCATTAAATTCCCTTCAAGAAACATACATTTTACAGACACTGTGGATTAAAGCCACTGGAAAAGGAAACATTAGCAAGTTGTTAAATTATCTTTGTCAAGGGTATTCTGCACTCCTCTCCTGCACTGTGGCCCTGCCCTTGGCCCAGAAAATCTAGACAGGAAGCCTCTGTTCCTGAAAACCAAAGTAGCAGAATTTCCCAATTTACTAAAGCATAAAATTTGCATTGTAACAAATGAGCACTGGAGGGAGGCTGAGACTTCGGGGATCCTGGCTCAATTAGTTGATGTCTAGAGAACTGGACCTTTTCCCCTGTTTGAAAGAGGACAGGGATCTGGTTTCAGGGCTGAAATGTAGCAGGAGAGTAGCAGCAGCTGACATACTTCTTCATTAGGATGAGGGGATCAGGGCTGCAACTACTCAGTAGGGAATATATCTCTCCCCTCTCCAGCAGCCAAAGAGGGGCCCTGCCTGAACACAGGCCTTGGGACCAGCTGTTCCTTATACACTGCTCCCTTGAGGGCTTCCAACAAATGCGGGAGACACAGGCACATAGAGGAAGCAGTTGTAAGATGCTCACAAGAGTGTTGCTCATGATTTCAGATCAGCATAGAGCAAACAGAGTGCATAAAGGCTGAGTAAAGTACAGCCAGTCTGGGAAGCCTTCCTGGAGGAGGAGGAGATTGATGGAGCCAGCTCCTTTAATGTCAGTCCTAGCTGAGGCATGTTGAAGCAGCAGAGGGACTTCTCTCAGGCTGGGGAAGGTCCTTCTAGCACAACTTGGTGTTCCTAGAAGGCAATTATCTAGCCACTAGTGGCCACAAGTTCAGGAGATCCTGGTACATGGGGGAGGACCAGAGCATACAGGCAAAATAAGGAGGCGATAAGAAGGTGATAGCGGAGGTACATTAGGAACAGCCTTCAGCTCTTGGGGCAAAAGAGCAAGTTTCCTGAGGCAGAAAAAAGCTTCTGCAAAGGATCTCATCATGTGGTCTCCCTTGATGTTTAGAGCTAGGGTGAAGAGGACTTTGGACTAGACAGTGTGGGGTGGTGTAGTCAGTGGGAAGAGTGTGTAGCACAGGATTTGGGATCAGGCCAACTTGAACTCAAATCCTGGCTCTGTGTGACCCTGGCAGATTACTTGATACCTCTGTGCCTTGGCTTTCTCATCTGTAAAATGGGGTTTTAAAAATACCTACTTTATACAGTTGCTGTGAAGATGATGTCAAGTGACTCCCCGGCTGTAGGTCCCTAGCACATAACACGATGCCTGACCTGTCGTAAGCACTTGGTAAGCTCGCAGTGATGAACTGATTAGACTAGTGTGCAGGTGTCATTCGTTCACAGAACAAACCTGTTGAGTTCGTACTATGTTTAAAGCACTTTTCTAGGTACTAGTACTGTGGTTACAAATATAAACTGACACTGATCCTGCCTTCAGGGAACTTACAGTTTAGTAGGAGTGATAATAACAACATATATTGATGTTAACAGTTATGGATGTGCCAGATATCTCAGGTATTATGTCAATTGCCAAAGCAACACTAAGAAGTTGTACTTCCATTATTCCCGTTTTATAAATGAGACGTGGGGGGACTTCCTTGGTGGCGCAGTGGTTAAGATTCTGAGCTCCCAGTGCAGGGGGCCTGGGTTCGATCCCTAGTCGGTGAACTAGATCCCACATGCATGCCACAACTAAGGAGCTGGCGAGCCTCAATTGGGAGCCCTTGAGCCTCAACTAAGGAGACCACATGTTGCAGCTAAGGAGCCTGCCTGCCACATCTAATACCTGGCACAACCAAATTAATTAATTAATTAATTAATTAATTTTAAAAAAGAGAGAGAGACACGGGGAGGTTAAGTGACTTGACTAACGTACAGAGCCTGTGAGTGACAGAGCTAGGATTGAAACCCAGCCAGTCTTACTGTAGATCTCACACTCTAAGCCAGTATATGCATGCAAATGTCCTGTATAGAAATAGAGGGTACATGCTGGACAAGAGACACACTTTCAGTGCTCTGAGAGGGAGGAATTACCTACAGCTAGGGGATCAGGGAAGGCTTCATGGAAGAGGTAGCATTTGAACCAGACCTCAAGGGATAAATAGGGACGGGAACAGGAGAAAAACAGCATTTCAGGCAGATGATAAAGTGATATGACCAAAAGGGGCAGCGACGGAAGTAATGGGGGTGTTTGAAGACTGTGTAGAGGGGACATTTGACGACTCCCTTGAGTTTGGCTAGAACACAGGGTATATGCAGAGAAGTAGTGGGCCACGATGAGGCTGAAAGAGTTGTTGAGAGCAGACAGGGCTTGAGGGGTGGCTTGCATGTCATGCGAAAGAGTCTGACGTTTTCCATGTGCATTGCAGAGGCGCACGATGAGAGACCCCTGGCGTCTAGGAAGTGGTAGGGGGTGGAGACGGGGGGAGGGAGGAAATTGAGGCAGGAAGTGAGCTAGAAGGTTATTGCAAGAGAGTATGAAGGCCTGAACCAGAAAGAAGAAAAAGAAGGTAACTCTTTGAGGTTCCTTGGACGCCCAAGGAGTCTGGTTGACTGGCTACATTGGAGAGGGGATAAATAAAGCTGGACAGGGGAGAAGTGAGGCTGAGAGGCAAGCTCCCTGCATGGGCGCAACTGGGCCCTTCTCTCCATCTGTCTGCCTCTTGCCCGAGCACATGGCCCCCAGTAGGTTGTTCAGCTGGGAGAGTGGGCTCATCCATTTCACACTTCCTCCTTTCTTTACCCTCCTCCCTCCTCCGGCCCTTGGCACAGTTTCCACTTTACCTTCCTGTTGAGAGTTCCAGCCAAGAGCACGGGGCTCTGAAGGTCCCTATTCACTGAGCTGGAGAATGGGCCACTTGGCAAAAGCAGGGCTTTTCCCATTTCCGGCCCTGAACCTCCTTCTAGCTTCCAGAGGGGCTGAAAGGAACTGTGTGAGGATCTTGTGAGTGATGAGGGTGGGGGGGAGCGAGGCAGGGCACACTGCCAGGTCCATGGGCAAAACTGGAGCCTGTGTCAAAGGATTCTGGCTGAGCTGGGAGAGGGCGTGAGATGGATGGATGGAGGGCACAGCTGTGGGATCAGTCAGGGGCCTAGGAGAGGGCTTGGGAAGGTTGCCAAGGATGCTGGTGTCACATTTTCCCATCCTCACTCCTCCCCTACCACAAAGGGCCCAGCAAGTGCCAAGATGGGCAGGGGGGGTGGGGAGCTGTCCATGGACAGCTGACCCCTGACTACCCCGTTGAGGGCTCAGGGCTGGAGGGCCAGCATGGTTGGGTTTGGCTTCCCAGAGCGCCTTCCCCTTCAGCCCCAAGCAGGCAGTTCCTCTTCCCCCTCCAGATGACTCGGTGAAGAGACGCCTTCAGTGGACATGAACGGAGTTGGGTCTTGGAGTCCCTCCAGGACCGCACGCTCTTCCTCCCTGTGTGATGATAATTGCCCTCGCACGTCCCACGGACTCTCCCGGTTTCTTCTCACGACAATCCCATGAGGCTGAAAAGTCAGGAATTATGATGACATGGAAAGCTCACTGGCCTGGAGTAAGAGGGCCGGGCGTGGGGTCCCAGTCTTCCCACTAATCCATCTCAGAACCTCAGGCAATAGATGTGTTTCCACCGTAGGTGCTCAAGATGACATCAGGCGATGCTCAGATGAAAAACTTAGTTTTAGGTAGATGATAGATAGATAGGTAGATAGATAGGTAGATAGATAAATAGATAGAGTGAGTTACCATCTGTTTGTGGCAAGTGATATACATTTCATATGTTTCCATGTAAACACATTTACTTATATAAACAGATTTAAGTAAAGTACTAAATAGGAGACTCGGTCATATATAGATACGGTGAAATCATGAAGGAAAGTCTAGGGAAGCGTGTTTGGGAAACACTGAGGGAGAAAATGAACCTCTCAGATCCCTCGTTTCCTAATCCATGAAGTGGGGATATAACTCCAGCTGCCTCATCAGCCTCATGGAGTCATTGTGGGGATCAGACAAGTGTATGTGGAGGACAGAGCGAGTGCTACACACATGTGAGGCGTTGTCATTTTACAGTCAGAACCCAGAACACGAAAGGTTGGTGAATCCGCCCCGCGTCGAGTGGCGGAGTTAGTCAGCTGGAGTGCGCCAGGGCTCCACAAGACAGCATGGAGCTCTTTGCAGACCCTAGGAGGGTGCCCGGGGGATATCCAGCTCTACCACAGGGAGGAAGCCAGGGGCTGGTTTAGACTGCAGAGGGAGAGACTAAAGTTTGACAGGAAGACAATTTTTAGAATGAGACATTTGGAGGCCCAGGAGGTGCTGGGGGCGGGAGATGGACGGTGGGGTGGTACGGATGCAAGGAGGGTGGTGAGACCTTTCTCAGAGAGGATTCGCACAGCCGTCCCTAGGATACGCTTACCGCCGGCGTGCTTGGTGGTGGAGCAGGCTAGCTCTGTGCAGCGTGTGCACACGTGTGTACAAGTGTGTGTGAGTGTGTGTGAGCTGGGGTGGAGGAAGAGGGGAGTGGCTGTTAAAGCCATTCCCACTCAGACTAATCAAACCTAATTAGACCTTCTTGTGACTTTTCCACCTGAGCACTGAGGGCAAGTTGGGTATGATTTGGCCCCTGTCCTGAGGCTCTGAGGCACTGGGAGGCCAGAGAGGAGCTTGGCACCTACAGCCTGGAGACTGGAATTGAGTGTTCATTTCTGGCTCAGGATTTTCTCTGATTTGGCCCCTCTCCTTTGCGCCCACCCCATGCTGCTCTGTCTTCTCTCTCTTCGGCAAGAGAAACCCTGGGATGTGAGCAGGTCCCACGCTCTGGGGAAGACAGCAGCCTGCCCTCCGGCCCTTTCTCCTTGGGTGACATCACTCCCCTGGGGCTTGCCTCTCGATCGGGCCGCAGCTGATGCTCCTGCCTCCCCGTTGCCCCGGCCTCTCCGTTTCCCACACTTGGGCTGCCGTCTTCCATCCTGAGCCCCCTCACGGCTGCCTTCTTGCCCTCCAGGGTCAGCACTCTGTGGCCGGCTGAGCGAATCTGGCTGCACAGTGGGCAGGAGGATGGGAGGCTTCCCTTTCCTTCCCCTCTTCTTCCTCTGTGTGGGGCTGGGGTGGGACCGGGTGAGATGGTTCTCCTTGATCAGACCAGACAGATGAACAGAATCCTGTCACTACGGTGTGCTCGGGCTCCCTGAGGAAGGAACGTTCTAGAAGTTCCTAGGAAGTCTTAAATTAAGATAACAGCCAAAATTCACCTGTAGGCCACACATTAAACACACCTTACCTCAGCTCATCTGTCCAGAGCTGGGCCAGGCAGGAGCTCTTCTTCCTGTTTTAAAGAATGGAGACATTGGGAATTCCCTGGCGGTCCAGTGATTAGGACCCAGATCTTTCACTGCAGCAGCCCAGATTCAGTCCCCGGTTGGGGAACTAAGATCCAGCAAGCCACGCAGTGCAGCAAAAAAACCCCCCAAAACAACAACAAAACGAAAAAAAAAAAAACAGCAACAAAAAAAGGAGAAATTAAAAAACAGAATTTAAATAGCCTGCCCAGATTACACAGCTATTACATGGTAGACCTGGGATTTGAACCTTGTTCCGTTTGTCTCCAGAACCCAAGATCTTAACCAATACACTATCGTTTTCCATAAGGCTGTAATTTCAGCTCTTATTTACTTAAATGGGGCCTCTGTTTTATGGGCAGCCCTGAATTCATACATACCCACACATTCATTCTCACTGGAAAAAGGCACAAAATGTCAGCATTATTTCTTAAGGATTTTTCCATACTGGAAGAGATTGAATGGGGTCATTTCATTCCTCCCACTGCCTCTGACCTGGACTGTGTTTAGCCTTCTGGAAGGAAGCCTGCAAGCTCCGACTCCGTGCCTCTTGGCGAAATGAAACCCTGAGAAACATCCCTGACTCTTCTCTCCCTGGGTAGTGACTTCCTGTCTGAGGGTAGCAAGCAATCTGGGTGGTGATTCGGGGTACTCAGTGGTACTCAGTGTATGTTTTATGGATAAATGGTAAGTGCAGAGGTGCTAGCTGGGTTCTGGGGCAACACAATGATGTGTAGATCTCGGTCCCTGCCCCCAAGAAGTAGATGCTCAATGAATGTTTCATGAGTGACCCAGCACTCAAACACACGGAGAACCTGTGAGTAGCAGGACGACAGGCAAGAGCGTTTTAAGTATCACAGAAGAAGCTCTGATGGGAGCGTGGGGTGTATATGGCAGTAGATTATGCTTCTGAGGGGCGAGTGACCGTGTTGGAGGTGTGTGTTGGGAAGACTGATGTGACGGCCAGAAGGCCTGCAAGGAGGCTTCTGTAGCATTGCAGGGGCTGGAAAGGCAGGTGTGCAGCATCTGGGGTCAGGAACGGGCAGTGGGGTAGCAAAGCCAACTATGACCCTGAGGTTCTGGGTTGTGGCGAGTGGTATGAGGGAGAGGTCAGAAATAGGAGAGTCAGAGCAGCAGTTTGCTGGGAAGGGACCTTGAGGAGTCTGGCTGGGGGCTTAGCGTCTCCTGACTCTGCTCTGGGTCTTCCAGTTGTGGCTGAGCTGCCTCCAAAGGGAAGGGGTCAGGAAGGTGAAAGCCAAGGGGTCATAGCAGGGGGCCACCAGCAAGCGTGGCCACCGCACAGGCTCTGTCTCTTGCTGCTGCTGCCACTCAGATGGAGCACACTTGCCCAGCAGCCTGGCAAACCCCGGCTGTCAGGCCCCGAACCATCGCGTGCTCCTCCTTGGGGAAGGGCAGTCCTACACTCAGCAAAGCCTCCTTGCCCTCAGGGCCCATCAGTCCTCCAACTGTCCGTTAGCACAGCTACAGGAGAGCCTGGGCTGGCCCCTAACCTCCACCAAAGCCGGGGGTTGGCAGGGGAGGGTCTGACCCCGAAGCCTGAGAGGGTCGGCTGCCAGCTCAGCCCTGCAGAGCCTCTGTGCCTGCCCTCCCAGTCCCTCCACCCCTCCACCCTGTGAGCTTAGCTCTGTGCCTTAGGACAAGGCTGGGAGGTAAGATGATCCCTGCGGGGCTCTGGGGGGCTTAAGAAACAGATGGTCCCCTCGCATGAGGTTTGCCATTGTAACATGAGCAGATCTGGGGAGGGAGCTGGCAGGACCAAGGCAGCTTGTGCCCGGGGACTGGAACCTCGTGAATGTTATCAGACGAAGCATCCCCTGACCAGCCTCCAAACTCGGCCCTCACCCAAGTCAGTCTCTTAGTCCCTTCCAGCTGGTACCTGGGACTCAGGCCTTAGACACCCACAAAGAGGCAGGGGAATGGGCCCCCCGTGTCCCCACTCTTGGCTAGGACAGTGGAGCCAATTGGGCCTAGAGGGTAGGAAGAGCACTGGAGCCAAGTCTGAGAGCAGCTGAGAGAGGACAGGTGCTGGAAGGGAGAGAAGGGCTGGGCAGAGCCGGGGTCTCGGCAAACAGGAGCTTCCTGGCCCCTCATCTCTGTCCTGACCAGCCAGATGTGAATAGCAGTGAAAGGAAACCCCAGGCCCACCCTCCCTTTCTCTTAGGAAACCTGAGCTCCTCCTCTTCCCCTGGCGTCCCTCTCGACCCTCCTCCACTGCCCAGCCACCCTGATGCAGCACTTGGTGGTTAGGACTCTAGCATTTGGAGGGAGATGTCCTGTGTTTGAATCCCATCAACCTGAGCTGTGCGACCTTTGGCAAGTCTTCAGCCCCACCGCAGTTCACTCATCTGTTAACATGAGAATTATAATACCAACCTCCTAGGGTTATATAAAGATGAAAGGAGATGATGTGCACAGAATACTTAGCTCAACTCCTGTTACACAATAACTGCTCCTGAATTGTTATCCTCCTGCCCATCTCAGGGAGGCCCAGGGAAAGAGGGCACAGGCACCAAGGACACAGAGGGCCACGGGAACTTCCTGTACCCTCAGACTGATCTCAGCCCAACCTCTTCCTACCTGTGTAATCTTGAGCAAGTTACTTACGTGCCTCAGTTTCCTTGTCTGTAAAATAGGAGCAGTAATACTTACTACCTCATCGAGTAGTCGGGGAGGGTAAATATAGATTAATTTATACATATGCATATATGTGTACATATATGTGGCTTAGGACGGTGCCTGTCTTAGCAAGTCAGCTGCCGTTAATATTATGTCCTTTATCTAGCCATATCCATGTTAAAATCCCTACTCTCCCAGCCCTTATCTCTACTGTCCTAGGCTGCACGGAGGCAGGGTCCGTGGCAGGCTGGAATGACCCTGGAGGTGTGGGTTTGGGGAGCAGCCCTTCCCCCTGGCTCACGGGCCCTGTGCTCTCTCCCCTGCAGATGTCCATGAAGGAGGTGGGTGACGGCTTGCAGGATCAGATGAATTGCATGATGGGGGCGCTGCAAGAACTGAAGCTCCTGCAGGTGCAGACGGCCCTGGAGCAGCTGGACATCTCTGGAGCGGGTCCTGCCCCAGGCTGCCCTGAAAGCCCCCGGACACATCTTGAGCCCCCTCAGTGGGAGGGTGGCAGAGGTCCTGCCAGGCCCGCAGCCTGCTCCACCTCCAGCCAACCTTCTCTTGGCGGCAGCGCCACGTTTGCATCTCATAGGAGTGTGTGTGGGAGGGCTCTGGCTCCCCCGCCCAGGACACAGCTGCCAGGGCACCAGAGCTGTGCCCAGCAGGGGCCAGAGCTGGTGGAACCTGATGACTGGACCTCCACGTTGATGTCCCGGGGCCGGAATCGACAGCCTCTGGTGTTAGGTGACAACGTTTTTGCGGACTTGGTGGGCAACTGGCTGGACTTGCCGGAGCTGGAAAAGGGTGGGGAGAAGGGTGAGATCGGGGAGGCTGGAGACCCCAAAGGAGGGAGGGGCCCGCCGCGGGAGCTGGGCCGCAGGTTTGCCCTAACAGCAAACATCTTTAGGAAGTTCTTGCGCAGTGTGCGGCCTGACCGCGACCGGCTGCTGAAGGAGAAACCAGGCTGGGTGACACCCACGGCCTCCGAGCCCCGAGCCGGACGCTTGCAGAAGGTCAAGAAGCGGAGCCATTCCAAGGGCTCTGGACGTTGCCCCTTCCCAGGCAGCTCGGAGCCCGGAGGAGGGGAGAATCCTTCCACCAGCTGCCCCAAGGCCCTGGAATCCTCACCCTCTGGCTTCGATATTAACACAGCTGTTTGGGTCTGAATCTTAAAGACAGAAATTTGACTGACCCAAAAGGGCCAGGTCCCAGGGCTGCGCCCTTGGGAGAGAGCTGGGCGGGTGGTATGGCTTTCAAAAGCCTAACTCCAAGTCCCTCCCCCAGAGAACGGAGGGAGAAGAAGCAAGAGGGTCTGGAGCAGAGCTGACAGGCCTGTAGTTGGGAGAGGCTGTGGCAGGGGCTGACTGGTGGGGGAGGTGAGTTCCTGGACAGAGAGAGAGAGAGTGTGTGTGTGTGTGTGTGTGTGTGTGTGTGTGTGTGTGTGTGTGTGTGTGTGTGTGTGTGTGTGTGTGTGTGTAGCTTTGGGGCTAGAGGGGACAGCAGGAGAGGGGCAGGGGGAGGAGACCAGGAAATCCTTCTGACTTTCCCTCACTGACATCCCCCAAAGATCTCAGTTGAGCAATTCTGCATGGATTGAGCACTGGGGCCTCTGGTTCCCCAGAGATGCTGCCAATAAAGACCTTGTCTCTTGTGTCCCCAGCCTCATAACTGTTTGCTTCCTTGGCAAAGCGCTGCTCCAGGCACACGTATTAAAGCCTGGCCCCCCTGGGAGTGGGAGCAGAGAGGCAAATTCCCACCCCACCCCCTTCTGTTGCCTTTGAGATTTCAGCCCATCCCTGGACCCTGAGAAACGTCTGAATAAGGAGTATGTGTATAAGGAGTGCTTGGGGAAGCCCCGTGCCTTTCCAAAAGCACATGAGAGGAGAGCTACTATTTGTATTGCGTGTTAAATATTTGAAAGCCTTTCCATATCCATGATCTCTTTTGCAAATGGGCAAGAAAGGCAGGTATTATTCGCATTTTCCAGATGAGGAAGCAAGCCTGGATGTGCTACCTGTCCAAGAACAGGCCGTGTGCAGGGGCTGACTGGAGAGCAGGTGCCAGGCCCTGGAATCACACACACTTCCCCCTCTCCCAGTCTCCTGCTCAGAACCCCCACCCAGGGCCCAAGAACATGTACATTCACCAGTGAGGCCCAGGCGAGCCAAGAAGAAATACGCACTCATTTTTAAATTCCTTCGGCCGATGTTCCCACCTCATCTAGAACAATCCAGGGCGGAGGAGCAGCAGCTCAGCTCCAGCACCCGTGGCTGGCTGCACCTAAAGCCACGCTGGGCACGTGGCCCAGAAAGGATGCTGCCAGATCCAGGGCCTGCCTGCCGCCCCTCCCACTCTGGCAGGGAACGCCCACCGGCTGGGAAAAGACAATGTGGGTCCCTGTTTGGGCTGAGCCTGCCCAGGAGGGCACTCCCTTTCTCCTCCCTCACCTCCTCCTGGCTGAACTCCCCTCGGCCTGATGGAGGGTGACAGCTGCAATTAGAGGCAAGCCGCCTTCCTGCCCTCAGAGTATTTAATAGCAAATTGTAGAGGAAAAATAACAAGAAAGGCTCTTCCTGCATCCTGGACCCCTGGGGTGGCGGGGGCGGGGGGCAGAGATGGAAGGAAGGGGCTTAGAATGAGCAACCCCACCGCTCTAGTTGGGAAGTGGTTGGGGTCACCCTCAAATTCGCAAGCAGTCAAATGGTAGATGTTTAGGTTTTGGTGGCAGAAACTACAAGAGGAAAGGTGCTTAATTCTTTTTTTTTTTTTTTAGCGCTGGCTGTTTGCCAGGCAGCGTGCACATGTCTTTCAAGCTTCAAAATGACCCTAGGAGGTATTGTTAATACCTGGTAATTCAGTGGAGGCTCTTAGGGGTCATGTAAGCTGCCCGTATTAGGTTACTAGCAGATGAAAGAACCAGGATTTGAAACCAAGGGATGTCTGGCTCCAAAACCCCTGTCCTTTCCTCTCTCCTCCCTGGAGTTTGCCAACCCAGCTAGCCCTTTCTGGGGGAGCAAGCCCCTGCCCATCCTTTGTCTCCCCACAGAAATCTGAAATCCATCCTGGGTGAAGGCACATTGCCTGTGGCTGCCTTGGGTGGTGGAGGTGATGTGTACGTGCACACACGTGTAGGATGTGTGTGTGAAGTTTCCACATACTGATTCGCTGAGTCCTGAGAGGAGGGAGCCAGGGGCTGCTGGGTTGGGGAGAAGCTATCCATCAGTTATTCAAGAAGGCAGCAGCTGCACGTCAGGAATGGTCCTACAGGAAACCAAGTCACCTCTTGGCCGTTCATCTGTGACGCATCGGTTTTGTGGACCAGTCGTTGCGATTCAGACCAACTGAACAAAACTTTCTGAACACCTCCCCGTGCCAGGCATTGCGATAGGAACTAAGAACAGAGCAATGACGGACCCAGTTCCTGACTCAAGGGGCCCGTAGGAAGAAAGAAGCAACTCTTAACCCATCAGTTAGCCAGAAGGGATCCAAGGGAATGAAAACTCACTTTAACTTGGGCCAGAACAAAACAGTTAGTGACCTTTGCGGCCACTAAATTCACAGGTGTTGGGCACTGTCGTCTTCGTGCTCTTATTTCCTTCTCACCACATTCTGGAAGTGGCTGCTGTTACCCTTACTTTACCTGGAGAGGCTCAGAGACATTGAGCAACTTGCCCAGGGTCCCAGTGCCAGAGCTGGGCTTGAAACAGTTCCAGCTGACTTGCAGGCTGGTGCTTTTCACACCACCCCACAAACGGTCCATATTTACTCCAAAGCCAAGTCAAGAGGAACAACAACAAAACCCGTCCTCCCCGCATTATCCACGCATGGAGAATAAACGGAATGCTGGCTGCCGGTGGCGGAATTGTGCCCAGGTCTTGACAGGGCTGATGTAGTGCCCCATCAACGCTTTGCTGATGAAAGATTAGGGCCGATTTATGTCCCCCCCACCCGCCGCCCCATTGTATTTCCCCTTCGCCCTTCCCCGTGGGCTCCTGCCAGGGAAGTGATGGAGACTGTATTTTACTGACACGGAGGGGAGAGGTGAGTGGGAACGCATGGAGCCTCAGCAGTATAAGAATGTAGGGGTGGGGTGCCGTGTGTCAGGGGAAGTAGTAGAAGGAAGAGGAGAGAAACTGACAGCTTAATGCTGCCCCTGGGGCTCATTTTATGGTTAATTAGGACATGCAAATAAGCTGGAAGCTCATTTAATACTCTCCCTGGCATGGGGCCCGCCTCACACCTGGCCCACTTCCCTGGCAGGTACAGGGGTCCCCTGATGGGCCCAGGCATCTGCTCAGGGCCCCACCTGCTTCTCTGTGGCCCTGAGGCCAGAGTGTGTCTATAGATGATCCCTGACCACAAGTAGGAGCTAGAGGAGTCCCTGTGGGGTGTGGCTGGAGGGCCTGCCTGGTCGCCTTCATTTCTCTTCCCATCCCTTCAGCCATGAGACCCCTCTTTCCCAGAGGGTCCCTCTCCCTCAAGCACTCCCCCTGCACCACCCCTCAGGTTGAGATCTGAACTCAAACTTGCCCTGAGGGCTAGAGACCTGGTTCAGCCCTGTCCCCACCCCATGCCCCTGTTCCCCGAGCCCTGTGGGAAAGGGGGCACCTTCGTCTTTGCCGAATCACAGCAACATCTCCTGCAGGGCCTCTGTAAAAGCAGAAGCACAGCCTGTCTCTCTGGGGAGCAGGGGCCTGTCTCTGGCTTTCCGTCCCCCCCAGGTGACTTCCCAAGCCAGGGCAGTTACAGCACTTCTGCCATGAGCGTCAAACAGGAGAGGAGACCCATCTCCTCGTCGCTGTGTGAGCTTGAGCGGGTGGCTTCACCTCCCTGAGCCTCACTGTTCTCGGTGAGAAACGGTGAACGTGCACGGCTGCTGTGCGGCGTGAAGGGCATGGCACCTCAGGGTCTAGAACCCAGCAGACGCTCCGCATCTGTCGGATGAGCAAACGTCACTTCGGGCGCTGACCGTAAGAATGCTGAAAGATAAACAACAGCTTTCGCTGAGCCTTGGTCTCCTCTTCTGGCCCTATTACCTCGCAGAATTGTAACAAGGATCAGAGAAGACAATAAGTGTGAACGTGTTTTTGTACACTGTAAAAATAGTACCCAGACCGGCTATTTGCCAAATGGCAAACCGTTGACACTTTTCCAGGGAAGGATGTGTGTGTGTAGGGGGCTGGGTACAGAGGGGCAGCAGCCCAGGCTGAGCTCAGAAATGGTGCCTGAAGACCCCCCACGGCCTGAAGATGTGCTCTAGGGAGCCTCCCCCCCACCCCCGCCCCCCAGCTCTCCCCCACAGTCAACCCTCAGGGCCCTCGCGTTCCTGGCAGGGACTAGAGAGGTGAACGGGCCAAGTTCTGATGGTCTCTGCTCTTCAAGGCCTTAGGTGCTAGAGTCCCCGCCAGGCCCCACAGCTCTCCTCCCCTCCCTCCCCCCAGCCACCCGGGGGGGTTAATGGTCTAAAGATGCCATTGTGCCCTCCGAGAATCCACTCCCTCTGGACGGTGTGGGAGGGAGGCTTCCGTGAATCCTGCCCCTCATGAGAGGCGCAGGCTGGTGCCGCCAGAGGAAGGGCAATGTCTAGAGGGGCCTAGCAGACGCTGGGGGTACAGAGCAGGGGCACAGGACTTCAGCCTGCAGTCACCTCTTTCCTGCTGTTACTAGGATGTTCCCTGCCTCCCCTGTGCTTCCTCCACCCAACCTTTAAATCAAATAGGATGATGAAACCTCTCTCCCAGATTCCCTCTGAGGCTGACAGAGGACTTACTTCCTGCTCCTCTCCCTGTGTCCTTCAGTCAGTCCCGACACATCCCTCCACCCGTCACCTCCAAGCCCCAGATGTACACCCCGAAATCCTAGCACACGCACAAACACACACAGGTACGCGAGGGCATCACAATTAAGTCAGCCTTGCCGATGTCCCTAAAATACAGTCCACATTCTTATCCCCCACTGGAGTCCTCCTCTTTCTTCCTGCCCCCTAAATGGCCCCACCCCCATCGCTCCCTGAAAGCATCTTTGTGTTACTGGTCAGAGAGAGGCCTCCAAGGAACAAAAAGGGAGGGAGCCCTTCTTGGGCACCTATTCCTCAACACAGCACTTGGGGCAAGAATCATCTGACCAGGGGCCATGACTGCCCCTCACACTTTTCCCAGCATCTTGGCCAGGCCAGGCCCTGGGTGGAGGAAGGAGCTGGATCTCTGACTCTCCACCAGGTCTCAGGCCGCAGCTGCCACACTCCCTGGCTTCCACTCCACAGAACTCATTCCCCATACGGGCCCCGTCCCTCAAGATGACTGCCCTGTTCCAGGGACCTAGGAATCACCGCCAAAAATTACCTCCTGCGTGCTCTGCACCTCCGCCCTCTGCCAACCACGACCCAGCTCTGGGCTCTCTGCCCTGCTCCCAAGTTCCTCCCACTGGCCAGGGTGGGTGGTTCAGGCACAGCAGATGCCACCTGGTTTTCGGGGAAGGGTGTCCCCACCCAAGGGAAGAATCAGGTTCTGTTTTCTTGTCTCCCCCGCTCTGCACATGTTACTCCCCTGGCCGCTTTCCCCTTCCTCCTGTGCCTCTCCCTCAGCCCCCTTCCTCACCTCCCCCTGCTGACCGGAGGCTAGAGCCTGAAGCTGCAAGGAAATGCTGCCTGGGCTCTGGGAGGACAGAGGAGGTGAAGGAAGAGTCTTCGGGATCCTGTGACTTCATCCTCATTTGGCCTGTCTTCCGTGGGTGTCTGGAGATCCAGTCCTTCCCAACAGACCCCAACAGACTTGCTCAGCCTTATTTCTGGGCACTTCTCCCCCGCCACTTGACACTCCAGGGGGGTGAGCACTTTGCTCCAAGCTTGGGCTTTTTTACGCCTCTACGTCTTTGCATTGCCCTTTCCCCACTGCCTCAGACTGGCTGACTTGTCACTCATCTTTCACTCTGCAGTTTGAAGGGCATCTCCTCTGAGAAGCCCTCCCCAGAGGCTTTATCTGTGCCTGTACCCAACCACAGGACTTATTTTGTAAGTCACCCTAGATTGTGAGCACCTCCAGGGTAGCAACCCCTCCCCCACCATTCCTGTATCTCCAGCACAGGGCTATGAATGTGACCTTCACTCCTCAGAGCGACCTCGTGCGTCTCCTGCTTAGGCAAGACCAGCAGTCAGGGCCCCTCAGCTGCCTCCCCAGGCTCACTTCTCACTCCACTCCCCAGGAGAGGGGAGCTGGGACCAACATCACTTTCAAGAGAGCAAACTCTCCATTCCAAGCCCCCTCTCCAAGCTGCTGTGTGGTGCCCTCTGTCCCTGGCCTGTTGTCTTGGCGTCTCCACCCTAGCTTCCCGGGCCAGTTCTATTGTAACGCAGGCTGTCCGGGGAGCCCTGGCCCTCACCCTCCCACCCAGCTCCCTGCCCCTGGCGTGCTGTCATCCGGCTGCCCAGAGCTCAGGCCCTGCTAATGACCACAGCCACTTCTCTCCCATGCCTGCTCAATCCCGGTGGCTCCCACTTTCCATCCTGGAGGACATGGCTTTTACCCCAGCTTCTAATTTTCTCCTTCTACTTGCTCCCTCTGCACAGGTCTTCCTGACCTGGCTCATCTCCTTGTCCTTTTTGGCACCAACATCTGGCCCCAGGCTTACCCTAGCCTAGGAGTTTTTCTTAACCTGTTCTGCCAGGGATCCCCACCCCTACTGGGGACATCGAGTCTGCTAGATTCTCCTTCCCTCATTGTGATTGTGGAGGGTCAGGGTGGGGCAAGGGGGAAGGAAGTGGAGAGTTGGGTGTTCAGCGCCTTCCCTACCTCCAGTCCCACTACTGGCCACACTCCAGACATTGTCTCCCAGGGGCTGAGCCGCCAGCAAGGCAGCACGCGTATCAGTCATTTGTGTAGAAGTGGTGGGAAAGGGGAGGGTATCAGGCATAACAATTTTTTTTTAAAGCAAGAAGAGGCAACAGAGAGATTCCTCCAAACGGTGTTAAGTACAGCAACTGAAATCCCTGCACAGACTCTGCTCCTCGAGCAGAAGTGCCAAGGCTGGTCACTTTGTCCCGGACAGCCCCCGAGCAGTCACGCAAGGCTTCCCACAGGCACTGCCGAGGGATGCACCTGGGGAGCGTGCTCCGTACCACAGGGATCACCGGGCAGACTGACTCAAGCAGGCCTTACTATCCCCGATCTGAGGTTCCAAGCATCTGTTCAAATAGGTCAATTTACATTCTAGAAAATAAGGGGTAGGTATTACATAAGTGATTTCAAAGGCCCAAAGAATTCCAAGCCCAGGTCTTGGCTTTAGAACACTACAGGGAACACAGGGATCAAATATCTTCTTTAAACTTCTGCATTAAATGTATCGCCTCCCAGGGAAGGCAGGCAGGGCCCAGTGCCTAGACCCAAATTCCCAGTCTTACTCTCCATAATGCAAGACTGCATGCTTAACAGCCCCGTAATCCTGGTGGCTCCTTCAAACTCCCCAACCCATCCAACTGGAGAGACACCAGTGATGAGACGGGCAAGGTGGACAGGAGGCTACAGAAGTGTGGCTTGTGGCTTCCTTTCGCCCACAAGGGAAGGCCTGAATGATGGCATCTTGGTGAGAAAGTTGACACCTACTGAATAGGGGTGGATTAAGGAGAAGAGCCTTCCCCCTAGCCTTCTCCATCCAAATGGTAGATCCCCAGGGAAGGGAAAAGCCTGAAGTGCTGCTGTTTGCCGCTGTGAAGGAACAGTAAAGAAAGGAAAACTTGGCAGGGTATGAAGGTCGAACTAATATTCACTACACGCCCAGTAGGTACCAAAGGGTCCGAGGGGAGAATTATGTCAAGTGAAGCGGAGGAATGCAGAGCAAAAACAGGAGACGTTTCTCTTCAGTCCTCTCCAACATCTTTGAGTGCCAAAGTGTTAATGCTGGTTCCCTTCTAAATGGAGCTTTTGCTTGGGAATGATTACAACTATATGCCTCAGAGATCACCGTCATTAGAGAAAGAGGGAGAATGAAGTGGGAAATGAAGACTGGGGAGACCACTAGAATCCATGGGGAGGGAGTAAGCCTTATAACCCCATAATTGCCACCCTCTTCACTTCTGAAATCTCCCCATCCCTGCCCTCTCCAAGTCTCACCCAGATAACGCTATACGCTTGTTATTTGCTTAGCTCAACCTACTAGTTGCTGACTTCTTGTTTCAAGGCCTGTCATGATATGGTTCCAGCCTCTTCCTTCCACATTCACACCAACTGAAACCAGATCACTCCTGGTTCCTGTTTTCTGCACTTGCTTTTTCCTGAAATCTGCACGTAACACCTGTTGAAAATTCCACCCTTTAAAGCCTGGTTCAAACTCCTCTCTCTTGAAGTATTTCAGATCTCCTAGAACAAAAAGCATCTGTCTCTTCTGTCTCCTGTTACTTTGCTTAAAACTTCTTTACAGTACTTTTTATTAGTTCTTTGTGACCTACCAGTTTCTAAACCACATACTGTTTCCCTTCTGCCGCTATGCCTGCCCATGCTCCTATCTGGGTCAGCTTCTTCACTTGTGTGCCTCCTCAGTGGACCACTCCCATTAGCACAAAAACAGGCACTGTTACATCCATCTTAAGAGTAATCCACGCTTGACATCTCCATTGTCTTTCTTCCCATTTTCTCCTACACCTACTCCAGACACTGTGCCCCACCACTCCACTGGCAGCCCATCAAGGTCACCAGTGACCTCTGTGTTCTCCTTTGCTAAATGTCATCTCTCAACCTGATGACAAAGTCCTTGGATCTCTTCTGTCTATACTCAACCCTAGTGATCCTACTCAGTTCTTAAATATTAAATGTAAGTCTCCTGCCCAGCCCTCTTCCTCTGAATTCCAGACTTATATCCAACCACCTATTGTACAACTCTAGAATCTGACACACTTCTCACTTAGTATGTTCAAAATCGAAATCCTGACCCCTTCCCTATTCCCCTTCCAAACCTGCTTCTGTCATAATCTTCACTACGTTACTGGCCAGAAATCTTGGAGTCATCTTTGACTCCTCTCTCTCTCTGTCAGTATTTTCTGTTGGCTCCACTCTCATGTTTGATTATTCAAGTCTCCTTTCTGGCCTCTCTGTTTCCATCCTGGGCCCTCTATAAGCTATCCTCAAATAGTATTCCTGATGGTAGGTTGAGTCAGATCATGTTGTATCTTCTGCCAAAAATCCTGTGCATGGATTCCACTCAGTAAATGCTGAAGGAAATCTGCCCCCCACCCAATCCCACTACCTGTTATCTCCTATTACTCTCCTCCTTGCTCCCTCTGCTTCAGCCACATTGGCCTCCTTGCTGATCTTCCTACATGCCAGGCATATGTCCACCTTAAGGCATCTGCAGACCCTTCCCACTGCATGGAAGGCCATTCTTTCCCCCAGGCAGGTGTATGGGCTGCACATTTCAAATAATTATGCAAGAGCAACTTTAGTGAAACCTAAACCTGAGAACCACTACCACCACATTCCCTTTGCCCAGCACTCCTGTCCCTTTACGCTGCGTAACTCTTCTCCATAGTACTCATCACACATACTGCCCGCCACCCCCCCCACACCTGCCAGAAACGCCACGAGGGAAGGGATTTTGGTTTGTATTATTCCCTGATGTATCCCCAACATGCAGATCAGCACCTGGCATACAGTAGAGGCCCAATAAATATTTGCTGATAGGCTTATAAGGATCATGCCTTGTTCTGTTTTGTAAGCCCTACAAGAACTTTTCACATGATTAAAAGTGGGCTCAAGAACCTGCATTTGGTTAAGCATAAAAAAACGCATTGAAAACAGCTCAAAATAAGAGTCACATCACTGCTTAAAATGGGAAGGTTTATTAAGGTTTTCCTCAAAAGGAACAGCCAAGCCCATGCTTCTTAAGAGAAGCAATTAGCAGGAAATGTATGTCACACCTTGGGCCCAGAACCACAGGAAGCTTTGTAATAAGCCAAAGAACTTGCATCCCCCGATTCTCTTTTAAAGCTCTTGATGATGTCTGCAAAACGATCCATGTTGCCTCCCAGAAAACAGAACTAGGCACCCAGCTCAAAGTCTCCAGCTATTCTCGACAAGAAAATTTACACAAGATATGGCATTAAATAAATGGACTACACATTCAACAAACCCCAGATGAAGTTGTAGTAAGAAAACTCCATGTTCAATGCAATGTCTATACTACAGTTTCAAGAATAACTTGCCTTTTTTTTTTTTTTTTTAACATTTTTTGGGGAGTAGAAATGCAAAAAGCTGGGTGGTTAGACTGCCTCAAAGCTCACATTCATTTCCTTCCCAGCAAGATGGGCTCTTTCCAGATCCTGGACAAGCATCCAAACCACTCTGTCCTTTTAAGTGTGGAGCTGAGTCAAGAGGGGCTAGTTTAACACACATTTAAGTAGCACCGTAAATAAGTACAAGAGCCAAATAAAACAAAACATTATTTTACAAATTATTTTCCTCCTCCGAATACCTGACACTTTCTTCACACTTTGGTTTCACTGCACACATATTTATGAGTGTATTTTATGCCCTCTAACATTCTACGATGGTTGCTTACAAAGGAAAATACTGAGGTAACCTTTCTATCTTTCTGTCCCTCAGTCCTGAAAACAAAAACTGGATAAATGAACTGACAAATATATATGTACCTATGAGGATAATGAGGCAAAATATATGAAACTGGACAGGTCCAGAAAATGCAGAATATTCATACATGGAGAAAAATGGCCTCAGACCAAGTAACCTGTTTTAATAAAGTTGGTAATAAAGATCAGTATCTTCCCAAGGATTACCTTTTTCCAAGTACATTCTAACTTCAAAGAAGACTGTTTCATCAAGGAGTAAAAGGCAGCCAGTTATGATGGCAAGTCAAGGTGCCAGAGAGAGATTAGTTCAAAGTTATAGGGGAAGAGAATAACACACCAATATCCACCTCTCTCTAAATATTCCTAAGAGAACTTACCCTGTGGCCACAGTTCAATGAGTTACAATATTATTCATATCTTTGATGAATTCCTTGTATCGTCTCTGCACAATTAAATTATAAACTCTTGAGGGAAGGCCTGTGTGGCTCTTTGTGAGGCACGCAGCATTTATAGAATAGGTGGCTTGGATACACACTTTTAATTCAATGCTGGCAACAGTTAACCGAGACTAAAGCTCCCCCTGGTGGAGGGTAAAATGATAGATTATGTATTTACTATTAGTTTCTAAAGCTGAGATTGTTTGGGGGCACTATTAGCCATTAAAATTGTTTGTATTCCAGTGGAAAAAAGCAAACTATCAACTATGACATCAAGCCTCCTTTACGTTACATAGTACTCACAACCAAAGTTAATATACTTTAAATAGCCATAAATACTAATATGGTGTCAGTTCTTGAATATTCATCATATGAGATTTATATATCCTTGAGGACTTTTTGACTTCTCTGCTATAAAAATACATCGTATTTTCAGGCACCCTCCCCTCTGGAATCAAGACAAAGGACTTCACATAGGGACAATATAAAAACACATCTATCTCACTTTCTGACAGGATACGTTTCTATCTTGCTCAGCAATGGCAGATTTCTTTGAGACAGCGATGCATATCTCTGATTTCAGCTGGCCCTGCTCTGCACACTACTGTGTGCCACAAGGGCATTTTTCTTCACAGTTCTACCTTTATCCCAAGTAGACTGTATAAGACGTAACAAAGAAATCCAGTACTTGTCATCTTTTCCTACCATGTTCTTAAGAATAGAGGACATTGAGTTTATGCTACTAGTCAAACAGACTGTAACTTGGGAGTTCTCATTTAAAATAATTCCTACTTAATCTGGCAAATAACTACACAATCTATGTAACAGGTAATATTTAGAAATGTTTGCTTGCTTATGAGATGTCTGTCTATGATTTTAAGTCCAAAGGAATGTTTGAGAGGTGAGTTTAAAAGCAGAATGACTTTAGAGGACCTTAAAATATGCCACACTGACCTGGACAGACTGGCCCTAATGCTTCACTTATTTATTTATTTTTTACTTTATTGCATTTATGAGATTTTTGGCCCCTCAGTCCCAGACATATGTATAACTGGATCAGTAGAAGGTAAGTATTAGGTAACTAAGTTTATTAGAAACTTAAAAGAATAACATTTCCAAATTTTTTTTACAATATTTTAACATTCTCTCAGGTTGGTCAGAGGTTACATTTGAAATCCGATCTTTAAATTTCAATTTAGTAACTGATGGTGCTGACCACACTCCTGGAAAGTCTCAGCAAGGCATGAACACTACTTCACACCTAGTTGCCACGAGACAGCATCTAGATCCCTGAGCAATGATTTAGACTTTCTAGGGCTGGTCTCCTCCTTAATATTCAGGGACAAGGCACAGGGTTTCCTAAGCTAGTTTCTTTCCTTCTCTAGCACTTAAGTGGCTAACAAGCTGTTTTGCTCTACCTCTATGGGGTACATAAGTCATATCACCCTAGGTCCATGTCATACTTAAGCCCTACCTTTTGTAAAAAATAGAAAAAAATTGGGAAGAAAAAGAAAAGCACCACTATATAGCCAGCTAAATATTTAACTTAGCAATCTTTTGCATATGACTACCACTATACTACTTCATATACAAAGAAAAAGCAACTGACATCCTTTATATGCTTATTCACTTTTACCCACTTCTTTTAGATTCTTCAATCTATTATAAAGCAAATTTGAAATTTTTTACATAACATTTCATTGGTGGACTTATACTCAACAAATTAACAATGGCAAAAGGATTCCCTTGATGAAATTACAAGCTGTGGAAGATTTGAAATAGTAAAAGTTAAACCCTGATACAGTATTAAACTTATCTTTTTACATATAAAAATAATACACAGTGGGATATTTTATTCAATAAGATACAATCTTTAAGATCAAGAGAGAATATACAAAACTATTGTATGTAGTCTGATGTATTTTAAAGTATAATAGAAATAAATATATATAGAACAGAAAGTGCGAGGTCTGTTCGTAGAGAAATCACCATTTACTTAGGGGTTTAAAGCCAAGTGTTCTGCAGGTACCAACCAGGAAGGAGCTATGGCTGCATTTAAACAATGTGATCATTATAAAATAAGGGCCTTAAATCTATAAACAATAACAAAACACACAAACCAAATGAAAATGTACTAAAATTTAATCATCCATAAAAGCTGTAATTTAATCTGACAGTAAAACACAAGAAGCAATATTAGAGTTGGTTTAGTATATTATATATTTTAGCTTTGAAAGCCATAGAAATCAGTTATCCCAGTTTTTTCCCTATAAAAGACCCATTTTTCCAAAGCATTATGCACAAACAATTTTAATTAGAATATAATGACAGAATGATATTTCATATTTTTTTAAATATAAAATGAAGTCAATGACTCAAAAAAGTTATCTGCTGCAATGAGTTTGAGGGGAAATTTTCATAATCTATATCATTACAGATATAAAGTATAATGGTTCAACTTTTTAGTGCTTGACAGGGAGGAAACATGATAAAAAGGTCAATATGAAATCATTTGATTATAGTAGCAATATCTAACATTTGAAATGCATCCATGCTCTTTTGTATAATCATATTAGAGTCAAGTATATTTATTTTCACATCTGTTATAACTGCTATTGCAAAGGAGAAATACTATTGTCTTATTTTCCAAGAGATATACACAGAGCAATTCTTTTCTCCAGGGAACTTGTGCAAACCAATATAAGATCTAAATTCTTCACATAATATATAAAACAGGAGAAGCCTCTTCAGATTTATTTTTTGAAGTCTGGAATGCTGGCACTTTCCAATTAGGCAACAGTTCTTCATTCCTGTAATCTAGAATATTGAATAGATACAGATATACATATGATATATACGGTTAATCTCGATGTCAGAAGATAGTAAGTAAGAAGATATTTAATAATATAGAAAGAAATAATGATTTTGGATGATCATTATTAGGCAACCAAATTATATTAAACAGATATAGTAACAAGGCTATTTTAAACTCCCTTTAAAAATACTTAAAAAATAGTTTTATTGTACTTAGTGTTTCACAATATATATCTGGCAGTCCTATCTGTAAAGAGGAAAACAGTGATTATTTCATTTCTATGCCATTATCATCTTATTTTTAAAAGTTCCTTTTCCATTAAGGAAACAACCCATGCCTGCATCAACTTGCCATGAGAAATTCTTTATTCAACCATATTATGATTATATTAGGGTTACCTATTCCAATTCAGGCTAGGACAAGAAGAAATGATACAGAAAGAGCTGATTCCCATTTTCAAGGGCAGGAGACTCAAAGTCAGGTTTACTGCTCAGCAGAAAAGAATCAGGATAAAGGAATAATTTCCTGAAGAGGAATTTCTTTCCTCAGCTTTCAAAAGTAGGACATATTAGAAAGAGACTAAGACGTTTCAATACGATTCTGCCTAATGGCTAAGGCTAGATAAGCTGCCCTTAAAGTTCACATACTTAACCAAAAACATTTATAGTTGCTATTGAAATTTACTCCATATCTCAGTACTTTTTAAAATGGCATCAACATGGCACTTCAAGTCTATAATAACAGCAAAATGCTCTGCAAAGTATTCTGATTATTAAGTGACCTATTATTTGGTATTAGCAAATATGCACAAAGATTTCAGGTAACATTAAACATATTGTAAGTTGAATTACCTAGCGTAAGAATTTATGCAAGCAGGATGAAAGCCTTATTTCTAGATTTAGGCCAAGATTTCTCTCCTCTAAGCTAAAACTCATAGTAGTACACCGTAGGGTGTGCATGAATGAATTTTCACAATAGGCCAGGAGATGGCACCTCTTCCTTTAAACATAAGCTAAAGGACATTTTCTAAGAATTGGAAATTATGAGGGTCAGCTAAGATAATGGTAAAAATGAGCCAGTCAACTAACTACAAAAGAGTTAAATACATTTCAGAACAGGAACTGGAGTTCTCGCTTTTTCTACCTTTGTACCCTTACCTAAAGAAACACAAATACCAGCAATTTTAACAATAATCATCTTCAAGGAGCTGATGATTTATAGTTACTGACAATATTTCACTAAAAGCCTAAAGCAACCACTTGGCCAGAAGCTGTTTTTCGGAAGTCTGACTACCAGAGGCAATCTGTGACCTTTTCTCCTTTCTGTTTTCCCTCTACTTAATTTCAAAAGGGGGTACAATTACTCAGTTGTTTCCCCTAAGAGAGATTTATTCATATCTCTAAGGAAGCACATATTAGTTAATTTGGTGCTTTGGAAGAGGTAACCTACTAAATGGACCCAAGAGACTTACAAGAGTTAGCCCAACCAACTCTCAAGTGGGGAGCAGTTGACTTTCCTCCAAGTGGACCAAGTTTAGTAATATTCCCATAGCATCAAATTACATCATAAATCCACTCCATGAAAATATTCTTTTATGGTAATGTTTATGGAGTTGATGAACATAAGTAGAAACTGTTCAGGGGATTTAAATATATAATTAAAGGAAAACAAACAAATGGTCCCACATAGCCTGGTTTCTTACTTGATAGGCAGCTTCAATGCTGCCACTAACTTCTCTCCAATGGGTTCACTTAATGAAAACTTAAGTGGTACTTAAAGTCAACTACTACTTAGAGACCTACAGAAGAAACATCTGAAAGAAGTCAACCCATACCTGAGAGGAAATGACTACTAAAACTACACTGACATACCACCACACATTCAGCAGAATGGCTCAAGTTACAAAGACTGACAATACCAAATTTGGGGAGGACGTGGAACTCATAAACTGCTAGTAGGTGTGTAAAGTGGTACAACTACTTTGAAAAACTTCTTAGTAGTATCACTAAAGCTAACCATACATACAGTGTATAGTCTGGCCATTTCACTTCTACACACACACACACACACACACACACACACCCCCAAACAGAAATGTATGCACACATGCATAAAGTCTTGTACAAGAAAGTGCACAGGAACCATACTCATTCCTAAAGAGAACCCAAATGTCCATCAATAGCAGAATACATAAATACATTGCTAGTATAGTCATATAATAAAAATAAACTACTGCTATATGCAACAAGGATTATTCTCAAAAACATTTCTGAGTGAAAGGAGCCAGACATAAAATAACACATTACATATTTTTGTTTCTGTTAACTTCAAAGAGAGGCAAAACTAATCCATCGTGTCAGAATCAGGGCTGGGGTTACATCTGGGGAGGAATATCTAACTATTACTGATACATATGGGTGTGCTCACTTTGAAATAATTCATCAAAAAAAATTTTTTTTTCAGATGAACCACTGTTCCACTTCAATTCAGCATGAATTTGAGTGTGACCTTGGAAGGCTTTCTATTCATTCAACCACTATTTTTTGAACACCCATTCTGTACCAGGCACTGAGGATGTGCTAGTGAGCAAGACAGACATGATCCTTGCCCTCCCTCAGACAGCTCAGAATCTCATGGAGAAAGAGAGAAATTATCCAACAGGTGAACGTACCTACAAGTTACATAATACATTTACAAATTACAGAAGCCTGGAAATACCCTAACAGGTGAAATGGGAAGCGGTTAACACTGGGGAAAGCTCAAAATAAGAGGATGAGAAAGGCATTTGATCTGCTTTTAGCATCTTACCTGGCTCAGAGCTGCTGCTTACTGTGGGTCTAAAGCAGCAGACATGATTTCTTTTTAGGCTTCTTCTTTTCCACTGGTGTTTTTCTATTTATCTGTCTGACCAGGTCATAAAATATCTAAATAAAAACAAGAAAAAAGTACTTATTCAACCAGTATTTGAGACCTTTTTCCACAAAACAATCTTGATTCTGTTAAATTATTCTGCTCTTGGATCTGTATTTTGCCGCTTTGTTTTAACAGCAGGTTTCTTAGAAGCCCCAGCTGATTTTCAGTCAGGATAAAGCAGTATTTACCAATTTATAACGAGGGAAATACACTTGCTCTTAGACATTCAACAACAAATTAATAAAAAGAGCTAGTACTGAAAAAATAAGATAGCGACGTTATATCCTTCACGGAATCTTCTATGCTCCAAAAACCTAATTATTAAGAGAATAGTTACTGCCTAAGTTAAATCTTTATACTTGCTTTATTTTTTAAAAACTTCAAATTTACAGAAAAGTTTCCAGATTAGTACCAAGAACTTACGTATTTTCTTCACCCATATTCACCAATTAGTAACATTTTGCCAAGTGTACATTGTTCCAAAGAAGAAATGCAGATGGCCAACAGGCACATAAAAGATGCTCAACATCGCTAATCATCAGGGAAATGCAAATCAAAACCACAGTGAGATATCACCTCACACCTGTCAGACTGGCAGCTATCAAAAAGAACACACAACAAATGTTGGTGAGGATGTGAAGAAAAGGGAACCCTCATACACTGTTGGTAGGAATGTAAATTGGTGCAGCCACTGTGGAAAACTGGAGATTTCTCAAAAAAACTAAAAATAGAATTACCACATGACCCAGAAAAGCCACTACTGGGCATATATCAAAAAAACCCCAAAACACTAATTTGAAAAGATACACGCACCCCAATCTTCATAGCAGCATTATTTACAATTGCCAAGACATGGACGTGTCCATCAACAGATGAGTGGATAAAGAAAATGTGGTGTATACACACACACACACACACACACACACACACACAATGGAATACTACTCAGCCATAAAAAAAGAATGAAATTTTGCCATTTGCAGTAACACCAATGGACGTGGAGGGCATTATGCTAAGTGGAATAAGTCAGACAGAGAGACAAATATTGTATGATATCATTTATATGGGGAATCTAAAAAATACAACAAACTAGTGGGTGTAACATAAAAGAAGCAGACTTAGATACAGAGAACAAATTAATGATTACCCATGGGGAGAGGAAGGGGGGGGCAACATGGGGTAGGGGACTGAGGTACAAACTATTAGGTATAAAATAAGCTACAAGGATGTATAGTACAACACGGGGAATATCGCCAATATTTTATAATGACTACAAATGGAATATAACCTTTAAAAATTATGAATCACTATTTCCTACACCTACAACATATAATATTGTACAGCAACTACACTTCAATTAAAAAAATAATGGTCCTAAGGTTACGAGCCTACATTAATTGTTGAGGTGGGGGACCACTACCAAATGATTTATCCCAAAGCTATAAAAGTGATTCATTTATATTGTTTTCTTTCTGGTCCATCCTACCCACTCCCATCTTCTTCAAACCATTTAATTTTATTATCTTATTTCTAACAAAGTTGAAAACACAGAGCTTATGAACAAAATGGTAGTTTCTGTTTCACAACTCCAAAGCCCTCTAAGAACTTAATATGCATAAGCCATAAACAAATCTCATTAGTTTCCCAGCCTCAGTGCATAAGCTTTAAAGTGAAAAATAACAAAAGGAAAAACTAAAATAGTAAATTAATCAAAATAGCATGTTTCTTCATACTAGCCAGTTTGGATTTCTGGTACTAAATAAAATGGTAACTGGTTTTGTGGTTTTACCCTCAAGGATTTCTTTGGCAAACAGTGCCTACCTCACAGCAGCAGCTGGTTCAGTGATGAGGGCAAGTTCGAACTATAGTTATTGGTTAGATATGCTGAAAGTCCTCAGCCTAGGTTCTTCCTCATCTTTCTGAACTACAGAAAAATCTAAAGGGAACACAGAATAATTTCTCAATCCCTCTGTCATTCCTCAATTTGGATGTCTTGATTCCAATTATTATTCCAGCATCAGCAAAGAACAATTAATTCTTGATTAAGACTGACGTGATTCTGATACAGCTATGTACTAGTTCAAAACACAACAAAAACGATGTGGACAAGAGTTTAAAAAATATATATATATACATATAATTTTCTCTGATATAGACAGTAGAGAATAAAAGGGCAATTTAGTTAAGTAGAATGTCCTTGTATGATCTCAAACTTGAGTCCAAGAGTTGAATTGTGTGAAAGTATGATCCTTCTATCTTTAGGCACTCAGAAATCACAAATATATTTTCAAGGCATTAGCTCACTGAGGAACTATTAACTACCTGAAAAATTCCACAGTTGGATTTTTAGGCCATCAAGAGAGAAATATTAAAAGAAACAAATTATTATACTCTTAAGAATTTCTAACATAAAATTTGTACGTTTCCCAAAAGAGTAAAGATCCTTAAATAGCCAATGTGTTTCATTTTGTTGTATTGTTTTTCTATTTTTGTTTTATAAACCTTCACATCAACGGTTGATTTGAACGAGGCTACTGTGAAAAAGCATCTCTGCTGTACTGGAAACCGAAACTCAGAGGGAAGAGGAAAGTTTAGCAGCATGTACGTTCCCACAAACAGGTAATGCTTAAAAGGTAAGGAACACCTCCTGTCCACTGTGCTCACTGGACCCTGGCCCAATCCAGCCCCAGCTGAGCCCTATGATTTTGATGGGTGGGTACCAGTGAGGGTGACCACAAGGACAGCAGGAACTAGATCTCTAAGGCCAACCATCCTGCAGATGGTGACCGTGCACTACTGTTTTCCTGGCCAAACTCATTCATCAATCCTAATATGTTTTACCTCAAAGTTCTCTCTCTCTCTCTCTTTTTTTTGGGGGGGAAGGGGGGTAAGATTAAACAAAAAATTGAAATTTTATGATTAGCTTTGTTTATCAAGGTAACATCTATGAAATTGTAATTCCACAACAGAGAAAGATGAAACTGGAAGCATTTCATACTTCCTTTCATTTACTGGGCAGTGAATTAGAAATAACTACTCTTGAAGATCTCAGCAGGACGTGTTCCCCATTAGGATATAAACTTCTTTAGGGCAGGAATAGTGTCTGTCTAGATGACTGTTACCCTGGTGCCTAACACAGTGCCAGGCACACAGGCACACAATGAACATATGCTGAATAAATAAAATTTATGAATTTCTTCTTTTATGTATTTATTAAAACTGGTTTTACCTAAAAGGCAAGCTTTGACACTTGATTATGTGTAAAAGAGAGGATCTGTAGCAAGCTTTATTTTTTTTCATACCACATGTTTAAAGTAAATTGGTTATTTAAAAAGTCAGACAACAGTCTACAAACATAACATCAGTTAAGGAAAAGTGACCAAAAGAACCAAAGGCCAGAGAGGAATAACAAGCAAAAACACACAAAGGACTCTGATAACCTAACCCAGTCTTAACTTTCAACTGTGTTGTAAGTGTGCTGAATTCTGACTGACTATCTTTGATGCTACAAATCACAAGCACACTGGCAAATGAAGACATTTACACTATTGCAAAAGGAAAGAAGCCTACTCTGGTTTTTGCTTTTGTTTTTTTAAAAAAGCCTTGTGTTAAAATTAACAAAACCTAGGGAACCTCTTAAGATTCTGCTTGAATATGGTGGTGGCAGTAGGGGATCACACCAGGGGATCCCTAAATCTTTTAGGGATCCAGTAAACCACTGGCCCTTCACACCCAGGCAGACAAGCTTACTTGTTAAGCATTCCTGTCCCCCAGCTATGTTCTCAGGATAGCGGAGTGCTGAAGTCATGGACAAAAAAAAGCCTTGTGCACCTGCTGTATCAGGCCTAAAAGACCAAGTGAATTATAGTTTTGTATCCATCCACACTCACACAGATTCTTCCCTTTGAGTCATGCACCAAAGGAAAGCAGGACTCAAACACCAAATTCCGTGATATCTTTCTGTACAACCTAAGTTCCTTACAGTAACTGCTTTGATTTTTGTATTTTTCTACTTGACTTTACAACCTATTCACACACATCTGCACAGGGGTAATTGTTATAAAACAAGGGTGATGTGACAAGTTTCACACACCACTTTCTGGAATATCATTCAGAGGCTTAGCAGGACTTTAAAAAAATTTTTCTTTAACTTAAACTTGCTCTCTGCCAACAAAGAAAATATAAGTGTCCTCATCATGGCCATCAAAGTGATTTCATAAAAGAGAAGGAATACGGTTTCTAGGAATTACTTAGTGTTTTCCATAAACTGATAGATAAAGACTGCTTAAAAGAATGCTGTTTTTTCTTTTTAAAAAAATGGTTTTGGCTATTAACTTGAAAGAAAGGAAACTAAACAGGCACTTATTTGTGCTGCCAGCTGTAGGTTACCTCATTAACGTTGATCTTTGACTTTGCAGAAGATTCTAAAAAGGCACAGTTACACCACTGTCTTGCTAAATTCTGACCCTGTTCTTTGCCAACTACTCGCTCATCTTCCAGGTCACATTTATTGCCAACCAAAATCATTGGAACCTGTGGGAAGGAAAAAAAATATAATAAGCACTAACATACTTGTTACTCAGCCTCTTGTAAGTAAGCAACTACCTGCCACCTACTGAAATGTGTTAGTTAGGACTATAAGCTTCATTGAGTGCTTAGAAAAGATACATATGTATGGGACTTCCCTGGTGGCACAGTGGTTAAGAATCTGCCAGCCAATGCAGGGAACACAGGTTCAGTCCCTGGTCCGGGAAGATCCCACATGCCGTGGAGCTACTAAGCCCGTGTGCCAAAACTACTGAGGCTGTGAGCCACAACTTCTGAGCCCGTGTGCCACAACTACTGAAGCCTGCACACTTAGAGCCCGTGCTCTGTAACAAGAGAAGCCACCACAAAGAGAAGCCCGCATACTGCAACGAAGTATAGCCCCCACTTGCCACAACTAGAGAAAGCCCCTGCGCAGCAACGAAGACCCAACACAGCCAATAAATAAATAAATAAATAAATTTTTTAAAAGGTATATGTATGTGTGTTGGGGGGAGAGACAGAAAAAATATGGACAAGATTCAACAACTGTGATCTGCTAAATTATTTTAAGAATATAATCCCAAAATTCTCATGTGGACTAACGCTAATGGCTGAATTCCAAGTAGGAAAATCTGAAGGAAAAGGAAACTCCTGGAATGCACTCATTCTCTTGGTTGTGTTTTAAGTGCCTCATCTCACAGGACCAACAAATGCCAAACAGAGTGGCAAGACCAACACAGTAATAATTTTTACTTCTACAATTGACATCTAGATCTGAAGACTAGCTTAGGTGAGATACTAAGGAAGAGTAAGAATAAAAATAAAGGCACTAAGCAGCTATGTCTTTATCTACAACTCAATCTTCAGCCTATTACATGGGATAAAAAGATTAACGGTAGCAGAGTTCAGTGATTTGCATGTAATTGCCTATGAAAAGAGAACTCTATTATATGAACCGGTCATGGGAAGAAAGAGAACTATTCATTAGGTTACCGCTGGTCACGAGTCATATGGTGCAAATCCCTCCCATCTACAATATTACCCAAAGTTAAGGTCCTGAGCAGGTGCCTATGTTCCCATTAATAATGAGGGAGAACACACAAAAACAGAAAAGAAGGTACAAATGAAATTTAATATCCTAAGTTATACAACTTTGAAAAGAAACTCTGTAGCTCAAAACTGAGACAAACGTAAAATAAACATTTCATCTCCGCAAAAAGGCACAAAAATGATGCTATTCATCAAATAAGGCAAGAATTCTAACAGTATATTTTACCACAATAAAAAATTAACATTAAACAAAGAATTCTAAAAGAAAAATAAAATTAAAAAATATAAAAACCTGTTAATTAAAATCTTCAACATACTTCAAAGGAAAAAACTAAGTAAAAACTGTACCAACAGAATTTTAGAAACAGGAACATAGCATTATCGTTCTTAATAATGTTCTCTGAACAGTTTCTGACATAACTACCACCTTTCCAAGCCCAACTTGAGTCCCCTTCTTCTACCAAGTACTCTGATTCTTCTTTCTCCACTGCACTTGTGACCCAAGTAGCACAATACAGGTCATAAGCACAGTACAGAAAGAAGAACTTTACACACGTGTCCTTCTTTTCTAACCATCTCAGTGTATTATCTGTAGGTAAATTTAGAAAGCTTAGAAATGTTTTTGGTCCCCAGGGCTCTTTCAGGCACATGGTAGATACCCTCCAAGTTCTCTACTGATAAAGAAAATGGACACTTTTTATTTGGCCACAGAGAGATGGCAATATGCTAAATACAGAGAGAAATACTTACATCTTCTGTGTCCTTAACCCGTAAAATCTGTTCCCTCAGGTCTTGTAAGTCATTAAATGTGGACTGAGCTGTAATAGAATATACTAGTGCAAATCCTTGGCCATTCTTCATATACAAATCCCTCATCGCTGTAAATTGCTCCTACAATAAAAAGTATGCAATTTTAAATATGACTTCTTAAACATATACTGAAACAATAATAAAAAATATGCAATTATAAACATGACTTCTTAAATGTATATTGAAACTATAAGAATAATCACAAGTGAGCTACTGAATTCTTTATTACATGTTATCATGACAGGAAACATAAGACATGATACATGGTTTCTGGAAATTCTGAGGTGAATATTCCTGTCCCCCACTTACATGACTAGAAACAACCATAAACTGCAGAAATAGAAGGAAAATCTTAACCACTTTGTTTTTGTGTGATTTAGAAAAACTGTATATAATCCTTTTAATATACAGATTTTAACTATTTTGGCACTACAAAAGATGATCTCCAATGTGGTGTTTTTAGAAAAGAGAAGTCCAAGTACTGAACCCTGAAGCCATCCAAAATTAAGAGGAAAGGAGACTTAGGAGAAATGAATGAACAGAGAGAAAACCAAGTGTTGTTTCCTGGAAGCCAAATGAATAAAAGTTTTACAGAGAAGGATAATCATCTACTGAGTCAAAGCTTGCTGAAAAGTCAAGGGAGTTGAGGACATACGCGAGGGACTGATTATGATGGACAGACCACGGACTTGAAGCTCCATAAAGAGGGGGTTGAGGATATGAGGGATAATCAAAGATGTTAGAATAAACAGACTGCACGTTCCAGTGAGGTTGAGGGTATAAAAGGAGAAACAAGATGGAGAATCAAGACGGTGAGTGGACAGTAGGACACTTGAAAATGAGATTTAGGATGGTATCATGTAACTGGTAATCATATAGTCTAGGGTAAAGACCACAGGTATGAATGACTGAAGCAGGGTGGAGGTCAAGGAACTGATAGGCCAAGCTACTGGATCATCTATATTACCCGTAAAGATTCTATTTGGATACTAAAATCACCAAGAATTTGGACTAAAGCAGTGTTGGAGAAAGTGAGCAAAAATCCTCAAGGAGTAAGGAGTGATCTAGAACAAGAATAATGAACAACTACTTTTCAAACTTTATGCAAGGCACTGGGGACAGACAAGTAAACAGAAAATTATAACAGCATGCTGAGCACTAGGATGGGAGAAATACAGGATATCTGAGAGCACAAGGGAAAGACCTCTGCAAGTAGGGGAAAACTTTCTTAATTTGGACAAGAGGAAGAAGAAAGAATGCCCTCACACTTGTGGAGGCTGTGAAAGGAAGAAGTAGAAAAAAAAATTTTTTTTTTAACTGCTGGGGTCTTTGGGAACAAAGGGGAATTACTGCTGATTCAGAAGCTAGGAAAATTGGGGGCTGGGGGAAATGGCAAGAGGGGGAGATCTGGATGCAGCTGATATAAGATGTAGTTCCAGTGATCCAAAGCTTCCTGTTGGAATGAAGATCCATCTTCCCACAAAAAAATAGAAAAATATAATTAGTACTCTAATTGTTCCAGTATGCTTATGGGTTTTTTTTTGATCTGAAACTTTAGCATCATTTATAAAATTATAGTGGGAGTATTTGTACTGAATTTTAAAACAACTCAAAACATTTAAGAATACCATCCATTTTAAAGCTAGGAATTGTCTAATAGGTAACGTCTATGTATATGGAGAAAAAAAAAGAAAAGAAAATCATTTAATGTGTGCATTTTCTGTGGCAGTATAAAACCATCATTAATTAATAAAAGAATTTAAAAGGGGATGACAAATGAAGACAATGAAAATAAAAGCAAGTACATAGAGCTCAGACTATATAAAAGGCATTTTGTGCCAAGTGATTTATGATTACTATTTCATTTGATCATTACAAGCACCCTATAATGTACTAAACATCATTATACTCATTTAAGGATGTGAAAAATGAGGCTGAAAATAATCCTCAAGATTTTTGTCAGAAAACACTTATCTGTCACCAGTCCCCTGAGATGTTAAAATGCAAATAAAAAGCAAAAACAATTTTTAAAATAAATGAATTACCATGGTGTCAAGAGACACCTATTTTTAACTAAAATTCTGTATTTAGAATACTATTTTTTGTTTGTTTAAAGCAGTAATAGCATAATCCTTACCTCAATACAGGGAAAAGAAACTCAACACACAGATTCTGTAGGTGAACTCAACATACAACTTAATAGTGATATGTGGGCATTAAGTACATCATAGATAGTTTCATGGACATAAGAAAATTTAAGAAGCCCTACATTTAGAGACTTACATTCTTAATCAGACAAATGCTTTTACTCAGAGGAATCATTCAGGTGACAAAAACCTGTTCACAAATTAAAATCTATCCAAAAAGAAAAGAGAAAGAGAAAACATCCTTACTGTTCCTGCTGTATCCAGGATTTCGAGCATACACTGTTGGCAGTCTACTTCAACTTGCTGTTGGAATGCGGGTGGCGGGTGGAGGGGGATGAAAAAGTAACATCAAAATGTCAGTCTGTTTTCCTCCCACCTCTTCACTCAAAGTACCTATTAAAAACTACAAAGCCTTTCTGTAGCAGTTTGCTGTATTGGTGGAGACCAACCTGGTACTACAATAAAGAATAGAAGGTCTCAAACACATTCTATTAATATTACAGAAGCCAGGACTGTTAATGCTGAGTTTAGATATTTTTCTGACCACTATGAATTCTGAGTAATGATTTTTGTTATTATTAGAAGGCAATGGTCATATTCTGCAATTTAAGGAAAACTGCAACAAACAGGTATAGTTCTAACAGGGAAAAAATGTATAAAGTATGTATATTTATATTACCTTTAAAGCAAAGCACAAAAGTATTAAGTAGCTCAAAACACAGCCAAGATTTAAGGGTAAAGAAAATTTTGCCAACTTACCAGATTCAAATTGTTAAAAGTTTTACTAAAATATGACCCAAATTTAATACATAAGAAATTTTTAATTTAAGAGATAAAGAGAACACAGTAACACTGAACTCATATAGTTCTTAAGACTTTAAGAAAAAGGTACTTCTTTGGAAAATCTGTGTGCATAAGGTGAAATTTTATATACTGAATTCTATTTTCCCAGGGCTTTATAGAAGAAGAGAAGGTTGGCCTAAAGTATCAACTGCTAACCATGTGGAAAATTTTAATAAAGAAAGGATTTAGGAAAGTGCTTCAGCATTCAAGGTAAAGATCTCCATATGTAGTTAAAGCTTTAACCAACAACTTATCTGGGGGAAATTTCAGTAATGCAACACTGTTTTCTAAAAATAAACATTAACCTAAGGACTACCTTAAACTCTGCTTCTGTGTGAGATCAGGGATTGATGAGGAGCACCATGGGCAGTTCCACAAACTCACTATCCACCACCTATGGGACTAATGTGATAATAACCTGCACAGCCTGTGAATGGGCATGTTCAATGAATAATGAATTAGGACTGTAGTTTCTCAATATATCACAATTTTGTTTCCAATTTACAGGTAATGAAACTGTTCTGCCAGTAGGTTTGATGAACTCAGTTCAGCAAAATTATAGCATTATTTAAGGTAAATGTTAAAACATCTAACAAAGCAATCCTTTCTTATTTGTTGAAAGGCAGCTTTAATCTTTTGGGGGGGGTGGGTGGGAAGGGGTATATCGTTGGCTACTAGGCTTTCTTACAATACTGTCTTTTCCCCTCCATAACATACTTGGGAAATAAAATCACAAAAATTCTCCACAATTCTAGCTAGTCTTCTAGTTTAATAAAATAGTATTTTTTATCAAGATCAACTATTAATTTTTATTTCTTTTAAATAAGCTTTACTTTTTAGAGAGGAGTTTTTGGTTCACAGCTAAAGTGAGCAGAAAGTACAGAGTTCCCATATACCCTTTTCCTGCTCCCTGCTAGCCTCCCCTACCATCAGCATCCTGCACCAGAGTGGTACCTTTGTGAAAATCAGTGAACCTACCTACATCAACACATCATTATCACGCAAAGTCTACAGTTAGCAGTTTTACTCTTGGTGTCATACTTTCTATGGGTTGGCACAAACGTACAATGCCATGTATCCACCCTTATAGTATTATACAGAATACAACTATCTAATTTTTATAGTGTAAAGGTGAAATATTTTTAAAGTTATTATATAATTCAACAAAAATAACTTTCAGTCACTGTATAACTTCAAGCATAAAGTGATCTTAATTTTAGTTCACAAAAAGAGTAATCAAAAATATATCTACTATTTACATGCAATTTTTTTACATTAAAAAAATTCCCACCAGGAAAATGTGTATGTTAAGGAACAGATTACTAATCAGTCACAGAACATGGAGCTCTCTATAGCTAAGCAGTATTCCATGCAAAGTATTTTGGCTTGGTGATACTTTTAAAAACAAATATAGAATATCTGTATCACTTCTCAAAACTATTTTCAAAAAACCAATTCCATGCATCAAGCTTTAAAGTCATAAGAAACTACTTGTAAGCGTGTGTACACAAGTTTCACATTTTACCTTTCTGTAGGAATCTTCTATCGTTGGGTCATATTTTTCAACAAAAATTCCCTGAACAAATTGAACTGTCTAGAGATAAAAAAAAGCAGACAAAAGTTAAGGACTTAAAAGAAAAATCAGCCCCTCTTAAATGTTACTTTACCTCCCAAAGTGGTAAAGATTAAATGAAATTACATGGAAATGTTGAGTAAACATGCAAATGTGGAGTATCATTATTTTTCAATATAAGGATACATTCATAATTAAGAGGATACTTATGAAAGGAGGTAGTCATATTAAAAACTGTCAGCAATGGCTGCTGTTGACATTACACTGTTAAAATAATTATTATATTAAGTTTTAAAATACAATGAAGATACAAATAAGGACATGGATTCTAATTTACTAAAATGTGAAAATTTATCAGTATTTAAACTCCTGTTACCACTTTATGTATCTATACCAATTTTTACCTTATGCCCTCAAAGGAGAGAGACAAAAGGTAAATTTTAAAAAGTCTTGAAATGGTCTTTCTAATTGTGGGGGAAGATAGAAGACAGAATTAAAATTTGAGTTTATTAAATTTATAATCATATTCAAATTTCATATTCACCCCAGAAGTAGTTATTTTTCTGATTTGCCAGCTGAGATTCTAACATATGCCTTCCTGATTCCAAAGCTCTTTCCACTGGAAAACACTACCTACTCATCTTTTTCAGACCATCTACATAATTTTATCTCTAAAATTTCTATAAGCAAAGACTGGAAACTAGGTATTTTATCATTCAGTAAATGAAAAGAAGTAAGAAGGTGGTTGTGAAATATTTCCTAGATAGCTTTAAAACAGGGTCTGGTACACCTGGTACCCTGCCTAAAAGCAAAGGTAAGAATGTGGACTGAGGTCATTCATACCTCAATTAGCCAGAGGAATATTTTATACACTATTTAGCTTGAACTAAACAGATTAATTTGAATACAGTAAACTTCAGCTATCTATAATGGTGACTCTATTTCCTCAGCTCTCACTCTTCAACCCACCCCAGGATGATTATGGCATCATCACCTTGCTGAAGCTGCTTTTATCACATTTAGAACATCACCTCTATGCTATGACTTCTGAGCCGCCAAGTAAAGGTACATTCCTTACATTCAAGTACAAGATACATTCTTCTATGCTGGATCTTTCCAATCCTACCTACTCTTTAAAGGTTGAGAGGTACTCAGAGCCCAATCCTGAGTTCTCTTCTCTCTCTAGTCTCTCCCTAGACAACCTCATTAATTCCTACGGATTTTTAATTAATTTATTTTAAAAAGGCAATTCATGGACATAAGACAAAATGAAAAAGACACAAAAGCCTATGTAATAATAACTAATTCTATTTACCACCTTCTCCAATTCCACTGACAAGGAAGTAACTGATAGGTTGTCTGTAGCTTACTGAACCTTGCAGAAATAGTCTCTGTTCTTTTATATCTCCCCCCTCATCCTCCTTTCTTCTAAAACACATATGGTACTCTACACTGCTTGGTATCTTTTTCCTCCTAAGTAATACAGTGTAGATATCATTACATATCAGTATATACAGAGCTGCTGAATTCTTTTTAATGGTTTATAGTATTCTACTCAAAATACATATTAAAAACTTATTTCGCCCCCCTACAGGCAGGCATTTAGGTTGTTTCCAAACTCTTGCCACTGTAAAGAATGTTGTAATAGATATCCTTGACATTTTGTATACGTGAACTTAGGTGTGGGATACATTTCCAGAAAGGGACTTGCTCAACTGAAAGTTACATGCATTTAAAGTAACAGATACTCACATTCACTGCAGAGGTACTAATTTACACTCCTAACAGTAGTATAATTTCCATGAAATAAATACCATAGATATATTCATGGCAACCCAAATCATACCACAAGTCTCTCTTTTAAGCTATTATTTTGAAGATGTGATTGTTTATTTGACATTAACTTGAATATCTCACAAGCACATGAAATTTGACATGACTCTTGATTTTCACTCTCAAATCTGCTCATTCTCCAGTGCTTCCCTTCTACTTACATGGTCTGTTCATAAAATCAGTAGCTCAACTAGAAATTTGGGAGTCACCCTCGAGAGCTCCTTATCTCCTAGTCCCCAAATCAATCCAGCACTAAGTTATTATCAATTCTACCTACTATTTAACTCTCAAAACATCTTCTTTTCTCTTCTTCACTGCTAATATAAGCTTCCACAAACAATAATGTGGTGTACTGCATTAATTCCCAACTTGTCTTCCACATCTTCTCTGCCTACCTTCTAAATTACTCTTTATAGGACAAAGTGCTCTCTTTAAAACATATATCCAATTCTGTCATCACCACCACCCTCCAAAAACCCTACCTTCAAAAGCTTCTCACTGTCATCAGGAATAAATCCCAAGTTCTTACATGGTCTTCAAGTCATGATCCGGCCCCTGCTTACCTCTCACCTCATTTCCCTCTGCTTTCCTCCCTGTTCACTCCTGTCCCAGCAATTGTGACCTTTCTCAGTTGTTCAAATGCAAATTTAGATTTCCTTGTCATAGGGGTCTCTTAACAACATACACTTTTCTTTCAAAATATCTCTCTCACAATTATAATCAAGTAGTTCTTTGATTAACTGTGTATTTATTACATCTCCTCCACTATAATGTAAGCTCTATGAGGGTGACTGTGACTGTTTTTGTTCACTGTTGTAACTTTAGAGTCTGACACTGTAAAAGCTCAATAAATACTAAATAAATATAGCATGTGTACAAAAAACAACCTTTACTCCACTTAAGTCTGGGGTGGGGGTAAGTTAGAACTTACTCCTCTGGTACTTGTAATAATCAGTCTCTACCACTAGAATGTAAGTTCCTTAACAAGGAGAACAATTTTATTACTCTTTGAATCACAAACACTAGTGCTTAACATATAATGGGTAGCCAATAAGTAGATGAAAAATGAAAGAATGAATGAGCCACCATTGTAAAACTACACATCCATGGATATTGAATGAGTTCACGTCCCCTGGTGGGCCAGATACTAGGCATATAAAAAATACTGCCACCTTTTCTCTTTAGAGGCTATAAGTTGTAAAGCAAGAAAACATTACTGTTCTTTTTGTATTATATTAATTAATTATAGTTAGGTGGCTAACTTACCAGAGCAGACTTCCCCACGCCTCCTGAACCAAGGACCACTAGCTTGTACTCACGCATGATGTGGTCTTTTTAAATACTGACAATCTGGAAAAAAAAAAAAAAAAAAAAACCAAAGATTAATAAATATGCTAAGAATAGCCTAAGAATGTACAACTGTTACATGAAATAACATGAGATTTTGTTTTTTTGTTTGTTTTCTCCCTTAAAACTATCAAGAGGAAGACAGAGGCTATTACACAAAACCATGTATATTTTAATATAAATTTACAGGACCACTACCAGGCATTTTAATTCATTAAAGATTATCTTTGACTACACATCAATTGTTAGCCTGTTCATGTTACCTCAAGAGTACCTGATCAGAAAAAAAGATGATTAAAACTAGTAGTTGTCTTATAACTACAATCACAAGCCCAACTCTTTACGAAGATATCACTTAAACAACTTACATACTTTTTTGAAAAGTTCACTCATGAGCTTTAATATAATGAAAATACTATTTTATTTGCTTAAAATATCATATTTAATTCTATACTATTTTGTTCATTATTGTATTACCAATGAACCATATAAAATGTTACCTCAAATATTATGATACAAATGGGAAAATGTAGATGAAATTGTTAAAACTCTATAGGTACATACTGCTGGTTTATTTCATAAGGCCCAAATTGCTGGGGGCGGATACAAACTTTATATTTTATCTCCATGATTATCTTCAAAAGAATTTCCAATGGCTATGATGGTATGGCATAAATAAGAATAACTTTCCATCCCACAATAAACAGCTAAAACACCAAACAAAATATATGAAACAACTGTTTTCAGACATTGGACAATAAGCAGTATAGTATTGTGATCTCTGAGAGATGGGAAGGAAATGAAGTGAGACCTACAACTGCCCTGGCTTTCTGCCTGGAGGCACTTTTCAGACTGTGATACAGAGAGAAAAAACTCAAGCAGAGAAGTTACCAGAGAAGTGGGAGTTATGCACAGAAAACTCCAGAAATCTGCATAGCGGTCCACCTAAATCTGTGGCCAAACACTAAGCCAGGCATGAAGGATGAAACTCCATGAGGTAAGGCAAAAAATAAATAGGAATCTGAACAATTTCCAGAGTGCTGCAAAATATTGACATTCTGACCAGAAGAGTCTTCCTTGTTGGAAAATAGGCAATTCACTTGAAACCCCAGAATATTCATACTTAGTATAGGAGTAAACAAATCCTAGAGTAAAAAATACTCTACATGCTTCCTAAAAAAGGCTTAAAAATAAGCCTTAAAAGGATTGAGTCAATCTATAGATAACAACTGCCTATCAGGACAAGTCCAAAATTTTTTTAAAGAAGAAAAAATTCCACCACTCAACAATATAAAATTTTCAATGTCCAAAGCATCCAATAAAAATTAACAGACACACGAGAAAGAAAGAAAATATGACCTGAAACTAGGGTAGAATGAGTCAACTGGAACAGTCCCAGAAGTGAGATAATGGAGTTAGCCAATAAAGACTCTAAAAACTGTTATGATAAATATGCTCGAGGACTTAAAGGAAAATATAATGAGAGAAATGGTAGACAGAAAAAGGAACCAAGATGAACTCCTAGTGTTCAAAAACAGTATCAGAAATGGAAATATAACCAGATGGAATTAACAGTATATTAAATACTACAGAAGGAAATTTCAGAGGAACTGAGATGAAGATTGAAAAAAGTTGATGAGGAGGAAGGTAGAGTGGGGAGATGAACAGGGAGGGAGAGAAAAAAGAAAAGGAAGAAGAAAAATAAAAGAAGAAAAAAGAGGAAAACCATAGGATAATATCCAGCTATCAAGCATATGTGTGTAACTGGAATGGGGTGGGGGAGGGGATGAATAATAAAATAAATAAAATACTTTCAAAATTTGATAAAAACCATATATCCACAGACCCAAGAAACTCAACGAGCCCTCTCCTTAGTATAAATACAAAGAAAAGCACAAGGCACAATAATCAAATTCTTGAAAAGTTGTCAAAAAGAGAAAATCTTATAAGAAGCCAAAGGAAAAAGTTTAGATACAGAGGAACAAAGTTAAGAAAATATGTAGACTTTCTTGAGAAGCTATGCAAGACAGAAGAAAATACATCTTTCAAATGCTTAAGGAAAAATACGGTCAACCTAGAATGCTAAATACAATGAATATATCCTTCAAAAATGAAAGTGAAATAAAAAATTTTTTTTAGATCCAAAAAAAGAAAAGCTGGGGGGAGAAAAAAGTTCACCAGCATGCCCTTAAAAAAAGCAAAAAAAAAAAAAAAAAAAAAAATCTTCAGGTGGAAGAAAATGGTAACAGGTGGAAATGTAGACCTACATAAAGAAATAACAATTACTAAAAAAATAAAAAGTACCAGAAACAGTGAGAGTAAATCTACAAGACTTTTATGGCCACTTAAAAGCAAAAACAACAATGTACCACAAGGTTTACAACATGTAGAAGTAAAATATATTACAATAATAGCACAAGAAAAGGAAGGGAACTGGAAGCATAATGTTCAAGGTTCTTACCTTATATCTAGTAGCAGTATGATATTATTTGAAGGTTAATTATATGTTAAAGATGCACACTGTAAACCCCGGAGTGGGGGGTGGGAGGGGGGAGAAGAGGCATAGCTGACAAGCCAATACCTGAGATAAAATCGAATACTGAAGAAAAAAAAAATCAATTCATCCACAAAACAGCAGGAAAAATACAAACAAACAAGCACAAAAGAACAAAGAAAAGACGGGAGAAATACAAAACAAATGGGATAGAATTAAAAGGCAACCACATCATTACATTACATGTAAATCATCTATTCTAATATCCAACATTCAAATTCAAAGGCAAGATAAAAAAGCAAGACCTAATTATATGTTGTCCTTAAGAAACAAATACAAGAAAAGTTAGAAGTAACACATTTACTGGTGACAAAGTCACAACTGGTGCTAATATTACCACTGTGGTTTGTTGCCTGCATTCAAAATAGAAACAAATACTAAATTTCATTTAGAGGTTAGTAAAAAATAAAGATGTATCTTGAGAATTCCCTGGCGGTCCAGTGGTTGGGACTCAGTGCTTTCACTGCCGTGGGCCCAAGTTCACTCCCTGGTCAGGGAACTAGGATCCCCAAAAGCTGCATAGAGTGGCCAGTAAATAAATATATAAATAAATAAAAAGATGTATTCTTTTTTTCCCCCTACAAGTGCTGGGGACCCTGGATTATGAATCCCTACCTATTCTAAACAGCATTGTTAGGTTATTCTACTCAGACTGTTCTCAAACTTTTTGGTTTCAGTTCTTCTTTATACTTTTTTTTTTTAAATATGCTTAATACTCTTAAGAACTTTTGTTTATATGGGTTCTCAGGAATGGATGTTAGATTTTTTTCAAATACTTTCCCTGCATCTATTGGTATTATACGGTTTTTCTTTTTCTTCTATCAATATGTCCGCTCCTACTGCTTCTGTTCAACACTGTACTAAGCTGTGTAGAGGAGGTTCTAGCCTATGCAAAAGGAAGCAGTAAAAGTTTTTTTCACAGATGACATGATCTTGCATGTAGAAAATCCTAAGGAATATACAAAAAAACTACCAGAGTAATAAGTGAATTTAGCAAGCCTTCAGGATAAAAGTGAGGTTTTTTTGTTTGTTTCCTTTTGTTTTTTTTAGGATAAAAGGTTGATATAAAAAAAGCAACTGTATTTCCATATACTGGAAAAGAACTGGAAATGAAATTTTAAAAACACCATTTACAACAGCACCCAATAAGAAATACTCAGAGATGAATGTAACAAAATATGTGCAAGACTTGTGTATTGAAACTACAAAACATGGCTAGTTAAGGACTTAATAATTAGCGAGAGATGTCATATTATATTAAGATACGTCCATATTACTGTTAATATGTCAATTCTCCCCAAGTTGATACACAGATTCAATGCAATCACAATCATAATCTTTTTGTAGAAATTGACAAGATGACTTCAACATTTACATGAAAATGCAAATAACTTAGAATAGCTACCTACCATTAGCTTTGAAAAAAAAAGTCTTACACCATCTGACTTCAAGACATACTATAAAACTACAATAAAGACAGTATTAGTTTAGCATAAGGACAAACATAGATCAGCAGAATCAAATCAAGTCCAGAATTAAAACCATGGATATCCGTTCCATTCATTTCTGACAAAGGGAGTGTGGTACCCATCCTCCCAGATGGCCCCTAATGATCCTGGCCTGTTCGTAGTCATAACTTCTGTTGTTTCCTCTTGTATTCATATCCTTGTAGTTTCTTCCCATGCTGACTCAAGACTGGTCATGTGACTGATAGAATATGGCAGAAATGACAATATGTGACTTCCAAGATTAGTGCCCAAAAGGCACTGCAGCTTGTACCATGGTCTCTGGGATCATTCCCTTTAAGGGAAGCCACCACCATGTCATGAGGATACTTAACCAGCCCTTCAAAGAGGCCTCCTATCAATAGCTAACACCAATTTGCCAACCATGTGAGCCAGCCACTTTTTAAGCCCGTTTTACAGTTTTAGTCAAGCTTTAATTCAGATAATTGTAACCTCAAGACCATAAGCCAGACTCTTCCAGTCAAGCCACTCCTAAATCTCTGCTCCTTAGAAACTGAGAGACAATAAACGATTAGTGTTGTTTTAAGACAGTAAGATTTGAGTTAACCTGTTACACAAGAATAGATCATTAATAATGGGGCAAAAGGAATTCAGTGTGTAAAAAAGTCTTTTCAGCAAGTCAAGCTGGAAAAAAAAAAGAACTTCAACTCTTATCTTTGTTCATACTAGCCAAAATCTAGAAACAACCCAAGTATCCATCAAGTGGTAAATGGATAAACGGTGGCATATCCAATCAATGGAATACTATTCAGTAATAAAAAGGAATAAACTATTGATACATGCAACAATGTAGATGAATCTAAAAAACATGCTCAGCAAAATAAATCAGACACAAAAGAGTGAATACTGTGTGATTCCACTTACATAAAATTCTAGAAAACACAAAAGTTACAATGCCAGAAAGCTACTTGGGACCAGTGGTTAGAGGGCAGGAATGATAACTACAAAGGAGCATAAGGGAACTTTTCAGGGTGAAGGAAATGATCTGTACCTTGATCATGGTGGTGGTTACATGGGTATATACATTTATTAAAACTTACTGAATTGTAGACTTAAAATAGGTGCATTTCATTACACCTCTTCAATAGAATTAATTTAGGAAATTCAATGCCGAAAAAGGGAGAAATTTCTCAGAATAACAGTTATATACATATCGTTAGAAACTGAATATGTCCCCTGCAAATTCTTATGTTGAAACCCTCCCCACAATGTGATGGGATTAAGAGGTGAGACCCTTGGGATGTAATTAGGATTATATGAGGTCATAAGGGCAGAGCGGCACCTATGGAATTAGTGCTCTTGTAAGAGTCCCAAGAACTTGCTTCTCTGCTCTCTGCCATGTGAGGATATAAGACAATCAGTTACAAGCCAGGAAGTGGGTCCTTGCCAAACACCTAATCTGCCAGGGCCTCGATCTTGGACTTTCCAGCCTCCAGAATAGTGAGAAATAAATCTGCTGTTTAAGCCAGCCAGTCTATGGTAATTTGTTATAGCAGCCTTAACTAAGAAACATAGTAAGGATAAATTAGTAGACTATACAACAGACATGACAGCAAGAATGACTGTTGTTCTGAATCAAATATTTACAAAATATCTCCTAGGTATCAGTTCTACACTAGGTGCCAGGGACAAAAAATAAAAAATATGTTTCCCTTCCTCAAAGAGGTCACAGAAAAAAAAAATAACTACAATATGATGTAAACAAAGTTATTATAGAGACAAGATTAAAGGGTTGGGGAAGGATGGAGGAACAGAGAAGAGTCCAGGATAGCTTTTTAATGGAGGTTTCCATAAAAGGTAAGTAAAAAACTAAAGAGGAATGTAATAGGTGTGTATGGGAAAGGGTATTCTAAGCAGAGGAAACAGCTTGAGCAAATACTCCAAATTATTAAATACAGAAGATTCAGGGACTACCAGATAGCTCAGCATGGGTAAAACATAGGGTTTAAAAATAAGGTATGGAAAATAAAGCCAGGTATGGAGACTGGGTTATGTTTGCAAAGGCATTTGCCACATTAAAGAGTTTACTTTTTAACTAGTAAGCAATGAGGAGTAGACAATGATTTAAAAAAAATTTTATATATATATATAAATATATATATATATATATTCTGGAAAGATAACAGTATATAAAACAGACTGAAGGAAAGAGGGACCAGAGGCAGTGAGAATAGTTATGAAGCTACTGTAATAGCTCAGGTGGAAAATGACACAGGCCTGTTTAGTAGCATTAACAATTTCTGCCAAAAATTAAGTTTGAGATTCCTATGGCAAAAGCAGGTAGATATCTGATAGATATATCTGACAGATATTTAAAAATCCAAGTCTGGAAGCTCAGTAGAAACCAATGGGCTCGAGGGACAGACTTAGGAGCCGGTGTTATAAAAGATGGTAGTATTTGAAACCATAGCAAATGACACCAACCAAGGAGAATTTATTTATTCAGTGAAAACAGAAGAAAGCTAAGAACTGAGCTCTGAGAAACAACCACATTTTACTATGAAGGTGGACAGGAAACGTGAGGAAAAAGTGAGGGGCGAGGTTTGTGCTGGATACTAGTAATCCTATACTTCTATCTGTATCAAATAATTCACTTAAAAAAGCAGACTGTTAAACACAAGAGCATGTATTTCAACCAGACATATCCTGGTATCTGTAATTCCCTCTCCAGGCCTCCAGTTATTCTTAGTCTGGGGATTGCTGTCATTTTAACAAGACATGAATTCATCATTTCTCTCATCCAAAAATGTGTATCTTTCGAGAGGGAATCCTAATATAGCAAGGCTCACTTATGCTCCTCAAATTGCCTCCTAGGGCAATAGAATTTGGGGAAAAGCATTCAGACATGGCCAAATTATTTTGGGTATCCTGTAACAAGAAAATATTTGTCCTCTGTTCCTCAACTCGAGGGGTAAGACAGTCAACTTCCAAAGTCATTTTTTATACATACTGCATGCATAGGAAATTACTTTCTTTACACCTAACAAGTACCATGGATTGTAAATGTATACACACATGCACACATGCAAATACAAGAATAATATAGCTCAGATAAGAAAACACATACAAATACCCAATGAGGAATAATTAGATTAATATTTTCTTTTTAAAGGGGGTTAGTTCTAACTCATTACTGCCAAGTTAGAAAACCACTATGTTCTTCCAAGCAAATCCCATGCCTTTTTATGGAAATCTCTTGTGCCCTGCACTCCCAACACAGCAGCAGAAAATTTCTCACTCTGGTTAAGATTCCCTGACAAATACGGAGGACAAGAATAAACATTACACTATGTTTACATTTTAAGTCAATCTTGAATCCCTAACACTATGGTCCAAGTTATAGCATAACAATTTTTTCACTCTTTGAACTTCAGCAAAACTACCTCTAAATTTCATAAAATAACTTGATTTCCTTGTGATGCAAACAGACCCCAAGTTTGTTGTTTCTGCTTTTAAATATTTAAACTAAATAAAAGATGAAATAGTTTCTCCTGCACAACTAAGCCTATGAAACAAAATTCATTAAAGGAAATTTAGTTGTGAGAAGAAATTTTGGAGAGAAAATTTTTTTTTACCTTAAGGAACACTGAAGCTTCTTAACAAGCAGTTATATTGTTGGTTATATTTAAATATTTACAGAAGCTGTGAATATTTTAAATCTGACAACTGACCACCACGTGTTGGGGATGGGTGGGGATGGTGGTGAGTAAACATGGAAATGATGGTAAGCCTTAACTTTCTAAAATAAAGAACAACGTTCCTCATAGTACATCATAAAGGAAAGCCAACTGTCTGTAACATGAAATCACATTTATCTCATTGAGAGAATATCTTCCTTGATACCGTCTCCTCTTGTGCTTCTCAAGACTAGTACTTTGGGGGCAGGACGTATATAGGGATGAAGTGATCAGACACAATGTACTTATAAATGAAGTTTATAAATTAGTCTTCACATTCTACTCAGGTACACTCAAGCCCAACAGCACTTCTTACCCCACTCCTTCCCAAATGAAAGGAGATAAGCTCCTGTAAATAGAAGAGACCAGCAGGGATTCTCAAAAAGAGCAAAACAATTAATCACAGATTTGAGGAAAACAACTTGACAGAGGAAAGAAACTCAACAGACAGAAGGAAAGAGTCAAGAGGGTCTATAAAACATTGTAAAATACACGTAATATCCTTAAAGAAACCTGTGAAGTTATTAAATCTATGTAAAAGACACACTGGAGATCTACAAAATAAAAATATGACCATCAAAAAAAAGTTCAGCAGATGGCTGAAGAGGAAAATGGATATAGCTGAAAAAAGCAAGTTAGTGAACCAATATACTGAACTCATCCAAAGAGAGCAGAACAAAAGGATGGGGAGATGGAAAGTATGAAAGAGGTAAGAAAGGAAAAACCTCAAAGTTCTACCAGCTATCTGACAGGAAGTATAGAAACAGAACAGAAAGAAGAACCCAAGAACTAGCAGCACACTTCCAAAGGTAAATCAAGAAAGTCAGGAATATTCAGATTTAAAGTGCCCAATGAATGCCAACAGCAAAACCACAGCATCAGAGCTATGATCATCATCAACAAAGAGTCACAACTGAACATACTGTAGCTGAAATTTCAAGCCACTGAAAGTGAAGACAAAATCCTAAAAAGCTTCTAGAGAAAAACATACTCCTCTCCCCTTGAATATGGGCAGATTTAATAAAATACAGCAAAAGTGGTGTTGTCTGACTTCTGAAGCTAGAAAGGGTGCCAGAGTTTCCTCCTTGATCTCTATCTGGAGCCATGCCTTTGGGCCCAGGCTGCAAGGCTGCCCTGAAGCTGCCACTTTGGAGAGACCACAGAGTCGCGGGAGGAGCCCCAGCTGTGGGTCCTCCTAGATCTGTGAATAAAGAAGATGATCCCAGACAGCCACCATTTGACCGCAACACCCAGAGGAGAGGTCTTAGGCCAGATCTACCTAGCTAAGTCACTCCCTAATTCCATACTCAAGAAACCATGAGCAATAATACATGGTTATTGTTTTAAGCCACTACATTTTGAATGGTTTGATAACTAAAAACAGAGGGAAAAAAGGAAAAAAGAAAGGAACAAAGAACATATGGATAAATTGAAAATAATGGATCATCTAAATATCACTAATTACATTAGTAAATATTCAATAGGAAAAATGAAAATTAAAATACAAGGCGAAGTATATATAGCAAAAGTTGACAGAACTAAAGGGAAAACTAGTCAAATACACAACCATGATTAGATTTTAACATAACTCAGTAACTGATTGAAAAGGAAAATAAAATCAGTAAAGATATGTAGAAGATTTGACCAAATAAGGAATCAGCTTCAGCCAACAGACACGTATAGAACACTACACAGAACAACTGCAAACTACACATTTTTCTAAATTGCATATGGATCATTTATTAGAACAGACCATACTGGACCATAAATCAGGTCTTGACAAATTTCAAAGGACTGAAATCATACAAACTATACACTCTAACCATAATGCAATTAAAGTAGGAACCAATACAAAAATACAACACAATTTCAAAATGTCTGTAAGTTACATGACACAATTCTAAATAATACATGGGTCAAAGAAGAAATCAAGATGGAAAGTAAGCAATCAGAACTAATTGATAATAAAATACATATTAAAAATTACTGGAGTTCGTACTTCAACACAAAAAAGGAAAATGATTCAAGAAATAGAAAGGTGTAAGAACAAGAAATATGTCAAGCAAAAAAATCAGTAAAAATTGTAGTAAGGTATCTAATTATCACTGCAAAATATGTACAAAAACCTGGAAATAAAACTGTGATTATCTCAACCTTTTGGTTTGGGAGGAGATGGGAAAGAAGGCATGTTAAAGGTTTTCTCTTCTTGGGAAAATGATAAAGATACTGAATCTCTCTTTTTCTATACACTGAAAAAATATAAATCTAAACATGCAAAAAATGTAATGTCAACAACTAAATCACATACAACTTAAAAAATCACTAAAGGAAAAACAAGCAAAGAAACTTGACTGATTCAACCAGAGTTAGAAAATGAAAAATAACAGGAAAGAAAGGTAAAGAAAAGATAACAGGAATAAGACAAAATAGATCAGTAGTCCCAATAAAAAGAAATCTTCCTAAATCCTAATTTTGCAAACCACAAATGATGAAAGCTTCTTCTATGAAGACTATGATGACAAACTTAGAAAATATACTTAACTTACACGCAGTAAATCTTATAACGTTATATGAATAGCTGATTTTGTCTTTTCCTGTTTTAAATACTGAAGTCACCATTTAACAACTGAATGCCTGAACTACAGTAAGTGTTTATTTTGTGGCATTTCACTCTAAAAACATCTCTAGATATGGTCATCAATTCCTTTGAACTCTATGCTCACAAAACAGTCCGTTCCATTTCCGGATAACCTAATTGTCAGAATGTTCTTTACATTGCTGTTTCTTTGTAGTGGCCATTTATTGGGTCTCTGCCTCTGATGCAAACACAATAAAGAGAATTCCTCTTCCAGTCTATGCTCCTTGAAATATCTGAAGAGAGTTATTCTCCCTGCCAAATCCGCTTTTTCAATAAGCAGTCCTATTTCATATTTCAAAGGACAGTTTCGAATTCTGTAATCATTCTGTCTCCTCTGCAAAAGCTTTATGTTTTACACTCTCTTAAAATAAAAGTAATATATACTAATTAGTACTATTGGTAGGCATCATGAAAAGGCTATAAAAAAAGAGCAGTCACTATATCCCCTTAACTTACATCAAACTTCTCTCTTTCTTTGAGTGTTCTCCATACTTCTAAGATATTTATACTCCTATGTCCTGGTTTTTAAGTTTTAGATATTGCTATTATGGTAGATAAGAATTTTAGCTCTTAAATAACAAACAAAGCAACATAGTATATTAAGATTACATTTCCTTTTTTGTATAACTTGTTATCCTGGAATTGTCTACCAACATATTTTCCACCCAAACTTGCCAGATAATCTATCAATTTCACTCCCTTCTCCCCCCTCCCCCCCCCCCCCAAATCCATCCTGGAGCTTGCTTTCCAAGCCTGCAGATGTCTGTCAAACTTTCTTATGTATTGGTGTGCTTCAGAGTGCCTATCCACAGAGGTTACCACTACTATTTCTACTGCTCCTCCAGAAAATAAGGAATTTGTCCCCATAAGTCAACATCTTCTCTAAGCACACTGTTTAAATCAACTGAACAGTGTGAATATGAACTATAGGGCTGATGGTAATATTTTTTTAAAAGAGAAAGAAAGAAAACACTAAATTATAGATCATTTTCAGTATTGTGCCACCACCTTTTGGTACAAGTATCCAAAACGTAAAAAATAAAAACAAAAACAAAAAAATAAAACCCCCACCTTTTAAAAGCACGAGATTTCCACAGTTTTTTAAGTTCTTACATTTCCTTGCTAAATGACACTTCCTATTTCTTTATATATCAAAAAGGAACACAAATTCTACCCTTTTAAAAGAAATTCACCCATCAATTATCCCCAAATTTTTACTAAAACCTTTAGTAAATTATGACTGAGGCAGTTATCCCGTTCATTGTACTCTTGACATTCTCTAAGAATTCAGGTAAAGGATTAAAATATTTAATCCAACCATCTTACTTTTTCAGGAGTAAAATTTTTGGCAAATTTGGCAAGTGGTCTTGAAAGGCTTATTATACTATTATGACACATGCAATAATCTACCATTTAAGGAAATTATTCCTTAGAATTATGTTAGTGAGTACATTTTTCTTTTATAATATAATCTCTGTAGCAACTGTAGTTACATCTCCTTTTTCACACTTATTGTTTATTATGGCCTCTTTTGATTATGGCCTCTTTCTTTTGATCAATCTTACCAGATTTGTTAATTCTTTTAGTCTTTTTCTAAGAATCATCTTTGGCTTTGTTGATCCTTCATTGCTGACTTGTTTTTTATTTCTTTATTTCTACTTTTGTGTCTAATTATTATTTCCTTCTTTTCTTTATTCTGTCCTTTTACTAATTTAGATTGAATGCCTGGCTCTTTAATTTTCAGCCTTTCTTCTTTTCCAAGGAATACCTCAGACTCTCCATCAGGGATCTCTTTCCTTCTACCTAAAGTGTATCTTTTTGAATTTGTCATAGTGATATTCTACTGGTGATAAAATCTCTGTTTTAATTTTTCTGAAAACTTTATGTTTTCAGAAAATATACTAGAAAGATACTTTAGCTTTAACAGTTTAAATAGTTAAAACAGTTTAATAGCACACTGTAGTTATTCTTTTCTTTTGATTTCAAGTTTCAATTTCTCCTTTCAATAAACCACTCTGATAGATCTTTTCAAGGTAATCTGTCTTTTCCCTCTGGCTATTTTTAAGGTTCCTGATTATGTGCAAATTTAACTATGAAGTGTTTAGGTTTCGTTTTTTTCTCTCCTGTTTAGGATTTATTTGACTTCTTGAATTTGTGCATTTTTGCGATTTTAGGAATTCTCAATTATAAACTCCTCAAATATTATTTCTACTTGACTTTTCTTCACATCTATATTCTGCTTTGATAGCTGTTAGATCTTCTCATGCTCTTCTTGCTCTACTAGGCTGATGCGATGAGACTCTACTTTTTTTTCTCTCTCACCTGACAGTAGAAAGGGACAGTCAAGGGCTGGTTTGAGAGAGCTAAGTTCTTACATCTTGTTCCTTTGTCATCCTTAAAGTATTGCCCTCTTCCACATAGCTAAAAATAGTTCATCACCATGTCCACATTCCAGTCTATGGGAAGGAAGCAGGAGGAAGGAAATGGCATTTCTCTTTCCTCTTATAGGCATAAACCATAAGGCTAAAACCTATGCACACATAACTTCCACGTGCATCCAAATTGCTGAAACTTTGACACGTAGTCAAACCTCACTATCAGAAAGGCAGTGAAATGGAAGCTGTAGCTGGACAGCCAAGCATCCAACTAATACAGTTATTGCTTAGAAGGAGAAAGAAATCAAGGAAATCTCACAATTTCTGCCCCAATTTTCTAACTCTCATTTCTTCTCTTACATATTGTTCGTCCGTGTCTCTCTATTTTGGTTAATTTATTTTTCAGGTCATCTTCCAGCTCACGAATTCTCTAGTCTAATCTATTGTTAAATCTATCTATTGAATTTTAAAATTTATATTTTTCATTTCCAGAAGTTTTTTATTTTTTTGTCAAAGCTATTGGTAATTGTTCATAGTCTCATTCTCTTTCTCATAGCATTAGGGTGAAATGTGTAAAGTCTGAACTTAGGATCCATACTGCCTGACTAGAATTCTGCTCTATCAATTACTAACTTCTGACTATAACTTTTCCTCCTAATCGCTGAATATTGGGAACGCCTCTATTAAATAGAAGACAGGACAATATCACATTATCCAAAAATATTCCCTACTTTGTGCCTTTGAGCAGGACATGTGCTCCATGAGTTGTTTACAAAAAACAAAACAAAACAAAACAAAAACAACAGTGAATGCCTATCCTCTTTTAGCAACAGAGTAAATCATCAAAAAGTACATCAAAGTGGACTGCTTTTTATACATAGTACAATCTGCTTAGTAAGATGAATATTCTTCAGCAACTCTTACCATCATATGCAAATAAAACATTTGTAAACCATGAAGAAAAATTTATAAGCAGTGACTAATACTTTCTATGTTGGCAAAAAATTTTTTTCTTAAAAGATAAGGCTTACTAAATTAAGTTTACTAATCTAGCTAAGTATATCAATTCTAGAATCCTGACAGATACATTTCCATAAATAGAGGTATTGACTCTAACATTATTCCCTTAAGAACACTGCCACATAAATTATATAATCATAATTTAAAAATTTAAGACTAACACTAAAGCAAGCCGTAGCTAATGAAAAAGTATGAATTTAAAATAACTTCTAGAATGGATAAAGAAGATGTGGCACATATATACCATGAAATATTACTCAGCCATAAAAAGGAATGAAATGGAGCTATATGTAATGAGGTGGATAGACCTAGAGTCTGTCATACGGAGTGAAGTAAGCCAGAAAGAGAAAAACAAATCCTGTATGCTAACTCATATATACAGAATCTTAAAAAAAAAAAAAAAAAAAAAGGTACTGATGAACCATAAGGATGCAGATGCAGAGAATGGACTGGAGGACACGTGGTTGGGGGCAGGGCGGGGGGGCAAAGGGGAAGCTGGGATGAAGTAAGAGAGTAGCATAGACATATATAGACTACCAACTGTAAAATAGATAGCTAGTGGGAAGCTGCTGTGTAACAAAGAGAGATCAACTCGATGATGGGTGGTGCCTTAGAGGGCCAGGACAGGAAGAGTTGGGAGGGAGTTGCTGGAGAGAGGGGATATAGGGATATATGTATAAATACAGCTGATTCACTTTGGTGTACCTCAAAAGCTGGTTAAAAAGTGTAAAGCAATTATATTCCAATAAAGAGCTTAAAAAAATAATTTCTAAAGCAAAACAGCATACCTATCACAAATTTCTGAAATCTTTATTCTTAAAGACTAATTCACTTCTTATAACCAACTGAAATGCTGTGATCTTTCCTGGAAGAAAACGTAAAATGATATGACCAATAGCAACTAATGTCTATTTAGCATTTTATTACATACAAAACTCTTTCCTTTATATTTTTTAGTTCACCAAAATCAAAACTGTATATGATTTTCCCCACTATAAAAATAAGGAAACCATCCAAAGTTTAACCTGAGTTAAAAGACTTAGGTGCAAAGTAGGAGATTAGATTAGACTATCCTGATATTAAATGCCATTCTCTTTTCAATATATTATGCTTTGTTACATAACAATAACACAACAATATTAATAGCATACATTTACTGAGAGCTTACCACAAGCCAGCACTGCTGGGAGAAATCCTCACAAAAATCTCATGAGGCAGGTACTAGTAATTCACCCAAACCACACATCTAGGAAGAATCCACAACTCAAACTTTGGCAGCCTGGTTCCCTAGTTCACACTCTAACATGCTGCTAACTTGCCTCTACTCATATATGTGCACAAAAACTTCAATACACATAGAATACTTTTGGAAGGAAACTGAGGAATAGATAATTTGAGGGGAAAAAAAAGGAAAAAAAAACCACAAACTTTTATGCGAATTGTGTATATAGGAACAAAGGAATGAGAAACTGGAGCAGGGAGTCCAGTTAGGAGGGCAAGGAATGGGGCTGGGACTTGAGTCACAGAGAGGGTTAGTCTTAAAGTAAGGGACACAGTTCAGGAACATTGCTGTGAACACCAAGTGAGATGATGTATATATAGCACTGAGCACAGCTCCTAGCTAAAAAACAACTACTACTACTGCTATCACTGCTTTACTGCTATAATTAGAGTGTTACTGGTATCAATATTTTGAGAATTATGGAAAGGTAACATAAGGCAAGAGTGGATACTACTCTCAGATTAGGAACCCCAATTCAGGAGGCAGCATAATAAAATGTATTGATTCTGAACCTTATTGAATTGAAAGATCATTAGTTTTTTGAAAACCATAAACACATAGGGAGAAGTGGAGACCAAGGAACCCAAACTAACAACCCTGACTGAAAGGAACCCCTAGCATATCTGGATCCCTGTGTAAGCCTGGACAAGTTATTTGTTAATATGCGATTTCTCTGTTAACAAAACAAAGCTGGATTAAGATACCTCACTGGTTCCTGATAATTAAATAATATAACATATTTTAGGTACATATAACATTCTTAAAACATGGGAGAAGTTAAATGCTTTCCCCTCCTAAATGAAAACAGAGGATCAACATTTTGGTTTGATGAAAACATTGCCACATTAGAAAACTACTGCTAGACTCTTAGTTCATTAATATGTTAGCTTTAAGAACTTCAAATCTATCTTAGCATGGCCTGATGGTCATGAGTTTCTGACTCTCAAAAACTCTGAAGGTTCCCATTACCAGAAATTACTGGCTTTGTGACAAGAAATAATACAGGCATAGATACCTCTGTCTTTAAAACATCCTGCTGAGGACAATTTTAGTCCTAATCAACTTCTTAATATTTGAGATGAGAGGAGGTCAGAAAAACATAATAAGAAAATTATTTAAAGCTCGCTTTCATGAGACAAATCAAGTTGATCAAGTCTAAAAATTGGCCATTAAATGAGAATTAAACAATCAGGGATCTTGGATTTTGTGCCTAACGCTAAGAAATATATAAAAAAGTGACTACTGACTTATAGAATTTCTAGGATTTATTTTGAAGAAGAATAACACTGGGTGAGAGATTTTTTCCCCCCATAATGGAACCAAATGGAGATTCTATAAATGGGAGATCTTAATTTAGCAATTAAGAGTTACGAATTGCTGACCACATATGTTAATAAATGGATTTCTTGATAAGAATCAGTTCCAAACATTCCTTTTTTGTATGGCCATCAACCCTAGTAAACTAAGCTACCATAACTTTATACCTAGATTACTGCAATAGCCTTTCATCAGTTCCCTTCACATCCAACTCCCCGCCCCCTACCACTCCAATTTTTTTCCACAGTGAAACTAGAATGATCTTTATAAAAAAGATATATTTAATCATGTTAATGACCCTCCTCCCAAATACCCCCAGTTAAGATACTTCAGTGATTTTCCACTACCCTTAAGGATAAAAAAAGCCCAAAAATGTTGACATGGCCTACAAGAGTCTGAACAGTTTGGTCCCTAATTCCCACTCTAGCTTCATTTCACAATGCGCGCCCTCTTGTTTTCAATGCTCCAGCCAAACTGGCTTTATTCCATTTTCTCCACTGTGCCATGCTTTCTCCTGCCAGACACAGGTCAGTCGGTAAAGTGTTCTGAAGAAAAATAAAGCAGGAAAGGGAGTAGAGGGAGTTCACAGGGCATGAAGATTTGTAGTTTGAAAAAAAAAGTGATACTCAAGTAAAGACCTAAAGGCAATGGTAAGGTAGACAACAGAGTCATGCAGACATCTAAAGGAAATGGAAAAGCCTTGAGATGCCTGGTGACTTCTATAAAGAGAAAGGAGGGCACCCTAATTGGAGGGCAGCAATGAGATGATTAGTAGGAGATAAGGTAAGTGATGAAACAGACAGCTAAATATGAACTTTTAGGCCACAGTAAGGACTTTGGCTTTCACTTGGTATGAGATGGGAACTCACTGGATGGTTCTGATCAAAGGATGACAAGTTCCCACTGAACTTTTAGAAAGCTCTCTCAAGCTGTTGTGTGGTGAAAGGAAGGAGGATGACAATGGCAGAGTCAGGGAGAACTATTTGGAGGCAAATGAAACCCAAAGGATGGCAACATGGACCAAAGTAGCGGCAGGGAAAGTGGTAAGAATTAGTTATCTTCCAGATATATTTAAAGATAGGGCCAAAAGGAGTGACGAGCTGGGGGAAAAAAGGCTACTAAATAATAAACAGAAGACAGACGCCACGGAGAGAACATCAAGCAGGATAAATACCAAAAAATCTACACCTAGGAATATATTCAAACTGCAGAAAATCAAAAACAAAGAGAAAATGTTGAAAGAAGCCAGAGAGTAAAAAAACACCGAACTTCTAGAGGAGCAAGGATGAGAATTCCATGAGACTTCTCTTCAGAAATTATACAAAAATAAGAGAATGAAGTGAAATATTTAAAGTGTTGAAAGAAAAAAACCCACCAAGCTACAATTCTGCAAATTCAGCAAAATTATCCTTCAAATGACAGAGAAATACAGACTTTCTCAAACAAAAATTCAGGGGAATTTGTTGCCATAGATCTGCCCTGTAAGAAATGTTAAAAAAAGTTCTTTAAAAGAAGAGAAATGATTTAAGCCAGAAACTTGGACCTAAATATGAATATATGAAGGTAAAATAAAATCTTTTATTTTTCTTACTCTTAACTGATCTAACAGACAACTTTAAATAATAACAATAATGTATTAGATGATTATAGCTTATGGATAAGTGAAATGAATGACAGCAATGTTATAAGGGATTTTAGGAATTGCTAACTCTGTTATAAAGTACTTATATTATCTGGAAGTGGTATAGTGTTATATGACACTGGGCTTGGATTACTTGTAAGTGTACATTTCAAATTCAACTGCAACCACTAAAAAAAAAGTATAATTGATGTGATAAGAGAAGAGAAAAAAATGAAATCATATAAAATGCTTAATTTAAACCAGAAGGCAGCAGAAAAAGAGTAGAAGACAAAAAGGAAACAAGGGCAATGAAGAGAAAACAGTTAACAGCTATGGTAGCTATTAATCCAACTACATTAAAAATCACCAGTCAAAAATGAAAAGTCTAAATATACCAATGAAAAGAAAGAGACTGTCAGAGTGGATCAAGAAATGCACTTTGAATGTAAAGACACAGATTAAAAGTAAAGGGATGGAGCAAGATATGCTAATACTAATGTTAATCAAAAGAAAGCTGGAGCCCAATGTTCACTGCAGCACTATTTACAATAGCCAGGCCATGGAAGCAACCTAAATGTCCATCAGCAGAGGAACGGATAAAGAAGATGTGGTACAGGGACTTTCTAGGTGGTACAGTGGTTAAGAATCTGCCTGCCAATGCAGGGGGACACAGGTTCGATCCCTGCTCCAGCAAGATCCCACATGCTGCGCAGCCACTAAGCCTGTGCGCCACAGCTATTGAGGCCGTGTGCCACAAATACTGAAGCCCACGCACCTAGAGCCCATGCTCTGCTACAAGAGAAGCCACCACAATGAGAAGCCCACGCACCACAACAAAAAGTAGCCCCCGCTTACCGCAACTAGAGAAAGCCTGTGTGCAACGAAGATCCAATGCAGCCAACAAATAAATTTTTTTTTAAAAAAGATGTGGTATATATATACAATGGACTACTACCTAGCCATAAAGAATGAAATTTTGCCATTTGCAACAAGCATGGACTCATACTGAATGAAGTAAGTCAGACAGAGGAAGATAAATATCATATATCACTTATATGTGGAACCTAAAAAAAAGGGTACAGATGAACTTATCCACAAAACAGAAATAGAGTTGCAGATGTAGAAAATAAACTTATTGTTACCAGAGGGTCACAGGGGGAGGGATAAATTGGAAGATTGGGATTGACATACACTACTATTAATAAAATAGATAACTAATAAAGACCTACTGTATAACACAGGGTACTCTACTCAATACTCTGTAATGACCTACATGGGAATATAATCTAAAAAAGAGTGGATATATGTATATGTATAACAGATTCACTTTACTGTACACCTGAGACTAATGCAACATTGTAAATCAATTATACCACAATAAAACTTAAAAAAAAAAAGAAGAAAGCTGGAGTACCTATATTAATTTCAAACAAAGCTGATTTCAGAGCAAGGAAAATTATCAGGGATAAAGAGGGGAATGTATAATGTACATACATAACGTATATAAGTATGTATAACGATAAAGGGGTCAATTCTCCAAGAAGACATAACAATCCTTGATACGTATGTGCCTAACAACAGAGTGTCAAAATACATGAGGCAAAAACTGACAGAACAAAAAGGAAAAAGAGATGAATCTACCATTAACCTGGAGACTCCAACACCCCTTTATCAGTAATTGACAGATACAGCAGGCAGAAAATCAGGAAGGACACAGCTGAACTGAACAATACCACCAATCAATTGGATCTAACTGATATTGATACTTTTACGCTACTTCATGAACAACAAAGTATATATTATTTCTAAGGGTATAGGGAACATTTAAAAAGAGAGACCATAATCTGGACTATAAATAAGTCTCAATAAATTTAAGGAAATTTAAATCATAAAGTACGTTTTCTGATCACGGTGGAATCAATAACAGAAAGACATCAAAAAAATCCCCCAATATCTGGAAACTGTAATAACATACCTCTAAATAATTCTTGTTTCAAGGAAGAAATCAGAAGGGAAATTATTAGTATTTTGAACAGAAGGAAAATAAAACATATCAAAATTTGTAGAATAAGAGCCCAGAAATAAACCTTTATATAAATGGTAAAATGATTTTTGACAAGGGTACTGATACCATTCAATGAGGAAAGAATAGTCTTTTCAACATATGGTATTGGGAAAACTGGATATTCACATGCAAAAGAATTAAGTTGGACCCTGACCTTACGCTATATACAAAAATTAATCCAAAATGGATCAAAGACCTAAACGTAAGAGCAAAACTATAAAACTCTTAGAAGAAAACATAGGGAAAAGTTTCATGACATTGGATTTGGCAATGATTTCTTGGATATGAAAGAAAAAGTACAGATAACAAAAGCAAAAACAGATGAATTGGACTACATCAAAATTTAAAACTTCTGTGCATCAAAGGACACAACCAATGGTGTAAAATGGCAAAGATGGAATGGCAGAAAGTATTTGTAAATCATATATCTGATAAGAGGTTAATATTCAAAATAAAAAAACAGCTAAAAACAACAACAAAACCCAAACAAAATGAGTGAAGGACTTGAACAGACACTTCTCCAAAGAAGATGCACAAATGGCCAATAAGCACGTGAAAAGATACTCAGCATCTCTAATCATTAGGGAAATGTAAATCAATACCACTTTACATCCATTAGAATGGCTATTATGGAAACAAAACAAAACAAATGAAGAAACCAGAAAATAACAAGTGCTGGTGAGAATGTGGAGAAATTAGAACCTTTGTGCATTGCTGGTGGGGATGTGGAAAAAGGTATGACAATTCTTCAAAAAAATTAAAAATATGATTACCATATAATCCAGCAATTCTACTTCTGGGTATACACCCAAGAGAGCTGAAAGCAGGGATTTAACCACATAATTGTTGTACACCCATGTTCATAGCAGCATTATTCACAACAGGCCAAAAGTGTAAGCAACCCATGTGTCCATCAACAGATGACTAGATAAACAAAATGCAGTATGTACATAGAATGGAATCTTATTCTGAGGACATAATAAGTGAAATAAGTCAGTCACAAAAGGACAAGTACTGTATGATTCCACATATATGAAGTACCTACAGCAGTTAATCAAATTCATAGACAGAAAGTAGGATGGTGGCTTCCAGGAGCTGGGAGATTGGGAGTTAGTATTTAATGGAGTTTCAGTTTCGGAAGATGTTCTGGAGATGGATGGTGTTAACAGTTTCAAAAAATGTAAATGTACTTAATGCCGCTAAACTGTACACTTAAAAATGGTTACAATGGTAAATTTTATGTTGTTTATTTTATCACAATTTTTAAAATAATGTAATTCACCACGCTAACTTAAAGTAAATCATAGGTAGAGGTGCCAGCAAAGGAAGACCAGACGCAGCAGCCAGTAAGGTAAGGGGAAAACCAAATATGTAGTTTCTTGGAACAAAGAGAAGAAAATATTTCAAAGAAAAAGAAGTGATCAACTGTTAAATGCTGCCAACAAGCCAAGTTAAGATGAAGACTGAGAACTGACCACTGGAGGTCACTGGAGACTTGATGAACTCATTTCAGTGGAATAACCTAGGGCCAAAAGACTGACTGGGTTCAAGAAAGACTTGGAGATGACAAACTGGAAATAGCATTAGATGATTGTTTTCTAAGGAGTTTACTTAAAGAATAGAGAAATGGGGTGGTCACTACAACAAGGGAAAGAGGATTTGGGTTCAAAAGAGTTTTTTCATTTATACTATTTTTACAGTAGGTAGGAGTTCAGTACATCAGACATTTAAGCTATTTAGTAAATGTTTGTCCAGAATGAACTATTCTCAAGACTAGGTTTACTGCTTGACACTGGAGGGTAAAGAGCTGCAATTTTGAATCTTGCTTCCCTCCACCTCCCAAACGTATGTTATCATCTTTTCCCAAGGTCATTAAAATTTTTAAATAAAACTATCATATATTGCAATAAATGTACAATAATTTAACATCTTTTTGTTGGGTATGTCCAAACATTCTGTTATAATGGATAAATGATACTACAATGAATCTGTGCATACATTTTATCCAGAGTTACTGTTTTTCCTTTGGGTTACATTTTCAGGCGGATCATTACTAGATTTAAGGTTAGGAACTTTTTGAAGCTTCTTCGTGGAGATTAATAGTTTTATCAATTTTCGGGACTTCCCTGGTGGTCCAGTGGTAAAGAATCTGCCTTCCAATGCAGGGGATGTAGGTTCGATCCCTGGTCAGGGAACTAAGATCCCACATGCCACGGGGCAACTGAACCCTCACACCTCAACTACAGAGCCCGTGTGCCACAAACTACAGAGCCCATGCACTGTGCAGCCTGCACGCCACAACTGGAGAGAGGAAACCTGCACGCCACAACTAGAGAGAAGCTCACACACACAGCGAAGAGTCTGCACTATGCAACAAAGATCCCATGTGCCACAATTAAGACCTGACACAGCCTAAATAAATAATAAATAAAATATTTCTTAAAATAGTTTTATCAATTTTCATTCCCATATCAAGATTACGTGGGTCTTGGGAATTCCCTAGCAGTCCAGTGGATAGGACTCCACGCTTCCCCTGCAGGGGGTATGGGTTTGATCCCTGGTCTGCGAACTAATATCCCACATGCCGCAACACGGACAAAACAAAACAAAACAAAACACAAATAAAAGTAGGTCCCATTTTACCACATTCCTAATAGCAGAGTTTCAAGTTAAATTTGCTTATTACAATTTAAATGTTCTTATTTTGTTAACTGCATCATCAACAATGTTTTATCCTGCTTTAGTTTAAATTTCTTTGATTAACTGGTGAGGTTAAACTGTTTCCCAAATATTTATCAGTCACATCTTTTTTTCTTTTGCAAACTGCCTATTCTTCTCTCGTTTGTTTTGAAAAAAGTTATTTTTCCTGTCTACTATGTCTCTTAAGGACAGTCACTCTTTTGATTATTGTAAGTTTTCCCTGCAGGTGTTATTTACTTTTGTCTATTTTATCATATTCAAGTTAATTTTTGTTAATTATGCTAAATCTATATTTTCCTTTGTCATTTTCCCTTTTCATAATTTGGTCTATAACTACCAAGGAGTGGGTATCAATGGATTAAAGCAAAAGACTGGGTTTAGGAATGAAAGTTCTGTTGTAAGTTAGACAGTGTCTTGTACTATTAATATCTGGTTTATTATCTGGTCTCCATTTAAATGAATGTTTATAAATGTGCAATAAATAAAGTATATAATAAAATCTGGTAGGAGCAACTAGAAAAACAGGACTTGGATTCAGAACACCTGTAATTAGGTGCTGGCTCTACCACTTATCAGCTAGAAGACTTTGGACTTCGTAACGTCACTCAACTCTCATGATCTATAAATAATAATATTTTTGAGAGCTTACTATGTGCCAAGCATGACTCACTCCATTTGTCTTTCTCCCTCTTAGTCTTGCCACTTCTTCCTCTCTGTATAACACAAATACCTTGGTTTATATCCCTTATGGTGCTATGTCATACCCTCTTCTTCTTTCTCTATCCAAATCCTTCAAGCCCTTCAGGGTGCATTTCAATCCCCAACTTCAAAGTTATATCCATTAACCCATGCCTGTAGCCTTCTTTACCTGACCTCTCATTACTTCTTCTATAAAAACTACTTAGTCTCTAGTTATATTTTCTTTTGTTGAGATATAATTCACATACCCTAAAATTTACCATTTTAAAGTATATAATTCAGTGGTTTAAACTACATTCACAAGGTTGCACAACAATCACCACCATCTAATTCCAGAACATTTTTACCATTCTAAAAAGAAACCCCCATATCCATTAGCAGTCACTTCCCCATTTCCCCCTCCCCCAGCCTCTGGCAACCACTAATCTACTTCTGTCTCTATGGATTTGACTATTCTAGTCGTATCTACAAAGGAAGTAACAGAATATGTGACCTTCTGTGTTTGGCTTCTTTCACTTACAATGTTTTTCAAGGTTCATCCATGCTGTAGCATGTACCAGTACTCCACTTCTTTTTACGGCTGAATATTCCACTGTATGGCTATTCCACATTTTGTTTATCCATTAAATGGATATTTGTGTTGTTTCCACTTTTTGGCTGTTATGACCAATAACGTTATGAACATAGTGCACAAGTTTTTAAATGAACCTGTTTACAACTCTCTTGGGTATATACCCAGAAGGGAACTGCTTGGGTCATATGGTAACTCTATGTTTAACTTATTGAGGAACTGCCAAACCGTTTTCTACAGTGGCTGTACCATTTTACATTCTCACCACATACTTGTCAACAGTTGTTACTGCCCATTTTTTTATTACAGCTATCCTAGTGGGTGTGAAATGGTATCTCACTGTGGTTTTGATTTGCATTCCCTAATGTCTCTGGTTATATTTTATTTTGTGTGACATATTCCTCTAATTCATAGTTGGCAAGCTTTTTCTGTAAAGGGCCAGACAGTAATGTTTTAAGCTTTGAGGGCCACGTATGGTCTGTGTTACATATTTTCCTCTGTTTTTTTAGACAACAAAAGCAAAAGCCATCCTTAGCTTGAGGGCCATACAAAAATGGGCCTCAGACTATAGTTTGGCAACCTCTACTCAGATTGTTTCATAATTAGCCTGGCCTTCCCTATCAATGTTGAAAGCAAGGTAAGGACTATTTTATATTCCTTCATAGTGATTTACACAGAGCCCGTAAATAAAAAGCAGTGGTTTTAAAAATACCTGAACTGAACTTCTTGCACAAAGAATGTCCCCAATTTAAAAATTACATATATTTTCCCATAGATATTTTCACAATATAAATAAAGCATGCTAGTTTTTAAAATGACTACTAAAAGTAAAACATGATTTTTCTTTTGAAATTGGGTAGCTTGACTAAGAATATCCTAAGAATTAGAGAGAAAAAATTTTATAATGCCCCTCAAATCAAAATTATATGTAAAGACAATTAACTTATTAAAATAACTTTCTAGCACCAAATGTATTTTAAGGGCATACTTCTGACTCAATTCTAAATCCTAAAACTACAAATAAGATTAAAATTATAGTAATATACTATGGCAGAACTTGGTATCTGTTCCTCTAACTTGATTACCAGCCAAAAAACAAACAAACAAACACAAAACAAAAGGTATATACTTCTGGAAAATGTGAAAATCCAGCAATTTCAACAATTTGAGTTTTACATTCTATAAATTATAGGTTGATCACAAAGAAGGAATTGATTCTACATAGAAACTCTTGGACAAAGAATGAAAACTAATGTATCAGAGAGCAGACAACTAGCTATTTATCTCTGGAAGTCACTGAACTTCTTTCAAGTCCAGATTTCTCATCTTTAAAAGCAGGAGTGGTTCCATCTGTCCCTACCTTTTCCACAGAATTGTGAAGATCAAATAAGACAAAGTTTATAAAATTTTATAAAAAGCGCCCTACAAATAATGTGACTCATATATTGTTAGAAGAATTCTAAGCCAAAGCCAAGTTTTCACTATTAAAATAAGTATAGGGTTTCCTAGGTGGCGCAATGATTAAGAATCCACCTGCCAATGCAGGGAACACGGGTTCGAGCCCTGCACCAGGAAGATCCCACATGCTGCGGAGCAACTAAGCCCGTGCACCACAACTATTGAGCCTGCGCTTTAGAGCCCGTGAGCCACAACTATTGAGCCCATGTGCTGCAACTACTGAAGCCCACGTGCCTAGAGCCCATGCTCCACAACAAGAGAAGCGATGGCAATGAGGAGCCCGCGCACCACAATAAAGAGTAGCCCCTACTCACCGCAACTAAAGAAAGCCCACGCACAGCAAAAAAAAAAAAAAAAAAAGACCCAACACAGCCAATAAAATAAATAATTAATTTTAAAAAATGTATAAACGAGTTCTCTGGGTCTTTACAGGTATAACAAGTATTTTTGCTAATAGTCTGAATGACATCAATGAACACTGTGGTGATTCTTTTTTTTAAGTCTTTCTAAAAGAGGAATGGAAATCAGCACAAACTGGTTTTACATTGAGTGGCACAAGGGTTAACCAAGTGCATAAAAGCACTGAGACCAGTTCCCCAAGTCTTAGGAATCTAAGACAACATTCATACTTTTGCATCTTTAGCTTACTCTAGCCAAAAGGAATAATGTACTACATATTCCTTTAAACACTAAACTGCCTGCTAAAAATTCAATGGGAATTAAACAGTAACTTCAAAGATGAAGCCAGAATCAGCAGTAAGGTTTTGATCAACAGGAAAAAAGGAATAATAAAGCAATGATAATATCTAATATTCCATGCTAAGTACTTTATACAGACCATACCAGCTGATTTTTATGACCATAAGGTGGGGGTACTATTATTATTCATATTATAGACAAAGAAAGTGAAGTTCAGAAAAATATTTTACCAAAGCTCACAGTAATCTGCATAGCCGGGATTAGAATTCAGACATGACTCTACTGCCCACTCTTAACCTAAAGTAAGATAAACTGTGTTGATCAGTTTCTATAGCAAACCAAAAACGAAATCCAAGAAAGAGGCAAAATTTCCAAATGTATGCTTGAACTCATTTTCTTTCCATATCCTAGTACCACAAAACTGATAAAAAGTAGTTAATGACCAGAAGACCACATAACAAAACAGGGTGATGGGTGAAGGGTTGAGATACCATATCCTACATATACTCATTCTAATATTGGCTTCTATCTAATTTTTTTTAAGTTCAAAATTAAGCCTGCTTTCAGTAGGTTTTTTTCTCACAATGGCTGAATTCTTTTAAGAAAACCCATTTCAATGACTTTAAATCTACAGTCGCTGTGGTTGAAAATGCGCTAGATTATTTGCTGCAGAGGTGGAGTACATTAAATTCTTCTGGCAGAAATGATCATCAGGAAATACTTGTAACTATCCAGGTCCACCCAATTTCCATTAGCATAACCAACTAACTCTACCTCCACTTTCCCTACTCCCATTTTTATTTCTATAGTACATCAATGTAAGGTCTGGTACAATGCAAGGTCTGGTACATGTTTGCGGAAACCAATATATTACAACAGTCTCCTTGAAAATGCAATTCTGATCAAATTTCTTTAAAGTTATCGATTCTGATCAATCTTTTTAGAAAATCATATCTGAATGAATTTTATTTTTCTTTTACCTGAAGAACATAGTAGCATGGGGGAAAAAAAACCCAAATCTTGCACTTAACATCAATATGCTGAAGGGCAATGATGAAGGGTCACAAACATGGAAATATTTAAGGATATTAAGAGTTGCCAAAGAAATAACATTTAATAAAATGACTAAAATTACAAAAACAAAATGTAGTGGTATGGGAACAATCTTTAAATTGTCAAAAAAAGAAATATTTCCATGATATATGATAAAATTTCTAAGCAACCACACACACAAATACCACAAGGAAAAAAACCACAAGTAAACAGAAATTATATCACAGTTGAACAGTGATTTTGTTATATATACCTGAAAATACAATGATTATAGAGCAATTTCTATGTAGAATTAGTTCTAGATACCCAGTACACCAGCTATTTTCACTGAACAGTAGAATTCTCAATACAGTATAGACTAAAAACTGATGTTATCTACAACACTCACATTGATAAGGAGAAATTTCTCAGTATCTAGACCTATCTTAATCCTTTGCCATGTATGAAAGTGTCTGAACAGAAGCATATACAAGTTGTGAAATTTGCAAAATATTACATACAAATAAAACGACAAAATCAGCAACTCCTAACACTGCTTGAGTCTAATTTTTGGACTCACATGAGTCTCAAGGTTCTTCAAAAATAAATTACTACAATCTTTTGTTGCTATGTATAATAAACAATTTAAATAACTTCACATTAGTTAGAAGTTACCAATCAATATGAAATAAGAATTAAAATTCTCTCTACAGGCATATAAAGAGCTTACTTTGAGGCCTAGCTCTGGACTAAGCTTGTTAACTGGGAGAAAGTATTTATAGTCAAATCAAAAACTACCTGAATACAGAGACACCTTAAGTATTACTAAAGCCTTGAGGGCAAGGTTCAAAGGAAGACATTACAATTAAACTAAATTTTCTAGAAGTTACAATCTTAGATCTAGAGCTCTGTTTCTAACAATGCCTTTCAGTGGCTAGAAGCAAATAATTGAAGTATTAGCCTGAATCAATCTATAAGGCACACCAAGCAGAACAAACCTCGAACTTACCTCACTATCTAGATTAATACAGAAAAAACCAATATTACAATGGTCCCTAATGCCACAAATATGTATTATGTTTATCTATAAAAATAAGATAGTGAGAGATAAAGGAAGATAAAACCAGTTACCCAAATTTAACCAGAAAAAAATACTATAATCCCATTTCTCAAAGTGTTGGTTTGATTAACTTATCAATTATATAGTCTGCAGGTAACAAAAACTGTTGGAAAAAGCCACTTTTCAAAAAAGCAAACTGGTTCTGTGTTGAGAAGATGCTCCACTCTAAGAGAGGCATTCATTTTTTAATTCCCTTAGTCTGCATTTGCTGAAATTTATTTACAAATTGGGCACCAAGTTAAAAAAAAGGAAAGAAACGGAAATCTGGTGGAGAACTTAAAGACAGAGAGACACATGCTGTCTTTCCAAATTAGAAAGAAAACACCTCCAGCTCTAACTGGCAGAACTCCCCTTCTAAGTAGGCAGAAGTATATTAGTGAATACAAACAGACAAAAATGAAAAAGTCTGCTAAATTAATGTTCTGAGAGGAAAGAGAGTAGAAAACATCTGGTCATTTACTAGGGTTCTGTCAAAACTAGGGTGGTGGAGCATACAAAAGGAAACAGAGAGGCTATCTTTTACAAGAATATCTTACTATTAGCACAGAAAAATGGAGCAAAAAGTATTGTACAGTCCAAATACAAATCATGAAAAATGCTACTGATCACTAAGAACTACTGGTAACCATCTAAATTAATATCCTTTTTTTCAATACCTGGCCTGGTATAACATACATGTGTTTGTGTTTTGAGGAAACCCCCCATAGCACAGACTTTCCACCTCACTGAAACTTCTGACACTGATCCCTTCGTCATCTCACAGCCTATCATCTCCTTTCCTTCCCTCCTAAACCTGGACTCCAAGTGATCATCAGCTTAGCTTAACAGTGGCTAAGCATAGAATTTGATCCTAACATCCTAGGTTTGAAGTAAAGCTCTGACACTTGCTCTGTAATCTCTGGCAACGTCTTAACCTCTCCATGCCTCAGTTTCATCTTGGGGAAAATAGTGCCTACTTTACAGAGTTATTTTGAGTAAATGAGTTAGTATCTTTAAAGTAAACTTGTAACCGAGCTTAGCACAGAGTAAGGCTTCAGAAGAGTCTGCTCTTTACCATCATCACCGTTTTTGTCTGAGTTATTCTCTGCCCAGCCCCCTCCATGTCATGTATTCCAAATGGAGAAAATACCATTATGTAAATGATGTCACTACTACAAATTTCTGATGTGAAATCTCACCTGGGCCCTCAATATCACACATCAATCCTTTTACCAACTTCTGTTCCACTTCCCCTCTCATTCCCTCCCCTCACTGATAAACTTACCAAGCCCAGTCATTATCATCTTTTTCCCTCAAGTCCCACTCAGTGGATAAAGTTGTCCTGCCTCACATTTAAGGTTATTTTTACATGTCTAGTATCCCTTCCTCCTTCTTCTGGTAACTGTATCCTGACTGTTGGGAAATAACCCGTTTCCCGCACAGCAGTTTTGGTGGGAACATAAATCAAAGTGTCCCACCCTCCACTGGGCAAGGGAGACGTCGCATCAAGGCAAGTCATGCTAGCCAGTTAGGCTGAATTTCCTATGATGTTGAATCTTGAGCAGAATGATGTAAAGAAGGAAAATGGTTAGAGTTGATTCATTCTGACTGTGGTACACTACTAAAGACACTGTTCGTTGCTACTACCTAGGTCCTGACCTCTGCCAACTGCTCTGGTTCTTCTTGGGGTTTCCTGAGGCCTGCATATGTTTTTCTTACTTAAATTCTATTATTCAACATCTGTCCAGTAAATATCTTTTTTTCTGCTTAAATTAACCACTTCAGCCATTTGTTCATCCCTTTATTGGAAAAATATTTATTGAACTATGTGATGGTTAGTTGTATGTGTCAACCTGCTTAGTTTATAGCACCCAGTTATTCAAACAAACACTAATCTAGGTGTTGCTGTGAAAGTATTATGTAAATGTTGTTAATATCAAGTAAAGGAAATGACTAATAAATTGAGGAGGCCTCATCTAATCAACTGAAAGCTCTTAAGGGCAAAAATGAGGTTTCACTGAAGAAGAAATTCTGTCACAAGAATTTCTGCCAGAGTTTCTAGTTGGCCTGCCCTATAGATTTTGGACTTGCCAGCCCCCACAATCATGTAAGTCAATTCCTTAAAATAAATCTCTACTTTCACACACAGAGGCACACAAAATGTATTATATATGTGTATATATATAATGTGTGTGTGTGTGCACATGTTGTATCCTACTGGTCTGTTTCTCTGGAGAACCCTGACGAATACAAACATCTGCTGTATACTGGTGCCAAGAACAAGACAAAGTCTGTTTCTGTTGCTTGCAACCAAAGAACCCAAGTACAGTTATATATGTCACTGTTTGAGAAAGAGAGTCCACAAAGACTTCACTGTTTGACACACATGCCAATAGCTTACGATCAAAGTTGTGAGTAGAATTTTTTAATTCTAAACCTAATGGCAATAAAACTAATTTTCTAGATTCCTCCAAAGTATAGGGAAATTAAAGAAATTAAAGGCATGCTTAAGAAAGAAAGGGCATCTAAAATAACTGTCAGAATGTTCAGGTTCCTTTACTCTAGTTCAGGGATCAGCAAACTATGACCCACAGGCCAAATCCAGTCCACTGCCTGTTTTTGTGTGGCCTATAAACTAAGAATCGTTTTCACATTCTTAAATAATTTTTTTTAAATCAAAAGAAAAACAGTACTTTGTGACACATGAAATTATATAAAATTCAAATTCCAGTGTTCATAAATAAAGTGGACACAGCCATGCACATTTGTGTACACATAATCTATGGCTGCTTTTGCCCTACAACAGTAGAACTGAGTATTGCAATAGAGACAACATGACCCTAAAAACCTAAAATATTTTATTATCTGTCTCTTTACTGAAAAAAGTTTGCTGACCCTGATCTAGTTTATCAAAAAAAGCATTAACCTATCTTCAGGAGGAATGGGCAAGAAAAGGGAGACAATGTTAGAAAAGAGGATACAAGAAAGGGAATAAATTAACTGCAGCTATTATTTTCTGAATCTTTACCATGCACAAAATACTGTTTGGAACATTTTTCATATATTAATATTTTTAATTATTAGAATAATCTTATGAAGTAGAGGCCATTATCCTGATTTTATAGATGAGGCAGAAAGGCTAACACAAACCTGACCTGCCCAAGCTCAACAGACATAAATTACAGAACCAGGATTACAACCCAGGCTGTTTGGCCCTAGCATCTGTGTGGTTAACCACAACACCATACTGTTTTATCACTCATCTTCTTGTCTATCCAATCTGCACAGCGTTAATGATGTTGATTTTCCTTAAAATTAAAGTATTACAAACTTTGTAGATGAACAAACACTGGAATAAATGAAGAAGTTTGTGGCAGTGTATTCCTTAGAGAACTTGAGGGATGACAAAGACCTATGCCTATCTTCCTTGTTGAAGACAGGAAACTCAAAAAGATGCCCCTCTGGATTCAATGACTGCCTCCCCCAAATCATACTTGAACTCAGAAGCTCAGGCAAGCTTCATATATGCAGGCTAAGATAAATCATGTTCTCCTCCCACATGTCTTGCCTCATCATGATGAATTAAATAAGAATCTCTAGATGGTGGAGCTGTGATGTGGATATTTCTTAAAACTCTTCAGTTAATTCTAATATACAGACAGTTCTGGGTTGAGACCTACCATACTTTACTTCTCTCCTTTCAAGGAGAAGAGTGATGATGAAAAGAAAAGAATACAGGTGACGGGAGGGACAAAGGTAGAGATGGTGAAACCTGACAAAACTTATCTTCAAAGAATGCAATTTTCATTTAGTACCATAGCATGCTAGTAAAGTTCATTTCTAGTCTTCATGTCTCCACTCTACATCTAAAAACTTAAAAAAAAAAAAAAAAAAAAAAAAAGCAGGTATAAAAACAAAACTAAATACTTTTACATATGCACATATATATGTTTACACAGGAAATTTCTGTAAGATACACAGCAAACAGATAACTATTATTTCTGCCTTATCTGTATTTTTTACTTGATCTGTATTTCTGATATTTGTATTTCTTTTTATAATGTATTATTGGTTAATTAAAAATAATTAATTTAAAAAAAAACAGTATGGCTAAAAGGATGTAGGATTACTTTAATTATACTTTGAATAGCAAAATAATTACATAAAGAGCTAGTAAAAATTACTCGATACCTTCCTGAAAAGCAGTTTACTTTCTGTCAGAGAACATAAAACCTCCCCAATTTTCATGTGCAGCGGAGATGCATATTCTAACAAATCTATTAAAGAATCTTTTCCACCAGATGACTATTACTGATTAAAATCCTCTGGAACTAATTTATCACAATAGTTAAGTATGAGGGGAAAATATCTGAAATAATAAAAAATAATAAAATGGAAATATTTCAAAGTCTTACAAACACAAATGTCTATTACACATTCTAATTTTTATAATCATTTATAATGATCTCACATAATATTTAGTTACAATCAAATATCCTCTTTATATGGACTACTCACTTAAATGGATCTGAAGTTTTTAATACAGCTTCAGGCTTCAGAATACAAAGTAGGCAATGGGGGTGGTAAGACAGTATCCAAGCAATCACACAGGCTTGGCCAAAGGTCTAAAGTCAGTAAGTTAACCCTCAAGCATGGCTTGTCATTTGTTTGCTACTGTGATCCTGAGTAAAAGATTCAGCTTCATGTACATTCACGAAGTGTTTAACTTAAAGTATGCACCAAAGAATAAAATCTCAAACCTGGTTAAATGGTAAGCCTCAAGAGACAAAAATTACACTTGAGATGTCAATTTTTTAAACATAACTCTCAGGAAAGACCATACCATGAGGGAAAATGGTTGGTTTTTCACTTGGCTAGACGAAGAAGCATGACCCAAAGCAAGGTGAGCCTCTGTAATAAGCCTAAGCCAGCTATGGTAACAACTCAACTCCAAGAGAGACTACTCTTAAAAAACAGTCCTGTCTGAATTGCCTAGGTACTGAATGTCATTTATTCTATTTATTATGATTAGTTTTCAACCAATCATACTGTGGTGAACACAGTACTCTCAGGAGAGATTTTTCATTACAGAGATAAACTAAGTCTTCCAGAACACTAAGAGCATTTGAAAGTCTCACTTAAAAGTGTGTCTAGGGAATTCCTTGGCCTTCCAGTGGTTAGGACTCCACGCTTTCACTGCTGAGGATGTGGGTTCAATCCCTGGTCTGGGAACTAAGACCTCACAAGCCATGAGGTGTGGCCTAAATAAATAAATAAAATAAATAAAAAACCAAAAGTGTGCCTTAAGGAAAAAAGTTAGGTCACAAATAGAATCATAGTAAGTAGGGTAAGAATCAACATTTAAAGATTTTAGTAATGGTGTGATGAACAGTTAAATTTAAATTTAAAGGAAAAACTGTCTCAGAAAAAATTAGTGCCTTAAAAAAACAAAAGCCTGGGACTTCCTAGGTGGCGCAGTGGTAAAGAATCCGCCTGCCAATACAGGGGACATGGGTTCGAGCCCTGCTCTGGGAAGATTCCACATGCCACGGAGCAACTAAGCTCGTGTGCCACAACTATTGAGCCTGTGCTCTAGAGCCCGTGAGCCACAACTATTGAGCCCATGTGCTGCAACTACTGAAGCCCATGCACCTAGGCCTGTGCTCCACAACAAGAGAAGCCACTACAATGAGGAGCCTGCGCACCACAATGAAGAGTAGCCCCCACTCACAGCAACTAGAGAAAGCCTGTGTGCAGCAACAAAGACCCAATGCAGCCAATAAATAAATATAAATAAATAAATTAATTAAAAAAAAAACCTATGAAAACATTTCCACTTTGAAAACCAAAGCATAATTCTTTTGCAATGTTTAATGGATCTATTCCCATATATTTTGAACTTTATGAAACTCTAAACGTCAGAAAAATGTATTAATAACTCTGAAGATAATGTTTAAAGAAACCTGATAAAAATAAGCAGAAATAGCATATTATGAGATACATAAAATAAGTACATTACCAAAAATGTTAAAAGAGAGAGAGAATATATCTCCTTTTAAAAGGAATAAAAGTTAGCAGAGAAAGTATGTATCTAATATACTTCAATCAATAAACCAAAGATTAAAAGACATATTGGACAGAAATGTGGTTCCAAGTATTTCCATAGAACTCACAGCTCAACAACTTGTCCCCTTTGCAATTGAGAGGTGCTTTTAGAGTTCTGAATTACTGTCAGGCACTAAAAGTTCAAGACAAAAAATGTCAATCCTCAAAAATTTGTATTATTCTAATTTAGTTACAATACATATATCAATACTTGTCTTTTTAAAAATAAACAAAACCTAGCCAAACTTAAACTGTAACTTGTAATCTGAAAAATACACAAAAGCACATCTGCCTACTTAACAGAACATTTTATATTTCCAGGTATAAAGGTACAACACTATAAAGTACAGTAATGAAAATCTAGTACCAACATCAGAGTAGACAAAGGAATAAAAAAGAGAAAGCCTAAAAGAGACTCAAGCATTTAATGCTATTCCAATTCTTAAATGACCCAGCAATTCCACCATAAATAGGAATTTATGATGCAAAAAACACAAGCAAACAAAGATGTATGTCAAAAACAAAGACACAAAAAATCCAGGAAACAAAAGGTCCTTCAACAGAAGAATGGATAAATGTACATTAATTCAGTAGAACACTGCTAAAAAGAAATGAGATAAACTACATATACTGTTATGAAAACACGACCAAAATGCCTTGGGCAAAAAAGCAATTTGCCATAGTTGAAGCTCACTCTATTATTCTTTTTTAAAAGATAGAAAGATACACGTTTATAAAACTATGTTAGGATATACACAGGAAAAAGCTGGACAAATACTCACATTAACAGTAGTTGTCCTTGGGGAAAGGGACTTTCAATAAGTTATACACATCAAAATTAAGATATACAGAATAAAATAATTCTACTTCTTGGAATTCATCCTAAGGAAATAATTAAGAATGCCTGGAAAAGTTAACTACAATGATATTCGTAGCAGAGCTTTTATAATAAAAAATTGAAAACTATAGCAAAGAATTTTTTTAAATGATGGCAAATTCACATAACAGAATACTACCTATTGATATTATTTATCCATTAGGTATAATATCAAAATATATTCTTTTCACAAAAAATTCACAATATATTTTTTAAAGGGACGATGAACTATTATGCATCAGATCTCATTTTCTGAAGGAAAACAGACATGCACTGAACACCACTGGGCAAGATGTATATCAAATGTTAACAGTCTGGGAGGTAAAATTAAGGGTGCTTTTTCTTTTAGCTTATTGCATTCATTCTCAACGGGGCAGTATCACTCCTAAGGGGGTAAAAAAAATCTTAACTCTTTTAGTGTATAAAAGCACAGATTAACATACAATAAATAAAATATACAGGATACCTGTGGTATTAAAAATTCATAAGGGGACAATTAAAAAAATATATAAAAAGACTGGAGTGAGGGGAGCAAGTAATAATGATAAAAAGGCTGAGAGACACTGCTTCATTGGTACTCTCATTTTTTCTATAATAAACTTGGTATTACTTGGGTCTGAATAAGTAATATATGTACATTTGAACTACTTAAAAAGGGACATACAATGAATAGTTAAGACATAACATTAATTTTCATTATTAAATATAAAGTTTATTCCTATAGTCCTATGGCTTTAAAAATACAATACAGATTTCTAAAAAGATAATACTAAAATGAAAATATATAGAGAAATTGAAAAAGTATGGCATCAGAATCATCTGGGATCACCGGGTGGGGTAAACTATAGATCCCTTGGCCCTATTGCAGATACAATAAAATCAGCATTTCTATGGATGGGGCTAGTAGCTTTTATTAAACGAGGCACACTTTTATCATCACACCACTGCATGGAGATATGAAATCCAAACAGATATATATATTTTAATTTGGTATGTGAAATTTTTTAAATTATGTACTTAAGTGATAAAAATAAAAATAACTTAAAAGCCTGGAAATCTAGGAATTCCTGCTAATCTCCTCCCTTTCCTTTAAGGAACCTGAAGATTCAAGTTTCTTCACCAACTATCAAACACACCGTATTATCCATTACCCCTACTGGGTACAAGGCATTGTGAAGAATATAAAAGAAATAGGCAAAATTTATAAATTTTGCCACTAAAATAATCTCATTTCAGTTAAATCTGCAAAATCCAGCATTAACTACCGGCCTTCTCAGGGCACCACCATTCACAAAGAAACAGAAGTTTTTAATCCTATGATGAAAATTCAACAAGTTGAAAACAAAAGTCACTGTTAGTAATAATAACTGGGATGCTGTCAGCTACACTTAATTCTCTAGTTAATAAAAGTGTTTGGCATGTCAGCCTTGAAATATGCAAGACTCAAAATTTTTCCTACCCCAAATTACAAATCTCCCATGTTAAATACTCTAGGTTTAAGACGTTAAACCACAAATACCAAGATTTACTGTGTACATAAATAATGACTCTACCTAAGTGTACAGGTAATAGTCCCACTTAACTGAAGGAGAATGCACTGGGTTAGTCAAAATGGATACAAAGGATTAGACATTGCTTCAGTGCCTAGAGATCTCCAATTTCTTACAGACGTCAATGCCAGCTTTTGGAGGTAGTAATAACAACAGCAGCAATAATATTTAAGTGATTTTGTACACCAGCATTATTTATTCAATCCTCAATCACGTCTAAGAAATAGGTACTGTGCTTTTTCCATTTTATAGACGAAAACAACTGAGAAATAAAGAGGTGACATAACTGGTAGATACTATACAAACTTCCACAGAATGTTTTGCCTACTGATCACAAATATAGTATCAAATGACCAAATATTCAAAGTGAGATTTGGCATATCATTTATATAAATAAGTTTATATCTTGTAATTAAACAATTATCCATAAAACAGTATACAAATGAATGTAACTGAGGCAAACTTGAGTTAGAAGAATCAAATAAGTTTTCCAAGTCACCATATCCATAGTACACTTTTCCCATTTCTCTCACTCACTACACCAAGAAAATGAACTTAATTTTGCTTGTTTTTGTTCTAAATCACAGATATTATCATTACATATAATTCCATCTCAGGAATGCATTTAATTCATTTATAAAGCCTTTAACTTTTATCCCCAAAGGATCTTCATCTTTAAAAGCTTTATTAAATTTAATTTTCATATTCCATATTGAACTCATCTTAGAACCCTCATTTTCTAATTATAAAATATATCAACTGTATAAAACTCAGAAAATAAAAATTTTAATTTAAAAGGGAAATAAAAATCACCTGTAATCCCAACTTCACGATAACAACTTTGGTCCTTTTGATGTTTTGCCTATATTCCCTTTTGCCTATATTCTACATCTGAATAGAAACTTGTAAAAATAAGAACTGAAATCACACTATATAAACACTGTTAATCAACTTTTTCTCTCTTAACAGTAAAGCCTTTTTTTAAATGGTGCAGACAAATGCAATTATATGATTGATTTTCTATGAAACACTTTGACTTACAGGACTAAAAAATAGTTTCTTATACTGTGAAAATTAACCACAAGATGGAGAGAGGATGGTTGGTCCTTCATATAGAGTCATCTCTCTTCTGCAAGTATTTGAATGCTTTAAAAAAAATCATTTAAAAGTTTTACTGATTAAATAGGCATCTTCTTTGTACTACTAAAAGACTTCATATGTCCATCCTCAGCACAACACACAAGACATTAAACACATGGTTATGGAAATATTATGGTTGCAAAAGATCAAAAATGTGACAATTCACTATAGACAGAAGCTCAACTCAGTACAGCTGAACCTAAGCAAAGCCAGCCTGGAACACCACAAAGCAATGATTCTCCATATCCAGTGTTTAAGGCCTACTGCTTACATACACACACAAGCAGATGGCACTAAGTGGTGAAACAATCTCAAGCTTGTTTTATTGATGACAGTAGTACAAGTCTAAAATCTAATGGAAATAACAGAATGAGTACATTACCTAAAACCCTCCTAGTCATGGTTTCAACTGCTGATTTTGGTTGGTACTTGAGTTATAATACAATCATATTTCAATGTAAAAATTACGACATTTGAATACTAGTGAGAAGTTACCAAACATTTAAAATTCAAAAGAATGTTTTACAATGGCGTTTGTCCCAAGTGTGAAACTCAATATTCAAAAAGCACAGGAACTTTTTTTAAAGAGTATATACTATCTCACCAGTTACGAGTTACTTAAGTTCCAGACTTATCATTTGGATGTAAAACAAACATCATCAAAGTAACCTAATATCTGAAGATCTAAACAAATAAAGGTGGGTGTGAGATATCACCAGATTCACCTTCGAACTCATTCACCCATGGTTTTTCTTAAATTAATCTAATAGTCTTAAATAATTAAATTTATAAAGGTTACATCAATTTTTAGATATACACATCAACAGGGCAAATTGATACTTGTACTTTATATGCAAAACGATTTTCTGAAGCATGAAAATTTCATGCCAGGGGTTATGTATGTTATTACTAAACTGATTATATGATTAGAATAAAGAGCAGCAGGACACAACAAATAGAACAGTTGAAAGCTGTCATACAGAAACATAGCCCCAGAAAAACCCAAAAAACAAAAAGTACTCTGAGGATGTCAAGAACCAAAATATCACATAAAGTTATCTTTTATAGACCTGTCACATTATAACCTTAGTCTCTGAACACTAGGGACAAATTGTACTTTGAACCCAAACCAACAAGACAGATCCCATCTTTCATTAAGTAGTGATACTGCAACAAATGCTGAGATTCATCACATCCTCTGTGAAGGTCCCTCTAGGCCACCATATCTAACCTAAAGTGTTCTTTCTATCCTTCAATGTTAATTTATCTCCATGTAGCCCTCATTTCATCAATTTCATTTCTCTTTTGGTGAAAATACATTTCTTTTCCCTAGAGACAAGCATAGCAACTTCCATGTGTAATCCATTCCCTGTGGTAAATCCTGTATTATAATCCCTTCCCTTTTGCAACCTTCCACTAAAATAGTTTCTTTCAGTCTCTTGATTATCTGCATCTACTTTCATCTCTTAGGAATCCACTGCTATTAAGTATTCATTTAAAAGTACTCTAAACTTAATTTATTAAGATATTAATTCATTTGAAGGATTAGAAACTTTATAAATATCTCACTGCTAGTCTGCCTGAGTATTAACATCAGTCAGTGGAAAAAAAAAAATCCCCATGATGTATTTTTTTAAACCTACTAAACATTAAATGCCCCAGAATTATCCATTCATAATTCTAAACAAACCACACACTACAATGTACTAATAGAAGACAGAAATAAACCACCCCCCCACCAATGAAACAGTCAGAGATTAGGTGGACAACTAATGTTGGCTGCATAAACATTTTGATTACTGTTGTTCTACCACCTCATTTCAAAAAACTACAGTAAATTTTTAAACAGTTTTTAAAAATTTAAGAGATACAAACAGAACCAAAAGATGATGATATCTTGAATGTGAATGCAAGGGTCTAAAGCGGATTTCTTTTAAAGCTGAAAACATTAAGGACCACTTGGGTAGTTAAAATCTTGGTGAAAATTATACTTTCTGAGCTTCTGGTCTTTACTTTCCTCCTTAGAACTTTTACTTTAAGTAAAAGTGATTTATTTTAAGTAATTTAGGGCTTCATGGGGAAGGGGGAGTTTTGCAGAGGAAAAAGGTGAAGTCAATTATTTCTGAAGAGTTTTCTAGAGTTTGGGTTTCATCATCTGCAAAAAATGAACAATATCTATTTCACAGATTTGCTGTGCAGATGAAATGGGATGTAAGGGTTTTACCTTCAAAAAAAAAAAAATTACTTCCCTTTTCCCTAAAAGCCCCTCTAGAGATTGGGACATTTATCTGTGATTCTCAACCTAACTATGAAAAATCTTTTATTCTCCACAGATTCCATGTCTTTAAAGATTTTTGCCTATCAAATGTACTGACATTTTATTAATCAGATATATAATGGCTAATAAGAACTCTCAAGGACTCCCCTGGTGGTTCAGTGGTTAAGAATCCGCCTGCCAATGCAGGGGACACGGGTTCGAGCCCTGCACCAGGAAGATCCCACATGCCGCGGAGCAACTAAGCCCATGCGCCACAGCTATTGAGCCTGCGCTTTAGAGCCCACGAGCCACAACTATTGAGCCCATGTGCTGCAACTACTGAAGCCCACGTGCCTAGAGCCCATGCTCCGCAACAAGAGAAGCCATGGCAATGAGGAGCCCGCGCACCACAATGAAGAGTAGCCCCCACTCACCACAACTAAAAGAAAGGCCCCGCACACAGCAAAAAAAGACCCAACACAGCCAATTAAATAAATGAATTAATTAATTAAAAAAAAAAAGAACTCTCAAACTGTCAAAGACATAAAAACTAATGAAACTCAATGCTGGGTTCCAGAGGTATACGCAGAATGTTTTGTTTTATTAACAGCCTGCAAATCACCACAATGTACAATAATGATAACGTGGTAATTAGCCCCCAAGATTTGAGTCAATATAATTATTGGTCAAAGCAAAGATATATAATATTTAATCTGTATAAATCTACTGAGAGCAAACACAATTTTCATTAGGCTTTCTGCAATACTAAAAGAAGTCATTCCTATTGCTGTAGACCCCTGGGAAAAACATAATTTATGTACCGTAAGTTAGTGATTTTCCATATCTGAAAAAAACTGCTGGTTACCCTATAGATTTGTTTTAAACCTGTATCATTAGTAACACCATCTTCAAATTCAAAAGTTATACATATTTAAAAGGCAGGTAGTGATAGCCTGTGTCCTCCCTTTGTATTTACAAGAACAAAATCCAAACCTTTTACCATAGACTTAAGTGATCTGCCCCTTGCCAACTTCATCTACCAGTCTCCCCTCAGCTTACCACAATGGCCATCTCAATCATGACTAGCTACTTCCCACTTTAGGGCTTTTGCACCAAATGGCCCTCTTGTCTGGTACAGTCTTCTTGCAGGTTGTCACATGTCTGGCTTTTTGTCAGTCAGGTGTCAGATTAAATATCTTCAGGGAATTTTTCTTCAACACTCAATCTAAACCCTTCCATCACTATAATTTCTTCCTGTTTTAGCTTCTTCATAGCATTTGTGACCTTTGAAATTGTCTGTTCACTTGTTCGTTTGTTTAGCATTTCTCTCCACAACCACCAAACCCCACTGGTATAAAGAACTGAACAAGAGCAGTCTATTCACTGCCCCATCTCTAGTTCCTAACATAGTACCAGGTACCCAATAATCACTCAATAGATACTTGTTGGCTAAGTAGCCAAACTGTTTTAGATTATTTTGGGGAAGGACTCTGATTTCTTATTCAAGAACTTACTAAAGATGAATGCTAAAGCATTCAAAGTAAATAAGAAAAAAATGTTCTTCTGATAAAAAAAAGAGTAAGCAAAATGTACACAATATCTATTCAACCAATGGGCTTTATTTCCCTTTATTTCAATCCTTTGGGATAGAAAAATATGAAAGTCTATTCACATTTCACACACCTCATATGTCACCTCATGTAAAAACTGAATAAATTTTTTCTTAATTTTAGCTTTATTGAGGTCTGATTGACATTTAAAATTGTGAATTTTCTTATAATAGTATACCACGAGCTGCTAGCCACTCAATCTATTAACTTATTTTTCCTGCCAAGATGCAAGTAGGGTTTCTAAGAATGTGACAAGTACAGACTGGGAAGGCCACAGCTGACATCACAGTGCCAGTGCCAGTGCCAGCATGGCCCAAATCAGGTAAGATCCTGTTCTCAACTATGCTTGGAAAGAAGAAGGGAAGGGTAAGAGTGATCAGTCTTAGGAAAATAATTGTAGTTTCAGTTTCTGTTGACAAACAGAAATTTCTTCAAATCAATTCAAAACAGACTCAACTGGAATCTTACAGTTTGAGACAATAAATCCCTGTTTTGAATATGTGAGGTCTCTAGTAAACCAACTATCACTCAGTTGACCAGATCTTGACTTCTGCAGTTTCACGTAAAAAAAACAGTCTGTAAAAAAAAACACATATACAATCCCCAATACTATGTGCTCCGTTTGCTTATTAATTTAAAAATATTTTCAAGGATACTTTTAAAGGGGAGTGATGTGAATAAAAATAATAATAAAGACTTTATTTCTGAGTTTAGAAAATATCTGAAAACTAAAAGAAACATTACGAAAGGTATAAAACTCAATGGTTTAAAAAATTCAAACACCTTGTATGTATCACAAACCTGTATTTACTTTTTAAAAATGGGAGTTGCTTCTTTTCTCAACTGGTAATATAAAAGGGAGACAGCTAGCAGATAATTCAGTGCTCATGTGAGTTTACTTATCAGTTAAAAGAAATACTAATATCAATCTTTGGGCTAACCTGCTTACGTATTATTCAGCCAAGTGGAAAGTACAATTAGTGTAGAGCTAGAACCAGGTATCAGAATGACTAAGAATGGAATTTGTTCTTTTTTTTTTAATTAAGAAATTAAGATAGAAGCACTGAAAGTGATATTTTTTAAAAGATCACATACTCAATTTCCTATTTTTTATTGCTCCATATTTCAATGCCTTCAACATTCTAAGCTGCTTAACAAGAAGTCTATACTTCACTTTCTATCACTTCCGCTCACAAAACTGTTTCTAAATTTCACATCATGAAAGCTGGAAAAACCACACACAGGAGAATTTCACCTTACAGTGAAGTATTTTAAGATAATACCTCCAGAAATACAATGTCTAAAAGTGAGGATTCCCTGTTAGCTAAGAACTCAAAAAGCTAGATAAGTAAATTTCTGCAGGAGGCTATACATTTGTCAAAGAAATAGCATAAACAATGCTTTTTACTGATGAAAAACAGGAATATTTTACCCTTCAATTTTTTAAAAAAAGGTAGCAACCACCAAAGTGCACATACTGAGTCTTATCTTCTCTCAAAGGTTACCTAACTCTATGTAGCCTATTCATTAGATTCGGACTTTCTTTTGAATTTCATCTCCAAAATGGGTATACTTGAAGATCCAGAGATCTTCACCACAGTGATGCCCAGCAACTCCCCCTGCAAATCTTCCCTCCTGTTTTCTGTTAAACCCTCAAATTTTGGCTTACCTGTGTGTTTAAACCAGTCTCCCTGTCTTCAGTCTCTTTCTTCCTCAATTCATTCTGTACTCTGTAGCTAGATTCATCTTCCAAAAGATGAATGCTCTGATTGGCTCATCTTCCTCATATCAAAACTTCTTGTGCTCCTACATAAAGCCTATACTTCTCAACCTAGCATTCAATGACTTCCAAAGTCTAGTCCCCATCAATCTTTATATCCTTATTGACATTATTTTCTAATTATACAAGCCTAGGCTTCTGTCAAATCAATCTCCTGTCCTCCAACCTGTCCTGAACTTTCTATCTCGGCTCATGCCATTCCTACCACAAAGAATGTCTACCACTCCCTTCCAGCTGCCACTGCTCAAGTCCCCTTTGCATCTCTGCATTTATTTATGCAAATAAGGACACACAAAAGATATGTCCTGCCCCACTGTGAAAAACTGGCCCCAAACTTTCAATTCCAATAATTGACAGCTTTTATTAAATGCCTATGTGCTCAGCATTCTTAAACAGTATTTCTAATCCTCTCAACAATCCTATAAAGTAGGTATTATTACTTATTCTCCTTTTAAGATGAGAAACCCAAAGCTCAGAAACATCACATTATATATTTAGTAGGTTACCTTAAATTGTATACTCAGTAAGTTGCCTCAGTCATGTACTTAGTAAATGACAAAGCAAGGATTTGAACACAGGCTGCTTAACCCTACAGCCATTGCTCTAAACACTAACTTGCGTGTTGCTTTTTGTTGGTTTTTTTTTTTTTAACTCTGAATCATGTGACTATCCCTCTCATCTATCTGAAATAATTTACTTTTACATAATATTTCTATTTACTACATACTATAAAATAAGCTTTCTTGTGTTTGTTATTTTAGTAAAGGGAGAAGATTCTTTCTAATATAAGAACAATACTCAAATTGCAATGTCAAGGAATATCTTTTTTGTCACAAAGATTACTTTTACCTAAAATATTTTCAAAGAAATTCATTCCAACCAACCTTTTCAAAGGTGACTGCAAATTAATAATCATACACTCTGATGGTTTTACAGATTATTAATATGAGGATTTTGTGATTACCACCCAAGAATTGTAACAGATATCTAACAAATTGGCAAAGATTGTAAAAACTGACCTACTCAATGCCATTGAAGGTGCAGTGAGACACACACTCTTATACACAGGGTAACCACCCTCTGATCCAGTTATCCCAGTTCTGGGAATCTACCCTAAAGGAAGAAAAAAAAACAGAGATGCAATCAAAGATAAATGTACAAAAATGTTTGCCCCAGTGTTATTTAAAATAGTAGTATTATAAAGATCAACCTAAGAGTCCCATACTAGGAGAACAATATCCTGTTCAGAGAAAAAACAAGGAGCGAAACTGTATTTACATAATTCCAATTTTTTAAAAAATTAAAAAATCTACATGAGAAGAAAGAACTAGAAAAATGCACATTAAAATGTTAGTAGAAATTATCTCTGGGTAATAGGTTTATGGGTAATCTTCAATTTCTTCTTTACATTTATGTTCTTTTCAAAATTTGTCACAATGGAACATGAAGTAGTTTAAAGAAGAAAAAAATATTTAAGCAGTTATAACTTCTGAAAATGGTTCTGAACCTAACAAGGGCATATTACTTGGACTAGAAACTACACTTCCTACTGCAAAGAAAACGTCAAACTTGTTTTGTTTCCAGCTTATGTTAGGCTCATGTGTACTTTCAGATTGTGTAAAGAATGTCATCCAAAACTCTGCAGTACTCATGAAATTGCACCAGGATCACTATCTAAAAGTCAGCCAATGCGCCTACAGAAAGCACCACAGTTAAACGAACTGTTTTTCTGTATGCTTATTGAGAATAATAAATGTCCAATTAATCTTAACTCAAAGCATGCAAAATGGAAAAACCAGAAGAACTATTCTCATTTTGCAAATTAACTAAATATACTGTTGTTGCCTTATAAGCACACAACAGTTAGGTCTGGGAGGAACTCGAAAATAAAGCTGGCAGGCTACCAACAACATTCACTAAAAACACACACACTGATGTATTTTTCTATATGCACATTTCTGTTCTAGTGGAGAGTTAACTTTAATGGCACAGGATGATTTTAATCAGTGTAGAAAAAATATTAAGCTGTTCAAAAAAAAAACAAAATACAAAAAAACCTCCAAAACTTCTCATATTAAACACAGAATTAAAACTGTTAGCTGAACCAGGAAAAAACTTCTCTACAATGTGGCATATACGCAGAAAAGCAATTTGGAAAAAAAAAAAAAAAGGAAATAAAAGACCTCTGACGGAAGTAAAATAGACAGTTGAGCAAGCAATTTGTACTACACTTAAACCTGTGGGAAACTGGTTTGCTCTAATATTAAAAAGATGATAGAAAAACAAGACCACAGAAATAGTTATTGAGCAACTAAGAGAATTAAAATATCACATAGATTTTACTTAGAAAATGAGTATCATTCTAATTTTATTCAACCATGAAAATACAACACTTATTTATAAAACATATGTCAGGTTCTGGGAAACAAGATAAATTACTAGACTATATATTCCTTAGAGTAGAAACTACAGCCTCACATCTCAGTTTCCATCAAACAGCCTAGTACTGGGTCAAACATCTGCTCAATGACTGAATCAGAAATCTATTAATGAAATTATGCAATATTTTATACAGTGGAATTTAAAAGGTAGTTCAAAAGACATCAATGATTCGTGAGATACTGAAAACTACATAAAACCCAAAGATTAGTGTTAAATGTCAGCTGCTAAAATAATTAAGTTGTGGTTGCTTGCTTAACGTTCTATAATCCAGCCAACTTGTCTAGAACAGAATGATCCTATTTATAAATGAATTTAAAAATATCATTGAAAATAGTGAATGAATTTGCTCTCCAGATCACACATCTGACAGATCTGAAATGTTCAGTCTGCAATATGAGATTCCTACTACTACAATTCCTACTACTACTAACATACAGTCTTACAAGCCACATTTGGGCTTTGTCCAAAGAAACAGTTGTACCCAGTTCTTTGTGTCTCTCCAACTTGACACTTTTGTCATTGATAACTACGCCACAGTTCTATCCTAAGCAGTTATTTTTTACAACCAGAATGAGTGAGTATAATGAGTAAGTATATGGCACTGCAAACAACTACGTTACAGGTATGAATTCAAAGTAAGTCACCTCGAGTTTTAATTAACCCAACAGTGTCTTTTATCAGTTATGTGTAGTTTAGTACATTCCTATCCTTATGAGATATGGCCTAATTTAAATATATTCTGAAACCAAACATAGAATTACACATTTAATTCCAAATTTGGTTAGTTTTACCATTCCACACTTTGAACCACTCTCAATACGAACTGAACAAACAGGCTGGAGATAGGAAACTGTCTCTATCTCTGGGAAAACTGGATATGCAAAGAAATCTTCTTTTCCAGATTTATCTAACCTAAACTTATATAGCCTAAATAAGTCATTAGAACTTAAAAAAAATAAAGCCATTAGTCTAATGATCAAAATTAATTTCACAGAACATCTAATCCTCCATGTGTATATCATGTACTTTTGAAGAATTCTTGTTTTTTTTGGGCACACGGGCTTAGTTGCTCCGCGGCATGTGGGATCTTCCTGGAGCTGGGATCGAACCCGTGACCTCTGCATTGGCAGGCGGACTCTTAACCACTGCGCCACCTAGGAAGCCCCCTATCATGTACTTTTGAAAATTACAATAAAAGAATGATTTTTAGACCACTTATAAAAGTACACTATTTCTTATTTCAACTCTACCTTAATTATCATACACAATTTCCTTTTTTTATTGGTACATGCCTGTACCTTCTACCTCTAAAAGGCCTATTTTCAAGCAGAAATTAGAGCATGGCATAGTTCTCTGTTGAACTGCTTAATTGATCAGAACATCATGTTAAGTTTATAGGTTCAATACTAATCTGGATCATTTAACTGTGAAACAAACTGCCCTCTTAACCAGTCATCCCAAAACTGAGTGCAAAGGGGATTGGAGAGAGAGTGTGTGAATCATTGATTGCATACTCATAACCACTATTACAAAAATTCAAAATGTAAATAGCCAATATTTTCTCTGTATATGAAAGACTGAAAAGCACATAAAACTACCACTTACAACCTCCAAATTTCACACACACAAAAAAGGGGAAAATATGGATGCTTCATCTGTCTCAGTAACATAGAAAGCTTAAATATCTTTATTTTTAACATTGATCATTTCCATAAGATATGAATTTGACATTAAGTCATGCAGCAGTAATGACATCAGAATGAGAAGAAAATACTTGGCAATATGCCATAACTCCTTAAAATTGATGAGTTCAATGTGAAAGGAACATTAGAAGGAAGTAAGTTTATGTTCACAATTTTAAACTCACCACAACATTATGATATAAATGTTTTATACTAGATTTTTTATTGACCTTCCAAAATAAGAGTATTTTAGAGCTAGGAGCTTAGAGGTTATGTGAGGTTCAATCAACATGTGCTGGGTCTCTAGCATACCTCAGACACAGTGCTAGACGCTTGCAGGTAACTCCATTAGTTCGAACTACTCACTTCATAGATGTTGGAGTTCCTACTCATGTCAAATCAAGCCGTTTGGATTTCAGAAGCAGAAATGCTGAGCAATGGCTCACAGTGGTATAATTCTATCAAAATAGACTGATATCATACTCCTTTATAATCTAAATAAAATTTCAAAGATGCAATGCTGACCTTATTTAACAGAAACAATAGTCTCTGTTTTGAATAACTTACAAAGAATTACAACAATTTAAAAATTCACTGTGAGAGTCCTCAAGTAAGTACTAGTTGCATAATTTACTGCAAAGAACAAAACATGGGGCTATTAGAGATGTAAGATTCTAAAGACATACAAAACAGAAATTAAACAAATTGCAAATACCATTTAAAATTCCCTTTGTAAGAAAAAAAATTATCAATATGAAAAAGATAGGTGCTTGATTGGAATGTCCACTCTATATAAAAGATTATCAACCACACACTAACAAAGTTCTTGAGTAACAGTAAACACTGGCAAGACTTGAAGTTATTTAACTATTAGATTACAAATTACCACAGAATGTAAAACTCCCTAAGGGCAGAGACCCTGTCTAACTCAACTCTGTATCCCCAACAATTAGCACCCTGTTGCTAAATGTTAGAGAGGTGAGCTAACATATGAACTCATGTGAGCTACTGGAAAATGAAACCTAACAATCTAAAAGGTCTCTTTTCATAACTCAAATTTTTCTTAAGTATTAAATAATAATAGTCAATGCAAGTGACGCTGCATGAAAGATCAACAACTGTGGCTGTCACTTTTAACTAGTATAACCTACTCTCTGAAGGAATTAATAGATACACTAAGAAGACAAGTATATTTATATACTTCTGATTCAGTAGTCCTTCTGGAAATCAATTCCAAGGAAATATTCAAAAAGAAAGAAAATGCTGCATACACGAAAGTGTTCATTTCATTGTTATTTTCAATGCGGGAAAAGGAAACTACCTATATACTCAACAGCAAGTAGATGTACTGTTTTGCAACCACAGAAAAAGGTTTAAAATGAAGATCAACCTCCTAATTGGTCTTCCTGCTTCCACTCCCCCTCCCCCCCTCAACCCCAAGTTGATTTCCATACAGCAGCCAGAACATTTGCCACAAACTTAAGCCAGAACAGGTCTCTTCTACTCAAAACTCTCCAGTGGTTTCCCATTTCATTCAAAGTAAAATCCAAAGTTCTGACCACTGCCTACAAGGCTTTACAGTGGCCTCGGCTACTACTCTAACCTCAAGCTCTCTCACTTTCCCTCTTGCTTACTGGCCTTCTCCAAAAGGCCAAGTACACTGAGCCGTCTTTGCACTTATAGTCTTCTCTGCCTGTAACCTTCTTCCCCAAGAAAGCATACATCCCTCACTTTCTTCAGGTCTCTACTCCAGCCTCATGTCTTCCCTGACTACCCTTCCTTGCCACTGTTTCTCTCTGTCCCCCTACTTTACTCTTCTGCATACCTCTTACCATCTGACTTATTCTATATTTATTTGGTTATGGCCCATCTCTCCTGATTAGTATATAAGCTCTATGACAGCAAGGACTTTGTTTTATTCACAAAATAGGCATTCAAAAGCACTTGTTAAATTAATATTGAATACTGATACAATAATTATTAACTACATGAAAAACCATGCACATAAACAAGCTTGGAAGAGAATAGGAAAAATGATCTGTGAACATTTGGAAGTGCTGATCATACTGCTAAGAAGGAGTTTGTACAATAAAAATTATAAGTCAGTCATGATGATGATTTTAAGCCGCCAAAAGTGACTATAATGAGCTTATTTCCTCCAAAGCCATTTGTTTAATATTATTAGTTTTAAATTACAGGCAATAGTTATTAATGAGAACTTTTCCTCATAAAACTGTAATAATAATCATTCTTAAAACTTGTTCCCAGAGACCCAAAGTTTAGTCTGTAAGGGAAGACACTGTCATTCCTGAAGTCACACAGAAAGTGAACAAAGGCTCTTGAACATTTTTAATATGGAACTATTCTACTCAGGGATTCCAGTTTACACTTAAGACAAGCACCCAAGGTTGGCTTCAGAGAGTTCCTGAAACTGAATGTAAAATTTTGTGCATAAATGTCTATTACTTCTTTCCTGAGGAGAGAGTTTATACCTATGTTTCCTTATATTCTCAAAGGTGTCAGTGGCTCAGAAAAGGTTAATAATTATTATTTTGTATATTGGAAGTGAAATGCAATCTTCTAATTTGAGTTACCTCTCAAAAAAGGACAGAAGATATATAAAACCTAGACAGATCTTTGTAATCATACAATTCATTCAAGAAATACCCAGTGCCTACCATGTGCTGGACACGGTGTGATCCTCAGTACCTTACACCTAACCATATTTTGTAGTACATAATTCAAAATACAGAAGAAACAAGACTCACTGAAACACCAGACTAAAGAGAATTTCAACCAACACAAATATTTAATTTCAAACAGAAAGTGTCATAGGAAATCATAATAAAGACAGGAGCTTGGGGTCTGATTTAGTGCTTATTACATCAAAATATCAGAGATGTCAGTTACATCAAAAGAAAAGAAAAACTACACACACGTGTGCCCACCCCCACACACTCTGACAGGAAACCAAAATAAAGTTTCCAAATCCTGTTTCCAGCCGCATCCCTTCTGAGACTGCCCTTCAGCATGCTTGTGAAGGTAGGAGCCCCACGTTAAAACTAAAAGCTTCACTCTTACTGTGATAAAAGCAGAAAATCATCATCTCACACCCAGGAAGCAGAAAACTGTGGCCACCTGTATGGCTGTGACCCGTTAACTCCTGCCCTGTTATTCCCTTCCTTCTTATATCCCCCCCTTCAAAGCAGTGACAAAATGACCTTCCCTCCCAAAACGGAATTCATTAACTCAACACTGGTTTTTTTTCCAAGAGGTCAAAAGGTCCCCTAAACTCTGGTTCTTAGCCCTCTGAGTTGATGTCTTCCCCTCATCTTTTCCCCATAGCGGTAAATTACACAATTCATCCGAAGACACTGTCCTTAACTTCCTGAACGAGGGGGCAAAAGACACTCCTACCAGTCCCAGTTTGAAGGAAGACAAGAATCACTCGGTGACCTCCTCCCTAACAAAATTCAGGGAAGAAACAGAGATCCAAGAAAGGCAACGCCGAAAAGGCGAACACATGGCATGCTACGGAAGACGTCGGGGAGAGAGGGCGGGAAAGGGGCTGAGAGGTGGAGTGGGGTGCAGAGATGTCAGCCCTGTGCGCTGGGGGAATGAAGGAAGGAATGGGAGACTCCGAACCCTGACAAGTGGACACTGAAAGGACACCGCTCCCGTCTACCAGCACCTCTCCAGCAGTCGCGGGAGGACAGAAAATTCACCCAAGCCTCCAACCCCCTCTTCGTGTGCCCCCAAAAGGGTAAGCTGGGTCTGAAGGAAGATCTGACCCTAGTCTGGGGACAGGCAAGAAGAAAAATGCAGCGATGGCCAATCTACTACCTCTCTCAAGCAGCGAGGGCGAGAGCACAGTGTCCGGGGAGATGGCGAGGGAAATGGGCTTGTGCCATGACACCTCGGGGAGTTGGAGGGTGGGGGACACAATGTCCTCTTTCTCTCCCACACCCGGCCCGGGCCGCTCCCGTCCCTCTCCCGCAGGCCCAGCCACAGTCGACCGGCTCGGTCCGCGGGCGTGGTTGGCTCTGGCCCCGGCGGCGGCGGCCGGGCCTCCCCAAGCCCTGGCCCCTCCCGCCGGCCAGGCCCCCGGGGCCGCCGCCCCGGACACCGAGGGAACGCGGAGGAGGAAGGGGGAGCCAAGGGACTGACCGGCGACAGGAGCCGCCTCAGCCCGGGCTCGGCCGACCCGCGCCCCCCGCTCCCTCTGGGGCAGGCTCCGGCTCCCCGCCCCTCACTTACCCCCCCGGTCCAGCGCCTCCTCCACCTCCTCCTCCTCCTCCTCCCTCCTCTCGGCCGTGGCTCCTGCTCCGGCTTTGCGCGGCGACGGCGGCGGCAGCGGCCTCGAGAGCGGCGGCGGCGGCGCCTCCAGAACGCGCACGCACGCAGCACGCAGGCCCCGCCCCCCTAGTTCCGTCCCGCCCCTCCGAGTCGGCGTCGGCGAGGTTTCGGCCCCGCCTTCCCCGCGGCTTTCCGGAGTCCGCTTAAAGGGGCCGCGCAGGAAGAGAGCGGGGTGTGGAAGAGCTAAGAACTCGGGCAGAGGAGGGGGGAGTTGCGGCTTTGCCCTGGACGAGATGGTCCGGGGAGGCCGGAAATGAAATGAAGAAGGGTCCGAAGATTCAGGAGGAATAGGGTTTTGGAGGGAATGCAGTCATGTGACTAGTACTAATTGAGTATCTGGTAGGTGCTAGGCACTGTCCTAGGCTCAGGGAATAATGCCCTCGTGGAGCTTGCATTCTAGTAGTGTAGACGAGACAGACAACAAACAAATAAACAGAAATTTCGGGAAGTGGTAAGTGGTGTAAAGAAAAATAAAACCATGAATGGGGTGACTTTATAGATGGCCAGGTATTGCCCCTCAGAGGAGACTTTTGAGCATATACATGTATTATATGAAGGACTGAGCCTCGCAAATACCTCGGAGTGGGGCGGGGTGGGGGGTGTCTTTCCAAGCGCAAAGAACATCGGCCATAAACTCTGAGGTGGGAATAGCCTGGTATGTTGCAGGACCAACAAAAGGCCACTATGGCCTTTTGTAGCGTAGTCAGCTAGCCAGAGAGCAGTAGTAGTTAGGCTGAGAGCGGTGGGGAAGAGGTCGGATCCTGTGGCGCCTTATGGGCCGTTAATAAGAGCAGCAGAAAGCCATGGGAGGGTGAGCAGTGGAATGACCGCATCTGATTCACACATGAAAAAGTTACTCTTGCTAATGTGTGTAAAATACACAACAAGGAAGCACAGATGCCCTCGGAACAGTGAGGAAGCTGTTTGTGGTAGCTTGGACTAGGATGGCTTGCAGAGAAGGGGTGGGAAAGGGTGTATCTGAATGTATTCAGATACACTTCGAATTGGAATGGATTTGGCAGTGTGTGAAGGAAGAAAAAGATCATGGATGATTCTTAGGTTCAGGGCCTAAAGGATAGGTTAATGGTGGTACCATTTAATGAGATGGGGAAGATTTAAAGAGGAGACAATTTGGAGTAGGGGAAATAAAGAATTCTGTTTCGTACATGTTACATAAGGTGCTTGTTCTGCATCCAGGTGGAGATGTTGAATAAACAATTCGATGGATATATGAGTCTGAAGATATGAATTTGGGAAGTCATCAGCACATTGATGCTTTTTAAACCTTAGGTCTACATAAAATCGCTTAGGACGGAGAGGATGAAGATGAATTCCAAACTTTAGAAATTCCGTAGAAAGGGAGAAGGAGCTACCGGGTAGGAGGAACACCAGGAGAGGGTAGAGTGTGGGAAGATAAGAGAATTGTTTCAGGAAGGTGAGAGTGATCAGTCTTATCAAATACTGTTGAAATAATTAAGATGAGGACTGAGAGTCTGAACACTGCATTTGACCTGATGAAGGTTGCTGATGTCCTTGATGAGAGCAATTTCAATGGAGTCATTGGGGAGAAAGTCTGATTAGGGTGTGTTAACAAGAGATGGGAGGTGAAGACGAGAAAGTGTTTCTCGCAAGTCTAAACAGCTCTTGAGGATATTCTAAGTAATGAAGGCTGTTGGCTATTTAAGGAGATAGAAGAAGGTGAGAAAGAATTCCCTTGAAGAGTGGAAGAGTTACTAGAGAAGTGTAGTATGAACAAGGCTGAGGACCCTCTTGAGTCCGTCGCCCTATATTTAAAGTGAGATCACTCAGCAAGTTTGTGTAGTTTTTATCCAGGCACATTCCATTGCTTGCATTGCGGCTGGGGGGGGGGGCGGGGGGGGTGGTGAAGAAGAGGTGGATTTGGCTAGGGCTGGGTTTTGTTGATGAAAGTCGTGAGAGGGGGAGGGGTACAAGCCAGGGTGTGGTTATAGTGATAAACCTTAGCATCTAAGCTGGGAGGGAAGAGAGAGCAAGTAAAAAAGCAGTGGGGTCAATGGTTTGGTGGTCCCTGTAGGAGAGAATAGCTCAAGAGGAAGCAATCAAATAAGTGGGAGCAAGGGGGCTTCCCAAGGATCGAGCATGGGGAAGGGTGGGTGAGGCAGCTGAGAGAGAGGAAGCGAAGACATCTGTGAGAAATGAGGGTCCAGGCAGGCGCCTCAGAGATGAGGAAACAGCCGGCTCTCGGGCTCCTGCCTTGTCACAGTCCTTGTGAGCCCCTGATCTGGGGGAGGTTGAGGGAGCTGCCCCAGCTGGAGAGAAACTGAGCCCAGGAGGGGATAAGCCAACTCAATACTGCAGGGGAGGGGCAGTTGAGGGATGGGAATTGTGTGGCTTTACAAGCCTTGGGAGAGCCCATTCACGCCCTGCTTTACCCACTCGAGCATTTGTGTACATACTTTGTCCTGCCTGGTGTTGCTCTTGGCACTGTCTCTCTCAGTTACTCATCCACCAAACCTCAGCCACCTTTAATCCGTCTTCCCCATTCCTGTATCCAATTGGTCCTCAAAGTGTAGCAATCAGCACTGTCCAATAGAACATTCTGCCCTGACGGTAATGTTCTTTATCTGCATATCTAATATAGTAGTCACATGTGGCTATTGAGCATTGATTGAGGAATTGGATGTTAAATTTTATTTAACTTTAGTGTATTTAAATTAGATTTCAATGGCCACATGGGGCTGGGGGCTACCATATTGGACAGACAGGTATAGACCTTTCCTATCCATTGTCTCTTCCATCTGCCGCCTCCTCTCTATCCCCATTGCCACTGCCCTAGGTCAGGTACTGATAACCTGTCGTCTAGACTTTCGTTGTAGTTTCCTATTTGGTCTCCCACTCAGTTGCTTTCCCTTCAATTGATGTTGGGTGCTTTCCAGAACCATCTCTCTAAAGCAGTGGCCAGATCACAACTCCACCCTATTTTAAAAATGATCAGTAGTTCCCTGTCAAGTTAGGTAAAACTGCCTAATCTGGCATTTGTCCAGTTATGTGTCTCCACCCTTCTTTTCCAGCTTTACCCTGTACTGCCCCTTTGCATAATATAGAGCTGGTTCTCAAGCAAAGTTGAACTGCTTGCTATAATTCCTATCCTACCAACTTTTTACAAAGTAGCCAACTCATTTGCCTAAATTGTCTCTGCCTGGAATGATGCCTCTCATCCCTTCTCCCAGACCCCAAATCTGTAGAAATTCTTGAAGGCCTGTCTCACACAGCAGTTTATACCTGAAAACTTTTATTTTTTTTTTGGGGGGGGTGGCGCAGCTGGCATGTGGGATCTTTGTTCCTCAACCAAGGATCGAACCCTCGTCCCCTGTAGTGGAAGCTTGGAGTCTTAACCACTGGACCACCAGGAAAGATCCCCTGGAAACTTTTCTGATTTTTCATCTCCTCTGAAATACAGTTTCTGTGGGGTATTTTTTGTTTGTTTGTTGTGTTGTGTTTGGCCGCGCTGCGTGGCTTGCGGGATCTTAGTTCCCTGACCAAGGATCGAACCTGGGCCCCAGCAGTGAAAGTACCGAGTCCTAACCACTGGACTGCCAGGGAATTCCCTACAGTTTCTGTTTTTATCTCACTTGTGGCACTTATGTTGCCTTGTCATATATTTTGTGTATTCACTGCGTTCCTGTTACAAAATATACCTCCGTGCAGGTCACTGTGTTCTAACTGTGTTAGTGCTCCTTGCAGTGTCAGTCTTGCACCTTGTATATGTGAAGTGCTCCTCAACTAGCCAGTGAATTGAGTTCTACAAGAGCATTTATGCCTCTCTCTACCTCTGAGAGCAATATCTCTAACCCTGAAAGAGAATGTCTTTATACCTCGGGAGAAAGAAAAAGAAAAAGAAGCAGAAGAAACCCCAAAGTACTCCTGTTAAAATTGAGAATTTCTTAAATTGGAAGGCCAAGTTTGATGCAGAATTCTTGGAAATTAAAAAGAAATGAAGGAAAGAAGAAGAACAAGAAGGAAAAAATAAAGTGGGACACAGCCATTTGAAACAGAGCATAATTTTGATACATCTGATATCCAGTTCTTGGAGGATGCTAGAAACTATGTGCAGGTAGATGATTCTTTGTTCCAGGACCTGGAGGAGGAGGAGGAGGAGGAGGAACCAGACTACAGTCCTGCTGATCCTGAGAGTGACTTGACTGGCTGATGGACTGCTCCCATCCACAGAGAGGTCTGACTGCCACAGCATCTGTGGCTATGCTGAGAAGGTGGTGATTTTCCTTTCTTTTTTTCTAAGAAGATATCATTTTCAGGAAAATATTCTTCTGATAGCTTTCATCATTGAACTTAATAAAGTGACCTTAAAATTAAAAACAAAAACAAACCCAGGAGATTTCCTAATATGAGATTCCAACTTTTGAAAAGAAACAGACCAACTGTATTTCTTTTCATGTTACTATTTGCTGAGAGTTTCTTCCAAAAGCTTCCCAACTTTTACAGGGTACTTTTACAGCTTGGTTCTAGCTCGTAATCCTAGAGAGCATGGGCATGCTTAGAACTGGCAAGACTAGCATTGTCAATTTATGGAAAAGGCCTTTAAGAAACATTCAGATGGTGATGCAACTCAATAAAAAGAGATTTCCATCTAACAAATGTTTAGAAAACGTATTTTTAGGCCTCGGACTCTTAGAAACCTGTAACCCGAGAATAGAATTACATATGCTATGCCCTGCAGTACCAAATGTATTTTTCTGTTGGTGCACTGGTTTTAAGGATTGGAAGAACAGGTATAATATTTTATACAAAAAACATAGCTCACATGTATAGGACCTTACATCTGTTTATTCAACAAACCTCAACCAGTGCTTGCTACTTGCCAAGCAGTTGTGCTTATTGCCTGGGATACAAAGATAGGAAAGATGTGGTCCCTTGCCTTCAAGAAGGACACATGGTAAAACTGACCTGACATTGGTATATCATTTTTAAGTTTTCAGAATGATTCCATAGTAGCTAATTTAATCCTACTAACAATGTCATTAAAGTAGGTATCAGTCTTATTTTGCTCTAGGGAAAACTTGTTCAGGGGGATTACATGAATTATACAGAAGCACAGAGCTATTAACTGGCAAGATCTTGGGCTGGAACCCAGATCTTTGGGTGTCAAAACATTAGTTGAATTAGAATGTAAGTTCCCTGAGGACAGGCACTTGATCTGTTTTGTTCATTGCTATATTCCCAGAGCCTAGAAAAGTACCAGGCATATAGTAGGTTCTCAGTAAATATTTCAGGAGTGTGTGTGTGTGTGTGTGTGTGTTGTGGAGAGAGAATGGGGGGGCAGCGGGTGGGGAGGGAGAGAGAGTATAAGTCAACCATCTAAATCATTAGCATATTTGTATATTTTAGTTATGTGCTAAGCTGATCTTTTCTATATTAGTGCTGTTCAAAGTGTGGTTCACAGACTGGTTCTGGTCCTCAGAATTGTTTAATATCAGTTCTTGTAGCATAACAACTATACTGCTGCTGTAACAAAATATCATAGACTGGGTAGCTTATAAACAACAGAAATGTATTTCTCGCAGTTCTGGAGGCTGAAACTAAGATCACAATGCCAGCATGCTCATCTTCTGGTTAGGGCCTTCTTTCTGGTTCATATCAGCACCTTTTTGCTGTATCCTCACCTGGTGGGAGGGGCTCAGGATCTCTCTGGCATGTGTTTTATAAGGCACTAATCCCATTCATGAGGGCTCTACCCTCATGACCTAAGTACCTCCCAAGTGCCCACCTCCTAATACCATCATCTTTGGGAGTTAGGATTTCAACATATGACTTTGGAGGGGGGACACAAACATCCAGACCATAGCACCAGTTGACCTTACCATAAATTCAGAAAACGAGAGTAAGCATTTAGAATCTTTTGTGGCTACTTATATTGCTGTGACATACAAGTGAGTGGTCAGTAGACCTGTCTCGTTGAACAAGGCATAGACCAGTGCAGATGTTGTCCAACTTGTGTAGTGAGTCACATGAGGTATGAGCTATATAGTAGTCAGACAGCATCCAAATTTGTTTTAATTTTATTTATTTAGACAGCATCTGATTTTTTTTAAACTTTTGACCCCCTTCACCCCTCCCTCTGGCAATCACCAATCTGTTCTAGATATCTATGAGCTTGGTTTGTTTTTTTTTTGTTCTTTTAGATTCCAAGTATAAGAGAGGTCATATAATATTTGTCTTTCTCTCACATACTTCACATAGCATAATGCCCTCAAGGTCCATCCATGTTGTCACGAACGGCAAGATTTCCTTCTTTTTATGGCTAAATAACATTGCGTTTTGTATCCATACACCAGATTTTCTTTGTCAATTCATCCATCCATGGACACTTAGGTTGCTTCCATGTCTTGGCTATTGTAAATAATGCTGCAGCAAACACAGGGGATGCATATATCTTTTCATGAAAGTTAGTGTCTTCGTTTTCTTCAGATAAATACCAAGAAGTGGAATTGCTGGATCATGTGGTAGTTCTATTTTTAGTTTTTTGAGGAATCTCCATACTGTTTTCCATAGTGGCTTCACCAATTTATAACCCTACCAACTGTGCACAAGCATTCCCTTTTCTCCACAACACTTGTTATTTGTTGTCTTTAATAGCTATCCCAGCAGGTGTGAGGTGATATCTGACTGTAATTTTGATTTGCTTGATTACTGATGTTGAGCATCTTTTCATGTGTCTGTTGGCCATCTGTACATCTTTGAAAAAATGTCTATTCAGATCTTTGGCCCATTTTTTTATTCAGGTTATTGGTTTTTTGCTATTAAGTTGTTTGAGTTCTTTATATAGTTTAGATATTAACCCTTTATCAGATATATAATTTGCAAATATTTTCTTCCATTCATTGGGTTGCCTTTTTATTTTGTTGAAGGGTTGGTTCTTCTTTGAATGTTTGGTAGAATTCACCAGTGAAGCCATCTGGTCCTGGACTTTTGTTTCTTGGAGGCTTTTGATTACTGATTTGATTTCACTACCGGTAATTGGTCTGTTCAGATTTTCTGTTTCTTCATGATTTGGTCTTGATAGGTTGTGTTTCTAGGAGCTTAATCATCTAAATTAATACTAACCACTTTGGCCACCCACCTTTTTTTCCTGCTGGCTATTCTTTACTTTTTCCAAAAGAAAACACTTCATGCCTTTGGAGTGAAAGCGTGAGCGACAGATTTGAAATTTTTTTAAAACCTTCTTTTTCACCACAGAAGCTATATCTACTGATCTTATACTATGGAGGCATTATTATTATAATTATAATTATTTTTTATGGAGGCATTATTTCTCAGTATTAAGCATATGGTCTTTGGAGTGAAACCATGTAGGTTTAAATGCAAGTTCAGCCACTTACCAACTGTGCCACCTTGGGCAAACTACTTAACCCTTTTCAGCCTCAGTGTTCTTTTTTTTGTGACATCATACTAAGAAAAGTATAAAATTTCATAGGGTTTTGGTAGATATTTTAGCAATCAGGCATATAAAATGCTGCTTATAGAGCTTGGCACATAATGGCAAAATGTTGGTTTTGATTATTTTATTCAAGTTTCATAAAAATTCATGCTGTTCAAACGATTTAAAACATCTTGCCTATAGAGGTCATTCTGTGACCATCCAAGCTTGTAAATGGATGACCACTTTTCAATTATCCTTAGTATTGAAAGATAATAAAGGTCAGCTAATTCAAAAGTCCTTTTTTTTTTAATGCATTGTGTGATCTGGGACAATATATTTGTCTTCAAAGTAGCCATTAAAAACAGTTCCTATATCCAAGGGAAACTCTTTTTTTTTTTTTTTCCTTTTTGACCGCACAGCATGCGGGATCTTAGTTCCCCGACCAGGCATCAGGGATAGAACCTGTGCCCCCTGCCGTGGATGCCTGGAGTCTTAACCACTGGACTGCCAGGGAAGTCCCTGCATGATGTACATTAGAGTGGAGAGTGCACACATGGATAAACATGAGTGTTTTGTTTGGCGGTGTGTAGATTGCCTATTTGTTTTATATAACAGACGTTATATGCAGGATCCCTTTCTGCTAAGCTTTCTGCTTTCTGCTACGCCAGCTCATTCTTTTCCATTTCTTTCTGTGAACATTGTCACTTGGGAGGAAGCAGCTACTCCACCGTGCAACTCTGAAACTCCAAGAAAGAATCAAAGATTTATGCAGCAAGGAAGTTGAATAAGGATGAACACCAGGCAGAACACTCTGGCCACTGAAGAGAAAGCTCAGTATAGGCAGGAGGCCAGAATGTGCCAACAGTAAGCAAAGGCTTCTCTTATCAAAAGAGAAAAGCTTGCACTTAACTGCCCTATCAAGGATAAGACTGGCCGCAGACCAGCCCAGCCTTCAATAAATGGAGGGAAAAGGAATCCAGGAGGGCTTGCTCTAGCTTTGTGGCTATGAGTTAACATAATTTCCTATTCTGCAACAAAACTCAAACATATGTAAACCACAAATTAAGCAACCTGCATAGATATAGACATATGTATGCATTTTTAGAAGGCAGAGTAGTGTGGTTAGGGTTGCTAGGTTTAGCAAATAAAAATACAAGATGTCCAGTTAAATTTGAATTTCAGATAAACAACAGCTATAATTTTTAGTATAAATATGTTCCATGCAATACTTGGGGTTTGTTTATCTGAAATTCAGATTTAACTTGGCATCCTGTATTTTATCTGGCAACCCTAAGTGTGATTAAACACGTAGGCTCTGGAGTCACACAGTGTGACTTCAAATTCTGAGCCTACCACTGTGTGACCTTAGACATATTACTTAACCTCTTGGGGCCTCAGTTTTTGTATATGTAAAATGTAGGATAGGATTTACCTCCTGGAGTTGTTGTGAAGATTAAATAATACATAAAAATTTATAATAGTAACTGACACATTGTGAATGCTGGAAAAATATTAGATGATTGTATGGGGAAGATAAATGGTTATTTGCTAACCAAAATCTTAAAAAAACTGACATTATGATTCTAAGTACCTTTGTTAAAAAATCTAGGCAGAGATTTTCACCCCCTATTTTCATGCTACTTTCAATTTTGTTTACAGCAAATTAAATTAATACAACTTTTAGACCCTTTGTCTATGGCCTAAAGGAACGCACAACCAGCATCTTACAGTGTCATCAGGCTTTCTATTCCTTCCCTTGATGCATAACATTTGCACCCAATGTTGGAGATGTCCTAAGCTCCAAATTTACAATGAGAAATTTGGGTAAATCTTTATAAAGTATTACTTGAGTATTTACTAGATGACTGTTTACTCAGGAGCCAATGCCAGCTCTAGGATAGGGTTTCATCTGAATGGTACATTCTCTTAAGTAACATACAGGTCTCTATGCTCTGTATGTTACTTAAGAGCAACTACCTTGTACAGAGAGTTCCAGTTCTTGCATATAGGATTTTATTAGCACAAAGTTAAAAAATCAGACAAGAGAAGACATGGTGAAATGTGAGAACAGTAGACCTGGAATCCAAAACTCTGGTTCTACCACTCAGCACAAGCCACCTAATATTTTTAAACATTTGCTCCTTATTTATGAAATGAAAACATCAATGCTACTTTAAAGGACAAGAATTAAGTTAAATGAGATAATATAATGAACAATACAGTACTGGGAACAAAATAAGTACTTGGGAAATATTTCTTAACGTGAATCTGCTTATTCACTAGAAAGAAGACCATATCCCAGAGCAGCCTTACAGAAAGATTAAAGCCTGGGGTTTGTGCTACTTTATATGGCTAAGCTAAAACAGTAACTCCTTACTCTGTCCCTGTCTGCTTCTGGATGAGAACCAATGATTTCCAAACAATGATACAACCTAAGGGGAATTCAAGCAAGGACTCAGTCTTTCCCATCTCCAGTGACTCTGTGTGTGTGTGTGTGTGTGTGTGTGTGAGAGAGAGAGAGAGAGAAAGAGAGTGAGAGAGAGAGTGTGTTGGTGGGGAGCAGTGGAGATATAGAGAAAAGGCCAGAAAAGGAGTTGGAAATTTCTTTTCTATTTTAATAATTAGTTGAGCCAGATCACACATGTGTGTGTAAAAAACATTAGTTTGAGGCCAGAAAGTAGAAAACACACTTCTAGTACATTTACAATATTAATTTTGAGTTGAGGGAACAAATCCCAAATTCAAACCAGATTCAGAAATTATGACCTCAGCTTTTCCAGAGTTTGTACTGATTAGGCTCGTTACAGATTAACCAGAGGTAGAATGTATTAGGGGGAACACATAGGAGAAAAAAATAGAATTCATGAGATTACTCAAACTCAGAGAATGAAATTTCCTGTCTTAGTGCTTCCTGCTAATAAATGAGATTCAAGCGAAGAAGTGTAGTATTTTCTGAGGAGGACTGAAGCGGTGAGTATTAGGGTTTTGCCAAGGGGATTACCAAAGACATCAGTTGTTTTGGGCTGGAAGGTCATGGTGGGGGGTGTGTAGTTTTGCAGATGATGGTAAGCTAGGGGACTGGAGCTGGTAATTGTAGAATAAGCTATATATGACTCTCTTGATAATCAGTTAATTACCATTTATATATTGAGTATCAACTATGTAGTCAAGAGCTTAAGTAAACATTCAGGGGATACAATGGCACATAAAGCAGAGCACCGGCACCCAGTATGCCTAGTTTTGGGGAAAGTAGCCTATGAGCCTAGTGAAACAGAAGAAAAAGAGAAATGGAAGGCCCTGGAACCAAAGGGTTAGGAAATCTTGAATGACTAACAATTTGAATTTCAAAAGTAAAGGCTAAATTCTAAAAGAAAAAATAGAAATAGATTTGCTACCAAAGAGGAGCACTCTTGACAAAAGAATTCATAGTGTCAGATATGCTGGGGACATGATTAAAGGCCCTGACCTGGGCTGTGAACTTCGCAAAGGGTAGAGGGGAAGCATTTCTCAAGCCCTTCCCCATCTCTTGCAGAACCGAGGTGCATGGTGTGAAGGAAGAAAAGCCAGGGCATGTGCACAGCTGGACAAACACCTGAAATGCATCATCATCTTGCTGCTGGGAGCTGAAGAGTTTCTCACCGCCCCTCTCTTCACCCTTTGAGCCATAATTGCCAAAATGAACAGATTATCACAATTTCAGCCTATGCAACTATCTCACTAGTGCTCATTTGCTGACTTTAATGAGTTCCAGAACCAATTTGTGTGATTGTACAATCAGCTCAGGTTTATCACTGAAAGAAAGCACTGTAAGTCTTGGTACAGAGATCAGCTTTGCAGAATGCAGATCTATTGATATGAAAATGAATTCAAATGAATTCTTGTGGGCATTGTAAGGCCTCAAAGTTCCCTAACACCATTAAACACAGAAATGTTGGACACTGGCTGTCCTGATGAGCTGGCTTTTGTCCAATACCTGTCTTGCAAACTACATTCAAGTATCCTTTTGTGCTCTCTTCAAATTTCACGGCTTCCTCTGCTCTGCCTAAAAAGGAAAACGCACGTCTTCAAGCTGTTACAATAAAACTATTGGCAGTGTGTAAAGTGAGAACAGAGCCTTGACTTAATTTATTGCACTGTGCAGATTTATTACACATCAGGGTTATAATAACAATACCGAACAACACTGTGACTTGCCGCCTGATAATCTCCTTCCCTGCTCCAATAGGAGCGAGGCGAAGGGAGCTTGGAGGGCCCCCTAGACTCCCTGTATGGTGCTAAGCACTGCTGGGCACACTCTCGGCTCCGTGCCAAGAGATGATGTGGTACTAGTGGGCCGTGCAGTGCCAAGATGTAATGCAGATCTGGGGAGGAGATGCAGTGTTTGGACAGAAAACACTGAAAACCATTTGCCAGGTCTAGAGAGGAGTGTTTCCACAATTGCTCGTTGCCGGGGGAATAAGCATTCTCCTTCTTCCTATAACAGGTTCCTCTACCTGAAGCGTGATGAGAACACAGTTAAGAATCGTAGAGGTGAGAGAGTCCTGTACAGGGCACTTGACCTGCCTTTAGGCAGCACCACACTTAAAAGAATCTGGGACCTTCAAAGTTAAATCTGCTCAGAGTTTCTGAGGAACATCTAACAAAATGCAGGGTTAAAGACAGTCACCCCTCAGGCCCAGGGTCTGTCACTTCTGGGCTGCTTCTCTGTCTCTTCCTCCTAGTTTCTGAGTCCTGGGGTGCCTCATCGTCTTGGCTGCTTCCAGGGCAACTGCTCTGAGACACACGGGCACTCAGCTTGCTCACAGTGACATGGACATCCTCACAGAAGACAGTGTGCCTCAGACCTGCCCTCCTGCTGCTCCACGCGCTCTGGAAGCCTCTCATGAGGGTTTCTAAGCTTTAAGATAATGGGAGCTTCATGGGGATTATTTTGATTTCTCTCACCAGCGGGTGCTTTTGTATCCAAAGCCCTGCTGCCCCCAGCTACACTGCCTGAACAAACTGCACTGTGAACAAGCAAAAGCCGTGGCCCAGGAGACTGTGGACGTGACCTCAGAAATGCACAGGCCAATGCTGTTGCCCAATTTTCTTTTCTTTTAGGCCAAGATTTTTGCTCATCATAGCGTTTGGGTTTCTGGCCACCTTGGTGAGTATGTTGGACGCTCCTTCTTCCCTCCACCAAGTTTTAGAGAGAAATATCTTTAACAAGCCATCAATGACCAATCAATTAATTCTAAGCATTTGGGAGGCCCAGGCTCCTGCTGCCGCTCTCCTCCTTACCACGTTTTATAAAAATCATGAAATTAGTCTGGCCACAATCCATTACCTGATTATACTCTAAGACGACGTTTTGCCTTCCAAGGGTAGTTTCAAGACCAAAATGATAGGAAAATGATGTATGATTAACCCTCACAGGAATCAAATGACCTCAGTAAATATTTTTTGAGACCATTAGTCCCCGGGGATCCAAAGACATCATCCCTGTCTTCTGTCCAAAGCTTTGGTTTTCTTCTCAATAAACAAACCTAAGTTTTGTTTTTTGTTTTGTTTTGCTTGTTTGTTTTTTAATAAGTGGTGGTTAGTGGGGTAAATTAGCCCTTCGGGATTTTTATTCTGCCTAAATGATGGCAAACCACAAAATGTGGGCAAACCACCATCCTTAGTAGAACGACTCTGCCCCACACTTCACAGGATAGGCTGGCTGGTTTGGGACATCCCCTTCCTCTGTTGGTTGTTAGCGATTAGGACCACTCAGCAAATCCTATATCTTGGAGATCACTTCCGTCCTGTGGTTGCTGATTCCTGGCAGGTAAGAAACCATGTCAGTCTTCTGTGTGAGGATCAGTGTAGTATTATCACTACCAACTTGAACTTCGCAGTAGGTCTTCCTCTCACAACTAACCCCAAAGCAATCTAACAGTATGGAAACCAGAGAGTCAAAGAGGTTGATGAGTCACAGAAACGGAGAGAAACAAGGTCCTAGGTATGTTCAGACATGCGACAGGCCTGGATGTTTCAGCGCACGTTGCTGATCGTTTTTGAGGGAGGGCCCAAGACTATTTTAACTGAACAGTTGTTTTGAGGATGCATTTGTAAGACAGGCAATTTGTCGTCCAGCCATTTTGTGGGATGGTTGTCAACAGGTTGGCCCAAAGGGAGGAAGAAGGAAAAGGGCACCAAAGAAGGCAAATGACGATGCAAGACGGGAAGCAGGTAGAAATAGTCACACGGTAAACAAGTCAAAAAATCAAAATGTGTCAGAAGTGGAGACTCATTTTTATTTATTTTAGTGATGATTATTTTTTTCATTTTTGTTTTGAAGCTAAAATGTGGACATCCTGGCTACCAGGAATTGATTTCAAGTAGAACCAGAATGTGTTAGGGATCCTGAGAAGAATTTGGAACAGAGTGTGGCAGTGAAGGGGGCACATGGAAGGGATGAGAATGAGGCAGAGACTTCAGCCCCACAGGAAACAGTCCCTTGACTTCACAGGGTATCTGTGTCACCGACAGAGTGTAGGAGTGCAGACAGCGTGCGGAAACTCAGCTTGACAGCCCTGATGTTGCCCGATACGGCAGCTGGGCAGTTGCACTGTGGGGCACCAGGCACAGGCCCGTTTGCTACCTTCGTCAGCCTGTAGGTGCTGACTTTGCTGATAGAGTCTCCACCGCAGCCCTGGGGCCTCTTCCCACTTCCTCCTCTTCTTGCTGCTCTTCTGTCAGAGAAGCCAAGGCCCACTCTAGCCTGCTTTGCATCTCTTACATCAGAGGTTTGGGATGGCAGATTGCAAATGATCATTACAGTCTTTTCCTTTCATGCTCTTGACATTTGAGCAGAGAGGCAGAGAGTAAGTGGCCCAGGAGCAAATAAATGTCTACATTTCCAAAATGAGTCTGAAATGAAGCTCATCTGACAGTGTAAGGGGAGGCAAAGACAGCTGTCAGGGCAGAAGCTGAACAGTATCTCATAGACTCTCAATCTTAGAAATTTTACTTGTTTTGTTGGAAAGAGAAAAAATGAAAGCTAGATACTAGCCCCTTTGCATGGCATGGTATGAAGAAGAATCTAAAAGATGTTTAACTATTTTTTAAATCGCAGTCCTGAGCAGTTCAACTGGAAGGAGTGGGTTTTGTATTCCAACACAACTGTTCATGCCTCAGACTTGGAAGGAGAAAGGCGAAAATATTTTACAAAGGAAAAAATAAAATAATTATTATCAAAAAATTTCTACTGTGGCAAAAATTAAAGTTCAATCTACAAGCCAAAGGAACATTCTGTCAAATCTTCACTGCACCCCAGCTGACACCCTACTGCCTGACTCAGCGCTGCCTAATTTTGACACCTTTCATCTCAGAAAACACAGTAAATACTAATTACTTTTCACAGCATTCTGAAATCGGTCGAGTAATTCAAACTTATAGTGATGACAGCTTGGGCAGTAGGTAGCAATTTTCTTTGGTTGTCATCACCCTTCCTGCACGCTGGGTAACTGAGGCATGGAAGGCTTCAAGATTCTGGACCAAATCAGTGGTGTTCCAGGAACCAAGCCTTGAGAACTTCCGTCATATCTAGGAAGTGGCTTTTTGATTCAGCAGCGGTACTTTCCAGTGCCAGTGCTTGTGTGTGTCAGCAGCCAAGATGACTCCCATCCAAGGGGCCCCAGGTTCTTGGCTTCTGCTTTATCTCAGAAAAGTTCTCTGGCAGTTGAAGAAAACAGAGTGGGTGGGGAAGTAGGGTGAGGCCTTGATGAGTTTGATGGTTGGGTGCTTGAATGGATCTTAGCAGGGAAGAGAAGGGCTCTGTGGTTGTGAATTGGTGTAACTGGAGGGGATTGGACTGGACACTCAGCTTTGTCCTTAGAACTCTGATAAGAAGCTTACAGGACTTGTACTACCACCTCTCTTGATAATAAAGCATCTCAATGCTATGGCCAAGCCTGACCCCTCGCCTCACTTGTCCTGCCGCTTTGGGTGCTGCATACATCCTGTAAACTCTGCAAAGGAGCCATACTGGGATGGATTTTCTTGAGGCCTTATTTGTTTCCACCTTTAACAGTGACCAACAGGACACTTACTCCTTGGTTGATTGAAGCAGTCTTAGGGTAGCCAGATAGTTTAGTATCAGCTGGACTTTGATCATTGTTCTAAAGTGCTACAGGAGAAAAACGGGCAATTTCCACTGGGTAGGAAAGATTAGACCAATGGGTGCTTGTTTCTTCCTGTCTTCGTGATCCCTTGCTTCAGAAAAGTGGGAGAAAAATAAACCGACACATCATTTGATGAATGCGCCCTCCCCACAGGGTAAACTGGCATTTGAGTGCCTACTTTATGCTGGTCACTTTAATTGAATTTAATGCTCCCTCCCACAACCCTACTTTGTAGGTATTATCTTTTTTTTTTTTTTTTTTTTGGCACACGGGCTTAGTTGCTCCGCGGCATGTGGGATCTTCCTGGAGCTGGGATCGAGCCCGTAACCTCTGCATTGGCAGGCGGATTCTTAACCACTGCGCCACCTAGGAAGCCCACTTTGTAGGTATTATCTTCATTTTTAGAAACAACTCTCTTAGGCTCTCACAGTTAGGAAGCCATGAGGCCAAAACTGAAAACCCAGGACTTCCTCACTCCATGTTCTTTCCATGAGTATTGTTATCATGCTGAAGTGCCCATTTTAAATGGAAGCTGACTTGATCCTGAACTCAGCCTACAGGAGGAAAAGGACAGTGGTCGGGTGCTATCTTCTTATATAACATGGTTATCATATCATCCTTAATGATAGGAAGGGTCAGGATGTCAGACTTGTTTCAAAATCCTATTTGGCTGAAGGATCTGATTCATTGAATGAACACCTTTCTTTCCAGGGTGTGGGAGGCAGTTCCTTGCAAAAGGTGATTGGCCTATGGAGGGAGATACTCTATGACTTTGTTGAAAAATCCAGTTAGAGTTTACCCTTAATCACTTGTCAATACATTCAGGGATACCTTAAACTAGAAGGACCTTCAAAATCATACTGCTCTTACCCTTGTCATAAAAGTAATTATAGCCAACTTTATTGAGGGCTTATTATGTACCAGGAACTGTTCTTTAGGCTTTGTATATGTTATTTAATCCTCCAACAATCCTTTGAGGAAGGTATTATTATTTTCTCCACTTAACAGACGAAAGGCACAGAGAGGTTAAGAAACATGCCCAAGGTTACACAGGAAGGAAGTGGCACAACTAGGATTTGAACTTCCAAACCTGGGCACCGATCAACTACACTTTTTGCTGCCTGCCATCAGGGAAGATTGTATGTAGATAAGAAGGGTTGGTTCTGCATTTGAAGAGTCTTTTCCCATTTTCTGTTTCTAGAGGAATAGCAACCTTCTGCCACATGAAGCACTAGGCCCCTTTACCCGCCTCTATGTTAACCTGCTGGAGAAGCCTGCTGAGTTCAGCTCCTCATCCTTCATTGCGGAGCTTGGTTCCTCTTTTTCCATCTCCTCAGCTGGTCTTCAGCATCTTCCTCACGTGATGGGCGTGAGGGGCTATTGCAGACTCGGATCTTCTTTCTCAGCTGTGGGTTACCACCCTCTGGTTGTGGTCATTGTCCTAGACACCCGGAGGCAGCAAAACCTGGCCGACATCCTACTCCTTGGACACAAAGAATCCCGTCATCATCATGGGCTTCAGCAGAGACATGTGGGCAGTTTACCTGCACCGAACATTGTGGACGAGGGTCATGAACACGTTCTCGTGTCTAAATGTAAGCACGTGCACCTCACTGAGGACACCAGGTCTTCAAAGAAAGGTCTTGGGGATCCCAGCCCTGCTGCTGTGGAGAGGGAGTGAGGATGACTGCAGCCACCTCAGCTCTTAGGCTGGCTGCTGAAACTCACATCTGCCGCCCCTTTCCTGTGTAAACCAGGATTGCAGAATTACTCACTCTACTCAGATGTGTAAAGAAAACACAGTTGTTTTTTTTTCTCTAAGTCCTCTGCTATCCCCTATGAGCCCCCACCTGCTGGGTAGCAAGAGGGAAAAAACTAATTTTAGTTCCTTGGGTTTTAAAACTTCCTCATGTGATTATTTAAACAGTTTCTTTAGGCTTAACTCTGTGTCTTTGGGTTAAAGCTCTGTCTTTCAGGTTCTTCCCTTCTTCTGCTTGCTTCTCTGTAAATGGTGGTACTCATGCTTCTGAGACCAGGCCGCTGCCTCCCTCACCCCCTTGCTACGCCCTCTTAAACATGGGGCCTTAACGAAGGCTTTTACAGGAATGGGAAGCAGCGCTCCTCCTCTGGAGGTTCTCTTCATTTATTTCATTCTCTGCAGGTAGAGAGAGGCCTGGAGAGGAAGGTGAGGAGAGGACAGGGGGACCCAGGCCTGGCGTGCGACCGTCTACTCCATCTCCTTCTAGCATCAGGCTGCAAGGGGAGGCCTGCTAACCTTTTATCACATGCAGAAGAGTGTGCTCTTTATATTAAGGGGGAAACTCTGAAATTAAAGTGCTTGATTCTTGAACCTCTAAAGAATATAGATTATCCAATTCGTTTTTCCCAAGCTTGTTGTTAAGTGACCTGCCTGAGGCATTACACCTCCAGGCAAGGCCTCTGGGATGTGGGCTGCAAGAGAGATTTAGAGAGGAATTGAAATACAGTCTTTCCTTAATAACAACAGGGGATCGGTTTCAGGACCCCCTATGGATACCAAACTCCAGGGATGCTCAAGTCACTTATATAAAATGGTGTTGTATTTGCATATAACCTATGCACCTCCTCCTGTATACCCTAAATCATCTCTAGATTACATAATACCTAAGACAATGTAGATGCCATGCAAATAGGTGCCAGAGCCGCAAACTTGTTTTCCTTTTTGGAACTTTCTGTTTGTTTCTTTCCTGAATATTTTCCATCCACAGTTAGTTGAATTCCTGAATATGGAACGAGCAGATATGGAGGCCTTAATCTACTATGTTTACTGAATATTGTTCTCATTATTTCAATGTAGCCTTGGGTAGCTGAAGGGGAGGGGGAGATTCTAGAATGTGTTTAAAAGCGCTCCTCAGAGGAGAGGCGGTGTGGTATAGTGCTTAGATGCATGGACTCAGGATCCAGGCTGGGCTCTGCTATTTCCTTGTGATTTGGACAACTTTATTTAAATGTAAACTCAATTTCTCCATCCTTAAAATGGGATAATAGTAGTATCCTCCTCCTACAGTGATTACAAAGTTTAAATCTATTAACATATATAAAGAACTCAGACTTTTGCTTATCTCATAAACACTCAACCAATGCTAGCTATTTATTTCATTAAAAATTTTTTTTTGCCTCACCGCTCAACTTGTGGGATCTTAGTTCCCTGACCAGGGATTGAACCCAGACCCAGCAGTGAAAGCACTGAGTCCTAACCGCTAGACTACCAGGGAACTCCCCGATGTTAGCTGTTTAGATCCTGAACACATATAACATTGGATTTTAAGCCTTAGAAGTTCCTTTTGTATGATATAGGGGGGAAAAGTGTGGATTTTTCAAAATAGACAGCCTAAGTCATATGATGCTGAACAAGTTATACAGCCGCCGTGAGGCTGGGTCTGAAGAACAATGATGACAGTATTGTAGGATAGCTGTCAGTATTAAATACTGAATTACTGTGTGTGAAACACTCAGCAAAAAGTTAGGTGGATAATTGAGGCTCAACCAATGTTTCTTCCCCTTTCTCTTTAGGTCAGTAACATGCTGTTTTATAATTGTTTACTGTTATATCCGCAATAAGGAATCTAAAGCTTTTATAATCCCCTAACTGGCTGGTGCATAGGAGAAGCCCAGCAGATTCACTGACAGATGCAAATAAGCCTCCAAATCTGGGGCTCAAGACCCAGAACTTCTCCCTGTCAGGTGCAGCTGGTCGGAGGACAGTTTCTGTCTTCTGCTTTTCATATCTTATAAGGTAGATATACATATTTCTCCCTTCTCTTTACTACAGCCTCCCTGAGGTCCGTTGGAGGCATTTGCATCTGCTTTCCTCATATTGCTCAACCCACACTTGGAGAGGACTGTGTTTGCATAAATACTAGCAGATGAATTTTTTAAATATCACTTTTTCTCTCCTGGCACCCTGTGAGAGAAATGAGCAAATATAAACAGAAGAGTAGCCGACTAGAAATATAGCAGATGGGTTCCTGCTGGGGATCTGGACTTCCCTGGAGTTTACACATTTGGGAGATGTCGGATTATGACAAAATCCACTTGTAATGCTTTTGCTTTTTGTTTCTTGGGCACAATATTAATTGCTTAGTGAATGGGCTTAATGTACACTTTCAGCCCGACTTTTCCCTTTGAGGAACAAGCAGGATGCTGTAAGCACTCTCTGGAGAAGGGATTCTCTTCGTAAGCCTAGCATAAATCCATTTTGATCGAGGAATCAAGGACACGAGAAAAAAAAATTATCTTCACTCCACGCTGCAAGGACAGGGGAGAAAGGGATATGCTTCATTTCCCATGTCAAATGGCCTCATGCTAGTGACCAAGAGTTTACTGTGGATATTAAAAATGGAAACAGATTGTACATGCTTCCTAATCAATCCTGGTTTGGGCCACCTCAATTCAGACTACACATCCTGAGAAACACATCTATACTCGGGAGTCAATTGTGCTTAACTCCAGCCTATACCTTTGGCCCAGACTCAATTAGATGTATTTTCATTCATTCATTCATTCATTCAATAATTTTCTTGAGCATCTATTATTGACTAAGCACTGCATTAAGAGTGGGAATATAAGTGAAGAAAATAAGTATAGTCCTTGACTTAACAAAATTCAACTCTAGTGGGAAAATAGACACTTATGATATAGTCATTCTATTATACAAGTGTGAAAAACCACAGTAAATGAATAGTTTCTATTTTCATCAACTGTAATATGTCTCAAGGACTGGTCTTGGAGAAAATGAAAGGTGGAAGCTCCCTGTGGCCTCCTGTGGTCAGAGCCTCCATGGGGTCTTTAAGACCACCCCATGGAAGAGCTCCTTATCCACTGATGGCTTTGGCTGACCCCTGCTCTTCATGAGTTGTCCTTAGGGTCTCTCGAGAGAATGCTGTGAATGAGTTCTGGATCTCAGAGAAAGCCCCACCTTTGATCAATAAGCATTAGCTCATTTTTTATTACAAGCATGTTTATCAATAGAAAAACAAGGCTTAATAAGGGAGGCAGCATGATGTAGGGCAAAGACCACAGGCTTTGATATCAGCCCTGGGTTCTAATCTTGGCTCAAACATTTATCAGCCATGTCCCCTTAGGTGCATTATTTTACTTTTCTGTAGTCTAATGCCCTCATATACAAAATAGGGAAAAGAGCGCTTGACTCTTGATTGTTGAGATTCTTAAACAAAATAATTACTAAAAAGTACTTAGTATGAAGCACATTGTCCTCTATTATGCTCAAGAACTGTATTCTATATGATGCAGGACTTGCCTTTGAAAGAAAACAGCATTTGCATGAAATATTTATTGACAATCATACAACTTGGAGCTATTTGGTAAATGATAAATTATACCCATAGCTGACCCTGCCCATCCTGACTGGTGCCAGCTCTTTCTGCTTCTGTTGCCTTAACTCTGCAGCTCAAAACATCTCTCCAGCAAGTGACCCAACCAGGGAAGACCACAGGAAATCAGATTGCTCCAATAAGAAATGAGAACAAGAGTAAGATACTTTATAAATGTTTTAAAAGGAGAGCCTCAGCCTTATCACACTGGGTGTAGCCCCTGTCCTTCATTTTGCTGTTCTTTTCATTCATTGAAAATATTATCTGTTATCTTCAGGATGCCTGAAAATGTGGGGCAGGAGGTGGAACTTGTGGGCCACATTTGGCAGGAAATACACAGCTAGATGCTGATCACATTGCCTTAAGCAATTTCTATGTCCTTTAGGACTCCTGTACCAGAAATCCACTAGTCTTACAGCTAAAGAGGGGCCAGATCGCCAAAGAAGTCTGACTGGCAGCTCCCTCTGTTTATCTGTCGTATAGATTCCTCCCGGAGCCCTCAGGTTGCCAACTGGGATGTTATTGTGATTTACCACGTGGCTAAGTGATGGGGCTAATGTGAAAATCTCCAAATTTTGTACATTAATTAAATAAAGACATAGTTTTAAAAAACTGGAAACACATATAATATCCAAAACATAATCTATGGATTATATGTCAACCATTAATAATTATGGTTACATAATTTTCCATGTGATACCAGAAAAAGACATATTTAGCAAAAAGCAGTGCACAAAATTCTATATACAGAATGAGAGCAACTGTGTAAAAGAATGAATCTATGCCTATGAAAGGACTGGAAGGAAACACACTAAGATGTTAACATTCTGAGTGTGGGAACTAGGGCTGGCTTTTTTGTTTCTACTTTTGTTTTTATAACAAGCTTAATTGTTTATATCATCTTAAGAAGATGATATTGTTCATTTTGAAATGAAGACTTCTTAGGCCAAGAATATGGGCTTTCCTGAGGCGATTTTCAAAAATCATTTCCAAAGAAGATTTTCGGTAATTCACCGGTTGGCTCAGCTGAGGGTTAGTTGAATTGAGCAGAGGCAGCCCTTTTCAGGAACTTAACGGGGATCAGAAAGTTTGCCTTGATCAGGTCTTGGTTTCTGGTCTTTCTTCGCAGGGGCTGTAATTGTTTTCTTTCTAGCTGCCCAGCCTTGTTAGCCTTAAGGCCTCCACTTCCTCTCAAGATCAAGCTTTGCTCTTTCCACGTCGTGGCATCTGCTTGTGCTCTTCTGCAGGATGGGGTGGGGGGCGGGGTGGCTGTGGGAGATGAAACTGAAGGCTGATCCAGCCCCCACTGCAGGGTCAAGTGGAGCAGAACCTGGCTACAGGCTTGAAACCCCAAAGCAACTTACATTGTTTTTCTCTCTTTTTAAGGTAGTCCCCACACTTCCAGAGGGCTTGTGAGCAAACCCTGTCATCCTCATGATCTGAGGCAGCCTATCTCAAGGAACATTTTATAATTCTTTTTTCCTTCAAATGATTCTCCTGGTAGCCATGCTACACTAACAGTCCTAGTTGCATCCTAGCCCTTGGCTGTTGCATGTGTGGCTTTTCCTTCTGACTTCTTGTGACAGTTTAAAAGTCTTTGAGAAGGACTGTGGGCTGGCCAGGCAGATCTCCATGAAATCAGACCATTAGATGTGTTCCAAGGACTCAGCCTAGTCCATTCCCTTCTTACTTAGAAAGATAGAAAAAGTAAGGGGTCTCCGTCCTAAGCTTCCAGGACACATGCCCTGCGGCTTCTAAGGCAAGCTGATCTGATGGGGCAGTGTTCCCAGATCTCTCAGTAGAGTTATAGCTTTAGTTACCCATAGTCTTCACTCCCAGTGCAGCCTGGAGCCTTGGCCTTGAGCTGGCTATCCAGCTCTACTTTTATGTTAAAGATAAGATTTTGGGAAAATGATGCATTCTAAAAAAAACCCAACAAACAGAAAAGCACAAAGAAGTAATTTAAATTATTGTTGTCACTTATGACCAGAAAGAGAATGGCCCTGGAGCAATATCACTGTGTCCCTGATTAGCAGCCTTGCCACAACCTGGACAAAGAATTCCAAGCCCTAGGACTTAGAACTTGTAAACCAGGGAGGACAGCAGTCAGATGACTTGTCCAGCCAGGTTTTCCTAGACAGTCCAGCGTTAGCAGGTCCAGAGGGGGCTGCACTTAGCCTGAGTCAGTCAGGGTGTGACAAGTCATCGTGCTGATCTCACCTTTGCAAGCCAACCAAGCTCCCTGCCCCTCCACCCACTCAGCTGCTCTCAGCCACCGCTGCCAACTTGTTCATTTTGTTTCCATTTTTCTCCCTCTCCTTGTCTCTCTGGGCAGCCACCTCCTCTGCTATTTACCCCCCAACACACCCGCTGATCTTCAGAGCTCTGCTGTTGAGTGCGGTGACTCATTTGTTACTTAGGTATTTTGGGTTCATTACTCTTTAGCCACATTACCGAGAAGAACCACACAGAGCCAAAACAGAGAATAGAGGAAATGGGGGCGTGCAGATGGGAGGGGATGGGGCAGAAATCCAAGAGCTGCTATGGAAAAATTCAGCAGAGGTGCTGTTGTCAAAGCTCAGACTCAGAGAACAAGGCCATTCCAAAAGCAACAATGGGAAGGAAACAGTGCTTTGATTAAAACTTCATTGAGAGTCCTGGACATACACCCCAGAGCTCTCCCACAGGGAGATGGCGTGTTCAGGAATCCAAAAGAATCGTCATTGCTCTTTGGGAATATTTACGAGTTACCACACCCAAGCTGTGTTGACTTGGCCAAAGTAAGGTGGAAGGGTGCAGTTACAGGACAGCCAAGCACCACCTACAGAATACAATGCAAATAATTTGCCCTAAACTTCGTCTCCCGCTCCCCAGTAACCATGTGCCTTTGGCCCAACTATCTAGATTTTCTTTGCGGACAATATGTGGTGTGGATTTGCTGCTGTCCTGAATAGACAGACACTGCTTATGTTGTGAACAATGGGAAAATCATTTGTGATAGGTCAGCCAGAAGATTCATGAATATATATATTTCAGAGGCTCACAGAAAGTTGTTGTTTAAAAATTAATTTTCCTGAAATTGCTCCCCCAAGACTGTGCAGTCCATGATGCTTCTGCTTGCACTGTAAGTCTGCCTTGTTCTAGTTCCAATCTCTTTAGTAAGTGTATCAAATTACTGTTTGTGACATTTGCCATCCGTTCCTAGTTTGGGACATGCAAGATTAGCATACTGGGAGACATTCATTCCTTTCTAATTATGCATTCTTTAATTCAGCAAATATTTCCTAAATGCCTAATGTTGGAGGCAGCGCTTCACTTCAGGTCCAGAGCTGGGGAATGAGATGGAGCAATTCCAGAATAGGATTCTGAACTGTATCTGAGAGGAAGAAGCTGATGAGGATAGAAGGACAACTGATTCATGACAAATCTCATGATTATTGAGTTTGGGCTGTTAATTGCTTCTTACACAGCATGGTATGTTAAATGAGTTCATTGTACATAACAGCTGCTATATGGAAACCATTTTCCTGGAAACAGTATGAAATATAAAAAATAGTATATTGTGGAAGTCATGTATTGGGATGACAGAGCAGAAAGATAGAAAGATCTAGGTCTCTGATGGCACCATGTCACCATTTTAGCCCAGAGAACAACAAATCAGTAATCACATAGATCACAGTCTCTGATCTACAAAAAAACAAAACAAACAAACAAAAAACTTACTTTAAAAAAATTTACTTTGATTTGCATGAATTAGGAAACCTAAAGATTCTTCTAAATAATGTTAGAAATAAATCATAACTGATGGGCCAAAGGAAAAAAATTATAATTAAAATCAGATAGTATAGAGAGCTAAATAATAAAATATATTTCAAAATGTATGTGATAGAGTAAGAACTGCAGAAAATTTACAAAAGCTTGAAAATGCTTATTTAGAAAAGAAGAAAAATTGGAGATTAATGAGCCATGTGTCCAACTCAGGACACTGGAAAAAGAAAAAAGAAGAAAAGAACTACTGTAGAGGAGAAATTAATTAAATAGAAAACAAAGTTACAGTAGAAATGATCAAGAAAACAAAAAAGGTGGTTTGAAAAGACTAATAAAATTGACAGATTAAAAAAGAAAATTACTACATATATATAGAATTTTTTAAAAATAAGAGAATTTTATAAACTTCATGCAACTAAATTAGAAAACTTATATGAAATGACCAGTTCCCTAGAAAACAGAAATTTACCAAAACTGACTCAAGAAGAAATAGAAAGTCTAATTAGACAGCTATAGGTATTTTAAAAAAGTTGAACTGGTAGTTTACAAATGAAAATGAAAACACAACCATCCAAAACCTGTGGGATGCAGTGAAAGCAGTTCTAAGGTGGAAGTTTATAGTGATACAAGCATACCTCAGGAAACAAGACAAATCTCAAATAAATAATAACCTAACCTTATACCTAACTAGAGAAAGAAGAACAAACAAATCCAAAAGTTAGTAGAAGGAAAGAAATCATAAAGATCAGAGCAGAAATAAATGAAATAGAGATGAAGAAAACAATAGAAAATGTCAATGAAACTAAAAGCTGGTACCTTGAAAAGATAAACAAAATTGATAAATCTTTAGCCATACTCATCAATAAAAAAAAGGGAGAGGGCCCAAATTAATAAAATCAGAATGAAAGAGGAGATGTTACAACCAACACCACAGAATATGAAGGACCATAAGAGACTACTACAAGCAACTATATGCCAATAAAATGGACAACCCAGAAGAAATGGATGAATTATTAGAAAGGTGCAATCTCCCAAGGCAGAACCAGGAAGAAACAGAGAATATGAACAGACCAGTTACTAGCAATTAAACTGGATCAATAATTTAAAAACTCCCAACAAACAAAAAACCAGGAACAGGTGGTTTCACAGTTGAATTCTACCAAACCTTTAGAGAAGAGTTAACACTTATCTTTGTGAAAGTATTCCAAACAATTACAGAGGAAGTAACACTTCTGAATTCATTCTATGAGGCCACCATTACCCTGATACCAAAACCAAAGATATCACAAAAAAAGAAAATTATAGGTCAATATCACTGATGAACGTAGATGCAAAAATTCTCAACAAAATACTAGCAAACTGAATCCAATGATACATTAAAAGTATCATAGATCATGATCAAGTGAGATTTATTTCAGTGATGCGAGCATTTTTCAGCATCTGCAAATCAGTCAACGTGATACACCACATTAACAAATTGAAGAATAAAACCCATATGATTATCTCAATAGATGCAGAAAAAGCTTTTGACAAAATTCAACATTCATTTTTGATAAAAACTCTCCAGAAAGTGGGTATAAGGGAATATACTTCAACATCATAAAGGCCATCTATGACAAACCCACAGCTAACATCATACTCAACAGTGAAAAGCTGAAAGTATTTCCTCTAAGATCAGGGACAAGACAAGCATGCCTACTCTTGCCACTTTTATTCAACATAGTATTGGAAATTCTAGCTGCAGCAATGAGAGAAGAAAAAGAATTAGAGGAATCTAAATTGGAAAGGAAGAAGTAAATTTGTCACTGTTGCAGGTGACATGATACTATACACAGAAAAATCCTAAAGACACCACCAAAAAACTACTAGAGTTCATCAATGAATTCAGTAAAGTTTCAGGATACAAAATTAATATACAGAAATCTGTTGCATTTCTATACACTAAAAATGAAGTATCAGAAAGAGAAATTAAGGAAACAATCCCATTTCCCATGGCATCAAAAAGAATAAAATACCTAGAAATAAACCTACCTAAGGAGGTAAAAGGCCTGTACTCGGAAAATTATGAGACATTGATGAAAGAATTGAAGACAGCACAGAGGTGGGAAGATACACCTTGTTCTTGGATTGGAAGAATTAATATTGTTGAAAATGACTGTACTACCCAAGGCCATTTACAGATTCAATGCAATCCCTGTGAAAATACCAGTGGCATTTTTAACAGAACTAAGACAAATAATTTTAAAATTTGTATGGAAACACAAAAGTCCCTGACTAGCCAAAACAATCTTGAGAAAGAAGAACAGAGCTGGAGGAATCACACTCCTTGACATCAGACTATACTACAAAGCTCCAGTAATCAAAACAGTATGGTACTGCCATAAAAATGGACACACAGATCAATGCAACAGAATGGAGAAAAGATAATCTCTTCAATAAGTGGAGATGGGAAAACTGCACAGCTACATGTAAAAGAGTGAAATTAGAACATTCTCTAACATCATACACAAAAATAAACTCAAAATGGATTAAAGACCTAAATGTAAGGTCAGAGACCTTAAAACTTCTAGAGAAAAACATAGGCAGAACACTCTTTGGCAATATTGTAGCAATCTGTCTCCTAAAGCAAAGGAAATAAAAGCAAAAATAAACAAATGAAACCTAATTCAACTTAAAAGCTTTTACACAGCAAAGGAAACCATTGACAAGACGAAAAGACAACCTATTGAATGGGAGAAAATATTTGCAAATGACATGACCAATAAAGGGTTAGTATCCAACATATATAAAGAGCTCACACAATTCAACATCAAAACAAACAACCTAATTTAAAAAACGGGCAGAAGAACTGAATAGACATTTTTCCAAAGAGGAAATGCAGATGCCCAACAGGCACATGAAAAGATGCTCAACATCACTAACCATCAGGGAAATACAAATCAAAATCACAATGAGATATCACTCACACCTGTCAGAATAGCTCTCAACAAAAAGAACACACGTAACTAATGTTGGCGAGGATGTGGAGAAAAGGGAACACTTGTATACTGTTGGTGGGAATATAAATTGGTACAGCCACTATGGAGGTTTCTCAAAAAACTAAAAAACTAAAAATGGATCATATGACCCAAAAATTCCACTCCTGGTATATATATCTGGAAAAAACCCCACTAATTCTAAAAGATACAGGCACCCCAATGTTCATAGCAGCATTATTTACAATTGCCAAGATATGGAAGCAATCTAAGTGTCCATCAACAGATGAATGGATAAAGAAGATGTGATATACACACACACAGACACATACACAATGGAATACTACTTAGACATAAAAAATGAAATTTTGCCATTTGCAGCAAGCTGGATAAACTTAGAGGATACTATGGTAAGTGAAATAAGTCAGATAGAGAAAGAAAAATACTGTATGTTGTTAGTTGTATGTGGAATCTAAAAAATACAACAAACTAGTGAATATAACAAAAAAGAAGCAGAGCCATAGATATAGAGAACAAACTAGTGGTTACCAGTTGGGGGAGGGAAGGAGGAAGGGGCAATATAGGGGTAGGAGAGTAAGAGGTACAAACTATTAGGTATAAAATAAGCAACAAGGATATATTATACAACACGAGGAATATAGCCAATACTTTATAATAACTAAAAATGGACTATAACCTTTAAAAATTGTGAATCACTATATTGTATACCTGTAACTTAGTAATATTGTACATCAACTATACTTCATTAAAAAATTAATTAAAAAATGTTGAACTGGTAGTTTAAAATCTACCTACAAAAACAAAACAAATTACACATGTGCCAGAGGGGTTTGCAAGCAAATTCTGACAAATACTTAGGGAAAAGAGAACCATATTCTTGCACAACAACAATAAAAAGAAAGAATGACTACAAATCATTTTATGATGCTGGCAGAATTTTGATATCAAAACCAGACAAGGATAGATAGGAAAAGAAATTATAGACCAATCCTTTATAAATACAGAAGTAAAAATTCTAAACAAAATACTAAAAAATTAAATCCAGCAATGCATTGGAATTAAGTTTATGCTCTGGGACTTCCCAGGTGGTGCAGTGGTTGAGAATCCACCTGCCAATGTAGGGGACACAGGTTCAAGCCCTGCTGCAGGAAGATCCCACTTGCTGCAGAGCAACTAGGCCCATGAGCCACAACTACTGAGCCCGTGTGCTGCAAATACTGAAGCCCGAGCGCCTAGAGCCCATGCTCCGCAACAAGAGAAGCCACTGAAATGAGGAGCCCAAGCACCACAATGAAGAGCAGTCCCTACCTGCAGCAACTAGAGAAAGCCTCTGTGCAGCAATGAAGACCCAATATAGCCAATAAATAAATTAATTAATTAAAAAAAGTGTATGATTTGTTAGGGTTTATCCCAGAATTCAATACTAGAACATTAGAAAATTTATTAATATAATTCATTATCTTTATATATTACTACATGTGTATATTAAAGGAGAAAAAGTAATTATGTCAATGTCTGCAGAGAAAACACCCGATAAAATTTAATTCACGGTAAAAATTCTTAGCAAATGCATTATAGAAGGACCTTCGTCAACTTGATAAAGGGTGTCCACCCAAAATTTATACCAAACAATACACTTAATATACTTAATGATTAATTTTTTAGAAGCACTTCTTTTAAAGTCAGGAATAAGACAATGATGTTTGCCATCACTACTTCTATTAAATTGAGTAGTGAAGGGCCCAGCAGGCAACCACAAGATAAAAAGAAATTAAATGTATAAGGATTTGAAAGGAAGAAACAAACTGCTGTTATTCACAATCAATGTGATTATATAAAAAAATCAAGAGAATCGACAATATTAAAATAAAAGAGTTCAGCAAAACCCATAGATACAAAATCAAAATGCAAAAATCAACTATTCCTATATAAGAGAAACAAATAATTAGAAACTGTGATAATAATAATAATAATAATAATGACAACAAGGATGATGTTTCATGGCATCAAAAAGTTAGGAAAAGAAAAAAGAAAGAATATAACTAAAGATGTGTAACACAATTGTGGAAATAGTTATATAACCATATTGCAAGACATAAAATAATACCTAAACAACTACTGAGAGGTACTACATTTTGTGAAAGGAAGACTCAATAAAGATGTCAATTCTTCACGAGGTAATTTAAGTTCATGTAATTCCAATCAAAACATCCAAATGTTCTGCTGTTTTGTTTTGTTGTATTTATTTATTTTTTTGCGTGGCAGTTGATAAGCTCAACCTAAATTCAAAAGGTAGAGCATTCAGAAGACCATACACAGACAACACATTTCCAAAGAAAAACAAGATTGGGAGAATTGTGCTGCTACCTATCAAGTCAATTTAAGTCAATAACAATGAAGATAGTGCGAGGTTGACCACGGGATAGGCAACTAACCAATGAAATAGATTGGAGAGCCCAGAAACTGTCCCAAACATACATGGAAGTTTACCCTATGGCCAATGTGTGGTGTTACAAATCAGTTAAGGTATGCGGCTAAGATAATTGGTTTCCACATAGAAAAATAAACTACACAGTCACCTCAGACCATGAACAAAAATTAATTCTAGGTGGATTAGACCCATAAATGTCAAAGTCAAACTTTAAAATTTTAAGAAGAAAATGTGGAAGAATATTTTTCTGACCTTGGAAAAGGAAATTGTTTTTAAAATAAGATACAAAAAGCACAAATAATAAAGGTTCAGACTGATGCATTTCATTATATTAAATTAAAACTTCCTTACAACAAGACAAAGTGAGAAGTCAAGTCAGCAGCTAGCAGTGTGTGTTTATAATACATAGACCCCCCCCAAATTAACATTATGAATAATATACCCCATACATTATTAAGAATAAGACAACAGGGGAAAATGGGCAAGAGATATGAACAGATGCTTCACAAAAAGGAACACTAATACTAGTGAATAAACATAAGAAAAAAAAGGTCAAGTGTAGTAGTAATCAGAGATATATTAAAACAATCAGGTACCATTTTATACGCATCAGATTAGTAAAATTAAGAAAAAATGTCTGCGTGTTGGTGAGGATGTGGGAGTTTGTATGCATATAGCTTACTGTATGTACCCTTTTCCCCAACCCAGAATGTAAGTTCCATGAGGTCAGGGACTTTTTTTGGTTCACAAGCATAATCTCCAGTGCCTAGAAGAATGCCTGCACTGCAGGGCAGTGAGGGCAAGAACTGGTAAAGTTGAAGATGCACAAAAACTAACTCTCCATTCATAAGAATGTGATTCACAGAAAGGTATCCTAGGAAAACTCTTTCACACATGCCCAAGTGTTTGTCATTTCAAAATAGCAACAAATTGGAAGTAAGAGAATAGATAGATTGTGGAATATTTATACAATGGAATAATACATACCAGTTAAAATTCATGATTTAGAACTAAGGTGTATCAATGTGGTTAGAAAATTATATTTTCCTCTGTACTTAAAATATATTTGTTTGAAATATGTCGTTAAGAGAGTTATACTCTGTCTTGAAGGGGTTAAAAAATGTTGGATAAACAAAAACTTCAATACAAAACGAAATACGAAAATGTATAGTAATTTTTGCTGCACAAAAGTTAAAAAAATAAAACTGGATATGGTAATGACATGAGAGTCCTAAAAGAGGAGAATTAATCTCTCCAGAAAAAATCAGGGAAGTGTTTATGTATAAAGTTGCACTTAATAACTAATAGTTGGAAATGGAGCAAAGAGATTCTTGGTGGAGGAAATAAAGGCCTAGAGAGAGGAAATAAAGCACTGGAGAAATGTGGGGCATTTTCAGGGAGTGTTTGGAAGTTCAATTTGACTGGAATATGAGTACAGAAGAAAGGTGAAAGATGGGTTGGGATAAAATCTTGGAGAAATTTAAATGCCAAGTAAAAGTATTGGTTGAGAAAACCACCTAAGGTGTACTGTGGTGCCTGGATCTGTGTTTCAAGTACTTAAGTTCCACTTGCATTTTCCTTAGGAGTTCAACTTAAGATATATTCCTAATGAAATAGGGTTTTTGTTTTCACTTAAAAATGAGAATATCGGCAAGACACCAAAATATTAATAATAAATGTATTAAAACACTTGTTTAAGAGAATAATACAATTTAGAGAAAGGTGCAAGTAAACAAAGATATCTAATTTAATGAAGTGCTTTTTTTCATACTTCTTTCAGTTACCACTACTTAGTTGATCCACAATTTCCCTCCTGTCTTCAGTATAAAACAAATCTTTTTTAATTGAAATATAGTTTATTTACAATGTTGCATTAATTTCTGCTGTACAGCAAAGAGATTCAGCTACACACACACACACACACACACACACACACTTTCTTTTCTAGACATTCTTTCCCATTATGGTTTATCATAGAATATTGGATATAGTTCCCTGCGCTCTACAGTGGGACCTTGTTGTTTATCCATTCCATATATAATAGTTTGGGTATCTGTTAACTCCAAACTCCCAATCCATCCCTCTACCACTCCCCCTCCCCCTTGGCAACCAAAGTCTGTTCTCTACGTCTGTGAGTCTGTTTCTGTTTCATAAAAGTTCATTTGTGTCATTTTTTAGATTCCACATATAAGTGATATATGGTATTTGTTTTTCTTTCTGACTTACTTTACATAGTATGGTAATCTCTAGGTCCATCCACGTTGCTGCAAATGGCATTATTTTGTTCTTTTTTTATGGCTGAGTAGTATTCCATTGTCTATACATATATATTCCACATCTTCTTTACCCATTCTTTTGTCAATGGACATTTAGTTTGTTTCCATATTTTAGCTACTGTGAATAGTGCCGCTATGAACATAGGGATGCATGTATCTTTTTGAATTATAGTTTTGTTCGGATACACGCCCAAGAGCGGGATTGCTGATCATATGGCAGCTCTATTTTTAGTTTTTTGAGGAGCCTCCATACTGTAAAACAACTTTTTATTCACTTATTTTTAGACTCAAAGTCTCAGTGATTCATTTGTTCATTCATTCATTCTACTAATATTTATAACAGACTAAACCAAATAATACATGGTCCTTACTTTCTTGGAGCATGCATTCTAGGACAAGACATATATATATATAAACCAGCAATGACAATAGAGGTGGTAGAGGTGTGCACAGGATGTCTTGTAGAACAGAGGAGCAGCAGCTAATCAGGGAGTTAAGGAAAGCTTAGTAGAGGAAAAGATGTTCAAGAAGGATGTTCAGCCGTTAGTTAGTTGGACCGAAGAGGAGAAGGTAGGAGAGCATTTGAGGAAGAGGCTCAGGGGCATGAAACATCCCGTGTATATAGTTAAGTGTGATAAAAAAAAAAAGGATTAGGGTACTTAGTTGAATAAGAGCCAGAGATGTAGGCAGGGGCATATCATCAAGGATTAGGTGTTAAGGTGTTTTAATTTTATCTTGAAAGCTCCTGGGAGCCATCTAAGTAATTTAAGCAGGGAAATAACATGATCTGATTTGCATTTTAGGAAGATTATTCTGGCAGTTATGTGGCAGGTAGTTTGGAGAAGAAGCAATTAGCAGACCACTATAATGATGCAAGTGACAGATGACAAAGGCCTCATTAAAGTAGATACATCTGAAATGGATCAACAGATGGTAGGAGGCAGCCTCTAGAAGCCTAAGTAACTGATCAGATGTGCAGATGAGGAAGGGACAAGTCCAAGGGGATGGCCCCACTTCTGGCTTAACAACAATGGAGATGTTGACGCTTGTCACTGAGGCAGGAGGAGAAACAGGTTTATGGGAGAAGATGGTGAGTTTAATTGAGACTTGTCATCATCAATGTGGAGAGATGTTTGAGTTGGTTGTATTTGGGACAGATTTGGGACTGCAGGTCATATGTGGAAGCTGAAGCAATGTATTTGATGAAAGGCCACCAAAGAGATTTCATAAGTAGACCGAGAGAGCAAAAGGCTGAAGACAGAGACTTCTCCTGTCTGATCGAAGAATAAAACAGAGAAAATATGAAAAAGGAGGATGGAATGGTGTCATAAAAACCAAAGGGGAAGAAATGTCAAGGAGGGAGATTCCATAGTATTAAGAACTGTAGGAGGTAAGGTGAGATACCGTTGACCACATGGAGGTCACGGGTGACCTTGGAGAACAATTTTATTGGCATAGGAAGGATGTTTCCCAGATTGCAGATTGCAGTAGGCTTTCAAGTGAATAGGAGATGAAAGTGGAGACAACAATCATAGGTAGACTTTACAAACTTGGCTTTGAAGGAAAGAGAAAAGGCTAGAGGTAGGAGAGAGGAGAAGTGTGTGGAAGAGTAAACATTGTTTTTAAGGAGAGAAGTGATGAAAATATTTATATGCTGTCAGGAAAGATCAAGTGAAGGGGAAGCTTAGAGTAAAGGAGTTGGAGGGAATGATTAATAGAGTAAGAGTTTCCTGAGGAGGAGGCAGAGACCAGATGGAGGGATTAGTCTTGAACTGGAGAAAGTGTCACCCTGAAACAGGAGAGAAGGAGGAAAGGATAGAATTAGAGTTTTTAGCTTTTAGGTGCTGGGGAGGAAGCTCAGGGAGTTCCAACTTGATGGCTTTTAATTTTCTCATAGGGTGGAAAGTACGATGATTTGCTAAAAGTGAAGGTCTTGAGGGTTTGGGGAAAACAAGGAAAGGGTGAAAGAGCTGTTGAGAAGAATAACGGATTAAATAGAATAGGTGGAATGTTAAGAATGGTTAAAATACATGGACCAGGAAGAAGATGGCTAGGGGGAGGCTGCTGGAGAGGATAAGAAGGCAAGGCCACTGGTGTGGAGGAGTCAAGGACATCTAAGGTCATGTGACATGAGCCTTCCACGTGAACATCAGAGTTTCAGTTTGATGGAGGCATAAGAGGTAGTGGGATAAAAATAGGAATGTGAACCAGATTCTAAGTTCTACGTGAAGGTTGGGGGATTCATGATTTCAGCCAGATCTGGTGATTCAGAGCAAAAATTGCTATAAATTATCATATTTGGTTTGGTACTGAAATTTTTGTTTATTTAACATAGTAACAAGGTTTCAACTCCTTAAAGATAGTATACAACTTTTAATGACGTATTTCAAGCAAATATATTTTAAGTACAGAGAATAATATATTTAGTGGTAGTTTGCCACCAAATAAAAAACAATCTGAAAGAGGGCAGTGGGTGAGGTGCCTTTTCAGCATTCCCAGTTAGCTACCTGTTTGTTTATTCCTTCTTTCATCCCAATCCTTCAACAAACAAACAATGTTTATTGAACATTTTCTGTGTTCCAGATCCTCATCACTGGGGTGAACAAGACATATCTCAATTCGTCAGTTCTGAAACACATTTCCCCTCAATTTTTTTTTTTTTTGCTGTGTTGGGTCTTTGTTGCTGTGCGTGGGCTTTCTCTAGCTGTGGTGAGTGGGGGCTACTCTTCGTTGCAGTGTGTGGGCTTCTCATTGCAGTAGCTACTCTTGTTGCGGAGCACTGGCTCTAGGCACGAGGTCTTCAGTACTTGCAGCACACAGGCTCAGTAGTTGTGGCACGTGGGCCCTAGAATGCACCGGTTTCAGTAGTTGTGGCTCATGGGCTTAGTTGCTCCGCCACATGTGGGATCTTCCTGGACCAAGGATCGAACCTGTGTCCCCTGCATTGGCAGGCAGATTCTTAACCACTGCACCACCAGGGACGTCCCCTGCCTCCAATTTTTTAATATCTCTGAAATCAGTTGGGATGCTTCTTACACGGATGTCAGCCAGGCTGCAGTCGTGATGTAGTCATCATGGTCTGCCCAGACTCGACTTACTCATGGCTGTTCATGTTGTCATTACTTCAGTTAAGTACACTGTTGGTAATAACATGTTGAGCTTGGTTGCTGTTTAAATTATAAAAAATTGCACTTTCATTTGGTGTTGAAATGGAAAGTGATTGTGTTTGCAGAAGGCATGAAGACAGTGGAATGTGAACCTGACATTGGTGAAGCAGATATTTATCCTTGCAGAAATTGCCGCAATTCCATATGTTATTGCACAAAACAAGAACCAAGTGTTTTATGGGATCTGTGGAAGAAAAGATACCTACAAACAAATAAAATTGTGTTATGTTTTGTTACTGGCATATACACAAAAGAATTGCCTAGGATAAGACAAGCAGTACAATTGAAGGCAGGGAGAGTTGTTCCATATTTCAAAGTCATGAGAGGCTGGAGTGACAGGTTCGTGGTCATAGGGTTATGGTTAAGGCATTGTGTCCTAGTTTAGTTGGCAGGATTTTTTTTTTTCTTAGTGAAACATAAAATGATGATGTGTCTTAAATTAAATGTCTTAGAATGGATGTCCTAGAACTATCTAAACATTTTCTTTTAGAGAAACAGAATGTCAGACCTGTAAGAACCAATTCCCTCCTTTCCAAATGAGGAAACTGAGTCCCAAGAGATAAGTGGCTGGCCTGGCATCGCACCACACAGCTTGTTACAGGCAGAGGAAATGTATTTACTACAGAGGATATTATTGAGCCTTCTGGCAAAGGAATAAGAAAAGATAAAAATTACATAATGGCTTAACGGCCCAGACCTGCCTTAAAAACCCTATAATTGCTTTTTTTTTTTCCTGTTGGAAGGACGATAAACAGGTTTCGTAACTACTAATCTTTGACAACATGCTTCTGATTTATGCCCATCATCTATATCTATTTAATCCCCTTAATCACTGGCCTTGCTGGCTTCATGGTTTAAATATTTCATAGAGCATACACTCTGTGTCCCTTTTTACTTTTCTCAAGAAAATTTTAAGGCATATAAGGCAGTTTTAAAATAGATTTAGATAGCAATCTGTTATTTGATGTGACATATTTTTTTCAATACCTAAAAAACTAAGTTACTAGTGTTAGTCCGCCCCTGGAGCTGGGATAGTTAAGGAAAGCAGGTGTTCAAACTTGAAAGGGAGGATTAAACCAAGAACAGTGGTGGTATCCATCCTGTCCAACTGGTGAAAGCACAGTGGAGTAACTAGAGAGTTATTACTTCCTTCTCCTTCCTTTGTCTCCATGCTGTTATAGAAGCCAGCTCTTTGTTTACTGTCCACAGGTCCTAATATTGGTAGGAAAATATACTACAGAGTGTGAAAATAAGGAAAAAAAGTACTTTCTAGTTTTGCAGTGGAAAGCTGCAGACTCTTGTGGTGAGAATTTTATGGCCAGCAGTTGGAGTACTTTAACCAAATAAGATTCTCAAAAATTTTTTGTTTGTTTTGGTTATAATAGCTGCTACTGTTTCGATTCTTATGAAATAAGGGCATTCTGGTCACCAGTCACACTAGTCAGTTATAAATTATTCCCTATTTATAAATGAATCACTCTAAAGTTATTAGGAGGATGTAGAGACAGTATGAGAGACCCTATTCCTCTCTTCTCCCTTCTTTGAGGCTCCTTTTATCTTTGTTTCCAATGTAAGAAATGTTTGTCCTTTTTTCATAGTAAAATCTATCCATAGTGTATTTTGTTATTCATCCTTCTCATCTTTCTTTTTTGTAAACAAAAACCTTACAAGTTGTAAGCAACCAATGGCTGGTTATATTTTTAGAAAACAGGATTAGATTAATTCATTAATGGTGGCTTCAAGTTTTTCCTTATTATTATTTTTTCTTCTTTTTCTTCTTCTTCTCCTCCTCCTTCTTCTTTTTCTTTATTCTTTTGGTGGCACCACAAGGCATGTGGGCTCTTAGTTCCCTGACCAGGGATCAAACCTTCACCCCCTGCAGTGGAAGCATGGAGGAATCTTAACCACTGGACCTCCAGGGAAGTCCCAAGTTTTTCCTTATTAGCTCAAGAAAATTCACCCACCTTTGGTCCCTTTTAAACAACTGCAAGGTTGGCATGCATTTGACTTCCCACTCTAAAACAACATCCTGACAGTCATCCACATCTACATCAAATTCAAGGGACATGGCTTTGGAATCCTTTTTACAGAGGAAATGAAAGCCAGGCTTGATCAGTTTGCAAGGCCCACACCACGTGGCTGAGAAGTCAACTACTCTGAGTTTATCTTCTGCATGTTGAACGCTTCCTGAAAAGCATACTTTCTCTCCATCTGCTTCAACAGTTTGACTGCCGGGGCCTGATGAGCAACTATAAGAAAAGATGCAAGTGGGTTTAAAGCACTGGATCAAGCTTCCTGGTCTTTTCTCTACGCACGTTTTTCTCAGTTAAAATATCAGTTGTGTATACAGTTGCTTATTCAACATTATTATATAAGCATTTTCTTATGGACCCAAGAATAATTATTAATAGTTGCATACTATCTCACTGTGAATGTATCATATGTTTTTTAATTTTTTATTTCAGTTTTTTAAAAATTTATTTAATTTTTAATTTATTGGCTGCACTGGGTCTTCATTACTGTGTGTGGGCTTTCCGTAGTTGTGGAGAGTGGGAGCTACTCTTCACTGTGGTGTGCAGGCTTCTCGTGGTGGCTTCTTTTGTTGAGGAGCATGGGCTCTAGGCACTCAGGCTTCAGTAGTTGTGGCACGTGGGCTCAATAGTTGTGGCTCGTGGGCTCTAGAGCACAGGCTCAGTAGTTGTGGCCCACAGGCTTAGTTGCTCCGTGGCATGTGGGATCTTCCCGGACCAGGGATCAAACCCGTGTCCCCTCCATTGACAGGCAGATTCTTAACCACTGCACTACTAGGGAAGCCCACATTTTTTTTAAAGAAACTTATTCAGTGATTAAAGATTTAGGGTGTTTTTAAGTTTTTGCAATTGTAAGTAATACTGCAATGAACATCTTTATGAATTCATCTTTTTCCTGTGTGAAATGAGATTCACTTCTTTTAAGCTGGCTGGGTTGTTTATTTTTTTATTTTTATTTTTTTTTAACACAATGAAATGGTAATTAGTGAATTGGTGGCCTAAAAATAATAAATATGTTTAAATTGACTGTATTTAAAGAGGATTTTTTTTCCTTTTTGTAAGCATGTACGTTTACCTATCACCATTGGGGTGGACTCCTTGTCCCAGAGAATAAATGGGCATGTGTTCAGCAGCCTGGGACAAAAACTGCCCTATTGCCCTTTTCCACAGCAGGAAAAGACATTGAGGGTGGGTGAGAGAGGGAGAGTTTAGAGGACCAGCAGTGATCTCTGCCTCAAAACCTCTGCTCTGTGACCAGGAAATATAGGAATCTCTGCAAAATACTTTATGAATATCATTCTTTCTTGCCTTTCCAGTTAAATGATACATTCCATGAAGACAGAGTGAACTCCAGACCTCCATGCACCCTTCATCCTCTTGCAGTCATTATAGGACTATGTGATTGTAGTAGCCAGGAAGCCAGCACTGCCAGAATTGGGGCCAGGAGACCAAGCTCTGGCCTGGGTGGGAGTAATCCCCTCACTTGGCACCTAGTAGCTTCAAAGGATAATCTGATCCAAAAGCCTTAGGTCACACTTTCTAACACAGCTGCTGGAACACACACCCTGTAAACAGGAAATGCCTTAGGAAGTACAACCGAGTACTTATTTTTATTTTTTAAGAAACTATTAAAAAGCCTGAGCAGAGGATGACATTTATCTGGCATTATACTAAACCAGCTAGAGGTGCTCCCTGAAAAGCCTTGGTTTTACATTCTGGGCAACTGTGTGCCCACTGCTGTTTAACAGGTGCTAAAATCCCCCAATTAATCTATAACTCATTTTGCCTTGAAAAATGAGTATCTAGTCAAGGGATTTATAAGTTGCATAGTTCATTTTTGCTGTCACAGAAAATGAAAAGATTTACTAAACCCTAAACCAATATTTAGATACCTCTGTGCTTGGAATAAGGAAAATTTAGCCCTGGGAAAAAGGAAAACCATGTAAAACAGAGAATGATGAGTCTCTAACTGGCTGAATAGCATCAGGAAATACTAAAATTAAGAACTGCTTACTTCTAGAAATGACTTAGCTGTGTGGTGGCCATACAGCTCATCTACACCTTGTGCCAGCTTCCACCCCTGCCCTGGCTGTGTACCATTTGTTTCAGTCACATGGCCTCACCATCTAGGCTGTTTCACACCACAGGGCCTTTGCACATGCTCCACAACACCTGGAATGCCCCTATTCCTCTTTTCTCTCTCTTTGTCAAAGTCCTGCTCATCCTTGAAGGCTAAGATGTCATTTGATTTGGTTACAGCATGAAGACAGTATAGCGTAGCAGAGAGAGCTTGGACTTTAGAGTGAGACATAACTGGGTTTAAATCTTGGTACCATTTTTTACTAGATGGGTGACCTTGGACAAGTTAACTTGATCTCTGTGAGTATGTTTCCTCTTTAGTTAATAGAGTTAATACCTTGCTCACTGGGGTGTAGTAAATATTAAGTCATAATATATACAGTGCTTGGCATACAGTAGACACTCAATAAATGTCAACGTTCTTCTGCCATGCCCATCTTCCAAGCCTTCCTTGATTCTCTAGGCAGCATCACTTTATTTAAAACATGAGCCTGTGTCTTATCTCTGAGTCCACAGAGATGCATAGTATTCAAATAAAAGTGTTCAAGTATTCAAGTTATAGGGCGTCCAGATAGAATTTTTAATTCATTTATTTATTCAATAAATATTTATTTGATGATGTCAGAATGCAGCTCATCCTACCACTTGTGTTCTTAATGTTTTTTCTTCCTTTAGAACAGAGTTTCTCAACTTTGACACTATTGAGATTTGGGCCAGATAATTCTTTGTTGTGGGGGGCTCTCCTGTACGTTGTGGGATGTTGAGCAGCATCCCTGGCCTCTATCAACTAGAAGCTGGTACCAACTCCCCAACCAGGATGCGACAACCCCAAATGTCTCCAGACATTGACTGCCCTGTGTTGAGAAAAACTGCTCTAGAGCTTTGCTCCCTTGGCTATCCCCTCTCTCTAGGATCTGTATTCAGCCTCTATTGGCATCTTTCTCTCACAAAATGTGCTATATTCTTCAGTGTTTCAAAACAAAACAAGTCAATCAAACAGTCAATCTCTCTTCACTGTCAAGCTCTCCAAAAGCATAGCCTGCAGTCATGGTCACTTTCCACCCATTCTTCCTACTGCACTCAGGCTCCCCCAACCTCTTCATGAGATATCGTGGTCCAGGTCCTACTAATAAATGACTAAACCCTGTCTCCTCTTTCCCCTGCTCACCTTGCTTGGCCTCTGTGACATTTGATGCTCTGTAAATTCCAGGATGTCTTTCTTTCTTGTTCTTCTTTGACCCTCTTTCACAAACCCTAGCAGGGTCTCCTTTGCTTTGCCTCTTAAATTCTGTCATGCCCCAGCCATCTGTTCTTGGTCTTCTTTCTTCTCTCTCCCTGGCACAGGTTCACCTATTCTCAAGGCTTTAATTCTCATTTAAGCATTAATTCCAAAATGCTTAGTTCCAGCCCAGATTTCTCTCCTGTGGGTCTCACAGACATCTCAAAGAGAACTTATTCTCCTCATCTCCTCTTCCCAGAGTTGCTTCTCCTCCCATCTTCTCATGCCCCATCTCATCTGCCCAGTGGAGTACAGTGTGGCTTTAGGCCCTGGTGAGGCAGATGTTAGGTAGGCACTTCATTAAAAATGTAACCTAGTCTTGCAAGGCCGAGCCAGTGCCTCGGTGGCCCTCCTCACAACCCTCTGGTATTACACTAAATGAGATAACTTCCAGAAAGCACCTGGCACACAGTAGGTGCTCAATACCTGTTAGCTCCCTTTCCCTGTTATTTTCTTCTGGAAGACACACTCCAGAACATTAAGAGTTGTGTATGGGTAGTCAGTGATTTTTTTCTTATGTTCTCTAATTTTTTTCCCATTGAAAAGAAGTTATTTTTGCAACTAAAGAAAAAAGTTTTGCTAAAACACTCTTACATAGACAACTGATCATGCCACTTGCCTTTATTGGCTGTCCATTGCCCCTTGGTCAAGTCCAAACCTCTAAGCATGGCTTACAAGATGAGCTGTGATTTGGCCTTGACCTAGTTATATAACCTTAATTCAAGCTCTACCACCTCCATCCCCCACCCTCCCACACCCCCCCTTACACACTCTGGCAACTTCAAACCTCTTGCAGATCCCTGAACAAGCCAGGCTGTCACCTGTTTCTGCATAGGGTTCTCCCTCTGCTTGGTGACTGACCTATACCCTCCACCCCTTCCCTTCCATCCTGCGTCCATACACAAGTCCACACTTAGATGCGTATTCTGGGACACCTGACCTATTCTCTTTCCTCAAAACTCAGGAAGTTCAAACACATCCTTGCTGAACCCTTTTTCTTTTTCTTTCTTTTCTCTCTCTCTCTCTCTCTCTTTTTTTAGCATGCATCCTTCTCAGCTTTATTTTATCTGGCTACTGAAGTCATTTAGCCTGCTAGACAAAATTGGTTCCATTTCTTAATTTTCCATAGTGTTTCAGTGCCTTCTTGCCTATGATGGTAGTTCACGTTAATGTCTGTTGAGTTCCACTCAATTAACCTCTTTAGGAGTTCTGACGTGACTAGTTGGACACTCCGATACCGTCCTTTATTTTGTTAAAGAGAAGAGATTGGATTTAGACCCTCCTTTCCACAGGGCTGCAACAGATACTGGTGCACAAGCTTGTCCCTGAAAGTCTGGCCACCTTGATTCGTTCTTGATAAATACAAGTTGATAATAAAAAGTGTAGTGGATCCACAAACACAGTTGTGGTGGTAGTGGTTTGTGCAGTGAGCATAAGTTCTTAGTTTGTTCCAGATCACCCAGACTGTCTGTGGCTTCTGCCAGAGCCGGACACATGCACAGCCAAGACTTTGGGGCCAATCAGGTGCTTATAAATGAGAGAGAGCCAGTTGTCTAAGTTACCAGTTTATTAACAGCCAGATGGAAGAGATGCATATGGCAAGGTGTGGGGAGAGGGCTACGTGCTCCCATACCCTCTCCAAGGGTGCTCCTCTCCCCAAATCTCCATGCATTCACCAACCCGGAAGCTTCCGAACCCTTTCCTTATCTCTGAAGTCTCCAAGCTGAAAGTAAACATGCTCTGCTTTGTTTCTCTTTGCCCGTTTAGACATTTGTCAGGGCGCCTAGGGTACTTGATTATATTTATTTGTTGACTCCTCTGTCTCCCTCTAAGAGACTGCGTTACTCCTTAAGGGCAAGGACTGTGTCTTTTGTTTGGCAAATAGAAGATGCTTATTTAGATTTTATCTCACTGAGAAGCACTGTAGTAGACTTCAGGATTGGAGGAGAGAAGGGAAGTAAACCACAGTCCCTACGCCTTTCTGGGGGTTGCAATGGGATCATAGAAATGAATGTGATTAAGTGGGATAAAGAAAGAAGAAATTACAGTAAAAGTGAACACTTTATATGCTTTATCTCTTACTTAATCCATGATTTGCTTGGAAATAAGTACTATTATTTTGTAAATATGAAGAATTGAGACTTTAATGAAGTTAAATGACTTGAGCAGCTGGTAAGCTTCCAAAATCCAAGGTCCTAATCTAAACACAATAATGTACTTGATTTTACAGGTTGAATGAAGTCCTCAAAAATCTATTCTGGGGGAAATTACCATCAGGGGTCATTTAGACCGCTTACCCTACAGGAAACTTGGATTCCTGCAAAAGAAGACCCAGATGTCAGTTGATTCATCCAACTTTCCAAGGGCTGAGATCTCTGCTGCTCCTCTCAATCCATCCTCCCACCTCCAACTTTAGAAAAACATTATTAACAGAAGCTTCCCAGAGTTGCTGGAGCCACATCTGCCTGCCCTAGGGAAACTCCTGGATCTCAAGGGGCCTCAGAAGACAAGGAAAATCTGACCTGTGTGCGGTCAGGTACCTGGAAGGGATTACTGCTTGGGGCACAGTTAGAGCAATAAGCCCTGTTGATGCAGATTTGGCGGCTCTACTGAAGATGTCCGTCTTAGGTTACCCGGTAACCCAAGGTGGAATCTGTGCTTCCTCCTCCTCAGGCCTTCTTCCTAAAGCACTGGCTGCAAGCCCACGTGGAGACCTACCTCCTGATAGCTTTGTTAATGGCTTTAGAGTTTGATTGAGATCAGGTAGCCTCCAAGCTGGCACCAACACCCATTATACTCTCCAAAGATAAGGAAACCAAACATTAGCTAGCTGGTGGCAAACAGTACCATAAACGCGCCCCATGCTTTCCTCCCCTCACCCCTTCAAAGGAGCAGCAAAATGCCACTCCTGGCCTTATTTGGGTAGGGAAGTAAAGAACTGAATATAACCTCCCGTGGACTATTCAAGGTGGCTTTAGTCCAGAGAGGTTCTCCTACAGAGAAAGTTTCATTTCCCCTGGAATCAAGTGCCTGCCTTCCTTCCTCCAAGGATTCTCCAAATAACTTCACCTGTCTGAGCCCCTTCACTCTCTGGCCCCGGATTATACATTCACTTACGAGGTACTGAGAACTCTAATCCTTACGTGTAGATATAGGATGCAGTTTAGAGAGTATTTTCTAGCCCCTTTATGTATATGTTTTGTGTCTTGGGTACACAAGTAGTTTATATCCCCTTGGGACCAGACAACCTGTTTCTTCAGTGTTGCCTGGGGTGGTCCTCTGACCAGCAGCCTGAGAATCACTCCAAGCTTGGTTAGAAATGCAGACTCACAGGCCCCACCCCAGACGCGCTGAATCAGAATCTGCATTTTAACAAGATCCTCAGGTGATTTACATGCACCTTAAAGTCTGAGAAGCTCTGGGCTAGAATCTTGGTTACTGACACGCAGACTCTTCCATGATGCCAGCATGGTGGTCGATATGCAGGGCAGGGGCAGTTTTCTATGTCCGCCCCCTCCCTCACCCCCCAAAATCCTCCAGTGTGGACAATTCTGCTGATCCTTTTTGTATGGTTTTGTACATACTGTATTTTTTTTTTTCAGTGCCCTGCGTAGATATTTTTATTAATAGTAAATAGTAACAAGAAAAAGAAACTTTACTGAGCATTCATGTGCTAGGTGATTTATGTGTGTTATTTTCTTAATCATTACTGTGTTAGTTTGCTAGGGTTGCTAACAAAGTACCATAGATTGGGTGGCTTAAACAACAGAAATTAATTTTCCCGCAGTTCTGCTGGCCAGAAGTCCAAGATCAAGGTGCCGGCAGGTTTGGTTTCTACTGAGACGTCTTCCGCCTTGCAGATGGTTGTCTTCTTGCTGTATCCTCATGTGATCTTTCCCCTGTGTGTGCCTCTGTCTGGTGTCTCTCTCGGTGTGTTCAAACTTCCTCTTCCATAAATCAGATTGGATTAGGGCCTATCCTAATGGCTTCATTTTAACGTAATTACTTCTTTAAAGACCTTATCTCCAAATACAGTTACATTCTGAGGTACTGGGAGTTAGGACATCAATAAATGTATTTTGAAGGGATACAATTGAGCCCATAACAACCATAAAGTGGCTAACTATCATCATCCCCATTTTATAGATAAAGGAACAGAGGCTTAAAAAAGTTTATTAACTTGGTTAAGGCCACATGCCTGGTACTGATAGAGCCAGGACTGGGCCTTTTTGTTTACTCATGAGTTTACTCATTTATTTAGCAAATATTTATTGGATATCTACTATGTCCTGTGCATTGTAATAAGTGATAGGGATACAGAAATCCTGGTTCCTGCTCTCATAAACCTTACATTTTTATGGACTATTTTTTATTCTGGAGTCCCTCTGCTTGCCCTCTCAACTGCTATAGATTCATTTTTGTTTAACTCAACACCATTATTTATTGCCAAATTAAAGAAAATAATATAATAATCTTGCAAGCAAAACCAGGCTCTGACCTTTGGGACTGTATTTGTTTTGGTCAGTCCTGGCCATTTCCTAGGTTGACCAACTCATCACAGTTTGCCTGGAACTTGGGCTTTCCTGGTTTTAGCACTGAAAGTCTTGCATCCCAGGAACTTTGGTCCCAGACAAACCATCATAATTGGTCTCCCTAATATTTTCTGACTTGTGCTTTGATAGGACAGAGGATGAGGAAGGAGCAGACATCACATAGATAGAGCCCAAATTTCAGAATCAAAATAAACTGATGGGGCAATGAAGCCTCAGTTTCACCCAGGCCTCTCTTCTTGCTGAGGCAGAACTAAGAGGTCAGCCTACTGCCCGCACGGATGGGAATTGAATCAGGGGTTAATGGAGCATCTGCAGCACCGGCTATTCTCGATGTAAGCATGAACACTGTCAGTGAACAAAATAATCTCTCTAGGTTCCTCAGTTGAGGATTCAGGAATTCCTGAGTTCCAAATATCCAACTGTCCTTCCTTAGATAATCTCAGTTTCAGGTAACAACAGGTGAGAGACTAACCGCGGGGGCACCTAGCAGCCATCTTCAGGAGCAGGAGTCGCCCTGTGCTCTGTAACGCTAGAGCCCTTGGAATGTGAAGAAAGAGCTTTTGCAAGGCAGCCAAATCCTACTGCATAATTGATGACCTCAGCAAAGCCCTGGCGACCTGCTCTGGTACTTCTCTGGTGCTGATGCATTTCTACTGCCCACTGTCTCTGAGATGCAGCTTCTGGCGAGCTCCTGCCTGTGGAAATGGCAGGATTCTCAGGGGCAGAGGTGCCAAGCACCCTGTAATCCAGCCTCTGCTTGTTGTCATTCATTAGCGCTCAAGGCTTCAATGAAGGCGTCAGAGAATAAGGAATAGTCAGGGAGCCTAATCATTAGTTAAATCTATGGAAACTCCTAAATAAGAAATTTAGCTTTTTAACAACAACAAAAATAGCCAAAAGGTATGCTATTTTATCTGTTCTCTCACCAAATTCAAGTTGATGTATGGAATTGGCACCCATACATTCTCCTGGCAGAATGGCCTGTCACAAAAACAAGAGTCCTCCATAAACTTTCTGATTTCAGGGAAAGGGGATTCCTTAGCCATATTTAGTTCCTAATTATGCTTTTTGTATTCCGAGCTATTCAAGGAGTTAACTGACACATGTTTCACTAAGAATATGTGTGCAATTATGGTATAATAAAAAAATATATTCAGTCTTTGTCTTGGATTCCTGGCATGGAATTCCTAAAACCCTTGGAATTTCCTGATAGGAGCATCTTTTGTTATTTATAAAAAGCCCCTTTTGATCACACCTGAGGTTTTGCGAATGAAATGACCGAGGGTGGGATACCTAGACAGCTTCAAGACGGAGATTTGTCACCAGAAGGACCAAATTTTCAGCCTCACTCTCTGATCCCCAGAGGGGAAAGGGGCCTGGAGATGAATTAGAAAAACAAGAGGACCAGGGAGCTTCCAGGTGGGTGCACACACGGATGTGCTTGGGAGGGTGCTGTATCCCGAGAGGACATAAAAACTCCCTGTGATCCCCCCCACCCCCCACCTCATAGCGTGTCTTACGTATTTCTTCCATGTGGCGGTTATTGAGTTATATCCTTTATAATAAACCGGTAAACAGAGTGTTTTCCTGAATTCTATGAGTCATTCTAGCCAATTATGGAGCCTGAGAGGGGTGGTTGTGGTAACCCTCAAATTTACAGTTAGCCAAGCAGAGGTGTGGGTAGCCTGAGCACCTCATTTGTGTCTGGCGTCTGAAGTGGAGGCAGACGTGTGGGACACGAGCTCCAGGAGGAGGTGACAGAATTCATTAAACAGTTGGTATTACAGCCAATGAATAAAACATAAATACATTTTAAAAAATGTCCATTAAAAATGTTATGCCCATCTTTTCCAAACCTTTCTCAACTAGGTCATAGCAAAAAAAAAAAAAAAAAAAAAAAATTGGTGGTGTTGGAGAATTGGAGCACGGATGTGAAAAACTCCCACACCTCTGATGTTAGAAGCAGTGTCAGAAAACAGCAATAAACATACTAAGTACCAAGGAGAAGACACAAAAATAATAGATGGTTGGGACTTCCCTGGTGGTCCAGTGGGTAAGTCTCTGGGGTCCCATTGCAGGGGGCCCAGTTTTGATCCCTGGTTGGGGAACTAGATCCCACATGAATGCCACAACTAAGAGTTCACATGCCACAACTAAGAGTCCATAGCCTCAACTAAAGATCCCTTGTGCTGCAGCTAAGACCTGGCACAGCCAAAATAAATAAACATTTAAAAAAAAAATAGATGGTCATTCAGAGCTTACAATCAATTGGGAGTTTGGATGCACATGAAAAAAGGCACAATTCAAAGTCACTTTGGTAGTGTCCAACGAGTGAATGGCTGCATCTCCTTGATTTGACCTTGAAGTCTCTTTCAACTTTGATATATATATACATATATATATATATTCTAAGGTGCATTGATTGTAGGTTTGTAAGAGAAGAGAAAGAAGCAAGAGATAGCTCTTATCTCCACATGGCCTCAGAGGCCTTCAGTTTCAGACCCTGCTTCCAAGAGGGTCTGGCTCCTTGACCAACTGCAACGCTGGCAAGGCAGCAAGGGCCAGGTGTCAGCCATCGTTAACTCACACTGTTTTTGAGTCCCCATGCCAAAATGAAGGTTAGGTTGGCAAACTTCTGCAAGTCTTCTGGGAAATTAAAAAGCTTCCTCATACCACACGCTCAGGACATAACACTCAGCAGTTTCTCCTCTGACATTTTATGCTTTGTTTTTATTTTTTTCCAGTGGAAGAAACACCACAGAGTCTCCTCCTGTAGCCGAGAAAAGGTTTTTTTTTTTTATATTTCTTGCTAATCAGAACCTTCCAGGGAAACATCTGAATTCCTACCTCCCACAAGTGCACTTGTGGCTTCAAAAGTGCTAAAAAGCAAGAGACTCTGAGACTTCTGAGTGGGTAGTACAGTTGCCTGTGCACCCAAGGGTGATTTGAAGACCACTGGGAAGGCCTCCTGGCGAGAAGTACCTCCCCATCTCAGAGAAGGATTCCTTCCTGTGGGACCTGAGGCATTTCCATACTCAGAGGCCCTTGAAAGTGATAGTAGCTTAGAATCCTAGAATCGCTGAGGTAGAAGGGAGCTTAGGAATGATTTACCCCATCCCCATCATCATTTCACAGTTCCGAGATAGGACTGGATTTTCCTGAGGTCTTGTACCCAGGAGAGTGGCCAAGCCAGGCTCTTTCTAAATATTACCAGAACTCATTCAGCAACATCAGGCTACCTCCTTAATCCATGAGCCGAGAATCATTTGCTAACTATGAACGTGACCTTTGGGAGGATGACTGTAAGGGAGAGTAGCCTGGAGGGGCTGAGGTGTCAGGAAGAAGGAGGGCCCAAGAAGATGAGGGGACACCAGCCACAATTCTTGCATCTCCCCTGGAAATATGGAGGGAGGCTGAACACTGCCTCACAGCTCCTGGCTTTTCTGCCCAGGGGCAGGTGCAGTGAGAAACTAACCACGTTGCTCTGGAGGTTTGTCTTGTCTGTGCAGCTGCCATAACGAGGTACCACAGGCTGGGTGGTTTAAACCACAGAAGCATATTTTCTCCAAGTTCTGGAGGCTGCAAGTCCAAGAACAAGGTGTCAGAAAATTTGCTTTCTGGTGAGGCCTCTCTTCCTGGTTTGCCAGGGACAGAGAGAGGGAGAGAGGAAGGAAGAGACAGAGAGAGGGAGGGAAAAAGGAAGGGGAGAGAGAGAGAGAGAGAGATGTACCTATCCCTTCTTTTGTTTATAAGGATACAGTCCTATTGGCTTAGGGCCCCACCCTTTTGACCTCATTTAAACTTAATTACCTCCTTAAAGGCCCTACCTCCAAATACAGTCAAAAGGAGGGATAAGGCTTCAACACATGAATTTTGAGAGGACACAGTTCAGTCCCCAGCGGGGTTATCATTTTCCCCTGGGGAGGTAAGCCATTCTCTTGGCCATGATGAGACTTTTTGCAAGAACTAGATTTGCCATTCCAGGTGCTTCTACTCTCAGTGGACAGATTTTGCAGCTTCATGGGACACAAAATGTTACGCACCCCCCTCAGGAAGCTACCCCAGCCGTGCTGCCCTTTGGGGAGTCTCTTCTCTGCACCCACAACACCTGCAGAGAGAGCCTATCTCTTATCCCATGCATGTGTCTGTCTCTAGCACCCTGCTCAGTGCCCTTAACCTTTAGATATTTGATACGTTTGAGGGGTGAACAAAGTGGCCTCCTAAAACTGTCGGCACCAAGGCAGACATAGAGTGAAGCTAAGGAAGCCTAAGCGTCAGGGCCCCTTACGTGCAAGCATGAGGACCTATCTAGCAATTTCAAAGTCACAATTTAGTATTCTTTTCCTTAAAGAGACTGCAAATTCCTCCCCCTCCCCACCGCCCCCCCAAAAAAACCAAAAACCAAAAAACCATAATAACAACTATATAAATTCTGGAAAACCTGGGTGCGTCCCTGGCTTGCTGAGGTAGGGTGTGTTTAATACTATGTATTACATCTGCTGTATTTAATATTTCTTCCTTACCCTGTTTGCCTCTGGAGAGGAGGGAAGTAGCTCAAATACATTTCTCTTTCCTGAGGCTATTTTTAAGAGATACAATCTTGTCACTAAGCCATCTAATTATTATTAAAATTTTTAAATTTTTATTTTTATACAATTTTGAAGGTGACACTCCACTCCCCACATTGTATCTTTGTAGCCTATCTCATACCTAATAGTTTGTACCTCCCACTCTCCACCCCTCTATTTCCCCTCCCTTCCCCCTCCCCACTGGTAACCACTAGTTTGTTCTCTATATCTGTGAGTCTACTAGGCCATCTTTTGATCAAAGGAAACAAAATTACTGGAGCTTTGTGCCTGGCATCGTGGAATATACTGACTTCCAAAAATCATTAACTAGAGACAAAATAAAATGCCCAAGTGTGATTCCAGGAGAGTTTTCTTCCCACCAACTATTAGTTAGAGCCTTTACAGAAAGGGGAAGCACAGCCATGGAGGGCAGACCTCGAACCCTGAGCTCCTTTAGGAGCTTAGTCATCTGCCTGGGCACTCGGCTTCAGAGGGTGGCATCCTCATAGCCACTCAGTCAAAAGTCCAGCCAACCTGACCTCTCATTACAGTCTCACATTAGCCCACTTCTCTCTCTGTCTCCACTATCACTGCCTTGCTCTTGCCTGGTTATTGCACTAACTGGTCTTCTTCCTTCCGCTCTTGCCCTCTTCAATTCATCCTTCACACGATAGCCAGAGGGACCTTTTCAACAAATCCAAGCTGATCACATAGCTCTCATGCTCAAATCCCTCAGCGGCTCCCTGTTATATTCAAGATAAAGCTCAGACTCCGTGGGGTTATGTACAAAGTTCTCAGGACCTGGCTGCTGTTTACCTTTCCCTCCTGTCTTCCCATACCTCACTGGCATTTCAGGGCTCATCACATTGAGTTACTTGTAATTCCTGGAAAGGTGCGGAGCTCGCTTCACCATCTGGGCTTTGCCTGCACCCACAGCCCGCTCTGCCTAGAGGCTTCCCTTCTACTTTGCCTTACTCATCTCCTCCACTTTCAGTTTAGAGTAGGGCTATCCACAGGACTATTACATGAGTCACATATTTATTTAATTATAAAATTTCTAGGAGCTTTAAAAGTAAAGAGCACATGAGCACTACAGCACAACAATAATATCTCACGTGATGCAATGGCAAAGGAATGTAGTCCTACCAAAATAATAAAGTTGTGTTTAAAGGAAAAATATTCCACACTGCTTCAGCATTTAAACTTAAACGCGTTAAAATTACAAGTTCTGTTCCTCAGTCATACTAGTCACATTTCAAGTGCTTAATCACCCCATGTGGCTGGTGACCACCGCACGGACTTCACAGGTGTAGTGGTCACTTTCTCGGACATGCCCAGATGCTGGGAGGTGCCCTCCCAGATGCTGCTACAGTATTTTGTGGCTAACCCAATCATAGAGCTTATCACCCTGTGATGTAGTTGCCTGCTTACTCATCTCTGTGTTGCATTAGACTCTAATCTTCTCGACAGTTAGGACTTTATCTTACAAATCTTTGTATTTTCAGCATCCAACAATCCTGGCTAAGATAGCTGCTCAGTTTGTTTGAATGTGATTGAATTTACCTGAACAGCAGCAGTCTGCGCTTTCAAGGCAGGACAAAATCTAGTCCCTGATTTGCTCTCAACTTCATCTCTTACCACCCTCCCCTTGTTCACTCTGTGGAAGCCACACTGGCTCCTTATCATCCCTTGAATTCTCTATGAATGTGCTAAACTCAGGGCCTCAGCACTCTGTTCTTTGTGCCTGGAAAGCCCTTCCCCTGGAGAGCCTGCCAACTTAGCTTGCTCCCTCATTTGCATTTAGGTATCTCTCTAAAGCTGCCTCCCCTGGCCAACCTTTTGAAAATCGGCCCCATTCTGCTAGTCATTTTCTTTTTTGTTGTTGTTGTTTTTGTTTTGTTTTAATTAATGAATTAATTTATTTTTTGGCTGCATTGGTTCTTCATTGCTGTCTGTGGGCCTTCTCTAGTTTCGGAGAGTGGGGGCTATTCTTCATTGCAGTGCGCGGGCTTCTCTTGTTGCAGAGCACAGGCTGTAGGCGCAGGAGCTTCAGTAGTTGTGGCACGTGAGCTCAGTAGTTGTGGCTCTTGGGCTGTAGAGCTCAGGCTTAGTAGTTATGGTGCACGGGCTTAGTTGCTCCACCATATGTGGGATCCTCCTGGACCAGGGATCGAACCCGTGTCCCCTGCATTGGCAGCCGGATTCTTAACCACTGTGCCCACTGGGGAAGTTCCCTGCCAGTCATTTCCTAACACTTTAACTTTATATTTCATCATGGTGCCCTGACTCTCCCTACTAGAATTCGTTATTATTTACTTATATGATTTACTTATGATGATTAATTACTACTAGAACACAAGTTTCACGAGAGCAGGCACTTTTCTGTGATGTCCAGGGCTGTCTTTCCAGAACCTAGAACTGTCCCTGGCACCTAATAGGTGCTCATTAAATATTTACTGGCTGCGAGAAGGTTAGACCATCTATCATAGGGGAGCTTAGGGAAATGGAAAAGATAATAAGGTACTCAGAAGCAGAGTTCCAAAAATTTGAGTATTTCTCCCACTTCAAATTTTAAAATGTCTAAACAGCTTAAAAGTTATCCAACTTTCAGCTTTTCTTTGACATATGGTGCAAAAGTTGCTGCAGGAGAAAAAGGATAATTGTGAGTTTTAGGAGGTAAAGTCTTCATGAGTAAGTCCAGTTCTCTGCTCCCAGAAAAAGGGGACCCCGATCCTCTAAAGGCAGAAGGGTTGGATGAGTGGAATGTGGCTGTTGGAAGCGTCCATGGCAGTTGGTAAGGGATACCACCTGTTGGACTGATGCAGGGACTCCAGCAGGTGGCTTGGGACAGAAAGGGACCAGGTAGGAAAGATCCTGGGAAAAGCAGTCAGACGGACGCTGGGCCTCCTGAGTCCTGAGTGGCCGTGAGGCAGAGCAGAAATAAGAGCTGGAGGCAAAGATCTCGGTCTGAGTCTGCATATTGACCACTTTGGAACACGACTTGGTGACTTGGGGCAAACCACTCAATCAATGCTCTGTCCTCACTTGTGAAATAGAGATACTTTGTATTTCACAGGGTTGTTGTGAAGATGACGTGACATGATATATGTGAAAGTGCTCTGTAAGCTGAGAAATACAAGTTTTTAGCACTGTAGGCATTTTCCCATGAATTTTCTTGTGTGCCCACACTACACATTCAATCATTGAATTTACCGATTATATATAACGCAGGACTCTTGTAAACTTTTATTTCGTTATAAAACTCAGCCCTTTCCTCTTTTTTTTTGGCACACGGGCTTAGTTGCTCCGTGGTATGCGGGATCTTCCTGGAGCTGGGATCGAACCCGTGACCTCTGCATTGGCAGGCGGATTCTTAACCACTGCACCACCTAGGAAGCCCAGCCCTTTCCTCTTGAATGTCCCTTAGGGTTCAAAAAAACAAATATCATTCTGGCTTGGAGAACCACCATAATTTGTGACTTAAGGAGCTACACTTCAACATTTCACCAAATACTGTTTTCCATTGAGTTTATGTGTGAATTTCTTATATCCCCAGATAGACTGTAAGTGCTGAAAACACAGACTCAGAGGCATTTACTCCTGAGTTTAAATCTAAGGCTTTACTACTTACTTGCTGTGTAGGACTTTGGGTAGGGTTACTTAATCTCTTAAAGCATTAGTCTTCTCATCCACAAAATTGACATTATAATAATATCATTTGTAAAGTGTTGTTGTGAGAATTGGAAGAGACACTGCATCTAAGTTCTTAACCCAAAACCCAGTACATAGTAAGAGCCTAATCAATATTCTGAGCAATGTTCTGAACAGTAGTTGCTAGCCCAACGCCTGGCGCATACTAGCACTGGGTTTTCCCAAAATGCTTAATTGAGAACTGGAAGTGAAGCAACGAAAGCAAACAATAATTCAAGGCCCATTTTGGTTTTAATCTTCCAATCTATCAATAGAAACCAAAAGGATTATGGCTTCCTGACCCTGGCAGAGCCTTAAACAATAATATTAAGGCAATTTATCTTCTTGGGTTGACAACCGATAAATCTCACTTGAAATACTGCAATGGGTTTGGTTCGAGGAAGGCGATATTAGTAGTGAGATGTTGATGGGTTGGGTGTGGGATACTCGTATGAGGCAGCACATTTTTGAGGATATTTTCCAATTACAAATCACCTGCCCCATTTCCAGACCATGCGTCTCGATTTTTTGTTCAGAAATTTTCATGCACACAAATGTGGGTGTTATTGTATATCACCAAAAAAATGATTAGCATTATGTTTGCTTGTTTGGCTATTTGTTTAATTTACCCACTCAATGAACAGTTTTTAAACTACTGAGCTCTGTACTAGGTCTTAGGGGTCAAAGACAAGGTACAGAGTTTGACTTCATTTCTGGTGCAGGAAACAGACACATAACCAATGGAATTAAAATGCTGTACAAAATTACATGGGGTATATTTCCCACTTATTTCTGTAAATTAAAAATAATAAGGTATGTATTTTTAGGTAGAATTATTTTTCACCTCAGTTTTTGGAAGACATCATACTTCTCTATTCCGGCTTTCCTTGTGGTGTTCAGAAATCAGTTGTCAGTCTCCATATCATTCCTCTGTAGGTGATATATTTTTGCTTTGACAGGTCTTAACATGTTCTCTTTGTTAATCTGTGGTTTTACTCCAATGTGTCTATGTGTCTAGACATGTATTTATTTTACAAGGGATTCACTGTGATTTCTTAAGTTGAACATTTCTGTCTTATCCACTCTGGAAAATTATCAGCCATTATCCTTTTTTAAGTTTTTAAAAACTTGTGGTAATATATAGATAACAAAATTTACCATTTTAGCTATTTTTAATTGTACAATTCAGCAGCATTAAGTACATTCACATTGTTGTGCAACCATCACCATCATCTGTATCCGGAACATTTCTTTTATCTTCTAAAACTTTAATTCTGTGCTCATTAAACAGGAACTCTCCCTCAGTCCCTGGCAATCACCATTCTACTTTCTATCTCTCTGAATTTGACTTCAGTATTCTAGGTACCTTATGTAACTGGAATCAAACAGTATTTGTCCTATCCAAGACTGTTATTTCACTCAACATAATTTCCTCAAGGTTCATTGGTATCATAGTACATGTCTTTCCTTTTTAAGACAATAATATTTCATTATATGAATATACCACATTCTGCTTATCTGTTCATCTGGGCTAGCTTGTATTTCCATCTTTGGGCTCTTGTGAATAATGCTGCATTTCATTATATGAATATACCACATTCTTCTTATCTGTTCATCTGGGCTAGCTTGTATTTCCATCTTTGGGCTCTTGTGAATAATGCTGCTATGAACGTGAGTATACCAATATCTGAGTCCCTGCTTTCCATTCTTTTGGCCATATAATCAGAAGTATCATATGATAATTTCATTTTTAATCTTTTGGAACCACTGTACTATTTTCCATAGTGACTGTACCATATTACATTCCTACCAGCAGTGTACAAATGTTCTAATTTCTCCACATGATCATCAACACTTGTTATTTTCTGTTTGCTTTGGTTTGGTTTTGGTTTTCTTTTTCGATAATAGCTGTCTTAATGGGTGTGAAGAGGTTTCTTATTGTGGTTTTGATTTGCATTTCCCTAATGGTTAATGATATTGAGCATTTTCTCATGTGCTTATTGATCTTATGTGCTTATTGTACATCATCTTTGGAGAAATGTCTATTCAAGCCCTTTGCCAGCTTTTTTAATTGGCTTTTTGTTGTTGTTGTTGAGTTGTGGGAGTTCCTTATCTATTCTAGACATTAATTCTTTAATAGATATATGACTTGCTGGGACTTCCCTGATGGTGCAGTGGTTAAGAATCTTCCTGCCAATGCAGGCAACACAGGTTTGATCCCTGGTCCGGGATGATCCCACATGCCACGGAGCAAGTTAGCCTGTGCGCCACAGCTACTGAGGCTGCCCTCTAGAGCCGAGAGCTGCAACTACTGAGCCCACGTGCCACAAACTGAAGCTTGTGTGCCCTAGAGACTGTGTGCCTCAACAAAAGAAGCCACTGCAATAAGCCCGCACACTGCAATGAAGAGTAGCCCCCCATTGCCACAACTAGAGAAAGCACACATATGGTAATGAAGACCCCAGGCAACCAATAAATACATAAATTTTTTTTTTTTTTTTTTTGGCACACGGGCTTGTTGCTCCGCGGCATGTGGGATCTTCCTGGAGCTGGGATTGAACCCGTGACCTCTGCATTGGAAGGCGGATTCTTAACCACTGCGCCACCTAGGAAGCCCCATAAATATTTTTAAAATATACATAACTTGCAAATATTTTCTCCCATTTCATGAGTTGCCTTTTTACTCTGTTAATAGTGTCCTTTGATGCGCAGAAGTTTTAAGTTTTGATATAGTCCAATTTTTTTTTTTTGTTACCTATGTCTTTTTTTTTGGCTGGAGCTTGTGGGATTGTAGGATCTTAGTTCCCCAGCCAGGGATTGAACCCTTGCCCCCTGCAATGGAAGCCTAACCCTGGAGTCCTAACCTCTGGACTGCCAGGGAATTCCCTGTTACCTATGTTGTTGCTGTCATATCTAAAAAATCATTGCCCAATCCAATGACATGAATGTTTTTCCTTATATTTTCTTCTAAGATTTTTATACTTTTAGTGCTTCCATTTAGGTTTTTATCCATTTAAAATTAATTTTTGTATATGGTATAAAACTTCTCTTTTTTTTTTGCATGTGAATATGCAGTTTTCCCAATGCTATTTGTTGAAAAGATGTTGTCTCTTTAAATATTGCCTCTCCTTCTTTCATTTCTAGTCTCTCCTTTGGAAAGCTGAATAGACACAGATTCTCACTTCATTCTCCATGTTTCTTACTTCTTAATCTTAGTTTCATTTATCTTTGTAATATTAATTCTGTTTAATTTCTTCAGCTTTGTTTTTCAATTTACTAATTCTTCTCCTGGGTTAGTCTACTATTTAACCTGTCCACTGAGTTTTAAATTCAATTATTACATTTTTAAAAAATTTCTAGGAGTTCTATTTAGTTCTTTTCCAGATGTCTTGTCATTTTTGATAGTCTTTTATTCTTTGCTATTTTCAATTAATTCTCATACTTTAAAAACATATTACACATATTTAATATTATTTAATATTCTGTAATCATTAATACTTATATTTAAAATTTTGGCTGGTGATTTTTTCCCTGCTTGTTTCTGCTGTCCCTCACACAGGGGATTTTGTGTACTCATGTATTTTGTGATTTTTGATTGTGAGCTAACATTCTTTGGAGTTTTGTGGGACCTGAGTGGAGAGAATTGTGTTTGCTTTTACCAGCGGCTAGGGTACTACCAATCTGGCACCACTTTGAAATAAATTTTTTTTTAATATAAATTTATTTATTTATTTGCTACATTGGGTCTTCGTTGTTGCACACAGGCTTTCTCTAGTTGTGGAGAGTGGGGGCTACTCTTCATTGTGGTGCACGGGCTTCTCACTATGGTGGCTTCTCCTGTTGTGAAGCATGGGCTCTAGGCACATGGGCTTCAGTAGTTGTGGCTCACGGGCTTAGTTGCTCCATGGTATGTGGGATCTTCCTGGAGCAGGGATCAACCCGTGTCCCCTGCATTGGCAGGCAGATTCTTAAGCACTGTGGCACCTAGGAAGTCCCTGAACTAAATTTTTGATTTGGCTTTTGTTTGGAACATGAAGGAAATCCAAATTCAGGTCCCAAACTTATTTGAGATCTCACATGTGTTTAAAAATTCACAAAGTTGACTTTTGACCCTGTACCAAATGCCATGACTGAGATATTAATTGTTTTTTTTTTTTTTTTTTTTTTTTTTTTACTATATTCCTCTGAGGGGTATGTGTGTGTCTCTTTCAATTACTTACTTTGTGTATAGTCCTTTGCAACTCTCGGATAAATGTTTGGATCTCTCCTGTTACTCTTGAATTTATGTGACTTGAGACTTATGTGCTGCCTCCAAGTGGCCATTAAAACAAATGCTCTAGATTATCTTGGATCAGCAAATGCTCTAGAACAGTCCCCAGCTTCAGCATTCACCCTCCTCTTTAGATTTGTGCAATAGTTTCATCTTTGACCTTTGAATATTTCCTTTATTTTCTTGCCAAACAGAACATTTTTGTTATATATAATCTGGTGGTTTGAGAGATTTATAGCAAAAAGTCTTTTCGGATAAGAAATCCTCTATAGTATTAATACTACGCACATCCATAGATTCTCATAGCTTTAAATTCTGTGATTTTTTAACTTGATCTTTGGTGTATGCTTTATTATGTTTTTATTATCTTTGGTGCATGGTATATTATTTTAATTCTTATGATAGGTCTGTGAGATAAATATTACTGTTATCACCATCATTCCCATTTTAAAGGTGAAGAAACTGAGACATAGAAAAGTTAAGTAATATACCCAAGGTCACACAGCCAATAAACAGTAGATATTTGAGTCTGGGAACTCTGGCTTCAGTGCACATGCACTTAACTACTCCAATCAAACACATTCAGGTTCTTCTTTGTGCCTAGCACTCTTTCTTCCTGCTTACAATCAGAATGAGGAAGCAATGCATCCCCATATGAAACTATTAAAAAACAATATAAGATAATGTTATGTGTACAGGTTCTTAATCACTATACATGTTTACGGAAAGGGTAACAAATGAGGAAGTTTCCTGCCAGTTTTGGACTTGAAATAGGTCTTGAGAAATGCATATGAATCAACTAAGTAGGAGACAAAGGAATGAGGAAGAAGTTCCATGATGGAGGGGGGAGATTTGCACCCAATGTCAGAAGTGAAAATGAGCATGATAATATATGTTTGAAAACCCTGGCCCATGAAGCAGGAGATCTTCTTAAGGAAGAAATGGGCAATTCAGTTGGATAGGTATAAGGAGCCTGGAAGTCACATTAAAAAAATTTAGGTGTAATAGGTAGAACTTAGGTTTAAGGAAGACACCTTTGTAATAGCATACTAGATGGAAGTTATCAAAAATCTTATGGGTCTGACATTTTACTCTACCTGCAAGCAAAAAAAAGTTAGCCTGTTGCATGGATGCTGGCAGAAGACACAAGACTCTTGAGTCAGAGACAAAGGACTTTATTATTTGTGGCACAGCAAGCAGCATGAGTTTCAGTTTCACATCCACTCTCCTTGCTCCTGGAGTGCCACAGAAGTGATGTAGAATGAATGTTCTATGTGCCAGGGGTTTGTATCACAGCTGAAGAACCTCAAGCCTAATTAACTCAAATCTTTGAAAATGGGCTACAAGAACACCTGCCTGATTTCTGCCTGGAGGGAGACATTATCTTTATTATACTAGAAAATAAACAAACCTTTTCTCTGCCCTAGAGGGAGATAGTCCGAAAGTAAGGCCATCTGTGCCTCTGCTTGCAAGATGGGAAGCAACATGAGAAACCCACAAAAAATTATTTGCCATCAGAAATACCAATCTGAGTATGAAATATCTGCAACATTTTATGCAAGCTCCATGACAGCAGGGATTTTACCTGTTGCTATGGACTGAATGTTTTTGTCGGCGCCAAGTTCATATGTTGAAGTTCTAATCCCCATATGATGATATTTAGAGGTGGGACATTTGGGAGATAATTAGGTCATGAGAGTAGAGCCCTCATGCATGGATTAGTGCCCTTATAAGAAAAGACACCAGAAAAATGATCTCTCTTTCTCTCTGCCATGTGAGGATACAGCAAGAAGGAGGCCATTTGAAAACCAGGAAGAAGGCCCTTGACAGACGCCAAATCTGCTGATACCTTGAGCTTGGGCTTCCTAGCCTCCAGCACTGTGAGAAATAAATGTTTATTATTTAAGCCACCTAATCTATGGTAATTTGTTATAGCAACCCAGGCTAAGACACCTGTTGTCAGTCTTGTTCACTGTAATAGTCCTATATATAGGCCCTCTCTATATACATATAACAGGCCATCAATAAATATTTGCTGAATGCATTGAGTGTGTAACAATTTTTTAGTGTTTGTCACAGCCCAGGCCCAGCACTAATCACTTGACAAGTGTTAACTCATTTAATCCTCATAACAATAGGTACTTTTATTACCTCATTTTACAGATGGTAAACTTGAGGCACAGAAAGTTTTAATAAACTTATTCCAGGTCATACATGTATGAAATGTTAGAGATGGCATTCAAACACCAATATGTGATTCTAGAATCTGTGCTTTTAGTTGTTATAATAAACTTCCTTTCAATGCCTGCCTGGTGGTGGTGGTGATTGGGAAAAACAGAAAAAAAGGGAGTTTTAAAGGAAGAGTAGATTGGCTTTGCTGATTTCCTGGATATAGAGGATGAATAAAAAGGGATGAATTTATATCTTAGTGACAAGGGTTGAGTGGGATATTTCAAAAGTTCACCCCTCCATAAAAGCAACTGAAAACCTGGCAAAACTGTCAGAATAAACTTTTTTTCAGAACTCTGGAAACCAACAAGATGCTTGCAGCAATTAGGGAGCACATATTCCAGGAAAAAAGCTGGATATTAGTAAGAACAACAAGCTCTGTGGCATTTTAACTTGCCCTAGTCCCATCTCCAGCCCCCCGTCAGTGGTGGCCTTGAAAATAACCACCTGTGTTCAAGTACCAGTGCCAGAGGGAGTAGAATAAATGTCATTTGGAAATATTTGTCTTTGGTTGATCTGTCTGGTGACTCCCTTAGAAGACCAGTTCAAAAGGCATATTTTATCTCTCTTAATGCAGAACTTGCCCAGCCTTAAAGCCACTACCTGGGGTCATTCATTGAAAACACGTAGAGACAAATGTTTAGCCTTTACTGCTAAGGCAATGGATAACAGCTGGGGCAAACAATACATTAATCAAATACCTTGAAAGAAAAGGCTGGGGAATGGGATACTTTTAGGGAATAAAGGCTTTGAAAAGTTCTGACATATTTCTGGAACTCTAGAAGGCCCAGGGCTGTTCCCATGCTCAAGAAAGACCAAGAAGTTCCTAAGCTCTGATCTCTAGTTGGCCCGAACAAGCAGGAAGCGAAAGTCAAAGCAGAGTTGTAAATTGCCTGGCTGAGTGTTGAAGACATGCCCCAGTAAACACACGGAATCTCTCTGTAATGACTGGGAAGTTTCTTGTTGTTGTTCTAGGTGCTTAAGGAAATCTCTGTATGATCATTAGCTTTCCACTAAGTTAACAAATCAGAAATTTCAGCAGTTGCACATGACGAACTATATAGCCTTTACTAATTTTCTCGTTCAGAGAATTCAGTTAACAAACAATGGCTACAGCAAGCAGCAACAACAAGGGAGTGGAATCTGATTTCAGAGTTGCCAAGTTGTAATATTCTAAATGTCCAGTTTTTAATAAAAAATTATGAGGCATGCACAGAAATAAGAAATTATGGAATTTACAGGAAAAAAAGCAATAAACAGAAAGTGTTCCTGAGGAAGCCCAGGTATTAGATTTCCTAGACAAAGACTTAACATTAGCCATTTTAATATGCTTAAAGACCTAAAGGAAACCATATCTAAAGCACTAAAGAAGAGCATGAAAACAATGCCTTACCAAATAGAGAATATTAATAAGGAGGTAGAAATTATGCAAAGAAACCAAACAGAAATTCTGGAGTTGAAGAGTACAATAACTTAAATGAAAAAGTCACTAGAGGGACTCAACAACAGATTTGGGGAAGTAGAAGAAATAACTTTAAAATAGGTCAGCAACTTTAAAATAGGTCAATTGAAATTATACATCAGGAACAAAAAAGAAAACATGAAGAAAAATGGCAGAGCCTAGAAACTTGTGTGATACTATTAAACGAACTAACACACGCATAATGGGAGTTCAAGTAGGAAAAGAGAGAAAAGGGCAGAAAAAATGATAGAGGAAATAATGTCCAAAAATTTCCCAGATTTTCTGAAAAATATGAATCTATACCTCCATGGAGCTCAATAAACTCCAGGAAGGATAAACTCAAAGAGATCCACACCAAGATACATTATAATCAAACTGTTGAAAGCTCAAGACAGAGAGAGAGTCTTGAAAGTGACAAGAAGCAATTCATATGTAGAGTTAACTTCTCACTGGAAATCATAGAGGCCAGAAAGTGGTGGGGAGATATATTTAGGTGCTGAGGGAAGAAACCTGTTAACCAAAAATTCTATATTCAGCAGAAATATCTTTCAGAAATGAAGGGGAAACTAAGATACTCTCAGATAAACAAAAACTGAGAGAGTTTGTTTCCAGCAAACCTGCCCTACAAGAGATGCTGAAGGGAATCCTTTGGGCTAAAATGAAAGGATACTAGACAGTAATTCAAATTCATTGGTAACGGTAACTACATAGCTAAATACAAAAGGTAGTATTAATAGATTTGTGTTTGTAACTCCACTTTTTTCCTATCTGATTTAAAAGACAACTAGAACAATAATTATAAATCTATAATTTATAATTGCCCACTACTGGGCAAGCAATGTGTAAAGGTATAATTTGTGACAATTACATAACAAAGGGAGGAACTGAGCTATATAGGGGTAAAATTCTGTATATAATTGAAATTAAGTTGGTATTAATCAGACCTAGATTGCTATAAATTAAGATGTTAATTGTGGGCTTCCTAGGTGGCGCAGTGGTTAAGAATCCGCCTGCCAATGCAGAGGTCATGGGTTCAATCCCAGCTCCAGGAAGATCCCACATGCCACGGAGAAACTAAGCCCGTGTGCCGAAAAAAAGAAAAAAAAGATGTTAATTGTAATTCTCAGGTAAACCATTAAGAAAATTGAAAAATATATAGTAAAAGAAATGATAGGGAATTAAAATGGTACCCTAGAGAGTGTCTATTTAACATAAATAGCAATGGAGGAACTGAGAAAAACAAAGATAGAAGACATATAGATAATAACAAAATGACAGAAGTGAATCCTTTCCATTGGAAATTAATTAAATATAATTAATTAATTAATGGATTAAACTCAAAAGAGAGATTGGTAGAATGGACTTTTCAAAACATGATCCAAGTATATGCTATTTACAAAGGACTCACTTTAATTTTTTTTAAATTAATTAATTAATTAATTAATTTTATTGGCCGTGTTGGGTCTTTTTTTGCTGTGCATGGGCTTTCTTTAGTTGCTGTGAGTGGGGGCTACTCTTCGTTGTGGTGCGCGGGCTCCTCATTGCTGTGGCTTCTCTTGTTGCAGAGCAGGGGCTCTAGGCACATGGGCTTCAGTAGTTGCAGCACATGGGCTCAATAGTTGTGGCTCACAGGCTCTAAAGCGCAAGCTCAATAGTTGTGGCACACGGGCTTAGTTGCTCCGCGGCATGTGGGATCTTCCTGGAGCAGGGATTGAACCCGTGTCCCCTGCATTGGCAGGCGGATTCTTAACCACTGCGCCACCTAGGAAGCCCACAAAGGACTCACTTTAGATTTAAAAACATAAATAGTTTGAAAAAAAAGAATGGGAAAAGATATTCCACACAATCTGTAATGAAAAGAGAGCTGGAGTAGCTATTATAATATCCGACAAATACATCAGACTTTAAGACAAAACTTGTCACCAGAAACAAAGAAGGGCATTTTATAATGACAAAGGGATCAATCCCTCAATAAGATATAACAGTTATAAACATGTATGCATCTAACAACAGAACTGACCAAAGCTGACAGAATTGATGGGAGAAATAGACAATTCTATAGTAATAGCTGGAAACTTTAATATCTCACTTTGAATAATGCATAAAACAGACTGAAGTCCATCAAGTATGTAAAAGACTTTACAGCACTATAAACCAACTATACCTAACAGATACCTGTAGAACACTCCACCTAATGACAGCAGAATAAACATTCTTCTCAAGTGCACATGGCACATTCTCTAGGCCAGACTATATGCTAGGCCACCAGCAAATTTCAATAGATTTTAAAAGACTGAAATCACGGCAAAGTGAAATTAGAAATTGATAACAGAAGTAAATCTAGAAAATTCACAAATATGTGAAAATACACTCAAACAATCAATGGGTAGAAGAAGAAATCACAAGAGAAATTAGAAAATACTTTGAGATAAATGAAAACGAAGACACAACATAGTAAAACTTACAGGATACAGAGAATGTTGGAGAAATGCTTAGAGGGAAATTTATAGATGTAAACGCCTTCATTAAGAAAGTAGAAAGATCTCAAGTTGATAACATAATCTCCCATCTGAAGAAATTAGAGAACAAACTAAGCCCAAATCAAGAATGAAGGAAATAATAAAGATCATAATGGAAATAAATGAAGTAGAGAATAGAAAAATAATAGAGGAAATCAATAAAACCCAGAGTTGGTACTTTTAAAAGAGCAACAAAATTGCAAACCTCTATCTAGACTGACCAGAAAAATTGGGAGAAGGTTCAAATTACTAAAATCAGGAATGAAAGCAGGCACCCTACCACTGACCTTAGAAAAATGAAAAGAATTATAAGAGAATACTATGAACAATTATATGCCAACAAATCAGATAACCCAGATGAAATGGACAAATTTCTAGAAACACGTGAACTACCAAAACTGACTGAAGAAGAAATGGAAAATCTGAATAGCCCTATAAAAAGTAAAGAGATTGAGTCAACAATCAAAAAAACTTCCAACAAAGAAAAACCTGGTACTAGATGGCTTCACTGGTTATTCATTCCAAGTGCTCAAAGAATTAGCACCAGTCCTATACAAACACTTCCAAAAAATAAAGAGCAGCAAATATTTCCTAACTTGTTCAAAAGGACAGTATTACCATGATACCAAAACCAGACAAAGACATCAGAAGAAAAGAAAACTACAGATCAATATCCCTTATAAACACAGATGTGAAAATCCTCAATAAAATACTAGCAAACTGAACTCAGCAGCATATAAAAAAATAGTATATACCATGCCCAAGTAGGATTTATCCCAGAAATGAAAGATTGGTTTGATATACAAAAATCAATGTAGTAAAAAAAAATGATCATTTTAACAGACATAGAAAAAACATTTGACAAAATCTAACATTCTTTCACAAAAAAAGAGCACTCAACAAAATCAGAAATTGAAGGTACCTATGAAAAATCCACAAGTAACATTAGACTTAATGGTGAAAGACTAAAATCTTTCCCCCTAAAATCAGGAAAAAGACAAAAATGACCACTTTGACCACTTCTACACAACACTATTGGAAGTTCTAGCCAGGGCAATTAGGAAAGAAAAGAAATAGAAGGCACTGAATTTGGAAAACTATCTTTATTCACAGATGACATGATTTGGGTACAATTTAAATATAAAAAAAACTTGTAGGTTTTTTTTAGAATACACACACACGCACACACACACTATTAGAGCTAGTAAATGAGTTCAGCAAAGTTAAAAGATACAAGATTAACATATAAAAATCCGTTGTATTTCTATACACTGGAAATAAAAAATCCAAAAATTAAATTAAGAAAACAATTTCATTCATAATACCATCAGAAAGAATAAAATACTTAGGAATAAATTATTGTTAAGATGGCATTATTCCACTTCAAACCCATTCGTATGACTATTAGCAAAAAAGAAAACTAATGCAAAATAAAACAAAAAACCAGAAATTAGATTTGGGAATCTTCAGCATGGAATATGGTAGATATTGGGAGACTAAAGCCCTCTCCAAGAAAAGGGCCCCTTCCTTGTAGATCATAGTCTATGATCTACCAGCTCTTTCTGAGAAGGCTTGGTGCTTTAAAACCAGCAAAACTCCACCAACTTCAAAAATGGTCCACTCTGGGTTGACAAAACGCATATAGGAATAGGGTAATTCTATATTTTTAAATTTTATTTTAAATTTTATTTATTTCTGGCTGCATTGGGTCTTCGTTGCTGCACGCAGGCTTTCTCTAGTTGTGGCAAGTTGGGGCTACTCTGTTGCAGTGCATAGGCTTCTCAGTGTTATGGCTTCGCTTGTTGCAGAGCTCGGGCTCTAGGCACGTGGGCTTCAGTAGTTGCTGCTTGTGGGCTCTAGAGCACAGGCTCAGGAGTTGTGGCCCATGGGCTTAGTTGCTCTGCAGCATGTGGGATCTTCCCGGACCAGGGATCGAGCCTCTGTCCCCTGCACTGGCAGGTGAATTCTTAACCACTGCGCACCAGGGAAGTCTGGTAATTCTATTTTTATACAAAGCTTTTCAATTTGCAGTAAGGTTTTTTTTCCCCCTCCTCCTCTTCAAGGTAGGGATTAGTCTTTCAAAGAGGGAAATTCACTTCTCATTTCTTCAAAGCATTGGCACATCGAGAAGTGATTGTGCTAACATTTTGGGGAGCATTCTCCATTGTGAGTTTTAAGCAGAAGCGTGATGTTATCCAGTTGTATTTCTGAGATCACTTTGGTTGCTGTGTGTTGAATGGATGGGAGACAGTATTGAGGGAGACCAGACATATAGTTTTTCCCTCTGGGCAGTGAATCTCCTGAGAAACGAAGTTCTTCAATTTTTCTTTCAAAATCAAGTTCTTCTCCGATTGTAAGCTTAAAAATATTTGTACACTTGAGTTCACACAGAGTAAATTTAGTTTGATCTTTTTTGGTTCATTAGTAAAAAAAGTATCCATAAAAACTCCATTTCACCATTGGGTTACCAAAGAACTCTTAAACTGTGGTATGTGTGTGTGTGTGTGTGTGTGTGTGTGTGTGTGTGTGTGTGTGTGTGTGTGTATTTAGCAGAAAGAATTTCTTTAGAATTGTTCCAGATATTCTACCCAAAATAGGCATAGAAATAGAAATAGAAATCTGCAAATAGGCTTTTGATTTCATTTTCCCATCACATTCCAAATTTTTTTTTTAATGTTTTCTTTTATCAGGAGGAAACTGTTTGTGAAGGAGTAGACATATGAAGTTACTCACCTGGCACTTCAGCAGGGCTGGTTGCAGGTGTCCTAAAACAAGTGAAATAAACAGAAATCTGCAAGTGGTACTTTGGTAAGATATTGTGGGAGTCAATACTGTTGAATCAATGCAGGTCTGGTTAGCTCTTCTGTGTGAGTATTCAGAGAAATAGGAATTTAAAAGGATGCTCTCAGAGATGCTAGAGAAAATTCTCTTCTGTTCTTTCATTATCTATAATTACTGAAAAAGAAAAACATTCATGATAGATTTTGAACCTAGGAACTGGTCTGAATGTGGTCAGACATGTCCAGTATTATTAAGTTGAGCATAAGTGAACTGCTCCCTTCATATTGTAAGTCACATATGAAAGGGCATTCTTATAGCTGTGCTGCATGAAGTCTGCACTTTTTTAAAATTAGTTAATTATTAATTTATTGGCTGCATTGGGTCTTCGTTGCTGTGTGCAGGCTTTCTCTAGTTGCTGCGAGCAGGGGCTACTCTTCGTTTCGGCGCATGGGCTTCTCATTGTGGTGGCTTCTCTTGTTGTGGAGCACGGGCTCTAGGCGCGTGGGCTCAGTAGTTGTGGCACACTGGTTTAGTTGCTCCACAGCATGTGGGATCTTCCCAGACCAGGGCTTGAACCCATATCCCCTACATGGGCAGGCGAATTTGTAACCGGATTCGTAACCACTGCACCACCAGGGAAGTCCCAAGTCTGCACTTCTTTAAATAAAATTTTCCCACCCTTGGGGGACTATTCCCAAACTTCACTTCTCCCTTCAAACTCTCTACACAGCCCTCGACTTCCTGTCACTTCCTGACTGTGCCTGATACTTCATCAAATAAATGGAGGCCACGAGGCAGCTTCCTGGAGCTCCTACCTCTCATCCAGCACAGTCCTTTCCACTCCTGCGGAAGGAAGGAGCCGCACATCCATTTCTCCTTTTTCTAACCTCTGCATTGTCCCCAGGTTAAAAGGCTATTTAAAGAAGGGAACACTGGCAATGTTCATTGTAGCACTATTTACAATAGCCAAGAAACAACCTAAATGTTCAGTGACAGATGAATGGATACACACACACACACACACACACACACACACACACACACACACTGGAATACTACTCAGCCATAAAAAGAATGAAATAATGCTATTTGCAGAAACATGGGTGGACCTAGAGATTATCTTAAGCGAAGTCAGAAAAAGAAAGACAAATACCATATGATATCACTTACATGTGGAATCTAAAATATGACACAAATGAACTTATCTACTAAAGAGAAACAGACTCAGACATAGAAAACAAACTTGTGATTGCAATGGGCTGGGGGAAGGGAAGGATTGGGAGTTTGGGGTTAGCATATGCAAACTATTATATAGAGAATGGATAAACAACAAGGTCCTACTGTATAGTACAGGGAACTATATTCAATATCCTGTGATAAACCATAATGGAAACGAATATGAAAAAGAATGTATATACATATATGGATGGATGGATGTATAATTGAATCACTTTGCTGTATAGCAGAAATTAACACATTATAAGTCAACTATACTTCAATAAAATAGATTAAAAAATAATAAAGAAGGAAATGCTAGTAGAATGACTATGCTCTGGTGACACAGACCTCATAAAAATTCACATCTTGCTTCTCCTCCTTGTTTTGAAGGCACTGGCCCTGTTCCTGTCTCTTTCAATTCTGGCTTACCAAATTTCTCCAGCTCAGCCAGACCTGGTTTTATTGCAGTCACTCCCAGTGTCATGAGACTCCATTTCCTCGGCCTCTTTTCTTGGGGTCTTACACATCTCAGGCTCTTTTATGGGCCCCTCATCTCCTTGGGCTGCATCCAGTCCTGCAGCTGCTCTACCTCCTCCTGGATCTTCCTTCAACTTTTTGGACTCCTCATTCAGGTAAATTTTTAGCACCATGACAAAGTGTGCCGGCTCCTCCTGAGCCTGCAGATAAGGGACAACGTGCATGAGCTCCATCAATGCCTCCTGCTCCTGCAGCAACCTTTTGCGCCTCCAAACATTCCCCCCACCTTCCAAAGCTAGCGCAAAATGTCCCTATGGTCCACCCTAAGCAGAAAGATTCAGGGAAGGGAGTTCTGGGAAATAGTTATTTTAACCAAGTTAACAAAATACAAACCACCACAATCACATTTGCAATGATTAAATTTTTAATTAAAGTATTTAAAGTTGTAATTAAATTATATTACATTTTAGTTAAATTATTTAAATTGTCTAACTTATATCTTCTGTTTTTCTGTGTACATAGTCTTACGTAATGGTGCCTTGTTCACTAAATTTCTGAAACTTGGTGCTTGGATGTCTTCCTCTCCATTCTCATCGCTGGTCACTCATCAAATCTTGCTCATTTCTGGTCCTAAATACATTTCTAATATGTCCGTTCTTCTTTAGCAGTGATCTACCACTTCCCTAGTTCAGGCTTTCCTTATCTTTTGCCTTATTTCTGTCACTACCTAACCAATCTCCCTGCCTTTCATTCTGTCCTGCTGAAAGCCATCCTCCTTTCTACAGTTGGAGGAAACTACCTGAAACACAAATTGAACCACTTCATGCAGTCTCCCATTCACTACTCCAGAGTGTTATATATAATTGGTACCGGACTCTGGGACTATCATGTAAGGTTATGAGTAACTTTCTTGCTTTTCTGTGTTCCTAGGGCTTCTTCTGTGGTAAAACTTAAATAACATAAAATTTACTATATTAACCATTTTAAGTAGCAGTTCAGTAGCATTAAATACATTTACATTGTTGTGAAATTTTTACCACTATCCATTTCCAAATACTTTTCATGTTCCCAAACTGGAACTCCATACCCATTCAACACTAACTCTCCACTCCTCCCTCTGCCCACCTCCTGGCAACCGCCATTCTACTTTCTGTCTCTATGAATCTGACTATTGACTACTCTCAGTATTTCACATTGGTGAAGTCATATAGTATTTGTCCTTTTGTGACTGCCTTATTTCACTCAGCACAATATCCTCAAGGTTCACCCATGTTGTATCATGTATCAGAATTTCCTTTTTAAGGGCTAAATAATATTCCATTATATTGCATATAGAGCATTTTGTTTACCCATTTATTTGTTGATGGACATTTATATCTTCTGGCTGTTGTGAACAATGCTGTTATGAACATGAGTGAACAAATATCTGTTTGAGTTTCTGCTTTCAATTCCTTTGGGGATATACCCAGAAGTTGAATTGCTGGATGATATGGTAATTCTATTTTTTAATCTTTTGAGGCATGGCCATACTGTTTTTCTTTTTCTTTTTTTTTTAAACAATTTTATTGAGATGTAATTGACATACAATAAACTGCATATATTTCTGCCTAGCAAACCACTTGATCTGCACCATTTTTCTAGATTCAGTATATGGGCGTTAACATACAATATTTGTTTTTCTCTTTCTGACTTACTTCACTGTGTATGACAGTCTCTAGGTCCATCCATGTCTCTAAAAATGTCCCAGTTTCATTGCTTTTTACAGGTAATATTCCATTGTATATATGTACCACATCTTCTTTATCCATTCATCTGTTGATGGACATTTACGCTGCTTCCATGTCCTGACTACTGTAAATAGTGCTGTAATGAACATTGGGGTGCGTGTGTCTTTTTGAATCATGGTGTTCTCTGGGTATATGCCCAGTAGTGGGATTGCTGGGTCGTATGGTAATCATACTGTTTTTCACATTCCCAGCAGCAATACACAGGGTTCTAATTTCTCTGTATCCTCACCAACACTTGTTATTTTCTGATTTCTTTATTTGCTTGCTTGTTTCATTTTGGTAATAGCCATCCTACTGTGGTTTTGATTTGTGTATCCCTAATGGTTAGTGATGTTGGGCATCCTTTTATGTGCTTCTTGGCCATTCATATATCATTTTGGAGAAAAGTCTATTCAACTCAGTTTACCCATTTTTTAATTTGGTTGTTTGTTTTTATGTTGTTGAGTTGTTGGAGTCCTTTATATATTAACCTCTTATCAGATATATAATTTGCAAAAATTTTCTCCAGTTCCATGGGTTTCCCTTTTTACTTTGTTGACAGTGTCCTTTGATGCACAAAAGTTTTAAATTTTGGTGTATTACAATTTAGCCATTTTTCTTTTATTGCCTATGCTTTTATGTCATATTCAAGAAATCATTGCCAAATCCAATGTCACAAATCTTTCCCCTATGTTTTCTTCTAAGAGCTTTATAGTTTTAGTTCTTATGTTTAAATCTTTGATCCATATTGAGTTAACTTTTGTTTTATAGTGTAGGGTAAAGGTTCAGCTTAATTTTTTTGTATGTGAATATCTAGTTTTTCCTATCAGCATTTGCTGAAAATACTGTCCCTTCCTCATTGAATGGTCTCCACACCCTTTCATTTGACCATATATGCAAAGGTTTATTGCTGGCTTCCCATTTTATCCCCTTGATCTATATGTCTGTTTTTATGCCAGTACCACCCTGTTTTGATTACTGTAGCTTTGTATTAAGTTTTGAAATAAAGACGTGTGACGCCTCCAACATTTTAATTTTTTGTCTTTCAAGAGCACTTTGGATATTTGGGGTTGTTGTTCCAAGTTTTGTTTTTTTTTCTTTTAGTAAAATGAATGCTAATTTTATTGATAATAAAACATTAAAAGGTAAATTTAAAAAATGCTATCCACCCAAACAACTCCCTACATAAACAAAACAAAACTCACCAATGGGTACCCATTATGTACTGAATAAAGTCTAAACTCTTTAGCAAGCAGGTCACCCAAGGTTTTCCATATCCTATCTTCTATAAATTTATTCTCCTTTGTATCACCTCTGTCTCCACCTTCCACCTTGTAGTTCTTTTCTATAACTTCGTAACTAGTGCCTATGTGTACAGCTCATTTTCTTTATACTTCTATACCTCTGCTTATACTGTTTCCTCTGCCAAGAACACCCTTCCCTTTTTATGATTGACACTCCCTTATTCTTCCTTTAAGAATATCATCTTATATGTCATCTTCTCCAAGAAGCATTTCCCAAGCCCCCATATTGGGCTATGATTCTCTCTTTTGAATTCCAATGCCTTCCACTCCCACCCAGTCTGTGTTGTTTGTTAAAACATTATACTACATAGCAATTGCCTATAAGCTCTTAAGATTAGGGACCAGATCTTCTTCTTCTTTTTTAACTTTTGGTGGCTAAACATAATTTTTGGCACACAGATAACATCCATTAAAATTAATTTAACAGAACTGAAGGGAATTTTGTATCTTCAGGGCAAAGTCCTGCTACTAAGAGTAGGATAACTCTGCCATTGTCAAAGAGAGGCTCAAGTGGGAGAAATCCTTGAGCACTGGTCTTGAGGATCAGGCTCACCAGGGTGTAGATACATGAACCCTTGCAGAGGAATATGAGTACCACATGACTTCTGACTCACAGACTGGGAAAAAGCTCCTGTTGCTGGGTCACCATGCAGGGTGTCTATTTGAAAAAATATATAAATTTCAGGTCATTCCAAAGGCCAGTAGGCAAAAATCCAATTTCTCTGTGGTGTGGTAGTCCTTTCCTGGAGGAAAGCCAGAGGTCCTGGGAAGCTTTTTTATTCTCCAATTCATTTAGATGAAAAAATGTTTTTAAGAAACTTTAGTTCTTTGATTCTTGAGAATGTTTCTCCAAATGCATTCCAGTGACTGTAGATGTTGCAGTTATTTTGTAGAAAATATGGTCCTAAACCCAAAGGAGACCCAGTGAACTTGGTTCCTGGAATCGAAAATGGGCCAATGCATTTAGGACAGAATGTGTAGTAGTAGGTGCTGCCTGCTATGCAGGGCCAGATGCTGGAAGCAGGCTTATTCAGCAGCCCCGATGAAACAGAGACATCCTCACTGAGAACCTCCTTTTCACAGCCTTCTCAGAGTCATTAGTCACAGACACATGGCATGTCTAAACAATGAGCCTGGTAATGGAAAGACCTTGCAGTTTCTGCAGACATGTGAAGGGTGCTGAGTGACGAACTTCCCAACTCAAATCCTTCTCTTGTATTTGGTAAACTTGAGAGCAAGGAGTTGCCCAAGTACAGCTTGGTTTTCTACACAGCATCTTTTCCGTAATATGTACTTGATAATGTCTGTAACAAGATCTAGTTTCAGAAGAACAAATTATATTTTCCAGTGAAATTACTCTAGTTTTCTGCAAATCATGGGAAATGTATTTTCAGTGGCTGGTGTCATCCTTGATATCGTCTTAATATGCTCAATTTTCTGATGCAATCATTCTTTTAAAAATTGTGAAAATTCTGTATGAGCTGACAAAGAAAATAGTAAGAGGCCCATTCTGATAGTAAGGGCATGGGGATAATATCCTCTTAAATAAATAAATAGTAATTAAAGTGTTTCAGTGAAAAAGATCACATCTATTTTCATCCTGGTTACCATGGCCCCCACGTGTCTCATAATGCTAACTATATGGTTTTAATTTTTCTTAAAATATATTAATTCCAGATTAGATGTGCCTTCCTTAGGTTTGGTGAAAGGAGACTGTCTCCCTCAGAAACATAATATTTTTATTCCTTAGCATTTACGAGTGAGTTCAGACTCCCTTCTTTCTAATTCTTTAAAATCATGTGTCGAAAGGGAAGCTTCCCTTTGAAAGGAGAACTCTCTGGTGTTCTAGGACAGCTTGTCCTGGGAACAATTTTCAAAGTGCTGCCTGGACTTTGAGTCTCTTTGACGTAGGTTACCCAAATAGGGAAGTTTCCCTTTAAACAACAATGCTCTTATGACCACAGTTTTGGTGTCACAATTGCTATTTACATCCTTGCCTGCATCACTGGATGTTGAGCTCTGATGCCAGGTTATCTTCAGGTGCTCAGCAAGTCTTCACTGAGCACCTCCAGAGGGCTCAGTGCTGTGCCAGGAGCTAGTCATTCATTCCATGCAGGACTTCTATTGAGCATCTACTTTCTGCCGGACATTGAAATAGGATAGCAAAAGGATAGTCGCTGTGTTCAAAGAGCTCAGAGTCCAGGTAAGGAGATAGCCGATGAACAATCTGAGCAGTCTTGTACTAGAGGTGAGTGCCCAGGGAGGTCTAAGAGGGAGTGATTACTGTGATGCTGGGAAAGAGGAACTTTGCAGAGAGTAGATGATACTTGACCCCAGGCTTTGAAGGATGAGTGAAATTTCACCAGTTGAAGAAGAGTTCAGTGAGAATAAAGGGGAAATGAATTTGGGTAGATAAGGTGATTGCAGGAACATTTGAAAACCAGGGGGAAGAATTTGGACCCGAATTGATGTGTAATAGGAAGCAAAGAACTGTAAGCTGAGGAGCAGAAGGACGACATGACCAGTGATTGTTCAAGGAAAAGTCACAAAATTTGTCCAACTTGACATGTTGAAGACAGAGAGGTTGGCCTGGAGGCAGCTGGGTAGTTGTTGCAAATACCAGTCAATTAGAAGGTGATAAAACCTGGGACTGGAGTGATAACAGAAGGAAAAGAGAGAAAAAAAGGTACCCCAGTGGAAAGGGATGGTACTTGGCTCATGGTAGGAGATGATAAAGGTCTGTTGAGAGAACGATGGAATATTTAAATGAATAATTAACAACATTTGGTGCATCAAAAAGGAGTGAACATGAGACGTGACTATGACTCTAGAAATTTGAGCCAAAGAGACAAAAAGAATGGTTTATTATTTCATTGACAGGAATGAGATATATGAGAGATGAAATGAATTCAAAGAAAATTAACTAATCACTATAAGCTCCTGCTGGGTAGAGTTTTGCTTCCCCCTCCTGAGCACAGGACTCAGTATATAACAATTTATCAGTAAGTGTTAATAGGAAGTTAATAGTGCAAGTAAATGGGGAAATGAGGGCATGGCTTTCACGGTTTCTGGTGTCCTAAGATGGCTGGGGCTACCTCTCAAAGTGCTGTTGTTAACCTCTTTGGCCTCAATTGCCTCAAAGGAAAAACAGGGAGTTGATTGGTGGCTACCTAACATCCTTCCAGCATTAAATATCAGTGACTGTTCTTGCTGGTATTTTTTTCCTTAAAAAACAGCTCAGAAAGTGACCCCAACTCTTCAAATCCATCCCCTCTTTCTGAAGTGAGCAGAGGAAACTAATGTATGAGGTACAGAATCTAAAGGGCCTGCGAGCTGAAGGGCTATTTCTCACTGTTTGAAGGATCTCATTGCCAAAAATGGAAGTGGTGTTTGGAGTGTTGTTTTTGCCATGTCCCTTGGACTTAAATGGAACTAAATTCTCTTACAAAGATGGAAAGGAGAGGGGAGAAGAGGAGGGGGTGCCTGGGCTGAGAGCTGGCTGCTAATCTATGCACTGGAGGTCCAAGTTCAAAAATGCTTGCAGGAAAGCTTCAGTTCAATTTTTTTCTCCATACACAATGAAGCCGTTGTGTATCCAGAAGCTGGGAGAAGGCAGCTGGATTTCTAGAGCTCAACGGCCAGCAGCTTTTTTATTCCTTTTTGATTCTCCTGTTTTGGAGATGCCCCACAGGACACATTGGTCTGGAGAATAAAATGCTAGTCAGTCCTATCTTGTAAAGTCTAGAAAACAAGAAGCACATTCTGAGCAGGAGTTCTCAGCTCTCATTAGCATGAGGTCTCAGTAAATAATGCGAATAATGACTTTTAGTAAAACAAAGAACACTGAACACTTTCCACTCACCTGAACACTTGCCCTGCCTCTGATGACCATTTTAGGTGGGTAAATTCCTGCAGTGCTGGGCCCTTTTGCTGTGTTGGCTTAATTTTGTAAACTACCTTGTACAGGAATGTGTTGAATAAATGCCCATCTGATTTCAAAAGTCGGTAGGGATTTCTGTGCCTACTGCTTTACAAGATCTAATCAGATGGTCCTTGAAATGGCTCTGACCCTCTCTTTGGGAAACATTTCTAACATGATAAATTATTTCTTCTGCTAAACCTCTGTGATAGTTTTTCCGTGATTTCTCTTTAAACAGAAGACGCTTAAGGAGTTGACACAAAAGGAAAGTGGGATTTAGAGATGGGGGTAGTAGAATACATTTAGATACAATGATAATAATAGTTGACATTCAGTGCTTACCCTGTGCCAGGCACTGGTGGGGGTATTTTATGAATTTAATTCATTTAATCCTCAGAGTGACTCTATAAAATAGATATTATTATCTTTGTGACTTTAAAAAATGAGGAAGCCATGGCACAGAGAGGTTAAATCACAAAGCTGATATGTAGCTGAGCCAGGCTCCCAAATGAGGTCCTTAGAGCGGGACATTATACTACTTTCCTGTGAGCAGCGTGTTTCCGAACTTTCATGCCTCTTGGTTTCCTGGCAGCTATGTTGTATTTCGTTCTAGATACAGGTCTTGACTATTCATTGTCTTTATACTCTGGTTCCCTAACATAAGATGAGCAGAAAGTTATGGGAGAGTCAATAGGAGTGGAGAGAAAGGCAAGAAGTCACGGCATCGAGACCATACACACTTGCACCCATGTGCGCGTGCGCACACACACACACACATGCACACACTCACAGTAAAATTTATTTTATCCTCACATCACTCATGTGCTCTCAGAGCCTCTTTTCCTGCCAGGTTATACATAGTCTTTCCCTGAGGGCTCAGTCCTTTCCACTCCAGGTCATGGAAAGGGGCGGAAGGAGATGACTTCCTTTCCAAGGGCCTGCCGGAAAACCATGTTTGGAGAGGCACACTTACAAGATTTGATCAATAAAAACAGCAACTGTCAAGGCCAGACCTCTATGAGTGAGACAGGCAATCACCAGCTCTCCGAGCATAGGAGGAAATCAGACCTGCCCTTGAGGAGCTCAGCACTGACAAAAGCAAACCCCAGTTCTGTCACCCCCCACATCCCAATATCTTGGGACGTATTCTGTGGTATGCTGTCATGTACCCTATAGTTTCTTGCACCTTGGATTTAAAAACAACTCCAACTCTTAGAAACATAAGAGAACTCTATGCTGTCATTACAATGAATGAGGGTGTAGTAATACTGAAAGTTACCCTTGGTGTGTCCGTTAGGTGAGGTAAGCTTGCAGAACAAAATGCCTGGTATACTGTTTGTGTAGCAAAGGTAAAAACACATGCATAATAACAATAATAAAAATGCTTATTATACGCAAGGCATTATTCAAAGTGCTTTACATTTATTAACTGAATCTTCAGAACAATTCTGTAAAGTGGATACCAATATTAGCTCAATTTTATATGGAGAAATCAAAGTGTGGAGAAGTTAAGTAACTTGCTCAAGGTCACCCAGCTAAGTGGCAAAGTCAGGATTCAAGCCCAGGCATCCTGGCTCCAGAGTGTCTACTATTGAGCAGCAGGCTGTGCTCTGAATGCCCTGGAAGCGGAGAACAATTCTAGACAAATACACAGAAAACTGTTAACAGTGGTTAGCAAAGACACGTGGAAGTTTGGGGTTGGATGAGGGACAGGAGAGGACATTCTGTTTTTTATAATAATACACGCTGCTGTACTTTGGGGCATTATTCTTTTTTTTAATTAATTAATTAATTTTATTGGCTGTGTTGGGTCTTTTTTTGCTGCACACGGGCTTTCTTTAGTTGTGGTGAGTGGGGGCTACTCTTTGTTGTGCTGTGCGGGCTCCTCATTGCCGTGGCTTCTCTTGTTGCGGAGCACAGGCTCTAGGCATGTGGGCTTCAGTAGTTGGGTCACATGGGCTCAATAGTTGTGGCTCACGGGCTCTAAAGCGCAGGCTCAATAGTTGTGGCGCGTAGGCTTAGTTGCTCCGCGGCATGTGGGCTCTTCCTGGAGCAGGGATCGAACCCGTGTCCCCCTGCATTGGCAGGCGGATTCTTAACCACTGCGCCACCTAGGAAGCCCTGGGGCATTATTCTTAAACTATCTGATTATTTGTTTACAGTTTAAAAAATCCTTTAAGGGCTGCAGGCAGCCACTGAATTTGAGGTAGCCTAGTCAAGCTAAGAGGAGGAGGTTAAGAAGACTGTTTTTAGGAGGAGAGAATGGGAACTGGGTTCGGTTTATAAGCAAAAAGGAAAGGGTATGGACATGACTTAAAGAGAAGAGGGAGAGATGAAGTACCTAGACTAGTCAAGTTCACGGAGACAGAAAGTGTGATGGTGGTTGCCAGGGGCTGGGGGGAGGGGGAATCCAGAGTTGTTTTTTAATGGGTACAGAGTTTCCATTTTACAAGATGAAAAGTTCTGGAGATGGATGGTGGTCCTGGTTGCACAGCAATGTGAATGTATTTAACACTATTGACCTGTGCACTGAAAATGGTAATGCACTTAAGTCAGTAAATTTTATATTGTGTATTTTACTACAGTAAAAAAAAATTGGAGAGAGCAAAAAGAGAGAAGAGGGAGAAAGATGACTGAGGAGCCAGTAGAAGCGACAAGGAAGGGAAAGGAGTTGAAATCGGTGCATGGAAGTGTGGTGAGGAACTTGGGCATCTAACCCTATTGGCATTAATGATCCACACTTAAATATAAGGTCTCAGCAGAGGGAAAAACCTGTGTTCTCCATGTACAGAAATGAAATATTTTACACACTTTATAAGTTAACCAGTAACCGTCCTTTGGGGGGATGGTCGGTGGGGCCCAGGGAGAATTCCAATCGTAATGCAGTTGTCTCCATCCTGAGATCAAGTGTTCTGGTGTAGAGGAAAGGTTGCTGTTTTAAAGCAGGAATGGGCCCCCAGTCTCTGAAAAATGCAAATACAGATTGACACTCCCCTCTACAGAGCAGTAAGGGTAAACACCACCCTACCAGTGTGAGAGGAAAGGGGTCAGGTTTCAGCTGCTGGGACACCTTGCTGGCCTGGTGACAGGCCTCTGTGAAGTGGCCCCGTTCCAGCAGACCCCAGCAGCTCCTTTGCCAGGCCTGCTATGGGCTCCTCCACCTTTACCCTTGAGCGAGAGCCAAGGTCTCTGGAGGAAGGAGCATGCTGTTGCCTCTCATATTAGGGCCTTCCTGATACACAGTGGACTGGCAGCGCTCAGCCCTGAGTGGCTCCCAGGGTCTCATGAGTCAGGCACTGTCGTAAGAAAGACTGAGTCTCTGGAGAAAGTAGGCTCTAAAGAAGTGTCAGTCAGGGCCAAGAACAGCCATCCTCACTTGAGATATTTCTGACAATTTTGAGTTTGGGGCGTACACATGAGATTTTCTTAGTTTGTTTTGTTTTGTTTCCTCGAGCTGGATGGACTTCGTCCTAGAGCGTGGCATGTTTTCATCTTGACTGGTGTGAAGGCATCCCACCTTCTTTCCTTCCTCTTTCATCCCCAGGTAGCTACCATAACTGCAATTATAGCCGTATTTACTGACTACGAAGTACCAGGAATCATACTTGAACATTTCTCACAACAAAATGCTACAAAAGGGAATATCACCGTTTTACAAGTGGATGAAACTGATGTTCAGAGAAGTGAAGAGTCTTATTGGGGGGCCACTCATTTGTGGCAGAGGTGGGATTTGAACCCAGGTCTCTTCAACTCCAAAGCTGGTAATTTTATACATTAAACATGCACAGTACACATTATGCTAGATTGCCCTTTCAAATGCAAATAGGAACTATTTTTAAATGAAGTAGCTCCTTGATAAATAAGTGGCCAGAGCTGCAGCATAAATGCTGAGTTGTACCTTGCCTGACACCTCAGATTTTCCTCTACTTTACCGGGTTTGAATGGCACTTACTTATGGAATCTATGGAAGCTACATTTACTCAGTTACTAAATACCCTGAGGTCCTAGAAGAGGCTTACTGTATCCCCAAAGTCCCTCATTTTTGATGAGGATATAACTCTATCACTAGGAGGATTTGCTCTGATTGTGTTCAGAGGCCCGTAGAATAAGCCAAACTGGGGCATCCCTCTCCCATTCCAAGGCCAATGGCTGGCTCTCTGAGCACATCCCTGCCCACAGGGGAGGTAGGAACCACCACCCCAGTGCTTTTGGCTAGGTCGCCAAGGAAGGATCGTTGATTATCTGTCAGGGCTAACTGGTATCTGAGAACTGCTTCTCTACTCATGGTACCTCCTTATGGTGAAGCTGTCCTGTGCAGTTTGTTAGGGCTGGCCTTAATTTCCTGTTGTCTCTTGTATATGATCTGAATGGTTATTTATGCTGCTTGAATTCAAGTTCTCAACCTTCATACAAGTTACCGAGTGTCTTTACAGAGGCAACTTGGGAGTATTCTATTACAGAGATGATTTTTTTTAAAGCTGCCTGTCTTTTGCATGACCAAACTCTGCAATGCATGGAATTTTTATTATTCATGGAAATGTAACTTCAAAGACAGCATATTTTACACTTCCCATTACCCCGCAACCCATATAAAAAATACATTAGACTTTTAATTACAGACAAGATGGAGGAAAAGGAATCAGATATAGTTTCCTGCCAGAAATAGGTAGTAAACTGAACAAAATATATGACACAACAATATTTGACCGCTGAATATCAAGCTGTGCAGACAGTGGTCCCTGAAAGAAGGAAAACACATGAAATTAGCCCCACAATTACTCCCAGCTTATTTCTGGGAGAGTGTCTAGGGTGCAAAACAGGGAGGAAAAAGCCAGGCAGAGTCTGGTGAATGAGGCGCTAGAGGTGAGAGCCTAGGGAGGGCAAGGTGCTAGATTCTGCAGAAGAGAGCACAGAATAGGAGAGAGCGTCACAGAGAGAAAGCTCTGGAGATCTGCAGAGGGTTTCTCTCTAGCCTTCTGCTGAATATTGGTCAGCACATGCATATGAGGAAACTGCCTAAAGCTGGAGAGAAACACCCAGCAGGAGAGAGGACAGGACTAGAATAGCTCATGTTTCTTCTAGCCAGAGTGGAAATCTTCAAATTAATGGGGTTTTGGTTGGAATTCTTATAAAGATACTGCCTCAGCATAGGACAAAATTAGTCCTAGGCCAAAAACATTTCTGGTCTTACTGAACAAAGTTTAAAAGCAAGCCTGGGGCTTCCTAGGTGGCGCAGTGGTTAAGAATCCGCCTGACAATGCAGAGGTCACGGGTTCGATCCCAGCTCCAGGAAGATCCCACATGCCGCGGAGCAACTAAGCCCATGTGCCAAAAAAAAAAAAAAAAGCAAGCCTGGAAAGGATAAAACTGTTTCCAAGTAACTTAACTGTGTTCCAGAACAAAGTTCAAGGAGGACAAAAATATCTAGCACTAACAAGGTAAAATTCACAAGGCCTGATTTACAATCAAAAAATTACCTGGCATGTAAAGAAGCAGGAACATGACCAATACTGAGGTATAAAATTAAAACAGACAGACCCAGAAATAACACATACAATAGAATTAGTAGACAAAGTTTAAAATAGTAGTTATAGTATATTCTATATATTCAAGAAGGCAAAGATTGAACATGTTAAGTAGAGATGTGGAAAATATTAAAAAGGCCCAAATAGAATTCTAGTGAGGAAAATGACAATATCTGAGATGAAAAATACGCTGGATGAGATTAACAGATTAGACACTACAGTATAAAACATTAGTAAACTTGAAGGCCTAGCAATAGAATTGATGCCAAATGAAACTGAGAGAAAGGAATTTAAAAAAATCTAAGAACATCAGTAAGCTCTGGTAAAACTTCAAGCAGCCCAATATACATGTAAATAGAGACCCTGAAGGAGACAGGAAAGAGGGATGAACAGCAAAAATGTTTGAAGAAATAAAGTTTGAAAATTTCCAAATGTGATGAATACTGTAATGTCATAGGCCCAAGAAGCTTAATGAATCCCCTGCAAAAAACCCCCCAAAACAAAAAAACAAACCCATGAATAATTATACCAAGAAACAATCAAATCGCTCAAAACCAGAGACAAAGACAAAATCTTAAATGCTGCCAGAAAGAGAGAGAAAAAAAAAGACACAGTACATATTGAGGAGCAAAGAATGAAAGAAGACATCATGTCAGGAACAATGTGAGACACAAGACCATGGAGTAACATCTTTAAAATGCAGAAAGAAAAAAAAATCTGTTAAAACCCAGCAAAAACACTTTTCAAAAATAACTTTTGTAGATAATTCAAAAATAGCTTTTCCGGGCATTCAAAAACTGAGGGGATTCATCACCAGCAGACCTGCTCAACAAGAACTGTTAAAGGGAGTAGGAGAATTACATGAGATGGAAATCAAAGGAACAAAGAGCAATGGAAATGGTAAATATGTAGGTAAATGTAAAAGACTTTTTATTATTTTAAAAAGTCTCTAAAATAATTGACTTTGGAAAGCAAAAAATAATAATGTATTGAAAGGGTTATAACACATGTAAAAGTAAAATGTATGGCAGTAGCACAAAGTCCAAAAAAGGGAGAATGGATATATGTTGTTTTAAGGTCCTTATACTTTGTATTAAATGGTATATTATTTGAAGGTATAGACTGTATATTGCAAACCTTTTGTTAAAAAATAATCAAATACAGAGTTACAGCTAATGAGCTAACAAAAGATATAAAATGAAATCATTAAAATTATAATTACAGGAATAGGACAAGGATGCCCCCCTTTCCACGCTGTGCTGGAAGTCCTAGCTAATGTAATAAGACAAAGGGAAATAAAAGGTATACAGATTGGGAAGGAAGAAATAAAGCTGTCAATTTTTGAAAATGAAATGATTATCTATGTAAAAAATCAGAAGAATCAATAAAAAGCTCCTGGAATTAATATACAATTATAACAAAGTTGCAAGAAACAAAGTCAATATACAAAACTCAGTTGCTTTCCCATAGATTAGTAATAAACAGAATTTGAAATTAAAAACATAATATCATTTACATTAGCACCCTAAGAATATTAAATACTTGAGAGTAAATCTAACAAAATATATACAAGGTTTATGTGAGGAAAACTACAAAACTATGATGAAAGAAATAAAAGAGAACTAAATGAGTGGGAAGATATTTCATGTTCTTGGATAGGAAGACTCAACATTGTCAAGATATCAGTTCTTCCTATCTAGAAGTATAGATTCAACATAATCCCAATCAAAACCCCAGAACGTTATTTTGTCAACATTCTAATTCTAAAGTTTATATGGAAATGCAAAAGACCCAGAATAGCCAACACGACATTGAAAGAGAAGAGCAAAGTTGGAAGACTGATACTACCTGACTTACTATAAAGCTACAGTAATTGAGACAGCATGGTATTAGCAAAAGAACAGATGAATAGATCAATAGAACAGGATAGAGAGCCCGGAAAAAGACCTACATAAATATAGTCAGCTAATCTTGACAAAGGAGAAAAGGCAATACAATGCAGAAAAGACAGTCTTTTCAACAAATTGTGCTAGAGCAACTGCACATCCACATGCAAAAAGTAAATCTAAACACAGACCATACACCCTTCACAAAAATTAACTCAAAGTGGATCACAGACCTAAATGTAAAACTCAAAATTATAAAACTTCCAGAAGATAACATAGGAGGAAATTTAGATGACATTCTGGTGATAGCTTTTTAGATACAACAGCAAAGGTGCAATCCATGAAAGAAGTAATTCATCAGCTGGACCTTGTTAAATTGAAAACGTTCTGCTCTGCAAAAGACACTGTCAAGAGAATGAGAAGACAAACTATAGACTGGGAGAAACTATTTGCAAAAGATCTATCTGATAAAGGACTATTAACCAAAATATACAAAGAACTCAAAACTCAGCAATATGAAAATGAAACACCAGATTAAAAATGGGCAAAAGTCTCCTCACCAAAGAAAATATGCAGATTTGCAAATAAGTATATGAAAATATGCTTTACCTCATATGTCATTAGGGAAATGCAAGTTAAAACAACAATGAGGTACCACTACACACCTAGTAGAAAGGCCAAAATCTAAAACACTGACAACACCAAATCCTGGCAAGGATGTAGAGCAACAAAAATTCTCATTCATTGCCAGTGGGAATGTAAAATGGTACAGTCTCTTTGAAAGACCGTTTGGCAGTTTCTTGTAAAACTAAACATACTCTTATCATATGATCCAGCTATTGTTCTCCTTGGTGTTTACCCAGATGAGCTGAAAAACTTACGTCTACACAAAAACCTACACATGGATTTTTATGGCAGCATTATTCGTATTTGCCAAAACATGGAAGCAAGCAAGATGACTTTCAGTAGGTGAATGGATAAATAAACTCTGGTATATCCAGATAATGGAATATTATCCAACACTAAAAATAAATGAGCTATCAAGCCATGAAAAGATAAGGAGGAACCTAAAAATGCATATCACATACTAAGTGAAAGAAGCCAATCTGAAGAGACTACTATAATTCCAACTATATGACATTCTGGAAAAGGCAAAACTATGGAGACAGTAAAAAGAGCAGTGGTTACCAGGGTTTGGGAGGGGGGATTAATACATAGAACACAGAGGATTTTCAGGGCAGTGAATCTATTTTGTATGATACCATACATAATGGTAGATACATATTGTTATACATTTGTTAAAAACCCATTGAATGTACAACACCAAGAGTGAACCCGAATGTAAAGTATGAAATTGGGTGATAACTATGTGTCAATGTAGGTTCTTCAATGGTAACAAATAGTTAACAGCAACAACAAAAAACAGCACACACTGTGGTGATTGATAGTGGTGCAGGCTGTGTGTATGTGGGGCAGGGGATATCTGTGGACTCTTTGTATTTCCTGCTCAGTTTTGCTGTGAACTTAAAACTGCTGTAAAAAGTAAAGTCTATTTTTAAAAACTTTCTAAAACGTAGTCGGTCCGAAAGATGGCGTAAAAAAGAGGGAAAAGGGAAACAAGAACAATGGAACAAGTAGAAAACATATAGCAAGATAGTAGATTTAAATCCAATCATATCACTAATTACCTGAAATGTTCTTTAAAAGGCAGAGATTGTCAGATTACATACAAAAGCAACAATGAACTATCTATTGCCCCCAAAGAAATCCACTTTAAATATGAAGATAAAAATAGGATAAAAGTAACAAGATGGAAAATAATACAACATGGAAACACTAATCAAAGTAAAGCTGGAGAGACCAAATGAATATCAAACAAAGTAGATTTCAGAGCAAAGAATAATTCTAGGGATAAAGAGAGTTATTTCATAGTGATAAAAGGGTAAATTCATCAAAAGGACACAGTAATCCTAAACATTTATGCACTTAATAATAGAGCTTCAAAATACATGAAACAAAACTGATGGAACTGCAAGAGAAAACAGACAAATCCACAATTATAGTTGGAATTTTAACACCCTTCACTCAATGATTTTAGAATAAGTAGAAACTCAGCAAGTATATAGAAAAACTGAATAACAACCATCAATTAACTAGGCCTAATTGGCATTTATAGAACTATCCATGCAAAAACAGTAGAATACATACTCTTTCCAAGCACACATAGAACATTTAACAATAAAACATAAAGTAAATCCCAATAAACTCAAGAGGATTTAAATCATACAAACTGTTTTCTGACCACACGGAATTAAATTAGAAATAAATAATAGAAAGATATTAGGAAAATTCTTAAATATTTAGAAACTAACATACTTCTAAATAATTTATGTCACAGAAGAAATCAAAAGGTAAATTAGAAGGTATAATGAAATAAATAAAAATAAATACATAACATAAAAATGTGTAGACACAGCTAAAGCAGTGTTTAAAAGGAAATTTATAGAATGAAACACCTCTATTAGAATTAGAAAAGAAGAAAGGTCTCAAATCAATGACCTCAGCTTCTACCTTAAGAAACCAGAAAATGAAGAGTAGGGCTTCCCTGGTGGCGCAGAGGTTAAGAATCTGCCTGCCAACGCAGGAAACACGGTTCAAGCCCTGGGCCAGGAAGATCCCACATATTGTGGAGCAACTAAGCCCGAGGGCCACAACTACTAAGGCCACGTGCTACAACTACTGAAGCCTGAGCACATAGAGCCCATGCTCTGCAACAAGAGAAGCCACCACAATGAGAAGCCCTCGCACCACAATGAAGAGTAGCCCCTGCTCACCCCAACTAGAGAAAGCCCACGCAAAGCCTATACATAGCAACGAAGACCCAATGCAGCCAAAACTAAATAAATAAATTTATAAAACAGCAAAGAAAGAAAATGAAGAGTAAATTAAACCCAAAGCAAGCAGAAGAAAGAAAATAATAAAGATAATAGCAGAAATCGATGAAATAGAAAACAGAAAAATAATAGTTAAAATCAAACAAAAGCTGGTTCTTTAAATGTATCAATAAAATTGACAAATCTCTAGTTTGACTAATTAAGAAAAAAAGAGAAGACAAAATTACCAAAGATGGGACATCACCACAGTTCCCGCACATATTAAATGGGTATGTGAAACTATTTATAACTTTGCTGATAAATTCAACAATTTAGATGAAATTTTAAAAACATTTGAAACTATCAAAGCTAAATAAATTTAACTTCTAGTTAAAAAAATCTTCCCATAAAGAAAACTCTGGGGACAGATGACTTCATGAGTAAATTTTAGCAAACATTTAAGGATGAAATATCATCAATTTCACCAAAACTCTTGCAGAAAAATGAAGAGAATACTTCCCAACCAGTCTATGAAACTGGTGCTGTTTTGATACTGAAATCAGACACACACTACATCAAAACTATAGACCAATATCCTTCATGAAATTAATGCCAAAAAAATTCTTAAAATTTTTAATAAATTGAATCTAACAATACATGAAAAAGATAACATATATGTCCAGTGGGATGTATCCCAGAACCCAGTCTCAAATTCAAAACCCACTCTGTAATTCACAGGTTAACAGACTAAACAATAAAAATCATATCATTCTGCCAATAGATGCATAAAAAATATTTGACAAAATCTAATATCCCTGAAATACATTCTTAGTAAGATAGGAATGGAAGGGAACTTCCTTGATCTGATAAAGGCACCTATGAAAAACCTACAACAAATATCATCTTGGAAGACTAAAGTCTTTCTCCTAAGAGCAGAAAAAGGCAAAGAGGGCCTCTTCCACTCTTCCTATTTGACGTGGTATTGCAGGCTCTTGCCTGTGGAATAAGGCAAGGAAAAGAAATAAAAGACAGTCTGGAAAAGAAGAAGTAAATTGTATATGCAGATGACACGATTGCCTATGTAGACAATCTTAGATAAGTTCAATATGCAGAACTTAATTGTACGTCTTTATTCTGTTAATGAACAATCAGAAATTTGAATTTAAAAACAATACCATTGGCAACAACAATAGCAACAAACAATACTTGAGGATAAATTTAACAAAAACTATGCAAAATCTGAACACTGAAAGCTACAGAACACTGCTGAAAGAAATTAAAGAAGACCTAACAGAATGGAGAGATACATTATCTTCATATATTACAAGGTTCTGTGTTGTTGAGATGGCAATTCTCTCCCACACTGATCTCTCAAATTTAACACAATCTCAATCAAATTCCTGGAGACTTTTTTGAAGCCATTGAAAAGCTGATTTTAAAACATATATCAAAATTCAGAAGACCCAGACTAGTCAAAACAACTTTGCAAAGGAAGAACAAAGTTGGAGTACTAACACTTCTTAATTTCAAGACTGACTATAAAACCACAGCATTCAAGATCGTGTGGTATTGGTGTAAAAGCAGATAAACAGATTGATGGAACAGAATATAGAGTCCAGAAATAGACCCACACAGAATGGTCAATTGATTTTCAAGAAAGATGCCAAGGCAACTGAATGGGAAAAGGACAATCTTTTCAGCAAATGGTGCAAGAACAATTGGATAGCCATATGATATAAATGACCCTCAATCCTTAACACCTTTTACAACCAACTTGAAATTGATCATAGGGACTTCACTGGTGGTCCAATGGTTAAGGCTTCGCCTTCCAGTGCAGGGGGTGTGGGTTTGATCCCTGGTTGGGGAGCTAAGATCCCATATGCCTCACAGTCAAAAAACAAAACATAAAACAGAAACAATATTGTAATAAATTTTATAAAAACTTTAAAAATGGTCCACCTCAAAAAAAAAAATCTTAAAAAAGAAGAGAAATGGATCATTGACTTGAATATGAGACTAAAACTGTAAAATTTCTAAGAGAAAGCCTAGGGGAAAGTCTTAGTGGCCTTGGACTTGGCAAATATTTCTTAATATGTTGCAAAAAGCACAAACTTTACGACCAAAAATAAGTAAACTGGATATACAAGTAAAAATAAATAATCAAAATTAAATCTTTTGTCCTTCAAAAGGCACTGTTATGGGGCTTCCTAGGTGGCGCAGTGGTTAAGAATCCGCCTGCTAATGCAGGGGACATGGGTTCGATCCCTGCTCCAGGAAGACCCCACATGCCACAGAGCAACTAAGCCCGTGCACCACAACTATTGAGCCTGTGCTTTAGAGCCTGTGAGCCACAACTATTGAGTCCATGTGCTGCAACTACTGAAGCCCACACGCCTAGAGCCCGTGCTCCACAACAAGAGAAGCCATGGCAATGAGGAGCCTGCGCACCACAATGAAGAGTAGCCCCCACTCACCGCAACTAAAGAAAGCCCGTGCACAGCAGCAAAGACTCAACACAGCCAATAAAATAAATAAATAAATTTACAACATTAAAAAAAAAAGGCACTGTTAAAAAAATGGAATGGTTAGTTAGTCTTTAGAGACTGGGAGAAAATATTTGCAGAATATATATCTGACAAAGGACTTGTAACTAAAATATATAAAGAACTCTAACAAATCTATAAGAAGATTAGTAATTGAATTAAAAATGGGCAAAAGATTTACTACTTGCTTCACCAAAGAAGATATGCAAATGTCAAATACACATATGAAAAGATGCTCAGGGACCTCCCTGGGGGTCCAGTGGTAAAGAATCTGTCCTACAATGCAGGGGACATGGGTTTGATCCCTGGTTGGGGAACTAAGATCCCACATGCGTGCAGTGACTAAGCCTGCACACCACAGCTATAGAGCCCACACACCCTGGAGCCTGTGCGCTACAACTGGAGAAGAGAAAACCCACACGCCACAGCTAGAAGGAAATCCCGCTGCAGCAAAGAGCTGGCGCACCACAACCAAAGATCCCGTGTCCTGCAACGAAGACCCAACGCAGCCAAAAATAAAATAAATAGCTTAAAGATGCGCAACCTCATTGGTCATTAGGGATATGCAAATTAAATGAGATACTACTGTATAACCACTAGAACAGCTAAAATTAAATCAAGTGACCGTTCTAAGCCCTGGCAAAGATCCATGTAGTGGAACTGGAGCTGTCACTCATTAATGGTAGGAATGTAAAATGGTAACATCACTTTACAAAATGGTTTGGAAGTTTCTGAGGAAGCAAAATATATATCTACCATGTGATTCAGTCATTCCATAACCAGATATTTACCGAAGAAAATCTATGTCCACGTTAAAAACGTGTGTGTAAATGTTTATGGCACTTTTATTTGTAATAGTCCCAAACTGGGAACAATCCAGATGTCCATCAACAGGTGAATGCATAAGCAAATTGTGGTAGCTCTAAACAATGGAATCCTACACAGCAATGACAATGAATGAACCACCGATGCACACAACAACATGGATAAATCTCAAAAGTACTTACGTGGATTGAAAGAGGCCAGATAAAAAAGAGTGCATACTTGCTGTATGACCCCATTTATATAATTTTCTATTGTACAAAGTACAGAGAGAATTGTACGATAGTAACAGAGCAGATCAGTAGTTAGTGGAAAGGGGGATGACCAAGGGGCATGAGGAAACTTTGGGGAGCAATGGATATGTTATCTCAATCGTGGTGATGGTTTCACAGGTGTATACGTATGTAAAAATTTATCAAATTGTGTAGATTATGTGAATTTTTTGCACATTAATTATACTGCAGTAAGGGTGTAAAACTAAAGCAATTCATTTTTGATTGCTATCCACTATACGCTCAAATATAACTGAAACAAAATTACAATGTGCAATGTAATCTGATTTGTACATTTCATTCCATTCCATTTAATTGAAAATATACTCTGATCATGATCTACTAAGTTGATTTCATACTTCTATAGTGAATCGAGATCTGTAGTTTGAAAAACACTGCTTTAAAATATGTTTGAAAAATGAACGGCTTGAGGCCAAAACAGTCTCTAACACTGACAAACCCCTTTGAGTCAGTTTCTATGTCTTTACCATTAACGTTCATCTCCCCTTTGGTTAATGTGGTTGAGAAATTATAGAACCTTAAAGTAGACGTCCTAATCTTTCAAATTCTTGAATTGGAAACTGAGACTTACTCTCATACTTTTGCCACCATCTGCCCACTGACGTGTTCGGGAGATTGTTGATCGTATGGTCTCATAATGAAAATCCTTCTGTGATAACTCCAGGCAGAAGGAACGCTATGGGGGGCTTCTGAGGAACAGTGAGATGGCAGCCACCGACCACGCAGTTACTGTGGTGGCCAAGGCTTTCGGACTTCACTAACATGGGGAGAAGTTGCTATTAGTTATTATTTCCCTCATAAAAGAAAGCTAGCAGGCAGTGACCCTACTCTTTGTGATGACTTATTTAGTTTCCTGCAGAACTTACTTTTAGTTGTTGTTTTTGCCTGTGCGTTAAGAAGGCTGTATGGAAAGTGGCTCCTTGTTTTCTAACATCCAGTACATTAACAGCGATCGCTGTGTGTGCACGACAGGTTTCAGCAAAGAAGAGAAAAAATGAGGGGGGGGGGAAGCAAAGAACAAAAAGTTCTGCTATGAATTAGGTTCTTGTATGCAACTTTATATTCACATGCCTGACAGTCTCTCTTCAATTACACATTGTTCTATGTCACAGGAAGTGGTATAATGCACAAATTCAGTCCATTTTATGTCCGTGGATTTATTTTATTTTAATTTTTTTTTTTTTTTTTTTTTTTGTGGCACACGGGCTTAGTTGCTCCACGGCATGTGGGATCTTCCTGCAGCTGGGATCGAACCCGTGACCTCTGCATTGGCAGGTGGATTCTTAACCACTGCGCCACCTAGGAAGCCCTTATTTTAATTTTTATTGGAGTATAGTTGATTTACAATGTTGTGTTAGTTTCAGGTGTACAGTAAAGTGAATCAGTTATAAATATACATATATCCACTCTTTTTTAGATTCTTTTCCCATATAGATCATTACAGAGTATTGAGTAGAGTTCCCTGTGGTATACAGTAGGTCCTTATCAGTCATCTATTTTATATATAGTAGTATGTATATGTCAATCCCATTCTTCCAATTGATCTGCCCCCTTTCCCCCCTGGTAACCGTAAGTTTGTTTTCTACACCTGTGACTCTGTTTCTGTTTTGCAAGTAAGTTCATTTGTTCCATATTTCTTAGATTCCACATATAAGCGATATCATATATAATAAATATCATATTTGCCTTTCTCTGTCTGACTTACTTCACTCCGTATGACAATATGCCCGTGAAGATTTTAATCAATGAACTTGGAATCAAAAGGAGATGGAACTCAGGCAGAAGTCTGGGCTGTGATTCTGGCCTCAGCATTTTCTAGATAGTGGCTGTGGACAAGCTACTGGAAGAGCTGCCATTATTTCCCAAGACCCCAGCCTTTCCACGGTTCCAGGATAGCCAGTGCAGTGGATGTCCATGCTAAGCTCATGGCACACATAGGAGAGATGGGATTGGAAAGAAGAGCTGAAATCCCCAGGCTTGATAGAGTGGCCTAGGTCTCTGGATTTAGCTCCCGAAGTCTAGATCTAGATTCTGCTCAGATCAGAATCTGAGCAGCAGCCAGGAGTCGTAAGTTCAGAATTTGAACAGCCTCAGGGTGGGAAATCAGTTTATTGATGCTGTTGCCTCTGGGCAAATAGATTTCAGTATCGAGTTCACACCTTCCTTACTTAGAACTAAGAGAGAGTATGATAGAGTGACAATTATCTGGTTTTGGTGTCAGGCAAACATTGATTCAGATTCTGTCTCTGCTGCCTGCCAGCCTTGTGACCTTGGAAAAAATCGCTTAACCTCTCTGAACTTCGGACTTCTCATGTAGAGCAGTAGTTCTCCACTAGGAGTGATTTGGCCCCCCAGGGAACATTTGGTAAGGTTCAGAGACATTTGTGATGCCCACAACTTGGGGGTGAGGGGGTGCTACGGGCATTTAGTGGGCAGAGGCCTTGGGTGCTACATCCTACAATGCGTGGACAGCTCCTCACAGTGAAGAATTACGTCAATAGAGCTGAGATTGGGAAATCCTGGTTGAGAGATAATGTATGCAAGTGTCTGGCATAAAATAGGTAGGTGCTGAATCAACATTACCAAACGATCAATTCAGTGTGCCTAATTGAAAACCAGATTCTGGGGAAGCAAGGACTGTGCAAGGTCTGTGTTAGGTTCTGGGAAAGTCCTCAACAGTGCTACCTGCATCCACTTAACAGTCAATGCAGGTGTAGCAAAGAGGTTCCAAGCGGTGGCTCCGGAGCCAGCCTGCTTGGATCCAGATCCTGGCTTTACCATGTACTACATCTGTATTCTTGGTCAGGTCATTTAACCTCCGTCTAGTTATCTATAAAATGGGGACAACAATGATACCTGCCTCACAGAGATGTGCTGAGACACACAAAGGATGGGTCTGCACAGCTTAGCAACTGCTCAACTCATATTTTGTTATTACAAGGGACGTAGTTATGGAGCCAGTGCTGAGAGGGGCACTAATTTTTATCAGAAGCTCTGAACTTTTTTACATGACTATGAAGGGGAACCCAAACCAAACACAAATGGATAATTCACGCAGCAATAGAAAGTTCATCAACCCGCTAAGGACCCGGTATGAGTTGCTGGGCAAGTTGGCAGGTGTTTATAAATATCATCTCATTGAATTCCCCTTGACAATTCTTTAAAACAGCTTCATTAACCTATTTCAGTCTGATTTTACAGATATGGAAAGAGGCTCCAAACAAAGTAACTTGCCCAAACTCACAGGGCCCTAAGAGTCTAGGTAGGAATCTAGAGTGTGCTTTTGTGGGCTGAAATTCAGAAATGCTCACCTCAGGGTAGATTCCAGGATATAAAATATTCAGCTAGTTGGCGTGTTCTGTGTTTAAGGAAGGAAAGAACAACGTAAAGCCAAGCCTCTATCTCTAGTACCGGCTGGGACCACCAGCCCAGAGTATGTGGGGATTTGGGAAGGGGACAGGACACGAGTGACAGCAGCAGTCCTTGCTCTTGTCCAGTGACAACTACTGAGTCCAGGAAAACCTCCTTTCTTGCTGAGCAGCGTACAGCTGTTCATGGAGAACATTTCTCAGTAACGGCCGAGGTCGGGCAGCCTAAGTGAGGGGAGGTTACTCAGTGTTGGTTCTTTCTGCCATGCGGGGACATTTTCTAGAGGATTCCTGAAATGCTCCTCCTCTCACTAAATATTTCATGAGGCTAGTGCTGTGTGTGTGTGTGTGTGTGTGTGTGTGTGTGTGTGTGTGTGTGTGTGTGTGTAGTGGGATGAGAGCACAAGAGACTGGGCCTGGGAGCCAACAGAACCAGGAGAATGTCCCTAGTGAAGCTGTGGCCTTCCTCTAAACAAACAGCTCTGTTTAGATAAGGGTGGAAATGGCTCCTAAAAATAGCCAAGAGGCCTGAATATATCCCTAGACTAGTGGTGTTAAGGGGTCGCACACACGGGTGCTCGGGGCTGGGGCTGTGAAATAGGTGTTGTTTCATGGATCTCCGGCTCTCCTGGGGGTCCCCTTCACCCCATCTGGTGTTGGAAGGCATCACACACTGCTTGCACCCAGAAAACCTTCTGGACAGACCCCCCAGGACCCCGCCTCACTGCACAGACCATGGGGCTTGAGGCCTGCTCCTGAACGCTGGGCCGCACTCTGGAGAAGAGCCAAGCACAGGCCACAAGGCCTCACCCTAGGCCGTGTGTGCTCCATGGGAGGCTGTGTTCTTCCCTGGGCAGCAATGCTCTCTCAAGTCCACTCACCTGGTTGTTTAAATATAGGAGAGGAAACAGCTGCTGGCTGGGCGGAAACTTCTGAGAAGACAGCGTTTTGGCGGGGGTTTGCTAAGGCTGATAAGCACACCGGGTGTGCTCGCAGATGGGCCTCTGCTGATTTGCTCTGGGCCTTTCTGACGTTGCCCCGAGCCACGGCTGTCAGAACTTGGCTCCAAGTTCACCACTGACATGGAAAGGAGGGTTATTTTTAAGCCGGCCGTTGTGACTTCCTCTTGGCCCTGGTCCTTGCTCTCCTCTCACAGAGGCCCTGAGAGCAGCTTGCTGCTGAGGCCAACGCGAGCCCAGGTGATGTGTGCAGGGTCGTGGAAGGTGAGGGCGGGCTGTGTGCCCATGCAGGTGCCAAGGGCGCTGTCCTGGCAGGCAGAGTCCAAACCCGGCTCAGCTCACAGCAGGACCGTCAGAGGATTTCCCACTTCAGGGTCCCTTGATGGGCGTGGGGGAGGGAGACACAACCCCCAGATCAGTAACCCATCGGGAATCTCGGAAACTGCAGTTCTAGGAGTCTTGGGGCGTGTAAGTGGGTGAGTACGCACGCCGCAGAGCACGGGCATGGACCTGATCCTGAGGCGGGTGCCCCTCTCTGGGTGGGGCTGTGCCGACTTAGGTCCGCAGTCTGCGGGGAACACCCGTCCTGCGTGCCTTGCTCGCAGAGTTCTGGAAGAGCACGTCCGGCCGGCCCTGTGTACCACCAGCATCCTCAAATTGTATGGCGGGTGAATCAGCCCCACCATCCCACCCCCTCCACCCCTGTGTTAGATCAGGGGAGCTGAGCTGACGGCACTGTGACTCCGGGGGGGGGGGGTGGGGAACCAACACCCCTCCCCCGAAGGCCTCCAAGAACTCCACCTCCTTGTCCCTGGTTCCCTCCAGTTCTAAGACCCCACAGTGGGCTCAGCTGCCTGTGAGGATCCGGCCCATTGCCTAGGCACACGGGACGGTTAGTTCCTCCCAGAGACCTCCTTCCTTGTCATCTGCTGGCGGGAGACTGACAGCATCGCCGGGTCCCATTAGGGAGCACACAGCTCCTTCCTTTCCCCTCTCCTAGGCTGGCCCAACCTCCAAGGCCTAAAAACTCCCCTCAGCTGGTGTTTCCTTCATCAGATAAGCAGGGCTGAGGACCAGAAGGGGGCAGTTTAGGAAACTGATGCTTCCCCCCACCCAGAACCAGGGAATGAGGCTCAGTCTTATCGGTTGGGAGTCTTGGCTGGGCAGCCCCTGTGACCCAGTCTGTGTCCCCCTGGCTCTGCCCGTAGCCAGTCTGTGCGATGCTCACAAAGACCTTTCCAGGTTAGAGTCTGGGTCAAGAACTAGCCTTTCCCGCTAGAGATTCCCACTTTAGGGGAAAAGCAGATCCTGGGGCCGTCTTACTGTTGAATTCAGGATTCGAGCTGCTCACCTCTGTCTCCCATCTGCAGAGACTGGCAAACCCTACCTCTCAAGGTTGCCATGGGACTGAACAAATGGCCTGGGGCAGTGGCACAAGGCAAGTGACTGGCCCAGGTGGGTGCTGACTCTATAGTCTACAAGCAGCGCTACCTTGTCAAGTTACATAACCTTTCTAAACGCACCTTCCCTACCTGCAAAGAGCAGCTGTGGTGAAAAGGATGGGCTCTAGGATAGAGCCACGACAGGGATCAAGGGAGAGCGTGTGACAGAGCACTAAGCGTTGTGCCAGGACCAGAGGACGCCCACAGGAGGGTCAGTGGCTGTCGCTGTATTTCCGTGACTCCTGACACATAGCAGGCAATTGCTACTCGCTATTTTTTTTTCCTTCCTCATCCACCTGACTTGGAGGTGGCGTGGTATAGTGTGTGGGTGGGTGTGTGCCCAGATCTCATACACACTCGCAGTGGGGCGGTGGTGCTGCTGGGTACTAGTTTAGACTCGCTTTCTAACTTATACACCTATTCTGTTTTTGGACCTTTGTCAACACCTGTGAAATGGGGAGCTGGACCTATTGTTTTATCAGATCCATCTCAGCTTTAACTTAGAATTTAACATTTAAAGTGATATTTTTAAAAGGCGGTGCGTACACTCCCTTCATAGGTCAAGACACACCCGAGCTCAGCTTCGGAAGCAAAATCAGAGAGGAGTTGTGAGACCTGCAGCAGACTTGGGCCATTTCACCAGGGCCCGTCTTCCTGTTTGTGGTTCTCTGCGGAGGCTTTGCCTTTTGCCCTCCTCCCTGAGGCTCTTGCATCTTCCTCCCCAAAACCTTCCTCCATCTCCCCCAGTCCCACCCTAGCCAGTGGCGGCCCTTGCCTCCCCGCAGATGTTTCCAGTTCGTAGGTTGCATGGAGTTCACGTTGGTCATTTGTTCCATTTGCTCAGAAACAACAGCCAGCATTATTGGCAGGAAAGGGAGAGGGTGCCAACTTCAGCATCACACAAAAAGCCCTAGTCATGGGCACTGGGCGGGGGTGGGGGGGAAGGGTCGTGGGCTGGACCGTCTTCCAGTGACCTAGAGTTCTGTTGCCCTAGCTGAAGTCATGGTCATTAAAGCAAGGTCTAGCCTTCTCCTGGGAATGGCCAGAGCAGGCCAGTTGACTCATCTTGCAGGGACAAGGACAGAATGAGATGCTATCTTGGAAGCCTAGAGTGATGGGAGCTGGCTCCACAGCCCGGCTCTGAGCCTAAACCCTTGACCTAAATCAGATTCATCTCTTTGTTTCCTTGAAATCAGGAAAGATTCCAGGGTTAATGAAATATTGGATGATGTCTGGTGTTTAGGGTTGAGAGCAAATACAAATAAATGTAATTCAAGTTAAATTATGGGCCTCATGTGCCCCCACGTTTGCATGCAGCTGTTTTGGCAGGAGGTGGCTGTAATATTCAGCAGTCCTCACACCCGGCGTAGGAGGGGGCCCTTCACAGTGGTGAATACTGTCGAGCGATGTGCCAGGCCCTCTGGAGTGAATGACACATGAGAAATGGAAACTATGACTAGTGCTTGGGCGCATCTGGCTCTTGAGACCAGTGCTGGGAGAGCGTCACCTGTGGCAAGTCGGGGGGCCAGACTGGCTCTTAGGGGCCAGTGACCTGGCAGGCTGCATGTCTGGAACCGAGCATCTTCAGATCTCAGGCTGCCTTTCCCCAGGCTCACAGAGGAGTCCTGGGTGGGACTGTTGGGAGCCCATCGAGCTCGCCTGCTTCTGTGTCCCCCGGCGGGTGGGCGCCATCTCCAGTGCTCACAAAACACTCAGAACAGGGTAAGCAAGGTTACCCTGGCAACTGTGGAGAAGGGAGAGGAAGATGTTACTGCCTCCTCCACATCTCCGTTGGACACTTCCTGTCTCAGAAGCTGGGATCACCGCCACCAGGGGATTTGGACAGGAGTAGAGCTGCTCCAGTGAGAGACTGGCAGAGTCAGTGCCAAAGAGACCAGCATCTGGGGAGTGCATCCTCAGGGATTCCCCAAAAGCCTGTATCTCATGGTTTGGGGAGGGTGGTAGGTGTGGAATGATTTTCCCTTAATTCCATATTTATGAAGCACCTCTTAAGTGGAGTACTGGGCCAGGTGCTGGAGTGCCCCTGACAGTGCAACACGGACCCTCCCCTGTAGCGCTCACACACTGGCGCAGGGGGAAGAGAGCGAGACTGTGGACCTGGTTCTGTACCAGGTGCCGTGCTCACATTTCTTCCCTCAGCCGTCGGTCAGGTATCTTTGTCATTTATCAAAGGGGGAATGAAGACACAGAATGAACAATCTGTCCACCGTCATCCATTTAGAAACAGAGATTTAAAAAGACAGATGGGCGTGTTTTGCAGCAGAGGGCTGGATCTGCCAGTGATTTCCCCCCTGGAGCGTGTCGGTGAGAGTGGAATGGGATGTGCCTGGCACCTGGCTGAAGAGACATGGGTGTGTGTGCTGTCAAGGCATCTCACTGTAGCTGAACACCCATCAGGCATGTCTGGGGTGCTCTCAGGGTGACTTATTAGCACCCACCATTGCACCCATTGGCATAGGTTGACAGGCAGATCGGTCAAGGATCAGGTACAGCCATGAAAGAAGGAAAAACCAACTGCAGGCTTGGTTGCAGGGTCTCAGGCTGGGGATTCAGAGAGATGAGGACCAGAGTGGCAAAGCAGAACATGGATAGAGTGCCTCCAGCGAGAGACTGAGAGAATCAACCCTAAGTAAATACAAGAACTGGGGAGCACATCCTTATGGGTTCCCAACCATGTGGATTTCCAACATTTTTGCTACCAAAGAACTCTGGCTGCTTGCTCCAGATTTGACCTTGAACTAGCCACTCTGGGCATCAGATTCCTCTGGTGCTCCCTCCCACCCCAAATCCTCATATCCTGGAAACCCCATACCAAACACAGTGATACATGTGAACCCCGTTACATCATGCGTCACACTAAACGGGCCAGCCGAGGCCAGAGGTGGCTCTGGGTCCTGCAGATAGAGCAGTGACAAGCCAAGTGAGGAAAGGAATAAACTCTGATGAAGAGCTCTGGTTGTGGAAGGGGGAACACAGGAAATAAAGAGAGTGAGAGGACTTCCTAGGTGGTGCAGTGGTTAAGAATCCATCTGCCAACGCAGGGGACATGGGTTCAAGCCCCACTCTGGGAAGATTCCACATGCCATGGAGCAACTAAGCTCGTGCGCCACAACTATTGAGCCTGTGCTCTAGAGCCCGTAAGCCACAACCTTTGAGCCCATGTGCTGCAACTTTTGAAGCCCACGCGCCTAGAGCCCATGCTCTGCAAAAAGAGAAGCCACTACAATGAGGAACCCGCGCACCACAATGAAGAGTAGCCCCCGATGGCCGAAACTAGAGAAAGCCCATGTGCAGCAACGAAGACCCAATGTAGCCAATAAATAAATTAAATAAATAAATTTATAAAAAACAAAACAAAATGGAGTGAGATGATGGAGAGAGACGGAGAGAGACAGAGAGAGTGTGTGTGTGTGTTTGTGTGTATGTAGAGGGCGTCCTTTCAGATATATCACAGAGATGAGAGAATAAAGTAGGCTAGTGTATGTAAAAGTGCTGAAACCACAAACTGAGGTTGCCTTTGACCAGACCCAAACTTTGACCAGAAAAACGTTGCTCTCTATCTGTACTGGTTTACAATTGAAGTTAGAGACAAAAAGCTATTTTCATTGAGGAAGAGGTCTTCCTAGATCCCTTCTGACTCTTGTCTGGATGTAGAGAGGTGTGGTCAGCATTCTCGCAAGGTGAGGAGCAGAGAGACTGGAGATAATACATCACACATTCGGTGAGAATTTATTGTAGGTCTCCTATGTGCCAGGTACTATTTCAGGCTCTTGGTACTTTTGGGAGAAAGAGAGTGGGAGGGAGAAATAACGATGAATAAGGTATAATTTCTTATTGGAGTTTACTTAAGGAGTTTACTAGCTACTAGGGGTTTGCTAGCTAGTGAGAGGAGCAGTCATGTAAATAAATAACTACAGGGTGGTGTAATAAGTGCTCAAATAGAGGAATGTGTGAGATGACGTGGGAGTACAAAGGAGGAAGCTATGGACTCAGCCTGGTAGTAACTTAAATCCTTTGTGGAAGCGGATGGGGTTACATAAATAAAAGTAAGTTCTACCTGGGGAATCATTATATTATACTCCATACAGCATCATTCCTAAGGGAGTGTTTACTAGCTCCTGATGGATACTGATGCTTCAGGTATTGTACTGAAAGCTTTCCTCAGAGAGCTCACTTAACCCCAGAGGGCATTTCCAGTCTCAACATATTTTTTCTTTTGCCCACACTGATCATCTAAAATATGATTGTGGACCACTTGTCCAGGGAAAACTCCTCAGCCCAAAGTCATGGAGGGACTGACAAGAATCTTTATATAACAGCCTGGGATCGTCAACCATCAGACCTGCGTTCAAAATAAACACTAATGGGCCTTCTTTTATTTTATTTATTTATTTATTTATTTATTTATTTATTTATTTATTTATTTATTTTAATTTTATTTTTGGCTGCGTTGGGTCTCAGTGTGACCCACGGGATCTTCGTTGTGGCCTGCAGGTTTCTCTCTAGTTGAGGCATGTGTGCTCAGTAGTTGTGCCGTGGGGGCTTAGTTGCTCCTCGGCATGTGGGATCTTAGTTCCCCGGACCAGGGATCAAACCCGCGTCCCCTGCGTTGGAAGGCACGTTCTTAACCACTGCACCAGCAGGGAAGTCCCTAATGGGCCTTGTAATGTTAGTTCTGTGTGTTTATTATTCACACCTTGCCTACTTCCAAAACGGATGGGAGCCGTTCATAATAAAAGAACAAGGCGCCACGGAATCCCTGACACAGGAGGTGCCAGGGGCTGACGCGGGCGTATAGATGCTGTGGGATACCTAAGCAGAGTGTGATTTCTCAGACAGGACACAGCGCCGAGCCTCTTGGCTGCCCACGCAAAACCAAATTATACAGAGCTCTCCCACTAAGCAGTTCAACAAAGCAGCCTAGTTTATTAAAAAAAGCAACCTTTTTTTTTTCTAGCACTAAACTCCTGAGAGAAATGCATTCTGAGAAACATTCTATAGGGAACATAGCAGATAGTATCTCTGGTCATGATGAAATGCAAGACGTACTTCCTCTGACAGCCTTCTGTATTTGCCTTTAATGAAAAGCAGAGAGGATAAGCTTGTCTGGGAATGCATTTCAGCAGGGTACTAAAGTAATATGGTTCCAGGGCTCATAAGGCCACTGCAGGAGCAGCATGTAGAGAGTGGGGGCGGGGGCAGGGGGAGGCTGGCTGCTCTCCGCAGGCCCAGGATAACCACCTGCTGAGCTGAGCTTTGACAGGAGCTGGAGTGCAGACAATTGACCCAGTAACACACTGCCCCTAGTAGCTGGCCTGACCTATGAAGCAAGTCTTACCCATTAGGACACTGAAGAATTTCTGCCCAAAATGACAATTTGGGTTTCGGCATAGTTGATGTGTAGCTGTCCTCATGTGGTTCATTGAGAAGAGCCAGGGCTCTGAAGCCAAGACAGACTTGGGTTTGGGCCCAGTTCTGCAATCTACTGGCTGTGCTGCCCAGAGCTAGTCATTCACTGGGCACCATGCCTTAGTTTCCTCATCTGTGAAATGGATCTAATAATACTCACCTGCAGGGTTGCCGTAGACTTGTGAACGGTGTGTGTACAACCCCTGGCAGTGTGCCTGGCACAAGTTGGTTGGCACCCTACCATGCAGCTGTCATCATCATAAATAGGAGAGGCCTTGCAGAGTAGGAGGGAAAGACACATATGTCATCAAAACAGGGGCGTTTGCACCCAATTCCTGCAGGGGTGTTGTCACATTTGTTAGGTAGAAAGTAAAAAGCAGGGACTGGGGCGTGGCCCTGCCGGAAACGTTTAGGATCAGCTGTCGCTCTATGTGGAGCTCGTTCCCACACCTTCTGGTGTTTAGACAAAGGGCGTGGGGGTCAACAGCAGGATGTAGAGTTGGCCACCGTGGGGACTGTGGAGACACCCGGCACAGGTGATGGAAAGCCTGGGGCTGTGATGAAGAGGAGGCTGGATTGTGAAGCGACCCAAGGTGGCTGGAGAAATCATGGGCTCCAAAAGACAGGACGCTCTCCAGCAAAGGCCAGGGACGTGGACCCGTGGGCCCTGTGCCCATAGAAGGGAGAAGATAGGTCAGAGATTGGCAGACGCCGAGGGAAGGCCTGGTGACGTAGTAGAGGGAGCGAAACATCCCGGTGGGACCTCCCCTGGTGATGTCTGTCGTCCCCTGAGTAGAGAGGGCCGGAGACGGCTCCGTCCTCGCACTGCCTCTGACCAGATGGGCAACCTTGAGGAGATCCCTCCGTCTCTCTGCCTCAGTTTCTTCTTCTGGGAGATGAGGTGGGTGATATCTGCCTTGTGGGACTGTTGTGTTGATTTAGTGATGTGGAGCTTGTGAAGAGCTTTGCACGCTACGAAGGACAACAGATATTATTTTTACTGGAACACTCACAGGTTTGAAAGGAGAGCTGCTTCTCAGCCTCTTGAGTCAAGAGGATGGAATTTGGTACTGCCCAGGAATATCCTTTGGGATTGGATTGAATTTAGGCAGATGGCAATCTCTCCTTGCCTCCCTTGTCCTTAGTCCTCTCTTCTTTCCTTTTCTGCACAATCTGAGGGGGCTGGCCAGGTGGTGCTTGGAGGCGCTCTGCTAAGTTCTCCTCCTGTAGTTTGCTCAGCTTGCATCCTGAGTGGCCGTGGAAATGTGCTGCCACCTGGTGGTCACTGCTGCACATAGCGCCCCAACAGCGACACAAGAATAAAAGCCTCTTACCGGCTAAGACTCCTGTGGTTGGAACACCTTCCCTCTTCCAAAGTGCCTAGAATCTGGAACAAATAAAGTTAGCTGAACCCTTCTCTGGATTCTCCACTAGAGCCCAGAGGCCTTATGACACACTTCCAGTGTGGGTGGAAGGTCTGGTGGGTGGGGTGTTATGGCTCCAGGAACAGTTCCCCCTGGCTGGGCAGGATTTCCTGTTGTTCAGAGTAGGGGAACCTTGACCTCTCTCCTCCCCCATCTCACTGGCTCTAAGTGAATCTGCTGAACTCAGACTACAGGGCGTCGCTGGCTTCTTGGTCACAGCTGAAAGCCTAGTAGGAAGCCCCCTGGGGACAGCGGCTCCAGATCAGCCCAGCCTCCTTCCTCTGGCTTGATTGAGAGGCAGAGAAAGAAGGGGGGCTGGCAGAGGGGCAGTGAGAGCAGGCCAGGGTCCTGGAGTGACTCTGAGCACTTGTTTTTTTTTTTTGGGGGGTACACCAGGTTCAATCATCTGTTTTTATACACATATCCCCATATTCCCTCCCTTCCTTGACTCCCCCCCCCTCGAGTCCCCCCCACCCTCCCTGCCCCAGTCGCACTTGTTCTTTGTAAGCCTCTGCTGTTGGCCAGCAAGCATCAAGTTCTATAAAAATATAAAGCTTTGGGGAAGTGGTGATGGGGCCAAGAGGAAGTGAGCAAAGTGATTTTGTGCAACTCTGCAGGCAGCAGTCGAGTCAGTGAGAACCAGCCACCTTCTGCCACCTTCCGCCTGCCTGACATCCTGTCTCAGCAGCCACCAGCACCAGCTCTGGGGCTGCAGAGTCCTTTGCCTGGGCCCTTGCTAACACTGCACCTTGCTGTTACCGCAGGCTGGGTTGCTGGGGTTTCCCAGGCTTTTCTGAGAAGCTGCGAAGGATCAGATGAACCATCTCTGGCCAGGCTCTTAGGATTTTAAGCAGAACCTCAAGGGCAAGGTTTCAGCCTTGTGGTTGAGCTGAGTCCAGTTGCATCCACCCACGGTGGCTCCAGGCCAGGGTTTGGGACACGAAAGGCCTTTCCCTAGGACTCCAGCTGCTTTTTCCTTGATTCAGGCTCATGGTTCCTCCCAGGCCCTTCCCTCCTCCAGAGTTTTTAGGTTTCTTTCAGTAGAACTGAAATAGACATGGGCTTTCTTTTAAATGGGAAAGTCCACTGAGCCATGTTTCACTTATAATTTATCTTATTATTAAAATGATTAGCAGGGGCAGAATTGTTTAAACCTGGCATGGAAGGAGGGGTGGTATCTGCAAATTTTTCTGCAAGGTTCTCTTTGAAAGAGTCTAGAAGGAAAAGTGCTTGTTTTCTGGGTGTGTGCAGGGGAGAAGGGCCTTCCTAACCAGAGAGGATCGTGTGAGCAAGGGAGAGGAAGTGAAAGATCTTGCTTTGAGCCCCAGGACATGTGGCCTGGTGGCACTCATGGTTTCCTAGGGAACCAGGCAACAGAAGACAGCAGGGGCTGGGAGACCCCACGGAGGAGAGTCTCCAGTGCCGTTCCGAGGAGTCTAGACTTGATCCTGGGGGCAGCACGGAGGCTGTGGGGGGACTCGCACTTGGGGCTGCATTAGGAGGCTCAGAGGTGATGAGAGAAGTTCCCTGAGTAAGAGCGGCTGTGGCCTGGGGTGGGGGGCTGGGGGAGGATGACCCTTCCTCCTGGTTTCTCTGTCCTCTTTCCCTGGCTACCCTTTGGTGTTCAATCTAGAATGAAAAGGACACTCAAGGCCCCTTGCTAGGCCAAAACGTGAAGTGGCTGTGAAAGCCTTTCCCCTCACCCCTCAGATCAGCCCCCTGTGTAAGGATGGGCTCTGTCTACTCAGAAAATGTAAAGGAAGGGCTTCCTTTATTCACAGAGAGGGAATTCCCCAGGTTTGTGCAGAGGATTCTGGAAGTAACTCCCAGAGGGGAGAGGTAGCTGGGTCGGTGGTCCCTAAGTACGCCCCCTGCCTCTCCTCCTCCTGTGGGTTAGTCTCTCACAGGCTATCCTGTCCCCATCACGCTGCCCTTGGGCAAAACTCCTCTCCTTGGTTTTTCTAACCAAGGAGATGGGCTGGTTCCAGAAGGACTCACCTGGGTCCTAAAGGAGAGGAAATAGTCTGGAATCTGAAGACACACCAGTCTGGTTTCCAGCTCCAGCTGTCACACCCATCCTTAACAGCTTGGCTCACTTCCAGTGGGTTGGAGCCATGGTTTGGGGACTTTTCCTGGCCTCCACCACTTTTGCCCTTCCCCCAGCTTCTGGCCCACAGCCACACAAGGGCCGGCAACCATCTTTTTCTTTCTAAATGCAACAGCTGTCCACTGTCTGACTGGCTCTCAAGCACAGAGCAAACGTCTGTGCCCCACTCTGCCGCTAGCCCGATCTCTCTGTCCTCAGCCACCCCAGGCAGACCCGGGGTTACCAAACCCTCCAGGAAAAATGCTCCTTAGCTATACCATCACCACAACCAGGCACCACAACTCGTCCCTACCTCAGAGGGTCTTTTCCTCACATAAGGTTACTTGGTGCTACTGGGTGGCTGAGGGTCGGGAGCTGGGATACATGTTTTTGCAACGAGTTACTCAGATTGAACAGTTGCTTTATAGAAATAAGGATTTGTTTCAGTAGCACACAGCCTCCTAGAAATCACTCTCTATGACTTCCTTCTCCCAAGCAGAGATAAAGAGAGCAGCTGCAGTAGAGACATTTATGAGAGGCCACGTTGGAAGCTGGTGACGCCTTTCATGTTCCCAAAGGGCAGGGATGCAGGCACAGCTGACATTGGAAAATGCTGGAGCGACAGAAATGCAACTGAGAGGGCTGCCCCTTAATGTCTGGGGAGTTCGCTCAGGGAGAGGTGGCAAGTCTAGCAGGAATGAGCAAGGCAGGCCAGACAGACCTGTGGTGTGGCGGGGGGTGGGGGGGGGGAGTAGGCGGTGTCGACAGATGTTGCAGAAGCAGAACAACTAAAGAAGACTCTGGCAAGACCCATGCCGATGCATCTCACCAGTGCCCCAGGGAGGGGTACTTGTTAGTAAACACCAGAACAGCACTCCTGTGATCGTCGAATTTTATTTTTGGCTCTGCATAGATTGGTACTTAGAGGTAAATATTATAAGCCTTTCAATCCACAGTGTGGGCTTAGGTCCAGCTGTTGCTTTTGCTGTCTCTCGAAATAACCCTTTTGGGCGGAACTGAGAAACATCTGAACCAGGTGGGCTCCAGATAGCAATTTGCGTTCAAGAGTCTCATTACCAGGAGAGGAAACCAGGTGAGCAGCTTCAGGGAGAGGGTCCGATTCCCAAATAGAGAGCTGCTCCTGCAGGGTGGGGAGTGGGGCTTTGGGCCGGAGGGCAGGAGGTATGCCATGTGATCATGTGCACATGTTGCTCTTTCCCTCCTTTCTGCATGGCTGGTCATCCTCTTGTCCCTCAAATAGATTTGACACGGGCTGGTTGCTAGTGTAAGGGTATGGTGGGTGTGTGGGCTGAGAAGGGAAGATGAGGGTCAGCAGATGTGATGCTTACAGGAGGTGCTGAAGTTTTGCTCACCTGAACAGGGAATCTTAGTTTGTCCCTTTGGCAAAATATCTTTGACACAGAGGCTGGGTTTCCAGCTGTGCCCAGCAGAGTCAACTTATGTGGCTGAATTCTCAGTGCTTATGTTATGTCCTGTCTTAGTCCATTTGGGCTGATATAACCAAATACTAAAGACTAAGTGACTTACAAGCAAGAGAAATTTATTTCTCACAGCTTTGGAGGCTGGGAAGTCCAAGATAAGGCACCGGTAGAACCTGTGTCTGGTGAGAGCCCACTTCCTGGTACATAGATGGTGGAAGGGGCCAGGGAGCTCTGTGGGGTCTCTCTTATAAAGACACTAATCCCATCCATAGGGCTCCACCCTCATGACCTAATAACCTCCCAAAGCCCCCAACCTCCAAATACCTTGACCTTGAGGGGCAGAATTCAACCTATGAGTTTTGGGGTGACACAAACTGTCAGTCTATGGTGTGTACTCAAAAGGAGTAAATTCTGGCTGAATTTAGGAGCCTGCCATCAAAGTCTATTTCTTTTACTTCTGTGTGTTCTGTTTGCCTCCTTATCACGCGGTCTTTCTGCTAAGCTGGCAGAAAGCCAGACTATTACATAGTCAGTGTTCCCAGCTCCCCTCCCACCAGTGTGACATTCTTATCTAGACCCTGAGTAAGTGAATGCTGAGCTTTCTCCACGCCACAAACACCCCCCCCCCACCCCCCTTCTTTCCATCTTTTTGCTGAGTGTTCCTGGCTCGGTGCTTCCTCTTGGCCCATCTCATTTCCTGAAACACCACTGAAGAGCGTTGCTTATCTTGATGGAGCTTGAGTAGCCCTCCAGGGGCAGCGGAAGTAAGAACAGCAGCACTTTCACATTCAGCCCACATAGAACTGTCCTCCAGGTTTCTGGGAGCCCGGGGATGTGTGACCTGCATTGGGGCTGGAAGAAAAGGCCCTGTGATGGGTTCTCTCTAAGGAGAAGGGGTTTCCACCAGAGAAGAGAAGGAATAGGCGAGTTGTGAGTTCTGGACTGTGGCTGCTGCAGCACCTGGGCCTCTGGCGAGATGCCTGGCAAGAGCTAGGCTGATTGGTCCAATCTTGTCGGCACTCCTCTCACCTGGGAGGCTCCTCTCGGAAAGCGAGATGCCTGTCAACAGCACTGCCGTGTCCTTGGCCAACGTTACCTACATCACCGCGGAGATTCTCATTGGGCTCTCTGCCATAGTGGGCAACGTGCTGGTCATCTGGGTGGTCAAACTGAACCCCAGCCTGCAGACCACCACCTTCTACTTCATTGTCTCCCTAGCCCTGGCTGACATCGCTGTCGGGGTGCTGGTCATGCCTTTGGCCATTGTCATCAGCCTGGGCATCACAATCCACTTTTATAGCTGCCTTCTCATGACCTGCCTGCTGATGATCTTCACCCACGCCTCCATTATGTCCTTGGTAGCCATTGCCGTGGACCGATACCTGCGGGTCAAGCTCACGGTCAGGTAACTTGCTTGAAGAGGGCTGGTGTGGGACAGTGATGGAGGTGCCTGGGAAATGGGTCTACAACGTCCAGGTCTCAGATGTTTTGAGTGGAAACAAATCCAAATTAGCCTCTGAGCTTGAAAGAGGTTCTTTTCACCATTTGATGTGTGAAGGATTTAGCAATGATGAACAGAGACTTGGGAACTAGAAACAGGGGAACATTCCAATCCCCCCATAGACTCCAGGAATACGTGCTTGATATCCTGGGGCGGGGGGATAAAGGTGATAAAAACTCAGTGCCTCTTTAAGTAGTGAAAAGTGCTCTTGGCTTTTAGAAATGATAGAAACATACTAGATGATAAGATAAGCAGAGAGAAAAGAAGAAGAGATAAACTGGTGCTTCTGTTCTTTGCAAATGTAGGCTATTTTAAAGTTATTTTAATTTTGTTTCCTCTTCCATATTGAGAAGGGAACCAAAAACGTTCTCCATTGCGGAGAGTAGTCATTGCGGAGAGTAGTAACAACTTTTCCTGGGACTGTGTAAACAAAACAGACTGCTAAATTTAGAAATCTAATGGCATTGGTTTCTTGTTGCTCCTCTCTTCTCTTGGGAAAAGAGCACGGTGAGGGAGCTACAGACAACTTTTGATACAAAGAAGCCTGGGTTCTAATCCCAGATCTTGAGGTTAGAGTCTCAGTTCCTCATCATGGTGTTAAGATGCTCTGAACTCAGACTTACCTCCATTCCATTTTAGCTCCACTACTTTTAGCTTCTACAAGTTGCTTCACTTGTCTGTTTCATTCTTTTCATCCATAAAATGGGGATGATAATTGCGCCTCCTTCATAAGATCAAATGAGTTAATACACATAAAGTTCTTAGGAAAATGCCGGGCACACAGCCTGTGCTCAGTAAGTGGTAGCTGTACCTGCTATGATTTTCACCATTTCCATCAATAAAATGGAGATTGTCATAAATATCTCCAGTTTATCATGAGATTTCACTGATAGACTATCGAGTACATAGCCAGTACTAAAAATCTGCTTCCTTCTTAAAGTCTGTGTAGAATGTTGTCAAGAAGAATAGTTTAAGGAGAAATGGTGACTTTTGGTTGGAGGAGTCTTTAAGGTCATGGAAGCACATCAATGTGACTTTCGTAGCTCCACGGACTCTAACTCAAACACCAAGTGTGGTGCAAATAGAGAAGCAAGGGCAGACACAAGTAGAGGCAACGTGTGGGAGAGGCAGAGTCTAATTTATGGACAGCAGCACAACAGCCAAAAACAAAACAGAACTAAACTAAACAAAAACAAAAACACCGTGCAGAGCATGGCAGGCAAACATGCTTTGAGCAGGTTATTTCTGCCCAGGTAGGCGATCCCAGGAGACTTTGATAACTCTTACTTCCCAGGAATTGAAGAATTCTTGGGCTGGAAAAGGGGCTGTGAGTTGGGGTATGCAAGCCCCTGACTCTAGACAACGTACTCCTCCTGCATTGTAGATTGTACTTCTTTAGAAAAGTTCCCAGAGAGCTCTGCTGGATTTTTCTCTAATCACCGTCTGCTCACCTTGTCTTCATATCCAGTAGAGTTTAGCTGAAACCACCATAGACTACTAACACTCTCCAGCTCCATCTCCCCCCACCCATTAGCAATTTCTGCTGTGAACTCACTGACTCTCTTTCACTCAAACAGATACAGGCGGGTCACCACTCAAAGAAGAATATGGTTGGCACTGGGCCTTTGCTGGCTGGTGTCTTTCCTGGTAGGATTGACTCCCATGTTTGGCTGGAACATGAAACTGAACTCAGAGTACCACAGAAATCTCACCTTCCTTTCCTGCCAGTTCATTTCTGTCATGAGGATGGACTACATGGTCTATTTCAGCTTCTTCACTTGGATTTTAATTCCACTGGTTGTCATGTGTGCCATCTACCTTGACATCTTCTATATCATCCGGAACAAACTCAATCAGAACTTTTCCAGCTCCAAAGAGACAGGTGCATTTTACGGACGGGAGTTCAAGACAGCCAAGTCTCTGTTTCTGGTTCTTTTCTTGTTTGCTTTGTCCTGGCTGCCTTTATCCATCATCAATTGTATCATCTACTTTGATGGTGAAGTACCGCAAGTTGTGCTGTACTTGGGCATCCTGCTGTCCCACGCTAACTCCATGATGAACCCTATCGTCTATGCTTATAAAATAAAGAAGTTCAAGGAAACCTATCTCTTGATCCTCAAAGCCTGTGTAATCTGCCAGCCCTCTAATTCCTTGGACCCAAGCATTGAGCAGACTTCTGAGTAGCTATTCATGAAAGATGGCTGACCGTCCCATTGACCTTCAGATTCAGCATCAAAGAGCACTTGGGGGCCTATCCACCTGGGCCAAGGGGTATCTCATGTCTTTGATTCCTTCCACTGATGTGGGAAGCATTTGGCTGGCTGCCTTCAATTGTACTACCCTCTTTCTCTTACTACTACCCTCTTTCTCTAGTTCATTTTTTTCTTGTCCTTTTCTAATTTAATTGTCTGGGTGTCTGACTTGAGGACAGTGTTCTAGTGTTGCTACTGCCTGTGTTCCTCCTTCCCAAACAGAAGTCAGTGGAATCGGAAGGATGCCTCATTGACTTACTGACGAAAGGAGCCCAATTGGGCTGGACAGGTACACGATGGTGACTCAGTTCCACTCCATTATGGAACTAAGCAGAGAACCCTACTCTCAGCAAATGCCTGGAAGATGGATGGAATGCAAGGAGTGAACTGAGTTAAAGGGGGACTCAACTTGCTGGATTCGCCTGTAAATAAATGTATTTGAGTAAATAAAAGATGATAGCTAACTGTTGTGTAGCTCTTTGCTGAGGGTCAGGGTCGCTCGGGGCTTGAAGATCCGGCTGGCTGCTCCTGGCACTCCGTCTGCTTCTACCTGATGCCATGTGGTATGTTCACCCGTGTAAATTCTAGGGCCCTCACCCCTGGCCTCAGAACACCCTGCTCCTTTTTCCAAGGCTGATCAGAACATTTGTCAACTTTATGAACCATTCATCAAGTGTTGGAGAAGAAATGATTCTCTCTTGGAGTTGAGTCTTAATCATTTCCTCTGGTATTTGATTATTTATTAGGAATAGTGGGAGTGGGGCAAAAAGAGACACCATATAGTTACCATTTGTTGAGCACTTTCTGTGTACTAACTATTTTGCTTGTGTCTTTTGGTCCTGACAGTCTTTGAGGTACCGTTATTACCATCTCTATTTTGCAGAAGAAAAAACTGAGGCACAAAGGGGTTAAGTAACTCATCCACGATCACACAATTAACAAGCATGAGAGCCAGGATTTCAAGGCAGCCCTGCCTTATGGGAGAACCCAAGATTCTTGCTACGTATCCTTAGACATGCAGAAGGACTTGTAATTTCTACAAAGTCCAATCTTCACTTTATGTACAATTAACAGAATCATGGGTACAAACTATGGTTTGTATACTCAAGGACTGCTGGGGTTTCTGCCTTAGCTGCTGTTGCCAGTCAGGACATGAGACAGGGATAGTGTCCTAGTCACATCACTTAGGCATCGAGTGTGGCTCTGGAAGTTCGAGGTGGCATCTCTGATTTGGGCTACCCAAACTTGCCGCTGTGGGCTGTCACTCCCAAGACAATAAATATATCAACTTGATGAGAGCAGCAAGATGGGAATTTCAGTTACACCACATCAAAGAGGATAAATGTACCGGAAATATTTTTCTTATTAATTCTTAGCCAATCCTGAAAGGTTATCCTGACCCTAATCTTTGGCCAGAGCCTGATAACCATGTTTATCTTATTAACATTTCACTTCAGGGAAATGTCCTTTCTGATTCTTCTCTTGTCACACCAGGAAGAATCAGCACTAGCTGGGATGTTGAGAAACTCGCATGTGCTTCTCCACTAATGCCACACCAAGTTGGTCACCCCACCCACGCACCCACGCACCCACGCACCCACTTCTTGGCGCCATTCACACTCCTATGTTAGAGGCAGAGGACTGCAATGCACCCCCCACCCCGCTCCCTGCCCCCCGCCCCCCCCATTCCTGGACATAGGAGGTATTTTTTTAAATTAACTAATTAATTAATTTTATTTGTTTATTGGCTGTGTTGGGTCTTCATTGCTCCACACGGGCTTTCTCTAGCTGCGGTGAGCAGGGGCTACTCTTCATTGTGGTGTGCGGGCTCCTCATTGCAGTGGCTCCTCTTGTGGAGCACAGGCTCTAGGCACGTGGGCTTCAGTAGTTGCAGCACATGGGCTCAATAGTTGTGGCTCACGGGCTTAGTTGCTTCGTGGCATGTGGGATCTTCCTGGAGCAGGGCTCGAACCTGGGTCTCCAGCATGGGCAGGCAGATTCTTAAGCACTGCACCACCTAGGAAGTCCCAGGAGGGTACTTTTGTCCTGACAAACTTCCCATCAACATTTTGGGGGATCTTTTTTCATTCAAAAAACAAGCTTCCCTGACCTCCAATTTTTTAATGGAATCCCCTTGCTTGATTTCAGCCTTCTCCCCCCGAATTCATTTTCGTGTTTTGTTAAAATGCCCCTCCAGGATGAGGCCCTGGGTTTACTCTGGGGCATTGGGTATTCCTGGCACTCTGTTGTGCCCACGACTCACCTTTGCCCAGTTGGAGACTTGAGGGACGTGTTGGTTATTTCCCTAACCCAGCTGCTATAGCAACACGTGGCATATGCCCTTTTCGGAAACTTGATTTAAAGGGACCACTTCCCTCAAAAGAAACCAGCTGTCTGTCCTGAGTCATTTGGAGTCATCAGACAACCTGTAGCGCCTGAGTTTCAGAAGAATTTTTTTTTTTTCTCCCTTTCTTCTCTTCTGCTCCTTCTCTCTCTTTTCCCTTCTGATAGTCACTGCTTAGCAAACCCACTGAAGGCTTATAGGAAGTTGTATTTTGGGAGCTTGACAGTCAATGAAAATCTCTTGAGCTAAGGGGCTCCACAAGCCCAGAAGAGGCCTTTACAGTGAAGTGTCTTTGGGCGTGAACTCAAAAAAGATGAACCAAGCCTCACTGGTGAGGAGTTGGGCTAGAAGTGGCGAGATCCACCCTGATTTCAGGTTTAGAGATTAATGTCACAGGAGTTTCTCTGAGTCTGTTTCCTGGCTAGCTCTCTTCAGCTAAACATTGTCAAAGGTGGCTATTGGGCTTTCATTTTAAAGGAATAAGGTAAAAAGACCACCCAGACAAAACCGAGGTTTGCGTCCTCCTCTTCTCCATACAGATTCGCTGGAACAAAGATAGATACTGAGTAGCGGGGCTTATTTACCCAATTTTTAAAATCAAGTCAACAATAGAAATAAGCAAAGACCAACCAAATGAGAACAAACAAAGGCTGTTTATTCTGAGCTTTCTGTAGCAAAGGAGTCAGCCCCTGCCTCTTGCTTTTTGGCAGAGATTCAAAGACAGGCAGAAGTGTGGGATAGTTTTATAGAGGAAAAAAAGAAGGCTTCAGGTGGACTCCGACTGGAGACGGTTGGGCCAGAGAGGCTGTAGGCAGGCCGACTAGAAGTGTGGCATCCTCTGTGATGGGTTAGGGGCCATACTTAAGTTTCTCTGGTTGGTCCCTAGTTGGAAGCAGGACAAAAATTAAGGAAGCTACAGGGATTATTGTTTGGCTTTTTTGGATTGTTGCTAGCAATAATGGTCTGACTTCCTGTAAGTCTGGTTTATATCAGGCTGACTTCTGGGCCAGTTACTGTAGATAAGGGGCTGGTTTCCTGGGCTGGTTGTGGCCCAGAGTTCTATTTTTATATACGGTCTGGCCATGGTCCATTTGTGTCTTCAGTTCCTTACAACTAAATGCACCTTTTCCAGAGAAACTCTGCCCTTAGATACTGTACTGGGTATGATGGGAATGAGAAAAGTTAGGCTGCATCTTGCCTCAACCACTCAGACAACATGGCATAATATAAAATCTCTTTGTAAACTCTAAAGCGCGCTACAGTTTTGTGTTATTGTTACTATTGGGGAAGCAGAATCGAGGGATGGAAAGAACATTTTTTTCTTCCTAACTTAGCATCAGCTGATGGCAGCTGTACTAGCTGTGCGAACTTAAATTTAGCAGTAACTTAAACCGAGCCTCAGACTTCCCTGATGGTGCAGTGGTTAAGAATCCGCCTGCCAATGCAGGGGACACGGGTTCGATCCGTGGTCCGGGAAGATCCCACATGCTGTGGAGCAACTAAGCCCGTGCACCACAACTGCTGAGCCTGTGCTCTAGAGCCTGAGAGCCACAACTACTGAGCCCATGCACCACAACTACAGAAGCCTGCGTGCCTAGAGCTTGTGCTCTGCAACAAGAGAAGCCACACCAATGAGAGGCCTGTGCACTGCAATGACGAGTAGCCCCCACTCTCTGCAGCTAGAGAAAACCGCCTCGCAGCAATGAAGACCCAACACAAACAAAAATATATGAAGAAAATAAAGAAAAAGAACTGAGCCTCAATTTTTCTCTTTTGTAAAGTGGGAGACTAGTAAAACTTGTGTCAAAGTTTTGTTTGCTTTTTGCTTTTATTAGGAAAAACTTCACACACACAAAAGTAGAGAGACTAGAATAACGAAGGCTTTTACACCTATTACCCTGCTTTAATAATGATCAACTTACAGCCAACCTTGTTCCATTAATGCCCCCACCAACTTGCCCTACCCAGATTATCTCGAAATTTCGGGCATCAAATTATTTCATCTATAAACATTTCATTTTGGATTTCTAAAAGATATTTTTAAACTTTGGTTTATCCTTATTACCCATTTACCTTCTTATTTATACATCAAATAGAGTGAAAATTAATTCTACCCTTAAGAGGGAGCAGCAGAACTCACAGCACCAAGTAATACTCAGAATACTAATAGACACACCTGTTTATGCTCTGTAACTCCGAGCCCGTCATTTGCTTTAGAATATTACTTTTTCATGTCTTGGGCATTTTCCTGATATCTGTGCCCAATCTCCTTCTGTTGGCACTTTCTTCGGCTTCACGGTGCCATCTCTGAGCAATCCTGAGTGTTCTTAGAGATTGGGACTACTTTAAAAAGCAAGAACCACAATGTCAATATTAATTTTTTTTTGTAAAGAACGTTTTATTTTAGTTTTATTTAATTTTTTTGCTGTGTTGGGTCTTCATTGCTGCATGGGCTCTCTCTAGTTATGGCTAGCGGGGGCTACTCTTCATTGCGGAGTGCAGGCTTCTCATTGCGGTGGCTTCTTGTGTTGTGGAGCATGGGCCCTAGGTGCGCAGGCTTTAGTAGTCTTGACACACGGGCTCAGCAGTTGTGGCCCACGGGCTTAGTTGCTCCGCAGCACGTGGGATCTTCCTGGGCCAGGGCTCGAACCTGTGTCCCCTGCATTGGGAGGCAGATTCTTAACCTCTGCGCCACCAGGGAAGTCCCAATTGATTGCTTTGTAATGAACTACCCCCAAACCTAGAGGCTTACCATGATAGTTCTTTATTATCTCTTGTGGTTTCTATGGGCCAGGAATTTGGGAGCATCTTGGTTGAGTGGGTCATGCTTGAGGTCTCTCACGAGGTTGCTGGATCTGCAGTCATCGGGATGCTTGGTGGTGCTAGAGGATCTACTCCCAATATGGGTCTTACATGTCTGGCCGGTCGGTTCCTTTCCGCATAGGCCTCTCCACAGGTCTGCTTGAGAATCCTCACAACTTCTGCAAGAAAGAAGGAGCAGTGCGACTTCCAAGGTGGAAGTTGCACAGCTTTCATGACCTAGCCTTGGAAGTCATATGCCAACACTTCTGCCGTATCTTATTGATCGCACGGGCCAGCCCTGATGCAGGCTAGGAGGGGATTACATGATGGGATGAGTACCAGGAGCCATCTTAGAGGCTGGCTATGACAATATCATGATCACACCTGGAAGAAATGTAATAATTTCTTAATATCATCAACTATCTAGTCACTGTCCAAATTTCCTCAGTTGTTTCATTCAGTCAGGGTCCATATAAATTCCATATATTGCAACTTTGTCAGTATGTCTCTTAAGCCCCTTTTAACCTGTAGATTCCCACTTCATTTTTTATCCTTTGCAGTTTAATTGTTGAACTCATGAAGGTTTCATGAGGAAAAAATGAGGCAATATAAGCAAAACACCTGACACAAGGCAGGTAAAACAAGTACCCTGATGCAAGCCTGCCGCTGGCCCTTATGCTGACTCAGTGTAAATCAGAGAAAGGCTCTCCTTCCTCAAGGGAGGACATTATTGAAAACCTGGGCAGTCACCCCTGTCCAGCCCTTGATGAGCAGTGCTAGCTCTGGGATGTGATGAGTAAGCATTCAGCTTAAATTCACCAGGGTGGGGACTTCCTAGATGGTGCAGCGGTTAAGAATCCTCCTGCCAGTGCAGGGGACATGGGTTCGATCCCTACTCCAGGAAGATCCCACACGCCACAGAGCAACTAAGTCCATGCGCCACAACTATTGAGCCCCTGTGCTGCAACTACTGAAGCCTGCGTGTAGATCCCGTGCTCCACAACAAGAGAAGCTACCACAATGAAGAGCCCTTGCGCCTCAACGAAGAGTAGCCCCCACTCTCCACAACTAGAGAAAGCCTGTGTGCGGCAACGAAGACCCAACACAGCCAATAAATAAATGAATAAAATACATAAAATAAAAGTTTAAAAAAATAAAATAAATTCACTAGGGTGGTTCCATAATTCTAACTTTAAAAATCAGTGGCCAGGCCATTTGAGTTTCATTAGGAATAAGGGGAAACTTCTGCTGCGCAGATAGATAGCCTTGATTTGTCCCAGGAAAGCTTTCAGGATGTCTCTAGGCTGCAGCCTGGCTGCTGATGCCCCCAAACCCTCACGTTCACCTGCTCACAAGCTCCCACCCTCTAGCCCCATTCCCTGGATGAGGCTGCAGTGTCCACTCAGAAGGCAAGAGAGTTATGAAACTCCTTAACAGGTTTCCTCTCAGCGAAATAGGAATTGGGCCACCAAGAGTGCTGAACAGAGAAGAGGGCTGGCCTTGGATTATACCTGGACCACTGGCAGGGCAGGGCACAGTCGCACAGATGGATGTGTGCCAGTGATGCTGTGTGTGCCCTTCCGAGTGTGCCTTGTGTGCCAGAGTGGGTTTATCTAGGAGGGGGATCTCCACTGCTGTTTTGGGCTCTACCGGGAAGCCCAGAATTTTTTCATATTACTCTATTAAGTAAGTTTACGTCCGCAAATGGCATCCCTCTGATGAGGTACCCATGTGCAGTGCACAACCTGGATACCTGTACATAGCAGCACTTCTTGGATTAACTGATTGGTCCTTCTTTTCTCTGGTCTCTCCAAAGAGGATAAAATCGTCTTAAACTCAAAGATATCTGTTTCCTTTCAACAGATCCAGGATTCTTAAGACCCCTGGGTCCATCTGGTCATCTCAGTTGAAGATTCACTTCCCTCCAGTCATGAGGCTCTTCATTCTGCTCTCTTTGACTGTCTTTTCAGGTAAGAGATGGGGGAGGAACATCTTCAGCCCTCCAAGCTTCCCAGAGACGGTGAATTTTCTTTCCCTTTCCTACCTGGAGTTCTTGCTTATTAGCTCAAACCACCTAAGGAGGGGAATGAGAAAATAAAAGGAGGTGGAAATAGATCTTGTCTAAATTAATCCTTGTTCTTCGATCTGATACAAGGGTTGTGGGGAATTTGAAACCCTTAGCTAAAATGAGGGCTCTGTATTCTCTCTCTCAGTTTGAGTTCCCCTTCCCTTCACGCTTCTCCCCTTAAAAACATTTGCGCTGATATATGAGGACAGGGCTTTGCACTTTCTGTCCATGCCTGACCCGAAAAGATGAGACTCGGAGGACCGGGGTGGCCCCAGCTCTTCCACCCTCCAGCCTTGTGACCTTTGAGAGTCACTGCACCTCTCTCTGGGTCAGCATCCAGGCCAGTAACCTGAGCATCACGTGATCTTTCATACAGGGTCCATATGAGAACAAAGTAGCATATCACGTCAAATGAGATCAAGGATGCGAGCCTGCTTTGTAGGCTGGTCTCACCCACTGTGAGCTACACGTGAGGCAGCATTTGAGGGGGCCCCAGTGCACATCTGGAAGGGTGAGGGTGAGGTGGGCTCTGTTGCCCATCTCAGCCACTGTCAAGCTGGATGTGAAGTACACGAAATGTGTACTTACTATGAAATGTCCTGAGATGACAGTGGTGCCCACACCAGTCTGGTATGGAGGAAACATGAACTTCTTAACCCCTGAGGACAGAACAGAACCTGACGCCTCTGTTTTCAGCTCTATACAGCCAGCAGAAGCCTCCTTATTTTCTCTTTTTTATAATTATTTTTTATTTTTAAAATTCTACTGAATTAGAGTTGATTTACAATGTTGTGATAGTTTCAGGTGCACATCAAAGTGATTCAGTTATACATATACATAATTATATATAACTATATATATATATATATATACACACACATATATTTTTTCCAGATTTTTTCCATTATAGACTTTTACAAGACACTGAATACAGTTCCCTGTGCTATACAGCAGGTCTTTGTTGTTTAGCTATTTAATCTATAGTAGTGTGTATCTGTTAGTACCAAACTCCTAATATATTCCTCCCCCTGCCCTTTTCCCTTTGGTAACCATAAGTTTGTTTTCTATGTCTGTGAGTCTGTTTCTATTTCAAACTGCCTTACTTTCTTTTTGCGGGTGCCAAGGTGGAGTGGGGGGCTAGGGGCAGAGGATCTACTAACAGTAAGACTCAGGCTCTTCAATCCTCCTTCAAGGCAACATGCAAGGCCTCCTAAATTCCTGCAGAGGGGGATATGTATTTTACCCACTCTTAGGCCCGGGAAAAAGTCTTCTCCAGGGATGCTGTAATAGTTTGCTAGGCCTCCTGTAACGACCGCAGACCGTGTGGCTTAAACAACAAGAATTTGTTTCCTTACAGTGATGGAGGCTAGAAGTCCAAGGTCAAGGTGCTGGCAAGTTTGGTTTCTCCTGAGGTCTCTCTCCTTGACTTGCAGAGGGCTGCCTTCTCACTGTGTCTTCACATGGTCATCCCTCTGCTGTCTGTGTCCTAATCTCCCTTTTTATTAGGACATCAGTCAGATTGGATTAGGGCACATTCTAATGACCCCATTTTAACTTAATTACCCCTTTGAAGGCCCTAAATCCAAACATAGTCACATTCTAAAGTACTGGGAGGTTAGCACTTCAATATAGAATTTTTAGGGGGACACTATTCGGTCCATAACAGTTGCCAACCCCAAAACAGGCGAAAATCGGCCTCCAGTGCTTTAATTAATTTTCCTCCAGGGTGCAGGAGCTGCAGTGTGTTTAAAAGAACGATGGTGTTTGTCTGTGTGTATGTTCGCAGATGCTATGGTCATGGATGAAAAGGTCAAGGAAAGCTTTGTGCTGGAAACAGCTTCTGCCACCTGCAACTACGACGCCCACGATAAGGATCACCCCAAATACTGGTGCCGAGGCTATTTCCGGGACTATTGCAACATCATCGCCGTCACACCCAACAGCACTGACCGTGTGGCCCTGAGGGACACAGGAAACCAGCTCATTGTCACTGTGTCCTGTCTGACCAAGGAGGATACAGGCTGGTACTGGTGTGGTCTCCAGCGGGACTTTGCCAGGGATGACATGGATTTTACAGAACTGGCTGTGACCGACAGCAGAAGAGCCCTCGTCAACAATTTTTGGTCTGGGAAAGGTAGGGGGCCTGTCGGGGTCCAGCTGGGGGTGACCCACCTCAGCGGGTGCTAGCTGGTGTGGTAAATACTCATTGAGCACCAGCTGGGGCTCCCTCTAGGGTCTCTGGGGTAACCTGGTCTCTGCGTCCCTCCACAGCAGGGTAGCTGCTGAGGGTGCTGACAGTCAACATGGAATTTGGGGAAGAGAAGGGTGCCTGGGCTGAGGGGTGCTCTTGGAAACTCTCCCCCCACCCCACCCCCTCACAGCCATCTGGCTCATGGAACTTGGGAGGCTCACAGGTGTGACAGCTTTGCCTTGCAGGCTAGAATCTTGAAGATTCGCTTCTTGAGAGGTGACCAAGGCTGTAAAAAGTGGTCCTGGCACCTGGACAAACACCTTCAAAAACTGTCCACTTAAATAATTTCATAATTTACAGGGATACATATCATGGCCCAAGGTGTCAGTGCTTTCTTTTAAGGAGTACAGTTTGCACCAAGAGGCTGCCGGCAGGGTGTGGGTGGAGCAGCCTGGAGGGGCGAGTCTGTCTAAGCCAGTGTGTTGCTCCTTTGGGCCAGGGTGAAGGCATAGGGTCTCCAGATGCTCCCAAAGTCCTTCTGTCCAATGCTGAAAACCTCCCTTCACAGCAGAAAACCTCTCTCAGGCACATTGCTTATGGAAAGCACTACCTTTCTTTTCTTCTTCTTTTTTTCCTCCGATAGCTTCTCATTATTTCCATTTCTAGAAGGGATGTCTTTTTCTAGCACAATCCAGAGTACAATGCCAGAAAGAAAACACACCAGAGGACTTAAGGGAGGCTCTGGGAAGTCTCTTCCTGGTGCTAGAGAGCCTTGCTCACACTTGCCCAAATGGCTATTTGTTCAGCAAGCAACTTACTGAATGTGTGACACCTTTGCACCTACAGTGTTTCTACTTTGTGTGGTTCTGCTTTTACTTAAGTGTGTAGTCTGTCCTGAGTTTTAGGTTCAGGATGAAAGAAGTCCCACCTAAATGTACTCTTTAATTTAAATGAAACACAGACACCCTTCACCCACCCCCCCCGTCTTATCGTAGGAGGCAATGTGTATGGTGACCCTTCTCCCGTTGGGTTTTGGGGGCTGTAAGAAGCACGATGTGGCAATTATGTTACCTACTGATCAGTTCCTCATGGATAGGACTGGCCTCTGGTGCCTCTGGTGGTCCCCTCCTATAGCCTTCAGCCTGGCACTCTCTAACCACGGGCCATATCTAGTCAATACAGAGCCTTTGTGGAAATCTGGATAAGGTACCCCTTCCTCCAGATGCATGGAGCCCAGTGGCAGGGTGATGGTTTGGCAAAGAGAGTATGGGCTGGATTTCAGCCCTGCTTATCCCCTCCACCTTCTGCCCTGTGCAGGGCACATGTATACAGCTGGACCTGACCCAGCAGTCACCCAGGGTGCTCATTCTCTAGAGATTGAGGAAATGACAGGCAGAGGTGCAGAGATGCAGAAAGCAAAGGAAGGGCCTGGGGATGGGCCTTATTTGACTCTCAACAAATTCTTTCTGACACAGAACTATCAGGCAGCAAGAACAGAAGCTGCAGGGCTTCCAAAGTGGTCCACAAGGCAGATCGCTCCAGGTGAGTCATAACTTTAGGAGACAAGTGGACTTTCGGTGGGCAGTAACAACACAGCAGGACGGTGGATTTGCACCCACTACTTTCCAGCCGGGTATTGTCTCTCCTCCTGAACTATCTTCAATGTGACTATTGGCTTTCTTTCAAAAGAATATAGTTTAGGACTCTTGGTCGCAAGCAGCAAAAATGCCCTCTGGCTATTTTAATTAAAGAGGAGACTTTATCCTAAGGAGAGAGCAGTGTCTGATGAAAAGCGAGGGCAGGGATGCGGTCGCCCTCAGAAATGGCAGGAGCCTTGTAGGATTTATCTCCATCTCCAGTCTGCTACGCTTATGTGTGTTTGCTTCCTCTCTCTCCCCCTGCCCTTTTATATTTCATCTTTGCCATGGGAGAAGAGAATTCATTTCTAGCTGTGAGTTTATTTTTCCCCTGTTCAAGAGAGTCGCCAGCCTGAGACTACATCCTCCCACTCCCAGTCCCATGTTAGTTTCCCAGGAGGGGGCTGGGCCCAGCTTGGTCAGACACCACCCACCCCAGGTCCAATCAAGTGTGGTCTGGAGGAGACGGGGCGCTCTAAAGGAATCTGGGTTGCCAGGTGCTGCTGGAACTGGGTGGGAGCAGGGGCAGGGAGAGGGGATGGGACCCAGAAAAGGGGATGCTGAGCAGAGAACCAAAAGGTGGTTTCTTCCAAGGCACATGGGTGCTGTCTGTGATTCCTTCCAGGATGTCCATTCTCATCATTTGCGTACTGATCACGGGCTTGGGGATCATCTCTATAATCAGTCACTTGTCCAGAAGGAGGAGAAGTCAAAGGAATAGAAGGGGTAGGTAGCGCTTTGAGGGGGTGGGCAGGAACTGGGGAAAATGAAAGGGGTCAAGGACCAGCTCTCAAAAGGGGGAATGTGACCTTCCCCTTGTTGCCTGGACCCCTGGAATCCCGTGCAGCCTGCCCAGGGGCTGGGGGCCCTTCTGCTTCATGGTGACAAAGGCGCCCTGAGAGGTGGCAGAGAGAGCACTGTAGCCCTCGTAAGTGGGGGGGTGGGTGTAGACCAGGGGAGAGGGAGGCTGAGACATCAGAGGAGCTTCTGGGGCCCCTGGGTAAGCAGGCATAGAAGGTTCTCCTTGAGAAGGAGGGTCAGGAGTGGAAGGGGACAGGCCCAAGGCACAGCCTTGAGCCATGGTAGGAGTGGCCTTTCAATTTTGTGCCTCCTTCTGCCCTTGGGCAATCGCAGGTAAAGGCTTAGCTAGAAGCCAGAAAAGCAACCAAGCTTCTTCTGTGATCCCCACACCTCTGGTAAGTTCTCTCCTTGGTTCTTCTATCCTGGGCCCTGTGCCCACCGCTCCCTGATCTGCAGGGCTCCCGGATCCTAAACAGAAGAACTTTGCTCAGAAGGGTCTGTGTGGATCTGCCCACCTTACCTTTGGGGCAGCATCAGAAAAGCCAAAATCCTCAAGGCCACTATATGGTGAATTGGCTAACTTCTCAAGTGGACACAGGGTACCGAGAGCATCAGACACACGTGCTACTGTTTGGCTAATAGGTTTTTTTTTTATGCTCAGAAGCCACAGAAATACCTTGGGCAATGGAGAGACTGTAGGCATAATTACAAAACAGACTCCAACCTCCTCTGGGTATGGAAATGTAGAAAACATTTTAGAGAATAAGAGAACACAAACAAAACCAGAAGCACCTGTTAATGAAACACAAGGGTCTATATCCAGATGAATCTGAAAATTCAAAGCTAAGGCCGTGAGGTCTCCTACTCTCTCTCTGATAATTTGGTCCCGGGGCCACGGCAGGATCCCTAAGAAATCAAAGCAGTGGCTCCCACGGCATTCCTGGCCCTTCGCCGTCTAAGAGCTGTGGGAACTGTGGAGAGGCAGACAGAGCAACAGCTTGCTTGATTTTGCCCAAGACCACTCCCCTGGGGACACAATTAGAGTCTAGGTTTTTGCAAAAACCACTGTCACTTCTGTAAGGCATGACCTTGGGCAACTTATTACTTCTCCAGGCCTGTTTTCTTCTCTATAAATTGAGGACCCCATATTCCCCAGGATTTTTTATCCATTCATTCACTCACTCACTCACTCATTCAATAAACAAGGACCATGCCAGGTTCTGGGATACACAGCTGAGTCAAAAAAAACAGCATCTGTCTTCATGGAGCTTGAAATGTAGTGTGGGAGGTAGGCAAACCATCTCAGACACACACACACACACACACACACACACACACACACGAAATTGTCAACTACAGTATGTACTCTAAAGGAGAGATGCATGGTGCTATGAAAGTTGAAGCAATGGAACCCAATCCTATTCCTTTTTAGCAAGGAGTTGTACAACCTGGTTTAGCCATGGCCTGCTTCCTTACACTCAGGCAATGGGAACCTGGCAGCTGGAATCAGGGTCCCTTCTGGGCTCTGAAGGAGGCCAGCTGCTTTCATGTTACCAGAGCTTGGTGAGAGGTGAACGCAGGCCCCACGCACCAAGCTTTCCTGCTGACTGACTGATGACCTTTGAAGTCATGATGTCTGATTTCTGCCCTGAAAACAAACTTTGCTGTTTAGTCCCCACGAAACTCCCATGACACAGTTTGCCTCTTTTGCTGCAGAAACACCCAGCAGATGTAAACAGCAAATTTCAACTCAATTTTCCTTTTCTATTTCCAACAAAGTAGACAACTCTTTGAAGCCCCTCCCATGTGTCCTGACTCCAAAGGCAATGGCTCATACTGAACAGATGGGACTGAAGATTTCTTTTTATTTAGTTCATAAATAAAATGATGCTACAATAGAATCGCCATGACAACCGGCCCACATCTTGGGGACTGATTCTGATCTCAGGCGTTCTCAAGGCCCCTCTAACCACCAGCGATCATTTGCAGCTAGGTAAGAACAGTGGCAGCCAGAGAGGCTGTGCTAGGCCATGCCTGAGCAAGGCCACAGTCAGATAACATCTCAAGATCTTAGTTCTCACGCACTCGGCTAGTCAGCAGTGAAGAAGAGTGTCAGATCTTGGTCAAGGGGCCAGGAGATCACTTGTGTTTTATTTCTTAGCCAATAAATTTCTGACCCAGTGTTGAATCAACTCCAAGGTATGACTAACTTCTCTTAGGATATCACTGGGAAAGTAGTTCTGGAAAAGTTTCTTTTAAAATATAATATTCCAATTTACTTTTGAATTGACATTACATGTTGTTCTACCCAAAGAAAGGGAGAGAGCCTAACTCAGGGGTTCTCTGATTCTCTTGGCTCAAAGACTGTCCTGTATGGGAAACTGCCACCAGACTGAATAGATGCTGCTTCTGATCAGTGAGAAACCAAGGTGTGATAAATTGAAAGAAATATTCATTCACATCAGGAAACACAATCAAGACGGGAGCATCAGCAGTTATGGGTGCAAGTGAGGGGATATTTTCTTCAATGCCAGAATTACCCAAACTCTTAGCTTCCACCTGCACGTCTGCACCCTCTCTCCCCATAGAGTGTGTCTCCTGCTACCTCAGACCCTGGGGTCTCCCCACCACTGCCTCTGCTGCCCTCATAGAAACTCTGCTCTTCTAGTCCCTCCTGATAGGGTGCTGGCCAGTCTCCACGCTCAGCACACTCAGTGGCCCTCTGGTCTGAGCAGGGCTGGGACAGGGCTCTGCACATGCGCTGCACATTTAGGTCCAGGCTCTCACAGAGTCTTTTATGAACACAGTTCCTTCAGCTTCCACCCTAAGCCCTCTGTCTGTAGAGAGGGAACCCAAAGCGACTCAACACCCTGATGGGAAGAGGAGGGAGTGTGGAGGCCACCCCGTTGCTGCCATCCTCCACGTTCCCACACAGCTGGTCCTCCTCCCTCCCAGACTCTCAGATCAAACAACATCAAAAGTGCTATCTTTCCCCTCAGCTGCAAAACAACCGCAATCCTTCCCCTGTGGCCATGTGTTGAACTTGCATAAAGAAGCCATTAACCCACTGGTTCTGCAAATAGCAATCCAGTCTGGGCTGGGTGGGTTAGGACATCCTACTACACAAGGCAAGATAGTAGACATCAATCTTCCACGACAGATGAAGACATCCAGAGGGGTCATGGAAGATGTATACTTACCTATCTGGAAAACTATTTCCCTTGAGAATCCTACAGGTTTGTTCTGGTTCCATGATTCAGGGTGCACAGCCTTTTTTCTTCCCATACCTAGCGGACTTGAATCTGTGGTCAATTATTTAATTACTCATTTCATCTTCCAGCAAGGCTAGTTGCACGCCAGTTTTCATGATGGAGAGACCAAAAAACCAAGACTTTGTAAATACAGGGCTGTGCTGTTAAAAATGGGAAACTTCAAGAAAACAGAGGGAAGAGCAATTACTCTGATATTTCATGTGTTGGGTGGCCATAGGATGATGCTTACGCCTGCTCTTGAAGCTGTTCATAGGGTACCGATCCTGAACTGGAAAGCTGATGTGGCTTCTAGCTTCAGGGTTGGTAGAATTGTTTGATGTCAGCTGAATCTAAGTCCTCCCCACAGGGGCATCCCCCAGCCAGCCAGGGGAGAAGGGCATTCCTGGTGCTCTGCTGCCCTCGTGTGGCTGGCCACACTGCAGTGCCGCCATCTCTTTCCAAGGCTGTTTCCCTAAGCTTTCTCCTAGACCTGTCAGCTCCCACAGAGGGCCCCCTCCTTGATCAACTCTCTCTTCCTCTGTCTTCCCCTCAAAACCCAGCTGTCAGGAGCAGCTGCTCCATCTCAGAGTGAACATGCTCTCTCAAACACATCACCTGACTTTACCTTTCTAGTTTCTCTGCCACTATACGTGCTCTGAGACAACTTGGTGTGGAGGCAAGATGCAAGGAATTGGAAGTCAGAAGATTTGATTTAAATTTTGTTCTGCCACTTACTAGTGGGAGACATTGGGTAAATTATGTCATCTCTTTAAACTTTAATTTCCTTACCTTGATTTTCAAAAATATTATTTACTGTGTTTTTAAGAGAGATTTGTGCAGGATGCTTCCCTCCCTGTGGACTGAGCTCCACCGGAGGGACGTTCCTCAGTGATGCCCCAGCAGAGGTGGTGTGACCTGTCTGATGAGAGGATCTGCGGATAGGAACCAGGCGTGCCTATTCTGCCCTTCCTCTTCATTTTTTAATCTCTTGGATGCAACTTTCAAAAAGCACATGGTGTTTTCTGCAACTCCTGGGGGCAGCTGAGCTGCTGTTCGGGTTGCCTGGAGGGGTGGGGAGTTCAGGGTTCTGAAGCCCACGTCTCTGCAGCTATGGTTTATGCTTATATTCTCCTATGTTGGTAATAAAGATGCTACTTTGTTTTCCATCTGCTGAGTCCTCTTATTTCTCAGGTGGTCTAGAATTCAGGTGGGGAATGTGAATACTAGGTATTGGGCTCCCTGAAAATCCTCAACAAGGTAGATGAAGAACTTCAAAAGTTACACAAAGGTTTTTAAGGGAAAGAATACCTCCTCCCATCCCTGCCCCTCAGTTATCAAGTTCCCCTCCCCAGGCGCAATTACTAAGATCAGTTAGTGGTGTTTTCTTCCAGAGACAGACTAAATAAATGTAAACACAGGTGCAAATTCAGTAATACTGTGTAACAGTGTGAACATAGGCGAGTTGTTTGACCTCTCTATGCCTCCATTTTTGTATCTAAAATGAGAATAAGGGACATCCCTGGTGGTCCAGTGATAAAGAATCCGCCTTGCAATGCAGGGGACACAGGTTTGATCCCTGTTCGGGGAACTAAGATCCCACATGCCACGGGGCAACTAAGCCCATGTTCCGCAACTTGAGAGCCCACGTGCCTCACACTACAGGGCCCACGTGCTCTGGAGTCTGCGAGCTACAATTACAGAGCCCATGTGCTCTGGAGCCTGTGCGCCACAAGTAGAGAGAAAAAACCCGCACACCACAACTAGAGAGGAGCCTGAGTGCGGCAACGAAAGATCCCGCATGCCACAATGAAGATCCCGTGTGCCGTAACTAAGACCCAACACAGCCAAAAAATAATAAGATAAAATTTAAAAAGAATTAGTTACAAAAACAACATTATAAGAAAGTAAAATGAGAATAATAATAACTGTAACCTCTTAGTGTTTTGTGGGGATTCCATGAACACATGCCAAGCACTCAGAATAGTGTTTGGAGTATAACAAGCCTCACTAGGCTTTAGTCAGTTTGACGAATGCTGCAATTCAAATTACACAGGTGACTTCCAACATGTTTAAGTAGGATACATGCTTAGAAATAGAATTTAAAATGTTGTTAGCTCTTGCCAAAATGCCTTTCACAGTAGTTGCATCAACTCACTCTCCCACCAGTAGTGTATGTATATCTTAAATTCCCCCACAAGTTTGCCCAGTTTGTTAGCAACGTGTTTGAATTTTGCTAATCTTATTGACGAAAAGTATTATCTAATTGTAGTTCTAATTATGATTTCTCTTATTATGAGTAAAGTTGAGTTTTCTCTTCATATGTTTAAAGCCATTTATATTTCCTTTTCTGTGAATAGCTCAACCTTATCCATTGTCCTTTTTCTTTTCTATTGAGTTGTTGATTTTTTTCCCTGTTGATTTATAGGAATTCTTAATATATTAAGAAAATCAGCCCTTTGTCTACAACGTACTCTGCAAGTATTTTCCCAGTGTGTCATTTGTCTTTTGAATGTTACTTTGTAAGTCAAGTTAATCAATCTTTTCTGGTTTATTGACCCTGTGTCATACATTCAAAGACATGCTCCACACTGTTTTAAAAGTTCTCCCATATTTTCTTCTAGTACTTTTATTATTTTTTTAGTTAAATTTTTGACACATCTGAAATTTTAATATAAGGAGTAAGATATAGATCTAATCTTATTTTCATCTACATGGTTACCTAATTGTCTCAACACCTTTTACAAATAAACTAATTTCCCCCAAATGATTTGACAGGTCATCTTCCTCATACTCTAAATTTCCTCATGTAGTTTTTGATCTATTTTTGGTCTTTCTATTTTATCCCTTTATTTATTCATGAACCAGTAACATGTTTTAATTAGCCATTCTTAAGAAAACAGTACTTTTAGTTAGCTGTTAAGGCCAGCCTTTCCACATTTTATTTGCTTATCTTTATGAATTTTTCTAGTTTTGCTTTCTTGTTTATTTATTACATAGGAGAGTTAGAATAATCTTTCCTAGTAAAAAATTTTTACTAGGATTGTCTATGGGGTTATCCATTGGGATAACCATTGGCAGGGTTGGCTAACATTTAGATTACTCTTTAGTTCCCATATAGTGTTATGTGTATGTCTTATGCTATAGCAAGGAGATGGACATCCACATTTGAATAGTGCTTTAGCCAATAGGGACCTTGTACTTGTGTCAAGCTCTGGGATGTACAGAGTATTTACATATATGATATTTCATTTATTCTTACACTAAGAAATAAGTGTTATTAGTTCTGTTCTCAAGATGAGGAAATTGAAGCTTCAAAAGTTTTACATACTTGCCCCGATGAATGAATGCAGCTAGTTAGTGGCAGAGTTTGAGACCTGTGCCTCAATCAATCCTGAGTTAGTTCCAGAGTACTATCACCTCCATTAGGCTTTTCTGGCTGTGAATGAGCTCTGCACCTCTGGAGGTGATAGGGAAAGACTCATCAATGATGGAGAAGGAGCCAGCATTGCAGACAGTTTGCTTTTATTTGTAATCCTCTCTAGATTGTTCATTTGGTTGACTTCTCCCAAGTTGATCAGTGATGCTGAGGGAACACTGTTTGTGCCCTGAGCTCTGTACCACACACTTGGAAGTAGACAAAGAAGGCAGTTTCAGCCCTCAAGGGGCTAACAGGCTGTTCATCCAAGTGGGAGGGCCAGCAATCTTTTCTCAGGCTGGGAAAAAGACTGACCCTTGGTCTTCAAAACAGCTGGCTAGCATTGCCCGATCACACCCAAACAACTCTGACTGTGGTTTCATCCAGGCTGTCGTCCAAAATTTGTTAAAAGAGAAAGTGATGTATGAAGACAGCAGAGCTGAGATGAGAGGAAAGGGACTCAGGCTTCCCTGGAAAGGCGACGTGAGTCTGTCACCTTAATCTGAGCATAGACAACAGGGTCCGCATCTGCAGAATGGTTCATGGTCAGGGAATCGCTGCTTTCTTTCGAGATTTTGAAAGTCATGCTGGCATAGGTAAGTGCCTCCTCTGGGGATGAAACCTGCAGAGGAAGAAGGAGGAGGAATGAGTTCAATTTGGAGGACGGTGTCTCTTAGAAGCAAGTGACATTTAGGAGCAACTTGAGGACTTCCCTTGTGGCACAGTGGTTAAGAATCCACCTGACAATGCAGGCGACACTGGTTCAATCTCTGGTCTGGGAAGATCCCACGTGCCTTGGAGCAGCTAACTCCATGTGCCACAAATACCGAGCCTGTGCTCTAGATCCTGCAAGCCACAACTACTGAACCCGTGTGCTGCAACTACTGAAGCCTGGGCACCTAAAGCCCATGCTCTGCAACAAGAGAACCCACCACAGTGAGAAGACCTCGCTCACCGTAACTAGAGAGTAGCCCTCACTCACCATAACTAGAGAAAGCCTGAGTGCAGCAACAAAGACCCAATGCAGCCAAAAAATAAATAAATAAAAACAAAAGTGACTGGGTAATCAACAAAAAAATAAAAATAAAAATGGGCAAGGGAACTGAATAGACATTAAAAAAAAAAAAAAAAAAGGAAAAAAAAGAAGCAACTTGAAAGCTTGGGTCAGAGAAGACCCAAAGAGATCAGAAGAGCCCTTCAAAGAATCCCTTGCCCAGTGTCCAGAGCAATAACACTACTCTAGTCAATAGAAGGAAATTCCATTGGCAGCAGGCCTCCACATCCAGGAAACAGCGTGGTCGTCTTACCGTGGCTGGAGGATCTGAGTGAGGATCCAGGGCCTGGGGACTGGAGTGTCGTCTTACCGTGGCTGGAGGATCCGAGTGAGGATCCAGGGCCCGGGGACTGGAGTGACCTGCCACAAGTGCCAGGGAGAAGAGGGACAAGTCTCACCAGTGGGGCCTGGAGGAATTGGAAGCTTCTCTCTTCAATCTTGGGTGAAGGGATAGGGTGGAGAAAAGGTGTTGGAGGTGGGAAGGGTGGAAGGTGGGGAGGGCCAGGAGAGAAGTGAAGGGACTCAAGTCCTTGGTCTGCAGAGAGGGTGGGCTGTGCAAGATTTACTCCCCCTCAAAGCGAACTCTTTCTTGATGGCAGAGAAAGGAGGGCTGTTGCAGCTCTTGGAGACTTACATTTTCTGCAGCTCTTTGTGATAAGGAGGACAAGGGCCATCAGCAGCAGGGTCAGTAGGACTCCAGCAAAAAAGGCCAAGACCAAATGTTCTTTGCTGTTGTGACGAAGAAAGGGAGCAGATGACCCGCTGGGCTTTTTGAAGGCCTCTTCTAAAGACTAGAGGGTAACCTTTCCCATCTACAGGTATACCTCTGAAATAGCTTTCACACTGGTTAGTTAACTTTCAATCTTACCCCCGGGTTTTCAACTTTCAGCTTTTGGGTTCCAGATCGATTTGAGGCCTCAAAGCTGTGGGCTCTCTTCCCCCTTAAAAATGGACTGCACCAGCTTCCCTCGTGGTGCAGTGGTTAAGAATCCACCTGCCAATGCAGGGGACACGGGTTCGAGCCCTGGTCTGGGAAGATCCCACATGCCTCAGACCAACGAAGCCCGTGTGCCACTACTACTGAGCTTGCGCTCTAGAGCCTGCAAGCCACAACTACTGAGCCCACGTGCTGCAGCTACTGAAGCCCGCACGCCTAGAGCCCATGCTCCGCAACAAGAGAAGCCACCGCAACGAGCAGCCCATGCACTGCAATCAAGAGTAGCCCCCAGGAGGGAATACGGGGATATGTGTATAAAAACAGTTGATTGAACCTGGTGTACCCCCCAAAAAAAAAAAAAAAAAAGAGTAACCCCCACTCACCGTAACCAGAGAAAGCCCGTGCGCAGCAATAAAGACCCAACACAACCACAAATAAATAATGAAAATAAATCTTTAAAAAAAATGGACTGCACACAGCAAATTTTTTAAGGTTAGGGGATTTATGAATCTCTTGAGGTTTGGGGGACCCCTGGTTAAGAACCACACTCTGAAGGTAAAAAACTGATTCAGTTCTTCCTCTGTTTCTGGTCCCTTCTCCCCAGACCTCCCTTCCCTAGTCCATAAGGCAAAGCGTTCAACACAAAATCAAATGCCGTGTGGTACGAGATGAAATGGGTGGAAGGATGCTTGCTTACTTGAGGTGGCCAGAGAGGCAGGGTGCACAGGTCACTGCTGGGGCTGCCATGGAGTGGATTCTTTGTCTGTCTGTGAGAGAACACGAAGGAGATTAGTGCATTTGCCACGTCTCTCTCCAGCTTGAGGGTACCCACATGCTCGACCTTATCCAAGCAACCAGTGGAGACTAATGATGGGGCTACAGCTCCGCAAGAGGAGAGAACATTGGATCCTTTGACATGAAAACTAGATCAGGAACTTCAACAACAATCAGCTACACAAATGAAAGAAGAGACTAGTATTTCTGCAGTCCCACATATCCCTTTAATAAAAACACTGCAGTGCCCTCCCTTAAAGATTTTAATAAGACCCTAGGGACAAATGCTCCCTGGGACTTAAGCAGAGAATCTTAAGGCCAGTAAGAAAAGAACCAAAAGTGAAGCCCAGAACTAGCATTTCCCAAAGTCCTGGGGAATTTGACCTTGGCAATTGCTGTCTTTTTTTTGTTGTTGTTCATTTGTTTTTCAGGGCAGCTATTAACAGGGACTAGCCAAAGGCAGCCTCGGTGAGCTTCCCTAATATTTACACCACAAATAGGGGGGCAGTGAGGGAACTCAGCCAGAGTCTCATTAACTACCCAGATGGTCTAATATTGAGCACAGAGACATGCTTTACTCAAATTTGGAGTATCAGATAGTTCTCCCTGGTTCCCCTTTTCACTCTTCTTGGCATTAGATCCTGCATCATGGTAAAATATGAATCTTCCAACTTCAGAAATATTGTCCCATTACAGCCCTTCAGCAGTCCAGTGATTCCAGTCCATTTTAACACAGCAGCAAGACAGGTAATGGGTTCTCTACTGGACTTACTATTGTCTGGTTCAGGTTTGGAATGATCGTTTCCCATGTTGCTTTCCCCTGAGAATTAAAAAAGGTAACTCTTAGAAAGCTTGGAAAAGACAGGCAGCAGAGGGGTCAATTCTGAGACTGTGATCTTAAATAAGAGCAGTAACATGGGAGAGAGGCAAGTAGTGGGTGAGTGTTCTAGTGAGATCAGTGGTCACATACTTCACAGTGTGAGTACTGAAGCTCAGCGGGCAGTCCTCAGCTTTGTAGGTTCATAAATTTGATATAATCAGGGCACCAAGAATTGACTGATTGCTCCAGAACTGACACTCACACCAATCAACTCACAGGAGATTGATGTATGAACTAGAATAAATAAGAAACATGTTGGTATAATCAGTGCATTCTATCAAAATGTATGAGAAAGCCAATTAAAACCATCATTTTGCTTGATAAACATTGAATTGAAGTATGAGAGAAGCAGAATGTCTGATTTTAATATTAAGTGCCACCTAGGTATGATGCATTTGCTTCACTCTTCCCTGGCAGTGCTGAATAAACTAACTTGTTCTTGAAGGTCCTTCCTCCAGGCTGCATCAGACACTTCTATTTTGTTTACACATTATCTTTTCAAGTGTGAAAATGCCCTTATCTAAGCTAAAGTTCTGTTATGTTAAGCTTTCCGTATTTTCCCTCTTTTATTTATTTGTACTAAAAAGTATAAAGTACCTAAAAGCAGAAAAGTAAAATCACTCAAACTTCCACTACCCATTGTTAATATTTTAGTGTATTCCTTTTCATTGTACTTCATGCATTTTTTAAAAGCTAGTTGAGATACTTCTTCATATTTTCTTTTTTTTTTTTTTTTGCTAAGCTTTTTACCATAAACATTTTCCCATCTCTGAAAATTTCTTTAAGCCTTTTAGTGGTGATAGGACTTTCTGTTATAGCTATGTACTGTAGCTTGCTTTTCCAGTTTCCTGCTTGTTGATAGAAATTATTCCCACTTTTATTTAACCAAAATAAAATAAGAGGATTTCCTAGGTGGTGCAGTGGGTAAGAATCTGCCTGCCAATGCAGGCGACATGGGTTCGATCCCTGCCCCAGGAAGATGCCACATGTCGAGGAGCAACTAAGCCCATGCGTCACAACTATTGAGCCTGTGCTCTAGAGCCCGTGAGCCACAACTATTGAGCCCATGTGCCTCAACTACTGAAGCCCACGGGCCTAGAGCCCGTGCTCTGCAACAAGAGAGGACACTGCAATGAGAAGCCCGCACACCACAACAAAGAGTAGCCTCCGCTTGCTGCAACTAGAGAAAGCCCATGTGCAGCAACGAAGACCCAACACAGCCAATAAAATAAATAAATAAATAAATAAATAAATAAAAAGAAAATTTTAGGAGGCCGCAATTTTACTTCATACTTAGGCAAACCCATTATAAGAATTTTTGGCTCTGCTATAGCTACTGTATTTTAAGGTAATTTATTTAGACAACAAATGCCATCAATTATTTGTGTTTAATTGTTCAGCTCTCAAAAGTGAATCAATTTCTAAGTCCTTGGACATGGGGAGTATTGGGCCTCATGGCCATGTACAATGATAACAGCAACATTATCAAGTGCCTTACAGTCAAACAAACTTTTTAAAAGTATGTGATCTAGGATAACAAAAAAGGTGCCAACAGGGAAATTTGGTGAGAATTCTGAGCCATGAGAATAGAAAGTCCACCATCCACAGCAGAATCAACAGCGGTAACAATGTTTCTAGCATTTTTTATTCCTTTTCTAATTTAAAAGTCAATGGTGCTCTTTGTAGAGCACTGTAAAATATTTATGTATTATTTTTAAAATATTGAAATATGTGTTTGCACTAAACACAGTATGAACATATCCTAAGAACTTTTACTAAACCATATCATTGGGGAGGTGGGTGAAGGGAGGATCATAGGTTTCCTTAAATTCTTAACCTTCTTAGGAGTGGCTCTGAATTTACAAACATCCTAAAGAAATGTTAGCAACAGCCACCTGAAACAAAAGCGGGGTCCCCCACCCTGAAAGACAAAACCATCACATGATGCAATAGGGAAATAGTTACTTACAGATCCAGGCCAAGAAAAGCAGGAAATACATTCCCTTTGAAAACAACACTCCAAATATTTGACAGAGGTATAAATTAAAATGGAAACAGTGCTATATATATATACATTTTCTCATATTTTGTCTGGCTTCAGTAAACCCTACTGATTGCCATAAAATCCATCCACTAAATGCAGCCATTCAAATACAACCCTTCCCCCACCAAATAAAGTTAAAAAGAAAAAAGTTACAGAAACACTCAAAATTAGGTAACATTTTCTTTTGGTGATTATTTCATCTAGGTTAAAAGCATGGGGTAAACGCATTTACCTTTTAAGAAAAAGTCCGGTCATAAGATGTCATTGTCTAAGACTGAAGTCTTCTCTTGCTGCTTTTGTTACCACCCTTATTTTTCAGAATGATGAAATAGTGATTACTGCCACTGCCACTGCCACCATCAAGCTGTGTGTCGCAAACATCTTGTCTAAACTGCAGGGCAGACTTCCTTTTTGTGGCTAACCCCATATTTTTTTAATTCCATAAGCAGAAAGCTTCTTTTATATCTCTTGACACATGAATGCCAGAACACAGGGGGATAAAAGTTTATCTCTAAATATTTACTGAGTGTGTAACCACCATGCCAGATATTGTGGGAGTCACAGTGGTGTGACATTATCATTGTCACCACGTATAACATAGTCTCATTTATTTGAGTCAGGGAAATGAGGTTCATCAGAAAAATGAAGAGCAAACGGTGTTAAGAGTTAAGTGCAGGCTGGGCAGACTTTAAGTGTATTAAGAGTATGGAGACCCCTTCAAAGGGCAGGCGAATCATTCACTTGTAAACATTTTCCCATAAAATAATATTAATAAATGTACTCATTAAATAAACGCAGTGGGCCATGCAGTGGGCTAAGTGGTGTGGGTATTTCAGAGAGAAGGCAGAAAAGCTCCTCATGGGGCCTACCGTCTAACTGAGAAGAGCAACGAGGAACAAGAAAACAACAGATTAATCGTGGATATGTCATGGGGCATGAAGGCAAGAAGCAGAGTGCCATGATGGAGAGCAAATAATGGGAGAACATTTTTAAATAAAATGGATGACCAGGGAGGGCCTGTCCAAGGAGCAGTATTTACCCTGAGAACCAGAGGATGAGAAAGAGCTGGCTGGGTAAAGAACCTCCTGGGGAAGATAGTTTCAGGCCAAGGGCAGAGCAACTTGCAGGCCTGGAAGAAAGGAAAGGCTGGTAGGGCTGGCAGAATCAGGCTGGACTGTGTGCGGGAGGCCTGGAGCGCGGATGGGGGAGAAGAAAGGGACTGTGTGAGGAAATGTCCAAGCCCAGGACTGGTTGCTGGGCTTTGAGTGATGAATTTCTGGGATATCAGCATGGTTCAAGGGTGGGGCCTTGGTAAAGGCTGAGACATAGAAAATAGTTGCATAGATAGATTCAGACATATCGTGGAGGTCTTTAAATCCAAGCAAAAAATATATTTTAAGCATTAATAAGGAACAACTAAAAGTTTTTGAATTCAGGTATAATATGATAAACATGGCCTTTAAGGAAGATTATATCACATCAAATAAGATAAATTGTGGGTAAAGAAAGAGACAAGAAAATAGCTGGGAGCATACTGGCAGTATGTCAGGTATTTAATAAGGCCATGAGCTTCAGTAATGGGAAGACATCCACAGGGGTAATAAGATTGGAAGTTTTAAGACTTGGGACCTGGATACAGGCAATGAAATAGCAGAATGAGTCTATGATTGCTCCAAGTGTTTGAATCTCAGTGGCTGAGAGAATTCATTTCTTCATTCACTCCAAAATCACTTATTGCACATTTACTATGTGCCATGTACTGAATTCTAAGTCCTGAGGACATAATGGTGGGCAAAAAACCAGCCTTTTGTGCAGGATCCCTGGCTGTGCATGCCTCTGATACAGGAACCAGGGACAGTTTTCTGGAAGAAAAAAAGCCAAAATCCGGTGTGAGCTGGACTTCCTCTAGGGCAAGGTGGTGGTGGGGGTGGGGTGGTAATGGTCAAAGGGAAGAAAACATTGAAACTCAAAAGCCCTGTGCCAGAAAGGAGAGTAAGATATCCAAAAAAAAAAAAAAAAAATCTAGTGTGAAAGAGCAAGGAAGTGTGTGAGGGTGATGCCGGGGTGCTGGGGGTGGGGATGAAGCTGAAGAACCAGGAAGGAGTCAGTTCCCTGAGAGCTTTTGTCTTTATGACAGGAGACGTGCGTTTATCTGCACGAAATGTATTTAAACAAGGGTGATGTGATCAGACTTGCTTTCTAAACAACCACTAAAACTGGGGGTTGCGAGGGTGGGGGTGAGAACAAATTGGAAGGGAGCCAGAATAGATATGCAAAGGCTGGTTAAGAGATTATTACAGTGATTCAGTTGGAGGATGATAGTAACTTGGACTAGGGTGGTAGCTAGCAGTGGAAGAGACAGAGATATATGAATTTGAGAGATGTTTAGAGGAGTGGTAGCAAAAACAAGGGAGGATAAAAAGTCAAAGACTATGATCAGAGATATTACCAAGAGGCAGAAGGAGGAAGAGGAGCCAGAAGGAAACAGCAGTAGTTTGAGACTGAAGAGTGAGGGTTAATTAATCAGACATTTACTGAGCACCTACGATGACCCAAACATACTGCTAAGTTCGGGAGTAAGTAAGTGTGATGAAATGTTGTAGGTGCTGTGTCAGATATACAGGATGGAGTGGGACTCAAAAGAGAAAGGGCTCAGGTTACACAATAAGGAAGGAGAGTGGGTGTCAAGAAAAGCATCATAGAGGAAATGATGTTTGAGTTACATCTTGAAAGATGTCACATTTTCTAGGCAGACAGAGGAAGGAAGCGTATTCCAGGCAGAGGAACAGCATGAGCAAACACATGCTTCATCAGGTTTGTGATGTTCAGGGAAATGCAAGTTATTTCACCATCACTGGTGCTACAAGGAATAAGGGTGGATGGGGAAGTGGAAGGGAAGAAGAAAGGCTATAGAGGAAGGGCAAGACCACATGATAGAGAACCCTAAACAAAATTCACCTTAGAGGCAATGGAGAGACTGCTGAAGGATATAACATGATCACATTTGGGTTTGGGCAACAGAATGTAGGAGGGACTGGTGAGGGGCCAGACAGTGGGTGGGGAGTCCTTTAGTATGGCAGAGTTCCAGATGAGAAACAGCGATGATCTGATCAGAGGCATTGGCTGTGGGGAAGAGGCAGTAGGGCAGAAAGGTGATGAATCTAGGTTCTTTTTTTTCAGTTGTGAGAGGAAGGTGAGGGTGAGAGAGGAGCTCAAGATGACCCCCAGGTTCTGCATTGGATCAATTAATGGTGAGAATATAGAAGAAGCGGGGTGTAGGATTGGCCATATATAATGAGTTTCCTTTTGGGCACATTGAGTCTAGCGTGCCTATGGAACATTCAGGTAGAGATGTTGAGAGGGATGCTGGGTGCGTGGGTGGGGGCTCATGAAAGAGTTCTAGATTTGTGTGGTAGAGAGTACTCATTCTCACCCCTAACCAGATCTCCTCTCCTTCTGGCACAGATCCTCACTTGTGGTTTAGCAGTGCCATGTGATAAGCTCTGGCTAATGGACTACGAATGAAAGTGATGTATTTCCCTTTTAGTTGAAGCATGTAATTGCTTAAGGAAGACCTCCTCTGACCTCTTCCCCTTCAGGGCGATTATGGAGATTTTGGATGAGAAGGTGAGGTAGAAAACTCTAAAGCTGGATCACTGAGTCACCAGACGGAGGATAATTTCTCTGGAGGGTCACACGGACCTGCAGTGGATTCTGTATGAGTGAGAAATAAACTTTTTCGTGTTCACTACTGAGATTCTGGAATAGTTTCTTACCTCACTTAACCTAACCTATCCTGCCCAATATGACTGGAGCTATAGACTAGGAAGCCATCAGCATATATGTGATAGCAGAAGTCATGGGGATGGATAAGATGATCCAAGTACAGTTGGTAGAATGAGAATAAAACATTCCTAGAACTCTGAGGAACACCACTACTTAAGAGGGAGGCAGAAAAAGTGGAGTCAGCTAAGGAAATTGGGAGGAAACCGTGATAGCAGTAACAGCAAACATATGCTACTAGAAGCCAGGGAGGAAAAGAAGGAAGGAAAAGCTGTGGTCGACCAGTGCCAGATGCTGCTACGAGAGAGGCTGAGTAAGATGAGGACTGGAGAGAGTTGATTGGATTTGGAAATGATGAGATCCTGATCTCTTTTGCTAAAGCTTGGGATGTGGTAGTGGTGGGGAGTAAAGACTTCAGTGGCTTAAAGAGTGAAGGAAATCCCCAGATCTACAGCAGATTAGATCTTTAAAACATTTGAAACACCATAATTTAAAAATACATGGCTGAACTAGATGTTGGAGATTTTTTTTTATTAAATTTTTTAAAAAAATTTATTCATTTATTTATTGGCTGCATTCGGTTTCGTTGCTGCATGCGGGCTTTCTCTAGTTGCTGAGAGCGGGGGCTACTCTTCATTGTGGTGCACGGGCTCCTCATTGTAGTGTCTTCTCTTGTGGTGAAGCACGGGCTCTAGGCGCGTGGGCTTCAACAGTTGCGGAACATGGACTCAATAGTTGTGGCTCACGGGCTCTACAACACAGGCTCAATAGTTGTGGTGCATGGGCTTAGCCGCGTCGTGGGATGCGGAATCTTCCCAGAGCAGGACTTGAACCCATGTCCTCTGCATTGGCAGGCAGATTCCCAACCACTGCGCCACCTAGGAAGTCCATGATGTTGGAGATTCTTTTTTTTTTTTTTTTTTTAATTTTTTTTCCTTTCAGTGAGGTTTTTTTTTTTGGGTAAATTTATTTATTTTATTTATTTATTGGCTGTGTTGGGTCTTCGTTGCTGCACATGGGCTTTCTCTAGTTGCTGAGAGCGGGGGCTACTCTTCATTGTGGTGCACGGACTCCTCATTGTAGTGGCTTCTCTTGTTGTGGAGCACAGGCTCTAGGCATGTGGGCTTCAATAATTGTGGCACATGGGCTCAATAGTTGTGGCTCACGGGCTCTAGAGCACAGGCTCAATAGTTGTGGCACACGGGCTTAGTTGCTCCATGGCATGTGGAATCTTCCCAGAGCAGGGCTCAAACCTGTGTCCTCTGCATTGGCAGGTGGATTCTTAACCACTGCACCATCTAGGAAGTCCGATGTTGGAGATTCTTTTTTTTTTTTTAATTTTTTTTTGGGGTACACCAAGTTCAATCATCTGTTTTTATACACATATCCCCGTATTCCCTCCCTTCCTTGACTCCCCCCCTCGAGTCCCCCCCACCCTCCCCACCCCAGTCCTCTAAGGCATCTTCCATCCTCAAGTTGGACTCCCTTTGTTATACAACAACTTCCCACTGACTATCTATTTTACAGTTGGTAGTATATATATGTCTGTGCTACTCTCTCGCTTCGTCTCAGCTTCCCCTTCACCCCCCGCCCCCTCCCAAACCTCGAGTTCTCCAGTCCATTCTCTGCATCTGCGTCCTTGTTCTTGTCACTGAGTTCATCAGTACCATTTTTAGATTCCGTATATGTGAGTTAGCATACAATATTTGTCTTTCTCTTCCTGACTTACTTCACTCTGTATGATCAGAGAGTTGAGTGAGACCTGGAGTTGGTGTTTGCTCTGGGAATAGCCACCAATTTTTGGTGATCTGAAGATTGGGTCTAAAGGCCTTGTACGAGGTCAGGAAACCAAATCTAAAGCCTGCACCAAAGTGGGAAATTGGATCAAAGCCCCTGAAAGGGAATCCACAGTGGATGAACCAGGAAAAAAAACATGCCGGATGGAAACGGTAAGGCTCCTTGTTGAATCAGTTTGCAGTATAACAAATTATCACACATTAGAGGCTTAAAACAGCACACATTTCTTTTCTCAGTTTCTGTGGGTTAGAGGCTGGGACACAGCTTAACAGGATTCTCTGCTTCAGCGTCTCACCAGGCTGCAGTTCAGGTATTAGATGGGGCCTTGGTTTCATCAGAGGCTTGACTGGGGGAAAATCCGCTTCCTCTATTTGCTGGACAAATAAGTTTTCTTTCTGCTGTATGACTGAGGGCCCCAGCTTCTTATGGCTGTTAGCTAGTCTGTTCTCAGGTCCTAGAAGCTGCCTGCAGTTCTCTGCCACGTGGTGCTGTGCACAGGCAGTTTGCAACATGGCAGTTTGGTTCTTCAAGGCCAGCAGGAGAGTCTCTCTTCAGCCTGCTAAGATGGAGTTCTATACAACGTAAGTCTAGAATCATGTTATAATGTAAGTCTAGAATCATGTCATCTTCCTCCAAACAGTGTTTCTTTCATTGCTTGTGCCAGGCCCCTGGGGGCACCAGCAATCTGGGATCACCTTAATCCAAGTTCAGGGCCTGAGTTTTTACTGGGTCATCTGTTCACAACAGGACATCTGTTCATATAAGGGCTGGTTATTTTACTTTTGGCCGTACCCCAAGACTTGCAGGATCTGTTCTCCAACTAGGGATTGCACCCGGGCCACAGCAGTGAAAACCCAGAACTCTAACCACTAGGAAACCAGGGTACTCCCAAGGGCTGTTTATTTCTGTCTTCACCTTTACTCCTAGAGTGCAGCAGTGTGTATGCTGGTGGTGGTGGAAGGCAGTGGTAGTTCAAGGTCTCTATCCTCGATTGGTCCTGGACTCCTTTGTTTCTCTAGTCCTGTGAAGCCACCAAAAGCATAACTAAGTCTCTTAGCTATCTCTTTCAGATGGGCAAGTGCTCCCAGGACAAAAATGGTCCTGAGTGCTAACCTCACCTCTCTGAATTTCCACTGTCTCTTGGTTCTTGGCCTGATGATTTCTCATTAATATTTTAATATATATGTATAGTAAAATATATTTACATTATATTAGTATGTATTATTTTATATAATTATATAATTTATTAAAATATATAATTTATTCATATATTAATATACACATATATTTATATTACAATTACATATTTATATTAAAATATAAATGTTTTTTAAAAATTAATTTTTATTGGAGTATAGCTGATTTACAATATTAGTTTCTGCTCTTCAGCTAAGTGGATCAGTTATACATATATCCACTCTTTTTGAGATTCTATTCCCATATAGGTCATTACAGAGTACTGAGTAGAGTTCCCTGTGCTATACAGTAGGTCCTTATTAGTCATCAATTTTACATATAGTAGTGTGTATACATCAATCCCATTCTCCCAATTTATCCAATCCCCCCACCCCCTTTCCTCCCTGATAACCATAAGTTTTCTTCATCTGTGACTTCATTTTGGTTTTGTAAATAGGTTCATTTGTACTATTTTTTTAGATTCCACATATAAGCAATATATGATAGTTGTCTTTCTCTGACTTACTTCACTCAGTATGGCAATGTCTAGGTCCATCTGGTGCTTTAATATTTTTAAGATATGTTTTATATTTCACGCAGATGTTAAAAATTTCTTCAGCATGAGAGGGGGTCTGAATTACCTAGTTTACCATTACTGGAAACCAATCTTTTGCATCTTAACTGCATTTAACCCCAACAACAAAGTTGTAGAAATTTGAATCTTAATTTTATTTCTCAAATGACAAACAGAAAATTTGATTTTAAGCCAGGTACGTTTTATAATCCTAATAAAGAGTAGAAAGTCTTTAGAATAAATCTTACAAAAAAAGGTACAAGACCTTAACAGAAAACATAAAAAATTTTAGTGAAAAACACTTATGACCCAATAAATGGAAGCATAATCCCTAATTTAATTACTTCCTCTGGTGTCATTTATCTTGTTCCTCTATCTCCTGCATTTCCTGGAAACTGGAATTTACATTTTGAGTTTTGATAGATGAGGTTAAATATTTCTGGTTAGATTACATCACAGGTGATACTGTCTACTTCACATTTCAGCAGATCAGAAAACGTATCTGGTTATTCCACCATGAGTGATGCTAAGAGCAACCTGTGAATTAGGTAATGGACCACTTGATGGAATGATCTTCAGATTTTATTAGTTGATTAGAATTTTTATCATTTATTAGAAATTATTTTTATGGCCATTACAAAATTTATGACAAAAATAATGTTTCCCTTTTTTTCATTGACAAATATAATCTATTCCTTTTGCCAATACAAAAATACTTCAAATCAATTGGACTTTCTATATATTTAAAAAATAATTGCAATACTCTTCATTTTAGACTGCACAACCAATTACCATGCAGCCAACTTGTACTGGGTTGGCCAAAATGTTCATGTGGCGGAACAAACCTGAATGAACTTTTTGGCAAACCAATACATCCCAAACCACATCCACCACATATAAAAAATTTCTGATATTCTGAAGGTAGAGATTTGGGGCTGTAGTCTGGAGTTTTGCCTCTAGGAACCCTGCTCAGCGTATCTATTACCTCCTTCTCATTCCTGACTGGCTTCACTTTGGGTTGTGACACCACGCTCCTTAGGCACAGGTTAACAAACTCCTCCAGCACGTCCTTGTCCAAAAGGAGCAGCATGTGCTCTACAGCTGGCTGCAACAGTCACGCCAAGTGGCAGAGCATCGTGTTGGCTATCCACAGCATGTTGTAAGTGCTGCTGTGAGTAAAGATGTCAGTATTTGGCTCCTGGTTCTGCTCAGCCCAGTGGCCTTATGAGACCCAGATGAAGCTCTTCTGTCTGAACTGACTGGCCAGAGGACTCTGACAGCCTCATGTCTAGCCTAGCTGCCTTTGTGAACGCAGCAACTACTTTGTGGCTCATACATATTGATGCTAATCTGCTGACTCACCAGTCATAGCTGGGCCTGTAACTTCCCAACCTTTCCCTGGGTCATCCTTCAGTTTCTCTAACCTTTGGACCAGGTGTGTGAGGAAAGGCCTGGGGTTCTACAGGACAACCATACTATGAAGATCAGAGGTGATAAAAACTGACAAGGCTTTCAGTCTGTGCTTGTGATTTCCCCTTGTTCCTACCCTCTCTCAGTTCACATCTGCCTTCCCTTCTTAAACGCCTACGCCATGCAAGTCAAGCTCCTTCATCAGAAACAAAGATTAAGAGCTTACAGAGACTGCTTAACCAGCTCCCATGAGAGTGTAAAGTCAAATCCCTTATATATACACATATGTACTAGTACTTCTGCTTCTGACTGAATGCCGACTGATACAATTATATACAAGGGGAAATGATGAGGCTATTGAGACTACCTAAAACAGTGTTTGTCACTACACTCTCAAAACACCTAAAATCTGTATTGTAGCACATATTCTTACCACCTCTCCGGTAGATTTTTAACTCCCTGAGGTAGGAACTTCTTATCTCTGTATGACCAGTGCAGGATTGTGCTTAGCACAGCAATTCTTTATTTAACGAATAATTTGCAACAACTCTGCTGACCATATCAAAATCTCCTTTAAGTAACATCTTAGTCAATGAAAATAGCAATTATCCATATCGTACATATTTTCAAATATTTCCTTATTATGTAAGTTATCCCTTTGTTTACAAGTAAATCCTTATACAAGTATGGGAGAATTAAATGCGGACAGACCTATGGAAGGGCAGAATTTTCTAACTTATCTGCTGGATTCTTGAGAGTGATTTTATGACAATTTTTCTGACACTAAAATGAAAATAAAGTCAATGATATAATCTGATATATAAGATTTCCTTTAGTTATTTTAAAAGTACTGAAAAGCTTTAAATTTCCCATAACCTACCAGCAAAAAATAGCTTGCCACTAATAGTTTTATAAACAAGATTATCAGTTCAATGACATCTTTAATTTTTACTCATGTAACAAATGTTGAAATAATATTTCGGAAAATTATGCATCTTGAAAAACTTCGTTTCCACTGTCACTTTATTACAAGATAGTTGAATTAATTCAAATTTAAACTGTAACTTGATAGTTTTTAGTCAGGTATCAAGTTTTATTCAAAGCAAACTGCTTACTCAAAAGTGATCATGGAACAACTCAAAATGCAGAGCAAGAAGGATGAGAGAAACATCTTACTGGCCAACAGATTGTTTTAATTCTCTCATTATATGAAACAAACTTTTCATTTTTAGGAAAGGGAAACTGTAACTTCAGTAGACAGCAATACAGAGAGATTTTGTCACATAGCCTAGTTTCCATTTAGTCAGTCAACTGTTTCTAGCTGTCTCAATTGGGATAGATGCATTTACAGAACTGGTTGTGCTTGAGCCTTCTTTGCGAGCAGCTTTAGATCTGCAATGCACTTGGCAATTGTCTCCTTTTCCTGTGATTAGGAAAGAGAAAGCTGGTTAGAACTTTTCAAATCAGGGAAAGGTATAAACAATGTAATTCTAAAGGATACCTCCTACAAGAAGTTCCTACTGAACCTCAAGATGGATTACTGGCTTAATATGATAGACTACTAAAAATAGTTCATAGCTTTTATGAGTGAAACCTGTCTAGAGGTTGAAGCTAGATACTCCTGTGACCATGTGCCACTGATGTTAGGTTTTTACAGCTAACAGCTGCTTGAAAAAGACCAACCTAACAAACATTAGTAATACAGAAATGTTAAGAAAGAATAAAAATAATTTTTAGTCTCTTTTGTATACTTTCGTGTTTTCCAAGTTTCTTAAATAAGTGTATCACTTTTATGTAAAAAACAGTTTATTTTAAAAAACCCAATTCATTAAATGTTGACAGACCCTGTTTTTCTAGTCCTGCATGGTTATGCAGAAAAGGACCAGAAATGCCTAAGTATACTATCTATCTCTCTTGGAAAGAAGAAATCAAGTCATAAATAAATAAAAAAAGAACATAAAATTTAAAAAGGAAATCACATTTATGTAAAAAGTAGAAAAGATTTCTATTCAAGACCAATGAATTAAGTGGCTGGGAAGGGAAATCATGGAATTAGATTTAGACTTGCCCAGCCTCTGTTTTACAGAGGAACATGATGGTTAATATTTCCCAAATGTTGGAACTTGAACATAAGTCTGTTCAATGAGTGTTGTCAACAATCTTTCCACTCTTTTTGACCTATGAGGTGAAGAGACCCATTGGTAACCAAACCTTGAGGAAGGAGGAAACCTATCATGGCAGTTGTGCAGCATCTTCTAGGTTACCACTAACCAGAAAAATAAACCAGGGCCATCCCAATGTCTCTAGGCTAAAGGCCCTTTACCAGCTATTTCTATCCTATCAGAGACAGCAATACAACTCCAGAAGCTTCAAAACATCACGTACCTGCTGCACAGAGATGCTCTGTACCACGTGCTTCTCCACCCAGTTTATCATGTGCTCTTTCTCCTTTTGACGCATCATATTCTGCACAGAGATGTGATAGTCCAGGCGATTCTTTACCTCCCTGTATACTCTATGCAGCCGTTCCCGGTAAGTGACCTCCAAGACCATGGCAATGTTATTCTGAAGCAAAATCAAGAAGTGATGAAAACTGAGGCAGACACTAAGGAATTTGTCCAAGGTTATAGAGCCAATGAATTGTGAAGCCAAGACGTGATTACAAGGAGCCAGGCTACAAAGCCCATGCTCTTAAAGATCCATTTTAACTTGTGACTAATGTTGTCAAATTCCACAAAAAAGTTGTACTGCTTCATTCTCTCACCAGCAACACAAATGCTTGTTACTCCAAACCCTGACCAATGGTGTTTATAAAACATTTTACTCTCCACTATTCTGATAAGCAGAAAAAAATATCAATTTTAATTGTCATTACTTAAGGAGAAAATTTACATATTTAGAAGCCATTTACATTTACTTATATCTTTATAAATTGCTCACATCCTACACTTAGTTTTTACTGGGATGCTGGTCTATCCTAAGGTAACTACTCTTTTGTGTCACATGGAACACATGTATCCTTCCTAGTTTGTCTCAACTTTGTTTATGGTAATTTCTGCATGTAAAATTTTAAATTTTTAATGAGATCAACATAACAATTATTCCTCTTATAGTTCCTGGATTTTTAAAAACTGAAGTATAACTGACATACGATATTATATTAATTTCAGGTATATAAACACGACTGGATATCTGTATATATTGTGAAATGCCCACCACGATGAGTCTAGTTAACATCCGTCACCATGCAAGTTTCTGCATTTTGTTGTCTTTATTAGAAAGGCCTTGCCATTCCAAGGGTACTGTACTGTTTTTCATGTTCTCTTTTTCTACTTTTATGGTTTCATTTCTTATTTAAAGATCTTTAATTCATCTGAAATTTGTTTTGGTATAAGGCAAAAAAGTGGAAAACAACCCTATATCTACCAAGATAACTGTTTGTCTTTCCCCCTCTAAGATGAAAATGCCACCTTTCTAAACTGCCTTATGTGTTTAGGTCTATCTCTAGACCCCCTAATCTGCTGTGCCAATTTGACTTTCTATTCATATAGTGTACCATGCTATTGAAAATTCCTTAGAATTTTATGAGTTTTAATATTTGGTAAGACTTCATTACTTCTCTTTTTCAGAATACTCCTGAATATTCTTTTTATTTTTCTATCAATAATCAATTTGTTCAAGCCCCAACACCCCCCACCCCTAGTCTATTAGTATTTTCTTTCTAGGAACTTGTGAAATTTGGAGATTAAAGTAGGGAGAATTTGATATCCTTATATTACTGAGTCTTGCGTTTTTAGAACCTTATTCCTCACAAGCATTTTACATTTTTCAAAGTAAAAAAACCTGTACATTTCTAGTTAAGTTTCCTCCTAGGCATCTTTTCCTAAATGGTTTATCTTTTCTCGCACACTTAATGAATGACTGCTATTTGTATATAAAAGTCTACTGATTTTGTTTATTCAATAGGAATTTTGTACCCAGATACCTTACTGAATTTGCTTATGGCTTTAAGAATTAAGTTGATTCTCTCAGGTTTCCTAGGTATATAATCAGGTAATCTATAAATAAGGATAACTTTACCCTTTCTGATTTTTATACCTCTTCCTTTCTCTTCTCTAAAATCACCTACCACCTCCAGAATAACATTGAATTAATAATGGTGACAGGGATATTGTCATCTTCTAGTCTGTAATGAGAATCCTTATAGGCCCACCTGTTATTATACATAACAGGCTTGAGATATTAATCTCAAGTAAGTCCCCAATACTTCTAGGTACATTTTTTTTAGTTCATTCACTCTCCTGTTCTTCTTTCTCCTCAAATCTCTAACATCTCTTTGACTACTTTCCTTTTCAGCAAATGACCTACCTTCCTCAAATAGCCCTTACCAAGGTCACCAACCTCCATGTTGCTAAATCCTATGCTAAATTCTTAGACCCTTACTACTCTACCATAAGTAGGGCAACTGCAAATTAAAATGATCCTTGCTTCCACCAGTTACTTTCCTTCATGTTCTAGCCTTACAGCTGTTAAGTGCCACTTGTAAACTCATGGTTCTCAAATCTCCAGTCTGGAATTCTCCCCAGTGATTCCAGACTCATATGTCTAATGGTCTACCTAACAACTCTACTTGGCTAACTCACAGGCATTTGAAACCAATGCACACAAGACTGAAGACTACTTTCAACAAGGCAATCAGAGTGGGATCACAAGTGAGATCACATCACTCCTCTGCCTAAAAGATTCAATGACTTTCTCTCTCATTCTGAGTACAAGTCAAAGTCCTCACAGAAACCTGTAAGACTAGCCCTTGGCCACTCTCTGCATTGCTTCCTCTTACCTTCCTCGTCACCCATTCCACTTCAGTTACATTGGCCTCCTTACTTTTCCTTGTCTATATCAAGCAAGGGCCCTTGTGATAGTTCTTCCCTCTGCCTAGAATACTATTTCCTCAGTAATCCACGTAGCCTGCACCATCACTTTGTCAGGCCTCTGCTCACATGAGAAGCCTTTCTAGGCTGCCCAATAACAACAGTAATAACTCCCTCCTCCTAAAATATCTTTTCCTTTAACATAAGTTCATTATTCTACATGTGTTTCATACAAGTTGACATTCCCATCTGCTTATTTTTTCCTGTCCTTCTCTCAACCTCTGGCTAGAAAGTAGACGCCAGGAAGGCACTTTGTTTTGTTCTCTGCTGTATTCCCTGCACCTTGCCTTGACCAGTGTCCACACACAAAATACACCTATTAAATAAATATTTCATAAATAAATAAAAATTTTAACGACTATCATTTGATTCTTATAAAAAAGCTACACCTTCAAAAGCCAGATTTTGTTTGTGCATACATATTGCCTATGAGGCAGGGAGCGTTCGCTGGTTGTAACCTAAATAGGCATGGAAAGATATTTCTAAAATTTCTGAGAATTTCAAACATATAAATGTTTAAGAATCTTTCACGATACTGTTTTAAAAAATAGACTCTTGGATACCTCCTAACAGAGATTCTAATCCCACAGGTCTTGGAATGGGTCCAAAAATTTGCACCAAAGATGACTGATGCACATGGTACCAAGACTACACTAGGAAATACTGACCCAGATCTGTAATATTTCAGACACTTACTTTACCTCAGCACCTCATTTTTCATTTCACAGGTGCTTCTATAACATAAAATTTCAATATAAGGACATCTCACTTTAAATATCAGGCATAAAGTACTGGGCTCAAAGAAAATAACAACAAAATGCTCGAATATGTTCCTAAAGTTGTTTTAGAAACTAAATATTGTGAATTTGAAATGTAAGGTATCAGATTTCCTTACAGTTAAGTATGTTAAATAAGACTTTCTTACAGGGAGCGTGTATGAAATTTTCGCTCTGTGTGGATTCAAAATGTGTTCTTTTATACTTTTTACTCTTCCTAGTTTTACAGTAATAATTCTAATTATTTATCTACTTGATAGGTCTTAGATGTCTAAATAGCTGTAACTGCCAACACCCACCCAAATATTCTTTTTCTAAACAAAATATGCTCAACCTATCCAACTATTTCTTATAACATTCTAATTTTTTGTTTTAAATGCATGCAAATGCATAACTTCACTTGCCTTAGAAAGCTCTGAAACCTACCCTCTGGACATCAAAAAGGTAATGGCGCTTTTGAACCAGTGCCTGCTGCGACTTCTCCAGATCAATTGCATCCTGGATTTGTTTGATGGAAGCCTGTTTCACTTCTTCTAGTTGGGCAATTTTTTGCTGCAATTATGATTTATAACAAAGATCAGTGAAAGCACCACAGGTAATAAAAACAGATTCATTTTATGCTTCCTCAAAGTCATACCCCTCATTTGTGAAAACACCCACACATAAGGAGAACTACACAAATTCCTAAAAAGAGTTGCCCATAATAGCTATGCAGTATCTTGCTGAATGAAAAAAACTATGGAAAAGCTGGAGAAAGTCTGGTACATTTTTAAAAATTTATCTCAAATTAGTAATACCATTAATAATTAGATTCATTTCTGTATGCTCTGCCCCTATCATTTGTACTAAAAACATCGCTTTGACACTTCTACTACGGTCTAAAGTGGGAAATATGATTTATGGTTCTTACCTCATTGAGTTTATCAGCAAATTCCCCAATAGAGGCACCATATTTTTTAACTGCGTAGATAAGCAATCCTATTGTTGATATGGCAGAGAAGGTCTCTGGAGTTATCACATATATTTCTTTGGAGAGTAAATATAAGATAAGCCCAGTTCCGAGCACATAGGGTCCTAAAATAAGAAAAAGTTATTTTATGAGGGATATGCTATGTCTAAAAGGGGAAGACAGAGAGATCCTTCCGCATTTAATTAATTGAAGGCAAAGTTAATAATGATTTTAAATAATCAGATTCAAAAACAGAACACTAGGTAAGAACCAGTAGGATAGGGTTGAAAGAACAAGGATCTGGACCCATGGAAATCTAACTCTACAAACTTATAAAACATTGAGCAATATAGATGATTCTCTGAGCTTAGTTTCCTTAACTGTAAAATGGGAATAGTATCTTCTTCATAGGGTTGATGAAACTGAGAAAGAATGTACATTAAGTATCTAGTAGAACTGCTTAAAAGACAGGAAATATTTTATAAAGATGTCAGGTTACTTTCAGAAGTAATTTGTGCAGCAAAATATACTATTTATTGAGTGGGGACATTGGTCAGAATAAAATTTACCCACTCTTGCCTATTTACTGAATAGGAACCTGACACTGGAAATAAGCAAACAAAACAGATACAACTATAAAGTAGCATGTATGTAAAAGAACTAAATAAGAGGATTCTCAATTAATGCTTCAAATATGGCCATCTTTTTCTTTTACCAGGCCATGAATTCTGCAAGGACACAAACCATGATGTACACTTCTTTAGGATTTTCCTCTATGCCTCACAAGATGCTAGGTAGGGTTAAAGCAGGTCTTTAGGGAAGCAGTTTACAGTGTTTCTGAGCAACACAGGTACCAAAGGATGTTAGGATGTACTATGAGAATAAAAGGGTTACATTTTCAAATATATTTTACCCAGAGTTTCCCATACAAAGTTTCAACAGTTCACTTAAAAAAGAAATTGGCCTTCAATGTATAAATTTTAAGTGTGAATGTACAAAAGAGGCCTATCATATGCAGCATTTTTACCACCTATGGAGGTCTGAGGAAATTAACGTTTCTTGCAATTTTAGTTACAGAAATGCTATTTTAGGCCACTCCCCAGAGAGATTAAAAAAAAAACCCAAAGTTTGGTTTTCAATGTTTCCTAGTCATAGCAGTATTCAGGTACAGTGGTGTGTGTAGTAGAAAGAACACTAAACTAGAGAACCTGTGTTTAAGTCCAACTCAGTCACTAAAGAGAGAATAAATCTCAGCAAATTCTTTGTTGTCTATTTCTTCTGGGTAATAAAAATGTCTTCATAGAACTGCTGTATGCATTAAATAAAGTGAAAGCTGATCGTATTATAAAAATGAAAGGTTTCAGTACAATTTATGCTTTTAAGAGGAAAAAAAACTGATAAATGTTTCAGTTCTTTTTTCATAATTATACATATACTACATAGTCTCTATTGCCTTACCCGACTTCATTTTAATCTATAGCTCTTTCTATCATTACCTGAAAGTGTATTATACAGTTACTCAATTTTTATTTATTTATTTTGGCTGCTCTGTGTAGCTTGCAGGATTTCAGTTCCCTGACCAGGGACTGAACCTCGGCCCCTGCAGCAAAAGCACCAAGTCCTAACCACTGCAACGTCAGGAATTCCCCAGTTACTCATTTCTTTACTGTCTACCCTACAAAAGATTGCATGTTCCATGATGGCAGGCACTTTAGTTTACCACTGTATGTCTAGAACAGTGCCTAGCACAGAGCAGGCATTCAATAAATTTGGTGTATCTAGAAACGGAGACAACGTTATAAAATCAAGTTAAAATCCCAAATTTATTTCAAAGACAAGTTAAAGCAATCAAATCAATTCTTAAATTGAATCACTACCACACTTTACTTTTAAAAACTGCTGACTTGATTTTTCTGGTATATGTGGAAAAGGTAAGAGACCACTAAAACCCTAGATTAACATAAATCATATCATCCAAACATACTATCAAACATTGGGCAAATGCTCACCTGTTACACCAGTTTTAGGATAAAGGAACTGGAAGAATTCCTCAGGGATCAGCCCAAAACGAACCTTTCCTCCATATTCAGGAAGAGGTGGTACAGGGGCAAGACTTGACTGCCCTGTGTGAAAGATCCTTGTTGCCTGCAATACCCTAAAGATAGAAATTATACAAATTTCAAGCCCACTCTTTAAACAGAGCACAATGTATGAACAATTGTGGATAAGAACAAACAGGAATGAGTATTGAGGCAGTTTCCCTCAATGGGAAACTGTCCTAATGGAAAGAGAACAGACCAAGAACAGGAAGGTCCAATAATTAGCTTTGTGACAAGGGGAAATAACTTACTTAAAGCTGTATGTAACCTTCTACCCAATATTAGAATCCATTCTGTTAAGTTTCATGGGTCATCTGCCTAGCACTTTATATGTCTATTACTAGCACTGAATTATGTAAGAACGTAGACTCTGCAGCCAGACTATCTGGGCTCAAACTTCTAATTTACGCTTTTGTAATCTCTGATTTCTCGAAAGTAAAGTGGAAATAAAGAATATGACCTCAGAGGGTTGCTGTGAGGATTAACTGAGCTAATAAATGTAAAGTACATAGAACGGTGCCTGGCATATGGTAAATTTCTGCGTACGTGGTTAGCTATTACATGTCCACCGTGTTGAGCTCCCTGATGGCAAGAACTCTGACCTTCTTGAATATTCTGTGATGGGGTGCTAAATAAGCACTAAGTAAAACATGCTTTTCCAGTGTTGGACAGCTCTAACTGTGTTCATCCTTTGAACTGAACTACTACATACATCCCCAAAACCTCTACCCACCGGTTCTAAGTTCCTTTTTCTATATAAGATAACGCTCATATATCTGGGTTAAACATCTCAATTCCTTCACCATCCTGATTTTCCACTACAAGCGGTAATCTGGTTTTGTTTACAAAAATGAAGTATACAGAACTGAACACAATACTCTAAATACAGCTTGACCCATTAATTCATGCTACAAATATTAATACATATTGAGAACTTGCTATTGCCATTATTGGCCTTGAACCATTGCATTATTATTGTGGATTTGCAAACTATTCTTGTCATGAAGTAGCCTAAGATTGCATTTTTAGCAATTACAGCATACTGGTATCTCATTAAGATTCTGATGAAATAAAATCCTCTAAACTTTTCATATCTGCTGTCAAGCTTAATCTCCGTCAAATTCTCAGTATGTTTTTATCCCTCCCCTCCCCTCTTATCTCCTTGCAATGTAAGAGTTTATATTATTTCATCGATTATTCTTTATTGCTTGTCTTTTGAATATCATTTCTGCTTCCTGATGTATTATGAGTTAACCACACCAACTTCTGAAATCTAAGAAACATGCTCAAGATTCTTTCATTTGAATCAGGGTTTCTAAACCTCAGCATTATTGACATTTTGGGCTATTGACAATTCTTTGTTGTGGAAGGCTGTTCTGTGCACTTAGAGTGATTAGCAGTATCCCTGTGGCCTTTATACACTAGATGCCAGAAGCACCCCCACCCCCACCCAGTGGTGACAACCAAAAATGTCTCCAGACATTGCCAAATGTCCCCTGGAGGGCAAAACTGCCCCAGGTTGAGAACCATTCATTTAAAGCATAGCACTAAAGAACTTGCTTTAGGCGGACACAAATCCTCTCCTTAAATGGCTGTCTTAGTTCAAACCCTCATCAACTCTTGCCTAAACAAGCTAGCAATCCAAAACCTGGTCTCTTGGCTTCTCCTCAAATACCCCTTAAACCTAGCCCCCTCCCTGCTGCTTTGAAAGTTTTTTAAAAATGCAAACTTGACTTTAAAACTCTTCAATAGGCTCTCTCCTGTCCACAGAAAACAAACTACTTAATATAGCGTTCGTGATTCAGCACCTGTCAAATTTTATATCCTCATCTTCCTTCATTCTTTTACTCTCCAGCTATATGGAACTACTTACAGCTTTCAAAAACAAACACAAACACAAACAAAAACAAACACAAACAAAAACAAACCTGATGCTGCTCCTCCTGCCTGGTTACACTTTTCACTTAATGACTACCGAGACCAACCAGCCTTCAGAACATCTCAAGTACACCCTTTATAAAGGACTCTCCAATCTTGGGCTGACATTTATTCACCCAACAAAACATTTCTGACTTTCTATTTATGTTAGGCACCGGAATATAATAATAAGCAAAGTCCCAATCTTTGATATTCTAGTGGGGGTTTGGGAAGTGTGAGTGTATAGGCCCATACACAATTTCAGATGGTTGTAAGTTCCATGAAGAAAAATGGGTGAGGGAAGGGGCTAAGGAACAATGGAATGGTGGAAAGGCTTTTTTGGTAGATCAGATGGCATTTGACTCAATGACCTGGGGAAAGGAGAGAAGAGCAAGTACAAAGATCCTGAGGCAACAATAAGCTTGCCAGTTTTTAGAAGAATAGCAAGACGGCCAGTATGGCTAGAGAATGACCTAAAAAGAGAATGTAAGAAGGTAAATCAAGAGGTAGGATGGGGTCAACTCCTGATGAACCATCTTCTGGGTTATCGTAAGTTTGGATTTTATTTCAAGTGGGATGGGCAGCTCTAGAGGGTTTTTCAGGGGAAGGGTGGGGGAACTGACATAATCCCTACTGCTACTGTGAGAATGGCCTGTAATGGGACAAGAACACAGATTCAAGGAGACTAGTTAGGAGACAAATGAAATAGCTTAGGTGAAACATGATGGTGGTTCATACTCCAGTAGTAGTGGCAGTGAAAAAAGTGGTCAGACACTGGATATAATCTGAAGGAAGAGCCTTACTGATATATCAGACATGAAATGTGAAAGAGAATTCAAGGATGCTCCTTGCATCTTGTCTATGTATTTATTACCTATATTACAATTATTTGTTTACTTGTCTGTATGGAATCTTTCTTCTCTGAGAAGCTGGAAGCAGCCAATTATAGCCTCACTCTACCACTTACATAAAAATTACAGAAAAACCAAAGCCACTTTTTCAAGCCATAGGATTGTTACCAAATTTTGCAAGATTTAGGACTAAGTCTGGAAGTAAAAAGAGAAATCCCAAAGAAAACTGACGTTTTATGAAATAATATTAATAACACCTAACATTTACTAAGCACATATCATGTACCAAGCACTGTTTTTAGAGTTCCCAGGAATTAATTTCCTTTATTTTCATAATCCATAATGTACTTTTACCTCTGTTTTGCAGATGGGGAAATTACTGTCCCACAGCTTTTAAGTGGAGGAGCCAGGCGTACCCTCTTGCAGCTTCAGAGCCCTCACTGTACACTACTACTCTATAGCTGCCTCCCCTGGTAGACTGTGCATGAGGTCCGTGAAGGCAGGTACTTAACCTTACTCCTTTTTGTATTTTTGGTTATGTGGGTGGCAAGATAAATATTTACTGAAACAATAAACAATTTCTCTGACCTGACAGTAAAAGTTGTCCCATGGTTCATTGTTTTATTTAGCACAACTTGTCCTAGGATATGCAATCTAGTAACCCTGATTCGGGCTGCGGCAGCTATGTCTGGCTGAAGGTCACAAGGGAGAGAGGCGGGGCTTAGAAGACACCAAAACCAGTTTCTAGCTTAGTTAGAATACATCCACTTGTTCTCTTAATCTTTGCTATTATCTGATACAACGGTGTTCCAGGCAGTTACAGGAACACACGTGTTTGCATGAGACTTCAAGCGTCCCAATATAACCTAAAGAAAGATAATTACCGGCCTAAAGCTAAAAGCAGATTACTCAGAAGTGAAATGAGGTGGTAAAGCAAGGACAAAAGGAAGCATTACACCGCTCACACTTACCCTGGACCGAGGAGGGCTGCGTTCTTCAGAGAGGGGGCTGCAAATACACAAGGCGCAGGTCAGCAAGGTCAAGGTGAAATCTGGTTTGCCCCTTCCTCGGTCCCCGCGGAGCCCAATCACTAAGGTCACGCGTTCTCCATTCCTATCCCCCGCGACCCCACACTCACCTTCCGAGCGCCACTAATCACTCTCCACTCAGGCCCAGTCTCGCCGCGCCCTTCTTCACCCCCTTTCCTCCCACCTGCTCCAAGTAACCCTAGACGCGCTGGTTTGCAATCACTGTGCTAGCCCGGACCAGGGTCTGTACCTCTCACCTGCTGCAGCGGCGACAGAAAGTACCACCCGGGACAGCATCGTCAGGTATCCCACACACACACCCTACAAGCCCAAGTGACCCCCACACAAAAATCTGTCACGGGCAGAAGCAAGATGGGCGCTCACAAGTCTCGCGAGAAGAGAACATTGTGCCCTCTTTTATCAACTTCCGGTCGAATTTTTTTTTTTCTCGCGATAAGAAGCGCAGCACTCAGAGAGCCCGTCGCAGGAGGGTGCTCGCCAGAAAGCGGACTGGAATCGTAGAAGCAGTTCTCGCGAGATGTAGAGAGGCTGTAGCCGGTCCAGAGGGGCGGTGGCGCAGAGACAGACCACGTGGGGGCTAGCGGAGCTGAATCTCCGGCGGGCGTCTGGTTTGGGTCTAGGTTGGAAGTGGAATCGTGGAGATGCGGAAGGAAACCCCGCCCCCCCTAGTGCCCCCGGCAGCCCGGGAATGGAACCTGCCCCCTAATGCGCCCGCCTGTATGGAGCGGCAGTTGGAGGCTGTACGGTACCGGTCGGGTAAGCCTAGGTCCCGGGCCTGGGAGCTCCGTCAGCCCACCCCCGAGTGCCAGTTCCCGGGACGAAACCTTCTAACCTGTCCCCCTGGCCCCCCTCCATCCCCCCTGCTCCCCCCGCATGCCATCCTGTCCCCTGCCTCGCGTCGCTGAGCGCAGTTCCCCAGCCATGACCCGCTTTCCTGGGCTCCAATCCAGACCCGGCCAGCGGGCTTCTGGTTGGTCACCAGGGAGACGACCTCTTCCACTTCTCACGCGCTGACAGCTTGTACCTCCCTTAGATGGGGCGCTCCTGCTCGGGGCTTCTAGCCTGAGTGGCCGCTGCTGGGCTGGCTCCCTCTGGCTTTTCAAGGACCCTTGTGCCGCCCCCAACGAAGGTTTCTGCTCCGCTGGAGTCCAGACGGAGGCCGGAGTGGCTGACCTCACTTGGATAGGGGACAGAGGTATCCTAGTGGCTTCCGATTCAGGTGAGTCACTTTTCTTCAACCTTACAGGTGGAATGGAGGTTAGGGGTATAGGTCGGGCAGGGCTCAATTTTTAATATCTCATACTCAGTAGGAGAGCTTGGCAGAGCTTGAGTGTGTTGGCCCCTAAGGAGAATAACTGTGTAGATAGGAAATAACCTTTCCCAAGATTCTAAATTGTTTGGTGAAAATTTCTAGCAAAATCCATAACAAAATTGAGAAATGAATTGGAAGTATTTTTATTCTCTGTATCCACCCAACCCAGACCAAAGATAATCTTGATCTTAAAGATGATGCTGAAGCCAGTCTGTTCCCTTTACATTTCTTCCCATTTTCTTCTTGTGTCTTCATTCTGCTTTTTTTGTTTTGAATGTCAAACTCAGCAATGGAAACTTTGCCATTAAAAAAAAAAAGTCAGAATGTGGATGTTGATAGGCATTGCATGGAAGGATAAACATGGGACATTAAAGATTGAGCCTCTCTGGCAGTTGAGCTTGAACACTACATATTCAAGACAGCTATTTGGGGATTTTCTGTTCTTAATCACTGTTCAGCATATTTTTATGTTATTCAACATATTTTTTATGATTCTAAGACATTTATTCAAATTACTTATTAGTGTCCAAACAATTGGGAATATTTAACCATACTGGACTGTGTGCTGCTCAGATCATTGTGGAGATTTCATCCTTGTCTCCTGAAAACTTAGAATCCTAGAAGTGAACTGCTGTCTTGGGGTAATCCAAGCCTGTTTCCGTCACCCTCCTCCCCACCCCCAACAGGTGCTGTTGAATTGTGGGAGCTGGATGAGAATGAGACACTCATTGTCAGCAAGTTCTGCAAGTATGAGCACGATGACATCGTGTCTACAGTCAGTGTCCTGAGCTCTGGCACACAAGCTGTCAGCGGTAGCAAAGACTTCTGGTGGGTCCCTGCTGTCATCACTCCTGTCTCTGGGCCTCCTTTGGGTGTCTTTAGCCTCATTAAGTAATGTTTTGGGCTCATTATAAGAACCCAGTAACTAATTATTGACATGCCTGTGAGGTTTTCTTAAGGATTTTGCAGTCCATTGTAAAAGTAGACCCTACCAGAAGTCCAGTAGGCAAAGACATAGGATGTTCTTATTTGAACACGTTTTTATGTAGGTAGTGTAGGTTAGATTAAGTCTCTGTTTCCTTTTGCTTCTTAGCATCAAGGTTTGGGACCTTGCTCAGCAGATGGTTCTGAATTCATACCGAGGTGAGTGCAAGTTTTCCTTTTCAGTCCTGGCTTTGGCTGTTTAGTTTTTATTCTCCCCTTTGTGCTCTTTGAACTTTGCTTTGATGTTAGTAACATCAGTACTTTGCTCTCCTGCCTGATAGTTTTCTTTCAAAACTATGGTCAGTCCCCAGTGTCAATTCTAGCCCCTTTCATAATTTCCCAATTGTTTTTTTTTCTTTTTATTCACGGCCTCACCCCCTTCTTGGTCACCTGAGGCTCAAACTCCCAGTCCTCTTGCACCCCTCTTTTTTCCCACTATCAGTTGGTCCCCAAGTTCTTTGGAGTCTTTTTCCATTTGGTCGGTGACCTTCCTTTCCATTTCTTATGCTCCCAGTTACTTTCAGGCTTTATCTCACACAGATGGTGGGACTCATCTCATCTCTCTATCTGTAATCTTGGGTCTTTCACTGGTTTCTTGTGGCTTGCAGATTAAAATCCCATGTTCATGTCACGACATCAAGCCTTTTTACTGTCATTCCTCCTTCAAGCATACCATGCTATCTAAACCCAATGACAGTAGATCTCTGGTATTCTCCAAGTATAAACCTTGATACTTGTAAATCTTAAACTTTTGGATTTTCACCTCCATAAAATCTCATTTTTTTTGGTGAGAACCATACTTTCTATTAATGTTCCTTTTCCTGCTCACTTTCATTAACAGCACTAGTTGACTTTATTTTGGGAGCCATTCTTCATGAAGATACCAACTCTTAATGAAGATATGTGTAGAACACGAATGTGTGTGTGGCTAAGAGATGTAGATATGGGTGGTCACTGGTTCCCTCAGTGACAAAGTGCTTTTCTCTGCTGGTTCTAACTTCAAAGTGCGTGATTCAGATAAGTGCAAAGCAAAATCACAAGCTCATATATCTCCTGGAGCTCCAGGGTCATTTGCAGATAGTTAGACAATAATGTTAAAATGGCAGTGCTCAGAGTCTCCTATACTTGCTTTTTGTTTCCTAGACCTACGATGTGTTTTTCTGGTTAATGCTAAATAACTCTTTTTCAGCACTTGCCCCTTTCAGCCTTTTTCATTAGTTGTTTGTGTTTATTTTTATTCCCCCGACTAATTCCAGTTTCCTTGAGGGCAGAGGGACCATGTATTTTTTTCATCGTTTGTACTCTCCCATGGTGTTTGTCCCAAAGCTTTGCTTTTTTCAAGTGAGCAATACATTCCTTTTCATAGTGTGGACTTTCCGTGGATTCTGTGGAAGATAGTTTGAGCCCTCACTTCTGTCTCAGGGCAGAGCCACATTCAGACTATCTCAGAAAGTCTGATTAAATCACTTTGGAGCAGGTGGTTTCCACAGCCTGTAACTAACATTTAGCAGGGAGCTTTAACATTTTTAGCACATAGCCCTAAAAGAATTTTGAAAAACTCTGTACCCTCTTACACACTTTAAAATTAGTATCTAATTTAAATTTAACTAGTTGCAAAGAAGGTTATACCTGGCCATGTCATTTATTGTACACTTTTATAAAATATGTTCCTCAGAATTTTGGATTTGCAGATTAAGCTCATTTAACTTATGTAAAACATCTATGAAATAACCTAACTGCCAAAAACCATCTGCACTTTAACCAGTTGGCCAACTGAGACTTAACTTTGGGTCAGAAAAAATCTGACCTCATTTTTAAATTCAGATAAACTTGTGAGATGTCTTTATGACAACCACCTGTCATATTTTTCAAAATTCTCATTGTTAAATAGAAGAGATCAGCCACAGAAGCACACTTGTGTTTGCGATGTGGCTGAGAAAGGCCAGTCTCCACAGAATTTTACCCAGGTGCTCATTCTTTTGTGGTTTGGCTCTTAGGAAAAGCCCCTTTTGCTTTCTACCTTAGGTTTTTATACTCCTGAGCGTCCCGCCATGGTAAGGTTTGGAGTGGGTGAGAGGTGTGTGTCTCTTCTCCAGTCGGGGGAAGGGTGACTGTGAGAGTTAGAGGTCAGCAGTGCTGGCACGTTAGAGGCAGCCTCTCAGTTCAATATGGAAGGAGAACATTGGAGAAATTCCCATAAAACTGTCAGTGTCCAGAACTCGCTCAGAAGTCTTTGTATGCTACCTGGAGGCGCTTGTGCTACTGCTATTCTAGGATGTCTTTACTGTAAATTCCTCTCTTGTTCTTACTCAGCCTTTAATTTATCTTCAGTGATTCATTTTTCCCCAAGCCTTTTGACGTTTTATAATGGTATCAGCATTGCCTCTTAGGTTTTGTCTAATCCCAAATCTCACAGAATCTGTTAATTTTCGTCATGAGACTAGGCCTATTTCTCACACCCTCCCTCCTCCCCCTTGATAGTATCTGGGCTGCTTGATAGTAAGGCCTACGTCTTCTCTGTCATATTTCTTGTTTTCTCTCCTCTCCAGCTCACTCTGGGCAGGTCACCTGTGTTGCTGCCTCTCCCCACAAGGATTCTGTGTTTCTTTCATGCGGTGAGGTGAGATACAATCTTTTTCCCTCCCCACCTTCTAACCACACTCAGACCCTTTAGACCTGCGTCTAGTGTGGAGGGCTTCTGGCCAGCCACTGCTTCTTTGGATGGTGATTTTTCTGTTCCTTCTTCTAGGACAATAGAATTTTACTGTGGGATACCCGCTGTCCCAAGCCAGCATCACAGATGGGTGAGTCCGGGAGCCAGCAGTGGGAGAGTGATACTGGGAACCCACCTGGAAGAGGCTTTCCTTGGCCAGAGTCAGAGGCGAAGCTGCCAGATGCCCAGTCACTGACAGAAAGGACACAATCGCTTTCTTTCCCACTGAGACTCATTTTGTGCAGTGGGTCCCAAGAGGAAGGGCTGGTCCCTGAGGGATGAGGGGTGATTTACTTTACATTTCCTGGATGGGTGAATAAAGGGGCCAGAGTTGTTACCTTCATGCTTTATGTTGAAACTTACCTGTGACTCATGTCTGGAAAGGGCATGAGGCTGATGGGTAGATGTAGGTTGTGAGGGTCAAGAATGAGGACAGTGTTTCTTTGTTTTCTCATGGTAGTCCAGACTTCTGGGGTTGCTTGTCCTGGCGATAGAGGGGTTTATAGAAGACTGTCCAAGCCCCAGACTAATGGCCGAGTGTTGGGTCAAACAAATACTAAGTAGTTTTGTAGGTCAGGAGTCTGGCACAGGTCTCACAAGGCTAAAAATCGAGGTGTTGGCAGGGCTGGGTTCCTTTCCAGAAGGTTTCAGGAGGAATCTACTTGGAGCTCATTGAAGCTGGAGGCAGAATTCAGTTCCTAATGGCAGTAGGACTGAGGGCCCCATTTTCTCAACGGCTATCAGTGGAGGACTGTTGCCAGCTACTAAAGGCTGCCTGTATTCCTTAGCTCACAGCCCTCTTCCTCTGTTTTCAAAGCCAGCAATGTTGGATCAAGTCCCTCTACACTGACTCTCTCTCTCCTGCCTTTTCTTCCATCATTCTCTCTCTCTGACCAAAAATAAACTCAAAATGGATTAAAGACCTACATGTAAGGCCAGACACTATAAAACTCCTAGAGGAAAACATAGGCAGAACACTCTATGACATCCATCAAAGCAAGATCCTTTTTGACCCACCTCCTAGAATCATGGAAATAAAATCAAGAATAAACAAATGGGACCTCATGAAACTTAAAAGCTTTTGCACAGCGAAAGAAACCATAAACAAGACTAGAAGGCAGCCCTCAGAATGGGAAAAAATAGTTGCCAACGAAACAACGGACAAAGAATTGACCTCCAAAATATACAAGCAGCTCATGCAGCTTAATACCAAAAAAGCAAATAATCCAATTCACAAATGGGCGGAAAGACCTAAATAGACATTTCTCCAAAGAAGACATACAGATGGCCAACAAACACATGAAAAGATGCTCAACATCACTCATCATCAGAGAAATGCAAGTCAAAGCCACAGTGAGGCATCACCTCACACCGGTCAGAATGGCCATCATCACAAAATCTAGGAACAAGAAATGCTAGAGAGGGTGTGGAGAAAAGGGAACTCTCCTGCACTGTTGGTGGGAATGTAAGCTGGTACAGCCACTATGGAAAATAGTTTGGAGGTTCCTTCAAAAACTACAAATAGAACTACCATATGATCCAGTAATCCCACTACTGGGCATATACTCAGAGAAAACCATAATCCCAAAAGAAACATGTACCATAATGTTTATTGCAGCACTATTTACAATAGCCAGGACATGGAGGCAACCTAAATGCCCATCAACAAATGAATGGATAAAGAAGATGTGGCATATATATACAATGGAATATTACTCAGCTATAAAAAGGGATGAGATGGAGCTATATGTAATGAGGTGGCTAGAGCTAGAGTCTGTCATACAGAGTGAAGTAAGACAGAAAGAGAAAGACAAATATTGTATGCTAATTCACATATACGGAATCTAAAAATGGTACTGATGAACTTAGTGACAAGACAAGAACAAGGACACAGATGCAGAGAATGGACTGGAGAACTCGAGGTTTGAGGGGGCAGGGGGTGTAGGGGAAGCTGGGAGGAAGTGAGAGAGTAGCATAGACTTATATATACTACCAACTGTAAAACAGATAGCCGGGGGGGTGGGCGGGGGGGAAGAATGAGGACAGGACTGCTTTAGCAGGGCTTGGGAAACTGAATATAGGTGCTCCTGGGATTTAGAGTTTCTTCACCTGAGAGGCTTCTTTTCAGACCTGGTCTTGTTCCAGACATCTCTTTTCCCCTTGGCAGGCTGCAGTGCCTCTGGCTACCTTCCTGCCTCCCTGGCTTGGCATCCGCAGCAGAGTGAAGTCTTTGTCTTTGGTAAGGCAGCATGTCGAACTCTGTTGACTCTGGGAGCGGGAGGATGAGCGAGAGCTGACTCCATAATTCAAGGCTCTAGCAGCTCAGTCTCATCAGCACACTTGGGCACCAGGTGATACTGATGGAGGGGGTGGGAAGGTGGGATGATCCAAAAGTGGTTTTAGTTTAGCTTTGGAGGACATGATGACTTTTGTCTTAGTAGATTTGACTCCTGATTGTTTGCTGTGGCTGTTGTATTCTGGGCATTGCTAGGAGTCAGTGGGCTACATAGCAAGTGAATTGCTACATAGGGAATCCTGTTGTATAGCAGGGATAGTTGTGTTAACGTGGTGATGCGGCTGTGTATATGGTGACCAGTTTGTGGTTAACATAACAACGATGTCATCCATTAATTTAATTTTCACAGCCCCCAAATGACTAATTATTCCTGCTTTACTGATGCTCAGAGTGGTTAACCTGTTCAAGATTGAGGACCTAGCATTCAGTTCCAGATCTGGCTGAGTCTAAAAACCCATGCTCTTAACCTCTGTGACATACTCCCTCTTTCCTTCAGGTGATGAGAATGGAACCATCTCCCTTGTGGACACCAAGAGTGCAAGCTGTGCCCTCAGCTCAGCTGTGCACTCCCAGTGTGTCACTGGGCTTGTGTTTTCCCCACACAGGTACTGTCCTTTGTCGTCAAGGGCCTGGTGGGTATGAATGGGAACAGTGAGGGGGGGATGCTTGTGTTGGCATAGCATTAGCTGATTGGGTAGTTCCTTAAAGCGGGCACTATTATAGCTGAGGTTTTAGAATGGGAAAGATCTCTTAAGACTCTAGTCTGCTTTTTTGGGGGGGTTGTATGGTCTCTGATTGCAAATGGCTAAAATATGATCTTGTTCCTGCCCAACACCCAGAATGATTAATATTTGGGCTTCTAGGGCTGTGTGGTTGGAAAGCCTGTGTTTCTGGATCATTGCTGAGGGACCAGGTGGGATGGTTAGTTTGTCAGGATGGCTGTCAATCCTGGCTTTCCTCCATTTCCTTTTGGAACTTATACCATAGATTTGAGTGGTAGCCAGACCTTAACCCAAAGTGGGGATCAGGCCATCTTTTCTGATTTTTTAGAGTGTGGTTTGAGGGCTGCCTGGTCAAGTTTTGTCTTTTTTTTATTATTATTTTTTTTTTGGCACACGGGCTTAGTTGCTCCGCGGCACGTGGGATCTTCCTAGAGCAGGGATCGAACTCATGTCCTCCGCATTGGCAGGCAGACTCCCAACCACTGCACCACCTAGGAAGCCCAGGTTTTGTCTTGAGACCTATGGGTATTATGTTTCCTAACCCTCTCCTTTTCTCCTAGTACTCCCTTCCTGGCCTCGGTCAGTGAAGACTGCTCACTTGCTGTGCTGGACTCAGGCCTTTCCGAGGTGTAAGTGTGACATGTAACCCTGGGATCAGGAATCAGGAAGGGGAGCAACAGGTGGCTGGGTCCTTTTTCTCTTTGGAAAAGTGGGTTGTCTCTTTCAAGGAGACTTGGTGTTGGAAGCAGGCTGACTGTTGGCTGTCTCCCTGTTACGGGGGCTCACAGCCAGCTCTGTCCCTGGTAGAGGAGGAATGGTGGTGGGTGGGATTTCTGAGCCTGGCATTCCAGCTGTCTCCCTGAAAGCGACAGTCTACCCTTTTCACACAAAGAACCACATGTAGGAAATGCAACTTGCTATAGGGTGAAAGGCACCAGACAGAAAATCTGATTGTACTTCTTTCTTTGCCATGAGATGCTATCTGATACTGGCTCATATCACCACCCTTGCTCTAGCTATCATTTCTTCTATGAAAATAGAGCACTGGATTGGATGATGAAGTCTTCTGTGGGTAACTAGGCCATATATATGGTGCCCTGGGTGTGTTGGGTCTCTTCTTTCCATTTCTCCTTTTTCTTCTTGTTTTTTATTGTGCCCACACTTTCCTTTGTTCTCTTGTAGGTTTAGAAGCCGAGCCCACAGAGACTTTGTGAGAGATGCTACTTGGTCCCCGCTCAATCACTCCCTTCTAACCACAGTGGGCTGGGACCATCAAGTCATCCACCACATCGTGCCCACAGAACCTCTCCCAGAGCCTGGACCTAAGAGTGTTGCCGAGTAGATTGGATTTCAGACAAAAAGCAAATCCCCCATGAGTATCCACTCCCTTTGTCCCTGCCCTCTCAGTTTGTGAGACAGCACAGGAGCCTTTTACAGCATGTTGGTATGCCGGATCTGTGCAGTTAATAGGCATTGTCTCACAGCCTGGGGTAGGCTGGATGCTGGGGTCCTGTAGTCAGGGAAGAAAAACTTCCTTGAACGTGGATATGTGTGTGTCTGAGTGTGTGTGTAGATACATAGTTTTTGTTGATGGGGGGAATAAAATGTCCATCCCACATCTTTCCCAAGGCCTAGTCCCCATCTCCATCCCCAGCCCCCAAAGTTAATGATAGGTTTTTATGCTTCCCATGTAGCTTTGCATGAGGAATTGGCCATGTCTGGATGAGGTGTGGAATGTGGGCATCCCTGGATTTTTGGAAGCAGCTCACAGAGATAGGAGCAACTGTATTTTTTTATAGAGCTTAATTCACCTTTATCATGGGCTGTGCTGCCATTCGTATCCAGCCCAGCTCACCTTGGAGGAAGAGCCAGGACCTTCACCACAGTTTTGCACATCCCCTTGTTATTAAACTGGGCCAGAAGTCCAGTTTCTGGCTGAATAAGAAGTTTGGCTGGTACCTGTGTAATGCCCCCACCCCACCCCCATGGAGTTGTGTGTGTGAGAGTTGAGTGTATTTCTGTCATAGATGCCATAGAAGAGTTTTAGGATGGAGAGCTTAAGGGCATTTCAGTTAAAAACTGACACAAATGTGCATAGGAATGTCTGCCACTTTCCCACCTGAAAACAGCCTGGGGCCTGACCTTTTTTGCCTCTGGGTCCATACCTCTGAATATAGGAAGCCTGAATGCTATTTTGGGGGACTCTGAAGATTTTAGATACAGCATCAGAGAAAGAATCGGAAGTACTGGTCAGTGAAATAAAAATTTGGTTCATTGTTGGCTTGTCTTTTGAAGCGTGTGCGTCATGTGCAGTTAGACGTGCCGCTTATGTTGAGTCATCAGGGTATCTATCTAATAGCCCATTCCTTTTTTGTGTGCTTCCCCATCCCCCCGGAATAGTTAGTTGGAACTTAAGGTAAATATTTGGTTACTCGGTTGGTGGCTACTGCCACTTAGAAGTTATGGATAAATTGTTGATTGCATTGAAACTAAATTAAATCAGTTACGTACTTTTGTGCTTTGCAAGTTTTGTTTAGCTAAAATCTCATGAAACTGGTGCAGTTTCATGGGCAAAACATTTGTAAGTAAAGATTCTGTGTTTCACCCTTGCTGAGCATGAGCTCTGTTCTCACAATTACCCTGGAGTAAAAACATGGGAATTTGTTGTCAGTGATCTACCTGTCGGGTTTGGGGGAGGTGGGAATGAAGCCTTCACTGTTCTTAAGTGTAACTCCTTAGGAGGTAATACGGTGTGTTGGTAGAAACACTTAAGTTCTTCCCAGAGGCAAAAAGCTTAAAATTTGTGATCACTTAGAGAAAGTAAGGTAGGGTAAGGTGGGTAGGAATTAAATTTGCATAGGCCTGTTCCTCATGTACATAAGAACGGTAGAGAGAAAACTCAGTGAAAGACGTAAAGAATCCAAGGAAGTGAATGTAATGTGTCAAGGCGGTTAAAGTGATATCAAGGAGAAAAACCTAGAGTTTGAAGAACCACGTTACTTAATGTAAAAAATATTATTTAGATTCAGATAGATCTGTGCTAATGCAAGTAATTCCATCTATGATCGTCACCAAGATGTTTGCAAACATAAAGTCACAGCAGGAATGACCATTGCAGTTTTGATTGAATGTATCTGTTACTGTGAGAAAGATGAGTCAAGATAGAATGTGACCTCGCAATAATCAGAAATGTAGTATCACATGTAGGGTTATTCAGTAGTCCTTGACTTGAGAGTAGTTTTAGTAGAGTGAGCACAGATTTGTTGATAGGTGGAAATGGGCTTGTTTTATTTTCTTTGTTTAAAACCATGCAAGCATGTAGTTTGCGTTTAATTTCACAGTTTCACATGTCTGAACACTGGGAATAAATGTTTTCCTCTATCTTCATTGTTCTTACTCCGAAGTCCACTAACCTGACCTACAATATTCCACTGCTGATTCCTGGTGGCTCAGAACAGCAAGCACTTAGGTTGGCTCAGGTACTGTTCCAGGTAACTCCAGACATCGGGCTGGTTCTCCAGGATCTGGTCGTTAATTACCAGCTATACAGGCATTACCTGCTGATTCACAGTTGCATTAAGACAGCAAAATCACCCAAGCTCTGACTGCTCTGGGCTCCCAGCCATGTTTCCTCTGGACGACGTGATTGAGCAGGAGATTGGGTGGGTGGGTGTGGGAGGGTCCCTGTAGTTTATTTTTTAACCACTCAGTTACAGACGGCTCCAAAACTTTCTTGCCACATCTAGACTTGAGAGTAAACGGCTCTGATTTGTAAAATGCAGATCTTGTTGCATGTGGACAGCATGAGCAACGTGCTTTCATATTCTTTGTACTTCCATAGTTGCTTAACTATCTACAAACTAAGAACAAGAGGAAAAAAAAAAGTTTATTCCAAACTACTTACATAAGCATTTCTTTCAGTAAGACACACCAAATATTTGTATGCATTCTAGAGAAGTTTTAGGGCATCTAAAGAGAGCCAGCATACATGAAAGAAGCTGAAAGAATTCATACCAAACCACTGTTTGTGGCAAATTTCTTACTGCCAATATCTGGGTCACACTGAACTTTAGAATCACTTGTGCAGGAAATTTTGCTTGGCAAAAGGGTAAGGAAGCTCTAGTCTCAATTTTGAGTTAATTAAAATCTCAGCATCAGCAGTCTATATAGCTTGGTTTTGGAAAAGTAAAGTAAGCAGACCTGTTTTGAGCCCCAAACACATTTTCTTATTGAGTTCTCTATCAAAAATGGCCAGTTGTGGAGTTTTTCATCATTACATGGTCATAGGACTAGTACAATCCAGAGAGTGAAGAAGGTGCAAAGATCAGGACAGGAAGTGTTAACTCATTTTAAGTTACAGAGGCATATAAGATACAATCATTGATCCTAAAATCTATCATCTGGAGTAAGGTTTAATGTAGTCCTCAACGTATTCTGGAAACTCTCCTTGTCTTGTAAATGATGCTGTGCTTCTTCAGTATATAATCATCAAAATTCAAAAGATGACTAAGTAAAGGGTTTCACCCCCAAAACAACATCCTTTTAACTTTCTGGTGGGAAAGCCATTGCTACTGGGTGTATGTTTCCTCTGTGAATGTAGACATTTCATTGTCACTGTGATGCTGGGTGTCCGATTCTGGTATATTTCACTTTGGGAGGCACTGCATTACAAACATTAGGAACTTCAGTTTCAAACTAAAATTTTCCACTCCAGTGGTAACGCTTATCTGGAATCTCAGCTGAAAGGAATGAAACTCGTTTGAATCAGAAAATGTACTCTGTATGTACAAGTATATCAGCTTCAAATTCTGCCAGATCTTTAACAAGCAGCTTGTCTCTCACAGAAGCCCTCTGATTAGGTTAGAAACTGGCTGATGTACGGGCCCCTGACCATTATCCAACGTCAGTTTGCCTGGCAGAGTTAGCATTAATGCTACCTTTGACCTCGGCACCTGGAAACACAGGCTCTGGGCCCAGCACCATCCCTGGGCCCCTGTTGCAGTCTCCACTTGACAGGGCCAATGTGGGCCTTATTTAATTTTCTTAAGTTGTTTTTTAAAAAAACGTGGTAAAATATAAAATTTACCATTTTAACCATTTTATAAGCGTACAATTCACTGGCATTAAGTACATTCACATTGTTGTGCAACCACCATCCATCATCCCAAGTTGATACTTTGTACTCATCAAACAATAACTCCTCCCAGACCTTGGCAACCACCGTTCTACTTTAGGGTCTGTGAATTTGACTGTACTAGGTACCTCACATGAGTGGATCATACAGTATTTGTCCTAAGTGTCCGGCTTATTTGATTTCATAAGGTGTTGACTTGCACCTCAAAGTGTGGTGCATGGACCAGCAGCACTGGCATCACCTGGAGCTTGTTAGAAGGGCAGAATGTTCAGACCTCCTAAATCAGAAGTTACATTTTCAGAACTTCCCCAGGGACTCATGCCTGTTAAAGTTTGAGAAGCACTGGTTTTGATTACCTACTGAGAATTCTAGATGGGTCAGGAACCAGGCCGGGAAGTCACCAGCCATTCGAGAGTGAGCAGCTGTGGTGTATTGGAAGCTTTCGGGCACTGCGGTGTGTGGTAGTGAGCAGGACAGACGTGGGCAGCCCAGCCTTCAGCAGCTTAGTCTAGAGAGAGGCAAGGAGGAATCAGCATGTTAGTGCTAGCCAAAAGAAATAAAGATTGCCGGAAATAGAGGGATCGTAGCCGGTCATGGAGAAGTGGTAAATCTTCCCTGATAAAGTGACATTTGGATTGAGTCCTGAAGGTTGAGTGTGGGTTAGCTAATGTTTGAGGCTGGGGAAGTATTCCAGATGGAAGTGGCAGTGTGAGAATCCTGCTGTGGAAGGAGCTTAGAGCTTCCTAGAGAAAGTGGTCACTGCAGCTAGGGTTAAATGGAGGTGGGGGGGGTGCAGGGTAAAAGGAGATGAGGCTAGCTACTGCTGGATGGTGGGTGCTGTGACCCATGATGAGGATCTCAAACAGTGAAGTGACATGTTAGATGTGCTTTTGAAATGTATTCCATCGTGTGCTTTGGAGGGGAGACTATGGAAACTTAAAGGGGATTAGATTTTTTTTTTCTTTTACCTAAGCCACTAGGGTGTAGGCAGCTGAACTAGGCTTGGCCATTTGGCTACTCCCATCTAGGACTTAAATCTGGAGGCGGTGCTGCAAAGATTCAAAGAATGGGTATCTGGCAATGATGAATGAGTGACAGCCCAGTGGCAGCAGCACCAGTCCCAGCAGTGGGACTTTCTACCCAGACTTCCCATGGCAGGACCCTGGCAGTCTTTTTTTTTTTTTTTAATAAATAGTCTTTCTTGGATCCTGACTGTGTTTTAAGATTGATTTCTTGATGTTGAGTTGTATGAGCTGTTTGTAAATTTTGGAAATTAACTTCTTATTGGTCATATCATTTGCATATCATTTCTCCCATTCAGTAAGATGTCCTTTCATTTTGCTAGTGGTTTCCTTTGCTGTGCAAAAGCTTTTAAATTTGATTAAGTCCCCTTTGTTTATTTTTGCTTTTACTTATTTTGCCAAGAGACAGGTCTAAAAAAATATTGCTATTTATGTCAGAGAGTGTTCTGCCTATGTTCTCTTCTAGGATGTTTATGGTTTCAGGTCTCACATTTAGGTGTTTAATCCATTTTGAGTTTATTTTTGTATGTGGTGTTAGAAAATGTTCTAACTTCATTCTTTTACATGTAGCTGCCCAGTTTTCCCAGCACCACTTATTGAAGAGACTGTCTTTTCTCCATTGTATATTCTTGCCTTCTTTGTCATAGATTAATTGACAATAAGTTTGTGGGTTTATTTCTGGACTCTCTATCCTGTTCCATTGATCTATGTGTCTGTTTTTGTGCCAGTACTATACAGTTTTGATTAACATAGCTTTGTAGTATGGTCGGAAGTCAGGGAGTGTGATACCTCCAGCTTAGTTCTTTTTTCTCAAGATTGCTTTGGCCGTTTGGGGTCATTTGTGGTTCCATTTAAATTTTAGGATTACTTGTTTTTAGTTCTGTGAAAAATATCATTGGTATTTTGATAGGTATGCATTAAATCTGTAGATTACTTTGGGTAGTATGGATATTTTAACAATATTAATTCTTCCAATCCAAGAACATGTGATATCTTTCCATTTCTTTGTATCATTTTCAGATTCCTTCATCGGTGTTTTATAGTTTTCAGAGTATATGTCTTTCACATCCCTGGTTAAGTTTATTCCTAGATATTTTATTATTTTTGATGTGCTTGTAAGTGGGATTGTTCCCTTAATTTCTCTTTCTCATAGTTCTTTATTACAAACAAAGAACCCAATTAAAAAATGGGCAGAAGGCCTGAATAGACATTTTTACAAAGAAGATATGTAGATGGCCAACAGGCTCATGAAAAACTTCTCAACATCACTAATCAGCAGAGAAATGCAAATCAAAACCACGTTGAGATACCACCTCATACCTGTCAGAATGGCTATCACCAAAAAGTCTACAAATAACAAATGTTGGTGAGGGTGTGGAGGAAAGGGAACCCTAGTGAGATTGTCAATTGATGCAGCCACTGTGGAAAACAGTACGCAGGTTTCTAAAAAACTAAAAATAGAACTACGATATGATCCAGCAATTCCATTCCTGGGTATGTATCTGAAGAAAACAGAAACACTAATTTGAGAAGAATCTTGCCCCCTAAAGATCATAGCAGCATTGTTTATAATAGCCGTGATGTGGAAGCAACCTAAGTGTCCATCAACAGATGAATGGATAAAGAAGATGTGATGTACATACGTACAATGGAATGTTAGCCATAAAATAAAAATTCTGCCAGTTACAACAATGTGGATGGACCTAGAGAGTATTATGCATAGTGAAAAAAGTCAGACAGATAAAAACAAATACTCTGTGTTATCACTTATATGTGGAATCTAAAAAATAAAACGAATGTGTATAACAAAACAGAAACAGACTTTCAGATATAAAGAACAAACTAGTGGTTACCAGTGCAGAGGAGGAAGGGAGGGAGGGGTGAGACAGGGGTATGGGATTAACAGACACAAAATACTATGTATAAAATAATCAACAGGGATATATTGTACAGCACAGGGACATATAGCCATTCTTTTGTAGTAACTTTGAATGGAGTTTATAAAAATATTGAATCACTGTGTTGTACACCTGAAACTAATATAATATTATAAATCAACTGTACCTCAGTTAAAAAAGAAAGGCTGATTATGTAACTTGCGCATTGATTCTAAGTTGCCTTGCAGGCTTTCCTTTGAATTCCTGTTTTGACTGATTGTGCCAGAGTTGGTGTCTGTTGTTTGCAACCCCGTCACCCTGGCAATTACTGTCTTGGTCAGTGGGGAAAATGCTGCATGTCCTGTGAGGCTGGAAGTGAACTAGAAGCTGTTGTCAGAGGTATGGGAATCTTCCTGTGAGGTCACCACGTTATCAGGAATAACAGCCCCTCATCATTGGTTTCTCTGAAGGGTATTTTCTTTCTTGTTCTGACCCTGCTCTGCTGACTCCACCCTCTCTTCCTCAAGAGTCTTTCTGGGTACCATCCACACTGATCTGCCACCATAGAGGCTGCGCAGCTGCACATTACATATACTTTAATAACAGTGTAGCTGGTGCAGTTGGCTCTCTAGTAACTATTCTCCCTCCTTCCTCCATCTTTACTAACAGGACTTTGATTTTGTTCAGGTGCGGGTGGCCGTGTCCTTTAGAAAAGCACATCAAGAACCTGGGTCCTGGGTGATTGTGCTGAACACCTGAATTAAGCAGTGCTGATTAAGCCACCTCTTCTGGATTTCTTTTAATGTGAGTTCATAAGTTTTCATTCTGGTTAAATTGCTTCTAGTTGAGTTGTCTGTTGCACCTAACAAATGCAGATAGTTAATAGTGCATTATATTTTTGAGTACTTAGGCTTTAATTGCTATTTAAAGTAATACTTTTAATCATCTGAACACTCTGAAAGATGATTATTGCTATTTTTGTTATATTCATTCATTTAAAAAATTTTTTTAGATTCCATATGTAAGTGAAAACATACAGTATTAGTCTTTCTTTGTCTGACTTCACTAAGCATAATACCCTCTGGGTCCATCCATATTGTTGCAGATGGCAACATTTCATTCTTTTTTATGGCAGGGTAACATTCCATTTTACATATACACATCCATTTCTTTATCCATTCATCTGTTGATGGACACTTAGGTTGTTTCCAAATCATGGCTATTGTAAATAATGCTGCTATGAACATTGAGGTGCATGTATTTTTGTCAAATTAGTGTTTTCATTTTCTTTAGATATATTCCCAGGAGTGGATTTGCCAGATCATATTGGTAGTTCTTTTTTTAAAAATTTTGTGAAGAACTTCCATACTGTTTTTCATGGTGGCTGTACTAATTTACATTCCCACCAAAAGTGTAGTAGGGTTCCCTTTTCTCCATATCCTTGCCAACATTTATTATTATTATCTTTTTGGTGATGGCCATTCTGACAGGTATGAGGTGATACCTCATTGTGGTTTTGATTTGCATTTCCCTCATGATCAGCAATATTAAGCATGTTTTCACGTGACTGTTGGCCATCTGTATATCTTCTTTGGAAAAATGTCTATTGAGGTCTTCACCTATTTTTTAATTGAGTTGTTTGTTTTTCGATATTGAGTTGTCTGAGCTTTTTGTATATTTGGGAATTTACTCCCTGGTCTCAGACATATCATTTGCAAATCTCTCTCCCATTCAGTAGGTTGTCATGGAGCAACATGATCCAAGATTATGTGGTCGATCAGTCAGGGTCCCAAGGGAAACAGTACATTCAAATTAAGATGATTTTAGGAGGGCTTATTTACAGAGAGACTAACTACAGAGTTTTGGGAGTGGTTTAGGGGAATCATAGAGCTAGTGCAAGAAGCCAGGGCTAGAACAGTGGAGTTGTTACAGGGAGAGGTTACCTGGAACTAGAGGAAGAGATAGTCACACAGAGCAGTCTTCCTTGAGAGGAGAAGCGAACCTGGAGGGATATAGTCATCTTGATGTGACATCACAGGGAGTAGTCCAGGAGAATAAACATCCTGACCTCACCCTCCTTCTTCTCTCCACTATTCTATCCGGCAGAGCCCACTGAGCTATTGGATGTAGTCCAAACAGACTAACTTGCAGGGGCAGAGAGCAGGTGGAGAAGAATGGGGAGGTAGAGGGACAATTGGACAAATGGTCCACCCTGTTTGTTCCCTAGTGTCCTCTCTTGTTTGAAATGCAGGTAAAATTTCATGTCCTCAATACAAGAGATGCCCAAAGTTCCATCAGCTATTTACCATCATGGGATGATGTTCATTTGTTCATACTGTCACCTGAAACGTAAACAATTAGCCATCATTAGTGCTGTCATATAAAGTAACAGGAGGGAAATGGGAAGATGAAAACAAGTAATGTAAAACATAGCTGTTACAATCCCTCCTTCTATAACTGGACACAGTGCCCATTGCCTCTTTCTGAGCCAGATTGTGCTGCTTGGCTGTGCTTTTTCATAGCTCATTCATCCCAAAGGCAGACCATTTAATTGCTGGTTCTGGGGCTACAAAGAGAAATCAATCATGTATCCTCATGAAAAGAGCTCACTTTGCAATAGAAGAAATAGTTATTTAATTTTAAATTTAGGGTAATAAGGGGTACATAGATACCTGATTTCTGGTTTGTGATGGAATTTTAAGAGCAAGAACAAGAACAACAATGAAAGCAACTCTGCTTTAACCAGAGTTTTTCACCCTTGGGATGATTAATTCTCAATACTGGATGATTCTTTGCTGTGGGAGATGGGGGGAGCTGTCTTGTGCGTTGTAGAATGTTCAGCAGCATCCCTGGCTTCTGCCCACCTGGTACTAGTAGCACCCCTGCCTCCATTGTGACAACCAAAAATGTCTTCAGACATTGCCAAGTGTCCTGTGTGGGGCAAATTATTGCCCAATGGAAAACCACTGGCTTAAAAGGTAAAGAAAGAGGCCATTGCATGGATGTAGAGTAACGTATTTATCTGTCTTCATATAATGGTCATTTAGTCAGTTGGGATTTCCCTTTTGTTTTGTTTGTTTTTTTGCTGTTACAAATAAATCTGCAGTGAACATACTTTCTTTGTGTACTTGGGCAAATATGTCTGCATGGCAAATTTCTAAAAGTGAAGTTGCTAGGTTATAGTCTCTTCTACACACAGAGTCTTTTCCCAGTATTAAATATTGGGAAACCATGCTCTAGTGTATCCCCTTCATTTTAGAGTTGTAGTAAGGCTCTTTCAAGTTTGCACTGATCTGTAGTCAACACTCTTTGTGTTCTTATATATTCAACCAATTGTTTTTGTTCAAGTTATACTTCTCCAATTCTTCCACAGGAGAATCATGAAAAATTTGGTCAACCCAAAGCCCTTCACATCTGTGATCTTGCCTTCATCCAGTTGAGTGTTGTAGAATATGGGAGGGGTTGTGCTGCAGTGGGGATTTCTTCAGCGAGCCAACTAAAAGACATTTGTACATGCCTTTTCTCATTTCGTGAGAACAGGCTAAGCCTAGGAAGGAGTGTTTTCTAAGTATCTGGGTGGGTGTGTAAAAATACAAAGCAATGGTTGTACATTTGACAGCAAGAACTCAAGGAGGGGGATTGAGAGGGAACAGAGTGACATGGCACACCGATTCTCAACGTGACCCTCACTCAGCCTTTCATTATCCATCATCTCCTACACATGGAGTCTTGGTTGCCAACTCTTTGGCACAGTCATCCCTGAATGAAGCAGAGGTCACTCCCAGGCCTCCATTGTTATATCTTGCTGTTCTTCTCAGCATCATCAGTCACTTCTGAATGTACAGAACAGGTGGGTCTGGGATCCAGCCTTGTCCACTGCAGGAGACTAAGAGTCCAGAACACTGAGCCAGGTGCAGATGAAGGAGGTTCAGTTGGCAGGCAGATTAGGCTCTGTGATGGGTACAGCATTAACAGCTAGTGTCCCCCCGGCAGGAGTCTGCATGGAAGGGCACAAACCTCGTGGAACATCTCAGTGATGTGGTATCTGGGAGCAGGAGGTGGGGTGAGGGGAGGCTCAGAAGCAGAGAGAAGCAGGCATTCACATCAGGGTGGTCTTAAAACACAGGCAGTAAGGCACCAGAAGCCTGGCAAGAATGAGTCAGGACGCAGGTCCTAGGAACCAACTGTGATGCCTACAATTTATAAACTAGGAGGAGAAATCAAAGTGGGGACCCAGAAACAATTTAGGGCCCATTGGCTAGGAACTGGGAAACAAGTAAGAGCTTGGTCATTAGCGCTGGAAACCACACCAGGGTAATCTGACCAACGGTGTGAGATGTTGCCAACCTGATCCAGCGTTGCATTCAGGAGGCTTAAGTATCTCCTGATTCTAGTTAATATTAGTGCAAGGTACAGAGGGTGGCATTGAACATGCAGTTGGGACCCAATGACAGTGCAGAGCGAGACTTGGATCTCAAGGTTGTTTGGAAACAAAACGCATGTGTTTTCCACTGTACTCGTCCAAGAAATACAAGAGAGAGACACACACTAGCTCTGGGGGGTGTGGTCCATGTGTTCACTAGACTAGAAGCTCTTTGAGCAGAAACTGTGTCTTCATCACCACATACCTAGGGTGCCTATTAGGGCCTGGCCTGTGCTCAATGAATATTCATTGAATACGTAAAGGAAGGCAAAGAGGAATGAACAAATGGAGACACAGCCTCTGTTGGGTGGGGTATTCTCTCAGGCTATCCCAAGTTTCAGTGAGATATCCTCGCCCTAGACATTCTATACCACTTATTGTTTTCATTGCATGGTATCCAAGCAACCTGCTGATACAAATTAAACTTTCCTAGTTTCTTCATATCAGAAATGAAGTGAGTTCAACTACTAATCATTGTTATTTCCTAGTGTCATTTATTATACTGACGTCTGGTTAGTACCTCAGTGGCGTGTGGATTAGGTGAGCAGTGTGAGTCTCGAGAGGATGGGCAGAGTGGATACACTGGGAACATCCAGTTTCTGGTCCCTATGACTGAGGTTCAGATCCTGAAATGTGGGACCTACTCATGGCCTGAGAGCCTCGGTAGCAGAAAAGAAAACTGATGGATCATGAAAACATTGGAGCAGAGACCTATGTTATTTATCCTTCATATTATTGTTTTATTTTTAAAAATTGGCTGCCAGGTGTCCAGAATTGGATTTATCTTATTCCTTAGGCTCCTGACACCTGTCATGGCAGTGTCACCATTGACTCACACACTGGCTGCGACATTGCTGACTCACAAAAATTCAGAGTTTTGTCTTCTCTTGAGAAATTGAAGAATCCTCCCAAAGATTAGTTCTATTTCACAGCAACGCAAAAGTTAGTGGCTATTCAGAGTGCAGTCCCTGTTCATACCAATCTCTGCTGTCTCCTGACCAAGAGGCTTCATATTAGTTGAAGTGTATCACTGGGCTTGAACTGTTATTCTTCTAGTCAAGTGGAAAGTGAACTATGCTACTGTGTCCACTTCACCCATTGACATTATCTGCCTGTCAGGATTTGAGTTTGAGAACCCTGCTCTGGGGGGAAACACTTGTGGGATCTCTAATAACTGCTACCATTCACTGAGACCTTACTATATGCAAAGCACTGAACTAATGTTTTTTCATACATTCTTTTTAATTCACATAAAACCCTATGAGGTGGGTCTTCCCTGGTGGCACAGTGGTTAAGAATCCGCCTGCCAATGCAGGGGACACGAGTTTGATCCCTGGCCCGGGAAGACCCTGCATACCTCAGAGCAACTAAACCCATGTGCACAACTACTGAGCCTGTGCTCTAGAGCCTGCAAGTCACAACTACTGAGGCCATGTGCCGCAACTAAGGAAGCCCACACGCCTTAAAGCCTGTGCTCTGCAACAAGAGAAGCCACCGCACTGAGAAGGTGGTGCACCACAATGAAGAGTAGCCCCTGCTCTCTTAACTAGAGAAAAGCCCGCCCACAGCAACAAAGACCCAATGCAACCAATAAACACATTAATTAACAAACAAACAAACAAACAAACAAAACCCTGTGAAGTAAGCTCAAGTGTTATCTCCAATTTACAAGTGTGGAAGCTGAAGCTCAAAGAGCTAAATAGCTGGCCCAGGATGATAAAACTTCTAATTTTTGACACTGAGATTCAAATTTTGGCCTGCCTGAGTCCATAGCTGGGGCTTTTTAACTTTACATTACACTGCTTTTCTAACCACTAATCTTAGAACAATAGAATTACTGCTGCCCTTCAGTGTTTCGTCTTCGTACTCAGTCCATGTGGGGCTGAATTCCAGGAAGAGGGGCTGAGCCCTGCCCTGCCCTCGCCAGGGCCCATGGTGGACACCCACTCTGTGCCAGTGTCAGAGTTGCTTTGTTGGATCTGAGAGCTGTGGCTCTGCTGGGCAGGAGGACAGAGAATGATGGGGTCACTGTGACTCTGGGGCAGCTGCCCATTAATCACTGTCCCTGGTTTTGTGTGTGTGTGTGTGTGTGTGTGTGTGTGTGTGTGTGTGTGTGTAGCTGGACTGTCCTGGTGCTGTCCCAAGGTTGTACCTGGGGAAGCTCATATAAAGGGGTTCCAGCTCTAGGCTTGCAGCTCTCAGACCACGGAGATGGGGAAACTGTTGCTGTGGGTTGGTGAGTGTGGTGGGTCCCGGCCCCACAATGTCTCTTAGTCTCTCTGATTCCTAGGAAGCATCCTGGGACTCGGGGGCTAGATTAGGTAGAGGTGGGACAGAACACAGTGAAGGGCCAGAGGGTCTCAGGGAGGAGTGATCAGAGCAGTGGTTCTCAACCGTGGCTGCGCATTAGACATTTTTATACCTGGCTTCCACCTTGGACCCATTCATTCAGAAGCTTTGGGGGAGGAGCCGGGATATCACTCAATTAGCCTCCAGGGTTGAGAACCACTGGCCTAGAGCTTTTTCTGGGACTTCTAAATGTCATGGTTGCCCCTGTGCAAAGCATGTGTGTATACACGTGGTGTTGATTGGAGTGCAAAGGGGCGTAGATAGTTCTGGCTTCACCTGCTCAGTGTAGAGAAGAAGAGAGGGACGCGTGTGTGTGTTTCCATTTGTGTGAGTTGGTGGGCGCATTCAGACCTGGAGGGTGTGCTGGGGTGTGTCCCTCCCGGTGTGCCTGTGACTCTGCGTGTGATTCCTTCCTTTGTCTCCTACAGGGCTGGTTCTTGTGCTGAAACACCACAATGGTAAGGAAAGCAGAGCCAGGGAGAGGGTCCAGCTGAGAAGTGCTCCACGTGGAGTGTCCCCTGCAGCCCCGCCCTGCCCTGGCTCCGTGTCGGGGATCATTGACCCAATGCGGTTCAGCAGAGGAGTTTCAGTCGCCTGCTGTTCAGTCACTCTCCGGGCCGGATCCGGATTGGAGGATCCGTTCTGACCAGGGTTTCACAGGGCGTTCCTTCCCCCCGGGGACCCCAGCAGTGGGGGAGGGACCTGGCCTCAGTGTAGCTTTGGGGGGTGCGTGTGGGGGGTATTACAGTGGCCTGGCCTCTCGGGCTATGTCCACGCTCCCCTGTGGAAACTGAGCTCCATCCCCACCTTGGTTTCTGCCAACAAATGCCTGCTCTCCCCTGCCAGGTGCTGCCCACAAACTGGTGTGTTATTTCACCAACTGGGCATTTAGTCGTCCCAGCCCTGCCTCCATCCTGCCCCGGGACCTGGACCCCTTTCTCTGCACCCACCTGGTATTTGCCTTTGCCTCGATGAACGACAATCAGATCATTGCTAAGGACCCCCAGGATGAGGAAATCCTCTACCCAGAGTTCAACCAGCTCAAGGAGAGGTGTGTTCACTTTGGATGTGGGGCTTGTAGTTTACAAATGGAAGAGAATTAAGCCTTTTCTCATGTTAGTCGCCAATTTTCCTCTGATTCTCGAGTCCTCACCTCCCATCCAGGAGCATCCCTGCCTTGGGAGCTCCCCGTTGGTCAGCACTCTGAGCTCGTCCTTGCCTCCTTGCCCTTGTGGCTGCTGTTGCTCCTGCTTGGAATGCGCTCCTGTCTCTTCTCTGCCTGGCATCTCCCAACTCACTCTTCAAGCCTAATTGTTGAGGGTTCTATGTATTAATGCTGTTGAAGTGCTTCAGAGAGAGCTGCGATCACAGATGCGTCATAATTGCTAGTGTTTCTATTACCTTTTTTCACCTGCAGATGTGCCCCTAAGGGAAGGGCCAGTGTCTGTGATGTCTTTGTACACCAGTGGCTGGGTCAGTGCCCAGGAGGGAGCTGGTGCTCACTATTCCTCTCCCCAGGACTCCTGGGCTCTTCTGTCTGGGGGGCGGTCTGTCACTGCATGCATGGTTATAGAAGGGTGGGAAAATCCATAGATTGCAGCCTCCGAGCGGAGAGCAGGGAGCTTGCCCATCTGTTTACTACAGTATCTCAGGCACTTGAAGCAGTCTGTGGCACTTAATAATTGCTTAAAAAACACTTGTTGACTAAGAAAGCGAGTGAAGAGAAATTTTAGGCTGCTTTTGCTTTTCCTTTTCGTGGGAATGTCATGTGAGTGGGGAGTGTGGGGGAGCTTTGGGCAGCCTGCGTGTTCGTGGGTGTGATAACCTGGTTGTTCTTTCTCTTTTCCTTGTTGCCTTCCTGGGCTCTGCTCCTTTCTTCCTCAGGGTCTTCCTTAGGTTCCTCCAACTGCCTCCCCCTTTCCATCCTCGTCCTCCCTTCCTCCCTACTTCCCGCTGTTAACCCAAAGGAATGAGTGAGAACCCAGCTCACTGACTCTGTCTTGCGTCACAGGAACAGGGAGCTGAAAACACTGCTGTCCATCGGAGGGTGGAACTTTGGCACATCGAGGTGAGACTGTGCTGTCAGATTTTCTCTCTGGGGTGGGGGCGATGTGATAGGGGAGGAGCAGGCAGGGCAGAGGTGAGGACAGAGTGGAGAGCCAGCTGGGCCGTGGGGAGTTACGCGAGTGCAGACACTCCCCCGGTTCTGACCTGGCCCTGGACTCTAGCAGTCCCCGGCCTCTCCTCCACGGTGAGTGAGGGGAGACAGGGCAGGTCCAGGAGGTGGTGATAAAGGGGCTGGTGGAAATGAGGGGCAAAATGGGGCACTCACAGTGGTCCCCTCTGTCCTTCCTAAGAGGCAGGGGTTTTGTCTCAGAGAGGGGAGGAGTCTTGTTCAGGACGTGACCCAGGACCTGGGTTTCCTCGCTTTATAAATGGAGCTAGTGATATCAACCTCAAAGGATGGGAGGAAAAGAAGTAACATAAACAGGGTGCACAGCGGAGCACCTTGGCACATGGTCTTTGTCCAGTGCGTGGTGGCTACTCTCCTTTACCCTTTACCAGGCAGTGTAGAGGTGACAAACTGCCTCGTGTGCTCTGAAGAAACTTTCCCCGTTTCATGGCTGAGGCCAAGGGTAGAGCCTTGCCTCCCTTCCCACCTTTGAGGAGGGAGTTGTCGGAGAGGGACAGGTGGAGGTCTGGGCAAGGGTGTGTGTGGGAGAGGAAGCACCTGGCACAGGACCCAGCAACAGTGCAAGGAGGATGCAGGGAGCTGGGGGAGAACCGGCTCTGCCCGACCCCAGACCTCACCTCTCCCTCTGCCACCACTTCTTGAACATTTGCTGTGTCCAGACGCTGGCCAGAGGCTTTACATGCATTGTCTCATGATTACTAGGGAGAGGCTTCCAAAGTGGCCTCTAAAGACCACTTTTTAAAATACAAGTTTACATTCTAAATTTGTAGAAAAAAGCAAGAGTGAGAAGTTAAGGAACTTTCCATATTTTACCCAGGTGACCCTGAGAGACCGCCCAGCTATGGGATGGCAATCAGATAATGGAACCAGGCCTGCCTAAGTCTGAATCTGATTAATCATTGCACGTAGGACTAATCCCAAATTGCTTAAAGTTCAGCTTCAATAAGTTATGAGTTTTCCAATAGTGTCTTCACTATGGAAGAGAAAATAATAGAAATCATAGAAAACAACGAAACAGCCAATGAACCCCTAGTCAGAGCATGGCCCTCCTGTGCCACATGGTGGGCCCAGAGGCTGAGAGGTCTTTCTGGAGATGCTGGCCCTTGGCTCGCGTTCCCTGCCCTGATCTGCTCGGACAGAGAAAGTCAGTGGCATCGGGACGAATCTGTTACCCACGAGGAAACAGCAGAGGGGACCGCGCCTGGCCAGAGGCAGACCAGGTTTTCGGAGGCAGAGCTGGCCCGAGCCCGCTCTCTCCACGCCAGGCTGTGTGCTGCTTTCCATCTGGCGGCGGCTGTCATGGGTTGCAAATCCTCCATGGAGCCTGAAGTCCTCATTCCTGGGTATTGAAGCTCTGGTGCTGGGATGGGCGTTAAGAGAGTTTGAGAGTTTCAAAGACTGGCCTTCCTTTCCTCAGCCACATCCACTGTGCCCTCCACGGGGCACAAACGAAGGGGTCTTGTAGGGGAGGCTGAGGTTGTGCAGAAAGCACTCTTGGCCTCACCACTGGTCTCCCTGCAGGTTCACCACGATGCTGTCCACATTTGGCAACCGGGAGAAGTTTATCAATTCCGTGATAGCCCTCCTGAGGAAACATGGCTTTGATGGTCTGGACCTCTTCTTCTTGTACCCTGGACTCAGAGGCAGCCCCAGGCGTGACCGCTGGACCTTTCTCTTCTTACTTGAAGTAAGGCCAGCCTGGCAGCTCCTGAATCTAGAAATGATTCTACTTTGATCATATCTGGGCAGGGCACAGGAGGAGCCTAAGGCCGGGGGCAAGGGCAGGAGAGTGGTAGCAGAAGGTTCTTTTTCTGCCATCACCTGCAGGTGTTGGACAAAGAGCTGCCTAGCAGGCACCCTGTGGTGGCCCTTTCTCTCTGTCACATCCAGGCCTGGCCCCAGTCCTCCAGCCTGAGTGATGCCTTCTCTGTGCAGCTCCTGGGCTCCCTCAGGCGGGCTGTCTGAACTCGTCACCTGGGCCTGCTGCCAGCCGTCTGTTCAAAGACTTACCGCACTGGCTCACGTCCGCCTTTCTCATGAGCCTGTGGGCAGGGCTTCTGCCTGCTCTCCTGGCTCAGGGTGCTCTGTAAATAAAGGGTTCCTGATGAGTCTTGCTTTCCCTGACTCTGCTTTGTCTAGTTCTCTTGTCTGCCTCTCTTTCTTCCCAGGAGCTCCTGCTTGCTTTCAGGAAGGAGGCGCAGCTCACCATGCGTCCAAGGCTGCTGCTCTCTGCTGCTGTCTCTGGGGACCCCCATGTCATCCAAAAAGCATATGGTGCACGCCTCCTGGGAAGGTGAGTGGGTGCTGCCTTGTTGGGGAGGGGCATTGGAGGGCAGGAGGCATCTGGAGCTCGGAACCCCAGAGGTGCCCAAGCCCTGTCCTTCAGCTTTCCAAGTTCCTGCCCTGGTATGAGTGCCCCTTTGGGAGGGGGGCTGATCAGAAGCATAGGTGGGGACGAGGATTATTCCATTATTTCCTGGGCTTTCCCTAGGAGATTGAGGGAGGTGATGTAGTACAAGTCCACACCACAGCATCCTCTTGGGGAGAGATCTGTATTGCCCATCGCTGGGTCTCAAGGAGAGAAGCCAGGGCTCTGGCCTCTGCTGTCGACATTTACTGGGTGCCAGGTGGCTGGTATCATAGAGATGGATTAATTACCAACCGGTAATTGAGATTAATTACCAACTACTGCTACTGAAACAAAAATAAGAATGCTTAGTCAGGCCCAGTTTTCAGAGCACTGGTCTTAATGAAAAAGTTACAAAATCAGGCAGAGACCTCATAACTTTCTGGACAGCTCTGGACTAATTTTCTCAAAGCCCAAGAATCAAGTATTTACAGATATGAAAACTGAGGCAGACGCAGAACACAAAAGATCTTGGGTGTTTCTGTGTGTGATTATACCTAGTGCGAGTGGCTTCAATGTGGCAGGAAAGGTGAGAGACCCAGTGAGGTGGGTTGGCTAGTGTTGGTCTTGTAGCCAGGAAGGATTGAGTGAGTCCACCTTCACCCAGCTGGGTCACCTTAGACAAATTAGATAACTGTCTGAGTTTCAATTTCTTCATTTTAAAACGGAGACGATTGTGGTACTTAGGGCATTGGCCAGATTAAAATTAAATTAGATAATCCGTGTTACCCTCCATACCCGTGACCTGGTAAGGCTCAGTTACGCTTTGTCATTTGGAAAGCTTTCTGGAAGAGATGGGTTTCAACGGTTCCTTGAACGGTAGAAAGACAGGAGTTTTTCACGCTGTGGGGCAGAACTGCTTACACATGACAATTTATGCAGACCTCTGTTGCACTTGTATTAGCTTGAATGCTTTTGTTTTATGTTGAGTGACTTACCCCTTCCCACCCCCTTGGATACTCTGAGGATGGCATAGGCCCTGATGCACTGTCCTAACCAGCTGTGTGCTCCAGGGGCAGCCTCTCAAGTGGAGGGCATGGCTTGGGCTGTCCCCACAGGCAGAGATGGCAGGGAAGTTGGGTGGCCAGTGTACAGCTAGTTAGCTTGCTAGCACGCTCTTCATGTCTCCTCTTCCTGCCCCTTACAGACTCTTGGATTTTGTCAGCGTCTTGTCTTATGACTTACATGGAAGCTGGGAAAAGTTCACAGGACACAATAGCCCCCTGTTCTCTCTGCCCGAGGACCCCAAATCTTCGGTAAGAAGAGGAAAGCTCTCAAGCTGCCCAGAAATCTGCCCCTGAGCCAGTCCATTGGCTCTTGGTAACAAGGAGGGCTTTGTGTTCTTCCTACCTGCAGGCATATGCTATGAATTACTGGCGAAAGCTTGGGGCCCCCCCTGAGAAGCTCCTCATGGGGCTCCCCACCTATGGCCGTACTTTTCGCCTCCTCAGAGCCTCTGAGAATGAGCTGCGGGCAGGAGCTGTGGGACCAGCATCTCCAGGGAAGTACACCAAGCAGGCTGGCTTCTTGGCTTATTATGAGGTGACAGGAATGGGGACCTCTTTCTATTAGTTAGGGCACCCCCGCCCCAGCCCTCGGCAAGAATGAGGACTAGAGACAGGACAAGGAGGTGGTTTACTGCAGCAAGGGAAATCCACTCTCTGGAATATTCTCTTTTTCTTCTGGGGAAGTTATCTGAGCCCTTTGTTAGGGGTGAGGGAGTGGGTGGAGTCTGAATGGAGGGGGACAGATATTTCACCCCTTAGAAGATTCTTAAATGATTTTTAAGTCAATTCTAACTTACTTTATGCCCTAAATAAGCATAATTAATATTTGCAATATATATATGTATATATACATACATAATTATATATATATATTTATAAAATTTCAAACATTTGCAAAAGTAAAAGAACAGTATAATGTCCTCTCACTCTCCCTGATTCCTAAATACGCCTCACCCAGCTTCAATCATTAACCACTCGTGGCCAATCTTGTTTCTTCTCTGCTCCCTTACTCCCTCCCTCCCACTACTAGATTTTTTTAAAGTAGGTCAGGACATTTCCCATTACAGATCCTTTCTCCTTACCCCAATTCCACTTCCTAATCCCTACCTCAGCAACGCTTGCTATTGATTGAAGGAAAGAGACATGGACCCAAGCGAATGTGAAACACAAGAGAAGACAGTAAGAGGCACTGAGTGTGTGGCTATAGGACCTGGGAAGGTCTTATGGTACAGGAGGATTTTGAGCAGATCTTTGAGGCTCAGGTAGAATCCCGATGGGCAGAAATGACAAGATGGGAAGGACCTCCTAGGCAGAGAACAGCAGGCACATAGACACCAGTGTGTAGCGGGGGCTAGTGGGAGAGCTGTATCTTTGCCTTAGGTGGTAGTGGAGGTGCCGGGTGTATCTCTCTCTAATCTCTGCTCTGTGGTGGCTGCCTGGAGATGTTTTCCTGCTAATCCAATGAAGCATGGTCATGAGTGATGACATAGTTGAAGGAGTGTTCTTGAAGGACATTATGGGTCAAAGAGATTTTGGTAGACTAAACTTTTAATTTCGAAAAAAGAGAAAAAACCTTACACATTAACTTTTGCAGCCCAACCTGAGCACGTCTACATCTTTGCAGCATATCGTACCCAGTCCATACTCAGTGCTTCTTTGATTATAATAACCTAGTTCTCCCTGCCTTTGAGACCTTTACATTTATTATAGATTCGAAAGTTAGTTTGATAACTACCTAGATGGGGCAGTTTATGTTGGTTTTAACGACCAGAGGAGATACTTGTTCATGAAAACTCTTTGAAAAAGATACAGGTTTGGTCAAGGGTCAGGTTTGTTACTGTAGTAGTTTGGTATTCATATTGTTTACCAAACCCGGGTTTGGTTTCTTTTTTTTTTTTCCATCAAGTTGCGAATTTTTATTGCATAGTTTAATGAAATTTATTGCATAGTTTAGTGAAACAAACACAAACTAAATTTGTAAACTTTGGTCCCCATATGTATATACATATATGTATAAAATTATCATTATCTTGTTTACTCCACAATTTAAGTTTTTTGACAAAAAAGGTCTATTTTGATTTTTTAAATCACTTAAAATTATATTTTAATAATTACAAACCTGAGTTCATTCTATGGTAGAAAGGCTTATATAATCATATTTTTTTCACAGACTTATTGGTAATTTTTACTTTTCTTTTAGCTGTATAGAAACCATAAGTCATATATTCATTTTCCTGGATATACAAAATACAAGTTCATTATAAAATTTAAACAAATTAAATATGTTAAGATGTCTTTCTAAAACTTGGCAATACCTTCATCAGATGAGATCTTCTCAGATGGGCATTTTGCAGAATAGAGAGGGGGTCCTTTGTGAGTGGCTTCCCTACTCCCTCTTTGGTCTACCTTCTTCTCAGTCCATGGTGACGGATTCTTGGGTTTTTTATCCTTGCTGGTGCTTCCCTTTATGGTACTTCACAGAACTGACCTGGTGATCTTTCTTGGCAGATTTGCTCCTTCATCCGGAGAGCGAAGAAGCGCTGGATTGATAATCAATACGTCCCATATGCCTACAAGGGGAAGGAGTGGGTTGGCTATGATGATGCCATCAGCTTCAGTTACAAGGTGTGACTTTTGTCCTTTCTTGTTTCAGCATAGTTTCCCTCTGGCTTCTGTGAGGTGCTTGTCTGTACTGTGTGTGTGTGTGTCTGTGTGTGTGTGTGTGTATGGGGGTGTGTGTACTGAGTGGAGGATGAGAAGGTGAGAATGACTAGATCAGGTGAGTTTCAGGCATAGCTGATCTAACTGGAGTTTCCTAATCAAATCTGGTCCAACTGTCTTATTCTGAAGGGGAGGATTTATGGAGGGACTTGAACACTGGTGAAGGTGTTTGCCCTTCATCCTGTGTGCATTTTCAGGCAAAATCAGGTTTCTGAACAGGTATATGACCTGTGAATTTGAAACCTTTAGGCTCTAATTGTGACCACCCTCCTTCCCCATATTAGCAGTGGTCTGTGAAGTTGAATCTGGCAGGTTTGTTATAGTGAAACAGAACAGAAGTGACATGCTCTACTGGTTCCCTAACCTGCCTCTGCTTGGAATCACCTAAGAGACTTGATAAATGTGGAAATTCTTAGTTCCACCCCTGAATATTCATCAGGTCTTAGAAAGAACCTGGAAACTGCTTTTAGTATATCCCCTTGTGATCCTACTGTAATCCGTGTGGCACTTTGGGTGTGCAAGTGTGAGATAGTGAGGGCCTGGACTAGGGTAGCTGGGAGGAGAGTGATGAGTGAGAACTTGTCAGCACTCTGTCACTGCCTGGATATTGGGGCTTATAAATAGAGAGATGTTGCAGCCTCTCCTCCTGTAAGTGGTGTAGAAGTGATGGGTGTTGGTTGTTCTCTGGGGGAAGTTTGGGGTAGAAAGCAGCGTAAATATGGCAGCATTCATGAAGATTCACTGTGACCTTCTCTGTGCTTCACCCTGGGTGAGGCCCGCTGTGGGGAGAGGTAGAGAGCAAGGCTTTCAACCTCCAGGATCTTACTCTGTAGTTGTGGAATAGAGGGCACAAACAAAAAAGGTCAGTGACAGTGGAATTATCTAGTTGGATGGAATTAAATATATGAGCCATAGGACATGGAAGAGGGGGTTGACCCCTTGTTGGGGAAAGCCTGGGGCTAGTGGCAGAGTGTGGCCTTGCTTTGAAGGGCAGTTACAGAGCCTTACAGAGCTAGAGGGGAACACAAGCCCATGTGAGGATGATTAAGGGGTTTCATCTCAGAATCTCAGCCTGGAAAGAAACCTTGGAGGTAATCATTGGGAGACAGTTATCCCTGGATTTCTCAGTGATCCTGCACTGTGCAGGCATTCTGAGTAAAGGAAGCAGACCAGCTGTAATTAAAATACAGAGCTGCCCCTCCCCTCTCCTCCAGAGCCATTTCCTTACCTGCAAGGATTGTAAAATCCCTTTCCCCAGAGAGGACTTCTTTACTTTCCAGAGCAGAGGTCTCTGTCTCTCTAGAGAGGAGGAGGACCAGATATGCCAGCTTCCTATGTAAGCTTGAGTCTCATAATTTTGGGATTCTTCTCCTGTGGTACAGAGCCTTTTGTACGTGCAGGTGAATATCTGGTTGCCTTCACATCAGTCTTTGGATAGTTGGGGAATGGAGAGCAAACTTCAGGAGCTATTCTGACTTTTTGCTGTGAGTAGAAATGGTCAGTTCTCTGATCCAGAGGTCTGGGGTATATGTGTGTATGTATGTGTATGTACATATAAAACTGACCGGTTAACTTGTTAGCCTCTATGTAGGATAAAATCTCAGAATCTTCACAGATTCAAACTTAATAATTAGGTTTTCCCATCTTATTTTACATTTGGGGAAATTAAATTCTAGAAAGGAGCCAACTGATTTGGCAAGGTCATGCAGTTGTTTGCATATGATAGAGTCTGCCTTTTTCATCAGCCTTATAGAGAGCACTGGCAAAGTAATAATAAAACCTGGATTTGGGTCTAAACCTTGCCTTCTGGTTATATCTGTGGTTTTAAAATTCACGGACAAAGACTTTATTTACTTATCTGTGAAAAGGGTATGATATTACCTGCTCTACTCCTCCTTTATAGCACCACTATGGCATAAGGTATATTGAAGTGATTTTTAAAAAATAAAGCAATAGCTATCATTTAACATGATGAGAATGGTGATTAGCAGGCTGGGGAGCCAGACAGTATTTAACATTCATGAGCAATTCCTACGTGCAAAGTATTGCTCCAAGTATTTTACAAGTAGGAATTTAAAACTTTTTTTCAAAGTGTGGCAGAATATACATAACATAAAATTCACTATTTTACCCATTTTTTGTTACAGTTCTGTAGCATTAAGTACATTCACATTGTTGAATAACTATCACCCTTATCCATCTCCAGAACTTTCTCATCTTCCCAAACTGAAACTCCACAGCCATTAAACCACTCCCCGTCCCTCCCTCACGCAGCTCCTGCAGGTCACGAATTTAACCACTCTAAGTACTTCTATGAGTGGAATCATAGTTTTGTCCTCTTGTAACTGGCTTATTTCGCTTAGCATAACGTCTTCCAATTTCATCCATGTGGTAACAAGTGCATGTAGGAATTCTTTGGGTCCTAAAAATGTTGGAAATGTTATTATCCATTTTCTTTTACACATGAGGCAACTGAGACACCCAAGCTTTATGCAACTTTTTTCAAGATCCCATCGCTAATAAGCAGTAAAAGAGAGATTCAGATACAAACTACATGCCTAACCATCCTGCCATCCTGCCTTCTGAGAGTCCATCTGTCTTTGCCATTGTACCTAGTCTAGAGGGTGGCTAGCACAGTGTGTTGACTGACTACTGATTTTTTTCAGGCATTTTTCATAAAGAGAGAGCATTTTGGGGGGGCCATGGTGTGGACACTGGACCTGGATGATGTCAGGGGCACTTTCTGCGGCACTGGCCCTTTCCCCCTTGTCTACACGTTGAATAATCTGCTGTTGAAGGGTGGTGAGTAGCTATGACCTGGAAGCTGGGATTGACAGTTGCACGCCCAGCCACTTGGTGGGTCCCTTCTGTTAGAGCTAAAAGCTTTGTCGAGGCAACATGACATTGAAGGAAGAGAATAAGCTTTGATGCCAGGCCAGTCTGCTTTCTAATCTTGGTTTGGAAACGTGTTCCATTGGACCTCTCTGAACTTTGTTTTCTCCATCTACAAAATGGGGACCATCCTTATAGTTATGACATTAGTGTACAAACTAAATGAGGTATGGAATGAGAACATGCTGGCTCATGGCGAACACTTCATGTTCGTTAGTTTATTTCCCTATTTCTTTTTCCTGTTTTCATGGGACAAGCACCAGAAAAGGAAAGTAGATTTCTTTTTGATGTCTCTTTGATAGTAGAGACTGCCCTGGTTGTTAGGAGATGGAACCTGGCTTGCTAGAGCCACAGCATCCTTGGAGATGGTCTATAACCCTCATTTTGTGAGGAGACTAGGGCTCAGAAGGATAATACGCTAGTCAGGGGAGGAAATGGGACTCCAACTCGATGCTTTACAACACACTATCTAGAGCAGCCTCCTTGCCCTCAGCCTTGTTCCTGGTGCCTCCCACAATAGGGGACACAGAAGCGTTCTCCTGGAGGATTCCACAAGTAAGGAATAGGCCTTGGGGGCAAGGTCTTGCTCAAGGTGCGAAGGTCAAAGCAAGGGCTTCAGCATAGAGAACTGTCAGACTCCTCCTTGGGGTCATTCACTGAAAGTGTAGCAGACCCACTGAGTGTCCATGGGTGGCTGGGATCATGTGAACATGATGAGGTAGGGGAGCAGGGCTTCTATGTGGTGAGATTTTGTCTATGTCATCAAGTGGGTACATTGGGAAATGCTCCAGTTCTACTTTGGGAGCAGGTACTTCAGCCCTGCCGTGGGGCTAGTCCTGTCAGTAATAGGATGGGAAGGAAGAGGGAGGAATCTCATCCTTTTCTGATGATTTCCCCTAGAGGTCAGCTCCACTCCTTCACCACAATTTTGGCTCTCAACTGCTGTGAACTCTTCAAGAACTGTCCCTGAAAGGGTGGCTGTGACCAAGGATTTGACCACTGATTTGGGGATTTTGCCCCCAGGAGGAGAGGCTATGGCCACTGAGACCCATAGAAAGTCTGAAACTATGACCGCAGTCCCCAGAGGGGGGCTTGTGACCCCTACAAGGGAAACTCTGTCCTTTGGAAAGCACACTGTAGCTCCAGAAGGGACGACTGCGAGCCCTGGAGAGACCATGACCCCTGTGGGCCATCAGGCTGTGACCGCTGGAGGGATAACTGTGGCTCCTGTGCATCTGCAGACTGGAGGGACGATCATGTCCCCGAGAAGGAAGGCTGTAGCCCCTGAGAAGATGACCATCCCCTCTGGGACGATGACAGTCACCCCTAATGGGCAGACTGAGACCCTTGAGAGGAGAGTTTGACTGCTGAGGTGGACCCTGACCCCCTGGCGGGTTACTCTGGTCTTCACACAGAAGCTGAGAACTGGATGCTGCTCTCTGGTCCTGGCATCCCGCCCCCAGGACACACTCCTCTTGCTTTTGACAACCTCTTTTTTCCCAGTGATGGAATCATTCCTCTGACGACTCAGTAACCTTCCAATGAGTCCTTTCTCTCTAAAGAAAGAAAATCCAGAAAACTCTGCTGTGGACCAAGGATCCTAAGGTCCGTTGTTGGTGGAAACTGGGGAAGGCTCTTGCCTATTCTTCTAGGTGCCCTGACAGAAGCTGCCTGTGCCCAGCCATTCGTAAACCATTCTTGGGGCAACGCAGGCCCCAGGCCACAGCAAGTGACCCTCTTTTCTGTTGAATAAACTGGAAGCACAAGAAGGTGTCTGAGTTCTCCAAAATTCTTTTCTCGAAATGACCTGTGCTAGCCAGTTGTCCGCTTCTCCCTTTCAAGGTCACTTTCTCCTCCTGTTATTTTTGGGAAGAGGGAATTTGTGTCTGGCCCACACTGATGTTTTCCAGCGTTGATTACGTGCTTCCCTCTCTGCCATGCGCAACCGCTGACGTAACTGTCGGCCAGAGCCAGGATCTCCCCTAGAGAAGTCTTCCATGCTCCTCAAGGCGGTTGAGAGGAGGGGGAGGGAGTTGTGTCTTCCTGTTATATTCCCTACTTGGTAAAGTCTGAGTCCTCTCTGAAAAAACACTCCGTAAGAAGTGGTGGAGGAGAAGATGAAATCAATATTTTTGTGTTACCTGCAAACTTATGCTAGGGCTTCTCCAGAAATACCAGTTCCTATAGTACACATTGCAGTCCACCTACAGAGTATTTTCCTGGGCGTGATTGACCTTCATAAGTCAGTATAGACACAGGACCAATTTCTAGCCCTTTCTTCTCCTAGGGAACAATGATGCTAGTAGGTGTCAGAGCTATTATCCATGTCCGCTTTTCTTTTGGAAGTGCAGCCTCCAAGACTCTCAGCTAAGGGTCTTATTAAAATACCTGTGGGAGCAAGCACCTGTCATAAATGATTACAGCAGGTGTAGGCTGTATGCACACATGTGTGGACGCATGTCCCCGGGACCACACTGCTACCGTGTAAATCACAAATCAGTTAAGCTGCACAACAAACCAACCTCAAAACTTAGTGGCTTACAAAACAGCCATTTATTTAGCTTATAGTTCTAAAGGCTGGTAATTTAGGCTGTGTTCAACTAGGTGTTTTTTTTTTTTTGAAGAACTAATCTTTTTTTTTTAAATTGAAGAACTTGGTGGATTTTATGGTCTGAACTGGTCTTGGCTGGTCGTGGCTGGAATGGGTCAGGCACCTACAGTGGGTTGGGTTGCGGTGAGCTGGTTTATCATGGCCTCAGTTGGGCTGACTGAGGTCTCTTTCAACTGGCTAGTTTACAAGGTTGTGGTCTCATTGTTACTAGAAAGCAAGAGAGAAAGCTCCAACAGGCAATTAATTTTTAAGTCTCTGCTTGAATCGTGTTTACTATTGTTCCATTGGCCAAAGCAAGTCAGATGACCAAGCACAAAGTTAGAATGGTAGGGAATTATCCAAGTGATACAGGGAAGCATAGATAAATTGGAGGATGTTACTGCAATAACCTACCACACAAGCTCCATATTCCTATGTTTAAGAGAAGCTAAACTTGGGGTGTGTGTGTGTGTGTGTGTGTTTGTGTGCATGTGCATGTGCACATAGGACATGTGCTTTGATAGGGAAATTGGATCAAAGGGTTTCATGTTTGCATTAAGTTCTGAGGGAATAGAGGTGGGTTGGCATTTCATTCTGGACACTGGATTATCTTAAGTTTCTTCTACTTGTTGTATAAACCCTACCCTCATCTCCTTAAAGTTTAGGGATTATATGTTTAATGGGTCATTCTTAGAGTGTAGAAAAGGGATAGAGGTGAAGCCTTTCCCACTAGCTCCTATATGGACAATAATTATTTCTGATGAATCTTTGTGAATTTTTTCTGTTCCCTTTTCTGCATGTGCTTTATTCAAGGATAATGTACCTGGCAGTTTCTATTTATCTAAGTATTTTAAAAATCGAACTTATAAGCTTCCTGGAATTTATCTTTTAGCTATAGATTTTTTGGGACCTCCGACTTCATCATCTGTCTCAAAACAGATCAGTGGGCAGTCAAGGTTCTACCCTGTATTGTTCACGAGTAAAGGGGAAGAGGAGAGTTCAATGCTGAGGTCACACACTCTCTTGTGAACTTATTCTGAAAGTGAACTGATTCTGCAATGAAACCTGACAAATACTGGTTTTATGCTGGTATGCCATGGACCCAGGTAACTCTTAGGATTTTGTACTATGAAATATATAAAAGTAAGGACAGATATTGGGGGTAAATAGCAGTCTTTGCCATACATCTGCCCTTTTAGCCATTCAAATATCTGTGCAAACCTTTCTTTTACGTTTAGAAACCACTTATTATCTTCCTGGAAATTGACTCCAAAATCCCTTCAGTTACTGCATCCAGCTCAAAGGCCAGGGTTTTTGGGTGGTACCCAGTCCTCGCGATTAGGTCCTAATTTTACCCTCATGGCCTGATAACCTATAAACTACAAGACATGTTAGTTTCATCTCCCCCAATAAAAATTCCCTTTGGAAAAATAAAAGAATGGAAAACATTACAAAGATCATATCCTGTTGGCTGTGAATTACAAAGACTCCCTCCTTGGCAGGGTGTGAGTTCTTTGGTTAGCTCACCTGCCAGCCCCTAGTTCTCTCTGATAGGAGCTCTTGTCCACTTTAGAGAGGAAGTGGAGCATGCGGTTAATGTGTGTATCCAGAGCCAGGGTGTGTTTGTTCTGAACTTGGCACTTATGTGACCTTGCATAGGTTACTCGCCTTCTTCATGCTTCAGTTTCCTTGTTGGTAAATGTGAAGACTCAATGTGTCAGTTAATATGCTTAAAACACTTAGAAGAGTGCCTGGCACATAACATGCATCCGTATTCCTGACTGCTTTCTTGGCCCTTCTCTTGCCCATTTCCTGCATGACCGCATATGAAGTAGGCATTGGAGAGGCCACACTTCCAACAGGCTGTGTGGTTTTTGTAGCTTGTCTTTTTTTTATGTGTACAGCATTATGTTTCTACTTCTGTATACACTATAGTGTGTTTGCTAGCAAAAATTTAGTTTCTATGCATCACCATGTAGCTTGTTTCTTGATATTGCTGTTTTAGGGCAGGGGGGTGAGGTGGAGAGTTGCTTTAGGATTTGAACAATCACAGACTTTTCAGGCTAAGCTAGAGTGCTTTGGAAATACAGATTTCCTAAACCATGGCAGGGATAGAAATATATGAACAAAATCCAAATTTAAAGTAAGATGCTAATAATTGTCAGGCTGAGAAGTCACATAGCCCAAGAAGAAGAGGTTCATTTTCTGTTTTACCCCATTGTACCTGCTCTGGGGCAGTCAGTAGATCTGGACTCTCTCCCTCTCTCTGCTGGCTTTTATTTGCATTAATTTTGCAGACAGTCTTCTTCATCCGATCAAGTCGATGCTGCTGGAATCCCCAAAATAATATCTTCCCAGTGGAAAGAATACTTATCTCACATGATAGCTCTATGTCAGTTTCAAGAAAGGCTCTGGTGGCCTCATGAGGGTTGTGTGCTAATCCTGCTATAAGTCATTGTTTCTAGGGAATGAGGCGGCAATATTTTTCTGGGCCTAAATAATGTACTTATCACTGAGACAGAACTGGGAGAGGGAGCACTAACACGGTTTGCCTCTCTAGAAGGAAATGGAGGCAGGGGAAGGGCGAATTCCTAAAGAAGGAGCTTGGAGCTGACAAAATCTAATAGGACTCATGGTATTATTGTTAATGCTTGTTGAACTGTAGTATATAAAGCATCCGGTAGTTTGCTCTCTCTGACGTATTAAGATCAGTTGGAAGTGTGGATTTATTTTTTTTGACATTTCTTGAGGATAGAGGCTAACTTAACAGTGAGAAGGAAGAGTTAGAAGGTTAGATCTGAACTCAGACCCCATCTCTAGAATCTTGATGGAGCATGCTGTCTTCCAGAGCACAGCTCTGCCCCATGCCTTCCTTGGGTCTGGCTCAGTGCCTACAACATGGACCATGAGAAGATATTTTCCTTGGGATGCAGCAAACAGCAATTCAAACCCAGTAATCTGGCTCCTGAATTTAGAGCAGGTCTTCAAGTTGGGAAAATATCATCCATGACTTTAGCTGGAAGTTTATTGGAAGTGACTGAAGATGGCATACTCATGTTCCTAGACTTAACTACCATCGACGAGGGACCACTTTGTGGGAAGTAAGGGACTATTTCCTGTTGATTTCCTTTGATGCTCATCCTCAATTTTTCACTACAATGTAGCTTCCACCTACTCCTAATTTTTCACTAACATCTTTAGAAGGAAAATAATCTCTGGAGAGGGGAGATTGTGACTTCAGAGAGGAGATTGTACTAATCTCTGCATGTGGGATGATACAATACATCAAAAGAGGGCAGATTAGCAGTGAGTACTAAGTTATAGCCTTTCCAGACCTCACTTCCTCCAGCCAGTATCAGTGGTTGGGAAATACTTCATTTGCTTAAGTACTTATAACTGTACCATAGTAATTGTAGGTGATTATGAATTAACAAATGGAAAGTTATATTGTACACAAACTCCTAGAATCAGTCTTGAAATATCCACTCTGAGGGGACTAAGTTTCATGATCATACAGTCAGTTTATTGCTGGCAAAATAAAAGCTTCACCCTTACATCTTCCTCACATAGCTCAGTTTGCAAGCCCTCAAAAATGACACCAGTATAATAACCAAAGGACTCAGTGGTAGCAAATACATAAGCAATACACCAAAACCTTCAATGCCTACTTGCAAGCTTTTCCCTACTGATTCCGTAAAGGTCAGGGAGCCCTAGAACCTAACACCTGCTTCTAATTCCTTGTCTTCTTTGTATTACCTTTCCAGATGGGTGCCCTCACTCAGACTGGATAACTCTGAACTAATAAATGGAAGAATTTTTCAGTTCTTTTTTTAAATTTTTTAATTTTTATTTATTTATTTATTTTTTGGCTGCTTTGGGTCTTCATTGCTGCACACGGGCTTTCTCTAGTTGCTGAGAGCAGGGGCTACTCTTCATTGTGGTGCGCAGGCTCCTCATTATAGTGGCTTCTCTTGTTGTGGAGCACGGGCCCTAGGTGCGTGGGCTTCAATAGTTGCGGCACATGGGCTCAATAGTTGTGGCTCATGGGCTCTAGAGCACAGGCTCAATAGCTGTGGCTCACGGGCTTAGTTGCTCCGTGGCATGTGGATCTTCCTAGGGCAGGGCTCGAACCTGTGTCCCCTGCATTGGCAGGTGGATTCTTTACCACTGCGCCACCTAGGAAGTCCAATTTTTCAGTTCTTGAATGATGCTTCATAAGAATTATAAGAATTATACCTGCTGAATATGCCCCACCCAACTCGTTAAACTCTTCCTACTTTTTGTGATAAGGACAACTAGCTATGGCAGTGGTCTTTTTAGACACTGTGATCAATTCCCACAGAGATATGGCACAGCACACAAATTGACTTCGGTCTGGAAGAACTGCCGTTGTCAAGGAGCAGTGTCAGTGCTGGTCTCCTAACTGACCCATTGCCTTGAAGAGAAGGTGACTGTGCGATCCTTACGGGCAACAGAAGCCCGAGTAATGTTCCCCCCTTTCCTCTCTTGGGTGGAAAATTCTGAGTACTTGTTCTGAGTGGAAGCCACTGTGCTATGGGCAGTAGGTGGTGTTTCAGGAACTAGGTTCCTACAAGACTTTAAACACCAGTGAGAGAGATAAGAATCACTCAAATGTTTATCTGAGAGAACTCAGGTCACCCTGTGCGGTACAGTCATTATTTTACTTGGGCAAGGAAACAGAGTCAGAGAGCTTAGGTAATGATATCATACTGCAAAGAAGACTTTCTGTGTGCATTAATAGAGCCTGGAATGTGTGGGTTGACAAAAGGCCAGAGACACAGATGTGCAGTGGGAGACGTCTTAGGAAGCACTGGCAAGGAGATGGTTTGGATGATCTAACATGGATGGGAAGGGGACAGGACATAAGCTCACAGGGGCATGACTAGTGAGCAGGCACCAGTTGTATCTACCTAGCAAAGTGAGCTGTGGATGCTGTGCACTTTGGTCCCTTTCTAATTTGAATTTTGAAGAGTCACATAAAGGGTTCCTTTCAACATTTCTAAAACCCTTTTTTGTAAGTTAGAAATATTGCCACCAGGTGGCAGCAGCGTACATGGTTGCTTTTTTTTTTTTTTTTTTTTTTTTTTAATGGCAGCAGGAAGAAAAACTAGGAGAGCAATTAGAATACCTTTCTATAAAAATTAAATCAAATATAAATCTCTTTGTCATTATTGTTAAAGTTGATACTTTCATTCACATTGAAACAAAGAGAGCTTGCACACAGAGAGCCTAGAGGAGGAAGTCATGGTTAAACAGAAGTTGAGTTCAGACAAACCAGACTGGAAATTCGAGCTCTGCCTTTTATTGACCGTGTGGTCATGGAGAAGCTAAATTAGCCTCACAAGGTTGTTACAATGGTTAGAGGAAATATGTGCTTGGTGTAAAGTCGGTGTTCAGTAAATAGGAGTTATTGCTCCAAGCATATCCTCTGTAGCTCTTGAGTGTCCCTTTAAGAATTTGCTTCTATAAAGAAGCATTAAACCATATAAGTGAAATTGGAAACTTCTTTGGGTTTGTGCATAGGTCAAAAGCCTCATGACAATATTCTAACAACTTTCCTCTGCCAGCTACAACTTCACTAGGGAATCATTTTGGTAACTGGCATCTTTCACTAAATGCTTCTAAAAGGCTACAATCTAAAAAGCTATGTATAAATGATACAAAGAAGGTATTAAGTGTGTCATTCACTAGATTAAAAAAACTTTAATGGCCCCTTTTCATGTGCAGAATAAAGTCAGTACTGCTTCACATGACATATAGGCATTTTTTTTTAAAGCATGATATTTCAAACTCAGAACCAAGGTGTGTGAAGACAAAAAATGTGTGTAGCAAAAATATGTGGTGAATAATGCATATATTTACATTTTCCAGTTATAATGCACTTGGTATGTTATTGCTTAGTCAACTCATTAAATTTTCACATACTTTTTAGAAAGTAAAGAATTATGGACTATTTAAATTTAAAAACTGTAAAGTATCGGAAAGAGAAATCAAGGGAAAAATCGCATTTACCATCACATCAAAAAGAATAAAACACTTAGGAATAAACCTGCCTAAGGAAGCAAAGGATCTGTACTCTGAAAACTATAAGGCACTGATGAAAGAAATTGAAGATGACACAAAGAGAAGGAAAGAAACACTGTGTTCTTGCATTGGAAGAATCAACTTTGTTAAAATGACCATAGCACCCAAGGCCATCTACAGATTCAGTGCAACCCCTATCAAAATACCAATGGTGTTTTTCGTAAAACTAGAACAAATAATTTTAAAATTTGTATGGAAACACAAAAGACCCCAAATAGCCAAAGCAGTCTTAAGAAAGAGGAACGGTGCTGGAGGAATCAAGCTCCCTGACTTCAGACTATACTAAAAGCTATAGTAATGAAAGAAGGAGGGTTCTGGCACAGAAACACATAGATCAGTGGAACAGGATAGAGAGCTCAGAAATAAACCCATGCACTTATGGTCAATTAATCTATGACAAAGGAGGCAAGACTATACAGTGGAGAAAAGACAGTCTCTCCAATAAATGGTGCTGGGAAAACTGGACAGGTACATGTAAAAGAATGAAATTAGAACGTTCTCTAACACCATATACAAAAATAAACTAAAAATGGTTTAAAGACCTAAATGTAAGACTGGATACTATAAAACTCCTACAGGAAAACGTGGGCAGGACACTCTTTGACATAAATCGTAGAAATATCTTTTTGGATCTGTCTCCTGAAGGAAATAAAAACAAAGATAAACAAATGGGAACTAATTAAACTTAAAAGCTTTTGCACAGCAAAGGAAACTGTTGATGAAATGAAAAGACAACTTACTGAATGGGAGAAAATATTTGCAAATGATATGACAGATAAGGGGTTAATATCTAACATATTTTAACAGCTCATACAACTCAACATAAAAAAAAATTAAAAATGGGCAGAAGAATTGCATAGATATTTTTCCAAAGAAGTGCAGATAGCCTACAGTCACATGAAAAGTTGCTTGACGTTGCTAATCATCAGGGAAATGCAAATCAAGACGACAATGAGATATCACCGCACATCTGTCAGAATGGCTATCATCAAAACGAACCTAAATAACAAATGTTGACAAGAAGATGTGGAGAGAAGGAAATTCTTGTACACTGTTGGTGAGAATATAAATTAGTGCAGCCACTCTAGAAAACAGAATGGAGATTTCTCAAAAAACTAAAAATAGAACTACCATATGACCCAGGAATTCCACTCCAGGCTATATATCTGAAAAAAAAAAAACCAAAACACTAATTTGAAAAGATACATGTACCCCAATGTTCATAGCAGCATTATTTACAATTGCCAACATATGGAAGCACCTAAGCGTCCATGAATAGATGAGTGGATAAAGAAGATGTGGTATATATAATGTATATAATGGAATACTACTCAGCTATAAAAAAACTGAAATTTTGCCATTTGCAGCAACATGGATAGACTTAGAGGGTATTATGGTAAGTGAAAGAAGTCAGAGAAAGAAAACTATTATATGATATCACTTATATATGGAATCTAAAAAATACAACAAGCTAGTGAATATAACAAAAAAGAAGCAGACTCACAGTTATAGAGAACAAACTAGTGGGTATCAGTTGGGGGTGAGGGGCAATGGAGGGGTGGGAGAGTGGAGATACAGACTATTGGCTCAAGGATGTATTGTACAACACAGGAAATTTAGCCAGTACTTTGTAATAACTGTAAATGGAAAGTAACCTTTAAAAACTGTATAAAATTTTTAAAAAGATTTTTAAAATTTAAAAAGTAAAGAATTATGGAGAGCAATCAATGAAATAGCTTTTAGCTGCACTTAATATATGCAAAAGATAAATTACAAAAATACTTTACAAAGGCTATAGGTTATACAATCATGCTGGTCTATAAAGTTAATTAATATAGTCTATCCAATTATAAATAAAAATATACCTCTAGAATTCTGGAAGTAAGTAAGTATATTAGCTGTTCCCCCAGGTAGTCATTTGTTCATTTATTAACAGCAGAGGCAATAACACAATGTTTTAAATAAACATGCATCAATAGGCCTTACAATTATGCTATTATCGGTACCAAGCACTGTAGTCCAGTAGTTCCACCCAAGGTGCTTTGGTGTGGTGTAATCAGTTATGAGACATGTCATAAATAATTTGATAGAATAATAGTTAAAATACTGAAGGTACTTACTACATACTGCTTTAATATAATTGTAGACTCAAGAGTATTTTTATTTTACCACTGTAGTCTTTTTTCATTTCAAATGGTTTCTTGAGTAGAAAATAATTTTCAGAGCTACAATTAACATGACAAGAACTGTGCAGATCCAGTGCAGGTCCTTCGGATGTGTCTTGGCTGGTGAGGAACCATGCTGAAGATCGATCTTCTGGCCACTACTGTAGGTCACAATGTTCTCTGAAAACATCACACAATTTCTTTGTGCCATTACTCAAGCTTTTCTTCTGCTTTCAATGGCTTTTCCACTTCCCTTGCTTCCTCATCCAGCTTCCTGTAAAACTGTCACTCAAATGTTACCTCTTCTGTGAAGCCTTTTTTATCCCACCAGGAGCTATCACTTCCTCTCTGCTTGCTTTACGAATACTCCTATTTTCACTCTCATTCATCTGCTATCCATTTGAATGCCTATGGTGATAGCATTCAAGCCGCATAGCCTCATAATTTGAATATGTGTCAGTCATTCCAGCAGGAATGCAGATGTTTACATACAAGGACAATTTCTTAATTATTTTTGTACTCCCAGAGCTTAGTGCCGAGGAGAGCACAGAGTAGGCATTCAATAAATTCATGAACTAAAAAAATAAAAAAGAGTACAGAGTGTCATGGACTATGAAAATCATATATGGAAGGCTATAGGTGAGACTGATCAAAGGAAGAGGGAGGAAAAGAAGCAGAAGAAGTAGAGAGTACACTGCAAATCTCAAAAAAGCACAAGTCCTTTGGAGGCAAAGAGCAAATTGTTCCATTGTTCTGGCAGAAGTTGCCAGCAGCCATTTCCCAGTAGACAAGGGTACCAGGATCTTTGTCCCCAATGCATTTTACATTAGTTATCACAATTCCATCAGCAAAGCCATTAATTGCTTTTTAAATTGGCTACAAATTGGATATTAAAGTCCTTGATACTTGCCAGAGGGAAAAACAAACAGGATCCATGGATGTGTAGAGGCACAAGCTGGTACAAAGATAGGAAAGCCCATGTGCCTAGAGATGAAAAATACAAGGGAGATCAGAGTATAAGAGAGAGACCCAACCTCCATCTGTGTGTCCCAACCCTTGGGTCTGCCACCGTGTCCTGTCTGTTGGTGAACAGTGGAAAATCAGCACCATGAAGATCCTGGTCTTGGTCTTTGTTTGTCTACACTTCTCAGAGGACATGGAAAGGTGTGTATTGGGATTTAGCTTCATCGTGAATTTCAGCCTGAGTGAGCCTGACAAACTAGGGAAGAGCAAAGGACTTCCTCAGCAGGTCTCTTGGAAAAGCAGTTGGATTGTTTCTTGATACCATGAACTGAACAACTCCTGTGGGCCAAGACTTAAATGGATGGGGTGTGTGTGTGTGTGAGTGTGTGAGAGCATGAGTGTGTGTATGTGTGTGAGTGTGTGTGTGGGGGTGTGTGTGAGTGAGTGTGCGTGTGTGAGTGTGTGCATGTGAGTGTGTGAGTGTGTGAGTGTGTGTGAATGTGTGTGAGCGTGTGTGTGTGTTTAAGAGTGGGTTGGGTGTTTTGTTGCTTAAGAAGGAAGGATGTATGATCGCTGCCCCAAGCTTATAGGAGGAAACTGTGAAGAAACAGACATTTTGTTTCTGGAAAAATATATAAGTACAAAACCCAAATATATGGTGTGGTGTATTTTCATGCTGGAAATGCTTGAGCGACTGTGGTGGTTAGAACTTGCTGAAATCTGGGAGCATTTCCTAAAAGAGGCTCTTTTGGGTAGAGTACTAAAGAAGTTTGGAAACCCCAGGTCAGGTCCTTGAAGGGATGTGTGAAGTTTAGTCCTTTTTTTACCCTATCCTCTGCAGAATCATCCTGAGGAAAGGCAAATCTATCCGTGAGGTGATGGAGCAGCAGGGTGTACTGGAGAAATTCCTAAAGAACCGCCTAAAGGTTGATCCAGCTGCCAAGTATCGTTTCAGTAATGATGCTGTTGCTTATGAGCCCTTCACCAACTACCTGGATGTGAGTGAAGTGGGAGGTGGTGTCCATGACCCTCAGCTAATAACCATTCTTAAACACTCATTTATACCTCTGGTTAGCTCTGATTTTGGATTAGTTACTGAACCTAAGTCTCACCTTCCTATGGAAAGTATCTAAAAGTGTTAGGAGTTGGTGCTGTCTAATAGTATTTTAGTTCCCTTTCCTTCTTTCTTTCCTCTCATTACTGGCTCAACCCTCTAAAGCCCTGTCTATGTGGTTAAGAGATTCATGTGGGAATGTTCAAGTCAATTAAGAGACTGAAATAATGTCCTAGCAATGAGCTGCAGGGGAAAGAAGGAAAACACATGCAAGTCCACCAGGCAAAATCTCCAGTGGCTCCAGACACTATACATATCTCCCTTCCCTGGAAAGATACACAGGTATACCCAGAGCAATTACTTGAATGTTCTTGAGGCTACAGTATCTTTACAGGGCACCTTAACACGCATTGAGTTTCAGGACTGGAAGCTACTTTAGGGATCTCCTATTTCAACTTCCGTATTTTATAGATGGAGGAAATAGAGGCAGGTAAATGACATGATTGGCCCAAATTCACCTAGAACTAAAACTGTCAGTAAAATTCTATTCTTGCTTTCCATGCTACCTCTCACTCTAGATTTCCAAGTTCCCATTGTAAGTATGTGACCAGGAAAGAGGAGAATGGTGGTGGAAGTATCTAACACTAGAAGGGAAGGGGAGGGATGTGTGTGTGTGTGTGTGTGTGTGTGTGTGTGTGTGTGTGTTTGAGTGAATGTACATGTGTGTATGTGAAGCAGGACAGTGGATAGACACTGGGAAAAGAGAAAAAAGTGATTCTTCTCCATCTTTGGGTATTCTGGCACAGCATGGTAAATACATGAAGGTATCACCTTATTACAAAGTAGAAAACATTTAGAAAAAGATATTGTCTTGCAAGACTAAGTCTCAGCTGGTCAAACATTTGCAATTAGGGACACAAAAGTGGACTATTGAGAGTATCTGGCTCCAGGTGGAAAGGAGAACTTGTGGGAGAAATCTCTTATTCCCTAAGGAAATCCTTTGGGCAAAATATGGCTTCCAGTGGGCCAACTTCTTTCCCATCCTTTGGACAAGGCTTGGCTGCTTAATGAGGGTGACAAACTTTTCTCTGCAGTCTTTCTACTTTGGGGAGATCAGCATTGGAACACCACCCCAAAATTTCCTGGTCCTCTTTGACACGGGCTCCTCCAACCTCTGGGTGCCCTCCACCTACTGCCAGACCCAGGCCTGCTGTGAGTGTACCACCATCACTACCACCTCCTGGATGGGAGCAGAGGGAGAGGCAGCATCCAAACTGAGCGCAGGCATATAATGCCAAGTCCAGAGTTCTTGGTGCATAATCACTATCTCATCCTGATTAAGTTACGAACATGGGGAAATCTTACACTTGGTCTACATTTCAGAAGTGCTGACAGTTCTGGAGACAGAGAGCAGAAATAGAGTGAGGTTTCCATCCCTTTTTACATTGTTCCTTTCCCTCAACTTTCTCCCATGGGCTGGAATTCCTGGTGTTTTTGAAGAGATCCGTCCTTCAGGGATAATGGGTTGGAGAGAATTTGGGCAATGTATGTTATCCAAGGGGACAGGCTTTTCTGGGGCCAACACAGTTTGTCTACAGTACAAAGGAGCTGAGGCCGAGGCCCTAACCCAGCTTTGGCCCGATGATCCCAGGTTGTCAAGGGTAAATTGTCTCTATTTCGGAAATTAATGATTGACACTAATATTTCATTTTGTCTTTCTACAGCCAACCACAATAGGTTCAACTCCAGCCAGTCCTTCACCTTCAGGCTCAATGGGCAAACCTATACACTGTCCTATGGGAGTGGCAGCCTGAGTGTGATCCTAGGATATGACACTGTGACTGTGAGTGAGGTTCTCATAGCTGCTGAGGGTCTGTAGTTCGTCTCCTAGTTTTTAGAGCCTTAAGCTTTCAGAAAAATCTGGGATTACTAATTTGGTACAACCTTCCCAGAAGCTAAGAGTTGGAAAGGATATCAAAGACCATCTAATTCAACCTTCCTCCCAAGGTGGGAATTGCTTCCATAGCAGTCCTGACTGAAGAAAGCTCTTTATGTGATGCTAAGGTTGCTATGTCTTGCGACTTTGTTTCCTGGTCTTAACTCTGCCCCCTGGAACCACATAGAATAAATATCCTCCTTCCTCCACACAATTTCACTTTGGATATTTGATATCTTGTCCTTTCACTATTTTGTTATTTCCTTTTGTTTTATTCTCAGAGTTCTCTGTTTTTCTTGCACGTGAATTGTTCAGTGTAAAGCCAGTGACTGTTCTTTCACTGTCCATGAAAGTGGAGGCTGTAACTGCAGAAAGCACCAGCCTCTGCTTCCCCAACACCTACCTCTTTTTTCTAGGATATCCATGGTTGAGGGATGCTGTTGCTCTTTCACCTTCTACCCTCACCCTCACGTTTGAGCTCAGCATGAAAGAAGCCAACTTCCTCTCCTGGGAGAGGCTCCAGATTCCAGACCCCGGGCACCTATGTCTGGGAAGGACTTGTCCACCTGAATTGTGAAGCTCTTTTCTCTGCTCACCCCAGGCTCAGAACATGGTCACTGATAACCAGGAGTTGGCCTGAGTGAGAGTGAGCCCAGCGATCCCTTCTACTAGTCGTACTTTGATGGGATTCTGGGAATGGCTTACCCCAGCTTGGTGGTGGCGGGCACCCCAACAGTCATGCAGAACATGGTGCAGCAGGACCAGCTCACCGAACCCCTCTTCAGCTTCTACTTCTCTCGGTAAGAACCCTTGTCTTAGGAAGGGCTCATCAAATGAGGCTCTGTGGGGGCTTTGGATAACTCAACATCAGACAGAGGCCAGGTAAAAAAGTTTCCTGATCCAATGAGTATAATTTGCTATATATAATCCATGTATTTCTGAAAAATAGTGATTACATTTTGACGAGAATTTTACTTTAAATGCACTGGAAAACTTATAAGCTGTAATATCTGTTAGCAATAAAGTTTTTAAATAAACTAAAAAAGATAAATGCACTGGAAGAATTTTTAATGATGGCCATAAGCCATATGATGACTCTTTTCTTAGAAATGAATAATGCTCCCTCCACATGTGTTCAGTAAATCTGGAGATTGCTGTGTTAGATTTGCACAACTCTAGAGCCATTGAACAAGCCACATGAGCATCCACTAGTGAAGAGAACAGAAATGGCGGGATAACTGTAATAACACCTCTGGCTTTCCAAAGTATTCTTGTAGCAGTAACTTCAAATGACATCTCAAAAATCCTGTTTTAGCCCCCATTTTGCCAGTGAGGAAATGGAGGCTCAAACAGGTTGTTGATGTTGAGCCAGGTCAGTCTCTGGTAGGTGTGGAGCTAAGACTCAAGCTCAAATGTCTTGATCAGGAATCCAGTACTTTTCCTACTCCACCTGGCCTCAAACTTTCATGGCAAATTTTACTCCCTGATCCTTTATTCCTAAACACATGGTCCTCAAGGTACCTAATCTAAATGTTTTACTCTGATCACTGGCAGGCCCAGGTAGTGAACACAAGAGGCCTAGATCTCTTCACATTATCTAGTTACCAACCTGACCACGATAGGAGCATCCCCATCATGGCACACTTGCGGGTCTCTGTCAGGCCCCATTCCAGGTGCTCTCAGAGGGTTGCTTCTTATTCTCACCCTGTGCAGGGATGGTCTCTCTGGGATACTTTTATAGTTTGTTTTCAGGTGTCTGTCCTCTCCTTTATGATGGAGTCAGTGTTTCCAAGTCTCTGCACTTTGGGGGTTTCTCTGAGAATTCTCCTCTCTGTTGTACCTTGAGCCAACTCAGGACAGCACACCCTTGTTCTGCAGTACCTCTGTATCTGAGGGAGAGAGGAAAGGCGGGAGGACAGAGAGGAACTATGTGTGGAACTCATGCTCTTGTACCTTTCTCCCCAGCCAACCAACCTATCAGTATGATGGAGGGCTCATCCTGGGGGTATGAACAGCCAGCTCTATTCTGGTCAGATCGTCTGGACCCCTGTCACCCGGGAAATGTACTGGCAGATAGACATCGAGGAGTAAGTAGAGCAGACAGTTCCTATGGATTAGGGATGCTCCTAGGATGTTCCTCCAGTGTGACAATATTTCCTGTTCCTCTCATGACACAGATTTCTTAAAGAATCACCAAACCCCCAGGCTGACCTGGTCCTGGAGCTCAGTAGACTCTGACATCTAGTTCTTTTAAAAAAAAAATTATTTATTTATTTGTTTATTTATTTATTTAGGCTGCACTAGGTCTTTGTTGCTGCATGCGGTCTTTCTCTAGTTGTGGCAATTGGGGGCTACTCCTTGTTGCAGTGCATGGATTTCTCATTGTGGTGGTTTCTCTTGTTGCATAGCACAGGCTCTAGGCACGTGGGCTTCAGTAGTTGCGGCATGTGAGCTCAGTAGTTGTGGTGTGGGGGCTCTAGAGCACAGGCTCAGTAGTTGTGCCTCATGGGCTTAGTTGCTCCACAGCATGTGAGAGTCTTCCCCAGACCAGGGATTGAACCTATATCCCCTGCACTGGCAGGCGGATTCTTAACCACTGCACCACCAGGGAGGTCTCTGGTGTCTAGCTCGTGATGGAACTTTTTGAGCTGGTCACTGAGCTTTGCCATGCCAGCAGGTTGGTCATTCCCAGGTGCTGTGAATTCACGTCTTTGCTCGTAGAAGCTTCATTATTCCATCAGTGTGATCTTTACCACCTCCATCATCAGTAAGAGTAATAGCTGTCATTAGTGTTTTCCACGTGCCAGATACAGTGCTAAATACTTTACATATACTGTTGCATATAATTTCCACAACACTATAAGGATGTCAGCACTGTATTTCATTCTACAGATAAAGAAATCAGGGCTCAGAGTTTAGTAAATTATCCAAAGTCACACATTGCACAAATTTCAAAATTTGAACATAAGCATATCAGACCCCAAAATTCATAATCATGAATGTATTACTTTTACACTCAAAGCCCTCACGAATTTTCCATCATGTGCAAATTAAAGATAAAATGCTTTTGACCTAAACTCAAGATCATACAGGAGCGAGGGCCTCCCTATCAATACAGCCTTTCCACCACTTCCTGATAGGAAGCATAGACTTCACCAAGTGTTTGCACTTTGTCATGACTTTCTTGCTTTGGTTTACATTACCTGTAGTTCCCCTCCTCCACTCCTCTGTGCTTATTTGAATTTAAGGCAAACTTCAGAGCCTGGATTAATTCCTATTGCTTCCAAAACCTCTCCTGGGGGCCCAGTCCACAGTGATCTCTCTCTTTTAATCCATTAGTATTTACCTGTGCTCCTATCACAATTTATATGTCCTAATCACTGGGTAAGCACTGGAAATCCCCACACAGGGAGATTAAAGAAGACAAGACATAGTCCTTGCCTTCCAAGAGCTTCCAGTCAGAGCTGGAGAGGTCACCAGTCCAAAACTGAGGCTAGTATTCCAATAGTCACAAAGGTGCAGCAGCATTGCATGGGCAGATGTGTCATAGGGTGGCCTTGTGACCTGGAGGATGCAGAATGTAGGAGCTCCTGGACTGGGGGCGGGGGGGTGGGGCATGGTGATGAGGGGAAGACATGGCTCATGTTTGTGGCAGAGGCACCTGACTCTCTTTGTACTGGTGTTCCTCTAAGGTTTGCCATCAGTGACGAGGCCACTGGCTGGTGTTCCCAGGGCTGCCAGGCCATTGTGGATATGGGGACCTTCCTGGCTGGCTGTTCCCCAGCAGTACATGACCTCCTTCCTGCAGTCAATAGGAGCCCAGGAGGACCAGAATGGTGATGTGAGTAGCCAGAAGCCAAGGGTTTCTCTGCACATCTAGGCAGTCTCAGCACAGGAGCCTGAGTGCAATGAGTGCATGAGAGGGAGGAGGAAGGGTTGTGTGGGGACCTGAGCCTCTGGAAGGACAGAACAGTTGGGGACACAGTTTGGCATTTCAGTCATGAACCTCCAGTGCAAGGGAGGGAAAAGGGAGGGAGTGATACCAACTCCATCCAGACTGTGAGTGTGGGCTGTATGGTTGTCAAGAGGCGCTACTAGTTCATTGCAGGTCCTAGGAGCACATTTCAGCTTGGTCTGGCCACTGTCATTTGACTGAGTGAGAGAGTCAGGGCACAATGCACTTGTCCATTCTACCTGGCTTTCTTCCTTCACTTTTTTTTTTTTAAGTACTTTTATTGAGATACAGTAAACAGACAATAAACAGCATATATTTAGAGTATACAATTTGGTATCCCAATCTCCCAATTCACTCCCCCCCTAACTCTCCCCGCTTTCCCCATTTGGTGTCCATATATTTGTTCTCTACATCTGTGTGTCTATTTCTGCCTTGCATTTCCTCTCATAGTTGTTAGCATTTGCCTCTTCCTTCACTTTTATCGCACGTTTGGGTTTTACTCTGAGTAGCCTCCTGTCCCCACATCCACCCCTCTTGGCACACGTGTCTAATTTGCTTTTCCCTGTGTACAAGTGCGTGTGTATAGTAAATGGACTCTGTACACAAATGTGGATATGAGAATGCATGATGAGTATTCTTCTATACATGTGTGCCCTTGCCTTTTCTCTGTAATTTGTACTTTCTGAGGTTAGAATTTGTGTTCTGGAAGAGACTAATTCCTTATGGCCACAACCATGCTCCCCAGATCTAAGAGCTGAGGTGTGTTTAGGGAGAGGAGTCAAGAAGCAAGAGGGCCAGTCAGCGTTGTGCCTGGGAGTCAGGCCTGGCCTCCCATGCTGTGAAGCGGCCTCTGCTGGAAGGTGGAGAAGAGGGTCTCATAGGAAAAGGGGGGCTTGGGCCCTTTGTCTGGGCACCCAGCCCCGGCGCTCTGCAGCGTTGCCTCTTCTCTCTCAGTTTGTGGTCGACTGTGACTCCGTGCAGGACCTGCCTGCCATCACCGTCATCATCAGTGGGTCCCCGTTCCCGCTACCTCCCTCTGCCTATGTCTCCTACATACGTATTCATCCCAGGCTCCCTGGATGTGTGTTTGGATGGGCCCAAAGGCTGTTCTGTGATCCAGCTCACATCTGGGCAGCTACGGGCAATCACCAAGGGCAGGGCTGAAGGTGAATAAGAAGTAGGGACCCCCCAAGTGTCATAGGGTGGGGGGCGTTCCCATGGGGAAAGGCCTTTGCAGTGCAACTGGTGATGTCCTCATATCGTCTGTCTCTTCAGAATGATGACTACTGCACGCTGGGGGTTGAGTCCTCCTACGTGCCCTCCTCCAGCGAGGAGCCCCTGTGGATTCTGGGCGATGTCTTCCTCAAGGAGTATTACTCTGTCTTTGGCTTGGGCAACAACCGGGTGGGCTTTGCCCTCTCCGCCTAGACTAGCCATGTGCACGCTCTCCGAGAACTATGTGATTGCCCGAACGCCTCTGTGGCTGAGGGCAGCATTTTAAACTATCCTGATTCCTTCGGCTCATTGGAGTCTTTCTTCTTGATCCTAATGTGTCTGTGGGCCTGTGGCAGCATTGTTTATATCCCGACCGCCTTCTGCTCAATAGAGTTTTTCTTCCTACTGGGACTTCCTGCAACTAATGAAATCAGAAATCTTCAAACATCTTTGAGCCTCCTTCCAATAAACAATTTAGTGGTTAATCCTAATTTGAAACTTAGCAATGGCTGTTTGGGGGGGAACTGTTAACCAATGGGAGAGAACAGGAGAGGTGGTATCTGGCTGCATGCAGCAGGGCATCAAGGATGCAGTGGTCTCTACGTGAGAGACCCTAGGTGGAGGTTTTCATCCCTCCCAGCACTCTCTGACCCAACGTTATTTTCTCTCCATTCTTAGAAAAAAAAGTGAACCAGAGCAATGGATGACTCAGGAATTTTAGAACAGAAGACAGAAACCCAAGAGAGCTTTTTAAACAGGTGCTCTGAAGGCCAAATCTGATCAGAAAATACTTTTTATGTTTGTTTGTTTTTGAGGGGAGCAGCACAGTTTTAGTGAATTTGAATACTATCTGGCATTTTTGCCGACCCCATCATGCCCTACGTGTACTCTCAGGCTGCCTCATGTATTTACTTTACCTGTAGGGGCCTAAAGCATTTGAGTTTAAAACCCCAATCTTATTTTACAGTGGAAGGAACTGAGGCATTGAGTGACAATCACACAGTTACTGTTAAAATCAGATCCAGATGTATTTCTTATTATACTGCTATGTAATGAAGTCGGCTGCGTGCAAGATACCAGGGCATGAAAATATAGATGAGGCATGGCTCTGGCCCTCTAGGAATTTTCAGTCAAGTGGAGCATATTGCTTGTTTTCTTTTTTGTTGTTTTTGTTGTTGTTTGTGGTTTTTTGTTTTTTGTTTTTGGCTGCCTTGGGTCTTTGTTGCTATGCATGGGCTTTCTCTAGTTGTGGCGAGCAGGGGCTGCTCTTCATTGCAGTGCATGGGCTTCTCAGTGTGGTGGCTTCTCTTGTTGAGGAGCACAGGATCTAGGCTCACGGGCTCCAGAGCCACAGGCTCAGTAGTTGTGGCACATGGGCTTAGTTGCTTCATGGCATGTGAGATCTTCCTGGAGCAGGGATTAAACCGGTGTCCCCTGCATTGGCAGGCAGATTCTCAACCACTGCACCACCAGGGAGGTCTCTTTGTTTTCTTCTTTAAAATTTATTTTTAATTTTTAAAGTTATTATACTTATCTATTTTTATTTTTTCTTCCAGTTTTGTTGAGATATAATTCATATACAGCACTGTATAAGGTTAGGGTGTACAGCATAGTGATTTGACTTACATACATCATGAAATGATTATCAGAACAAGTTTAGTGAACACCCATCATCTCATATAGACACAAAATAAAAGAAAAAGTGTTTTTCCTTGTGATGAGAACTCTTAGGATTTACTTCCGTAACAACTTTCATATATAACATACAGCAGTGTTAATTATATTTATAATGTTGTTTGTTACATCCCTGGTACTTATTTACCTTATAGCTAAAAGTGTATCTTTTGACTACCTTCATCTAATTCCCCCATCCTCCCACCCGTTGCCTCTAGTAACCACAAATCTGACCTCTTTTCCTATGAGTGTTTTCAATCTGTGTGTTTGGTTTTGAAGTATAATTGCCCTACAACACTATGTTAGTTTCTGTTCCACCACATAGTGATTTGATATTTGTATATATTACAAAATGATCACCACAATAAGTCTATTACCATGTGTCACCATACAAAAATATTACATTATTGTTGATAATATTCCTCACTCTGTACATTTCATTCCTGTGACTCAATCGTAAGAAGTTTGTACCTCTTAATCTTCCTCATGTTTTGGGAGGTATATATGGTATATGTGTATATACCATATTACATATTTATATATACACACATACCATATTTTCTTTATCCATTCATCTGTCAGTGGATACTTAGGTTGCTTCCACATCTTGGCTATTGTAAATAATGTTGCAATAAACATAGGGATGCACATATCTTTCTGAATTAGTGCTATTGTTTTCTTTGGATAAATTGCTGGATCATATGATAGTTCTATTTTTAATTTTTTGAGGAACACCCATACTGCTTTCTATAGTGGCTGCACCAATTTACATTCCCATCATCCTCTCCAGCACTTGTTATTTGTTGTCTTTTTGTTAATAGACATTCTGACGGATGCGAAGTGATATCTCATTGTGGTTTTGATTTGCATTTCCATGATGATTAGTGATGTTGAGCACCTTTTCATGCGTCTGTTGACCATCTGTACATCTTCTTTGGAAAAATGTCTATTTAGGTCCTCTGTCCATTTTAAAAAAATTGAGTTGTTTGCTTTTTGATGTTGAGTTGTATGAGTTCCTTGTATATTTTGGATATTAACCCCTTATCAAATATATGGTTTGGAAATATCTTCTCCCATTTAGTAGGTGCCTCTTTTTTTTGTTGATAGTTTCCTTTGCTGTGTGAATCTTTTCAGTTTAATGTACTCTTATTTTTTTTTAATTTTTGCTTTTGTTTCCCTTGCCTGAGGAGACATATCTGAACAAATATTACTAAGAACAATGTCAAACATCATATTGCCTTTGTTTTTTCTTCTAGTAGTTATATGGTTTCAGGTCTTACATTAAGTCTTTAATCCACTTTGAGTTATTTTTGTATATGGTATGAGACTATTTAGTCCAGTTTGATTCCTTTGCATGTAGCTGTCTTTTTTTTCCCAAATACCGTTAATTGAGGAGCATGTCTTTCCCCATTGTATATTCTTGCCTCCTTGTCAGATTAATTAACCATGAAATTGTGGCTTTCTTTCTGGGCTCTCTATTCTGTTCCTTTGACCAGTGTGTTTTTGTGCCAATACCATCAAAAAGATTACTGTAGCTTTGTAGTATAGTTTGAAATCAGGTTGCATAATACCTTCAGCTTTGTTGTTCTTTGTCAAGATTATTTTGGTTATTCGGGGTCTTTTGTGTTTCCACACAGATTTTAGAGTTATTTTTTCTAGTTCTTTGAAAAATGCCATTGGTATTTTGATAAGGATTGCACTGAATCTGTAAATAGCCTTGGGTAGTATGGCCATTTTAACAACATTAATTCTTCCAGTCCATGACCTCAGTATATCTTTACATTTGTTTGTGTTGCCTTTGATTTCTTTCTTCAGTGTCATACAGTTCTCTGAGTACAGATCTCTTAACTCCTTGATTAGATTTATTCCTGGGTATTTTTTTCTTCTTGATGCAGTTGTAATGGGATTGATTCTTAATTTCTTTTTCTGATACTTTGTAGTTAGTGTATAGAAATACAACAGATTCTGTATATTAAATTTGTATCCTGCTACTTTACTGAATTTGTTTACTGGTTCCAATAGTTTTTTTGATGGTATTACTAGGATTTTCTATATATGATATCATGTCATCTGTAAACATGGACAGTTTTATTTTTTCCTTTGCAATTTGGACTCTTTTTATTTCTTATTCTAATCTGATTGCTGGGGCCAGGACTTCCAATACCATGCTGAATTAAAATGGTGAGAATGGGCACCCTTGTCTTGTTCCTTATTTTAGAGGAAAAACTTTCAGCTTTTCCCAATTGCGTATGATATTGGCTGAAGATTTGTCATAAATGGCCTTTATTATGTTGAGGCATGTTCCCTCTATACCCACTTTGTTGAGAGTTTTTAATCATAAATGGATGTTTAATTTTTTTCAAAATCTTTTTCTGCATCTATTGAGATGAACATATGATCTTTATTCTTCAATTTGTCAATGTGGTATATCACATTGACCCAGTTGCCAATACTGAACCATCCTTGCATCCATGGAATAAATCCTACTTGGTCATAGTGGATATTCTTTTAATTTATTGTTGGATTTGGTTTGCTAATATTTTGTTGAGGATTTTTGCATCTATGTTCATCAGTGATTTTGGCCTGTAACTTTTTTTGTGGTTCTTTGGTTTAGGATCAGGGTGATGCTTGCCTCATAGAATGAGTTTGGAAGCATTCTTTCATCTTCAATTTTTAAAATAGTTTGAGAAGGGTAGGCATTAACTCTTATTTAAATGGTTGGAAGAATTCATCTGTGAGGCCAACTGGTCTTGGACTTTTGTTTGCTGGAAATTTTTTTTCTTACTGATTCAATTTTCATACTGGTAATTGATCTGTTCATATTTTGTATTTCTTTCTGATTCAGTTTTGGGAGATTGTATGTTTCTAGGAATTTATCCATTTTTTCTAGTTTTGTCCATTTTATTCATATATAATTGTTTATAGAAATCTCTTATGATCCGTTGTTTTCCTGTGGTGTCAGGAAACTTTTTGAAACTTTGTCTTTTGTTTCTGATTTCTTTTACTTGGTTCCTCTCTCTTTTTTCTTGTTGAGTCTGGTTAAAGATTTATAGATTTTGTTTAACTTTTCAAAGAACCATCTCTTAGCTTTATTGATCTTTTCTATCTTTGTCTTTATTTCATTTATTTCTGAGTTTATATTTATTATTTATTTCCTTCTATTAACTTTGGGTTTTGTTTGTTCTTCTTTCTCTAGTTACTTTAGGTGTAGAGTTAGTTGTATATTTGAGATTTTTCTTGTTTCCTAAGGTAAGCTTATATTGGTATAAACTTTCCTCTTAGAGATGTTTTGGCTGCATCCTGTAGATTAAGGATCATTGTGTTTCCGTTTTCATTTGTTCTCCAGATATTTTTTTGATTTCCTCTTTGATTTCTTCAGTGACCCATTGGTTGTTTAGTAGCATATTGTTTAGTTTCTATGAATTTGTGTTTTATGAATTTTTTTTCTCACAGGTGATTTCTAGTTTCATTTCACTGTGGTCAGAAAAAATGCTTGATATGATTTCAATAGTTTTAAATTTATCAAGACTTATTTTGCGGTCTAGTATGTGATCTATCTTGGAGAATGTTCATGTGCACTTGAAAAGAATGTGTATTCTGTTTCATTTGGATTGAATATCTATCTATCTATCTATCTATTGATCTAATATATGTATCTATTAAGTTCATCTGATCTAATATGTTGCTTAAGGTCAGTGTTTCCTCATTGAATCTGTCTGGATGATCTTGCCATTGATGTAAGTCAGGTGTTACAGTTCCCTTCTATGATTGTGTTACTGTCAATTTCTCCCTTTATGTTTGTTAATGTTGGGTGCATATATATTTATAATTGTTGTATCTTCTTCCTGGATTGATCTTCTTATCATTATGTAATGTTCTTCTTTGTTACCATCTTCATTTTAAAGTCTATTTTGTCTAATATAAGTATTGCTACTCCAGCTTTCTTTTCATTTCCATTTGCAGGGAATCTTTTTCTATCCCCTCACTTTCATTTTGTATGCATTTTTAGACCCAAAGTGAGTCTCTTGTAGGCTGCATATATATGGGTCTTGTTTTTGTATCCATTCAGTCACTCTGTGTCTTTTGATTAGAGCATTTAGTCCATTTACATTTGAAGAAATTATTGATATGTATGTATTTATTGCCATTTTGTTAATTGTTTTGGGGTTGTTTTCATAGTTCTTGTTTCTTTTGCTCTCTTCCCTTCTGATTTGATAACTACCTTTAAGTTATGTTTGGATTTCTTTCTTTTTTTGTGTTTGTATATCTATTATAGACTTTCAGATTTTGAGTTGTGGTACCATAAGTAATATAGATAGATATATCATATAACATATATGTTTTATATATATATATATAAAACATCTTAACAGGAAAATAGGAATGAACTTTTTGGCCAACTATATATATATATATATATATATATATATATATATCATAAGTAATATTTATCATATATATGTATGTAATTATTTTAAGTTAATAATCTCTTAAGTTTGAATGTTACTCCTTCCACCACCCATTAGGTATTTTGGGCATTACATTTTACATCTTTTTGTTTTGTGTATCTCTTAACTACTTATTACAGATATAGATAATTTTACTACTTCTGTCTTTTAACCTTCCTACTTGCTTTATAAGTAGTTGACCTATTAACTTTACTGTATATTTGCCTTTACCAATGGGATTTTTCCTTTCATAATTTTTATATTTCTTGTTGTGGCTTTTTCTTTTCCACTTAGAATAGTCCCTTAAACTTATCTTGTAAAGTCAGTTTATTGGTGCTGAACTCATTCAGCTTTTGCTTGTCTGTAAAACTCTTTCTCTCTCCCTCAAATCTGAGTGATAGCCCTGCCTACCAGAGTATTCTTGGTTGTTTTCTTGCTTTTATCATTCTAAATATATCATGATACTCCCTTTGGGCCTGCAAAATTTCTGCTGAAAAGTCAGCTGATGGTGTTATGAGAGTTCCTGTGTATAAAACTAGTTGCTTTTCCCTTTCTGCTTTTAATATGATCTCTTTATGCTTACTTTTTGCCACTTTAATTACAGTGTGTCTTGGTGTGGTCTTCTTTGTGTTGATCTTATTTAGGAATTGCTGTGCTTCTCAACCTGGATGTCTGTTTCCTTTTCTAAGTTAAGGAACTTTTTAGTTATTATCACTTCAAATAAGTTCTCTGCCCCTCTTCTCTTTCTTCTCCTTCTAAGACGCCTATAATGTGAATGTTAGTATGTTTGTTCTTCTCTTAGAGGTCGCTTAAACTGCTCTAATCAAAAAAATTTTTTTTTCTGTTCAACTGTTAATTGGTGGAAACCACTCTGTTTTCCAGTTTGCTGACCTGTTCCTCTGTATTATCCAATGTATTATTGATCCCTTCTAGTGTATTTTTTATTTCAGTTATTATTTCTTCAGCTCTGTTTGGTTCTTATTTATAATTTCTAACTCAAATTTCTCACTATGTTTATCCATTCTTCTCCTGAGTTCATTAAGCATCTTTATGATCATTACTTTGAACTCTTTATTGGGTAGATTGCTTATTTCACTTCACTCAGTTCTTCTTCTGGTGTTTCATCTTGTTCCTTTGTTTGTAATATACTCCTCTGTCCCCCAATTTTGCCTAATTCTCTGTGTTTATTGCAGTTGTGTTTCTGGTCATAGAGAAGGGACCTTATATAGGATATGTCCTATGAGGCCCTCTGGTCACCAGAACTATATGATTTAGGGGTGCCCTCTATGTGGGCCGAGTGGGCTCTTCTATTGTGGCAGGGAAGACTACTTTGGGTGCACCAGCAGGCAAGTCTGGTTCCTATCTTGGGTGGCTGCCAGGCCCTGCCTCACGTAGAGGCTGCTGGCTGCTGGTGGATGGAGTTGGCTGAGGGCTGGGGGTCCTGGGACCAAAGCTGGCCTACTGGTAGCTACAGCCAGGTCCTTGTGCAGCTGGCTGCAGGACCTGGGGGTCATAGATCTAGTGCCAGCCACTGGTGGGTAGTGCTGGGTTCTGGGTCAGCTTTCTAGGGAGCCCAGGGCTGGTGCTGATCTGCTGTTGTGTGAGGCTGAGTCCCCATATGGCTGGCTGCTCAGCCTGGGTGATTCTGGGACTAGCATCCACTGGTTGGTGGGCAGGTAAGCCCCTAGCACTAATAGGCTAGAGGAAGGACTCCAAAATGCCACTTGCCAGCACCAGTGTCCTCATGGTAGAAGGAGCTCCCCCAAAAGGCTTCTGCCAGTGTCTATGTCCACAGAGGGAGTCCCAGTTCCCTCCTGCCTCTCCAGGAGTCTCTCCAAGATCAGCAAGTGGTTCAGACCCAGAATCCTTTTATTTATTTATTTATTTATTTATAAAATTAATTAATTAGTTAATTTATTTTATTTTATTTTTTGGCTGCATTGAGTCTTCATTACTGTGTGTGGGCTTTCTCTAGTTGTGGCAAGCGGGGGCTACTCTTTTTTTGCAGTGCTTGGGCTTCTCATTGCGGTAGCTTCTCTTATTGCAGAACACGGGCTCTAGGTGCATGGGCTTCAGTAGTTGTGGCCCGTGAGCTCAGTAGTTGTGGCTCACAGGCTCTAGAGTGTAGGCTCAGTAGTGGCACATGGGCTTAGTTGCACTGTGACATTTGGGATCTGCTGGGACCAGGGTTTGAACCTATGTCCCCTGCATTGGCAGGTAAATTCTTAACCATTGTGCCACCAGGGAAGCCCCCAGAATCCTTTTAAATTACTGCCTCTGCACTGGGTCTCGCAGTGTGTGAGATTTTGCATGTTTCTTTTAAGAGTGGAGTCTCTGCTTCCTAGAGCCCTCTGATTCTCCTGTAGGCAAGCCCCAACAGCCTTCAAAGCCAGACATTCTGGGGGCTTGCCTTCCTGGTACAGGATGCGCAGGCTGGGGAGCTCAATGTAGGGCTTGAATCCCTCACTTTTTGGGGAGAATCTCTACAACTGTGATTATCTTTCTGTCTGTGGGTCACCTACATGTGTGTGTGAGTCTCGACTATACCACATCTCTGCTCCTCCTATCCATCTCTTTGTGGTTCCTTCTTTATATTGGTGAATGTGGAAAATATTTTCAACTACTTTTCAGGTCATTCTCATCAATAGTTACTCTGTAAATAATTGTAATTTTGGTGTGCCCATGGGATGAGGTGAGTTCAGGGTCTTTCTACTTTGCCATTTTGGCCACTCCCCCCGATAGAGGATTTTAGTTTTGAGCACTTTCCCTGTTTGAAGTAAAGCCCATTAGCTGAATTTGCATTACATTGTTATCAGTAATCATCTGGAGCATGTTCTTCCTGTGCAGAAATGCTGCCTCCAGGGAATTAAAAACTATTATTTTTCTGGGACCTCAAAACTACTTCAACCAATGTAATTAGGATATATCTGAAAAGAAAAATGCAAAACATTATCAATCCAGATGTGTGTGTGTTGGTAGTGGTGGATGTAGTTATTATTTTTCTATGTCATTTCATGAGTGGTCTCTACTCATGCATAATGCATGATTTTATTGAATTGAGTTTTGTCTGCACTTGAGCCATTCCTTCTTTCTTTTCTGCTGCATTTCTCTGGTGGAAAAAATAGATTCTTTCTGTCAAAGGGAAGGGAGTTGCAGGTTAGCCCCAATTCACCTCCATCCTCATCCCTTGCCCTGTCAGCCACTGTTCCTGCCTCAGCATCACCTCTATTCATGCTCTGGCCTTTGGCTTCAACTATTTAGAACAAAGATCTTGAGTTAGAGATATGATTTCTGGAAAGTTCTGAATACTGAAATACAACCAAGTGCAAGTTATCATGAGTCACCTAAAATGCATCAACAGGAACCAGCCTGCTAGAGCAATGTATGATGGTATTGGTAAAGCCAGAGCTAGAAAATTCTGTCTGTTCCTGGATTCTAGAAAATAACACCCAACAGAAACTACTCCACAAGTTAAAGTCTGTTCTGCCTTGACTATCACTGTGGAATGGGGACATGATTTATTAATATGTGACTGTTCCCTCACTTTTCACCAGCACCCCTCCATCTCCATTACACTAAATAAAGATCTTGCCCACCTAACTATCATATCTTCTGTGGTAGAGAACTGGAGGACTGGGAAAGAGGGAGAGAGAGAACACATCCAGAAAGGAAGATAAAGGAAAGTATTTAAATAGAAAGAGCTGCAAAGTAACGAGGAAGTGAGAAGGAATAGTAACTATGGAGTATGGCAGTGAAGATATAGATCTGTTGGGGAAGATGTTCCAGAGCAACATCCCTGGAGTGGACCGTATGATGGAGATTTTGAGAAATGTTGCCTTTGCTTACAAATTATAATTTTTAATGTTCTTCAAGAGACATAAGTAAAGATTGGAATTCCTCTTTAATTATCATTGGCAGCTATAATGTGCCTTTAAAATTGAATTCATGCGGACAGTGGCCATGTGGGATGCTAGTTTATATTTTGGTTATATTTATTATACTTAAAACAGGTTCTAGACATTTCTTTCTATTTAACTATTTCTCATTATGTCATCTCTGGTCAAATATCACTAATGCATAAAAGTTGATCAAAATCTCAGTTTGTGTAAATAAAAGTTTCCCTGATCCCTGACATCTTTCTCCCTTTCCTGTGCCTACACTCCCACTCCCTGTGAAGAGGTACAGCACTCTGTATCTCTGAGCATACACTACACAGTGCACTGGATTTTACCCATTTGCATGTGTATCTCCACAACTAGATTATGATCTCCTAGAGGAAAGAGACTGTGTTATTTTTCTCTTTAAATGCCCAGATCTTAGATGTCTTGCAGATAAGATGTACTTAGTAAACATCTGTTGTACTACCAAATTAATGATAATACAAGTGAGATAAATGCTGTTACAGTGAATTCTGCCTGATAGTGTCAGGAAAGAAGAAGGTATCACAGAGGAAATTGTGTTAACTTTGGGCCTTGAAGTGTGAGTAGGAACTCATCAGGTAGGGAAAGTAAAAAGGCATCTCATGCAGTAAAACAGCATAAGAACAACACAGAGACTTGGAAGATTTTTGTGCCATTGTAGATCAGTGGGGAATCTGAACTGGCTGGAACACACAGTACCTGGAAAGGATGGCAGGGAATGAGGCTGCCAGGTGGGTTGGATCAGATGGGCAGGGCCTTGCTAAAAGTCTGGACTTTATTATCTAATCAGTGGGAACCACAATGGGTTTAGAGGAAGAGAGAGACATGATCAGACCTTTGTTTTAGGAAGAGAGGTCTGCTGGCAGGGGCCCTCTGTTCCACAGCCCTCAGTTGGGGTTCCTCAGGTTCCTGCACCTGGTGGAGACACAACTCCTGATAGATACATATTCTTCATTCCTGGCAGAGCTTCTGCCCTAGGACCCTGGCCATCTTCCTAGCTCATGGTCATGGCCGAGAAACCTAAACAGAAGTGAAGGACCCTTAAACCAAGAATTTAGAGCCAACCCAAAGCAGGGAGCTCTTGGCTTCCCTCTTTCTTAGTTCTACTATAACTCTCCTCTTTTCTACCCAAAAGTCACAGGAACCACAGAAAGAACTCTCTACAGTCCTGGTGGAATGTCTCTGTCCCTCTTATGGTCAAAGACATGACAAAAGGATTTTATCTTCTTGAGAAGATTTGATGTGTAATGAGTTCTCTGAACTTGGCCACAGCAAGTGAGGGGTTGACAACACAATAGGCTGCCCAGGGATCTTGGAAATGAGACAAATGTGGAGCTGGATGCAGGCCGGATTCTGGTACAATGCCTTGTGCTGCTGTTCTGCATCACAGAGATAATGAGGTCCCTCTCAGCTCAGATCTTACACAGCGAGATGGGACCCCAGGCCTTTGTGCAGGGACTGCAGCAGAGATGGGGAAGATGCTATTTTGGGCTGGTAAGTAACACAGACCCAGTCCCCTCTTCTCCTCTAAACTCAGAGAATCCTCTCCATCAAGCATCAGGAAGCAGGGATCCTGCCCTTAACGTCAATACAACAAGGCTCTGTTTGGATTTTTCTATGTCGTTTCTCTCTTGTCCTGGCGTGTGCCATCTCATCAAGCCCCTGCTTTGTTAGGCTGTGGCTTTCTCTCTCTTTTGCACATGCTCAGGGTCCAGAATGAAAAGACTGACTCCTCTGTGCATTGATAGAAAGTGCTAAAGCAACAAAGAACTGCATTTCAAGGTCTAAGCAGCTGTGTCTCAGCAAGTCAGCCATTTCCTGCATGTCTTTGGCTCCCCTAGGTGAAATGACTGTGCCCCAGAGCCATCCCTGCTGACATAATGGATGTTTCCTCCATTTCCATTCCTCTTTCTTTCTCTCCTTCACCCCATCCATTCCTCTTTCTTTCTCTCCTTCACGTGCCACTTTATTCTATTGCCTAAGTGCAAGGAGGAGGCAAGTAGGGATGGGGGAAATACAGCTCCAAGGGAGTAGGAGATATCTGGAATGAGATTGTGGGATCCAGGTCAGGACACATTCATATTCCTATTCTAATCACACCATTCATTCAATCATTGAGTATTTATTAAGAAGCTACTATGGGATAGGTACTGGGCCCTTTTTTTAACCAAAAAGCAAATCTCAATATTACCAGATAGTATTTGACTCCTATTCAATCCCTTGTGTTTTTAGAACTTTTTCACATTCATCATTTAATTTTATGGCATGAAAACCTGGGGTCAACCAAGGTCACAGTATTACTCTATCTCTGACAAGGGAGTGGAGGCTTAGTCCAGGGTGATGAATCTACTTGCCTGAGCACTCACCCTGAACCCAAGCCCAAGCAGGTCCTGCACAATGGTCTCCTAGAGACAAGGCATCCAAGCCAAGGCACTGCTTCTATATCTTCCAGTCCAAGTCCCATTGCCTTTCTCTTTCCAATATTTTACTTAATATGAGGGTGAGTCAAAAATTACCCACACTCTGGTTATATTAAAACTTCTATAAACTCTACAGCCAGAGTGTGGATAATTTTTGACTCATCTTCATAGAATAATTTTTACAACCCCTAGTCTCCTTCATTCATCACCTCTCTCACCACCCATATCTTGCCCAGTGCCACCCTCTGTAATGAAAAGCTAATCTGCCCTCAGTGCTCAGATCCACAACCTGGCAGCACCCCACTCCTGAAGAGCCTTGGAAGGCTGTGGTCCATGAGCACCTGAGGATGCTGAACACCACCAGTGGGAGCAGCTGATCCAACAGGCTCTGGGACATCCTGGGCCTCAGCAAGAATGGCGAGTTGCTCAGCTGTTGCCCTCACGGAACATGTAGCTGAGTTAAGACAAGAGCAGATAAGCTGTATCTTGGCTTAAGGTAATTGTTGAAAGGTGAAAATCCAGTCCGTTGGAGCCTTGATGACTGTGCCAGGTAGATGGCCCGATGGTTTGATTGACACACATTTATTTGATTCTGACTGTATGTTAGGTGATGTCACTTCAGTTATCTCATCTAATGCTCACAATATATTCTGAAGTGGGTTTTAATCTCCCCATTTAAAAAAAGTAAATTTATTTATTTATTTATTGGCTGCATTCTGTCTTTCTTGCTGCACTTGGGCTTTCTCTTGTTGCTGCAAGCAGGGGCTACTCTTCATTGCAGTGTGCAGGCTTCTCATTGCAGTGGCTTCTCTTGTTGCGGATCATGGGCTCTAGATACGTGGGCTTCAGTAGTTGTGGCATGTGGGCTCAATAGTTGTGGTTCACAGGCTTAGTTGCTCTGAGGCATGTGGGATCTTCCTGGAGCAAGAATCGAACCCGTGTCCCCTTCATTGGCAGGCAGATTCTCAACCACTGTGCCACCTAGGAAGTCCCATTTCCCCATTTTTGTCAGTAAGTAAACTGAGGTTGGAGTTATGTGACAAAGTATCCAGCATCCCACAGCTGGAAGGAGAAGAGCCAGGCTTCAAGCACAATAGTATCTGCTCAGAGCCCATGCTCTTTCTACTCACCGCTCACTAAGTGGTAGGGACCCAGCTCCAGGACCCTCTCCTCCCCAGGGTGGCTTAGGCACAAGCTGTGGAGAGGAAGATCTGTGCAGGCCTCACCAGTAGCTGACTGTTCATTGTTAGTTACCCAGCCATGCAACAGGTCTGTAGCTTCCCTGGGAAGGCCCAAGCTGAGTCATGGGTTTGTTTCTTGCCTTTTTACAGGTCTGGTTGTGTTGCTACAGCTATAGCTTGGTAAGCATCATGAGTGTCTTTCCTTTTGATAGAGGAGTTTCCATCATTAGAAAACTTACATATTTGAAAATCTAAGAGAGCTGGAGTTTCAGCCTCCTATAGGACACTCAATATTGTTACAAAAGAGAAAGCAGCTCATGTAGCTCAATATCAAAAAACCAAACAACCCCATCCAAAAATGGACAGAAGACCTAAATAGACATTTCTCCAAAGAAGACCTACAAATGGCCAACAAACACATGAAAAGATGCTCCACATCACTAATCATTAGAGAAAAGCAAATGAAAATCACAATGAGGTATCACCTCACACCAGCCAGAATGGCCATCATCAAAAAATCTAGGAACAATAAATGCTGGAGAGGCTGTGGATAAAAGGGTATCCTCCTGCACTGTTGGTGTGAATGTAATTTGATACAGCCACTATGGAAAACAGTATGGAGATTCCTTAAAAAAATAAAAATAGAACTACTATATGACCGAGCAATCCCACTACTGGGCATATACCCTGAGAAAACCATAATTCAAAAAGACACATGTACCACAACGTTCACTGCAACACTATTTACAATAGCCAGGACATGGAAGCAACCTAAATGTCCATCAACAGATGAATGGATGAAGAAGATGTGGCACATGTATACAATGGAATATTACTCTGCCATGAAAAGGAATAAAACGGAGTTATTTGCAGGGAGGTGGATGGACCTAGAGTCTGTCATACAGAGTGAAGTAAGTCAGAAAGAGAAAAAAATATACCATAAGCTAACACATATACGAGGGGGAGTCAAAAATTATGCACATTCTGGTTATATTAAAGCTTCAGTTGGCCTCACTGTCTTATCAGCGCTTTCCATTCAAGGCTGCTGTTTCCCCAGTCACTGCTGTGCAGGTGTAAACATGTTACATCAGTTCATTTGTAACTGTGGTGTGAGCAAAAGTGGATGCCCCACTTGTGATTTGCACAAAAGAAGAGCAGCAGGCAGTGATTCATTTTTTGTGGTCTGAGCATGTGCATGTCCGCAAACTTCTGCCCACACTGTCGACACTCTGCAAAAACTTTGTTTTGAGGTGTTAAAGCATCCTCCCTGGAGTCCTGATCTTGCTCCATCAGACTTTCACCTGTTTGATCCCCTGAAAGCAGCCCTGCAAGGACGAAGATTCACTTCTGATGAAGTGAAGACAGTGATGCATTCGTGGCTCACAGCTCAGCCTAAAACATTTTTTAATGAGGGAATACGAAAGCTTGTTGACAGATGGACAAAGTGTATTGACAAACAAGAAGATTATGTCAAAAAATGATGTATTTATCTTTTCTAAAAGTTAATTAAAATAAATTCTACAGCCAGAGTATGGATAATTTTTGACTCACCCTCATATATGGAATCTAAAAAAATGGTACTGATGAACCCAGTGTTAGGGGAAGAATAAAGATGCAGAAATAGAGAATGGACTTAGGGACATGGGGAGGGCAGGAAGGGGAAGCTGGGACAAAGTGAGAGAATAGCATTGACATATATACACCACCAAGTGTAAAATAAATGGCTAGTGGGAAGCTGCTGCATAACACAGGGAGATCAACTCGATGATTGCTGATCAACTCCAATGAAGATCTGAGAAAGAAAGAAAGAAAGAAAGAAAGAAAGAAAGAAAGAAAGAAAGGAAGGAAGGAAGGAAGGAAGGAAGGAAGGAAGGAAGGAAGGAAGAAAGGAAGAAAGAAAGAAAAAATGAGAGAGAGAACTTCCTCAACTCCACTTCCTACAATCCTGTATCCACATTTCTTTGAACTAGAGATGGGAATGAGACAGCTAAGGATTAGGATGACACTTGTCAGGTAAGGAATTAAAATAACCGTACAATGTGTTAGCTTAGATTGGATCAGTTTTTTTTTAAAATACATCCTTATTGGAGTATAATTGCTTTGCAGTGTTGTTAGTTTCTGCTGTACAACAAAGTGAATCAGCTTTATGTATACATATATCCCCATATCCCCTCCCTCTTAAGCCTCCCTCCCACCCTCCCTATCCCACCCCTCTAGGTCGTCACAAAGCACCGAGCTGATCTCCCTGTGCTATGCAGCAGATTCCCACTAGCTATCTATTTTACGTTTGGTAGTGTATATATGTCAACGTCACTCTCTCACTACATCCCAGCCTCCCCTTCCCACCCTGTGCCCTCAAGTCTGTTCTCTATGTCTGCATCTTTATTCCTGCCCTGCCACTAGGTTCATCAGTACCATTTTTCTAGATTCCATATATACGTGTTAGCAGATGGTATTTGTTTTTCTCTTTCTGACTTACTTCAAGAGTGGATCAGTCTTTAACTCCATAGAAATTAGAACTCTTCAGGGGAAGTGGTCCAGTTTATCCTATGTTTTCTCTGACTCCATTCCCAGGTCCTTGAGAGGAGAATTTAGCTTGTAGTCTTACCTCAGCAATCTGAGCCATCCTCACATCCCCAGTGTACACAGCTCATCTATGTGTTCACCACTGTGGGCTGGGGGCCCAGGGAAGGGCGTTATGATATTGCATGACAATGCACATCCGCACACTTCTGCACACACTGTCAACACTCTGCAAGAACTTCATTTTGAGGTGTTAAAGAATCCTCCCTATAGTCCTGATCTTGCTCCATCAGACTTTCACCTGTTTGGTCCCCTGAAAGCAGCCCTTTGAGGACAAAGTTTCACTTCTGATGAAGAAATGAAGACAGTGGTGCATTTGTGGCTCACAGCTCAGCCTAAAACACTTTTTAATGAGGAAATACAAAAGCTTGTTGACAGATGGACAAAGTGTATTGAAAAGTAAGGAGATTATGTTGAAAATGATGTAGCTGTCTTTTCTGAAAGTTAATTAAAATAAATATAAATTCTGCAGCCAGAGTGTGGATAATTTTTGACTCACTCTTGTATATTTTATATAACACATATATAATATATATAGAAGACATGAGTATGAACCACTGACATTTACCTTCTTAGACATGTACACAGACATAAGACACACAGACACACACACACACACCCCCAAAAGACCTCTACAAATAAAGAGTCCTGGTTCTTTGTAGTCAAATCCAGGGGTTGTGGTAGAGAAAAATTGAAACTGGAATATTTCCTTTTTCTTCACCAGCCCTGACCAACTCTCCTCTTACTGAATGTTCAGTCTTGCCTTTCTACCTCTGTCCTCCATCCTTTGATAAGTTTAGAGAACAGTAAGCAAAGGTAAGACAAAGGAAAATGAGATTGGCCTGGGGCAGCAGGAGGAAAGTTCTGAGCATTTATACACCATTGTTCATAAGGGAGGAGTAGACGCAGAGAATGGACTGGAGAACTCGAGGTTTGGGGGAGCGGGGGGTGAAGGGGAAGCTGAGACGAAGTGAGAGAGTAGCACAGACATATATATACTACCAACTGTAAAATAGATAGCCAGTGGGAAGTTGTTGTATAACAAAGGGAGTTCAACTCGAGGATGGAAGATGGCTTAGAGGAGTGGGACGGGGAGGGTGGGGGGGGACTCGAGGGAGGGTGGGGGGGAGTCGAGGGAGGGAGGGAATATGGGGATATGTGTATAAAAACAGATGATTGAACTTGGTGTACCCCCCAAAAAATAATAAATAAATAAATAAAAATAAAAAAATAAAAAATAAAATACTTGATGAACAAACAAACAAACAAAAAAGCTGCCCAAGAAGAGGAACATTACCTCTTGCATTAATGAGCAGGGTAACAAAAGTGCCAGACTTTTGCTCTGGGAGGGTCACCGAGGGTCCAATAATGTTGCTGGCATAGACTTTTAAGAAGGAAAGAGTAGAGCTAACTGTAGTCAGTCCTATTGCCAGTAATGCAGGTGTGTGAGGAGCGGGTAGCCTGTGTCTCAGACCTTGGCAATTCTTCACTGGTGACCAAAAGGGGACTTGGTGCCTGTGGGCACACTTGCCAATAAAATCCTGGCCTCAGGACCATGTCCGCATGCTTGTTGGAGGCTGCTCGCATTCCACAAGAGTAACTGAAGACAAAGCTCTCTTTGCTTAGAGAGTTCTTTCTTGAGATTATGACAAAATTTATTTTTATTCCATGGAAAGAGAATAATCGAGAGGCTGGATTACATGAAGAATGCTTGATGAATGTATGCTCAAGAAATGAAAGTGCTATTATTATGAAATATACATTATAATTTTCATTTCCTAATAAGGAAATTGATGCTAAAGTGGTTAATTTAATTTTGGAGGACATATAGTAGATGGTGTACTGGAATTTGGTTTACAGGTCTGAATAATTCCAAAGTTCATGCTCTTTTCACCACACCTTACAGACTCCCAGTTTGTAAGTACACTTGTCATTCCAAATGCTTCTTGTATAGAGTTGGGTTGGCTTCCTCTTTTGGAAAACAATGTGGCTGTATATAACAGGAATTGTATAAATATGTATACTCTTTAGCCTCCAATTTCAATTCTTGGGTATTTTTGGAAAGACAATATGATCAAAGCATTTATGTATTAAGGTGTTTCTCAGAGTCTTGCTTATGACTGTAAAACGTGAAAAGAATGAGTAATGGTGTGTTAAATTATAATTCATAAACATGAAAAAGTATTTTAAATCATTAAAAATAAAGCAGAAATATAAGAAATGTTTGTCATCCAAAGTGAAAACAAAGATAAAAAATAGGAGATAGATGTTTTTTTTGCTGTGATGGTGACCTTGTAAATAATGATGGTGGATGCACAAAGACTGCGATTAACATGCAAAAGTGACGAGTTCTTTTATAGAGTTATGATTATGTTTTTCTTTGTATTTTCTTTTTACAAAGGTATTGCATAATGCTTTCAATAATTTTAGAGTCTTTTAAGAGACTTAGTGCCAGGCTGATAGATTACACTCATATCACAAGCGAAGTTTCTGAAAGCCAATGGATTTGATGGATGGTGCCATGGTTTGGGGTCTTGGCTTAGAGGACTTCCTGGGCAACTTCTGCAGTGACGGTTTATACCCTCTGGTCTTCAAGCCCAAGTCTCTGCTGGTGCTTTAGACACTAGGTAATTAGAGAAACACCTTGAACCAAAGAAACTATACTTCCATATACATTGGTTCACTTACTGATTCTCTAGGAAGCAGAAGCAGAAGGCATGATTCCTACTGTAGGGATTTTAATTTATTTTTGCAGAGAAAAATTAAAATATTCTAGCAAGGGTGACCATATAGTTTACTTCCCAGACTGGGATATTTTTTTCTCCCTTTTCTTAAAACAGCTTTATTGAGGTATAGTTTACATACCATGAACTTTACTCATTTTAACAATTTACTTTTGCAATTTCACTCATAATAAAATTCAATGATTTTTGTAAAATGTCACCACAAATCAATTTTAGAACATTTTTATCACCTTAAAAAGATCCCTCAGGGGACTTCCCTGGCAGTCCAGTGGGTAAGACTCCACACTTCCACTGCAGGTGGCACAGGTTTGATCCCTGGTTGGGGAAATAAGATCCTGCATGCTGCTCAGTACAGCAAAAAAAAAAAAAAAATCCCTCAAACCCATTTGCAGCCACTCCCCATTCCTGTTTAGCCCCAGGAAACACTAATCTTTCTGTGTCTACGCATTTGTCTTTTTTAAAAAAGAATTAATTAATTTATTTATTTTTGGCTGTGTTTGATCTTAGTTGCGGCATATGGGATCTTTCATTGTGGCCTGTGGGCTTCTCTCCAGTTGTGGCGTGGGCTCCAGAGCACGTGGGCTCAGTAGTTGAGGTGCATGGGCTCTAGTTGCAGCGCATGGGTTTAGTTGTCCCGCAGCATGTGGGATCTTAGTTCCCCAACCAGGGATCAAACCAGCGTCCCCTGCATTGCAAGATAAATTATTAACCACTGAACCACCAGGGAAGTCCCTACACCTTTTTCTCTTCTGGGCATTCATATGCACAAAATTGTAGTATTCATGTTGTAGATGTATCAGTACTGGGACATTTTTGAGTGAATAACAGTATAACCCTGTATAGTCCACAGAAACATGAGATGGATGGTCATCCTATTTAGAGTAGACCTGGGCCCATGAACCATTTCACCCAGGTGTAGGACATAATTTAAACAATGTACCATGAGAGTCAGCAGCATGAACATCAAGACAAATTATGGTTTCTAACATTCAATAATTTCTCATTTGAGTTTGAGACGGGCGTTTGAGGCAAATTATTGAACAAAATCCTAGAAAATATGCACTTTTCCATCTGTGAGTATGTTATATACAAAATTACTGCCTTGCTATGGTGAACTTGAGACTAATTCATTTTGCCCATCAAGAAACAGCTATTGCTATGTAACTCTGCAAGGAAACTAAATACCAAATATTTCAAGACTGTGTATTTTTTCTAGTCTAGCTAGTGCAAGGAATAAAACTAGCCTTCTCTTTACTTTGAGCAAAGAATCCTGTGGTAATCTGCAACTCTGTCCTAATCTTTGGTGAAAAGCATCCTCCTACCTCTAATCTGGCTTGATTTGGATTTAAGAAGAGAAGACTTTTCTAATTTTGTATGTTTATAGTATTGACCCCTCTACCATTCTAGTGAAGCGCTCACTTTAGGCTTATCTGAATGTGGAATTGATGTGTTGTTTTCTTTCCAGAGATTACCACTGATATGAAGATGATTCAAATTATAACAAACCAAAAGATCTGGATGAATCTGTTCTAGGGAAACATGAACTAATCAAATTGACATAAGAAGAGGTAGAAAACTTGGAAGATGTTGAAAGTGCTATTAAAAATTACCCCCAAATCTACCAGACCCAGACAGTCCTTAAACATTTAACAAAGAATTAAGAACTTTCAGAGACTAGAAAAATCTTATCAATTTATTTACATTTCACCTAAACCTGATAGAGGTAAAGAATCAGCATATATTTACTGAGCATCTATTATAGCCCAGGCATTCTGCTAGGCCCTGGGGATCAGGAGCAAATAAGATATATAAATTTCTTTTCTTCATGGCTCTTCCAATCCATCAGGATAAATCATATACCTAGATGGAAAAACTCAACATTATAAATTTGTCAATTTTCACATAGTAATTTCTAAATGTATTACAATGTAAAAATTCCAAAGCTGTGTGTGTGTGTGTGTGTGTGTGTCTGTATGTGTGTATGTGTTTCAATTGGGTGAACTGATTATCAGGTTCATTAAGAAAAATACATCAATGAAAGTTGTAAAGAAAATATTTCTTTAAAAATTTGAAATAAGGCTTCCAAATAGCCCTTCAGTGATTCTTGCCTCCTTGCCTTCTGCCCTTGCGTTGTCCCCTCTCACACTGAATAAGACTGACCTGTGTAAACAATAAGAACACTGTGGATATGTTGGAGTGGGACTTCCATCATGCTCTTTCTTGGTTCACTTACCCTGGGAGAATGAGCTGACATTCTCCCATCCCTAAAAAGATGCCACAAGGAGGCCTTGAGACCTCCTGCCAACAACCAGCACCAGCTTGCCAGTTATGTGAGTGAGTCATTTTAAGAATGGATCCTTCAGACCCAGTCAAGCCTTCAATAACTGCTCCAGTCAACATTTTGACTGCAACCTGCAGTTCTCATGAGCGAACCCAATCCAGAATCACTCAGTCAAGCTGCTGCTGAATTATAGACTCTATATGAAATAATACATATTTCTTATTGTTTTAAGTGGCTAAGTTTAGAGATAATTTGCCACACACCAATAGATAGTGAGTAGAGTCAGGAATAGCTTGGTTGTTGATATTCAGCCATGAGATTGCCCAACACCAGCGCTGTTGAAAAAGAGACATCCATTTATTTAACCAACTTGTATCAAGGGCCCTAATCAATGGGTAAGGAGAAAAAGTTTACATTAAAAACACTCATCCATTAATTAACATTAATATTTTTGAGTTCACCTTCACTGTAAGAATCCAATAGGGGTTATTATAAAATGCATAAAAAATTGATATCACAGATGGTATAGGGAAGATTCCTGCATCTGTGATGTTAATACAGACAAACTCTCTGCCTAGATTCACCGCCAAGGTTTCCACAGCTGCCAACTGCACAATCTTCATCTGTTCTGTCAGTGACTTCCTTCGTCAACATGGATTTGATGGCATTGGCTTGGATATGGAATATCCAGGGGATATAGAATATCTTGGGGAAGCCCAGCTGAGGACAAACAGCAATTTACTATCTTGATGAAGGTGGGGATGAAGCACTAGCTCTGTATCTTCTTGTAGAGAGGCTGGTGCCTTAGTGGATTTTCTGTGAGAGTTGCATTTCCTGGGGATAGCAAAGGATGCTGCCCTCAGAAGTACACTGGTGAAGGTGTTTGAGGTTTGCAGGCAACAGAAACAGACTCTGGCTAACTCAAGCCAGAAGAGGATTTATTGAAAGGATATTGGTATCTGAAGGAACCCAAGGAGGACATTGTTGAGTTGAGAAGGTGGAATCATTCATTACATCATTCGTTCAGTAAGTATTTATTAAGCACCTACTGTGATCCAGACACTGTGCTTTTCACTAGAGATAGAGCAGTGAACATGACAAACATGATCCCTCCTCTTGTGGGGCTTATAGCATAGTAGAGGGTACAGAGGGGAAAAAAAAGAAAAGAAAGAAAAATAAGATGAAAAAAGAAAAAATGAAGTAATTGCAAATGATGATAACAGCAGTGATAGCAGTAAATAGGATGGTCGGGGTCAGGGGTCTTCTCAGAGGAAGTGATATTTAAGCTGCAATACAAGGAGTTAAAAGGAGCCAGGCCTACAAAAGAGAGGTAGAAGGATTTTCTAAGGAAGTGGAAACAGCATTAGTAAAGGACTGAAGGCAGGAAAGAGCTTAACATGGCTATAAAAAAATGAGAGACTAGAGCTTTAAAAGGGAGAGTGAACTCACAGTAGGCAAGATAGCTTCTAGTCCCTCTGCCTGGAGTTCCAGTGCTTTTTCTTTCGAATTGTTATTAAATGTAACTTGAGGGAAAATTGGACAGCAACATGTAAAAGAATGAAATTAGAACACTTCCTAATACCATACACAAAAATAAACTCAAAATGGATTAACGGCCTACATGTAAGGCCAGACACTATAAAACTCCTAGAGGAAAACACAGGCAGAACACTCTACGACATACATCAAAGCAAGATCTTGCTGACCCACCTCCTAGAATCATGGAAATAAAATCAAGAATAAACAAATGGGACCTAATGAAACTTACAAGCTTTTGCACAGTGAAAGAAACCATAAACAAGACTAGAAGGCAACCCTCAGAATGGGAGAAAATACTTGCCAACAATGCATCGGACAAAGGATTAATCTCCAAAATAGACAAGCAGCTCATGCAGCTTAATACCAAAAAAGCAAATAACCCAATCCACAAATGGCCGGAAGACCTAGATAGATATTTCTCCAAGGAAGACATACAGGTGGCCAACAAACCCATGAAAAGATGCTCAACATCACTAATCATCAGAGAAATGCAAGTCAAAGCCACAATGAGGTATCACCTCACACTGGTCAGAATGGCCATCATCACAACATCTAGAAACAAGAAATGTTGGAGAGGGTGTGGAGAAAAGGGAACTCTCCTGCACTGTTGGTGGGAATGTAAGTTGGTACAGCCACTCTGGAAAACAGTTTGGAGGTTCCTTCAAAAACTAAAAATAGAACTACCATATGATCCAGTAATCCCACTCCTGGGCATATACCCAGAGAAAACCATAATCCCCAAAGAAACATGTACCATAACGTTCATTGCAGCACTATTTACAATAGCCAGGACATGGAAGCAACCTAAATGCCCATCAACAGATGAATGGATAAAGATGTGGCATATATATACAATGGAATATTACTCAGCCACAAAAAGGAATGAGATGGAGCTATATGTAATGAGGTGGATAGACCTAGAGTGTGTCATACAGAGTGAAATAAGCCAGAAAGAGAAAAACAAATACTGTATGCTAACTCATATATACGGAATGCAAAAAAAAAAAAAAGAAAAAGAAATGGTACTGATGAACCCAGTGACAGGGCAGGAATAAGGATACAGATGCAGAGAATGCATTGGAGGACATGGGGTTGGGGTGGGGTGTGGGGGGCGAAGGGGAAGCTGAGATGAAGTGAGAGAGTAGTATAGACATATATACACTACCAAGTGTAAAATAGATAGCTAGTGGGAAGTTGCTGTATAACAAAGGGAGATCAACTCAATGATGGGTGATGCCTTAGAGGGCCAGGACAGGGAGGGTGGGAGGGAGTCGTGGGAGGGAGGGGATATGCAGATATATGTATGAATACAGCTGATTGACTTTGGTGTACCTCAAAAGCTGGTACAAGGGTGTAAAGCAATTATATTCCAATAAAGAGTTTAAAAAAATTTTAAAAAAATGTATCTTGAATTCAAGGACTATTAGTATCCTTGTATCTCTTTGGTCCAAGTTACACCTTACCAGAACCTATCCCTATACTTCAGGGGCTATTTCCAGAAATAAGGGAATTCCTGTGAACTGGAAACTAGCCCAAATGGTACATGCTGTAGGAAATAGATAGTGAAGACAGCCACTAATATTCACCCTCTCTTCTCTCCAGGAAATGCTGCAGGCTTTTGAAGAAGAGGCTAAAGAAACAGGATACCCTAGACTGCTGATCACAGCAGCTATATCTGCTGGCAAAGGGACAATTGACACAGGATATGAAATTGCAGAAGTTGGGGAATGCAGTGAGCTCCCAGGGTCCCCAAATCCTAAAGCAGAGATTTCTATATTTTTTGGTGGAGAGCATCTCAAGTAGTTATGTAAACACAATGTTGAGAAAGTTGGTGCCTTCAATTGCCAAAGAAGTTTGGGGAATTAGTGGCTCCGGGATAACGTGCTGATTCCTTTAAATTGTCACCATGATGGGTGTTGGGGAAAAGAGGAACAAGATTCAAGACCCTGGAAAATCCTTATGTGTAATAGGAATCATTAGTAGTTCCTTTTGGAAGAGGTTGTAAAATCAAGAAAGCTGTTATTGACAAAGCTACTCACTTGTGATTCCCATGGTCCTGGAGATGTGTGCTTCTGAAACACACGCTCTTCTAACAAGATTTCCTTATCTTCTGCTCTGGGTTTGCCTTGTTTCTTTCAAGAAAGTAAAGGAAGATTTCTACGTAGCCCTATGGGAGTCACAGAAGATAACCTGCTTCCCGAAGGCACCCAGGAAGCCACATTAGTGGGGCCATTTGGGTATTTATTTGACATCATGAATTTCCACTGCTACAATTTCTTGCTCTTAAATTGTCCATAAGAAAATGCTCCCAAGATCTGATGGCTCAAAATCTCTCGTTCCAGGCTCCTTGATCCCATCAGCATGATGACCTATGACTTCCATGGTGCCTGGGACACACGTACAGGACACAAGTGTTCCCTGCATGTAGGAACCAAGGATCGAGGTGACATGGGTTATTTCAACTGTGTAAGAAAGAAAACCCTCAAATCATATGCAAAGGGAAGATGGGGAAGGGATTGGTAGCTTTGATAGAAAACAGGATTTCTCTTTGAGGGACAACTAGCTAGACTTTGTTAATCCTATGGAATAAACGCTAGTGAGGAATAATGTCTGTGTGGCCTTCTTCAGGAATATGCCACGAAGTACTGGAGAGACAATGGGTTCCCTTTGGAGAAGCTTATCATGGGGTTCCCTACTTCTGGGAGGACATTCCAGCTCAGCACTTCTGATACCTCAGTCTGTGCCCCAGTCTCTGGAGCAGGGTCATCTGGTCCTTACTCATGTGAGGCTGGCTTCTGGGCAGTGTTTGCCAAAGACCTGAGCATTTTTGGAAGAATGATCTCAGTGCATATGGTCATGCTTACTATTTCTCAACCTCTGGGTACAGAATTAGAATTTCACATGTTTGTAGCCTGGTTTCATAGAAACTTGTGTTCATTTTATGAAATAAAATCACATTGGAGAGAAATATGTGAAATTAATGTAGATATTTCACAACGTCCCCTTTTCCATACCCCTCCCATTTCTTACTATTTTTCTCCCTTTAACTCCTTCCTCCTCCAATACATGACATAATCTATGATGTGCTCAGTGTTGTCTTCTTCATTACCCCACAGATCTGCACATTCCCAAATAAAGCCACAAATGCCTGGATTGAAGACCAAAAAGTCCCACAGGCTTATAGAAACACTGAGTTTATGACAACATTGAGAGCTATGGATACAAGATAGGAACCGTGTAAAAAAATTAGAATTCTAGCTTTGAATCCCAAGTTTATCAGGAGCCCATTTCACTAAGATCTGTGGTTTCAAAGTTTTAAATATGCACAAAGCCGGGTAGACACCAGGCAGTGTCTAGATAAGTACTTTGAACTTGGGTGCTATGAGGTCTGACTTTGACACACCTAGAATAACTTGTAAGGCTTCAGGGCAACATTAAAACTGGGAGTCCGGGGCAGATGCAATCCACCAGCCTCCCTGTAGCACCCTTCTCGTACTTCAGTCCAGGCCCAAGAAGCCAGTAGATGAGTTCATTTTGATTCCTGCTGTACCCCCAGTGCTTGCCACTCTGCCTGACACATGGTAGGAATATGATGATGACTGACAGACTAAATAGATGACATGATGGGAAAGGGGGAATTTTTGATTCTGTGGGTTTTACACAGATCTGGAAAAGACAATCAAATTGGGACATTCCCACTCCATGCTGGGGAACTCAGACACTTGGAAGTGGAGTCTGTTTTCCCCAGTCCTGTGGAGCTCCTGCAATTAAGTCCCCTGGCCTTCAAAGACAAATGCTCTGGGGCCTCCTCTTCCGAATGCCGGACCTACAGGCTGGAGAGCCTGACATGGGGGCAGAACTCTCACTCCTATAGGAGAACGTCTGTGATATAATTATTCTTCAGTTGGTGGGTCGCCCACCCAGGGGGTGTGGGATTTGATTATATCATGAATGTGCCCCTCCTACTGTCTCATTGTTGTTACTTCTTTATGTCTGTGGATGCAGAATATGTTTTTTGGTAGGTTCGTCTTTTTTACCAATGATTATTCAGAAGTTAGTTGTGATTTTGGTGTGATGCTGAGAAGAGGTGAACTCCAGGTCCTCCTACTCTGCCATCTTGTCTAGGAACTGGAAGAGTTCCTAAAACATTTTCTCTGCCTTAAGTATCCTCTGCATCTAGCAAGCCCAAATACAAGGCCAAGCAAGCCATCCAAAGCCTCGATATGTATAGATCAACATACATATCATGGTAAGTCTGCTATTATCAAGGCTACTGATATCTACCACTAGGTAGAAAACATAAAACTGCTGCCTGGGAATTAGGGCTAGAGTGCAGGGACCCATAAGTATTTCAGTAAAGTGAAGCCACCCCACTGAACACTCAGTAGGAACCCCCGTGACCACCTACATGGATACACAACTAACCAGCACAGGGAGAGAGAGCCCTCTGAAATAATCTTTATGCTGCCAAATAGCAGTTATAAGCCCCTTGCCCCTCCCTGTGCCCCATGCTGCAGACAGCAGGGCCGGAGCAATGCAGCAGGACAAGAGTGGCTCTGTCCTCAGTCCTGGAGAGTCTGTGGGCAGGAAGAGCACGTGGAGGCAGTCACAGCTTCTCAGTCGTAATACAGGCTTAGGTAGGCCACACGGTTCCGATGCTTTCTAAAGTCTCTGTCTGTGGACAGCTGCAATGACAGAATATTGTCTAGGTGAATATTCAAATGAGAACCCTCTGCCTCTGGTCTTCCTGGTTGTGCAAAATAGAACTCTATGTTAGAGCTGCTGTGGCCTAGCTGGACCCTAACCCCATAGTAACCTAGCCTTAGTGACTCTCTCAACATCTCTATGTACATCTACCCTTTGTCATCTTACCCTGGAATATATCATACTAGGAATTATTTTCTACTTGGTAGATCATCAAGTATAGCTGGTAAACTTCTTGAAAATGAGGATTCTATTTCTAATTCTTTTTAAAGTTAATTAATTAATTAATTGGTTGCATTGGGTCTTCGTTGCAGTGTGTGGGCTTCCCAGTGCAGTGGCTTCTCTTGTTGTGGAGCACGGGCTCTAGGCAAGCGGGCTTCAGTAGTTGTGGCACATGGGCTCACTATTTGTGGTGCGCAGGCTCAGTAGTTGTGGCGCATGGGCTTAGTTGCTCCACAGCATATGGGATCTTCCTGGACCAGGTATTGAACCCATGTCCCCTGCATTGGCAGGCGGATTCTTAACCACTGCACCACCAGGGAAGTCCTATATGTTTAATTCTTGAATGCTACCCATCGGCCCTAGCACAATGATGTTAAGACATTTGGCATTTAATAAATATTTGTAGAATTGATACAAAGTTCCACTGGGGAAAAAAGACACCTCTGGAATTATGATAGCTGACATGGATTGAGAACATTTATTATGTTACAGGTACTGTGCTAAATGCTTTTCTATGATGTTTCAATCTTTACAACTTTATCGACTGAACCTATTATTATATCCATTTTAAACACAGGCAAGCTGAGGCTTAGAAAAGTTAGAGGACGCTCAGCAAGTAAATATGGAACTTGTATTTGAACCCAGGAAGTCTGTCCCTGAAATCCATGTTCCTGCCAGAATGATCCACAGCCCCTTGATGATCTAATACTCAAGTGGTGCGATGGAAAGAGCACTAGCTTTGGAGTCACAAGATCTAGATTCTAGCTGAGCAACTTCTACAAGCCACTTAATCCATCTGAATTTGTTTCCTCCTCAATCATAGAGGATAATTATCTCAGACTACCAAGGAAGATTATTTGAGGATTAAGTAAGAGAATGTGACTTTTGATCAGTCACACATACCTTTAAAAGAGATCCCCATATGCATATACACACAAAATCGTGCAAATAATTTCAGGGAACAAGGGCTTCTTGAAGCTTATTCACGGACTCCTGGTTAAGAATCACTGATGTATGTGGAAGTATTAGGTAAAGGGCTCCACAGAAGTCCAATTCTGTTACCTCAGCTTTCAGGGTTCTTTTCTGTAGACATGGAACCTGAGCCCAGTCTGGAGATCCAAATTTCATTGGCCAGGTGACTTTCTGGGGTGCCTTTATCTCTGGGTTGTATGTGCCAGGGCTAGAAATAAAAACATAAAATATTATGTTGAATGAGTTAGTCTCCAGATACATACTTCATCAGTACCACCTGTGCACCTGAACTAGTCCTAACTCGTTTGGAAGAGGCAACAGACTGATTAGATCTTAATGTCAAGTGTAGCGTTCCTTTGCCTATTTACAAATTTCTAAAGAGGTCTTAGTGTTCGAGATGTCTAGTCTTGACATGCAGTTAGGGTAAAAATCGACTCTAGTTTAAAATATTTCTGCAACCTCAGGATTCTTAGCTGAGAGACCAAAAGATCCCAGAAATAGTGAGTGATAAAAGAGATCTACCACAGTGATGCTTAAGTACTGCCCATGATGTGAAATTTCTTAACAATGGGATATCTTGTATTGCCTCTGTTCATAACACTTTGTCTTTTAGTGTAGACTCTCTGCTGTGGAAATAACACATAGAGTGGACATAGGAATCAAGATTTAAAATCTCCACTTCCTTACTACAACTTGAGAAAGTTACACTCACTCTCTGATCCTTGGATTTCTCACCAGTAAAAGAAAAACCTTGACCCTGTGCTCTACAGTTCCACACATTCTGAATGGCTTCCTTTAGGAAGCCATTTAGGAGGCATTTAGAATGCCTCCCTAGATCTATTAGACCTATGTACTCCAGCCCCGCCCCTCCGCCTCTGTTTTCATTTCCTCCTCGCCCTCCATACTGTAGCCATACTAGCCTTTGTTCTTTTTTCCTCACACCAGATTTCTTCCCAGCTTGTAGACTTTGTACTTGTAGGTCCTCCTGCCTGGGAAGCTCTGGGTCTAGATCTTCACAGGGCCTGTTCAGGCTTATCACTGTGATATTAGATCAAGGGTCATTTCCCTAGAAATACCTATCTTGACAATCCTTGCCAAAGTAGATTCCAGCCATCACTCTGTATCATATCATCTTGTTTGGTTTTATTCAGCACGTCATTAGGTCACCATACTTCCTAGTGTGCCCAGGACAGCCCCAGCTTATGGCTGCTGTCTAGTTATAATTATTAATAAGATCCCCTTTCACTCTCAGAAGTGTCACACACTGACAAAAAAATTATATGGTCAATCTCCTTATTATCACTGATATTATCTTGTTTATTTGCTTCTCATCTGTCTGGACTCTAGAATGTAAGCTCCCAGAAATCAGGAACCTTGAATGATGGGTTTAATGTGAAATCATTGGCACCTACAGAACTGCTTGGCCATTTATAAATATTTATTGAATGAATCACTATACTCTACAATATTATAATTCTAGAGACCTGGAAGGCAAGAGGTTGAATCTTTAAAGATAGATGATTTCTTATTTAGAGGACATGGTTGAGATGAAACCCCTTTTTGTATTTCTTTTCCTATTGCTCTTTGTTGAAGTGCACCAGAAAAAGGGGCACATACCCAGGATAACAGGTGTCCTTTGAATATGTCCTAAATCGAGGCAACAAGGCATTAAATGGAGCAAAATTTTGTTTGTGTGTTTGCTCCTGAGGATTGACTGTCTGGTACATGCCTGGGTAAGGTGTCATATCCTGTTTCCAAGAAAAAAATCAATATGTTAGAGGGTGATATATACACATGAAAAGCCTTCTAAGTAGAAAAAACAAAGTCATCCTTTTCCTGTTCATATATCAGCTATGGTTTAATCAGCTCAAGCTATAGAAATAGGCCTACAGTAGGTAGAAAACCAAAATAAGAGCATGGTTCAGCTACCTAAAGGTATCTAATGCTTAGGTTATGGAAATAAACCTATAGTGGGTAGAGAGCCAAGGTAACTCACTGCAGCTACTACCCCCACCATCCCACCATCGCACTCAGAGATTCTTTTAGAGCCAGTATCCCTTTCCTTGAGCTTAAGTGTCAAGGAAATGTCTAACAAGAGATTAAGAGCCTATGCTGAAGACTTGAAATCCAGTCACACAAAAGGGTGACGAAGTTGGAATTTGTTTCTTAACTGACAAGATAATATGATGCATATAAACAAAGCTTCCGGTATTTTAATGTCAGGTGTCTCAGGGCTGAAGCCCTGCCTTGGTAACGTTATTTCTGAGACTTGTTTTCCACTCTCCCAGGACACTCACACACATATTCGCAGTGCTAACATCCAAGCTTTTCAGATAGGCTTCTTAGTAGCTTTTGCCCAAATGACCTTTTTTCTTGAGTTTCAGGGCATGTTCTTTGGGTAACCTCTAGCTTTGCTCCCCATTGCAAATATATGCAGCAACATGGATCACGCTAACATCTAAGTACATTCAGCCATTTCTAACCTTGCTGATTGGCTTAAATCTCACGGCTGTTCTGGCTCCAAAAGCATATCCTTTTTTACTAGTCAGGATCTTAGAGAGGTTGTATGCCAAGCCATACTTCTTCAGGTTGTATATAGAAAAGAAAGAAAGAAAGAAAAAACACACAGAGAGAACATTATAGTTACTAAAACCAAGTGAACTTAGAATATTCCTGAATCTTCTCTGCCTAAGTTGCTCTTTCTTTCTTGATTCCTCTGAATCAAGACCATACAAGCAAATGCATAATTAATAATTAATTAATATATATTTATTATTAATATAATATATATAATAAATAATATAATTAATACAGGCAACTCTACAAAGGAATGTGGCTGGAGAGGTAGAGTGAATGACATTTCTGTGCATTCCAGTGAATCCACTCCTCTGAGCCCCACAGAGCTGAATCTGCTGTAATGCAACTATCAGTCTGATTTCATAAACTGACCTACCAGCACAGCCACAGTCCAGGTTTGGACTAAGGGGAGCTACTGAGTCACAGGCCTCTGGAGATGGGAATGGAGTCTCCTTTGGTGGGGACTATACTGGGGACTGACTGCATGAGGCCAAGGTTTGTGTTTGGTGGGGATTCAAAGGGGAGCCATGGCCCTTTAATTTCTGATATTGGCCCTGACAGCTGGTTGCAGAGGACCAGGGCAGTTTCTCATGTTGGAACCCTGAGGGTCACAAATCGCACAGGGCTTTTCTTCCAGGAAATTTGCGTATCCTTATATAGTCCGGGAACTGAGACCTACCTAAAGGAAGAGGAATACTCACGTCTTCTGCTATGTAACATCCAGGCCCTCTGTGGGGCACTCCCCTAAGAGGGAGAAACTTGTTCCCCAACAAGTTGGGGGGGTGGAAGTGAGGAAAGAGCTTCCTTTGCTGACATGTTCCAAAGGAGTAGTTAACCAGCGTCTCTGGAAAGCAAGAAAGAGGAGAAACTCACATGAGGGAAGGCCCCTGTGGACTAAGTGAAAGCTTGGGGGCAGGTGGGGTGTGGGGAGGAGGAGCAGAGACCTGGGCAGACAGAGCTCTTAACAAAACCCTGAGCAATCCAAGGAGGGGGGGTGAACTACATTTCACTCCTTTCCCTTTGGTCTTTCCCAGTCTCCCCACTACTTGACTCAACCCTCCTCACCTGGTTTGTTGAAGCACATCGCGCCAGTGCCGCTACTGCCAGCGTTTGCGTACTGTGTTGCCTAGGAAGCAGAGGCTGGCTGACAACCCCGGCCCTTGTGTTCCTGGAGGGGCGTGGCTCCTAGCGCGCCTGCGCAGCAAGTGACTGCCAGGGAAACACATTGGGTGGGAACCCACACCTCCAGGGCCAGGAGCCTAGGAGAGTGTGAGCTAACAAAAACAAAATGAGTGTATGTGTACCAAGTATATGAGGGACAGAAAAAGGCTGAGGAATTACTTCCGTTTGAGGGATATTGATGAAACATGAAAATCTAATGCGACATGTATTCCTGGATAGGATCCTGACTGAAATAAGAAAGATATGCTGCTGCAACAATTACCAAATTTGAATAGGGTCTGTGGATTTAATGACAGTGTTTATCAATATTGAATTTCAGATTGGTGGGGTTGTATGGTCATAACGTTTGAGAGAATCTCTGGGAGGGTAACAGTAGAGTTTTTAGGGTGGTTTCGGAATCATATCAGAAAAATTATCTATACGCGGGGCAGGAGGTGGGGCGAGGGGGGTGGAGGGAGAGAGAGAGAGAGAACACTTAACAATAAGAAATAGAATTTAATTTAAAAAATGAGTAAAGGTTTGAATGGGCACTCAGAGAGAAGAATGTCCAATCTGTACTACCTGTAGCTTTCCATTTTTTTCTATTCTGCTTTCTTTGTTTTGAATGTCAGACTCAGCAATGGAAACTTTGCATAAAAAACGAACGAACAAGCAAACAAACATCATTTGGGTGTTGGCAGGCATTGCATGGAAAGTAGAAGTGGGACATATGCTGAGCCTCTCTGGCAGTTGAGCTTGAACACAACTTATTCAGGACAACTATTTGGAGGGTTTCTGTACTTAGCTAGTCACTGAAAAGACAATGAATTATTCAACATACTTTTTATGATGCTGTAAGACATTTATTCAAATTGTTCAACAAATATTTATTAGTGTCCAAATAACGGGGAAGATTTCACCAGATCATTGTTTCCTAAGAACTTATTTTCCAATGTTTTCTCACTGGAAGTGGAATAATGGATTTTGCCGGCCATTCCATCTTTCCCTGTCTTTTTCTAGAAGCTTTCCCCACCTAATTTTCTGGGCTGTTAGTAGGACAACAGCAATGCCAGAATAAAGCCAAATGCCTTGAGAGTTAGTTAAACCCTCTCATGATGTGGACTTTGCTTTTATAGGAATAACTTAATTTGTTAGGTTAGTGACAGTGGACTACTTGAATCCTAGAATTGTTTTCTTGGTGTAATCCACTCTCAATTTCCCTCCCCACCCCCAACAGGTGCTGTTGCATTGTGGGAGCTGGATGACAATGAGACACTCATTGTTAGCAAGTTCTGCAAGTATTAGCACGATGACATCGTGTCTACAGTCAGTGTCCTGAGCTCTGGCACACAAGCTGTCAGCGGTGGCAAAGACTTCTGGTGGGTCCCTGCTCTCACTGAGTCTCCAGACCTCATTTGGGTGTCTTTAGTGTCATAGTAGCCTCATTATACTTAATGTTTTGGACTTATTATAAGAACCCAGTGACTAATTAGGACACGTCTATAAGGTTTCCTTAGAGATTTTGCAATTCACTGTAAAAGTACACTGTATTAGAAGCCCAGGAGGCAAAGACACAGCATGTGTCAGTTAAAGGAACTTCTTGTTTGAACACATTTTTATGTAGATAGTGTAGGTCCAAATTAAATTTTTGTTTCCTTTTGCTTAGCATCAGTATTTGGGATCTTGCTCAGAAAATGGTTCTGAATTCATACCAAGGTGAGTGCATGCTGTTTCCTTTTCAGTCTTACCCTTGGCTGTTTTATTTTTAAATGGTACTAGGAATCCACCTGGAAGAGGCTTTCCTTAGCCAGAATCAAAGGTGAGGGTGCCAGGTGCCCAGTCACTTTGATACAAGTGACAGAATTGTTTTATTCCCACTAAAGCTCTGCTGACCCCATTTTGTGCAGTGGGTTCCAAGAGGAAGGGCTCGTTCCTGGTGGGTCATTTATATTTCCTGGATGAGAGAACAAAGGGACCAGAGTTGTTATCTTCATACTTTATATTGAAACTTGCCCAAGACTCACTTCTGGAAAGGGCAGGAGGCTGATGGGTAGACATAGGTTGTGAGGGTCAAGGATGAGGACAGGACTGCCTTAGCAGGGCTTGGGAAACTGAATATAGGTGCTCCTGGGATTTAGAGTTTCTTCACCTGAGAGGCTTCTTTTCAGACCTGGTCTTGTTCCAGACATCTCTTTTCCCCTTGGCAGGCTGCAGTGCCTCTGGCTACCTTCCTGCCTCCCTGGCTTGGCATCCGCAGCAGAGTGAAGTCTTTGTCTTTGGTAAGGCAGCATGTCGAACTCTGTTGACTCTGGGAACGGGAGGATGAGCGAGAGCTGACTCCATAATTCAAGGCTCTAGCAGCTCAGTCTCATCAGCACACTTGGGCACCAGGTGATACTGATGGAGGGGGTGGGAAGGTGGGATGATCCAAAAGTGGTTTTAGTTTAGCTTTGGAGGACATGATGACTTTTGTCCTAGTAGATTTGACTCCTGATTGTTTGCTGTGGCTGTTGTATTCTGGGCATTGTTAGGAGTCAGTGGGCTGCATAGCAAGTGAATTGCTACATAGGGAATCCTGTTGTATAGCAGGGATAGTTGTGTTAACGTGGTGATGCGGCTGTGTATATGGTGACCAGTTTGTGGTTAATATAACAACGATGTCATCCATTAATTTAATTTTCACAGCCCCCAAATGACTAATTATTCCTGCTTTACTGATGCTCAGAGTGGTTAACCTGTTCAAGATTGAGGACCTAGCATTCAGATCCAGATCTGGCTGAGTCCAAAAACCCACGCTCTTAACCTCTGTGACATACTCCCTCTTTCCTTCAGGTGATGAGAATGGAACCATCTCCCTTGTGGACACCAAGAGTGCAAGCTGTGCCCTCAGCTCAGCTGTGCACTCCCAGTGTGTCACTGGGCTTGTGTTTTCCCCACACAGGTACTGTCCTTTGTCGTCAAGGGCCTGGTGGGTATGAATGGGAACAGTGAGAGGGGGGATGCTTGTGTTGGCATAGCATTAGCTGATTGGGTAGTTCCTTAAAGCGGGCACTATTATAGCTGAGGTTTTAGAATGGGAAAGATCTCTTAAGACTGTAGCCTGCTTTTTTTTTTTTTTGGGTTGTATGGTCTCTGATTGCAAATGGCTAAAATATGATCTTGTTCCTGCTCAACACCCAAAATGATTAATATTTGGGCTTCTAGGGCTGTGTGGTTGGAAAGGCTGTGTTTCTGGATCATTGCTGAAGCTATTGGGAGGGACCAGATAGGATGGTTAGTTGCCAGGATGGCTGTCAACCCTGGCTTTTCTCCATTTCCTTTATCTTCCCTTGGAACTTATACCATAGGCTTGAGTGGTAGCCAGACATTAACCCAAAGTGGGTATCAGACCACCTTCTCTGATTATTTTAGAGTGTGGTTTGGGGACTTCCCAGTCAGGTTTTGTCTTGAGATCCATGGAATTTATGTTTCCCAATCCTCTCCTTCTCTCCTAGTGCTCCCTTCCTGGCCTCAATAAGTGAAGACTGCTCACTTGCTGTGCTGAAGTCAGGCTTTTCTGAGCTGTAAGTGTGATGTGGAATCCTGTGAACAGGAATCAAGGAGAGGAGCAACAGGTGGCTGGGTCCTTTTTCTCTTCTGAAAAGTATTATCTCTTTCAAGGGGACTCGGTGACGGACGCAAGCTAACTGTTGACTGTCTCCTTGTTCTGGGGGGCTGAATCACAACCAGCCCTGTTCCCAGTAGAAGAGGAATGTGGTGATGGGTGGGATTTCTGAGTCTGGTATTCCAGGGTTCAGCCTGGAAAATGAAGTGCATTTTCAATATTGCAGCTGCACCCTGCAGCCAGCTTCCAGAGCCAGCTCTGCCCACCAGTACACCTATAGCAGCTGTGGCTAAACTTCACAGTCAACCAGCTTGGAGGATAACCCCACCTACCAGCACATGCACAACTGTCATGGAACCACCACAACATGAGGGCCCATGCAGGGTAAACTTCTGGAGTGCTTGGCTTTGGTGACCAGAAGTGATTGCTCTCTTGTCCCCATAAGAATCCTTCTACATAAAGCCACTCCTTCAAGACTGAGAGATGTAGCTGATCTACCTAATATATAGAAACAAACACAGAGAATTAGGAAAAATGAGGAGACACAGGAATATGTTCCAATGAAAGAACAAGACTAAACCTCAAAAAAATAATTATACAAAGTAGAGAAATAATCTAACTGATAAGGAGTTCAAAGTAATGATCATAGAGATACTCCACGAATTTGGGAGAAGAATAGGTGAACACAGAACTTCAACAAAGAGGTAGAAAATACAAAAAAGAACAAATCAGAGGGGAAGAATCAATAACTGAAGTAAAAAATTACACTAGCTGGAATCAACATTGGATTAAATGATAGTTAGAAAGAGACCAGTAATCTGGAAGACAGAGTAGTGAAAATCATATAATTGGAACAACAAAAAGAAAAAATTTTTATTAATTTATTTAAAACATTTTTTTAATTTTAAAAATGATGATAGTTTAACAAACTTTGGGGACAACACCACATTGTAGTAACATTCATATTATAGGGGTCTGAGAAGGAGGAGAGAGAGAAAGGAACAGAAAATTTATTTCAGAAGATAATGGCTGAAAAATTCCCTAACCTGGTAAAGAAAACAGTTACTCAAGACCAGGAAGCACAAAGAGTCCCAAGCAAGATGATCCTGAAGAGACCCACACCAAGACATAATTAAAATGTCAAAAGTTAAAGATAAAACAGAAAATCTTAAAAGAAGCAAGAGAAAATCAACTAGTTACATACAAGGGAACACCCATAAGACTATCAGCTGATCTTTGAGCAGGAACTTTACAGGTTAGAAGGGAGTGGCATGATATATTAAAGGTGTTGAAAGAAAAAAAGAAAAAAAGCAAGAATACTCTTCCCAGCAAGGTTAACATTCATAACTGAAGGAGAGAAAAAAGTTTCAAAGTCAAGCAACTGTAAAAAAGGTTTACCAGCAGTAAATTGGCCCTACAAGGAATGTTAATGGCCTTCTTAAATGGAGAAGAAAAGGCTACAACTAGATACAAAAAAATTATGAAAGACAAATCCCACTGGTAAATGGAAACATAAAGGTAGTGGATCAACCACCTATAGCTAGTATGAAGGTTAAAGGACAAAAGTAGTAAAATAGGGGGAAGAAAGATGGTGGTGAAGTAGAAGGATGTGGAATGCATCCCTCTCCACAGATGCATCAGGAATACACCAAAAGATGCAATAATTCCCACAGAGAACCGGCTTAATGCCAGCAAAGGACCTTGGACACCAGAAAGGACTGCAAAGATCCCAACATAACTGGGTAGGACAGGGGAAAAAAAGAAGAAAGAGGAGGAGAAGAAAGGAAAGGGGCAGGTCCCACACCCTAGGGTGGGGGGATCTGAAACAGAGGGGAGATTGCTGAATTCAGGGAAATGTCCCTTATCTGATGGGGAAACCCCTTCTCCAATGGGGAATTTCCCTGGGTTGGAAGGGAGACATTTAGGACTGTTCAAAGAGGGTGAAGTGGCTAAGCTGTGGCAGATGGGATAGAGTGAGAAACACACGGATGGTCTGCACCATGGCTCAGCGTGTCCAGACTGAGACATCGATTCACAGCTGAACAGGGGGTCTGGGAACTGGAACGTGGGAACCGGAAAACTGGTTCAGGGTGAGAAACATTGTTGGCAGTGGAGAGATGGACTGAGAGAACAGGAGGGAAGAAATCCGCAGTGGTGAGTGCCTACCGCAGAAAGATGTGTGGCAATAGTGGTGGCTCGATACTGCTGACTCACAAGCGGGGGGAGGAGCTGCGGGTGTAGCCTCTCTCTTGGAGCCTGCGATGGACAAAGGAAGGACCCCTCTGGGCCTGGCTAACACACTCAGGGATAACAAAGGCCCCCAGGCAGGGCTGGCCTAGAATGCCTGCAGCCAAGAGCCATAAGCCTGCAGAGTGGCCCAGCTCTGGAGACACTTTGTTTACACCTGAGCTGCCAGCATCCCTCTGCAATAGGCACCACCATGGCCGACTGAGCCACTGTGACCCAGGCAGGGTGCACTGGTGGAGTCATAGCAGGGGGGAGGAACCGCAGTGGGAGTCACTCTCTTGCTCTCTCAGCCTGAGCTGCCCAAGCCGCCATGACACAGGCAGGGTGCCACTGCTCACTCACTCCCAGGGGAAGGAGACACTATTGTACCCTCTGTCTCCCCACACACCGGTGCTTACAGACGAACAATAAAGGAAGCTCTGCTGGTCACAGAATAATACAAAAAGCCCAAGGCAGGTAGAAGGACACTTACAGCTGAGACCCCAAGGAAACAGAAATATTACTATTAATTCTATTGATCTGGTCCATTCTGGGGTCAGTTCTAGTTTTTATTTATTTATTGTTATTAATTACGATCTTAGTCCTAAGGGATCTACAAGTTTTATAACATATTTTTTATTATATTTTTCTCTTTAGCCTTTTTATGTATTTCTATTTCTAGCTAAGTTTTTTGTAGTGCTGACTGTATCTCTCCTACCTTCTTTTCATCTCTATCTTTTATACGTTTCTATATCTGTCTTTCTCTTTTCATATTTCCAGTCACACTACGCTCTTCTGTTGCCCTGTCTTCTATCCTTTTTTAGTATATTTTATCTTAATATACTTATAAGCAATATTATTGGTCTGCTCTGTTTCCTTGCTTTATTCTCCAGATGACACACTGCTTTGGTTTTTACTATTATGATTTGTCTTTAACTTAGTTCTAAGTATAATTGTCTGATTTCATTCGGAGAATCTTCACTCTGTCTGGTGGTACTCTCGCTCATTATTATATTTGATCTTAGCTTTCAAAATCTCCCTGGATTTGTGTTTGTGTGTGTGTGTGTGGTATGTTTTTTTGTTTTGGTTTTTGTTTTTGTTTTGGTTTGGTTTTGAATTTCTGTTGGTTTTCTCTTTCATTGTCTGATAGCATACTGGGGTTCTTCTGTCAGGTCTTTCTAGTGCCTTATGTTCTATTGGATTCAGTATTTGTGTGTCTTATACATGTATGTGTTTCCTTGACTTAGTATTTGTTTGACTCAACACTCTTCCATTAGTCTGGGGTTTGGACAGTCTTCTTGAAACCCCTTTATTGCCAGAACAAGCAACCTCTGAAATTTGGACTATTCCATCAGAAGTCAAGTAGGAGGCTCTGGAGAGGGAGCACTGAATCCAGGATGCTAGACTACTAGGAAGTCCTCAGGTGCAGGGAAGATTAACTGCAGAGAATTCTCATGGAGCCTCATATCAGATTCTAAGACTAGGCTTCATCCAACTGTCTGCAACTGCCAGTGCTGGACACATCACACCAAACTACAAACAAGACAGGACCACAAACCCACTCATCAGCACACAGACTACCTAAAGCCATATTAACCTCACAGATACCCTAAAATACACCTCCTGACATGGTTCTGCTCATCAGTGAGAAAAGACGCACAGCCACACACCAGAAAGCAGACACCAGACCCCCCCACCAGGAAGCCTACTCAAGACACTGGACAAACCCCACCACAGGGGACAGAGGGCAAAAACAAGAGGAATTACTACTAGGCAGCATAGGGAAAGGAGACAGCAAATCCTATAAATTAGACAAAAGGAGAAAACAAAGAAAGACCATGCAGGCAAAGGAGCAGGAAAAAAATCCACAAGACCAAATACATGAAGAAGAAATAGGAAAATTGCCTGAAAAAGAATTCAGAGTAATGATAGTAAAGATGATCCAAAATCTCAATAACAAAATACAGAAAATACAAGAAACAGTTAATAAGGACTCAGAAGCACTAAAGAGCAAACAAACAGTAATGGATAACAAAATAAGTGAATTAAAAATACTCTAGATTGTATAAACAGCAGAATAACTGAGGCAAAAAAAATGAATAAGTGAGTTGGAAGATAGAATGGAGAAAATAACTGCCACAGAGCAGCAAAGAGAAAAAAGAATAAAAAGAATGGAAGACAGTCTCAGAGACCTTGGTGACAACATTAAGCCCACCAATATTCGAATCATAGGCATCCCAGAAGAAGAAGAAAAAAAGAAAGGGTCTGAGAAATTATTTGAAGAGGTTATAGTGGAAACCTTCCCCAACATGGGAAAGGAAATAAGTAACAAAGTCCGAGAAGCGCAGAGAGTCCCATACAGAAAAAACCCAAGGAGAAATACACCAAGGCACATATTAATCAAACTAATGAAAATTAAACACAAAGAAAAAATCTTAAAAGCAGCAAGAGATAAGCATCAAATAACATATAAGGTAAAACCCATAAAGATAGCAGCTGATTTTTCTACAGAAACTCTGCAGGCCAGAAGGGAATGGCAGGATATACTGAAAGTCCTCAAAGTGAAAAACCTACAGCCAAGAATCCTCTACCCAGCAAGAATCTCATTCAGATTTGAGGGAGAAATCAAAAGCTTTACAGACAAGCAAAAGTTAAGAGAATTCAGCACCACCAAACCAGCCTTACAACAAGTGCTGAAGGAACTTTTCTAAGTAGGAAACACAAGAGAAGGAAAAGACCTACAAAAAGAAACCCAAAACAATTAAGAAAATGGTAATTGGAACACACATGTCAATAATCACCTTAAATGTCAATGGATTAAATGCTCCAACCAAAAGACACAGACTGGCTGAATGGATACAAAAACAAGACCCTTCTATATGCTGCCTACAAGAAACCCACTTCAGACCTAGGGACATATACAGACTGAAAGTAAGGGGATGGAATAAGATATTCCATGCAAATGGAAGTCCAAAGAAAGCTGGAGTAGCAATACTCATATCAGACAAATTAGCCTTTAAAGTAAAGACTATTACAAGAGACAAGGAAGGACACTCCATAATGATCAAGAGATCCATTCAAGAAGAACATATAACAATCGTAAATATCTATGCACTCAACATAGGAGCACCTCCATACATAAGGCAAATGCTAACAGCCATAAAAGGGAACATCGACGGTAACACAATAAGAGTAGGAGACTTGAACACACCACTTACATCAATAGACAGAGGTCATCCAAACAGAAAATAAATAGGGACACACAAGCTTTAAATGACACATTAGACCATCTCAACTTAATTGATATTTATAGGACATTCAATCCCAAAACGACAGAATACACTTTCTTCTCAAGTGCACACGGAACATTTTCCAGGATAGATCACATCTTGGGTCACAAATCAAGCCTCAGTAAATTCAAGAAAATTGAAACCATATCAACCATTTTCTCTGGCCACAACGCCATGAGGCTAGATATCAATTACAGGAAAAAAAATGGTAAAAAATACAACCACATGGAGGCTAAGCAATACACTATTAAACAACCAAGAAATCACCAAAGAAATCAAAGAGGAAATAAAAAAATATCTAGAAACAAATGACAATGAAAACACAACAACCCAAAACCTATGGGACACAGCAAAAGCAATTCTAAGAGGGAAGTTTATAGCAATACAGTCCTACCTTAAGAAACAAGAAAAATGTTGAATAAACAACCTAACCTTACACCTAAAACAATTAGAGAAAGAAGAACAAAGAAACCCCAAAGTGAGCAGAAGGAAAGATATCATAAAGATCAGATCAGAAATAAATGAAAAACAAAGGAAGGTAACAATAGCAAAGATTAATGAAACTAAAAGCTGGTTCTTTGAGAAGATAAACAAAATTGATAAAGCCTTAGCCAGACTCATCAGTAAAAAAAGGGAGAAGATGCAAATCAACAGCATTAGAAATGAAAAAGTAGAAGTAACAACTGACACTGCAGAAATACAAAAAATCATGAGAGACTACTACAAACAACTATATGCCAACAAATTGGGAAACCTGGAAGCAATGGATAAATTCATAGAAAAGCCCAATCTTCCAAGACTGAACCAGGAAGAAATAGAAAATATGAACAGACCAATCACAAGTACGGAAATTGAGACTGTGATTAAAAATCTCCCAACAAACAAAAGCCCAGGGCCAGATGGATTCACAGGCAAATCCTATCAAACATTTAGAGAAGAGCTAACATCTATACTTCTCAAACTCTTCCAAAATATAGCAGAAGGAGGAACACTCCCAAACTCATTCTGCAAGGGCACCATCACCCTGATACCAAAACCAGGCAAAGAAGTCACCAAAAAAGAAAATTGCAGGCCAAATATCACTGATGAATATAGATGCAAAAATCCTCAATAATATACTAGCTAACAGAATCCAACAGCACATTAAAAAAATCATACACCATGATCGAGTGGGGTTTATCCCTGGGATGCAAGGATTCTTCAATATATGCAAATCAATCAATGTGATACATCATATCAACAAATTGAAGGATAAAAACCATATGATCATCTCAATAGATGCAGAAAAAGCTTTTGACAAAATTCAACATCCATTTATGATAAAAACTCACCAGAAAATGGGCATAGTAGGAAATTACCTCAACATAATGAAAGCCATATATGAGAAACCAAAAGCCAACATCATTCTAAATGGTGAAAAACTGAAAGAATTCCCTGTAAGAACAGGAACAAGACAAGGGTGTCCACTCTCACCATTATTATTCAATATAGTTTTGGAAGTTTTAGCCACAGCAATCAGAGAAGAAAATGAAATAAAAGGTATCTGAACTGGAAAAGAAGAAGTAAAATTGTCACTCTTTGCAGATGACATGATATTATACATAGAAAACCTGAAAGACTACCAGAAAACTGCTAGCACTAATCGATGAATTTAGTAAAGTAGCAGCATACAAAATTAATGCACAGAAATCTCTTGCATTCCTATACACTAACAATGAAAAAACAAAAGAGAAATTAAGGACACTCTCCCATTGACCATTGCAACAAAAAGAATGAAATACCTAGGAATAAACCTGCCTAAGGAGGCAAAAATCTGTATGCAGAAAACTATGAGACACTGATGAAAGAAATCAAAGACGATACAAACAGATGGAGAGACATAGCATGCTCTTGGATTGGAAGACTCAACACTGTGAAAATGACTGTCCTACCCAAAGCAATTTACAGATTCGATGCAATCCCTATCAAATTACCAATGGCATTTTTCACAGAACTAGAACAAGAAATCTTACAATTTGCGTGGAAATTCAAAAGACCCTGAATACCAAAGCAATCTTGAGAAGGAAACATGGAGTTGGTGGAATTAGGCTTCCTGACTTCAAACTATACTACAAGGCCATAGTGATCAAGACAGTATGGTACTGGCACAAAAATAGAAAGAAAGATCAATGGAACAGAATAGAGAGCTCAGAGGTAAACCCAATCACATATGGGCAGCTTATCTTTAACAAAGGAGGCAAGAATATACAATGGAAAAAAGACAGCCTCTTCAATAAGTGATGATGGGAAAATTGGACAGCAACATGTAAAAGAATGAAATTAGAACACTTCTTAACACCATACACAAAAATAAACTCAAAATGGATTAAAGACCTAAATGTAAGGCCCGACACTATAAAACTCCTAGAGGAAAACATAGGCAAAACACTCCACGACATACATCAAAGCATGATCCTTGTTGACCCACCTGCTAGAATCATGGAAATAAAATCAAGAATAAACAAATGGGACCTAATGAAACTTACAAGCTTTTGCACAGTGGAAGAAACCATAAACAAAAGAAGAAGGCACCCCTCAGAATGGGAGAAAATACTTGCCAACGAAGCAACACACAAAGGATTACTCTCCAAAATAAACAAGCAGCTCATGCAGCTTAATACCAAAAAAGCAAATAACTCAATCCACAAATGAACGGAAGACCTAAATAGACATTTCTCCACAGAAGACAGGCAGATGACCAACAAACCCATGAAAAGATGCTCAACATCACTAATCATTGGAGAAATGCAAGTCAAAGCCACAGTGAGGTATCACCTCATACCAGTCAGAATGGCCATCATCAAAAAATCTAGAAACAACAAGTGTTGGAGAGGATGTGGAGAAAAGGGAACTCTCCTGCACTGTTGGTAGGAATGTAAGTTGGTACAGCCACGATGGAAAACAGTTTGGAGGTTCCTTCAAAAACTAAAAATAGGACTACCATATGATCCAGTAATCCCACTACTGGGCACATACCCAGAGAAAACCATAATCCAATAAGAAACATGTATTGTAATGTTTATTGCAGCACTATTTACAATAGCCAGGACATGGAAGCAACATAAATGCCCATCAACAGATGAATGGGTAAAGAAGATATGGCATATATATACAATGGAATATTACTCAGCCATAAAAAGGAATGAAATTGAACTATACGTAATGAGGTGGATAGACCTGGAGTCTGTCATACAGAGTGAAGTAAGCCAGAAAGAGAAAAACAAATATTGTATGCTAACTCATATATATGGAATCTAAAAAAAAAAAATGGTACTGATGAACCCAGTGACAAGACAAGTATAAGGATGCAGATGCAGAGAATGGACTGGAGCACATGAGGTTGGGGTGGACGGCGGGTGAAGGGGAAGCTGGGATGAAGTGAGAGAGTAGCATAGACATATATATACTATCAATTGTAAAATAGATAGCCAGTGGGAAGTTGCTCTATAACAAAGGGAGATCAACTCGATGATGGATGATGCCTTAGAGGGCCGGGTCGTGGAGTGTGGTGGGGAGTCGCGGAAGGGAGGGAATATGGGGATATGTGTATAAATACAGTTGATTGACTTTGGTGTACCTCAAAAACTGGTACAAGGGTGTAAAGCAATTATATTCCAATATAGAGCTTAAAAAAAGTTAAAAAAAAAATCCTTCGTCCAATTACTATAGGGTTGGGTTCACTTCTGCCTGAGTGGAAACAGAGCAGAAGCCCATAGCTGACATCCTGATAGGACTCCACTGGCTCTTGTTCTCCTATCCTCTTTGCTTTCATCATCTGTCCCCTTGTAACCTTCTTCCCAACCATGGCTTGGAACTCTCATGGGCTCAAGTTCTTGGAAAACAAAGCTGATATAGGAGGAGGTCTATAGTTGTTGCTTCTAGGTTCAAAAACAGCTTATGAAATGGTCTTTCTGTTCTTTTAGAATGCACGCCACCAGCCACCAAGACCTGGTAACCAACAAGTGACACCCAGAAGTGGCAATTCTGTGCCAATATTGGCAGAGACAGTGGCAGTGGTGGAAAAGGTGGTAGTGATGGAGGAAGTGGTGGAGGAGGTGATGGTGTGGGGGCAGTGAAGGAGATGAAGGTTTCTGCACTAGTAAAGCAGATGGCATTCATAACTATCCCAAAGACAACACCAAGTTCTACCAGTGTGCGGGAGGCAGGACCTTCCATTCCCAGTGTGCCCAGGGTCTGGTGTTTGACCAGAACTGCAAATGTTGTAATTGGCCTTAAATTTTAAATGTTGGAAAAACTCTACTTTGTCGCAGAGTCTCTTATACTGCATGTCAAACTTCATCTTCCAATACTACATATAGTCTGCATATTATATCTATCTGTCTGTCAGTTTGGAAGCCCTACCTTACTGAAACAGCATTATGATTAGGTCTTACTCCATTAAAACCTAAAAAAAAAATTGTAAACCTCTTGAACTAAATCCATTTGTAAAATAAATATGATACTGCATGTTTTATTTTTTGTATTCATTTGTATTCTTTCTTAAGTACTTGAATATACAATTAAGCATTTCAAGGAAACTTGAAGATTAACTGAAGCTATAGTAAAACTTTTACTTTTTATCAAATCAGATTACTATTGTAGAAAGGGGAATTCCCTTTTTTGGTAAAAGCCTTGAGAGTATAAACCAAATGACAGTGTGAAAGATGTTCTCTCACCCTTGTCACTCTCCTCCAAAGAAGGGGCCCAAGACCCTGAGTCAGAAAAGATAATGAATGCTAAATTACAACCTCTGAAAAAAGGGAGGCAGGTGTGTAAGAGAGGTGAGAAATGTTAATCTTGACTTAAATCATAAAAATACTTCCTGACAAGATAATAGAAATATTTAAATCATCAGATTTAATGGAGTGAAAGTTTTTAGACTGAGGTATCTTTAGCATTACCTTAATATTCTAATTTGATTTCCAGCAGAATTTTCTTTCACCATTTTTCTTCAGAAGATCTTGGCCTCTAAGGAATTAGGCCTCTCAGCATCATACTGCCAGTAGTGCCTCTTTCACCAGCTAACACTTATCATGTGCTGGCCCTGAAGGGTACAGCAGGCTATAGCTTTCTGAGGCACTGGCAGCATTTCACTCATTGGTACCCAGACACATGAAGACTTGCCATCAGTCTGATAATTACTAAGAAGGTTAAGCAGGCACAAAAGGACCTTCCCATTAAAAGATAAGGTAAACTACACAATGCCCATTCTGAAGGAACCATACTTGAGTTACTTCAGTTTGTGTTGGAAGGAAAAGGCCTGTCTCCCAGGCCAGTGTCTAGATAAGTACATTGAATGTGGCTGCTATGAGTTCTGACCTTGACAAACCTAGAGTAACTTGTAAGTCTTCAGGGAATCATTAAAACTGGGAGTGGGGGGCAGATACAATCCACCAGCCTCCCTGTAGCACCCTTCTCATACTTCAGTCCAGGCCCAAGAAGCCAGTAGATGAGTTCATTTTTTTTGGCACACAGGCTTAGTTGCTCCATGGCATGTGGAATCTTCCCAGGGCAGGGCTTGAACCCATGTCCCCTGCGTTAGCAGGCGGATTCTTTACCACTACGCCACCTAGGAAGTCCCGATTAGTTCCTTTTGAGTCCTGCTGTATCCCCAGTGCTTGCCACTCTGCCTCACACATGGTAGGAACTCAATATGATGATGACTGACAGACTAAATGGATGATGTTATGGGAAAGGAGGGATTTTTTCATTCTGCGAGCTTTATATAAATTTGGAAAAGGAAACCAAATCAGAACCTTCTCACTCCATGCCAGGGAACTCAGACACTTGGAAGAGCTCTGAAACCTAAATGTTAACTCTGCCTTTAAATATCCTCTGCATCTAGCAAGCCCAAATACAAGGCCAAGCAAGCCATCCAAAGCCTCGATATGTATAGATCAACATACATATCATGGCAAGTCTGCTATTATCAGGGCTAGTAGTAGAAAACATAAAACTGCTGCCTGGGAATTAGAGCTAGAGGGAGGGACCCACAGTATTTCAGTAAAGTGAAGCCACCCCACTGAACACTCAGTAGGAACCCCCATGACCATCTACATGGATACACAACTAACCAGCACAGGGAGAGAGAACCCTCTGAAATAATCTTTATGCTGCTGAATAGCAGTTATGAGCCCCTTGCCCCTCCCTGTGCCCCATGCTGCAGACAGCAGGGCTGGAGCAATGCAGCAGGACGAGAGTGGCTCTGTCCTCGGTCCTGGAGAGTCTGTGGGCAGGAGGAGCACGTGAAGGCAGTCACAGCTTCTCAGTCGTAATACAGGCTTAGGTAGGCCACACGGTTCCGATGCTTTCTAAAGTCTCTGTCTGTGGACAGCTGCAATGACAGAATACTCTCTAGGTGAATATTCGAATGAGAACCCGCTGCCTCTGGTCTTCCTGGTTGTGCAAAATAGAACTCTATGTTAGAGCTGCTGTGGGCTAGCTGGACCCCAACCTAGCTTTAGTGAGTCTCTCAACATCATTGTGTACAGCTACTCTTTGTCATCTTACCCTGGAATATATCATACTAGGAATTATTTTCTACTTGGTAGATCATCAAGTATAGCTGGTAAACTTCTTGAAAATGAAGATTATGTGTTTAATTCTTGAATGTTACCCATAGGACTTAGAACAATGATGTTAGTACATTTGGCATTTAATAAATATTTGTAGAACTAGTCCAAAGTTCCACTAGGGGAGAAAAGGCACCTCTGGAATTATGATAGCTGACATGGATTGAGAGCATTTATTATGTTACAGGTACTGTGCTAAATGCTCTTCTACAATATCTCAATCTTTACAACTTTATCAGGTTGGACCTATTATTATATCCATTTTAAAGGCAAACTGAGGCTTAAAAAGTTAGAGGACTTGCACAAGATCACAAAGCAAGCAAATATCGAACTCATATTTGAACCCAGGCAGTCTGCCCCTGAAATCCATGTTCTTGCCAGAATCATCCACAGCCCCTTGATGATCTAATACTCAAGTGGTATGATGGAAAGAGCACTGGCTTTGGAGTCACAAGATCTAGTCACAAGATCTAGCTGAGCAACTTCTGCAAGCCACTTGATTCATCTGAGCTTCAGTTTCCTCCTCAATCATAGACGATAATTATCTCAGACTACCACAGATTATTTGAGGACTAAATAAGAAAGTGTAACTTGTTTAGTCACACACACCTTTAAAAATCAAGTGAAATTGTCTAACTCTCCAAAAAGATCCCCATATGCATATACACACAAAACTGTGCAAGTGATTTCAGGGGAACAAGGGCTTCTTGAAGCTTATTCACAGACTCCTGGTTAAGAATCACTGGTGTACATGGAAGTATTAGGTAAATGGCTCTATAGAAGTCCAGTTCTATTACCTCAGATTTCAGGGTTCTTTTCTGTAGACATGGAACCTGAGTCCAATCTGGAGATCCAAATTTCATTGGCCAGGTGACTTTCTTAGGTGGCTTTATCTCTGGATTGTATGTGGTAGGGCTAGAAACAAAATTTTAAAGAATCATGTGTAATGAGTTAGTGATCATATATGAACTTCAACCCCTGATCTAGCGTCCTAACTCTTTGAGGAAAGGCAGCCAACTGATTAACATAGGATTCCTTTGCTTGTTAATGTATTTCTGATTACGTTTTAGTGTTCAAGATATCTAGTCTTGACAAAGTAAAAATCAGCTCAGTTTAAAATATTTCTGGAACTTCAGTATCCTTACCTGAGGGACCAAAAGATCCCAGAAATGGTGGGTGATAAAGAGAGCTAACACAGTGATACAAAATTGAGTATAAAAGTGCAGTGCTAATTTAAAGTATCAGTAATCTAGGGACAGCAAAGCAGGTGAAATTTCTTGATAATGGGATTATTTAATAATTGCCTTTGCTCATAACACTTTGTCTTTTGGTGTAGACTCTGCTGTGGAAATAGAGTAGACATGGGAATCAAGATTCACCATCTCTACTTCCTTACTACAACCTTGAGAAAGTTACACACACTCTCTGATCCTTGGATTTCTCACTAGTGATAGAAAGACCTTGACCCTGTGCTCTACAGTTCCACAGACTCTGAATGGCTTCCTAAAGCACTTGGAATGCCTTCCTTGGTCTACTAGACATACATACTCTAGTCCCACCCCTCCTTCTCTGTTCTCATTTCCTCCTTGCTCACTGCACGCTAGCCAAACTAATCTTCTTTCTTTTTTTCCTCACACCAAATTCCTTCCCAGCGTCTAGCCTTCTCACTTGCTGTTCCTCCTGTCTGAGATGCTCTGGGCCCAGAACTTCACAGGGCCAGCTCAGTCTTGTTATTGTGATTTTAGATAAAGTGTCATTTCCCTAGAAAGACCAATCTTGACAATCCTTGCCAAAGTAGATTCTAGTCCACTAGTGCGTGTATTATCATCCTGTTTGATTTTATTCAGCACATCACCAGGTCACCAGACTTCCTGATGCACCCATGACAGGCCTAGATTATGGCTACCATCTTGGTATAATTGTTAGTAAGACACCCTTTCTTTCTCAGAAGTGTTACTGTCTGACTAACAAATAATATGGTCACTCTCCTTATTACCATTAATATTATCTTTTTAAATTAATTAATTAATTAATTAATTTTATTGGCTGTGTTGGGTCTTTGTTGCTGCACACGGGCTTTCTCTAGTTGTGGTGAGCAGGGGCTACTCTTCCTTGTGGTGCACGGGCTCCTCATTGTGGTGTCCTCTCTTGTTGCAGAGCACAGGCTCTAGGTGCATGGGCTTCAGTAGTTGTGGCACATGGGCTCAATAGTTGTGGCTCATGGGCTCTAGAGCGCAGGCTCAATAGTTGTGGCTCATGGGCTTTGTTACTCCATGGTATGTGGTATCTTCCTGGAGCAGGGATCGAACCCATGTCCCCTGCATGGGCAGGCAGATTCTTAACCACTGTGCCACCTAGGAAGTCCTACCATTGATATTATCTTGTTCATTTGCTTCTCATCTGTTTGGACCCTAGAATATAAGTTCCAAGAAATCAGGTATCTTGTGTGATGGGTTTAATGCAAAATCTCTGAAACCTATAAATCTGCTTGGCCATTTATAAATATTTATTGAATGAGTCACCATACTCTACAATCTTATAATTCTAGAGACCTGGAAGGCAAGAGGTTGAATCTTTAAAGATAGATGATTTCTTATTTAGAGGGTGTGGTTTGGATGCAACCCATTTTTGTACTTCCTTTCCTACTGCTCTTTGTTGAAATGCATCAGAAAAAGGGGCACATACCCAGGATAACAAGTGTCCTTTGAGTATGTCCTAAATCGAGGCAACAAGGCATTAAATGGAGCAAAATTTTGTTTGTGTGTTTGCTCCTGAGGATTGACTGTCTGGTACATGCCTGGGTAAGGTGTCATATCCTGTTTCCAAGAAAAAAACCAACATGTTAGACAGTGATACACACACACACACACACACACACACACACACACACACATACGTAAAGCCTTCTAAGTAGAAAAAACAAAGTCCCCTTTTCTTGTTTATGTATCAGCTATGGTTTAGAAATAGGCCTACAGTATGTAGAAAACCAAGATAAGGGTATGATTCCACTATGTAAAAGTACTTGATGCTTAAGTCGTAGAAATAATCCTATGGTGGGTAGAGAGCCAAGGTTACTAGTTGCAGCTACTACTCCTACCATCCTACTCAGAGATTCTTTTAGAGCCAGTATCCCTTTCCTTGAGCTTAAGTGTCAAGGAAATGTCTAACAAGAGATTAAGAGCCTATGCTGAAGACTTGAAATCCAATCACACAAAAGGGTGAAGAAGTTGGAATTTGTTTCTTAACCGACAAGATAATATGATGTATATAAACAGAGCTTCCAGTATTTTAACATTAGGAAGCCCTGAAGCCCTGCCTTAGTACCATTTCTTCTGAGACTTGTTTTCCACTCTCCCAGGACACTCACACACACATTCGCAGTGCTAACATCCAAGCTTTTCCGATAGGCTTCTTAGTAGCTTTTGCCCAAATTACCTTTTTTCTTGAGTTTCAGGGCATATTCTTTGGGTAACCTCCCCCTTTGCTCCCCATTGCAAATATATGCAGCAACATGGATCACGCTAACATCTAAGCACATTCAGCCATTTCTAACCTTGCTGATTGGCGTAAATCTCACAGCTGTTCTGGCTCCAAAAGCATATCCTTTTTTACTAGTCAGGATCTTAGAGAGGTTGTATGCCAAGCCATACTTCTTCAGGTTGTATATAGAAAAGAAAGAAAGAAAGAAAAAACACACATAGAGAACATTATAGTTATTAAAACCGAGCGAACTTAGAGTACTCCTGAATCTTCTCTGCCTAAGTTGCTCTTTCTTTCTTGATTCCTCTGAATCAAGACCATACAAGCAAGTGCATAATTAACACAGGCAACTCTACAAAGGAATGTGGCTGGAGAGGTAGAGTGAATGACATTTCTGTGCATTACAGTGAATCTACTTCTCTGAGCTCCATAGAGCTGAATCTGCTATAATGCAACTGTCAGTCTGTTTATATGATTTCATAAACTGACCTACCAGCACAGCCACAGTCCAAGTCTGGGCTAAGGGGAGCTATTGAGTCACAGGCCTCTGGAGGTAGGAATGGAATATCCTTTGGTGGGGCTATACTGGGGACCTCATGAGGCCAAGGCCTGAGCTTGGTGGGGAGGCACAAAGGGAGCAATGGTTCTTTGATTACTGATATTGGCCCTGATAGCTGGTTGCAGAGGACCAGGGCAATTTCTCATGTTGGGACTCTGAAGGTCACAAATCCCATAGGGTTTTTCTTCCAGGAAAACTTAGTATCCTTAGATAGTCTGGGAACTGAGACCCACCTCAGGGAAGGTGAATACTCACGTCTTCTGCTATGTAACATCCAGGGCCTCTGTTGGGTGCTCCCCTAAGAGGGAGAAACTTGTTCCCCAACAAGCTTGGGAGATAGGAGTGGGGAAAGACCTTCCTCTGTTGACATGTTCCGAAGGAGTAGTTAACCAGCTGCTCTGAAGATCAAGAAAGAGGAGAAACTCCACATGAGGGAAGACCCCTTGGGCTAAGTGAGAGCTTGGGGGCAGATGGGTTATGGAGAGGTGGGGCAGAGCTCTTAAGAGCAGGCCCAGCTCTTAACAAAAACCAGATCAACTCTATGTAAGGGGGTGAACTGCATTTTCCCTCCCTTCACCCTTCTTCTTTCCCAGTCTCCTTACTCTTCCTCCTGCCTCTACTCTTCACTCCTCTACTATAGCCCTCCTCACCGGCTTTATTGAAGCACATCTCAGGAGTGCCACCAGGGCCAGAGTTTGTGTACTGCATTGCCTAGGAAACAGGGGCGGGGCTGGGCAGCACCAGAACCAGAGAGGAGTGGCTCTGAGTTAGCCTATTCAGCAAGTGGGGAATCTTGCAGAGTCACCCTTGGGGCTGGAGCTGCACCTCCAAGGCCAGGAGCCCAGGGGAGTGAGAACTCTGCAGCTGGGCAGAAGGTAGAAGGTTTGCTGGATCTGAGGTTGTAAGCTGAAGAGCTTTGGAAGCTGGACCACCAGAAATGCACTGCTGAGGAAGGAGGGACCCCCATGTTCAGGATGCCCTGAAATCCAGGCTACCAGGTTCAGGGATGTAGGAAAACACAGCCCCTGTAGTGATGGCCTGTGGGGGTTTGATTCTTAGGAAATGCCCAGAAGAGGGGAGTTGGGGACCTAATGGAGCCCAGATAGTTCTGTATTAGACCCCACTAAGACCCATACTTCCTTTTTCTCAAGCCATTCCCATCAGGTTACCCCCTTCTATCCCTAAGTGGGGCTTGAGGCTTTAAAAGGTCTGACATCCTTAGTGGAACAGTAAGAGTGCAGTGGAATCGCAGAAGTGCTTAACAGCTTAAATCTGGGGGCAGTTACTTAAATGTTTAAGTCCCAGTTTCCTCAACTCTAAATTGGGAACAATAATTCCTCTTTATAGGGTTGTTGAGAGGATTCAGATAACAGGATTGAAGCAGTTCATTGCCTAGTGCTTTGTAGGTGACAATGCAAGAGATTAGTATTACTAAAATAGTATCTAGCTAGCTTAGGAGCACCCCCATCCTAACCCAAGAGGAAATATCAGGGTGTATGATGACTTCTTTACCTTTGTCCTAGATATTAACACTAACTTGCTTTCACTTGATTTTAGGGTAACTTTAGGAGTTGTCAGGTGTGGGAGGCAACAGAATACACAGTGTGATTGGTACATTCTGTCTTTGGCTTCTAAGGATGATCCTGGGATCCACACATACCCAGGGATAGCACAGTCTACAGGGATGATTTTATAGCTCTAATATAGGGTTTCCAAAAGAGGTGATACTGAGTCCTAGAGGATATTTTGGAAACTTGCAGAAGTGTTTTGCTTGTTAAAAAGTATTGAAGTGATGCTCCTGGTCAATGGGCCAGGGAGGCTGGATACATGTAGCTCATTGCCCAGTTACACAGCGAATTGTGTCAAGTCCTATATAACATTCAAATATCTTCCTGGCCTCTACAAAAATAGTTGATTTGACATATATAGCAACATTGAAGAAGGTTTTTGTTTTTTCAAAAGAAATGCAGAAAGCCCAGTAATATAGGAGAAGGTCTTATGAGAAACAAAGCTTAACTGGAATAAAGATATGGTCTCAACATTATTGTACAATTTGCTTCAAGCCTCTTTTCTACTCGAAATATAATTACAGTAACAATGATGGTAAACAAAATGTAAAGAGATATCGTATTAATTCAATAATTTTCACTTTCCTTAGTATTTTAAGGAATATTAATATTGTTAGTTAGTGTTTTTTAGAAATTAGTGTTTACATCATTAGTGACATGAAACATGTCTCACAAAGTACTTTGAAATCATGGCAACATATTTCCTCATTGGCAGATTGGTGTGCTTCAGACTAAGCCTCCAGCTGAGAAGAGAGAGAAAAACCAGACTCAATAAAACATACATATTTCAAGACATCAGAGATATACCAAGGAAGAAAGAACCTCCAGGGCCAAGATCCCAGAGAGAGAGGCAGCCCTAAGTGGTGAGCCCAACAGGTGGCGCTGCTCTTCCCTTTGAACGTTAGCTACCTAGAAAGCTGGCTGAGAAGCAGAGGATTTGAGAAGAACTTTGAGCAGATGGTCTCTGAAAGATGGAGAGCAAAAGTTAGGCTGACTATGGGGGAGATGAGACTGGAAAGCTCCCTGGAATTTTAGTTAGGACTCTAAAGAGATACATCTCAGGAATAAAAGTAAGTAAGAAATAGAGCAGCTCTCCAAAAATCCTGAAATTCACCTTTCTATCAACTGAGTCCCCAGTTGCATTAAGAGGATCTATTTTTACCCATACTGCATACCAGAAACAAAAGTAAATCATATATTAGTATAACATCATCTGAGCCTCAAGTAATTTTTATATTTTTTATGCAAAATGTTTGGCATTGAATATAAAACAACCACTCACACACAAAAAAGTAGAAATAAACCCAAAGGAAGTCCAGAGATTAGCGTGGACATTAAGATCAAGTGTGGACTTTAAGATACCTGTACTTGGCTTTAGATTTTAGAAGAAGCCTGAAGATTGCAGCAAAAGAAAGCAAGGAAATTTGTGATCTTGAAGCAAATTCTTGGCTTCTGAGGTAAGAAGCTAAAAGAAAAAGATAGATTAGACCCTGAAAACAAACTCAATAAAGACCCCAGTGTACTCAGGGAAAGAGAAATTTTCCCCATCAGTCTTTATTTTTATGTTACTAATATAACACAGGACCCACCTGTATCCAGACTGATGAAAATTAATCAACTTTTCATTAAAGCCAATCCAGACATAGAACAGTCAAAGACAGACTGTCTGTATGTTATGTATATCTCCTGTATTACTGATTGTACAATGGTGAAATTCAGAAGTTAAGCAGAAATTCAGAAAACTCCAAGGATTGTCAAGAATCACTGAATCTTTAAATGATGGATGTTTTTGAATGATGATCGTGTGCAAAGAAACCTTGCAGGTGACCACTTGGAAGAGAAGAACAGCTAGATAGATGTAGCCACTTTTTTTTTTTTCACTCAACAAGTGTTTATTCAGTATATATAAAATAATATAATATGACTAAGCAATTGGCTCTGGAGTTCAGACAGATCTTACTTCAATTACTGCATCTACTACTTTTTTTTAAAGATTTATTATTTATTTTTTAAATTTTTGGCTGCGTTGGGTCCCCATTGCTGCGCACGGGCTTCCTCTAGCTGTGGCAAGTGGGGGCTACTCTTCATTGCAGTGCGTGGGTTTCTCATTGCGGTGGCTTCTCTTGTTGAGGCACACAGGTTCTAGGCACTCGGCCTTCAGTAGTTGTGGCACATGGGCTCAACAGTTGTGGCACACAGGCTTAGTTGCTCCGTGGCATGTGGGATCTTCCTGCAGCAGGGATCGAACCCACGTCCCCTGCATTGGCAGGAGGATTTTTAACCACTGCACCACCTAGGAAGTCCCCCCCTCATTCCTTTTTACTGCTGCTCAGTACTCTACTGTACAGATTTACCAGTTTATTCAATCATTCCCTTACTGGATGGATATGTGAGTTGTTTCCAACATACTATTATTACAAATAGTGCTGCAATGAATAGCTTTGTGTATGTTACTTCATATTTTTGCCATCATATCTCCAGGAACTTTACTTCTGTTCTCACTTAACACTCAAAATAACTCTATGCCTTAGACACGGGGTCTCCAGCTTATGTACAAGCTTGATGTAGGGAAACCACTGCTGTGGTACACAGCAGTCCAGCAACTGCAACAGTACATTACAGAACAAGCCTTTACAACACGGAATAAACACCCTCCCTCCTACCTTACCATTTTCTTCCAATATACTGACAACACTTCTTAGAGAAAAAGAAGTTATTCTGCCAAGTTAAACACCACAGAGAATAAAGAAGGAGTTCAGTTTTATTTTCTCTGTGCATCTGCAAAACACTTAGGACCAACACAGAGAAAAAAACAAAACCTCCTGTGAAAAAAATTACACTTATAAAAAAGGGCCTGAGAGGGATTAGCGCCTTGGCCCCTGGGAGCTACAGCAATTCTGATTGGTCCAAGGAAGTGAACTGATATTGGGAGGCTATAACAGGAGGAAAGACAATGAGAAATCACTGAGGGAGAGGGCCTCGAAGTGGGCCTCGAGGGGGAACTGGAGGCCAGGGAGTGGGTCTGGGTGGAGGGAGGGGCCCCCACTGGTAGCCGTAGGGTGGAGGTCGTGGAGGGCCAGTGTATCCGTGAGGAGGCATCAATGGAGGAGGTCCACGCATACCATGCGGAGGCATAGGACCTGGGTGACCCATGGGAGAGCCAAACGGAGGCCCTCGGGGGGGCATGCCCATTGGAGGAGGTCCAGGATGAGGCATTCCAGGTGGTGGTCGGGGTGGTGGCTGCCCCCCAGAGCCAGGGGGCCCAGCATGGGGGTGTCCTAAGCCATGAGGGCCATGGTGGGCCAGCTGCATCTGAGACATCCCTGGATGGGGCATCCCACCCGGTGGGAATGGGTGAGGATGTGAGTGTCCATGTCCAGGATGTCCGGCCCCTGGGGTTCCTGCTGATGGGGGGCCATGTCCTCCAGCCCCAGGAGGCATAGGTGGTGGGGCATGGCTGGGGGTATCGCAGGTGGAAGGGCTCCAGGAGGTGGTACTGGGGGTGGGAAGGAGCCAGGAAGAGGCATGCCTGGAGGAGGAAGCCCAGACCCCAATGATGATACCACAGGATTGGGAGCAGAGGGTGGAGGGGGTGCATCTGCAAACAGCTGATGAGGGCGGTCAGCCTGGGAGAGTGGGTTCTGTGCTGCCAGAAGTCGTTCAGCTGCTGAGCCATGGCGCTCGCCCTTGGAGTCCTTCTTGAAAGCATAGGATACAGTGATTGGGCGGTTACAGAGGTACTGCCCATTCATGGCCTCAATCGCTGCATCCGAAGCATCAAATGAAGCAAAATTAATAAAGGCATAACCTTTGGAGTTGCCTGTGTCAGGGTCCCGCATAATCTTGGGGGTTTGTAAGATGACCCCAAAGGCGCTAAAAGTATCATAAAGCAACTTCTCATCGATCTCTGGGTCCAGGTTCCCAATGAAAATGTTGGCCCCCACATCCAGGTTTTTGTTGTGAGCTGATGCCTTGTTCACCCGTATTGGTTTCCCATAGAGTTTGATCATGTTCATGATTTTAATGGCATAGTCAGCATCTTCCTCACTCAAGAATTCCACAAAGCCATAGCCTTGGTGCTGACCAGTGACTCTATCCTTTGGCATGTGGGTGTTGACCATGGGCCCTGCCTGGAGAAATAGCTCCCACAGCAGTGGTTCGCTAACCTTCTCATCAAGGCCCCCGACGTACACAGTGGCATCCTGGTTCCGCTCGGAGATCGGCCCGGCCGCCATGGCGAAAGCACTCCCGCCGTCTCCAGATGTAGCCACTTTTGATGGAAGTCTTAAAGAATTCAGTAGTTCCTGTCATGTACATTTCTAACCATAGTAATAGCATCAAGAGGATGTCTGATGTTTATGGAGACTGTTACAGATTTATGAGATAGTTATCTGCTTTCCTCATTTGACTATGTACGAGGCTATTGTAAGAATTATGATTCTAGGAAACCACCTGCTCTGTTACAGTGGTCTAACTGAATGGGGATAAGTAGATTCAACATTTGGTATAATGTTTTAAATAGATTTTTGTCTCATTTAAAAGTGTATTGGTTTGATGTATGTCATAGAGTGTTCTGCCTATGTTTTCCTCCAGGAGTTTTATAGTGTCTGGCCTTACATTTAGGTCTTTAATCCATTTTGAGTTTATTTTTGTGTATGGTGTTAGGAAGTGTTCTAATTTCATTCTTTTACATGTTGCTGTCCAATTTTCCCAGCACCTCACACCGGTCAGAATGGCCATCATCAAAACATCTAGAAACAATAAATGTTGGAGAGGGTGTGGAGAAAAGGGAACTCTCCTGCACTGTTGGTGGGAATGTAAGCTGGTACAGCCACGATGGAAAACAGTTTGGAGCTTCCTTTAAAAACTAAAAATGGAACTACCATATGATCCAGTAATCCCACTGCTGGGCATATACCCAGAGAAAACCATAATCCCAAAAGAAACATGTACCATAATGTTCATTGCAGCACTATTTACAATAGCCAGGACATGGAAGCAACCTAAATGCCCATCAACAGAAGAATGGATAAAGAAGATGTGGCACATATATACATGGAATATTACTCAGCCATAAAAAGGAATGAAATTGAACTATATGTAATAAGGTGGATAGACCTGGAGTCTGTCATACAGAGTGAAGTAAGCCAGAAAGAGAAAAACAAATACCGTATGCTAACGTATATATATGGAATCTGAAGAAATGGTACTGATGAACCCAGTGACAGGGCAAGAGTGGAGAAAGAGAAGTAGAGAATGGACTTGAGGACACGGGGCTGGGGTGGGGGGCGAAGGGGAAGCTGGGACGAAGTGAGAGAGTAACATAGACATATTTACGCTACCAACTGTAAAATAGATAGCTAGTAGGAAGTTGCTCTGTAACAAAAGGAGATCAACTTGATGATGGGAGATGCCTTAGAGGGCCAGGACAGGGTGGGGGAGGGAGTCATGGGAGGGAGGGGATATAGGGATATATGTATAAATACAGCTGATTCACTTTGGTGTACCTCAAAAACTGGTACAAGCGTGTAAAGCAAATATATTCCAATAAAGAGCTTTTAAAAAAGTGTATTGGATTTAATAGTAATATATCAATTCAGCAAACAGTAAAAGATGATAATTGTATTTAAGAAACTAAATGAAAAGATGGAGAAATTTAGAAGTAAAAAAAGAAGCAAATAAAAATTGCCATCACCAAAATAATAACTGAATGCACAGGGAATATATTACAAAAGGTGAAAAAAATTAATGAAATGGAAAATAAATCAAAAGAATGTACTCAGACTGAAGCTTGGAGAGGCGAGGACAGAAAATACGGAGACAGATGAGAAACAATGAAAAGTTCTAACACATGTATTTGGAGTTCCACAAGGAATAGAGAGAGAGAGAGAGAGAGAGAATGCAGCAGATGCAAGATACAGAGAGAGAGAGATACAGCAGATACAGAGAGAGAGAGAGAGAGAGAGAGAGAGAGAGAGAGAGAGAGAGAGAGAGAGACAAAGAAGTAACATTTAATAATTGAGGAATTTGGGTGAGGGGCATAAGGAAATAGTTTGTACTATTTTTGTAGCTTTTCTTTAGATTTGAAACTTTCAAAATAATAATTTAAAAATATATATCATGTATCATTATGAGAGTGAGAAAAGAAGCCAAGATATGGGAGAAGATAGAAGCAAAAATGCTTCTAAACCTGAAATGTATAATAAAGTATCCACTACCCATATGTAACTATTGAGCACTTGAGATGTGGTTAGGCCAAACTGAGATGTGTTTAAGTGTAAAATGCACACTAGATTTTAAAATCTTAGAATGAAAACAAAATGTGGAAACTGTCTCTAATAAGTGTCCTATTGGTTACATGTTGAACTGATAATATTTAGATTATTTGGTTAAATAAAACATATTAAAATAACTTTATTAGCTACTTTTTACTCTTCTTAATGTAGCTATTAGAAAGTTTAAAATCATTTGTCCAAATTGTATTTCCATTAGATGGTGCTGATCTAGAAAATATAAAGCACTATTACAAATCAATAAGGAAAAACAACTTAATTTTAAAAATCAGTAAAAGACTTGAACGCACAACACAAAAGAAGAATATGCAAATGACCAACAAACATATAAAAAGTGCTCAACATCAGTAGTTAAAAGGGTAATGCAAATTAAAATCATAATGACATACCCACCTGATAGCTAAAACTATAAAGATGGAGAATAGGGCTAAGGATGCGAAGTAACCGGAAATCTTTAATACACTTTCAGTATAAGGGTTAATTGACACACTCACTTTGGAAACTGATAGTATTTACTGAAGCTGACCATAGACATCTCTATGAGCTAATAACTTCTACTCCTTGGCATCTACTCAGCAGAAATGCATATGGGTTTGTTCCAAAGACGTGTATTGATACAAGAATATTAAAAGCAATGCTACCCATAAGAGTCTCCAAACTGGAACAACTGAGTGTCCGTTAACATTACAATGGAAGAATAACTTGTGGTATAATCGTGTAAATGAATACTGCATAGCACTGAAAATGAACAAAATCCTGCACATTTAATAATGTAGATTAATCTCACAATGTTGAATGAAATAATTCAGACATGAATATTTACACACTGTATGAATAAATTTACATAATGGTCAAAAATAAGCAAAGCTAATCTCTATGGTAGAAGTCAGGATGGGGGTACCTTTGTAAGGAGGGTGGAAGGAGGAACTGAGGGTGAACATAAGGAGCGCTTTTGGAGTGAAAGCAATGTTCCAATTTTTTTTAATTGAGGTGCAGTTGATTTAAAATATTATGTTGGTTTAAAGTGTACAACATAGATTCAAAATTTTTATAGATTATACTCCATTTATACTTATAAAATGTTGTCCATATTCCCTGTGCCATATGATATATATTTGTAGCTTATTTATTTTGTATACAGTAGTTTGTACGTCTTAATCCCCTACCCTTATCTTGCCCCTCACCCCCTCCCTACTAGTAACCACTAGTTTGTTCTCTATATCTGTGAGTCTGGTTTTTGTTGTTGTTGTTATATTCATTATTTTACTTTGTTTTTTAGATTCCACATATAAGTGATATCATAGTGTCTTTCTCTGTCTGACTTATTTCACTTAGCATAATACCCCCTCAGCTCCATCCATGTTGTCCAAATAGCAACATTTTGTTATTTTTCATGGCTGAGTAGTATTCCAGTGTGTGTGTGTGTGTGTGTGTGTGTGACATCTTCTTTATCCATTCATCTGTTGATGGACACTTAGGTTGCCTCCATACCTTGGCTAAGGTAAATAATGCTGCTGTAAACATTGGGGAGCATGTATCTTTCTGAATTACTCTTTATGTTTTCTTTGGATATATAACCAGAAATGGACTTACTGGATCATATGTTAGTTCTATTTTTAGTTTTTAAAGGAATTTCCACACTGTTTTCCATAGTGGCTGCACCAATTTACACTCCACCAACAGTGTACAAGCGTTCCCTTTTCTCCACATCCTCACCAACATTTGTTATTTGTGGTCTTTTTGATGACAGTTATTTTGACAGGTGTGAGGTGATCTCTTAGTGTGGTTGTCATTGGCAGTTCTCTGATGATTAGCAATGTGGAGCATCTCTTCAGGTGCCTGTTGGCCGTCTACATGTCTTCTTTGGAAAAATATCTCTTCAGGCCTTCTGCCCATTTTCTAATAGGGCTTTTTTTTTTGATGTTGAATTGTATGAGCTGTTTATATTTGATGGATATTAACCTCTTATCTGTCATATTATTTGGAATATTTTTTCCCATTCAGTAGGTTGTCTTTTTGTTTTGTCGATGATCTCCTCTGCTGTGCAAAAGTTTTGTTTCATAAGGTCCCATTTGGTTATTTTTGCTTTTGTTTACTTCACCTAAGGAGACAGACCCCCCAAAAAACAGTACTACTGTTCATGTCAAAATGTGTTGTGCCTGTGCTTTCTTCTAGGAGATTCATGATTTCAGGTCTTACATTGAGGTCTTTGAATCCATTTTGAGTTTGCTTTTGTATATGGTGTGAAAAATGTTCGCATTTTATTCCTTTACAAGTAGCTGTCCAGTTTTCTCAACATCTCTTATTGATGAGAGTGTCTTCTGTCCATTGCATATTCGTGCCCACTTGTCATAGATTAATTGACCATAAGTGCATGGGCTTCTTTCTGAGCTCTCTATTCTATTCCATTGGGCTTGTGTCTGTTTTTGTGCCTGTACTGTACTGTTTTGATCACTGTAGCTTTGCAGCATAGTCATAAGCCAGGGCGCGTGATACCTCCAGCTCTGTTTTTTCCCAAGGTTGTTTGGACTATTCAGGGTCTTTTGTGTTTCCATACAAATTATTTGTTCTAGTTTTGTAAAAAATGCCCTTGGTATTTTGATAGGGATTACATGGAATCTGTAGATTGCCTTGGGTACTATGGACCTTTTAACAATATTAATTGTTCCAATCCATGAACGTGGTGTATCTTTCTGCTTGTTTCATCTTCAATTTCTTTCATCAGTGTCTTATAGTTTTCCAAGTACAGGTCCTTTGTTTCCTTTGGTAGGTTTATTCCTAGGTATTTCATTCTTTTTGATATAATTGTAAATGGAATTTTCCCCTTAATTTCTCTTTTTGACAGTTTGCTGTTTGTATATAGAAATGCAATAGATTTCTGTATATGACTTTTGTATCCTGCAACTTTGCTGAATTGTTGAATAGCTGTAGTTTTCTGATGGCATCTTTAGGATTTTCTATGTATAATATCATGTCATCTGCAACCAGTGAGAGTTTTACTTCTTTTCCAATTTGGATTCCTTTTATTTCTTTTTCTCCTCTTTTTCTTATCCTTTTTTTATTCTCTGTCCTTTGCTGTGACTAGGATATCCAATATGGTGTTCAATAAAAGTGGCAAGAGTAGACATCCTTGTTTTGTTCCTGATCTTAAAGGAAATGCTTTCAGCTTTTCACCATTGAGTATGATATTAGCTGTAGGTTTGTCACATATGGCCTTTATTACACTGAGGTATGCTTTCTCTATACCCACCTTCTGGAGAGCTTTTATCAAAAAAGGATGTTGAATTTTGTCAAAAGCTTTTTCTGCATCTATTGAGATGATCATAAGGTTTTTATTCTTCAGTTTGTTCCTGTGGTGTATCACATTGATTGATTCGTGGATACTGAAAACTCCTTGCATCCCTGAGATAAATCCCACTTGATGATGGTGTATGATCTTTTTACTGTATTGTTGGATTCAGTTTGCTAATATTTTGTGGAGGAGTTTTGCATCTATGTTCATTGGTGATATTGGCCTGTAATTTTCTTTTTGTGTGATATCTTTGTCTTCTCTTGGTATCAGAGTGATGCTGGCCTCATAGAGTGAGTTTAGCAGCATTCCTTCCTCTGCAATTATTTTGGAATAGTTTGAGAAGGATAATTATTAACCCATTCCCAAATATTTGGTAGACTTCACCTGAGAAGCCACTTGATCTTGGACTTTTCCTTGTTGGAAGTTTTTACATTACTGGTTCAATTTTGTTAATGGTAATTGGTTTGTTCATGCTTTTTTTTTTTTCCTGGTACAGACTTTGGAGACTCGGAGATTGTACATTTGTAGGAATTTGTCCATTTCTTCTAGGTTGTGCATTATATTGGCATAGGGTTGCTTGTGGTAATCTCCTGTGCTCCTTTCTATTTCTTTTTTTTTTCTAGTAATTAGTTATTTATTGGCTGTGTTGGCTCCTCCTTGCTATGCACAGGCTTTCTTTACTTGTAGCAAATGGGGGCTACTCTTTGTTGTAGTGTGGGGGCTTCTCATTGCAGTGGCTTCTCTTATTGCAAAGCATGGGCTCTAAAGCATGTGGGCTTCAGTAGTTGTGGCACACAGGCTCAGTACTTGTGGCACACAGGCTTAGTTGCTCCATGGCATGTGAGATCTTCCCAGACCAAGGATCAAATGTATGTTCCCTGCATTGGCAGGCAGATTCTTAACCACTGCACCACCAGGGAAGTCCACACTCCTTTGTGTTTTTATGGTGTCAGTTGTCACTTCTCTTTCACTTCTAATTTTATTGATTTGGGCCCTCTCTTTTTCTCTTGATTAGTGTTGCTATCAGTTCTGTTCATCTTTTCAAAGTACCAGCTCTTAGCTTCATTGATCTTTCCTCTTTTTAAGTCTCTATTTCATTTATTTCTTCTCTGATCTTTATGACTTCTTTCCTCATGGTATGTTTGGGTTGTTTTAATTCTTCTTTTCTAGTTCCTTTCAGTGTAAGGTTAAGTTGTTCCTTTGAGAATTTTCTGTTTGTTTCAAGAGGTATGTATCACTGTAAACTTCCCTCTTGGAATTGCTTTTGCTGTGTCCTATAGATTGTGAATCATTGTGTTTTCATCTTCATTTGTCTCTGGGTATTTTTTGATTTCCTCTATGATTTCTTCAGTGATACTTTGGTAGTTTAATAGCATATCATTTAGCCTCCACATGTTTATGTTTTTGTCCAGTTTTATCTTGTCGATTTTTAGTTTTATTGCATTGTGGTTGGAAAAGATACTTCATATGATTTTAATTTTATTAAATTTATCAAGGCTTGTTTTGTGTCCTAGCATGTGCTCTATCCTGGAGAATATCCCATTTGCACTTGAAAAGAATGCATTTTCTGCTGCTTTTGGAGGAGATATTCTCTTATATATCCATTAAGTTCATCTCATTTAATGTGTTATTTAGGGCCCATGTTTCCTTATTGATGTTCTGGCTGAATTATCTATCCATTGAGGTAAATGGAGTGTTACAAATCCCTTTTATTGTTTTACTGTCAATTTGTCCCTTTATGTCTGTTAATATTTGCTGTATATATTTAGAGGATCCTATGTTGGGTGCATATATATTTACAGTTTTCTTACTGGTGTGTGGGGCCTGGTCTTGGGCCCTCTGGTGGGCAAGGCCATGTCCAGGGGTGGCTATAGGCTCATGGGATCTTAAGGCAGCCTGTCTGCTGCTGGATGGGATTGCTTGGTCCCCACATAGTTGCTTGGCCTGAATCATCCCAGTACTGGTGCCTATGAACTGGTGAATGTGGGTGGGCTGGGTCCTGAGGCTAATTAGCTAGGAGGAGGATTCCAAAATGGTGCTTGCCAACATCAGTGTCCATGGGGTAGAATGAGAACCCCAAAATGCTGCTGCCAATGTCTAGGTCCCCAGGGTGAGCTCCAGTTGCCTCCTGTCTCTCCCAGAGGTCCTCCAAGATCATCAGGTAGGTCTGACCCAGTTTGCTTTCAAATTACTGCTTCTCCCTAGGTGCTGAAAGCATGTGAGATTTGTGTGAGCCCTTTGAGAATGGAGTCTCTATTTTGCACAACCCCCTGAGTCTCTTGAAAGGAAGCCTTACTGGCCTTCAAAGCGAAATGTTCTGTGGCCTTTTCTTTTTGGTGTAGGACCCCGAGGTTGTGGAGCCTGTTGTGGGTCTCAGACCCCTCTCTCCTTGGGGAGAACCTCTGCAATTGTAGTTATTCTCCTATTTGTAGGTCACTCACCCAGGGCTATCAGTCTGGACTATACTGCAATTCCACACCTCCTACCCATCTCATCATGGTTCCTCTTTATATCTTTAGCTGTAGAGGATCTTTTTTTTTATTGATAGGTGTTCTGTGAATAGTTGTAATTTGGTGTACCCATGAAAGGAGTTGAGCTCAGGGTCTTTCTACTCCTCCATCTTGGCTAACTCTCTCCACTTCTTGAAATGAGTACTGCTTAAACCAATGAGTTCACCTTGCATATTTCATTAATCTGTTCAGTTATGATTGGGGCCTTTTTTGGTATGTGAAGACCAATAAAGACTAATAAAATAGCTTATTTTTAAAAATCTGGCACATTACCATTATTTACTCACTTCTTTTGAAGAATAGCATAGACACACCCACTTCATTTTTTTACTTCAATGATTTGTGATTTGTCGAGTACTATCCCTATTATAACTAAAGCTATTTACCTTCTTCCATTATCAGAAACCAGTGAGTCTGGAGTGTTATTAATTCTCCTGACATTAACTTTTGCTCTGGTGTCCACTTCTAACACTGCTCTTTTACTTTCCTAAACTACTTGAGTGAAATGACATTTAACACTCTTTCTTAATTCTAGACTTACTTATTATTGATTATATGGTGCAAAAACCTGACTACTTTGTTCCTCTAAAGTAGTTGTATCTGAGCATTTGTATATTGCAATACATATTATTTGATTAGAAATTATTTTTTCTCCTTTACAATTATAGCATTATATTGTATGTGAAGTTATGTGTGGTAGGTTATGTTATCCGTGAAGTTTATCTTAGGATAATAAAGGGGTGGTTACAAAATGATTTGTTACTCAAAGCAGGACTTGGATCTAAACAGAAGTGAGAAACTCTGATAAGGATAATAGAGATTCAGGGGCTTCCCTGGTGGCACAGTGGTTAAGAATCTGCCTGCCAATGCCGGGGACAAGGGTTCTAGCCCTGGTCCCAGAAGATCCCATACCATGGAGCAACTAAGCCTGTGTGCCACAACTGCTGAGTCTGCACTCTAGAGCCCATGCGCCACAACTACTGAAGCCTGTGTGCCTAGAGCGCATGCTCCACAGCAAGAGAAACCATGTCAATAAGAAGCCTGTGCACTGCAATGAAGAGTAGCCCCTGAGCCCTGCAACTACAGAATCCTGTGCAGCAACAAAGATCCAATGCAGCCAATAAATAAAAATAAAATGAAATAAATAATTTAATTTAAAAAAAGATAATAGAGATTCTGCTGGCGGTTGGATGTGTCTTGAGAAGGGAAACAAAGGAGGGGATAATAGACTTTCTAAATCCCATTTTCCTGACTTTCTTAAATAACACTCTCTTTCATTTGATGGTACAAGAATGAACACAGGATTTGAAGCCCCTCAAAACTGCTTTCTAACAGGTACTGCTCTGTTATTTACTAGCTACATGACCTTGGGGAAGTTACTTAAATCACCTAAGCCTTGGCTTATCTATAAAATAGCACTGATCATTTCTTGCCTCTTAGAGTTGCCATGAGAATTTAAGTGTTAACACAGACAAATCTTGCACAGCAAGTGACTAACCTATAACTGGCATTGAACAAATATTAATGCACTTCCAATCTAATACCTCCATGCACAGGGCTATAGCTAACTCCAAGGGTACCTTCGTGCAAACTTTAAAGTAGTATCCTTTCATCTGGATGGGTGCCACTCCCAGTCAAGGCTCATGACTTGGTTAGTGGGGCACTGCCCCATCCCCACTAGGGTCAAGGTCCTTACCCTACCTCTTTCCAATTAGACTCCAATACTGAAGGAAGGAGTTTTCATACATGTGCTAGAGTCCAAGAATATGATTACCATGAGCAAAGTCCCAAAGGAATGGCTGCCTGATCTGCAGTGTAATTTGGCTTCCCTTCATGTTCTTGAATGGAACAGATGGCATGAACTTCGAAGATCTCTCAGAACCTCTGGAACAGAACTCTCCCTCAAAGACACTTTTAAAAACCCTGACTTTTGTATATTGTCTCCATCAGTGACCAAGAGACCATATGTATAAGTGGACTTTAAGCAAGAATTTGAAGTGTATGACTCAGACTGGCTGCTAAGCAGCAGACCCACCCTTGAAGTCACACTGCCAAGTCATTGTGACACTGCTTGCTACAAGGCAACATTATGGTGTAGAGGGAGCCAGAAAAGCCCACTTTGAAAATAAGCCCTGCTAACTATTAACTTCATGATCTTGGGCAAATATTCCTCACAATATCTCAGTCTGTTCACCTGTAACACGAGGACAATATTCACCATGCAGAAGATAACCTATATAAACTACCTAGTCCAATGCTTGCTTGCTTACTCAACTTGTTCATCATTTCCCTTCCTGCCCACCCTGATTTTTTTCATTCAACAGGTACTTATTAATCTCTTACAATATGCCAGGTACAGACCTAGGCATTGGGAATATAGCAGTGAACAGAAACCCTTGTTCTCATAGAGATGACTCTAGCAGGGGACACAATAAAAATGGCAAATACATAAAATGTATGGGATGTCAGGTATTGATAGCTGCCAAGGAAAAACAGAAGAATCACAGGCAGAGAAGAAGGGAAAAGGAAGTTTCACGGCCAGGAATGGCCTCACTGAGAAGGTGGCCTTGAGGAAAGGCCCACAGGAAGTGAGGCAGAAAGTCAAATGGAAATCTCAGGAAAGAGTAGTCTATCTAGCTTGTGCAAAAGCCCTGAGGCAGTAACATGTCTGGACTATTGGAGAAACAGTAAAGATGCCAACATAGCTCAAGTAGAGGGAGTGAAAAGAGTCAAAGCAGGTGAGGTTAGAGAGGTCACTGGTGCTGGATTGTGCCTGTCCACTTTTTGCACAAAGCAGGTACACAGTAACCATTAATTTCAATGAATAATTAATATGTAAATGTAGCAGGAAAAAGGGGGGAGCACCAACTTTTTAGGCTGCCATGATTTCTGCATTCTAGAAACGGTGACAGAATTAATGTTTGTGAAAAAGAGTGGCTGGAAAAAGCATTAGTCTAGCACTTTGATTTAGCAACTGGCCATAATGTTGTTCAAAAATATTCTCCTCAAACTTAGCAGTCTCTCTCATGTCCTTCACCAAGTCTAGTGCCCTACATCTTTGGGTCCCATCCTCAGTATTTTTTTTCCTAAATAGCAAACTTCTTCTAAATAGACACCCCAAAATTCCCATGTTCTATTTTGCTCCAGACTTTATCATTCTTTGCTAGAAAGGTAATTACATTAATAACAATACTCAATTTTACTGGCTCTTGTCTTTACCGCATTGAGGATACTAGTCCCCACTATCAATGTCTTCCATCTCCAAGGCATGTCCTGCAATTGCTCAGAAGTCAGTACATTAGCTACCATCACCATGAGTGCTGTTTTCCCATGTTCTATAATCCTATTCCAGCCCCATCTCATCAATGTTGAATTTAGATCATGATATCCCCTTCAAATGGCTTTACATCTCACTTACAATAAAATCCAAACTTTTACCCATGTTTCAATATTTTGCATGATCTGACCCCTGCCTATTTCTTCCCTGTGTGCACCATCTTATGGCAACACTAGTCTCCTTTGTCTGTTTTATTTGCAGTAATGTTGGAATATAACATTATATAAGTTTCATGCATATGACATTATTTCTTGACACCTGTATACACCCACCACCAAAAGTCTAGTTTCCATCCATCACCATGCACTGACCATCTTTACCCTTTCCCCATCTTCTTCCCCCACTTCCCCTCTGGTAGCCACCAATTTGTATTTTGTATCTATGTTTTGTTTGTTTTTTGTTTTTGTTCATTTATTGTGATTTTTATACTCCACAATGAGTGAAATCACACAATACTTATCTCTCTCCAGCTGACATTTCACCTAGCATTGTACCTTTAAGGTCCATTTATATTGTCATGAATGGCAAGATGCTTTTCTTTCTTTCTTTCTTTCTTTCTTTCTTTCTTTCTTTCTTTCTTTCTTTCTTTCTTTCTTTCTTTCTTTCTTTCTATGGCTGAGTAGGATTCCATTGCATGTATATATACCATACCTTCTCTATCCATTCATCTGTCAGTGGGCACTTAGATTGTTTCCACATCTTGACTATTGTAAATAGTGCTGCAATGAACACAGGGGTACAGGTGTCATTTCAAGTTAGTGTTTTCTTATTCCAGTAACTACCCAGAACTGGAAGAGTTGAGTCTCCTGGAGGCAGCATATAATTGGATCTCATTTTTTAATCTCTCCAGCCACTCTGTGTCTTTTAATTGGTGAATTTAATTCATTTGTATTTCAAGTGACTATTCCTAAATGCAGACTTAGTACTGCCATTTAATCTTTATTTTTCTGGTTGCTCCATATCTCCATTGTGTCTCTTCCCTTGCGTTTCTGTCTGTCATTTTAGTTTGATGGTTTTCTATGATACTTTTCTCAGTTTCCTCTTTTTTTATGTTTTGTTTCTCTACTCTAGTTTTATGTTTTGTGGTTATCATGATGTTCGTATAAAATGTATCAGAGATAAAATAATCCTTTTTCTGCTAATAGCAAGTTATCTTCATTTGCCTGTTTGGGTTCATCCCCATCCTCTTCCCTAGGTATATTTTTGTTGTCTGAAACTAACCCTTTTTAACGTGTGAGTTCATTACCAAATTGAGGTAGCTACAGTAATTTTACTGCTTTTTTCCCTGTTCTGATTTGAAGTTGCAATTTTCTGATTCTGTCTATTTATCACCTTACTCAAATTTTGGATACTTTTGCTTTTTTGTTTGAGGTAGAAGAGCTATTTTCAACATTGCTTATAAGGCAGGTTTAGTGGTGATAAACTCCCTCAGGTTGTGTGTGTCCCTCATTTCTTCTTTATACCTAAAGTATAAATTTGCTGGGTAGAGTATTCTCAGCTGACAGTTTTTAATCTTTCATTTAAGGTGATTATTGACATGTGTGTTTCTATTTCCATTTTCTTAATTATTTTGGGTTTCTTTTTGTAGGTGTTTTCCTTTTCTTGTGTTTCCTACTTAGAGAAGTTCCTTTAGCACTTGTTGTAAGGCTGGTTGGGTGGTGCTGAATTCTCTTAACTTTTGCTTGTCTGGAAAGCTTTTGATTTCTCCCTCAAATCTGAATGAGATTCTTGCTGGGTAGAGGATTCTTGGCTGTAGGTTTCTCTCTTTCAGGACTTTCAGTATATCCTGCCATTCCCTTCTGGCCTGCAGAGTTTCTGCAGAAAGGTCAGCTGTTATCCTTATGGGTTTTCCCTTATATGTTATTTGTTGCTTTTCTCTTGCTGCTTTTAATATTTTTTTCTTTGTGTTTAACTTTTGTTAGTTTGATTAATATATGCCTTGGTGTATTTCTCCTTGGTTTTATTCTGTATGGAACTCTCTGTGCTTCTTGGACTTGGTTAATTATTTCCTTTCCCATGTTGGGGAAGTTTTCCACTATACCCTCTTCAAATAATTTTTCAGACCCTTTCTTGTTTTCTTCTTTTGGGATGCCTATAATTCAAATGTTGGTATGCTTAATGTTATCACTGAGGTCTCTGAGACTGTCTTCTATTCTTTTTATTCTTTTTTCTTTTTCCTGCTCTGTGGCAGTTCTTTCCCCCATTCTATCTTCCAACTCACTTATTCATTCTTTTGCCTCAGTCATTCTGCTGGTTATACTACCTAGAGTATTTTTAATTTCAGTTATTTTGTTATCCATTGCTGTTTGTTTTTCTGAGTCCTTATGAATTGTTTCTTGTACTTTCTCTATTTTGTTATCGAGATTTTGTATCATTTTTACTATCATTACTCTGAATTCTTTTTCAGGCATTTTCCCTATTTCCTCTTCATTTATTTGGTCTTGTGGGGTTTTTTCCTGCTCCTTTGCCTGCATGGTGTTTCTTTGTTTCCTCACGGTAGTCCAAACTTCTGGGGTTGCCTGTCCCAGCAATAGAGGGTTTTATAGAAGACTGTCCAAGCCCCAGACTAATGTCCGAGTGTTGAGTTAAACAAATACTAAGTCTAGGAAACACATACATGTATAAGACTCACAATTATTGAATCCATTAGGACATAAGGCTCTGGAAATACCTGATAGAAGAACCCCAGTATGCTATCAGATATTCAAAGAGAAAACCAACAGAAACTGAAAACCATAACAGAACAAAACAGAAACAAAAGCAAAAAGAAACAAACAAACAAGTAACACCTTACACATACAAACACTAATCCAGGGAGATATTGTAAGCTAGGATCAAATATAAAAAAGAGCTAGAATACCACCAGACAGAATGGATATTCTCAGAATGAAATTAGACAATTGTACTAAGAACTAAGATAAGGACAAAAACCTAATATTAAATACCAAGGCAGTGTGTCATCTGGAGAATAGAGCAGGGAGTCTGAGCAGACCAATAGTGTTGCTTATAAGTATGTTAGGATAAAATAAACTAAAAATGGATGGAAGATGGGAACAGAAGAGAGTAGTATGACTGGAAATATGCAAATAAAAAGAAAGGAATAGAAATGTATAAAAGATAGAGCTGAAAGGAAGGTAGGAGAGATATATAGTCTGTACTACCAAAAATTTAGCTAGAAATAGAAGTATATAAAAAGGCAAAAAAATAAAAATAGAATAAAAAATAGAATTAAAAAATATATGTCATAAAACTTGTAGATCCCTTAGGACTAAGATCATAGTTAATAAAGGGGAAAAAAAAGAGGGAAAAAAAAACAGAACTTATCCCAGAATGGACCAGTTCAATAGAATTGATACTAATATTTCTGTTTCCTTAGAGTCTCAGCTGTAAGTGTCCTTCTACTTGCCTTGGGGTTTTTGTATTATTCTGTGACCAGCAGAGCTTCCTTTATTGTTTGTCTGTAAGCGTTGGTGTGTGGGGAGGGAGAGGGTACAATAGTGGCTCCTTCTCCTGTGAATAAGTGAGCAGTGGCGTACTGTTGTTTCAGTCGGTCTTGGAGGTGCCTGTTGCAGGGGAACACCAGTGGCTCAGGTGTAAACAGAAAGTCTCAGAGTTGGGCCTCTCTTGGGGTTTTTTTGCTTTTTTTTTTTTTGTTTTTCTCGGCAGCCTCCCTGCTGCTGGCATTCCAAGGGGTTTTAAGCTAACCCCTCCCGAGAGCCTGAGGGTCCCTGTTATCCCTAAGTGCCTTAGGTGGCCCACAGGGGTCCCTGTACTGCCCGCTGCAGGTGCAAAAACAGAGAGAAAGGCTATGCTCATGGCTCCTCCCCCCCTGCCAGTGAGCCTGCAGCATCCAGCTGCCATCATGGCCAGGCAGCTCTCAAAGGCAGGCCCTCCTCAACTCAGACCTCTTCCCTCCTGTCCTCTCTGTCCGTCACCTTACTGGCAACAATTTTTCTCACCCTGAACCAGCTCTCCAGTTCCCACGCTCCCACTCCCAGACCCTCTGTTCAGCTGTGAATCGACGTCTCAGTCTGGGAATGCTGAGCTGTTGTGCAGACCCTCCGTATGTTTCTCACTCGCTCCCATCTGCCACAGCTTAGTCGCTTCACCCTCTTTGAGCCACCGTAGATGCCTCCCTACTAGTTATGTCGGGATCCTTGTGGCCCTTTCTGGTGTCCGAGGTCGTCTGCTGGTGTTCAGCTGGTTCTCTGTGGGAATTATTGCATCTTTTGGTGCATTCCCAATGCATCTGTGGAGAGGGATTTATTCCACGTCCCTCTACTTTGCCGCCATCTTTTCTCTCTGAGTTTTTAATCTTTCAATATGATGAATATGCCATCCCACATTCTCCTGGGCTGTAGAGTTTTTGCTGAGAAATCTATTGATAGCATAATTGGGTTTCCTTTGTAGGTTACTGTAGATTACTGTCCCCCTGCTCCCCCCTACCCCACCATGCCTGACTTTAAATTCTTTCTTTGTCATTGAATTTGACAGTTTTAATATAATGTGTCTTGGAGAAGGTCTTCTTGCATTGAGATCATTATGTGTTCTCTTACCTTTCTTTCCTAGGCTTCAGAGTTCTGAACTCTCTGTTACATAAACTCTCTGTTCCCTCTCTTCTCCTTCTGAGATAACCATTAACCTTATGTTGCCTTTCCTAATGGAATTGTATAGTTCTCATAGAATTTCTTCACTTATAAAATCTTAGTTCTCTTTCCTCTTCTACCTGAATCATTCCTAGATTTTGAACTGACTAGTTCTCTCTTCCATATGGTCTGCTCTATTTCCAATGCTTTTAAAACATTCTCCATCTTGTTGAGTTCTTCAGTTCCAGAATTGCTATTTGGTTCTTCTTTAGAGTTTCAATCTCTTCAGGAAAGCATTCTTTCTGTTCATTAATTTTATTCCTGAGTTCACTGAACTCTCTTTCTGAGTTTTCTTATAGCTCGTTGAGTTTCTTTATGACAGCTATTTTGAATTCTCTATCAGTTCGTTCACACTTTCATGACTTTAGGTTGGGTTTCCTGAGAATTCCCATTTTCTTTTTTGGATAGCATAGTACCATGGTTTTTCATGGTGCTTAATGAGTTGTTCCTCTGCTTGCACTTTTGAAGTAGCAAACATCTTTTGCATTTATGTAAAGCTCTTTTCACTTTGATTCTAACAATTCAACGGGTTGGTTATTATACGCCTTTTTTTTTTTTTCCAGTAGGTAATACCACAGCACAAGTTTTGGGTTTCTCTTACCTGCACTGCCTCTGGCTATGTTTGAAAATTGACTTTTCATCCTCCACCACCTCTGACAGAGATGTCTCTGGTGCCCTTACTGCTTTGCCTCAAGGACCCCTGGTGCCTTGCTGCTGCCAATGTTGCTGTTGTGGCCAGGAGCATCAGGATGGTGGGCACCTCCACTGGGTCCAGGGTTGCCTGGGTGGTGAGCAATATTGCCACAGTGAGGGCAGAGGGATGTAGGGTGGTTATGGTGTGATGGGTACCTTTGCTGCATCTGGGATTGTCAAATGCAAGAGTGCTAGAGTCCAGGCACCACCAGAAGTAGAGGGACTGAGGTCATGGACTGATGATGCCTGGTTCCCTGCATCTGGGGTTTTGCTGCAGTCGGGAGGCCCGATTTGCATGTGCTGCCTTCCCTATTACTACTGGGTCCTCTGGAACTGCTGGCTCAGGGAGTCAGGATTACAAATACCACCTCTGCTGTTCTCCCAATTCCACCATCTATATTTGTTCCAATCTACTTGTCTTCAGATGTACAGATGCGTGGATTTCTCCAGACTCCTGGTGTGTTGGACCAGAGGAAGCTTTGTTGAGTTATGAACATTTTGTTTGTTGTAGATTGAAGAGGGGAGACCAACAGAGTGTCTCATTCTACCATGATATTGACGTCACCCCTGATCTTCTTTTTTCTAGCATGGCATGTTCATTCCACCTCAAGGACTTTGTACTTGCTGCACCTCTGCACTTTCCCAAGATCTCAAAATGACTGCTTCTTCTCTAATATCAAGGCTCATCTCATATGGTCTCTCTGCAGGGAGGCCTTCCTGGACTGCTCAAGCTAAAAGAGGATCCTCCCTTGGTCACTTTCTATCTCTGTTTCACTTTCCTCATTTCTTTCTTTCCTTTTCTTTCTTTCTTTCTTTTTTCTTTTTTTTTTTTTTTTTGGCTAATTTATTGCTTAAGACTCCCATCAGCAAAATAGAATCCCCATAAGGCTGAAGTCTTTATGTTATTTACCCCTATATCTTTAGTACCTAGAACATTATCTGGCACATAACAAAGAATCAAGAAATGTTGTGGGCTCATTACCCAGACAGCTGCATGTGCCTCATCATTACCACCAGTCCTGCCATCTACCATGAGAACACTGAGGTCTGTGTCCAAGGAGGCAGGAAACATAGTAGTTAGGACTGTGAACTCTTTTGGATCTGGCTTCGCAACTTATTAGCTGTGAGATATTACACAGGTTATTCGGTTTCTTGGATTAATATCATCTTCCTCATAAAGCTGCTGGGAGAATTAAAAAATAAAATTCATGTAACACACTTAGAACAGAATTTGACATTCAGTAAGATGCCAGACAATAGCAGCCATTTTATTCTTATTAGATTACTCAGGAATCTCTTAGTTGCAAATAGAAGAAACAAACTTAAGCTGGCTTATGTAGCAACGAGGAATTTATTCTATAGTTATAGGAGTGTTTCACAGCACCCAAAGGCAGAAATGCATCTGGGCCTCAGGGAGGAGCTAGAATGAAGAGCTGGAAAGCCATTGATCAATGTCCTCTCTCCATCTCACATCGTGACTTTCTCCATTGCTCCCCCTTAGTCCTCTTGCTCTGCATTCAGGGCAACATTCCCTTCTCCTCAGTTTCTCACTACAGATCCTGAACTTACATGTTATAGGCACAACCACTCTCAGGGACTGACAGCCATTCCTTATTCTTTGTTGCAGATTCCAAGGGTGATAATCTGATTAGCCCTCTTGAGTATGATGTCTACCCCAGTCAATCAGCCACACCAAGGGAGGAGATGATGCAGTACAACTACAGCTGCTTGACCACTACTATGGTTTCAAGGAAGGAACATGTGCTTTTCCTCCTGAGAAAGGCAGACATCCCCAAAGGAGTCCACTGCATCGATCTTCCCAATGCTGCCAATTCATGGGGGCTGGGCCAGCTCTGGGACCTCAGCAGACATGGCCTTCTGAGGGAATGCCCTGGCCTTCTGTTCCTTGAGCATACCAAACAGGCCTGTGCCCCAGAGTCAGCCAGAATCACTTTGGCTCTCTACTGAAAACAGTCACAGCGCTACAGACCTGTCTTCTTCATGTCCTCATCCCATGCCAACACCAAACATTCAGACATTTCCTCCTGACAGCCTCCAACCTTCTTACAGATCAACCTGAGCAAATAGAAGACTTGTGGGGTTGTTGGCACCACCACTTCCTCACACACTCTCTTCTGCCACTCCACCCCCACGCACAGCCTGTATTTTCACTTCCAGGAAGATCTCCACCTGAATTACTTAAAACCAAGGATGCTCATGTTGTGACGGGTGGATTTTATTGCAGAACTCTAGGTAGGAGCAAGGTGTGCTAAGCAAAGGAGACTGTTCAAGCACCCTAAGGAATGGAGACACAGGTCAGATTTATGCCCAGTTGCAGCACTGACAGCTGGTGTCAAAGACAAGCCCGGCCTGGCAACTCTGTTGGTATGTGATTCCATTTGCGCAGTGCCAGAAGGCATTTCTGTTATCTGCCACAGGGTAGAGGCCATCAGCTTTGTCAGCACAGTATCCGCTCTCCCCAGAGCTGCCTCCAGAGCTGCTGCTCCCACTTCCACTCCCACTTCCACTTCCAGTACTGCTGTTGGGCTCCCTGGGCTGAGGGGAGGTGGTGCAACCTGAAACAGCATGAAGAGCAGACTCGTGGACCAGGCAGAGGCTCTTAGATTCACCTAGAGGTGAAGAACTAGCAGACCTGGGTGAGATCTGGAGGTGGAGTGCAGTTCGCTCTGGGTCCCTGCAACTGAGACGCTCACAAGTCAACTCCATACTTAGGAGTTAGGAATAGCCTAATTTAAAGCCAGCCTGTTTTTAAATTTTAAAAGTTCACTCATATGATGTTAAAATCATTTTTTAAAAATTTTACTGGGCACCCAGTATATGGGAAATGCTTTTCAAGGATCTGGGTATAAGTGGTAAGCAAATAAGCTCTAAGAGAAAATCTGGACAAAATTTAGGGAATTGGTACTTCCTCTAAATTACAGATTAGAAATATGTCAGTACTGCTTAGGACTTCTTGTTCAATCTTCCCAGGCAGGCTGAAGGAGACTTTTAATAAGGGCTTCAAAGAAAAGTAAATGCTTATATTGAGGGTCAGCCTAATTTCTTGAGGATTTTCCACAGCTTTAAGCTTTAGTAGACCTGGAAAAACCACCCATAGGCCTGGTTTCTCATCGGAATATAAAATTCCTGGTGCGGACATTCAAGGGTAAGGAAAGAATGTAGCACCTCTCTCTTAGCCAGGCAAGAACAGTGAGGTGAAATGGGAAAAGACTCCCAGAGGCAAAGGGGGTGGGAAGATGTTAGGGTGCATTTTGAGTTGGAAAAGGAGCATTTATACACCCTGGATATCCCCCCGCTGTCACTTACTTTCACTCTTTAGACCAAGAGCATCCTTCAAGGTGTTGATTAGGGGGAACTTGCCCTGGTTGCAGAAAGAGCCTGTGAAGTCATCCAGGTCAATGGCCCAGACCATGGCACCTCCAAAGCTGTTCTGCTTAAGCCACTCAGCCTGTTTAAGGAAAGAAGACACAAGGAATCATTTTATTTCTTAAGACACATGGCTGAGCTCAAAGTACACTGGAGGGGCTGACCTTACCTTGATATTGAAGCTCTTGACATTGTCATAGCCAACCCACTCATTGCCCTTATAGGCATAGGGCACTTCCTGAGGGGTATCCCATGCCTGAGTGGCTCCATCTTTCAGGAAGGTGCAGATCTTTAAAAAGTCAAGAGATTCAAATCCTTTGAGTATGACTCCCATGAAAGAGAAAACATACACTCTCCTCTTTGATTTTTTCTGTCTTGTCTCCAACTGGGGTTTTCCTCAGATTTCTAATTATGAGTTTTTATTTGCAGTAAATGAGATCAAGTTGTTTTTGAAATACTCAGATGTTATAGCTACTCTGAGTGCTTGATTTTGAGAACCCACGTTAATATGGAAGATAGTTATTTAATTCCCTTTTGTGCTAACATAAATGACCTTAAGTATGTGGTCTGTTGTTTGAAAGGATATTGCACACTATAAATGTTCTTCATACTGGATTAGGTAAATGAATAGGTTACTTAAACACCCAAAGCATTTGGAGAAATATCTGCATTAAAGTAGGTAAGTAGTGGACAGAATAAACATTCAAGCTTTCTGCAGATTCTAGCACTAAGGCTACTGTGCAGGACAGAGCAATGAATTCACAGAATCTGAATTGTAAAGCCCAGCCTACTTACCTCATAGTAGGCCCAGAACCCAGCCTGCCTGGTGTAGGGCCCAGCAGGACCAGCACCAGATGTGGGGGCACCAATGCCATTGTTGGAAGGGTTGCTTAGGATGTAGTTGTGTCCATAGGTAGGGAATCCAACGAGGAGCTTTTCAGCTGGGGCCCCGGTGTTCTTCCAGTAGTTCATGGCATAATCCTGAAAAGGTAGCAGGTGAGCTAGAGGCCCGCCCAGCTAATGACCCAATGTTTAGTTATGCTAGTGCACTGACCTATCAGGAAAAATTGAATGATGCTAATGACAGCTAGATTAGTTAATATTTTTCAAAACATTTTGATGAGGTTATAGTTAATGAGATGTGATCTGTCACTTTCAAGAGAGTTATCCAAAAGAGACTTTTGCAGAATTTATGTTTGTTTTATCCCTGAATCTCCACACTGTGGGACTCACCACATTGAGGTAAGCATTGCTGCCAGTGTCAGTTGGGTGTTTGTAGAGGGGGCTGTTCTCTCCAGTGTAGCCCTCCCATGGGCCATGGAAGTCATAAGTCATAACATGGATGTAATCTAGGGACCTGAGGTGGGATAAAGGGTTTAAAAGCATTTCCAATGGTTATTTCCCACACCTGTGCATGCAAAAGAAACCACTTCGATTGCCCCCTAAACAAAGTCCCTGAATGGCAAGATAGACTAAGGACAAGTCTATCTTGCAAAAGTGATACCCATAGAAGTTTGAGGATAAGGTGAGTCACTCACTGGGATAGCTGGGGAATCTCATAGCCAGACTCGATGTTGGAGATGCCAGCAGCTACTGCAGCGGTGACCAGCAACCTAGACATGTTGGTTTGCTTGGCCTCCTGCTCAAAAGCTTCACGCGTTTCCTAAAGAATAATCAGGTTTAGTAGGGCATCTATGAAACTGATTTCAGCTCCTTAAATATTATTCAATATGTATTTGTATAATGCTTTTCTTTTCCAAAGTGCTTTCGCATATTTGATCTTACTTATTTCCCAATATCCCTATAAAGTAGACAGAATTGATGGTATTAATTTTATAGACAATATGCATAGAAGTTAGAAAATTTCACCAAACTCTCACAGCCTCTAGAACGTTAGTAGATAGGTCATGACCAAAACCCAGGTCTCAGATGACCAGTCAGAACTCTGTTTTTATCCCTACACTTTGAAGTTACAGTTGCTGCAATAACCTCTATCCAGCTTTCTGCAGCGTATAAATTCACTTCCCTTCGTCCAACAAATGAGCTACTTTATAAGACTGACATCCCATCAAAGAAATGCTGAATTGGCCGATGAGGAAGCTGGTAATAGCCAGGTGATGGGTTTCCTTTCAATGCTAGAGGTTAATCCACCTTTATTTTGTGTGACACTAATCTTACACAGAGCACTGGATTTGGTTTTCATAATTGCATTTTTAGGGTGTATCAGAGTGTGTCCCAGCGAAGAGTGGGTTTGAAAATTGCTCTGTGGGTACTTGTTAAAGGAACTAGGTCATTTAACTAGAAGAAGAAAAATTATAAGCAAGATATAGCCATCTTCAAATATTGAACAAATATATCCCCAAATGTGCAGCTTCACTCTATGGTACTTCAGTGGGCAGAACCAGAACCACTAACAGGAAGTTATTAATTATGACTAGAGGCATGTATTAACTAAAAATATAGATGTTCTTTTTGATCTCTAGAGCTGTTCCATAAGCAAGTAGATTGATTTTTCTACCAGTGAGTTACTTAATATTGAAAGTATTGGGGGCTGCCTGACAATCTGGTATCCAGATTGTGTAGGAAAAAACCCTGTCTCGAGGGAGGGTAAATCTAATAGCCATTCTTGGCTTCTCTCACTCCATTCATTTTTCCTTGGTGACCTCTTAGTTATCTGCCTTTGCTGATGACATCAATACAGTATATCAAATCAAGTCCTTTGTCCTGAACTCCGGCTTGGCATTCATCCAATATCTATTCATCCAGTGTCTATTGGGCATCCCTATAGGATGTCCTACAGATTCCTCTCACTCATCATGTTCAAAGACAAATTAATGAGTCCTTCTGCTTGCTCTGAATCTACTCTTCTTCCTGTATTTACCATCTTAATGAGTAGAACCAGAGTCAAACCAGTTGTCAAGGTCAGAAAACTGGAAGTGCTCTCTTTTTCCACTTCCAGCTACTCTCCAACTCCTATTGATTCCCCCCCTCCTAATATCTCTTGTATACTTCCTCTTTCTGTCCTCACTGTTAGGGTCTTTGTTCAGGCCCTCAGCATCTCTTGCTTGCTTTATTGCAATAGCCTCCTAACTCTATTCCTGGCTCCTTACCTTCTTCTAATTTATCCTCCGTGGTTAAAGCCACAGTGATCCTTCTAAAACATGAGTTTTTTCATGCCTCTCTGTTACTTGAAAATCCTTCAAAGTTGCCTTGAGTGTAAAGTCCAAATTCCTTCATATAATATACAAGTCCCGCATGATGTGATTCTTGTCACCTGTGTACCTCATTACCCATCACCCACTTACCTGCTCACACAGAGCTACATGCCTTCATCTGTGCAGTTCCCATCTTCACTTAATTGGTTAACACCACTTTCAAGACTGAGCTCCTCTCGATCCTGCCCCAGGGCAGAATTAGGTACCTTCTCTCTGCGCTGCTTTTGCATTCTGAATAGCTCTATCATGACATTGACCTAAGTGTACTGTGATTGTTGGTTATTTTTCAGGCTTCCACCTAAGATTGTGTATTCCTTGAAGCCAAGGGTTGTGTCTTATTCTTCTCTTTAGCCTGACACTTAACGCAGGGTCTGGGATGGGGTAAGTGCTCAACAATAATAGGCAGTCTAGTATGAAGGTTAGAAGCAGTGGGCTTTGTATTCAGACTACATGAGTAGTTATGACACTTATTAGTTGTGTGATATTAGGCAAGTTACTTAAACTCTCTCTTTCTTAGCTTCCTCATCTGTAAAATGAAGATTATGATACTTACAGTACCTATATCATAGAGTCGACATGAAGATGAAATGAGTTATGATTTTAAAAACAGCTTGCAGAATTGTGCCTGGCACATACCACAGATAATGTCGCTATTATTATTATTAAATGCTGTTGAAAGCAGGCATGATATCTAAGAATCTTTGCATAACTCCAAACTCCAGTTGTTTTCCTCTGGAACCACCAGATTCTCCTTGAAAAGAACAGGCTTTGGATTTTCTTGGGCTAAACACTGCCACCTCCCTCCTCACCTGCACCAAGACAGTGAAGAGATGCTTGTCCTGAGAAGGGCTTCCACGAGAGCCAGGATACTCCCAATCATAGTCCAGCCCATCAAATCCATACTGGCGCAGGAATTTGATGGCTGAAGAAATGAAAGTCTTGCGGTTCTCCGGAGTGGAAACCATGGCAGTGAAACTGAGGGAGATCCAAAGAAGGCAGGATGAGGCTGTGGTGGTCCCAACACTTTGTTGTAAAGTCAAACTCCCATATTTCTGCCTCAGAGCTTTGCACCAGGACCCAGAGCCCAGATAAAAGTATGCTCCTGGTCGTCTCTTGTCCTTGCTTTGCAATTACTTCTCTGCCAGCCATGGTACCACCACGTTCTCCTTGTTTTGTTATCCACCCAACTCTGATCTTTCTCCCAAATTGTACCTGGTGCTTCGAACATCTGTCTACCTTGGCTCACTGTGTTGTCTCTCCAAAAGTCCCTGAAGTTTGTTTACCCTCAAAGAAGTCTAAGTGCTATAACACTCTCCTCAGGAGTTGTGCTCCTGAAATACTTTAAGAAGAGGTTGTTTTGAAATCTCAGTAACTAAACCTCTGTGAGTGCAGTCCCAGAATATCCATCTAAATGTAAACATACAAAATAAATTGTGTTCTACTTAATTTTGAAATCCTGGTGTAGTAATTTATTGAAGTAGCGTATTTGTTAATGTATATCCTTAATATCCTGTCTCAGGTTGTGAAAGCTGAAGGGACATAGGTCTCATTGGGCTAACTTGTTTTCCATGAGAAATGAACACCAGGCTCTGTCATAGACACTTACCGGGCAGTTCCAAAATTCCAGCCTCCAATGGCCAGGAGAGTTTTCAGCTGGCTGTTCCTGTAATGCAAAGGACAGAAAAGAAAAACTTCAAAATCCATGAGTCCCTCAACTTAAAATAATATTGCTTTGGTGTCGGGCCTGGTCGGAAACTTTGATGTTGCCTTGATAAGATATTCTGTAGAACAATTTTCCTTCACTACTGAACACTTCCCTTATAAACATTATTTGTGGTATCATCATGAATGCACTCAGAGTTCTTTAGAAACATCTAAATTAAGGGACCGTGTTTTTTAAAAATAGGAATGTATTGGCAATTCTTACATTCTATGCCACCAGATGAAACTGTAAATGTGGCTTGAACATAATTCCTTTCTCAGACTCTATGATAAGGAATATAAATCAACTGGCTTAGAATCATGCACACTTTCTGGAACAGTGGTCCTCAAACCTCAGTTTAGATAAGAATGAAGTCCAAGGACCAGAGTTGGAGGACAACAGTAAAATTCCAGGTTTATCGCCCCTTTCTCAGATATTGTGATTCCGTTGGATTAGAGGTTGAGATTTTTATCCAGTGCCACATGTGATTTTGATGCATGGTCAAAGGATTACACTTTGAGAAATACCACTCTGAAGGGGTTTATTTCCTCTTAGGTGTCATACCTCAAATTCTACTGGCTGCATTCAAGACACTGCCACTACTGAAGGTAGCAATGGCTGGTAGCCTTACTTCTCCTGGATGTAACTAACTGAACAAACTAGAAAGTAAAAGATACCAGGGTTTTTGTTTGTTTTGTTTCCTCTTTACCCAAAACAGAACTCTGTTAAAATACAGCAAAGTCTGATTTCTTGGGCTCTGTTATGTCTACCCCTCAGGATCCTCTGCCCCCTGTTCTCTGATTCAAGTAGTGAAGATGGTTTGCAGTTTCCTGAGTCATCAAAGAAGATAATGACAGTGAAAGGAAGATATAGAACTACTGTTTTAATACCAGCTAGAGCAGGCAAGGTGCTCTGTTATCTGTAACCTCGATACTTAATTGTAGCTCCTGGACCAGAAGCATCAGCATCATCAGGAAGCTGGTTAGAAATACAGAGTCTTGGTTCCCACCTTGGACTCACTGGACATGAACTGCATGTTAAGAATGACTTGTTTGCACATTAATTAATGTTTGGTAAATACTGCCCTCAAAGATAGCAACTTAGATATTTGCCCATTCTCTTACTTGCTTTTCAGGCCATTGAAAGATTGGTAGAGAGTCACATCATTCCATTCAGTGGTGGTGATCTCGTTGTTGCTCATCCCAGCAAAGGCATAGATCAGGTGAGTACAGAGGAAGGGGTCGATGTTGTCAGGCTTGAAGCTTCCTGGGCCTGGCCGGTACTGGGCCCAGTTGCTGAAGTAGCATGTCAGCTGGTAGGCAGAACCTGAGGATAGTAATATGTAGGAATGATGGCCTGAGTTAGGTGCCACTGAAATGTCTATATATTTTAGCCCTTCCTCTGTTTCCCTCTTTTTGCCTCAGATGCCTAATCTCTGTGTAGGTGTGGTTAGTAGGAATACTCTTGCAAATAAGTTCAAAGCTTCTAATTTGGGAACTAGTCACTGACTTGCCATTTGGTTATTTTTAACTTTGACAGATTCACTTTAGGATCTTGGTTAAGCCTGGGAACCACTTAAGAAATGCCCAGTAGTCCTATGAAGCCCAGTGAATGCCAGCTTACATCTCTCAAGTGGTCATGCTGAAGAGAAGAACAATGGCAGCCAATACAAAATAATAGATTCTCCCAACATCAAACCCCTCTGTCTGTGAAGAAGACAGGATCTTTCTTTCCTAGTACAGCTTATCTCTTGATATGCTTTTTAAAATGTAATATTGGAATATGAAAATATCACATGTAATTTATTAAGTGGACATTGCATTATGAATAATTTATAGCGATTTGAGGTTTATAGTAGGAAAAGATCATGTCAAGGATAAAATACAGAGTCCATGGCTTACCTAGCTGGGCATTCAACAGAAGAGCCAGACCTAGGGAGAAAGAAAAAACATATATTCTGAACCAATTGTCTATACCTTGTAGGATATAATTCGAAGGCCTTGGGTACCATCCTATGGGTCATATGTTTTAACAGCCCAAGTGGCACTTAGGGGTTATGTCAAAGAGTAGGGCTTTCAGTGACAGCACCAATAAATCTGTACTTCCCTTCTCTTTATCAAAAATGAGCATGGTTCCCTCTTCTTCCACCTTCCATGTCAGTAACAAATGTTGTGGAAGGCAGAGTTGGAAGTCTGCTATCTATGGAAGATCTACTCTACTCAACGACTACACACCTATCCATGCTTCATCACCCCTTAACTGGGATGAATACAGGCTTCACACAGAAATCATCCTCTAAATCAGTGAATTCAGTATCTCTTGGAGCCTTTGCATGTTCTTAAATCAACTTTAAGAACACTTACAGTAGAAGGGAAGAACTAGAAACTGTGAGGTAAGACTCCAGGTGCTGTTTCCTGGCTTCTAGCAGAGCACTTTGATCTGATTATTTTATAAATTGGGTAAAAGTTTCATTTGGAGAAGGTTCTGAAGCTACAAAATTTTTGTAAATCACAGCTCTAGAGCAACTAATAAGCTATGGATACAACTTGGCTCTAAACGATGTATTGAATCAACCCCTTTAAATGATTGAATTTCTAACTGACATTTTCATAATACATCATCAACTCTGTAAGCATATCCTATAAGGATAAAAGAGAAACAATTCTGAAAACAGTAGAACAAAGATAACTTTCATAACTCTCTCTCAGTTCCTGCTGATTTTCATCTTTGAAAAAGATAGACCACAAACACAAACATGTAAATAAAAATAATACCAATTAAAATGAGGTGGTGCAGGAAGAGGAATGAGAGAAATTGGGAACAACCTAACAAGAAATGGGAGAGTAAGACAAGCATGGGAAGAACACTAGCTTTTCGTTTAGGATGATGCTTGTGCCATCAGTGAAGGTAGAAATGCTGCCAGAGTCAACTGAGATTAAGAGAATCAGAAGTAGACTTATTTGTGTATGTCAGGATTCTCTTGGAAATTTGAAATGATGAAAGAAAAATAGAAAAGCATAGAGATGTGTGTGTGAAGACTATTTCATGCCTATCAGATGCAAAGAGAAAAAGACATCAGGTAAGAATGGGCCTGTATCTCCACAGACTCACCTGTGAGGAGAATAAGCTTTGCCATAGTTGCCGTCAGTACTGGTCTAGCAGAGCCTGGATTTTCTTTTTATACCATCTGAGTACCAGGTTATCACAAAGGATATCTTCCAGGTGGAGAGCATTTAACCCAGATGTGTATATAGCTAATCAGTGAGTCAAGAGGTTTCCTCCCCTACAAACACCACTTTGTGGACCTCCAACCTGCACAAAAGGTGGTGCAGCCCTCGCCACCACCTTCTCTGCTCACTAAAGACAAAATGTCATCTCTCCTAACAGAGTGGTAGAGATCATGACCATGAAAAACATCAGCTTAATAGTTTTTTGGCAATTCTTAGGGTTCATAAACATCTGTTTAAACATTGTGGCTTTCATGCCTGTGAACATTTCGTACCTAGCATTCGAAGCACATCTTTATTGGAAAATAAACAATAAAAACCCTCTGAAGATATTAGCTGCTCTTAAACCTTTCTTCTTCATGGACTTACTCATACATAATTTGTACAGTCAGTGGTTAAGGAACTTTCATCTTTTAAGTGCGACTTTATGAACATTCTACCTACACCTGTTTTTTGGAATGATCTTAGTCATGATTATACGATAATTTTATCTAAGAATGTATGAGTCCCAAAAGGTACCCTCTGGAGCTCCATGAGAACTCTCTAATCCATAGTTCCAAACTACATCCAGAAAACATTTAAAAATTTTTTGTGCTGCTGATGGAGAGAGATGATGGTGATGATACCGAAGAGTTCCTTTTAATAGAAATATTTGTGCCTTTCTGCCTGTGAATGCCGCCGAGTAAGCATCGTTGACGTCTCCCCCTTCACTGCTGTCATGTCTAAGTCAGAGTCTCCCAGAGAGCCTGAACAGCTGCAGAAGATTTTCATCAGAGGTTTGAGCTTTGAAACAACCGAAGAAAGTCTGAGGAGCTGTTTTGAACAATGGGGAATTCTCACACTCTGTGTGGTAATGAGGGATCCCACACCAAGCACTCCAGAGGCTTCGGGTTTGTCACATATGCCACTGTGGAGGAGGTTGATGTGGCCATGAATGCAAGGCTCCACACAGTGGATGGAAGAATTGTGGAACCAAAGAGGGCCATCTCAAGAAAAGATTCTCCAAGACCTGGTGCCCACTTAACTGTGAAAAAGATTTTTGTTGATGGCATTAAAGAAGACATTGAGGAACATCACCTAAAATGTTATTTTGAACAGTATAGGAAAATTGAAGTGATTGAAATTATGACTGACCGAGGCAGTGGCAAAAAGAGAGGTTTGTTTTTGTAACCTTTGATGATCATGACTCCGTAGACAAGACTGTCATTCAGAAATACCACACTGTGACTGGCCACCACTGTGAAGTGAGGAAAGCCTTATCCAAGCAAGAGATGGCTAGTGCTTCATCCAGCCAAAGAGGTCGAAATGGTTCTGGAAACTTTGGTGATGATTGTGGAGGTGGTTTTGGTGGGAATGACAAATTTGGCCATCGAGGAAACCTCAGTGGTCAAGGTGGCTTCGGTGGCAGCTGCGGTCGTGGTGGATATGGTAGCAGTGGGGATGATATAATGCATTTGGTAATGATGGAAGCAGTTTTGGAGGTGGTGGAAGCTACAATGATTTTGGCAATTACAACAATCAATCTTCAAATTTTGGACCCATGGAAGGAGCAAACTTTAGAGGCAGAAGTTCTGGCCCCTGTGGTGGTGGAGGCCAATACTTTGCCAAACCACAAAACCAAGGTGGCTATGGTGGTTCCAGCAGCAGCAGTAGCTATGGCAGTAGCAGAAGGTTTTAATTACTGCCAGGAAACAAAGGTTAGCAGGAGAGGAGAGCCAGAGAAGTGAGAGGGAAGCTACAGTTTACAACAGATTTGTGAACTCAGCCAAGCACAGTGGTGGCAGGGCCTGACTGCTACAAAGAAGACATGTTTTAGACAATACTCATGTGTATGGGCAAAAAAAAAAAAAACCTCAAGGACTGTATTTGTGACTAATTGCATAATAGGTTATTTTAGTTTCTGTTCTGTGGAAAGTATAAATCATCCCAACAAAGAGTTTTAATATAGTTTTTTCTTTGCACCCATGCTGTTGATTGCTAAATGTCAGTCTGATCATGACGCTGAACAAATGTGTCTTTAAAAAAGAAAAAGAAAAGAAAGAAAAAGAAATATTTGCATTTTGACCATTTATAGAATTTTGTTTAAAATTAATTCCAACATACCTTTCCAAACTTTATCCACTACTATTTTCCAAAAAAAAATTCCGCTTCAGCCAAAATGGTCTATTCATTGTCCCCGAACACGTCTTGCATGCCTTGGCTCACACTATCTCTCTACTATCTGCCTGTAATGTCTTCTACCCCAGTATTGCAGTTCTTCAAAGCCCACTTCAGATCCTCTCTTTGAAGCTCAATGAGCTCTCCTTCCTCTGAAATACTTTATGTCCTCTAGTACATATTGTCTGTTCTTGCTTGTATGGTACTGTCTTCTGACAGTACCTGGAAAGCAGTTGGTGGACATATGGGTGCCCATCATGGGATGTTGACACCTTAGCAGACTTACTGTAAATATACACTGATTTTTGTTTGTAATCACATTTAGAAACTAAATTGTGTCTATTCACCGAATGATAAGTAGGTCCTGGGTGTTTGGTTCCCACTCGTAGGACCAGAGAGAGTCTGGTAAAAGTGCTTCCAGGCAGGTTTTCAGTCATAAAAATAATATCAACAGACACTACAAGCACCTGCTATGTGCCAGAGATTGTTCTTGGTGTTTATGTTACTAAGAATTTATTTTTTCCAAGTGACTAAAGCCAACTCTAACAAGCATGAATCACTATATTGGGAGAATATAAGGAAGCTCACAGAATCAAAGATGAGACTATAGGACCTGCTTCTGATTATGACAGAAATCACATTTCTTGGGGGAGCAAAGTGGGAGGAGCATATAGGACAAATAAGTTCCAATTTTACTTTTTATCTATGCATCATTCCACACAAGAATCAAAGTCCTGAGAGAAATAGTCTGTGTAGCTTTGAGTTTGAACCAGTCCATGGCTTAGGGAAAGGACACAGGGCACTTGGATTTAAATTTCCATCCGGATTGGCCACAAAACGAAATACTAACAGAATGGAGAGTGAATACTGAGTGAGTGAACAACAATGAATGCTCGTCAGAGGGCTCTACTTCCTTATCTTACTTAGCCAGAGAAAGGATTATTACTGTCACCTCAACTTTGTAAATGAAAAAATTGGTCAAAGAAATCTTAAGCACCAGGTCCAAGATTCAGTGCCAAGACCCAGGGCATCCAGAATGGAAATTTGCTAATATTTACAGTGTGTTGCTTCCTTATATTAAAAGAAGTGGGCTAGTTGGTGGCCTAGGTTGAACTCAGAAAGGCATTTCCGTGAGGTACCCAGGAGAATATGGTTGAGACACAGTGTCAGAATTGCATCAAATCAAGATTAAGTCAGAGACATGCAAAAATAAGCAGCAAGACCAGTAGTCCCAGATTTATCCTATTTGGCACTATCAAGTCTAGCTGCTGTTTAGATTTAGCGAGATATTTTCTATTGAATTTGGCTCTCCTGGCCCTGTATAAATGACCTGCAGATAAAACATCCCTACTAATATCTCCTTAGGAACTCCAACTGAATCCCGGTCAAACTTGCCTTCCATCTGAGTACTTGAGTGTTGGAAAGAATTACCAGCATCATAAGTTTATAGAATAATAAAGGTTTAAAAGTGTTGGCATTATGTATCTTTTCATATTATTCAATTTTTTTCAATAATCCTATATTGGAGGGGAGGAAAGATGATGGTAAAGGAGAAGGACGTAGAGTGCATCTCTCTCCATAGATGTATCAGAAATACATCAAAAGATGCAATAATTCCCACAGAAAACCAGCTGAACACTAGCAGAAGACCTTAGACACCAGAAAGGACTACAAGGTCCTGGCATAACTAAGTAGGATGGAAAAGAAAAAAAAAAGGAGAAAGAAGATGAGAGAAATAAATAGAGATGGGTCCTACACCCTGGGGCAAGTGGAGCTGAAACAGAGGAGAGATTACTGAATTTGTGGAAACACCCCTTATCTGATGGGGAAAGTCCCTCAGCACTATTTACAATAGCCAGGACATGGAAGCAACCTAAATGCCCATCAACAAATGAATGGATAAAGAAGATGTGGCACATATATACAATGGAATATTACTCAGCTATAAAAAGGGATGAGATGGAGCTATATGTAATGAGGTGGATAGACCTACAGTCTGTCATACAGAGTGAAGTAAGTCAGAAAGAGAAAGACAAATATTGTATGCTAACTCACATATACGGAATCTAAAAATGGTACTGATGAACTCAGTGACAAGAACAAGGACGCAGGTGCAGAGAATGGACTGGAGAACTCGAGGTTTCAGAGGGGGCGGGGGGTGAAGGGGAAGCTGAGAGGAAGCAAGAGAGTAGCACAGATATATATATACTACCAACTGTAAAATAGATAGCCAGTGGGAAGTTGTTGTATAACAAAGGGAGTCCAACTCGAGGATGGAAGATGCCTTAGAGGACTGGGACAGGGAGGGTGGGGGGGACTTGAGGGAGGGTGAGGGGGAACTCGAGGGAGGGAGGGAATATGGGGATATGCGTATAAAAACAGATGATTGAACTTGGTGTACCCCCCAAAACATAGTAAATAAATAAATAAAATTAAAAAAAAAAAAGAAACAGGGAATTTGATTGAATCAGAAGGGAGGCATTGGGGACTGTCCAAAGAGGGTGAAGCGGCTGATCAGTGGCAGATGGGAAAGAGTGAGATATACGCAGAGTATCTGTACCACGTCCCTGCATGTCCTGGACTGAGACGTGGGTTGACAACAGTAGAGGGGCTCTGGGAGCTGGAACATGGGAACCAGAGAACTGGCCCAGGGAGAGAACCATTGTTCGCAGTGGGGAGACAGACTGAGGGGACAGGAGAGAAGAAATCCACAGCATGGAATGCCTACCGTGGAAAACTGGGCTGCCGTGGTAGCAAAGCTACTGCAAGTCACAAGCAGGTGGGAGGAGCCACTGTTGTAGCCGCTCTCTCACCGCCTGTGATAAACAAAGGGGACCCCCTCTGGGCCTAGCTGTCCCAGTCAACAAGGGTTAGAGAAAGCCCCCTCAAGGGCTGACCTGGTGTACCTGCTGCGGAGAGCCAGAAGAAGTCGGCAAAGCGGGCCATCTCTGGAGGCATTCTGCTTACACCGGATCCCACCAACTTCCCTTTGCAATCGGCACTGCTGCCACCCCCAGGGCTCCTGTGATCCAAGTTGGGCGCTACTGCTGAGTCACACGCAGTGGGGAGGAGCCACTGTTGTAGCCTCTCTCTCAGTGCCTGCGATGAACAAAAGGACGCCCCCTCTGGGCCTGGCTGTCACAGTCAATGAGGGATAGAAAAAGCCCCCTCAAAGGCTGGCCTGGTGTGCTAGTTGCCAAGGCCAGAAGAAGTCAGCAGAGTGGGCCATCTCTGGAGACATTCCGCTTACACCCAAGCCCACCGGCTTCCCTGTACAATAGGCACTGTCGCTGCTGCCAGGGCTCCTGCGACCCAGGCAGGGCACTTCTGCTGACTCACACGCAGGGGAAGGAGCCACTATTGTACCCTCTCTCTGCCCACACACCAGTGCCTAAAGAGGAACAATAAAGGAAGCTCTGCCAGTCACAGCATAATACAAAAAGCCCCTGAGGGCTTGTCCTTGTTGGGGCTTGAGTGCAGGTTGGAAAAGAATTTCCAGACACTAAGCAATGTAGAAAAGAGCAGGTTTATTGAAAACAAGGAACAGAGAGGGTGGAAGGCGCTGAAAAAAAATCAGTGGGCTGACTTCCTGGCACATCAGGGAGAGCCAACCATCTCATGGGTTCTGAGCCAGCTTTTATAACCCCAAGAGAAAGAAAATTCCTGCTAGGAGAATGGCATTAATCAATTGGTCAGTTTGCCATAAAACAAAGGGTGTCGTTAGGTGAGAGGCCAGGATCCTATATGTTGAATACCTTCTCTAAGATGGGGTCATGTTATTAGCTAGCCTAAGTTAGGAAATATAGCCTAAGTTAGGAAATATAGCCTAAGTTAGGAAACATAGCCTAAGTTAGGAAACAAAAGTAGCTAGGGGGGTCAAGCTAACTCTGGAATTGAGTTGCTAGGCCATAAATTAACTCCAAATAGTAACTTTGGTTTAGGGCTCCACAGCCCTCAGGTGCCTTATGCAAGGCACCAGTAAAGAATCACACTAAGTTGCGGCGGCAGAGTTGGCAGCGGCTGCAGTGAGGGAGTTTGGTGCGATGTCTCACACCATTTTGCTGGTACAGCCTACCAAGAGGCCAGAAGGCAGAACTTATGCTGACTATGAATCTGTGAATAAGTGCATGGAAGGTGTTTGTAAAATGTATGAAGAACACCTGAAGAGAATGAATCCCAACAGCCCGTCTATCGCATATGATATCAGTCAGTTGTTTGATTTTATTGATGACCTGGCAGACCTCAGCTGCCTTGTTTACCGAGCTGATACCCAGACGTACCAGCCTTATAACAAAGACTGGATTAAAGAGAAGATCTATGTGCTCCTTCGTCGACAGGCCCAACAGGCCGGGAAATAGTTGAGTTTGGAAGCGTTAAGGGGATGGGGGTGGGCTTGGAACACAGGTGTGTACAGCGTGCTGTTGTGGAAGTTTTGTATTATAGTAATCCTGTTTCCATTTTGGTACACTCTAGCCAGGATTGAATGTGTTAGCTGAAAAGCGAGGATCTTCTTCAATCTGAAACCCCCTTTGTGCTCTTCTCTCCCTGCCCCCTTTTTTTAACTTAAACATTTTTATGATGACGTGGATTGGTTGGTTTTGTCAGTTAATGTTGGTTCCAGTCCTTCAAACTGTTATATCTGCTTTGTAACATTCACTGTACTAACCCTTCTTCAAATTGGGGTGGGGGGTGTGACGCAGTTTAGTTACACCCTCAAGACAAAGTCTTAGTGAAAAACAAATAAATGTTCTTTAGTTAAAAAAAAAAAAAGACTCACACTAAGGCCAGATTTCCTATACCCATGGCTGCTGGCATCCCTGCTCATTTGGTATCATCCCTGGGGATCCTGCAATCCAAGCAGGGTGCTGCTGTTGAGCCAAAGGCAGGGAGAAGAGCCACTATCAAAGCCTGTCTCTTCCCACACACCTGTGTCTGCACATGAACAGTAAAGGAAACGCTCAGTGAGGCAGACCAAAGAGCTCCAGGGAGCCTCAGAATCTGACTCTGGCAGTTAGACCACATGCAGAAGCAGGGACAAAGCCAAAGCTGAATACCAGGGATAGAGGACTAAGGAAGAGGTTCTAAAATCTTTCCTTCAGATATACACACTGCAGACTAAATCCCCGTGATTGGCTAGGTAGACCCTTTGTCTTTGTAATATCTGATTAGACAATGAATGTTCCCACAGATGAGAAAGGTCTAGCTCTGGCAGCTGTGGATGGTGGGAGCAAGCACATACAGGAATTGGGCCAGATCAGAGCCTAAGTGGACCCACAGCAGTAAGTGAAAAGCAACAAATAACATATAAGGGAAAACACATAAGGAAACAACTGATCTTTCTGCAGAAACTCTTCAGTCCAGATGGGAATGGCAGAATATACTGAAAGTCTTGAAAGTGAAAACCTACAGCCAAGAATACTCTACCCAGCAAAAATCTCATTCAGATTTGATGGAGAAATCAAAAGCTTTACAGACAAGCAAAAGTTAAGAGAATTCAGCACCACCAAACCAGCCTTACAACAGGTGCTGAAGGAACTTTTCTAAGTAGGAAACACAAGAGAAGGAAAAGACCTACAAAAAGAAACCCAAAACAATTAAGAAAATGGTAATTGGAACACACATGTCAATAATCACCTTAAATGTAAATGGATTAAATGCTCCAACCAAAAGACACAGACTGGCTGAATGGATACAAAAACAAGACCCTTCTATATGCTGCCTACAAGAAACCCACTTTAGACCTAGGGACACATACAGACTGAAAGTAAGGGGATGGAATAAGATATTCCATGCAAATGGAAGTCAAAAGCAAGCTGGATTAGCAATACTCGTATGAGACAAATTAGACTTTAAAGAAAAGACTATTACAAGAGACAAGGAAGGATACTACATAATGATCAAGGAGTCCATCCAAGAAGAACATATAACAGTTGTAAATATCTCTGCACCCAACATAGGAGCACCTCCATACATAAGGCAAAAGCTAACAGCCATAAAAGGGGAAATTGACAGTAACACAATAATAGTAGGAGACTTGAACACCCCACTTACACCAATGGACAGATTGTCCAAACAGAAAATAAATAAGGACACACACGCTTTAAATGACACTTTACACCATCTTGACTTAATTGACATTCATAGGACATTCTATCGGAAAACTACAGAATACTCTTTCTTCTCAAGTGCACATGGAACATTCTCCAGGATAGATCACATCTTGGGTCATAAATCAAGCTGTGGTAAATTCAAGAAAACTGAAATCACATCAAACATCTACTCTGACAACAATGCCATGAGATTCGATATCAATTACAGGAAAAAAATTGTAAAAAATACAAACACATGGAGGATAAACAATATGCTATTAAACAGCCAAGAAATCACTGAAGAAATGACAGAGGAAATAAAAAAATACTGAGAAAAAAAAAGACAATGAAAACACAACAACCCAAAACCTATGGGATGCAGCAAAAGCTGTTCCAAGAGGGAAGTTTATAGCAATACAGTCCTACCTCAAGAAACAAGAAAAATGTCAAATAAACAACCTAATCTTACACATAAAACAATTAGAGAAAGAACAAAGGAACCCCAAAGTGAGCAGAAGGAAAGAAATCATAAAGATCAGATCAGAAATAAATGAAAAAGAAATGAAGGAAACAATAGCAAAGATCAATGAAACTAAAAGCTGGTTCTTTGAGAAGATAGACAAAATTGATAAACCATTAGCCAGACTCATCAGGAAAAAATGGGAGAAGATGCAACTCAACAGTATTAGAAATGAAGAAGGAGAAGTAACAACTGATACCACAGAAATACAAAAGATCATGAGAGACTACTACAAGCAACTATATACCAATCAATTGGATAACCTGGAAGAAATGGATACATTCTTAGAAAAATACAATCTTCCAAGACTGAACCAGGAAGAAATAGAAATTATAAACACATTAATCAAAAGTACTGAAATTGAGACTGTGTTTAAAAATCTCCCAACAAACAAAAGCCCAGGGTCAGAAGGATTCGCAGGCAAATCCTATCAAACATTTAGAGAAGACTTAACACCTATTCTTCTCAAACTCTTCCAAAATATTGCAGAAGGAGAAATACTCCCAAAGACATTCTATGAGGCCACCATCACCCTGATACCAAAACCAGGCAAAGATGTCACAAATAAAGAAAACTACAGACCAATATCACTGATGAGTATAGATGCAAAAATCCTCAACAAAATACTAGCTAACAGAATCCAACAGTGCATTAAAAAAATCATACACCATGATCAAGGGGGTTTAACCCTGGAATGCAAGGATGCTTCAATATATGCAAATCAATCAATGTGATACATCATATTAACAAATTGAAGAATAAAAATCTTATGATAATCTCAATAGATGCAGAAAAACTTTTGACAAAATTCAACATCCGTTTATGATAAAAACTCTCCAGAAAATGGGCATAGAAGGAAATTACCTCAACATAATGAAAGCCATATATGAGAAACCAAAAGCCAACAGCTTTCTAAATGGTGAAAAACTGAAAGCATTCCCTCTAAGAACAGGAACAAGACAAGGGTGCCCACTCTCACTACTATTATTGAACATAGTTTTGGAAGTTTTAGCCACAGCAATCAGAGGAGAAAATGAAATAAAAGGAATCTAAATTGGAAAAGAAGTAAAATTGTCCCTCTTTGCAGATGACATGATATTATACATAGAAAACCTGAAAGATGCTACCAGAAAACTGCTAGCACTAATTGATGAATTTAGTAAAGTAGCAGGATACCAAACTAATGCACAGAAATCTCTTACATTCCTATACACTAACAATGGAAGAGCAGAAAGAGAAATTAAGGAAACACTCCCATTGACCATTGCAACAAAAAGAATAAAATACCTAGGAATCAACCTGCCTAAGGAGGCAAAAGACCTGTATGCAGAAAACTATAAGACACTGATGAAGAAATCAAAGATAATATAAACAGATGGAAGGACATACCATGTTCTTGGACTGGAATAATCAACATTGTGAAAATGACTATACTACCCAGAGCAAATTACAGATTCAACACAATCCCTATCAAATTACCAATGGCATTTTTCACAGAACTAGAACAAGAAATTTTATGATTTGTATGGAAATGCAAAAGACCCCAAATAGCTAAAGCAATCTTGAGAAGGAAAGACTCAGCTGGTGGAATCAGGCTCCCTGATTTCAAACTATACTACAAGGCTACAGTGATCAAGACAGTATGGTACTGGCACAAAAACAGAAATATAGATCAATGGAACAGAATAGATAGTCCAGAGATAAACCCAAGCACATATGGGCACCTTATCTTTGACAAAGGAGGCAAGAATATACAATGGAAAAAAGACAGCCTCTTCAATAAGTGGTGCTGGAAAAATTGGACAGCTACTTGTAAAAGAATGAAATTAGAACACTTCCTAACACAGTACACAAAAATAAACTCAAGATGGGTTAAAGAGCTAAATGTAAGTATAAAACTCTTAGAAGAAAACACAGGCAGAACACTCTATGACATAAATCAAAGCAAGATCCTATTTGAACCCTCTTAGAATAATGGAAATAAAATAAAAAATAAACAAATGGGACCTAATGAAACTTAAAAGCTTTTGCACAGCAAAAGAAACCATAAACAAGACAAGAAGACAACCCTCAGAATGGGAGAAAATAGTTGCCAATGAAGCAACTACCAAAGGATTAACCTCCAAAATATACAAGCAGCTCATGCAGCTTCATACCAAAAAAGCAAATAATCCAATCCACAAATGGGCAGAAGACCTAAATAGACATTTCTCCAAAGAAGGCATGCAGATGGCTAATAAACACATGAAAAGATGCTCAACAGGACTAATCATTAGAGAAATGCAAGTTAAAGCCACAATGAGGTATCACCTCACACCGGTCAGAATGGCCATCATTAAAAAATCTAGAGACAAAAAATGCTGGAGAGGGTGCAAAGAAGAGGGAACCCTGCTGCACTATTGCTGGGAATGTTAATTGGTACAGCCACTATAGAAAACAGTATGGAGATTATTTAAAAAACTAAAAATAGAACTACCATATAATGCAGCAATCCCACTACTGGGGCGTATACCCTGAGAAAACCATAATCTAAAAAGAAACATGTACTACAATGCTCATTGCAGCATATTTACAATAGCCAGGACATGGAAGCAACCTAAATGCCCATCAACAGATGAATGGATAAAGAAGATGTGGCACATATATACAATGGAATATTACTCAGCCATAAAAAGCAATGAAATTGAGTTATTTGTAGTGAGGTGGATGGACCTAGAGACTGTCATGCAGAGTGAAGTAAATCAGAAAGAGAAAAGCAAATGCCATATGCTGTTATATACATGGAATCTAAAAATATGGTACTGATGAACCCAGTGACAGAGTAAGAATAAAGATGCTAATGTAGAGACTGGACTTGAAGACACGGGGTGGGGGTGGGGTGAAGGGGAAGCCGGGACAAAGTGAGAGGCTAGTATTGACATATATACACTACCAAATGTAAAATAGATAGCTAGTGGGAAGCTGCTGCATAACACGGGGAGATCAACCCAACGATGGGTGATGACACAGAGGACTGGGATAGGGAAGGTGGGAAGGAGTTGCAGGAGGGAGGGGATACAGAGATATATGTATAAATACAGCTGATTCACTTTGTTGTACAGCAAAAACTGGCACAACAGTGTAAAGCAATTATATTCAAATTAAGAGCTTAAAAAAAAAATACCTGAAACAAAAAAAAAATCAGTTTCCTGTTTGCTCTCCAAAATGGAAGTAAAAGCAGAAGCAGGGTAGATAGCCAGGCTTTGTCTCCTATGGACACTTTAAGATAACAGTCGTGGCAGGAACAGAGAGGGGCTAAACCTCGTTTGAGTAAAGGATCAAGAGGTCATACATTTCCCATCCTTGGGGCAAGGGAGACATTGCTCATGTACAGAAAGGCTCCTGGGGGTCAAAAAGGAGGGGGCACCACCCCATACCCTGTGATGCTAAAGCCCCCCATAGGCCTCCCGGCTGAAAACCATCTTGGAAAAAAGTTGCGCATGCATGTTTGTGGAGGGTCCTAGGTCAGGTCAGATGTGGAAAAAGAAGCCAGATAATTGGCCAAAGGTAAACAAAGACCCGGAAGAGCTGCCCTATATAGATGGCTTAATCACCTCTTTACTGTTCTCTTCCTTGTTAGGGAGGATGCCCACACCCTTTGTCTCCAAGTGTTCGTTTCCGCCTTGCTTCTGTCTTAGCTAAACAAACTATTTCTCTGTGTACTCTCCCACTTGTTGTTGTGCTATGTCTCTAATAATAAACTTTGTACCTGTTTTTTAGTTTTTGCCTCCGTGAGAAATGCATTTTTCACTGGAGCCAAGTGCCAGGGGGTCTGGTGGCTAGGATTCCTGGTTTTCATCCAGGTTCAATTCCTGGGCAGGAAACTGAGATCTCCCTTCATGCCACCACTCACTGCTGCCTCTCTGAGATGAACAGTGCATTGCATTTCGTCTCATGTCTCCGTACTGTACTGTAAAGCACTGGTGTACATATCTATCTCCCCATCTTGACTGTGTAGTTCTTAAGAACTAAGTGAGGACTTCCCTGGTGGCGCAGTGGTTAAGAATCCGCCCGTCAGTGCAGGGGACATGGGTTTGAGCCCTGCTCTAGGAAGATCCCACATGCTGCGGAGCAACTAAGCCTGCGCATCACAACTGCTGAGCCTGTGCTCTAGAGCCTGTGAGCCACAAGTACTGAAGCCCGCATGCCTGGAGCCTGTGCTCCGCAACAAGAGAAGCCACTGCAATGAGAAGCCCTCACACTGCAACGAAGATTAGCCCCCACTCGCCACAAGTAGAGAAAGCCCGTGAGCAGCAACAAAGACCCAATGCAGCTAAAAATAAATAATAAATAAATAAATAATCTTAAAAAACAAAAGAACTAAGTGAAACAAGGAAAACAAAAACCTCAACAAATATTTATTGAGGATCCTCTATTAACTTGTTAGAATTGAATTGTACCCCAGAGTCTAAGGTGCAGACTCTCAAGGCCCTACACACTCTGCTCCCTGCCTACCTCTCTGGTCTCCTGGCTTTCTCTGTGGCTGTGTCTCTGTCTCTCACTTTTCCTGTCTCTGTTCTCTCACTCTGTGTTAGTCTCAGGAGACGTCTCTCCAGCCTCAAACCTGCTCTTTCTCACATATCAGAGGTGGGCCACATGGAAAAGAAAAATGGCCTGGATCCATCTAAAATCCTGCCCAAGGAAGAGCAATAAGACCCCAACTGAGAAAGTCTGCCAATTGGAGGGGCATACCTGCAAGGCAGGGACAGAAAGGAAGCAGTGGCTGGAGGAAAGTGCACAAATTCTCTCAGGAGGGAAAAATGTTAGCTTGAAATGTTTGCCTGGCCCTGGAGGCATGAAGCCCTCCTAAGCCCACACCAGGTAAGTGACAACTATCCTATTCCTCCATTCTTTCCCCTCCCCTGGCTTCCACTAAAGCTGGTTCAGAAATCACAAGAGCAAGATGGAAAATGATGGGGTGGAAGAGTAAAGCACAAAAAGAGAAAAGGAAGATGGGTTCAAGCAGCATCCCACAGCAAGCTGGACAGGAGAAGTGGATCAGATTTCACATTCAATCAAGCTTGGAGTTTGGTTATCATCTGGCACTGGATAGTAAACTGAATATGGTTTGTAACATACAGTGCCTGTACAACTTTTATTACCTGCAAGTCAAGAGAAAAATCCAGGAAGAGGGCAGAACCATCTTTACTGAGCAGCAAATTTAAAGGGACCAGAGCCAAAAGTAAAGTTGCTTTGATGATTCTAACTGGTAAGTCCTGCTAGTTCAGTGTACCAGCCATACGTGTTCACCTTTTAAGAAATCTAGTGTTATGTCTAAATAGGAGCATAAAATATGCATTTTCTTTACTTTTTTCCTCACTTACTATACTTAGATATCCTTCCAAATCAGCCCTTGTCTCACTCAGTCTTTTTACTGGCTTCATTGCATTCCATGTATGGCTATACCTTCATTTACTTAATCATTTCCTATTGATAAACATTTAGCTTATCTCTAGATATTTTGTTATTTAAAACAAAGCTAAATGAACATCTGTGAAAATATCTACTCTTTATATGTGTAGGAGTCTATCTCTAAGAGAAATCCCTAGCAGTGGAATTGATAGGTCAAAGTGTATTTGAATTTTTAAATTTTGAGTGTTACTGTAAAACTGCCTTCCAAAGACTTTGCACATCTTTCAACTGTGTTATCTCTGCCAATTTCATAGGTGACAAATGTTACATCATTGTTTAATTTGCGTTCTTTTAAATGAGTGTTATTGTTTACATTTATGAGTCATTTGCATTTCATTCTCAGAGCACTGCCTGCATGTTTTTCTGTCCACTTTTCTATTAGAGTTTTCCTTTTTATTAGAAAGAGCTCTATACAATAAATAAATTAGCCCTGACTTTATATACGCAGTGGTTTAGAGCTTTGTCAAATGTGTAGCAAATATATTTTCTTAGTTGTTTGTCTTTTTAAATTTTGTTTGTGGTACTTTTGCCCACAGAGTTTTTAATTTATATGTAGTTAAACTCAATCTTTTTTTTTTTTTTTAATGAATTATGGCTTTGGTATCTTGCTTAAGCAAACAGGCTTCTTTAACTCAAGACTATATTTTAAAAAATTACTTATGTTTTCTTCTAACACTTTGTGATTTATTTTTTACATTTTGATCTTTGACCTAATGGAGTTCATTTTTTCTTTAATGCATGTGGATCCTTCCTTTTCTTCCTAATAGTTAGCTGCATGCTTTAATATTATTATTAAAATTTCATCTTTTCTTAACTGATTTGAAATGCCACTTTCAGGTGGCAAACTTATTAGGTAAGTTTCTTTATTCTCTGCCCCTATATTCTGTTCCTTGATGAATCTGTGCATTTTAACATTGTGGCACATCTCATATACACTTTTGTTTCTACTTTTTAAAATATATAGCATTATATTATGCCATATACATTTCTTGAGAACATTTTCTTTTGCATGGGTGCATGTCTAAAGGGACCCTCCCAGATGAGTAAGATGTGAAATATAGCCCCAAGATAATACAAGAAAATACAATGCAATAAAATAAAATGTAAAATGAAGTCATTTTGTGTGGTTACCAAGTCATAGAATATTAAAGCTAACATTCAGCAGGCTGTATTGTAGAGGGGGAATGGGTACACCAACAGCAATACTTTTAATTTTGGAGTAGTTAATATAGAGTTGACCGAGTTAACCTAATTGACCAATAGGTTAAATGACTTCTTGAAGCCATCACTGCATCAAGGGAGGCGGTCAGGATGGAGAAGGACACAACTCAGATTCACAGAACAGGACAGGATGGCAAAGGATGCTTGGCTTTCCCTTTGGTGCAATCAAAGAAACCAGAGGCCTTGTAATTTCCACGTTTCCCTTAATAAGCATGCAGCACTTTTGTGATCAGGAAGAAAACACAATAAATGCCACCTTTTAAAGTGCTTGGATGTGCCCTGGAACAATTTAAAAAATGCATCTGTGAATTGGAGAGGAACTTGGACTTGGTCATGTTTTTCTGTTGCATTTTATTTTTACGTATAAAAAACTATGCAAAATTAATATATACAATTTGATGAGTTTAGAGATAAGTATACACCTATGAAACCATCACCACAATCTATGCCTTAAATCTATCCATCATCTCCAAAAGTTTCCTCCAGTCATATGATTATTATTGTTATTATTACTATTATTGTTATTTTGTGATAAGAACACAATGTAAGATCTAGTCTCATAACAAATTGTCTACAATATTGTTAACTATATACACTGTATGATAGGTCTCTAGGAGGTACTCATCTGAATAATGAAAACTTTTATAATAGTATAAATGAATACTACATAGCACTGAACATGAACAAAATCCCACACATTTAATAATGTAGATTAGCCTCACAATGTTGAATGAAATAATTCAGACATAAATATTTAGACACTGTATGAGTAAATTTATATAATGGTCAAAAATAGGCAAAGCTAATTTCTGTGGTAGAAGTCAGGATGGGGGTACCTTTGTAGACAAGGAGAGTGGAAGGAGGAACTGAGGGGGAACATGAGGAGCGCTTTTGGAGTGAAAGCAATGTTCCAATTCTTTTTTAATTGAGGTGCAGTTGATTTAAAATATTATGTTGGTTTAAAGTGTACAACATAGATTCAAAATTTTTATAGATTATACTCCATTTATACTTATAAAATGTTGTCCATATTCCCTGTGCCATATGATATATATTTGTAGCTTATTTATTTTGTATACAGTAGTTTGTACGTCTTAATCCCCTACCCTTATCTTGCCCCTCACCCCCTCCCTACTAGTAACCACTAGTTTGTTCTCTATATCTGTGAGTCTGGTTTTTGTTGTTGTTGTTATATTCATTATTTTACTTTGTTTTTTAGATTCCACATATAAGTGATATCATAGTGTCTTTCTCTGTCTGACTTATTTCACTTAGCATAATACCCCCTCAGCTCCATCCATGTTGTCCAAATAGCAACATTATGTTATTTTTCATGGCTGAGTAGTATTCCAGTGTGTGTGTGTGTGTGTGTGTGTGTGTGTGTGTGTGTGTGTGTGTGGTGTGTGTGTGTGTGTATGTGTGTATCACATCTTCTTTATCCATTCATCTGTTGATGGACACTTAGGTTGCCTCCATACCTTGGCTAAGGTAAATAATGCTGCTGTGAACATTGGGGAGCATGTATCTTTCTGAATTACTCTTTATGTTTTCTTTGGATATATAACCAGAAATGGACTTACTGGATCGTATGTTAGTTCTATTTTTAGTTTTTAAAGGAATTTCCATACTGTTTTCCATAGTGGCTGCACCAATTTACACTCCACCAACAGTGTACAAGTGTTCCCTTTTCTCCACATCCTCACCAACATTTGTTATTTGTGGTCTTTTTGATGACAGTTATTCTGACAGGTGTGAGGTGATCTCTTAGTGTGGTTGTCATTGGCAGTTCTCTGATGATTAGCAATGTGGAGCATCTCTTCAGGTGCCTGTTGGCCGTCTACATGTCTTCTTTGGAAAAATATCTCTTCAGGCCTTTTGCCCATTTTCTAATAGGGCTTTTTTTTTTGATGTTGAATTGTGTGAGCTGTTTATATTTGATGGATATTAACCTCTTATCTGTCATATTATTTGGAATATTTTCTCCCATTCAGTAGGTTGTCTTTTTGTTTTGTCGATGATCTCCTCTGCTGTGCAAAAGTTTTGTTTCATAAGGTCCCATTTGGTTATTTTTGCTTTTGTTTACTTCACCTTAGGAGACAGACCACCCAAAAAACAGTACTACTGTTCATGTCAAAATGTGCTGTGCCTGTGCTTTCTTCTAGGAGATTCATGATTTCAGGTCTTACATTGAGGTCTTTTAATCCATTTTGAGTTTGTTTTTGTATATGGTGTGAAAAATGTTCACATTTTATTCCTTTACAAGTAGCTGTCCAGTTTTCTCAACATCTCTTATTGATGAGAGTGTCTTCTGTCCATTGCATATTCGTGCCCACTTGTCATAGATTAATTGACCATAAGTGCATGGGCTTCTTTCTGAGCTCTCTATTCTATTCCATTGGGCTTGTGTCTGTTTTTGTGCCTGTACTGTACTGTTTTGATCACTGTAGCTTTGCAGCATAGTCATAAGCCAGGGAGTGTGATACCTCCAGCTCTGTTTTTTCCCAAGGTTGTTTGGACTGTTCAGGGTCTTTTGTGTTTCCATACAAATTATTTGTTCTAGTTTTGTAAAAAATGCCCTTGGTATTTTGATAGGGATTACATGGAATCTGTAGATTGCCTTGGGTACTATGGACCTTTTAACAATATTAATTGTTCCAATCCATGAACGTGGTGTATCTTTCTGCTTGTTTCATCTTCAATTTCTTTCATCAGTGTCTTATAGTTTTCCAAGTACAGGTCCTTTGCTTCCTTTGGTAGGTTTATTCCTAGGTATTTCATTCTTTTTGATATAATTGTAAATGGAATTTTCCCCTTAATTTCTCTTTTTGACAGTTTGCTGTTTGTATATAGAAATGCAATAGATTTCTGTATATGACTTTTCTGTCCTGCAACTTTGCTGAATTGTTGAATAGCTGTAGTTTTCTGGTGGCATCTTTAGGATTTTCTATATATAGTATCATATCATCTGCAACCAGTGAGAGTTTTACTTCTTTTCCAATTTGGATTCCTTTTATTTCTTTTTCTCCTCTTTTTCTTATCCTTTTTTTATTCTCTGTCCTTTGCTGTGATTAGGACATCCAATATGGTGTTCAATAAAAGTGGCAAGAGTAGACATCCTTGTTTTGTTCCTGATCTTAGAGGAAATGCTTTCAGCTTTTCACCATTGAGTATGATATTAGCTGTAGGTTTGTCATATATGGCCTTTATTACATTGAGGTATGCTTTCTCTATACCCACCTTCTGGAGAGTTTTTATCAAAAAAGGATGTTGAATTTTGTCAAAAGCTTTTTCTGCATCTATTGAGATGATCATAAGGTTTTTATTCTTCAGTTTGTTCCTGTGGTGTATCACATTGATTGATTCATGGATACTGAAAACTCCTTGCATTCCTGAGATAAATCCCACTTGATGATGGTGTATGATCTTTTAACTGTATTGTTGGGTTCAGTTTGCTAATATTTTGTGGAGGAGTTTTGCATCTATGTTCATTGGTGATATTGGCCTGTAATTTTCTTTTTGTGTGATATCTTTGTCTTCTCTTGGTATCAGAGTGATGCTGGCCTCATAGAGTGAGTTTAGCAGCATTCCTTCCTCTGCAATTATTTTGGAATAGTTTGAGAAGGATAATTATTAACCCATTCCCAAATATTTGGTAGACTTCACCTGAGAAGCCACTTGATCTTGGACTTTTCCTTGTTGGAAGTTTTTACATTACTGGTTCAATTTTGTTAATGGTAATTGGTTTGTTCATGCTTTTTTTTTCCTGGTACAGACTTTGGAGACTGGGAGATTGTACATTTGTAGGAATTTGTCCATTTCTTCTAGGTTGCGCATTGTATTGCCATATAGTTGCTGGTAGTCTTTTATGCTCCTTTGTATTTCTTTTTTTATAATTAATTAATTAATTGTTTGTTTATTGGCTGTGTTGGGTATTCCTTGCTGCTCACAGGCTTTAACTACTTGTGGTGAGCAGGGGCTACTCTTTGCTGTGGTGAGCAGGCTTCTCATTGCAGTGGCTTCTCTTGTTGCAGAGCACAGGCTATAGGGCACATGGGCTTCAGTAGCTGTGGCATGAAGGCTCAGTAGTTGTGGCTCTCAGGCTCTAGATCCCAGGCTCAGTAGTTGTGGCACATAGGCTTAGTTGCTCCGCGGCATGTGGGATCTTCCTGGAGCAAGGATCGCATGCATGGCTCCTGCATTGGCAGGCAGATTCTTAATCACTGCACCACCAGGGATGTCCACACTCCTTTGCATTTTTATGGTTTCAGTTGTCAATTCTTTTTCACTTCGAATTCTATTGATTTGGGCCCTCTTTTTCCCTTGATGAGTGTTGCTATCAGTTCTGTTTATCTTTTCAAAGTACCAGCTCTTAGCTTCATTGATCTTTCCTATTTTTAACTCTCTATTTCATTTATTTCTTCCTGGATCTTTATGACTTCTTTCCCCATGGTATCTTTGGGTTTTTTTTAATTCTTCTTTTCTAGTTCCTTTTGGTGTAAAGTTAGGTTGTTCATTTGAGATGTTTTGTTTATTTCCTGAGGTAAGTATGTATCACTGTAAACTTCCCTCTTGGAATTGATTTTGCTGTGTCCTATAGATTGTGAATCATTGTGTTTTCATCTTCATTTGTCTCTGGGTATTTTTTGATGTTCTCTATGATTTCTTCATGATCCTTTGGCTGTTTTATAGAATATCATTTAGACTCCATGTGTTCATATTTTTGTCCAGTTTTTTTCTTTTCAATTTTTAGTTTCACTGCATTGTGGTTGGAAAAGATGCTTCATATGATTTTAATTTCCTGAAACTTATGAGGGCTTGTTTTGTGTCCTAGCATGTGCTCTTTCCTGGAGAATATTCCATTTGCACTTGAAAAGAATGCATTTTCTGCTGCTTTTGGAGGAGATATTCTCTTGTATATCCGTTAAGTTCATCTGATCTAATGTGTTATTTAGGGCCCATGTTTCTTTATTGATTTTCTGTCTGAATTATCTGTCCATTGAGGTAAATGGAATGTTACAAATCCCTTTTATTGTTTTACTGTCAATTTCTCCCTTTATGTCTGTTAATATTTGCTTTATGTATTTAGGGGATCTTATGTTGGGTGCATATATATTTACAATTTTCTTCTCCTTGGATTGCAAGCACACTAGTGTGTGGGGCCTGGTCTTGGGCCCTCTGGTGGGCAAGGCCATGTCCAGGGGTGGCTATAGGCTCATGGGATCTTAAGGCAGTCTGTCTGCTGCTGGATGGGATTGCTTGGTCTCCACATAGTTGCTTGGCCTGAATCATCCCAGTACTGGTGCCTATGAACTGCTGAATATGGGTGGGCTGGGTCCTGAGGCTAATTAGCTAGGAGGAGGATTCCAAAATGGTGCTTGCCAACATCAGTGTCCATGGGGTAGAATGAGAACCCCAAAATGCTGCTGCCAATGTCTAGGTCCCCAGGGTGAGCTCCAGTTGCCTCCTGTCTCTCCCAGAGGTCCTCCAAGATCATCAGGTAGGTCTGACCCAGTTTGCTTTCAAATTACTGCTTCTCCCTGGGTGATGAAAGCATATGAGATTTGTGTGAGCCATTTAAGTGGGGGGTCTCTATTTTGCACAACCCCCTGAGTCTCTTGAAAGGAAGCCTTACTGGCCTTCAAAGCCAAATGTTCTGTGTCCTTATCTTCTTAGTGTAGGACCCTGAGGTTGTGGAGCCTGTTGTGGGTCTCAGACCCCTCTCTCCTTGGGGAGAACCTCTGCAATTGTAGTTATTCTCCTATTTGTAGGTCACTCACCCAGGGCTATCAGTCTGGACTATACTGCAACTCCACCCCTCCTACCTATCTCATTGTGGTTCCTCCTTTATATCTTTAGCTGTAGAAGATCTTCTCTTGTAGGGTATTTTCTTTTTCTTTGATAGGTGTTCTGTGAATAGTTTTAATTTTGGTGTACCCATGAAAGGAGTTGAGCTCAGGGTCTTTCTACTGCTCCATCTTGGCTAACTTTCCCCAATTCTTGAGCTGGGTACGGCTTAAACCAATGAGTTCACCTTGCATATTTCATTAATCTGTTCAGTTATGATTGGGGTCTTTTTTTGGTATTTGAAGACCAATAAAGGCCAATAAAATAGCTTATTTTTAAAATTCTGGCACATTACCTTTATTTACTCACTTCTTTTGAAGAATAACATAGACACACCCACTTCATTTTTTTACTTCAATGATTTGTGATTTGTTGAGTACTATCCCTATTATAACTAAAGCTATTTACCTTCTTCCATTATCAGAAACCAGTAAGTCTGGAGTGTTATTAATTCTCCTGACATTAACTTTTGCCCTGGTGTCCACTTATAACACTGCTCTTTTACTTTCCTAAACTACTTGAGTGAAATGACATTTAACATGCTGTCTTAATTCTAGACTTATTATTGATTATATGGTGTAAAAGCCTGACTACTTTGTTCCTCTAAAGTAGTTGTATCTGAGCCTTTGTATATTGCAATACATATTATCTGATTAGAAATTATTTTTTCTCCTTTACAATTATAGCATTATATTGTGTGTGTGAAGTTATGTGTGGTAGGTTATGTTATCCATGAAGTTTATCTTAGGGTAAGAAAGGGAGAGTTACAAAATGATTTGTTACTCAAAGCAGGACTTGGGTCTAAACAGAAATGAGAAACTCTGATAAGAATAATAGAGATTCAGGGGCTTCCCTGGTGGCACAGTGGTTAAGAATCTGCCTGTCAATGCAGGGGACACGGGTTCCAGACCTGGGCCTAGAATTTTCCCCCATACCATGGAGCAACTAAGCCTGTGTGCCACAACTGCTGAGCCTGCACTCTAGAGCCCGTGTGCCACAACTACTGAAGCCTGTGCACCTAGAGCGCATGCTCCACAGCAAGAGAAACCATGTCAATAAGAAGCCTGTGCACTGCAATGAAGGGCAGCCCCTGCACCCTGCAACTACAGAATCCTGTGCAGCAGCAAAGATCCAATGCAGCCAGTAAATAAAAATAAAATGAAATAAATAAATAAAATTTAAGAAAAGATAATAGAGATTCTACTGGCAGATGGATGTGTCTTGAGAAGGGAAACAAAGGAGAGGATAATAGACTTTCTAAATCCCACTTTCCTGACTTTCTTAAATAACACTCTCTTTCATTTGATGGTACAAGAATGAACACAGGCTTTGAAGCCCCTCAAAACTGCTTTCTAACAGGTACTGCTCTGTTATTTACTAGCTACATGACCTTGGGGAAGTTACTTAAATCACCTAAGCCTTGGCTCATCTATAAAATAGCACTAATCATTTCTTGCCTCTTAGAGTTGCCATGAGAATTTAAGTGTTAACACAGACAAATCTTGCACAGCAAGTGACTAACCTATAATTGGCATTGAACAAATATTAATGCACTTCCAATCTAATACTTCCATGCCCAGGGCTATAACTAACTGCAAGGGTATCTTTGTGGAAATTTTAAAGTAGTATCCTTTCATCTGGATGGGTGCCACTCCCAGTCAAGGCTCATGACTTGGTTAGTGGGGCACTGCCCCATCCCCACTAGGGTCTAGGTCCTTACCCTACCTCTTTCCAATTAGACTCCAATACTGAAGGAACGCGTTTTCATACATGTGCTAGAGTCCAAGAATACGATTACCATGAGCAAAGTCCCAAAGGAATGGCTGCCTGATCTGCAGTGTAATTTGGTTTCCCTTCATGTTCTTGAATGGAACAGATGGCATGAACTTCGAAGATCTCTCAGAACCTCTGGAACAGAACTCTCCCTCAAAGAGACTTTTAAAAACCCTGACTTTTGTATATTGTCTCCATGAGTGACCAAGTGACCACTCTTATAAGTGGACTTTAAGCAAGAATTTGAAGTGTATGACTCAGACTGGCTGCTAAGCAACAGACCCACCCTTGAAGTCACACCGCCAAGTCATTGTGACACTGCTTGCTACAAGGCAACATTATGGTGTAGAGGGAGCCAGAAAAGCCCACTTTGAAAATAAGCCCTGCTAACTATTAACTTCATGATCTTGGGCAAATATTCCTCACAATATCTCAGTCTGTTCACCTGTAACACGAGGACAATATTCACCATGCAGAAGATAACCTATATAAACTACCTAGTCCAATGCTTGCTTGCTTACTCAACTTGTTCACCATTTCCCTTCCTGCCCACACTGATTTTTTTCATTCAACAGGTACTTATTAATCTCTTATAATATGCCAGGTACAGACCTAGGCATTGGGAATATAGCAGTGAACAGAAATCCTTGTTCTCATAGAGATTGATTCTAGCAGGGGACGCAATAAAAATGGCAAATACATAAAATGTATGGGATGTCAGGTATTGATAGCTGCCAAGGAAAAACAAAGGAATCACAGGCAGAGAGGAAGGGAAAAGGAAGTTTCACAGCCAGGAATGGCCTCACTGAGAAGGTGGCCTTGAGGAAAGGCCCACAGGAAGTGAGGCAGAAAGTCAAATGGAAATCTCAGGAAAGAGTAGTCTATCTAGCTTGTGCAAAAGCCCTGAGGCAGTAACATGCCTGGTCTATTGGAGAAACAGCAAAGATGCCAACATAGCTCAAGTAGAGGGAGTGAAAAGAGTCAAAGCAGGTGAGGTTAGAGAGGTCACTGGTGCTGGATTGTGCCTGTCCACTTTTTGCACAAAGCAGGTACACAGTAACCATTAATTTCAATGAATAATTAATATGTAAATGTAGCAGGAAAAAGAGGGGAGCACCAACTTTTTAGGCTGCCATGATTTCTGCATTCTAGAAACAGTGACAGAATTAATGTTTGTGAGAAAAGAGTGGCTGGAAAAAGCATTAGTCTAGCACTTTGATCTAGCCACTGGCCATACTGTTCAAAAATATTCTCCTCAAACTTAGCAGTCTCTCTCATGTCCTTCACCAAGTCTAGTGCCCTACATCTTTGGGTCCCATCCTCAGTATTTTTTTCCTAAATAGCAAACTCCTTCTAAATAGACACCCCAAAATTCCCATGTTCTATTTTGCTCCAGACTTTATCATTCTTTGCTAGAAAAGTAATTACATTAATAACAATACTCAATTTTACTGGCTCTTGTCTTTACCGCTTTGAGGATAGTAGTCCCCACTATCAATGTCTTCCATCTCCAAGGCATGTCCTGCAATTGCTCAGAAGTCAGTACATTAGCTACCATCACCATGAGTGCTGTTTTCCCATGTTCTATAATCCTATTCCAGCCCCATCTCATCAATGTTGAATTTAGATCATGATATCACCTTCAAATGGCTTTAAAACTCACTTATAATAAAATCCAAACTTTTACCCATGTTTCAACACCTTGCATGATCTGACCCCTGCCGATTTCTTCCCTGTGTGCACCATCTTATGGCAACACTAGTCTCCTTTGCTTTTTTTATTTGCAGTAATGTTGGAATATAACATTATATAAATTTCATGCATATGACATTATTTCTTGACGTCTGTATACATCCACCACCAAAAGTCTAGTTTCCATCCATCACCATGCACTGACCATCTTTACCCTTTTCCCTCCTTTTCCCCCACTTCCCCTCTGGTAGCCACCAATTTGTGCTCTGTATCTATGTTTTGTTTGTTTTTTGTTTTTGTTCATTTATTGTGATTTCCATATTCCACAGTGAAATCACACAATACTTATCTTTCTCCATCTTACTTATTTCACTTAGCATCATACCTTTAAAGTCCATTTATATTGTCATGAATGGCAAGATGTCTTTCTTTCTTTTTTTTAATGGCTGAGTAGGATTCCGTTGCATGTATATATACCATACATTCTTTATCCATTCATCTGTCAGTGGGCACTTAAATTGTTTCCACATCTTAACTATTGTAAATAGTGCTGCAATGAACACAGGGTACAGGTATCTTTTCAAATTAGTGTTTTCCCATTCCGGTAACAACCCAGAACTGCAAGAGTTGAGTTGAGTCTCCTGGAGGCAGCATATAATTGGTCTCATTTTTTAATCTACCCAGCCACTCTGTGTCTTTTAATTGGTGAATTTAATTCATTTGTATTTCAAGTGACTATTCCTAAATGCAGACTTAGTACCGCCATTTAATCTTTATTTTTCTGGTTGCTCCATATCTCCATTGTGTCTTTTCCCTTGCGTTTCTGTCTACCATTTTAGTTTGATGGTTTTCTATGAGACTTTTCTCAGTTTCCTCTTTTTTTATGTTTTGTTTCTCTACTCTAGTTTTATGTTTTGTGGTTATCATGATGTTCGTATACAATGTATCAGAGATAAAATAATCCTTTTTCTGCTAATAGCAAGTTATCTTCATTTGCCTGTTTGAATTCATCCCCATCCTCTTCCCTTCATATATTTTTGTTGTCTCAAATTAACCCTTTTTAACATGTGAGTTCATTACTAAATTGAGGTAGCTATAGTAATTTTACTGCTTTTTTCCCTGTTCTGATTTGAAGTTGCAATTTTCTGATTCTGTCTATTTATCACCTTACTCAAATTTTGGATACTCTTGCTTTTCTATTTGAGGTAGAAGAGCTATTTTCAACATCGCTTATAAGGCAGGTTTGGTGGTGATGAACTCCCTCAGGTTGTGTGTGTCCCTCTTTTCTTCTTTATACCTAAAGTATAAATTTGCTGGGTAGGGTATTCTCAGCTGATAGTTTTAATCTTTCAGTGTGATGAGTATGCCATCCCACATTCTCCTGGGCTGTAGGGTTTCTGCTGAGAAATCTATTGATAGCATAATTGGGTTTCCTTTGTAGGTTACTGTAGATTACTGTCCCCCCGCTCCCCCCTACCCCACCATGCCTGCCTTTAAATTCTTTCTTTGTCATTGACTTTTGACAGTTTTAATATAATGTGTCTTGGAGAATGTCTTCTTGCACTGAAATCATGTTGTGCTCTCTTACCTTTCTTTCCCAGGCTTCAGAGTTCTGAACTCTCTGTTACATAAACTCTCTGTTCCCTCTCTTCTCCTTCTGGGATACCCATTAGCCTTATGTTGCCTTTTCTAATGGAATTGGATAGTTCTTGTAGAATTTCTTCACTTATAAAATCTTAGTTCTCTTTCCTCTTCTACCTGAATCATTCCTAGATTTTGAACTGACTAGTTCTCTCTTCCATATGGTCTGCTCTATTTCCAATGATTTTAATGCATTCTCCATCTTGTTGAGTTCTTCAGTTCCAGAATTGCTATTTGGTTCTTCTTTAGAGTTTCAATCTCTTCAGGAAAGCATTCTTTCTGTTCATTAATTTTATTCCTGAGTTCACTGAACTCTCTTTCTGAGTTTTCTTGTAGCTTGTTGTTTCTTTATGACAGCTATTTTGAATTCTCTATCAGTTCGTTCACACTTTCATGACTTTAGGTTGGGTTTCCTGAGAATTCCCATTTTCTTTTTTGGATAGCATAGTACCATGGTTTTTCATGGTGCTTAATGAGTTGTTCCTCTGCTTGCACTTTTGAAGTAGCAAACACCTTTTGCATTTATGTAAAGCTCTTTTCACTTTGATTCTAACAATTCAACGGGTTGGTTATTATAGGCCTTTTTTTTTTTTTTTTTTTCCAGTAGGTAATACCACAGTACAAGTTTTGGGTTTCTCTTACCTGCACTGCCTCTGGCTATGTTTGAAAATTGACTTTTCATCCTCCACCACCTCTGACAGAGGTGTCACTGGTGCCCTTACTGCTTTGCCCCCAGGATCTCTGGTGCCTTGCTGCTGCCAATGTTGCTGTTGTGGCCAGGGGCATCAGGATGGTGGGCACCTCCACTGGATCCAGGATTGCCTGGGTGGTGAGCAATATTGCCACAGTGAGGGCAGAGGGATGTAGGGTGGCTATGATGTGATGGGTACCTTTGCTGCATCTGGGATTGTCAAATGCAAGAGTGCTAGAGTCCAGGCACCACCAGAAGTAGAGGGACTGAGGTCATGGACTGATGATGCCTGGTTCCCTGCATCTGGGGTTTTGCTGCAGTCGGGAGGCCCGATTTGCATGTGCTGCCTTCCCTATTACTACTGGGTCCTCTGGAACTGCTGGCTCAGGGAGTCAGGATTACAAATACCACCTCTGCTGTTCTCCCAATTCCACCATCTATATTTGTTCCAATCTACTTGTCTTCAAATGTACAGATGCGTGGATTTCTCCAGACTCCTGGTGTGTTGGACCAGAGAAAGCTTTGTTGAGTTATGAACATTTTGTTTGTTGTAGATTGAAGAGGGGAGACCAACAGAGTGTCTCATTCTACCATGATATTGACGTCACCCCTGATCTTCTTTTTTCTAGCATGGCGTGTTCATTCCACCTCAAGGACTTTGTACTTGCTGCACCTCTGCACTTTCCCAAGATCTCAAAATGACTGCTTCTTCTCTAATATCAAGGCTCATCTCATATGGGCTCTCTGCAGGGAGGCCTTCCTGGACTGCTCAAGCTAAAAGAGGATCCTCCCTTGGTCACTTTCTATCTCTGTTTCACTTTCCTCATTTCTTTCTTTCCTTTTCTTTCTTTCTTTTTTTTTTGGCTAATTTATTGCTTAAGATTCCCATCAGCAAAATAGAATCCCCATAAGGCTGAAGTCTTTATGTTATTTACCCCTATATCTTTAGTACCTAGAACATTATCTGGCACATAACAAAGAATCAAGAAATGTTGTGGGCTCATTACCCAGACAGCTGCATGTGCCTCATCATTACCACCAGTCCTGTCATCTACCATGAGAACACTGAGGTCTGTGTCCAAGGAGGCAGGAAACATAGTAGTTAGGACTGTGAACTCTTTTGGATCTGGCTTCGCAACTTATTAGCTGTGAGATATTGCACAGGTTATTCGGTTTCTTGGATTAATATCATCTTCCTCACAAAGTTGCTGGGAGAATTAAAAAATAAAATTCATGTAACACACTTAGAACAGAATTTGACATTCAGTAAGATGCCAGACAATAGCAGCCATTTTATTCTTATTGGATTACTTAGGACTCTCTTAGTTGCACATAGAAGAAACAAACTTAAGCTGGCTTATGTAGCAAAGAGGAATTTATTATATAGTTATAGGAGTGTTTCACAGCACCCAAAGGCAGAAATGCATCTGGGCCTCAGGAAGGAGCTAGAATGAGGAGCTGGAAAACCATCGATAAATGTTCTCTCTCCATCTCTCATTGTGACTTTTCTCCAAAGACCTATCTTCTTCATGTCCTCATCCCATGCCAACACCAAACATTCAGACTTTTCCTCCTGACAGCCTCCAACCTTCTTGCAGATCAACCTAAGCAAATAGAATACTTGTGGGGTTGTTGCTGTTTATATTTGGTGAGATATTTTCTATTGAATTTGGCTCTCCTGGCCCTGTATAAATGACCTGCAGATAAAACATCCCTTCTTAATAATTCCTTAGGAGCTCCATCTGAGTTCCGGTCCAACTTGCCTTCCATCTGAGCACTTGAATGTTGAAAACAATTACCAGCATCACAAAATTTGTAGAATAATAAAGGTTTAAAGGTGTTGGCATGTGGAATCTTCCTGGATAAGGGCTCAAACCCGTGTCCCCTGCATGGGCAGGCAGATTCTTCACCACTGCGCCACCAGGGAAGTCCAACCCTGCATTATTTAGTTTCTCTCAATTTTATGGTACAATGTATCATACACATGAGTTTAGATATACATTTTAAAGAAAAATATTAAAATGAAACCCCTGTCCAACCACCCAGTTTGAATAAGCTAATATTATCTTTGAATATTACCCTATATTTTCTTCCCCTGTTAGATGCTTTTCAATCCCCTGGAGTAAGCAACTGTCCTGATTTTTGTACCAGCCATTTCCTTGCTTCATTTATAATTTTATCACATATACATGTGTATCCCTAATAATATATTAATTAGTTTTACAATAATTTATTACAGGTAGTTTATTAGTTTTAATATATTCATTAGTTTTGACTTTGTATAAGTGAAATAATACCATATGTATTCTTCTATTTCTTGCTTTTTAGCTCAGCATTAAGTTTTTGAGATTCATCCAAGTTGTTACAAATCGAAGCTGTTCACTTATTTTCTCAGCTGTATGGTATTTCATTACATGAACATGCTGCGATTCACCTATCCTTCATGTATGGAATAACATGTGGTTTGTTTTCCGCTTTCCTCCAACACACTGCTATAAGCATTCCTGTACCGGTCTCTTAGTACACATTTGCAAATTTCTTGTGTTTGCACCTAGGAATGGAGTTGCTGTGTGAAATACCACGTGCATCTTCAAATTTACCATTTAGATAAACATTTCTTTCCCATAGTAGTTGTATCAGTTTGCACCATCAACAGCAACTAGGGAGGCAAATGAGACTTTATTGTTTCTTTATTGTTCCTATATACAGATGAGGAAACTGACAATGAGACTTTGCTGAAGTTACACAGTAAAATATGTAGCCAGAACCGGAGTTCAGAGCTTCTGATTCCTAGTCCAGTGTTATCTATTTATTTGTTGTCTATTTTTATTTTTTTGCTGAATTCAATATTTCTACTGATGTGGCCTAAGACCGTATTATCTCTTGCAGCAAATTTATCACATTTTTGCTTCATATGGAGCCTTTCAGATGAAATGGACTCAAGTCAAATCTTACTCATGTGTACTTGGGAAATTGAGTATTTATAACCTTATGCAAAATTTTATTATACACAGCATTGTTTTGTGTCATTTGTTTATAGTCTATGTCTACTGCTAATAGGTAAGCTCCTTGGAGGCAGGTATTATTTTATTCATCTCTACATCTCTAGTGACTAGCACAGTTCTTGGCTTTTCAAGGATTAATCAACAAATGTGTAATGTGTAATGATTTCAATTTAATTTAAATGAAATACAGGAGGGCTTCCCTCGTGGCATGTTGGTTAAGAATCCACCTGCCAATGCAGGGGACATGGGTTCGAGCTCTGGGCCGGGAAGATCCCACATGCCGCTGGGCAACTAAGCCCACGTACCACAACTACTGAGCCTGCGCTCTAGAGCCCGGGAACCACAACTACTGAAAGCCACGCACCTAGAGCCCTTGCTCTGCAACAAGAGAAGCCACAGCAATGAGAAGCCGGGGCACCACAATGAAGAGTAGTCCCCACTCTCCACAACTAGAGAAAACCTGCGAGCAGCAACAAAGACCCAACGCAGTCAAAAATAAACGAATACATAATAAAATAAATCTTTAAAATAAATAAATGAAATACAGGAGTTAATGATTATCTATTTACTTTCATTTCATCTCTTGGACCATTGTTCCATCTTATTATTTTCTAGAATTACTATTGCCATATACCACATTAAGTAAACTCTCCTGCTTTTTATCATCCAAAGATGAGACAAGTGAAGTTGAAGAGTGCTAAGACTTCTACCCCACAGAAAGATGACTTCTTTGAATCCAGGACAAAAATGGCCACAGAGTCCTGGAAAGCTAGGAATGATTGGGTGGATCTTCTGCAGGTGCAAGTCTCATTTACCTGAGGGCAACCGAAGGAAGATGTTCATTCACGAAGAGCCCCTGATGGGCACACTACATAGAACGAAAACTGTCATGTATATCTAGAGTCAACCAGTCAGTGGCTGCTTTCCTTACTGATAGGCATAAACATTATATGGAGTTGAAAAGGGCCATCATTGGGAGATGCAGTACAAAGGTCAAGAAACAACTGACTAATGACTACAACACTGGTCCCAAGTCAGCTCCAATGATCAGGGAGCTAGTACTATCCCAGAGGGAAGAAAATTTCTCCTGCATGGATTACTAGGCCTTGGGATCCAGGATCCTTCACTGACAGTTACATTAGCAGATACTGGGTGGTGTAACTCAGTAGAATATTCTAGAAGGATGGTGACAATAGGAGACACTAGAATGGGCACTGGCTCTCCTCAACTTCATCCTGTTCTATAGATGGTAGATTTGGTATCATAATGATTAGCAGAGGAGCCTACTACCTGTAAGAGTTGTGTCAAAAACTTGGAGCAACCTAAGTGATAGTTCTCCTGGGAGGATCTAATGAAAGACAATGAGAATACATAACCATCCAGCTGCCATGGTTTCAGATATTTCCTTCCTACCTAGCAAGGGATTTTTTTCTTTTTCCATAAATACTTAAGGTACTTTATCCATACCTGGGGCCATCACCTATGTGGGAATCCTGCATCAACACTTTCCCATTCCCATGGGTCATGCAATAGTTGGAGGATTTTATTTGTACCAGCACCAGGGCAAGAATGGCTACTTAGTGCCACACAGTAGTTTTGTACCCAGAGCAGGGTAAAGGCACAGTTGTAGTTGGGTAGACCCTCAACATCCAGGTAGAGATAGCAGTGACCCTGGTTGGTCTCCACCCATCCTATAGCACAGAGTGCAGTCCTGATTTTACAATTGCCTAGAGTCAGTGTTGGGGAAATAAAAAGAGAATAATGTGGGAAGGGAGACCTGGATTGGGTCCCCAAATTACAGTTATTCAGCTCCAGAGAGCTTCCTGTTCTCATATTCCTAGGTTCCTAACGGATGGTTGAGAGCAGATGGGCAATCTCTGGGATGGCTCTATTCAGGATTTTATAGTATTGGGCAGGCAATCCAGTTAGCCTACCATTTGGAAGTAAACAGTAGGCTTAAACAATTTGTCTTCAGGCTGATTTCTCTACATTCCCTTGACTCTATCTTCTGTGGGTAATAAGAGACATGAAATAGACATCAGATTTGATTTGGACATTGTCTTAGTCTGCTTGGGATATCATAACAAAATACCATAGACTTGGTGAATTAAACAGCAGAAATTTATTTTCTCACAGTTCTGGAAGCTGGAAAGTCCAAGATCAAGTTTCCTACAGGGTTCAGTTTCTTGTGAGAGCTCTCTTCCTGGCTTGCAGACAGCCACCTTCTGGTTGATTCCTCGAATGGTGGAGAGAAAGAGATCTCTGGTGTCTCCTCTTTTTTTTATAAGGGCACAAGTTCTATTGGATTAGGGGTCCACCCTAGTGACCTTATTTAACCTTAATTATCTTCTTAAAGGCCCTATCTCCAATACAGTCACATGGGGCTTAGAGCTTCAACATACAAATTTTGGGGGACACAATCCTGCCCATAGCAGACATTGCAATAATAGAATTATCCCTTTAATGCTTGAGACGTGTGGCTATTAACTCCAACTAGAAAGCAAAAGCCTCAAACTCATCGTCAGGAAATACAAGGGAATTGTTGACTATGACAGTGCCCCAGTGCTACCCTCATTTTATCAACTATTTTACAATAATCCCCCCTTATCCATAGGAGATACATTCCAAGACCCCTAGTGGATGCCTGAAACTGTGGATGGTACGAAATCCTATATATACTCTGTCTTTTTCCTATACTTACATACCTATGATAAAGTTTAATTTACAAATTAGGCACAATAAGAAATGAACAACATTAACTAATAATAGAATAGCAAAATTATAGCAATGCACTGCAATAAAAGTTATGCAAATGTGGTCTCTCTCTCAAAATATCTTACTGTATTGTACTCACACTTCTACTTGTGATGGTGTGAGATGACAAAATGCCTATATGATGAGCTAAAGTCAGGTGAATGATATGGCATTAGGCTACTATTGACCTTCTGATGATATGGCAAAAGGAGTATCATCTGTTTGAGGTGATCCTGTATCCCAAGCTGTGACAATGTCCATAATTGATGTCAAGAGAAGAAAGTGTTAATGGTTGTGGATCCTGAGCAGGACAAGAGGAATGGCACAAGAGTTCATACTCTGAATGATGTACAATTTAAAACTTATAAATTGTTTATTTCTAGAATTTCCCATTTAATCTAATAGTTTTAGACCATGCTTGACGACAGGTAAACTAAACCATGGAAAGAGAAACTGCAGATAAGCGGGGACTATATTCTGGATCTGCTGTGCCCTGTCCTTTCTCTCCACCTTACTCACTAAGTGATCAGTCCAGTTGCACCCATCCCTTTGGCAACAAGTTGCTATTTTTTTCCATAAACAAGGATAGGCACTATCATCAATTTCATCATGTTTGAACCCTTTATTTAAAAGCCATAATTACATAGATTTCTAAGAATCAACATCAATAGGAATCTACCCAGGAGTTCTATTGGTTCAGTCAACCCTATTTGTGATTATCTTCTTCAACTGCTGTGGGTAACTAATCACGTAAGTCACATACTGTAATTCTGTCCCCTCCCTTGCCCCTATTTAACTGGGGCTTGTAGCACCCTAATATGCTAATTACCCATGCCATTTTGCACTGACCTTATCAGTCATAGGAAGAGAGTCAGAGGAGTGGCCTATTTATTTGATCCTACTTGCATACAGCCATATAAGAAATCATTTCACATTTAACTAGTCAGGGTTTGCAAGTTGCAATTTCATCAGAGATGCTAATTTATGCTTCCCTCAGTCCTCTTTTGAGCAACTTTCTCCAAGGTCATTAACAACAGCCATTGAATATTAGGCTGGGTGATCTTAACCATCCAGTCTCTTTTCATCACCCTGGATCCTTGGGAATTTAGGAGACTAGACCTCATGACTGCCACAGCAATCGTTGGAGGTAATGGGCCACAATACTCCAGGCAGATTTTTCTAATCCCAAATCCATTGGTTCACTTCTAGAAGGCCATGCTGGATGCCGCAACTCAGATACCCAGCTCCCTACACCAACTGTCAAGCAATTAAGGGTGATTGATCAAGCAACACACAAACTAGGCTTTCTGGAACTGTTTTTTATTGGCAGAAAACCCAGAGATTAGAGCAATAGCAGGTGAATGATCCTCCTGTTACCATCCTGTTCTCAAGTAGCACACAACAATCTATTAGAGGGCAAATCTAGGTATAAAAGAGAGACCCTGGGCCTTGAATGTTGGGGTTTTTAAACTTAATTTTCAAAAAGAAATTATTTATTTTTGGCTGCATTGGGTCTTCATTGCTGCACACAGGCTTTCTCTAGCTGTGGCAAGTGGGGGCTACTCTTCATTGCAATGTGTAGGCTTCTCATTACAGTGGCTTCTCTTGTTATAAAGCACAGGCTCTAGAGAGCATGGGCGTCAGTAGCTGTGGCCCACAGGCTTAGTTGCTCCCTGGCATGTGGGATCTTCCTGGACCAGGGATCAAACCCATATCCCCTGCATTGATAGGCAAATTCTTTTTTTTTTTTTTAAGAACTTTTATTGAGATACAGTTAACAGACAATAAACAGCATATATTTAGACTGTACAATTTGGTATCCCAATCTCCCAATTCATCCCTCCCCAACCCTCCCCTCTTTCCCCACTTGGTGTCCATGTGTTTGTTCTCTACATCTGTGTCTCTATTTCTGCCTTGCATTTCCTCTTTCATAGTTGTTAGCATTTACCTTATGTATTGAGGTGCTCCTATATTGGGTGCATATATATTTATAATTGTTATCTCCTCTTCTTGGATGGATCCCCTGATCTTTATGTACTGTCCTTTCTTGTCTCATAACATTTTTTATTTTAAAGTCTATTTTATCTGATATGAGTATTGCGATTCCAGCTTTCTTTTGATTTCCATTTGCATGGATTATCTTTTTCCATCCCCTCACTTTCCGTCTGTATGTGTCCCTAGGTCTGAAGTGGGTCTCTTGTAGACAGCATATATATGGATCTTGTTTTTGTATCCATTCAGCCAGTCTGTGTCTTTGGGTTGGTGCATTTAGTCCATTTACATTCAAGGTAATTATCGATATGTATGTTCCTATTACCATTTTCTTAATTGTTTTGTGTTTGTTTTTGTAGGTCCTTTTCTTCTCTTATGTTTCCTGCTTAGAGAAGTTCCTTTAGCATTTGTTGTAGGACTGGTTTGGTGGTGCTGAATTCTCTTAGCTGTGGCTTGTCTGTAAAGATTTAGATTTCTCCATTGAATCTGAATGAGATCCTTGCTGGGTAGAGTATTCTTGGTTGTAGCTTCTTCCCTTTCATCACTTTAAATATATCATGCCACTCCCTTCTGACCTGCAGAGTTTCTGCTGAGAAATCAGCTGTTAACCTGATGGGAGTTCCCTTGTATGTTATTTGTCATTTTTCCCTTGTTGCTTTTAATGACTTTTCTCTGTCTTTAATTTTTGTCAATTTGACGACTATATGTCTTAGCATGTTTCTCCTTGGGTTTATCCTGCCTGGGACTCTCTGCACTTCCTGGACTTGGGTAGCTATTTCCTTCCCCATGTTAGGGAAGTTTTCAACTATAATCTCTTCCAATATTTTCTTGGGTCCTTTCTCTCTCTCTTCTCCTTCTGGGACCCCTATAATGCGAATGTTGGTGCGTTTAACATTGTCCCAGAGGTATCTTAGGCTGTCTTCAGTTCTTTTCATTCTTTTTCCTTATTCTTTTCCACATCAGTGATTTTTCAGCATTCTGTCTTTCAGCTCACTTATTCTCCCTTCTGCCTCAGTTAATCTGCTATTGGTTCCTTCTAGTGTATTTTTCATTTCAGTTATTGTGTTGCACATCTCTGTTTGTTTGCTCTTTAATTCTTCTAGGTCTTTGGTAAACTTTTTGATCTTTGTATCCAGTCTTTTTTCAAAGTCCTGGATCATCTTCAACATCATTCTTCTGAATTCTTTTTCTGGAAGGGTGCCTATCTCCTCTTCATTTAGTTGTTTTTCTGGGGTTTTATCCTGTCCCTTCATCTGCTACAAAGTCCTCTGCTTTTTCATTTTCTCTTTCTGTGGCTGTGGTTTTCAGTTCCACAAGATGAAATACTGCTGATACTGCTTGATACTGCTGTCTGCCCTCTTGTGGAGGTAGCTATCTAGGAGGTTCCGGTGTGCTTCCTGATGAGAGAGACTGATAGTGGCTAGTGCTGGGTGGGTGGAGCTCAGTAAGACTTTGATTTGGTGGGCAGAGCTCAGTAAAACTTTAATCTACTTGTCTGCTAGTGGGTAAGGCTGTGTTCACACCTTGTTGGTTGTTTGGCCTGAGGCCATCTAGCACTGGAACTTACAGGCTCTTTGGTGGGGCTAATGGTGAACTCTGGGAGGACTCACGCCAATGAGCACTTAGAACCCCTGCCACCAGTGACCCTGTCTCCTCGGTGAGCCACAGCTGCTCCCCACCTCTGCAGGCAACCCTCCAACACCAGCAGGTAGGGCTGGTTCAGTCTCCTATGGGGTCACTGCTCCCTCCCTCCTTCCCACTGCTCCTTCCTGGTGAGCACACATTTTTGTGTGCCCTCCAAGAGTGGAGTCTCTGTTTCCCCCAGTCCTGTCAAAGTCCTGCAATCAAATCCCACTGGCTTTCAAAGTCTGATTTTCTGGGGATTCCTCCTCACGATGCTGGACTCCCAGGTTGGGAAGCCTGATGTGGGGCTCAGAACCCTCACTTTAGTGGGTGGACTTCTGCAGTATAACTGTTCTCTAGTTTGTGAGTCACCCACCCAGCATTTATGGGATTTGATTTTAACACAATTGTGCCCCTCCTACCATCTCATTGCAGCTTCTCCTTTGTCACCAGATGTGGGGTGTCTTTTTTGGTGAGTTCCAGTGTCTTTCTGTTGATGATTGTTCAGCATTTAGTTGTAATTCCGGTGCTCTTGCAAGAGGGAGTGAGCGCACGTCCTCCTACTCTGCCATTTTAATCCTATCTCCCCCACTGCTTTTTTTGGCAGGCAGATTCTTAACCACTGTATCACCAGGGAAGTCCCAAGCTTTTTAATTTTTAAAGATTGAAGACTTCCTAGTGAGATTAGGGTATAGGATCTAATAGCAGTATGCTGCTACAGAACCTTGGCTTTCAGGTCTGCCCACTATCTCAGCATTCATTGATTGAGAGATCACTTGACCTTCCCCCAGTGTGATAAAGCCCTTGGGATTACTGCACTGTTACTTAGTGGAAACTTGGCTGAGGTCCTGATCTACCATGTCAGCTCTTTGCCAGGATAGACTGCATTGAATCCTAGGTTACAGCTGGTTTTCAGAGGCAGCAGGCCAAATTTCTCTCCAGGAAGCCAGCCTGGCATCAGGGCATCAGTTAAGTTAACCCTTATCTCTCACTGTCTTCCAGGAGGAATTGATAAAGAATCATCATAACCAAAGTGTATCCTAGTTAAGGTACTGAACTTCAAAAATAAGTAATTAACTCTTCAGGCACCGGAAGGAAATAGGTATTAAATAATTTAAAAGATATGAGTTGATGAAAGCTCAGTGAGTATCCATTGGCTTCACACATCCCCACAACTACAGAATGCAATGGAGCAATGTGTACTATCTAAGGCTAAGTTTACCTGGAAACAGCAACATATGAGAGTAAATTATTTGGATATGGAATTCAGGGAGCAAGAGTAAAAGATGGAGGAGTGAAACAGGAAGAAGGAGGGCCCATACAAAAGTATATTATCAAGTTGGCCACTGCTTGGGGAAGCTGGATGCTCAATTCCTTGGGACTGTCTTAGAAGTCCTATGGAACGTGTTTTTTTTTTTTTAATTAATTTATTTTTTTAATAATAGGTCCTTGTTGGTTACCTATGTTAAATATGGCAGTACACACATGTAAATCCCAAACTCCCAATCCAGGGTGGGAAGCAAGAAGTGCAACACACAGGTCTATGAAGGTGACTGGAACTTATGCAGAACTTGTTACTGCCCCAGTTGCTGAAGTTAAATGGTAAAGCAAAAAGAATTTGAAATGGTGTTAAAAGGTTTTGTCTACATCTACAGAGTTTTGTGGAAAAGAAAGTATTAGCCTGTCATATTGTACTCTGCCAAGGATGTTTTCAAGTATAAAGGGAAGGGGCAGATATTCTCAAATATGAATGAATGCTGGAGAACTCGAGGTTTGGGAGGGGGCGGGGGATGAAGGGGAAGCTGAGAAGAAGCAAAAGAGTATCACAGACATATATATACTACCAACTGTAAAATACATAGTCAGTGGGAAGTTGTTGTATAACAAAGGGAGTCCAACTAGAGGATAGAAGATGCCTTAGAGGACTGGGACAGGGAGGGTGGGGGGGACTTGGCGGGGGGAGTCATGGAAGGGAGGGGATACGGGGATATGTGTATAAAAACAGATGATTGAACTTGGTGTACCCCTAAAAAATAATAAATAAATAAAATTAAAAAAAAAAAACTCCTAAAAAAAAAATGAATGAATGCAAGGACTCTAGCAGTCATAGCACTACTTGAAAAAACTATTCAATTGCAAATCCAGTCAACAACAAAAATAACAAAAGTAAATGAAAAAGCCATAGGCAAACAACTAGCTCAATATGCAATGCCAGAAGAAAGAAAGAAGTAATACAATATTTTGAGGGAAAAAGTAAGCCAAAACTTTAATGTTCAACAAGCTATTGATCAAGTATAAAGGTAACAGTCAGGCTTTTTCATACATGCAAGAAAATGGAAGACAACAATTGTAAGCCCTTCTTTGCAAACAAAAACAAAGAATTAAAGAATCCAGTATTAGAGATGCTGTAGTATAAGTATTGGCGATGAACATCACAATAATTCAAATATTACTTTAGCTCTACTTTAAAAAGATGATACCACTGGGACAAGAGTCCACTGACACTGGTAGGGGCTTAGTGCCAAAGCGTGGGGTTAGGAGAATGGAGCCGGGGAGAGGAGCACTTTTGGCTACACAGATACAGCAGAGGGGACAGGTGTCGGGGGATACTTGGCCAGGAAATGCCCCTAGAGGAAGCATGGTTCTGCCTGGAAAGCAAGGCGCTATTGTTGAGAGGCGCCACCACCCCGACACACCAGATTCTGCCTCTGCGGGAACTGGGAGGGACTCCCACCAAAGCGAGCACACCACAGTCTATTGCAACTGCCTGCTGGTCCCCGCCACTGAAGGCAACTTGCACACACCCCCAATTGTTGCTGTTGTACCCCTTCCTGGCCTGAGTGAGTAAATGTGCCCCAAGCAGCCACTGCTTTCACTTCCTCTTGCCTGGGCAAAGAACAAGACACCTGAGGGTGGTGCACATGCAAAGGTGGGGTTGAAACCAAAGATGAGTCCTAGGGGTGGTGTGACTGAGGAAGAGGAACAGAAATCTTTCCATGCAGCTGCACAAACCACAGATTAAATCTCCGTGATCAGCTTGGTAAATCCTGTGTCTGTGGAATACCTGAATAGACAACAATTGTTCCCACATTTGAGACCAGTCTAGCCTTTGCAGCAGTGGACTTTGGGGGCAAGTACATGTGGAGTCAGTTCAGGTCAGCATCTGAGCTGGCCCCACAGTGCCCACAGAAAGTTCAGAGACCTACCTAAAGGTGTTGGAAGGCTTCCTGGGGAGGCAGAGACTGGCTCTGACTCACTGTGGTAGCAACTACACTGACAGAGGAGTCCCCAGGGAAATATCCTTCTTCTTATTCTTTTTTTTTTTTGCTTTTTCATTTTGTTCAGTTGGTGTTATTGCTTTATTTTTTATCTTTTATTTTTATTTTTCTATGTTTTAATATATTTTTTTTTTATTTTTCTATTTTCATGTTACTTTTTTATTGTTTTGTGGGTTTTTTCTTGTTTTTGTTCTTTGTTTTTTATTTTATTTTTTCATTATTTTTTATTGTTTTTATGTGTATATTTTATGTTTTCTTCACTTTTTTGTTGTTTGTTTGCTTTCTGTTTTATTTGTCATTTTTTTTAGTTTAGTCCTTATTGACTGTTCTCATTTTTGAATTCTTTTGTTTGCTTGTTCTCTTGGTTTTGTTTTGTTTTTTCTTTTTTCTGTGTATATATGAGTTATGCTGTTGTTCCTGCTGTTTGCTGTTGTTTTTGCTATTTGTCTTGGGTTTTGTCTGTTTTCTTTTCTTTCCTTTCCTTTTCTCTTTTTAAAATATTTCTTTTTTTTTTCTTTTCTCTTTTGTTTTCTTTCTTTTTTTCTCTGGCTTCACTGTGTGGCTTGTGGGCTCTTGGTTCCCCAGCCACAGGTCAGGCCTGGGCCTCTGGAGTGGGAGCACCAACTCCAGGATGCTGGATCACCAGAGAATTCCCAGGCCCAGGAAAGATTAATTGGCACATGTGCTCCTGGAGGTATCCATATCAACAACAAGACCTGGCCCCACACAACTCCCTGTGGCCTCCAGTGCTGGATACCTCATGCCAAATAACAAGCAAGACAGGAACACAGCCCCACCCATCAGCAAACAGGCTTTCTAAAGTCGTACTAAGCTCACAGACACCCTAAAAATTAAATACAAAGAAAAAATATTAAAAGCAGCAAGGGAAAATCAACAGATAACCAACAAATGAATCTGCATAAGGGCATCAGCTGATCTTTCAGCAGAAAGTCTGCAGGTCAGAAGGGAGTGGCAGGACACATTTAAAGTGATGAAAGGGAGACACCTACAACCAAGATTACTCTACCCAGCAAGGATCTCATTCAGATTTGATGGAGAAAACAAAAGCTTTACATCAAGAAAAGCTAAGAGAATTCAGCACCACCAAACCAGCTTTACAACAAATGCTGAAGGAACTTCTCTAGGCAGGAAACACAAGAAAAGAAACAGACTTACAGGAACAAACTCAAAATAATTAAGAAAATGGTAATAGGAACATACATATCAATAATTACCTTAAATGTATATGGTTAAATGCTCCAACCAAAAGACACAGACTGGCTGAATGGATACAAAAACAAGACCCTTCTATATACTGCCTACAAGAAACCCACTTCAGACCAAGGGACACATATAGACTGAAAGTAAAGGGATGGAAAAAGATATTCCATGCAAATGGAAGTCAAAAGAAAGCCAGAGCAGAAGTACTCATATCAGACAAATTAGACTTTAAAGAAAAGACTATTACAAGAGACAAAGAAGGTCACTACATAATGACCAAGGGATCCATCCAAGAAGAACATATAACAATTGTAAATATCTATGGACCCAACACAGGAGCACCTCCATACATAAGGCAAATGCTAACAGCCATAAAAAGGGAAATCAACAGTAACACAATAATAGTGGGGGACTTTAACACCCCACTTACACCAATGGACAGATCATCCAGACAGAAAATAAATAAGGATACACAAGCTTTAAATGACACAACAGACCAAATAGACTTAATTGATATTTATAAGACATTCCACCTAAAAGTGGCAGAATACACTTTCTTCTTAAATGCTCATGGAACATTCTCCAGCATAGATCAGATCTTGGGTCACAAATCAAGCCTCGGTAAGTTTAAGAAAATTGAAATCATATCAAGCATCTTATCTGAAAACAATGCTATGAGATTAGAAATCAATTACAGGAAAAAATGTAAAAAATGCAAACACATGGAGGCTAAACAATACACTACTAAATAACTGAGACATCACTGAAGAAATCAAAAAGGAAATCAAAAAATACCTACAAACAAATGACAATGAAAACACAACAACCCAAAACCTATGGGATGCAGCAAAAGCAGTTCTAAAGGGAAGTTCATAACAATACAATCCTACCTCAAGAAATAAGAAAAATCTCAAATAAACAACCAAAGCTTACACTTCAAGCAACTAGAGAAAGAAAACAACAACAACAACAACAAAAAGCCCAAAGTTAGTGGAAGGAAAGAAATTGTAAAGATCACTACAGAAACAAATGAAATAGAAACAAAAACACAGTAGCAAAGATCAATAAAACTAAAAGCTGGTTCTTTGAAGAGATAAACACAATTTATAAACCTTCAGCCAGATTCATCAAGAAAAAAAAGGAGAGGACTCAAATCAATAAAACTAGAAATGAAAAAGGAGAAGTTTGGGACTTCCCTCTTGGCACAGTGGTTAAGAATCTGCCTCATAATGCAGGGGACATGGGTTTGATCTCTGGTCTGTAAAATCTCACATGCTGTGGAGCAGCTAAGCCCTTGCACCACAACTACTAAGCCTGTGCTCTAGAGCCTGCAAGCCACAACTACTGAGCCCATGTGCCACAGCTACTGAACCCACACACCACAATTACTGAGCCCATGTGCTGAAACTACTGAAACCTCTTCACCTAGCGCCCATGCTCCCCAACAAGAAAAGCCACCAAAATGTGAAGGGAGTGCACCATAATGAAGAGTAGCCTCTGCTTGCTGCAACTAGAGGAAGCCCATGCACAGCAATGAAGACCCAATGCAGCCAAAGATAAATAATATAAATAAATAAATAATGAAATCGGATTGTTAGTTTAAAAAGAAAAAGAAAAAGAAAAAGAAGTTACAGCTGACATTACAGAAATAGAAAAGATCAAAAGAGACTACTGTAAGCAACTATATGCCAATAAAATGGACAACCTGGAAGAAATGCACAAAATCTTAGAAAAGTACAAACTTCTAATACAGAACCAAGAAGAAATAGAAAATATGAACAAACCAATCACAAGTAATGAAATTGGAACTGTGATTAAAAATCGTCCAACAAACAAAAGTCCAGGACCAGAAGGCTTCACACGTGAATTCTATCAAACACTTAGAGAAGAGCTAACACCTATCCTTCTCAAACTCTTCCAAAAAATTGCAGAAGAAAGAATACTCCCAAACTCATTCTATGAGACCACTATCACCCTGATACCAAAACCACGCAAAGATATCACACAAAAAAGAAAATTACAGGGCTTCCCTGGTGGCACAACTGTTAAGAATCCACTTGCCAATGCAGGGGACACGGTTTCAATCTCTGGTCTGGGAAGATCCCACATACCGCGGAGCTACTAAGCCCATGCACCACAACTACTGAGCCTGTGCTCTAGAACCCCAAAGTCACAACTATTTACCCACGTGCCACAACTACTTGAAGCCCGTGTGCCTAGAGCCCATGCTTTGCAACAAGTGAAGCCACTGCAATTAATAGCCCTCACACCACAATGAAGAGTAGCCCCTGCTCTCCATAACTAGAGAAAACCTGTGCACAGCAACAAAGACCCAATGCAGTAAATAAATAAATAAATAAATGAATGAATAAATAATACATTTTTTAGAAAAGAAAGAAAATTACAGGGCAATGTCTTTGATGAACATAGACACAAAATTCCTCAACAAAATACTAGCAAACAAAATCCAACAACACATTAAAAAGATCATACACCATGACCAAGTGGGATTCATCCCAGGTATGTAAGGATTCTTCAATATATGCAAATCAATCAATGTGATATACCATATTAAAAAAATGAAGAATAAAATCCATATGATCATCTTAATAGATGCCAAAAAAGCTTTTGACAAAATTTGATACCCATTTATGATTAAAAAAGAAAAAACTCTCCAGAAACTGGGCACAAAGAGAACCTACCTCAATACAATAAAGGCCATCTAGGACAAACCCACAGCAAACATTGTTCTCAATGATGAAAAACCAAAAGCATTTCCTCCAAGATCAGGAACAAGACAAGAGTGTCCACTCTTGTCACTATTATTCGACATAGTTTTGGAAGTCTTAGCCAAGGCAGAGAAGAAAAAAACTAAAAAGAATCAAAATTGGAAAGGAAGAAGTAAAACTGTCACTGTTTACAGATGACATGATACTGTACATCCAAAATCCTAAAGATGGCACCAGAAAACTACTTGAACTAATCAATGAATTTGGTAAAATTGCAGGATACAAAATTAATACACAGAAATCTCATGCATTCCTATACACTAACAACAAAAGATCAGGAAGAGAAATTAAGGAAATAATCTCATTTACCATTGCAACAAAAAGAATAAAATACCTAGGAATAAATTTACCTAGGAGGCAAAAGACCTGTACCCAGAAAACTATGAGATACTGATGAAAGAAATCAAAGACAGCACAAACAGATGGAGAGATAAACCATGTTCTTGGATTGGAAGAATCAACATTGTGAAAATGACTATACTACCCAAAGCAATCTACAGATTCAGTGAAATCCCAATCAAATTACCAATAGCATTTTTCACAGAAGTAGAACAAAAAATTTTACAATTGGTATGAAGACCCAAAAGACCCCAAATAGCCAAAGCAAATCTTGAGAAAGAAAAATGGAGATGGAGGAATCAGGCTCCCTGACTTCAGACTATACTACAAAGTTACAGTAATCAAGACAGTATGGTACTGGCACAAAAACAGAAATATAGATCAATGAAACAGGATAGAAACCCACACACCTATGGATAAATCCATGCACCTGTGGTCAATTAATCTATGACAAAGGAGGCAAAAATATACAATGGAGAAAAGGCAGCTTCTTCAATAAGTGCTGCTGGGAAAGCTGGACAGCTACATGTAAAAGAATGAAATTAGAACACTCCCTAACACCATACACAAAAACAAATTCAAAATGGATTAAAGACCTAAACTTAAGGCCAGATACTATAAAACTCTTAGAGGAAAACACAGGCAGAGCACTTTATGACATAAATGAGAGCAAGATTCTTTTTGACCCACTTCCTAGAGTAATGGAAATAAAAACAAAAATAAATGGGATCTGGACTTCCTAGGTTGTGCGGTGGTTAAGAATCTGCCTGCCAATGCAGGGGACATGGGTTAGATCCCTGCCCCAGGATGATACCACATGCTGTGAAGCAACTAAGCCTGTGCACCACAATTGTAGAGCCTGTGCTCTAAAGCCTGTGAGCCACAACTATTGAGCCCATGTGCCACAACTACTGAAGCCCACATGCCTAGATCCCATGCTCCACAGCAAGAGAAGCCACCGCAATGAGGAGCCCATGCACCACAATGAAGAGTAGCCCCCATTCTCAGCAACTAGAGAAAGCCCATGTGCAGCCAATAAAAAAAAAAAAAGTCAAATAAATAAATAAATAAATAAATTTATAAAAATAAATAAATAAAATAAAATAAATGGGACCTAATTAAACTTAAAATGTTTTGCACAGCAAAGGAAACCATAAACAAGACAAAAAGACAACCCTCAGAGTGGGAGAAAGTATTTGCAAATAAAGAAACTGGCAAAGGATTAATCTCTGAAATATATAAACAGCTCATGCAGCTCAACATCAAGAAAACAAACAATCCAATCCAAAAATGGGCAGAAGACCTAAATAGACATTTCTCCAAAGAAGACATACAGATGGCCAACAAATACATGAAAAAATGCTCAACATCATTAATTATTAGAGAAATGCAGGTCAAAACTACAATGAGGTATATCAGCTCACACGGGTCAGAATGGCCATCATCAAAAAATCTACAAACAGGGCTTCCCTGGTGGTGCAGCAGTTGGGAATCCGTCTGCCAATGCAGTAGACACGGGTTCAATCCTTGGGCTGGGGAGATCCCACGTGCCACGGAGCAACTAAGCCCATGTGCCACAACTACTGAGCCTGTGCTCTAAAGCCTGCAAGCCGCAACTGCTGAGCCCATGTGCTGCAACTGCTGAAGCCTGCACACCTAGAGCCTGTGCTCTGCAACAAGAGAAGCCATCACAATGAGAAGCCTGCACACTGCAATGAAGAATCGCCCCCACTCTCCACAACCAGAGAAAGCCCATGTGCAGCAATGAAGACCTAATGCGGCCAATAAATTTTTTTTAAAAAGGCATAACTTCCATAATTACACAATTACCATAAAAAAACTACAAATAATAAATGCCAGAGAGGGTGTGGGGAAAAGGGAACCCTTTTGCCCTGTTGGTGAGAATGTAAGTTGATACAGCGACCAAGAAAACAGGTTCCTCAAAAAACTAAAAATAGAACTGCCATATGATGCAGCAATCCCACTACTGGGCATGTACCCAGAGAAAATGATAATCAAAAAGACACATGCACCCTAATGTTCATTGCAGCACTATTTACAATAGCCAGGACATGGAAGCAACATAAGTGTCCATCAACAGAGTAATGGATAAGGAGATATGGTACATATACACAATGGAGTATTACTCAGCCATAAAAAGGAACGAAATTGGGTCATTTGTAGAGATGTGGATGGACCTAGGGAGTGTCATACAGAGTACAGTAAGTCAGAAAGAGAAAAACAAATACAGTATATTAATGCATATATGTGGAATCTAGAAAAATGGTATAGATTATCCTGTTTGCAAGGCAGAAATAGACACAGACATAGAGAACAAATGTATGGATGTCAAGGGGGAATAGGGGAGGGAGGGAGGAATTGAGAGATTGGGATTGACACATATGCACTATTGATACTATGTATAAAATAGATAACTAATGAGAACATACTGTATAGCACAGGGATCTCTACTTAAGCACTGTGGTGACCTAAATGGGAAGGAAATCCAAAAAGGCGGGGATATATGTATATGTATAACTGATCCATTTTGCTGTACAGTAGAAACTAACATAACATTGTAAAGCAACTATACTCCAATAAAAATTAATTTTAAAAAGATGGCATTAAAATTTTTGACTAAGTGAAAATAATAACATAAAAATCAAGAGGTTAGAGGTATTGAAAGAGTGTTAAATTTTTATCTTTCATGAATGGTGGCTGCTAGGCCCTGGGAACTGATGCTAAAACAGTTATTGTTTAATGGGTACAGAGTTTCAGTTTTGCAAACAAAAAATTCTGGAGGTGGAGTATAGCAATGATTGCACCACAACATGAATGTACTTAATACCACTGAATTGTATACTTTAAAATGGTTAAGGTGTTCTATGTATTTTGCTACAATTTTTTAAAAATTAAAAAATGAATAAAATTTTTAAAAATTTAAAAAATGTTTCATGTCTAAAATTGAGGTAAAACTGTAAGTCCAACACCTAGTTTCCATAATATTTTACTCCTAACCTACTTCTTTCCCTCCCTTTGAGGCACGCTCAGACAAGTTTGTGTATTCTGTCTTCAATTCTTTTCCTTTCATTCTCTCTTAAACATACTCTACTCAGGCCTTTGCCACCAAGCTGTGTAATAAACTGACTCTTATTGATGACCTACATGTTGTTAAATCTAGTATTCAATTCTCAGACCTCATCTTACTTGACTTATTAGTAGTATTTGACACAGTTGATCACTTTCTCCTCCTAATACCTTTGCTTCCTTGGTTTTCCAGACACCTGACTCTCTTGGTGTTCTACAGCACGTATCCCTCCTTCTTTGGTCCCTACACTTATACAATGTTATTTGTCAATTGTATCTCAATAAAAAAAGAAAAAGAAATAAATGGCATTCAAGTTGGAAAGGAGAATAAAAATTATTTGTTTGCAGATGACACAATCTTGTAAGTAAGAAACCCAAAATATTCCACACACACACTCACACACAAACTTAGCACTAATAAATCAGTTCAGCAATATTGCAGGATACAAAATCAATGTACAAAAATCAGTTTCATTTCTATACATGAACAAGAAACAATATGAAAAGTAAATTAAGAAAACATATCCCATTTACAATAGTATCAAGAAGAATAAAATATTTAGGAATAAACTTAATCAAGGAGGCTAAAGACTCCTACACTGGAAATTAGAAACATTGCTGGAAGAAATTAGACACAATAAACAGACATCTGTGTTCATGAATTCAAAGAATTAGTAGTATTAAAATGTCTACACTACCTAAAGAGACCTATAGATTCAATGCAATTGCTATCAAAATCTCAGTGGCATTTTATTTTTTTTGCAGAAATAGGGAAAAAATACTAAACTTCATTTAGAATTTTGATTCTCTCTCATGCATTTGGGTTGTTTTTTTTTTGTTTTTTTGTTTTGTTTTGTTTTTTTCCAGTGTGGGGAGAAGCTCTCAAATCAAAGGATACCTTGACATTCAGTTAGAAGTGTTTAAAATTTGATATAATTTCATTAATGATATCCTTTTTTCCCTACTTTCTCTGTATTTGTAATCTAGCCTAAGAGAGCCCTTAGTGGCGGGTCCAATTAAAGTAGCCAAAATGAGTGCTTATCTAGCCTCCCTTCCAAATAGCCATGAGCATTCACTAGTAGCCTCAACCACTAGTTGAACAAACCAAGAAGTGTTAAATATTGTTTATATTGTTAAATCTATGGACCAAGAGAAAGCTACCTACCCACCTCTCTCTATAGTTTCCAGGAGCTTACCTCATAGTAGGCCCAGAATCCAAACTGCCTAGGAAGGACTCAGGAGAGCCAGGGCCAGTGGTAGGAGCATAAATTTCATGGTCGCAAGAGTTGCTCAGGATGACTGTGGATTCATAGGCTGGAAATCCAACTACGAGCTTCTCAGCTGAGGCCCATTTTCCTTCCAGTAGTTCTTGGCATAATCCTGCAATGGTGGGTAGGTTAGCTAGAGGCCCCACCCAGCTGATGCCCTAGTAATTAGGTATTAACTAAGCTTTTTTGGTATGGTTGTACCTGCTGTACAAAGTATTTGCAATGTATTTTAGAACATCGTTAATATATATATGAAGTAGTATGTCTCTATTTCAACAAACTTCTTTTAATAAAATACCAATATATAGCCTTTGGATATACCCTTCCCATCAAAAATACGTGAGAGAAGGACTAAGGGTTTTTTTTCATGATTTTTCTGGTGTGATCCATTGGTGAATGGCCGAAATTCTATATGGCACATATGTGCAAGAGATTAGAATAGTAGGAAATAGACAAAGAAGAAAGGGAACAGAAAGGGGAAAGGTAGGAGAAATTCTGTAATTTGTGGAAAAATAAATAATGGTACTTTATTTTCTTTTACTAAAAAAAAAGCACTGGTTGATAACCTTGTTTCCTATCTAATAAATTTTCAGTACAGTATTAATTTGTTGGTGAATTTTTAGTAAGTGGGAACTAGTTAATTAATTATAACAGCTTAATTTCCCATTTAAGGAAATTATGAAATTTATGATACCTTTTGTCCCTGAATCTCTATGTTATTTACAATATCACCTTTGGTGTCCATTTTGGTCTGTGCAAGGACTCACCACATTGAGGTTGACGTTGCTGCCAGTGTCAGTTGGGTATTTGTAGAGACAGCTGTTCCCTCTAGTGTAGCCCTCCCAGGGACCTCAAGGTCATGAATCATAACATAGATATAGTCCAGTGGGGTAAAGGATTTAAAAACATTTCTGATCGCCATTTTCCACTCCTATGCAGGCAAAAGATAAGACTTCCAAAACCTCCTTAACAAGGTCCCTAAACAGCAGGCAGACTAAGGGTGAGTATCTCTTGCACAAGTGATACCCAGAGGAGTTATAGGATGTGTTATCACTCACTGGGACAGGTAGGGGAATATCATAGCCAGACTGGATGTTGAAGATGCCAGCAACTACTGTGACAATGACCATCAGCTTGGGCTTGTTGATCTACTTGGCCTGCTATTCAAAAGCTTCACACATTTCCTATACACGAGTAGGAAAATGTTTATAAATATCAACTTTAAGTTGACTTCCATTACTACTTTTTGAATTCTGTTAATCTCTCCCATCCTTCATTCTTTAGCATCCTCACTGGAATAGATTCTCCAGATCCTTCATCTTCAACTGAGATTGTAAAGATTTAGATTTTCTATAAGGCCTCAGTGATCTTTCATAAGAGACGAGTCGTGTGCTTACCAGTCAAAATAATATGGAACACAGTTCACCTGCACCAGGATAGTGAAGAGATGCTTATTCTAAGAAGTGTTCCCACAAGAGCCAGGGTACTTCCAAAATCTAGCCCATCAAACTCATACCAGTCCTGGAATTTGGTGACTGAGGCAACAGAAGTTTGGTGGTTCTCAGGAGTGGAAACCATGTCAGTGAAACTAAGAAAGACCCAAAGAAAACAGGGTTGAGACTTGGTTGTCCTAACATTTTGTAGTTAAATCAGTGTAGAAAGTCATCTTGAGACTTCCCTGGTTGTCCAGCGAGTAAGAATCTGCGCTCCCAATGCAGGGGGCCCTGGTTCAATCCCTTGTTGGGGAACTAGATCCTGCATGCATGCTGCAACTAAGAGTCCACATGCCACAACTAAGAGTCCTCATGCCACAACTAAGTCCTCATCCTACAACTAAAAGATCCTGCATGCCACAACTAAAAGATCCTGCTTGCCGCAACTAAGACCGAGCACGGCCATAAATAAATAAATAAATAAATAAATAAATAAATATTTTAAAACTTTTAAAAATGTATCAGAGCACATTAAAAAAAAGTCATCTTGAAAAATTCATGGAACAGTTCCGAAGTCCCAGTTGCCAGTAGCCAGGAGACTTTCCATTCATCTATTCCCGAGGGAATGGAAGCAAAGAGTTGTGTCAGAACAAATGGAAAGAAAAATTAGGTCATTTCAACATCAGCTGTTGGAGTGATTGGGAAGCCAAGAGAAGTCTCATGCAGCCTCTCCTGCTGATTTTCTTTTTTCTCATCCTTATTTCCTAAATTGTGAGAGTGATTGGAATAGGTGACCTGATGGTGTTATGTTTCAATGTCTCTACCATTCTAATTGCTCCCCTTGGAGTGAAGTCCCTGAATAAGGACACTGAGTGCTTCAGCAATGCCAGCTCTGGGTTGCTTCCAAGTGGAAGATTGTTTCCTTCTGAGTCCACAAGGACTTGGACTTTTTCTAAACTTGCGTTGGCCATGGAGCTATATTTCTATTGACAACCACATTCTGTGAGCCAGCAATTTCTGTTATGTTAGGCAAATTGTACTGGAATATAATAAAAACTCTACTGGAAATAGTAGGAATTTATCTGTTTGCTTCTTGTTGGCCTGTTTGAAATTTTCCCCTGAAGTCTGCTGTGGAACATTTTGTTCAAACTGTTCTTGAAGGTGAAAAGATTTTGAATCTCATTATTTTCATCACTTAGTTGTCTTTCAGGCCATTGAAAGCTTAGAGAATCACATCCTTTCATTCCATGGTGTGATCTTATTTTCCACATCCCAGCAAAGGCATAGATCAGGTGTGTGTGGAGACAGGGGTGATGTTATCAGGTTTGAAAAATACAACTGCTTTAGACTCTTATGAGAACTTTTGAGGTACACCAAACTGAATCAGCTGCCTTTATACATGTATCCCCATATCCCCTCCCTCCTGCGACTCCCTCCCACCCTCTATATCCTGGCCCTCTAAGGCATCGCACATCATTGAGTTGATCTCCCTTTGTTATACAGAAATTTCCCACTAGCTATCTGTTTTACAGTTGGTAGTGTATATATGTCTATGCTACTCTCTCACTTCCTCCCAGCTTCCCCTTACCCCCGTGCCCACCCCCAACCCCAAGGTCTCCAGTCCATTCTCTGCATCTGCATCCTTATTCTTGCCCTGTCACTGGGTTCATTAGTACCAGTTGTTTTTTTTTTAATATGCCGTATATATGAGTTAGCAAAGAGTATTTGTTTTTCTCTTTCTGGCTTACTTCACTCTGTATGACAGACTCTAGGTCTATCCACCTCATTACATATACCTCCATTTCATTCCTTTTTATAGCTGAGTAATATTCCATTGTGTATATATGCCACATCTTCTTTATCCAGTCATTCGTTGATGGGCATTTAGGTTGCTTCCATGTCCTGGCTATTGTAAAGAGTGCTGCAATAAACATTACGGTACATGTTTCTTTTGGGATTATGGTTTTCTTTGGGTATATGCCCAGGAGTGGGATTACTGGATCATATGGTAGTTCTAATTTTAGTTTTTGAAGGAACCTCCAAACTGTTTTCCATAGTGGATGTACCAACTTACATTCCCACCAACAGTGCAGGAGAGTTCCCTTTTCTCCACACCCTCTCCAACATTTCTGGTTTCCATTTTGTGATGAAGGCCATTCTGATTGGTGTGAGGTGATATCTCATTGTGGCTTTGACTTGCATTTCTCTGATGATTAGTGATGTTGAGCATCTTTTCATGTGTTTGCTGGCCATCTGTATGTCTTCTTTGGAGAAATGTCTATTTAGGTCTTCCACCCATTTGTGGATTGGGTTATTTGCTTTTTTGGTATTAAGCTGCATGAGCAGCTTGTATATTTTGGAGGTTAATCCTTTGTCCGTTGTTTCATAGGCAATTATTTTTTCCCATTCTGAGGGTTGCCTCTTAGTCTTGTTTATGGTTTCTTTCGCTGTGCAAAAGCTTTTAAGTTTCATGAGGTCCCATTTGTTTATTCTTGATTTTATTTCCATGATTCTAGGAGGTGGGTCCAAAAGGATCTTGCTTTGATGGATGTCATAGAGTGTTCTGCCTATGTTTTCCTCTAGGAGTTTTATAGTGTCTGGCCTTCCATGTAGGTCTTTAATCCATTTGGAGTTTATTTTTGTGTATGGTGTTAGGAAGTGTTCTAATTTCATTCTTTTACATGTAGCTGTCCAATGTTCCCAGCACCACTTATTGAAGAGGCTGTCTTTTTTCCATTGTATATTCGTGCCTCCTTTGTCAAAGAGAAGGTGCCCATATGTGCTTGGGCTTACCTCTGAGTTCTCTATTCTATTCCATTGATCTTCCTTTCTATTTTTGTGCCAGTACCATACTGTCTTGATCACTATGGCCTTGTAGTATAGTTTGAAGTCAGGAAGCCTGATTCCACCAGCTCCATTTTTCCTTCTCAAGATTGCTTTGGCTATTTGGGGTCTTTTGCGTTTCCATGCAAATCGTAAGATTTCTTGCTCTAGTTCTGTGAAAAATGCCATTGGTAATTTGATTGGGATTGCACTGAATCTGTAAATTGCTTTGGGTAGTACAGTCATTTTCATGATGTTGATTCTTCCAATCCAGGAACATGGTATGTCCCTCCATCTGTTTGTGTTGTCTTTCATTTCTTTCATCAATGTTTGCCTTGGTATTTAATATTAGGTTTTTGTCTTTATCTTAGTTCTTAGTACAGTTGTCTAATTACATTCTGAGAATCTCCATTCTCTCTGGTGGTACTCTGGCTCTTTTCTATATTTGATCCTAACTTACAAAATCTCCCTGGATTAGTGTTTGTATGTGTAAGGTGTTATTTGTTTGTTTGTTTGCTTTTGCTTTTGTCTCCAATTTGTTCTGTTTCAGTTGTCAATTTCTGTTGGGTTTCTCTTTGAATATCTGAAAGCACACTGGGGTTCTGTCAGGTCTTTCTAGAGCCTTATGTCCTAATGGATTCAGTAATTGTGTGTCTTATACATGTATGTGTTTCCTAGACTTCATATTTGTTTAATCCAATACTTGGACATTAGTCTGAGGCTTGGACAGTCTTCTATAAACACCTCTTTCACCAGGACAAGCAACCCCAAAAGTCTGGACAACCATGAGGAAACAAAGAAACACCATGCAGGCAAAGGAGCAGGAAAAAAACCCACAAGACCAAATAAATGAGGAGGAAATAGGAAAAATGCATGAAAAAGAATTCAGAGTAATGATAGCAAAAATGATACAAAATCTCAATAACAAAATAGAGAAAGTACAAGAAACAGTTCATAAGAATTCAGAAAAACAAACAGCAATGGATAACAAAATAACTGAAATTAAAAATACTCTAGATGCTATAACCAGCAGAATGACTGAGGCAGAAGAACGAATAAGTGAGTTGGAAGATAGAATGGGGGAAATAAATGCCACAGAGCAGGGAAAAGAAAAAAGAATAAAAAGAATAGGAGACCGTCTCAGAGACCTCAGTGATAACATTAAGCATACCAACATTCAAATTATAGGCATCCCAGAAGAAGAAGAAAAAAAGAAAGGCTCTGAGAAAATATTTGAAGAGGGTATAGTGGAAAACTTCCCCAACATGGGAAAGGAAATAATTAACCAAGTCCAAGAAGCACAGAGAGTCCCATACAGAATAAACCCAAGGAGAAATACACCAAGGCACATATTAATCAAACTAATGACAATTAAACACAAAGAAAAAATATTAAATGCAGCAAGAGAAAAGCAACAAACAACATATAAGGGAAAACCCATAAGAATAACAGCTGACCTTTCTACAGAAACTCTGCAGGCCAGAAGGGAATGGCAGGATATACTGAAAGTCCTGAAAGAGAGAAACCTACAGCCAAGAATCCTCTACCCAGCAAGAATCTCATTCAGATTTGAGGGAGAAATCAAAAGCTTTACAGACAAGCAAAAGTTAAGAGAATTCAGCACCACCAAACCAGCCTTACAACAAGTGCTAAAGGAACTTCTCTAAGTAGGAAACACAAGAAAAGGAAAACACCTACAAATACAAACCCAAAACAATTAAGAAAATGGTAATTGGAATACACATGTTAATAATCACTTTAAATGTAAATGGATTAAATGCTCCAACCAAAAGACACAGACTGGCTGAATGGATACAAAAACAAGACCCTTCTATATGCTGCCTACAAGAAACCCACTTCAGACCAAGGGATACATATAGACTGAAAGCCAAGGGATGGAAAAAGATATTCCATGCAAATGGAAGTCAAAAGAAAGCTGTAGTAGCAATACTCATATCAGACAAATTAGACTTTAAAGTAAAGACTATTACAAGAGACAAGGAAGGACACTCCATAATGATCAAGGGATCCATTCAAGAAGAACATTCACAATGGTAAATATCTATGCCCCCAATATAGGAGCACCTCAATACATAAGGCAAATGCTAACAGCCATAAAAGGGGACATCAACAGTAACACAATAATAGTGGCAGACTTGGACACCCCACTTACATCAATGAACAGATCATCCACACAGAAAATAAAGACACACAAGCTTTAAATGACACATTAGACCATCTCGACTTAATTGATATTTATAGGACATTCCATCCAAAAACAACAGACTACACTTTCTTCTCAAGTGCACATGGAACATTTTCCATGATAGATCACATCTTGGGTAACAAATCAAACCTCAGAAAATTCAAGAAAATTGAAGTCATATCAAGCATCTTCTCAGACCACAACGCCATGAGACTAGATATCAATTACAGGAAAAAAACTGCAAAAAATACAAACACATGGAGGCTAAACAATTCACTCTTAAACAACCAAAAACTCACTAAAGAAATCAAAGAGGAAATCAAAAAATATCTAGAAACAAATGACAATGAAGCACAACAACCCAAAACCTATGAGACACCGCAAAAGCAGTTCTAAGAGGGAAGTTTATAGCAATACAGTCCTACCTTAAGAAACAAGAAAAGTGTCGAATAAACAACCTAACCTTACACCTAAAACAACTAGAGAAAGAAGAACAAAGAAACCCCAAAGTGAGCAGAAGGAAAGAAATCATAAAGATCAGGGCAGAAATAAATGAAAAAGAAAGGAAGAAAACAATAGCAAAAATAAATAAAACTAAAAGCTGGTTCTTTGAGAAGATTAACAAAATTGATAAACCATTAGCCAGACTCATCAGGAAAAAAAGGGAGAAGATGCAAATCAACAGAATTAGAAATGAAAAAGGAGAAGTAACAACGGACACCGCAGAAATACAAAAGATCATGAGAGACTATTACAAGAAACTATATGCCAATAAATTGCATAACCTGGAAGAAATGGATAAATTCTTAGAAAAATACAATTTTCCAAGACTGAACCAGGAAGAAATAGAAACCATGAACAGACCACTCACAAGCCCGGAACTGAGGCAGTGATTAAAAATCTCCCAACATACAAAAGCTCAGGACCAGATGGGTTCACGGGTGAATTCTATCAAACATTTAGAGAAGAGCTAACAACTATCCTTCTCAAACTCTTCCAAAATATTGCAGAAGGCGGAACACTCCCAAACTCATTCAACGAGGCTACTATCACCCTGATACCAAAACCAGGCAAAGATGTCACAAAAAAAGAAAACTACAGACCAATATCACTGATGAATATAGATGCAAAAATCCTCAACAAAATATTAGCTAACAGACTCCAACAGCACATTAAAAAAATCATCCACCATGATCAAGTGGGGTTTATCCCTGGGATGCAAGGATTCTTCAATATACGCAAATCAATCAACGTGATACATCATATCAACAAATTGAAGGATAAAAACCACATGATCATCTCAATAGATGCAGAAAAAGCTTTTGACAAAGTTCAACATCCATTTATGATCAAAGCTCTCCAGAAAATGGGCATAGAAGGAAATTACCTCAACATAATAAAAGCCATATATGAAAAACCAAAAGCCAACATTGTTCTCAATGGGGAAAAACTGGAAGAATTCCCTCTAAGAACAGGAACAAGACAAGGGTGTCCACTCTCACCACTATTATTCAACATAGTTTTGGAAGTTTTAGCCACAGCAATCAGAGAAGAAAAAGAAATAAAAGGAATCCAAAGTGGAAAAGAAGAAGTAAAATTGTCCCTCTTTGCAGATGACATGATATTATATATAGAAAACCCTAAAGACTCTACCAGAAAACTGCTAGCACTAATTGATGAGTTTAGTAAAGTAGCAGGATATAAAATTAATGCACAGAAATCTCTTGCATTCCTATACACTAACAACGGAAGAGCAGAAAGAGAAATTAAGGAAACTCTCCCATTCACCATTGCAACAAAATGAATAAAATACCTAGGAATAAACCTGCCTAAGGAGGCAAAAGATATGTATGCAGAAAACTTTAAGACATTGATGAAAGAAATCAAAGACAACACAAACAGATGGAGGGACATACCATGTTCCTGGATTGGAAGAATCAACATCATGAAAAGTGACTGTACTACCCAAAGCAATTTACAGATTCAATGCAATCCCAATCAAATTACCAATGGCATTTTTCACAGAACTAGAGCAAGAAATCTTACGATTTGCATGGAAACGCAAAAGACCCCAAATAGCCAAAGCAATCTTGAGAAGGAAAAATGGAGCTGGTGGAATCAGGCTTCCTGACTTCAAACTATACTACAAGGCCATAGTGATCAAGACAGTATGGTACTGGCACAAAAATAGAAAGGAAGATCAATGGAATAGAATAGAGAACTCAGAAGTAAGCCCAAACACATATGGACACCTTCTCTTTGACAAAGGAGGCACGAATATACAATGGAAAAAAGACAGCCTCTTCAATAAGTGGTGCTGGGAACATTGGACAGCTACATGTAAAAGAATGAAATTAGAACACTTCCTAACACCATACACAAAAATAAACTCCAAATGGATTAAAGACCTACATGGAAGGCCAGACACTATAAAACTCCTAGAGGAAAACATAGGCAGAACACTCTATGACATTCATCAAAGCAAGATCCTTTTGGACCCACCTCCTAGAATCATGGAAATAAAATCAAGAATCAACAAATGGGACCTCATGAAACTTAAAAGCTTTTGCACAGTGAAAGAAACCATAAACAAGACTAAAAGGCAGCCCTCAGAATGGGAAAAAATAATTGCCTATGAAACAACGGACAAAGGATTAACCTCCAAAATATACAAGCTGCTCATGAAGCTTAATACCAAAAAAGCAAATAACCCAATCCACAAATGGGTTGAAGACCTAAATAGACATTTCTCCAAAGAAGACATACAGATGGCCAACAAACACATGAAAAGATGCTCAACATCACTCATCATCAGACAAATGCAAGTCAAAGCCACGATGAGGTATCACCTCACACCAATCAGAATGGCCATCATCACAAAATCTGGAAACAACAAATGTTGAAGAGGGTGTGGAGAAAAGGGAACTCTCCTGCACTGTTGGTGGGACTGTAAGTTGGTAATGGAAAACAATTTGGAGGTTCCTTAAAAAACTACAAATAGAACTACCATATGATCCAGTCATCCCACTCCTGGGCATATACCCAAAGAAAACCATCATCCCAAAAGAAACTTGTAGCATAATGTTTATTGCAGCACTCTTTACAATAGCCAGGACATGGAAGCAACCTAAATGCCCATCAACAAATGAATGGATAAAGATGTGGCATATTTATAGAATGGAATATTACTCAGCTATAAAAAGGGATGAGATCGAGGTATATGTAATGAGGTGGATAGACCTAGAGTCTGTCATACAGAGTGAAGTAAGTCAGAAAGAGAAAGACAAATATTGTATGCTAACTCACATATACGGAATCTAAAAATGGTACTGATGAACTCAGTGACAAGAACAAGGACACAGATGCAGAGAATGTACTGGAAAACTTGAGGTTTGGGAGGGGGCGGGGGGTGAAGGGGAAGCTGAGACGAAGCAAGAGAGTAGCATAGACATATATATATACTACCAACTGTAAAATAGATAGTCAGTTGGAAGTTGTTGTATAACAAAGGGAGTCCAACTCGAGGATGGAAGATGCCTTAGAGAACTGGGGCAGGGAGGGTGGGGGGGACTCGAGGTGGGGGGAGTCAAGGAAGGGAGGGAATACAGGGATATGTGTATAAAAACAGTTGATTGAACTTGGTGTACCCCCCAAAAAATAATAAATAAATAAAGTTTAAAAAAACAGTTGATTGAACTTGGTGTACCCCCCCAAAAATAATAAATAAATAAATAAAATTAAAAAAAAATACCAAGGCAGTGCGTCATCTGGAGAATAGAGCAAGGAGTCTGAGCAGATCGATAGTGTTGCTTATAAGTATGTTAAGATAAAATAAACTTAAAATGCCTGGAAGAAAGGGGAACAGAAGAGTGTAGTGTGGTTGGAAATATGCAAATAAAAAGGAACAGAAATGTATGAAAGATAGGGATGAAAGGAAAGTATGAGAGATATATTTTCCGTACTACCAAAAACTTAGCTAGATATAGAAGTATATAAAAAGGCAAAAAAAAAAAAAAGAATAAAAAATATCATTAAAAAATTATGTTATCAAACTTGTAGATCCCTTATGGCTAGGATTGTATTTAATAAAGAAAAAAAAAAGAGAGAGAGAAAAAGAAAAAGAAAAAGAAAAAAAAATCCAGAACTGATCCCAGAATGGACCAGTTCAATAGGAATTGATACTACTATTTCTGTTTCCTTAGAGTCTCAGCTGTAAGTGTCCTTCTCCACACCTTGTGTTTTTTTGCATTATTCTGTGACCAGCAGAGGTTCCTCTATTGTTCATCTGTAAGCATCGGTGTGTGGGGAGGGAGAGGGTACAGTAGTGGCTCCTTCTCCTGGAGCGAGTGAGCAGTGGCGCACTGTTGTTTCAGTCGGGCTTGGAGGTGCCTGTTGCAGAGGGACGCTGGTGGCTCAGGTGTAAACAGAAAGTCTTAGAGTTGGGCCTCTCTCGGGTTTTTGTTGTTGTTGTTGTTATTGCTGTTGTTGTTGTTGTTGTTTTTCTTGGCAGCCTCCCTGCTGCCTGCATTCCAAGGGGTTTTAATCTTGCCCCGCCCGAGTGCCTTAGGGAGCTTGTTATCCCTGAGCGCCTTAGGTGGCCCACAGGCATCTCTCCATTGCCTGTTGCAGAGGTGCCGAAAGAGAGAGAGAGGCTATGCGCACGGCTCCTCCCTACCGCCCGTGAGCCTGCAGCCTCCAGCCGCCATCATGGCTGGGCAGCTCTCAGGGGCAGGCTCTCTTCGCCGTGGACCTCTTCCCTCCTGTCCTCTCAGTCCGTCACCCCACCAGCAACAACATTTCTCACCCTGAACCAGCTCCCCAGCTCCCATGCTCCTGCTCCCGGACCCCCCGTTCAGCTGTGGATCAACGTCTTGGTCCGGGAATGCTAAGCTGCGCTGCGGACCCTCCGTAGGTTTCTCATTCCCTCCCGTCTGCCACAGCTCCGCCGCTTCACCCTCTTTGAGCCCTCATAGATGCCTCCCTACTGGTTATGTCGGGCTCCTTGTGGTCCTTTCTGGTGTCCGAGGCCGTCTGCTGGTGTTCAGCTGGTTCTCTGTGGGAATTATTGCGTCCTTCGGTGCATTCCCAATGTATCTGTGGAGAGGGATGCATTCCACGTCCCTCTACTTCGCTGCCATCTTTTTCCCTCCTGTCTCTATTTTTTACAATTTTTTTCCTGTAATTGATATCTAGTCTCATGGCATTGTGGTCAGAGAAGATGCTTGATATGATTTCAATTTTCTTGAATTTACCGAGGTTTGATTTGTGACCCAAGATGTGATCTATCCTGGAAAATGTTCCGTGTGCACTTGACAAGAAAGTGTATTCTGTCGTTTTTGGATGGAATGTCCTATAAATATCAGTTAAGTCGAGATGGTCTAATGTGTCATTTAAAGCTTGTGTGTCCTTATTTATTTTCTGTTTGGATCCTCTGTCCATTGATGTAAGTGGGCTGTTCAAGTCTCCTCCTATTGTTGTGTTACTATCGATTTCCCCTTTTATGGCTGTTAGCATTTGCCTTATGTGTTGAGGTGCTTCTATATTGGAGGCATAGATATTTATAATTGTTATATCTTCTTCTTGGATGGATCCCTTGGTCATTATGGAGTGTCCTTCCTTGTCTCTTGTAATCATCTTTGCTTTAAAGTCTAATTTGTCTCACATGAGTACTGCTACTCTGGCTTTCTTTTGACTTCCATTTGCATGGAATAGCTTTTCCATCCCTTGGCTTTCAGTCTATATGTATCCCTTGGTCTGAAGTGGGTTTCTTGTAGGCAGCATATAGAAGGGTCTTGTTTTTGTATCCATTCAGCCAGTCTGTGTCTTTTGGTTGGAGCATTTAATCCATTTACATTTAAGGTGATTATTGACATGTGTCCTCTTATTACCATTTTCTAAATTGTTTTGCATTTGTTTTTGTAGGTGTTTTCCTTCTCTTGTGTTTCCTACTTAGAAAAGTTCCTTTAGCACTTGTTGTAAGGCTGGTTTGATGGTGCTGAATTCTCTTAACCTTTGCTTATCTGTAAATCTTTTGATTCCTCCATCGTATCTGAATGAGATTCTTGCTGGGTACAGTATTCATGGCTGTAGGTTTTTCTCTTTCAGGACTTTCAGTATATCCTGCCATTCCCTTCTGGCCTGCAGAGTTTCTGCAGAAAGGTCAGCTGTTATCCTTATGGGCTTTCCCTTATATGTTATTTGTTGCTTTTCTCTTGCTGCTTTTAATATTTTTTCTTTGTGTTTAATTGTTGTTAGTTTGATTAATATGTGCCTTGGTGTATTTCTCCTTGGGTTTATTCTGTATGGGACTCTGTGCTTCTTGGACTTGGTTAATTATTTCCTTTCCCATGTTGGGGAAGTTTTCCACTATACCCTCTTCAAATATTTTCTCAGACCCCTTCTTTTTTTTCTTCTTTTTCTTGGATGCCTGTGATTTGAATATTGGTGCACTTAATGTTGTCACGAAGGTCTCTGAGACTGTCTTCCATTCTTTTATTCTTTTTTCTCTTTCCTGCTCTGTGGCAGTTAATTCCCCCATTCTATCTTGCAACTCACTTATTCATTCTTCTGCCTCAGTTATTCTGCTGTTTATACAATCTAGAGTATTTTTAATTTTGGTTATTTTGTTGTCCATTACTGTTTGTTTGCTCTTTAGTTCTTCTGAGTCCCTATTAACTGTTTCTTGTATTTTCTGTATTTTGTTATTGAGATTTTGGATCATCTTGACTATCATTACTCTGAATTCTTTTTCAGGCAATTTTCCTATTTCCTCTTCATTTATTTGGTCTTGTGGGTTTTTTTCCTGCTCCTTTGCCTGCATGGTCTTTCTTTGTTTTCTCCTTTTGTCTAATTTATAGGATTTGCTGTCTTCTTTCCCTATGCTGCCTAGTAACAATTCCTCTTGTTTCTGCTCTCTGACCCCTGTGGTGGGGTTTGTCCAGTGTCTTGAGTAGGCTTCTTGGTGGGGGGGTCTGGTGTCTGCTTTCTGGTGTGTGGCTCTCTCTTTTCTCTCTGATGAGCAGGACCATGTCAGGAGGTGTGTTTTAGAGTATCTGTGAGGTTAATATAGCTGTAGGTATTCTGTGTGCTGATGGGTGGGTTTGTGTTCCTGTCTTTTTGTAGTTTGGTGTGAGGTGTCCAGCACTGGCAGTTGCAGACAGTCAGATGAAGCCAGTCTTTGACTCTGATACAGGGCTCTGTGAGAGTTCTCTGCAATTAATCTTCCCTGTGTCTGAGGACTCCCTAGTAGTCTAGCATCCTGGATTCAGTGCTCCCTCCCCAGAGCCTCCTACTTGACTTCTGATGGAGTAGTCCAGACTTCAGAGGTTTCTCATTCCAGCAATAAGGGGGTTTCAAGAAGACTGTCCAAGCCCCAGACTAATGGAAGAGTGTTGAGTCAAGCAAATACTAAGTCAAGGAAATACATGCATGTATAAGACACACAAATACTGAATCCAATAGAACATAAGTCACTGGAAAGAGATGACAGAAGAACCCCAGTACAGTATCAGACAATCAAAGAGAAAACCAACAGAAATTCAAAACCAAAAAAAACAAAAAAACAAAAAAACAAAAAAAACCATGCTCACAGAAACACAAATTCAGGAAGATTTTTAAAGCTAGTATCAAATATAATAAAGAGCAAGAGTACCACCAGACAGACTGAAGATTCTCAGAATAAAATCAGACAATTATACTTATAACTAAGATAAAGACAAAACCTAATAATAAAAACCAAAGCAGTGTGTCATCTGGAGAGTAAAGCAAGGAAACAGAGTAGATCATTAATATTGCTTATAAATATATTAAGATAAAATAAACTAAAAATGGATAGTAGACAGGACAACAGAAGAACATAGTGTGACTGGAAATATGAAACAAAAACAAAAAAAATAGAAATGTATAAAAGGTAGAGATGAAAAGAAGGTAGGAGAGATACAGTGAACACTACAAAAAACTTAGCTAGAAATAGAAATATATGAAAAGGCTAAAAATAAAAATAGAATAAAAAATAGAATAAAAATATGTTGTAAAACATGTAGATCCCTTAGGACTAAGATCATAATTGATAAAAAAAGCAAAACAAAACAAAAAACCAAAAAACTAAAACTGACCCCAGAATGGACCAAATCGGTAGAATTAATAATAATATTTCTGTTTCCTCAAGGTCTCAGCTATAAATGTCCTTCTACCCACCTTGAGTTTTTTGTATTACTCTGCGACCAGCAGAGCTTCCTTTATTGTTCATCTGTAAGTGCAGGTGTGTGGGGAGAGAGAGAGTACAATAGTGGCTCTGTCCCCTGGGATCGAGTGAGCAGTGGTGCCCTGCCTGGGTCGCAGTGGCTCGGGTGGCTTGGGCAGTGCCTGTTGTAGAGGGACACCAGCAACTCAGGCTGAGGGAGCGACTACAACTGTGGCTCCTCCCCCCACTACAACTCCACCAGAGCGCCCTGCCTGGGTCATGGCGGCTCAGTTGGCCATGGCAGTGCCTATTGTAGAGGGATGCCTGTAGCTCAGGTGTAAAGAGAATGCATCTAGAGCTGGGCCACTCTGTGGACTTTTGGCTCTCAGCTGCAGGCACTCTATGCCAGCCCGACCTGGGGGCCTTTGTTATCCCTGAGTGTGTTAGCCAGGCCCAGAGGGGTCCTTCCTTTGTCTGTGGCAGGTGCCGAGAGAAAGGCTACATCCACGGCTCCTCTCCCCTGCTTGTGAGTCAGCAGTATTGAGCCACTGCCATGGCCACCCAGCTTTCTGCTGTAGGCACTCTCCACTGAGGATTTCTTCCCTCCTGTCCTCTCAGTCCGTCTCCTCACTGCCAACAATGTTTCTCACCCTGAACCACTTCTCCAGTTCCAACATTCCTTCTCCCAGACCCCCTGTTCAGCTGTGAACCAATGTCTCAGACTGGGCACGCTGAGCCATGGTACAGACACTCTGTGTGTTTCTCACTCTTTCCTGTCTTCACCAGATCAGCCACTTCACCCTCTTTGAACAGTCCAAAATGTCTCCCTTCTGACCGAGGGAAATTCCCCATTGGAGAAGGGGTTTCCCTGTCAGATAAGGGATGTTTCCCCGAATTCAGCAATCTCCCCTCTGGTTCAGATCCCCCTGCCCCAGGGTGTAGGACCTGCCCCTTTCCTTTCTTCTCCTCTTCTTTCTCCTTTTTTTGTTTTCCTTCTGTCCTACCCAATTATGTCAGGATCTTCGCAGTCCTTTCTGGTGTCCAAGGTCATTTGCTGGTGTCAAGCTGGTTCTCTGTGGGAATTATTGCATCTTTTGGTGTATTCCTGATGCATCTGTGGAGAGGGATGCATTCCATGTCCTACTTTGCCACCATCTTTCTTCTTCAAGAGTTGTTTTAAAGTCTCAGTAAGATGACAGATTTGAAAATGCTTTAACAAAGGAGAAGACACCATGTAGATGCCTTGCCATGTTATTTTTTTTTTTTTTTTTTTTTTTTGGCACACAGGCTTAGTTGTTCCGCGGCATGTGGGATCTTCCTGGAGCTGGGATCGAACCTGTGACCTCTGCATTGGCAGGCGGATTCTTAACCACTGCGCCACCTAGGAAGCCCAGCCATGTTATTTTTATTGTTAACATTTTTTGCATTTTTATTTTTGTAATCATTTTTAAAATTGAAGTATAGTTGGTTTACAATGTGCTAGTTTCAGGTGTACAGCAAGGTGATTCAGTTATATGTATATATACATATATATTCTTTTTCAGATTCTTTTGCATTATAGGTTATTACAAGATATTGAATATAGTTCCCTGTACTATACAGTAGCTCCTTATTGTTTATTTTATATGTAGTAGTGTGTATATGTTAACTTTTTTGGGGGGGGGCTGTGCCCCTTAGCCTGAGGGATCTTAGTTCCGGACCAGGGATTGAACCCATGCCCCCTACATTGGAAGCATGTAGTCTTAATGACTGGACTGCAGGTAAGTCCCTAACATTTATTTTTAAGACCACTAGCTAGTCAGTTTCAGCTTTAGGATTTTTAGATCAATGACCCCCCTCCTTTAAACTTGGCTAAGGAATTTCAAACTCTCTTTAAAAATTTGTGTTCTTTGTTTGAAATAGAAGGACAGAGGGCCATGCTGAGTTTCTAAATTATGAAGAAAGAAAAACAATATGGTGGTCCATCCCAAGAGGAATACAAACTTATCTCACCTGTCAGCTTTAGGAGCAGAGCTTAAAGCAACAGAGAGCAGCTGGAGGAACCCACCCATGAACAGAGCAGCTTTTGTAAACTATTGCTTCGCTTGCAGTAGGAAACTTTTCCTACCTTTTACTTCATGAGTCCTTTTAATACTCTGTAGACTCCCAACCTACTGAGGCTGATAAAGCCTCAGAATTTCTCCTGGAAGCCCACTTTTCTCTGCTCCCACCCACAAGACCATTAAGTGCCATGAGCCATAGCTTGATGAAGGGAGGCAGACAGCAGAGCAGTGGGACACCTCTCACCAGGGAAGGAACTGTGGCCCCTGTACTTCTGTCAAAAGCAATCTATTCAGGTGATTTGGTCTGAATTTGAAGGTAAAAGAAAGTTTTAAAGAGGCAAAAATCAAGAGGGAGAGAGCGGCCCACAGGCATAGAGTTATGGTGGTTCTTGACCAGTGAGAAGGGTGAGCTGGGGCTTTTGCCTCAGTGTAGAGGTCCCCTCATCCAACCTGCCTTTCTTACCCTCCTCCTCCTCTCCTGTGACTTGTCAGCTTCTCCTTTATCGTGATTGCCTCTAAAGTAAATGTTGATGTTGGTAGTGCTTAGCAGAGCTCAAGCCCATTTAAGAAGCCATTGACAGTGAAATCATACTATCTCGATTTCACTTTACAGGAAGAAAAGATTGGGTTCAAGCCCAGGAACCATATTGATAGGATCCTTTATGGAACAGCTTACATCATTCAAGATGGTTTATGTACAGTGGGCTAAAGTCTGTTTGGAGAGTGAAGCAACTAAGTGGCTATGTCACACTCTCTTTGACAGGGCAGAAGCATGAACTAACTTTGTATTTATTTATTGTTTGAATTCATTCATTTATTGTAAGAACAAAGGTCTCTCCTTAAGCAAAGGCATAGAGAGGACTAACCTACTCTGATTTTTGCCCTCAAATTCTACCTATTTTCTTCCTATTCCTTTTCCTGTTCCTAGTCCCCTTACTTTGTCCCAAATGTCCACCCCTCAAGTGGCCCTAGGCTGTTTCCATTCTGCTCAGGCTCCTTCCCGCTGTGATACTTCCCTGGATTCTGCCTGTCTCAGCTGCCCCCAGCATACCATGCCTCACCACCAGACCCTGAGCCTAACGGTGACAATTTCCAGGTGGTTCTTTCCCCCAGGCCAGCACCTCTTCCTATTGCCCATATTTCTGTGGATGTTTCCAACACCTGGTCACCAAGGCTCTCACCACAACATCCCTTTTGAATCATCTCTCTGCTCTCCACAACCCATTGGTTACTGAGCTCGATAGTGCCCCTCTCCTTGGGCCCAGAGGGTCCCCTGTCCTTAGGACCCTCCATTCCACTCTGAACCACCACTGTTCTCAGAGCTTATTATCATCTGTGATGGTTTACAGGCGTATCTCAGAGATATTATGGATTCAGTTCCAGACCACTGTAATAAAGCAAATATTACAATAAAACAAGTTACACAAATTTTTTGGTTTCCCAGTGCATGTAAAAGTTATATTTACACTATACTATAGTCTATCAGGTGTACAATAGCATGATGTCTAAAAAACATGTACCTACCAATTTTAAAACAATTTATTACAGAAAACAACCACAACAAAAAACAACCTAACCATCATCTGAGCCTTCAGAGAGTCTTAATCTTTTTGCTGGTGGAAAGTCTTGCCTCAATGTTGATAGCTGCTCACTGATCAGGGTGGTGGTTGCTGAAGGTTGGGGTGACTGTGGCAATTTCTTGAAATAAGACAACAGTGAAGTCTGCTGCATTGATAGACTCTTCCTTTCATGAATGATGTCTCTGTAGCGTGCACTGCTGTTTGATAGCATTATACCCACAGTCAGACTTCTTTCAAAACTGGAGTCAGTCCTGTCAAATCCTGCTGCTGCTTAATCAACTTAGTTTATGTAAAGTTCTAAATTCTTTGTTGTCATTTCAACAACCTTCATAGCATCTTCACCGGGGGTAGATTCCCTATTAAGAAAGCACTTTCTATTTCCGGCGGGACTGCGACTCCCCGCCCCCAGGCGTGTGCAGCGTCGCCGCCCGGTGCAGACCTTCGGGAAGGAGCCCCTCCTCCGCAGGTGCAGGCCTGGTGTGATCTTCTGTTTGGACGGAGTGAAAGAGACCATGCAGAAGGACTCCGGCCCTCTAGTGCCTTTACATTGGCTTGGCTTTGGCTATGCAGCACTGGTTGCTTCCGGTGGGATCACTGGCTATGTAAAAGCAGGCAGTGTCCCGTCCCTGGCCCCTGGGCTCCTCTTTGGTGGATTAGCAGGCCTGGGTGCCTATCAGCTGTCTCAGGATCCAAGGAACATTTGGGTTTTCTTAGTTACATCTGGAACTCTGGCTGGCATTATGGGAATGAGATTCTACCACTCTGGAAAATTTATGCCTGCAGGCTTAATTGCGGGTGCCAGTTTGCTGATGGCCGCCAAACTTGGAATTAGTGCGTTGAGTAAACCCCATCAGTAGTAGTCATGGCCCAGCTTGGACTCATGAAGAATTTTTAAATTTCCACTATTTTTAACATATTAAAATAAATAAGTACAGCATTTTCACATATTCTGACATTTTACTTAAAATAAAAGCAAAAAAACCAACACTGAACTTTGCAGAGAAAAAAATCAGTCATTATCTTTACAACCCTGAAGAGGTGGGTAGAATGTAACATAAGAGCTTCTTCCTGCAGTTTGATTCCTGTATGTTGGTGTTATCTGTTCTCTCTGAATGTATAGGTAAAATCTCCAGGAATAAAATGTAAGGTGTCACCATTGGGGCCCCCAAAACCCCATGCTCTACTCAGAGGAACAGTGTGAAAAAGATCTCTTAACGAGATTTAGGCTATCTGTTCTTTTGTTTATCTTGGAGCACAGACCTACTTTGAAATTACGTTAAATCAAGTAAAATAAAGTTTACTGTAAATAAAAAAAAAAAAGAAAGAAAGCACTTTCTTTGCTCATTCATAAGAAGCAACTTCTCATCCGTTCATGTTTTATCATGAGATTGAAGCAATTCAGTCACATCTTTAGGCTCCGCTTCTCATTCCAGTTCTCTTGCTATTTCTACCACATCTGCACTTACTTTCTCCACTGAAGTCTTGAACCTCTCAAAGTCATCCATGAGGGTTGAAATCAACTTCTAAACTCCTGTTAATGTTGCTATTTTGACCTCTTCCCATGAGTCATGAATGTTCTTAATGGCATCTAGAAACTTGAATCCTTTCCAGAAGGTTTTCAATTTACTTTGCTAAAATCCCTCCGAGGAATCACTATCTATGGCAGTTATAGCCTTTAAAAATGTATTTCTTGAAGAATAAGTTGAAATTACTCCTTGATCCATGGACTACAGGATGGATGCACTGTTAACAGGTATGAAAACAGCATTAATTTAATTGTACATCTCCATCAAAGCTCTTGGTGAGGAGGTGCCTTGTGAAAGATCAGTAATATTTTGAAAGAAATCTTTCTTTCTGAACAGTGATTCTCAACAGTGGGCTGAAAATATACAGTAAATCATGTTATAAACAGATGTGCTCTCACCTAGGCTTTGTTACAGAGCACAGGCAGAGTAGATTTAGCATAATTCTTAAAGGTCTTTGGATTTTATGAATGGTAAATTGAGCATTGGCTTCAGGCTAAAGTCACCAGCTGCATCAGCCCCTAACAAGAGAGTCAGCCTGTCCTTTGAAGCTTTGAAGCCAGGCATTGACTTCTCCTCTGTATCTATGAGTCCTAGATGACATCTCTTTCCAATATAAGACTGAACTTGAAAATCTGCCATTTTCTATAGCCAGCTTCATTAATTACCTTAGCTAGATCTTCTGGGTAACTTGCTCCAGCTTCTATGTTAAAACTTTGCTGCTTCTCCTTGCACTTTTATGTTATGGAGATGGCTTCTTTCCTTAAACCTCATGAACCAACCTCTGCTAGCTTCAGACTTCTCTTCTGCATCTTCCACTCCTCTCTCAGCCTTTATAAAATTGAAGCGAGCTAGGGTCTTGCTCTGGATTAGGCTTTGGCTTAAAGAAGTGTGGCAGCTTTGATCTGCTATCCAGACCACTAACACGTTCTCCATATCTGCAAGAAGGCTGTTTTAGTTTCTTATCATTCATGTCTTCACTGGAGTGGTACTTTTAATTTCCCCCTTGCATCCACAATTTGGCTACTTGGTGCAAAAGGCCTAGATTTCAGCCTGTCTCAGCTTTTGACATGCCTTCTTCACTAAACTTAATCATTTCTAGTTTTTGATTTAAAGTGAGAGACTCTTCCTTTCACTTGAACAACTAGAGACCATTGTAGGGTTATTAATTGGCCTAATTTCAATATTGTGTCTCAGGGAATAGGGAGGCCGGAGGAGAGGGAGAGAGAGAGATGGGGGAACAGCCAGTCGGTGGAGTAGCCAGAACACACACATTTATTAAGTTCACTCTTATACGGCCGCAGTTCATGGCACCCCAAAACAACTGCAATAGTAATATCAAAGATCACTGATTACAGATTACCATAACAAATATAATAACAATGAAAAAGTTTGAAATATTGGGGAAATTTTTAAAACATTAGATAGAGACACAAAGTAAAAAAACGCTATTGGAAAAATGATGCCGATAGACTTGCTCAATACAGAGTTGCCACAAACCTTCAATTTGTAAAAAAGGCAGTATCTGCAAAATGAAATAAAGCAAAATGCAATAAAATGAGGCATGACTGTAGTGTAGCCTCATTTTCCTTTTAAATGTAGTCTGCATATGGCCCCAATTCCCTGGGCCTGAGGGGGTCTTTAATGGCTCCCATTGCCTCATAAAGAGAGTCTTTTCTTCTTTACCTGTCAGCAAGACTCCATGATCTGGCCCCAACTCACATTTCCAGCCTTGCGTCCTGCTTGCCTCTCGGTGTACATCTTTGGTATTAAATTATACTATTCCCCATGATGAGATCCAAACCAGTCTCATCTCCATGCTTCTCCTGAAGCCACTCCCGCTGTCTAGACTATAGAATAGAGGCCTCCAGTATCCATTGCCGTCACTAAAGGCCCAGCTCAAATGCTTTCTGCCATGCTACCTTCCCCAATCAGCACAGCTGGAAGCGAGCACCTTCAGCTCTGCTCCCTAGAATTTTATTTGCACCATTCACGTAACTCATTGCTTATTTTATGAACCATTTAGGAAGAAGTGTGGAACTAGTAGAAGGGCCACACAGATTGAGGTTCAAATCCTTTCTATCACTTCTTAGGTGTGGGAAATTTGGAAAATTCCTTAATCTTAGTTTCCTAATTTGTAAAAATGGGATACAAATGCTTACTTTTCAAGGCAGTTCTTATCATTAAACAAAATATATGTAGGGACTTCCCTGGTGGTGCAGTGGTTAAGAATCAGCCTGCCAACACAGGGGACATGGATTCGAGCTCTGGTCCGTGAAGATCCCACATGCCACGGAGCAACTAAACCCATGCGCCACAACTACTGAGCCTGCGCTCTAGAGCCCTCGAACCACAACTACTGATCTCACACACCGCAACTACTGAAGCCCGCATACCTAGAGGCCATGCACCATAACGAAGGGTAGCCTCGCTCACTACAACTAGAGAAAGCCCGTGTGAAGCAACGAAAACCCAACACAGCCAAAAATAAAAATAAATAATTAAATTAAATATATATATGTAAAAACTCAAGTGCTCAGTAAGCACTCCACAAAAGATAATTGTCATTATAGAATATTGCACATGTGCCTTACCTCCCCTGTTTGACTTAATGATCCTTAAGACCACCAGCCAAACAATGCCGATTCCCATATCATACCTAAAATCTGGCACTGTGAGCAGGGTGAGCCTGAGGGAGGACAAGAAACATGTGGCAAATCACCCTAATGGCCCTAGCTGAGAGCCAGGAAGTGTCAGCCAGTTGACTGCCAGCTGACCATGGAAGCAGGTGTCAGCCCAGCCAAGACCAGCAAAAGGAGTGCCCAGCTCATCCTAGCCCAAATTGCTGATCTACAGAATTTCAAACTAAATTCATTGTTGTTGCTGGGTTGGTTTTTTTTTAATTTAAATTTTTTAAATTGTGGTAGAAAACACATATTGTAATAGTTACCCTCCTAACCATTTTTAAGGGTCCAGTTCAGTAGTGTTTACTATGATCACATTGTTGTGCGGCAGCTCTCTAGAACTTTTTCATCATCCCAAGCTGAAACTCTATACCCACTGAACTACAACTCCCCATTTCTCCCTCCCCACAGCGCACAGTAAGCTCCATCCACTTTCTGTGTCCATGCTTTTGACTACTCTAGATACCTCCTGTGAGTGGAATCATATAGTATTTGTCTTTTTTGTGACAGGTTTATTTTACTCAGCAAAGTTCATCCATAGTGTCACATGTAAAATTGTCCCTATATAAGCCACTCTATTTGGGAGAGGTTTATGATGCAGCAAAAGTTAACTGATATGAAAAGGGTAGTCTCAAAGGGTCTGATTCATTAAGTCTGGGGTGAAAGACTTGAAATCTGGTGAAAATATTGGTTTAGATATTAATTGGAGGAAATAGCAAGAGAAAAGACTTCAGAGACAAACCACAAGCCACACAAGAGCCTTAGGGACCAAGATGAGTCCTGTGAGATTTATTCTCTAGTTCAGTATTCCTTAAAATGCCCTTCAGAATTGTGTCAATGAGTGTTCTATTCATGATAAAAGGAGTTCTTTGGTTGAAGATGTTGGGGAAATGCTGCATCTAAGAAACATCTCTTGCAAAATCACAATTCTCATGGTATTGAAAGCCCCAAGAAGTTCTCTATGCTTAACCTAGCATTTCTCAAATACGTTTAATTCATGAAATTTCTTCCCAAGTTTTCCATATTACTGTCCTACAGAACACACCAAGAAGGGGATATCATAGACAGTGTTTCCCAAATTATTAAACTATGGAATCTTTTTGTCATGTATATTTATTGATATTTATAGTTTATGTATAGTTTAAAATAGAATATCGTTTAAGTAACATTTCAGCTCTGTTAAGTAGAAATGTATAACTAAAATTTTTAACAGCCACATTTAGAAAGCAGGTGAAGTGAATTTAATAATATTTTATTTAATCTAATTTATAATATTTTATTATGTGACTATTCCACTCATTTATATAATTGATATAAAAGTTATTCAGATAGTTTACTTTTTTTCCCTTTAGTGAGTCTTCAAAAGCTGGTGTGTATTTCACACTTAACATTTCAATTTGGATGAGCCACATTTCAAGTGCTCAGTAGCCACCTGTGACTAGTGGCTACTGTTTTGGACAGCTCAGCTCTAGAGAGCCTAGCAGAGAGCTCAGATTTGGCTCTTATGTTATAGGCTCCCCTAGGTTTGCTTTGATTGATTGCATTTTGGACTTAACGCCCTCTCTTTCTTTTGAGGGTTGCTGTGGGGAGCATCCACTAATAAAATAGGCCTTGTGTTTCCTGGGAGGATGTTCATCCTCATATTATACAGTGTTCTCTATGAAAATCCTGAGGAGAAATCTATTTCTGCTCTTAGAATCTAAAATAGTTGGACTTGTTGGTTTGCTCTGATCTTCTGGACATTATATAACTAATGTAACTAATTTCTTTTCCTATTTTTTACTGGCTACTAGAAATGTAGAATCAAATTTGTGGCCCACACATAGTATGAATATAGGATACATTTCCCCAAATGTTTTGTTTATTATCAGCTTGCAAAACACTTGTGTTATTCAGAACACATTTTGCAAAATGCTGCAGCTGATGAAACAGTCACCTGTCAGATCCAAATGATAACTCTGATAGTGATGTTTAAAAAAAAAAGGTGATGAAGTGAGGAACTAGACATAGCAGGACAAGAGTGGAGCAGGTGTCAATGCGCAGGAATAACCGGCAAGGTCTGGGCACCTGGTCCCATAGACTTGCCTGCTTCCCATCTGGGCTCTCAGAGCTTCTAGCCAGGAGATTTTAAAGACCCAGGGCGTGGTCCACCTGCTCCTTGTTGCCGGGGCTGGTGGTGACCGCCCATCGGCTGGTGGGAAGGGAACTCCAGCAGCCAGCGCCAAGCGGCCTTAGGGGTCCAGGCGGCCTGCTCCTGAGAGGGTCCACACTTGCCTGGTGATTTTTCCTGGGTAGGACCCAGGACCGGATGCTCCCTCCAGCCAAGAATCCAGCCTTGGATTCTGGTCTTGACAGGTCAAGCCAATTCAGCACACCCCTACAGAGGTTTTGAAAAAAAAAATTGACAAACTGTAGCAATGGATCACCCAGCCTGTGGGTGTGGATGAAGGGCGCAGGTAGCTGCGAGGATTGCAGGAAGTGTAGGTCACTGACACCTCCAAGGCGTTGTCGCTTGACCTACAATTGTCTCCTTCCAGGAACAGGGGTGGGGATTTCCTCATTGGGCTCACACCACCCTGTCGCGTTCCGTCCAGTCCAGCCGTGACAGCACACCGGCTCTCTTCATCACCCTAAGCGATTTTGGCTCCTCTGCCCTGCGCTCGACATCCCTCGCGAGGGGGTGGGGAGTGGGGCCGAACTTGCGAGGCCGCGAGAGGGGAGGGGTAGAGGATGTGGGGAAAGGACGCGGGTAGAAGAGGGGAGGGAGCGCCGAGGTGCCAGCAAGTGCGCTCGTCGGGCAAGCGGCTTGGAGGCGCTCTAGCTGGGATCCAGTGCCCCTGGGGGAGGGAAAAGAGGGACAGTCACTGTCGCGGCCCCGCGCGCGGAGCGGATCATTCCGGGCGAGCGATGCGGGTGCAGGTGGTTCCCGGCGAGATGGCTCAAAGACCGCCCCGCCGGGGCCGGGGGTTGGGTCACTACCTGCCAGCGTACTCCAACCACCCGGCTCCCCCTTCGAGGTCCCTGCCCCTCCGGGAGGGCGATCAGACACTCAGGCAGCAGAATGACCCAGGGTCCTGGATGGGGTATGCTGAAGTCAGAGGAGGGGGTCCTAGACCACTGGTACTGCCTCCTGACCCGCTCGACTTCGCTTTCCCCTCAGTTCTGAGTTTGATCTTCAAAGACTGGAGCCTGGGCTGGGAATGAGGAGTGGCCTCTGGGTGTGGCTGGGCCAAAGGGCAGCACGGAGTGTGGGTTAAGATCATGGACACGGAGGCCACCCTACCAGCTTTGAAATGCATTTTCCAGCCCTTTGACCTTAGGCAAGTCTCTCGGCCTCTCTTGTGCTGGTTTCCTGTAAAGTGGGAATAATCACCATGACTACCGCAGGGGGATAAAGATATGAAAATCCAGTGAGCTGATGTTTATTAAGAGTGCTGAGGACAGGGCCTATTCATAGAGTGCTATATAAATGTTGGTTACATAAATAAAGCAGCAGGAAGGAACTTGGAGCCAGGACGAGGGGAATACCGAGGGTGACTTCCTTCTTGGTAGAGCCAGGGCAATGAGATAAGAAGCCAAGAGGGTGTGTGGACTCTCAGGATAAAGACAGCAATCCAGTCACATGTTCAAAAGGCTAAAGTGCAAGCCACGGGATCACAGGGGGGTGGGGAAACCCTGGGCCAGAGATGCTGTAATGGCTCTGAAGTATGTCACATCCCCAAGAAATTAAGTTCAAGTTTTCTCTTTGTAGTTAGTTTACAAAATGGCTGGCTCAGCACTTTGTGCAAATCTACAGTCTTCTTTTCTGTGGATTTATGAGCACATTCAGTATATAATGGAATATCCGATTAACAATTCTGTGTCCTTTCACATAGTTTATCATCCAAACCCAGACACGTTTGAGAGTGAAAGGGGCATTAGAAATATTTGAAATGCAACTTTTGAAATGTTTATTTTTGATTGGTGTTTTGTTATACAAATGGACTTACCAAATAGTTCTGTTAAAATTTTTTTCAAAAATTTATTTTTCTAAAAAGTAGATCTATATATGCACAGTAAATAAAAATCTAAAATTCTGAATAAGTATTCCTTCTACATATTCACAAACTTCAATCAATTTCTTAGCCATATTTCTAGTAAGGTGTCCCTGGCATTTTTTCTGAAGAATAAAGTTTTTTCAATATGGTTTTATTATTTTTAATTGTTTTATTATGTTGCCTGAAATCTTCTTCAAAATTGATTTTCATGGTTAATCATTTCAAAGATGCTGATACTGTTGGTGTTAGTTTGCTAGGGCTGCCATAACAAAATGTCACAGACTAGGTGGCTTAAACAACAGAAATTTATTTCCTCATAGTTCTAGAGGCTGGAAGTCTGAGGTCAAGGTGTCTGCTGGGTTGGCTTCTTCTGAGGTCTCTCTCTTTGGCTTGTTGATGCCCATCTTCTACATGTGTCTTCACATGGTCTTCCCTCTGTGTGTGTGTGTCTGTGTGTCTGTCTGTCTGTGACCTAATCTTCTCTTCTTATAAGGACACCAGTCATACTGGATTAGGGGCCACCCTAATGACCTCATTTTACCTCAAATACCTCCTTAAAGGCCCTCTCTCCAAATAGTCACATTCTGATGTAGTCAGTGTTAGCACTTGAACATGTGCACTTTAGAAGGACACAATTCAGTCCATAATACTTCTATTAATTTTTCTTTGTAGGCCAGAAAATGTTTAATTGAGAAAAACTCTCTCTACAGATACTCAGAGGAAATTCTACTAGATGGAGAATATTCTCAATTCTACTTTTTTCTATTAAAATGTTTAAATATTGTAACTCAAATATTTTCACAGATGCTTTTTGCTTCCATCCAGAGAAGCTTTCTTCAACAAACATCTTCATGAATCCTTTGAATGTTTCCCCAAAGTTAGATGCTGCAAGATTGTATGCCTCTTCAGTTTCTTTCTAATCTAATAGAGCAATAAATATGTCCAATTAAAAATCATAGCTAAAAATAGCAGCTTTATCAAAATAATTTTCCTACAAATTGAAATACTTCAAAATGCAATTTTTAAATTTCAAAATTGTATGTCATATAGCAGTTGAGCACTTATTTAATTTGTTCATTTCTTATTTAATTTGTTCAATGCCTCTTTCAGAGTCTTCCTATTTGCAAAATTCTCTTTTTAATAATATTAACTTATTAAAACATCAAAAGTTAAAGTGTTTTAGAGCTTCTTCATTGAATACTTTGATAAAATATTTATAACTGATTTGGAATGAAATGCAACCCAACCATAGAAGATATGTAAAAAAAATTTTTTTAAAGTTTAATGCTACTGTGGAATATTTTGAATTAATTAAGAAGTAATTCTTCAATGGTCCAAACATTTTTAAAATCCAACAGACAATAGGCAGCAAAGAGAGGAAGCTTGTACCGATCGATATTTTCTTGTACTCAGTGTCAGCATTGTCCAAAAATTGTAGATCAGTTACTCTATGAATATAAAAATATTTGAAAATTTTACAACTTTTATTTTGAATGATAGAATGTCACATTTTTAACACATTAATGAGTGATTTATGGCCTACAACTAATTCCTAGGACATTTCCTCTCCATAGGTTTTTTAATTCAGAAAGAATTTTTTTTTACATAATAGTGTGTCCCATTGATATTTCAATTCATCATCACAACTATTATTACCACAAAAATAATTTTTGATATTGAAGTTTTTAGCTGAATTTACAATAACATTTACAATAATGTCATGTTTCACCTTTGATGAAATGAACCACCAAAATCTTTACTTTGATTTCATGAACTGGTTGAAAAAAATTCAAATGTTACTAGAACTAACTTATCTGATTTTCTATTTAAAGCATATGATGACATCAATATAAATTTGGTATTACTTAAAAGCTTGTGAATTTATTCTACAAACAGAACTTCACTTTTATAAATGTGCACACACACACAGATTAGAAAGAGAGAGAAATGAATTTGGCACATCTCTTCTTAAATCTACCTAAATGAAATTTTATGCTTCACCAAGTGATATAAAACACCTTTGGCAACTACCTTTGTTAAATCATCATTTTAGGTAAAATTCTCTTAAAATAATTAGTAATTTAGACACAGATGCTGAGGCTTGCTCAACAGATTTGTGTCCTCTGGTTTTCATGCAATACCCAATAGCCCCATGGCAGATAGTGGATGACAACTAATATCTTACACAAGTCATACATTCCTTTCAACTTTCTCGGAAAATGGATATGCAGTTCTTAATTTTTCACTATACTGTCACTTTAATTGTATATAGCTTATTGATGACAAAAGCATTTACTTGAAAAATAGAAAGTGTTGTCAGACAATAAAATAAGTGGTTGTAGATTTATGCCACACAATAAATGAGAAACCCTGTAGCAAGAGCATTCAGACCACTCTCTATAAGGGCAATGGTCCCACTGCTTGATTTCTCTTTCCCTGTTCATATTCCATGTAATTCTGACCTATATTTCCCCACATTTCCCACTGATCCCCCCATTGGTGGCCTGATGACTTTGTGCGTCTTGCAGGCCATGGTTCAGCCCATAGCACAGTGGGTGGCCCACCAAGGAACAGCAGTATCAATACCTCCACCACCAGCCCTGCAGACCAAGAGAAGATAGCTGTCCATAGCCACTTCCATCCAAGCACAGGTCTGTTTCTCAGTGAGCACCTGCAGGCAGTTGCAAGAGGCTACAATTTAAGCTTTGTCAGAAAAGAACCAGGAAAAGAGAGATGGGTTATCATCAGTGAACATTTAGATTTAATCATGTGTTAAAGTAAGAACGCTGTGCACAGACCATGGCAGAAATTGGAAGTAGCATAAAGTGGAGGTGTGTCAAATCCATTCCAGATAACTCTGGTACAGCTAGACAAAAAAAACTTTTAATAAAATTTTTAAATTAGTAAAATTGCTAAATGAATGGGCAGCTGGGACAATAGTTAACAACCAGGCAAACTAAGAGGGGTAGAAACCCTGCTCATATTCCAGCTGATGAGATGGGAGGGAGAGAAATTAACTTCTGCTTGTTGATTGTATGGGTTTTGCCAAAAGAACATAGTCCTCAGAACCAACCCTCCCTGACCCCCTAAACAGGCTGCTTAGCGTGGAAGCACTTCCTTGTTTGGTGAGCTGCACTCTTCCTCAGCTTCTTCAGAGCAGGGGCCGTGCTGTCCTAGAGATGGTAGGAGTGAGACCTCCCACCCCTGCTCTAATGTGTCTTTTCTTTTCATTTTCTTGGTGCCTACCCTGAGGGAATTGAGGGGACATTCAGGTGCGGTGTGACAATAATGATGACAATGGACTAATAGTTGTTTAAGTGAGCCAGTTTTGCAATTGTGCTGATGGCCTTTGTTTGTAGCCTCACAGGTGTGGAAGTGGAGTGTGTGGACCATCCTGCAGGTGGCCATCATACTCTGTCTTCAAATAAGTATGGTTTGCTTGGGTTGTTTAGCCCTGGAGTTGGGAGGTGCATAAACCTGGTAAAGGAAGAGTTCCTGAAGGAGGTGAGGCAGTAAATTAAGTGTTCTGAATCCAACTACTTTTCTAGGTCCTTCTGCAAGACACTTTGGAGGCATATTTGTGGGAAAGAACAAAATGAGAGATCAAATCCCCCTTGATTGCCCTTGCCCCCTAGAGCCTCCCATTTCCTCTCCCCTTCTGCCTCAGGGGGAGCCCAGAGCACCAGAACGTCCCACAGAAATGCTCAGAGAGGTTCCAACCACTACCCCTCCTTGTCTCCCAGCCCCAACCTCTGGAGACCTCTGGGAAGCAAGAAGGTAAGGCTTCTCTTTTACACACAGGGGAGTATCATGCAGAATGAGAACTCAAAGTAGACAACTTGGCATTCTGAGGCAAAACTTCCATTTAATCATCCTTCTGTCCTACAGTCCCCAATGGACCCCACAAATGGATGGCTTAAGCCCAGTTACAGCAAGAGCAGCTGATGTCAAAGACCAGGACTGTCTGACAAGCCTCCTCACAGGTATGTCCGTCCATGCAGCTGCAGAAGGTGAGCTTGCTGGTTGGGCTGGGATAGAGACCATCAGACTTTCCAGCACAGAATCCACTCTCGCTAGCGCTACTGCTCCTGGAGCTGCAGTGCTGGTAGGGGAGCCCATGGTAGAAGTGGGCACTTTTCAACGTGAGAGAGCAAGAAAAGGCCCCATAGGTTCTGGGGTGGACCTTTCGCAGCATGAATGTTGTGTCTGTAGTGTCACTGGGGGTTCTTCATCTTATCTGAACCAGTGGTTAAATGCTGTGGGCCTGAATCAGTGATGCCCAAGTTCACAGCCCAGCTCTGCCATGAGCTGTGTGACCACAAACAAGTCATTAACTTCTCTGAGCCTCAATTTCTTCCCTTTAATGATGGGATACTAGTACTATCTCTTAGAATTATTATGTAAAGCATTTTCCAATATGCATGTTATATAAAATAGTGCTACATACTTACTAGTTTTGTTTTTATTTTATTTTTAAGAGAAAAATAACATTTATTTGTCACCTAAATGCTTTCCCAAATACTATGTTCCATAACCCCCCAAAAGCCTACAAAGTGGAGGAATTTTAAAGATCATTGTATTCATGTCAGCTAAGGTGAAAACTGAGATACAAAACCAGTTCTACCTTGAGTTCAGAGTCTGTGCTATGCCTACTACACTGATGTCTTTCTCTTTTAAACCACTTTATTAGGTATGATTGACACACAAAAAGTTTACATACAACTTGATGGGTTTGGAGTTAAGTACATATTGTGATCACCGCAATCAATGCCCTAAACATATCCATCACCTCCAAAAGTCTCCTCCTGTCCTCTTTATTTATTATTATCTTTTTTTTTTTTTTTTTTTTTTTTTTTTTTTTTTTATTTTATCATTTTATTCAAATCTTTGAGAGAAAAGGGACCTATTATTAATCACATTTTTTTTTTTTTTTTTTTTTTTTTTTCCCTCCCTTCCTTGACGCCCCCCCCCTCGAGTCCCCCCCACCCTCCCTGCCCCAGTCCTCTAAGGCATCTTCCATCCTTGAGTTGGGCTCCCTTTGTTATACAACAACTTCCCACTGACTATTTTACAGTTGGTAGTATATATATGTCTGTGCTACTCTCTTGCTTCTTCTCAGTTTCCCCTTCACCCCCCGCCCCCTCCCATACCTCGAGTTCTCCAGTCCATTCTCTGTATCTGCGTCCTTGTTCTTGTCACTGAGTTCATCAGTACCATTTTTAGATTCCGTATATGTGAGTTAGCATACAATATTTGTCCTTCTCTTTCTGACTAACTTCACTATGTATGACAGATTGTAGTTCTATCCACCTCATTACATATAGCTCCATCTCATCCCTTTTTATAGCTGAGTAATATTCCATTGTATATATATGCCACATCTTCTGTATCCATTCATTTGTTGATGGGCATTTAGGTTGCTTCCATGTCCTGGCTATTGTAAAGAGTGCTGCAATAAACATTATGGTACAAGTTTCTTTTGGGATTATGGTTTTCTTTGGGTATATGCCCAGGAGTGGGATTACTGGATCATATGGTAGTTCTATGTGTAGTTTTTTAAGGAACCTCCAAATTGTTTTCCATAGTGGCTGTACCAACTTACAGTCCCACCAACAGTGCAGGAGAGTTCCCTTTTCTCCACACCCTCTCCAACATTTGTGGTTTCCAGACTTTGTGATGATGGCCATTCTGATTGGTGTGAGGTGATACCTCATTGTGGCTTTGACTTGCATTTCTCTGATGATGAGTGATGTTGAGCATCTTTTCATGTGTTTGTTGGCCATCTGTATGTCTTCTTTGGAGAAATGTCTATTTAGGTCTTCTGCCCATTTGTGGATTGGGTTATTTGCTTTTTTGGTATGAAGCTGAATGAGCTGCTTGTATATTTTGGAAGTTAATCCTTTGTCCGTTGTTTCATAGGCAATTATTTTTTCCCATTCTGAGGGTTGCCTTTTAGTCTTGTTTATGGTTTCTTTTGCTGTGCAAAAGCTTTTAAGTTTCATGAGGTCCCATTCGTTTATTCTTGATTTTATTTCCATGATTCTAGGAGGTGGGTCAAAAAGGATGTTGCTTTGATGTATGTCAAAGAGTGTTCTGCCTATGTTTTCCTCTAGGAGTTTGATAGTGTCTGGCCTTACATGGAGGTCTTTAATCCATTTGGAGTTTATTTTTGTGTATGGTGTTAGGAAGTGTTCTAATTTCATTCTTTTACATGTTGCTGTCCAATTTTCCCAGCACCACTTATTGAAGAGGCTGTCTTTTTTCCATTGTATACTCGTGCCTCCTTTGTCAAAGATAAGGTGCCCATATGTGTTTGGGCTTACTTCTGAGTTCTCTATTCTATTCCATTGATCTTCCTTTCTATTTTTGTGCCAGTACCATACTGTCTTGATCACTATGGCCTTGTAGTATAGTTTGAAGTCAGGAAGCCTGATTCCACCTACTCCATTTTTCCTTCTCAAGATTGCTTTGGCTATCCGGGGTCTTTTGCGTTTCCATACAAATCGTAAGATTTCTTGCTCTAGTTCTGTGAAAAATGCCATTGGTAATTTGATCGGGATTGCATTGAATCTGTAAATTGCTTTGGGTAGTACAGTCATTTTCACGATGTTGATTCTTCCAATCCAGGAACATGGTATGTCCCTCCATCTGTTTGTGTCATCTTTGATTTCTTTCATCAATGTCTTAAAGTTTTCTGCATACAGATCTTTTGCCTCCTTAGGCAAGTTTATTCCTAAGTATTTGATTCTTTTTGTTGCAATGGTGAATGGGAGAGTTTCCTTAATTTCTCTTTCTGCTCTTCCGTTGTTAGTGTATAGGAGTGCAAGAGATTTCTGTGCATTAATTTTGTATCCTGCTACTTTACTAAACTCATCAATGAGTGCTAGCAGTTTTCTGGTAGAGTCTTTAGGGTTTTCTATATATAATATCATGTCATCTGCAAAGAGTGACAATTTTACTTCTTCTTTTCCAATTTGGATTCCTTTAATTTCTTTTTCTTCTCTGATTGCTGTGGCTAACACTTCCAAAACTATGTTGAATAACAGTGGTGAGAGTGGACACCCTTGTCTTGTCCCTGTTCTTAGAGGGAATTCTTCCAGTTTTTCTCCATTGAGAACAATGTTGGCTTTTGGTTTGTCATATATGGCTTTTATTATGTTGAGGTAATTTCCTTCTATGCCCATTTTCTGGAGAGCTTTTATCATAAATGGATGTTGAACTTTGTCAAAAGCTTTTTCTGCATCTATTGAAATGATCATATGGTTTTTATCCTTCAATTTGTTGATATGATGTATCACGTTGATTGATTTGCGTATATTGAAGAATCCTTGCATCCCAGGGATAAACCCCACTTGATCGTGGTGTATGATTTTTTTAATGTGCTGTTGCAGTCTGTTAGCTAGTATTTTGTTGAGGATTTTTGCATCTATATTCATCAGTGATATTGGTCTGTAGTTTTCTTTCTTTGTGACATCTTTGCCTGGTTTTGGTATCAGGGTGATGGTAGCCTCGTAGAATGAGTTTGGGAGTGCTCCGCCTTCTGCAATATTTTGGAAGAGTTTGAGAAGGATAGGTGTTAACTCTTCTCGAAATGTTTGATAGAATTCGCCTGTGAACCCATCTGGTCCTGGGCTTTTGTGTGTTGGGAGATTTTTAATCACTGCCTCAATTTCTGTACTTGTGATTGGTCGGTTCATGGTTTCTATTTCTTCCTGGTTCAGTCTCGGAAGATTGTATTTTTCTAAGAACGTATCCATTTCTTCCAGGTTATCCAATTGATTGGCATATAGTTGCTTGTAGTAGTCTCTCATGATGTTTTGTATTTCTGAGGTGTCCGTTGTGACTTCTCCTTTTTCATTTCTAATTCTGTTGATTTGCTTCTTCTCCCTTTTTTTCTTGATGAGTCTGGCTAATGGTTTATCAATTTTGTTAATCTTCTCAAAGAACCAGCTTTTAGTTTTATTTATTTTTCTTATGGTTTCTTTCCTTTCTTTTTCATTTATTTCTGCTCTGATCTTTATGATTTCTTTCCTTCTGCTCACTTTGGGGTTTCTTTGTTCTTCTTTCTCTAGTTGTTTTAGGTGCAAGGTTAGGTTGTTTATTCGATCATTTTCTTGTTTCTTAAGGTAGGACTGTATTGCTATAAACTTCCCTCTTAGAACTGCTTTTGCTGCGTCCCATAGGTTTTGGGTTGTTGTGTTTTCATTGTCATTTGTTTCTAGATATTTTTTGATTTCCTCTTTGATTTCTGTAGTGATTCCTTGGTTGTTTAAGAGTGAATTGTTTAGCCTCCATGTGTTTGTCTTTTTTGCAGTTTTTTTCCTGTAATTGATATCTAGTCTCATGGCGTTGTGGTCTGAGAAGATGCTTGATATGATTTCAATTTTCTTGAATTTGCTGAGGTTTGATTTGTGACCCAAGATGTGATCTATCCTGGAAAATGTTCCATGTGCACTTGAGAAGAATGTGTAGTCTGTCGTTTTTGGATGGAATGTCCTATAAATATCAATTAAGTCGAGATGGTCTAACGTGTCATTTAAAGCTTGTGTGTCTTTATTTATTTTCTGTTTGGATGATCTGTCCATTGATGTAAGTGGGGTGTTCAAGTCTCCCACTATTATTGTGTTACTGTCGATGTCCCCTTTTATAGCTGTTAGCATTTGCCTTATGTATTGAGGTGCTCCTATATTGGGGGCATAGATATTTACCATTGTGATATGTTCTTCTTGGATGGATCCCTTGATCATTATGTAGTGTCCTTCCTTGTCTCTTTTAATAGTCTTTACTTTCAAGTCTAATTTGTCTGATATGAGTATTGCTACTCCAGCTTTCTTTTGACTTCCATTTGCATGGAATATCTTTTTCCATCCCTTCACTTTCAGTCTATATGTATCCCTTGGTCTGAAGTGGGTTTCTTGTAGGCAGCATATAGAAGGGTCTTGTTTTTGTATCCATTCAGCCAGTCTGTGTCTTTTGGTTGGAGCATTTAATCCATTGACATTTAAGGTGATTATTGACATGTGTGTTCCAATTCCCATTTTCTTAATTGTTTTGAGTTTGTATTTGTAGGTGTTTTCCTTTCCTTGTGTTTCCTACTTAGAGAAGTTCCTTTAGCACTTGTTGTAAGGCTGGTTTGGTGGTGCTGAATTCTCTTAACTTTTGCTTGTCTGGAAAGCTTTTAATTTCTCCCTCAAATCTGAATGAGATTCTTGCTGGGTAGAGTATTCTTGGCTGTAGGTTTCTCTCTTTCAGGACTTTCAGGATATCCTGCCATTCCCTTCTGGCCTGCAGAGTTTCTGTAGAAAGGTCAGCTGTTATCCTGATGGGTTTTCCCTTATATGTTGTTTGTTGCTTTTCTCTTGCTGCTTTTAATATTTTTTCTTTGTGTTTAATTGTCGTTAGTTTGATTAATATGTGTCTTGGTGTATTTCTCCTTGGGTTTATTCTGTATGGGACTCTCTGTGCTTCTTGGACTTGGTGAATTATTTCCTTTCCCATGTTGGGGAAGTTTTCCACTAGAACCTCTTCAAATATTTTCTCAGACCCTTTCTTGTTTTCTTCTTCTTCTGGGATGCCTATAATTCGAATGTTGGTACGTTTAAGGTTATCACTGAGGTCTCTGAAGCTGTCTTCTAGTCTTTTTATTTTTTTTTCTTTTTCCTGCTCTGTGGCATTTATTTCTCCCATTCTATCTTCCAACTCACTTATTCGTTCTTCTGCCTCAGTCATTCTGCTGGTTATAGCATCTAGAGTATTTTTAATTTCAGTTATTTTGTTATCCATTGCTGTTTGTTTTTCTGAGTTCTTATGAACTGTTTCTTGTACTTTCTCTATTTTGTTATCGAGATTTTGTATCATTTTAACTATCATTACTCTAAATTCTTTTTCAGGCATTTTTCCTATTTCCTCCTCATTTATTTGGTCTTGTGGGTTTTTTTCCTGCTCCTTTGCCTGCATGGGGTTTCTTTGTTTCCTCATGGTTGTCCAAGCTTTTGGGGTTGCTTGTCCTGGTGATAGAGTTGTTTATAGAAGACTGTCCAAGCCTCAGACTAATGTCCAAGTATTGGATTAAACGAATATTCAGTCTAGGAAACACATACATGTATAAGACACACAATTACTGAATCCGTTAGGACATAAGGCTCTAGAAAGACCTGACAGAACCCCAGTGTGCTATCAGATATTCAAAGAGAAACCCAGCAGAAATTGACAACTGAAACAGAACAAATCAGAGACAAAAGCAAAAGCAAACAAACAACAAATAACACCCTACACATACAAACATCGATCCAGGGAGATTTTGTAAGCTAGGATCAAATATAGAAATGAGCTGGAGTACCACTAGAGAGAATGGAGATTCTCAGAATGTAATTAGACAACTGTACTAAGAACTAAGATAAAGACAAAAACCTAATATTAATACCAAGGCAGTGCATCATCTGGAGAATAGAGCAAGGAGTCTGAGCAGACCGATAGTGTTGCTTATAAGTATGTTAATATAAAATACACTTAAAATGGCTGGAAGAAAGGGGAACAGAAGAGCGTAATGTGGTTGGAAATATGCAAAGAAAAAGAAAGGAATAGAAGTGTATAAAAGAAAGGGATGAAAGGAAAGTATGAAAGATATTTTGCCCGTACTACCAAAAACTTAGCTAGATATAGAAGTATATAAAAAGGTAAAAAAAAAAAAAAAAAAAGAATAAAAAATATCCTTAAAAAATTATGTTGTAAAACTTGTAGATCCCTTAGGGCTAAGATCGTATTTAGTAAATCAAAAAAAAAAAAAAAAAAAAAAAGAGAGAGAAAGAAAAGGAAAAAAAAAAAAAAATCCAGAACTGATCCCGGAATGGACCAGTTCAATTGGTATTGATACTACTATTTCTGTTTCCTTAGCGTCTCAGCTGTAAGTGTCCTTCTCCTTGCCTTGGGTTTCCTTTATTGTTCGTCTGTAAGCCTCGGTGTGTGGGGAGGGAGAGGGTACAATAGTGGCTCCTTCTCCTGGGAGTGAGTGAGCAGTGGCGCACTGATGTTTCAGTCAGGCTTGGAGGTGCCTGTTGCAGCGGGACGCTGGTGGCTCAGGCGTACACAGAAAGTCTTAGAGTTCGGCCTCTCTCGGGGTTTTTTCTTTTTGATGCTGGTTTTTTTTTTTTTTCTCGGCAGCCTCCCTGCTGCTGGCGTTGCAAGGAGTTTTAATCTAGCCCCGCCCGAGTGCCTGAGGGTGCTTGTTATCCCTGAGCTCCTTAGGTGGCCCGCAGGGCGTCTCTCCACTGCCTGTTGCAGAGGCGCCGAAAGAGAGGGAGAGGCTATGCGCGCGGCTCCTCCCCCCCGCCCGGGAGCCTGCAGCCTCCAGCCGCCATCATGGCCGGGCAGCTCTCAGGGACCGGCACTCCTCTCCGCGGACCTCCTCCCTCCTGTCCTCTCGGTCCGTCACCCTACCGGCATCAATGTTTCTCACCCTGAACCAGCTCTCCGGTTCCCACGCTCCCGCTCCTGGACCCTCCGTTCAGCCGCAGATCGATGTCTGGGTCCGGGAACGCTGAGCTGCGCTGCGGACCCTCCGTATGTTTCTCACTCCCTCCCGTCTGCCACAGCTCCGCCGCTTCACCCTCTTTGAGCCCTCGTAGATGCCTCCCTACCGGCTATGTCGGGCTCCCCGCAGCCCTTTCTGGTGTCCGAGGCCGTCTGCTGGTGTTCAGCTGGTTCTCTATGGGAATGACTGCGTCCTTCCGTGCATTCCCAATGCATCTGTGGAGAGGGATGCACTCCACGTCTCTCTACTTCGCCGCCATCTTTTTCTCCTATTATTATCTTTTTGTGATAAGAACACAAGATCTACCCTTCTAGCAAATTTTTAAGTATTACAATATAGTATTGTTAACCACAGGCACTATGTTGTACAGTATATCTCTAGGATTTATCCATATTGTAAAACTGAAAGTTGTACCCTTTGACTAATACCTCCCCATTTCTCCCTCCCTAGTTTTTATGTTTAAATCGACTAATTACACCTGTCTCCAAGAGCACCTGTGACGATAAAGTGAAATCTGAAAGAAGCAGCAGACCTGACATGGTCTAGTGGTCGGCACTGGCTGTCTGCATGGTTTCCTGGCCCCTTCTGCTTTCTGCACTTGCCCTGGCTCTTGGGTCTGGGGCAAAATTGTGCACTGAGACCTATTGTAATTCTGCTCCTCACTTCAGGGACTGGGCAAGCTGGACCCCTTCAGTGTTCTCCTTCTCTCATCCCTCTCCTCATCACCTAACTTTGCCATCCCTCCCTTCTTTTGTCTTCTCTGCTCCACAAAGTTCCTAAAGGCTGCAGCTGGGCAGACAGGGACAGGAACAAGGTGTTTGTGGTCTTCTCTCTACCCAGGTTCTGGAATGTTCTCCAGGAGCTCCTGGAACAGCTCTACAAGGAGAACCCTCAGGAATAGTGATGGGCCTTTCTCACTCAGGGGCTGTCCCCTAACGGCCACACGAGTCTCTCTTTCTGGGTACCAAATGCCAGTGCCCTGTGTTAGGACAGGTGGAAGATCTGACGGAGACTTTCTCTGAGGCCAGGCTGGGAGGAGCTCTGGACAGTCTTTTCTTCCTCCTTAACCATGTCTAGTTTGTTACCTCATGGCTGGTAGGTGGTGCATCACTACTTACCGGGAGTGGAGACACCAAGTGCGGACTTGAGGGCATGCGTGAGAGGGTATTTGCCTTGTCCACATAAAGTGCCGTGAAGTCATCCAAGCCAGTGTTCCAGACCATGGCACCCCCAAACCTGATCTTCAGCAGCTACTCAACCTGTGGGAGAGAATCAGGGGGACTGTGGGGTGTCCTTGCACAAGCGCAGGGAGTGACACCAGCGGGATGACAGGGAAGGCCATGATCCAGTCATGGAGAGAAGGGAATGGGAGAGTGGCTTTTCCTCAGAGACTCTGAGGGACTCATGACATATCTGTAGACAAGGAGAGATTTTAGGATTACCAAGTCAGGGAGAATGAGTGCCTCCCTCCTCTCTGTGATGGCCAACTACCTTCCCAGAAACCTTGTCTGAGTCGGAGTTTGGGTAGGTTTTGGTGTCAAAATGCATACAGGGCCTTTCACCTGGCAAGTGTCTGGGCAGAGAGACAGGGCTCCTGATGGGGAGGTATAGAGTGAAAGGTTTAGGGGCTGCTAAACAGTAACCACCCAGACATGAGCGTGTAAAGACCGGTGGGCAGAAGCCTAATGGCCCCAAGGATCTCTTGCTTCCTGATTTTGGTTCCTCCTGTATGAAGTTACTGTAATCAGGAGAGAAGTAAAGGAGAGGAAGAAACTCTGATCTACACCATGGTCCTTGGAGTGGGAAGAGCACCTGCCTCAGAAGCAAAGCAGAGCAGGGAAGGGGGCCAAAGGGGAGTCTCCAGGAGTGGGCTGGGGGCCGGGGATGCGAAGGCACAGGAGCTGAAGGAAGGAAGGAACCAGCTGCACCTGCTGGGGAGCAGGGGGGCTGTTCCAACCTCCACCAGGCTCAGCAGCTGGGCCACCATCTCCCTGGAGACCTCAGGGCCATCCTGGGTCTTGCCTTACCTCTCTTAGGTGTTTTCTTGTAATTCAAAGGCACTTGGAGGGCAGGTTCCCTACTTCTCCCAACTGTGCAGAAGGAAGGGTGTGGAGGGCCATACCCTGAGGGTGAAGCCTTGGAGTTGGCATATCCAATCCACTGATTCCCCTTGTAGGCCTAGGGTACTTCCTGGGGGGCGTTCCACACCTTGGTGCCTCCTTTCAAGAAGGAGCAGACCTGGGGCAGGAGGAGCAATCACGGCTCAGAAGCATCTGGCTCTGCTTGGCCCACGTCTCCCTCCTCCCTCCCTTTCTTTTCTGGAATACACTCCCCTCCCCACCCCACCCCTCTTTGCTAGAATAAGAGCTCATGGTTCCAGTTTCACCCCAGCTCCGCTGCTTTCTCTCCTCTTGGTTGCACAGTGGAAAGGGCACTGGCTGGGAAGACAACACCTGCATCCCAGTCCTGGGTCTGCCAATACTCATCTGTGAGACAAGGGACAGGGCAACTTCTTTGTGCCTTGTGCCCCAGTTTCCCTTTGAAAGGAGTTTACCTGTTCCTCTTATTTGAAGGAATTTTTGCCACAAAAGAGCTAAGACCCAACACGGGGGTGATAACACAGGATGGTTAGGGTCTGAGATTCTGGAGTTGGACAGCTTAAGTTTGAATCTTAGCTCTGCCACTTGCTAGTTCTGTGACCTTCAGCAAATTTCTTAATCCTTCTGTGCCCCCGTGTCTTCCTGTGTAAGAGGATAAAATTGGAACCTCACTGTAGTGAGGGTTAAATAGGATGGTATATAAAAATCACTGAGAACAGAGCCTGGCTATCCATTTGGACTCAGTAAATGTTAACCACTACTAGTATGAAAGAGGCACATTTACTGTAAAAGGTTAAATTTAAGATATTTTATCAACAGTTCACTCTCCCCTTCCCTCCCTACCACATATACTCAGAGCAGGCAACATTGGAGTACCCTGCGTTAGAAATCAGAGCATAAATTCTCTCTCTTTGGAAGTATCTTTGATCCTTCAGAACAGAGAGTGAATCTCCCTGGTCCTCCTGGCCCTCTAGGACATTATCTCAAAGTAGGCAAGACTCCCAGGCTCCTGAGTGTAGGGCCCAGCAGTCACAGGGCCAGAGGTGGGGACATCCGGGCTGTGGTTGGCAGGGTTAGTGAGAGTGAAGGTACTGACATCAGCCCCAAAGCCCACCATCAGCTTCTCGGTGGGGACACCTTGATTCTTCCAGTAGCTCACTGCATAATCCTAGCGGCAAGGTAAGGAAGATATTACTGAGAAGCAGCTGGGCACGTGCGCAGAGGCCTGTGGAACAGCCAACCTTTTCCTGGTCACTTCAGACATAGCCTGCAGTCCAGACCCTCCCACATCCCAGCCGCATAGAAAGGAAAGAAATACCCTCCCCACGGAACTGGGTGTTAGAGGCGCCCACGGTCAAGAGGTACAGTACTTAGGTAGCAGGGCCCAGTGTCAACTGAGAATGAAATGTTCCATTATCCTCCTTCCTCTCATACTGGACTTGGCATTTGGGATGTGACTGGAGTTCAGCTATGTATCCTCTTGTTTTCCCAACTGGCAAGATAAGGCAGCTCAGAATTGTTTGAGCATGGGGTATGGCCTGGGAGATTATCCCATGCCAATTTTTAAATCTCTGGTTGAATTTTACACTGAAATCACATCTAGCCAATTTATACAGATACTAATCATTAAGAAGATTTATTATTATAGCTGACTATACCATACAAGTTAGGAAGATAAATCTTATGGGTTAGGGATAAAGCAGAAGGGAGGTGAGGAAGATTAGAGGCAAGGTAGATCATGAAATGTGCTGCTAGCATCAAAGACAATGATAGTTAAATTATTTTTCCAGTGTTTGGGATTATCCCAAGCCACTATTCTGCTTCCTTTGGTGTGAAAGATAAATGGGTACAATTAATCATAGGGACAAGGAAGTAGGCAGCATGAACTGGGCTAAAAAAGATCACCATTTCATCTTGTCCATTAAACCTCCTCAGTCTCCCTTTCAGTCCTTGGCCAGGGATCCCATGACAGGCTTTGAAAATGCCCATCATAACTGGCTGTCCTGAATCCTCACTCACCACATTGAAGTATTAGTAGTCTCCCTTGTCATTGGGTCCGGCAAACAGGGGGCTGTCCCCTCCTGTGAAGCCATCCCAGGAGCCCCTGAGATCACAGGTCATCACGTTGATAAGGTCCATGTACTTTGGGTTGTTGGGGGTAGCATACAAGAGAAGAAAAATGATCCAGGGGAAATCATGCTCTCTGCCACTCTCCCCCTAAAGCTCCTAGTCTTTACTGAAAGCGTTGTTTGTAATCATGTCATGAGGGAATATGCTTTATTGCTCTATATTCCATTCTCCCTCATCTTTATTTGAAAAATTGATATATAGAAGGCACACAATCCATAATCAATATCTGGCTGCACTCAGACCTTCAGGTCTTGTAGAAGTTTGAAATTCAGCCAAACTTTTCCAAATAGCCTTTTACCATTGAGAATCTTGGCTGGCCTCCCGTGTCTCTCTGTCAGGCTTTGGGGTCATCTTTTTCTTTTGGGACAGAGCCTTCTCTCTCCAGGGTTCCTGAGCATTGGCCAATCTATGGGGCAGGTCTCAGGGTTACTTAGCTCTGAACTTGGGCTCCTGGGCTTAGGGCTTACTTACTTTGACATCTCAAGGATCTGGTAGGCAGTTTCAATGGTACCTTTGCCAGCTGACACAGCAGCAGAAATCAGCAACCTAGGCTTGTTGCTGTGGGTGGCTTCATGCTCAAAAGCTTCATACACTTCCTGTGTAACAGGGGATGCTGGACTCAGGCTGCAAGGACCAATGAGCATTTGACGAGGTCATGATGCTTATAAAGAAAGCTGAGGACTTCCTAAGTGGCACCGTGGTTAAGAATCTGCCTGCCAATGCAGGGGACACGGGTTCAATCCCTGCTCCAAGAAGATCCCACATGCCAAGGAGCAACTAAGCCCGTGAGCCACAACTATTGATCCCTTGTGCCACAACTATTGATCCCCTGTGCCACAATTACTGAAGCCCGCATGCCTAGAGCCCGTGCTCTGCAAGAGAAGTCACAGCAATGAGAAGCCCACGCACCACAACTAAGAGTAGCTGCCGCTCACCACAACTAGAGAAAGCCTGTGTGCAGCAACGAAGACCCAACACAGCCAATTAATTAATTAATTAATTAATTTAAAAAAGAAAGCTGAAAAATGTTCAGCTTAGAGTTCTTTGCTTACAGCGAGTTGTTTTGTCTCCCCAAAACTCATATTGGGGGAAAGCTTGTAATCTTCTAAGAGTTAAATATGAAAATGAACAAATAATGTCCAGAGCGGAAAAATAAAAAAAGAAAGCTTATATATGGGAAAAAAATGGCTCCTAGCTCTACAGACTACATGTGATTAAATCTAATAATTGGAAAAATCAATCATCGGGGAAGAGGAAATAAGAATAACAAAGCAATCATTGGTGCTCAACCAAGCTGCCCAGGGGAGAGGACGCTCTGGACCAACAACTTGATGTCTGGTCCTGTGGCAGGAGTTCCCCTTCCCTGGAGGCATCTGCATCCACTTACCAGAGCAAGGGGCCATCGGACACCTCAGTCTGTAAGCACCTCACTTTGCCCTACATGCTGCCCGCCAAGGAAGGACCTGTTTGAGGACTATTTAACTTCCCATAGCTGTGCCTAGAACATGAATATTTCAGACTCCTTGGCAGATTTCTTACTGTAAATAAATTAACTTTCATGCTCCCCTACACTAGTCTCTATAACTTGGCCCTACAAGTTTTCCCTGAGAGAAAAATCTGATCTTACACTAAAGAAATCAGGTTTTGAGCCAGAAGGGCTGAGATTCACACCCTCAGTTGTATTCAGCCTGTCTCAGAACTCCTCATCATAGGGAGGTCTTCTCCCCAGTCCATTGAAGACCAGATCCTATGTTCTTTGGACACAAGGAAGGTGAATCACCTTCAACAGGACAGTGAAGAGCTGTTTGGTGTCAGCTGGGCTGCCAGGATATTCCCAATCAATGTCCAGCCCATCAAAGCTGTACTTCCCCAGAAACCTTATGGCTGACTGGATGAAGCTCTCGTGGTTCTCAGCAGTGGCCACCATGTTGGAGAATCTGGAGTCAACAAACCATTATGATCTTAGCGGCGGTGATAGGCTTTGGCATGGACTCTCTCAAAGGCAGGATTCCCTTATGGGGCACTTGGGGTGGGGTGGGGGGACACAGGAGGAAACAACAGTGGCCTCAGCTCCCGGGTCCTCTGCCTTGTCACTTAGCCTCCTATTTGTCCAGATGCATATTCAGTTACTCAGGCGTTTGTTTGACATTTGGTAGTGTTGGGGAATAGTGGTGAATACAATAGAGGTTCTGCCCTGCAGAAGCTCCTATAGAGGAAGGTATAAACAAGTAGACAGGCAGCTAAAATACAGCGTGGTAAGAGCTATGATAAAGGGAGGACAGACTTCAAAGAGAGCTCTGACCGGAAAGTTATGGGATATCTAAGCTAATACCTGAAGCCAGAGGCCACCCGCTTCAGAGAATCTCAGAGCCCTTGGAGTTTGGTAGAGACTGAGTAGTCTGGGAGTGATTCCACCGTGAGTACCAAGTCTTACCCCTGGGTTCCAAAGTTCCAGCCACTAACAGATAGCAGGGTTTTCAGATCTGTGTTGCTGGAGATAGAAAGATCCCAATGTAAATGATATAAAGATCTCCACAGGTAAGGAGATGTCACCTGCTGGTCAGTCTCTCCACCCTCGTATCCCCCACCTGAGCAGCCCCAGGCCTGCCCCATTACCGGTCTCTGATCTCACATCGGGAACAGAGCTCTCTGTAGGAGCAAGCTACTCTCTTACTCTGGGTACCCCTAGGACACAGTATAAATACTCATTGAACAGGTTCTTGCTCCTGGCCCTGACAGTGGACTGGTGATCCTGGTTCAGAAGGAAGCTTCAGGGGCAGACAAGGCAGGGCATCCTAGGGAGGATGGAAGAACCTAAAAGCAGACCCTTAGCACAGATGGTAGGGGGGCTGGAGATGCTGGGATACACAAGGCAAGAAAGCTGAAAGTCGGAGACTCTTAAAGGAAAGAACAAGGAACAGAGGCAGTAGAAGTGTCTACTGTTTACTGAGTGCCTACCAAATGCCAGGCACTTTACATGCATTGCTTCTGTCACCCTTACAATCCCAGTAGGCAGGAACTATTAATCTCCTTTTGCCCTTTAAGTGATATTCAGAGAATTTAAGCAATTTGTTCCAGATTACCCAGCTACCAAGGTTGGCAGAGCCAGGATTCAAACCTAACTCCTCTATTCCATGGTGTCTCCCAGCAGGCACCCAGGTCCTGTGAGTTTGATCTTAAAACCTACCTGCTGGATTGCCAACTGGACCAAAGTGTCAATTAACCTATCTGATACACTGATCAGGCATTCCTGGGTTCTGCCATTTATTGGTTCCGTGGGCTAGGGAAATCTTTTAACCTCTCTATGATACAATTTCCTCAAGCTTAAAATGCCTTTTAAAACATTAATGTGCCTGGGCTTCCCTGGTGGCACAGTGGTTAAGAACCTGCCTGCTAACACAAGGGACACGGGTTCGATCCCTGGTCCGGGAAGATCCCACTTGCCGTGCAGCAACTAAGCCCATGAGCCACAACTATTGAGCCCACATGCCACAACTACTGGAGCCACGTACCTAGAGCCCTGCTCTGCAATGAGAAGCCTGCACACCGCAACTAGAGAAAACCCATGCACAGCAACGAGGACCCAATGCAGCCAATAAATAAATAAATAAATAAAACAGAGTGTAACTAAAACATTTTTAAAAACTTTAATATGCCCAATTCCTAGTGTTTGTTGCGAGGGTTACATAAATAATAAATGAAAAGTATTTAGCATAATGTCTGGCTCACCCAATTCATTGATAGTTACCCAATAAATATGCTAAGTGTTTAATTGGCACAAGAACCATCTTAGGTTAAATTGGTAGCTAGCTCATAGGTTGGTGTGGGGCTGTGCTGCAACCTGCCAAACTGCAGGGGACCATATTCATAATGAATCCCTTATGGGTGGCACCTCATGGGACACGTAGCATTCAACGCGGAGGATCTGCTGAGAAGATAATCCAGACAAATGACAGCAGCCCGCCTCCCCTGGGGAGAATGATTCTGATGGCTCTGCCAGTGAGGCACAAGGGTGACTGCAAGTAGGAGTCAAAGACTAGGCATTCTGGCGTTGGTGTCTCTAAGGACTTCTGAAGGGCCCATGTGAACACCTCCAACCCAGCCCAGAGCCCAAGCCTAGAACTCACTAGTGCTTGAGGCATAGAGGGTATCGTCACTCCACTTGGTGGCTGTGAGCTGGTTGTTGGTCATGCCAGCAAAAGCATAGATGATGTGTGTGCAGAGACAAGGGTCCATATTCTCGGGCACGTAGCAGGTAATCCCAGGGTGGAACTGGCTCCAATTGGTGAAGTAACAGACAATTTTGGTTGCTTTGCCTGGAATGGCAGAGAAATAAGAGGTGGCCCCTGCCCTGACTAATATCCCTGTCCCCAGGGCACCCTAGCACTACCCATCCTCACGTGGGGCACTTACCCAGCTGCAGCAGGAGGGCCAGCCCTAAGGAAGAAAAGAGACCTTGGTCAGAGCGTAGCAGGGTCATTCCTTCCCTGGCTGACCTGGGACAGCACTTGGAGTAAACAGAGAAGGGGAGCTGGGGCCTGGTACCCCCTCTGCTCTATAAATCCCTTCCCAATGGACCCCTGCGTGATGCTTTTAGGGAAGGTGGCTAAAGTAGGAGCTACCTGGAAGCTCAGATGATAGTGAGCAGCTTGGGAACCAGGAAGACTTGTTGCTATTCGTTCGACCAACTCATAAGTACTGGTTTCTGAAGACAAAAAGAAAAAGTAGACAAGCTCCCTGCCCCTGGAGAATTCAGAGCCTGGTGGGGAAGTCAAACCTGTAAGCACAATCAAACGTCAGTGCAATGCAGTGAGACGTGATAAAATTGAGATATGCACAAGGTATTATAGAAAACAAGTCAGGGAAGACCTCCCAAGAGAAGTGACATTTGCACTGGGTGCTCTGTTCTCCTTCTAGGCTCCTTTGGGATTTGTGCTTTCTTATCCCTATCACAGAACGTTTCACACTGAAACACGAATTGTCTATGAGTCTGCCCACAAGACTGTGAACTCCCTGAGGGTAGGGACTGTGCTTACACCGCTGAATCCCCACTACCAGCCCAGTGCCTGGCACGTGGTCAACTCTCTATGCATACGAGTTGAATGAAGAGAAGGCAATGAGAGGAGCCAAGGTATGGTTTTACCTTTGGCACTGATAGCAACCCCAGGATATACGCTTAGTCTGACTAAAACCCCAGGTGTGGGTGGCACTGCTGGCTACGGTCCAGGTGACAGACACCGCCTGCTTAGAGGCCTGCTAGGTGGGTGTTCAAGGTCTCCTGAAAGATGCTGATCAGACCCTTGGGAACTTCTAACCCAGACCCTTTTAAGGGCAATCTGGGCTCACAAAGGATACAGGAATGGACCACAGGCTCCCATATAAGTATGATGGGCTGATGGCCCTCCCAGGGCTATTTTCCCACAGCCTCCCCGATCCTTCCCAGGCCTGTGACTCCGTTGGCCTCTAGTCACTGACTGCCAAGCACTTGAGGCATTAAATAACTGGAATTGGCGCAGACTTGAAAATAATAGTAACAGCTAACATTCATTCAGCACATGCAATATGCCAGGTGATTAATTCATTTAATCCTCAGATCAACACTTTGAGGCAGATTATTGTCATCCCTTTTACAGATTGGGGACACAGATTTAAGGGAACTTGAGTAAACTGCCTAAGGTCACACCGGGAAGAAGTAGAGCTGAGACCCAAGCAGAGACAGCCTGCCTCTGGGACCTGGGTTCTCCTGCTCCACTGCCCTTCACCCACACTACTGAGGCAGGCTAATAACAAAAGCAGGGAAGGAAGAGGCAAACAGAAGAGAATGCAAGCCTCAGGGAATACGTAACTCATGGCCTCTTTCACAAAGATCCTGCCATAAACAGCCCAGACATCTGAGGCAAGGAGATAAGGGAAAACCTAACTTCTGCACTCTGGCCTCTGTACCTTGCCCCTGCCTAGATAAACATAGCTATAGGCTCCCAAAAAAGCACGGGAACTGGTTTATAAAAGGGGGAACTTTTCTTTGTTTCGGGGCTCAGTCTTTGGATGTGAATCCACTGGGCCTGTACCGGTACAATAAACATTGCTTCCTGTATTGCCAGCCTCGGTGTCCTGCCTACCTCTACCGATTCCTTCAACACTACCTCATACAACCCTCACGTATGGTTCCTCTTTGGCAGAGGACTCTTAGCCTTAAAAGATCTCCTTAAAGGAGTTGTCTTGGGGGGTGGGGGCAGAGGCTGATCAGGGTCCCTCTCAAATCTCAGCTAAACAAAAGGCCCTAATCTCCTTAATCTTCTCCTGGATATTTGCAAAGCAAATGGTTCTCTCCTCAGAGCAGACGTGAGAAAGGAATCCATAGAGTTGAGGGCTTGGAGCCCAAGATGCAGACCTTTGATGGACTCTCAGGCTGCCTGTGAGGCCAAGGCTGATGTGTTGGGCAGCTGCCCATGATAATCAAAGTGCCCAGGAGCATGAACAGTGGTTTTGCCGTGTCACGTACTAGCCCAAATTCTTTGCAAATGTTATCTTACTCACCCCTCATGTCTCCTGAGGCAGGCACGCTTATCCCCATTTTACAGAGAAGACTGGGGCACAGAGAAGGTAAGCAACTTGGCCAAAGCCACACAGTAAGTTAATGACAAAGCCAGTATGTGAATCCAGGCAGTCTGACTCCAGACTGTGCTGTTAAATATTTCACTCTTCTGCTTCTGAGAATGCAATAACCTGAGGAAGTAAAGGACTGAGCCAGAGTTAGAAAACCAGAGAGGTGCCCCAAGCAACACCTACCTTATAGTAAGAAGATCCGAGCTCTGGGGCAGCACTTAGGGGGACTTGGGGACTAAGTTCCCCTAGTCTCCAGCAGTGCTTGCCACCCCTGTACCTCTGACGTTTTCTCAGTCATAAAGGAATAAATCCCCTGGTAGTCCCACTCTCACTCTCTTTCGGATCATGTAGCCACCTCTAAGCCCCTCCTCTGCAGAAATTCTGGTGCTGAGGCAGAAGATAGATGGGCTCCAGGCGAGGCATTTACAACTAGCCTCCTGTTTATATTTCTTGAGGAAGGAGGCAGGTGGTCTCTAGGCTAGATATTTACAACCAGCCTCCTGTTTCCACTTCGGGATGGAAATAACAACAGGAACAGGGTAAACAGCTGGACTTTGCCTGCCGTGGCCACTTTACGATAACAGTTACGGTGGGCACGAGAAAGGCTAACCCTGTTTGAGTAAAAGATCAAGAAATCACATATTTCCCCTCCTTGGGGCAAGGGAGACACTGCACATGCACAGATAGGCTCCTTAGGGGTCAAAAAGGAGGGGCGCCACCCCAGAATAGGTGATGCCAAAGCCCCCCATAGGCTTCGGGGCTAGAATTCATCTTGGAAAAAACTTGCGCACACATGTTGCGGAGTGTCCTAGGACATGTCAGGCGTGAAAAAAGAAACCAGATAACTGGCCAAAGGTAAACAAAGACCCGGAAGAACTGCCCTATATAGATGATTTAACCGCCTCTTTACCTCTTTACTGTGCTCCTCCTCATTAGGGAGGATGCCCACACCCTTTCTCTCCAGGTGTGTATCTTTGCCTTGCTTCTGTCTTAACTAAGCAAACTGTTTCTCTGTGTGCTCTCCTGCTTGTTGTACTGTGTCTCTAATAATAAATTTTGTACCTGGTTTTACAGTTTTTGCCTCCTTGAGAAATTCATTTTTTAATGGGGGGCAAGGGCCAGGGAAATTTTGCTTCTAGCCTCTAGCCCTGGGTGGTCTAGTGGCTAGGATTCCTGGGTTTTTCATCCAGGTTCCCCAGGTTCAATTCCTGGGCAGGGAACTAAGATCTTGCTTCAAGCCACTGCCTACTGGCTTTCTCTCCAAGATTAGTGCTGCCACCCCTTAGATATATGACCTTAGATTCCCTGAGCCCGAGTCAGCTCATCTGCAAATTGGGCTTATATGCCTCTTTTATAAGCCATGAGGATTAAATATGCACATGAAAGTGTCGTTCAAAGTTTAGGATAAGGGACGTTCCGGGCGGTCCAGTAGTTAAGACTCTGCGCTTCCACTGCAGGGGACATAGGTCGGTCCCTGGTTGGGGAAATAAGATCCCGCATGCTGCGCAGGCAAAAGAAATTTAAAAAGAAAAGAAAGTTTAGGATAAAAATTGTTTTTCAATAAGGAAAGGATTGAGACAGTAGTGGGAGAATGTGGAGAATCCTGAAATTAGGGTGTCTGAACTCAGAAACAGTCTTAGATTTCAAGCAGCCTGAGTCCCTGTTTTGGGCACCATGCTTTAGAGGAAGAATTGCAAACTTTTCCATAAAGGCCAAATAGTAATATTTTAGGCTTTGTAGGCTGTTCTGATCTGTTGCAACTACTTGACCCTACCACTGTAGAGAGAAAGCAGCCACAGACAACATGTAAACAAATTGGGCACAGCTGTGTTCCCATAAAATTTGATTTACAAAAACAAGCAGTGAGTTAGATTTGACCCATCGGCCACAATTTTCTACCCCCTGCTTTTGATGGCTCCATTCTGGTCCTCTTCCAGCTGCACCGGCACCATGAGATGAGGAGACTGCAGGGCTAAGGGCACATCCACCTGAAGCCCACATCCCTGCTCTTTTAAATCCTAATCCAGATACCCAGGATTCCTGCCCAAATAGCCCAAACAGCCTGTGCCCACTTTCAGGGCCTGCACAGCCCTTTTTCCTGGTCCCATCATCCTGAGTGTGGACCACATGTGAGGCTAGTATGAACACACTTGCTAGAGGTGCGGGGGTGGGGGGGATTTAGACGAAACTTGGATATAAAGTGTGTTATGTGAGGTCCCTGCCGTGTGAGATGGGGCTAGAGATGGGAAGAGAAGGGGGTTGCCCAGCTGGGAAACAAGGACACAAGCTGCTGCATTCTGGTGCAGAATTCTGAGAATTCTAAATTCAAACCTGGTCTTTTAGGTCATTGTGAAATCATATTTGGTAAGAGTATAAATCATATTTTAATATTTGGCTCTTTTAAATATTTAGAGATATGATAGGCAGGCCTCCATTTGTACCCTAGTCCTGGGCCCCACAAATGGTGAGACAGGACAGCCTTATACCAGAAGGTCAAAGGTTGCACAAATGAGGCCACACTGATTGGAGCAAATGGTTTTTTTACTGTGCTTCAGGACGACAAGTCAGCAGCTGCAGGAGAACAAAGCCAGGCCCAGTCTGAAGTCTGAGAGAAAGTCAAGGGGAGGCTTGGAGGAGAGACATCTGGAGAGCCTCTAAGAATCCCACCCAGGAATTCCTGCAGAGGGGGAGCAGGCAGCAAGGTCATCTTGCCTGCTCAGCTGTGAGTCAAGCCTGCAAACAGAAGAAAGACTATTTCAAAGCCCAAGTCAGCAAGCAGAGGCCTGAGTCAAGTAACTAAGCCATAGAAGTTCAGAGGTGGAAGGCTGCTGCCCAATCATATGGTCTAAGAGATTTTGAACTGTTCTGGGCCCTTCTCCAGGACAACATGGCCAATCCTCTCCAGTGGTCTGTCTGCAGTGACTCCCAGTCTCCTGCTCCTCCACTGCGATGGATGTCAGCACAGATGGCTGGTCAGCAATGGCTCTCACCTGCACAAGGAGATACGCATATTATTCACCTAGGGAACCTGGGGCCCAAGGATGTAGCCGTAGCCAAACCACCTGCTGTTAAGGCAATAGGGGGCTTGGTCATCAATAATGATCATGAGGTCTCCTGAATGTCTAGACTAAAGTAAGATCAACTGTGCGGATGGGGAGAGGGAGGGAGCATCAATAATGATAGAGACTGGATTTCTCAGCAGTGGGGGGCATAAAGTCAGATGTACTCTGATTTAGAAAATTAAAACAGGCTGATGATTTTGTGGAGTCAACGTTTATGCCCACTCCACATGAAAAGAAAGCCCTTAGCTCAAATTGTGCTCAATAAATGGTAACCAAATCATTATTGTTATATTTTTAAAAATCTATGGGAAGCCCACCAAAAGGACAGAACAAGCCTAACTGATAAGGAAACAAGGCAGAAGGTCCAAAGGAACGTAAGAATAGATCAGTCCAAATATATGAAGACGATCTCCCCCAGTCTCCTGTGTCCCACTCTGCCCAGTGCTCCACCCACGCCCAGCCTGCCCTGGACTCTGTTACCTTCCTAGGGAGCCAAGGCTTCTCTTGACAGCTTGAATAAGGGGATAGGAGCCCTGATTGCAGAATTTGCCGGTGAAGTCATCCAGGTCGAGAGACCAGATCATGGCCCCTCCCAGGTTTAGATTCTTTAGGAACTTAGCCTGAGGGAGGCACAGAATGGCATACAGAGGTTAAAAGAGATTCTTAAAGGTCCAAGGCCCAAGTCAGGTTCAGATAAGGGTTTGAGCTTAGTATGCAGCACTCAACTTACAGCCTATGGAGCCATGGACTCCCTGAAGGGAAAGGATGCTTAGGGAGGCTCATAAGATCACCCATTACTAACCACTTCTCATGGAATAACTGCACCCCAGGCCCAGTGTTCTTGGAGGCTCTGAAACGCTAGAGGCTCCAGGAGGAGTAGAAACTAGGAGGCCACTAGTAAGATTTCAGTGACAATTGGGTTGTCATTTACACGGATGCCTTTGTCCTGCTCTAAGCCTGGAAGGCAAACAAACGTCCTAGCAAGGTCTAAGAACTGGTAGGCTCAGAAATCTGGAGGCTCCTAGGGAGGTAATCCATGCGAAGGACTGAAGGGTTTGTCCTGAGGTGATCAATCAGGCAGGTAACTACTCTATACAGGCACCAATGTCTCCTTTGTGCCCTCTCCCTTCTCCTCGCTCCTCCCTTCTCTCCACTCCTCACATCTCCCCTGATTCTTAATTCTTCCTTGCATCCTTTCCACCTCTCCCACAGGTACCATAGGTGCTCACAGGTGTGACTTAGAGTCACGACTAGATTTGAGCCACAGAGGCCACTGGATCCCATCCTAGAATGCAGCCCCGGAGGCTTTGCTCCTTCCACACAGACAACTGAGGCACTGGGCCACACACCCCATTCCCCACCCACAGGAGTGTTCTGCTGTCCCAGAGCCTCTTGCCTACCTACCTTGGTCTCCACGCTCTGCACATCATCATAGCCCACCCACTGGTTCCCCTTGACCGCATAGGGAACCTGCTGGTCCTGGAGCCTTGTGATCTTGGCTCCTTGCAGGAACTGGCAGATCTGGCAGGAGGAGGAGGAGCAAGAGGGTTAGCAATGGGTTCTTCCTGAACTTTAGAAATAGAAGGGAAGGTAAGACACTAGGGTCTTGCGGACAATATCAAAATTTTCACTCCAGGGATCAATGAGAGAAATGACCAGATACAATATATAGAATGAATGGTCCGAGGTGAACATTTGGGAATTGTTTTTTTTTTCAGGCTTCATCAGGAGGAGCCACCAACAGCTAGAGGGCACACAGTACTTGAGTTCCACATCAGATCTCAGCACTGACCAGTAAAGCGTCCCATTTCTTCATTTGCAAAATGGAAGCAATTATAATTATGTCTCCTATATACCTACCTTACAATAGTGTTGTTAGGATCAAATGAATTAACGTGTGTTAGGAGAAGAACAACTTTGAAGGCAGTAAAGCGCTTTACAAATACACAGCGTTACGATGACCATCGCCATCACCCCCCACCCTGTAGGTTATCCCCATTTCAACCCCGCGGCTCTCCGTCTGCCCTCTCCCCTTCTCAACGTGCCTGTGCTGGGACCCCCACGTCCATCATCAGCTATTTCCTCTTTCTGTTGGCATAAGAAAAAACTACTAAAAGAGATAAATCTGCAGGGAAAAAAACGCATTTTAAGGTCACGTAGAAAACTCATTTTGGATTTTGTTTACTTTTTTTAGATTATTTACACTCATGTTTGCCTCAGTGACGGTGGAAAATGGTAAGTTGCATATTTAAGCAAATACCAGTTTGTCAGGGTTATAATGATCTAGGGTGATAAACTGAACAATCAAATTAAATTTTCCGTGAAATAGGGGAGTGTGTCTCCAGTGGTCGTACTAAAATCCTACCAGCAGATTCTGAGCACCGACCTCTCTTATCCCTCATATTGAGTGATTCAGTGAGGACTTTCATGGTGACGCATGCCTGTTTCCCCTTGCCAACTGAACTGATGGTGCCTCAGTCACTCCCCTGTGTGAGATGAGAGGGAAAATTGAACATTAAACTCACTGAGTACCTCAGTGGATGCCAAGTCCCTCAGTGAGGGTTCATAGCATGTTCACACCAGTGATGAGAGGCTAGGCTAGGACACTAAGGGGAAACCAAGATGTAGGATATTATCCTTTCCTTACCTGATCCAACTTCTTCCCATCCTTCAAGGCCCAGTGTGTATCTCTTTTCTTCTCTAGAGCCTTCCCCTGTCACCACCCATCTCAGAACTCATGACCTTCCACATTGGCCACTTAATCACATCTCGTTTTGCAATACCTACATAATTTTATTAACTATTATTGTTATCTCGGGTTATTTTTTTAAGTTTCTTTTTTTTTTTTTCTTTTTTTTTTTGGCTGAACTGCAGAGCATGTAGGATCTTACTTCCCCAACTAGAGATTGAGCCTGGACTCTCAGCAGTGAAAGTGTGGAGTACTAACCACTGGACTGCCACAGAATTCCCCATAGTAATCTTGTTTTTAAACTCTTATTTAACTAGTTATATTTGTATTCTACATTCTTTCCACCTTGACAGTAAGCTCTTTGAGACAAGGATGAAGAATTACTTATTTCTAACTCTCACAGTACCCAGTCTTTGCGATACGGGAGTGTCCCAACAGTTTCTGTTGGCTGAGTTATCATTTGATTTTCAGTGCTTTCTATACATTAAAAAAAAATTTTTTTTTTCACATTGGGGGCAGAAAGAAATGACGGTCTAATCAGCCAAACACCTTTGATTATTATTTCTGTGATGTTGTCTGTCTGACTTCCAGACAGGATCTGATATATTTGACCATTTCTCTCTTCTTGAAACACCCTCTTCTCTAAGGTCTTTGGCACAGAACAGTACGGGTTCTACCTACCTTCTGTTGATCTTGTCAGTTTCCTTCATGTGCTCCTCTTCCTCTGCCTATCCCTTAGGTGCAGGAGGTCCTTGGGTTTTGTCACTTCTCATGCTTTGGCTTCAAATGCCATCTTTATGCTGATGATTTTAGAGTCTACATCTCTAGCACAGACTGGCCCCCTGTGATCCAAACACATATACCTAACCATTCACTTTTTATCTATATGTCCACAGGTATTTGGATGTTCCACTTGCTCCTCAAAATCAGAATGTCCAAAACTGATCTCATGATTGGGACCAGTGCCCTCTCCGCTTCTTCCTCTCTTCCCCAACTCAGCAAAACTGGCATTACCATCCACTTAGTTGCCCAAGTCAAAAACCTAGGACAGTCTCCCTTTTTCAGTCTCCCATACCTGCTCCACTCATCCCCATTCCTCACCAGTTCCACTTCCTCTCCAGATTTCAGCTAATGTCACTTCCTCCAGGAAGCATTCCCTAACCCCCTCCCAAGTCAGAGGGAGGAGCTTCTCTTACATACTCCAATAGTACTCCACACTTCCTTTTCCAGCACTCAGGATGTGTTACTTTATTATTGTCAGGTTGAAGCTGAAAACTCTATCCAGAGATGGGGGCAGCTGAGGGCACAAGAAGGTTCCAGGTACCTCATAATAAGCCAGGAGGCCTGACGACTTGGTGATGGGGCCAGCAGCTCCAGGAGCAGAGGCAGGGGCTCCCAAGGTGGTTTCTGCAGAGGCCAGTGTAAAGGAACGTCCATACATGGGGATGCCCATGACTATCTTCTCTGCAGGCATCCCCTTGTTTATCCAGTATCCCACAGCATATTCCTAGAAACAGAAGATAGACTGAGGCACAGTGTGTATGGGAAAGAAAGGTGTCAGGCTTTTCTGAGCCTACAGCCCAAATTCACAGAAGTGACTCCTTGACTCCTTTTCTACTTCAGTGACCATGGAGGGTCCCACCAGAACCAGAGTGCTTATTCTAATGCACTTAATGCTCTTCAGCACTAAGAGACCAATTCAGCTTTTTCTAATCATGAAAGAAAACTGAACAATTCATCACAAAAGAAATCAGATAAGTAACCTAGAAAACATGAAATCAAGGTTGTCCCCATCTTTCTTTCCCCTTTGAGTCAATTGCCTATGGAGTTTGTCTAACTACAGCTAGTTGTGTTACTGATGAAGGTGGGGGCGGGGGGTGGGTGGGGAGGTGGCCATCAGACCCTAGTCTGTGGGGCCTCACAATGACATCAGATGCAAGAGGCTAGGTAAGAGGTCAGAGGCTAGTTTGGGCCTTGCTGCCCTCTAGAACAGAATAAGGGGTTAGAGAAAATGAGGATATGTCTCCTTATCCTTAAAGATAGTCAATAGAGAGGAAGGAATGAAGGGGACTTGATGTGACTCAATCATATGGAGTTCTAGAAAACCTCAGAATACCCAGCTTTGGACTGACCCCTTTTGCAATTTTAAATACGAAGGCCTGGAAATATGCAGCCCAGACAACATTTTTTCACGCCCGATTTTAAGAATACACATCTACGTATATGTACCACCACAACAAAATTGTTTTGTTAATGACATTTTTCCCTTGGATTTTTCATTTTCCACTTTTTAGGACCTGCACATCAGCATGACCTTGAATAGGCAATTAATTTGCCAGATTTCCATTTCTTCACCTGTGAAGTGAGAGTAATGCTTCCTGACCAGCCAACCTCAAAGGACTATTTTGAAGATCAAATTAAATAGGACATGTAGACAGATACAGGGAAATACCAAGTCCTGTACATCCACGTGGGCACCAGGAAATGTATCATGGATGGAGAATTAAGAGAAGACTTGGGGCGGTGGCTGACACCTTGGGCCAGGGACAAAGCTTAGGACACTTCAACTACGAAGTCCTCTGACATTTTCCGGGTGACATTTTACTATACCTGGTCAAGACATTTTTCCTGTTCTCACCAGCTTCCAGGGTTACCTGAGTTGTTCTTGGCAGCTCAGCCCTTCCTCAGTTCAAGACAGAAGTAACTCTGGCCAAGCTGCACTGTCCTCAGCTTGCCCCACAACCAATGCCCCACCACCCTTCCTCCCTATGACTCACCACATTGTAGTAGGAACTTGCTCTTCTGTCCAGCCGCCCCTTTCTCAGGGGGCTATTGTGGCCAGTGACAAGGGGCTTTTCCCAAGACCCATGGAAGTCAAAGGACATGAGGTTGATGAAATCCAGTTCCCTAGATTGCCAAAAGCAAAGGAAAAGATTCTGTCATGAGCAGAGGTGGAAGCAACTACAGTTGACCCTTGAACGGTGCAGGTTTGAATTACACAGTCCACTTATACAAGGGCATTTTTAAACAGTAAATACTATGGTACTATATGGTCTGTGGTTGGCTGAATCCATAGATGTGGAGGAACCATGGAAACAAAGGGCTGACTGTAAATTACACGTGAGTTAACCTCGCTTTGTTCAAGGGTCAACTGTATATATATTTTCGCTTAGTGCTTTGGATGCTGTTAGAAGGATTGAAATTAGCCATAAAGGACAAGTTTCTGCCTGGATGACATGGTTAGGATAGTGACCTTCATGCTCACCCTCTTCCCTTCATCCCTCAGACATACGCATCACTTGCACCAGCTAGGCTGGAGGCAGAGAGATGGAGGGGGTCCTGCAATGTACTCACTTTGCCAATTTCTTGATCTGATAGCTGTTGTCAATTATCTGCCTCCCTGCGGAAACTGCTGCAGTCAAGAGAAGCCTTTCTTTGGTGGATTTTACAAAGTCCTGCTGAAAGGCTTTTGCTAACTCCTATGAAAAAAAAAAAAAAAAACCCACAAGAGATCAGCTCTCCCTCCCAGAGGACAGCACTAAGGTTCTTGCCTGATAGGACGTTTCTAGAACCTCATTAGATGGAAAGATCAAACCTTTTCTCCCCATTCCCACATGGGGATGCCTCCTGCCTTGTGCTCAGGAAATCTCCATATTAGGCAGGAGGATCCCCATTCTCATTGTCCCCAAGAACAACTATCTGGGTTTCCTCCTAATAGATTCTCTAATCTGTCTGATAGAACTTCTGTGAGACTCTCACAGTGCTCAGGAGATTCTATAGCCCCATAATCTTTTACATGGGTGCAGCTTTGTTTCGGTGATGTTTATTGTGAAAGGAGGCTCTGTTCTTTGATGTTGTCCTTGCCATAAACAAGGACCTAGGGCTTTTCCTCCATCAGTGGGTGCTTCTGGAAGGAAGGGACTGTCTTCCAGCCAGAACCAATCTCTTCCTTTTTTTCTCCTGGTGTGGCCCTGGGTTCCACTTGTTAACGCACTGAGGGTACCATGAGGTTTGTCTTACACGAATCAGCACCGTGAAACGAGTGTTGTCTTTCACATCTGGGTAGATCCAGCTTATGTCCAGCCCATCAAAGTTATGGTTCCTCAGAAACAGGATTACAGAGTTGATAAATTCCAAGCGTGAGGTAGAAGAATCCACCATGGGGTGGAACCTGGGTAGATGCAATACAGTTGTTTCTTGGAAAGAGGAAGTGATAGCCATTGCACAGCATATTTTTCACAGAAATCTTGAAATAGTCTTCCCTTACCCAATATTTTCTCACCATTTATCTATCTTTTGAAACAAATGGGGAGAGGAAGGATTGTTGGGCCAGAAAACTGATTGGGTTGGGTGGTGGAAGATTGGGTTCTCTGCAGACCTTTCTGCAGGGTCATGGAGCTGCCTTTGACAAAGATGTTCCTTGACTAAACTTTAGCCAGACTCCTCTGAACCCTCTCCTCAACTAGAGTTTGACCTTGGACTTCTGTGCCTATCTTTGCAGAGTCCAGTTTTAGCAAGAATCCTAAGTCAGTTTAGTGAGAATCCCCCACCCTTGATACCAGATCATCTTCAGTATCTGATCAAATTCCTCATCCCCTACCATCCCCCAGGTGATATCTGATCATCCTGGCCTGCCTTCAGCAAAAGTTCTGTTGAGTCAGTTTAGTAACAATCTCCCTACCTCTAACCTTTCCTCTTAGTAATTTTCCACCCACTGACCTCCACCCCCAACCTGCTCCTTGGCTATAAATCCCCACTTGCCTCTGCTGTACCCAGAATTGAGCCCAGTCCTATACTGAGGTCTCCTTTCCCCTATTACAATACTTCCTGAATAAAATCTATTTTTACCTCTTTAATTACTGTCCAGCTCTGGTTTTCTTTAATATCTTACATCCTTGAAAAAGCAGTTTGCAGTGTGGTGGGCTTAGGGTCGGGAGATCTGGGTTCAACTCCCAGGTCAGAGTCCTTTCTAGTGGCCTCTTTTTTTTACTAACCAGCTCTCTGGCTTCAATCTTGCCCTCTCTAAATTGGGATTGAAGATACTGATCCTGACTGATCTATCCCAAAGTGATCACATTTTGGAAAGCTTCATAAAAGCAGAGATGAACTTCATAGGGACTTCACATTCCCCAAACAAGCAACCCAGTCTCAAATAAGCAACCTAGATCTCCCCAGTCTCAGAGTTTCTGGTAAAAAGCCAGGAGGACCGTGAAAGCAGCAGTCCCTCAAGGACTTTCATCTGAACTAAAATTCTTAAGCCAGGAAGTTGATTCTTAACTGCCCACACAGAGGGCACCAGTAGTATTTAAAATCCAAAGCTGTAGACAAGATATTGGTATTTTCCAGATGACATATCCTTTGACTTGTATCACTTCCCACTTCTCGCAACACCTCGCATCCCCAAACAGATTTCGAGACTCAAATTCATTTGTCTCAATTAATATTAAATTGAGGATTTGGTTCCTGCATGTCTCTCAGCAGCACAGTGGAGGAGATCGCAAAACCTGGCCTATTATCTGAAAAACATGGTTGACATAGGTTTGTGACTTTTTTCTTATATTTCAGACGTGCTCACAGTGATTAGAAGAAAAGCAAGGGATACCCATTTTAGAGAGAAGTTGCAAGTGATGCTCTAGGCAGAAGCCTCCAATTTTAGGAAAGACAACAATTCCATAGAAATTTAGAAGCAAGTCAGTACATTACACATTTTTAAGTACTGCTGCATAGCACCTGACTCAAAGCCTGGCATTTACCTAATAATAATGACAACGTTAATACATAACAGTAGTTATTGCAATCACTGGGCCCTTATTGCACATCAGCACTAACTACACAGTTTGCTTGCACGCTTGCATTGCCTGCCCTCACAACTTCATCTTTAGGTTGATTCTGTTATTTTCCTCATTCTGTAGTTTTTTTTTTTTAATTGAAGCATAGAGACATTAAAGAAATTGCCTAAAGTCAAACAACTTGCATATAGCTTGTATATAGCTAAAGAGAAATCCAAACCAAATATGTTTATCTCCAAAGTCCTACTTTTAACCACTAAACTAATATACAATAAGTACTCAATAAATTATTGATTGAATAAATGAATGCATGCATGTAAGAATGAATGAACGCATGTAAGAATGAATGAATGAAGATATTTCTAATTGAATCAAAGCTAAACAAGTATTAGGAATGAGAGAGAATTTGGGAATCAGAAGGATAGTTGTCATGAAAACCCACTAATAATTGAAAGGAGTTCATGGTGAGATTAATGCAGAACCAAATAAATTAGGTAGGTTGATCTTTTTGCTTTCTGTGTATAGAAATTTTGTTGCTAAGTGTTTTACAAGTTTTGAACTGGTAGAGTCTTTAGAAGTTAATTAGGTCAGTTCTCTTATTTCATAGATGAAAATATTCAGTATAAAAGAAGGAGAAGAGAAAGAAAGGAGACTTCCCCGGTTGCACAGTGGTTAAGAATCTGCCTGCCAATGCAGGGGACAGGGGTTCGATCCTTGGGGCGGGAAGATCCCATATGCTGCGGAGCAACTAAGCCCGTGTGCCGCAACTACTGAGCCTGCACGCCGAAACTACTGAAGCCCACGTGCCTAGAGCCTAGGCTCCACAACAAGAGAAGCCACAGCAATGAGAAGCCTGAGCACTGCAATGAAGTGTAGACCCTGCTCGCCGCGACTAGAGAAAGCCTTCACGCAGCAACGAAGACACAACTCAGCCAAAAAATAAATAATAAATAAATAATAAAAAGAAAAAGGAAGAAAAAGTTGACATTTACTGGACATTACTAAGTCAGGCACATGACACATGTTACCTCATTTGAAATCTTTGCACGCATCTTATGAAGTAAATATTGTGATATACATTTTACAGATGGGTAAACTGGGCTCAGAGAGGTATGTTAACTTTTCCTAGGTCACTCATCTATGTAAGTCTTCTAATGCTACTTCTTTCCTCTGCTTGCTCCAGCTGTAAAGATTACTGACCAGATGCATGAGAAAGATGTCTCATCAGACTTCTCATGAAAGCTGAAAGCCTCTGCTGACTGAGATTAAGATCTCTGGACTTTTTCAAATGTTGGCACTTTTAAAAAAATTAAAGCACTCGAGGTTTGGGAGGGGGCGGGGGGTGAAGGGGAAGATGAGACGAAGTGAGAGAGTAGCACAGACATATATATACTACTAACTGTAAAATAGATAGCCAGTGGGAAGTTGTTGTATAACAAAGGGAGTTCAACTCGAGGATGGAAGAAGCCTTAGAGGACTGGGATGGGGAGGATGGGGGGGACTCGAGGGAGGGAGGGAATACGGGGATATGTGTATAAAAACAGATGATTGAACTTGGTGTACCCCCCAAAAAATTATAAATAAATAAATAAAATTTAAAAAATAAAAAATGAAAAAAAATTAAAGCAGAAGAAATTCAAAATTAGATTAACTGTATTTGAAGATTGCAAAAAGGTGCCTTTCTTCCCTACATATTTGTATTTATTTAGCTCTTGATGCAAATGCAGTATCATTTTCCAGTGAATAGGAATTATAATTTATAGCATATGTCTCATATTAATAGCTATTTTGTTTTTAAGCAAAACAGACCCAATTGCCCCTATGCTGCTTTGCACTTCCAGGCCATCTGGCTGTACAACCATTACCCAGGAAATCGTGGTCCACTGACTGCTGCTGGTCAAGGACTTGGTTTTAAGTGGAAATCACCCACCTGACCCACCCTCACGGTGCAAAGTCAAACCCTCAAAACCCTTAAACCCTTAAAAAAATTACATTTCCCAACTAAAACCATCTCCCTGTAGTCCATCAGGTAGAAAACCTTCATGTAAATAATTGAGCGTTTACTGAAGACTGCTTCCAGCTCAGTTTCTCCCAGGCCTTAGCTTGTGTTAAGCTCCTGCAGAGTTCCTCCCAAGACGCCAGAAGACATAGTGCTAGGCCTCAACTTTGGACAAAACTCAGATCAGTTTTGCCATCGAACCCAAGGGAGAACCTTTCTAAAGCCTAATCCAATGTCTCTTTTTAAGAGGAGGGAAAGCAGTGATGATTAGAAATTACATAGCAGAAGGAACAAAAAATAGAGAGATTGTGGTCTTACCCTTTGGAACCAAACAGATACCCTCCAATGCACAAGAGAATTTTCAGTTTGGGATTCCTGGAGTAGAAGAATAAACTGGTTACTTCTTTACTGGCTGCCAGGGAAAAGTCTGCCTGAAGAGTTAGGGCTAGAACATGAATAAGTGGACCCTAGCTGCTTAGCAGCTAAGTTCAGTGAAGGGATGGGGCACAGGGGAGAAAAACAGGGAGGATCAGGATTATAGCCAAGGAAATACACATGAAGAAACGCACAAATGAATGCATGGAGCTAGAAGGCTTTAGGCCCAGTTTAGAACTATCTTCTCTCCCGCAAAACCTACCCTGGATGCTCCCTACTCCCATCTGACTGACTTGGTTTTGAGACTGTTGATGGCCTGGTAAAGCATTGCGTCATTCTTGTCCTTGATGATGATCTTGTTGTTACTGATGCTGGCAAATGAGTAGATGAGGTGAGAACATAGGAAGGGGTCAATGCTCTCAAGGGTAAACTTTCCTGGTTCCTGCCTCTCCCGTGACCAGCTGTTAAAGTAGCAAACCAGTTTGTAGGCAGAACCTGGAGTAGAGGAAAGAGAGCCAATGGGGAACCAGAATGCCACAAGTTTCTCCCCAAAATGCCATTACCTCCTTTGCTTATTCAGCCAGAGCCTCTGAGGGTCATTCATCCTGGGCCCCCAGTGCTATCTCTTGAGCATCCAGACCCAAATTAAGAGACACATAGAGAGACAGAGATATTGTCCATATGGAAGACATCCACAGAGCACTGAGATTCAATGCGGATGGGTGGATGAAAGACAGTGATAGCGGATAAAAAGAGTGATGATACACACAACATTTAACTGGGTGAGAGAGCGACAGAGAGAGAGGCTCAAAAGATAGAAGCAAGACCATGGATGCACAAGGAGACACACAGAACAAAAACTCAGAGTCATCAATATGTTAGTGTCAGAACCTGGCAGAGTCATCAAGAGAAAAAGAATGAAGCAGAGACCTACACCAAACATCAGAAAGGACACAGCTCAGGGGACCCAGGCAGCAGTGACTCATTGACTACTTACCTTCCTGAAGAAGCAGCAAGACCACTAAACCTGTAAGAGGTAGGTGAGAAGGAAATCTGTTAAGCCAAACCTGGGTCTCTGTCTCAGACTGGCAGTGAGTGTGTGGGTGTGCCTCCGTGCAAGACATAACTACACCTCCCCTGGGTGCTCCAGCCACAGCTGCTGAGGTCTCTTTAAACAGCTGTGAGGTCCCCAGCTCTTGGGTGCCTTGTGGAGTCCACAGCCCTACAGGGAAACATTTTCCAGACTGGGATTTCATTTGCTCATTCATTTATCCAACAAAGTTAATTGAACTGCCTGCTCTGTGCCAAGTGTTGTCCTAGATACTGGGGAAGCTAAAGTGAAGCTGCTGCTGTCCCTGTATTCAAGGGGCTCACAGCCTAGTCTGGAATTGAATATACTTAAGGTGATCAAATAGTTTAGTGTCCAATGGGACACTTTGCAGAGTGAAAAGGAGCATTATTCATCATTTCCCAGGGTACCAGCTTGGATCAGAACTTTCTTGGGTGAATTGAGATAATAGTCACCCTGTGTGCAGACAACCAACTCTTAAAACAAGGCAAGGTGAATTGAGGAGTGTAAGCTGGCCCTGGTAGTGCTCTAAGCCTTCATGTTTGAGGTCATGTCCAGCCTCTTCTCCACAGAACACCTGGGAGGACTGGTGAGACCATTCTAACCTTAATTCACCCTCCTAAAGAGAAGGAAAGGGTGGGACCCTGGTTCAGGAAACCTCACCCAAAGGCAAGATTCCTTGAATTATGACCCCACCCTGGGGACATTGTCTGGGCTTACCCACTCTAGGACATTTGGGGGTTCTGAAAATGGAGAAAAGGGCAGTCTAAAATGAGATAAAACTTTGGATGATGGCAGCTGGGGCTGGTGCCTTCTCCACAGAGCCTGGGGCTGGGAAACTGGACTCAGGGGTTCTATCCTGCTGATTCATGACACTTTTAGGGAGCGGGTCCTCCACACACGCGCTAAGTGGGTAGGAGAATCCTGGTTGCCACATCTGCTGTCAGGTCGGCCTCCAGGCCCTTCTTCAAAGTGCCAGCTCCCTGTGGGCTGCTCCCCCAAGGGTCCAGAGCTGAGACCTTCAACAGGGAACTTAAAATGTTCTTGCCAATTCCAAGTGGGCAGGCATGGCTTGAGAGCATAGACTAGAAGAAAGAGGTAAGGACACAATGAAGTGGTTCCTTTTCTCCATAAGACATACCCTATCTCCGCCCAGCATACTTCCCTTCTCCACCCATAGCCCCGTTTATTTAGTCTCATTCCTACCTTCACCCAAGTTCTCAGCCACCATGAACGCCAGAGTTTGGGATCAGAACTTTTGAGTCGAAAGGGGGATTTTAGAAAACATTTGCCCCAACAAATCATTCTGCAGACAAGAAATGTGAGGTTCCCTAAAGTTTTGAAATGTGCAGAAAGCAGAGCCCATGAAACATGGGACTCCCAAGGCAGTGCTCATACATCACAATCTGGACATGAGGTACCTCTGTGCACATGCAGACTGACAACACCCCTGATGGTCTGAAGGGCTCCGGCTGCTACTGCTCCCTTGCCCACCTAGGAAAGATCAGATGGTCCCCTAGGGCAGTTGCCTTAACTCAATAGGTTTTGATAAGGGGGTAAACAGAGAGACTGGAGTCCCAGAAGGAGAAGACGGCCATTTCCATAGGTCTATGTTACCTATGTTACCTCTTCTCTCCTCGTTAACTTCCTGCTGAATTATCAGCTCAGTGCTCACCTGCCCAGAGAGACTTCTGGTCCATGGTGATTGCTCCCATATCCCTGGTCAGCTTCCTTGGGATGCCTCTGGGCCCTTTATGCCCTTGAGGTTTCAACAGCCTCTCTTATGGGAAGGAAGCAAGAAGAAATCCAGGAAATTCCAGGGACTTCCCCTGGCAATTCTGCCTTGTGAAACTTCCTGGCAATGAGACCCAGGTTTGTGTAATGCCAGCTAGCTGTCAAAAAAAAAAAAAAAAAAAGCTGCCGTGGAGACAACCACTGAGAGGTCCTTTTCCTCCACTCTCACCCTGAAGGGATCTGGTCCCTGAGAAGGGAAGGAGATGGTACTTTGGTTTGCCCCCTCAGTCTGCTTTCTGGCTCCCAAATCCCCCTTCCCCATCATCTAGGATCTGTCTTCTTCTTTCCCTTTCTTCCCTCCATACTCACATCACCTTTGGCCTGCTTATTCTTGGTCATCTAATCAGACAGTGCCACCATCCCAGCTGGTCCTACCCTACAGCTCTTCTTTCCGATACCATCAAATGACAACTTCTTTATGGAGCCTTTCTTGCTTCTCCCTGCACCCAGGGTAGCTGGCTTCTCTGCTCACAGTGAGGCAGGAGACAGATGGACTCCAAGCTAGTCATTTACAACTGGCCTCTTGTTTACATGTCACCGGACAGGAAAAAGTGGGCTTCAGGCCGGACACTTACAACTGGTCTCCTGTTTACATTTCCTGAGACAGGAGATAGATGAGCTCCAGGTTAGGCATGTAAAATCAGTCTCTGTGAGAAGGAGTCACGGGAGGGAGGGGATATGGGGATATATGTATAAATACAGCTGATTCACTTTGGTATACCTCAAAAGCTGGTACAAGAGTGTAAAGCAATTATGTTCCAATAAAGAGCTTAAAAAAAAAAAAAATCAGTCTTCTGTTTGCTCTCCAAAATGGAAGTAAAAAAAAGAAGCAGGGTAAATAGCCAGGCTTTGTCTCCTGTGGACACCTTAAGATAACAGTCATGGCAGGTAACAGTCATGGCAGGAACAGAGAGGGGCTAAACCTTGTTTGAGTAAAGGATCAAGAGGTCATATAGGGCTTCCTAGGTGGCGCAGTGATTGAGAATCCGCCTGCCATTGCAGGGGACACGGGTTCGATCCCTGGTCCAGGAAGATCCCACATGCCGCAGAGCAACTAAGCCCGTGTGCCACAACTATTGAGCCTGCACTTTAGAGCCTGTGAACCATAACTATCAAGCCCAGGTGCTGCAATTACTGGAGCCCGTGCCCCGCAACAAGAGAAGTCACGAGAAGTCACGGCAATGAGGAGTCCGCTCACCACAACGAAGAGTAGCCCCCACTCACAACTAAAAAGAAAGCCCGTGCACAGCCAAAAGGACCCAACACAGCCAATAAAATTAAAAAATAAATAAATAAATTTAAAAAAAAATAACCACATGTAATAAAAATAAATCACAATCATAAAAAAATAAAAACACAAATAATAAGTATATTGTAAAAAATTTAAAAAAAAAGAGGTCATATATTTCCCATCCTTGGGGCAAGGGAGACATTGCACATGTACAGAAAGGCTCCTGGGGGTCAAAAAGGAGGGGGCACCACCCCGTACCATGTGATGCTAAAGCCCCCCATAGGCCTCCCGGCTGAAAACCATCTTGGAAAAAAGTTGCGCATGCATGTTTGTGGAGGGTCCTAGGTCAGGTCAGATGTGGAAAAAGAAGCCAGATAATTGGCCAAAGGTAAACAAAGACCCGGAAGAGATGCCCTGTATAGATGACTTAATCACCTCTTTACTGTTCTCTTCCTCGTTAGGGAGGATGCCCACACCCTTTGTCTCCAGGTGTTCGTCTCTGCCTTGCTTCTGTCTTAACTAAACAAACTATTTCTCTGTGTGCTCTCCCACTTGTTGTTGTGCTATGACTCTAATAATAAACTTTGTACCTGTTTTTTAGTTTTTGCCTCCGTGAGAAATGCATTTTTCACTGGAGCCAAGTGCCAGGGGGTCTGGTGGCTAGGATTCCTGGTTTTCATCCAGGTTCAATTCCTGGGCAGGAAACTGAGATCTCACTTCACGCCACCACTCACTGCTGCCTCTCCGAGATGAACAGGGCATTGCATTTCGTCTCATGTCTCCGTACTGTACTGTAAAGCACTGGTGTACATGTCTACGTCCCCAACTTGACTGTGTAGTTCTTAAGAACTAAGTGAGGACTTCCCTGGTGGCGCAGTGGTTAAGAATCCGCCTGTCAATGCAGGGGACGTGGGTTTGAGCCCTGCTCTAGGAAGATCCCACATGCTGCGGAGCAACTAAGCCTGCGCACCACAACTACTGAGCATGTGCTCTAGAGCCTGCGAGCCACAAGTACTGAAGCCCACAGGCCTGGGGCCTGTGCTCTGCAACAAGAGAAGCCACTGCAATGAGAAGCCCTCACACTGCAATGAAGAGTAGCCCCCGCTTGCCACAAGTACAGAAAGCCCGTGAGCAGCAACAAAGACCCAATGCCACTAAAAATAAATAAATAAATAAATAAATAAATAAATAAAATAATCTTAAAAAACAAAAGAACTAAGCGAAACAAGGAAAACAAAAACCTCAACAAATATTTATTGAGGATCCTCTATTAATTTGTTAGAATTGAATTGTACCCCAGATTCTGAGGTGCAGGCTCTCAAGGCCCTACACAATCTGCTCCCTGCCTACCTCTCCAGTCTCCTGGCTTTCTCTGTGGCTGTGTCTCTGTCTCTCACTTTTCCTGTCTCTGTTCTCTCATTCTGTGTTAGTCTCAGGAGACGTCTCCCAGCCTCGAGCCTGCTCTTTCTCATATATCAAATGTGGGCCACACGGAAAAGAAAAATGGCCTGGATCCATCTAAAACCCTGCCCATGGAAGAGCAATAGGACCCCAACAGAGAAAGTCTGCTATTTGGAGGAGCATACCTGCAAGGCAGGGACAGAAAGGAAGCAGTGGCTGGAGGAAAATGTACAAATTCTCTCAGGAGGGAAAAATGTCAGCTTGAAATGTTTGCCAGACCCTGGAGGCATGAAGCCTTCCTAAGCCCACACCAGGTAAGTGACAACTATCCTATTCCTCCTGCCATTCTTCTCCCTCCCCTGGCTTCCATGAAAGCTGGTTCAGAAATCAAAAGAGCGAGACAGAAAATGATGGGGTGTGATGAATGGAATATTTATAAATGGAATATTTCCTGCCATATCAATAAACAAAGGATGTCACAGACGTCAAGGATTGCAGCCCTCGCTGAAAAGAATACCAGCCACCAGACTGCAAGTCACTGGCTGTGGTGAGCCCTGAGGAAACTCAGGATGTGAAAATGCAGGCCCCAGATAGCTAAGGTACATACCAAAGGAATGACTTCAGTGACCCCAAAGCTTGCATCTTGCTGTACATAGAACCGCGCTAAATTCCTTAACTGAGATATCTGGCTTCCTTTAATTAACAACAATCTCTTGAGGTTCCTGATTACCTGTCCTTTGTTGCAAAACTCCTATATGTCCTGGCTCCTCCCCTTGCCTCCCTGGAGCAGTTTCTCAGAGCTATCTGAGATGCTGCCTCCCAGGCTGCAGTCCTCATTTTGCCCCAAATAAAACTTAACTCGCAACTCACACTGTGCATATATATATATATTTTTTAAGTCAACAGGTGGAAGAGTAATGCACGAAAAGAGAAAAGGAAGATGGGTTCAAGCAGCATCCCACAGCAGACTGGACAGGAGAAGTGGATCAGGTTTCACATTCAATCAAGCTTGGAGTTTGGTTATCATCTGGCACTGGATAGTAAACTGAATGTGGTTTATAACATACAGTGGCTGTACAACTTTTATTACCTGCAAGTCAGGAGAAAAATCCAGGAAGAGGGCAGAAACCATCTCCACCTAGCAGCAAACTTAAAGGGACCAGAGCCAAAAGTAAAGTTGCTTTGATGATTCTAACTGGTAAGTCCTGCTAGTTCAGTGTACCGGCCATACGTGTTCACCTTTTAAGAAATGTAGTGTTATGTCTAAATAGGAGCATAAAATATTCATTTTCTTTACTTTTTTCCCCACTTAATATACTTAGATATCCTTCCAAATCAGCCCTTGTCTAACTCAGTCTTTTTACTGGCTTCATTGCATTCCATGTATGGCTATACCTTCATTTACTTAATCATTTCCTATTGATAAATGTTTAGCTCATCTCTAGATATTTTTGTTATTTAAAACAAAGCTAAAACGAACATCTGTGACAATATCTATTCTTTATATGTGTAGGAGTCTATCTCTAAGAGAAATCCCTAGCAGTGGAATTGATAGGTCAAAGGGTATTTGAATTTTTAAATTTTGAGTGTTACTGTAAAACTGCCTTCCAAAGACTTTGCACATCTTTCAACTATTTATCTCTGCCAATTTCATAGGTGACAAATGTTACATCATTGTTTAATTTGCATTCTTTTAAATGAGCGTTATTGTTTACATTTATGAGTCATTTGCATTTCATTCTCAGAGCACTGCCTGCATGTTTTCCTGTCCACTTTTCTATTGGAGTTTTCCTTTTTATTAGAAAGAGCTCTATACAATAAATAAATTAGCCCTCACTTTATATACACAGTGTTTTAGAGCTTTGTCAAATGTGTTGCAAATATATTTTCTTGTTTTGTTTTGTTTTGTTTTTTAATTTTGTTTGTGGTACTTTTGCCCAGTCTTTTTAATTTATATGTAAATCAATCTTTTTTCTTTTTTTTAATGAGTTTTGGCTTTGATAGCTTGCCTAAGTAAACAGGCTTTTTTAACCCGATTATATTTTTTAAAGTTACTTATGAAAAAAAAAATTGTTTATGTTTTCGTCTAATGTTGCAGAAATCGATCCCATGAGAAACCAAGCACCACACTCAGAGAGTTGGAGAGCTCAGGTTTATTGAGCGGGCAGACCCAGACGAGCTAATGCTCCAAATATTCTGGGCCCCATTTCGGGCCAGTTTTCTCCTTTTATAGATTAAGACATATAGCTACAGTTGGTACTAACTGATTGGTTACACGGTTTCTATAAATTACAGGTGGTTAAAGAACGGGGGGGGGGGGGGCGGGGGGGGGCGGCGGCGGAGGGGGTGCTGTTGCTGAGGGTTACAAGCTGCGGGAGTTCAGACAAAGGCGAGCAGAGGCAAGAACAGTACATTTTCTACTTATTCAATCATTTCTGTGTAATTATTAACAGGCAGGGTTCACATAGCAGGCCTCAAACTATAGATTTCAAATCTTCCTCATCACTAACACTTTGTGATTTGTTTTTTACATTTTGATCTTTGACCTAATGGAGTTCATTTTTTCCTTAACTCATGTGGATCATTCTTTTTCTTCCTAATAGTTGGCTTTATGCTTTAATATTGTTATTAAAAATTCATCTTTTCTTAACTGATTTGAAATGCCACTTTCAGGTGGCAAACTAACTAGGTAAGTTTCTTTAGTCTCTGTTCCTATATTCTGTTCTTTGATGAATCTGTGCATTTTAACATTGTGGCACTACTCATATACACTTTTGTTTCCTTTTTCAAATATATAACATTATATTATGCCATATACATTTCTTGAGAACATTTTCTTTTGCATGGGTCCATGTCTAAAGGGACCCTCCCAGATGAGTGAGATGTGAAATATGGCCTCAAGATAAAATAAATAAAATTAAAATAAAATGTGAAATGGAGTCATTTTGTGTGGTTACCAAGTCATAGAATATTAAAGCTAACATTCAGCAGGCCACGTTGTAGAGTGGAAACGGGTACACCAAAAGCAATAGTTTTCATTTTGGAGCAGTTAATATAGAGTTGACCTTTAAGATACTAATTGACCAATATGTTAAATGACTTCTTGAAGCCAACCCTGGATCAAGAGAGGGGGTCAGGATGGAGAAGGACGCAACTTAGATCCAGAGAACAGGACAGGATGGTGGAGGATGCTTGGCTTTCCCTTTGGTGCAATCAAAGAAACCAGAGGCCTTGTAATTTCCACGTTTCCGTTAATGAGCATGCAGCACTTTTGTGATCAGGAAGAAAACACAATAAATGTCACTTTTTAAAGTGCTTGGATGTGCCCTGGAACAAGAGAACACTTTTATTTTTTATTTTATTTTATTTTTTTAAACCCCCAGCGAACAGATGTTTGTGTTCTTTTATTTTAAATTAATTAATTAATTTTATTTATTTATTGGCTGTGTTGGGCCTTCATTGCTGTGCCTGGGCTTAAGAGAACACCTTTAAAAATGCATCTGCGGCTGCTGCATAGCACAGGCAGATCAACTCGATGTTTTGTGATGACCTAGAGGGGTGGGATAGGGAGGGTGGGTGGGAGGGAACCTCAAGAGGGAGGGGATATGGGGATATATGTATAAACACAGCTGATTCACTTTGTTGTACAGTGGAACTGGCACAACATTGTAAAGCAATTATACTCCAATAAAGCTCTAAAGAATAAATAAATAAATAATAACATGAAAATTTAAAACAAAACAAAAAAAATGCATCTGTGAATTAGAGAAGAACTTGGGCTTGGTCATGTTTTTGTGTTGTATTTTATTTTATTTTTACATGTAAAAAGCTATGCATATTAATATATACAACTTGATGAGTTTGGAGACAAGTATACACACATGAAACCATCACCACAATCTATGCCTTAAATCTATCCATTATCTCCAAAAGTTTCCTCCAGTCCTATTATTATTATTATTACTATTATTATTATTATTTTGTGATAAGAACAAAATGTAAGATCTAGTCTCGTAACAAATTAAGTCTACAATATTGTTAACAGTATATACTGTACAATAGGGCTCTAGGACTTAACTCATCTGTGTAATGAAAACTTTGTTCTCTTAACTAATACCTTCTTGTTTCCCCCTCACCCCAGACCCTGGCAACTACCATTCCAGTCTCTGTTTCTATGAGTTTGGCTATTTTAGATTCATTTTATAAGTGATAGCATGTAGAATTTGTTCTTCTGTGTCTGACTTATTTAACTTAGCAAAATGTCCTCCAGTTTCATCCATGTTGTCACAAATGGTGGGATTTCCCTTTTTTTAAGGCTGAATAATATTTCATTGTATGTATAGACCACATTTCTTTACCTATTCATCTGTTGATGGATGTCATTTCCTTGTCTCGGCTATTGTGAATAATACTACAATGAATATGTGGGTTCAGGACCTTCAAGATTCTGACTTCATTTCCTTGGAATAGTTGGATCATCTGGTAATTCTATTTTTAATGTTTTCAGGAAACTCCATACGGTTTTCCATAGTGGCTACAGCAACTTATATTTCCACCAATAGTGTACAAGTGGTTCTTTTTCTCCACATCCTCATCAACATTGGTATCTTTTGGTTTCTGTAATAAAGCCATCTTAAGTGTGAGGTGAGGCATCTCTCTTGGTGGTGCGTAGGCTTAAGGGGAGAGGTGACACAGGTTAAGTAAAACTGTCCCCCTACCCTCTTCAGAGCGTCTTTTTTTTTTCATTTCTGTGTTCCACCCAGGTTCTGTAATCTCTTACCTGGACTCTGGAGCCCTTATGCAGGTATTTTCGTCCATGAATGACTGTCACATCAGTGTTTCTGTGGGGGGATGAGGGCTGAAACCTTCTATTCCATCATTTTGCTGACTCAGTCATGTTATTTAACATTTACCACGGAACTTGATCTGTCAGGAGTTTATTCCTATCTACTCTGATTCTCCATGGCTCCAGAAACCTACAAAATCTGGGTCAATATGAAAATGGCTCAGCTCAGCCCACTGAGAGGGGGTCAAGAAAATGGTGTGGAAAGCCTTAACTTTCCTCTGGTTTCTTCAGTGAGGTTTACAAAACATAGCAGAGAAAAATATTATTATTGTGTATAATATTAACATGACGCATGCAAGAGTGTTCATTCTCCTTGCAAATTAAAATGAGACTTTGGAAGCATTTTTCTTTGTTGGCTCATCTGTTTGTTTAGGAGAAAGCAGTGTGGAGATCTGAGGATTTATGTAGAAGGCAGTATGGAGATCTGAGGATTTATGTAGAAGGCAGTGTGGAGATCTGTCTGTGATTTTTGGGTGGATACAGGGCTTTGTACTTTTTGAAACTAGGGTCGGTCAATGGTTCCCAAGTAGTTGTTGTTGGACCAGTGCTGAACTAGCTATAGTCAGAGTTAGGTAGCCTGAGAAAAGCTAAATTTGAGTTTATTCTAAGGTAATCACATTTGCTTAGTTAGAACTTGGTAAAGTAGGGAGCTTACTATAAAAATCAGAATTAGGTTTCAATAGTTTCGGTAGACAAAGATCTTCTAGGACCTTTTCAGTTGCTTATAATTTGTCAAATAAACTAGATTAGGTGAGGAGATCTTATAGAAATTTTCTAGTACTTATGAAAGATTTTCTGTCACAAGGCACCCAAGGTGTGAAAAATAACTAACGGCGAGTAGTCACTGGATATTGGTGCCTCCATGTTTCCCAGGCTAACATCTGTACCCAACATAATGTCTAATTTGTAACTTTCAGCGATTAATTTTATTAGGTTCCTTGAGTTGTAGCCAGTCATAAATGGAAGTGACTCCAAGGAGTATGCAACTTTTACACTGAGCTTTGTGGAGTCTGAAGTTCCCTGGATTCCCACCAAAGGCAGCCTTGTAGGAACAGATGGCTCCAGGCTCCCATGCCAGATTCAGTCAGAGTAGTTTCATTCTTATGTTTGTATACATGGAGCTTCTCTAAACTTATATTTGAAGACAGTTTCCTAGAATATTCAAAACAACAACAAAAATTTTGAAAACTACTTATCCATTTTAATTTCCTCATTTTAGAGAAGAGAAACTCATGGCCAAGAAATGTTTTATTACAGGTCCAAGATCCTACATCTAGTTAGAATCTGAAATTAAACCCACAACCTCCTAACTTCAATTTGATGTCTTTGATATTTCCACAAGATCTCATTACCTAATCTAGTTTATTTGACTAATAATTTATTCAGTTTGAACTGAGGTCTTCCCATCCTATGGTAAGTATTTCCTGCCTTGCTAGAAAAGGTAATCCTAGCATTTTGTGAGTGTACCTGTGAATTGCACACAGGCTTGTATTTCTTTGCACATGTTCATCTGAATACTTTAATCAGATGGCCAGGCCCACGGAGAGCATCCTAAAGAAAGTGATTCAGGATTAATCTCTTGTTTCCTGCTATTAGGCTTTATTACGTTGGTAGAAGAAGAGGTGTATCTTTTTTCTCCCTTTAGTTTAATTCTGAAAAGTAATAAATTTGCTCCCAAGACTAAAGGAGGAAACTTAGTCACCATATTTTGGTTTTCATTATCAAGGTCATGACAATTGTGTGCAGACCTTCTTCTTAAGTCTCTTTCCAGGTCAAAGTTGTGGATTCTGTCCCAAGCAAGGTCTTCTGCACCACTGTCTATTTTGACTCAAAGCCTAAATTAGAGACATTCCTTACTAGATTCATACTCTCACAAGAGATATTAGTTTCTTAAAAAACTAAAAACAGAATTACCATATGACCCAGCAATCCCACTACTGGGCATATACCCAGAGAAAACCATAATCCAAAAAGACACACGCACCCCAGTGTTCACTGCAGCACTATTTACAAAAGCCAGATCATGGAAGCAACCTAAATGTCTATCGACAGGTGAATGGATAAAGAAGATGTGGTACATATATACAATGGAATATTACTCATCCATAAGAGGAACAAATCTGGGTCATTTTGTAGAGACCTGGATGGATCTAGAGACTGTTATACAGAGTGAAGTAAGTCAGAAAGAGAAAAACAAATATCGTATACTAACGCATATATGTGGAATCTAGAAAAATGGTACAGATCAACTGGTTTGCAAGGCAGAAACAGAGACACAGATATAGAGAACAAACATGGACACCAAGAGGGGAAAGCAGGGAGGGAAAGGGGAGATGAACTGGGAGACTGGGATTATCATATATAATTAATATGTATAAAATAGATCACTAATAAGAAAATATCAAATTGTCCACTTTAAATATATGCTGTTCATTGTATGTCAATTATATCTCAATAAAACTCTTTTTAAAAGAAAAAAAAAAGAGAGAGACAGTATGTTCTAAACTCAAAGCTCCACTGTGGAAGAGAAAGAGAATATGGGTGGAGGGGTTGAGGCCTGAACATGGAGTGTTTTGCAATCACTCACCATCCAAACTTTATAGAAAGTCTACACTTTGCAATGAACTTCTAGAGGCGTATAGGGAATGCATGTCATCTACCCCAAGGAACTTGTACTTATGGAGACAAATTTGTAAATACAGTTGACCTTTGAACAACACAGGTTTGAACTGCATGGGTTCACTTATATGCAGATTTTTTTCAATAAATACATACTACAGTGCTACACAATCTGTGGTTGAATCTTCGGATGTAAAATCATGGGTACAGAGGGGAAATTGTAAGGGTTTATGTGGATTCTTGACTGTGCAGAAGGCTGGCATCCCTAACCCCCCACATTATTCAAGGGTCAGCTATATAACTAAGTATAAAACTATGGGAAATGAAGTACAGTAGTCCCTTCTCATCCATGGATTTGCTTCCCTGGTTTCATTTGCCATGGTTTCAGTTACCTGTGGTCAACCAGGATCTGAAAATATTAAATGGAAAGTTCCAGAAATAAACAACTCATAAGTTTAAAATTGAGAGCTGTTCTGAGTAGCGTGATAAAATCTTGGGCCATCACTCTCCAGCCCACCTGGTGTGTGAATCACTACTTTGTTCAGTGTCTCTGTAATGTATCTGCTTCTGCCCATTTAGTCACTTAGCAGCCCTCTTGGATATCAGATCAACTGTCCTGGTACTGCAAGGCTTGTGCTCAAGTAACCCTTATTTTACTTAATAACAGCCCCAAAGTGCAAGAGGAGTGATGCTAGTGATTAGCATATTATCTTACTGTGCCTAACTTATAAACTAAACTTTACAATAGGTATGTCTGTATAGGAAAAAAGACATAGTATAAATAGGGTTCAGTGCTATCCAATGTTTCAGTCATTCACTGGTGGTCTTGGAACTTATATCCTGTGGGTAAGGGGGGAATGCTGTACATGTTAAACAGAATATCAACTTTTAAACTGTATAGAAGAAAACCAATTCAAAATAGATTAATGGAATGTTTATGTCATCTACTTTATAAATATTAATATGATATGATTCCAGCTTTCCAATAACTTATGTCCTTAGTGATGGAGACAAATACATAAACGAATTCTTCCTTTGTACCCAAAACTGAAAATATGAAAAAAATTATAATTGTAACAAATATACTGCAACAAAACCCTAAAAAATATGCAAGTACATAAGAACATACATAAAGCAGAAAACGAAAGTACTTAGCCATTCTCTAAAGAAACCACTGTAACACTTCAGTATATATCATTCTTTTTTCAATTAATTTTTACTGGAATATAGTTGATTTACAATGTTGTGTTAGTTTCTTTTGTATAGCAAAGTGAATCAGTTATACACATACATATATTTACTCTTTTTTTTTTTATTCTTTTCCCATATAGGTCATTATAGAGCATTGAGTAGAGTTTCCTGTGCTATACAGTAGGTCCTAATTAGTTATCTATTTTATATATGGTAGTGTCCACATGTCAATCCCAATCTCCCAATTTATCCCTCTCTCCCCTTTCCCCCCAGTAACCATAAGTTTGTTTTCTACATCTGTGAGTCTATTTCTGTTTTGTAAATAAGTTCATTTGTTCCATTTCTTTTAGATTCCACACATAAGCGATATCACATGATATTTGTCTTTGTCTGACTTACTTCACTCAGTATGACAATCTCTAGGTCCATCCACGTTGCTGCAAATGGCATTATTTCATTCCTTTTTATGGCTGAGTAGTATTCCATTGTATGTATGTACCACATCTTCTTTATCCATTCATCCCTTGATGGACATTTAGGTTTATTCTGTGTCCTGGTTATTGTAAATATTACTGTAATGAACACTGAAGTGCATGTATCTTTTCAAATTATCATTCTCTCCGGGAAACTCCTATGCCTAGGAGTGGGATTGCTGGGTCATATGGTAGTTCAATTTTTAGTTTTTTAAAGACCCTCCATACGGTTCTCCATAGTGGCTATAAGATATATCATTCTTAACTCTCCTCTTTCTCTCCCTGTCTCTCCACATACACAAACACATGCACACACACACACGCACACATGCACTCAACAATTTGTGATAAAGCATCCTTATGTGTGACCCATCAAGATGTATCAATTTATATGCCTTTTTCAACAGCTACGATTCCTCACTGATGCATGTTTTAGTTTCTAAATTTCACAGTTACAGTAAATACCTCAATGAGATGAGTTTGTACCAAAAAAACCCCAAAAACCCATGCATTTGCTACTTATACATTACTCTTCAAAATGTTCCTCAGTTTATACTCCCTCCAACAGTATGTGGAGTGTGCCCATCACCCCCATTCTAACAAATAATTGTTATTATCAGTCTTTTATATCTTTTATATTAAACAATGATGACATTTTAATTTATATTAAAATTAAACATTGAGCAATTATTTTATTTATTGGCCAATACTATTGCCTGCCCATTCCTATTGGATTGTCCTTCTTTTTGGTGTTGCTTTTTAGGAGTTTCCTCTATATTATATATATTAATCTTTTCTCTCTCATATTTATTTTCATTTTTCCCATTTTTTTTCACATTATATTTGGTTTATATTTTCTTTGCGCAATTAGAAAAAATTTTTGAAGTCTGATCTGTCAATCTTTATTTACAGTTTCTGCATCTAACCGGGAAAGAGGATGTAGGTGAGAGCTATATCAGATGCAGGATGAAGGAACAGAGAATGAAATACACATAGCACATCAGTGCAAATGGAGTGGAGGACTGTGGCTAGAGAATGACTGCAGTGCCCTGAGAGGAACTGGGCTGGCTTCCTCCAGAAAGCAAGCTTTCAGATAGGATTAGAAAGAGGGCGTGGGTTTTGCTAGGGTGCAGAAGAAGAGTCAGAAACATGCACTGCAGCCAAACCTCAAGCAAGTCTCGGGGTGGGAACAAGAGTGACTAAGAGACTTTATGAGCATCGTAGGAACCAAGAATCACCAGATGGGGGGAGTGTGAGGATTTCCATTTTGGTTATAAGGTTGAATGCCGATTCTGGGTCGGTCTGATTTACAGGAACCTAGGAAGGCAAGATCTAGCTATGTTTCAAACCCAGGGGAAGACCTGAATCCCTAAAGGTGGAAAAAAACTATACAAAACCCAAGTTTTGGTCAGAAATATGCTTTTTAGGCATTTGCTTGAGGAGGAAATTCAGAACCCAGTTCCGCCAGAAGAGGCAATAAAAAAGGATGGCTTTTTATTAGTCAGTGAGGAAAGTGAGGCACTGTCACAGATGGAATTCTGGGTTCAGTGCACTTTGGCTGAACCGCCACCAGCCTGGGCTGGGAGAGCACCTTGGAAGCAGGAGGCAAGGGGAAGTAGCGCCCTCTCGTGGTGGTAGGTGAGTGGCTCAACACCTGGGCTTGTGTCCTGAGAAGGTACTGTGTTCCCTGACCCCTCAGTCTCTTCCTGGGATACAGAATGTCTCCCAAAAGCTGGGAGGGTGAATGGGGAAAGGAATAGGGAGAGAGGAATGAGTCCATGTCTCGTCTCCCTGTGGAAATAGGTATGGACCAAAAAAAAGGGAGGAAGCAGCGGCAGAACACCAGGGAAGGTCGAAGGGAAAAATGCAGAAAAAGGATGAAGAAATGTTCTGTTCTAAATATGGCAAAATGGGTTTTTCTTGTTTGTCCCAACTTGCACACATTCCTGAGGCTTGGCACCTCTCACCTTGCTTTCTGGGACTTGGTTCAGGTCTAGACTTGGTGTAACAGAAGGGGGCTTTTGTTAATGTGCCTCAAGTCAGAGGAAGAGACAGACAGCACAGGTCAGCCTGGGGACATACAGGATGTGTGCTGAGAGAGGCCCTACTATGGGGGCAGGACGCTGGGAGGGAGGCTAAATGAGGCCAAGTGTCCATGAGGGGAGGAGAGAGAGCAGGTTCAGAGAGAGGAATTTGCTCCTTGGTGAGAGGACGCACCCAGAGGACCTAAATAAAAAGACTCAGCCCCCAAAAAGAACTACCCACCTGTCTGAGAACCCCTTTTGCTGTCAAACCTGAACTAAAAATGTCTTGCCCATTCTTCTGGACTTCTTTGTGTGTTAGACAGGACTATGGTAAAGTAGTTTAATCATGAACTCTAGCCCTTCTCTCTTCTGCTAAGTGGAGTGTGAGGTCGAGACTGTTTCTTACAGAAAGAGACTCAAACATAGAGAATAGACCTGTGGTTGCCAAGGGGGAGGGGGTTAGGCGAGGGATGGAGTGGGAGTTTGGGGTTAGCAGATACAAACTAGTATATACAGAATGGACAAACAACAAGTTCTATGTATAGCATAGGGAACTTTACTCGATATCCTGTGATAAACCGTAATGGAAAAGAATATTAAAAAAATGTATATATGTGTATAACTGAATCACTTTGCTGTACAGCAGAAAGTAACACAACATTGTAAATCAACTATACTTTGATAATAAATATATGAAGCCTGTTTCTTGCTTCCCGCCTCCACCCCCCATATTTTTAGGACTTGTGGTTCAAACAGAATAGGAACTCAGTAGGTCATTATTAAATAAACACTTGTAAGAGTAAATGAATAGGTCATTCATCTGTGTCCTTCCAGCCAGCCCCTGTCCACAGTAGGTCCATCATTGGTAGTGCATCATTGATAAATGGATGAATGAAAGAGTGACCTATTGGGACCCAATTTGGTGGTTGCTAAGCTGGCGGTTGGAAGCTGAAAGCTGTTGCATAAAGGCTTGCCTAGGTGAACCACTGGTGGGAACTTGGCTCAAATACAGGATGTGGGCTGAGCACGTTTCGCCTTCCTATTTTCGAGGGTGGGGGTAGAGCGCTGAAAGTGCCTCTGATTTGTTAATGGGCCCCATACAGGGGCTGCCAGATCTGCAGAATTGAAAGTTGGGGGAGGAAGGAGGAAAAGAAGGATGTAAGCACCAGCTAGACATGAAAGGAAGCTGTTGTGAGGGGCTCATGCCATAGAAGGTGGGGCCAGGTCTCTGGAGGGGGCCTGAGGTAATCGTACATCACCTGCCCATGGACCTGCCTCAACTCTTTGTAGACACAGGCCAGGGAAGAGGAAAGTTCTTTATTGAATAGGGATGATAAGATGACCTCCCCTGTGGGATTGCCTGTGGGGATTAAATTCTATCACACATGTGAAGCATTTAATATAGTGCCTGAATCAGAACATACACTCAATAAATATCTAAAGTTATTTTCCAATACATTGTGGATGTTCATTTCAATTTTCTTTCACACTGGTGAAGAGGGGAGGTGGAGAGTTGTGAGGGGCCAGAACCTGTGTATTGGGGTGACCTTCCTGTGGGGTCATCACCCACTGCCTGACCTTGAGGCCCTGGCTGCAGAGAACCTCAAGGAACCTACGTAACTGCCGAAGTCCAGTGGTGGCTTCCTGCATCACAGGTTAGGTTGTCTGGTTACAGATGTGGAGTCAGAGCTGGGGCACCAGCCATTTACGAGGAATCGTCATCTGTGAAAGGAAGGGAGAAGGGGCAGGACTGGGCAGAGAGAGAAGCCGAGTCATGATGCAGCCCTGACAAAGCTTCAGCCAACCGGGCCGGGAGCTCGAGAACACGTGGTGTCCATCTGAGTTGTCCTGCTTCAGACTAAAATGCCTGGGCCTTTATCTTCCCACCTAATTTAGTCCCCGGATGTGGGCTACGCTGGTAAGGGCATGACCTTAGGAAAGGGGGATCTTTATCTGAGGCAGACCCTGAAAAACCAGCAGCAGGAAGTGTCTGTCAATGCAAGTCCCTCCAACAAATGCTCCTGGAGAAAAGAGGGCTTTCATTTGTGACCCTCAGCCCCCGGCACCTGACACAGAGGCAGATGTTTATTATTCTACTTATTTTTTGATGAATCCCATTTGCTTAGGTGTTGCTATCTACAGCACAATTTCTTCAACATGGGCTGATCTTGTTGCATGTTGGCGTGAAGGGCCTTTGGCGCACATCTAAAGCAGATGTCCAAGTGGAGAGAATCACAAAGCTCAACCCACTGGCTCATGATAGAGTGGGTCTCAGTCCTTCTAAATAGTCTGTTACATGTGGGCCTGACAGAACTTCCCCAGCTAGTCTGAAAGAGGGGTTGGGGAGGTAGTGGAGGGGAGCTGGCTGAAGGAGTCAGTATTTCAAGTGTTAGAAGACAAGAACCAAGGGAGAGAGAGTGCTCAGAGGAGCTACGCTGGGGGTAAAAACTGATATGGTTTGAGCACAAAGGACAGCCTGAGAATGCAAAACACCTGGACACTCTTCCTGGTACTAACGACAACTTTGTCTTAGGCAAATTATCTCCACACTCTGAGTTTCAGTTCCTCTATCACGTGCCAAAGGACTTATACTCAACTTTACATCCTAGCAACTAGCACAGAGCCTGAAATGCACTACACATTTAAGAAGGGTTAGTGACCACTTCCAGTTATGATGGAGTAACCCTCATGCCATAAACTACAGAACTAGTTTAAATATGTGAAACCATTATTTTCAGGCAGTAGGCAACATGCAGTGCAGGACTGTGAACCAAGAGGAGGAAAACAAATCAGGTAAACCTACTGCTCCCCTGGATTTCTGCCTTGGGACCATTTCCAGACTGCAACACAAGGAAGGCTGGCCTATGAAGAGTATGGTGGTCTCACTGAGTTGAGAGGACAAAGATGAGAGATGGAAGAGGCTGGGATGTATGGAAATTGTGCAATAGAATCCCAGAGACAAGGGAGCAATACAGAAAAGAGCTTCAGAAATCCGTGTGGTTCCTCTGGATTTTTGCTGACTGTGAAGCTGTAGGTACAAAGGGTAAAACTCCAGAATAACAGGTGAAGAGCCATCACCAAGGAAAAGACACCCCTAGAGAGCTGAAAGCTAAACACCCCCTCGAGACCTTCCCTAACAAAGCCTGAACACAAGCTGCGAAGCACTCAAGCCGATCTGCCAGTAAACTGACTGCCTGCCAACAAAATCTACACATTGGATGACATAACAGTTACAGGGTTCAGCATCCAAGAGAAAATTACTAGATATGCCAAAATACAGGAAATATGACTAATAACCAGGATGAAAATGTGTAAATAGAAACAGACCTAGAAAGCAGAGATTGTCAGACAAAGGCCTTAAAGCAGCCATAATGTGTGTGTTCAAGGACTTGAAGGGCAACATAGATATAATTGACAGCTAAAGAATTTTACTTACTCACCATGTGGCTCTACAAGGATTGAGTCATTAGCCACTGAAGTCACTGACCTTCAACACACCCTGAAAGGAGTTTAGCGCAGACATCAGGCATGAGCCACACTGTGTTCTGGGAAAACGGGCAGAACAGGCCTTCAGAGGATCAGATATTTACAGGTGAAAATGTTATGACCCTGGATTCTTGCATCTGTCTGTACTTAGAAGAGCCCCCATTGCAGCTGCTCCTCTTGACTAGTAGCAACCTTCTACCAAGATGTATGCTTGATTGCCTGCACCCCTTCTCCAAAATCACATATATGCTGACCTCCCCCCACCTCTTCCAAGCAGTTCCTCAGAGCTCTCGGAGAGACTGTCTCCAGTGTTGCAGTCCTCAGTTAGTCCCCAAATAAAACTGAAACTCACACCTCTCACCTTGTGTGTTTTTATTTCAGTCAACATAATGAAAAGAGAGATAGCAACCATAAAAAAATGAAACAAGAGCTGAAAAATACAATATTCAAAATGACAGATTCACTAGATGGGAATAAAAGTAGATTAGATCCTGAAGAAGCAAATAAAAGTAAACTTGACGGTGGCTTAACAGAAACTATCTAAAACCAGGAATGAAATCATGCAGGTGCCCTGTAGGTTATTCTAAGGAGTCTGGCTTCTAAGCTGAGTAACATGGACACCATTAGAGGGTTTTGGTGAGAGGAGTGATACCATCTAACTTACATTTTATGGAATCCCTTTGACTGCTGTGTTGAGAATAGACTGAAGAGGCAAAAGAACAGACACAGGTGGTCTGTTAAGAGAATACTACATTATTCTGAGTGAGAGAGGTTGGTGGCTTAAAACAGGTTAGTAGCAGCAGGGGCAATGGAAAGTGGTTTAAATTTGAGATATATTTTCGTGGTAGAGCAGACAGAATTTTTTTCATGCACTGAATTTGGAATTAAGATTGATGTCAAGATGTATATACTGAGCCATTAACTGTTTCTTGAGAGCAGGAACTATGTATCAGTCAGGACTGCATTTAGATATACATGACAGAAAACCCAAGGACATAAACAAATGGAGGCTTATTTATTTCACATAACTGGTTAGACCAAGGATGGTCAGCTACTCAAGGTTACCATTAGTATCCCATGCTTTTGCTGTCTTTCTCTTAGACCATACTTAACAGATTGTATCTTTGTCCTTTTTCTTGTGCCTTATGGTCCCAAGCAGTCCCAAGATGGCTGCTGTCCTTCCAGGCATGAAGTCAGTATCCCAGGAAAGAAGCAATGCAAAGGGACCTTAAGGGGCCCTGCCGGTTGAGTTTGTCCCTTTTTACCCAAGAAAGCAGAAACTTTCTTGGGAACCCCATCCAGCAAACTTCCCCTCATATCTCATTGGGCCATGTAACCAACCTTAGAAGAATGAGATTACTATGTGTGGTCCAGGCAAATTACAATTCATTCCTTACGGCCAGAGTGAGAGATCTTCTCTCCCTACCCGCAAAAGATTTCTACTGATAGCTAAACACATCGAGGTTCTATTGGCAGAGTAGAAGGGAGCATGCTGCAGGAAGAATGTTAAGTTGGTGATTGGCAATTTCTAGCATAGACTGCTCTTTGCAATTTCGTTACAAAACTGCCCCTCAGCCCCCCCAGTGTTTGGCAGACGTGTATAATAAACATGTACTGCTATGAGGCTGGCAAGATGGCATAGTGATTTAAGAATATTTCATGGGCTTCCTAGGTGGCACAGTGGTTGAGAATCCGCCTGCCAATGCAGGGGACATGGGTTTGATCCCTGGTCCAGGAAGATCCCACAGGCCACAGAGCAACTAAGCCCGTGCGCCACAACAACTGAGCCTGTGCTTTAGAGCCCGTGAGCCACAGCTACTGAGCCCATGTGCTGCAACTACTGAAGCCCATGCGCCTAGAGCCTGTGCTCTGCAACAAGAGAAGCCACGGCAATGAGGAGCCCATGCACCACAACAAAGAGTAGCCCCCACCCACCGCAACTAAAAAGAAAGACCGCACACAGCAAAAAAGACCAAATACAGCCAATAAAATAAATAAATAAATAAATAAAAGAATACTTCATAAACAAGCTGAATGAAAGACACAGGAGGAAGATGGAGGGGAGAAAGGTGGACATGTTTGGTTTCAGATTGTTTAAAAAATGGCCTGTGAGGGGAGCAATGCAATGGGGACTTGGATTAATATGTCTTCCCTGCCAGAAGTTTGAAGCACTGGAGAAATCAGTCATTTTAAATTTCTAAATGTAGAAACATCTAAGGATCTTCAATGAATTACAAAGCCATACGTGATCTTCAGGGCAAAGTCTGTAGAGATGGCAGGCCAGGTTGGCCCTCTCATTCATTTTAGGTTATCTTGAGGAACAAGGGAGGTAGGGAAGTGTAGAGAGAAGAACCAACAGAGTACCATGAGGGAAAAAAAAAATAACGCATGTTATATTAAAGCTGGAGGCAGAATTCCTTTTGGGTCAGAATTTTATTGTTGTTGTTAGCATAACACAGTCACTCCATTCTGAAAAGTTAGGTCTCAGCACCTTATTTAGAGAGCAAAAACTGAAACAAAGAAAACAAAATTGCTTTGCAAAATAAAGTAAGAAGAATTTTGAGCTCTGACTGGCTACATAAGAGGTAAGATAAAGGGATCCTGGGAACTGAGAAGGAAAGGGGAAAAATTAAAATGGATGGGAGCCATTTTAATGATTACAGCGAATGGACTTTATACCTTCTCCCCACACAGTTTCCAATGGCAGAGCCAGGATTGAAACGCAGAATTCAAAAGCCTGGGAATCCTTTTACCTGCAGCCTCCCCCAGTCAGTGCGAAGGAGTGCAAGCTTCAACTGGGAGGCGGTTGATTGGTCATTCACAAACCCTTCCACCCCCATCTATGGAAAGACTTTGAGGTGAAGGCCTACCTCATTCGTGAACTGAAATATCAGGTGCTCTGGCAGGAAGCCCATAATGACCTTGGGGAACAGACAGTTTCCTCTGGTAAGTGCAGTGGGTGAGGGTTGCACCTCCTTCCCCAGAACAAGTGGGTAAACAACCATAGCTCCTCCTCCCACCCCCAGGTCTCTTGCAACAAAGACTCTGTTGCTAGGGCAACTGATACTTTCCATTTCCTGATAAGCAGGGGACTGGTATCTGGGCCTGTATAGAACAAATACCAATTTGCATTTGATTTCCTTTGTATATTACAGAAAAGGGAAAAAAAAGAAAGCAAAAACAAAACAAAGTGTATTTTAATCGCACAGCCCCATTCACCATGGGACCCGGATGCTCAAGGTTTCTCACGTACTCACAACTTGATTGCTACTCAGACCTCACACCCTTCATGTGGTCTGTGAAGGTGCTGAGTACTGTTACCTTCTGCTTCCTTTCAGCTGCAAGGACACTAGTGAGCTCTGTAATATGTACCACTGAAATATATGCAATAAAACTACTCAAAGCATTTTCATAACTAAAACCTTCCTTTGTCCTCACAAGAAGCCTGCAGTATACACTGGTTGTGGAAACTCCTCTGAGTGCTGAGGGAGTACCTCCTCGAAGTCAGGTTCAAGTTTGTGTGGTTCGATCCATAGCACCCAGCTGTGCGCCTGGGACACAGGAGACACTCAGGAAATTACAGCTGCATGAAGAAGTGTTAGAGTGAGATGTAAAGTGAGGAGAGAAGTGGAAAAATGACGAAGTAGGCTGTGGTTTTTTTCAGCTCTTAGAGAAGCCTGATATAGGCGTCCACCGAGGTGGAGGCTAGCCCTTATCCTCGGCTCTGTGTGTCATCCCAAGAGTGCAAGCTCCCTGAGGGCACTGAGTTTGAGTGGCTGTATTCAGCAGAGTCCAGTTTGGGGACAGGTGTCAATTTGGTATGCATAGCTCAACAGACATGCAGGCATCTACGTGAGTATATGTATGTGTACATACACACACCTGTGTGCATCCATCTCTTTAAATATGACTGAAATATTTAATAATAGCAAAATAATAATTTCTGCAGGAGCCAAAGGGAAGGAAAGGAGAGCAGTCTCTGAGACCCAAGTGGGCAGCCTTGGTTGTGAGCAGGATGCCAGTCCTGTTCCAGCCTCTCTACCCAACCAACTTTCTCTCTTCCCTCCAGGTCCCTGCCCACTGTGACCTTCCCCTTTTCTTCACATCTTGTCTTTCAAAGCCTTTCATCATTTCCTTAGTTTCCCCTACACAATGGCCATGGTAAAGGTTGTTCAGCACAGCTCCTTTCTGAGCCGGACAGGGGTAAGGGGAGAGGAAGACACTTGTGGGGATGTGGGGCTCATACCTTCTTAGGCTCTATTGTAAGTGTGAATGTGGACAACTGGGGATCAATGTCATTAATCAGTCAATGAATAAGCACTTACTGATCTCTGTGTTCTAGGGCTGTGCTGAGTGTTCACTGCTTTCTGTGGTATCTGCTCATTAAGGGAAAAAAATTGAAGACAGTGATCCATCAAATTCCTTCATTGCACTGAAGACAAGGGCTTGGACAGAGCTTGTCCTTAGACAGCCACTAACTAGCTGTATAATGACAAGGCTACACACATACACACACACACACACACGCACGCACACAGCCTGGGACTGGCAGACTAAGTTCTCAAAGTGGGGTTTTTCCTATTGCTGAGACCCTGCCTATAGAGGTAGCAGCCCTTGACAGGGCCAGTCTGGGGCATAGGAATGCCTCTGATACTGTTCCTTCTGACCAGATATTCTACCATTCCAGGTTCTTTCTGTCAACAAATGGCCAGAATATGGTTAATGAGACAAATAAGACGTGGAGAAACAAAGAGAGTATGGAAGAAAGAGATTTCACTGTAGGCAACGAAGGAATTTCATTGCAAATTAGACAAGAAAAAGAGAAGTCCAAATTAGTCAATCAAAATTCACATGGAAGGGACTTCCCTGGTGATGCAGTGGTTGAGAACCTGCCTGCCAATGCTGGGGACATGGGTTTGATCCCTGGTCTGAGACAATCCCACAAGCCACGGAGCAACTAAGCCCATGCACCACAACAACTAAGCCTGTGCTCTAGGGCCCGCAAGCCACAACTACTGAGCCCACACACTGCAACTACTGAAGCTCACGCACATAGAGTCTGTGCTCCCCAACAAAAGAAGCCATTGCAGTGAGAAGCCTGCGCACCACAATGAAGAGTAGCCCCTGCTCACCGTAAATAGAGAAAGCCCGTGCACAGCAACAAAGACCCAATTCAGCCAAAAAAAAAAAACCAAACCCACATGGAAAGTTGTTATAAAAGGTAAAAGTTTACTGCTCAAAATATCAAAAAGGTGAGAGAAGATGCACTACATTGTAAGAAAGGTATAGGGTTGAGAAGACTTTATAAAAAGAGTTCAGCTTATTAATTTATAGCTTATCTAGAAGGATCTCAGAATTATTGTGTAAGCCTTGTTTAGTCATCCAAAGTCTCAGACCAAACTCTCATTCTGAAATGTCAGTTACTGTAGTCACGGGACTGGGGGTTTTTACATTTCCCTTGGTTGGATGAGAAAAAATGTAGTTCTGAGAAAATGTACAGATAAACAAGGAGACAATAAATAGATGACTTTGGGATCAGTACTTTTGGTAAATTGTGTTCATTCAAGTAAAGTGGTTTGTCTTCATAGTATTGCTCTGGTTATGTTCTGTCTGCTTGCCACATTTAGCAGGTCAGCAGTTCGATTTGTAAGACTCATTTACTTGTTTAGATGGTTTGCTTGTTGGATTAGTATGTCTTCCCTGCCAGAAGTTTGAAGTGTTGGAGGACTCAGTCATTTAAAATTTCTGAATGTAGAAGCATCTAAGGCTGTTCAATGAGTAACAAAGCCATATATGATCTTCAGAGCTCCTTCTTTCCCCCTACAATGGTGAATGGTGGGCCTATTTTCCTAGCATTTCAGTAGAACTGTCTGCCATACCTCTAGGGGATCATTTACATATCTGAGGACTTTTAGTAGCTGTGACACCAATACTGATGAGCCTCTGTGCCAAACAAGAAAAAGCAACAACAACAACAACAACAACAACGAAACCCACATAGACTTTGGGGAATTCCTCAGTGGGGAAGGTAGGGCAATTTAGGAGCACTGAGAGGACTGGCCTGACTGTCATCACACAGGATATCTGTCTGAGGACATTAGGGAAGGCTTTGAGGGCCAGACCACAGCAACTGCTGGTGGATTCTTCGGCAGTGATTCTGGAGATAACGTTCCCATCTGAGTGTGAGTGACAGGTTCACTTTACCTCACTGTGTGACCTTGGGCCAGTTTCTTAACATCTCTGAACCTGTTTCTTCATCTATAAAGCAGAGATAGTAATACCTAGCTCAAAGGATTATTAGTAATGCTGATTTGAAATAGTATTTGTAAAATGCTTAGCATAGTTCCTGGAACATATAAAGAGCTCAAACCATGAGAACTGTCTGTTCCTATTAAGTGAATGGCCAAGGAGAACTGGGAAGCTCCTAAGTTAAAATCAAGGCGTTAGGACTGTAGTTCAGCTCGGCAAATATGTACTAACCATGTATTAATGTTGTAGTCATAGCACTGGGGATTTAGTCATATTTATTCAACAAACATTTATTAAGCAGACGCTTGTCAAGGACATTGGTTATGCCTATTGGTTGCTCAGAGCCCTGAATAGTGCTGAAAGATACTTTCAAATTCTTACTCTTTGTTCTTTTTCTTCTGAATGTATTCTGTATTACAGAGGCTTTTTAAAAAGTAAGTAGATATTGTTAAGTGAAAGAAGCCTATCTGAAAATGCTACATGCTGTAGCATAGAATTTCCAACTCTTGCCTTCTGGAAAAGGCAAAACTATGGAGACAGTAAAAGGACCAGTGGTTGCCAGGGATTCTAGGGAGGGAAGGAGGCATGAATAGGTGGGAACACACGGGAGTTTAGGGCAGTGAAACTACTCCATGTGATACTGTAATGATGGAGAGATATCATTATACATTTGTCAAAACCCACAGAATTTACAAGACCAAGAGTGAACCTTAGTATAAACTATTGAATTTAGTTAATAATAGTTTATTGATATTGGCGCATTAGTTGCAGCAAATGTACTACACTGATGGAAGATATTAATAATAGGGAAAACTGTGTGTGAGGGTAGGAGTGAGGGATATATATAGGAATTCTCCATACTTTCCATTCAATTTTTCTATAAACCTAAAATTGCTATAAAAATCCGTCTGTTTTTTTTAAGTAAGTAGAATTTTCACAACTCATTTTATCTCCGTCCTACCTCCTGGAGATTAGATTTGATTCCACAGCTAGAATGTATGCTTCTCCTTCATGTTTCTGGACAGTTCTGTACTTCTCTTAATCTCAGCACCTCTACATTATATCTTTCCCACAAAAATGTAAACTCTGTGAGGGCAGGGACCATGGCTTACTCACCTTTGTGAAATCATGTCATTCTTCTGTGCAGACCTCCCAATGCCTTTCCTTTCCAAGTGCTTTTGGTGCATTAACTCATTTAATGCATCCTTAAAGCAACCCTATGAGGTAGGTCAGTCTAATCCCTATCAAATATGAGAAAACTGAATCACAGAGAGGTTAAGACACTTGTCCAATATAACAAAGCTAGTAATTGGAAGAGCTGGGACATCGAACCAGATTGTCTGGCTCTGGAGTCTGCAGTTAAAAGTACCAGAAAACTCCAAAGTATTTTGAACTGCAGGTTACACACATTTGGGGTGATGAAATCATTTTATGGTGCCTTGAAAAAGCATATTATTTAATGTAATAATATGAGCATGAGTGAAAAATTATCCACACTCATTTCTTCAGCCAGAGTGTGGATAATTTTTTACTCACCATCGTAGAATGGAAGAAAAAAGGCGGAAGTACATTGCATATAGTGGTATTGTTTTGTGAAACTTGTGTTTTTTGCATATTACCTTTGTGTGTGTTATGTTGGATGCATGTAAAATGTACTTAGAAAGTTCACCACTTTAATCCGTAGGAAGAGTTGATACCTCGGGTAATAAGAAGCACAGAGCTGAGGTAGCTCCCGGCTCCAGCCAGTCCGGTTGTACCTGGCTCGGATCCCCTTACTCTGAAAGCTGGTCTGCCCTGTTCTGCTGCATGTGCTGGCTTAATCTCAGCAGTTCCTGTCATCATATCCAAACTCAATGATGTCCAGAGGCAAAAAAATACCATCCCTTCTAGAGAAATCTATACCTGAAGTCCCCAGCAGATTTCCCCTTGACTAGGACAGAAACCTCCTTACCTCTTCCTGGGCCAGAGCTCAGTCACCTGCCCACTATAAATCATTCTCGAAAAAGGAGACTGCGACTGCCATGATCAAATCCCACTGATCTGATACACCTCTGATCAAAGACTCTTCCAGCAGAGAAAGAGTCAGAATGAGTGTTAAGCGGTCTAAGTGTTAGCCCTGATAGAACTTGGAAGACCAAAAACGTTGCAAGTAATTTTCTGTCTCCTTAGAGGTAGATGCTAAGGGCAGACTTCCCACCTAGTCATTCACTTATTTACTCAATGGAGAAATGTTTACTGATTACCTGTGTGCCCAGCACTGTGCTAGGCACTGGGGACACAGGGATGAGCAACAAAGATGTGATCCACGCCTCCTGGGGATGACTCTAGACAGGGAGAGAACAGTCGAACAACTAATCTCAGAAATACACGTGTAACTATAAATCGTGAAGGGCTTTTAAGAAAACAAAGGAAAGAATGTGATTTGAGGTTGTAACGGGGAGATCTGATTTAAATGGGGAGGAGCAGGAGATCAAGGTTTGGTCAAGTTATCTAAATACAGAGCAGAGATCCTTGTCCAGGAGAGAGGTTTGAGAACTTTGGCTCCAGTATTTCTTTGTGGGAATATAAAGGGTAGTCTTTGTTTCCAATATGCAGAGGTCCTTTGCTAATCCTGGCTATTGCTGATTATTCCTAGCAGAGGTATGGGTCATTGTTCAAGTTGTTTCTCATCAGAGATTAGAAGCCAATACTCCACGGTGGCTTGAAAGACAGATAGTTGAGCTTCTGTGCACCTCAGGCTATGAAGGGGAATTGTAAAGGACTATGGACAGTGTCATTCTATACTGAAGGACCCATTCTTTGGAGGTGTTTTGTGGTTTATTTTTGTTGTTGTTGTTGTTCTGATGCTTTGTGCCAAAGGACAGGATCACATCCTGTGTTTGGGGCAGGGTTCCCCCCTGAATGTAATAAACCTTGCCACTGTTGATTATTATGGAATATGTGAACACAGAGGCAAGGCATTTCCACTGCAGTCAAGTCTGCTGGTCCCTGCAACATGAGGGCAGCCCTAGGGGCAAGCAGAGAAGTGCCAAGACAGGGCCCCTTCGTGGACCCTAAGAGCAGTGATACTTCGTTTTTAAGTTCTCTGTTTTGTAATATCCTTTCTTATCACAAAGCTGTCAGCAAAGTCCTAGCAAATCTTACTTCCTGATCTCAGCTATCCCCATCCTGAATTGGAGATAGGGCCAATGTCCAAGTTGGACAAAATGGCACAGAGGAGACAAACACGCGTGACTGAGGAAAGGAGGAAATAATTCAAGGGTGAGTCAAAAATTGTCCACACTCTGGCTGTAGAATTTATAGAAGTTTTAATGTAACTGGAGTGCAGATAACTTTTGATTCACCCTCGTAATTTGGATCCCTGTTGTTGACTCTGATGACAAGTAACTACCAGAATTGGTTTGTGGAACGTGAAAACACTTCTTAAATGTTGCCCAGAAATGCCAGGAAACAGGAGCCTGGTAATAGACATTACTTCTGCAATTAAAAGAGATGATTTGAGACGACAGTGTTTGGGGCATTAAAGGGATATGTGAAGTTTGGACATTCGCATTATACATCTATTCTTTCTAGTTTTCACAAGCACCCGGCAAAATGATTGATTTACTTTAGGAAAGTGAGGCATAGGAAATGCCTGACCCCATGCTGCAGGGCCGGTAAGCAGCAGCCTGGGGTTAAGTCCATGCACCCAAGGTCATTCTGTTGTGCCAAGCTGCATCCCTGAGTAAAACTTACCTGTGGGCTTCCTTTCAAGACCTGCAAGAAAAGGAAGCTGGCTCATTTGCTTCCATGCCGCAGCCAGACTCTGAGAGAATAGGCAGAGGGACAGAACAGGAGGCAGCAACTGTAACAGGGAAGAGCCAGATCTGACTGTGTGTTTGAGCTGCTTCTTTTACTTTCACCTTTGCTTCTCTTTGCTTTCCTTCCCTAAAAAGATACTGTCTATACATAATGGCATGCCTGGGGGAGACCTGCCCCTCTGCCTGAATGTTAAACCAAAGTGCCTTTGCTCAGGGGAAACATCCTGACCTTCTCCATCTGTGAATGGCTGCAAGAAAGAAGAAATTAACACATCCCCTCCTCCAGGCTAGCCTTTCCAGGGGATATTTGCAAAACGTATGGCCTTTTTACTTTAGTTCCTCATCTCCTCCCCCTCTCTGTGCTATGAGAGAAACTAGCATCCAAACCCTGATAAGATGGTTACTTTGAGACATCAGTCTGCCATCTTCTCCATCTGGTGGCTTTCTGAATAAAGTCATATTCCTTGCCTCAACACCTTGTCTCTGATTTATTGGCCTGCCCTGTGGCACACAGAGCAGGCTTGGACTTGGTAACACAAGTCCAAGAAGAAAAGGGGAAAAAACTTTTCTTCTAATATAAACGGAAGCCTCTTATTTTATCCTTTAACTTCTCACTTCCTCATCTGCAAATTAATCAACATCTATACCCATTTCCCACAAACAAAGATTTTTTCCCATTTAAAGCCAGTCTTCGGCCAAAGCCTCCAACTTCCACCTTCTCTCCCCTCTCAGACCTTGTTCCACCTGTCACTCTTTTACTCTACATGTCCTCCCTCGCTGGTTCCTGCCCCTATGCCCATAAACATGCTCTCACATTTCCCTTCTTAACCCACCACTTTAAACCCAAATCTCCCTCTAACTATGGACCAGTTTTTCCTGTTGTTACCCACACTTCTCAAAAATGTAGATTTATACTTGCTAACTCCACTTCCTCATATCCTGATAATTTCTCAATTCATTCTCAACTAGCTTATGCTTCCATTTATGTCATCCTAATGTCCTAATGAATACTTTAAAAAAACTTTTTAGTTTCATAGAAAAGAAGTACATGTAAGCATACGGCGCATATATAGTGAACACACCTATGTTTCTGCCACCAAGTTAAGAAATAGGACATTGATGGCCTGATATTGTCCTTATATACAAGGGTCATGGTGAGAAGAGAGAAAATAAAAGTTCTATGAATTCCTAGGAGTCCTTACTACATCGTGGAGAACTCCTCTTTGAATTCTTCTTCTCTGAGAAATGCCTGCTGGCTACCATTTTGTTCTGAGGGCTCTAGTTATCAAAAAAGATAAACTAGAGAAATCAGTGACTTAACTGAACAGGACTCTACTCCCTTCCCCCAGATTCAGAAGCTAAGCTTTATTTATAAGAGAATTTCTCATAACACTATCTTGGTTGCCATGGACAGAAAAAGTTGGGTGGAGAAAAATTATTAAGCCCTTCTGCAGTGAAACAAATCATAATGGGAGCAAGGTTTATATTCCCAACTAGCAAATAACTTCACTATCACAGTATCACCAACTAAAATGGTCGTGGTGAGTCAGAAAACATTAAATAAATAAAGAGAAGACAGGGATAAAAAGAAGCGAGGTAAGGCTTGTACCAATGTTGCCCAAATTTTCATTTTCGTTGTAATAGTTCATAATCAATGGTGGACAATAAACCATCTAAAAGATGTATTCTTTTCACTTTTAAACACAAAGGCTCATTTCGATGCACATCTAAACTTTAAGGAACATACATCATCGTGAAATCCTTTAATAAAAGTGACAGATAAATGAAAATAAATGGCTTGATGTTTATTAAAGAAAAAAAAAAGAAATATGACATTACTAGCAACGCAGAAGTCCTATGGTGTTCTCCCAATCATTACTTCCTCCTTCCTCCCTAATGTAGCATCATCTTGACTTCTCATTCCATATAATAGTTTTGCTTGTTTTTAACTTTACATAAATGGAAACTTACATTATGTCCTCTTTTGTGTCTGTTTTGCTCAACATTATATTGTTGTGATGTAGCCATGTTATAGCACATGGTCGTGGTTTATTCATTCTTGCAGCTGTATGGTACTCTATTGTAAGAATATGCTGCAATTCATCCATGTCACTGTTTATGGACATTTGAGGTTATTTAAAGTTTGAGGCTATTTCAGATAAGATTCGACTTGAATATTCTTATACATATCTTTTTGGTGTACCTATACACGTATTTCTTCATCTGTTTTTAAAGGAAGGAAGTAGTTTTGTTAAGACCACCATAAAATATTTTGGGAAAATTAAGCCACAATTATGTTCAACCAATTGGACAAGTTTATCATGAACAACTACTATACTAACACCGTGATGCATAAGACACGCATGCAGCCAAGAGAAGGTACTTGAGGAAGAGATGTGTCCTCGTGTGTGGGAATTCACAGAGAATAGGGAACAGAAACAGACTGTGTAATTAAGTACAGAATTGCATAGGCCCAGAGTGGAGGCAACTTTTAGAACCTCCGGGCTAAGACTAGACAGTTTAATACCACAGCTGGATTTCGCACTCCTGCTCCCCCATAGTCTGTGACAGAAGAGTCACCTAGAGGCCATGCATGGGAGAGGAAGGGGGCTGTAGGTTTGGAGGTCGTTTCTGTAGATCCCAGACATATTTCTGCCACAGTGTCCGTCTTCCTCCTCCTCCCGTACCTGAAACTGAGGCTAAAACCTCTGTGAATGGAGAAATTTCAGATGGATTCTGCACTTCCTTTATCCTTTCCACCCTACAGGCAGAGGGGAACCAGGGTAGATTCCCCCAGGAGCAAGTGGGGCTTATCAAATGCAAATTTTCATTCTTGACAATGGAAGCTTGAAATCTGGGTATTACGGAAGCCAGTGAAGGTGACAAGGGCAGAGGAAGAGCTGAAAGGCTGTAGTGAGATTTGGAAGTACAAGAAGGGGAGTGTGGCTAGCTGCAACTGTCATCATCATCCCTTAAATTTACATCCCATAAGAGTTAACAGGGACTTCCCTGGTGGTCCAGTGGTTAAGACTCCACCCTGCCACTGCAGGCTGCCAGGGTTTGATCCCTGGTCAGGGAACTAGATCTCACATGCATGCCACAACTAAGACCCAGTGCAACCTAATCAATCAATCAATCAATTAATCAATTAAAGAAAAGAATTTACAAAGTTTTCTATTCCTTGGATTTCACATCTTTGCAGGGTGGTAGGGCGGGGATTACCCTCATTTTGCTGAACTGCCCAAGAACAGGCTGGATGGAAGGCAGGGTCAAGGCCCTAAGTGTCCAGTCCCTCCTCAAGAGCCCACAGGCAGGGCTCAGGTCCTTTTGTTGGGGAAGTGGAATAGGGGGAAAAGAGCAAAGTAGGGACACGGACCCCACCGAGAAGAAGTACAAATGTAGCAAGAGATCTAGAAATGGCCAGAGGCTAAAGCAGGTGCGGGAGGAGAGGTGGAGGGGCTGGAGCCGACTCTGAAAACTCTTATCTCCTTCTGGGATAAGTCCCCGAGCCACCAGGAAGGTGCACAGATGCCCATCTGGCGGGCACTCCCCGCGCTTGCAGAGGAGATAGAGGGTAACTTCGTGACGACCCCGCGCATTTGGAGACCGCAGGGCTCAGAAAGTCAAGCTTCCCAGGGCACCCCACGGAGGGTGGGAGCCAGGTGGCGCCGCCCCTCCCGGACGCTCGTCGAGCGCCCTCTGTCACCCCACATCACCCGGCCCGGGGCCCAGGGAAGAGCGGGCCCGCCCAGGTGCGCCGGGGGTTGGGCCGGAGTCCGGAAGGTGCGCCGCCCCGCCCCGGTCCTGTCCCCTTCTGCCTCTCCCCCGCGGGAAAGTGAAAGTGTCGGCCAGCGGAGGTCGCGCATTGGGGGGCGGGGCCGGCGAGGACCCGGGATCGGGCGCCGGGCACTCGAGGGGCCATGGATGGGCTCGGTCGCCGCCTCCGAGCCAGCCTGAGACTGAAGCGCGGCCGCGGGGGTTAGTGCCGGGCCGGGGCGCGCCGGGGCGAGGGCGCGGGGACAGCAGGGGGGACCGCGGGACAGGACAGGAGGTGACAGGGGCGGGGGGGGCCAGGGCAGGGCGGTGCGGAGGGTCGCGATCGATCGGGGAGCAGTCTGAGGGGCTCCCGGGGGTGGGGGGTGGGTGGGGGGGTGGGCAGGGGTCAGGTGAGCTGGAGAGAAAGGGCGCAGGTAGAGGTGGAAACGGGCTGTTGGGGAAGGGATCAGAGGTCACAGGAGAGGCCAAGCCAGCGGGAGTGAAGGGGAGGCTGTCAGCCAGAGGAAACCGTTGTGGGGCCCCGGGGCCACGTGTCCTTCCAAGCAGGAAGCTTGTGGGGCAACCGCACGGTGCCTGCAGCGCCCGGGCCGCGGCGCCCTCCCGGGAGACCCCGCCCCACCCCGCCTCCCCGCCCCCGGACTCCCCTCGTGGGAGCCGGCGACTCTGACCCGCACACAACCGCTGGCCACAAAATGCCCTTCCAGAAGACGTCACCTCCCCACCCCCACCCCACCCCACCCAAGGGCGGCGAGGAGCCCTGGGGAGCGTGGCCTCGAGCAGAGCTGGGGTAGGGCCTGCTCAGCTGCTTCCTTAAAGCGTGAAAACCTGACAAGGGAAGCCTCCCTTATCTCTTGATTCCCTATTAGAGAAGTGAGAATGACCCCCCCCCCCCACCCCCCCAGTCCAGGGTCCTAGGGATTAAATTAGAAGTCAGTATTCGTTTCCTGTCTTCTCAGCATGGGCACTGCGCTTTGGAAGGAAGGAAATTAGGGATTCGTTCATTGTTTTCCATTCATTCAGCAAACTATGGCTGGTTACCACTAGCCAGTCCTATGGCTGAGCGGCCACAACCCTTAGATACTTTGCACAGGGGTCTCACCTTCTGGGAAGGAGGGAACCGATTGGAAAATAAGCAGGGGTCATTCCCAGACAGTCCACCTCTTCTAACACTGGTGGTCAAAAGACTGAGTGAGACCCCCCTCCTACGCCAAGCCCCAGAGCTGGGGAGACCTGGGGTGGGGTGGGGGGAATGGGGCTCCTCTCTCATTACCCCTGCCCCTCACCCCTAGCCGTCACTGTTCTCCCCTGAACACAGGTTTCCAGGATCTATCTGGTCATTCCACCTGTACTGAGATGGAGAGGTCAGAGACCACAGGTGGGGACAGAGGCCTGGGAGGGTGCAGTGGCAGGAGCAGATGCACGGTGGCACTGGTGGCCTCTCGTCCCTGGAGAGCACCTGCTTGGTCCTTCCAGGTCTCCCTCGACCCTGGGAAGCCTGTGTGAATGGAAGGGATCTGCTCTCTGCAGCCCAGAGGAAACATTTCAGTTGTTCCCCAAACAGGGCTGATGACTGTGCCTGGAGGATCTTCCTGGACGGTGAGGAACTGTAAGATGCACAGCCAGTATTACCTGTCCTGAGGTCTGGCACCTATCAGGCAGGAGAGTGTGCCCTCTTCATCTTCCATACTATCCTCCAACTCCCCAGGAGTTCCCCCTCCCTCTTTTGCCCTTTTGGCCCCAAGGCAACTGTGTGGTAGGAGGGTGTGTGTACATATGTGCAGGTGTAAATCATCCTGGTGGAGAGGCAGTGGTGGTGGTCCTGGGTTGACAGCAGCTGAGCTAGAAGAGGAAGGACCAGCTTTCCAGATCAAGGTTCCAGAAAGGCCCCTCCCCTATTTTCTAGCTGGTCCTGGGACTTTTTGTCAGAGGGCTGTGGGAGGGGCTTCCTGCTGGAGGAACAAGTGTAAGCGGACTCTTGACTTCCCTAGAAAGGGTGGCTCCCTCCTCAGCTGAAAATTCAGGATAGTAATTTCTTTCTAGGGCACTGGGGATTAGATGAGATGACCTGTATTAAACATGTGTGTTTGATGGAAGTTTTCTCTTCTGTTGATAACCCCTTTTGAAAGGGGGAAGGAAGCAATCTTTTTTCTGGATTTCTTGGTCCTCGGCCCAAAAGTCCAGTAACTTCTTTTGTCTGCGTTTGTGAGTTTTGCTCTTCTCTTGTCTCTTCTGATAAAGCAGGAAGAAATGGGCTGAAAATGCAACCCAAAGGATTTAGGGAAAGAAATCATTTCCTGAGGTTCTGGAATGATCCGTGGAAAGATTTTGCTTCTCAAGGTCTTTTGCATACAGGAGGCACCCCACATTTGTGGGATGTTTGGTGTGTACTGCACCAAGAAGGCAGGACCATGAACGTGAAACTCTCATAATTCCCACACCCCAACAGATTCTATTGTATTCCCCAAATAGTCCCTGAATTACTCTGCCTCAGTTTCCCCAGCTGTATCAGGAGATGCTTGTTCCTCAGATTGGTGGCGAGGGTTGTGCAACTAGTCTGTGCAGGCTGCAAGTAAGGTGTGGTGACAGATCCAAGTGTTCCAGGTCACTGTTCTCACCATTGCAGTGATTGTAACATTCTTATTTACGGTGATTGACGTTCTGCCCAGGAGTCATGGCTGGATCACTGAGTGCTGGCTTTTACTAGTCCATGGAAGCCAGATCTGGAGCTATTAAGAGCAAGCCGCTGTCTTCCCTATTTCAGCATCCCACTCTCTTCCAGAGGGCTATTAATTCTTTGCAAGAGTGGCAGACACTGGCACCAAACCCTTTTGCCTCCTGGCTCCTCTCAGGGGCAGCCTCCTAGCAAAAGTCCTTCTGTCTTATCATATGCATTTATACACTCAAGGGTTTATGGGAGAATCCCAGGTGGTTTACTATTCTGATTGCTATTCTGTCTCTCTTCTCCAGCCTCTAGACACAGCACCACTGGAGCCCCAGGGGCCAGACGCTCTGCTTTTAGCTTCTGTAGAACTGTTGACCTGGACTAACCAGGGAAAAAAGACTGAGCAGGAGTTGGGGTGGGGTGGAGATCACCCAGATGCTTTCCCCTCCATTGAGTAAACCTCAGGCTGCTGATGCAACCAGCCCCCTACTTTAGGCCAGGGAGAATGTCCTAAGTCAGTGCTACCTATCTGGTAGGAGGGGTTCTTTGCTTGAGCCCTGGAACAGGTCCCAGTGAGACGAGTCTGCCTTCGGACGTATTGCAGGGGGTGAGAGATGCACCATCATAGATCATGCTGAGATATCAGGAACTCTCCAGCCCAGAGACGGACTTTGCTCTCTATTTCACCACCAGGAGAGGAGGCTTTTAAGTTCGTATTAATAACCAGGAATTCCTCGTGCCTGAACAATTTCTCCACTTAGATAATGAATGAGGTCAAGTCTATTGATTTTAATCAGGGGAGGCAGTGGCAACCTTGCTACACGGAGTGTTTGGTCCTGTGCTCTTGCTTGCAGACTTGAAGTCCTGGAAGTCCCAGAGTGCAGCAGGGGGCCGTGCAGAGGTTATCTGCTGCCTTTGACCACGTTAAGAAGTGAAAGGTCAGGAATCAGCTATGGAGATATAAGATCCCTGTCCTGGGGCTGGCGAGGTCCAGTGCTCACAGTCTGATGTTACCAGGCATTCTTCATTGTCCAGAGGTTGTAAATAAACTCATTGCACAACCTTCAGCCTAGAATTAAAAGCCCTTAGCCCAGAAGCAGCTGGGCTCTGGAGGTGTTTGCCTGTGACCTTTTCTCTCACCACACCCTGGGGCTCTTGGGAGGAGCTGAGGTCTGAGCTGCAGTGCCAGGATGCTGCCTCTGTCAGTGCGGGCGTTCTGCTGCCTTCCTGGGTCCCGTCACAGTCTTCTTGCTCAACCACTGGGTGCACAGGATGGAAACTGCTCTCCCCTATTTGGAAGACAGCGCGTGGCTTGGCTTTATAGAGTCGTGGCTAAAGACTGAAACGGCAGCCGCTTTCTCAGGCTTTCTGTAGCCAGTCTGTTTTGGAGGAAAGGGAAGGACTCCATGCCTTACAGGCCCAAGAAGATGGAAAGACAAGTGGTAGGCGGGATACTCAGGCGCTTCCGCCGGCTGCCTCGACACCGAGCAGGTCTGGACTGGATTGCCCACTTCCTTTTTTCCAGGGTGGCCCTCTTCCATGGGGCTGTTTCTTCCTTGAAATACTTCTTCTTCTTCCTTTCATATCTCGTCCTCCACCCGGTTTCCCATGTGACTGGGCAGGGAGGTTCCCCTGTTGGTTTTTAGAGCCGGTCATGCCCTCTGTGGGGGTTCGTGTGGTTACAGCCATGTGGCTCTTGGCCTATTCCAATTTCTTGAGTCTAGATTGATTCAGGGTGTCCTGTTTCAGTTAGGCAGAGTTTCTGCTACCCTGGGGCCCTGGGCCTCCCAGGTGGCCTCCCCAGTACATTTCCTTGGCTTCTGAATCAGTTTCTTTCCTCCTCTTGGCTCCCAGTGGTTCCAAATCTCCCAGGCAGGCACAGAAACTTCCCAATTGGCTCTGATCCCATCCCAGGTCCTAGGACCAGAGGTGCTGCGTAGGCTCCAGGGACCTCAGTGTTGGCAATGGCGACCTAGAGGTGCGGAAGTTGCCGGAGCCTCACAGCCTCCACGCATGGCTTGGATCAATGAGATACCGATGAGCCCTGGTGTCTTGGTTTCAGGACCTCCCCAGGATAACCTGGGTGAAGTTGTAAAGGAACCAGAAAGGGCCCAGGAACACTGTCTACCCAAATTTGCTGGAGGGCAGCACTTCTTTGAATACCTCCTCGTGGTTTCCCTCAAAAAAAAGCCTTCAGGGGATAATTACGAGCCCACAATCACCTACCAGTTTCCCAAGGTAAGGATTCAAGGAACGGGCAAGGAACCGGGCAACGGGGGACAGAGGGTTAGGGTGTTTGAGAAGCTATCGGGGTGGGGGGCACCCTCTCCCTCCTCCACCCCCCCTGCGGGGGCTCCTCTGGAGCTGCCCTGAGCTCACTGCTCCTGTTTCCTTCAGGCCCAGCCCTGTTTTCTGTTATCACCCGCAGAATCTAGGTCTGGCCTCTTTGTGAGGAACTGACCTAGGCGCTCTAGCCTGGAAACTAGGCTAGTTCTTCTGCCTTTTGGGGGGCCTCCCGGTTCTTCCAAATTCTATCCTCAGCCACCGTCTCTGCGGAGAAGCTTACCTTCTGCCAGAGGTCCTTGCAGGAATCCCCTCCCTGGGGTGGGTGAGAGGGAAAGGGTGGGGCAGGCACATGGCTGGTGGCCACAGCCCAAGCATCAGGCTCCTTCTTGTCTGGTCCTGCAGGCAGGTGAAGGGGTGGGGTTAGGGCATCTTTCTCATTAACCCAGACGGTGAGGTGACTGAGCTGGCTGCTTCTCTTCTCAGACGTGGTATCTCTCTGTTGTGGTCCTCCCAGGAAGCCGGGCGGTCTCTGGGCCTTTCTGCTTTTGGCGTGGTTCTGGCCCCCTTCCTGACTATGTAGAGCCTTAGGATACTGAAGTCCAACTCAGGTTCACATAGACTTGGCCCAGGAGGGGTTATTCCAGCCAGACCCAGAACGCAGTCTCTGTGCAGTAATGGGCGAAGAGGCCTGCTTCGAGTCCCACCCCAGTGGAAAAGCTTATTCTCAGACTGCTTTAGGGCCTCCAAAGAAGCCCGCCAGCCCCCAAGCCCTCTCCACCTGCTCCTACCTCCACATCCACCTGTCTCTTTTCCTATTGCCTGTAGCGAGAGAACTTGCTTCGGGGACAACAGGAGGAGGAGGAACGGCTGCTCGGAGCCATCCCCTTGTTTTGCTTCCCAGATGGGAATGAGTGGGCCCCACTCACTGAGTATCCCAGGTAACCACTCGGCCATGGGAGGGGAGAATCTGCGATTGGAGGAGAAGGGACGAGTGTGAGCCACGTGGTCCTGTGCCCCCCCCTCAATTGGATTTCTCATCAGCTTCCTTCCTGATGGGGAGGGACTCGAGTTGATTCATTTCTAAACATCTTGCCTGGGGAACCTCAAGGCAGGAGATCTTAGCTAACCAGGTTAACCAGTCCCTGCTGACAGAGAAGGGTGAGGTTCCCTCACCTGTCCTAGGAATTATAGCCACTGTGTTTTGACTGCCTCTGGCAGAAGAGGGATTTAGAAGAAGTCCTTTGGCCTCTAAGGAGCTCCTTATATGGCAAAGCCCTTTACACCGTGAATCCTGGAATTTGACTGCCTGAGCTCGAATTTTGGCTTTACCACTTATGAGCTGAATGACTTTGGGTAAGAAACACTCCCTCAGAGTCTCAGTGCCTTCATTTTTAAAGTGGAAATGGTGATTGAACCTACCTCAAAGAGTTGTTTTGAGTGTTAAATGAGAGGATACCTTTAGAGCTTGACACCAATAAGCACTTTAATTAAATTACTGATGTTACGATTCCTCTCAGGATGAATTACTCCCCTTTGCCCTCCTAACACCCCTCAGTCCCCCTCTGATGCCGATCGCCTTCCTGATTTAGAATCTAGTGAGCAAGTGCAAACCAGCTCTTGTCTGCTCTTCCGCAGGGAGACCTTCTCGTTCGTTCTGACCAATGTGGATGGGAGCAGGAAGATTGGATACTGCAGGCGCCTCTTGGTCTGTGCAGCTCAGAACTGCCCCCTCCTCTCTGCATCCTGTTCTGCTCCACAGCTGGGTTTGCTCAAGCCTCAGTTGCAAAAGCCAAGGCTCCCTGGCAGAGGTGGCTGTAGACAGAGCACAGCCCAGCACCTGCTGCCATGTTAGTGCCCTGTGCAACCTCCCAAGAATGGGGACACATGCCCCTCCTCACCCACCCAGGGCACCTTTGCTGCCATGCTTTAGTCTTTACTCTCCCCAGCTTTCCACTGTTCCCCTCTCTGGGTGGCTTCATCCTAATGCACTCTCCACCATCTCTACCAGGCCTCGTTGCTTTGGGCCCTGGGGCCGCCTCCCAGAGCCTAGCCTGGGATTTGGACAGTGAGGTTCAGTCCCTGGGTCTCTCCAAGTTGCTTTCACAGCGTTCTCCTCCCTGGCTGTTTCTTCATCTCTACAGCACACTTGCTGCCTCTTTGCTGGCCCCTGATGGTGTTGCTGCGGAGGAAAGCAGTGCTTGCCCGTGAGCCAACCAGCCCCCTCAAGGCCATCTTCTTTTAATTTCGGTGGCCACTCAGACCTCCCTGCTGCTCGTCCCATGAGTGGGGCCTCTGCACAGCCAGGCCTTTTTCCCTCAGGCCCACCATCCACCGTGAATCCCCCAGTCCCAGCCACCAGCCCTGTGCCCCATCCGCCCAGGTGGGTGGAGGCCCTGGGGAGGCTGCAGCACTGAAGGAGCCTGTCCGTCCCTCCCCAGCCCGCCGGCCGTGGTCCTCGCCTCCCCAAGGTGTACTGCATCATCAGCTGCATCGGTTGCTTCGGCTTGTTTTCCAAGGTAGGGGTGGAACGGGATTCCTCGGGGCCTGTTGGGCCTGTTCAGCCTCCAGGTCCACCTGGCCACCTGCCCTGCCTGTGCTCCCTGCACTCCTCCCCCAAGGTCAGGGTCAAGTGAGGCACCCTAGGGAGACTCAGGCAGAGAGGGGCTTGGGCTTGACTTGGCTTTCGGGAAAAGTAGGAACCGAATTTAGAGGACTGTCTCCCCTGCAGAGAGCCCACTGCTCCCCCTGTAGTTAGGTGAGAAAGCAGCTGGAGAGGGACGTGGGTAGAGCTCCAGGTTAGGAATTGGGAGTTTCAGTTTCCCTGTCTGTCAAATGCATGTAATGATTCCTCACCTTCCTGTCTCATGGATTGGTGTGAGGCTCAGATGGCATGATAGATGAGGAAGACAGAATTCTAAACAGATATAAAGACAATTGTACGGTGGAGCTTGGCGGACTCCCTCTGACTCCTTGCAGGGTAAAGGGGAAGTTGAGGACTTCTCTAGGACTTCTGCTGGAGCTAATTTGAATGCTAGTACACCTGAGTCGGGATCAGAGAGGAGTCCTTCGGGATGGATGGGACACGTCCTAGGAAAGGGCATCCGTGTGCTCTGCCCCAGGCAGGCCCCTTGGAGGATGAAGGTGGTAAACTGCATCAGCTTTTGCTTGGGCGGATGGTTCATCCGTGCAGGGTTCTGAAGATGGAGGCCACCCCTGGCCCTGGAGAGTCTCCAGGGGAAGTTGGAGGGCAGAGTGGCACCCAAGAGGCCCAGTTTCTAGGCTCCCACTCCAACCAGCACAAATCAACATGGTACCATCACGGTTGATGAGTTTACTCTAGGACAACTACCAGGGGAAGGTAGTTCATGTTGAATGTTAGGAGAAAGGAGGAAGGTGGATTGGTAGAGAAAGGATGAAAAGAAGAAGGCTAAGAATAAAGGCAGGTCTTGTGCAGGAGACAAACAGCAGACTGGTTTCTGCCAGGGAGGAAAGAACCAGTTAAGGATTGGCAGGAGCAGCCTCACACATGAGATCTCTACCAGCCCAGGAACATCCCTTTGAGTCATGTCTCCCATGGCCCTCTTCCGTGTAGATCCTGGATGAAGTGGAAAAGAGGCATCAGATCTCCATGGCAGTCATCTACCCATTCATGCAGGGCCTCCGAGAGGCAGCCTTCCCTGCTCCCGGGAAGACCGTCACCCTCAAGAGCTTCATTCCCGACTCAGGCACTGAGGTGGGTGAGCGAAATGGACAAGACCTTCCTTGGCTGGACGGGGCGGGTTCCTGTGGCACCTCTCATCACAGTGCTTCCATTCACCAGGTTAATATTCCGAGAAACTAGGCCAGGCGGGCACTGGGGCTTGGCTCGAATTATTGGCAGAGCTGAAAGTCAAACCCCAATTTTCTGATCCTCCGAACCTGATGCTCACAAGGACCTAGTTACTGTTCAAGCCATCAAGACTTTTTTTTTTATTGGAATATAATTGCTTTACACTCTTGTACCAGATTTTGAGGTACACCAAAGTCAATCAGCTGTATTTATACACATATCCCCATATTCCCTCCCTCCCTCAACTCCCCCACACCCTCCCCGTCCCAGCCCTCTAAGGCATCACCCATCATCGAGTTGATCTCCGTTTGTTATACAGCAACTTCCCACTGGCTATTTTACAGTTGGTAGTATATATATGTCTATGCTACTCTCTCACTTCGTCTCAGCTTCCCCTTCACCCCCTGCCCTCCCCAACCTCATGTCCTCCAGTCCATTCTCTGCATCTGCATCCTTATTCTTGTCTTGTCACTGGGTTCATCAGTACCATTTCTTTTTTTTTTTAGTTTCCATATGTATGAGTTAGCATACAATATTTGTTTTTCTCTTTCCAGCTTACTTCACTCTGTATGACAGACTCTAGGTCTATCCACCTCATTACATATAGGTCCATCTCATTCCTTTTTATAGCTGAGTAATATTCCATTGTATATATGTGCCACATCTTCTTTGTCCATTCATTTGTTGATGGGCATTTAGGTTGCTTCCATGTCCTGGCTATTGTAAATAGTGTGGCAATAAACATTATGGTACATGTTTCTTTTGGGATTATGGTTTTCTCTGGGTATATGCCCAGGAGTGGGATTACTGGATTATATGGTAGTTCTATTTTTAGTTTTTGAAGGAAGCGCCAAACTGTTTTCCATAGTGGCTGTACCAACTTACATTCCCACCAACAGTGCAGGAGAGTTCCCTCTTCTCCACACCCTCTCCAACATTTGTTATTTCTAGATTTTTTGATGATGGCCATTCTGACCAGTGTGAGGTGATACCTCATTGTAAGCCATCAAGACTTTTATTTATAATAAATAAACCATGTACACTGAGGCTCCTGGTACTAGAATGGCCTTTGCCCCCAGCCCCCAAACTGCTACTTTTCCCCATTCACCTCTCTTATCTTCCTGTGTCTGTCCTATATCTCTACCTTATGGCCTCCACCTGTCTTTTTCTTATCACCCATCCCCACCCCTGAGTCCCCACCCATGCCACACTGGGGATGCTATTGTTTTAGGACACTAAGCAGACAAAGCAGCAAGTAGAACCTTGTTTTAAGAATTCCAGTCCTGAGCCCTGGTACTCTGGATAATCTGTGTGTCCCTCTGCACCTCAGCTTCCCCATATCAGAAAAAGGGGAGGAGCTAGGGTTGTTCACTTACTCAAAATATAAGTGTGGAAAGCTTGCCATGTGCCAAGTTATACTATTTTCTGGCTGCAAAGCAGTAAATAAAATGACTGTGGTCCCTGACCTCGTGGAATTAAAAGTCTAAAAGACTTAAATAAGTAAACACACAAATAAATGCATAATTGAAAATTGTGTGATTGTGATGAAAGGAAAAGAAAACAGGATGCTATGTGGGAAAATGATGAGAAACACGCATTGCTTTAGGTGGCCAAGGAAGGCCTCTGAGATATAAAGGAGAATAAGAATGAAGAGAGAAAATACTGTAAATCAACTATACTTCAATAAAAACTAATTAAGTTTTTAAAAAAACAATGAAAGGCAACCCAGGGGAGGGAAGAACCTCAGGCAAGAAAGGGCATGACATGCTCAAGGAACAGAAAGGAGCTGATGTGGGGAAGCGAGGTGAGGCAGGTGGCGAGGGAGGTGGGCCTTGTGGGCCACGCAGGGGATTACATCAGCAGCATCCTCAGAGCAGATGGAAACCATGGGTGGGTTTTTAGCAGCGGGGAGGCAAGGTCAGCTGTGCTCTTTTCGGGAGGATAGGGTGGAGACTGGTAGAGACCCAGCTTTCTGGGGTTTGTGTGATTTTTCAGTGTGGTGACACCCTCTCTCTCTGGTTTCCCCACAGTTCATTTCGCTGACGCGGCCCCTGGACTCCCACCTAGAGCACGTGGATTTTACTTCTCTGTTGCGCTGTCTCAATTTTGAGCAGATTCTTCAGATCTTTGCCTCTGCCGTGCTGGAGAGAAGAATCATCTTCCTAGCAGAAGGTCTCAGGTTGGTCCAGCTACCGAGCAGGTCACCTGAACTGACTGGCATCCCTGGGTTCCAGGGAACAGACCAGAGAGTTCTTGAAGGACATCAGGCTGTAGGACCTGTGTGCTCACCCTCCTGCCACCCTGTCTTGAACTGCAATAAGCCTAGAAAATAGCTGTTGTTATTCCCTGTTTCCGCCTTCAAACTTGATGGCTGCCTAGGCCTGAAGGAGGTTTGTGATTTAGCTTGGAGAAGGGCATGAAGTATTCCTGTGACATTCTAGGAGGAGACCAGTTAGGGTAGATGCAGACATGATTCTGCTCTTGAAAGGCTGAGGGAGGACAGGGCAGGAAGGCATATAATGGTATGGAGGTCAAGCCCATTGTCCTTAGTGGCAAACACATGTCATTTATCCATTTATTCACTCATTCAACAAACACTTATTGTGTGTCAACTGTTTACCAGGTGCCAAGCATCAGGAAGATACAGACAAACAAGACATGGCCCTAGACCTTAAGGGGATGTAGAATTATCCCCAGTTGAAAGCATAGGTGTTGAAATCAGCAAAACAAAGTTCAAGTTCTTTTCTTCTACCTTTAGCTACGTGGTGTTCCTTAGGTTAGTTTCTTAACTTTTTGAAGTCATGATCTCCTTATCTGTAAAATGGAGATATCAACTGTACCTACCTCATAAGGGTGTGGTAAGGATTAAATGAAATAATGCACATTAGGTAACTAGCACACTGCCAGGCACACACTGGTAAGTGCTAGTGGTTTATCTTAACAGTAAGGTCATAGTTGAGTACATCCCTATGTATAGTTGAAGCAGACTACTGTCATGTCTTGGTCTCAACCTCTTAGGGGCTTCGAGTCAGAGAGAGACGTGGGGAGATGGATGACAGAATGGAGAAGGGAGAAAAATCATAAGACAGTAGAAGGTTGACCTTATTTATGTCTTGGAATGGAGAAAGCTGCTTATAATGGGCTGACCTTGGTTTTATCTTTTAGGGAAGAAGAAAAGGATATTAGGGACCCAAAAGTTAGGCCAGAGGGTCAGATGAATGTCATGGGTTTTAGAGAAAAGGAAGCTTGGTCAGGCAATTGGGTCTGTGGGTTGAAAATTCTGTAAAAATCAGTGATAACCAAAAAGGCACCAGTTGTAGGCTAATCCTTGTGGGAAGTGGTGTAACCTTTTGCTTTAGAAACAGCTCTTCCACTCTCAGCCCTGTAGGGAACTGAGAAGTTTCTGTCATGGCTGGAGCTGGGATTCTAGCCTTCTCCCCTTAAGATCAGTGTTTAGGAAGTGAAGGGGACTCTAGGTGTCAGCTGGCCGGGACGTGGGCAAAGGCCGGCAGGACTCACCTCTCAGGCGTTAACTTTCTTCAGGGAGACTCCCCCACTCCTCACTTCCTTCCTACACTGAGTATTTCAGATATCTGCAGCTCAGGCAGGAAGGGGACTTCCAGTCCGCCTAAGCCTTGGTGAGACTCTCTGAGCCTCCATCTTTCTAACTCAGGAAGTGCCAGCTTGATACCAAGAATTGAAACAAGGTTTCCGCATCTTTGTTTTTATTGGCCTTAGCTTTGGGGCAATTTGGAGAAATGAAGAGCCACGAAAGCTAGTGGAGAACAGAGAAGACAGAGAGGGGGCTTGTGTCTGTGTTGGAGGGGTGAGGAGGGGCGGGAGTGGGCCTGAGTTGTGACTTAGGCAGTAATTACACAGGCAGTGCTTCATTGGAAAGGGTGGAGGAGCCACCTCTGTGGGACTTTCCTGGTAGGAATTGCTAGTCAGAGGTTCCTGGAATCCAGGAATTTCCCAAGCAAACTTAGGCACCAACCTGGTAACTTTAAATAACCATAAGTGGCCAGAGGGGGCCGTGAGAGTTAAAGACTGGGGATGAAACATAAGGAGGAGATAGGCTTGACCTCTCTGATGTATCTCAATGTTTACATTTGTCTCCTTGACTACACTGAGTTCCTTAAAAGCAGGGCCAGTCATTATACTTCCTGGTATCCACATTCTTAGCGCAGTGGTGCGCATAGAGAAGGGACTCAATCCATGAAGCCACTTCTTCTTTCCTCCTCTCCTCTTCCCCACCCCACCCCGGGAAGTGAGTTGAGAAGTCTCACTGGGAGAAGAAGGATCAAATACCCCATCCTTGATAAGAGGAGCCTCAGCCTCTTCTGGTTTCTGCCCCTTCCCTCCCAGCCTCAAGCAGTCACAAGCTCTGTGCCGGGCATGGCTCCCAGACTTGCTTTTGCACCGGGAGAGGTAGCATGAGCACCTGCTGTCAGTGATGGGCTGTGGGGGGTGTGTGGGGGTGGAGGCGCAGGGAGGCCCCTCTGACTCTCACTCTCTGTGCCCTGTCCCCAGCATCCTGTCTCAGTGCATCCATGCTGCTGCCGCGCTCCTCTACCCCTTCAGCTGGGCCCACACCTACATCCCCGTTGTCCCCGAGAGCCTTCTGGGCACTGTCTGCTGCCCCACTCCCTTCATAGTTGGAGTCCAAATGCGCTTTCGGCAGGAGGTTATGGAGAGCCCCATGGAAGAGGTATGACGCAGCAGGAAGAGGGCATGATTTGGAGCCAGGCAGGCCTGGGTCCAGATCCCAGCTCTGCCACTAACAGCTGTGTGATTTTGCGGCAAGTTGCTTAACCTCTTTAAATCTGAGCTTCCTCATCTGTAAAATTGTAATGACAATGTTCAGTTCCTAGGGGTCCTAGGGGAAAAAATCTGCATAAAGCACCTAGCCTGGTGCCTGACATATAGGTGATGCTCAATAAGTGTCTGCTTCCTCCTCCTGAATGATTTCCCTGGGCTTAAGGGGCAGCACGCGGCTTATTCAGGGCTTACCCTACTGTCCTAGGCCAGCTAGTCCTAGGGAGCAGGCCCCGGGTGTCCTATTTTTCTTTTGAGTGGATGAGCACAGCTGGTCTATACAACACACACCCTGGTGGAATTTATTCACATTGCTTGGAAGTAAACTAACATAGCCTTCCTGCAAACAGCAAGTCTTGAAAATGCAGATATTTTTGCAGCAAGGGCCGCCTTTCCAATTAGCTCAGAGCTCAGTTGGCGAATGAGGATATATAGGTCCAAATCCTCTTTGATTTTTGTCAGCTTATTTCTTGGCAGTGCCCCTAGATACATCAGAGAGCTCAGTGGTGAATATAGGCGTTAATATCATAAATCTCTCCCCAGTGTTAGAAGAACAACTCAAAACGTGCTTTGCTTAAGTTGTCAATAGGAACTTTCAAGTTACTATAATCTCAAGCCAGAAGAGCTACCTACGTAGTTTGTCTGCATTGGCTAACCATTGACTCCCTCTTTGTAGACAAAGGGCCTAGCAAGGGGAGACGCAGGGTCTAGAAGTAAGCTATTGAAGGCATCCCCCCCACCCCCGGAGTGGCAGGAATTCCTCCATTTACCTAAGAAATATCTGAGGTCCAGAGAACTCAGTTGCATTATCTGAACCAGGCAAGGACAGAATCTCGCACAGATGGAACCAAAGTCCTTCTTCCACCGAGCGCTGCTAGGAGGTAAAGAAGCAGACTGTTTCTGTTCCTTGCTTCACTGGCCCGCCCTGCCCTCCTCAGAACTGCTGAGTACACACGCCCTTTGAGCCAGCATTTGCCTTGTGACTAAGTGGGACAGAGTATCGGCCCCATGTTTAGCAATGATTTAAAATGCCCCAACCCCAGAAGTTATGAAACTTCCTGATGCTGCAGCTCCATCTCCTTCAGAAGCTGTGGCTCCTCCCCCAGTGGCCTGGCGGGAAGAGGCCCAAAGGCTGGTCAGACTCCAGCTCCTGCTCTCCAAGAGCCTTGGCCTATTTTATTCCTGTCCAGCTGCTCTGTGAAAGGGGCAAGGGGTGAGGAAGGCAGAGGGCTAGGGGCCAAGGAGGGAGGGGGGATTCCCTGACTCCCCAGGTCCACTCTCTGGAAGGGATCACTCGACAGACAGTAATATACCCAACTACTGAAAAGATTTCTGGGAACAACTTCACAAAAAATTTCTTCACACACTCTTACCTCCCAGCCCCCGAAGTAAACAGCCTGTCCTGAATGAAGGCCTCTGAGCCTTATGTTTACAAGTGGTTTCAGGCCTGAACTAGTTCAGCTTTTCTCCCCTGATGGTGGATAATTACAGTGCTTGCTCTGTCTCTTGGCACACTTTCCTCTCCTTTTTATTTGGGAGAAGCGGGCATGGAGGGATCACTCACCCTCCTGTCGAGACCAAGGGTCGCAAACTGAAAAGAGGGACCCAGCTGGCATGTAAATGGCCAACAGGGGCTTTGGGGGATTATGATAAACTGTTGAGCACATGCCTTGCCTAAAGGGGGCAGCTGTAACTCAGTTCCATCTGAATGTGGATCAGTGTTAGAGTGCCTGACTTCCCAGGAGGAGCCCCAAATCCAAATTTCATGTGAATTTTTCCAATTTCTCTGAGGCTCAAAGAAGCAGATCTGTAGGTTGGAATCCAACCAGCAGGGTGCCTATTTGTCATATTGAGTTTAGACTGAAGGCCCCTCAGGGAATGATGAAGTTGATACTAGAACTCAGGTCCCCCAAGTTCCAGCCCTGTGCTTGTCCTGACGGCAGCCTATAGACACATGGTTACTGCCTTTCCTCCCTTCTTCCTGTTGACGCTGGGCTCATTCCTCGTCTTGCTGTTTCCTGCTGGAAGGCCTAAAGCTCTGTAGGAGTTTTAAAAATGGAACTCCAGGCAGTTGTTCATAAAGTTGTTGTAAGCATTAAAAAAAATCAAAAGATGTCCATCCCTGTCTTAAAGCTGACCAGAGGGAAGAGAGTTGAAGGAGAGTTGTAGGGAGAAAGACGCAGTCCCAAGGACAGCACAACCTAGGTTCTACTGTTTGATAGCAGTGTCACCTCAGGCAGCTTAACTTCTTTGGGTTTGTTTCCTCACCTGCAAAACATGCACAGTACCTGCCTCTTACAGGAGCACTGGGAAGATTAAATGAGATAAAATGTGCAAAGCACAATGTGTGTCATGTACTGAATGTTCCATGTACAGAAGCCATTACTATGATCAATGTTTTATTAGGGGAGTGATTGGTTATGATTTACCCATATTGTATATCGCATCTTCCTCAGCTCTCTCCCCTATTTCCTGCTTCCTACACCCTCACACCCTTTTCCCACGAAAGAGGGGGGTGATGAGAAAGGAGAGTATCAGACAGGAAATGAGAATTGAAGATGCTGATTTTATTGCTACTTGGGCTGAAAGTTACAGCCACAGGCAGAAATGGAGAAAGAAGAGATCAAACTGTTCTGTGTTTCTTTCAGGTCCTGTTGGTGAATCTTTGTGAAGGAACTTTCTTAATGTCAGTAAGTGTCTGGGTTCAGATCCCCTGCAGACCCACCACCAACTCAATCATTCTAGTCTCATTGATGGTCCACTTACTTTAACAAACGTTAAGTACTTTTGTTGAGTGAGAATCCATGCTAACAAGACCTCTCCTCTCTCCAGGAGCCCATGACAAAGACAGATGATTTCACAAGGCAGTCGGTGTTAGTGCCCTTAGAGCAAGGATATAAACCAAGTACCACAGGGACAGAGAGACTTGCTAGTGTTTAGAGTCAAAACTTCTGTTGTTTCCCTTCTATGTGGCCAAATATTTGGAGGTGGAGCAGGGTGTAGAATTCATGCCCACCTCACACTCTCTGCCAACACTTCACACCTCCTCCCTGACTGCTTGACCTCTGAGCTGACTCTGTTGTCTCCTAGGTTGGTGATGAAAAGGACATCCTACCACCCAAGCTTCAGGATGACATTTTAGAATCTCTCGGTCAGGGGATCAAGGGATCACAGAGTAAGTCCTAGGCTCCTCTTATTTTGGCTTTCTCCAAAGAGCTTGAGGGCATGCAGCAGTTCCCTTCCAGAACTAAAATGAATTCACTCAGCAGTCCTGGGCTAGTCCCAGAGGCCTTGATTCTAGGGCGAGTCTAAAATGTTTTTCTTCCTAAGCAATGGTGAACCCATATCCAGTCTCCCATTTTAATGTCAATCAGTAGTTATGAACCCTACCTCATCCCTTCCCCAAGAGCTTTCAGCCTGCAATGAAAGCTACTGGGGGGTAAGAGTGGGTAGTTTCATCCTCCTGCTACCCTCTGAGATGGTCTCTATATTTCCCCTGCAGATTCCGAACAAATCAACGAGCATGTTTCAGGTCCTTTCGTGCAGTTCTTTGTTAAGACCGTGGGCCACTATGCTTCCTACATCAAGCGGGAGGCAAATGGGCAAGGCTGCTTCCAAGAACGGGCCTTCTATAAGGCTCTGACCTCCAAGGCCAACCGCCGATTTGTGAAGAAGTTTGTGAAGACACAGCTCTTCTCCCTTTTCATCCAGGAAGCTGAGAAGAGCAAGAACCCTCCTGCAGGTATACAATGACAGGCCCCTATCAATCCAAGCCCAGACGGTCACTGCCTCCAAGTCAGGTGTGACCCTACGGTGAAGAGGAGGGGAGGGAAGAGCACTTCTCTCTAGAGGCCCACAAAAATAGCTGTAGTCTTATTAAGTAGGGTTGGAAAGAAATAATCTGAAGCCCAAGAAAATGCCTCCTGGGCTGTCATTTTGCAGAAGTGGCTCTGTTCATCAGCCAGCAGGAGGCCCTGTGCTCTTTTAGTCTGGAGCTAATTCCTACCAGTTATTCTTTGTTTTAGGCCCCCTTTGGGGCCAAATCGAATAGCTGGCTCTCCAAAAGGCCTGTGAGGGCTTGGGAATCCTGGCATGAATGTCAGTACAGTGGGGGCAGCATGGGCAGCAGACAGAGAGGATATTTCTGACCCACACTACTGAGCTTACCTTCGTCTGCCTGGCCAGATTAGATGCCTCTAACACCTGTATCTGAACCCACAGGCTATTTCCAACAGAAAATACTTGAATACGAGGAACAGAAGAAACAGAAGAAACCAAAGGAAAAGACTGTGAAATAAGAGCTGTGGTGAACAGGAGTGACTAGAGCTATAGGCCAGTTGTGGACTTTGGCCCCTGCCAGCATGGTAGGATGTGAAGCTCTCAGCCCCCAGAATCCACAGCCTTCTTCCAAGTTCTGGTAACCAGGTCTTGCTTCAAGTCGATGTCTTGAGTTTGGGATCCCTGGAATCAGCTCTCTCAAGACTTTGGAAGACTATGACCTCTGTGCTCACAGAGCTGGGCAAAAAGCTGCCTTTTCTGCAGAGGTGACATAGGGCAGGAAACAGTAGTAGAGGTGTTGTAGAGTCTTAGAAGTTGCTGTAACTGCCCTCTCCCAGGAACCTCTATTACAAAATCCTCAACCGAGAAAGCAGTTGTGGCCTGAAGGTTCACTTTCTCCACATAACAAAAGAGGTCTGTGGACATGTGAGGATAAGAATAAAGATGAAAATCTTCTTCTTCTTTAAATGTGTATCTCTGGCTTCCACTATGGAGAGAACCAGGAAAACAAGGCAACAGATGTGAGAATAAACTGGACTAGAAGTGGAGGACCTGGCAATAGTGCCCAGAACTCTGGGGCTGTGTTTGGAGTGGTAGAATTACAGGGCTCAGCAGAGCCTTCTAATAGGAAGGGTGAGGGATACTGGTAAAAGCAGCAATGCCACTGAGGACACAGCAGCAGTTCTTGGTTCTAGTTAGGTGTGCTTTCCAGAATCCTGGGAGGAAAGGCTGCTAGCCAGAGGGAAGCATCTGCAGTCTAGAATAACTTGAGGGTAGGAATTTCTGTTGACAGAAGCCAGTGAAGAACACTACATTGTTTCCATCAATAGGTCTATCTGCCCATCACTTCTACTTTGGGACTTTGTTTTAGACACCTACTTCCAACTTCGTTATTTTGAGAAGCCCAGTTCAACTCTTTAGCTAAAGGTAGAGGGATCCCTGCATATTTTTTCTCTTTGAAAAAAGAGAATCATAATCTTAAATGTCCAAAGGAGTTTAGTAGTCACCTGGTCCATCTTCCCTCTGTATCTCTACTGACAGCTCCTGTTTAAATACTGTAAGGGATGGGAAACTTTCAGAAGCATCATTTTCCAGAACTTCCATCTTTTTAATGTATATATGTGTGGCCCTCAGAGGCCCCTGATTTCTGTACAAAGAACACAAAAATTGTTGGAGGGTGGGATGGGGACTGGGGTTACTAAATTGAAGTTAAAGACAACATAATTTTATTTTAGGGACACAGACCTACTGCAGGTGGCACATGTTCTATCGTCCACCTGCCATCCCTAACTATACTGCTACTCTTCACAGCTTCCAAGAGTTATTACACCCTTTTAGGTAGTTGATGGCAGTGGTTCCTAAGCCTAGTTGTATCTCAAAAGCTTTTAGAACAAGGACTGGAATCCTGGAGAGCTTATGAAAATATGAGGTCCCATCTTAAATCTACCAAATCATCTCCAGAGATAGGACCTGGGAACCTGTGTTTTTTAAACTTCTTCAGATGATTCTGATACCTAACCAGGTATATAATATGATCACAAGAAGAATCAGGACCAGCTGAGGTTTACTATAAACGTACCCTTGATCTGATGCTGATGGTATCTAGAGCTGCAGGAAGCACACACCGAATACCTGAACGTCTTCCACATTTTCTTTAAAAAGATTCTAGCATCTCAGTTTGTAGCTTTGGCCCAATAAAACCTAATATGGTGTAGGAGAGAACAATGGACCAGGATTCAGAAGATCTGGATTCTAGTCCCCATTTGGAAAAGGAGCAACTGTTGTGACACTGATTCTCCAGACCTCAATTTCCACTGTAGGTAACTAACATCTGCTGTGTCTGTCTAATAAGACAATGATGTAACTCTGCCAAATATGTTAATTTCCCTCCTTCTTTTCCCTTTGTCCTAGCTTGCAACATTTGATCCACCCTAGCATTTTCCTGTATGCACTTCTCTACCCCAGATGTTGGAGAAGTTGCTAGCAAGCAAAGGTAGTGAGAAACTTCCCTTTCCTGCTACATTATAGCAAGGAAATGAAAGGTTTCACTGTCATTACTAATCAAGATTACATGGAATTGATGGAATCATTAAAAGTGCAAGAGAGAGTTCTGGTTGCCAGGCAAGGCAGCATAGCTATTGTGTACCCATGATTACGGAAATAGGATATAAATAAAAATCAATAAAAAGATACCTCATTTTAGTCAACAGTTTAAACTATTTCTGCTTGTCTCCCTCTTCATTCAAGCAACTGAACATATACAATGGAAACAGATCTGGTTTATAGTTACTGAGGACACCCAGTTTTCAACTCAAACTGTTGTACAGATACTGAGTAGCCAGAAAAGGGGAGTGAAAATTTTCAATAACTGCCTAGAGAGGCCCAAGCCTCTTGAAAATCTGGACGAAGAGTTTGAGATTCCTAGACCAGGTGACTACTAAATTCCTTTGGACTTTTAAGATTATGACTCTCTCTTCTCAAAGGGATTTATAATCTCAAGGGTGACAACTACGGGGAAAAAAAAACCTACCAAGAGGGAAAATGAGCATGGCACTCCTGTGTTTTAAGTTAAACAGTTTTATACAAAATAGAAAGGTCAAAGGATACATAATGACAATGTAGCTGACTGAATTTCCTCATTTATTAAAGAATGGAAATAAATCTTGCTAAAAATTTTAAAAACATTAAAACTTAGTTTATCTTTCCACTGAATAAAACTGAGAAAAAGACTGGCTTTCAGATCATTTATTTATTTAAAAAAATAAAATGGATTGACAAAGTTACCACATTATTGTGCATGCTAACAGGATTTCTCAAGGCCATGAGATACCATTTCTTGACCAATAAAAAAATGACTTCCTTAACAATGTAAAGATAGGAAAACTTTCAAACCAAATTCAAGATCTTTATCACTAGTTCCACCTCACAAGATTTATCTGTGCCACAAGGTAAGCTCCTTAGTAAAGAAAGCTTGAGAAGACATTAAACAAGGATGTCACTAAAAGATGATTATTTGTTAAAATAATAAAGCAACCATCTTTTGGCCTACAAATATTCTACATCAGAAATTTCCACCACTGCTCCCCATGACAATTTTACTTTGAATTCAGGATAATTACAAACACGGCATTTTTTTTTGCATGCTTTCCTGGGCCAACCCTGTATGACAACATGTACAATTTATAGGATGGAACTTGAAATTCCCATTCTCACACAGGGATAGTTAAGGAGTGTTACCAATAACAAAGAATAAAAGTTGTACAACATCGATTATTATAAATTATATTTGTTCTTAACCTCCTTATTCTCCTTAATATGTTCAGATTCTTTCCTGCAGAAAACGTGAATTTCCTATATAACATCAATTACATCATTAATGATGATTAGAATGAGCTGTAGAGACCTTGATTCTGAAGACATGTATGTGCAGGTGAGATGCAATCTGATTGCAAACACTGACACAGTAGCGAATCAAATCAAAAAAAGAGAAGACCTGGAAGAAAAAAAAGAGAGACTATTAGATTCTCAGCCCTGCTTAGGCCATCCCTAAGTGTCATGAAAGCCAAGAAGAGAGGCTTCTGACTTTCTTCTCTTCTGAAATTCACCTTCAATTCCATACAATTTAATAACTCAATTTCCTCACAGATTTTTTCCTTTACACCAAGGAACAACAAACTTAATGAATATTTTAGGCTTTGTGGACCATACTCTTTGTCACAACTGCTAACTCTGCCACTGCAGCATGAAAGCAGCCAGAGACAACACATAAATGAATGGCCATGACTGTGTTCCAATAAAACTATTTACAAAAATTGGCCATTGGCCCACAGGGTCTAGTCTGTCAACTCCCACTTTACAGTCAGAAATATGGAATTTATGAGCCAGGATGTAGGCAGGACTAATAAGAATCACACAAAAAAATGACTGAAATTTGAAGCCACGAGGAACTCTCACGAAGTCCCATAAATGCGGTCTTCTAGTATTCTAAATCATTACAATTATCTGATCCATCTCTCAGGACTGGCCCACTGAACTAAGAAAACAAGCAGCCTCCAAATTATGAAACAGAACACAGTACAGAACTTACCAGGGCTATCCAAAGTACGATATATTCATCAATAAAGCTGTTAAAATATTGGTCCAGAAACAAAAGTGCTGGACCTATGAATGCTGTGTCATGCAAATGCATTTCACTTTTAGTCATGTGTGCCACCTATGAATAAAAGAGAATCAGTGATGTAGGTAGGCATTTTCATATTAAAGTGACTGTGAGCTACACAGTAAATCAGTATTATGATCAAATTATCAAGATTCAAGAATTCTTTAGTAATATCTGTTGAATTTTCAAAACTAAAATGACAACACAAAGTGGGTGTGACAGCTATACACCGAAGGTGTATACCACACCAACAAAGTCCCCCTAAACACGTTTTTCACAAGAAGCTGTAACTTGAGTGTACATAACAAGAATGAAGAATGCAGACAAACTAAACAACCACATTAAACTGTCGACAAAGAAGAGCTGTTAAGGAGCTTCTGGTAATCTCAAATTGCAGCTTCACGTAAGAGTAAAAACAGCTCCTATGTTGATGTCAAGAGATTTTGATTGGAGGAGAGCAAACTCTAGAACTGCTTAGGAACCTATGAAATGAAAACTATGGTCATAAAACCAAAATAAAAACAAATGAAAACTATGGTGCTTACCACAAGCTTATTGGTGATTTTGGCAGATACAAAACCGAATGTCAATATATAAAGACAGGGATGCTTTTCAAAAAGCTGAACTGCTGACTTCTTGTAGATCATTGCAGCTAATGTAATTACTGATCCAATATGGAGAAAAGGAGAAAGGACACTTGTTCCCTGTACAGAGTAAAGAAAAGTGAGTAAGTTAGTGGTATTCTATACCGATCAGATACTATATAAATCTGCTTAAAGTAAGAAAGATCAACTCGAACTTCTAAGAACCTCATGGTGTCTGACAGCCAGCAGTTTTTATAACTGAATACTAGAACAGCTAAGGAAAAGCAGCAGCATGGATTGGTTAGGCACAAACTGAGGACTTTACTTAAGAGGCCAGACATTTTACAAAGCAGATCACATATTTTTTTTAAAGATATACATGTGTATTAAAGTGTGTGTGCATGCATAAAAAATATGCAAATAAAAGCATATAAATGTATACACAAGTGAACAAAACTGAAATTTCAGATACTTTTTTCTTTTAGGACTAAGTGGAAACTCTCAATTAACAAAGATTTTAATTATTCCAAATAATAATTGAAATGGAAAACAAAGCGACTACAAAACTAAGTCCTAGCACAATCATTATAAATTTTAAGAAATACTTACTGCTATCGTTGATCCATTTTTCCCAACACCACCTGTGAAGATTACACGGAAGTAATTTGTACAGGAAAATATGGTCCCTGCTACAGTACAAAGTGCAGGAAAAATTTTCATTTGAATATTCAGCACTGGGATCTTTAATGGGTAGAGAAAGAAAATAATTAATATATATATAAATTAAAATAAGAACAAATATTTGATTCATATTTTGATATATTCTCCATTCTTTCTAGTTTAGTAAATACTTAAATTAATGGAAGTTTCCCTATCCTTTCCACTATAAACAATATAACAAGTCTCAAGAAGTGAAAGACTACATAAAAATTAATCTCACTTCTGATACCAACTTCAAAAACAATAACTGATCCAACTTTATTAGTTTGTGTCATAGCTAAATAAAGTTCACCTAATGCATCCCAGAAGTCTGGCAACAATGAACCAGGCTATCTTGTGTCCTTTTTATGAAAGAAGTATACTTTTTTTTCTTCTTTGTGCACTTTTTGAATGCTATGGCTAAATCTGTAATTTGTTACTAATTGTTATGAGAGAAAGCATGGAGCATAAAGGACTAGAAATATTTGCAACTAGATTAAAAAAACCCTGCAAACTAGAGAACAGAAGACAAAAGTTCTACTGAAAAGAGTTCCCAGTTCCAAACTGTTAGGATACAGGCAGCTAATAAAAGTAGAGAGCAACTAAGAAGGTATTCATACTCAAGGAGCTTCTGGTAATCTCAAATTGTAGCTTCACATAAGAGTAAGAACAGCTCCCATGTTGATATCAAGAGATTCTGATTGGAGGAGAGCAAACTTGGGGACAAAAGGAAAAATATGTGAAGCACACCCAAGCAGATACAGCTCTGTAACTGTGTATCCAAAATTTTAACATGTAAGTTTACTTTTTAGAAGTAAATAATAAATTTTTATAGTATACTGAAAATATGAAGTGATTTACCTAAAATAAGGGGGGGCTGAGTGGATTGAGATCATGTATCTAACCTTGCAAACACAATATCCCTCATTTAAAATGAAATACACTTGTATAATACCAAATCTTAAAAATCATTAAAGATTTTCTTCCTTTTTGCACATCTCTTTTTAGCTTTTCTGAAGTCTCCAATTTTGTCCAATATGAACTGAAAAGAAAGCAACAGTAAAATGACATATTCTATTAAGAGAAATAAATGACTCTAGGGATAAGATTCCAAAAGCCCACAATAGTTTAATTGGCAATGAGTTCTTACAAGAAAGACATTTAAATTAGGGCTGTCTACACTTTTTAGGGCTGCCATCTGCCTACACTTGTAAAATCAAATAAGAACGTGACATTTCCTATTTTTTGTATGTATAATACCCAGTAAAATTGATAGATATAAAATTTAATGTTTACTCTATTTCTTTAAAACTCTCAATAACTCAGTTTATTTACACAACTCTATGACCTCTTGCAAAACTGCAGTCTAAAAAAAAAAAAAGGGAAATCAACTATTCAAATTTCAAGTTGTACTGTGGCAGTGTTTAATTTTCTAAAGTGAAATAGGTCAACTTAAAAATTAAGCCCAGAACTTTACGGAGCATCTTAAATTGTCTCCTGATCTCCAAACCCTATAGTCCAAATTCAAAGCTTGTTTTCAATAAAGGAGAAAATCAACACCATGGTTGCTTTGAACTCCAAGAGAGTTTTTTGCTCTAGTTCAGAAAACTAAGGATACTACAATCTAAATCTGATGCACCTGGCTGAAATTACAATACTCTGGCTAGTTTCCTTTTCCCTCCAGAGACAAAGGACCTGTATTGCAAAGGAGGAAATACTACACTCCCTCAGATTTCAAAAAAAAGCAAAGCACTAATCCACTACAGGGGCCTGCCTGCATTAGGGCCAGGTACTAAATGAGTGCCCAACTCTAGTGTAGCAGTAATCTGTGCCACAATTGTGCTGAATAGCATCACAATTGTATTTAAAATTTGATGAATATGCTTTAGGATCATGGAAATTTTAGCTCTCTGAAAGAATAAACAGCAACATTAGAAAAGCCAAGCAAATTAGTAAATGGCTTGGACCACAAACCAAGTAAGCAAGCTATAGAATTAGGGGCAAAGAATCATAAACATTCTTAGGGCCCTCTTCACTTCTGTCATTTATGACAGCTACATACACCAAAACATAAGCTCCTGAATGTATGTTTACGTTTGATTTTTATATTTTCTCTAGAACCCTGGATATAGGTGCTCAATATAAACTTATCAAATATGAGAGTGAGTCACAAATTATCCATGCTAAGTGCGGCCAACAGAAGTTTTAATATAACCGGAGTGCAGATAATTTTTGACTCACCCGCGTAGATTAAGATGTTCTTCCTTTCTCTTACTTTCTACATAGAACTACTTTTTTAAAAGATACTATGAAGACATATCTTGCCCCCACATTAAGAAGGAAAAAGAAAGTTAGCTACAAGAAAATCTGAGGCAATGTAAAGGGAAAGCTGAAGTCAAAGGAATCCCAAGTCTCATCAGGTGATCCCTTAAAAATCAGCATTGACTGAATCACTTATTAAAAGTATTAAAAGTGTTGCATTTTCACCTCACACTACAGATCAAGGACAGTGGACACATTCTGTCTTTCCCAATCTTTCTCCTTCTGTCCTCACCCTCCTGGAACATATTCAAGGTGATCAAAGTGCATCCACTCTATAGAAACAGCCAGAAAGCTGTACTAAAGCTGTACTTTTATCTCAGGCCTACCCAGAGTGTCGAAAGTCCTTGAGACTGGGAAGAACAAGAACTCCCTTGGGTCACGGCTAGGGTAAAATCCTCTGGATTCATGCCATAAAATTATGCAGCCAAATAATATCAATCTAATGTAGTTCATTTTTCAGAGATGAAAAAAAAAAAAATTCTCAGGTTTACCCAATTGAAATGTACACAGGTTTTGGTTTAATTGTTTGGATTAATGCAGATATCAGTTACTAAACTGTTAGTTTTCTTATGAGCATAACAAAATATTCTTACAAGCTTTGTAAATTTCAGCAGAAATTTAGAAAATACCATTTTGAGATTAGATACTTCCTTCCAAAGAATGTGGGAATGCCTATTTGTAATGTCTGATTTACTTAAGTATATGGGCACTCCTTATGTCTTTTAGTTTAAGAATGAGACAAATAAATTACACTATATAGTAAGTCTTCAGTTCTACCTAATGAATTCTGAAACTTCACCTGTAATAACACAAACCATTTGCCTTCAATGGATTCCAGGTGTCTCCTGCTTTAATACACATTTAATCAACTACTACTTTTATTTTTTATTTACTTTAACTTTTCATTTATTTTTTTTTACAATAAACTTCATGTATTTAGAGTGTACAATTTGGTATCCCAGTCTCCCAATTCGTTCCCCACCCCCACCCTCCCCGCTTTCCCCTTTGGTGTCCATGTTTGTTCTCTACATCTGTGTCTCTATTTCTGCCTTGCAAACCAGTTGATCTGTACCATTTTTCTATAGTCCACATATATGTGTTAATATACAATATTTGTTTTTCTCTGACTCACTTCACTCTGTATGACAGTCTCTAGGTCCCTCCATGTCTCTACAAATGTCCCAGTTTCATTGCTTTTTACAGCTGAGTAATATTCCATTGTGTGTATGTACCACATCTTCTTTATCCATTCATCTGTTGATGGACATTTAGGTTGCTTCCATGTCCTGGCGATTGTAAATAGTGCTGCAGTAAACACTGGAGTGCATTTATCTTTTTGAATTATGGTGTTCTCTGGGTATATGCCCAGCAGTGGGATTGCTGGGTCATATGGTAGTTCTATTTTTAGTTTTACAAGGAACCTCCATACTGTTTTCCATAGTGGCTGTATCAATTTACATTCCCATCAGCAATGCAAGAGCATTCCTTTTTCTCTACACCCTCTCCAGAATTTACTGTTTGTAGATTTTCTGATGATGCCCATTCTAACCGGTGTGAGGTGATACCTCATTGTAGTTTTGATTTGCATTTCTCTAATAATTAGTGATGTTGAGCAGCTTTTCATGTGCTTCTTGGCCATCCGTATGTCTTCTTTGGAGAAATGCCTATTTAGGTCTTCTGCCCATTTTTTGATTGGGTTGTTTTTTTGATATTGAGCTGGATGAACTGTTTATATATTTTGGAGATTAATCCTTTGTCTGTTGATTCATTTGCAAATATTTTTTCCCATTCTGAGGGTTGTCTTTTCGTCTTGCTTATAGTTTCCTTTGCTGTGCAGAAGTTTTGGAGTTTCATTAGTTCCCACTTATTTATTTTTGTTATTTCCATTATTCTAGGGGGTGGATTAAAAAAGATCTTGCTGTTATTTATGTCAAAGAATGTTCTTCCTATGTTTTCCTCCAGGAATTTTATAGTGTCTGGCCTTACATTTAGGTCTTTTATCCATTTTGAGTTTATTTTTGTGTATGGTGTTAGGAAGTGTGCTAATTTCATTCTTTTACATATAGCTGTCCAGTTTTCCCAGCACCACTTATTGAAGAGGCTGCCTTTTCTCCATTGTATAGCCTTGCCTCCTTTGTCATAGATTAGCTGACCATACTTTATCTCTGGGCTATCCTGTTCCATTGATCTATATTTCTGTTTTTGTGCCAGTACCATACTGTCTTGATCACTGTAGCCTTATAGTATAGTTTGAAGTCAGGAAGCCTGATTCCCCCAACTCCGTCTTTCCTTCTCAAGATTGTTTTGGCTATTCAGGGTCTTTTGCATTTCCATACAAATCGTAAAATTTCTTGTTCTAGTTCTGTGAAAAATGCCATTGGTAATTTGATAGGGATTGCATTGAACCTATAGATTGCTTTGGGTAGCACAGTCATCTTCACAATGTTGATTCTTCCAATCCAGGAACATGGTATGTCCCTCCATCTGTTTGTGTCTTCTTTGATTTCTTTCATTAGTGTCTTGTAGTTTTCTGAGTACAGGTCTTTTACCTCCTTGGTTAGGTTTATTCCTAGGTATTTCATTCTTTTTGTTGCAATGGTGAATGGGATTGTTTCCTTAATTTCTCTTTATGATCTTTCATTGTTGGTGTATAGAAATGCAAGAGATTTCTGTGTGTTAATTTTGTATCCTGCAACTTTACCAAATTCATTGATTAGCTCGAGTAGTTTTCTGGTGGCATATTTAGGATTTTCTAGGCATAGTATCATGTCATCTGCAAACAATGACAGTTTTACTTCTTCTTTTCCAATTTGGATTCCTTTTATTTCTTTTTCTTCTCTGATTGCTGTGGCAAGGACTTCCAAAACTATGTTGAATAGTAGTGGCGAGAGTGGACATCCTTGTCTTGTTGCTGATCTTAGAGGGAATGCTTCCAGTTTTTCACCATTGAGAATGTTTGCTGTGGGTTTGTCATATATGGCCTTTATTATGTTGGGGTAGGTTCCCTCTATGCCCACCTTCTGGAGAGTTTTTATCATAAATGGGTGTTGAATTTTGTCAAAAGCTTTTTTTTGCATCTATTGAGATGATCATGTGGTTTTTATCCTTCAGTTTGTTAATGTGGTGTATCACATTGATTGATTTGCGTATATTGAAGAATCCTTGCATTCCAGGGATAAACCCCACTTGATCATGGTGGAGGATCCTTTTAATGTGTTGTTGGATTCTGTTGGCTAGTATTTTGTTGAGGATTTTTGCATCTAAATTCATCAGTGATACTGGTCTGTAGTTTTCTTTTTTTGTAGTATCTTTGTCTGGTTTTGGTTATCAGGGTGATGGTGGCTTCATAAAATGAGTTTGGGAGTGTTCCTTCCTCTGCAATGTTTTGGAAGAGTTTGAGAAGGATGGGTGTTAGCGCTTCTCGAAATGCTTGCTAAAATTCACCTGTGAATCCATCTGGTCCTGGACTTTTGTTTGTTGGGAGATTTTTAATCACAGTTTCAATTTCATTACTTGTGATTGGTCTGTTCATATTTTCTATTGCTTCCTGATTCAGTTTTGGAAGGTTATACTTTTCTAAGAATCTGTCCATTTCATCCAGGTTGTCCATTTTATTGGCATATAGTTGCTTGTAGTAATCTCTTATGGTGCTTTTTATTTCTGCAGTGTCCATTGTAACTTCTCCTATTTCATTTCTAATTTTACTGATTTGAGTCCTCTCCCTCTTCTCAACTACTACTTTTAAAATAATCAAATGTCAATGAAAGTAACCATAAGGGGATTTTATGTGGGTTCCTTCCAAAGGGATGACATTCTTTTTTTAAAGAGTGATATATATGATAGAAGATAGTTCTAAGGCATCCCAAAAGGATATATTCTTTTGGGGAAGCAATACACAAAAAAATGTCTTGTTTCTTGCAATGTGCAAACCAAGTACTAACTTTTGTGCATGAAAATAATTTCTTTCCTTAAAAAATGGGGGAAAAAAAACCCCCAAACACAAACCATCCCCACACACAAAAACCCAACCAACCAAAACCAACAAAAACTACAACCTCTGGTAAAAAAAAAAAAAAAAAAAAGTCTTTGAAGGGGGAAAAAAAAAAAGGGCAGCCAGAAATGGTAATCAATAAGCAGTAGATAGAAATCACTTACCTTTGCAAAACAGCTGATTTTCTAAAATCTTTTTAGAAAAGATTTTTGGCAGTGTTTTTGCACTCTTTTTGTTTTTTTACCATAAAGTTGCTTTCTTAAATATCAGTAAAAGTCTTTTAATGAGGATTTGGAACACAATTTCCATTTTATGCCCTCAGCCTCAAAAGAGATAAAAATTTCACATCTGGGCCCTAAATAAATATTTTCTTTCCATTTTGACACACAAATAAATCAGAGCACTGCAAGTGGTAGTGTTTCTTGAACTAACACAATGCAATTCAAAACAACATATTCAGCAATTACCCCGTAGGGCCAAGTATAAAGAAAAAAAGAAATACAGTGGTTTGAAGTCAGTTATGGGCATCTGTACTGAAAACTGCTCAAAGAACACAAAATATTTCTCTAAGCCTCGGAATACATCAGAGAAGTCAATTTCTTTCCTTTTAGTTTAATGATGGTAACAGTAGAACCAACGATGCTAATAATAAGACAGGGGCCTGGGAATCTGCTTCCCTACTGCAACCTAACCTCACTAATCCTGGAATTGGATTGCTGGGTCTGGGACCTCCATCTCAGTTTTGGATCTGAGAGTTCCTCAGATTACCTTTTTAAAACATATAATAAAAAAAGAATGATTACATTATCTTAATTTCCAATGAAGACAGGACAAAATATCTGATCCTTTTAAAGGAAGAAAAAAATTACATCTGTTATGTGCGTGTATAGATTGTGTGTATAAATCCTAATAAAGAAAGGTAACAAGTTTCCCTGAAGCAAATTTACTGCCAGGCACCATCTAAAAATTAAGGATATGTGTATAGCCTGTGTGAATACACAATCACATTGAAAACAGTGCTTTCTGTACTTTCATACTGCTATGAATAATTAGGTATATACATATCTGATGCTGACTTGATTTTGGATGATTAAGCCAGAAATCCCATTTTTTTCTTATTGATATGCTGAAACATTATAGGTAATTTGTATACGTGTAAGAGATGCAAAATAATTTTGGAGGGGGAGAGATTCTGGCATAAAACACAAAACCTATGAAAATAATAATCAATATAGTCAAGAAATTTAAAAAAATTAAGTGGGAGGTAGGTTTTAGGCTTTATCACCTAGTTTCAGGAAAAGAAAACGTTCTCTTTCCTTCTACAGCCAAATTGTTTAAAACTATTATTAACTATTTAATAGTTTTATAGCCATTTATAACTATTTAACCTACAGAAGAGCAAAAATAACATTCTAGTGAAATCTGAGATCTATATATATCTGCAGATCTCAGATTTCACTAGAATATCTCAAATTTCACTAGAGACAGTATTGATTTTCGAGACTAATATGTAAAAAAGATGTGATTTTGAATGATATTATGCACATAAAGGAACAGTTTCAGAATTTTTCTGGTTGACTATGGATTGTTTTTATTCCTTTATCTCCTCCCTCCTCACAGTACTATCCTCCCAACAAAAGGTATTAAACAATTTCTGGTAATAAATACTTATGGAAGCATATTTATTACACTTCCTCAAGTATCTAATGTACCATCATAAAGAGAGTCAGGTAAGGGAAAAATCTTGCTCAGTAAATTTCCTTTATACTTTGAAATTAATCTGATTGTTAAGAACTGTGTTTGTTTAGGAGTAGTAAACATTCCAATTGTAAGAGCAGCAACAATTTCTATTGAGGGCTTACTATTTGATAGGCACTGTTCTGAGTGCTTTACACACACTCATTTAATCCACAAAATAAGCTTATTAGACAGGTACTATTATTGTCCTCATTTTACAGAGGAGAAAACTAAGCCACAGAGAGTTGAATAACAGATCAAGTTCACATAGTAGGCAGTGGAGTCAGGATCAAACCCAGGCAGTATGATTCCTGAGCCTGTGTTCTTGGCCCTTGTATTATATATATTATATTCTCTCTTTCAGAAGTTTGTGGAAAAGAACTTGTGTTTGTAGGGGTGACTATATTTTAAGTCAGGTTGAAAATCAAGGTCCTGGCTTGCTGAAACAATCCTATGGCATTGATTTTAAGAAGCATTTATTCTATTCTGGGGCCAGAGTTAACTTGCTACCAAAATTTGTTATTCAGCTTTAAGCATTTAACAGAGAAACTAGTAGACTTGCGTGGTTCAGAAAGAGAATAAAAGATCCGATTTAATCTTGTCATTGGTTAACTTGATACACTACCTGCTGTTTCCTCAGCTATAAAATAGGATGACAAATAATAATTCTGATAGCCTTCAAAAATAACCCTGAAATGGACCTACCGTACAACATAAATCCAAGTAGTAAAATTAACTATGCCCGAAAGAGAAGTCTGTGTCCTACCGCTGCCGTGACTTTTCGTTTTCAGAAAGAATAAAATAATTTTACATACTACCCTTTACCTGGATTAAACTATATTAGAAAAACAAAAGCAAAAGACAACATGCATTACATGGGATACACAATGCGAAGAGTTACCATAGATTGCCAAAAAGGTGGTCCTCCAATCACTGCCAGCAAATGCATGATTATTATGAAGATTTGCACTTCAGTCACATCAATTCTGATTAGGTACAAAAAGCCAAAAAAGCAGAATTACTCAAAACAATTTCAAGTTAATTACTTGCAAGCTTAGCAGCATTCCTCTATCATGCACAATAGAAAAAAATCTCAAATATTGAGGAAAGGGGAAAAGGAGGTGTCAAAAAATTTGTTATGAGCAAAATCAAATAAAATCCAGAGCAATTTAATTGATGAATTTCACAGAGCAATAAAAACCCCTCCTTAAGAAAATTTCTGACTCATTGAATTTGGGCTGAAGCCATAGCTTAACCTTTCTCACCAAAAAAAAAAAAAATACCAAAAAAAAAGTATGTGTGTATTAAATTTTGAATGTCAAGCAGCAGAGGATTGCATTGTACTGCTACATGAGATCTTGAAGTAAGTGCTTTGTAGTATCAAATGGAAGAAATGGTGAGCTTTTACTAAAGTAACATAAATCACTGCTATCTTGCAAAACTTACTGCCCTTTAGATATATTCATTGAATGCCTTCCATGATATGGGTGTGAAAAAAAATTTCACCCACTTCTCAATCAAATTCTTATGCTTATTAGGTCAACTACTCTTAAGACATTTGGAATGAAGATACTGAAAGCAGCCAAGAATCAGCTTTGAGGTTACTGAAAATGACCTTACAGTCAAGAAGAGACAAACCTGGTACAAAAACAGGGCAGTAGAAATTAGAAGCCTGAAAGTCTGAAAAAAGAATGGGCAAAAAGACTGAGGAGCAAAGCATAAACTGGTGTTCCTTTCCCTCTGTAAACTAGCACTTTGTATAATCTTGAGATTGTCATTCTCAGATTATTGGATCCAAATGCCTTTTAATTTTGACGATTTACCCTGCAGATATGCTTGCACAAAATGTCTGTACAAGGTTATTTATTACAGCATTATTTATAGTAGCAAAACTTTAAAAATATACCTCAAGGAGGGAGTAGTTATAGAAATTATAGTACTTCTGTACAATGGACTATTGGATAGCTTTTAAAAAAAGAGTGGGGCAGCTCTCTATATGGTGATATGGAAAAATATCAAAGTTATTTAGGTGAAAAAAAAAGTGGCAGAATGTGTATATGTTAGTTTTTGTGTAAAAAAGAAGAAAAATATTTCATTTTAATTTTTGCCAATCATTACATAAATTTCTGGAAGGATACATTACAAACTAAGAACAGTGGGTACCTACTGGACAGCTGGGAGATGAGGATAAGAAGACTATCCACTGCATACCTTTTTATAATGTTAGTTTTTAAACAAAGTGAATAATTTATCTATTAAGAAGGTCAACTAAAAAAAAAAAAATCTGTCGAAGAAAACTGATAGCAACAACAGCATGGGGTTAGAATCCCAGAGTAGAATAGAGCCCCCATTTCTAAAATTGATACTTCAAACCGACAATCTATAATGTGAGTTTAAGATATGTAAGTACAGTATTATGCTCATAATAAATAACTAGATTGAAACCACTCACAACTAAAAAAAAGATCTCTGATTGCTCAAGAATGTTCTTTAAATAGAAGCGTATTAAGCTGCAAACATATAGTGATGTAGTTACCTTGATATACACATTTATTGGAAAAAAAAATGGACTGAATTAGGCTAAAAAGAATCTGTAGAGCTGACCTGGTGAGTGATGTTGCCAATAAAGGGAATTACACTCAGTAGCAGACTCAGGAGACTAAGCAGATGTCAAAGATGATCGACTGTGTCTTGGGTGGAGGAGGGTAGACATCTTACAACATTTTGCTGGATATATGAAGTAGCCTTTTGGGAGGGGAAGTATAGAATTACAAAATAAAAATGGAGGGAACCTCATGCAATTAATCTCTGTACTTTGGATGAATGTAAAAGAGATTAGGAAACATGAAAGATCTTTACAAAGCCCCAAATCGGGATTCCTAGGGAAATTTTTATGGAGTAGCCTGTATGGAAATTTTTGAAGACAGAATTTTGTAAACTATTCAGATACTATCATTGGATTTAGATCAACAATGCCTTAATGTTAAGAGGGAGAGCCAGGGAAAACTTACTTACCAGCTGGTAATTAGTTAAGAATATTTTTTCCTGTGTGATTATCTGATTTAGAGGAATACTCTGTACTTCAGGATAAAGCCCTCCTGCTCTGAATCATGACACTTGCCTATCTCCACTCCTGGACATGTGGCTCTAATTCTGACTGTCAATGAAAAAGGGTGCAGTGTGAGACCATCTCCAAAGACAGAAACTAAGCAGGCTAAGAAGGATAGATAGCAGAAATGATTAACTGTGAACAAGACTTAATGATTCTGTTTCGAAGAGAAGTGGTTACCTGACAGTCCATTTTTCCACCCTTCCACTAACAAGTCTCCCGGTATGGGTTGAATTTAGTACAATACATATTAGGACGGGGCTCATTTTATGCTTTTTGGCTATGGAGGTAAGACAATTATCTAGAGGTAGAATACTATTTATAGAAAGGAGTTTGGCATTTCTGTAGTCACTTGCTTATTATTATTATTTTCAAAGTAATAACATAGGTGAGAATATTTCCAAGTGTTGGAACTATTTCTCTAAAACAAAAACAAGCAAAAAAATCAACCTCCAAAACTACCCCAAAAATAAGCCCTTCAAGGCACAAGGGCTATATGGTAGAAAATCACCTAAAACACCAGAGTGATTTTTTAAACAGACATGGGAAAACAAATTTCATATCTACAGCATTAGACTTCCACAGTCTAAAAGTTTCAGAGGGGGGAAATTAGATGATAAGAAACAAAATTTTCTGTAACCATGAAAGTATTTAAACATCTTGACTGGTATTGCTTAAATGATTTCTTATTTCTACTTTATTTAAGTATAGCTTTTATCAAAGGACAAAAAGAACTTCATAATTGCTGTAGATAATCCATGAGTACTCTGGTCAGAACACACTTAAATTACTACAAGAAGCCAGCAACAAACAACATTCTGATGGTTGTCACAAAAGAAAGATGGAAAAAAAGCAAATCACTTGTGGAGATTGAGCTCTCCCATTTTTCTGATGGGGAGGCTGTAAGTGTGGCAGTCCACAGTGAAAATAACCTTCAACACCCTTGGGCCCATCACTCCTTACAACATCCTAATGGTCAACTGATTAAGAGGTAAAGATATCAAGGTGTCCTAAATAAATATGAGTAATTTTAACTTCTGAACAAGAAACGGACGCTTTCCAGTTGTAATGAGGATCCTAGCTAGGGAGGCTTCATCACCAGAGAAAGGCAGCTTAGAAAGTTCCCTGAGCAGGACAGTTATCACATCAGAAGTACAGCTTGTAAAAGTGATTAAGGGGTATAACGACTCCAAACCACCTAAGTTAGCTAACTATAAAGCAAATTTCTATTTTGAATGTTTCATTTTTATTTCTTAGTGTTCAGAAAGATTTCTAACAAATGCATTTGGTTTGAAGTCCAACAAGACTCAGCATTATCTGAGGAATGTGAAGGGATTTAACTGACATTCTGTGAGCACTGATAAGCATGTTAATCATCATTTCCTACCGTTTTTAGTATCAGAAATAAGAAAATTTAATCTCATCTATTTTTCTTTCACATATGACATGCATTTCAAAGATATACCTGCAGTTAATTTGGAAACATTTTTTTTGCTAAACTATACGTAGTAAATATAATTTTGTTGTAATTGGGTTGGCTACTAGCTTGGTTAACAGAATATGCACTAGGGCTAAATTCACAATGTCACAGAAATTCTGATGTGTACAATTTGACTTGTTAGCTATTATTTTAAAAGAAGCACTTTGCTTAGGAAGTCGTTAAAGGGGCTAGACGCCTAGTCAAGGATTAGACTGCTGTTAACTACACATTTGCAATGATTTGTAAATGGTTCTGATGTTCCAGGGAACTTACACATAAGCAGAATATTGCACTTATTATATATTTTACCAAGGTGGGTGAGGTATTGGTAGACTGGAATGAAGACTGACCTAGAAGTTCAACCCTTGATAAGGGGCAAACTGGGCATGACAAGCTTCATGTTAATAACATTAACCACATAGCTGAGTGACAATTATGAGTATTTTAAAGTCAAGTGTCATATACAGAGAAAGTCTAAGCATCTATTTTTGAGATAAGATGAATTATTTAAAACAGTATTATCTATCACATGAGTGACTATATGGATCTGTAGATTATCTGAGAAGACTAAAACAAAACAACAACCCATCCAGTGACTCTGAAATAAGAGAAAAATAGGCAAAGGCGAGAATAGAACAAGTCCTCTAAGAGGAACTAAAGTTTAGGTCTCAAATTTAAGGGGCAGCCTATCCTCATCACCTTTGGAAGCAGAAAAATTAGAAGACAGTCCTCTCACCTCATTTAGTATTAATCTCAGAGTTAAATAAGGGACCATGCACATATTCTTCCTCTCAAAATAGCACAATCAATTTTGGAAGAAATCTGGAAATTACTGGGAATTACTAACACAGATCTTAAAAGATACTAAACACTATATGACAAACACTGTAGTCAGCACAAAACATGTTTTACTCTTTTAATCTTCACAACTATCCTAGGAGGTAGGAAATATCACCACCATTTTACAGATGAGGAAATCTGGTTAGACAGGGTAAGTGACTTTTCCAAGGTTACAGAAATGATAAGTGGCAGAGCCTTGAAAGAACTTAGCATTGTTCCTACACAGGGCTAAAAGTCTTCTAATTTTTAGTCTTCTAATCAACTGGGACAAACATCTGTCATACTTTTTTAACCTGCTATCACTAAGATGTCTATACGTTTCAGGATAAAGTTTCTCACATTCTAACACAGTTTTCCCTAAAATGGCAGAATACAACAGGCAATAGCTAACACAGGAAGTTTAGATGCTAACAAAATAATTTGAAAACAAATTAGAAAGAACAACTCTTTCTGAACCTTATATGTTCCTCTGAATTTTGTAAAGAAAAAAGAAAGTACATCTGACAATTTCATTTCAATGACTAAATCAGTCAAAGCAACACACATTAAAAGCAAAGGAAAATCTCTGCAAGTTAGCAACTGATAAAAGTGAAGGCAATATACCTGGAGAAAAAATGTATTTCCAAAACATTTTTCATGATGTTAAAATTAAAATGCATAAGTTCTAGAAACATTTTAATAGGAAGGGCTCTATAAACAGAGGGTATTTTGTTATCATAGACAGATAAGGTGAAGGTAAATAATACAGTCAATATTCTGACTATTAATTTCATTAAGAACATTGGTGGAAAAAAGCCTTTGGTAAGTGTAATTAATATTAACAGTAAATGAGCTATCAAAAATTATAAATCTAGACAACTGCAGTGAGCCTATAGCTTCAGGTCTTTGGAGAAAGTACCAGAAACAGGTTAAGGGTAAAGGAGTGGTAAAGAATGACACATTCTGAACATGCACATTATTCTACTCTAGAAGGAAATCCCACAAATAACTACGCCAATACATTGTAAATTCCATTGAAAATGGCTTTAGTTTTGCTCCTAAAACATGCCTATAGTACTCCTTAGTATGCTCCACATTCCAAGTTTATTTGAAAAAATGATGTAGGATATCCCTCACTACTGATTTGTCCCTAAAGCCATCATTACTACCACTGAATAACTGGATTTACAATGCTGCAAGATACCTTTCAGAAAGAACTCTGCTATCAGAGACTCACTACTTCTATCATATTATTGAAGCATTTTGGGGTACGGGGGCTCACTGCACAAAACCTAAAACAGCCTTGTATTGCTAGGTAGGATAATTTGTAATACGGACAGTTCCCCAATACTCCCTAAATGACAAAAATTTTTAAAAATCTATTTTCTTGTAAATAAACCTTTTCATACTAAAGTATGAAGGATTCTGGAAAATTCCACTGGGAAACCATTTCCTAACAAATCTTTTTGAATTTTCAAAAGTCATACGGTCAAAATTACAATTCTAATACGAAAGAAAAAAAGATATACTACTTACTCTCTTAGCATTAATTAAGGAAAAAGGCATTTACCAAAACAAAACAGAAAAAGGAGGGTATTCAAAAAATGACTACAGTAACATGAAAAGCTAAGAATACTTAGTTTTTAAAGCATAACTAAGAGAGGAAAACAGTAAACAAAACAGAAGTGAGAATAGCTTTTAGGATAACATTTTTTTTTTAAACTGAGATTATTCAATGGAGGCAGAAGAACTAGTACCAGGTTTCTTAAAGAATATTAAGAGAATAAACAGAATCTTTCCTACATTACTATAGAGTCTTCTCAACTTACCTATCTAAGGAAAACTCTGCTTGCTTTATTTTTTAAAAAATATAAATACCAAAAAGTTCTGCTCAATGGTGGAAAGGTATCTGTTTCAAAAATATTACATAGAGCAAAAATGATACAAGGTACAGTAGGTAAATGGGAAAGAGAATTGTTTTTAGCATCAAATCACTAGAAATATTATATTTCAAAAAATTTTGTTTAATAGGGTGGATTTTTATTGCCCTATTATATATTAAAATTATTTGTTTTCTAATAACCTGTTTGTCTGTGAAATACCACCAGGAAGAGTTTTGAATTTTTGTTTTTTAATTACTCTGTGCATGACAAAGGTGCTGTCTTTATTGAGTTCACACCATTGTTCACTGGACAGCATGAATATTCTAGCAGTTACCGTGAAGTTCCAGAACCAAGGTCCCAGGGTTCCTGTGAGAAGCTGGCATATTATAATTATGATCTGGGACTCTGTAACATCGAATCTATGCATAAGGAAACAAACATTTCAAAATAACTTTACTCAGAGCTTTTGCTAAAGAGCCCACTAAAACAAGGTAGCAAAAAGAGATTTAAAATGTAGCATTCTCCTTACAAAGGCATCTAAAGATTCAATGATACAATTTATACAGTACAATTACTATCCTTTTGCATACAGGTGTATTTCTTACCCTAATCAAAATAGTATAAAAGTTTAAAAATTAAAACTGTAATACACTGAACAAATGACTTATAAATAGGCAGCTAGAAACACTGGAACTAAAAATGCAGTCAATCCTCAATTACCTAGGAATGGTGAATACTGCTTGCCAAATAATCACATTGTCTGTGACAGGTCCCTTCAATGCCAGAACCTATCCAGACTTCTCTGTGGATAGGAATGCTTCCCAGAAGCCTCAATGGACACTCATCTACATGTTTGAAAAACCACTAATCATCTTACACCCCTTCACTTCTCCCCACCTCATCCTGCTCCTACCTCTGCTATCTCAGTAAAATTACCACATGGAAGTGGAAAGGGCAAGTGGGAAAGTGAAAGTATGACTTTTTTTGATATGACTAGAGCAAAAATCAAACTGGCCATCTGTTTATCCTGTTTCCTGATAATCTCTAGTCTAGAATCTTATCCTTTTTCCTTTCTCTTCCCTTAATTCCCCAACAGCATCATAACTCTCTATTATATCAGATTAGTTTATTAGTCATAAAAATAGTTAAAACATTCAATTCAATCACTAAAGAAGTTCTGGAATACATGGTGACAGAAAAAGTGTAGCAGTACAGAATACGCTTCAAATAAAAACTACACAATCAAAATTAAGAACTGAGGAATACCAATGAGATAGAAAAAGGTCCTTGATTTTACCTGGTGATCTGAGAGTCCAAACTACAATCTAGGTTTTACACAAATATAAATACTATAGTTGTTTTAGGATATTATTTATAATAATTTGATAAAATTTAGATGGGCAGAGTCCAAATGAATGAATCATTGCTTAGGGGGAAAAAAACCCCCCAAAACACCAAACAGGGAAACTAGAAACTAAAAGGAAAATCTCTGGTATTTAATAATTCACATGATAAATCTTAAACATTTAAAGACAGGCAGATCCTATACAGGAATTCAACAGGAAATTTCCTAATTCTTTTATTTTTTATTGAAGTATAGTTGATTTACAATGTTGCATTAGTTTCTGGTATATAGCAAAATGATTCAGTTATATATGAGTTATATATTTTATAAACATGTTATGTAATATATATTCTTTTTATATTATTTTCCATTATGGTTTATTACAGGATATTGAATACAGTTCCCTGTGCTATACAGCAGGACCTTACTGTTTATCTATTTTATATATAGGAAATTTCCGAATTCTTAATCCACAGGAAGTGGATTATGTACTAATAGACAACAGTTTTTAATTACTTGGAGGTAGGAGGTCTTTGAATACTTATTCTTTACAGGTTATTTGGATAAGAAAATGAACTGGATTTGTCAGGCTACCAGTAAATACACAGCCTATTAACTTTTTTCAATTAACTACAGAAAAGAAAAAGTCAGAAGTTATTTACTTATATAAGAATAAATGTTGGTGGCAGGGTTTTTAGCTAATGTAAATGTGAAATCCTAGATGCATGAATTGAAAAATGTCATAAAGTAAAGATACTCTGCCTGCTATAATTATAAATAATAAGCACACTAGAAAAAATATCTGTAAATTTTGTAACAGACTCACAGAAGGAACCTTAGATATCATGTAATCCTAAACTCTTACTTTATAAATTGGGAAATGAGGCCCATGAAAGTCATGGGTCTTGCCGGAGCCTGATACACACGTAATTTGGAGAAAACACCTGAGGCAAGACACACTGGCCTAAGCTCAATGTTATAATTTCTTTCCTTTATTATCTCCTGAAAAGAAAACTTAAGAGTATTTTTTTTTTCTGAAATGATAATTTAAGAGTTTTACCTTTCAGAGTGTGTAAGATTTTTTAAGGCCTGTGTTTTATATAAATATAGTTTTATTAAGGATTGTTGAGGGTTTCTAAGCATTTAATTTATAAAAATGATTCTATACATACAACTACATGTTATATATTTAAAAGTATCTAGATATAGAGGGTTTAGGGTTTAAGAAATGCGAACTCTTCCATTTAATATAATCCATAAACATTTAAAAGAATATTTTATAAATGTTTACAAATGAGCTTCAACTCATAATTCTTCTTTTCTTCCAATCCTTCTATGAAGTTCCAGGCTAGTAAAAATCCTAAAGGTCTAAGCTGCGTCTGGAAGGGTCCCAATGAGAAGTACTTATCTCCATCAAATCTCTACTTGCTCAGTCCAGAAGCACTGCCAGGACAGGGGTCTGTCTAGATGTGACAGCTACTGATATTGTGTAAGGCAGCTTTTAGCAAATCAGATTTTAGTGATCAGAACAAAGATATAGCTCATAATTTCAGGGAAGAAGTGTCCAAATCACACTGGTTTTCTCACAATATCTGACTGTGAATGAAAATTATTTAGTTCTGGATAAATTACATTACTATGCCTATTTTTGTGCAAGATACTGTGAGCACACTTAAAAACTAAAAATAGGGACATGAGGAGACTAAGAAAAACAAAATTTCTTATTTGGTAAACATACTATTTTATAAGGTTATTAAACATATAACAACCTGGATTTATTTTTTACATATATATATTAAACCTGGTGATTTTTTTCACTTGTGTATAAACATCAAAATAAAACAATTAAAATAAAAATGTTTTAAAATGAAACTCCTAAGGTGCCTAAGGCTGCTTTCCCCTAAGGAGGAAAAAAAAAGCAAGTGATTTTTAAAAATTTCCTTTCTCAAATTATATTTGAGAACTGACCTTTCCTAATTAGGTAAGTAAATTTGGACTTTTTCTTCCACATATATAAACTTTACTTCAATATTTAAGCTATTATACATCTGTGTATTATATTTGCTCTTAAAAATAACGTATCAAATTTAAAATGGGTTAGATGTCATAAAGTCATAGACATAGTTTTACTTTAGCCTGCATATTACACCCTATGTATTTAAAATTCCAGAAGCTGGACTTACCTACAAAGACCAAAAAATTAAAATGGCATTTTTAAAACTACTTTAGAAATATCTATGTTATTTTGTATGCTTCTGTTACATTGGTATTTTGATAAAATATTTCCTTAAATGTAAAGCACTTACAGTAAATTTCTATGAATGTTGTAGCTTGCTTTTTATTTTAGAAATAAGTAAGTTGTCATTGCATTAATGTGAATTCAAGACCTCAGAAATCTGTATACAGTTTCCCCAAATCAAAGCCAATCCCTTAGGGAAATCCTTGGTTGTCCAGTGGTTAGGACTCTGCACTTTCACTGCCAAGGGCATAGGTTCAATCCCTGGTTGGGGAACTAACATTCCTGCAAGCTTCGAGGTGTGGCCAAATTTTAAAAATAAATAAATTAATTAAAAAAATCCTTTGCAATACAAATATTTAATTTAAATTGAGAAGTTAAATTCAAAGTGGCCTCAATATTTCTAGCTATTTTTTCACAACATTGTAAGGAAGCACTATAGTCTCAGTGGGAGAGTGTTCTCTTATCTAGTCTCACCTGCCTAATACTCTAAATTCCTTTGGGTCCTGCATTTTTAGCAGTTTAAAGCTCAATGAATCATCCGCCCCCATCCCTTTTCAGGTGTCTTCAATCACTTTTCTAAGTCAGTTTCTTCTGTATGCTCAAACTTTTCCCATTAAAAATACAAATCCCTCCTTCCTTTGAGCCCATGTTCACTCTTCTAACTGATGCCTCACTGCTTTCCATCCCAGATACATATTTTAAAAGTAACCTGTACTAACTGTGTGCTTATTTATTTCATTCACTTCTATTCCCTACGTCTGGCCTCATTTTGCATCTTGGCAGCAATTAGCATTGTTCTCTTTTGAAATGTATTCCTCTTCTGGTTTTTCATTCTGGTATGCCTCCTCCTACTCCGGCTGTTCAATAATTTTCATGGGCTTCTTTCTATGCTTGCTCTCTACATTTTCTGCTATTCTCATTCTACCTGGATGTCTAAAATCCCTCACATACATGTTCTAGATAAAACTATTCCTTCCAATAGGTTCCTCTCCCTGCAGGGCCTTTCTCCACCTTCTATCCAACCACCCAAGGAGAAGAACCGAGAGTCATTCCAGTCTCTGCTCTCTCATTATTCTCCATATCCAAGTAGAAACTATGTCCTATAGTTTCTACCTCTTAAGTCTCTCTCCAACCTATCCCTTTCTCTTTGATTGCACTGTCATTGTGCTAGTTCAGATTTCACTCTTCCTCACATTTATTTATGCTGATGCCTCCTAAGGGATCTTCTTACTTCTGTCACAGCACACTCCAATTCACCCTCCAAACTGTTGCCAGACTGATCTTTCCAAAAGGTACTTTTGCCATTTCCCTGCTTTAGGCCCTGCAAAGATTCTCCATAGATTCAGGATAAAAAGCCCTCAGTTCTTGGAAGGACACAGAAGGCCCTAGATTTTCTGGATCTTCTCCAGTCTTACCTACTGCTACACCCCTACAGGCATCTTATGATTTAACAATACAGAACTGCTTGCAGTTCTCCAAGTACATATTTCATCAAAGGAATACACCACCAGGGAAAATTTAAGACCGGCAAAAAGAAAGCTATGGTAGCAAATCACTCCTAAAAACGCTGTCTATTTAACTCTTCCCCTACTTTCATAGTTCATTTTCTTTCCTTCCTTCAGCTCCCACACCAGATGGTTGGTGCTACTTTACTTGAAAGGGAAAGAAAATAAATTAGGGCTAGATAAACTTTCAAAATAAGGGTTTGAAAGTTAACTGTGAGATAATAACCAATGAAACAAACTATGTGAAAACCAGATACTACAAATTTTGCTATTTTGAAAACGGTAACATCACTAACAATTAAAAGTGAATTAGGGCAAACCAAGTGATCTTAGAAGTCTACTATATTTTGTGGTTTTTACCTAATTCAGAAAAAGTCTATGAAAACATTACTGAGATAATGTAAAGGCTATGAAAATACTGAGGAAAAACATCTGCACATAATATTTTTGACTACTACTTTTTTTATTATATATCGTCAATATTTTCTGAGCATAGATCATTTTATAAACTGCTGATGAATGCACAGGCATAGTTTTCAATTGGACACTCATGTCCACTACTGTTACTATTGTTACTTGAGATGTGCCTTAAACATGTTCTCTAAATCCCTTTGTTTTTTAATTCTTCCAAGACATGACTTTTAGTTAACATCAAAAGTATTAATAATTATTCATTTACTGTCATAAGAACATCTTAAATTCTATTTAAATAATGTTAGCAAAAGTCACCTGAAGTGAACTTGGAGGCAACAGCTATATTTCTATCTATTTTGGCTTTTTCAAGGCCTAGAAAACTAAGTTTATCACTGATCTAAAATTTTAAAATCCATTAATCATTCATCTTAATGAGAAATTATGTTAAGATGTTCTCCTATCATCTGACATCAGAGATTTTTATTTTGATATTCCATGAAGTTTTCAGAGTCTTTTCTCAAGTTCCTTTTCTTTTACTCCTACACCATGAAAAAAATAAGACTAACTTGAGCAGTGTAAACAGGATCTGTGATACTTAATTAAACACCAGTTGGTGAATTCCATCCTTAACCTTGTTCCAAGACTGGTTTACTCGTTAATATTTACGGAAAAGTACTAGTCACCAGGTAGGAGCTACTCACTTTGGAGTTTGAAGAAAGTTTCTATTTCATTTTTTAAATTCTTAGCCATTTTGTTGGCAGTAATAATCTATATGGTGTGCTCATATCCACTAAATTATCAAGAGCTTAGATATTTACAGATTCATAAATAAAATGATGTGAAAAGAATAAAATCTAATTAAGCTATGATATTTAGAGATAAGAGTTGCTCTTTGTGTTCATAAACTATATTTTCTTTCTGAAAATACATTTTCATATGTTAAAATAAAACAGTGTTAAGGTGGATAACAGTAGGGGAAAAGAAAAATGAATCTGTCTGAGGGAAACAGTGGATATGAGTGAAGGGGCTACTGTTTTTCATGTTACTTTAAAAATATTGGTTGGGAGGCTCTAATACTTCCTTTTAAAAAGTGTGACAGAAGAACACATGATTGAGAACATTACATAATAGCTAAAATAAGGAGAGTTTTAAAGTTCTTTTATTTACTAGTGATTTGACCAATTTTTAATACTCAAATACCTATAGGCAACATTCTACATACTTGAAAGAGAAAACAAAATCACCATTAAGTGTTACTTACATTCCAAATCGCAATGTTCCAGAAACATACGTTTGCCAATGTGCACAATAGAACATGAATGTCCCAGCAAAACAACAAAAAAACATCCAGTCTGGGTTTGTCCCCAGTTGCACTGCAATACAAGTTCCAAGAACCACAAAAACTGAAAAAGAAAGATCACAATGAAAACTGAACAATCTGAATAACAAACATTAACTGAGCTGGAAATGATTTTAGATGAGGCAAAAAGAAAACATGCTGTGAATGTACAATCTTCTCTCAGTTATCTATGCAAATCAGAAAGTAGGATATAATCTTTTAGATTATCATTTACCCTGGAAATTCAATCTCTCCTTTCAATACACCACTTAGTGGAATCAAACCTCTTGAAACTAAAATACTTTGGCAGTTTTTGGAGTATAGGCATATCTCGTTTTATTGCACGTTGCAGATACTGTGCTTCCAGATACTCCATTTTTTACCAATTAAAGGTTTATGGCAACCCTGCACTGAGCAAGTCTATCAGTGCCAGTTTTCTCCAACAGCATGTGCTCACTGCTGTGAACAAGTCTCTGTGTCACATTTTGGTAATTCTTAAAATATTTCAAACTTTTTTCATTATTATTACATTTGTCGTCATGACTTCTGATCAGTGATCTTTGATACTACTATTGCAAAAAGATTACGACTTGCTGATGGCTCAGATGACAGCATTTTTTTAGCAATAAAGTATTTTTTAATTAAGAATGTACACTACTTTTTCAGACATAATGCTGCTACACTGTTAACAATCTAAAATGTAGTATAAAAATAACTTTTATATACAGCGGGAAATCAAAAAAATTTGCCTCGTTTTATTGCAATATTCACTTTATTGCAGTGCTGTGGAACCAAACTGGCAGTATCTCTGAGGTGTGTCTGTATTCTCCCAACCCAGTGATAGAGTACTAGTGAGCAGTGAAAAATTACAAGGCAGAAAGTCAAAAAGAAAGAAAAACAAAAGGCCTAGATAATTCACAAAGGGACCTACTGGTTTTAGATAGATAGCTATCTTTTCTTATTTAGCAGATTTTGTTATGGGTAATATATATTTTTAAAAAAGGACCGCCTATAAAAGCTTGGAACGCAAACTACAATGCAAAAATGACTATCACCAAAATAAAAAAAGGATACCTATTATTCTGCTGTCACCTAATTAAATTATAATAGCCTTTCAAGATGCCCAACCAGCCTTTATTCAGTAGAAGTTTTTTGAATTTTTCTTGAGTCTTAAAAGTTTTAAGAGCTTAGCTGTTCCTTCCCCTCTACTAAGCAAGCTGATGTCAGGATACACTGAAACAATGATTTTAACATATACCTACATCTGTGAATCTGAGTTCACAAGGTAAAACCATCAAGGGTTTTTGTTTGCTCCTTTTAAAATATTTTAAATGCTATGCAAAATGACAAGAAACCAATTGAAGAGCTAAATAAAAAATAAGTGTGTGTGTGCGGCAGGGGGGCAGGGTGGGAAATCAGGGGGAGGGGAGTTCTCGAAAGAAAGACTAGTTAGAAACTGTCATTTAATTTCTAAATTTCTTTTTTCCCTCTAAAAGTACTGAAATATTTTTTAAATGGTACAAATAGACATACCGCATATAATCTAATTACAGTAACTCATCTAGTGCTAGCACCTTAGTGTATTTTTTCTAGTCTTTTCATCCAAGCCCATTATCACAGTTATACTCTAAGTCTACAACATAATTCTAAATGTCTACATAATATCCATTTACATATAAAGACTATAAATTTCCTAATCTCCCATTATTGAACTCTCGCTGCCAAAACAATAATATTTAGGGTTAAAAATAACAAGTAAAAATTAATTTCTAAATTTCCCAATACCACCAAATAATGAACAAATATTAACCAGATCTGTATTTGTTTGCAAATACTAAAACTTAATACAAACCACTTATTCTGAGAACTATTATAACACCACGAACCTCTTATTTATCTTATTATCACTGTTTATCATATTCCTTTTAACACTATTAATCATTAATATTATAACATCAACAATACCTGTTGATAGTGAATCACATCCATGATCAAAAAGTTCTCCCAAAGGAGAACTGCTATTGGTTCTTCTTGCCTGTTTCCCATCTATAGCATCCAAAGACTGGTAGATGAAAAGGCCGCATGCACAAGCAATATATGCCCACAGAGGTGCCTGTGAAACAAAATAAGAAAAGCAAGAGTAATAAGACATATTAATTATTATGTTTGGCTAATATGTTTTTATTTGCAGATATTTTATGTTCATTCTCCAGAGAAGGTGGAAGCTACAGGAGAGAAGACCCAGGTGCTACATAATGAAAAACTTCTGGAAACAATGAGAATTATAAAAGAATTGAATTCCCTGCTTTGCAGGGGGTACTCAAGCAGATGCTGGATAACTACTTCATAAGGCTAATACAGAAATCCCACGAGAGATTAGACTAAGTAACTTCTACAAGACTGCTCCTAACACTTAGATTCTAAGAATCAATTAATGAATAATCTAGTATAGTTTTTCCCAAATTGTATCTTTAAGATGTTTATAGGTGTTACATGAAAAGAAAATTTCCATGTTAAACTCCCTTGGGAAACATTGGATTAAACAATGTTAAACAGATTTCTCAACCACAGGACTTCTTCCAGCCCTTAAGATCGCTAACGCATATTGTGACTATTCACTAATGCACGTTGTGCATATTCAAGGGGGACACAATATGCTGCCCTTTCCCAAATTTATTTGACCATGTCACTTATTTTAAACACATCTCTTCAGTGTTCCATGAAACAACACTAGGAAAATAATGATCTACTGATAGAGTGCTTACACTATTTTTCAAATATTTATGGTCACATTTTCAAGGAATGGTTTCTCTTTTCCCAGACAGAAACTGAACCACTAGTATTGAATTTAAATGTGGTGCATTAAAAAAGGAGAGCTTCTATTTGGTCTGTTCTCTGTAAGAATGTAAAAGAGTATTTTGTATCACTTTCTACTATCTTCCCATGCCCAGGCCATGAAAAAATTTTTATAACCACAAGATATTTTCTCAGATATTGGTTATCAAGTTAACTGTATTAAATGCACAGAGCTGCAAATTGAAACTACTCAGAGCTGCAAAAATATTCAGTATATTCTGCACTGCAAAGAAGTACCTCTCTGACAGAGGTCTATTTAGATCTGTTATTAAAGGTAAAGATCTTCTCTTAAATGTTTTCTTGGGACTCTCATATTTTAAAACACTGAGGTTGCTAAAAGGATCATCATATATACCTCCCCTAAGCTCAAGTTACAAACCTAGAAAACAATAACTGTGGTTATGTAGGCACAGTTTACATGTCAGCACACTGGACTAAGTGATTAATCTTATATGACTAAGAACCCTACCTTCTAGACTTTGAGTCTACTGCTTCTTACTCATAGAGGAATCCAGTAACTCTCTAGAGCTGCACTGTCCTGTACAATGGCCATTAACCAGCCATCTGTGACATTTTTAGTTTAAATTCATTAAAAATAAATAAAACCAAAAATTCAGTTCCTCAGTTGCTAGGTACATTTCAAGTGTTCAATAGCCACAAGTATCTATGGCCTCCATAACCAACCACACATAGAACACTATCATTGTCACAGAAATTTCTATTGAACAGCACTGCTTCAGGGGACTAAAAAACAACTTCTTGGGGGTTTTAGGATTTTAATGGGGGAAAAGTGTTACTCTAGAACAGAGACAACTTCAACTATTAGTATATACATAATCCTAGAAAAGAGCAAGATGGTAATTACATATATAAGAGAGAGCAAAGCCTTCTTGTCTTTAGACTTTTCTTTCTTCCTGTGCATCTGTAGAACATTAAACTAATATTATTTACATATTTCTTTCTTGTTTCCATTATTTCACAACTCTCAGAGGTGTTTTAAGAAGAAAGCCTTCTCGGGTTGGGGTAGGATGAGTTGGGAGATTGGGATTGCCACACACACATTACTAATAAGAAAAAAAATATCAAACTGTACACCTTAAATATATGCAGTTTATTGTATGTCAATTGTATCTCAATAACAGTTCTTAAAGAAAAAAAAAGAAGAAAGAAAAAAAAAAGGTGTCAAAGTTTGAGCAACAACATTAAAAAAAAAAAAAAAAGAAGAAGAAGAAAGCCTTCTCATACAGGAGCAAGTATCATCTCAGCTGGGTTAAAAGCCTGATACACTGAATGTATCAATCAGAAACTACTGGGGGGAGTCAAGGAAGGGAAGGAATACGGGGATATGTGTATAAAAACAGATGATTGAACTTGGTGTACCCCCAAAAAAATAAAAAAAAATACATAAAAAAAAAAAACAAACTATTACTGTACAGTTATATTCTAACCTTGATTCCTCCCAGCAGCAGTCTGAAACGTTCTCTGTGATTAGTGTAGTTTCTATTTTGGAAGTTTCCCCAAAGATTTAACTAATTCTAGGGTTACTTTAATAATTCCAAATCACTTAAGAACAGAGGCTGAGATAGGGAACACGGTGCTTGGTATACTCTGGGTGTTGAATAAATGACTATTACTGGCTAAGCTACCCTAGAACCTGCTCTCATTCCCTGATACCCATCCTGGCTAGTTTATGACTTGGAAGGCTTCAACTAGAGCCAATCCACTTCCCTGTTCTTATGTACCTCTAAGGATGTGTGAGATCTGGACCAGATTCCTCTGGAAGTTGATGTCAGGTCCTCAAGTAAGCCACAGGTAAAAGAGCTCAAAGGACGTGATAAAGAATACCAAAACATATTTAAACAATTGTACTGGTGTTTATTTTTTACGTTTCTTGATTGATATAAAGCAAGATAGTTAAGAAAATGAGGGGAAACCAGAAATATATCCAAACAATCTGTATAAACTGTACTTATATAATAAAAGAAGAATTAAAATAAAGGTATTCAAGGGTAAGGGGAAAATGAGAATCGGAAAAAGACAAAAAACAAAATGTTTTATAGGTTACTATGACTTTTAATAGCTATTTACTTTAAGAGCTATATGTGGAAACAACTGAATTAATGAAAACACAAAATGGGAAGGGATAAAGGATTGGTGATAATTTTATCTCAAAAAGCAAATCATCTGAAAAGACTACATTAAAAAAAATTACTTCAAACTTAAAACAAGACAAGGAATACTGTGGCCACTATGATTTACATGGTTCAGTCACTTTAACAGCTTGAGTTGAGGATCATCTTGTATCTTCTTAGGTTACCTGTGGCTGATCATTCTGATTAATACAGGTACAATAAATATTTTTGATTCTCCTCCATCTACCTAACTACCTTAGTTCATTTTTTAACAAGGACATTTTAAAACCAAGTAAACATCAATTTACCCATTCAGATGAAAGGCTCTAGTTTCAGTTTTTGTTTTAAGTAGTGGAGAGGGAATAGTAGTGGAGAGAATTATTTGAGAAGGCCCAGGGAGAGTCTTTGTAAGCAATACCACGCTTCCTTCTTTAATGGCACACACAGCAGGATATAGAGCAGGAAATACATTAGACTGTTTCTCTCTTTTACTTCTTTTGCCTTGTTAGAATAATAGAGATACACCTGAGGTTATCAGCCACATATATTTACAGAAAGAGAAAAGAGATATTCAGTAACTCTCACTGGAACCAAGAGGAGAACATTTTTGATAAGACTGATTTATAGCTGTGCCATCTTACTACCAGAGACTTTCCTCCCTGATCATTTTAAACTTTGCTAAGACTTTATTAGCCATTTTTAAAAAATGGGATAAAACTCTTTTATAAAGAATTGAGATTTATTGATTTTAAAGGAATATTTTACATGTTATCTCAACTAACATTAATTTATCTACTGGGGTCAGAGTCCACACTTTGCTTCTGGTTTCTCATAAGCATAGTGTATATAAAGTAGGCTCTAGCTATGAGCTTTAATAACAGTATATACGACAAATAGCTGTCAGATTATCTTACCTTTAGCTAAAATGACCTAAAAATCCCAATTATAGTGTTTCTGGCATGCAATAAATGTTTAAATCTGTTATTAAAGAAATTCCTCTTACCTGCTCTGTAGCTGTAGGGCAGTAGAAGACTAACAAAACAGTTGTACAGATGTTTATTGACAATCCAATGATTGTGATGAGATTTGGGGCAATCCAGGAGGGAACTCTTCCAACTAGCCATTCCCAATACCCTTGCATTAAGGGCTCAAGCAGGGACCGTCCAGCACTCTGATATCTATGTTCTTCTAGCCGCTTAAGTTGGTGTCTGGACAATGGTGGTGTAGGTAACTGAAACAATTTATTTAATACACAGCCTGGAGTACTCATATGCCCGAAGCCCAGAGGGGACTCCGGGTGAGAATCTCCACATCGTTTCCTTGTTGACCGATGCCCACTCATGGATCTTGGCTTTCTTTTATTTGGGGAGAATAATTTATCTCGTTTTATAGCTTTTTGTGGATGGTCTTTACCTGGAAAAAAAAAGATATATTTGTCAGCCACTATTTATATCAATGTCAGTAAATTAAAAAAGAAGTCAAACTGATAATAAGATAGTATATACTAAACAGGGATCAGAAAACCAGGGATCTGTTTTTAGTTCTAATTCTTATTGATGGTGTAAGCCAAAGAAGTCATATAATCTCACCTTTAAGTGAAAAATATTAAGAATTTTAATAGTAATATGCTTCCCGTTAGCTTATAGTTTATCTGACTTAAAAGCCCATGATCTTTTTGTTTCTATCTCACACTCTTTTCAGTAGTAGAAATCAAAAAAAATCCTAGAAATGACCGAATGTTTTCATATCTATGGAAACTGAGGTCCAAGGCATACCTAAAGACAGCTAGTAAACTAGTCTTAGCAGTGGAGGAATGACTTGAATAGAATGGGTCTTAAACTAGATTTTTATTTAATTTGAATAGCTAACATTTATTGAGCACTTACTATGTACTAAACACTTTAAGCAAGTTTATTACATATTAACTCATCTAATCCTCACAACAACCATAGAAGGTAAAGACTATTAACTATCCCTATTTCTACAGAAGGCACAGAGAGGCTAATTAACTTGTCCAATCTCATACAGCTGGTAAGTGAGGTGCAAATAAACACAGTTCCCGTTTAAGTTAAAAGATAAAACTTATGAGTGGAAAGGGATATAGATGATATTCTAGGAGGGGATAAACAACAATGAAACAAGTTAACTTTAAGAAGACAGTATTTACCTGTTAGCAGAGTGACCTGGTAAATTGAGGTAGTAAGAAAAAACTGTAAGTGCATTAAGTGATGACTGTTCATAAAGAAGCTTAAATTTAAATCCCTGAAGTACTTGCATTTGACTTAGAAAAGATTAGAAATAAAATAATTATCAGAAGTTATGAACCAATGTAAGAAAACAATGACAAGTTGATAACATTTAAAAATCAGTATGGTGACATCAAAGGTTTGAAGTGGTGAGGGCCTAGAGTAGGGTGGTAAAAATGGAAATATGAAAGACAGTCAACCTGTAAGTAATTTCTACTTAGAAGGAGGAATCAAGAGGAAGTACTTAGGATTTACATATGAGGGGTAAAGAAGCAGAAGCAAAAAGAAATCAAAAGTCAGAGACTAGTGGTACTACTGTCAAAAATGAGTTTAGAAGGAAAATCAGTTTCTTATTTTGGCTTTTGGGAGGTGCAGGTGAGAGGAGCTTTCAGGATGAGAGTAGGAAAGACATACATGCAACTTTTAAGTAGAGATGTTTTAGATACAATCAAATAACTGGAGTTTGGGTAAGAGATCAAAATTTCAAGTTTTCAACTTGGAAGTGAAAGTCTAGTTAAAGAGTAGAAAGTAGAAAATTTCTTGATGGTATTAAGTAGGAAGAGAAAAGGAAAAGAATAAAGAACCTGTGGGAAACTCATGGTTAGTGAACAGGAGGAGAAGCTATAAAAGGATTAAAAAGGGGGAAAAAAAAACAATCTCAACAGAACTAAAAGGGTAAGGGCATTGAACCAACACAAGTGTACTTTGATCTTCTGGCATAACACTATCCAGAATGCAATATGAAATCCCCAGAAATGCTGCACTATGGGAATACAGAATGTGATACAGGGTCTAGGACATCTCAACAACAGACTTAGTATCAAAAAATGCCCACAACTTCTCTCTGTTCCCATAAACAACAAATTTCAAAAGTTCAATGTCACTAATGACCTAAAGCGGCATCCCAAACCTTAGCCAATCATGTATCTCAATAACTGGTTTAGAGAATAGTTATTGTAGTCATTAACTGACTTAAATTTTCAAAAATCTCAAAAGAATCATCAGTACCCCAATTTAGTTAATTGAAGTGCTTGAAATAAAAATACTGAAATGACTTTCAAGCCAAGGCAAATGAAAGATAATTTCCTACTATTTCAACGAATTCTTCCACACACCTAACTATATCACAAAGCAACTGTTTTAAAGTAATATTTATATGTCAAACAACTCTTTACAAAATCATTTTAGATGAAATGACACACTGATAACCACCAAAACACTGTACTATAAAGCAGCTAAATTTTCAAAAGTCAAATTGAATGATGCAATTTCGTATTTGGTGAGCTATAATCAATCAGCTCTTATGGATTTCCACTTAAAATGGGAAAAAAAGTTTAGCCAACTCAATTTCTATTTTATCATTGTAGCGTTCCATTCTCCTATACTTAAAAAAAAAGTGACATATTGAGGATGCTGGCCCGCTTTTGGCACTAAACAGCTACAAGCAACTGATCCTAATGGTTTTAAGTTTGAGCATTTGGCAGGACTATACAATAAACTGATACTTTCCTTCAACTGTTTTCCCCTTGTGACCTAGATTTTTTTTTCTTCTTTTCTCTTAGAAAAAATCTACATTTTGACAAACCTTTCTAGATCTAGTCATTACATAATTCATACATGAAAAAAAGAATATTTCAATTTGGAACAATGTCTCCATGAAGCTTATTAGCAGTAAGACTGCAAATAAAAATTCAGATACATATTGCCACTGACATATAGTTAGCTACTTCGCTTTCAACACATACAGGTAGCCACAGAGCTCAGAGCTTGCTGTCACTGCCACAGATCCATCTCCACTCTTCCTTCCTCCCATCTCCTGAGACCAGGAGGCTATTGCCACGAAAACCATCTCAGGAAAAAAAGAGGAGTTTCTGAATTTCAGCAAGTGAAAACCAAGCATATCAAGGGAGCAGGACAGTGTTGGTTGCTACAGTAGAAGAGAAGACTCTATGGAGAGAAAGGGGAAAAGGATGTGAGATGGGAATATGGAAAGGAGGCACAAACATTACAAAAATTATTTTAGCCACTTGAGATTTTTATCTAGAGTCGGCTGGACGGTAGTAAACCATATAAAACAGTGGGATAAAATAAAGTTTGAAAAGCCAGACAATGCAGAGGTCTACAGCCTTTAGCAAGAAGTTAAGATTTTATCCTGATGTTACAGAAAGCCATCAATTAGCTTATAAAGAATCCTATAATTTTGTAGCAGAGCCTATTTGTTAACTGAGGAAGTGTTCTCATAAATTATAACAGTAAAAGTATTTTAAATGTTTAAAATTTCTCACCATCTGGAATTCAGTTTATGATAAAACTGATCACTGCCCTGTACCTATTGTAACCTCTCCACTTGTAATCAGCAAATCCACCCCCCCCCCCATAAAACTGGCTGAAATAGGATACTCCTCTCATAGCACTTACCGCATTTTTAACTTTTTTTTTTGTTAGTTGTTCTTTTTGGTCTTTTCCCCACACTGGTATGTAAGACACAGGAGTGCAGGGGCTATGCATGTCTTGATATTCTTTTCCCAGAATCTCATATCATACCTAACACTAGGTAGGTAACCAGTACTTATTTGTGGAAAAATGAACAAATGTAATTCATCTAGTATTTAATGAGTACCTAGCTGTTTAGACCCTTGAGGAAACAGAAAGACTGAAATATGCCATCCATGCCCTCAAGCTCAAAGTGGCGGTGGGGAGTCTTGTGAAGAGCTAAGTTATAACATACTGTGAACTGCTGTGGGAGTCCAGAAGAGGGGGGCACATATGGCCGAATAAAATTCGTTGTGCAGGCATGAATATTTATGTGAAAGGCTCAACAAAGGTACACAAATAAAACCAGAGATATTTAATAAAATCTTTACTAAAATTGTACACAATTTGTGGACCTTAAATCTATGATGTAGAACATCTGTGCTTATAGCAGCTGAGGATAATAGCATGCTGCCTACATTATTCTTGTGTTCAGCACTGGGGAACATCTGACAAGTATCACACTAAAAAAGGAATCTCTAACTACTCAGCAGAGCATAAGGTAAGCTTACACAATCTCCAACCTGTAGTGTGAAATTCCAGAATTCCCATCCCCCCAGTGCCTAAAGGTGCCAAGTTTTGAGCTGCATTGATTCAGCAGTATGTTTACCGTTCTTTCACAGGAACTGGTGACTACACAGCTCTTTCCACTTTTATGGAACAACTAAAGAAAAATACTAATGGCGAACAATATTTGGGAGGCAGAGCAAACTATAAAAGTTAAAAAAAAACTAATAGGATCACAGGATTACATTCAGCATTATTTAACAAGTGATACATAGAACAAGTTAGCAAAAACAAAAGCCTTTTCAGCAGACTTGGAAGCTAAATCAGTACTGTGTAACACAATTTGCATCTACTGTTTTGCTGAAGTGAAATCTTGCAGTCCTTAAAAAAAGGAAACAACTTCCTCCAAAAACAAACAAAAAAGCTAAAGCCAAGCATTTTGTGGATTATTTTCCTATTCCCTTGAAAGAGACAAGCACAGCATGACTCTCAAAAAGAACATCACCAGCACTTTAGCTGGTTTAAAGAACAAGTTTACTGCTGCCTAGAAAACACACTGACTATGCAATACAATGTAACTGGGGTTATAAAACAGGTTTACAGTTAAATATCAAACATATAATAGTGTTTATAACGTAAACTTTAAGAGATTGGGTATGGGAGAGGAAGAAGAATGAATTTATGAAACCACATCTGTAAATATTCAATAATAACCTATTAACTGGACAACAAATAAAGACACCTCTGTCAGAACAGGTTAATACAAGAGGCAGATTTATCTAGGTTTTTTTTTTTTTTTAAATGGAAGGGTTGTAAAGACAAGTTGTACAAGGGGCTTCTGACTAGTTTTTGCTCAGCACAAAACGAATGTGCAGCAAAATGCTTTTAGAACTTCAATTTTTAGAATTTTACGTGAACACCAATGGTTCTAAAGTCCTTACGCTCTAAATGTCCTCACCAGTCTTACTTGTGTTAGTTCAACACCTCCACTGAACACATGCTTACTTGTATGAGAGTAGACGCCAAATCTTTATTCTCTGTTCGCAGACAAAACACTGACATTTATTTAAACATAATTATGAATTTGCTTACTACCGTAACACGGATTCATCAATGAACGAAGAGACTTCAAGCAAAATTATATATTAATACCAATGATGCAAAACGTCAAAAATGACACAAAAACGCCACGCACCGAACCGGAAAAAAAACAAGTTAAACACAGCTAAATGAAAAAATTCCATTCATCCAGTGTTCCTGGAACACTGGCAAACACTTGCAAACGCTCCTTTCCTTTCGCCTTCCAAGGATACTGCTGAAATAAACCCTAGCTGGCAACCTCAGAGTTGTCAATACATCCTGAAATTTCTAGAAAAGTTGCCGACCAAGCAGTGCGGCCCCGGCCACGAATCACCAGCACCGTGTTCCAAAGGGAAGGCAAATTCGGCACAGGATGCAACACCGTTTGTGGACTTGGCAGCACCTGAGCCGGAGGGTGTGGATCTGCTAGGCAAGGTCGGTTCCGCGCGGGCAGCACCCTCGGCCCGCCCAGCCGCGGCCGCCGAGGTTTTCCCCACCCCGACTCCCAGCACAGCGGCCCCCGGGCTCTCGCGCTGGCAATCCGCCAACCCTCTCTCTCCATCCGGGGCCAGAGGAGCAGTCGCCCCTCGCCCTCCCCACAAGCCCGCGCGCGAAGCTGCCCTGCGCGAGGAAGGACTGCGTTCGCCTCGCGCGAGTCCAGGCACAGCTATATTCCAATGCCCCACCCCAGAGCTTGCGGCCCTCTCTCCAGCCCTCCTGAGGGTCTTGCCCCCCCCGACACATCCTTCACACGCTGGCCGTGTTCCCAGGACCGAGCCCCGCAGCCTTACCCCGGCCCCCCAGAACACACCCCTAGAAATAAGACCTCCGACTCCAGCCGACTGGGTGACTCCGATCCGCGGCAGCAGGTTAACGACACTTTCGCGATTGCCGTAAAGGAATACAGGGTCGGAACAGGCGGCGGCGCGAGCGCGCGCCTCCGCGTGGTGAGCGCGCCCCGGGACCGGCTTGGCTGCTCGGGAGCGCGCCGCGGGGCACTGCCCCATCTCTGTCCTGCCGGCCGCCTTCGGTTCCGGCGATCCGTACGGGCAGGGTCATCCGAGCAAGGTAGGCCAAAAAGGGGATGAGGGCCGGCCCCAGCTCTCACTCAGGGGTATGGACCAGAGAATGGGATCGGGCGGGCCAGGGACGCGGACGCTGCCGGGGGACCCCAAAGCCCGTAGTGGGGCGTGCGAGTCTCGTGCCGGTTCGCCCTGCCTCCGGGAACTACGCTGCGCGACCCGCGGGAGAAGGGCTAGGCGGGCTGCTGGGGGCCCAGGGCGGGGGCGGGGGCGGGGGCAGGCCGGGGCGGGGGCAGGCTGGGTTCCGGGCTCCGAGCCTCACCTTGACGTCTGGGTTCTTGGTCTCTCTACGCACCCCCTTCGCCCTCAGTCTCCGCTCCCGGCTTGCCCCAAGCCCGGCCAGGCTCCGCCTCCCGCATCTTTTCCTGGTCCCAGGAAACGCGTTACTCGGGCTCTTCGTCCAAGCGCTTCGCGCCTCGGGAAGAAGGCAGCGGTGGGTGTAAATAATTCCTTGGTTTTGTTTGTTTTCAGCGGTTACCGAGAACCTTCGCCCCAATCCCACGAAAAACTGTGGCTGACGATACCTTCCCTTTGTCACTCCTGGGCTCAGATTCCTTGGAGGGGGTGGGGAGGAAGGTTTGAAATTGAGATCTGTGTGTTTACGCGAAGCTCAAGTCTACTACGCTCAGTTTGGTCGCGGAGCGCGCAGTACGTAAAGGTAAATGGCTTGTCCTTTGTATCCTCACAACCGTGCTTACATTAGGATACATTTGCAAAACACCACATTTTTCCAGTTCTCCGCAATGAAAGTTTATAAATCAGTACGCACATGCAGCTCTAATTTACTGTGCATCAGATTCTCCCCTACTTCTCTCCCTGTAACAATTGATCCAACTTGTTAAAAAGTTACTTAATTTTCTAGACTATTTAATTTTTAGCCATTACAAGAATATTACATTTATTAGAAGGCCAAATCAGAGTTTAGAGAAATAATCATTTACTACCGTGCTTTGCTTTGGGCATGATTCTGTGTACCTAGGACTTTCTTTCTTCACTTGGAATATCCAGAATTTACTTTCTTATTGTTCCTAAGCAGTCACCACTTAGAGGAGACAGCATAAGGAATTCATCTTTTTGCCGGTGGCATTTAAATATTTGTGAAATTTAAAAATTGTGACTGGAGTTCTGATTCATGGATCTTCAAGGAAAGGAGAGACAGGTGAGAGGTGCAAGAACATTTTGTTAAACACTCTCACTGCTCAGTGAAGGTTATTCCTGCATATTTTCAAGTATCTTGAAAGGTTTCTTAAATTATTAATCATTAAAATTCTAATTTTGCTTGGTTGGCAGTTAGCCAGCCATGCTTCCAGCTTTCCAGTCTGATAATACACAGGCAGTAGTAGTCTTCCTCACCTAGTCGGTGCACTTAAATTTCTCAGTAAGTCCTTAGCAAACTCGTAAACCATTTCAAGCCCTGTTTTTCCTCTGAATTGTCAGCTTAGATAGCTAGAACCCTCAAAGGCTAAGGAGATAGGAATCCAGGATAATTCATATGTACAAAGAATTAATTGTTGTCATTCCCCATCCCGGTGACTAATTGTGTTTGTACAGAATTGATAAATCACCTATCATTATTATATGATATGCTTATTCTGTACTACTGTAAGGAATAGCTACTCTACAAATCAAAATACTGAAACTTAGAGAAGCTAAGTAACTTGCCTGAAATCATACAACTGGGATGTGATAAAGCTAGGATTTGCACTTAGATAAATCTGATCTTACAGTTTTGTTCTTTCCATTGCATCACAGGGACTAGCCAGGGCTTTATTTGGCTTAATAATAAGCTATCATTGTTTCCTCCTCATTGTCTTTCCTTCTGTGGGAGGGAACTCAGTGTTTTTCATTTTATTTTATCTTTTTTGAGATCAGTGAAAGGTGTCTAATGTGAGAAAGGATGAGAAAATTGATATCCCAGATTTAAAATATTATTTAATTCCAGATGGCACATCATTATAAAATACACAGCTATGAACTCTTTAAAGAAAAAGAAAAACATTTACAATGCTATAGCATAGTATTCTACCCATGAACAGTATTGGTGCATTGACTTGAAACTTTACATGTTTTAAAAGCACTTGGGTCAAAACAACCTCTGTTTTCTTTGTATGTGTATTTCAGAATTTACAAAAAGTGCAGGTTTGGGCAGATTTGAATACTGGTATTGTGAACTTGTAAAACAGGTAATTTGTCTTTTACATTCTAAAAGAGGAATAAACATTTATTGACCACCTGTGAGAGCATCTTTACATATATTATCTCATTTAGTTCTTGAATAAACCTCTCTGAAATGGGTATTATTTTAAACCATTTAACAGTTAATACTAAAGCTGCCAGTATCAGCAGTGTTTAGGTTCTTGTGCTTTTCCACCATAATGGAAATGTTCTGTATTTTCACCATCCTGTGTGGTAGGCGCTGGAGACCTGTGGCTTTTGAACATTTGAAATATGTCTAGCACAACTGAGGAACTGAAATTTTAAATTTTTTTTTATTTCAATCGAAGTTTTAATTTAAATAGCCACATGTGGCTAGTGGTGACTATACTGGACAGTGCAGCCTTTGCCAATAATATTATTGCCATTTTTCAAAGGAGAAACTGGTTCAGAGAAATTAATGAAGCTTGCCCAAGTGTATACGATTTTATTTGAAAAAATGTTTTTGAGCAGAAAAATGTTTTAAAAGTGTCAACTTGGCAGTGCATATAGAGTGGCTGGAGGGGAATTAAAAAACAGGCCAAGAGAACTGAGAATCTGATTTGAGTGTTTACACTGGTAACAAGGACGAAGAATGGTTGCAAATGACTGGAGGTAGAATTGCCATCACTTAGTAACAACATGTGAGGGCTTTGGACAAGAGAACCTGAGATTACTCTGAGGCCTTAGAGTTTGGATGCCCTGGAAAAATGGTAGTATGAACAGATCTTCCTCCACTTACAGTGAGGTTACATCTTGATAAACCCATTGTATGCTGAAAATATCCTAAGTTGAAAGTGCATTTAATACATCTAACCTACAGAAACATGGTAGCTTAGCCTAGTCTACCTTAAATGTGCTCAAAACACTTAAAAAACATTAGTCTACAAGTGGGCAAAATCATCTACCACAAAGCCCATTTTATAATAAAGTGTTGAATGTCTCATGTAATTTATGTGAATACTGTACTGAAAGTGAAAAACAGAATCGTTGTATGGATACAGAGTGGTGGTGAGTATATTGGTTGTTTACCCTTGTGACTTTGTATCTGACTGGGAGTTGCATTTTGCTGTCACAAGAATATTGTACCGCATATCACTAGCCTAGGAAAAGGTCAAAATTCGAAGTATGGTTTCTACTGAATGTTCATTGCTTTTGTGTCATCATAAAGTGGAAAAATTCTAAGTTGAACTATCGTTAAGTTCAATCACCTGTACTGTTAACTGAAATGGAAAAATCATGACCTATTTTGGGGTTTACACGGATTTGGTTTGGGTTATTGAGTAATTTTTATGGGCAAGGCCCTCTCTGCTTGGGTAGAGAAGTGAAATCCCTCATCAAGGATTTTTACCTATTTCATACACCCTCCCAAATTTTTATACTACAGAAGGCAGATTTTTATACTATAGAAGGCAATGAGTTGTAAGAGATGTGCAAATCAAATGTTCTCAGAGAAGGGATGTTACATACTTCTAGCAGTGAGGTGGACAAAATGTTTTGAAAATCCCTTTTGCCAAAGCAGCCAAATGTTGAATAAATTATATTAACCTTGTAAATACATAGTGGTTCAGGAAGGAAAGAAAGGGAAATTCCCAGGGCTAAGAAGTCAAAGCGAGCCGACACCAGAGTAGTAAACTAGTAGTGTATGTCTTTCGGGGCCTTCGAAATAAAGTACAATTAATGATAAATGATAGTCTCCCCTGCTCACCACCCAAGGTAGAGAGACAGAATTCATGCCCCTTTGACCTCCCAGGTGTACGACCTCTAGAGACACCATTCACATGATATAGTTTACGTAAATGATGCCTGTGTGTCAGGGGATGACGTTTTCATAAAAAGTAAAAGGTAAGTATTTCCATGTACATGAAATTGTACAGCTCATGGGCCTTGGAGAACCACCTCACCCCAATCAGCCATGACCCTCAAAAATCTATACACTCAATGAAAGGTGAGCTAGGAAAAATATTTCATTCCTGGCAAAGGGGGATCGCAAAGAAATTTGTTCATTTTCACCACAGCTCCAGGTGGGGAAATAAAGATACCACATAAGAACTTGAAACTACAGGGCCTGTCATCACTCAGATTCAAAGTTCAAATTTACTTACCTGCAAGGTCTTAAAAAACCTGGAAGCCAAGAAATTAAAGTTGACTCAAGTTTATAATGTGCCAGAGTGCCTGGCAAAAGTAAATACAGACCCTCCCTAGATTCACCCTTACTCTAAGCCTTTTAGAATACTCCCAGTTAAGATCATCCAAACAGGAGCTCATAGTCAAAAACAGGAAAGCACATGTGCAAGGGCTGGCAGAAGCAACAAATATGGAACTAGACTCCTAGAGATTTTAGAATCGAATTTATCAGAAGCAAAAAACTATTTAAAGAGATGAAAGGAGGAACATGAAAGATTTTGAAAGTTAATAAAAATTTATAGAAAATAAGAATTGTCCCAGAAACTTATGTTGGAGAAAGTCCTATAGGAACTTGGCAAAGAACTGTCATGATTAACTAAATAGAAGAGTAAATTGATGGAATGTTAAGGGCTGACAGGAAAAAAAGAAGAGATTATGATAACTCGGACAGGAAATTACTCAAATCAAGTGTATTGTGGTGACTTTCGGGATAAAGGAAAAGAAACTTATTTAGCAAGATTTAAATGTACATATTTAGCAGCAAGTCAGATGATCAGAGTAAATGACAAGTCAAAAATGGCTGAGGTTTCATTATTTGGAAGGTCAGTCTGAGATGAGGAAGCTGAGAACATTGGAGGATACAAGAATTGTAAGTTTTTACAAAGTTCATGGGAAATACTAAATTTCAGTCCATCAGAATATAAAAAGATACTCCTCCAAATATGAAATTATTTTCACATATGTAGGAGTAATTATAATTTGAAAGTATTACTATATTTTTAAAATTAAATGCATGAAAATACATTAATATTTTCTAATTCATACTATTGACTCCTTATTACTTACCAATATTGTCAGTCTGGAATTTAAGAGAGAAAGTGGTGATGAGTGGTATGTGTGTATGTATGCCCTCTCAAGTTTATTGAGGAAGATGAAACCAAATAAGCAAGTAACAGTTCAGTGTGATGAATGTCCTGGCTGGGAAAGTAAGGGTGCTATTGGAAACAAAGCAGGTACACTCAGCTGAAGGTAGAAGAGTTGAGACTTGAAAATGAATAGCAGTTAACTGGTAGTGGGGCAGGAGGGGTGACACCACTGTAGTCTGGTCATCCAGACAAACAGTGTGCACAAAGGTCCAAAGGTACACAAGAGGGCATGACACTTGATGATCTGAAAGAAGTTTGCTCTGGTGGTATAGCATGGTGATTGGTGTTAGAATGGAATTGCCTGAGTTTGAATCCTCTTTCTACTGCAGCCCTATGACCTTGGATAGTTCTCTTAACCTCTATAATTCTGTTGTGAGGAGTAAACGAGGTCATTTATTTAAGGTGCTTAGTAGCCTTGCCGAAAAAGTAAACACTGCTTTTGTAATGATGAAAAAGATGAAGGTAGCTAGGGCACGGAACTGGGAGCAGATAGAGAAGTGGCCAGAGAGGAGTATAGGAAGGTAAGTAGAGATTGGGCAATAAAAGACCTTATAGACCATGTTAAGGAGGAAAGACAATTTATAAGGGCATAGGGGAGGCACTGAAAGGTTCTTTGGAGGAGAATAAAGAGGTCAGATTGGTATTTTAGAATTAGAAGTCTCATTCTGATTTTAGAGTCAAGTCTAGGTTGGTTGTGATTTAGACCAGGGGAGGACCATTCAGGAGATTTTAATAATAATCTGGTCAAGAATGGTAGTTTAGGTAGGGTAGTACAAGTGAAGATGGAGAGAACGGGTAGATTTGAGGAAATTTAGGAGGTGGAATAAACAGTCGTCGGTACTTGATTATGTGCGGAAAGATGGGGGAGAAAGTGTCTGGATATGAATATGGCAAGTGGGTGAATCTTGGTTCCATTAACTGAGAAATTGAAGGAGAGCAAGTGTCAGTAGATGGTGTGGGGACCCATCAGAAGTGAAACAGCTACAGATGATAAGTACGAGATGAGTCAAAAATTATCTGCACTCCAGTTATACTAAAACTTCTGTTGGCCGCAATGTCTTATCAGCGCTTTCCATTCAAGGCTACCGTCTCCCCAGTCACTGTTGTGCAGATGTGAATGTGTTACATCAGTTCATCTGTAACTGTGGTACGAGCAAAAATGGATGCCCCGCTTGTGATTTGCATGGAAGAAAAGCAGTGTTTTTTGTGGTCTGAGGGTGTACCTGATTTCGTTATTTATCAAAGACTGTGCACAGTATGGAGAAAGTGTTTTGTCATGAAGAAATGTGTATTAATGGATAGAGAAGTTCAGGGAAGATTGCACAAGTGTTAGCTGTCAGGGAGTCGGACGCCTGCCTACGTCTACGGCTGATGACAGCATTGAGCATACACGTGAAGTGATTCTGTCGAATAGATGAGTGACAGTTTTCTGGGATTCTCAGGGTCCAGTATTGGAACATTATCAGGAAAAAGGTTCAACAAGCAACAGTGCTCGTTACAGTGAGATGCTTATTGAAGAGCTGAAGGCTAAACTTCAATTAAATGCAGAGGACTGCTATCTGAGGGCGTTGTGATCTTGCATGACGATGCACATCCACACACTTCTGCCCACACTGTCGACACTCTGCAAAAACTTCATTTTGGGATGTTAAAGCATCCTCCCTGTAGTCCTCATCTTGTTCCATCAGACTTTCACCTGTTTGGTCCCCTGAAAGCAGCCCTACAAGGACACAGATTCACTGCTGATGAAGAAGTGAAGACAGCAGTGCATTCTGAGGGAATACGAAAGCTTGTTGATAGATGGACAAAGTGTATTGAAAAGCAAGGAGATTATGTTGAAAAATGATGTATTTGTCTTTTCTGAAAGTTAATTAAATTTTACAGCCAGAGTGCATATAATTTTTGACTCACCCTCATACAAGGTTGTGGGATGGGATGGCTAAACTAGAATAGATGAAATACTTGTGAATAATCTTTTCTAATTTGTTTTTTTCTGATTTAGGAGACCTGTTTGAGATGTGGTGGTTTCAGCAAGGCCTCAGTTTTCTTCCTTCAGCCCTTGTAATTTGGACAGCTGCTGCTTTCATATTTTCATATATCACTGCTATAACACTTCACCATGTTGACCCTGTTTTGCCTTATATCAGGTCAGTGAAATGTATTCTTTTATGGAGAATGGTATGTCTCATTCATATTTTAACACTGAACCCAACATTTAATTTTAACATTTTAAAATTCAAATTTTATGTTTGATATTACAACAGTAAAAGGAAGTTGTATTTGGCTCTTTCTACGTGATGGAGAAATGTGGAGACGGAGGGCTCAGGTTCGGTTAGTGAGTTGTGACACCTCAGTGCCTTGTCCTCCAAATAAGTATTTGAGGTCTGAGAAGATACAATTGAAATTATTCTCCCCTTACGATTAAAAAATGCTAGAACAACAATAATAATATTAAAAGATAATGGCAATGACAAACATTAATTGATCTACTTAATGTGTACAAGGTAATGTTCTAAGCATTCTTCAGGTGTTAAATAACTGAATGCTTAGAGCCACCCTTTGAGGTAGGAACTATTACCACCATTTGATGGAGGAGAAAATGAGGTCCAGGGAGATTAAGTTATTTGTCCAAGGGCACATGAGTCAGTAATTGATGGAACCAAGATTCAGTTTGATTGGGTCATTTGATTCTAAAGACTGTGCTCTTACTCTTTATGACATGTTGCCTAGATCTTGCTGACACATTAAGTATCTAAATTTATTGATGATATTTTTGAAATTTCGAAACTACTAATGATGTAAGTATGGGTATTCAATTGTATGTGCTGTGTCCATACCCCTCTTTTTTTCCCCCCAATTATAAAGGCAATTTGTGCTTATTTCAACAAATTTTGAATAGGACTAAAGTGATTATGAAAATAAAAAGTGAAAGTCTTTTCCAGCCTCCCTGTAGTTCCAGCCCCTCCAGAGGCGATTAATGGTTTGGTTGATTTCCTTCCAGAGTTTGGTTTGTTTTGTTGTTTGTGGTACTTGTTTTATTTATTTGTTTGTTTACCTTCTGAAAAATAACCTTCCCAACACAGAAAATAGTGAACTTCTAAAGGATGACAAAGCAAATAAGTTTATCTTTTTTAAATATCGTCAGGGCATTGCCATTACATTTGTTGTTTCCACAATGGTATGGTGTAGCACAAAGGGCACCAACAGATTAAGTCCACTTTAGAAAGATTTACAAAATCCAAAGATATTTGAGAATTTAAATTTCCAGTTCTAGGAATAATTTTGATAAGTAGTCATCACTGTATACCACTCTGCTAGAGGGACATGTAGCTTAAGGAGCCAGTTCATTCTTTAGTAACTCCAAGAGAACATACATATTCACGAGAGTCCTTTGGTATTTTTATTTTCCCTTAGAGAACTTGTCTGCTTTTATTTTAAAGAGCTTTTCATAATTTAAGAGGCCATTGAGTTCTTTTACAGAGTTTCAGTTCTCTGATGGTACTGCATGTGATTTTCTGATAGACGGAACCCTAGACACTTCCTTTTCTGTCTCTGTCCTTCTGCCTTTTAATTTTTTGGCTAATGAACTTAGTATTATTGCATGGGGAACTTTCTCCAACATTCTAATATATTTAAACTCAATGGTACTTATTTTTACTTCTGGGCTCATTTTCTTCATCTGAAAAATGATTGTGTTAGACTAGATACTCTGCAAAGTTTCTTTCAGTTCATAGACCCTACCTAAAAGGCTTAATTGTTATAGTTCCCAGAAGACATAACCAAATATAAATTTCACTTCAAAGACAATTCACAATTCAAAGACAATTACACTGCAAGTGTGCCTCAGATGTTCTCTTAGTTCAAGCAGTGATTGCTCAAGTAGGGTGCATGAGACTAGCCACTGGGGTATAAGAAGAAATTGTTAGAACTTCTATGTATTTTTTATTTCAAAATATTTAAACTTATATTTAATTATGCATAATAATGTAATAAATAACATATAATGATGATCAGACAATTTTTTTTGATGGTGTGTGATCAGAGTAGTTTGATGACCACAGGGTTGAGGTGATGGGCATGGCTGTTTTCACTTGTAGGCCTGTTTGTCACTCTGATCCAGAGCACACTTAGGGAGCCATCTTGGAAGAGCAATGCTGTTATTTACTTGTGGGGTAATCCAGAACATCATTCGGATTACAACTGTTCAAATTATGGATTTTTTTTCTGATTATAAGAATAATACATATGCAGTAATCTTGAAAACTTCAAGGTAGAAGGAACAACAACAGCAAGAAAACATAATCCCCACTCCCTGCAAATGATCAAAGAGTAACAATCTTTTGGGTGTGAAGAAACATTTTAGGGTGGGAAGGAACAATCCTTAGGATTCACATTTGATACTTTCCTTTTCCTAAACCTAATCCAGATGTTCCCCAAATTTTATTAATTCCTTAGCGAATATGACTTTCCATTTCTTTCTTCTTCCCATTACATTGTCTTGGTTGAGATCCTTCTTATCTCTTTCTGGTAGTACTTCAGTTTGAGGCTAAAGACTTTGTTCTTTTAGTGTTTTCAGTAGTGTAAGGGAAAGAGAAGGAAGTAACATTTAATGGGTGTCTCCTGTATGCCTGCCATTGTGCTAGATACTTCACATGCATGACTACAGTTTCATTTCCTCATGTTGATCTGATGAAGCTGGGAGGGAACTGATAGCCCCATTTCACAGATAGGGAGCAATCTTAGGTATATAAAAGAACATACCCAAGGTTGCACAGTTAACAAATGGTGGGCTATTAATCAGTATGTATGCATTTCACCCTGTGCTGAAAGACAGGCATGTAAACAGACACATTGCAATACAGTGTGATCCGTGATTTTGATAGCAATCTGGACTGAAAGCTGTGTGAGTCAGCAAGGCTGTAGAGAGGAGGGAACTCAAAACTGGACTTGAATGGAATCTCCAGAAGGGCAAGGGCTTTGTCTCTTTTATTTACCATTGTTTCTATCCCCAGTAGCTGTCTGACAATGCTGGTAGGTGCTTGATAAATATTTTTTTTTACAAGTAATCAGGAAATGATTAGGTTTGAATTATAAGCATAGAACAACAGATACTGAAAGACAGAGTCATGAAAGGACCTTTGGTGTTTAGGGAATATTCAGGTGAGACAGATAAACACGTCGCTTGACTGATGTAAGTTAATAATGCAGCCTTAACATGACAAGGATAGCTGTTTTATCGATTTATGGTCATTTCTATTATGTGAAAAAGAAATAACCTTAAGTGATCTGAGAAAGAAGTGAAGGAGGCAAATATTGCAAGTTCAAATTGTCATGCTCTCATATAAAATTATGTAAGAGTTGAGCTCATGGATTTATAAAAAGATAAAGGATCTGAAATAACCCCTTTTGTTTCTTATCCCTTAGAAGAGATACTTGTGTATATCTAAATCTAATATGAGAAATCCTCATACCTATTTTTTTTTTCTTTCAGTGACACTGGTACAGTAGCTCCAGAAAAATGCTTGTTTGGGGTAATGTTAAATATCGCCGCAGTTTTATGTAAGTAGTAAGAGTGGTTTTAACAATCAAAATTAATAGCTGAATCACCCTTTTCTGCTTTTAACACTATTGGGTTATTTGTTTTACTTTCTAGTTACAATTGAAAGAATGTTATCACTAAATTATTGATCACAGATATGTTTCTTTTAAAGTAAAAACAGTTTCTAGAAATGCTAAGTTATGGAAATAAATCTTTTAAAAATAGCTATAGGGCTATTTGACTACTCATGCAGATAGAAGTTGTAAAGTATAATCAAATATTCCTTGAGACCTTAAGTGGATTTCTTTTTTTTTCTTTTTTTTTTTTTTAAGTGGATTTCTTAAGCAACCAGTAGAGGACAAAGAGCTGTAAACACACTGACCACAACTAACCCCAACAAAATTCCTTTAAGATAAACAATTTGGAAGTTTGAGAATAGCTATGGAATGACATTTTGATTTTTGAGCGATATTCTGATGCCAAAGAAATGGAGTTCTACTACAGTATTTTACATGCCTGTTCATTATTCTTTGAACCAATTTTTTTATTAATAGTTTAATAAAAAAATACTTTTTCCATCAGTTTTTTTAGAACTTTTATTGAGATATAATTGACATACAATAAACTGCATATATTTCAAGTGTACAATTTGATACTTTCTTTATATGTATATATGGCAGTCCCAATCATCCAATTCATCCCCCCCCCCCGCTTCCCTCCCTTCGTGTCCATATGTTCGTTCTCTATATCTGTGTCTCTGTTTCTGCCTTGAAGACTAGTTGATCTGTATCATTTTTCTAGATTCCACATATATGCGTTAATATACGATACTTGTTTTTCTCTTTCTGACTCACTTCACTCTATATGACAGTCTCCAGGTCCGTCCAGTTGTCTACAAATGTCCCAATTTCATTTCTTTTTATGGCTGCGTAATATTCCATACTATGTATGTACCACATCTTCTTAATCCATTCATCTGTTGATGGACATTTAGGTTGCTTCCATGTCCTGGCTATTGTAAATAATGCTGCAGTGATATTGGAATGCATGTGTCTTTTTGAATTATGATTTTCTCTGGGTATATGCCCAGTAGTGGGATTGCTGGGTCATATAGTAATTCTGTTTTTAGTTTTTTAAGGCACCTCCATACTATTCTCCATAGTGGCTGTACCAATTAACATTCCCACCAGCAGTGCATCAGCATTCCCTTTTCTCCACACCTTCTCTGTTGTTTATTGTTTGCAGATTTTCTGATGATGTCCATTCTAACCAGTGTGAGGTGATACCTCATTGTAGTTTTGATGTGTATTTCTCTAGTAATTAGTGATGTTGAGCAGCTTTTCATGTGCATCTTGGCCATCCGTATGTCTTCTTTGGAGAAATGCCTATTTAGGTCTTCTGCCCATTTTTGGATTGGGTTGTTTGTTTTTTTGATATTGAGCTGCATGAACTGTTTATATATTTTGGAGATTAACCTTTTGTCTGTTGATTCATTTGCAAATATTTTCTCCCATTCTGAGGGTTGTCTTTTTGTCTTGTTTATAGTTTCCTTTGCTGTGCAGAAGTTTTAAGTTTCATTAGGTCCCATTTGTTTATTTTTGTTTTTATTTCTATTACCCTCGGAGGTGGGTCAAAAAAGATCTTCCTGTGATTTATGTCAAAGAGTGTTCTTCCTATGCTTTCCTTTAGGAGTTTTATAGTGTCTGGCTTTACATTTAGGTCTTTAATCCATTTTGAGGTTATTTTTGTGTATGGTGTTAGGGAGTGTTCTAATTTCATTCTTTTACATGTAGCTGTCCAGTTTTCCCAGCACCACTTATTGACGAGGCTGTCTTCTTCATTGTATATCTGTGCCTCCTTTGTCATAGATCAGTTGACCATAGTTTATCTCTGGGCTTTCTATCCTGTTCCATTGATCTGTATTTCTGTTTTTGTGCCAGTACCATATTGCCTTGATTATTGTAGCCTTATAGTATAGTCTGAAGTCAGGGAGTCTGATTCCTCTAGCTCTGTTTTTTTTCAAGATTGCTTTGGCTATTCGGGGTCTTTTGTGTCTCGATACAAATTGTAAATTTTTTTGTTCTAGTTCTGTAAAAAATGTCAGTGGTAATTTGATAGGGATTGCATTGAATCTATAGATTGCTTTGGGTAGTATAGTCATTTTCACAATGTTGATTCTTTCCATCCAAAAATATGGTGTATCTCTCCATCTGTTTGTGTCATCTTTGATTTCTTTCATCAGTGTCTTACAGTTTTCTGAGTACAGGTCTTTCACTTCCTTAGTTAGATTTATTCCTAGGTATTTTATTCTTTTTGTTGCATTGGTGAATGGGATTGTTTCCTTAATTTCTCTTTCTAATCTTTCATTGTTAGTGTATAGGAATGCAAGAGAGTTCTCTGTGTTAATTTGGTATTCTGCAACTTTACCAAATTAATTGATTAGCTCTAGTAGTTTTCTGGCAGCGTCTTTAGGATTATCTCTGTATAGTAAGTATCATGTTATCTGCAGACAGTGATGATTTTACTTCTTCTTTTCCAATTTGGATTCCTTTTATTTCTTTTTCTTCTTTGATTGCTGTGTCAAGGACTTCCAAAACTATGCTGAATAGTAGCCTTGAGAGTGAACATCCTTGTCTTGTTCCTGATCTTAGAGGGAATGCTTTCATTGTCATTATTCACCATTGAGAATGATGTTTGCTGTGGGTTTGTCATATATGGCCTTTATTATATTGAGGTAGGTTCCCTCTGTGACCACTTTCTGAAGAGTTTTTATCATAAATTGGTGTTTTTTGTGTTGACAAAATTTGTGAATTTTGTTGCAAGCTTTTGCTGCATCCGTTGAAATGATCATGTGGTGTTTATTCTTCATTTTGTTAATATGGTATATCACATTGATTGATTTGCGTATATTGAAGAATACTTGCATCCCTGGGATAAACCCCACTTGGTCATGGTGTATGATCCTTTTAATGTGCTGTTGGATTCTGTTCGCTAGCATTTTGTTGAGGATTTTTGCATCTATATTCATCAGTGATATTGGTCTGTAACTTTCTTTTTTTGTAGAATCTTTGTCTGGTTTTGGTATCAGGGTGATGGTGGCCTTGTAGAATGAGTTTGAGAGTGGTCCTTCCTCTGCAATTTTTTGGAAGAGTTTGAAAAGGATGGGTGTTAGCTTTTCTATAAATGTTTGATAGAATTCACCTGTGAAGCTCTCTGGTCCTGGACTTTTGTTTGTTGAAAGATTTTTAATCACAATTTCAATTTCATTACTTGTGACTGGTCTGTTCATATTTTCTATTTCTTCGTGATTCAGTCTTGGCAGGTTATACCTTTCTAAGAAATTGTCCATATCTTCCAGGTTGTCCATTTTATTGGTATGTAGTTCCTTGTACTAGTCTCTTATGATGCTTTTTATTTCTGCGATGTCTATTATAACTTCTCCTGTTTCATCTCTAATTTTATTGATTTGAATTCTTTCCCTCTTTTTTCTTGATGCGTGTGACTAAAGATTTATCAATTTTGTTTATCTTCTCAAAGAACCAGCTTTTAGTTTTATTGATCTTTGCTATTGTTTTCTTTGTTTCTATTTCATGTATTTCTTCCCTGATCTTTGATTTCTTTCCTTCTACTAAGTTTGGGTTTTGTTTGTTCTTCTCTCTCTAGTTTCTTTAGGTGTAAGTTTAGATTGTTTATTTGGGATTTTTCTTGTTTCTTGAGGTAGGATTGTATTGCTATAAACTTCTCTCTTAGAACTGCTTTTGCTACATCCCATAGGTTTTAGATCATGGTGTTTTCATTGTCATTTGTCTCTAGGTATTTTTTGATTACCTCTTTGATTTCTTCAGTGATCTCTTGGTTATTTAGTAGCATATTGTTTAGCCTCCATGTGTTTGTGTTTTTTACAATTTTTTTCTGGTAATTGATTTCTAATTTCATAGCATTGTGGTCAGAAAAGTTGCTTGATACGATGTCAGTTTTCTTAAATTTACTGAGGCTTGATTTGTGACCCAAGATGTGATCTATCCTGGAGAATGTTCTGTGTGCACTTGAGAAGAAAGTGTAATCTGCTATTTTTGGATAGAATGCCCTATAAATATCAATTAAATCTACCTGATCCATTGTGTCATTTAATGCTTGTGTTTCCTTATTAATTTTCTGTGTGGATGATCTGGCCATTGGTGTAAATGGGGTGTTAAAGTCTCCCACTATTATTGTGTTACTGTTGCTTTCCTTTTTCATAGCTGGTAGCATTTGTCTTATGTACCGAGGCACTCCTATATTGGGTGCATATATATTTATAATTGTTATGTCTTCTTCTTGGATTCATCCCTTGATCATTATGTAGTGTCCTTCCTTGTCTCTTGCAACATTCTTTATTTTAAAGTCTATTTTATCTGATATGACTATTGCTACTCCAGCTTTATTTTGATTTTCATTTGCATGGAATGTCTTTTTGCATCTCCTCACTTTCAGTCTGTATGTGTTCCTAGGTCTGAAGTGGGTCTCTTGTAGATGGCATATATATGTTTTTGTATCCATTTAGTCAGTCTGTATCTTTTGGTTGGAGCATTTAATCCATTTACATTCAAGGTAATTATTGATATGTATGTTCCTATTACCATTTTCCTGATTGTTTTGAGCTTGTTTTTGTAGGTCCTTTTCTTCTATTTTCCACTTAGAGAAGTTCCTTTAGCATTTGTTGTAGGGCTGGTTTAGTGGTGCTGAATTCTCTTGGTTTTTGCTTGTCTGTAAAGCTTTTGATTTCTGTGTCGAATCTGAATGAGATCCTTGCTGGGTAGAGTAATCTTGGTTGTAGGCTTTTCCCTTTCATCACTTTAACTATATGGTGCCACTCCCTTCTGGTTTGGAGAGTCTCTGCTGAGAAATCACCTATTAACCTAATGGGAGTTCCCTTATTTGTTACTTGTTGTTTTTCCCTGTTGCTTTTAATAATTTTTCTTTTTCTTAGTCTTTGTCAATTTGATTACTGTGTGTCTTAGTGTGTTTCTCCTTGGGTTTATCATGCCTGTGACTCTCTGCACTTCCTAGACTTGGATGTCTATTTCCCTTCCCATGTTAGGGAAGTTTTCGACTATAGTGACTTCAAATATTTTCTCACATGCTTTCTCTCTCTCTTCTTCTTCTGGGACCTCTATAATGTGAATGTTGATGAGTTTAATGTTGTCCCAGAGGTCTCTTAGGCTGTCTTCATTTCTTTTCATTCTTTTTTCTTTAGTCTGTTCTGCAGCAGTGATTTCCACCATTCTGTCTTCCAGTCACTTATCCGTTCTTCTGCCTCAGTTATTCTGCTATTGATTCCTTCTAGTGTATTTTTCATTTCAGTTATTGTAGTGTTCATCTCTGTTTCTTCTAGGTCTTTGTTAAACATTTCTTGCATTTTCTCCATTCTTATTCCAAGGTCCTGGATCATCTTCACTATCATTATTCTGAATTCTTTTTCTGGAAGGTTGCCTATCTCCAGTTCATTTAGTTGTTTTTCTGGGGTTTTATCTTGTTCCTTTATCTGGTACAAAGTCCTTTGCTTTTTCATTTTGTCTGTCATTCTGTGGCTGTGGTTTTCATTCCACAGACTGCAGGATTATAGTTCTTCTTGCTATTGCTGTCTGCCCTCTGGTGGATAAGGCTATCTAAGAGGCTTGTGCATGCTTTGTGATGGAAGGGACTGGTGGTAGGTAGAGCTCGGTGTTTCTCTGGTTGGAAGAGCTCAGTAAAAGTTTAATCCACTTGTCTACTGATGGATGGGGCTGAGTTCCCTCCCTGTTGGTTGTTTGGCCTGAGGCGACCCAGCACTGGAGCTTGCAGGCTCTTTGACAGGGCTAATAGCAGACTCTGGAAGGGCTCCCACTGATGGGCACTTCCCAGAACCCCTGTTGCCTGCATCCCTGCCCCTGCAGTGAGCCACAGCCACCCCCCACCTCTACAGACAACCCTCCAACACCAGCAAGTACGTCTGGTTCAGTCTCCTATGGGGTCACTGCTCTTTCCCCCAGATCCTGGTGCGCACACTACTTTCTGTGTGCCCTCCAAGAGTGGAGTCTGTGTTTCCCCCAGTCCTGTGGAAGTCATGCAATCAAATCTCGCCGGCCTTCAAAGTCAGATTCTCTGGGGATTCCTCCTCCTGTTGCCTGATCCCCCGGTTGGGAAGCCTGATGTGGGGCTCAGAATCCTCACTCTAGTGGGTGGACTTCCGTGGTATAATTGTTATCCAGTTTGTGAGTTGCCCACTCAGCAGTTATGGGATTTGATTTTATCGTGATTGTGCCCCTCCTACTGTCTTATTGTGGCTTCTCCTTTTTCTCTGGATGTGGGGCGTCTTTTTTGGTGAGTTCCAGTGTCTTCCTGTCAGTGGTTGTTCAGCAGATAGTTGTGATTCTGGTGCTCTCGCAGGAGAGAGTGGACACACATCCTTCTACTCCAACATCTTGAACCAGCCTCCCATCAGTTGTGATTGTCTTAAACATTTGCATTTTTCTGTGTGATGTTTATTATTTGCTCAGGTGAAACATTGAAGTTTAAAAAAATGATTCGGTATATCAGTACAGAAATTCATCTTATGGCTAAAGTTTTCAAAAATATGTCTACAAAAGTATATCTGTTACATTTTCTACACTTCTGAGCTCTTTGGCAGTATTTTTGCAATGGAAAGTTCAATTTGGCCCTTTCTTTTTTTTTAATTTTTTTTTTTTATTTTTTATTTTATTTATTTTTTTATTTTTTTGGGGGTACACCAGGTTCAATCATCTGTTTTTATACACATATCCCCGTATTCCCTCCCTTCCTTGACTCCCCCACCTCGAGTCCCCCCCACCCTAATTTGGCCCTTTCTTAACCAATAGGGACAGTCAAGTGGGGTTTTGTTTTTTTTTTTCTGTGTAACTGACTGCTCTTGAGCCAGGTTACACAAACAACTTGATTGAGCCAAGTTGTTATAATTTAAAATGCAATGCAATGAGAGTGAGGCAAATAATCCTTTAGTGTTTTTGCCTAGGTCCATTTTATCCATATTCTAGAACTAATTACTTTAGACTTTAATGCTAATCACATAGAATATTTTGTGTTATTTGTAACACTTGTTGTTAGAGGTTTTCAGAAAACATCAAACTTATCTCTTAAATTTTTCCTAAATATTTTTAATGTGAGGCCTACGAGATGCAAATGACTTGCTCAGTCACACAGAGATGTCAGTAGTTTCACAATGCAAACTTAAAGGTTCTTTAAAATCTACAGGGTTGGGTTGTTTTTTTTTTCTTTTTTGTCTTTTTTTTCTCTCACATTAGCTTTAAAAGGAAATTCTGTGTTTCTGGATAGCAGTGACCTTTGTGAGCTCTTTATTGGTAACTTTATTCCTCAGTTATTTATTGCTTTGTTGTTTCTCTGATTATCTCTTCCCAGGCTTTGCTACCATTTATGTTCGTTATAAGCAAGTTCATGCTCTGAATCCTGAAGAGAGTCGTATCATCAAATTAAACAAGGCTGGCCTTGTACTTGGATTACTGAGTTGTTTTGGACTATCTATCGTGGCAAACTTCCAGGTTTGTGTTTTAGCCCGCATAAGTATTTTCCTGAAGTACATAAAAATACATGCTGAAAAAGAAAACCTGGAAGATTCAGTTACACGCAGTTATTGTTTCTTTGCCTTAACAAAGTGGAATCCACTGCCTTTAAATTACTTAACCCTCTTAGAAATTAGAAAATTCATTCTCAGTAATCTGAACAAATATAAATTATTCTGACTTTTTAAAGATCCTCAGGAGTCTTTACTTATTAGGTTTTTTATTACTACTTAGTTGGAGAGTACTCCAAGACCAGAGAGAGTTGACATAAACTGTGAGTGACACAATTAGTCTTAATCTCTTTTTTTAATAAGCCTAACAAGTTATACTCATTTACCTATTTTACATTCTTGTTTAGATGTTCCTGTTGATTGCCTGCATCCCTAGGTGCCAAGCCCCTTATATGAGGAAGTAAAGGGAGGAGCTATGGCTCTTCCAGTTTTTTCTCAGGGATTTCTTTATGTTAAAGTAGCAGTCAGCCTTCAGCAAATATTTGCAAATGCTCCATGTTCCTTTCTACTGACATTCTTTCAGGGGAGTCTTTGGTAATACAAGCTGCATCCTAAGCATATAGTGCTTTCCTTATTAATCCCTGCAGTCTTTAAAGTTTCAATTTAGACATTTGATAACCTGTTTAGACATCTAGTAACTATTCAGACATACAAACACACCCTCATGGTACAAATACATGTATAAAGTCATATTCCATCTCTTTTTTATTCAAGTTCTCCATTCCTATAATGCCTCTGATTGGTCTCTCCTATTTTTCGGTTTTTTAGTAATGGTTAATACTAGTAAACTCTATAAGTATAATCCAAGTGGATATTAGGGTAATGCTTGCTGCTATAACAAAGTACAAAATTTCAATGTCTTAACACAATTGAAGTTTATTTCTTACGTACAGGCATCCAGTGCAGGTATTTTTGGTTGATAGATGGCTTTGCTCCCATAGTGATTTAAGGTCCAGACACTGTCCATCTTTGGGCCCTGCAATTCCCTAAGACTTTACTGTCTATTGCATCTAGTTTTCTGAAACAGTTGAAGAGAACATGCAAAATTCACACCTGCTTCTTAAAAACTTTGACCTGGCAGTGACTCACATTATTCTACTGACATTCATTTTTACTAGATGCAGGAGTGGCTAGGAAATGTAATCTTGCTAGGCATCAGTTCCCAAGGCAACTCTATACTGTAGGAAGGACACAGAAATTTTTGTGGATAGCTAGCTAGCTGTCTACCACAAATAGGGTCCTGCCTTCCCTAATCAGTTTGTATAGCTCAGTGTTTAAAAATGCTCCAGTTATCCCTTGATCAATTTAAAAATATCTCTCACCACTGTGTGGTAAAAATGGATTCCAGAGTGACCTCCACGTTTAACATACACATTCCTTGTTTTGTTTTCAGCTTTCATTCTAATTTCACATTCATCACAAGGTCCCATAGACCTTGTAATTTGGAATCAAGTTACTTTTTTCTCTTGACAACATCTGTTTTCATGCAGCTTTGGACCTGTTAGATGAATCTGTTCTACATCTTTTACTGATGGCTTCATTGCTGGACCCTATTGATAAGCAGACCCTGTAGCATTACCCATATATCAAACAATTCTCCTTCCTTCCTTTCTAATGTAAACTTTCACTGCTTACTTAAAGTGGTGAATGCATTGCCCCTTTCTCCTCTCCCCACTTCTCTCTTACAGAGACCAACTCTAGTTGATTTGTATAGGAAAAACTGTACACAAACAAGGTCTATAAATGGTTTACAGTTACAGAGCTTAACTTGGAAGAGAGGCAAGCCCTTTGTTTTAAAGTAGGGACTGGTTGGTTTTATCTCTTAAATATTTCTTGAAGGCATCTGCTTCTTTCCATTTTTATTTCTGCTGCTTCTACCATTTCCTTCTCAACCAGTTTAGATTTCATCACCTCTCCTCTGGATTACTGCTGTAGCCTCCCTAATAATTCCTCTGAATTCACTGTTACATCCCTTTAATTTGATGCCTTAGCCAAAGTAATCTTTTGAAATATATGTACACCTTATTCTGTTGCCTTGTACCCCTGCTTAAAGCTCACAGGTCCAGGGTCATATGAAAAGAGAATCGAGAGAAAAAAAATAATTAAACTGCCAAACGGTTTAGTTAACTCAGAGGTCTTTTGTGATCTGGCTGCTGTCTACCTGTCTAGCGTCATTCTGCATTGTTCCCCCTCCTGGTATTGTACGTGACAGGGGTGTTTCTGTGTTCCTTAGATGAGACAGGTTTACTTAACTCTGTTTCATACATTGTTTTTTCTGTTGCACATGCCACAAGCCCCAAGCCTAAATAAATGTAGGCAGACTGTTTCCTTAGGGAAGTCTTTCTTGTCAATTGATTTCCTTCTATATATTTCAGGTTTTCTTTCTTTGTGTTCTCCAAGCCTCTTGAAACTATAATGCTGTGCAGTACTTCTTATAATCTAATTTTGTCTTTATGTTTTTTAAATGTAGTTTTAAATGTTTTAGTTGATATATGTCTCCATTAATTATAGCTCAGTGGTTTTGTTCACCATTGCATATGCAGCACCTAACATAGTTCTTAGCACAAACATGCTCTCATACTAAGTATTGATATTTGGTAACTTATTGAGAGAGGCTAAAGAAACTAAGCAGGATGGATAAAAAATTCTCTTGCAATTACTGTGGTTGTCTACGTTTAAAGAGACCTAATAATTATAACATGGCATTTGAAAACTCTGACTTAAAAAATACGTATTTAATTTCTTTGGAAACAAGTGTGTATAAAAACATGCAGCAGGGGAATTCCCTGGTGGTCCAGTGGTTAGGACTCTGCACTTTCACTGCCAAGGGCCCGGGTTCAATTCCTGGTTGGGGAACTAAGATCCCGCAAGCTGCGCAGCCAAAAGAAAAAAACAAAAAATATACAGCAAAACAAATATGTGTCCTTAGTGCCTAGGAATTTTTCCCTTCCTGTGTCTACTAAAATAAAATGTGCAATGTGAGAGATGTGAGTTGCTGTTTTATTTGGGGAGTTAGTGAGGACAATAGCCCGGGGGCAGCCTCTGACATAGCTCTGAGAAACTGCTCCAAGAGGTTAAGGGGGGAGGTCAGCATACATGTAATATTGGAGAAAGGGTATGTGCAGCCAAACACACATCTTGGTAGAAGGTTGCTGCTAGTCACAAGGCACAGATATCATAGTTAATGATTGTAGTGCTTTTCTAAGTATGGGAAGATGCAAGAAATTGGATTCATAAAATTATCTTCTGCAAATATCTGTCTGAAGGCCTGTTCTGCCAGTTTTCACAGGGCACAGAGTGCCTCATTCCTGATCTCTGCCCTGAGCTCCTTTCAGAGTGTGTTGAAGGTAAGTGACTGCTGTGGCTAATGACTCAACCCTTGTAGGGCCAGATGGTGAGTGACATTCTTTAGTTGGCACTAGGAAATTTATGCTCAAGGACACTTGGAAGGGATAACTAGGCAGAAATCTGTGTTAATTTTCTAGGGCTGTCATAACAAAATACCACAATTTGGGTGGCTTAAAAATAACAGAAATTTATTCTCTCAGAGTTTAGGAGGCCAGAAGTCTGATATCAGGGTCTTGGTAGGGTTGGTTCCCTTTTAGGGGCTCAGAGAGAGAATCCATTCCATGCCTCTCTCCCAGCTTCTAGTAATTCTTGGCATTTCTTGGCTTGTGGCAGCATAACTATGATTTATGCCTCTGTTGGCATATGGCATTCTCCCTTCCTAGAAGATTTATTCTCAAGGAGACTTTGGAAGGAATAAGAATTAGTAGTTAAGTTTCATTAACTGCTTGTAAGTGAAGATTACAGACCACTCAATACATGATTTATAGGTTCTGTAGCAAACATTTGCCCTTGACCACACATATCTCGGTAATTTCTCTTGTCTTTGTCAAAGAATACATTTTTGTCTTTGTTAGATGATATATTTTTAAAGAAGATAAAACCATCACTTTTGTACGTGTCAAAGATTGTATTTAATTAATTAATTAATGAGAGAAATAGTGGATACTACAAACCAGTTCAAAAGAGAAATCAAAGTACCACACATTTATAGTCAGATAAGGAATGCTCAGATGAATTTACAGATAGATGCAAAGCTAGCAAAACTGGTCATTATTCAGAGTGATAGTCAGTTGCATTCCATAGGACACAATGTGCATTTCTATTCACATGGATTATTTGCATTACTCTGCATTTTCAATAAGTTAACTTCCATCTCTACACATAATGTCCATCATTGCACAAATTCTCTCTGCAAAATAGCCTAATTAAAGCCAAGTAAAATTCACACTTCTATAGAATCATTCCAGAGGCTCTAGTATTCCATTGAAAGAATAATCTCTTGCCCGTTGCAAGATTTTGCTGTTTCCCTAGTCTCTAAAATGACAGAATTGAATGGATTAAGCAGAAGTACTGCCAGTTAAAACCAGTTTTATATACCTCTATTTTGATTATAGAAATATAGTAGTAAATGCTCTCCATTCTTTATTTTTCTTTTTAACTACAGGATTTTGTTGATGAAACTGTGTACTGATTATATGTGGGCATTGATCAGGCTGTATCTGTATTTAGCTTCATCAATATGTGAATGAAAAATGTTTCCCGCCATATCAGTAAACAAAGGATATTGCAGCCATCAAGCCACTACAGCCGCCCCCGACAGTGAGCCCTGAGGGAACTCAGGATGGACACAAATGGGCTGCCTGCTGCCAAGCCCTCAGCCACTGCAGCCACCCCGCAATGGTGTACCCTGAGGGGACTCAGGATGAGGACTGGATACTGGCCCTAGATAGCTAAGGTGCTTATCAAAGGAATGATTTCAGTGAGTCCAGACTCGTGCATCTTCCCATATGTAGAAAAGTGCAAAATTAACTTGGGATATCTGGTTTTCTTTCTTTCTTTTTCCTTTCCTTTTTTTAAAAAATATAATTTATTTATTTTTATCTGTGGCTGTGTTGGGTCTTTGTTTCTGTGTGCAGGCTTTCTCTAGTTGTGGCAAGCGGGGGCTACTTACTCTTTGTGGCAGTGCACAGGCTTCTCATTGCGGTGGCTTCTCTTGTTGTGGAGCAGGGGCTCTAGGTGCATGGACTTCAGTAGTTGCAGCGTGCAGGCTCAGTAGTTATGGCACACGGGCTTAGTTGCTCCACGGCATGTGGGATCTTTCTGGACCAGGGATCAAACCTGTGTCTCCTACATTGACGGGTGAATTCTTAACCACTGCACCACCAGGGGAGTCCCTGATTTTCTTGAATTAACAGTAATCTTTGTTGCAGAACTCCTGTATATCTTGGCTTCTCCCTTATGTCTTTGGAGCAGTCCCTTAGAGCTATCTGAGAGGCTGCCTCCTAGGCTTGAGGTCGCCAGAAAGTCCACCAAATGAAATATAATTCTTAACATTTAGGTTGTGTTTGTTTTGTTTTTGTTTTTTTCAGTTGACAAATATATATGAGAATATTTTTAAGGAGAAAAATTCACCCATATTCCTGCTGTTAGCCCTAAAATAGTGAATTTCATTTTTGCAGCGTTTATCCATGTGTATAGATAAATTCACATGAACCAAGAAGATATTACCATTTATATTATGTTTTATGGTTGCTGAATTTTTTTTTTCTTTGTTAGCCAAAGTGATAGTAACAGTTATTTTTTTTCCCATCCCAATGCTCATAACTTACTGCCAGTGAAAACACCCTAAACCTTATCAAAGTTGCACTTTCTCTCTCCAAAAGGAAACCAGTGCCATTGGCAAATAAATTGTTACCTTTTATTTCTTTGTACTAGAAACTTCTTACACCTTCAACTAAAAAAGTGGACTCTGTGTGAATTAGCACAATTGATTGTAGGAGGGAACCAACCCCTAACCTAACCTCTCTTCTGTTACCTTAGTCATACCCTCCTTACCAAGTGCTGCATAGTAACTTCTCAAGCAAATGACACACAGATAGCATCAGTTAAAGAAAATACAGTTCAACCAAAGGCCTTTGATAGTAGAATTTTTGGAGAGCTACCATCATCACTTTTAAACAGGGGCATATATAGTAAAGAGTAAAATGTGAATGGATACTAATAAGGGTAAGGCAAAGGAAAAAATAATTAAAAAACAAAAACAGAGTAAAGTAAAGGAGAAAAAAATTACAACTTATGGTAATCCCTTATTGTATAATTTATCAAAACCAATCAAACTAGAGACAACGGGGGATGTTTTAATTTCTTGAGCCTTTAAATTGCATTTAGATTTTAATTAGACTTAAGTTGAGACTCCCTACCCCTTGCATTCCCAAGCACCCTAGTCTTCTTTTTCTGTAACCCATATCACCATTTAATATACTATGGAATTTACTTATTTCTAAAGTTTATTGTTTGTGTTCCTTCACTTGAATATAAGCTCTGAGGGCCAGATTTTCGTCTGCTTTGTTTACTAATATATCTGAGTCCTTAGAACAGTAGCTTGACACATAAGAGGCACCCAAGTAAACAAACATTATTAAATGAGTAAATGAATAATTACTCTTATGTTTTCACTGGTGGCATATGAAGTAATTTGGGTTACTGTGATTCTCAGGTTTATGCTGAATACTGAGGGAAAATTACTTCAGGAAATAATTTGTAGAATCTGCAGAACTTTTCCACTCAGTGAATGTCCTGTTGAAATCACTGGGCTTGTGCTTTTAAATATTGCATTGGTAATGCATCTGGGATTCTTTTATTTACTTATTTCTTCCTTTTGCCTCTCAGAAAACCACCTTTTTTGCTGTACATGTATGTGGAGCTCTGCTCACCTTTGGCTTGGGCTCATTATACATGTTTGTTCAGACTATCCTTTCCTACCAAATGCAGCCCAAAATTCATGGCAAACAAGTCTTCTGGATCAGACTACTGTTGGTTATCTGGTGTGGAGTAAGTGAATTTATCAGTATCCTTTGCTATAAAATGTGGCTACACTTGGGAATTGAATAACAAAATTTAAGTGAACATTGTTGGCATATCACAAGCAAGCCTTTTGTGGGTGAGATTCTTGGGTTGGTAAAGCCTAAAGTAAAGAATTTGAAACATGAAATTCAGAATTTTACCTGGAACCTAGCAACTGAACTAGAAACAAAGATAATGTCTAACCTGATCAGACTCACTTCAGAGATAGGAAGGATGAGTTAATGCCCTCCTTGAGAACAGTTAGGTAGCAAAAGCTATGATAGAACTAATGAATTATTGTGCAAAGAGGGATTGACTATGCAAGCCATCTCATAGTACTTTTCTGGGCACATTTTACTACTGCCTGTAACATGAAGTCTTTAAGAAAATGGGTTTGAACCTTGGAAACAGATATGTGTGTAATCCTTTTAGATCTTTAGAGATTTCTTTGTTTTGAATTAAACGTACAGGTCTTCCCTGAGATTCTTCCTTGACTTACTTTTTTTATAGTGCTGACTTGCTCATCACTCTTGTACAATGGCAGTTTTGGTGCTGATATAGTACAGAAACTCCATTGGAACCCTGAGGACAAAGTAAGAACTGATAGTCTGTAAAATTTAGTTTTATAGTAAAGATGACTGTTTTGGTTGATTTTGATGTGTTTTTCATTTCACGACTAACAATGAAAGTTTTTCAGTAAAATAATCAGCGATGTATTAGGCTTATTTTCTATAAATGATAGAGTTTATGTAGAAACATTCATATTCTCCTATCATTTTGTGGTCTGTGAACATTTTCAAGACCTAAAGAGAATTGTGATGGCAAAGAGTTTTCTCAGAAATTGACTAATTTAAATATGGATATAGTATGCAGTATACCTGACTGAAATCTGTTATTAGTAGAATACTTGTTTTCTGAATTGAAAAAAAATGTCTTCTCCTACTTTTTGTTATCTGGAAGTTTATTATTATGGACTCTGCTTTTTGGGTTCCAATATAGTGGATGTCTAAATGGAGACAGCATCTCTGATCCTGAGAAAAAGCAAGGTGGGACATATACTTGAATAGGTAATAAAATGAATTCATCTGTTTTCATAAACCACTCAGGTGGCATATTATTTTAAATTATTTTTAAAGAATCAGCCCTAGATAGGACATGTTTGTGAGAATGATTGAATGAAATAATTTACTAGGTTCTCCTAATTAGAATCTGAATATTATTTAATGCTCAAAATATAGCACTAAGTTTATCATGAGCATTGTTTACTTAAACTTCTTTGAGTGGCATTTAATGACTCGTGGCTTTGGGAAAGGCAGTAACTCCTTGATTGTAAAGTAGAAGTTCCCCTGTTCTTAGTTATTCAAATGAAAATTTTATTTGCCGTGGATGAAACTATGATAGATCATTTACTTTTCTAATGTCTTTAATTCTAGAGATATGTTAAGTAAATCAGAGGTTGATATTCAGAACACAGATTGGTTTATAAATATTATAGGTTTTTTATTTGAGAGAAATCATAGATCATTTGAATGAAATTTCACAGAACTTTTCTTTTTTTGTTGTCACTTAAGGGTTATGTGCTTCACATGATCACTACTGCAGCAGAATGGTCTGTGTCACTTTCCTTCTTTGGTTTTTTCCTGACTTATATTCGTGATTTTCAGGTAAGAAAATGTAGAATTAGATTTATGCAGTGAAACCTCCTCCAGGTGGAATAAGAAAGCTTTCTATAGGCAACTCTTGCCTTTTCAAAAATTAACTTCTTAAGCAGTGTTGCTAGAAGAGGGACTTCTAAGGTGAATTGTTTCTGTGTTTCGAGAAATTGCGTTTTGTTAGCAAGGTTCAGTCTTGAAAATAGGGTTATAAAACAATTAAATTTGAAGAAATTCAGTCAGAGAATTTTTATCAACTCTGCCTTCATTTATGTAGTTCATCCTCAACATTGAGTTTTACTGATTCTTCATAGAAACCAAAGAAAACCAAGGAACTTCTGAGGAAAGAAGCTTATTTTTCCTAATTCTGTTGGTACTGTAGATGGTACAACCTCTCTTGTCATTGGAATTGGTTAACATTCCTAATCCCAAAAGATATTCCTCAGAACATATTGAGCATGTGATCTGTCTTTAAGCAGCAAACTTCTATATGTAATTTTCTTTTCTGTTCCAGAAAATTTCTTTACGGGTAGAAGCCACTTTACACGGATTAACCCTCTATGACACTGCTCCTTGCCCTGTTAACAATGAACGAACACGGCTACTTTCCAGAGATGTATGATGAAAGGACAAAATATACCTGTGGTGATTATGATTCTCAGGGATTGGGGACATATTCATGAAAGTTACTTATTCTGCTCTGAAAATTTCAACCAGTTAATGAAGGCTGACAGTGACATCAAAGAATCCTGATAATCAAGAGACATGAATTAAGTCATTTGATGTTAATTTAAAGGATATCTTCAAGAGGACCATGTAAAAACATTTATGCATATACTTTTTTTATCCCAGAAGATAAAACCAAAGGACTACAAAATTGTAGATTTTTTTCTACTTTTTTAAAGAAAAGCAACCAGAAGTGCACCAACCAGTCTGTAAGATCCAGCTTTTCACATTTTAAAAATCATTACAAACCATCTTTTGTTTGGAGCACTTATGTGAGAGAGATGTTTCAGGACCCCAAATAATCAGCAGTGCTCAACAGCTCCTTTAGAATTGGGTTTTGAAGTAATACTTTTACCATATTAATATGTTTCTTACAGTATTTATAAAATTTATTTCTTCTGGAATTCGTTAAAGGGAAGCAGACCTGAATTCATGTGAGCACTTTTATTGCTTAAGCTTTGCACAAGAGATTCTGTAGATATTGATCTGATTCCTGCCACAAGGCCAGATACTATGCTAACTGGTCTATACACATGCTTGTGATAGTTTCATGAAGCTTAGTCTCTGATATGAGATTTTAATTACTAATGAATGAGAAAAGTAGCTATAGGCAGAGTTACTGCAGTTGTGTTTTGCATAAAACAGTCGTTAGCGTTCCTACACAAGGCTGAGAAGCTTGTGAATAACAGCAAGTATAATTAAAAATAAAAGTCACCTTAAACTGCACTCAAGAGCGTCTTACGATTTCCATTTATAGCAAATTACAATTACTTGAAAAAGTAGCCTTGAACAGGCAAATGTTGAGCCATTTTTAATGGGATGTGATCTTTGTATAATAGAACCCAAATTCTAAGGGACAAAATCAGCAATCCAGAAAAATTAGATATAGAATAATTGTGATTCATGCGTCCACCAAAATAATTTTCTTTCTGGTCATGCAAGTGATTGGATAGCTTCTACTTGGATCCCTATCTGTGCAGATAAAGAATAGTTTACAGATCCCAGATAAAATTCAAAAGAAGAAAATGTTTACCTGGGAGTGACAAACTGGTTTGCAAAAGAATCTTTCTGAAGAAGATTAACAGGGTTTATCTTTTTAGAAGAATTGGGCCCGTAGCCCGAAGAAAAGATGGTAAGAAAAAGTTTAAAGTGTAAGAGGGAGCAATTTAAGGGAAAATGGTTGTGTGGTGGAACCATATATCTCAATTATGAAAAGGTTGCTAGTTATAGAACTCTGATATTTCTGAAGACTTCTGAACTCATAAGACAGAAGATGGAATAAAATACTGTTTAGCTATATCAAGCAACAGTGAACATGGGAGACATTTCAACAAACATTGATTGAAATCTGCCATCACTAGAAAGAAATTTTCAGTACAAACTGTAAAACATTCTTATCGTGCCTCTGAAAATCATGGTGCAACCGCATCTGGGAAACAGCATCTAGTCTTGATTGCTGTCCTTCAAGGAACTGTAATTCAAGTTTTGAAGGACCATGGTGTGGTAAGAGGAAAAATGATAGAGTCAAAGTTCATAAAATTATAAAAAGTTACTTGGATAGTATTTTAATTCCATTATTTGACTTTTACCCTTAGAAATAACGTGGGCTAAAGACATGAATAAGTTCAGAAAGGGATTATAAATAAAGAGAAGTTTTTGAATGTGCCTTCATCCCTCATCTTAGGGCTGAATTAATGGAAGACAACCATACCCTACCTCAAAATATGCCTTGCCAACACTGTCAGATATAGTAGCTTGGGTGAACGGATAAAGTAGTTCAATTCAATCAATTTTGTTTTGAATGTTTAGCTTTAAGAATAGGAGGTTTTAAGCTGACAAACTTAGCAGATACTATTTCCTATGTCCTTGGAGACACAGCAAAACTGCATTTCCCTTTAATTATATGCATAAGACTGAATTTTAGCCAGTGAAATGTAAATGAAATGGATGTGTTTGCTATTTTCGTATTAAGGTTTTGAAAAACAGGGTTGCTCTTTCCCAGTTTTTTCTCATTACGCCAGCTGCATGTTGATGACCACAAAATTTTAGGAGGTGGCAGAATCACACATAGGAGCCTGAACTAGTCCACTTTTAATCAGATTTTAGAATACCAAACTAGAGATCCAATATAATTTAAGAACTCTGTTTTTATTTATCCTAATTCCTAAGATTGTATTGGATATTTCTAGAATAGGGCCATATTGTAAATGCTCAGTGGATTTATGAACAAGAAAGACAGCTCTTCTTATCTCTTGTGCAGTATTCTGTACAGACTCACTGTGAAATGAGGTTGAGTAAATGTTGTTTACTGTCCCTAATCTTGCCTTGTTTCAACCAGCCAGAGTGCTGGTTTTAGAAACAGTGTACTCATTTCTTAGGACGGTAAGAATGTAGAGAAGACCTAAAACAAAGGAAAACTCTTTGAGAGGCATTATGGGTCAACAGTTCAAACAGTTGTATCCTCCAAAAGGCATGGTCATTTGAAATAGAGTTTACCTGAGAATTCACCTACTCAGAAGGCCTGATCAGAGTACGAAGGGAATGCCTCAGAAATTATAAAATATGCAGTTGGAATTTAGTGCAGAGAGAAATTCCCCATGTTTGGATAGCTGGCAGCTCAACTGAAAAGCATACAGGTTCCCGTAGAATCTCACCAATGACCAGATCCCAAGCCCTGCTGAAAGGAAATCCTGTTCACTTCAAATATTTGAAGTAAATAGTAAAGTGAATCAAACTAGAGCAACAACAAAGCTCATCTCCACTTCAACTACAAATTGTATTAACTCAGCCTCCCATTTTATAAGCCTGACAAAAAAACAGGCATGCCCCCTTTGAGGCAATTATTATTTTTATACCTACTGTTCTTTTATAGAAAATATGCAGCATACAGTAAGAAATTATAAAGACATGCAAAGGAGAAGAAAAATTTGATCCAGACAGGAAATAGTCAATAGAAGCAAACTCAGAGATTGTCCAGATGTTGCAGTTATGTGAGGTAGATACCTATGATAAAAATGCTGAAGGACCTAATAAAAAGAGTGGAAAACACGCAGGTAAAGGGGAAATTTCTGCAGAGACAAGTAAATTTTGATAAACAAGAAAATTGTAGAATTGAATATGATACAACTGTGCAGAGGGAAGGATTGATAAAGATGGCAATTGAAAGTATAAAAACTGGAAATCAGGGACTTCCCTGGTGGCACAGTGGTTGGGGGTCTGCCTGCCAATGCAGAGGACATGGGTTCAATCCCTGGTCTGGGAGGATTCCACATGCCACGGAGCAGCTAAGCCTGTGTGCCCCAACTACTGAGCCTTTGCTCTAGATCCTGTGAGCCACAACTACAGAGCCCACATGCCACAACTGCTGAAGCCCGTGCTCTGCAACAAGAGGACCCACCACAATGAGAAGCCCACACACTGCAACGAAGAATAACCCCTTGCTTGCTGCAACTAGAGAAAGCCCATGCACAGCAACGAAGACAACACAGCCAATAAAAAAAATTAATTAAAAAACTGGAAATTAAAGAAAAAATGAAAATAAAAAGAATTGAATTTCAAAGGCAAAATTAAATGGTCTTAATCTTATAATTGAGTTTCAGAAGAAAATAGAATGGTATTGAAATGTTTGAAAGATATTGAAATGTTTGAGAGATATTGAATGATAACTTGTTTAAAATTGATGGAAATTAACAGAAAATCAACAAAATCAAAAGTGAGGTTTTGGAAATTATAAAATTGATAAACACTTAGCAAGACTAATACAGTGTGTTGAGTAGTATTCACCCAAAAGTCACGTTCATCCAGAACTTCAGAATGTGACCTTATTTGGAAATAGGATATTTGCAGGTGTAGTTAGTTAGGAGATCATACTAGATTAGGATTAGCCGTAAATCCAGTGATTTGTGTCTTTATAAGAAGGCTGCATAGAAAAAAAGAAACAGAAAAGAAGACCAAATGAAGACAGAGGCAGAGATTAGAGTAATGCAGCCTCAAACCAAATAATGCTGAAGATTGCCAGTAACCAGAAACTAGGAAGAGACAAGGAAGGATCCTTCGCTACAGTCTCTAGAAGGAGCCATGATTTTGGATTTCTGTCCTCCAGAAACAAGTCAATAAATTACTTCGTTTCAAGCCACCCAGTTTATGGTGACTTGCATGACATCCTAGGAAGCTTTAAAAAAAAAAGTAAAAAGAAAATGTTACTAATATTGCAAATAAAAAGAATATCACTACATAGCCTATTGACATTAAAGATAGGAAGAGCATGTTATGAACAACTTTATGCCAATAAATTCAACAACTTATGAAATGGACAAAAGCCTTTTGAACCATAACTTGTCAAAAGTGACGCAAGTAGAAAAAAATCTAAAAATAGCTCCATATTTATTAAAATATTGAATTTATAATTACACATCTTTCCCAAAAGAAACTCCAGTCCTTGATTACTTCACTGTTGAATTCTGTCAAATATTTAAGTTACAAATAATATTAAGTTCACAAATTGTTTCAAGAAAGCTTTTCAACTTGTTTTATGAAGCCAGAATAATCTCAGTAAAAAACTTGACAAATATGAGAAAAGAAAAAGATTAATATCTCTCATGAATATAGATGTTAAGGATACTTAATAAAATAGTAGGAAATAGGACTTAGCAATGAAAAAACAGTTAAAATGACTGTGGTTTATTCCAGCAGTAAAATTCACCACACTAACATAAAGGAGAACAAAAGACATAAAAATTTGACAAAATTGAACATTCTTATTAAAAACTTCCAGCAAACTAGAAATAGAATTCCACCACTTGGTAAAGTACATCTATGAACAGCTAATGTCATAATTAGTGCTTTAATATTAAATCCTTTTCACCTAGGATTGGAAAGAAGGCGATCTTTTATTTGACATTGCAATAGAAGCCCTAGTTAATACAAAAAGGCAAGACAATGAAATTAAAAACAAAGATTAAGAGAAAAGGAAAAATGTATGTTTACAAAATCTTATGTAATTTTCAGAACTACTAATTTTGGACTAATAGGTGAATTTAGAAAGGTCACAGGTTAGAAGTTCAATAATAATGATAAACTGCAGTTCTATATTAACAGTGAACACTTGAAAATTAAAAGAATGCTGTCTACAGTAACATAAAAGTTGCATATCTAAGAATAAACCTAATGATCGCTATAGAAGACTTCTACACTTAAAAACTACAAAAGTTGCTGTGAAGAATTTTAAAATCCTAAAAACATTTTTGCTGTGTTCACATATCAGAAGACTTGGTATAGTTAAGGTGTCCACTCTGTATTTGATGAACTATGGGTTTAATGTAACTCCTAACAAAACTCCAGCAAGGTATTTTGAAGAAATTGACAAGCTGATTGTAAAATTTGGAAATTCACAGCATCTAGAATAGTCAAAGCAATCTTGAAAAGATTGTACTTCTTACACTATCTGATTTCAAGATGTATTATAATGTTAAAATAAACAAGACAATGTAGTTATTGATATAAATATAAATAAATAAATACACCAGTGGAATGGTATAGAGTCCTAAAATATACCACACATACATAGTCAATTTATTTTCAGCCAGAGTCCAAGAAAATTCAGTGAGAAAAAGAAGTCTTCAACAGCTGATGCTTTTACACCAGAATATCCAAATGGAAAACAATGAGCTGCAACATTTATTTCAGTCCTTTACAGACACATCGAGGATCATCATAGGCCTACAAGAAAGATCTGAAACTATACAGCTTCTAGGTGAAAACCTAGGAAGATATCTGTGTGCCATCAGGGAAGGCAAAGCTTTCTTAGGAACACACAAGAAAATGATATTAAGGACTTTTTCAAAAGTTAAGATTTCTGTTTATCAGAAAATACCCCTAAGAATCTGAATAAGCAAACCACAGATTTAGGGAACATAGTCACAGTGTGTATATTTTACAAAGAAGCTGTATGCAGAATATATAAAGAACATCAACAAATCAAAAATTAAAAGTGCACGTTCGATTTTTTTCTTGTGTGCAAAGGACAGATACTTCACAAAATAAAATACATGAATAGACATGAAAAGGATACACAACATCAGAGTAATGGAAATAAATGCCACAACAACTACATACACACTAGTATGGTTATAATAAAAAAAGACCCAAAATACCAAATGTTGGTAGGACTGTGAGAAACTGAACCTCTTCTCTTGCTGATAAACCAATTTGGAGAATGGTTTGGTAGTTTCTTTTGAAGTTAAACTCACATCTACTCACTGACCCTGAAAAATCTATTCATAGGAATTTACTTAAGAGAAAAAAACATGTTCACAAAAAGAGTAACAAGAATCTTCCCAGCAATCTTAATAATAGCTCGAGTGTGGCAATAATCATAATGGCCATCAATATGAAAACGGATGAATGAGTTGAGGTGTATTTATGCAATGGCTTGCTGCTTGGCAGTAAAAAGAAAAGCTACAGATATGCACAACAACATGGGTGAATCATAAAAGCATTGTATTGAGAAAAGCCACATACAGACACATGTATAATCTATAATTCTGTTTATTTGAAGAACAAGAGCAGGCAAAACTGGTAATAGAAGTCAGAAAGTGATCTTATGGGAAAGATTTACTGGAAAGGGGCATAAGAGATTGCTGTGGGCAGAGTTATGTCCCTCCAGAATTTATACGTTGAAGTTCTAAGCCCTAGCACCCCAGAATATGACTATGTGCAGAGCATCTTTGGGTGATTAAGTTAAAATAAGGTCATTAGGGTGTGCCTAATCAATATGACTGGCATTCTTAGAAGAAGAAATTACAACATAAACATGTACAGAGGGAAGGACATAGGATGGCACGGGGAACGTGGCCATCCACAAGACTGAAAGGTCTTAGGAGAAACCAACCCTACCAACACCTTGACCTCACACTTCTAGTGTCCAAGACTGAAAAAATAAATTTGTTTAAGCCACTTAGTCTGTGATACTTTGTTATGGCAGCCCTAGCAAACTAATATAAAAATTTTACTGGGGATGATGCAGACATTTTCCATCTTGAAGTAGATATGTGTGATAGGTGTATACAGCTTTTAATTCATCATAGTGAACACCTAAGATCTACATTTATTTTATGTTATTTTATTTTATTTTATTTTATTTATTCAGTTAAGAAAAGGTAAAAAGAGAAAGGATTAAGATGGCGGAGTAGGAGGATGTGTGCTCACTCCCTGTTGCAAGAGCACCGGAAATACAGCTAAATGCTGAACAATCATCGACAGAAAAACACTGGAACTCACCAAAGAAGACACCCCACATCCAGAGACAAAGGAGAAGCCTCAATGAGACGGTAGGAGGGGCGCAATCGCGTTAAAATCAAATCCCACAAATGCTGGGTGGGTGACTCACAGACTGGAGAACAGTTATACTGCAGAAGTCCACCCACTAAAATGAGGGTTCTGAGCCCCACGTCAGGCTTCCCAACCTGGGAGTCCAACAACGGGAGGAGGAATCCCCAGAGAATCAGACTTTGAAAGCCAGCGGTATTTGATTGCAGGACCTCCACAGGACTGGGGGAAATAGAGACTCCACTCTTGGAGGGCACAGAAAACAGTGTGCTCACCAGGACCCAGGGGGAAGGAGCAGTGACCCCATAGGAGACTGAACCAGCCCTACCTGCTGGTGTTGGAGGGTTGCCTGCAGAGGTGGGGGGCAGCCGTGGCTCACTGAGGAGACAAGGGCACTGATGGCAGGGGTTCTGGGAAGTGCTTATTGGTGTGTACCCTCCCAGAGTCCACCATTAGCCCCACCGAAGAGCCTGTAGGCTCCAGTGCTAAGTAGCCTCAGGCCAAACAACCAACAAGGTGTGAACACAGCCCCACCCATCAGCAGACAAGCAGATTAAAGTCTTACTGAGCTCTGCCCACCCAGCCCTACCCACCATCAGTCCCTCCCATCAGGAAGCACACACGAGCCTCCTAGATAGCTGCCTCCACAAGAGGGCAGACAGCAGTGTCAAGCAGTATCAGCAGTATTTCGTCTTGTGGAACTGAAAACCACAGCCACAGAAAGAGAAAGAAAATGAAAAAGCAGAGGACTTTGTACCAGATGACGGGACAGGATAAAACCCCAGAAAAACAAGTAAATGAAGAGGAGATAGGCACCCTTCCAGAAAAAGAATTCAGAAGAATGATGGTGAAGATGATCCAGGACTTTGAAACAAGACTGGATGCAAAGATCTAAAAGTTTACCAAAGACCTAGAAGAATTAAAGAGCAAACAAACAGAGATATGCAACACAGTAACTGAAATGAAAAATATACTAGAAGGAACCAATAGCAGATTAACTGAGGCAGAAGGGAGAATAAGTGACCTGGAAGACAGAATGGTGAAAATCACTGATGCAGAAAAGAATAAGGAAAAAAGAATGAAAAGAACTGAAGACAGCCTAAGATACCTCTGGGACAATGTTAAATGTGCCAACATTTGCATTATAGGGGTCCCAGAAGGAGAAGAGAGAAAGGACCCAAGAAAATATTGGAAGAGATTATAGTTGAAAACTTCCCTAACATGGGAAAGGAAATAGCTACCCAAGTGCAGGAAGCACAGAGAGTCCCAGGCAGGGTAAACCCAAGGAGAAATGCCAAGACATGTAGTAGTCAAGTTGACAAAAATTAAAGACAGAGAAATGTTATTAAAAGCAACAAGGGAAAAATGGCAACATACAAGGGAACTCCCATCAGGTTAACAGCTGATTTCTCAGCAGAAACACTGCAAGCCGGAAGGGAGTGGCACGATATATTTAAAGTGATGAAAGGGAAGAAGCTACAACCAAGAATACTCTACTCAGCAAGGATCTCATTCAGATTTGATGGAGAAATCAAAAGCTTTACAGACAAGCCACAGCTAAGAGAATACAGCACCACCAAACCAGTCCTACAACAAATGCTAAAGGAACTTCTCTAAGCAGGAAACATAAGAGAAGAAAAGGACCTACAAAAACAAACACAAAACAATTAAGAAAATGGTAATAGGAACATACATATCAATAATTACCTTGAATGTAAATGGACTAAATGCACCAACCAAAAGACACAGACTGGCTGAATGGATACAAAAACAAGATCCATATATATGCTGTCTACAAGAGACCCACTTCAGACCTAGGGACACATACAGATGGAAAGTGAGGGGATGGAAAAAGATATTCCATGCAAATGAAAATCAAAAGAAAGCTGGAGTCGCAATGGTCACATCAGATAAAATAGACTTTAAAATAAAAAATGTTACAAGAGACAAGAAAGGACATTACATAAAGATCAAGGGATCCATCCAAGAAGAGTTGATAACAATTATAAATATATATGCACCCAGTATAGGAGCACCTCAATACATAAGGCAAATGCTAACAACTATGAAAGAGGAAATGCAAGGCAGAAATAGAGACACAGATATAGAGAACAAACACATGGACACCAAGTGGGGAAAGCGGGGAGGGTTGGCTGGGAATGAATTGGAAGATTGGGATACCAAATTGTACACTCTCAATGTATGCTGTTTATTGTCTGTTAACTGTATCTCAATAAAAGTTCTTTAAAAAAAAAGAAAAAAAGAAAATAGAAAAACCGAACAAATAAGACAATTAGCTGATGCTTTGGGGAGAAATCAGTAAAACAGGTAAAATTTTAGCTAACCTTTTTTGAAATAAAACACAAATGTACAAAATGAGAACTGTTGAGAAATAGTTGAAAAAGCAAAAATTTTAGGTAATGCCAATACTTTGCATAAATTTATAGAAATTTGACATTTTCAACAGTTCTCAAAACTATCAAAATTGATCTAATTTGAAATAGGAAATTTAAACCAACCAATTTCCATAGAATAGAGAACCTCAACATTATGTGTAAATTGTTTGTTTTGCTAGAAAAACAAAATAACCAAAATTTTGTGTGGGGTATGACATAGAGACATACACTCCTGTGTTAGTTTGCTACGGCTTCCATAACAAAATACCACAGTTAGGTAGCTTGAACAGCGAATTTATTTTCTTATCAGTTCTGGAGGCTGGCTTGCAGCCTTGGCTTCAGTTAGTTGCCTTCTTGCTGTGTCTTCTCACATGTTCTCTGAGCATTCACGTCACTAGTGTCTCTTAGTGTGTCCAAATTTCCTTATGAGGACACAGTCAGATTAGATTAGGGCCCAACCTAATGGCCTCGTTTTAATTAAATCACCTCTTTAAAGGACTTGTATCCCAAAACAGTCATGTTTTGAGGAACTGGCGATTAGGATTTCCTGTGAATTTTGAGGATATGCAATTCAGTTCATAACACTGCACTCTCTAGACCCCTGAGAATCATGTTCTTATATGCAAAATACATTCATCCCTGTTGCAACAGCCCAAAAGTCTTCATCAGCTCTAAATTCCAAATCTTATCTAAATATCATCTAAATCAGGTGGGCAAAAGTCAAAGTATGGTTTATCCTGGGGCAAAATTCTTATCCAGGTGTGAACCTGTGATGTCAGATAAGATCTGCTTCCAAAATGCAGTGCTGGAACAGACATAGGATAGACATTCCTATTCCAAAAGGGAGAAATCAGAAGACAGGAGGCATTGGTTCCAAGTGAGTTGAAAACTTAGCAGGGAACATTCTATTAGGTTTTTAAGACTGGAGAATAATTCTTTTCGTCTCAGTGCTCTGTCTCCCAGGCCCACTGGGGAGGTAGTGTAGCCTGAGGCCTTAGGCATCAGCCCTGCCCTTGAAACCCTAGGCATCAAACTGGCCTACTAAAACCGTGGAGGTGGCTGTGCTGTTTGTAATCAAAGAGGAAACAGCCTTGGCACCTGGACCTGTGCCCTGGTGACAGTGGCAGCCCTGTACTGATCTCTGAATTATCTTTAGAGTCATTCTTCCCTTTTCTTGAGGGATAAAGCATGTTCACAGATGTACAGCTCTGTTGTCCAATTCTGTAGTATCCAAGAAGTCTGATAGCCTGCCTTCGTTTTGTCCCATCTCTGTCCCCCTTAGTCCAAGCTAGCAGTATTTCTGGGCATAACCCCATCTCTATTCCTGACTTCTGCTGAGACAGCTAATTGGATCCATGAATAACAGTGGTGCTCTTAGTCCATTTAGGCTGCTATAAAAATACCATAGATAGGGTGGTTTATAAATAACACACATCATTTCTCACAGTTCTGGAGGCTGGGACATCCAAAATCAAAGTGCCAGCAGTTTTAGTGTCTGGTGAAGACCTTTTTCCTGATTAATAATTGCCTGTCTTTTTGCTGTGTTGTCACATGGCAGAAGGGGAAAGGGAACACTCTGGGGTGTCTTTTTTAGGACACCAATCCCATATTAAGGCTCCACCCTCATCACCTACACCTAATCACTTCCCGTTGCAGCAGCCAGAAAGGCCCTACCTCTAGATACCATCGTGTTGGGGATTCAATATATGAATTTGGGGTGACATAAACACTCAGTCTATAGCACACCTGTAATCTCTTTGTCAAATGATTGTTCACCCTTAATGTTCTTTCTAACCATTGTTTTTGTTTTGCTATGTTTTTTGTTTTTGCAATATGGCTGGGCTGAGAATATTCAAAATTACCAAGTTCTGGTTAATTTTTGCTTATCAACTGCATCTTCAATTTACCTCTCTCCTCTCACATTTTACCATAAGCCATAGGAGGAACCAGCTCACTTCAACACCTTGAGTAGAAATATCCTCAGTTAAATATCCAAGTTCATCGCTTACAAATTCTGCTGTCCACAAAACACTGGAAAACAATTTAGCCAAGATGTGTGTCAGTTTATAACAAGAATCATCTTTCCTCTACAATACAATAACATTTTATTTCATTAAGAGGTCTCCTCAGAAATACCTTTAATATCTATTATTTCTATCAGTAGTCCTTTCAAAGCAATCTAGGCATTTTCTAACGATACATCAGAAGACACTACCAACAGAGTTAAAAGACAACCCACATAACATGAGAAAATACTTGCAAATCATATATCTGATAAGGGGTTAATATCCAGAATACATATAGAACTCCTAAAACTCAACAACAAAAACCAATAGCTCAATTTAAAAATGGGTAAATGAATAAACATTTCTCAAAAGAAGTTATGTGATATATCAATAAACAATGAAAAAATGCTCAACACCACTAATCATTAGGGAAGTGTAAGTGAGATACAATCTCAGACCTATTATGATGGCTACTAACAAAAAAACAGAAAACGAAATGTGCTGGAACTTCCCTGGCAGACCAGTTGTTAAGACGACCTGCTGAGTTGCCAAAAGGAAAACGAAGTGTTGATAAGGCTGTGGAGAAGTTGGGACCTGTATCATAGCATGACCCATTACTTCATCTCTTTCTTTTATTTTTTGGCCAAATAATATTACATTGTATAGATATACCACATTTGTTTATCCATTTATCAGTTGATAGAAATCTATGTTTCCACATTGGACCTATTAAAAACAATGCTGCTACGAACATTTGAGTACAACTTTTTTTGTGGAGGTATATTTTCTTTGGGTATACAACTAAGGTATGCTGGTTTATGTGGTAAGCATTATTAATATATATAAGGCTTCCCAAACTTTTTTTCAAAGTAGCTATATTATTTTAGAATCCTACTAACAGTGAGGTTGGTGTAGTGATGTATTATATCTTTTCATTAGGTTATTGTCCATCTGTATATCTTTTTGGAGGAATGTCTATTTCAGTTCTTTGACTGCGTTGTCCTTTTTGTTGTTGAATAGTAGAAATCCTTCATGTATTCTAGATACAAGTCCTTTAATAGGTATGTGATTTTTAAATATTTTCACCATTCAGTGGATTATTTTCATTTTCTTAATGGTTTTCATCAATGCACAAGGTCTTTAATTTTTATGAAGACCATTTTATCAATTTTTTTCTTTTGTCACTTATGCTTTTGGTGTCATTTCTAAGGAATCATTGCCTTACCCCGTTATGGAGATTGATTTCTAAATTTTCTTCCAAGAATTTTATAATTTTGTCTCAAATTTTGTTTTATAATGCAAAATTAATAATTGTATATAATGTGGGGTACAGGTTCAGATTCATTCCTTTGCATGTGAATATTCAGTTGTATAAGTACCATTTGTTGAAAAAACTACTCTTTCCCCATAGGGTGGTCATGAATTCCCCATATAAAATAAGTTTATGATAAATGTATGGGTTTATTTCCCTACTTTTAATTCTGTTACCAATGAGCTAGATAGATGATAGATAGATAGATAGATAGATAGATAGATAGATAGATAGATAGATAATCCTCATATCAGTACCATACTTTTTTTAAATAGACTTTATTTTTTAGAAGTTTTAAGTTCACAGGTAAATTAAACAGATAGTACAGACTATTTACGCTCTCTCCTCTTTACCCCACCTCCGTTGTTTCCCCTATTAATAACATCTTGCATTAATGTGGAATATTGTTACAACTGATGAACCAATATTGATATATTATTAACTAAAGTCCATAGTTTATGGTTTATTCTTTTTTTAAAATATAAATTTATTTATTTGTTGGCTGCATTGGGTCTTTGTTGTTGTGCACGGGCTTTCTCTATTTGCAGTGAGTGGGGGATATTCTTCATTGTGGTGTGCGGGCTTCTCATTGCAGTGGCTTCTCTTGCTGCAGAGCACCAGCTCCAGGCATGTGGGCTTCAGTTTAGTTGTGGCTCAGGGCTTTAGTGCACAGGCTCAGTAGTTGTGGTGCACAGGCTTAGTTGCTCCGGGGCATGTGGGATCTTCCCAGCCCAGGATTGAACCTGTGTCCCCTGCACTGGCAGGCAGATTCTTAACCACTGCGCCACCAGGGAAGCCGGGTACCGTTTCTTGAGTACTGTAGCTTTGTAGTAAGCTTTAAAATTGAGAAGTGTGAGTCTTCCAACTGTGTTCTTAAAGATCGTTTTGACTATTCTGGTCCCTTGCATTTACTTATGAATTTTAGAATCAGATTGTGAATTTCTGCTAACAAACCATTTGGGATTTTGGTAATGACAGTGTTGAATCTGTGTATCAATTTCAGGAGCACTACTATGTTAATAATCCATCAGCATAAGATTATTTAGGTTTTGTTTAGTTTCTTTTTTTTTTATTAATTTTATTTATTTATTATTTTTGGGGGGGTACACCAAGTTCAATCATCTGTTTTTATACACATATCCCTGTATTCCCTCCCTCCCTTGACGCCCCCCCACCCTCCCCGTCCCAGTCCTCTAAGGCATCTTCCATCCTCGAGTTGAACTCCCTTTGTTATACAACAACTTCCCACTGGCTATCTATTTTACAGTTGGTAGTATATATATGTCTGTGCTACTCTCTCGCTTCCTCTCAGCTTCCCCTTCACCCCCCGCCCCCTCCCAAACCTCGAGTTCTCCAGTCCATTCTCTGCACCTGCCTCCTTGTTCTTGTCACTGAGTTCATCAGTACCATTTTTAGATTCCATATATGTGAGTTAGCATACAATATTTGTCTTTCTCTTTCCAGCTTACTTCACTCTGTATGACAGACTGTAGGTCTATCCACCTCATTACATATAGCTCCATCTCATCCGTTTTTATAGCTGAGTAATATTCCATTGTATATATGTGCCACATCTTCTTTATCCATTCATTTGTTGATGGGCATTTAGGTTGCTTCCATGTCCTGTGTTTAGTTTCTTTGAGCAATGTTTTATAGTTTTCTGTGCACAAGTCTTACACTTGTTTTGCTAAATTTATTCTTAAGTATTTTTGATGTTGTTATAAATGGAACTGTTTTTTTAATTTCATGTTATGTTACTTATTGCTACTGTATAGAAATGCGATTGTTTTTATAAATTTATCCTGTAAACTTGCTGAATTTATTTATTACTTCTGATAGTTTGTATGCATTCCTTTAAGATTTTTAAAAATTGAAGTATAGTTTATTTACAGTACTGTGTCAGTTTCAGGTGTGCAGCAAGGTGATTCAGTTTTTTATATATATCTGATATATATATCAGATTATTTTCCATTATAGGTTATTACAAGATATTGAATATAATTCCCTGTGTTACATAGTAAATTCTTGTTGCTTATCTATGTCATATATAGTAGTTGGTATCTGTTAATCTCATACTCTGGATTAATCCCTTCACCCCTTCTCTTTCCCCTTTGGTAAACATAGTTATTTTTCTGTGCCTGTGAGTCTGCTTCTGTTTTGTATATAGATTCATTTGTATTTGTCTTTCTCTGTCTGGCTTACTTCACTTAGAATGACATTCTCTAGGTCCATTGATGTTGCCACAAAATGGCAATATTTCATTCTTTATTATGGCTGAGAAATATTTGCATTTCCCTAATAATTAGTGATGTTGAGCATCTTTTCATGTGCTTGTTGATCATCTGTATGTCTTCTTTGGGAAATGTCTTTTTGGGCCTTCTGCCCATTTTTAGGTTGGGTTTGTTTGTTTTTTCAATATTGAGTTACTTGACCTGTTTGTGTATTTTGGATGTTAACCCCTTATTGGTCACATCATTTGCAAATATTTTCTCCCATTCTGTAGGTTATCTTTTCATTTTGTTGATGATTTTCTTTGCTGTGCAGAAGTTTTTAAGTTTGATTGTCTTGTTTGTTTATTTTTGCTTTTATTTCTTTTGCCTTGGGAAACTGATCCAGGAAAATATTGCTGGGACTTATGTTAGAGAATGTTTGACATATGTTCTCTTGTAGGAGTTTTATGGAGTCACATCTTATATTTAGGTTTTTAAACCATTTTGTTTATTTTTGCATATGGTGTAAAGGAGTGTTCTAATTACAATTGATTTACATGTAGCTGTCCAGCTTTCCCAGTACTACTTGTTGAAGAGACTGTTTTTCCTCCATTGTATATGATTGCATCATTTGTCATAGATTGATTGTAGGTGTGTGGATTTATTTCTGGGGTCTCTAATCTGTTCCATTGATCATATGTCTGCTTTTGTGCCAGTACCAAGCTGTTTTGATTACTGTAGCTTTGTGATATAGATTGAAGTCTGGAAGGGTTATGCCTCCAGCTTTGTTCTTTTTCCTCAGGATTGCTTTGGCAATTCTGGGTCTTTTGTGATCCCATGTAAACTATGATTATTTATTCTATGGTGTAGCCACTGTGGAAAACAGTAGGGATGTTTCTTCAAAAACTAAAAATAGAACTACCATATGACTCAGCAATTCTATTCTTGGGTATGTATCCAAAAAACCCAGAAGCATTAATTCAAAAAGATACATGTACCTCAGTAGTTCATATAAGCATTATTTACAGTTGCCAAGCCATGGAAACAAAACCTAAGTGCCCATCAACAGATGTGTGGATAGAGAAGATGTAGCATATATATACAATGGAATACTACTCAGCCACAGAAAAAACAAAATTTTGCCATTTGCAGCAACATTCATGGACTTGGAGGACATTATGCTAAGTGAAATAAGTCAGATACAGAAAGGTAAATACTTTATGATATTGCTTCTATGTAGAATCTAAAAAATATGACAAACTAGTAAATATAACATAAAAGACTCAGACTTACAGATATAGAGAACAAATAGTGGTCACCAATCATGGCATAGAGGCAATATAGTGTTAGGGGAATGAGAGATACAAACTTTGGGGTATAAGATAGTCTCAGGGATGTATTTTACAACACAGAGACTATAGTCAATATTTTGTAGTAACTGTAAATGAAAGTAACCTTTAAAAATTGTATTAAAAAGATTATTTTTTCTAGTGCTGTGAAAAATGTCATGGGTATTTTGATAGTGGCTGCATTAAATCTGTACATTGCTTTGAGTAGTATGGCCATTTTCACCTGTAGGGTGGTAACAGCCATAGAGCAAAGAGGAGGCTCCGCCCCTCATCCAGCACATTCTCCGGATACCACAACACCAGTCCCACCCTCTATTAAGGAGATAATGGCCAATACACTCTGAGGAAAGATGTGGCTGGCATGCATACCAAAACCAGGCCTCACACCAAATATATTGGACTCACACACTCTACACAGCGGTGTTCCCACATAAAACTCCTCCAAGACCACAGTAGATAAATGTTTTTCCTAAATTCATAGAGAAAGTTTTGTAAAATGAAAATGCAGATGAACTACTCTCAATTAAAAGCACAAGAGAAATTCCCTGAAAGAAGAAATGATAAAAGAGACCTCACCAGTCTACTAGACCCCATGTTCAAAAAGGAGTTAATAAAAATGCTAGGGAAGTTTAAAAATGTTGTCTATAGAAATGCAGATCACTGTAACGAGGAACTAGAAACTATAAAGATGAGCCAATCAAAATTAGTCAAATTGCTGAGATAAAAGCCAATCTAGAAGCAATGAATAGCAGACTAAATGGCACAAAAGAATGAAAAGGTGATCTGGAAGATAGAATGATGGAAATCACCCTATCAGAATAGCAGCCAGAAAGACAAATTATAAAAAAAGAAAGCAACATGTGAGATCTATGGGATAATATAAAGTGTGCCAACGCATGCATAATAGGGGTTCCAGAAGAAGAGAAAGGCGGATCAAAATGTATTTGAAGAAGTTATGCCTGAAAACCTCTCAACCTGAAGAATAAAACAGATATCCATGTATATGAAGCACAGAGGGTCCCAAACAAGATGAACCCAAGCAGACCTACAGCAAGATGTATCATAATCAAAATGGCAAAACTTAAAGAGAGGATTCTAAAGACAGTAAGAGAATCCGTTACAAGGGAACCCCATAAAGTTATCTGCTGATTTCTCTGTAGAAAATTTGCAGGCTAGAAGTGAGTGATATGGTATATTCAAAGGCCTGAAAGGGAAAAATGTACAACCCAGCAAGTGTATTTTAGAATAGAAGCAGAGATAAAGAATTTCTCAGGTAAGCAAAAACTAAAATAATTCAGCAATACTAAACCTAACCTAAAAGAAATGTTGAAAGGTCTACCTAAAAGAAATGTTGAAATGTCTACTCTAAATAGAAAAGAAGCAAGAATCTACAGAAATGGGAAAATCAGAATAGTAAAGAGAAATATGTAAAAGGATTGAAGTTTACTTAAATAAGGCAGTATGTAGAGTAGAAAACAAAAACTTTTGTAAAAGTGATTATAACTACAATGAAGAGCAAAAGGATAAGCATGAAAATGTGAAATAGGACATCAAAATCACAAAATGTGGGGGGCAGGGAGTATAAAATGTGGACCTTTTAAAATGTGTTTGAACTTGTACGAATATCAGTTTAAAGCAAGTAGATATAGTTATGGGTCAACATACTTGAAATCTAGGGTAACCACAAAGCAAAAACATGCAATAGATTCACAAAAACCAAATAGAAAGGAACTCAAGCATACTGCAAAAGAAAACCATTAAATCACAAAAGGAAAAAAAAAGAACCACAAAAACAACTGGAAACACAGGGTTTAAAATGGCAATAAGTACACACCTATCAATAATTACTTTAAATGTCAATGAAGTATACGCGCTGATCAAAACAAGTAGAGTGGCAGATTGGATTTTAAAAAAAAGATCAGTAAAACCAAAAACTGGTTTTCTTGAAAGAATAAACAAAGTCAACAAACCTCTGCTGGCTCACCAAGAAGAAAAGAGAAAGGATCCAAATAAATAAAGTAAGAAATGACAAACATGAAATAACAACTGATTGCTTAAGATTTTAAATAAAAATCATTTATTTATGAGCTAAGATAGTTCTGCTTCTTCCTATCCAACTTGGATGCCTTTTTTCCCCTCTTTTTATTGCCTAATTGCCTCAGCTATAACCTCTGGTATAATGTACAATAGAAACAACAATAGTGGACATCCCTGATAAAGGACATTTCTTTCTTCTGATTTTAGTGGGGGGTGGTGGGTGGAATGTTAACCATAAAGTTTTCAAAGATGTGTTTTTACCAAGGCTGAAAAGTTTCCTTCTATTCCTAGTTTGTTGAACATTTTTATAAGCATTTTATGAAAGGGTATTGAATTTTGTCAAATTCTTTCTCTGTGTCTATGGAGATAATCTTGTGATTTTTATCTTTCATTGTATTGATAGTATATATAACATTGGATTTTAGATGTTAGTCTCAAATTCCTGGCATAACTCCCACATGGTCATGTTGTTTAAACCTTTATTTTGTGTTCTGGATTTCTTTTGCTAGTGTTTGTGTAGATTTTTCATCTATATTCCTAACAGATGTTGCTTTGTATTTTTCTTTTCTTGTGAAATCTTTGTTTGACTTTGTTATCAGGGTAAGATTGTCCTCATGGAATAATTTGGGAACTTTCAACTCTTCCATTTGATTGTAATTCTTCAGAAACACTTATTTTTAGTGCTTAAGTCGATTGGATCCGGGGTTTCCTTTGTAAGAGTTTTCTAAACTACTAAGTCAATCACCTTACTTGTTATAGGTCAGATTTTCTATTTCTTTATGAGTCAGTTTTGGTAGTTTGTGTCTTTCTAGGAAGATGGCATGCAGTGCATGGTATTTCCTTTTCATATTTCCTTATTACTAGAGATATCCCTTCTTTTATTCCTGATTTTAGTAACTTGAATCTTCTGTTTTTCTCCATAAGTTTTTTTTAAATTTATTTATTTATTTTATTTATTTATTGGCTGTGTGGGGTCTTTGTTGCTGCACACGGGCTTTCTCTAGCTGCTGACAGTGGGAGCTACTCTTCATTGTGGTATGCAGGCTCCTCTTTGTAGTGGCTTCTCTTGTTGCAGAGCACAGGCTCTAGGCACATGGGCTTCAATAGTTGTGGCACATGGGATGAATAGTTGTGGTGCACGGGCTCAGTTGCTCCGTGGCATGTGGAATCTTCCCAGAGCAGGGCTCGAACCCATGTCCCCTGCATTGGCAGGCAGATTTTTAACCACTGTGCCACCTAGGAAGTCCTCTCCATAAGTTTTGACAAGAGTTTGAATGGGATTGATGTTAATTCTCCTGTGTATGTTTGGCATAACTCACCAGTGAATCTATCTGCTTTTTTTCTTTGGAAGGTTTTTGATAACTGATTCAATCTCTTATTATAGGTCTATTGAAATTTTCTATTTCTTTCTGTGTCAGTTTTGGTAATTTATGTGTTTCTAGGAATTTGTCCATTTCATCTAATGATCTAATTTGTTGGTTTGTTATTATTCATAGTATTCTTTTACAATCTTTTAAATTTCTTTAAGGTTGTTAGAAATGTCTCCACTTTTATCTGTAACTTCAACTATTTGCCTCTTGCTTCTTTTTTTCTTATTCAGTCTAGGTAAAATTTTGTCAATTTTCTTGTTATTTCCAAAGAATCACTTTTGGTTTAATTGATTCTCTTTTGTTTTTCCATTTTATATTTCATTTATATCTATTATATAATCTTTATTATTTTCTTCTTCCATTGGCTTTGGGGTAGTTTGCTCCTTTTTTATCTAGTTCTTTAAGGTGTAAAGTTAGGTTGTTGATTTGAGATTTTTATTTTCAATAGAGGCTTTTTCAGATAAAAAATTCCCTCTGAACAATGCTTTTACTTTATCACATAAATTTTGGTATGTTTCTTTCATTTTTATTTATCTCAAACTATTTTCTAATCTCCATAGTAATTTCCTTATCCCATTTGTTGTTATGAGTGTGTTTAACTTCCACACAATCCTGAATTTTCCAGTTTTCCCTGTTATTGATGTCTAGGTTCATTTCCATTGTGTTTAGAGAAGATGTTTTGTATGATTTTAATTTTTAAAACTTTATTGAGAATTGTTTTATATACTAATATGGTCTAATCATTATAATGTTTCATGTGCAGTTGAGAAGCATGTACTGATATTGGATGGAGGTTACTGTATATGTCTGTTAAGTCTAGTTGGTTATAATATTCTTCAAGTTTTCTGTTTCCTCACTGATCTTCTGTCTAGATGTTCTATCAATATTTGGAAGTGGTGCATTGAAATGAAACTATCTATGTCTCCCTTCAATTCTGTCAATATTTTTTCACATGTTTTGGAGCTCCATTGTTTGGTACATGAATGTTTATATTTTTTCTTGATGAATAATCCTTTTATTAATATACAGTGTACCTCTATCTCCTGTAATAGTTTTTAATTTAAAGTCTATTTTGATAGTAGACACCCAACTCTCTTTTGGCTGTTATTTGCATGGAATATTTTTTTTTCATTCTTCCACTTTCAACATATTTATCTACAGGTTGAAAGTGAATCTGTTGAAAGTAGCATATAGTTGGATTTTTTTAATTGGATCTGCCAATATCTGTCATTTAATTCTGATTTTAATTTATTTAAATTTAAAGTGGTGGGGGATGGATAGATTGGGAATTTGGGATTGACATGCACACACTGCTATATTTAAAATAGATAACCAACAAGGACCTACTGTATAGCACAGAGAACTCTGCACAATACTCTGTAATAAATGAGAGAAGAATTTGAAAAAGAATAGATACATGTATATGTATAACTGAATCACTGTGCTGTACACCTGAAACTAGCTCAACATTGTTAATCAACTATACTCCAAAAAATATATAATGAAAAAAAATTAAAAACATAAAAAATTAAAATAAATTTGAAGTGATTATTGACAATTAAGGACTTCTGTAATTATACTATTTTTTCTGTATGTTTTATACCCTTTTTCTTCCTCAGTTCTTTCCAATGATGTCTTCTTTTGTATTTGACTGATTTTGTATGTGTGGTGTAGAATTTTAATTCTCTCTTCATTTCCTTTCCTGAATATTTTTTAGTTATTTTTCTAGTGGTTACTGTGGGGATTACAAGTAACATACTAAATTTTTAAAAATATACTTTAAATTGATACCAACTTAGCTTAAAGGATACATTAGTGCTTTGCTTATTCAGCTCTATTCCCCTCCTACCCCCCCTTTTTTTTGCCATACCACACAGCATGTGGGATCTCAGTTCCCCAACCAGGGATCGAACTCATGCCTCCTGCAGTGGAAGCATGAAGTCTTAACCACTGGACCACCAGGAAAGTTCCTTTATCCCCTCTTTTATGTTATTGTCACAAATTACATCTTTTAACATAGATTTATAATTAATGTTTTATGCATTTGTTTTTGAAATCACATTGAGTATGAAAAGAGGATTTACAAACTAGAAAAGCAGTACTAGCTTTTATATTTATAAATGTAATTACCCTTATCAGTTATCTTTATTTCTTTGAAAGGATTTGAGTTACCACCCATTGTCCTTTCATTTTATCGTGAAGGACTCCCTTTAGTGTTTTGTTTGTTTGTTTTTGTTTCTGTAGGATGAGTAGGCTATGGACAAACTCCTTAGCTTTTGTTTTTTTTGAGAATATCTTAATTTTTCCTTTATCTCTGAAGGATAGTCTTACTGGTTATAGATTTCTTGGTTGTCAGATTTTTATTTTCAGCATGTTAAATATATAATTCTACTACTTTCTTACTTGTTTCTGATAGGATATTAGCTGTTAATTTTGTTGATGATCCCTTTACATGATGAGTTGCTTCTCTCTTCCTTCCTGCTTTTACGATACTTTCTTTGACTTTGTTTTTCAACAGTTTGATTAAATGTTCCTTGTGTGAATCTGTTTACATTTATCTTACTTGGAATTTGTTGAGGTTCTTGGATGTGTAGACTCATGTATTTTATCATAATTTGTAAGCTTTTTCTTTCTTTCCTCAAACTTATTTTGAAGTAGAGGAAAACTACTTTTTTCCTCTCTTCTTCTGAGACTTCCATAGTATGTATGTTCATACACTTGATGTTGCCCCCAGGTCCCTTAGTCTCCGTTCATTTTTCTTTATTCTCTTTTATTTCTGCTTCTCTGAATGCATAATTTTAATCGCTCTATATTCAAGTTCTCAGATTCTTTCTTCTGCCTGTTTGAATCTACTGTTGAATTCCTGTAGAGAATTTTTCATTTTAGCTATTGTATTTTTTAGCTCCAGAATTTCTGTTTGGTTCCTTTTTATAATTTCTTTCTCTTCCTTGATACTCCCATAGATTGTTCTCCTGATTTCCTTTAGTTGTCCATTGTTTTAGCACATTTATTTAATTAAAGTCTTCATGTTAAGTTCAATGTCTAGGCTTCCTATGCCATGGTTTATGTCAATTTCTTTTTTTCCTTTGAATAAACCATACTTTCCTGTTTCTTTGAACAGGTTGTAAAAATTTTTTTGCTGATAACTAGACATATTGAATATTGTAATGTGGTAAATCTGGAAACCAGATTCTCCCCCTGCCCAGGGAGTTTTATTGTTGGTTGATGAGGACCAAAATTATTGGGTTTTTAGTGTCTTTTCAAATTATTTTTAAAAGATTGTATTCCTTGTCATGTATGGTTACTGACATTTCTATTTCCCTACCTATGTGATCAACCAATGACCTGAAAGAGATTTCCTTAAATACTAGACCCAGAGGGAAAATAAAAGAAAATTGTTTCATCACTTTAAATTCTTTAGACACCTGGAAATCACTTCTGACTAAGGAGTTTGAAATGACCACCATCTGTGCTCTTTCTTCAGTGAACTGCCAGTCAGATCAAAATATACAAACTTGATTTTTGGAGGATAAAGTCCTTACTGCCCCCCTGGAGTTGAGAAACCCCACCAAGATAAGTACCACTATTCCCATGGCTGAGTGCTGCTGGGCTGGGACTGGGGCATGATAACTACTATGTCATGCATAGAAATTTGCCATTATTTACTAGCCTCTTTCTTCTACAAGTACTACACTGCTCATTGCAAGTTTTCAACTGGACTCCAGAGTTCCGAAATAGTTGATTTTGACAGTTTTTGTCATCTCTGGAATTATTTTGCTGGCTAGATGGATTCCTGAAGCTTCTTTCTGCACACTTACCATGATATGATCCTTTGTTTTCTACACCTCCATGTCTTTATTCTTCTCTGTTTCTCTGTTATTGACTTCTCTGAACAGAAAGGACCCATGTTAATTTCTAGTCTACCAGTTTAGTTCTTGTATATTTTGAGTCCTTTTCAGTTATTTTCTAACTGATCATCACACTGTATGTTATAATTAACATTTTAACTTAATTTTAGTTTATATTAGTACCAACTTAATTTCAATTGTATACAAACATTTTGCTTCAGTATAGATTTATTATCTCCCCATGCGTTTGTGCTATTTTCATATATATTACATTTATAAGACCATCAATTTTAAGTCCATCAACACAACTTTATAAGTATTGCTTTATGTAGTTATCTTTTGAATCAAATAGAAGAGTTGCAAAGCAAAATATATTTATACTGTGTTTTATATTTACTTATGTATTTACCTTTAGCAGCCCTCTTTATTTCTTTGTGTGCATTTGAGTTACTTTCTAGTGTCCTTTCATTTTGTCCTGGAGGTTTTCTTTCAGCATTTATTATAGGTTTGGCCTGCTAGTGCCATATTATCAGCTCATGCTCGTACTGCAACATCTTACTTTCACCTTCATTTTTGAAGGATATTTTTTCTGGACATAGAGTTCTTGGTTGACAGTCTTTTTCTTTCAGCACTTTAAAAATATCATCGGATTGCCTGATGGACTTCATGGTATCTGATGGGAAGTCAGCAGGTAATCTAAGTGAGGATTCCTCATATAATGCCATTTTTCCTACTGCTTTCAAGCTTTTTTGAAAAAAAAAAAAAAAAAAAAAAAAAACCTCCGCTTTTTGACAGTTTGACTTTGATGTATCCTAGGTGTGAATCTCTTTTCCTTTATCACATTTGAAGTTCATTGAGCTTCTTGGATATGTAGATTAATCTTTCCCTTTAAATTTGGGATGTATTTGGTGTACAATGTTATATAAGTTAGAGGTATACAATATAGTGATTAATAAGTTTTAAAAGTTATGCGACTTCCCTGGTGGTGCAGTGGTTAAGAATCTGCCTGCCAATGCAGGGGACACAGATTTGATCCCTGGTCTGGGAAGATTGCACATGTTGAGGAGTAACTAAGCCCATGCACCACAACTACTGAGCCTGCATTCTAGAGCCCGAGAGCCATAATTACTGAGCCTGTGAGCTGTAACTACTGAACCCTGTGTGCCTAGAGCCCATGCTCTGCCACAACGGAAGCCACCACAATGAGAAGTCCCCACTCGCCACAGCTAGAGAAAGCCTGTGTGCAGCAATGAAAACCCAATGCAGCCAAAAATAAATAAATACATAAAAAAATTATACTTATGAAAAATAAATAAAATTAAGTTATACTCCATTTATAGTTATTATAAATTATTTGTTATATTCCCTGTATGCACAATATATCCTTATAGCTTATTTTATACCTAATAGTTTTTACACCCCTATACCTATATCACCCCTCCACCCTTCCCTTTCCCCGCTGATAATAACTACTTTGCTCTCTATATCTGTGAGTCTGCTTCTTTTCAGTTTTATTCATAGTTTGTTGTATTTTTTAGATTCTACATATAAGTGATAACATACAGCATCTGTATTTCTCTTTCACTTAGCATGATGCCAAATCTATCCATGTTGCTGCAAATGGCAAAATTTCATTCTTTTTTATTGCCTGAGTAGTATTCCTGTATGTATGTGTGTATGTATATATATACATATACATGTATGTATGTATTTACTCATCTGTTGATGGAAACTTAGGTTGCTTCCATACTCTGGCTAATGTAATTAGTGTTGCTATGAACATTGTGGTGCAGGTATCTTTTTGGATTAGTGTTTTTGGTCTTTTTTTTTTTTTTGGATATATACCCAGGAGTGGAATTGCTGGGTGATATGGTCGTTTGTTGTTTTTTTTTTTTGAGAAACTCCCATACTGTTTTCCACAGTGTCTGGACCAATTTACAGTCCTATCAACAGTGTACAAGGGTTTCCTTTTCTTCACATTCTCAACAACATTCGTTGTTTATGTTCATTTTGATAGCCATTCTGACAGGCGTGAGGCAATAGCTCATTGCTGTTTTAATTTGCATTTCCCTAATGACTTACAATATTGAATATCCTTTCATGTGCCTGTTGGCATCTGCATTCCCTATTTGGAAAAATGTCTATTCAGTTCTGTGATTTTTTGATTAGGTTGCTTATTTTTGTGATGTTGAGTTGTATGAGCTCATTTTTTTTAAGCACTTTATTGGAATATAATTTCTTTATACTCTTGTACCAGCTTTAGAGGTACAACAAAGTGAATCAGCTGTACGTATACATATATCCCCATATCCCTGCCCTCCCGTGACTCCTGCCTATTCTCCCTGTCCTGGCGCTCTAAGGAATCAAACATCATCGAGCTGATCTCCCTTTGTTATACAGCAACTTCCCACCAGCTATTTTACACTTGGTAGTGTATATATGTCTATACTACTCTCTCACTTCGTCCCAGCTTCCCCTTTGCCCCCGGACCCCCCAACCCCGTGTCCCCCAGTCCATTCTCTGCATCTGCATCCTTATTCTCACCCTGTCACTGGGTTCATCAGTACTATATATATATATATATATATTTTAGATTCCATATATATGAGTTAGCATACAATATTTGTTTTTCTCTTTCTGGCTTATTTCACTCTGTATGACAGACTCTAGGTCTATCCACCTCATTACATATGCCTCCAATTCATTCCTTTTTATGGCGGAGTAATATTCCATTGTATATATATGCCACATTTTCTTTATTCATTTATTTGTTGATGGGCATTTAGGTTGCTTCTATGTCCTGGCTATTGTAAATAGTGCTGCAGTGAACATTATGGTACATGTTTCTTTTTGGATTATGGTTTTCTCTAGGTATATGCCCAGTAGTGGGATTACTGGAGCATATGATAGTTCCATTTTTAGATTTTTAAGGAACCTCCAAACTGTTTTCCGTAGTGGCTGTACCAACTTACATTCCCACCAACAGTGCAGGAGAGTTCCCTTTTCTCCACACCCTCTCCAACATTTCTTGTTTCCAGATTTTGTGATGAAGGCCATTCTGACTAGTGTGAGGTGATACCTCATTGTGGCTTTGACTTACATTTCTCTAATGATCAGTGATGTGGAGCATCTTTTCATGTGTTTGTTGGCCATCTGTATGTCTTCTTTGGAGAAATGTCTGTTTAGGTCTTCTGCCCATTTGTGGATTGGGTTATTTGCTTTTTTGGCATTAAGCTGCATGAGCTGCTCGTATAATTCAGAGATTAATCCTTTGTCCGTTGTTTCATTGGCAACTATTTTTTCCCATTCCGAGGGTTGCCTTCTTGTCTTGTTTATGGTTTCTTTCGCTGTGCAAAAGCTTGTAAGTTTCATGAGGTCCCATTTGTTTATTCTTGATTTTATTTCCATTATTTTAGGAGGTGGGTCAAAAAGGATCTTGCTTTGATGGATGTCATAGAATGTTCTGCCTATGTTTTCCTCTAGGAGTTTTATAGTGTCTGGCCTTACATTTAGGTCTTTAATCCATTTTGAATTTATTTTTGTGTATGGTGTTAAGAAGTGTTCTAATTTCATTCTTTTACATGTAGCTGTCCAATTTTCCCAGCACCACTTATTGAAGAGGCTGTCTTTTCTCCATTGTATATTTGTGCCTCCTTTGTCAAAGATAAGGTGCCCATATGTGCTTGGGTTTACCTCTGAGTTCTCTATTCTGTTCCATGGATCTTCCTTTCTATTTTTGTGCCAGTACCATGCTGTCTTGATCACTGTGGTCTTGTAGTATAGTTTGAAGTCAGGAAGTCTAATTCCACCCACTCCGTTTTTCCTTCTCAAGATTGCTTTGGCTATTCGGGGTCTTTTGCGTTTCCATACAAATCGTAAGATTTCTTGTTCTAGCTCTGCGAAAAATGCTGTTGGTAATTTGATAGGTATTGCGTTGAATCTGTAAATTGTTTTGGGTAGTACAGCCATTTTCACAATGTTGATTCTTCCAATCCAGGACCATGGTATGTCCCTCCATCTGTTTGTATCATTTTTGATTTCTTTCATCAGTGTCATAGTTTTATGCATACAGGTCTTTTGCCTCCTTAGGCGGTTTATTCCTAGGTATTTTATTCTTTTTGTTGCATTAGTAAACGGGAGAGTTTCCTTAATTTCTCTTTCTGCTCTTCCGTTGTTAGTGTATAGGAATGCAAGAGATTTCTGCACATTATTTTGTATTCTGCTACTTTACTGAATTCATTGATTAGTGCTAGCAGTTTTCTGGTAGAGTCTTTAGGGTTTTCTATGTATAATATCATGTCACCTGCAAAGAGGGACAATTTTACTTCTTCTTTTCCAATTTAGATTCCTTTTATTTCATTTTCTTTGATTGCTGTGGCTAAAAGCTAAAACTTCCAAAACTAGGTTACATAGTAATGGTGAGAATGGACACCCTTGTCATGTTCCTGTTCTTAGAGGGAATTCTTTCAGTTTTTCACCATTTAGAATGATGATGGCTTTTGGTTTCTCATATATGGCTTTTATTATGTTGAGGTAATTTCCTTCTATGCCCATTTTCTGGAGAGCTTTTATCATAAATGGATGTTGAATTTTGTCAAAAGCTTTTTCAGTGTCTATTGAGATGATCATATGGTTTTATCCTTCAATTTGTTGATATGATGTATCATGTTGATTGATTTGCATATATTGAAGAATCCTTGCATCCCAGGGATAAACCCCACTTGATCGTGGTGTATGATTTTTTTAATGTGCTGTTGGAGTCTGTTAGCTAGTATTTTGTTGAGGATTTTTGCATCTATATTCATCAGTGATATTGGTCTGTAATTTTCTTTTTTTGTGACATCTTTGCCTGGTTTTGCTATCAGGGTGATGGTGGCCTCGTAGAATGAGTTTGGGAGTGTTCCTCCTTCTGCAATATTTTGGAAGAGTTTGCGAAGGATGGGTGTTAGCTCTTCTTGACATGTTTGATGGAATTTGCCTGTGAAGCCATCTGGCCCTGGGCTTTTGTGTGTTGGGAGATTTTTAATCACAGTCTCCATTTCTGTACTTGTGATTGGTCAGTTCATATTTTCTATTTCTTTCTGGTTCAGTCTTGGAAGATTGTATTTTTCTAAGAATGTATCCATTTCTTCCAGGTTATCCAATTTATTGGTATATAGTTGCTTGTAGTAGTCTCTCATAATCTTTTGCATTTCTGTGGAGTCAGTCATTACTTCTCCTTTTTCATTTCTACTTCTGTTGATTTGCTTCTTCTCCCTTTTTTTCCTGATGAGTCTGGCTAACGATTTATCAATTTTGTTTACCTTCTCAAAGAACAAGCTTTTAGTTTCATTGATCTTTGCTGTTGTTTCCTTCATTTGTTTTTCATTTATTTCTGGTCTGATCTTTATGATTTCTTTCCTTCTGCTCACTCTGGGGTTCTTTTGTTCTTCTTTCTTAATTGTTTTAGGTGTAAGGTTAGGTTGTTTGTTTGAAATTTTTCTTGTTTCTTGAGGTAGGATTGTATGGTTATAAACTTCCCTCTTAGAACTGCTTTTGCTGTGTCCCATAGGCTTTGGATTGTTGTGTTTTCATTGTCATTGGTTTCTAGGTATTTTTTGATTTCCTCTTTGATTTCTTCAGTGATTTCTTGCTTGTTTAGTAGCGGATTGTTTAGCCTCCATGTGTTTGTATTTTCTACAGTTTCTTCCTTGTAATTGATATCTAGTCTCATGGCATTGTGGTCAGAGAAGATGCTTGATATGATTTCTATTTTCTTGAATGTACTGAGGCTTGATTTGTGACCCAAGATGTGATCTATCCTGGAGCATGTTCTGTGTGCACTTGAGAAGAAAGTGTATTCTGTCATTTTTGAATGGAATGTCCTATAAATATCAATTAAGTTGAGATGGTCTAATGTGTCATTTAAAAGCTTGTGTGTCTTTATTTTCTGTTTGGATGATCTGTCTGTTGATGTAAGTGCAGTGTTAAAGTCTCCTACTATTATTGTATTCCTGTTGATTTCCCCTTTTATGGCTGTTAGCATTTACCTTATGTATGGAGGTTCATAGATATTTACCACTGTGATATGTTCTTCTTGAATGGATCCCTTGATCATTATGTAGTGTCCTTCCTTGTCTCTTGTAATCATCTTTAAAGTCTAATTTGTCTGATATGAGTATTGCTACTCCAGCTTTCTTTTGACTTCCATTTGCATGGAATATCTTTTTCCATCCCTTTACTTTCAGTCTATATGTGTCCCTTGGTCCGAAGTGGGTTTCTTGTAGGCAGCATATAGAAGGGTCTTGTTTTTGTATCCATGCAGCCAGTCTGTGTCTTTCAGTTGGAGCATTTAATCCATTTAAATTTAAGGTGATTATTGACATGTGTCCTCTTATTACCATTTTCTTAATTGTTTTGGGTTTGTTTTTGTAGGTGATTTCCTTCTTTCGAGTTTCCTACTTAGAAAAGTTCCTTTAGCAATTGTTGTAAGGCTTGTGGTGCTGAATTCTCTTAACTTTTGCTTGTCTGTAAAGCTTTTGATTTCTATGTCCAATCTGAATGAGATTCTTGCTTGCTAGAGCATTCTTGGCTGTAGGTTTTTCTCTTTCAGTATGTCCTGCCATTCCCTTCTGGCCTGCAGAGTTTCTGTAGAAAGATCAGCTGTTATCCTTATGGGTTTTCCCTTATATGTTATTTGTTGCTTTTCTCTTGCTGCTTTTAATATTTTTTCTTTGTGTTTAATTTTCATTAGTTCGATTAATATGTGCCTTGGTGTATTTCTCCTTGGGTTTATTCTGTATGGGACTCTCTGTGCTTCTTGGACTTGATTAATTATTTCCTTTCTCCCAGGTTGGGGAAATTTTCCACTATAACCTCTTCAAATATTTTTTCAGACCTTTTCTTTTTTCTTCTTCTGGGATGCCTGTGATTCGAATGTTAGTGCCCTTCATGTTGTCACCAAGGTCTCTGCAACTTTCTTCCATTCTTTTTATTCTTTTTCCTCTTTTCTGCTCTGTGCCAGTTATTCCCCCATTCTATCTTCCAACTCACTTATTTGTTCTTCTGCCTCAGTTATTCTGCTGTTTATACCATCTAGAGTATTTTTAATTTCAGTTATTTTGTTGTCCATTGCTGTTTGTTTGTTCTTTAGTTCTTCTGAGTCCTTATTAACTGTTTCTTGTATTTTCTGTATTTTGTTATTGAGATTTTGGATCATCTTCACTATCATTACTCTGAATTCTTTTTCAGGCATTTTTCCTATTTCCTCTTCATTTATTTGGTCTTGTGGGTTTTTTTCCTGCTCCTTTGCCTGCATGGTGTTTCTTTGTTTTCTCATTTTGTGGAATTTATAGGATTTGCTGTCTCCTTTCCCTATGCTGCCTAGTAGTAATTCCTCTGGTTTCTGCCCTCTACCCACTGTGGTAGGGTTTGCCCAGTTTCTTGAGTAGGCTTCCTGGTGGGAGTGTTTGGTGTCTGGTTTCTGGTGTGTAGCTCTCTGTCTTTTCTCTCTGATGAGCAGGGCTGTGTCAGGTGGTGTGTTTTAGGGTATCTGTGAGGTTATTATGGCTTTAGGTAGTCTGTGTGCTGATGGGTGGGTTTGTGTTCTTGTCTTGTTTGTAGTTTGGTGTGAGGTGTCCAGCACTGGCAGTTGCAGGCAGTCAGACGAAGCCGAGTCTTAGACTCTGATACTGGGCTCTATGAGAGTTCTCTGCAGTTAATCTTCCCTGTGTCTGAGGACTCCCTAGTAGTCTAGCATCCTGGATTCGGTGCCCCCTCCCCAGAGCCTTCTACTTGACTTCTGATGGAGTAGTCCAGACTTCAGAGGTTGCTTGTCCCAGTTATGTCAGTATCTTTGCAGTCCTTTCTGGTGTCTGAGGTCATTTGCTGGTATTCAGCTGTTTCTCTGTGGTAATTATTGTATCTTTTGGTGTATTCCTGATACATCTGTGTAGAGGGATGCATTCCATATCCTTCTACTTTGCCACCATCTTTCTTCTCTCTCTCCTGTTTTTTTTTTGTGAGTTTCAGTGGTGGCCTGATGTGGGGAAGGGAGGCTGCAAAGGGTGGACAGACCTGGAGGAAGGGCTGTCATCAGAGGGAGGTATCCTGGGGTTTGCTGAGCTGCTGTGCCGGAGTGGAGCAGAGGGACATATGGGGCACAGGAGGAAGTTTGCTGGTGGCTATGACCCTGCCTGCAGCGATGGTGGTCCCACCATCCCTCGTTCTCTGCCTCCAACCTTGTAGCCTCTGCGACTGCCGCTGGCCTGTTTTTATACATTTAATATTAATCCCCTATTAGTCATATCATTTGCAAATATTTTCTCTATTTCAGTAGGTTGTCTTTTCCTTTTTTTGTCAGTGGTTATCTCTTCTGTGTAAAAGATTTTAAGTTTAATTAGGTTCGATTTGTTTATTTTTGCTTTTATGTACTTTGCTTTAAGAGATGGATCCAAAAAAAATATTGCTGCAATTTATATCAAAGTGTTCTGCCTATGTTTTCTTCTAGGAGATTTACAGTATCCAGTCTTATATTTAGGCCTTTACTCCATTTTTGTATATGAAGTTAGAGAATGTTCTAATTTTATTCTTTTTATATGTAGCTGTCCAATTTTCCATCTACCATTTATTGAAGAAACTGTATTTTCTCCATTGTTTATTCTTGCCTTCTTTGTTGTAGATTAATTAACCATAGATACATGGGTTTATTTCTGGGCTTTCTCTCCTACTCCATTGATATATATTTCTGTGCTGGTACCATACTGTTTTGATGACTGTAGCTTCGTAGTATTGTCTGAAGTCAGATAGCCTAATTCTTCCAGCTCCGCTTTTCTTTCTCAAGATTGCTTTGGCTATTTAGGGTCTTTTGTGTTTCCATACAAATTAAAAAAATTTGTTCCAGTTCTGTGAAAAATGACATTGGTAATTTGATACGGTTTGTATTGAATTTGCAGATTGCCTTACATAGTATGGTAATTTTAACAATATTGATTCTTCCAATTCAGGAACATGATCTATCTTTTCATCATTTTGTGTTGTCTTCAGTTTCTTTCATCTTTTTTTTTTAATTGGAGTATTATTGCTTTACACTATTGTGCCAGTTTCTGCAGTACAGCAAAGTGAATCAGCTATAATTATACATATATCCCCATATCTCCTCCTTCTTGAGTCTCCCTCCCACCCTCCCTATCCCACCCCTCTAGGTCATCACCAGTCATCAAGTTGTTCTCCCTGTGCTATACAGCATCTTGCCACTAGCTATCTATTTTACATTTGGTAGTGTATATATGTTAATGTTACTCTCATTTCGTCCCAGCTTCTCCTTCTCACCTCCCACCCTGTGTCCTCAAATTCATTCTCTACATCTGCATCTTTATTTTTGCCCTGCCATTGGGTTCATCAGTACCATTTTTTTAGATTCCATATATATGCATTAGCATACAGTATGAAGATGTGGCACATATATACAATGAAATATTACTCAGCCATAAAAAGGCATGAAACTGAGTTATTTGTAGTAAGGTGGATGGACCTAGAGTCTGTCATATAGAGTGAAGTAAGCCAGAAAGAGAAAAACAAATATTATCGGTGTTTTATAGTTTTCCCAGTACAGATCTTTTGCCTCCTTAAGTAGGTTTATTCCTAGGTATTTTATTCTTTTTGATGTGATGGTAACTGGGGTTGTTTCCTTATCTTTCTGATAGTTGATTGTTAGTGTATAGATATACAACAGATTTCTATATATAAATTTTGTATTCCTGCAACTTTACTGGATTCATTGATGAGCTCTAGTAGTTTTCTAGTGGCATCTTTAGGATATTCTGTGCATAGTATCATGTCATCTGCAAACAGTGAGAGTTTTCCTTTTTTCTTTCCAATTTGGATTCCTTTTATTTCTTTCTTTTTCTATGATTTCTTTATTTCTATGGCTAGAACTTCCAAAACTATGTTGAATAAAATTGCCTTTTCCTGATCTTAGAGGAAATGCCTTTTAGTTTTTCACTATTGAGTATGTTAGCTGTGGGTTTTTCATATACGGCCTTTATTATGTTGAGGTATGTTCTCTCCATGCCCACTTTCTGGACAGTTTTTAATCATAAATGGATGTTGACTTTTATCAAAAGCTTTTTCTGCATCTATTGAGATGATCATGTGGTTTTTATTCTTCAGTTTTTTAATGTGGTGTATCACATTGATTGATTTGTGGATATTGAAAAAAATCTTGCCTCTTTTGGATAAATCCCACTTGATCATGATGTATGATCCTTTTAACGTATTGTTGGAATTGGTTTGCTAGTATTCTGTTGAGGATTTTTGTATCTATGTTCATCAGTGATATTGGCGTATAATTTTCTTCTTGAGTGATAGCTTTGTCTGGCTTTCGTATCAGTGTGATGCTGCCCTCATAGCATGAGTTTGGAAATGTTCCTTCCTCTGTAATTTTTTTAATAGTTTGAGAAGCCCATCACTGGTGCTTACTTTTTCCTCAAATTGTTGTAATTGCGAATCCTGAAAGCAGGTATTGAGAAGGTACAAAACCAAGCGTTACTTTCTGTGGACTCATGGTAGTAAAATGAAAAATATGGCAGTAATTGGTCCCAGGAAGGAGTTAAGACTGGCAAAAAATGCCAACTTTCAAAGTTGGGACTCTGAAAAGAATGAGACTGAAGTACATATAGAATTTCTCTCATAGAGTTGGAAGCCAAGTTTCAGATTGTTTTATTCCTTAAATAAAACAAGGTACTCTGGATTTTCTAGCTCCCCTAGTCTCTCTTTCTAATAGGGTCATGTGTGAATTGTGTCTAGAGGAAGATTACATCCCCCATTGTCTTAAATTGTACGAGGGTGAGTCAAAAATTATCGAGTGTGGATAATCTTTGACTCACCCTTGTATCTACAGTTTTTCACATTAAATATCATGACATAACATCTGACAATCAGATGAGTATTTGGGCAAAAAAAAGCTTGACTAAACACCAGGAAAATATTTCAGGCCACCAAGAAATATGAATAATATATGGACTTTATATAACTAAAATTAAATTACAAGATAGAGATATTTGGCAACTAAGTTGTAGATAAAAAGAGTATAAGTAATAGATTAGTCAGAAGAAAATATTAAATTTGAGTCACAGAGAAACAAAAAATGGATACTAGAGGATGAGCCATAAGAAATACAATGGGTTAAGTGAAAAAGACTGTGACCGGAGTGAATGATAGTGGGAAGAGAATGGGGCTGAATAGAACTTGAACAAATACCAGCTAAAAATGTTACAAGACTGAAGAAAGATATCAATCTGGAAATTTTAAGAAGTGTTATAAACACAAAGCAAGATAAATGAAAAGCAAACATACATAGGTACATCATAGTAAAACTGCTAAAAGTCAATTACAAGGAGAAAAATCTTCAAAACACCCAAAGAAAAGACACATTATTTTTAAAAGTGAAACCTAACATTTACAAGTGACTTTATAACAAAAATAATGGAAATCAGAATGCTATGGAATAATGTATTCAAAGAGCTAAAATAATGTAAGTGCCAACCTAAACCTCTGTATCAAGTGAAAGTATCTATCAAAATGAAATAAAAACAAAACATTTTTGGACCCAAGTATGCCAAGAACTTTTGCCATTAGGCCTACACTAAAGAATACTTTAAAGAAGGTTCTTCAGGCAAAAGGTAAAGGATTCCAGGGACAATATTAGAAATTAAAGAATAAACAGAAACAGAATGGATAAATAAATATGTAAGTATAAATTAATGTTGATTGTTTAAAATCATCATCATTATTTCCTGGGTCTAAAATATATGTAGAAATAAAACATATGAAACAATACACACAAATCAGGAGAGGGATAAATGGAATAAAAATATTTTAAGTTCCTTTAATTGTCCACAAAATGTTTACAAGATTTTGATGTTAATAACTCAAAGAGTGTGTGCTGGAATCTCTATGGATGCCCTGAGACATTAGTATGAGAATTCACAACTAAGAATTAATAAAAGGGAAAATGGAATAATTAAAGCCTTTAAGCCAAAAGAGGACAAGAGGACTGAAAAACTAATAGTACAGGTGAAATAAATAGAGAATATATTTATAGGTCATAGATTTAAACCCAAATTATCAATAATTATAATAAATATAAACAATAAATTCTCTAATTAAAAGGCAAGCACTGCTACAACTCAATAATAGAAAAGTAAATAATGTGATAAAATTGGTCAAGGAACTTTCTGTTTTTTATTTTTATTGAGATATAATTGACATAGATTCTTTCCTCAGTGTCCATGGGAGATTTGTTTCAGGATCCCCACAGACACTGAAACCTGCAGATACTCAAATTCCTTATATAAAATGGTATAGTATTTGCATATAACCTATGCACATCCTCCTGGATACTTTACATCATCTCTAGATTACTTATAAAACCTAATACAATGTAAATACTGTATAAATAGTTGTAAATACAGTGTAGTATAAATACTATGTAAATAGCTGCTGGGCATGTGGCAAATATAAGCTTTGTTTTGGGGAACTACCTGGAATATTTTTAAAAATATTTTTGAGCCACAGTTGATTGAATCTGCACATGAACCTGTGGGCTAACTATAACATTGTGTAAGTTTAAAGTTCACAGTGTGTTGATTTTCTACATTTATATATTGCAATACATTTATCATCTTAGCATTAGCTAATACCTATATCACATCACATAATTATTATCTCTTTATTATGTTGGGAACATCTAAGATCTAGTCTCTTAGGAACTTTGAAGTTTATAATACAGTATTGTTGACTGTAATCACTATGTTGTGTACTAGATCTCCAGAGCTTATTTATCTAGTAGTTTCAAGTTTATACCCTTAGAAAAACATCTCTCCAACTCTCCCACACCTCAGCCCCTGGTAATCACCATTCTATTCTCTTTTTACAAAATCACGTTTTTAAGATTTCACATATGAGAGGTATCATTCAGTGTTTGTCTTTCTGTCTCACTTATCTCACTTAGCATAATGCACTCAAGGTCTATCCATGTTGTTGCAAATGGCAGGAGTTTTTTCTTTCTGGTGGCTTAATAATATTTCATTGTGTACAAATACCACATCTTCTTCATCCATTCATCCACTGAGGGACACTTAGGTTATTTCCATATCTTAGCTATTGCAAATAACCTGCAATGAACATGGAGTACAGATGTCTTTTTGAGATACTGATTGTATTTCCTCTAGTTATATAACCAGAAGTGGTTTTCTAGATCATATGCTAGTTCTATTTTAAATTTTTTGAGGAACCTCCATGCTGTTTTCCAGAGTGGTTGTACCAATTTACATTCCTATCAATAGTGCACTACGGTTCCCTTCTGTATACATCCTCACCAACACTGGTTATTTCTTATCTTCTAAATGACAGCCATTCTAACAAATGTGAGATAATATTTCATTGTGGTTTTGATTTAGATTTCCCTGATGATTAATCACATGGATCATCTTTTCATGTTCCTTTTGGCCATTTGTGTGTTTTCTTTGGGAAAATGTCTGTTGAGTTACTCTTCCCATTTTATGGAATTGTATATATTTTTTATATATTTTGGATATTAATTCCTTATTTGAAGATGGTTTGAAAATATTTTTCTCCCATTCCATATGTTGGCTTTTCATTTGTCAGTTATTTCCTTTGCTGTGCAGAAAATTTTTGTTCTATGTAGTCTTGCTTGTGTATTTTTGCACATGTTGAATGTGCTTTTGGTGTCATATCCAAAAAGTCATTGCTAAGATCAATGTCAAGGAGTTTCTTCCCTATATTTTCTTCTGTGATTTCCGGTCTCAGGTCTTATGTTTATATCTTTAATCCATTTTGAGTTAATTTTAGTGAGTGGTGTAAGACAGGAGTCCAATTTCATTTTTTTTTTTCTTTTTGCATGTGATTACTCTTTTTAACCAGCATTTGTTGAAGAGGCTGTTTTTCCCCATTGAATGTTCTTGGATCCACTGTAAAATATTAATTAACCATATATGCAGGGTTTTATTTCTGGGCTTTCTATTCTCTTCAATTGGTTTGTGTGTCTATATGTATGCGAGTGCCATGCTATTTTGATTGCTCTAGCTTTGTAGTTTAGTTTGAAACCAGGAAGCTTGATGCCTCTGGCTTTGTTCTTTTTTCTCAGGATTGCTTTGGATCTCTGAGGCCTTTTGTGGCTCCATACAATTTTTAGGATTTTTTTCTATTTCTGTGAAAATTGCCGTTAGAATTTTGATAAGGATTACATGGAATTTATAGATGTATTGGGGTTAGTATGAACATTTTAACAATATTAGTTCTTCAGATCCATGAACAAAGTATATTTTTTATCTGTCTTCCTCAATTTCTTTCATCAAAGTCTTAGAGTTTTCATTGTACTGAGTGTTTATTTTATTGGTTAAGTTTATTCCCAAGTATTTTATTGTTTTTTATGCTATTGTGAATGGGACAGTTTTATTTCACTTTCAGGTATTCTGTTGTTAGTGTATAGAAACACAAATTATTTTTCTATATTGATTTTCTATCCTGCAACTTTTCTGAATTTGTCAATTAGTTTTAAGAGCTTTTTGTTTAGTCTTTAAGATTTTCTATATATAAGATCATATAATCTGCAAAATAATGCCAATTTTACTTCTTCCTTTCCAATTTGGATGCATTTTATTTCTCTGTCTTTCCTAATTGCTCTAGCTAGGACTTACAGTACTATGTTGAATTAGAGTGGTGAGATTAGGTACCCTTGTCTTGTTCCTGAAAGGGAAAAGGCTCTCATTCTTTCATCATTGAGTTTGATGTTGGCTGTGACATTGCTTTTATTTTGTGGAGGTATGTTCTTTTTATGTCCAATTAGTTGAAGTTTCTTTCATGGCATGATGTTGTATTTTGTCAGATGCTTTTTCTGCATCTATTGAGATGATCAGATGATTTTATTTTTAGTATTATTAATGTGGTTTATCACATTTATTAATTTGTGTGTGTTTAACCATCCTTGCATCCCAGGAATAAATCCCACTTGATTATGGTGTATGATCCATTTAATGTGTTCTTGAATTCAGTTTGCTAATATTTTGTTCTGAATTTTTGCATCTGGTGTGTGTTGTTGGTATAGTGGTGAGCATAGTTGCCTTCCAGAATTTTTGCACCTATATTCACCAGGGATACTGGCCGGTAGTATTCTTTTCTTGTAGTGCCCTTATATGGCTTTAGTATTAGGGTAAGGCTGGCCTTGTAAAATGAGTTTGGAAATATAACCTCATCTTTGATTCTTTGGAAGAATTTAAGAAATATTGCTATTAATTCTCCTTTAATTATTTTGTAGAATTCATTGAAGTCATTTTGTTCTGGGCTTTGGGCTTTGACTACTGATTCAATCTCTGTTATAATTTGTTTGTGTTTAGATTGTCTATTTCTTCATGATTTAGTTTTGGTAGGTTGTATGTTCTAGGACTTTATCCATTTCTTTGAGATTATGCATGTTTTGGCATATTTTTTATACTAGTCTCATGATTCTTTTTATCTGTGTCATCAGTTACATTGTCTCTTCTTTCATTTTCAATTTTATGTATTTGAATCTTCTCTCTTTTTTTCATAGTTAGTCTAGCTAAGGGTCCCTCTTAGTTTTGTTGGCATTTTTCTATTGTATTATTACTTTCTATTTCTTTTATTTTTTGCTCTAATCTTTGTCATTTTTTTCCTTCTGTTAACTTTGGGTTTGGTTTATTCCTATTTTTCTAGTTCTTAAAATGTAAAGTTGGGTTATTTATTTGATATCTTTCTTTCTTTTTAATGTATGCACTTATTTCTTTGAATTATCCCCTGAGTTCTGCCTCTGCTGCATTCTCTCCAGGAAGTCCAACAATGCTGGTTGCTGGTTACCTCAGTGGCAAAAGGTGATGGTGGTCTGTGGAGCAGACTACTGGGATCCACACTAATGAACACTTCAGGGTTCTCTTCTGTGAAAGTTACAGGTAGATGGTGTTGTCTGGGGGGCTATTGAGGTCCTCAGAAGCAAAGGATGCCAGGATGCTCTACAGAGAAGGCCAGTGGGGAACATGATGGCACCTACCACATACCCAATATTGATATCCCTACTCTTCTTCTCTGTTCCTAGCCATTGCCAGATATTTCAACTAAGATAATCTCCCAGTGATTCTTGCTGTGTGGTTGACCATTTTTTGCTTTACTGTGTTGCTGCAAGATCTTAATTGTACTCTTGTGCTTTCCCAGGGATATTTCATTTGTGGATAACCATTTAATTGTTCAGAGTTGTGAAGGGATGAAGATTGGTATCTCCTACCCTGCCATCTAGCTGACATCATTCGTGTCATCATACTTGACAGTGAAAAGCTGAAAACTTTTCATCTAAGATCAGAAACAAGACAAGGGTATCCCATCTTACCACTTCTATTCAACACAGTGTTGGAAGTTCTGGCCAGAGCAATTAGGCCAGAAAAAGAAATAAATCAAAATTGGAAAGGGAGAAGTAAAATTATGTCTGTTTGCAGATGATATCTTATATGTAGAAAATTCTAAAGACTCTAAAGTCTCTGAAAAAGACAAAACTGACAAAAAAAATTAAGTAAAGCTACAGAATACAAAATCAACATACAAAAAAGAATTGTGATTTTATACACTAACAATGAACTATCTGAAACAGAACTTAATCTCATTTACAACAGCAAAAACAATAAAATACTTAGGAACAAATTTAACAAAGAAGGTGAAAAGCTTGTACAATGAAAAAAGAGACTGGGGCTTCCCTGATGACACAGTGGTTAAGAATCCACCTGCCAATGCAGGGGACACAGTTTTGATCCCTGGGCCAGGAAGATCCCACATGCCATGGAGCAACTAAACCTGTGCACCACAACTACTCAGCCTGTGCTCTAGAGCCCACAGGACACAACTACTGAGCTCTCATGCCACAACTATTGAAGCCCAAGTGCCTAGAGCCCATGCTCCACAACAAAAGAAGCCACCGCAATGAGAAACCCATGTACCACAACAAAGAGTAGCCCCACTCACCACAACTAGAGAAAGCCTGTGCACAGCAATGAAGACCCAATACAGCCAAAAAAAATAAAATAAATAAAAAATAAAATAAATCTTAAAAAAAAGATTGATTAATGAAATTGAAGAAAACACAAGTAAATGAAATGCTATTGCATGTTCATGGATTGGAAGAATTAATATTGTTAAAATATCAATTATATTCAAAGTTATGTAGAAATTCAATGCAATTTCTATCAAAATTCCTTTCATAGAAATAATAAAGCAATCCTAAAGTTCGTATGCAATCACAGAAGACCCCCCCCCCCCCGCAAAGACCTAAAACAATTTTGAGGAAGAATAACAAATCTGGAGGCATTACACTTCCTTATTTCAAATTATACTACAAAGTTACAGTATCAAAAAAGTATGGTACTGGCATTAAAAACAGACACATAGACCAATAAAACAGACTAGAGAGCCCAGAAATGAACCTACATGTATACAGTCTACTAATCTTTGACAAGAATGTCACAAACAAACAATGGGGAAAAGATAGTCTCTTTAATAAATGGTGTTGGGAAACCTGGCTATCCACATGCAAAAGAATGGTACTGAATTCCTATCTAATATTAAAAATATATTTTTTAAAAACTCATACAATTTAATAGCAAAAAATCTGATTAAAAAATAGGCAAATGACCCAAATACACATTTTCTAAATAAGATGTACAAATGACCAACAGGTACGTAAAAAGGAACTGAGCATGTCTAAATGTCAAAGAAATCTAAATCAAAACCACAATGAAATATTTCACAGCTGTTAAAATGGCTACTCTCAAGAAGATAAAAACTAGAGTTGGTAAGGATGTGGAGAAAGGAGAATCTATGTACACTGTTGATAGGAATGTAAATTGGTATAGCCACTATGGAAAACAATATGGAGATTCATCAACAAATTGAAAAGAGAACTACCATATGAGCTAGCAATCCTCGTTTCTGGGTATATACATGAAGGTGACAAAATCAATATCTCAAGAGATATTTACACTCCTATATTTATGGCAACATTATTCACAATACCCAAGATATAGAAACAAATGTCTATTGACAGATGAATGGATAAAGATATATATAGATAGATAGATAGATCTCTCTGTGTGTCTATGTGTGTGTGTATACACACACGGATGAATGGGTAAAGATATACATATACATTTATAAATGGATATATATATATATCTGTATATATATATACACACGCACGTGCATGTGTACATATGTGCAATGAAATATTCAACAGAGAAAAACGAGGAGGAGGAGGCAGAGGAGGAGGACAAATTCTTGCCCTTTGCAACATGATGAACCTGGTAGGCTTTATGCTGACTGAATTAAGTCAGAAAGAGAAAGGTAAATACTGTATCTTATCACTTCTATGTGAATATTTTTTAAAATGTCAAACTTACAGATGCAAAGAGTAGAATGGTGGTTGCCAGGAAGTGGGGAATGGGAGGAAATGGGTAGATTTTGACCAAGGGGTGCAATCTTTAAGTTATAGGATGAATAAGTTCTCAAGATATAATTTACAGCATGATGACTGTAGTTAATAATACTGCATTGTATACTTAAAAATTTGCTGAGAGTAGATAGATCTTAAGTGTTCTCAGCAACAACAAAAAAAGGTAACTGTGTGAGGTATTGGATGTTTTAACTTGATTGTGGTTATAGTTTCACAATGAATATATATATGGAATCATCACATTGTACACTGTAAAAATATATAATTTCATTTCTCAATAAAGGTGAGAAATATTTATATTTTTATATATAATTTTCTCACCAAAACAAATACCATATGCAAATGCATATATATGGAATCTAAAAAAATGTTACTGATGAACCCAGTGACAGGGCAAGAATAAAAATGGAGAGATGTAGAGAATGGACTTGAGAACATAGAGAAGGGGGAAGGGGAAGCTGGGATGAAGTGAGTGAGTAGCATTGACATATATACACTACCAAATGTAAAATAGATGGCTAGTGGGAAGCTGCTGCATAACACAGGGAGATCAATTCAATGACTGGTAATGACCTAGAGGGGTGAAATAGGGACGGTGGGAGGGAGGCTCAAGAGGGAGGGGATATGGGGATATATGTATAAATACAGGTGATTCACTTTGTTGTAGAAACGGGCACAACAGTGTAACACAATTATACTCCAATAAAGATGTGAAAAATAAAGGTCTAAAATCAATAATGTAAGCTTCTTCTGTAGGAAACTAGAAAGAGAATAAGAATTTAAATTGATTGTAAACAGAAGAAAATAAATAATAAAAATTAGAGCAGAAATCAGTGACATCAAAAATTCAAGAATTCAACAGAGAAAAATCAATGAAATCAAAAGTTAGTTCTTTGAAAGGGTCAATAAAATCTCCTTCCCCTCCTCCTCATGTCCTCAAGTATGTTCTCTACATCTGCGTCTTTATTCTTCCTCTGCCACTGAGTTCAACAGTACCATTTTTTTAGATTCCATATATATGCATTAGCATACGATATTTGTTTTTCTCTTTCTGACTTTCTTCACTCTGTATGACAGACTCTAAGTCCATCCACCTCACTACAAATAACTCAATTTCATTCCATTTTATGGCTGAGTAATATTCCACTGTATATATGTGCCACATCTTCCTTACCCATTCATCTGTTGATGAACATTTAGGTTGCTTCCATGTCCTGGCTATTGTAAATTGTGCTGCAATGAACACTCTGGTACATGTAACTTTTTGAATTATGGTTTTGTGTGAGTGTATGCCCAGTAGTGTGATTGCTGGGTCATATGGTAGTTCTATTTTTAGTTTTTTAAGGAATCTCCATACTGTTTTCATAGTAGCTATATCAAGTTACATTCCCACTAACAGTGCAGGAGGGTTCCATTTCTCCACAGCCTGTCCAGCATTTATTGTTCCTAGGTTATTTGATGATGACCATTCTCATTGGTGTGAGGTGATACCTCATTGTGCTTTTGATTTGCATTTCTCTCATGATTAGTGATGTTGAGCATCTTTTCATGTGTTTGCTGGCCATCTGTATGTAATCTTTGGAGAAATGTCTATTTAGGTCTTCTGACCATTTTTGGATGGGGTTGTTTTTGTTTGTTTTTATTCAGCTGCATCAGCTACTTGTATATGTTGGAGATTAATCCTTTGTTGGTTGCTTCATTTGCAAATATTTTCTCCCATTCTGAGGGTTGTCTTTTCATCTTGTTTATGGTTTCTTTCAGTGTGCAAAAGCTTTTAAGTTTCATTAGGTCCCATTTGTTTATTCTTGATTTTATTTCCACTATTCTAGGAGGTGGATCAAAAAGGACCTTGCTGTCATTTATGTTGTAGAGCGTTCTGCCTATGTTTTCCTCTAAGAGTTTTATAGTGTCTGGCCTTACATTTAGGTCTTTGATCCATTTTGAGTTTATTTTTGTGAGTGTATTATGGTGTTAGGGAGTGTTGTAGTTGCATTCTTTTACAGGTAGCTGTCCAGTTTTCCGAGCACCACTTGTTGAAGAGGCTGTCTTTTCTCCATTTTATACTCTTGCCTCCTGTGTCAAAGATAAGATGACTATGTGTGTGTGTGTTTATCTCTGGGCTTTCTATCCCTTTCCATTGATCTATATTTCTATTTTTGTGGAAGCACCATACTCTCTTGATGACTATAGCTTTGTAGTATAGTCTGAAGTCAGGGAGACTGATTCCTCCAGCTCCATTTTTCCTTCTCAAGATTGCTTTGGCTATTTGGGATCTTTTGTGTTTCCATATAAATTGTATTTTTTGTTCTAGTTCTGTGAAGAATGCCATTGGTAATTTAATAGGGATTGCATTGAATCTGTAGATTGTTTTGGATAGTATAGTCATTTCACTATGTTGATTATTCCAATCCAAGAACATGGTATATCTCTTCATGTGTTTGTATCTTCTTTGATTTCTTTCATCAGTGTCTTGTAGTGTTCTACATACAAGTCTTTTGCTTCCTTAGGTAGGCTTATTCATAGGTATTTTATTCTCTTTGTTGCAATGGTAGATGGGAGTGTTTCCTTAATTTCTCTTTCTGATTTTTCATTGTTAGTGTGTAGGAATGGGAGAGAGTTCTGTGCATTAATTTTGTATCCTGCTACTTTACCAAATTCTTTGATGAGCTCTAGTAATTTTCAGGTAGCATCTTTAGGATTTTCTATATATAGTATCATGTCACTGGCAAACAGTGACAGTTTTACTTCTTTTCCAATTTGGATTCCTTTTATTTCTTTTTCTTCTCTGACTGCTGTGGCTAAAACTTCCAAAACTATGTTGAATAATACTGTTGAGAGTGAGCACCCTTGTCTTGTTTCTGATCTTAGAGGAAATGCTTTCAGTTTTTCACCATTGAGGATGATGTTGGCTGTGGGTTTGTTTGAGATGGCCTTTATTATCTTGAGGTAGGTTCCCTCTATGCCGATTTTCTGGAGAGTTTTTCTCATAAATGGATGCTGAATTTTGTCAAAAGCTTTTTCTGCATCTATTGAGATTATCATATGTTTTTTATCTTTCAATTTGCTAATATGGTGTATCACATTGATTTGTGGGTATTGAAGAATCCTTGGATTCCTGGGATAAACCCCACTTGCTAGTGGTGTATGATCCTTTTAATGTGCTGTTGGATTCTGTTTGCTAGTATTTTGTTCAGCATTTTTGTATCTATGTTCAGTAATATTGGCCTGTAATTTTCTTTTTTTGTGACATCTTTGTCTGGCTTTGTTAGCAGGGTGATTGTGGCCTCATAGAATGAATTTGGGAGTGTTCCTCCCTCTGCTATATATTTTGGAAGAATTTCAGTATAGGTGTTAGTTGTTCTCTAAATGTTTGATTGAATTCACCTGTGAAGCCATCTGGCCCTCACCTTTTGTTTGTTGGAAGATTTTTAATCAGTTTCAATTTCAGTGCTTGTGATTGATCTGTTCATATTTTCTATTTCTCCCTGGCTCAGTCTTGGAATGTTGTACTTTTCTATGAATTTGTCTATTTCTTCCAGGTCGTCCATTTTTTTGGCATATAGTTGCTTGTAGTAGTCTCATGATACTTTGTATTTCTGCCATGTCAGTTGTTACTTCTTTTTCATTGCTGATTCTGTATGTTTGAGTCTTCTCTCTTTTTCCTAATGAGTCTGGCTAATGGTTTATCAATTTTGTTTATCTTCTCAAAGAACCAGCTTTTAGTTTTATTGATGTTTGCTCTTGTTTCCTTTATTTCTTTTTAATTTATTTCTAGTCTGATCTTTATGATTTCTTTCTTTCTCTAACTTGGGGGTTTTTGTTCTTCTTTGTGTAATCGCTTTAGATGTTGGGTTAGGTTGTCTATATGAGATTTTTCTTGTTTCTTGAGGTAGGATTGTATTGCTATAAACTTCCCTCTTAGAACTGCTTTTGCTGCATCCCATAGGTTTTGGGTCATCCTGTTTTCATTGCCATTTGTTTCTAGGTATTTTTTGATCCTTTTTGATCTCTTCAGTGATTTCTTGCTTATTTAGTAGTGTATTGTTTAGCCACCATGTGTTTGTATTTTTACAGTTTTTTTTCCCTGTAATTGATATCTAGTCTCATAGCATTGTGGTCAGAGAAGATGCTTCATAGGATTTCAATTTTCCTAAATTTATTGAGGCTTGATTTGTGACCCCAGATATGATCTATTCTGGAGAATGTTCCATGTGCACCTTAGAAGAAAATGTATTCTGTTGTTTTTTGGATGGAATGACCTATAAATATTGATTAAGTCCATCTGGTCTAATGCGTCATTTATGCTTGTGTTTCTTTATTTGCTTTCTGTTTGGATGATCTGTCCATTGGTGTAAGTGGGGTGTTGAAGTCCATTACTGTTATTGTGTTACTGTCAATTTCCCCTTTTATGGCTGTTAGCATTTGCCTTATGTATTGAGGTGCTCCTATGTTGGATGCATAAATATTTACAATTTTTATATCTTCTTAGATTGAGGCCTTTATCATTATGTAGTGTCCTTTTCTTTTGTAATGGTCTTTATTTTAAAGTCTATTTTGTCTGATATGAGTATTGCTACCCCAGCTTTCTTTTGATTTCCATTTGCATGGAATATTTTTTCCATCCCCTCATTTTCAGTTTATATTTGTCCCTAGTTCTGAAGTGTGTCTCTTGTAGACAGCATGTGTTTGGATTTGCTTTTTGTATCCATTCAGCCAGTCTTTGTCTTTTGGTTGTAGAATTTTATCCACTCACATTTAAGGTAACTATCAATATGTATGTTCCTATTACCATTTTCACGATTGTTTTGGATTTGTTTTTGTAGGTCTTTTCCTTCTCTTGTGTTTCCTGCCTAGAGAAGTTCCTTTAGCATTTGTTGTAAAGCTGGTCTGGTGATGCTGAGTTCTCTTAGTGTTTGCTTGTCTGCTTTTGATTTCTCCAAGTCTGAATGAGATCCTTGCTGGGTAGAGGAATCTTGGTTGTAGGCTTTTCCCTTTCATCACTTTAAATATTTCCTGCCACTCCCTTCTGACCTGCAGAGCTTCTGCTGAATGATCAGCTGTTAGCCTTATGGGGATTCCCTTGTATGTTATTTGTTGCTTTTCCCTTGCTGCTTTTAATATTTTTCCTTTGTATTTAATTTTTGATATTTTGATTAATATGTGTCTTGATGTGTTTCTCCTAGGGTTTATCCTATATGGGACTCTCAGTGCTTCCTGGACTTGATTGACTATTTCTTTTCCCATGTTAGGGGAGTTTTCAAGTATAATCTCTTCAAATATTTTCTCAGATCTTTTCTTCTATTCTTCCTCTGGGACCCCTATAATTCAAAAATTGGTGCATTTAATGTTGTCCTAGAGGTCTCTGAGACTGTCCTCAATTCTTTTCATTCTTTATTCTGCTCTGTATCAGTTATTTCCATTATTCTATCTTCCAGATCACTTATCCATTCTTATGTCTCAGTTATTCTACCATTGATTCTTTCTAAAGTATTTTAAATTTCAGTTATTGTGTTGTTCATCACTGTTTGTTTGCTCTTTAGTTCTTCCAGCTCCTTGTTAAACATTTATTGTATTTTCTCCATCTGTGCCTTCGTACTATTTCTGAGATCTTGGATTATCTTTATTATCATTACTCTGAATTCCTTTTCAGGTAGACTACCTATCTCTTTTTCATTTGTTTGATCTTGTGGGTTTTTACCTTGTTTCTTCATCTGCTGCATCTTTTTCTGTCTTCTCATTTTGTTTAACTTACTGTGGTTTGGGGTCTTCTTTCCTCAGGCTGCAGGGTTGTAGTTCTTCTTAGTTCTGTTGTCTGTCCCCAGTGGGAAGCATCGTCCAGTGGCTTGTGTAGGATTTCTGGTGGTGGGGACTGGTACCTGTGTTCTGGTGGGTGGAGCTGGATATTGTCTTTCTGATGTGCAGGGGCTGGGTATTGTCTTTCTGATGTGCACGTCTAGTGATGTGTTTGGGGATGTCTGTAAGCTTAGTGTGACTATAGGCAGTCTGTCTGCTAATGGGTGGGATTGTGTTCCTGTCTTGCTAGCTGTTTGGCTTGATGTGTCCAGCACTGGAGCTTGCTGGCTATTGGGTGGAGAGAAATCTTAGTGTTGACATAGAGACCTCTGGGAGAGCTCTTGCTGATTAATATTGCATGGGATCAGGAGTTCGCTGGTGGTTCAACATCCTGGACTCAGCTCTCCCATCTCAGAGGCCCAGGTTCAACCTCTGGCCAGGGCACCAAGATCCTGCAAGCTGTAAGTCCTCCAGTACTTCTAGGTAGGTCTCTGCACCTGCTTTGGGCACTGCAATGTCAGCTCAGACTCTGATCTGGCCTTACTCCTGTGTGTACATGCCCCCAAAGTCCACAGTTGACCCCAAAGTCCATAGCCTCAATTGTAGGAGCACCCATCTATTAAGGTAATCCACATATGCAGGATCTACCAAGCTGGTTGTGTATTTAATCTGCTCCTCCTGTGGCTGTATGGAGAAGTTTCTTTCTCTTCTTCGGTCCCACAGTTCCTGGGGTTCAGTTTTGGCTTTGGTCCCACCTCTGCATGTGGGCCACTCTCAGGCTCGGTTTCTGCCCAGACAAGAGGGGGTGAAAGCAATGGCTGATCAGGGCTCACTTGTTCACTCAGGCCCAGGGGAAGGAGGGATAGAGCAGTCCAATTGAAATGTGCAGGAGTGCCTGCAGCAGCAGAGGTCAGTGTGAGCCTGAGGTGCACCATGTGTTCTTCTGGGGAAGCTGGTCCTGGAACATGGGACCCTTGGCAGTGGTGGGCTGCAGCAGCTGTTGGGAGGGTGTGGACAGTGACTTGCCTTGCATGCAGGACCCTTGGTGGCTACAGCAGCATGCTCTGTGTTCTGATGTAACAGCCATAGCTCACAGTGGTGCTCACATAGGCATTGCCCTGCAGTCTATGAGCACATGGCACAGGAAGCTTCTATGGTGGGCTGCCTCTCAAGCACCCTGAAACAAAGGTTTTCTGCCTCTCTGTCAGGCCCAGGCTTTTCCCCACACTCCCTCCTGGCTAGCTGTGGCACATTAGCTTCCCTAGGTTGTCCTCACAGAGCCAAACCCAGTCCTATCCCTAGGGTCTGACCTCTGAAGCCCAAACCTCAGTGCCCAGCCCCCACTGGTCCCAGAGGGAGAGCAGACAAGCATCTTAGGCTGGGAAGTGCTGGTCAGCACCTATCCTCCATGCTGGATCTCTCCACTCTGCCCTCGACGCACCTGTTGCTGCCCTTTCCTCTGGGGGCTCTGAAGCTCCCCACCCCAGTCCGTGCCAGTGAGGGGCTTCCTATTGTATGGAAACTTTTCCCCCTTCACAGCTCCCTCCCAGAGGGGAAGCTCTCCTCCAGATTCCTTTGTCTCTTCTCTCTCTTTTATTTATTGTTTTTTACTTTTTTCTTTTGGTCTACCCAGTCACATGAGGATTTTCTTGCCTTTTTGGAAGTCTGAGATCCCCTGCCAGTGTTCAATAGGTGTTCTGTAGGAACTGTTCCATACGTAGATGCATTTTTGATGTTTTTGTGAGGAGGAAAGTGATCTCAACGTCTTACTCCTCTGCCATCTTCCCATCTCTCCTGATTTTAGATCTTTATTAATATATGCACTTAAAGCTATCAATTTCCTTGTATGAACTGCTGCTATAGACTTAATGTTTATCCTCTCCCCAATCCTGAAAAATTCATAGGTTAAAAGTTATTCCCAATGTGATGGTAGCTAAGGGTGGGGCATTTGGGAGTTGAATATGGTTCAGGGGCACAGCCTTATAAATGGGCTTAGTACCTTTATAGATGAGACCCCACAGAGCTCTGTTTCCTCTTCTGCCATGTGAGCACACAGCAAAAAACAGCCATCTGTGAGCCTAGGATTGGGCCCTCAAAAGACAGTGAATCTGCTAATGCCTTTATCTTGGATTTCCTAGTCTCTAGAACTATGAGAAATAAATGTTTGTTGTTTATAAGCCACTTAATCTGTGGTATTTTGTTATAGCAGCTTAAATGGAGTAAGACAACTGCTTTTACTGAATTCCACAATTTTTGATAAATTGTATTTTCATTTAGTTTAAAATTTTTTTAACTTTTTTTGAAATTTCTTCTTTCACCCATGTGTTATTTAGAAGTGTGTTATTTAATCTCCATTTATTTTGGGATTTTTTTAGCTATCTTCCTGTCAATTGATTTATAGTTTAATTTTATTATTGTTTGAGAGCATACATTGTATAATTTATATTGTAATTTTTTCAAGGTTTATTTTATGTCTAAGAAGAATGTTCCATGTGAGCTTGAGAAGAATGAGTATTCTGCCTCTGTTTGATTACTAGTCTATTGATGTCAATTATATCCAGTTGGTTGATGGTGCTGTTGAGTTCAACTGTGTCCATACTGATTTTCTGCCTGTTGCATCTGTCCATTTATGATATTCAGGTGTTGAGATCTTCAGCTATATTAGTGGATTCATTCATTTCTCCTTGCCATTCTGTTACTTTTTGCCTCACATATTGCACTGTTGCTGGGCATGTATATATTAAGGATTGTTATATCTTCTTGGAGAATTGACTCCTCTATCATTATGTAATGCTGCTCTTTATAGCTGATGATTTTCCTTGTTGTGAAATCTGCTCTGAGATTAATAAAACTATTCCAGCTTTCTTTTGATTAGTGTTATCATGGTATATCTTCCTCCTTCTCTTATTTTTCATCTATATGTGTCCTTATGTTTAAACAGGGTTTCTCATAGATAACATGTAGGTCTTGATTTTTATATTTACTCTGATGTCAAAAATCCAGAAACAGCAAAAGTAAAACTACTAAATCACTAAATTAGTAATTAGTAAGAGTTTATTGTGCATATAGAAACATTTCACGAACTGAGAACTCATAAATTGACAGTAGAGTGAGGTTTACAGGAATATTGTTAGAAGACAGCTTGTATTGTGAAAATGCAGATGATGTTTATTCTTTTTTTTTAAGAACTTTGATTGAGATACAGTTAACAGACAATGAACAGCGTATATTTAGAGTGTACAATTTGGTATCCCAATCTCCCAATTCATTCCCCCCCCCCCCACCAAGTCTCCCTGCTTTCCCCACTTGGTGTCCATAAGTTTGTTCTCTACATCTGTGTCTCTATTTCAGCCTTGCGTTTCCTCTTTCATAATTGTTAGCATTTACCTTGTGTATTGAGGTGCTCCTATATTGGGTGCATATATATTTATAATTGTTATCAACTCTTCTTGGATTGATCCCCTGATCTTTATGTAATGTCCTTTCTTGTCTCTTGTAACATTTTTTATTTTAAAGTCTATTTTATCTGATGTGACCATTGCGACTCCAGCTTTCTTTTGATTTTCATTTGCATGGAATATCTTTTTCCATCCCCTCACTTTCCATCTGTATGTGTCCCTAGGTCTGAAGTGGGTCTCTTGTAGACAGCATATATATGGATCTTGTTTTTGTATCCATTCAGCCAGTCTGTGTCTTTTGGTTGGTGCATTTAGTCCATTTACATTCAAGGTAATTATTGATATGTATGTTCCTATTACCATTTTCTTAATTGTTTTGTGTTTGTTTTTGTAGGTCCTTTTCTTCTCTTATGTTTCCTGCTTAGAGAAGTTCCTTTAGCATTTGTTGTAGGACTGGTTTGGTGGTGCTGTATTCTCTTAGCTGTGGCTTGTCTGTAAAGCTTTTGATTTCTCCATCAAATCTGAATGAGATCCTTGCTGAGTAGAGTATTCTTGGTTGTAGCTTCTTCCCTTTCACCACTTTAAATATATCATGCCACTCCCTTCTGGCTTGCAGAGTTTCTGCTGAGAAATCAGCTGTTACCCTTATGAGAGTTCCCTTGTATGTTATTTGTCATTTTTCCCTTGTTGCTTTTAATAACATTTCTCTGTCTTTAATTTTTGTCAACTTGACTACTATATGTCTTGGCATTTCTCCTTGGGTTTATCTTGCCTGGGACTCTCTGCGCTTCCTGCACTTGGGTAGCTATTTCCTTCCCCATGTTAGGGAAGTTTTCAACTATAATCTCTTCCAATATTTTCTTGGGTCCTTTCTCTCTCTCTTCTCCTCCTAGGACCCCTATAATACAAATGTTGGTGTGTTTAACATTTTCTCAGAGGTCTCTTAGTCTCTCTTCAGTTGTTTTCATTCTTCTTTCTTTATTCTCTTCTGCATCAGTGATTATCACCATTGTGTCTTCCAGGTCACTTATTCACCCTTCTGCCTCAGTTAATCTGCTATTGGTTCCTTCTAGTGTATTTTTCATTTCAGTTATTGTGTTGCATATCTCTGTTTGCTCTTTAATTCTTCTAGGTCTTTGGTAAACTTTTCAATCTTTGCATCCAGTCTTGTTTCAAAGTCCTGGATCATCTTCACCATCATTCTTCTGAATTCTTTTTCTGGAAGGGTGCCTATCTCCTCTTCATTTAGTTGTTTTTCTGGGGTTTTATCCTGTCCCTTCATCTGATACAAAGTCTTTTGCCTTTTCATTTTCTCTCTCTTTCTGTGGCTGTGGTTTTCAGTTCCACAAGACGAAATACTGCTGATACTGCTTGATACTGCTGTCTGCCCTCTTGTGGAGGCAGCTATCTAGGAGGCTTGTGCATGCTTCCTGATGGGAGGGACTGATCAATGATGTTTATTCTTTACAGTAATTGATTGTAGCGTTAAAGTTTTCCTCATGATAGGAATTGGTTATAAAGATTTACCTCTTACCAATTTTGGAGAACAGCTTAAACTTCATTTATGATTTTCTGAAGTATTTACAAGAAGAGGGGCTCAAGTTAAGTTTCACTTGTTTTGTAGAGTAAGCTAAATTAAGTGTTGCTTATATAGCTTAATTGGATTTGTCTGCTCATGAAATTTTCAAGCCTGGTCTCTATTTTATACTTGATTTTAACACCAACAATCCCTATCTTGTAATTGGTATACTTAGACGACTGACATTTAAAGTGAATATTGATATAGTTGATTAATATGTACCATATTTGTTACTGTTTTTGATTCATTGCCCTTGATCTTTGCTCACATTTTTATCTTCCACTCTTTTTCTACCCTTTGCAATTTTAATTGAACATTTTATATTATTCTATTTGTCTCCTCTCTTATAATATCACAGTTCTTTTTTTACCTTTTTTTAATGATTGCCCTAAAATTTGCAATGTACATTTACAACCAACCCAAACTCATTTTTGTATAACATTATATCACAACAGAGACAATGTAAGTTATAATAACAAAACATCCCTAATTTCTCCCTCCCATCCCTTTTGTCATCACTGTCACTCATTTCCCTTATACCTAAGCTATAATGATCACATATATTGTTGATATTATTATTATTTTGAACAAAATATTATGTTCTTTCCATTAAGAATAAGAAAAATTAAAATTCTTAATTTATATTCACTCATTGCATTGCTAATGCTTTTCCTTTCTTTATGTAGATCTGATATTCTGACCTGTATCATTTTCCCATCTTTTGAAAATCTTCTTTAAATTTTTTTGCATGGCAATTCTACTTGTAGCAAATTCCCTCAATTTTTATTTCTCTGAGGAAGGCTTTATTTCCACTTCACTCTATTTTCCAATTTTAAAATTGTGGTTAAATATGCATAACGTAAAATTTACCATCTTAACTATTTTTTAAGTGTATAATTCAGTAATATTAAATACATTCACATTGTCATGCAGCCATCACCATCATCCAACCCCATAACTCTTTTCACTTGCAAAAATGAAACTATATACCTTTTAAGCATTTTATTCTCCCTAGCCTTGGGAAACTACTTTATCTCTGTGATTTGGGCTACTCTTAAGTACCTCATGTAAGTTCATAAGACAGTATTGGTCTTTTTGTGATTGACTTATTGTACTTAGCATATTGTCCTCAAGTTTTCTCCATGTCATAGCGTACTCCAAAATATCTTTTCCTTTTAAGGCTAAATAATATTTTATTTTATGGGGCTTCCTAGGTGGCCCAGTGGTTGAGAATCCACCTGCCAATGCAGGGGACACAGGTTCGATCCCTGCTCCAGGAAGATCCCACATGCCATGGAGCAACTAATCCCGTGCACCACAACTATTGAGCCTGTGCTTTAGAGCCCGTGAGCCACAACTATTGAGCCCATGTGCTGCAACTATTGAAGCCCACACACCTAGAGCCCATGGTCTGCAACAAGAGAAGCCATGGCAATGAGGAGCCCGCACACCGCAACGAAGAGCAGTCCCCACTCACTGCAACTAAAAAGAAAGCCCGCGCACAGCAAAAAAAGACCCAACACAGCCAATAAAATAATAAATAAATAAATAAATAAATAAATAAAAATACTTTATTTTATGTATATTCCACATTTTTCTTATCCTTTCATCCATCAGTGGATACTTGGGTTGCTTCTAACTTGTGGCTATTGTGAATAATGCTGTAATGAACATGGGTGCATAAATATCTCTTTAAAATCCTGCTTTTAATTCTTTGAGTATATATCCAGAAGTGGAAGTACTGGGTTATATAGTAGTTCTATTTTAAATTTTTTGAGAAATTTCAATAGCAGCTGTACCATTTTACATTCCCACCAGCAGTGCCCATTGATTTCAATTTCTCCACATCCTCATCAGTGTTTGTTGCTTTCTGGGTTTTTTGTTGTTATTTGGTTGGTTTTCTTTTTGTTGTTGTTGTTGTTTTTAATAATAGTCATCCTAGTGGGTGTCAGGTGGTATCTCATTGTAGTTTTTATCTGCATTTTATTAATGAGTAGTAATGTTAAACATCTTCTCATGTTCTTATTGGTCATTTGTATATCTTATTTGGGAAAATGTCTATTCAAGTCATTTGTCCTTTTTCTTAATTAAAAAAATATTTATTTATTTGGCTGCATCAGGTCTTAGTTGCAGCATGCAGGATCTTCATTGTGGCATGCAGGGTCTTTTTGTTGTGGAGTGCAAGCTTCTCTAGCTGCGGTGCATAGGTTTCTCTCTAGTTGCAGTGTACGGGCTCCACAGCATGTGGGATCAGTAGCTGCGGCACATGGGCTTAGTTCCCTTGCAGCCTGTGGGATCTTAGTTCCCTGACCAGCGTCCCCTACATTGAAAGGCAGATTCTTAAGCACTGGACCACCAAAGAAGTCCCCCTTTGCCCATTTTTGAATGAGGCTACTTCTTTTATTGCTGTTGTTGTTTCTGTTATTGTTGTTGAGTTACAGGAATTCTAAGTATATTATTGATAATACTCACTTATCAGATTTATGATTTTGGAAACATTGTCTCTGACTGTTCACTCTGTTCATAACATCTTTTGATGCGCAGTTTTTAAAAATTTTCATGAGTTTTTAAATTGTAAATTTACAAAAAAATTGTAAATAATGCTCCTATGAACATTGGGGTGCATGTATCTTTTTGAATTCGTGTTTTAATTTTTTTTTTTTTGGATATATACCCAGGAGTGGAATTGCTGGGTCCTACAGTAGCTCTAGGACCATGTTTCTTTTGCCTTAGTAGACAGATCCAAACAAATATTCCTGCAGTTTATGTCAAAGAGAATTCTGCCTATGTTCTCTTCTAGGATTTTTGTGGTTTCCAGTCTCATATTTAGGACTTTAATCCATTTTGAGTTTGATTTTGCATATGGTGTAAGAAAATGTTCTAATTTTATTCTTTTACACATTAGCTGTCCACTTTCCCCAAAACCACTTATTGAAGAGACTATCTCTTCTCCATTATATATTCTTGCCACCTTTGTCCTAATTTAATTGCCAGTAAATGTGTGGGTTTATTTCTGAGGTCTCTATTGTGTTCCATTGATCTTTGCATCTTTTTTTGTGTGTGCCAGTCCCATGCAGTTTTAATTACTGTAGCTTTGTAGTATATAGTCTGAAGTCTGGGAGAGTGACAACTCCACTTTTGTTGTTTTTTGTCAAGATTGCTTTGGCAAATCAGGGTCTTTTGTGGTTCCATATAAATTTTAGGATTATTTGTTCTAGTTCTGTGAAAACCTTCATGGGTATTTTGATACAGATTGCATTAAATCTGTAGATTGCTTTGAGTAGTATGGCCATTTTAACAACATTAATTCTTCCAATCCAGAAGTATGGAATATTATTCCACTTCTTAGTATCATTTTTAATTTCCTTGACCAGTGTTTTATAGTTTTCAGAGTATAGGTCTTTCACCTCCTTGGTTAAGTTTGTTCTTAGGTATTTTATTCTTTTTAATGAGATTTTAAATGGTATTGTTTTCTTGCTTTCTCCTTATTATAGTTCATTATTATTGCATAGAAAAGCAATGGATTTCTGTATATTAGTTTTGTATCCTGAAACTTTACTGAATTAATTAATTTGTTTTAACAGTTCTTTTGGTGGGGAATTTAGGGTTTTCTATATGTAATACATGTCATCTGCACATAGTGACAGTTTTACTTCTTCCCATCTGATTTGGATACTTTTATTTCTTTTTCTTGTCTGCATGCTGTGGCCAGGACTTCCAAAACTATATAGAAAAGAAGTGGAGAGTGGGCAACTTTGTCTTGCCCCTGATTTTTTTTTTTTTTTTTGGACATACCACACAGCATGTAGCATCTTAGTTCCCTGATCAGGGATGGAACCTGGGCCCCCTGCATTGGAAGAGTGGAGTCTTAACCACTGGACTGCCAGGGAAGTCTCTTGTCCCTGATTTTAGAGGAAATGCTTCCAGCTTTTCACCACTGAATATGATGTAAACTGTGGAGTTGCCATAAGTGGCCTTTATTATGTTACAATATGTTCCCTCTATACCTCTAATAAAAACTTTGATGAGTTTTTATTATGAATGGATGTTAAAATTTTCTGTTGCTTCTTTTGATACCTGTACCTTTGGTGTCTTGCCTTCTTTGTCATAGATTAGGTGACCATAGGTGTGGGTTTATCTCTGGGCTTTCTATCCTGTCCCATTGATCTATATTTCTGTTTTTGTGCTAGCACCATACTGTCTTGATTACGGTAGCTTTGTAGTATAGTCTGAAGTCAGGAAGTCTGATTCCTCCAGCTCTGTTTTTCTTTCTCAAGATTACTTTGGCTATTTGGGATCTTTTGTGTCTCCATAAGTATTTTAAGATTTTTTATTCTAGTTCTGTAGAAAATACCATTGGGAATTTGATAGGGATTGCATTGAATTTGTACATTGCCTTGGGTAGTGTAGTCATTTTGATGAAATTGGTTCTTCCAATCTAAGAACATGGTATTTCCTTCCATCTGTGTCATCTCTGATTTCTTTCATCAGCATCTTATAGTTTTTGGAGTACCGGTCTTTTGTCTTTTAGGTAGGTTTATTCCTAGGTATTTTACTCTTTTTGATGTGATGGTAAATGGATTGTTTCTTTAATTTCTCTTTCTCATCTTTCATTATTACTGTATAGAAATGCAACAGATTTCTGTGTATTAATTTTGTATCCTGTAACTTTACAGAATTCATTGTTGAGCTCTAGCAGTTTTCTGGTTGCATCATTAGGATTTTCTATGTATATTATCATGTCACCTGTAAACAGTAATTGAAAGACAAATATATGATATCACATATGTGGAATCAAAAAAGATAGAAATGAACTTATTTAGAAAACAGAAATAGACTCACAGATTTAAAGGATGAACTTATGGTTACCAGCAGGGAAGGGTGGGGAGGAGAGGTAGATTGGGAGTTTTGGATTGACATGTACACACTGCTATATTCAAAACAGATAACCAACAAGGACCTACTGTATAGCACATGGAACTCTGTTCAGCATTCTGTAATAACCTAAATGGGAAAAGAATTTGAAAAAGAATAGATATGTGTATATGTATAACTGAATCACTTTGTTGTACACCTGAAACTAACAAACATTGTTAATCAACCATAACCCAATATAAAATATTTTTTAAAAGAATGCAATAATGCCATTTGCAGCAACATGGATAGACCTAGTGATGATCATACTAAGAGAATTAAGTCAGACAAAGACAAATATCATATGATATCACTTGTATGTGGAATCTAAAAAATGATACAAATAAACTTATTTACAAAATAGAAACAGACCCATAGATATGACAAACAATCTTATGGTTACCAAAGGGGAAATGTGGTGGTGGGGGCTTAAATTATGAATTTGGGAGTAACACATACACACTACTATATATAAAATAAACAACAAGGACCTACTGTATAGCACAGGGAGCTACACTCAATATTTTGTAATAACCTGTATGGGAAAAGAGTCTGAAAAGGAATCTATCTATCATCTATCTATCTGTCTAAATCACTTTACTGTACACTTGAAACTAACACAACATTGTAAATCAACTATACTTCAATAAAAAATAAATGTAATAAAAAAGATCTCTCTAACAGCAGCAAAAAGAAATCCAATTCACTTTCATAATTGATTTTCTATAATGTAACCTCGCTGAGTTAATTCACCATCTCTAATAGTTATTTTAAGCAAATTCCTTTGCCTTTTCCATCTGAGTTTCTTATATTTCTTTGTCCTGTTTAATTTCTGAGCTAGTACCTCAATTATAATACAGGAAAAAAAGAGGAAGAGCCTTTTATCTAAGTTATCTAATTTATTGGCATACAATTGTTCATTGTATTTTTCATAATTCTATTTATTTATGTAAGATCAGTAGTATCCCCTGTTTCACTTGTGATTCTAGTAATTTGTGTCTTCTCTTTTATAATTTACCAAACTTTAGTTTGTCATTTTTTTCTTTTAAAAGAACTGCCTTTAGATTTTATTATTTCTTCTCTAATGCCTTTCTATTCTAGCATTAATTTCCATTCTAATATTATTATTACCTTCTTTTCCCTTGCTTTAGGCTTAGTTTGCTATCCTTTTTCCAGCATCTCAAGGCAGAAAGTTAGCCATTGATTTGGGATATTGCTTCTTTAATAATAGTTACAGCTATAAATTTTCCTCAAAGCACTGCTTTATCTGCATGCCATAACATTTGATAAGGTTTGCCTTGATTTTCATTAAACTCGATATTTTCTGATGTACACTTTGATTTTTATTTTGAATGATTAATTATTTAGGAGTGTAGTTTAATTTCCAGGTATGTATGAGTTTTCCAAATTTTTCCATTATTGATTTCTAATTTCACTCTACTGTGGTTGGAGAATGTATTTTATGTTATTTCTATTCTTCTAAATTTATTGATGTTTGCTTCATAGCCTAGCATATGGTCTACATTGGAGAATGCATATTATATTGTTTCTGGGTGGAATATTCTAAAGAGGTCTGTTACCTCTCGCCAGTTTGTAGTTTTGTTTCAGTCTTCTATTACTTTGTTGATATTCTTTCTAGTTCTATTCATATTTTTAAAATTGAAGTGTGATTGATGTATAATATTATATGTCACAGGTCTACAATGTAGTGATTCACAGTTTTTAAAGGTTATACTCTACTTATTGTTACAAAATATTGGCTATATTCATTGTGTTGTACAATATATTCTTGTAATTTATTTTATACATAGTAGTTTGTAGCTCTTAATTTCCTACCCATATTGCCTTTCCCCCTTCCCTCTCTCCTCTGGTAGTTACTATTTGTTCTCTATATCTGTGAATCTGCTTCTTTTTTGTTATATTTGCTAGTCCTTGTATATTTCAGATTCCGCATATAAATGATACCATACTGTGTTTGCCTTTCTCTTTCTGACATTTCGCTTAGTATAATGCCTTCCAGGTCCATCCATGTTGCTGCAAATGGCAAAATTTCATTCTTCTTTATGGCTGAGTAGTATTCTGTTGTAAAAATATGCTATGTCTTCTTTATCCATTGATCTGTTGTTGGACACTAGGTTGCTTTCATATCTTGACAATTGTAAATAATGCTGCTATGAACATTAGGGTGCATGTATATTTTTGGATTAGTGTTTTTGATTTTATTTGGATATATACCCAGGAGTGAAATTGCTAGGTCATATGGTAGTTCTATTTTTAGTTTTTTGAGAAGCCTCCGTACTGTTTTCCACAGTGGATGCACCAATTTACATTCCCCTCAACAGTGTATGAGGGTTTGCTTTTCTCTACATTCTTGGCAACATTTGTTATTTGTGTTTTTTTGATGATAGTCATTCTGACAGGTGTGAGGTGATATCTCATTGTGCATTTGATTTGCATTTCTCTGATGATTAGCAATGTTGAGCATCTTTTCCTGTGCCTGTTGGCCATCTGTATGTCTTCTTGGGAAAATGTCTATTCATGTCTTCTGCCTAATTTTGAAGCGACTTTTTTGTGTTTTTTAAATATTGAGTTGTGTGAACTGTCTATATATTTTGGATATTCACCCCTTAATGGTCATATCATTTGCAAATATTTTCCATTCAGTGGGTTGTCTTTTTGTTTTGTTGATGTTTTCCTTTGCTATGCAAAATCTTTTAAGTTCAATTTTAATTAAATAGGTCTCATTTGTTTATTTTTTGCTCTTGTTTACTTTGCTTTAGGAGACAGATCCTATAAAAATGTTGCTACAATTAATGTCAAAGAGACTTCTGCCTATGTTTTGTTTTGTTTATAAATTTATTTATTTATTTATTGGCTGTGTTGGGTCTTTGTTGCTGCATACGGGCTTTCTTTAGTTGCTGCAAGTGGGAACTACTCTTCATTGTGGTGCATTGGGCTCTCATTGTGGTGGCTTCTCTTGTTGTGGAGCATGGGCTCTAGGTGTATGGGCTTCAGTAGTTGTGGCACTCAGGCTCTAGAGTGCAGGCTCAGTGGTTGTGCATGGGCTCAGTTGCTCTGCAGCATGTGGATTCTTCCCAGACCAGGGATCAAACCTGCATTTTCAGGCAGACTCTTAACCACTGCACCACCAGGGAAGTCCCCCTATGTTTTATTCTAGGAGTTTTGTGGTTTCTGGTCTTACATTTAGGTCTTTAATCCATTTTGACTCTTCTTTTGTATATGGTGTTAGAGAATGTTCTAATTTCATTCTTTTACATGTAGTTGTCAAGTTTTCCCAACACCACTTATTGAAGAATGTGTCTTTTCTCCACCGTGTATTCTTGCCTCTTCTGTTGTAGATTAATTGCCCATAAGAGCATGGGTTTATTTCTGGGCTTTTCATTCTGCTCCATTGATATATATTTCTGTTTTTGTGCCAGTCCCATAGTGTTTTTATTACTTTAGCTTTGTAATATAGTCTGAAGTCAGGGAGCATGATCCCTGCAGCATGGTTTGTTGTTGTTTTTGTTGTTTTTAAGCTCTTTATTGGAATATAATTGTTTTACACTGTTGTGCCAGTTTTGTCTGTACAACAAAGTGAATCAGCTGTATTTATATATATATCCCCATATCCCCTCCCTCCCATGACACTCTCCCACTGTCCCTATCCCACCCCTCTAAGTCCTCACCCATCTTCAAGTTGATCTCCCTGTTTTATCCAGCATGATTTTTTTTTCTCAATATTGTTTTGGCTATTTTGTGTTTCCATACAAATTTTAAAATTATTTCTTCTTATTCTGTGAAAAATGCCATGGGTATTTTGATAAGGATTGCACTGAATCTGTAGATTGTCTTAGATGGTAAGGTTATTTTTTATTTATTATTTATTTTTTGACCATGTTCTGCTGCTTGCAGATCTCAGTTTCTGGACCAGGGATTGAACGTGGGCCACAGCAGTGAACGTGTCAAATTCTAACCATTAAACCACCAGAAAACTCCCAATTATGGTTATCTTAACAATATTAATTCTTCCAATCCATGAACATGGTATATCTTTCCATCAGCTTGTGTCATCTTTAATTTCTTATATCAGTGTCTTATATTTTTTCAAGTATAGATCTTTTACCTCCTTATGTAGGTTTCATAAATATTTTATTCTTTTTGATGTTATTGTAAATGAGCTTGTTTCCTTAATTTTTCTTTCTGATGGTTTGTTGTTAGTGTATAGAAATGAAACAGATTTCTGTATATTAATTGGGTATCCTTCAACTTAGTCAAATTAATTGGTGAATTCTAGTCATTTTTTGGTGGCATCTTTAGGCTTTTCTATGTGTAATATCATGTTATCTATGAATAAGAACAGCTTTACTTCTTCCTTTTCAGTTTGGATTACTTTTATTACTTCTTCTTGTTTGATTGCTATGGCTGTGATTTCGAATACTGTGTTGAGTAAATGTGGCAATAGTAGGCATCCTTGTCTTGTTTCTTATCTTAAAGGAAATGCTTTCAGCTTTGCACCATTGAGGATGATTCTAGCTGTGGGTTTTTCATAAATGGCCTTCATATGTTGAGTATTATATACCCTCTATGTCAACTTTGATGAGAGTTTTTTAAAATCATGAATGAATGTTGAATTGTGTCAAGTGCCTTTTCTGCATCTATTTAGATGATCATGTGATCTTTTAAATCCTTTCTTTTGTTTAAGTGGTGTATCATATTGATTGATTTGCAAATGCTGAGCCATTCTTATATCCCTAGGTTAAATCCAACTTGATCATAGTGTATAGTCCTTTTTATTTATTATTGGATTTGGTTTGGTGATATTTTGTTGAGGATTTTTGCACCTATATTCTTCAAAGATATTGACCTGTAATTTTATTTTTTGGTGTGTCTTTGTCTGGTTCTTGTATTAGAGTAATGGTGGCCTCATAAAATAGCTTGGGAGTGTTTCATCCTCTCCAATTTTTTGAAATAGTTTGAGAAGGATAAATATTAGTTCTTTATATGTTTTGTGTTGTTAATCCTGGCTAAAGTTTTATCAATTTTGTGTATCTTCTCAAAGAACCATGTCTTAGTTTTATCTATATTTTCTGTACTTTTTAAAGTCTATATTTCATTTATTTATGCTTTTTTATTTTTTTTACTTTTACTAACTTTACATTTTATTTAGAATTCCTTTTGGTGTGACCCATACATTTTGGATTATTGTGTTTTCATTTTCCTTTGTCTCCAGATATTTTTATTTTTATTTATCTTTTTAAATTTTAAAATTTAATTTAATTTTAAATTAGTTATTTTATATATATTAGCATATATGTGTCAACCCCAATTTCTTAAATGCTCCCACCCCCCCAACCCCCCACCCCCTCTTTCACTCCTTGGTGTCCATACTTTTCCTGGTATTTTAAAATTTCTTCTTTGATTTCTTCAGTGAGTCATTGTTTGCATAGTAGCATGTGTTTAGCCTCCAATTTGTTTGTGTTTTTTCCACTTTTTTTCCTGCAGCTGATATCTGGTCTTATAGCATTGTGTTCAGAAAGATATTTGATATGAGTTTGATTTTCTTAAATTTACTTAAGATTGTTTTGTGGCCGATCATGTTATCTATCTTGGAGAATGTTGCATGTGTACTTGAAAAGAAAGTGTATTCTGCTGCTTTGGGGTGGGATGTTGTGTATATATATATATATATATATATATATATATATATATATATATATATATATCCCTCTGTTATAATGTGCCATTTAAGGCCTATGTTTCCTAATTGATTGTCTGGATGGATGGTATGTCCATTGGTGTAAGTGGGGTGTTAAAGTCCCCCACTGTTATTGTGGTACTGTCAAATTTTGCCTTATGTATATTAGAATTTGCTTTATATATTTAGGTGTTCCTGTATTGGGTGCATGTATGTTAATGAGTGTAATATCCTTTTCTTGAAATGTTACCTTTATGATTTCATAATGCCCTTCTTTGTGTTTTGTTATAGCCTTTGCTTAAAAGTCTATTTTTTCTAATATGAATATTGCTACCCCACTTTCATGTCATTTCCTTTTGCATGATATATCTTCTCCCATTCCTTTATTGTCAATCTGTGTGTCTTTAGCCTGGAAGTCAGTTTTTCATAGGCACCATATTAAATGGTCTTAAAAAAAAAAATCCAACCAGTCACATATGCCTTTTGATTGGTGCATTTAGTCCTTTGACATCTAAAATAATTGTTGATAGTTATGTACTTATTGCCATATTATTACTTGGTTTCCAGTTGTTTTTGTAGTTCTCTCTTCATTTCTTCTTTTTAGTTTTTCCCTTATGGTTTGATGATTTTCTTTAGTAGTATTTTTTGTTCCTTTCTTTTTGTTTTTTGCATATCTATTTTAGATTTTAGATTTGTGATTACCTTGGGGATTATATATGTTGACCAATAATTATATCTACTGGTTTTAAACTTCTAGTCATTTAAGTTGAAACACATTCTAAAAGACCTATATTTTTTACTCTCCTCCCCAAATTTTGTATTTTTTCCAGATATTTATTGGAGTATAATTGCTTTAAACTAATATTGCTAGTTTCTGCTGTACAACAAAGTGAATCAGCTGTATTTATACATATATCCCCATATTGACTTCCTCTTGAGCTTCCCTCCCACCCTGCCTATTCACCCCTCTAGGTCATCACCAATCAAGTTGACCTCCCTGTTTTATGCAGTAGCTTCCCACTAGCCATCTGTTTTACATTTGGTAGTGTATAAATGTCAGTGCTACTCTCTCACTTTGTCCCAGCTTCTCCTTCCCCCCTCCCCATGTTCTCAAGTATGTTCTGTACATCTGCACCTTCAGTCGTCCCCTGCCACAAGTTCATCAGTACCTTGTTTTAGATTCTGTATATGTATGTATTAGCGTATGGTATTTGTTTTTCTCTTTCTGACTTACTTCACTCCATATGACAGTCTCTAGGCCCATGCACCTCACTACAAATAACTCAATTTCATTCCATTTTATGGCTGAGTAATATTCCATTGTATATATGTGCCACATTTTCTTTATCCATTCATCTGTCAATGGACATTTAGGTTGCTTCCATGTCCTGGTAATTGTACATAGTGCTCCAGTGAACATTGTGGTACATTTATCTTTCTGATTTATGGTTTTATCTGAGTGTATGCCCAGTAGTGGGATTGCTGGGTCATATGGTAGTTCTATTTCTAGTTTTTTAAGGAATCTCCGTACTGTTTTCCATAGTGGCTGTACCAATTTACATTCCCACCAATAGTACAGAGTGTTCCCTTTTCTCCGCACCCTCTCCAGCATTTATTGTTCCTAAATATTTTGATGATGCCCATTCTGACTGGCTTGAGGTGATACCACATTGAGGTTTTGATTTGCATTTCTTGAATGATTAGTGATGTTGAGCATCTTTTCATGTGTTTGTTGGCCATCTGTATGTCTTCTTTGGAGAAATGTCTATTTAGGTCTTCAACCCATTTTTGGATGGATTTGTTTGTTTTTTTGGTATTAAACTACATGAGCTGCTTGTATATTTAGGAGATTAATCCTTTGTCAGTTGCTTCATTTGTAAATATTTTCTCCCATTCCAAGGGTTGTCTTTTACTCATATTTATGATTTCCTTTGCTGTGCAAAAACTTAAGTTACATTAGGTCCCATTTATTTATTTTTGTTTTTATTTCCTTTACCCTAGGAGGTGGGCCAAAAAGAATCTTGCTGTCATTTATGTCATAGAAAGTTCTGCCTGTGTTTTCCTCTAAGAGTTTTATAGTGTTTGGCCTTACATTTAGGTCTTTGATCCATTTTCCGTTTATTTTTATGTGTGGTGTTAGGAATGTTCTAATTTCATTATTTTACATGTAGCTGTCCAGTTTTCCCAGCATCACTTATTGAAGAAGCTGTCTTTTCTCCATTTTATATTCTTGCCTCTTTTGTTAAAGATAAGGTGGCCACATCTACATGGGTTTATCTCTGGGCTTTCTATCCTGTTCCATTGATCTATATTTCTGTTTTTGTGCCAGTACCATACTGTCTTGATTACTGGAGCTTTGTAATATAGTATGAAGTCAGGGAGCCTGATTCCTCCAGCTCCATTTTTCTTTCTCAAGATTGCTTTGGCTATTTGGGATCTTCTGTGTTTCCATATAAATTGTGTAATTTTTTGTTCTAATTCTGTGAAAAATGCCATTGGTAATTTCATAGGGATTGCACTGAATCTGCAGATTGCTTTGGGTAGTATAGACATTTTGACAATGTTGATTCTTCCAAACCAAGAACATGGTATATCTCTCCATCTGTTTGTGTTGTTTTTGATTTCTTTCATCAGCATCTTATACTTTTCTGCAAACAGGTCTTTTGCCTCCTTAGGTAGGTTTATTCCTAGGTATATTATTCTTTTGTCACAATGCTAAATGTGAGTGTTTCCTTAATTTCTCTTTCTGATTTTTCTTTGTTAGTATATAGAATGCCAGACATTTCTGTGCATTAATGTTGCAACCTGTTATTTTACCAAATTCTTTGATTAAATCTAGTAGTTATCTGGCAGCATATTTAGGGTTTTCTATATATAGTATCATGTCATCTGCAAACAGTAACACTTTTATTTCTTCTTTTCCAATTTGGATTCCTTTTATTTCTTTTTCTTCTCTTACTGCTGTGGCTAAAAATTCCAAAACTGTGTTGAATAATAGTGGTGATACTGGGCACCCTTGTCTTGTTCCTGATCTCAGAGGAAATGCTTTCAGTTTTTCACCATTGAGGATGATGCTGGCTGTGGATTTGTCATAGATGTCCTTTGTTATGTTGAAGTTTCCCTCTATGTCTACTTTTTGGGGAGTTTTTATAAAAAATGGATGTTGAATTTTGGAAAAAGCATTTCTGCATCTCTTGAGATTATCCTATGATTTTTATCATTCATTTGGTTAATATGGTGTATTATTGATTTATTTGTGTATATTGCAGAATCCTTGCATTCCTGACATAATCCCCACTTGCTCATGGTATATGATCCTTTTAATGTGCTGTTGGATTCTGTTTGCTAGTATTTTGTTCAGCACTTTTGCATCTATGTTCATCATTGATATTGGCTTGTAATTTTTTTGTGTGACATCTTTGTCTAGTTTTGGTATCAGGATGATGGTGGTCTTGTAGAATGAGTTTGGATGTGTCCGTCCTTCTGCTATATTTTGGAAGAGTTTGAGAAGGATAGGTGTTAGCTGTTCTCTAAATGTTTGATAGAATTCGCCTGTGAAGCCATCTGGCCCTCACCTTTTGTTTCTTGGAAGATTTTTAACCACAGTATCAATTTCAGTGCTTGTGATTGGTCTGTTCATATTTTCTATTTCTTCCTGGTTCAGTCTTGGCAGGTTGTGCTTTTCTACGAATTTGTCTATTTCTTCCAGGCTGTCTGTTCCATTGGCATATAGTTGTTTGCAGTAATCTCTCATGGTCCTTTGTATTTCTGCAGTGTCAGTTGTTACTTCTTTTTCATTTCTGATCCTCTTCATTTGCATCTTCTCCCCTTTTTTCCTGATGAGTCTACCTAATGGTTTATCAATTTTGTTTACCTTCTCAAAGAACCAGCTTTTAGTTTTATTGATATTTGCTATTGTTTCTTTCATTTCTTTTTCCTTTATTTCTGATCTGATCTTTATGATTTCTATCCTTCTGCTTACTTTGGGGGTTTTTGTTCTTCTTTCTGTAATTGCTTTAGATGTTGGGTTAGATTGTCTGTTTGAGATTTTTCTTGTTTCTTGAGGTAGGATTGTATTGCTATAAACTTCCCTCTTAGAACTGCTTTTGCTGCATCCCATAGGTTTGGGTCATCCTGTTTTCATTGTCATTTTGTTTCTAGGTATTTTTTGATTTCCTCTTTGATTTCTTCAGTGATTTCTTGCTTATTTAGTAGTGTGTTGCTTAGCCTCCATGTGTTTGTATTTCTTATAGATTTTTTTTCCTGTAATTGATATATAGTCTTATAGCATTGTGGTCACAATTTCAATTTTCTTAAACTTATTGAGGCTTGATTTGTGAACCAAGGACTTCGCTGGTGGCACAGTGGTTAAGAATCTGCCTGCCAATGCAGGGGACATGGGTTCAATCCCTGGTCCAGGAAGATTCCATGTGCAGCAAAGCAACTAAGAACATGCACCACAATAACTGAGACTGCACTCTAGAACCCGCGAGCCACAACTACTGATCCCACATGCTGCAACTACTGAAGTCCACACACCTAGAACCCATGCTCCACAACAAGAGAACCCACCAAACTGAGTAGCCTATACAGCACAATGAGGAGTAGTCCCTGCTTGCCACAAATAGAGAAAGCAAACGCACAGCAATGAAGACCCCAAACAGCCAAAAATAAATAAATAAATAAAATAATAAATTAAAAAAAAGGATTTGTGACCCAAGATGTGATCTATCCTGGAGAATGTTCTGAGTACATTTGAGAAGAAAGTGTATTCTATTGTTTTTGGATGGAGAGTCCTAGAAATGTCAATTAAGTCCATCAGGTCTAATGTGTCATTTAGATCTTGTGTTTATTAATTTCTGTTTGGATGATCTGTCCATTGGTGTAAGTAGGGTGTTTAAGTCCATTACTGTTATTGTGTTACTGTAGATTTCCCTTATATGGTTGTTAGCACTTTCCTTATGTATTGAGGTGGTCCTATGTTGGGTGCATAAATATTTACAATTGTTATATCTTATTCTTGGATTGAGCCCTTGATCATTATGTCATGTCCTTCCTTGTCTCTTGTAATAGTCTTTATTTTAAAGTTTTTTTTTTGCCTGATATGAGTATTGCTACCCCAGCTTTCTTTTGATTTCCATTTGCATGGAATATCTTTTTCCATCCCCTACCTTTCAGTCTATATGTGTCCCTAGTTCTGAAGTTTGTCTCTTATAGACAGCATATATATGGGTCTTGCTTTTGTGTACATTCAGCCAGCCTGCATCTCTTGGTTGAAGCATTTAGTCCATTCACATTCAACATAGTTATTAATATGTATGTTCCTATTGCCATTTTCTTAATTGTTTTGTGTTTGTTTCTGTAAATCTTTTCCTTCTCTAGTGTTTTGTGATTAGTGAAGTTCCTTTAACATTTGTTGTAAAGCTGGTTGGTGGTGCTGAATTCTCAGTTTTTGCTTATATGTAAAACTTTTCATTTCTCCTTCAAATTTGAATGAGATCTATGCCATATAGAGTAATCTTGGTTGTAGGTACTTCCCTTTCATCACTTTATTTTTTTTATTGGAATATAATTGCTTTACACACTTGTACCAGTTTTTGAGGTACAGCAAAGTCAATCCACTGTGTTTATACATATATCCCCATATTCCCTCCCTCCCTCGACTCTCCCCACCCTCCCCATCCCAGCCCTCTAAGGCATCATCCATCATTGAGTTGATCTCCCTTTGTTATGTAGCAACTTTCCACTGGCTATCTGTTTTACAGTTGGTAGTATATATATGTCTATGCTACTCTCTCACTTTGTCCCAGCTTCCCTTTAACCCCCACTGGCCCCAACTTCGTGTCCTCCAGTCCATTCTCTGCATCTGCATCCTTATCCTTGTCTTGCCACTGAGTTCATCAGTACCTTTTTTTTTCTTTTAGATTGTGTATGTGTGAGTTAGCATACAATATTTGTTTTTCTCTTTCTGGCTTACTTCACTCTATATGACAGATTCTAGGTCTATCCACCTCATTACATATAGCTGCAACTCATTTCTTTTTATAGCTGAGTAATATTCCATTGTATATATATGCCACATCGTATTTATCCATTCATTTGTTGATGGGCATTTAGGTTGCTTCCATGTCCTGGCTATTGTAAATAGTGCTGCAGTAAATGTTATGGTACCTGTATCTTTTTGGATAATGGTTTTCTCTGGGTATATGCCCAGGAGTGGGATTACTGGATTATATGGTAGTTCTATTTTTAGTTTTTGAAGGAAGCTTCAAACTGTTTTCCATAGTGGCTGTACCAGCTTACATTCCCACCAACAGTGCAGGAGAGTTCCCTTTTCTCCACACCCTCTCCAACATTTGTTATTTCTAGATTTTTTGATGATGGCCATTCTGACCAGTGTGAAGTGATACCTCATTGTGGCTTTGACTTGCATTTCTCTAATGATCAGTGATGTGGAGCATCTTTTCATGTGTTTGTTGGCCATCTGTATGTCTTCTTTGGAGAAATGTCTGTTTAGGTCTTCTGCCCATTTGTGGATTGGGTTATTTGCTTTTTTGGCATTAAGCTTCATGAGCTACTCGTATAATTCAGAGATTAATCCTTTGTCCGTTATTTCATTGGCAACTATTTTTTCCCATTCCGAGGGTTGCCTTCTTGTCTTGTTTATGGTTTCTTTCGCTGTGCAAAAGCTTGTAAGTTTCATGAGGTCCCATTTGTTTATTCTTGATTTTATTTCCATGATTCTAGGAGGTGGGTCAAAAAGGATCTTGCTTTGATGGATGTCATAGAGTGTTCTGCCTATGTTTTCCTCTAGGAGTTTTATAGTGTCTGGCCATACATTTAGGTCTTTAATCCATTTTGAATTTATTTTTGTGTATGGTGTTAAGAAGTGTTCTAATTTCATTCTTTTACATGTTGCTGTCCAATTTTCCCATCACTACTTATTGAAGAGGCTGTCTTTTTTCCATTGTATATTTTTGCCTCCTTTGTCAAAGATAAGCTGCCCATATGTGCTTGAGCTTACCTCTGAGTTCTTCTTTGTTCCATTTATCTTCCTTTCTACTTTTGTGCCAGTACCATACTGTCTTGATCACTGTGGCCTGTAGTATAGTTGGAAATCAGAAAGCCTAATTCCACCAACTCCATGTTTCCTTCTCAAGATTGCTTTGGCTATTCAGGGTCTTTTGCATTTCCATACAAAGTGTGAGATTTCTTGCTCTAGCTCTGTGAAAAATGCCATTGGTAATTTGATAGGGATTGCATTGAATCTGTAAATTGCTTTGGGTAGTACAGTCATTTTCACAATGTTGATTCTTCCAATCCAAGAACATGGTGTATCCCACCACCTGTTTGTATCACCTTTGATTTCTTTCATCTCAGTTTCTTAAAGTTTTCTGCATACAGATCTTTTGCCTCCTCTGGCAGGTTCACTCCTAGGTATTTTATTCTTTTTGTTGCAATGGTAAATGGGAGATTTTCCTTAATTTCTCTTTCTGCTCTTTCGTTATTAGTGTATAGGAATGCAAGAAATTTCTGTGCATTAATTTTGTGTCCTGCTACTTTACTAAATTCATTGATTAGTGCTAGCAGTTTTCTGGTAGAGTCTTTAGGGTTTTCTATGTATAATATGTCACCTGCAAAGAGTGACAATTTTACTTCTTCTTTTCCAATTTGGATGCTTTTTATTTCATTTTCTTCTTTGATTGCTGTGGCTAAAAATTCCAAAACTATGTTGCATACTAATGGTGAGAGTGGACACCCTTGTCTTATTCCTGTTCTAAGAGGGAATTCTTTCAGTTTTTCCCATTGAGAACGATGTTGGCTTTTGCTTTCTCATATATGGCTTTCATTATGTTGAGGTAATTTCCTACTATGCCCATTTTCTGGAGAGTTTTTATCATAAATGGATATTGAATTTTGTGAAAAGCTTTTTCTGCATCTATTGAGATGATCATATGGTTTTTATCCTTCAATTTGTTGATATGATATATCGCATTGATTGATTTGTGTCTATTGAACAATCCTTGCATCCCAGGGATAAACCCCACTTGATCATGGTGTATGATTCTTTTAATGTGCTGTTGGAGTCTGTTAGCTAGTATTTTGTTGAGGATTTTTGCATCTATATTCATCAGTGATATTGGTCTGTAGTTTTCTGTTTTTGTGACATCTTTGCCTGGTTTTGGTATCAGGGTGATGGTGTCCTCACAGAATGAGTTTGGGAGTGTTCCTCCTTCTGCTATATTTTGGAAGAGTTTGAGAAGGATTGGTATTAGCTCTTCTCAAAATGTTTGATAGAATTTGCCTGTGAATCCCTCTGGCCCTGACCTTTTGTTTGTTGGGAGATTTTTGATCACAGTCTCAATTTCTGTACTTGTGTTTGGTCAGTTCATAGTTTCTATTTCTTCCTGGTTCAGTCTTGGAAGATTGTATTTTTCTAAGCATTTATCCATTTCTTCCAGGTTATCCAATTCATTGGTATATAGTTGCTTGTAGTAGTTTCTCATGATCTTTTGTATTTCTGAGGTGTCAGTTGTTTCTTCTCCTTTTTCATTTCTACTTCTGTTGATTTGCTTCTTCTCCCTTTTTTTCCTGATGAGTCTGGCTAATGCTTTATCAATTTTGTTAATCTTCTCAAAGAACCAGCTTTTAGTTTTATTGATGTTTGCTCTTGTTTTAGTTTCATCAATTTTTGCTATTGTTTCCTTCCTTTCTTTTTCATTTTTTTCTGATTTGATCTTTATGATTTCTTTCCTTCTTCTCACTCTGGGGTTTCTTTGTTCTTCTTTCTTTAATTGTTTGAGGTGTAAGGTTAGGTTGTTTATTCGATATTAGTCTTGTTTCCTAAGATAGGACTGTATTGCTGTAAACTTCCCTCTTAAACCACTTTTGCTGCCTCCCATAGGTTTTGGGTTGTTGTGTTTTCATTGTCATTTGTTTCTAGATTTTTTTTAATTTCCTCTTTGATTTATTTAATGGTTTCTTAGTTGTTTAATAGTGTATTGTTTAGCAGTGGTCCACTGGGTTGGTTCAGTCAGACGTGGAGGTACCTGTTGCAGAGGGACGTGGAAGTGTCCGTTGCAGAGGGTTGCAACAGACGATTCAGTCAGGTGTGGAGGTGCCTGCTGCAGAGGGATGCAGGTGGCTCAGATGTAAACAGAATGTCTCAGAGTTGGGCCTCTCTCCAGGCTTTTTTGCTCTCGGCTGCCTGCCAGCACTCTAAGCTAGCCCCGCACGAGGGCCTGTGGGGCTTTGTTATCCCTGAGTGCCTTAGCTTGGCCCCTCTGGGGTCCTTTGTCTGTCCGTTGCAACCACCGAGAGAGAGGCACTGCCTGCGGCTCCTCCCCACTGCTTGTGGGTCAGCAGTATCCAGCCGCCACTATGGTCTCGCAGCCCTCTGCGGTAGGCACTCCTTGCTGCAGACCTCTCCCCTCCTGTCCTCTCAGTCCATCTACCCACTGCCAACAATGTTTTTCACCCTGAACCAGTTCTCTGGTTCCCACATTCCCACTCCTAGACCCTCTGTTCAGCTGTGAATTGACGTCTCAGTCTGGGAACATTGAGCTGTGGTGCAGACCCTCCGTGTGTTTCTCACTCCCTCCCGTCTGCCACAGCTCAGCCACTTCACCCTCTATAAGCTGTCATAAATGTCTCCCTACCAGTTAAGTCAGGATCCTTGCAGTCCTTTCTGGTGTCTGAGGTCGTCTGCTGGTGTTCAGTTGGTTCTCTGTGGGAATTATTGCGTCTTTTGGTGCATTCCCAATACATGTGTGGAGAGGGATGCATTCCATGTCCCTCTACTTTGGCACCATCTTCCCCACCCCCCCTTTCATCGCTTTAAATATCTCCTGACACTCCCTTCTGGCCTGCAGAGTTTCTGTGGAAAGATCAGCTGTTAACCTTATGGGGATTCCCTTGCATGTTATTTGTTGCTTTTCCCTTGCTACTTTTAATATTTTTTCTCTGTATTTAATTTTTGATAGCTTCATTAATATATGTCTTCGTGTGTTTCTCCTTGGGTTTATCCTGTATGGGACTCTCTGTGCTTCTTGGACTTGATTAACTATTTCCTTTCCCATGTTAGGGAAGTTTTCAAGTATAATCTCTTCAAATATTTTCTCAGGCCCTTTCTTTTTCTCTTCTACTTCTGGGACCCATATAATTCGAATGTTGGTGCATTTAATGTTGTCCCAGAGGTCTCTGTTACTGTCCTCAATTCTTTTCATTCTTTTTTCTTTATTCTGCTCCATGTCAGTTATTTCCTCTATTCTATCTTCCAAGTCACTTATCCATTATTTTGTCGCTGTTATTCTGCTATTGATTCCTTCTACAATATTTTTAAATTTCAGTTACTATGTTGTTCAGCACTCCTTGTTTGCTTTTTAGTTCTTCTAGCTCCTTGTTAAACATTTCTTGTATTTTCTCCATCTGTGCTTCCATACTGTTTCTGAGATCTTGGATTATCATTACTATCATTACTCTGAATTATTTTTCAGGTAGACTGCCTATCTCTTCTTCATTTGTTTGGTCTTGTGGGTTTTTACTTTGTTCCTTCATCTGATGCATCTTTCTCTGTCTTCTCATTTTGTTTAATTTACTGTGTTTGGGGTCTCCTTTCCTCAGGCTGCAGGTCATAGTTCTCCTTAATTCTGTTGTCTGTCCCCAGTGGGGAGGTTAGTCCAGTGGTTTGTGTAGGTTTCCTGTTGGAGGGACTGGTGCCTGTGTTCTTGTCTTTGGAGCTGTATCTTGTCCTTTTGATGTGCAGGGCCATGTCTGTGGTGTGTTTTGCTGTGTGTGTGAGCTTAGTGTGACTACAGGCAGTCTGTCTGCTAATGGGTGGGGTTGTTTTCTTGTCTTGCTAGTTGTTTGACATGATGTGTCCAGCACTGGAGCTTGCTGGCCATTGGGTGGAGCTGGATCTTGGTGTTGTGAATGAGACCTCTGGGAGAGCCCTTGCTGATTAATATTCCATGGGGTCAGGAGTTCTCTGGTGCTGCAAAGTCCTGGACTCAGTTATTCTGCCTTGAAGGTCTGATCCTACCCCCAGCTGGGGTACCAAGACCCTGGAAGCTGCACAGCATGGAGGAAAAGGGGGAAGAAGAAGAAGATGATGGGAAGGAAGAGAGAGAGAGTGAGATCAAGAGAGAGAGAGAAAAAAAAAACCAGACAAAACCCCAAGACAAATGGTAAAAGCAAAAGTAAGGAGACAAAATCACACAAAGAAATGTACACACTCACACTCGTAGAAAAAAAAATGACAAGAAAAAGAGAAAAAAAGAAAACAAAGAAGAGAGCAACCAAACCAATAAGCAAACCCATACATGAAAATATACTCTAACAATTAAACCAGCAAATACATAAAACCAGGAACAAGTCAAAGAAACCAGGAAGTCTTCCAATACTTCTAGGTTGGTCCCTGCACCTGCTGTGGGCACTGTGGAGACAACTCAGACTCTGATCTGGCCTTACTCCTGTGTATATTTGCCCCCAACATCCACAGTTGCCCCCTAAGTCTACAACCTCAGTTATTGAATCACTTGTCTATTCAGGTAATCCACAGATGGAAGGTCTATCGAGCTGATTGTGGACATTTAATCTGCTCTTCCTGCAGCTATTTCCCATTCTCTTCTTTGGTTCCACAGTTCCTGGGGATCAGTTTTGGTTTTGGTCCCATCTCGGCATGTGGGCTTCCCTCAGGCATAGACCCCACCCAGGCAAGAAGGTTGAAAATGTGTGATTGGGGCTCACTTGCTCATTCATGCTGGAGGGGAGGGATATAGCAGTCAGAAATGAAATGTGCAGGAGTGCTTGCAGCAACAGAGGTTGATGTGAGCCTGAGGTGTGCCCTGAGTTCTCCTGGGGAAGTTGGTCCTGAATGTGGGGACCTTGGCAGTGGTGGGCTGCACCAGCTGCCTGGAGGGTGTGGACAATGACCTGCATTGCACACAGGACCCTTGGTGGCAGTGGCAGCAGGCTCTATATTTTGATATGAAAGCCGTGACTCATGGTGGCACTTGTGCAGGTGCTGGCCTGCAGCCTGTGAGTGTGTAGAGCAGGAAGCTCCTATGGTTCCTCTCAAGCACCATGAAGCAAAGGTCTCCTGCCTCTCCATCAGGCCCAGGCTTTCATCCAGACTCCCTCCCAGCTAGGTGTGGTGCACTAGGCCCCTAGGCTGTTTTCACGCAACCAACCCTGGTTCTCTTCCTTGGGCCTCTCCTCCAAAGCCCAAGCCTCAGCACCTAGCCCCCACCTGCTGCTGCGGGTGAGCAGACACTTGTCTCAGCCTGGGAAGTGTTGCTTGGCATCAATCCTCCATGCAGGAAGCTTTCCACTCTGCCTTCTGTGTACCTGTTGTTGCTCTCTCCTCTGGGGGCTCTGAAGCTGCACCTGTCCGTCCCCACCAGTGAGGGGGCTTCCCAGTGTGAGGGGGCTTCCTAGTGTGTGGAAGCTTTCCCCCTTCACAGCTCCCTCCCAGGGAGGCATGTCTCCTTGGGATTCTTTTGTCTGTATTTTTTCCCCTTTTTTTCTTTTGCTCTACCCAGTTATGTGGGGATTTTCTTGCCTTTTTGGAAGTCTGAGGACCCCTGCCAGCATTTGGAAGGTGTTCTGTAGGAGCTGTTCCACATAAAGTGTGTTCTTTTTTTTTTAAATTAATTTATTTATTTTATTGGCTGTGTTGGATCTTTTTTGCTGTGAGTGGGCTTTCTTCTTAGTTGTGGTGAGTGGGGGCTACTCTTCCTTGTGATGTACAGGCTCCTCACTGCCATGGCTTCTCTTGTTGGGAGCATGGGCTCTAGGTGCATGGGCTTCAGTAGTTGCAGCACATGGGCTCAATAGTTGTGGCTCATGGGCTCTAAAGCGCAGGCTCAATAGTTGTGGCACACGGCCTTAGTTGCTCCGCGGCACGTGGGATCTTCCTGGAGCAGGGATCGAACCCGTGTCCCCTGCATTGGCAGGCGGATTCTCAACCACTGCACCACCTAGGAAGCCCCGAAGATGTGTTCTTGATGTATTTGTGGGGAGGAAGGTGATCTCCACATCTTACTCCTCTGCCTGTCTCTCCCACATTTTGTATTTTTGATGTTCTATTTTATATCTTTGTGCTTATCCCTTAACTGTTCATTGTAGTTATATTTGCTTTTACAATTTTTTTTACTTTAATCTACATATTGGCTTAAGTGATCTTCAATCCTTACTATATATTTGCCTTTCCTAGTGGGACTTTCCCTTTCCTGTAGATTCTTATTTCTTTTCCATTTAGAAAAGTCCATTTAGCATTTCTCTTATGGTAGATTTAGTAATGATGTATTATTTTTGTTTCTGCTTGTCTGAAAAGTTCTTGATCACTTTTTGTATTCTAAATTATAATCTTGCTGAATACACCAGCTTCCAGGTTTTCCCCTTTCAGCACTTTGAATATATAATGCCACAGCATTCTGGTTTGCAAAGTTACTGCAGAGAAATCAGCTTATGTGGATTCCCTCTTACATGACTCTTTGTTTTTCTCTTGATTCATTTAGAATTCAATTTTCACTTTTGCCACTTTAATTGTGACATGTCTTGGTGTAGGTTTTCAGATTTGGAAACTTTTTTAGCCCTAATTTCTCCAAATAACTTTTTCAATCCTTTCTCTCTCTTGTCTCCTCCTGGAACCCTATAATGCAAAGGATGGAATTCTTAATGCTATCCTCAAGCTCTCTTATATTGCTTTCATTTAAAAAAATTTATTTTTCTTTCTGCTGTTCTAATTGGGGGATTTTCATTATTCTATTCCCAGATCACTTTTGTGTTCTGTATTGTTTAATCCATTCTTCATTCCTTCTAGTGTATTTTTCATTTCAGCTATTGAATCATTCACTTCTTTTAAAAAAATTTTAATGGAGCATAATAGCTTTACAATGTTGTGTTAGTTTCTGCTATACAAGAAAGTGAATCAGCTATATGTATACATATATCCCCATTTTCCCTCCCTCTTGAGTCTCCCTCCCATCATCCCTATCCCACCACTCTAGATTGTCACAAAGCATCAAGCTGATCCCCCTGTGCTCTGCAGCAGCTTCCCAGTAGCCATCTATTTTACATTTGGTAGTGTATATGTCACTGCTACTCTCTGACTTTGTCCCAGCTCCCACCCCATATCCTCAAGTCTGTTCTCTACATCTGCATCTCTATTCCTGCCCTGCCACTACTAGTTTCATCAGTACCATTTTTCTAGATTCCATATATACAAGTTAGCATATGGTATGTTTTTCTCTTTCTGACTTACTTCACTCTGTATGACATACCCTAAGTCCATCCACCTTACTACAAATAACTCAATTTTGTTCCTTTTTATGGCTAATATTCCATTGTATATATGTGCCACATCTTCTTTATCCATTCATTTGTTGATGGGCATTTAGGTTGTGCAGCACTGTTTACAATAGCCAAGACATGGAAGCAACCTAAATGTCCATCAACAGATGAATGGATAAAGAAGATGTGGCACATATATACAATGGGATATTACTCAGCCATAAAATGGAATGAAACTGAGTTATTTGTAGTGATGTGGATGGACCTGGAGTCTGTCATACAGAGTGAAGTAAGTCAGAAAGAAAAAAACAAATACCATATGCTAATGCATATATATGAAATCTAAAAAAAAAAATGGTTCTGTTGAACACAGTGGCAGAGGAAGAATAAATACACAGATGTAGAGAACAGCCTTGAGGACATGAGGAGGGGAAGAAGGAGAAGCTGGGACAAAGTGAGAGGGTAGCATTGACATTTATACACTACCAAATGTAAAATAGATGGCTAGTGGGAAGCAACTGCATAACACAGGGAGATCAACTTTATGATTGGTGATGACCTAGAGGGGTGGGATAGGGAGGGTGGGAGGGAGGATCAAGAGGAAGGTGATATGTGTATATATGTATAAATATAGCTGATTCACTTTGTTGTATAGTGGAAATTAGCACAACAGTATAAAGCTATTATTCTCCAATAGAGATCTAAGAAAAAAGATAGTGCTGCAGTGAACATTGTGGTACATGTATATTTTTGAATTATGGTTTTCCCAGGGTACATGCCCAGTAGTGAGATTGCTGGGTCATATGGTAGTTCTATTTCTAGCTTTTTAAGGGAACTTCAAACTGTTCTTCATGGTGGCTGTATCAATTTACATTCCCACCAACAATGCAGGAGGGTTCCCTTTTCTCCATACCCTCTCCAGGATTTATTGTTCCTAGATTTTTTGATGATGGCCATTCTGACTTGTGTGAGATGAAACCTCATTGTGGATTTGATTTGCATTTCTCTAATGATTAGGGATGTTGAGCACCTTTTCATATGTTTGCTTGCCATCTGTATGTTTTCCTTGGAGAAATGTCTATTTAGGTCTTTCACCCATTTTTCTATCAGGTTGTTTGTTATTTTGACATTGAGCTGAATGAGCTGCTTGTATATTTTGGAGATTAATCCTTTGTCAGTTGCTTCATTTGAAAATACTTTCTCCCAATTTGAGGGTTGTCTTTTCATCTTGTTTATGGTTTCCTTTGCTGTGCCAAAACTTTTAAATTTCATTAGGTCCCATTTATTTATTTTTGTTTTTATTTCCATTATTCTGGGAGGTGGGTCAAAAAGGATCTTGCTATGGTTTATGTCATAGAGTGTTCTGCCTATGATTTCTTCCAAGAGTTTTATATTGTCTGGCCTTACATTTAGGTCTTTGATGCATTTTTAGTTTATTTTTGTCTATAGTGTTAGGGAGTGTTCTAACTTCTTTTACATGTAGCTGTCCAGTTTTCCCAGCACCACTTATTGAAGAGGCTGTCTTTTTCCCATTGCATATCCTTGACTCCTTTGTGAGAGATAAGATGTCCATATGTGCATAGGTTTATCTCTGGACTTTCTATCCCTATAGATCTATTCCACTGATCTATATTTCTGTTTTTCTGCCAGTACCATACCATTTTGATTACTGGAGCTTTTTAGTATAGTCTGAAGTCAGGGAGCCTGATTCCTCTGGCTCCGTTTTTCTTTCCCAAGATTGCTTTGGCTATTCAGGGTCTTTTGTGTTTCCATACAAATTGTACAATATTTTGTTCTAATTCTGTGAAGAATGCCATTGGTAATTTGATAGGGATTGCATTGAATCTGCAGATTGCTTTGGGTAGTATAGTAATTTTCACAATATTCATTCTTCCAGTCCAAGAACACGGTATACTTCTCCTTCTGTTTATGTCATCTTTCATTTCTATCACCACTGTTTTATAGCTTTCTAAGTACAATCTTTCATCTCCTTAGGTAGGTTTATGCCTAGGTATTTTATTCTTTTTGTTGCAGTGGTAAATGGGATTGTTTCCTTTATTTCTCCTTCTGATTTTTCGTTATTAGTTTATAAGAATGCAAGTGATTTCTGTGCACTAATTTTTTATCCTGAAACCTTACCAAATTCATTGATTGGTTTTAGTAGTTTTATGGTGGCACCTTTAAGACTTTTGATGTATAGAATCATGTCATCTGCAAACAGTGACAGTTTTACTTCTTCTTTTCCCATTTGTATTCATTTTATTTCTTTTTCTTCTCTGATTGCCATGGCTAGGACTTCTAAAACTATGTTGAATAAGAGTGGTGAGGGTAGACATGCTTGACTTGTTCTTGATCTTAGTGGAAATACTTTCAGTTTTTCACCATTGAGAATAATGTTTGCTGTGGGTTTGTCATACGTGGCCTTTATTGTGTTGAGGTAGTTTCCCTCTATGCCCATTTTCTGGAGAGTTTTTATCATAAATGGGTGTTCAATTTGTCAAATGCTTTTTCTGCATCTATCGAGATGATCATATGGTTCTTATTTCTTAATTGTTAATATGTTGTATCACATTGAATGATTTGCATATATTGAGGAATCCTTGCATCCCTGGGATAAATCCCACTTGATCATGGTGTATGATCCTTTTCATGTGTTGTTGGATTCTGTTTGCTAGTATTTTGTTGAGAATTTTTGCATCTGTGTTCTTCAGTGATATTGGTCTGTAATTTTGTGTTTGTGATATCTTTGTCTGGTTTTGGTATCAGGGTGATGGTGGCCTCATAGAATGAATTTGAGAGTGTTCCTCCCTCTGCAATTTTTTTGGAAGAATTTGAGAAGGATAGGTATTATCTTATCTCTAAATGTTTAATAGAGTTCGCCTGTGAGGCCTTCTGGTTTTGGACTTTTGTTTGTTGGAAGATTTTTTATTAGTTTCAACTTCATTACTTGTGATAGGTCTGTTTATATTTTCTAATTCTTCCTGATCCAGTCTTGGAAAATTGTACCTTTCCAAGAATTTGTCGATTTCTTTCAGGTTGCCCATTTTATTGTTATATAGTTACTTGTAGTAGTAACTCTACCCTATGATGCTTTTTATTTCTGCAGTGTCTGTTGTAACTTCTGTTTCATTTCTAATTTTGTTGATTTGAGTCCTCTCCTTCTTTTCTTGATGAGTCTGGCATAAAGTTTATCAATTTTGTTTATCTTCTCAAAGAACCAACTTTTAGTATTATTGATATTTGCTATTGTTTTCTTCATTTCTGTTTTATTTATTTCTGCTCTGATCTTTATGATTTCTTTTAATTCTACTGACTTTGGATTTTCTTTGTTCTTCTTTCTCTAGTTGTTTTAGGTATAAGATTAGATTGTTTATTTGAGATTTTTCTTATTTCTTGTGGTCAGGTTGAACTGCTACAAACTTCTCTTTTGGAACTGCTTTTGCTGTGTCTCATAAGTTTTGGGTTGTTGTGTTTCCATTGTCACTTTTTTCTATGTATTTTTTAAATTTCTTCTTTGATTTCATGAAGTGATCTCTTGGTTATTTAGTGGTGTACTGTTTAACCTCCATGTATTCGTGTTTTTTACAGTTTTTTTTCCTGTAATTGATATCTAATCTCATAGCATGTGGTCACAGAATTTGCTTGATATGATTTCTTTTTCCTTAATTAATTAATTAGCTGTGTTGGGTCTTCAGTTCTGTGCACAGGCTTTCTCTAGTTGTGGTGAGTGGGGGCTAATTTTTGTTGTGGTGCATGGGTTTCTCATTGTGGTGGCTTCTCTTGTTTTGGAAAATGGGCTCTAGGCATGCAGGCTTCAGTTAGTTGTGGCACATGGGCTCAGCAGTTTTGGCACAAGGGCCTAGTTGCTCCATGGCATGTGGGATCTACCTGGCCCAAGGATCGAACCCATGTCCCCTGCATTAGCAGGCAGATTCTTAACCACTGTGTCACCAGGGAAGCCCTTGATATGATTTCAATTTTCTTAAATTTTCTGAGGATCAATTTGTGACCCAAGATATGATCTATCCTGGAGAATGTTACATTTACACTTGAGAAGAAAGGGTATTTGCTGACTTTTGGGTGGAGTGTCCTATAATTATCAATCAAATCTGTCTGGTCTATTGTGTCATTTCAAGCTTGTGTTTCCTTATGTATTTTCTGTTTGGATAATCTGTCCATTGTTGTAAGTGGGGTGTTAAAGCCCCCTACTATTATTATGTTACTGTCAATTTCCACTTTTATGGCTGTTAGCATTTGCCTTATGAATTGAGGTACTCCTATATTGGGTGCATAAATCTTTATAATTGTTATATCTTATTCTTGGATTGATCCTTTGATCATTATGTAGTGTCCTTCCTTATCTCTTATAATAGTCTTTATTTAAAGTCTATTTTATCTGATATGAGTATTGCTACACTGGCTTTCTTTTGATTTCCATTTTCATAAGATATCTTTTTCCATCCCTTCACTTTCAGTCTGTATTTGTCCCTAGGTCTGAAGTGGGTCTCTTGTAGACAACATATATGTGGGTCTTATTTTTGTAACCATTCAGCCAATCTGTGTCTTTTGGTTGGAGCTTTTAATCCATTTACCTTCAAGGTTAGTAATGATATGTATGTTCCTATTACCATTTCCTTAATTGTTCTGTTTTTTTTTAAATAAATTTATTTATTTTTTTATCGATTTATTTATTTATTTTATTGGCTGTGTTGGGTATTTTTTGCTGTGCGCAGGCTTTCTTTAGTTGCGGTGAGTGGGGGCTACTCTTCATTGTGGTGCGTGGGCTCCTCATTGCTGTGGCTTCTCTTGTTGTGGAGCACAGACTGTAGGCATGTGGGCTTCAGTAGTTGCAGCACATGGGCTCAATAGTTGTGGCTCACAGGCTCTAAAGTGCAGGCTAAATAGTTGTGGTGCATGGGCTTAGCTGCTCTGCAGCATGTGGGATCTTCCTGGAGCAGGGATCCAACCCGTGTCTGCTGCATTGGCAGGTGGATTCTTAACCACTGTGCCACCTAGGAAGCCCCTCTGGGTTTGTTTTTGTGGGTCTTTTTTCTTCTCTTGTGTTCCTCTCTTAGAGAATTTCCTTTAACATTTGTTGCAAAGCTGGTTTGGTGGTGCTGAATTCTCCTAGCTTTTGCTTGTCTGCAAAGCTTTTGATTTCTCCTTCAAATCTGAATGAGATCCTTGCCAGGTAGAGATTACAAGTAGAGTAATCTTGCTTGTAGGTTTTTCGCTTTCATCATTTTAAGTATACCCTGCCACTCTTTTCTGGCCTGTAGAATTTCTGCTGAAAAATCAGCCGATAAGCTTAGGTATGTTATTTTTTGTATGTTATTTTTTGCTTTTCCCTTGCTGTTATTTTTGTATGTTATTTTTTGCTTTTCCCTTGCTGCTTTTAATATTTTTTCTCTGTATTTAATTTTTGTTAGTTTAATTAATATGTGTCTTGGTGTTTCTCCTAGGGTTTATCCTGTATGGGATGCTCTGTGCTTCCTGGACTTGGGAGGATATTTCCTTTCCCATGTTAGGGAAGCTTTCCACTATAATCTCTTTGAATATTTTCTCAGACTCTTTCTTCTTTTCTTCTTCTTCTGGGTCCTCCTATAATTTGAAAGTTGGTGCGTTTAGTATTGTCCCAGAGGTCTCTGACACTGTCCTCAATTCTTTCCATTCTTTTTTCTTTATTCTCTCCCTTGGCAGTTATTTCTACCATTCTATCCTCCATCCCACTTGTTCATTCTTCTGCCTCAGTTATTTTGTTATTAATTCCTTCTAGTGTATTTTTTATTTTGGTTACTATGTTGTTCATCTCTGTTTGTTCTTTAGTTCTTCTAGATATTTGTTAAACATTTCTTGTATTTCTTGATCTGTACCTCCCTTCTATTTCTGAGATTCTGGATCATCTTTACTATCACTACTCTGAATTCTTTTCCAAGTAGGTTGACTATTTCCTCTTCATTTATTGGGTCTTGTAGGTATTTATGTTGTTCCTTCATCTGTGATATATTTTTTGCCATCTCATTTTTTTGTTGTTGTTGGGTAGTTGTTGTTGTCCTGTCTTACTGGTTGTTTAGCCTGAGGCTTCAAGCACTGGAGTTTGTGGGCTTTTGGGTAGAGCTGGATCTTGGTGCCAGGGTGAGGACCTCCAGGAGACCTCATTCTGATGAATATTCCCTAGGGTCTGAGGTTCCCTGTTAGTCCAATGGTTCAAACTCAGAGCTTCCACTGCAGGAGCTCAGGCCTGATCCCTGGCTTGTGAACCAAGATTCTGCAAGCTGCACAGGGCAGGGGGAGAAAAAGGAGCAGAACAATAACAAAGAGTAAAAAATACAATAAGATTAGAAAACTAACAGATATGTTAGAAAAAATTTAAAAAATAGATGAAGCAATATCTTGAAGGTAAAACAGAATCAAAATAGCAAAAAAAGCAGAGGAAAAATAGTGTCAGAAAAGGACTTGGTTGTGAGGGGTGCAGGGCTTAGGCAGGGGCGGAGTTTAGGTCCCACAGGGCTGGATAAGGCCCTGGAGGGATGAGGAGTGGGACTTAGGCTTAACAGGCAGGAGGGACCCAGGAGTGCCTCTGGGCTTGGGGACAGAGGACCAGGTTCAGGACCCCAGGAGGCTCTCTGGGCCCGAGTAGGTGGGAGAAATGCTAGGCACTTCTCCTGGTCCTCCAGTCTCAGAGGGTCCCTCCCCCTTGGCCTCTCTTCTTCTTCCCCACCCCCTTCTTCCTATGCCCCTAGGACCCACGCAGCTGGAGGGGGCCCAGGAAGGCAGGGGACCAGACCTGGAAGCCCAACAGGCTTCTCAGAGCCAACTGGGAGAGGGAAATGCCCACAGCACTTCCCCTGATCCCCCAGTTCCTGAGGGTTCCCCCCATCTGCCTCTCTTCCTTCTTCCCCCCTCCAACCTCCCTCCCATTGGCTGGGACCCATGCAGCTGGAGGGGGCCCCTGGAGAGTGAAGGACCTGGCTGGGGAGCCCAGCAGGCTTCCCTGGCTGAGTGGGCAGGAGAAACACCCTCCACACTTCCCCTGATCTTCCGATCTCGGAGGACCCCTCCCCCTCCCCCCTCCTCTTATCCCCCTGCCTCCCTCCTATGCCTGCAGGAACAGTGCAGCCCAGAGAGGGCCTCGGAGGGTGGAGGACCTGGCCTGGGAGCTCAGCAGGCTTCCCAGGGCCAAGTGGGTGGGGGAATCGCTGGTGGCACTTCCCGTGATCTTCCAGTCCTGGAGGGTCATCCACCACACAGTTTGCCTCTCTTCCTCTTGCCACCCTTCTCCCTCCCTCCCATTCCCCTAGGACCCACAAGCCTGGAGGGAGCCCCAGAGAACAAAGGGCTAGTCCCAGAAGTCCAGCAGGCTTCCTGACTTGGGTGGAGTGGGCAGGGGAAACTCCCTCTGTGCCTCCCCTGGTCCTCTGATCCTGGAAGGTATCCCCCCCCACCAGTCTGCTTCTCCTCCTCTTCCCCCCTCCTCCCTCCCTCCTATGGCCCTAGGACCCAGGTGGGCCAGAGCGGGCCGTGGAGGATGGAGGACCTGGCAGGGGAGCCCTGCAGGCTTCCTGGTTCCATAGAATGCACTCCTCCCATCCTCCGAGCCTCTGAGGCTCCTTCCAGGCCGGAACCCCTTCCCTTCCCCAGCAACCCCTAAGGGGCACCAGTCCAGACCAGCCTCCACTTCTCTTCCCCCCTGACTCCCCTCCATATCCTACCTGGTTGCTCAGAGGTTCCTCCTGTCTCCTTGGTGTCAACATCCCCCACTAGTGCTGGGTAGCTGCCCTAGTTGTGGGGAGATGTGAACTCCACATCCTCCCACACTGCCCTCTTGACTCCACTTGTTCACTTCCTATTTATTTATTTATTGGCTGTGTTGGGTCTTTGTTGCTGTGCAGGCTTTCTCTAGTTGCAGCGAGCAGGGGCTACTCTTCATTGTGGTGCACAGGCTCCTCATTGTTGTGGTTTCTATTGTTGCAAAGCACGGGCTCTAGGCACATGGGCTTCAGTAGTTGTGGCACATAGGCTCAATAGTTGTGGCTCATGGGCTCTAAGGCACAGCCTCAGTAGTTGTGGCACACAGGCTTAATAGTTGTGGCACAGAAGCTTAGTTGCTCTGCAGTATGTAGGATCTTCCCAGACCAGAGATTGAACCCATGTCCCCTGCAATGGCAGGTGGATTCTCAATCACTGTGCCACCTAGGAAGCTCTCATTCACTTCTAATTAGATCTTTTTTGTATTTTCTAGTTCCTCATTAAAATGTTCAGGTTTTAGATAAATTCTCTTCCTGAATTCAGTTAATATTTTTATTACCAGTGTTTTGAATTATATATCTGATAAATTGCTTATTCCTGTTTCATTAGTAATTTATTCAGAGTTTTCCTCTTGCTTTTTTAGTTGAGAGTAGTTCCTCTGCCTTTGCATTTTACTTAACTTTCTCTGCCTCTGTGAACTTAGGTGAAACAGTTACCTATTGTGGTCTTGAAGTGGTGTTCTTATGTAGGAGCCTCCCTGTGCAGACTGAGTGTGCCCATTGCCTTTCGTGAGAGGCCTGGATTTGATGTGGACATGAGTCAAGTCTTTCATCAGGGTGTGCTGGTAGCTATCACTCTGGTAGTGGCTGGAGCTGGAGATGGAGTGGCTGGAGCTGGAGATGGAGTAGCTAGAGCTAGTGCTGGATGTGAGTTGGGACTTCCTCTCTGCTCAGTGGCCATTAGTAGCCTGTCAGGATCAAGGTCTCTTACCACTGCTCAAGCAGAAGCCTTAATGGTCAGGCTCAAACTGGCTTTGTTCCATTTAAGTGTTTGTTTTTCCCTCTCCCTGCACTGGGACCTTTGCCCAAGAGGAGGGCAGTGCTGATGTAAGTGTGGCCTGTGTGCATACAGAGGTCTGATGCTCTGCCTGTGTAGGCATATGCAAATCTTTTCAGATGCAGCCCACATTTCTGAATTTTCTCTGAACATAGCCACCCCAGATATAGTACAGCACTGCAGTGTGGCCTGAGTTGGGTCAAATTATTCAGTTGGCTCGGCTGGGGCACACCATGAGTTGGTTGCAGGAAACTCAGCATCCTCTAAGGCAGACCTCTCTCCACTCTTCCTTGGGTTCAATACCCCTTTAACCACTGATCACTGTCCCCAACCTCTTCCATTCCTGCCCTGGTGTGGAACTGCTCTGCAGGGTAGATAGCACCCATGTGGTTTCTCTGTTTATATAAGGGTGTGTGCTGTGGTGGAATGCTGCCATCAGATTTCTTATTCTGGGTGCTACTTGAGTATGCACCAAAAATGGCCACCACTGCCCAACCCAGGCTCCACCCCAAGACTGGGTCACCTCTTCATCCCAAGGTAAATTATTTTCTCTGGTCCTGGTCACCCCAGATCCAGTTACACACTGTGGATTGGAGTGAGTGATGCCAGAGCATTCACTTGGCTCGGGTTGGGGAGCATGTTGAGGTAGTGGCAGGAAACCTGGAAACTGCTAGAGAAGACTTCTCTAAGCCCTCCCTTGGGAGCTATTGAGCATGTGCATGCTCCTCATGTAAAGAGTCCAGGTTTCTCCAGCCTTTCTATCTGTCCCATCATCATCCAACTAGCCAAAGTGCTTGTCTCCTCTTCATAGGACCGCAGGACTGGGTCATCCATTATGTGGCTTGACCTGCTTACTCCCCAGCAGGATATCTGCCCCGGAAATCTCCCTTTACCTCTGAGTCCCTTCCCAGGGGCACAGGTCCTGATCCAATTGCTTTTTTCCTCTTCCTACCCACCATCATCAGTGCTGCACTACCATTGCTCTGGGCTCCACTCCTAGGGCTGAAGTTGTGGCTGTGACCATAGTTTGGCTGCTATGCACTCTGATCCTTGAGGCCTGAGTTATATTTGACGTGACATCACCAGGGCTGCACTGCTGGTACACCCTGTTGCCTAGGTCCAGGCTACCACTGCACCCTGTCATCCCAGGGCCCATGCCACTACTGCATCACCCCACTCCACTCCCCTGGGGCCCAAGTCACCACAGAAAGCTCCAGATACTCTGACTTCAGTTCCTTGGATAGCCTGCCCATGACTCTACCTCAGATACTCATGTCACCACAGCAGCAAATGTGTCTGTGCCTCCAGCTCCAGGCAGTATGGTAGTTCTGCATGCTCCTGAGCATAGGACACCAGCTTTGCTACTAATCTAAGTGCCGTTGTTCTAGATATGGTTCCAGAAGGGATCTCATTGGCTAGAGTTTCCCCTCACAGGCAAAAATAACAGAAGGACCCAAGCAGCCTTTGTCACCAAGGACTCCAACATCTACAGTTACCACTGCCATCAGAGATACCTGCAGCCTTGATCACTAAAGACCCCCACAGTCACTGCTGACATTGACTATAGGTGATGGAACTGGATGGAGACTGTTCCCTCCACTGTTCCCTCCCCAGAATTGGAGACTGCACCTCATCAATCACTGCCCTTGCAACCACCTGCAGCTTAAAGTCTTTTCCCACTGAAGTCAATCCAAAAGGGCTGGAAGAGGTGACTGCACCCTCAAATGTACAGACATCAGAACAAAGCTACTAGAAACACAAAAACATAAGGAAACATGACACTACCAATGGAACAAAATAATTATCCAGTAACTGACCCCCCCAAAAATGGAGACCTACCAGTTACCTGAAACAAACAAACAAACAAACAATAAACCTCAAAAGAATTATCTCAAGTAAGCTCAGGGATTTTCAAGTGAACAAATAAACAGCTCAATGAACTCAGGAAAACAATACATAAGTGAAATAACAAGTTTAACAAAGAGATAGATATCATTAAAACAGTACCAATAAAAAATGCTGGAGCTGAAAAATTACAAAGAATGAAATAAAAAATGTAATAAAGAGCTTCAACTGCAGACTTGCTTAAGCAGAAGAAAGAATCTGTGAACTTGAAGATGTATCTCTACAATATCCAGTCAGAGAAGAAAATAGAAAAAGGAATGAAAAATAATGAAGAAAGCATATGGGATTATGGGACACTGTTATGAGAGAAAATATATTCATTAAGGGAGTCCCAGAAGAATAAAGGAGCAGAGAGCTTATTTAAAGAAATAATGGCTGGGCCTCCTAAGTTGTGCAGTGGTTGAGAATCTGCCTGCCAATGCAGGGGACATGGGTTTGATCCCTGCTCCAGGAAGATCCCACATGCTGTGGAGCAACTAAGCCTGTGTGCCACGACTATTGAGCCTGAGCTTTAGAGCCTGTGAGCCACAACTGTTGAGCCCATGTGCTGCAACTACTGAAGCCCACATGCCTAGAGCCCATGCTCTGCAAGAAGAGAAGCCACAGCAATGAGGAGCCCATGCACCACAACAAAGAGTAGCCCCCACTCACCACAACTAAAAAGAAAGCCCACGCACAGCAAAAAAGACCCAATACAGCCAATAAAATAAAATAAAATAAAATAAAATAAATAAATAAATAAATAAATAAATAAAGGCTGAAAACTTCCCAAATCTGGGGAGAGAGATGGACATCCAGGTATATGAATCTAAAGGTCCCCAGACTTAACTCAAAGAGCTCTCCATCAAGACACAATATAATAAACTCTCAAAAATCAAAGATAAAGAGAATTTTCAAAAGCAGTGAGAAAAAAGTCTTCATTTACAAGGGGTACTCAATAAAGCTATCAGAAGATTTCCCAGTAGAAACCTTGCAGACCAAGAGACAGTGGGATGATATATTCAGTGTTGGAAGTAAAAAAAAAAAAAAAAAAAAAGCCAACCAAGAATACTTAACCTGACCAAGTTGTCCTTCAGGAATAAAAGAAAGAAAAGGCCTTTCTTAGACAAAAGCTGAGGGAGTTCATTGCCACCTGAAAAACTAAACCCAAAGATAGCAGAAGGAAGGCTATAACAAAGATTAGAGCAGAAATAAATTAAATACAATACAAGGAATATAGAAAGGATCAATAAAACAAAGGGTTGGCTTAAGAGGTACAAACTACTATATATAAAATAAATGATACATGGATTTATTGTACAGAACAGGGAATACAGCCAATATTTTATAATTTTAAATGGAGTATAACCTATAAAAATATTGAATCACTGTTGTATACCAGAAGTTAATATATTATTGTATTAGCTTATGCTTATCAACTATAGTTTAAGGGAAAAATGTTTTTTTTAAAGATAAAATTGACAAGCCTTTAGCTAGGCTAAATTAAAACAAAGTAACTCCATTTAGATTATAAACAAAAGAGCAGACGTGACAACTGATACCACAGAAATACAAAGGATCATAAGAAATTACTGTGAGCAATTGCACATTAACAAATTAGATAAACTAGAAGAAATGGACAAATTCCTAGAAACATGCAACTTACCAAGACTGAATTAGGGGGGAAAAAACAGAAAAAGTGAATACACTAATAATGAGAAAGGAGATCAAATCATTGACCAAAACCTCCCAATAAGGAAAAGTCCAGGATGAGATATCTTCACTGGTGAATTTTACCAAATATTTAAAAAATACTGATCTTACCAAATATCTCAAACTCTTTCAAAAAGTTGAGGAGGAAGAAACACTCCTAAACTCATTTTAGAAGTCCAGCATTATCCTGATACCAAGTCAGAAAAGGACACAAGTAAAGAAAATTACAGGCCAATACTCATAATAAACACTGATGCAAAAATCCTCAACACAATGCTATCAAACCAAGCTTAAGAGTACATTAAAAGGATCCTACATCATAGTAAAGTGGGCTATATCCTTGGGATGCAAAATGGTTTGATATAGGCAAATGAATCAATGTGATATACCACATTAACAGAATGAAGGATACAAATATAGGATCATTTCAGTCCATGCAGAAAAAGCATTTGACAAAATTCAACAGCTTTTCAGGATGAAAGTTCTCAATATATTAGGGATAGAAGGAACTCAACATAGTAAAGGCTGTATATGACAAGCCCACAGCTAACATCAAACTCAACTTGAAAAGATAAAAACTTTTCCTCTAAGATTAGGAACAAGAGAAAGATGCCTACTCTTACTAATTTTATTCATCATAGTATTAGAAGTCCTAACCACAGCAATTAGGTAAGAAAAAGAACTAAAAGGCATCCAAATCAGAAAGAAAAAAGCAGAACTATCTCTATTTGCAAACTATATAATCTCTTTTATTTGTTGATTCATTTATTATTCATTCATTCAGCACATCTTTTTTCTCTTTTGATCTTCATTGGAGTATAATAGCTTTACACTGTCGTGCTAGTTTCCAGTGTACAACAAAGTGAATCAGCTGTATTTATACATATGTTCCCATATCCCCTCCCTCTGGAGCCTCCCTCCCTCCCTCCCTACCCCACCCTTCTAGGTCAGCAGCAATCATCGAGTTGATCTCCCTGTTATGCAGTTGCTTCCCACTACCTATCTATTTTACATTTGGTAGTGTATATATGTCAATGCTACTCTCTCGCTTTGTCCCAGCTTCTCCTTCTCCCCTTCCCTGTGTCCTCTAGTCTGTTCTCTTTATCTGCATCTTTATTCTTCCCCTGCCACAGAGTTCATCACTACCATTTTTTAGATTCCATATATATGCATTAGCATATAGTATTTGTTTTTCTCTTTCTGACTTACTTCACTTGTTTGGCAGACTCTAGGTCCATCCACCTCACTACAAATAACTCAATTTCATTTCTTTTTATGGCTAATATTCCATTGTATATATGTACACATCTTCTTTATCCATTCATCTGTTGATGGACATTTAGGTTATTTCCGTGTCTTGGCTATTGTAAATAATGCTGCAATGAACATTGTGGTACATGTATATTTTTGCATTATGGTTTTCTCCAGGTGTATCCCCAGTAGTGGGATTGCTGGGTCATATGGTAGTTCTATTTTTTGAGGAAACTCTGTACTGTTTTCCTTAGTGGCTGTATCACTTTACAGTCCCACCAGCAGTTCAGGAGGATTCTCTTTCTTCCACAGCCTCTCCAGTATTTATTGTTCTTAGATTTTTTGATGATGGCCATTCTGACTGGTGTGAGGTGATACCTCATTGTGGATTTGATTTGCATTTCTCTAGTGAGTATTGATGTTGAGCACCTTTTCATGTGTTTGTTGGCCATCTGTATGTCTTCTTTGGATAAATATCTGTTTTGGTCTTCCGCCCATTTTTGGATGAGGTTTTTTTTTTTTTTTTTTTTTTTTTTTGGATATTGAGTTGCATGAGCTGCTTATATATTTTGGAGATTAATCATTTGTCAATTGGTTCATTGGCAAATATTTTCTCCCACTCCAAGGGCTGTCTTTTCATCATATTTATGGTCTCCGTTGCTGCACAAAAACTTTTAAGTTTCATTAGGTTCCATTTGTTTATTTTTGTTTTATTTCCTTTACTCTAGGAGGTGGGTCAAAAAAGAGCTTGCTGTTATTTATGTCAAAAGGTGTTCTGCCTATGTTTTCCTCTAAGAGTTTTATAGTGTTTGGCCTTACATTTAGGTCTTTGATCCATTTTGAGTTTATTTTTGTGTGTGGTATTAGGGAATGTTCTAAATTCATTCTTTTACAAGTAGCTGTCCAGTTTTCCCAGCACCACTTATTGAAGAGGCTGTCTATTCTCCATTGTACATTCTTGCCTCCTTTGTCAAAGATAAGGTGACTATATGTACGTGGGTTTATCTCTAGGCTTTCTATCCTGTTCCATTGATCTATATTTCTGTTTTTGTGACAGTAACATACTGTTTTGATTACAGTAACTTTGTAGTATAAAAACTATATAATCGTATACATGGAAAACCCTAAAGACTCCCCCAAAACTTTCATAACTAATCAGTAAATTCAGGAAAGTTATAGGATACAAAATCAACATATAAAAATCAGTTGCATTTTTATACACTAACAATAAACTACCTCAAAGAGAAATTAAGAAAGCAATACCTTTTAAAGTAGCATCAAAAACAACAAAATAATCAGGAATAAATTCAACCAAGGATGTGAAAGATCTATACACTTCAAGCTATAAGACATTGATGAAAGAAACTGAAGGAGACAAAAGCAAATGGCAAGATATCCTGTGTTCTTGGATTGGAAATATTCATATTGTTAAAATGTCCATACTACTGAAAGCAATCTACAGGTTCAATGGCATCCTTATGAAAATTTCAATGGCATTTTTCACAGAAATAAAAAATTCAATCCTAAAATTTGTATGGAACCACTGAGGACCCTGAATAGTCAAGGCAATCTTGAATCCAAAGAAACCCACACTGAGACATATTATTATCAAAATGTTCAAAGACAAAGACAAAGAGACAATATTGAAAGCAGCAAGAGAGAAATAACTCATATATACAAGAGATTCTCAATAAGACTATCAGCTTATTTCCCAGTAGAACCCTTGGAGATCAGAGGGAAATGAGATGATATACTCAAAGTGCTGAAAGAAAAAATACTGTCAACTGAGAAGTCTATATTTGGCAAAACTGTCTTTCAAAAATAAGGGGGAAATTAAGACATTTCCAGATAAACAAAAGCTGAGTCAGTTCATTACCACTAGACCTACCCTTCAAGAAATGCTAAAAGTAATCCTTAAGTTCAAAGTGAAAGGAAATTGGACAGCAACTCAAAGCTGAAGAAAACAAATATTTGGTAAAGACAAATACATGGGAAATTATAAAATTCAGTATCATTGTAATTTTGGTTTATAACTTCATTTTTTAATTTTCCATAGGATTTAAAAGATGTGTGCATAAAAATTAGTTATTAATCTACATTATTTGGCACTTAATGTATAAAGATGTAGTTTGTGACATCAGTAACAGAAAATGGTGGACAGAGGTATGTAGGAACATAGTTTTTGTATGCTTTTGAAGTTAAAGTGGCATTATTTCAAATTGGATTGTTTTAAGTGTAAAATGTTATAAACCATCCTTATAGTAACCAAAAAGAAGATATGTATAGAAAATACATTAAGAGATTGAGAAAGGAATCAAAATATTTCACTGCAAAAAAACAACTAAACACAAAAGGCAGCAATAGAGAAAATGAGGGGTAAAAAAAGCTATGTTATATAGAAAACAACAGAAGTTAAATCATTCCTTATAAGTAACTACTTTAAATGTAAATGATTAAGCCCTATAATCAGAAGACAGATTTTTTTTTAATGATGCAACTATTTGCTGTTTACAAGAGATTTACTTTAGATCCAATGACACATATAGGTTGAAAGTGAAAGTATAGAAAAATTTATTCCATGCAAACAGTAACCACAATTATGTTGGATGGCTATAATATTGATAAAATATATTTTAAGCTAAAAAAAAAACTACAAGAGCTATAGAAGGACACTATATATTGATAAAGGCTCAATACAGCCAGAACATATAACAATTATAAACATTTATGCACCTCATGATAGACCTCTAAAATATTTGAAGCAAAAATTGACATAATTAAAAGGGAAAATAGGTGGTTCTACAATAATAGTTGAAAACTTCAATACCTCAATTTCAATAATGAATAGATCAACCATACAGAAATAAGTAGGAAAACAGCAGAGTTGAAAACATCATAAATGGACTATACTTAACATGTATAAAAGCACTTTACCCAAAAACAGCAGAATACAGAACCTTCTCAAGTTCACGTAGGACATTCTCCAAGATACATTGTATGCCAGGCCGTGAAACAATTCTCAATAGATTTTTAAAAAATAGATGCCATACAAATGATTTTCTGTAACCAAAATGGAACAAAGTTAGAAATCAATAATAGGAAGAATACTGGAAAACCCTAAAATACATAGAAATTGAACAACACACTCTTAAACAATGAATTGGCCAAAAAAAAAATCATGAGGGAAATTAGAAGATATTTAGAGGTAATTGAAAATGGAAACCCAACATACAAAAACTTATGGGATGCAGCAAAATCAGTGCTCAGAGGGAAATTTATAGTGGTAAATGTATATAATTACTAGGAATAAGGATCTTAAATCAATAACCTAACTTTACATTGTAAGAAACAAAAAGAAGATCAAAACCAAAGCTAGCTGAAGAAAGGAACTAATAAACATTAGAGTGGGAATGAACAAAACAAAAATAGAAAACCAACAGAGAAAATCAATTGAAACAAAAGTTGGTTCTTTGAAAATATCAACAAAATTTACAAACTCAGCAGGAATAACAGAATAAAATAGAGAAGACAGTTATTAAAACGAGAAACATAAGTGGGGACTTTACTAGTGACCTTACAAAGATAAGAAGTTATAAGAGAATACAAGAATAGATACCTAGAAGAAATGAAAAAAAAATTCCTTGAAATATACAAATGATCTAAACTGATTCATAGATTTTGGAGAAAAAGATGGCAGCGAAGTAGAGGGACGTGGAATAAATCCTTCTCCACAGATGCATTGGGAATGCACCAAAAGACGCAATAATTCCCACAGAGAACCAGCTGAACACCAGCAGACAGCCTCGGATACCAGAATGGATTGCAAGGATCCTGACATAACCGGTAGGGAGGCATCTATGATGGCTCAAAGAGGGTGAAACTGCAGAGCTGTGGCAGACAGGAGGGAGTAAGAAACATACAGAGGGCCCGCACTGCAGCTCAGAGTTTCCAGAACGAGATGTTGATTCACAGCTGAACAGTTGGTCCAGGAGCGGGACCGTGGGAACCGAAGAGCTGGTTCAGGGTGACAAAAAATTGTTGCCAGAAAGGTGACGGACCGAGAGGACAGGAGGGAAGAGGTCCACGGTGAGGAGTGCCTGCCCCTGAGACCTGCCCGGCCATGATGGCGGCTAGATGCTGCAGGCTCACAGGCGGGGGGGAGGAGCCGCAGGCATAGCCTCTCTCTCTCTTTTTTGGCACCTGCAGCGGGCAGTGGAGAGATGCCCTGTGGACCACCTAAGGTGCTCAGGGATAGCAAGTACCCTCAGGCCCTCGGGCAGGGCTAGATTAAAACCCCTTGGAACACTGGTAGCAGGGAGGCTGCCAAGAAAAACAAAAAAAAGCCCCGAGAGAGGCCCAACTCTGAGACTTTCTGTTTAAACCTGAGCCACCGGTGTCCCTCTGCAACAGGCACCTCCAAGCCCGACTGAAACAACAGTGCGCCACTGCTCACCCACTCCCGGGGAAGGAGCCACTATTGTACCCTCTCCCTCCCCACACACCAACACTTACAGATGAACTATAAAGGAAGCTCTGCTGGTCACAGAATAATACAAAAAAGCCCCAGGTGAGTAGAAGGACACTTACAGCTGAGACTCTAAGGAAACAAAAATATTAGTATCAGTTCTTTTGAACTGGTCCATTCTGGGATCAGTTCTGGATTTTTTTCCTTTTTTTTTTTTCTTTATTAATTACGATCTTAGTCCTAAGGGATCTACAAGTTTTATAACATATTTTTTAATTCTATTTTTTATTCCATTTATAATTTTTACCTACTTATATACTTCTATTTCTAGCTAAGTTTTTGGTAGTATGGACAATATATCTCTCATACCTTCCTTTCATCCCTATCTTTTATACATTTCTATTCCTTTCTTTTTATTTGCATATTTCCAATCACACTACACTCTTCTGTTGCCCTGTCTTGCATCCATTTTTAGTTTATTTTAACATACTTATAAGCAACACTATTGATCTGCTCAGATTCCTTGCTCTATTCTCCAGATGACTCACCACCTTGGTATTTAATATTAGGTTTTTGTCTTTATCTTAGTTCTTAGTACAATTGTCTAATTTCATTCTGAGAATCTCCATTCTGTCTGGTGGTACTCTAGCTCTTTTTTATATTTGATCCTAGCTTACAAAATCTCCCTGGATTAGTGTTTGTATGTGTAAGGTGTTATTTGTTTGTTTGTTTGTTCTTGCTATTCTTTCTGTTTTGTTCCATTTTGGTTGTCAATTTCTGTTGGGTTTCTCTTTGAATATCTGATAGCATACTGGGGTTCTTCTGTCAGGTCTTTCCAGAGCCTTATGTCCTAATGGATTCAGTAATTGTGTGTCTTATACATGTATGTGTTTCTTAGACTTAGTATTTGTTTAACCCAACACTCAGACATTACTCTGAGGCTTGGACAGTCTTCTATAAACACCTCTATCACCAGGACAAGCAACCCCAGAAGTTTGGACGACCGTGAGGAAACAAAGAAGCACCATGCAGGCAGAGGAGCAGGAAAAAAACCCACAAGACCACATAAATGGAGAGGAAATAGAAAAAATGCCTGAAAAAGAACTCAGAGTAATGATAGTAAAAATGATACAAAATCTTGAAAACAAAATAGAGAAAGTACAAGAAACAGTTCATAAGAACTCAGAAAAACAAACAGCAATGGATAACAAAATAACTGAAATTAAAAATACTCTAGATGCTATAACCAGCAGAATGACTGAAGCAGAAGAACGAATAAGTGAGTTGGAAGACAGAATGGGGAAGATAAATGCCACAGAGCAGGAAAAAGAAAAAAGAATAGAAAGAATAGAAAACAGTCTCAGAGACCTCAGGGATAACATTAAGCATACCAACATTCAAATTATAGGCATCCCAGAAGAAGAAGAAAAAAAGAAAGGGCCTGAGAAAATATTTGAAGAGATTATAGTGGAAAACTATCCCAACATGGGAAAAGAAATAACCAAGTCCAAGAAGTACAGAGAGTCCCATACAGAATAAACCCAAGGAGAAATACACCAAGGCACATGTTATTCAAACTAATGACAATTCAACACACAGAAAAAATATTAAAAGCAGCAAGAGAAAAGCAACAAATAACATATAAAGGAAAACCCATAAGGATAACAGCTGACCTTTCTACAGAAACTCTGCAGGTCAGAAGGGAATGGCAGGATATACTGAAAGTCCTGAAAGAGAGAAACCTACAGCCAAGAATACTCTAACCAGCAAGAATTTCATTCAGATTCAATGGAGAAATCAAAAGCTTTCCAGACAAGCAAAAGTTAAGAGAATTCAGCACCACCAAACCAGCCTTACAACAAGTGCTAAAGGAACTTCTCTAAGTAGGAAACACAAGAAAAGGAAAACACCTACAAAAAGAAACCCAGAACAATTAAGAAAATGGTAATAGAAACACACACATCAATAATCACCTTAACTGTAAATGGATTAAATGCTCCAACCGAAAGACACAGACTGGCTGAATGGATACAAAAACAAGACCCTTCTATATGCTGCCTACAAGAAACCCACTTCAGACCAAGGGACACATATAGACTGAAAGTAAAGGGATGGAAAAAGATATTCCATGCAAATGGAAGTCCAAAGAAAGCTGGAGTAGCAATACTCATATCAGACAAATTAGACTTTAAAGAAAAGACTATTACAAGAGACAAGGAAGGACACTCCATAATGATCAAGGGATCCATCCAAGAAGAACATATCACAATGGTAAATATCTATGCCCCCAACATAGGAGCACCTCCATACATAAAGCAAATGCTAACAGCCATAAAATGGGACATTGACAGAAACACAATAATAGTGGGAGACTTGAACACCCCACTTACATCAATGGACAGATCATCCAAACAGAAAATAAATAAAGACACACAAGCTTTTAAATGACACGTTAGACCATCTCGACTTAATTGATATTTATAGGACATTCCATCCAAAAACGACAGAATACACTTTCTTCTCAAGTGCACATGGAACATTTTCCAGGATAGATCACATCTTGGGTCACAAATCAAACCTCAGCAAATTCAAGAAAATTGAAATCATATCAGGCATCTTCTCTGACCACAATGCCATGAGACTAGATATCAATTACAGGAAAAAAACTGCAAAAAATACAAACACATGGAGGCTAAACAATTCACTATTAAACAACCAAGAAATCATTAAAGAAATCAAAGAGGAAATCAAAAAATATCTAGAAACATATGACAATGAAAACACAACAACCCAAAAACTATGGGACACAGCAAAAGCAGTTCTAAGAGGGAAGTTTATAGCAATACAGTCCTACCTTAAGAAACAAGAAAAATATTGAATAAACAACCTAATCTTACACCTCAAACAATTAGAAAAAGAACAAAGAAACCCCAAAGTGAGTAGAAGGAAAGAAATCACAAAGATCAGAGCAGAAATAAATGAAAAAGAAAGGTAGGAAGCAATAGCAAAAATTAATAAAACTAAAAGCTGATTTTTTGAGAAGATTAACAAAATTGATTAACCATTAGCCAGACTCATGAAGGAAAAAAAGGGAGATGATGCAAATCAACAGAATTAGAAATGAAAAAGGAGAAGCAACAACGGACACCTCAGAAATACAAAAGATCATGAGAGACTACTACAAGCAACCATATGCCAATAAACTGGAGAACCTGGAAGAAATGGATAAATGCTTAGAAAAATACAATCTTCCAAAACTGAACCAGGAAGAAATAGAAACTATGAACAGACCAATCACAAGTACAGAAATTGAGACTGTGATTAAAAATCTCCCAACACACAAAAGCCCAGGGCCAGATGGCTTCACGGGCGAATTCTATCAAACATTTCGAGAAGAGCTAACACCTATCCTTCTCAAACTCTTCCAAAATATTGCAGAAGGAGGAACACTCCCAAACTCATTCTACGAGGCCACCATCACCCTGATAGCAAAACCAGGCAAAGATGTTACAAAAAAAGAAAATTACAGACCAATATCACTGATGAATATAGATGCAAAAATCCTCAACAAAATACTAGCTAACAGAATCCAACAGCACATTAAAAAAATCATACACCATGATCAAGTGGGGTTTATCCCTGGGTTGCAAGGATTCTTCAATATATGCAAATCAATCAACATGATACATCATATCAACAAATTGAAGGATAAAACCATATGATCATCTCAATAGATGCAGAAAAAGCTTTTGACAAAGTTCAACATCCATTTATGATAAAAGCTCTCCAGAAAATGGGCATAGAAGGAAATTACCTCAACATAATAAAAGCCATATATGAAAAACCAAAAGCCATCATCATTCTAAATGGGGAAAAACTGAAAGAAATCCCTCTAAGAATAGGAACAAGACAGGGGTGTCCACTCTCACCATTATTATTCATCACAGTTTTGGAAGTTTTAGCCACAGCAATCAAAGAAAAAGAAATAAAAGGAATCCAAATTGGAAAAGAAGAAGTAAAATTGTCCCTCTTTGCAGATGACATGATATTATGCATAGAAAACCCTAAAGACTCTACCAGAAAACTGCTAGCACTAATTGATGAGTTTAGTAAAGTAACAGGATACAAAATTAATGCACAGAAATCTCTTGCATTCCTATACACTAACAACGGAAGAGCAGAAAGAGAAATTAAGGAAACTCTCGCATTCACCATTGCAACAAAATGAATAAAATACCTAGGAATAAACCTACCTAAGGAGGCAAAAGATCTGTATGCAGAAAACTTTAAGACACTGATGAAAGAAATCAGAGATGACACAAACAGATGGCGAGAGATACCATGTTCCTGGATTGGAAGAATCAACATAGTGAAAATGACTGTACTACTCAAAGCAATTTACAGATTCAGTGCAATCCCAATCAAATTACCAGGGGCAGTTTTCACAGAACTAGAGAAAGAAATCTTACGATTTGCATGGGAATGCAAAAGACCCCGAATAGCCAAAGCAATCTTGAGAAGGAAAAATGGAGTTGGTGGAATCAGGATTCCTGACTTCAAACTATACTACAAGGCCATAGTGATCAAGACAGTATGGTACTGGCACAAAAACAGAAAGGAAGATCAGTGGAATAGAATAGAGAACTCAGAGGTAAGCCCAAGCACATATGGGCACCTTCTCTTTGACAAAGGAGGCACGAATATACAGTGGAAAAAAGACAGCCTCTTCAATAAGTGGTGCTGGGAAGATTGGACAGCTACATGTAAAAGAATGAAATTAGAACACTTCCTAACACCATACACAAAAATAAACTCCAAATGGATTAAAGACCTACATGTAAGGCCAGACACTATAAAACTCCTAGAGGAAAACATAGGCAGAACACTCTATGACATCCATCAAAGCAAGATCCTTTTTGACCCACCTCCTAGAATCATGGAAATAAAATAAAGAATAAACAAATGGGACCTCATGAAACTTAAAAGCTTTTGCACAGCGAAAGAAACCATAAACAAGACTAGAAGGCAACCCTCAGAATGGGAAAAAATAGTTGCCTACGAAACAACAGACAAAGATTAACCTCCAAAATATACAAGCGGCTCATGCAGCTTAATGCCAAAAAAGCAAATAACCCAATCCACAAATGGGCAGAAGACCTAAATAGACATTTCTCCAAAGAAGACATACAGATGGCCAACAAACACATGAAAAGATGCTCAACATCACTAATCATCAGAGAAATGCAAGTCAAAGCCACAATGAGGTATCATCTCACACCGATCAGAATGGCCATCATCACAAAATCTGTAAACAACAAATGTTGGAGAGGGTGTAGAGAGAAAAGAACCCTGCTGCACTATTGGTGGAAATGTAAGCTGGTACAGCCACTATGGAGAACAGTATGGAGTTTCCTTAAAAAACTACAAATAGAACTACCATATGATCCAGTAATCCCACTACTGGGCATATACCCAGAGAAAACCATAATCCAAAAAGAAGCATGTACCATAATGTTTATTGCAGCACTATTTACAATAGCCAGGACATGGAAGCAACCTAAATGCCCATCAACAGATGAATGGATAAAGAAGAAGTGGCATACACATACAATGGAATATTTCTCAGGTATATAAAGGAATGAGATGGAGCTATATGTAATGAGGTGGATAGACCTAGAGTCTGTCATACAGAGTGAAGTAAGTCAGAAAGAGAAAGACAAATATTGTATGCTAACTCATATATACAGAATCTAAAACTATTACTGATGAACTCAGGTACAAGACAAGAACAAGGACACAGATGCAGAGAATGGACTGTAGAACTCCAGATTTGGAGGGGTGGGGGGTGAAGGGTTAAGACTCTGCAATTCCACTGCAGGAGGCATGGGTTCTATCCCTGGTCTCAGAAGTTCCACATGCCATGTGGTCCAGCCAAAAAAAAAAAAAAAAAAAAAAAAAAACAAAACAGAAAGACAACTATGCTCACATTCAGCATCATTATGGAAATTCTAGCCAGAGCTATATGACAATAAATAAGTAAGTAAATAAATAAATAAATAAATAAATAAATAAATAAATAAATGGAATCCAAATTGGAAAGGAAGAGGTAAAACTATATTTGTTGGCAGATTACACAATACTGAAAATCTTGAAGACTCTCCAAGAAAGCTACTAGAGCTAAAAATTTACAGAGTACAAGAACACACAAAAATCAATTGTATTTCTATACACCATCAGTGAACAATCCAAAGAAGCATTTAAGAAAGCAATCCCATTTACAATACAGTAAGTCCCCTACATATGCACGAGCTCCTATCCAAGAGCGCTTTCGAAAGTCCAATTTGTTCCTACATCCAACAAAATTAGCCTAGGTACCTAACTAAGGCAATCGGCTATATAGTACTGTACTATAACAGGTTTATAATACTTTTCACACAAATAATACATAATAAAACAAAAAATAATGAAAACATTTTTAATCTTATAGTACAGTACCTTGAAAAGTATAGTAGTATAGTACAACAGCTGGCATACAGGGGCTGGCATTTGAGTGAACAGACAAGAAGAGTTACTGACTGAAGGAGGGAGAAGTGGGAGGTGGCAGAAGAAGTGGGAGAAGGCAGAGCTGGAGGATTGTCACTAATAGGAGATGGAGGGCATGTTGCAATTTCACTCATGCCTGATGTTGATGGTACAGGTTCTGGTTCCTTGCTGGATTCAATTCTGTCTACCCCCTTGAGAAAACGATCTAGTGATGTCTGGATAGCAGCTCTTTTTTTCTCGTCATAGATGACACAGTAGCACTGGATTGCATTCTGAACGACTGCTGCAAACTTTGTGTACCGTTCTACGTTCAGGTCCTGTGCCTCAAAAACTAACAGCGCCTCCTCAAATAAAGAAAATCCCCTCACCATTTCCTGCATCAAGAATCTCTTTGGTTCTTCACTTACTTCTTCTTCATCTTGTCTCTCTACATCCTTTCTCTGGGCCTCCAATTTCATCCTTATTTTCACTTTTGTTTCCATCGTTATCACTTGGCGCTTCTTAGCAGTATCAGCTACATCACCACTGCTTTTATTCTTGCTTCTGGACATCCTGAGCTTGAAGTAAAAATACTGTACTACTGTACTCTAGACAGTACTGTAGATTAAAGTACACAAAAGCTCAACCACTTGTAGAGGATGCACACACATGACAATGTACACCAGACACGTGAACTAACAGAAAATCCAATATTCAAATTCTTATGGAATTATAAGTGTTCTAGATAATCAAAACAATCTTAAAAAATGATTAAAGTTGGAGGTCTCATAATTCCTGTCTGGAACTTACTGCAAAGCTACAGTAATTAAAATAATACAGTACTGGCATAAGGACAGATATTATACCAATGGAATAGAATAGAGAGCCCAGAAATAAACTTTCACATATTGAGCAATTGATTTTCAACAACAGTGTCAAGATTATTCAATAGGGAATGGACAGTTTCTTCAACAAATCTTGCTTGGAAAACCGGATAGCTACATGCAGAAGAATGGAGTTGAACTCCTACCTTACACCATATAAAAAAATTAACTAAAAATGGATCAAGATCTAAAGTTAACAGCTAAAACTATAAAAATGTTATAATAAAATATTGGGAAATATCTCATGAGATTTGACATGACACCAAAAGCATAGGCAATGAAAGAAAAAATAAATAAATTGGACTTCATCAAAATTCTGTGCATTGGAGAATCATACCAAGAAAGTGTATTGTAAATTTTAAAACTTCATGTTTTCCTGCTGCCCCAACATCCCAACAAATAGGCTATGAATACTCCACCCAGGTGACCAGATGCACCAGTGTGGTAGGGTTGGCCCCTGCCACAAGTTCCCCTTCTTGCCCTCCTCTGACTGTGACCTAGTGACATCCAAACATACCAATTAAATCTCTGGCACCTGGGACTTCCCTGGTGGCGCAGTAGTAAAGAATTCGCCTGCCAATTCAGGGGACACGGGTTTGATCCCTGGTCCAGGAAGATCACACATGCTGTGGAGCAACTAAGCCTGTGTGCCACAACCACTGAGCCTGTGCTCTAGAGCCTGTGAACCACAACTACTGAAGCCCGTTTGCCTAGAGCCCGTGCTCCGCAACAAGGGAAGCCACTGCAATCAGAAGCCTGTGCACTGCAACAAAGAGTAGCCCCCGCTAACCACAACTAGAGAAAGCCTGCTCTCAGCAATGAAGACCCAGCACAGCCAGAAATAAATAAATAAGGATGTTTCGGTAGTTGAAAAAAAAATCCCTGGTACCTTTTGCTTGTGTACTCCACCTTGTCTTTGATCTCCAAAAAAGGCAGTTGCTCATAGGTTCTTTCTCTCTCTTAGCTCCCCACTGCTTGCTGAGTTGGCTCCCTAGGTGCTCCTCCTATGTGACCTTTCAGCATGTGGTGGCTTTGTCTCTCTAGGACCTGTGAGTATATAAACCCTGTTTTTCTGAGCCTCTCCTGTGCCCCCTCTTGTGCCCATACTTGACTGACCATCGCCTAAAAGAACACAGAAAAAGTGGCCTCATAAACAGGATGGCCTAGTCACCAGCAGTAGGAAGAGGCTTAAGAGATGCCCCTTGCATATACCCTGAGAAAACCATAATCCAAAAAGAAACATGTACTGTAATGTTTATTGCAGCACTGTTTACAATAGCCAGGACATGGAAGCAACCTAAATGCCCATCAACAGATGAATGGATAAAGAAGATGGGGCACATATATACAATGGAATATTACTCAGCCATAAAAAGGAATGAAATTGAGTTATTTGTAGTGAGGTGGGTGGACCTAGAGTCTGTCATACAGAGTGAAGTAAGCCAGAAAGAGAAAAACAAATACTGTATGCTAACTCATATATATGGAATCTAAAAAAATGGTACTGATGAACCCAGTGGCAGGGCAAGAATAAAGATGCAGTTGTAGAGAACAGACTTGGGGACAACGGGGGCAGAGGGCAAAGGGGAAGTTGGAACAAAGTGAGAGAGTAGCATTGACATATATACACTACCAAATGTAAAATAGCTAGTGGGAAGCTGCTGCATAACACAGGGAGATCAACTTGATGATGAGTGATGACTTACAGGGCTGGGATAGGGAGGGTGGAGGGAGTTGTGGGAGGGAGGGGATACAGGGATATATGCATAAATACAGTTGATTCACTTTGGTGTACAGCAAAAACTAGCACAACAGTGCAAAGCAATTATAAAGAGCTTAAAAAAGAAAGAAAGAAAAAGAGATGCCCCTTGTCTGCTCTTAGTTTACTAGTTAGCTGTCCCAGTTGGGCTTTACCATCTGGGAAGGCTTAAGGTAGTGTTGGTGTCCCTATGTGCTGCTTTGCACTACAACTTTGCATTGCCTTTTTTGGGTACTGATGAGGCTTCCTACATTGTGGATCTCCTTCTTCTAGAACACCCTGAAATTCCACTTTTAGCTAGCTGTACTTGTCAAGAGAGGGAGAAAGTTTCTTTTAGTGCTTTAATGGACAACTGGCAAAATCAACTAAAAATATTAGGAAGGTTCCATCAGGATAGAGGGTGAGAATGGAAGGGTGACTGCCCTACTCCCAGTGAAGGTTCAATGGATATCAGATGCAGACTATTAGCCGATTCATGGACAGACAAAGGCGGCATCAGGTCAGGGGAGCTTCCTCATGCTAAATTCCTTCCTCATATTCATGTTTTTCAAGTTCCTTTCCAATCCTAAGCAGTGAAGGAGCATCCCTTTCAAGGCAATTCTACAATGGTGCTTGCTAAGGATTAATGCTGGGGGTCACCCCTTCTCTGCTGCATTCCTTGCTGCTGTCACTTTTAATCTCTCTACCCCATGGGGTATGGAAGGCCCTATCCCTGGAGATCAGTAGCTCAGGATCAGATGGCTAGGAGCATTTGATTCTGGCACCTCCCAACATGCCAGAGAAGGTCACCAAGTACTCAAGAAACGTAAAACCTCTTTGCAGCTCTAATAGTGCTGCTGCATATCAGCACGTCAAGATGCTCTGCTACACTCCCAAGGTCAAATAGCTCTCCCCAAGGAAGACTTGGCTACTATAACTCTCCTAGATGTATATCCAACTCAGCTGAGGTCTACTGGGACATCCTAGAGAGGGAGGCTGCTGCCTGTGAGGGGGATCACAGGAAGAAAACATTTAAGGTCTTTCTAATCACAACCCAGGAGATCAAGAGCATGGGAAATTATAAGAAGTTAGAAATTGAAATTTGTAATTTGATGAGACTATAAGTTCAAACTATTCTCAAAGATTTTTTTCAGAGAGATGAGGAGAAGGGAGAAAATTGGTTACTCAGAGTGTTTAGTACGGGCTTGGAGCACCTGCCTTGGGCCACAGAGATTAGGCACAATGATTACTAAAGATTCTAAAATGCAAAATTCACTTAGAGATTCTTTGGCCCTGGGAGCTCAATTCTTACATGATATTTAGGTCTGAAGGTACTCAGGGAGGAGGGAGGGCATCCTCAAAGCCAGGGAAAGTATGATAAACAGGCCAAAGCTTTTGAGGTGGTTATAGAAGCTTCAGATAAGGAACTCAAAATTTCTAGCACCCTTTGGTATTCCAAAGCCTTTCGGTTGCTAACTTGGATTTTCATGGCAAAGAAATTCACTCCTTCTTTGCAGTCATTGCTGCTAAGGCAAATGCCCAATGGAAAACTGTGGTGGAGGCTGGCATGCTCTTCTGCAAAACTAGTATGGTTCAATGGGTCTATCATTTCTTTGAACATTCAGACAAGGAAGATCCTTAACACATTTCTAAATTGGAGGAAGCCCCCTTTGACACAGAGTCTGTGGAATTGTTCTTGCAGGGCACCCCTCCAAGCTACCAGCTGGAGTTGTTTAATCTTATTGGCATTTCTCAAACCTCATGGGAGACCATGAATGGAACTGATCTTCTGGCTCTCCAGGAGGGTTCTGCCCACCCTGACAAATTCTGATCTGTTAAACTCCACTTCCCGGAACACAGGAACCCTGCCCTTCTGCCTCACCCCACACCTCAGCCAATTTGCCTGCCATTTGTTTTCCGACTCACTGACTCCCCCTACAGCCTCTGAGCAATCAAACTCAATTTGTTGGCAATTGAATAGGGTGAGCCTCACGAAGTAATTACTAGCCAGGTAACCTCCAAATCACAATGAAAGGAGATTGCATTAAAAAGATCTCATCATTGCCCACCTATCTGGTGGCCAAGGGAACTAGTGGCCCACTCATGATGTGTCCAGCCAATACCCAGACCTCTGAAATTGGCAACTGCTGCAAACTCTTCAATAGGGATTTGGCGGGCTACCTAGGTGGCGCAGTGGTTAAGAATCCACCTGCCAATGCAGGGGACACAGGTTCGATCTCTGCTCCAGGAAGATCCCACATGCCATGGAGTAACTAAGCCCATGTGCCACAACCATTGAGCCCATGTGCTGCAACTACTGAAGCCCACACGCCTAGACCCCATGCTTTGCAACAAGAGAAGCCACCACAATGAGGAGCCTGCGCACCACAGTAAAGAGTAGCCCCCGCTAGCCGCAACTAGAGAATGCCCATGTGCATCAATGAAGACCCAACATAGCCAATTAATTAATTAATTAATTAATTAATTAAAAAAACAAAACAACAACAACAACAACAAACAGAATTTAAAAAAAAATAGGGATTTGGCCATTCCCGGGCCTTGTCCCATTACCTTGGGGCAATTGCCCATATACAACTCTGGTGGTTAATCAGAACTCTAAAAATAAACTATATTTTCTAGCTTTACCAGATATGGAAACTCAAATTACCATCATTCTGGGCAACCCATCCAAATTTAAAGGAGGTACCTCTTTTAAACTACAGGGTAATGTGGGTAAAACCATTCATGACAAATTGATACAGTCACTATAGAGAACAGTATGGAGGTTCCTTTAAAAACTAAAATAGAATTACCATATGACCCAGCAATCCCACTACTGGGCATATGCCCAGATAAAACCATAATTTAAAAAGGCACATGCACCCCAATGTTCATTGCAGACCTATTTACAATAGCCAGGACATGGAAGCTACGTAAATGTCCATTGACAGACAAATGAATAAAGATGTGGTACATATATACAATGGAATATTACTCAGCCATAAAAACGAATGAAATTGGGTCACTTATAGAGATGTGGATGGACCTAGAGACTGTCATACAGAGTGAAGTAACTCAGAAAGAGAAAAACAAATATCATATATTAATGCATATATGTGGAATCTAGAAAAACAGTACAGATGAACCAGTTTGCAAGGCAGAAATAGAGACACAGATGTAGAAAAGAAATGCGTGGACACCAAGGAAGGAAAGGGGGGGGGTGTGGTGGGATGAACTGGGAGAATTGGGAGATTGGAACTGACATATGCTAATATGTATAAAGTAGATAACTAATAAAAAAATTTATTTTCGGAAAAAAGCTCTATAGCAAACAGATTCCACTAGATGTCACTACTGGAACAATTCTTTCTTAAACAGCTGCCCATCTTGGTGGCTCCCTTGGCTTTGAGTTTTCCTATTGCAGGCAAAAAAGTCTACTGCACATCAGGTGCAACACTGAAACACCAAAGTCCCTGGCCCTATGGTCAGATTTTCAGTGAGACTCTGTGGGGCTGCCCCTGCCAGTCAAGGTAGTGAACATGACACAAAATCCCATGACAAGACATTGTTGACCTTCTGTTTGTCAAGATTTACTAAAAGAAGGGAATGATTATTTCCACTGTTTTTCCTTTCACTAGTCCTATTTGGCCAGTTTTAAAGGCTTCCACCAACTGGTTATACTTAACTATTAATTATCAAAACTTCAGTGTTCAGGTTCCACTCATTAAGGCTCCAATACCTAACATAATCAAATTCATTAAAGATATGTAAAGGTCATCTAGTGACTATTTCACCACAGAGTACCTGACCAACATGTTTTATTCAGTGCCTACTGCCAATCAGTCACGGTCTCAGTTTGCCTTTGCCATTATACATTTATCCTGTTGCTCATGGGTTATTTAAACCTAGTCATTACCCATGATTTGTGCCTCCAGGACCTGGACACAATCCCCTTCAAGACTTCTCTTTGCTGGCACCACACAGATAATAACCTGATACAGCACCCCCTTCAAGGAGAATTTACATGCACTTACACATCATTTCCAAAAACAGGATTGGGCAGTAGCTCCACACAAAATCCAAGGCCTGGTAACCTCAGTTTAATTCTTGAACATAATTTGGTCTTCTGATGGTCACTAAATCCCTACTATAGTAAACATTAGCTTTTACAACTCAGCCTGCCCCAGATGCCTTGCTAGACCTGCTAGACCTCTTCATGTCTGGCAACATCACATTCTATGCCCGTCAATCTTAATTCAGCCTATTTACCAGGTCACTCAAAAGCTGACCACCTTCCATTGTGGGGAGCACTAGCAAGGGACATTGGAATTAACTCAGCAGGCTATATGACAAGCCAGACCACTGGTTCCCCAAAACTGATTTTGTACTTGAGCCATTGCTCACCCCTGACTATGCTTCCTGGAGACTGTAAAGTAAGCATGGTCAAAAATGCTCTTGATGGGTTTTTGGATCTGAAGGATGCTATCAACCACTGCCTATTACAAGCCTGTAGAGAGCCAAATGTTAGCTGTCTACTGGGCCCTAATAGAGACTGATGCTCTCACTGCCCCAACCCAGATTTCTATCCTGTCATGGGTGAGAGATTCTTCCCAGAAGTGGCTTGGCGTGGCCATGGACATTTCTTTGCTTAAGTGGAAATGGAACCTTCAGTAATCAGTTAAACCTTACAAACAGGGTCTTTCTAAGTTACAGGAGGATGTGGCTTCCCCCACGCTCAGCACTTTGCCCATGGACCTGGAGACGGCGATGGTGCTCCCATTGCCTCATTTTCTGGTGAAATGGAGAGCCCCTTGTGACCAAATGTCTGACATGGAAAGGAAGTTGGTGTTCACTGATGGCAGCACCACCAGTGTATACAATGCTGCCCACTGGAGAGCCACAGCCTATCATCCAGCCTCAAATGCCTAGGAATGATGTCCTTGGGCCTACCCAGCTTGCACTACAGGATGCCCTTTGCTAGGCAGGTTCCCTATGTCTGGATCTTTATTGCTTCATGGGTGACTGCAAATGGCCTTGTGGTCTGGTCAGGCCAATAGCAAAGAGATGATTTCCCAGCACTCCTGAGGCTGACACTCAGAAACCTACATTCACACATACCACTCCCATGAATACCTCCACTCCCTATCTCCACTCAGCTATATCACATCAAATACCACACCACCCTGGCAGCAGACTAAGACCTCTAACTCATATGTTCAGGCCACTGAAGTTTCAGTCATGACACAAGCCCTTTAAATCCATTGGGCCTGGTACTAAGTCTCTCTAGACATGGGACCCTGCCTTAATGTCCTCGTCATCAACACCATGCTAGACTAAGTTCTATGATGGCTTCCAAGGAAAGCCCATATTCACTTAAACACAACTGCCTTCATTCCTAACTCTGTCTCACCTGGGACACTGCACATGATACTCAAGTCATCCCCACACTCTTACCACTTTTACTCAGGAGTCAACCGTACTTGGCCATTTCCCCATGCTGAGGTCTTTACCTTTCTTATAATAACATCCTCAAGGAAACATTGTGCTCTAAATAATGACACTTTCCAGTTATATTGCGATCCAAACTCACAGACATAGCACCTTATGTATTTTTTCTTTGCCAGCTTCCCCACAGGTTTTTCCTAGTGAAATCACACCCCAGAGCCCTACCACAGACATGAACCGCAGCTCTTGAATTTGGCACCAGAAAGACAAACCCCCCAAATATCTGGCTTTGAAAATTAACAGGGATTAAGTCTAGGAACTATAGGAAGTGAAGAACTTGCTCTTAAAGGGTTCATGTTCAGACCCACTCACCCTGAGATCCAGTGCAAAAACAACAGTTTTAAAAGCATCTAGATCGCAAGTGAGGGAGACTTACTCATTAATCCTAAAGCAGCTGCCAGAGAGGCAGGAACCTATAGTGACTCTCTCTAGGGACAGAACACTGCTGGGAATCATTTTTGGTGCCTTCTCTGTAGCCTACTAGTACCTGTGGGCATGTTCTTCATCCCACCCACCCATACAACAGCTACCTCACAAGCAGGATAGGGAAGCACATGGTGTCCCACCATATCTGAGCAGCAGCAGCATGCAACCAGGCTGGGCACGTGCCCTGAGCCCCACTGCCCCACACAGCAGCCACACCACAGCCAGGTGAATGCCTCCAAGCCCTGCCCTCCCCATGCACCAGCCATGCCATAACTGGGCCAAGGGAGTGCCTTGAGCCCTGTTCACCCCACACTATGCTACAGCTATGCCCAGTGAACACATCATACCTTGTCCTCCTTATGCAGTAGCTGCAGCCCTGCCATAGCTGACAGGGGAACACAGTTCACACAAGAAATGCCTCTTGAGCACCTGGCTCTGGAGGCCAGAGGAGATTGTGCTTCTGGGCCCCATGGATAATCTCCTACACAAAACCACTCCTTCAAGGCTAGGAGAGGTAGCTGTTTTGCCTAATACATATAGAGAAACAAAGAATCAGGGAAAATGAGAAGACAGAAGAATATGTTCCAAACCAAAGAACAAGCAGATTCCCTAGAAAAAGACCTTAGTTAAAAGGAATAAGTGGAAGGGGGGGGTGTGGATAAACTAGGAGATTGAGATTGACATATGCACACTGCTATATATAAAAAAGGTAGCTAACAAGGACATACTGTATAATGCAGGGAACTCTACTCAATACTCTGTAATGACATATGGGAAAGAATCCTAAAAAAGAGTGGATATATGTATATGTATACCTGATGCACTTTGCAGTACAGCAGAAAGTAACACAACATTGTAAATCAACTATAGTCCAATAAAATTTTTAAAGAAATAATAAAAAATTTTAAAAAATTTAAAGGAAATAAGCAATGTATCTGATAAAGAGTTCAAAGTAATGGTCATAAAGATGCTCAGTGATCTTAGGAGAAGGGATAAAAAAAGTGAGAATGCAAATGAAGAAATTAAAACTATAAGAATGTATGAAAGAAAGCTTATAACAATTGAAAAATACAGTGGGGTTTCAACAGCAGAATGGATGAAGTAGGAGCACAAATCAGTTAACTGGATGACAAAGCAATAGATCTCACCCAGACAGAGCAGCGATATTAAAGAATTTTTTAAAGTGAGGATAACTTAGGGGATCCCTGGGACAATATCAAGCAGAATGACATTTGCATCATAGGGGTCCCAGGGGGATGAGGGAGAGAGGGAGAGAGAAAGAGGCAGAAACATTATTTGAAGAAATTACAGGGACTTCCTGGTGGCACAGTGGTTGAGAATCTGCCTGTCAATGCAGGGGATGTGGGTTTGATCCCTGGTCCAAGAAGATCCCATATACTATGGAACAATTAAGCCTATGTGCGGCAACTACTGAGCCTGCGCTCTAGAACCCATGAGCCACAACTACTAGCCCATGTGCCTAGAGCCTCTGCTCCACAACAAGAGAAGCCACCACAATGAGAAGCTAGTGCACTGCAACAAAGAGTAGCCCCTGCTCGCTGCAACTAGAGAAAGCCCATGCAGTAATGAAGACCCAACGCAGCCCTCCAAATTTTTTAAATTAAAAAAAAAGAAATTATGGATGAAAAGTTTCCTAATCTGGGAAAGGATAGAGGCATCTGTATTCAAGAAGCCCAGAGAATTCCAAATAAGATGAACCAAAGAGAACCACACCAAGACACATCATAATTAAAATGGTAAAAGTTAAAGATAAAGACAGAATTTTAAAAGCAGCTAGAGAAAAAACAATGTATTACATACAAGGGAAACCCCATGAGGCTATCAGCAGATTTTTCAGTAGAAACTCTGCAGGCCAGAGAGGAATGGCGTGATATATTCAAAGTGCTGAAAGAAAAAAATTTCCAACCCAGAATTCTGTACCCAGCAATTTTATCATTCAGAATTGAAGGAGAGATTAAGAGTTTTCTAGACAAACAAAAGCTAAAGGAGTTCATCACCACTTAACCAGCCTTGCTAAGTTGAAAAGAAAATACAATATTAATAAGAAAACATACAAAGTAATAATCCCACTGGAAAAGGTCAATAAAAATAAAGGTAGTGGATCAATCACTTATAAAGCAATTATGAAGGTCAAAAGATAAAAGTAGTAAAATTAAAATTATAATAACTAGTTTCAGGGATGCATAAAATAAAAATATGTAAAATATGTCATCATGATATAAAATGTGGATGGAAGATTAAAAATGTAAAGCTTTTGGAATGTGTTCAAATATAAGTTGCTATCGAAATGTTTAAAAATGTTATTTTTTAAATAACATGCATAGGATGTTATTTATGAAACTCTTGGTAACCACAAAGAAAAAACTTACAGTAAATACACAAAAGAAAACAGGAAAGGAATCTAAACATAACACCAAAGAAAGCCATCAAACCACAAGGGAAGAGAGAAAGCGAAGAAAGGAACAGAGAGGAATTATGAAAGCAGCCAAAAAGAAAATTAACAAAATGGCAATAAGTACATGCCTATCAATAATTACTTTAAATGTAAATGGACTAAATTTGCTAAAGACATAAAGTGGCTGAATGGATTAAAAAATTAGACCTATCTATAGTCTGCCTACAAGAGACACACCTCAGAAGTAAGGACTCACACAGACTGTGAAGGGATGGAAAAGGATATTCCATGCAAATTGAAATGAAAAGAAACCTGGAATAGTTACATCAGACAAAATAGAATTTAAAACAAAGACCATAATAAAAGACAAAGAAGGGAGCTAATTAATGATTAAGAGGTCAATAAAGCAAGAAGACATAATATTTATAAAAATATATATACCCAATGTAGGAGCACCGAAAAATAAAAAGCAAATTAATGGACTAAAAAAGAAGAAACTGAAAGCAATTACAATAATAGTAGGGAACTTTAACACCTCACTAACAGTAATGGAAAGATCATCCAGACCAAAAATCCATAAGGAAACATCAGCCTTAAATCACACATTAAACAAAATGAAGTTAGTAGACATATACATAATTCTACCTCAGAGCACCAAAATACACATTCTTCTCAAGAACACAAAGAACATTCTTCAGAATAGATCATTTGGGCCACAAAACAAGTCTCCATAAATTCAAGAAAACTGAAATCATACCAAGTATCTTCTCTGACCACAATGGTATAAAAATAGAAAATTACAGGGACTTCCCTGGTGGCACAGTGGTTAAGAATTCACCTGCTAATGCAGGGGACACAGGTTCAAGCCCTGGTTCAGGAAGATCCCACATGTCACAAAGCAACTAAGCCCATGTGCCACAACTACTGAGCCTGTGCTCTACAGCCCACGAGCCACAACTACTGAGCCTGAGTGTCACAACTACTGAAGTCTGCACACCTAGAGCCCATGCTCCACCACAACAAAAGCCACTGCAGTGAGAAGCCTGTGCATTACAACAAAGAGTAGCCCCTACTCACCACAAATAGAGAAAGCCCACATGCAGTAACGAAGACCCAATGCAGCCAAAAATAAATAAAATAATTTTTAAAAGTCAATTACAATAAGAAATATGGAAAAACCACAGAAACATGGAGATTAAAGACATGCTACTGAACAACCAATATCAAAAAAATCAACGAAGAAATTTAAAAATACCCAAGACAAATGAAAACAGAAATACTACATACCACAACAAAAGTGGCTCTAAGAGAGAAGTTCATAGCAATACAGGCTTACCTCAAAAAACAAGAAAGTTCTCAAATAAACAATCTAATTTTACACCTTAAAGGAACTAGAAAAAGAATACCAAATGAAGCGCAAATTTAGTAGAAGAAAGGAAATAATGAGAGCAGAAATAGTTGAAATAGAGACTAAAAAGACAATAGAAAAGATTACAGAAACTAAGCGGAGGTTCTTTAAAAAGATAAACAAATCAACATACCTTAGGCTAGACTAAGCAAGAAAAAAAGAGGGCTCAAATAAGTAAAATCAGAAATGAAAGAGGAGAAATTACAACTGATACCACAGAAATAAAAACTATTTTAAGAGATTGCAACAGACAATTATACACCAAAAAAATTGGACAGCCTGGAATAAATGGATAAGTTCCTAGAAACAAAATCTTCCAAGTCTGAATCATAAAAAAATAGAAAACCTGATAGACTGATTACTAGTAAGGAGATCAAATCAGTAATTAAAAATCTCCCCCAAAACAAAAGTGCAAGACCAGATGCCTTCATTGATGAATTCTTCCAAATATTCAAAATATCTCTCAAACTCTTCCAAAAAATTGATGAGAAGGGAAAGATTCCAAACACATATTATGAGGCCAGTATTAACCCGATACCAAAATCAGACACTATAAAAAAGGATACTATAAAAAAGAAACTTACAGGCCAATATCCTCGATGAACATACATGCAAAAGTCATCCAAAATATATTAAGAAAATGAATTAAACAATACATTAAAAGGACCGTAAATCATGATCAAGTAGCATTTATCCCAAGGACACGAGGATGGTTTAACATACACAAATAAATCAACATGATACACCACATTAACAAAATGGAGAATAAAAATCCTATGATCATCTCAATAGAGGATGAAAAATCATTCTATAACATTTATTTATGATAAAAAAAAAACCTCTCAACTAAGTGGATATACCTCAACATAATGAAGCTATATATGACAAACCCACAGCTAACATCATATTCATTGGTAAAAAGCTGTAAGCATTTCCTCTAAGATCAAGAACAAAACAAGGATGCTCACACTGCCCACTTTTATTTAACATAGTATTAGAAGTCTTAATCACGGCAAATAGTCAGGTAAAAGAAAAGACATCTAAATCCAAAAGAAAGGATTAAAACTGTGTCTGTTTGCAGATGACATGATACTATATATAGAAAACCCTAAAGATTCCACCAAAAAACTTAAAACTAATAAATAAATTCAGTAAAGTTGGAGGTTACAAAATTACTATACAGAAATATGTGCTGTTTCTATGCATTATCAACAAATTACCAGAAAGAGAAATTAATAAAACAATCCCATTTACAATTGCACCAAAAAAGAATGAAATACCTGGAAATAAATTTAACCAAGGAGAAAGACCTGTAGACTGAAAACTATAAGATACTGATGAAAGAAATTGAAGACAGGAAAAATGGAAAGGTATTCTGTGCCCATGGATTGAAAGAATTAATACTGTGAACATGTCCATACTACCCAAAGCAATCTACAGATTCAATACAATCCCTATCCAAGTTCCAATGGCATATTTCATAGAACTAGAACAAGGAATTCTCAAATTTATATGAAAACACAGAAGACCCTGAATAGGCAAAACAATCTTGAGGCAAAACAAAAAACAAAAAAACCAAAGCTGATGGTATCACACTGATGGTATCACACTGATTTCAAAGTACACTACAAATCTAAAGCAATCAAGAGTATGGGGGGCGACGATGTTGGCAGCGGCGGAAGCGGGTTGGGTTGCGCTTGGCGCACGGGATGGGAGCCGAGCCCAGACAGGCAGGAGGCGCTGCCGCGCGCGAGCCCATGGAGAACGTGTTGGTCTCTAGCTCGCTGCCCGCAGGGCCACCGCCGCCGCCGGTGTTGGTCTCTAGCTCGCGGACCGCAGGGCCACCGCCGCCGCCGCCTGCACCTCCCCTCATGGGACTACCGCTGCCTCCGCCCTCTCCTCTGGGCTTTACGCTGCCTCCCCTGGCGGGTGGCCTGGGCGCTGGGGCTGGTGCAGGTCGAGGTTCTGAAAGGACCCTCCAGGGCTGGAGGGACCAGGGATGATGGGAGTGCCACCAGAAGTGCAAGGAGCTGTTTCCTATTCAGATGGAAAGTGTCAAGCTCAGTCGACAAAGGGCTGAGTAATCATTTCCAGGTGAACCACACAGTAGTCCTCAGCACAGCTGGGGACTCCAGCTACCACTTTGGGGTCACATACAGCTGAGTCCCACAGAGGCATTCCCTGTGCTGATGGGTGACATGGACAATAGCGGCAGCCTCAGTACCCAGGTCATTCACCAGCTGGGCCCCCACCTCAGGTCCAAGATGGCCATTCAGACCCAGCAGTTGAAGCTTGTGAACTGGTAGGTGGACGGAGAGTACCGGGGCTCCGACTTCACAGTGGCCATCACCCTGGGGAACCCAGACGTCCTGGTGGGTTCAAGAATCCTCGTGGCCCACTACCTCCAGAGCATCACACCATGTCTGGCCCTGGGCAGAGAGCTGATCTACCACCAGCAGCCCAGAGAGGAGGGCACTGTTATGTCACTAGCATTGAATAACTGGTTAGCAACAGTAATGTTGGGTCAAGCGGGAATACACGCAACATACTACCATAAAGCCAGTGACCAGCTGCAGGTGGGTGTGGAGTTCGAGGCCAGCACAAGGATGCAGGACACAAGTCTTTTCCTTCGGGTACTAGCTGGACCTGGCCAACCTCCTCTTCAAAGTTTCTGTGGACAGCAACTGGATCGTGGGTGCCATGCTGGAGAAGAAGCTGCAGCCCTGCCCCTGGTGCTGGCCCTCGATGCCCTCCTGAATCATCGAAAGAACAAGTTCCAGTGCTGCTTTGACCTCACCATTAGCTGAGCCCCTCCTGGGCCCGCCTTCCACGCCCTTTCTCCTTCAGATCCCACCTCCCCCTCCTCCTGCTAGGGAGGGAAGACCTGAGCCCCCCTCTCTCTCCCTTCCCTCTTCCTCGGGGGTCAGAGGGGCAGCGGAAAGGAGGGGAGCTATCACCCCAGCAGCTGGCAGGGGATTCTGGAACCACGGGTGCGTCAGGATTTGGAGTGCCAGCGGCAGTGTGCCTGGTGAGCCTGGGATCTAGGAAGGGATTCTGGAATTGAAGGGCACACGGAATTCTGAGCACCAGGGGCAGAGGCGATCAGACAACCTCAGGGAGGTGTTGGGGTGTCCCCATCCCCCAAAGTGTCCTGGGCCCAGGCCCAAGGAGGCAGCAAGAAGAGGAGATTCCTTGTCCCCAGTCACTCCACCCCTGTCCTATTTCCCATCCATCCCTCAGTATAAATCATGTTCATAAGTTATGGGAGAACCAGGACATTTTACAAAAAACAAACAAACAAAAACAAAAAAAATACAAGGAAAAAAAATATGGTGCAGGCACAAAAACAGACATATAGCTCAATAAAACAGAAATAAAACCACACACATACAGACAATTACTCTATGACAAAGAAGCAAAGAACATACAACGGGGAAAGGACAATTTCTTCAATAAATGGTAGTGGGAAAACTCCACAACGACATACAAAAGCATGAAACTAGACCACTATCTTAGATCACTACTCAGCAATTAACTTGAAGTGGATTAAAGACAAGTATAAGACTGGAAACCATGTAATTCCAAGGAGAAAATATAGGCAGTAACCTCATTGGCATCAACATCAAAAAAAAAAAAAAAAAAAAAACAAACAACCCACTTATAAAATGGGCAGAGGACCTGAATAGGCATTTTCTCATAGACATACAGATGGCCAACAGGCACATGAAAAGATGCTCAACATCACTAATCATCAGGGAAATACAAATCAAAACCACGAGATATCACCTCACATTCATTAGATTGGCATCAGTGTTAGCAAAGTTTTTGTGGATCTGACTCCAAAGGCAAGGGAAACAAAAACAAAATAGACAAATGGAATTACATCAAACAAAAAACTTTTGCAAAATGAAGGAAACTATCAACAACAAAAAAAAGGCCACCTACTGAATGGGAGAAGATATTTGCAAATGATATATCTGATAAAACATTATGCTATGTAAAAGAAGCCAGACACAAAAGGTAACATATAATGATTATATTCATATGAATAGTCACCTTCATTTGTGTTAAATGGTATCTCATTAGAATGGCTATTATCAAGAAGACTACAAATAAGCTTCAGAGAGGTTTGTGGAGAAAAGGTAACTCTCATATGCTGTTGGTGGGAATATAAACTGGTGTAGCCACTTTGGAAAACAGTATGGGGAGTCCTCAAAAAACTAAAAATAGAACTACCATATGACCCAGCAATTCCAATCCTGGTAATTTTTTAATAAATATATTTATTTATTTATGTATTGGCTGCGTTGTGTCTTCGTTGCTGCACATGGGCTTTCTCTAGTTGCAGCAAGCAGGGGCTACTCTTCATTGTGGTGTGTAAGCTCCTCATTGTTTTTGTTTGTTATTTTCATTTCCCTAATGACTAATTATGCTGAACATCTATTCATGTGTTTATCAATCATTTTATAACTTCTTTGGACAAACGACTATAATTTTAAAAAATAGAAATGTAGCAAGTGTTGGCAAGGATGTGGAGTAATTGGAACCTGCATGCATTTCTGTTGGTGATGTAAAATGGTTCATCTGCTGTTGAAAATAGGCTAGATATTCCTCAAAAAAGTTTAACATTACTGGGACTTCCTAGGTGGCGCAGTGGTTAAGAATCTGCCTGCCAATGCAAGGGACATGGGTTCTACCCCTGACCCAGGCAGATACCACATGCCATGGAGCAATGAAGACTGTGCACCACAGCTATTGATTCTGCTCTCTATAGTGCATGAGCCACAGTTATTGAGCCTGTGTGCTGCAAATACTGAAGCGCATGCACCTAGAACCCATGCTCCACAACAAGAGAAGCCACCGCAATGATTGTATTCATATGAAATCCAAAATAGGTAAATCCATAGTGGCAGAGAACAGATTAGTTTTTTTCTGGGAGCTCAGGGGAGGGGGGAATGAAAGATGACTGCTAATGAGTGTGGGTTTCTTTGTGATCATAAAAATATTTTGGAAGTAGATAGAGGTAATGGTTGCACAACACTGCAAATGTACTAAATCGGGGTCCCCAACCCCCGGGCCATAAACTGGTACTGATCCTCAGCCTGTTAGGAAGTGGACCACACAGCAGGAGGTGAGTGGCAGGCCAGTGAGTGAAGCTTCATCTGCTGTATGAGTTCTTTTTATATTTTGAATATTAATCTTCATTTGCTGCTCTGCATTGCTCTCCATCACTTGCATTATGGCCTAAACCATTCCCCACCCCTCACCCCTGCTACTGTCTATGGAAAAATTGTTTTCCATGAAACTGTTCCCTGGTGCCAAAAAGGTTGGGGACTGCTGTACTAAATGATGCTGAATTGTACACTTTAAATGGTTACTTTATGGTATAATGACTTTCACCTCAATAAAAAATAGCCAAAAAATAACATTCCTAGAAGTACAACTAACAAAGATGTGTAAGATCTTTAAGAAGAGAATTGTAAAACTTTATAACAAGATATCAAAGACAATATGAATAAACAAAGATATATAACATCTTTGCAAGCAGGAATACATAACACCGTAACAATGCAAATACTCCACAAACTATAAATTTAGTGAAATTCTGATTTAAAACGAAAGTTTTTAAATGAACTTTGTAAAAAAAAAAATCCAAAATTCAGTTCACACAGGGTATATCCTGTGATCAAAATAGAATTAAATTAGAAACAAATAACAGAAAGATACCTGGAAAAATCTCCAAATAATTAAAAACTAAATAGTACAATTCTACATTACCCTTTGGTGAAAGAAGAAATCAAAAGGGAAATAAGAAGGTATTTACAAAAAATTTTAGTTGAAATATACTTGATTTAGTTTCAGGTCTACAGTAAAGTGACTCAGTCGTGTGTTTTATATATATACATTTTAATTTTTAATCACAGTTTCAATTTCAGTGCTCGTGATTGGTCTGATTATATTTTCTATTTCTTCCTCATTCAGTCTTGGAAGGTTGTACTTTTCTAAGAATTTGTCCATTTCTTCCAGACTGTCCAGTTTATTGCCATATAGTTGTTTGCAGTAGTCTCTCATGATCTTCTGTATTTCTGCAGTGTCAGTTGTTACTTTTCCTTTTTCATGTCTAATTCTGTAGATGTGAGTCTTTTCCTTTTTTTTCCTTAATGAGTGTCGCTAATGGTTTAACAATTTTGTTTATCTTCTCAAAGAACCAGCTTTTAGTTTTATTGATCTTTGCTATTGTTTCCTTCATTTCTTCTTCATTTATTTCTGATCTGATCTTTCTGATTTCTTTCCTTCTGCTAGCTTTGGGAGGTTTATTTATTCTTCTTTCTCTAATTGCTTTAGGTGTAAGGTTAAGTGTTTATTTGAGATTTTTCTTATTTCTTGAGGTAGGATTGTATTGCTATAAACTTCCTTCTTAGAATTGCTTTTGCTGCATCCTATAGGTTTTGGATTGACATGTTTTCATTGTCATTTGTCTCTAGGTATTTTTTGATTACCTCTTTGATTTCTTCAGTGATCTCTTGGTTATTTACTAGCATGTTGTTTAGCCTTCATGTGTTTGTATTTTTTACAGCTTTTTTTTCCTGTAATTGATATCTAGTCTCATAGCGTTGTGGTCAGAAAAGATGCTTGATACGATTTCAATTTTCTTAAATTCACTGAGGTTTGATTTGTGACCCAAGATGTGTTCTATCCTGCAGAATGTTCCATGTGCACTTGAGAAGAATGTGTATTCTATTGCTTTTGGATGGAATACCCTATAAATATCAATTAAGTCCCACTGGTCTAATGTGTCATTTAAAGCTTGTGTTTCTGTATTTATGTTTGGATGATCTGTCCATTGGTGTAGCAGAGTGTTAAAGACCCATACTATTATTGTGTTACTGTCAATTTCCCCTTTTGTGGCTGTTATCATTTGCCTTATGTATTGAGGTGCTCATATGTTGGTGTATAAGTATTTATAATTGTTATATCTTCTTCTTGGATTGCTCCTTTGATCATTATGTCCTTCCTTGTCTTTTGTAATGGTCTTTATTTTAAAGTCTATTTTGTCTGATATGAGTATTAGTACTCTAGCTTTCTTTTGATTTCCATTTGCATGGATTATCTTTTTCCATCCCCTTACCTTCAGTCTGTATGTGTCCCTAGGTCTGAAGTGGATCTCTTGCAGACTGCATACATACAGATTCTGTTTTTGTATCCATTCAGCCAGTCTGTGTCTTTTGGTTGGAGCATTTAATTCATTCACATTTAAGGTAATTATCAATATATATGTTACTATTACCATTTTCTTTATTGTTTTGTGTTTGTTTTTGTAGGTCATTTTCTCTTGTGTTTCCCACTTAGCATTAGAAGTTCCTTTAGCATTTGTTGTAGAGGTGGTTTGGTGGTGCTGAATTCTCTTAAATTTTGCTTTTCTGTAAAGCTTTAGTTTTCTCCATCAAATCTGAATGAGATCCTTGCTGGGTAGAGTAATCTTGGTTATAGGTTTTTCCCTTTCATCATTTAAAATATGTCCTGCCACTCCTTCTGGCATGCAGAGATTCTGCTGAAAGTTCAGCTGTTAACCTTATGGAGATTCCCTTGAATGTTATTTGTTGCTTTTCCCTTGATTCTTATAATATGTTTTCTTTGTATTTAATTTTTGATAGTTTGATTAATATATGTCTCATTGTGTTTGTCATTGGGCTTATCCTGTATGGGACTCTCTGTGCTTCCTGGACTTAACTGTTTCCTTTCCCATGTTAGGGAAGTTTTTGACTTTAATCTCTTCAAGTATTTTCTTAGGCTCTTTCCCTTTCTCTTCTTCTTCTGTGAGCCCTATAAATAGAATGTTGGTGCTTTTAATGTTGTCCCAGAGGTCTATGAGACTATCCTCATTTCTTTTCATTCTTTTTTTCTTTATTCTGCTCCTCAGCAGTTATTTCCACCATTCTATCTTCCAGCTCACTTATCCATTCTTCAGCCTCAGTTATTCTGCTATTGATTCCTTCTAGAGTACTTTCGATTTCAATTATAGTGTTGTTCATCACTGTTCATTTGCTCTTTAGTTCTTCTAGGTCCTTGTTAAACATTTCTTGTATTTTCTGCATTCTGTTTCCAAGATTTTGGATCATCTTTACTATCATTACTCTGAATTCTTTCTCAGGGAGACTTCTTATTTCTTCTTCATTTGTTTGGTCTTGTGGGTTTTCACCTTGCTCCTTAATCTGGTGCATATTTCTCTGCCTTCTCATTTGTTTTGCTTACTGTGTTTGGGGTCTCCTGTCTACAGGCTGCAGGATCATAATTCCTCTTACTTCTGTTGTCTATTCCCAGTGGGTGAGGTTGGTTCAGTGGTTTGTGTAGGCTTCTGGTGGGGGTGACTGGTGCCTATGTTCTAATGGGTGGGGCTTACTCTTGTCTCTCTGATGGGCAGGGCTGTGTCCACTGATGTATTTTGGGGTGTCTGTGAGCTTAGTATGACATTAGGCAGCCTGTCTGCTGATGCGTGGGTTGTGTTCCTATCTTCCTAGTTGTTTGGCATGAGGCATCCAGGACTGGAACTTGCTGGCCATTGGGTGGAGCTGGGTCTTAGTGTTGGCACGGAGACCTCTAGGAGAGCTCTGACCAGTTAATATTCCATGGGGCCAGGAGTTCTCTGGTGGTCCAGAGAAACTGGCCTTTTCTCTCCCACTTTGGAGGCTCAGGCTTGTTCCCTGGCTGGAGCACCAAGACCTTGCAAGCTGCCTGGTGTGGAAGAAACAGAGGAAGAGAAAACAAACAAACAAACAAACAACAAAAAGAGACAACCTCCCAAGAAAAATGGTAAGAGCAAAAGTAAACAGTCAAAATCACACAAAGAAACAGACCCACCCACTCACAAAAAGAAAAGAGAAAAAAAAGTGCACAACCAAACCAATAAACAAACCAAGAAATGAAAGAAATAGGAGAAAATTAATAAGTAAATTAAAAATATTAAAAGAAAAACATGAAAAGGAAAAGAAAAGAAAATATATAAAAATTAAAATTAAAAGAATAATAGAAAAAGAACAACAGAATAAATAAAAAAGAACCAAACATACAAACAAACAAACAAAAAGAGTGATATTTTCCTGTGGCCTTGGCTGTCAGTGTCCTTTCCCACACAGTGAGTCACAGCCAGCCCCTTCCTACCCAGTAAGTCCTCTAATACCTCAAGCTAGGTCTCTGGACCTGCTTTGGCACTGTGCAGCCAGATCAGACTCTTATCTGGCCTTACTCCTGCGTGTACTTGCCCTCAAAGTCCACAATTACCTCCAAAGTCCACAGCCTCAATTGCAGGAACACTCATTTTCTATTCAGGTATGCTCCTGTGGCTGTAAGGAGATGTTTCCCTTTTTTCTTCTTTGGTAGCATAGCCTCTGGGGTTCAGTTTTTGATTTGGCCCTGCCTCTGTATGTGATCCATCCTCAGGCATCTGTCCTCTTCCCAGGCAGGCAGAGTGAGGGCTAATTAGGGCTCACTTGCTCACTCAGGCCAGGGGGAGGTAGGGATAAGGCAGTCACAGTTGAAATGTGCAGAGTGTGACTGCAGTTGGAGAGTCTGGCATAAAGTTGTAAGAGCCTGAGGCATGCTGTGTGTTCTCTCGGGGAAGTTGGCCCTGGATCACAGGACCCTGCACAGGCTGCTGGGAGGATGTAGACAGTGACCTGCCTTGCACACAGGACCTTTGGTGGCAGGGGTGGCAGCCTCGGGATTCCAAGAAAACAGCCGTGGCTTGCAATCACATAGGAATTGCCCTGCAGTCTGTAAGCTTGTGGAGCAGGAAGCTCCTATAGCAGTCCACCTCTCGAGAACAAAGGTCTTCTGCATCTCCTTCAGGCCCAGTGTTTTCCCCAGACTCTCTCCTGCCTAGCTGTGGTTCACTAGCCTCCCAAGGATGTCCTCATACAGTCAACCCCTGTCCTTTCCTTGGGGTCTGACCTCCAAAGCCCAAGCATCAGCACCCAGCCCCCTCCTGCCCCAACAGGTGAGCAGACAAACATCTCAGGCTGGGAAGTGCTGGTCAGCACTGATTCTCTGCGTAGGGATCTCTCCACTCTGCCCTCTGTGCACCCGTTGCTGCCCTTTCCTTTGAGGTTCTGAAGCTCCCCCTGACATCCCCACCAGGAGGGGGCTTCCTGATGTGTGGAAGCTTTTCCCTCTTCACAGCTCCCTCTCAGAGGGAGGGAGGTCCCACCCCAGTTCCTTTGTCTCTTTTGTTTTTCCCTTTTTTCTTTTGCTCTACTCAGTTACATGGGGATTTTCTTGCCTTTTTGGAAGTTTGAAGTCACCTGCCAGCACTTCCCAGCCTGAGATGTTTGTCTGCTCACCTGTTGGGGCAGGCAGGTGTTCTGTAGGGGCTACATTTGGTAGGTGTTCTGTAGGGGCTGTTCCACATGTAGGTGTATTCTTGATGTATTTGTGGGGAGGAAGGTGATCTATACATCTCACTCCTCTGCCATCTTCCTGTGAACCTCACATTTAGGTTTTAAAGCTATTTTGAGTTTATTTTTGTATATGGTGTTATGTAATGTTCTAATTTCATTCTTTTACATGCAGCTATCCAGTTTTCCCAGCACCATTTATTGGAGATACTGTCTTCTCCATTGTATATTCTTGCCTCCTTTGTCACAGATTAAGTAACCGTAAGTACATCCACTTATTTCTAGGCTTTCTATCCTGTTCCATTGATCTATATATCTGTTTTGTGCCAGTACTATTCTGTTTTTTTTTTAATTAAATTTTTTTGGAGCATAGTTTATTTACAATGTTGTGTAACTTTCTTCTGTACAGCAAAGTGAATCTGTTATACATACACATATATCCACTCTTTTCTCCATCCTGTTTTGTTACTGTAGCTTTATAGTATAGTCTGAAGTCAGGGAGCCTGATTCCTCCAGCTCTGTTCTTCTTTCTCAAGATTCTTGTGGCTATTTGGGATATTTTGTGTTTCCATACAAATTTTAAAATACTTCGTCCTCATTCTGTGAAAAATACCATTGGAACTTGATAGGGATTGCATTGAATCTGTAGATTGCTTTGGGTAGTATCATCATTTTAATAATATTGATTCTTCCAATCCAAGAACACAATGTACCTCTCCATCTGTTTGTGTTGTCTTCAGGTTCTTTCATCAGCATCTTATTGTTTTCAGAGTACAGGTCTTTTGCCTCCTTAGGTAGATTTATTCCTAGATATTTTATTCTTTTTGATGCAATGGCAAATGAGACTGTTTCCTTAATTTCTATCTCTCTCATAGTTTGTTGTTAGTGTATAGAAATGCAACACATTTCTGTATACTAATTTTATACCCAACAACTTTACCTAATTCACTGATGAGCTCTAGTAGTTTTCTAGTAGTATCTTTAGGATTTTCTATGTACACAGGTGAGTCAAAAATTATCCACACTCTGGCTGTAGAAGTTCTAGTTACTCTCGTAGAACATCATATCATCTGCAAACAGTGATACTTTTACTTCCTTTTCAATTTAGATTCCTTTTATTTCTTTTTTCTTCTCTGATTGCTGTGGCTAGCATTTCCAAAACTATGTTGAATAAAAGTAGTGAGAGTGTGCATCCTTGTCTTGCTCCTGATCTTAAAAGGAATGATTTCAGGTTTTCACTGCTAAGTATGATGTTAGCTGTGGGTTTGTCATATATGGCCTTTATTATGTTGAAGTATGTCCCCTCTATGCCCACTTTCTGAAGAGTTTTTATCACACATGGATACTGAATTTTATCAAAAGCTTTTTTCTGCATCTATTGACATGATCACATGGTTTTTATTCTTCAGTTTGTTAATGCAGGGTATCACATTGATTGATTAGTGGCTATTGAAAAATACTTGCATCTCTGGGATTAATCCCATTTGATCATGTTGTGTTTTAATATATTGTTGGAATTGGTTTGCTGATTATTTTGTTGAGGATTTTTGTATCTATGTTCATCAGTGATATTGGCCTGTAATTTTCTTTTTTTCTGGTATCGCTGTTTGGTTTTGGTATCAGCTTGATGGTGGCCTCATAAAATGAGTTCAGAAGTGTTCCTTCTTCTGCAATTTTTTGGAATAGTTTCAGAAGGGTTGGTGTTAACTCTTTCCTAAATGTTTGGTAGACTTCACCAGTGAAGCTGTCTTGTCCTGGACTTTTCTTTGTTTGGAGTTTTTTAATTACTGATTCAACTTCAGTATTTGTGATTGGTCTGTTCATATTTTCTCTTTCTTCCTGGTTCATCTTGGGAGATTGTACCTTTCTAAGAATTTGTCCATTTTTTCTAGGTTGTCTATTTTATTGGCATATAGTTGCTCACAGTAATCTCTTATGATCCTTTGTATTTCTGTGGTGTTGGTTATAACTTCTCCTTATTTTATTTCTTATTTTATTGATATGGGGCCTCTCCCTTTTTTTCTTGATGAGTCTGGCTAAAGGTCATCATTTATTTTTAACTTTTCAAAGAACCAGCTTTTTGTTTCATTGATCTTTCTATTTGTTTTGTCTCTATTTCATTTGTTTCCACTCTGATCTTTATTATTTCTTTCCTTCTACAAAGTTTGGGTTTTGTTTTTTCTTCTTTCTCTAGTTGCTTTAGGTGTAAAGTTGGCTTGTTTATTTGAGATTTTTCTTATTTTCTAACTTAAGAATTTATAGCAATAAACTTCTCTCTTAGAACTGCTTTTGCTATGTGCCATCAGTTTTGAATCATCGTATTTTCATTTTCATTTGCCTCTAGGTGTTTTTTGATTTCCTCCTTGATTTCTTCAGTGAGCCATTGGTTTTTTAGTAGCATATTATTTAGCCTCCATGTGTTTGTGATTTTTACAGTTTTTTTTCCTTGTAGTTGAATTCTAATCTCATAGTGTTGTGGTTGGAAAAGATGCTTGATATGATTTCAATTTTCATAAGTTTTACCAAGGCTTGTTTTGTGGCCCCACATGTGATCTATCCTGGAGAATGTTCCATTTGCACTTGAAAAGAATGTTTATTTTGCTGCTTTTGTATGGAATGCTCTATAAATATCAATTAAGTCCACCTGGTCTAATGTGTCATTTAAGGCCTTTTTTCTTTATTGATTTTCTGTCTGGATGATCTGTCCATTGATGTAAGTGGGGTGTTAAAATCCCCCACTATTATTGTGTTAATGTCAATTCCTCTTCTTGTGTCTATTAACGTTTGTGTTATACATTGACCTGTTCCTATGTTGGGTGCATATGTATTCACAATTGTTATATCTTCTTTGATTGATCCTTTAATCATTAAGTAGTGTCCTTCTTTGTATCTTATAATAGTCTTTATTTTAAAGTCTATTTTATCTGATGTAAGTATTACTACTCTAGCTTTCTTTTAGAAAGTATTTTCAACTGAGAAAAAAAGAAGCACAATATGTCAAAATTAATGTGAAACTATTAGAGGATAATGTAGAAAAAAATCTAAGTGACCTTGAGCTTATTGATGATTTCTTAGATACAACACTAAAAGCATGATCTATAAAAGATAAAAATAAAATTTTGGACTTAATTAAAATAAAAACATCTGCCCTACAAAGACATTATTAATAGAATGAAAAGACTAGCCACAGAGTCTGAGATAATCTGCAAAACACACATCAGATGAAGGACAAAGATCCAAAATATACAAAGAACACTTAAAATTCAACAAAAAGAATATGACCAACTCAATTTAAAAATAGGAAAAAGATCTAAAAAGACATCTCCCCAAAGAAGATATACAGATGGCAAATAAGCATATGAAAAATGCTCAGCATCATATGTCATTAGGGGAGTTGCAAATTAAAACAACAGTGAGATAACACTACACACCTATTACAATGGCCAAAATCCAAACAACTGAGAACACAAAATGCTGGTGAAGATTTGGAGCAGTGGGAGCTCCCATTCATTGCTGGCTGGAATACAAATGGTACAGCCACTTTGGAAGACAGTTTAGAGGTTTCTTACAAAATTAAACATACTCTATGGTAAGCATTCATATTCCTGGGTCTTTAACTAAATGAGTTGAAAATTTATGTACACAAAGAAACCTACACATAGATGTTTATAGCACATTTATTTGTAATTGCCAAAACTTGGAAACAAGTGGCCTGTCCTTCAATAGGTGAATGGGTAAACAAATTGTGGTATATCTGTGTAATGGAACAATGTTCAGTGTTAAAAAATAAATGAGCTATTAAGTCATGAAAAGACATGGAGGAAATTTAAGTACATATTACTAAGTAAAAGGAGTTCATCTGAAAGGGTTACATATTGTATAATTCCAACTATATGACATTCTGGGGAGGGCAAAGCTATGGAGACAGTAAAAAGTTCAGTGGTTGGGTGGAGTTTCCTGGTGGTCCAATGTTTAAGACTCTGTGCTTCCCTTGCAGGGAGTGTGGATTCAATCCCTGGTCAGGGAACTAAGATCCCACACATTGTGCAATGTGGCATAATAATAACAACAACAACAACAACAAAACAAACAAAAACAAAACCAATAATTTCAGTGGTTGGAGGCTTTGGTGGAGGAGGGGAAGAGGTAAAGAAAGAGGAATGAATGAGTAGAGCACAGGAGATTTTGAGGTAGTAAAATAATTATTCTGTGCAATTCTGTGATGGTGGATACAGGTAAATATACATTTATCAAAATCCATGGAATATACAATACAAAGAGTAAACCCTAATGTAAACTATGGACTTTAATTATATCATTGGTACGTAAATTGTAACAGATGTACCACAATAATGTAAGATGCTAATAAAAGAGGAAATTGGGGAGAGAGTGAAGGGGTATATGGCAACCCTCTGTTATTTTCACTCAGTTTTTCCTATAAACCTAAAATTGTTCAAAAAGTAAAGTCTATTAATTTACAAAAAGTTTAATGGGACACTCTAAAGTTGTACTTAAAAGGAAATTTATAGCAGTAAATATCTATATTAGAAAAGAAAAAAAAATCTGAAATCAATGACTTCAGTTTGCTCCTTGAATTGGTCAGGGTTCTCCAGAGAACTAAGAGGAGACTATATATACACACAAAAGCAAATTATTTTAAGTAATTGACTCACATGATATGGAGGCTGGCAAGTCCAAAATCTGCAGGGTGGTCCAACAGCCTGGAGATCCAGGAGAGAGCCAATGTTGTAATTCAAGTCCAAAGGCTATCAGGCTGGAGCATTCCTTCTTGCTCTGAAGAGGTCAGTTTTTTTCCTTGTTCTATTCAGTCCTTCAATCAATTGGATGAGGTTCAGCTAAGTTGCAGAGGGCAATTCAAAGTCCACCAATTTTTCATCTTCTAGTTTTATCAAGATATATTGAAATGCAACATTTTATAAACTCAAGGTGTACAGCATAATGATTTGACTTACATACATCATGAAATAATTATCACAGTACATTTAGTGAACATCCATGGTCTCATATAGATACAAAATTAAAGAAATAGAAAAAATTTTTCCTTGTGTAAGAACTCCTAAGATTTACTCTCTTAACATCTTTTGTATATAATGTAGAGCAGTGTTAGTTATATTTATCATGTTGCAACTTACATCCCTAACACTCATTTACCTTATAACTGAAAGTTTGTATAATTTGACTGCTTTTACCTAATTACCCTCCCCCCTTCCCCCTCCCCAACCCCTGCCACTGGTAACCACAAATCTGATCTTTTTCTATGAGTTTGTTAATTTTTGAGGTATAGTTAACTTACAACAGTATGTTAGATCCTGTTATACAACATAGCAATTTGATATTTCTATACATTTCAAATTTATCACCACAATAAGCTTGGTAACAATATGTCACCATACAAAAATATTACAGTTATTGACTATATTCCTCAAACTGTTCATTTTATACCCTGTGACATTTATTTTATAATGAAAGTTTATATCTCTTCATATCTTTCACCTATTTCTTTCTGCCCCTACTTTCCTCTCCCTGGAAACCACCTATTTGTTCTATGTATCTATAATTCTGTTTCTGTTTTGTTATTTTTGTTCATTCATTTTGTTTTTTTTAGATTGCACATATAAGTGAAATCATACAGTATTTGTACTTCTTTGTTTTACTTATTTCACTTAGCATAATAGCATCTAGGGTCATTCATTTTGTTGCAAATGGCAAGATTTCATTTTTTAGGGCTGAATAATATTCCATTGTGTGTATGTACATGCATATACATATATATATTTATTTATACACACCACATCTTTATCCATTCATGTGTTGATGGACACTTAGGTTGCTTCCCTATCTTGGCTCTTGTAAATAATAGTGCAATGAACATATGGGTGCATATATCTTTTCAAATTAGTTTTCTTTTTTGTTTTGTTTTGTTTTTTGTTTTTGGCCTCACCACTCAACTTGTGGGAATTGAATCCTGGCCATGGCAGTGAAAGAACCAGGTCCTAACCAAGGGGCAACCAGGGAATTCCCCCAATTAGTGTTTTCATAGTCTTTGGATAAATATCCAGGGGTGGAATTTCTGGGTCATATGGTAGTTCTATTTTTAGTTTTTTGAGGAATCTTCATACTATTTTCCAAAGTGGCTACACTATTTTATATTCCCACCAACAGCATATGAGAGTTCCTTTTTCTCCACAACCTCTCCAATACTTATTATTTGTAGTCTTCTTGATAATAGCCATTCTAATGAATGTGAGGTGATATCTCATTGTGGTTTTGATTTGTGTTTCCCTGATGATTAGTTATGTTAAGCATCTTTTCATGTGCCTGTTAGCCATCTGCATGTCTTCTCTGGGAAAATGCTTATTCAGGTCCTCTGCCCATTTTACAAGTGTGTTGTTTGTTTTTTTGATGTTAAGCTGTATGAGTTCTTCCTATATTTTGAATATTAAGCCCTTATCAGATATATCATTTGTAAATATCTTCTCCCATTCAGTAGGTGGCCTTTTCATTTTGCTGACAGTTTCCTTCACTGTGCATAAGCTTTTTAGTTTGATATTGTCCCATTTGTTTATTTTTGCTTTTGTTTCCCTAAGGAGACATATCAAAAAATATATATTTCTAAGAATGATGTCAAAGAGATTACTGCCTATGTTTCTTCTGTTAGTTTAATGCTTTCTGGTTGTACATTTAGGTCTCTAATCCATTTCTGTTTAACTTTGTATATTGTGTGAGAAAATGTTGTAATTTCATTTTTTTACATGTAGCATCCAGTTTTCCTGACACCATTTATTAAAAAGATGGTCTTTTCCCCACTGTATATTCTTGCCTCCTTTTTCTGTTAATTGACCGTAAGTGTGTGTTATTCCTGGGTACTCCATTCTATTCCATTGATATATATATATATGTTTTTGTGCCAGTCTGTTCTTCTTTCTCAATATTGTTTTGGCTATTCAGGCTCTTTTGTGTTTCCAAACAAATTTTAGAATTTTTGGTCTAGTTTTGTGAAAAAATGCCATTGGCATTTTAATAGGTACTGCATTGAATTTATAGACTGCCTTGTGTAGTATGGTCATTTTAACAATATGTATTCTTCTAATCTGGGAACATGGCATATCTTTCCATCTGTTTGTGTCATTTTTAACTTCTTTTGTCAGTGTCTTATAGATTTCTTAGGACAGATCTTCTACTTCCTTAGGTCTTCTACTTCCTTATTCCTAGCCAGCTCTAGCCTCAGGACCTGGCCTTACCTACCAGTTGTTGGGCACCAGCCCCAGAGTATCCTGGACCCTGACACCACTCACCAATGAGTCTGGACTAGCCCAGGGGCCCACTGGGATTCCACAGCCAGCTACCTCTTAACCTGGCCCCATCAACCAGTGGCCAGCAGCCTCCACACAGAGCAGGTCCTGTCAACCACCAAGCTTAACAGACCACTGAGAGAAATAAGCCTGCAATAACAGAAGGAACCATGCAGCCCACACAGGGGGTACCCTCAAAGTATAGAGCACTGGTGACAAGAGGGGAGTGTGCTGCTGGGACACATAGGACCCTCCTACAAAAGTCCATTTTTCTAAAATTTGGAAACTTAACCAACCTTCCAGATATATAGATATAAAAACATCAAGTTAGGTAAAATGAGGCAACAGAGGAACATGTTCCAAACGAAGGAACAAGATAAAAACCAAGAAAAAGAACTAAATGAAGTGGAGATAGGCAATGTACCTGAGAAAGAGTTCAGGGTAATATCTAGAATCAAACACACAGGAAAATGATAGGAAATATTGAATAGCACATAGGAGACATAGGAGACATTGATAAATGGCTTAATATACATATAATTGGAATAGAGTAAGGCATGTGGGAGAGAGAGGGGAGGAAGGAATTGAGAAGCAACATTTGAATTAATACTGGTGGGCAACTTTCTAAAATTAAATTATCAAAATACAGATTAAAGAAGCCCTATAAATCCTAAATAAGGTAAATACAAAGAAAACCATACCTAAGAACTAACATTTAACTTCTAGTTATGCTTGATCAATTATTTTCATTATGGATCATATTTTCTTACCTCTCTGTATGCCTGATAATCTTGAACTGGATTCTAACATTTTCACTATGACCTTGTTGGGTGTTGGATGTTTTTGTGTTGCTAAACATTTTCTTGAGTTTTGCTCTGGGATACAGTTATCTTACTTGGAAACAGTTTGATAATTTCAGGTCTTGTTTGTATGGCGCATTAGGTGGATCTGGAGTGTAGAGGTACTCTATACAGCACCCATGAAATATGAATTTTTCCAGTCCAGATGTAAGAACAGGCACTTATTTCAGCCCTATGTGAGTTTTAGGTACTGTTTCCCTCTATTCCTTTTGGATGGTTCTTTATCCAGCTTTGGATTGTTTCCTTGCAGGTATGTGCTTATTAGTACTCTGCTGAAAACTCAAGAAGGACTGTCTGAATATCTCTGGGGTTCCCCTTCTATGCAGTTATTTCCTCTGTCTAATAGTCTATCTTATCAACTCTAGCTGCCTTATATCCTGGACTGCCAGATCCATCTTCACAACTCAGCTAGTCTGACATGTTCTTCCTCAGTTTCCCCTCCCAGAACTGTAGTGTGGAAACTTTCTCAAAGCAGCATTCTGAGACATTTTAAAGATTTACCTCATTTGTGTCCCATCTTTCAGGGATCACTGTCTGATGGGAAGGTTTGTGTTCCCCTAAATTTGTATGTTGAAGACCAACCCACCCCCCATGTGATGATATTTGGAAATGGGGCTTTTGGAAAGTAACTAGGATTACAAGAAGGCTTGAAGGTGGAGGATTCCTCATGAATGAGATTAGTGGCCTTATAAGAGTCAAGAGAGAGCTTGTTTCCTCTCTCTGTCCTCTTTCTTGTGAGGATAAAATGAGAAGTTGATAGTCTGCAATCCAGAAGAGGGCCCTCAGCAGAATCTGACCATGCTAGCATCCTGATCTTAGACTTCCAGCATCCAGAACTGTGAGAAATGAATTTCTGTTGTTTATAAGACACCCATTTTATGGCATTTTGTTATGGCAGACCAAGCTGAGTAAGACATTGTTCATTATCTGATTGTCTTGAAAAGTGTTGTTTCATGCATTCTTTTCTGGTTGTTCTTATTGTTGTTGCTTCAAGTAGGAGAGTAAATTCAGTCACTGATACTCTTTCTTGTCCAGAAGTGGCTTTACAAAATTTTTTGATTATCTTTGCAGTCAGTTCTGATATAACATGAAATATACATTCCTAAAAATCACCACACTATGCAAAATTATGCAATAAAAACCCCATTTTGCTCATGTGAAAGTGAGGTTATGAGCATACACAAAAAAATTCTAACACATTAAACAAAAAGATAAGGACAAAATAAAAATGGAAGAACAGTTTTTAACATGTTAAATGGCTAACAAATACATAAATACCATAATAAACATAGCTCTTTACCTTGCGAAAAACCTGAAATTTACTTGTGGAAGGGCACGCCCATTCTCCTGCCAGCCTGCTTACCTCCTGCCCCCACCATCCTGTATGTGTCAGGAAGAGAACAAAAGAGACTTTAAAAAACTTGAAAGAAATGAGAAATTAAAAAGAAAAATAACAAAGAACATGGAGGAAAAATTGCAAATAGGCTGATAATAAAGACGGGGAAATTAAAACTAGAATGTACTAGGCTGAGCAGCAAAGATGGCCATCTGAGGGGCTGTAACTAGTGAATTATTGTTAAGTGGTGGAAGGAGGGTTGTCTGAGATAAGATGGAAAATTTTAACACCAGATGTGGATGTGTGTGACTCATTGTCCTTGAGGCATGTGAGAACATGTGTTTTATGACCTACACTTCTCAGTTCCTCTGCATGCAGTCATTTGCAGTTGCCTAGTATTTTAAAAAAATATTTGGATGCATCAGATCTTAGTTGCAGCACACGGGATCCTTGTTGGCTTGCAGGCTTCTCTCTAGTTATGGTGTGTGAGCTCTAGAGCACATGGGTTCTCTGGTTGTGGCCTGTGGGCTCAGCAGTTCTGGCATGTGAGCTTAGCTGCCCCACAGCATGTGGGATCTTAGTTCCCTGACCAGGGATCAAACCCACGTCCCCTGCATTGGAAGGCGGATTCTTAACCACTGGACCACAAGGGAAATCCTGCCTTGTATTTTTTAGGTACAAAATTGTGCTTAAGGAAATACAGAATTTATGTCCTCTCAAATTCATTTGTAATATATCAAATGCCTAGTAACAAATCCTGTTTTCAAAACAAGCGTTATAGAAGAACTAACTATACTTCCCTTTTTATTTCCTGGAAATGCTTTTCTTATGATTTTAGTATTTAATAAAAAATGTTTTTCATGTGTGTCTTAGAATGAAAATCTTTTTAAGGCTTTGAATGTAATATTAAGTGACAACTTTGCTGCATATAAACTTTTTGGTTCTTTCAGAAAATTTTGCAAAAAAAATTGAAATGGAAAAAAGATGACATTCTTTCAGTGGAATGCTGGAAATTATCCACAAGAATCTTTGGAGTTATCAGATTCTACAGAATTTGCACTTTCCATTATCTTTGGTGAATTTTTCAACTCTTTAGTGATGAAGTTAACTTTGTAAAGGCATGATGGTGATGATACAAACGATTCCTGTTCATAAAGATGCAAATGAATTTGTAAAGTAGAGATGTAGTTAATTCTACACCCCTCCCCAAACCTCTGTGGGAGAGAGGATTTCAAATATTACATATTGATTTATTACCCTGTGGATATTGGGCACATATATTTATACCTATTATTAAATTCATTTCAGCATTCCCCATTGCCTAAATGGAAGCCTGTTGTAGGATTCTGTTTTGAACCTATTTTAACATCTTAATTTTCCCTCACTAATTAATGAGTTAAATAAACTCATTAACACATGTTCATTTAATTTTGCATGAGAGCCATAATTTTACTTTTCTTCAATCATCATTTAACAGTTCAAAAATTCCATCATACTTTTGCATCAAATATTCTTTTGAGATATCTGATGCCAATATCATTTCTTAAAAGAAATACATGTTAAAATTTATTTTTAAAATGTAGATTACAACTCACTGATTAAATATTCATATAAAAACCCAAGACTTAGATTGTGGTCCTTTAGCATGCAAAGATAGTTTTTAGAATATTAGATTTGCTTTTGGGCTCTTTTTTTTTTTATGACTTTTACCATTACTTGATACACATTGTTTTTAATAGGAAAAGGAGAAAGCACATATTTCATATTTCACCAGAGACTAATAATTCAGAATTATTTAATTTACATATGTTAAAATTTTAACATTAAAAGAAAAAGGACTTTTTCAATCCAATATCATTTTTTTAATGCTTGCTTATCATGGCAGGGAGACTTTAAGGTTGACCTCCAATGATTCCTATCTTCTAGTATTGACAATCTAGTGTAATGATCTCTTTTCAAGTGTAACCAATAGCATTCATCAAAAGTGATGGGATACACAAGAGTAGGCTACATAAGAGTGTGACCTCCATATTGCTACTAGACTCTATTCTTTGTTTGCTTTGATAAAGCAAGGTGCCAAATTGGGAAGGCCAGAGAACTGCAAAACTTTCAGTACATAAATACTCCACCCAAACCTCTACAGTAAGAGACAATCAAACTCTATCATGACTTTTAGCAGCATGAGACTGCTCCTAGGATGACCCTAGCCCATTAAAATGCTTGTCTTGGAAAGCCCAATACAGCCAAGAGAATAGACTGTTCTAACCAACACCTAATGATAGTCCCCTGACCTTCCTTTCTTATATCATTTACTATAAAAGAGCTTACAATTATGAATCCTTCCTCTGTTCTTTTGAGATGTGTATCTATCTCTTAGAACTAAGATGTGTCTTTCTCAAAGACCTGAAAGTCATTGCTTCAAAATGTAATCATCAAGAAGGATAGAGCACCTGTCTCCCAGTCTCTGTGGGAGGATAAAACCCTAATTTTGATAATTGCCAGCTACTGGACACTGGCCCAATTACATTCACACTGAAAAACCCTTTGTAATTTTTCACTTCTTTAATTCTACTTGAGTCCCCATTCACCTCTCCTTGATCCTCCCTTTAAAACACCATATAATTTCTGTGCAAATTGGAATGAGGCTCAGCTCTTTTTCCTACTATCAGCAGAATAAAATGTTTTCATGGCTTTATTGCCCAGCTGTGATTATCTCTGACAGCCTACATAGCAAGGAACTGAGAGCAATCTCTGAAAAAATCAACCAGCGAGTGCAGCCCTTACACCAACAGCAGCAAAGAACAGAAATCTGCCAACCACAAGAGCTTGAATATGGATCCTTGCCCAGTCAAGCCTTCGAATGAGACTGCAGCCCTGGTCAACACTTTGATTGCAGCCTTGGGAGTGACCTTAAAGCAGATGACTCAGCTAAGCTGTACCTGGACTTCTGACCCACAAAAATCGTGAGATAATAAGTGTGGTTTTTTTTCCTCAGTTGCAAAATTTGTGGTAATTTGTAATGCAGCATTATATAACTAATACAGTCTTCCTCTTTAGGAGCTTTAAAATTTCTTTCTTTTTGATATTCTCAATTGTCTCTATTTTAGTCATGTTTTTGTTTTTGTTTTTTCCTGTCTTCCCTACTCATTTATTTATGACTATTTTCATCTGACATCTTTCTACTTTATTTAATCCTGGAAAACTCATTTTTAGATTTAAAAAATTGTGTTCATTTTTCTCCTTCTGCAACTCCTATTATCTAGATATTGGCACATAGCTTCTATCTAACACAATATATTAACTTTACTTTTTATATTTGCTTTCTTTTTACTCTTTCCAACTGCCTCCCAACATTCTTCTTATTCTGTTCCATCAGTTCCCTAAGTTTTTCTTCAGCTGATGTATTCTACTAATTGTCTCATATAGTATGTTTTTTATTTTAACTCATATATTACAGATCTAATATGTTCATTTTTGTGGTGATTTTCCTTATTACAGTTTCCTTTAATTTTCCTTATAATCTTAACTTGATTAATGATGCATATTTAGAGTTTGAGGAGTAAGATGTGGAAATAACCTTCCTCCCCACGAATACATCAAGAATACATCTACAGATAGGATCAAGATGGTGGAGTAGGAGGATATGCTTTCACTCCCTCTTGCAAGAGCACCAGAAATACAGCTAAATGCTGAACAATCATTGACAGAAAGACACTGGAACTCACCAAAAAAGACACCCCACATCCTGAGACAAAGGAGAAGCTGCAATGAGACAATAGGAGGGGTGGAATCACGTTAAAATCAAATCCCATAAATGCTGGATGGGTGATTCACAAACTGGAGAACAGTTATACTGCAGAAGTCCACCCACTAAAGTGAGGGTTCTGAATCCCCACATCAGGCTTCCCAACCCGGGAGTCGAGCAGTGGGAGGACGAATCCCCAGAGAATCAGACTCTGACAGCCAGTGGGATTTGATTGCAGGACCTCCACAGGACTGGGGGAAACAGAGACTCCACTCTTGGAGGGAACACAAAAAAGTGTGCTCAGCAGGACCCAGGGGGAAGGAGCAGTGACCCCATAGGAGACTGAACCAGACCTACCTGCTGGTGTTGGAGGATTGCCTGCAGAGGTGGGGGGCAGCTGTGGCTCACTGAGCAGATGGGGGCACTGGAAGCAGGGGTTCTGGGAGGTGATCATTGGCATGAGCCCTCCCAGAGTCCACCATTAATCCCACCAAAGAGCCTGTAAGCTCCAGTGCTAGATGGCTTCAGGCCAAATGACCAACAGGGTGTGAACACAGCCCCACCCATCAGCAGACAAGCAGATTAAAGGTTTACTGAGCTCCACCCACCAAATTGGATTAAAGTCTTATTGAGCTCTGCCCACACAGCCCTACCCAAATCAGTCCCTCCCATCAGGAAGTGCACACAAGCCTCCTAGATAGCTGCCTCCACAAGAGGGCAGACAGCAGTATCAAGCAGTATCAGCAGTATTTCATCTTGTGGAACTGAAAACCAAAGTCACAGAAGGATAGAGAAAATGAAAAAGCAAAGGACTTTGTACCAGATGAAGGGACAGGATAAAACCCCAGAAAAACAAGTAAATGAAGAGGAGATAGGCAGCTTTCCAGAAAAAGAATTCAGAATAATGATGGTGAAGGTGATCCATGACTTTGAAAAAAGACTGGATGCAAAGATTGAAAAGTTCACCAAATATCTAGAAGAATTAAAGAGCAAACAAACAGAGATATGCAACACAATAACTGAAATAAAAATACACTAGAAGGAACCAATAGCAGATTAACTGAGGTAGAAGGGCGAAGAAGTGACCTGGAAGATGGAATGCTGATAATTGCTCATGTGAAAAAGAATAAAGAAAAAAGAATGAAAAGAACTGAAAACAGCCTAAGATACCTCTGGGACAATGTTAAATGTGCCAACATTTGCATTATAGGGGTCCCAGAAGGAGAAGAGAGAGAAAAAGGACCCAAGAAAATATTGGAAGAGGTTATAGTTGAAAACTTCCCTAACATGGAATAGGAAATAGGTACCCAAGTCCAGGAAGCACAGAGAGTCCCAGGCAGGATAAACCCAAGGAGAAATGCCAAGACATATAGTCGTCAAATTGACAAAAATTAAAGACAGAGAAAAGTTACAAAAAGCAACAAGGGAAAAATGACAAATAACATACAAGGGAACTCCCATAAGGGTAACAGCTGATTTCTCAGCAGAAACTCTGCAAGCCAGAAGGGAGTGGCACAATATATTTCAAGTGATGAAAGGGAAGAAGCTCCAACCAAGAATACTCTACTCAGCAAGGATCTCATTCAGATTTGATGGAGAAATCAAAATCTTTACAGACAAGCAACAGCTAAGAGAATTCAGCACCACCAAACCAGTCCTACAACAAATGCTATAGGAACTTCTCTAAGGAGGAAATGTAACAGAAAAAAAGGACCTACAGAAACAAAAGCAAAACAATTAAGACAATGTTAATAGGAACATACATATTGATAATTACCTTGAATGTAAATGGACTAAATGCACCAACCAAAAGACACAGACTGGCTGAATGGATACAAGAACAAGACCCATATATATGCTGTCTACAAGAGACCCACTTCAGACCTAGGGACACATACAGACTGAAAGTGAGGGGATGGAAAAAGGTTTTCCATGCAAATGGAAACCAAAAGAAAGCTCGAGTCACAATACTCATATCAGATAAAATAGGCCTTAAAATTAAAAAAATGTTACAAGAGACAAGAAAGGACATTACATAAAGATGAAGGAATCAACCCAAGAAGAGGAGATAACAATTATAAATATATATGCACCCAATATAGGAGCACCTCAATACATAAGGCAAATGTTAACAACTATGAAAGAGGAAATCAATAGTAACACAATAACAGTGGGGGACTTTAACACCCCACTTACACCAATGGACAGATCATCCAGACAGAAAATTAATAAGGAAACACAAGCTTTAAATGAAACAATAAATCAGCTTGATTTAATAGATATCTATAGGACATTACATCCCAAAACAGCAGATTACACGTTCTTCTCAAGTGCACATGGAACATTCTCCATGATAGATCACATTTTGGGTAATAAATCAAACCTTGGTAAATTCAAGAAAATTGAAATCATATCAAGCATCTTTTCTGACCACAATTCTATGAGATTAGAAATCAATTACAGGAAAAAAACTAAAAAACACAAACACATGAAGGCTAAACAATATGCTACTAGATAACCAAAAGATCACTGAAGAAATCAAAGAGGAAATCAAAAAATACCTAGAGACAAATGACAATGAAAACACAATGATCCAAAAGCTATGGGATGTAGCAAAGGCAGTTCTAAGAGGGAAGTTTATAGCAATATAATCCTACCTCAAGAAACAAGAAAAATCCCAAATAAGCAATCTAAACTTACACCTAAAGAAACTAGAGAAGGAAGAGCAAAGAAAACCCAAAGTTAGTAGACAAACTGGGACATTTGTAGAGACATAGATGGACCTAAAGACTATCATAGAGTGAAATGAGTCAGAAAGAGAAAAACAAATATCATATATTAACACATATATGTGGACTATAGAAAAATGGTACAAATCAACCGGTTTGCAAGGCAGAAATAGAAACACAGATGAAGAGAACAAACATATGGACACCAAGTGGGGAAAGTGGGGAGGGTTTGGGGGGGGAAATGAATTGGGAGATTGGGATACCAAATTGTACACTCCAAATATATGCTGTTTATTGTCTGTTAACTGTATCTCAATAAAAGTTCTTTTAAAAAAAAGGAATACTTCTACATGTGGAACAGGCACTACAGAACACCTACCAAACGCTGGCAGGGGACCCCAGACTTCCAAAAAGGCAAAAAAATCCCCTTTTAACTGGGTAGAGTGGAAAAAAAAGGAAAAGGAAAAAAGAAAAAGAGACAAAGGAACTGGGATGGGACCTGCCTCTCTGGGAGGGAGCTGTGAAAGGGGAAAACTTTTCATACGCTAGGAAGCCCCCTCACTGGTGGGGATGGGGGAAGCTTTGGAGCCTTGGAGGAGAGGGCAGCAACAGGTGTGCAGAGGGCAGAGCAGAGAGATTCCCACATGGAGGATTGGTGCCAAGCAGCATTTCCCAGCCTGAGATGCTTGTCTGCTCTCCTGCTGGGGCAGGTGGGGGCTGCGTGCCAAGACTTGGGCTTTTGAGGTTAGACCCCAGGGAGAAGATGGCCTGGCTGGGTGAGGACAGCTTAGGAGGGCTAGTGAGCCACAGCTAGCTGGGAGGGAGTCTGGGGAAAAGCCTGGGCCTGACAGAGAGGCAGGAGACCTTTATTTCAGGGTGCTTGTGAGGTGGCCCTCAGTAGGTGCTTCCTGTTCTGTGCACTCACAGACAGCAGGGCAATGTCCATGTGAGTGCCAGCATAAGTTGTGGCTGTTATATCAGAACCCAGAGCCTGGCACCACAGTCAAAAAATGTCCTGTGTGCAAGGCAGGTCACTGTCCACACCCTGCCAGCAGCTGGTGCAGCCTGCCACTACCAAGGGTCCCACGATCTGGGGCCAACTTCCCTGGGAGAATGCATGGTGTGCCTCAGGCTCTTACAACTGTATGCCAACCTCTGCCACCACAGGCACTCTCCAGACATTTCATTTGTGACTGCCATATCTTTTCCTACCCCCAGCCTGAGTGAGCAAGTGAGCCCTAATTGGCTGCTCCTTTTGCCCTGTTTGCCTGGGAAGGGAACAGATGCCTTAGGATGACATATGCACAGCGGCTGGCACAGCCAAATACAAAGCTCAAACCCAGGGGCTGTGGGAGAAAAGAAGAAAAAAGGGAAATATCTCCTGATAGCCACAGGAGCATACCTGAATAGACAACGGAGTGTTTCTGCAATAGAGGCTGTGGACTTTGGAGGCAACTGCGGACTTTGAGAGCAAGTACACCTAGGAGTAAGGCCAGATCAGAGTCTGAGCTAGCCGCACAGTGCCAAAAGCAGGTCCAGAAACCTACCTAGAAGTATTAGAGGATTTCCTGGATAAGCAGGGATTGGCCAAGGCTCACTGTGTGGGCAAAGACACTGAAAGCCAAGGCCACAGGAAAATATCATTCCTTTTCTTCTCTCTTTCTTTCTTTCTCTCTTTTCTTTTCTTTTTCTTTTTTTTTTTTTTTTGGTATGTTTGGTTCTTTTTGTTTTGTTCTATAGTTTTCTTTATTATACTTTTAATTTTAATTTTTATATAGTTTTTCTATTCCTTTTTATACATTTATTTTTAATAATATTTTTTATTTTACTTATTTTTTCCTATTTCTACTGTACTTTTTTGTTATATTGTTTTTTCCTTGTGTTTATTATTTCCTTTGTTTTGGTTTCTTTTCATTTTATTTTGAACTATATTTATTTTTCTATTTTTACTTTACTACTTTGTTGATTTGCTTTTTTCCTATTTTGATCCTTCTTTTGTCTCTAAATTTATTTATTTGCTTTATGATTGTTTTTGTGTGTTTGTTTTATGCTTTCTTTGCCTTTTTTGGTTTCTTTCTGCATTTGATTTGTTTCTGGTTTTATGTATTTTTTAGTTTAGTTTTTAATTTTTAGTGTTTGCTTTCATTTTGGGGTTTGCTTACTTGTTTGGTTGCTCTCTTCTGCTTTGTTTTCTTTCTCTTTCTTTCTTTCTTTCTTTCTTTCTTTTCTTTTTGTGCGTGCATGGGTGTATGTTTCTTTGTATAATTTTGACTGTTTAGTTTTACTTTTACCATTTGTCTTGGGGTTTTGTATCTTCATTTTTTTACCCTTTTCCTCCATTTCTTCCATGCTGTGCAGCTTGTGGGGTCTTGGTGCTCTCACTGGGGGACAGGCCTGAGCTTCCAAAGTGGGGGAGCCAAGTCAAGAACATTGGACCATTAGAGACCTCCCAGGCCCATGGAATATTAATCAATGAGAGCTCTCCTAGAGGTCTCCATGTCAGCACTAAAACCCGGCTCCACCCAAGGGCCAGCAAGTTCCAGTGCTGGATGCCTCATGCCAAACAAATAGCAAGAGAGGAACACAACCCCACCCATTAGCAGACAGGCTGCCTAAAGCCATACTAAGCTCACAGACACCCCAAAACACCACTGAACACCATCCTGCACATCAGAGGGACAAGATCCAGACTGATCTGCCAGAACACAGGCACAAGTCATGCCCTCTCCACCCCCACCCCGGGGAAGCCTACACAAACAACTGGATGAACTTCACCCACTGGGGACAGACAACAGAAATAAGAGGAACTACTAACCTGTAGCTTGCAAACAGAAGTCCCCAAACACAGTACGCAAAACAAAATGAGAAGACAGAGAAATATGCACCAGATTAAGGAGCAAGGTAAAAACACAGAAAACCAAACAATGAAGAGGGGATAGGCAGTCTACCTGAAAAAGAATTCAGAGTAATTATAGTAAAGATGATCCAAAATCTCAGAAAAAGAATGGAGAAAATACAAGAAATGTTTAACAAGCACCTAGAAGAACTAAAGAGTAAACAAACAGTGATGAACAACACAATAACTGAAATTAAAAATACTCCAGAAGGAATCACTAGCAGAAAAACTGAGGCAGAAGAATGGATAAGTGACCTGGAAGATAGAATGATAGAAATAACTGCTGTGGAGCAAAATAAAAAAAAAAAGAATGAAAAGAATAGAGGACAGTCTCAGAGACCTCTGGGACAACTTTAAATGCACCAACATTCAAATCATAGGGATCCTAGAAGAAGAAGAGAAAAGGAAAGTGTCTGAGAAAATATTTGAAGAGATTATAGTTGAAAATTTCCCTCACATGGGAAAGGAAATAGTAAATCAATTCCAGTAAGTGCAGAGAGCCCCATACAGGATAAACCCAAGGAGACTTGTCCAGACACATATTAATCAAACTATCAAAAATTAAATACAAAGAAAAAATACTAAAAGCAGCAAGAGAAAAGCAACAAATAACATACAGGGGAATCCCCATAAGGTTACCAGCTGATCTTTCAGCAGAAATGCTGCAGGCCAGAAGGGAGTGGCAGGATATATTTAAAATGATGAAAAGGAAAAATCTACAACCAAGATTACTCTACCCAGCAAGGATCTCATTCAGATTTGATGGAGAAATCTAAAGCTTTACAGAAAAGTAAAAGTTAAGAGAATCCCGCACCACCAAACCAGTTCTACAATAAATGCTAACGGAAGTTCTCTAAGGGGGAAATGAAAGAAAAGAAAAGGATATACAAAACCAAGCCTAAAACTATTAAGAAAATAGTTATAGGAATATATATATTGATAATTACCTTAAATATAAATGGATTAAATGCTCCAACCAAAAGACACAGACTAGTTGAATGGATACAAAAACAAGACTCATATATATATTGTCTACAAGAGACCCACTTCAGGCCTAGGGACACATACAGATTCAAAGTGAAGGGATGGAAAAAAATGTTCCATGAAAATGGAAGTCAAAAGAAAGCTGGAGAAGCAATAATCATATCAGACAAAGTAGATTTTAAAATAAAGACTATTTTATTGACTACAAGAGACAAGGAAGGATACTACATAATGATCAAGGGTTCAACCCAAGAAAGGTAAAACAATTGTAAATATCTATGCACCCAACATAGGAGCACCTCAATGCTTATGTATTGCTAACAATGACAAATGCTAATAGCCATAAAAGGGAAAATCAACAGTAATGCAATAATAGTAGGGGCCTTTAACAGCCCACTTACACCAATGGACAAATCATCCAAACAGAAAATAAATAAAGAAGCACAAGCTTAAAATGGCACATTAGACCAGTGGGACTTAACCTATATTTATAGGACATCCCATCCAAAAAGTACAGAATACACTTTCTTCTCAAGTGCACATGGAACATTCTCCAGGATAGAACACATCTTGGGTCACAAATCAAATCTCAGTAAATTTAAGAAAATTGAAATTGTATCAAGCATCTTTTTGGATTACAATGCTACAAGACTAGATATCAATTACAGAAAAAAATGTAAAAATTTCAAACACATGGAGGCTAAACAACACAATACTAAATAATCAAGAGATCACTGAACAAATCAAAGAGGAAATCAAAAAAATGTAGAGGGAAACAACAACAAAAACATGATGATCCAAAATCTATGGGATGGGATGAAGCAAAAGCAGTGCTAAGAGGGAAGTTTATAGCAATACAATCCTACCTCAAGAAAAATGAAAAATCTCAAATAAACAATCTAACCTCACACTTAAAGCAATCAGAGAAAGAACAACAACAACAACAACAACAAACAAACCCCGAAGCTAGCAGAAGAAAAGAAATCATAAAGATCAGAAATAAATGAAGGACTTCCTAGGTGGCACAGTGGTTATGAATCTGCCTACCAATGCAGTGGACATGGGTGCGATCCCTGCCCCAGGAAGATACCACATGCCACAGAGTAACTAATCCTGTGTGCCACAACTATTGAGCCTGTGCTCTAGAGCCTGCGAATGACAACTATTGAGCCTGTGTGCCACAACTACTGAAGCCCGCATGCCTAGAGTCTGTGCTCCACAACAAAAGAAGCCACCACAATGAGGAGCCCACATACCACAATGAAGAGTAGCCCTCACTCGCCACAACTAGAGAAAGCCCACGTGCAGCAACAAAGACCCAACACAGCCAATTAATTAATTAATTAATTTTAAAAAAGAAATAAATGAAAAAGAAATGAAGGAAACAATAGCAAAGATCAATGAAACTAAAAGCTGGTTCTTTGAGAAGATAAATAAAATTGATAAACCACTAGCCAGACTCATCAGGGAAAAAAAGAGGATGCAAATCAACAGAATTAGAAATGCAAAAGAAGTAAAAACTGACAGCTCAGAAATACAAAGGATCAATAGCGACTACTACAAACAACTATATGTCAACAAAAATGGGCAACCTGGAGGAAATGGACAAATTCTTAGAAAAGTACAACCTCCCAAGGCTGAACCAGGAAGAAATAGAAAATATGAACAAAACAAAGACAAGTACTGAAATTGAAACTGTGATTAAAAACCTTCCAACAAACAAAAGCCCACAACCAGATGGCTTCACAGGTGAATTCTATCAAGCATTTAGAGAAGAGCTAACACCTATCCTTCTCAAACTCTTCCAAAATATAGCAGAGGGAGGAACGCTCCCAAACTCATTCTATGAGGCCACCATTACCCTGATACCAAAATCAAAGATGTCAAAGAAAAGAAAATTACAGGCCCGTATCACTGATGAACTAGGTGCAAAATCCTCAACAAAATACTACCAAACAAAATCTAAGAGCACACTAAAAGGATCATACACCATGAGCAAGTGGGGTTTATCCCAGGAATGCAAGGATTCTTCAATATTTACAAATCAATGTGATACACCTATTAATAAGTTGAAGGATAAAAACCATATGATCATCTCAATAGATGCAGAAAAAGCTTTTGACAAAATTCCACATCCTTTTATGATAAAAACTCTCCAGAAAGTGGGCATAGAGGGAACCTATGTCAACATATTAAAAGCCATTTCTGACAAACCCACAGCCAACATCATTCTAAATGGCGAAAAACTGAAAGCATTTCCTCTAAGATCAGGAATAAGACAAGGGTGCCCACTCTCACCACTATTATTCAACATAGCTTGGTAGTTTTAGCCACAGCAATCAGAGAAGAGAAAGAAATAAAAAGAATCCAAATTGGAAAAGAAGAAATAAAATTGTTACCCTTTGCAGATGACATGATACTATATGTACAAAATCCTAAAGATACTACCAGAAAGGTACTAGAGTTCATCAAAGAATTTGGTAAAGTAGCAGGATACAAAATGAATGCACTGAAATCTCTTGCATTCCTATACACCAACAACAAAAAAACCAGAAAGAGAAATTAAGGAAACACTCTCATTTACCATTTCAAAAAAAAGAATAAAATACCTGGGAATAAACCCACCTAGGGAGGCAAGAGACCTGTATGCAGAAAACTATAAGACACTGATGAAAGAAATCACAGATGATACAAACAGATGGAGAGATAAACCATGTTCTTGTATTGGAAGAATTAACATTGTGAAAATGACTATACTACCCAAAACAATCTACAGATTCAATGCAATCCCTATCAAGTTACCAATGGCATTTTTCACAGAACTAGAATAAATATTATACAATTTATATGGAAACAAAAAAGACCCCAAATAGCCAAAGCAATCTTGAGAAGGAAAAATGGAGCTGGAGGAATCATGTGCCCTGATTTCAGACTATACCACAAAGCTACAGTAATCAAGACAGTATGGTACTGGCACAAAAACAGAAATATAGATCAATGGAAAGGGACAGAAAGCCCAGAGATAAACCTATGCACACATGGTCACCTTATCTCTAACAAAAGAGGCAAGAATATACAATGGAGAAAAGACAACCTCTTCAAAAAGTGGTGCTGGGAAAAGTGGACAGCTACATGTAAAAGAATGAAATTAGAACACTCCCTAACACTATACATAAAAATAAACTCAAAATGGATCAAAGAGCTAAATATAAGGCCAGACACTATAAAACTCTTAGAGGAAAACATAGGCAGAACACTCTATGGCATAAATGACAGCAAGATCCTTTTTGACCCACCTCCTAGAGTAATGGAAACAAAACCAAAAATAAACAATGGGATCTTATGAAACTTAAAAGTTTTGGCACAGCAAAGGAAACCATAAACAAGATGAAAAGATAACCCTCAGAATGGGAGAAAACATTCACAAACAAAGCAAACAACAAAGGATTAATCTCTAAAGTATACAAGCAGCTCATGCAGCTCAATTTCAAAAAAACAAACAACCCCATTCAAAAATGGGTGGAAAACCTAAATAGACATTTCTCCAAAGAAGACATACAGATTGCCACAAACACATTAAAAGATGCTCAACATCACTAATCATTAGAGAAATGCAAATTAAAACCACAAAGAGGTTTCACCTCACAGCAGTCAGAATGGGCATCATCAAAAAATCTAGAAACAATAAATGCTGGAGAGGGTGTGGAGAAAAGGGAACCCTCCTGCACTGTTGGTGGGAATGTAAATTGAAACAGCCACTATGGAAAACAGTATGGAGATTCCTTAAAAAAATAGAAGTAGAACTACCATGTGACCTAGCAATCCCACTACTGGGTATATACCATCAGAAAACCACAATTCAAACAGACACATGCACCACAATGTTCATTGCAGCACTATTTATAATAACCAGGATATGGAAGCAACCTAATGTCCACTGGTGCATGAATGGATCAAGATGTGACACATATATACAGTGCAATATTACTCAGCCATAAAAAGAAATGAAATTGAGTTATTTGTAGTGAGGTGGATGGACCTAGAGTCTGTCACATGGAGTGAAGTAAGTCACAAAGAGAAATATAAAAACCATATGCTAACACATACATGTGGAATCTAGAAAAATTGTACTGATGAGCAGAGTGGCAGAGCAGGAATAAAGACATAGATGTAGAAAATGGACTAGAGAATACCGGGAGGGGAAGGGGAGGCTGGGACTTAGTGTAAGAGTAGCACTGATGTACATACACTACCAAAGGTAAAATAGATTGCTAGTGGGAAGCTGCTGCATATACAGGGAGATAAGCTCAGTCCTTTGTGCTGACCTAGAGGGGTAGGATAGGGAGCATGGGAGGGAGGCTCAAGATGGAAGACATATGGGGATATATGTATAAATTCAGTGTATGCTGATTCACTTTGTTGTACAGCAGAAACTAGTACAGCACTATAAAACAATTATAGTCCAATAAAGATGTATAAAAAATAATGCATATTTAAAATTTTGGTTTGTCTGCTTTAGTAACTCTTCTTCATATTGTATTGTGTTTCAATAATTCCATTTGTTTTCTTCTGAAATAGGTGTACTCCTTAAGTTTTTAGTTACTTTGGTTTGGGATGTCATATTCTCCTGTTGATTGTGGCTGCTTATGTAGAAATGTGTTTTAGGCAAGGGCCAAAGGCCTTACCTATGTTTATGTTATTTTCCAGTAAAATGAAGGAGGGTGGGTAGGTTGAGGTCTAGAACAGAGAACTCTAGGTATCCCCAAACCAGTAAATAATTCCCACTTGCTGTCTCTCCATAAACCAACTCCCCAAGCAGGGTTTCACTGGACTTAAATAATTCACTGGAATTTTGAGAGGAGGCTGTAATCTATAGACAATAATCTATAAGTCTTGGGATTTTTAGAAAGAGAGACAGAGAAATGAATGCCTGCATCTCCTAACATTTATCTATCTTATACAACTCCTCAACTCAGCAGTGCTTTTTTGCTGATCTGATATTACCACCATGAATACTTGCACCAGGGATCTGGACTCTTCCCTTAACTTTATTCTGAGTGGACAGACATTGATAATCCTAGGGCAATGTTGCAGAGAGACAACAAAATAACTTAAAACTGCCTTTTTCCAACCCATTCTTTCACTGTTTTCTGTGCTCAGACTGCAGCTACTTTCTTCCCTACACATTCATCTTAAGACAGCCTTCAGCTCCCTCATGAGTTTTCAAAATTTCTCTCAGTTCTTAGAATATATATTTCCCTTTTATAATTTACAGAAAGGAACCAGCAGCTCATAGTAGTTCATCACTGTAGCAGGATTCAGAAAATGTTGTTTTATAGTTGTTATTTATAACACTTGCAAAGAGAAATTTCTGCTGTATTTATAGTTATTTTCCCATTTCATTCTGTATTTTGCTTACTTGTATCTTTCCTCTTTTTTTTTGCTTGATTAATCTCACTAAAGGTCTATCTCTATTATTGATTTTATCAAAGAATCAGCTTATGGCTTTGTTAATTTACTGCATTATTTTTGTTGTTATATATTTCAATTATTTTAGTTCCCTTTGGTATTCTGTGTTGCTTTTTAAAATACTTCTAAATTGGATGCTTAACTCGTGTATTTAAACATTCTTATTTTATGACAAACCTGTTTAAATCACTTAATTTCCATTATGATTTCATCTTTAATTCAAGGGTAATTTAGTAATAGTGTATTCAGTTTCTAACTATGTCTTCAAGCAATTTTTAATTATCTGAATATCTAATTTTAGTCAATTTATGGTTGGAAAACATAGTATGTATAGTATTAATCCTTTGGCACTAGCAGAGCTTCCTTTTCAGCATAATACATTATTTTTATACATATTCTATGTGCTCAAAAACTAATGTGAACTATCCAATGAGTGGAGAGTTATTTACACATCTTATGTCTCAATCTGGTTTATTGTATTGTTTAAAAATTTGATATTTACGCCTATCTTTTGTCTGCTTCAACTGTTAATTTCTCAGAGAGGTATGTGTATAAAATCATCCTCTACATCTGTTGACTTATTTACTCATTTCTGTCAGTTGTTGCTTAAATTTGTCACTCTTTTAGCTAACCAGATCTATACTTTAATATGTTCTAATTTCTTTTTGGTCTCTCATCCCTTTATCCATGTTGTAATGTTATTCTCTGTGCATCGGTTTTTTCATCTGAATGCAATATTTTTTACTAGTTGTTAAGAGTAAACAAGTTAATATTTGTAAAGCACTTACAATAGTACTTGACATAGTATTACATATTTGGTTAGTATAAAAATGGCTACTGGTGGTCAGTGAAACTACAGGCATGGTTGAAATCACTTGAGAAGACAGGTTAGTTTGAGAAAATAAGAGGATCAATAATCAAGATTTAAGCAACTCTAATGGCCAAGTGAGGGATAAACCTTCAAAAGAAACTGAAAAGGAGTAAACAAAAAGGTAGGAGGAAATCCAAGAAAGTATATTACTAATGGCATCAAGATTGAAGAATTAACTAACAGTGTGACTAAATAAGGATTTGAACAAATGTGATAAACAGTATCCACTGAAACAGACGAATTAGTGGTTTAATGAGTACAGTGGGCACTCGGATGCATCTCCCAGACCTCCCTTGAGAAATGAAGGTCTTATTCTGCCAGTTACTAGGAATGCTGCCAGCAGACATGCTTCAGCTATCAGCCTCCTTGAGTAATTGCCTTGCCTAAGGAGATCATCCTTGCCTAAGGTCATGCACCCTTCCTGGGCAAAGCTTGCATCCCACTGGGGAAAACTTCAAAAATTCATCTAAAAAAAAAAAAAAAGTTCATCTGAATTTTAGAGCTCTATGTGGGATAGTCTAAGGCCTTTGTTGAGACTGGGCATCACAACCTAACGTCTCCCTCTGCCCAATTTTGCTCCCTTTTCTTCCTTTCCACATATACTGATCCCTAATAAACTTCCTGCACACCAAAGTTCATCTCAAGAGTCTGCTTCCCAGGGAACCCAATCTGGGACAATGATTTTCATTAATAAGAAGTGCTGATGGATATGAGGAGAAGCCAAACTGCAAAAGGTAAGAAATGAACCGTGAGAAAATGGAACTAGCCAAGAACGGGCAACTCCTTTAAGTAACTTCACTTTCACGGATAGGAAGCTGATCGAAACCAAGACAGTATTAACGGCTCACCACTCTGTCCCCTCTTTAGTATGGGAAATATCTGACTGAAAGATAAATGACAGTTACACATATAGGATTCAATATCTCTAGAATTAACCTTTAACAAAGAGTGAACAGTAGTTAAAATGTATTACTTTCTGTATCAAGATGTCAAGATTTTTTTCACTACTACTAGCTCATTAAAGAAAATGAGTAACCGGTATTTTTAAAAGACCAAAATAAATCTTTAATTTGCCTAAAATATATCAGTCTCCTACAGTTGAACAGCATGAGCCAGTTTACATTTTTACTACCTGTAGCTGATAAAACTGAATCTCCTAAACCACTCCTCCCACAACTTCTTTCTCCTCTTGGCTGAAGCCAGAGACTTAACCCGTTTCCCGAAGAAGATATTTAACAGCAGGAATCAACAGACTTCTGCAAAGTTTTTCTCTGAAGCCAGATAAAAGATGCCAAAAAGTAAGTCAATGTGGGGAATGAAACTTCCAGAGAATAAAGGAATTAACCATATGACAATAAGTAATTTCCAGCGAGCATTAAGGGTGGGGTGGAGGTTAGGTTAAATCTCGAGGCAAAGCTTCAAGAAACGAAACAAAAACAAAAACAAAAAAAACCGAGAAACCCTCAGGAAGTAGCAATAATACAGGCGACTGACACAGGTGTCTAAAATGTTCTCACGCCAGGAGTGTATATGGCTCCAAAAGAGCGCTCCCACGTCTTTTAAAGCACCGCTGAGAGAGGAAAACTTACACTAGCGGCGAATACAAACGCAGAAAATTTGCGATTGACCCCGGAAACATTTTATTTTGCGTAGGTATCTGGAGAATTTTCTTTTGCGATTCGTTACTTGATCCGGAAGAAGAGATAGCAAACATCACCTGCGATTGGATCGCAGCATAAGGGCGGGGCGGTAGCGAGCCAGTCACCTTGGCTACCGGATGTGACGATGCCGGAAGCTGCCAGGCTGAGCTTTGCTCTCGCTGGCGGCTTTGGTGGGCGGGGTCGGCCGACCCAGACGCTTGGTCTTCACCACTGACCCGGCAACGATGGGGTGGTGCCATTAAGGCCACGCCTCCCGCACTGATTCCCGGTTACTCTGGAGCGGCGTCTTAGGCGCCGAGGGGGCGGAGACTTGGGTCGGCTCTCGAGAGGCTAGGGACGGATCCGCCCCGTCCGCCTCTGCGATTCTTCCGGTTTCTGGTAGCTGCGCCACCTCCCTCCGAAGCCTGAGGATACGCCCTCTCGAGAGCGCCTCGTCGCTCTCCTTTCAGCTTCGAACCCCTCTGAGTTGCTCCGGGGCAACTCCAGCCCAACATTCTCTCGCTCTGGTTCTCGCCCTTTAGAGGACCTCGGCCCCGACACTGCCCCCTTTCCTGGATGTACTGGCCCCTCCCACTCCTCTAAAATGTCCAATAACCTACAGAGGGTCTTCCTGAAACCTACAGAGGAAAAGTCAGGCAACGCCTCGCATTGGTAAGTACCGGTTTCGAATCTCCCTCGACACGGCCGCCCCTCGCCCGTCTCTTAGCAGGATGTCGAGTCGGCCGTCGTTTCCTGACGTTCTGCAATTCAGATGCCTTTGATCCTGCTGCGTGAGCACTCCAGGGGTTGTGCACTGCAGTCTGGCACTTAGAATACGTCCCTGTCGGAAACGTAAAACCTCTTCAGAGCCTGATAGTCAGGCTCTGCTCTGGCTCCGCAGGACTCCAGCGTCTGAAGTTTCATAGGCTGACAGAGTAGATCTCCACGGGAGACGAAAATCAACATGGCCGGCGCGCCTGTGTGACCAAAATCTTCTGGAAGATTCTCGCGCACTCGCAGAAAAACACGCAGCCATCAGCGCGTATTAGCAAGTGCAGCTCAGGTGGCGCTGGACCTTCAGGGCAAATAGCTGTAACTTAAGAGAGTTAGTGAGAAGAAAAGGACATATTTTTGTGTAATTGATAAAAGAGTATATGAATATAGAAACTGAAAAGTTGTTCTGGAATAAGAGAATCGATTTTTTTTTTAAATTTTCGAATAACAGCTTATTTGAAGATAAAAGTGGAAGTAGAGAAATTATGTAAAATCAGCCCTTTGGAACTGTGTGTTTGAAGCGGGTGTAATGAGAATGCCACCTCGAATTGGATGAATATGTAGAGGAACTACGTTTGTCAGGAAGAGATTCCGGTGTTTCTTAGACACTTATTTGTAAATTTAGACAATAGTTTATCACTAACTCAGTATTTTTTTTTTAAAGCTCGTATTAATCAAGACGAAATAAAACTGGAACAAAATTGTTAACTAAAGTAGAATATTTTAAGTTGTACTCTCCGTGGTTTGTGGGTATATGATAAATGGTGAGGAAAAAAGTTAATGGAGTCCCTGCAGAAGGAAAATGTGAAGAAGAAAGCATGGAAATGGAGATGTAAAAAGCATGGAAGAGCATTTATATTTGAAGAAAATCAGGCTCACTAGATTTGATCCTATCTTTGCTAGTTACTATTTGTGAGGCCAAATGACATGGTTTCCAGTCTGTAAATAAGAGCACCTGGAGGTATTTTAAGAATTAAAAAAAATACTTAGTGTAGGCAAAATAGAAAAGCATTATTTAAATGTTAGCTTTTATTATTGTTGTAGGGATACAACTTTACTTCTGTACAAATTTTAGCCCAGGAAGTAGGTAGTTACAAGTAGATATAAAACCTAATTGCAATAAACACTTTAAAAAAGCATGCATAATATTCTAAAAAGAAATGGTCACCAAAAGTGGTGAGCTGAAACCAATATTGAAAAACGGCCAAGAAAGTACCATTGTATTTCAGAGGTAACAAGAGCCAGCTTTTGTGTATGTATGTTTTTTTTTGGCTTGTTTTTGGTGGAAGTTGAGGGGTGAGGCAGAGGTAGTGCACTTTATAGATATGTGAAAATAGAATGAGTCTTTAATGATTGTTCATTTCTTCTATCTTGTTTTAGTACCTGAATGTTTGAGAACGTCTGATTTACCCTAATTTAACACAATTTGTTTCAGGATTGCATTCTTTTTTAATATCAGAAATTAGGTAGTGTAAGAACCTTACTTTTTATTTATTGTGTACTTTATTATCCAGTTTCTATTCCTTTTGGGTATCTATATTTTTAAAACGTTACAAATTGAATTATGTTTTAGTTACATTCATCAGCTGTTCGGAATTAATTAACTCATTGGTTTATGCATTATTTTTGTCATCTTTGAATGCATTTATTTCTTCAAATCCTCGAGATTTTAAATCACATATTTGGGACATTTACCAGATGCCTTTCTGAAGCTATTTGACATTTATTTTGGTTACTAATTGCATATTTGATTCTATTCTGTTTTATAAGTAACTTTTGTAAGTAACAATCTGCATGACGTCCAAATATATTTTGTTAATAGTTGGATTAATGTCAGCTCTTTATTGGAAGCTTCATTTTCTTACATATCTGATAATATTTTTAATGGTATAAAATCATTTATTTTTTTCATAAGCTTAAAATGTCTGATTTTCTTATTTTCTGTTTATACTTGAATTTTTCTTGAGTTACTCTTTCTTGCTGTAAAATTTTTCAGTAATGTGATACAGAATGTTTATTGTTTAAAAAGTATCTTTTAATTCATCAGGGCATAAAATGTAAAACCCAAACTTAATCTTATAGTATGAAAGAAAAATCTGAAAGATATTTGTGATAGTAGGCGTTAAGTTTATTTAAGTTTGGACTTTATATGCAAAGAGCAAAGCAGAATGGTACAGTAGAGTTACAAAGACCTTGGTAGAATTACAGAAAGAACGTAGAGTTACAGAGACCTAGATTCATATTCTAGTTCACCACTTATTATCAGTATAGTTCAAACATTTGGTTAAATAATGTTCACTGAGTACCTACTATGTGACAGACTGTGCTAAATGGGGAGACTGACTAAAGAATAGCATATGGACCATGCCCATGAAAAACCTTAAAGTCTAGGGGGGATATCATGTAATACACTTTTTTAGTAGTGTTATGCACAGGATGATGAGGGCATAGAGAAGGGGAGTTGTAGGAAAGGTTTCTGGAGCGGCTGAGTTGGGGAATGTAAATATCAGCTATCCAATTAAAGATGAATGCAGGCTATGCCCAGGCAGAGGGAATTAAAAAAAAAAAGCATCAGTATGATTTATTACTAGTAATTGGTATTTATTGTTTGATTCATACTACAAGCAGGATAAATAGATAGCTCTTAAGGATTTGCTAAAGAGATTAGACTTCATCTGTTGGCAAGCCCTCAGAGGATTTTAAGAAAAGAACTGTCATGGTCAGGTGGCATTTTAGGTAACTGATGGCAGTGTGGATTTGGGGATGAGGGGTCAGGCATGTAAACATTCTATTTTAGTTGTCCTTTCAGAGATTCTGAGAACCTGCACTAGCTGATGTAGAGCAAGGGTTGGATTCAAAGAAATATAAAAGAGAAAATAGGCAGGCCTTGTCAGTGAATTAACATGAAGAAAAGTGGATCAATTATGATGCCGATTTTCTGGGTAGATATTGGTAAATTAATTGAGATGAGGAACACAAGAAAGTAGTTGGTGAGATATTTGAATCTGAAACTCAGGCAGGGTCAGAGCTGGAAATAGAGGCTTGTGAGTCACCAGCTTAGAGGTATTATAATAAAAGCCTGTGATAATATATCCCACAATAATAGGAATTAAGATGTCATGTGCTTGGCAATTGGCTTCTATCTGCCTTTGACCCTTTGTTCTTAAATAGGGAGCTGAAATGGATGTCCTCAGCAGGGGGCTTGGTTTGGTTAAAAAATGTTTCATTGTCAGTTCAGTGTGCATTTAGTTTTGTACAGTGTTAAGTGTTATTATCTTTGCCTTTGTGATTTATGTGTGTGTGTGTGTATGTACAAGAGAAGGAGAGGGAGACAGACACACATACTATACATGCTAACTGAAGTCTGTTTTTCATCAATCTCTCAGTCTATGTGTGAATTTTGGGAACCCTGTTATATTGGGGTCATGCTAACATAAATATAAGTAAGTGGATGGGATTGCCGAAGAAAGCATGTCATTCTGAATAAGATATCTAATATTACTAAACCTCCATTTTCTCAACTATAAAATGGGAATGGCAGTACGCATCTTGTTGCACTGTTTATTAGGATTAGAGATGATGACAACTGTTTATAATAACATCTGTTATGTATATAATATCATATGGTATATATTATCACATATATTATTACATTACATACTTGTGTATGTTATGTATGTACATAATGTTAAATAATTAAGATGGAAAAGTCTCTTAGCAGTTGAAAATTTTGCAAAATTACCTACAAAATGTTCATTAACCTGAAAAATTTTTATCATTCCATATCTAATCTATAAATGTTTCACTCAAAATTAGAATAGTCAAAAATGTCAGAAGTTATATAAGTATGTTTAATACGCCTTTTAGTAAAATTCTTACATTTTCAAAAGATTACCTGATTCACTTACTTGTTCTTGGACACCAGTTATATATTTTAATGGAAGATAATATCTAGCATATATTGGGAGCTTCTCAGAATCCCAACCAGTTATAGCAAACCTTTACAAATGAAGAAACATTCAAAGAGGTTAAGTAAATTTACCACAGTCAATCAACTAGTAATTGGAAGAGCCAGGATTAGAAGCCCAGAATCTTTCTAATGTATTCCTCTGTTCTCTTTTAAAGCCTTAAACTGTATTACCTTTCTGATATAGTTTCTCAATCCAAATCCTAGTTGATTTAAAGTAATTAGCATGTTGATTATACTTTTTAAGTGACCTAACCAGAGCATGGGATTCAAAATCTGGTTATAGTTTTAGTTCTAACTTTAGCTAGCACAATATGATCTTTAAGAAAACAGAATCTTTATAGGGTTTTAGTACTTAAATGGAAGGTCTGATATATCTGAAAAAAATGTATATTGATTGAAGAAGTATGAATTTCATCCTGATTTATCACTTCTTTCCTTAGCATTCTGCATTTCAGTTTAATTTTTAGAACTCATTCCATTTGTTACTAGGAAGTCATGGATTTTTAAAAATTAAAGCTTGTAGGATTCAATTCAGCTAATTTTGTCTGCAGTGTGCCAGTTGCTCTATTAGGTCTAGAGAATATAGATATGAATAGGAACCTACCCTTAAGGAATTTATGGTCTCTGGTAGATCGTATCAATTTCTACTGATATAGTGACATAGAAGAAACTGTTTTTTCCTTCCTTTTTTGGAGGGGAAATGGAGAAGAGAGGAAAAATCTGTGATTACATTTGAAAAGAAGTTGTGCAATATAAATGTTTTTTTATAAAGCAGAAATATAGGACCATATAATAAAGTATGTGAATGAAGTATCAGAAGCCTGTGTGATTTGTTTACTATGCCAATTAAAACGTGTTTGCCCCATGCAAATCATTAATTATAAAAGTGTGGATTCTGCTCTGTTGAAGCTTCTAATTTGTTAGCCAGATGTTACTGACAGATGAAGTACATGAACTAAATGAGACTAAACCATAAAAGTATTGAGACATTTCAATATGTTTGAAATATTTGAAAGAGCTGCATTATTTTTTATATAATTTTTTGAGGGCCTTCTGTGCTTGGTATTACAAAGAACAATTACAAAATAAAAGATATGGTCTCTGACCATAAGGAGTTTCAATCTCATTGAGGAAAACAATACTTTACTCAGTTTTAAAAATTAGCTAATAGGTCAAAGGCAATATAGAAGGCATTATGTAACTCTTAGCATTAGTGGCACCAATGAGAGTGCTTTAGGTATTCCAAGCTAGAAGAAATTAATGTGAGTTTAAGTGACTTACAGATGTTTCATGGAGAAGATGGATTGATCCTCAGTTTATAGCTATGTTTTAAATTGTTAGAGAAGGGGGAAAAAAAAGAAAACCTTGAAGAATACTTAGAGTAAATAATGTACATGGGACAATCCAGAATATTAGAGACCTTTCTGGTAAGACCAGAGATTTTATGTTGAGATGTTACAGGTGGTACTGTTGTAGAGATTGGTTGCAGCTAGATAGTAGATAATTTTCACATCAAGCTGAATTGGCAATGATGAATTATTGAAACTTTGAGCAAGGAGGTAACAGGATGAAAACAGTGATTTAGTCTGCCAGACATACATCATAATAATGGCTACAGTCAAAAAAACTAGTTTAAAAGTCAGAGCCAAACATAGGGATGAGATAATGAGGACTAGACCCAAGGTGATGCAGGTCTGATCTAAGAAGTAGAAGTGGCAAAGGTGAAGAAAGAGAATATGAGGAAGAGCTGTAAAAAAGAAAAAACAACTTTATAGACTTGGTGATTCATTCAGTATACATTTATTGAATGTTCTTTGTAAGTATCTATATATGGTACTGTGGGTGAATTGAAGGTGAATAAGGAGGGTGGTAAAGATAGAGATGACTAGGTGATTTAAGACCCAGGTGACGGAAGATAGTAGTGCTTACACGTGACTGGATGGTACGATAGAGTACTAGTTTTCAGTACAGAGTAATTGTAACTTTAAAATAATGGTATTAAAAGTGAAAATATTTGGTCAGACATCACAAATATGGAATTGAGGTCAATGTTAGGGGATAGGAATAAAAGGATATAACATGAGAGTCATTATTGCAAAGAAGATAATTGAAGGTAGTAGTCGAAGCTTTGAACTATTACCTTGGTGCAGTCTTTAAAGAGGAATGTCTTTTTTTAAATTTTATTTCTTTATTGAAGTATGGCTGATTTACAAAGGAAGAATGTCTTGAAGGAAAAACAGGGTCAAGAACTGTACTTTGGGGAGAAATCATAGTTGGATGCTTAAAATGCAGAAAATGGATAAGAAAGGGAACATTAAGAAAGACAAAGGAAGTATTGTACACAGTGAAAGTTGTGGTAGGAAGAGGTTCAAGATGGAGGGATAATTAGCTACCAGTGTTAGTTTCAGCAGAGAGCACCTAGGGAATGAGGATGGAGTAAAGCTAGATTTAACTGTGAGGACTTATTTGGTAATCTTTGAAAATAAGATGTAGTAGAATAATGGTAAAGAAAATAGATTGCAGAAGACATTGGGCTTCAAGACAACTTTCTGGCATATCAGTGACAGGAAGTTGATAGATGATCTTAATTATGGTTCATTAACACCATCTGTCTGTCACTGAACTTGACACCCACCTCCCAGTCTTCTCTCTAATCCTACATGACTTCAGCATCTATATGGACAACCTCTGTCACCTGATCTTTCAGTACAGAGATCTTTTTCTTCAGTTTTTTTCTCCATTCTGTCACCAGGTATCCACTTCTGTAGTTCTTGTTATCAGATGAAATTGCTGCATCTACAAAATTCTTGATTTAGGCATTCTGCTTTCCAAACACCAGTTCCTATATTTTAGCTTAGTTGTTTACGAGCTCCCACTCTGGCTGTTCTTTATCTGGCCCTTCAGTCCATTCCCTTTATTTTCTCCCTATATGTTAGCCTTTTATGTTCTCATTTCCTTCCCCTCTAATATAGATTCTGCATTTCGTCATTTCATAATTTTTTTCAATACCCTAAAATCTCTTGCTCCTCTGATTTTTGTTATACCCTCTGAAGCCACCACCCCAACCTTGGATGAACTCAGTGACTTGCTTTCTCTTTGCCTTTCCCTGTGGAACAAGGAGACTCTCACGAGCACAGATTGGTGTCACTATAAATTGATGATCATTACCTGTCTCCCTGGGCCATCAACACTACCTGATGACTCTGATATTTTCTGTGGTCAGCTTATGCTTTCACAAAGACTGTTTCAAATCTTTTTTTTATTATCCTCAAATCTCTCCTTATTTTTGATCTTCTTAGCAAATGATGTCATGTCCTTATTTCATAGTGCAAATAAAAGCCACTAAATCAGAATTACCTCAGCCTCCTAACACCAAAGCTTTAAATTTACCTGCAAATGCATCTAACCTCTCTTCCATTTCTAATGAAAAGAGATGCCTCTCCAGCTCTCTTTAAGGTTCAGTCCCTTCACCTGTCTTATTGTCTCAATTTCCTACCTCCTTTCAAACTTTACATTATTAATTATACCTCTTTCTCCTTTATTACTAGACTCTTCCTTTTGGCAACTCACATGAGCATTTATGCTCTAGTTCACGTTAAAAAAAAAAAGAATAAAAGAAAGAAAAAGGAAATATCTCTTCTTTGACCCTGTTTAGTTTTCAGTTGCTTGCAGGTTTTTCTCTTCCCGTTTACAGTCGAAGTTCCTGAAGGAGTTGTCTGTCCTTGCTGTCTTCATATTCTTTCTTCATATTCAACCCTACCAACTTCTTTCCCCACCAAACTGCTCTTTTAAAGCCATCAATGATCTTCATGCCGTTAATTCCAGTATACGTTTTTAACGTGCATCCTACTTGGCCTTTCAGAAACTTTCAATTGAATTGCTAAATTTTCTTGAAACTCTCTATTCCTTTGGCTTCCATTACATCAGAATCTCTTGGTTTTCTTTCTGCCACTCAAAGAAAGTGGGAAGCTGATGAAATGTTCTAAGCAGGGAAGGGCCAGTGTCAGAATGCTGAGTAATTTGAAAAGGAGATGATAGCCTGAAGAAAAGCCCAGTTATGAAGCTACCATAATAGACCAAGCCAGAGATGGACTAGAGTGAGAACAGTTCACTTGGAAACGAATAGATCAAGAGAAATTTAGGAGATATTATCAACAGGATTTTGTGATAGGTTGAATACAAATGGTGAGAAAGCTGGAATTACTTGTTTAGATTTAGGCATCTAAGATAGTTGGGATGCCATTTACTGAAGGAAAAACACTAGAAAAGACCATGTTGAGTTTTAGGTGCATTTGAGATTCTGAATGGGACTGTCTAGAGGGAAGTTGGACATATAAGCCTGAATCTCAAGAGAGCTAACATATAAATATTTTAATTGTTGATATATAAATGGTAATTTAATTAAAGTCATGCATATAAAATAAATCAGCTGGGGGAAAGCTTATAGAGTAAGAAGAGTTCACTCTAAGCTTTGGTGAATTCCAACATTTTAAGGTTGATCGAAGTAGGATGAGTTGGCAAAGAAGACTGAGGAGTCACTACAGAGATAGAAGAATGTCATATGTAGGAAGCCTTGGGAAGAAAATGTTTTAAGAAAAACAGTGAGCATCTTTGTACTCATTCAAATACATCATTTATCTCAATAATAATTGGCTATTTACATGTCCTTGTACCCAGCAGTTTAAGTTCTTTTAGGGATTGTGGGTTGAACTAGGTTGGAGGCTAGCAAACAATTTCTGTAAAGGGCCAGATAGTAAATATTTAGGCTTTATAGGCCATGTGATCTCTGCTGCAACTACTCAACTCTGTCATTGAAGCATGAAAGCAGCCATGTATGATACATAAAAAATGGGTATGACACATAAAAAATGGGTATGACTGTGTACTATTAAAACTTTGTTTATAGATGAGTTTTGAAACTCATAATTTTCACATATCACAAAGCATTATTTTTGTGATTTTTTTTTAAATTAAGATACAAAGACCATTCTTAGCTTGTGTGCTGCATAGAATTTTTGGCATTGATTTGTATTAACACCTGAGGCTTTAAAAACACTTACAGGCAGTAAAACACATCTTTATACTACTGAGAATTCTAATTATTATTATTTTATTATTTTCCATTCTTAATTTTTTTTCATTTGATCTTAGTCATATAAGGCCATATTGGGTCTATAGAACATAGACTCTGTACTCATGTTGGCTAGAATTTAGCATGAGAGACAGTATATAGATAGATGGGAAGAAAACATTAGTATATGATGACAACTTGTGATATATACCATGAAGGAAATCAACAGATGTAATATTATTTATTATGAAGGAGGGGCAAGAGTAGTTAAAGTGTCCAGATAATGTACCTTCTGGGAAGTATCATTTATGTTGAGACTTGAGTTATGTGGATCATTTATGTTGAGGCTTGAGTTATGTGGGTGGGTGACGAATAACTAAGTAGCATGTGTGATGACCCTGAATCCCATGAGGGTTTAGTATTTTCCAAGAACTGAATGATGGTATTAGGTATATATAATTTGAGGTGTCTGTATTTAAGTAATCTACAAATAATTGATTATACAAACAAATACTGGTATGTATTGGATTTTTTTTTTAAATCAGACAATCTGTGCTAAGTAATAGCTCATAACTGTTAGGATCAAAATAGGCTACATTAAAAAAGGATTTATTGATTTCCAGTGTATTCCATGTTCATTGAAAACCGTTCAGCTGAAATTGTGTTGCTATTATAAATGTGGATTAACAGACAATTGGGATTAATATGAGTAATTGCTGTACCAAGAGCTGTTTTAGCACCAGATGTCAAACATGCTGAAACAATAAATCAAAGAAGAAACTGGTTCCTACATGAGTAACTCAATCCAGAAATGTGGCACACTAAGGTATCACCTTAAGAGATGCCTTAAGCAAAAGAATGGCTGACAATAGAACTCGTCATTTTCAGTGGGAAGAACACAGAACACATTGGATAGGGGGAGAAAAGAGTGAGGGAAATAGAGTAAGCATTAATGGAAGTAAAAGGAGAATCCTGGTCAGTAATAGTAAAAACGAAGGACTAGAGGGAAAAATTTAAGGAAAAGGAGAAGGGAGGATGCTAATAGTTTAAGTGGAGCATATTCTAGTAGATGAAATTTTATACGGGGTAAAACCTTAGAAAAGTCTACTTTTAGTTTTAGGAATAAATGCTAATATCTCATACCCATTGCCTTATCGTGTGAGAAGATCTAAATCAAAGCTGATCACATCTTTGATTCTCTCTTCTACTTCTTCAAAATCTTTCTTTTGCAGTATTTCACTTTGAAAACTCAAAGTGACAAATTACATACTTATATTTTATAAATTTTTGTTTTTTAAAAATAATATTTGCAAATACTTGTTTTTAAATAAAATGTGTATACCATGTAGTATGTTGTATTTATTTACTTAATGTTCTTTTAAGTGTTTCAGGCTGCATGTACCAAGTAGTTCAGACGATTGGCTCGGATGGAAAAAATCTTCTGCAATTACTTCCAATTCCTAATTCCTCTGGAAATCTTATACCACTAGTTCAATCTTCAGTCATGTCTGATGCTTTGAAAGGGAATACAGGAAGTCCAGTTCAAGTTACTTTTCAGACTCAGATTTCCAGCTCTTCCACAAGTGCATCAGTTCAATTGCCCATTTTTCAGCCAGCCAGTTCTTCAAACTATTTTCTTACAAGAACAGTAGATACAGCAGAAAAAGTTAGAGTTACTTCTGTGGGGACTGAAAATTTTACCTCATCAGTTTCTAAAGTTCAGAGTCATGGTGTGAAAATTGATGGACTCACCATGAAAACATTTGCTGTTTCTCCCTCCTCAACACAAAATGATTCATCTTATATTTTAGTAAATACCCAGAGTCTTCCAATGACTGTGAAGTCTCCGGTTTTGCCTTCTGGGCATCATTTACAGATTCCAGCCCATGCTGAAGTGAAATCTGTACCAGCGTCATCATTGCCTCCTTCAGTTCAGCAAAAGATACTTGCAACTGCAACCACAAGTACCTCAGGAACAGTTGAGGCCTCCCAAATACCAACTGTTATTTATGTATCTCCTGTAAATACAGTGAAAAATGTAGTTACCAAGAACTTTCAAAACATTTACCCAAAACCTGTTACAGAAATAGCAAAGCCAATGATACTAAATACCACACAGATTCCAATGAATGTTGCTAAAGAGACACAATTAAAAGGTGGTCAGCATTCTCAAGCTGCTCCAGTGAAATGGATTTTTCAAGAAAATCTACAGCCTTGCACTCCATCTCTTGTTCCTGTTAAATCTTCAAATAATGTGGCGTCAAAGATTTTAAAAACTTTTGTAGATAGGAAAAGTTTGGGAGATAATACTGTAAATATGCCACCATTGAGTACCATCAGTCCTAGTGGGACACAATCCAAAAGTATGCCTATTAAAGATAATGCTTTGGTTATGTTTAATGGGAAAGTCTATCTCTTGGCTAAAAAGGGGACAGATGTTTTGCCATCACAAATTAGCCAACAGAATTCTGTTTCTCCTGATATTCCACCAAGAAAAGATACATCACAGATAGTGAGTTCAAGTCCAGTCACAGAAATATCCAGAGAGGTTGTAAATATTGTTTTGGCTAAAAGTAAATCTTCCCAGATGGAGACAAAATCACTTTCAAATACCCAGCTTGCTTCCATTGCCAATCTAAGGGCAGAGAAGAATAAGAAAGTGGAGAAACCATCTCTTTCTACCCCAACCCCACATAGTATGAACCAATCCATTAACTACTTAAAACAGAGTAAGACTTTATTCTCAAAGCCAGACTTTCCAGATGGATTTAGTACAGGACCAAATGCCCCCAGAAAAGAAAATATCATCCAGAGCATAGAGAAAATAAGTTCCTCTGTTGGTGCAACAACTGTTACTTCACAACAGTGTGTTTTCAGAGACCAAGAACCAAAGGTAATTTTCCCATGTCAGGGTGTTCTTTTTATCTATGTATATAGAAAATTTTTCTTTCTTTATTCTCAAAGTTAGTTATATATGATACCTCTTTTTCCCTCCTCTCCCATCTGCTTCTTCATCACACACATAGCATACACATGTGAATACTTAAGTCAGAACTTTCATCTGAAGGAAATGTTTGAGGAGTGTAATAGAGGCCAAGTAGTATTTTTCTCTTGAACCATTTCGCATGCCAAGTCTTCAAAGCAAAATTAAACAAACAAATCACAGAGCAACAAGGCTTAGAAGAGTTGGAGAAGGATAATGTGAATTCAAAGCTTAGTAAAATTGTGTGTATGTGTGTATATATGTATGCTTACTTATATTTGTATACATAAATACATATACATGCGTACATATATATTTAAGAGCTTCCTATTAGAATCTGAAGAGATTAATATTATGCATAGAGGAGAGCTGGGATTTGTTTGTTTGTTTTGTGGTGGTAGGAAGATATCTGGCAATTTTTTTAGGTAGATGGCGAAAGGGGTAGGACATGGTTTAATACCTTTCAGTCATTTGTGGAAAAAGAACGTATCAACATCTTGATTGGATTGTTTGTTTTTTGTTTCTCTTTTTTCAGTATACAAGTTTTCTTTTCCTTTTGTTAGCCCTTCTTTCTGACTCCTCATTCAGTTACCCAACATTATCCACAGTTATATTTCTGTTCTACTTAACATATGTGTATGTGTGAGTACTAAATATTTGTACCCACCTTTTCCTTCTTAGAGGTCTACTTAATAATGTCAGTATTTCTCCCCTTCAGTACAGAATTCATTGAACTCCAGAGATGTAAGGAAGTAAGCTGATTAAGTACAAGATTGATTAAAGGCATAAGAGTTTTCCAAAAGATGACAATTTCCAACATAATGTCACATAGATTATTTTTAACTTGTCATTAGTTTGTATTCTCCTTCCATTTGTTTGAGAACTGACTACCTGTTACTTTCCTAATACAAGAAAGTAAAAGTAGGGGAACATTTTTGTTTTGCTCAGTTAATTTCAGCTTTTCAAGTGTGGGTGGTAAGGCAAGAGTAATGCAGTCCAACCATGTAGGACTTTAAAGAATGGCATTTTAAGTAAGATGAGGTAATCACTTAGTTGCTAGTCTGATAAAATAGCTTAAGTAATTGGCAGTATTGTTTGTGTGTTTTCTTTCCCTATTTCCAGATCCAGAATGAGATGGCATCAACATTAGAAAAAGTTACTCAAGAGAGAAATGACAAAAATACTCAAGGAAGAAGCAATAAGGTGTCATATCTGAAGAATGATGCTGAACTTAAAAAGATTTTTGGTCTCACTAAAGATCTGAGAGTGTGCCTTACTCGGATTCCTCACCATTTGGGCTCTGGAGAAGGTTTTGATTCCTTTAGCTGTTTGGTGAAGAGTGATACTTACAAAGAGACAGAGTTTATAGTGAAGGAGGAAGGGAGAAAACAGGTAATAGATTTGAAAGTGTCCTTTGTAGGTACTCCAAAGATACATGAATGTATTAATTTTCTTGATTTGGTTTTTTCAGTCTTTTCCATTAATATGATAGTTGTTACCAAATTTGCATGTATATGTATTATACGAAAACAATGTTAAGAAGAACCGTATATACACAGGTAAAAATGCATCCCCAGTTAATTAAAAATGTTGTTTTAGGGAATTCCCTGGCAGTCCAGTGGTTAGGACTCCACGCTCTCACTGCCGAGGGCCTGGGTTCAGTCCCTGCTCAGGGAACTAGGATCCTGCAAGCCACGCAGCTTGGCCAAAAAAAAAAAAAAAAAAAAAAAAGAGAAAAGGAAAATAAATGACAGAAATGTAGGGAAAATATAAGCATGCAGATATTCACTGCAGTATTACTCTATATAAACATGTTAAGATATCTACACAATAATGATGAAAAGAAATATCCCTATAACTTTGCCTACTGTCATTCTACTTACAAATATTTCATTATTGTTTAAGACCCTGAACCTCAGATCAGAAACCAGTCAACCTTTCCTAATGATAATCTTCCATATGTGCCTACTGTGCAGAAGGAAAAAAATTAAATAAATTCTGTTTCTTAGGCTCTTCACAAATGGTTGTAATGTTTTTGTAGTAGATCAATATAGCTTCTAACACTTAAGCAGGAAAATGAATTAGGCAATTTATTCTCAGTAAATATCATTAGGACATTGCTATTCACTTTGATACCATACAGTGGTAAACATTACTTTCTTTCTGTAGTTGTTCTCAATTTATTTTGTTGAGTTGAATTTAATGGCTAAATATTTGTTTCTGCAAACCGTTAAATTTGAGAGTATACTATATGTTCAGCAATAATATTTTGTTTTTCTTTTGGAATCTTACTCAACATTGCCACAGGGTTTTGATAAGAAAAGAAAAGCAAAAACCAATAAGAAGATGGATCACACAAAGAAGAGGAGAACTGAGTGTGTTTATAACACAACTGTAAATGGAGGAACTGATGTCACCGGTTCCCAGCTCGTTAGCAGTATTTTACCAGCTTCAAATGTATCACACCATAACGTTCTCAGAAGCCGCAGCAAAACCAGAGAAGAAAAGAGAACTGAAGTAGATCATTGTACCCATGGGAACCAAGAGAAAGTCACATTGAGTTCAAATACAGCTTCTGAACAAAGCCATTCCTTCGATAAAAATTATACTGAAGATATTTTCCCCATGACACCACCAGAGTTAGAAGAAACCATTAGAGATGAAAAAATAAGAAGACTTAAGCAGGTGCTGAGAGAGAAAGAAGCAGCTCTTGAAGAAATGCGTAAGAAGATGCACCAAACATAATAAAATGTTACTATACCTAAAGACTTAAGTGAAATAGCCATGTTTCTTCATATACTTTTGCATTAAGTTAATTTTAGATGCATTCTCAAAGTGTCTTTGAATATGAAACTTGTCTTTTCATCAGAGTGTAAAATTTTATTTAAGGAATACAGAAAAGGTTGATTCACATATGACTTTTGTGAATAACCTCATGGGGTATCTGAATCTTTGTCTAGATACCTTTTTTTTGGAAGGAAAAATTTTCTATTTTTCTATTACTTTAACTAGAATTCCCCAAGTTTAAATATTTGTTATTGTTTATATGTTTAGCTAAATTGCTCAGATGTTATTCCAACAATAGGTAATTATTGTGTACTTTTTAAATTGCACAATCCAAGAGAGGAAATAAGCTCTAAACTTAGGTTTGCCAATGGGCTTGTATATGTATACGTCCCTTTACCCTTAAAATGATGATACCTTCTACTCACCATTGTTGTAAGTTTGTTTAAAATTTCATGAAAGAAAATGTATTATAGCAGCATTATTTACAAAGTTAAACATTTCTCAAGAGTGAGGGACATTTGTTTTGTAACTTTTACAGAATAGTTTCATAAAATACAAAATGGGTTTTAGAATTCAGGCTATATAATGTATTGTTTGCGTAAAGTGATATGTTGTTATTCCTAGGCAAATGCCTCCTTTTTTTTTTTGGAATATGTACATATGTGACCTGGATTGTGTGAAAAGTAAATCTGAACATGGCCACATTTAATACTTTTTAAAATTGTAAACTGTAGTTTTTCTTAGTAAAGGCAGACATTTTTCTATCTGTTATCTTTGATTTGAAGAGTGGGAGAGTGGTGTAGAGATAGGGATTAAGGGGAAGGAGGAAAAGATTATTTTTAAGAAATGATTAACAAATTCCTGGAAGTAAGGTCAAATAAAACCTGGACATTGGCAACAAAATAGAAAACAGTAAGTCAGAAACTACTGAGAGGGAGTAGAACAAATGAAAAATGAGCATCAGCTAGATTCTCCTGCCTTTTTGGTTTTTTGTAACAGCTTTATTAAGATAATGTACATATCATAAAGTTTGCCCCTCTAAAGTGTACAGTTCAGTGGTTATTATATTCACAGAGTTGTGCAACCATCAACATGATCTAATTTTAGAACATTTTCATTACCCACCAAAAAACTTCATACCCATTAGTAGTCACCCCCCAGAACCTCCTTTCCCCAGCCCACCAATACACTTTCTGTCTCTGTAAATTTGCCTGTTTTGGACATTTATATGCATGGAATGAATCATTCAGTATATTTTCCTTTGTGACTTTTTTCTTTCACTTAGCTTAATGTTTTCAAGGTTTATCTGTGCTGTGGCATGTGTTAGTACTTAATTCTTTTTTAAATTGCTAATATTCCATTGTATGAATATACTATACTTTGTTTATCCATTCGTTTATGGGCATTTGGGTTGTGTTCGCTTTTGGCTACTAGGATGTTATGTTGCTGTGTTGCTCTGAATGTTTGGGCACGTGTTTGTGTGGACATAATGTTTTCAAGTCTCTTGGGTATATACCTAGGAGTATAATTGCTGGGTCATACGCTAACTCTTTTCCAGGCAGGTTTTTGTCCCTCTACTCCACCAAACTGGATCTTGTTAAGGATACCAGTGACTTCCATGTTGCTAGACCCAGTGGTCAATTGTCAGTCTTCTCAATTTATCTATCAGTTGGAATAGAATGAATTATTACCTCCTTTGAAAAAATTTTAAATATTTTATAAAAGAAGCAGTACATGTCCATTGTGGGAAAATTGAAAATACAACAAGCTGAAATATTAAAAATTAAAAATTCACTTTCCCATCAAGCTAAAATATTAAATTTTGGGGCCAAGAGATACATAGTTAAAGGCTATCAGTAAATAGATATTATTTGAAGCCGTAGGTCTGGATAACTTCACTTAGGGAAGCATTACAAACAGAGAAGAAGATCAAATTGTGGGCTCATGTCTGAGTACATTTAAAGGTTGGGAAAAGGGCAATCTCAAATGAATTTTGAGGATTGGAAGATTATCGAATGAGTTGTATTTATAAATCCTTGAATAGTGCCTGACACATGGCAGTGTATCAGTGTTTGTTAAATAAAATAAATTCAACTAAAATCACCCTAATAGACATATTGCATCCATTTTCATTTCATTTTCTTACCTTATCTTCTCTGATGTTTTCTGCTTCTTTTGTTATTAAGGTTTTGCTGCTCATGGAATCATCAAGCACCCACATTTCTTCTGATAATAAATTCCATGATATGGAAATGTGGCTTGAATCCTTTACAGCAAAATTCTTAAAATTTGTCTATACTGACGGTCTCAAACTGCTGCTTCTCGTTCTGAAATTCACCCAAATTAGGGTTTTATCTTTATCACTCCACTGAAGGTGTTTTTCTCAAGGTCTTCACCAATCAGCATATTGCTAAATCTAATGGTCAATTCTTAGTCTTTATCTTATTTGAACTGTCAGTAGCATTTGACACTTTTTATATGTCATTCAAATTTGTTCACTCTGCCACCAAGACACCATATTCTTGACTTTTTACTACCTTACTGGTTGCTCCTTCTTAGTGTGTCTGGTTGATTCCTTCCCTTCTCCATGATCTCTTAATATTGGAGTTACATACAGCTCAGTCCTTGTATGTCTTTTATTTTACACCTATATTCACTCATGATAGTCTCATCTAGTTCTCATAGATCAAAATACCATCTATATTCAGAACTCTCCTCTGAACTTCAACACTGTGTATCCAACCACCTTCTTAACATTTCTATTTAGAAGTCCAATGGGCATCTCAAAATTAACAAGCCGAACCCAGGTTCTAATTATCCACACCCACAATTTGCCTCAACCAAGATCTTCTGTATCTCAGCTAATTACAAATCCAGGCTTCCACTTGTGCAAGTGTATATGCTTGGAGTACACATTGATTTTCCTTTTTCTCATACCCTAGTCTGTTAGGAAATTTTCTTCATTTACCTGGAATCCAACCATTGTTTACCACCTCTACTGCAACAACCTTGTATTATCTCTCATTGGGATTATTGAAACAACCAACTAACTGTCTCCTTGCTTCCACCACTGTCCTCCTACAAACTTTACTTAGCACAGTAGCCAAGTAATTTTGTTCAAAGTACAAGTAAAAAGAGGGAAAGGTCCAAAAACCAAAAGGTCCAGAAAAATGGAAAAAATATATGAACAGACAATTCACAATAAAAGATGTAAAAATAACCTTCAAACGTATGAAAAAATATTCAGATTCACTTGAAATTAGGTAAATGCAAATTAAAACCACTCAGCATTTTTCATTGGTCAGAATGAAAAACATTTAAGAATGTTGGCAACACATGTTGGCAAGGCTGGAAGAAATAGACATGTTTATATGTTGCTGATGGGAATACAAATTGGTGCAATTTTTCTGGATGGAAATTTGGCAGTGTCTAACAAAATTATGTATGTATTTACCTTTCAACCAATGGGGCCAGCAATTCTGTTTCTTAGAATCTATCCTGAAGATATACCTCCAACAGTATTAAAATATACATACAAAAATATATTAATTACAATATTGTTTTTAATTGCAAAGTATTGGAAACAACCTAAATGCCCATTCATAGGAGAGTAGTTGAAAAAAATATGATATGTCTACACAGTGGAATGAGGAAGAGCTTCATGAAGTGATTTCTAAGACATACTATAAAATGAAAAAGAAAAAGCCCAAAGCATAGAAGAGTACTTATTGCATGCTACCCTTCATATAAGAAAGAAGACCTATAAGAAAATACACAAACATCTGTTCATTTGTACAAAAATAAATAAAAACAAACAGAAACAAACTTACAAGAAGGATAAACCAAAAACTAACAAGACTGAAAACGTAAAGGAAAGGGATAGAAAGAGGAGAATGGCAATGGGTTAGCAAGGATGAAGTAGAGTAACAATTCTCTAATTATATCTTTTTGTATACTTCTTAGAATCATAGTAATGTCTTGCATACTCTTCACATACCCCCAAATAAACAAATGATCAAATGATTGAAACCAAGCAGGAAGTGATGGCAACACAAACTGGAATGCAAATACTAACAAACAAAAGTAAATGTATTGTGAAAGAATAACATGACCATATTTAAGGGGATGGAAAAGAAACAACCTAAGCAACTTAGAAGCAGTATCTTCACTGGGCATAAAGCTAAAGACTTAAGCACTGTAACCTAGTTAGTAAATGTTTTTCTCACAGGGATATGAGTTAGCAATCCTGAAACTACATTTGTGTGTATACTAGAATTGAACAAATAAATACATACATTGTAGATAGTGAGAGCTAGGCTTCTTACTGTTGGAGGAAGACATAAAGAAAGGAAAAGGGCTAAAATAAACCCTGTGGCATTGGATTAGAATAAGAGGCATCAGTATAAATTTATGGTTTTTAAGATATATTCAGACAAAGAAATACACATATGGGTATATGTGTGGTTTAGTATACATTCATATATTTCCTAACTCATTCACTGAGAAGGCCTAGAAGCAGTGATACTCCAGAACAATGAGCACACCTAGCACCAGATCTTGGTTTCTAAACACCATTCTCCAACATAAGGAAACATGATTTCTTGGATAATTTATTCCAGAAAATACAAGATGAACCTAGAACATTTTGTGATGTCAGAAGGCAAGTAAATGCTCTCCTGAAAGATGGAGGCTTATCGAAAACAGAGGAGCCAACCTGAAGGAGCACATAATGGCCCAAACTGGACTAAGGTGAATAACAACAATAGTGTTTGACTTTAACCCCTAGAATAATATATACCCAGTGAGTTTATGAAAATATCAAAATCAAATGCATAAATGAAGGAGAAGGGACAGCTCTTCCTGACAGTTGAATTTCAACTAATAAATGTAGATGGAAAGGGGAAATAGAATCATCATTGAAGTGCCCTAGTAGTATCTGTTGCAGACAAGATTCACCAATGGATGCTAAAATTGTCCAAAATTTGAGGAGAAACAAGGTTTGCAGTCTCAAAATATTCCCCCAAAGATACTTATTAACTATAAAGGAAATGAAGTAACTTTATAGGGGAGAAGCCTAGCTGACACCAACCTATCCAAATGATCAAGATAAATATCACCAGTAATAAGACATATCAATATCCCGAATCCCCCGATATGATGCATAAAGACCCTTTTGCATGTGGTAGTCTCCCCCAAAATACAAAACCTTTCTGTTATTGACTGAAAGTTTGTGTCCCTTCTAAAATTTAAACATTGAGGCCCTAACCCCCAGTGTGGAGATGGGGTCTCTAAGGAAATAATTAAGGTTAAATGAAGGCACAAGGATGGGACTTTGATCCAATAGGATTAGTGTCCTTATAAGAAGAGACTTCAGAATGATCCCCCACAACCACCCCTGCCAGCGAGAATGCACTGAACCAGCATGCTTGCACTGAAGAAGATCAAGTGAGGACATAGTGAGAATGCTGCCATCTGCATACCAGGAAGAGAACTCAAACTGAATTGGCTGGAACCTTGCCCTTGGACTTCAAGCCTCCAAAACTGTGAGAAATAGATAGCTGGTAACGAAGCCATCCAGTCTGTGGTATTTTGTTATGGCAGCCTGAGCTAGCCAACCATGAGAAAATATGAGAAAAACCCAATTTGAGGGGCATTCTACAAAATTACTGATTAGTATTCTTCCAAACTGTCAGGGTCATGAAAGACAAGGAAAAAAGTAAAGAACAGTTGAGGACTGGAAGAGACTAAGGAGGATAAAACAAAGCAAAACTGCATGCAATATGGGACCTGGAGTAGGATTCTGGAACAGAAAAAGGACTTAAGTGAAGAAAAAAATTTGATATAAGTTCTGAAATTTGAATAAGATCTGTAGCTTAGTTAAGAGTATTGTACTAGTATTAATTTCCTGTTTTTGATGTAAAATGTTAACATAGGGGAAGTGGGATAAGAGATATAAGAGAACTCTGTACTATTTTTGCAAGCTTTCTGTAAGTCTAAAATTAGATCAAAACAAAAATTTTATAAACAAGACAAAATATTTTAAAAATGTAAATCAGAACATTCCCTCCCCCATTTAAAATCCTCTACTGTCTTTCTATCTCTCTCAAATTAGATGCCAAATTCTGCACAATGGTGGAAAAGCCCTACACTAATTGTTCCCCTGCTTCCTCTCTTTCATCTCCTACTAGTCTCCCCATCCCCACTGAACTTCAGCCAAACTAACTTCTTGTTACTCCTTAGATATACTAGGCACATTCCTGGCTTAGGTCTTTGCATTTGTTTATTCCCAGATACCATTGGTTCTTCTCCCTGTAGCTAACTGTATGGCTTGCTCTTTCACATATTTTGTCTTTACTCAAATGGCATCTTATCAGTGAAACATTCCTTACCACCCTATTTTATTTTGCACCCACCAGCCTCCTGAAATTCCATATTCTGATATTATTTTTCCCATAGCTCTTATTATCATTGTCAATATTCTGCATATTTTACTTATTTAATTATATTATTACACTTTGATATACAGCAGAGTTTAAGCTGCACCTAAGTTAAAGTTAGGGAGAGGTCTGACTATTTTGTTCCCTGATCTATTGCCAGTGAACATGAAGGGAGAATGAAAAGTCATGTGGAGGCTGCTTCATTTCCAATGTCTTATTCTGGTTTCAAGAGCAGGAAGAAAGAGGAAAAAAGGATAGACATATTAGGAAAGCAAAATCTCTCTTCATGTGTTATTGGATCACTGGCCAAACTATGTTATGAACACCTCTAACTGCAATGAAGTCTGGGAATTTTTTTTTCTCTTGCCTGGGAACATACTGCTCAAACAAAATTTAGCTTCTGTTGAGTAAAGAAGAAAGGGAGTAGATACTGGGTAGGCTACTGATAATGTCTGCCACAAAAAACCATACCTACCACATTTTGACAAAAGGTTTAGGTTAGAAGGACGAAGAATGAATACTATAAATTATTCAGAGAAAAAAATTGACATTACTTAAAAAGTAGCCAAAAAACTTTCATGTTTCAACTTTTGTTTCAGTAATATTAAGGGAAAAGTAAAAACAGCATAAATTGTACAGTTCTGAGAGAAAAAAATATAAATCAAGAATTTTCTACATACCTAGGTTCTGAATGAAATATGATACTGAGAAAAAGATATTCTCAAATGTTCAAGAACCAGAAAGTATGCTTCTCATCTTTCCTTCTTGAATAAAAGTACTTTAACATGTACTATTACAGCTCATTGTGGGGTTTTTTTGGTTTTTGATTTTTTGGGTTTGTTTGATTTTTGGCCCCACAGCTTGCACGATCTTAGTTTCCTGACCAGGGGTCAAACCCAGGCCTCCTGCATTGGAAGCACAGAGGACTAACCACTGGAATGCCAGGGAATTCCATGCTCATTGTCTTTTTTTTTTTTTTAAGATTTATTATTTTATTTATTTATTTATTGGCTGTGTTGAGTCTTCGTTGCTGTGTGCAGGCTTTCTCTAGTTGTGGCGAGTGGGGGCTTCTCTTGTAGTGGAGCATGGGCTCTAGGCACATGAGCTTCAATAGTTGTGGCACTCAGGCTCAGTAATTGTGGCTCACAGGCTTAGCTGCTCTGCAGCATGTAGGATTTTCCTGGACCAGGGCTCGAACCTGTGTCCCCTGTGTTGTCAGGTGGGTTCCCAACCACTGCACCACCAGGGAAGTCCCTCATTGTATGTTAAGAAAAATATTTCCACCTCTGGTGGCTTTGTACTATGTTGCTTTGGCTGGGCTAAACTACATTTCCCAGAACTCCCCTTTGTGTATAGTATTTCTAATTAGGGCAGACGACAAGAGAGACTCCTGTGGGAGACTTGGAGGGCAAAAGCAAAGCAGCAGTCACTTTATGGTTCACACACATTGTCTCTGATCTATCGGCTCATCTCATTGTCATGAGGTGTGGCCAGATCTGGAACTATTTTAACTCTCCCTGGATCTTTCTTCAGCTTCTCTTATTTGTTGGCCAAGTAACTGTATTTAGCTCTGTGACAAAGAGGACATGTGTACCATCAAGGTCAGAGACAATAAGAGCTGACACAAATTTCAGTCTCTCCTGTGGCCCTCAGCTTGTCCCTGTGTGTTCCAGCTTGTTCTTCCTCTCCCTCATGCCACATTCATCTTTTCTTCCTGACATCCTGCCCTGTGGACTTGAAGTTTCAGGATCAGATGGGAGACAATAGCTCCCCACAAGGAGGCAGGATGGTCAGATTTCTTTTACACATAAACAAACATCATATATATTCAACATTCCAGTGGTTCTGCTTCTCTAATTAAACTCTGACTTATACACTACCCTGAATTTATTTTTTAAATTCTCCAATAATTTCTGCTAAGAGTTTTAGAATTTTTCCTTTCAAAAATTACTCTTTAATTCACTTCATGTTGATTTTCGTGTATGTATAGTGTGAATAAGGAGCTCAATTCCATTTCTTTCCAAATGATTAACCAATTCTTAATTGAAAAGTCCATCTTTTCTCAACTGATATGTAAAACCAATGTTATCATATAGCAAGTGTCCATACATGTATGGATTTATTTTCTGGTCTTTCTCTTAGTATATCTATGTATATATCTTATTATATCTATAAGCTGTACCTAAGTTTAAGTTAGGGGATATCTATGTGTCTTAATTATAATAGCTTGTGTCTTAATAACAATAGCTTTAATATAAATCTTGGCAAGTACCCTATCTTATTCTTCTTCGTCAAGAGTATCTTGGCATTTTTATCCTTTGCATTTTTACATAAACTTTAGAAATATCTTGTCAAATTCCATAATTTAATCTGTTGATCATGTATTCATATTGAATGAAATCAATAGATTAAATTGGAGATAATTAACATGTATACAATGTTAATAGATACAATCTCTAAGCATGGTACATTTCTCTATTTAAGCCTTCTGTAATGCCTTTTTTTTCTTAATATTTATTTATTGGGTTGGCCAAAAGGTTCATTCTGTTTTTTCCATAATATGGCTCTAGTAGCACTTAGTTATCTTTAACTTAATTCAAAACAATTTTATTAGGTTGTATGTGATAGTGTCATATCAGCGTGCATTTAAAAAAAGACATCAATATTGGTGAATTTTTGTGCAGCCATTTTAATATTGAAGATGGAAAAACAAAGTAACACTTTTGGCATATTATGCTTTATCATCTCAAGAAATGTAAAAATACAATTGAAATGCAAAAAACAAGAAAAAGATTTGTGCAGTGTATGGAGAAGGTGCTGTGACTGATGGAGCATGTCAAAAGTGGTTTGTGAAGTTTCACGCTTGAGATTTCTTGCTGGATGATGCGCCACAGTTAGGTAGACCAGTTGAAATTAATAGTGATCAAATTAAGACATTAATTAAGAGCGATCAATGTTATACCACTCAAGAGATAGTCGAAACTCAAAATATCCAAATCAAGCATTGAAAATCATTTGCACCAGCTTGGTTGTGTTCATTGCTTTGCTGTTTGGGTTCTACAAAGATAAGCGAAAAACCCTTCTTGACCATATTTCCGCGTGTGATTGTCTACTTAAATGTAATAAAAATGTTCCTTTTTTGAAAAAAAATTGTGACAGCCAATGAAAAGTGGATACTGTATAATAATGTGGAATGGAAGAGATCATGGGACAAGCGAAATGAATCATGACCAAACACACCAAAGGCAAGTCTTCATCCAAAGGTGATGTTGTGTGTATGGTGGGATTGGGAGGGAGTCCTCTATTATGAGCTCCTTCCGGAAAACCAAATGATTAATTCCAACAAGTACTGCTCCCAATTAGACCAACTGAAAGCAGCACTTGATGAAAAGCATTCAGAATTAGTCCACAGAAAACACATAATCTCCCATCAGGATAACGCAAGACTGCATGTTTCTTTGATGACCAGGCAAAAACTGTTATAGCTTGGCTGGGAAGTTCTGATTCATCCACCATATTCACTAGACATTGCGTCTTTGGATTTCCACTTATTTCTGTCTTTACAAAAAATTCTCTTAATGGAAAAAAACTTCAATTCCCTGGAAGATTGTAAAAGGCACATGGAACAATTCTTTGCTCAAAAAGATAAAAAGTTTTGGGAAGACGGAATTATGAAGTTGCCTGGAAAATGGCAGAAGGCAATGGAACAAAGGGATGACATTGTTCAATAAAGTACTTGGTGAAGATGAAAAATGTATCTTTTTACTTAAAAACCAAAGGCACTTCTTAGCTAACCCAATATTTATTTATTTTGGACTGCATTGGGTCTTAGTTGCAGCATGTGGGATCTTCGTTGGGGCATGTGGGCATGCAGACTCTTTGTTGGGGCACACAGGCTGCTCTCTAGTTGCCGGACACAGGTTTATTTGCCTCACGGCATGTCGGATTTTAATTCCCCGACCAGGGATCAAACCCATGGCCCTTGCATTGGAAAGGTGGATTCTTAACTACTGGACCACAGGAAAGTCTCCAGTAATGCCTTTCAATTGAGTTTTAAAATAGTCTCCAAGAAGCTCTTGCATAACTTTTTAGAAATTTATTCTACTTATATTTTTGATATATTAAAAATGGTCATTAGAACTACTTGTGTAAAATGTAATATATAACTCTATATGTGCTTAATAGAAAAGTACTGTATATATTTATCAGAGTGCTTTTTTTAAATTCAATATTATGTTTTTAAGAATCATCCTTTAGTTCATTCATTTTCATTGCCATGTAGTATTTCATTGCATGAATATGTCACAATTTATCCATTTTATTGTTGATAGATGTTAGGAATTTCCCCATGTCTAGCTGTTATAGACAATGCTTCTATAAAACAAATTTATACTATGTCCCTGTGCATGTAAATATACATTTCTGTAGGATACTTATTTAAGAGTGGAATTACTGCATCACAGAGAGTGTCACACAGTTGTACAAGGGGGTGTATTAATTTATGTATTCATCAGCAGTGTATGAGTTCTCAATATTCTGTATCCTATCTAAAACAGGAAATGTCAGCTCTGTTATTTATTTATTTATCTACTTAGCCAAAGTGATATGTATGCAATGATCTTACTTCTCTGATTCCTAATGAGTCTGAGTAATTTACTATTTACCAGACATTTGAATTTCCTCTTTTGTGAAGTAGCATGTCTTTTGCCCATTTTCTCTATATTGTACTTTTCTTGTCCATTTGTGGGAATTCTTTATCCACTCTGAATATAAGTTTTTTGTTGATTATCTGTGATGCAGATATTTTCTCCTCCTCTGCGGTTTGTCTGTTCAGTATTTGGGGATGTTTTTTGATATGTGGAAAGTAATCTAATTCATTAGTCTTTTCTTTCTGTGATTATTGTCATGTTTTTGGAAAAATCCTTATCTACCCCAAGATCAAGAAGAAATTTTCCTGTTATCTTCCAAAAACTTTGTTTTTTTTTTTTCATAATTAGGTGTTTATTTCACTTGGAATTGATTTTTAAAAAATAATTTTTCAAATTAGTATGATATTTATGTATCATGTGTGTGTTCATTTATTTTTAAATTTTTAAACCACTTTTATTGATGTGTAATTTGCAATGTTGTATTGGTTTCAAGTGTACAGCAAGGTGAAAAAAAAATATATTTTTCTTCAGATTCTTTTCCCTTATAGATTATTACAAGATACTGAATATAGTTCCCTGTGCTATATGAGAGGTCCTTGTTGCTTTATCTATTTTATATATAGTAGTGTGTATATGTTCATCCCAAATTCCTAATTTATCTCCCCCACCCCCACCCCCACTATCCTCTTTGGTAACCATAAGTTTGTTTTCCCTGTTTAAGAGTCTATTTCTCTTTTGTAAATAAGTTCATTTGTATCATTTTTTAGATCTCATATATAAGTGATACCATATGATGTTTGTATTTATCTGACTTACTTCACTTGTTATTATAATCTCTAGGTCCATGCATGTTGCTGCAAAAGGCATTATTTCATTCTTTTTTTATGACTAATATTCCATTGTATATATACACCACATATTCTTAACCTTTCACCTCTCAATGGACATTTAGGTTGCTTCTGTGTCTTGACTATTGTAAATAGTTCTGCTATGAGCATTGGGGTGCATGTACCTTTTTGAATTAGAGTTTTCTCTGGATATATGCCAAGGAGTGGGATTGCAGGATCATATGTTAACTCTATTTTCAGTTTTTTAAAGAACCTCCATACTGTTCTCCATAGTGGCTGCACCAATTTACTTTCCCTCCAACATTGTAGGAGGGTTCCTTTTTCTCCACACATTCTCCAGCATTTATTACTTGTAGACTTTTTTTTAAGGTTTTTTTTTTTTAATTTTGTTTATTTTTGGCTGCATTGGGTCTTCATTGCTGTGCACAGGCTATCTCTAGTTGTGGCGAGCAGCATGTGGAATCTTCCTGGACCAGGGATTGAACCTGAGTTTCCTACATTAGCAGGCAGATTCTTAACAACTGTACCACCAGGGAAGTCCCTATTTGTAGACTTTTTAATAATGGGCATTCTGACTGGTATGAGGTGATCTCTCATTGTAGTTTTGATTTGCATTTCTCTAATAATTAGCAATATTGAGCATTTTTCATGTGCCTATTGGCCATCTGTATGTCTTTTTTTTTTTTTTTTTTTTATAAAAACCCACCTCCTGGTAGGCTTTTTTTTAAAATTTAATTAATTTTTTTATTGACTGTGTGGGTCTTTGTTGCTGCACACAGGCTTTCTCTAGTTGCTGTGAGCAGGCGCTCCTCTTCATTGTGGTGCACAGGCTCCTCATTATAGTGGTTTCTCTTGTTGCGGAGCATGGGCTCTAGGTGTGTGGGCTTCAATACTTGTGGCACATGGGCTCAATAGTTGTGGCTCATGGGCTCTAGAACACAGACTCAATAGTTGTGGTATATGGGTTTAGTTACTCCATGGCATGTGGAATCTTCCCAGAGAAGGACTCAAACCTGTGTCCCCTGCACTGGCAGGTGGATTCTTAACCACTGCGCCACCTAGGAAGTCCTGTATGTCTTCTTTGGAAAAAATTTCTATTTGGGTCTTCTGCCCATTTTTTGATTGGGTTGTTTGTTTGTTTTGGATTTTAAGCTGTGCAAGCTATTCGTATATTTTGGAAATTAATCTCATGTTGGTCACATTGTTTGCTAATATTTTCTCCCAGTTTGTATGGTGCATTTTCATTTTGTTTATGGTTTCCTTTGTTGTGCAAAAGTTTTTAAGTTTAATTCGGTCCCATTTGCTTATTTTTGTCTTTACTTCCATTACTCTAGGAGACAAATCCAAAAAAATATTGTTGCATTTTATGTCAAAGAGTGTTATGCCTATGTTTTCCTCTAGAAGTTTTAGAGTATCCAGTCTTACAGTATAGGTCTTTAATCCATTTTGAGGTTTTTTGTATATGATGTTAGAGAATGTAATTTCATTCTTTTACATGTAGCTGTCCAGTTTCCCCAGCACCACTGATTGAAGAGACTGCCTTTTCTCCATTGTATATTCTTGCCTCCTTTGTCATAGATTAATTGATCATAAGTGCATGGGTTTATTTCTGGGCTTTCTATTCTGTTCCATTGATCCATGTGTCTGTTTTTGTTCCAGAACCATACTGTTCTGATTATTGTAGCTTTGTAGTATAGTCTGAAGTCAGGGAGCATAATTTCTCTACCTCCATTCTTCTTTCTCAAGATTATTTTGGCTATATGGGGTCTTCATACAAACGGTTTCATTTTGTGGTTTCATACAAATTTTAATTTTTTTTGTTATAGTTCTGTGAAAAATGCCATTGGTAATTTGATAGGGATTGCTTGGAATCTGTAGATTGCCTTGGGTAATATGGTCATTTTAACAATATTGATTCTGGAATTGATTTTTGTAGGGGTACAATTATTTATTTCCATATTGGTACTCAGCTGTCACAGCACCATGTATTAAGAAATCCATCATTCCTCCAGTGCTCTATAGTGCCACATCTGTCATATATCATTTTCATATATGCATGAATGTGTTTCTATATTTTATTTTCTATTCCATTGGTTGAACTATCTATCCCTATGCCAATATTATCTTCATTACCTTTGCTTAATAATGTTTATATTTCATAGATCAAGTCTTCTACCTTATACCTCTTCAAGAATATCTTGGCTATTTCCAGTTCTGTCAACTTCCATTTAAATTTTAGAATCATTGTCAGGTTTTCTCTTACACATACTCACACATTATTGTGCTTTTCATTGTATTTTTATAACATTTGATAATATTTAAATTATAAATCAATTTTGGGGGAAATGACATTTTTATCAATCTTTTCAATCCATAAGATGGGGTATCCATTTATTTAGGTCTACCTTACTTTCTCTTAATAAAGTTTTGTCATTTTCTCCATATAATTCTTCACATGTCCTTTGATTTACTCAATTAAAAAAAGATATTTTATGATATCTGATTACAATTTCATTTTCTACCAGACATTGTTGATATATAAAAATATAATTTTTTATATTGATGGTATATCTTATTAGTTCTAATAGTTTATAAGTAGATGCTTTGGATTTCCTACATACTCAGTCACATATCATATGTAAAAAGTGGTGGTTTTATTTCTTCCTTTCTCATCCATTTATTTTCTTTGCCTTGTTTTCTTGCTCCAGAATTTCTTGTATGTAATTTCTTGTATGTAATTATAATATGAAATAATTATTTTTTATCAATATAGAAGAGAAAAAAATTCAACATTCCCCCATGAAGAATAATGTTTGTGGTTGGTTTTTCTTTGTTTGGTTTTTGGGTTTTGTGTGGGGCTTTTGTTTGTTTGTTTTTGGTAAATAATCTTTTGTAGGTATATCAGTCAGGGGTCTTAAGAGAAATCAATAGGGTGTGTGTATGTATACATATACATATATATCTATATATATACACTTGACCCTTGAAGACATGGATTTGAACAGTGAGGGTTCACCTATGAGTGGTTTTTGTCCAATAAATATGTATTCACTTTCCATATTTATTAGTTTTGCACCTATAGATTCAGCCAACCATGGATTGAAGTTTTCATCCATAGTTCTTGAATCTGCAGGTACATAACCTTCGGATACTGAGGGTCAACTGCGGTACTTGAATGTCTGAATATCTTTGTGTACATGTTGGCTCCTGGAACCAATCCCCCACAGATAACAAGGGAGGGTTGGAGAGATAGAGATGAAGAAGAGGGACAGAGAGAGGGAGAAAGAGAGATTTCTTTTAAGAAATTGGCTCATACAGTTGTCGAGGTTGCAAAATCCGCAGAGTAAGTTGGCAGGTGGGAGACCTAGGGAAGTGTCAAAAATGTATATTCATTACTAAGTCTGAAGGCAATCTGCTGGCAGAATTCCCCCTTCTTTGAAGGAGGTCAGTTTTCTTAAGACCTTCAACTAATTGAGTGAGGACCACACACATTACATAGGGCATTCTGCTTTACTCAAAATCTGCTAATTTAAATAATAATTCCATGCAAAAATACCTTCACAGAAACATCTAGAATAGTGTTTTACCAAATATCTGGGTGCTGTGATCTAGCAAAGTTCACATAACATTAACATCACAATAAGTTAAGAAAATTCCCTTCTATTACTAGTTTACTATGAAGTATTTGGTTTTTGTTTTAATATTTAATGAAAGTTAAATTTTATGAAGTGCTTTTTCTGCAATTATTGAGGGTGATAATGTTTTTCTCCTTTACTTGGTCAGTATAGTGAGTTACATTGATTTTATCATTCCTAAGATAAACTTAACGTGATCGTGATGTTTTACCCAGAAATTTATTCTGGAATTAATTCTGTTAATATTTTAAGATTTTTACATAGATATTCATGACTAAGAATGTTTACTAATTTCCTTTCTCATATTGTTCTTTTAGGTTTTAGTATAAAGTTTACCTTGAGGAGTATCCCATCTTTTTCTATACTCTGGGGCTTTTTTTTTTTTTTTTTTTTTTGGTAAGATTAAAACAATTTCTTACTTAAATATTTGGTAAAACTCAACAGTGAAGCCAGCTTGGCCTAGATTTTCTTTATGAGAATATTTCTTAAAATTTTCCCAGGGAATTTCTAGCTGTCTATTTGTTAGGACTTGGCACTTTCACTGCCATGGGCCCAGGTTCAATCCCTGGTGGGGGAACTAAGATCCCATGAGCTGAGCAAAGCAGCCAAAAAACAAAAAACAAAAACAAAAACAAACAAACAAACAAAAAACACCATCTAAGACTTTTCGCAGTTCAACTAATTTTTTAAATGTATTATCATAAAGTTATTCACAATACTTTTACTTTTGATTAATGTCTCTGGAATTTCTAGATATAGCTCCTTTTCACTCTTCATATTTTTAATTTATGCCTTTTTCTTTTTTTTCCCAGCACAATCTTACCAGTTTTTCATTTATACTAGATTTTTTCTTTTTGGTGGGGGGACAGGGGCCCACTATGTGGCGTGCAGAATCTTAGTTCCCAGACCAGGAATAAACCCGTGCCTCCTGCAGTGGAAGCATGGAGTCTTAATCAGTGAACCTCCAGGGAAATCCAGATTTATACCAGATTTTTAACAAGAATCTATTTCTAGTACTATTGATCCTATCTACTACATATTGTTACAAAAGTAATTCTTGCTTATATTTTTATTATTTTGTTTTTCTTTCGGGTTATTTTTCCATTCTGTTTTGACTTTCCAAGGTAAATACTCAGCTCTTAAATGTTCAATATTTTTTATCTTCTAATATATGAATTTAGAAAGTAAATCTCAATGTAGTACTGTTTTAGCTCCATCTTGTACACTTCATCTGTTCTGAGAAATTCTCAGCCACTATTCCTTAAGAGTATTTATTTTTTATTTTTAGTTTAAATGTTTTCTAATTGTCATTGTTTACTTCTCTAATGTATGGCACTTTAAGAGTCACTTCTTAATTCCCAAATATATAGAGATCTTCTGGTTATCTTTTGGATCAGTTTCTAGCAAAATTACATATGGTAAAAGAATACCCTGTATGATTTTAATCTCTTGATATTTTTAAGACTTGATTTATGATCCTTTTATATAGTCAAATTTGGTAAATGTTTATTTATGTGGAAGACTAAATAATGCACCCCTAAAGATGTTGATGTCTAAATGCCCAGTACCTATATGTTACCTTAACAATAAGAGGGACATGGCAGATGTTATAAATTAAGAATCTTGAGGTGCAGAATTTATCCTGGATTATCCCTGTAGATCCAATGTAATCACAAGAAGGAGCGAGGGGCAGATTTGACTATAGATGGAATAGGGCAATGTGATAATGGAAGCAGAGTTTGGAGTGATATGGCCAGGAGCAAAGGAATGTCATAGCTTCTAGAAGTTAAAAGAAGAACACATTCTCTCCTAGAGCCTCCAGAAGGAATCAGACCTGATGACATCTTCACTTTAGTCCCTTAAGATTCATTTCAGACATTGGGTATATGGAACCGTAAGATAATAATTTTGTTTTAAGCCACTAGATTTGTGACATAGAAATAGGAAACTAATATTGTTGGTGTTTGAAAACAATCTGTATTGTTCAGGTTGGATGGGTAGCATTTGATACAGGTCTGTTAGGTCAGTTTTATTTATCATGTTTACTAAATGTTTACTGATTTTTTTAATGTTTGTTCTACTTACCACTGAAAGAAGTTTTCTAGAAAATTTCCACTAAACTTATTTACTTGTCTATTTCTCCATCTGGTTCTCTCAATTTTTGCTTTTATATATTTTGAGACTGTAATTAGGCACATAAAATTTTTTAAATATATTTTTTTCTGGTGAATTGAAGTGATTCTTCACCTATAATAAAGCTGTTTTCCTTAAGGTAGTTTTCGCCTGATGTAAAGACAGATTTTGTTGTTATTATTGTTAGTTTAACTTTGTTTTTATCCAATTTAATGATTTTTTAAAAAATGGACCTTTATTTTATTATTTTTAAAAATGTATTTATTTATTTATTTATTTATTTATTTATTTATTTATTTATTTGGTTGTGCCGGGTCTTAGTTTCAGCACGCGGTGTCTTGAGTTGCAGCAAGTGGGATCTAATTCCCTGCCCAGGGATCAAACTCAGGCCCCCTGTATTGGGAGTGTGGAGCCTTAACCACTGGACCACAAGGAAAGTCTCCCAAAATTGGACCTTTAATAATTTTACATTTAGTTATTCTTTTGAAATAGTTGGGCTTATATTTGCCATTTTATTTTGTGCTTCCTTTTAGTTCCACTGATAGAAATGTCTTTTCTTGATATTTTTGGATTGAAGAAATATTCTTTTTTAATCATTTTATTTTTTACCTCTACTAGTTTGGAAGCTATTTGTGGTATTTCTGTAGGTTCAGTGGTAACCCAACCAATGACAACACGCAAACTTAACTTACCAAAGTCTTAATTTAATTGAAACCTTTACTCATCTCCCAGATTATACAAAGACTTTAGAACACTTTAACTTTATATATACCTCTCATAATTTAAGTATTATTGTTGTCTGACAACTTGAATATATCTTTTAAGTAAAACTTAAAAATTCCAATAAACACTAACATTGTCTCAAGTGAACAGTCATGTTCACTTACATTTGCCCACTTTCTTTTCCCGTTATTAATTTGTGAATCTCAAATCTTCTGTCTAGGACCAATTTGTACTTGCTTTAAGCAAGTACACCTTTTAGAATTTTTCTTTGTAATTGACAAATAAAAGTGCAAGATATTTAAAGTGTACAATGATGATTTGATATTAATATATACATTCTGAAAGAATTACCCCATTGAGTTAATTAACACATTCATTACCTCACATATTTACTTTTTTCCCCCTTTAGTGAGAACATTTAAGTTCTACTCTTTTAGCAATTTTCGATTATACAATATTGTGTTAACAACTATAGATACCATGTAACACATTAGATCCTCAGACCTTATTGATCTTATAACTGAAAGATGGTATTATATTATGAAAGTAATTCCTAGCCTCCAAGCCCCTGGCAACCACTTTTATACTCTGTTTCAATGAGTTTGACATTTTTGAAAAGATTTCACATATAAGTGATGTCATACAGTATCTTTTTCCTTCTGTCTTATTTTTTTTAATCTTTTTACGCTCTTTATTGGAATATAATTGCTTTACACTCTTGTACCAGTTTCTGAGGTACACAAAAGTGAATCAGCTGTATTTATACTTATATCCCCATAACCCATCCCTCCCGTGACACCCTCCCACTCTCCCTGTCCTGGCCCTCTAAAGCATCACCCATCATTGAACTGATCTCCCTTTGTTATACAGCAACTTCCCACTAGCTATCTATTTTACATTTGGTAGTGTATCTATGTCTATGCTACTCTCTCACTTCATCCCATCTTCCCCTTCACCCCCCACCCCCCACCCCAGCCCCGTGTCCTCAAGTCCGTTCTCTACATCTGCATCTCCACTCTTGCCGTGTCACTGGGTTCATCAGTATCATTTCTTAAGATTGAATATATATGAGTTAGCATACAGTATTTGTTTTTCTCTTTCTGGCTTACTTTGCTCTGAATGACAGTGTCTAAGTCTATCCACCTCATTACATATAGTTCAATTTCATTCCTTTTTATGGCTGAGTAATATTCAATTGTATATATGTGCCACATCTTCTATATCCACTCTTCTGTTGATGGGCATTTAAGTTGCTTCCATGTCCTGGCTATTGTAAATAGTGCTGCAATGAACATTATGGTACATGCTTCTTTTTGGATTATGGTTTTCTCAGGGTATATGCCCAGTAGTGGGATTACTGGATCATACAGTAGTTCTATTTTTAGTTTTTGAAGGAAACTCCAAACTGTTCTCCATAGTGGCTGTACCAGCTTACATTCCCACCAACAGTGCAGCAGAGTTCCCTTCTCTCCACACCCTCTCCAACGTTTATTGTTTCTAGATTTTTTGATGATGGCTATTCTGACTGTAGTGAAGTGATACCTCATTGTGACTTTGACTTGCATTTCTCTAAAGAATAGCGATGTTGAGCATCTTTTCATGTGTTTGTTAGTCAACTGAACGTCTTCTTTGGAGAAATGTCTATTTAGGTCTTCCGCCCATTTATGGATTGGGTTATTTGCTTTTTTGGTATTAAGCTGCATGAGCCGCTTGTATACTTTGGAGATTAATCCTTTGTCCATTGCTTCATTGGCAACTATTTTCTCCCATTCTGAGGGTTGTCTTCTTGTCTTCTTTATGGTTTCTTTCGCTGTGCAAAAGCTTTTAAGTTTCATGAGGTCCCATTTGTTTATTCTTGATTTTATTTCCATGATTCTAGGAGGTGGGTCCAAAAGGATCTTGCTTTGATGGATGTCATAGAGTGTTCTGCCTATGTTTTCCTCTAGGAGTTTGATAGTGTCTGGCCTTACATGTAGGTCTTTAATCCATTTGGAGTTTATTTTTGTGTATGGTGTTAGGAAGTGTTCTAATTTCATTCTGTTACATGTAGCTGTCCAATCTTCCCAGCACCACTTATTGAAGAGGCTGTCTTTCCTCCACTGTATATTTTGCCTCCTTTGTCAAAGATAAGGTGCCCATATGTGTGTGGATTCTCTGAGTTCTCTATTCTGCTCCATTGATCTACCTTTTCATTTTTGTGCCAGTACCATACTCTCTTGATCACTGTAGCCTTGTAGTATAGTGTGAAGTCAAGGAGCCTAATTCCACCAACTCTGTCTTTCCTTCTCAAGATTGCTTTGGCTATTTGGGGTCTTTTGCATTTCCATACAAATAGTAAAATTTCTTGCTCTAGTTCTGTGAAAAATGCCATTGGTAATTTGATCGGGATTGCATTGAATCTGTAAATTGCTTTGGGTAAGATAGTCATTTTCACAATACTGATTCTTTCAATCCAGGAACATGGTATCTCTCGCCATCTGTTTGTGTTGTCTTTGATTTCTTTCATCATTGTCTTATAGTTTTCTGCATACAGGTCTTTTGCCTCCTTAGGCAGGTTTATTCCTAGGTATTTTATTCATTTTGTTGCAATGGTAAATGGGAGAGTTTCCTTAATTTCTCTTTCTGTTTTTTCGTTGTTAGTGTATAGGAATGCAAGAGATTTCTGCACATTACTTTTGTATCCTGCTACTTTACTAAACTCATCAATTAGTGCTAGCAGTTTTCTGGTAGAATCTTTAGGGTTTTCTATGTATAATATCATGTCACCTGCAAAGAGGGACAATTTTACTTCTTTTCCAATTTGGATTCCTTTTATTTCATTTTCTTCTCTGATTGCTGTGGCTAAAACTTCCAAAACTATGTTGAATAATAATGGTGAGAGTGGACACCCTTGTCTTGTTCCTGTTCTTAGAGGGAATGCTGTCAGTTTTTCACCATTTAGAATGATGTTGGCTATTGGTTTCTCATATATGGCTTTTATTATGTTGAGGTAAATTCATTCTATGCCCATTTTCTGGAGAGTTTTTTCTTTTTTTATCATAAATGGATGTTGAATTTTGTCAAAAGCTTTTTCTGCATGTATTGAGATTATTATATGGTTTTTATCCTTCAGTTTGTTAATATGATGTATCACTTTAATTGATTTGCGTATGTTAAAGAATCCTTGCATTCCAGGGATAAATGCCACTTGATCATGGTGTATGATATTTTCAATGTGCTGTTGGATTCTGTTAGCTAGTATTTTGTTGAGGATTTTTGCGTCTATATTCATCAGTGATATTAGCTTGTAATTTTCTTTTTTTGTGACATCTTTGCTTGGTTTTTGTATCAGGGTAATGGTGTCCTCATAGAATGAGTTTGGGAGTGTTCCTCCTTCTGCTGTATTTTGGAAGAGGTTGAGAAGGATAGGTGTAAGCTCTTTTCTAAATGCTTGATAGAATTCGCCTGTGAAGCCATCTGGCCCTGGGCTTTTGTTTATTGGGATATTTTTAATCACAGTCTCAATTTCTGTACTTGTGATTGGTCTGTTCATATTCTCTATTTCCTCCTGGTTCAGTCTTGGAGAATTGTACTTTACTAAGAATTTATCCATTTCTTCCAGGTTACCCACTTTATTGGCATATTGTTGCTTGTAGTAGACTCTCATGATCTTTTGTATTTCTGTGGTGTCAGTTGTTACTTCTTTTTCATTTCTAATTCTGTTGATTTGCATCTTCACCCTTTGTTTCCTCATAAATTTGGCTAATGGTTTATCAATTTTGTTTATCTTCTCAAAAAACCAGCTTTTAGTTTTATTGATCTTTGTTATTGTTTCCTTCATTTCTTTTTCATTTATTTATGATCTGATCTTTACGATTTCTTTCCTTCTGCTCACTCTGGGGTTTTTTGTTCTTCTTTCTCTAACGGTTTTAAGTGTAAGGTTAGGTTGTTTATTCGATATTTTTCTTGTTTCTTGAGGTAGTACTGAATTACTATAAACTTCCCTCTTAGAACTGCTTTTGCTAAGTCCCATGGGTATTGGGTTGTTGTGTTTTCATTGTCATTTGTTTCTAGGTATTCTTTGATTTCCTCTTTAATTTCTTTAGTGATTTCTTGGTTGTTTAATAATGTATTTTTTAGTCTCCATGTGTTTGTAATTTTTACAGTTTTTTTTAGGTAATTGATATCTAGTCTCATGGCATTGTGGTCAGAAAAAGTGCTTGATGTGATTTCAATTTTTTTGAATTTGTTGAGGCTTGATTTGTGACCCAAGATGTGATCTATCCTGGAAAATGTTCTGTGTGCACTTGAGAAGAAAGTGTAATCTGTAGTTTTTGGATGGAATGTCCTATAAATATCAATGAAGTCGAGATGGTCTAATGTGTCATTTAAAGCTTGTGTGTCTTTATTTATTTTCTGTCTGGATGATCTGTCCATTGATGTAAGTGGTGTGTTCAAGTCTCCTACTCTTATTGTGTTACCATCGATGTCCCCTTTTATGGCTGTTAGCATTTGCCTTATGTATGGAGGTGCTCCTATGTTGGGGGCATAGATATTTACAATTGTTATATGTTCTTCTTGGATGGGTCCCTTGATCATTATGGAGTGTCCTTCCTTGTCTCTTGTAATAGTCTTTACTTTAAATCTAAGTTGTCTGATATGAGTACTGCTACTCCAGTTTTCTTTTGACTTCCATTTGCATGGAATAGCTTTTTCCATCCCTTTACTTCAGTCTATATGTGTCCCTAGGTCTGAAGTGGGTGTCTTGTAGACAGCTTTTGTAAGGGTCTTGTTTTTGTATCCATTCAGTCAGTCTGTGTCTTTTGGTTGGAGCATTTAATCCATTGACATTTAAGGTGATTATTGAAGTGTGTGTTTCTGTTACCATTTTCTTAATTGTTTTGGGTTTGTTTTTGTAGGTGTTTTCCTTTTCTTGTGTTTCCTACTTAGAGAAGTTCCTTTAGCACTTGTTGTAAGGCTGGCTTGGTGGTGCTGAATTCTCTTAACTTTTGCTTGTCTGGAAAGCTTTTGATTTCTCCCTCAAATCTGAATGAGATTCTTGCTGGGTAGAGTATTCTTGGCTGTAGGTTTCTCTCTTTCAGGACTTTCAGTATATCCTGCCATTCCCTTCTGGCCTGCAGAGTTTCTGTAGAGAGGTCAGCTGTTATCCTGATGGGTTTTCCCTTATATGTTGTTTGTTGCTTTTCTCTTGCTGCTTTTAATATTTTTTCTTTGTGTTTAACTTTTGTTAGTTTGATTAATATATGCCTTGACTTGGTGTACCCCCCCCCAAATAATAAATAAATAAATAAAATTAAAAAAAAAAGTGCCTTGGTGTATTTCTCCTTGGGTTTATTTTGTATGGGACTCTCTGTGCTTCTTGGACTTGGTTAATTATTTCCTTTTCCATGTTGGGGAAGTTTTCCACTATAACCTCTTCAAATATTTTCTCAGACCCTTTCTTTTTTTCTTCTTCTTCTGGGATGCCTATGATTTGAATGTTGGTGTGCTTAATGTTGTCACCAAAGTCTCTGAGACTGTCTTCCATTCTTTTTATTCTTTTTTCTCTTTCCTGCTCTGTGGCAATTATTTCCCCCATTCTATCTTCCAACTGACTTATTCGTTCTTCTGCCTCAGTTATGCAGCTGTTTATACCATCTAGAGTATTTTTAATTTTGGTTATTTTGTTGTCCATTATTCTTTGTTTGTTCTTTAGTTCTTCTGAGTCCTTATTAAGTGTTCCTTGTATTTGCTCTATTTTGTTGTTGAGATTTTGGATCATCATTACTATCATTACTCTGAATTCTTTTTCAGGCAATTCTCCTATTTCCTCTTCATTTATTTGGTCTTATTTATTTTTACCTTGTTCCTTCATCTGTGACATACTGTTTTGTTGTCTCATCCCCCCCCCCCCCCCCAATTTGGATGCATGGGATTGTGTTCCTGTCCCACTGGGTGTTTAGCCTGAGGTTTCAAGCACTGGAGTTTGCAGGCTGTTGAGTATAGCTGGGTCTTGGTGTTGAGGTGAGAACCTCTGGGAGACCTCACACTGATGAATATTCCCTGGGAACTGGGTTTCCCTGCTAGTCCAATGTTTTGGACTCAGAGCTCCCACCTCAGGAGCTCAGGACTGACCCTGGGCTTGTGAATCACGATCCCACAAGCCAGTTTTTCCCAGGTTCCTGCAGTCTGCTTCGACTGCTGGTCCCCCACCAGAAATGTCTGTAATCATCAAAATGCCTGAAGCCTTTTAAAAACTGAATCTGCACCCCGGCTCTCGCCGCCACTGCTGCTGCTGCTGCTGCTCCCCTGCACCACCAGGTGAGCCACCCCCAGCACACAGCCCATCTTGTGTGCACCTGGGTGCAGCTGAGACCCAGGGAGACCGCAGCCCTGGCCACAGAGTTGGGGGAGCCCATGCACCATCCAGCTTCCAGCACCTCTGCCCCCAGAAGTTCTTTCCTTCTGTCTCTTACACGTAAAATAATGCCCTCCAGCTTCTTCCATCTTGTAGTAAATGACAGGATTTCATTCTTTTTAGGCTTCAATAATATTCCAATCTGTGTGTGTGTATCATTTTCTACATCCATTCATTCATAACAAACACTTAGGACTAGGTTATTTACATGCTATTATATTGCTATTGTAAATAATGCTGCAATGAACATGGGAGTACAGATATTTTTCCAAATTAGTGGCTTTGTTTCCTTTGCACATAGGCTCAAGTGAGGTATTGCTGAGTCATATGATAGTTCTATTTTTAATTTCTTGGGGGACCTCCATACTGTTTTCCACCATGGCTGCACCAGTTTACATTATCACCAACAATGCACAAAGTTTCCCTTTTCTCCACATCCTCATCAATATTTTTGTTTCTTATCTTTTGATAGTAGACATCCTAACAGACATGAGGTAATATATCATTGTGGTTTTGATTTGCACTTCCCTGATGATATCTGATGTTAGGCACTTCTTTCATGTACCTGTTGTATTTGTATTTCTTCTTTGGAAAATGTCTATTTAGGTCCTTTGACCCCCTTTTAAAAATTTATTTATTTATTTATTTATATAGGCTGCATTGGATCTTCGTTGCTCCACACAGGCTTTTGCTAGCTGTGGTGAGTGGGGGCTATTCTTCATTGCAGTGTGTGGGATTCTCATTGCAGTGGTTTCTCTTGTTATGGAGCACAGGCTCTAGCATGTGGGCTTCAGTAGTTGCAGCATGTGGGCTCATTAGTTGTGACTCACAGGTTCTACAGCACAGGCTCAGTAGTTGTGGTGCATGGGCTTAGTTGCTCTGCAGCATGTGGGATCTTCCCAGACCAGGGATCAAACCCATGCCCCCTGCATTGGCAGGCAGATTTTTAACCACTGCGCTACCAGGAAAGTCCCCATCCTTTTTTTCTTAATGGAGGCATTTATCACTATAAACTTTCCCCTTAGAACTGCTTTTGCTTCATCCCATAAGTTTTGGTATGTTGTGTTTCCATTTTCACTTGTCTCAAGATTTTTTTTTTTGAAATTTTTCTTTTGATTTCTCCTTTGACACTTTGTTCAGGAGTATGTTGTTTATTCTCCACATATTTGTGAATTTTCTAGTTTTCTTCTTGTATTTGATTTCTAATTTCATATCATTGTTGTAGGAAAAGATCCTGGATGTAATATCAATACTCTTAAATTTATTAAGGCTTTTGCAGCCTAAATTATGATCTATCTTGTAGAACGTTTTATGTGAGCTTGAGAAAAAGTGTGTATTCTACCACTGTTGGATGGAATGTTCTGATATGTCCATCTGACCTAATGTGTAGTTAAAAATGAATATTTCCTTATGGATTTTCTGTCAGGATAATCTATCCATTATTGAATTGAACTAAAGTACTAGTTCTCTACTATTACTGTAATGCTGTCTATTTCTCCCTTCAGATCTGTTAACATTTTCTTTATCTATTTAGGTGCTTCTATGTTTGGTTCAGAAATATTTACTAATGTTACATACCTTTTGATAAATTGACCTCTTTTTCATGATATAATAACCTTCAATGTCTCTTGTTACAGCCATTAGCTTAAAGCATATTTTGTCTGATATAAGTATAGCTACCTCTGATTTCTTTTGACTTCTATTTGCATCCAATATCTTTTTTCCATCCCTTCACTTTCAGTTATGTGTGTCCTTAAAACTGAGGTACATCTCCAGTACACAGCATATAGTTGGGTCTTGTTTTTTATTTTTAATATAGTCATTCTGTGTGTTTTGATTGAAAAATTTAGTCCATTTACATTTAAAGTAATTATTTACTATTGCCATTTTTTTGGTAGTGGTATTCTTTTATTCCTTTCTCTTTATCTTCTGTGTATCTACTATAAGTTTTAACTTTGTGGTTATCTTGAGACAAATAAAATATATTTATAACAGTCTTTCTTAAGCTGATCACAACTTTTCTTTGAATACATACAAAAGTTCTACATTTTTACACCCCCTCTCTCCACATTTTTTTGATGTCACCAATTTATCTTTTTACAATGTGTGTCCATTAACAAACTGTTGTATTATAGTTATAGCTAATTTTAATACTGTTGTTTTATACTTTTATATATTTTCCTGTTGTTAATTAGAGTCCTTTTGTTTCAACTTGGAAACGTTCTTTAACATTTCTGTTAGGTCAGTCTAATGGCGATTAACTGCCTAAGTTTTTGTTTGTCTGGAAAACTCTATCTTTCCTTCAGTTCTAAAGGCCCACCTTGCCAGGCTGTGTATTCTTGATTGGCAGATTTTGTTCAGCACTTTGAATACATCTTCTGGCCTGCAAAGTTTCTGCTTAAATATCTGCTTAAAGTTTATGGGGGTTCCTTTGTAAATAATAAGTTGCTTTTCTCTTACTGCTTAAGATTCTCTCCTTATCTTTAACTTTTGACAATTTAATCATAATGTGTCTTGGTATGACACATTATGGTTCTTTGGGTTTATTTATTTGGGCCTATCTCTGGGATTCCTGAACCTGGATATCTTTATCTTTCCTCAGGTTAGGGAACTTTTCAACCAGTATTTTTAAAAAATAAGCTTTATGCCCCTTTCTCTCTCTTGTCTCCTTGTGGGGCCTCTATAATGCATAGCATATATTGGTTGGCTTGATGATATCTTCTATCATCATCAAGCTGTATTCACTTTTTTTCTTTTTTTTTTCTTTTTGCTCATCTGATTGGATGAATTCCACTGCCCTGGAATTATTTATTCTGCTTGGTCTAGTTTGCTATTGAAACCCTCTAGAGAAAATTTCAGTTCACTTATTTTCTATTTCAGTTCTACGTTTTCTATTTGGTACTTTTTAATATTTTCTATCTCTTCATTAAAATTCTCCCTTTGTTCTTGCATTGCTTTTCTGATCTCAGTGAGCATCTTTATGACAATTATTTTGAACTCTCTATCAGGTAAGTCACATCTCCAATTCATTAAGATCTGTTTCTGGAGATTTATGTTGTTCTTTTGTTTGGCACTTATTCCTCTGTTTCTTCATTTTCTTTGACTGTCTATGTTGACTTCTGTGCATTAGATAAAACAGTCACCTCTCCCCATCTTGATAGAGTGGTCTTGTATAAGAGATTGAACCTCATTGATTGACTTGGCCTGAGCTCCTAGCTGTCTTTCAAACTTTCATGACTGTCTAAGCCTCCTTCTTTGTTTTCAGTGGCTCCCAGTAGTTTAGGGTATGCAAAGACATCTCAGTGTCTCAAAAGGGAGGATTTCAGTCAGCACCTACATGCAGGTTAATTAGAACCTGGACCCTCAGGTAGCAGCTGGAAAAGTCTGCATTTAAGCTTCTCCAAGGGAGAAACTGGGAGATGGCCATTTTGCCTGTTCCCTCTGTGCTGATCCTAGGTGTATAGCCATGGAGAAGGTGATGCTCCTGTTAAGAAGTGTTTCTATATTTGTTACAGTCCTGTAGGGCTCATGAGTACAAGCACCACTGGCTATAGAGCCCAGTGATCCAGTGACCCATCCCTCACTTGGGGCCTGCAAATTCTGGGGTGCTGGATATGTGTACAAACTCCTTTCAGGGAGATACTGTCAACTTAGTTTTATTATTGGATCAGGGTGCCCATCAGCTTTCTTGGTCTGTGGGGAGGATGGCAGTCACTCACTAGTGCCTGCTAAATTAGAAGTCTGGCACTCAGAGAGTAGTTTTTAGAATATGCAAATAAACCTCTTTCGGATAAAGACTGAGAAATGTATGATTTTGTCTGCTCCCTTTGCACGAAGCCGTTTGGGAATACCTTGTTAAGAATTGCATCTTTATATGCTGTATAAGTCCTGTGGGACTCCTAAAGAAAGTCCCTTTGGTTATCAGAGCCAGGCAACCTGGGGACATATCCCTTTGGCAGAAGCTCTGAAAACTGGGTTGCATGCATGTGTACAAACTCATTCCAGTCAGATATGAATAATTTGGAGCGGGCTTAAGGGAGAAAGTGGGTTGGGTGTCTGCTATCTTCCCTGGTCTTTGGGGAGAATTACAGCCAGCACCTTGTATCTGCAAAATTGGAAGGCTGGCCATCAGATAGTAGCTTTCAAAGTATTCAGAGAACCTTATTTCAAGGAAATACTAGGAGATGGGTGATTTTACCTGCTTTCTCTGTGCTGACCTCTAGAGGGAGAGCCATGGTGAGTTCTCATGCATCCATTAGGAATTGCATGTTTTGTTTCCCATTGTCTTGTGGGTCTCCTGGACACAAGCCCAATTGGGTTTCAGAGCTAGGTGTTTTTGGAACCTGGCCCTCTGAGGGGGGTATCAAAAGTTGTGATCCAAACTTTTGTGTGGTCCAAACTCTTCACTCCTTGGGAAGAAGCTGGGAGTTAGGTGTTCCCTCCCAAGTGTATGGCACTTTGCTAAAGGTGGGGTTTATGGTGTAAGAGTGTGTCTCAGCCTTTCCTACACATTTCAGTGTCAGTATTTTCTTGTTAGTTTGTTGTGTAGCAATCACTCAGCTAGTTTCTGAATCTCTTTCAGAGGGAATTTCTCTGTGTGTAACTGTACATTGAGCGCATCTGTGGGAGGAGGGAAACTCAGGGGCCTCCTATGTCACCATCCTGTTGACTTGTAATCTAGAATTTCTTTTAATGAGATTTTTCTGGTGATAACTGCTTCTATTATTTTTGCCTCAACTTGTCTTTATTTCACTTTCATTTTTCAGATTACAAACTTTATTTTTAAAGCAGTTTTAGATTCACAGCAAAATTTAGCAGAAAGTACAGAGTTTCCATATACCTCATGTCCCCATACATACAATCATCCCTCCTAATATTGGTATCGTTCTCCACAGTTGTACATTTTAAAAAATTGATACACCTGCATTGACAAATCAGGATCATTCAAAACCCATAATTTATATAAATGTTCACTTTGGTGAACATTCTATGGGTTTTGGCAAATGTGTAATGACATGTATCTACCATTATAGTATCATACAGAATGGTTTCACTGCCCTAAAAATACTCTTTGATCTGCCTATTCATCCTCCTTCCCTCCAACCCTTGGTAATCACTAACCTTTTTTACTGTCTCCATAGATTTTCCTTCTCCAGAATGACATATAGTTGGAGTCATACAATATGTAGCTTTCAGATTGGCTTCTTTCACTTAGTAATATACATTCAAGATTCTTTCATGTCTTTTCATGACTTGATGGCTAATTTCTTTTTAGCACTGAGTAACATTCTATTGCCTGGATGTACCACAGTGTATTATCCATTCACCTACTGAAGAACATCTTGGTTGCTTCCAAGTTTTGGAAGTTATGAATAAAATTGCTATAAACACCTGTGTGCAGGGTTGTTTTTTTGTTTTGTTTTGTTTTTGGTGTAGGCATAAATTTTCAGCTCCAATTAACTCTAATAGCCAGGGTGTCTGAGTGACTTCATTGAGAAGGGCCCTCTGCCAACAATAGATATGTAACACAAGCAAGAAATAAATCTGTGTTGTTTTCTTTTACTGTAGAATTATCTAGCTTATTCTATATTCTAATAGATGATGCTCTTATCTTTTTAATATCATTGCAGCATCTGTAATGATGTCCGCCTTTCCATTCCTGGTATTTGTTTTTTCTTTCAGCTTCTCTGTCTCTCTTCTCTCTCTCTCTTTCTCTCTTTCCCCCCTCTCTTTCTCCTCCCTCCCCACCCTCCTGCCCCACCAAGACTAACCAATGGAGGTTTATCTTTTCAAAGAACAAACTTTGGACTTTGCTTATGTTTGTTTTCTATTTTTTAACTCCTTTCTTTAATTTTCTTCCTACTGCTTTAAACAGTTTTTGTTTAATTATTTTGCTTCTCTTCTTCTAACTTCTTGAGAAGTTAGCTCATTAATTCTCACCTTTTCTTTTTTTCTAGTCTATGCACTTAAGGTTGTAAATTCTGTCCAAAATCCAGCTGCTTCTCATAGGTCTTTATATATAGTATTAGTGTTACCAGTCAATATATTCTCATATCATCTAATTTATATTATGATTTCTTCTCTGTTCCATGGGTTTTTAGGAAGTACACTTCCTAAATTCTAAATAAATAGAAGTGCTTTTGTTTTCTTTCTTTAGTAGATTTCCAGTCTAAATGGATTATGAGAAAAAGACATTCTATATATTTTCAGTCCTTTGAAATTTTAGATATTTCTCTTATAAACGATGTATAGTTTGACATTTAAAAAAATTCAGAATGATAATTTGTCTTTTGATTAGTTAATATCATTCATTTATATTCAATTTAATTACTGATAAATTAGGATTTCTTACTACCTTCTTATTTTGTTCTTTAAATTTATATATGTTCACTCTGTTTTATTTCTTTTCTTGACTTTGCTTTAATTGACTAAATATGATTTTATCATTATTATATTCTCTTGGGAGTTTTAAAATGTTCTCTCTCCTCTTATGGTGCCTATCCTAGAAATTATAACTTGCACACCTTACTTTTCAGTCTGAATTTAAAAAAATATTTACCCATCTCCTAGATATACAATGAATATTTTAAATCCATTTATCCTCTTCTTGACTTGTTGTCTAGCATTTTAAATCTATCTCTTTTTCCACCCCAGTAATACATTATTATAATTGTTCTATAGAATTAATGGTCATTTACATTTGCCAACATATTTACTACTTTATTTTTCCTCCTTGATTCTTTTTGTATTTCAGATCTTTCATCTAGGGTCACTTTGTTTATGCCTGAAATTTATCCTTTAGAATTTTCTTTAGTGAATATCTGTTGATGACAAATTCTCTTGACTGTTATTTCTCTAAGAACATTCTTATTTCAAGCTCAGCACTTTGAAGTCCACTCTCTTCTGGAGAGAGTTACTACTGATATATCAATGGCCAATCTGTCATTTCTTAAAAAATAACCTTTCTTTGGCTGCTGTCAAGATTTTTCTCTGTCTTTGATTTTCTTCAGTTTTCCTATGATACTCATGACTGTGGATTTATTTTTACTTATCCTTGAGATTAAATGGACCTTTTCAATCTTTACATTGGAGTCTTTCATCAATTCTTAGACATATTCTCTTCAAATATTTCCTTTGGCTCATTTCTCTCTCTTCCTACCAGGACTGAAATTCAATGTATTCAAACTGTACTTTATATATCTCTTCTCCTGCCTGCATTTTGTATATTTTTATGGACCTATGCTGCTAAGAGTAGAGCATATCATTTAGGGCCTGGTAGATGGAATAAGGAATCTGGGCTTTATCCTAAGAGAAAAATAGTTATTGAAGGGTTTCAAGCAGGAAAGGCTCCTGACTATATTTATGTTTTAGAAATATTATTTTGGTTACTATATGGAGAATAGCTTAGATGGGGTTAATAGTGGGTACTAGGAGAACAAATAATGGACAGCTGAAGGAATATAGGTAAGGAATGAAATGGGGAGAATGGATGAATTAGGTATTTTGTATCTGAATCCTTAGAACTTCATGACTGACTACATGTTGGGAGTGAAGGACAGGCTAGAGTTAGGACAAAACCCAGGTATCTGGCTAGGGAAACCAAAGGGTGGTTTATCACTCACTGATATGGGTAACAAAGAAGAGGAGCAGGTTTGGAAGGTACAATGATAAGTTTTATTTTGTACACGTTGAATGTTGAGATACTTTTGAAAGTGTGTTACTCATGAGAATGTATCCTCTATTCCTTTGCTCCAGGAAAGCACAAAATATATAGATTTCCCTATAGACTACTATGAATTTGACCAATACACTTTAAAAGGAGGTGGGAGATCTTACACAAAACTTTGAGAATAGAAATCAATTCTTTCATCCCCCCTTTTTTTCTATCTCTCTCTTTCTTTAATTATTTTTAAGCTCTTTATTGGAATAAAATTGCTTTACATATTTGTGCCAGTTTTTGCTGTACAACAAAGTGAATCTGCTGTATTTATACATATAACTCCATACCCCCTCCCTCCCACAACTCCTTCCCATCCTCCCTATCCCAGCCTTCTAAGTCATCACTCCTCATCAAGTTGATCTCCCTGTGTTATGCAGCAGCTTCCCACTAGCTATCTATTTTACATATGGTAGTGTATATATAACAATGCTACTCTCTCATTTCGTCCCAGCTTCCCCTTCGCACTGCACACTGTGTCCTCAAGTCTGTTTTCTACACCTGCATCTTTATTCTTGCCTTGTCACTGGGTTCATCAGTACCATTTTTTTAGATTCCATATATATGAGTTAGCATACGGTATTTGTTTTTCTCTTTCTGACTTACTTTGCTCTGTATGACAGACTTCAGGTCCATCTATCTCCCTACAAATAACTCAATTTCATTCCTTTGTATGGCTGAGTAATATTCCATTGTATATATATGTGCCACATCTTCTTTATCCATTCATCTGTTGATAGGCATTTAGGTTGCTTTCATGTCCTAGCTATTGTAAAGAGTGCTGCAATTGACATTGCAGTACATGTTTCTTTTTGGATTGTGGTTTTCTCAGTGTATGTGCCCAGTAGTGGGGTTGCTGAGGCATATGGTAGTTCTATTTTTAGTTTTTTAAGGAAACTCCATATAGTTCTTGTAGTGACTGGACGAATTTACATTCCCACAAACAGTGCAGGAGGGTTCCCTTTTCTCTGCACCCTCTCCAGCATTTATTGTTTCTAGATATTTTGATGATGGCCTTTCTGACCGGTGTGAGGTGATACCTCATTGTGGCTTTGACTTGCATTTCTCTAATCATTAGTGATGTTGAGCATCTTTTCTTGTGTTCATTAGCCATCTGCATGTCTTCTTTGGAGAAATGTCTATTTAGATCTTCCACCCATTTTTGGATTGGGTTATTTGCCTTTTTGATATTGAGCTGCATGAGTTGTTTGCATATGTTGGAGATTAATCTTTTGTCCATTGCTTCATTGGCAACTATTTTCTCCCATTCTGAGGGTTGTCTTCTTGTCTTCTTTATGGTTTCTTTCGCTGTGCAAAAGCTTTTAAGTTTCATGAGGTCCCATTTGTTTATTCTTGATTTTATTTCCATGATTCTAGGAGGTGGGTCAAAAAGGATCTTGCTTTGATGGATGTCATAGTGTTCTGCCTAGGTTTTCCTCTAGGAGTTTTATAGTGTCTGGCCTTACATGTAGGTCTTTAATCCATTTAGAGTTTATTTTTGTGTATGGTGTTAGGAAGTGTTCTAATTTCATTCTGTTACATGTAGCTGTCCAATCTTCCCAGCACCACTTATTGAAGAGGCTGTCTTTTTTCCATTGTATATTCGTGCCTCCTTTGTCAAAGATAAGGTGCCATATGTGTGGGTTTATCTCTGGGCCCTCTATTCTGTTCCACAGATGTATATTTCTGTTTTTGTGCCAGTACCATACTCTCTTGATCACTGTAGCCTTGTAGTATAGTTTGAAGTCTGGGAGCCTGATTCCTCCAGCTCCATCTTTCCTTCTCAAAATTGTTTTGGCTACTTGGGGTCTTTTGCATTTCCATACGAATCATAAAATTTCTTGTTCTAGTTCTGTGAAAAATGCCATTGGTAATTTCATAGGAATTGCATTGAATCTGTAAATTGCTTTGGGTAGTACAGTCATTTTCACAATGTTAATTCTTGCAATCCAAGAATATGGTATGTCCCTCCATCTGTTTGTGTCATCTTTGATTTCTATTGTCAGTGTCTTATACTTTTCTGCATACAAGTCTTTTGCCGCCTTAGGCAGGTTTATTCCTAGGTATTTTATTCATTTTGTTACAAAGGTAAATGGGAGAGTTTCCTTAATTTCTCTTTCTGATCTTTTGTTATTAGTGTATAGGAATGCAAGAGATTTCTGCACATTAACTTTTTGTCCTGCTGCTTTACTAAATTCACCCGTTAGTGCTAGCAGTTTTCTGGTAGCATCTTTAGGGTTTTCTATGTATAATATCATGTTATCTGCAAAGATGCACAATTTTACTTCTTCTTTTCTAATTTGGATTCCTTTTATTTCGTTTTCTTCTCTGATTGCTGTGGCTTACAGTTCCAAAATTATGTTGAATAATAGTGGTAAGAGTGGACACCCTTGTCTTGTTCCTGTTCTTAGAGTGAACACTTTCAGTTTTTCACCATTTAGAATGATGTTGGCTGTTGGTTTTTCATATATAGCTTTTATTATGTTGAGGTAATTTCCTTCTATGCCCATTTTCTGGAGAGTTTTTTTTTTTTATCATAAATGGATGTTGAATTTTGTCAAAAGCTTTTTCTGCATGTATTGAGATTATTATATGGTTTTTATCCTTCAGTTTGTTAATATGATGTATCACATTGATTTGCATATATTGAAGAATGCTTGCATCCCAGGGATAAACCCCACTTGATCATGGTGTATGATTTTTTTAATGTGCTGTTGGATTCTGCTTGCTAGTATTTTGTTGGGGATATTGGCCTGCAATTTTCTTTTTTTGTGACATCTTTGTGCAATCTTTGCTTGGTTTTTGTATCAGGGTGATGGTGGCCTTGTAGAATGAGTTTGGGAGTGTTCCTCCTTCTCTATATTTTGGAAGAGTTTGAGAAGGATAGGTGTTAGCTCTTTTCTAAATGCTTGATAGAATTCACCTGTGAATCCATCTGGCCCTGGGCTTTTGTTTGTTGGGAGATTTTTATTCACAGTCTCAATTTCAGTGCTGTGATTGGTCTGTTCATATTTTCTATTTCTTCCTGTTCAGTCTTGGATGATTGTGCTTTTCTAAGAATTTATCCATTTCTTCCAGGTTATCCAATTTATTGGCATATTGTTGCTTGTAGTAGTCTCTCATGATCTTTTGTATTTCTGCAGTGTTGGTTGTTATTTCTTTTTCATTTCTAATTCTGTTGATTTGCGTCTTCTCCCTTTTTTTTCCTGATGAGTGTGGCTAATGATTTATCAATTTTGTTTATCTTATCAAAGAACCAGCTTTTAGGTTTATTGATCTTTGCTATTGTTTTGCTCATTTAATTTTCATTTATTTCTGCTCTGGCCTTTATGATTTCTTTCCTTCTGCTCATTTTGGGGTTTTTTGTTCTTCTTTCTGTAATTATTTTAGATGCAAGTTTAAGTTGTTTGAGATTTTTTTGTTTGTTGAGGTAGGATTGTATTGCTATAAACTTCCCTCTTAGAACTGCTTTTGTTGCATCACATAGATTTTGGGTCATCATATTTTCATGATCATTCATTTCTAGGTATTTTTTAATTTCCTCTTTGATTTCTTCAGTGATTTCTTGGTTATTTAATAACATATTGATTAGCCTCCATATGTTTGTATTTTTTTACAGTTTTTTTTTCCTGTAATTGATATCTAGTTTCATGACATTGGTTGGAGAAGATGCTTCATACAATTTCACTTTTCTTGAATTTGCCAAGGCTTGATTTGTGACCCAAGATGTGATCTATCCTGGAAAATGTTCTGTGTGCACTTGAGAAGAAAGTGTATTCTGTAGTTTTTGGATGGAATGTCCTATAAATATCAAAGTTGAGATGGTCTAATGTGTCATTTAAAGCTTGTGTGTCCTTATTTATTTTCTGTTTGGATGATCGGTCCATTGGTGTAAGTGGTGTGTTCAAGTCTCCTACTCTTATTGTGTTACCGTCGATGTCCCCTTTTATGGCTGTTAGCATTTGCCTTATGTATGGAGGTGCTCCTATGTTATGTCCATAGATATTTATAATTGTGATATGTTCTTCTTGGATGGATCCCTTGATCATTATGGAGTGTCCTTCCTTGTCTCTTGTAATAGTCTTTACTTTCAAGTCTAATTTGTCTGATATGAGTACTTCTACTCTGGCTTTCTTTTGACTTCCATTTGTATGGAATATCTTTTTCCATCCCTTTACTTTCAATTTGTATGTGTCCCTAGATCTGAAGTGGGTTTCTTGTAGACAGCATATATGAGGGTATTGTGTTTGTATCCATTCATCCAGACTGTGTCTTTTGGTTGGAGCACTTAATCCATTTTCATATAAGGTAATTATTGAGATGTATGTTCCTATTACCATTTTCTTAACTGTTTTAGGTTTGTTTTTGTAGGTCTTTTCCTTCTCTTGTGTTTCCCACCTAGAGATGTTCCTTTAGCACTTGTTATAAGGCTGGTTTGGTGGTGCTGAATTCGCTTAACTTTTGCTTGTCTGGAAAGCTTTTGATTTCTCCCTCAAATCTGAATGAGATTCTTGCTGATTAGAGTATTCTTGGCTGTAGGTTTCTCTCTTTCAAGACTTTCAGTATATCCTGCCACTCCCTTCTTGCCTGAAGAATTTCTGCAGAAAGATCAGCTGTTATTCTTATGGGTTATCCCTCATATGTTGTTTGTTGCTTTTCTCTTGCTGCTTTTAATATTTTTTCTTTGTGTTTAATTTTCATTCGTTTGATTAATATGTGCCTCAGTGTGTTTCTCCTTGGGTTTATTCTGTATAGGACTGTCTGCACTTCTGGGACTTGATTGACTATTTCCTTTCTTACGTTGGGGAAGTGTTCCATTATAATCTCTTCAAATATTTTCTCAGAGGCTTTCTTTTTTCTTCTTCTTCTGGGACACCTATAATTCGAATGTTGATATGCTTAATGTTGTCACTGAGGTCTCTGAGACTGTCTTCCATTCTTTTTATTCTTTTTTTCTTTTTCCTGCTCTGTGGCAGTTATTTCCCCCTTTCTATCTTCCAACTCACTTATGCATTCTTCTGTCTCAGTTATGCAGCTGTTTATACATTCTAGAGTATTTTTAATTTCAATTATTTTGTTGTCCGTTACTGTTTGTTTGCTCTTTAGTTCTTCTAGGTCCTTATTAACTGTTTCTTGTATTTTCTCTATTTTGCTGTTGAGATTTTGGATCATCTTTACTATCATTATTCTGTAGTCTTTTTCAGGCAATTTGCCTATTTGCTCTTCATTTATTTGGTCTTGTCAGTTTTTATATTCCTCATTTGCCTGCAAGGTGTTTCTTTGTTTTCTCATTTTGTCTAATTTGTAGTATTTTCTGTCTCCCTTCCCTATGCTGTCTAGTAGTAATTCCTCTTGTTTTTGTTCTCTGCCTTCTGTGGTCGGGTTGGTCCAGTGTCTTGAGTAGGTTTCCTGATGGGAGGGTCTGGTGCCTGCTTTCTGGGTGTGTGGATCTGAGTCTTTTCCCTCCGATGAGCAGGGCTGTATCTGGTGATGTGTTTAGGGTATCTGTGAGCTTAATATGGCTTTTGGTAGTGTGTGAACTGATGGGTGGGTCTGTGTTCCTCTCTTGTTTGCAGTTTGGCATGAGGTATCCACCAGTGGCAGTTGCAGGCAGTTGGGTGAAGCTGAGTCTTAGACTCTGATAGAGGTCTCCATGAGAGTTCTCTGTGGTTAATCTTCCCTGTGGCTGGACACTCTCTAATGGTCTAGTGTTCTGGATTCAATGCTCCCTCCCCAGAGACTCTGACTTGGCTTCTGGTCAAGGAATCCAGACTCCAGAGGTTGCTTGTCCCAACAATAAAGGGGATTAAAAAGACCATCCAAGCCCCAGTCTAATGGTAAAAGGTTAAGTCAAACAAACAAATACTGAATCAAGGAAACATGTACAAGAAACACAAAAACCAAACCCAATAACACATGAAGCACTAGAACAACCTGACAGAAGAACCCCATAACAGAATCAGACAACTAAAGAGAACACCAACAAAAATTCAAAACCAAAAACAAACAAAAACAAAACAAACAAACAAAGAAACATAATCTAAGCAGAGTGCCAACTAAAGACTGATGCAAAGAAACAAAACAAACTGAGAAGCATGGTAAAAAAAAAAAAAAAGCAAAGCAAAACAAAACAAAAATCAAACCATAGCAAATGTGAAAATGAGGACCAAATATAACAGGGAGCAATTAGAAACAAGGATCAAATATAACAAAGAGCAAGAGAACAACCAGGTAGACTGAAAACCCCCAAAGCAAAAATCAATCAATTATAATTAGAACTAAGATAAAGATAAAACCTAATAACAAAAATGAATGCAGTGTGTCATCTGAAGAATAAAGCAAGGAAACAGAGCAGACTAATGACATTGATTAAAAGTATAATAAGATAAAATAGGTACTCTTGTGGTTTCTCTCTGACTGGAAACTTACTGGGAAGGGAGTGTTGGAAAATGCGGTTTAGCTTAGCCAAGTTGACACTTGGAACCACCACAGATGCATTGGGAATGCACGGAAGGATGCAATAATTCCCACAGAGAACCAGCTGAACACCAGCAGATGGCCTCGGACACCAGAAAGGACCGCAAGGAGCCCGACATAACCAAACAAGCAACCCCAAAAGTTTGGACAACCATGAGGAAACAAAGAAACACCATGCAGGCAAAGGAGCAGGAAAAAAACCCACAAGACCAAATAAATGAGGAAGAAATAGGAAAAATGCCTGAAAAAGAATTCAGAGTAATGATAGTAAAAATGATACAAGATCTCGATAACAAAATAGAAAATGTACAAGAAACAGTTCATAAGAACTCAGGAAAACAAACAGCAATGGATAACAAAATAACTGAAATTAAAAATACTCTAGATGCTATAACCAGCAGAATGACTGAGGCAGAAGAATGAATAAGTGAGTTGGAAGACAGAATGGGGGAAATAAACACCACAGAGCAGGAAAAAGAAAAAAGAATAAAAAGAATAGAAGACAGTCTCAGAGACCTCAGTGATAACATTAAGCATACCAACATGCGAATTATAGGCATCCCAGAAGAAGAAGAAAACAAGAAAGGGTCTGAGAAAATATTTGAAGAGGTCAAAGTGGAAACCTTCCCCAACATGGAAAAGGAAATAATTAACCAAGTCCAAGAAGCACAGAGAGTCCTATACAGAATAAACCCAAGGAGAAATACACCAAGACACATACTAATCAAACTAACAACAATTAAACACAAAGAAAAAATATTAAAAGCAGCAAGAGAAAAGCAACAAATAACATATAAGGGAAAACCCATAAGGATAACAGCTGACCTCTCTACAGAAACTCTGCAGGCCAGAAGGGAATGGCAGGATATACTGAAAGTCCTGAAAGAGAGAAACCTACAGCCAAGAATACTCTACCCAGCAAGAATCTCATTCAGATTTGAGGGAGAAATCAAAAGCTTTCCAGACAAGCAAAAGTTAAGAGAATTCAGCACCACCAAGCCAGCCTTACAACAAGTGCTAAAGGAACTTCTCTAAGTAGGAAACACAAGAAAAGGAAAACACCTACAAATACAAACCCAAAACAATTAAGAAAATGGTCATTGGAACACACATGTCAATAATCACTTTAAATGTCAATGGATTAAATGCTCCAACCAAAAGACACAGACTGGCTGCATGGATACAAAAACAAGACCCTTCTATATGCTGCCTACAAGAAACCCACTTCGGACCAAGGGACACATATAGACTGAAAGTAAAGGGATGGAAAAAGCTATTCCATGCAAATGGAAGTCAAAAGAAAGCTGGAGTAGCAATACTCATATCAGACAAATTAGACTTGAAAGTAAAGACTCTTAAAAGAGACAAGGAAGGACACTCCATAATGATCAAGGGATCCATCCAAGAAGAACATATCACAATGGTAAATATCTATGCCCCCAACATAGGAGCACCTCAATACATAAGGCAAATGCTAACAGCTATAAAAAGGGTCATTGACAGTAACACAATAATAGTGGGAGACTTGAACACCCCACTTACATCAATGGACCGATCATCCAAACAGAAAATAAATAAAGACACACAAGCTTTAAATGACACATTAGACCATGTCAACTTAATTGATATTTATAGGACATTCCATCCAAAAACGACAGAATACACATTCTTCTCAAGTGCACACGAAATATTTTCCATGATAAATCACATCTTGGGTCACAAATCAAACCTCAGCAAATTCAAGAAAATTGAAATCATATCAAGCATCTTCTCAGACCACAAAGCCATGAGACTAGATATCAATTACAGGAAAAAAACTGCAAAAAGTACAAACTCATGGAGGCTAAACAATTCACTCTTAAACAACCAAGGAATCACCAAAGAAATCAAAGAGGAAATCAAAAAATATCTAGAAACAAATGACAACGAAAACACAACAACCCAAAACCTATGGGACACAGCAAAAGCAGTTCTAAGAGGGAAGTTTATAGCAATACAGTCCTACCTTAAGAAACAAGAAAATGATCGAATAAACAAACTAACCTTACACCTAAAACAACTAGAGAAAGAAGAACAAAGAAACCCCAAAGTGAGCAGAAGGAAAGAAATCACAAAGATCAGAGCAGAAATAAATGAAAAAGAAAGGAAAGAATCCATAAGAAAAATAAATAAAACTAAAAGCTGGTTCTTTGAGAAGATTAACAAAATTGATAAACCATTAGCCAGACTCACCAAGAAAAAAAGGGAGAAGATGCAAATCAACAGAATTAGAATTGAAAAAGGAGAAGTAACAACGGACATCACAGAAATACAAAAGATCATGAGAGACTACTACAAGCAACTATATGCCAATCAATTGGAGAACCTGGAAGAAATGGATAAATGCTTAGAAAAATACAATCTTCCAAGACTGAACCAGGAAGAAATAGAAACCATGAACAGACCAATCACAAGTACGGAAATTGAGGCAGTGATTAAAAATCTCCCAACACACAAAAGCCCAAGACCAGATGGGTTCACGGGCGAATTCTATCAAACATTTCGAGAAGAGCTAACACCTATCCTTCTCAAACTCTTCCAAAATATTGCAGAAGGAGGAACACTCCCAAACTCATTCTACGAGGCCACCATCACCCTGATACCAAAACCAGACAAAGATGTCACAAAAACAGAAAATTACAGACCAATATCACTGATGAATATAGATGCAAAAATCCTCAACAAAATACTAGCTAACAGAATCCAACAGCACATTAAAAAAATCATCCACCATGATCAAGTGGGGTTTATCCCCGTGATGCAAGGATTCTTCAATATACGCAAATCAATCAACGTGATACATCATATCAACAAATTGAAGGATAAAAACCATATGATCATCTCAATAGATGTAGAAAAAGCTTTTGACAAAGTTCAACATCCATTTATGATCAAAGCTCTCCAGAAAATGGGCATAGAAGGAAATTACCTCAACATAATAAAAGCCATATATGAGAAACCAAAAGCCAACATCGTTCTCAGTGGGGAAAAACTGGAAGAATTCCCTCTAAGAACAGGAACAAGACAAGGGTGTCCACTCTCACCATTATTATTCAACATAGTTTTGGAAGTTTTAGCCACAGCAATCAGAGAAGAAAAAGAAATTAAAGGAATCCAAATTGGAAAAGAAGAAGTAAAATTGTCCCTCTTTGCAGATGACATGATATTATATATAGAAAACCCTAAAGATTCTACCAGAAAACTGCTAGCACTAATTGATGAGTTTAGCAAAGTAACAGGATACAAAATTAATGCACAGAAATCTCTTGCATTCCTATACACTAACAATGGAAGAGCAGTAAGAGAAATTAAGGAAACTCTCCCATTTAGCATTGCAACCAAAAGAATAAAATACCTAGGAATAAACCTGCCTAAGGAGGCAAAAGATCTGTATGCAGAAAACTTTAAGACATTGATGAAAGAAATCAAAGACGACACAAACAGATGGAGGGACATACCATGTTCCTGGATTGGAAGAATAAACCTAGTGAAAATGACTGTACTACCCAAAGCAGTTTACAGATTCAATGCAATCCCGATCAAATTACCAATGGCATTTTTCACAGAACTAGAGCAAGAAATCTTACGATTTGTATGGAATCGCAAAAGACCCCGAATAGCCAAAGCAATCTTGAGAAGGAAAAATGGAGTTGGTGGAATCAGGCTTCCTGACTTCAAACTATACTACAAGGCCATAGTGATCAAGACAGTATGGTACTGGCACAAAAATAGAAAGGAAGATCAATGGAATAGAATAGAGAACTCAGAGGTAAGCCCAAGCACATATGGGCACCTTATCTTTGACAAAGGAGGCACGAATATACAATGGAAAAAAGACAGCCTCTTCAATAAGTGGTGCTGGGAAAATTGGATAGCAACATGTAAAAGAACGAAATTAGAACACTTCCTAACACCATACACAAAAATAAACTCCAAATGGATTAAAGACCTACATGTAAGGCCAGACACTATAAAACTCCTAGAGGAAAACTTAGGCAGAACACTCTATGACATACATCAAAGCAAGATCCTTTTTGACCCACCTCCTAGAATCATGGAAATAAAATCAAGAATAAACAAATGGGGCCTCATGAAACTTAAAAGCTTTTGCACAGCAAAAGAAACCATAAACAAGACTAAAAGGTAACCCTCAGAATGGGAAAAAATAGTTGCCTATGAAACAACAAAGGATTAACCTCCAAAATATACAAGCAGCTCATGCAGCTTAATACCAAAAAAGCAAATAACCCAATCCACAAATGGGCAGAAGACCTAAATAGACATTTCTCCAAAGAAAACATACAGATGGCCAACAAACACATGAAAAGATGCTCAACATCACTAATCATCAGAGAAATGCAAGTCAAAGCCACAATGAGGTATCACCTCACACCGATCAGAATGGCCATCATCACAAAATCTGGAAACAACAAATGTTGGAGAGGGTGTGGAGAAAAGGGAACTCTCCTGCACTGTTGGTGGGACTGTAAGTTGGTACAGCCACTATGGAAAACAATTTGGAGGTTCCTTCAAAAACTACAAATAGAACTACCATATGATCCAGTCATCCCACTACTGGGCATATACCCAAAGAAAACCATAATCCCAAGAGAAACATGTACCATAATGTTTATTGCAGCACTATTTACAATAGCCAGGACATGGAAGCCACCTAAATGCCCATCAACAAACGAATGGATAAAGAAGATGTGGCATATATATATACAATGGAATATTACTCAGCTATAAAAAGGAATGAGATGGAGCTATATATAAGGAGGTGGATAGACCTAGAGTCTGTCATACAGAGTGAAGTAAGTCAGAAAGAGAAAGACAAATATTGTATGCTAACTCACATATACAGAATCTAAAAACAGTACTGATGAACTCAGTGACAAGAACAAGGACGCAGGTGCAGAGAATGGACTGGAGAACTCGAGGTTTGGGAGGGGGCGGGGGTTGAAGGGGAAGCTGAGAGGAAGCGAGAGAGTAGCACAGACATATATATACTACCAACTGTAAAATAGATAGCCAGTGGGAAGTTGTTGTATAACAAAGGGAGTTCAACTCGAGGATGGAAGATGCCTTAGAGGACTGGGACGGGGAGGGTGGGGGGGTCTCGAGGGATGGTGGGGGGGGAGTCAAGGGAGGGAGGGAATACAGGGATATGTGTATAAAAATAGATGATTGAACTTGGTGTACCCCCCCCAAAAATAATAACTAAATAAATAAAATTTTAAAAAAAGTATAATAAGATAAATTAAAATAAAAGGGATAAAACACAGAGCAACAGAAGAGTATAGTACGACTGGAAATATAAAAAGAAAAATATATAATAGAAATGTATTAAAGATAAAGAAGAAAAAGAAGATGGGGAGAAAAGCTCAGCAGTACAGGAAAACTAGCTAGAAATAGAAATATATAGAAAGGATAAAAATAAAACATAGAAGTAAAAAATAGAATAAAAATATGTTATAAAATGTGAAGATCCCTCAAGACTAAAACCATAATTAAAAAAATTAAAAAGTCAGAACTGACAACAGAATGTATCAGATCAATAGAATTAATAATAATAATTCTGTTTCCTTGGGGTCTCAGCTGTAAGTGTCCTTCTACAAGCCTTGAGCCTCAGGCCACAGTTGCCTCCCCAAGACGCCCTCCTCTGACTTTGAGTTGGCCTCTGGACCTGCTGTGGGTCCTATGAGGTCCACTTAGACTCTGATCTGGCCCAATTCCTGTGTGTGCTTGCTCCCAAAGTCCACAGCTGCCAGAGCTAGACCTTTTTATTTGTGGGAACATTCATTGTCTACTCAGATATTTCAAAGACATAGAGTCAACCTAGCTGAACATGGGGATTTAGTCTGCAGCTTGTATATCTGATGGAAAGATTTTAGAAGCTCTTCCTTAGTCCCCCTGTCCCTGCTGTTCAGCTTTGGTTTTGTCCCTGCTCTGTGTGTGGTCTAACTGCCAGAGTCTTGTCCTGAGGCTGCCTTGGAGCTCTTTGGGTTTGCCTCAGTGAGGGTTTCCTTTAATTTTCATCTGCAGATACATGTGTGTTGGGAGAGAGAGGCTTTGATAGTGGCTCCTCTCCCTGCATGTGACTCAGCAGTAGCATCCTGCTTAGGTCACTGGAGCCTTGGGGTGATGCCAAATGTACAGGAATGCTGGCAGCCACAGGCATAGGAAATCTGGCCTTAGTGTGGTTCTTTACTTGTGCCTGGCACAAGGCACCTTAGGAGCATCCCTCAGGGGCTTTTTGTATTACTCTGTGACCAGAGGAGTTTCCTTTATTGTTCATCTGTAGGTGCAGGTGTGTGGGAAGAGAGACGGTACAATAGTGGCTCCTTCCCCTGCATGTGAGTCAGCAGTAGCGCCCTGCTTGGATCACTGGAGCCCTGGCGATGGCAGTAGTGCCTATTGCACAGGGAAGTCAGCGGGCTCAGGTATAAGTGGAATGTCTCCAGATATGGCCCGATTTGCCAACTTCTTCTAGCTCTCAGCAGCAGGCACACCAGGCCAGCCCCCTGGGGGCTTTTTCTATCCCTTGTTGACTGTGACAGCCAGGCCCAGAGGGGGCCTCCCTTTGTTCATCACAGGCACCAAAAGAGAGGCTACAACAGTGGCTCCTCCCCCTCCTTGTGACTCAGCAGTAGCACCCCACCACCATGGCAGTCCAGTTTTCCGTGGTAGATATTCGCCACTGTGGATTTCTTCCCTCCTGTCCCCTTAGTCCATCTCCCCACAGCCAACAATATTTCTCACCCCAAACCAGTTCTCTGGTTCCCTCATTTTATTTTCCAGACCCCCTGTACTGCTGTGAACCCACATCTCAGCCCAGGACATGCAGGGCCGTGGTATGGACCCTCTGTACGTTTCTGACACTTTCCTGTCTGCCACAGATTGCTGCTTCACCCTCTTTGGGCAGTCCCAAATGCTTCCCTTCTGACCCAATCAAGTTCCCCATTGGAGAGGGGATTTCCCCGTCAGATAAAGGGGGTTTCCCTGAATTTGGCAATCTCTCCTCTGTTTCAGCTCCTCCTGCCCCAGGGTGTAGGATGCATCCCTTTCCTTCTCTCTCCTCTTTCTCCTTTTTTTCCCCCCTTCTGTCCTACCCAGTTATGTTGGGGTATTTGCAGTCCTTTCTGGTGTCCAAGGTCTTCTGCTAGTGTTCAGCCAGTTTTCTGTGGGAATTATTGCATTTTTTAATGTGTTCCTGATGCATCTGTGGAGAGAGATGCACTCCACATTCTTCTACTTCACCGCCATCTTTTCTCCCCCTCATCTCTTTCTTTGACACCTCTACATTTGACTCTGTGTTAGATATGGTCTTATCTTTTGCTTTCGAAGTATGGTTATCATATAGATGATTTAATTTAGCTTATAGACACTTCAATTTAGCTTCTCCTGACCCAACTAACATGGTGTGGTTGGCCACCTCTGAGATAGCCTCCAGTGATCTCCACCCCAAAGTATCTACACGCTTGTGTAATTTCCTCCCCTTGAGTGTGAACTTTTCAGCCTACTTCTAAGGAATAGTATACAGGACTGATGTGATGGCATTTCTGAGTTAGGTTATAAAAGGAGTATATGGCTTGTTTTGGGTACTGTATTTCATACTGTCTCTTGAATATCTTGCTATGGGGTGAACCAGCTGCTATGACATAAGGCAGTGCTATGGAAAGGTGCACGTGGCAAAAAGCTGATGCCTATGAGGAGCCATATGAGAATTTGGAAGAGTATCCTCTTCTAGTTGAGACTTGAGATGACTGCAGCTGATATCTTTGATTGTAGCCATGTGAGAAATCATGAGCCAGAATCACCCAGCTAAGCTGCTCCCAGATTCATAACCCACAAAAACTGTGAGATAGTAAAGTTTGTTTTTCTCATCCACAAGTCTTGGAGTGATCTAATATCCTTAACTTGCTGGCAGGGAAATAAGACGAAGTCATGTAGATTATATTTGAGACAAAGGAATGAGAATGTAGTGATTGAGAGATTATAAGCTATTTTATTTATGGAAGAATTAAAATCGTACATTAACAAAACCTTATCTGAAAAAGAAATAACACCAGAACTCTTTTGAATGTGATTATCACCTAAACCACCAGAGATACTAATCCTGCTGAATTCCTTCATAGTTATGTAAATCAAAGGCTAACAGATTGGCTGAAATCTGGATGCAAGTCATTGGATAGTTTCTTCTGGAAAGACTTAGATGACTCAATAAGACCCTTTAATATAGAAACTGAAATGAAACCTAACATTTGGAGAAAGAGTACTCTGTCATTCCTATAGCCAAGGCCCCCAGTGAAAAGGAAACAGAGGGTCATGACAATAACCTAGTGAATCTGGCCCCAGAGCTCCCTTAAGCTTATCTCTTGCTTGACTTTGGAGAGTGGACTGGGCATGATTTGGAGACCAGGACTTGTTTGACAATGGATAGATGCAAAAAACTCAGACCATCCTTTGATCTTGAGCCATTAGTAACAAAGGTTCTCTTGGCCTTTCATGTCTGACAAATGCTCAGGTATTACTGAGTGACATGAATGGGTAAAGGATTTTCTTGCGTCTGAGATGGGAAGTGCCTGGCCAACACCCTCTTCTCTGGTTGTATGAGATAGGGATCCAACAGGGAAGAGATGGGTGGGGGACAAAGACACCAGCTCAGGAGGTGGTCATTTAGGGCTTCATGCTACAAGTGGTTTTAGAGATGAAACAAGTCTCTCCAGCACGCAGCAGCAGCAGGTCACAGTCCTAGGACCTGGCTGGTTTTGTCAATCTGGCAGTTCAAGGTCAGTGCAAAGGACATCCCCAATACCTGAGGAAAAAGTTGGGAAATTGTGAGGTCTTTACAGGTAGAAATATCTCATCCACAGTCCCTGGAATCAGTCCCAGAGAAAACAAAGTGTTCATCACACTGAGACTACCCTTCCTGCTAACACTTCTAATTCCTTCTCAGGAGTTTTCTCCTTTAGCTTTAGAATGGCAGTGGGGAGACAGTGGGGGTGATGATGGCAAGACAGTAGAAGTGTTTGGGACATCTTTTATCTCCTTAAGGAATCACAGAAGATCCTGGTATAATCAAGTTCTGCACAAGTCAACATTTTGTGCAATGAATGATCTCTACCCATGCCTTAGGCCTCCTTGGTTTCCAAGCAGAGAAAAATTCTCTCTGAGCTTCTTGGTTAGGTCTTAGCTAATCTATGTTTCACTCAAGACAGTTGGGTATAAAAATGGTAGAAATATCACATAATAAAAAAGAACAAAAAACTACCTGCCATTCACTCCTGACTTGTCAAACTAAGTAGGGAAACAATGAGGAAATTGATTACAGTTTCATCACCAACTCCTGCTTAGCATACAAGGCCAATTTTTCAAACGGAATGTTTAATTCATTACAGGCTTTTCCAGACCAGCTGAGTGAGGGACCAAAATAATGTTCTGCTTGGTGGCTTTTAATTTGACTATGAGACACTCATTTCTTTTAGGGATAAATTGACCAGATAGATCTTACAGCATATTTTCTGTATGTCTTAAACTAGTAATAACATCATTTTATACTTGACTGGGGGAGCTCATAATTATTAAGCACATACTATGTATCTGGTACTGTTCTAAAAATTACATGACTTAACTCACTTAATCCTCAAAGTAGTCCTCTGATTAAGCTCTTACCTGGATCACACATACACAGATAGTGATGATTCCAATATACAGGAAATTGGAGTGAAACCACAGTTTTGCTTTTACATAGCAACCCTAGAAAAAAATTACAGGTACAAATGACACTATTATATTACTCAGCTTTATCAGGAGGCTTATTTGGAAAGACAGATGGTATTCTGCCTTATGCCAAGAGACTTAGGCCAGGCATTATATTTTTATTTTTTATAGGGATGAAGAAATGGGCATAAAGTAGAAAGTATTAAATTAGAGACTTTTCTGGTATTGTTATCATTAAAGTGGCATCTAAAGTAGAAGTCTTAGATCTTTACGCACTGAGCTAAACTAGCTCCCAAGAGGCAGGTCAGCAACATATGTCCTTGTATTTTTTGAACATTCACTACTGACTCAAGGTCGACAAATGGGAATATAGGCTATGCAATCCTAGGACTGGTTGCATTTCAGCTTATGCTTTGAAAGCCAGTAAACATATCATAGCCCTACCAAACTGCAGGACTGTTGCTAGTTGGTGGGTATTCCAGTATTTCTTCACAGATCCCCCAAATTCCAGAGATTTTCAAGTGGGTAACATGAGGTAACAGGACCTTAGGGACTTGGTCTAGTGAAGATGATTTAGGCTTCTTCTCTGGCTCTAGTCACAAGTTCCATCAACTCTCTCTCCTCCAACCCCTCACTCTTTCACTTGTGATTAATTCTGCTAAGGGGTTGGAGGCTGCCATCTCCAGGGAAGGAGAGCCGGGAAACAGAGGGAGAAGCTTTTCTGTTTCAGCCTTAAAAATTTCACCCTCAACCATAAGAAGACCTAATTCTCACTTAAGAAAAATCCAGACACAGTCTTCTGCCACTATCACACAAACTTTTTCCCTCTAATGTAATAGTTTAGAGTAGCAATGGCATCTCTAGTCTAGATGAACTTGTTCTTTTTTTGTTCATTTTCCTTTTTTGTCTTTTTTGTTTTTCTTTGCTGTTTTTCTTATTGTCTAGTTATGTTTCCCTGGTCTCTCTTTTGTTTAAGGTTTCCTGTTTCTGGCTAGGAGGACTAAGTCCTATATGACTGGAGTTTCTAAGGTAATTAAAAGTTTAATCAAAGTGGCCAATAGCAGAAAAATTTCTAAAAATAAATTACCTTAACTTGTGGGTCTGTAGGGCAAGATGCTGGTGCGGAGCTCTGCCAATCACTCGTGCCATTTACACCACAACATTGCAGCTGAAAGCCAAACCCAAAATAAGTGATGGTTAGTAAGGTAACAGAAAGAAAATCATGGGCCTTGGAGAAACAGTGGGCCGTTCAGATCTGACTCTGTAGCAGGAAGTGCAGAATTGGCCTGACTACTATGGCTCCTAAGACCTAAGTACTTTCAAACTTGTGATATCACTTCATTCACATAAAACTTCTTGAAGTAGAGAGGGTATATTTAATTTATTCACATTTTACAGGTCAAAAATTAGGCACACAGGGGACTTTATAATGGAGGGATCAGGCTGACCACACCTAGACCCATTGTATGGCTATTAGCACAGCTGATATCATCTTGGGCCCTTACAGTTTCTCCTGTTCTACCGCTGACCCTACCCAGGATTGTACATGTAGTAAATCACTTCTGTGTCATCAAGAGCTTTGTAATTAATAGACATTGTGGCCTCTATGCTATGTTAGTCTCCAAACAATGATGATAACTCTGCTGACGTACTCCTGGTGCCCACGAGACTAGTTACCATTCATCTTGACTTAGGAATGTATGTCTTGTTTTCCACCTACTTCCATACCCTAAGTTAACTATAAAATTGTCCCAATGGACTCTTGGCAGTGTGGAGTGTAGCTGAGAATGCTTCCAGACCCAGATACTATCCTGTAAGTTACCCTATAATAAACTGATTCAGTGGTTATATGGAGCTGCCTGCCTCATTTTTTGGTCTCAAGATGCCTTCTCATTTCACTGGACACTTTTCATTCCCTCCATCCTTGGACAATTGGCAAGCCAGGCAGGAGACTGAAAATAATGCAGGAATGGGTGAAGGGGCCAAGCAGGGAAAAGCTTGTTGTCAGTGGGGGATATCCCAGGCTAGCCAGCCTTTTCCATGTGGGGTGATCTGGCTACATTTATGGAACACTTCAGGCTGATGCAAGAGTACAGGGATACCTGAAAACACCAAAGGGCTTACTAGATATATTAACCAAAGAGGCATCAAAGCAAAAGTGGAGGAAAAAAACTGAGCAAGCTATCATAGCTGTTGCATGGCCTTTGTTATGCACACTAAAGATTATCACAGAAAAGGAATTACAGTTCAGCTGGGAAGTAGAGAAGACTAAAGAGGTGCTGGCACTAGAGAGGATGTCTGGATGGCATGTTCTGCAACTTAGGACATTGTCAAAGAAAATACAACAGGAACAACACATTGAAGTGATGGAATGTAAAATGGCTAAATGTAGGGCCATAGGCTGCCCCATTCAAAGGTGAGGACTATTATTTCACAGGAGACCTGGGACCCCATGAGGTGGAATACTTGGGCTAATGACTCATCAGAAGATGAGGACATAATTATAGAGGAGGAAGAGGACCTGCAGGCACAGCCTCTGATCCAAACTAAAACAAAGGCCGTTAGAGAACCAAGAGGTAATAGGAAATCCCCACAAGCCAAAAAACAACTGTATGGGAATTTTCCTCCCTGTATTAGTAGAATTAACCTGCAGATTTAAACAAAAAAGCAGGGATGGATTGCAGCTTAGGTGCCCCATTTGTGAGATACTGGGGGCAATGGCATTATGTTAAATGGGTCAAAAAAATGTCTAAGATTGCTTCAGTTACAGCATCACCCGCCTTCTGGTATGTATGTGGCTGGGATCGGAGAAAATCGAGGGCACCCAGCCAACTTGATTGAATGGATACGTGCAGGTATATCTCCAACTACTAGGGATTAGGGGTGGGGTCAAGGTTGCTCCTTGGTGTGGGCATAGGGGGCCACTGGAGGCCCCAGGCTGAACAGACTATTTATTGGTCTTGCACCAATAAACAGATTATTCTGGCTTTGGTAGATACAGGTACCAAATGCAACGTGATTTATGGGAATCCATCCAAGTTCCAAGGGGAAATACCAACCATTGATAGGTACAGAGGCCAAACATTGAAGGCAAAACAAGTAAAGTTGTATTTACAAACTGGAAGATTGCCTCCCAGTCCCTGTCTGGTTTATTTTCAAGACCTAGACCTCCAACCACCATGGGCGAGTTCCACTTGTGGATCAGAGCGTTCAAGCCTGTAATGGTGGGTCATGCTAAATGGGACCCTTTAAAGTTGCCTATACCCTGGATAGTGGAGGCAATAAAACAATATCACCTACCTGGGGGACAAGAAGAAATAACAGCTACTGTCAAGGAATGAGAGAAAGTGGTGGTTATAAGACCAGCACAAAACCTGTTCAGTAGCCCCATGTGGCTGGTGAAAGATACAAATGGCACCTGGCACATGACAGTAAACTATAGACAATTAATCAAGGTAACACCTCCTATCTATGCAGCAGTTCTAAACAGAACTCTTGGATATGATCACCTCTTCTCTCAAGACATAGCCTCTTCTCTCAAGACTGTGTCTTAGATTTGTCTAATGCCTTTTTTAGCATATCCTTAGATAAGTGGTCCCAGGACCAGTGCACCTTCATGTGGGAAGGGGGAGAATGGACTTTTACCATCTTACCCCAACATCATATTCATAGTCTTACCCCAACATCATGTTCATAGTCCTACTAAAACCCACCAGGGATGGTGACCTTGGACTTGAAGAAATGGGCTCTGCCTCCCTGAGTAGTTCTCTATCTTTACATTGATGGTATCATGTTAACCTGTGATGACTTGTTTTCTCTTTCCCAAGCCTCTTGTGTTTCTTCAGGAACATTTAAGCATGAATATGGGAGTTAAACACCAACAAGGTACAAGGGCCAGAAGTCAGTAAAGTTCTTGGGAGTTATCTTGTCTGGTAAGACTGAAGTGATGCCTGAGGCTACTATTGAGAAAATACAGATAAATCCATGCCCACAATATACAAGAACCACGATCCTTTATAGGTCTGCTAGGGTACTGGTGGCCTTTTATTCCCCACTTTGCCCAGATATTAAGGCCCCTATATGCTTTAGTGAAAAATGGAAATATCTGGGACTGGAATACCCCACAAGAGGCTTTCTTTTCCTTTTCCTTTTCCTTTTCTTTTTCTCTTCTTTCTTTCTTTCTCTCCTTTTTTTCCCTACACCACGAGGCTTGTGGGATCTTAGTTCCCTGACCAGAGATCAAATCCACATCCTTGGCAATGAAAGCAGGAAGTCATATCCACTGGATGGCTGGGGAATTCCCCAATAAGAGGCTTTTGAAAAGACCAAGTCAATTGTCAAATAAGTCCAAGAACTGGGGGTGTTAATGCCAGACGCAAGTTGTGAATTAGATGTAAGTATATATCAAGGAGGGTTTGTATAGGGACTATGGTAGCAACAAAATGGGAAACGAATTCCACTAGGATTTTGATCTCAATTATGGAAAGGGGCAAAGAATCATTACTGACCTATAGAAAAACGATTGTTAGCAGTTTATCTAGCTTTACAACAAACTGAAGGACTGACAACTGATTTATCCATCAGTGTATGGACATCCCTGTCTGTCTGAGGATGGATTAAGGGCAGGTTTTTAAAGCCTAAGAGTGCCTGTGCACAATCAATACCTTACAAAAGTGGCATGTATACCTTCAACAGAGAAGCAGCCATAATACTGGTCCCCTCTCTCAGGAGCTGCATGCTTTATTATGGCCAGTGAACTATACTGACCCACCAGAGAGCCCAGTTACATCACCTGTTGCACCCAATCTACCACAAGTACAGGAAGGTGCCAGGGATGCCCCCTGTGGATAGATGGTATTCTGATGGCAGCTGTAGGGGCAATCCACTTTGGTGGTACTCACAGCTGTTCTTTTAGATTCAGATGTCATCTGGTTCAAGGAAAGGACTAGACAAAATAGTCAGTGGGCACAACTCAGAGCAGCTTAGATGCTGATTACTCACCAGCCCATGCCCTTCAACCTTGCCACAGACAGTTGGGCAGTATGGAAATGCTTGACAATGTGGATGTCTCAATGGCATCAAGATAATTGGAAAATATTAAATGAACCACATTTTTGAGAGAGGGCTGAGTTATGGGCTGATGTTTGAACTGCTTCCATGCAACCTGGTGCCAATGTGACCATGTGGCATGTTTCAGCTCACTCACCCTCAACTCTGCTGGGTATTCACGAAGCAGATGCACTAGCTAGGGCAAAAGCCTTATGTCTGCAAGAATAACAGATCCAATGCAACAGAATGACTCCACTGAAAATCGAGACATAAAGTCCCCCAAACAACTTGGGAAATAGTAAAAAGGCTCCTCCAAGCCACAGATAAGGACTGCCTTCAGTGTCATTTGACACACCGCCCCCGTGACACCCTCCAGGTCACATCAGATGCTCTGACCGTTTGGCTACCAGTTGGCCGAGTAACTCACAAGATACTAAATTCTAAATGGACAGAAAAGAAGAAACTTCCTACAGAGCACGTGGCTCTATAGTTCCCAAACAGGAGATCTAGATACATGAAGACTCTCTGTGGCCTCATCTGCCCTATGAGTGGAAGGGCCCAATGCACCTTGAGGTTTCTTTCCCTCTGGGCTTGTATATACACCCCTTTACTGGAAGTTCCCCATAATCTTCCTGCTATTAAGTCCAGGTGGCGGGCCTGTGGTAGTATGCCATGGTGGGAATGATCGACATTTATTTTCCTTCCCTCAAATCTAGGTGAAAGTGCTAAACTAGAAATCCAGGAGTTAACACAGTTATTGCATCAGCTTTGAGTAACTCCCACCAGAGTATCTCTCTGTTAAGCAAGGAAACCACTCGAATGAGAAAAGCGGTGCTGCAAAACCATGTGGCTTTACACATGTTGCTTGCTGTGCATGGAGGGACAAGTGCCTTAATTAGGGTGTTGTACATATACACCGTCATATGACTCCAATATAACTGATTTATATTGGAGTAAAATCCCAGTAAAACAGTCATTAATCAAATAGATGATATTTTCTTTGCTAATGCCTTTACCTGCTGGCTTACTTATCTCCCGGGTAAATGGGGAATCGTAGTTCTTAGGATTCTTTTATGTTTAGTAGGAATCCTTTGTTCTTGCTGCTCTTTATACTGTCGCTGTGGTCTAGAGGTGTAAGCCACCTCCCGATATCTGGCCCTAGCGTCTATGCTGAATAAGGGTCTGATGATGAATAAGACTGTACAGACCATCAAGATGTTGGAGGTGGAACATATGGCTGTTTGCATAACTGACATCGTCCTGGGCCCTTACAGTTTCTCCTGTCCTTCCATTGACCCTATCTAGGACTGTACTGTGTAGTGAATCAGTTCTCTGTCACCAAGGGCATTGTAATAATAGATATTGTTTAATAATGTTTAGGACCAGATGGTCTCTATGTTGTTAGTCCCCAAATAATGATGAAAACCTTCAGTGACGTATTCTCCGCACCCATAAGATTAGGTATCCATTCATGAATCTTGACTTAGGAATGTACATCCTATTTCCAAGCACCTATCCCCATACCCTAGGTTACCTGTAAGACTGTCCCAATGGGACTTCCCTAATGGCGTAGCAGTTAAGAATCCACCTGCCAACGCAGGGGACACGGGTTTGATCCCTCGTCCGGGAAGATCCCACACGCCACAGAGCAACTAAGCCCATGTGCCACAACTACCGAGACTGCTCTCTAGAGCCTGCAAGTCACAACCATTGAGCCCATGTGCCACAACTAATGAAGCCCTCATTCTGAGAGCCCATGCTTCACAACAAGAGAAGCCACCACACTGAGAAGCCCACACACTGCAACGAAGAGTAGTCCCCACTCACTGCAACTAGAGAAAGCCCACAAGCACAATGAAGACCCAACGCAGCCAATAAATAAATTAATTAAAAAAAAAAAAAGACTGTCCCAGTGGCCCTTGGCAGTGTGGAGTGCATCTGTGAATGCCTCCAAATCATCTGCCCGCTCCCAATCCCTCTGTAAATTACCCTGTAATAAGCTGATCCATTGATTATACCGAGCTGCATGTCTCATTTTTTGGTCTCAAGACGCCTTCTCAGTTTATTGAGCATTTTTCATTCCCTCTGTCCTCCAATACCCACCAATCAGACTTAAGATCACAAAAAAAAAAAAAGGACATCACGTTCTGTGCCTGCTTACGTGATACCATAGGAAATATCAACTATATTAGTCTCACCACAAATGGAAACTTTATCAAGCCTTCAGATTCACGAGTATGGAAGATAGAGACTCCTTGCTGCTAAAATACCTTGAAAAGCAACTAGCTGAATCCAGAAATTGGGGAATTCTATAAGACAAACAACCTAATTTCTTTCCACAAGAAAATAGCATGAACAGAGAGGGATACTATCACAGATTAAAAGAGATTTAGAGACATATTATCCAAGTATAGTATGTGGACCTCGTTTGGATCTTGGTTGGAAGAAACCAATTAAAATTAACTTTTTTAGGTAACTGATTATAGACATTTATTAACTATATTAAAAAATATTGTAAAATTTTAGGTGTGTTAAAAAGACTATTTTACAAGAAGATTAAACAACACACTTCTAAATAACACATGATGAGAGAAGAAATCTCAAGAGAAATTTTAAAATATTTGAAAATGTATATAAAAATGAAAACACACAAGTTATGAAAACACAACTTATAAAAATATGTGGGATGCAGCAAAAGCAGTGCTTAGAGGGAAATTTATACACAATAAAAATATTAGAAAAGAAGAAAGATTGAAAAATCAATAATCTCAGTGTATATCTTAGAAAACTAGAAAAAGAAGAGCAAATTAAGTTCATAGTAAGAAGAAAAATAAATGAGAATTAAAGCAGAAATCAATGAAATTAAAAACAGGAAACCAATAGAGAAAATCATCAAAATTAAAAGATGGCCTGGAGATTGATCAGGATGGTGGAGTATGAGGACATGGAGCTCACCTCAAAAATACATCTATATGTAGAAAAATTCTCACTGAAAACTAACTAAAAACTGGCAGAAGGACTCCTGTACGAAGGCTGTAAGAAAGATACACATGTTATCAGGTAGGAAGGAAGAAAAGCAATTAGGTGGGGACCTGTGCCCCTGGGAGGGGACTCAGTAAAAGGGAGAATGCATGGGTGGGACACCCACCCTGGGGAGTGAGGGGAGAGAACAACAAATTTGGAGCCCCAGTCCTGGAGTCCCATGCTGGGGAAACAAGGTCCCTTGGCTGATTGGAGGACTGCTTGGATTAACAGGAGGGCTGTGGAAGCCTGGACTTCACTCTTGAGGAGCGCATGTATGCTGGCTTGCCTCCAAGGCAGGGTGGAGAGAAGTCTGCTTTAGCAGTTGCCAGATTTCTTGACACCACCTATGTGCATGCCCCAACCCATGCTGAGCAAATACTCTGGCCTCGCTCATTCCATGTCACGGTACAGCACTGGATCTGGGGTGGCCATGACCAAAAAGAAGATGCAAACCATAGGACAGAGAGATCACCCAGTATCAGGGTGGAGCCTGGGTGGGGCAGCAGCTGCCATTGTTGGTGTTTACTCAAGCAGCACATCAGAAACATCCTAGATCTCTGATGGAGGCTGCTCCACCACAGCTTACCCCTGGACACACATGCTGAGAGTCCTTGTGGACCCCACCTGCCCTGAGGTGTGGCTCCACAACAGGACAGGGGAGGCAGAGGCTGGGGGCAATGACTGGCTGTGAGGGAAAAGGGATTTGCACCCAAGGCTACTTCTGAGCATAATGAGGGAAACAATTGTAGGTGTCTGCAAGGCAGCACATCAAAGACAGCTCAGATGTCCATCTTTAGCTGACATGAGCTGAGAGCCCACACCAGTCCCACTTGCTTTAGCACTCCGCCATTCAGGGTCAAGAGTCCCAGTGCAGAGAGAGGGGAAAACACATCCTTAAAGGGAACAGAGCTAGTTCAGGCCTGACTCTCAGGGCTTTGGCTCCAGCAGCTTGGATCAGACTCTGCCCCGATAGGAAAGTGATGACCACTGAGCAAAGGAGAAGTTCCACCTTAAATCTGGATCCAGATCTAGGCCCCCCATCTCTAGTCCTACTCCCTACCAAGGTGATAGCTGTGGCACAACCTGAGGAAAGAGGTGACTTGCATCCACATCAAATCCAGCTTTCCCACTAAAGGCATTGGGCATGCATAGTCTACAGGGACAGTCCAACATAACAATACCCCTTCAAGACTGCAATAGGTAACTCTTTCACCTAAATTCATAGAAGCAGAGAAAGTTAAGCAAAATGAAAAGGCAGAGGACCTGCTCTTAATTGAAAGAGCAAAAGAAAACCCCTGAATAAATAAATAATGCAACAGAAATAATTCACCAGAGAAAGAATTCAAAAATTGGTAATAAAAATGTTAATTGAATTAGGGAAAGGAAGAGATATGCACAATGAAAACTTCAGAGAGGAACACGGAAATGTAAAAAATAAAGAAAGAGTATACAGATTAGGAAGGAAGACATAAAACTGTTTTTGCAGATGATTGAACTTGGTGTACCCCCCCAAAAAAATAAATAAATAAATAAAATTTTTTAAAAAAACTGTTTTTGTTCACAGGTGACGTGATCATCTATGAAGAGAATCTGAAAGAATTGACAAAAAAAAAAAAAATCCTGGAACTAACAAGCAATTATAGCAAGGTTGCAGAATATAAGGTTAATATACAAAAGTCAATTGCTTTCCTATACTACAACAATGAATAAGTGGAATTTGAAATTAAAAACAATTCCATTTACATTAGAATCCCCCAAAATGAAATACTTAGGTATAAATCTAACAAAATATTTATAAGATCTGTGTAAGGAAAACTATAAAACTCTGATGAACAAAATCAAAGAACCAAGTAAATGGGGAGATATGCCATGTTCATGGGTAGGAAGACTCAATGTTAAGGCATCAGTTCTTCCCAACCTTATCTATAGAAATTCAATGCTACCCCAATCAAAATTCCAAGTGATTCTAAAGTTTATACAGAAGGCAAAAGACCCAGAATAGTCAACACAATATTGAAGGAAAAGAACAAAGTTGGAGGACTGATGCTATGAACTTCAAGACTTGCTATAGGGACCTCCCTGGTGGCGCAGTGGTTAAAAACCCACCTCCGACGCAGGAGACACTAGTTCAATCCCTGCTCTAGGAAGATCCCACATATCGAGGGGTAACTAAGCCTGTGTGCCACAACTATTGAGCCTATGTGCCACAACTACTGAAGCCCACGCACCTAGAGCCCGTGCTCCACAACAGGAGGAGCCACTTCACTGATGAACCCACGCACCACAATGAAGAGTAGCCCCCACTCGCTGCAACTAGAGAAAGCCCGTGTGCAGCAACAAATACCCAATGCAGCCAATAAATAAATAAATAAATAAATGTATTTTTTGAAAAAAGATGCTACAGTAATCAAGAAAGTCTACAGTATTGGTGAAAGCATACACAAATAGATTTAGAGAGCCCAGAAACAGGCCAGCATAAATATAGTCAACTGATCTTTGACAAAGGGACAAAGACAATACAATGGAAAAAAAATAGTCTGTTTAACAAATGGTGCTGAAACAACTAGACATTCACAGGCAAAAAAGAAAAAGAATCTGGAGAGAGACCTTATACCCTTCACAAAAATTAACTCAAAATAGATCATAGACCTTGGACTTCCTAGGTGGCGCAGTGGTTAAGAATCTGCCTGCCAGTGCAGGGGACACAGGTTTGATCCCTGCTCCAGGAAGATCCCACATGCCGTGGATCAACTAAGCCCATGCACCACAACTATTGAGCCTGTGTACTGCAACTACTGAAGCCTGCGCGCCTAGACCCTATGCTCCACAACGAGAAGCCACCACAATGAGAAGCCCACACACCACAATGAAGAGTAGCCCCTGCTTGCTGCAACTAGAGAAAGCCCATGTGCAGCATCAAAGATCCAAATGCAGCCAAAATAAATAGATAAATAAATAAATAAATTTAAAAAATAGATCATAGACCTAAAGGTAAAACACAAAGCTGTAAAAACCCTAAAAGATAATATGGAAGAAAATCTTCATGACATTGGTTATAATGATACCTTTTTAAAAAAAATACCAAAAGCATGACCCATGAAAGAAATAATTGATAAATTGCTCTGCAAAAGACTATATTAGGAGAATTTGAAGACAAGCCACAGACTGGCAGAAAATATTTGCAAAAAGACACATCTGATAAAGGACTGTTACCTAAAATACACAAAAACAAACCTCTTAAAATTCAACAATAGGGGCTTCCTAGGTGGCGCAGTGGTTAAGAATCCACCTGCCAATGCAGGGGACATGGGTTTGATCCCTGCTCCAGGAAGATCCCACATGCCACGGAGCAACTTAGCCCATGTGTCACAACTATTGAGCCTATGTGCCACAACTACTGAAGCCCACGTGCCTAGAGCCCATGCTCTGCAACAAGAGAAGCCATGGCAATGGGGAGCCCGCATACCACAACAAAGAGTAGCACCCCACTCACTGCAACTCTAGAGAAAGCCCGCATGCAGCAATGAAGACCCAACACAGCCAATAAATAAATTAATAAATTAATTAGTTAAAAAAATTCAACAGTAAGAAAACAACCAACCTGATTTTAAAAATGAACCAATCATCTTAACAGACACCTCACCAAAGAAGATGTACAGATGGCAAATAAACTTACGAAAATCCACATCATATGTCATCAAAGAAATGAAAATTAAAACAAGGAGCTACCAGTACACAACTATGAGGATGATCAAAATCTGGAAAACTGACACTAAATACTAGTGAGGATGTGGAGCACCAGGAACTTTCATAAGTTACTGGTGGAAATAAGAAATGGTACAGATGGTTTGGAAGGCCTTTTGGAGGTTTCTCACAAATTATATATACTGTTACCAAATGATCCAACAATTACATTCCTTGGTATTTATCCAAAGGAGTTGAAATCTTCTCATGGATGATTGTAGCAGCTTTATTCATAATTGCCAAAATTTGGAAGCAACTGGGATGTCCTTCAATAAATGAATGAATAAATGAACTGGGGTGTATCCAGACAATGGAATATTATTAATACTAAAAAGAAATGAGATATCAAGTGATGAAAAGACATGGAGGAATCTTAAATGCATATTAGTAAGCGGAAGAAGCCAACTTGAAAAGATTATATACAGTATGACTTCAACTATATGACATTCTGGAAAAGGCAAACTATGGAGACAATAAAAAGGTCAGTGGTTTCCAAGGATGGGGGTAGGAGGAGGGATAAATAGGCAGAGCACAGAGGATTTTAAGGGTAGGGAAACTACACTGTATGATATTAAAATGATGCATATATGTCATTATAAATTTGTTCAAATCCATACAATGTGCAACACCAGGAATGAACCCTAACGTACATTGGGTTCATTGGGTGATAATTATGTGTCAATGTAGGCTCATCCTTCATTAAAAAAATGTACCATTCTGGTGAGTGATGTTGATAATAGGGGAGACTATGCATGTGTGGGCGTATATGGGAAATCTCTGTACCTCCCTCTCAGTTCTGTTGTAAACCTGACTGCTCTAAGGAAAATAAAGTGTTTTTTTACTGGTGGTACAGTAATAAGATTGGGGGTATGATAATAGAATGCAATTAAATTACATGGAAACATATAATAAGAAAAAAAAAGTGTTTTTTAAAAAAGTTATTAATCTTTACATTTAATTTTGAAATGATATAGTATCTATTATTTGCTTTAATAAATATTAGCAAAAAATGCATAGAGGATTAGCTAAAACAACATTGGCAAAATGTTGACTGCTGAAGCTGGGTAATATGTACCCAGAGATTCATTTTGCTATTATTCTCTTTTCTTTTGTATAAGTCTAGAAATTCTATAATAAAAAGGCTTCTAAAATGGATTTAAAAAGAAAAAATAAAAATAAAGAATTGGGTATCCAGAGAGGTAAAGAGACTTTCCCAAGGCCACCCAATCCTGATCTCTGGGCTTTAATCCCTGTGCTATTTCTTTTACCCCACACTGAGCAGGTATGGCAGGGCCACAGGTGGCTCCATGAGGTCATAATGGTATTGTCTGAGACACAAACTATGCCAGTGTCACACTGGCTCCCTGACCCCAACACACCACAGCAGGAGTGCCAAGTTAATATATATGCTTCTGGGTGGGGAAGGCCAGGAGGAATGAGGTGCCAGTGAGCTAGGTAACAAGAATGATTTGGGATACTCGGGACTTCAAAAGAGACTTTTTGTATTATACAATGGCTGTTTTCAGAAAAATTTTGGAAAATACATAAACTAATCCAGTATGACATGTTTGGGTCTTTCTTACATCTTAGTAGGTCTTAAACAATGAGCCTGAGTGGATGAAGGCTAAAAGAGAGAGTGTAGACAACTTTGTACAAATCAGACTGATTCCTGTGCTCTTCTGTTTGTGACAGCCAAGCATTATTTCTGAAACTTTCATGAAAGGAAGATCGATCTAGTCCCCAGGGACTCAGTTTGAAAAATTACTTCCAGGTTGAGCTAAGCAGGATTCCACTCGTACTCACAAATGACTGGATGGAATCCCACGCCGCCTTGGTGCTGTTGTCTGAGTGATATCGATGAATGCTGTCGGTCAGACCCTCAGCCACATAGCTATTCAGCTGGGTGGGGCACATTCCAGTAGAGGAGACATTGTAAAAAGCAGGTGAGTTCAAGGAACAAGGAATTTCTAATGTAAGCTAATAAAATGGTTCCATTTGCTCCTCCCTTCCAAATGGTCTCCTCAGAACTAAAGTGAAGGGAGGGAGCTTATATATAGGAAGAAATGCCAAGGATGAGATGGTATTGAGGGAAGAAGTACACAGTGGTCTCTTGTCCTTCCAGAACTCTGGTTTTACAAAGGAGGAAAAGGGACCATCAAAGCGTGTGTTCTCTTAGGCACTGAGACAGATATTTTGTACTGCCAAACACATGGAGAAAAGTAAATAGGTAAATAGGAGGAAGATAAACTTGTTCATTACTGTTCTTACCATTCATCCTTCAAAACACCACTCAAATGCAATCTCCTTCATGATTTTTTTTTCTCTCCCCAATTACAATTAATCTTTTCCACTTTGATTCTAACTCTATTATAGGATTTTTTTTTGTGCCAACTTCTCCACTGCACACTTTCCTCTCTTAGCAATACAGCGAGTTGTGTTCTCTATAACTTACCTTCTGTTCGTACAGGAAGAGCAGGATGGCCAAGGTCACCTCAGCAAGGAGGATAATCAGCAGCAGGACAAAGAACTGGGGCAAAGCAGAGAGATGCTCACAGCGCTGATCCCAGTTCCCCACTTCTACACCACCCTGGGAACATCTAGGCATGTCTCTGCACACGTGCAGGAGGTTCTTTTCCTGCCGGCTCCAGCCTCCACAAGCCTTCTCTTGTTTTGTGAGGGATATTTGTTCTTTTCCTACAACTAAACTCCAAGGCTCTAGAGGGCAGACCAGCTGTCTTCTAACTTTGTTCTCTTCTTCCCGTTGTGCCTATGGAGCTCCCTGTGCATAATGAATACACAACACCCTTTGTTGAATCGGTGAAGCTGTTTTGGCATCAGCCTATTGAAACAAGTGAGCAAAAACTAGTAAACTAAACCATGTTTCTTTAGAGTTTGGGGCCTGGTCCTTTCCGTAAGCACAGGGATATTTCAGGATAGAGGAAGGTGATGGTAGAGGTTGAGAGGAGGCCTGTACAGATGGGGAAAAGAGGTGCTCTGATCATGGTCTTAACTCATATTTCTCTTCAACTTTAGGTGCTTATGCTAATCACACTTAACAGAAAACACATTTTCACTTATTCACTTCCCTTCATTTTTTCACCCCAACACAAATTTTAACTACTTAAAACCTTTTCTCCAAGTCTATTATCATCCATCTTTTGCCACTAGTCTGGAAGCTATCTGAAAACAAGGACTTTCTTATTCTCTCTCTTGACTCCAGTTTAACAGTTGACCCATAATGGATAGAAGATTAATTACATGACTTGAGGAAGAAGAAAGGTGATTGGGAACCCATATTTATGAATACAGTGGCACTGTTATACCAAGCTCTGTTCTGGGCACACCAGAGAAATGAGGAGCTCTTCCTTCATGGAGCCTACAGGTAAAACCTAAGTCTAAAGGTGCTCCTTAGGATAGTTAACTGACAGGAAGCAAGTGAAAATCTCTAGCATCTCTCATGTTAGACCTCAATGACTGCAGCCTCGACCCTCACCCAGTTGGGTCACTCACACTATGGTGTATCTAGTGCAGATGTGAGATAGGTAAGCATCCTATCATTCTGCCATTTTAGGAGGGTCACAGTACTCAGAAGAATCTAGAGACTATGTTTTCCATCAGTTAGTGACTCTGAGTTATATCCTGGATATATACACTAATGTGAGGAGGATTTAGGCAGATGGATGACACGATTTCAACCAGACAGAAATAAGAAATAGGGGGGAGGGATAAACTGGGAGATTGGGACTGACATATACACACTACTCTATATAAAATAGAACTAATAAGAACCTGCTGTATAGCAGAGGAAACTCTACTCAATACTCTTTAGTGGCCTATATGGGAAAAGAATCTTAAAAAAAAAAAAAAGAGTGAATATATGTATACGTATAACAGATTTACTTTGCTGCACACCTGAAACTAACAGAACACTGTTAAACAACTGTACTCCAATAAAAAATAAAATAAAATAAAATAAATGATGAAATCTATAGAAAAAAAGAAATAAAAGCTATGAAGGGCAAATTATAGTAAGTGTCACCATTAACACTATAAAATGGATGTCAAGGAGGATAGCAATGCTCTCTCCTATCTGTCCCTGGGACCTCAGTCAAAAACAAAATGCTGTTGGTCTAGACAAACTGGACTGACCTGAGATGCCAATTTTATGTTCCTATGATTTCCCTGTACTGGTAGGTTAGCTGCCAGAAAACATCTTGCCTGTAGCTTAAGCCAAGGCATCATGTCCCCCCACGTAGGGCACCACACCAGCTGTGAGAGTAACTCACCGACATAAGCAGGCACTTATTCTCCTTGATGGATCCCATGCAGCCCAGGAAAGCAACCACCATGATAATGGAACCCACGATGACAAGCACATTGCCCAACGTGAGAGAGGGGAGGTTATGGAAGAGCACTCCAAAGTTGTTGTGGATCAGGAGGTAGATCCCAAACCCCAAAATGCAACAGCCACAGAGCTGAAAGGAAGAATTACATAACATTCTGAGGTAAAACTTGGTTCTTGAATAGCTCCTCACACTCACTTACTTGAGATTAGAATCACCTTTTTCCATTGGCTCTACCCAACAAATTCTTTACTCAGATTTCCCCATGCATCTTTAAAAAAGATTATCATCACCGATGATGTCCCACTCATGCCTCATCCTACCCATATCAGATACCAGGGAAAGCTCATTTCTATGGGTAACACAGTATCTTCATGCTTCAAATCCCTACTCCTGCTTCCAGATCTTCATGATTCAAATCCCTACTCCTCGTTTCCTCAACTGCTTGTGTATGGTCTTTCCTTTGGAAACAACAACCATGTTAAGGTAATGCCCTAGTTGAGAAGTTCATCTTTCTTGGCAGAAAACTAGAGAAGCCAAACTTCTGAGAATCTTCTCATAGGACTATGAGTACCAACCCATCCTATGTCTGTAATTCAATTGCTAAATTTGGTATAGTGAAACCTCCTCAGAAAAGGTGACTTCCCTTTTAATCAGCTACTCTTTCCATGGGGTCAGGGTTAGGGGTCAGGGAAGCAAGAAAAAAAGAGGCATTCAATACAGGGAAAGTAGAGTCTTAGGTTTCTCACCCATAGATGTCAGCAGTGAGCAGTAATAGCCTAAAGCTCCCAGGGAAACAGCATCCCCAACTGCACTGATATCTTTCAATTTTGAAGGCTTATACTATGGCAGGATGGGAAAAGGGAAGAAAATTACTATTCCTTTCTTCTTCTAGGCTGGGTATACTGCACGTGACCTGGGCATGCGTGGGTTTCACTCCACACCAGGCTCTTCAGGAGAGGAGAGAGAAGTAGAGTGTAGCTAGGAAGAGGTGAGCTCAACCATGCTTAAAAGAGACACACTTACCCAAAAGATCAAATTGAAGAAAAACAGGACATACTTCAGCAATTTCAAACTACTCATGCCCATGCTGTAATATTCTTGCCCTAAAAAGTAGAAGGAAGAGGAGAGGAAGTAAGTGACCTGGCTCAGCAAAGTGGCACCAGAGATCAGAGGACACACATGTCCAGGGTTCAAAGGATATCCAACATCACCTTGGGTTTGAGCTGTGAATGTTCTCTGGAAAGTTTCAGCAAACTTCTTGCTCTTTTAGTCTCTGAACTAAGGTACCAATTGGTTCATCTTGGATACCCACTTTTGCTTCAATTCAGCAAGCTAAGGATGCTTAACACTGAATTTAGTACTCTAGAAGTAAGCAATAGAGCCATTCTTAGAGGAGGGTGAGTCACAGTGACACATAACCAGGCCACTGCTCAGTAACTGAAGGCAGCCCTGGGGTCAGGGATAGTCAGTCAGCTGTGGAGAAGGTCAGTGACTTGATCCACCAGTTTCTTAAATACCCTGAGATGCATATACACTCTACATTTGGTCTAGGTACTTCTCCACATGAAAGTGAGGGGAACATATCTATGCCTCATTCATTCTGTTACCGAAGAAACATATGTGGTGTTTTCTGAGGGAGATACAAACATGACTAAGCAATAGCTATCCTCCAGAAAATGTCAATCTTACAGCAGAGATAAAACTGACCAACAGATATCCAATGAAGAAACAAAAAGAGATTACAACGAAAGCTTGAATTTTTTAAAAATAGAATTTTGTTTTTCAGTGAGGACATCAATATCCAAAGTCTGGTCCCCAATTCTAGAGATCCAGATACATAATTTTGAATTTTTCAGAAGTAATGAGGTTCTGTAGAGTGACTCATATTTAAAAACTGCACGTAAGACTGATATATACAGCAAGAATGTCAATGTATTGTTTTTTATCCCACTAGAACTATAACTTTTCTGGTGCACAGATTGCTTTTATAATACATCATAACCTTGTTGCAGTGTCAAGGTACCCAGAAATCAGATGGTTTTAAGGGATAGTTCATTTAGAATGTAAATAAGCCTGATGAGCTACTTATGTTACACAAAAAGTAATCTTCTCTGTTGAAAAGGCCAAATAGTTATATCTATCTCATACCATTTTCCCATTTCTTTATTTTGTCTTTCTCTTTTCCCTTCCTTATCTTGACCCTCAGAATTATTCTTAATTCTTAACAATGACTTTAACCAAGTTAAAGTAAAGGTAGATTTTAATTGTTTTTGGAAATGCTTAGGAGGTAAAAAAAAAAAAAAAGATGATTTACTACATAGGCTTTGAAGTCAAACTTGAAGTCAACTCTCACATATGTCACTGAAAAGATACATGAGATTTGGAAACCTGCGTAACATTTCCAGTCACAATTTATCTCTATGTAAAATGGAGTAATACTTATCTCATAGGGTGGAAGTAAAAGTTCAATCGTCTTACCACAGAGACTGATATATGATCAGTACTCAATTAATGGAACCCATGGTTATTTAGATGGATTTGAGTGTTTCCCAGGCCTCATAAATAAGGGTTAGCTGCTCAAAAGGACTACACTCATTTAAATGTGTCCGTTTGAATGTCACCTCCTTCATCAATCTAGCTGAAAATCTTTGAATTTCCATGGCATTTAGTACTGTTCTTTGGGACTTGACATATTCAACTTTCATTACTTGATTTAACCTGTGCAGAGGGCTATAGTAAGGAATCCCAAAAATCTGGAGATAAGGACTGGTAATTTTCACATCCTAAGAGTTAAATTAATTAAAAACTCTCGTTAAATAATTTATCCATAGATGTGTCTTAGTCTGTGAGATAGTTGGTCAACGTATAGAGAGAAAAGGACAAAGCTGAGATTATAACCCTCCCAGAATTCACATTATACTATTGGGTTGGCCAAAAAGTTCTTTTGGGTTTTTCCATACAATCTTTTCTATAAGACCAACACAAAGCCACAGTAATCAAAACAGCATAGTATCGACACAAAAGCATATGCATAGATGAATGGAACAGAATAGAGAGCCCAGAAATAAACCCATGAACCTACGGTCAATTTATCTATAACAAAGGAGGTAGGAATACACATTGAAGAAAAGACAGTCTCCTCAAAAAGTTATTCTGGGAAAACTGGACAGCTACATGTAAAACAATGAGATTAGAACATTCCCTCACACCATATACAAAAATAAGCACAAAATGGTTAAAAGACATAAATGTAAGACCAGAAACCATAAAATTCCCAGAAGTGAATATAGGCTGAACACTGTCAACACAAATCATAGCAATATTTTCTTGAATCAGTTTCCTAAGGCAAAAGAAATAAAAGCAAAGATAAGCAAATGAGACATAATTAAAGTTAAAAGATTTTGCACAGCAAAGGAAACCATCAACAAAATTTAAAAAAAACACAACAAAATTAAAAAAGACAACCTATGGAATGGGAGAAAATACTTGCAAATTATGCAACCAACAAAGGGTCAGTATCCAAAATACATAAACAGCTCATACGGCTTAATATCAAAAAAAAAAAAAACAACCAAATAATCCAATCAAAAATGGACAGAAGACTTGGACAGACATTTTTCTAAATAAGACATAGAGATAGATGGCTAACGGGCACATGAAAAGATACTCAACATCACTAATTATTAGAGAAATGCAAATCAAAATCACAATGAGGTATCACCTCACATCTGTCAGAACGGCTGTCATTAAAATGTCTACAAATAACAAACGTTGGTGAGGATGTGGAGAAAAGGGAACCCTTGTACACCGTTGGTGGGAATGTAAATTGGTGCAACCACTATGGAGGTTCCTCAAAAAACTAAAAATAGAACTACTGTATGATCTAGCCATTCTACTCATGGGTATATATGCAGAAAAAAATAAAAACTGTAATCCAAAAAGATAAGTGCACCCTAATGTTCACAGCAGCACTAATGAAAAAAATATATACATTTGCCATATATATATTAACACTATATATATATATATATATATATATATATATATATATATAGCGCCATAGAAAAGAATGAAATACCACCATTTGCAGCAATGTATGATGGACCCAGAGAGTATTGTGCTTAGTTAAGTGTCATAGAAAGTCAAATACTATGTAATATCACTTACATGTGAAATCTAAAATATAATACAAATGAATGTACATGCAGAACAGAAACAGACTCACAGATATAGAAAACAAATGTGTGGTTACCAAATGGGAGAGGGAAGAGAGAGGGACAAATTAGGAGTATGGGATTAACAAACACAAATCACTATATATAAAATAGATAAACAACAAGGATATACTGTATAGCACAGGGAATTATATCCGTCACTTGTAATAACCTATTATGGAGTATAATCTGCAAAAATGCTGAATCACTATGCTGTACACCTGAAATAACACAATATTATAAATCAACTATACTTAAATAAAAAAAGGAAAATCAATAGTATTTCTATACATTAGCGACAAATAATCAGAAATCAATTTTTAAAAAATACACTTACAATACCATCAAACTATGAAATTTTTAGGGATCAATCTTACAAAAGATGTGAAACACCTACATACTGAAAACTAAAAAACAAAAACAATTGCTGAGAGAAATTGAAAAAGATATAAATAAATGGTGAGAGATACTGCGTACATGGGCTAAGAGACAATACTGTTAAAATGTCAATTCTTCCCAAATTTATAGATTCATCATAATCGCAATCAACGTCACAGCAGACTTGTTTGTAGACGTTTGACTATCAATTCTAAAATTCGCTTGGATATGCAAAGGTCTTAGAATAGCAAAAACAAATTTGAAAAAGAACAAAGGTAGAGGGCAAGCACTACCTGATTTTGTAACTTTCTGTAAAGTTACAACAATAAAGACAGCATAGTGTTGGCATTAAGATGAACAAATAGATTGACGGAACAGAATAGAGAACTAGACATGTGAACAACTGATTTGCAACAAAGATAAAAAGTTAATGCAACAGAGAAAGGATATTCTTTCAACATAATACTAGAGCAATTGGATATCAATACGCGAAAAAATTAAATTTGGATCCATATATCTCAAAAGTTGAGTAAAAAAATTGGATCATAGACCTAAATGTAAAACCTAAAACTATAATACTCCAGAATAAAATATAGGAGAAAATATTTGCAATCTTGGTTATGCAAAGAATTCTCCAGTAAGTCACCAAAAGCGCAATCCATAAAGCAGCTGAGAGCTTGGAATTCTTTAAAATTAAAAACTTCGGCTCTTCCAAAGATACTGTTAAGAAAAATGAAAACACAAGCCACAGATGAGGAGAAAATATTTCCAAATCACATATTAGATAAAGGGCTTCTATACAGATTCCAAAAAGAGGTTGTGGGAACCTCTGACTGACAAGCAGTAGGTCAGAAGCACAGATAACAACCTGAGCTTGGGGCTGGTATCTTAAGTGGAAGGCAGTCTTGTGGGACTGAGCCCTTTACTTATGGAATCTGATTCTATCTCTAGGTAGACAGTGTTAGAACTGAGTTGACTTCTTGGACACTCTGCTGGTATCCAAGAGTTGCTTGTTGATGTGGGGAAGCTGGCACACACACATATGTTGGAATTAGGTCCAGGAAACTAATCTACAACTTAAAGCTCTAACAACAGGTGAATGGATAAATAAACCATGGTATAACGTATAATTGTATGCTACTCAGGAATAAAAAAGGAATGAACTGTTGATACATGCTATAGCATAGGTGAATCTCCAAATGATTAAGGTGAGTGAAAGAAGCTAGACAAAAAAGGAGTACCTAATGTGCAATTACAGTCATATAAAATTTTAGAAAATTAAAACTATAGCAAACAGAAAGCAGATGGATGATTGCCTGGGGACTGGGGTAGAGGAGTATGGGGGTGGGGGTTAATAGAGAGGAAGCAGGGAAGGACAGGAGGAAGGGATCACAAAAGACCATGAATAATCTTTGGTGAGTGATGAACGTGTTTGTTACCTTGATTGTAGTGATGGAGCTTTTTTTTTTAAGAGGAAAATATACGACTTTATTTTTTTGTCCATTTTTTTTTGTATTATAGTATAGTTAATTTACAATGTTTGTAGTCATGGTTTTACGCATGTATATGTATGTCAGAAAGCCCTTCCTAATTTGCTCCTGTCCATCTCTCCAAATTCATAGTAACATTCCTGGTCTTATACTTTAATATCTAGCAAGTAACATTGAATACTTTTCTCCATGCTTCCTTCCTTACCTTTGCTCGGTGGTCCTTTGCTGGAATTTGCCCCCTTCCTTTCCCTCTGACCACTTAATTTGGTTAGCTACTAATCATCCTGAGACTCAGCTCACTAGATGTCAGCTCCTTGAGGGTAGGAGGTAGTTTATTCATCTTTGAATCCTCGAGGCATACCACAGTACCTGATTACACTAAAAAAGTAAAATTGTTGAATGAACAAATGACTGGAACTTTGCACGTTAACTCTAAATAATCTGGTGTAGTGGAATGAGCGTGACACTGCAGAATGAGGAGCTTTGGGCTTGAGATTTATTGTGCCATTAAACTAATTTTTGGACATGGGAAAATAACTGACCCAGAAGGAGATTGGGCCAGATGCCTCCTAGAGTCCCCTCCTGTCCAATATCATCAGATCCTGTGACAGCTGCTTCAGGACACTGTAATCTAACTGTTCACAGAGCACCAACTAATGAGATGCCCACAAACCTGGGGATATCCCCACTGATTCTTTCATTCACGGACAGGAAAAAGAACCTCTTTCTCCTTCCTGATTTTCCACTTAGACTTGCACCACACCGAAGGAGGAAAGCTGCCTGTTTTGTGAAGATTGTTATTACTTTTACCATACGCAGTAATGAACCCAATTTTTACACAAGTCGAGAGGGAATGCCACTCTATCTTCTCTTTCCTTTCTTCATTGTGGTTGGTCATTTATTGAGTTCCCACCCCTTCCAACCCCACTGGAAAAACTGACACCCCTCCACAATCAAAATCTGTGACTCATGTGGCCCTGTGAAAAAAGTCCCTGACGTCAGCTTCCAGGAAACCCCCATGACTGAACTGCAGTTAGGTGCAGCACCTCCTACACCCGATGTGGAGGCCAAGGAGGAAGTTCACCCTTTACCAGTTTCCTTCAAGCAAAGAGCTCGGGCCGATAAACTGTCTCATGGATTTCTAGTTCAAGCTCTTTCTTTTCTTTGACCCATACTTGGAGGTCATCGAATATATTCTTGAATCTAGTCAAACTTAGAAGTGGCTAAGGTTGGATGGAAGTTCCAAGAACCGATCAATTCTTGCTCTCCAGTCTTATCGGATCCAGTTTGAGATTTGGAGCCACAGCAAGACAGCTTTGGTGTTACAAAGACTATCACATTTATGAAATGTTAATAAGTATTCCTCAAACAAAAACAAACAAACAAAACCATAGGGAATGAGAGGAATCCATGGTCAATAATTCTGGAAGTAAGTGACATTAAATAAAAATAAAACATAAAACAATAAACAGTTGTTTTTTTTAATGAGTGACTTCTGAGAAAACTGTTGTATGCTAATGTACATTGTGCATCTCTAAGAGAAAAGTCTGCTTATATAACCTCAAGGCTATTCCTATATCACAGATTACTTATTAACAGCTCAGAGAACATAGTGTTCCATGGAACACAGTTTGACAAACACTAGTAATGGAGTCGGGCAGGTATAGTTTTGAATTCCAGCAGTGGCACATACCAGAAGCATGGCCTTGGGCAACTTCCTTAATTTCTCTAACTTCCCCAGTTTCCCTCATCTTTAAAATGGTGACATAGTAATACACACCTCATAGGTTGTTCTGAGGGTTAAAGGAGATAATATTTCGTGGATGGCTCAGGAATGCCTGGTTCAGTGAAAACTGAGGAAGAGATCAAGTTCAGAGCTTCCCTAACAGTCTGTTCTTAAGGGTGACTGAAATTTCTGCTAGATTTTTACAAATAAAATACATTAGGTGCCAGAGGGCCTTTTTTAGCAATCCTTTGCTTGGTACATTTTTGGTAAATATCTTTTAAAAAAGTTTTGTATGTTCTTGTGAAAAAATTTAAACAATAAAGAAAGTACAAAGAAGAAAGCATAAAGTCTTCTGAAACCCCACATCCCAGAGATAACCACCATTAACATTTTTGGTGAACACCTTTCCAAGCATTTCTTTATATACAGATCTATTTGCTAATTTACATAGAAGAACACAGTATCCAGCAAGGTAATTATTGGCTTCCCATTTATTCCTACACCGAGTCTGTGGAGGTCTTTAATTCATCACTGAACAATATTGGGGCCATTATTAACCCATGTTTTTTCTAAATAGGAAAGGAAATCTGTTCTTCATAAGGGCCCCCAAAGTATGGCCCTCCTGACAAAATAAATTTAGGTAAATGATATAGTTCACTGAACCCTGCAAAAGGCCTAGCTCTTCATAAATAAATTTTATTTATAATCTTCATATCAACCTCGCAACTTAGGTGTCAATAGCCCCACCCTTCAAACAGGAAGTCCAAGGCCTGGACAGCCTATGTAACTGGCACAGGATCACCCAACTAATAATCAGCAAAGCCAGGGCACAGGCCAAGGTCTTTCAGCCTCCTGAGCCTACATTCCTTCCATTGTCCCAGGCTCTGGGTTCTTACCTCCCATTTCCCAAATTAACTCCCTCCCTGCAATGTGATGATCCTCTGGGAGGACTCCTTACATCTTTCACTGTGTGAACCCCTGTGAGCAGTGGCTGAGGTAGAATGTGGGTTTTGCAAGTATGTCTACTCATGAAATAATAAGCAGTTATAGGGTGAGAGGTGATACTAAAATAAAAGCAGGGACTTCCCTGGTGGTGTAGTGGTTAAGAATCCACCACCAAAGCAGGGGACATGGGTTCAATCCCTGGTCCAGTTAGATCTCACATGCCTCAGAGCAACAAAGCCCGTGCGCCACAACTACTTAGACCGCGCACTAGAGCCCACATTCCACAACTACTGATCCCACATGCCACAACTACAGAAGCCTGTGTGCCTAGAGCCCATGCTCAGCAACAAGAGAAGCCACTGCAATGAGAAGCCCGCAAACCACAATGAAGAGTAGCCCTCACTCTCCGCAACTACAGAAAGCCTGAGCACAGCAACAAAGGCCCAACACAAAAATAAATAAATAAATAATTATATAAATAAATAAAATAAAACCAAATCAAACCATTAACTTTTATGCATTAATTTCCTCTCATCTCTCCATCACTTTGTCAAAGGAATGTGTCTGTTATTCTTCCTTGAAATTGTGTTCTGGTGAAAATTTCCTTTCAAGGCTGTCCTTGAGATAGAGGAATCAGTGATTATAAAAGAGAGAAAGAATGAAGAAGCAAAGAGAAGAGAAAAAATGAGGGAAAACAAAACCAGATGATCTTGGGGTCTCATTTTCCTCCATTTGGGAGCTTACAAAGATCATTGCTCAACAGAAGAATCACAGATGCTCCTAGCAGCTGAGCTGAGGTAGGGACCTATATAATAAGGCCACTCTCTAAATCAGGAACAGTTACACAAAACAGTTACCACTGTTACAGAGTCAGTGGACTTAGTGGTTCTCCTTCCTTAGCATAAAATATGTAGAATTTTGCTGTGGAGGGTCTCTGTCCTAGAGACATGTCCAAGGTGTGTTCAGCCAAGCTATGCCCACCATGGACAAGGCTCTCTGTGGGATAATGAAAGCCATTTCTGTGGTATTCCTATCAAAAATTGGAATAGCCTGAATCCAATCATGAGGAAACATCAGACAAACCAAAATAGAGAGGCAGTCTAGAAAATATTTGCCTGTACTCTTCAAAATATCGATGTCATGAATCACAAAGAAAGACTCAGGAACCATTCCAGATAGAAGGAGACTAGAGAGATGACATCTAAAAGCAATGTATGATCAGAGATTTCCCTTTGCTTTAAAAAATATTAGTGGGGCAATTGGTGGAATCTGGATAAAATCTATAGAGTGGTAATAGTATTATATCAGTGTTAAAATTCTGATTTTGATCATTGTAAAGTGGATGTATAACTAAATGTTTTTGTTTGTAGAAAATACACACTGAAACGCTTAAGGGGAAAAGATATCATGTCAGCAGTTACTCTCAAATGAGAAAGTTGGAGAAGGATAAGAAAATGCGATAAAACGTTAATATTTAAGAAATCTGAATGAAGGAGTTTCAGAAATTCTTGGTATTGTTTCTGAAACTTTTCTATAAGTACGAATCTTTAAAAAATATTTATTTATTTAATTTTTGGCTGTGTCTGGTCTTAGTTGCTGCAGGCAAAATCTTTGTTGCGGTACTCGGGCTTCTCTCTAGTTGTGGCACACGGGCTCCAGAGCACATAGACTCTGTAGTTGTGACCCACATGCTCATTAGTCGCAGCATGCAGGCTTAGTTGCCCTGAAGCATGTGGGATCTTAGTTCCCAGACAAAAGATCAAACCCACGTCTCCTGCATTGGAAGACAGATTCTTAACCACTGGACCACCAGGGAAGTCCCTGTAAGTACAAATTTTTATCAAAATAAAAAGTGAAAAAAAATGTTGAACGAAAGTAAATGATCTAAGGGATTCTGATCTTGAAATCATTACAATTTAAGTCCCTCATGGTATAAATACTGAAATTCTACAATAGCCATTTTTAGAAGAGTAAACCATGGGATAATTCTTTAAAGACCTCTATTTGTTCCTGATATAGAGTAAATATTAGGCAATGAGTTCAAATTTACTTGAACAAATTTTAAAAGTAGTGAGGTATCAAAATCATTTCTCACTTTTATTCCTTAATCTAATTCTCCTGAAATATAAAACGTCAAACAAAAGTTTGACAAATTAAATATTAACTATTTGATTTGCTAGCATATTGATTTCAGATCATTTGGATTTATAGTTAAGTTGTACTTTCGTGTCTGCTTGTTTAAAATGCACTGGAAATTTCTTTATGTGAATAAATAATACAGTTTAATGATGCCTATTTAATAAGAAGTCTGTAAGAAAAGGGTGTATAGTGTAGTGTTGAGAAAAGAACATTTCACAGAGAATCAGGAAACATTCTAGATAACTAGTTAAGTAATTTTATGACTTTGGACAAGTCACCTCACCTGAAAAATACACAGATTAGGATGTTATGATAGCAAAACTGGGCTCTCACTATGAGTTGGATGTTTTATTTGAGCCTAAATAATCTCTAAGTTCCTTTTAAGCATCAACATTCTAATACTTGGAATATAGTGCATTTGTTTTAAATGGTTATAGAAATGAATCCTTGTGGCTGAACAACTTTTGGCCATAGTTATGATGTATTGATGCTACTGCTTGGGTAGGAAGTCTACTGTGAAGTGGGAAATGAATAGAGGACTTGCCTGGATATCCCAACACAGAGATGGACGGCCTCTACACTGAGCACTCACCTGCTGGCTTTGGAAATGCATTATCTTCCTCTTTCTGAAAGCCTACTTCCAGACAGCCTTCCCAAACTGACCACCCACCCTCCAGTTGCAGTCCTCCCCTCCTCTGTCCCAGCAGCTGCCGGGAGGCCCACTCTGCACAGCTGTCTAATATCTCTGCGTTACTTTGCTTCAGTGCACTGCACCTGCAATGGCAGCTGGGTCCTGGAGCTTCCTGAGGGCTAGTCTCTAGGCCTAGGGTGATCTGCATAGGTTGGACACTCACTCGATACAGGAAGTACTGTAGGCTGACTAATTCAGGAACATAAACCAAACCACCGTAACCAAATCAACACAGCATTTCCGGAAACAGCAGCTGAGAGAAAGAGAATGGCTGTAACCTTGCAAAAAGCTCCACCCTTCACTTAAATCGAGGGGGAAACCTAGGTTGAAAAGAAAGAAATCTGCCTCTCACCCTCATTTCAAGCCACATTCCATGAAGTCTGTCAAGTGAACGTTTCAGGCATAGCTCTTTCCAGGGCTAGGCTTGGGACCCTCCTGATTAGAGACCTTGCCTTCCACTTTCAGGTGCTGGGGTTCTAGAACCAAGTAGGGGAAATTTCCTACTTCCCGTGGTCCCGCAACCGTGGTTGGCTATACTCCAATCTCATTTGCTTACTCTCATTTCTAGCATGCTTGGGTGTTCACATTTCTTTGAGTTTGCATATACTGTGCCCTGTCTGAAATGTCATAACCCCTAGTCTCCACAGCAAATTCATTCTTCCTTGAAAATGAACCCAATTGGGAGATTGGGATACCAAATTGTACACTCTAAATATATGCAGTTTATTGTATGTTAACTGTATCTCAATAAAAGTTCATATAAAAAAAAAAGAAAAAGAAAATGAACCCAAGCACACCTCTCCCAGGGAGTCTTTGGCACACTCCTGAAGTCCTCCTATATTTTGTGCACACCCTTGCTCCATTACAGAAAAGATCACATTGTGTCATGTTTGTGTATTGCTGTGTCTGTCCTTCGTGTCACTCTACAAATGCTTTGAAATTGATAACCACATCAGTTATCCTTGTGTCTCCAGCACTTAGCACATCCTTAGCCACTGGTATGTTGGGAGGTAGGAGTGCGGAAGGTGAACAGACCTCAGGTACTAGTCTGAAGCCCTCTGGATAGTCAGAGGTCAACCTGAGGACATAAGAAACCAAAGACCACCAGAGTTTGAGGTTTCCAGTGTGTGCATCTTGTGAATTATGAGGGCGAGTCAAAAATTATCCACACTCCAGTTACATTAAAACTTCTATAAATTCTACAGCCAGAGTGCGGATAATTTTTGACTCACCCTCATACCAAATGTGAGGTCACTTAGGTAGTAGTAGATGTGAAAGGCTGGGATTTGAATCATTCCTTGCTGGTATAAATGTGTCCAAATCCTTTCATTTAAAGGCTAAATGTTCTTAATTGGCCCACACAGGAAACATCACAGGAAATCATGATTCAGTTCAGCCTCTGCTCTAATTCAACCGCAATTTCAAAATAGTGCAGATTCTGGTAGAGATTGAGAAAGCAAAACTTCTTTGTTTAGCCAGTAGCTAAGATTCTGCTTTTGTTCAGTTCTCTTCCAAAGCCCTTGCATGCATATCTGATATTTCTTATCTCCCAAGGGAGTTCCTTAAGGGCAAGACTGTTTGCTCAACAAATATCTTCCTTCTACTTTGACCCCCTCCTCCCAGGCACAGTGCCTGGCCCTAGGAGGTGCTTCATATGATTATTAAATGAATTCATTGAAAAGTCTGGTCTTTATTTTTAAATTCAAAGCTCAACAGCCCCTGAGGTGTTTAGGAATCTAGAGCCCTTTGCCCCATTCCCTTACCTCATTGTTAGGTGGGTGAGTGTGGTTCTAGGGGACTTTCCTCTCCACTCCTGGTAAGATTCTTGCCGATCTCGGAAGGAGAAAGCTTTCCTCTAGAGTTCCCTGTGGTAACCTATAGTGGTTACAGAAAACCAGGACCAAAGCTGGGCTATCACTTTCTGAGTCCATAAGACCTCAATCATTAGTTATGGGGCCTGAATTAGAAGTTATTGCAACATCAGTTTTTGTTTTGCAAGTCATGCAGATTTGGTGCATGTCATATTATATTTATCAATATTCCTGTTTTGAATACTAAGGATAAGTTTATTTGGGGGAACCCTGAGGACCACAATGCTCTCTTCCTGCACTTTGAAAACTACCAATCTAAGCAACTCTTAGCCTTGTCTATCTCCTACCTCACTAAATGAGGTTCTGGGCATGTCCTGTGTCCTTGACTCTGGGCGGGATATTGTGATTTATAACAGTCCTTCTGTTTACTGTCTCTGAGGAATCATGGTGGGAGTCACTAACTTTACTTTTGAAGATTTCTCAAATGAAGATCTGCATCTCCCAGCTGCCTTTTTAAATAGCTATGGCTGTTAGTTCTCTGCTCACTTGAAAATCACAAGACCAATCTTCTGAAGATCCAGCTTCATCTCGCACAGATGGCTCCGGTCGACAGAAATGACCAGACAGAGAAATTCAAGTTCTGAAACAATATAAGCACAAAAAGGCCCTGACCCAAAGAGATACCAGATAATGGGAACCCAGTTAATTGAAACTCTTTCTGGCCTGATGGCTTTTTGAGGGTCCCTAGGCTCTTGCTGGTAATTTTACTGCCTGCAGCAAACATTTGCAAACGTTTCAGGAAATTTTCAAGTTTCTAGAGAGGTATACAGAGACTCCTAAGAAGATACCCTAGCCCACACAATGTGGTTCAGGTCTCTGCTCTCAAACCAGATTAAAATGTCACCAATCTTACCTTTGGCAGGCTCTTTCCCTCAGTCCTTTAGGCAGATTCGGTGATTATCAATGAGGCGCCGAGACAAGGCTGGTAACACGGATGCCAGGGCTATTTGTGTAAAAGGAGAAGTAGAGGGGAATAAATGTGATCACACTGTGACGACAGGAAGCCCAGATGAGAGAGAGGAAGTGAGTTTGGGCCCGCCCTCTTTAGCCTCAGAGATGCAACCCTTCCCTTGCGGCTTTTTAGAGGCTTACTCTCACAACCCACCCAAACGTCTAAACCAGTTTCTATGAAACACAGGAAAAACTCAAAGACCAAGTTGGTTCAGGCAGTTATCTGTGAGAACTGGTGGGTTCTGGGGTGATTTTGGCATTGATTTTTTTCTAGAAAAGGACAGTGCCTTCTCAATCAAGGTGGCATCTCAGAATTACCTGTGGATCTGTTCAAGAATAAGTATCTCTGACCCCACCAGACTTATTCAGTCCCATTCAGGTAGACAGACTGGAGTGGAACCCAAGAATCAATATTTTAAGAAGTTTTCTAGCACTGAGACTTAGGAATGTCTCTTAAGCCACTTCACCTTCTTCCCACCCTCCCTGCAGCTACCTTCTAGAAGATATGTAGTCTCCAGTTTGATTACATCACTATTTTCAGACTTCCGTGTCTCAAAAGCTGTACTGTCCTTATGTAAGGGGTATTGTCAGGGGCAATCCAACGGACATGAGTAGAGATGATTTTGTTAGCAGAGGGAGCCTCAGATTTAGAGTCCCAAGAACTGGATTTCAGTCCCAGCTTTATTTCTGTTAGCTGTGAGATACTGACAAAATCTCAACCTCTCAGCTTCTGTTTATTAATAGTAACATCCAATAATAATTCTACTACTTTTCTTCACCCGGAGACATTAAGATTCTGGAATAATTTCTGACCAGTGTTGGCTCATGGGGAAAGCTGAGTTAAACAAAGGAAAAAAAGTTCTTTACTGCAGACTGTGTTATGTCAGTCCTTAAATATTCTCTTAACATTCTCTAAATACATAGATTTTCCCAAACTTATTTGATCATAGAACAGTGTGTGTGTGTGTGTGTGTGATTTCTCAGGGAACAATTTTTCAGTGTAACTATACTTCAGGAAATGCTGTTATGAGCTCTCCTCTCTTCAGCTGGCATCACTCTGAGAAATCACTACCCCTCACCCACGGCTGCTGTCACACTGACAGGCCCCTGAAGTGAGGAATAACTGAGGAAAGACCTCTTGATAACTTTGAGTACCATCTTTCTGTGCCAAAGATGCACATCTCTATGTGCAACCTGGTCTCTCATTTGAGCACCACCCAGGCACCTCAAGTCGGGTATCCAAAATTCAGCTTAGTGAACTCAGCATCCTCCCACTCAGCTTGCTTTCCACCCCCGCCAGCCCCATCACCATCTCAGGGAAAGCTTGACTAAACTTTCAGTTGCCCAAGTCAGAAACAAGGCATCCTCTTAGGCTATGCTCCCACACCACCGCATATTTTTGCCAAAAAATGGCTAAAGAAGACAATTTAGGTGACACAAACAAATTTTATTTGACACTTCATGAAGTAGACAGTCTCCATTCAGAGAAATGCAAAATGGGGCAGAAGGCAGGAAGCTTTTATAGAACAGAAAATAAAGAGCAAAGAAGAGAAAAAGAGAAAGTATCTGATTGACTGGGGCCACAGAGTCAAACGTGTTTGGGGTGAGAAGAAATAAGGAAATAAGTATAACACCTAGAGTTGATGTGTTGACTGGTCACACAAAGCATTTATAAGGACACAAAAGTTATTAAAAAATGTCAGTTTGCTAATATGGCACCTGGGGCAAGAGCAGCTCTATCCTCAGCCTAAAGAGTTATGTCGGCATTATCTACCACCAAGTCTTTTAAATTATACCTTCACCTAAATGTTTCTCAAATCAGGCTACTTCTTATCACTCCACAGCCATTACACCAATCCTTCTGTCTCACCTGGGTCACTGGACCCCAGCCTCCTTCAAGATTAGCTTGGATGTTTTCTGCCTCAGTCCAGAGGAGATCCTTCTAAAAATGCATATTTATTCATGTCACTTCCCAGTTTAAAACTCTTCAATGGTTTCCCACAGGTTTTAAGCAGCTCCTATTAACTCCTAACACTCAGTTGGCCAGTCCTTCTCCATTCCCACCCCCACTGTACTGCCATACTGGTTACTGAATTCCTTTGAGTTGCTTGAACAAATTACTCTAGTTCTCTCTGTCTCTCCTTCCCTCCCCTCTTGTCTCTGGAATATTCTTTCACCTTTAGAGTCAGAGCTCTGTAGGTAGGTTCTGTGTTGCTTTGTGTACGTTGAACAGTTTTGTCTGGCACATGAGAGGTGCTCTGTAAATGTTTGAATAGCTTCAGGCCTGAAAGTTAGGAGAATTGGAGATTTGGGAAGGGACAAGAAAGTAAGGGAAGGCAAGAGAGGGATAAGTAGAGTGAACATCTGTGGAGAGAGAAGTGGTTATTAGAGGGAGAATTTTAGGAATATCAGGAAGAATATCTCAAGACAAGAATTCCTCATAGCAGAAAAGGATGACCATTTTGATGGAGAAAATATTTCCTTTAATGTACCCCTCTCCAGCATCCCACTGGGAAAGTCTGGTCCAAGTGCTTGACAACCAGAGGCAGCTGTGGCTTGGGAGTCAAGGAAGGGTCAAGAATTGTATACCCACTCAGACCCAAACCTACAAGAGTTCATTGAGAACTAATGTTGTTTCTGACCACTAGATGTTTACAATTCATTTGGAGGAACAAGAAAAAAATGGAGAATAAGACAATGTCAGGGCAGCCCATGTTGTTGAAGAATCCAGAAGAATGCTCAAAAAACATATGTAAAAAAAAAAAACTAAATTAGAAAAGGGATTTAGCAGAAGGTCAGGTTCATGCTTTGGTTTTCTCAGTGCATGGTATTGATCAAGCATCATAGGTAATAACGGAACCTGTGTGTTTAGGAGACTTGCAATTGGCCTGACAAGAAGTGGGGATTCAGAGTGCTTATGCTTCATTATCTGAAGTAGCACCTGCCAAAATGCCTCCTGAATGGACAAAACCTCACACAGACATGGAGAAATCATTGCATTTCCATTTAGACCTTTTTATTTTATTTTATTTTATTTTTAAAGATAAGTCCTTTTTATTATTGGAAAATAAGCAGTATTGAAATGTGAGAAGAATACAGATAGAATCCCCAAGCTGAGGGTAGACAGTGGTTGGTTGCTTTTTTTTTTTTAATTACAGCTACAATAACCAACAATGATACTGCCTTGCCTTTGAGGCTTAATACAATGTGACATGGCTTAGCAAATCTGCATGTAGAGTAGCCCCTTACTGGCATCATTGTCCCAGATACCATACTGCCAAAAAGTTTGGCACTTTTCAACATAATGTCTGTGATATATTATGGCTACTTGATTTAGACCCTAGGAATGACATGGACTGTAGAAGTAGAACTACAATGTTGTACACATGAAACTTGTATAGTGTTATAAACCAACGTATCTCAATAAAAAATAAATTAAAAATTTTTTAAAAATACTGTCTTAGTATATTCAATCTGCTATAACAAAAATACCACAGATTGGGTAGCTTATTAGCAACAGAAATTAATTTCTCATAGTTCTGGAGGCTAGGAAGTTTGAGATCAAGTCACCAGCAGATTTGGTATATGGTGAGAGCCTGCTTCCTGGTTGATAGATGGTCCTTTTCTTGCTGTGTCCTCACAAGGTGCAAGGGAGAAATGCAGAGTTTTGGGGTCTTTTTTATAAGGGCACTAATCCCATTCATGAGTGCCCCACCCTCATGACCTAATTATTTCCTGAAGTCCCCACCTACTAATACTATCACATTGAGGATTATATTTCAACATATGAATTTGGGGGACACTTTTAGTTTATAATACATACCCTGAAAAGAAGAACTGAATTATGGAACTCAGAGCTAAGAGTACACTGTAATGGTAATGACAGAAGGTTGGAAACCAGAAGGCATTCAGAGAGATACTTTAAGGAAATCATTTAACACCTTTGAACCTTAGTTTCTTCATCTGTGCTGTGGGGACTATTGCTACTTTATAGCCAAATGAGGATCAAATGAGGAACAATGTGGAAGAGCTTTATAAAATTTAAAGTATGATATGAATGTTAGTTGTTATCCTCAGCATATTCCTTAGAAAACTCCTAGCCAGTCTTCCAGATTTTTCAGATTCAGAGCCTAAGGCCTAAAGTGCTGAAGAGACTTGCCCCAAGTCTCTCAGCTAGGAAAGAGCTAAGCAGATACCACAATACTCCACCCCCTCAGTGGTTAGGGGGATGGTCAGACCCCAGGAGGACACACAAGGAGTGGACCCTTTGTGCTGAAAACTCTTGATTTTTGCCTGAAAGTTGTGACTCTCTCTTACTAAGGTCCCATCTTCTTTGAGCTCAAGCAGGTGTGGACCAGGGAGAAATCACTAAGATTATATAATACTGAAGCCCAGACTGAATGGGATTTCTTGCCCTCCTGCCTGAGATCAGAAGGAGCAGGGTTACAGATCTCTGTGAAAACACAGCTACTCTTGTGATGGTGGGAGTGGCTACCTTCTCTCCTGACTCCATCTAGTCTTGGCTATACATCCACATCCCTCCCATCTATCAATAAAGGCCTGCACGGCCCTGGGACTAGCCTTGGAAACTTAAAGGTCATTGTGTAGCCTTCCCTTCACTTCTCCTTAGAAGGAATCTAAGTCTCTGGGTGACAAGAGGCTCGTTGTGCAGACCAACCCACTCCTGAGCCTAAAAGCACAAATATGTCAGGGTGTGGCCATGCTGCCTGGAGGTGTCCAGTGTCCCACAAGGACAAGTGTCCCTGATAAACCTGGAAAAGTCATTGGCAAGTGTTGTTTTAAAACTCAACCTTGTAGAAGTTAGTTACAGAGATTCAGAGGCTTAAAAAATACAGTGCAAGTAATTGATATACAAAATCTCCTGCAGAAGCTCATAATCCTAGAAACTGTGGTCTTCTCTAAATACTTTTTCCATCTTGTCCTCTCAGTCAGTGCATATCAACTGTCCTTGACTTTATGGGACATAAACTAACCCAAACATGACCTTCATGTTTTTGTATATTTTTCCAGCAGGGAAAATAAAGGAAGCTATAATGAAAGGAAAGGTCTACTAAAAAAAAAAGTTGTGTGTGTGTATGTATGTGTACACATATTTAGCAGCAGAAGTCTTTATTCAAATGAAGTTTTAAATGGAACAGCAATAAATAACATATAAAAACAGAACTGCTCAGTGAGCAGTGAGGCAGGACTCAGAGCCCACTCATCTTCTTCCCCGCCTTTGGTGGCTTCTCAGGCATCTTTGCCCAGCTCTAAAGTCAGAAAACCACTGTTTTGGGTGAGATGATACCCGAGTTTCTTGCCATTGTTGGGGCTTATTTTCAGTTGTGGGGCCAGGGCTATGGCTGCTCCAGTCCTATAGCCTTCACTAACTTGGGAAGAGACTCCCCAGGCTTTATGTCTCATTGCCATGTCTCAGTGGACATAGGAAGCCAGTTTTTTACCCCCAACATGTCCCCTTCCCCAAATGAGAGGCTGGGAGTTGTGGCTTTCTGCAGAAAGAAATAGTGGTGAAGTTTCTCTCAGTTGATTGCAATTTTAGTGGACACAAACATCCTGAGGCTTTGTTACCTGAGTGGAGCTGCAGGTTTGTGGGAGGTACACTGTGAGGCTTGGGGCTAGAGGGGGAGTTCCATGGCTCTGGCATGTGCTGTGATACACTGCACTATCTCCTAGCCAAGTAAAACCAAACAGTGATGCTGGTGAATACAGGAGTGTTTCTTCTGTGGCCCCAGGCAAGGAGAAAAGCCACTGAATTGGTAGGTGGTGTGATATAGCGGGGAGAGGCCTGGACTCAGATATAGAAATGCTGGGTTCTAGTCTGTGTGACCCAGGGAAAGTCTACTTAATCCCCTAGGGGATCACCTCTTGTGAAGAAGATATTGGGTAATGCACACTTTTCTCTCTGAGCCTTAAACATTCTGAATAGTTATTATTTTGTAATATCAAAAATGAATTTCTACTACATGATAGTTTGGGTTGGGATTTGGTACAGAAGGTGGAACCTAGAAGAAGAGTTACAAGAGCCACCATTTACTGAGCACTTACTAGGGGCCAGGCAGACAGTGCTTGTTCTCACTTTGGGGCAGTGTTAGATGGGCATGGCATTTCCTCCTTTACAGATGAGAAAGGCTAAAATCTGTGAGTTTAGGTAACTTGCCCAAAGCACACTGCAAGAAGTGGCAGAGCTAAAATTAAACACTTTTCCATTATACAAAAGCCTGCTCTCCTATCCAACTTCCTGCAGAGCTAATCTGATATTAACACTTGCCACCGATGAGCCACTTGTTCATAAATGAAAGCTGACTAGCTTTACTTTCACCAGGAGTACCCTAAGATGATCTCACAATCTTTTCCTAGTTTACGAGAAGAGCAAGAATAGGGCAATTCTCTCTTCATAAAGCAAAGTCTGAGAATGTTTTCAGATACCCAGCATAGTCTCGTAAGTGCTGTTTCCCAACCAGGATTTTGAGTAACCCCCATGCATGGTGAACATAATCTCTTTGCTTAACTCAAAAAAAAAAAAAAAAAAAAAAAAGGAAGAAGAAGAAGAAAGCTTCAAAGGAAAGTTTAGATAAGAGAGAATCCTATCCTCAACTGGGGGAGAATAATTTGTAGGAGCCAGAAAAGAAGGCAGGCAGCATCTGAGTGTATAATGCTGAACTCAGCATTTTTCTACTCAGAAGTCAACTCAGCTCTTTAGAGTTGCATAGGACAAAGAACACATGCCCACCACACCCTATGTTCTAACTACTGAGAACATGCTCCAGCAGGATGGGGAGCAAGTGCAGGCGAGAGCCTGGCAGAGGGCCTGGCAGGAAGAGGTGGAACTCAAATATGAAGCCCCAGCTTCCAACTGAGCCTGCCACCATAATAGCAGGGGAGGTGCAGCACCACAGGTTCAGCATGGACCCTCTGCCTAGACCTCATTTCCACAAAACTTTATTTCTCCCTTCCGAGTCTGGAGTGCAAAGGATTAGAAAATGCTTTGCTTAGGTCAAATCTACTCCAGAGAAAGGAACCAAAGCTCCATATTCTTGATGTATAATTAACACCTTATAATTATTATTACTATTATTTTTAATAAGTTTATTTTTTAGAGTAGTTTGAAAGTACAGAGATTTCTCATATACCGCTTTCCCCCACACTTGCATAGCCACCCCCACAATCAACATCCCACATCAGAGTGATACATTTGTTACAATCAATGAACCTACATCAACATATCATGATCACTCAAGGTCCATAATTTACATTAGGATTCACTCTTGGTGTTGCACATTCTACTGGTTTTGACAAATATATAATGACATATATCCTCCACTGTAATACCATAAAGAACAGTTCCACTGCACTAAAAATCCTCTGTGCTCTGCTTATTTATTTCTCCTTCAAACCCTAAGCTCTGGCACCCACTGATCTTTTACTGTTTCCAAAGTTTTGCCTTTTCCAGAAAGTCATATAAAAAATTGGGATAAAACACTATACAGCCTTTTCAGATTGACTTCTCTTACTTAGTAATATGCATTTAAGTTTCCTCCATGTATTTTCATGGCTTGATAGTTCATTTCTCTTTTGTGCTGAATAACATTCCATTGTCTATGCACCACAGTTTATTTTTCCATTCATCTGCTGAAGGACATCTTGGTTGTTTCCCAGTTTTGGCAATTACAAATAAAATTTCTATAAACATATGCAGTTTTTTGTGTGTGAACATAAGTTTTCAGCTCATTTGGGTAAATACCAAGGGGTGTGATTGCTGAATCATATGGTAAAATTATGTTCAGTTTTGTAAGAAACTTCCAAACTGTTCCAAAGCATTTGTACTGTTTTGCATACCAGCAAAGAATGAGAGTTCCTGTTGCTCCATATCCTCACCAGCATTTGATGTTGTCAGTGTTTTGGACTTTGGCCATTCTGATAGGTGTGTAGTAGTCATCTTATTATTTTTAATTTTGAATTACAAGTGTAATTTTATATTTATATATGTAGTTTTATACTAGTTATTTGATTAACATTTATCTTCCCCCAGAGACTGTGAATTTAATGAAAGCAGGGACTTCCTCTGTTTTTATTTTGCACTTATATTTCATACAATGCCTTGGACATAGTAGACCCTCAAAGACTATTTGAACAAATGAGTGACTAGCCTGATCAGCTCATTTTGGAGATGAGCTTTTACACAAGGATCCCAGAGCAGAATGGAGAGAATCTGACATGCTTAGACCATTCCTGGAACACCAGTTCACCTGAGGCTGTCACAATTCAGCAGTGTCCACAGCCATACTCACACGCATCTGGTCATCAGTCTTCCGTAGCTAGTGGTTTAGGTAGTTGCCTTTTATGTAGACTCTAAATTACTCAAACCAGTTCATGAACCATTGACCAAATACAGTTCTTTTCTATTTTGCATCATCTAAGGAAACCTGGCTTCTTACTCAAGCACTTCTTCAGGGCTTCATGGATGTCTCTGTTTCTCAGGCTATAGATGATGGGATTGAACATGGGTGTTAGGATGGTATAGAGCAGAGAAAACCCTTTGTGCAAGAGTTGGGAAGAATTGGCTGAGGGCACAAGGTATGTGGCAATCAGTGTCCCATAGAATACCATAACCATGGTGAGGTGGGAGGAGCAGGTGGAGAAGTCCTTTTGCCAGCCTGTGCCAGATGGAATTCTTGGGATAGCATCAAGAATGCAGGAGTAGGAGGCTGTGATGAGGATAAATGGGATCAGAGTCACCACAGAAGAGGTGGCACAGGCAATGGTCTCAGTCATTGAAGTGTCTATGCAGGAGAGGTGGACTAGAGGGGTGAAGTCACAAAAGAAGTGATCAATTTCATTGGGTCCACAGAAGGTTAGTCTAGACAGCATGACCATTGTAATTGCTGTGAGAAAGAAGCAGCAGAGCCAAGAGCTGGCAGCCAGCCTAATGCAAAAGGGGCCAGTCATGAGGATAGGATAGTGGAGAGGTTGGCAGATGGCCAGATAGCGGTCATAGGACATCACAGCAAGCAAGAGGCACTCTGTTGCAGCCAGGGATCCAAAGAAGTAGAACTGTGCCAGGCAGCTGGCCACAGAGATAGTCTTCTGTTTGGCTAGGATAATCAGCAACATCTTGGGGACAATATTGGAGGTATACCAGATCTCAAGAAAGGACAAGTTCACCAGGAAGAAGTACATGGGGGTGTGGAGGGGATGGCTGAATAAAACTAGCAGGACAATGAGGATGTTTCCAGAAACAATTAAGATATAGAAAACTAAAAACATCATAAAGAGGAAAATATTTAGCTCTTGGATGGAAGAGAATCCTGTAAGCACAAATTCCACTACTGTTCTGTTTTTCCAGGTCAGGGTCACCATGGCTTGGCTTCCCTGAACACTCAGTGATAAAACATGCAAAATGCAGAAAGTTCTAGCTTACACATAGAGCATGGACAGATGGTGGATGATTTTCATTCATCACTCAGATTTTGGAATACTTTTCATCTGAGTGAAGGAGTAGTTTCCTATTTCTTTCTTTCTTTCTTTCTTTCTTTCTTTCTTTCTTTCTTTCTTTCTTTCTTTCTTTCTTTCTTTCTTTCTTTCTTTTTCCTTCCTTCCTTCCTTCCTTCCTTCCTTCCTTCCTTCCTTCCTTCCTTCTTCCTTCAACACCTGAAATGGGGAAGAAAAGAATCTGCCATAAGAACTTGTGACCACTTCAATCTCCCCTTCTTCTCCTACCTGTATCTTCACCACATCAGGGGCAATGTCAGGCTTTGGGGGAAGCAGGAAATAGGTGAAAGGGGAAGAAAAATACAAAGAAGAAGAGGGAAAAAAAAGAAAGAAAGAAAGAAAGAGAGAAAGAGAAAGAAAGAAAGAAAGAAAGAAAGAAAGAAAGAAAGAGAGGAAAAGAAAGAAAGAGAAAGAAAGAAAGAAAAAAGAAAGAAAGAAAAGAAAGAAAGTAAGAAGAAGGGAAGGAAGGAGGGAATGAAGGAAGGAAGGAAGGAAGGAAGGAAGGAAGACAAAGAGAAGGAAAATTGCCTGCTCTATGCCTATCTGGAATATACTATGTTAGCCTGGGGAGTTATGGAAAGAAAGGAAGACCTAAAAGGAAGGTGGGCATGTTCCTGAAGATTTGTGAACTCTCAGACAGAATCTAGAGAATCAAGGGCCTGGGACAAAGAACCCTCCCCTTCCTCCTCAAGTACTGTTTATCTTTAGGGAGAGAGCCCTTACCATATCTATCATATATTCCTCTCCTTTCAGCTTCTTAGTGAATTGAAAGTTAAATTTCTTATTTCTGTTTTGGCTTATGTAGTGCTAGCAAGAGAAAAGCATATGAATGTAAGGTTTGAGATTCTTTGATTCTGAGGTCAGTGCCCATGCTGGTGTAACTAAAAGGCAAGAGTGTTTTCCTTCACAATTTTAAATAGATATAATCAAAATTAGGCCATTGACATTTTTTAATCTGGGGCTGCAATGAATGGGAAAAGATTCAGAATCAGATGGCCTAAGGCACTTTGTGCAACCAACCAATTGAGTATAAGACAGCCTCAGGTTCTTTTGTGTGAGATAAGAAGCCCAGCTTCCCTCCTCATTTCTATCTTTGTCCAAACCAGACATCCCACCACAAAATTCAGGACAGATAGAACCTGTCCCCAAAACTTTTGCTGTCCACAGACAATATCTAAGACTGAAACCACTTTATTATTCTCAACACACATGCAGATACAAAAAGCACTGTGTGAGCTTAATAACGAGGTAGTTATCATGAGTAACCAGAGAACCCTAAACAAAGCCAGGTGCTCTGCTTTAGGAGTCAGACTTTGAACAAGTCGTTTAACTTTTTTGAGACATAGTTTCTCATCGTAAAATGGGATACAGAGTGGGAAATGAACTTAAAAGGTGCCTATCACCTGCAAAAAGAATATATGTACAAAGATTGGGAAGTCTCTGTCTATTCAGGGCTGTCAACATTACCAAGTTAACCAAGGAATTAATTTGAAATGGCCATTGGCAACAAATCCTTTCTTTTGCCACATCCTGCAGTGTGTGTGCATGTAATTGTGTGAGTAGCTAAGCTTGTCCTGCTATCTCTCTCTCTCTCTCTCTTTGTTTTTTGACTTCCTACATTTTTATTTATTTATTTATTTTGCTTCAGATCTTTATTGGAGTATAATTGCTTTACAATGTTGTGCCAGTTTCTGCAATACATTAATCCCACTTTAAAATTGACCCAGTGTCATACGTACCATTCTGTGGAGATCTGGTTCCAGCTTTTCAAAGGGACTCACAGAAGTAACCTGGAATCTGTGCTGACTGAAAGTCCTGGTTCCCAGAGGATGCACAGCAACTGGCAATTCAGACTGAGCCCACTCAGTGGAGCATGGAGAAGGCACAAAGAGAGAACTTCTCTCAATCCCCTGCAAAGCGCAAATAACAATCTGAGATCTCAGAGAGAGGGCTTCGGTTCTGACAGAACACAACCAAACCCCTGGATGCTGCCACCATAGCTGCTAATGGTGATGAAAGTAGTTGATCCCAGGCACTGTCCTAAGTACTGAAAATATGTAACCCACTTGTTCATTGCAACAACCCTATGTAGTGGGTACTCTTATTATCTTTACTTTCTAGATGGAGTCACAGAGAAGCTAAATAACTTAACTATGGTCATCAGCTAGAAAGTGGAAGAGATGGGATTCAGACTTGCTCTGGATCCCTCACTCCTAACCATGAACACTACCTCTCATGGGGCTTGAGTACATGAGCTAGTTTGCATTATCTCACAGAGGTGGGAAGAGGAATGGTTCCACAAGGAAGCCTCTCATCCTAGTTTCAACTTCAACTAGCCTCTCATCCTAGTTTCAACTTCAACTGGCTTCATTGGTTGGTGAGGGAACAATTCCATAAAGAGTCACAAACTCTGACAACCTTCTCTACCTGTCTCCTGGACTTGCTTTTGCACTGCTACTTTATGTCCTTTCTTTATAATCTTAAAATAAATCAGGTCAGCCCATTACCTTAAAAAAAATCTAACACTTTTTGGATATGTGCACACTTTCCCTCTACCAGGTATTGATAGGGCTGCTGTACTATCTGATGCAGTATAGGAAGGCATGATAGAGAATAGAAAGCAAGTGGAAGATATGAGAGAACTGACTACAAAGGCAGTGAAGCCTGGTAAGAGCACAGGCTCTAAAACGAAACCAGCCTGGATTCAAATTCCTGCTCAACCGTAAATGTAGGTGAGCAAAAACATTTTATAACCTCTAAGGGAAGAGAAACTCTGCTGCCTCCAGGTCTGTGCAGATGAGGCTTTTAAGGGCAGCAGAGAGGCTGATAATACTAAACCCCCCCCCCAACCTTAATATTCAGCTACTATCTCTCCCTCTATCACCTCAGCAGAAGCAAGGAAATCAAAAAAGGATATTATTGAAAAAAGTAGAGATGTGGACTCTGCTAACATGCTCCTGTGTAAACTCTGCTCATGCATGCTGCTGGACTCTAGAGCCACAAGCCCAAATCACACAATATGTCCATAATTCATGTCGGCACAGAGCTGGGTCCAGAGTATGTGCTCAATAAGTTGCAGTGCTTTCTCCCCCACCCTTTCCTCTCTTCTCCTCTCTTTTACTCTCCCCCCTCCCCTCCCCTCTCTCCTCCCCTCTCCTCCTTTCCTCACCTCTCCTCCCCTCTCCTCTCCTCTTTTCTTTATCTCTTTCTCTTCCACTCCTCCTTTCTCTCAATTATGCCAGCCCAGTTAGTGCTATCTATAGGTAGATGAGCTCTTTTAGGAAGGTATCTGCTTCCCTTCGTTGGAGATGTTCAATGAAAATAATTTATAAAGAAAATTAAAGGAGACTAAAGCACTGGAGTGTTATTTGGATTTGATGATTTTTAACATCCCTTCCAAACTTGAATATTTTTCCTAATTGGGAAGCATTCCATTCCCTTAGGACACACACATGAAGCAAGCTTGTGGGAAAGAGAAGAGGCTTATCACAAAGCAAAGTATAAACACAAATACCTAGTAAATAATCAGAGGTTTTTTACCTTCCACTAACAAAAAAGCAAGGGAAGGCATGAAATGACTCAGATGCTGTCTGAAAAGGAGCCATTCTCTTAGCTGAATTCAGTGGTCAAGGAATTAACCAATCAATTCAACCAACATTTGGCTTATTGATAAGGGCTGTTGACTCTTGCCAAGTGCTGGTTCATTCGGATGAACAGTTGGTCAACCAGACAGTTTGATTTTCTCACTAAGCTGATAACTGATTTAGTATGCTAGGGAATCATATCTCTGACCTCATCTAGCAAAGGACAGATTCAAAACATGGAAAACTGAAGCATACACCAGCAGGATAGTTAAGCTCTACCTGTCAGTGCCTCAGAGGGATCCACATCAACTTTGGGATGTCAGGCCACAGAGACAATGCACGTCCATCTCCCCTTGATTCATAGAACTGGGCTAGATATCTGGAATCCTGCTTTTATCCAAAAATACACCTCCCTATGCAATTGACAAAAATGAAGTTGGAGCTATCTTTCCACATGAACCTTAGGAGGCCAGTTGAGTTTTGGCCCCATCTTTCAACTTCCTTCCTCTGTGTAAACTTAAGTCCCTTTGTGGGCAAAGCCATAACCTCCCCTGACATTGGTGCTCATGGGCATTTCCCAAATGACATTTGTGGGGAATTGTTATTGTGAAAATTATATGAAACCAAGTTACCTTAGAGGAAATCTCTTTTTCTCCTTGCTTTGTGTTTACTTTAATAATGACTCTGTATTTATATGACCTTTATAAAGAGCCTTAATTTAATGACTGAAAATGTATCATTATGTTATGTTTTGGTAGAATGGATTAAAATAACATTTTGAAGGAAATATTTAATTTTTTCTATCCTCAGGAAGAAAAATTACTCTGCATGTCCTTATTGTGTAGGTTTGGCAGAAACTGAAACAAGTATCTGTGATAGTAAACATTCATTGCCAAAGCCATTAATTAGGATTCTAAAGAAACTGTGTCATCTTGGATTCTTGTTATTGATTAAAAATAGTAACCAAGGCTAGTCCTGTTCTAGGAAGTGTTCATTTGTGAGCGGAAATCTTGTGGAATTAAAGTTATCATTTACTGCTAGACATTAACAAACTGGAGAGCTATTAGCTCAAACTAACAAATTACTACAGCTATCCAATAAGTGTAACAAATGAAACAGTAATAAAATAATCAATGAATTGAAATCACCTCATTTGTTCTTTAGAACCAAAATACTTTCTCTAATGAAGTAGTAACCAGACTTCCAGAAACCCTGGTATTTGCCAGTATTTGAACTTACAAATGAACAAATATCTGAATACACAAGACCTCTAGGTAGGATGTCCTTGTTGAAATCTACAAAATAACTGCTGTATGCTAGGCGTTGTGCTAAGCCTATGTTATTGTCTGTAATCTTTGCAACCCTTTTGCATAGTGTTTATTTTACTCATGAGGAGATCTACACTTTTAGAGGTGAAATGACTTGTTCAGAATTACCGAGCCAGAAGAATGTGAGGGAACAGGAATTGGACTAAAAGCTCCATGAGGACAGAGCATGTCTATTTTAGACACTACTCTATCTCAGGGCCTGGAACATAGTAAGATCTTTACAAGTATTTATAAATCAATGAATGAATAAATATGTGAGCAAATATCTGACTTCAAATAAAGTGTTCTTTCTGTTTTATCAAACCCCTTCCTCCAAGCTTCACAAAATGATGCTGTTGCCCTGTTAAGTTAAAGGAAGGTCTCTAGAACCTGAATTGAGGCTGACTAGGTAATGGAAGCAGTTACTGATGCTAGAAAAATTTTAATGGCAAATTATACCTAAAAAAAAGTCAAAGATTGCTGAGAAAAACAGCGAAGATTATTTTATTTAGAGCAAAGTTATTTAGGAGAAGCCTGATTCAGTAATTAAGCCAATTAGTTATTTTTCGGAAAGGCTACTTCTCAATTTCTAAGAGGTTGTGAAACCATTCTCTACTCTTAAAAAGAACAGATATTTATTTTTTGGAAACCAAGTCACTGATGCAAATTTATTCAAGAATACAAGCTTCAGATATGTTCTGCAGCTGGTGTAGTTTCAGCTAAACACTTCTTACTCTTAAGCTATATTCCACAGTGCAACAAGAAATTATAACTCTGATCCTTTGGCTTCAAGAAGAATTTAAATTGTAATGTCTACATACTGTAAGTCTAAAAAGGTGAAAATTTCTAAAAGAAAATAAAAAGTGTTAAAATAATAGCATGTTTGAGCCTAATGTGTTTAGGTCAACTATTCAACATGATTGGGAAGGTGACTGTGGATACAGTGGAAAGTTAACTGTGTGTTTGCCTATTACTTTTCTCTTTTACTCCCTTGTCCTCATCTCTTAAGAACCCCAAGCTCTCTTGTATCTCAGAGACTTTGTAATTGTTGACTTTGTCTAGACTATGCCCTGCTTTTATTTCTTTGTGTCAGGTATCACTATTTCATTTCATTTTACTTGTTTATTTGGTTGTTGACCATCTCCCCCTTAAATTTATAATCTCCCCCCAAGAGCAGGGATGTTTCTGTCTTGTCTGCTACTATATCCACTACAGATACTATGTGTCTATACAGTAGATAATAACTGGCTCATAGTAGATAATAACTATGTGCAGGAAATAATGAAAACAAAAATCTATAATGTTACCATGAAGTTTGCAGTTATTCTAAGTGATTGGATTTCAAGGCCAGTCCTTTAGGGGCTGGTTATTTTCTTTAGGGACTTTGCCCTCAGGGGGAAAATCGGACTTGTGTGACTATTGCAACTTTGTTAAATGAGCTTTTGCTGAGCTGCAATTCAAGAAAGGGAATTGAAATAGAGAAGTTTATTACACACAGGTCCTGGAGGAGGTGCACTGCATGCTTCAAGAGGCCATGTGAGGAGGTCAAGGCAGGGTTTAGGCAGAGAGAGTGTGACAGGACCTGGGGGGCAAGCCTTTATTAGGGTCTACAGGTGGAATATGCTGGCGTTCCCTGGCTAAGTCCAGATTGGTCGATTCAAACCAAAAAGAGCAGAATTTTGATGAGCTTTGTGGGGTATCTTATTTAAGGGGTGTACCAGGGGAAGGCCTTGGCAGGCAAGGGAGAATGCTTACCCAAAGGTGGCTGGAGGAGTCATAGCAGGATCTTGCCTTTACTTGTGACTGTAAAGGTGTTATCTAGGGGATACACTCACCGGACAGGCCAGTCCGTTCAAGGTCCCTACAGGCTGCTTAGCCACACAAAATGGATGCTGGGGCAGCAATATTCAATATTGTGGAATAGTTTAACAAAACTCTCAACAATGACTAGCCATTCAAGCTTCTTCACACACAGACCACAGACAGAGGAAGTGTGGACCACACAACCCTACTCCTTAGCCTTATTTTAAAATAGACATGTGAATAGTAAAGAAATAAATTACCTGCATTGTATAAAATTTAAGTGAAGACAAAGATTTTTGAAATATATATAAACTCCAGCTCCAGTTCCTCACTGGTTATTTTATTTATTGTCTGAGCCTCGTAGCAAGGTTAATCTTTGCTTGAGGCCACAAACACTGTGGGGAATGTGGACTGCCCTAATACCTGGGCTTTAGGCTCTGTAGATAGGTGGCTCTAGTTCAGTCTCATTTCCCTGTTCAAAACCCATGAGAGGAGAAAGTATTAATTTACCATCTTAGGACTTTTAAGTGACTTGTGAACAATAGTTAAAAGATGGGAGGGGCATCTCTTTTTGCTTTATAAGGCTTTATTTCAAAGTTCCTCTTCTTTTTTATTTCCTACTGTTTTTCTTGTGAAATGGAAGAAGAAACAGAGCTATTTCTCAGAGTGACTCCTTGAACCTACATAAATTGTTTGGTGGTTCCCTTCCAAACATAAAAGGCTTTCTTGGCAACCATGGCTCTAGTTCACTTATTCCAACTTTGTCATACTCAAACTGTTTTCCAGATACCATGTTTGAAGGTTCAGAAGGAAGGGACCTATTTACCTTCATAATTACTGGGCTTCCTGGTTCCATTTGGTTTATGTCTTTGTTCATTTACTGACTATGTACTCTGTGCTAATTTGGTACTGCAGAAGGGAAATTGTGAAGGTACACTCCTTGCCTTCATGTTATTTAGAGTCCAATTAGGGAGGCTGAGTACAAACAGATAATGTCAATAAAATGAGATATGAGTACAACTACTTTAAAAGAAGACCAAGGGAAAGAGGGGTCAACCAAGATGGTGACATAGGAGGTTCTAACCCCACTTCTCCCATGGACATACTGAATGTTCTGCTACTATGCAGAGAGAAATTACCTCTGAAAGAAATCCAGAAGCAAGCTGTGTGACTCCTATATACTGGGTGAATAAGAAAATACCCACAGCAAAACAGGTAGGAAAGCTTAGTGAGATACATGTTTGCCATAAGCCCCACACTCAGCACAGTGCCATACGATTGGAAGGAAAACCCCAATTACAAACTTCTCCCTGAGGAATTAAGGGTTTGGACCCCATATTTAGGGCCCCAATTTTTAAGACTCCAACCTGTGTGACAGGCTCCCAAAACGTCTAGCTCTAAAAGCCAACAAGGTTTGCATCCACAAGACCCACAAAACTATAGCAAACAAAGAAACAGTAAACTCAAAGACAGGACAGTTGAATTATCTGATCAGAGGATAAAAAGAAAAAAGAATTTTAAAAAAGTGAAGATAGCGATCAGCAATAGATAGATCACCCAGGCAGAAAAATCAATAAGGAAAATTGGACTTAAACTACAAGTTAGATCAGATGAACCAAAAGACATTTATAGAACATTACATCTAACAGCAACAGAATATACATTCTTCTCAAGCACACATGGAGTATTTTCCAGGATAGATTATATTTTAAGTCACAAAATAAATATTAATAAATTTATGATTGATGTCATATTCAACATCTTTTCTGACCAAAACAGTACATAACTAGAAATCAGTTACAAGAAGAAAACTGTAAAATTCACAAATATGCAGAGATTAAACAACACACTCCTGAATAACCAATGGGTCAAAGAAGAAATAAAAGAGAAGCTAAAACTATCTTGAGGCATATGAAAATGAAAATACAACATATCAAAACTTCTGGATGCAATGATAGAAGTTCTAAGAAGGAAGTTTATAGCAATAAATGCCTACATTAAGAAACAAAAAATCTTGGGACTTTCCTGGTGGTGCAGTGGTTAAGAATCTACCTCCCAATGCAGGCGACATGGGTTCAAGCCCTCCACCAGGAAGATCCCACATGCCATGGAGCAACAAAACCCATGCACTGCAACTGCTGAGCCTGTACTCTAGAGCCTGGGTGCCACAACTACTGAGCCTGTGTGCTGCAACTACTGAAGCCTATGTGCCTAGAGCCTGTGCTCCATAACAAGAGAAGCCATGCACTGAGAAGCCTGTATACCACAGTGAAGAATAGCCCCTGCTCATCACAACTAGAGAAAGCCCATGCAGCAATGAAGACCCAATGTAGCCAAAAATAAAAAAAAAAAAAGGAAAAATCTAAATAAGCAAACTACCTTTATACCTCAAAGAACTAGAAAAAGAACAAACTAAACCCAAAGTTAGTAGCAGGAGGGAAATAACAAAGATCAGAGTGGAAATAAATGAAATAGAGACTAAACAGATAATAGAAAAGATCAAGGAAATTAAGTGCTATTTTTTTAAAAGACAAACAAAATAGACAAACTTTTAGATAGACTTACCAAGAAAAAAAGAGAAAAAAACCTCAAAGAAATAAAATTATAAATAAAAAAGTTATCATAATTGATCCCTACAAATTTGAAGATTATAGAGATTACTCCAAACAATCATACACAAATTGAACAGCCTAGATGAAAATAACAAATTCCTAGAGACATACAACATATCAAGATTAAACCATAAAGAAATAGAAAATCTGAAAGTCTGATTACTAATAAAGAGATTGAACCAGTAAACAAAACCTCTCAGAAAATAAAGGTCTGTGACCAGATGACTTCACTGGTGAATTCTGCCAAACATTTAAAGAAGAACTAATATTGATCCTTCTCAAACTCTTCCAAAAAAATTGAAGACCAAGAAGCATTTCCAAACTCATTTTACAAGGCCAGCATTACTTGATACCAAAGCCAGACAAGGACAGTAAAATAAAATTTAATTACAGGCTAATCTCTCTGATCAACATAAATGCAAAAAATTATTAAAATATTAGCAAACCAAATTAAACAATACTTAAAAGAACCATACACCATGATCAAGTGGGATTTATTCCAGAGATGCAAGGGTGCTTCAACATCCACAAATCAATTAATGTGATACACCACATTAACAAATTGAAAGATAAAAATTATACCATTATCTCAAAAGATGCAGAAAAAGCATTTGTCAAAATTCAACATCCATTAAAAAAAATCTGGCTATGGATGGAATGTAACTCAGCAAATTGAAGGCCATTTATGAGAAGTCCACAGCTTATACCATGCTCAATAGTGAAAACCTAAAAGTTTTTCTTCTAAGATAAGGAACCTGGCAAGGATACCCATTCTTGCCTCTTTTATTAAACATAATACTGGAAGTCCTAGACTGAGCAATTAGGCAAAATAAAAAAAGACATCCAAATTTGAAAGGAAGAAGTAAAACTGTCCCTGTTTGCAGATGACATGATATTATGGATAGAAGACTTTAAAGACTCTACACCAAAACAACAAACAAACAAACAACAAAAAACTGTTGGAACTAATAAATAAATTCAGTAAAATTGGATACAAAGTCAATTTACAATAAAGTTGCCTGTCTATGTACTAAAAAGAACTATCAAAGAGAGAAAATAAGAAAATAATCCCATTTATAATTGCATCAAAGGAATATAATACTTAGGAAAAAATTTAACCAAAGAAATGAAAGATCTCTACACTAAAGATATGGAAGAAGATACAAAATGATAAAAGAAATGGAAGAAATAAATACAAATAAATGGAAAGATATTCCATGCTTTTTGGATATAATGCAAAGCTGCAGTAATCAAAACAGTATGGTATTGGCACAAAAACAGACACAGGTCAATGGAACAGAATAGAGAGCTGAGAAATAAACCCACACACTTATGGTCAATTAATCTACAACAAAGAAGGCAAAAATATACAATGGAGAAAAGACAGTCTCTTCAATAAGTGGTACGGAGAAAACTGGACAACTACATGTAGAAGAAAGAAATCAGAACATTCTCTAACACCACATGCAAAAATAAACACAAAATGGATTAAAGACCTAAATGTAAAACCAGAAACCATAAAATTCCTCTAAGAAAACATAGACAGAACACTCTCTGACATAAATTGTAGCAATGTTTCTTTGGATCTGTCTCCTAAAGTGAAGGAAATAAAAGCAAAAATAAACAAATGGGACCTAATCAAACTAAAAAGCTTCTATACAGCAAAGGAAACCATCATCAAAACTAAAAACAATCCACTGAATGGGAGAAAGTATTTGCAAATGTTATACTTGATAAGGGGTTAATATCCAAAATATATAAGCAGCTCATACAACTCAATACCAAAAAAAAAAACAAAAACAAAAAAAAACCAAAAAACAAAAAACTAAAAACAAAGACAAAAAAACAGCCAAATTAAAAATTGGGCAGAAGACCTGAATAGCAATTTTTCCAAAGAAGACATACAGGTGGCCAAGAGGCACGTGAAAAGATGCTCAACATCATTAATCATCAGAAAAATGCAAATTAAAACCAAAAGAGATATTACCTCACACCTATCAGAATGGCTATCATCAAAAAGATCACAAATAACAAATGTTGTGGGGAAAAGGGAAACTTTGTACACTGTTGGTGGGAAATATAAATTGGTACAGTCACTACGGAAAGCAGTATGGAGATTTCTCAAAAAACTAAAAGTAGAACTACCATATGATCCAGCAATTCCAATGCTGGGTATATATCCAAAAAATCCAAAAACACTAATTCAAAAAGATACCTACATCCCAATGTTCATAGCAGCATTACTTAAAATTGCCAAGATATGGAAGCAACCTAAACATCCATCAACAGATGAATGGATGAAGATGTGGATTCCATATACAATGGAATATTACTCAGCCATAAAAAAGAATGCAGTTTTGCCATTTGCAGCAACATGGATGGACTTGGAGGTCATCATGTTAAGTGAAACAAACCAGATGTCAAATACCTCTGACTCTGACACTCCTTCCTGTCTCCTCCTTATAAGGAAGCTATAATTACATTCGATCCACCTGGATAACTGAAGATTTTTCCATCTCAAGATCCTTAACTTAACCATATCTACAGAGTCCCTTTTGCCATTGAAGGTAACATATCCACAGGTTTCAGGGATTAGGACATGGCTATCTTGGGGTTCAGGGAGGCATTAGTCTACCTACCACATGATGTGATGAAAACAGTGGTTAGGAATTTTAGATTACTCTACTTTCTACTCAGATAGTCTTTGCTACCTCTCTTTGACAGAATTGCCTATTTTCTAACCCACTCTTTCACTGAATGTATAGGACATGTATGGTCTCAGTTTTAAACTGAGGCCTAAGTTCAAGCTGTATCTCATTTGGGCCCAAAGCTTCATTCCCTGGCCTCATATAGCCATTAAAAAAAAAGTGTCTTGTTTACTGAGATTGGTAAATATCCCAAAGGCAGCTGTGACTTGTTACACACTCACTCCCCTGGTTTTTGCCTTCTCTGCTTTTTTCCCCTTCCTCTCTGAGCTCAATCACACATCTAATAGATGTTGTTGTTTTAATCTAGAATTTAGGGATTTCTAGATGTTTTTAGGTAGAAGATCTTTCACATTATCTGTCATATTTCCACTTCGTTAGTGTGTTATAAGTTAAGATATTTTAATTGGAATTTCTGATAATTGTAATCAAAAGTGTCTTAATTGCTAGGTCCTAAGGTGATCATATCTATTTTTGTAGATGTTTGACCTCAGCTGTTTTAAAATTTCTGGCAAAGTTAGTAACTTCAGGGAGGATGGTTGTACACTATCCCTAACTTCCTAGAAATAACCAGTGTAGAGATAACCTGAGTTACTACCTCCTTTCCTAAGTGAACAAATGCTTTATCCCAACATAGTGCTATAATTTGTGTCCTGACTCTTTCTTCTTCTTCTCCTCCCTCCTCCTCCTCCTCCCCTCCTCCTCCTCCTCCTCCTCCTCCTCCTCCTCCTCCTCCTCCTCCTCCTCCTCCTCCTCCTCCTCCTCCTCTTCTTCTTCTTCTTCTTCTTCTTCTTCTTCTTCTTCTTCTTCTTCTTCTTCTTCTTCTTCTTCTTCTTCTTCTTCTTCTTCTTCTTCTTCTCCTTCTTCTTCCTCTTCTTCCTCTTCTTCTTCTTCTTCTTCTTCTTCTTCTTCTTCTTCTTCTTCTTCTTCTTCTTCTTCTTCTTCTTCTTCTTCTTCTTCTTCTTCTTCCTCTTCTTCTTTTTGTCTGTGCCATGTGGCAAGTGTGATCTTAGTTCCCTGACCAGGGGTCAAACATGCACCCCCTACAGTGGAAGCGTGGAGTCTTAACCTCCAGACCACCAGGGAAGTCCGTGGCTATTCTATTTTAGTCCTTGAATCTGGGTCTAGCCATTTGATTTGCTTAGGCTCATGAGTTGTTAACAAATAGAGACTTCAAATGTCTTGAGCAGTTGAGTTTACACTTGCTCTGGTGTCTCTGCCACTGACACGAGAACATGCTAAGGCTATTGTGTTGGAGGATGGTAAACAGGTAGAATAGAGACTTACCCAAGCCAATCCATATGAGGCATCCTAGATCAGCCAAAGAACAGCCCCTCCTTGGATATATGAGCAAGCCCAACCAAGATTAGCAGAGCCAACTAGCCAACTTCCAATAGGCTCCAGATTCATAAGCAATAAGTGTTTCCTATGTAATGCCACTGTGGCTTTATTATTTGTTACACAGCATGTTTATAATAGCAATAGGTAATTAATACACAGCAAAATCTGTCTCTGCTGATGGAAATTTACCCTATCTCTTTTTCCTCAGTGAGAGTTACCTTCCCTTTGCTCTTTCATGAATCAGTTAAAAATAGTGTTTGGCTATGGGTAAAAGGAAAGTTATCTACATAATGGTTAAACACATTTTGGATGTTATTTTTCTCACGTAACAAGAACTGTTAGTTAAGCAGATACTGGCATGGGTTCAATGGCACAGATTCTTAAGACTGAGATTTCTGTGCTGATCTTGACTTTTCCCTCATTATTTCAAAGTGGATATGTAGCCCAAATCCTCACATTCATATTCTTGAAAGAAAGAAAAAAAATAGGAAAGAAGAGGGAGAAGGGAAAGGTAACATCAGGAAAAGGAGAAATTGAAAGCAAGCAATTTTCTTTTAGGAATTTTACAAGGAAATCAAACACATTATGGCACTTACATAGTTGGAAATGTCAACTCTAACTTGGTTGTCACTTGCCTTGTTAAAATTTTTTTGGTGGGAGAGAAAGTTCTGTAAGTATCAGGAAGAAAGGGAGAATGGCTACTAGGAGACCTGTATTTGAAACAGCAATACTACTAGTTGAACAGTTTAATTTCATCTTTTAATTCTGAGCATCCAACAAAGTAAACCTGACTACTATTTTATCTACTTTATTATGAATTATTCTTGTTTCTGTCCTTTCCAATAGATTTTTTTTAATATTGGGAGATAATCTTGAAAAGCTAGTCATTAAAATACTGGTGAGAAAGAACATTTTTCAAGAACAAGCTACACAAAAGACATTGTGGGTAAGATGCTAAAATGAAGCATAATAGGTTGAGCAACAAGGTGACAATGGAAATCAAGGCTGTCATCATCTCAAACATCAGTCAACAACATTATATTCAAAATCAGTACCAGCAGTCAAGAGCATCAAACTACAACATCCAAAACCAAGCATTATTGAGTGTTTACTATGTGTCTGGTTCAAAAGAAATTTTTTTAAAAAAATTATAAATAAAAAATTAAAAATGTATGCCCCCAATGGAACATTTTGGATTAAAAGAAAGCTTTAAGATATATTTAACTGCCCATAGGAGCTAAAACTCTGAACAGCAATGCTGTGTAAAGAGTTAAGCTCTAAATATTGTTGGAGGTTTTTTACAGTGTAAATTTGGTCATCCTTAAATGTTTTCCTTTGTTTTCCCAATGGAAAAATGAAACAATGGAGATGAAGAACTTTGTAAACTATAAAGCAATGCAAATGATGATGATGATGGTGATGGTGATGATGATGATGGTGATGATAGTGATGATGACGGTGATGCTGACAATGACGGTGATGATGGTAATGATGATGGTGATGATGATGATGATGACGATGATGGTGATGATGGTGGTGATGGTGATGATGATGGTGATGGTGATGATGATGTTGATGATGGTGATGGTGATGATGGTGACGATAATGGTGATGATGGTGATGATGGTAATGATGGTGATGATGATGATGGTGATGGTGACGATGATGATGGTGATGATGGTGATGGTGACGATGATGATGGTGATGAAGATAGTGTTGACGATGATGGTGATAATGATGGTGATGATGGTGGTGATGGTGATGGTAATGATGATGTGATGATGGTGATGATGATGATGGTGATGATGGTGATGGTTTTGGTGATGATGGTTATGGTGATGATGGTAATGGTGATGGTGATGGTAATGACAATGATGGTGATGATGATGGTGATGGTGATGTGATGATGGTGATGATGGTAATGGTGATGGTGATGATGGTGATGATGATGGTGATGATGATGATGGTGATGATGATGATGGTGATGGTGATGATGGTGATGATAATGATGATGGCGGTGATGGTGATGATGGTGGTGATGGTGATGATGGTGATGGTGATGATGGTGGTGGTGATGGTGATGATGATGGTGATGATGATCATGGTGATGGTGATGATGGTGATGATGATGATATACAGAAATCAGGAGAGAGTAGAAAATCAGAATGTCAGAACTGAAGCTAGGGGGATCCAGAACTTACCACTGGATTGACCTGTGTAACACAAAGTTTCACCCCATCGTTTTGCAAAATAAAAAATAAATAGTGGAGCTTCCTTGGTGATGTGGTGGTTAAGTCTGCCTGCCAATACAGGGGACAAGGGTTTGAGCCCTGGTCTGGGAAGATCCCACATGACACAGAGCAACAAAGCCTGCACACCACAACTACTGAGGCTGTGCTCTAGAGCCCACAAGCCACAACTACTGAGCCCACGTGCTGCAACCACTGAAGCCCATGCTCCTAGAGTCCATGCTCTGCAACAAGAGAAGCCACCACAATGAGAAGCCTCGCACACTGCAAGGAAGAGTAGCCCCTGCTCTCAGCAACTACAGAAAGCCTGCATGCAGCAATGAAGGCCCAATGCAGCCAATAAATAAAAAATAAAATTAACTACTTAATTAAAAAATAAAAATAAATTGTGAAATCACAGGTGACTAAAAACAGACTATGTTTTTAAAAAGTTTATTTTTAAGAAGAAAATAAAATTACTACATCTCATCACCTAAAAATAACTATTGTTAATATTTTGATGTATATCCTTTCACATTTTTCTCTCTTTCTCTCTATTCTCCCTCTCTTAGCACACACACACTCACATACACACCACACATATTCTTACAAAAATCAGGTAATACTTTCCATTCTGTTTTATAATAATTTAATGTAGCACATAACCTTACATATTAATGAATATATTTCTATAATATTCCTATTGGCTGATTTTATTTCACTATATGAATGCCCCATTATTTATTTAAATAATGTACTATTATTATTTTTGTTACTTTACAAAGTGCTCTTGTTATTATCTGTGTGTGTGTGTGTGTGTGTGTGTGTGTGTGTGTAGTTTTCTTTAAAAAACAATGTATAAACTCACATAACAGGAAGTACAGAGGTTGGACAAGCTTCAGGGTGGTTTGATTCAGTGTTATTATGATTGTGTCAAAGACTTAGAGTAATTTTGTCCAGAGTTCTGCTGTACACAGCTTTAGCCTGTTTTTTTTAACAGGCTTAAGATAGTCATAGTAGTAATCACAGCCATGTGCTTCTTTGTACACATCCAGATGAACAGAGGAAGAGTAAATCTACCTACACCATAGAATAAGAATTCTTCTCTTCAGTCTGGACCAACTTAAATCCTATGCCTACCCCTGGAACAAAAACTATTAGAGAATGTTATGGAATAAATGGCTTACATTATGATTTCTGGGCCACTACCTAGGGAAAGAAACTAACATGATTGACTTAATCAGGACCCATATCCAAAGTTGGACTAGTTTCTCTAACCATACTGAAACTCACATTGAGAAAGAAGTAAAAATGAGGAGTCCACTACACTTAGCCCTGACCTTCTCATAGTTCAATGCTGTAAAAATTGGGAAATACATATAAAACAGAGTGACTAATATTGGTTGCTATTGGAGATTCTTCTTTTTAAAGAACTTTTATTGAGATACAATTGACATACAATAAACTGCATATATTTAAAGTGTACAATTTGATATTTTTCTCTTATTAGTAATGTATATATGGCAATCCCAATCTCCCAATTCATCCCATCCCAACCCCCCCACCCCTGCTTTCCCCACTTGTTGTCTATGTTTGTTCTCTACATCTGGATCTCTGTTTCTGCCTTGCAAACCGGTTGATCTGTACCATTTTTCTATAGTCCACATATATGTGTTAATATATGATATTTGTTTTTCTCCTTCTGACTCACTTCACTGTATATGACAGTCTCTAGGTCCATCCATGTCTCTACAAATGTTCCAGTTTCATTGCTTTTTACAGCTGAGTAATATTCCATTGTATATTTGTACCACATCTTCTTTATCCATTCATCTGTTGATGGACATTTAGGTTACTTCCATGTCCTGGCGATTGTAAGTAGTGCTGCAATGAACATTGGGGTGCATGTGTCTTTTTGAATTATGTCCAGTAGTGGGATTGCTGGGTCATATGGTAGTTCTATTTCTAGTTCTGCAAGGAACCTCCATACTGTTCTCCATAGTGGCTGTACCAATTAACATTCCCACCAACAGTGCAGGAGGGTTCCCTTTTCTCCACACCCTCTCCAGCATTTCTTGTTTGTAGACTTTCTGATGATGCCCATTTTAACTGGTGTGAGGTGATACCTCATTGTAGTTTTGATTTGCATTTCTCTAATAATTAGTGATGTTGAGTAGCTTTTCATGTGCCTCTTGGCCATCCGTATGTCTTCTTTGGAGAAATACCTATTTAGGTCTTCTGCCCATTTTTTGATTGGGTTGTTTATTTTTTTGATATTGAGCTGGATGAACTGTTTATATATTTTGGAGACTAATCCTTTGTCTGTTGATTCGTTTGCAAATATTTTCCCCCATTCTGAGGGCTGTCTTTTCGTCTTGCTTATAGTTTCCTTTCCTGTGCAGAAGTTTTGTTTCATTAGGTCCCATTTATTTATTTTTGTTTTTATTTCCATTATTCTAGGAGGTGGATCAAAAGAGATCTTGCTGTGATTTATGTCAAAGAGTGTTCTTCCTATGCTTTCCTCTAGGAGTTTTATAGTGTCTGGCCTTACATTTAGGTCTTTAATCCATTTTGAGTTTATTTTTGTGTATGGTGCAAGGGGATGTTCTAATTTCATTCTTTTACATGTATCTATCCAGTTTTCCAGGCACCATTTATTGAAGAGGATGTTTTTTCTCCACTGTATATCCTCACCTCCTTTGTCATAGATTAGTTGACCATAGTTTATCTCTGGGCTTTCTATCCTGTTCCATTGATCTATATTTCTGTTTTCGTGACAGTACCATATTGTGTTGATTACTGTAGCTTGATAGTACAGTCTGAAGTCAGGGAGTACTGATTCCTCCAGCTCCATTTTCCCCCCTCAAGATTGCTGTGGCTATTTGGGGTCTTTTGTGTCTCCATACAAATTGTAAAATTTTTTGTTCTAGTTCTGTAAAAAATGCCATTGGTAACTTGATAGGGATTGCATTGAATCTATAGATTGCTTTGGGTAGTACAGTCATCTTCACAATGCTGATTCTTCCAATCCAAGAACATGGTATGTCCCTCCATCTGTTTGTGCATCTTTGATTTCTTTCATTAGTGTCTTGTAGTTTTCTGAGTACAGGTCTTTTACCTCCTTGGTTAGGTTTATTCCTAGGTATTTTATTCTTTTTGTTGCAATGGTGAATGGGATTGTTTCCTTAATTTCTCTTTCTGATCTTTCATTGTTAGTGTATAGATTTCCTCTTTCATAGTTGTTAGCATTTGCCTCATGTATTGAGGTGCTCCTATATTGGGTGCATATATACTTATACTTGTTATATCTTCTTCTTGGATTGATCCCTCAATCTTTATGTAGTGTCCTTTCTTGTCTCTTGTAACATTTTTTTTTTGTAAAGAACGGATACTTCTTTGATTATCTGAGTACTCTCTGTTCATTAATACAAACTTTGATTGTATTTGCTTTTCAAAGAAATCGCATAAGAAAGAACATTAAAATTCTGTTCAAAAACCAACATCATAAATTAGCTTGGGGGGGGGGGGAGATGGCGGCGAAGTAGAGGGACGTGGAATGCATCCCTCTCTACAGACGCACCGGGAATGCACCGAAGGATGCAACAATTCCCACAGAGAACCAGCTGAACACCAGCAGACGGCCTCAGACACCAGAAAGGACTGCAAGGAGCCCAACACAACCGGCAGGGAAGCATCCACGACGGCTCAAAGAGGGTGAAGCGGCGGATCCGTGGCAGACGGGAGGGAGTGAGAAACATATGGACGGTCCGCACCACAGCTCAGCGTTCCTGGACCAAGACGTCGATCCACAGCTGAACAGAGGGTCCAGGAATGGGAGCGCGGGAACCCGGAGAGCCGGCCCAGGGCGAGGAAAACCGTTGCCAGTAAGGTGACGGACCGAGAGGACAGGAGGGAAGAGATCCGCGGCGAGGAGTGCCCATCCCTGAGAGCTTCCCGGCCATGATGGCAGCTGGATGCTGCGGGCTCACGAGTGGGGGGGCAACATTTTTTATTTTAAAGTCTATTTTATCTGATATGACTATTGTTACTCCAGCTTCCTTTTGCTTTCCATTTGCATGGAATATCTTTTTCCATCCCCTCACTTTCAGTCTGTATGTGTCCCTAGGTCTGAAGTGGGTCTCTTGTAGACAGCATATATATGGGTCTTGTTTTGGTATCCACTCAGCCAGTCTGTGTCTTTGGGTTGGGGCATTTAGTACATTTACATTCAAGGTAATTATTGATATGTATGTTCCTATTACCATTTTCTTAATCATTTTGTTTTTGTTTCTGTAGGTACTTTTCTTCTCTTATGTTTCCCGCTTAGAGAAGTTCCTTTAGCATTTGTTGTAGGGCTGGTTTGCTGGTGCTGAATTCTCTTAGCTGTTGCTTGTCTGTAAAGCTTTTGATTTCTCCATCGAATCTGAGTGAGATCCTTGCTGGGTAGAGTATTCTTGGTTGTAGGTTCTTCCCTTTCATCACTTGAAATATATCGTGCCACTCCCTTCTGGCTTGCAGAGTTTCTGCTGAGAAATCAGCTGTTAACCTTATGAGAGTTCCCTTGTATGTTATTTGTCATTTTTCCCTTGTTGCTTTTAACAATTTTTCTTTGTGTTTAATTTTTGTCAATTTGACCACTATGTGTTTTGGCATGTTTCTCTTTGGTTTATCCTGCTTGGGACACTCTGTGCTTCCTGCACTTGGATAGCTATTTCCTTTCCCATGTTAGGGAAGTTTTCAACTATAATCTCTTCCAATATTTTCTCGGGTCTTTCTCTCTCTCTTCTCCTTTTGGGACTCTTATAATGTGAATGTTGGTGCATTTAACGTTGTCCCAGAGGTCTCATAGGCTGTCTTCAGTTCTTTTCATTCTTTTGTCTTTATTCTTTTCTACATCAGTGATTTTCACTGTTCTGTCTTCCAGGTCACTTATTTGTTCTTCTGCCTCAGTTAATCTGCTATTGGTTCCTTCTAGTGTATTTTTCATTTCAGTTGTTGTATTGCTTATCTCTGTTTGTTCTTTAATTCTTCTAGGTCTTTGTTAAACTTTTCTTTCATCTTTTCAATCTTTGCATCCAGTCTTTTTTCAAAGTCCTGGATCATCTTCACTACCATTATTCTGAATTATTTTTCTGGAAGATTGCCTAGCTCCACTTCATTTAGTTGTTTTTCTGGGGTTTTATCTTGTTCCTTCATCTGGTACAAAGTCCTGTGCCTTTTCATTTTCTCTATCTTTCTGTGGCTGTGGTTTTCGGTTCCACAGAATGTTAATACTGCTAATACTGCTTGATACTGCTGTCTGCCCTCTTGTGGAGGAAGCTATCTAAGAGGCTTGCAGACACTTCCTGATGGGAGGGACTGGTGGTGGGTAGGGCTGGATGTGGCTTTGGTGGGCAGAGCTCCATAAAACTTTAATCCACTTGTCTACCAATGGGTGGGGCTGTGTTCCCACCCTGCTGGTTTTTTGGTCTGAGGTGAACCAGCACTGAAGCTTACAGGTTTTTGGCAGGGCTAATGGCTGACTCTAACTCTGGGAGGGCTCATGCCAATGAGCACTTCCCAGAACCCCTGTTGCCAGCATCCCTGTCCTCACAGTGAGACACAGCTATCCCCCACCTCTACAGGCAACCCTCCAACACCAGCAGGTAGGTCTGATTCTGTCTCCCATGGGGTTGCTTCTCCCTCCCCCTGGGTCCTTGTGTGCACACTACGTTTTGTGTGCCCTCCAAGAGTGGAGTGTCTGTTTCCCCAAGTCCTGTGGAGGTCCTGCAATCAAATCCTGCTGGCCTTCAAAGTCTGATTCTCTGGGGATTCCTCCTCCCATTGCCATACCCCCAGGTTGGGAAGCCTGACATGGGGTTCAGAACACTCATGCCAGTGGGTGTACTTCCGTGGTATAACTGTTCTCCAGTTTGTGAGTTGCCCACCCAGAGGTTATGGGATTTGATTTTATCATGATTGTGCCCCTCCTACTGTCTCATTGTGGCTTCTCTTTGTCTCTGTATGTGGGGTGTCTTTTTTGGTGAGTTCCAGTGTCTTTCTGTCGATGACTGTTCAGCAATTAGTTGTAATTCTGGTGCTCTTGCAAGAGGGAGTGAGCACACGTCCTTCTACTCCACCATCTTGAACCATCTCTGCTATTGGAAATTCTTATAAAATTATAAAACTTAAAAAATTGGGATTGCATAATTTATGGGTATGCATTCGCAACCTGAAACTGACAGACATACAAAAGGATTTTATAAGTCTCATTTTCATTGAAGACTCCAATTATTGTTTTCTGGAAACCACTGGTTTCTTGTCAATTTTTGTATTTACTTTTTTGGTAACTTCCCTGAGAGATACAGCTCATGTGCAGCTTTTTCCTAAAGAAAATATTTCTCTCCCAAGACCTTAGGCTCCTGCTTTTAATAATCCTGAATTTCTCTAACCAAAATATGATTCTCTCCTAATGCCATGCTTATTGTGGTTATCTTAGTACATATGGGCTGCTATAACATAAATAGCACTGACTGAATGGCTTATAAACAGCAGTTTTTGTTCTCACACTTCTAGAGGCTGGGAAGTCTAAGATCAAGGCCCTAGTAGATTCAATGCCTTGTGAGGGCCCACTTGCTGGTTCATAAATGATCATGTTCTGGCTGCATCCTCACATGGTTGAAGGGGAAAGTTTATTCTCTGGGATCTCTTTTATAGGAACATTAGTCCCATTCATGAGGGCTCCTCTTTCATGACCTAATCACCTCCCAAAGACCCCCACCTCTAAATACCATCATCTTGGGAATTAGGTTTCAACATATAAATTTTGGGGGGATAAAAACATTCAGTCTATGGCAGTGATGCAAACTTCATTTGGCTTATTATGAAGGTATTTCTCCCAACTTCTAACCAACCTGTTTCAAACACACTTGTCCTTGGGTCTGTATTGCATTCATCTTGGAGAATGTATTAAATATCTTTTCTATCCAAGTATTGTGTTCTTTTACTTGTAGGAAGTTGTTTTTCCATAGAGAGGAAGGATAAATTTTTTTCCACTGGGATAAGTGGAGATGATAGGGTCTTAAAAACAAAAAACAAAATAAACAAAAAACAAAACAAAACAAAATAAAACCTTCTTTCCCCCTTATTAAAACTCCTGGAGATGTAAACTTAGGACTCATTTACTCCCATCCAAAATATCTTATGAAAACAGTGATTTTTCCTTAACTGTTAACATCAATTTAGTTAGTCCAAGACACCAACCTTGGGGACTGCAGCAACTTCCTAACTGGTGTCTACACTCATGCTCTTGCTCACTTTAATTCTTTACTTTGTGGCCAGAAAACAAAAATATTATCTCTTTCCTGGTTTAGTCTCTCTGTGACTTCTTCTGATTATTAGGATAAAGTCCCAAATCTCTACAAGTCACCATATGATTCCACTGTAACTCCCTCCTCAGATTCATCCTGCCTACCCTCCTACTCATTGGACTTCAATTTTGCTGGCATTCTATAAGTTCTTAAAAGGTACTATTCTTCTTTCAGTTTTAGGACCTTTTCATAGGCCATTCCTTCTGCTCGCAAAGTTCTTACCCCCAAATTATCATTTGTTCCATTTTTTAAATGTGAGTTGTTCTATGGGTTGTCTATTTCCACCCTTGTATTTTTATACTTTCTGTTTTAAGTGTATCTCATAAATAGAATTTCATTAAAATTCTTCAGTTTACTACAACAAACTTTGTTTCCAGCTTTACCAAATTTGTAATTAATTTACTTTGGATTTAAATCCACCATTCTATTTTGTTTTTGTATTTGCCTTTTGTTCTGTTTATTTTTCTCTCCTTTTTTGGCTTCTTTTGGACTTTCTGACTTTATATTTCCATTCTCCTCTTACTAGATTAAAAGTTATGCTTTCTATTTCTACTCTTTTAGTGATTGCTCCATAAATTAAAACATACACATTTAATTTATTTAAATGTAAAAACTTTCAATATCTTTCTCATCACCCAGGCAATATAGGGGTCTTAGAACATTTTAACTTCACTATTTTCATCTCTACTTATACTGATTTTGATTATCTTAGTTCTATTATAACTCCATTAGAAGTTTTATATAGTCAATATTTAGTTTAACTCATACACATATTTATACATTTTTTGCTCTTTATTCCTTCTTGAATCTCAGACCATCAAACTGCCTAAACTGAAGTACATCCATAGAGTTTATTCTAGTAAAATTCTTCTGTTGATAATAATCCCAATTTTTATTATTTGAAAATGTTTACTTCATCTTCGTTCTTGAAGAATATTATTGCTGGTTATAGATTTATAGGTAGACATTTTTTAACCCATTAAAGATATTATTAACATTATCTTCTTAATGTCATTGTTTTTGCTGATATGTCAGTCTAACTGTTATTCCTTTTGGTACTCTGCATATTTCTCTCAAAGCTTTTAGGATTTTATACTTGTCTCAGATTTTCTGCAAAAAAAAAAATGTGATGTATCAAGGTGTGGATTTCTTTTCCTTTGTAATGGCTGGAATTTGTTGAACTTCTTGAAGATTTGTGGATTGACATATTTTTCAGTTTGAGGAAAATTCTCAGCTTTTATCTCTTCAAATATTACATTTGCCCTATTTTCTTCACCTGGGGCTCTAATCAAGTATAGATTTCAGTCTATCATCATAACTTTTAATCTCTCTTTTCTACCTTCTCCATCTTTTTGTCTATATATGCTGCTTTTTGCATAACATACTCCAACTCTGTTTCAATTTATCAATTCTTTCTTGATCTATCCTAATCTGCTGTTGAGTAGCTGAATTTTAAATTTGGCTATTATTTGTTACTAGAAGTTTTACTTGGTTCTTTTTTAACGGTTGAATTACTTTTTGTAGTTTCCTATTCCCTGAAGATATTTTTCAACTCTTCTTTTATTTCATTAAGCATGCAAACACTGTTGTTATATACTCTCTGTTAAAAGATTGCAATATCTGAAGACTTTGTGTGTCTTTTCCCTTTGTTTACTGTTCTTTTCCCCTATTTTTTTCTTTATGTCTTGTTTTCTTTTATGCCTGGTCATCTTTTACTGTGTGCTGGTCATTGTTACTAAAGAAATATTCATTAAAACAATTTTATGTATAGGATAAAGTTGCCTTCCTCCAGAGAGAATTTGCATTTGTTTCTGCTTGGTACCTGGCCGTATTACCAGTCTGGGGACTACCTTGAACCAATTTCAAATATTTATAATATCCTGACCAACTGAAGTGATGTGAAGCCAGCTGGAAAAAAAAAAAAAAATCTGTGTAAGGGCCAGTTTTCTTCTGGTTTGGTCTTTCCCAGATAATGGTACCTGTTGAAATCCAGATTCATTGAAGAAAGGGTATCTTGTTAGACTTCTTATTCATCTAAACCTAGAAATGGATTTCTGTATCCTCTTGCCTCACAAGACTCCTAAAGTTAAATTTTAAATTTGCCAGCATTGGCAAGTACTTTCAGGGTGAAAGAGGATTTCATGTTCTGCTTAATTCATTGAGTTCCCCTTTTCCCTTCACTTTTGACTCTTCAATGCTTTTTGAAATTAAAAAAAGATATTCTGCATTTTTAGTTGTTTTCTTGAGGGAGTTTGATCCGAATAACCTAAACCACCATTATGAGAAACTAATAGTCTTTATTCTTATGTCAGTGTGCATTTTGCCTGTAATTACTGGTTTGGATAGGTTCCTAATACTAAAATTTCTGGATGAAAGGGAAAACATATTGTTAAGGCTTCTGACACACATTAATATATTTTGCCCGACATAGGTTATCTACTTTAGTTTTCCAATAATAATATATGAAAGTTATTTTCCCATATTTCAGCCAGTACTATCAATTTTAAAAATTCTCATCTAAGTAGAAGATATGTATTTTTAAACTACAGTCTGTCAAAGTTTGGTCCTTTAATCTGCATTTAAAATTAATAATAAAGTAGACTTTTTCAGAAGTATATTGACAATTTATATTTCTCTTTGTGTAAACTCTAAACTTTTACTCCCCTTTTATGTTTTACATGTCACCATTTACATCTTCTTATATTGCATACCTATTAACAGTTGAAGCTAATGCTACTTTTAATGGTTTTCTCCTTAAACTTTTATGCTACAGTTAAGTAGTTAATACTTAACACCATAATACCATAATAATACAATATTGTAGTATTCTGAGTCTGACTATATGCCAACCTTTACCTGTGTTATACATTTTCATATGTTCTCATGTTACTAATAAACATCATTTTGTTTCAGCTTGAAGAACTCCACTCAGCATTTCTTGTAAGGAAGTTTTAGTGGTGATGAAGTCCCTCAGCTTTTGTTTTTAGGGAAAGTCTTTATTTCCCTTTGTTTCTGAAGGACAGATTTGCTGAGTAAAGTGTTTTTAGTTGGCAGTTTCTTTCTTTTGGCACTCTGAATATATTATCCCATTCTTTCTGGCCAGCATGGTCTCTGCTGAGAAATCTACTGTGAGTTTTTATGTAAGTTCCCTTGTATGAGAAAATATTTTTCTCTTGCTGCTTTTAAAATTCTCTTTAGCCTTGATTTAAAATAGTTTTATTATTGTGTGTCTTGGATAATATTGTTTGGGATTGAAATTTTGAGGTGACTTATTGGCTTCGTGAACTTGGATGTCCAAACCTCTCCCTAGCTTTAGGAAGTTCTCAACCATCATTTCTTCATATAAACTTTCTTCCCCTTTTTTCTATTTTCCTTCTGGGACTCCAATGATGCATACATTATTTCTTTTGATGGTGTCCCATAGGCTTTCTTCATTCCTTTTCATTCTTTTTATTTTTTGTTCCTCTGATTGTGTAATTTCAGTTGATCTATCTTTAAGATCACTGATTCTTTCACCAGCTTATTCAAGTCTGTTGCTGAAGCTCTCTATTAATTTCTTCATTTCAGTCATTGTAGTCCTCAGTTCCAAAATTTCTTCCAGTTTTATTGAGATATAATTGACATATAGCAGTGCGTAAGTTTAGGGTGTACAGTGTATGATTTGACTTACATATATCATGAAATGAGTATCACTAGAGATTTAGTCAACATCCATTATCTCATAAATACAAAATAAAGGAAAAAAAATCTTTCCTTGTCTCATGACTCTTAGTATTTACTCTCTTAATGACTTTCATATATAACATGTAGCAGTGTTAACTATATGAGGTGAGTCAAAAATTATCTGTGCTCTGGCTGTAGAATTTATTGTAGTTTTAATATAACTGGAGTGTGAATAATTTTTGACTCACCCTCATATTAATCAGGTTGTATATTACATCCCTAGTACTTATTTATCTTATACCTGGAAATTTGTTCCTTTTGATCATCTTCATCCAATTCCTCCTCCCCCCACTCCCCACCTCTGTAACCACAAATCTGATCTTTTTTTCTATGAGTTCATTTGTTTGTTTATTTTTGATGTATAATTAACCTAAGCCACTATGTTAGTTTCTGGTGCACAACATAGTGATTTGATATTTCTATACATTATACAGTGATCACCACTGTTTGTTTCTTTTTAATGTTTTCTATCTCTTTGTTGAACTTCCCATTTTGTTCTTGTATTATTTTCCTGATATTATTAAATTGTTTATCTATGTTCTCTTGTAGCTCTCTAAACCTTTAAAGAAATTATTCTGAATTCTTTTTAGGACAATTATTGGATCTCCATTTCTTTGGGACCAATTACTGGAGGTTTACTGTATTCCTTTGGTAGAGTCATATTTCTATGATTCTTCATGGTCCCTATAATCTCATGTAGGTATTTGTGCATTTGAAAAAGCAGTCACTTCTTCCAGACTTTATGTACTGACTTTAAAGGAAGCCTTTCACCTGTGGTTGGGGGCATGCTGGGTCATGAATCTAGTGGTACAGGGTGCCAAATGTGGGGCTTTGTGTTGGCCTTAGGTCCTGGAGGCATGACGTCTCTTCAGCTCAAATCACTTCAGTCCACAGCATCAACAACTGTGTGGTCTTTGGTAAGCACTGCAAAGGGTCCACAGTGGCTACAAGGGCTGTTGGGGTCCTCAATATCACCTCTGGTAGCTAGGGATCTGGGTAAGGAGCAGCGGTGGCCAGTGGTATCACATACTTGGCTGTGGGGGCCAGATGCAGATTCCTAGTAGTTGTGTGGGCCAGTTTTAGACACACACACATGATGGGGGCCAGGGCAGATGGTAAGGGCCAGGACCAGCTGGCAGCTGCAGAGGCCCTGGTTACGGACATACTCTTCCTGCAGCTGCACATTCTCCCCCGGGTATATACACCACAGTGAAAACTAGTAATAGGGGTCGGGTTAGGGGTATGCATGTGCACAGCTGGAGGGACAAGCTATAAATGGGGACCGTGATTCCAGCCAATGACAGAAGACAAGGACTGACCTGGGCCCACAAACAGCTGTGGGCACCCTGGCTGTTGGTGGTTTAACCTGTGACTTACACACCCTCTCCCTGGGCATGCATGCTGCAGTGGAGGCTAGTGACAGGCCAGTGGGTGCAGGTGCACAGCTGGAGGATCTAGCCCAGAATATGACCATGAGCACAAAGGTTAGGGTCAGCTTGGGGAATCCTTACATTCATGCAGACACCGAGGCCTTGGATGGCTGCTGGTGTGGTTCCTAGGGTCCAGCAAAGGCAAGGAGGGGAGAAAGCGAGGAGGGACTCAGGCAGCTGGCATCAGCAAGTGTGAATACCTGTGAGGCAAAAGCTGGTGAAATATGCAGGGGATCCCTGGTGGCTGTGTTGGTCATTGCTTTGTCAGTGGCAAAATGTTCTGAGTTTGTCTGGAGAGCAGTTCTCCTTGAACTTCAATCACTCCCACTGTGTGTCTGCTACTAATAGCCTTTGCTTTTCTTCCTTATTCCTAGATAGCTTTGTATGTCTTAGCTTTGACAGTCTGGGTTAGGTGAAACCAAAGCAGGATCTTAGCATAGTGCCCTGAGAGTCTGGAAAAGCTGGTCACTCATTCCACTCTTCCTTTCCTTGTGAGCAAAATTATTTCTAGCTGGGAAATTAGTTCTTGGTGCTGAACAATGCCAACTTGTGGAATGGAGTGATCAAGACAAAATGAAGCTGTCTTCCTTCTCTTCTTGTTTAATTATTCTGAGGATTTTGTTCTACTGTGTTGCTAAAACTTCTTAAATGGACTCTAACAACCTTCCAGAGCTGTTTTATTTGTGAATAGCTGTCCAATTGTTGATCATGTCAAGGAAAGGAGAAGCTAGGCTCTTCTACATTGCCATTTTCCCTGCCTCCACAATCTTTGTCTTAATTTGAGTTTCAAAATGTGTATGTGTGTTCCTGAGTTCTTTCTCTTGTTCTGTTAATCTGTTTCTCTATCTATGAGCCTTATTGACAGTAGCTTTATGATAAATATTGACATCTAGTGGAACAAATTCTTCCACCTTGTTTCTCTTCTTTAATAGTGTCCCAGCTATTCTTGGCCATTTGGATTTTTGTAAAAATATACATACATAATTATATTATCTATGAACAATGACAAATTGTTCCTTTATTTTTATATACACTCCAATATTCTCTCTCTCTCTCTCTCTCTCTCTCTCTCTCTCTCTCTCTCCCTTCCTCTCTCTCTCTTTACCCTTTGGTAATGACTAGGAATTCTGGTACAATATAGAAAATACTGATGTTAGGAGGCATCTGTTTTGCTCCAAGTCTCAAATGGAAAAATATTAACATTTAGCTAATATTAATATTAACTCTTTAGCTCAAGTCACTGGAGTCCACAGCATCAAGTGTGTTATTTTACACACATTAGTATTTTAAAATTTAATATTAATAAATTTTAATATTAATAAAATATTAATATTTTTCCATTAAGGATGATTACAGTAGATTTTTGAGGCTGTCTTTCTCAGAGTAAGGAAATTCCTTTCTTTTTTAAATTTACTTAAAGTTATTATAAATGTTAGTTGAATTTTGTAAAATATTTTTTCTGCATCTATTGAAATATTCATATAATTTTCCTCTTTTTAACTGTTAAATAAGGCTTCCATTATTGAAATAAACTCAACATGATTGTTATCTAATATCTTCCTTTACATTTTTGCATTTGGTTTACCAATATTTGTAAAAGATGTTTGCATCCATATTGATAAGCAAGATTGTCTTTTCATTTCCTTTTTTATATTTTCTGAAGGAGAAATGTTAATAGAAATTAGTCTAAAGTCTGTAAATTCTCTAGATATTCCACAGTCTACTCTGGATTGAAAGGTACCAGCAAAGCATTGTTTATCTGACCCTCCTTTAAAATTTTTACCTTGCATTTCAGTGTGCATTTCATTGATCTCTTATAAATAACATTGATCTCTTACAAATAACAAAACTTCATTGTGTTTACTACAAAGATGGTGTTAAGGACAGGGATCATTATGTTGGTTTTAGTCTCCTTTTGAGGATTCTCAGGAGAAATTTCTCTCATACTTTGACATTAAAATGGTGTTGCTTTTCCTGAACTATTTGGGTTTTTTTTAAGCATTTCTTAAATTAATTAATTAATTAATTTTATTGGCTGTGTTGGGCCTTTTTTTGCTGTGCACAGGCTTTCCTTAGTTGCGGTGAGTGGGGGCTGCTCTTCGTTGTGGTACGTGGGCTCCTCATTGCCGTGGCTTCTCTTGTTGCGGAGCATGGGCTCTAGGCGCATGGGCTTCAGTAGTTGCAGCACATGGGCTCAATAGTTGTGGCTCACTGGCTCTAAAGCGCAGGCTCAATAGTTGTGGTGCACGGGGCTTAGTTGCTCCGCGGCATGTGGGATCTTCCCGGAGCAGGGATCGAACCCGTGTCCCCTGCATTGGCAGGCAGATTCTTAACCACTGCACCACCTAGGAAGCCCCTGAACTTTTCGTTTTTTGGCAAGGATCATCGTTTTCCAGGGCCATGCATTTTTATCAGGTATAAAATTATTTCTCTTAGCAAGTGACTGCATGGAATGTATTTTCAGTTCTCTATCCTAAGGAAACAATTCTAAATATTGAATATTGAAAAAAAATATTTAGTACAAACCTATTTACTATATAGTAGTCTCCTCTTGCTGATAGGGGATATGTTCCAAGACACCCAGTGGATTCCTGAAACTGTGGATAGTACTGAGTCCTATATATACTATGCTTTTTCCTATACATACACACTTATGAGAAAGTTTATAATTTGTAAATTATGCATAGTAAGAGGTTAACAACAATAATAAAATGGAACAATTATAGCAATAAACTGTAACAAAGGTTATGTGAATGTTGTGTGTGTGTGTCTCTCTCTAAATGTCTTATTGTACAAATTTAATGCCTTTTCCATCTTAACTAAGTGCTTGCAATGCACTATGACTGTAACTTTTATTATTTATTTATTTTTATTTTTGGCTGAATTGGGTCTCCTTTGCTGTACACGGGCTTTCTCTAGTTGCAGAGAGCTGGGGCTGCTCTTTGTTGCAGTGTATGGGCTTCTCATTGCTGTGGCTTCTCTTGTTGCAGAGAGCAGGAATGACTGTAACTTTTGTAGTCTGAGGTGCAACAGCAAAATTAGCATGAATTTCCTTTTCCTTATTCACAATTTCACGAAGATTCGTTCTTACCATAGATCCTGGCAATATCAGCATACAGTTTTTTCCCTTTCCTTCTTAGGTGGAGAACTTTTACCTTTTCACTTAAAGGGAGCACTTTATGATTTCTCTTTGGCATATACCAAATTGCCAGCATCACTCCTCTTGTGCTTTGGGGTCATTATTAGGTAAAATAAGGGTTACTTAAACACAAGTACTGCGACACTGCAACAATCAATCTGATAACCCAGACAGCTCCTGAGTCATGGATGGGATACTCTGGACAAAGGAATGATTCATGTCCCAGGCAGGACAAGTCCAGACAATGGGATTTCACCATGCTACTCAGAATATTGTGCAACTTAAAACTTATGAATTATTTATTTCTGAAATTTTCCATTTAATATTTTCAGACCACAGTTGATTGCAGGTAACTGAAACCGTGCAAAGCAAAACCATGGATGGGGGGGGTGCTATTGTAGTTCTCAAATAATATTTATAATAAAAAATAATATCCAACTACATAAGCATGAGTTGGTCAACTATGGAACAGATCATGATGAAATGTTACACATCTACTTGAAAAGATGAATTCAAAGAGTTTATAATAACAAGAAATACATGTGCCACTATAAAAAAAGCAATGTGAAGACTTGCAGTGCATATTGAAAATATCCTTAAATATTCAAAGCTACATATTCTACATATGAATGTAGAAAGTAGAAAACTACCAATATGTAAAACCAGATATTATTCATAATTGCTTGGATGTAAAGGATTTCTGGGTGATCTTTTTCTCTTTGAAATCTTATAACCAGAAGACAAACTTTACCTTAAAAGCTTTTTTTTGTTTAATTCAATACTGTTATCATAGTGTAACTAGAACAGGCACAAAGATGGAAGTTTCGGCTGTACTGGATCAAACAGAAATAAAGGCAGACGGGGTTCAGTACCCTGGACAGCTCACTGGAATTGCGGCTGTTCTGTCTGTGCAGCAGACAGCTTTCATCCTAAGAATGTGAAATTTATGTAGTTGTCTATAGCTGAATAAAATTTTATTTTCAGGGCATTTTTGCCTACTTTTTGCCAGCTTCTCCCCCTTGGAGCTATGGAGCTCATATTTTCAAGCTTTTCCTGGAAACTGGGGCCAATTTTGTAGACTATAAGAGGCAAGGAGATTAAACCAAAGGAAGATGTTGGAAAACATCAGCCAGCATCTTGGAGAGCAGGGTAATTGTTGCAGGAATTTATCCCACTTGCCTTAGTCCAGACACAGGGCTTAGACTTGTTGTTTTTAATCAGAGACTATTCTAGATATCATTTGCTGGTTTAATCTTGGATATATATGATCTTAGAATGTTATTCAGACTTCAATAGCAATTTTAAGAGTTATTTTCTTTTTTCCTCCCATCCTTCCTTCCTTTAGTCTTATTTTTCTTTTTTGTTTTGTAGTTACTTTCCTCTCTTTGAGGTCACTGCGAGAAAAATACTGTTAGAGCAGAGAAAGCTGAACTTTTCATGAGTTTGGATTAGAACTGCCCTGATGTTATGTTACAATCATATTAAAAGAGGCCAAGGTAAACAGGAATGGAGTTTTATATTAACTAGAGTTTTAAAGGATTAAAAATCTTTTAGGAACCAGAGGGCCATTCAAATAATTTCTCCTTCTAAAATATAGTGGCTAATCATAATTAACAAGGGAAAAATCTAAATTCTCCCTGGAAATGTAATATATATATATATATATATATATATAAAATGGCCCACACATCCCTCCAAGTCATGTTGCAATGAGGAGAACAACCTCATGCTGAGTTTAGTGGGTCAAAAAGATACAAATGAACATAGGTCCTTGTGCCATCTTTGATCTGTGGTATCATCTCTGGTTGGATACTCCTGGACTTCTCAGTATTTTAGAAAACATAAACCTAGAATTTTAAAAAAGCACTTTAGAGGGTTTCTCAAACTCACAGCTAAATACATTCTTCTTAAAAGTGAAGGGTAGTTACTATTGAACAGGGTTCATTAAGTGTTTAGCATTTATTTATTACCTATTTTCTACATGATAGGCACTGTGTGATATCCTATGGATACAAAGAAGGCTGTTCTGAGTTTTCTGAAATGTACCTGCCTTGTCTGTTTAACTGTTGGGAGGCTGTGATGGAATAGGTATTACTATGTCTTACCAGTCTTCATAGGGTTGCAGAGCCTGTATGTTGCCAACAGCAAAGTATTGTGAGCTTGATGTAGCATAATGGTTAGAGTATGGACCTGGGAATTAGAGTAGAAGGTTCAAATTCTGGCTCTAACACATACAAATATTAAGACCTGAGTTAGTAAGCTGACCTGCTAAGCCTGTTTCTTCACCTATGAAGTGGGAATAACAATAGTACCTATTTCATAGAGTTATTATGTGGATTAAATGTAGACAAAGCACTCAACAGTGTCCCTGGCATAAGCTAAGTGCTCAAAATATGAGATATTATTATCATTATTTTTAAATAAAACATAAAAATACATCTATTGCCTACATACATGAAATGAAGAGATGAATTATAGATTATTCTGAAAGATGGGGGAACAGATAGGGTGGTTCAGGAAATACTTCGTGGAACAGCTGTATTTTAGCAGCACCAAACTGATGTTGGGCTAATTTGAAGTCAGTTTCTACCAAAATGACTGTCAGCATCAGGGATCTAAACAAAAACCTATTTAGCCACATTCCATTCTAGCCATTAACCAAGTTATTGGCTGTAGTGAGTGATGCATGTTCTGGAGAACTGGAGACCAACCCTGGGACTCATGATGTAGTGACTTCATCATCATCTTGCCTGAGTATCAGAGGGATCAATCACAGAGCTTGCTGCCACATGTCTAAGTTTCATACTCCCTGAGGACCTCCATTTGGAAATGTGAGTAACACACTGTCTCTTCAAAGAAGCGATGTCCTTAACTAGAGTTGCTCTATCATTCACATTTCCCCAAGGACCCATATTTTCGTAATTTTAAGAACGTACCAGTAGAGGACTATATTTAGAAATTCTAGTAGTGTGTGGGGGAGGAGCTAATTCCTAAATATTAATTATATATACATAATCATCAGGCTATTTTCTCATTAAAACCAGATAAGCCTAAAAAAATCTGCATTCTCTTATTGTTCAATACTTTTACATTTTAATGAAGTCCCTCAGGTTTTAAGGTCAATTTAAACAAAGAGAAAAGCATTAAACTTTAAAGCAATGATTTGTGAAACATTCTAATTAATTATCAGTGTATAATAATTATATGCCTTTTAATATATAATATTATATATATTTTATATATAATTATTATAATTATGTATACTTTTACTAGTGTATTCTAAGATCATCAGCTGTTAAAAGCTATCAACTCTGCTCTCTTTTTAGACCAAGTTATCCCAGGTTGAGAGATACAGATGTCTAGAAAAGATGTTCCCCTCTGTTTGTGCTCCTTTACCAACCTTCCCTCTGGCATTCATAAGCAAGGGATAGGAAAATTCTGGATGATTACTTGGGTTATACCCTTAAGGGGTGGAGGTAGGTAGTTTCAGGGATTCTTTAGCAGTTCAACCGTGTCAGAACTCAGATGCTCTGTCACTGATTCTTTGGATCTTTCTCCAATGATTATAAGACTGCTACCATATCTCTGAGCATTAAAAATAATTACTTGAACAAATATATACAAAAGCAGACATGGAGAGGCAAGGGTTTCTCCGCATCCCTCATCAAGGGGGAAAGCTTCCTAAAATTCCTCCAGGAGACTACAGCTTATATCTCAGCCAAGATTAGCTCTATCTCATGTACAAAGCTTTGGCATTTGACTCATCAACATAATTTTAACTTTTATCATTTTATGAAAATTTCAATGTCAAAACACTCTAGCATCCCAATTTCTTGACCTCCTCTTTTTTTCAGCCACTGAATTCCTGACCACATCTTACCTGTTATCACTCTTCATCTCTGAAATGATGAATGATAATGACTAGAACCTCATGAACTTCTAATTCTCTCCTTCTCTTACTAAGATCATACCTGTGGTCTGATAATGACATTCAATCACTTTGCTTTCATCTTTCTCTCTTCCTCAAAGTTGAACAGTCCCCTCCAATTTTTAGTTTCACCTCTCTCCAGCTGAGACACCTACTATATTACCCTCTGTTCCCAGCCTCTTCAACTTTCTTGTCTCATACTCTTCCTGTTACATCTGCCAAACACGGATTAATCCAACCATCTGGCCCTTCTACTCCTATTTGGACTAATGGAGAACATGAGACAAACATGCAGATTGGTGTCACTTCAAAAATATGGTGTCAATTCTCACTGCATTTATTGGAAATTCTCTCACATACTAGAAGTCAGCCTTTTCTCATATTTTCAGTGTCTATTCAAAATATTTACTTCTCTCCTCAATCACCAAGCAGTACATCTATTTCCCACCTTTTGTCAGATAGACTTGTTTCCATTTCACAGAAAAAGTAGATACATTTTGTGTAGTGACGTAACAATAATCATTCATACACAGTACTGAGGTCATGAATCCACAAGAGTCTTTAGTTTGTTTATAGGAAAAATTTTGAGACTTTCAGAAAAGAAGTGTGTGTGTGTGTGTGTGTGTGTGTGTATTTACATAAAGATGTCTGCAATTTACCATGAAATGCATAAGAAATAACACATAAAAGCAGATTTTAGGTTACAGTTTATAGGGCATTGCAGTCATCTCTGAAGTAGGCTGTCACACACACACAAAAATCTCCTTTGTTGTATGGACAATGGAAGGCTAACTTTTATTTTTTAGCTAGTTACTTAATTAGTCTTTCAAAAGAAAAGGGAACAGAATGGTTACAAATTCAAAATGTTAACACAAATCCCTATACTGGACAAAATAATAGGTTCAAGATTATTTTATGGCTTTTGATCCCTAGCTTTATCTTCAATTTTTTTTCTTAAATTGCTTTATTGTTTAGAATTCCACTTTATTCCACATCTGCATCAACAGCTCTTTCCTCCCTCTTGTCTTTTCAGAATTTCCTTCACAAGGAGCTGCTAATTAGATGGACCATATTCTCAGAGGTGCATCCAGGAATTTCACTTGTTGGCACTGAATGAAAGAGAGAAAGTTTAAGGAAAACTAAGCACTCGCAAACAAAAAGAAGAAAATAGGATTTTAACAAGTGGGATGTGGGACAAATAATATTCTACTTCATCAGTAGGGTCAGGTCTAGGAGTAATGAAAAAGAAACGAAGTTTAAGGAGTGGGTGGAAGAAGGAGCAAGTTTGGAGAAGATGGAGACAGACAGATAACACTTTGCGAGATGGCTCTAAGATGATAGCTATGCCATCTAAAATATTTTGGGAATAAGACAGAGCATATATAAATAATTGAAATTTATATTTGCCTTACCTCTTGAGAATCTATTATTCCATGAGATATTCTGACTGTGAGATCAGCCAGGCATTAGGAGCCCCAGGTCATGCTCAGACAGGAAGGGACAGAGTGTGGTCAGGAGGGTGCTCAAACAAAAACAACCTGTCCTTTCTCTCCCACAGGTGAACTTTTTATGGAACAAAATAAATTGGCCATTGGATCAAACTCCTTAATTTTTACTCCTTGGGTTTTCTTCTCTCTATATATATATACGTATATATATAGAGAGAGATGATAGATAGATGATAGATGATAGATAGATAGAAAGATAGATGATAGATAGATAGATAGATAGATGATAGATATAGATAGATAGATAGATAGATGATAGATAGATAGATAGATAGATAGATAGATAGATAGATAGATAGATAAATACACACACACATACACACACTCATTCATTCATTTCCTTTATCTCCATGTCCCACTCCATAGGCAGCTACTCCAACACATTTAATAAGTATCTTTTGCTTTTATGACCTTATGCCAAATGTTTTAACTTACCTAAATGATGCTGCTGTATTATATAAAACACTAGACAATATGTATTGTGTATATACTATTATGTACAAGTATATTATAAATAATTCATACTATATATGTAGATATATAATACACAAAATATATATTTAAATACATATAGTATTTCATACTTATTTCACTCAGGATTACATTTTTAAGATTCATCCTTTTATATATGTAGAAGCAGTTGCTTCTAACTACTACTGAGTACTCTACCCTTTGGGTATTTAAGGCCATCTCTGAAGACATTCCTCATAGTATGCTGTGGTCATTTTCCCAAAGACTCTTTTCTGGAGCACCTTCATCATTCTACCCATCTGCTTGGAAGACAGACCCTGAGAACTCCTTCTCCAAGACCTGTCCTCCATAGAACTCAGCTTCACTATCCCTAGATGTTGAGACCTAGACTCTTTCACAGTTGGTGTCACACAATGGTAGAACCTCTTCTTCCTGGATACAGTGATGTCTTACTTGTTAGTAACTTTCAGGGGATCTCTTTGAAAATTCAAAAATTACAAGCTTCTCCACATATAAGTGCCCATTTGTACATAAACACAAAACTTTGCACTTAACTTCAGAAGGTTCACTGACTTCTAGGATCCTATTCACGTACCTCTAAAGGTTTGATAATCCCAGTTTTAGGGCTGTTTGCAAGTGTTCAGCAGGTGAATATACAAATTAAATTGAGGATAAAGTTGCTAAGAAGGATCAGGAATAATTTCATAAGTTCTTAAAAAGTACCATATATGTAACATGTCATTATAAATCAGTCAAGTTTAGTTGTTTCTTAAAGATATTTCAAAGTTATATTTATTGAGATATAACTTATACTCCATAGGAAAAATCACCCTTTGTAAGTTAACAGGTTGAAAAGTTTTGACAAACACTTGCAGTCATGTAACCACCACAATAAAAAGAGAGAAAAATTGTTCTATTCTCTAAGAAAGTTCCTTTGAAACTTTTTGTAGTGAATTTAATCCTGTCCACATACACACACTCCACCTTGGCAACCACTGATCTGATTTCTGTATCTACAGTTTTGCTTTTTTCCAGAATATCATATAAATGGGATCATGCCATTTGTAGACCTTTGTGTCTGGCTTCCTTCACTTAGCATTATGCTGTTGAGATTCATCCATGTTTTTTGCAAGTTATCAGTAATTCATTTCTTTTTATTCCTGAGCTATATTCCTTTTGGTGAATATACCACTATTCATCAGTTTACCAGTTTATGGAAGTTTGGGTTGCTTCCAGCTTTTCTCTTATGAATAAAGTTGCTGTAAATATTTGTGTACAGTTCTTTGTGTGGACATAGCTTTTTATTTCTCATGTGTAAATGCTTAGGAGTGGGAATGCTGGGGCTTATGATAAATATATGTTTAACTTAGAAACTGTCTTAAAGATATTTTAAGAGAAATTCCTCTGAAAGTTTCTGATCACATGTCTGAGAAATTGAGCCAGCTACGTAAGATCTCTGAGCCTCAGTTTTCTCATCTGCAATGTGTTGATAATACCTCCTTTATATGGGTGATAATATAATTAATTAAATAGCTAAATAAATATTAGTGAGCTAATATGTGTAAAGGATTAATGAGTTAACGCTATGTTCACTAAATAACACAACACTAAAAAACCGCTACATACACATAATTAAACTTTGACTCTCTCTATCTCCATCTGGCGGCAGTATATAATATTTTCAGAAGTAGGTTCTATTAAAAGAGATACAACCTTCTCTTTCTGACTTACTTCAAATATTGTATGCTAACTCACATATGCGGAATCTAAAAATGGTACTGATGAACTCAGTGACAAGAACAAGGAAGCAGATACAGAGAATGGACTGGAGAACTCGAGGTATGGGAGGGGGCGGGGGGTGAAGGGGAAACTGAGAAGAAGCGAGAGAGTAGCACAGACATATATATACTACCAACTGTAAAATAGTCAGTGGGAAGTTGTTGTATAACAAAGGGAGTCCAACTCGAGGATGGAAGATGCCTTAGAGGACTGGGGCAGGGAGGGTGGGGGGGACTCGAGGGGGGCGGCGTCAAGGAAGGGAGGGAATATGGGGATATGTGTATAAAAACAGTTGATTGAACCTGGTGTACCCCCCCAAAAAAAAAAATTGCACCACCTGGACACACACACACACACACACACACAAAAGAGATACAACCTATTTAAGGATGAAATCTCACAAATATCCAAGACTGCTGAACAATTGTTGCTGGAAGTCCAAAGTGCTATGTGTAAGAAGCCTTCACCAATATCTGAGTCACCTTTGCCTGGAAAAGGAAAAAGTACCTCACATGGACACACAGGCATAGGCACAGCAAGCAGGGGAATAATAGCCTTTCCTGGGGCCTTTCAGGGTCTGCGCTGTATTCTCTACACGCTCTTTCTAAGAATGGCTTTCGTACTTTCATAATTACGCCAGCTAACTGGTCTTGACCCAGTAGATGATTAGAGTGAATTTGAGCATGGGAATGTGATTTGAGGGTTTGAGAGAAAAACTCCCTAAAGGTGAAGGGGACAGGATAAACTGCAGTATGACCTCCACTCTTTTTTTTTTTTAAGCTCTTTATTGGAATATAATTGCTTTACACTCTTGTACCAGTCTTTGAGGTACACCAAAGTAAATCAGCTGTATTTATACATATATCCCCATATCCCCTCCCTCCCACGACTCCCCCCCACCCTCCCTGTCCTGGCCCTCTAAGGCATCACCCATCATCGAGTTGGTCTCCCTTTGTTATACAGCAACTTCCCACTAGCTATCTATTTTACAGTTGGTAGTGTATATATGTCTATGCTACTCTCTCACTTTGTCCCAGCTTCCCCTTAGCACCCCCCCAAGGTCGTGTCCTCAAGTCCATTCTCTACATCTGCATCTTTATTCTTGCACTGTCACTAGGTTCATCAGTACCATTTTTTTTTAGATTCCATATATATGCGTTAGCATATGGTATTTGTTTTTCTCTTTCTGACTTCGCTCTATATGACAGTCTCTAGGTCTATCCACCTCATTACATATAGCTCAGTTTCATTCCTTTTGACCTCCACTCTGAATTGTATGGGTTTAGGGGAAGAAAGTCAAGGATTATTATTATTTTTGTTATTTTTTTTTCTTTTGCCCATGCCTCATGGCATGCAGATCTTAGTTCCCCGACCAGGGATGGAACCCGTGCCCCCTGCAGTGGAAGCACTAAATCCTAACCACTGGACCACCAGGGAAATCCAGAAAGCCAAAAATTACAGCCCAAAGTGAGAGTGTGGTATAGTCCAAGATCAATTGTTTATTCACTGGACAATTATTTACTGAATACCTATTAGGTATGTCAGGAACTTGCTGGATGAATGGGCAACTGAATACACATTGGGCCTGAAAGCAGATACTTGACGATCTGGCTTCATGAGCATGATTTACATGTGAAGCCTAGGGAGAAATGACCTCAGAATTCCATGGGTGGCATCCTCAAGCTGACCAGGCCAATCCTCAGGCAGCCAATGTTCTGCTACTCCCCCCTCTGCTGAGTTTATCTATTGCATTGCATTAAAATAGGGCTTCCCACTAGCTTGGTGGTGTCAAAGCCTAATCAGTGAGGATTTTAGAAAGGCTGGGTAGTTGAAGTCTGTTCTGGAGGATACCTTGAAACAGTTGGAAGAGTGGATGTGGCTTAGACCAGCAATAACCGTGGGCTGTGAGTCAACCACCAGGCTTTGTGCAATTCCTGTAACACTTCCTTTAACCCAGCAAAGTAGGTCTTTTTGCAAAGGATAGACTCCATCACCACCACCAAAAACACACTTGGGTCCCATTTCTAGATTTTAGGAAAGAAAAGAATCACAGGGAAGATAGCCACTTATGTAGGTAGTGTAACCTGTTACCTAAGTGTCTGGAACTATGTGTACATATATCGAAAATTGTGAAATTTCCAGAATTTATCTTTGTATCTTTTTCAATTTACTGACTCTTCTCCCACAATGTCTCTCTCTTGCTTTGTGGCATTTACTCTTGTTCTTTGAGCTTACCTAATTTGAAGACTTTCTCAGCTTGTCTTACTAACTGTAGTTCTTTGTGTATGCTCTTAACAACTCCCTCTCAAGGCAGTTTGTTTCCTTATGTGCCTTGTAATTTTTTTATATCATGAGCTCATCTTCAAAGAGAGTTGTTTTCCATGGAAGTCCCTCAGCTCCTGAAACTTAGGAACAGTCTTGGGAGGCAGTTTCAAATTTCTCTACTGTGTTTCTCTAGGTTTCATTGGTTCCAGAGGAATTATATAATATATCTTGACTCTGAATTCCCATACTCCTGGGGTGTGCAATTATGGAGGTCATTTATATTGATCTAGCGTTCCTCTGTTAACTTTCTAGCCACATTCCCATGAGGCTATCAAGCTTCCTTGTGCTGTCTCTGGGCTATAGAACTCATCACAGACAAGTGACTCCCAGCTTTATGTGAGTGATTTATTTCCAGTTATCTGACATGCCAAGGCCATGGTCTCATCAGCCATTCCTCTGCCACCATTAAAGTCCCATTACCCTGATATTTATCTGGTCCTGATACCCTTAAAGACATTCAACTTTTGCTTCCTGCTTCCTTCTCAGGTTTTGTGGTCCCTCTTCATTTCTAGCACCTGGGAACTTTGCTTTCTTGTTTTACGCAAGACTCCTATTATAAGAGAAATCTTATCTATATTAGCTTATCTGTTTTGGGGGGAAGGAATTACACAGCCAATTCACATTGTCACATTGTCCACAAGTTCCAGAAAGGTCTTTCTAAATTGCAAACATCATGGTCTCCTACTTAAAGCTCTTCAATGTTGTTTCATTGACCTTAAGATAAAGTCCAAATCCCTTACTTGGGAAATTGAGCAGAGCAGCTTAGAGCCTGATCTTAGGCGTTCAAATGATTTGAGCCTATAACTAAACATGGTTTCTTAACTATGTGACTTTGAACAAGTTAATGTCTTAGCCACAGTTTCCTCATCTGCAAACTAGGGATAATTCCAGCCTCTATTCCATAAGATTGCTGTGAACTTTAAATGAGACAGTGTTGTGATCACCTATGGAAGTGGGATGAAATCTCATCCAAAATTTGAGATTGATGATGTTACAAATGCCCCAAGAGATGTTGAGATTGATGATGCTATGCACATACCAAATATTATGAAAAGGTTCATAACTTAATGAGGCTTTCTGGGGATAAACACAACAAACAAGCTCTCTTCTCCAGGCTCTGAATCCCCCACACAGTCTGTTTCCTCTCCTCCATATCACTTAGAAGACTATCTAAAAGGTAGCAAGGAAAGGAGATACCAAGGTAATAATGAAAACGAGCTTATAACCAATGCCGTTTTTTTCTGTTGGAGAATTGTGCTCACCATGTGTCCAGCTGGATAACATGTCCAAAAACTTATTTTGAAGGTACTTCCCTAGCAGGAGGAATAAACTGCAAATGCTGTTAGCCACTGGGATCCCAGCTCTGTGTCTTGGTCACCAGTCTTTCACTTTCAGATCGAAGTTGGTCTGTGATGGTCAAAGGAGAAAAGCAACTGAACTTCTCACTATGCACCACATGGGGGCCAAAGGAGGCGAACCCAACCAAGGTGAAGCAAAGGGAAGGCAGTAGAGATGACGGTGAACACCACTTTGGGTCAGCTGTTCTACCGTCTCGTTCAGACTGCTCTGCTCTTTCCTTGTCCTCCACATTGATTCTGGGCTAGAAATACATCTTTCCAGTTTGAGATTTTTCCATAAGGTAATGTGATGCTGCCTAGTTGCTTACAGGAAAGCCTAGGATTTTGTATGGTGAAAAAGCAGAAGTGGCCCAACTTCTCTCCAAAACTGTCTAGAGTAATAAGTCTAGATATTCACAGAATGTTCAGTCTCCTTTTTAACTCTAACAAAGGCTCCAGGCAGTATAGCCTGGCTGTCAAGCTCCCAGAGCCAAGAGCCAGACCACCTGGATTCTAATACCAGTTCTACTGCTTACAGGCTGTGTGACCTTGGGCAAGCTACTTAACGTTTCTATGCCTCAGTTTCCTCTGCAAAATGGCAATGACAGTAGTACTTACCTCATAGGGGAACTCTGAGGTTTAAAACCACTCAGTTCAACAGTTGGCAAGCACATGAATATTATCTGCTTTGATTGTGTGTTTCTCTGCAGAAAATGTACTTCAAATCCCTGAATCCCATCAATGGTCCTCTAGGGAAGAGCTTCTGGTCCAGAGTGGGCATCCTGAGGAATTTTTTATTCCTATTGTCTTACTCCTTCTCTTCCTTCTGACCCAGAAAGACAGCAAGCATGGTGGTTAAGGGACCAGAAACTGGAGACACATTACATGGGTAAAAATCCTCACTACATTCTCTGTGTGCTCATCGGAAATTATTCAACCTTTAGTGCCTCTGTTTCCTTATCTATGGAATGAGAATGGTAGTGAAAACAATCGTTATGTCATGTAACACTCATGTTGTGAATGTTACATGACATAATCTATGTCAAGCTCTTAGAAGACTGCCTGACATATTGTAACTGCTCATTAAATGTTAGTTATTACTGTTACCACTCTACATCCTGTGAACATTTACTATCCAACTACCAAGTGCAAAGCACTGCTAAACATTGGTCATTATTAAAGCAACACCTCTTCTCAAGGAGCTTAAGACTTTCCAAGTTAAATTTGTCAATCCTTGATTCATCTTATGGAAGCCATTGTTATCATGATCCTATTTGGAGTGGCCTTGGGGTGGGGGGAGGGGGGGAGTCCATCTCAGATGATACTTTCCTTGCAAAATCTATTTCAGAGAGGCCACCCAGCCTTTGATTTCTTCCCTTTGTGGGATCCAGGAATTCTACTGTTCCCTCGGGTGCTTCTACCCTCTAACTCTGATCACCTCTTTGTGTACAGGCTGCCTGCCTCCACTGACCTGCTATTTTGAGTCAGGAGAAGTAACAGAAGCAGGCTAGTAGAGTAGTTTAGAGATGTTCTAGGCTCAACCTCCAGCTCTGCTGCTTCTACTTGACAAGTTATTTAACCTCTCTGAGTCTGTTTCCTCACCCATAAAATGTGGGTAAAGCAGTTCTTACCTCGTAAAGCTGTTGCAAGTATTAAATGAGTAAAAATATGACAATAGCCTAGAATATTGCCTGGCACAGAGTAAGCACTATAGACGAATCTGTTGTTATGATTATTACTAACTTTAAAGAGGGTCAACATAGCATGGAATTTACCCGATCAACCTGGAGCATTTTTCCTACAAGGGCGGCTGATGACCGTTTCTGCAATCTACCAAAAGCGTTTTCTGGCACCGTGTTGACAAGTCCTGGTCCTAGGAGACAGAGGAATAGAGACCTAGAGGACTGAGGGGATAAGGGAGGTTGGGAAAAAAAAAAAAGAGGCCATATTAACACCATTGTCTAGGAACAGTCACTCCCCCTGTGTCACCACAGGAGTTAGGAGAGACCGTTCCTTTAGCTAAAGCCTGAGGTCATTTCAACAACGTCCAGGTACCCGGTTCAGCATTCTTTTCTCACCATCCCCGTGCATACTCCTTCTCTGTCTCCTGCAGGTAGCCAGTGGGAAAAGGGCCCTTCTCTGGAGGCTTTTAAGAGAACCCAGCTCAGATTTGGGGCTCAAGTTACGGATGATCTTGGAATCAGGCAACCAAGGGGACGTGATCATTTCTACAGATCCACCACCAGAGGGCAGAGCGTCACCACAGGAAATCCGGAGGGAGCCGCGTTGCGCCTACCGCCCCGCGTGCTGGGGAGAGTCCTGCAGAAGACCCGGTTGCCGCTCTTCCCCATTCGGTTTCCCTGCGGCTTGGCCCAGAATCTTGGAGACCATGCTTATAGGCATCCCTCCTGCTCAGGCCCCTCGCCTCAGGCTATGTCCACGCAGGTGTTTAGACATGTCTGTCCCGGAATCATTTGTCTGATGAGGAGAAAAGGGGGAGAGGGAAGGGGTGTGGGGGAGGGGGTGGGACAGAGGGACAATGGTATTAGCCAAACGTCATCCCAGGCTGGGGAATGTCACTCCCTGCTGGGGCCCCTGGATATGGGACATATTCGTTTGATGCAAAAGAAGGGAAAGGAAGGCACATCAAGATGAGGGGTTGGTCTGCTCCTCTCTGTCGCTGCTAGGCTTTCACATCTTGGACCCCTGAAAGCTTTGGCTCTAGCTGAGGGCCCTCATCAGGGCAGATTAAGATGTAGGGCATTGGGACAGTCCTTCATTAGCTGGCATAAAGTGGCACAATTCCCAAATTAGCATTCCCATTCCTAGATCCTCCTCATTTATTTTACCTTTTAAAATGTGTTGATGGTGAAAACAAAGGTCAGAGTGGGGTTCGGGGTGGATGGCAACAGAACTCCTGTATTCCAGTGCCTCTGCAGGGATTTAATAGCTGGGGTTATCTATGGCCATGCAGAGAAAGCCCAGAGTAGTCCTACACACGTGACAACTTTCTGGCTTCCCCATCACATCTAGCACAGGCAGGACAAAACAGCGTCTTCACCCCAGGCAGGCATAGGGCAAAGCATCTTGGGCCAGGAAAAAGGGAGCCAGGTTCTGGCTCCTTTCACCCTTGGCTTACTGCTCTTTTCTGGGGAAATTACTAAGCTGATCTGGGCTTTCATTTTTCTTTTCTTTTTTCTTTTTTTTTTTTAAATATATTTATTTATTTATTTTTGGCTGTGTTGGGCCTTTGTTTCTGGGCACGGGTTTCCTCTAGCTGCTGCTAGTGGGGGCGACTCTTCGTTGCAGTACTCGGGCTTCTCATTGCGGTGGCTTCTCTTCTTGCAGAGCATGGGCTCTAGGCTCGCAGGCTTCAGTAGTTGTGGCTCGTGGGCTCTAGAGCGCAGGTGCAGTAGTTGTGGCGCACGGGCTTTGTTCCTCTGTGGCATGTGGGATCTTTCCGACCCAGGGATGAACCCTTGTCCCCTTGCATTGGCAGACAGATTCTTAGTCACCGTGCCACCAGAGAAGTCCTGGGCTTTCATTTCTTGCATTTGAAAATAACAATTCCTCTTGAAAGGCAGTACTGCTGGGGAGGAGAGACATTTTTAATCTGGGAATTGTCTATCCCATTTCTAAATTATTCCTGCTCAAGCCTCAGTAAGGTAAATGCCTAAAGAATGAGGAACCAAGATCTGCTGAATAGAGGTTATCAGCCAAGGTCACGGAAAGAGTGTGAAATGTCAGATTAGCCTGATTTTACTCTGTGTTCTCACACACACACACTTCCTGTCCTTGGAGTTTAATTAGTTTCTCCTAGCACAGGAAATGTGGCACATCTGGAAATACCTCACCTTTAGTATATTATTAACCTGCTATGAAACTCCTCTTGTTGTGATAATCACATTCAGCAGTGTCTCATGGGAAAATCTCTGGCAGACAGTCTTGGGAGCAGTGTTTTAGCCATATCCATGCCCACCTCACCCCCAACACACTTTGGGGTCATTTTTACTCTCAGTACAATCTTGGGCAAATCACTTACCCTCTCTGGTCGTCATGATGGTTACAACATTTTTAAATTGGAAGTCAGAAGAAAAATCTACCCTGCTCGCTTACTTTTTCTCTTGGCGCTACCTTCTTGTTTCCCCTCCCCGCCCCACATACCCCGCAGCCGAGTCTACACTGCAGCCACTTCTTGCCCTAGATACACACAATGCTCTCTGCTTTGAATTCCCTTTCTTAAAACGTATTTTCCTGCTAACTCCCATCGATCCTTTGGGACTGAGCTTTGACATCATCTTCTCCAGGAAGACTCCCCCCTGCTCTCTCCCTGCCACCACTTTGCCTGCATTTGATGTCCCTGTTCTATGCGCCCACAGCACCTACACACCCTCCACCATAGACTGCCATTTTCTAACCAATTTGCTTTCCCTTCTGGACCATCAGCTTATCTTTGCACATCCAACATCAAGCTATGGTCCTCATACTGTCTTTCCTGCTGGGTTCAGTTGTTTTCAGATTTACATGCTCCTCACCCAGACCCTGCTTTTGATGCCAAGTAGGAAGTCCTGGCTATACTCTTAGATACTCCTGCCACTGTGGCAGAACTGTACCCCCGAGAAAGCAAAGATTTAGTCTCCATCCCAAAGATTGTGGGTATTTGTGAATAGTTCCTGTTGAGGACTGAAAATTTCCCAAGAAGAGAAGAAACCAGATCCATCTCATGAAGTTGACAATGGGCAGGGAGTATTCATGTGCCCTTTAATATCCCAGAATATCCTCAGATATGATTATCTTCTTTGAGAGATTAGGAAACTGAGGCCCCAAGAGGGACTGACTCAGGGTTCCAGACACAGGAGGTGGTGAAGCTGTGACTAGAAATCAAATGGCATCTGTCCCTGGACTCCAAGTCAGGGAAAACAGTGCTTTCACACATTTCCCCGCACCTCCCATCCTCCTCAGACAGTGTTGTCAGCACCGTGCCTGCAGAAGCCCCAGGAAGAGTCACAAAGGCAAGTGATGGAAGCAGACAGCTCTACAAGGGCCTGCCCTCTGTGGTCTCAGAGAACACTGTGTACTCTTCCCCTCCCCATCTCAGCAGTGCATCGATCCCATGCTTGGAAAAATCAATGTTGGCGAGGACAGAAGAAAGATTTACTCAGACACGTTTGTCATTTGAGGTGCCTTCAAACATATTTACACAGCAGTAGCCCTCAGCCTCTGTTCCCCCATCACAGACCAGACCCCCTGCTGTGGGCAGAGCTGAGTGTGAAGAATTGGGGAGTAGAAGGTCAAGGACAGAGGGATTTCAGAGGCCCCCTGGCCCAACTCCCCACTGCACAGTTAAAGAGTCTGGGACAAGAGATTCAGAAGCTTACCCAGAGTTACACACCTAGGAAGTGGCAACAATGGACCTTGAGCTCTGGAGGGCAGACTAACTACTGTGCTGTCATGCTGCACACTGAACGCCCATCTACACACCCACTCCACCCAATCTGGCAAACACCGCACCTGGCTGCAGACGACAACATACCTAGGCCACGTATACTCAGCTGCACACTGGACTGTTGGTCTCTTCGTCCCATGGTTGGCCAATAGGAACAGAGAAAAGGAAAGCCTTTAGTGAATTTGGTTTCTTTGGGGTTCCACAGGCTGCGTTGCTGTGTACCTCCATAAATGTACATTTCCAAGACCTTCTTTTATCATCAGAGCCTGGTTTTGCTTAGAGTGGGCTTACATCTGAAGCTGAAGGATACAGTGGCATGTGGGCATATCCAGGAAAGATCTGACAAACAGATAGCTGCTTTTGACCCCTCAGCATCCCACAGCAATTTGCTTCCACAGTAAGGATGACCCAGGCTGGATACTCTCAAACCTCTCTCCACTCAGCATATTAACTATTCATTATGTCCTTAAATACTCTTCTGTGATGAAATGCTGAGTGACACATTAAATATTCATCACGATGCACCTAGCACAGGGCCAAGGGTAGAATTAAGCAGAACAAATGTGATTTCTGATTATATCTCTTTAATTCTAGGCACTGAACACCCCCAGGCAGCTAGGACTCCACCCCATTCTGAAAGGAAGCCAGGAAAGTAGGTTCCACAACATCCCTTTATGTGCTGCCAAACTGTCTTTAGAATCTTGGCAAGTTCTTTCCTTTTTCTTTCTTTCTTTTTTAACTTTTAAAAACTGAAATATTACTTACATGCACACATATATGCGCCCACAGAACCACCACCTGGATCCACATAGTGAACATTCTAGCAGCCCAGGAGTTTTCTTCATGCTTCTTGCCAGGCAATACCATCTCCGCCGCCACCCCGCCTCCCGCCCCGCCCCAATAGACACACAAGAAATCACTATTTTGACAAGAAATTGGTTTTTCTTTAACACTAACAGATTCTTCCTTCTGTCATTTCTGTCCTCTTCTTCTCATTTTTAGTTTGAAGGCAAAGGCCAACTAGTTATCTATTGCCCATTGATTAGAATTTCACTAGATTAGGGCTCCCCTGGTAGCGCAGTGGCTGAGAATCTGCCTGCCAATGCAGGGCACATGGGTTTGATCCCTGGTCTGGGAAGATCGCACATGCCGCGGAGCAACTAAACCTGTGCACCACAACTACTGAGCCTGTGCTCTAGAGCCCATGAGCCACAACTACTGAGCCCACTGAGAAGCCCTCTCAATGCAATGAAGAGTAGCCCCTGCTCACCACAACTAGAGAAAGCTTGCATGTAGCAGTGAAGACCCAATACAGCCAATAAAGTCATAAATAAATAAATCAAAAAAAAAAAAAAAGAAGTTCACTAGATTGGAAGCAGAGGAAACAAGAGGCTTTTAGGACAGTCCGGAGAGATATGGTGCTGTCTTGGTCAGTAGCAGGAGGCAGAAAGGTGGAAAGGAAGAGAGGTTTGTGGGATGTATTTGAGAGGTAGAGGTGATAGGATTGGATGTGACAGTGAGGGAAAGGGTGGAATCAAGCATGATCTATGGGTTTTGACTTGACTTCCCTGTTGGAGGGTGATTCCATTTGTTGAAGTAGGGAAGGCAGCAAAGGAGCACTTTTGGGGACAGGGCAAGATCAAGAGCTCTGTTTGGACTTGCTATCTTGAGATACACATACTAGGCATCCAGGTGTAAAGACCAAGTCATCTAGAGCTCAGGGAAGATGTCAGGCCTGGAGAAAGATAGGTATTCAGGACTCATCAGTCTATAGATGCATTTCAAAGCCTGGGGATCTCGTGGAATTACCCAAGTGAACAGAGTAGAGAATAGGTAGCAAGTACCCCCTAACTCTGTGCAGTAGTTTATTATGATTGGCATGGAAGGATGTTTCAAAGAACAGCAACTCTACTTGCTACCAAGATAGAGCCCTATAATTGTTCTTGGTGATGCTAATACTTGCCTTCAATAAGTTCTAACTAATACTAGAAAAGGAAAAACAAGCATTTTCTAATACATGAGGGTGAGTCAAAAATTATCCACACTCTGGCCATAGAATTTCTTTTAATTAACTTTTAGAAAAGACAAATACATTATTTTTTGACATAATCTCCTTGCTTTTCAATACACTTTGTCCATTTGTCAACAAGCTTTTGCATTCCCTCATTAAAAATGTTTTAGGCTGAGCTGTGAGCCACGAATGCACTACTGTCTTCGTTTCCTCATCAGAAGTGAATCTTCAGCCTCATAGGGCTGCTTTCAGGGTAACAAAGAGGTGAAAGTCCGATGGAGTAAGATCAGGACTATAGGGAGGATGCTTTCACACCTCAAAACAAAGCTCTTGCAGAGTGTCGACAGTGTAGGCAGAAGTGTACAAACGTGCACACCCTCAGACCACAAAAAATGAATCACTGCACGCTGCTCTTCTTTCAAATGAACTGATGTAACACATTCACACCTGCATAGCAGTGACGGGAGACAGTAGCCTTGAATGGAAAGCACTGATATGATAGTGTGGCTAACAGAAATTTTAATATAAACAGAGTGCAGATAATTTTTGACTCACCCTCTTATATCAGCCTCAAGATTTAACTAATTTATTTTCAGCTTGGAAAAAATATTTTTAAATGTCCTGCAGCCTCTTGTGTTGATATAAGTTCTGATGATTAATTTTGGTCAGATCAGCCATCCCCATAGGGTCCCAGTGGTCCCTGACCCAGTGAGCACAGACCTCTAAATGATCTCACCAGGGCTTTTCATGATTTCAAAACACTTCATTGAAGTTGTATGTTTACCCACCATAAAGATGTATAAACTAACCTCAACTCAGGTTTTTCTGCTCTGATTAGAACTATATCTACTGGCAACACTTGGTTTGACGGTGACATGTCTTCAGTTATTTGTTTAAATCAGCAAATGTAGGACTTCCCTGGCAGTCCAGTGGTTAAGACTCTGCACTTCCACTACAGGGGGTGCGAGTTCCATCCCTGGTCAGGGAACTAAGATCCCACATGCTGCGTGGTGCGGCCAAAAATAAAATAAAATAAAATAAAATAATAAATGAGCAAATGTACAAGTGCCTAATCAATGAACTTTTTAAGGAAGACAATTATTTCAAGGACTCAGATTATTAATCTGTAAAAATGAGAAAAATAATCATTCCTACCTCTTTGGATTATCCTGCAAGATTGAATGAGATAATGTAGGTGAAGTATTCAATACATGGCAGTGTTGATTGTTATTATTGTGAATATTCTTGATATAACACAGACTCCAAAGGGAGCAAATAATAAAAGCTGCCCTTTGTGCGAAAGGTGTGGAGACCACACTAGCCTTCTGTTCTTTGAAATGTGCTTTGGTGCCAATCATAATAAACTATTGCACAGAGTTAGGGGGTACTTGCTACCTGTTTATGTCAAATGGCATGACCCCATCCCTACTCAAAGAATCTTCAAGAAAACTAGAAAACTAGCCTTACTCCCTCACAGCTGGGCCCCCAGCTATAGGAACAAGCTGCATCTGTGATAAAGAAAAAAATCCAGTCTTTCCTGAGCTGGCTCGGATGATCAGTCAGAGACAGAGGAATGCTGAAGTAATCTGGCCCTTGGAAGTAATTTCAGCTGATTTATTATTTTGTTTGCCAACAATGTTGCTTTTGAAACTCAAAAATAACAACAACAATAATAATACAAAACAGGGTAATTTGTACTTCTACTGTCAAGAGCCATGCCTCCAGCTCCCAGAACAGATGGAAACAGCACACACAAAGTCTGAGAAATGGTGTGGGAGGGTTTAATGATGAAGCAGCAAGAAGGGAGGCAGGTGTGTCCAGCCCCAAGGTGACAGGAATGGCATTTTAACAAGAATATCTGATTAATGTTTTAAAGTTTTCAAAGCACTCCCACATAAATCAACCCATTTGACCTTCAAAAATGGCCTTGCCAGGTCGGTAGTATTACACTCATTTCAGAGATGAGGATTCTGACTCTCAGAGAAATTAAGAAACTTACCCGAATGCTGGATACAGAACTCAAACCCCGGGTTCCCATCCGCTGTCCTCCATGGAAAACCTCAATGACCCTGCAGCCTACGGATCTGCCTGGCTCCATAGGGATAGGTCTGTATGGTCCGAGTCTATCTTAGCCAAAGGGGTGGTTCTACAATTAAAATAAGAACACACCCCTCAGGGGCCCAGGGTAATCATTTAAGCCATGTTTTCAAGGTTTTTAACATCTTGGTTTATGAATAAAAACATTCAGTCTGGATATCTGGATATTTTACCGGATAGTTTACTCCAGCTGGGGTCAGCTACCTGGATGCTTTAATATACACACATCTCTATTTTTGTTCTGTTTTCTTCCAAATATCTTGGGCTTTACAACTAGAATAATTCTCAGTCTCATTTTTTATTTTGTCAGAAACACAAAACACTGGAAAATTATGGTTGTTCACAGTGTTTAATTTGAACTTTTAAATGGTTATGTGATCCAGGGCAAGTTACGTACTTCTCTAGACCCTTGCGATTCAATGGAACCTTTGGAAATGTTCTAGTTCTGACTGTCCAACATGGTAGCCATTAGTCATCAGGTTATTGATAAACTGAAATGTAACTAATGTGACTCAGAAACTGACTTATTAATGTTAATTTAAATTTAAATAGCTGTGTATGGCTAGTGGCTGTCATATTGGATAAAACAATTCTGGGCCTGTATCCTCACCTATAAAATAAAGTGTTTATGCTAGAATCAGCCTCTCTAAGATTCCACTCACAATTTCTAGCATAATGACACATCTTAGACACTCAACAAATATTTGTTGAGTAGATATTTGTAGAATAAGGTAATAGCCAAATGAATAAAGAAATGAACAAAATAAATTACCGAATCTTAAGGGAACATCATAAATGGAATTAATTTAGGATGTCTTCCTGGAAAATCTAGAGTTTTGAGGAATGAAGAGAAACACTGGCATTGGCTGTAGCTGGGTGAGAATGCTTGGCAGCCATTCACATGGGAACAGAACCAGGTACAACCCAGGTCACATTTGCTTTTCCACTTCCTCCAGACCCGGAAAAGCAGCTTCCTCCTCGGAGGTATTTTAATCACCCAAGAGCCCCTGTGAGAAGGGGTCTCAGTGCTAGAGCTACGGACTGGGATGAATGTCAGGAAAGAGGGGACAATTGTCAGGAAGCCACAGGGATAGCTGCCAGGACTTCCATTCCAACCCAAGGGGAAGACTTCTTTCAGACACAGCTTAAAATAGCCCTGCCCCCAAGTGTGCTGGTTAAAATAAGTAGGTGAGGCAGGAGCTTCCATCCTGGCTTTGAGGCTCCCCTCTCTGTTTCTGAGCTGAGGCATCTCTCCCTCCAGGTGAGACCTGCTCAGACACACTTCCTCTCCTCAACATGGGTTATGGAAGGTGCCTGAGAAATTTCAGGGAGCGTCTGACCCAGAACACGTGTCCCCTGTTGCTAGAAGACCCAGCTGAGAAATGTGTCTTTGTGAGGAACATGAGCACGATGTGGGGTGAGAGCTGTGGCGCCACGTTTCTCCCACCTCCTCCGTGAAGGAGCGCTGCCGCCCACCGCTCCACAGAGCTCTGCTCAGAGCCAAAGCGTGCCAGCGTGGCGAGGTTTATCTTCTCTCTCTTCCTTTCAGTTAACTATACGTTTTTCTAATCGGTGACCTTTTTGCTTTGATTTTTTAACTTTGGGAGAGACTTTTTTATTGTGGTAAAATAAACATAATGTAAGGTTTACCATTTTAATAATTTTAAATCGTATAATTCAGTGGCATTGAGTACAACACTCACATTGTGCAATCACCATTATCCATCTCCAAGACTTTCCATCATTCCTAACCGAAACTCTGTACCAGTGCATAACAACACCCCATCCCCCCCTCCCTTCAGCTCTTGGTAACAATCATTCCATTTTCTGTCTCTGTGAATTTAACAACTCTAGGCACCTCATATAAGTGGAATCATACATTCTCTGTCTTTTGTGATTGGCTTATTTCACTTAGCAGAATGTCGTCAAGATTCATCCATGTAGTAACATGTATCAGATTTTCCTTCCTTTATAAGGCTGAATAATATTCCATTGTATGTATATATCACATTTTGTTTATCCACAGCTGGATTGTTTCCACTTCGAAGCTATTGTGAATAGTGCTGCTATGAACATGGGTATACAAGTATCTGCTTGATATCCTACTTTCAGTTCTTTTGGGTATACGCCTAGAACTGATTGATCACATGGTAATTCTACGTTTAACCTTTTGAGGAGTTGCTTTTATTTCTTAAATCATTCCTAAATTAGTCTTCTTTTTCCTTTTAGTTCTTGGATTTTATTCATAATCCTATATATTTTCAACTATTCATATCCTGGGTTTTAGCTTTTCATTTGCCTTTTTTTTTTTTTGTCTGCGCGAGGGCTTTCTCTAGTTTCTCTAGTTGTGGTGAATGGGGGAGACTCTTCGTTGCAGTGCACAGGCTTCTCATTGCAGTGACTTCTCTTGTTGTGGAGCACGGGCTCTAGGCACGCAGGCTTCAGTAGCTGAAGCATTCGGGCTCAGTAGTTGTGGCACACAGGCTTAGTTGCTCCAAGGCATATGGGATCTTCCTGGACCAGGGATCCCAGGGAGTGAATCCGTGTCCCCTGCATTGGCAGGAGAATTCTCAACCACTGTGCCACCAGGGAAGTCCTTCATTTGAAATCTTTATCTCATTTCTTTTTACTATCTAAAAATCTTGGCTTCTAGCATTTTATCTTTTTATTTTGAACTTTATTTTATCTAATCTACTGTGTTTCTTTAATCTGTAAGCTTTTGGTTTATTTTATTTTTTATTAATTAATTAATTTATTTATTTATTTATTTTTGGTTGCCTTGCATCTTCGTTGCTGTGTGCAGGCTTTCTCTAGGTACCATGAGTGGCGGCTACTCCTTTTGTTGTGGTGCGTGGGCTTCTCATTGCAGTGGCTTCTCTTGTTGCAGAGCATGGGCTCTAGGCATGTGGGCTTCCATGGTCGTGGCACATGGGCTCAGTAGTTGTGGCACATGGGCTCAGTAGTTGTGGCTCTCGGGCTCTAGAGTGCAGGCTCAGTAGTTGTGGTGCACGGGCTTAGTTTCTCCACAGCATGTAGTATCTTCCTGGGGCAGGGATCGACCTGTGTCCCCTGCATTGGCAGGTGGATTCTTAGCCACTGTGCCACCTAAGAAGTCCCACTCATTAGCTCTTGAACTACCTTCTAACTTTAGAGCTCCATGAGGAATTCCTCCTTGGCTGAGTCCCAACTAAGTCTCTCCTCAAGGCAAGTGATCTCACCTGGACACCCTGAAGATACTCCATTTCCAGGAACTGGCTGGACTACCTGAGACCTGAGGAATGAGGCCAGGCAGATGTGGGCCATTTACTGGGAGAAAGGGATAAATTATCTAATGATAAAACTAGTAATAGTAATAATGATAATAATAATAGGTAACGATTGTTAAACATGTAGCATATGCCAGCCCTAGTTCTAAGCACTTTGTATGAATGATTACATTTAATCTTCATAGGGACACTAGTTGGTATATATTATTTCTATTGCCATTTTACAAATGAGGAAATTGAGGTATAGAGATTTTACATAATATGCCCGGAGACTTGCAACCAGGAAGCAGTGCAGTCAGGATGAAAACCCAGCCTCTGACTCCAGAGTGTCTGCCCTGTGACAACCCCCGCTCCCCGCCCCCATGCTATGCTGCTCTACAAGAACGCTAGGGGTGGGGTGTGTGTGTGTGTGTGTGTGTGTGTGTGTGTGTGTGTGTTGCTCCTTGTTAACTAAAGATCCTCGCTTGAAACATGACCAATTGAGATCCTATGGTAAAGACCCCAGTGTGTTATGTTTTCTGAGAGTTCTGAGGTTCTTTGCTGAAGAGTTTTAAGTGTCTAAGTCAAGTAAACCACTCAGCGAATGTTTAAAAAGGCATATGCTGTACTTGGTGAGTAGACCCTTCAGATGGGATCCAGAACAGAGTCTAAAGCATGATTTCAAAGGTCAACCCTTTGTTCCCCTCAAACTAACATGCCTAAAGTCACCTTTCGTTTTAAGACATTCTTTTTCCATGTGTGGGGGCCATTTATTTCTGTGACTGTCAAGAGGGATAAAAAGGAATTTTGATAGCAGCTGTGGTGAATGGGCCACCCTTATCTCATTCAACCTTTGCTCCATAGCACGGGTGAACAGAATTCCTTTCTCCTGCCTTTGATTCATTTCCCTGATAAGTTGAAACTTCTCTGCCTTACTACACACTGCCCTGTCTGCTCAGAAAAAGTCTCCTTTTGAGGATAATCTCTATTTATTCTCCAGGCTCAAATAATATCTCTGAAGCTCTAAACACCAGGATTGGCAGTGATTCCACTGAGCCCTTGTTTCAAGTTTGTATGAAATGAGTGGATTCCCATGGACAATTCTTTCACAGATAGATTAATTTAAATTTTTAAAAATTCCTTGCCAAACTTACCTTCTTCGAAAAACATTAGTGCTGAATGGTAGTACACAGAATGAAAGTCAGAGAACTTACATTTCTATCTATATTGTACATTGTATATTGTGGCTGCCCCTCCCCCCTTTATTTTTTTGGTGTGGTCTAAGTAAGAAGTATACATTTTCCCTCTCACTTATTTTTGCATAGCTTCCCTGGAGCCTATCTGTACTTAGGATTGTGCTGGGAAGGTCAGGGGATGAGCAATGAATGCACCAGGTGTTTCCTGCTCTATTTGAGCTGTTACTATCAAAGAATCTTTTAAACCTTGGGTGCCTCAAAGGAGAGGTTTCTCCTCTCATCTCCTCTGAATGGATTGCCGTTACCTTAAAATGATTTTATTCACACTCTATTCCAGCAAGTATAGGACTTACCCTCCTGGTGCCTTGCTTGACAGGGAAGAAACATGTAAAGTAGAAATTAGAAGAGGCCATCCAGGAATTCTTCAAATGTATTTATCATAGACTTCTCATTGCCTAAAAAAACTCAAAGCCACAGGAAAGTACCTGAGTGTGACTTTTACAGCCTCTATGGACAGGAATTGCTTGTGAGAAAAGTTACATGATCTTGATATCGATGCTGATTCTTGATGATTTGCAGAACACACCTTTCACTGCTCTAAGAGTTGGAATGTGATTCTGATGTCTAATGGACACCATCCAGATGGAGTGAGATAAGCAGGGATGCGTCCTGGACTTTTTTAAAATTGTATGCAAATGGCTTGATCACTGGTGTGATACCCGCACATTCCCACTACACCAAAGAGAATACAAACATAACATTCTCATATTAAAATAGCAAAAAGATGTTCAATGTCACTAATCATTAGGTAAATGCAAATCAAAACCACAGTGAGATACTACATCACACCCATTAGGATGGCTGCTATCAAAAACCCTAGAAAATAACAAGTGTTGGTGAGGAAAGAAATTGTTGAAGAAATTGAAACACTTGTGTTCTGTTGGTAAGAATGTAAATGGTATAGGTGCTATGGAAAACAGTATGGTGGTTCCTCAGAAAAATAAAAATAGAACTACTATATGATCTAGAAATTCCACCTCTAGGTATATGCCCAGAAGACTTTTAAAAGCAAGATCTCAAAGAGATACTTGTACAGCCATGTCCATAGCAGCATTATACACACTAGTTAAACCTGGAAAGCAACCCAAGTGTCCATCAATGGATGACAGATAAAATGTGGTATGTACATGCAATAGAATATTATTCAACTTTAAAAAGGAAGCAAATTTTGATAAATGTTACAACATGGGTGAACCTTGAAGACATTATGCTAAATGAAATAAACCAGTCACAAAAAAGACAAACATTCTATGATTCCACTTATATGAGCGATCTAGAATAGCCAAATGCATAGAGACAAAAATAGAATGGTGGTTTCCAGGGTCTGGGAAGAGAGGGAGTGGAGAGTTATTGTTTAATAGGCACAGAGTTTCAGTTTTCCAAGATAAAAAGAGCTCTGGAGAGATGGATGGTGGTGATGTCTGCACAACAATGTGAACGTACTTAATACTACTGAACAGTACACTTAAAAATGGTTACAGTGTATCTTAAAAGATGCATCAAGAAAGGTTCACTGTCCAAGGTTAAATATTCTATGAACGTCCTACTGAGAATTGTTGTGGCCGAGCTTGGTGTTTCACCTGCTTTATTTTTTTCTCTGCTAAATTTATTATGGCTATCCTCAGTGGCATTGTGATCACCCAGTTGGTGGTTGAATCAGACCCCAAGTTTCTCTGAATAACAGCAACCTGAAAAATAAAGGTGTAAATGTGTTGCCCAGAAAATCCTGGCCTCTACTCACCGATGCTGAATAGAAATACAGAGACAGAGCTTTGGAGGAGTAGAAGGGAGTTGCTTTATTACTTTGCCAGGCAAAGGGGGAACACAGTAGGCTAGCACCTCAAGAACTGTGCCCCCCTTCTCTAGGGAATAGGGAGAGGTCTTATAGTTTGGGCTCGTTGTCAGGGGTATGTGATAAGGAACAAGTCAGTAACAGTCTTACATTCTTCTGATGGGCTGGTGGTGAGGTAAGTAGGAGTCAGCACCATCAGCCTTCAAGTCCAGCTGTTCTGGGGTCTACATGCTTGTGGGCAGCATACCATTGTTAATTATTAACTTCTCTCCTTCTCTCACCTGGAAGGGGTTTCAACTTCTGCAAAACAGCTCAAAGATATTGTTGTGTGTATTGTTGATGGGGAAACAGGACCTTGCCCCAAGGCTTCTCTTGACTCTTTCTCCCAGGTCTTGTGCATCCCCTCCCTTCACTAGTTAACAGCTGCTTGAATCTGCCCATTGGAACTCAGGGAAGGTCATGGAGGCTGAATGAAGGCTGTTTCCTATAATCAAAGAGATAGGGGACACAGAAAGTCTTTGTGCCCAGGACACCCCACCCCCCCACTCCGGGCCCCGCTCAGTATCATAAATGAGACAGAAGTCCAAAGGCATGTAATTCAGGGCTGACGTGGCCGTTGCATGGTCAACAGTGACCCAGGATTTTTCAGGACCTCTGCTCCATCATCCCTGATGTGTGGTCCTCAACTCTGTGGTGCAAGATGGTTGCTGAAGCTCTAGCTATTACACCTACAGTCCACAGAGCAGAATGGAGGAAGAAGGAAGAAGGGCTAACTGCATTTAATATAAGAAAACTTCTAGAAACCCCACATAACATTTTCACCTATATATCATTTGTAAAATTTTAGTCACATGATCAGTCTCTTAGATTGTCAGTTATATGTCCATACAAAAGTTAGGTTCTGTTATTTCTGGATAGAGGGAAAGTGGATATCCAGAAGACAGCTAGAAATCTCTGCCACAGCTGGAAAGAGACTAGATAGATAGAGATGAGTGTAATTCCAAATCCCATGTATTTTCTATCACTCCACTGCTCTTCACTTCAGAATAAAGAAATGACATTAGCCAAAACCCAAAGCCTTTAATATTTGGCATGTCTTTATTTTAGGCAAGTTGTTTCCTCACCTGTACAGAAGTTAATCTAAGTAAAGTGCTGAAGGCAGTGCCTGGCATATAGTATGCTCTATAAAACTGCTGCTGCTGTTGTCGTTGTTATTAAATTCCATGAAGCCAAACAGAAGTGAAGCAGGAGGCATTCTCTTGGTGCTGGGAGATACCAGAAGAGAGGCAACTAGGGGCTTCCTCCACAGCCCTGCCTGGTTTTACAGGGGCTGGTCAGTGTAAGGAGGACCCCTTCCTGAAGCTGGAAGAGGATATGAATTTTGGTGAGTTTGGAACAGCCCTCCACTCCAGATTTTTCTTCCTCCCAGATATTCCTTGCTCTTTTATGGGCTCAGGCTTTAGGCTAAATGCCTCCAGGCTCAAGATCCAATTGATCTTTTCAGAAAGCCAGACCTGAACTCAGTTGAGACAGCATCAGTTTAATGACAGCATCAGTTTAATGACCCTGTTCTGTGTCTACTCCCAGAAGAAGGGAAGCTCATCTTGCAGCTAGAATCCTGCAGCAAGAAGGGGCTTATTTTCCCTGCCCGGCAAGAGGCCGACAGTCCCTTACAGCCACTCTTCAGGGCCATAGAATTTCCCTGGGAGTCTCCAAAAGCCTCAGAAATCTCAGCAGCTCTCTGCTTCAAAGAAGTAGAGCCTAATCCCAGTCTAATTTAAAAGAAAAACATCTTCCCAAGGGCCTTGGGAATAATTAATATAACTTTGAAAATAAAATCATTTTTAATAGCATAGCACTTTCCACAGATAATACTTTGATTAGTTTGAGGAGAGTATGACAAAGATGTTAAACTGGATGCTGAAAATGATTTCCTACTCCAGCAAGATTGCCACTCTGTATTTCTTGAGAGCACCAGCAAAATGGTTTTCTGAGGTTGGTACCAACATCACTATTTTTAAGATGAGCTAACAGCCCCTGGGAGAGTAGTGGAGCTGAGTGAGGCTCAGTCCCAGGACTTCTTATACCAAAACCTGTATAATTTTCTTCCTACCAGCATGTGGCGCTGTTGGCCACTATCTATTTCTGGTAACTCTCTCCTTCTGACTTCTATGATCCTAACTTCCTCTGTTTTTTCCTCCCTGTGTAACTGATTATTCTCCCCTGTCTTTACTGTGTTCTTTGCATCTGCCTCTCCTCAGAGACTTACAAATCCCAGTAAGCTTTTCAGAAATATATCTGAAATCCATCCTCTCTTTTCTTTTTTATTTTAGATTTTTAAAAATCCAAACACTTAATTTTAAAAGGCATATAGTGTTAAAATGTTTATAACTGAATAGAGCAATCCCATTCTCTCATCAACCTGCCCCAATACTGGCCCTGCTTCCAAAAGGCAGAACGTGTGCATGAAGCTGTGTACATTGTGCAAAACTCAATTCTTGAGGGCACCATTTAAACACTTTGCAATGGGAATGGCACCCTCCAGACGTGTGCCGTCATACACAGTAGCCTAGCCAAGTTGTAGCCACTTTCAATTCTTTTAGCCATTTCCTCTAGTATTTACCTTTATGATTCTAAATAATGAGCTTGTACAGCTTTTTCTTGATTCTCCAGTATTGGTTGTTATGTATTGAATTTCTCTGATAATGAATGATTACTTCATTCTCTCAAACTCTCTCCTCTTTTATCTTTTTATTTGAGTAGTTACATCACAGTTTCATTTCAATCAGTATTCAATATTCAACCTAATTGGGACCACATAAGTACTGTTTACTGCTGTATCAAGTAGTGTACTAATATTATTATGGTTGCTTCCTTGTTCAACTTTAGTTTATTTGCAGAGTTAATATGTGCCTCCTTTTTTTTTTCTTTTAGTATTCTATGTACCAAAGACTATGCATTCAATCTCCCCATTTCCTCCAACAACTTTTCAAATGCAGTTTGCTATCATAACTTATTTTTTTTTTATTTTTATTTTTTTGGTCTGGAGAACTATCTTTTGAGCCTTTAATCTTCCTGTGCTATGGACTGGTTACTCTCTAGGCAGCTACACAGCTCTTGTCCTGAGACTTTCCTTCACCACTAGCCTGAAAATTTCTTTCACCTTTCTCCTGTCCTTCTTGTATCTCGTGCTTCCTCTTTTCCTTGTTGAGTGGAGCATATCGCCTAGTAGCTTCTTCAGACGTGATACACTGGAGGTAAGTTTGTTGAGGTTTTTGTATGTCTAAAATATCTTTATTTTGTCATCACAAATCTTGATAGTTTGGCTAATTGTGTACTCTTAGAGTGGAAATAATTTTTCTTCATAATACTGTATGTAGTTCTTCACAATCTTCTAGCTTCCAGGGTAGCTGCTAGTTACTAAACCTTTGTATGTAACCTGTTTTCCTGTCTGGAATATTTCTATTAATTCTTTATCCCTGGCATACTGAAATTTTATGTTGTGTCTTGGTTCAGCCTTTTAAAAATTTATTTTGGGAGGAACACTTTTTAGACTTTTAATACCTTTGTACTTTGGTTTTCCAAAATGTCCTCAAATTATTTCCTTGATAATTTTGTTTCATCCATTTTCTCTGTTCAATCTTTCTATAGCCTCCATTAGTTTGATATCAGAGGTTGAATCCTCCAATTTCCTTATCTTTTTCTCTTATTGTTTATATCTTTGTCCCTGTGTTCTACTTTGAATGAGATTTCTTCAACTTAATCTTCCAGTTCTTCTTTTGAATTTTTAATTTTAGTTATACTGCTAATTTACAAAAGCTTTTTCTTATTCTCTTATTGTTCCTTTTTTATAGCATCTGCATCTCTTGGAGATGTTTGTTTTCCTTAAAGTAAGTTTTCTTCTACTCCTTGTTTTCTTGGGGTTCTTTTTTTTTTTTCTCTGCTTTTTATGTTGTCAGCCTTTCTCAAAAATTTAGACCCTGTACTTTCTGTTTATTTTTAAGACTGAGACATTAAAAGAATAATTAGAGTCCTCTGTGATTGGGCAAGGCTTGATGACTGTTTCAGTTCAAATTATGGACTGGATGTTTTCCTTGGGGAAGTGTGTGTGTGTGTGTGTGTGTGTGTGTGTGTGTGTGTGTCCTTCCTGCCTCTTCTGCTAGGGCCATTGAAATTCTCCAGAGAAGGATGCTTAGTCTCCTCTCATGAGGGTATGAAGGCAGCTTGACTTCTATAGGATAGGGGAAGGGGACTGAGTACCTCACCATTCAAGATGTAGCCTTTCATGTAATTCCTGTCTTTTCAGTTGGCCACCTCATCCAAGCTCTCTGCCGTGCCTGGTGTCTCTGAATTCAGAGGCCTTCTGGTTCAATTGCTTCAGGGAATAAAACCTTTCTCTTTCATCAAAGTGAGAGAGGGATAATCACCTGGATGTGAAGGGTGGGGTCCTTGAGATCTAACCAATCCTTTTACAGACTTTCAACGAATTCCCCTTTTTTCAACTATACATGCCTCCACCTTCCATAGCACTTCCTAGTACCTCTAGGCTTTTGTTCTTTTTGGGGTTCTTCAGAATGAATAGGATTGCTTCTCACTGATACATCCATCCATAGACTCTTAACTTTAATCTTTTTAAGCTTTCTCTGCTCTACTAAATCAATTCCCAACATTCCATATACTTTTTTATCTTTATATATTGTAGTTTGGGATTATGTCTGTTTTCCTAGTTTCACCAGTAATGGAACACATGTTTTATTCTAGTCTTTCTTATTACTTTGGCTGATTTTTAAAAGAGAAGTATGCAGAAATGTAAACTTAAAACCAGAAGACACTCATCCCTTCCTTCCCCTTCCACTGCTTAATTCACATCTTCATTGACTCTCACCTGTACCTTTCAAACATCATCTAGCTCTTCCCCTAATCCAATATCTTTCCCCTCCAGTTCATCCTTCACAGATGCCCTGATCTGATTGCATCCCTCCTTAACTCAAGAACATTCAATGGCTACCCACAACAAACAGAACTATGTCCTTCTCAATTTGGTCTCAGCCAAACTCTCCAGTTTTATTTACCTCCATATTTGTGAACTTTATTTTTGAACAAGCCGTATGCCAAGGTCATAGTAAGCATTGTAAATACAAAGATGAAAATACAGTTCATGTATTCAGAAACCACAGAGTCAAAGACAAGTAAAGAAATACAGCTATTCTTTCTACTTGGCATCTGCTTCTCAGCCCCATATCTGTCTGTCAAAATTCTATCCATTCAAAGTCAATCTTAAGCAAAAAGACTCCTTTATCTCCATGTTGAAGTTAATCTCTTCTACCCCCCACACTCCCCCCGAGCACTTTCTGTGTACTGCTATTAGAACATTGAACCCAGATTGCCTTGAATATGCCTGTAGATATGTCTGTCCTCCTTACCTGAGGGAGAAGTCCTTTGTGGTAAGGAACACAAAGATCTCTGTTATATCAGGAAAGTATTTTGCATAAAACAGAAACTCCAATAAAAATGTATTGGAAATATCAAGCTTTCCTGTTATTGAATTTAAGGAGAAATGTTCAGTTGGTGTTTATATAAGGGACACTGAATTGTTTTATTTATCTTTTGACATTCAAACATTTATTTACCTTTTGTGGACCAAACTCTGCCATTCATTGTGATTACAAAGATGAAAAAGACAGTCATATCCTAAAGTGGCTCACAGTCCAGCAAGGAGATGATAGTGCAAACTATGGCAAAAATGTGTGATAGGTGCTATAGGGGAGGAGGGAGCAAGGCAGAAAGAGTTCAGGACTCTGCCTGGGAAGGGGGAAGGGCACCAGAAAGAAGGTGCTATCCAGCTAAGACGTGAAGAATGAAGAGCAGTTCTCTAGAGAGAGAAGAAATAAAAAGGAAATCCTAATGGATGGAGTTTTCACTTATGGCTGTATCGAGGCAGGGAAAAAGCATAATTCTTGTTCAAACAGATTTACCCTTTTGATATTCAAATATTCAGTAAGGACCTACTATGGACCAGCTCCCATGCTAAGCAGATATTTTTAATATAAATTATTGTCTCTAAAATGTAGATAAAGGAGCAGCATATTTTAATTGAACAAAGGATTTTATAGAGTATTGCAATAATGTAGTCCAGGTAAAGTGTTCTGATGATAATTCAAAGAAAAAGCTTAGAAGAATGCATGTAGATGACATATGCATTAGGCAATTTCTCTCAAATATCAGCTGTCCCTGAAAGCATTTGGCAAGAGCTGCATTGCAATCAATCCCTGGTTGAATTCTCTGATGAGGGTCGGAAATGCCATTATTCTGAGCTGTTGATTAAAGAGGGATTCACATGCTTTACATACCAGATGTGCAGGAGGTGGGGCTGATGGCCTGTGCTGGATGATTAGGAGCCTAATTTATATTCTCTCTCAGAGACAGGGGCAGCACGCTTCTCACAGTGGCAGAGGAACAAAATGTGTGTGCGTGTGTGTGTGTATGTGTGTGTGTCTGTTTAATACTGACCTCATGCCAAGCACCATGCTATGAGCTTTACATTATCTTCTTTAATTTTCACTGTGATCATTTTGAGATAGATGAGTTATAGAGATGCCTGATAACACAGAAAGTGTTTATTTTCTTTTATCCATTATTGTTATTTATTTTAAATTTTAACAGGGAAACTGCCAGCCAATTCTCACTTTATAGTCACCTTGGGACATATCTTTCTGTCTAGTGAAGAGTTACTTGAGTAGCTTCTCTTGCTTAGGTAAGACAGATGGAGAATCCAGAGAAGGTTATAATAACACCTGTTTTATGATCAACTATGCTTTTCCCTCCTAATTTCTCTGAATATGCGGAGCTTGTGGGTAGAAGGGACCGTGCATATGTGCATAGGGCCAAGAAGCTCCAGGAAGCTAAGGGGTGAAAGCCTTTCTTTTTGAGGTTCAACATTATTGAACCTCTCTGACTGTGTGCTCCCCCAACTTAGATATCAGCTCCTCAAGATCAGGGTTCACCTCTGTATCCACAGGACCTATACGGAGGCTAGCATATGGTTGGTGCTCAATAAATGTTCTTCAATGACTTTAATCCCCCCGATTTTTTATCCCACGCCTCTGCTCCCAAGTTTTCCAGGCTAAATATTTACCCTGCATTTAACTTTTCATTCCTGAAATAGTTAACCAAAAGTTTCAGCACTTCTAAAGTCTTTTTGTATTTTCACACTCAATTGAAAATTATAAAATCATGTCCTCAAGTACAAGAGAGTATTTGTCTTCTTGTTATTATAATAATTATCTGGTTGCAGAGAATGTGCACTATCCACTATTAGGCAGATCCCACTTCTTTCTGGTTTTAGTAGTAACGTTTCTTCACTGGAAGCTATGGTAAATGTATTGTTTTGAGATAACATTGTTTGTAAAAACATTGTTTTTAATTTTTATTTTATATTGGGGTATAGTTGATTACACTCGTGTTAGTTTCAGGTGTACAGAAAATTGATTCAGTTATACATACATATATACCCATTCTTTTTCAGATTCTTTTCCCATATAGGTAATTATAGAATATTGAGTAGAGTTCCCTGTGCTATGCAGTAGGTCCTTGTCAATTATCTATTTTATATATAGTACTGTGTACATTTTAATCCCAAACTCCTAATTTATCCCTCCCCCTCACCTTTCCACTTTGGTAACCATAAGTTTGTTTTCAAAGTCTGTGAGTCCATTTCTGTTTTGTAAATAATTTCACTTATATCATTTTTTTAGGTTCCACGTGTAAGTGATATCATATGATATTTGTCTTTGTCTGACTTACTTCACTTAGCATGATAATCCCTGGGTCCATCCATGTTGCTTCAAATGGCATTATTTTATTCTTTTTTATGGCTGAATAATATCCCATTGTATATATGTACCACAACTAATTTATCTATTCCTCTGTCAATGGACATTTAGGTTGCTTCCATGTCTTGGATATTGTAACTAGTGCTGCAATGAACATTGGTGTGCATGTATCTTTTCCAGTTGTGGTTTTATCCAGATATACGCCCAGGAGTGGGATTGCTGGATCATATGGTAGCTGTATTTTTAGTTTTTTAAGGAACCTCCATAGTGTTCTCCATAGTGGTTGTACCAATTTACATTCCTACCAACAGTGTAGAAGGGTTCCCTTTTCTTCACACCCTCTCCAGCATTTACTGTTTGTAGACTTTTTGGTGATGGCCCTTCTGACTGGTGTGAGGTGATACCTCCTTGTAGTTTTGATTTGCATTTCCCTAATAATCAGTGATGTTGAGCATCTTTTCATGTGCTTTTTGGTATAAAAAGATTTAAACTTAAGACTTTGACTGGCTTTAGCTGAATTCCACTCAAGTGTTTTAAAATGACTTTGTCAACATTGTTTAGATGTTTTAAGAACTCTCTATAAAACTATATCAACAGTCTAGGGACTTCCCTGGTGGTGCAGTGGTTAAGAATCTGTCTGCCAATGCAGGGGACATGGGTTCAATCCCTAGTCTGGAAGATCCCACATGCCGTGGAACAACTAAGCCCGTGCACCACAATTACTGAGCCTGCACTCTAGAGCCCGTGAGCCGCAACTACTGAAGCCTGCATGCCAAGCGCCCATGCTCTGCAACAAGAGAAGCCACCACAATGAGAAGCCCACACACTGTGACGAAGAGTAGCCCCTGCTCGCCACAACTAGAAAAAGCCTGCGGGCAACAACGAAGACCCAACACAGCCAATAAATAAATAAATAAATAAATAAAATTTATTTTAAAAAACAGTCTGTCTATGATTTGAGAGGAAATCATTGATGTTTCAATTCAATTCAATTAGCATACATTGAAAACCAACTATGTGCCAGGCATTATTATATGAACAAAAAAACAGAAAAATGTAAACTATGATCCCTGTCTCTAAGAAGCTTATAGTCTAGTAGGGAGAGATGGATGACGAAAGAAATGGTTATAATGCAGAGAGAAGAGATGAAATCAGATCTAAGGGGCTGCTCTTTTATAGAACAGAGGCACTGTCTATCCACTGTAACAGGAAAGAAGGCAAAGTGGACTTTTACAGATATATGTAGTTTCTGTTGAGTTGAAGAGAGGTTCACTCCATTTTAATCTTCTTCATCCACTTAATGCCTCCATTACTATTATGTGTATGGTCAGATTTAAGGCAATAATATTTAGGTTTAGAATAAGCTTAAATAAAAAATGCTGACCTTCAACTTGTCTCAAATAGCTATCTGAAGGATTGAGATAAATGATGAAGCATGGTCAATTAAATAGTCAATAATGCTGGCTCCTTGTTAAAGATATAGATGAAATTTCCTCTCAATTTATTCTACAGACTACCATAAATATTTTTAAATTGCTATAGTAAATGGTGTTAGCTGTAATTTCATCTTTTGGTCAGGTAGCTCTCCTTGGAAAAGAGAACAAGAAGAGCAACCTTCAGACCAGATATTCTAGAAATCACTGCTATTCTGGCAGACAGCTCTCCCAGACTATTATGTCTGTTAAGAGATGTCTGAAAAACATCAAATTCAGAAAGGTGTTTTCACTTTCCCTGACATTATTACTTTTTAAATATGATCCAGGGGCACTAATGCTAGGCACTTTCCCTACATTATCTCAACTAATCTCACTACAGATCTATAAAGAAGGCTATATTGTCTTTCTTCATTTTAAATGAAAAAATTGAGTCACAAGGCTACCAGGATATAAGGTCCATGTGGGCAGAGATTGTTGTTTCTTTTGTTCCCAGCTATATCCTCAGAGCCTGGAACCACATAGATGCTCATAAATATTTGTTGAATGAATGAAAGGATAGATAACTAAATGGTAAATAATGTGGTCAAGGTTACATAGCTAGAAAAGGGTAGAGCTGGGACTCCAACTCAGGTCTGTTTGATTGTAAAGCCTCTGCTTCTAACTCTGATGCTTTATTTTCTGCCCATGGCTTGAAAATGCCTTTTTAATCAATTCCAGACAACTCAAAGATCAGAATATCCAGTATGCCAGAGGCACCAACTGGCAGGCTGAATGAGTTAGTCTTGCCAAGAGACTAGACTGGGAGTAGAGGGAGCAGTTCTCGTTTTAAGGGGACCCAGAGAAAGGAACATTGATGGTTAATTTACTCTTAGATCCATCCATCAGGGTGTTTGAAGATACGTTGTGAGGGTTGACATAGCCCATGTGTAATGGGCTTAGCCTGGTACTCGAGACATAGTAAGTACTTAACACGTTGCAGAAATGAAGGAGATGACAGTAAATTTTGTAGAATGTACTAGCTGCTACTAAATTTTTGAAAGTAAATGATGGTAGAGCTTTAGAGTGACATTAGACGGTAAAACCAATGCTCAGCCTGGTTGCCTGACTCATACAATAAATAATCATTTGAAAGACGGAGTGAGCCTTCTATTTGCCTTCTTATTTTAATATAAAAAGGATATTGGGAAATATATTTTCAAATTTCTGTTCTAAGCACTTTACAATCCTCACTTAACCCTCATAACAACCTTTGAGATAGATATCATCATGATACATGATCCCACTTTACAGATTTGATTTCAGCCTGTTAATAATCTGTCGATCTATAATTTGAGAGGAAATGGAGGCACAAAAAGGCTAAGTAATTTGCCGAGATCACACAGCTGGTAAATGCAGGGGTAAGACTCAAAACCAGGCAGCCTGGGTTCAAGCCTGTGCTCTTAACCAGCACACTATAGCAAAAAGAATGGTATAGTCAGGCTTAATTCCTGAGTCATATGGGGTCTGGAACTGGCTGTCCCTATGGCGTTAGGGTAAATACTGTATAACAGACAGCAAAGTAAATATTTGTGATGCTTCCGATGGAGCCAGAGTGGGGTCATGAACTCACATAAGCCTTTTTGCACACTTGAAATAACAAAACCTGTGCCATTTACTACTTAGAGTAGTTAAGAATAGTAAAGGACACTGACATATACAAAAGTGTCATACATAGGTAGGGGACTGTTATTCACTGTCCTCCTCCAATTTCTGCCTTATAGGTTTTAGGTTACTCAGCCTGAATATAAACTCTTTAAGGTCAGGGTCTGAACTCCTGTTTCTTTTTAGTTCTCTCTCAGCAGCAAATGCAGGAGATCCCCATAAATGTCATCAGCCATGCCTTACATGGCTCTTTAGAAAGAATACCTGGAGCCCCAGCAATTTTGATTACTGCCCCTCTGGCTTACAGCAAAACCAATTGTCTGTCTGATTTGATTATATTTAAATGAAATCCCAAAGCTATAATATAATGAGGTGGGAAAGAAGTAGTTGCTGTTCATCAGCTTCCTAGAAGCATGTTCATGGGACAGGATCTGGATATTGTCTTAGTTCTTTGTTAAGGCCTTTAGAATTTATGTCTTTGAGAGATGAATGCCTAATCAAAGCAAATAAACAAAAACAAAAGCCAGTTGGAGTCAAAATGGCCATCATCAAAAAATCTAGAAACAATAAATGCTGGAGAGGGTGTGGAGAAAAGAGAACCCTCCTGCACTGTTGGTGGGAATGTAAATTGATAGAGCCACTATGGAGAACAGTATGGAGGTGCCTTAAAAAACTAAAAATAGAACTACCATATGACCCAGCAATTCCACTACAAGGCATATACCCTGAGAAAACCATAATTCAAAAAATACATGTACTACAATGTTCACTGCAGTACTATTTACAACAGCCAGGACATGGAAGCAACCTAAATGTCCATCAACGGATGAATGGATAAATAAGATGTGGCACATATATACAATGGAATATTACTCAGCCATATAAAGGGACAAAACTGAGTTATTTGTAGTGAGCTGGGTGGACCTAGAGTCTGTCATACAGAGTGGAGTAAGAAAGAGAAAAACAAATACCGTATGCTAATGCATATGTATGAAATCTAAAAAAAAATGGTACTGATGAACCTAGCAGCAGGGCAGGAATAAAGACACAGATGTAGAGAATGGACTTGAGGACACAGTGGGGGAAGGGGAAATTGGGATGAAGTGAAAGAGTAGCGCTGACATATATACACGACTAAATGTAAAATAGATGGCTAGTGGGAAGCTGCTGTATAGTACAGAGAGATCAACTTGATGCTTTGTGACGACCTAGAGAGGTGGGATAGGGAGGATAGGAGGGAAGTTTGAGAGGGAGGGGATATGGGGATATATGTATACATATAGCTGATTCACTTTGCTGTACAGCAGAAACTAACACAATACTGTAAAGCAATTATGCTCCAATAAAGATGTGAAAGAAAAAAAAGAGCCAGTTGGTCCCTTCACTAAAACATGGCCAGCTTTTGTCCATAGCATTCTTTCTTTTCCTTACTCATGTGGTAACAAAGGCTATTTAGGATCATAGGCAGACACATCTAATTACAAGCAATCTTCCCTTAGCCTGTTGACATCTTCCTATTCCTTCAAAAGCACATAAGCAGTTCCTAATATCAACACTTCAAAATAAATGAAGCAAAAATTGAGAGAATTAAAGGGAGAAATAGATGACCCACAATCCTAGTTGAAGATTTTAATACTCATCACACAAAGGTTGATAGAATCAAATAGACAAAAAAAAAAAAGTAAGGATATAAAAGATTTGATCAACACTATCAATCATCTAGATCTAATTGACATTTATAGAATATTATACTCTATCCAAAAACCACATAATACACATTGTTTTCAAGTACACACAAAATATTCTTTAATATAGGCCATATTTTGTGCCAATTGAACAAGCCTCAATAAATTTCAAAGCATCAAAGTACACAGAGTATGTTCTCTATCCACGATCAAATTTAAATTAATGAATGACAATCTAGAAAAGCTCCAAATATTTATAAATTAGGTAACAATAACATGGGCCAATGAAGTAATCACAAGGGAAATAAGAAAATATTTCTAACTAAATAATATAATAGTTCCACAACATATTAAAAGCTATGGGATGTAGGTAAAGCAATGCACATAGGGAAATTTATAGTTTTAAATATTTATTAGAAAAAATATAAAATGATCATAAAATCAATGATCTAAGCTTACTTCCACCTTAGTAAGCTGGAAAAAGAGGAGCAAATTAAATTCAAAGTAAGTAGAATAAAATAAATAATAAAAACATGAACAGAAACAAATTAAAATTTTTAAATGGACAAACAATAAATAAAATCAACAGAATAAAATACTGATAGAAAGGATTAATACAATTGACAAATTCTACCTACACTGATTGTGAAGGTTGCAAAATGTGATTGAAATTTTATACTCTTCCCATCAAAAGGTGGAATCTGTGTCCCCTCCCCTAAGTCTGGGCTGGACTTAGTGTCTTTGCTTATAACCAATAGAATTTGGTAGAAGTGGCACTGCTTTACTTCCAAGCTGTGTCAGAAAAGGCCAAGCAGCTTCCACCTGGTTCTCTTTGGATGACTGTTGTGAAGGAAGACAGCTACTATGCTGGAGAGACCACAAGGAGGCAACCCACGAGCAGCACCAGCTGAGCTCCCAACCAACAGTCAGCACCCACTGCCAGCCTGTGAGGAAGCCATCTTGGACATCCTGCCTAGCTGTGTCACATGATTGACATCCCACCTGACAGCTGAATTCAACTACATTAAAGACCTCAGGCAGGAACTGTGTAGTTGAGGTCTTCTCAAATTTCTGACCCACAAAATTGTAAGTAAATTAAACTGGTGGTTTTAAGTTGCTAACCAGAGAGGTAATTTGTTATGCAGCAATAGTAGCCCAAACACTGATCAAAAACAAAAAAAGAGAAAACATGAATTTCCAATATCAGGATTGAAGGAGAGGATCACACTATAGATATTACACACATTAAATATTATGAACAACTTCATGCCAATATATTCAACAATTTAGATTGGTGGACAAATTTGGAAAAACACAAATTACCAAAACTGATACAAGACATAGAAAAACAAAACCATGTATCTGCATGATAACAAAAAGAAATTAATTCACATTCAAAAACCTTCCTACAAAGGAAACCCCAGTTACAGATAATTCAACAATAAATTCAATCAAACATTTAGGGAAGAAATAATACTGATATTACATAAACTCAAAAAATATAAAAGCTAATGAGGAACTACTTTCCACCTCATTTTGTGAGGCCAGCACAATCTTTTTTCTTCCCCCATTTTTTAAAGTACTTTTATTGAGATACAGTTAACATACAATAAACTGCATATATTTAGAGTGTACAATTTGGTATCCCAATCTTCCAATTCATTCCCCCTCAACCCTCCCCACTTTCCCCACTTGGTGTCCATATATTTGTTCTCTACATCTGTGTCTCTATTTCTGCCTTGAAAACCAGTTGATTTGTACCATTTTTCTATAGTCTGCATATATATGTTAATATATGATATTTGTTCTTCTCTTTCTCACTTCACTCTGTATGACAGTCTCTAGGTGCATCCATGTCTCTACAAATGTCCCAGTTTCATTGCTTTTTACAGCTGAGTAATATTCCATTGTATATATGTACCACATCTTTTTTATCCATTCATCTGTTGATGGACATTTAGGTTGCTTCCATGTCCTGGCTATTGTAAATAGTGCTGCAATGAACACTGGGGTGCATGTGAGACCAGCACAATCTTGATATCAAAGACAAAGATGTTATAAGAAAACAAAAGACTACTGAGACCATTAGTTCCTCATAAATATAGATGCAAATATTATCAACAAAATGTTAGCAAATAATATTCAGGAATCCATAAAAAGATAATAAAATCTAAGTGGGTTCATCCCAGGAACACAAAGTTCATTCAACATTCAAACATAAATTAAATTTAACATATAAAAATCAATCGAATGGCCATATAGTAGCCACAAACAAATGAAAATGAAAATTTTTAAAATACCATTTGAGGAACTTACCTGGTGGTCCAGTGGTTAAGAATCTGCCTTCCATTACAGGGGACATGGGTTCCATCCCTGGCTGGGGAACTAAGATCCCACATGCTGCAGGGCAACTAAGCCTGCGCTCTGTAGAGCCCACCCACCACAACTACTGAGCCTGCATGCTCTGGAGCCCGTGCACCACAACTAGAGTGAAACCTGTGCACCACAACGAAAAATCCTGTGTGCCTCAACTAAGACCCGATGAAGCCAAGTAAATAAATATTTTAAAAATAAATAAATTAATTAATTAATTAAAAATACCATTTGCAATAGTATCAAAAAGATTATCTAGGAATGTCTCTAATGAAAAATGTGCAAGATGCCCACTCTGAAAACTACAAAACATTGGGACTTCCCTGGTGGCCCAGTGGTTAAGAATCCGCCTGCCAATGCAGGGGACACGGGTTCGATCCGTGTTCTGGGAAGATCCCACATGCCGCAGAGAAACTAAGCCTGTGAGCCACAACTATTGAGCCCATGTGCCACAGCTACTGAAGCCCATGCTCCCAGAGCCCATATTCTGCAACAATAGAAGCCACTGCAATGAGAAGCCTGTGCACCACAATGAAGAGTAGCCCCCACTCACCACAACTAAAGAAAGCCCTCTCATAGCAATGAAGACCCAATGCAGCCAATAAATAAATGAATAAATAAATAAATAAATTTATTTAAAAAACTACAAAACAGTGCCAACAGAAATTTTAAGACTTAAATAAATGGAGGTGTATGCCATATTCACAATTGCAAGACTCAATATTGTTAAGATAGCCATTCCTTTCAAATTAATCTATAGATTAATGAAAAGCCAATCAAAATGTCACAGACTTTTTAAAAGAAATTTGAACTGATTTTCAGATTTTTAAGAAAATATAAAGGATCTAGAATAGTGAAAACAATATTTTAAAAGTTGAGGAAATTGGGAAGAGTTATACTACTCGATTTCAAGAGTTACAATAAAATACATTAATCAAGTTGTGTGCTACTGGAATAAGGATAGATGAAAAGATCCAATGGAACAGAACAGAGAGTCCAAAAATAGTTCCACACATATAGAGCTAATTAAGTTTTGACCAAAGTTGATTCTATGGGGAAAAAATTGTATTTAACAAATAGTATTGTAACAATGATATCTATATAAGATAACAAACCTGAACCTCTGTTTCACACTTTACATAAAAATAATTTGGGATGGATCATAGACCTAAATGTAAGCGTTAGAACCATAAAATTATAAGACAGCAAAGGAGAATATATTTATTCTCCTATACCTTCAGGAAGGCAAAGATTACTGGAACACAAAAAGCACTTAGGCCTACAAGAAAAAAATGATACTTCATAAATATTTTTAAAAATCATTGTACTTCATAAACATTAAAAGTTTCTGCTCATCAAAAATCACTATTAAGAAAATAAATAGGCAATCCATAGACTGGGAAAAGATATTTGCAATACATGTATCTGACAAAGGACTTATTTCCAAAATATGCAAAGAATTCCTACAAATCAACAATAAAAGACAATCTTTTAAAAAAATATGCACCAGATTTGAACAGACACTTCACAAAAGGTGATATATAAGTGGCCAATAATCACGTGAAAAAGTACTCCACATCACGAGTCATCAGGGAAATGTAAATTAAAACCGTAGTGAGGTACCCTTTCACACCTAGCAGAATCGCTAAAAATAAAAAAATTGATAACACCAACTCATGGGTGAAGTCATGGAACCACTAATTTTCATGCATTGCTGATGAAAGAAACTGACATAAATTTAAACACAGAAATTATACTCCTAGGTATTTATCCCCAAGAAAGTAAAAACAAACCAAAACAAAGTCTACCAATGGCTTCTACAGGAAGGCTCAGAGCAGCCTTACTCACAAGACCCAGAAACTATAAGCACCCCAATGTACAATGACAAGAGACTAGATTAACAAATTGTCTTATCTTCATACAGTGGACTACTATTTAGCAATAAAAAGGGATGGACTGTGATACGTGCAATAACATGAACAGATCTCAAAACCATATCTTGAGTGAAAGAAGTGAGTCACAGAAGAGTACATACTTTATGATTGTACTGTATGATTTCATTCATGAAGGTCAAGAGCAGGCATAACTAATCTATCAGAGTAGAAACTGTTTGCCTCTGGGTAGATGGAGAAATGGGAGACTGATTAGAAATAGGTATGTGGAAACTCTCTGGAGCGATGGAAACTTATCTTGTTTGGTATGTACATAGATGTGTGTATACAATTGTCAAAACTCATCAAACTGAACACTTAAGATATGAGTTTTATAATATATAAATGATACTTCAACTAAAGAGGCGCACGTGTGTGTAAACACACAGGCGCACGCACACGTGCGTGTACACACACATATATGCTTCATATCCCACAGGGAGATCTCCCCCACACCCCCATCCAATCTCAACACTTCGTGAGGGATGGGGATTCAAGCTAAGACTCCAACTGAATGAAAACAGGATTTATTGTAAAACAGAACTAGAAGGCACTGGCCTCACTCCCCCACTACCATCAGCCCCAGGGCAAGGTCACGGGTATCTTGCTATGGCAGGTGAATGATCCAGCAGGTCTGTAGGTAAACACCATGGGAGATCTGACAGGATAGGGCTAGGGGAGCTGTCAACTCTCTGCCAATGTCTGTTCAGGCTCCCCTCTCGTTTTGCTGGGCTACGTGCACTGCATTGGTCTGAGCTGACACGTTGATGTTTTCCTCTTCTGTGTCAACTCCCTGAGTAATTCTGCAGCTAAACGAAACCCTTCTTCCCTTTCTCCCATCACCTCACCGTAGTAGTTTTCTAGTTACTTTAATGAGAACATTCTATTTCACCATATCCTTATGGGCAGGATATCTTTGTAATGCCCTTTGTATCTATTCTTCCCCGCTTCTCATTTCACTTTCAGAAATGTTTTTAGGACGACTCTATGCCTGGGCTTTTCAAATTTTAATGCACATGAGTCACCTGTGGATCTTATTAAAATTCCAGTTCTGATTCGGTAGATCTGGGGTGGGGTCTGAGCTTCTGCATTTTTAAGAAGTTCCCAGGTCATGCCAATGTGTTGGTTTGAGGATCCCACTTTAAGGAGGCGGATCTCTGTAATATGCTAGCAGTGCAATAAATGCTGTTCACTCCTCTTATTTGCAGGATAGGGTAAATTAATGCAGAGTGTGGTGTCAGAGAAAGATGCGGAAGAAAAAAAGGGAATCTGATTCTCTTTCGCTCTCTTTTTCTCCATCTCAGACTCTACCTTTCGTGCTTCTTGCTACATGAGAAAAATGGCTCTGTTTTCCTAAGAGCTATACACACCCGCCTCCAGTGACAGCTGTCTTCTTCTAAAGATGTATCAGAGGAGGAGGGAAAGCAGGATTACTCATCAGAGTCATGATTTGCCCTGTCCCACGTTGCAGACGGAAAAACTGAGGCATGAAGAGGTGAATCTTCTGAACTATAAACTAATACAACATAAAGTGCTACCATTTACAACCACAACCACGACTGTATGACATTAGAATTAGGTATGTTGGCCCGGATTTTCTCCGTGGCTTATGCATTGAAATTATAATAGCTACTTTCCTACAGCGCTTAGATTAAACGTTAGACCAACCTGGCATTCTAGAAAGGCTCTGGATAGCATGGCAAGGCATTTCTTTCTACCCCATGTCTTCCAGTTTCTGACGGATCTTATGGTTTTCATCCAACAAACATTTACTGAGCATCCAGGCTTTGCATAGTTATTGAAAATGCCAAGAAGAATAAGCTCCTTTCTTATCCTGAGGGAGACAGACACGTAAAGAAATGATGAGATAAAGGAGGAGAATAGTTATCAAGCAGCCACCACCTGCCAGAGGTGATGCAGCCTTTTTTAAGTGGCCGTGATAGAGGTGGGCAAGGAGTGCTTAACTCTGCCAGGGGGAATGGAGACACTCAAGATGAGTTTCATTTGAGCTCTGCCTTGAGAATAGAGCAGGAGTTCACAGGTGGACAAGGCACAACAGGCATTCTAGGCAGCAGGAGGACAGCATGAGCAATTACGTGGTACTCAGGCCTCCAATGGTCCTGGTTGACAGGCGTGTGAACCACGGGATGGGGATGGGTAAGAGCAATCCCTTCCATTTGCAGTCTTTCCAGTTTATGCAATATCTTCACACACATCATGTTCCTTGATCTGAACAGGCTGCGCCTCCATCCCCAGTCAGAGCACTTATTATCTGTCACCTAGAATGAGGGAGGCTTAGGACACACCTAGGAAGGGCTAGAAAGGATGTTAATCAAAGGCATTCTGAGAAAGTGATTAAAATTTCCAATGTGCTCCACAAGCTTTCTGCTTCTCCAGAATTTTCAACACAATTATCCAATGCAATCCCACTCTTTGAGAGCCAGCAGCTCTCCAGAGAGGCTTCCTGAGCAGCTCTGACATTTCAGAATCAGAGCCTGCACTCCCAGCTGGCTGAGCTGGCCCGACAGCTCCCTCTGCATCTCCAGCAGCGACCTGGATCTGCCTGGCAGTGCCCACTGTTTTGAACCCGAGGCTCTGGCACACCTCCAGGGAGGCCTCAAACGACTCTACTGGCACACAGCCAGTAGGCCTCTACTGGTATCTGAGGCCTCTCAGATGCCTAAGCTATGCAGAATTCTCAGGAACAGCTGCTTAAATACAATGGTTCCCAAACATCTGTGTGTATTTCATGCCCGGGGCAGGGGACACTTGTTAAAAGTTCAGTCAGTCTGTTCCTGACTTGGAGATGCAGATTCAGAGACTTTGAAGCCAATCCTGAAAATCTACTTTCAAAAAACACATACTCCAGTTGACAGGGATACAAACAAAAGTTTGAAAGAACTGGTGTTAGGGTTTGGACATCTCTACAGTGAGAGCTACTTTATGGGTTTTCCCTCACACAAGCCTGGGCTCAGTTTCTGGTGTGAAACCAAAGGTAACATTGGGAGTCACAGATTAAATCTCATGCAGTTCCCAGGGCACATCATGACTCAGGTGTGGAAGGGAGAATGACCCTTGTTATTATTCTTTCAATCCCATTTGCTGTGACATGTCCTTCTTGCCCCATCATGTCTCTGACAAAAATTACTAAGTGACCCAGGAGATACTGAGGGCCTCCGCCCCACCCTTTGCAGGGAACACTGCAGCCACAGGAGGATGATCTGAGTCTTGCTGTAGGACACAGAGCCCCCAAACACCATCATCTGTGCAGCCACAGCAGCCTCTCTGAGCCCGCATTGCCTGCTTGGGCAAAGCAATCTTTGAAAACCATTTCCAGCCTGGCGAACGATGCGGCACTTCAAAAAGTGCCACCAAGATGAAAAGCAGCTCACAAATGGGGAGTCCTCGTTATTTTCACCACCACAGCCGCCAAGGAGCTCCTGCCAAGCAGGATCAAACTTCTGGGGAATGTTTTTGAAAAGCTGATGGAAATGAGGGCCTCTGTCACGCTTCTGTCACACCTCACCCCAGGGTGTGGGGAAAGCTCTCTTGGAATGGATGTTAGTCCGTCTCAGAGACACACAAAATCCTTGTCTCCAGCAGCATTGCCATTTTCACTGCAGACTTAAAGCTATATTCTCTGGTTTCTAATGCAGAAAGGGAAGGGTTAGAGAAACCATCCAGGCTTTTGGTAAAATAATTGGAGCTGAGTAAAGGTGCTGTCTAAAAAGATGTCTCCCAAAGATTCCCCCCTCTCCACTGCCCAGCCTCCTCACCCCACCCCCACCCCCCTCCCCCAGCCTGAGCTGAGCTCTGCCTAATTAATTTCCTTGGCTCCTGTGCTAGGGTCCAGGTGCCCTCTCTGTCCACTGGAAGCTGAGCCATCTGCCAGACACCTCTCTCTGGTCTCCCTGGCTCCCCTCTTACCTACACAACTCCATTAGCTTGGGGGCTGACAGTTCTGCTATGATGTTTGTTTTCGCTTTGCCAGAATTTTCAGCTAAGTAGCAGGGAGGGGATTCCCCCATGCAAAGCCAGGTCTAGCCTTCCATGGTTCCATCCTCCAATCTGTTAGGAACAGGATCCTGGATGCACTTAGAAAGAGAGGAGATAATGTTTTCTTAGCTGTTGAGCAATAAAGATCTGGTCCTCCTTGCCAGGCTCAAAGCAGAGAGTTATTTGTTTCTTTCTCCAAGTAGCGCTGGTGTGTCACTGGGAGCAGCAGACAAATCTAAAGAAGTGAATTCACACCATGGATCAGGACAAAGGCAGGAAGAAAATGTCCTTTGGAAACAAACAAAAAAGAAGTTGAGTAAAATGACCACCTTTAATCCTCTAGTTATTTTCCCCTTCTACCACATTTCACCCCCAGTTTGAGTTTTCCTGGGATTTAGGTAAGGTTTTATGAGAGAAATGAGGCTGAGCATACAGAGATGGCACAGTGATGGGGGCTGGGGGTGGAAAGGTGTTCACTCATCTATAGATCACCTGGCCAAGTAAACCACCTAGAGAGTCCACGCCAGATTTACTCATCCAATGAATCAGTGAGAGGCAGAATGCAATTGCAATACAGTTAAGAGCCAGAACCTGGAAATATCCTCAACATTTCCCTCTCTCTCAACCTCCACATCCAACCCATCACCAATCTTACAGAGTCTGACTCTTAAATATCTGTTAAACCTGTCCTCCTTCTCTCTATTCCCATGGCTAATGGCTCTAGTTCAGCACCACCCTCTCTTGCCTGAATGACTGTAACAGTCTCCTGATTAGGCTACCTGCCCCTCCCAATCCACTGTTCACATAGCATCCTGTGTGCAAGTCTCATACCATTCTGTCAATAAAACCCTTCAAGAATGTATTTTTCTCCTTTCTTCCCCAGGCCCTGCTTTTCTCTCCAAAGCCTGTGATCCTGCATAATCTGGCCCCTGCTTATTTCTCCAGCCTCAGCCCATGACTTCTTGCCTCAAACAGTAGGCTCCAGCAAACTAAACTTCTCTTGTGCAAAATAGACCATGCGCTCTTTCCCTCAGGGGCCACCATGCATGCTGTTTTCTCTGCCTGGAACAATCTTTTCAATGCTCCTCAGCCCCCTTAATCAGCTATTTCCTGTCTGAAATTTAGGTCTCAAATAAAATGCCACCTTCTCTAGGAAGCTTTTACTAACTATCAAGACAGTTGGGTAGTTTCTCCTCTGTGCTCCCATAGCAACCCACTTCTATTCTATTCTCCAAAAGAGTAGGGCCCTTGGCTATCAGGGTCACCATTTGTATCCCTAGCTCTGGAGAAGAGGACAAAATGAACTCAGTGAAGATTTTTTTTTAAATAAATACATTTCTCTGATTTTTCCTTTCCTACTTAATGCTGGAGAGACTACAGCTATAGCTTATTTCTGTTCCATCACCATAAAATGTTTCCTCTTACTTTATGGGATTCAGGATAAATTAGTGTCTTTTTATCTCCTTTCCTCTTTTCCCCAGGGTCTGCCTGGCAAGAGAATCTCCCTCATTGCATTTTGGTGGAAATTTTCGTTAGCACCTTCTCTATACCAGTTTACCCCTTGAGCTATGCTCAGTCCAATTCAATCTCCTGAAATCGACGTATAATATCTCAAGATCATAGCGTTCTCGTCTGCACCACTTATTTGGCAATCAATCAAATGCTGCCGTGTGACAGTTCGTCTACTCCTGTTTTAAATTGTTCTTATTATTACTCAACGTTTCACAGCTTTATAGCATGTCTCCTGACAATACTGCAAGTCTCTTTAGAACTTAACCATTTTGGGGTCCCCTCACAGCTTCACCACAGGAAATCAAGCACACTTAACAAGGAAAGATATAATTAAATATTGAATGAATAAATGAGCGTTAGATACTCAGTACAGATTAGATCTGTTTATTTTTTGGCCAGTGTTGAAAGAGTTCACAACAATTGGCCCGAATTTAAAGGCAAATAACTAAAGCAAATAACTAAAACTTTTTAAAAAATTATAGAATAGCCTAGCTTTAAAGCAGGAGACAAGACTTACCCAGAATAAATTAAGCCTGCCAAATAGAATCAAGACATACACACAAATAATCCTGCTGTTCCTGTTAGTGCCCAAGAGAAGGAGCATCTCTGTAACTGGGAGGGGATGGTTCCTATCAGGAGACCTCTCCCAAAGATCCTCAAACCTCCAATGACCCTAGGAGAGCTGCTGAGTGGAGCAGCTAAGACTCTGAGGCTTTTGTCTTAACTTGGCCTTGGTCCTCTAGCAAACAATGGGAGGAATTCTAGGTTGGAGGTCAAGATACTTCAATTTTATTTTCAAGATTCGCTACAACTTATATTGTTTTGTGGGCCAAGATATTTAATGTATCTGAGCCACAGTCTTATATAATGGATTCTAATGCTTAGTCTCTCTAACTCATATGTATGTTATGATGATCAACTGGAGTTGGTTGGGGTGACACTACAGGAGAGTGTAAAGAAAAACACCTATGTGAAATATTAACATCATCTCTTACCCATTGGCTAACCTTCTTGGGCTTTGGTTTCTCACCCCACCCACAACCCTCAATCCAGCAATAGAGCAGCAATGGAGCTGAGTATTCGGTAAAGTTTTGTTGTTGTAATTTACCATTGTAAATCATTTCTTACTGGGGAAACAGTGTAGAGGAAAATGGAATCCTCCCCAGTCAAGAGTCTTTTCTCTAGATCTTTTCCACAGATAATCAAGTTTCAACTGTTTATTTTCACTGCCTAAAGAATTTCTTGAGTGCTGACCAGTACCAATATTGTACTAGATGTACTGGATCGTATTGAGATAAGATAAATAAACCCTAATAGGACTCATTATGTGGTAGGAAAGATCCATAAACAAGTCAACCTGATTCATTCGAGTCTACATTACACATGGCAGCTGCAAGGTGCAAGGAAGAGAGAACAGAGCATGGCTTTAGACTTAGACCTGATTTTTATAATTTCAGTGTATGTAATAAGACCCATTCTTGAAATGGGCACATGCTAAGTCAGAGCCATAAAGGAGCCCGGGGGAGCTAAGGCTGACTTCCTAAGCCTCTCTCAGACATCTCTGTCAACTAGAAACACATCTGGGGCATTTTAATATTGATCATATATACCACCCCCTTCCCAATGAAAGTAGGGTGGGGAGCTATGTCTCATCACTCTCCCTCAACCCACAACTACATCTCATAGATAAGGGCCTCAATTTATGGGCTGTATTTCAGTACTAAGGACAGAGGCACACCATCCTCTCCAGCTTCAGAGGTTGGCTATGATTTGGGGACTGAATTTAAGACTGCACCAGTCTTCAACCTAAAGTTTATTGTATTGGTGTTCTTTCCTCGCTAAGCTGAAGAGTCATATACCCGAAGCACTGAATAATTTTGATACCATGTGGCCTTACCGACCTGGACCCTGAGATGTGGGAACTCAGTGCTTAGTGGCCATTGCCAGCTTTAGGACTGACACCCTTGTCCATCTACAGCCTAGCTGCTGGGCCCTATGCACGCCGTTTACAGTCCATCTGCCTGCCTCACAAATTGCCTTTCCATGCCATGGTTTATTATTTTCTGTTCTACTTTACAAATCACATTTCTAGAGGCTAAACCAGATGACTCTATCAACCACAGTAGAACTTAATTTATCCCTGAGGCCACAGGAGAGATTAAATACCTGGATTATAACTGGAATGACTAGGTAAGGATTAATTAGTAAAGTCAACAGAGCAAGAAGAGAGAGGACACAGGCCCAGTGAGCACTCTTCCATGAGAGGTTTTATAATAGACACCAAGCTTCTTGAGGACAGAAACTAATTTTTTTTTTTTACTACTTTGTTTTCAGTACCTGGCACATGGTAGTCATTTACTAAGTGACTTAAATAAATGAATAGTTGTCATACATATCTCAGAGCCCTATATAAATTTGATTTTATTTAAATAAGATGTGGCCCTACCTTCAAGGAGCTCATAGTCTAGTAAGGTAAGCAGAGTCATAAGAATGCAAGTACAAAACAAGATAGAGACTTCTCTGGTGCTCCAGTGGTAAAGAACCCATCCTGCAATGCAGGGGATGCAGGTTCAATCCCTGATCGGGGAACTAAGATCCCGCATGCCACAGGGCAACTAAGCCCATGTGCTGCAACTACTGAGCTTGCGCACCTCAACTAGAAAGGCTGCGTGCTGCAACTACAGAGCCCATGTGCTCTGGAGCCCTCACAACACCTAGAGAGAAGCTCACACACACTGCAATAAAGAGCCCGCGTGCTGCAATGAAAAGATCCTGCATGCCTCAACCAAGATCCTGCGTGCCACAACTAAGACCCAATGCCGACATAAAAATAAATAAATAAAATAATTATTTTTAAAAAGGGTAGACGCTGAAGGGTTTAAAATAAATAAACAAATAAGTAAATAAATAAAACAAGATATAAAATACAGAGCTATGCAGTCGCTTTAAGGAGGAGAATAGCACAAAACCCAGAGATGGCATACAAGGCAAGACAGAATTCAAATAAATGGGAAAAGCACTGATTTTGAAAACAAGTAAAATTCTCACCCATGTGACCTGGAAAACGTTTATTAACTTCTGGTCTTCGTTATATATAAGTTGGTCATTCACATAAGTCAAACTGTTCCTGATTCACTGTATTCCCAGAGGAATCAGAGAGCTTCATTCCCTCTGAACCAATACAATGGGCAAGTTTTCTCTGGCTCTCAGCCTATTCCTGCCCGGGGCCTTTAAGTTTTGACCAGACAGAGAAGAGTCTCTGGTTTGGCTTCCTCATCCTGTCCCAGAACTACTGTCCTGGTCTCAGGGCCCTTGTTCCTAGACCCTGCTCCCTGACGTGATCTAGGTGTCAGGAGATTCACATTCTGGTTCTGGCTTTGCCAGTACTTCCTGTGTGTCCTTGGGCAAAGCGGTCTCTGCTCCATCTTTCCTGCCTACCTCCCATTACTCCCTAGGTGCTCTGTAAACCACACAAACAAGGCCAGCGATTCTCTGGTCATGTCTCATGTTTTCTCACCGCCATTTCATGCTCATGTGGGTTCTCACACCTGTGGAAGGCTCCCCCATTGCAAGCTCCACCTATAGACCTTTATGACCCTAACTCTCTGCTTCCCTTACCTAGTGATTCTCAACCCTGACTGCCCATTATAATCACATGAGGAGGTTACAAAAACGCCAATGCCTGGGACCTCACCCCACACCAATTAAACCTACACTTCTGACAGTGGAGTCAGTATAGTACTAAAGGTTCCTAGGTGACTCTAATGGGCATCTAGGGTTGAAGACATTGTTGCCCTACTGAAACAGGAGGGAAGGGGGCAGGGCACAACTTTTGAAAGAATGACATAATCCGAGGACATGACATAAGCTGATTAGAATCAAATGGGTTCAAGATGGCAGAGAAGTCAATTTCCACTGGAGCTTGAGCCTCAGTATACCCTCACTGTAACACCTCAGCAAGATAAATGACACTTCCACAGGCGCCATGACAGTTCCAAGGCCAGATGATAAGGATCAAAAAGTGGGCTGTTGCCTAATTCCTAGAAATCCCCACCCCTTCCCCAAAATAGCTGGAATATTCCTCCCACTCATTAGCCTATGAAATTACCCACCCCTAGGGACTTCCCTGGTAGCACAGTGGTTAAGAATCTGCCTGCCAATGCAGGGAACATGGGTTCAAGCCCTGGTGCAGGAAGATCCCACGTGCCACAGAGCAACTAAGCCCATATGCCACAACTACTGAGCCTGAGCTCCAGAGCCCACAAGCCACAGCTACTGAGCCCATGTGCTGCAACTACTGAAGCCTGTGTGCCTAGAGCCCGTGCTCCACAACAAGAGAAGCCACTGCACTGAGAAGCCCATATACTGCAAGGAAAAGTAGCCCCTGCTCACCACAACTAGAGAAAGCCTGTGCACAGCAACAAAGACCCAATGCAGCCACAAATAAATAAATAAGTCGAAAGGAAAGAAAGAAAGAAAGAAAGAAAGGAAGGAAGGAAGGAAGGAAGGAAGGAAGGAAGGAAGGAAGGAAGGAAGGAAGGAAGGAAGAAAGGAAGAAAGAAAGAAAGAAAGAAATTACCCATCTCTATAAAAACTGAAAACCCCATACTCTGGTGCCTTTCTCACATTCTGAGATGGCCCACCCTGTCTGTGGAGTGTGTTTCTCTTTAAATAAATCCACTTCTTACCTGTCACTTTGAAACTGAGCCTCACTAAGTCCAGACACCATGTGAGTGATTCTAAATTACAGGACCACAGGTTCAAGTCCCAGTCTGAAAATGCACAGTTTCACTACTGTAGCTTCATCTCCTCCTATAGTGTTTGACACCAAGTCATAAATTTTTGATGGCACAGATTGTCCACTCATTTTCAGATTCTAGAACAATGCCTTGCCCACAGTAGGTGCTCAATAAGTAATTGTTGAATTGAATTGTTCTGGGTTGAATTTATCACCATTGGAAAAAAAACAATTGGACACTGGTCCCAGATCAGCAACTAAACTGTTATGCAGACATGGGCAAATCACTTTCTTTGATGTGTTTTCCAACACCACCAAGCAATTCCCCAGTTCTCAGTGGATAATCCCACAAATTTAACTCAATTCTGACACTATCTACCTGGAGATAGCATCAGATCCTACAGGTCCCACAAGATTGCCCCCACTTCAGATGCCAATCACAAGTCCAGGTTGTCACCTGTGCTTCTGGCTGACTGGCTATAAATCAGAGGTTCCCACAACCTCCTCCTTGGGTTTGATGAATTTGTTAGAGAGGCTCACAGAATTCAGAGAAATACTCACATTTATCCATCTATAATAAAGGATATTATAAAGGATACAAATAAGCAGACACATGAAAAGGTACATGGGGTGAGGTCTTGGAGAATCTGAAGTGCAGGAGCTTCTTTCCCTGGGGAACTGGGGCACAGTACCCTCCTGGCCTGTTTACCAACCCAGGAGTTTATCGCATCTTGTTGCTCAAGAGTTTTTATAGAGCCTTAATCTGCAGGTCCCACCCCTTCTTCTTCCCAGAGGTCTGTGGGTAAGGCTGAAAGTTCCAACCCTCTAATCACCTTTTATTTTTTTCCTAATGCCCAGCTCCATCCTGAGGCTTTGTAGGGACCCATCCTCAGTCACTTCATTAGCATAAGCTCAGGTGTGATTGAAAAGGCTTGTTATAAATAACAAAAGATATTCCTATCACTTAGGAAATTGCAAGGGTTTTAGGAATCTCAAGACAAGATATATTTCTTATTATATCACATTTCCCTTCTTTTGTTCCCCTGGCAAGGAGAATTCTTGGCTCTCTCTCCCCACACCCACCTCTCTGCCCTCCTTTCTTTATCTTTTTTTCCAAGGTAATACATGTTCATTGTTGCTTTAAGTCACTAAGTCTAGAGTAATTTTTTTTATACAGCATTAGAGAATAATTCATTTTCTTTTCCTTATAGTCTGTGATCATAATTGCTGTTATACTTACTAGGTTGTTAGATAGGTATCAAATCTTCCAGATCTCTCTAAAGGTGGTAATTCGTTCTTTTTCTTTTTTTTTTTTTTTAACCTTAAAAAAAATTGAGGTATGATTGACATATAACATTATATCAGTTTAAGGGGTAGAACATAATGATTTGATATTTGTATACATTGTGAAATGATCACCCTAATAAGTCTAGTTAACATCCATCACCATAGACACAATGTTTTTCTCTTGTGATGAGGACTTTTAAGATCTACTCTCTCAGCAATTTTCAAGTATGCCGAACAGTATTATTAACTATGATCACCATGCTGTACATTATGTTCCCTAGACTTAATTATAACTGGAGGTTTGACCCCCTTCAGCCATTTCTGCCCCCCAAACCGCCAACCCCTCACCTCTGGCAGCCACCAATCTGTCCTCTGTATCTATGAGCTTGGTCTGTTGCTGTTGTTTTAAATTTCCCATATAAGTGAGATCAGACAGTAGCTGTCTTTCTCTGCCTGACTTATTTCATTTAGCATAATGCCCTCAAAGGCCATTCATATTGTTGCAAATGGCAAGATTTTGTTCTTTTTTATGGCTGAATAGTATACACACACATATATATATATATATACACATATATACACACGCTATGTATATACACCACATCTTTTAAATTCATTCGTCCATTGACTTGCCCTCCTTTCTGCTCACCCTTATTCCTTGCTTCTCTCCCAAAACAGAAGCAGCTGTTGTGAGTGATGATGAGAGCCTAAATTGTTGATTGGAACACATTTCTCTATAGGCAGAATCACAGTGTTTAAAGGTGTCACCACACCCCTCTTTTGCTTGCTTTCTTCCATGGCACTCGGAGGATATGTTGCAGCCAGACCTGGCAACTTCATGCAAGGCAGATATTCATTCTCTCTCTCTCTCTCTTTCTCTCTACCCTCTTCCTCTGAGGTTCCTTTCTCTATAGAAGGTGAGAATACTTTAAGGCTTGCATTCAGACTTTAAGAAGATATTGGAAGTTCATTTGAGGCAAAAGCCACATTCTCCATTCAGATTTATGGAAAAGATCTACTGTGAGTCTAACCATCTTGTGACACTCTGTGTTCCATACGGCTACTATCCCTTGAGTGTTTCTCCCTCCACACTCTCAGGAGGAAAGATGGATGGAGAATTCACCTAGTTCTGAATCCCTGCTCACAGTGTCATCAAAACCCCATCCTCAAAAAAATAAAATAAAATAAAATAAAAATTAAAAAAACCCCATCCTCACTTCTGATAGGCCTCAGTTTTCTCTTTGAAAAATGAGAGAGTTCTCTTAGATAGCCAGGGCTGCTTCTTGCTCTAGGACTCAAGAATTATAATTGCATAAGAAATAATAAGCCTTGGGATCAACTGGGGGAGGAAAGGACAATTTTTTCCTTCCTCTTCCATAAAATTCCTTGCCCTCATCCTATCCCCATGCTATATACCACACACAGCCCAGCACTCCAACACCTTCCCTGACTGTGGGAGGTGTGAGAGGAGCCTGAACTTCTGCAGAGCTATTTTGGTGCTGCCCAGAGGATATGTGAACTGGCAAGCAAAGTAGGTGAGGCTGAAACAAAACCCACATCCTGCCTCTGCCCCCAAACCAAGGCAGAAACAGGGCAGGGCTTCTTCTCCAACCAATTACATCACCTATAGGAGCATTTTGACTGCAGCAACTATGACCTCTTTTATCTTAAAGCCAGATCTAGCCTCCAAAGAGAAATGCAGAATTGTAGCAATAAGCTGATTTAAGGCTAAAGAACCTTCGAATGTCCTCTGGTGGGGTGGGGGGAGGGAAGAAATGCTTAAATGTATTTGTTGTTATGATTTGGTTTTGTTTTTTTCATCATGCACAAGCTATTTATCTGTATATTTTGTTACTTTATTATGGTCAAGTTTGCACCTTATTGCAAATTCTATCTTCCTCAGAATGTTTTACCAGTTCCACACTGCCAGGAGTTGGTTTATTATTTTTTCTACATGTATATCATATGTATGTTATGTTTCTCTCTTGCCACAACACCCAGCACAGTAATGCTTATGTATGACTGTGCTGGATTAGTTTCCTAGGGCTGCCATAACACCATACCACATATTGGGTGGCTTAGGCCAACAGAAGTTTATTGTCTCTCAGTTTTGGAGGCTAGAAGCCCAAAATCAAGGTGTAGACAGGACCACACTCCCTCTGAAGGCTCTAGGGAAGGATCTGTCTCAGGCCTCTCTCTTAGCTTCTGGTAACCTCAGGTGGTCCGTGACTTGTAGATACATCACTCTAATCCATCTGTACGTGCATAGTGTTTTCCCTGTGTCTTTACTTCATCTTCCCTCTGTGCATGTCTGTCTCTGTGTCCAAATGTCCCCTTTTTATAAGAACATGGGTCAAATTGGATTGGGGCTTACCCCCATGACCTTATTTTAATTTGATTATGTCTGTAAAGACCATATGTCCAAATAAGATCACATTCTGAGGTACTGGGGGTTAGGACTCCAGCATATCCTTTTTGGGAAAACCCAATTCAGCCAATAAAACCAATAACATATGTCAATTCTCCACTTCTGTTGTATTAGTATAGAAATGACCAAAATGTTTTAAGTAGTTGGCTGAATAATGAAGCCCAAAGTTCTTTTCCTTCTATGCATTTGTTCAGTGCTAATAAACATGAAGTTGCTTCTGTTTCTTGGGACCAACCACGGTATCATTGACTATCAGGATCCCAGGGTGCCTCAGAGACCATCTGTCCCAACCACCCATCTGTGGCTTAAATCTCCCCTAGAACATCCAAGACCCATAGCCACCAAGGGTCTGCTCACACACCCCCATGCCAGGGAACTTGTTAGTATCTATTCCTTCTATGATCAGTTCTGCCTGTGAAAAACTTCTTCCTTACACTGAACCCAAACCTCTCAAATTCAGCCACAAAGAGTCAGACCCTTAGTCTTCAGATATTTCAAGGGTTGAGGGAGGGTGGTCATGTGTCCCATTTGCTCTCCACCCCAGACCCACGCAGCCTCAGTTTCTTCCACCCAGACTACACATAAGACGGAGGTATGATGTGTACAGAGCAGAGTAGAACAGTTACATCCTGTCATATTTCTACAAATGCGCCTGAAATTACATTAACTCTCACAGCAGACATCTCTCTAGCTCCAACTTCTCTTTTACACAGTGAACTTAAGTGAACTTCACTTCCTGTTTAGAGTGCATATGAGCAATTATGCATTAGGATGAAGTCGTGTATTAAATGTTGACTAATCTCAATAAAGCCTTTCCTTAGGGGTTTTCATTATCTTACCTAATCCTCACAGATAATCTGGGTGGTACAGTAGATTTTTTTGCCTACGGATAAGAAAACCAAGGATACTATTTTTCACAGGTCTGTTGGGGGGTAGGGCCCAGGTTCAAGTGTGTCTTTTGTGTCCAAGCCTTTGGAAAAAGCAATCTCGTGCACTCTGTCTTTCAACTCCCACACAACCGCATAAGGATGGACCTTGGGCCTGAAATTCTTCTTCTTTTCTTTTATTCTTTTCTTTTCTTTTCTTTTCTTTTCTTTTCTTTTCTTTCTTTCTTTCTTTCACTTTTTGGCTGAGCTGCACAGTATGTGGGACCTTAGCTCCCTGACCAGAGATTGAATCTACACCCCCTGCAGTAGAATTATGGAGTCTTAACTACTGGACCACCAGGGAAGTCCCTGAAACATTTCCTTACCATGAGATAAACAGTGCCCACAGCCTGTGCTGGACTTGTCACCTTGTGTGGGAATATCTTTCTCTGTCTCAGACTCAATGTACAGTCTTTCATTCTGCTGAGCCGTGTGTCAGATGGCACCTGGCCAACCCCAGTGCTACATTTGTCCTCTGCAAAGAGGGAAGCATGTCCTCCTGTCGCACCACAAGAAGGCCAATTGCCCTGCATCAGCAGCCAGGAAGGACCCACCGGCCATGGGAGACTGATGCCCACTGGCTGTTTTTTTTTTTTTTTTTGAAGATTTATTTATTTATTTTTGCTTGCATTGAGTCTTCTTTGCTGCATGTGAGCTTTCTCTAGTTTTGGAGAGCAGGGGCTACTCTTCATTGCGGTGTGCAGGTTTCTCATTGCGGTGGCTTCTCTTGTTGCAGAGCATGGGTTCTAGGTGTGTGGGCTTCAGTAGTTGTGGTGCATGAGCTCAGAACTTGTGGCTAGCAGGGTCAATAGTTGTGGCACACAGGCTTAGTTGCTCTGCAGGATGTGGGATCTTCCCAGCCCAGGGATCAAGCCCATGTCCCCTGCATTGGCAGGCAGATTCTCAACCACTGCACCACCAGGGAAGCCCCTAATGCCCACCATTGAAGCTGATCTTGCTGTGTCTCTTCTCTACATAAGTAAAGCATTGTTCCATCCAGTGCTTGATTGTACTGTGCTTTCCTTGTGGGCAGAAGTGCTCTGATTTCTACTTCTGATAATAGGCAACAGATGCCACTGGCTCAAGGCAAGCCAAGTGAACTTTCTATTACATTGTGTCACCACATCAAAATTACTATTTATATGCCCCAGTCTGTGGTGGCAAGGGGTTGGGCGCTGTCCAGAACAAGAATCCAACCCTTTTGGATCTTTGGCTCTGTCCAAAATGCCTAAGTAAGAAGTCTAGGCAAATAACTGTTGGATTTGCATAAATAATTCAGGTCTAATGTGATTTTTATCTTTCAGATTGATCTTACCTATTGACTAGATTCAATAAATAGTTGTTAACATCTGGAAACTCAAGATGCTAGTCTACTTTGCAGTGACACGAGCATTTCTGGTCATCTACTCCTGTGCTGTTGTTTCATTTGCATCTTTTCTCCATGAGTCTGTATTATGTGCAACGTCCAAGCCCTTGGGAAGTAGGTGTGAGACATAAATGATTTGTTATCATTATTTGAGTTTTTTAAATACCCTGGGTACTGTATTCAATGTTTTCCAAATAAAAACCCATTTAATCCTCACAACAATTCTGTGACGTAGGTACTATGGTTATCCTCATTGAAACTATGAGGAATTGATACTTAATGAAGTTAATTAAATTATGGTACATCAGCACACTATTCACCAGTTAAAAGAAAGAGATTTTTTTATGTATTGACACAGAAAGATATTCAGGATATAGTAATAGGAAAAAACAAGTTGAATAATAATAATAATAATAATAGATAGTATATAATGATTTGAGGAAATATATTTTATTACAATATTCACTAATGAATAATGAACAAGTATATCAAGGCTTCAACTGTGGTTATCCTGGGGTAATAGAAATTTTAGGTAGTGAACTTTTTACGTTTCATGTTAAATATTTCTATAATTTTAAATTTATTTTATTCATTGGGTATTATTTTTTTAATGGCTGTAGTCAGAAAAAAAAAGTTCGTTTAAATAAGTTGCCCACATAGCTGGTAAGTGGTATAATGAAACTTAGGTTGGACTGTCTCTAAAACCTGAACTCTTTTTTTTTTTTTTTTTGGCACACGGGCTTAGTTGCTCTGTGGCATGTGGGATCTTCCTGGAGCAGGGATCGAACCTGTGTCCCCTGCATTGGCAGGCAGATTCTTAATCACTGCGCCACCTAGGAAGCCCTGAACTCTTAATCATAATGTTGAACTGATAAACACCAATTGAATTACAGCATGACTGACCATTTTTCCAACTTGAGTCTACTTCTTCTTGGAAAGAACAAGAAGCCATGGATTAATTCCTCTCCACCTTGATCAACTTAGAACAAGCAAGCTTAAGAACAGGGCAGTGCTGCATTCTGCTAGAAATATGGGCAGGTATCTGAATTCAGGAGTCAGTCATAATCAGGACTTTAGATCCTCATTAAGCCCGTGATCTTTGCATTCTTCCCACTCCTCCTAATACTGGGAGAAATCCAAGAAAAATAATTCATTGAGAGCTGGTCAGGGTCCTATGGGTCATTGAACATAACAAATCAGCCTGAAGGAAGAGATTTCCCCAACCAAAGAGAAAGTATAAATGCTACTGAAAACTCATAGGTCAAACTTTCCATTTTCATTGTGTCTCCCCCAGGTCCTTTGTGGTAGCAATAAATAGCATTGCTTCCCCCTTACCTGGAGGGGCCCACTCCCCTTCAGATGCCTGAAGTCCTCTCTACAAGGACATGGCTCTTCCCAGATCTTCTTCACAGAAGTCTTCGGGTTGGCCAAACCTTCCCAGGCATCACCATACAAAGTGCCAGCAATATCCACATCACCTGAGATGGGTGCTGAACACAAGTCCACATCCAGCCTGCCATTCTGTCCGTAACTGCCCTTTTTTGTATTGGAACACAGCCACACCAATTTGTTTAGTATTGACTAGGGTTGCTTTTGTACTAGCTACCACAGATGAGGTGAGTAGTTAAGACAGAGACCACATGGCCTGCAAAGCTGAAAATACTTGCTATGTGGCTCTTACACAGAAAAATCGTGCTGACCCCTGGCTTAGGAGCTTATTAGAAATGCAGAACTTCAGGCCCCACTCCTGATCCTCAGCAGTTCCTAAATACATTGAAGTTTGAAAAGCAATAGCACTGCCCTGGACGTCACTCAGCCATTGCTCTGCTTCCATGTCATCCTTAGGAGGTGTTGAGCCTGAAAAGGATGTTCTGAGAGTTTAGAGGCCTAATGACACCCTGACGCCCAAAAGGCAGGAAAACATATTTATCAATAAAAATTAGAGGAGGGACACTGACCAAAGGCTGCAGAGCTGAGCTTCCCTTTCAGAACAACTAAGATCCCCCAAACCAAAAACATTTAGGCAATAAAGAATTCCCCTCTTAGTGGACCTCACAGCTCCTGCTCTTTTCAATCTGGATTCAACAGTTTTCTGAGAAGAAAACTTGCCTTAGAAAGAGACTCCATGCCTTGCTTCAGAGGCCACTAGGAGCTCCCTGGACAGGACAAGGAAAGTCACCCCAGAAGGGGTGCAAACAGGCATCCAGTAGCCTCCTTGGATTCTGGGTCAGAGTTGTCACGTGCGGTGACTCAGCATGTCAAGGAAAGAACATGCTAGGGTCAGAGGCCCTCTGCCTTCTCCATCTGGCTTGGCTCCCTTCTGCACTTTGGCGCCTGACCCCAGGGAGAGCACCTGACCCTATGGGAAGCACCTGACCCCAGGGGGAATCCCTGACCCCAGGGAAAGCACCTGACCCCAGGGGGAATCCCTGACCCCAGGGGAAGCACCTGACCCCAGGGGGAATCCCTGACCCCAGGGGAAGCACCTGACCCCAGGGGGGAGCACATGACTCCAGGGGGAGCACACCTGGCCCCTAGGGGAGCACCTGACCTAAGGGGGAGCTCCTGCAGGGCTGAGGGAAAGACAAGGCCTCACCTGGAGGACCCTCACCTTGAAGGTCACCAGGCCAAGCTTCTTTAAGGAGGGCTCACCTTGGCAGCCATGCTGCCAGTGACCCTTCAGGGTTGGACTTTCCTTGTCCTGCCCAGGGAGCTCCTAGAGATCCCTGAGGAGTAAAACAGAGCCTTTTTTTAAGGGAGTTCTAGTTCTCTCCCCCAAAACAATCACATCCAGATTGAAAAAAACAGGGGTCAGTTAAGAGGGGAATCCTCAGATGCTCAGACTCTGGTCCAGACTCCCGCTTCCCCGACAGAGCCCCAGCTACCTAGGTGCTGGGTGCTCCACGTCCCAGCCTCACGCTGCTGGCTTCCGCATTCCTCAGACATCCAGTTCAGGCCTGGCCTTGCCCTTCAGTTCAGACGTGCCCCATTGCCCACTAGGGATGAGGTGGCTCTTTCTGACCATGATGTCACCTCCCACCCTGGCAATGCACCCTCACTGGGTCTGGGTAATTCCTCTGCTGGCTCAGCAGGCCTTAGACAGCCCCCTCACCTGGGCACCAGCTTCCGCGGTGTTCCCACCACCCCCAGCAGAACAGAGACTGGCTGGGGACTCATTTCAGGTTGCTGTCAACAAAGCATGACCTTTACCTCCATTCCCAATTCTGAGTCAGGTCTTCAAACCCAGAACACGTTGCCCTGTAGCCTCTCTCCTGTGGAACTGCCCAGCACTGGCCCAGCCAGGAGGAATGTCAGAAACAGTGCGGCTCCCTTCCCGGGGACCTCGATGCCCTTTAGAGGCATTGAGAGACACGTGCAGAGCTTTGGGGGGGGGGGGGGGGCGGGTTTCAGGAAAATGACTGAATTGTCCTGTTCTTTCAGATATTTGGGTACTGAATAGCTCCTTAGGTGGTGCCTCTTCATGATTCCAGGTTGCTGGCAACTGCTGGTCAGTTTGCAGGCTGAGAGCAGGGTATTTTCTTTAATTTGCTCATTTCTACTTTTCTCTGGCCTCTGACCAATTATCCTAACTCTAGAAAAGTACACTCCTGGTCAGCTTTTATGTGCACTCAGCTGTGTGCAGCCTGCTAATTGCAGCAAAATGTTCTTGTGCAAGCATTTCAGCTGCTTCACTGTTTCTTTGGCTCTTCTGCCTCCTTTGGAGTAATTCTTAAGTCTCCTGTTCCTTTACTGACTATTCTCTCGGGCTCTCCTTCCCCTCTACAGCTTCTGCCCCTTCCTGCTGAGACCCTCAAGTGGAGCCTGGGACCCGGCTGTGGGGATGTCAAAGTGGAGCCTGACAGGATGCTGAGATCCCCATGGGAACAAGAGGTGACAGCCAGGCACAGTGAGGACTGCAGGGGAACTGGGGGCAAGGAGAGAATGGGGCCCCCTTTCTTCTCTTAGCTCTAAGCATCTCTTGCCCTTGATTGGCAGACCAAAAAGAAAAAAGAAAAAGAAAAAGAAAAATAACACACACACACACGTGCACACAAGCAATAACAACACAAACACCTGAGTTAAAGAACTGCCTTTGCACTTATTCTTTGTTTGATTCTGGGAATAATAATTACTCTCTGAAATGATCTTATCCAAAACATGGGAAGAGGGCTTCCCTGGTGTCTCAGTGGTTGAGAATCCTCTTGCCAGTGCAGGGGACATGGGTTTGATCCCTGGTCCGGGAAGATCCCACATGCCTTGGAGCAACTAAGCCCATGCACCACAACTACTGAGCCCCTGTGCCACAACTACTGAAGCCCGCATGCCTAGAGCCCATGCTCAACAAGAGAAGCCACCGTAATGAGAAGCCCACAAACCACAATAAAGAGTAGCCCCCGCTCGCTGCAACTAGAGAAAGCCAGCGTGCAGCAACAAAGACCAAATGCAGCCAATAAATAAATAAATTTATTTTTAAAAAATGGGAAGAATAACAACTACCCTGCAGGATTGCTGTTATAGTTAAATGAGGAGGCACCTAAAACATACAGCAGTACCTGGCCCATAGAAATCCTTAAGGAAGAGAGACTTATTTTGTCCTGGGGCTTATTTTGTCCTTCTCTGCTCTTCTCCAGTGCTTTCCCTAGCATTTAGTCTCCCTCAAAGAAAGGGATGGTCGAATATATTTATCCCAGGACCCTCACCCTCTCATCCCAGCTTGACTCCTGGGTTGGTTAAGTAGTAGGAAGAAGGAAGGTTTGGGGAGCAGCAGGTGGTTGGTAGGTGACCAGTACTAAAAGCAATCATTTACTGAGGGCTGTTATTAATCCTCACAGCAGCCCCAGCAGTTAAAAAGCCAAGGATGCTGCAGTTCTGCCAAGTAAGCAACCTGTCCCAAACCATACAGCCGAGCCTTAATTTGAATCTGGCTTGACTCCAAAGCCCACTAGCCTTTTCATTACATCTTTATACATCCTATGAAGATGGGGGAGTAAGTTAGAGAGGGGTTTAGAGGAGAGAGGGAGTGAGCATGGGGAGAAAACAAACGTGAATATGGGTAGGATGGAGGAGGACAGGGAGAGTTTAGGGAGGAAAGAGTGCAGGGGAATGGGGACTCCAGGGCTGTGCCTGCAGCCTGTGGCCAGAGCTTCAGGGAAGCAGTGGGGCTGGTGCATACGCACACCCTGTCTCCCCAGCGTGGCTGCTGTGGATGAAGCAATTCAAGGCTCTCGGTACCCTGAGGCTCCTGGGAACCGAGTAGGCGTGCAGAAGAGATGCATGACTCCTCTTTAGTTCCCCTCAGAAAGAGATGGAAGAAAGAATCCATGGGGGAAGGGGGGTGGTGGGAGAGGGCAGCCCTGAGCTGACACTTGAGAAGTATGAAATGGAGAAATCAGATTTTAAGACTTTTCTGTTATCTCTGCTCTCCTTTGAGGATGAATCTGCAAAGAGCTTATCCTATATTTCCTGCTTTTCTTCTCATCCCCCTACTTGAGAACTGTTCTGGCCACCAAGGAGCCCTCTTGTCTAAAGCCAGAAAAAGGAAGAATAGCCACGCAGAGTCAGCTTTGCACACCCAGCCTGGACCACTGTTCCTCACCTGTCCTCCTCAGTTCAAACTAGCAGCAGCCTCCTTCCCAAACCCCTCCTAACCCCAGGGCAGAGTTAGTCGGCCCCCATCTGGGCATCCACTGCACTCTGTTCTCATCCCAATCGCTTAGCCTGTTACACTGTTGCCTTTGTTCTCAGGTGTTTCCTCCACTGGACTCTGAGCATCTTGAGGGCAGAGGCTGTGTCCCATTTATGTATGAACTCCCAGCACCCAGCACAGTGTCAGGCTCAGAGCAGAAGCTCAGTAAGTAAATTTGGAAATGCCATTTACTGACCACCTACTTAGGACCAGGCACTGGGGACACAGAGATGGACACCACACCCTAATTTCAAGTTGCTCTTGGTCCAGGGAGAGAGGTTCTTTAAAGCCTGTAGTAAGTATACTGACAGTAGGTCCCCTGGCAAGAAGGTTTGGTTACCATCACCATCATCACAACCAATGTCCGCCTAGCTCCCAAGAGTTCCTCCTGGATATTCATAAGTGACCCCAGCTCCTTCCCTTGGAGACAGCACAGCAGCTACTTCCCACCTTCAAGTGCCAACAGCTCTGTGTCCCCCAGGTTCCAACCCCACCCTGCTGCTCAAGGTGCCCTAGAACACATGCCCCCACACCCTCTGAAGGTGGTTCTTGACCCCCTCCTCCCCCAACCACGAGCCACTCAGTGGGACACAGCACCACACATCCTTTTGCTTGGCCAATTACTGCCCCCTTCTTTCCCTCCAACTGAGATGGGCCCATTTCACCACCTCAGCAGCCCACGGCTGCAAACAAAAATTACCTGCTAAAAGGGGTCAGAGAGGGCAGGGGAGTTAGAGCATCACTCTCCAGGGCCAGTGTCCTCAGCAAACTAGAGCCAATTGCCTGGCACTGCCACTCCCCTCAGTGTCCTCCTCTGCTCATTTTGGATGTGACCAGGGTGGCAAGATGGGAGGTCATCAAGTGAGTGGCTATTTCTACCCTCCTCAGCAGTGATGGAAATGGATGAGGGAGAGCTGAGACTGAGAGAAAGAACTTTGGCCCTGAGCTAGTCCCACCCTGGCAAGGCTGGGGCAGGGCCTTCCTGTCCTCATTTACGTCATGGAGCTCCAGGCAGCCTCACAGGAATGAAGAACTTAGCTATGGGCCCCACCTATGACTCTAGCTTTAATTTCAGGACAGATTGATCCTTTTCCTGAAGGATCGTGGCTTCCCATAGGAGCATCCTTCAGGGCTACTGCTGCACCAATCACACTGTCCCCCCATCAGCTCTGTAGCCTAAACACAGTTTCTCTCAATGTCCCTGATTCTTCCTGTGCCTCTGAATGTGCTCAGACCAGTCCTGACCCTGCAAAATCCAGGAAACACTACCCCATCCTGCCCCTCCTCACACCACCATGCCAGTGCAGCAACAAAGCTCCCAAAAGGCAACAGCGAGGCAAGAAAGGGGAGCAGGAGCAGGATATGGAAGGTAGAGTTCTGGTTTATAAACAGCCTTTCCAGCCCCAGCAGACTTTATAAACAACAGCTGAGCTGACTTCTTGTCTGGTATCTGGGATGTACCTGCCTTAGGAGGAAGAAGGATGGAACAGGGGTCAAACTCTTGCTGGGAGTCATAACTCTCCGTTTAAAAGCTCTCAAGCATGTTTATATAAAGAGCCACGGGAGAACTATTCTGAGGCTTTGTCTCTATTTCCTTTCAAAAAGAGATTGTTTTGGGCACAGAAGTAGAAGCTGCCTGAGTCTGTGAAGGGTCTCACTCTCGGAATGACACAGCAGCTGAATAAAATACTTGGAAAAAACTGCTCAGGGTGAGAAAAGAGACAGAAGCAAAATTAACCATCTCTCCCTACCCCCAGCCCTTCCCTTCAAACTATGCAAGTTATTCCTAGATCCTGGGAAGACGAAGCAACAACAGCTCTTGCTCTGCATTTACTGGTCAGGCTGGAAAGAGGAGAGGAGAGGTGGGAGGTGTCAGAGAATGACTGAAGGAAGAATTGGATGGATTTCATGAAGGAGAGACTCATTAAGGACTCAGGCTCTAAGTTAGAGAGATGTGAGTTCAAATCCTGCTGTGCCACCTATGAATTATGTGACATAAGCTTCCCTTTTGCAACTGTAAAAATCTTTATTTATTTATTCTTTCATTCATTCCTTTATTTATTGACTGAGTTGTGTCTTTGTTGCTGCACACGGGCTTTCTCTAGTTGGGGTGAGCGGGGAATACTCTTCATTATGGTGCACAGGCTTCTCATTGCGGTGGCTTCTCTTGTTGCAGAGCATGGACTCTAGGCATGGTGGCTTCAGTAGTTGCGGCACATAGGCTTAGTAGTTGTGGCTCACGGGCTCTAGAGCACAGGTGCATGGGCTTAGTTGCTCTGCGGCATGTGGGATCTTCCTGGACCGGGGATCAAACCTGTGTCCCTTGCATTGGCAGGCAGATTCTTAATCACTGAGCCACCTAGAAAGTCCCTGCATCTGTGAAATTGATTATCTACCTTGTAGAATGCCTTGAGGGTTAGCTGAGATAATATACTTAAGTTAGCACATGCCAAAAATGGGTATTTGCTGTTATTATTATCTGAGATATTAAACCTACTCTAGACTTGATATACAACATGAAGCATACAGACAGAGAGCATTTAGGAAGAAAAAGGCCGTGGGATGAGAGGGCATCATCAGGTTTGCTGAAAAGACATGATGAGCTGGTTTTGAGTTCTTAGCCCCTGTGGGAGGCAGTGCCCAGACCTGTCTCACTGAGAAAAGTCAGAGGGGTCCGAGACATTGTCTGCTCTCTTTCCCCTTCCCCATCAAAACTTGTCTTGATGACAGTTATTGACAGGTAAATCAAAATTTAAGCTACTGTGTTATTCCCCCCACCTATCAGGGCCAATTACAAGTGAACTCCTTGGTGTTTAGTTTTATTTTTTGGTAAAAATAAAGGGCTTGATCATTTATTAAAGAAAACTAAGGTAGGGAAATAATAAGTAGGGAATAATAAGCAGGGAAAGTATTTGAAGGCAGGGAGCATGTATGCCCTCACTGAATCATACCCTACAGGCAGTAGGGTGTGTAGGAGCTGAGGCCAAAGGAGGGTAGACCAGATGCCCAAATCAGGGATTATTAAAGGCTATAAGGAGGGAGAAACAGTGAGATGGCCCTGGAGGAAGACTGGGGAACTCAGAAAGTCTCCCTCTCCATTTCTACTCATCATTTTTCCTCTCTTGACTTAGTCTATGCCTCCTTTCATTCTGTTTCTTATCCAGTGGCTTTGAAGTTACCTCGTAAATATTTTTCAAATCTCATTAGGCAGAAAAACATTCTCTCTGCCCACTGAGTGAGCATTAGGCTGACATTTCTCAGTACCTTAAGTGCCCTCCTCCTTCCTCCTCACCTCTGAGCTCAGAAAACAAGCATCTGCCTGCAGCAAACACAGATCTGGTCTCTGCAGACTCAGGCCCACAGGGCAAAAAGAAATGAGCCAGCTAGATTCCTTTTAGGATTCCCTACCTAATTAATGAACACTATGGGCAGGCTGGAGAAGACAAGCAGGGAGCCGAAAGAAAAATAGCAACAGAAAAAAATATATATCACCACCTTGTCTTTACAGAACACCTTATATCTGCCACAATTCTTATCTATTTGCTTTCATATCTATATTAGTTTCCTAGGGCTGCTGTAACAAAGTACCACAAAATAGATAGCATAATACAACAGAAATTTATTCTTTCATAGTCTGGAGACTGAAATCCAGGTGTTAGCAGAGCCATGCTCCCTCTGAAGGCTCTAGGGAAGAATCCTTCCTGGCTTCTTCCTAGTTTCTTGTGACTGCTGAAAATGTTTGGTTTTCTTCGGCTTGTTGCTGCACCACTCCATTCTCTGACTCTGTCATCATGTGGCCTTCTTACCTGTGTGCATCTCTGTGTGTCCCTTCTTCTTCTTAATAAGATCATCAGCCATTGGATTTAGGGCCCACACTAATCCAGTATGACCTCATCATAACTAATTACTTCTGCAGATCCTATTTCCAAATAAGGTCACAAGCTGACATTCTATGTGGACATGTATTTTGGAGGGATGTTATAATTGCTACCATATTACTCTCAGGGATCTTGTTTTTTAACTAGCCCCTTTCACGCAAATATTCAGCTGTGATCACAAGAGTGTACCAACCATTCACCCCTCTTCTTCCAATTCTGCCTCCAACTACTCAGTGGTAGAAACTTTCTAACCATCCTTGCAGATCCTGTTCAAATATACTTACCACGGATCATGACTTTTAAGTTAGGTTCCCCCAAAAGCAGACCCTGAAACAAAGATTTGACTACAAGAAGTTTCTTTGGAAGGCAATCCCAGGAAGCACATGTATGGGAGCGGGAAAGAGGGAAGAAAAGGAGTTAGCATAGGGCTTGCCACTGCTCAGGAAGCTGTGGCAGCTGGGACTCGCTTTTCCTAGGAACTTCTAGGAGAGTGTATAGAACAAACTCAGAGTTGATCCACCTGACAGGTAAGGAAATTTTGGTATCTATGCCCCGACTCCCTTCTGTCCTTAGTTGAAGACTGCTCCCAGGAGCACTGGCTCAGCACACTTCAAGCTGCACTGCACACAGTCTGAGCAGACTCCTGCAACCAGAGAAAGCCCCAAGGCAGAGAGAGTCCCAAATGCTTCCAGGAAGGAGCCAGTAGTTTGTTCAGGAAGTGGGAGTGTTAAGAGGTTGTGGGCACAGGCAATCACAGTTTCTGCTACAACCAGGAAGACAAGGCTTTCTAGGTTCCTCTTACATAGAAGGTGCTCAATAAACATTTGTTGGATTGAATTGGCACAGAGCGTTTGAATAGAGGAATAAAGAACAAAGAGCATTCATGCAGTCATTAAAAAAATTTGTGAAGCATTTATCTTCTAGATGCTAGAAGTGCATCAATGCTAGATTTTCAAGATGGCAGCCCTGCGTAATTCTGCGCTCGGTACAGATTTATAACCCTTAACAACCAAACAACCAATCCCGACATTCATCCGTTACAACCTTGAGGTCTTCTAGAAGAACTTGACCTTGCCTGAATCAGCAAATGCAAGCTCTGTGTGCTTCTGATAGTGAAAATTCTCTGTAGCGTGTGGAGTTGAGACTATCTTCCTATGCTCTCTAATCAGGCTCTTGTTCTTCCCAGTGCTCAGATTCACAGAGCAGAAAATCCGTCACTGGGTATTCTGGACCAGCTATGACAAACAAGTCTCAAATGTTTGCTGACCTCTGTCCTGGGTTTTCACCATTTAAGAAGTTAACTTCATAAATCTGAACCTTACTACTGAGTGGACACAAAAGAAAATGTTACTCTTGACCCTGAGACCTTATCCATCCATCTTCCCTACATTCCAAACCATCCCACACAAGCAGAACTGGCTTCTCCTTTTAAGGAGATGTCACGTGACAGAAACTCTTCCCCCTTGCCTCACTTTCCCTACTCTCTCAGGTCTTCGTAATACATTTTCTTTCTGCTGTCATTCCAGAGTGAGCCAAACCCACAGTTCAGACAATTCCAGAAACATCCCCTCTCCCAACAGCTAAGCAGTCTAGTGAAAAACACTCCCCAAGGGCAGGCTTGTCAGGGACCAGAGCAGACTCAGGCAACGGATTCTGCCTCGTGTCAAACCCTGCTTCTGTCCCTGCATGCTGAGGAGCTCCCTGTCTCCCTGCCTCCCTTGCTCCCTTGATGCGTGCTTTTAATATTCATCTCCTTCTCCCTCTCTTGATGTGAATTGAAAGAGCAACTTGCAAGGCAAACAAGAGGAAAATAACAGATTGCTGCTGCTCATTAAAGCTTCAGCTCAATAGAGTCTGATAAGAGCTAGGAGATTCGCTCCCCCTCCCAGTTGAGAGTGGGGAGTGGGGGGCACGATAATTACAGCACCTTAGATCTGCTCTGAGCTCAAGGGATTTTACGAATGAAAATGCATTTTTCTTCCTGAAGCTTTACTGCCTGGTGGAACCCCAGAGTCTAGGCTTGTCTCTCTGACATATAATCTTAGAGAATTTACTTCACCTTTCTGGGTTTCATTTTGTTTCTCTATATGGAAATGGAAAAAAAAAAAAGAAGACAAATAGTCTTCTAAGTGAATTGTAAGGCTAAATAAATGAATAAATATGAAAGCATTTCGGAAAAATTATCTCATGTTCATTCTCATTCTCTCCCCGCCCCCCCACCTTTCCATCAGCATTTAAACATGATTAAACAACTTCCATTTAAACAAATAAAATCCTCCTCTAACCATAGGTCCCACTTTAACTATCACTTATTTCTTTTCTCCTCTTTGAAGTCAAATGTCATGAAATGTTGTCTATATTTATATTCATTTTCTCACCTCCCACTCCCACCCCTCAGCACACTGCAATCTGCCTTTCACCCCATCACTCCCCTGAAACTGTTCTCATCACCACCACCAGCACTGACCCTGTTGCTCAATCCAATTAATATGTTTTAATTGGATTAAAATTTTAATACATTAGTTATTATCCATCACTTGTTTTTTGCAGCTGGTGATTTTTTTCTCCTCGTGTGCTTAACTCTCTTTTCCTGGGCATCCAAACATCACCCTCTCTAGGTTTTTTTCCTATGTCTCTGGTTAATCCTTCTTAGACAACTTTCTTGATCTCCCATTAAATGTCAGTGTTTCCAAGACCCTCTTTCATCACTGATTTATCTTGGCATAACTCCTGCATCACCAGTCTATATCTCCAGCTCAAATCTGTCTCCAGAGGTTTAGACCCATATGCCCAGCTGCTTGCTGGCTGTCTCACCGGTCCCTCAGACGCAGCATCATTTTTCTTACAGCTCAGTGTTTTCCTTTCCTGTTTCTACTCCGGAGAACAGTCACACTATGAACCTCATTCTCAAGCTGGAGGACTGGAAATGGTTTTGGATTTTTCTCTCTCTCCCTGACCGCATAGATCCAATCAGTGCCCAAGTCTGCCAATCCTTCCTCCACTTCATCACCTTCTCCCCGCCCCCCCACCCCACACATGTACTATCACCCACTGCAGGCCGCTGCTCCCACTTCTTTGTCCAAAAGGCCTCCCTGCCTCAGACTTACCATCCCCCAGTCTGTTCTCCATGCTGCTTCCAGGGCCATCTTTCCAAAATGCACATCTCATCAGGACACTGCCCTCCTCGAAGAGTTCAGTGACTCCTCACGGCCATCAGGATAAAGCTCCACGCATGAGCATCATGGGGACGCCCTTTGTGTTCTCGTCTCTCTGTGGTCACCCCTGCGACTCTCTGCTCCACTTGCCCTGCCCTTGCAGACTCCCATGTGTACTATGCACGTATGTACCCACACTCTCTCATCCCAGCCATCGCAAGCGCTCTTCCCTCTTCCAGGAATGGTTTTTCCCTCTACCCCTTATTTCATGGTCTGGCAAATCACTTTCTGTCCTTCAAGACTCAGCATAGAATCATCTTTTTAGGGAATCCTTCACAGCTGGGTTTGGGTCCCTCCTGAATGCTCCTCAGCATCCGTGGCTTCATCCTCATAACCCTTATGGCTTGGCATTGTAGCCACCTATTTACTTGTGTGTCCCCCACGGGACTGAAAACTCACTGAGGGCAGTGACTGTGCTCTTGTCATGAGCATGTAGTCTGGTGCCTGGCATGACGTAGGTCCTTAATATAAGTAGACAGTGTGCTGAGAGGAGATCATTATCACTGCCTAATAAACAGGTAAAGACAGGACTTCCTAGGTGGCACAGCGGTGAGGAATCCACCTGCCAGTGCAGGGGACACGGGTTCGAGCCCTGCCCTGGGAAGATTCCACATGCCACAGAGCAACTAAGCCTGTGTGCCACAACTATTGAACCTGTGCTCTAGAGCCCATGAGCCACAACTACTGAGCCCATGTGCTGCAACTATTGAAGCCCACGTGCCTAGAGCCAGTGCTCCACAACAAGAGAAGCCACTACAATGAGGAGCCTGTGCACCACAATGAAGAGTAGCCCCCACTTGCAGCAACTAGAGAAAGCCCGTGTGCAGCAATGAAGACCCAACACAGCCAATAAATAAATTAAATAAATAAATAAATAAATAAACAGGTAAAGACCCAGTTTGTCCTATTTGTTTGAAAGAAAAGTTATGGCAGCAGAAAGTTAAAAAGAATTTCCAGCAAGAAAATGGGTCTAAGTAGAAACTGATGGTTATTTTCACAGTTGTAGAGCACAGGCTTGCTTCATTTTTCTGTTCTAAAGTGCATACCACTCTCTGAATATGCTCTTTCTCCCCACGAGCAAATACATATTTATTAGCTGCATTTGAACTGAAAAGCTAGTGGAGAGGCAGTAACATTAGCTGTGTCTGGACTTGTTTATGCTCTTTTTGCTTTTCATTTCACTTCTTGATTCGTGCATATTCTATCGATATTCTGTCTCCAGCTCAACAGTAAGTAAGAAAGGGCTGAAAGGAAAAGGAAGTAAGCGTTGTTCTGTTTTACCCTCTCCTTCTATGTCATCGTTTTCAGTGTGAGTTGTTGGTTAATTTAGAGAAACAACACGAGTTTGTTGGTCATTTGTGTTTCTTAGAATATCATTGCAGTCTTTCTGCATTGGAAGCAAGTTTTAGTCCAAATGGAAAGTGTGGCTTCTTGTCGGGAGAGCTGTCAGCATTCCTAATTACTCAACCACACATGTAGCACATTCACCTTGTGTTTGTGTTGAGTCTCTCACATATTGTGGCTCTGGGAAAATTCTGTGGTCATGGGACATCACAAACGCTACACGCAAAGGGGACAGAGGCTGACACTCACATCACACATATCTCCTCCTCTCACACACATTCTCCATCATCCCATCAGACTTTACAAAGAAAACACAAGCTGTCAGATAAAAATATTAAGAATTTCAAGATGGTGAGACCAGAACATGAAACCAAGCATGGGACTTTCTGAAGGCAGGTTGTGTGAGCACAAAGCTGGCCCCACTCCCACCTGTCACACTGTGGCAGACACACAAAGCCAGCCTTGGACAACACCCTGAGTGCATTTGCCCCAGACTGTTCCCTCCTGGCTCCCTGGGCCCTTCTCTCTTCCTTGAGCACATCCTGGTTCAGTCTCTAGCTATCTCCCTTTTAGCCTGTATTTCTGGCCCTTCAGGCTTGGGGCTCAATCCCACACGCCTCTCTAGGAAGCCAGCTCCACGCTTAACTCTTAGTTCCTGATTTGGGCTTTTCCCTCGGTGTCAGGGAAGAGGATTCCACCTGCAGCTTCTGCCTCACGGGATTCATCAGTGGTATCAACCTTCCCCTCGCCTCAGCTCTACCACCGCCCAGTCAAGGCAGGAGAATTCAGGAGACAGGGCTCAGGTGAACACACACACACACACATACACACACACACCTCATTCGACTGTCTTTCCCTTCCTATCACTTTACTAAAACCACACTTCTAAAGATCACATTACCAATTCCACAATTGCTTACATCCTATTTCCTCAATCACTTTGGGGCCATTGCTACAATTGGCTAGTCTTTTTCTTCTCAAAATCCTCTCCTTTGGCTTCCATTATACTGAACTATCCTTGTTCTCTCACTTCTTATAACTGTATTTTTGAGTATATCTCTTCTGCTCCTAGCTGCAGGCTTCCGTTAAGACTCAGGCCTTGACCATCAGCTCCTTCCCACTTTCTTGATTCCCATCCCTCTCAGCCCTTGACCTAGACTGTCCATTAGCACCTCAGCCTAACGCCACGTTCCTTCTGTGGGTCTTAGTTTCCTAGCCTGTGAAATGAGACATTTGGACTGAATGGTCTCACTATTCCTCCCCACTTAAACAACATCATCTCTCACAAACTGTCTCCTTCCTGGTTACCCTAATTACATTGAAACCTCAAATGAAAGCACCAGTATTCATGTCCATACACTTTTCTCACTAACCAAGAAATTAAGGGACAGGGTTTGGTTTGCTTTTGTTTTGTTTACACTAGGATCTGAGCCCACAGCCCTTTATCTTGAGTCCTTGGTGACTTTTTTACTCATTCAGATCTTCAAATTAAAGAACACAACAGTGGGAGGAGATCTCAGGTCACAATGTACATCCCAGGAGGCAAATTACAGACCTGTAGCTTTATTAATTCATTTTGACACAACTTAAGCACAAAGATTATATTTATACATTTGTGCGTTACCCTTCTAGTCTGTTTATTGCCCAAGGAATAGCTGATTTACTCAGCTCCAGTCTTTGAAAGATTTAATTCTTTCCTGATGAATGAAAAACCTCATCTCAATAGGTCCTTTTAGCAGCCACCATTTCCCCAATAATCCTCTAGCTTCCTCCTCTACAACTCCTAAATGAGTCTTTTCTGGAACCTCTTGGTGGCCCATACATTTGCCCAAACCTGAATTCAATCACCCCACTTTTTATCCACTGGAACCTATGACAACTGCCATTGCTCTCCTGGTCCTGGACTTATTAATAACTCAACAAACCAAACCAATCATAAAGTTGACAAGTGTAAATATCAGTTTTTTTATTTAATAACCACACACCCCCCCTTTTTTAATCTTAAAAGGAAAAAAGAGATAACATGTTTGACATTTAGTTTTAAATTGGGGAGGGTAGTTTTTTTTCAAAATCATAGGTTCAAATTATGAGTCACTGAGGGCTCATTAATTCTCTCCCTTCTCCTTCATTCTCTGTCTCAATCAGCCACCTACGTCTGCCTGGTGACCCTCCCTTCAAACTGTTTCTCATGTACACCCATTCCTTTCCATTCTCAGGGCACCCTACAGGGATCATTGGGACAGTCTCCTAACTAATCTCCCTGTCCCTAGTCTTTTCTTGGACCCATCCGGCAGACCACAGGCAGAGCAATCTTCCTCAGACATTGTTCACCTAATCTCCCACCTCCAGTCCAGCATCTTCACAGCTGGCTCCCTAGGGTACCCAGGACTGAGTCCAGTCTCTACCACTGGCTATAGTAGGAATAGAGTTGAGTGAAGTGGTGGGTGAAGCATGAGTTTGGAAGCAGACAAATAAGGTAGTGATTCCATTTCTACCACCGGCTAGCCCTGTGACTCTGGAATACTTAATCTCTTGGAGTCTCAGTTGTCTGTTAAATGGAAACAATGCTATATACAATCCCCAGAAAGTGGGGAATAATTAAATGGGATGTATATACATAAAATATTTAGTGCACAGTGCTTCTAAAGCTCTAGTTGGAGCACAACCAGTGTAAGCCCTCCCTTTACCTGTCCTCCCAAGTTCTCATCCTGACACTGCAGGGAGGTCTGCCTCGTATGGCTGCTCAGATGGTTCAGGTAGGTCCGCCTCATCTCTGCAGCCAGATGGAGGCCTTTTGAAGGTAGGAGCCATGATTCACTCTTCTTTGAAATCCCGAAGAGGGCAAATTTCAGGAGCTCCATAAATATTCATGGAATCAAAAAGAAGGCTTCAGGTGTGGTATCGTTATGTCTGGGTGGGAGGGCTGTGTTTGGGGAGCTTACCACCTCAGGCAGTGTTTTTCTGAGGCTGATGTTAAGAAAGTGTCCACTTCCCAAGTACTCGCCGACCAGCCCCGGCAGCGGAGGCACGCGACGCAGAGAATCTGAGCAGAAGTATCGATACACACTCTGTCATCTTTGCCTGATTTCAGGTCTCTTCTCTGAGTGGAGTTCCCAGGTGAGCAGCATCTCTTTCTCCTCCTTCCCCTCAGTGCCTCACCAAGACCCTGGCGGCACTGACCGGCTGAGCATAGTTTGGGAAGAAGAGCCTGTGCTGTACGGCATGGTACATGATCAACAGGATCCCTGGGGTAACAGGAACCCCTCTTCTTTTTCTAAAGGTCACGTGGTAGCATGAAAAGATTCTGTAGCCTGTCGGTCAGGGCAATGGTTCTAAGCTCTGCTCTCACTGGATGGCCGTCTTCAAATCCGTTCCTGCTTAGTGATTGTATCAAGGCACCATTTAGGAGAGACAGTTCTGTCAGGAAAACGCATCCATGTCACAAAGTTCAATAGAAGAAACTTAAAGAGAAGAGCAAGTACTATAGGCTACAGGAGAGCCAAAGGATCCTAGAGGAGAGTGAAGCAACCTATAGGAAGTGCTTACCAACCCTGAGCTGGAGAGAGAGGGAGGGCGTGGTGTCACCTTAAGGCAGGGTCGAGACCACCCTGTGGGAGCTGGAACTAAGGAGCACTGCCAAAGGCAGCTGGGGTCACTGAAGAGATGCAGACCCTCCTTGAGATGTTGCTCAGAATAGCAACCAGGCCTCTCCAGTTCTCTTGGTCTCCAATCTCCTGCCAGCGCCTCTCATTCATTCAGAAGTTAGAAGACAGAGGAGCCTGGGACATGTCATTTTCAGGGGTTGGCCCCTGTGGTACAGAGGCGATCAGGGGAAAGGCGCTGCACGATAAGCATCAAGGACCAGCACAGGGCTGTTGCCTGACTATCCCCACTGTCTCCAGCAGCCCCCACAAGCCACCCCAATAAACAGTCTAATTTTAAAAAACGCTTTCTGCGCAATTTCATCATTAAAACAAGTCTGCTAAACCCTTCTTCCAATCAAAGTGTCACCCTCAGATTCCTCCACGGAAGTTCTAGAACTGGTGCCTTCCCTACCGTCTCCAGTCTCACTCTACTGGCCTATAAAGTAAGGAGGGCAATGAGACCTCAAAATTCTCTAATTTCATCTGCTCCCTAGAACTCTTTGGGCTCCGCTGTCCCAGCCTGGCTCTGACAAAGCCTCAGAACTCAGTTTCCATGTAAAGCTGGACTTGGCCCATCAATCATTTTTCACTCGATGCTTGAAGGTCACAGAAGTTGGAGGGTTTCAATCACGAGGAGGCTGGGTGTGAGAATGGGGGCACCTGCCAGGGAACGACAAGTGGTCAGCACAGCCTTTCCAGGCTGGGGCACATCCCAGATGCAGTGATGAATGTGCTCAGCCTCCTTTGCTTGGCACCAACCTGTCAGCCCTTGATAGAGAGCTCACCAAAACACCGTGCTAATACGAACAAGAATAAATGGGACAGGATTTCAGCTCCACTTGAAACACACTGACTGGGAGTAATCTGAACGGGCAAGATGAGGAGAGAGGCCCTGAAGGACAGGAGTCTCCCGTGTGTCCTTCCTGCTGTCTCCAGTGAGTTCGCCCTCCTGCCCACTCAGTTTCCCTAAAGTAATCAGTCCTGGTCATCTCAACAAGGAGGGACTCCATGGGGGATGAATCACAGGGAGAAGACTGGTGACTATGCTATCTTCACACCCAGAACAGACACCAGGGAGTCCCTTGGGTGGAAGCAGACTGATGGCCTTGAAAGCCTTTTGGAGAAGTTGAGCAGGTTTCTGAAAACAAAGGAGCCATCCAGTGCTTCTGAAGAGGGGAGTCATGTGATTACAGTGGTGCTTCCAAAGAAGCCCAGGGTCACTGTGCTACTGGGTAGACTGCAGGGGGTGGAGGTGGAGAAGGCAGAGGCAGAAGGCAGTTCAGAAATGCAGCCAAATGGTGAGGCAGCACATGCCAGGGTAGGGACGGGACGGTGGGTGTGGGAAGAAAACGTTTGTAGTGATGAGACTTTTTGATGTTTAGGACAGTTAGACTCTTTGAACAATGGTTTCCAGGATAACTCACAGGTATGGGGTCCATAACTGTATTGACTGAACAGATATGGGAGAGAATTTGGTTCATTTTTCATGTTGGGTGCTAGACTTGTTGGGTTTAGATGGACAGTGAGATACCTAAGTAGATGTTCACCCCAGGCATTGGACCCTAGGGTAAGAAGACAGGACTAAAGCAAAAGATTTACTAGTCTTAGAGGGGATGGTTGATGCTATGAGCTTCTTAATGAAGGCATAAAAAATTAACCCAGCCTGGTACCTGGCAAGAGAAATAGGAAGGATTTCCATGGTATATGGTTCTCAAGTTGATAATTTCAGATTCCCCCAAATCTCTAGAGATCATTTTTTCACCCACCCATCTCTCCCCTTTTGCTCTTCACCTGGAGATATGAGCCACACCAATACAGTACACTGGCATCACTGCCTAAGGGGGAGGCCTGGGCAGGGTAAGGTGTTCCATTTGGGCCTCCCAGGATTAAAAGGAGGATTCTTCTCAAAGCAGTCCACCTATCTGGCCAGGTAATTGAAGGAAGGGCAAAACCAGCTTCCTGAGAAACCTCAAAGTAAAATGGACACCCTGAGTGTGAGCTGACTTCCTGCCATTCTCCCTGAGGGAAGGGGGAGATGCAGCCCAGGTGCCAGCAGGTACCAGGCGACAGCCCACGTCCTCCCCTTCTCCAGCTGAAATGTTACAAGTCACTGATCACTTCTCTGAGTAATCTGAGAGTTCAACAGCAAGAGGGAGAGGATTTTAATCTTCAGGGCAAAGAAGAAACCAAACAGATGAAAACCCAAATCCCTCCAGAGGGAACCGCATGTCAAGGGGATCAAACAGCATCTGAGCCTCAAGGATACGGTTGTGCTCAGGTCAGGTAAGGACCTGCTCAAAAAACAAACAAACAAACAAAAATATGGTTTGATGTATCTCTTTTGGGTGGTTTTGGTTTTATCACTGAGTGGATCACAGTGAGGGTTGAGAGGGTATGGGAATGGGAGGCCTTACTAGGATCTTGTGGAAGAAAGGAGACCAGTGCGAGGCAATCTGCAGGCACCCCTGCCTGGTCTGGCTTCTCTCAGGGTTTTCCTGGAAAACCCTTCGCCTTCATTGCTGTTTTCTGATAGGACAGTTCCTGCTCCTCATTCAGTACCCCTCTCTGGAGCCAGGATGCTTGGGTTCAAATCTAAGCTCTATTTGATTATATGTTCAACTCTCAAGCCAGACTCTGAGCCCCTAAAAGGAAAGGACTACATCTTGTTCTTCTTTGAACCCCCTGTACCCAGCACAGTACCTGGCACCAAGGGGGTTCTCAACACCTGATGAATGAGTACCTAGGAAGCTAAGGGCATCAACTCTAGAACCAATCTGCCTGGATTTGAATCCTGGTCCTACCATGTATTAACTGTGTGACATTGGGCGAGTGTCTTAACCTTTCTGTGCCTCAATTTCTTCATCTGTAAGACTGGATAATAATAGCACCGATCTCATAGGGCAGATGTGAGGATGAAACGAGTTTCACATGTGCATAATATTTAGGAGAGTGATTGGCACAAGGAGGGTACGCTAGCCATTGTTACTCTCAGCGCTTTCACTGGCCCCTCGGATGAATTATGAGCGGCCTTTCTTTGAAGAGCTGCACGTTAAACGTAACGGGTTGGTTAATAATTTCTCTTCAATGCCATGGTTTGTGAGGAATTTGTGATTAGATGAATTAACGATCCCACAAACAAATTATAATTCAGGATTTCCTATAGGAACTTGGCGCAAACATAAGATAGGAGCCGAATTGGCTCATTTCTCTCTGCTCCAGGAAGGCCCCGTGGTAAAGGGGAATCACTCACCAAAAAGTGCCATCCACAAAGGAATTTGTTTTCGAACAACAGTGATTGGGCTATTTTTCCACCTCAGTTTCAGGTGATACATTTTTATCTCGTCTCAGTCTGAAGAAGAGGAGGAGGTTTTAGAAAAAAAGTATAGGAAATGGCAGAAAGCAAACATCGCAGATGTATAGCAGAAAGCAAACATCGCAGATGTATGGGAAGCGAGTGCCCACTAGAACAGAGGGGTGAGCCACCAGTTCTAGTTCAGGGCCAGGTCACCACCAGCAGCTGCCTTCAATTCTACGAGTTTAGGGCCAAGGTGGCAAGAAAGTTCAGTTACCCTGGAATACGATAACCCGACTGGCAATCCATGTCATGCCGCCAGCTGTGCACATTCATACAAGCATCTCAAAGTCAGGGACCAAGATGGTAACTACTCTGTGTCTTCTGTCGAAATAATGATAATAGCTACCATTTATGGAGTATTTAGGATGTGCCAAACAGTATGCTAAGCGCCAAACAGAGATCGGCTCCTTTTCCCCTCACAAAACCCTGTGAGGCAGAGTCCCAGTCCTGTTTCACAGATGCATCAACTGAGGCACAGAGATTTGGCCTTGACACACAGCTAATCAGGCTTTGAACCCAGAGAATGTGACCCTAGGGCTCTTGTGCTTACACAAGACACTTGCTGCTTTGTAAGACATACTATACAAGCATCAGCCTCTTAAAAAATTGCTTTGGTTGTTGGATGAATGAACAAATGAATGAATGAATGAGGCTGCTGTGGGATGGAATCTAGGATTCATCCCTAGAATCTGCCCCACTGGCTCTGGACTCCATGAATGGGTATCTATGGTGAGACAAGTCTCTTCTTTTCCAGGCTTTATGTTAGATGATTAAAGCAATATTTTGACTTAGTGTGTCCTTGGACTGTGGGTCTGCCACCCCTGGCTGGGTTCACTAGCACAGGGTAGTGGCCCCAGAACACCAGGCTGTGCCTGCTGGCCTGTCATATGGAGTTTTTTAGTGACAGCAGTTTTAGACTGCAAGTGCACATAACAGTCATGGAGTCTTTCACACTGCAGGTTCCTGGATTTCTCCTCTCTTTTCTATTATGCCACCCTTTTTGGGAAAGCCACAGAACCCTTTACCTGCTCTGAGAGGCTATGTTTCTCCTCTGCTCTCTGGAAACAGAGCAATGACTTTCAAGTTATTTCAAGCTCATCTTCAAAGACATAATCACCGAAAGTCTGAGGGGGCCACATAGAAAGCAGGTCCTTAGGACCCAGAAGCCCTGGCTAGCGCCGGCTGCCCTGACAGAAAGCCTGGCAACAACAAAAGCTGTAGGATTCCTGATGAAAAATGAGGCCTCATCCCAGCTCCCCTGCCTCCTGCATCACCAGCCACTGTGCTGCGCATGGCCCTGTGCCAGGGATGTCCCACACCCCTCCCCCAACCCCCAGAGAAGCAGCATTTGTGGTGGGGAGGGGTGGGCAAGCACTTGCGCTGGAAATGCACTAGCTGAAGATCACAGATTTGTACCAGCCCCATCTCCCAGGGCTGGGCAGATCTGCTCCTGCTTACATTCCAGCAGCTGGGCGTGATCTCTTTCCTCACCACTGAAAACGATTGGGGAGGGAAATAAACAATGGAATCTGCCGTATTAATATTCTCTGCAGCCTGCAGGGTGTGGGGTGCATACTAAGCACTGTTGAAAGCTCATCCATCCAGAATCCAGAGGTGAACTTGGGCTCCAAAGGGTGAGAAGGAGCTGGTCTAGAAGAGGGAGCCCCTCAGCTAACAGCCAACCAGCCTCCTCCCTTTATTCTAATTTCTGAAACTGGACTGAGAGGTGGGGCTGGTCCTTCCAGCTAGGGTCCAGTCCTGAGCCTCAGACTGGGGTAAGGGTCAACAGCCCAGTGCCACAGAGGAGGGAGGCCCTTTCACGCTTATTGGAAAGCTTAGTAGTATTAAGATTGGCTATTTATTAAATACTCACTATGAATCAGGCACCGTGTTAAATCCTTCACAAATATTATTCGATTTTAAAGTTATATTAATTACAAAAAATCCATGCTCATTATTTTAAAAGTAATATAGATGAGCAAGATGAAAAAATAAATCCCCTGTAATCCCATCTTCTAAACATAATCACCATTAACATTTGACTTGTATGTCAAACAACAAGGAGGTGTAGATATTATTATGCGTGAGGTCAAGTATCTAGATAAAAAGTCACTATGCTAGTAGCAATTTGAACTCTGGTGCTTTCACTTGATGAATATTTATTGAGAACATAAACACTGTTGTGAGAGACAGGATTACAGGTCCTTAAGGAATAAGGCAGACAAGGTTTTTGTTGCCGCGAACAAAATCTAGTGGGAGAGCCAATCAATACACACGGATCACTGAAAATGGCAAGTGCCATGAAGAAAATAAAAATAAGGCACTTTCATGTTAAGTGCCTGCCATGGAGAAGGCAGTAACCTGGAATGGGTCAAAGAATGATTTCCTGAGGAAATATTTTAATTGTTTAAACAAACACTTAAATAGCCTTTACTATGTGCCAATCACAATTTTTTTTAAATAAATGCTAATGCACTTAAACCTCCAAAATTCCTGTGATGTAGGTGTTATTATCACACCCATCGCAGATGAGGAAACTGGGAGGCTGACTAACTCTTCCAAGGTCGCACAGAGAGAAAGTGGTGAGATCCAAGCAGTTTGGCTCCGAAGTCATGCTTGCAACCACTCCCCTCCACTGCCTCTGTTTGAGCTGAGCTCTGAATAATAAGGCATCATCTATGCAAATATCTGGAGAGAAGGGACAGCAGGGCCCAACACTGAAGTGGGGATTGTGCTTGGCGTGTTTGAGTATTAGAAAGAATATCAAGCTGGAATACGCAGGGCCTCGTAGGCCAGAGGAAGGCCTTTGGATTTTATCTTAAGAGTAACAGGAAGAACATTTTCATCAGAAAAGTAACTTGATCAAATTTACATTTTGAAGAGATTCTTTTTTGCCTATTGAATAGAGAAGAGAATTTCAGCAGGCACATTAGAGAGGACCCATGAACCTAGTCACCACCCAGACTAAAGATGAAGGTGGCTTGCACTAGGATAGGAGCCCAGCAAATGGAGAGAAATGGAAAAATGTGGCCAATCCAAAGTTATACTTTTTCCCTTTAAAGCTTACTCACTGCCTTAGAGAAAAGCATTTTGGTAAAACCTTGCTAAACAAGGGAAGGCCACCTGTGGGGTTGGATTGGAGGTATAAAAAAGATAGGGGCTGGTCCTTTACAAGTCATGAGCTGGAATCAATGCAAAAGTTTGTCACAAAGGTACAGAAAATAATAATACCTATCACTTAGTGAATAGCTACTGTGTTCCAGGCTCCATTCTAAGTTCTTTCCATATACTAACGCATCAAATCCTCACGATAATCTTATGAGAAAGGTGTTATCATTCATCCCATTGTACAGACAGGTTAAGTCAAACCTACTCAAGGCCGCAAAGCTGGTGAGTGGCAGAGCTGAGCCTTTAACCCAGGCAGGCTGACTCAGAGACCATGGCTGTTAGCCACAAAACTGACCTGCTTTTGAAAAATGTCTACTAATCCAACCAGCAGCCTCGGGAGCTGCCAGATGGCAGCTGAGTGTGCACACAGCAGCGGCAGCAAGGGCCATGCATTATTTTCTAACAAGAATGGTTTGGGCATTAAAAAAGACAGTCCTCCTTTCTGTGCTGGATTTCACACAAGCCCCATTTGTGCAGCTATAGCTCAGGCCATCAGTTGCCCATCCAGCTTCAGGAAGGAGAGGACGCAGTACTGGAGGCCAGCTGCCTGTCGAAGCTTTAAGGCTGGGTACCAGGCCTAGGCAACTTGCACAGTGAGTCTCACGATGGCAAGTCAAGAGATGTGAGGGGATCAATGTGACAATAAACTGGCAGTTATTCAACTGATTGCCCAGACTCTAGCACATGAGAGTAGCTCTGTCAATGTTTATTGAAATAAAGAATAAATGCATGAAGTAGACCCCAGTCAAAACTGTAGATGGCAAGTGCTTTTTGGCAGTCAGGGCACACATTAACTCTGTTTCTCTAGATTCACTCTCTTATTCCCTTACCCTCCTATAGTTTTTTTCATGCCCCTTGTTATTACCTAACTTTAGTACATGTGTTTGTTGTTGTTGTTTAATTAATTAATTAATTAATTAATTAATTGGCTGCGTTGGGTCTCTGTTGCTGGAAGCGGGCTTTCTCCAGTTGCCGTGAGTGGGGGCTACTCTTCGGAGCGGTGCATGGCCTTCTCTTTGCAGTGGCTTCTCTTGTTGTGAAGCAGGGCTCTAGGCACATGGGCTTCAGTAGTTGTGGCACATGGGCTCAGGAGTTGTGACTCATGGGCTCTAGAGAACAGACTCAGTAATTGTGGCACACGGGCTTAGTTGCTCCGTGGCATGTGGGATCTTCCCAGACCAGGGCTCGAACCCGTGTCCCCTGCATTGTCAGGCAGATTCTCAACCACTGAGCCACCAGGGAAGTCCCATTGTTGTTTTAATTGAAGTAGAGTTGATTTACAGTGTTGTGTTACTTTCAGGTATACAGCAAACTGGTTCGATTTTATATATATATATCTATATGTATATATATACATATATATTTATTTTCTTTTTCAGATTCTTTCCCTTATAGTTTATTACAAAATATTGAGTATAGTTCCCTGTGCTATAGATTAGGTCCTTGTTTGTCATCTCTTTTATATACAGCAATCCCAAACTCCTGTGTATCTGTTAATCCCAAACTCCTAATTTATTCCTCCCTCCCCCTTCCCCTTTGGTAACCATAAGTTGGTTTTCTATGTCTGTGGATCTATTTCTGTTTTGTAAATAAGTTCATTTGTATCTTTTTTTTTTAAGATTCCACATATAAGTGATATCATGTATTATCCTCCTCCCCCACTGCCTTCTTATGGATGGACCTAGAGATTATCATCCTAAGTGAAGTAAGCCAGACAGAGAAAGTAACTGTGTTTTCTACGTGTTTGCCTTCCCCTACTAGAACAAAAGCTTCAGGGCCTGGACGTTTTGTTTTCTTACTCAGCACTTCTAACAGCAACTGGCATATAGAGAACCTTCAGTGAATACCTGCTGATTGAAGGATGAAGGTATCATTTAAATGGATTCTCTCATTCACTCCTCACAGTTTTGCCAGGTAGACAGAGAAGGACTTAGTATAGGGCTTATTTTATAGATGTTGAAACTATAAAGTTCAAACAGGTTAATTGTGCTAAAGCTCACACAGGTACACAGGAACTAAAGCTTAGTTCTTCTGAGAACTTATCTAGTGCTTTTTCACTATACCAGGCTGTCTCCCTAATGGTTCCGCTGAGTTATTATTTAATAATTCTATAGTGAATCAATAAAAGAAATAGCCAAACAAAGAATGTCTCTGTATTACCTCTTGAATTGCTGTTGAGGACATTATATACTAATAATCAGAGTCCTTTATATTAAGAATCCCTGGTATTTTAGTGCCAAGAACAATTCTGGGTCTCCTAAAAACTGCTGTTTCCTCTATCACACAGAACCTTCTAAACTATGGGATTTTATTTCTTGTCTTGACTGTCAGGAAGCACAGAAATTGAATTAGTGCTTAATTACAGTAATAATCTAATTTCTGGTCCAATTATGATCCTTTCCTCCTATACATGATTTCTGATCTTTATTTTCATTTTAACCAATTATGTATATGGATACACAGTTTTGGTTATTATCTGTAGCAAATCCTTTTTAGAAATAGCTATGGTAGAAAATATAGAAAATAAGCAATAACTAGCACTAATCAAATGCTTGCCATAGGCCGGGGCCATTTTTGCACTTTACATGTATTAACTCATTTTATCATCAAAAACATGAACTTTTATATTGCCAGAGAAACCAAATGTTATAATATGGTGTAACGAAATTGTGATTATTCTGAATTATGAAAAAATGTGACATGCACCTTCTCTCTTCCTCTGCTAACGCCCCCCCACCCCCGCAAGCCTCCATCACCTCCCACTTCCATTATCTGAATACTCTGCTAATTAGACTCCCTCCTTCCACCCTTGCCCCTTCAGTCTACTTTTCAATGAGCGGCTAGAATTAATCCTGAGAAAGCAAGAGTCAGATCATGTCATTCTTTGCTCAAAACCTTCAATGACTTTCCATCCTAGAATAAATGTCAAGGTCCTTTCAAGGATCCACAAAGCCCTACAAGATCTGACCCCGTATGTCTCTGACCTTATCCTCTCCCTTACTGTGATCTGTGGCCACACTGTCTTTCCATGCATATTCTGGGAAGCATTTCACCTCAGGGTCTTTGCATTTGCTGTTCTCGTAGCTTGGAATATTCTTTTGAGGATATTCTTATGTCTTGCTCCCCTGTCACCTCCAGGGATCAAATGTCACCTTCTGGAGGAGGACTTCCCTGATCACCTGCATCCCCTCCCTCAATATTTCCTCTGCCTCTTCTTGTTCTATTTTTCTCCTGAGCACATATAACTAACACACTATTCATTTTTACTTATTTATAGTTTGTAATGACTGTATCTCATGATGCAGACTTTCCAAAAGAAGGCATTTTTATCCATCTGTCCTTTGCTATATCCCAATTGACTAGACCAATGTTCGGCATATAGAAGGTGCGCAATAAATATTTTCTGAATTAATAAATCAGTGGGAGAGGAGGAGGCATATTTTGTTACAAATATACCATATTTTGCAAATACACAAAATGTATAAGACTAAATTACTCACTGTAATTGTTAAACTGTCCAAGCTCCTTCCTTCCATCCACATACTAACACTATCAGTTAAACTAAGTTCACATTGATCGGTTGCATAGAATGTGATTATCTCTGCAATTTAGGTATGTGGATTTTTCAGATGTACAGGGCATCTTGTGTGACTGAGCTGAAGTTCCAACACTGCCCCTACGGAGAGTTCCTTTCTCCCTAATACTATCTTCTTCCGAGATCTTTTTCATTTATCAATATGCATGGAAACTTTTGTTTTGCAACTAGGGAAGGTGGGGTAATAGGATTTGGAGGGATGGGAGCTAGAGGCAGAGGAGGGGTAAGAGGAGGGCAATGATAAAGGCAGGGACCAAGCCTATGTGTTCCCGGAAGTGCCAGGCATGTGATAGGCAATCAATAAAGACTGGTTCCTTGAGTGGTTCATGTATCCCCCTAGACTGAGTCTGAATATTTAGGGCTGGAAAGATGAAGACTTGAAGTTAGAAATTTTTTTCTTGGAAGCTTCTTGAGATTCTGAGCAGAAATTCTACCCCCCCTCCCCCCACAACGCCCTCTTTGCCTGGCAGATTTGGAAACTTTAAGAGGTAGATCCCCAGGATGACATTGCCATCTAAGAGTGAGCAGTGCCCAGGGCTCTTGGGCAAGTATGAGGCACCTCACAGTGGCTGTAGCTGACAGACTGCTGTGGGGGCGGGCTCACAGGAGACACTTATGTGGGAACTCCGGGAAATAATGGGGGCCCTTTTTTGAGAGCATGTAATTCCATCAGCATCAATGGGCTGGTGAGGCTAGGTTTGAGTTTCATGTGACACCACAGAATTTAGATTTGAAAGGAGTTTTAAAATCATCTCAACTAGCTAGTCATTCTATTTAGAAGTTTCTTTCATCTTCCTGGAAGAATGGAAACACATGAGTAAGCATAATTTAGTCTCTCCTTTCTCTCATATGTATCTCTTTGAGTTTATTTAGATTGTTGTAAATCCATCCCAACCCCCCACACTTACGAGCATTAAGGATTTCCTTCTCTCAAACTTTCTGGCTGTTTCTGGAGGTGAGAGCTTGCGTTCCTCTCCACTGAGCGTGTGCCTCACTTGAGTGTGTGCCTTGCTGGGTGTGTGCCTCGCTGGGCGTGTGCCTCGCTGTTGACACTCCTGCCAAGTACCTCCTTGCAGTATCAACTGCTAGTCTTAGTACGGGGCAGCTCTCCCTCTCCTTTAGAAGAAAAAAAGCATTCATTTAATTTCTAACCCAATCAAACCGTGAGCTTATGAGCTCATGCTCTGCGGGTCAGAGCGATGGGCTCCGGAGACATGAGCAGAATAGAAATTGCCGACATTAACATGATTCCCTCTTCCCCATCCAGGAATGACTAACGTGGGGTGAGATTATGTTTGTGCTCCAGTAGCTTTTTTCAATTATTTAATCAGCAGGTACAAATCCAAAACACAGGCTTATGGAAATGTTGAGGACTTGTTGGCATTCTCGGGAACCCCAGGGCAGTAACTCAGGGGGTTCAGAGGAGACTCTAAGTGCTGCCCAGGGATGCTGATGCTGACCCCACTGAACTTGCTGACTTTGCGGGGTGGGGTGGAGGGCAGGGGGGAAGGTTTGCATTCGTCGTCAAAGAGCTACACGGATGATAAGATGATAAACTGGCCTTAAAGCCAGTTTCCACAAGAGTCGAAACTTACGCCTACTTTGCTCCTGGTAGAAATAGGCGAACGCTCATTAAGCCTCAGTTTGGGGCACCAAGATGGCAATTGGCTGTAGAGGCAACTAGGAGGAGCGGAGGAGCACTGGGCCAGAGGTGGGGGCTATTCAGGTGCTTGCTAGCTGTGAGGACATGCGTCAATCTCCCAATTCTATGGTCTTCAGCATCTTTTTCTGTGAAACAAAATGGCTGTGCCAGAGGATCTCGAAGATTCCCATGGTCTTGACTCTCTTGGAGGGTGAATATTGGTAAGTGGCACTTAGATACTTGCTGACGCTTGCATCTTTCTCTTTCTCCGGCCTGTCTCTGCTTCCTGTCACGTAAGGCACTCGCATTGGGAAAATGTTTCTTTGAGTTCATTTCCAGGGCAGCTCTTTGTGGTTTTGAGTCCAAGAGACCTGAGAGCCAGGGCTCTGAGGAAGATTAGAGATAGGGAAGCAGATACACTATGTGGTGCACAGGAGGAGAGATGGGTGGTCTGGGGAGAGTAAGGCAGGAGACGTAGAGACATCTAGATTTGGTGGAGTGGGAAAAATGATAGGAAAGAAAAACAATAATCCAACCTTTAATAGGAGGGTGAAATAAGATGGGATGCCAAAATTTTCCCAGGGCCCTGAAGATGGGCCAGTGGAGTAAAGAAAGGAATGACCCCTGAAAGGAACTATTTCATATTGCACCCCTGTGACCAGGTCCTTGGGTAATGAGAAGGCTCCTTTGCCACTTCCCGTAACTGATGGCAGGGGCTTTTGAATCTCTCTCTCTCTCTCTCTCTCTCTCAAGCACGCACTCACACAGAAGGATTAGGTGTGTCCTTGAACACACTGCATGCAGTTTGACACTGGGTACTGTGGGAAAGGTATGCTCACAGAGGAGAAAAAACTGTGAACCATATAGTATTTAATGGTGAAATCTCCCCACCTTTTACTATTGGGTATTAAGAATAAAAAGCAAAGCAATGGTAGAACATCTTGCAGAAATTCAACATCTGTTTGAATAATGAAGAAGGGAATTCATGAGCTAATTAATTAAATTAATAAGGGAATTAAAAACTCATCTATTTGTGAGGATTGGTTCTGTCCTGTGCTGGGGCAGTTGCCCTGTTCTCTATCTAACAGCATATTTTACTGTTTTTTTCTAGAAGATCTCTGTAAATTCATTTTTCTGTGAATAAATCAAATAAGTGCATCTCAAACATTTACAGCTTCTATCTAAGGCCTCATAAGCAAGAGGAAGGCTTGGAAAAGTACTGCCTAAAGGCCATATCATTCTGTGTTGCCACCAGCCAATCTGAAATGCTGAGAAACAAATGTTCTCAATCATTTTGTATAGTTTAGTAGGCTCATTTTCTCACAGCTGTGTGAGATAAAAACAAGTAACTGATTTTTTCCTGAGCAAACCAAATTCCAATTGCAGAGCCTATACCAGAAAAGAATCCACTTAAATGTACATATTCTTGTTTTGTATTCTTTGACATGCACAAATGAAAGACAATACTCCATCATCTCATTTTGCTTTCTCTTCCAGTAACCAAGACAGAAACCTATCAGTGTGTGTGTAAATGCCTTCTATATAAAATTACGACAATGTATTGCTGAGTAGGGTTCTTTAAGTAAGGCAAGAAATACAAAAATGAAAGTTCTTCTAACTACATTAACTTCTCTTCTTGCATAAACATTTCCCACTCTGAGCCTCATCATTGCAGTTTCCTGTATTTCATTTCCTGGATGTCTTGGGGTGGCTATGGCTAAGAATAGAGCGTCTCGAAGCATTGCAGAAATGGTAGTTGAAGGTACAGAATTTAGAAGGTGAGGAGGAAATAAACAAAGGTCAAAGCTGACTCCTTCTATAGATTATACACACCAGGTCAGAGAGATTGGACCTAGGTATCCCAGATGGAAGAAGGCAATGGATGTCCATGCCCAGATCATTCCACTAATACATCTGGAGATCTGAAGCTGGTCTTCACAGAAAGTATACTTAGGGCACCAAACAATAATGGACACCAAAACATCTTTAGGAAGGTAATAAGATGGAGAAAATTATATTTCCAGAATTTTAACATTCTTTGAATTCCCTTGGGGTTGAGGGAGTGAATCTTAAGAGCTGTGCTCAAGTTTACTAACCGCCTTCTAAGGGATGAGTCCATTTAACTGCAGGGATTTTGTTCTGCAAAATGAAAGAGCCCATTTGGGCCAAAGCTAAATTGTTTAGGACAATTGAGAATGTGTGCTGTGTGCCAGCTGTCCTCTTTTTCTGCCTTACTCCATAGAGCATTCATCTTTTCCTCTAAACAATTAATGAACAAATATTTAACAAATATTGGTTTGAAGAATGGCCAAATTATTAGCCTGCAGTCTGGTTGGTCCTGGGAACACCTCAAGATGGGGAGTTTTCTAGATCTATTCTCCTTCCCCACCTCCCACTCAACAGCTTCCTCTGCAGTGGATCTTCGTGGTTCTGCTTGTTCATGACTGCAGACACACATCCCTCTTCTCGGTTTGCTGATCTTGATCCAGTCAGTCTATGACAAGACACATCTGAAGACTCATGAGATGCCACAGCAGGGCCCCCAGGCTCTGTGCTCAAATCTTAGGCTCCACATTCCCTGGCTCCCAGAATGCTCTGGATTGATCCTTAAACACCATATTTCATTTGAACAGAAAGATCAGACAGCATGGTTCCAGCAGAAAATGAAAGACTGGAAATCAGAAAATCTGATTCCTAATTCTGGTTAAGTCATGAACTAGTTAAATGGCTTTAGTCCCCATGTCCAAGTAGTCCTCACCAAATACCATGGGCTCCTCTAGCTCCCCCCCCCCCTTTAGTTGAGTTAGAACCTGCAACTGAGCATTTGCCAATGAAATAGGAATAGAAGTGGCCTCTGTCATTTTCAGGCTGAGGTGGTTAAGAAACAGTGTGTATCCCCATGCTCTCTCTCTCTGCTGTGACCTTGAAGGCCACCTGTTCCATGTGGCATAGCTACAAGTTGGAGAAAGACCACTGAGCTTTATCTAATGGTGACATGAAAAATAAAATTTTATTGTGTTAATTCACTGGTCTGTGGCAGTTTGTCTGTTGCAGCCAACATTAATAAGTAAGACAGACAGCCTTTCTGTGACTCAGCTTTCTTATCCAGCCCCAATATATTGAACCACATTAAAAGAACATGAAATGAAATCTCGGAGTTGAAATCCTTTCAAAATAATAAGTTATTATTACATAAGTAAATTTGTCCTCTCTTGGGTGCAGGAGCCACCCAATACAAATGGCATTTATTAAATGTGAGGTGCACTCATCACTGTGGAAGAGTCCCCAATGCTACAGTGATGGGGATGCAAGGGGGTCTTCTTTCTTTTGAGAACCCCACTGCTCCTGCACAGTGCCTAACTACATGGGACACAACAGATACATGCCAAGTAACCAAATGTGGTCACCAGAGATAAAAACTGGATTTCCTCCTCTGAAGCATGTTAGACTTAACACTAATTGTCTGTGACTGGTCACCAAAAAGCGGATCAACAGGTTCACAATAGTCCTGATGGAGAGTTTCCTAAGCCACCAATGGATGGTGATCTTTCCAAACTCTCCTAAAGCAGTGACTTGGAAATATAACTGTGGGATTTGGGATTAGATACATTTTTAGAGGCCATCTAATTCAGTGAATATATATGGTAAGTTTAATTCTTGCAGTGATGGAGTACTCATTTTCCCAATAGAAATCCCATCTCATTAGTGTAGTTATAAAAATTCCCTTCTTTTATTTAATGTAAATAATTCTGTTGTTCAGGTGTTTGACGTTTGGGACAATGCAGTTAAGTTTATTTTCTTTTCCACGTGACAGTTTTTCGATACTTGAAGACAATTATTAACTCCCCCTTTAGACTTCTATTTTGCATGTTATACCTGCTCAATTTTTTCTATGAGTCTTCATATAATATTTTATTTCCTGAATTTATTTATGCACCACTCTTTCCCAAGAAAAATTGAGGAGGAAAACAAAAGAATGAAGTAAATATACCAATCCAAAGCATTGCTGGATTTGAATATCAAACATGGCTCTAAGTTTGCTGGCAGCCAAGACAAAAAGGAAAATTGGATGTGTTTGCATAGCTCGCAATATCAGAAAGAGAATGCTTTCAAAAAGTTGTTTCTAGACTCTTTGCCATCCTCATCATCTTTCTCTAAAAGCGTTCTAAGGGAGACCAACCCAATGATTGCTGATGACCTAGAGGGGTGGGATAGCGAGGGTAGGAGGGATGCTCGGGAGGGAGGCTCAAGAGGGAGGGGATATAGGGATATATGTATAAATACAGCTGATTCTCTTTGTTGTACAGTGTAAACTGGCACAAAAGTGTAAAGCTATTATACTCCAATGAAGATCGAAAAAAAATAAAAGCATTCTAGCTTACCATTATCTTCCTTAAACTGCCATAAACAAAAATTAACATAACCCTTCAGATATAGTCAGTCTAGGATAGGCTTATGAAAGAATAAACTGGCCTTAAATAAAAAGCTATTTCCTGAATATTTTTTTTTGTGGAGCAAAAATGTGCAAGATATTTTATATGTATTGCAATTCTCAAAACAGCTCTGAAAAGTAGATATAAGTATTGCATTTTACAAATGAGTAAAGGAAGAAATTAAGTAACTTACCTAAGGTCACAATTATTACAGATCCAGGTCTGTCAAGCTTATATCCTTTTCATTAGTCAACAAGTTCTCAACTGAAAGGATTACATCATTTCTAAAGGTGCCTCACTAAATACTCCAAGCGTGTTGAGTCAGAGGGAGAATATGGTTGAATGTTTTGGATCTGACATTTTCTTAAAAACCAACACTGGTAACTGTTTTCATCTTCTTCCGGCATCTTAAGGAATCACAGAAACACATGTGAGTTGGGGGTGGTTTTGTTTTGTACACTTCAGCAGTTACTCATTTTGGGGAAAAACTCAATGCAAACTGGATTTGAATCCATTGGGCTTTGTCAAACACAGGTGCTTATGCACTGATTCAAGTTTGTGTTGTCAGAGTAATGTTCAATGTGGAGGTTTACATCTTTAAAATACATGGAAGAAACACAGCATGGGAATGGGGAAATTTTCTCCCTATTGACTAGAGGCCTCTCAGATCAAGCCTTGTCTCTCTATTCCCAGGGCCTCTGACTTAAACCAAACCCTTATTAGCCCTCATTTTTAATACTTCAATAGTTTCTCAAGCATCTCCTACTGCCAGCCTCTCCCCAAACCTTGCCCATCCTCCACATAGTCACCAGCCTTTTATCCTTAAAAATAGATCTATTATATCACTTTCTTTTTTATAAACAGCTGTCAATTTCCATTGCCAAAAAGATCAAGTTAAAATTCTGTACCATGGCACACATAACTCTTTACTGTTAGGTATTAATTTGTCACTCCATGCCCATTTCCCTTCCTTTCCCCCTAATACCCCATGATCTAGCCATACTGAAATTCCTAGCATTCCCCATCATGGCTTTTCACTATTCCGTGTCTATGTATGAGCTCAGTCTGCCTAGAAATGCCCTTCCCTCCCTCTACACCTGAAAAACTTCTGCCTTTAAGACCAAGCCTAAAAGTTGTCTCTTCTATTAAGCCCTTCCCAACTTTTCCCAGCAAAAATTAGATGCTCCCTCAAGGCTCTGGATTCTCACAGTCTCACCTCTATTAAATCACTTATAATTTGTTTTACATTTTGTTCTCTCCCACCTGACACTTCAGGGCAGTAACTATATATTATTCAATTGTGTATCCTCAAATTCCGGCCCAAAGAAAATCCTCAATAAATGTTTATTGGATGAATGTCCTCATCACAGAGGCTAAATTGTGTGCACAATACCAGGAGCCAATAGCTAGGAACACTAAAACTGAAATTAGTACTATCTCCTGTGAATGGAGTCAGTACACATTAAGCAGTAATGAATGATAGTCACCATTTACAGAAATAACACAACCCCAAAATCTGTATTTGAAGACCACCCAAAATATAGGTATGATGACCCAGATATAACTTCAAAGAGACTTACCTGGATTGTAGCTTTTATAATAATGTTTGATTTTTCTTATAATAAAATTAATATATATTCTTACAATAAAGATTTTAAAAAATATATAGATAGATAAGTAAAAAACGAAAATAAAATCATTCATTATCCAATCATCCAGAGAAATTTATGTTAACGTTTTGGTGTATCTTTTTTCACAAACACAATAATTTGGTGATATTGTTTTGAAACATGCTTTTTCACTTAGCACTATGTTGTGAATATTTTAATGTAATTAAATTTTATTCTAAACCATAACTATGTATCATCCTATCATGTGTGTGTATATATATATATATATAATAATGAATATGTTGAACACCAAGTTTGCTTCCAATTTTTTGCGTTATTAGTAGTGCCAAGAAACATCTTTGTAGCTACTGACACTTTGTACTAAAAGGTCTCCAGAAAGATTGTGTTAATTTCCTAGTATTGAGCCAAGTATAAGAATGTCTGTATCTCTAAACTATGAGCATTTGGATTGGGTTTTAACTAGAAAAGGACAAAGCTAACCAACTACATTGTATTTTTTAATCTAAAAAATAACATGTTTTCAGGATGATAGCACCAGTACAGGAGATGGTCAGAGATCAACTTTAGGGGTGCACCTGGGCTCATGAGCAGGATTACTCTGTTTATACAGCAGGTGCCTTCCTCTAGTAGAGATGGATCCCTCGAGTGCATGATGTCTGATGGCCCTGACTCTCAGGATCACGCAATCACGACCCTTGCCTCTAGGTCTCTGCTCACCTGGCCATATTCAGCCTGCTGGAAAAGCATGACAAAAACCTGAGGCTCAAGGACAGTTCTCACTGTCAATTGTCACTCTGATCCATACATCAGACAACTGTGATAATTGTGTTAATGTGAGTCTATCTCTGGAAACTTTTCACCTCCAGCAAAAATTTTCCAAGACCCAAAATAGAGGTCAGCCCCCAGACTCTATGCCCAACAGTATCATCTGACCAAGTGTTGCTGTTGTTTAAATATGAGTTTCTAAGACCTATCTTTGGAGACTTTGACTGAGGAGGTCTAGGATAGTTCCTAGGAACCATTAGTTTTTAAGACTCCACAGCCGACTCTAGTGTCAGCCAAAAGTTGAGAACCATGGGCCGACTGTGATAGGCCAATGACAGGCCAACCAGGATCCTTATCCTTCAAGGGCTGGCTGAGAGACCAGCTGGGTCTCCAAAAGATTCTAAATGGTGGCCTTGTTTTCCCTCTTTGGCATCCTCAAATGGCGATAGATAAAACCAAGAAAAATAACAATAATTATGTCAAGTTGTTACTGTGCCCTGAGCACTTTCTAGACATTAGCTCATTCTATTCTCACAACATTTTTATGAGTCCTAAGGCTCAGTTTCCCCATCTCTAAAATGGAGATAACAACCTACAGGTCAAATATTTACAAAATATTTCCTTATAAATTTTTTACCCATCAAAATTTCCTGTCCTTTAGGTGGCTCATAACTGTTATGAGCAGTAATATTATTTTAGCCAGAGTTTTCATTGTTATCACAGCTCTAGGCCTAGCCTGTTATGAGAAGCAATATAAAGAGAATGCAGTGGGAAGTGATTCTAACAGACCTCTTTCCAAATGGGCCAGAATTATAAAGCAGCATTGTGGCAACACTGGGGGAAATGTGATGATTAAACCTCTTGTTGGAAAAGAAGAAAATCCCACCTCTTTAGAAGGTTTTCATTTTCTCTGTTTTGCCCCCTCAGTCTTCTGTGGATTCTGAGAAAGCTGCCATTACCATAACTCCCGACTTCTTCTCTAATGGCTGGAGCCATGACACCCTCTCCAAGGGCGTGACTTCGTTGGAGACTCTCCAAATCTGACCAAAGCCAGCTGCACTCTGCTGAGAATGGGAAAAGCCCAGTTAAGCCCCAATGCCCAGCCACAACTCCAACTCCAAGCCAAGATTCTCAGAGCACTAGAGATAAAGACACAAAATTCAGAATAAATCGCTAGATTGTGTCGTGATGAGGAAAGCAGCCCCCAGACCCTTGAAAAGATGAAGAGATCAAAGACGAAAAGAAGTGTTGGACAGCAATTTGCTGATTAGGGAGAAGTAATGCACATCACTTTAGATCCACAGAGCAGATCTATCTTTAATCTGCTTTGTTACTATAACCCACACAGCAATCAAATGGTCTGGAAAACGCCATCTCAGACAATTCCTTCAGCCATCCTATGGACATATGAAGGCAAGGTCTTCCTTAGCATTAAGATGGAACTAGGACCACTTCACACATTCCAGTGGGTATGTCGGGGATCCTGGGAGACTAACCCAGCATATACCCATATACTGAAGCAGCCAGAGCACCCAAAGGCTTGGGGTAGGGGAATCAATCTGTCATCCTATACAACATGCTCATCCCCAGGACCAAATCAGGACTAAATCTCACCTGCCACCTTGAGTCCTTCAGGCTCACCCTTGCCTCAGACCTTACTCCTCAGGGTCTCAGCAGTCTTGGCAGCAGAGGAGGTTCTGAGAATAAGAGATAGGCACCTGGAATGCCCAGCACAAGTTCATGGGGGATGATGCCAAGCTCAAGGCAGAAGCCGTGTCTGCAGGGAGCATAGTCACGCTGCCCTACGGGCGGCTTTCCACTGCCATCCCCCCCTACTGATCCACATCAGTGGATATCAGAAGACTGCCTCTTGTTAGACTCCTGGACCCCTCCTTTCTCCTAACATTAGCCCCAGGAAGCCTGGGAAGGCATGGGGATTAGAGCAGAGTCAGGAGGGAGAAAGGTGAGGAATCAGTGCAGAGCTGCAAAGAGATTTACAAGTAAGCAAAAAAAAAAAAAAAAAAGTCAGTGAAATATCTGCTCACAGTAGGCTGAGATGAGCAGACTGGTGAGCTCCATCAGTGACTAAGGACAGCTGTAAACACAAAACCCAGATACTTTTGAATTTGTGTTCCTGTTTCAAAAAGGAAAACATATATTTGGGCTTATTTTTTCTCTTTCTGGACATAGCATTAACTGTCTTCCTCCACAATAAGCCCCCAAATAGAATGAATGCGTGAGAGGTGGGAGCTTTGAGGACAGCCCAAAACCAAAATTAGAACCAAGTCCTGGGAGGCAGCAGAATTCTAGATTTTTCACAAAATCTGCTCTCCAAATTTGACTTCAAAAGCACTGCTCTTTTGCTAAACGGGCAACAGTTGCCACTGGGAACCTCAACAATATCTCACCCTTGTCAACTTGGGTTCCTTGGCAATGATTCAACCTGGTTTGAAACTGGTATTTGTTGCATTTCCCAACCCCCATTAGCTGCCTTCCCTAGACCTCTTTGAGTTCTCATTTGCCTCTCTCCTCCTTGTCATATTTTTTGGAGGCCATAAGCTTTGACTACAAGGGGAAAAAAAGGCAAGGCACACATTTTTATTTCCCAGCTGTGGATTATGTGTAACACACCATCCTTTGGAAAGACGGGGCTAACCAGCCAAAATGGGTAATTTGTAGGGAACAGCCTGGGCTGCCAGAGATGAGTTAGTTGAGCTCCAGTGTGCTCAGATATTATTTCTGTGCTCAAATCTGGTTCGCTGATGAATTTGTGAATCTCATCTCTCAAGGCAGGTCCTATGTGTCAAATTGTTTTTCTTCTCCTGAGCGGCTACTTCTCAGCAGCCAGCATCCTTTACGTAAAGTGGGCCTCAAATGGATAAAAAAAGCTTCCCCAATCATCTCCTGCCCTTTAGGTAGAACATCAAACCCAGGTAGAAGTGGGTGTGGATGAAATTGTCTAGTTCAGCAAATCCAGGAGACTTGGCAGCCAGGGATGTGCTATAGAAGTTAATCCAGGCCAGTATAAAGATCTGAGTAATGGACAATATGCTGTACAGGCACTTATTATTCATTGACTCAAATTGAATTAAACTGACCCAGAGCCAACTGTTGATACACAGCTGCCTCTGTCCAACAGCCAGTTAGTTCTTCCACTCAAGTGAGAGGTGACACTGAGTGCCAACATTTTACTTCCAGCAAAAATGGGCAAACACTTAGAGCATATCACATTAGATATACAACTGGCACTGTGCTAGGTACTCTTTGTATCTTTATTTCAGCTAATCTTCACAATTGCCGTGTACACTGGTTGTTACCATCCCCTAATAACAGATGAAAAAATTGAAGCCTCAGAGAGGTTTAGGAACCCAGGGAGTTAGGATTTAAATCCTGTCTCTGCGCTTGGAGTCTTGAGTTCTTCCTGTTACCCTGAAGCCCCTCTAGACTTCTACTTGCACATACATTGGGCAGATTTTAGACTATAAAAGTTTGGAATTAGAGGACCGCCTAATGAAATGATCTGTAAATGAGCCAACAGCAAGAACATAAGCATTAACTAAAAGAAGAATATAACATCTTACTCCAACATGTTAGTCAAAATTGTGAAGATAAAATTCTATTTTTTGTTTTAAGCAATTTATGTTATTTAGTAAAATTAGAGTATGGTATGGAAATTATCAATGAAGATTTTAGATACTTTTATTTATAGTTTTCAGTAATTTTAAAAAGACTCAGAAGATGATTTCAAAATTGCCTAGTGAATTTGGAATTGTAAAAAAAAAAAACATTTGGGGGTGATGATGTTAAAATAATACCCTAGCACATAATCTCCAGTGCATATTTGAGGATGAATTAATAATGGTATCTTTTAAAAATAAGTCTGAGAACATTTTAGAACTTAGCCATAAGGAAATGAAGCAGAACACATGCAGATGTGCCCAAGAGTCCAGACTCTATGTCACTTCACAAAAATAATGAAATGGAGTTGATTGTATAAGAAATCCCCAGAGTAGAAATGTCACAAACATATACACAGAAAAGTAAGTGTGGTGCTCTGACAGAGAGGCTAAAGCAAAAATGAAAACTGAGAAACATCAAAGTGAGTTCATTGTCGCTAAAACTGAGGCGGCCTGACATGCCCTGTTAAATGTCTGCAGCTGAGGCTCTGCCCCGTTTGGGGATCAGTTCAGTAGATCAGACACTCATCAGATCATTAGGAAAGGTTTGTACCAAAAATAGACTACTATACATATACTTGGCCAACATGGGCCATGTATAAAAATGATTTAAGAGCTCCAGAAAACAATAATTATTAATACTATTATTAGTAATCATCTTTTTAAAAGAGTATATATACATACAGTATATTTAAATATATTATATTGGCATGCATAAATATTATATATATGTATAAATATATATTATAGGTAGATAGATATAAGATAGTATTGTGTGAGGTGCTTTGATGCTTTAAGAATATTATCTCCAAAAGGGAAACCCCTGCACTATTGGTGGGAGTGTAAATTGATACAGCCACTATGGAAAACAGTATGCAGGTTCCTTAAAAAACTAAAAATAGAGTTACCATATGACCCAGCAATCCTACTACTGGGCATATACCCTGAGAAAACCATAATCCAAAAGGAAACATGTACCATAATGTTCATTGCAGTGCTATTTACAATTGCCAGGACATGGAAGCAACCTAAATGTCCATCAACAGATGAATGGATAAAGAAGATGTGGCATATATAAACATGGAAAATTACTCAGCCATAAAAAAGAATGAAATTGAGTTACTTGTAGAGAGGTGGATGAACATAGAGTCTGTCATACAGAGAGAAGTAAGCCAGAAAGAGAAAAACAAACACCGTATGCTAACTCAAATATGTGCAATCTAAAAAAATGGTACTGATGAACCCAGTGACAGAGCAAGAATAAAGATGCAGATGTAGAGAAAAGACTTGAGGACATGGGGAGGGGTGGGGGGCGAAGGGGAAGCGGGGACGAAATGAGAGAGTGGCATAGACATATATACACTACCAAATGTAAAATAGATGGCTAGTGGGAAGCTGCTGCATAACACAGGGAGAGCAACTCAATGATGGGTGATGACTTAGAGGGGTGGGATAGGGAGGTGGGAAGCAGTCGCAGGAGGGAGGGGATATGGGGATATGTGTATAAATACAGCTGATTCGCTTTGGTGTATAGCAGAAACTGGCACAACAGTATAAAGCAGTTATACTCCAGTAAAGAGCTTAAAAAAATAAAAAGAATATTATCTCTAGTCTTTTACATTTTAAACAGCTAGTGTATAACTTGAAAAGATACATGCACCCCAATGTTCATAGCAGCACTATTTACAATAGCCAAGACATGGGAGCACCAAAGTGTCCATCAATGAATAGATAAAGTGTGGCATATATATTCGATACACACACACACACACACACACACACAATGGAATACTACTCAGCCATAAAAAGTATGAAATAATGCCATTTGCAGCAACATAGGCAGACCTAGAGATTATCATACTAAGTGAGATAAATCAGAAAAAGACAAATACCACATGATATCATTTATATGTAGAATCTAAAATATGACACAAATGTACTTATTTACAAACAGACTCACAGACATAGAAAAGAAACTTATGGTTACCAAAGGAGAAAGGGGGTGGGGGAGGGATAAGAGGAGTTCTGGATTAGCAGATACAAACTACTATATACAGAATAGATAAACCACAGTTTTCTACTGTATAGCACAGAGAACTATTCAGAATCACTCTGCTGTATACCAGAAACTAACACAGCACTGCAAATCACTTATAATTTAATTTAAAAAATAAAATTAAATTAAAAAACAGCTAGTTGAAGAATCTGTTTAAACCAACCTCCTCGAAAGGTAGCACTAATGTTCAGGTCCGTTTCCTCATTCATAGGATAGAATCTCAACCTGTCTCAAAAAGCAAGTATCCATATAAGCCATTATCATAGATTTTAAATGGAAAAAAAATGTAAATGCTAAAATGTATTAGTACTTCTTGCTTTTTTCAGGAGATGTAAAAAACATTACATTTTAAATAACCGTTAATTTAAATATGGTTTTGGTTTTTACTTTTGTAACAATATCTCTTCTCATAGTCTGTGTTAATTTGGTATGCTAAATGCTTGGCAGATGTGTAATCGACATACAAATTGGTCCTCATGTAGCTAGCCAAAATTATTTCTGACAGCCTTCTATACTAAGCAGAACTCTCCAATAGTCTGTTTTTGGAGCCCAAGGCATCATTCAGGAAAATAAATCACATAAATATAGCAATTTACAACAGTCCAACATATTTATTATGGATGTTGCTATTCTTAGCATGTATCATATTAATACTTTTAAGCTATACAGATTTATATTAGAAAGGACTGGAAATATTTAATCAGGATTTTTAATCTTGAGAGTCTTTTAAAACATCATGCAGAAATTTGATGGCAATGAGCTTAAAATGACTATCAGCAATGAGGATTATTATAATATTAACTGAAGTCCCATTCCTTCAGTTTAATGCAGTTCTAAGGGTGAAAAAAATGACCAAAGTCAGACCACAAAAAGAAAAGAAATCGCTGCTCAGTAATATTATTTCACAAGCCAGATAAAGATAGGCTAAAAGACACATTTATCTCCTGCCAGAGTCAGCTTCTTTGCCCTGCTCACATCCTAATCTAAATTTTGCCTCCATATGTGATGGTTCCCATTAAAAGCCAGGCTAGATCACATACACTAGTTGATGGTATAGCTGAGAATAAAATTGGCCCCATAATATGTTTTTGTGCTACTAGTCTCTGGTTGATAAAGTGCAGCAGCCCACAGGAGCTACTGGTCATGCATCACTGTCCTTTATGCTTTTTCTATGTCTTCTTGTTTCTTAAGCAGGAGTGGCAGCTGGTGTTTTTTTTAGCTGGTGTCACAGGTTCAGAACCCTTAGAATCTTGCATCTTCAATGGGCAGTACTCCAGGGACAGTATTGCAAATCAATTAGATATATTTCATATTAGAAATTAAGTTACCTGATTTCCAACATGTCTTCTGTCCTCGAAGAATGTTTCATTTATCATCCTGATTATTTGGCAGAAATGGGACCAACTGGGATTGAAGACTGTTTTCTGACTCTCAAGAATTAATCTGTCTTAGCAACTGAAACTGCTTTATATTCTAGCCTCTGAGCCAAAGGGCCCTGCTTTTCCCTGCTCTATATTATACAGGAGTGTTATGGATTTTTATTGCATTTATGCAAACTCCATACTGTGTGTAAGGTGCATCTAAATAAGTAAATATCTTACTAAAGCAGATATAAGGCTTTAGGGAAGGGTGAGTGGAGATAAAGCTGTAAGAAAAATAATTAAAAGCATATATTAATCTGCCTTTATATTATTGTCATGTCAAAATGTACAGCTTGAAATCCATTACCTTATTCTCCTAAGGGTTGTATTTGGGTGCAAAAGTAGCATTGACCTTGCACTTCACACTCTGTCTCAGAGATTTTATAGACCTGGTACATAATGTAAATTTCTAAATATGTTAAAATGGGAGGAAATTACATAAGTGGTTACAGACTACGACCAAGACTGCATTCAGGCACCAAAAAAAACTGTGTTAAAATTTATCTGTGAGCTGGTTCTTTTGGTCAATATAGGAAATGAATAAATCATTAAGCATTCTATTAATATCTATGGAGGCCTACTACGTAGAAAAGCACTCTATCAGCCACTGAGGAGGGAAACACCAAAGAAGACATGGCCCCTGTTCCTATAATCTAAACAGAGAGATTATAAAACCAACCAATCTTTGAGTCTCCTAAACATGTTCCTTTATTGAAACAGAAGATCATTCACCAGGTGAGTTAAGAAAAACTGACAAACTGAATGTTACACATTTCTTGGTCTTGGTATCAGTTTTCTGTTACCATGTTTATTATCTTAGGAAAATAAACTCAGAAGACCACATTTACAATATATTTTATGTGGCATATAGTTAAGATTTTCTGACTTCCAAAGTCAATCTGGATTCAGTAACAACTGACCAAAAAGGAATCTTTCAGTAATCTAATGATCTTCAGCTTTTCCTCTGACTCAGGCACATAGCGTTTTAACAAGTAAGAGCAGTTCGCTTATTAGTTTCTCAATACCTGAGCTGGATAATGGAGCTGGACCATTCATGAAGCACTAAAATACTCAGATTCAGTTAAAACACTCTCAGCTTACATATTTGAATGTGAGCATCTGGAATAGTCTCCCTAGTTGGCACCCTTGATTCCATTCTTCATGCTGAGGTGGGCCCAGAGCCCTTGTGCTTCAGAATTAGGAATAATTGAGTTTCAGCCCATTTGTTTAGTGATAACCTTAGGATGGGGTGTCAGGAGTACTCAGCCATGCATTATCTTCTGAAGCTATGCAGCCAGTGTTTTCTGGGCACAGAGGTGCTCTTCTATCCATTCATAATATGTATCACCACAGCACAGTCTACAGTTTCTGCATCTCTTGATATTTAGGGGTTGAATCTCTCCTTCAAGATTTTGCTGTTTTATTCTCCTGAGTGCAGGAAAGCGATGTTCCCTGTGCCCATCTCTGAAAGCTGTCATCTTGCTATGGTCTAACCTGACAGGGCATCTCCTCATCAGGGAGGCAAAGGGGGCTTGTCCATATCCAGAGTGTGAAGCACTATGTCCGGTCACGTCCACACTGGGGTTGCTGAAGCAGTGGAGTTCCAGACAGCTTGATATTGGTGTGGAGGGTAGCCCTTGGAGAGCAGGATTCAGGCAACAGTTGGTAGCACAGGTAGCAGGGCCGGTCTCCCAAGGAAGACCCTGGTAGGAGTTGGTAGGGAGGTAGTCCAGTTTTAACAAAAAGAAAATGAGGCAGAACTCGTCTTAAGAACTGGGTGAGCAGGTCAGGAGGGCAGGCAACAACTTGGTAGATATGCAGATACTTTAAGGTTTGCATCAGCATATCAGAATTAGGGTTTATGATCTACTCCAGGACCCATTAAGCTGGTATTGTTGAGGTTGCTGTCCCAATTGGAATGGGTTCAAGAACCATGCAGTACTGGTCTTGTCAAGGGGAGACTTGTCAATGTTACCGTTGAAGGCAGAGGTTATGCTCTCCCACCAGGGGGCACCAGTAGAATCACCAAAAGGGCAGAATCTCAGCTCTGCCTAGGCTTCTCACTGCACTAGGATTTACAGGCCCAAAGGAGAAGAGCTCTAGGGAAGAAAACCTGCCTTACACACTGATAGAAGTCTGGAAGCTGCAGAAGGTTTATAGGAGTAAAATGGCTAAAAAAAAGGAAGGTAATTAGAGATCTAGGCAGAGAAGTCAACTAATGCAAAAAGAGCCCGGCTGGTGCTGCACATACAGACAGGACTGAGGGTGGGCCCAGGGAGGTCAGGTAAGGCAGGACTTCTCAGGCATGTCTGAGAGCAGGCACGTGTCTCATCCATCTTTAATTCCTGCTATAAAGCAAGTATAGGTATCATGGAAGGAAAGAAAGGAGGAACAGAGGGAAGAAGGTCACTGAATAAATGAGTAAATTACTAAAGAAGAAAAGTTGAGATAAAAGTTAACAGAACCTGGCTGGAAATTAGTAATATTAGCTTCCATTCTGACTCTGTTACTAAATGCTGGACTTTGGATAGAAGTTACTCACATCTTGAGACCATAATTACTCCATCTGTGAAATGAATACATTAGACTAGATCATCTTTTTTTAAAAGTTTATTTTAGCAAATATTTTTTGCATGCCTACTAACTGCAAAGCACTGAGTTTTGAAGAGATTGAGATGAGAGTACTAAAACCAGGGAATGCCAGTGTTGTGGTTCTGAAGGATGCCCTTTGTTCTCTGGTGAGTTTTGTAAGCCCTGCTAAGTGTGGGTGCTCCTGGACCACAAGTTGATTAAAGCCAGAAGTGAGAGGCCTGTCCTTCTTTGAGAAACAACAGATAAAAGTCTTGCATTGCATGCGGCCTTTCACAATCAGAAGTATGATTGAGATTTCACAATCATCTCACCCACTCCTCACTCCCCCTGCCCCCCACCATGCATTTATGTTGTGTGGAAAGTATGAGTGAATGAACAACAACTGAGCACCTAGTGTATGCAAGATGAAGAACTGAGTACTTTCACATGCATAATCTCATTTAACTCTCATATCATGCAGCTTAGATATTATTTTCTTCATTTTACAGGTGAAAAACTGAGACAGAGAGGTAAAGTGGATTTGTCAAGGTCACTTTAACTCCAGATAGTTTGAATCCAAGGATAGAACACTTTCTGCTACATTACAGCACATCTTAACATTAGCTTGTTCTGATTAGCATAATGGATGAACATGCTCAAATAGCAGGCTTTTTCTGAAAGCTAATCTTTGACATAAAAGCGTTTGGTAGAAAGTTCTGTTCACATGCATGTTGAGACTGGCATCTTGCAGGTGGGTTCCTAAATTCAAATCGAGTTTTATGGAGGTGGGGAATCAGGACAATTTATCCTTTATAAAATATATATCTATATCTATACCTATATCGATCTAAATATATTTCCCCATTTTGCACTTATATGAATTGATGTATATATATATATAGTATTTGCATATATAACTGATACACATTTAAATGAACCCATATATATTTGATTTTATATCTATATATCTATATCGGTTCATTTGAATGACTATATAAACAATGGACTTCAGTTTAAAGTGGTTTAGTATTTCTAGCTGTGCGTACCTACCCATGTAACTCAGTCATGAGGCATTCCAGGACATCAGTTGGCTGGAAAGGATATGGAGGGAAGCTGCGAATGGTGAGAGTACAGGCTAGGAGAATACAATCACCTTTAGGACAGGTCCCCAAGGAAGGTGGCCAACTTCTCAAGTTATAAAGTCCTAGGGGCGGGGAGAATAAAATCTGGGTGCAAATTGGGAAAGTCTCATTATCTATGGGGTTCAGACCAGAGGTAGATGTAGGGCCACAGGATGGGCAACAGCAATGGCAATCCTAGTAGTCAGGTGGGTGGTAGAAGCTGTGTAGCTCCAAGAGGCCCACCTGGCATAAATAAGAATTCCAGCCTATGTCAGGGTTCAGTCTTTGGGGGACCCACTAAAGGCTAAAAGGAGAAATGGGATCTCAATAAGCCAGTCAGGGTTTCAGGATAGGTTTTTTGTCTCCATGAGCAAACTGGAGAGACAGTAGCAAGCTAAGGTAGAGGCCTGGTCCTATTGCCATGCAAAATATGGAAGGGGTTCAGCACAAGGCTGAAGCTTTATAGGCAATGGGGGGTCCATCCCAGGCACACTGGGCTTAGGGTAACAAGACAGATTCTAGACCCACCACCACGCGTGAGAGTAAGAATGAGTCTTCCAATATGTTCTGACAAGTTTGCTGAGAACTGGCAACGGAGTTGTCCTGAGGGAAGACTATAAATGAAGATTTTCTATACTCTCAGCTGAGTCTGGGTCGGAACGGGACTAAGATATCACAGCATGGTTTAGTTTTATTTGCATCCATTTTATCAATATAACCAAGTGATGTATCCTTTGCATTTTATCTCAGGTATGATGAAGTCCCTAAAGAATTGCATTCATATTTTTTGTCACTATAATACTCAGTATTTATTGGATCATTCTGGGCCTTTATACACTTTCATTAACATTATTGCCATTGTAATGAAAACTCAATAAAATTGTAATGCTGTTCTTGAACTGCTTTGTCAACGTCATTGCAAAACCTAATGACAAAGTAATAATACTGTGACATTATGTCTGTAGAATAATAAACTATGTTTCGATTTTTACCAGAATGTCAATACAAAAAAATTTCAGTCAAAATTTACCCTTGACTTTACAGTATTTCAATAGATTTCTATAAATGTCTGCTAAAGCTTTACAATTTTGTGTCAATGTATGCTCAAAGTTCACGTTCGTATCAACTCAATCATGTAACTAAAATAATCCCTTTTAGCTCTTGAAATGAATTTTATTGTGCCCCACTCATAGCCTCACAACAAAGTGCATCACAGAGGAACATGAGGAAACAAATAAAAGGAATTTTCTAGATATTTTAAAACATTCCTGGTCAAATCCACTTTGAGGAAAACCATGGTGAAAGAATTATTAGTAATGTACATCTCGCTGAAAGAACGTGAATATGTTTGGTAGTGTTCTAAAGCCATTCAATTGCTTCTACAAATGTTAAAATTCCCATCTGCAAACAAATAAATGGTACATACCAGGGAGCGTTACTGTTTGTCTCATCATTAACTGCACATTTCGTCTATGATTAGAGGTATGACTGTGCCTGATTTTTCAATAAATTAACCAGAACCAGAAAAGGCCATGCAGGTGTTTCAGTGTCTGATTGCATCTTCTTATACACAGAGGCTCAAGAAGAAACATTGGACTTATTCAAATGCTTACACCTAACATAATACTTTTACCTCTTTGGTTGGCATAGTTGCTGACAGAATTCAATCTTCTTAGAATAGAAATTTTCTGAAATTTTCTGAAAAAATTTCCTGGCCCTGCCATATGGGAAACATAGACTCTTGGGTTAGTCTAAGAGACAGAGCAACATCAGAGAACCATCCTAACCCCAGTCAGGACCCCAAACCTCAGGAGTCTGCAGCTACTTCTGGAATCACTTCCTCCCTGTATAGGGCACCTTTCTTTCTTCTTTTAAAAAATGGTACAGATTCTGGAGAGCATATTTTTAACCTCTGCCTTGGGGAACAGGACCTTCATTATGGTCTATCAGTTTTTTAATGAATAAATATTCATGCTTCAGAATCTCTTTTCTTCCGTTCTAGTATTCAAAAAACATTTCTCACATATCAGCACAAAATTGGTCACTGGAAATATGAAGATGAATGAGACAAGCTCTCTAATCCTCACGGAGGTGGTCTAAGGTAGGGCTTGAGATTGTGGACTTCTCAGTTTGAATCCTCATTCTATCATTTCCTGGCTGTGTGCTCTTGCAGGAGTGACGTTACCAGCCTGCACTCAGCTTCTCCACGTGTGAACTAGTATAGTACTATTACCCACCCACAGCACTATAAAGTGCTTACACAGTCCTGGCTTAGCACAGTGTATTTACTGCTCACTATGTTAGCTATTAGTATTATGGAGTTCACATTTTCATAGGGAGACATCATATCATATACACTAAATATAGTTCAATAAAGCCCTCTAATGGAGCTCTGAACAAAATGCCATAGAAGCTTGATGAGAAAGAGAATCATGAATTTATTTATTTATTTTTTTATATTTTTTTATTGGCTGTGTTGGGTCTTCGTTGCTGCACACAGGGTTTCTCTAGTTGCAGCGAGTGGGGGCCACTCTTCATTGTGGTGCACAGGCTCCTCATTGTGGTGGTTGCTCTTGTTGTGGAGCACAGGTTCTAGGCACGTGGGCTTCAGTAGTTGCAGCACATGGGCTCAATAGTTGTGGCATACGGGCTTAGTTGCTCTGTGGCATGTGGTATCTTCCTGGGGCAGGGATTGAACCCATGCCCTGTGCATTGGCAGGCAGATTCTTAACCACTGTGCAACCTAGGAAGTCCCATGAATTCATTTATAACCAGTTTTATTTTGAGCGTTTTTTGAAGTGATCATCATGGCTGACAGCAAGTCTCAGGGTCTCACAAGAGGTAACCTCTAAGCTGGGCCTTGAAGATTGAAGTTGCTAAGGGGGAAGAGGTGGACAGGATGTCCAGGGAGCTAGAGCGTGAGCAAAGGCTTGGCGGTGTGTAAGTGGGTGGCATGTGCAGGGACCAGCAAGTGGTGTGGAAGGAACACAGAATAGGCTGCCAGAAGGACAGGTCAGGACCAATCATCACAGCAGCACTAGACAGCAATATGATCAAATCTATGTTTTACAAAAATAACTTGGCTACTTCCTAGAGGATGAAATACATAAAAGAGAGACTGAAAGCAGGGAGCCTGTTATGAAATGATCATGGCGGTGAGAATGGAGAGGTGAGGACAAAGTACAGAGGGACCTGGAGAGAGAATAGAAAGCACTTAGTGACTGACTGGTTATGAGGGGTAAAAGAACGATTCAGGGATGACTTCACATTCCCACATGAAATAAGAAAAAACAGGAAGAGAAGCAAGTTTGGAGAGAGAGAGAGAATGAGTTCAGTGCTATAAATATGAAGTTTGGCGTATCTGCAGGAAGGATACCCAAGTGGGGAGTTGAGAATATAATTCTGGAGTGCAAGATAGACCCATTCACGATGGTAGGGAGAAGGGAAAGCAGAGAAACAGGGAGGAAATGACACACAAAAAATATATCCTTGAATATGTGCACAGCCCAGCAGTTTCTATGGAACAGAACCAGAACTGAACAGATACTTCTCCAAAATAACCCCTCTACACTAGCAGAACTGGTTCGTTCACTATACCTTCATATACCTTGTGCGTTTACTCTGCCCCTTTTCTTTCCTCCATTCAATGTATACTGATTGAGCATCTATTATTATGCCAGGTACTGCCCTAGACTTTGGCGACACAGAAGTGAAAAAGTCAAAACCCTGCCATCAGAGTTTGTTTTAGTGCAGGAGACAATCAATAAGCAAGTAACCAAACAGAGATAAAATGTCAAGTAAATAAATGCAATAAGGAAAAAATAAAGCAGGTAAGAGGTTAGAAAGTTACCGAGATGGGACAGGAAGGGGAACTCTTTGAAACTGAGTGGCTGTCATCAGGGGAGTCATTTCTGATGAAGTGACATTTTAAATGGAGACCTAAAGTAATGGAGAAAGCCATATGAAAATCTGGAGGAACAGTGTTTCAGGCAGAAGGGAGAGCAAGTACCTACCCTGAAGTAGGAACCAGGTTGGTATGACTGAGAAACAACAAGGCAGCCAGGTTGGCTAGAATAGACCAAATAGTCACAGGGTATCTTGCGACACTTCTAGCACTATTGTCTTGTATTGTTAACTAAATACTGATGTTAAGATTTTTCCTGGACGTATATCCCATCTTCCCAACTCCATGTGAGCCTATTGAGGGCAAGGTATATGTTCCAACTTCATACTCCCATGGTACCTAGAACAATGCTTTGCACAGAGCAGGTGTTTTTTCTCCATTCATTTATGTATAATTGAAATTAGTGGTAATCTCTAGGCCTGCCTTGTCCCACTCTCAAACATTTCTGGGCTAGTTCCAAAGGCTGCTAAACATCCGGTAAACCACTGATAAGCTATTTCTAGTACTGCTGTGACAGTAAGAAACTCAGGCTACATCCAGAGCAACACAGAAATCCCAAATACCAAGATTTACCTTTGCTGTTTGCAAACCTGATGGCTTTACTTAGGCTGTAACATTGAAGATGGAAATATAAGGAAATGCTCCAAATACTCAGAGAAGCTGTCGGCTTTGCCACAGTTCTATGCTTAAACATTATAATAATATTATTATTATCTCACAGGGGTGTCATGAGGATTAATGAGACATTTTCAAATCACTTTGAGCTACTCCACTGGGGGTACTAAATAAATGGTATGTGTTCCTCCTGAAGTGCCATTTTTGACATTGATTTGTTGTGATGGGTTCTGCTGTCCAACAGGGTTGGAATTTGCCCACCAACTCATTTCATATAAACAGTAGACTAGCCATCAGAAGGCAGTGGTTTTCAGTTAAAATAAATATGAATTGAAGTGAACTAGTCAGCAATCAGAAGAAAATAGGCTGCTGTTAGAAATCTAGTATTTATTAAGCACTCACAGTGATCAACATAAGAGTTTCGCAGTGTGATACAGTAGAGTGAATACTGGATTTGGAAATGATCCAAGATTTTAGGCCCAACTCTGCCACTAACCAGCTGTGTGAGCTTGAACAAACTGCTAAACTTCTCTGGGCCTCAAATATAAAGTAAGGGGCATCCTAAGAAACTTTTAAGCAGTCTTCCAAACACGGCAAATACAGGAAAGGAATAGAAATAGTCATTTCTAAAGGAGAGACCACAGCAGGGAGAAGCTGTGACCATTCATCACAGGACCATCCTCTGCTCTGCTCTTCCTTGCCATTGATTAATATTAATTTCAGTACTAATTCCTGCAAATGGAGAAGTTAATCACTTTCTAAGTCAGACATAGAAATGCATGAAACATTTGGTCTTTAAAAATAGGGTCTTTGCCTTTCTACTAGCCATCCTTGCAGCAAGCCATCTGTCTTATTCTTAGATTTAAATATATGAATGATTGATTATACTGCTACCCTAATTACCAGCTCAAGTACACTGTTCTCATTTTGTGAGAGAGTATTTAATGTGGTTGTCCACTTTTACCATCTTACAACGTATGTTACTGCCTGCCATGCCTTGCACTGATCTGGAGGTAATGTGGAAGATAAAAGGACCATAAAGAACATGGGTGCTTGTTGTACCCAGAAGAGGCAAAGGTGGAAACACTGTGGTGTAACTGAGTAATGTACTGTACTGGGGGCTCAGTTTCTCCCCACCATTCATTCCAGGAACCCCAGTGATGCTGGGCTTAGAAAAAAGAAATGTTGATGCTCCAGAGCAGATAGAAATATAAAACATCACTTGTTGGGGAATTCAAGTCAACAAATGTATACTGAGTTTCTACTATTTATCAGGCACTTTGGTAGCTGTTAGGAATATAAATCGGATAAGATCTGTCTCTGCCCTAGAGAACCTCACAGTTGAGAGTGATATGGAAAGCAATGACCACAAATCACTCTTACTTCAAGTCAAATTGTCAGATAAGGTATGAAGAGTGAGGGAACTGTCTACACAACAGTTCCTCTTTTGTAAATGATTTGAATAATATCATGGAAAACACATTTTTTAAGCCTAGGGTTGACTCCAAATTGAAGTTGCTACAATGTCTGGAAACAGAAATTGTGTTCAGTGTGCCCACAACAATTTGGAGAAACAGTTTAGGTTGAAAGGGGATAACTGTAAGTTATTATCTCCAGGCTAAAATCAAGCAATAGAGATACTAGTTATGGAATGACTGTTTTCCCAGTTTAACAACTAGAGCGTGGCAAATTCCTTACCGCAAGGCCAGCTGTGGAACATCAGGCAGAGGGTCTAGGTACAGGTCTGGCTCTCGTCCCTCCCACCACGGACTTAAATGAGATGTGAATTTCCTTTTTCATTTTCTTCTTATTTTCGTACCGATAGGAAATCTCACTGTACTGAAAAGATCAGGCTGCCCTCGCCAAACCTAACCAGAAACTTGGTCCTTGATGCTTCCTAATGGCTGAAATCTCAGTTACGAAAGGTAGTGTGAACTATATACTGTAGCGGTGAGGTCCCTGTATGTCTTAATGACCATCTTCTTCAGACTCCAGGTGCGAAACTCATTGGTCCCCATTACTCCGCTGAGTTTCTCAACCAAACAGGAGCTAAATTATCTAGAGCCCTCCTGGCCTGGAGGTCTTTCACCCTCAAGTGGGCTCAGGATGCTGGCACCCAGCTTGCCTCTTGCCCCTTGCCCAGGGCGCCCACCTGGCTTGCCCCTCCCTCCCTCGACAACGCGGGGGCCCAGAGCAAGTCCCCATCCTCCCTCCTACCCTGCCCCTGCCTTAGGCCACCTTGGCTCCGCGGAGCCCGCCTCGCCGGCTGCGGTGCGGCCCAGGGCCAGTCGGGAAGCCCCGCAACTGGGACGCGGCCTCGGGGCGGGGAGGCCGGAGATGGGGCCGCCTGGGCTGAACAAGGGCTCCGTGGGGACCCTGAAGTGCAAAATGTGGGCGCTCGGGTGACCCACAGGAACAAGGAGGGCTGCGGCGGGGCGGGGAAGCGGGGCGGGGGGGAGTGGGACGGCGAGGGGGGCTGGGCCGGGCCGCGGGCGGAGAGCGGGGCGCGCGCCCGCGCGGCGGGCCGGAATCCGGAGGGGACGCGGAGGGGCGGACGCGCGCCCCGCGGGGGCGGGAGGAGGAGGGCTAAGGAGGCGTCTCTTTGGAGAAGCCCGGCAGACCGCGCCAGACCCTGACCGAGCCTCGCGGCTGCGGCGGCGGCGGCGAAGGCGGCAGCCACCAACGGCAGCAGCAGCAACAGGCGGCGGGCTCGGCGGGAAGAGGAGGCGGAGAAGGGGCGGGGAGCGCGAGGAGGAGCGAGCCGGCCCCGCGCCGCCTGCCGCCTCTTCCCCGCCGCATGGACGAGCATCTCAGCCTCCTGCGCTCGCCGCCGCCGCCCTCCGCCCGCCACCGCGCCCACCCTCCGCAGCACCCCGCAAGCGGCGGTGGCGGCGGCGGCGGCGGCGCCCACACGCTGGTGAACCCCGGCTACGCGGAGCCCGCCGCGGGCGCCGAGCTGCCGCCCGACATGACGGTGGTGCCCGGGGACCACCTGCTGGAGCCGGAGGCGGCCGACGGCGGCGGGGACCCGCCTCAGGGCGGCTGCGGTGGCGGCGCTGGCTGCGACCGCTACGAGCCGCTGCCGCCCGCGCTGCCGGCCGCTGGCGAGCAGGACTGCTGCGGGGAGCGCGTGGTCATCAACATCTCGGGGCTGCGCTTCGAGACGCAGCTCAAGACCCTCTGCCAGTTCCCGGAGACTCTGCTGGGCGACCCCAAGCGGCGCATGAGGTACTTTGACCCGCTCCGCAACGAGTACTTCTTCGACCGCAACCGGCCCAGCTTCGACGCCATCCTCTACTACTATCAGTCTGGGGGCCGAATCCGCCGGCCGGTCAATGTGCCCATCGACATCTTCTCCGAGGAGATCCGCTTCTACCAGCTGGGCGAGGAGGCCATGGAGAAGTTCCGCGAGGACGAGGGCTTCCTGCGCGAGGAGGAGCGGCCCCTGCCCCGCCGCGATTTCCAGCGCCAGGTGTGGTTGCTCTTCGAGTACCCGGAGAGCTCCGGGCCGGCCCGGGGCATCGCCATCGTGTCTGTACTCGTCATCCTCATCTCCATCGTCATCTTCTGCCTGGAGACGCTGCCGGAGTTCCGCGACGAGAAGTACTACACAGCCTCACCATCGCAGGAGCTCTTCGGGGTGGCCAGCAACAGCACGTCGGGGGCCCCCGCGGGAGCCTCCAGCTTCTCGGATCCCTTCTTCGTGGTGGAGACCCTGTGCATCATCTGGTTCTCCTTTGAGTTGCTGGTGCGGTTCTTCGCTTGCCCCAGCAAAGCCACCTTCTCGCGAAATATCATGAACCTGATAGACATCGTGGCCATCATCCCTTATTTCATCACTCTGGGCACCGAGCTGGCTGAGCGACAGGGCAATGGACAGCAAGCCATGTCCCTGGCCATCCTGAGGGTCATCCGCCTGGTGAGGGTCTTCCGCATCTTCAAGCTCTCTCGCCACTCCAAGGGGCTGCAGATCCTGGGGCAGACGCTGAAGGCTTCCATGCGGGAGTTGGGGCTGCTCATCTTTTTCCTCTTTATTGGGGTCATCCTTTTCTCCAGCGCGGTCTACTTTGCCGAGGCAGACGACCCTACTTCAGGTTTCAGCAGTATTCCTGATGCCTTCTGGTGGGCTGTGGTAACCATGACAACAGTAGGTTACGGTGACATGCACCCAGTGACCATAGGAGGCAAGATTGTGGGGTCACTCTGTGCCATCGCTGGTGTCTTGACCATTGCTTTGCCAGTCCCTGTGATTGTTTCCAACTTCAATTACTTCTACCACCGGGAGACAGAAGGGGAAGAGCAAGCCCAGTATATGCACGTGGGAAGTTGCCAGCACCTCTCCCCTTCAGCCGAGGAGCTCCGGAAAGCGAGGAGTAACTCGACTTTAAGTAAGTCGGAGTATATGGTGATCGAAGAGGGGGGTATGAACCATAGTGCTTTTCCCCAGACCCCCTTCAAAACAGGCAATTCCACGGCCACCTGCACCACGAACAATAATCCCAACTCCTGTGTCAACATCAAAAAGATATTTACCGATGTTTAGTAAATGAAACAAGTGACAAGCTGTGCTCAGTATTGTGTGGAACGTGCCCCCTTGGTCTGTGTGTGCCCTTGTTTTATACATTTCCAGACCATTCATCAAGGAAAGGACGTGAAGAAGGGGAAAGCACACTTCATTCTCCTTCTCCCTAATGCTTCATACTGAAACAGATGTCTGTTTTGCAAGTGGGCTGCATTCTCTCAGCTCTCCTTTTTTTTTTTTTTTTCTCTCCCTGTCAATATTTCGGACAACAAACTTACTTTAAACTTGATTTTTAGCATACTCTCTGTTAAAAAAAAAAAAAACCTGTACATCCTGGGAGGAAATGAAACTAAAGAACAGGTAGAGAACTGTTTAATCTCAGAGTCGAAAGGCAGTTGTTTCTTTACTAAGTAAAGCAGGCACATACTTAAGGGATGCTTCGGTTTGATGGACTCTTCAACATTACTGACTATTTAGTTCAATCACCAACATTGTGGTTATGTGGATAAAAAGTCTATTTAGAACAATGACTGGTAAACCCCACCATAAATTTATTTTGTTTTCAACTGGAATTTCTATTGGGAGCCCCCCTCCCGGAACTTTAAGGATCTTTACAACTTTGAACTAAGGGAAATGCCAAGCTGTCCTGATCTGACTAATTAGTTTAACTTTTTGAGGCTTGTTAAGCATTTCAAAAGTATTAGACTAACAGATTCCTATGAAATTCTCTATGCGTTCCAGCTAACATCTATCAAAGTCTAGAAACAGATGTTTTCAGTGCTGCTGAGAGAAACAAAATTTCCTGATGCATCTGAGAGATAAGCTTCTGCAGTATCACAAGAAGATTAAAGTGGCAGACACTCCTTCCAGCGGAAGTTACTAATTCGGACCTGACTGATGCAGTTCCCATAGCAACCCACGTTTCCAGGGAAACCCGAAAAAGGTTGTCATGGCATCTCTTGCTCTCTAGCCCCACCCCCAGCCCTTGCCGTTTCCACAGTAACCTTTCCAGATGGTTCCTACTTACACAATTTTACAAGGAAAACCATTGTTTGCATAAACTGCACAAAGTTAAGTTTGAGAATCCGAGGTGATGAAATGAATCACAAAATGCATATTTTTACTACAAAAAATCACTGACGTCATCCTATATTGACCGAATAGAGAAGGCAAACCTCATCATTGGAATGTTAAATATAAACCACGATAAGCCATGATTTGAATGAAATGCCAGTATTTAGGCAGTCATTTTAAAAGATGCTTCTCTGCTGTTTTCTTTCCCCAAGAAGTTTCAAGGCAACAAATGAAGTTAAAAAGCAAATGTTAAAGTGTTCTGCACATAGGCAAATGAAAGAGTCAATCATACCTGAAACCTTACTACAAGGCACCTTCAGACTTCCTCTTTAAAAAACAGTATCCAGCTCCCACAACAACAGTGTCACCATCACAACCCTTGAAAAACTAAATATACTTGAAAAATATAAAGGATGCATGCTTTTAATGAGGGAATTGCAGACAATCAACAAAAAGGAGGGACAGGAAGTAACCAAACCTTGGGGGAATACCTGCACGTTTCAGCCATGTGCCAGGGGTGGCCAGAAGACAGAGAGCATCAGGTGAGTATGGTGTGGGCTGCTGAGAGCACTCTCTTTTTGTACAGGGAACCAAGGGGATGCCATTCGTATGTGCTAACTTGCAAAATCCATAGTTTTATATTCCTTACATGCTAGGTGCCTTTTAAAGATCATTTATAACACCTTTTCCATTTGATGTCCAAGTTGCCAACTGTTCTTTGGTTTCCATTGCTTATTGCAAAAGAGTAGGGGGAAAAGTCATTTCTCTTCAGAATAACCTTCACTCAAACTGAACTGAAAATGATTCCATTCCTTTTACTAACCTCCTTGGCTTCTGAACAACCTGTTTCCCCTGAAACAAGGATAAAAGGCAGATCTACTGTTAGATTATTGGTCTGATTTCATTTGCCTAATTATTTAGTAGTATGCAGTAATACAGCTCTTCAAAACAAAGATGGTTAAAATTGCAGTAAGGCTAACATTTTATTTTAACATAATCATTTTATTGTATATACATTATATAAAGTATCAATTATACATTATCCACATTTGCTTTTTGGTTTGATAGGTATAACTATTTTATCCTAGACTAAGTGAGAGTAACCCTACTTTTAGAGCTCATAAAACATTTTCAGGTAGTCAGAAGTCTACTTACTTTATTATTTGTGAATTTGAGAGTGAAAAAATAATGATTACGACTGTAAGAGAGGGAAGAGGAGGGAAAAGAAAAAAAAAAGAGGCAGGAAATCTGTGTACCTGGTCATAGAGTCATTGTTCTTATACACGGGCTTCTACATAGAACTCCTTTATCTAGTTCCCTTTGCTACTTGTTTGAGCCTTTAACATTGATCCACCTTTTGAACAAACTTTTGGTATTCTTAATAACCAGAAATTCTTTTTATGATCCATTTTAGTGGTGCTATGTTAGACACACTATAGTAATTCCATAAGAATAATTTTTGTATCTGTTCTTAAAAGATGTTAGCATAAAGGTGAACGAAGTGCAGTGACATTTTTATTCACGGTTATTCAGAAGGTGTAGAAACCCTGATTAGTTCTATAAGTACATTATGGTTGTGCCATAATTTTTGAAATTGTATGGTTTTTTAAATAACAGTAATAATACCAAGGAGACTTTTTTAACCCAGAAAAACATGACTTTTGAGTCATAACTTTGAGGCAGTGTTATTGCTTCTGGTCGCCATATTGTAAGCTCATTGAAGGTTATAGGTTCCGTCCAGGTCTTGACAAAGTTTTGGATTCTAGTGCCCAGTACCAAATGTAGCACCCTATTCATATTCAATACATTTGATGAGTGAATGGCTATTATCTCACATTGAAGTCATTTTCAGGCTTTTAATGAAACGATTTAAAGCATAAGTTCTCCAGACCTATTGCCAGGGTTTGAATCCTGACTCTACTGTATGCCCTTGAGCAAATTACTTAATCTCTCTGTGCCTCAGTTTCCTTATTTGTAAAATGAGGATAGTGAATAGTACCTCATAGGGTTGTTGTACTATTCATGTTATTCATTGTTATTAACATTTATTAATATTAAATGTTAATACAGGTGTATTACATCTGAGATTTTGCCAAGAGATTACATTGTTTGCTAAGAGATTACATTATTATTGTGATCATTACTCATGGGCATTATATAATTAATATCAAGCCTTGTGAATGGCATGAAATACATAAATTATCAGTGTCTTCCTAATTACTTTCTATAATAACAGTAATAATTATGATTTGTTAAGAGTCAGTCATGTCCAGGACGCTTCTCAGCTCTGCAAGGTAAGTGGTATTAACCCCATCTTAGGAGGGTAAATAATAGGTGGTTAAGGCTAAGTAGATTCCCTAAGACTTCACAGCTAGCAAGAGATCCAGCATGATTTAAAGCTAGGTCATTGTGGTCCCAGAACCCATGTTCCTTTTATTAGGTGACTTGAAAGAGATTGAGAAAATAAATTTCTTCTACTTTAAGTCTGACTTCAGCCCATGTTACTAATTAATGAATTCATGTAAAGAACATATCTCCGGAAACCTAATTCATTCAGCATACTGAAAATTAACCCTTTTTTAACCGTCAGATATTTTTAACCATAGGGACCAAATATGGTATTTAAATCAGATGAAGAAACTGACTCTTCTAGTGATAAAATATTATTTTCTTACACGATTGATGTATCTGGATTTAATATTATAGTACTCAGTATAATCAGTCTTGGTAGTGATATATGCTAGGACAATGGATTTTTTCAGTTTTAAGATTAATTTCCTATTTTCATGTGTTTTAATCTACAATAGATGATAGTATTGATATTATGCAGACTGCTATTTTTCCATCTTCTCATACTTTTCTCAGGTTACTGAAGAACCATGCCAGAAAGTAGTATAAACATTTAGACTCCCCCTTATTAAGAAGGGGGAAATTACTTAGAACAAAAGCATGGAATGCAGAAGGAGATTGCCATTTCATTGAAGTTTGTGACATTATTGCCTTCCCTAATCACTCCATGAATCTTTAAGAGCATCTGTGCTTTAAAAAAAACATTCGACTATAATTGTGACCCACATAATAGTGGTAGCCCCTTCCCTAAGGTCCTAAAGCATTTAGAAAATGAAAATTGGTAGTGAATTGGACTTAGAGCAGAACGCTGATGAGTCTAAGTTTACACATGTTAGCTTTGTCCAACCACAGACTTCACTGAGCTCAATTGCTTGTCTTGAATGCTGAAAGGTATACATATGTCTGTGTGTACAAGAGATTCATGGGAGGAGGTGTGACTGGATCAGTGCACAATCCATCCAAACACTGGGAAAATGTATATACCTTACATCTGGTGAATCTGGAGATAAAAACAATAACATTGTTATTAATTTCTTATATGGTGTTCCAAGTTGCTATTATAGCAAATTTAAATACCTACCAACTAAGGTGACATAATCACAAATGGCTACACATAAGAGGAGTGTTACATCAGTTATTTCTCAACTTTGAAATAAAATTTCGGGATTGAAATTTTAAATGCACAGTATGAAGAAATTTAAAGTTATGGTTCGTATACATAAAACTTATTGTTTACCTCTTTGGTATATAACATACTCAGGTAATTGCTTTGCTAATCATATATAAATCCAGTATATATGATATATACCAATAGTGTATTCCTTTGAGAACCATAACTATAATTTACTGACTTCTCTATACATTTAAAATTTCAACATTTTCTACAGCAGTTCCAAGTTCCTCCTACCTCTCAGCTGTGAATAGAAGTGATAGCCCCTCCCACTAAGAAATGCACAGAAGCACATGTGCCCGCAAGTCTGAAGACTAATGGAAACACTGTGAGAAAGAGGTGAGGAGCCTAAGAATAGGGAAGAGGATATTTAGGGATTGCATTTTAGGGTGAGGTTTTTTTCTTTCTGTTTTGTATTCGGCCTTTTAAACTAAGGAGGATAAAACTATTGCTTTTATACTACTAATTTCCTACATTTTGTTTAGTAATTTTATATATAAGTGAAATCACATTTTTTTTTACAACCTGTTGAAAGTGGTTGATAATCTTTGAGAGAAGGCAAATCAAAGAAGACAGGAAGAAGGGAAAGCCACACAGAACCTAAACCTTACCACTGTTACTCAGCCTCCAACCTCCTGCCAGAAAATGGCCATTGCCACAGAGTATACACGATAATAGTATTCTTTAAATTATTCAGACAGGTTAGAAAGTTTTCAAATATTTGTCTTTGTTTTCAATGATGCTATGAACTAATTTTGTCTTTGACATTGTAAAGAAAAAACATTTTACACAAAAACATTTTCATGGTTTTCCTCTCTTTTTTTCTTTTGTATTCAATATATTTTTTTTCTTACATTTCAGATTTTGCACCATTAAACCATCAAGTGCATTAAAGAAGAGATCTGGAAAAGAGGCTCCATCATTTTCTTGGGAGCCATTTTATTATTGTTGCAACCTAAATAGTGCAGAATAGGACCTCTTGCCTGAAAAGTAAATCCTGGGATTCTGATTGTTAGTAAGATAGCATTTAAATGAACATAAAATATCCCATCTGAAGAATGTTAGGAATAAATCTGTGCATGCAGGGCTCTGACTTTGCAGATCCAGGGATCATAGCCCCCAGCGTGGCGGTAGAAAAGGGAGAGCAGCTTTTTCTCTTTGGATGAGCCCCCAACCTCACCCTCACCCCTCCCCTGAGAGCACAGAGGCTCTGGGGAGTCTCTCTGGAGGTCCCCAGCAACTCTTCAGAATGAAAGTCAGCATTGCACCTATGTGTTATAAGTCAGTCGGCACTGCTGTTTCACTTGTTTTCCATTAACTGTATTTTAAACTCCTTTTCTTTAAGAATCCAGAGGTTCTTATTTTTTTACATTTAAACATGTTCCTTAAATTGAAACATTTAATTTAATTTGGAAGAGAAGCCAGTGGGGTTAATTCATTATATACACACACACACACTTCACCTCTTCACGAGTTGTTCCCTGTCCTAAGATGTATTTACTTTTTGTCTATAGATCTAAACGTTCTAATCCTTTTTCTGAAAATTGGTGAATTTCCAAAAATATTTGCTTTCATTCATATATGGAGCATAAACACTTACCAATCATTTTTATTTTTTAAAGCCTTGCTTAAAAGGCAGATGTATTGCCTAGTATTCTCAATGTATCTATTAATGTAGCAAAAGATTCAAAAAGTAGTAAATATATTCAGCCTATCACTGAGTTTTGTCATTTCGCCTCCTAAATGTCTAAAAAGAATCTACTTTTCTAGATCGCTGCCACCACCACTTTAGTCCACACTCCTATCATCTCTATCCTGAATAAGTGTGAAGGTCTCTTAAGTGGCCTTCCCACATTTCCTGTGGCCAGTCTGATCCTTTCTCCACCTGGTAGCCAGAATGATCTTCTTGAGACTCAGTCTGATTATATCACCTGCCTCTGCTTAAGATTCTTTCAATGGCTTTTCCTTGCTCTTCGGGTCTCTTAGGATAGAGACCCAAAGGCTTAACATAGCCTTCATGGCCCCACACAATCTGGCTCAGCCCTCATATCTAGCCTTACCCTATATCTGTGCTCCTCCCCTCATTCTGTTCCAGCGCTGATCTTCTTCCAGTTACAGAATAAGCTCCCTTTTTACCTTAAGAATAGGAGATCTTTGCAAATGTTCCCACTGCTAACCCCTTCCTCCCCTCTTCACCCATTCACTTCTATTTTTACTTCAATACTTCCTCCAAGATATCTTTCATGACTCTGGTTTTATCAGTTCCTCTATTATGGTATATTTCATCAAATTTAAGGTGCTTTTGATTATTAGAACCACCATTATTTTATATGCCTTTAAAAACTGCCAATTATACAGGAAAGTACCAGTGATTTTAAGGTACATCCTAATTTCATAGATGCTCAAATCTTAAAAACTGTACTTAAAATGAGTTGAATATAGTATATCTTGACATAGCTGTTATTTTATATCAATTTGTGTTGTACAATTAATGTCTGTTTCCTCTATGAGAGTGGGACTGTATCTCTCTTTGTTCACCATTGAATCCCTTCCCATTCTCTCCTGAATCTGTTCAGGCTTTCACCCCTACACTTCACCAGAAGTGTACTTTTCAGGGTCGGTGGTGACCTCCTAGAGCTATACCCAGTGGCCATTCCTCAGTACTCATTTCATTTGACCTATCAGAAGCATTTAGCACTGTAGGATACATTCCCAGTTCTGGGAAGACGTTTTTCATTTAAATTCCAGGATACCATGCTCTGGGTTTTCTTCTCACCTCTCTGGCCTCTCCTTCTCAATCTCTTTTGCTAGTTCTTCCTCACCTCTCCTGGGTCTTCATGTTGGAGGACCCCATGTGCCACGGCTTAGTCCTCAGACCTCTTTTCTTTCTACGTTTAGTCTTATTCTCATAGCTTTAGACAATCTATACGTAAATTTATATCTCCCACTGAGACCTCTCTCCCGAACTCCAGATTGAATTCCCGTCTGCTTGACATCTGCACTTGCATAGCTAATGGATCTCTCAAACTTAATATGTCCCAAACTGAGCTCCCTTCTCCTCCCCCACCCCCCACCCCCACCATGCCTCTTCCCTTCTTCCCCATCTCAGTTACTGGCAACTTCAATTGTCCAATTGCTCAAGCTTAAATCCTTCGAATTGCCTTTCTCTCTTTCTCTTACACCCTATATCCAATCTGTTAGCAAATCCTGTTGGCTCCACTTTTGAAATGTTTTCAGAGTCTTACCACTTCTGCTACCATCCAAGCCATTGTTATCTCTCATCTAGATATTTACAGATGATTTTTTACCCTCCTGACTAATCCCCTACCTTCTATCCTTTCCCCTGCCTGAGTCCGTTCTCAACATAGCAGCCAGGGTGATTCTTTTAAAACACTTGTCAGGTCATGTTACTTCTTTGTGGCAAAGCCCCCTTTTGGTTCCCCATTTCACACGGAGTACAAACTAAAGAGCTTACAGTGGCCTGCAAGGCCCTGCCTAATCCAGCCCCCCTTACACTTCTGACCTCATTTCTGATTCCTCTCCAGGTTCATCCTTAACTGCTGCTGCACTGGCCTCCTTGCTCTTCCTCATGTACAGCAGGCATGCTCTAGTCAGGTCTCTGTACTTCTTGCTCCCCTGCCTGGAAGGCTCTAGCATCTGCTATCTGCATGGCTCGTTCCTTTACCTCCTCAGGTGTCACTGACTCAGTGAAGCCTTTCATGGCTGCTCTATTTAAAACTGCAGCCCCCACAGCACCCCCTGTATCCTTTCTCTGATTGATTTTCTCCTTCAAAATAGTAGATATTTTACTCTTTGTTTATTGTTGTCTTCCCTTCCCTTCCATGAGAACAAGGATTTTTGTCTGTTCGTTGGTACTGTATCCTCCAAGACCTAGAATATGACATGGAATAAAGTTGGTGCTTAATGAGTATTTATTTGAGGGAGGGATGAGAAGAAGAAAATAGCATTCAAGCTGAGCATTTTTAAACGACAAACAAAATGTTCATGTTGTGTATCTTTGCTTCATTTTATCACTGTGAGGCTTGTACTCCTCACCATGCTCTTTTGGATAAAATTCCTTATAATTGGTTCACTGGAGAAGGCTTCCATTTGGCAAACATACTCCAGCAGGGGCCTGTTAAATATAACATTATATGCAGTATCCCTGCTAATCACAAGAGTATCTGGAAGCCAGAATGCCCCCAAAGAGACTGTGTTTCCTACCTAATAGCTTATAATAGAATGCTGTTTGTAAATGATACTCAGTATGTACTTGTTGACTGATTAACCCAAGTAATAGAGACAGTAAAAATCAGAACAAGCAAGTAATAGAGCCAAGGAACTTACCTATCTAGCAGACTTTCTAAGAAACTTTCCTGTAAGTTCAGTCTTGGTTTCAGTTAATAGTGAATCCTTAAACACCTATGGGGTCTTCAGGACTATGGAAGCTGATTGAGTGAATTATTAGAGATCTCATCAATGAATCATGTTAAAGAATTATATTACTGTACATAAGGCCTTACTGGATAAAAGTATTTATTTTACAAAATAACCTAATTTTTCACGTAGTTGTCAAGTTACATGGTAGGATCACAAAAATCGGCTATTTTTTCATATATGAAAGATGGTGAGGGCGTTGAATCCATGAGAAAGAAGAGTGGATTCTTAGAGTGACTGTTATAATGGCAAAACTTAAGCTGCTTCTAAATAAAATAAAGACAGAAGGTGAGAGGCAGTCCAGTAGCATATGTTGGTATTGGGAGATTCCTAGCAGCCTTGAAAAACCAAAGTGTAATATGGAATTACCGAAACGAATTAAAACATTGATGTAAATGAGCACTGCAGATATTGCATGATTTTAGGCGATATTGTAACAAATGCACTTTCTTCTGCAGTAGGAAATGGGGATTCTCCTGATACTAATAGAGAGGAACTTTCCCAACACCCCTTCTGAATTTTCTCCTTTCTCTGGATTTCTCAGGCAGACCAGACCAGAGATTCACCTGGGTGTTGCCTCTGTGCATTCGATGGCACAGTTTCCTTACCAGATATGTCACCAAATTAATCAGTTAATGCATGTTTATATGCTTGAGATTACATACGTAGACCAGTAGAATTTAGAAACTGTTTTACCTTCTATCACTTTGTACAGTTAAGGCCACATAGGACTGAGATCATTTCTCACTTCTGAGGACACGTTGTTAGGACTTTTTAAGGAAATGGCACAGACTAGAGAATTGAAGTTAATACTTTTTTTTTAACCTGTTTGTTTTTTTTTTCTGGTTTTGGGTGAGGAATTGTAACTTTGTTTATTTTATCATTTAACCCAATATGGGTTTTTTTGGATGTTTTGTTATAACCTGGTATAGCCAAGGTATTAGATATTTAAGAGGCAGCTTCACATACCATTACATTTTATATTGACCTCAGGTAAGACTACAGGACAAAACAAAATACCTGGTGTATCTGAGGAAGAGCAATGTGTATTTGAGGAATTCTCTAATCTATTACTTGTATAAGAAACTGTAATTAAAATCAGTTAAACAAGAGTGACTATATGTGAGGTTTCAAAATGTAGCGACTAAAATCCATAGACAGGAATAATTTCTCCAAGTAAGAACTGTGGTTGAATTGCTTTATACATAGATTCTGTGAACTTTTTACCTGAAAACATTTGACCTCATTTTGAAAGGTCCATTTACATTACTGTGTCGCTATGTGAATTGGGGAGATTGAGTTTTAGTAGACCTAAATACTGCTTTAAGTAGTATTGTTTACACCTCACAGCTCATTTTCTCATGACTCTCAGGTTTTTGACAAAGCTCACATCTTGGCACATTACCAAGTTTAATTACTGAGTGAGTTTAAACTTTTTTCTGCTTGCCAAGAGTCCATAATTACCAAGAGGCCAATCAGAGAATTATACATAATTTAGCAAGAACTCTTTCTAGTCCTTAGGGCTGATTCATGACCATTTAGTTGGTAGAATTTGGAGAAGTTGCTGACGTGCAGCCAACTCCAAGTTATTTAGTAGATGTCAAAGTATAAACACGTGAAAACAAAGTTCCCAGAAAACTGCATGTTACAGACTGATTGCAACTTTTTCCTCATCGAACACAAGTTAGTGAGGCCAGCAGGTAAATTAGGTATCTGTACCTCTTTCATTTAGGCCTGGGTAGAGTCATTAATTACTGTTTCATAGACTTGATAGCTATTGAAATTTGACTATTCTTATCCTTTTTTTTTTTTTTGCTTTATATGTTAGGACATTTATTTGTTCAAATATTAATATCTTCAATTATGTCACCACTATTATACTTTCTTTCTCTCTTTTGTAATTTTGATACTTAAGTCAATGTCCATTTTTCTAAGCCTTTAAACCCATTTCTTAGTCACTATCTGAACAATAACATTACCATCTAAATATCACTTTTATTTTTTGTTTATTTGTTGTTTTGTTTCTGTTGAAATGCAACTCCCTCTATACCTACAGTCTATTAGGATGCCAAGCTGTACCAGACTCAATAATCCCAAGAGCCTTGAGGCAGGTATTGACACATGAAGTTAAAGAAAGCTCCAGCCCCGTATATAGAAAGGGTGTATCAAGAAAAGAATAGCTTAATATAACCAAAGCTGCAGTAGCATTGAGCAGAAGCTAGGCACTGAGGAAATAAAAAGGTTATCATATCATTCATGTTACTTGCAATTTCTTATAATTAGTTGTCATTAATAGCTATTAGACCATTGTAATGAACATTATGAAAGTTTGAAAATTGCATAGTGTACTATGATGCAAAAATGTACTCTTGCTTTTTGAGAAAAGACCAGTGTTAAGAAGAAGTTACTTCTTTCATGAAGGATAAGCAAGTATAATCCCGGCCAAAAAGGAAGACTTTTCACTAGATACTTTCCCAGCATAGTGAACATACAACATGTAGTTTAGTGAGTGAATGATTCTTCCATGAAAAGCACACTCAAATTTCAGATTGCCATCATTAGGCATTTACCACTGGTTTTGAGACACCTGCTAAGGCCAGGAGTATATATGGGAAACAGTCTTCTCTATGTGTTATGATGGATCGTATTCACATATTGAAACCTGAAGCTGGTGTAGGATTTTCTGTTTTCATCTGTATAAGTACTTTCACAGTTAGTAAATCTCTAGAGTGCATAAACCTAATTCTTGTATATCCATTTATTCATTCAACACATGTTTACTGAGTACCTCCTATGTGTAGACACTGTACAAAGTAATACGGATTTATTCATTCACTGAGCGTATAAAGTGTCTATTTTGTGCCAGACACCATTCTATGTTCTGAACGTTGCAGTGAACAAAACAGTTGTGCTGCCTTGTGCTGTTTTTAAGAAATACTTTATTGTCCTCGTTTCCAAATATGTATACATATAGTAGTTGTGGAGAGGAAAGCAACAAACTTGAATTTTTATTTCTTGGTTCTCCACAGACCCAGGTTACGTGGTTATTGTTGTCTTAATTTTTTATTTCTTGAAGTGGTATATAACTATACAAAGTTCATATTTTAAAAGACCAATAGATTTGAAAGTTACTTGTAGTGACAGGATAAACTGTCATTACAGATTACCTGAAGTTCTCAGTACTACATATGTAGTACTTAGAACATAGTTGTTAAAATACTCATTTTGAGATTGTTGCTCTCTCTCTCCTTTTTTTTCCCTCTCCATAACACTTATCTGAGCATGGGATTTATATTCACTTCAAAGGAGTTCTCAACCTAGATTACCACAGTGGGATGTACAGCCAGGAAAGTGTTTCTTGAAAACCCTTGAAAATTCGTTGAGAAAATTGATACATGTATTTTTCTAAAAATCAGTAGGCACTCAGTACTTTTCACACGGTTCTAAAGATTAAGATACATGTTCCTATTCAGAAGACAATCACGTTGGTTTAGACTACACTTGGAGGTCATTATTAATAAGGGGAAAAAAGTTCAAAATTCCAGCATATTCTGAAACTTTTTCTGACTTATAAATTAAAAGCACTCAACATGTGGTTAATACATTTAAAAAATTAAATTGCTTAAACTTCTCAAGATAACAGTAAAAAAAGAAAATTTTGAAAAGTATAATAAATAGAATATTTTATATTGACCTAAAATCTACAATTTTTTTAAAACTAAACATACAGTAAATTATTTTGTTTACTTTGTCCAACAGATACCTGAAGAGCCCCACATAAAGAGCTATAGAGCTGCACTGACCAGCAGGATGCTCTTTTTAAATTGCCTAGATCAAGAATACGGTATTGGTTATATTGCTGATGGGCGGTGATCTGTCTGCCAGCACATATTTTTCTTTCAGTTGACATTAAATAATATCTCTAACAAATACTTCATATACTAGAAACAGCTCTGAAACTGGAGGATTCTTTTCAAATTGTGTGCACTATAAAAGATATTGACCAAGAGATAGAAGAACATTAAAAATATTAAAGTATCATTTCAACCTTTTGACATTTTGTTGATATTTAATCATCCGAAAACTAATCAGTACTGCTAATAAAGAAAACCTAAATGTTTGTTTCCAACAAGCCAACTTATTATACTATTTTCTTCTTTTGGTTAATTATCAAACTGTATTTAATCATGATGTATATTAATGTTATCTTCTATGTTCTGGGTTATGTGCAACTTTATTTGTGAAAGTGTGTTTTGTACCAAAGGCTCTCATACATAAATTAGCCCATTTATACATAAATAAGTGAAATCCACACTGTGCCCAGATGAATGGTATTAAAGACAGACTTGCCTAAAAGAAATGTGCCTTGCTTGATTAAACATTCTTTTATTTTTTGATTCAAAATGATAGATTTGCAAATTAGTCTTGTAGGTAGGTTTTAGCTGAGCTTAACTTTAAAAAATGTATTAGTATTTATTATATATTTAAGTTGTCTATCTTAACTAAAATTTTAACATTTACTTACACTTTTCAGCAGTTCATATACAATATACTCATTGAATTTAGTCTTCATGTGATGTTTGGTATGGAGAGATAAAGCACATTCATAAAGATATATACAATATTTCATCTAATGTTTTTAGAATTTCCTTAAAAATTATATCTGTGAAAGTTTTCTTGATTCATTTTCTATTTTTATATTCTTTTAGAAATGGAACTTTTTTCAGTTAAAAAGAAAAGCAAAGTTTTATTTGGAAAAGAGATTTAGGAGGTCATGAAAATGGTTTCTCCTTTGGGGACATTTCACTTCTGTGCCATTATTAATGTATTTACTGTGACATTTCAGCAGAATGGTAGCTATTTGCATATTATTTAATAAGCCTTATGGAAAGTCAAACTGTGAACATTTAATATAAAGAAGACTTTTCTTTTCCATATTTCATTTTCAAAATATACCTGAACAAATGCATAAAACTCCAATCTCCTGTTATTTAAATGCGTAACAATGCTAAGATATAATAACAGCACTTTTAGAAGTTCAATTACTATCAAAATATTGTGATAGGAAAGCCAAAATTATAATACTTTTTGATGTCCCATAGAAGGAAATGCAGGTGATGAATTTCACTGTTAACATACAAGAGTCAGTAACTGAAACAATCTTACACCTACTAGCAGCAAAACAGACAGATAGGAGATACAATCCAGGTAACTTTCTTTGAGGCAACATCTACAATGGATTTTGCACAATCTGCTGGTAATTTCTCTGGTCAAAACTCTGAGACCAGATCACTCTAGGAAAAAATGAAGTTAAAAAAAAAGACAACTGTCTCAGATTTGAGGTATGTGAACCTCCAATATGGATAATTTGTGATTAAAGTGAAAATATAGCCACCACAGTGTTTTTGTTCTGTGTTAGCCTGTTAGTAGAGACACTGGCCCAGAGAATAGTCCATTTCCGGCTACCTTAATACTCATAACTGATGATCACAGCCTGGTCACATCAGCTATTGGGATGATTGAAACAAACCAATCAGCTGTCCTAATAGGAGGTCTTAGACATGCAGATGTTTTAGTAAGGATCAGTAGGTGTTACCAAAATAGACACAGGAGCTACCTTTATAAAATACCAATGACACAACCTTAAGCATTATACTATGTTTAATATCATATCTTCATTTTTATTATAGGCTACAGTATCAAATAAAGACAAAATCTGAGCTTTTGCGATAAAAGAACAGAATAGTACCAGATGAAGAAACTGTCATATCAAATATGGTTCACAAATGGGTAGTAAAAATAGTATTACTCTAGATATCAGGGGATCAGAATTCTGACACGCTTTCTGCCTATGGGACCCTAGACAAGTCGCTTACCATTGCTAGGCTTCAGTTTCCTAATTGCAAAATGGATGTTCTGGGTTAATCTCCAAAGCCCTTTCCAGCTACCCAATTCTCATTATATGCATTTGAAAAAGCTTTGAAGCATACCTAAGTACTCAGATTTTCTTACGTATTTCTGAAGGAATGAATAAATTGAAATAAGATTTGTGTTGAAAGTGTCATAAAGTATCATTCTTCAAATTGCTTGTGAGAGGGAATATGGGATTTTTTCTCCTCTAAGAATTGTCACTGATCCATAAATGGGATCACAAGAAGTGGAAAAATCACTCTGTGGAATGGAAGCAGATTAATGAAATACCTGGAAAGGAGGGCAAGTTATTTTTTTTATTTAATTTGATGTTAAGGTGATTTGAAATCATATATGAAATGTTAAAACTATAGCAGAGCTTTACCATACTCAACCTTATAATCCTGGGAGTAGGAGAAGGGGAAAAAGGTTGGAGGGATAGGAGTGCTTGCCTTATGATCTCTTGATTATTTCCACAAAAGCAGCAGTTTGGTAGAGCAGGTGTCTCTGTGCTCTCACACTGGCTCTACCAATAACTCTCATGTGCCCTAGGCAAGTCCCTTTAACCTGACTAAGCCCCAATTTCTTTTAGTAATCTGTATGTTTCTTTACATCTTTGAAAATTCCATGTTGTTTCAGCTGGAAATATACATGTCCATGTTGCTTCCCTCCAGTCACTTAGATGCCACATCTCTACTCATGTGATTGAATAGACTGCACATCCAAATATTCATGTTTCCAGTATTGCTAATTGATTTCAGTAACACATAAAACATACAAATGTTTTTATTTTGGCCACAGCTTAATTATTATGATTTGTCATTTAATCTTTCAATGTTGTTAGTAATCTAAATGAAATATCTGTTCAAGTGAACCTTTTAAAAAATGTTTGTAGTTGAATAAACACTTAGCAAATCAAAATTAAATATATAGTGCTTCCCAGTGAACTGTAGCTGATTGTAAGGTGCATTTTTGTCACATTTAAAAGTTAATACCCTTTTGGTCCCAGAAACAATGGCTATAACTTAAAATAATATTCACAGAATTTTGTAAATGTTTGTGACTACAAAAGAGGCTTGATAGAGCCATATTGTAATTAATTTTGCTCAGGAGTGAGAAACAAAATTCAGGGATAACCCAAAGGCTTCTGTTTAGCTTTAGTGGACACTTGGGAAAATGAAAGTTTATAGGTTTTGCACATCATAGGTAAGAGATAATTATACCCATTGTAGAAGAAGAGTGTATTCTGATTGCTGGCTTATGGTAGAAAGAGATTAGAATAGAAAGATGCCAAAATATGGACACTAGGGAAATTGTTAAAATGATAGTCCATTTGAATAATACAGAAATATTTTGTCATACTGAGATTATCTGTCCAGAAGTATAGTCTTATATCCTTCCATTCAGAAAAGGGGGCAGTTTTTAAAGGCCTCTATCATAATAGGAAATGTATGTTTTGACTGGTGGAGCAACTCATTAAAACATTTAATCTGATCATTTTGGTTGTGTGAATCTGAATTTTCACTTTAGGTGTAACTGAGTCTCTTATGTATTAGTGTTAGTGATCTTTGTAAGAAGTAATTTAACCATTTTTTTTAAAAAGTTGATGGAATTTCCTAAGTGGTGATTCTAGCGTATTGTGTTAATAGCGTATCTTACAACAATTTGTGAATTGACCATATGAAAACAAACCATAGTAGTATCTCTTCTCGTAAATTGTTTCCATAGTGTGATCTCTTAATACTGGGTTTGGGGTGGGGAGGTTAAGTATTTAGTTTACGTAAAACTAACTGTCAAACTGTTTTTCCTAAATGCCATAAAATTGTATGATTATAAACCAAATAGGAATATCCTATTAAGGGCACTGTATAGACCATCTTTGAAGCTACCCCATAAAATGATACAATTTCTGTTAAAAAGTTACTACACATACAAGGGAAAGCAAACAGTGTATGTAGTATTTCTATATAATATGCTAAATATTTTAGAATCCATTTTTGAAATCTTATGCAGATAGAAAGTAATTATGCAGATATCAGAATAACAAATACAACTACAGCACTTCAGTATTTTTACAGAGATGTCTCACATTTGTTTATTATCTCATACTTTGCAAAGATCATTCACGTATCTTATTTAATCTTTAAAATATCCTTATGAAGTAATAATACTATCTGAAGTTTAGAGACTAAACAATCAAGATTTAAAAATATCATGACTTGTCCGAGATCATATGGCCAGCAAGTGACTTTAAATCTCATGTTCTTTACACTTTTCATTCTCTGTCAAGTTTTTTTTTTTCTACCACTGCCATGATTTTTAAAACTTTGACTAAAATTTCATTCTAAATGAAACATTGGGAAATTTCAGGTCTTAGCTACAAGGCATGGTTGCTGTTATTGCCAGATCTCTTTAGACATTTCCAAAATATAGTCCTTCCTCAGGGTGATAGCCAAACATTTTCCACCTAAAACATATTAAGTCCCCACACTCTGACTACAGACATTAAATCCGTATGATGTCAAAACGCTAGACTGAAAGATTATCTTCTCCCCTGATCTCCTTTCTAATTTCCTTTTTTAAAAGTCCATCATAATAACTGATTTCTAAACAGTTGAAAGAAGCAATAATCAACACAAGAAACTTCACATATTCTGATTCAGAGAAAACATAATGTGAGGACCACCATATTAGCCATTTTTCAGCCTATCGTTTTTCATCATATGTATTCTGTGATTAGGAGAGGACAAAGAGTGGGGAGTGGGTAGAAAAACTGCCTTTATTTTAAGAAAACTCATTATTATTTTCCATAACTACTCAAAAAGAATTGGTATCAAGTATTAGATAACAGGATTATTAACATTTAGCCATAGTTCAAATATATGGTAAAGTTGATGCACATATTTAAAAATCCACTTAAGTAATTTCCCGGATAAAACTAAAATCTGATGACTGCTCAGTTCGAATATGGAGAACATTCATGTGTTAATCCAGGACATAATACTACATTTTAATTCTTCTTTCAGACAACAGAGAGACACTGTAATTGCTTTCCCTTGTAAATCAACAGTCTGTGATACATTCTGTACTTTTACTAACTAGCAATGCAGTGTTACTGTGATAATTAAATGGAACATAAGCTATAGTATATCAGAATTTAAAATTTTGTAACCTTAAATTTAGTTCTCCTCATCAAACAGATCAAACACATATTCTTTTGTATGGAATGAAATAATAATCATTCTTAAACAATGACATAAATAATGGAATTCTGAATAAAGTGTAAAATCAAACCATATTTTATATTTTTCTATATTTGTCTTCCTTTGACATTGAATTATGTTAATTTATCACACATTAATGTAAAGTTAAAATAAGCTCTTATGCCATGTCCTGTAATGTTCTTGACATAATAATTTGGGGCCTTCTATTAAGTAAATAACAGTAAATATCTGTGAGTTGCTTATGTGATATTTTCATCTGATTCCTTTTATAAATATGTCATTGGATTTAAAGTGTTTTCATTGTCAATGTTATGTGCAAAATTCAATAAAATACCACAAAAAAAATCCTGTTACTCATATTAATAATAAGCGCCACATCCTTCTTCCTCCCTTTCTTCCCTTCCTTGCTTCCTTCCTTCCTTCCTCCCTCCCTTTCTCTTTTCTTTGTTTGTTTTTTTTGTTTTTGCAAAAGAGGAAACACCCAAGCTGAGCTATTGTCAACAGCTCAAGTGTCAGCTACCTTTGGACAGCCCTGCAGCCTGGCTTGTGTCCTCTAACATGACTATAGTGAAACTTCTGTGCATTACACTTAGCAAGTGTCTCGGATACTCACATTGCCTAGGTTTCTTTTATTGCTCCCAACTGTACACTATTGATGGCCCAGAAAAGTCTCAAGGAAGAAAAAAAATGTTATGTAATAAGTCTGTGCCTTCATGCGTTCCATCAGTTATATGAGGAAATGGTGAGAAAGCAAATGTACCTCATTCCATCCAAAAACATGTATTGAGCGTCAGCTGTGTGCACTGCCCTGTTCAAAGCACTGTGAGATGATGTGAGGGTGACCCTGCTCTCAGAGAACTTAGAGTCTAGTGGGTGATATAAATTCCTGAGCTTGTAGGTTAGGATTCTCATTATTTAGACCCAGAACAGTCAAGTGTTAAATAAGAACATTTTGTCTTCCATATGTATCATCTATATAAGTCCAATATTTTATGCACCGTGACAGACTATAATTTTACGAATCAGCGTCTATATACCCATTGTTCTTATTTTGTACTTAGCGATGTTGAGTCTAAACCTTTTTCCTAATAGCAGCTAGTTACTCAAATGTGTTTGTGCTTTTGGAATGTCAACAAATGCTACATCATCAAAACAGAGGCCCTCTTATTTCCATCTGGAATTTTACTTTGTCTTTAAAAAAAAAAGTGCAGACTTAGGCTGCCTTACACATGTAGTAATTAGCTATTGGAGAAAAGAACAAAACATTTTCCTGAGTCTCCACTTGATATAAGAAATAGCTGTTTTTAAGCTCTCTGGCCATGCAGCTTTGGTTGTGGACTCCATGAGCCATAAATTGTATTTTATCTTAAGGAACCAAATTTTAAAGTCTTATGCAAACATTTACAGGGTGAATTAAGAGATACAGGTGGTTTCCAGCGGATTACAGCTAACCTCTTTGAACCATGCCTCTATCCAAGAGAATTCTCAAGTTTCTGTTGGACTTCACCAGAAACAAATTTGTATATAATTATTGCTGTACATCTCCAGTGGGTTAAGGCCCACCCAATCCTCAGTTTATTTTCCTGTACTCTCTTTTGTATTATAACCTTTATCGGTTGAGTCTTTCTCTCTCTTAGGTCCATTTATCATTCCTTTATAAGTTCCAATAATCACAGCCCGAATGGGTTACGTTATTCTGTTTTTAAAACAATCCTTCTTTGTTCACTCTAAATGATACCTGATAACTTGAGTCATGGTAGAGGAGAAAAGGCCAAATGACGAACTAAAACCTCTGGTGACAATACCGGCTTTTACAATTTAAGGTCCGTGAAGTCATTGTTTTGGAAATGAAGCCACAGAGGAGGAGCAAAACTGAGAACCCAGAAATCTGATTTCAAAACACACAATTGACAAGGAAATGCATATATGTGGCCCAGTCCCTCACCCATATCTGGTCCAATTTGGCATAATAAATGCTTTTAGATGAAGATGAGGAACACAGATTGATTCACAGGCACCATCTCATTAACCTTTACACAATGTCAGCGAGAAGTAGATGCCAGGTATTACCAGTTTAATTACACACATTATGCCAGCCATGAAAACAAACAGTTGTTTCCACACGACCTGAATCTACAAACAACGATGGAAGTTAGTCAGAGGGCCTAATAGGAATCTGGAAGCTGGGCTAAAGATGATAAATATACCTATGTCTTTAGTTTCCTTTCATTTCTATAGAGAAGCTGGGGACCTCTGCAGAGGGAAGCGCTGTGTTGTCTTTGATTTGCGGTGATGGCGATGAAAATAATTAGGAGAGAGAGGAAAGTGGCATTTATAATGTGGGTGTAAAGTTTGGAGGCAGAGTTAATTTTTGCCTTTCAATTTCTGGAGGCAATTTATAAAGCTGTTTGAACTTTATATGTCCTAGTCTTGAGAAAGTAATGAGTTTGTGATTTTAATATGCTTCTCCCTCCAGGCACTTTCTGTGCCAGCGGGAATGCTCTACACTATCAGTCAGGCCAAGCTCTTAACACGTGTAGTAGCCAAGAAGGAACCTGGCACACTGTCCTCTAGGGCCATGCCATGTGTGAGTATAGTTAGAATTAGCTCCACTGGGGACACTGCACAGGCAAGCCACATTCTCAGAAAATGTCTGGAATATAAATGAATGGGGCCTGACAGCTGGACTGTGCTTTACAAGTTTTACAATACATACATATATATGTATATTTAAAAGCATTTTGTAAAATCTGTAATCTGTACAATAGGCATCATATCACATACTTGTTACAAATAAAGAAACTGGATAGTTACACAATTTGTGTAAGATCATGGGGTCAGGGAAGTTCAGGAAGTGACTAGAATCCAAGGTTTTCTGACTCCCGAGCCAAGGCTGTTTTCACAACCACATCCCCCACCCCTCACCACCCCTGCTATCTCAGAGTTCTGGCTTCCCTAAGAAGTGAGGTAACTGAGGGGCTTATCATTGGGATATCTTGAAGAAGAGTAGAGGAAAGACCTTTCCACCGTGTTTGCCTTACTCTACATTCAAGCTGGCAAGCCTAGGAGTGCTTCCAGCCTGCCCTCACCACCAATCCCCTTGGCTTAGTGAGAACCCAGAGAAATGGAAACCTCAGCTCTGCAAACTAACTCAACCACCACTCCACGAGTCTATTCATTTCTTATTCAAAAATAGTTGTGGAGTACCCATTATACGTCATGTCTCCCTCTCACTTCAGTGGAAAAATTGTCGCAATCTTTGGAGCTCTGGTCCACCTTGTTCAACCCCCTCCCAAACTTACCGTCAACAAATATTGAGTGTCTTGGCTCTAGACTTCATATCTTCCCACCCCAGAATCTTTGATTAGCATACAAATGTTTCCTGGACCGTAAAGCCATCTTCAGCTCTATTTTCCCTTCCATTCAAAGCCAAATGTTTAAAAAAGAAATTGTCTCTACTCCTTCACCTCTCTTTTATTTGATATTCTGCTATCATGTCATCCCACTGTAATCTGGCTTCTATTTCCATCTCTCACTGAATATTTCCCACTACTAGTTTCCTTGTCATCCTTCAGTTCGCATCTTACCCAGTCTCTGTAGGTTTTGACCCTGTTGGTCTCTCCCTCTTTCTTGGTTATTGTGACACTATCCTTTCCATCTTTTCTTTGTCTTATTCACTGACTTGTCTTTTTCTTATTGCTTCTTAAACATTGCTGTTCCCCAAAGCTCTTATTTCAGCCTTGACCTTTTCTTAGAGTCTAAACTCTCCCCAGGTAATATCAACCAATACCTTAGTTTTAACTACTTCCTCAAATCATTACCTCCAACTCAGATCTGTATTCTGAATACTCTCCTTAATGTACTTCTTACTGTACTCCAGATCTGTATCCTGAATACTCTCCTTTCTGTACTCCAGGTGCCTGAATGCTCGTCTTACTGTACTCTTAGTGACTCCAGCTCAGATCTGTGTCCTGAATACTCTCCTTACTCTACTTCTTACTGTACTCCAGATCTGTATCCTGAATACTCTTCTTGCTGTACTCTCAGCCTATCATTTCCTCCCGGCTCACTGTCCATTCTTCAAGAACTCCCCAAGCCACAGCCTAGAAGGGACAGGCCTAGAACCCACATAAGCCCATTCTCTATCCACAAATGGTTACCTGACCCAAACCTAGCCAATCAGATTCTCTCTCCCTGTATAACTGAGACTTGGCGACTTAAAGGTAGAAACAAGTAGGCAGAGATCTAAGTCATGTGGAGTTGAGCCAAGGTCAGCCTCTCGACAACCCTAAATCCATGTAATCCATGGTCTGGTGAAGCAGTAACTAAGCCTGCTAGAGAAGCTTAGAGAATGAAACAGAAATGCAGCAGAACAATCACACTGCCTCAGTGAAAGATGGAAAGTAACTGCAGATAAATTTCCAGTGTGTGGGAGGCCCAACTCTACCCCCTGCTGTTGGGTACTATGAGACTTTTCAACAACCTTCCAATAAGCCAGGATTCTGTTAACCAGCTTTATGGGGTTTCCTGACCACACGGACAATTTGTCTTTTGTATGCCAACCTCCTTGATAGAAATATCTTATTAGATATCTTGAGACTATCCAAGGTATTTCAAACTCAACATGTCCAACTGAGAATGACTCATTTCCTGCACTCAGCACCTCATCCAACCCTAACTGTATTCCTTATCTTAGGGAAAGGAGCCACTTTTCCTAATGCTACCAATTAGAAATCTCACTCACTCCTCATGGCTAATAAATTCTTGATGCAACTTCCTCCCCCACCTCCACCTTTGAATCGTTTCTGTGTCTTCTCATTTCTTGCCTCTTTTGCTTTAGTAGCTTCGTAAATTTTCATACTAAGGCAAAAACGATATATGTAAACCACAAACATGCTAGTGACTCTCCTGGCTAAAATACTTCAATGACTCCTCCTTTATTCTTTTAGAATAAAGCCTAAACTTTTTAGTATGACATCTAAAACCTTTCATAATCTAGCTACTGTCAACCTTTCTAACCTCATCCCTTGTCACTCTCCAACAGGTACACTCTGCTCCAGTCAACTTGAGTTATTATGAATCCCTTGTATATAATACGCTCTCTCTTCTATGTACCTTCACATTTACTGCTTCCTTTTTCCACCCTCTTGCACCCACCCACATTCTTCTCCTCAGCTAGATGATAGCTAACTATCTTTCAAGACTTTCTCTAGATGACATCTCCTCCAGGAAGACCTCCGTTAAGTATGTCTCTGATGTATCCTCAATAGCCCTCTGTCAAAGAACTTAACAAAATATAACTGTGTACTCTTTTGTCTCCTTTGCAAAACTGTGAGCAACTTGAGAGCTGCCCTAGCCATCATTGTAATTACAGTGCCCATTTTATAGTGGAAGCTCAATAAGCATTTATTGAATAAATAGGACACCAAGAAGATGTAAATTCTGCACTCAAAGACCTTATAGAAGCAGTGGAAAATGAGAATGCCTGTGATTGTGGCATGGTGTCAGTGCTACACCAGGAGGACTTGGGGCACTATGAGAAGCTAGGAAAGAACAACTAGCTCTGCCCAAGGACCTTCAGGAAATAAGACAGGAGTTCAGATTTGCTGAGAAAGTAGAAAGGACTGAGGAAGGCAACGGGGAGAGGGAAGGGTGTTCAGCCACTTGCAGCCAGTGCCAGCCTACTTATGTTTCACAAGTTGCAAAAGCTGCTGCATGTTGATATACCACTGTTTAGAGGCTCTCAACACTAGATTCATAAAACAAATTTACTCTGAGGAAGCTAGATAGCTGTCTTCGCCATGGAAAACCTTAAAAAAAACACTTCAAGCTATTGCAGTACTTAAAAATATTTTGGATTCAATAAAACCCCAAATATGTCTCACTCTTGGAAATTTTCCCTCTTAATTTTGAAACACATGAGTAGTGTTGAAGAAATTAATCTGCACTTTCAAGTCAACCACACTTACCTCATCCAGTTGCTGTTTTAGAAGATCTGTGTCTAATTCCAGGAACCTCCAGGGCCCCTATTGTAAGCTTTTAGATTTAGAAACAGGAAATCAGATTTTATCTCAAGTGTAACTTTAACCTCAGTATTTAAACATTTCCAGTAGTTTCTAGATTTCATCAAAGGGCTACTTCAATCTCTAATGCTTTGAAGTATTCCACTTGGACAAAACCTCTTGTGTTTAAATTGTACAGAATTTGCCTGGTGATATCTCTATAAATCCTCAGTCAAAATGACTCCCAGTTCAAAAATATACACACATTCACTTTTTCTTGTGGAATCTACCAGAAATTAGCCTTTAGGAGGCACCAAGAACCACTGGCTAACTTAGAGTAAGATTTTGGTTACTGATAATTCTCAGAAAACTCCTTAACAAAATAAAAATATGGATTTTGCTACCTGAAAAAACAGAGAAAGAATATAGATGTACTAGAAGGTAAAATACTGAGTCTAAAAGTTGCAAATGGCTCTCAATCCATATTATTCATTGCAACTCCTTCAGGTCTATTAAAGAGGAATTTAGGGAGCTAAAGAGGAAGATATAATTAAAGTCACTTGGTGATTTATTCAATTGCAAACAATAAGGCTGCTACTGTAAAATGTTCCCACTAGCTTAGAAGGAACAGAGCTCTTCTGCTGTAAGGATGGGTCATGATAGCCATTCTCAGATAAATCTCATTTCATTTTTTCCCAACAGTTATCTGCCAACTGAGGAGACTTTAATCTGGAATCTTATTGTGTGGTTTTCATTTGAAAAGACTTTTAATATCTAATGCTGCTTAAAAACTTTGCATTTTGAAATAGATATTCTTGTCCATCTCTGCCATATTTCCCATCTCCCATCTGAGTTGTTACTAGTTGATTGACTAGGCATCTGCAACGGTTAAAAGTGCCACTAAAAGTGCAAATCCTCCTTAACTGGCATCCATATATCTTGATCTGTGGGCCATTTGAGAAATGATGCAGACCTTGTTTAATAACGTAGGAGAAATGCGAGGTTACAATACACTATTAGGGTACAATACTGCCTTGCAATAAAGGAGAATATTACATGGCTAGAAGCCTAAATCCAATTGAAATGAACTTCCAAATAAAATGAGCATACATAGATGTCCTACCATCTCTTTTGAATCATGGTCAGTCTAGTATTTAAAGAAGTATATTTCCCATTTCTTTCTCTAACATTAAATATTCATTTGAAGATTGCCCATTCTCCAAAAAGAAGCTCTCAACTACTGGGATTTTTAAATCACACAACTCGTAATTGTGAGTCACTGGCTGATTCATCCTATAAAGTAGCTAAACCCCTCATCTTATAACACGGACCTTTCATTCCTCCACTGGTAATTCAGAACTGAGCTTGCAGCTGTTATATGTCACCATTATTGTTAGTTGTTAAAAACATGTCATGAGTTTTGTTTTGAGGTGTTTTTGAAAAAAAAAGAAGGCTCAGACTGAAATAAGACATTGCCAGAAAGCAATGCTTTTAAGCAGGAATTGAAATTTCAAGTTAATGTTTTAATAATTACATCTTTATTTGGCTCAATTTCACTTGAGTTTTGATCCAACAATCATCTCTTCAAAATACTCTGAATAAATCAAACACTAAAAACAAAAAGTCCTAAAAATGATGAGCTTTGTTGAGTTCTGAAAACACTTAAAGAAAAAAAAAAAAAAAAAAGCTAGTAATCACAGGCTTGTAAACCAAGAGAAAAACCTTTACAGAGGGCAGTTGGGCAAAAAGCCAAACAACTGTGTATAGTTTTACCTGACTTCCTTTGTCAAAAGACCTCAGCAAAGAAGAGGCTTCAAGCTTCCATTGGTCACTGTCAATCTCATTCCCTCATGAGGGCTCAGTTCTATTATTATTGGGTAATTCCAGCTTTGTATGTGAACAGGAAATGGAAGAAGCCTTTCCTCTAAACCCACACCTTTGTTTCAAGGTGTGTTTTGAAAGACCTGGCCTCAAACACCTCATTATTTTCCTACATACTGGTCCCCAGGGACTAGCAGCAACAGCATCACCCGAGCTTGTTAGGAACCCAGAATCTCAGACTCTACCCCGAACCCACTAAATTAGAATCTGAATGTTAATAAAATCCTCAAGTGTCTCATATACACATGAAAGTTTCAGAAGCACTATTATCAGAGCACAACTACATAACCTCACTCAGAGATGTTCCACCTGTGGACCGTCAGAATGGATAAACACGCTCTTCCGTTCAAATTAGACTTAAGCTAAAATAACCCTTTTTGCTCCTATATAAATTTGTTTTTTTTTTTAAGTCCGAAAACAGCATGGTAAAGAATGAATATTATCATTATGGAATCCTAAGCATTGGAAAGCTACTACATTTTTCTATTTAGAATCAGATTCTACTCCTCAATATTGTCAAAATGTTTCATTTCATTACAAAATGACCCCTACCAAACCTCTCCCCCAAGCCTATCCTTCAACAGCTGTAAGTCCTTGGTAAAGCTCAGGTTTGGGCTAGTCTTCAAGGATGTTGACAAACTGGTAAAATAGTAGTTCTCATTTATCAAATGCCAGTAACCAATGACAATAGGTTTATCGGGCACGGTTCTAAATCTTTACCTATATTAACTTATTGAATCCTCAAAACCACCCTAAAAGTTGGGTTCTATCATTATCATCCCCATTTTAGAGATGAAGAAACTGATACATGAAGAGGTTGAGTAACTTGTCTCAGGTCATAAAATTACACAGTGTCAGAGGTGGGATCTGAAGCCTATTCCAGAGCCCAGACACCTAGTCAGGAGGCTGTATTACCACCAAACACCTGGTGTGTGGTATCTCTGCCCCTGACAGCAGCTCTACAGGGTGCACAGTGTACAGCTGAGAACACCAAGGTCTCATGGACTAGGAAATGATGCAACTCCTGTGTTTCCCCCCATGAGTTCCTGCTACCTCCCAGCCACCTTCAATATTGCAAATCCCCACTCTTCCTATGGCTATGACATCTCAAATTGGTACAGTTAGAGCTTAGGAGTTCAGTTCCCTTTGTCAATGCAACAAAGGTAAGAATGCCTTGTGTCATGCCTCCTCCCCTCCAGCCATATCCAACATGGATATTTTATATGTACCCAGCACCCTATATTTTACAAGTACACAGGTCAAATCCTGATCCTGCACATAAACGTCTACCAAAGAGCTCACTCTGGAGGGCCTCTTTGCTGCCTCACTAGAAAGCCATGATTTTAGTCATTAGTATTCTGGTCAGACAGGAAACCTCCCTTGCAGAGCTGTGGTAGAGGGGAATAAAGCTTTGCACACTATAAATAGTGATTTTATTAAAATGTAGAAAAATTGTTGAGAAACAGAAATGCGGTGGGGGTGGGAGGTTACCATGGAAACTCAACCATCCCTCAGTTTTCAAAGAGTGGGGAAGACCAAGGAATAGTAAACAAAGAAAAGGAAATAGAGGAAGTCTGGATAACACGTGATCGCAAATGGAATGAGACAGCTCAGAGGGATGAGTTTCAAATTGAGTGATGAGCTGGGAAGCAGAGGCGGGCCTCACAAGAGGATGCCCTTCCTCAAAGAGCGAGGAGCCTGGAGGAGTCAAGTCCTCCTCATCAGCTTTACAGCGTGGCTCAGCCACAGAGGCCACCAAACAATGTAGCTCTCGACAAATGATTTGTGGATAAACAACTGTCTCTCGAAAGGAAGCAGGAATTCTCCTGGCATCCTCCTGGGAATTATCCCCCTTGATCTCTGTGTCTGTGCATATTTTAATATATTGCTTCTGGGATCACTATTCTTCATGCCCATCCCTCACTTTAGGATTGTTGCTTGACTCCAGGCAGATAAAGAAAGATCAGGACCATCCAGAACTCCACTCCTTTCTTCAGCACTTTACAGGATACCGAGTACTTACACACTACCTCATTTGATACATGGGGGCAGCCTCAGCAATCTGGGACTACTCAGCTCTGCAGCAGCCCACAAAATCTGGTGTGCAACACAGACTGAAAGAAAGTAATTAAGCTCCTCTGCATGCAAGTATTTTCCATGTCTCCTGGAGAATGGAATTAATGCTGATGGCTTACAGCATTTTCAGTCTGCCTTCATCACACATTGTGACAGCTTAAACAATGCAGTATCCCCATTAATTAACACTTCAGTTTTTTGAGATTCATGTGTGTGCATGTGTGTTTGGGGGGGGGAGAAACAGGCGTACACATAGATAACACACAAGCAGCTCTACATCATTTTTGCTAATGGAGAGGAGTAACACTGGAGATAAACAAAAGATCGTCCAAAAATCATTTTAGGACTTTGTAATGCATGACATTTATTGTAGTGAAGGCTACTAGCAGATGTTTGAGATAATTTTCAAGTGAGACTGCATTTTCCCCCGTGCACTCTATAAGAGATAGCAAAGGGGGAGGTTAGGGAGGAAGCAGGGATTAAAAACTAGCCCCAGATAATCCACTGATCATCTTGCAGAGCAGTGAGCCATGACACATACATCTGGAGTACAGTATCCACTCTAGCTGTCTCCCCACTGGTCAGATCTCAGGCACAAGCCTCAGGAGCCTTGAGCAGAGCTCAAGAAAGCTGACATCATGACTGAAGGGAGGAGCATTGCCAGAGAAAAGCTGCCTCATCAAGCAGAGTAAGGGCCTCCTCAAACTGGGAAAACACAATGGATGAAGGGAAGGTTCTGGGTGAGATAAAGGCACACTTGATCATCATGTCCCAGGATGCTTTTCCTGAAGAACTGAACACTTGGGGAAGTAAGTTTAGCAAGTCCACAGATGTTCTAAACAGTACATATCAGGTCATCATCCAGAGGAGAAAACTGAGACTCAGAGAAGGTAGACCATGAATTTGAACCGTTCATCAAATCTTTTGTTTGATACTCTCAGTATTTCTCATATCTCTTGAGGTGGCCGTTGCAGCAGGGGGTGGAGACAGGATAGATATTAATAGGAAGATATGGCTACAAAGTCAGAATGAGAGGTATCTGTGGTTTTAGACTATATGATTGCAGGTTTGACTAGGGAAGTCGATGAAGGGCACCAATAATCACAACTGCAAGTTATGAAGCCACAACCTGTGGGTTTCCTATACTTAAGTCAATCATGAAATGGCTGAAATGATCCATTTCTACCAGTCATAACATGCTACCTAAAATTCTCCCTAGTCTTATCATTTTCTCTCCCTACATACGCGCGCGCACACACACACACACACACACACACACACACACAGAAAGAGAGAGAGAGAAACTCACACAATGTAGTTCTGTTATTTCCCAAAGCTGTCCTTTCTCTTCCCTCTTATCTTCTGTTCAGTCACATACAGTCTTTCACTTCTACATCAGCTGCATTTATCAAACCAGGACAAGTGTTTGAGCATCTGTCCAGCTGAATCCCAGGGCTGCAACTGCCGAGCTGCTCCCTCCAAGACTGCATTAACTAGCAGACAGCCAAGAAATGCTTACAGTAATGATGACCAATATTTAATGAGCACCTATTTACCTTGTTCTAGACACTGGGGTAATAACTCTCGTGCATGCAGATTCCTGAATATCTCCTTCAGTTCTTACTTACACAGCCACCGTGGGAAGTGTTACTGTCCCTATTATAGAGGTGAGACCCTGAGGCAGAGAGGAGTAGGTAACCCACAGAAACTCACCGCACTGGTAAATGGCGGGATTAGGGAAACATGAGCTGTTTCCCCTTTGCCTACCCAACGTTGCAAATGTATCTGACAGTGCCTAAATTGTTTTCCTCAAGGATAAATGTTTCAGTGCATGGGTCGTTTAGTGGTAGAATTCTCGCCTGCCTCAAGAATAAATGCTTCATATTAAAGTGTTTTAACCACTTCAACATTCAGTTCATAATCAGGCTATTCTGTTTTGTAAATAATCTTTGTTTTCTCAATGATGAGTAACATATGCCCTCTCACAGTGCCCATTTCTGCCACTACCATGAATTTCTTAATAATCTGGCATCCGGCAACCACCTGGCCTCTTGCACTGGTTCTCTTCTCTGATCTTAATTTTGTCACTGGGAAGGTAGGCAGCACTGAATGAGCCAGGTAGCTCATCTCCTCCTTTAGTTCTACAAAGCCTCTCCAGTTTCCCCACCGTCCTTTGACCTGCCTTTTTTCCGCACTACCATATACTCTCTCACTCTCCTTACTTTCCCGTATTCTTCAGTCTCTCTTTTTTTTCCATAACCAACAACTACTTAGACCCTCAATGGAGTGCTGTCCCAGAACCCTATGCAGATGGCTCTCAGGGGTCACCACAACCTCCGAGTAGCTTTTTCTCAGGTCCTAGCCTCCAGATGTCTCCATCTTTTGGCTTCCACCAAACTCGACTGCCGTGCTTCCCTCGATACTAATTATTCCTCCTTCCTCTCCTTACGGGTCCTCTTCATCTGCCTTTCCCTTCAATGTTCTGTCTCCAAGGTTCAGCCTTCAGTCCTCTTTTCTTCTCCTCCATCCCTTCCTGGGCCATCAAATTCACTCAACAGATTCACTCTCTTTGGGACTAACACCCTAATCCACATCTCCATCCTTAGCCTCACTCTTCGCCTCCGCTTCCAATAATCTGCCACGCACGGCCACCGGGATGACTCATTGGCACTTCTGATCCCAACTGTCCAAGCAAAGCATTCACCGTCTCTTGATGAACCAGCCCCTTCTGTCTTCCCTTCAGTCACCCAGGTAGAAAAATGTGTTGTAATCCTAGATTCCTCCATCTTCCTCACACATTGTATTCTCCTAGTTTTAAAATGTAAAGATTCTCCCTGTATATCTTGTAGTACCACCCTGTTCAAAAACCTTCAGTGGTCCTCCACTGCCTGTTGATGAAGAGCCAGCGCTCCCCCGTCTCTGCATTTCATCTCTCCATTGGCAGACCAAACCAACTCTTCTTACCACAGTTTGCTCCCACCAAACTAGCCCCTGCCCTGCTCTCAACCACATGCCAAGACTTCCTGCCTCCCTTTTCCAGCTCAGGCTCTGCCTCATACATGAACACCTCCTCCAACACACAGGAAGTCTTTCCTGACCTTCTTACCCACAACTGAATGAAGTTTCTTAAGTTTTTGTTCTACTCTTTGTTTTATCTGTTTGTTTCACCTCCTGAAGTAGCCTATGGACTCCATGCTTCAAGCATCTCTGTTTTCTCACAACCTTTAGATAACCTGTGAAGTGCAGATCCTCATCACATGTGTAATGAATGAAATTGAGTTGGGACTCAGCAGCCATGTGGGAAAAACCAAGTTTCCAGGGCCCTCGTCTCTCCTGAAACCAGGCAAGGATTCTCTTATTTGCCCCACTTTCCTATCTTAAAAATGGGCCTCTCTGTCCCCCTATAGCCTGAATGTCAACCATTAGCCTGTGCAAGCAGTGAGATCTTAGGAATGATGGTCAAAGCTACTGAACACTGCCACATACCTGTTTTAACGTCTTTAAACCTCTCAGCAGCCCTGCAAAGTTGGCACTGTAATCCCTGTTTTACAGATGAGGAAACTGAAGCACAGAGAGGTTCAATGGCATGTCTAAGCTCTAATAGCTAGAATGGAGACAGCTGGATTCTCACCCAGACCCTCTGGCTCCAGAGCCCACATTCTGACCACAATGCTGTAATGACATGCAGATTCAAAAAGGGGAGGTTTTACTTGTAGGTTGATAGCCAAAATCTCAAAACCCACAGCCTGGGCTGATCTTCACGTGTATGACATGACATGCACAGATGTGTATTTGCTTGTGATTGTGATTGGTGAACAGTGGAATGGGGGGCGGGGTTGCATTCTGCTATTTATCTGGTGTTTGTATATCTGCTACTGTTTCCCCAAGCTTTCAGAGAGAAGGCAGTACCTTCCATGATTTTATTCTGCCACTGGAGTTTAATTTAGGGCTTTTCATATAGTGGGCGACCCACAATTTTAGGGCTGAATTGTATTTTCATATATAAAGTCAGTTCCCAAGCCATGCATCTCCTTTAAAGCTTCTGTTGTTTGCCCCGACTTCTCCCAGCCTCCTGACACACACCCACTCTCTCACAGAGCAGGTGCAGTTCAATAGAATGTAAGCAAATCAGTTCTGAATGTCAAAACAGGATTTAATCAATTATTAATTTGGGAGAACCAGGAGAACAGCAAGTAAATATCCCAACGAGGTCATGCTATGAAGTATGTGAAACTCTCTTAGACCTAATATTTAATTTAGACTTACTGTCTGAATGACTTTCCAGCTTCCCTAGATGCAAGCCAGAGGCCATCAGAGACACGGCTTGGGATGATACCCTGCAGCCTGAGAGGCCCAATGCAAAGGCCAAGGAGGGGCCACACCCCTGGGACAGGTGACCAGAGGGCAGAGGCTGAAAGCTTCTCTAAGGAGACCAATTAGCTCAAGGACAGGAACCAAAGAGCCTGAGCCTTGACATCTGGATGTCAGCCTGCCAAGTCAGGGCTTGGTCTCACGATTCTGTAGGGGGCTGGGCTCCGAGCCAGCATCAGCATCAGCCTCCTTCTGCTCCGTTCTCCCCAGGCCAGCCAGAAGGGAGACACAAGCACAGGAAGCACCACCTAGGGCTGAGGCAAGTGGGCCGGTTACTGCCAGTTGCTCTCTGGCTGTAACAATATGTAGGTGTCAGGGCACAGTTGATGCCAAAGAGGAGATGGAATGGAGGATGGAGGAGTGGAGGTGCAGTGAGGGAAGCAGACTCAGAGCATGAATTCCCCAGCTCATTCAATTCACCTCCCTTCCCCTGCTAGTTCTTGGCACGCATGTCATCTTAGCCACTGTCCTCGGAACCCAACAGGCTGCCTTCCTGTCGCCTCCAGATGATTCCTCTCTCTCTCTCCCACGCTTCTTCTCAGGGACCTTCTTCCCTTGTACTGCTGTGCTCACAGCCTCTAGATCCAGTTTCCTCCCCTCTGATATCTCCCTGAGAAGGATGTGTCTGCTCCTCACTCAGTATCCCAAGTCCATAAAGCAGACTCGGCTCCCAGAGCCAGGAAATACAGGGAGGCTTAGGATACAGAAGCAAATCTCTCAGTCACTCCATGATGCTCCCACAGGGGACTTCTCAGAGCCCAGTGGGAACCAGCCACCAAAGGGTCTCTCATAAGGCTGGGTCCAGACCTCCTGAACCCACACCCACACTGCCGAGGGCCCATCCAGGGGAGAGCCAGGGCCCAGGCAGGTCCTAATGTACTAATAGTGCTCTATCATGGAGCCAAGGGTGTGGGGATGGGTTCAGCTGCCTGCAGAGCTGACTGATGAGCCCACGCCAGCTACGAAGGGAGGAAGTGCTGCCAGTGAGCACAGAGTAACCCTGCAGCAGAAAAGGAAGTGGCAGGGGGACAATCCCACCTCCTAGTCAGCTGCAGCTGGAACCCCCACCTCACTGAGCACACAACAGCCTCCCAAGTGGGTGCAAGGGACACATTCTTTCCTACTCCTCACATTTCTTTCCAGATCAAATCTGACTTCAATGAGCACCAAGGGCAGCCCTAAAGCAGCTCCTCTGAATTGGTCATTGGGAAGGGTTCACGGAGAACTGGTGCATAGCCCATTCATTTCAGAGACTCTTGGGGGCTCTCCATCTTCTGCAGCCCCTGGCTTCTGCAAGCCCGGTGTCGGTGATGGAGCTCCCAGAGCTTCGTGAGACTGCCCCCTCCATGGCTGGACACCTCCCCAGCAGCTAAGAGTTGGTGAGCTCTCATTATGTGCCGTTCTCTAGGGCCAGCTGCTTTCCAGGAGTTCTCTAACTCTCCCAGGTAAGTACTATTATGATTCCCAGATTTAGATAAAGAAGCTGTGGCTTACAGAAGTTGACCCTTTTGTCTGAGATTACAATAGCTTAAAAGTGGCCAAGCCAAGATTCAAACTCTGAGCTCCTAACCAGAACACGGTTGAGAACTACCATCCCTCCCTGGGGATCTGTGAAACCATGAAGGTCTAAGAAAGGTGGAGGGAGGTGGCCCCTGTGATGATCTAGGGCATCTTATCTAGAGGAGGCAGCTGCCACCTAGGTTCCATTTCTTGTTCCATGAGAGAATATGAACCTAGGTGATCAGACCTGCAGAGTTTTCAAAAGAGGTTATAAATATAGGTTTGTAAGCATGGTCTCCCAATTTGCTTTGGTTACTGACACAGGTTTTTAAAAATCACAGTGCAGGTCAACGTTGAGTGGGTCTCATAACCACATCTGTGAGCAGGTTCCTGATGGTGCCCATTGTAAAGCTACCCTAGAGCCTAGGGTCTTGGCCACTGGGATTTGCTATATTCAAGTGATCAGATAAGTCCAGTTCTGGCGAATCAGAATTTTTCCTCCTGTTATTTCATCTATGGCCTCAGTTCTGCCATCAAGAGCAGCGGGGATTCCAGATGACTCTTCACCCATCCTCTTCTCTAGACTAAATACCCCAGCCCTTTCAAGCATCCCCTGTTGGCTGGTTGGCAGGACCTTTGCCGTGCTGGCCCCAGACACACTCCCACCCACTGTTATGACTCCCCAAATCCATTGCTTGGAGCTAAGCCCTACCCTCTCTGTCTAGTCCGTGCAGAGCAAGGCCAGCTCTCTGCCCCACCGAGACTTGTCCAAGACTGGAACCCGAAGTCACTTGACTTCTTCAGCAGCTGAGGATTTGCCTTAGGTTAGGCGAAGGGATCCTAGCCCCTCTCCCAGGGCTGATTGTCACTCTTGTGAGGAGTGACAGCCCCAGCCACCAGCCCTTCCCCTCCGTGGTCCTGAGCAATCCCCACAGTCCTTATAGGGACTGCTCCAGGGTTGGCCCTCCAAACACTCATGGCTGTCAGGCCCACACTTGGCTAAACTTCCCTACAGAGAAGTCAGCCCGTGGCACCAAGAATCCTTTTTGCTGAGTTGTGAAACAAACCCCATCTTCTTTCCCAGTGCCTCTCTTCCACTGTTTGGGGGATTTTTCTATGATTCATGAAGCTCAAAGATTCTCCCCGTTGCCTGATACTCACTGCCCAGACATACCACGTGCAGACTAAAAGCCTGGCTGGAGCCAGAAGCAAAGGGAATGAGTCAAATTCAGAGAGAGGGTCAGAGGAAACAAACCCTCCACACTCCACAGCTGTGGGCTTCATCACCTGCCACAAGGTGGGGGTCTCCTTCCAATCCCACCTGCCAACTTCCCTTATGAAACAGGGAAATGCAGATCTGGTGAGATGCGGTGGAAACTGAGAAAAGCAAAGCAGCCCATCTGCTGCTCTCTCTCTGCCTCCTGGCTCTTCCCCGTGGCCACTGGGGCTGGGACTAGGCCGAGCAGCTGGATTTTCCCCTGAGTAGACTCACAGATGTTGTATCTCTGGCACAGCGTCTCAGAAAGGTCCCAGCTGAGGAGGTTTCCTGGTGGCCAAGTGATCCCCCACAGCTGCTGGCCCGGCAATGAGGGATTCCAGCTATTGCCAGGTGACAAAGAACAGGTCCGCGCTTTGTACTCTGGCTACAGGACCTGTCTGCCCCGCTCCCTAGACGCAGGATGTAATTATTCAAAAAGGGCTCACCAGAGCCCATCAAACCACTTTCGTAAAAGCAGACTTCTGAGAGAGCGTCACAACCACCACCAAAGAGCATCAGCTTTTCACTGAGCAGAGAAGTCCTGAAGCTGCCCTTGTGCCCCCAAGTGCTTAGGCATTCATACAGACAGGGGCCTGCAGATGGGGACGCACCACCAAGCACACCCCTTACAGCACAACCGCAATGGGCTCGTGCAGGGTCAGGGCTAGGCAAGACCACGAATTCTAACTTTGCTTTAGAATCAATCTTACGGAGAACCTCAGTATTCAGGCGGGTCCAAGAGCCGTTGCTCAGGTAGAAACTGGGGTGGAGCTGTACCATCCCCACTCGGACTCCCACCCATTCTCACCCTCTTAGGGGTCCATCAGCCTCTTCTGCTGAGTCCTGGGCTCCACAAGACATGATTGAAAACCTACCACTCTGGTGCAGTCCCCATTGTACAGAGGGGGAAACTGAGGCCCAAGAGCACATGCTGCGCATTTCCCAAGGTCATGTGGTGAATACATGCTATAAACTCAGCAGAATAAAAAGGCTTCCAGTGAACCAAAACATCTGTACAAACAGGCAGCTCATGCAGGTAGGAAGAGGAAGTGAATCCACACATTAAGTTAGTTTTAATTTTGCCTCGCCACCTTGCAGCTGCCTGGGCTCAGACCAGCCACCCATCTCAGCTGGCACAAGGCTGGGGCTAGGTCCAGTGGCTTCCTGAGGCCTCTCCTGCTCAAACTTCAACATCTAGAAAATAGCAAGTCCTCCGCAGAACAGAGTCTCAGGTGAGTGGAGAACAGAGATCCAAATGAGAGGCGCACCAGTAGGCAGGCGCTGTGTCCGGGCCACCCCCGCCCACAATGGCTCAGCATTTCTCCTGCAGTTCTTAGCCACCGCGGCTGTCATCAGGCCACTTCTCGATTGCCGCAGACTGGTGCTTTGCTCTGGCTGTGGAAGTGGAGAACAAAGAGGAAGGAGAGGAGAGGATGGAGAAGGGGCAGACACGTGGGAGGGGAGGCAGCACCCCAGGGCTTCCACCTGCGACCAGATTCTGCTCACCCTCCTCTCACCCAACACTGCTCAGGGTGTCCCCACCGCACGGGTCTCCTCTCTCCCATATGCTCCCCCTGCACCTGGACCCTCACCTGCCTGGTGATGCTCCTGCACTCCTCACCCTAAGGAAGTCTCTGTCTCCTCTGCTGGCAGTTAGTTGCTGCCCTTTCAAATGGTGAAGGCTATTGTTCCCCCCAACCCCTCTCCCCAGAGCCAGTGACCCCGGCCCTCCTGTAACAACCTGCTCTTAGGAGGCTCCTGGACCCAGTGCAGCACCAGATTCCCTTCCCTTTTGGCCGTCTGTCAACAATCTGTCCCTTCCCAGTTACTGCAAGCCTTGGCACCTGCCCTGCAGGCTTCCCCTGGAGTCCAGACATCACCCTGACGTCCAGGCTCCTGTGCACCGTCGTCACTCACAGACCTCCTTCTTTCTCCCTTCAGCCCGTCAGTGAATATTAAGGGCTATGAAGGACTATTAAGGGTACAAACTAGGGCAGTGAGAAAAGGCTTGTTTTTCTTTTAAGAGAAAGACCCATTCTTGCCCTCCATTGCTGGGGTGACAGGAAACACCTGAAGATTGCTGATAAAATATTATGCAAACAGGTCAACCCAAACCTGAAACCCAGAGCATAGTCACCAAGAAAGCAAGCGCGGACAGGGCACACAGAAGAGTAAGCCATCATCTGGTGTCAGTCTGGAAGATTTCCTAAAAGTAAGCGTTCAGCTGGGTTTCCAAAGCGGGTGGGATGAAAGGAAGGGCAGCAAATATGAGCATGGATATTATCTGATACGAAGTGGGGCAAGCAAAGGCAGAGAGGATGGGAGATGAATCGCAGGCCATGTGGACGTGTTACAAGGCAGGAGAAGGTGAGCTTTGGTGGGGCCGCCCCTTAAGAGCCAAAGAGAGGATTCTGAGTCTGCACAAAAGCGGGGGATCTGTAAGCAAATGGAGGTGAAAGGAAGGTGCTCTGGGAAGGATTCTGAGCAAGGACCCTGCAGGTGTGTGGTGACCCCAGGATGAGGGCTAGAATCTGGACATTGGGAATGGAAAGGAAGAGGCCAATCCCAAAGCATTAACTATAAGTTCCAATCAGCATATCAAGGCCAGAGGGGCAGGGTTTGGGTGCCCTCCTCCTCAGACAGAGACCCTGCACAGGGCTTTGCCTATGCCTGGCCTGCCATAGGCCCAGCAGTCCATGGGCTTTTTGCTGCCATCTGGTGGTGGTGGAATGGAAGGCCAGTCTGAGTGGTTCCAGGACTCGCAGTGAGGGTGTGGCTGGGGCGGGTGTTGTGGGTGGATGTCTCAGTTTCCTGAGGCTCTTTGAGGGGTGAAGGGAGAGGTAGCAACACCGAGGTCCTCAAATCCTTACTTTTTCTAAAAGGGGCAATTTCTTTGCACTTTTGGTCATCCCTTGTGACCACCACTTAGCACAGGGCCTGGCACAGAGTAGGCACTTAGTATTTATCGTTTTTCTTAACAGTAATAATGAGTTAACAGTTGTTGGATCCCTACCATGCAGCAGGTGCTTATGTATATTACCTAAATTATTTCTTATAACAACCCTGAGGTGAGGATAGTATGATTTTTTTTTTTAATGGAACAGGGAACTGAAACTGAGTGATTCGTCGAGTCGCTTGGTGAGTATTTCCTGAGCATTCACTATGTGTCATACTGTGGTCGACACTGGGGACGGGGAGGGGAATGCCAGGCCTGGGAGCTCTTCTAGAGCTAACCTCCTGGAGGAGAAGAGAGAGGCGATGCAAATAACTCCAGTAATTAATGGGCTTTAATTGTGATAAATACTCTAAAGAGGAGGAAACGTACAGAGTACTTACAGATGTTATTAACTAACTTATGAGTCCATTTGATGAAAAAACATTGGCTTCTCCCAGCCTGACCTACCTACCACCGCATTACACAAATGAATACTCTTCTCCTTCCTTTTCTTCTTCGGCTTTGACTCCCCTACTTTTGATTCTGTCTCGTAGGGGATCTATTCTCTTTCCTCTCTTCCTGTTTAATTCCCCTTCTCTGCCAATGCAATACCTTTCTGTCATTATGACCATTTGTTGAAGACATGCTTGCATAAATGAAGGAGTGAATCAATGAATGAATGAATTCATGGACACATTATGTCACAAACATGTCACTCATTTACCCTGGGTCAGACACTTAGTGTGCTTATGAAGACACAGTTCCTGCTCTGGGGTTATTCATAGTCTAGTGAAGGGAGAAACATGGCAAAAAAAAAAAAAATTCAAATGCTGAATAAACACACAGGGGAAGAGAGAACAATTGTGCTAAAAAGGAGGTACCTAACTCTGCCTACTTCTCAGGGTGGTCTGCTAACACTAGCAGCATCTGGACAAATTTTGGCCATCACACCAGATCTTCGGCTCTTTAATAAATGCCCTACAATGGTACCTTCATTTATGTTGTGTCAGAGGTGTGGGTGTCCTTATTAATTTAATTTTCTGGCTTACTGAGAATTACTCAATTTCAATAACAAAAATGCATTTCCCAAGCCGGTGGTTCCGAAACTTATCAGCCCTTGGGATCACCTGGGGATCTTTTAAAAATCCATGTCAGGCTCTTATCCCAGACACTCTGATTTAATCGATCTGAAGTGTGACCTGGATACCAGGAATTTTAAAAGCTCCCCCAGGAGGCCAAGTTTGAGAGCCACTCTTGAAGATCCTCAAGGATCTGGCCTGGGAGACGAATGGAATCAAATGCACATCTGAGGAGAGTATGGGAGGTCCTGCAGCCAGGGACTTGCTCCTGAGTCTGAAGGGCAAGACCATAACCCTCAAGGAATGGGCTCTGCTGAGCCCTAAATCAAACAACAGCATGTGAAATTGTGTCCACTCACCCAGCAACCATCTAGCACTCACTTGTCCTCCATTGACCACAAGTCAGCCCATCTCTGCTCTCAAGGATCTGGTTGGGGGAGGTGGGTCTAAAATGTTCAAGAGAATCTTATGTGATTAGCAATAAGACGTGGGAAGCCAGAGTACCACAAGGGCACTGTATCTGACCTCCTGTATCCTTTCAAGTCCTCTTCTCTTATGCAGTCCTCCACAGAGAAAATTCAACCAACAAAAATTTATGGAAAACCCATTACATGCTAGGCACCTGGTATCAGGTACTGGGTGAGGCCCCGTATGGCAGTACAGAGATGAGCAAGATGGATCCCTAATCTCAAGGGGTTCACAGACTGGGGGGAATGAAGTCTTTCTCTCTCATTTTTCTCATGCAGAACAGCTTGGGGTGCATCTTGTCTCCAAGCAGAAACCAGTGCTGTAGGAATATGGAGGATGGGCAGGTCAGCCCTGACATGGTGGGGGAGGGGACTCTTCACAGCAAACCTTCATAGATAGGTGGGATTCCAGAGGGTGAGCATGGAGGAAGGGGAAATCATGCTCCTCACCTGTGTTGCTAGACTCTTTCCCATTTCTCTCTCTTCTTTAAAGCCCATGGATCAAAGCTGAGATGTCAGCTCCTAATCAGGACATGCCCAGTGTGGAGGACAGAGCTGGGGATTGCTTCTTGGCCTTTGCGTGACCCGTGCCCACTAATGCTCCCAGCTGCACACTGCTTTTCCCCTCATCAGGGCACATGTGCAGCCTGTGATCAGTTAAAATCCCCTTCAACCATCACCATCATCTCCAAACAATAAGGCCTTGTTGGTTAAGGCACTTGGAAATTAGCAGTGGCTTTTTCATCTCATTTCAATGATCCACGTGGTACTGAAGTCAAGAAAAGGGGAAACTCAACATTGCCCAAGAGCGGTACCTCTAAATATAAATGTTTGCCTCAAGGCATTGCACTACTTTCAATACCCTCTTTTTCCATTCCTGTCCTTGCTATTCACTTCCTGTCCACCTCACAGGAGTTTCTGCCTCTCTCACTTCTTCCCCAACCCAAGCCTGGAGCTAATATTTTCTATAATTAGATTAGTCTTTAGATGTCTCCAGTTTTATTTTAGTTTTCTTCTCTCACCATTTTTCCTTTCCTTCCCTACTCTCTTTCTTCAGACTTAATTAATCATTAAACATTTATTGAGCATTTACTAAGTGCCAGCTTCAATCATGGAGTGTGGAGAAACCCAGGAGTAAGTCCTGGTCCTGAAGCCCTTATGATCTAACTGATGAGATAAGGACAAGAAGAGGTAGATCAAGATAACTTGGCATTAGCCTGCATGGTCTTGTTGGTATAAACAAGAGGCTTAGGTGGTTAGGATATCACATTTCAAGGAAGGGAGACTTCAACACGGGGCAGTGGATAGAATCCAGAACTACAAGGTCTTTGTGACTGGCCATTAACTGAACACCTACTATGTGCCATGCAGTGTGCTGAGTGTTTTTTTTCCAGTGTCTCATTTAATCCTTAACAGCTCCTTGAAGTAGGTGTTTTTATTATTCATGTTTTATTGATAATTAAATTAAACCTTCTGTAGATGATGTAACTTTCCAAAGTCACAGAGCCAGGAAGGAGCGGAGTTGGGAGATTAGCCCAGGCCTACATGACCCCAGACATCAAGGTTTGGGTCAGGGGCTGCACCATCTTTGGAGTCAGTTCCCTGTGTGTGAAACAGGGACAGGCTTTCCTCCTTCATGTGGTTGGTGAGAAGATTAAATGAGGTGCAATAAAACACGGACTGGAGTAGGTACTCGGTAAAAAATGGCCATCTTCCTCTTCTTCCTCTTCTTCCTCTTCCACTTCTTCTTCCTCTTCTTCTTCTTCCTCTTTCTCTTCCTCTTCTGCTTCATCATCCTTGCTACATTCTTCTTATTACTAAAGATTCACAGGGGCAGCAGGAAGTGGGTCATGGATTCTTTACGTGGAAAGGGGTGGCATTCCATGCAGGTAGGTGGAAAGAACAAAGACTCAGTTCCCAGAGCACATGGGGTTCTCAGGTATTCAGGACCAACCTGGTTTGGCTGGAGCGGGTGGCCTGGGCAGGGCTGAGGGGTGAGAGAAAGCTGGGAAACTGAGACTCTCAAGGCCAGGCCTAGGAGTTTGTACTTGATCTTGTGAACTATGAGAATAACATTTCAAGACGGTTTTGTGCATTATATATTTTTTAACATCCACTAATTGTGAACTTTAAAAATAAGGGGTTTTTTGGTTGTTGTTTTGAATGGTAGTGTTTCATACAGATAAAAAAATCAAAATAATAAAGAAGGAAAGATATGCATTGTTATGTCTCATTCTCACTCTGCCCTGACCCCCCATTCTATAACTCGTATAGATAACCACCGAGTTTAATTTCTTATGTATCTTTCCAGTATTTCTTTATGCAGATATGAGTGCATACATATGTATACATTTATTCTCCTGACTTTTGAACTCCAAAGGTAGCATGCTAAATACACTATTTATACTCAATCTGTCTTTATAAGAGCATAGTATTCCCTGTGTGGATACACCACAGTTTATTTTACCAATCCCCTAGTGACGGATACTTTGGTGTTGTCCAGTCTTTTGCTACTACAGGTCATTCTGCAATGAATGACCTTGGGCATATGTCATTTTTAATAAACTCAGGTATAACCACAGGATAAATCCCTAGGATGGAATTGCTGGGTCAAAGGGTAAACACATTTGTAATTTTGAAACTCTTGTCAAATTGCCCTCCACAGGTGTCAAACCAAGTAACATTCTCACCAACGTACAAATGAGAGTGCCTGTTGCTCCAGAACCCAGAAAACAAATTGGGCAGTCAAATTCTGGGATTTTACCAAATTGATAGGTGAAAAAATTGATGTCTCAGTGTAGCCTTAATATGTGTTCCTCTTAATTATGAGTGAGGTAGTATATCTTTTCACATGTCAAGGGTCGTTTGCATTTCTTGGCCTGTGGACTGATTATTCATAGTCATTTCCCATTTTTCTATTGTGTTGCTTACCTTTATCTTTATTGTCTTCTTTCAGCTCTTTATATATGAAAGAGTTAACACTTTGTCTGGATTATGAGTTGCAAATGTTCTTCCTAGTTTGTCTTTTGTCCTTTGAATTTGCTAACTGTATTTTTTACAACATATATGTTTATTTTTATTGTTGCTCTTATGGTTGAATTTATCATTTTTTATGTTATTGTTTTGATATTCTGAGAGAATACCAAACCCTAACCCCTAGACAGTTAAGGAGGTATTTTGAGTCATATATAGAAAGACATTCTCTACCTTATGATAATAAAACATTCCCCCATGATTTCTTCTAGTAATTAAGTTTCACTTTTTACATTTGAAGCTTTAACTTGGCGTTTACACTGGGAAAGGGTATGAGGTAGGATCCAACTTTATCTTTTTTAGGATGGCCAGCCAGTAATTATTATACCATTTATTAAGAAGTCAGCCATATCCTCATTGTTGTGAGATGTCACCTTTATTATACATAAGTTCATGTGTATACTCGGGCTATTTCTGGACTTTCAGTTCTCATCCATCGGTCCATTTATTTATGTTCCAGGGCCACCACACTGTTCTAACTATTGAGGTTTTACACTGTGACATGGTACTTAGTGGGGCTTTATCTCCCTTCATTAAAACAATGTGTTTAGATTATTCTGGATGGATTGAAGGGGAAATGGACTGAAGATAGGCAGGCCCATTAGGATGCTTCTGCAGTGGCCCAAGGGCTGAGTGGACCAGAATGGTCAAAGAAAATGAAGGTCCACCACGCTGAAGGAGGAATCGTCAGGGCTTGGAGATGAAGTCTTAACAATGAAAGAGGAATGAGAAGTCAAAATGATGTCAATGTTTCTGGTTTGGAAGCCCCAGCCCTTTCAGTTGTCTTGCTTCTGGAAGGCTCTGGAGCCTAGAAAGAGCCTTTCCTACCAGATCTTTCTCCAATCTCAACACCCCCTTCCAAGATTTGCCACGCTGTATGCTTTTTTTGTTTGTTTGTTTTTTGCATTTTTTTAATTATTTTTGGGGGGTACACCAAGTTCAATCATCTGTTTTTATACACGTATCCCTGTATTCCCTCCCTTCTTTGACTCCCCCCCTCGAGTCCCCCCCACCCTCCCCGCCCCAGTCCTCTAAGGCATCTTCCATCCTCAAGTTGGACTCCCTTTGTTATACAACAACTTCCCACTGGCTATCTATTTTACAGTTGGTAGTATATATATGTCTGTGCTACTCTCTCGCTTCGTCTCAGCTTCCCCTTCACCCCCTGCCCCCTCCCAAACCTCGAGTTCTCCAGTCCATTCTCTGTATCTGCTTCCTTGTTCTTGTCACTGAGTTCATCAGTACCATTTTTAGATTCCGTATATGTGAGTTAGCATACAATATTTGTCTTTCTCTTTCTACTTACTTCACTCTGTATGACAGACTGTAGGTCTATCCACCTCATGACATATAGCTCCATCTCATCCCTTTTCATAGCTGAGTAATATTCCATTGTATATATATGCCACATCTTCTTTATCCATTCATTTGTTGATGGGCATTTAGGTTGCTTCCATGTCCTGGCTATTGTAAATAGTGCTGCAATAAACATTATGGTACAAGTTTCTTTTGGGATTATGGTTTTCTTTGGGTATATGCCCAGTAATGGGTTGACTGGATCATATGGTAGTTCTATTTGTAGTTTTTTAAGGAACCTCCATATTGTTTTCCATAGTGGCTGTACCAACTTACATTCCCACCAACCGTGCAGGAGAGTTCCCTTTTCTCCACACCCTCTCCAACATTTGTTGTTTCCAGATTTTGTGATGATGGCCATTCTGATCAGTGTGAGGTGATACTTCATTGTGGCTTTGACTTGCATTTCTCTGATGATGAGTGATGTTGAGCATCTTTTCATGTGTTTGTTGGCCATCTGTATGTCTTCTTTGGAGAAATGTCTATTTAGGTCTTCTGCCCATTTGTGGATTGGGTTATTTGCTTTATTGGTATTAAGCTGCATGAGCTGCTTGTATATTTTGGAGGTTAATCCTTTGTCTGTTGTTTCATAGGCAATTATTGTTTCCCATTCTGAGGGTTGCCTTTTAGTCTTGTTTATGGTTTCTTTCGCTGTGCAAAAGCTTTTAAGTTTCATGAGGTCCCATTTGTTTATTCTTGATTTTATTTCCATGATTCTAGGAGGTGGGTCAAAAAGGATCTTGCTTTGATGGATGTCATAGGGTGTTCTGCCTATGTTTTCCTCCAGGAGTTTTATAGTGTCTGGCCTTACATGTAGGTCTTTAATCCATTTGGAGTTTCTTTTTGTGTATGGTATTAGGAAGTGTTCTAATTTCATTCTTTTACATGTTGCTGTCCAGTTTTCCCAGCACCACTTATTGAAGAGGCTGTCTTTTTTCCATTGTATATTCGTGCCTCCTTTGTCAAAGATAAGGTGCCCATATGTATTTGGGCTTACCTCTGAGTTCTCTATTCTATTCCATTGATCTTCCTTTCTATTTTTCACACTGTATGGTTTTTATAAAACAGTCCCAAATTCACTTTTGCTTAAATGTTTACATTTTCCGTTATAAATGTAATACAATTACTGAAAAGTTAAGAAAGAGAGAAAAAAAATCCCTCATAATAGAATTTCCCACACAGACAGTTTTGATATGTTGGTGTATTTTTCCAGTCTTTTTTTCTGGGCCTATGTAGTAGTAGTTGTTCTTGTGTAGTTTAACATACCATAAATTACACTTGTTTTACGGCTAAAATTCAATGATATTGTAGTAAATTTAGAGAGTTACACAACTACTACAACAAAACGTTCACTCCTGCCTTTTGGCTGTCAATCCCCACCCCCCCACCTCCACCCCCAAGCCCAAAGCAACCACTGTTCTGTTTTATTTCTCTATAGAAATAACTTTTCTGGAAATTCAACGTGAATGGAATCATACAATATGTGTTTTTTGTGTTTAGCTTCTTTCACTTACCATGCCTCTTTTTTCTTTTTTGTCTTATTGCACTGGCTACAATCTCCAATAGAATCTGGAACAGAAATGTTTAGAGTGGACATACTTGTCTTCCTGATGTTAGGGGGAAAGTAGTCCATTGTTCACCATTCAGTATGATGCTAACTAAATGTTTTTTATAGATGCATTTTACCAGGTTGGAAAAATTCCCTTCTATTCCTAGTTTGCTGATATTCTATCAAGAGTGAATATTGGATTTTGTCAAATGTGTCTGTTGAGATAATCATATGGTTTTTCTTTTTTTATTTCTTTAGTATGTTGCATTATGTTGATTTTTGAAAATTAAATCAACCTTGCATTCCTAGGATAAACCCCACTTGGTCATGATGTTTCATCCTTTTTTAAAAAAAAATTATTTATTTATTTTATTTATTTATTGGCTGCATTGGGTCTTCATTGCTGCACACAGGCTTTCTCTAGTTGTGATGAGCAGAGGCTATTCTTCATTGTGGTGCGCGGGCTCCTCATTGCTGTGGCTTCTCTTGTTGTGGAGCACAGGCACTAGACATGTGGGCTTCAGTAGTTGCATTACATGGGCTCAATAGTTGTGGCTCACAGGCTCTAGAGTGCAGGCTCAATAGTTGCGGCACATGGGCTTAGTTGCTCTGTGGCATGTGGGATCTTCCCAGAGCAGGGCTCAAACCCATGTCCCCTGCATTGGCAGGCAGATTCTTAAACACTGCACCACCTACAAAGTTCCTATCTTTTTTTTTTATTTGATTTGATAAATTTTTGTTCAAGTTTTACATTTATGTTGATGATGCATATCGCTCTGTAGTTTTCTTTGCCTGTGATGTCTTTGTCTGGTTTTAGTATCAGGGTGATGAAAGAAGTATTTTCTTTGATTTTCTGAAAGAGTGTGTGTAGAATTATTTTTTCCTTAAATATTTGGTAGCATTCATCTGAGCCTGAAATTTTCTTCGGGTGCAGGTTTTCAACTACAAATTTATGTTTTTAATAAGCATTGGGGTATTTGGCTATCTATTCCTTCTGTGTAAGCTTTAGTAGTTTGTGTCTCTCAAGAAATTATATCCATTTCACTAAATTATTGAATTTATTGGCATAAAGGTGTTCATTAGATTTTCCCCTTATTATTATTTTCATGTCTGCAGAATCAGTAGTAATATCACCTCTTTCATTTATGGTATTGTTTATTTCTCTTTTTATCTGGTTAAACTAACTAGATACATCAATTTTCTCCAAAAAACTGATTTTGACTTCATTGATTTTTTTGTCTTTTTAAAAATTTTTCTTTTTTATTGAAATATAGTTAGAGTTAATCTTTTTTTTTCTTCAGATTTTTATTGGAATATAATTGCTTTACAATGTTGTGCCAGTTTCCACTGTACAACAAAGTGAATCAGCTGTATTTATACATATATCCTCATATCCCCTCCCTCTTGAGCCTCCCTCTCACCCTCCCTATCCCACTCCTTTGTGTCATCACCAATCATCGAGTTGATCTCCCTGTGCTATGCAGCAGCTTCCCACTAGCCATCTATTTTACATTTGGTAGTGTATATATGTCAATGCTACTCTCTCACTTCATCCCAGTTTCCCCTTCCCCTGCTGTGTTCTCAAGTCCATTCTCTACATCTGCATCTTTATTCTTGCCCTGACACTGGATTCATCAGTACTGTTTTTTTAGATTCCATATATGTGTGTTAGCATACAGTATTTGTTTTTTTCTTTCTGGCTTACTTCACTCTGTATTACAGGCTCTAGGTCCAGCCACCTCACTACAAATAATTCAATTTTGTTCCTTTTTATGGCTGAGTAATATTTCATTGTATATATGTGCCACGTCTTCTTTATCCATTCATCTGTTGATGGACATTTAGGTTGCTTCCAGGCTTCATTGATTTGATTTCCATCTTAATCTTTATTTCCTTCCTTTTGCTTACTTTGGATTTTACTTGCTCTCCTTTTTCTAGTTTCTTAAGGTAGAAACTGGGGTTATTGATTTGAGACCTCCTTTTCTAATATTGGCATACAATGCTATAAGTTTCTCCTAAGTACTGCTTTAATGGCATTCCAAAAATTTTGATGCATTAGATTTTTCTTTTTTAATTCAAGCAGCATGAAACTTCAAGCAAGCAGGGCTGTGGGCTTTCCCATTTGTTTTATACCAAGTTTGCTACTTTTACTGGAAACTCTGCTGAACGTGGGACTTTTGCCCTCTTTGCTGAATCAAGACAGCCTCCTCCAGCAGTGAAGCTGCTGGTTTTCACAACCAGCCACACTCTACTAGCTCTACCTCTCCCAAGCTCGGAGGGAAGGGGGCAAACTGAAGCAAGAACACCCCAGACTCCCATTGTTCTTAACAGAAGTTCAACAGTTTTTTGCTTTTTCGGTGTTTTTTTTGGTTTGTTTGTTTATTATTGTTATTATTCATCCTCTCAGCTCACAGAGAGCTGATAATGGGGTCCCTTGACTGTTTTAATTTTTTTTTCACATCTTTATTGAACTATGATTACTTTACAATGTTGTGTTAGTTTCTGCTGTACAACAAAGTGAATCAGCTATATGTATACATATATCCCCATATGCCCTCCCTCCCACCCTCCCCATCCCACCCCTCTGGTCATCACAAAGCACCGAGCTGATCTCCTCGTGCTATGCAGCAGCTTCTCACTAGCAATCTATTTTACACATGGTAGTGTATATATGTCAATGCTACTCTCTCATCCCAGCCTCCCCTTCCCACATTCTCTAAGTCTGTGTCTCTATTCCTGCCCTGCCACTAGGTTCATCAGTACCATTTTGCTAGATTCCATATATATGCATTAATATATGGTATTTGTTTTTCTCTTTCTGACTTACTTCACTCTGTATGACAGACTCTAGGTCCACCCACCTCACTACAAATGACTCAATTTCATTCCTTTTTATGGCTGAGTAATATTCCATTATATATGTGTACCACATCTTCTTTATCCAGTCATCTGTTGATGGACATTTATGTTGCTTCCTAATGTCCTGGCTATTGTAAATAGTGCTGCAATGAACATTGTGGTACATGTATCTTTTTGAATTGTGGTTTTCTCAGGGTATATGCCCAGTAGTGGGATTGCTGGGTCATAAGGTAGTTCTATTTTTAGTTTTTTAAGGAACCTACATACTGTTTTCCATAGTGGCTGTATCAATTTACATTCCCACCAACAGTGCAAGAGGGTTTCCTATTGGCCACACCCTCTCCAGCATTTATTGTTGTAGATTTCTTCAACAGTTTTTTTTTATGAATACATATTTCTTAATGTGTCATTTGTATTTGATCAATTTTCAGAGCCAGTCCTGAAATGATTGGTTTTGACAATTTTGTCCAGTTTAACATTATGGATGTGAGGGTTTGCCAACCTCTTCACTCTGCCATGGCTAGAAATCCTACCAGTTGTTGTTTTTAATGGAGTTATATTCATGTTGTACATACAATTTTATGTTCCAGAGATAGCTGTATTTTATTGGACTAAAGTGTCATATTACCTGCAAGGGCTATGGTTAAAATTAGTCCACTAATCCATTTTTTATGGAAGCTTGTGAAAAATTAGCAGATGAACCTTTATTCACCCAGCAGAGAGCAGCGTTCTAAGGAGTGAGACCTTGCAGGACAGAACAAGTCAGATGCCAAAGGCAGTGTTCACACTCAGGAATTGAGACTGATATCGGCCGGGGGACCGGGGCGGGGGGCGGGTAATACTGAGGCACTCTAGTTATTTTGGAATTTCAAAAAGCCCGAGGAAAAGTTACACCTTTACTTGTAACACGGCTGCCCAGGCAAAAGAGAATGTCAAGTGGCTTTACTTTGGGCTGAATTCTCACACTTCAGAGAGGCGGTCCACAGCCTCTCATGTTGGCCGGAAGCTATGTTGGCTGTTACAAATGTTCATATTGGTAACAGTGAATAGACACACTCATCGTTATATAATGAAAGCAGTTTGTTTTGCAGGCAAAGTGATCCCACACATGGGGTACCTGGGGGTGTGTGAGGAGGATATTTTAAAAGGAGCTTTCAGTGAGAATGGCCAAAAAGCAGGAGCCATGTGGAAGACAGGAGGACCTGGGAGTCCGACTACACCCACTTCAGATACTGCTCTGCTCTGAATCCCTGTACTCACCTCCCTGCCACATGCTCACTTCAGGACATTTGATGGCTAGAGCAGCGGTTCACCACCTCACTCCCTGCACTGCCCCATCCCACCCTCTGGGTCTCTGCCAAGTGAGGGCCCCCCGTTCTGAACAGCACACGCTTCAGCCCCAAGAAGGGTCAGTGGGAAAGACAGGTGGGACCGTGGGCAGCCGGGCCTGGGAAACGCAGTGTGTGTACCTCCAGGAAGACACTCCACCAAGCCCAGTGGGCCAAACCACAACATGAGGACCTGGAAGGGGGCTGGGGGGGATGAGCGGTGGGTTCTCGGCATGCTGGATGTGCCCTGGAAACAGTGAGGTGACATATAAGACTGTTCAGCACGCAGCCTGCAGGGCTGACCTGCCAGCACAGGATTCACCCAGAGGGGAAGAGATAGGGGTGTGTGAGGACAGGGACTGAGTCTGGATGCTAGGGATTTCAGACTCGGTCTGGGGGCTAAGTCCGAAAGGAGCCTCCTGGCCCTGGGAACTCCCCATCTTAGTGCCTAATCTCTTTCTCTCTCTAGACACCCCCCCCCACCCCGGCCCAATTAAACCGGATTCTGCTTTCAGGCGGCTCACATAATCGCAGGTCACAGCAGCGTTTGCTACGGGAGATGTTACAGGGAGCAGTGGGCTTCTAGGAGGAGATTAGACCCCAGTCAGCCTGGACAGGCTAGGAACACTGTTCCCGGAGGGGATGGATGATTAAAGGGATTTGTCAGGCAGAGGGGTTTGTGTTACTTGATTAAAACTCCAGTTTCTAAGTTTTGTATTTGGGGGAGGGGGTAGAAGGGACTGTTGTTGTTGTCAGCAACCCGATTTCAGGTGACTTGGAGGTGTTGGGGTTTGGAGCTTGACAAATAGTCAGGGGGGAACCCATTTTAATTCTCAAAATCTCACCTGCCCTTTTTTAAAAAGCCCTCAGGTCCTGGGTTAGCGAATACGCAGACAAGCAGGTGCTGTTCCAGAACCCCTGGGCTGTGGATATCCACCTCCCATCTCTACATCTCTCCGGGGCTGGTCGGGGAGGGTGGCTCCAACCTCCCGAGTTGCCGCAGCCGCAGCCTGTGCCGCAGTGCGCAGATGCCGCCGCGTGTGGCGCCCTCTGGTGGCCACGAGCTGCGCATGCATATGGTCCTTTCCGCAGAGCTGATTTCCACCTGCTCTGTGTAGGTCCGGAGGCACCCCCTGGGAATGGGAGCAGATTTCAAAACCAAGACAAGAGAGCTTAGGCCAGGCTGTTATTACGTACTTCCTATGTGCTGTGCGCAGGGTCAATACAGGTATTATCATTCGTTCGTTCATTCATTCATTTATCCCCCCAATATGTGTAAGGCATCTCCTAGGAAGTCATGGGTAAGCAGAGATGCCATAAAGAGAGCAAGTCATGAGAATGTTTGGGAGACAAGTCTTCCAAGCCCTGCTGCAGGGATGTACTTGCTGGGTTTGAGGATGGGCAAGGAGGCAGCTGGTCCGGCCAAATGAATGTAGGAGGGTGGTTGGAAATGAGGTCAGAAAGGTATCCAGGGCACAGATGGTTCAGAGCCTTCCAGACCACAGAAAGGCTGTGGGTTTAGTTCGAAGGGTGATGAACACTATTGGGTTTTGAACAAAGGTGTCACACAACCTGATTTCTGTTTCTGGAAAATCACTCTGGCTTCTGTGTGAGGCAAGGGTAGGAGCAGGAGAACTGCTGGGGGCCCAGGTGAGAGATGAGAATGCCTCCTATCTGGACTGTTTTTGGAGGAGACAAAACAAAAGATTCAGAATACACTGAAGGTAGAGACAATAAATAGGAGTTGCTGATGGGTTGGTCAAAGTCTGTCTCCAGGGAGTGGGGCCTAAGCAAAAGGGTGAAGAGTGGCGCTACCTAAAGACATGGGGGAGGGTCAGGCTTGGGGGTGAGGTGACAAAAAGGAGATTTCCATTCGAAGTGCCAAGTAGGCGCTGCCTAGTAGAAGTCTAAGTAACGATATAAAGTATGCCTGGACATCCTTTTCCTTCTCTCCTTATGTTTCTTTCGTGAACTTCCTGGGTCTCTTTATCATCAGAGGGCCATGCCTCCCCCATCCTACTTCCCAAAAGGAAAACCTTCACAAGGCAATAATTCCAAATAGAAAGAACAGAGGACATCGGTGATCTTCCAGGGTGGATCCGCACTGAATGGCAAAGCCAGGGAGGAGGTTGGGATTCTGGGTTCCTCGGACTCTCCAAAGAAGGGTTAGAAGAGGAGAAAAAAAATCTTTCATCACAAGCCAACAGGTTGCTCTCTATGTGGCTGGACTCATCCTACTGTGGAGTGTGAGATCCTGTGATCCCAGCAGGGAGCCGTGAGACTTTACCTCCCAGGGTGGAGCCCTGAGTCCTCCCTGTGCCTCCTTCCCTACAGCTACCCAGCACGGGGAGCTGGGCTTCCACGGTATCTTCGAGCACATCACCCGCCTTCTGCAAGTCTGTGTCTCCCCTGCAGTCAGTGAGCACCAAGAGGGAGCGGCCACCACTTCTCCCCCCACCTGCATACTGCCTCCCCTATCCTCTGCCAGCCCAGGTCTTTCCTCCTCGAAAACCCTGCTCAAAACTCTCCACATCCGGATACCATCTCTGTATTGCAATCCACACTTCCAAACGAATGAATGGGAAGAAGGATAAGGCTACTTTGGATAAAACTCTAGTGAGACTTTACCAGTTTTTTTTTTAAGTATTATTTTTAGCGCTACAGATGCCACTAATAAATTACGTCTTCCTTCCTGAAATAGAAGTCCTGACCCTGATGTAGTACAAACATTGACCCTGAACGGAGGCCTAGCGCTATCAAACTCTGCCATGTCCTGTGTTTGTGTGGGAAGGATGAGGCCATGGGATTCAGATGGGGTGTGAAGTCCTGTCAGTGGAGGATGTCATAAGTGTGTCTGTGCAGCCCTGGCCCAGATATAGCTGTCTGGGCCGCAGCACTTAGACCCTCCTCCTGTCCCTCTAACCAGAGCTCTGCTGGCTCCTTCCCCTCCTATCCCTCCCTTTTCTCATAGTGTGGTTGTTCTAGAGACTTCTGTCCTCTTCTCTTTTCATTCCATCTTTGCTCTCACCCAGGAGGATCTCATTCTCCCTTATGGCTTCAAATACCCTTCCATGATGATGACTCTCGAATCTCCATCCCCAGTCCCCAGCCTCTCTCCTGAGCATCAGGCCAGCATTGCCATCTGTCCAGCTGACAATGGACAGGCATGTCACAGCAGCCTCACAAACTTCCACATCTACCAGAGCTGCCCACTCTGGAAGCGCCATCGCCCAACACATAGGTGAGCTCTCACATGCAGGTGACACACACACACCACCTTCTGAGTCCCCTGCTCAGCCCAAAGCCCCAGCACACTCCCCCTCCCTCTCCCATTCCCCGGACCACTGAATCCTGTTGGCTCCCTGCGATGCCTCCCTGTTGGTGCTTTCTCTTTGTTCCCATCCTCACTACTCCACCCCTTCATCCCTTGTCATCTCTCACCTGGAGAAGCAACCTTCTCCTTACTGATTTCCTGCCTCTGTTCTCAGATCATCCATTCCATGTTTTCATTACAAAGTACATTAGATTCCTAAGTTATCTTCCTAAAACCTAGGTTGGCTCCTGTCACACACCTACACAAAACTCTCAGGGGTTCCCTTTTGCCTACAGGGCAAAATAAATCAATGCCTCCGCATGACATTCTAGGCCTTTCCCAATCTTGCTCAATGAGCCTTCCTCTCTTGCCATGTCCCTCCATGCTGCCTGACCCGGAATTCCTGGGATAGGTGACACTGCTTCTGTGCTCTGTCCCTGTTGTCCCCTGACCCTGGAACTCACTCATTCATTTAGGCACTTATTTCACAATCATGTATTGAGAACCCACAGTGTTCCAGGCACTGGGAATAAGGAAACAGAAGAATCCTCCAAATCCCTCCTCATGGAATTTGCATTTATATTGGGGGAATAAGGCAATGAATATATAAGAATATAGCAAATTGACATGTTGAGATAAATGCTATGAAGAGAAATACAGCATGATTAGGTGCAGAGCAGTGGAGGTTGCTGTTTGAGATCAGCTGTCCTGGAGAGCCTTTCTGCAAGGAGTGAATGGATGTATGAAGTAGGGGATGAGGTACACAGATTCCCCAGGCAAAAGCCCCAACCCTTGCGGCAACACCTCTTTCAGGCCATTGGACATTCTTCTTAAAGACACCTCTCACATCCCCCATCTTTTATGAAGGCTTTCCTTTTCTTCTGCCCTTTGCACATTATTCCTGGATTTAAGCTAGTTCATTATGCCTTGGGTTAAATCGCTGACTACTCTGCTGCCCTCTCCAACTCTAGAGAAGGATCTACTTAATCAACTAATATTTGTTGAGTGGCTCCTACATGCCAAGCTGCAGGTGTCCCCATGGTGCTTGGCTTCTACCCAGTTTAAAGCTGGACTGTGAGTCAGACAGACCACAGTTCAGCTCCTGCCTCTTTCACCTGGTCACTGACTACATGGCCACTAGCGTCACTCAACTTCACTAAATTTCAGTCTCTGTAGAACAGGAATGAAAACAGTACCCACCTCTGTTAAGTATTATCTGTATCACAGAAGCCTGGAGAGAAGAGTTTCCACTGGACTTTCATTCCCAGGTTCTACTGTGTTTTTCTTAGGAACCACGCCACCTTCTCTACCATTTAACTCTGGGGTCCCACTTTTCTTAGAGGAAGAACTTCTGCTTAGTTCCCGGAACTTCATGGACCTCAGACAGGGTGCAGCTGGAAGAGAAGGGACGTGTATGCAGTCCATTGTGAAGCGACTTCCAGCCCCTCCACTGCTGCCCCAGAAACCCCACTCTGCTGACTTGGCAACAACCATGACCTTGGCCGTGACCAGATGAACGCAGAGGGAAGGCCAGCTGGCAGCTGCCTCCTCGGCCCCTCATCATCCCCGAAAGGGAGGCCTGGGAGAGGAGCTGCAGACACCTCTGCCTCTTCCAGTGCATGGCCAGGGTGGCTTGGGGATCTACGGATCAGGGAAGCTCCAGCTTAACACAGCAGATTCTAAGGGCCAGAGTTCAGAGAAGAGAGCAAGTCCTTTGGGGTGTGCAGGACTCTTACAGGACATCTCTGCCTAGACCCAGAAACCCATGGGGAGCCCAGCACCACATCCTCAAGGCAAGAAGAAGCTCTGAGTTTTCTCTTTTTCTGAGCGGCTTCCTCTTCCACAATGTGGTTTTGGCTTCCCTGGGCACCTCGTTGCACCTCACCCATATCGCCACTGGGTGGCACTGTTGGATGATCCTGGCATTTCAGGCAAAAAGCAGGCAAGCCAAGACTGGGCTGGGAGCGTGCGGGGGTAGGGAAACCAGATTCAACACGCTGTCCCTCCATCTAGCCTTTCCTCAAGCCCCTAGGCCCTTGTGCATTCATAGACTGTCTTCCCTTCACTTTTCCAGGCGCATCTTGGCTCTGCAACACCAGGAACGTTACCAATATGGTTCTATCACCTTCGTCCTTTATCTTCCCTTTCTTTCCCCCTCTTCAAAGACAGGTCGGAAAGGCTGAGTCATCCAGAACCCCAGATCTGAGTTCCCCCGACAAGGCCCTGCTGCCTCTCTAGACCAGAACTCATTCCATTCAGCGAACAAGGATTTGCTAGCCCATACGTTCCTATCCAGTCTTTCACCCATCTGATTCTACTTCCTCGGCATTCTGGGGAAGGCCATTCCTAAGTGCTGTGTAGCAGGCAACCAGGGCCCTACCCTGTTCTTAAAGGTCTCCTTCGGGTCCTTTAGTCAGTCAAATGTTCCGCAGAGTCTGTCATTTACCCACCACCTCTAACTGAACCCTCTCACAGCAATTTAAACCCATTTTCTCTCCATAAGTTCTCAGAATTGAAGACTCTCTAAGTTCCCCTTGTAGTAACTCATCTTGGACTCAGAACATTACTAAGATGCACTAAGCATCAGGTTTGCACTGTTTTGAATTATTTCAGAGTTTGTTTCTAAGTGATTTGGCAGCTCCAAAATTCCTTCCTCCCTTTTTAAACAGGCAGTGAGATGTGATGGGGGAACTGCTGACTTAGGGATCAATGAGGCCTGGGCCCAAATCTCAGCTCTGCCACCTACTAGAGCCATGTGACCTTGAGCAGGTCACACAACCTCTCTGAACCTCTATGTCCTCTCAGTAGAATAGTTATAATGAGATCACTTAGAATACACGTGGAGCATATATGAGACATGTCCATTTGTATGGGGCTCCCATTCCTTAGCTGGGGCAAAGTCAAAGAACTAGTCATAGAACAAGAAGAGGTTGTGTATATCATGTAGTCCAGCTTTCCCACTTTACAGAGGAGGACGCTGAGGCCCAAAGAGGGGAAGTAACTGACTCAAGCTCATATGCCCCAAGGTCACCCAGGTGGTGGCAGAGCTGGGGCTGGAACTGCCAAGCTGACTGTTTATCCATGAAATCAAGTTGCTTCTGGTCTGTCTGCTCTATTCCTCTTCTTTATGGACCAAAGGCAGAAAAGAGGAGAGAAGAAGGACGTGGGGGTTATAGTGACAATCAGGCCTCGGGCTGTGGACACTAAGGAGACAGAGTGTGCTAGGCTGCATTCATGGTACAAAAGCAGTGACCGTGTCCCCACCTCTGTACTGATTGGGCCACACCTGGGTCAAAGCGCTCTCCGCTGGGGACCTCTCATGAGGCATACTTAAAAGTTAGAGTAATTTTCAGAGAATGGCAGGGTGATGCAAAGCCTTTAGCCATAGCATTGTAGGAAGAGGTGAGGGCCCAGGGATGACGACCTCAAAGAACAGAGGCCGTGGGTCTCCTGACCATTCTCCTCACCTTTGTGAAAGGCAGATGTGTGCTGGGGAGGGGGGTGCAGAACTGTACTTTATGGCCACAAGTGGAATGCAGACCCTTGAGTGAAGGCTTCGGGAAGGAGGATTCCAAGCAAACAGAAGGCAATCAAAAAGGTAGCTGTGTCCAAAACTAGAATGACCCATCGTGAGAAACAGGAAGCACGGTCCCCAAAGGCATGTGTGCAGAAGCAGGAGGAGTGCGAGTCAAAGAGTCCTTAGCAATTCTTTTTTGTTTGTTTTTTTATAAATTTATTTATTTATTTATTTTATTGGCTGCGTGGGGTCTCCGTTGCTGCACACGGGCTTTCTCTAGTTGCTAAGAGCGGGGGCTACTCTTCATTGTGGTGTGCAAGCTCCTCATTGTAGTGGCTTCTCTTGCTGTGGAGCATGGGCCCTAGGCGTCTGGGCTTCAACAGCTGCAGCACACGGGCTCAATAGTTGTGGCTGACGGGCTCTAGAGCACAGGCTCAATAGTTGTGGTGCACGGGCTTAGTTGCTCCATGGCATGTGGAATCTTCCCAGGGCAGGGTTCAAACTCGTGTCCCCTGTATTGGCAGGCAGATTCTTTACCACTGCTCCACCTAGGTAGTCCCTCCTTAGCAATTCTTGCAAAGCTTAAAGTGCAGAGTGACAGGTGGACAAGATCAAGTCCAGCCCATAGGATGCCTGGATACTCAAGCTATGAAAACAGCACACAGAATGGTTAAGAGCATGAATTCTGGAGCTGAATTCAAGCCCTGGCTCTTGCCCGGACTAGCTGTGTGATCTTGAGCAAGTTGCCTAACCTCTCTGTGAAAAAGGGAGCCACATCCTACTAGGCAATCATCCTCCCTCCTCTGCCATCCTCTGGGGGATGCTCTTCCCCCTGGTGGTGGCTGCTGTAGGGCCAGCCCTCCTTCTTGACCCCTCCAGGCCTCAGGCAAGAGTCAGGAACATCCCCTGCCTGATCCTGTGGTGATTCAGGGTCTTCAGAAGCAGGGACCTTCCAGAGATGCCAAGCCTGGGGGCTGAAAGACAGGGGGGAGATGGTTAAGCTGTGAGGTGCCACTGAGTCCGTGCATCTGCTAGTGTTCACGAGTTCACAAACACTGCTGGGCCAGATGCTCTGTACTCAGCTTAGACAAGACACAGGGATGCAGGCAGAAGACACATGCCCTGGCCTTCAGGATGCTCCCTGCCCAGTGGAAGGCAACATGGGGACAGAGACAGAATCCAGTATTCAATGTGATGACGTGTCCCAGACAGCATTCAGGCATTGCCTTAGAGGGTGGAGACCAGGGAGAAGGTCCAGAAAGTCTTTCTGAAGGATGTGACATGAGTTGAATGTTAGAAAAGGAGTTATTGGGGTGATGCTGTGGCAGGGTGTTCTGTGTGAGGGGGCTAGAAGCATCTGGAAGTTCGTATTTCTTAGCTTTTCCTGCAGGTGAGGTATTAAGACAAACACCCTGTGCACATTCTCTCATTTGGTTCTCAGAGTGAGCATTAGGCATTATTATTCCCATTTTACAGATTGGAACTCAGAGAGGAAAAATACTCCACCTGAGGTCACGTGAGTGGCAAACAGCAGAGCCAGGACTCAACCCAGGCCTGTTTGACTTTAGATCTTTAGTTAATCTGTGTGTCTTAAGCCAGTTTGAGCCTTCAAGATAGTTTAATTTGATACCAATATAGACTTCTGGGATGGGGGACAAAGGGAGGGCAGGGAGATATCAGATCATGAAGGACTTTGCTTGCCTTTTAGGCCATGCAGTTTGCATCATAGCAATAGGGGCCAAAGAGGAATTAAGAGGGAAGTGACATGACTGGATCTACGCCTTAGGAGGATCACTATGATGACCATGGGGAGAAGAGACGCAGGAGCTAGTCTGAAGGCAAGGGACCAGGAAAGGCTACAGTGGCCTAGACCATGCCTGCAGATGGCTCAAACCTGGGTAGCAGGAGAGGGAGAGGGAGTCAGAGAGAGGTGAACAGATGCCAAAGCCAAGTGATTAACTGCCTGCGGGGCATGTCAGGGTGGAGGAAGCAAAGAGCGCTGATAAGAACTGCCAGGTTTCTGGTTTGGGCAACAGGGTAAAAGGTGGTCTCTCCCAACAAGGAGAATGAGAGGGAGAAGCAGGCCTGTGAAGTGGGGCTGATGAGCTGACAGCTACGGAGACAGGCCTGGGCTGAAAACAGAGCACCCAGGGAGCCAGCCATGGGCTGGGCCAGGGAGCAGGGTTGAGCAACCGTGCTCTGGACCTTGACCTGACCGGGGCCAGCTGGCTCACGAGATTGAGCTGGTCTCCTCTGTGAGCCACTGGGACTCCATACAGATGGTGGCCATCTGTGGAGCCGGCTGGAGAATGTGAATTGTCCCTTTCACCAGCAGGAGGTCGGGGCATTCATAGCTGCCTCCCTCCACATCCAGGCCATGCTGGGCAGCCTGAGTGAGCCACCCTGGCCTCAGAAAGAGTCTCGGGTCAGAAGAGCCCAGAGACGCTGTGGTTAAGGGAGGTCCTGACAACACGCCCAGAAACCATCCTCCACAGGCAGCTGAAGGTGGTCCAGGGGATGTGGCCTGGAACACAGAAGGTGTCTGTCTCATCATAAGCCTCTCCCAGTTGCGTTCCTAATAGAGAAGAAGACCGTGGTGGCCATGCTGAGAGGATGGTCTGCTAATGGCTAACACTTAGTGTTTGCCAGGGCACGGACACTGTTCTAAGTGCTTTACATCCCAATCAATCAATAGAAATGTGAGGTGAGGAACCAAGTGACAAAGCCAAGATGTGCCAGGCCTGGGATTAGGCCCTGGACCTGCCAGCACCAGCAGCTGTGCTCCAACCATGATGTGTGGGAAGACATTCTGGAACCTTTTTGAAACATTGAAAATGTTGAAGTATGTGGGCCGAGCGATGGGATTCAGAATGTCCTGCTTGAGCAGTGGAGGAGCTGAGGGTGCGGGGCGTGGAGACTAATATCACCCTGTTTGGTCCTGAAGGATGGCTGGTTAGCCAAAGACGGGTAAGATTCCTCAGAGGAGGAACAACCTAAGACAGGCACAGCCGCAGAGGGGCCAACAGGGGTGATGCATAGAGCCTTCCTAATATCACCGTGTTTGGCCCTGGAGGATGACTGGTTAGCCAAAGACGGGTAAGATTCCTCAAGGGAGGAACAACCTAAGACAGGCACAGTCACAGAGGGGCCAACACGGGTGGGGCACAGACCCTTAATCCTTCTGAGAGAGGTCTCCTTCCCCCAGGGCTGCTTTGCTCTCCACACCCAGCTCAAATCAGGACCCAGGAGGCAAACAAAGATCATTGCCCCCAGTCATGTGAGGCCTTTGATTGTTTATGGGATTAACCTGGGAGTGTCAGACCCTTAGACTATGCCGAAAACTCAATAAAAGCAACGTGGGATTAATCAGCAGGGCTCTTGATCCGCGAGGTCTTGAGCCCCCCGGTCCCACTTTTCTCTTCAGTCTGTGTCTGTGTCTTCTTCAAGCTTGCGGCACCCGTCACTCACCTCGAGTCGCCGAGCTGGTCTCGGCAATGATGCTATTCTGACTTTGGGTGTTAAGAGCACGGGCCTGATTGTGAGACAATCAGCACAGTGCCTAACATGGAGGAGTGGCTCCAAAAGGTCCACCCCCTGCAACCATTCCTTAATGTACTCTTTTATTTGCAAGATTTACAGTACAGCGGGATGACTGCATAGCAGCTAATTCAGGACAAGAACCAAGGCCCAGGCCTCCATATAGGAGTTCCTTGGAGGCAGCAGGAGTTAATCTCAGAAGGCTTCCTGCAGGAGGCAGCCCTTGACCACCTTAGGAGAACTCCATAGGAGGCAACACTTAGGTAAGTAGGGGGCTGGAATGATGCTCATCGCACCTCTCGGGGACATCCTCAGACGTCAGGCATGACGCACACTGGCAGGGCACAGTCACAACAGCAGTGATGACAATCACAGGGACAGTGTACTCTGCCACATGGACCAAGCTTTTGGCTTTTCCAGGTGTGTCCACACATATTCTTCTCTTTGCTCCTACCAAATGAGGTTGTAATACACACTAACAGTGGACGTTAGTTTCCTTCTTTCCTCCCTCTTTCTCTTTAAACCCTATGAGACAAAGGGGGCAGGGTGGGGGAAATGCTATCCTTCCTATTTTACAAGTAAACTGCGGCACAGAAGGGTCAAGTGAGTGACCTTGAGTTACACAGCTCTGCATGCTGAGACTACCGCCCTGGTCAGATGCTCTGTGCTGTATACCCCTTTGCCAGGGTGAGGGATGCTGAGCTCTGGATCTTGCAGATGAGAGAAGAATCAGTAGAGCTGCTCCAGCAAAGGGCACAGGGCAGAGACTTCAGGTCCTGAATCTTGCACCACTGCCCCGACTCCCTTGGTGTGAGTAGTTAATCACCATCAGCACCAACCCCGCTCTAAAACAGACCTCTTGTAGTGGTTGGGCAACCTCCGCAGGACGTGTGGATGTGCCCTAAGGCTCTGCAAGGTCTGTGATTGAATCCACTTCCTAAGACCAGGAAGTGAGCCCAGAGGCCTGGCACTTCGTAACAGTGGAAGCAAGCAGTAGAAAGGAATGGTGATTTGTGGAGTCAGACAGTCCAGTTCCATCCTAGCTTCCCCACCTACCAGCTAAATTACCCTGGACAGCGACTTGCCTTCTCTGAGCTTCAGTATCTGCATTTGTAAAATAGAGATAATGGCATCTTTCCCACTGGGTGGTGGCAAGGATTAAATCAAATGATCTGTGGAGAGCTGTCAGCCCAGTGCCTGGGCTCACATTCCACGCTTCCCTGCCCTGCTTCTCATGGGCTAGCGAGGGCTCTGCTGCCACAGCGGGTGGCTGGGCTGGTGTGAGGGTGGCTAACCTTCACAACAGCCTAAGAAGTGTCCCATTTTGCAGCAAGCATCAGCAGAGGTGGCAGTCATGCAAGGAAGGAGAGCTGGTCCTCTGGAAGTGACCCCTCTATAGGCCCCTATGTTCATAAACCGTGGTGGAAAGAACTAAGACCCTCCCTCCTGTCCCTGTGGTGCCTGGGTGGGCGTGGGGGTTGGTGTGGGCATGGACACACCATCATGGACTCCTCCTTTCAATGGTTGTAGTCTTGGAAGCATCAATGCCTTCCCCGCGCCCGGCAAGGACAGGTCACTCGCTGTGACGGTCACCAGTCTTTCCCTCTGCTGAAAGCAGGACCTGGCCCCCAGGCAGAAAACTGGACTGAAGGGGAAGGGAGTGGTCTTTGGGGTTTGACTCACCCCAGGGAGGGCGTCAAGGGGCACTCCAACTGATCTTTTGTGGCCAAAGTGGGAAATGGTGACCTAACAATGATTAAATATCTAGGTTAAGCTAGTTGGATGTCCACTCCATAACTCATTTAATCCTCCCCCCCTCCCCCCATGAAGTTATTTTGCTGTCCTACAGACAGATAAGGAAACTGAGGCTCAGAGAGTGGAAATAAGTTGCTCAAGTTCACATAGCTAGCAAGTGTCAGGGGTAAGAATTGAGCCCAGTTCTTTTTCTCTCACAGCATTGCCAAACCAGGAGATACTTTCAGAGCGGGAGCCACACGGTAGAGCCCTGAACAACTGTTATGCTTCTTTTTTTAATTTTTCTTTCTTTCCTTCTTTGGTTAATTTCTTTTTGGTTGTTTTTCACACTTAGATCAGGCTTTAAAGTGGGGAGGTAGGATGACATATCCTTGAGGCCAATCAGATGGAAGGAGGATCAGAGGAAACTCCCAAAGAGGGAAATGAAATGTAACGGCTACTCATTCTACCTGAGCAGGGAGTGTAGGGGCTACAGGTGTGTGTCAAGACCTGATTTAAGTCCCAGAGCCACCACTCAGTGGCCTTGGGCAAACTTCTTCATCTCTCTGCCTCAGTTTCTTTTTTCCCAAGATGGTGTTGATGTAGAAATCACCTCCTAGAGCTGTGAGGATTATGCATCCCACTGGGCTAGAGGTGCTTGACACAGTGTCTGACACATGTTAAGCATATGTCACCAATGAGGGTGATCATTAATTCTCCCTGGAGAGATTTTCTCTGTCCGTGGCTTTCATTTCAACAAAGGAGGGCAAAGAAAATATATTAGATCAAATGGATAATACTGTTGTGCTTTAATTGATGTGAAGACCCTATGTGGTAAGAAGGAGGAACAGAGCCCTGGCGCTGTTTGGGGGAAGCTTCTAGAAAGAGTGTGGAGCAGCATTCTGGAGGATAGTTTGGTGAAGGAAGTGGGAATGACTGAGACCTCAGAGAAAGTGAGGGCTGGAGCAAAGTGGGAAGCAGAGAGAACCTGGTGATTTAGCACTTAGAGAAAGAGCCAAAAGCTAAGCAGGAAGCTGGGAGTTAGGTGGGGAGTTTCCTAGGGAAACAGAGTGGAGAAACTATCATTTGTGGAGTGTCTGCTGGGGGCTAAACTCTTTACATAAATAATTTAACCCTCACAACAGCCTGTGAAGTATCCTCATTTTGCAAATGAGGACACTGAGGTCCAGAGACATGAACCTGGAAGGGATTTAAGTCCCAGCTTGACTGGCTCCAAAACACCCAGGCCACACTCAGGCTGGGACACTGCCAGTCCAGCTTCTATGGGGCCCTAAACCGAACCATACCTGTCTGCTAGTCATCTATCATCCCCAGAGCTCACTGAGGTCGCTGCCCACCCAGACCACCCCCTGCAGCTCTGGGTAGGCCCCCAGTCTTAAACTATACCTTGTAGACTACCTTGATGAAACACTAGAATCCCACAGACCTGGACTCTGCGGGTTCCCCAGAGCTTCCATCAGGAGCTACAGGCCCATAGAGGAGGGTTCTCTGAGCAAGGAGGGCCCAGCAGCAGCCTCCCTGGGACCAGAGGCCCTCTGCATGCAGGGCTCCATGTCTGCTGCAGTCTGGGCTCAAGGAACTGCTGTTTGGAACAGCAATTGGGACAGGAGACCAGAACTGGCAGGGGCTTGGGGCTGTCACAGGATTCCCAAGAGCAGCCTGGACCCGCTCAGATCCACCATCTGAGCAGAGGGCAGACTGGGTTTCCCACACACTCTTCCAAAAGCGAAGAGCATGTTCCACCACCCACCCCGGCGGGCCATGAGCTGCATTCCCAATTTCAGAGCCCCGTGGGCCAATTGGCTTTGTAAGGTCTGTGCGGGGCCTGCTTTGTGAGGAGCTGGCCCTTCCCTAGAGCAGCTGCACGTCCCCCAGCCTTCCCTGTCCCGGCTCTGGGGGAGGGAGTCCAGAGGGCTATCGCTGCAGTTCTGCCGGTTCCTGCCGCTCCTCCCGGTGGGGGCAGACATAGCAGGGAGTTTCTGCCACACTGCCGCCCGCACCTGCTGCATTCCCCTCTGCGAAGCCAAAGCTTTGGCTGGGTAAGAGGGAAGTGGGAGGCAGAGCTGGAGGAGGGGGCGAGCCGGCGCGAGAGGGCAAGGAAGGGGTCTGCGGATTCTGTTTGGCAGCAGTGTAATAATAGCAACACATCTCCCACGGGGCTGGATCCCTTCTCGGGCCTGGGATAGCTGCAATTGATCGTTTCCTCCTTGGCTACTTCTTCTCGTTGGCAGGAGCCTCTCGTGACCGCTCCTCAACTTCTGCCCCCAGTTCCCCGGCCCTGGCAGCACCCAGCTCAGCCCTCCACGGGGCTCTGGTTCGTAAGCTGAGCTCTGCCAAAGGATGGGGTGTTTTTCTCGCGGGGAGGGGGCCGAGGCCCGGGAGCCCCACGGAAAGGACAGCCGGGTGGCGGCGGCGAGCAGAGCGCCTCGCGGGCTCGGGCCGCCGCCCGCCCCTTTAATTCGAGCTCGCCGGCGGCCAGGTGCGGCGCTGCGTGGCGCGGTGCGGCTGCGGGCGGCGGCCGGGTGCTCCGTACGCGCAGCCAGGGGGACTGCAGAGCCGGCAAGCGGCCGGCCGCCCGCACCCCGCCGCCCGCCACCGCGGTTCCGCCGGCTCCTGCGGTCGCCCAGAAACATGGAGGCTCCGGGTGCCCATTGGGAAGGGTAAATGGGTGTCGGGGCGCTCAGCTGCGCGTGCTGCCGGCCTCTGCCTGGGCTGCGGCGCCCAGAGGGGCTGCGGAGCACCGGGCGGCGCAGCCCGCAGAGCGGCGGGCTCTGGCTGAGTCCGAGGCGGGCGAGCGGGGCTGGCACCCAGCGGACGGAGAGACACGGAAAGGGCTCGGGGACCCTCCGGGCAGTGCGGGGCGCGGGGCGGAGGGCGCAGAGAGGAGCTGGCGGGTGATGGGAAGTGCAGCTGACCGCGTAACCATGTCTGGTAAATAGCGCCGGTTGGTAGGACCCAAATCACTTGGGACAGCGGGGCAGCATTCCCCTCTCCGGCTCGGAAGGAAGCCGGCTTTAAGGCAGAGAAGGGCTTTTCCGCTTCGCTGGGGCCGTGAGCTGCCGGGGTGCCCCGGATCTTAGGAGGAAGCCAAGATCTGGGGCAGCAGCCTACTCCCCACCCCCAGAGTTTAGGTTCCAGTGTTTTTGGAAGGAGATCAAGCCTCGGTGGTCCCTCGAAACCTAGGGGCAAAAGAGCCGGGCTGCCCTCGGGCCCGCAGCTAGAGCCCTCTCCGGATCGGGCAGGAGGGGGTTAAGGTGGCTCTGGCTGCCGCGGCCAGTCGGTGGGTCTGGTCCACTCGCGCGGAGCCGAGCGCCGAGCGCGCCCGGCGGAATCCCGGCCGGAGCCCGGGGCGATGGGGAGAGGGCCCGGACCCCTCCCCGCCCTAGGGCCGGCGGGATTGGGCCGGCAGGGGGCCAGCCCGGAAGCCGGCTTCCTCCAGGCTCCCCCTCTCGCTGCTGCCAAGCCGCCTCGCAGCCAAGCTGACTGAGCCTTGGTTCTGCGCTCACTGCCTAGGAGACGTGAGGGATTTTCTCTTGGGGAGAATCGGTGGTCGAACGCCTGCCCAGTTCAAATGCCACCCGGCCCGAAGGGAGGCCTGCAGTTTAGGGATCCCTGAGGGAGAGTAAGTCCTAGGACCAAGCCAGCCAGCTTTTGGAGATCGACCTTTCTGTGTGAGGAGTCTCCCTAGATGAGCCCTGAAGGTGGGTGTTGGAGGTCCAGGGTGAGAAGGAGCGATTCTTCCTCCAGGACTCTGAAGAGGTCCGAGCTGGAAGTCAGGCTGCAGTGTAGGAAGCCCTCCCCTTGGGAGATGCTATGTCCTGACCTGGGGGTGGGAGGGCTTTGCCCAGAGTCCCTCTTGATGGCTGCAGAGAACCAGTGGGGGATCTGGCTCAGCCCAGGGAGGTCCCGGGATGAGACAGGCCCAGCCAAGTCTGAAGGCTTGTTCCCTGGGAGAAAATGCTTCCAGCTGATGGAAGGCTGCCCAAAGGGGGCTGGGAGGCTGATGGATAGTTCTCAGGCGTGACACCAGAATGAAAGGTGGGCATGAGAGAAGCTGCCAGCGCCCTGCTCAATCTTGGCACCAGCTGCCCCAAAGCCCTGATTCCACCTTGTTTTTTCCAGGCAACGTCACACCTCCTGAGGACAGCCAGGAGGACTCCGGCTTTTGCTGAGCACTGCATCTTGCCTCCTTCCTTTCAAGGCTCCAGACCCAAGCTCAGCTGTCCTCAAGTCTTGCGTGTCCCTGGCCAGGCATCCCACTGCCCCTCCAGCCCAGCCCAGCCCTGGAGCTCACCTCCAGGACCTGGAGCCTGCCCTCCTGCCCAGAATGACTCACCATTATTTCTAGCTCAAGTGAGAAGACGTGATGGGGAGTCGGGCAGCCTGTTTGTGTATCTAGGATTCCTGCAGCATCGGATCAGCTCTACAAGGAAGAGAGCTCAGATTCCTGCCTCACCAGGTAAATCAGTCTGTTATTTAATAACAGCCATGTGCAGAGCCATTGGGTTGGGGGCAATGAGGGAGATCCAGGCCCAAGATCCTCCACTGCAAACGCCTCCCAGGGTGCAGGTATCTGCAAGATATTAGTTCAGTGCCTGGGAGAGGGCTCCCTTCCAGCCTCTAGTATGGGGCTGTGCTCCATGATGCCTCTGCAGTAGAGAGAGACCTGTACCAGCCACCTGCCCCTGGTACAGGGCATTTCAGAGCTTTCTTGAGAAACCACCACCTGTTCCCCTCTGATCCCCAGCCAGGTTACGAGGTGAACGTAAATCTTACTTTTTCGTGGTGTTGGTGGTGGTGGTGGCGGTGGTCATGTTTTTGAGCTTCTTAGCTGAGAGATGAGAGAGAAAAAGCAACAACCCAGGCCGGGCTGCCAGTGCTGAGTGGTCTTATGTCTTTAACTACCTCTGTCTTTCAGCCAAGCGGGGCTATATCTCCGGCTGTCAGAGAGCCCTGGTGGCTCTCCTGCAGGAGCCCAGGCCCATGCTGCTGTGTTTCCTGGGGCCGTAAGCAGCACCCTGAGCTCCCTGCCACCAGGCAGCTAGAAGGTGTAGCGAGAGGCACTTCTCTTGGTTCCAATTATGACAGTGGCCACCGGAGACCCAGTGGACGAGGCCGCTGCCCTCCCTGGACACCCGCAGGACACCTATGACCCAGAAGCAGACCACGAATGCTGTGAGAGGGTGGTGATCAACATTTCCGGGCTGCGGTTTGAGACCCAGCTAAAGACCTTAGCCCAGTTTCCAGAGACCCTCTTAGGGGACCCAAAAAAGCGGATGAGGTACTTTGACCCCCTCCGGAACGAGTACTTTTTTGATCGGAACCGCCCAAGTTTTGATGCCATTTTGTACTACTACCAGTCTGGGGGCCGGTTGAGGCGACCCGTGAATGTGCCCTTAGATATATTCTCTGAAGAAATTCGGTTTTATGAGCTGGGAGAAGAAGCAATGGAGATGTTTCGGGAAGATGAAGGCTACATCAAAGAGGAAGAGCGTCCTCTGCCCGAAAATGAATTTCAGAGACAGGTGTGGCTTCTCTTTGAATACCCAGAGAGCTCAGGGCCTGCTAGGATTATAGCTATTGTATCTGTCATGGTGATCTTGATCTCAATCGTCAGCTTCTGCCTGGAGACGTTGCCCATATTCCGGGATGAGAATGAAGACATGCATGGCAGTGGAGTGACCTTCCATACCTATTCCAATAGCACCATCGGGTACCAGCAGTCCACTTCCTTCACTGACCCTTTCTTCATTGTAGAGACCCTCTGCATCATCTGGTTCTCCTTTGAGTTCTTGGTGAGGTTCTTTGCCTGTCCCAGCAAAGCCGGCTTCTTCACCAACATCATGAACATCATTGACATTGTGGCCATCATCCCCTACTTCATCACCCTGGGAACAGAGCTGGCTGAGAAGCCAGAGGATGCTCAGCAGGGCCAGCAGGCCATGTCACTGGCCATCCTTCGAGTCATCCGGTTGGTAAGAGTCTTTAGGATTTTCAAGCTGTCCAGACACTCCAAAGGTCTCCAGATTCTAGGTCAGACCCTCAAAGCCAGCATGAGAGAATTGGGCCTCCTGATATTCTTCCTGTTCATCGGGGTCATCCTTTTCTCTAGTGCTGTCTATTTCGCAGAGGCCGATGAGCGAGAGTCCCAATTCCCGAGCATCCCGGATGCCTTCTGGTGGGCTGTCGTCTCCATGACAACTGTAGGCTATGGAGATATGGTTCCAACTACCATTGGGGGAAAGATCGTGGGTTCCCTATGTGCAATTGCAGGTGTGTTAACCATTGCCTTACCGGTTCCCGTCATAGTGTCTAATTTCAACTACTTCTACCACCGGGAGACAGAGGGAGAGGAGCAGGCGCAGTACTTGCAAGTGACAAGCTGTCCAAAGATCCCATCCTCCCCTGACCTAAAGAAAAGTAGAAGTGCCTCTACCATTAGTAAGTCTGATTACATGGAGATCCAGGAGGGGGTAAACAACAGTAACGAGGACTTTAGAGAGGAAAACTTGAAAACAGCCAACTGCACTTTGGCTAATACAAACTATGTGAATATTACCAAAATGTTAACTGATGTCTGACTGAACCCTATTAACATACTCACAGCTCAATGGAACTAATGCAGATATTGCATAATAGCCTGCATTGTAGTCAGTGTGTTCTACAGTGTGTATCTGGTTCTGCATGGAAAGCAATAGTCGTGCAAGTGACTTTTGATCTTTTGATTTTTGATTTAGAACACAGAATATCTATCCATGGCTTTCAGGCAAATCTTCATCACCGGCTTAGGGGTTTCCAAAGATGGGAGTCACCTATGGAAGCCAGGATTTCAGAAGGACACATTGAGGCCACCTCATAGCAAATACAGGAACCACCACATCAGTGTCACCTTTTCTTCCCAGTGAAATGCACACAGCATCTCAGAGATGCAACTTCCTCTCACCGCCCTGACCTCCCTCACCCCACCACCCCACTTGAGCCTACCACCCCCCTCACAGAGGAAAACCACGGCCGGTGGCTTAGCTTTAAAGTTCTAATAATTATTCGAAAGGTCATTCCCATTTTTGCATTGAAAAGAGCACACAGTGCTGTGTGTTGGAATTACTTTCTGTGTCACAGGCTGGGGGTTTGTGAGTTGCCATTAGATGCTCCAGAGGCTTGTGTTTCATAACGGAAAATGCTGCAATCGGTTTTTTCTCTGCAGTGTCGATATGAGGGAAGCCCGGGGGAGGGACAGTTAGGATGACCAAATGTGAGTTGTCAAGTTTCACATTTGCTCCCTTAGCCCTTCAGAGAGAAGCTAACAAACCAAGGGACCTCTCAGCTTCAGATTTCACCATTTTTGCAGGCTTCAGGGTCACAAAAACACATCTGATTTCTTCGTTAAACTGGAGTTTGCAGGCATCTGCTTTCCTAGTGCTGTGGCCCAGCTACACTGACACTGCAGTGAAATTTACCAGTGATGCGATAGAGCTGCATGGGTGTTTGTTGCATGAACCTCAATATTTAAAACACAGGAGATAACCTATTTTCTTAGTAGCCTACACAGTATTCATATTTAGAGTATTAATAGCCTAGGAATGGCATTGAACTAGGGTTTTTTTTTCCCCCATCAGAAGACAAAAGCCCTCAATCAGGAGAAAAAAATAGACTGTTTGGTATGGGGAACCAAAACTTCTGGCCCTCCAGTCCACCTCATCCCTGTTCTTCCAAATGGGGGCACAGACCTCTGCAAAGCCAGGAGAGTGAGCAGGGAAAGCAGTGTCTAAACACCTCACGTGACTGCACCTTAGGAATTAACCTAGTCATGGGCATAACTGTACAGCTGACTGGGGCATCTCGTCCTGAGGACAGGCAGATCTGTGGATCCAGTATATATAAATATGTATTGAGTATCTCTTTCACAGGTTCCTCTACCTAGCTAGCTATAGGAAAAAAATTGCATTTGAACCTTGTATAAGCTTATGCAATATTTTTTACACAGGGCAATATATGCATGTGTTTGACTATGTGCACTAGAGTGTATATATATATATACACATATATATATTTATATATACATATATATACATACATACGTGTGTATATGTATATATGCACACACACATATATAGTCATTCTCTGGAGTTCAGGTTTAGTAGCAAATCCACTGCTTGGTGGGTTGGTTGTTTCAGAGGCCTAATGGGTTAATTTGTCTCACTGGTCACCCCACTGGGCCTGGGTTTGCTGCCATTGCCTCAGACACTCCAGTCTTCATGGATTCTTAGATGTTCAAATTGTCTTTCTGCCCTCCATGTGCTGCAGCTTCAGTTTCCCACGGCTGAAGCTTGTCTTACCGAGTGCACAAGGGCCCTAGGGCCCTCACAGCTCCAGCTGTCCTGGGCCAGACCCACCCCAGGCCTCCTCTCTACAGCCCGTCATCTTCATCATCTCCATTCTCTTCTTTCCCCACCCTGTCTGGTTTTTATTTAAGATGTAAAATGTACTTACCCATATAGAACATACACAAGAGATCTACATACACCATGAACAAAGACACAACCTGCAACTCAGATGCAAAATACACAAAAATGACATGGTCATGTGCCTCTGCATCAGTCACTTTCATGAACTTTTCCCTAAAGAGCCAGAATGGATCACCTGCTTTGAAACCAAGGACACCGAGGAGGAGGGCTCCTGGGGACCCAATTCCAGAGGACTGGGCTGAAAGGGAACCTCAGGACCAAGGGATGGAGTCCCTAGTTGATTCACAGGCATCATGTTCTCTCAAGCTCTCTCTGTATTAAACTGGCAACCAGAGCTGCTTAAGAAACCAAAGGCTGGGTAAAGAATCATTCCCCACCCCCAGAACAGGCTGAGAGTGAAGGAGCAGGGCATAGCCTAAAGGTAGAGTCCTGGCTGGCCCTGGAATGGATGGAGGTGGGGAAGCTTTTGCCTCACAAACTGGGCTTCTTTGTCTTTCAACATAATAGCTTCAATTTCCCAAACACAGTGAGTTGTGTGGCCGGGCTACCCAGCCGTGACTCCAGCCCCGGCCTCACTGTTGGCTCTTTAGCACCTACAGATCCTTTGGGGGGTGGGGCACCAGCCCAGGGTGCTCACTCGTTCCTGGTCACTCACATCCCCAGGGGTCTGCAGGGCATCCCAGGCCCAGCACAAAGCCTCTGTGCTTCTCTTCCTCTCCTTTATGGGAGGTGGTGCTGCATTTCCAAGACATAGGGTGGAGGGACGCAGACCTTGGGAAAATAGATGATAAAACAACCCAAATCTAAGGCCTAGGTCACAGGAGAGATATTTTATCCCAGAGTCCTTGACCTGGGACTCTAAAATGTTCACCCACACCTGCACACAGACATGCACACCCACCACAAAAGAGATCTACATTGTTACCATCCATAAATACAAAACATGCACCACAGGTACAAAATACACAGAGTGAATTAATGGAAAGGGCATACTCAAAAGATATTCGGTTGTAGCTATATCCAAAATATGCCCACTCAGCACAGATATGGAATGCACTTACCACTACAAAACAGATACAAATACCTGCATACACCACATACAAACCTGCAACTCAGATGCAAAATACACGAAAACTACACAGACACACGTATACATACAGAATACACAAAGGATACTTTACTATTATTTCTGCACACAAAATGCGTACAAACTCGGTTTATACACACAATACATTTATTCATATTAGGTATACAAAATACAGCGCACACACCCCAGGACACACACACATACCACACATGAAATGTGTACATATACGCAGATCCATTGTCCTGCCCCCAAAGGCATAAACAAAAGATCAGATTTAATCACCTTTCCCTAGCCTGCATCTCTCCCCCTCAATATCCTTCAAGAAATCTCTTCCTCTAGTCCCTTCTCTCCCTCTTACTCCCAGATTTCAGGAAAATATCCTAAAGGCTTAAAGCGAAAAGATGGGCCACCATTTCAAGCAGATCTCTGTTTAAGACCAGGAGGCTTATAGGGTTTCTATCTAATCACCTTCCTCCCACCAGAAACCCGGGTGCCAAGTATGGAAGGACCTGGGACAGATGATGGTCATTAATATGCACCTCCTGGCCATGTCCTTTCTTTCAAAGCAAGTCCACACAGACAACCCAATAGCCCAGGCTCACCTGCTCCCAACCCCTGGGATGTCTGGATTCAACCTCATCCTCTTGAAAGCAGTGGTGGCTCAAGAAACTGCAGTGTCCTAGGCCCAGAACCAGAGTGAGGATGCTCCCAACATTCTCTCAGCCCAAAGACCTTATTCCCCCGACAAAGCCAGCGGTCAGAAAGTCAAGACCATATATAGACTTGCCTCTTAAAATGAGTCACCTTCACTTGCTTGTGTCATCTCACTTGTTCCTGGGCATAAGCCCAATGGGGTCAACTCCTGAGTCCCCTCTATGAGTGTGCAATCCCAGGCAGGCCCCTCCTCCTGCCCTGGCTCCACCTGGATGCCCTGCCTCCCCTCCAGTGGCTGCACCTCGAGGAAAATGCACCAATTCAGCTTAAGTAAAACCTGATTAAGGACGTAAACCTAATGTTACACAAGCAAACAACAACTTTTTTTCAGAAGGCCTGATTTGTATCCTATATTCTAAGGCCAGATTTAAATGCTTTGTAAGATTACGTGCTGTTTTGCGTTACCCACAGTGCTGGCTCTTCCCACTGGTAGAACTAGCTGAGAGCTGGGTACGTTTATGGCAAAGGCTTCACCTCAGCTGGAAGCTGGGGAGTTGACGTCAGATCAGGCACCACCATCTCTACTCCTGTGGCCATCCAGGATGTGCCCCACCCTTCCCTCCTAAAGATGGTCACAGCTCCCCATCTCCACAGAGGAAGCAAAAGCATCAGGGCACAGGTGTGTGGGTCCAAATTTGCACATTTAGTGCAACATGCTGGGCCTTTCAAGTGTTTTCAAGTCAGGATACCAACTTCCCCTTTAGCTTCAACAGGCGCCTCCACGGGCTCAAATTTTCAAGGAAGTTGGAATTCGCAGGAGTCTACAGAGAAAGAGGTCCAGGAAAGGTGGAGAGATTGTCAGGAAGAAAGAGTACCTGATCTGGTCAAATTTCAGAATCAACTTTTCAGGAGGCAAATTGTAGGTAAGGTCATAATGAAGGCTCTGTGCTTCCTGAAGCTTCTGTGGTATTTGACACACTCTTCCTTCCTCTCTGCTTCCCTCTGCCCCTGTCAGCTGGGCCTCCCAGGATGGAGTAGGCATGAAACTAGGAGGTTATCCCTGAAAGGGGGCCCCAAGGGAGTGTGCCTCTAGACTCTGTTGGCCTGGTGTGGAGAGAGCTCCCAGGAAAGCTTTGTTGGCCTAAGCCTCCAGCCCAGGTGCTCTTGTGGCCGCCCCGTGTGGGGAGGGATACAGGACTCATTTGTCCTGTCTGCTCTCCCTGGATTTTTCACTCCATTGTAGTCAGGTCTGTGGCCAACTTCCTCCATCGTGGTCAGCCATAAACCATCAGCGCCATACCACGTGGAGAGAGGGCAGGCTGGGGGTTCCGCGCTGCCCATAGTAGTGGAGAAGAGAGCTGGGGTTGACTTTTCCCAAAGGAAACTATAGGATAGTTGGCACGTTGCACATGAGGGCGGAATCAGACCCCCCCCCCCCATGGCTGGCAGGAGGAGCACACTGCTTTGAATTGTTTACCCAGGGTTTACCCAGGAGTGGGGATGGTGAGCCCTGCTCCGGCTCTGACTCTCCTGAGGCCCATTGCCATAACAGCCTCCATCTGGGTGGTGGCTGCCTGGTGTGAGAGGGCTGGTCCACATTGGCTGTATGTCCAGGGTGCTCCTTGGTTACACAGTGGAGGCTCCCCCAGCCTTGGCAAAGTGTCCATTGCCAGGTTTGAACTCATGACCTCAACCTCGTTAACATCATCAGCCGCCCTGAGCCAATTAGCAGAGTGCTGGATGCTGGGCGGTGTCCAAATGGCTAGTGTGACCATCATCTTGATCCTCAGACTTGGCCCTTGTTGAGACCAGCCCTGTTCTCTCACCAAAGCAGCAAGCAGGGACAGGTGGAGGTGAGGGATCCCTGACAAGCTAGGATGGGTCTTTTCATCAAACGAACCTAGTTCACGTTTCCCTTCTTCTTCCCTTCCCACCAAAGTTCAGCTCCATCTTTCATAGTTTATTTTTTAAAGAGGAAAAGTGCAATAAACTAAATAGTGACTGTTTTCTTTAGCAATAGCTATTTCAAAATCTTGTTCTCAGGACTGAAAAGTGATAGTACCTGGATTCTCAGATAATGCCCTTGGCTTCTGGGCATTCATTCACTGTCTCTGTAGTTCCCTATTCTTCCCACATGGTCACATGACTCCTGCCCTCTGAGGCTCTGACCCTCCTTTGGAATGTAAACCTATGCAGGTTTGACATCTGCATGAGGAAGGTCCAAGAGAAGGCTTTCTTTGTCACCCTAACTCTTCCCCGTGTGCACCTGTCTCTGTCTCCGTGTGCATCTCCGTTCCTCTCTCCCTCCCATCTGCCCCTCTGCTTGCTTGCACATGATATTCTCACAACCTCTGGGCACTGAAACCTTGAGTTTGAGTGACCTCACACCAGCCCATCTCGTGGACCTTCAGTCAGACTGGCAGGGTGTAATGGAAGCCTGCAGGAAAGCACTTACCAGTAGATAAGAATAAAGCATCCTGAGCCATTACAGAAGATCATTGCCATGCACTAAAAGCCATTACTTGATCCATTTGTTTCCCTCCCTCCCCTCCCCTGGGAGATGGATGCTGGAGGAATGTGGCCTGGAGGTTTGCACCTGGGATGGGTGGCCTGGGCAGATTGGGGGAATTGCCCTCTGGCTGTCCTTCAAAATAAGCTGACTTGCTTAACCAAAGGGATGCCATGAGAGCTGTGGAGGGAAGCAAGTGTTTGTGGATAGAGGTCTACAGGGATAGTGTTTGTGGGTGGTTAGCGCGTGACAGTAGCGAAACAAAGACCCACCACCCACGATAGTGTACTGTTACACAAGTATTTGCACACATAACTGGGGACTTCAGAAGAGTCTCCTTTCCTGAAAAAAAAAATTTGTGCAGTTGAACTTTCAGACTGGACAATCAGGGAAGGCTGGCAACTCCAGGGTCCCATCCCATTCCTTTTCAATCTACCTTGCTCTATACATGCTTATACAGCAAAACCTCAGTTAACTGATGGGGAAATCCTCAGGGAAGGGAGCCGTCCGGATGGCTTTACAATTACGGTTTTTTTGGGTGGGAACGGGAAAACATGTTTTGGGTCAACCTTTGTTATGGAAAAAAAAAAACCTGTCCTAAGTAGGTTAGTATAAACTTTCCTGCCTTAGTAAGTAGAATGTTTGAAGATGACAGAAGACCTTGCATTGCTCAGGGTCAACATTCTTAACCTCAGTGCTCATTGTACAGAAGTGTGGGTGGAGAAGACCAAAGAAATAGGCTGAATGTCTGCCGGCTGCAAGGCATCCCTGGAAGTGGCCCATTTGGGCTCATCAGATAATGCCCTTGCTATCATTTGCCTCTTTCTGCTGAAAGTATAGTAAGAAAACATAATTCTCATTAGTCAAGGTTTTGGTTAATTGGTCCTGAATTATCAGAGGTTTTCCATATATACATATATCTGTGTATATATATGTGTGTAATATATGTATACCATTGTTTCAAAAATTATACTATTATACAGTGACCGATCCCATTAGCTTCACTAATGTGGAATACATTTGGCAACCCAAGAAATAATTGCATTTATTTGAATTTTTTAAATGACCTGCCTTTGCATTCTTACCATCTCTCCAGTTCAGCTCTTTTTCTCCTGCATAGGGACCTCTCTAGAAAGTAGTTCTTTCATAACAAAAGATTAGGCTCCAGCATATTTCCCTTCCCTCCCAGGTGGCTGCCTGACTCAGGGATAAACGGGAAGTCTGATCTAAGGGCCAGGTGCTTTATCCTTTGTTCTGTCTGCCCTGGTTGGCTGTAACCTCATCACTGAGGACCAGAAAAGTTATTCCAAACTTTGTAGCTCAAGGGGAGGGGAAAGCTCGAAGACCTGGCAAAGGACTGATCTGTTTCGTGCTCTCTTTGTCATTGATGGTAACCTAGGATTGCATTTCGTGGGAGTTGAAAGTAACATTTTTAATGAGGACCTAAAGAATGTCTCTGCCGCGGGGAGGAAGGTGGGATGTGTAGCAACCAATGTAACTAACAAATCCATCCTCTTGTTGATTCTGACTAAATCTAGGTTGTGGACGTAGGCAGTAGAGCACGCATAATTCAGCTGCCTCTTTGGAGAAACAGCTGGGTCTGAGCTGAACTGTACTCTCATTCCCGTCTCCCCGGCAGTGTGTTAGACCCACGGGAGATAGCTCCAGCCTCACCTCCTGCATTTGACTGTGTGTGCTCTGCCTAAACAGGGGTGGGAGGGGTTCCTGGCATCTGACGTAACTGAGGTGGTGCAGGGGTGCTTGCCTTCCCCCAACACTCCCAACAGCCCTCGTCTGGCCAAGCTGGCAGCAATCAGATAGTAGAAGCCCATAAATGAGACTTAGCATGGCCAGCTGGTAATCTGGAGCAACTGAGGCAGCCTGTCTAGATGGCCCCTTCTTATACTGTCTGAATCTCAGCAAAGAAATGTATATAACTTTCTGTGCTCCCCTGCACTCCTAAAATAGTCAGATATGTTCCAGATGAGTTTGCAGCTGAGAACTGCCTGCATCATTCCACGGACAGATGCACAGGGCAGGTGTAATTACATAATAATGTGGACAGCTGCTGCAACATCTAGGCAATTGAGGGCAGTGTAACTGTGGCTGTGCGCTAAGACCTTTGGTAGCTAATCAGAGGACTCAGTCCTGGGTCTCTTCTCTGTCCTCCTGAGAGGCCTGTAAGCCCTGCTTCTTCTTGAAAATGATTCCCCAGACACTGACCTTGTTTGTGTGAGCACATAAACACCCTGGGCTGCTAGAGAAAGCAAGAGAAGGAGCTGGGAGGAAGAGGATATTCAGGGGCTCACTTTGCTACCAATTTCCACGTCGGCTGCGGACACGCTTGCCTTTTTAGCTTGCGAAGTGCAAGGCGAGGACAGTGACCTGCCAGGTAGGGCTGCAATGGAGCAAGCTGCCGCCAGCTAAGAAGTGAGAGAGAAAAGCACGGAGAGCAGCCTGGCTGGCTTTGGCAAGGGTGAGTGTCAACTCCGGAGGGTCTGAACATGCTCCATGCTTGCCCCAGTTCTGCCTTCACGTGGGATCCAGCGACCTAGTTTCCCTTTGTTGTCGTGCTTGGATCATTCCTTCATTTGAAGGGCCCCAGGAAGCTGGAAAGTCCCATGATCAAGCTCCAGCCTGCTGAGCAAACAATGCCCGGGCCAAATTGGCCTCTGACTGGGTTTCTGCATCCCTGCACCCCTTGCTCCACTAAGGGTAATCTTGGAACAGTCGGGATTAGTGGTGCCAGCAATGAAGGAGGATTCTCTAGTTTTCATCCGGGACACAGCTGTAAAGTTCATGAGTGCATGATGCTATTTCCTTTTCTAGACCTGTGTGCTTATATGCTTATATAGACTATCTCTGGAGATTTTATATATTACACACATATGTGTGTGTATATATATATATATATATATATATATATATATATAATGTGGAAATGGCCGCTCATGTAGGCTCATACAGCACAAATTCTAATTAGGGTTTGCACTGGCTTCCTTGCTGCTCAGGCATGGCTCTGCAGCTGCCCTCCGTGTCCTAGCTCTAATAATTTCTGAAAACTCAAAGAGGAGAGGCAGATAAATAAGCCTCTCTGGGATCAATAGGAGAAGGAACTCCAAGGCTGATGGTAAAGCTCCGTAAGGATGATGCCGAAAGGGAACTGGGGTCTCCATGGTGATAAGAGGCTGGGGACCAATGGGAGCTGAAGGCGGAGCAGAACTTGTGGGGAAGACTCATGGGAGTTGGGAGTCATTTAACTATTTGTTTGCTTCATGAAAATTTAGACACCAGCTATAACCGCATTGCACAGGATGTATAGGTATTATCATTCTTGCTGACATATTCTGGAAGCTTTCAGCCCCACCAACACTGCCCCGCCCAGGACTTCTGCAGCTGAGAGTTCCTGTGTCAGTAGGGTCTGATATTTGTACATAGGTTATACATATATGTGTACATATGTGCCTCAATGAACATTGCCTGTTCACTTGATCATAGGTGTACATAGACTTCATGGAGCTCCACAGTCTTTTGTAAATATCAACACAAGTAAATAAGTATATAAATATATATTACTGAGGATTTATTTTAACATCATTCTGTGTGAAATGAAAAAACGAATAAAATTTTTAACAGACCCTGATCGTTTCCATCTTCTTTCTTGCCCGACTGGATTACCACCTCTCCAATGCGCACTGGTGCCTGCCTCACCCTCAGTCCCGTCTCTGCAGCCACGAGGGCCCATCTGGAGACCAGGGCAGGACAGGAGAGGGCTCTCCTGGATGCATCAGGGACCACCCTGGCCATGTGCCTACCTGCTCATCCTGAGAGCTCAGTGCCCTTGAAACAGAGGATGTGGATGGGAGGGTAGGGATGGATTTGAGATTCTGCCCCCTTTGTATGAGTGCTTCTTGTATCTTTTGTGGAGCTGCGGGATGTGTGGGGCATGGGGACTCGGTTTGAAAACCAAAGGCAGTCAGACCCCTGGGAGTCACTGAACTCCAGCTGCACCCACCCCCTTCGCAGCCTCTTCTCTCAAACCTACTCCCACTTCTGCCCATTCCTGCCAGTGCCTTCCAAGGCCTGGTTCTCCAGCCATGCAGTGGTGCCTCCTTGGAAAAAATTCTGATATTTACACACCCACACATTGCTGAGGCATTTCCTCTGAGGGCTATTCTAGTCCATAGCTGGACTCCCCAGCATTCAGATGGCTCAAAAGTGGCCATGGTGTGGGGCGTGCCAACAGAGAAGTCCTTTCCTCAACCACCAGCAAGCACACTGCACCCCCTACTCCAAGTCTCTCATTAATGATCTCTAGTTATACCCCTTCCAGTCTGCCACACTCCGCCCCTGGGAAACTGGCCAACTGAAGCAGCTGGCCCTCCCGCTCCCTCCCATGCTCACCTTCAGCAAGCTCTGTTCTGGGCAGCAAGTACTGAGGTGACAAGGGAGATGGTGATAAAGAAAGGAGAACCATTTGGGACAACGGCTGCTGCTGGCACACTTGCCCAGCAGGCATTTCGTCCAGAATGGAGTGGGAGCGTGAAATACCCCCCAAAGAGCTCTAGATGTCTGCTGAACAGCCCCAAGCAGGCTAGTGGGGTGGGGCTCCTCGCCCCAAAGAAATGGGATGCTGAATCAGGCTCCCAAGGTCAGTCCCTCCTGCTGGACGTGGAACTCCCGCCTCCAAGGAGCTGAGAGCTGGCAGTGGGGGAGAGTTTTGTCCATCCCTGAGTGTTTAGATTTCGTTAGGTAAATACATCAAGGGAAAGTGAAGGGGAGCAGGGATGTGTGGAAGCTACAACATCAAGGTTCCCATTCTTCTCTCCGCGTTGGAGCGGGGGCTGCCACTTGAGCACACTGGGCCCTTCCCTGCCAGGCCTGGGGCATCTGCCCTGTGTACTCCCCATCGCAAAGGCTGGGACCCCATGCTTTGCGCTGGTGGTTCCTCCCAATGAAGAGAGGTGCTTGGTGGGGTGAGTGTGAGGGGGACAGCCTGCGTAGTCCTGGGGCCAGTGTGGTGGACTTGACCAGCGAAGCTGCGCTGGAACACCTGAGAAACCAAATTAAGCCCAGAGAGAGCGGAGAGGCTCTAGAGCCGAAGGCTTGGGTTTGCATCCCAGCTCCGTCGCTCACCAGCTCTGAAACGCAGGCATACTAGTTCACTCTCCTTGACCCTAAGTTCCTCATCTCTGCAAAGGAATCCTGATGCCTACCTTATGTTCTGAAGATTAAATGAGTGCCTGGCACTTATTGGGAGCCCAATAACAATAGCTAATGTCTCCTCTCTCTTGGACTGCCCCTCCAGAAAGATCCAAACAGGCCAGGATTCTCAGCAAACTGAGATGTAACAGTTAAAGGATTTTCAACCTCTTCTGATCCCAGGGTTCCTCATCTGAGCTAAGAGGTGCAAGAATTGACATCAAAGGGTCTAGAAAGCTCCTGGAATTACATACAACACACTGGTTTGGTCATCTTTCCATGGAGGGTGTCCATAGCTCTCCACGGCAACCAAACTTAGCACAATTGGTCAAACTTAGACCCCTCACCTTCTCCCCAGTGTTCAGGAAAGAAAAGTGATTTTCCTGGAGTCATTTTCATTTATTCAAAAAATTAATTTATTCCAAATATATATTTGCACTTGGTGCTTAGGATACTCTGTCCTTGTGGGTCTTCTAGAGCAAGACAAAAATTCGCCTGAGTGAGTTAGTGACCAACTCAGAGCCAGACCTACTCCTGGGACATCTCCTTCCATTAATCTGTCCCCTTTGCAGCAGCTGTGCCTGGGCCTCAGGCCTCAGGATCCAGACCTGAAGTTTCCCCAGGCAGGTTTAGCACAGCAGTGGGGAAAGGACCACATATTTTGATGTGAAATTAGTGCTGTTGAAATTATATGCAACGAGGCAAGTCTGCATCTCTTTGATCCAAGGACTGGGGCATTTTTGAAACTGACTTCTTAGCTCTGAGTATCCTCTCCCTTCTTTTCCCTTAGACCCATCCTCTCACTCAGGGCAGTAAATATACCTACAAATCATTGGCTTCTCCAGAGAAATGAAGGCTCTTTGGCCCTGTATCTCTGAACACAAGCCAGGGCTCCAAGCTTAATGGTTTGTCATGAAATTAGGAGGAAAATCTCCCATCTGCAAGGATTCCTGTACCCAGGAAAATCTGCCCTTCCCAAGGTCTGTTTTGATGGAAGATTTACACTCTTTTTGCTGATCATTTGGGAATCCACCAACAACTGTGTGAGAAGTAAAACCACAGCCTCTCTGTTTTGGTGGTGTGTGGTGCCTTCTCTCTCCCAGCCTAAACCAGGCATCTTCAAGTATCTTGTTAAATCTCTGAATCCCCAGCATCTGACATAGTGCCAGGCACAATGAATATTCATTGAATGAATGACTATTTACATCACATAGTCACAGTGATGGCTGAGATATCCGTGCCATTGGGACAGCAAAGACATGGCCATATACCCTAGGACTTCCTTTCTCCTGTATCTCTCTCTGGGCTTATTAGAGACCTCGAATCATACTTCTTCCAGCCTGGGTCAGACTGGCCTTTAGATGGTCTGAGTCACCTGACTCAAATGGTCCATGGTCAAGGTGTCACACATCTCCTAATGCCCTGTCCCCCATGCACACTCCCACAGATCCCAGAGAGGATGACCTCCAAACAAAGCATGCCCAACCCCATACCAGCCCCAGAGCCAAACCCTTCCCATATCCCAAGGGACTAGAGTCTAAAAGGTTGCTATAGGTTTCCCAAATTCTAAGGCTGAGAAGATCTTGGAGTCTTGAGAAATGCTGGGCCTTGGAGTCAGGGTTGGGCTCCATTCCTGGCTCTAGTATATAGTAGACTGCGTTATCTATGTGACCTTAACAAGGGAGGTAATATTTCTAAACTTTTTTTTTTTTTAATGTCTCAACTTGAGATTAAAATGCCTGCCTCACAGGGTTGTCATGAATTTTTTTTTCAAAAAATGTTATATGTGTGTATATATATACACACACACAAATTACGCTGTATGTGTCAAGGGCTTACTTTGTGCCAGAGACTCTGCTAAATGCTTCACGTGCGTTATGTCACTTAGTTCTCACAACAATCCTATGAGTTATTATCTATATTTTACAGATCAGGAAACCAAACCTCAGAGAGGTTATGTAACTAGCCCAAAGTCATACAGCTAATAACCAGCAGAGCCTTTGCAAGTCCAAAGCCCATACTCTTAAGAAGTATGACAAACGATAGATATTAGTCCTTCCACCACCACCACCTTCTTCCCTCATGTGGTTGAGGGCACACAGATAAGTCTTACAAGAAGACACTGGGGCAGGGAAGGTGGGGGGGACTTGGGGGGGGGGAGTCAAGGAAGGGAGGGAATAAGGGGATATGTGTATAAAAACAGTTGATTGAACTTGGTGTACCCCCCAAAAATAATAAATAAATAAATAAACAAATAAATAAATACTTCACCTGCCTTAAGGAGCCTTGATGCAATCAAAACAGCCCACCTAGCCTGGGTGAGCCAGGATGGGAATGGCCTCAATCTTCTCTCTAAGCCCTGTCAGGCTGAGCCCTGGGACATGGCATCAGGGGAATAACATCTGTGGGATGGGAAAGGCACCAACCCCAGGAAAATCTGTCTCACTCTCCATTTCAGCCCCAGATCATCTAAGTATCCAAGACCCCAGCCAGCCAGCCCTTGGCATGCCCAGCATCCTTGCTCCAGCTGGGGCCAGATCTCCCAGCCACACTGCGCCACCCCCACCTCTGCTCTATCTGCTGCTAGTGCTCCTTCCCAGCCAAGAAGCTTGAGATGGTGGCTGTGTCTGAATGAAGGAACTCTCAAAGGGTGACATGGGGACAGAACCACCTGGGGGAAAATAGACATGTGCAGATGCACACATGCACGGGCACACACGCACACACACAATTAGGTAAATCCTCACAAGGTCCTAGGACCTGCTTTATCGTTCTTAGCCTAACCTCCCTCAGGCCTTAACCTTTGTAGGCTACTTTATCTAAAGCTATTGAATCAAAAAAAAGAAGGGCTTCTTGTGCAGAGTGGGTAATTATGCTGACTGAATAAATGACTCCATTCAACCAAGATGTGAGAACCAGCACCCACGTGCAGGCATCGGGCTGGGCAGTTTGCCTGTCTTATCTTGCTTAGTCCTGGCAATAACTCTGGGAGATCATTGTCGCTACCTCAATTTTCAGATGCAGAAAATAAGGCTCAGAGAGGCAAAGGAATTGCCCAAAACCACAAAGCTATTAAGAGGCAACTCTAGGACTCAGATCCAAGACAGCTGGAAGCACTGAAGCCAAGACTAACGCCCTTGATAAGACACCACAGGCACCCAGCTGAGGCCAACTCCAGCTGAGTCTTACAACGACATTGCAGCAAAAATCACTCCAACTCTGTCCTTGAACCCTTTTGATCTCTGAGAGCCTCCACGAAAATCTTGGGGAAGAGTCAGGAAGTCTAGGGATTACAAGGTGCAATGGAATTGGATCACCCTACGTGGGTATTTTTGTCAATGGGATTCACAAGGCTGCAAGGTGTGAATGAGCAATCGCTATATTAAAATTTCCTGAAAAAAGCTTTCCTTCTTTGGGCCCTAGCTCCTGAGAGAGAGAAAGGGAGGAAGCCTGGGGGGGGGGGCCTGTACCCTCTCTGCAGCCCCCCTCTTCAATGTGCATCTTCAGGGTCCCAGAAGTGCTTGAAGAGATTACCTTCACCACTAGTCTTCCTTCCTCTGGTGGCCTGACCTAGTCTCCTCATTTATAAAGCAGGGTGGGGTCGGAGGTAAACGCTCTTCCAAGGCAGCCATGAGGATGCAATACATATTGGAAGTTGCCTGGCATTTCCATTCTGGGAGAGGAAATACCCCATGAGGCCAGGAGCCCCAGCTCTGGGGCTGCAGGTCTGCGCTGGAATCCCAGATCTGGTTTTTGAGCTCGCTGAATTCCAATTTCCTCATCTATAAAGTGGGGTGAAACTGCCCACCTTGTGGAGTTGTTGTGAGGATAAGGACCTTATGTAAAACAGTGACCCTGAGAGCAGTGGCCCTGACAGGTAATCAGTATTTAACGAATGCTGCTGAGTGCTGGGCTTTCCCGCAGCTCATTGATTCCCTCAGTGATCATTTGTGGAGCATCTGTGTGAACCTGGCACTGGGCTAGGCTCTGGGGACCAGAGGTAAATAGAATGCCATCCTCACATCAAAAATCTCACATGGTAAGACTGCTCCTCCCTTCAGAAGGAAAAGACGGAGGATAAAGGGAAGGGGAAGACATGAACCTTGAACCACTAATGGCACATGAATAGACTCTTGATAAGTGATCTCAGAATGAATGAATGATTCCATGAGTGAATAATAAAAGCAAATGCTTATATGGCACCTGCCCTGTGCCAGGCCCTGTTCTAAGCACTTTACATATACTCACTAGTTTAATCCTTACGACCACCGTATGTGGTAGACACTAATTATCCCATGTTACATGCAAGGGAACTGAGGCATAGGGAGGCTTACATAACTTGCAGCACAAGGATTGGAACCCAGATGAAGTGGCTCCAAAATCCACGCTGCTAAGTCTCCCTCTTATTTATGACCCAGACTCTAAAGCAATTTCTCATCCTTTAAGCCTCACAGTACATCTGTGTGGTAGCTGGCCGAGTAGGCATGATTACCCCCAGTTTACAGAGTAGGAAGCCAAGGCACTCAAAGGATGGTAATTTGCTGAGGACACAGCTGGAAATAAAAAAGAACTTACATCTATTGTCACAACTACCTCTGAAGAGTGAGGTGAGGGGTGGGAGGCTGAGAACAATAGAATCCTGGATTGTCAGATCTGGAAAAGGTCTCAGACCCTCAACTAGACTAATTGCTTCATTTTATCGATGAGACGATTGAAGCCCAGAGAGAGACAGAAGCTTGCTTAAGGATACACAGCAAATTGGTAACTGGAATGCCAACTGCCAATCAAGCCAACTGCACCACGCTCTTTCTCGGAAGAAGTCAAGAGCCATAGCATTAGGTAAGGGAGAGGCGCGCAAAGTCAGGCAGTATGAATTAAGCCCCTCTCCTGTCCAACACCTCACTTGATTTTATGAGGAATGCAAAGAATTGTACCCCCTTCCTTGCTAGTGTGGGAATATACATCAGGAAGCAAAACAGTCAGAGCTCCTGTCCTTATGGGGGTTGAGGGGATACACAGTGATAGTATGGAGGGCTCTTTTATGCAGGGTGGACAGGGAGGGTCTCTTGGATAAGGTGGTATTTAAGTAAAGACCTTGAGGAAGTCAGGGAGGTGGCCATGCAGACTGATGTGGGAAAAGCATTCCAGGCTCAGGAGGCAGCAAGATCAGGGTGCTCCCGGTACGAGAGAGCATGACTTTGAGGCCAGTGTTGCTGGAGCAGAGTGGGCACGGGGGGAGCCAGTAGCAAATGAAGGCAGGAAGGTAGGGAGCAGGGAGGAGCAAGGGGCTTGCAGATCACATAGGACCTTGCAACCACAGAAAGGACTCTGGATTCTACCTTGGGTAAGGTGAGACGCCATGGGAGGGGTTCAGGGGAGGAGAGAATTGATTGGACATTTTTTCTGGGATCACAGCAGCTGCTGTGTTTAGAACAGACTGTAGCGGGCCAGGATGGAGATGGGGGGACCCGTTAGAAGGCTATTGCAATAGTGCAGGCGAGAGAGCATGGCAGCATGGATGGCGGTGGCTGCAGAGGAGCTGGTAAGAAGTAGCTGGATTCTGGAGCCTACGTATGTACCCAGCCTATACATCTTATGAATGAAGATGGAGCCAGTAGGATTTGCTGGTGGACAGAATGTGCAGTGTAAGAAAACAAAGGTGTCTAGGATGACTCCAAGCTTTTGGCCTGAGCATCTGCTATCAAGGAGCTGCCATTTCTTGTGATGAAGAAATCTGTATGAGCGGATCAAAAGTTCACTTACCCAAGGTGTTCATCTAAGGATTCTCACCTTTAAGCCAGTCCCAACTGTGGGCAAATGAGCACTGTTGGGGGTGCCTTTCTTAGCCACAGACAGAATCAAGATGGCCCTCTCATGAGAGACCACACTGTCCCACCCCCACCCCAACCATAAATCTTCTGCCTTCTCAGAGGCAAACCTTGGCCCATCCTGGGAGCCAAGGGCCAGAGCCCAAGTGGGGTCAGAGCCCAGATGGTCAGCCAAGCTTGGCCCTGATTTAATTATGAGATCAATCCAACCAGCTGCCTTGCCAGCAGGAGTGCCCCTGGGCCTGAGCTTGGCCGGCCCCTGGGGCACAGCTCCTGGGCTTGTCAGAGGGAGTTAACCTCACACACCATGCCCTGGGTCCCATCCAGCAGGCCTAGCTGGCCCTACCACTGGCCACCTGGAATCTGAGAAAAGTCCAGGCCAGGCCAGCCCTAGGCCACGGGATTGAGGGCACAGATAGTGCTAGAACTTGAACAGCTAGGGCTCCTGGAAAAGGAGAAGGACCATGAATAGTGGAGCTGACTCCTGGGGAGCTGACTCAGCTGCAGGATGAGGAAGGGGAGCCCTGAGTGCTGATCTAGAAATTCAAGCAGGTGCCCCTTACCCAGACGAGGGAAACACTGTGGGGAGAAGGCTGCATTCCTAGGTGCCCAGGCTCAGCCCAGGATACCTGGAACTCACTGCTCAGGGGCCCGAGTAGGGTCACACCTGCCCAGCTTTTCCTACAAGAATCAGGAAGGGACCGACAGCTCCAGTCTGTGTGACGAGGTACCTGCCTTCAGTTCCTCCCTAAGCTCCTCCTCACTAAGCTCCTCCTCACTATTCTCCAAATGGGCTTATTGGGACACAGGTGTATTTCCACATCTCTAAAATGGGGCCACGAACAGTCCAAAGGGCTCTCCCAGGTATGGATATACATTGAGATTTTCCAGCTGAAGCCGTCACATCAGGCCCACAGCTGCCTCCCTCCGAGATCCCCCCACCCCGAGAATAACTCATCTCTTGTTTCTACCCAGTTGTAAAACTGCTCTTGGGAGTTAGGTGAGCTGGCTTGACTATGAAGAAATAGAACATCAGGGGCAGGCTGGGACCTTAGGGGTCATCTCACTCATTCAGATGGGAAGACTAAGGTCCAGAAATGGGAAGGGACTTGTTCAAGAGCTCAGAGTAAGTGGTTGATGAAACCAAGAGCCCAGGGTGTCTGACTCCAGTCCAGTGCTGTCTCCACCATCCATCATTTACCAACAGAGCCACGTGACCTTCTCCCCCCACCCTCCTAGGCCTCTGCCCAGATCCAAGGCCTCATGGAACCAAGGTGCTTGCCAGAGTGACCCCTTCTCCTCCAGCAATTCCCTCTAACATTCCTTTCTTCTCCTCTCTGCACACCCCCCACCCCCACCCCCACTCCCACCCCCCGACCCGGTCTCCATTCAGCTTGATGATGGAGCGAGCTGGGGCAGTGGAGAGTCAATCTCGCCAGACAATGGTCACGGTGCTCCTGACTCCAGGACACCCTTAGGATGCACTTATAATGTGCCTTTGTGTCCTTCACCTCTTTATACCACTCTTTCAAATGCAGCATTTCATTTGAACCTGGAGTTCAATACCTGTAAGGTAGGCATTTTTGTCCTCTTTTAACTGTTGGAGAAACTGATTCTTAGAGAGGCTCACCAGCCAGAGTGCTGTGTGGACCCTTGGACGCAGAGCTGTCTGATTCTGTGAGCTGTGTTTTCTCCATAACACACCCACTTCTGTGGCAGGGGTTTCAGGTGTGAAAGCCAGTTAGTTCCACCTGATAAGCCTCAGTTCCTTCTCCTGGGAAGTGAAGGGCTTACACGAGGTGATTTCCTACAGGCCCAGGGCAATGATCCTTAGGGATTTCCATGAGAAACAGTAGGGTCGTGATGCTTTCAGTGGGGAGTGTATGGAGAATCTTCAAGCGCCTTCACTTGTGTGCCCCTCTTTCCTTTTCATTCTAAGCAAATGTTCACTTTCTTACCAAATGCTGTGTTCTTAGAAAACGTTTATCTTAAAGAGTCTCATCCCCCCAAAACTGAATAAGCTTCAGGCTTCACAAAACAGGATCTGCCTTTGGGAGTCAGACAGAACTAGATTCAAGTTCATTTATGAGCTGTGTGATTCTGGGCAAGTTACTTAATCTCTCTGAAACAGAGCCATCTTCTCTGTGACATGAGGATTCCCTGGTGCACAGCAGGGGACCTGAGATGGCTAGATGGCCTCTGTTCCTTCCAGTTGTACAGAGCCAGGCACTCACCCAAGTCTAGTTTTCCTCGGGGTGGACAATGCGGGACACTGACTTCAACCAGTCACTTGCCCCAACTTGCACACATTTGGAGAGCTAGCTCCTGAGACTCGGTCCCTGCCTCACCTCAAGAACAGCCCCAGTTCTAGCCCACGGCCTGTCTTCTCTCAAGCCTCTCCAGTCCATCTTTCTTCTGCGGCCGGAGGGAGGTGGGCTCGAGGGCAACCCCAGTTGAGCACGGCAACCTTCCCTTCCCATCCCTCTGCGTGGGGCTTGGAGCACTCTCACATTCTACACCTCTCTGTGCCTCATGCTGGTGGCCGGATGGGTATTTCTATTCCCCCCGGCAGATGCTAAAACTGGGGCTCAGAGACAAAGAAACTTGCCAAGGTCATGCAGCTGTTTGGATGGAGAGTTGGACTGAAGCAGAGCTACTCAAAGCACTTTTACACCTGCTGTGTCACAGCCATCCTGGAGTCAGGAAGGGGACTCACTGAGACCTCATGTGTTCCCTGACCTGCGAAGGCCGCCAAAAGGCCCATCATAGAGCCAGGACTGGAACCAGGACCCTCATCCAGGTACCTGCATCTGCCCTACCAGGCTTGGTGGTCTTTGGGGTTAGAGGGATTCAGTCAAGCAGTCTCACTGCCAAGAGTAATGTAGGCCCCCAGCCCAACCAGAAAATAAAATGGGGTGTCTTTCACATGCCAGGCATTGTGCTGGGTGCTTTATACACACTGTTTACAATCCTCACAGCCACCCTCTCAAGGAAGATATCATTACTTCCTTTTCACAGATGAGGATACTGAAGCTGAGAGAGAGTAAGTGACAGAGCTAAGAAATGCTGAGACTGGGACCGGAGCTGCGGCTCAACCTTCATCACTGGCATCCTTTGGTTCTCAGCGTACACGGCGCCAACACAGGCAGGTCTTTCCAAAACAGCCCCCCTCTAAGCTATGCTCCTCGTACTCTTGGGGTTTGCACTCTGTTTCTTTTCTTCTGAGCATTTTTCACAATCGGCAATTCGTTTCGTTTATTTATCCCCCTGTTTATTTTCTGACATTCCCACTAGAATGTAAGCTCCAGGAGGGTTGAGATGATGTCTGTCTTGTTTACTGCAGAATCCGTAGAATGGAGCCTGGCCCACAGATGCTCACATGTGCTGGTTGAATGAATGAGTGAATGCTCTCAGCACTGGTCCAAGTGCAGTGAGTCTGGCTGAGTTGGGCATGCAGAGAGGAAGCTCCGCTGGCCCACTGTGGTAGGGAGAGCGTGGATTCTGGTGTCAGCCAGACCTGGGTTCTAACCTCAATGTTTACTTGCTGTGTGACCTTGGGCAAGCTATAGTCCTTGGTTTTCCCACTGGTTAAATTGGCACAGTCATACTTGCTTTCAAGGACTGCTGTCAGGATTAAATAAGATCAGAGAGAAGGAGAATCCGGAATGGGTCCTGGCCATGCCAACTCCAGCACAGAGCAGCTCCCTTCCCCCTCCCTGCTAACCACAGGCCCTGGGACTCCAGGCTGGGAAGGTCCAGAGCCCCACTTGCATTAAGAGGTGGCTGCCGCTGGGCAGCCTCAGAGCCTGCTACTGCTTTCCCCACCCCTCCCATCCCCACCCCCCGTGCAAGCAGCAGCCAATTTCAAACTATGTAAATATGCCAGGCTGCCTCCTCAGCAAGGGAACAGCTATACTTAGTGCAATTTGCATGTATTTTAAGCTGACTTGTTCCAGGCAAAGAAGCCGATTCATGAATTTAATAACATTCACAGATTCCCAGAATGTCAGCACTGGGAGAGACGTCAGAGATCATCCAGCCCAACCCCTCATTTGGCAGAAGGGGATGCCCAGGGCAGCGGTGTGTCCAAGGTCACACCTTGACTTTGAGTCCAAGTCCAGAGTTCTTTTCAAGGCCATCTGTATTTCACTCTACCCCCTCTCCGGACACTCGTCTAAGTATGAATTTGCAGCCTGCAGACCTCAGCTCCAGGGAAGTAGTCTGCCCTCTGAGGCTGCCTTGAAGGCAGGGGTGAGGGTATGGGTGTGGTCTGGGGCAAGCTGGGGATAAGCTCTGTGCAGAGGACAAAGCAGCCTAATGGGTACCTAGCCATGAATCCTTCCCTGCCACGGCACCAAGGGACCCATAGAACAAAATCTTGTAAGCATTCCCACTCCCCTTAATAGCCCATTAAAATGATGCATTAGGTCATCCAGGGATTTACCTAGAGCAGAATTTTAACTCTAATCGACAGTGATTGCATCTGCCTCCCCAGCGAGCTTTCTCCCTTCTTCTAGTAACTGCACACTTGGCTTTATGGGAATGGTTCCCCCCACCTCCATGGATTCTAGCAGGAGCTGTCAATCAGGACCCTCAGGCTTTGCCACAGGGCTGAGCATGTGACCCAAACCCAATCTGGTCAGTGGCCCAGGTGTGGTCACGTGACCCAAACAGTCCTTTTGAGGAACGTGATGCTTGCTCAGGAAGAGGCATTATTGCTCTTTTCTCTGAAGCAGCTGTGGGATGATGACAGTGGCTAGTTTTGCCATCAGGAGGAGGAAGCCTGCCTGAGAAAGAAGTCACACAATGGGAAAGAGGGCCCGAGAGAGAGGGACAGTATACTGACGCCATTGTTGAAATGCCTGGATCCACTCATGCCTGAAGCCCAGCTCAACACCCTAGGCTTACGTTTTCTCAAGCTGATTTGGCTTGGATTTCTTCACTTATATCTGAAATACTGATGACTCAGTCACTAATCTGCATCATCTCCGGAGGTAATAAATCCCATGAGGTAACTCCTATAACGTAAAATTGTACTTTTTTAAGGGGAGGATCCTAAACTGATCTTCTTAAGCTTCATGAGGGTATCTCCATTCCAATTAAATGTTTTGGAGCCTACCTTATGCCAGATGCTCTTATATTAAGTTGTTTAGTTACTCCAATAATTTTCTGAAAAGTATGATTATTATTATTATTGTTATTGTTGTTATTATCCCTATTTTAGAGATTAGGAAACTGTCTCATTGTGGTCTAGTAACTTCACCAGGGTCGCATAATAACTAAATGTTGGAGGCAGTCTCAAATTTAAGTCCCGTGACTCCAAATGCACTAATAAAATTACCTGATAATGACACGATGGTGATGAGGAGGAGGAGGAAGAAGATGATAATTGCTCCTAATTGATGAGCACTAACCATACGCCAGAGGTTATGCTAAGCACTTCACCTGTGTCAATTACTACTCCCAACAACCTTGACCCTTTACAGCTGAGGAAACAGAGGCTCAGAGCATTGGTGTAATCTGCCTGGCCAGTAAGGGGAAGTGGGATTGGCCCTCATCTCAGCAGGATGCTTCTCATCCCAGTATTCTAGATTAGGAGAGGGACGTCTGTGTTCACGCTGCTCAGACTCTTCCAGAATGTATTGCCTCAACTCTCATCCTCTCTTGGCTTTTGTCTTTCTGGGCTACAGAGAGACCCACTCTCTTTGAGATGGCTTCAATTCCTCTTGGGCTGTCTGCCTGCCCCTCCTGTCAGGCCTGGGCCGGCCAAGCTCACATACACAGTGCTCACCCAGATCCTCATGTCTGGGTTCAAGAGCCCGAGACCAGGTCCCAGGGCTGCATCCAGAGTTTCCTTGACCGTTGCCATCAGCAAGGGGCTAACAAGGGACGAAACAAGGGTGGTGGAACCTCTTTCTGGCCACCAAGACTTGGCCACGGGTGGACTCCATGTCTCTGCGCCTCTGGCCCTCATCTCTCTGGGAGCCCTGCTTGGGGGCACACGGGGCTGCTGGTCCCTGGGGTGCTGGGCAATGGCTCCGCTGTGTCTGTTTACAGAGCAAGAACAGGGCCAGCCTGGATCACTGGCATGCTGTCTCCCTTCCAGGAATAGCTCAGTGACATAGGCCAAAGGGTCCCCATGTTTGGCAGAGGGAAGCAGACCTTTACATGGAACAACGGAATGGTCCAAAATTGCTATCCTTTGTCAGGGCCACCTCTCCCACACCCTAGGCCCCACTCTTCCAGGATGGATACCTCCTGCTCCCTGCCAGGTACCCTAGGTATCCCTCACAGTGACAGCCAATGAAGGGTCACAGTTTCTGCCAGCTGTGCCCTACCTGGGATGCCAAGGGGAGATATAGGTACGCATCTGGCAGGCAAGAATTTGTTTTTCTGTCACCTAGTTATCCACACACTTCCCAGGCTGGGACTGGCCAAAAAAGGCCAAACCAGCCTTGGAGGAAGCATCCAGGACCTCAGGCACAGATGGTGTCATCAGGGCCACAGCACTGAGTCTCCTCAGTGGCCACCAGGGTCATTTTGTCCAGTCCTCGGCCTCCACTTCCTCCGTGGGGGAGAATTATAAACTCTTTTTCAAAAAAACATCATAGAGAGAACAACTTCATGGATTCTTTCCCCCACAGTCCAAGAGTCAATTGTCCTCTGGCTTCATGGGAATCTACCATTGACCAGCCTTCAGCCTTCCTCCCTCCTTGACCTTCATCTACCTCTATCCAGTGTGCCTTAAGCCCTGAGTCACAGCGGATAGCTTTTTGGAGCAGATAGAGCATCAGCTTCAGTGTCCAGCATGGACCTGAAATCCAGTCCTCTCACTCAATAGCTGTGTGGCCCTGATCAGATAACTTCACTTCTCTGATGGTTCCCTCATCTATATTATGAGAATAACTTCCTCCTTGCCAGGTGGCTATAAGAATTAGAAAATATGTATATAAAGTCCCTGGCATGGAGTAACTATTCAATATAAGATAGACACTACCATTTTGGGGATTGCTTTTAAAATGTCATCCCTCTAAAAGCCCAGGTATTCCTCCCCATTAGGTCCCTTACCCACAGCAGCTTTCCCAGCTAAACACTTCCTAGAGTCCTCTTCTCATGCCCGTTTTAAGCCCTCTCTTCCCCTGAGATCTCTGGAGACAATGTCCCAGTACCAAATATCATATCCAAAAGTGAGAGGTTTAAGGTCATTCTCATGCCTTAGAATGCTTGGCATGGAAACCTGGGTTCTTCTTTCTGTCCGTTCTCAGACCCCCAGAGAAAGCCCCCATCCCCCTGGGAAGGACCTGTTATCCCAGTCCCAGGCAAACAACCTCGGAACCCTCATGTACACTCATACCATATGCAAAAGTTAATTCAAATTGTATCATAGCCCTGAAGGTAAAACATAAAACTATAAAACTTCTCGGAAAAAACTAGGAAGAGGATTTCCTAGGTGGCGCAGTGGTAAAGAATCTGCCTGCCAATGCAGGGGACACGGGTTCGAGACCTGCCCTGGGAAGATTCCACATGCCACAGAGCAACTAAGCCTGTGCACAACAACTATTGAGCCTGTGCTCTAGAGCCCGTCAGCCACAACTACTGAGCCCATGTGCCGCAACTATTGAAGCCCACATGCCTAGGGCCCATGCTCCACAACAAGAGAAGCCACTACAATGAGAAGCCTGCGCACCACAATGAAGAGTAGCCCCCGCTCTCAGCAACTAGAGAAAGCCCGTGTGCAGCAAGGAAGACCCAGCACAGCCAATAAATAAATAAAAATAAAATAAATTAATTAATTAAAAAAAAAAACTAGGAAGAAAAATCTTTATGATCTTGGGTTAAGCAAAAAGTTCTCCGAGATGGTACCAAAAGCATAATCTATTTCTTTAATGACAAATTAAACTTTATCAAAATTTTAAACTTTATCTCTGTGAGGGAGACTACTGAGAAAATGAAAAGACAAACCACAGTCTGAAAGAAAGTATTGACACATTACATATTTGACTTTATTCGTTAACTTGCATCCAGTATATATAAAGAACTCTCAAAACTCAACAGTAAGAAAATGCAATCCCCCCTCCCAAAATGGGCAAAAGATTTGAATAGATATTCCACTAAAAAAGGTGTATGGATGAAAAGTAAGCACATGAAAAGATGTTCAACATCACTAGTCACTAAATAAATGCAAATTAGCACCACGATATGTGTGGTTTTACCACATGTGTAGATACCACAACACATCTATTAGGATGGCTAAAATAAAAAATCCTGGCAATAGCAAGTGCCCATGAGAACGTGGAATGCTGGACTCTCATACATGACTGGCTGAAAGTTGCTACAGCCGCTTTGGAAATCAGTTTAGTACTTTCTTACAAAGCCAAACATATACTTAATATACAACCTACTAATCCTACTCCTAGATATGTACCTAAGAGAAATGAAAACTTATGTTCACATAAAAATCACTATGCGAATGTTTATAGTAGCTTTATTCATAATTATTGGGAACAACTCAAGTGTCCTTCAGCCAATTACTGGATAAACAAACCAGTATATCCAAACAATAGAGTACTATTCAGTAATAAAATATAATGCACTATACGCACACAGTGACGTGGATGGATCTCAAAAGCACTTTGCTAAATGAAAGAAGCCAGACCCACAGGCTATAAAATATATGCTTTTATTTATGTGATTTTTCTGGAAAAGGCAAAACTATGAGGTTGGAGAATAGATCAGTGGTTTCCAAGGGGGAAGGAGCTGGCTACAATAGGCCAACACAGGGAAATTACGTGGGGTGATGGAACTGTTCTATATCTTGATTATGGTGGTGGATGTACAACTCCATGCATTTGCCAAAATCCATAAAAGTATACACCACAAGAGTGAATTTTACTGCATGTAATATTTTAAAACTAAATCTTAATAAAATGCTTTTTAAAACAAAGAAGAGATTTTAAGTAAAAAAAGAAAAAAGTAAGTTGGCAGAGTACAGGAAAGGAATGAAAGAGAAAAATCAAAATATCACAGGTATGAAAGCCACATTAGAAAAATTAAAAATAGAAGACACGTAACTAAAACACTGTCAACAGCATAGCAGACAGGATAGAAGAAATTACAAAACAATGAGCAAAAGAATAAAGACAAAATTATTGTACACATTAAAAATACAAACGACAAAGACAATCCAATGTGAACAACATTGCTGTTTGTGGAGAAGGGAACAGATCTAGTTGAATAGGTGAAGGATTCAAAGATACAGTAAAAAAGAACCTTTTTGAAAAGCCTACATATCAAAAAGGGTACATAGTGTTACAAGAAATAAAAATCTGTGAGGAACAATCTATAACAAAACATCCTGCTAATATTATTGAAATTCAAAGATAAAGAATCACAGCAACAATAGTAAGAAAAAAATTACTTGTTATAAGGTGAAATACTAATTTGTTAAATTTGTTAATTTAATCAACTCATATTGAGGACCTACAATGTGCCAGGCACTGTTACAGATGCTAGAGATGAAGTGATGACTAAAGCAGAGTCCCTGATCTCGTGGAGCTTACATTCTAGCAAGAGGAGAAAATAAAAACAATGTGAGACAATAAAAACAATCTTAGTCAATAAAAACATATAATGTCAAAATTAGTGATATGAGTTATGAAGGATGAAAAGGCAGGATGTGGGGAAAAAAGAATGGTAAAGGATTTTACTTTATATAGGTGGTCCAGGAAATTATTTCTGATAAGAATACTTTTGAACAGAGATCTGAGGGAAATGAAGAAGAATCCATAAGTATATCTGAGGGTAGAGCATTCCAGAAGGAAAAAAAGCAAGTGCAAAGACTGCAAGGTGGGAATACACATGGTGATTCAAGGAATAGCAAGAAGGTTGTGGATGGAACACAATGAGTGAATTAGTGACAGGTAGAAATGACGTCAGAGAGGCCATCTGGGCAGGATCTTATATAAAGTCTTATAGGATATATTCTAAATGTGTTGGGAGACTATTAGAGGGCTGAGGACCAGGAGGTGACATGATTTAATTTTAAAAGGATAACTGGCTACTGTGTGAATTATCTGTAGAATAGGATAACGTGAGAGAGGATCAGATAGGCTAAGATGGGGCAGGACGGAATGGGATGGGATAGGATGGGACGGTATAGGACAAGGTAGGATAGAAGCAAGAAGTCAGTTAGGAGGTAATTGCAATAGCACAAGGGAGATTTGAGGTGACTTATACCAGGATGGAATCAGTGGAAGGAATAAGCGATGGGAATATGGATATATTTTGAAGGTAGAGTCACTTTTTTTGCTGAAGGATTGAAGAGAAAGGATAACTCCAAGGGCTTGGCCTGGACAACTGGGTGATGCTGAACAGTGGTTCTATTGACCATACTGGAAAACCCTGGTGGAGGAATAGTTTGGGGGAGTTCAGTTTTAGTCATGTTAACTTTGCACAGCCTATTAGCTCTCCAAGAGGAAATGCTTCAGAATTCTCCTGAGTCAAGCTCAACCTTAAAGACAGGGAAATAATGCCTACGGCGTTCTGAAAACAAAATGCACAACTTCAAGTATAAAACCAGTAGACAACCAGCAGGACATTTTATATCTACTTAACATTGCAGGCTTGTATTTCATACAATAAACAGGTGTTTGTCACTGTGTCAAAAACAACAACAACAACCAGTAGACAGACATCATGTATGTAATATAAGGAGCTCTTTTCAGAAAAACTGTTTGACAATAAGTTTAGCCAACCAAATAGTGAATCAAAATAATTCAGAGAGAAAATCTGTGGTTTTAACCCAACAACCAGCAGCAAGCATTCCATAGTAGCCCACAGTTCATGGGTTAAGATTAAGTAGAAATTACAGTTACAGAACAGAAAGTAAATGTTATTACTTTGGACAATATGAAAGCGATGCTTTTAATACATGACGTGTTGTGGGAGAGGAGAGGGGAAACATGTAATGTACACATTTCCTCATCTTTTGTAACAGAGTCACTAGATAGTGTCTCAAATTGAAGTTTTGCCTAAAACTTATTCTACTCTCTTAACATTTATGATATTTTCTCCTCACTTTGAAGGCTATTTTAAACACTAATAGTTCTTGTGGTGAAAAAACACGTATCTGATATTCAGAAATTCTGTGTCAATTCCCTAAGTTTCTTATTGTCCTATTAAAAATTCCAGTTAAATTTAATAAATTTTTAGTAAAAATGCCACCCACAGTACGATTCCATCTTGGTAAAATTATTTCCTCTGTTTATCTAAGTGCGTTTTCATCTACTCCTCTCGACATACACGTACACAGAGACATGACCAAAATGGTTACCAGAGATGGTTCATGATGACTCTTTTGGGGTATATGAATTGGGTAATCTTTTTCTCAATCAAATATTTTCTTTTACCACCAATTATTTACATGTAACTACAAATGATGATTAATTTTTAAAACTGAGTAGCGAGCACAAACTCAGCTGGGTAGTACGTGTGCTAGGTACTCGAAGGTTCTAGGAGAAGGTGAATTGAACAGTCCTGTGGTCATTGTCTGGTTCCAACTTCCCTGGGCATTTGCACCAGCCCCCCTGAGGGAGAATCAGTGGTCCAGGACATGTGTGAGTCTTGGGAAACACAGGGCTTCTCACACTAGCTAGGCCTCTGGTAGTGCTGACATTTGGGCCAGGGATTAGATGTCCAACAAACACGTGGGTGGAGGGTGGGGGAAGAAAGGAAAGGAGCTCTGTGTTTTTCTGTTTTAAGCTCACTATGGACCATCTCCCGTCCTCAGGAGCAGGTCAAAGAAAAAAATGTGTGGGGGGTGGGGAATGAGTGTCCTCAGCTACTCTGTCTGTGAGCTTTTAGACTAGCAAACAGAACCCATTAGAAACCAACTGAGATTTCTAAAAACAACACTGCCCAACTCGCAAGATTCCTTCGTGATGGGCCAGGAAATCACTATGTCCTGGTGTCAGGAAGACATTCAGCAGAGCCTCTCACAAAGTCCGTGGACGCCTTACAGAAGGCTCCAGTGGAGGGCGGGCGTGCAGGCTGCTCAGGGCCCAGGTGCCGGCTCTGTCCTGAATCAGCATCCCCACTGACCTCCGGGCTAAGGAAATGAACAGCAGGCACATCCAGCCTGAGATGGCACGGAGTCAGGAGAGGTGTCAGAGTCCATCTGAAAGGTTCTATAGGCTGGAGCAATGAGTTGCAAAGTAACACATTCAGTTCAAGAAATACAGAATGGGAATACCTAGCTTGGCAGTATTTCTTCAGGCAAAGACTTGGGGGATTTCACTGACTTGTCTTTGTGTTAACACATCACGTGATGTTGCTCCCCAAAGCTGTCTCTTGCTGTTGCCAAATGTACCATCCTCCCCTGGGTTTTGCAGAGCATGCTGTTTGCTAGATACCTCAGTACCCTTCATCCTGTATATCAAGGTACTCCCTCCTCCAGGCTCAGGTGTCAATCTGCTCGTCCAGAAGAGCCCCAGACACCCCCAGCCTCTCTGTACTGTCTAAACCATTAGTCCAAACCTATCATAGTTTTAACCAAAGTGACCTATCATCAGGTATTTCCTTTGTCTTTGTGAGAAGACCTAAGCTTCTGTGTCTTTGCCCCCTGTGTCCCCATCACTCAGCACCATGCCTGGGGCACAATGACTGAGGAATAAAAGCTTGATAAAGGAGTGGATGGATGAGTGAACGAAACACAGGAAGCAGCAAGGAAGACCTAGGGACCAATGAAGTGCAGTCACACAGGGCCCCATGTGTTTTAAAGTTCTGTTGTCACCATCTTGAAATTTTTAATATTTGAAAAAGGAGCCCCATATTTTCATTTAGCAATGAGCCCCGCAATTTATGTAGCTGGTCCTATTCATCTACAAGTATAAAAGAACCCATTTTATTTTTACTGTAAGCTTAAACCATTTGATGAATATTAAAATCTATGCCAACTTGCATCTAATCTTTGTCAATTCGTGGAACAAATATTGGCCTATGTTTTGCATAGCTGTCATCAGGAAACACATACTACTTATCCTTTCCCGCTTATCATTATTTTGCATGTACATACTTGTCCAAGCCTTGACATAGTTCCCATATTTGCCAGTTTAAACAGCTCTATCATATTCTAGAATGTAAATATACTGTGGGTTTTAAGCCAGACCCCAATGGCTAGGCATTTGGTTTGCTTCCAATTTTTAAAAATAGCATTTCTAAGAGCAACTAAGTACAAATTCTTTCTTTTTTCTCTTTGAGGCTATTTCCTTGGAGTATATTCTCAGAAGCAGAATTATCAGGTCAAAGGGTAGGAAGAATTTTATAGCTCTTAAACATTACTGGATTGTCCTCTTGAAAAACTGGACCAATTTAAGGAGCCATCAGCAATAGACACAAAACTGCTTCTCAAGTTCTGAAATAATTATTTCCTACTAAGTTAGCAGGTATATCACAATATCTTAAAACAGAAAAGAGCTTTAATGTTCAACAATAAGGAAGTGCATTTTAAAAGCATGGTAAGTCGGTATACCTTTTCTAATGATCAGTAAGAATCAGGCTTTTTTTTATACATCTTTATTGGAGTATACTTGCTTTACAATGTTGTGTTAGTTTCTATTGTATAACATAGTGGATCAGCTATATTTATACATATATCCCCATATCCCCTCCCTCTTGAGCCTCCCACCCTCCCCATCTCACCCTCTAGTTCATCACAAAGCACCAAGCTGATCTCCCTGTGCTACGCAGCAGCTTCCCACTAGCTATCTATTTTACATTTGGCAGTGCATAAATGGAAGAAACTATTTGCAAACGAAATAACTGACAAAGGATTGACCTCCAAAATATACAAGCAGCTCATGCAGCTCAATATCAAAAAAATGAACAACACAATCCAAAAATGGGCGGAAGACCTAAATAGACATTTCTCCAAAGAAGACATGCAGATGGCCAAGAGGCACATGAAAAAAATTCTCGACATCACTCATTACTAGGAATCAGTTTTTAAGGGCACCCAAATCCAACGACCCAGCACACAGTCAGTCCCCCTTCCAATCTTGCCTCCTATGTGCTCTGCAGGGTGATCTCAAGCATGGATGCGCAGACCACAGAAGGCCTCTGCCCCAGATCTGTGTCTCACAGGCAGGCAGGGCAAGCTGCGTACCCCTGTGAGCCTCCTCTCTTACTCGGGAGCTTGGGGTGACCACTGCCAAGTGCCTTCCAGGGTTGAGAGAGGATTCAACGAAATAATGCAGGAAGCATGCCCTTTGAAAGCATCCAAGAGAGTTACTGGCATTATTCTCTGGGAAGAGAGTTGCCTGTGCAGGGCCCCTGATCAATCCTGATGTTCCCGGGTGACATGATGACGCTCCGTGGACTCTCAGCTGTGCTCAGACAGGAAGAAACAACTGTGAACATGGGCTGCATACATGCCATGAGCTGAGGGCCTTGCTGGAGGGAAGAGGCCGATCTGGGACCCGCTCTGGTCTTCCCTCAAACTTAACAGTAATATGTGTTTACTTAAACATTTAGAAAGCACAGTTCCAAATTCACCCACTTAATCATCCTAACAATGTAGTGAGGTAGAGACAGTCGCATTGCAAAGGTGGGTAAAGAGGCAGAAGAGGTTGAGGGACTCGCTCCAAACAAGTCAGCAAGTGGATAGCTCGTGATAGCGTGGGATGCAAGCCCAGATGGTCCAGCGCTGGCTCCAGAATCCACACACTTGTCCTGTAAGCTATACTATCTCCAAATGAATCAAGGGCCACCACAATCAACCTAGGCCCTAAACATCATCTACTCCGGTCCCCTCACTTTTGACATAAGGAAACTGAGGGCTTGTCAGAGAAGATGACTCAAAAGCTCTCAGGGTGTAGGGGCTGAGTTGAATGGAAACCCAGGTTCCTGACTCCCAGGGCAGTGCTCCCCCTCCCACATCTCCCTGCGGCCCATCTGCTGCCCTGGGATCAGTGACTGGGCTGGGAGGGGACAATCTCTCACAGTCCCCATCCTTGAGAGCCCGGGCCAGGGAACTGAGCGGTCTCAATGCTGATGGAAAATCAGACGGACAAGTCAGTTCTGGAAAAATCAAGCTGAGACCAGTGCTTTCTGGAGAAACACCAAAACCACCATTTGCTCTGGCCAACGGATCAGTTTCTTTCAGGTTATTTCTGTCCAGAGGAGTCAAGGGCGTGGAGAGAAAGAGACGGCTAACGCACATTTCTTTTAAAGAACCTAATGCAGAACGACAGAGGAAGGAGAACTCCCCAAGGCTCGTCCCATTGGCCCCGGAGAGGCACTTTCCACCAGGACCAGGGCCAGGCTGGGCCCTCCCGTGGCCCTCCCACCAGTTCTGTCCATCCATCCCCTCCCCTGCCAACCTCCCCGTGCCCAGCCCTCCCTGCATCTGGACACCTCTCGGCTCCTTCTGAGGTGAGTTCTGATGCTTGCTCCCCCTCCTCCTCCTCTGCTGACGTGCACCTTCTTTGAGCCTCTAGGATTATAAATAAATGATGTCTGGATTGATTAGAGGATTGGCTTTCCCTCCAGCAACAACCCTGACCTCTCATTTCTGAAACCTTGCTGCCAACCAGCATTATTCAAATTTCCTGTTGCATTGGGACTTCAGCAGAAAGAGTCCTCACTTGGGAATGCAAGAGCACTAAACCTGGAGTTGGGAAAGGAGGGTCCAGTCCTGGTCCTGCCGCGGATGCTCTGTGTTCTTCGGCAAGCCACTTGGTTCTCTGAGCCTCAGTTTGCTCATCAGTAAAGGGAATGGTAATTCCTGGCCACTCTCCTTATAGAATCATTGGAAGAAGTGAAAGAGGTAAGTGTGAAAACACAGTGAGCTGTGATGCCCAATGCAGATGTCAGCTCTGGAGCTGCTCCACCTTGCAGCTGGCCAGCCCTGTGACCTGGGCGAATCCTAGTAATTGCTTTGAGCTTCACTTTCCTCCTCCATAATAAACATAATCACACCTTCTCTTCTCCAGTGTTGTTTTGGGGACAAAAAGGCCGTATACATGTGAAGACATTTTTAAACAATAAAATGCCCCCCCACGATATATGGTGATTATAAATTATGCTTGTGGAGAGCGTTTAATGAAACAAATAAATAATTGTGCTATAAGTGAAAAATTCAGGATACAAAATTATATATATATACAGGATATAGAAAAAACATATAGAAGGGACTAAAAGGAATGGTGACAAAATGTTAACAGTGGATGTCTTTGATTATGAGGATGCTTTACCTACTTTATGAACTTCTTTTTTCTATAATGAGCATATATCAATAATTAACAGGTGTGAGGGGTTGAGAATGGTTTTTATTAAGGTTTTTAAAAAGTTGTTGAGAAGTCCTGTTCTCAGGTTGCTCAGACAGATGCAGCACTAACAGACAGATCAATGCCTAACACAAGATCTGCCTATGGGCACCCTGCACCAGGGAGGGAGAGGAAGGAGAGACGCATGGCCCCACAGGGAGTGGGGAGGGGAGATGCAGACACACAGCCAGCCCAGGAGCCACAGGAGCACCTACCTGTCACTTCCATGGGCCCTCACAGGACAGCAGAGTTGGCAGGAAGCTCAGAAACCCCTAGTCACTCAACATCCCCCATCCCCACTTTCCAGATCAAAATCTGAGGCTAAGATGGGAAAAGTGACTTGTGTAAGACACCAGGTCTCCCATCTCCTGCTTCTCCAGCCCTTCTATGTCATTTCTGGGGGCTGTGAACTGTTGGCCCCCATCCCCAGGTTGGTGCCTTTCTGTTCTTTAGCTGCTACTCACCTTCCCAGTTCTCAGGTCAGCATATCTGCTAGGGAATCAGAATCACTAGTAGCTACTTGGGCACAAAATATTCAGGATGTGAATCTGCCTATCCTTGTCCAGAAATAAGGGCATTGAAAATACAGCAGCTAAATAATAAAAACCATAGAATTCAGAGGTCCTAGAGCTTGCAAAACATCTTCATCTTCAGACTTGAAGACTGATGCACAGAGACCTTGAATGACTTTCACAAAGTTACCAGGTTAGTTTGCGGATGTGGCAACTGACACACCTAGCTCTTCTAGTTCCTGATTCTGTGCTCTTTCCCCAAAAAGAATAAATGTTCTTCTTTTGGGGGGCTGAACGAATGCTCAGCCCCCCAAAAAGAATGAATAAATTAATGATGGAAGAAAAATTGATAATAAGTATTGTGATTTAATAGATAATGATCAGACAGGAATTTCCAAAATATTGGCAACATATGTAATAAACAAAGAGTTCATGTCTTCATATACAAAGATTGCCAACAAACTAATAAGAAAAAGATAACCCAATAGAAGAAAAGAATGGATGAAGGATACAAAAAGGTAATTCCTAGAAGAAGAAATTTAGATAGCTGACAAATATATGTCCTACTTTTGTAAGACACGCTTGTCATAAAAAATTCAATTCACTCAAAGGAGGATTCGATGGGGAAGCTTGAGGGACCTCACTTTTTACATTATCTATTTCTGCATTGTTTAAATTTATTATAACAAACATTTTGAAAGTTTAAAAAACTGGCCTTCTAAAATACAAACATATATAATCACACAATTTCAAAGCTAAACATTTTTTTTTGCTGTTTGTTGCATTTGTCAATCTACAGCCTTAACATCCTCCAAAACAAATAAATGATAGACTCACACTGCTGACCAAAATTAATTCCAGGTATGTCAAAATGCCAAAAGTGAAAAACAACTTTAAAATATCACATGATAGGGGACTTCCTTGGTGGTCCAGTGGCTAAGATGCCACACTCCCATTGCAGGGTGTCCAGGTGTGATTCCTGGTCAGGGAACTAGATCCCACATGCATGCCGCAACTAAAGACCCTGCACGCGGCAACAAAGATCCCACGTGCCACAACAAAGACCCTGCACAGCCTAAATAAATACATAAATAAATAAATTTTTTTAAAAAAATCACCTGATAATACAAAAGAATTTAATCTTGGTCTGAGAAAGGCCTTCCTAAACAAACATAATACTCAAAAGCCATAAAGAACATAGTTGACAGATTTGATGACATAAATTTGTGCAACAAGACTTATAAACCAAGAAAACAAATGAAAGGATGGGAGAAAATATTTGTAATATATATAACACACAAAGGATTAATGTCTAGACTTTAGGTAATAACCTAAAATCAATTATAAAAGACCAAGCATTAGATATAAATAAAAATAGGCAGAAATTATGAATAGGCAATTCAACAGAAAAAGAAATTTAAGTGGTTAATTAACAATTTTTATGATGTTTCACTTCGTATATTATTAGAATACCCACCAAATATTCATGAAAATTGGTTTAAAGTTATAATCCATACTATGGAATACTTTGGAGGCATTCTTTTTTAACTAAGGCCAATCCATATGTACAAATGTAAAAAAATCTTCAAATGCATTTCATAGAAAATTTCATAGAAAATAAACATAGAAAAATATGTTACAGAACAATGCAGATATTATGCTTAAAAGCTTTATATCTGTTTTCATTTATGTACATATACATGTAAATGCACAAGTAAGATTCTGAAAGAATACACATCAAACTGTGAGCAGCAGTGTCCCTCTGGAAGGAAGCAGGAATGAAGGAGGTAGCTTGGGAACTAGGGGCATGTTCACCACTTTATTTACTAATATGTGTATTGTTTAAATCTTTTGCAATACTGTATTCCTCTACAGCCTGCATATTTTAGAAAGCAATAACATAAAACAGTGGAGAGGTCATCATGGCTGTCCTTTCTCCTGAGCCAGACTACCAGGAATTGCCTCAGTTTCAGGAATAATTCCCCAAAATAGAAATGAAACAACTAACTTTGGAAGCATCAGGAAGTTTCTTCTAAGTCCACCCTTAGCCTTAATGGTGCATGAACCTCATCCCGTCTCCACTTGTTGAGTCCTCTGAGCGCCTGCAGGAACCACACAGAAGCCTCTCCCACCGCGGGTCAGAGGCACTTCTCCAGAGTCTCACAGAAGCGTCCCACCTCCACCTCCTCCCACCCTGCATCCCTCCCCTCCCCCCAAGCCAGATGCCCATCTCTGCCTCTAACCAGGTCTCCCTGCCCTTGGAGCCCTCCTGTAGGAAGAGGACAGCTCCACATCCTTTGCCTACAAAGCCCAGGCTGCGGACATTTCAAGATAAGAAACTTTGCAAAGTGAACTCAGGCTACCCCAAGAGAAGGTCTCCCAGAATCCCTGGTCACTTCCATTACCTTCACCCGAGGGATGGGAATTTCTCCTCCGCGCCTTTAGAAGATGCCAGACTCAGAAAGCCATCCATTAGTCACAGGGTGTGAGCCCCTACTTACATGCCAGATATCATGCAGAACCTTTCGTTTCATTCAGTGCTGATTTCATTCAGGCCATACCACAGTCCCAAGTAGTGCTACTGCTTGTCCACATTTTAACAACAAGAAAACCAAGATCTGAAAGGTGACATCACTAAAGATCAGTTCCAAACTGTTTGACACCCATATGGGAAAAAAAAGTTGGTCCCCACCCATGAGGAGTTCATAGTCTAAAGGTAGAAACTCTCAACAATGAAGAAATCTTGGAGCACAGATTGTACTCTGCAGAGAGGCCAGTGTCATGCAAAGAGACTCAATGGAAACTAGTTTGACAGTTTGACTCAAAAATATGTAATTGTACCACATTGTGCTCTGTGGAGTGCAGAGGTGCAGATAAGAAAGCGCTGTGAGCCATGGAAATACGTGCAACCTAGCCCAGGGGTTCAATGAAGGCTCCCCAAAGTGACAAGCCAGGATCTGGACCCCAGTCTGTGCGTTTCCAGGCTTCATGCCCTCTGCACTTGCTACATTGCAAAATCTATTTCTCCACAGTGAGGAAATCTCGCGGCACAGATTATCCTCGACAAGAGAGGTCAGTGTCAGGCAAATAGATCACCATGAAAACCAGCTTGACAGAGTTTCACCCTACATTATGCCCCATAATGAGCTCTGATTCTGGGAAACACCATCAAGGTGACCAGCTTTCTCCTTTAGATTTGCCTCAGAAAGTGCGCCCCTTCCTCACTGTACCTCAAGTACAGTTTTAGGGCTGAAGCTGCTCTCTGCGTGGCCTCTGGAATCCCAAATTCCATGGTGCCATCTCCTCTTTCCAGACCCACAGGCATCCCCCTACACTCCTCTGTCTTTTCTGCTTTTAACTTTTGAGCTGATGCTCGTGGCCACTTCTAGCAACCTCAAGCTGTTTATCAAGTAGTCTGATCTAATTTCTCCACTCTCCATCCCTGCCTCTGGGACTGCTCCCAGTATCTACACAAGGAGCAGCCCTCCCCCACATCCCAGCCTCCCCTCGCTCATCCTGGCTGCACCTATCACGTAATTCTCACTCAGTGCTCACATTAGCCCAGCCAGGGGGGCCTCAGCAGGGAACCGTATCCTTGAGTTAATGCCTCCCTAGTTACCTTCACTGCGAAACACATTTCCGGCTTCCCCTGCCTCAGAGCTGCCACACTTCAGGAAAAGCCCACTGCCCACGTAGTGCGCGCCCTTCATACCAGAGAGAGAGGACGTGTTTCCAATCACAGACCCTTCCACAGTGGGTCTTGACTATTCTGGAGACTTAAACAGGATACTTTTATGTCTTCCGTCTTCCTCTGCATACCTCTCAACACACACACACACGAAGCACAAGCCCCCACGCAGACACAGCTGTTTAGACAGAGGCATTGTGCTTTAGCACACCGGAAGCCAGAGCTTCCACAGAGCCTCCCCCTCCCCCAAATGCAGACACCAGAGATGCAGCCCTTGGCTGCCTGCCCAGGAAGCTCCCCATCCTCTCCAGCCCCTGCTCCTGGGTCCTCCTGACAAGCTGACAGTAGCCACAGGCCACACCACATCCCCCTCCACAGCCTAGAGGATCCCATCCAAAGCAGACAGGGCTTTTTAACAAACAATTAGTTTGAATTTTTCATTAGCTGCAGCTTCCTTTGAAGTTCCTGCCTCTACCCCTCTCATATTGCCAAGCTATGTATAGCCGGGGAGGCCCAAGCCATCGCAGAGGAGAGCCCAGCGGAAGTGCGGGTTAAGGCTCCTGTGAACCCACCTCTGCAGTGGACCCCTGATGAAGCTGATTATCAAGTCAGTCCATTTCCCGCATGCAGCCCGTGTGTGGCCTGCTTCAGACAGGCATTTCCAAGTGCATCAGCAACACCCATCCTGCTGCAAGAAATCTTACTCTTCCGTGCTGATGAGGATGGCCACGATAAGGATGATGAAGGTGATGACAGTGATACAGAGAGGCAGGTGCCTGCCGTCTGCACAACATGTCATTGCTGGCAATGCTCTTGCACATCCAGACTCTTGTCTGAGCCCCCTAACAACCCTGTGAGGTCACTGAGATCATCACGATAAGCATCGGGTTTACAGACGAGGACACTGGGCTCCAGGGTTAAGTGACTTCATCCAAGGACATAAAACAAGGGAGTGGCTGAAGCAGGACTGAGGATATCTTCTGATGACAATTTCAGGCTGGAGATTTCAGAATAAGGCACCAATTAGTCCCTCTTTCCTCTCTGGGTTCCCAGGCCTGGGAAACGTTGTCTACATGAGTGGATGGATGGATTTTCAAGTATTGCTACTCACATCAGTTTTTTCGAGATGTTTGAGAGAAAAGGAGAGAAGAGAAAAAAACCTTTTTTAGTTCTAAATACATATGCAGACAGTGAGGGAGGAGCCCACACACAGCCACTCCAGGAAGTCCACAGACTGGCCTCTAATTCTTGCCTCCACCCCCACGACCAAAGAGGCCTACCAGATGTCAGGAAGACAGAGCTCTTCCAAGGGAGTGCCTGTCCCTTTAAGCCAGCAGGAACGCAGGGTGCTCTGGGAGGAGAAAGAAAGCCCTCTCCAGTCCTGAGGAGAAGAAGCCTGAGGGAGGACCTCACCCCACTGCTCCCACAACCTGAAGAGAAGGCCACCAACCTGCCAACCACCTGTCAGATCTGCTTCACGCCCTGATTTGGCTCTGAGTTATCTCCAGGCCCAGGGTAGAAGCAGAAGAGGAGCTGGTCATTTTTAGATTGATCTGGTTGCTTTGTGGCACTTAGTGGATGGTCGATAAATGACCATTGGTGAATGAGTGAATGGAATGGATGGAATGGAAAGGAACGGAACGGAACAGAACGGGATGGAATGGAAAAGAGCAGGTCGCAGCATGGTCCCCACTCCCAACCTCATGTCCACCTCCTCGACCTTCCTACCACGGTAAGCACCCTGGTCTCCCACTGCCCCATCCTTTGCCTCTGTGGCCTTGGACTTCCCTCCAGTGCTCCCCACAAGCCTTTCCCTCTCTTCCCCCAGGGTTTTCATGCCACTGTGGACACCAGCGGGACCTTGCTCAGCACATACGACTGTGTCGTCCATAAGCTCAGGAAGCCAATGCCCTTGGAGGCAACAGTCAACCAATGGGATGGAGGAGCCAGTGGACAAACACACACCTTCAGTGGGTGGTCATGAGAAGCATCCTATGTTCTTCCCAGATGGCCTCAGTGAGGCCCAGCCCCATTTCCCTGCAGCAGTGTCCCCCATAATGACCTTTATCTTGGATTTTCCTTCTTGCCTCAACTTCTTTGGGGCCTCCCAGATATACTACCTATCATGAGACCCCTCAGAGAGCTCTCAGGACCCCTGGGCCTCTGCTGTTTTTTTGGTTCCTGTCCACAGAACAGGTAGCCAGTTTCTAGCTCCCTGAGGGAAATTCTGCCTCCGCCATCCCCAGAGGGCAAATTAGCAGTACAGCTGGCCTGGCGCGAGCACCCTGCTCCGTGCATGGACAGGGCTGTGCGCTTTATAAACCTTATTTCCAAACCTTACAACTACTCTCTGAAGCAGGTATTAACTATTTCCATTTTACAGACACACAAACCAAGGTTCAGAATGTGACACAAGTCACAACACGAGACAAGCAATTGGCAGAGCTGGAAACTGGCCCCAGGGCCATCTGGGGTCCCATCTCAGTGTTTCACAGGATGGTAGGCCTGGCCACAGACAGCAGAGTGACACCCAGGACCAGCTTGGAGACACGTAAAGCCCTGAGGTTAGTTCCCCATCACCCCTCAGAGAGGGACAATAGAACAAGTCTAGAAGGTGGGAGGGAGCATGAGGGTGCGGGAACAGTGAGACAGACGGAATGAGAGCACAGGCAGCAGGCTGACGGGCTGAGAGAGGGGCTGTGAGGTCTGGAGGGCCACGCGTGTTGGAATAAGGAAGGTGGATTCCTCCCTGAGGGCAATCTAGAGCCTGGAAAGGCCCTGAAACAAGGTACTGCAAGGTCAGTTTTCTGTTTTAGAGAGACTCAGGCTGGGCATGGTCACAGAGCAGCTGGACCAACTGTCCAGAAAGGAGATGATCAAGGCCTGAAGCAGGACAAGAGACATGCAGCGCACAGGCCAGGGAGAAGCTAGACCGGAAAGACGTGGGAGGCGAGGATGAAGGTAGAGTTGAAGACAGCCTCCAAGCCTGGGCCCACGGCTGCTGCACACCCGGCCAGCCCTCCTTAAGACTACAAGGGAGGGTGCGTGTCCGTGGAGGGCATGCCCCAGCACCACATCCCCACCAGGCACAGCACAGCCAGTCTGCTCAGTATCTCTGGGCAGCCTCTCCATCCCACCAAGCCTGGGGCCGGGTTCCTCTCCTGCCTAGGGCGTGGTCGGGAGCCTCTGGGAAAGGGTGAGGCTTCCTCAAGCCCCATGCTGGGAGTCTCTGCTGGGCTATCTCTGCCCTCTGAAACCCGTGAAATATTTACAGGCAGCCAAGCAGGGGAAGTGAGGGGGAGCTAGAACATGAATTATTGACAGCTCACTTTCATCCTGGCCCGGGCTGCTGGGCCGAGCTGAGACCCAGGGGAGCCCCAAGGCAATCTATGGGCATTAAGCAGAGCTCTTGAGAAAGCCAGGGGTAGAGGCTCTTGACTGTCAGGGGAACCAGAGGTGGCCTGGGCAGCGTAGCCTCTGTCCTGGTCCCTTGGGGTGCCCAGTGTCAGGGAGAGGGTAGTGAGCAGGTGCTTGGTAAGGAGCCCAGCAGCCCAGACCCCCAAGCCCACCCAAGCCACCCCCTCTCCCTCACTGGCTGCCTCTAGACACCAGGAATGTGACCTGCCAGGGCTCCACCAAGTCCCCTGTGCACTGCCGGTCACTACAGGCAGCACTGTAGTGAGCTGTCCGCCCCTACAGAGGTCCACTGCCCCCTCTGAGATGACTGCCACTGGTCCCCAGTCCTGCGGGGCACCAAATCCAGCCCCTGGAGCAGTCAGAAAGGCAGGCCTCCTTTGCTCACACGGTGTCTCTGCCGGGCTGCTGCCGAGGAGGCTGGCACCTCCGTACAAACCCCTACAGCACGTGCCCTTGGAAAAGGCCTCCAGGTGACTGCTTCCTACTCCAGCTCCCTGCCTACAAGGAAAGAGCTGGATCCTGCCGTTGAGGAGCAAAGACTCAGCAGACGTGGGTCTGAGTCACAGCACCACTAGCCAGCCATGGGTTGAAACCTCAGTTTTCCTCTCTGAGACATGGATATGAAGACAGAACCTCTTGCCTATCCCCCGGGGCTGGCAGGCGTATCCAGGAGAGCACGTGAGGATGACCTCTGCAGACAGAGGTCCTGTTCTCACCAAGCCCAGGTCTCCCCTGAGTGTTGGCTGCAGTCAGTGCCTCAACCTTCTCAGACAGTGAAAACCTGACAGCCAGGGTGACAGGCCACCCAGCCGGGTGACCCGCGTGATCCAGCCCCAAGACCAGAGGCTTTTTATATTTTTATATTTGTCCTTCCAGGACGTGTGGTGTTGGGAGAGGCAGCCTCCTCCTGGGCTCCCTGCCTGCCTGCACATGACAGCCCAGTCCTGAGGTGCGGGAAGAAACCAAGGTGGGGATAGGGGTGGCATGTCTCTGGAACCCCCAATGGAACAGGCAGCATCTGAGTCACTGCCCTCGTTCATTACCAAGCTGGGAGGCTCACCCAGCTCCTGCGGGCCTCTGGTTTTCTGCTGGTAGGCTCTGGAGGCCCTGAGCAGCGTGCACAGGGAAGGGGTTCCCCACCTCACCCCCACATGCTTCCCAGAAACCCACCCCCTCCAGCCTTGTGGTCCAACGGCCCGCTGCAGGAGGGAGCCCGACCCACAGGCAGATGGTGTTTCTGCTTCTCACGTTGCTTGCCATCTCCCTCTCCATGGCTCAGGGCACGCTGCGAACTTTCAAAGTTAGCAACTGCAGTATCTTCCAGAGGAGAAGAGAAGGAAGGGAGAGGGAAGAGGTCACTGGAGGGCTGGGTGTGTGAAAGGAACGGGGCTGCGGACAAACCCAGCAAATCACTTGTATAAAATGTTCCATTTGACCAGACACAGTATTTCTCAAAGGGGACCCTACTGGCTTTTGGAGGGAGACCATCCTTGGCTGTGTAGGATCTTCCTTGGTTACAGGGCACTTGGCCTCCGTGGCCCCGTCCCTTAAGCAGCACCTACCCCCCACCTCCACCCCACGGTTTGGTTACACACAACCCCCAAGCACATTTCCAATGGTCTCCGAGGGGCCCCGTCCTGCCCCATTAAGAATCACTGGTAGAGGGTCCCCAGAGCAGAGACCCAGCCTCTCTCTTCTCTTTCTGATTGACTCCCTCTGGCCACAGCTCTTAGTACTCATCTCAGCCTGCAAGGTGCACAGAGAACACACTCCTACCTGCCGACTCAGTGTCCCCTCCAGGTGTCTGTTGGACAGACTATCTCTGCCTGCCAGACTGACTGACTGCCTGGCTAATTGGATGACCAACTGAACTGACCAACTGCCTGCTTACCGAACGGATAGAAAACACAAGCCTTGTCCCTGAAACTGGGCACAGAGCTGCATCAGCCATGCTCTCTGGGGTCACAGACCCTCCACCACCTCTTACAGGGGAGTCTGATTGCCTCGATTCTCTTTCTTTGGGAATTCTCTGCCACCACCCTGGAGAAACAGAGGCCACTAGCCCTGGCTCTAACACCCTAGACCTCCTCCAGTTAAGCCTACTCCCCAAGAGCCCATCTCCTCCCCTGACTCAGCAACCCAAAGCTCCTCAATTCAGCTGCCTTTAGACTGACCTCAGGGATGTGTCAGAATGAGTCATGGTCCCCTGGCGCCTTCCCTGCAGGTGCCGACACACAGGAGCAACACTTCCCCATGCCTCACCTGAGCAAGATCAGATGCCCCTACCCCAATTCACACCTCGCTGACTTGGCCTGTGTGAAATGCAAAAGCCCTCTCCTACCCACCCTCCCTCCCACCTGGACTCTTCCAAATCCTGGCTTTCATCCACACAGAGTAACATCCATCCATTCATCCATCCTTCCATCCATCCATCCATCCATCCATCCATCCATCCATTCATCCAGCTCTTCACCATCTATCCATCCACCCATCTCCCTGTCTGGCCCACACTCCATCCATCCATGTACTAAGTCATTCACTCAAAATTCAGAATTTATTCAGTAGATAATAATGAGGCCACACCCAGCCAGTGTCAGTTACTCTCACTCAACTAGCTCTTATTAAAAAGACTTTAAGGTCAGTTTTCTCAAACTGTATCCCTAGAAGCCTACTTCTTCCACTCATTCCACATATACTTATTAAGCACCTATTACATGCCAGACACTGAACTAGCTGCTGTGGATACAATGATAAAGGATATGGTACCTGCTTGCTCAGGGCTTGTTTGTCACTGAGGACAAACCACTGAAACAAAAAGTGGTCCATTTTGGAACAGTGATAAGCAGAGCCTGCCAAAGGAAAATGAGGCAACAGTAATACCAGCGCCTCCACAGAACTAGACACATCTGGCACCACTCTGAGCCCGGCATATACGTTAACTCTTCTGATCAGAAGGGGGACACCTGTTCCAGGGGGAGGGGGATTCCAGATCAAGGGACAAGTCTTTGCAGAGGCAAGGTCACAGGGACTGCAGCATAGGAGACAAATAAGGGCGTGGCAAGAGAGGAGGCTGAGAAGGAGGCAGTGTCACAGTCATTCTTCCCCAGACGTGCACTGTGTTGAGGGATTCAGCAACTGTGCAAGACAGAGAGAGCCTTGGCCTCACCTAGGTTATAGTCTAATCTTAGAGGGGTAAGGGGATCCGTGCTCATCAAAATCTACTGAGGACAGTTTGAAAAAGCCTCTGGATGAAATGTACCCTTCACCCAGGCTGAGGATTATGGTATCAGATGGTCTCAAAATTCACTTCTAACTTTAACATTCTATAAAAGGATAGATTAGAGAAAGGAACAAAATCATCCTGCCTTAGACGAATCTGAGGTGCCAATGTTGGTCTTGGAGGCCAGTCAGGGGCATCAGACCTGGCTGGGGCCCCTCCCTGCCTCCATCATAATGGGCAGCGTGGGTGTTGTGGAACATCGCCCAGACCTCCCTGCAGGATGGAGGCACTCGCTGCCACTGTTGCTCACAGCTCATAGCTGAGGACCTCTCCAGCACTGCCTTCTGAGGAAGGGATCCACCTTCCCTAAGCTTACACCCCAGGGCAGCCCACACCCAATGACGGATGGAGAGACATAAAGGCTTTGGTGCCCCAGCCTCAAATGGGAGTCTCTTGCAAGGGTCCAGAGTTCCCCGTGGGATCAGCTGAGACCTCTGTGCAACTGGTCATGGTTCAGCCTCCCCCTCTGCCCAATGCCTCTGAAGTGTTGATACCAAGTGCCCTTCCCAGTAACCCTCCTGCACTCAAATCTCTCTCTCAGAGTCTGTTTCCTTGGAAAACTGACCTATGACAACAGGCCATACTGAGCTGGGCCCTCAGAGGGCACTGCCTTGACAAGCCTACCCAATCATCCACCCTCCCATCTAAACTCCTGTTCTGACTTGACAGCCCCACCAAGGAGACCTACACCATTCATTCTTTCAGTATCTCTACATGCCATGAGCCACTACCAAATCTCTCCTACCTTAAAATAATTATAAATGTGGTTGTCCTGGCCTGGAACTCCATCACCACCACCCAGTACCCTTTTCTCTGTACTCCTTCCCTTAAAAAACAAAAACAAATACAAAACCCATTTCCTCCTCCAGGAAGCCTTCCTAGACTTCCCCTGAGTTTGATGAATTTAGAATCTTAGAGCACCAGCTGTTGTTAGTTTGGAAACTTTTGTGTGTTTATAGATGGATATTTAAAACCATATTTTTGGGTTTCTTTGAAGTCTTTATTTGTGCATTCTCTGCCCTCAGGAATGTTGGTTCTGCTTCTCCGATAAAGGAGGGGGCAGAGATCCCCCAAGATCAAGGAGGTTCCTTCATCTGTGTCTCCCCCCACCTCTGCTTGGCAACCACTTGGCTGCCCATGGAAGTGATCAGTGTCTAATGACAGCCCAATAACTCAACAGGAACTAAAAGTGAGAGTACAAGATACTTCTATCCCTTTCTTCCCGTCAAAGACTTGCATCCACAGTCTCTCCAGAACTTCTGGGGGACAGGCGGGAGAGCTATCATTATCCCCATTGATAAGGGAAGATCCTAGGACCAGAGAGGTGAAGTGACTTGCCCAAGGGCACTCAGTCAGCAAGTGGCAGTGTTCTAGGCCAGAACCCAGACCTCCCTCCTCCCAGCCCAGGGTTCCTCATGTCACACTCTGCAGGGAGCGGGCAGCCCAGTGCTGGTGAGACTGGCAGTGTGTGGGAGCTTGGGAATCTGGTCTGCAGCGGAGCAGTGTGCTCCTGGTAGGCGAGGTGGCCCATGCCCACCCGGGGGCTGGGAGACGCTGGCAGGTGCTCGCCGGGACACTCCAACTGCCATTCTTTTCCTGAATGGCCATGTGCAAAGAGCCCTCTCAGGAGATGCAGTCACCAAGGAGGCCTAGGGAGCCACAGCCAAGGGAGGAAACTGCAGAGTTCTCCAAGCACATGGCCAAGAGGCTGAGCCCAACTGCAAGAAAAAGGGATGTACTGACACACAAGACTCCATTGCACCACTCTGCTAAGGCTGCCATCCCTCCTGACTTCACCCAGACCCTGGGGAGTACACCGCAGGGCACCGAGGGCTCACAGGGGTCACAGCCTCATCGGAAGTGAGACCCCTGAGCCTTACTGAGCTATAAAGAGGGGTAAGAGAACTCTCCATCAGGACCGTTCTCTGGCAGGAGGCCTCGGAGTGAGCGGGCATCAGCACTGCCTTGCAGGGCAGCCCTCAGAGTGGCCTTTGAGAGCTCACAGCAACCACCCCTGACGCAGGACCACCGACGGCTCTGTGGCCAGCCTTGAGCTTGACAAAAGGAGGCTTGCCTTGTCCTAGAGGGGCAGACCCTGGGATTAATAATAATAATAATAAACACTTACATAGCCCTGAGCCCTGCCAGGCTCTGCCTTAATATTTTACATACAGTAGTAACTCACTGAGCCTCTCAGCAGCCCGCGGAAGCTACCTCTATCAACGCTTGTACAGGTGAGGAGACGGCTGCAGAGGGAGGTGGGATCACTTGCCCAAGGGATCAGCCAGAAGTCTGCGGGTTTAGCCACCGTGCTGTATCCCCTCTTCTAGTGTTCTGGAGTGTTCTTGCCCTAAAATTCAATTCCTAAGCCCACAGAATTGACCAGGAAGGGACACCTCCACTCGCCCTACCCACACCCTCCACCTACCCCCACGCACACACATGCTTTGGGATGGGATCCGGATGGCAGTGACCATGCCAGAGTCGCAGGCAGCAGACATCCCTCGCTGGAGGCTTCTGGCCAGGGCAGGACCAGCCAACTGCCACGGAGTCGGGGACCGGGAGAGGAAAACTCCAGACCACCTTCTGCAGAGCCGGCAGCGCGGCCCGCAGCAACCACCGCGCAGCCCCCGCAGAGGCCCTGCCTACGGAACCCGGCCTCCCTTTAAAGGATGAGAACCAGACCTTCTCCAGCCGCCCAGCCTTCGGACTGGGACTGCGGCAGGCAGGAGCCTGGGCGAGGATGCGGGGGCGGCCGCCCACCGGTTCTGCGCGGCGTCTGCGCCGCATCCTTACCCAGGCAGCGCCCTCTGCTGGTAGGGCCGGCTCTGTGTGGCTGGGAAGGCGCCTCTGGGCCGGGACAGCCCAGCGGGAGCCTGGACCTTCTCCCCCAGGGCTTTTCCAGGAGGACACAGATGCTGCGGCAGCCACCTCAGCCTGGCCTGCCAGTCCGGGGAAAGCGAGGGCCACCTCTGAAGGGCGGCTGAGAAGTAGAGCCCGTGGAGGGACTAAGATACACAGGCTTCCAAGCAGACAAGCCCCAATTCTGCTTGCTCTGGTCTGATGGAAGCCTCTTTGACCATGGGTTTACTGATCCCTGCAATGGGAATGGTCATTCCTTGGCCCCAGGGTTGTTGAAAGGGTTTTATGTGGTGAGGTTAAGATTCAGGCTAACGGGAGGTGGTCATCATTACATGCTCCCCGCCCCCAGACCAGCACAGGCAAAGAGGTAGAATAGTGACCCCAGGATACACAGGACTTTGGCCCTGCTCCTCCTCCACAGCTCCCTTCCCCTAACCATAGGGTGCCCAAAAGACAGGCCCTCTGGGGAAGGTCATCTCCAGGCAGAGGTCAACCAACTCTCCACGTGAACTTGGGCAAATTAAGGCCCTTCTCTGGGCTTCACTATTATATGGGGGACTGGGTAAGATTTGTGGTTCCCAGACACTGGACTGTCAGCATGCATAACGCCTAGCGGGCTCTTTAATATCCAGATTTCTAGACCCTCATTTCCTGGGATTCTGATTTACGAGATCACTGTGGAGCCTGGGAATTTACTTGGATGTCCAACCTCCTCGGTTTACTTGGATGTCCAACAGGATTTAAGAACCACTACTTTTGGTGTCTTCTCCAGCTTCAAGATTCAATAACCTTAGACAAGATGAAGAAAAGGCCTGGATTGATCCCTGAGCCTTGGTCTCCAGCCTGGAGCAGCTTACCTTCCTCTCAAAATACAGCTCCAAGGGGCTTCTCCCTGTCTCTGTTTCTCCTTGGGAGAATTTTGGGAATTGGCTCCTGGGTAGCAGATACTTTTGGTTGCCTTCCTAAAGATCACGCCTCTTGATTCCTTGGCAAGAGACCTGCAATTTTGTTAAACAGTCCCTTAATCAAAGACAGTGATAGTAATCTTGATTCTTCTCATCCAGTTCTGAAAATCTCATTTGCTTGGCAGATATTTTTTCAAGATGCATCATATGAACCAGTGTTGGCCAAAGAAACATGAAGGGAAGTTTGTGGGGGTAGAGAGGGGTTGGGAAAGTTTAGTTAAAAAGAGATACAGAAACAGACACTCCCTCTTCTTTCCTGGATGTAGTCACGACTAGACATGATGTCCGGAACTTCAGCAGCTATCTTTCAACTGTGAGGAGATAGTTTTGAGGGTAAAACCCTTCAGCCTGGAATTCTCCTTTCCACCTGACTCATTCCCCAGCATGACTCTTCCTTGCCCTTCAAACCCCCTCTCAAACATCACTCCCTCAGGAAAGGAACCCCCACACTAGCCCGGGGGTCCCCCGATTCTCCTTGTTCATCTTTCTCAAGCCTCCTGAGCTTTGCCTTCGAAACACTCATCGCAGTTTGAAACTCTACATCTGTAAGACTATTTGGCGAAACCTGTCCCCCCGATTAGACTATAAACTGCATAAGGTTAAGAACTCTGTTTTTCTGACTCCTGATTTAACCCCAGCACCTCGTACAATGCCCGAGAAGTCAGATGCTCCGTACATCGTACATCATTGTCAAATGAATGAGTAAACAAACTCTCACCTTTCCAAACAAGGCTCATGCTCAGAGTCTGCCCCCAGAGCTCTAGGCAAACAGACTCCCCTTCCAAACAACACTCTTCTGTGAAATCAGAGATGCTCAATGAGACCCAAAGACTTTTTTCAGATGAGCGGACCAAGGCCTCAGGCATCCACTGGACATCAGCCGTCCCTGTCCGTCCTCTCTGCCCACTGCTGTGCTGGGTGTTGAGGACCCAGAGTTAACTAGGACAGGGTCCATTTCCTCCCAGCGCTCCGTCTGGTAGATTTTCCCGATGTTTTCCTCCCTTCTGCCCTCTCCTGACCCAGTTCTCCATCTGTCCTGTGAGGCACTAAAGCCAAGGCAAGTGTGACAGCAAGACACATGGAGCCCTGCTCTCTCCTGGGGGGTGACCTGTGGACTTCTTGAAGCTCTTGTCTGGAAGGACAGAGAGGTGTCCAGTCAGTGCTGACCAGAGGCTGAAATGGAAGACTTCTGGCCAGTTCTTCTTGCCATCCAAAGGAATCAGCTATCACCGAGTTTCCGGGGTACAACAAATAGCTCATAGTTGCCTCAGTTTCCCCAAGGTGACTTTCTCCCTCAGAAGCGGGGATTTCTGGGCAGTAGCAGGGGGAGAATTCAAACTCCATCTCAGAAGCAGACAGAAGCCCCACAGACTGTTCCTCAGCTCCCACCTCAGTGCCTCTTTGTTCCTCTCTAAGAGGAGAGCAGCCTCACGGACCAGGTGGCACTCGCAAACCCCTGAGGCCTGCAGTCAGGACTGACGAGGAGCCCGGGGGAGGGGGGCAGCTCGGGCTCTGGATAGCAGTGGGGAGAGATGCTGAGGTTGGAAAGTTGTTATGACAGGGAAGGAGCTGAAGATGCAGAGCTGAGAGAGGTCTGCGAGTGGGCATCTCTCAACAATGGACTTTCCAACTGGATAAAATTATCCACACCGGGCACACAGTGCAATATTCTGCAACCACTAGTTCCTCTCTGTGCCTTATCTCTCCCCTCCAGTGGGTGCCTTGTGGAAGATGCCCAGTCACCAAAGAATCCCCCTACAGACCGGCAGGCATAGAGGGCTGGAACCAGAGGGAATGGGAACGGGACACTGGGGAGAAAGGGTTCCCTTATGGGAAACCTCAGATAGTTCATCGTAGAGAGGTGGGCTGGGGAGAGAAGAAAATGGGAGAGGAAATTCATTCAAGGAAAGAGCTGCTCTGTAATTCCTCCTCCTCCTCCCCCACTTCCCTCTCCTCCCTCTCTTCTCCCAGGTCCTTCCCTCCCCCTCTCTCCTTTCCTTTTCCCCTCTCTTCTCATTCTCTCTCTCCCCCCCAACCTTCCCTCTCTCCCTCACTCATTCTCCCCCTCTCTCTCACTCTCTCATTCTCTCTGTTCCATCTTTCCCTTCCAGCACTAACAGTCTTTATACAATTAAAGTAGGACAAGAATGTTTTCCAAGGCTTTAAAATATCCTTGTTAAGGAAATTCACTGGGAGGAAGAAACTCTGCTTAATTTCTTGGAAAATACAAAGCATATGGTGAGAACTGCTGTTGTTTCCCCTGTCCTCCGGATCCCATCCTGAGAAGATCACATCTCAGGCTCACCTGTCAGGCACACCAGGCAGGTGGGGCCTGGATGGTGATGGCCAGATCCAAATTTGCCATCTCCCATCTGTCTCCTGTCCTGTGTTCTGCTTGACAAGTGAGTTTAGGGACCAGAAACAAAAATGCCTTTGAACATCTGCTTGCTAGAGAGAGAAAGCAACAGCTCTTCCCATCTCCCCCAAGAGGTCCTTCTCCCCACACCCCAAGCCAGAGCTTCAGTAAACTCACATGGGCCCCTGGAATAATCACTGCAAAGGCTCACTGTGTAGGCAGAGGCCAGCTAGGGGGTGGGAGTGGGGAGAGGAAACACATCTAGGGATAAGGCAGCCCCTGTATCCTTGCAAGTCATGGAAATGACCCAGAAAGGATCAATTTCACCCATGAGACTAAACAAAGTGGTTATAGTGGTGGTACTTAACTTTTCTTGATCACTTTGGGGATCTGATGAAAACTATAAAACCTATTCCCAAAAATTGTACATACACAGAACAAGATTTTGCATATAATTTCAGTAAGTCCATTGAACCCAGGTTAATAATCCCTGCATCAGAGGATAGCATCACCCTTAGATCCAACCAAGAGGGGACCCTACTCTGCCTCAAGCTATAAAGGGCCTCATATCAAGCATCATGTAATTCTCATCCTGTACTGACACTCAGATAAACTAAGACATAATGGTTCTTTCCATCTTCCTAGGAGCCATGACTATCTGAAGCCTTCATGTCTCCTTCCTCCCACCCCAACACATATCACGGCCAAGTCTTGATGTTCCTGAGCTCTCTGCCATTCCTTCCTAATCCTCCAGTCCCTCCATCTCTCTGTCCAACAGAAGTCCACCTGCTCCCACTTTCCCCCTCACACCTGGTGGCCTGGCTCCTAGACGACAGGAGGTAGAGTGAATGCTGAGCCCTCCTAGGGGTCCCAGAACAGCAGCAGCAGGTAAGGACCATGTGAGAGGTGGAGTCATTCCCAACTGCTGCCTCCTCCTTCAGTTCCATCTTCCTTTGGTGGGTTCCTTCCCTCCCCAGGGCCTTCCAGGTTCTCTATGGTTTTCTGCTCTTTGCACTAAAATTGACATCAGCTAATACGTGTTGAGCACTTCCTATATGCCAAGTGGCCTGTACATGCGTTGTATCTTTCACCCTTTACAGTAAAGCCTATGAAATGGGTCTTCTTATGTCCACTTAATAGGTGAGGAAGGGCATAGGCTTGGGGAAGTTACACTCTTTCCCACCAGCTTCTCAACTGCAGTCAGATTCCTCTTCACAATTTCTTCCTCCTAGTCCACTCGACTTGCTGCTACTTTTTACTAACTGATCAAAGACTGATAATGAAATTTCAGGCTGCAACCTGCCAGATGGATAAAGCATTCCAGGGTCAGGAAGATCTTGGAGTCCCACTGCAAAGCTGGCCTCCTTCCTCTGCTCTGTAAGAAGGTAACATGGTTGAGGTAGTTCGCACTGAAGCCTCCTGCCCGGACTGTCCGAGAGAAGCAGACTCGTGAGAGCTAGCTTTGGGGCCCAGGTAGGACTATCAGATCTCACTAATCAAAATGTAGGGCATCCAGCTCAATCTGCTTTTCAGATAAATAATCATTTTTCAGTATAAGTATTGCATGGGGCATATTTAATCTGTACTGTACTAAAAAATCTTTCACTGTTTATCTTGAATCCAAATTGAACTAGGCGCCCTACATTTTACCCGGCAACCCTGGGCCCAGGCCCCTCAGGTGTGAGCTTCCGCCGGACAAGTGGAGAGGAAGGGCAGCTGTAGTTCCCTGTACCCACCAGAGGTGGGCAAAGACAGCTGGAAAGCCTGATCCTGCCAGGGCTGCCAGTGGAGGGACTTGAAGGCCCTTCTACTCCAAGCTGCCCTTTTCACCTGCCCGTTCCTTTGCCCGAGGTCAGCTCCTGCCCCCGCTCTGGCCCTCCTCCCAGGCCTCCACTCTCCCTATCTGCCTAAGACGCTGCCCCTGACCAGGAGGCTCTCCTGCTCTGCTGACCGCAACACAGCTAGTTCTGTGAGCCAAACATACAAGACAGCCTGGCCACCTTTCCTGTGACCTGAAGTGGAGGGGGTGGGCAGGTGGCCAGGTCCCCAGGCCAGCACAGACACCTTTCAACCATGCAAAATGCCTTTATGGCAAACTCACTTACTGTGGCCACCATTTCTTGCCCCTGAGAAGCTGAGGGCTGTCCTCAGTGTAGAAAAGCCTAGGTCAGAAGCCAGGGCAGGCTGGCCAGAGGCCCCAGCCTCCCTCCCACTCTCACATTCTCTCCGTATTGGCCCCTGGGGACTGGGGGGACACAGGACATTCCCTGTTTCTCAAAGGAAACTGTGAGCCACTAAAACCAAGTGCTTTTTATGTTTGTCTTCTTTGAATGAATCTTTAAATTAGTGGGTTCATTTAAGCACCACTCCAGCTCAAGTACCAGGTCAGCAGATAGGTTGAGGGAGTTAATAAAAGACTTCTGGGACTTCCCTGGTAGCGCAGTGGTTAAGAATCCGCCTGCCAATGCAGGGTTCGATCCCTGGTTTGGGCACATCCCACATGCTGCAGAGCAACTAAGCCCGTGCACCACAACTACTGAGCCTACATGCTGCAACTACTGAAGCCCAAGCATCTAGAGCCCATGCTCCACAACAAGAGAAGCCACCACAATGAGAAGCCTGCACACCGCAATGAAGAGTAGCCCCCGCTCACCACCACTAGAGAAAGCCCGCACGCAGCAACGAAGACCCAATGCAGACAAAAATTAATTAATTAAATTAATTAAATTTTTACAAAAAAAAAAAGAGAGAAACGATTGCTGAAGGGATGGGTCACATAGTGAAAAGCCAAGGGCACAGAGGTATGCAGAGCCCTGAGGCTGGACGACTGGAGGAAATGGTCCAAGTTTGTGGGCGCTGGCTGGGCTGAGGCTGGTAGATTCTAGGGTGTAAATCAAGGCCAGCAGCATGTCTTGCTCATGGCTGTGGTAAAGATCACGTGTAATAATGGAGGAGGAATTCCTGGGGTTCATGCGTTGCAGGTGTGGTCATATGAGGAAAACCTCTGGCAAGGCATGTAGGGAAAAGCAGGAGCAGTGATTCAAGTAATTCTCACATCAGCCTTGGTGCACAGGCTTCACTTCTTCCAGAACAGAAGTGCAGGTTACTGGGACCTCAAAATTCACCCCTCATCTTCCCAGCTTCTGCTCTGGGCCTGTGCACCCACCCATGGGGAGAACAAACAAGTTTCTCAGCTGTAAGCCATTCCTTCCTTTGCCTGGCTCCCTGATTACCACCCCTCCTCCACACCGTCCCCCACCTCAAAGCAGCAGAACCAATGAGGGGGCCCTCCCACTCCTGCACACACACCCACACTGGGAAATTCCCCACTCGACCCCCTCAGCTTCAGAAAGACCCTGACTGCCCCATGTGGCTCCAGGGGCTTCAGGGACTTGGAGCACAGAATGGGACGAGACCTCAGAGGTCAGCTCTTCTAGGTCCTTCATTTCCTCATGGGAAAGTGGAGGCTCAAATGTGTGTGTGTGTGTGTGTGTGTGTGTGTGACTAGTCCAAGGTCACACTAGAGCCATAGTGAGACCACCCAACACTTACCTGGTATAAGCTCTTTCTGCTATGCTACCCTGACTTTCTGCTAATTTTTGGTAACATTTTAGCAAATGTTACATTTCAGAGAAAAACAAATTTAAAGTCCAATAATCCTGACCCAGTTCTCTTTCACAACTAATTCATGCAGACTATACTGACAAATAAGAAATTGCTTTTTTAAAAAAAGGTGTATCTTATTTAAGGCAGATATTACAATAAAAAACATATTTGAAAAGTAATTGCAGTCAGGGACTTCCCTGGTGGCGCAGTGGTTAAGAATCCACCTGCCACTGCAAGGAGCAACTAAGCCCAGGTGCCACAACTACTGAGCCCATGAGCCACAACTACTGGAGACTGCGCACCTAGAGCCCATGCTCTGCAACAAGAGAAGCCACCACACTGAGAAGCCCGTGCACCGCAATGAAGAGTAGCCCCCGCTCACCACAACTAGAGAAAGCCTGTGTGCAGCAACAAAGACCCAATGTGGTAAAAAATTACTTAATTTTTTTTAAAGTAACTTCAGTCTTGTAACTTACTTCACTTAATTTCTTTTCCAAAATAAACAAGTTTTAAAGTAGAGAGCATTACTCAGCCATAAAAAGGAACAAAACTGAGTTATCTGTAGTGAGGTGAATGGACCTAGAATCTGTTATGCAGAGTGAAGCAAGTCAGAAAGAGAAAAACAAATACCATATGCTAACATATATATATGGAATCTAGAAAAATGGTACTAATGAACCTAGTGACAGGGCAGGAATAAAGATGCAGAAGGAGAGAACAGACTTGATGACACAGAGTGGGGGGGAGCGCAAAAGAGGAGGCTGTGACGTAGTGGGAGAGTAGCATTGACAGATATATACTACCAAATGTAAAATAGATATCTACTGGGAAGCGGCTGCATAGCACGGGAAGATTGGCTTGGTGCTTTGTGACAGCCTAGAGGGGTGAGATAGGCATGGTGGGAGGGAGGTTCAGGAGGGAGGGGATATGGGGATATATGTATAAATATAGCTGATTCATTTTGTTGTACAGCAGAAACTAACACAACATTGTAAAGCACTTATACTCCAATAAAGATGTAGTTAACTTCTCTGAGCCCCAGTTTACCCACTCATAAACTGGGGATAAGTGCAGCATCTACCACATAGGCTTGCTGAGATGATTCAGGGAAATAGTGTGTGGAAAGCACTTAGCCCAGGCCTGGCGCACTTTAAACCATAGAAATAAGCTGATATCCACTGAGACCTCTTCATGCTGTCCCCAATCAGTTTTGAGGCTAATAGGAGCCTCCCACCAATTATTGTTATGAAACCACCTGAAACAGAACAGTCACTGCCTGACCTCTTTCCTGGATGTCAGGCTGCTCAATCCAGAGAATGACTATTATGGACTGAATTGTGAACCCCCAAATTCTTGTTGAAGCCCTAAACTTCATTGTGGCTCTAGTTGGAGATGGGACTTCTAAGAGTTAATTAAGGTTAAATGAGATCATAAGGGTGGGGTCCTAGTCTGAGGGGATTGGTGGCATTATAAGAAGAGGAAGAGAAAGGATCTCTTTCTCTGTGCATGTGCTTGCACTGGGGAAAGTCCACTTGAGCACCCAGCAAGAAGGTGGTTGTCTGCAAGCCACAGGGAACACTCTCACCAGAACTTGACTGTGCTGGCACCCTGATTGCAGACTTCCAGCCTCCAGAACTGTGAGAGAATAAGTTTCTGTTGTTTAAGCCACCCAGTCTATGGTATTCTGTTACGGCAGCCTGAGCTAAGACAATGACAACCCATGCTGACTCCCTGGAGCATGACAGCTCGCAGCCACAGGGACAGAAAACCACACCCCACACCCTGGCAGTGGAGCCTCGTGGTGAAGTACATGGGCTCTGACTCAAACTGCCTGGAGATAAATCTCAGCTCTGTCACTACCAGCTGTGTGATGTTGAGCCATTTACTTAAACTATCTGTGCCTCAACTGCCTCATGTAAAAACAGGGCTTACAAAGTTGCTGTGGGAATTAAATGGGTTAATGAATACAGAAATCTCAGAGCAGTTCAATCAACAAATATTTACCAAATGCCTACACTGTGTCAGGCACTGGGGGTCTAGCAGACAAAACAAAACTATTCCTGCCCTCTTGGAGTGGAGGAAATGGCTGATAAGAAGACAAATGCAATAATGATAAGTGCTAAGGAGATAAATAGAACAGGAGGAGAGGGATAGGGCTGGGATGGGGGCTGCAATCTGGATGGGTAACCAGGAATGGCCTGATGGAAGTGACCATGCAGACATCTGGAGGAGAAGCATTCCAGATGAGGGAACACTAAGTGCAAAGGCCTTGAGGTGAAAGCATGTAGTCATGTCTAAGGAACAGCAGGGAGGCTGATATGGAACAGAATGAACAAGAGAGAGCCCTGAAGAAGAAAAATAATGGGGGCTGGATTACATGAGGCTCTATTGAAAGGACTTTGACCCGTATGCTATCATGGGAGCCCTTGGAGGCTTTTGAAAAGAGGAGACATGAGTTATGTTTTTACAGGATCACTTTGGCTGCAGTTTTGAGACTGTAGTATGGAGAATGGAGAGCAAATATAGAAAGGCCAGTTAGGAAGCTACTGGAATAATCCAAGTGAGAGATGATAAAGCCTTGAACTAAGGTGGAACAGTGGAGATGGTGAGATGAGGTCAGGTTCTGGATATATTTTATCAGTTGAGCAATATGACATGCTATAGATTAGATGTAGAAAGTGAGAGAATGAGGAGTTAAAGAAAGCACCAAGGTTTTGGTCTGGGCAACTGGAAAATGGAGTTGCCATTTACTGAGGTTGGAAAGATGCCAAGAGAAGTTCATTTGATGGGTAATATCAGATCCATTTTGGACATGTTGGTTTTAAAATGCTTGTTAGCTATCCAAGTGGAGATACAGGGTACACAGTTAGATACACAAGCCTGGAATTCAGGAGAGAAGTCTGGGCTGGAGATAGTTTTGGAGTCATCAGCATGTAGAAGATACTTAAAGTGTGAGACTGGATGAGATCACCAAGGCAACAAAAGTAGATGGAAAAGAGGAGGTCAAGGGCTGGGCCACTCCCACGTTAACAGCTCATGGAGCCTGGGAGCAACCAGCAGAGAAGAGTGAGAAGGAGTAGCCAGCATAGTTACCACGATTCAGTATTTGTAGCTATTATTGTTTATTCCTGTTTGCTGTTGTTGGTCGCATCACCGCAGCACCAATTCTCAGGTCAGGGTGATGCTATCTAAAGCTGACAGAGGGTACCTGAAGGATCTGAAAATTTGATAGAAATGCTGCCAGATTAATTTTTCATCAGAACAAAAGAGCAAGACAAAAGAAACACATACCCAGTTGTGTAGTGATAAAAGCTGGTGCGAGGAAGAGGAAAGATCTTGCCACGGAAAGACAGAAATAGGAAAACATTTCCCATGTATAAAAGGGAAAAAAGGAGGAAAAGGGGGGAAGCCACACCACTCCCACCCCCTGCAGCTGCCCCCTTTCACCCAGCTGAACGACAGAATAACAGGAGACAATGTGAAGACAGAAGCATTTTTTAACTTCTATCTTTATTTTAAAAGATAACAATAATCACATAATTAAGGTGCCTTGTTTGATGGAAGGATGAAAAAATCATACCTGATTAGGACAGGAAATAAGGCTCTTAGACACTGTTTCATAACTAGCTGGCCTCTTTGACTTATATCCTGAAGGCACTTAGGAAATAGTGAATGTTTGGCCAAGGCAGTAGGGGTTACTTAGATTCACAGAGGATACGAGACATCGATAAGGATCATGATGGGGTGACTATTGAGACATCTCTGAGGACTGTGATAGAGTGGATATAAAGACAGCCCTCATACTGAGAGTCCAGGTAACCCTCCAGGTACAGAGCCAACAGCTCAGTCTGCACCAGGCAAGATGTGGAACAAATATCCAAACAATTCATGTGCAACCACCTGGAAGATGACAAGACGTGACAAGATTGCTAATGCATCCTTGAGGAAAAGCAGAAAGTGCAAGACCAAATTCAACAACTTCATAGTCCAAGGAGGCAGGAGGGAGATGACAGCATGGATCTTTTTTTTTTTTTAATTTCTATTTAGTTTCATGCACTACATTTATTTTATTTTTTTAAGAACTTTTATTGAGATACAGTTAACATACAATAAACTGCATGTATTCAGAGTGTACGATTTGGTATCCCAATCTCCCAGTTCATTCCCCCCCAACCCTCCCCGCTTTCCCCACTTGGTGTCCATATGTTTGTTCTCTACATCTGTGTCTCTATTTCTCTCTGACAGCATGGATCTTAAGTTATTTGGTTATTGTTCTCAAGCAACCCACATGTCATGTATACATCACATGTAAGTAATAAAGAGGACACTGAACTAAACCCTTTACATAAATTATTGTATTTAATTCCAACAACAACACTGTGAGGTAGGGGCGCTATTTTTACTGCCCCCTCCCCTCTAACAAATTATTGGGCTTAGGCTTAGGAGGAGTCAATTGCCCTTCCCAAGGTCACACAGCTGTTAAGCAACTAAATTGGGCCTTGAACCTGGGGCTGACTGGCTCTAGAGTCCAGACTCATAATCCCATACCACTGCCGCCCTTCCCAAGGTTTCCAGGAACTCACCTTCCTCTTGCCTCCCAGTGTTCCTCCACCACTTTCTTGATAACCACTCCTGCCCACCACAGTCTTCACTGCCAGTAAGCCCTCAGCCTGCACTTACCCCATGGCCAGGCAAGATGATCAGCACCTGGGAAATGCTCGGTAAATACTTCCTGAATTAAATACCTGGTATCGATGTTGAATTTGGGTCTCTATCATGGAGAGTGAAGAAACTCAAGCCCAAGGGCGGCAGAGAAACAAACCCTTTGATGAATGTAGAGGCAAGCTGAGATGGGGCCCTTTTTCCACGTGGCTTTGAGAAACCCTCTGCACAGGCCCATAGATTGCTCTTGAACAATCACTGGCCTCCTGTCATTATCCAGCTTCTCCACCAGCATCAGGAGACTGATGACTGATTCATTCACTGTGTGACAATCCCCATTCTGTCACCCCTATTGTATCAACACAGTGTCAAAGCAACTGGTCCTGTAACTGGAGGCAGAAGAGGGCCAATTAGGCCCTCTAGTCCTGTGTAGACACCTAAATATCACTTGTCTTATGTTTTACCCTTGTTAACTCTTATGTGATATTTAGTAGGCATGGCCCACAGAGAAATACATATTCCTTTGCCTTTTTGTCCATAGAATGGAAGCTTATATCATAACCTAGGCATGCCCTCTAATCACAAAAGTTTTTTAATGAAAAAGAAAAATCCTGGTAATTTCTCATCCAGAGGCTTTACAATCTCAACTGAAGAGCTATCATAAAGTGAGAAGGTTGGACTAGATGATCTGAAAGCACACATCCTGAGTCACCATCCCAGGATTGTCTTTCTAAGTGAGACACAGGAGACTGGAAGGGTATTTTGGTTGGTGCATCTCTGAATCTGTACATCAAGTTCAGTGTTCCCCTCCCCCAGCTTTTCCTACCAACCAGAAACCTAGACACATGGTTGGACAAAAGATTATTAAGCTACTTCCATAACTAAGAGACACCACGGAGATGTTGTCTAGGTGACAAGATATTAGAATTTTAGGGACATTGCAATGATTTATGAAAACAATGTGATAGCATATTTGAAAACTGGGACAGTACCAGAAAATCCAGGATATATATCATCATACCATCAAAACACAGACTGCTTATCGAAGATATTTTGCCAAACCATTCTGCAGGCTTGGACAACACAAATCAAATTCTCTAACAATAGATGTATGAAAAATCTTCGAGCCCCAGGTCTACAGCCTGATAATTGAAGCAATATTTTAGGATCCAAGTCCTAAAAGTTTTCAAAAATTTCCAGTGTCTCCACTCTTCATTCTGTGAAGCTGATTTTTCTTTCCTAAAGCTGGCCAAAGATGCAATGACCAAAATCTCAGCACCAAGGACAGAGCTCACTATATCTCAGTGAGTAATGCTCAGTTTCTCAACTCTGCAGACAAGAAACTTTTGTGAGTTCAAGATGAAATCACAGCATATTAGTATTAGAAGTGATTAAGTAGCTCAACATTTTCATTTTATAGATGAAGAATCTGGGTCCCCCAAAAAATCAAATGATCCGCTTAACATCCTAGAGCCAGGGCACTAGAACTCAGGCCTTCTAACTCCCAGCCCTGCGCTCTTTGCCTCCATCATACTGAGACCTGGAATCACACCCAGATCACCCCCATGCTCCTCTACAGAAAGCTTGCCTGATCTGTCAGTGCTCAGTTAATATTGGTATCAAGAGTGAATATTTGGGGTGAGAGAGGAGGGTAGAAAATACAAAGGAAAGAGAAATCTCCGTGACTCCTCAATAGGGAAGCTTTTCTTATTACCTTCTGAGAGTGTGACCAGTTGGAGAGAGAGTACAGGTAATGAAGCACAAGTAAGTGGATTTCTTCTGCCAAGATCACAACTTGAAAGAGTGGATGGCAAACGGGAAGCCCCAGCCAGCCAAACCCAGGACTGAGGAGCAGGATTTAGAGACCACTCCCCAACCCCAAATGTCAGCCAGTCAGCACATGTTGAGACCCCAACAGGGTTCTTGCAGTCAAGCACAGGCATGGCTCCTACCGTCTGAGATGCACTCAGGCTGACATGTCAGATCTCTGTGGAACCAGCCATGCCACAGTGAGAACAAACCCATGGCTCTCCCAAATGCGGATCCTCCCATGGGGAGGATGCAGGGGTCTGTGTGAATTTGGACAATTTATGCAAACTCTTTGAGCCTGAGTACCCATTTCCATAGAGTGAAAGTTTAAGTTAGATGGTCTGGAAGCACCCTTCCTGAATCACCACCCCCGATTGTCTTTCTAAGCAAGATATATGGGACTGAGAAGATACTATTAGGTAGTGGGTCTCTGAATCTATAAGATAAGCTCAGTGCCTCCCTCCCCCAGCTTTCCCTACCAGCCTCCCCTGATCTCATCCTAGACTTGCAAATGCCAGGATAACAACATTAGCCATAGAATTGGAAAGAAAGGTGGATATTAATGCAGAGGTTACATGAGGCCAGCTGGCTGGACATCAGAGGCAGCTTTTATTCTGATGAGCTCTCTGCCAACAAGATTCCAGCCCTAATCCTTACAGACTGATAAACTCAAACTCTATCAGGATCCCAAATCAAATTTGATCAGATTTGGGGATACTGATATACACTAACAAACCTTACATGAAGACCAATGAATAAGACCAGAATGCCAATTTAATCACAATGAGAAATATAACTGTCAAGTGGATTGGAAACTTACTCAAGCTGACCACAGTCTCTCCAAGGGAGTCAAATGGTAGAAATGTTGAGGAATTAGCCAAGATAAGTTAACTAAGTTATTTGATTGTTTAATGGCATCAGGCTTTCCTATCCTGCCACACACATCTCAACAACTGGGATTCACCTGACAGCAGACAATCTCCTCCCAATACCTATAGGCTATTAGATGGACTTTGCTGATTTTGCCGGATTGATTCTCTTTCCTTCCACTTCAGTTTCTAATTTCTCTTCTCACTGGTGCTTCCTTTGTGTGTGTGTAAAGTCATTTACTATTGAATCTTTTTTGGTCTTGTTGGCATTCTCTCTCTTTAAGGTTATCTCTCTATCTCTGCTCTGATCCATCATATACGGGTCATGTGTTTGACTACTACTTGTTTGCCAAGTTCAGAAATTAGAGGAGGGACTCTGTATAGTTAGACATAGTAAGAACACAGACTCCCCTCAAACTCAGTGGCTTAAAATCACAATCATTTATGATCTTTCATGCATCTGTGGGTGAGCTGATCTTGACCAGACCTGCTCCTATATCTGGGGGTCTGCTGGGAAACATCTGATCTGATCTATGCTCAGCTGAGGCAGCTCTGGTCTTCATGGCTCTCACCCTCCTTGGACTAGCAGACTAGCTGAGGCATGACTTCTGAAGACAATGACAGCTGCATGAAATGAGGCAGAAACCCACATGACCTCCTGAGGCCCAGGCTTGGAACTGGCACACTGGCACTTTCACCTCCCTCTACTGGCCAAACAGGCACATGGTTGAACGCAAAGTCAAGGTCTAGGAGGAACTACAAAGCGGTTTCATAAATTTGGACTTGGCATGATCTTCCCTATTTCACAAACAAGGAAACTGAAACTCTGAAGGATTTGGGGAAATTGATTCCAATTCCCCTGTCTCCAGATGCACACACTTCCCCCACTGCTGCTCTGCCTCCTCCCGTCCCAGCAGCGCCTTGATGCAGAATCAGGCATCCTCTGTGCCTTTTGGACACTGTGGCTGCTCTTCATGCTCCTGTGCTAGACCCCAGGCCCCTGCCCGCCCCAGTTCTGAGTCAGCAGGCCTCTGGCTGACCCCTTGAGGTCCTTGTCTGGCATCTCCCCACCCTGCCCCACCTGCCCCTCCACCCACAGCCAGCAGCCAGCACTCATCCTTGACCTGGAAGAACAGCGTGCTCCCTGCCTCAATTCACCATCCCGGTGGGGCAGGGGGTGGGGGGCCGGATGTCCTGGGCTGTGGGGCTCTCTGCTCCACCCCTCTCGTGGCTGTTTCTTCTAAGAGTAGCCCAGGTTGAAGGGGCGTGGCCTGCAGATCACAGACTGAGCAGCCCAGGACAAGCTAAGAGTGCTGAGACTGTCCTAAAACACAGAAAATTTGGAACCAGCCTTTCAGGATGCACTTTCAGAAGCTGTGTGGATGTAGTTCAAACTCGAGGAGAAGAGTTATCGGGCAATAGGAACATGTGCCTTTCCTAGGATCCTACCAACTGTGTTGGATCTTTCTTGAAACCTATAGTCATTTATTCAACGAGAATTGATTGGATGATTACTGTTTGTCAAACACTGTGCTAGTCAGAGATAATGTGAAGAGGAATTAGATACCGTCTTTGGACACAGGACGAGGGGACACAAGCAGTTACAACATGACCGTTGCTAAGTAGAAGAATGTACTTGGTGCTGTAGGAGCACAGGGGAAGGAGGGCCTGAGTGAGCTATGTATGTATGACCTAGAGAAAGCTCTGAAAAGAAGGTGATGCTCTGTGAGCCAAGGGGTGGGCAGGTGGGTGCAGAGTGTGAGCACATGTTCACAGAATTGGAGAGGGGATGTGCTTTCCAGCCCCTACCTCAGCCAAGTCAACCATATTTAGAATTAAAATGTTTGGTAAGACATGACAAGTTAAAAAAAAAAAAGTGAAAAAAAAGAAAAGACAAGTAATTGAGAACATCATAGCTGTTTTCTTTGTACTCCTATATTTTTCACGATTTTTCTATGGTGAATGTGTGTTTTTAAAGAGGAAGAAAATAAAATTTATTTTGTTTTCTGTTTTTTTAAGAACTTTTATTGACATGCAGTAAACTGCATGTATTTAAAGTGTACAATTTGATTTTTTTCTTATTAGTAATGATATATGGCAATCCCAATCTCCCAATTCATCCCACCTCAACCCCCCCCACCCCACTTCCCCCCCTTGGTGTCCATATATTTGTTCTCTACATCTGTGTCTCTATTTCTGCCTTGCAAACAGATTGATCTGTACCATTTTTCTAGATTCTGCATATATGCATTAACATATGATATTTGTTTTTCTCTTTCTGACTTACTTCACTCTGTATGACAGTCTCTAGGTCCATCCACGTCTCTATAAATGTCCCAATTTTGTTCCTGTTTATGGCTGAGTAATATTCCATTGTATATATGTACTACATCTTCTTTATCCATTCACCTGTTGATGGACATTTAGGTTGCTTCCATGACCTGGCTATTGTAAATAGTGCTGCAATGAACATTGGGGTGCATGTATCTTTTTAAATTATGCTTTTCTCTGGGTATATGCCCTGTAGTGGGATTGCTGGGTCATATGGTAATTCTATTTTTAGTTTTTTAAGGCACCTCCATACTGTTCTCCATAGTGGCTGTATCAATTTACATTCCCACCAACCATGCAAGAGGGTTCCCTTTTCTCTACACCCTAAGAGGAGGAAAATAAAATTTAAAACACACACACAAACACCAGCCCAAAATGCTGGCCTCCTGTAGCTCTGAAGAAAGGTAGGACCCCTGGCCAAAGAGGAAGCTTACTGATTCTTGCCCACCAACCATGGCAGAGGGGAAGCCCCTCTCCCCATTAAAGCTCTCTGCTAGGAGCTAACCGACTTTGCTATTGGCCTGTGGATGCCCCTTTCATCCTATTTGTCAGCCCTAGACCCTGCCCCACCCCACTCGAACTCTTAATTTCATCAAACATTTTTCAGGTGCCTCCTGTGTGCCAGCAGCTGAGGACACAGAGATGACTAAGCCTTGGCCCGCGGCCTGGAGGCGCTCACACGGAGAGACCTATTAGGACCGGCCTGCTCTGGCAGTTGGAATCTGGCTGGAGCTGTATGTTCGCGCTCCTTTGGCAGATGGAGATGGAGGGGTCTGGACCAGAAGGCAGTGCCTGCGGAGACAGAGCTGAGAAGGGAGCTCAGATTTTCTGTTACCACCCCCACCTTCTGGGAGAAGCCAAACTAGAGATAAACAGAGCCCTGGCCCCAACTTGAGGACAGAGACCCCAAATGTTGTGCCTAAAGCACCCTCCCCTTTCCACCTTAGGATTCGGCGGTGGGGTGGGGGTGACCTCCAGCCTTGCTCCTTACTGCGTTGTTTGGAGAGGGACTTGTGAATTACGGGGCGGGGCTGGGGCTGCCGTACAAGATCTTCGTTGGACTGTGTGGGCATGTTTCTTCATTCGTGCGCCCCCTGCAGAGCACTCATGAGAATGCATCCCTGCAATCACTGCATCCTCGCGCTTCCTCAGGGCTGGGGCATTCCCCACCCCACCCCACTCCCCGCACTGTCACTCTTGAAAGGTCGCCAGTTGGTCAGTGGGGTTATTTTGTGAGGGTCAGAGTGGGAGGCCGGAGCCTGCTAGGGGACTGAGCTCCCATCTGCTTTCATCAGACTGGAAACGGAGCCACTCAGAACCTGATCCAACGTGTTTTTTTCCAACCCAGTTTGATTAAAGTCATGGTCACCTGAAACCCTAGACTAATGGATGACCACAAGGACTCCTAGGCGGCCGTCTCAGCCGGGCACTCTCTCCCTGCAGCCCCTTGGAACCAACCTCAACAGGCAGGAGGCGCCATTACCACGGGGCCAGGAGCTGGGCCCTCTCTGAGGGAGTCGGAAACGCCACTCTGGAAAGTCTCAGGGCATCAATATTTCATGCCACTGGAGCTGTCTTTGTTTTTATGCAAATTGCTCGGGCTGCCAGATGGGCAAGGGCTGGCAGCAGCATCCATCACCCAGCTATTCCCTCCCTGCAGCCTCGCTCGCTCCCAGGGCCCCGCAGGCTGGCTCCAGCTGCGACCCACCCTGTCACTCACACTGCACGGTGGGGCGCGCCCCTGTCCTGAACACTGGGGGCCTAAGAGGAAGCCAGAGGCCAGGTGGCCGTGCTGGGGGACTCACAGATGGAAGGACTTCAATGGTGAGACTGAGGCAGCTGGTCACGTCGGTACAGCGAGGCGGGCATCACAGGACTTATCATCCCCAGTTTGCAGATGAAAAACCAAGGTTCAGGGAGGCTAAAGGGGTTGCCCAAGATCACCCAGCAAGTTGAGTAGCAGAGTTGGTCCAGGGTGCCCTCCAGTCCTCTAGCCACACCTCTGATCTGATAGCACTGTGAGCTCTGACCTGGAGGCTGTGCCTTCCTGTCCCCACCTGCCCGTGGTCTGCACGGTTCCAGCTTCCGCAGCCTCCCGCCCCACAGCTGGGCCACCTGACCCCACCAGCAACCTCAACCAGGCCACGAATAACCCTTGCCTGGTTCCCAGGGCCTGAGCCCATGTCCAGGAACCTAGCCAGTGGCCACTTCCCTGAGCTCTTGCCCCCTTAGGATCGGGAATGAGAGATACCCCAATGCTGATACTCCGACCTGGTGGCTCCACCTATGCCAGGATGCCGTGGGGTCTCTGGGCTCTGCCGTGTGGGGATACCTAGTCCCCTGTGCCCAGCTTCCAGCACCAACTTCCAGATTGGAGTTGCACACTCTTGGGATTCCTCAGCATGACATCCTAACGCTGCTACTAGCCTATCCTGCCGCAGTCAGTGGGTTTAGTCCCACCAGCCTAGCCTGCCCCTCTCTGCTCCCTCTCCCCAGTGTCTCTGACCATGCACAGACAAGGCCCCAGTCACAGCATTCAGTCCTGCCTGGTCAATCCCACACCTCCAGGGTTCCAGGGCAGTAAAAGTGATGCGAGTGACCATCAGAGTGGGACCCTCCAAGCACAAACCTCTAGATCCCAGGGGCAGACCCTACAGGGATAGGTTAATTCCCTGTGATGTCACTAGGCTGAAGCCAGCTCAGCCAAAGGCTGCCATAGACCAGCCTGCCCAGGGAAACCGGGAGACCTGTGGGTGATTCTCCCAGAGAACTTGAGTAAGTCAAAGGCTTCTGCATCTGAGTAACTCAGAAGTTGGGATCAGCGACTTCCAAGGTGCCCTCTAAGTCTTTACGTCTACTAACCAGTGGTCACTACTCCTATCCACTCTCTTCCCCTTTTTACCTCTCCTCTAGGGCAGAGTCAGTGTGAGATGCAATAAATGGCTATAGCCAGGGTTGTGCTGGGCCAGTGACCTCTGCACAAGCCCAGAAGTGTCATGCAGTCTGGTTGACACCTGGAAGTGCTGCTGTAGAGGGGCTTCCTGCATTAAGAAGAGGCTAGAGTGGACCACTCCTGACACTCCCTGACTCCAGAATTCCAAGTCTCAGGTTCTGCATCTCATAGAACAGGCACAAAGTCCCATGGACCATATCCTATGACTGCATGTTTTCTTTTCATCCTTGCATCACAACAGCCCAGTAAGGTAAACTGCAGACTTCCTTTTACAGTTGAAGATCTGGGACTCAGAAAGTTTAAGAAATGCCCCGAGGCCACAGCCCTAGAGCTTGAACCCAGGTGTGTGTTAGTCCAGAGCAGCTCTGCACCACACAGTGCTGCATGGAAGGGACCCTGCCATCATGTAGGCAGGACACTCCTGAGTAATATTTGCTTTGGGACATCCCATTTATTTTATAAGACTCAGCTCAGGCTGCTCCTGAGAAATGAGATCTTCCCCTCTTCCCTTTGCTTGTCTGCCTCCTCTGTGGTCCCCTAGCAAAGACTCCCTTTTATTTCCCCAGGCAACAGGCTCAGAGCTGGGTGCTGGCTTATGAAGCATCCACCCAGCCCTCTCCACATCCTGTGAAGCAGCTCTTGCTATATTCATTTAACAGTCACGGATCCACACCTTTTTGCTCTTCCCTCCTCCCCCCAGCACATCTCTGTCTTGACGCTGAGCACAGAGCCAGGGCGTGCATTAGGTGCTGAGCAATCTTGTGCTCCAGTGACGAGAACCTGCTGCACCACTAACGTCTTCAGGCACTGAGATGGAGCGGGTCTGCACTACGAAACCATGAGCCTGAACGATTCAGACCTGATGGTGGTTTGTTCTCTGACCTGCAGAAAACAGCTTCTTTTTCACTTCCAGCCTTGACTCCCTCTCCCTCTGCCCAGGCTGCCCCTCTCTCTCCCTGCCAAGTCTAGTCCCAGTGTACACAGTTGGGTGATGGAGGCTCCTTTGAGCTGTGTGCAGCCCTGCACATCCTTTTTCCCCAGAAACTGGAGCACAGGGGTTTAGGTCAGAAGGGCTGGTGCAGACTGAAGCCTGAGAGGCCCCAGAATCCGATAGGGGGGTTCGTTTTTCACGGCTCAATGTCCAGTTGGTCAGATGGGGGGTGCCTGACCTCTGGCCCTGCTCCCAGTGGGTGGCGGTAATAGAGGCAGAGGTCAGAGTGGAGAGCAGGGAGATCAGATTCTTGGGCGAGAACCAAACTGGGCTGCACCACTGAACTTGCATGCTGGGGAGAAGGGGGTCACAGGACACATCCAGGTGGGGGGGGGGGCGCAGGGTGACTGAGGAAGTCAGACCTCAACTGGGCAGCATTGCAAACAGTAATGACTTCAGCCTGTGGGTGTCAGATCATGTTCCAGGGAGCTGGAGAGGTTCCAAGGAGCAGGGACTAAAAGGGCCCAGCAAGCAGGGTTCAGGACCCCCACCCTGTCCCTAGCTCAAGCAGAACAGCTTCTCTTTATCTGTTTTCTATATTGGACTTGCATACAAAATTTCCTTTGAAGAAAGAAAGGATTGTGCTGGAATGAGGAGGAGGAGGAGGAGGAGGACTCCCCCTGCTCTGGATGGTAAATGCCCTGGGTCTTGGTCCTCAGCTTTTTCCTCCCCGCAGTCGCCCAGTCTCTGACTCAGCAGAGTGTGTGGAAACTACCAGCAGATGCCCCGGTTGGTGAGTCATCCACACCATCACTCTACAGTCCAGGTGGCCCATGTAGACATTCCCTAATGTGGTCACGCTCTTCCTGAGCACCCCACACTCCAGTCTTCAGAGAATCACTCTTCTGGGCCCTCCCGCCATCACACTGCCAGATCCCCTCTCCGTGGGATGACTTCGTCAGCTGCATGTCTTTCCTCAGCATGGAGCACTTTTCCTTTCGCTCACATGCACCGCCCCGCCCCCAGGAGCCCTCATTGACTTCCTCCAGCAGAGTTAGTCCTATACACTCCACCCCACCCCCCGGCTGCACTGCACATCATACACACCTTATGCAGAAATGAGGTCGGGACACGTAGATTCACATTTCAGCTCTGCCATCTCAGGAGCGACCTGACCCTGAGCAAGCAAACCTCCCTGGTGACTCAGTTTCCCTACTTGAGATAATAATAATACCTGCCGCTATTGCTGGGGGAGAGGCAGGGGGGGTCAAATGAAATAATATACCTAAAGCACTAGGTCCTGTACCTGGCACAGAATAAATGCTTAATAAGTGGTAACTGCTGTAAATATTCTCATTGTACAGTGAATTTCTGTGAGCCATTTCAAACTGCATCGCCTGCATTTTTCCCCACCATAACTTTTGCACACACAGCTGAAACGCATTTGCATTTTCTTCTCAATAACTCTTTTGACAAGGGTAACAGGTTCCCATGCCAATGAGAATAGAGCAGAGAAGCGATGTCAGGAAGCGAAAAGAAATGATAAAGGTAATTTTTTTATGGTTTTATAGCAATCAGGAGAGTGTTGTTTTCTTCTACCCATAGTCCTGCTTCTCACCCAGCATTTAGTGTATTCTTCAGCTGTGACCCCGTCGCCAGTTGGTACCTAACCTCTTTGGTGGCCTGGCAGGTGGAGGGGAAAGCAGTCCCCTCTGAGGAGCACCCTGGGCAGTGGCCATCTGCCCACAGACAGCAGGATGCAGGGCTGCGGGGGGTGGAAGGGCCATCCTCCACTCACATCCTCACTGGACCCCACGACATGCAGTCCCCTCTTCCCCTGTCAAGACCCCTCCCACTGCTCAGAGGAATCAGACCCTCAGAGCTACTTAGGTGCCCCACGGCCTGGAGCTTGTCTGCAAAGTAGCATTCATCTGCTGGGGGTGAACGTCCCATTGCCATCTCATTGGTCTGCTCCCTGGACCACAAGCACCTTGGAAGGTGTTCACATTCATTCTCCCATAACCCAAGCACCCAGCACAGTTTCTGTGCCCAATAACTGGTTGTTGAGTACATGAACGATGTAACCAATTGATAAATCACTGGAGTTATGGAGAAGCTGTAGCCCCCCAATTCCCCACGCCTCTTAGACAGGATTCACATGTCCAGAAGCGTCTTCTCAGAGCCCTCAGGGTAAGGGATGCTAAGCTCCAGCCAGGTTGAGCCTAGCTACCCAGATGTAAGGGGTACCCCAGTACCCCAGGAGGCTGCTCCTGTGCAGACATAGAGCTCAGAGAAGGGAAGCATTGCTTGAAACCAAAAGGAATTACATGCAAAGTGTGGCATGAAGTCTGGGTTAGAGGGGCAAGGAGGGTCTGCTCCCTGTATTTACTCACAGCCCAGTGTGGACACCAGGGCCCACCATCACTCAACTGCCCTTGCTTCTAGAGCCTGGGCTTAGCATCTCTTCCAGGTCCGTCTAAGCCCCTTGGTGCCCAGAAGGCTGAACCAGGCCTCTCCTCTGGCCACAGCTGTACCCAGGATGGCAACCTCAAGGTCAAAGCCGATGACTAGCTGCTAAGCCCTGGTAGTGACATTGTAAAGGACCATATCCTGCTGGCTCAAAGGAAAACAATTTTTAGCTATGATCACTTACAAAGCTTCCCCTCTGTCCCCAGCCTCTTCTGTTTGTCTTCAGGGTAGCTGTGCATATTCACCTGCTTTCTCTTTAAGGAAAAAATACCCTTTCCCAGAACCCAAGACCACCCTAGGGATATTAGGGAAGAATCAGCCAATCTGGGATTGCTTGCAGTTACTGGGCATTTGAATCTATCAAACTGGTAGGAACTCCTACACATCTGCCCGAAGGAAATGAAAGTATAAGTTCATACAGAGACTAGGGTCTGAATGCTCATAATGGCTTTATTTGTAACAGCCCAAAACTGGAAACAACTCAAATGTCTATCAGCAAGCGAAAGGATGACTGCTGTGTCTCGTATCCAGACCGTGGAATACGATGCAATAATAAAAAGGGAATGAGCTATGGATACACGCAATGACATGCGTGAATCCTAAAATAATTCTGCTGAGTGAAAAGATCTAGACAAAAAAAGAATACATACTGTATTATTCATTTATATAAAATTCTAGAAAATGCCAACTAATCTGTAGTGACAGAAAACTGACCTGCAGTTCATTGAGAACCGGCATGGGAGGGGTGCGGGCAGGAAGGAAGAATTGCAAAGGAACTCAAGGAAACTTTTAGGGATGATGGAGATGTTCACTATCTTGATTGTTCGTGATGGCCTCATGGGTATATACTTATGGCCACACTTATCAAATTGTACACTTTTAACATGTGTGACTCATTGTATGTCCATTATAGCAAAACAAAGCTATTTCAAAACAAACAAACAAAAACAGGTGGGCGGTGACCTGGGGCAAAGTTATGTCCAGGACACAACCTCAGCCATGCCAATGGACTCCACCCTGTATCCAGCCCCCAGCACAGCGCCAGACACGGAGGCGCATGACAAATGTTGCTGGACTTAAAATGAATAAAAAATGTTGGCCTATTTGACTCATTTGGCCCAGGAGAAACCTCTCCTCCTGGTCCGGGCTTAGCCACTTCTGCAAAGACGTTTAACAACACTCGTAGCTTAAGGATGATTAATCTGATCAATATTAACTACCTAAGCAGAACCGGGAACCGAGGATACCGCCACCCACTTCCTGTGCCCATCTCCATCTCCTGCTACCGTCAGAGGACTTACTCCTCAGAGACTGCTCAGAACCCCCATCCCAGTCCCGAGAGAAGGGGATGACCTGCAGCAGAGCTAGAGCTGCCTCGGCTTTCCCCACCCCCACCAGCACAACTGCATCCCTGCTGGGAGGGGCCTCCCTGGGGCAGGGAGGGCAGGCACAGCTCTGGGCAGCAGGATAAATGCCAGGCATTATGAGCCCCTCACCCTCTGAGATTCTACTCTCTTGTCCACTCCTCACAAGACAAGGCCACCTGGGTAACCCTGAGGGGGAAGCAACAACAGGAAGAGAGAGGCCGAGGGGGCGAGGAGGGCATCCTTTATTGATGGACTCATTAGCTATTGATGAGAAAGGCCTTGGTGTTGGCTCTGTGCCCGTCCCAGGGAGCTGAGCTGTGGTGGGGCCAGGGCATTTCTGGTGGGGCGCAAACACTTCCTGGGCCAGAACTCAGATCTTGATTCAAGGAATCGGTAGGGCTCTACAGAGCACCTATCTCCTCCAAGATGGAGGCCCAGAAAGCGCTAGGTTGCCCTGCATGTGGGAATACGAACCAGCCCCCATGAGAAAGAACAGAAGATCTATCATCCTAAGATCGCTCAAAATACCTGCCAGCAGAGCCTCTTGTGCAGTAGAGACACTGTATCCACGGATCCCTGAAAGCAAAAGATGTAATTTCCATAGGCTCTGTCACTATGCCAGACACGGTTTCATATGCATTAATTCAGCTAAATCTCACAGCAAGGCTGTGACAGATGAACTATTATTTTCACCCCATTTTGCAGATGAAGGAATGGAGGCTCATAGAGGTTAGGTCACACAACTGGTAGCTGAGCCTGGATTTGGACAAGGCAGTGGGCTCCAGAGCCTGTGTGCTGAATCACTGTGTTGTGTTCCCTCAGAAAGATTAAAGGATAGGCTCAAAATGACCAGCTGCTAAGTGTAGAACTCAACACCAAGCCTTCTAGCACCAATGCAGGCTTATTCTACACCTCTGCCTCTTCTTCTTGCTGTTACCCAAATAGAGCACCTATTTGGATGATGTGGGCAGAGAGCCGGGACAGTTCCCTCTCCCTGCCGTGGCCCTTTGGGGTGAGGCATCCTCTGTCCCCCACACAAGGGCCCTCCCAGGGAGTCTGCAACTCTGGTTGGAGTTGGAGAAAGGACCCTTCCCCAGTTGGTCAGATCAAGGTCCTATCCCCCAAGCCAATGGAACTGAAGCAAGCCCCAGCTGTACCCCTTTTCTGTCCCTTCTCTCAGGTGTGTGGGGAGAAGCACAGATGGAGTCCAGGGCCCTTTTGTAAGAACTTCAATGCCAGAAATCGGTCACTGAGCAAAACCATGCCTGACTTGATCACCCATTTATGGGCAAAGTATCCTACAAGCTGGGAGTGATGATGGGGAGACACAAACTCACCACCACCACCCTCTGTACCTACACATTATCACTGACTCTTAGGAAACATACTATCACTGGCCCTGGATCAAACTAATTCAGCCTCTGGTTCAGTACCTGATCTGTTCACCATCAGTCATGAAGGCGGAGGACCATCCTTTCCTCAGTTCATTTTGACAGGTTTGCCCTTAGGGCCCTGCACTTTGCACCCTGCCCACTGACCCTTACCGGATCCTCTCTCTCAAGCTTCCTCCAGAGACAGAGACAGGCAGGGCGATCCTGTTTCAAAGGATAGGATTTCTGAATCCCAGGCATCAGCTGGGCAGGCTCCTCCTGCCAGTCCGCCCGTTGGCCGTGAGACCAGCAGATCCCCTCGGCCATGGAGAGCTGACCTAGCGGAGCATCCAAGGCTCATACAGGCTGAATCGGAAGCACCTTCTCATCCATCGCTCCTGCTGGTGAGTTCTTGGCCACATTTTCCCCTTTGACCCACCCTTCAATTTCTGCAACTGGATCTTATCCACCGTATCAAAGGACCCTAAGCATCGTTCTCCTAGCGTTCCTAAAGCATTCTGGGGAAATTCAGTTGCATGCAGGGCAGCAAGCATGGGGTACCCAGGTGGGCTCATTTCCCAGCCCGCTCTTCGGGAGACGTGTTATTCTGATGGTCCACATTCCTAAGTCATTTGGCTCAGAGCCTTCCAAGAACATCAGTTTCAATCCCTCACCTAAAACTGAGCCCTATCTTTGCGCCAGAAGAAAGCATAGCTGTCCCAGGAACCCCACCCCCGATGCCCATTTCTGCTCCAGAAATTCCAGAGCTTTCTTGGGGCTTAAGGAGGCCCCAGAGCCCCGCTGCTCAGTGTCCCACATAAGAACCAATAGAAGAACAGGCCCAGAAGCCAGAAGCAGAAGAACTTTAGGCAGGAGAATAGGCAATGGCCTCTGTGGTATTTTGTCAGGCACATAGGCAGCTTCCACCGCCCACCCCATCCCACACCGGCAGATGTCTGCAATTCCACCATAAGCACTTCGTTCCACTAGCTCACGCCTTTGTGTACCAATCAATGAATTATTCAACAAATATTTACAGAGGTTCTTCTATGTGCAAGGCAACATACTAGGTACTGGGGTGATCCAAGGATATGAATCCTTCCCCCAAATTTCTCTAATGATAATAATGTGTGTTATTATTATCCCTGCTTTACAGATAAGGCAATTAAGGCACAGAGATGTTAAGTAATTTGCTCAAGGTCATACAGCTTAATACATCCTGGAACACAGCTATGGGGTGGTTCTTTAGGAAGATGATCCCAAGAAAATAACTCAAGGTTGAAGGCTCTTGTGAAAAAGGAGAGGCTGGAATTTGGCATTTTGTTGGTCAGTGTCAACACTTAGCCCCAGGACCTACTTCTCCAGCCCTGGGCTGCCCGGACAGGGAGACGAAGATGAGAAGAAGGGGTGGTAGGTGACTGCCAGGTGGAGCAGGGCCAAGCTGGTCCCTCCCCTTCAGTTCCTTGGGCGGGGGGTGGGTACCACATGTGTCCACAGACCCCAGAATTGGCTGCAGAGACTAGATTGCAGCCAATTGCAACTAGACTGCAGAATTGGTGGGTTTCCCCCACAGCGTGGGAGAAAAAAGGCCCAGGACTCGTGCCAGGCTGAGGAAGGTGGGGGCTTTGATCTGGGTGCAGCAGGATCTGCCGGAGGCCTTGTGCAGGGGTGACTGGGTCCATCTGGCTGTGAAGAAACCACATGGGGAGGCCATGGTGGCAAGCAGGCAAGAGGGGAGGTCTGAACAGGCTGGTGGGGGAGTGGGGACAGGCAGATCCCACAGGGTTTAGAAACTGATGGGGTGTGAATGTCGGAGAGAAGGAAGCCTTTACCTGAACAGAGAACCAGACTTCAGCGCAGGCTGGGGGAAGGAGAAAACAATGTGAGCTCGGACAATGACAGGAGTGCTGAAGAAAGGCCCCAGTTATGCTCTCAAAACCAGGCCAAGGCAAGGCAGCTATTCCCCAGGGCAGCCAGGCCCAGGATGCTAAACACATTGTAATGAATCTTTATGTAGCATTTGTCATGTGTCTGGTGCTGTTCTAAGTGTTTTACAAACATTTACTGCTTTAATCAGTTCGACAGCCCTAAGATATAGATTGTCTCCCCATTTTACAGACGAAGAAACTGAGGCACAGCAACTAAGTGACTTATGAAGGGTAGTTGGTCAGAGTTGCAAACCTAGGCCTGCTGGCTCCAGAGTCCATGCTTCTAACCACTGTGCAGGCTGCCTTCAGGAAGGATGGGGAGGGGGTGAGGCAGTTTTAAGTAAAATTTTTTTTAATGTTTTTTAAAATTCATTTACTGTATTTTTTATTTATTGGCTGCTTTGGGTTAGGATTAGGGTTAGGGCTTAACCATTGCTGCTCGCGGGCTTTCTGTAGTTGCAGAGAGTGGGGGCTACTCTTCATTGCAGTGTGCGGGCTTCTTATTATGGTGGCTTCTCTTGTTGCAGAGCACGGGCTCTAGGCACGTGGGCTTCAGGAGTTGTGGCGTGTGGGCACAATAGTTGTGGTTTGCGAGCTCAGGAGTTGTGGCGTCTGGGCTTAGTTGCTCCGCAGCATGTGGGATCTTCCCGGACCAGGGATGGAACCCACGTCCCCTGCATTGGCAGGCGAATTCTTAACCACTGCGCCACCAGGGAAGCTCCAGTTTTAAGTAAATTTATAATGATGAATTCTAACATGTTATTGAGAAAATCAGGGAAGAGAATCAGTGCATCCCTAACCTTGAACAAGGCTGCAAAAGTGTTTCCTCCAATGTCAGGCAGGAGCTGTTCCAGTCTCATGGTCAATAGCAGTTACCTTGTAAGCCCTTATATTCCTGCCGGAAGGAATTATCCTATGATCATTCTTTTCAGCATCACTGCTGCTTAGGTTTTCAATGAAACAGCTCTTGCCCGTATCGTTCTGTCTCTTTGGGAAGACAGCTCTGTCCTTGAGCAGTCCCCGCAGGAAGAGACACACAGCCCACGCAGCACCCAATCCGCCCTAGCAAGGAAGAGAGCCACGTGACCAGCTCCCCGAGCCCCTGCAGCCCTCCTTGTCTTCTTTAAATCGGTCCAAGTAACAGAACATCCTCCTGTGCTAAGAGGCAGACAGCTAGATGGGGAGGGGGTGTCAGGGCACACCTGGAACAGAAACATCTGTGAACGTGGGTGGTTTCTGCAGCTGCAGTTTTGTACATGGAAGCCCATTTGTGTGTCTCTGCGTATTTGCACATGAGCACATGTCTATCTATGTGCACAGATGTCTTGGTAATTTTCTGTGTAGCAAGTGTGTGTCTGTGAATATCCAGGTGAGAAGGCACACAGAGCCATGTTGATGTGTGTGTCTGAGTGTGTCTACACGGGTCTGTGTCTGCGTGTGGTTGTGTGTGACTGTGCATGTGTGGCCGAGTGTATACCCGTGTCTCTGTGTCTGTGTCCCAGGCACCGTCCCTGGCTGGGAGACTAGGTCACATACAGTAGTGGATCTGCTCTTGTGGGACTATAGGATAGAGGGAAGAATGTTGGCTTTGGAGCTAGAAAACTTGAGTTTGAATCAAAGCTCCATAACTTAGTGACCGAAGGACCTTTGACCAGTCATCCGCTTTTCTATTTGTTAAATGGGGATAATAATGCCTGCCTGCCTTAGGGGCCATTGTGGGGCTCAAATTCTGTGTGGAAACACCTGGCCAGCAGGAGTGTAGGTGACAGGAATGACAAGAGGAAGCAGCTTCATCACTGGTGAGGGGCTCAGAATACAGGCCATTCAAGTCGCCCACCTTGGGTGGCCCCAGGGACGTCCGCCCCTAGGCCACCCCTTCCCTGATAAGCATGCCTGTGCCTGCAGGCTCAGCCTGAGCAGGGCCAGCCTCCAAAAGGGCTTGGCTGCTGCAGCAGTGGGGGTGTGACCCCCACATTTTAATAGTGCCCAAGAGGGAACAGAGAAGGGCCATCCCACCCCCATCCCTGACCAGTGGCCCCACTGACACAAACGACCAGCCTTCGCTGAGCACCTGTCACACGCCATGCACTTTCTATGTGGCGTCATTCCTCATCATGCACTTGCGAGGCAGGTGCTGGTGAGGCCACTTGTCCTCCATCACACAGAGAGTAAGTAGCCAAGCCAGGCTAGAGAGCGGGCTGTCCCATCTGCCCCAGATCCTGAGCTCTCAACTAGGATGGAGAGCCTGCCTCTGGCTCCCCAGGGAGCTGACCCCCTGCAGACCCCCCACTCCAGCCTGCTGACTGCCTTCACCTTCCCTGTCGGGTTCATCCTGGCAGGATGCTAATCTCAGCTTCAAGCTCTAACCCTCTGATGCCTCACAGGCTCCCATTTCCACCCACTGCCTTCTGCTAGGACGGCTGGGAGAGCGGGATGCTTGGGTTACCTCCCCACAGGACAGGAGGGCTGGGAGGGGGGCTGGGCCAGCAAGTCTTGCCTAAGACTCCGTCTTACTCTTCCCCAGTTGGGGAAACTGAGGCCCTCAGAGGGTGGGGTAACCATCCTGACCACCAGTGAGGCAGAGAGGACCAGAACCTATGCTCTTCAGGCTCCTAACTGAGGCTGGGCCAGTGGTTCAGGGTGAGCTGAAGAGATGGGGCTTGGACCGAGGGCGGGGCTGAGACCAGGAAGAGGCAGCATCACAGATGGAAGGAAGGGGCACTGTGGAGTCATCTATGCAGAGTGGACCAGGGATTGCGTCCAGCAGAACAATGACGCCCTCTTCTGTCTGGACACAAGCAGCACCAATGTCTGCCTCCCAGCCACTCCTTCCTTCAGTCATCCTCTCATTCACTGGATAACAGGCAGTGGAAACCCACCCCGTGCCAGGCCCACCTACCCACCTCCTCGTCTCCCATCTGCTGCCAGCCCGGTAACATCTGAGCTCGCCCTCTAAGCAGCTCTGCATCCCCCGTCCCTGGGGCTCTTGGGGCCCCGCATTGCAGTGTGCACAGTTGTCTGCATGATGACTTCTTTCAGCCATTCTCTGATTCAGGGATGGCTGCCGCCTCACCTGAAAGTGTAGGAAGTGTTGAGGTTGCTAGGCAACCAAGGGCCACAGACTGCTCCGTATCACTCTGCAAACTTGAGAGGCCAGACCCACAGACGTCTGTGGAGCATCCCTCTGGGAGAGGCACAGGGCAGGGCCCCCACAAGGCCCTGCCTGTTGGAAGTGCTCAGTCTAGTCCGAGAAGAGACCACCGGCACCACAAAGCCACATCCTCTGATCGGGTGCAAACATGGAAGTGCTACAGAGGGCGGGGAGGCAGCCGGGGTCACTGTGGTCCATACCAGGCAGCCTTGAAGTCTTCCCGGACAGATGGGCGTAAACAATAGCAGCTCCCATCTAGGGATGCCTGCTATGTGCCCTGCAGGCTATTCACAACAGACGTTATCTCTTCTTCCCTGAAGAATCCTGAGGGAAAGTATGATTAGAGCCATTGGGAGAGGAAGAAAGTGTTGTTTATGGAGGTGGTGATTTGCCCAAGGCCACATACCTACTGAGCACAGAGGTGAGATTCAAATCCAAGCTGGTCTGGCTCTGGGGGAGGGGAGGGAGCAAAGGTCAGAAGAGGGGGAGGTGTGAGATACACTGGGGACATTGAGTGGACCATCCTGCCCACCGTCTACAAAGATGCCCAGGGGCAGAAGATGACAGGGCCCTGGGGAGATGAGACGTGGATCAAATAATGTGTCAAAACCGTGTGCAGGGGTTCTCAGGAGGGCAAGAGTACCTCCACCTGACTCCTTAGGGAAAGCCGTATCTTCAGGCAAAGTCAGAAGGAAGACATGCAGGCAACAGGACCTGCACAAATAGTGGCCTGGAGGGAGAAAAACACAAGTTCAAAGGTGGTATGAGGTTGTTTCAACCCAGCACATTGTCCTGGCACTGTGTCAGGGAAGGCAGAGATTACAAATGGAGTCAGACGGTGTAGAAGACCCTGGAAGATGATCACGTCAGCTGTGGGTGAGGTTTCAGCCTTGACGACTGGTAATTCTATCAAAGCCCTAGAATGCTGAGGCGATGGAAAGATGTAAGACACAGGGAGAGCTATCAAGAACGGCAAGCGGAGCAGGCTCCAGGATGCTGCCCGGTGCGGTGGGAGCTGGCCCCCCAGTACCCCAGCCCTGCGGCTCCACCCTCACTGGGGTGCCCCACCCCACCCAGGTGCCATCTCCTCCCAGGGGGCCAGTGTGGGGGTAAAAGGGCAGCCCAAGGTCAGAACCCACTTCCATCTTGGCTCCCGTGAATGGTAATTGCAAAGGCCTGTTTCAGGTAGAATGAAACGTCTCCAGAGGAATGGGAATTTCCTAGTGCAGACGGTGGCTTCTGTCCTGCTACCGAACAGATGAAATGCCAAGCACTAAGCGGAGGGGAGCCCGCCTGCCAGGGCCAGGGGCTGCCTTGGTGTCTGCACACTTCCAGGAGAGGGTGGCCTCCCACTCCCCACTCAGCAGCAGGGCAGTTTCCTGGGGGCCCGCTGGGGGCCTCACTCAGCCCTGGCTCCAGGGTGCGTTCACTTTCTAAGCTCTTTGCTGAGCCCTTGCAGCATGAGGGCACGGCACTGGCCCTGAGGTGAGTTCTCTGTTAGAGTAACCCCCTCCTTCCACATGACCCATGCAGTTTACAGAGCATCCCCATATCCCCATTGGTCCTTACAAAAGCTTTGAAGAATCATCCGCAGACCATGCACTTTTATTCCCTGTTTTTGTTTGCCGTTTGCCTTTTCTTTTTTTTTTTTTCCACAGATGTACTGAGATAAAACGATGCATAATACATTTAAAGTGTGCACCTTGACGAGTGTAGACACGTATACCCCTGTGAAACTATCCCCACGATCAAGGTAAACATAATCATCACCCCTAAAAGAGGCCCCTTGGCCCCTGGGTAATCCCTCCTTCTCCCCCCCACCCCCATCCTCAGGCAACTGCTAATCTGCTTTCTGTCACTTTAGGTTAGTTTGCAGTTTCTAGAATTTTGTATAAATGGAACTTCACTATAGCAGTTCCTAACTAACTAACCCTAACCCTGACTAACCCTAACCCTAACCCTAATCCTAACCCTTTTTTATCTGCCTTCTTCGACTGAGCAAATTTTCTTCTTACAGATTTTAAAAATGGAATCTTGATGAGGAAATACAAGTAGTCAGTGACCACAAAGCAGGGGAGGCCTTGCAAACCTAGGATGCTCTCTGCCTCACTTCATTCATTCCTCCCTCATTCATTCATTCACTAGAGGTTAACTGAGCACTCGGTGGGCTCAGCCCTGGGGTAGATCCTGGAATCATGATGGTGCACGAAGCAGATATGATCCTGATCCTGTGAGCATGAACTTCTCACCTCTCCTTTCATTCACACATTCACCTACCTGCCTAACAGATATTCGCAGCACTTCCGGGGAAAACCCTGTTTGAACGTGGCACTGCCCACCACCTCCCGCACCACCCTGACCCTCGTCGGCCACCCTTCTATCTTCCACATTGAGCTGGGCACTGGGTGCTGCAGGTGGGGGTCATCAGAAGTGAAACTTGTCCCCCAAGACCGTGCAGGGAAGAAGGAAAAACTGTAAGACGCTCCTGTGCTCTCGAAGCTCACAAGAGAACGGAAGCGCTGAAGCCGACCCTGTGGAAGCTACGGCTCCAAACTGAGTGCAAACAGGAGCCATCTGAGCGGGGAGGACAGAATTCAAGGGAGGCAGAGGGCTCTCCAAGCTGGACTGGCCAGGCCAGGCTCATCAGACAAGCAGAACCCCAATAGTCCCCAGATGGGCAGGCAGGAAGAGGAAAGACTGGGGAAGGGAACGTGGATGCCAGGCAGTGAGCTGAGAATTCCTCCTGGGGCCATGTGAGACTACACAGAACGGGCTTTTTGCCCACAAATATGTTGTATTGCCTCTATGTATGGAGCAGAGGGGAGGGGAGTACAGAGGGGAATTCCTTACATTCTTGTAATAACTTGCTGTGTCCTCACTGTCATTACATCATTTAGTCCTCAGTATGATCTTTGAGGTGGGAATTACCATTATTTTTCCCATTTTACAGATCAGAAAACTGAGGCTTACAAAGTTCAATGATTTGCTCAAAAATATACAGCTCCTAAGTGCTGGTGCAGAACCTCAAGCCAGGTTCCCTGTCCCCAAGGCCAGTTCTCTCTTCCCTCTGTCTATAATGACCAGCATTTGCTAATCTAAATGCAGCACGTGGAGCAACTGTACAGCACACTCCTGTAGACCACGGAACATGCTGTTTGAACTTGGCACTGTGCCACCCCCTCCTACACCACCTGACCCTCTTCAGTCACCCCGGTATCTGTCACTTTGAGCTGGAGGTGGAAGCAGCAAAGAAGAGAGCAGGAGCGGGGAAGGGACATGGCCTGGCTCATAGGAGAGGAAATTAATTTGGCCAAAGACGCTCTCCCTCATTCCCACGTTCCTTCTGCCCCCTGTTAAGGAGCAGGCTCCTGATAAGGGCCCACTCTAGCCACTTAGAAGTGTTCCCAAGTCCCTGTCTCAGACCCCCAGATGGTACCCCTTCCTCTCAGTCTGGATAAAGCTGTGTGGGATTCACCCCCAAGAAGGAAGTAAGCCTGAAGCTTCACCAAGGGCCAGGATTCCAAAGGAGAAAGTGCTGCTCTGAAGTCACAAGGCAGACACAGAGCTGGAGTCCTGGTCCCATGTCTGCCTGGCAGCCTAGTAGCCCAGGACAGGGTCCCCTAAATCATCACATGGGTCACTGTGAAGGAAAAGCAAATTTTCCTCCAGGGCTTACCATGGGCAGAGCCAGGATTCCAGCTCACAGCGACTAGCTCAGGTCTCAGAGTTCTCAACCGCTGCTCCATCCTGCCTTGCAACCTCCCTACTGCTCACGTGGTACCTAACACGCTCAGCAGTGGGTACATCCTCCCTATTCCATGACCCAAGAGGTTGCAGCTCAGTGAAACTAGGCAGCTTGCAAAGGCCACACACTCCCAAGAGGCAGGGCTGGTGTCCAACCAGCACTGGCCACCCTAACCTGAGCTCTTCACCCCACACATTGCCCCTGAAAAGAGGGCATGGCACCAAAAAAGCTAGGAGCTCTCACATGGCTGAGGCCCTGGCCTGCAGCTCCCCACGAGGCCTCAGCTTCCACACAGAGAGCCCGTGGTCTAGTGGGTCTCCTGGCCCAGGAGGCAGGCTCACATTAGGGCTCTGTGCCACTAGCTGTGTGACCTTGGGAAGGCCACTTGACTCCGTTTCCCCACCTATAAAATGGAAATAACATTTTTCCAACTTCACATGATTATTGTCACTTAGGTGAATGTGAGTAAGTGAATGTGGAATCACTTTGAACAGACTACAACACTGTGCCTCAGGACACCCTTGTCATCTGTAAACGAAACTACCTCAAGGTTAGGACCACTACAGATTTTCCCTCTCTCCCACCCTCACCCCCAGCCTGCCTTGTTTCAGTGTTCTAGTGTTGAAATCAAAGCTTGAATGGACCTAAGGAAGGAATTGTTGCAGAAATCTATCCCACAAGAAACCAAGCACCACACTCGGAGGGTTGGAGAACTCAGGTTTGTTGAGCCAGCGGCCCAGACGAGCTAACGCTCCAAAGTTCTGGGCCCCATTCTAGGTGAATTCTCTCCTTACATAGGTTAAAACACATAGCTACAATTGGCGTTAATTGATTGGATTAATTGATTGGCTACTCAGTTTTCATAGGTTACAGGTGATTACAGAGCGCGGGAGTTGCTAGGGGTTACATGCAAAGGGTTTTCAAACAAAGGCGAGCAGGCATAAAGCTATGAACTCCAAATTTCTCCTCATCAGAATCGTAGTCTATGTTTCTGGATATCCAAGCTCACTGGGCATGCTCTCCTTCACCCCACCCCCAACACATACACATGCACGTGCGCGCGCTCACACACACACACACACACACACACACACTTACTTACTTCCCACTGCCTAAAATGCCTTTTTTTTTTTTCTTTTTTGGTCGTGATGTGTGGCATGCGAAATCGTAGTGCAAGCATGGAGTCCTTTTTTTTTTAATTTATTTATTTATTGGCTGCATTGGGTCTTCATTGCTGCACACAGGCTTTCTCTAGTTGCGGTGAGCAGGGGCTACTCTTCATTGTGGTGCATGGGCTTCTCATTTTGGTGTCTTCTCTTGCTGTGGAGCACGTGCTCTAGGCCCGTGGGCTTTAGTAGTTGCAGCACACAGGCTCGACAGTTGTGGCACATGGGCTTAGTGGCTCCGAGGCATGTGTGATCTTCCTGGAGCAGGGATCGACCCATGTCCCCTGCGTTGGCAGGCAGACTCTTAACTGCTGCACCACCAGGGAAGTCCCTAAAATGATTTTTAATGAAATCATTCCCCATAAACATCTTGGACTTAGGCCAAAAAAATACCAGTGGCTATTGGCTTCTAAAGTCCTGGTTATGTGGGCAAGTTCACAGCAACAATGGTTATAACTTAATGATCTTTCCACCAGGCATTTTACATATGCTATCTCAGTTAATGTACCCTCTAAACAGCCCTAGGCATTACTTACAGAGGAGGGGCTAAGGCACAGACAGCTGGTTGCTGGGGAGGACAGTGGTTGTCCACCCAGCCTCCATCCTCTTGTTCACCCTTCCCCACAGAAGTCCAATAGGGTCCAAGAGGCAGTGGTGGAGGTGATGAGAAATGGTTGAGTTCTAGATATATTTTGAAGATATACTACCCAAAATGATGCAAGGGACTGGCCATCAAGTGTGAGAAAAACAAAGGAGTTAAGGATGAGACTGGGCATGAAAAGTGTTGGGTAAACTGGAGGACCTCAGACAAATAAAAAGTTATACATTTTATTAGTATGGCCTCTCTCTGCCATCATGTTCAGAGATCCTCTTTGGCTAGAGGAAGTTTTCCCCTCTAGACCAGACTCTTTGCAATTTCTTCTAATTATTACTGTGTGCAGACTCAGAGGGTACAAATTGATTTCAAGAAGAATATTGCCAAAATAAACATGAAATTCCATCCCAAGCTAAAAATTAACCATTTTTTAATCCATTGGTAAACCTCACCTCAATGAACAAGAGCCAGCTGTACCCTATCCTAGTTCCTGTGTGATGCCCTTCTTCCTCTCCGCAGCTCACAACAGGCAGGGAAGACTTGAGGGTCTTCATGCTGCTTCCCCGACTGCCCTAGGATGGATGTGAGTGGCTGGAAAGAAATGGAAGTTGCTCTGGTGAATTTTGATAACTCAGATGAAATCCAGGAAGAGCCAGGCTATGCCACAGACTTTGACGCAACCACCCCGAAAGGCCGGCCTGGGAGCAGCCCCTTCTCCAACTGGAAGATCCTCATCAGTGACAGCACCAACCGCGAGACGGCCTTCTCCAAGCTCCCGGGAGAATATGTCGATTCCCCAGGCCCTGAGCCAGTGGTCTTGAATGAAGGAAACCAGCGGGTGATCATCAACATTGCTGGGCTGAGGTTTGAGACCCAGCTCAGAACCCTCAATCAGTTCCCAGAGACCCTCCTGGGAGACAGGGAGAAAAGGATGCAGTTCTTTGACTCCATGAGAAATGAATATTTCTTTGACAGGAACAGGCCTAGTTTTGATGGAATCCTATATTATTACCAATCTGGTGGGAAAATCCGGCGCCCAGCCAATGTCCCTATTGACGTTTTTGCGGATGAGATCTCCTTCTATGAACTGGGCAGTGAGGCCATGGACCAGTTCCGAGAGGATGAAGGCTTCCTCAAAGATCCCGACACATTGCTCCCCACCAATGACATCCACCGGCAGTTCTGGCTCCTCTTCGAGTACCCCGAGAGCTCCAGCGCTGCCCGTGGTGTGGCTGTGGTCTCCGTCCTGGTCGTAGTCATTTCCATCACCATCTTCTGCCTGGAGACACTTCCCGAGTTCCGAGAGGATAGGGAGCTGAAGGTGGTGAGAGACCCCAGCCTCAACATGAGCAAGACCGTCCTCGCCCACACCATGTTCACTGACCCTTTCTTCATGGTGGAGTCCAGCTGCGTCCTGTGGTTCACCTTCGAGCTGGTGCTCCGGTTCGTGGTCTGCCCCAGCAAGGCTGACTTCTTCAGGAACCTCATGAACATCATCGACATCATCTCCATCATCCCCTACTTTGCCACCCTCATCACGGAGCTGGTCCAGGAGACAGAGCCGAGCGCCCAGCAGAACATGTCCCTGGCCATCCTGAGGATCATCCGGCTGGTGAGGGTCTTCCGCATCTTCAAGCTCTCCCGCCACTCCAAGGGGCTGCAGATCCTGGGGCAGACGCTGAAGGCGTCCATGCGGGAGTTGGGGCTGCTCATCTTCTTCCTCTTCATTGGCGTCATCCTCTTCTCCAGCGCGGTCTACTTTGCTGAGGTGGATGAGCCAGAGTCCCATTTCTCTAGCATTCCTGATGGCTTTTGGTGGGCAGTGGTCACCATGACAACTGTGGGCTATGGGGACATGTGCCCGACCACCCCAGGGGGGAAAATCGTGGGCACGCTGTGCGCCATCGCAGGGGTCCTCACCATTGCCCTCCCTGTGCCTGTCATTGTCTCCAACTTTAACTACTTCTACCATCGGGAGACTGAGAATGAGGAGAGGCAGAACATCCCAGGAGAAGTCGACAAAATCATCAATAGTGTGTGCTCAAGAACGGGCAGCACAGACTCTCTTAGCAAGACCAACTGCGGCTGCTCTGCGCAGAAGTCAGGGAAGTGATCTGTTCAGGGCTTCTGGGTCCCCTGAGTCTCCCAGATCCCTCTGTCTCTCTCTCCCCCTCCCACCTCTTCTTCTATGTCTTTTCAGAGACCAAAATGTATCTTTTGTGACAAACAGGCCATCTTTGATTGGAAGCTATTTTAGTAAACTAACACTTCTGCTGTATTTTCTGAGCTGTGTCTTTTCGATTGACTATAGAAAGAGTCCCTTCTCCTTCCCTAGGAGGGGGTAGTTCAAGTCCTTGCTACTCATCTGTGGTCCCCAAGACCAGCAATATTGGCATCACTTGGAAGCAAGGAAATGCAGAATCCAAGCCCACCTCAGACCTGCTGAATCAGAATCTGCATTTTAACAAGATCCCAGGTGATTCATTGTCACATTAAAGTTGAAGAAGCGCTGGCTCTGGTCTCCCTAAGAGGAAGCACATTAACCCACCAGGGATGGCTATGAGCAATGAGTAAGCGCTGAGAGTTGTTTAATAACAATACCGTACACTTGTGTAGCATTGCGTGCATTTTCCAAAGCTCTTTCACCTACATTATCTCACTGCATCTAAAAATAACCAGCAGAACAGATTTGATTATTATTTCCACGTTGCGGATGAACAAACCAGGAGACAGCAACTTACCTAAGATCACCCGGAAAGAGTGACACAGTCAATGCTGGAGCCCAAATCTCCTACTACTGGTCTGGTGCTCTTTCCACTAATGAAGAGAATGTGATGGAGTTGGGGGCGGGGGAGAGAAACTTGACAGGTATGTCTTTCAGAGGATCCAGGCAGCAAACTTCTGGGCAGGCACACTCCTCCCGGGGGGTCCTTCATCTCCATGCAGCCTGGGAGGCAATGCCAGCCTGGCCCCCTTGCTCCTCAGTCCCTCCCTTGGACAGTGGACAAGCAGAAACATTCCCAGATGTTTTTCTCTTGGCCCATCTCCATGAATTTGTGCAAAGACTGGGGATCCTGAGTGTGGGAAAGTACATACACCAGGGCCTCAGAGAACTGCTCCAGGTCCACCTGCCTTGGGGTTCAGCTCCCAGTGAGTCATCAGGAATTGACCAGTAGCCTGTGGGGCAGCTGGGATGAGAACAACAGGACCCTGAGACATGTACAGAGGCCAGCGCCCTCCCAAAGGAGAGCAGTTGTCCCAGGAACTGAGGAACTGACCTCTTGGGAAAGGATTTCGCTCAGCCCACTACGTTCCCAGGATGAGGGAGGGGAGCTGGGATTCCCCAGAAGGCAGGGAAGGAAGTCTCCCCTCTGTCCCTCCTCACTCACCCCTCAAGTCAGGAGGTCTGTGCCTTCCTTGGACCCAATACCCAACATCTGGCCACACCTCAAAGGTGAGTCAACACTGGAATAACACCCCTGGGCTGCAGGCCACTGCACAGCCCCACTGTACACAACCCAAACCACACACCCACAGCATACAACCCTGGAACACACCCAGCTCCACACAACCCTGGAGATACAGCACTGCAGCCACAGGTGCCACCACACAGCTTCTGCTTCAGGACAGTCTAACAAATGAACTGGTGTGGGAGAAAGCTGCTTCTCTCCTTTCCTGTGTCCTCAGTCTAGGCCCGAAGAAGCTGGACTTAGTCATCTTAAGTGCCCCTCCTGCTCTGAAAGTCTCAATCTCCCTCTTGCACTTTAACCCCAAGATGTAATTTGGCACAGAGTCATGGAAAGATCTAGCCTTGGCTTTATAGCCCTTTGACCCGGGCAAGCAGAACTCCTGGCCCAGGCCTGAGCCTCAGGGTTCTGGGCTTTGAAGTGTCTTCCTCGCAATTTTCTAAGCTCCCTTTCAATTTTTCCTCTTGAGATCATTCTCCAGTTCTCTACCCACCCTTCACTTCCAAGCATGCATGGTTGTCCTGGACTCACACCTGTGGGATTACCCTGAAGCCCTGTGCCAGGCTCCAGTGCCAGGATTGCTGTCTGGTGAACAGCTTGCTCCCACTGTCTGGTGTGGTATTTCTTTTACAGGATCACACAAGTTCAGATGCCAGGATGGTGATAGCACTCTTATTTGGGGTGATGCAAATGTCTATATACACCAGGCGCTGGCCAAAACTATTTGCCCAGAATCCAAAGCATATTTGTCAAAAGAGCCTACATGCCCACACTCTGCCTTCCGCGAGCCACGTCATCATGATCCTTTACACCAAACCCTCTCCTCACAGAGAAACTCTTTGCCCTCTCACGTCAGTCCTCCAAAGTAGGTATTGTCACCCTCATTTTGCCATGTGAGGAAACTGGTTCTGAGAGGTTCAAGGGCACATGGCCAGGAAGCAGCAGAGAGGGATGTGAATCTAGATCTCTTTGATGTTGAAGTGTATCCCACCAGGCTGCCTGCCCAGAGTGTCCTGACCTGCAGAACAGCCTCTGCTGGAGCTAGGAAGCGGGGCTGTGTCATGCAGACAGGCTTGGCGCATTCCTGGGAGCAGGGAGGCTCTTCTCCTAAGTCCCCTGCTTTCTTATTCTCTCTGACTCCATGTCCAGTAGCTGAGCCACGTGCTGGCCTTACACCTTCACATAATGCAAACAAGGTAAGATAATTAGACCCCGAGCAGACGAGACCAGGGCCCCCAGAGGCAAAAATGAGCCTGCGGCCCCAGCAGTTCTCTTCTTGGGATCCTGCAGGAAGAGTCCAGTCTAGCAGGACAGAGAGAACCACTCTTTTTCTCCAGATAATCCAGTTACCCCACAAGGTTAGGAGGCCTGATCAGAGGCTTCTGAGGCCCAGGAAGCAGGTCCAGGCCTTCAGGCTGGAGTCAGGGAGTGGGGCTGCAGAAGCAAGCCCTCCGCCCCGCCATGCCACTGCTGCCAGTAGGGCTGGTGTCGCCATCCCTGTGTGCCAGCACTGAGCCATCCATTTCTTCTCCAGCAACCCAGGAAGATGGGCTCTGGGAATCCCTCTCACCATCTATCTGTCCACAGCCTCCACTGTGGATCTGTGGTCCACAGTGGAACACCCAAGGTGACTCAGTGACAAAGGGAGAGGAGATGGGCAGGGCAGACAGGACCTGGCTGCCCAGGGGGGCAAGTGTGAAACACAGAAGGAAGGATATTCCCACTCTCATCAAGGAGGGAAGGACTGGTCAGCAGCCAGGCTCGTAGAAACCTGCCTTAAGGAGGGCAGAGCAAGGCCTGAGGCTTCATTCACCCAGTTAATATTTATTGAGCTCCTACTGTGTGGCAGACAATTTATAGCCACTGAATAAGGACACAGAAAGAATGAAAGTGTCCCTTTAAATTTTCACAGTAAAAAAATGCAAATAAAAACAAAAACATTTTCAGAGGGTGCTACAATTTGCAGAAGGCTTCCAAATCTCATGTTTTCTTTTCTACCATATCATGCTGGCTGACTTTTCAAAGAACTGTGCAAGTCAGGACTAACAGTTGTGTCTATTCACCTTTCTCTTTTCAAAGTGCTTTATAAACCACAAAGAGTTTCAAAAACTTAAGGATTTTTTGAGTAGATAGTTCTCTAGACTTGGAATCAAAGGACCTGGCTGAGTTTTTACCAGTTGTATCACTTTGGCCTCAATGAACCTCAGTTTCCTTACATGGAAAGTGGAGACTTTAAAAAATGCCTACTTCGCAGCAAACAAGGATGTTCCCCCGACACACACACACACACACACACACACACACACACAAACAAACAGAGCAGGGAGTATTCTCAGAGTCCTTCCAGCTGCCCTCTCTCACCCAAACTGGCCAACCGGGATCTTCAGGACCTCCACAGGCTGTCAAAGTGGCTGCTTAGGACCTGCCCTCTGTGTGAGACAGACCCCTGCGTGACTTCTTACTTCTCTCATTCTTGTACTTGTACTCAACCTCTTTGAGTTTACTTCCAAATCTAAAAAAACATACAGAGTTACACCTGCCTCACCAAGCTGTTGGGAAGAATCAGTGATGGAGTGTTATTCAAAGTAATTTATGGCTGTAAAGCACTACACAAATGAAAGGAATTATTACTCTCTAAAAGCTGTCGTTTTGGACCAATTAACACTGCCCAAGTCAGTATAGAACTGGCCTTTACAATCCAAGTCAGATCATAACCTCGTTTTAAAGACAGAAACTGATTTCAAAGACAGTATAAAAATAGAATGAATGGATACGAAGCAGGGAAAGTAGTAGGAGTGAGGATACATCATGTTCAATAAAAAAAATGCCCCCTTCTGGATGCCTTACACACGTGTCATTTTGTTTCCTCCAAAAACACCGTGATAAGCTAGGTATTATTTCCATTTTACAGGTAAGGAAATTGAAGCTTCAGGAAGTTAAGTAACCTCCCTCTCTGGAATACTTGTGGCAGGGGGAATCGTCAGAGGCACCCCAAATGAAGGGAGCACAAAATCAGGCTGATCAGACATAGACGGTACTCCAGTAGTCCTGTCCCCCCACTTTCTTGCCCAAAGACCCAACCCCTACATCATTCACCCTCAAGTCACCTTCAGCTACATGCACACAAAAGGTGGTGGTACCATCTCACGGGCCAGCATCCTTCCCTGTGGTTCTGGGACATCAGAGAAGCTGAGGTTGGAGCCACCCCTCACCACACCAGCCACTCCAGGTCCACACCTACTCAGCGGGGCTTAGTTACTCATCTGGGAAAGAAGGGCCAACAGGACCCCTAGGACCACTTCCCAAGCACAGACCTGCCCACCCAGTGTGGCCTGGAGTGGCTGCCGCCCCAGAAGCTCACACACCGTCCCCACACCCTGCTCTCCCAGTATGGCCAGCAACTTGCCTCCTGACGGCCCTGCCCAGCCCTCGCTCTGCTCTGCATGCAGTTCCTTCCCCACCACCTGCTCAGCACTCTGTGAGCGGGCACAAGCTGGTGCAGGAATGTGTTGGGCAGGACACTTTCAGTTGCAGGTAGTGGAAACCCAACTCAAATGGAACCAAAAGAAGGACTTCACAGGCTCACATGACTGAGAAATGCAGGAGAGCTGATGGTAGGCACATCGGACCTGGGAACTCACATACCACCTTCAGAGCTCTTGTCACTTCTCTCCATTGCCCTTGTCTGCTGGCCTCTGCAGGACAGGGAAGCATTCTACATGGGGAGGGAGCACAGCAGTCCCCAGGGCCCAGCCTTATCACCATCTAACCAAAAATACATAAATACATATAATCACCTTGTATCTAAGTACTGGCTTTAATTCCTCACATGTTAGATCCAAAAGATAGGCATTTTGTCTGTCTGGTCCACTGCTATGTTCCCAGGGCCTATCACAGCACAGAGCAAGTGTTCAATAAATGTTTTTTGAATTAATGAAGTGTCCCTTCAAGCTCTCCCTCCCAATGACCCTCAAGAGACCAAACCAAGCCACTCTGTAAGCCTGGAAAGTTGTTGTTCTTCTCCCACTCCCACTCTCCCCCAAATCCTAGATCTACAGGCTGAAGCCAGATATTCCTTAATGAAGTGTATGATGGGCAGGTGACCCTTGAAGGCATGATGGGGGTGGGCTCTGAGGCCTGGGTGCAGCCAGGCAGGGGCCCCGGGGAGGCCTGGCCTAGGGCATGCTCCAGCCATCTTTAGGGAAATCGTCCCCCCCCTGCCCGCGGGGCTGCTCGGTCCGCCGGACAGGAGAGAGGATGTCAAGGAGAGCCAGGAGCCCCTCCCCTCCCTGAAAGCCCCACTCTGCAGGTCTCCCTGTCTCGGACCCCTTCACAAGCTTTCCAGTGCAAAAACTGAGGCTTCAAAAGTTTGCTCTGCTCAAGCATCCCAAACGTCGGGCCTCCCTGGTCAGTTTGGACTGCTCCGCCTCACACCCAGGCCGCTTCAGCAAGCCCTCCTCCTACGGAGCCTACCAGGCCCACCTCCACAGCAGCTGCTGGGGAAGGAGTGCACCCCCCCACCGGTGCCAAGGCACCCACCAACCGTCTCCCCAGCCCCCCCTTCCCCCCCTTCCCCCCTGTAAGTCCTGGCATGAAAAGGAAGGAGACACCCAAGGCACTCCTGCCCAGAAGCTGACTCCAGCCCCCTAAAAAATAAAATGCCTTCACCCCGTGGAGCTCAGCGCTCCAAAGACCCTTTGAAGTGAGAGGAAGAAAGCCTCCCAGTCTCCCCAGAGACCACTGAGTCGGCCCGGCCGGCGCATCCTAGAGACAGGAGAACGTTTGCCCTCAAACGCAGGGATGAAAAGGCCCTGGGGGTGGCAGGGAGCCAGGGACATGGGGGAAAGGAAGATCAGACAAATTTTTGTTATTGCCTCTCAGGGGAAGCGGAGGTAAGAAGCTGCCTGTGAAATGTCACCGGATAATGAATGCTATTTCACTCCGGCGCAGAGGTGTCAGTCAGACGCATGCGAGGGATGACAGCCGTCCTCATTAGGGACCCTGGGTGCATCTTCTGCTCTTCTGAGCCGGAGGGGCCAGGGCCAAGCCCCCTCTTTCCCACCTGACCCTGTTGTTCTATTGCTAACAGGAAGAATAAATATAAATATAACAAGAAAAAATAAATATGGCAGAATAATAAGCACAAAGCTTCCAAGGTCGCTGTGAGAATTAAATAAGATAATACATGAAATTCCTTACCAAAAGCTAAAACATGCTACAAAGTAGGAGGAGATGGATGAAGCCGAAGATTAAAAACTCCCCCGCATGTAGTAAACCCTTCAAGGGCCGTGGGTGTGCCTTTTCAATGTCAACATCCCAGCACAGGGCCTGGTGCATAAGAGATGCCCAACAAATCAAGGGAGGAAAGGAGGAAAAGAAAGCACGGGACAATCCAAGGTAGAACTGGGGCCACAGGAAGGCGTACTCGGAGGCCCCTGACACCCCCAAATGATAATAATTGTGACCGATTTACCTGGAGGGTTTGGGTTGAAGTAGCTTCTTGACACACAATATTCTGTGCGGGCCCTGAGTTCTCTATGTTTTCTGAGACTTCAAGCAGGAGAAAATAACGAAGACCCACCCTGCGCCCGCTTCACTTTCTTAGGCGCATAAATGTCACGCTTATCCTCTCCTCCAGCATTCACCCCGTCCCTGCTACGGGCCAGACGCTGGAAAAGGCTCTGGTGTTACAGAGACTGAGAGGGGCCTCTGCCCTTGGGAAGTGGAAATGGCCTCCCTGGAAGAGCCAGAAACCAACGTCCTCCCTGAGGATGGGTCTGAGGCCGGTGCCTCCTGATAAACCGCCAACTTTCTGAGCTCTCCCTGTGAATGAAGAGCCAGCCACCCCTCCCACTCCCTGGCTCCTTCAGACTCGAGAGGAGCCAGCCTCCGTGGGAGCCTGCCGCTACCCAGCCCTGGGATGGAGCCCACAGAGGGGAGGCTGTAAACATATCTCAGTTTCCCCCAGGCGTTCTGCTCATTGGAAGGTGTCGCCACATTCAAGTGGGAAAGAATCTGAGGCCCAAGAGGCCAGTCCTGCCAGCACTGACACAAATTCTAGTCCCGGAGAATTCTCTTGCCAGAGAGAGCGGAGGGAGTGACGCTCCCTTCCGGTCCTAAAGGATCAAATACCAAGATGCTTCCCTTTGAGTGGAGAGCGGGGAAAATAGGGTTTTGCATTTCCCAGGAGAGACTCATCTGGCCTCATCTTAGAGACAGTGGGAGCCTCGCTGCAGGGAGCGGAGCGAGAGGCCAGGCTTGTGGCTCTCTTTCTCTTTGGGGTGACAGAGAGGCACAGAGGGGAAGGGAAGGGACTTGTGGCCAGGGCCTGAAGTCTAGCACGTTGATAACAGAAGAGGCTTTTTAAAAAAAACAATAAGTGACTAGAAAAAGCAAAGAGCTACAATATTCTCTTTAAAACTGGATAAGGGGGCAAAAAAGAGGGGACAAGCTAAGACTAAAAATAGTTCCTTGTAATGCAAAGAGGTGTTCAGATGTCTTGAGGTTTGTTTTTTCTCAGAAACATCATCTATAAATGAAATGCTCAAGTTCAACTGTTTTAATGACAGATGGGTGCTTTTTTTAAGTTAAGTAGGCTTGGAGCGCTTTACTTGCTAGGGAAGCACAAGCAGAAATGGCCATATTGGATCTGGAAAGTCAGGATGTGGAAGGAGCCCAGGGTTGACAGCCATTACATTACACGTCCAAGTTGCTCAAACTCCCTGAGATTCAATCCTTTCAACTATAAAGTGGGGTTATTAGGGCATATTTTTAAAGACGTCAAGAGAATTAAGTGAGATGTCAACTGCAAAGCCCCTTTCACAGAACTGGCACTAAATAATTAGTAGATTTCTGCCCCATGCCCCCCACCCTCCCATGAGACCACCAAAAAAAAAAAAACAAAGACTCAAAAGTTAAGCAGGGTCCCTGTTGCCACTTGGTGGCAGCATACCTGAACTCAGGGTGGCACAGTATTTGGAACACTCCCAAGCAAGCCTCTGGCTTCTGCCTCTGTGGGCCCCTTAGGACAGTATCACATTTTCCCACGAAGCAGGGATGCCTTCTTCCAAGCTTCCCTATGACACTTCGTTGTGTCCTCAGAATTCCTTCCTATGCCAGGAATAACCATAGTAGTAATTAATGATGCAGGGGTTTATAAAATGATTCCATACACATCATTATCTCACTTGAACCTCACAATAACCCTTCAAGATAGTCGAGGATGTTTGGGTATTTGCCTCACTTTAGAGCTGAAAAAACTGAGATTCTGAAAAGTTCCATGACTTGCCCCTGGTGTCAGTCTAGTCTTTGGTGGGTGGGACTTGAGCCTGTGGCTTCCCCACGACACCACGGCTGCCCGAGCAGGGTCTCTCAGAGCGTATAGCTTGTCAGACATGGAACATTTGCTCTAGGAGAAAATGGGGGCAAGAATGGAGAAGGGGCCCCTTCCTTCTACCCCAGTGGGGATTAGCCTTTCCTGTAGGCCAGATGTTTGCTCTGCTTCTTCTGGTGAGTATGACTGTATCAGTTTGCTGGGGATGCCATAACAAAGTACCACAAACTGGCTGGCTTAAATGACAGAAGCTTATGGCCTCACCGTTCTGGAGGCTAAAAGTCCAAAATCAAGGTGCCAGCAAGGTTGGTTCCTTGACTTACAGATGCCATTCTTTCCTACATCTCTTCACATGTCTTCCCACTATGTCTGTCTGTCCAGATTTCCCCCTTTTTATAAGGACACCAGTCACATTAGATTAGGGCCCCCTAATGGCCCATTTTAACTTGATTACCTCTGTAAAGACCTATTTCCAAATAAGGTCACATTCTGAAATCCTGGGATTAAGGCTCCAACGTATGCTTTGGGGGGGGGGGCACAATAACCCATAATAATAATCATCTCCCCACTAAGTTTCCCTTAAAAATGGGAAACTGGTTCAGAGAGGTTAAGTCACATGCCCAAAGTCACACAGCAAGGAAACGCAACAGCCACTAGCCCTGATGCCAGAGTCTGTGTGGACCCCACACACCATGTGCCCTCCCTCCATGGAGCCCACGACCTGCCATGGGCACAGAGGCCACCCCACCGCAGAGCTGCCCCTAAGACTGTGTCAGGGACTAAAGTGAAGAGGAGGAGAAACTTCCCAGCCAGCCACCTTGACCTTCTCCCACCCCACCCCCACCCCCACCCCCTCCCACCCCCGCACCGGACAGGTAAGGAGTGGGTGGGAAGGAGAGCAGGGGGAGGCGGTCAGGCGAGGCGTGCGGGCAGTGCTTGGCAGCTCCCCTGAGGGTGGGGGCCTGCCTCCTCCTGAGTTCCTCAAGCCAGGTAGGTTTGCAGTCAGCTGAGGGCCTGAGTAGGTTCTGGAAACAGCTCCCACTAGTGACTTGTAAATGAAGCTATTTTTACTAAACTACTTGAGTCATGTTTTAGAGTTTCTCAATGGCTTGGTTCCTGCCTTGCAGGACCCCTGAAGTCAAGAATTACTTCCCCACAACACACACACACACACACACACACACACACACACACACACACACACACACCCCTGCATGCCTGACTGCCTCCGACACAATATCCCTGAGCCCTTTCCCGGGGAATGAAAGCATCCTGGGCTGGGGGAAGGGAAGGGGAGGGAGGCAAGAGCACCATGCGGGCCCTGGAAAGGGCACAGGGCAGAGCCAGGGGGACACACGGGCAGCCGGGCAGCCGGGCAGCCGGGCATAAGAGGTGTTTCTGGCGGGATGACTTACGCACCCCTGCTCGGCCTCTGCTGTTGGAACAGGGGACCCAAACTCCGCAGACTTCCCGCTCTTCCCACAACCACACCCTGTATTTCTGCCCCACTCCCCAGGAAACAAAACTTGGCAAGAGCAGTTTTTTTTTTTTTTCAGCTTCACCTTATTCCTCTGTCTGGGTTGTGTTCCGTTTGCCCAGAAAATGTGGGGAGACCCATGCTCTCTGCTGGCTGCTCAGCCCAGTGGGTCTGCGCCAATTAGCTGTGTGACTTGAGGCCAGTCACTCACCCTCTCTGGGTGTAGCTTTACCTTCTATCATTTCAGGCCACTCCAGACACCCCTGCCACCGTGAAGTTTGTTCTGACGTCTCCTCTGCCCACCCACACCCCCCCACACACACCCCTTGCCCATTCTTTGCCTACTGCTCCCCCCATGGTGAGCTCCTGGGGGCGCGGTCTTGCCTGGCTGGTCTCCACAGCCTGAGAAGCCCCAGTACTATGTTCCTGGCACAGAGGCAACGTTCAGTTGTATTTACTAAACTAGAAGTGTAATGACACTGAGATTCTTTAGTGTTGAATGACACTTTACACCGCTATCTATTGCCATGTAACAAATTACCCCCAAATTTTGCAGTTTAAAACAATATGCATCTATTATCTCACGGTTTCTGCGGGTCAGGAACACAGGTGCACCACAGCTGGGCCCACTGGCTCAGGATCTCTCAGGAGGCTGCAACCAGGTGTCAGCAGGTGCAGCAGTCACCTTACAGCTCAACTGCGGGGTGGGGCGGGGGCGGCGGGCAGGGAAGAGGGCATCTGTTTCCAAGCTCACTCACCTGCATGTTGGCAAGACTCAGTTTCTCTAGGGCTGCTGGACTGAGGGAGACAGTTCTCCAGCTGTTGGTTGGAGGCTGCCCTCCATTCCTTGACATGTGAACCTCCTTGTAGGGCAGTTGACAAAAACGCAGTTTGCTTCCTCAGAGCGAGCAGGTGAGAGGCGGGAGTGGGGCCCAGCAAGGCAGGAGCCAAAGTCTTTGCAAACCAGCCTCAGAAGTGATGCCCCATCGCTTTCTTTTCTCTTGGCTGCATTGGGTCTTCATTGCTGCCCTCGGGCTTTCTCTAGTTGTGGCGAGTGGGGGGCTACCCTTCGTTGGGTGCACGGGTGTCTCTGTGCAGCGGCTTCTCTCGTTGACAAGCACGGGCTCTAGGTGAGCAGGCTTCAGTAGTTGCAGCATGCCAGCTCAGAAGCTGTGGCACATGGGCCCTAGAGCAGGTGGGCCTCAGTAGTTGCGGCTCACGGTCTCTAGAGCTCAAGCGGCTCACGGTCTCTAGAGCGCAAACTTAGTTGCTCCGCGGCGTGTGAGATTTTCCCGGGCCAGGGATGTGTCCCCTGCATTGGCAGGCGGATTCTTCACCACTGCACCACCAGGGAAGTCCCCTACCCCATTGCTTTCAGGTATTTGTTACAAGCAATTCACTAAATCCAGCCCACACACAAGAGCAGGGGTTACACGAGAGTGTGAATACATGGAGGTGGGGACGATTGGAGACCATCCTGGAAGGCCATCAATCACACAGAGTAAAGCATTTCATAGGATATTTTATCACTTGCCAAAGTGGAGCTGGACCAAAGGAGGGATGGTTAGAATGAGAGGAGCACATGGGAATAGAAACCGCATGAGAATGTAAGGTCTCCCACATATAGTTGTCTGCTGGGTCAGTCAGTCTGGTTCCCTCCCACCAAGGTACAGACTGTCGGAAGGTATAATTGTCCTTCTGGTCCCAAAACTTCCAGGTGTTCAAATGCTTCCAGCATGCTAGCATTCCTTTAATAATGACACTCCTACATAGCATTATCCCTTCATACAAAGCACTTTCACATTCCCTATCTCACTTTTACCTTATTACTGTCCTCGGTGGGTAGTTCTTATGTGTTCCCATTTACAGCTGAGAAGACTGAGGCCCAGAAATGTCACGATCACATGGCCTAATGAATGGCAGGGTTGAAGCTGAACCCAGTCTGACATCCTTGAATTTATCTAAACTTTTAAAAACTTGTTTCTCTATAAAGACAGTATAATGTACAGTGAGAATGAATTATTTCTATTTACTTCTCTAAAACTTAATGTCAAGACCATGCCATCATCCCCAGAGACTCTTGGCTTTGGTGACCAGACACTCCCTGAGGACTTAGAATCATGTCTAACCCCTAGCCAGCCTCAGAGTGATGAGGCCACAAGCCAAGGATCTCAGGCAGCTTATAGTAACCAGAGAAGGCTGTAAGATCTATTCTCCACGGAGACCTCCCAAAAGAATACAGCCCTCCTGACACCTTAATTCTAGCCCACTGAGACCGATTTTGGATTTCCAACTTCCAGATCTATAAGATAATGCATTTGTGTTGTTTCAAGCCACTAAATTTGTGCTAATTTGTTGCAGCAGAGAGAGACAACTAATACTGCTGGTATCTGTTATAAAGAAATCAGCCTGGAGATAGAACGGGTCAACACACAGCTCTTAAACTTGACCGTCTGGGGATATGTCGCTCTTGTTTACTCCCCTGTGAATCATCCAGAGCCTTGGCACTAGAGCTGTGCACCCCCACCTGGGCCAGAGAGTAAAACGGAGCAGCACCCTTCAGGGGGCCACGTGGTGATGGCACCAGTGATTGTCAGAGACCCCCGAAGAGGAGGTGACTTGCCTGCGAGGTCCAGCCTCTGCTCTCCAGTGAGAGATCCTTTGAACCATGCCCACCCTGGAAGATCAGGTCTTATTCCATCAGAGAGCCGTCAAGGCCTTTAGGGCACCCCCCTCCCTGGCATCCTCTGCAGTACCAGGTGGCCTGACGTGAGAATCCTCTGCTCCAGGGCCTTAGACACTGGGGGCTGCCCACCAATGGACCTAAGGAGATAGCCAAAGTTACCAAAAGCTTTAAGAGCAAATCCTAGAGACGGTGCCTCTTCCCCAGCCTGCCAGGCCGCTTTTAGGCCCCAGAGCCCTGCGGAGGCTCTGCTGGAGCCAGCCTGCAGCAACTCCCCTTTCCCATCTGTCCCTATCATGTCACAGCTCTCGGCTGGCCTCTGGCTTCAGCTCTCAGATCCTCCCTCAAACACTGTTGGGACTATAAAGATGACATCTCATCTGGAGCCCTTAACAGGTTGTCCAGAGGCTGGTGAAATCCAGGTGGCGCATCTGGAGTAGCAGAGCGAGGGGAGCTGGTCGTAGGCTGCCCCGGGGAGGGACAGGCTTCCATGAGCCAAGAGAGAGCTGGGAGAGCAGCTGAGTGGGTAAGGTTTCCGGATGTCAGGCCTGCTCCCCTTTCCTCCACGCAAAGCCATGCCCCACATCAGGGGCTTTGAAGCACAGCTGAATGGGGACCATACCTTCTAGACTAAAAACTGGGACACTCATTGGCATAAGAAACAGTCTGGCAGATGGAGTTTGATTTCAGGATTACCAGCTTTTTTAGGACACTGCAATCAATTGAGAGAACAATGGGACAGAGTATTTAAATTCTAAAATATGGTCTCTCCCAAAAAGCTCACCACAATAAAGCTCCTGATAACTGGTACCCGTACAAAGCTCTAAGAGGGTGAAGGTCGTGCTTTTCTCACTATCTTGGCTTTAGCACCGAGTGCCAGGTGCGTACCATAAATATTGAATGAGAGAGGAAGAGAGAGTGAGAGAGCACGTTCACGTTGACAAGGCCCCGCTAAATTCCCAAAATGTCCCAGACCTCAGGCCAGGGCTGCCGGCTGTGTGGGAAAGGCCACAGACACCTGTGTCACCTTCTCTCACCTCTCTACCTCAGGTACCTCCAGTGGGGCAAGGGACTTTTCAGTGCCCCTCTGCCCCTGTTGCGGGAGACACACTGGATCCTACCTGGTACTTGCACCCCTTGGGGCCTGACCAGTCCCAGAACGAGCTACGGTGCTTACAGCAGGCTAGGCAGCTTTAGCGCTGGGGGAGGAGGCTGCTTTTCAGGACTGGGTCGGGAAGGACAGATGAGCTGCTGGGTGGTGTGGGACTGACAGACACAGTAGGGAGGGGAGGACACTCCTCCCAGGATGCCACATGTTGTGAACTGAACTATGCCCCTCCAAAATCTGTATGCTGCAGCCCTAATCCCCATCATGGCTGTATTTGGAGACAGGGCCTTCAAAGAGGCAATTCAGGTTAAATGAGGTCGTAAGAGTTGGGCCCTAATCCAATATGATTAGTGTCCTTATAAGAAGAGGAAAAGATACCCAGGGATGTGCAGACACAGAGGAAAGGCCATGTGAGCACATAGCAAGAAGGTGGCCATCTCATCTGCAAGTCAAGGACAGAGGACCCAAGAGAATACCACACGGCTGATACCTTGATCTTGGACTTTGAGCCTTCAGAACCATGAGAAATAAATTTCTGTTGTTTAAATCACCAAGTCTGTGATATTTTGTTATGGCAGCCCTACCGGATTAAGAGGGCTCTCAAGGCAAAGAAGATGCAGAGGGCTGAGTGGTCTGAGCAGAGAAAGAGACCTAGGAGACATCTACACAAGTGCCCAGTGAACTTTGCCAGGGAGAACCCTGTGGGTGGCAGAAAGTCTTTCCTCTCCCTCTTGTGTCTAAATAAATCCTTTGAATCCATTTCAAATCCATAGCCCATCAATGACTAGAATATCCACATGGTGCCTTCTGTACTAGCCTGTCAATAGGTCTCTCATTTCTGAAGCTTCTCAGATCCCATCTTCTCTCCCTAACTGGTTTGTGTCTGTGACTCCCTGGAAATGGCTCAGAAAAGTGCTTCTGAGATTCTCTCCTCTTTGCATATTTTCCAAACCTACCAGGGCCACAGGCACAGGGACTAGAGCTCTGGCCTCAGCATCCCGTCAGCTTAGGGCTGTCTTCCTCACTGTCTTAGGGCTGAGGTCAAGAGACTGGCCATCAGAGTGACTCTGCGAGTCCCAGGGGCACAAGCCTAGGCATCCGGACAGCCAGTCTGCCCACAGTCCACTCCACTGCTTATGAATGACTCTCTTGATGAGACATGCCCCCCAGGGAGGTGACTTGGGGACCAGGGCTGAGATCTGGTGCTCCCAGGGGAGAGCCTGGCTTACAGGACTTCTCAGGCCGCAGCTCAAAGCTGCAGGAGATGTGGCTGCCTCCCACCCAGGAGGCGCCTTGATGCCTCTCTCAAGCCCTAAAAATAAAGCTCCAAGGACACAGTTATTCTGGTCTCAATGCTAGATGGAGTCCTGGGAAAGAAAGAGACTCTCGGGTTTCGTAGCCCAAGCCAGAGGGGCGGGCAAGGACAGAAGTGGGGAGGCCCAACGCCTCCAATGGAGCTTTATTGTCGCCCAGAGGAGGTGGCGAAGGCCATGAGCAGTCTCCAGAAAGGAGGCACAGTTCCACCAGCCAGAATGGGGTGGAGCTCTGATCTGCATCTTACCAGCCCCAGCCCGACTCCAGGGAGTATCTCGTGCAGCAGGTCCCGGCTGCTCGCGAAGCTCCTTGGAGCTGTAACTCCTTGGGGTGGAGGACTGTTCGGCCGACCTGGAAGGGCTAATGCTGCCCCCAGGTCCCTCAGGCACACGCTCGGCACATCCTCACTTGGCTGGCTCTAGCTCAAAATGTGATTCTGGTATAACAGATGATCCAGAAAGATCAAGGGTGGAGGATCCCAGAAAACAAAGACTGAGAAGGGAAAGGCTAACCAGGGAGACGTCCAGCGAGCGAGGGGTTTGAGGGCAGGGACCATATCTCCTGTGTGTCTGTGCCTCCTGCAGAAGCAGGCACTGTGCCCTGTAGGTAGTAAGCACTGAGTGAATTCTGTTGTTTGGTTGGCCTGGGGTGATGAGGAGGAAGCTTGCCAGATACAAAGGAATGTATACAAAGCTGGCATTTGAGATGAGGTCACTAGAGGGAGCTCCAGGACAAGTGCTGACTTCCTCAAGCGCTTATGCATCTAGAGAGGGCAGTTTGGAGTTTATTTGTTGAGCATCTTCTGAACAATTATTCTGTGCCAAACACATAAGTGCTGCAAAGGATACAGAAGGATTGAGACCTGATTCTCGCCCTCAAAGACAGGGTCATATCGTTAGAAACACAAGAGGCATGAGCAAAAAACAATGTATCCATGTTTGTCCACCAGTAACTTCCATTGGTTAAGTGCTGATTAATCCTCACACACTGTTCCTTCCACCTATGATGCGAGTGCCTCCCTCATATCCACGTGCCTTCCCGCCTCTTGCCTGTCTTTGCTCAAAGATCACCTTCTCTGGGAGCCTACTCTTCTCACCTCGCTTTAGAGCAAGCGCTTTAGAACAGCACTGCATCATCTCACCGGCTCTACTTTCCCCCCTTAAAACCATCCAACATGCTGCACAGTCTACGCACGTCTTGTCTACACAGTCCGTGTCCCCCACAGAGCCCCGTGAGGGTGGAGGTTCCACGTGCTGTGTTCACTGAGGGACGCGGCGAATAGAATAGAGATTCACACCCAGTAGGGACTCAAAATATGTTTTTTAGTAAACAAGACAGGTGACAATTCTAATTAATCTCAAGTAAACGGAGTGGCCAGGGGTCAGCCAGCGGGCATTCCTGCGGTGTGGAGGGTTTGGGCCAGGGGGGCATCATCTGAGAAGGGGGCTTCTCAGAAGAGGGGACCCTTAAGCCGGTCCTGAAGGATGAAGAGCAGCTCACAGGCCAGAAAGAGTGTAAAGGGACGTCAGGCAAAGGGAACGGCGTGAGCAAAGGCCCAGAGGCCAGCCCTGCAGGGCGGGGGGTGTGGCCGAGGCTGAAGGACAGACCGGAGGGAGGTGTCTTCTGGCTTCGGGAGGAAGCTGCTGCCTGCCCTGGTTGCGCCCCTCAGGGGCCGCAACCTCCCCCCCTCCAGGGCTACTGGGCAGTATCCAGGCTGTGTTCCTCTGCCTGCCCGGGGCTTTCCCTCACCCCACCTTCTCACCGCCTGCTTCCTGCTCTGGGTGTGCCTTGCACTTGCATCTCCAGCCGTCCAGGACGTCCTGGCGCGGGCAACCTCCACCACTCCTGGTGCAGAGATACCCTCCCCTTCTGCTGCAAGCAAGAAACCAACTGCACAGCGCAGAAAACAATCCGTCATTTTGTCACAACATTTCCATTTCAAAGACTTCCTTTCCAAGCTTCTCTCTGGCCAAAGCTTCCTCTCATTAACACGAGAACTGGTAGGAAAATGAGTGACAAGGAAGGGAGAGGAACTGGCAACAGGGCTCTAGGCTTGAGGTCTCTGCCTGTGTGTACTCAGGGGCAGGGGCAGGGCAGGGACTGGTAGGAGACCTGGAGACTGTGCGTGCACACCTGTATGTGTGTGTGTGTGTGTGCGCGGGTGTGAGAGAGAGAGAGAGAGGGCGCACGCTCCTGTTTTTCAGCACTTATGATTCATGCCACCAAGTCAGAGACTTGCCCACCTACGTCACAAGCCATAAGCCCCCCTTGGGCTGCTTCTCAGCCTCCACAGTGTGCCAGGAAGTCCCCTGGGTGCTGAGGATTCGAGAGCAAAGGTGCTGCGCTGTCTGTCAGGGACTCGAGCAGAGAGACCCACATGTCAGTGAGTAACTAAGGCAAGATAAATGCTGTTGTAAAGATCCCTGCCAAGCAAGTAGGAAGCTGGGAGCCAGCAGTCCGGTGCAGTGAGGGTGTCCTCTCAGAGGACACTTAAAGCTAACCTTGAAGAGTGAGGAGCAGTTCATAGGTCAGAGAGAGTGGAAAGGAGAAAACAGGCAAAGGGAACGGCATGAGCAAAGGCCCAGAGGCCAGCCCTGCAGGGTACTGGGTGTGGCCGTGGTAGCAGATAGACAGCAGCAGCTGCGTGGAGGGTGCCTGTGAAAGGCCCCTGAGACTTCCTCAGCTGCCCCGCCCGGCCCTGGTTCTTGCCAGCACACAGCACAGGTGGGAAATCCAGTAGTGAGTCAGCCAGTCCTGCAGGGTCTCTCCCAGCATTGCAGCTCCTCACAGGCCTCCAGCTTGGCTTCTTCACAAGCAAATGGCAGATGTGGCCCTTCCAAGGCCCCTTTATCACCTTGCAGACCACCCCCCCACCCCACCCCCACCCCCAGGGAGCTGGGCCTTCTGCAGAGCCCAGTGTGGGCCCCTTGGCAGAAACTTAAAATCCTGCAGAGAGCTTGGTCCCTTCTTTCCCCTTCAGCATCCTCCCAGCATGCACTGGGCCATTCCCCAGGCTCACAAGGGGAGCGAGAAGGTACAGAGCGGGCCTGAGTGTGCGGTGGTGCCGAGCCGCTGTAAAGATGAAGAGGGAAGAGGAGACCAGCGGCAAGTAGTATCACTTGTGAGGATGAGTGAATCACTCTTCCATTCATTCAACAATACCTGCTGGGGGCATTCCATGAGTTAGGCCCCCAAGGTATCAAAGAAAGGTGCACAGTATCAGTCCTCAAGGAGCCCACAGTTTGTGAGGGAGACAAACGAGAAAATAAAAATACCAAGTATACCCTCGGGAAAGGGTTGGGTTCAGCAGGGGCCACAGGCAGACACCAAACCCAGCCTGGTCAGGAGATCCAAGATCTGGATTAGGGGAGATCTGAATGACAATTAGAAGCTGGGCAAAGGGGTAGGAGTGTGGAGAATATTCTAAGCAGAGCTTTCTCTGCACCAGGAGAAATTCCAGGAGCAGACTGTGAGGCTGCCTTGGCCCATGAGACCCAGGAGGGCGCTGGCCCCTCAGGACAGGGGTCACCACCCGGGCCAGGTGGGCAGGGGGTGCCGTGGGGGACCATTCGGTCCAAGTTTCCCATTTATGAAAGTCATCATATTTAGACTTTCTACATTATCTCCAAATGAGGTTTGGATATTTCAAATACAATTTGTGACGTGTAAACCGCTGAAATATAACACAATTTTTGTGAGCCTGTTCAGCTTTTTTTTAATCTACAGGAAGCCTAAAAATAATGAAAGTGGCCCATTTCTGTCTCATTCCTGGCAAACAGGCAGTGTTGGTCTTAGATAAGAAAACAGAGGCTTAGAGAAGCTGCCTAACGCCAGCTTCTCACTCCTCGGCACCATGCCCACCTCCCCGCCCCGGTAAGGCTGAAGCACCAAGGCTGCCCTCCGCCCTTGAAGTCTTGGACATTCTCTTGTCTCCTCTGCCCCAACCCATCCCAGGCCGCTCAGTTCCTGGGGCGGCAGCCTGAGCCCTTCCTCCTCCATGTCACCCTCCACGGTGCAGCCCTGCTCCTTCCCTGCCAGGGGCCCCCAGTTCCCTCCGTGGCCAGCGCCAGCGGCTTAGCCACAGACAAGAAAGCCACTGACACAGCATCTCTACTGTCCCGGATCCCTCATTTCGTTTGTCCTTGGGTACAACTGGGAAAGACCCCAGGAGGTGTCCCCAGAGGGTCCCATCAACAGGACCCCAGCCACAGCTCCTGCTGGGAGCCGCCTGCCCCCTTCCTAAAGGACAGCCTCCTTCGTGAAATGTCACAGCCAAACCTGTGGCTTCAGGATCTCTGAGACCTGCCTCGTGTCTCACCTGCTCCTCAGCTGTTTGCAGGGCACGTGTGGTCAGGATACAGGGGGGGCAGGGACTAGATAGTAATGTGGTCCCAGCTCCGCTTCCAAGGCCTTCTGAGAGGTCAGCTCCTATAAAGTTGTGACTTAAAGCCCAGTCACTGTACTGGGGGCAAGACTGGCTGGGATTTAGAAAAGTGAAGCCTGATCAATTATACTGTTCCCTTTAGGGAAAAAACTGTCAAAAGAAGGGGTGCAGAGAGAAGGGAAGGAGGGTGGAGGGTGGAGGGAGCAAACGTGCACAGTTCCTGCCCAGGGACCGAGCACTGGGATCTCCCCAGGAGGCTGGTGGGCCTGCCCGTCACAGCACCTCAAAGTAGCATGACTGAGAAAAACCTCTGACCTTTGCCTAGATGCCTTTGTTCTGACGCCCGATACCTGTATTTCCTCTGTGACCTCTCCCCTCCTCAGGAGGGGCTGCAGGGACCTGTGAGCGTGCGTGGTTTGTTCACTGACAGCCGTGGTCCTCGCTGAGCTTCTATACGTCCGCCTCTGTGAGCCGGTGGACGAGGGTCCGCCCCCGGCGATGTAGCCACTTTTCAGGCGCTGCTGAGTTTGGAGACTCTAAGACCGAGGATGGGACTCTGGGCTGTGGTTCTTCCCCACAGCAACCTCAGGACCCTCGGACCTTCCCAGATACCCTCTGCCTGTTCCACTAACTGTCTTCTCCAAATGGCATTCAAGCCCTTTTCTTAATAGACCTAAAGCCGTTCTCTCCCTGGGCCAATAGTCTCTACTCAGCCCCACCTCAAGCCCTTGCTCCCCGGGCACAAGTCTCATCCCGTGAAGGTCTCCCTCACTGCATTCTTTCCCCAGAAAGATGTACAGTAGAACAGGAAGGCAAGACTGGTCTGGCTTTTAAAAGCCTGACCTGAGCTTGAAATGGCCAATTCCCTTGTGAAAGTCTCCATCCATCAACTGTGTCCCCAGCCCTCCCCTACCCAGTTCTGCCGGACACACCACGTGACTGCCGCATCCCACCCCAGAGCCGTGCAAGGATTCAGCCCCAAAGGAAGCCAGGCTTTGCAGAGATGTAGTATTTATTGAGAACCGTCTGCCTGAGAACCTCATCTACACGTGTACGTGTGTGTACGTGCATGTGCTTGGAGACAGTGAGGCTCTTGGTCAGCGGTGTATTCAGACGGCCTTGGCCAGCCCCACACGGTTGTTGGCCCTGTCAAAGACACTGTAATACTCCCGGATGAAGACATCCCCCAGGATCCACAGCTGGGAATAATTGTCACCCTGGAAGCCACTGGTGCAGAAGCCCTGGTCCTGGGAAAGGGAAGGCTGACATGAAGCTGGTCCCAACCCCCGTCGCTCTGCCTCTCCCGACCCCACCCCCAATCACTCTCTCATCTATTAGTCCCTCTCATCCTTGAAATCACCTTCTGAGGTAAGCAAACAAGTATCAAATTCATCCACTCAACAGACGGAAAATGGATACTCAGAAATGAAATGCCAAATCCAGGATCATCTGGTGGGTCCCTTCCCCACTCCCGCTCACTTGTCCTCCCTAAACCCCCCACCCTCCTGCTCTCGGTACCTACGGCCCTAATGACCAGCCAGAGCAGGCCTGGGGACCCGAGGCCTTGGCTGTTTGGGGTGCTCAGGATTAGGTCAAAGCTGAAGCAGGCAGGGCAGTAGGGATGAGGGTTGGGTCCCCACAATGCCCAGGATATCAAGAAAAATCCCAGACAAAGCCCTAGGCCCCAGGGCTTAGAAGCTAGCACAGTAGATGGAGGTTCCTACGGGTGGCCGTGGTCCTGTCCATCCCACTCTCCCTCAGGGTGCTGGGCTCTGTCCTTCCTGCCTCCCCATTTCTCTCAGGGTGAGGCTGCAGCAGCCACAAAGGAGGCCCAAGGACAACAGGCCCCACTCGGAAGGGCCTGGTGGTCTGGATGTACACCCTGCTCTCTCCACGTAGGCCATGCCACTTTTCACCAATGCACTGAGTTGCCAGGAGGGAGGAGGGGAGCTGGGTGAGCCCGAGCTTCCTCTCCAGAGACTCATACCTGGTTGGTGTAGGCAGAGGGGCTCAGTGGGTACATTCTGCCGTGGATCTCAAAGACCACCGTGGGCATGCTGCTCAGGCTGCCGCAGTCGATGTCAAACTAAAGACCAGAGGGGGGTTCCCTTAGAAGGGCCATGGGTGTGATCTGACTGCCAGAGGCAGAGAAAGTCCCAGGCGGGGCCTCTTCCTCTGCACTGGAGCCAAGCGGTAGGGAGGGGCCTGTTACTCAGAGGACCCCAGGGAGGCTCTCAGACCTCAAAGGAGTCACACAGACGGGGACCAGCTGTCTTCCAGCCCAGGGACAGACGCCAGCTGGAGACAAGGAGGGGTTTGCCCCGACATTTTCCCTCCAAGCCCAGCCAGACCTCCCAAGGACACTGAGAGCACTTAGCTGTCAGGGAGGAAGAGGGGAGACCCATGGGTGGAGGGGAACAAGAGGGTGCAGCAAAGCTTAGCGAGTCGGGGATGTAGGACTCTCCCTGGGACAGGAAGTCAGATTGCAGCCACTGCATGAGACATGGGAGCTCCGACAGCAAGCGGGCCAAAGCTGAAAAAGCTAGGCCACCGTGAAGGCCTCCCAAGAAGTTCCAACCCCTGCAGGGGAATGGGCCCCCTCACCATTTCCCTTTGTCATTTCTTCCATGTGCAAAGGGGTCCCCTCTTCAGGGGGGTCTGGGGAGGCAGGGGGAAGGGTCTGGCCTCACCTCGCCATGCCGGTTCTCTGTGGCTCCAATGGCCATCTGGATGTTGAGGATGTCACTGCTGGGCCCCATCAGGAGGGAGGTTCCCGTGTCCAGGATGGCCTGACAGCCACCATCACAGGCCACCACCACACCGCTGATGGTGACACTGCGGAGGGGAAACAGGATGGCCTCGCAGGGCACCCAGCATCCAGCCCTCCCTCCCTGGGCTCCTTCTAGCCTCCCCTGCCAGGATCCTTGGCAAGAAGGAAGCCCAGCCACCACAAATCCCTTCCTTTGGGCTCCTTCCTGGAGCTGCCATTAATTCCTGAGCTCAGAGAAAAGATCTGAAACCATTTTCTCCCAACTCAGTGGCTAAACAGAGGCCACCTGACCTTCTATGGGACAGAAACTTCAATGAAACAACAAAGTCACACTCATTAAGGGGTGGAATGTGTACCGCACTAGTTGCCCAAAGACCTGGTTTCAAATTTTCTCCTGACATTTACTTGCTTCAAATTCTCCTATTTTCCTACACTCAGGCTTCTCATCTACAAAATGGGTACGGTAACCACTCCTTTCTTGATTTCCTCAAGGGATGGTCTTGAGGTTCAAACTCGGTGTTAGTAAATTACAAAGTGAGGATGACCACGGCACCGCCCTCACAGGGCTCCAGGGAGGAATAAACCAGGCAGTCACACTCTTGCCCAGCACAATGCTTGGCCGGCAGTAGTGCTGGATACGCATAGTTAGTCTTACTAATAAAGTATAAGTGAATGTTTAGCATTCTCACCAACAAAGGCACTTGGCTTTGCAGCATCTGATTCAGACTCTAATGTGATGGTCTTACGAGCTACCGGGCTGACGCCCAGACCCTGGGGTCAGCCTCTGGCGGTGCCACAGCCGCAGCTCACCCACCTGTCCACGGTGAACTGCCAGTACTTCTGCATGGTCACGGGCACCCAGTGCAGGGATCCTGTGTAGTAGGACGGGTCAATGGCCCCCAGCGTGAGCATGCTCTCCTGGCCATTCCTGAAACCAAGGAAAGGCATGTGGTGGGACTCTGACACCCCGGCTCTGTGAGGAGGTACCCCAGCGCTACATAGGGGCAGATGAGATTCAGACCTTGCCCCACTGTCCCCCCCGCCCCCAACCCCTACCTCCACCCCACAGGCTTCAAATGAGCTCTCCCAGCCTCCCTCGTACTCCAGGCTTTTCTTTGATATCAGCTGCAGCATCCTTTCTCTCTGAATTCTGCAGCCCACCCCCACCCCCAGGGTGTGGCAGCACTAGGGGCCAGAGCATGGTCATTACTGTGTGAGGGGAGGTCAGGAAGTAGGAGGTCACATGACTGCCAGGCTCTGCTCAAGCCACTGTGTCCCCACCCCCCACCACTCAAGGCTTTCTGCCCCCAGCCCTTTGGCCTCAAGTAGGGGAAGGGGTCTTCAACAAGGACCCACATGCTCTGGATTAAAACTGCCACCCCAGCCCAAACCCTCTCTGTTCTTTCCAGGACTCTGTCTTGCAGCCAGGAAACATCCGCACACTGTGGGCTGCCTACTTCCTACTCTGCAGCTCTCGTTCCTTGGCCTCATCAAGCTCTGTCCCACATCCGGGCTCTGGTACATGCCACCCCACTGCCTAAAATGGACCATCCCTTTATCTCACCAGGATAACACCCCCTCAGGCCTCAGCGAAGTTTCCCCTGGCCACCCTTCACACACATACCTCATCAGACTGGGCTTCCTGTTACTATACACCCAGATCTCCCCTGCAGAGAGTGTTCCTATCACAACTGTCATTGTAGTTGTATACATAATTGTGTGCTGTTGGTTTCCCCCGCTAAAAAGTTAACTCCCAGTTTTCTTGTTTGCTGATGTAGCCCCATGTCCTGGCAGAGCCCTGTACATAGGAAGGGCCCGTAAATATCTACTAAGTGAATAAATGAATGCACCAGTTTACCCCCTGCCTGGGTTCCCCTGACCTCAGCTGCCCAGCTCCTTCTCCTGAGTGTGGTTCCCTGCTCCCAGTCCCGCCACACACCCCTCCATCTAGCAGAGCTGCCCCATCAGGCGAGTAGAGTGGGGAACACTGCGCTAAGAGTCAGGAGTCCTGGGCCCCAAACGTGGCTCATCTACCAGTACCGAGGGTGATCGTCCTTCCAGGACCTCAGCTTCCTGCATATTGAAAGGAGACGGGCCTGCTCTAAACATCTGTGAACCTCGATGACATCAATAAGTGATTACTAAGACCTGCCGCTTTGGAAAAAAAAGAGGTTAAAAACCCCTATGTGAGACTTCCCAGGTGGCTCAGTGGATAAGAATCCACCTGCCTAAGCAGGGGACACGGGTTCGATCCCTGCTCCAGGAAGATCTCACTTGCCGCGGAGCAACTAAGCCCATGCTAAGCTCAACTACTGAGCCTGCGCTCTAGAGCTTGTGAGCCACAACTATTGAGCCTGTGTGCTGCAACGACTGAAGCCCGTGCACCTAGAGTTGGTGCTCCACAACAAGAGAAGCCCACACACCATAATGAAGAGTAGCCCCCAGTCGCCACAACTAGAGAAAGCCCACGTGCAGCAACAAAGACCCAAAAATATGCAGCCAATAAATAAATAAATAATTTTTTAAAAAAATATGAAACCTAGTTAATTAAAAAACAAACAAACAAAAACCCTGTGCAGAGATGGAGTCAGGCCTCCTGTTTTAAATGCCAGAAATAAAAGTCAAATTCTGGCCCAGTGGACTCTGGCTGCATCCATGACCATGCTGGGACTAGACAGGAGGTTGGATGTGCCTGGAAACAGGGAGAGGTTTGCTTGGATGCTGGGGGCTAGCCCTGTGTTGCAGTGTCCCCAAGGGAGGATACTCCTCAGCCGACAGTCCCTGCCAGGCCGTGGAAGTCCAGCCCACGCAGGGTGCAGCTCCCACCTGTCCATGTAAAATGAGAACAGGTCTTGGGCCACCAGGTGCCTGTCCATCATATTGTCAAACACAGGCACCGAGTACTCGGAGGAGAGCGAGGGGTAGGCCATCCCCAGGATCCCGTCGAACTCGGAGTAGGTGAAGACATCACCAGGTTCCTGGGTGCTCAGGCCCACAGTCTGCTGGGGATCCACGATGTTGGAGACCTGCAAGAGAGGCAGAGTGACCTCCACCAGGAGGCCCTGCGGCCAGAGGACCCACAAAGGTCAAGGGTCAGTCTCTGCCAGCCCACCCTCCCTCCTATAGGCAGCGTAGTTATGTTATGTAAGGAGGCGTAGAAAAGCCTCCTCACCCAGCTCTGTGCTGTGGCTTGGAGGGAACTGGGCTGACAAGGCAGGGGGCTGGGATGGTGGGGGGAGAGAGGGCACGGGTAGGGGTACAGACAGCAGTGCTGATGGTGCAGAAGTTGGGGGTGAGCCCACAGAAGGCGGTGAGACAAGGAACGCTCCAAGGCCCTCTGCCTGCCTGCCGCCCTCCCGTCGGCTGCTGCACCGGGGCCTCCCCCAGGGACTAGCCGTGGGGGCAGCGTGATGGTCAGAAAGAACATGCGCGCAGTTTGCATCTAAAAGACCCCACTGTGCGTCCTTGCTCTGTCGTGTGCTGTGTGACCTTGGACAGGTGCCTCTCTGAGCCTGTCTCCTCATCTGTTACAGGGAATAATAACACCTGCATGTCAAGGCAGTGCTTAGACTGAAGAATACAAACGCTGCACATTTATCGAGCACTTCGTAAATGTCTGATCAACAAAGATTTATTGGCATTCTGCCAAGAAGTGCTAACTCCAAAGCATCCTATCAGTCTGCCATTTCCCTGGAAGGCTGACGTGTCCACTAGCCTGTTCTGAGCTCCCACAGTGGCCCTGCTGCTTCTACTCTGTCCCCTTATAACCCATCCTCCACACAGGCAGCCAAAGCGACCTTTGAGAGTGGATGTCATCATGTCACCCTTGCTACAACCTTCCAGTGGCTCCTGAAGGCACTCAGGGTGAAACCTGTGTCCTAGAATCCCCTCATGCTCTGGTCCTGCTTCTCACCCCTCCTCGCCCTCCTCTGGTCCCTGAGCTCACTCTGCTCTACCCACACTGATCTTCCTCTTCCTGGGGTGCCCCACTCAGTCCCACTTCATGTGAAACCTCTGCCGGAGGGGGCGGGCAGGTCCTGACCCCTGAGCCTCTCTCACATACCCCCTGGCCAAGGTGGGTGAGTGAAGACAGCAAGATGCACCATGGCCCAGGCCCACAGCAAGGGCCAGCTCCTCCGTGAAGATGCAGGTTTTTCCCCTTGAACCCAAAATAGCAGAAAAGAAAGCCAATGGCTCCAGGCAGCAGAGAAGTAGGACGCCTGAGCAGGGGAATCAGCCTTCCGGAGGCCTGTCTGATGGGCCACCTTAGCCAGTGGCTCTGCTGCTGACTCCTGGGGAGGCCTGAGCTGAGTGGGCACCTGTCCAGCCAAAGGAAGAGGCTGAGGAGAGGGCTGGCAGCAGAGAAGGGCTGTGTCTTTTGGGGCTTAAAGCAAAAAAGACTTCAGCCAGACTCAAGAAAGAACTCAAGGAAGATCAAGGGGAAGAGCATCAAGGGATGCCTCTTGGTTGTCAGTCTTAGATGGTGGATGAGGACAAAAAGAAAGACGCTAACATGTGTCATGCATGTACTATGTGCTGGTCACTGTAAGTCCTTCAGAAGCCGAAAGGGGACAAGAGCAAGGGGACCCCTTGTACAGAGGACACAGACACTCTCTGACTTGAGAGAGGATAATGCTGTATGATTGATAAAGAGTGAGGTCAAGCCCCAGAGAGTCAGAGACGTGGGTCTGACATTCAGTTCCCACCATCACCAGCTGTGCGACTTCAGGCAAGTTATCAGCTCATCTGAGCCTCCGGTCCCTCATCTGAACAATGGAGATGACAATACCTTCCTCAAGGGGCTGTTGATAGAACTAAATTTAAAATGAGATCACACAGGTGATGCTGAAGAGCTCAGAACTGGCACAGACTCAGGATTCTGGACTCACTATGGCTAGGTCAAGTGAAAAAAGGGTTAAGAGGATGGAAACGGGACCCAGAGAAGCCTCTCAGGTGGGGCTCTGGTGACTGACCAGGGAAGGAAACAGGGAAGGGAGGGAGGGACACCCCACAGCTGCTGCTGGCTAAAATCCCTCTCAGAGTCCTCCCCCACAGGGCCACCCCCAGGGGCAGGACCCAAAGGGCCTCTCAGCGCCCGCTGTGGCACAGCCCAGAGCCGGGGTGTCTGCGTGGGAGAGTGGCTGGTGGGGAGGGAGAGGCAAGGGCTGGCTGGTCCCATCCCACACTCACAATGACGGTGTCGTATCCCAGGAAGCCCTGCATGCTGCCTGTGCCATACTGGATGGACAGGGGTCTGCCCAGGCTCTGGAAGGTGGACGACTTGCTTGGATCAAAGCGGCGGTGGTTTTCTGGAACACAGACTCAGGGTGAGTGGGGCCCGTAGCGTCTTTGTGCCACTCAACGTGCCAGCCAGGGCTGAATCCTCATCAGGCTTTGTAAGAATAAATACTGGGGCTTCCTAGGTGGCGAAGTGGTTGAGAATCCGCCTGCCAATGCAGGGAACGTAGGTTTGATCCCTGCTCCAGGAAGATCCCACATATCGCAGAGTAGCTAAGCCCTTGGGCCACAACTATTGAGCCTGTGCTTCAGAGCCCGTGAGCCACAACTATTGAGCTCACGCGCCACAACTACTGAAGCCCACGCACCTAGAGCCTGTGCTCCACAACAAGAGAAGCCACGGCAATGAAGAGCCCGCGCACCACAATGAAGAGCAGCCCCGGCTTGCCGCAACTAGAGAAAGCCCGTGCGCAGCAACAAAGACCCAATGCAGCAAATAAATAAATTTATTTTTAAAAAGGAATAAATACTAACCATTCTCTCTACTGAATATAAGCACCTCGTTGTCTCTTGATCCCACAGCGTTTAGTCAAGAAAATTATTCTTTGTTGCTCAACCCACCTCTCTGACCCCCGCTTCATAGCTTCCAAACAAAAAATGGAAGAAGAAAACCATCCTTGTGGTTTCCTGAGACTGGCTTCTACCTGCTTTGTAATATCCGGCAAGTCTCTTTGCTTCTCTGAACCTTGGTTTCCTCACCTGGTAAATGAGGATAAAAAGAACACCAACCTCCCAGGATGGTTGGAGAAATAAATCATTTACATACATGAAGTGTTTACTCAGTGCCTCTCACTTTATTCTCCCAGCGCCCACTGGCCCCATTTTATAGAAAAAAAACTGAGAACCCAGGAGCGTAAGGAGTCTGCCTTGGCTCCTGATAGAGCAAAAAAAAAAAAAAAAAGCAGAAAAATTAAGTTCCCTCATTTCTATCTGGTGCTTTATACATCAGCCTGTGATTTTTACACCTTCCCAGGCTGGGGCCAGTGGGAAGTGTTGAACGAGGAGATGGGACACAACCAGGAGGCTGGGAACGTCCGAGCAAGCTCTGCTGACCCCCCGTGTCTCCCCCCGACCCCAACGGCCACCCTGACTGCAGCCAGCAGAGTGGCGCCGTGGGCGGATGGAGGTCACTCACGGCAGGCGTCACTCCTGCAGTAGACAGAGGGCACCCAGAGGTCAGAGGAGCCGGTGTCAAATACCACGGTGAACTCCTGGGGTGGGGTCCCGATGTAGATCGTCCCAAAGTACTCACTCTGAGGACAGACAGCACTGAGTCAGGGTGGAGGGGAGGGTGGCTGCACGGCGTGGACCCGCTTCAGCTCTGTAGGCCGCGTGCTTTCTGCCCACAGACCTGGGAGGCCGAGGGGGAGGGAATGGAAGGAGGATCCCTGGGGGTGGGGTGGTTCTTCATCCCCGGCCCCCACGCTGCGCTCCCACCCCAGCTGTGCTCGGCCTGCCCCTCCTGAAAGCCCTGCCTCCACTGCTGGAATCAGCCCCCAAAGCAGACACTGCATGGAAAGTTAAGCCCCGCCTGGTAGGGAGCCTGGGGCACCCTGCCAGGGGCCGGGACACAGAGGTGGGACACCAGCTGGGTACAGACCCCAGAGCCAAGCTGTCCCGGCCACCCCTCCTCTCCCGCTCTCCCCATGTGTCAGTACTGGGGCTGGGGCGGGGGCAGGGATGACCTAGATAAGGAAATGAGGACACAGAAGAGAAAAACAGGGGGTTGTTTACTGCCAAGCGTGACAGATGAGAGAGACAGGCTCCAGAAAGGACGAGGGCACACGGGGCACTCCTGCCATGTCCTGGGAAGCGGAGAGTGGGCGCCAGCTGCCCCCTCCTGCCGAGCCCAGCCTAAGACATGGGCTCCCTGGGCCCAGAAAGGTGGGTGTGAGGTTGGGTCTGGGAGCAGACCACGCACCCACAAGGGATGCGGTCTGCAGGAAGGTCATCTGAGCGCAGACCTTTGAAGGCAGGGGATAGGCTTTGAGGGCCTGTTGGCCCCTGGGAGATCCTGAGGGGTAGGAGATGACCTCACACCCCCTGGGGCTCCATGATTCCTGAAAGAGGGAAGGGGGGCATCCATCGCACGGTGTGGGAATCATTACTGGAAGGCTGGCAGAGCCACTCACGTCCAGGTAGCTGGTCAGAGGCTCCCAGGCCACCTCCCCGAAGCTGGAGTACTTGCTGCGGACAGCTTCCCGGTATTTCTGCAGGAAGTCCTCCAGGATCCCACGCTCCTTCAGCGCCTTTCTCAAAGGCTTGCCTTTGTGCAGAGGGATCCTAAGGAGGGGGGAGGAATTAGTGATGAGGTGAGCCTCTCCTCAGGGCTGCCCAGCCTGCGAGAAGTGCCCAGAGGCTCTGGGCTCCATAAGCCACTCCCCCACTTTTGTACCATAACCGAAAGTAAAAACTGTAGTCTACATCAGTTCACAAATCCATGCCAGTCCTTACTAAACCCAATGCGCTCTGACATCTCCTACTCCTTTCTCTTCTTTAATGCTGGTGGAGACTCAGTCAATGTATTTCATAACCTGCTAATGAGTTTTGCAACTCCAAGGTTTGAAAGACACTACGCATATTCTCACTCAGTCTACAAATCCTTGCTGTGGACGTACCCTGTGCCAGGCACTGTATGGGGCACAGGGAACACAATGGGAAAAAGGGTACAGTCTCCACCCTCCGGGACCAACTGTCCAGAGAGGAAAACAGTGCCCCCCACGTTTTGGAAAATGCTACGACAATGTTCCCACCCTTTGCCAACCCCTGTTCTCTCCTCTGGGCAGCCTAACAGGTGGAAATTCTTCAAAGGGTTTCAGCACAGAGCATGGTCCCCAGGGAGCTTGGTTAGTGTTTAGATATTGGATGAAGGAGGTGGATCAGCAGGAAGAGAATCAAGAAGGAAAACAGCAGAAGCTGGTTGACAGCCCGTCTGGGACGGCTGGTGGCTCCCCAAGGCCCTCTGAGCTTCAGCTTCTTCTCTGCAAAATGGATTCTCTCTCCCTTTCCAGCCACTCTCAGGGGCCCTGCTGTGGGCCAGCCGAGTGGCTCTCAGTTTCCTCTCCTGCAGATTGAAGGACTGGGGAGTCCTGGTTCCCAGCATCCGTCCCAGCTCTAAGAGCCACGTGGCCCTTCTCGGCAGGCCAATTTTAAGGACGACTGGAGGCTACAGGTGTGAAAGTGCTTTGAGAGTAATAAAATGGCAGCAGGTTTAACACCCATAAAGGAAGTGGGTTCTCTCATGTCGTTCACGTCCCAAATGGGTCCCATATGGAAGAGCCTCATGTGTGAATTCTGGTCTCTCCTCCGGTGCCTCCCGCCCCCAGTCCTCATGTGTGACTTCAGCTGGGACCTGATCTCTAAATGAAAGGTTCTCAAGACATTTCTCAGCCTTTGTCTCTGATGATAGAAAAGAACTTCAGCCCTAAAGGAAGGAAGCTGGACTGAGCTCCTGGGAGCAAGCCCACAGCTGCCTGTTCGCGTGTCCCCATGTCCAAGTCCCCAGTGCTTTCTGGCTTTTCCAGCTGTGCTTCTCAACTGGATCTTCTTCAAGATCCACAGTAGTAGCCGTGACACTGCTGAGCTGTCTCCTCGCAGCACAAGACCCAGAGAGCCTCCCTCAGGGCAAGCGAGCATCAAAGGCAGTCCACCGCCCCATGCTGAGAACCAGGAATATGGCCCTGCACACAGGCTCCAACCACCAGGGAAACTTCCACCCAGTCCTGCCTCCAGGCCCTCTGCTGAGGCCACCAGATGCCTGACACTTGGACGAACTCCACTTTCAGGACCACCACAAGCAGCCCCCACTGCTCAAAGGCACTGGACCTCTTTTTAGGGATTCTGCTTCGTGAGGATGGATTCAGGTTTCCCTAGGCTTGGGCCTTGACAGGGCTCGAACCTGGGAACCAGAGGTAGTGTGACGTCATGGCAAGAGTCTGGGACTAAGACGGGGACCACCTGGGACCAAGTCCTGGCTTCTCCATTTCTAACCATCAGGCTTTGGGCAGCTCAGGGGGCCTCCCTGAACAACAGTTTCCTCAACTGTAAAATGCAAATAATACATCTACTTAATCCCTGAGGCTTAGTGATAGTGTAGGTAAAGACCTAGCCAAGTGTCTGGCACCTAGTAGCAAGCAGCTCCATAAATATCAGTTATCATTTTGGGAGGAGAACCTGGGAACTTCACCCACAAAGGATTTGGACAAAATAAAGAGAACTTTATTTTGTTTAACAGATGCGCACCATTCTTACAATGTGCCGGGCACTGTTCGGAGCATTTTACAAGTACTAACTCATGTACCCCTCGTGACAGCCCTATGAGATGGACACTTCTCTCATCCTAATTTCACAAATTTGCATTAAGTGATGTGAGAGTTACGTTACTGGGGATCAAAGCGCAGGCAGTTTGACTGCAGAAGCCAGGCCTTTAATCTACCAGGCAGCCCATCTGACCCCCGTTCTTGTTCACCACGCCCTGAAGAGTAGCAGAACGACGTAGAGGGAAAGGCCCAAAATACAAAGGCAAGACTGACCGGGAGCAATTATCTTGGGAACTAGCAGCACTTCCTTGAGGACGCCCCGGGGGACCAATGGCCAGAAGACTGGGGAAAGACCCACCCAGAGAGGATGCGGGCGATGCCCGTCCCCTCCCCGGGCGCCTGACACCCACCTGGTGATCCCAGTGCCCTGGGAGAGAGCGAGAACTGCAAGTAGCGCCACAAGACACTTCATCCTGAGTCTGGGTCCGGCCACCGCTCCAGCCAGTGCCCACTCCCACAGCCTTTATAGAGGGCGCGGGGTTCCCGCTGGCTGGGAGCCCAGGCTGCAGAGATAGCCCCTAAATTCGGGCCACTCCACAAACACATTAAGATAGCACCCAGACTACACAACACCTGCTCTGATAAGGGCCACCCCGGGGACTTCAACGTTGAAGGGTACACATGCCAGATCTTCAGGCCGGGAAATGTCATGCAGGCCTTCCTGATCTGATTTCCCCTTTCAAACAGGACTTCTTGGGCTAACACAGGTAGGGCCTCCGCCAGAGCCCTATCTCACGTCCCACCCTATGGTCTGTAAAGAGGTCTGCTCCCAGGGGGCCCCTTCCTGCCCTAGCTGCCTCCCGTCCATGATCCTGACGTCACGGGAGCCCCAGCCAGCCCTGTCTGGGAGTCTCCCTGCCCAGTCCTCCCAGCCCAGGTTTCCAGGGTCCACTCATCTACTCCCCAAGTGGCATCGAAAGCCGAGAGTGCTTGGTCAGTCTGTCATCTCCATCGAAGAGAGACACAGACCCAAGCCTTGGGCTCCCCCGGGGCTGTGGTCCTTGGTTCCATGTTACGCGGGCATTGGGAAGGGGAGGGAGTAGAGGCCAGATCCCATGAGCAACGGGGAGGCCTGGGGAGGGTGAACGGCGGGGGCAGGCATGTGCCACACGTGGAGGGGAAGGAGGAAGCCACAACATGATGGGCAGGTTTGGGGAGCGGGTTAAGTGCATCTAAGCCACACACAGAGGACCCAGAAAAGCTTCTTGGAGGCACACACGCAGGGGCTTGTGATGAGTAGAGGGTCCCAGGGTCCAGGCCAGATAAGCCAGATATGCTCTCAGGCCCGTAGCCTGAGAGAGTATTAGGGCAAAAAGGAAAACAAAGACTTAGCCACAAAAGGGGACGTCACTTCCCAGGAGTGAGGGGAGGCTAAGAACTGGAAGACCAGGCTCAAGTCAGGATAAGGCAGGGGCTTTGGGAACATGGGTGTGAGGGAGATCACGGGGCCAGTCACTCACACCCTGCAGGACAGACATCTGCAAGGTGAGGGAGGCCTGGTGGGGTGGACGAGGGAGGCAAGGACCTGAAACAGAGAGGGCAGGCTGGGCAGCTGAAGAGGTGGGCGTGTGGTGGCCCCCAGACACGGGCAGGCTTGAGGGCTCTGAGAGGGACAGACCCAGAAGTTCCTGTATTTGATATATAAGGGCCTCAGGAGGCAAGTCGACAGGGGACCTGAGTGTTTTATGACAGGCCTTAGGAGGACAGGCAGGCCCGCCCCTGGCCAGGGCAATGCCCACCCCCCACATCTTTTCCCAGCAGGCCAAGCACTGCTGCTTCTCAGGCCCCAGGAAGCAGCCACAGGCACATCCAGCTTTCCAAACACATCCTCAGGGCACCATCACGGCACCCTCCCTTTCCAAAAGCCCGGGAAGCAGAGAGAAAAAACACTACCAATGGTACAGCTTGTTTCCTGTTTCCTTCCCTGGGGAGGCTGCCCTGCCAGGCCAGGGCCTGCGTGTCCTGTCCCAGCGGCCCTGCCTCCAATCAGTGTTTCCTCCCACCCATCAGGACCCAGCATGCCACATAGCAGGTGCTCAATAAATGCTTGGTTAAATGAATGAGTAAACGGTCTTGCCACCACCCTCAAGGGTAACTAGCAGGCTGCATCGTTATTATGTCCTGCAGATGAGGAGACAGAGGCTTGTAGAGGTTAAAGGGCTTACCTGTCAGGAAGAAGAGCTTGAACTCTCACAAGACTCTTGGTCTGATGTGCTACACTATACCACAGGGCCCAATATGCTGTGGGAAGTTCATGAGTTTACAATGTCAAGTCTGGGGCAGCACTGCTTTGAGCTCACCCCTCCCAACCTCTGGACATCCCTGGGGACATCAATACTCATGAGCAGTGGGTCCATCGGTAGCATGTGGGGCGGGGACCCACGGGGGTCAGGACATCAGGCGGGAGCGCTGTACCACCCTGCTCCATGTCGCCTGTGGCCCAGCCTGACCCAGCAGCAAACACTCCTGGACAATGAGTCTTGGAAGTCAGGCTCAGCACCCCCTCCCTCAGCAAGGTGACCCTCAAATCCAAGAACCAAAGCGCTGGTTTCTCCGTGTTTATTCACAAGATTGGCATCATTCTAATAGCATTCAAGTGCACGTTATCAGGAAGGCTGCCCCAGACTGCACAGGATGTTAGGACTGTTTATCCTCGGGAAGCAGGCCAAAAACTGTGAAAAGGTTTTAGAAAAGCCACGATAAGATTTCATCATCGGTTACCCAGAGCCAGGTGGGGACGACGCCCCTTGGTCTAGATTCCTTGAGTCTGCGAACTGACCCACAAAAGTGGTTCAAACAAAACCAGGGCCCAGGGACAGCCTCTCCTGGGTACCAACCTTATGATCCCCACTCAGATGTGAGCAACAATGATGCCAATTCCACTCACTCCACTGAGCATCTTCTGTGTCTCACTGGACGGAGATGTGACGCTGGTGTCATCTCCACCAGTCGCACAGGGGACAGATCGGCTCTGATATGTGACCCTGCTGTGGTCCAAAGGGCCAGACACCTCCTCTGCAAGGGCCAGCCAGCAGGGAGCGTGGTTTCTGGCAACTGCGGGTGGGACGATCCTGGGTTTGAACCCTCGGTCTGTCACATGGTGGTGTGACCTTGAGCAAGTCCCTTTACTTCTCTGTGCCTCAGTTTCCTCTTCTGTAGAGACAGTGACACAGAGAGGGTCGTGTGAGGATCAAAGACAAGAGAGTCCAGGGCTTCTGTTTGTTAGGCCTTCTGCAGATAGGAGGCATAAGGGACTGAGATTGTCACCTTGAAGATTTTAGTCATTCCCCAGTCTCGGTTCCTCATCTGTGAAATGCAGCATTTACAAGCTCACAACGCTGGTCTGAATCTCAGATGTTTCCAAAGCAGCAATTCTTTTTCTGCTCTATGAATCAGCTGAATTTCTGCACTGTGGCCCCAGGCCTCCAGACCGAGGGGCAAGTTGACCTCAGCCATTTTTGCACAGTGTCCCACAGAAGTGCTTCGGCGCACGTGACTCTCCAGCTCGCCAAGTTTGCCCTGTGGTCTTTCTTTGTCCCTGCCTGGGCCCCTGTTGCTTCCATGTCTCACCTGAGCCAACCCAGCCTTCTGGAAGCTGTCTTGGTCATACTCCCCCAGGCAGGCCACACGGCCTCTCCACCCTGATCTTGCCTCCTCCCTGTGCCCCCGCCAGGAAGCAGGATCCAGGTCCCCACCACTCAGAATCTGCCTGACTCCCTTGCCTCTGCCTTCTACACCTGCGGAGGAGCCCCAAGTTCTCCCAGGGCTTCAGGAGAAACATGTCCTGACCTGGAAACGCTGCAGATCCCTTCTGCTTTCTGCCCTGCCCACACCTTCCCTGAGGCAAGCAAAGGCAGGGTTGGCTTTTCCTTTCCTGAAGAAAAGAGAAAGGAGAAAATGAGAGGAATTTTTTTTAAATCATAAATCAGTATCTCAAAATATTATTCGGACACATTAAAAACCTATACCAAGTATCACATGCTTAGTGTCAGACACCATGCATTTACTCTCTTAAAATGTCTCCATTTTACGCATGAGCAAACAGGAGCTTGGAAAGCTTAACCAATTTTCCAAGTCACTTGGCTAACAACAAACGGAGCCGGGATTGAAACTTGGGTCTGTTTGATTCTGGACGGCATATCCTTTCAGTTTGACCACGTGACCCTCCAGGCACCAAAATCTTACAGTTCAGTGAAGATGACCACATCACATCCACACTCGACAAGCCTCAGGCTGAAGAAGGTGGGAGGGGTCCTGGGGTCTTGAATGCAGGACAGAGGAACAGCAACAGTTCAGCTGGGAGAGACCTCAGAAGAGCTGAAACCTGGAAAACACATCAGGAGACTGCCCCGCACATTTGTAAGTCCCCACCTTTCTCCCCTCCTGCCCCCAAAGTGATCCCTGTGAGTGATGTACTGGCCAGTCCTCCAGCTGTGGTCAGCAGAAATCTGGGGGGAGACCAGCACCCAGCCTCCAAACCTGCACCTCTGTTTGTTCTGCATCAAGTGACCTGAGCCCTCGGAACATCTGGCCAATGCATCACGGAATTGCCAGGTCCTCTTGGGAGAAGGGTGGGGTTGGGGACCCTGCCCCCCACACATAGGAGAGCACATTGTGAGTTATGGGAAGCAGTAACAGGGAAGCCCATGGCAGCTTCCCGAACGGGACGGGAGAGAGAGAAGGGTCAAGGCAATCCCCCAGCTCCAATGCAGAACTTGGGGCCGCCAGCAGATTAGGTCTCTGCATCACTGGGTCACGCATCTTAAGATCATGTTTTGCTTCATAAGTACAGTTTTAAGGAATCACTAAATAGTTGGGGAAGAGGACTTGGTCAAACATTAATAGTCTTGTATTGAGGTCAATTTCTGGCTTCAATATTTGTACTGATTTTGATTTTAATAATTATAAGAAAATGTCCTTGATTTGGGGAGACATATTGAAGTAAAGGAGTGTTGTGTCTGCAACGTACTTTCTAACAGATCAGAAAAACAAACAGACAAACAAACTATATATATATATATAGAGAGAGAGAGAGAGAGAGAGAGAAAATAAAAGCAAGGGTGCTCAGATGCCAACATTTTCGTTATCTGGGTAAAGGTATCATGAATTCTTGGTACTACTTCTGTAATTTTGAAATTATTTCTAAATAAAAAGTTTTTAAAGATTGAGATACTCCAAACCCTCTCCAAATAAATTCCATATTTATAAATTGGGCCTCCAGCACATTCAGAAGGAAGAGGATGGAAAGAGCAACAGAGCCGGCTGCTCAGCACCCAGGACCCTGCTCCAGGGAAAGCCATTGAGCTGAGGCTTCAGGAAGTGAGGCTGGCAGCACCCTAAATCCCATTTGGGGCTGTTTTTCAAGTAGGGAGTCGAAAAGAGGAAGGACAGTGGGGTGGAAGAGAGGAAGAAAAGGATGGGAAGGGAAGATCCTCTGGTAGAAGTCAGTTCCCTCCCAACTGTGCCTCCACCTTCTCAAGACACCCACATCATGACGGGACAGAGCAGGGCTAAAAGGGGATGATAAAGGTGGATGTGGAGAACATGAGCCCCTGCAGGACAGCGAAACAGAGTCTGTGTCACGCCTCTTGAGATCATGCATGTTTGCTTTATAAATACAGTTTTGAAGAATCACTGAATAGTTGTGGAGAACTTGATCCAAAATTTCAGCTTCGAAAGCTTCATGACATTGCATTTGGTGATGATTTTTGGATATGATGCCAAAAGCACAGGCAACAAAACATGAGTTAGATCACAACAAAACCAAAAACATTTGAGTTTCAAAGGACACTCTCAACAGTGAAAATGCAACCATGGAATGGGAGAAAATATTTGCAAACCAAATATCTGATAAGGGGTTAACATCCAGCATATGTAAAGAGTTCCTGCAACTAAACAACACAGGTTAAAAAAAAAAAAAAAAAGTAACCCAACTACAAAACGGGCAAAGGACTTGAATAAACATTTTTTCAAAGATGTACAAATGGCAGGGAAAAATAGGAGAAGATGCTCAACATCACTGATCATTAGGGAAATGAAAATCAAACTGCAACGAGATACTAGCTCACACCCATTAGGATGACTGCTATCAAAAATACATACATACATACATACCTACATACATACCTACATACATACATACATACAAACATACATACATACAAACATGCATACATACATACATACATACATACATACATACATACAAAAACAAACAAACAAAACCCCAGAAAATAACAAATGTTGGCAAAGATATGGAGAAATTAGAACACTTGTGTATTGCTGGTGGGAATGTAAAATGATGCAGCCACAATGGATATCAGTGTAGCAGTTCCTCAAAAAATTAAACATAGACTTATCATATGACCCAGCAATTATAGAACCAAAAGAATTGCAGGTAAAATCTCAAAAAAATATTTGTACCCCCATGCAGCAACAGTGTCACCCACAATAACCGAAAGGTGGAAGAAACCTCAGCTTAGACGGATGAGTGAACAAACACAACATGGTATACACGTACAGTGGAAGATTATTCAGCCTTAAAAAGGAAGGAAATTCTGACACATGCTTCAATCTGGAGAACCCTGAGGACATTATGCAGAATGAAATAAGCCGGACACAAAAAGGACAAATACTGTATAATTCCACTTGTATGGGGTACTTAGATTCGTAAAGACAAAAAGCAGAATGGTGGATGTGGGGGGTGGAAGGAAATGGGGAGTTATTGTTTAATGGATAGGGATTTTTCAGTTTTGCCAGATGAAGAGAGTTCTGGAGATGGATGGTAGGGATGGCTGCACAACAATGTGAATGTATTTAATGCCGCTGAAATGTACACTTATGGTTACAATGCTAAATTTACGTTATGTGCATTTTACCACAATTTTAAAAATTAAAGTTCCCTTGTAAATAAAAAGAAACACACTTTCATGAGCCAAATATAAAATGTGGTATACTTCTCTTTAAAACTCACAGTATAAAATATGGACAACTCCACATGTTACACCCTCTCTTTGAACATCTGGAAAACTAGCCCCTCCCTGGTGTGGCTCCCCAGGAACCTGCACCACTGTAACAAGGAAAGGGCTCAGAGTCTTAGTCATGGAGTTTCCCCACTGTGTGTCAGGTGCCCAGGATTTGCCTTTAGTCGTGTGATTACAACTCCTCCCAGCCTCATCGTCCTCATCTTGTGGGGTTTTTGTGATGATCAATGAGGCCATGTCAGGTGCGTGGTGGACAGTAGGCATTCAGTAAATGTAAGCCCTTATTATTATTCTCCTCTCTTCCAATCACCACCAAAAACATACCAAGTGGATATCATTACCCATTTTACAAATGAGAAAAATGAAGCTTAATGAAGTTGAGTCATCTACCCAGCTCCCAGGTCAGAATATGGTGGTGCCAGGATTTCAATCCAGGACCGGTTTGACTCCAAAACCCGCGATCTTCCTACTCCACCCCACCTGGGCCTCATTTAATGGATAAGCAACCTGAGGGTTGGGGACACTGGGCGAGAGGAAAGAGCTCAGATGCTCACAGGGGCCAGACAGGTAGTGCAGTCAAGTATGACAGTGTAAGGAAAATCATCTGCCAGAGATTCTACCAAAGAATTTTTGCTTTAACTAAATTATGACTAAAGCATGCAACATACAATGAGCCTGTATGATGCTGGAGATTGTATTTCCAATTCTAATTTTTAAAGTAAATATCAAAAAATAGAAATGCACAATTAATTTAATTCCCTTCCAAAAATTTTAAGCACGATGCAGCCAGCACTGTGTAGACCAAATTATTTGCAGGTCAGATGCAAATTCCAGCCACACAGTGGCTACCCTGAGGCAGGCAGGTAGGTGTGGTGGAGACCCTGACACGGGTGTGCTGAGTTCAGTTATGTCTAAACCACTACCCAGAGCTGGCTGCCACACCCCCAGTTACTGCCACTGTGGGAACCCAGTGGGAGCCACAGGCTGCCCATTTTCTAAGAGATACAGGAAATGCAGCTTTGGGGAGAAATATACCAACTTTTAAATACAGGTAACCATTTACTCTTACACTGTGTGGACCAAATAAGACAGGCGTGCAGGCAACCCCTAGCGCAGGTCTCCACAATGAGCCACTTCACTCACGGACAGAGCCCAGACTCGAGAGAAGTCTCTGACCCGCAGTCCAGGAAGGAACCAACCGGTGGTTTCACTCGCCTGGACCAGCTCAGAACTAGAGCAGGAGGCACAGAGGAGAAAGGATGGGCTGAGCGAAGGGAGTTCAGGATGCCCAAACCTGACAGAATCCGCCTGAAGAGGCAGGTCTGCAGAGAATCTGATTTCAGAGCTCGCTTTTTTTCTTCTGTCCTTCAGATCTCTGCCTGAAGCTATACCCGAAGATTTCTAGCAACCCCTAGTCCGTGGGAGGACTGCACAACATCCAGCCACACTAACTGAGGAGGATTTTTTTCCTCCGAGATGAATGTGTGTCAAAAAAATCAAATATTAATCACTGGCAACATTAATTTATAATAATGCTTGTCTCCCTTTCAGCTTCCAAGTCGACATCTGGAGCGACTGCTTTGAAACTGACACCCACTCCACCGCGGGAATTATAAATAGCCCGAGTTAAAATCTTCACCTTGAACTGAACAGACTGACTCCATGCAGCAGTTTATGGAATGAAGGGGGCTGCTTCGAGCACTAAAGTCCTGGGTGGGTCTATTTGGGGTGGTGTTTAAAACGTTAAAAAAAAAAAAAAAAAAAAAAGACAGCCATGGTGGATTGGGAAGAAGGGTCCTAGCGTGGCTTTGACCTGCACCCTCCCTGTGGGGTGGGGGAGGTCAGCCTCCCTCCCACCTGGCACATTTCATGATGGATCAGAGGAGGGAGGGGGCACAGGCTGTTTCATCCCACCCTGACTGAGTTCACGGCCAGTTTCTACACTTGCTCTTGGTAATTGATTGACACAGACACCATCCTTTATTGAAGGGGCACAAAACCCACGTTACACAAACAGAAGGAAAATTCCTCTATTCGTCTCCAGAGCACTGTCAGTGCAGGCGCTCACGGTGCCCAGGGCTGGCACCAGCTCACCTGGTCCCACGACAACTCTGCGAGCGAAGTCCCCGTGGGAAGTCCATTGCACCAAGGAGGAAATTGAGGTTAAAGATGCTGCTTCCCTGAGGTCCTCCAAGTAGCAAGTGGCAGGCAGAGTCAGGATCAAACCGAGGAGAGAGAGTCACTGGGGTCTCCTTGCTTAATCCCCCTCCAACATTTTTCAAGCTGCTAAAACCCCAGCTGCCCAGGCCCTCCTTTCCAAGAATTCAGATCCAGCAGCTCTGGGAAGGAGCATAGGACTCTGGGTACCGAACGAGCACCCCCAGGTGACACCCACCACCAGGGAGGGGTGGGCAGCACTGCCGTGGGGTCCACCTCGCGACAACCCAGTGAGGTAGCAGGAATCACTGTCCCCACTTAGCAGAGGTGCAAGCAGACTCTGAGAGCCTCCTGACCCCTCAGGGAACTGAGCTGAGAATCTGAACCTTTGGTCCCAATGTCACCGCGAGGGACTGGACCACCCGACAGAAGGGTGGGGGGAGGAGGGGGACGGAGCACCCCTTGGAGGGGAGAAGGCAGATGGGAGATGGGGAGGGCAGCATCTGGGAAGGAGGGCAGGAGATGCTGGGGGCAGCATGTAGCCCCATTTCTGATTGTCCCCAGCTCCCCAGGGGCTCAGGGCTTCTCTGGGGCAACCAGCTAAGGCCCTCCTGGCCCAAAGACGTTGCCGTCTCCACGGGTCTCCCCTGGTCCAGGGCTCCTATGAGGGTGCAGGCTGTCCAGGGGCGTGATGGCCACAGGAGGCCTTTCCCACAATCAGAGGTACCCGCAGCCCCTAAGGAAAGAAAGGAACACACATCCTGAGAACAGACCACTGACAGACCACCACTTAGTGACCTCACAGCTGCCATTGACACTTAGGGCCCTGAGGCTAACTGGGAGCCCAGCTGGGGCTCCGTGCCCCTTGGGGCCAAATCCTCCCAAGAACATAGTTCCACGGCCCCCCCCCCACCAGACGATCCTCCTTCTGCCCCACCTCATGAGACCTCACTGGGCCCCTTGTCAGCACCCCTCCCTGGAGGCTAGTGAGACCAGGGAGGGCAATCCCAGCAGTGCGCTCCCAGACGTGAGGCCCCCCTGCTCCCCTGGGAGTGAGCTGTGGGCTGCCTCTGCCGTGGGGCTCCTCGCTGAGATCCCCAACCCCAGCAGGCTCCTGGGGCAGGGCGGCCCAAGCCGAGGGGCCTGGGCCCCATTTCCTGCTGCCGGGCCTCCCAGCGTCCCCTGCTGCCACGCAGCATCCCGTTTGGCTGCTCAGGCCCGTGTCTCTCCGCAGCTGGGCCCCAGAAGGGGGCCTGGAAGCATGTGCAGGACACGTGTCTGCCTCCCGGCTGAGGCCTTGGGGCAGCCAGTGCCACCTCGTCACCTGCGTGGCTTCCCAGCATCCAGGTGGGGCCCCAGCTGTCCACCTTCAACTGAGCGGAAATTACAGCCCCCTGGGGGGCCTCCTGTCTCTCCTCCACAGTCACGCCTCTCTTTGTGTTCCTCTTCCCCCTTGGCCCCTTTGGGGATCGAGGTTTTCCCAGGGACAGTCGCACCCACTTTGCAACCTCATTCTGGATGGACGCCTACCCAGGCGCCGCCCCCACCGCCTTCTCCCCGCCTTCTCTCCTGTCTTGCCCATCTTGTTTTCATATTAAGACCACACACTAGCTTGACTGGAGTTTTTCCTAATGGAAGCTAGTCTCTCAGTCCCTTGGGGGAAAAAAAGTAGAATTTTCATTATATGTTTAATTAATTTCCTCCAAAGTTTGGGGTGACAGACGAGGGAGGGCAGTGTTTCTTGGGGGGTGGAGGTTCAGGGAGCACCTGTATCGGTCACAGCTGGAGGGGGCTTGTTAAAAGCCCCACTGAGTCTGGGTCTCTGGAGGGAACCCAGGAACCAGCATTTAACGTCATCCTTTGGGCTTCTATGTACACTAAGGTTTGGAAACTGCAGGTCTACAGGGTGAATGACATTTCCTAGAAGTGGGGCCACCAGCCGCCGAGATGCCTATCTCAGGGGACACACGCGCTTTGGCAGATTTAATGTGAACCCAATCTGAGAAAAGTCAGAATAAAATTCAGAGCCCACTCTCCTTATGCTTTTCCTAGAAAAAAAAAATTGAATAACGCAGTATTAAGATCATAGCCCGTATTGAGCAAACATTCCATTTTACTTGGAAACAGTGACTCATGTGTATAAGCAGGGTATTAAGAAGCTCTTAGATAAGATCTGTGTATCTTTGTTCCCAAACGGAGTGTTACTGAGCTTTTCCCACGTAAACCTGTGCTTGCAAACGACATAATAATAACTGAGCCGGATCTGACAAACTGGGATTTCTTCCTACCATGTTCAAATTCTGAAGAAGTGAGGTGCATCCAGGAGCAGGTTTTTGTTTCTCCCTGGCAGTTTTATGAGTTTACCTCACTGAGGAGGTGCCCCAGGTAACACCAGCGTGGTGAGCCAGGCGGACAGATCTCAGTGCTGACTGTCTGAGATGTCTTCATGAATAAACAAAAGACACATAAAACATTCCCAGGGTGCTTCCATGGGTCAGAGCTGTCCTAAGCACTTTGCCTGCACTAGCATGTAATCCTCACAGCAGCCCTAAGAGGCAGGTACCTCTTGTTACCAAACCAAACTTGGGTCCTCTTGCTTGAACATCGTAAAGTCAATCTACTGACACCGGGTTGTAGTGAAGGAACGTGCAGCATTTATTGCAGGGAGCCAAGGCAGGAGTCCAGGCAGCGAAGACTCAGAAGACCCAAACCCCTTGACGGCTTTAGGGAAAGGTTTGTAAAGACAGAGTGAGGGAGAGGGCTGTGGGATGCGTGACCAGCTCGTGGACATTCTTCTGATGGTTTGGTGGTGAGGTAGTCAGGAGTCAACACCATCACCCTTCTGAGGTCTGTGTGCTTGTGGGCAGCACACAGTTAACTCCTTCCACCTGGTGGGGTTTCGGTATCTGCCAAACAGCTCAAAGGATATGGCTCCGAATATTACCTATAGCCCTCGGGGAGGAACTAAAGGTCCCTGACTTTGTTTAATGGCTAAACTATTATTATTCTGTCTTGCTTGACTGTTTTCCTTTCTGATTAAATTCATTCCTGGGAACTTGGGGAAGGTCTAGGAGGCTAAAGTTTTCCTACAAACAAGAGGCGGGAGGAGGACATGGGGTGGTCTGTGCCAGCAAGGCCCTATAGGGTGCTGTTCAGTTACACTATTATTAGTACTGCCCTTTTACAGATGGGGAAACTGAGGTAGAGGGGCTTAGTAACTTGCCCACAGTTCTTATCTAATAAGCAGCCTGACCAGCGTTCAAACTCGCACAGTCTGTGCTGTTAACCACTGTAGCAAGGTAGCGTTGCTGTTAATTTCATGAGATTTGCCAACAGAGCAAAATGTAAAATGACAAGAAAATGTCAAGCTGCCATGTGGCAGATTTGTTTACTTGGTCTTCAGGGCTTAGTTTCGTGACAGAATCTCAGAGGCTCCTCTATGCCTTGTCTCTGCCAGAACTGTGCCCACAACTTCTTACTCATCAGCGTTTCTCTTCTGCTTAGACCCAGTTAATCCTCCTCACTAATCTTCGGCCCCAAAATAAAGGCCCCTCTGTCCTCACTATGCTAGAAGCTTTCTCCTGCCCTGGATGAGGCGAAGGCCTCTGGGGTTTCTGATCCTTTTTAAAAACCACACCCGTGTTTTTCCTCCAAATGGCTCTAATATATTTCAATTGGTCTTCGCTGCTGCGCGAGCTTTCTCTAGTTGCGGAGAATGGGGGCTACTCTTCATTGTGGTGTGCAGCTTCTCATTGCGGTGGCTTCTCTTGTTGCAGAACACAGGCTCTAGCTGCACAGGCTTCAGTAGTTGTGGCACGTGGGCTCAATAGTTGTGGCTCGTGGGCTCTAGAGCGCAGGCTCAGTAGTTGTGGCGCACAGGCTTTGTTGCTCCGAGGCATGTGAGATCTTCCCAGACCAGGGATGGAACCCATGTCCCCTGCATTGGCAGGAGGATTCTTCACCACTGTGCCACCAGGGAAGCCCTGCACTCATATTTAAATAAAGCAAATGTCCCTATGATCCGTGGGCAGTAGAGCCTTCCAAGTAGGGGACTAAGAAAACAAAGAATCTTCTGGATGGAGGGCCTCAGGACTGCCTCAGTTTGTGCAAGATGCCACGTCTCTTTGCCCAGGCTCTTCCCTCTGTGGCGAATGCTCTGCTTTCCTCTGATGTCTGGTGACTTCAACGCATCCTTCAGATCAACTCAAATGCATCCCCCACCTCCACTGCATCCGTCAATACAAAGGACACACTGCAGGCACAAGTTGGCACTTGCTCTTAGAAAGTATCCACGTCTAGGGACTTCCCTGGTGGCGCAGTGGTTAAGAATCCGCCTGCCAATGCAGAGGACACGGGTTTGAGCCCTGGTCTGGGAAGATCTCACATGCCTTGGAGCAGCTAAGCCTGTGCACCACAACTACTGAGCCTGTGCCCTAGAACCCTCGAGCCACAACTACTGAAGCTCGCGAGCCTAGAGCCCATGTTCTGCAACAAAAGAAGCCACCGCAATGAGAAACCCATGCACCACAATGAAGCCCCTGCTCACCCCAACTAGAGAAAGCCTGCGCAGCAGCAAAGACCCAACGCAGCCAAGTAAATAAATAAATAATAAATAAACCTTTAAAAAAAAGAAAGAAAGAAAGAAAGCATCCATGTCTAGGACAGCCTCCACTGAGGGTGAAGGAAGGGCAGTGTCTGAGTCCTGTTTGTGTACCCAGGGTTGAATGGTGGAGGCCAGGGCTGGAGCAGCTGTGCAGACAGAGGACGGAGGCTCCTGACAGCTAATCCTGGGTAGGAATAAGGGTGAGATATGATCCCCTTCTTGTCAGCTTCCCCCTGGGTTGCCTGAGGCCCCTCTCAACCTCCGCAAGCTCCCACTGAGGCCTTCCACTCAAAGTTTATAAAGAAAGCGCCCTGTGGGAGCCTGCAGCCAGCCGTGAGCCTGAGAGAACAGTATGTGGCCTCAAGAAGATCACTGGGTCCAGGTCACAGGAGGGACACAATTTGTGGCCCTCCATCTAGAAGATTCTTTCTTGTCTTAGCCCCCTACTTGGAAGGCTCTGTGGCAAGGCCAGACCACAAGGGGCTTTTCGCTCCCTGACAAGACTGGGCTTTCTCCTTTGTTGCTGAGAAACCACTTGGGGAATTTTTAGTAGGGAAAGAACCGGGCAAATGTGCTACCTAGAAGGATGACTGGTGGGCATGCAGGGCTGGATTTTAAGGGGAAAATGGAGGCAGAGAGAACAGGTGGAAGCAACTGCCACAGAGCAGATTGGGCAGGATGAGGGCTCAGACAGCCGCGGCTGGATGGAGAAGGGGCAGGGTCGAGAGACGTTTAAGAGGCAGTAGAAACAGAGTTTGGTGACCAATTGACAAGCAGCTCAGGAAGAAGGGACAGCAGGAGAGTGAAAAGCCTAGACCAAGCTTGAGCTTCAGACTTGACACTAGGGGTGGTGGAAGCGGTTACCGTTGTGACCAGCAGAGAAAGTGAAGATTTGGGGAGAGAGGCAGCTCTTCCTGTGCTGTGCCCTGGGGCACACAGACAGGCCGAGGGGGGCATACAGTCATCCTCTTCTGACCCCCATCCACCTCCACTTTCCTAATCCTGGAGAAGCCACGAGAGGATGTCTCACAGGAAGATGACAGAGGCTTACAGGAAAGAAGTTTGTAGGGTGGGACCGGACCCAAAGGGGCAGTTAAGCATTTATCCTGTGCTCCTTAGGGTGGCAAGCCTCTTTAAACAGGTGGAAGCATTGTCCCTCTAAACCTCTGATTGAATCTAACACTTGGCATGTCTGGGGAGTGGTCCCCATCTGCTTTGAGAGCTTGCATCTTTCTCATGCTTCTATCTTTTCCGCCTCAGCTCTTTTTGCCATCCCCGCTTTAGCCACTAGATGGCAGAAGATGCCACCAGTTGGGAAGGAAGGGTTGGGGCAAATAATGGGAGGTCAGGCTGTCATGAAAGGGACCCACATCTTGAAGGGGTGTCCATTTCACCTAATTCTAACTTAATTTAATTCACCTAGAATACATTCTTATTATGGGTATATTATTCTTATAAGTTGATTCTTTTTACAACTATATTTATGAAGAATGTATCCTTGAATATAAAGAATTCTCACAAATATACTTTCCTTAGCTTCCCCAGCCTCCCCTGTGTTCTCTTCAGTCTTCAGGAAAAAAAAAAAGCAACTGGATCAGAGACCAATTATCCATTCCTTGAAATTCTGATATGGAAAGTGAGACTCAGTCCAGTAAGTTTAAAGGGATGGTTCAGCCCGTCAATGGGTTCTGCAGATCAACCAGCTCCCCATGGGGATGGAGAGGCACCGCAGGCAGCATGTCACCAGCCACAAGGCCCCTGTGCCTGCAGCCACCCAGCCTCTCCCCGCCACGGCACTGGGGCCTGCAGTGATGCCGCTGGCTCTGCTTGCAGAGGGCGGCAGGACTGGGAAAGGCCCCACACAGAGCATGACCTGGCAGCAGTCAATGGTTCCTGGAGATCCAAAGGACAGGATGGGCAAACTGGATTCCTGGGTGTGGAAAGGAACTCCATATCTAGTACCTGAGCCTGAAAGTCAGGGTCAAGGAGGCTCACAGGCTGGAAGAAGGGGGCAAGTCTGCAGAGCAAGCACCGATGTCTGTCAGTGGAGCCAACATCAAAGAACAAGCCCTGCGTGGGGCCCAGGCCCAGCCTGGGTGGATCCTGCAGTAAAACCTGTCCTGGGCAGGGTGCTGACAGGGTCAAGGGCAAGTGAGGGAGGGCAGGAGCCCCCGGCTCTCAGAAACCAGTCTCCTTGGAGGCTTCTGGGAAACAGGAGGATACAATGTACTTTCATCTTACATCTTGCATTTTCCTAGACCAGGGATTGAGGTAAGAAGGGGCCATGGGGCTAGTAGCCTGGCACTAGGGGGTGCTCCCAGCCCCTGGTTCAGACACAGGCTCAGGGCCTCACCAGCCCATCCCTAATACGGACTTTCTCACCCACACGTGGTGATCTGATGCATCAAGTATTTGACAATAAACAAAAGGGACTAAATTGCAGAAACAGGAGCTGCCACCATCCTGAGCTCACTAGTGGTCTTCCCACCCAGATGTCAGCTCACAGCCCCCTTTCTGCCTCTAAACCAGCAACCCCTCTGAACCACACCCTCTCTACCTGGAGCCCACTGAGCTGCCTCGAACCCTCCTTCAAAGAGACCCTGAGTCCACTTCCTCCATAAAATTTCCCCATCTGGGAGGAGGAACTCCAGTCGCATCCCTCTCCTACCTGGACACAGCCCGGTCCTGCCCTCTCCCCACATCCCCACACAGTCACAGCAGAAACACCACGGCCACTCGCCCCTTGTTCATGCGTTTATTCTGCACCTGGGGGTCAGTGTGCACAGCTTCCAGGGACAGTGCGCTGCCCTGGGCGAGCCTTGGGCAGGGTCCAGAGGTGAGCAGCTGCGTGGGGCTGGTGCTCCAGATGAGAGGGAGGCCAGTGATGGAACTCCCAAACTGCTTTGAACTTCAGGCAGCCCTCACTCTCTAGAGAAGATGCCTTATCCAGTGTGGGGCGCGTGCAGCCGGGCTGTGGTCCTGGATGGTAGTCGCCTCCTGTGTCTGAAATCAGTGGCCTGCTTGCCCCCCCACCCCACCCCTCCCCAAGCTGGGCAGAGGCCAGAGGCCTCCTCAAGGTCACAGACCTGCTCTTGATCTTTGGACGGGAGCTGTGAAAGGTGACTCCCTCATTGCCTCCTAAAACGTCAACAGCTGGTGAGACTGAACCACCACCATCTGTGTTTCATGGGGAGGCAGTGGGATTGGGGGCTTCACTGTGAACTGGTGACGTGCGCTAGGAAGGGCTTGGAGGCCTGTCGTTCTGGCCCAGTGGACCCGCCGCAGCCTAGCCCTGCAGCAGCCATCTGGAGGCCACTGACCTCCTGGCTGCCCACGCCTTCCATGAGCTCACTGACTCAGGCAGAAGAGCACATGCAGGATGGGGAGAGGCAGGGCCCAGGGAGGACAGCTCACCTCTGGGGAGAGGAGGGGCGGGGGAAATGCAGACATGAGGAAGAAATATGTTCCTGTTACTTACAGCCCCTCAGGCAGCTTAAGCAGCTCACACAGGCTACTCCCAGGACCACAGCCACCAGCCAGGGCCCTGCAGGTCGCCCTGTGGCTTGTGTCTCCATGGGTGCATGTGTGTGCGCTAGGAAGGAGAGGTGTAGGTGAGCCGCGCAGAGAATGGGGATGGGACAGCGGCGGGGGTGGGGGACGGTGCAGGAGTGGACCACGCGGCAGAAATAAAAAGTCCAAGGGAGACCGTCCCAGTCCGTGCTCAGGAAGAGGCCGGTGGGTGTCCTGAGACCAGACAAGCTCCTAGAAGTTGATGTTCTTCAAGTCGGTGGAGCAGCGGTACCTGCCGCCCAGGACCCTGGAGCACAGCAGGTTGGGCAGGCAGGGGCAGGTGTGGTGCTGGCGTTTTCTGAAGAAGGGGACCTGGGGAGAGAGGAGAAGGGGCGGCACCTTCACCAGAGGGAAGTAACCCCCCAGGCAGGAGCCTTTGGCCGGCCCAGCCCTGGCCAATGTCTCATCGCCCCCACCTCCAGCACAACAATCACTGCTTATAGAAGAGGAAACTGAGGCACAGAGTGGCTAAGCAACGTGCAAAATCACACAGCCAACTTGTGGAGGAGCCAGGATTTGAACCAGGCAATCTGGGTTTCACACTGTGATCAGCCATGATGGGATGCTGTCTGCCCACAACCCTAAAACCCCACAAGCCCCAACACCGCCCACCCGGGTCCCCTTGCTGCCCCAGCACATGTGCTCGCTCACAAACTCACATCCACATTCGCAACTGAATATCACTTATAGCTCATCCATTATATTCTCGACCCTCTGTTGGGTGCAAGGATGCAGCTGCACAGGACACGGTCATCACACCCAGGTGACTCACACCCAGAGGAGGGCTGAACCACTGGCTTCCTCAAGGAGGGTGAATAGGAGGGGTTAGGAGCATAGGTCACATGAGGTGGCCTGGGCTCAAATCTTAGGTCTGCCACTTTCCAGCTGTGTGGCAATTGGCAAGTTATTAACCTCTCTGCGCCTCAATTTATTGTCTGTAAAATGGATTCATAATAGCGGCTTCCACATATGGTTGTAAAGAGGTTTACACTATAAACCTAAGGAGGTTTAAACTTGCAAAGAGCACTTAGCGTGAAGGGTGGCACGCAGTAAGCACTGGACATTGGCTTGTATTACCTCTGCTGCCTGCTTTGGGAATACAGATCTGCAGCTGAGCCTCCTCGCACACCGTAAGGCCACGAGGACTCTGCTCTGCCCTGTCTGTCACCCCCAGGCAGGCCCTGCCGGGAGGACCACAGCCGAAGGATGCTCCTGGGTGCAGGCATGCTCTCCAGAGGGGCTTGAAGGGCACCTGGACCACAAGAAGCCCAGGGAAGTGGGTGCAAGCCCACAGTTGCTGCTGCATCCACCTGACATTCAGAGGTAAACACCCCCAGGGAGCAAGGCAGGAACTGCCAGCCTAGGGCGCAGAAGAGTGAGGGTCCTTACAGTGTATGTCCCGAGGGCCTGGCCAGCCTCACCCTGCCCCCCCCCCTTCCCCAGGCCCTGGGTGGGAGCCCATTTTGCAGGCTTGTTGCATCCTGTTCTTGAGGGAAGGATCCTGTGCAGCAAAAGACACTCAAGAGCCTCTCTGAATCTGAATTTTTCAGATCAGAAAGGAACTTGAGGGGTGTTGGTCTACTCCCCTCCTTTGTATACATGAGGTGACTGAGGCCCGGGACCCTTCCGCAAATGAGGAGCTGAGGTCCTAGCCCTCAGGTCTAACAGGCTGTGTTGTGGGGACCCTACTGCACCCCAGGCCACCCCCAGAGCAAGGAGGCAGCGAGATATTCCAAGACTAGAGTCAGAACACCGCGGTGCAGTGCCGGCTCTGGCTCGCAGCCTTGCGCCCTGAGCGCGTGAGAACCGTACCTTGTGGCTGCCAGGGTGACACTCATCTCCTTCCCGCCCCAGCGGCGTGCACACCCGCAGCCCCCGCAGCCACAGGCTGACCGCACAACAGGTGCCCGCCCCGCACTGGACGTCCCGCTCACAGGCCTGCGAGGGAAGACAAAGAGGCCGTTAGTGCCCACTAGCGCCATCCCAGAGAAACCAGAAGGGAACGGACATCCAAAAACCCCTTGAGAGGGGTGCCGGGAGCAGCACCCAGGCCTCAGCCTCCCAGGACGCCTGGGGCCGTGCAATGTTGCCCCCGCTCCTCTCTCGGCAGGATGTTCAGGGCTCGGCAGGGCAGCAGACCTGGATCTGAGGACCCCCCCAAGCTCCTCTGAGGCCACTCGGTAGGGAGGCTGTTCCCTTCTGACAAGTCTAGAGCTTAGGGAGCTTTTCTAGCACCAGGAGGTTCTCAGTGGATGCTGGTGGGATTGAATTAATTCAAATTCTTAGACGGGGGAGGGCCCCATGGCCTGCATCCCAGCGTGGTCAGTGCTGAGTTTCCGTCCACGGGGACCCTCTAGTCCTCACCCCGCAGCACTCGGGGTTGGCGCCTTCCCTCCCCACTGCGGCCCCTCCGTCCTCGCCGGAAGCCCCGCCTCATCTGAGGGGCTGGCGCCCCTTGACAGGTGTTCCCCTTCTCTGCTGGCCGGCCTGGCCCCCTGAGAGGGATGGGCCCCTCTGGTTTGGGCTCCTAGAACAGGGGCTGAGTGACCTTCTGGAAGGTACTATCTGCAAAGCCATACCAGCCTGCTTTAAGCAAAAGTCTGGATTGAGGAAAACAAGTCTGAAATGCTCCAGACTCAGGGGTGGCCTCACTGGAGAAGTCTTTCTGCTTCCAGAGGAGCCTTGTGGCTTTTCTGAGCTGAAGTTGGGAGCTGGGTTCAGGTTGGCTCTTCTTCTTCAACACGAGGCTGGGAAGTGCCCTCTGGCTGGCTTGTGGGGCACGGCAGGAACTGGAAGACCCGCAATGGGCTGGGCCCCAGGAGGAACATGGGGGATGCCGGGGCTGCTTGTCACCCAGGGAAGGTGCAGGTGGCAGCCACCTGGCACTCCAGTCTCCAGCCTAGGGAGGGCACGCCTCACGCACCAGCCGGTCCCTGAAAGCTCAGGGTTAGGGCCCAGTAGACCCCACCTGACTCTTCCCCCACAGCAGTGGGGCATCATTCTCTGGGAGGAGGGACACTCCAGGCCTGAATTTGGGAAGGTCCCAGTCCAGGGAGCAGGGGAGTGTGGGGATGGTAGAACCCAGCCTTTTGCTAAGAGTCAGACTCACTGCTCCCGTGCCTCTCACTGGGGTAACCATGGCTCCTAACCTCTGCTCTTACCCTCCTGATCTTCAAGCTACACAACAGGAAGGCAGCCCCCGGTGATTTGCATTCATTAGGTATAATTCTGCCCTGAGAGTTGTATTTATGCTCTGGGTCTCAAAAGCATTGGCTTGCCTTTGATATTTGTTCTTCTTTGAAACTCAAGCTTTTCCCTCTAAAAGGGAGGAGAAAGAAATTTTCTTTTCTGTGAGCATTAAAGTTAATCGGATTCCAGGAGTGATTTGGCCTCTGTCTACATTTCCATTCTCTGTATAAAAAGTTGGAGGAAGTTGAAACAAAAATGAATGTCCCTCTTTTTTTTCTAGTGGCTTTTGTCTGGAAATCTCTCAGTAAGCCATTACTTTCTGTTTTGATAAGAATGGTCCCAGCACCATCACACAATGTGTGCCCATGTGAGGGTGGGTCCCGGTGAACCCAAACTTCTGAGAGGGAGCCACAATCGGGTGTCTCGAATACTACAATGTGCCCGCCCGGGTGTACCCACAGTGGGACTGGATTTCTTCTCGTTATCCGACACTTGTTTCTGGGTCACTCAGCCAAGTGTTGGTGACGCCTTTACTCCTATCAGAACTGGGCACAGAGTGAGAACACATAAACTGTAAGGGAAAGAAAGTTTCAAGACAGGCTTTCTTAAGAGTAGAGAAAGCAGAGATTAAACATACCCAATAGAAGTTAATTAAGGTCATCTCCTTTAATTAGGTCAACTTGCTATGTAAATTTCACTTGACTTGTGGACCAGACCATATACGAAAACCAAAGTTTACACAAAGATAAACTAGGAGGTGCTAATCCACTTTATAAAAGAGTTCATTATTACGCAATAGGAATTTTCTTTTGGCCAAAGGTCCAAACTTCAGAATTTGCTATGCTCTCCTAATGCAGTTGAAAGCAGAATTTGATTTACACGCAAGTTTCTCAAAAGCAGATCTCCTTTAGCAAAGCGAGGGTTAACTAACGTGAAAATCTTGTGAAATGCCTCTTGGCTCCCCATGCCCTTGGTCTGCCTCCTGTGTGGTTTCTGGTTCCCATCTCATGCAGACCCTGACGTCCTCCCGAAACCCAGGGCGTAGGGAATGTTGGACGACTTACCCCTGTGATCACGGCGCAGTCGGACACAGTCACCAGGAGGAGCATGACTGAGACTTGTGCGGCACCTCTCATGGTCACTTAAGGTGAAGGCAAATACTGCCAGCTCTGCTGCCTCCGCTCAGCCTCAAGCCCGCCGGCTCGGAAGGCCAGGCTCTCCTCTGAGATTTATACCATCCGATCCAGGCTGCCCACGGATGCCTGTCTCCTCTCTTCTCTTCCCCATCACACTGTTATTCAGATGATCTCAGAGATGGAGATGAGACCTGAATCCCTAATGACATCGAATCACCATCAAAACCAATAAAGATGAACCATCGGCAGCTGTGACGGTTGCTCTGACTCTCAGGATGTAGTGATCCAGTCAGCTCCACGCATCGCACCCGGCAGTCCTCGCTGCCTCTGGGGCATCCTTCTATTCTGCTTGGGGCAGGGGGAGGGTTTGGTAATAAATCAGGGGATTTACAGCATCACCATTTCCCCTTCCCTGCGCCAAACCATGCGACATACACACAGGATCATCGGTTCCCTCTCACTCAAGCCAACAAGAATAATCTGGGCACTTACTGTCGGCTCAGCGTGAGTTGGGGGCTGAGAGGACACAGTGGGAAAGCAATGTCCCTGGTCCCCCAGAAGGTTAAAATTCCAATGGGGAGACATGAGACAATGAGAAAACAAGGCCAGGTTTGTGGGGTTGATGTTCCTGAGAAACTCACAAGGAATTGCCCTCTAAGAGGCTCAGGATGGGGACTTCCTAGGTGGTGCAGTGGTTAAGAATCCGCCTGCCAATACAGGGGACACGGGTTCGAGCCCTGCTCCAGGAAGATCCCACATGCCTCGGAGCAACTAAGCCCGTGTACCACAACAACTGAGCCTGAGCTTTGGAGCCCATGCACCACAACTACTGAGCCCATGTGCTGCAGCTACTGAGGCCCACATGCCTAGAGCCTGTGCTCCACAACAAGAGACGCCACGGCGATGAGAAGCCCGCACACCACAACAAAGAGTAGCCCCCGCTCACTGCAACTAAAGAAAGCCCGTGCACAGCAACAAAGACCCAACACAGCCAATAAATAAATGAATAAATTTATTTTAAAATAAAGAGGCTCAGGACAAGCACCAAGTGTCACTTGGCACAGGAACCTGAGGGCAGAAGGTGAGCCAGCTCACAGGTCCCTGTGGAAAAGCCTGCTTGGGCTGGGCTGCTGCTAAAAGGTACCAGGAGCCACGTGCCTCCCTGTTTCATGGGCTGAGCATGAGAGTGGCCTTATCCATGGGCTCAGATGCCAGCCTTGGGGAAGTGACTCTAGGCATGGCCCCTCCTGCTGGGTGGGGAATGGCCTGGCGCAGACCTCCCCATGCAAGCTGACCCAGAGACCCTTTATCAGACAATCCCGGCTTCTCTTCACAGTGAGAAAAGCGGTTATTGCCTAAGGTACTTCCCATAATATGTTATTAGGGGTTAGGCACATAAATACATAAATAGAAGATTTCCACAGTCGAAGCTCTGGGAAACACTGATTACACAGTTCAACTAGCTTTTTTTACTGCAGGATATTTCAGAGCCTTTCATATGCCAACAAGCAATTGAAAAACCAAGCAGGGAAATGAAACTTGTCGTTATTTCCTAAACAGATTCATCCACCAAACTCTTTTTTCCTGGAGTGTCTCAGGGAAATAGAGCTCCCACATAGACACATTGACAGGTGTTTATGAGTACAGAGAGAGAGAAGCCAACACAGCAGCTCAAATAAGACCTCAGAGGCAGATGTCTTGACTTCTGATCCCAGGATCATTGGCTTCATGACCTTGAGAATAGTGAGAATCTCTCTAAACCTCAGTTTTCTCATCTATAACATGGGGGTAAGAGTAGCACTTACATCATGCGGTTTTGTGAGTATTAGCCCTTTTATTTATTCATTGACTATATATTTCTTCACAGCTATTATATTGAAGGCACTGTTCTTGGTGCTGGAAATAGAACAATGAACAAAACAAGGTCCCTGCCCTCACGTGGGGGAGACAGGTAATGGACAAATAAACAAATAGATTTGTAATAACATGGGTAGGTTTGTGGAGTGCTATTAAAAAGGGAGGCAGGGAAGATGTCAGAGCATGACGTAGGTGGTGCTTTAGATGGGGTGATGTTCTCTCCAAGAAGACACTTGAGAAGACTGATGAAGTGAAGGTGTGAGCTGGGCAGAGCCTGATGGGAAGAACCAATGCAAAGGCCCTGTGGCAGGCCCTACTTGGCCAATTCCAGGAGCAATAAGGAGCAAGGTGAACAGGGGAAGGAGGGGATAGGATGCTGTTGGTACAGGAGCCAAGGGCCATACCCTGCCAACGTTGCAGGACATGATGGGGGCCTGACAGTGGTGTGATGGGTGCCCTTGGAGAGTTTGGAGCAAGGGAGGGGCAGGATGTAATTTACACTCTGAAGGCTGTCTCTGGCTGTCTGCAGAGAATGAAGTGAGATGATGCTTGTGACGTGCTCAACACAATGCAGGGCCCACAGCAGCATGTGCAGCTATTGGCAATTTCTATCACCAAAAAAATGGGCCCGTCTGCTTTTATATGAAATTTTCCTGCAAGGTGAGAATCAAAATAATGTGTCTCCAGCCCATCTGTGCACTGTGGCCCTGAGCCAGGCACACGACAGGAGAACAAAGAGACCACCACCTGTCAACAATTTACCACGGGAGAAGGCAGCATGGTGCCAGGTGCTGGGAGGAGGCAGAGGCAGCCCTGTGTGCTCTGGGCACCCTGCACAGACTGCCCGCCTCACATAGGTCACATCCCAAGAGACAAAGTTAGAGAACAGCGATTCTCAGGCTAGCACCCCCATTCCGCCCTCACCTCCCTTCCTCATCCCTTCCCTTGCTCCCCACAACACCCAAAACTAATTATCCCACAAGGGCGTGAAGAATGGTAGCAAGAAATACTGCTGCAAACAGGACCAATGAGATTACTGAAAGCATTTTATTTCTCTCGAATACTGGTGCTTAAGGAAAAGCCAGTTTAATCAGAGGAAGGCAAGGGATAGACGGTGGCTTGGTGGAAATCCCAGAGGAGACTCTGGGGAGCTTTGGGGTTTTTGACCCAGTAACTCACGTCAGCAGATGTTCACGGAGCGCCTTTGGCATGTCAGGGCCAGCAGCTCGTGGCTGTTGGGTCTAATTTCTCTCCGGAACTGAGAGCTCTCCTGTTCCTGTGCACAGGTGGATTTCAACAGTATCCTTGACACGTGCTAGCCAGATTCGGGTTACTTTTTGGCTGACAGATGTAGTGCAGAAAAGGAGAATGGGAAGGAGAGAAGGGCCCTGAACTAACCGGCAGGAACCTGAGACCAGAGAAGGAGGTCAGAGGTGAAGAGAGTGGTGAAAGCGGGGAAACAGTGATGAGTGTTAACGCTATACTTGCCTCCCTTGAGGGAGAGGAAAACTGGGAAGAAGATGTGCTGCACGAACCTTTCCCACCTCCTCCACGTCCAGGGAATGAGGTGGGTGGGCATTTGTAGGAGAGGAAGAGGGCTGCCTCGTGACTGGGCCGGGCCCCTGCTTCTCTGCTTTAGTGCTGGGGTGCCAGTGTCGCCATTTTGCAGGACTCTTTGTACAGCCGTGTGTGTGTGTGTGTGTGTGTGTGTGTGTGTGTGTGCGCGCGCACGCGCGCACGCGCGCGCGCGCACGCAAGGCCCACTCACTCAGGCACAGGTAGGCCCTGGGACAAAGGTGCAGGCCCAGGGAGCCCTGACCTGGCACAGTCCCTGAGGTCACTCACCCTCATGCGTGGGATAAGTTTCGCTCCTAGAGGGTCTGAGTCCCCTTGCACTCTACCACGAGGCCATTACTCTGCAAACTAGAAAGGAAGTGTGTGTCTGGGGGCTGCACTGCTTCTGCCTGAGAGTGACATGTGTGATCACTTTATTAGTGGTTCATGAGTGGCTAATGATTAAACAAGAGCTGACTCTGACTCACTTAAGAAAGATAAGAAGAAAAAAATAGGCCAATAGTGGTTAAGGCTCAGCACTTTCACAGCAGGGGGTATGGGTCAGGGAACTAAGATCCCTCATGCCTTGCAGTGCAGCCAAAAAGAGGAAGAAGAAAAAGGAGAAGGAGAAGGAGAGGAAGAGGAAGTGGAAGAGGAAGAGGAAGAGGAAGGAGAAGGAGAAGGAAAATAAGAAGGAGAAGGAGAAGAATAAAAAGGAAGGAAGGACGGGAGGGAGGGAGGAGAAAGAGAAAGAAAGGAAGGAAGGAAGGAGAAAGAAAAAGGAAGAGAGAAAGAAAAGAAAAGAAAGAAAGAAAGAAAGAAAGAAAGAAAGAAAGAAAGAAAGAAAGAAAGAAAGAAAGAAAGAAAGAAAGAAAGAAAGAAAGAAAGAAAGAAAGAAAGAAAGAAAGAAAGAAAGAAAGAAAGAAAAAGAAAGAAAGAAGGAAAGAAAGAAAGAAAGTGATCAAACAATGGAAACATGAGCCTCCAGACCAGTGGTTCTTAACCTAGGGTCACAGCTTCCCAAGTGGTTCATAACAGAATTCAGGGGATCCATGAACTTGGGTAGAGAAAATAATTGCATCCTATTATCACTAACTGCTAACTGAATTTTAACACTTTCTTCTCTTCTAAATGTAGACCACAAACACAGAAGTATTAATAGTACCTGCGTCCTTGTCACCAAGAGAAATTACAGACCTTTTAATACCATATCGCTATTGTTGCAGACAGCTCACAACATTTCTGCCCACCAGTACACTGAAATCACGGCAGTGATTAGTCTAGACTGTGTTATCTGATAGGTTAATAAAGAAGCACGTATATTACCATTTCACAAATTTGTTTTTAATATAAATATTTATAACCATTTCAATATAGTGATTCTTTCCAATCTTACCTATTTTATTCTATACATTTTAAAACACTATTCTAAGTGGGAGTCAGGGGCTTCCAAGGGGTTCATGGTAAAAAAAAATAGGTAAAAACTCCTGAAGCAGAGTGAGGAGACTTTGAAAAGACTTGGTCTAGTGAGGTGTACGGTCCTAAGTTCAGGCTAGCCAAACTCAGCTAGAACCTTAGGCTGGACACATTTGGGGGGAAAATTGTCAAAAAGAAGGAGAAGCAGCCAAAGCAGCCAATTAGGGCTGGCAGAATGCAGTGTCTGAGGTCAGACGGAGAAACAGGACTAATGCTGCTGGTGGCTGTTCTCCCACAAAGGGGCTGCAGGGTAAACTGGCTCCTGATCCGGATTCAGGCAGACTCCATCCCAGACCCCTGAGTCTCCCCAGCTCACAGACAACTCACACCCCATCTACCTCATCTTCAGAGCTCATTGGATTTTAAAAACCAAGGACCAGATTCCCATCAGTCTTTGAATCTTGAGTTCCCACCAAGTTACATCCACCACAACCGTCTGACTGGGTTGCCAATGATGGATCATGAGACCTCTTTTGTCTACAGCTGGAAGATGTAGTTAAACAGAAGACATAACTACAATGCACCAGAGACTATCAAGTACCTAAGAAGAAACATCCCACAACCTGGCAGGTCATCCACAGTCACCCTGACACCATCCACATCGCACGCTCCCACTCACAGCAGCTGCCCTTGCCCTTGCCCTTGAGCGTGGCCCTGCTCCCTCCTTCAGTTGGCACCTCGTTCCTCTTCTTCCCCCACACAGTGAGTTTTTAGAAAGACAGACAACATTCCTCTCCTCCTGTCCCCTCTTCAGCCCTCTCCAACCTCGCTTCGTTTCCCACTCCACCAGTAAAACCGCTTCCTCTAAGTCACCCTTGTCCCCTAAATGCCAAACACGCAGCAGAAATGAACACAACATTATTAAATCAACTATACGTCAATAAAAATTTTTAATTAAAAAATGAAAAATAAATAAAAAGCAAAATTAAAAGAAAGCCAAATACAAAGCACCGTTTTTAATCCTCTCCTCACGTGCACATTTGCAGCTTTTGACACAGGCACCTACTCTTTCTTTACATCCTTCTCTCTTATTTTTCACCACATCATTTTCTCCAGGTCCCCCCACCTTATCAGTCTCCTCCAGAGATACCGTGGGGCTGCACACTCACTAGCCCCCCGCCCCGCCACGCACACCCAAGTGAGCTTCACGGCCACATAAATGCTGATGATCCCAGACCTGTCCCCACCCCAGCCACCCGGGCTCCTGCCCATCTAGCCAATAGCCTGTTGGATGTCACACACGGATACCTAAGCACCTCACCTTCACACGCCCCTGTCCTCCAGCATCCTTCATCACTCTCACCCCTAAACCCACTCATACTGCTCAACATTCTTAGTTGCAAAAAACAAAATCAGTCTGGCTGGCTTAAGCAAAAGGAAATTTAATAAAGATTAGTAAGTCATTCACTGAATGCCTTGGAGTCTTGAGAAACAGGATGGAAGTGCACATCCAAGAACAATGCCCAGAACCACACCGCAGAATCAGCTAACAAGGAAAGCGTCTCGCGAGGCAGATGTGCTGACATCCAGGCCCCACGCAGAGCCTCTTTCTTCCTGCCGCTTCATTCCTACAGAAGGGAAGCTGTGCAGAGGCTGATTACAGAGCACAGGTCCCACATCTGCCCTTCTGCAAGGACCCTGGGAAGTAACTGGCTCATAGCAGAACACAGAGAAGATGTGATCTCTCGGGCAGCTACAAAGCATGGCTGCCCGCCACCCCATCCTTCCTTCTGTGTCCCCTGCTCCAATAGTGGCACCACAACACACTCAGTGGCCAAACCTGGGAGTTTCCTAGATTCCTGAATTTCCCAGCTTTTATCAGTCGTATAATCCTGTCACTCAGCCCTCCCCTGGACCATAGACTCTCCCCACCTTCCCATATTCACCACCAGTGTCTATGAACATCTTCCTGACTAGCCCCCTCCTTCCAGGCTTACCCATCTCTCACACAACCCAGAGATCTGTTCTTCACTCTTGGAGATTCAAAATTTTCCAAGGAGTCCTTGCCAACTTCAGGAACAAGCCCAAACTCCTCAGGCTGGCAGCCAAGGGTGTGACTGGCCCAGCCCTGCCCCCCTCCAGCTTCATCTCCATCACTCCCACCCTCACACACTCCCCTTTCCAGCAACACAAAACCACTCACAGCTCCTCTCCCGGCCAATCTTCTTGGCTCCTCCATACCTTCCACATGCTGGTCTCCTTCCTTCTTGTCTGGGAGGACAAGCCCTAGGTTTCCATCCTGGTCCAGCCACTTACTGATGGTATGAACTTGCACAAGTTAATATACCTCTCTGAACCTCAGTTTTGTCTTCTGAAAAATGAGAATGATACCCTCCTCCCAGGCGCATTGTGAAAAGTACATGATACAAGCGGGCAGAGTGCTTAGACACTATTTCAGGTTGAAAGGTGGCCCCCTTAAAGACGACCCCATCCCATTCCAACCTGTGAATGTGACCTTATTTGGAAAAAGGGTCTTGCAAATGTAATTAAGCAAAGGATTCTGACATGAGATCATCCTCGATTAACCAGTGGGTCCTAAATCCAATGACAAGCATCCTTAACAGGGAGAGAAGAGGAGAGGATCATGTGAAGATGGCGACAGAGAGTGGAGTTTTGCTACCATAAACCAAGGGACGCTAGGAGCTACCAGCAGCTGGAAGAGGCAAGGAAAGATTCTCCCCCAGAGACTTTGAGGGCAAATGGCCCTGCCAACACCTTGATTTCAGACTTCTGGCCACAAGAACTCTGAGAAAATACATTTCTGTTGTTTTAAGCCATCAAGTTTGTGGCAACTTGCTAGGCAGCCAGAGGAAACTAGCACAGACACTCACACAAAGAATATCCATCTCCTCCTCCTTCCTCATCTCTTCCAGCAGGGATCCCATCAGGGGTGCTCCTGGAATGGGGACCCACATGGCCAGGTTCTGGCCAGAAGACAGCACATCAGAACACCTCATTTCCTCTTCAAGCACTCACCACAGAGATGGCCTCTCTGAAGTGCAAGTTTGAATAGAGACATTGCTCCACCCTCACCTCAGGAAGGAACAGGCTTCCCAGATGGTCCGTAGCAAGTGAACCCAGGGGACCAGAATTGAGCAGACAGTCTACCACCTTTACCACTTAGAGTCCAGGCGGGATGACAAATTCTCATTTATCTTGGCTTCTTGAAGATGCCTGAGGAATTTACAGCTTATGTTTGTTTACTTCTTAACCTCTTCCAAGAAAAAGGAACACTTTTTTCCCAGTGGAAATCTGAGAGCATGGTGGCTTCTCATCATCTTGACTAAACTCCTCCACCACAATTCCTAAGGGTCTATATAGGAGCTTCAAGTCCCAGGCGTTGTAAGGACACTGGTGTCACTGCCGAGAGTTATGATAGGCCTGGGATGGGCAACGGCACCTGGGAGAAGCCAGCCACGGGAGGGAGAGGCCTTTCCTTCCACGGGCGCTAGCATCCACTGTAGGTACCACTTGACATCTTCACTCTCAAATCGTGAGTCCCAGGGCAACCTAGTCTCTGCCCACCTCCTCACTCCACAGAGAAGGAGCTCAGCTCAGAAGGATTATGGAATCCCCTGGAGCCGCATCGCTAGACAGCAGCAGAGCCCAAATTCCCCACACAGCTATGGCGGAGGAAGAAGCGAAGGAGGTGCTGAACGAAGAAGCCTGGTTTCGGATCCTGGCTCTGCCGCTTACATCAGCCGGGATTCCCTCCCTCCTCCCCTCCTGTATTTCTGAGAGGACCAAAGGGAGAGGGCGTGCTAACACACTTGCCAACTCTGATGTCTTCCCGGAAGTGGGACATCAGGCCTCAGCCTGGAGGGAGCCCCCATCATTTAGCGCTAAAGTTGAAAACGACAGTAACACGACCGTGTTCTCAGGTCTTGGGAGCGGGACTCCTGTTAAAGAAAATTCGTGCTGATTTGGCAGAACCATGAGAAGGATACGCAGCCAGGTTGGCCCATCCTAAGCAGTGCTCGTACCTCCTCAGTGCCTGGACAACATCAGACACAGGATGGGGGCGCCTTGGGAACGGCCGGGCTGGCGGATCAGCCAGTAGAGACTGAAGAAGGGACACAGAGGACATCAATAAACCCCACTGTCTCCTCCCACCCCCACCGCGTGACTCCCTCCCCTCCCCCTCCCCCTCCCCCTCTTGGGCTCTCCCACCCGCCCCCAAAGCCAGGTTTTTTGTTATTGCTGTCTGGTCCAGTCCCTTCCCTGGAGGTTCATATTCTAGGGACTCTGGGGCACAGGAGGGACCGTTCAGCATGGGGCCTCGAGCCCAGAGGCTTGCTCCACAGTCTGGACCTGGGGGAGCTTTTCCCATAAGTCCCAGGCCAAGAGAAAGCCTGGGAGCCCTTCTCTCTTAGGTTGTGTTCCCAAATTGCGGGGATCCACGTTGAGTTTGGAGGTGAGACAATTTGCAGGACAGTTTCCTGCCCCACCTGGCTCACAGCCCTCAGGTCCCACCCAGAAGTCCAGCTGTCTCCCCAGACAGCCCACCAGTTGTCATCTCTCCCACCACCCTCACCCATCAGCTTCCAGACCCTCTAGCCCTAGATGGCAGAGTCCCAGAACCCACGCTGGCTCCCTGCCTCACCACAGGCCCATCTGCAGCAAGAGTGGGTGGGTGGGCTGTTTTAGGGCAGGTCTTGAAATGGCAACCAAGCACGTGAGGAAGAGGTGAGGGGACGTCAGATGCTTAGCCTGGAAAAGCAGGCAGGAAGGCGACCTCGGTAGTGATCATCACTGAGCCGTCTACAGCATCGTCTGATTTAATTCTTACCGCGGTCCTGAGGAGATATCAGTACCCACTTCATAGCTGAGAAAATGGAAGCTTGGTAATTATCTAAGTCAAATAGATGGTAAGTCACAGGGCTGAAATCCGACCCCAAGTCTGACTTTAAACGCTTGCACCCAACCACCACGCTACATGGCCTCTTACATAGGAGAAAGGCTACTAGAAGGAAGGTGGCTGAAGCTTGCTCTACGTTGCTTCAGAGGGTCAACGTGGGATGAAAGTGTGGAAGTTACTGGGAGAAGGTTTTAGCCCAGGACAAGGAAGACAATTCCAGCAGGTACAGACATGAGCTGTACGGAAGCAGGGCACCTCCTGTTGCCAGCTGTGTTCAAGAGCAGGCACATGGCTCCCCATCTCGGAGAGAGGCTAGAGAGGATTCTTGCCTTTGATAGCTTTTAAGATCCTAAGAGACTGAATATACAAATGAACAGCGGGCAGAGCATACACAGAAATAGAACTCTGACCCCCAATATCTGAAGCCACCTGCCCAGGAACTAACCCCTTAGCTACGGTAACTGGCCCAGGAAGCCAGTTAGAAGTCAGGCTTGTACGAAGCATGATTGCTGTCTCGAGCAATAGCACAACAATAACCCCTGTAAACAATCAGCTCCAAATGCCCAGGGCTGGATTAATAACCAACAGCTTCCCTAATTTTCACCAACCAGAGAAAGTCAAATATACTTCCCTAGGCAATCACACAGGGTACCTTCCGTCGGCTTGCCTACAGCTTCCCTCAGCTGGCAGTCTCCAAACAGGGCACACCTGAAGCCTTCTTTTTCCCACTCTAGAGCCTTCCCACTCTTCTGCCTGCCTTTGAGTCTCTGCCAAAACCCAAGGATGGTGGCTGACTCCCTTGCTATAGTAAACTCAGAATAAGTAGCCTTTGCTTTTCTCCTTTGGTCTTTGTTAGCTTCCATAGTTCTTGCAGATGCCAAGTGTCTGAGTGTGTGTATGAGACAGGGAGAGAGATGTGCCTGTGATTTTATGTCTGGGTCAGGTGGTATATATTCAGTTACATTCACAGAAACCTCCTATGTTATTCTGGCTTGGGGAGCCCTGCTCCGAGGCCCAGCTCATTGATTTTCCTGACCTTGGACAAGTCCCTCATAGCAGGCTCTGCTGGGGCCTCATGATGTCACATCTGCTGGGCTCGTCTCGGATTTCAGGGGCAGCTGAGATGGAAAGTTCCACACGAGCTCAGATTTACCTGTGCTGACAGGGTCTGAATGCAGAAGACCACTTCTTCCCACCTGAGGCCCCAGCATCTTCTCTGCCCTGCAGGAGCTCAGCCTGCAAGTACAGGGAGTTAATTCCCACCCAGTCCCAGGAAGCCCTCAACCAGGAGGACAGAAGCCAGCCGATAAATGCTCCTGGGAGAATCCAGGCTCCACCAGAGAGAACGTATTTTTTATTAGCGTTCCCTCCTTTCCTGCCTCCTTTACCCCACTCCTCCCTCCTATTTGCTAGAATCATCTCCCAAGTAAACCACCAGCAACCACATCTTTGCCTCAGCCTCTGCTTCCCCGGGAACCCAAGCCAGGATGTCATTCACCATCTTAGGACTTCATCCTCCTCCTCTACAAAATAAGGGGTTTGCAGACGCTGTGCCTCATGGACTGTCCTGGGGGAGGGGGAGCCTCCCACAGCTAGTGAGGTCCAGCCAAGGGCCACCCACCCTGTCCAACAGAGCAGCTACCCTCAGCTGTCACATCCTGGAGTCCCACTTTTTCAAAGGACTTGTGCTTTGACTTGTTAAAAGACCACTGGGCGACTGGTCTTTAATGTTACCTCCAAGCCCTGGAAGCAGTTCTAGAAAGGAGAGTCCAGTCCCCCAGGGCACCTGCTGGGGTAGAGGCCCTCATCTGGGTGGCATCACCGAGACCTCCTCCCAAGGACACGCTTAGAGCCCTCTGCCTGTCTAGTCATGAGGTCACATCAAAAAGAAGCATGGGGTTGGTATGTGCCCTAGGCTGGATATTTCCAATAAATTTCTGGACATTCCTATCTGGGATGGATTTCTTCTTCTTGTAAGAGGATCCCCCAAGCACCAGAAATCTCTCTGGTTCATTAACTGGTTGGTTCCCTTATAAATGTCAAAGCCACCCCTCTATAGGAGTCTAGCAATGTCTTTGAAGTGGCAGTGGCCATAAACAGGCCTGGTGCTGTCTTGCTAACAGCAGCAGGGCAGGGAGGTCTGGGAGACAGCTGGGCAACTTCAGCCTGCTAGCATTCTAATTACTCCCAGCTAAGCAGGAAGATGGCCCAGAGCTGGAGGACGAGGGGGGCAACTGCTAAAAGCCAGAGGCCCAGAAACAAGGAAACTTGTGGTGGTCCAGACCCCCTTTCCCGGGCAGTTGGAGAGATTTCCTCCCCTTTATGCAGGTCAGAGCAGGGTTCTCAGAAGAGGAAAACCTGGGGGTCAGTACTCCCAGCCAGTTCCCATCTGGTCCAGTCCACACAAGTGACTTTCTAGGCATAGATGGAACTTGAGCCAAAGGAAACTCAGGGTCAGGAGGAAGGTGGGTAGAAAGCCCCTGAGGGGCCAGAGCCCCTAATTCTGCCCCTGAGCTCTGGAGGGGGGGGTCTCCTCTGGTCCTTGGTTTTCCATCCATGGAATGAGGTAGACACCCCTCTGAAAATCACAGACTATTAGGACAGCAGCAGCTCAGAGGTCTTTCTTTACTTTGACAAGAGGCAGGGGACTTACTGGGCTGGAGCCTGCAGTGAGGGCTGGGGCTCCTGCCCCCTGCCCGGCGTGCCTCCACCTCCCAGCTTGGACCCACCTGAGTCTGACTCTGCCGGCTAGCTTTCTTCTTGCCAGACTCCTGCTCAGCCTCTGCCTGTTCACTCAGCACTCCCAGGTCACTACCAAACACCGATTTCATGGCCCCACTTGTTAACTCAAGGCATCTACCCTAGACTCTCAGCACCTAGCCTCTCAGGTAGTTAGGTGACACCCAACCCAAGGGACAGCACTATTACAAACAGACATCCTTAAGAAGCTATTTCCATGTCAAAAAAAAATGGTGCTTTTATTTCACAATGTATACAAATATCAAATCATTACATTGTAGGAGAGGATCAAGATGGCAGAGTAGGAGGACATGCGCTCACTCCCTCTTGGAAGGGCACCGGAATTACAACAAACTGCTGAACAATCATTGACAGAAAGACACTGAAACTCACTGAAAAAGACACCCCACATCCAGAGACAAAGGAGAAGCCACAATGAGATGGTAGGAGGGGTGCAATCGCGTTAAAATCAAATCTCATAAATGCTGGGTGTGTGACTCACAAGCTGGAGAACAGTTATATCTCAGAAGTCCACCCACTAAAGTGAGGGTTCTGAGCCCCACGTCAGGCTTCCCAACCTGGGAGTCCAGCAACGGGAGGAGAGATCCCCTGAGAATCAGACCCTGAAAGCCAGTGGGATTTGATTGCAGGACCTCCACAGGACTGGGGGAAACAGAGACTCCACTCTTGGAGGGCACACAAAAAAAGTGTGCTCACCAGGACCCATGGGGAAGGATCAGTGACCCCATAGGAGACTGAACCAGACCTACCTGCTGGTGTTGGAGAGTTGCCTGCAGAGGTGGGGGGCAGCTGTGGCTCACCAAGGAGACAGGGGCACTGGCAGCAGGGGTTCTGGGAAGTGCTCATTGGCGTGAGCCCTCCCAGAGTCCACCATTAGCCCCACCAAAGAGCCTGTAAGCTCCAGTGCTAAGTAGCCTCAGGCCAAACAACCAACAGGGTGGGAACACAGCCCCACCCATTGGCAGACAAGCAGATTAAAGTTTTACTGAGCTCCGCCCACCAAGTCAGATTAAAGTCTTACTGATCTCCACCCACCCAGCCCTACACACCATCAGTCCCTCCCATTGGGAAGCACCCAAGAGCCTCCTAGATAGCTTCCTCCACAAGAGGGCAGACAGCAGTGTCAAGCAGTATCAGCAGTATTTTGTCTTGTGGAACTGAAAACCACAGCCACAGAAAGATAGAGAAAATGAAAAAGCAGAGGACTTTGTACCAGATGAAGGGACAGGATAAAACCCCAGAAAAACAACTAAAGGAAGAAGAGATAGGCACCCTTCCAGAAAAAGAATTCAGAAGAATGATGGTGAAGATGATCCAGGACTTTGAAAAAAGACTGAATGCAAAGATCGAAAAGTTTACCAAAGACCTAGAAGAGTTAAACAGCAAACAAACAGAGATATGCAACACAATAACTGAAATGAAAAATACACTAGAAGGAACCAACAGCAGATTAACTGAGGCAGAAGGGCGAATAAGTGACCTGGAAGACAGAATGGGGATAATCACTGATGCAGAAAAGAATAAAGAAAAAAGAATGAAAAGAACTGAAGACAGCCTAAGAGACCTCTGGGACAATGTTAAACGCACCAACATTTGCATTATAGGGGTACCAGAAGGAGAAGAGAGAGAGAAAGAACCCGAGAAAAAATTGGAAGAGATTATAGTTGAAAACTTCCCTAACATGGGAAAGGAATTAGCTACCCAAGTCCAGGAAGCGCAGAGAGTCCCAGGTAGGATAAACCCCAGGAGAAACACGCCAAGACATATGGTAGTCAAAATGACAAAAATTAAAGACAGAGAAATGTTATTAAAAGCAACAAGGGAAAAATGACAAATAACATACAAGGGAACTTCCATAAGGTTAACAGCTGATTTCTCAGCAGAAACTCTGCAAGCCAGAAGGGAGTGGCATGATATATTTAAAGTGATGAAAGGGAAGAAGCTACAACCAAGAATACTCTACCCAGCAAGGATCTCCTTCAGATTCGACTGAGAAATCAAAAGCTTTACAGACAAGCCACAGCTAAGAGAATTCAGCACCACCAAACCAGCCCTCCAACAAATGCTAAAGGAACTTCTCTAAGTGGGAAACATAAGAGAAGAAAAGGACCTACAAAAACAAAAACAAAACAGTTAAGAAAATGGTAATAGGAACATACATATCAATAATTACCTTGAATGTAAATGGACTAAATGCCCCAACCCAAAGACACAGACTGGCTGAATGGATACAAAAACAAGACCCATATATATGCTGTCTACAAGGGACCCACTTCAGACCTAGGGACACATACAGACGGAAAGTGAGGGGATGGAAAAAGATATTCCATGCAAATGAAAATCAAAAGAAAGTTGGAGTAGCAATACTCATATCAGATAAAATAAACTTCAAAATAAAAAATGTTACAAGAGACAAGAAAGGACATTACATAAAGATCAAGGAATCCATCCAAGAAGAGTTGATAACAATTATAAATATATATGCACCCAGTATAGGAGCACCTCAATACATAAGGCAAATGCTAACAACTATGAAAGAGGAAATGCAAGGCCGAAATAGAGACACAGATGTAGAGAACAAATATATGGACACCAAGTGGGGAAAGCGGGGAGGGTTGGGGGGTGATGAATTGGGAGATTGGGATACCAAATTGTACAGTCTAAATATATGCTGTTTATTGTCTGTTAACTGTATCTCAATAAAAGTTCGTATTTAAAAAAATGAAATGGGCCCTGCTGTGCTCCAATAAAACTTTATTTACAAAAATAGGTGGTGGGCTGAATTTGGCCTATGGGCCATAATCTAACCTGATTTCATGACCACCAATGGGTTATACCATGGTCTGAAAAACACTGCTCTAGGAGACCATTTCCCACATATTTCCTCCTAACAGAAACCAAATTTCATTCAGTGTGTACCTCTTCTCCATGTAGCACAACTCCCAGGGAGCTTATAAACTGTGACCGTCACTCGGGAAAGTGACCATTACACCTTGCACCAGCTCTTAGTCTTCATCAGTCAAATCAGCCCATCACACCACTCACCTGGTAAACACTGGCGCTCCAGGGTGGACACAGGACTTAAGTTGGCCCAATCAGCCTAAAGAGAAGGATGCAAAGTCTGTGCTTATGAGCGTGATTTCTTTCTCCCATTGGATGATACCCGGAAGCACAGTGCCCATTTCCTCTGGCATCATTGGGGTTGGAGGATTGGGCCTATTGGGGTAGGAAAATCCCAATCTGAGGGTGACAGAGCAGAAAGATGAAAAGAATCTGGATCCTTGATTTGATCACGTGTTAAGCTGCTTTAAGTCAGGACTTTCTATTTCTTATGGCCAAAAGCACCCTGACAAAAGGCTGCCCATCAGGGGCCTTGGCCCCCCGTCCACAGATGGAACCTTCCTCCATGCCAAACAGGTTCAGACTTCTGGGGAAAGACGCATCCTCACTCTAAGCAGCTGGGGCCTCAAGCCCCCTCACACACGGAGCAGGGCTGCTCTCCCCCAGTGGTACCCGCCCCATAGAAGCCGGTGGCCTTCAGGGCGCTGTAGGCTCTGGGTCTTCCCTTACTCACACATGCTAAGAAGAGTAGGCTGGCACACTCTGAAATCAGGACCAGCTCACTTCAATGTTTTATTTGAAAAGCCTCCCATTAGCCTTCAGGCGAGGGAAGGCAGGCTAAGCAGGAAATTTACATCTATCAAACGGGCGATTGATGGGTTGTTAAACAAGGAGGCCGTCAGACTAGGGTGGCTCTGATGCCTTGGTAGCTACATAAGCACCCCAAGCCTAAGTCAGAGTCAATGCACTCAAATCTGAGAAAATGACCCTTAAGGACAACCAATCACAAACAGCCAACCGAGCTTTCCCAAATAAGGCAACCGCTTCAGCGACAGCCAAGCAAATAGGTTCTTCATTTTGCTTCAGTAGCTTCTCTATAAAAGCATGGCCCCAGCTCCTGTCAGGGGCGTGCTCCTAACCGGCTGTGGTTTGGGGCTGCCTGATTCGAATCCATGTACACTCAAATACACTCAAAAGACTTTAATGGGCCTCAGTTTGTTTTTAACATGGAATAGAAACTCTTAATTTAAATGGGAGATATCGGGCATCCAAGCTGACTGTCCCCCTTGACCCGGGAAAGAGGTTCTCATTCAGGCTGCTGAAAGCAAGAATAAAATACAGTATTTAACTCCACTGAATTGGGCGTTCAAGAAATAATTAAAATGGTAAATTTTATGTTAAATATATTTTACCACCAAAAAGAAACAAGAGAAGGAGGGAAAAGAGAAAAGTGAGGGGCTCTGAGGGCAGCAGGGCAGGGAGAGCCTGCTGAAATCCTATATAACCCCCTTAGAAAAGCAGACGTGAAATACTGTCCAGCAGGTCTGTTGATGTGACTTCATTTCCAGGAAGGCCTGGGTGGGGACTGGCTCTGGGGACATTAGGCTGACGGGCTGGGGAAATGGGGAAAGGCCTGGGGCTGAGTCAGTAGCAGCAACCAAAGACAGACCCTTCCAGTAGGCCTCTTTCTCCCACGCGCCAGACCCCACACTGCACCCCACCCCTGCCACCCACCCTGCCATGAACTGGGAGGCCAGAAGGAGCATTCTTTTATTTATTTGTTTGTTTGTTTTTATGGAAGTATAATTGATTTACTATGTTGTGTTAGATTCGGGTATACAGAAAAGTGATTCAGATATATACATATGTTCTTTTTTCATATTCTTTTCCATTATAGTTTTATTACATGCTATTGAATATAGTTCCCTGTGGTATACAGTAGGCCCTTGTTGATTACCTATTTTGTGTAGAGTAGTATCTGTTACTAACCCCAAACTCCTAATTTATCCCTTCCCCCTCTTTCCCTTTAGTAACCGTAAATTTGCTTTCTATGTCGGTGCCTCTATTTCTGTTTTGTAAATAAGTTCATTTGTATCATATTTTAGATTCTACATATAAGTGGCATCATATGATATTTGTCTTTCTCTTTCTGACTGACTTCACTTAATGTGATAATCTCTAGGTCCATCCATGTTGCTGCAAATGGCATTACTCCACTCTTGTTTTTTATGGCTGAGTAGTATTCCATTGTGTGTATATATATATATATATATATATATATATATATATATATATATATACATACATACATATATATATATATACACACACACATCTTCTTTATCCAGGAGGAGCAGTCTATTAGGCAATGACTGTCAGCAGGTGCCATGACAGGAAGGGCAGAGAGGATGGAGAGAACTAAGAAAAATGACAGGCTCAACAAAGCCCTTGACTTGTTTCCAACTCTGACTTGCAGCTTCCTAGCTAGGGCCAGGAGGAGGGGAAGGAAGAAAAGGATGCCCAGGTCCCAGCCATCTGAGTCAGGGGCTCTCTGGTTTTATTCAGATGCTGATGCTTGTGAGGAACAAAAGAAAGAAGGAAGGCACCATCTCCCCTCGCTCAACCCAGCAGCCCAGCCTGGAAGATGCAGGTGTCTAAGGCGATGGGCTCTGGTGTGAGAGTAGCCAGGCTGAGCTCAGGAAGCAGCTCCTCTCTGTCATGGTATTTGGGAGGAGAGAGGAGATGGGGTGAATAATAGTTGTCCTTTTCATCAACTACATCCTTGCTGAGCACAAGGAGGAGGCCCGTAATTCCATATGTCCCCAGATGACTGGCTATCTGCTTTCCCTGCTGCTTCTACAGGCTGAACAGTAGGAGTTTCCCCTAAAAATGAAATTCCACCACAATATAACAAAACCTTAGGGGTGGCTGAGGTCTCTCAGTGCTAGGCAAGTAGTGTCATGGAATTAAGTGTCCTATTTCAGAAAGAACGGAAAATAATTTTTCTGGTTCTGGGAAGGGCCCATATGAGATTTCTAAAGAAAGTGGTAATTTGGAGATACGGCTGAGCGAGGCCAGCAGCTAGGCAAGACTGCTGGGGGGCAAGATCCATCTTCCTGCCCCTGATGGATAGCACCTCCTCAGCGTCTTGATGTGAACGCTGAGCGCACACACACACACACACACACACACCCCAGAGTCACCCACCAGAAGTGCTGCCCATCACCAACATTTTCATTTTCTGACCTGACAAGCCAGGCTTCCTGACAGCTGGTCCAGTATCCAATCCTCCTGGGGGAGCTTCATGTCTGACTGGAGCCTCCGCAATTTGTCCAGAAACATACAGAGTCAGGAGACCAGAAGGACCAGGAGAGACACAGAAAATAGGAGGTGGGATAGGGGACTCCCAGCCTGGTCCCTTATTCATAACAGTATGCATTGAGCTCCTGCTGTGTGTCAGGCACTATCCCCAATAACCCCATGAAGTAGCTATTCTTGTGGGGAGCAGTGTACAGGGTGGTGGAAAGGATGTAAGCTTGGGAATCAGCTCTTAGATCAACTCCTGCTGTCATACACCAGGTAGGGAACCCGGTGGGCGAACAGATGGTCCATTCCAGGAAATGGACAGGCTGTCATCAAAGCACTAGGTCCAGTGGCGGCCAAAAGAACAGGCCTCGTGGAGGAGGGGATGCTGGAGCCGGAGGTTGAGTGGAGTTCCCTCGACAGACGCGGAGGAAAGACACTCCAGCCAGTGTAAGTCCTGTCTGTGAAGGCAGAAGGACAGACGGAGCCCAGTGCCCTTGGCAGCAGCACACAAAGATATGGATTGGGAGTGATGAGCCCAGCAGAGAGACTGGAGCCTGGTCGGCCATGCCGACACAGGCAGATTTCTCCTTGTGGATGATGAAGAGCTATTATATTTGAAGGAATCTTCAGCAAGGACGAGACGGATGAGTCAAGTCAAGTGTGGACATGTTGTGCCAACCAGGAGGCTGTGTTGACAGATGGGGTGAGAGTGGAGAGAGCCCAGCCTAAGGTGGCAAAGGTGGGGCGGGGCCATGGGACACACTTGAGAAGCATGTGGGGGCAAGAATCGGGTGAGATGGAAGGAAGAGGAGCAGATGATGGAGGTTTGGAGAACTGTGCAGGAGTCCATGCAATTCACCAATTCAGGGTGTGCAGGAGAAGGAACATGCATCTGTCAGGGTCCCCACCAGAAATGGGGGGGGACTCAAATTAGGATAGTGCAGGGAGGGTTTTCTCATAAAAGTGTGTGTGGGCTTGGTGTAGGGGAAAGACAAAGCCTAGTGCAGCAACCTGTGGCTGGTAACAGCAGAGGGGAGGAGCTTCCAGGCCAGAAGACAAGGAATAGGACAGTCCCCTGGACCAGAAGGAGAGGGTCCTATACAGAAGTTCTCTTGAGAGGTTCTGTGACCCTTTGGCCAAGGGACAGCCAACCCAGGTGACCTCACTGGGAGCGTGCCAGGGGAATAAACGCTTCGTTTCCTTTTCCTCCTTTCCTCCACTGGTCTGCGGGCCTCACCAGCCAAAGCCAACTGGAGACCAGCCAGCACAGGACTCCATGGATGCCGTTCCCCAGGTCAGCCTCTGGGACTCAAAGCAGAGCAAAGAGCGGGGGCGTGGACTTGGGGAGCAAAGAGCAGCGTCTAGGGGTGCAGCACGCTACCAGAGAGTGAGCCCTGCCTCTGTCGCTCCTCACTGTGTGGCCTTGGCCAAGTCACTGAACCTCTCTGACCCTCACAGAGAGGTTGGGCTTGAATACTTAGGGGTCATCAGTGGAAAGGTTGGCACCTTGGTGTGGCCAACATTTCCTAGAGAATGTGTAGCAGGGGCAGAGGGACCAGGGGACCTGGGGGAGGTTGAGGAAGGACCCCAGGGAAGGAGGCTAGGAAGGAGCCACCGAGAGTGGGCAGTGTCCTCCTCCGGGCTCCTCGGCACTTATCCTTCAACCTCTCTCCCTGGATTTTGTCGTCACTGTTTCCACGTGGCTCCCATCAAAGTGTGAGCACCTTTGTCCCCACCCCCAGCCCACCTAGGCTGACACAGGCTCAGTCCTCGTGGGCTGAGTGACTGAATCAACAACACTGAAGAGCCTGCTTCTGAGAACGGGGGGACTGGTCAGCGGGCTCCAGCAGAGGGGAGAAGACAGCCAGGGGATGGAGGCATGCTCTCAGGCCGAGGAATGACCCCAAGACCTTGCACCCACTCGACGGACACCTACTAGGGATTATGAAAAGGAAGTCAAAATGGAGTTGGTTTTGCTAAGAGAGCTCTGTAAAGTGAAGCCGGGCGGCCACTGAAGAAGTGTGACTTAAGCACGTCCCAGCCTGGGTGGAGTCTGACCCTTTGACCACTCAGTGTCCTGACAGAGACATCCAGAATCTCTGCCAGAAACTCAAGATGCTTATCAGACCCTTACCCTAAAACAACCTGATGGCCTATCCCTGAAGGACAAATATTTCCTTTCTTATGTCAGAAGGCAGCCTCATGGCTTTTACCTTTATAAGCCCCTGATTGCTTCTTTTCCCTGGAACACCTTTTCAGTTTTACCCAAATCTGTGTCTCCCAAACTGCGATTCTTAAGACCCCAAATAAAGTTCATTGTTCTTCACAGCAATATTGGTTATTGTGCGACAGATTACTACGTGACAGGCATTGCACTCGAGACCAGAGGTTCAGTCTCTGTGCTTGGAGAGACAGCCACCAGGATAAGCATGACAGTTCCCCACAACAGAGCCGCCCACGTGGCCTCACTGAGCACAGACAGTTGTTAGTGGGATAGGGTGGGGGGACAGGGGGCGGGGATTAGGCAGGTCGGGAGGTGGGAGAAGTTGAAAAGCATCCTGGGAGTGAGCAGAGCCTGATTTTGGAGGGAGGCGGGAAGGTGCAGGGAATGTGCAGAAATGAACTCAGTTTAGTGTTTAGTTTAATTTTTTTTTTTAATTTAGTTAAAAATTTAGTGCACGAAGAAGTGAGAGACCAGATTGGATGGGTAAGCAGGCAGGAGACCATGAAACACCTGAGTGCCCAAACCTGGACTTTTAATCAAGTTCAAGGCAATGGGGACCCCTGAAGGGTTTTGAGCAGGAGGAGAGCAGAGTCTGGCGTGCTCTGGAGTGGACTGCTGCAGAGCGGACGTTTAGTAAGCAGCACCCAGATGGTCCTTATAATAATAATAACGGTGAAAAGCTTCGAGTGCAGCTTTTGTATTTGCAAATGCCAGCAAGGTCCCAGCCCACCCAGCTGGGAAGCAAAGCCCAGGTCCCTGGTGAGGGCAAAAACATGAAAAAGAAAAAACAAAACAGTTCATGTTCTCACACTAAGAACCCATCCACCTGGAAAAGTTAATATAAGCGCAGGACCCAACACAGCCCTCCTGCCCACTCTGTGCTCTGCTATTACAAACCCAAAAGGCTGTGGTCTGTGAGTTGCCATGAGGAAGGACATGGTTGTTTCCCAGTCCCTGGAAAAGAGTGAGCTCCACAATCCCTCACACAGGATGAGCCATGGAAACACGTAGAAAATAAAAATTCAGCATGGTCTGAACACAGCGATGATGGAGCGGCAGAGCAGACTGTTGCAGGAGCTGCCTGCCTGCGAGGCTGGTCAGGACACAGAGGCAGGGGCTCACTGACAGGAAGCAGGTATTATTTCCAGCCGGTGCTGACTGAACAAGGTGATAAATGGAAGCTGCTATATATTGGGTCATAAATCTGAGCTGGCCAATTTCCCACTGAAATAAGTCAGCTGCATCCTCCTGGAGAGGCCCAGCAGGTCCCTGGCCCAGTTCAGAGACTGCATTACCTTCTTCTTCTCATTAAGGTATAATCCTTCAATTTCTGAAGCTGCAGAGAGTATGTGGGTGATTGTTTTAATATTATTCTTCAACCCATATTCTTCTATGCATTTGAAATATTTCATTAAAATAAATAAAAGCAGTTAAATTAAAAACAAATCTCTGGGTAGCAGATCAGGGACCCTCTTCAGCCGAGGGACATTTGCTACTTCCCCTTTTTTTTTTTCTCACCTAAGATTTAGCGACTGAACATAACTTTTCTTGAGAAAATGTTGAGATCAGCAGGGTATGGAGCAGCACAGTTGAATCCTTTAAAGGGAGGGGGTCTTAGGAAGCACAGCTGGCCAGTGGTCACTACATGCCCCGAGGGCATGGGCCAGCGGCGAGGTACCAGGGACAGAGCTGTGCCCCTTGCCTGCCCTCAGGAAGAAGGAAACCCCAGCCCTGCTTCAAGCTGCCCTGCCTAGAGATGGGAAAATTCCTAGGGCTGGATTAGGAACAGGCAGGAACAGAGGTTGCTTGTGGCAACATAAGAAGAGTCATATTGAGTCTTAAATCAGAAAATGGTAGGAGCAGAAAAATACCCATGGCTCCCCTTGACCCACTTCCTCCATCTACTTCTACCCTTCCCAGCTACCTCCTGCCCTCATTCTTTTTTAATTGAAACATAGTTGATTTACAGTGTTGTATTATTTTCTGATGTACAACAAAATGTATATATATATTCTTTTTCATATTCTTTTCCATTATGGTTTACTACAGGATATTGAATATAGTTTCCTGCTCTATGCAGTAGGACTTTGTTGTTTATTTTACATGGAGTAGTTTGTATCTGTTAGTCCCAAACTCCTAATTTATCCCTCCCCCCTCTTTCCTCTTTGGTAACATAAATTTGTTTTCTATGTGCATCTGTTTCTGTTTCGTAAATAGGTTCAATTTGTATTATATTTTAGATTCCACATATAAATGATATCATGTGATATTTGTCTTTCTTTCTCTGACTTACTTTACTTTGTATAATAATCTCTAGGTCCATCCATGTTGTCTCAAATGACACTATTTCATTCTTTTTTATGGCTGAATAATATTCCACTGTTTATATATCTCACATCTTCTTGATCCATCCATCTGTTGATAGACATTTAGGTTGCTTCCAAGTCCTAGCTGTTATAAATAGTGCTTTATGAACACTGGGGTGCATGTCATCTTTTCAAATTAGAGTTTTCTCCGAATACATGCCCAGGAGTGGGATTGCTGGATGATATGAACTCTTTAGTTTTTTAAGGAACCTCCATACTCTGTCCTCATCCTTATTGGGAAAAACAAACAAAGAAGTCCTGAGGGCTTTCTAAGTATTCTATCCAATGAGAACCTAACATACATTTCCTGCTTATGATTATAAACTAAATCAGGAAAGTCAAAGGATTTAATTCCATAGGCCAATGATGATTGATTATAATGGCTGCCTAGAGAAATGTGTTGAGACTGGGTCTGAAGCCATTTCTGTGGGAGAGAGTGCCAGTGTTGATTGGTGATGTCTGCCATGAGTACAGGATGAGAAACTGTTGGCACACATGCCATGTATTTTCTAATCATGGGATTCTATTCAGAAATAATCCATGTATACTGGATTTATACTGGAAAATATCAATGAGAAAGCAACCAAAGGCTCAGGATCGTGGGAGTTTCAACTCCCAGTAAGAGGCCCCAGTTGTGTTTTTATCTCCGATCACAGAAGCGGATTCTAGCAATGCATTTAGCTTCCTGGTTCAGGTCAACAAGTTAGAATCATAGTTCTTCCTTTGAGAGCTATAGATTGTTGGTGCTGGGAATGGGGTTATGACTCATCAGTGTTTTCCCCATTTCTAGTGGTTCATAAAATAAACTGTTTTTAAGAAGCAAAAACAAACAAGCAAACAAACAGAAAGAACTTTTGGCAGAGAGGGCAGGGCTGAGGCTTGGAAGGGCTGCCCAGGAACCTTGACTCCTGGACTGCCAGCCCTTTCCAGGGAGGTCACCCACCTGGGTGGGCATCCTGGGCAGAGGCTATGTGACACATACACAGGGGCCAAGATGAGTCCTGTAGGCTCAGAGGATTTACCACAAAATGAAATACTCTTCATTTTCCCTCAGTTAGTGGTTCACTTCAGCTTGAGCTGAAAATAAGACCTAGCACATTCAGGTCTCAAGGTCAGCAGTTCCTACCATGTCCATGCAACATCTCTTTGAGAATTGTTTCCCAGAGGCCAACAACTACTTCCCTTCGGGAAACAGGGACTAGAGCGGATGCAAGGGGTCAGCCATCCTAACAGGGCTGGGCATCATTCTCTGCTCTTCTTCCTCTGGTTCCAAATCCACTCCGGCGGGTAGCACACAGCCTAGGAGCATCCTTGTGGGGAAAGCTCTCTCTGACTCTCTCTCTCTGTCTCATAGTATTTGAAAAAGATAACAGGCCCATCCTGAATAGACTTTGATAGATTTACAGACAAAAAGAGTATGTGTCACTTGCAAAGCAAGCCCCTCAGTACAAACCAGCTCAGTCTGCTGGAAAGGGCTCTGTTCCTCTGGGGTGCAGTTCAGAGAGGAGGCATGTGACAGGACACAGAAGCAAACAAAGTTGGCAGAACATGTCTTGGATGAGTTAATGAGCTCAGGATTGAAGATTATTGATGTAGGGAAATGTTAACATTATATGGCTAAGTGGGAAAAGCTGGAAACAAAAAAGAATATACAATGTAATTCCATTATGTGTGTGTGTGTGTGTGTGTGTGTGTGTGTGTGTGTGTGTGTGTGTGAATGCATGGACACACACAAAGAACAAGATAGAAAAGAAAGGAACTAAAATGTTCACATTTTATCTTGGCAAGGAGGAATTGCTAATGACCTTGGGTTTGGTTTATTTGTCTTGGTGGTTCTTCTGTCTTCATGCATTTCTACATTTTCTGTTTTCTACTTGAGCACACGTTCTTTTTGCAATAGAAAATGAAGTAAATGTTACTTTACAATAATTATAAAAGGATGGGGAAGGGAAAAATAAAAAGGAACATAAGTATCGCAATTATTGAGAACTAATAATAATCCTCATTCTGTCCCTTTTTAGCTGGTGTCCTTGAACAAGTTATCTTCCCCGGGCCAGTTTCCTCTCCCTAAATCACCTACACAGTACATGCTTACACAGAGAAGGCAGACCTACTGTTTTTATGGTGGTTGCTTATTGTTCTCAGAGCAAGAGTGCTTAGCAGCCAGCAAAAGATGGTTGTGGTGCTAGGGAGAGATATTTGGTTTCCCCTGCTGAGACCAGGGGTCTAGTGTAGACTTAAGGAAACCTGGTGGATGCCAGGAAATGGTACAGATGGGAGGTGCCCACGCTCACCATTCAAACCCCCTCCAGCACCTCCAACCCAAGCCCAGGGAGTGCCAGCTGCCAGAGACCTTTGGGACCCCAGTCAGAAAGATTCCCATGGCCCCATCCGTGGCCATGACGAATGTGAGCTGACACTCAAGAGTCTGGGACCCAGTTTCCAAACATTTGCTAGCAGACATTTGCTTCCTGAAACACTGTGTAGGTGTTTACTGGGGGAGGGGGGGCAAAGCCGGGCTGAGAGGAGGGATAGATGGATTCACCTGCAAGGTGATGAGGGCCCCAGCCAGGAAAAGTGGCTGGCCCCCGTGGCAGAGGTACGAGGGACACGGGAGATGCCAGGATGGGCCTGAGCATAGCTCCAAAGGCTTTGGGGACGTTGTACACAATGGGAAAGCCCATCCACAGTGGCCCAGCAGCTCCTGCCAAAAGGAGAAGTCCCCACTTCATTCTGCCGTGCAAATCTGGCTCCAAAACACTCGAGTTAATTTCAGCAAGAGCTCCCCAGAGTTCCCAACTGGGCACATAATTTCACCTTTTTAATAGTTCACCGGGAGTCTTCTGTCCTAAGAAAAACAAGAAGAGGAACAGCAAGCATCTGTCAAGAAATTAATTGAAAACAGCAACAAGAGTCTCATGTATATATAATGACTAATTTCTCCTTTCTCAAAGGCAGCCTCGCAGGTCGGGTACTTTCCCTCCGAGGCCTGCTGACCCAGAACCCTGCAGCTGCCAGGAGGAGGCGATCCTGCCTCCAGCAAACTGTAGCTGTTCCCTCTCTAGCAAAGCTACACCTAGCACATCTTTGTACACCTCCCAACCCAGAAGCCAGAGCCACAGACATCACATAACATCAAGGATGGCTCTTCTAAGAAGAGAGGAAAAGATGCCTCTGTGTATTATGTGCACCTGACAAAGGCTCCTGTGTTTGTTCATTATATGTTTCATGTATGTGTTTGCATCCAGTAACTCCTTTCTTGTGCGAATGATGACCAAACTAGGAACCCAGGATTTTAGAGCTGGGAGAAAACCCTGAGATTAGACAGCACCCCCAGTGCCCTGCACAGCACCCAGGACTCGGGGGCAATGCCCTCATTTGATGGGTGAGACTACAGTCATGGTCACAAGACACAGTGAAATGCAGGTGTGCTGCTTCCAAGTGGCTCTATTTCACAGGTCCTTCTTCAGTTCCATTCAACAAACCAGAGCACACAGTGAGGAGGCAAAGTTAAATAAGACAGAGCCCCTGCCCTCAAGGGGCTGGTGGGAAAAGCAAGGATGTAAATGACTGTGATGTTAAAAAATAATAGTAATCATTCAAAACCTGGAAATAAGGCCACAGGAGGACAGTAAGTCCTTCCAACGTCATTTGGTCATTGTTTCACAAGCCCACCCAAGGATTATTTAATTACCTAGGGGAATGTATCTTTGTTTAATGGCTATTTACCATTAATTACTGGCTCAGACTCTGCAAAGTTACATGTTAGCTTGCAGATCATGTCCAGTAAAGATATAATGTCTATCCAATAGAAAGCATAACATCAAAGATTGATTTTTTTAACTGCCCTGTAGGACATTAACCAGTTATGTTTTGTTTTTTCATTGCGGTAAAATACACATCAAATTTTACCATTGTAACCATTTTTAAGTGTACAGTTCAGTGTCATTAACTGTATTCACATTGTTGTGCAACCATCACCATCATCCATCTCCAGACCTCTTTTCATCCTGCAACATTGACACTCTGTACCCATTAAACAATAACTTCCCATTCTCCCCTCCCACCAGCACTGGGCAACTGCAGTCTACTTTCTGTCTCTATCACTTTGACTACTCTGCATATCTCATATTAGTGGAATCCTGCAGTATTTGTCCATGAGACTGGTTTATGTCGCTTAGCATAATGTCCTTAAGTTTCATTCATATTGTAGCATGTGTCAGAGTTTCTTTCCTTTTTTAAGGCTGAATAATATTTCATTGTACATATACACCACATTTCGCTTATCCATGCATCTGTCCATGGACACTTGGGTTGCTTCCACCTCTTGGCTGTTGTGAATAATACTGCTATAAACTTGGGTTTACAAACATTTCTTGAGACTCTGCTTTCAGTTCTTGTGCATATATATCCAGAAGTGGAATTATGGATCATATAATAGCTCTATGTCTAATTTTTTGTGGAACTACCATACAGTTTTCCACAGTAGCTGTCCCGTTTTACATTCCCACCAACAGTGTACAAGGGTTCCAATGTCTCCAGATCCTTCCCAACACTTGCTACTATTTTTTTTTTATTCTAATGGGTATAAGGTTTTGATTTGCATTTCCCTAATGATTAGTGATGTGAAGCATCTTTTCATATGCTTATTGGCCATTTGTATATCTTCTTTGGAGAAATGTCAATTCAAGTCCTAAGCCCATTTTTAAAATCAGGTTGTTTGGTTTTTTTGTTGTTGAGTTGTAGGAGTTCTTTTATATATTCTGGATATTAACCCCTTACCTGATACATGATTTGCAGATGTTTTCTCCCATTTCAAGGACTGTCTTTTCACTTTGTTGATAGTGTGCTTCCATGCACAAAAGTTTTCAATTTTGATATAGTCCATCTATTGTTTTCTTTTGTTTCCTGTGCTTTTGGTGTCACATTCAAGAAATTATTGCCAAATCCAATGTCATGAAGATTTTCCCTTATGTTTTCTTCTAAGACTTTTATAGCTTTAGCTTTTCCATTTGGGTCTTTGATCCACTTTGATTAACTTTTGTATATGGTTCAAGGTAAGAATTCAACTTCATTCTTTTGCACACAGATGTTCAGTTTTCCTTGCACCAGTTGTTAAAAAATGACTGTCTTTTCCCCGTTAAATGCTTTTGGCACACTTGCCAAAAATCATTTGACTGTATATGTGAGAGAAACCACTTTTGTTTTTAACCTAGAAATTTTACTCAATCATTTCCTTTCAAGTGCTTATAAATACCCAGTTCCTCAAAATGCTCTTTGAACCAGCTTTGCAATCTTATTGGTTCCCTCATTCATGAATTACTAAATCTTTGACACCTGCCCATTCCATATTTTATGAGAGCCATGTTGTTAAATGTTTGAACGATATGCTTTGACAGTAACACACAAAGTGCTGTGAGTGTCAGGGTGAAGATCATTTCCAGTTGAGGGATTCAAAAGCCTGCTCATTTCTGAGATCAGCCTTATGATTAATGGGTAGACTTTTGGTAGGTAGACATGGTGGTTTGGGGCGAACACTAAAGACCCCAGAAACAAGTGTTTTCCTTCCTGTTTTCTTCCTTTCTTGTATGTCTTAGACAGCAAAGTCTATTGACCAACACAGATGTGATACTTTTCATGAGAAAGACTTGGGAAAAAAAAAAAAAGCTTCTTGCCTCTTTCATATGTCATTTCTCTTCATGACAGGTCCCTGCTACAGCTCCAGGTCAGTGCCTTCCTCCTAAGCCTCCCTACATCACACACCCTTCCCCTACCTGATGAGAGATTTGAAAGGGCCTGGGCCTTTCAACCCACACTTCAGATTCATCTCCAATTCTGCCTCAGCTAGGGAACCGCATTTCCTGACTGTCTCCATCCCACCACATGGGGCACCCATGAAATATCTTCCTGACAGACTCTAAATGTTACCAGCATCAATTACAGGGATAAACTCCAAAAACAAGCCCAGGACAGAGCAGCCATCTCTGTCAGATCCAAAGTGGTATTAATTAGAAAACTGAACTTCTGGCCACAGAGGATGAAAACTGCCACCCTCAAGTGAACTCGACCTTGGCAGCGAGTCCCCAGCCACGGCTGGCGGCAAAGCCCCTCTCTTTGGGGATCTTTACTCTGCAGGGTGCTTCCGCCCCTGGTCGAATTTAACGCTGAGACTTGAGATCACACCGTTGTGGTCCCCAGGCCTTTCCCACCGGAGCTTCCTAGACCATGGCCGTGATGTTTCCTCAGGCGCTCAGTGGCCACAGCAGCCTGCATGGTGGCTGGACATTGGATGTGCCAGCTTCCGACTTGCTGAGAGACTGTCGCTGACTTCCGCTCTCCTCCATGGGAATCCACGCACAGCGGTAACCCGGAGGAGCCTCAGCAGAGCCTGCACCCTGCGTGCTCCTGAGACCCACGGCCTTGGGCTTGCCCACTCCTCTGCCCCTCCCGGAGCCTCAGCTGTCCAGACGCCCTGACTGAGGCCTCCAGGCATCCCAGCCCGTCAGCCTTAGTTCAGCCTCTACAACTAGTAAAGACACCTTCCCTGTGGGATCATCAGCAGTCGCCAAGGGGCTGACCGAAGAAGGACTGAGTAGAGTGAAGAGAAGCCTCAGTGATCTCAAAGCCGGGCTGCTGGGCTACTTTCTTGGCTGGGTAACCATCGTGTTCTGTGGGTGGTTGAGGACAGGCTCGGGGTCAGCCAGTCTGTTCCTGATTTCACCCTTCACTAGCTCAGCAACCTTGGGCAACTCACTCCACCTCTCTGAGCCTCAGTTTCCACATCTGTAAAATGGTACTCATAATCACACCTCATAAAGCTGCTCGACAGTACATATAAAACCCTTAGTACAGCACCTGGCAATAATCAATCCCCAACAAATTTTAACTGTTTCTTGGGGGTCAGGGGTGGGTTTTGTCCTGTTTGTGTGGTTGTGTGTACTCAAAGAACAGAAGGTCTTAGGGGAAGGACAAGTGGAACAAAGGCCAGAGATTCTGCCACTTGCTTATCTAGACTTTCTCTTTGCTGATCAATATTTCTACCAACTCATAAAGGAGGCTGTCCTACTTTCATATTTGCTTGTTCAGAGAGTGATAAACTGTTATCTCCTGAAAGTAATCCAGCCTGCTTTTAGATGGGCCCTTCTCCACCTTGACAGATGGGATTACACTCACCTCCCTTCCCCTTTGGCAATTGGAAAGATCAATGAGACATTAGTCTCCTTGCCTCTGACTTTCTCCTGGGGGAAATACTGATGGCCCAGAATTAATGTGGCAATTGATTTACTTCTGGTGTCTAAAGGCACAAGACAAGTCCTCCCACTGCTGGGAGGGGAGATGGGGAGACAGCAGCCTCTGGCCACTTTATGGGGCTGGCTCAAAGGCCTGTGTTGTCTAGACTGGTTGAGGAGACAGTTGCAGAGGGACTGATTCACCTGAGATCTACATCCTGGAGATTGGCTGGCCTAGCCTTGGAGTCCCAAAGCCATGGACACTCAAGTTCTACAACCTTGACAAGCTACAGACCTCCCCAGATCTCATTACTTCATCCCTTATGGGATGCTGTGAGATTAACAAAAAATAATGTGTGTGAATAGATGTGCTTTGTAAATATTACTTTTTCACCTGTAAGTACAAGAGTAAATGCAACGTTCTTGAGTGAGAAACCAACCAAGTTTACAGATGTTAAAACTGAGCCCTAGAGAGATGAAATCCGTATTAGTCAGGTAAGTTAGGGAGACTGTCCACCGCCTTCACTGCTGTTGACACTGATTGCTCCCCAGTTTCTACTGGTTCCTTGAGAGCTGGAATAATGGACAGAGGAAGGGTTGGAGAGGATCACTTTCCCATGAGATTTCCAAAGGGGATTCCCCCTCCAACAGAACAGACATTTGTTGGACATCTTCTGTGTCCCGTATGCTTTCCTAGAGACCGTGGAGGGTGGAGGGCAAAGACAGTGCACTCAGGTTCCGAAAAGCCCTTGACCCTGAGGGTTTGGTGATTCTCTTTTCACCCTCCTGCCCTCTCTCTCTTCTCCCTCCCAAAAGCAGCTCTGCCTGCCCCACTGTTTTCTCCTTAGAATCTGGCCCCAGTCTCCACGCAGGTTGTTACTGGTAGTGATGATTGGTCTGAAAAGTTTCTCTTATCCAAAATAAAAGTTGGGTTTGTTTGTTTGTTTTTTTCATTATCTCTAGCTTATTTGCTATACAGAACACACATTCCTTGAGTAAGGAAGCTCTGCCTGATTTACTACTACTACCCACATAGAATTTGGCAAACTAGGAGTGAGAAATCAATTTTTCAAAATGAAACTATAGCTCTACAGTGAGGTCACAGCATGAAGCTGGCCGACATGCAAGACCCTGAGATGTATTTTATGACCCTTATCTCTAGAAGCACAAGGCAAAATGACCAACCTCTCATATTCCATGTATACTGGGCTCACACAGAAGAAAGGGCAGAAAGCTCTCTCCTCCCCTTGCCTTTTGGAATGTTGCCCAAGGAAGTTGCTCTCCAAGCTGTGGAAGGAGCTGTGCGTGCCTCACCCAAGAACTCCCCCTCATGCAAAACAAGAAGCCCCCTTTTAGGAGACACTTGAAATGCTCTCTTGCTGCCCAGCCCCATGTGAATGCCTTTGCTTTGGTCAGGGCACTTTCAGAACAGATCTTCAGCCTCCTTACCAACGAAAGCCAGGCATGTGATCCAGGCTGCAAGGCTTTAACTTACCTACACAAGACTTCAGTTCAGAGGCTCTTGGAAAATTCCACCTTGCTGGCAAGGGCAGCAGCAGAGGGGTCTGGCTTCAGGGGCATAGTGGGTATAGGATTAGTTCCTGCCACAGTAATGGCCTCGGTGCCACAAGCTGTCGTGGGCTGCCACAGGACCGTGGCAGGGGTGGCATGGTGGGGTCGGAGCCTTGTCACTGGAAGCTTAGACTGAGCTCTCCAGCCCTCACAACACCTGGGTAACCGTGAGCTACCCAGGGTCATTTTAAAATGTCTTTTCCTACTCGATAAGCCAGAGGCAGCTTCTGTTGCTTGCAACTAAGAGCCCCGAATGACAGTCTAGTTCAACTTTGCCTCAGCTATCATTTCCTGAGGTCCTGGCAACAATAGCAGCTCTCACCCGTTCGCTGTCTGCAGTGGCCCCAGAGACTGTGTTCAGGGCTTTACATGTATCGTCTCGTGGAGTTCCCTCTCCACCACTGTGAGGTAGATGCTATTCTCATCTTCAGGGAGAGCTGAAAAAATCTGAGATAGAGGACTTGTCCAAGGTCTTACAAGAGGGTAATTCAATGTTGTAACAATAGGTAAGCTTTCAGAGCTAAACTCGGATTCCAAGAAAGAGGGTGGCAGCCAACAAGAAAGCTTCTCACTCTGCTCTGAATGGCAGGATGCGCAGACCTAGGTGGGTCCTCTTGTCCTCACGACATTCTCTACTCTGAAGTAAGGACCCATAACACTTCACTAAGTTCGTAGATAGTGAAATAAAGACACAAAGATATTTCACTGCCCAAGAAAGATTCTTCTGGGACAGTGGCAGAGATTATTGACAAAGAAACACGTTGTTACCCCACAAGCATGTTTTCTGAAGCTCCCCAAGGGGTAAGGGAGTCCATGTCGGGTAGACCGTGTGGGGTAGCCAAAGAAGCTGAAAGCCTGCATTTAACTAAAGCCATCAGTGTGCAGGCCTGCACGGCAAATACATTTTAATACAGGTGATTTCTTTTCCATTCATTTTCAAGCGCTTATTTCATTTACACAATTCCAAGGCCAATAAATCTTGGCATTAAGGCTGATTTGATGTGTGATGCAGACAGTCTAATTAAGGACAGGGTATTTTATTAGCGCCTCTAAATTTCCTTTTCCCTAGTCTACAATTTTTTATACTGGGCTGATCTTTTTTTTATTCATAAGGGCTTCATTCCCATTTGTCATGGCTGCATTAACTGGGCATCTAATGAAGACTTGGATACGGAAGTCTGCATCTCATCTGTCCTCAGTAGCAAAATTAATAAAGCAGCAGGAAAATAGCTTCCTGATCTGAAACGTCCTCAGCCCACCCTGAGTCATCTAAAATATATTTTGCTTGTGTCTTCCAAAATTGGGGCTTAGCTATAAACTTTAGGAGACAGTGCTCAATTTCAACTTCCGTCCACTGACAGCCTGTATCCTACTCCCCTGCCCAACCCATTGCTTGGAGAGGTTTGGACTAGAGGGGCCAGAAGTCTATTTTCCCACTATTACCTCTACATGCATTTATTGAGGACCTTTTCCAGGCAAGGCTCAGGGATATGAAACCGGCTCTAGAAGGTCACAGTCAAATGGGTCATGCCACACTGTTGGCCAATGTAGGAAAAACACCTTAGGAAGCCAAGTATCAAAGTTGGAAATGAGTATATTGGTTTCCCAGGGCTGTCATAACAAAGTACCACAAACTGAATGGCTTCAACAACAGAAATTTATTACCTCACAGTTCTGGAGTCTAGATGTCCAAAATCGAGGTGTCAGCAGGGTTGGTTCCTTCTGACAGCTGTGAAGAAGGGATCTGTTCCAGGCCTCACTCTTTGGCTTGGAGATGGCGGTCTTCTCTCTCTGTCTCTTCACATTGTCTTCCCTCTGTGAATGTCTGGATCTAAATTTCTCCTTTTTATAAGGACATCAGTCATATTGGATTAGGGCCCACCGTAATGACCTCATTTTAACTTGATTACCTCTGTAGAGGAGGAGGAGGAGGAGGAAGACAAACGTGGTGACATTCTGGGGGCCAGGATTTCAACATATGAATTTTGGGGAGACACAATTCAACACATAGTCGTGAGTGTCTCTCAAACTGGTTTAACTAGGGAATTCCCTGGTTGTCCAGTGGTTAGGACTCTGTGCTTCCACTGCAGGGGGCACGGGTTCAATTCCTGGTCAGGGAACTTAGATCCCACATGTTTCATGGTGCAACCAAAAAAAATTTTTTTTTAATTTTTTTAATAAAATAAAATTGGTTTAACTAAAGCTCTAAGCCTGTAGCAGCACAATATAGTTAGAACATTGCATAGAGCGTTAAGAATTCCATGCTCAAGTTCTAAATTAGCTACCTCCCTCTCAGCGCCTCAGATTTCTTCTCTAGAGAATAAGAGAGCTGCACCGGGCCTGCAGGACACTCTCACACCCCCAGGGTCATGCTGCTGGTGAAGCGAGAGAAGTTGAGGCAGCACAGCGGGAGGTTAATGGTGGCACAGGCTCCAACGCTCACAAGCAGGCTGGTCCTGCACAAGGACTGATCTGAGCCTCAGGGATTTTTTTAGCTCTAAAGTGAGGACAGTGACAACAGCTACTTCAATAAGGTTCTGAGGACCAATAAGGCCTGTGAATTGCCTGGCACGTGGCTGTCACTCCATGTGTATGAACTGCTAAAGGTATTACTGCTCTTATTTCTGTTGGGAGTCAGGCTTTGGATGGAGGACTCGGCTCTCGGGTCGTGTCTATGATCGAAGGCAGGGGTCTGCGCCCCAGTGACCTATCCGGGAGCTCATGTGGAGTGAGAGGCTTTAGCTGGCAGGACTCCTGTGAACCTTGTGACATGCCTTTCCCCATCTCCACCGGATTTAAATCCCATCCCATTCTATTTAGCTTATTCACATTCATGTCATGTTAGGGCTAGGATTTCAGGTGATCTTTTTTTCTCACTGTTTTATCTATTTTATACACCCTAGAAAAGTGTAATAAAACATATGTGATTATCTCACTTGAATGCAGCCCTGCAACCTCGCTCCCACATGAACACTACATTGTCTGAGGTCTGTAGTAATCATCTGGCTTTTACCTTCATTGAACTGTTAGTTATCTGCTCATGTGTGTCCTCGCCTAGACTGTAAGCAACTTGAGGAAACAAATGGGTCTTATTACTGAGATTTAGCAAAGCTTATTGATTGACTCCCACAATACATCGGCCCCCTTACATAAAATATCTCATATCATCCTCCCCACAACCTGATGAGGCAGATAATGGAGCTCCCATGTCACAGATAAACCCCTGAGGCTCAGAGGTCATATGGGTAGGCAGTGGTCAAGCCAGGATACAATTCTATGTCTGCCTGACTCCAAGGCCACCAACTAGCCTTGTGCTGTCCTCAACAAGCTGAGGAAGCTTATGGGCCCCCATCTCTCACCTAGAATCCTCCAGCCTGAGTAGGGTTTTCCATGGCCTTGGTGCCCCCTGGTGGCATGTGAGGGCCCGTGCCCCAGCCCCGCTTCAGGCTCATTCCACTGTAGGCCTGCGACCCTTAGCACTTGAAAGAGTGACCAATGGGGCTGGCCCTGGTGCAGCAGAGCCCTCTGTACCCAGGCAAGGGTAGAGCCTCTACCAGAGTGTCCCTTTTTAAATGGACCCCCCCCACCACCAGGAGGATTCTGCTCCTGACAGGTCAAAGAAGAGGGCTTAGGGTCTCAGGCCAACAGCCATGAGATGACCTACAAGGTCTGGTTCACTCCACTCAGCTTCTCATCTCCTGCTTCCAAGTCAGGATGTGTGGGCATGGGCAATCTCTGCAGGACCCTCCTGGGATTTCCATTTTCCAAGAGCTTGTTTATGGAGGAGGGGAGGGAGAAGAGGATAAAGGTGGTTAAAGTTGAGGACTTATTGCTTCTTTATATAACAGAGACCTTTTCTCAAAAAGCCCGTCAAGATTCTTCAATAAATATAACTGGATTCCTATTGCGCTCCACAGAGCTTAGGATGCAGAAATGGAGAAAACACTCTTTCTGTCTTAAAAGACAGAAAGACACATTAAAAATTACATATAAAAACTATAAACATATAAAAAAGTATTTACAGACACATAAAAAATTACAGTGCAGGAATTTCCCTAGTGGCACAGTGGTTAAGAATCCGCCTGCCAATGCAGGGGACACGGGTTCAAGCCCTGGTCCGGGAAGATCCCACATGCTGCAGAGCAACTAAGCCCATGTGCCAAATAAGCCCATGCGCCACAACTACTGAGCCTGTGTTCTAGAGCCCGTGCTTCGCAACAAGAAAAGCCACTGCAATGATAAGCCCACGCACCCCAATGAAGAATAGCCCCTGCTAGCCACAACTAGAGAAAGCCCATGCACAGCAATGAAGACCCAACGCAGCCAATAAATTGATAAATAAATAAATTTATATAAAAAAATTACAGTGCAATGAGGCAAGTACTCTAATTTGGGTATCCTGGGACTTCTCCTTTTATCCCAGAAATAGTTATCAGCATTCAAAACTGAGAATAAAAAATCATCAAATACCCCACAAGCCAAAGAAAGTAGAACACAATTAGGGGTCAGACACCTCCTCTAACTAACCATCACGCCAGCCCCCAGCACTTCCCCGGCTTATATAAGCCACCGCTCCCTCTGCCTACCTGCGCAGGGACAAAACAGCAAGAGGACACAGAAAGAGGGGATGGTGTAGAATAGCCTGCCTTCCCACCTCCAGAGCGACAAGGATGTTTGAGCCAGCGGTCATCCTTTTCCTACTTGCTCATTTTCCCTTCAGAGGCCTTCCTTAACAGCGTAAAAAGTGACCACTGTGGTGCGCTCCAAGGGCAAAGAACAAGATAAACTCAAAGGGCCGATGTTGCCGGAACAGTAACAGGACTCCAGTCACTCTGTCACAATGCGACTATTGCCATGGCCCAGAGCCCTCCCAAGCAGCACACCCTGCCCCTTGCCCATCCCATGCAAGGAAAGATACTTGTCCTGTTCTTCTCCTGCTCAGCACACTGAAAGTATACACACTCTGCCCAGTCAGTAGAAGACTCGCAGTTTCCCTGATTATAAACAGACAAGCAACCCATGCTTATGGTTGACCCTCCCTGGCTACCAGGAAGTCAGCCCACTGCTCTGGCAGTATCCCTTCTCTTTAATAAATTCTACCTTTCTTACATTTCTTACATTGTGTTTGGAAATTCTTTTCCAACCCACGCTTGGACCACGACAATCACCAGCTTTTCTGAGAGTCCTATACAGTAACCATCAATCTGGCTTTGAGATACTCAGAGATGGCCTGGAGCTGCACTAGCTAATGGTAGCCACCCACCACACACGGTAATTGAGCACTTGAAATGTGGCTAGTCTGCATCGAAACACGCTGTCAGTGTAAAATATACACTGGATTTTGAAGACTTAGTCTGGGGTCAGGGGGATGCAAAAAATCTCTGTATTTTTTAAATTGATTACATGTTGAAATAATATTTTGGACATAGTATTTGGATAAATAAAAAATATTATTAGAATTCATTTCATCTGGTTTACTTTTTTTAGTGTAGCTACCCGACCATTTAAAATTACAGATGTGGCTCACATTATGTTTCTATTGGACGTCGCTGCCCTGAAGGTTAAAAAGCAGAGAGAGCCGAGATGCCCCAACCCAACAAAGGTTTACACCACGTGGGACCACAAGGGGGCGGTACAGCACTGCCGAGCTGCCTGGGGCAGGACTTCGGAGGCAAGCGGGCGGGCTCCTTACATTTTCTAATGCTATTCTCTAACGCTATTTTCTAAGGGTAGTTTTAAACTGCTTTTTCTAAAATTTAAACGGCCCATATTATGTGACCCCTAAGTTAATATAAATCATTTCTCTAAGGCAGGAGTCTAAACGTCCTGAATTACAACATTCAAGACTGGAATTTTAAGGCAGCTGCAGGTTTCTCCCCATCACAGCTAGGGAATGAAAAGGGACTCTGAATTCCAGTCGAGATGAGCCTTGAAGCTGGGCCCCAGAACAAAAAGTGGGCTGTAACTAAAAGCTGGAGGTGAGAGGGTTGGAGAAAAGGTAGATCCAAGAGTGATGTTAGGAGGACTTAAGCACAGGGGGTGGGCATTGGCTTATGTGGGATGGGTGAGCTCTGGACATGCTCCCATTTTCACCAAAAAGCTACCAAACTGTATATTGTTACCACCCTTCTGGGGGGCAGTCTGTAAGTGTATATTAAAAGTCTTAAAAATGTCAATATCTTTTGATCCGATAATTCTATTCTAGTAACTTATAAGAAAAATTTTAAACCACAAATATTTGGCTATAAAGATATTCATCCAGCATTTGTAAAAGGCCAAAAAAACACAAAATATCAAAAAAACGATAAGCAACCTAACTAACTGTGCGTTCGTTAAATCAATTAAAGAACAGCTATAATATGGACTATTTTGTAAGCATTACAAAGGATGTGTAAATGAATACTTACTGACATGGAAAGACATTTATGCTAAATTCTGTGAGAAAGGTCAGCTATAGAATTGTACGTCCAGTATGTGTGTCAATCTTGCTTAAAAAAGAAAAACAACAATAACATTAAAAGTATACATTTGCAAAGAATTGGCTGAAAGAATATTCTCTAAGAGATTAATAGTCCTCTCTAGACAGAGACTATGGGTGGGCTTTCTTTTTTATAAACTATTTATTTATTTAATTTATTTATTGGCTGCATTGGGTCTTCATTGCTGTGGGCAAGGGCTTTCTGCCTTGTAGTGTGCAGGGTCTACTCTTCATCTCGGAGCACAGGCTCTGGGCATGCAGGCTTCAGTAGTTGTGGCACACGAGCTTAGTAGTTGTGGTGCATGGGCTTAACTGCTCCCGGGCATGTGGGATCTTCCCGGACAAGTGTCCCCTGCATTGGCAGGCGGATTCTTAACCACTGTGGCCACCAGGGAAGTGCATGGGCTTTCTTTACTTATTTTTAAAATTGATTTTATAATTAAGTTATGTTAAGGTTATTTTTAAGTAGTCCTACCTGGTCTTTATCACAAGCGACACATTTTACCTAAACTTTACCGAGCCCTCGCCAAAGGGGAAGAAACAACGTTTTCGTTAAAAATCCGACACTTTCCCCATACCTATTAGCCTTGTTCCATCTCGTCCTCTAGTCCCTGTGTCCAATCTTTTCCCCTACAAACCTGGGGACGCTTCACCGGGGTCCTGTATCTATCTTGTCCGTCCCCGCCCTACCGCCTGGATGAGACCCCGCCGGACCAGCTGGGTTATTGTAAAACTCCAACCAGATCTGGCCTGACTTCTCGCAGTCGGTGGAATCGGAATCCAAAGGTCTGTATGGCGGAGACAAAGGGACAGGCCAGGAAGCTGGCTCCGAGGGACGACTGCAGACCTCTCTCCTAGGGGGAAATGCCGCGCCATCCCCTCGCCTGTCGCCGCGCGGGCAGCAGAACCCCCGCCCATCCTACGGCGGGCGCGTAATGACGTCATCCTGGACACAAAGAGGAGGCTTCGCCGCAAAGTTTGTCCCTTTAGAGGCGCCGTCCCTGCCCATGGCCCGCTTGCGTCACGTGACCGACCGAGGGGCCACCCGAGACTAGCGGCGAAGAAGGAGGTTACGCGCGGCGGGATGGAGGCGACCTTAGAGCAGCACTTGGAGGACACGTGAGTAGTATCCTCGTCAGCCTGTCCTGGGGTCGCGGCTGGGGAACTTGAACGGGACAGAGGGCGCGAGTTGCGAGCGCCGGCCGGGCGTCTTGGGGACGCCCTGTCCCGGGGCCTCCAGTGGGGATGCGAAGTGCTCCGGAATTAAATCCCGCCGGGGCTCCGCACACTCCCTCCGGATCAGGTCTCCGCTGGCCCGAGCCCAGACCCGCCTGTCTTGCTGAAATTGTCTGGACAGGGTCGTTCTTCAGGAGTTCTAGGAACCGGGTTCGTTTGGGGGAAACATAAACACACCCACCCGCGTATTTCCTTCGGGGTGTAACTAGTTACTTGGCGCTTAAGAAGATGAAAGGCATTTCTCAAATTTTTTCGAATGAGTAACATCTACGTAAAATCCAAAATTGGAAAAATATAAGAAGGAGTACAGGGAAACACCTCCCTCGCACCAGTGCCCGTCAGCTTCGCACTTCCCCTCCAGGAGGCAACCAGTGTTACTTAAGAGTTTTTCAACAGTTGTTTTGAGTGAGTCAGCATGCTAAAATATGTATTTTTAACGAAAGCAACAAAATCCCAACTGTTGCAATGTTTGTGGCCTTCCAGAGCTAAACAGTACCTGGCACAATCTTTTCTCTGATAAGAGAAATTGTTTTTAACTATTTAATTTAAATTAGTTAATTGTAATTTAATTTTTCTTGGGGTAGGGGTGGGCGATAGTGAAAAAAGATTAACACTGTATTAAAGTACTACAACGTCTGGTACATAGAAAGCCTATTTGTGTTATAGTTATTTAAATTCACTTTCCCACATCATTTGCTTCTTTCTTCCTGCGTTCCTGGAATTAGAATGAAGAATCCATCCATTGTTGGAGTCCTATGCACAGATTCACAAGGACTCAATCTGGGCTGTAAGTATCTCACATCAACCCTTTGGTGGTTTGCACAGCACTTGAGGTTGACTGGGAGCCTAGTGTGCTATTATTCTCTAGTTTTTACTTCCCGTTACCCTGCCACTTTCAGGGGGCTTCTGTGAGAGTGGAGATCATCTCCAAATAACAAAATTAGAAAACTGAAACTTTTCAGTTGGTATTTATAAAGGTAGAAATGGTCCTTGCAATTCTAGCACTACACAGTTATTTCTACCAAAATAGTACTTGCATCATTTTAAACTGGGTCTAGAAAGGACTTCAGATAATAACAGCAGTTACCATTTATTGAATGTATGCCATATGGTGGGAGTGCTAAGCTTTGTATACATTGTCTAATTTTCACAATAACCCTGCTAGATGGATGGTGTTACTTTTTAGTCCAACTTCACTTAACAGTAAGTGGAGTAGGCAGTAAAAATGGCAGCTACGGGGTTGGACACACCTAGGTTCAACCCCTTACTCTTCCATTGACTAGTAGTGTGAACTTGGACCAAAAAGAACTTTTCTGAGCCTCAGTTCTTTTACTGAGTTGTTGCTTAATAATTATTATTATGATGCCACTAAGCAACTAAGCCTGTGTGCCACAACTACTGAGCCCTCATGCCACAGCTACTGAAGCCCGAGAGCCTAGAGCCCGTGCTTCACACCGAGAAGCCCCCTGCAGTGAGAAGCCCAAGCAGTGCAACAAAGTCCCAATGCAGTCAATAAATAAAAATTATTTTTTTAATAATAATTATTATTATGGAATTGCATTTATTGAGCTCTATGTGCCAGGCACCATTCTATGTGCTTTACATACATTAAGTCATTTAATCCTCATGACAACCCTGTGAGGTAAAGAAATGGAAACACAGAGGTTGAGTAACTTGCCTAACATCACACAGCTAGTAAGTGGTTGAACTAGGCTTTGAGTCTGGCTCCAAAGTCTCTTAACCACAATACTATAAGATTATACATGTAAAACACTCAGCACAGAACCCAGACATAATGCTCAATAAATGCAAACAATTATAGATGAGAAAATAAACCCAGAAATGAAGACAATGGAAGCCTTCAGCTAAGGTTTGTCAGAACTAGTAAACCCAGAATGCCTTGCTCCTTACTGCTCTGTACTGCAGGACTTTTTAAAACTCTGAATTTTTGCTGGGAGGGTAACTGAAGGAATTAGTTATATAACTCAGGTTTTACACACAAATCAGTTAGTTGGAAGGAAAAAAGCAGATTTTTTTGAGGCGCTTGCCAGGCTCACAAATGGAAAGGCTGAAATTCAAGTGAGGAAATCTGAAACTAAATGTATTCCTTCAAGAAACCTTCAAGGTCCAAAAGACTGCACTGTGAGTCCAGTTAATGTTTTATATAACAACAGTAAATCCATCAACTCTGCCATATTGGCATGTCTGTTACTTGACTTAGTTTCAGGCAGATGGGCTTGTGTTGCCTTTGTATACAGAAAGATATTGTAAAGTACACTTAGTAATTACTTTTTGTACCTGACACCCAAGATTTGGTTATTATCTATAGGCTAAAACAAACATTAGTAAAAAGCCAATTCTGTTGCCCTTTGAAAACCAGCTTATTCTAGTAGAAATAATTACTCACAGAATATTTATATATGCTGTCAAGTTGATCATAGAGCTGAACTCCTGAGTTAAAGATCTTTATATCCTTTGAGGTTGAACTCAGTAAAAGGAAATCAGATTTCCCATGAGGAATTAATTAGTTTCAACAAGTCTCTTGCCCTTACTGACTGGTTTTTGTTAGTCTCACCTCTGAATTTCTTCTTGGTTTCAGTTTGCTTTCAGATTGACTTGATTTATAGCTTCCTTACATGCTTGAGAAGGTGTTTAAAGATGGTGACGGGAATGACTTGGAAAATTGAGTGTTATGGCCTTACTGACTTACAAGCTGTTGTTGGCTTTCTCACTGATGTAACCAGTTGAGTATCAGGGCAGAATCACTTTATGTCAGTACCTAACCTAAGAGACCATGAGCTGAACCTTCTTTTTGTGAATAATTCAGTTCAGTTCTACTATACCTCTATCCTTATTTTTGGACAGTCAGGTAACATGATATCATCTCTGTCTTCCAGGCCGGGGAACCCTATCAGATGAGCATGCTGGGGTTATATCTGTTCTAGCTCAGCAAGCAGCTAAGCTAACCTCAGACCCCACTGATATCCCTGTGGTTTGTCTAGAATCAGATAATGGGTGAGTAGATGGCAGCAGATCCCTTCCTTTCCTTTTCATTAAGAAAAATCCTTGGGAAACTTGACTGGGGCTTGCCCTGTGTTTATCAGTGATTCCTCATTCAAAGTATTTGGAGGGAGGTTCCACCTTTTGGACCACAGGAGCAGATGGATTGATCTCTGAAGCTAATGTGCTTTCAGACCACAGTGACATTTAAATGAAGAATAAGAGTTGTCATGAACTATCAATAAAAGAAAGCAATAAATAACACAGAGGAAGACTAAACAAAGAACAGAAACAATGTCTGTAGTCATAAAAATACTAAAGACATTCCAAGTGAGGGTCCTCCGAAGAACAGTAAGTGAGAAAAGCAGAATACAAGACGATGCACATTATGATCACAGTTGTGTAAAATGAGAAAAAATGTATATATAGCATACATGCAGATTAAAAATGGAAAATATTAATAGTGGTTGTCTTTGAGTGATAGGATTATAGGATTAATTTCGTTTTTATATTTTATACTTTTCTGTATTTCCCAAATGTTTTATTGTGTTTAGATATTGTTTTCATACACAGAAAAATAAGTATTATTTTTTTAGTTGTGTCCTAAACCAAACAGCATCTTTAATCTTATATGGACTCTCCCTTGTAACACTTGACTGAATATCTTCCACTTTGCCTTTCAGGAACATTATGATCCAGAAACATGATGGCATCACAGTGGCAGTGCACAAAATGGCCTCTTGACATCTCCTATCAGTTCTCCAGCAGCCTGTCATAGGGACTCAGCTGTACCTTATGTTAATTATCTTATAGAACTATTAGAGTTCCAGTAATTAGGCCATTCATGTCATGTGCATTGGGCACTTTTCTGTTAATTTTAGAGTAAGCTGCTTTTTGACACTCTGTGGATTGACTTATCAAAATACTAATTAAGGGAAGTCCCGTGCTCTGAAGCAGCAGGTTTAGGTCACTTTGTATATAGAATTTTGTTACGTTTAATAAAACTGGTTGCAGGAAAGCTTGGATCTTTTCTGAATTCTTTAAACTCTTATCAAATGTGTATTTTTTTCAATTATCAAATTGTAATTTTTCTTACAAAGGTAACTGCTCCAAACTGTTCTCTTTTGGAAGCTCCTGAAGTAATAGATTCTCACAGAAGCATCCATGGATATGTAAAACAAGCCAAGCATACTCCTACCCCATAATAAAAACATAATAGCAGATATCATAAGTACTTACTATATTCCAGGAACACATTTAATTCTCATTAACAACCCTATATGGGTTCTCAGTAGCAAAGAGGTGGAAACAACTCAAATGTCCACTGATGGGTGAATGGATAAACAAAATGTGGTAAATACATACCATGGAATAGTATTCAACCTTAAAAAAGGAAGGAAATTTTGACACATGCTACAACATGCAGCACTCTAGAGGACATTATAATAAGTGAAATAAGCCAGTCACAAAAAGACAAATGCTGTATGATTCCACCTAAATGAGGTACCAAGAGCAGTCAAATTCATAAAGATAAGAGAGTAGAATGGTGGTTGCTAGGGTAAGGGGAAAAAATGGGGCGTTACTGTTCAATGGGTACAGAGTTTCAGTTTTACAAGCTGAAAAGAGCTCTAGAGATGGATGGTGGTGATGGCAGCAGCAATAATATGAATGTATTTAATACTGCTGAATTGTATACTTAAAAGTGGTTAAGATTTAAGAAAAATGGTTAAAATAGTAAATTTTATGTTGTATGTATTTTACCATTATAAAACAGTTTTAATTTAAAAACATGAACTAATAAAAACACCACATGAACCAATAATTCAGCACAATTACCAGATGAAGATAAGTTAACAAAAGTGAAAAAGATTTTTCTATACCTCAAAATAAAATAGAAAATAAGAAAACATTTGCAATAGCAACAAAAACAATAATACATTTAGGAATTAACAAAGGATGAAAAAAACCTGTATGGAGAAAAAGTTTAAACTCTTAAGGATTAAAAAATGAGCAGAACTAAATAAATAGAAAATATTGAATATAATGTAACAAAAAGATACCAGATCTGCAAAGAATTTTTCCTGAATTCAATGCGGTGCTAAATAAAGATGGCAGTAGAAAAAAATTTTTTGTAGACTTGACTAACTTTTCTAACATTATAGGGAAGAATAAAGGTTTTATAAATAGTTGTCAAAAAAAAAATCTATACAGTAGGTACTCTTATTTGTCCCATTTTGCATTTGTGTAACTAAGGCTAAAGGATTAGCGGAGTCACCATTTGGAATTAAGATGCTAACTCGGAGCCTTACTTTCTACAGCCAGACCCCTGCAAAAATAGGTATGTTTGTCCAGAAGAAAATCCACCATTTGAAAGTACAGGACATTATCTTCTCTTCAGCCTTTATCATTCTCAACAGCAGAGTGGTGCACAAGCAGGTACAAAAGACTTCATTTTGTTGAATTTTAACACAGCTCCTGTTGCTCTCTAGCAATTTAATATTTGACAGTATAAAAAAAACTCCAGAATAATGTCATTTATTCAAAAATATCAAGTACCTACAAATATAAAGTGCTTGCTTAAGCACAGTGATCTATTATAATTTAATGAATGGTGGGACCCCTCCCCAAATCTTAACTCTTTTTCTGCACAAAGAGTGAGCACAGGGAAAGATTCAGCTAAAAATAAAACCTTGGCACTGCTGTACTATACTCTAAGTCCCTAAGTGCCAGAAAGTATTCATGGACTGTATTTGTCAGTGGAGTGAGGGTAACAGTAGAGACAGGAAAATCATACTGCATCCTTGCTGAATAACTTTAGGGCCAAGAGCTAGAAAGTCAGAGGCTGACAGAATTATTGATGTTTAGTTTAAGATCCTATAAGTTTTATTAAGTTGACTGGGTACAGATGTTAAAAGTTAACTAATATTCCAGGGCTTCCTAGGTGGCGCAGGGGTTGGGAGTCTGCCTGCCAATGCAGGGGACAACGGGTTCAAACCCTGCTCCAGGAGGATCCCACATGCCGTGCAGCAACTAAGCCCGTGTGCCACAACTATTGAGCCCATTTGCCGCAACTACTAAAGCCTGCGCGCCTGGAGCCCATGCTCTGCAACGGGAGAGGCCACCGTACTGAGGGGCCCACACACCACAACAAAGAGTAGCCTCCGCTCACCACAACTAGAGAAAGCCAGTGTGCAGCAATGAAGACCCAACTCAGCCAATAAATTAATTAATTTAAAAAAATTAACTAATATCCCAATAGTAGCTTAAGAGTTCTTTGCTCTTGATATTAAGCCCCACATGGTTAATAAGAACCATTTTTAGTGAACTAAGTACCAATAGTAGATCTGTTAATGTGCAGTTACTATATATACATAGTCCTCACAACAAACTTGCAAATAATATTAGTCATATTTTACAGATTTGGAAACTTGCAAATAATATTAGTCACATTTTACAGATGTGGAAACAGATTTTTACAGATTTCAGAGAGGGTAACTTGCCCAGAGTCTACAGGCTTAAAGGATGGCAAAGTTGAGATTCTCACCAAGTCTGCACTTCCCACTATAACTCAAAGCTTTCTGTATAAAAGATAACGTTTCAAGGGATTCATCTCTGACAGCATCTTTGCAGCTTTCCCCAGCCTCAATAAATGACTCTGTTCTGCCACATTTCAAATCTGACCCAGCCCTTAGCATCAGAGCTCTCTATCAATACAAAGGTAGCCTCATGTCATCCTGTGATCAGAATCATAGATAGCTCTGCTTTAAAAGAGCAACAAGTACCTACCAAAAACAAAACAAAGTCTCACAGATGTTTACTAAAAAATGCTTTCTAGATTATGTTAGTAACTACATATAACTCTCTGAAAAATATTCACCTTCCCTCTCTGGGGTTTTGTCTTGTGCTAAAGGTTTATTTGATCCTTACCAACAGCCCCACATAACTGTATAATCTTTTCCATTGTTACGCTTAGAGGCCATCTTCCCAAACCACTAAGCTGTGCTTCTGCTAGCACTTGAATCAAAAAGTATTATAGAGTAGGTTTTAAGAGCCTGAGAAGCCCCTTACTTTTTAAAAAGGAACATGCGTAAATATGTGCAGATTTTCCAGATAAAGCAAGAAAAACATACTCTGGTTTAAAACCTGGAATGTTGGTGTTGGGGAGATGAAAGGCAATTTCCTGCTGACTTTTTTTTTTTGTTTTTGATGTGGAGGGTGGAGCAGAGGAAGGAAATGGGATAAGAAAACTGAATTATCTCAGTAATTTTCTAGGAGATTCAGCCTTAACCATTTCCAAAATCCAATAGAAAAAAAATTTTCAATAAAATTAAAGTACACCTTATATTTATATACATATAATTAAAATAATTATAAAGTTATATTTATAAACTTATAAAATTAAATATAATACACCTTTCATGGGAGGTATTTGGAGTTAAGGTAATCAAGTATAGAAAAGCAATTAAAACAGGGCTTGGAACTCCAAAGTACTAACCAGAATCTTCAGTCATTACACAGGTCACACAAATAGGCAGCAGATTGCCATTTGTAGCCCAGGAAATGTATCTCCCAACTCTGGAGCCCCACACCCTGCCTTGAGCATAATATTAAAAAATAAACTGAGGCATATTAAACATGATAACAGTTTACCTGAGGGACTTCTTTGGTGGCACAGTGGTTAAGAATCCGCCTGCCAATGCAGGGGACATGGATTCGAGCCCTGGTCCAGGAAGATCACACATGCCGCAGAGCAACTAAGCCCGTGTGCCACAACTACTGAGCCTGCGCTCTAGAGCCCTCGAACCACAACTACTGAGTCCACGTGCCGCAACTTCTGAAGTGTGTATGCCTAGACCCTGTGCTCTGCAACAAGAGAAGTCACTACAATGAGAAGCCCAGGCACCGCAATGAAGAGTAGCCTCCGCTTGCCACAACTAGAGAAAGCACACGCACAGCAACGAAGACCTGACGCATCCAAAAATACAAATTTATTTAAAAAAAAAAAAAGCAAGTAGGGAAAAGGCAAAAGGAATAAAGTTTTCAAATAGGAGAGAAAGATCTTGATCCGTGATCTCAGGAGAGTTGTCCATCTCAAGATACTATCTGCTTCTGGGGAGGAGTCTCCATAAGCCAATTTTCATTTTAGGTCTCCAGTTGGTACACAGTTCCAAGAGTCTGAAGGAGCCCTTTTTGGGAGATATGGACCCAAGGTTTAAAGCCCTGAAGCTTGACTGCTGTCTTGGTATGGTCCCTTCTAAGGAGGTTCAAGGGTAGTCTTTGTTCTTAGTGATTTCAAATCAGAACAGTGGGAGAAAATTGGAACTCTTAGTTTGGAGAGTAGCCAGATATTTGAGAAAACTAGAACAATTCAGGATCCAGTTTGGTTTACAGGTATATAACAAAAGCTCAAACACAATGAATAGGACTAGAATCTGATAGCCACAAGATCGTATTATAGTTTTCTATTGAAACATAATTTTTTTCCAATCACCCCCATTTCTATCAAAGATAATCATAATGAGATTAATTTGTTTGCAAAATAAGTCTAGTCTCATTAAACTTGGCCTGATTATTTACAGAGATGCAGTAGGAGTAATTGACCATACAGGCTCCTTTTTAAATCTGTTTTGCTAGAACTTTTCATAAGAAATCTTAGATTGAACTTTTAAAGGCTTTCCAGATTAAAAAGCCAAGTCAAGGATTTGTCACTTCAGACTTCATCTGGAATACCTATAGAGTTAGGTGAATTCCTCTCTTCTCAAGGTCCCCAAGTAAGGAAGGTCACTTTCTGGCAGGCCCAAGAACCTCCCAAGATATCCTGAGGTTCTTGGGCCTGCCAGAAAGTGACCTTCCTTACTCACCTGGTAAGATTTCTGGGAACCCTGTAAACAAGATGCCAGGCCAGTTTTTCTTAGGAGCTTTATTGCCTCCATAAAGTCAACCTGAGTTCCTTAAAACTGGTCATATCTGATTTTATGCATGTTCTCAAATATGACATTACAGTCAAAGCCTTGGTGATAATAACCACTGCTTCCAATTGTGTCCTGTTATAAGGACATGTTCTTATTGGGCTTATGTAAATCATTATATTGCCATGAAAATAAGAATACACAACAAATTTCCAAGCTCTGGAGGGATCAGGTAGGGAGAAAAAGTGTTTCACTTTTGTTTACAAAAGTATACTTTACCAAATTGCCTTAAGTCATAAATAGCTTAAGAGAAAAAGGTTTCCTTAAATTTGGAAAAACAAAACATGAAGGAATCAGCAATGTTTCAAAGAAAAAGTTGTAAAAAAAAAACATTATAATTGTCTTCCTCAGTTCATTTGTTATTAATTCTTGTTCAGCTTGAATCCAGTTTTTTCATTAGCTCTGAAATTTCTTACCCAGTTCACTTTTATGATCTTAAACTTATCAGAAACCTGTATTCTAGATCTTTCCATGAATCTCTAGACAAAGAAGCACTTTTGTGAAAGCATCAGAGTAAAACAAAAACTCTCCACAAATGACAAAAAGACTTTTTAATAAAGTCCTTCCATACCTTTCCTTACCCCCTAAGTAGACACATTCTACTTTCCTTCCTACTTTTCACAGGCAGTTGTTTCCTTTCACCCTTATATTTTTAGTAGTTTTAAATGACATATAATGATTAGAATTCTTAATCCTTAGAATCCTTACTTTCTAGTGTCAACTATAAGTTGGAACTTGCCATCTGCCTGTAGAAGGACTAAATCATACTGTGCTGCTACTGCTGCTGACCTTCAAGGGAATTCAGGGTGGAGACCAGGAATGAGGCACTCTGTGCTTTGGAGGATGGGTGGAACAGGTCTTTAGATAGTTAGATGTTTTCAGGAGCTTATTTTATGAGCCCAACCCTTGCATCTCCTCATATCTAGAAAAACACTACGTGACTAGCAGAAACCCTTTACCAAAAAATGTGTTTGATTGCATGTACTCCTCCCTTACCAAGAATACATATATACTAATCTTCTCCCCTGTCCCTCTGGAACAGTTTCTCAGAGCTATCTGGGATGCTGTATTCCAGGTTGCAGTCCTCATTTTGCCCCAAATAAACTCAACTTGCAACTCTCATGTTGTCCTTTTTTTTTTTTAAGTCGACACTAGTGAAAACTAAGAAGTAAGCAATTGTGGACTGTCTGTTACACTAGCATTCTGTGGACTGGCACATTTATAAATACATTTCATAATTTCCAGAAGTATATTCTTCCTCATAGTAAATTTTTCAATGTGGCATAAAATGCATTTACCAATAAACACAAATATCTTTAGTTCTTCTGTAATAAGAAGCCAAAGTAGATAAAAAGCCAAAAGTAGATAAATTTGTGTTCAATAATTAGTTTCAGTATTTTATCTTATTTAGAAATGATCTAGATAGTGAATATCTATAATTTAACTTACTATAACTTTCACCTAGTTTCCAAATCGCCCCCACACACACTTTTGTTTTTGTCCTTTTAATAAGAATCACCTCCCTGACATCTGCATTTCAAAGAAATGGCTCTAGAACACTTGAGATGTAGAAAATTTACATCTCAAAGCTCAAAGGCACAGAAAAAGGATGTAAGTTCCATCAATGAGGACTCTTATTCCCTCAATCCAGATGTTTTATATCTGCAAGCCTTTTGAGCTGAATAGGGGAGGTTTCCAGATTGGTAAAAAGGATAGGCGGACTTTTCATTGTTACTAGAGCTGCATTTCTATTCTTGTCAAAACTTGATTTGTAAGACAAGTAATTGTTCTTAATTCCTCAAAGAACTGGGTTGCAAGTTGAATGATATCAAGAGGCCCAATGAACCCACCCATCCAACTATATTATTTTCAATTTGCTTCTTTCTGTCAGGGAGATTGCCAACTAAGATGAAAATTAAAAGATTCCTATGTTTCAGATTTAGAGCTGTGCACCTTTTGAATGTTTTAGTAAATTCTAAAACAGTGGCTTCAGAATGTTTTTCTTTCCCTCTGGGTACATAATTTCATTTCAGCTTAGTGGAGAAGGCCTTTTAAAAAAAGCTCCTATCAGGCTCTGAATATCAGCTTCCAAAGTAACCAACTTTTTTTTTTCGTTTGTATTTTGGCCGAGCTACACAGCATGCAGGATGGCATGTGGGATGGTTCCCTGACCAGGGATGGAACCGGCCTCCACAGTGAAAGCACCAAGTCCTAACCGCTAGGAACTCCCCCAAGCCGCCAACTGCTAACCACAGAGCTCACTAAAAAAATCCTTTGAAATATCTTATGAACACATTTTAGGTGGAACAAACAGTAACTCTTTCTGGCAATACTGAACAAACTTTTCTTTTACTTTTAAATCAAAGGTATCCCTATCAAATGACTCAAAACCAAAACCATGATTTAACCATGGATGCAAGGGGCATCCCCAGAGAAGGTGCAAAAGATATTATTCCCCCAGCCCCAAGATCCAGAGCCACTCCCAAAGATAACCAAAGAAAGAAAGACTTAGACAATTCCCCTGGTAGCAGGCAACCCACATTTCTGTCCGGCCATATTTTGGGGGTTCCCAATGTGACAACTGAGCCACCTGCACACATAAGAACAGTCAACCTGCATGCCCTGATGGGCAGAAAGCAAAGTCAAGTTCTCAGGATATAAAATAAGATAAATGGGAAAGCTCTAGCAGTCCCTGGGAGGAAAAAGATTGATAACCAATGGGGACATAAAAATTCACAAGCCATCATTCAAAGACCTAATGCTTACAAATGTTGTTCTCCTGCCAATCTGAATCTAGAATGGAAGGAAGAGTGTGAAGTTGTACCTTCCTCTCTCAACCAGGCACCACAGGTGGAGGTCCTGGAGAACTGACTTTGGTAAGAATTCTCACCCTTTGTGGGATTCTGCCAGTTTCCCCAGGATCCCATCAGTAGGCTCCAAAGCATGTGGGGTGTCCCAGCAGGTCTCATCCCAGTCATCAGAAACTGTAAAGGAGGAAAAATAATTTTCCCTCTACCCTTTGTAGTAAGCACTCAGCTGAGATCCCTTTTTCTCTAGGGCACCTCATAAACGGATAAACTGTGGCCACTGTTATACAAGATTATCTTTGGTAAGGTTAGCCTACTTGTTCACCCTTAAAACAAAATTTTACTCCCCTGAGGTATCATACAGGACCAGCCCAGTTTAAGTCTGGCCCAGTCTGACCGCGGACCCAGGCAGACTCTAGCCGGTTTCTGGACCCAGTCTGGAAAAATGAATGCTCAAACAAAGCCTGACAGTTCATAAGGCAAAAGCTGCAGAGCTGGGGTGGGAGAGGGACTCACCCACAATTCCAGAGGCAGCTAGGAAGCAGCGAGCCAATGGGCTGCGCGGGTACCTACCTCTGGCTGCTCGGGGTCTCCTTCCTTTGTTCCCTCTTTCGACACCAGAACTGTTAAAAGACAAACTGAGGCATATGAAAAAAATTAAAGTTTATTTGAACAAAAATGGATTCAAACTTGGCAGTGTCAAACTGGAAGATGTTAGGAGCACTCCATCAACTGGAGCTCAGGGAGAGGCTTTCATAGAGAGATGACAGAAGCGAAGCAAGGAAGCCACTGATGGGCCATAGCTTAACTCCAGGCTGGCTGCTTCTGATTGGTCATCCTTAGGTTTCCGTTTTGTAACCCTGTTTCAGTTTTGGTTTGCTTACATAGGCCACCTTGGCATTAGAGCCACCTCAGTGTGACGGCCTCCTGGTTTAATTAACAACAGTTACCCAAAGGATTTTCTACTTGGTTTACTCTGATGCTTGCTTCTGGGTGGAGGGAGGGCCTAGAATGATGTCAAATCACAGTCTTTTCTCCTCCCCTCAGGAAATAAAGTCCACTGGCAGGAGGACCTAAATTGGCTCTAACCCTGGGCTCTTACAATACTCGCTTGTTTTCACAGGGCAGCAGAATGAAACGCCTTAGAAAAAGAGCAACATTCTGGAAAGCTGCATAGGTTATTTTTCTTCCCAGATTGCCTCAAGTCTGTGGAGGATTCCCTGGCTGAATACCACATCAAAGGTAGGATGAAAATGGGACTGTATGTTAGGGTTGGTTCTCTATAATGTCTTGAAAAACTGGCATCTCTCCCTGTTTGGCCTGCTCACCAGGCAGACGGCCATGCCACACGCCCTGCTGGCATATTCTCCTTCCCAGGGAGAAACAGCTGCCTGCCTACCTGCCGGTGGCAAATAAAGAATGCTGCCCCACTCCCTCAGAACATTTACATTTTCTCTTTGCTCTTTCTATACATATATATTTATTTATTTTACTGAACCACTTGTGAGAAGGTAGCAGGCTCTATGACACTTCACTCCTGAGCTTCCTAGCACACATCCCTAAGAAAAACCACATTCTTCTGCAGAACCACAAGACCACCATCATCCCCAAGAGATCTAACCTGGTCTACTATACAGTCCTCATTCAAATTTCCCCAATTCAGCTCCCAAAGTCCTTTCCAACTTTTTTTCTGGCCTGGGATCCACTCAAGGAACAGTCATTGCATTTTTTTGTCATGTCTATTTAATCCCTTAGAATATTTTCATTTTAGCAAGTGCTGTGAAAGGGAATTTCCAAACCTAGAGTTCCCCATCCCTTTTTTATTTCTCTAAAGTCAAGAGTTTACCCAGAGGACCAGAGGGTGGTGCACAGCTCACCCTAGGATTTGGCTTGCAGACCTGGGGGGAGGACAGTGCGAGGAGTGGCCACCCAACAATCAGTGAGGCCAGGCTCTGTGGTCAACTCCTTCGCGATTCCTGCCTGAAGTGAACTGAGTGGCCATCTTTCAGAGGCCATTCCAACCGGTGGAAGAGAGATTCCTGAGGTGGCCCTGATGTCCCTCACATCACAGCCTTTCATTATCTTTTTATCATTTCTCCCGTGGTTCTGCCTGGATCATGATTATGGAATAAACAAGGATAAGGGGACAGTGTAGTTGGGCAGACTTTATATGTAATTAAGGATACACTCCAAGAGAACTGTCAGCACCCTGTGGACTTCCAAGGGAAGCCAGGCAGCAGACCTCCACAAAAATCCCCCAAATGGTACAAAGTCACGCCTGTATTTTTGAGGTTGAGATCAGAGAGTCTATAAACAACTTTAGAAGTGAGAAGAAATCATCTATTTTTAAAGAAGTTGGCTGGAAAAAAACTATGGTACAAGTGGTTTTATACCACAGAGAAAAAGCAGGTTTGAAAGTTCAGATCAGTTTGTCAACTGAGTCAACTCCGTCTTGGATTTGTTACAGGGATCTTCTGCATTTAAAACAAACAAAGCATCATGCTGAAGAGGGAGCAGAAGGTCCGACCCTACACAAAAACCCTGGATGGAGGTTGGGGATGGATGGTTGTGTTTCATTTCTTTCTGGTAAGAATTTACTTTCCCTTTTGCTACTGCCTGAAAGAAGGCTCTCTGGAGAAAGGCTCAGAGCAAACTAAGATCACTTATGAAATCCTTGACGTTTGAATGGAAAGGGGGTTAAAGCAAGGCCAGGAACTGCCAGTGAGCCCAAGAGAAAGTTGAAAATGTCCTCCTTGAGTGAAAGCAGAAGCATTCCCATCCTGTCTCCTACCCCTCCTCCCTACCATTCCTTAAACCTACAGACTGCTCCAGCCACCATCAGCAGCTCTGCCCTGGCTTCATAGCAATTAGGATTTAGGGACAATCATACATTTAACCATCCCAGAAGTAGCACTAGAAAGTGCTAAGAAGTGCTTTTGCAGGGGTAGGTGGGAGGGATTTTCCCCAGCTCAGTCCAGCATAGCCATAACACTGCTGGAAGCAGTTTCCTTCTCTCCTGGGGGTGGGGACCTTTCTTCTGTTCTGCCTGCTATCCACTTCCCAACTCATTGCCGCCAACCATAACTTAGGCTAGAGTTAGGCCCAATGTAGATTTCTGACATGTCTGGAAAGGGAAAGAAGTATGTGGATACTGAAACAGGAGCCTGATTTTTCTCCTTCATCCATAAGCAGCTGGACTCCATACTCTGTCTTTAAATTAACTTCTTTCCCTCATCCTCTCAGAAGCTCTTGGGGTTGTTGTGTGAGACAGCGGTGATGTGAATCAGCATGGTCATTCTGATGGGGTTGGTGAATCCCATCACATCTATACCCCAGACAACCCTGAGAGTGGCACCAGCTCCACAGGTCCTCTTAAGTGTTCCCAAGTAAGTTAACTTTGAGATGTACTCACAAAGATACCCTTCCCTCCTGATCCTCCTCTCCAGCTCAGCACTACAGTAAGAAGCTCTCAGGGAAGGGAGGGCAGGTCCTGGTGATTATTAACTACCCTGCAGCCCACAATGTAGAAACACTACACCTCCTCCCTTATGACAGAGAAGGGGAAAGGAGGGGCAGAGGTCCTCAGCCAGGATATATATAATACAAAACTCCTAACCAGAGGACTATTTGTTAAATATTAGCTGCATACCAAAGAATGTGGAATCTTTTTTTTTTCCCTCCCAGAAGTGTTACAAATAAGGAAACTAAGGATGCTCTAAGTCTGAGAACCTTCCTGTGGCTGGGCCACCTCCCATATCAAAGGCTTTGCAGAACTGGCATTGTTGGTGAGGATCTCTAATTTTCCCACTTTTCTCCCCAATAACCACCCTTCTTTTTCTTGTATTATCCTCTGAGGATAGGAAGTTATTCGACAATTTAGTTGCTGGTAAGAAAAGGTGTCTAATAACCAGATTAATAAATAATGTCCCACTTTTTTGGATGCGATCCTACTTATAAAAAGCACACACACAAAAAAATATTTTGGGTCCTCAAAATGTTAACAACTCAGGTCAATCACCCACAGTGGTATTGCAGGTACTTACATAACAATGTTTTTGTGTCTGCATGAGATGCAAGTCTACTTTTCTATAATAGATGAGCTCCTGAAAAGGTGAGTGGAAAAACCCAATAATGACATGCTCTTCAGGAGCTCCCTACTTTTTAAAAAAAGGACTCATTCTAACTAACTTACCACACTTTATAACTACACATTTGCATGACTGTTTTGTGTATTCAGCCTGTCTCCCTGGACTGAATGTTGCATGAGTGCAGGGGCCATGTCTGTTTGTAAGCCCAGCCCCTAGTGAACAGCTCGAAACATAGTGAACACTCAATAAATACCTGTTGGCAGGTGGGAGGATGGATGGATGGATGATGGGGTAAGTCCACTTACAATGTCTGATGTGGACTCTGGAACAGGCCTGAAACCCATCAGCCTTGGTCCAAAACATGAGATGAAATGGTATAATATAGATTTATCTAGTCTGCTTAGTTAACTAAGGGAACATGTGGACCTTGCGAAAAAGATTTTTAGTATCTCTGAGTCAAAACAGAAACAAAGTTGGAAGATTACAAGTTAAGGGAAGGAGGGAGGGTAGATACAAAGGCTGTGTCCTTGGCCTTCTTGATGTACACAGTGGAAGGCACAGACCCAATTATTAGAGACAAGTTATATCCACTTACTGCTGCTACATCCAGACATCAAGGAAAGACCAGAGAGGAAAGGTTCTAAACTGGTGGGACCAGTAGCTAGTCAAATTCAGGTGGCTAAGAACATAGAGGCCAGCATCTGTAGATGCCAGCACAGAACCATATCCACAGGAAAAGAGGAAGGGTAATTTTACAGAATGATGCCTCATCGTCCTATTCCTTGCTCATGAAAGGACACAATCACCGCTCTGTATTTTGAACTGAAAGAAACAAGTCTGGGTCATTTAAGGTTCGTGTATGTTCTCTAGCCTCATTTCCTGATAGAGGTGCCTTTGAGGAACATTATGATTACAAGTGCTTGATAAAATGCTTTTTTCATTTTTTAATATATAGCCCTTGTGTCCATAGCATTGTTCACTCTAAATAAGGAAAGTCTTGTAGCTTTTATCAAATCAGAATGGGAAAAGTACATTAAGAGAGATCCTCCTCACCACCCCATCTTTTGCAACCATGGAGCACTACCATTGACTCCTAGTCCCTTACTCCAGACAAGAAATAATACTAGTCTGAAGTAAGAGTCTGGCAGTGAGGATGAAGGGGGAGGCCTTGGTTATTTTATGCAGTAGGTAGAAGCTGAGGGAAGGAGGTTCCTAAGTGGAAGTAGGTCTCTTATTTGGGTAAGTGGGTGGATGGATGGTACCAATCAAGAGAAATGAAAAGAAAGGATTGGCATGGGTTAAGAGAAAGATGAGTTTGGTTGTGGATAAGTTAACCTGAGTTAGAAAGACATGGTAGACAGTAATATGAGTCTCGAGCTCTTGGGAAAGCAGAATGGTTACACAAGATAAAAACATAGTTAACAGTTTAAGTATTAAGTGCTAAGTATTACTTTACCAGAATTTTCTGTCTTCACAGTCCTATGAGCTAGGTAACATTTACTTTATCTCCACTTTACAAAAGAGGAAGCTTAACTTTCGTAGTTTGCCCAAGGTCAGACCCGTAGTAGGAAGCAGAGCCAGGATTCTGGCTGAGGCAGGATGACTGCAGATGGAACACCCATGAGTTCAAGGGTGGTAATTAAAACCTTGAGAGTGAATGATTGTCTAGGGGAAAGGTATGAAGTGAGATGAGTGCAGAACCACAGGGGGAAATATTTACCATGTGGACACAACAAGAATCGGTGAAAAGGAACCCAGGATCTGTGGTCCTTCCACACTGCATGGCCAGCTTGAAAGCACAGAAAGTGGCCTTGAAACACCAAGGCCACTGAAAAAAGGAAAGGGACCACTAGGAAGTCCCTGGAGACAGAGTGAGTACATGTGGTTCCTGGGCTTTGAGTGACTGCAGAGCCTGGCTAGGCCCCCCTTCCAGTTCCCCTCAGAACCTTGCTCCTCACTGCTCCCCCTTCTAATCAGAATTCCAAGAGACAAATGCTAGTACTCCACTGAAAGAAAACCTGACCTCAAAAGGAGAGCTCCCCCTAGTGGAGAGAAGGGGGGTGGTGCGGGCAAGGATGGTTAGGTGGGACAAAAAGAAAAGGGTGGGGCACAGGACCCAACCATAAGGTGACCATACATCCTCATTACCCTTGCTGCTGTTCAGGCATGAATTAATAGTGCTACTTTTCACTCTCAAAGAGTTTCAACTGGATGATAAATTATTATGGTTGCCCTATTTATATACCAGGTGAGGGAGGGTACTCAGCTCCAAAGGAGAGTTAAAGCAAAGTTAACCTAAGGACAGATAGAACAGTTCTTTCGGACCAATGCACATCACTCACAAAGGTAACTTGAATTAGCTGTTTTTAACAGATGGTATTGTAACAGGATGGTATAGTGGTTGGTCTGGAGTCAGTCTACCTGGGTTCAAGTCTTAGCTCCAGCACCCCCATCTTGAGCAACTTTTAAGCTCTCTAAATCTCAATTTCCTCAATTTCTACTACAATATTGACACACCTACTCCATACCTTTTTAATGAGGATTAAATGCTTTCATGAAAAGTGATCAGACACTCTAAGGGGACAACTGCCCCATAAAATATAAAATGTTACAAAGAGGAACCCGCAGACGAACAGGTAAAATACAGGTGAGCCAGGGAATCATATCCTCCAGCAGTTCCAGCCTCTCCTGTAATGGCTTACTCACCACCTGACTTAGACTCCTTGGTCTGCTTTGATTTAGGTAAATGTATTTGTGATGGGGATGACCAAGACTTTTGCAATTTTCTTTGTGGTTTTTCAAGAAGAGTTTGAAGGCACTGCAGAGCAAACTGGTTGGATTGGATCCATCATGTCGTCACTTCGTTTTTCTGCAGGTATAAAGCCAGCAATAAGCTTGCTGTCCAAGGAGAAGGACCACAAAGGGCAATTCCGAGAAGACATGTCAGTCACTCAAGACTGAAGCGTTACTAAAACTCAGGTTCATTTATCAATATGTAAAGCTGAGAAAAGTACGGACTTGCAGTGTTTAGCCTCCACCTGACTTGGCAAAACTGGAAAAATTAGGGTTCAAAGTTGAAGAATCCAACTATTTAACTCCATGATTCAATTTTCATGCCTTGTTTCTTTCAACAGTATCTTAATATAGGTTCAGTGAGCCAGTCTCTCAACTGGGAAGTCAGACCATTGACCTGATCCTCTAAGCATACTCATAAAAGATAAAACATTTAGTCCTAGTTGGAGCTAGAACATAATGTAGCTAAATAATTGAACTTTGTTCCAGTTATAGGTCACTAGATGCAAACTTTTTTTGCAGAGGTTTTATAATGCATTTTCAGTAAGCTTCACTTTCAAACCTGCTTATTTACAATCATCTTTTCTTTAAAACAGAAAAAAACCAACAAAAACTCTTCCAAAGAGCAAAACAGTGTGGGACAGGTAATAAGAAACCCAATACAGACACCTTTTTGAAGTATACACAAAAAAGTAGAGCCCTCTTTATCTCCCTTCAGATGCCCATTTAAATTGCACACCAGAAGATAAGCGATGCCAGAGCACATTTAACTAGCATTTGTTTCTTTTCCCAAGGTCCCCTAGTTGCCGTTTTTTATGACATAACTGGAGAGAAAACTGCCTCCATTCTTGGGGCTTTCCTTGTTACTGGTGGATATCTGATCAGCAGCTGGGCTACAAGCATTCCCTTTCTTTGTGTGACTATGGGAGTTTTACCCGGTGAGTCCATTGTAAAAATAAGACTTTAAAAAATGGAACCAGGAAATTTCCCTTTTACTGTCTGTCCACGAGTTCAAAAGGCCTACTTATCTCAGGTCCAGGAGAATATCTTGTTCAGTACCAAGCCACTTAATATGAAAGTGATTACAAGCTATTATGTTTTTCTTTTAGGTTTGGGTTCTGCTTTCTTGTACCAAGTCGCTGCTGCGGCCATTGCCAAATACTTCAAAAAACGACTAGCTCTTTCTACAGCTATTGCCCGTTCAGGGATGGGACTGACATTTCTGTTAGCACCCTTTTCAAAAGTCCTGATAGATCTATATGACTGGACAGGTGAGTCATTCTAAGTTTCTGAACCATCAACTCTGCAAGATTTAACGTTGAGCTCTCTCCTTCTGATGACTGAAGAGGAAGTGAGCATGATTCTGAAGTAAAGTATCCTTCCTTGGAGAACACATAGCAAGGGACTGAACTACTAGCAGGCTTCGCCCGCCCACATGGGTAACTCAGAGTTCATTATAAAGTTCAAGTCTGAGGGGATGGAGGGCAATCTGTGTGGCTGGGGAAACACACCTTTGCAGGGAAAGCAGTACTCCTGGGGAAACAAGGACCCCCTACTCCAAGCATTCTCTTTTCAAATTTTCCCTTTAAGAAAAAAATCTGCATTAAAAAAAAAAAAGTCTCCATCAGATTCACTAAAATATATGGAAAAAAAACTGGGTAAAAAGAGGATTATGTTCCTTAATACTTAATCTTTTATATATTGTCAACTATAAATTTTCACAAATGAATAAAAACCATTCATTCCACAATTTTCTTCATACCTAAGAAAAAACATTTGGATTAAAATTACCTTAAATTATTGGAAAAAATCTATGTATATGTACATATACATGAATATACATATGCCTATTCCTATCTACAGAGTAGTTTTGTAGAACTTTTCCTTTCCTGATTAAAAAACCTACCGGTAGTCTCATGGTGAACAGGACCAGCTGACAAATCCATAAGACAGGACAGCAGAACCTACAGCCCAATCCTATCTCTAGAAGCAACACACTCAAGTCACAGCTTTGGTCAGGACGTGCTGAAGTCAAGAAACTACTCAACTTCAAAGGCAACACTGGCATCTGTCTTCTTTCAAGGAAATTTAAAATGTCATGAGATGAAAGGCTATCTCCTCTTCTAAAGCAGTTTCCAAATGATTCCCATCACCTAATTCTGTATTTTCTGTTCCTAAATCTACACCCTCACTTCAGGATATTTAAAACACATTGTAATTTTCTAACATTTGAAATGACTTTCCCCCACCTCAAACCATTTTTTTCCTTTAGCACAAATTACCCTCCTTCCAGGCCACCTGTTGGCACAACTTTCTAGTTTTCTATCTCCAAAGGACTCACTGTTTTCACACGGATACAGCAGTGAGTACAACAGTTAAGTCAAAGGATTTAAATAATTCCAACTAAATTCAAGGACAAAGCAGTGTTTTCAGGAATTATTGCAATATGACTGAATATTTAGTGGTGGGACCCCTTCTGAGCCCAAGTATACAGAGTATTGTGAAATGAGAGGTAATTTTTAGCTTAACTTCTCGACTTCTCTCTCCTATTTAGGTGCCCTTATATTATTTGGAGCTATCACGTTGCATTTGGTGCCTTCTAGTATGCTGTTGAGACCCATCCATATCAAAAATGAGAGCAATTCTGATATTAAAGATAAAAGTAGCAGTTTGTCTGCAAGTGGTCCAGAGGCAGCATGTGGGACAGAAACATCATGCTGCAATGAGATACAAGAGTCTGCCATCAGGGACAGTACTATGCAGGATGGACAACCTGGTATAAGTTTAACAGTCTCACAAAATCAAAATGAAGAGTTCAACAATGCACCTAACCAGAATAGACTCTTCCGAAAAACTAATGAAAGTTATACGGAAAAGGCTATTTCGTGGAGCTGCAAACAAAAACTCTTTGATTTTTCTCTTTTTAAGAATCCCTTTTTCTACATATTTACATGGTCTTTTCTCCTCAGTCAGTTGGCATATTTCATTCCTACCTTCCACCTGGTAGCCAGAGCCAAAACACTGGGGATTAGTATAATGGATGCCTCCTACCTCGTTTCTGCAGCTGGTAAGAAACATAAACCTCAACCTCACCTTCAAAAAGAAAAATGAATTTAATTTTACAAAAATTTATTAAATTTTATTTTTAAAAAGCTGAAGAAAAATATTTTTTTGAAAAAAAGGAGTTGTGGGAGGGCCAGAAAAGCAAGTTTTTTTGAGGCTGGTGGGAGCAGCAGGCCTTTCCCTCCACAGATCTGTCACTGAATCTTGCACACAGGCTCTCCCTACCAGACAGCGGACCCCAAACCAAATCTTATTTTCATATGTCAGTATCTAAGTATTTGTTATATACTGAACTTAAGGCTGACATTTAAAATGAACTAGAATGAAAAATAAAAGCAATCATTTTAGTAGTGTACTTATAAAAATGTATGGAAACAGAATGCTTGATCCAGAAGATATGGATTCTTTCAACTGATGAAACGGAGTTGAAAAAAATGAAAATGAATGAAATGGAACTGGTTTGCTCTATCTGGAAATTCTCAGTAGCTCAACATTAACTTTTGCTAATTTCTGGAAAAGACTACCAGACCCTTGCAAAACTGACTGCATCCCATTTCCTACTGCTTCAGTCAAATAAAACTTGTGTACACAAGGAAAAGATACATAGCTAAACTGACTTTTTTCCACTGAAAGTCTGGTAGTATCAATTTAGATCAGATTAGGGCTTTATAACAGGACCAAAGAACATAATAAAGTTTTAGTGTGTATCCTAGGAAATAACTATAAAAATAGATATAAACATGGTAGTATGCATTTTTAATTCCTTTTTGTGGAGCAACTTATGTTTGAACCACAGGAAGAATTTTAAGTATAAAACAACTGCAACTCATGCTCCTCTTGGTGAAAATCTCAGTATTTTAACTGCTACTTTAACATATAATAAGATAAAGGATAAGAATGTTCTGTTATCATGAAACTAAGTGAAAAATGTTATTCTTAAATTTTATTCAAGTTACACCATACCTCCAGTGTTCAAAAGATTAGCTCCATTTCCAGATTGCCTACAAATTTTCAAGTTAAGTATAATAACCTTTGGAGGAGGTTTTAACTACCAAAACCTCATAAGCAATTATGAGAAAGAGTCTCAACATCTATTTTTTTTTTTCAACGTAAGACGTTTATTTATACTACAATTGTCCACCATGGCTTTCCCAGGACACTAACCTGTGGATCTACTAATCTTCAAGAAATTTCACTTTCTCACCTGTAGGACCTCTTTAAGGGAGGCCTACTGAGCCCAGGGTCCTCTATAACCTGGTGTTCCCAGTTTGGCGATATAAGCTTTCCAAACAGTCAGAAAAAATACCTGGCAGAGTCCTCTATCCAACTCTGGAAGAGCCTTTTTGGTATTTTATTATATGTGTTTGGAATAGGTAAGCAAATGATAGAATCTATTGATAGACAAATGAAACCATTTTTTTTCTATGTCCTAGCCTCAGGATGAAGTCATATTACTTAGGAAAAGATGCCTTACGCATTTACATTTTTCAAAGGGGCTAGGAAAATGGAACTAGGATTTCATAAGGCCTCTTCAATATTGTTCCAGGTATCACTGAGACAATCAGTCAGATTATCTCTGGATGGGTGGCTGATCAAAACTGGGTCAAGAAGTATCATTACTACAAGTCTTACCTCATCCTCTGCGGCATCACTAACCTGCTTGCTCCTTTAGCCACCACATTTCCTCTACTTATGGCCTACACCATCTTCTTTGCCATTTTCTCTGGTGGTTACCTGGCACTGATACTTCCTATACTGGTGAGTAGACACACTCATTTATGTTCTTACACCATTTAGTAAAAGTATTAAGAATCACCTCCCCAAAAGAGAAACATATTTTGTATTAATGTTATTAAAAAAATATCATACCCAACACCTCAGAAACCTTGTAGCTATATCCTATCCAACTATTCATCTTATCTTGGTTGGGGGTGGGGTGGGGTGGTGAGAGGACTACCCACATGGGACAGGAAAGAAAGAAAAGCAAAATAGGGATCAGGATTCCATTTTGCTTATCAGGCTCCCAGGTTTTTCTTTTCCTTCAGCTCCAGAAATCTCCTTGGTTCTTTCTAAGACATCTTGGAAGAGTTCCTTAAAAGAAAAAGGGGCTTCCTGACCAGCGCTGGCTTCTCTCTTATTGAGAGAAGTTCTGTATACTTTAATAGGGACATTGTGTTTTTAACTCCTCTCCATCTTTACCCCAAATTGACATTAAGTCCTAGACCTGAATGGAACTGAGTGATACAAATTACTGTTCCCTATCTGCCTCAGCTCTTTCATAATCAGGGTAAATGCCATCCAAATCACTTCAGAAGTCAACTGTTCAGTTTGAGACGACATACACAGTATTTGTCCCTCTGTAGGCAAAGGTCTCTACAGGATTTCACCCTCAATATGACTAACACTGGATTCTAATCCCTACAGGTTGACCTGTCTGGAAATTCTACAGTACACAGGTTCTTGGGGCTTGCCAGTTTCTTTGCTGGGATGGCTGTCCTTTCTGGACCACCTTTAGCAGGTAACAGCTTAGCCACATTCTGGCTTCAAAAGCTATGAAACAAAACACTGATCCATGATTAATGGTAATACGTAATGACAATATCAGGTTAAAAGAAACTGATGATTATCTCTGCTGTTCCTATACCAACTCACAACTCCATCAGTAATCCAGGAGAATCTGAGGGTTAATTCAACAGATGTGCACTAAGCAGATTCTTACATTCTCTTGGGAGTCTTAGAGCAGGGACTGCATGTATATCTACTTCTCTGGGGAGACAATCCAGAGTTTTATCAGAGGCCCAAAAACGTATAATGGTTCAAAACAAAAACAAACAAAAAACCGCTAGCACCTTTTATCTAAACAGCAGTCATTACAGAGCTTGAAAGCTGCAGGCCTGACCCCCTTGCTCTTCAGATGAGCCGTACAGCTGTCTTGGACTAACGGCCAGAATCTGTAGAGAGGATATGTGGGACCACTGGTGAACATTAAATACAAGTATAGTAAAACTTTGGGGAATTCTGTTTTTAAGTTAACTTAAAGACTGAAGCATTGTTTTACATTCATTTTTTTACCTGTCAAGACATTTTGTGCTTGCTGAACATATAATCTAAGACTATTAAAAGAATGACTACTCACACAAATATTTTTAGGAAACAGACGTAAGCTTTAGCATCTTACACTATAGGTTCTCAATATAGCTGAATTACAAATTACTACAGCATTTCCAATCATCCACAAAAAGGAATTCAACCTAAAACTTACTTTTGCTTCCCTCAGTCCTGAAGTAAGACACAAAAAGGGTCTGATCTTGCCCCTTTATCATTTTTTTAACTAAGTTTTATAATGACATTAGATGTGCACCTCTATAACCTTAAGACTTAGGCAAATATCGAAAGTACAAAAACTTAATAAAAGAAATTATTACTGAAAGTAAAAAAAGTACCACTATCTGAGGTTCAATTTAGGTGTTATCTACCTAAAGGAAAAATTTACATAAATATACAACTAAGTCCTTATTTGCATTTATGAACATGCCTCTTCCCATGACATCTAAGTCAGCCAATATTTCATAACTGGAAAACGGGCTAGAATTTTATAGCCAACAATTGTTATACAGGGTGTTAAAAGAATACCAAACACCAAAGGTGCCTAGCAGAGCTACTCTATGGCTAGTATCCAGATCAGTGAAATAAAGGAAACAGAGTTCAAATATAGTTTGCTGATGAATTTTTTTCAATCTGTACCCTTCTTCACTGGCTGTCCCAATGACACCTTGGAACTTTTCAAGCATATTAGGCCAAAAGTGTAGGGAAGTAACAAATACCAGGACACAGAATATCTTATTCAAGTGATAAAGGCAAGTAACAAAACTACAACATGTCTACATGTTTAGAGATATATGTTTTTTGTATACATTTTTAAATGTTTAAAGAGTTCAATGTATGAGAAGATAAGGCAAGTTTTGTGAGGAGAATTACTTAAAAGGAAAAAGCTATAGATGCATCTGTGGGTCTTGAAACTGATTTGTTGGTCACGATCTTTTAAAATTTTTTAATAAAAAAGGACCACGAGCAGATTAGAAATCAAGAGTGCATCACTTTATTGTGAAAGTTATTTCACACGCACACACACCTATGTAATAGAAAACATGTGATGTAAAACACATTTCTAACTGAAAAGTTACAAGCCTTTTATTACCCAATGTCCATGATACCCTAGCACTGTATGTGAGGTTAAAAAGAGAGCTCATGGTAGACTTTTTAGCTGCTAACTCTGAGAATATTATTTAGGCAATTATGAATTTTATAAGTTCTACAAAAAACTCAAAGGAAGTGATAAGGCTGTTGCTGAAAGCTTAAGTATAGATTTTTACTCAGAGTATCTTAAACAAGATTACAGTAATTAATATATAATTCTATTAAGTTTCTTTCTCTGTACCATGATCTCTCATTGACTACAATGTTGTGCTAGGCTTCTTGTTGAAGGGAGACTTCAGCAGAGCCCTCGCTCCTATAGGTCACTGCTCTGTGAAATGACAAAGAAGGTTTTACAAAGGCCATTAGACTTGTTCCTAATTTCTGACTCCAGCAGCAACTACTAAAGAACATCAGAAATACTAACTTACAGATCATTATTATCTTTAGTTTTATCAAAAGGCTTACTGATTATTAAATATTAACTTCTGAACCAAACTTAGATCTTCCAAACTGTACGATATCCTCATTTTTTACTTACCTAAATTTGTTATTACCAAAGTACAAAAGTTGAAATTCCTATAAAAGATTACAGGCATTTAAAATGAGGAATCTAGCAAACAGTAAAATGTTGCACAATAATCCTCAGTCAAAAGATTAGTTAAAAATGGTACATGAACAATATTTCTCCTTCCTGTATGGAAATGAAAAAGAAAAACAAGTTAGTCCTATGCAGCATATTTTAGTAATTCAAGGAAAAACAAACAAACAAACAAAACCATAGGAAACCCAAGGAATCATATAACTGAGATTTTTTTAGTTATCTTTTTCTTTAAAAAAATGTAAAAAAGAGCATATGGGCAAGAAATTATTTATACACCTTTTCTAACGGTGATTATGTTAAGAAATATAGTGCAACAAAATTCTTCATTAGATCTTGGCTAAAACTGACAGGGACTGAAATAAATAATAGTTTAAAAATTAACCCCCCATACTCCCCACAAGCGATCACCCTGCCTACTCCATCCCACAGCCCCCTACCCACCATTCTTGCCAATACTCAGCAACAAACTTAATTTTAGTTAATTATATGGCCTGCTTCAGACTGGGTCAGTTTTGGGGTTGTTCTAGGTTTCCTGACCTAGGGAGGTCAGTAGAACCAAGTGCAAGCCAAACGCCATGGTTCATCCAAACCCAAATGCTGTTTTTGCTGGTAGATGGAATCCAGAACTAAACACTGATACCAAGATGGAAGCCTTGGAAGGTTGTGGAAAAATAAAATATATTGATATTTTAAAAACTTAATAGACATTTCTAATAGACTTTGTTAACAAAAGTATACCTGCAGAAAGCAATATAAATACAAAAATAGTACCTTGGACAAAAAAAGCAAGTATATAATCATATTCTCCAATGTACAAGACAGATATAAGTTACTTATGTGAAATTCCTAATCTTGTGCCAGAAGCATTTGACATGTGAACTCAAAATGCTAAGGGCTGTTTAGTTTCATTTAAAAATAAAACCATCAATGGCCCATATTAGCTGCCTATAAAACAAATGGAATGTAGTTCCTCTCTCTTCCACATACCTCCCCATTCCCAACTGATGAATGCGTATATTATGCTAATATATATTTTAATATATAAAATAAATCACAAATATCTCTGAAAACTTCCTTAAAATGCCATAAATAATTGTTTTGTTTTTGTTTTCACCACCAAAAATTTATTTTCCATCCATACAGTTGATCTCCCTTATCCATTTAGCCCTCCCTCCTGCCCCTTCCCCTCTGATAACCACTACTCTCTTCTCTGTATCTGCATGTTGGTTTGGTTTGGTTATTTATTTTGTTTTTGTTTGTTTCACAAATAATTATTTGATTATAACAGTATTCATTCAATAATTATTAGGCAACTTATTAGCACAGAACTCTGCTAGCTGCTACATGGGACACAAAGAAGACAAAAGTTATTCATTCAATGTTCTTTCATACCTTATTGGATCATGGCATAGCACTCACTCTGTCAGCCATATACACTGCCAGGGCTTAACATTAGGACTTAGTGTAGAATGTCTAAAACTGAGAATTGTTAGAATTTGCATTTTTCTTCCACTTCATTAACTGAAAATTTGGTTGAACCACTGTAACCCATGTCTCCATTTTCTTACCTTTAAATAAAGGCATCCTAAGCTTTGGTATGATAAAATGACCTTAAAATCTAGTGAAGCTTCACTCAATCAAGCAGGCCTTTCACAAAAGTAATTTTTTTCAATAAATTCAAGGAGAGCTATTTCTAATGCTAAATAGCTATAAGTTGATTGGACTCCAGAATAAGCTAAAGTTAACTAGTTCCTAAAGAAGAAATACATCTCTCTCCTGCTATTATTTTTCAACCTCACAATTCATCAGAAATACCATGGAGCAAAACTGGTAATTTTGCATTAACTCTTTATCTCTGTTTTACAAGAAAAGACAATGGCTAAAATGGAAATTCATCCAACTAAGCTTGTCTCTGTCCCATTAACACAGACAAGTTCATCTCCTTGTGAAATGATAGGTCATTTCATCTCTCTATTCCATCCTCATTTCAGATATAGTTAAACAAATATTTCATCCAATCCTCACTCCAGCTTTTATCAACCATGCCTTCTACAGTTTTATCAGTCACCTTGGCCTATCAGTTGAGAATTTCTCTATGGCTTGAAATTTTATTTGGAAAACAAACGCACAAACAACTCAACCTTTTGGTCTGCTATAAATCCATTTTGAAGACTGGGGGTGTGGGGGACAAGTGAGAAGAAAGAACAAAGTTCTCTGTCCTTTAAATCCTGAGGAATATATTATACCGAATAGGCAAAAGAAAATAATGTAAATCATTTATTTATCCAGTGGTTATTTTCCCTATAAGCAACAAACTCCATAGACTTTTACTTTGATTCAGCATCCCTAGGATTAACGAATCCCTACAGAAACATCAAAAATAAATTCCAAATAGCTCTCTATTGTTTAAAAAAGGAGAGAGGGGAGATAGCACTTCCTTTGCAAGGCCAAGGAATCAAGGTTCAAAATCCTAACACAGACCACAATCCTCTTAATAAAACTTACAAAACAGAGCCAATACTTAAAGCACTACCAGTAAATCTTATGGCAAATTTCTATCATGGGGCCTCTAGAGAGTTCCTGTCTTAAAAGGCACTGAGGTTTATATTTGCTAAACCACGTTTCCTAAGATTTTCCCCTTCATGGCACATATAGGAAATATTTGTACAGCACACTCAAAGTAAAATGACAAAGCTGCTAACAGCCAGGCGGCAGCTCCAGTGACCCCAGGAATGGGAGAAGATCACTGTCTCTGTATACCTTGCAAGTCTGCCACTATTCTACAACCCAACAGCTAGGAACTCTGGTTCAGCACTGGCTAGTCACTTACAGAATTCTCAACAACTAATCTAAACTACCATCAAGGAGCTTTGAAATTAAGGTCCTTCTAGGGGTATTTCAAATCTTAACAAGATGACCAATAATAAACTTACAGTAGTAATCCTATTGAAAAGGATTCATAACTCAGCTAAACAGCAACTTCTGAGATATCAGAGATATGCACACTTTTTAGACAAGATGTTAAACTCATTTTTAAACATGTATGGCTTAACCTATAAAATGATATAGAGTAGTTTTAAAATGCTGACATATAAAAAAATGAATTTAGAATTCTATATTAAACATCAAACTTGAAAGATTATTCTAATCCCTCGTTGACTGTAAGAAAACTGGTTTGCAAAACTGTTTAAGAAAGCTGAGCCTTATCCTCTTAGTTGTTTTAAATCATCACAGGAAACATTATTAGGCATTCCTGCCCAGAACAAGGGTTACAGATATAGATATAAGGAAACAATTTGGACAATTGTATTGTACATAAGAATCAACCGGGTGCCACCTAGAAGGAAGTATGCTTAGGAAGCCAATGAATTTACACAAATTGACATGCATCTTAAGTGAATCTGATGCAGGTCGTCTGGAGACACTGCGGAAATGCTTAGAGGTGACTTCAGCTTAGGAAGTCTGCACCAGTAGCCAGTGTGCTCCTCAGAATATTGGCTCCATACAGCATTCTCTAGCATGGAACAGAGGCTCAGATCCATGCACGCTTTCCTTGTATTCTCTGCCATTAACAATGCATTTGCTGTGACCACAAAGAAACCCAGTCTTTGGAATATCAACTTATGTATTTCCATTTAAAAACGATTACAATGCAGTGGTTTCTGCACTACCAACAATAACCCTGAAACTGTTTAGGGTTGAAAGTGCATTTGTATACAGCTATTTCATGCTATTATTAAAAAAAAGTACAAAGATCTAATAAAATCAGACCAAATGTACAGTCGTCGTCTTTTTTTTTTTTTTGGCCACGCCACACAGCATGCAGGATCTTGGTTCTCCGACCAGGGATCAAACCTGTGCTCCCTGCAGTGGAAGCTCGGAGTCCTAACCATTGGACTGCCAGGGAATACCCTATACAGTCTTCTTTTACTCTCAGTGGTGGGGAAAGGTTAATTATTCCAACCAAATAGAGATGTTTGGTTAAAGCAATGAAGCTATGATTTTAACTTACCTAGTAGCCACTTCAATTTAAGCTTGATTATGAAGCTGATATTTTCATAGGACAATTAATAATACAATATAGTCCTGCATCTTACAGTTCACCTCATATTTGCTATCATAAATAGCATCTTAAAAAACTGAATACTCAACTGCAGATTATTATCCTACTGAATGGCAATTAGAGACAGAATTTTTAAATATACTAATCTCTCAATTATCAGGCATGAATGGGAGAAACAGATTTAAAACAAATTATTTCATTAAACTTTGCATTGGGAATTCCCTGGCAGTCCAGTGGTTAGGACTTGGCACTCTCACTGCCGGGGCCCAGGTTCAATTCCCGGTCGGGGAACTGAGATTCTGCAGGCTGCTTGATGTGACCAAAAAAAAAAAAAAAAAAATTAACTAATTAAAAGAAAAACAAAAAACTTTTGTATGGAAATACATGGAAACAGTTCTAAAGCATGCTAAATAATTCCCTGACCTGGTAAGAATATATACTAAATATATCTTAATCTTTAATGTTTCTGAAACACTTTCTAACTTTAAGTGTGTGTGTGTGAGAGAGAGAGAGAGAGAGAAATGAAAGGCTTACATGCAGTTTTCTCTTAAACTGTTTTAGTCCCTCCAGGATTTATAAAACAACAACTCATTTTCACTGTTTTTAACTTTACTTTCCTGACCATCTAGCAGTACTATCTACCTCCTTGTCTAAGAATTTCTAGTCTTTTCCCAGAGTATTATTTCTAATACCCTGTCTTATAATTCACAGGTTATGTATATACTGGTAAATTGCTATAACTAAGGGACTAAGGCAAGAATGACAAAGGATAAGAGGGGGGTGCTGTTGCTTTCCACAGTTCTTCCTTTACAGAAATTTCTAAAAAAAAGTGATAGACTGGTCACCTGTTTCTTAGGTCTAAAGATCAATCAACATAGTACAAAGATTTGTCCCTGTTGGTTTCACTATTTTGCTTAACTCCAAGAAATATTTAATTGAGGTCACCGATCAAACAAGGAATTAATAAGTAAAAGCAACTTAAAGTTAGCTGAATTTAAAATAAACATTCCATTCATTCATTAAGAAAAGGAAACAAAATGCTAATGAAGCAAACAAACAAAAATTAAGAGTCTCTATCAGAGCCAAGTAAGAGAATAAAGAGAACAGGAAGAGAAACACAAATATTGTATGCTAACCCACATATACGGAATCTAAAAATGGTACTGATGAACTCAGTGACAAGAACAAGGAAGCAGATACAGAGAATGGACTGGAGAACTCGAGGTTTGGGAGGGGGCAGGGGGTGAAGGGGAAGCTGAGACGAAGCGAGAGAGTAGCACAGACATATATATACTACCAACTGTAAAATAGATAGTGGGAAGTTGTTGTATAACAAAGGGAGTCCAACTCGAGGATGGAAGATGCCTTAGAGGACTGGGGTGGGGAGGGTGGGGGGGACTCGAGGTGGGGGGAGTCAAGGAAGGGAGGGAATACGGGGATATGTGTATAAAAACAGATGATTGAACTTGGTGTACCCCAAAAAAAATAATAAATTAAAAAAATTTAAAAAAAAAGAACAGGAGACAAAAGACATACACAATCAGACAGAAAAAAAAAAGAAGAGGTATACTCTACATATTCAGTGAAAAATCATGTTGCAAGATATAAAAATCAAAAGACACAATGGGAGCTCCGTGAAGGAAGATATTTTCATCCATTTTTGTCCATGGATATATCCCTAGTACCCAGAACTGTGCTGGTATACAGTACCAACATTTTTTAAATAAATGATCAGAATAACAGCCTTGACTTAAGGTTTTTTAGGATTTTAAATATAAAAATTTATAAAAGCCATATTGTAAGTTTGCATCTACAAACATAACATGCATACAATAATCTAGAAAAGACTGTGAACCCCTAAAGGTCCTGAGCCCTTTTTAGGGAGCCCCTAAAACTATTTTCATAATAATATTGAGACATTATTTGCCTTTTTCAAAGAGCTGACTTTTGCAACAATGTATAAACATTGGTGCCTTGCACAAATATTCTGTGCCACCACAAACTTACATTTTAAAAAAAACAAAAAACATTTCACTTAAGAAGTTCTTGTATGTGCCATTCACCAAATGATTTTGAGGACCCTCCCAATTCTTGCTTTAAAAGAGCACTTTGATTTCAGGGGGAATTACCGTCACTGTTTAACCCTCTTGGCCAAGTAAGTCAGTTCCTTTGCATTTGTTCTCATAACCTCCTGAAACATCTCTCACAGCCCCTACCACAGGTGTCCTTTTTGTGGTTGATACCTAAGTCCCCACTGAACTAGCTGGTCTACAAGGGCAGGAGCCTGTCTGTTTTGGCTCATCATCATATCCTCAACACCCAGCACGTTGCTGGGGACATAGCAAGAACTCAAATGTTTGTTCAGTGAAGGGAAAAAGACAGATGATAATCAGTTCTCACTTTTTTCTTTGGAAAATAGTAATTCACAATTTTTTTCTTTGTAAGAATAGTGGTCTTCTAATAAAATTCACTGTAAAATCGTATGTGTCCCTAATTTTCTCCAACTTCCATTACAAGACTGGAGATGGGCTCTGGGTCCACAATTATTTTCCCCAAGGTTTAAACCCCTAACTCACATGGAATTGATTTAACTTCATCAATAGAAAATAAAACAGGTAAGCAGCTTGACTAACTTTCTAAAGGGTCACAATACAGACTAGTAAGTACAAAAGGCTCCTTCCTTCAAGGAATGGTTTATGGCTGAGAACTAACGGAAAGGTTTGCATCACTAACAGAAATCCTTCCTTCCTTACAGGCTGGTTATATGATTATACCCAGACATACACCGGCTCCTTCTACTTCTCGGGCACATGCTATCTTCTCTCTTCAGCTTCCTTTTTCTTTGTACCATTGGCTGAGAGATGGAAAAACAGTCTGACCAGAAAAAGAGAGGACTGCAATCAAGTGAGAGCTTAACAAAAGAAAATCTAAACTAAAAGTCACTGGAAGCAAAAGCATGGAAGAAAAGTACCCTCAATTTGTAAAATGAGGTGAACCACATAGTTTTTTAAGGTTCCTTTTTGGTTTAGCATTCTGAAGAATGTCTAACTGGTGGTAAGAAAAGAGTAATAGCAACTTAAACTCTTTGTTAGTATTTAATCAAACAGGCTAAAATTTTAATCAGTTGAAGAAGTTACTTTAGACAGTAAATGAAAATCAGAATGTATTGTAATAATAAATTAACCAAATTCTCAATTGTGCCATGGTAAGTCAGTAAAATATGTAAAGATGGAAAACCATTCTCCTTAATTTAAAGCAGTATTAAACAGAGCCACTGAACTCTGGAATTTGAATGAATACTGAAACATTGTTTAGTGGCAGGAATAGCATATACCCCCTAAACAGTTTACCTTTGCTTCTTAACTTGAGATAATCTTTGTTTCCTTTACATTATTTTGTTTTTTAAATTTTCTATAATAAACATGTATTGCTATGTAATAAAAAACAAATAAAAACTGCTAAAAAAAAAAAAACACAAAAAGTAAACCTTTACTTCAAGATCATTTGAACAGTACTCCTACCCATCAAAACAATGTTGCTTTTTCACTATATCTAATTATTGGAAATGTTCAAGTTAAATATCTAGACATTTACAAGTTTTATATGAAAGCTGAATAGGTGGCTCTTAACAGGAGATAAACTAAAAGATGTTTCTTAAATATGGAATAATTATGTTACCTAATCAATGTTACTCAGACTAAGCAATTACATGTGGATAGAGAGGTCTTCATTACCTGGGTGACTTTAAAAGGAAAAAAAAAAACCACCCTAGAGTTCTCTGCAATACCAATCTCCTCTACAATCTCCTTCAGAATGGTCCTTAAGACTATTATTACTATTATTATTCTTTCCATTCCTCTTTGCTTTAAAATAGCTATTAATTCCCTATAGAGAAAAATCCTAAACTGAAAGCCTGGTTTTAACTCCAAAATGCCATACCCTCTCACTCTCCACATGTGCCTTTGTACAAGCTGTGCCAGTTACAATCCCAAAAGCTTGCCATTCTCTGCCAGGCACAGTCTCACTTATCCTTCACAATCTGACTCACCAAAGGCCTCTGGAAAACCTCCGCCAGCATTGTCATTCTCTCCTCTGGAATCTCATCTAACCTTTAACAGAGCACTATATGAGCTGACATGTCAGTTTTTTCCATCAGTCTGCAAGATCAACAAGATGGATGCTGTTGTATTTCCCAAGGCCCAGCATCAATTCTGAAACCAAATTAACCTGGGTTCAAACCTGGGTTATCTTAAAAACGGTAGTTGGTCCTATTTAAAATGTATAGATTTTACACTTAGATGTAAATGTCTAACATTCTTTTTATATTTTAGATATAAGACAATATGAATAGACCAGAAACAGTACCCCCCTCAAGTTACCCAACCTCTCCGAGTCCCAATTTCCTCCTCTCTAAAATGAGGATACCAAGCTACCTCACAGCTACACAATGAGGATTAAATGAAAATATACTTGTATCAAGCAAAATACCCTTCATACACAGTAGCTGATAATTTCCTTTCTTCTTTCTACATCAAAACACAAGATTAAGAAAATCAGTGATTTACCAGGAACCACTCTCATCTGTCCCCCCATTCCCTTTTGAGCAAGAATTGTTCTCAAAAGACTAACTACCTAGGGCAACTAGATTCTTTCCTCCCATGAAAGCAAACTATACATTTTAAGTAGAACCAACTAAAGGGAGTTACCTGGTGGCCTAGTGCTTAGGATTCCGGGCTTTCACTGTCATGGCCAGGGTTCAGTCCCTGGTTAGGGAACTGAGATCACGAGAGCCTTACAGCCAAAAACAACAACCCCCCTCCCCCAACAAAACTGTAAAAGTAGCACCAAGGAAAGCAGAGGTCCCCAACAATTTTGGCACCAGGGGCCGGTTTCGTGGAAGACAATTTTTCCACGGATGTGGCCAAGGGGAGGGGGAGGATGGTTCAAGTGGTAATGCGAGTGATAGGGAGTGACAGACGAAGCTTCGCTTGCTTGCCCACCGCTCACCTCCTGCTCTGTGGCCCAGTTCCTAACAGGCCGCACACCGGTAATGGTCCACACCCTGGAGGCTGGAAATCCCTGAAAACAACTCCAAGTCGAATTCTGATTTACACAGGCTTTATGACTCTTACACAACAGAGCAGTTCTTCATGTTACTCGCTGCTAACAGCCCCTCTAATCCTGGGTGGTGTGGACTGAGAAAGACAAAATCCCTAGCCTACAGGAAGCTAAAGACTTCACAGCTAATGTATTCATTGTATTAACAATTAACTTAAAATGTTCCTATTCATTTACTCCCACCCTTGAACAATATTATAAGATGTCAACACACTTCTAAGTAACCATAATCTAGAAATAACTATCTCAGACATATACAGGGTTTCAAGAAAAGCAAAAGAATACACTGATTTTCTATCTCCTTCCCCCTCAAGATATCTCATGGGACAAAGAGGAAACAAATAGCAGACTTAGCATGTGTTTGGAGAAGTAGGCTGGTGAATAACTTTATTTCAACATCTAATACATACTAGTCACTGAGGCAGACATTTTACATTAATCTTAATTTAATCTTCACAACCTTTAGAAGAAAATATTATGACTATTTTACAAGTGAATAAACTTAAGGTCAAAGAAATTAACCACCCAGTAAGTAGAGGAGTCATAACTCAAACACAAACTGACAGAAAACCCTACACATTCCCCTTTAGACAACCCTGGCCTCTTGGCAGTACCACAGGATTATAAAGCGAATTTAACTGTAAGCAGTTATAATAAATTTGTTCTAATTGAAATTGGCACAAACTTTTCACATCTAGATTGAAATGAAAAAGAGGATGCAAAATACCTAAGAACCAAAACAAATTAAAGCCACAAAACACATCTGCTATAATGCAGTAAGAATGTAGTTGTTAAAGATAATGAACTTTTTTAGGTCTTCCAATATTCACCAACCCTGACCAAAGAAGGTAATGCCTAAGTATGGGCCACTTAAAATTCCTTAATACTAAAATATTAGTTGAAATGTTTATAAAGTATAAGAATTATCTATAAATACATATATTTGGTAGAGCCATGATAATTTGAACATAAAAGTTCAGTAATATTTTCTTCACAGTTACTCACTGAATTATTTAAAACTATTAAGATACCATTTCTTGCCACTTTTACTCTAAGAAAATGCCATACCATCATCATAAAAGGAATTTTCTATATACATTGTTCATGAAATATTATTTCTAATACTAAAACTCTACCTTATAGTACTTCTAAGTTTTTGATGTTCTTTCCCACCTATTACCTTATCAGCATCATGTCAATCCTGTGAGGAAGATGGATAGGTATTAATATTCCTATCTAATACCTAAGGAACAAAAGCAAATTAAGACCAAGTTATTTGCCTAAACTTACAAAGCTAGTCCTAACAGAACCAATTCTGAAAACTAATTAACAACACTGATTAACAACACAGCCCCTGGCTTTTCTTCTTTAATGATTCTTTACGAGTTTAAAATTTAATAATAGCAACAATTATATAGACAAATAATTTGTGATATTTTTCAAATAACCTAGGCATATTAACATATGTGATGCTATATTTGTTTGCAAAAAACTAGCTCCGTAGTAACATAAACTTGCCTAACTACAAAATTAGCTTTTTCCATGAAAGAAAAAAAAAAAACACACCATGTAATAATATTTGATTTTAGATGTAGTTTTTTTTTTTTTAATTTGACTCACGGGCTTAGTTGCTCCGTGGCATGTGGAATCTTCCCAGAGCAGGGCTCAAACCCGTGTCCCCTGCACTGGCAGGCAGATTCTTAACCACTGCGCCACCTAGGAAGTCCCTAGATGTAATTTTTAAAAGAGACATACTCCAAACCTAGTTTCTCTGAGGACCTCATTATAAAACCAAAGCCCAATATTTTTTAAAAACCTTAAGTGTTTCTCTTAAAACAGAATCAACTTGTAAGAGGCTTTACACATATATATACACATATATATTTGCCTCATTTGGCTACTCATTCACCACAAATATCTCCTAAAGGTCTCACATTTATCACCCATGGTTTTAACATACAGACACAAATGAAAAACAATAAAAGTCCTTGTAATCACCTTTTAAATAAATCAGTTTAAAATTCATGTTTTATTTCTATGAGAGGGAAGCTAGCATTACCTAGGATCACTGAGGCAAATAAGGCAATCATTTCTTTAACATGAAGAACTTACTCTCTGGTGTGTCCCAACAGAAGCTAACATATCGTAAAAATCTACTTCTATCCAAAATGATGGTCAACAACAACGTAGTGATGTTGTTTCAAGGATGCAGAGCATAAGATAGGGTGACCAACTGTCTGGCTTGCCTGGAAATTAGGGAGTTCCTGGGACCTGGGACTCTCAGTTTTAAAACCAGGACAAGCTGGCCACCCTTACTAAGGAGTAAAAACACATCTGGATATCTGGATACGTGACAGCATGCAGCTAGAAACTAAAGTTCTTCCTAGCTATGTTTACCAAGAATCACAAATTCAATTTATTTTTATATCATTCAAGCTCCAGTGAGCAAACAGAAATGAATAGTAGTACTTAAGGAACAGAGGCATATATTTTTAATGAAAATTCACTTTCAAGCATTAACTGACCAAAGACTTGTGAAGTGAAATTTTACAAACTGAATTAACTTTCCCTAATTAAAAAATTTCAACTTTCACTTTTATATTATTTTTATAAAACTGATAATTTGGGCCAAAATAAAGCCAAGATGTCCCACTCTTTGGTTGGTGTTAACCAACATCAACATTCTTTCAGCAAGGAAAAGAGAAATCTATCCCTTAAGAGCAGTATTTCAGGACCAAGGAAATGATAGATAATTTTTAAAGAACAAGAGCTAGTATTACCTTTCTTCAATATCCCAAAGCTAGTCAGTCCAGTATAAATTATTTATATAAACACCAACCTGTAGATCAGAGGAGTTTACTACACTTGATTAAACCATTTCAAGCCTAAATGCCCCAGCTGTGCAGCACAGTCCTCTGAAGCCATAGTAATAAGAAGACTCACCAACTGGCAGGTGTCTTAGGGTCTACGATTAATGGGTAGTCTGCCTGGATGAGAACATATGCATATGCCCAAAAGACGACCTCATCCTGCTTGGCTAAGAGAGGAGAGAAGCTAAAAAACCAGTCAGTAGTACAGTACTTGTTTTATAATGGAAAGAATCAGACTTTGCCCCAGAAGAGACTTATAACTCATGCAGACTTTTTAAATGTCCTCTGCACATATTTTATACCCCAATTTTCACTTACCAGAAAAGTACGATAGAGTAAGATCTAAGAGGAGAAAAAGCAACACCCCAAAATTAGACATAACTGAAAGTGACAATTATCATACTGAGTTCACTGCTTCAAGATACGTGAAGTCAGAGTCACGAGAAAAATAAATCCATATTTAAACCCTCCTATTACATTTAATGACTTGATGTCAGTTTCCACTCAAGTAAAAATCAGTAGTTCATATTTGAGTTTTAGTTCACTAATGTTTATATCCATATGTGAAAACTGATACCACGCCACAGTTAATAAGATATGGGTTTATAAATATGGAGTTTAAAAGAAACTTACCCTTTCCCTTTGTGCAGCTCTGACTTCCAACCCAGTTTCTACAGAAACAGAAGGACAAGTGCCAATGCCAGAAGTCTGCCAATTAGAACTCATCTTTTAGTTGCTGAATAATAAAGCCATATCCCAAAGTCGGCTATAGGTTTTTGATTGTCAGTAGTTCCTAAAAAGAAACCCAGGAGGAAAAAAAGACATTTAACCAATTACTATACTTAGAAATGTTCCCTCCTTTAAACTTGGCCATTAAAAAAAAAATGGAGGTAGATCCAATACCATGTGTTAAATTTTTTTTTTTAAATTAGGTCTTCAGATATCTCTAAACTTAAGGAGCAGCAAACACAAGAAAAGGTGTCTTTGAAGGTTCAAAATATCTTTAAACCAATATACTAAAGAAAAAACACGTATCACAGAAATAAAGTATTTCCAATCACCAAATCTTAAAGTTCAGATGAATTCATCTTTTTCGTGGAATGAATTTTCAGTATGAGTATAATACTGCAGAAAGTAAACTTCATAAATGAAATTTGTCAGGAGAAATAAATGACACAGGTAGTCTCCACTAAAAAATAAAAAAAAATTTAAAAAACACCTCTCATGTCTCAGGAGAAATCTATAAATCATAAATGAACCCTAGAACAGTTTTCTAGAGACATTGACATTGCTGTTGATGAAAAATCCCTCTAAAACACATATACCAATTTAAAAATTAAAAAATCGTGGGATGTGAGAATAATCTGGCTGCAATTTTTCATTTGATATCAACATGGTTGCTTGGTTAATGTACTTTAGAATCTTTTATCATAAAAACTTACACATTAAAAACAGCGTTTCTGTATCTAAATTGATATCATGCAATTTACAGTATTTTCTGAACATTCACACTGGTCCATTCCCTTCAATATATATGAATCTTAATATTTATCACTGTGAACTTTAACATAATTAGATTCTTGTTGCTATGTGAGGAAAATTAGTTTATTAATGCAGTTATTATCGTATTATAACTTAAAAACAAAAGCAATTAGGAACCACTCCTCAATCCCGTCCATATCCATCCCCTCCATAGAAAGCTCTGAACCTACCTCTACCAAAATTTCTAAATTATGTGGCACCTATCAGTATAGTACCTCAAACATCCTCACCTGCATCTATAAAAAATAACATGTTCTATCTCACAATGAAGAGTGGACTAGAACAGAATAGGAGGGAGAAAAAAACATATATATGTGTGCAACAAAGTAAGCAAGAACCAACCAACTAGGAGAGACAACAGTAACCCCTCCCCTGACTCGGTGGCAGAGACCACTGGTAATTTTCTGGTCATCAGAAGCTCACTACCTATAAACTCTTGTTTCTACTTTTCTTACTGAAAATATTTTTTTATATCTTTAAAAAGCAAATGTCACTGACTAATGCACAAATCTGAGAATCTTGTGCATGAGGGATAAGATTCTAATCACCCATTTTTACTACACAGAACATTTATGTATCTACAACTTAATAAGTACTTCTCAAACTTTCCAGGACAGAAGATTCACCTAGGGATCTCAGTCCATTCAATGGGTCTGTGTGAGGCCTTGCAGTTCTACATTTCTTAACAAGCTTCTAGGTGACGCTATTTACTGCTGGTCTGAGGAACACACTTTCAACAGCAGAAATTCTAGAAGGCTAAGCAATATACATACTGTACCTGAACCCAAATTGTACTGAAAGTTTTTGATCTTCGAACAGTTTTTAACAAGCTGATTGTCCATGTGCTGGTCAGTATATTTAAGATTTGTCTCTAGAACAGTGGTTCTCAGCCCTGAGAAAATATTCTAAATAACATGGGCACTTAAAACAACACTGGAGCCTTGGCAGAGCTCCACTGTACCTAGATCAATTTAAATAAACCTACGAAAGAGTTCTAGCTATTGGTAATAAAAAGTTCCTCAGGTGATTTTAATGCATAGCCAGGTCTGAGACTTCTGCTACAAAATCTCTAAAGAGTGTAGTTTATTGAAGTGATGCCTTAAAAATATTTAATAAAAAAATATATGTATATGGTACATCAAAGTGTCAATTTTACCTGTAATAATAATTCTACCCTGAACATAGATGCAATAACAAGCTTACGCATGCAAGTTTTTCATTAAGCCCCTTTCTTGGGTAAAAGGAAAATGTGTTGGTCACCTGAGAAAGGTCAGATACTAATTCAGTACTTTAACTGTATACACACATGTATCTGGTTTACACAGGATAACAGTCATTCCACAAAAACTCTCTAAATTGATTTTTAGTATGGAAGTTTGGTTTGATACCACTAGAAAAATAACAAATTATGATATACAGAAAACATGGTCAGTGTGTTACAGCACAAACTATAAGTGACTACAGTGTAAACTGTCATGACAGTTTGCTGAAAGCAGAAATAAAAAATGACATGTTGAGAAAATGAGGAGGAAGACCTCAGGGTGGCCAACAACTACGAGCCTGAAGAAGAAATAAAATTTCTATTACAGTATTTAAATAAAAGAACACTACTTATCTCTGAGCCAAGAACATATTCATAGTCCTGTAGAGAATTTGAAATGCTAATTTATCTTTGAAGGAAATATTATCTCTGAGGTGTAATGGCTGAAAGATTTTGTCTTGAATTACTTACACTGTACTTGTCTTCAATTTGCGTAGCTAATTAATTAATTTTTCAATTATTTGGGTACCTATTATATACCAGGCACTGTTCTAGATCTTGGGAATAACTGAAAGAAAGTTGAAAGACATTCATTTGTTACTTTCCTAAAACACACAGTCAAATCTTGATCAAATCACTTCATCTCCCTGCTTAAAACTTCCAATGGCTTTCCACAACATTCAGCTTCAGAGTACAATATAAACCTTTTGTCTTTGGCAAGGCCCTTAGTTTACTACCTTCCCTTCTTTCACGAGAATACAAACTTCATGAGACATAAGGAACTTGTCTGTTTTCCTCACCAATATACTCCCAAGACCTAGACTATTGCTTGATAAATAACAGGTATCTAAATATTTGAAGAATTAAATAATTAGCTACACAAATTGAAGACAAACCCAGCACTGATACTTCAAAATGGGAAATCTTTCAACTATTTACAAGTCAAACATACACTCAACTTTACCTATAATTCCATTGTATCTCAATCCTATTAGTAACCTAGTTAGGAGGTAGTAGACAGAAGTGATGGTTCATTCATGGAAACAACTTACATTGTGTACATACACACATAATCCCAGAATCACTTTCAATTTTAAGACAAACTAGAATCACGTTATTTTTTAGATTAACTGAAAACTCCAGGATATCTCGATCAGTTCCTGGCTATGCACCCCTTAGCCAAGTCATGAAATTCTTCTGGTATCCCTTTAGCATTTCATAAACTAAATAGCAACCCTTCTTCACAGACAGTTATAAGGTAAAATTAAATACTAACCTAGATTGAATTCCTGGGAGAAGTAACTACATGACTATGAAACTATTACTTAAGTGACAATTTTAAGTGCTAAACTCCACGTCATTTGCAGTTTCATTCTGCTTGTCCCTTCAGTAGCTTTGAATTTATCTTCTGGAAGCCCCTCCTCTCAGCTTCAGAATCTGAACACTATTCTGGCTGTCCTAACGGAGCCTCTTTTCTAGCACCATCTTCCCTTCTCATGCCTTAAATATTACATTATCCCAATTTAGTAGAGTTTAACACTCTACTCTCTGTGGGGCAGTGTTACTCAACCCATGGCCACTGACCACAGACTATATTATATATCAGAATTACCTGGAGAGCTTGTAAAAGAATAAAGACTCCTGGGCCATCCTGGCCCTAACAAATCCCAGAATTTCTGAGGTTGGAGCCAAGGGCCTGTATGTTTCCCAAGAATCTCAAATGCTGATACACTATAGTTTAAAATCCAAAGTTTCTCAAGTTTGCAGCTTTAATCCCATTCCAGCCTCCTAAAAAAAGTGAGGTATGACAATATAGGGACCAAAAGCCCTAGCTAGAACAAAAGACTAGTTAGAACCCTGCCTCTATCACTTATTAGCTTCAGATTATGGTCTGTATTGAAAAGCAGATGAGACAATGTTTGTCAAGGACTTGGCAGAATGCTTGGCCTCAAGTATTTAATAAATGATTGCTCTTAGTACTATTGCTTTACATCAGCATCCCTCAACTGATTATCCATTCTCACTCCCCACCTGCCTAAAACTGGCTTGCCTTTTAGGATTCCCTATTGTGTTGACCCAAGCATATTACTAGTTTTCTAGACTCAGCCTGCATCTTTTCCGTGTATCAACAAGCTCTTCTATTATTATTCATGCTTCTTGGCCTGACATCTCAATCCCAACCTCCCTTCACCATTCTACATCCTTCTCCAACTAACAAATTATTTTGTAAATCCTTTCTTGACCATCCCAGCTTAAAGTTCATATACTAAATATGGCCAGTAAAAGTTCAATTAATCAAATTTGGCCTGGGACATCTCTCCCATAGTTGCTGTAAACTATGAACTTTTCCCCCTGATATTTAACTATTTATGTGTTTATATCTAGTTTCTCCAATTAGAGTACAAGCTGCTGACAGGGGTAGAGACTATGTGATACTTTCTTCTATATGCTCAGCATCTTAGTTCTTAACATACAGCCAGCATTTAATTTATACAGGAACCCTACTTGAATGCTTAACATCACAACAGGTTAAGTACTTTTACCTCAAGACTGAAATCTCTTTTTGGTTGCTTCTTAGCAACAATCTTGTTGGAGGTTTGAAGGAATTTTGTTACTCAATAAACTCCTCTGCTTAGAACTTATAACTAGGTTATAATTCAAGTTTTTAAGTAAAAGGCTCTTTTAACCAAGAAAGCTTAAAGAGAGCAAACTGGAATGGGAAATGGAGGTGATGGTCAGATAAGCCATAACCATACAGCCTACTGCAGTAAGAACAGAAGATGCTGTACAAGCCATAAGCACTAAATTTACTGCCTCAGATAAACAGTTTGTAAAATAATATGACTTAAGTTACTGAAGTGGCAATTTATAAAATCTAGGTTGCTCTACTAAAGTCAGGATAATCCTCATTTTCAATTTTAATACAATCAGACCTTTCAAAATGAGCACAAGTCAACCCAGAGGTGTTCGTCAAACTATTTCCTTTACAGTAGAACCCTAAATTTAGATCATACAAAAGACACTGGAAAACCACACATATAACTCAAAAGGGCAGTTTCCAACTTATAAAACCAGAACTCTAGATCTAACACTCAACCCAATTAATATTGTTTCTTCATGGTGTAGCTGGAAATAAAATGATTTCATGAGTCGTTTCAAAAAATTCTTTCCATTTTGCTTAACATGGTTTCATATACAAATAAACAAATGCCCTGTCTGCAACATTTTTCCTTCTTGAGAGATGAAGCCTGAGATCTTAGAAAGATACTAAACATGCAGAAGTATGCAGAGTATAACAAAATCTTCCTCAAATTGTCATAGTGATATTAAATATTTTTTTACTAATTGGAAAAACTACTTAATAGGCTTTCAGTATGGACTAGTCAGAGAAAGAAAACACACTGGAAATTAACATTTCCAACAGGAATAAACTGTTTAAAGAAATACATGAGAGATCATTTAGCAAAGCTTTAAATGGCAGCCAACTCATAAGCAGATGTTTTAAAACCTGTTGAAAATGACATACCGAGAACCTGAAAACCACTGTACTTCACTTTTCCCCTTTGGGAAGAGACAAAAACCAAAAATCTCATGAAAAGGAAAAATTATTTTCAAAATTTTTGATCCCATTTAAAATAAAGCAAGGAAACCTAAGTTGTATTATACATTTAAAAAGTTGTACTTGTGTTAAGCTGCCAAAACCTCACACTCGGTTAATGTCAGAGGGAAGGGCTGGAAGGGCTCAGAAGGTTAGTAGGACTAAATGGACAATGAAAATGGTTAAGAGCTAGATTTTCCTCAATACTGACCATTCACCTAAAGTTTGTTGTAGCTACCTAATTTTATAATTAAATAAATCTCCCTGTGGAAAAAGAAAAATATTAACTATTTTGGCTAAGTTAGCTATCATTCCCAGTCTGATAATACGCTTTTTTGCTATATATACTAAAATATTCTTAACTTGGAACTTCAGAAATCAGCGTTTGTAATAAGCAACATTTTTATACCATTTGAGTTCTTCCAGCACCATTAAACAACCACTAACAGTGAAGACTATGGTTAAGAGAAAACATCAAATTTTTGTAGGTCCAAACCCATACAGGATTTTAATACTTAGGCTCCCACATTAAAATAATTTTTTCAAACGTTAAAATAAACTTTAAAACTTAAAAAAATCAAAATACCAAGTAGAACAAAAGTTCTGGCCTGCAACTTTGTTAATACAACACTTTGGTAAGGGGAGGAAGCTAGTAACAGCAGCAGAGTGCCTAAAGACTTCCAATCAGAGAAACATAGCCCAAAACATTAAAAGCCCTCACCCTATTAATTATAATGCATTTTTGACCTCTAAAAACCCTCTTACCTGTTTACAAGAGTTTATACAGCTGTTTGCCACTGGAACACCACCTTGCAGAGTATAAGCGTGGCATCCTTTGTTGATAATCACCTGTTGCCTAAGTAATCATCATCCCGCATGGAGACAGACAGCACTAGGGCTCTTCCATCCGAGGTTAAAATTCAAAACAAGCCCAACAAGCCTGCATTTCAAGGTGGTCTTCGTCTGCAACTAGTTAAGTTTAAAACTGGCAAACAACAATGGTGTCTGAAGCCAATGGTGCAGCACTGCTGGCTTCCTCTTGAACTCCAGCGTTGTCACTGTGCACCGAAGTCTCCTGCTGCAAACAGGGGAGTTGTTCTCCTGTACTGGAAACAGCTTCCAAAGCTCAGGAGCCCCTGTACAGGATAATGCAGGAACTAAAGGCAAACACTTTTTCCTCCTTAAGGATGCCTCCATTTTTTCCTCACAATCTGTACTACCAACCGAAGTGACTGGGCCTGAGTGTGCGTTCGTACCTATGAAACCGTCACGGTGCATGCACATCCAAGGCATGTGGAACCACAGGTCAAATAAGGCACAGATACCAAGTAACGGTTCTAATTACAAACGCTAGCTCTCAGGAACTCTTCATCCATTCAGAACTAAACCCATCACTGCATAACTCTGGTAAGAAGCCCCTGAAGATGGAGGAGCTCCTCAAATGTGTCAGGAAAGGCTTTATTAACATCATCATTAACATTTAAAAAGCAAGCGGAGCATTTCTCCTTCTTTTGGCAATTTGGTGCAAATGTTAAGTGCAAGATAAAGCAATTTCAAACTTTTCTTCAAATTAAAAATGAAACTAAGGCCAAACGTGATGGGTGAACAAAATAAATCAAAACTTAAATTTCAGCAACTCCGGCTCTTCAAACCAGCAAAGCCCCCGACTCGTGCACTGTGGTGAGGCTTACGGTGCTTGCCCCGGCTTCTTGCGTGCCAGCAAACAGCACCATTTCCTCATCAACTTGAGGACTGAGAAGCAAAGGATCCCCTTCACTGCAAACAAAGGGGGTCACAGTAACACTAGTGATCCTTCAGAATTGACACACTGTGATAGTCAAAATGATGGTCTCCCTGCTTCTTGCTCAAGACATACAAGATCTGAGCAGCAGCAAGTACCCCCTCAGCTGCAAACAAAGGGGTCAAAGGTTTGCCGTCAATTCACTTCCAGGCAGAAAAACATTTTCCTCAAAAGAAACAATTTATTTAGAATAAAACAAAAGCAGCTCAACTGTGAGCGCACGTTTGAGTGACAGCTACTTTTAAGCTGTGTGAGCCATAAAAAGGGTTTTTCTTTTCCAGAAATCTTGTGTACACAGCACAAAGCAAGGTCATTTTTTTTCCACTTAAAACACCGGCATTGGCATCACAATAGCAGATACACAACTTTAAGCTGCCATTTTAGTAAAATGCACAAATACTAAACAGATTAGCTTTCTTCCATCAAGAGGCCCATGTAAACTCCACATAAGCCACAACTTCTCTTCAAAAAGGTCCATTAGAGCTTTGAATTCCGTATCTTCATCCGTTGTTCACCAGTTTTGCTTGCGGGGGGGAAAAGAAGGTTATTCAGTACAAATGTTTACAATATTAAAAATATATATATTTCCCCTATGCCATTATAGATGAATATAACATTAACAAGACCTTCCTGGATAGTCCACCTTGACTTCAAAAAGCACCAATAATACCCACTGGCACAAACCTTGAAACGAATTTACTGTATGAATAGACAACAAGTAGAACAATAGGGTGGATTTTTTTTAAAGACTGCAATCAAGTGAAGACTGAAAATATCCTTTGTACTCATGTAACTGAGTAAAACATGCCAAAAAAATTCAGAAAAAAGCAAGTTTATAATCAATATATAATCAATATATTCTAAATATAACTTAAAAAATGAAACTATAAAAAGGTGGAGTTTAGTCAAACTTTTACCCCCTCTATTTTCATTCTGTAATTTACATGGAGCAATACAGACCTACTCCATTATTGTATTTAGGGGTCAAGATACAAAGCCTTTTAAAAATCCACCTTCACCTGTGTTACTAAAGACAGCAGCTGTTATTTTCTTTTAAGAAAACACTCATACAAACAATCGCTAAACAGCCAAAGAACATTGCAGGACTTTTACTTTCCAACTCTGTTTAAATCATACATATAAAACTCTTCATTAAGCTAGACAGTTCACTGTGGTTACCTGAAATCATCTCCCTTTAGGCACATCACTACAACCAGAATGTTAACAGGGTCAGCTCCATTTCTTTTCGTGTTCTCATACCTAACTCCTATCTCCAAACCAAACAACTGTGGCAGAGACAGAAAAAAATGTCCAGAAATTCTCTCCAAAAATTTTTTCACAAAAAAGGTCATTAAGGCCCTCTTCTCAAGAGGATTTCCTAGTTCTGTTACCACAGAGTTTTTGGTGAATGGTTCCTATATGGACCCAAACTGCAGTTCAAGCTGTACCTGCATAATGAGCAATTTCACTGTCTGAAGAATGTAGATTTAAAATCAGAAAGACAAAAAACAAAAAGTTGTCAGTGAAAACCTGCTCATAAAACAGTTTTTAAATAAACCTAAACAAGTGTTGGACTCTGAAAGCAACACACACCTTACTTTTACTATTGTATCTCAAATGATCTAATTGAGTTAAGAAGGGCCAGAGTATATATATTACCTTCAAAATGTGACAAAGGCTTATAGCAACCAGAGTTCGGACATTTTAAGATGCAATCCTTAAAGGGAAAATTCTATCTACTCTCAGGTGAGAGTCAAAATATACATCTTAAATTAGGAATTTAAATTTTTTGCATGGAAAACTCTTTATAGGAATCTCAGTTACAACCAACAAAATAATATTAAAAAATTGGCTAGGAGCTGAATGATTAATTTTTCATAAACTTTGAAGTTGTGATTAAAAATCTACATTAGCTTAATGGTTTTTTTTTTTCACCAGTAATACTTAATAAGTCATTTAATAATATACTGAAGAAATTCTTTCCATCCATTTGAACTGAGTTCCAGAAAAATAATTCAACAAACACATTTTTTTAAGTAAAAGAAAAAGAACAATTGGTTGTTACAAAGAACATCCAATGCTGAGATTACGAAATTCTGGCTAATGAGAATTAGAACCAGATAGTTTTAGACATTTGCTTTCATTCCACTCTGAAGTTTTAAGTAGATAGTTTACCAATATTATGAACCAGCACAACAGAATGAGCAACACAAAAGATTCATCTGAATGATGGCACTCTGTAGGTAAGCACCAAACTAAACATAATTAGTTATAATACACACATTTAGAAATGGTATCAAGCCATTGTTTCAAAAAAACATTGAAGCACAAATTGCCCAGATCTAACAAAAGCCAGATAAAGATGTCAGATAAAGATTCAAACAAACATGGAGCAAAGCCCACAGTAAACTGTCACATCAACTTAAAAAAGAAAAAGAAAAAATGCCACATACACTTTGGATTACAGTAAAATTAGATGTCATGGACTTCACTCTCTAAAAGAGTAAAATCATCTGTCCAGCCATCTCATCAAAAGATATTCAAAAGTTAATGGTTAGTGAAATTATTTAAACTGGAAAAAAATGTATCTAGCCACAAATTGTACTTTGACCCCACTTATGCACAGACTGCACACTTGCATTAGTTTCTGAACAGGTGTCTACTCCACATTAGCATGCCAAGCAAAGCTTTTTAAAAGCAACAAGGACCAAAAGTTTTAACTGTAGAATTTCAGGTATTTTCCCTACAGGCACACCAAGGACCTTCGTGCTCATAGCCTAGTATGTTCCTTCTCTCAAAATGGCTAGTATTTCCAGTTTAAAAACAAAAAATACAAAAGCTTCCAAACTTAAAAAGAAAATTTATAAATGCATAGTGAAAACCAAAAAGGATGACAAAGCAGTGATGAGGCTTTCATGCTGACATGCATTAGACACCTGTCATAACGGACAATTAAAAATTCCATGACATTTCCCTGGGTTATTATTGGTGCTATTTCAAAACTATCAGCTTTGATAACAGAAAGAAAACAGTTGGGTTCTGCCAGGCTTTCAAGAAGTCACTTACACAGAATAGAAACATGACCATGATCCAAAGGTCCTCAACTTTCTAATCATAATTAAATATCAAGGGCCTTAGCCAAAGTCCTCAACATTTAAATTACGGGGGAAAACATACTTAACAAATGACCTGGGGTGGGGGTGGGGTAGATGGGGGGAAAAAAAAAGGCGAACAAGGAAATCACCAATTACTGTTAAGCAGCAAAAGCCCTTGTTAGGAACCAGAAGTTGACATAATGTTCAGTTTCGAAAAAAAACTGTGAGAGTGGGCTACATTATTTTTTATTAACTCCAGGTGTCTAAGAAAATAAACACCACTAAAAAAGGATTTTTCTAAACTACCATTTCAATTCTGTGGTTGGACACCAGTGAAAATATAAACACAAAATTTCAGAGATATTTAAAATATTTTCAATAATGTAATGTCATCGCTACTGTTTAAATATGAAAATAAAAATACAATCAAAATTTGTAGAGTATGTCAAAGGCATTTCACGATGACTTAAAAAGATTCTGCAATCCAGATATGGCTGATTTAATGCCCGCTGAAACAAAAGATGACTTAAGAGCCTGCAGACAACTCTTCTTTCTATTATTGAAATCAGAAATTTGAATGGATACAAAAATAAAAACTCATCTCTGATGAAAAACACAAGTTTTGAAATATGCACAATTAAATTAGAACTGTACCTGCTACACCTCTCTGAAACAGTCAGTAAAAACACCACCACACACCAACTGACCAAAGAATTCTGATTTTAAAAGCACCTACTCACTTCCTGCATACTAGTGTAAGCATAAGACATATGTGGTTTGTAACACAGTCCTGAATTTTTACTTAACAGTTACCGCTACAAACCAAAAGTGCATATACGGGATACAGAACTCAAGGACTAATGATAAAAATGTGTATGTTAAAACAAACTCTGGGAATAAACCATGTATTTTAAGAAAAATACTCAAATACCTGATTAAAATAATCACAATGCTATACAATTTACCAGCTTAGACTAATGAGATTCCTGATCAAATTTCAGCCGCACAAATAACATTTTTGGTACAGGAATTATTTACCTACATACCAATCAAGCCAATTTTAGGTGTATATTATCATCTTTATATAGTCAGTGGGCTCTTTGTTTTCCAAATTCTGACTTTTCAAATTTCTGGTTTTGTAACTTTGAGGATTTTTTTAAGCTCAAGGTTAAAAAAGAGAAAACTGCAGAAAAGAGGAAAAAAGTTACTCATAAGAGTAGGAACTCCTAATTAAAGTAAATCCATTTGCCTGCTACCTTTAGGGCATCCCTTTCACTTAAAATAATAGCTAAACTCTCCTGACTTCTATTTTAAAGAGGTTTATAAAAATATAAAAAAGAAAAAGCTACAACTAAACAACTAATTAAAAAGAAAATTTCATCTGATGCTGTATCCCATCACACATCACAAAACAAGAACCATGTCAAAGTACTAAACACGAGTTACACATGGACTTTAAGACGCACCACGGACAATGATCATGACCAGGTAATCTTCTTCAGATTTGGCCAGTGCCTTGGCAGGGGAATCCAGGAACTGCTGGGAGAACTCACAGGGTGGGAAGGCATGAAGGACTCCGGTGTTTTCCTTGTCTTTGTTGCCCCCCACAGGGAGGCTGATCACCCCAGCGGCCTGCTTTTGCTTTAAATAGGACACGAGGTTCCTAAGTGGCCTCTGAGTAGAGGTGGCAGTGTCTGATGTGGCTGAGGAAGAGGAGGACCTGCTATCAGAACTTCCAGGCACAGCCAGAAGAATAGCATAACCATTGGGCCCTGCCACTTTGATGCGTCGAGTTACTTCATCCAACTTGGGCTGGTCCAAACGAAGACGCTGAGTGATCTTGAGCTGGGCCACTTTGCCTCCAGTTGAGCCCTCCACAAGAAGACTGCTAGCCACCTGGAGATCACCCTGCAACAGATGCATGTTGGAAGGAAAGTTGCTGTTCTTCAACAGAAGCATGCCCTGCCAGGCCAAACAGAGTTTGGGAGAGGCTGCCGCTGCAGGGGCTGTCCCACCATCCTGTTTCTGGGAAGGGGACTTCAGCTTCGATGAAGCAGTGCTGGTGCTGGGTGCACTCCCATCGGACCGGTCTTCTTTTTTCAGAGGGCTTTTTCCCTCAGTGGAAGCAGCTGTCCGGTGCTTCCTATCCCGTTCAGCTGATGCAGAGTTTTTACGGTCTCGCTTGTCACCCTGGCTCTTCTCCAAACTACCTCGTCGGTCTCTGATTGGAGAGGGCCTTTCCAAGAGAAGACGGGAAGATCGATCATTGTCGCTGTTGTAGCGATCCCGGCTACTGCTCAATTCTGGACTGCGGTCAGGAGAAGGCGCGCAATGACGTTTCCGTGGACGGTCACTCTCTGGGGACCTATCCAGATGCCGTCCCCCACTCTCCTCAGGCAGCCTTCGCTTCCTAGGTTGGTCTCTGCTGCTGGGCAGATCTCGATCACCTCTGTCCCGGTCCAAGGACCAGCCATCCCGCCTGCGATCCAGGCTATCCAGTGGCTCATAAGCAGGCACAGCAGTAGCTGCAGTCCGAGTGCTGCGTTCACGGACTGGGGGCGGGGGTGGCACCCAATCAGAGTCAGGATAAAGATCCCTATCACGATCTCTGTATAGTAAGGGTGGTGTCCTATCCCGAGCACCCCTCAAAGGGTCAGGTGCCCGGTGTCCAAAAGCATCTGTCACCAGTTCATAATGAGTTAAGGGCAGAGGCTGCAAATACTGCTGCTGGTAACGATGTTCTGTGTCTGCAAAGTCTACTCTAAGGCGACGATCTGGGCCACCAAGTGGGAAGCCCCGCATATGGGTCCAGGCAGCATGAGCTGCATCCAGGCTTTCATATTGGATATATGCCCAACTATCACCTTTGCGGTAGTCAATGGTGCGTATGGTGCCAAATCGGTCAAACTCCCGTGCCAGGGCAGCAAGGGGCACCCAAGGACCCAGGCCACCTACCCAGAGGCGGGTGGTGGGTGTAGCTTTGCCATAACCAATTTTGATAGGATTCCGAATTATAATTTTGCCAGACATTGCTAGTTTGGCCCGGTGAGACATATCTAGGTTCTCAAATTTGAGAAAGCCATAGGTACTGGTCTGGCCCCGAGAAGGCCTCTTGATATCTACTTCTGTGATGACTCCGAAACGGTCAAAAGCCCTTCTCAGATCACTCTCTGTCACAGTGATGTCTAGGTTGCCCAAGAAAAGCGTCCGGTTAGCGCGCTGATCATCCTCGGGTGAGATCTCATCCACCTCTCTGAAAGGAGCAGCACCTGCTCCAGCTCCCACCCTTGGCTCAAGACTGTAGGCTGGGCGCACTCTCTCATAGAACGAGTAGTCTCGCTCCCTCTCCAGGTCTCGGGGCAATGGTGGCGGAGGTGGAGGGGGCAGGCGGCCAAGAGCCAACTGCTGCAACCGGTAGTCTCTGTATCCCAAGGCTGCGCCACCAGGGGAAAGTGATCTCTGGCCTCCACCACCTCCTCCAGGGGGGTGCCGGTGACCACCTACAGAGGACCCGACCACACTGGCTGATGGAGGATAAGAATCTTTGTCTAAAGGGGAGCGGCTGCGGCGCCGGCTCACATACACAGCTTCTATCTTCAGGGGTCGGTCATAGAGCACCAGGCGGCCTCTGGCATGCTTGGCCGCCCGCGCGTCCTCTGGCCGCCGGAAGTTCACAAAGGCGACTCGCTCATCCCCGCTGCCAGAACCCGAGAGATGACTGATTTTGACACTTACATCACCGAAGCGTTTGAACTCGTGAAACAGCCCGTCCTCCACCGCTTCGTCACTCAACTGGGACCCCAACTCGCTTATCTTCAGCGTCTTGTATTCCCCGCCGTCCCCGCCGCCAGGAGCTGAAGAGGCGGCCCCAGAGGAACGTGACTCCCCGCCTCCACCCCGGGAGCTGCTGCGCGACTCGCCCCCGCCCGAGGAATTTTTGGTGCTTGGGGAGCTGTAACTATGCAAGCGGCTACTGGAGCTGCCCCCACCGGTGTCGTACTCGCGGCTACCACCTCGGCTGCTGGACTTGTCCAGATGAAGGCTGCGCCGCGACCCGCCGCCGCTGTCGGTCTTTCCGCTGCTGCTCCCATTGCTGCCACCAGAGCCCCCTAACTTCTTGCTCCGCTCCCCGCGGGAAGTCGAGTCCTCACCACCACGGGAGCGTTTCGGCTTGACTGGGGAGCGCTCTTTTCCCTTCATTGTAGCGGGTCGTCGGAGGTCTTCTCCGCGGAACTGGTTAACCCGCCGCCCCGCGCTCGTTTCACACAGCGGAACCGCACGCCGCCATCTTGGACTCCGTCGCGGCAGAGGGTCCCGCCCCGCAGCCCTCATTGGTCAATCAGCGCCTCTCTTCTACAGTCTCATTGGGAAAACTATTTGTCTGTCTTCACATCTCCCCGCGCTCCGGGAAGACGCCCGCCCGACCACTTTTATTGGGTTCCCAACGCCCTAGTCAGAGTACCTCATTGGTTACATTCGTTGTCCATCTTAACGGTTCCTCGCGCCAGACTGTAGCTCCGCCCCTCGTCCTCTATGGTCACCTGACCCGAAGTCTGGAGGCGTTGATTGGACAAAAAGTCTACCCTGTAACGGTACTTCTTGAGCGGCGAAAGCAGCGATCCCACCTCCTCATCCCTTTCATTGGTTTATGACCCCGTCCTTTAACCTACTATTTGGGAAGTCGGGCCATAAGTTCTAGCTTTTTTTTTCTGAGAGGCCGGCTCACAGCGATCTCGCGCGCGCGCGAGAGAGAGACAGAGACAGAGAGAGAGAGGGAGGGAGAAACAGAGAGAGAGAGAGAGAAAGAGAGAGAGCGGGCTCCCTCTTTCGACCCCCTTCCCAACTCCTCCGGCGGCTGAAAGAAGTTTAAATCTGATTGGATGTGGACGAGGAAGTTGATAGGCCAAAATAACTGTCCATCACTCGCTTAAAGGGGTAGCTCCATGTACTGAGGAGGCTGACTGAAGGTGAAAGAGTAGAATATGCGCTTGCTCTGCGACGTCACTGAGACGTCGCGAGACGGTGACCATGAGCCAGTTCCGCCTCCCCGCGCTTTCGGCGTTCTTCTCTCCAACATTTGTTCGGTCCCGCAGCGTACTTAGTTGTGCTTTGGCCCTCGCACCTCAGAACTTCTGGGCTTCCTACTTCCTGCCTGTGTGGGACAAGGGGCTGGGCTGGCTCTCCGGCTGTCGGGACCCACGAATCCTTCAGGCAGCCGTCCCGGGGAGCCCAGCGGACACCATCTTAGCCCCTCGGAAACAGCCCCACCCGCCCTGCGCCAGAAAGCGCTCTGGGGCCCGCGGGGCAGGCGGGGCCGGGAGTTCACGGTTCACAAAGCGCCGGGTCACGCCAACGCGCGGCGCGGGGCGGGGCGGAGGCAGGGCGCGGGCCCTTGGGGTCCCGCCACGGGGACGAGCGGAGCCGAGGCGCAGCCCTGGCTCGGGAGCCGGCGCTTCTCGGCGCGTCCTGTTCCCGCCCGAGTGCCCCCGGGCACCCCAGGAGAGAGACTGACGCTCCCGGTTTCGTCGCCCGCGGGCGGGGTGGAGACTGTCGGACCTCGGCGGACGGGTCTGGGCTTCCTGTCTTAGGTTGCAGATTCACGTGGATTTTGGGTTTTGTAGTCCCGTAATGTAGCTGCGTTTGTTTTTTATATGTCATATCCCTCCCTGTTAAAAAATCGAGTGAAATTTACGCTCCATGCAGATGTGTCGCGTTTTATTCTGCGGCTTCTTTTACATTCCCTCAGCCCCCGCCAGTCTACACTAGAAGCCGGTAGAACGACCACATGCCTGTCTCTAAATCCATCTTATTGGTTCTCTCAGTCATTAACCGCTTTAAAACCCAACTTTCTTTCCACAGACCTTCATTGTGTCAGACAATAAAGCACTTGCACGAGGTGCTGGTGATACCAAGATGAGAACAGGCACAGCCTCTGTCCGGCTGCCCCAGGTCTGGTGAAGGGAGGTGGTGCTGACTTCATCACTGGGATTACGTCTTCTGCAGTTCTCCCCGGTATCCTCCGAGCAGAGGTTGAGGATTCTTGTACTGATCCTCTCCTCAACCACACCTCTCAGGAGCCTAGCTGTAGGAGAGAACGTGAGATGTTTTTAAACTACATTTTCCAAGGTAACAGTGTCCCCCAAACTGAAACCTAAACTTTGAAGCTTTTAAGATTAGGGACTGCTACCTGTTTAGCCCCGCCTTAGCCATCCTTCTTTTATTAAGTAATCTTGAAGGAAGGTGAGGATGTGAGCCTTTTATCTCTTGATTAGATCAAAAAACTTGAAAGAAGCCAATATGTAAAAGCATATCTGTGGTATTGTAGTGTGGAGACATAGTCATTGTATTAAAACTGGCTGTTAAAATAACTTCATGAGGCATAGTATGATGTGTGTAATACTCTACCATTTGTGGTTTTAAAAATGATATACCTGTATATGTGTTTGCACATTTTTTGTGTATATTCATAGAAACTTAATTGAGGATTCATAGGAATTACTAAGATCATGCTGAGGAGGGGGGAGTTGAGGGTCTGGGTGAGAGAAAGATGTAAGTTTTCATTCTATACCTTTACACATTATTAAAAGAAAACTTTTGTTTACCATGTTCATGCTATTGCTGTTTCTTTTTTTAAAAAATAGCAATTATTTTTAGCTTTCCTTAAAAAACTTGTTTATGGAAAAACTAAAAAATATACAAAAGTAGAGTGCTATAAAAGAACTCTCTTGTACCCAACATCCAATTTCAAAAATTTTCAAATCATATCAATCTTGTTTCATCTACACTGTTTGCCTGCCCTTCCCCCTCTTCATTATTTTGTTCCAGGCTTATCTGCCCCCTACATGGAATCAGCCACTTCTCCATGGAATTCTGGTTCCTTTTAGTGGGAAGTGATACTTAAAGATAAAAGTCTGGAAGTTAGGGAATTAAAAAAAAAAAAAAAGACAATATTCAAAAGAAAAAAAACTTTACATAGTTTCAAGTTTATAGTAACACAACACAAAATTGAAGTTAAGCCATTATCTGTTTACTTTAATCAATGTTATAGCCAATCCAAATACATCAGGCTCCAGGGTGACTATTGTTGGTCTAAACTGTCCTGCTTAGGTGACTCACCGATTTAAAAAAAAAAAAAAAAGGGTAATGGCCAAAAAAATATAGTTTCCCAAATCTCATCATAGGGACTGAGGAAGCACAAGAATTGAAGGAGAGAAGTCAGAGAGAGATACCAGTATGTGTGGCAGTGCCTGAGGCTCTGCTAGGTTTAGTGGCTTGACGTTTGAAATAGTAGGGAACTTGGTGGAAGCTATTGTCCACATGTGGCTGTAGCAGGGAAGCTTATCTAAGGAGGGGTGCGGTGGAGTGGGGGGTAATAGCCTGTCTGGTATCAGGAGGACTGGTAAGTTTAATGGGTAGATGAAAAAGGCCTGGGCTCCATTATCAATAACAGAGCCAAAATATAGCCTGTGGGGTGTATGTGTGTGTATGACAGAACTGAATAGTGACATGATATGTTGATCCAAGCCGTAGTTAAAATAAGTGATTTTTTTTGTTTTCATTTCTTTTGTGTTCTTTAAAGTATGAAGTGGCTTAGTGAGGTTATATCAGCCTATGTTCACACACGTGCTTTAGAGAGGGCTGAGAGAGGATGAAAGTGACCCATGATTTAGAAGGCCAAGACTTTGAACACTTTTTCTAGTTTTGGTGAGGAAGTTGTTGAGGTTCAGTCCAGTCCAGACTTTCATCTGGTCTCCTTGTGATCTATGGTCAGATTTGTGAGGATAACTGACTTGGGTGAGGAGGATCTTTCAGCGGTCATGAAAACAGAGTTAAGCTACCAACAGATTCCCTGAGCACCAGAGCAGCATGTTGATTTGTCTTTTTAGTGCCTTGTCGAAAACCAAGAGATAGTGCTGAGGGAAAGCTGCCATTGCCCGTTGTGTCACTGTTGGCCCCTTGGAGCTGTACAACTCAAAGGTCCTAGAGGATGCACCCAGCAGGAGAGCAGCCACAACTAACTGTCTAAATGAAGTGCTTTCACCATCTCCTTTAAAATCAGTTTTAGATTAAAAAGGAAAAGCAAAATAAAAGTTATGTGCATGGCAGAAAGCTGTGCAATTAAATGGTATCAGTATGTTTTCAATCAAATGTGTTCTTTCCACCTTCTTCCTTCCTAGGTTTTATTGTTTGTGTATCCTCAATACACACAGAGACAATTATGACTGCAATATGAAATTTATCTTGGGAGCTGAGAGCCCTTTGATTTCCTGGCAAATGCTAAAAGGCCTGAAGCTGGGGATTAAAAAAAATTTTTTTCCCACTCACAGTAGCAGATTAAAGTTTTCTATTTCATTTTCTTTCATAAAGTGAGTGGTCTTCTAACAGTAAGGTTTGTTTTGTTTACTCTGCAGAAAAAGTGTGTATTTTACCCGTAGATATATATGAAATCCCTAAAATAGCAAACAGTCATTTAGGACACAGTTTGCGTTATAAAGTCACTTATTTGTGGTTTGTAGGGTTTTTTCAAAACAGCTTTATTAAGATATAATTTACATACTATGAAGTTTACTCATTTAAAGCACACAGTTCAGTGGTTTTTAGTATACTTAAAAAGCTGTGCATGTGGTTCATCCTTTAACATTGTTAGAGAAAGCCTCGGCTACAATTTCTCCTACATGACTAAGCCCTAATATAATTATCTCTTGCATTTATTTAGACATTTTATAGGGCAGTGGCTAAGAGCATGAACTCTGGAACCAGCCTGGATTAAATCCTATCTCTGCTGTGGGTCTCAAAAGAGTTACTGTTAATCTCTCTGGGCCTTTATTTTCTCATTTATAGAATGGGAATAATCATAGAACCTCTTTAGTGGGAGGATTAAATGGGTTAGAATATACACTTGGCCCTCGGTATCCACAGACTCTGCATGCTTGGATTCAACCAACTGTGGGTCATCTGACTGTATAAAGAGCTTAGAAGAGTGCCTGGTACACAGTAAGCATGAATTGCTATTACTAATATATTTTCTCTTGGAACTTGAGTACTCAGAATTGCAGTAATCATAATCCTTAGTTCATGACACATAATCATCAATGGTCCACCCATGGGTCTTTAAAATTTTTATTTACTTATCAAGAACATAATGAATATCCATGAATCTAGCATTCAATCCAAGGAATAGAAAGTTACCAATAATTTACATCTACCTAAATGTTCCTCCCTTATCCACTGCCTACCCTCATAGGTAGCTAGTATCCTGAATCTGGTATTTAGCAATCCCTTGTTTTAAGAACTTAAAAAAATTTTTATGGAATTTAAAAAATTTAAAAAATTTAAAAAATTAAAGTCCCTATCATGAGGTTTGGGAAAAAAGTATATGAATTCTTTAAAATTCCTTAATATATATGTGTGTGTGTATGCACGTGCACTCACATCACCTTAAAAGTATATTATTTTAGTTTTGCTTGTTCTGTAACTCTATACTAATTTGTATTTGTAGTCTTCCTGAGACTTGCATTTTTTCATTCATAATGTTACTGTGACTTTTCCACATTATCAGAAAACTTTCAAGGAATGGATCATTTCTTCCTGTTTTGAGGCCCTGCAATTCTTATTCAACCACACGATCTAATATGGCTTTTCAAATTCCAGCCATCAAATAACCATTCCAGTCACCCACAAGAACAGATGATGGGAGCAACAACAGCATGTCCTCCTCCTCTTAAGACACTATCTAGAAGTAACTTACTAAAATTCTGCTTCTCTTTCATTGGCCAGATTGTAGACCTCTGGCTACACTTAGCAAGGAAGGCTAGGAAGTGTATTTTGTATCGACTTTAGCCCAGCTGAAAATCAGGGGTCTTACTTCTAAGGAAAAGGGGGGAGAACAGGCATTGGGGTCATCAAAAGTCTCTTCCACAACTACCTACTGGGTGAATTAAATGACACAATGCATGGAAAGCTCAAGGTACTTAGCAAGTTTCAATTAAAACTGTCATTTCATGATATCACTTACATTATTCAATTTGATCTTCATAGCAACCATATGAGTTAGGGCACATATCTAACTAAGGTTCAGGAGTCTAATTACAGTTGTTGCTGGTGGTGGTAGGTTTTGTTTGCTTTGTTTTAAAGGAAGAGTCCAAGGGACAGGAGCAGTAGCCCAATTCTGGAGTCCTGGCTTCTCTTGATAAAAATCTACCTTCCATGAAATCCTGTAATTCTTTGTTCTATGACTTTCTGAATCTGGCACATAAATCTGCAAGGTGTGGGACAGAACTTAAGTCCACTAAGTCCCACTATGGGATGCTTTCCACTGTATCCTGTATGAACCAGGTTGTTGGAAATGATGACTCCCAGCAGCAGCCTCTCCTTCCCACAGGTTGAAATCTGAACAAGTAAATCAGATTACGTAATTCACGAATAGATAATAAAAATAAAAGCCAGCTTTACTGGGCACACACTACATACCAGGCATTCTGCTAAAACTTTCTTTACGTTGGCTTGTTTCACCCTCATAACAACCCGAGGAGATTGGCAGGCTTACAATCCCCCCACCCCCTTTTTTAGGTAAGGAAATTGAGGCTTAGAGGTCCAATATTTTTTACAAATATTTAAGAAGAATAATGTGTAGGTTTGGTTTTTTCCCCAGTCTGTGAAAGCATTTGATTTGAAGTCATCCTTACATATTAGGGGTGACACTGCTGATTGCCTCCCCAGTATCCATTCTCCCCTTCTGTGTTATCAACAGATACAATACTTCCACAGGGAAGATTTTATAACAAAAAAAAATTTATAACAAATGATATAGACAATTCCTTAGGTCACTAACATAGTGGGAAAATATATAGTAACTGTTAGTGTCTGCCTGCTTTAAGAATGGTTTAACCTCAGCAGTTTATAGCAACTGGAAGAGAGTGTTTCATTTGATTGCAGGCAATTTAGAGGCAAAAGTTAGCTGTCTTACAAAGGAGATGAGAATTCACATACTCTCAATTAATGGACAAAAATTCTACAGTTAGAGGTAATAAAAGCTTTATGTGCTGCTCCTTATTGGGTATTAAGCAAAATCTTTTTGCTGCTCCTGTGTTGGGTGGAGATTCCAATTTAAAGAGCTCTGGATGGTATATTCTATGTAGTCTTCCTATATCTTTCATGTCAAATTCCATCCATCTAAAACACTGGTGAGGTTACAAAGTTAATAGAATATGAGTGCTTCTGTCACCAGCTGTGTTTCAATTGGACAAAAAGTTGTAGATTCTATATTTCCTGGTGTGTTTAGCACATAAAGTTTCTCCACAAATGCAATTAAGTTCTGAGATCTCAGAAGCTATCTCTGGAGCCCACTATTAGCAAGAAGAAACCAGCCTTGGGGAAACCCAGCCCCTCGACACAGCTGTAAATAACCTAGTGGAAAAACTGGACTTCTGCAAATGTTTACGTATGTTTGCCCATGGCCATAGACAGTATTTCCGTGACATTTTAAAGGTTGTGAGCTCCTTTAATCAATCTTTTTAAAAACGTGTTCTATGTGCCCAGCATAGTGATAATACAGGGAGAAATTATGTGACATGATCCCTACCCAGAATTTGGATGAGGATAAAAATCAGGTACACTTAAAATTAGTCACTGAATTATTAAAATGTAAAAATTTTTAAGTTAAGTATAAAATCTTAGTGATAAGAGAACTCAGTGTGGCCTAGAGTAGTCAGGGGAGTTGTATGTGTTCATTGTAAAATTGCAGACAATATGGAATGCAAAGGGTAGAATCCTAAGTTCCAAGCAATATTTCATAAGGGTGCTGACCCTAAATTTCCTTACTGCATAACCTTGAACATGTCACTTAAACTCTGTAAATTGAAGCTATTGTGAGGAAATGAGATAGTATGTAAACTATGAGAATGAGAGAAATTATTATGGGTGAATTATGAGACAGTGTTTAAGCTCTAGACACCCCAGAGGCTTGGGGACAGGATGAGACATCTATAGCTAGTGTAATTGGGTATAGAATGAATTGACAACTGTTTGAGGTGTTTTCAGATATGTAGAAGAAATTGAATACAGCTGAGGGTAAAGATGATCTCTATGACACCTCCCAGCTTTGAAATTCCCACATGCCAGGAAACAAACCTATAGTCCCATAGGGTGAAAGACAGGCCCCAAAAAACATGGTTACAGGTGGGAGCTCTCTTTGGATCCTAATGACAGATGCTCCAGAGAGCATCTCTAATCTGAGGACAAAAGCTTCTAGACAATGCTTTGCTTGAATGAATTGAGGTGAGAGCTGACCACCCTCTTCTACACCCCCAACCCCTCAGGTGCAAAGAGAAGATTTCTGGTGCAAGGTGGATGGTATCTGTGTATTATTACAAACCTAGCTCTGTGTGGGTTCAGCGGCTTTGTAGAAGAGGGGCTTGATCTAGACCAATAAGGATGAATTCTTGTCATCATCTCTTCCACCACCATCACCAAATTACCATCATCCTGGACCATTTCAAGAGCCTTTTAAACAGTCCACCTAGATCCACCCTGCCTGCCTCCAATCAGTTCTCCACTCAGCAGCTTGAATGATCTTTCCAAATCACAAATCGGATGGTTTCCGTTGCTCCTCAAATAAAGACAAGAATTCCTAACAAGGCCTATAGGGGCCTATATCGTTTGGCCCTTTCTACCATTCTAGCCTCATCTTGCTCCCCATCCCCCATTGGCCTTCTTTCTGTCCCACACACTCACTGAAATCCCTCTCATCCCAGGACCTATGCTCTTTTCCACCTTCATCGGCAGGTGAACTCCTATTCATACTTCGGGGATCATTTCCAGGTTACCTCCTCAGGGCAGCCTCCCTGACCAGACTGAAGTCTCCTGTTATAGGCTGTCACTCACTTGCCATGTAATGTGCCTCTTCATCATTGCACTGTCACAATTGCGATTTTACATTGGTTGTAATTATTTGATTTACAGTTTAGTGTATTTGACTTATGTCGTTTTCTCCCCCCAAACCTTCATAAGGGCAGTCCTGCATGTCTGGTTACTTATCATTTTATCCACAGTTCTCAGCACACCATCAGGCACATAATTGACACAAACAATTTTTGTTGAGCAAATGAATGTACATAATCTATATCAGTATTTCCCAATATCCCATAAAATGGTCCCAAGGGAAAAGAGTCAAATGAGTTTAGAAAACACTTTATACTGTATTATCCAAGCCTTCACCCTTACCCCCATGCATTTTTGCATATAAAAGACTCTTGCAAAGAAAGAAAAAAGGACAAAAAAAGAAAAAAAAGGACTCTCAGAAATCCTGCAGTAAAGATGCCTTCATTTTAATATGACCACAGAATGTAAACCAGGGTTCCCTAGGACGTACTCTGGGCAATGTTTCCACTCAAGGGAGATATCCTAGCTGCCCATGCTCGTGCTGTTTTTGGTACAGCAAATGGTAAGAAGAGTTCTGTTTCCTAAGAGGAATTTCCCAGGAGTTAACTGCCCTGGGAATCCAGGCAAGTCTAGGATTTAGGATTTGAAAAATGGAGCCACAAGTACAAATGAGCTCTACGAGTAGAATCTGCCCCATTTGCTGAAGAATGGACTCTACTCAGCACAGATTGTAGCATAAGAAATAAGTGTTTAAAGAATGAACGAAGAAAGGACATATCTATGGTGGTAAGCCGTAGCTAGTGGTCCCATCTTTTCTTAGGAAACACAACTGTATGGTTAAGCTTAAAATTCAAGTGTGAGTGAAAGATTTTTAAGCTTTGATGATTAATGTATGGGCATTTTAACTAGCTAGTTAGTGAAGACTGTGGCATAATAAACTGAAGCATTCACAAGAGCTTACCCAGTCATAGGAGGAACCACTAACACTCTGAGGGTAAGTAAATACTGATCTTCGCTTGTTAGTTTTGTGATAAACATTTTGTCAATTGTTATTTTTTTCTAGGATTTAACATTAACTTCCTTTTTGTCAAATCCAGTGTTACCTTTTACCCTCAATGTTCACCCTCCTTGATCTTTCGGTATCTTTTTGACTTGTGTTCAAGAAACCCTCCTTCTTGAAATTCTTCCTGCCCTTGTTTCTGTGATCTGCACTTTCAATTCAGTAGCATTTCAACCAATATTTATTGATCATCTGTGATGTGCCAGACACTGGGCTGTCATCATTCATTTATGAACTCATTCATCAATATTCATTGAGTTCCTACTGGCCATCAGGCACTGTGCCAATGACTAAGATACAAAGATGAATGACACAATCCCTGACCTGAGAAGCTGCACAGTCCAGGGAAAGAGACAACTAACACATCGTAGCAGGATGAGGCTATGACACAAGCACAGACTCAGGGGCTATGGCCCTCAGAGAAAGAATCAATTGCTTCTCTCTGGGAGGGAGGGATATGTGGTATAGCACAGTGTTTGGTACATGCTAAATCTTCAATAAATACATGTCAAAGGAACAAAAAGCCTTCCAGGCAAAAAGGCTACCATGATTAGGGGATCTTCAGGGAGCCCTACTGGCTAAAGTAGTAGTTTTCACCTCAGTGGGACAGAGTATCAGATTCTCCGGGGGCATGGAAGGGGTGGTGATGGGTATGTTTATCTGAAAGAGATATTTTTTCCTACTGTTACTATTTAATTTATAAATTTTATGCACATGCATGTTTAAAAGCACATTATGTAAATTAATTTACAGATTTCATTTTATACATTTTTATAGCAAGAATAAGAATACAATTATTTTCATAATACAAATTACAGATATTAAAGCTCAAACTATGAAAGTTAGTAGATAAATAGAGAAGAATACAGAGGTTCTGCAGCAAAGCCATTGTCCTCTTGAGGGTGTGGTGAGATGTTTAACAAAAGTGGGAGCAGACTATTGGGTTATAAAGGACTGTATCCTGTAGGGTAGGGTTTGTCAACCAGTGTCAGAATCAAAATCACCTGGGGAATCTCATTTTAAAAAGCAAATTCCCAGGCTCCCCCTGTATTAGTCAGGGTTCTCCAGAGAAATAGAACCAGTAGGTTAGAGAGTAGATAAAGATAGATGATATAGATAGATGTAGGTACAGATTAAGACACAGATATGGATATAGAGATAGAGATAGAGATGAGATAAAGATAGAGATAGAGATAGATAGAGATAGAGATAGAGATAGAGATAGAGATAGAGATAGAGACAGAGATAGATACAGCTATGTCCCAAGACCTGCAGTTGGCAAGCTGGAGACCCAGAAGAGCTGATAGCATAAATTCCAGGTGGACTCCAAAGCCCTGAGGTCCAGGAGAGCCAATGATGTAAGTTCCAGTCCAAGAGCCAATAGGCTCGAGACCCAAGAAGAGTGAAGTTTTCAGTCTGAGTCCAAAGGCCAGAAAAGACCATAGTCTCGGTTCAATCAGGCAGCAGGAGGAGTTGCTTTTTACACAGCCTTTTTGTTCTGTTTAGATCTTTGATTGGATGAGGCCACCCCACATTGGGGGATGATCAGCTTCTTTCAGTCTGCCAATTCACATGTTAATCTCACCCAGAAACACTTTCACAGACACATACAGAATGCATTTGACCAAATGTCTGGGCACCCCATGGTCATTACAGTTGACCACCATACCACTTTATAGCACATACTGAAATTTGAGGACCTTTGCAGGCCATTTAGAACCATGGAAGGTTTTCAAGAAGGGAAGTGATTTGATGAGATTATCTGGGAACCACTTAAGAAGGAACCCTGGCAGTTCTGTGGAAGGTGAGTGGTGGTGGGGTAGGGAAGGTGAGGCAGAATGCAGTGTCATGGAACAGATTAGAGGATGGGCGCTTATCATGCAAGACACAATGATGAGGTCCTACCTTCCCCTCTGCTGATGAGCCCTGTTCCAATCCCTGTTGCTGTGTAACACATTATCCCGGTGCTTAGCCGCCAAAAATAATCATGGGTCAGGGATTTGAGAAGGGCTCCTCTGGGCCGTTCAAGCTTCAGGTCTCCCATGTTGTTGCAGTCAGATGTTGGCTGAGGCTTTAGTCATCTCATCTGGGCTGGATAGCCAAGACGAGTCATTCACTTGGTTGGCAGCTGACGTTGGCTGTCATCTGCTACACACGGCCTCTCCAGCAGAGAAGTCGGAGGATAGTCAGACTTCTTATGTGGCATCTGGCTTCATTCCAAGACAACCAGGCAGAAGCTGGCCTTTTCTGACCTAGGCCTAGAAGTCATACAGCCGAACTTCCACTGTGCTCTATTAATCAAAGCTTTCACTAGCCTGACCGAGTTCAAGGTCCAGGGAATTCGACTGCCCTTCTCAATGGGGCCAGTAGCCAAGTCACAATGTAGAAGAGCGTGTGCAATGGGAGATATTGTTGTGACCACCTCCGAAAGATACAGGCTGACATAACTCCCAAATCAAGCTTTCCAATCCTGACCTCTTATCTACTCTCCCATTTTAGGTACACAGTTACCCACAAGATATCTCACTGGGAAGTCTTGTTGTCAATTCAAACTCAAGTCTAAAGTAGAATTTATGGAAATAATCCTCCATCCCATAATTTTATTATTTTGGTAATGTGATAACTTTAAAAAAAAATAGACTAACTCTTTTATCTCTGACTTTTCTTTCTCTGAAAAGTAACCTTCCACCAAATCCTTCTTCACATTGATTCTTGGATTCTCTTCATCGTCTGCATTCCCTTTGGTCCAGCCGACTCCTCCTCACCCCTTGGCACCCCAAGCTGGTCTTTTCACCTCCACCCTCTCCCTTGCTCTTACCCATTTTATCAATACATGCTCTAGCTTGGTTAGTTTTTCCCAAAGCCCACATCCCACTTTCCTGCTCAACATTCTGGAGTGGGGCCCTAATGGAAGTCCATTAACCTAACTTTCTGATAGTGGATTCCCTGGAAAGAGTTTAGCATGCAGGGTGTTTCTTAAGTAGTGACTTTGAGATTGACACCCGTGGAAGAAAAGAGAAAGAACTAAGATTGGGAGGAAGAAAAAGTGGACCTGCAATCAGACCCAATGGCAGCCTCAGCTGACCCCATGAGTGGCTCTGGAGTTAGAGTGTCCCACTAATTTGTGGCCTTCAGAGTTGTCCCCAGATGAGCTGAATGGCTGGGCCTTTATATTTCTGCATTGCTCACTCATCGAACAGGCCACTGTGGAGAAGATCGTGACCTTGGGTACGGCAGCTCTCTGCAGTTGAGGAAAACCCTGAAGTGGCTGACAGCTGCAGGTGTCCACTCACAGCACTCCCAGGAGCTGGGGCAACAGAGTCCTCCACATTCTCCACATTCACTGGTACCCTTGCCTCTTCAATCACACCACCTGTGGTTCACCGTCTCCTTGGTGCTCCTAGGCTCAGCTTCAAGTCCTTCTTTCACTTAACCTTCAGCAAACTCCGTTCTATACCACTCTTTCCATTTTGACTTACACTCTGATTATTTCCTGTACATTGTTCTGCTTCACTCTACCCAAGCTAGGTTATGCACTCTGAGGGAGGAATGGAGGCGTGCCTTTTCCCCAGGACATCAGCATAGAGATAAGTCCCCACATACTTATAGCTGGAGCTCAAGAGATGCTTGGCAATCAGTTAACCAGAGCCTCTGGTTACTGTAGAGATTGCTCAGAGGGTACTGTTTCTAATATCCATTACTATAACAGAATGAATGGTTTAGGAAATCTCCGCCTCCTGTCCTTCTGGGGAAGAAGAAAGCTAAAACCCTTGCTGGCTGTGCAGAGCTTGCTGTGCGGGTCTGGAGCAGGAGCAGGCACTGGGCAGGAGCCCACTCTGACTGGAGCCACAGCCTGAGGTTACTCCCCATCCCTTTGTTCCCACCCACAAAGCAGAGCCAGGGTCTCACAGGGTGCTGTGTACATTTAAGTAATTAGTGGCCATAAAGTGTTACCCAAATGCCAAGTGTAATTATGGTGAGCAATTATTTTTGCCTGGAGAGGCAGCATTCTAGCCATTGTTGAGGGAGGGAGATAAATGTTGGTGCGTTCTCTGGGAGCCTGTGGGAACAAGAGCTGTTTTCCTGCCCTTAGAGCATCAGAAACCCGGATACAGCTTTCTTACATCCAGGGCACACCTAGACAGAAATCCCCCAGAGGAGCATTTTTCTGTTCATAGATTCATTACTGCTTTGGGCAGAGGCAAAGGTATCCCTGAAGTGCACCACCAGAAGCCACCACTCAGGCAGCTTTATGTGTGCTTGGGCTCTGAAGGCCACTCACAGCGACCCCTCCTCCCTTGGACCCCAGAAAGGTTGTGGGCAAAATTCACTTGGGATTTTCCCACCACCCTACAGTGTCTGAAATTTAACAATAGCCTCCACAGTCATAACAATAAATTAAAAATAAAGCACTTTGGAGTTTCCTAAATGGAAGTTTTCACGTGGTTTTTATATTTAAAGTTCTGTTTCTCCCTCTGGTAGATTTTATAAATAACCAGGGAATGCTGGAGAGAATTTTCATATTGACTCTCCCTCTCTTTCTCACATAAGAAACTCCAAGCAAGTTTACATCTTGTGATCTTTCTCTCTGAAAGTCTATAGAATTAGATAATCTAAATAGAAAGGAAAACAAGGAAAGGAAGAAAAGAAGAAACAAAGGTATGGAGATAAGTTAAGCAATGCATTTATTTAGAAAGAAATTCCACTCTGTCTCATGTCTTGAGATAAAGACAGATTCATCCCAATGTCCCAGCCTTGCTAGTTGAAGTCTTAGGCTAATACTAGCATATTGGTTGAACACTTGCCACATATCCAGCATGATTCTAAGGTGTTTCTTAGGTGTTATCTCATTTACTCTTCACATTAACCCTGTAAATAGATACTATTATTGATCCATTTTGTATAGTGGAAACTGAGGCCGATAGGAATGAAGTAACTTAACCCGTGTCAGTCTGACAACAAAGCCAGCACACCTAACAAGATCATTCTGCTACTAAAAGCCGGGGCACACCACAAGTGTGTACGCATTGTCATTTTCTAAAGGAGAACCAGGGCACTGTAAGGTTCTGGGATCATGAAGATACCCTTACGCCAGCTCACTGGACACTGGAGAAGCATTTCTCACCTTTTTTACACACTCAGGGACTATGCTGTCTCAGAAGCCTTCTTGTGTCTAGAACTCTGAGCCTCTTCCAAGAGGTGGGAGGCAAGTGTTGAACCTCTTTTCTCTGAGTGAAATATGAGTCCATGTCCATTATTTACACTCAGAAATAATCTTAGAAAAAGATATTCTTTCTTATGAAAAACTTTACATGCCTACAGGCTCACCTACAGGCTTTCTCCTGCCATGTGCCCTCTCTTCCACCAGTCTCAGACAGTGCCTATGCGCATCACATACGCTCAGTACATCCTGGACTGTTCCTCCAGAACATCATCATGGTGAGGGTTATATGCTGGCACAACTACCTCACCAGACTGTAAACCCCATGGGGCAGTGACTGAGTCTGTGTTACTCTGGGTAGCATCTCTAGGGCCTGGTGCAATGCCTGGAATGAAACAGGCACCCAGATTCTGCTGGAGGAGTAAGGGATGCTATCTACGGCAGCATTTGGTCCTGAGAAAATGCTGCCACAAACTGTAAGAGAAACCTGCTTCTCTAAAACCTTTAAAGACCCAGTTCAACTTTCAGACAAAATAAAGAATTTTTCAATGCACAATTTCAATTATTTCTGAAATGAATGGCTTTCCCTTGTGTTGAGAATACTGGTTCTGGAGTCAGAGGGTCTGGTTCTCATTCCCTGATCACTGCTCACTGCATAATGATGGTCAAGTATTTTAATCTTTCAGTATGTCCATTTCCTCCTAGGTAAAGTGGGGCTAACCCAGTGTCAAAGCAATGATGTACAAATCAGATGAGTTAACAAGCAAGTGTTCAGAATCGTGCCTGATGAATGGGAATCCATAAGTGTTGATTTTTATTATCAGTGTAGCTAGCAGCCTAGAGCTCATACAGTTCTACAGCAGATTTGGATCATTCCTAAGAATTCACAGGATATGAAACTAAATTGTGGCCAGGTGTAAAGGCATCTGGACTCAATATCCCTGCTGTCAAGATTCCCTAAGAGGCCAAAGGGACCCTCTCCCAACCCCACCCTCCCAAGTGTCATTTATTTTACTGCAGTGGTCCCATGGGCTCAGGAAGTGGGGAATTTCTGGTCTTTCCAGGCCATTGGCTGAGACTCCTGCCTTCTCTACCGCTCTACTGCCTGGTTGGGTTAGATGCCTCAGAAAGATCCTCTTAATTCAGAGAACTCGTGACTCCATGAAACGGTCAGTTCCGGCTGAAAGTCATCAAATCCTCCATCATTCCTCCCACCCCCACTCCCCACCCATTCTCCCTGTGCCCCCACAGGATGCCCCCTGCTTTAACCCACCCTCCGGGCTTTGCCCCAGTCAGCTCAAATGGCCAAATTTAATAATAAAAATGCACTGCTCTAAGCACTTTACAAAAACATTAACTTAAAACCCACAGAAACCCAATGGGGTAGGTGCGAGTGTTACTTCCATTTTACAGATGATGAGGGGAAGAGTGGTTGACTGACTTGCCCAAGGTCACTCAGCTGAAAAGTGCAGAGCTGGGGTCTGAACTACCACACTGCCTCTAAAGGAAGGTCTCCCCACCCTGCCCCTGGGGAACACTCCCTGAACTTTCTCCTTAGTATCATCCGTCAGGTAAAAGAGAGGGAAGGCGAGAAACAAAGATGTGAGCACTAACCCAGGCAAGCATGGAGCTGTGTGGGGGTGGTTAGAAGGGATGGCCCTACAGCTGGACTGTGTGGGTTAGAATGCTGGATTCTATACTTACTAACCCTGCTGAGTAAAACGGGAATAAAAATGAGTACATATCTTCTTTTTAAAAATAAATTTATTTACTTATTTATTGGCTGCATTGGGTCTTCGTTGCTGCACGTGGGCTTTCTCTAGTTGCGGTGAGCGGGGGCGACTCTTCATTGTGGTGTGCGGGCTCCTCACTGCCGTGGCTTCTCTTGTTACCGGCTCCAGGTACGTAGGCTTCAATAGTTGTGGCACACGAGCTCAATAGTTGTGGCTCACAGGCTCTAGAGCGCAGGCTCAATAGTTGTGGCACACGGGCTTAGTTGCTCCGCAGCATGTGGGATCTTCCTGGAGCAGGGATCGAACCCATGTCCCCTGCATTGGCAGGATTCTTAACCACTGCACCACCAGGGAAGTCCAGTACATATCTTATATGGTTGTTTTAAACCTTAACACATATTAAGCACTTAGAACAGTGTCTGGCAAATAGTAAATGCTCAATACTTTTTTTCTGCCTTTTTTGATCTTTTGACATTCTCAGGAGGCAGAAACCACAACAAATGCTTTCGTAGAAAGAATTTTAGACTCAGAATCAGAAGATCAGATGTGAGTGCCAGCTATCATACACTTACTGTATGATCATGTAAAACATTTTTCCTTTCTGAGTCCTCACTTTTCTCATCCCTAAAATGGGTATGAAAATAATTTCACTCACCTGAGATAGCATGCTTGTAAAAAAGCTTTGTAAATTCTAAATGTAAAACACTGTGAAATAGTGATTAAAGAATTATCCCACTTTGTTATTTAGGGCTTCTCCTAGAAGTAAGTAGAGAGGTGCTTTTCAGGAGATCTTCAGACTAAAAGACTAGAATTCCACCACTCAAGATTCACTGTGTCTCCCAGGCTTTTTGGTTTTCAAGACTCCCCCTTTTAAGGAAGTCTCAGGAAATGAAGAGCCCAGTGTGTTTGGTGGGAGAGAGAAGTCTGAGATGTGACTGCTGTCTTCAAGGAGCTGAAAGGCTATCACAGGTTGGACAGGTCAGATTTTTGAGTGACTTGTCCAAGGGCAAGAACTGGGTCTCTGAGTGGAAATAACAGGGGTCAGATTTAGTGCCTAGAAGAAAGGAAGACAATTCTTTTGATTATAGCTCTCAGAAAGCGGGGAAGGCTGCTCTGAGAGTGAATGTGCTGTCACTGGAGGCATTCAAGCAGAGAATTGGGACCACTCAAAGGGGATGTGGTAGAGGAGATTGTAATGAGGTAGGAGGGAAGATGCCACTTGACCTGAGCCTGGAACATTCTAGTTCTTCCTAGGAATACAGCATGCCAGTGGGGGTGGGGGTGGGGAGCAGGAGGGGCAGGCAGGAAGGGAGAAAAGGACAGCTAAGTGGGTAGCTAGCAGGAGCTCAGGCTCAGCTCCGTGAGGTCACTGTTTTGTCAAGAGCACTCCCTGTCTCTTCGGCCAGTTTAGACCCCAGAGCCTGGAACTGTACACAATCCACTCACACACTCAGTTAATTCAGCAAACATTTGCAGGCCTGAGAGTCAGTCCCCGCCGAGGCCCCAAGTGGGGTGGAGGACCCTTGCGAAGCCTCCTGCCCAGCAACCGGCAGGGGGCAGGAGAGACACACAGATGCCAAACGGCGCAGCCCGCGAGCTGAGTGTCCCCGCTGGGGAAACTGGGTCACTCGGTCCTGCCAAGCGGCAAACATTTTGAGGGGGGTGGGCACGTGCGGCCTTTCAGCAAGGGCTGTGAGATCCCAGATGCCACCTGACAGGGCCATTCAGAGCCCTCGGGACTCTGGACCGGCAGACGTAGCCCTGCTTGCGGAAGGAAGGATGAGATTGATAACCTGGGATGGCTGGGGCTGGGGGAGGGCTTGAGGCACCTCGTGCTGCAAAAGGTGTCATGCAGAGTTTGAGGGTCTCAGGGCGGGCTGAAACCTCCATTGGGGGTGGGGGGAAGGCTCACTGACTGGCCACGCGTCCCCTGATGCTAACCCTGGTTGCTCAGTGGATGGATGGCAGGTGTGGAGTCAGATTTGAATCTGTGTCATGGTTTTGCCACCTGTACCTTATAAGACCTTGGGTGAGTCATTTTCAGCCTTGGGTTTCCTTTTCTGTAAACTGGTGGCGCTCTTATAAAGATGAAGTGGGAGAACGACGGGAGCCAGAGTACTGCCTTTGTCATCTCCTCCCAACCTGGTGGGCACCTCTTCCAGGTACAGCAGTGGAAGAGAGGCCTTTTGCACATGGCAGTGAGGAGGGGATGCCCACTGTGCTGTTAGGCTGGGCACCGTGAACTCATCGTGCAGGGGTGCTGCCCATCCCTCCACACCCCGCTGCACAAAGGTGCGAGGACCTGTGGAAAGCAGGTCTCTCCACCCTCAAACCACGGTCCCTTGAGGTCTTGGAGGGCTAGAAATCAGGGAGGCGGAATAGGCCTGGAATGAGAAGGGACCTGGAGGGTGGAATGGGGAAGAAGCCACTCCCAAAACTCCAGTTCCTCCCCTGGACCCTGTAATGGTTAGAAGGGCCCCTTGGACCTGAAGTCAAGGACCTGTTTATGTGCTCTTCCAGACTATGTGTTTTGTCCACTCATCTAAGACCTTGAAGCCAGGACTGCGCTGCCCCCTCCTCTCCAGGAGGTGGGCACTGATGCTTCTGTATGAGGGCTCAAAACAGTGCTCCACACTTGTTGGCTGTTCATAAGGAAGGATTCTTGGAGAACTAATTTGAACCCCCAGTTTAACTGATTAAAAACAAAGAAACGAAAAAACATAAAAACTGAGGCTCAGAGAACAGTGGGACCAGAATAAGGAAAGTTCCTGCCCTATTTAATTGCTTCTGGAATCTTCATCCATGACTATTTGAAAAAAGTGACTGGACCTCTACAGTGAGCTGCCCAAACCTAGGACTCTCTACCCTCCTTGGGGATTTCACTTTGCCCACATCCTCCCGACTTCACCTCTGGCCACGCTTGCATTACCCAGCCTCAGGTGTGAGACGGGCTGACTTCTTCCAGCCCCAGCCTGGTCTCTGGGGCTCCAAGGAGCAGCCAGTGCATCTGAGGTTGAGGGGGATCAGGCAGCATAATGTGAGAAAGCCAGCTGCCTGAGCTGGAATCCCAGCACTAGCTGTGAGACCTTGGGCAAGATACTTCCTATCTGGGAGCCTCCATTTCCTCATCTATCAAATGGGGACAATAATAGTGTTTTCCTTATAGATACTATTCTTTCCAGTCCCTCTTAATCTGAAACTGGAAACAAGAACAAACTAAATAGCCTTCTTTTTCACTGAGAAAACCAAACAGCAGGACCCAAAAGGAAAGGGGTGGGAGCCAGACTTTGGAATCTTCCAGTCCAGGCACTGGGAACTTTGAGGAGGAAATAGCCCAGGGCTGGGGAACAGGGAACAGCACACCTCTGCCCCTAGATTGCAGTGTGACTGTATTCTGGTTGTTGTGCTTCTTCGGCTCTTACTGTCACGCTCTGGACAACAGAAGGGTTGAGCTTGGTGACCTCTAAGGTCCCTGCAGGCCTATGCCCCTGAGATTCCCAGCAGCAGAGCCAGGCCCTCATTCTCTGGGATTCAGCCCAGGCCTCACACAGCCACAGCAGCTAAAGAAGCAGCACTTTGCTGGGCTCTGGCCCACTGCCCAGAGGAGGTCACTCAGCCCCAGGGAAGCCCCTGGTTTGCTGGTTTGGATGCTGTGAAGGGCCAGGCAACGGGGACTTTGGCCTATTGGCATCTGGTTCCAGCCAAAGCTTTTCAGGGATGGATGAGGAGCAGCAGGGCTGGCAGAAGCCATGAAAAAAAACAGCCTGGAGCTCACATTCTGTGGCTTTGCTTTGAAATCCACAACCTCAGCCATCTGGGAAATGATGAAGGCCTGAAAGGAAACAATGGCCAGAGGCCCAGGGGAGGTTTGGAAAAGGCCTGCTGGGTAAGGGATGGATTCCATGTGAGGGGACAAGTATTAGTAGATGGAGGCTCTGTAAAGGCCAACAAGCAGGAACCACAGCCGGTGCCCCAACACTGCCTCAGTCAGTCAATAGCAGGGATGGAGTGTGTTCTCTGCGGGGATGTCATCAAAGGGATCAGATGGGGCTGACTTGGAGGACTTTATGATCCATGAAAGACATATGTGGTGTGGACCACAAACAAGGGGGTGGGGAGGGGAAGAACTCAATCCCATGGGGCACTCCAAGGGCTCCCAGGTGGTGGCCTGGAGCTGGCTGCTCTCCTCTGTCGAGCAGGTGGTAGGTCGGTTTTCCTCCCTTGGGCAGTGAATCATCCAAATACCCCCTTATTCATTTCAACAACTACAAATGCCAAGTCTACCTGGCTCTGCAAATTGTGCGCCATTCATTGACTGGCTGGCTCTAGTACCACTCTCTGGAGTCACTGGAGGCTGGGTGATTACGAGCATCCTTGTCTGCAGACAAGCAAACCGAGGGCCAGTTGGAAGTACCTCACCCAGGCCGCCCAGCTTGAGGCTTGGAGCTGGGATTTAAATCCATTTCCAACTATCTTCGAAACCTGTATTCATTCCAATAACATGCCAACTCCCACTGTCTTCCCATTGCCTTGTAGCAAGGATAGACAACACTTCCAGGGCAGATTTTGCCAGAACTGTAGACATTTCTAAGGAAGATCAGCTGCTCTGCTTGCCTGTCCCCACTGTAAGCAGGAAGACAGCTCAGTGTTTGTAGGGCCACCAGAAGAATGCCTAGTGGCCTTCATCTTCTGCAGATACTTCAGCTTGGGACCCAATGTCCTCCAAGGTCCCCTGGGATTTTGATGCCTCCACTTCCACTCAGCAACTCCACTCCAGGATTTCTTGGTGACTCGTGCAAAGGAAAAAGCAAGGTCCTGGTAGAGCCAGGGAGAGCCCACTGGACTCCTCATGAAGGTCTCTCCACCCTCTGAGCCTGGGCTCGCTCATCTGTTAAGACGATGACAACCACCCACGCCAAACACAATGTACAGCTTATTTCTGAGAACTGAATGCGTTAACCCATGTGAAGCCACCTGACTCTAAGATATTCAATAAATACTATTCGTCATGAGATAGAATTGGGGGACTTTGTGTCAAGAAGAAAGATTATGGGAATTATAACCATCGAACACTTAAAACATTCCAGTTACTATGTTCAATCCTTTACTGGTACAACTAAGCATCCCAACACTCCTATGAGGCAGGTAGTATTTCCTTACTTTGTGGATAAAGGAAACTGAGGCTCCAAGACATTAGGTTACTTACCCAAGTCAAAATCAAGAATCTGATCCAGAACCCAAAGTTTAACATCTAGGATGCTCTGCGATAGTTCCCACTTTGCTGCTGTGACTGGAGGATCCTTCCCTGAAATACACTCTCGTCTATCTTTAGACTTTTGTTTAGATAAGCAAGACCTTCCTGAATTAGCTTCACATCCCTCACGACAATAGTTACCTTATCCTCACGCTCAGGACACTGTGGTTATGTCTATCCATTACACTTTCCAAGTATTACATGTATTTACACATCTGTCTCTGGCACTAAGTGGACCCTCTTGGAGGGCATGGACAAAATCTTGTTTTATATCTTTGTTTCCTCTCCAAGCAACCATTACCCATAGTGCTTTGCACACCTAGCTTTTGCTAAATGTTTGTTGACTTGAGGTGTGTGTTAGGCAGAGTTGAGTAGACAGCATGACAGACCTTGGTCAGAATTCCTATTCCCACTGACTGTGTGACCCCAGGCAAGTGACTCAGTCTCTCTGGGCTCCCCTCAGTCTCTTCACCTCTAAAATAGGATAATAGTACCTACCATCATGAGGTGTCGTGAGGATGAAATGAAAAAATGCAGGCAATGCATTTACATAGTGCCTGGGCACATGTCACACAGTCAGTAAATAATGTGTATGATAACACCTGAGGGGTAGAGACTGGACAGGGTGAATGCTGGTGACAAGGAAAGAAAGAGGTAGCCCTGGGAGACATGCAGAAACAGGGATGCTGCTAAAGACCAAACTTGCTTACTTTTTAAAGCATAGTGGAACAGAGATAAACAGGAAGGAGATAATTTAAGGAAAGTTCAGTAAAATGGAGAGGAGCCAACAAAATGTGTTTAAGACTGCTGTGACAAGAGAGGGAAGGAATTGGTTAGAAGCGAGAGAAGCCTGAAGCAGTGTCCCAGAGACTGTCCAGGATGAAAGAAGGGGTCTGGAGAAGAGAGAGATACGCCTATCTAATCAAAATAAGGACAATGCTGGGGAGATTGGTGGGAGGGGGCATGCAGCTGGGAGGACATTACAAACTCAGGTGGCTGTGGAAGGAGCAGCTTCTATTGGATCCAAAAAGAGGATCTGAAAGCCAAAAGGAATGAATAATCCAGGCATCAGGCTCAAGGCGGGAGGCAGCTGTTCATTTATGGCTTGATGAACACTTGACTAAGCCCTTTCAGTTAGTTTAAGAAACTCCTCCTGATGCAGTTTGGACTGAGATGCATTTAGCTGGAACACATGCCTCACCAAAGACTCCACCCAGGAGGGAGCAGAGAGCAGTGGAAGTGGGAGGGACCCCAGAACCATGGCACAGTCTGTGGGCCCACTCTCAGCCCTGGGGTGGGGCAGCTGAAAGTTGCCAGACAGTACGAGGAAGGCCTGCTGTTGGCAGTGCACTGTGCATCTTTGTTAAATCAAATAGGGTCCCTCCCTGAGCTTCAAATCTAATCTCTGAAATTTAAATCAAAATTTGCTGACACAGAGGCTTCTACCTACAAGGGGTCGGGGGAAGAAGGAGGTTAGGGGCCCCTTCATAATTTAGAGACAGGGGCTGCTTTCAACTGAAGTCCTTGCTACCTCCTCTGACCAACACTCAGCTCATTTTTCTACAGTGAGAGGAAGAAGCTTGCCAAGTGGCAGGAGCCAAGTCATTAACCAGCCTGCAGGGGCAGAAATGGTCTTTTTGGCCTCAGGACTGGAGTAAGATTGTCCAAAGCAATTTATAGGCTCACTTGAAAGGTGACATGGGCAGGGAAGTGGCTGAAGAAGCAAAAATTCCTCCATCCACAGAGTCTTGAGGCAGACATGCCCTGCCATTAACCAGAAATAGTACAGGGAGCTGGGAGCCCAGAGGAACACTTCCAGCAGATGTGAAGAGACCCTGTGGACAGATGTGTGTATGTGCGAATGCCCCTCTTGCTCTAATACAGGCTCAGGCTGGTGTGGTGGGTGGGGAGGTGGGGCATGGGATTCTGCTCTACACAGTTATTCAAAGGCTCAGGTGGCCCTGGCTTTGCCATGTTCAGCACAAGGCTGCCCTCTGTCCCAACATCCAACTGACGGGGAGAGAACACGGAGATCGTACCTGGGACATCTCTGTGGTCAGGGTTGGAGGTGGCATGCACCACCCCACATGCCACTGGCCAGAACTCATTCCCAACGACACACTGAACTGCAAGGGAGGCTGGAAAGTGAAGCTTAGCTGTATGCCCAGGAAGCAGGTGAAACAGATTAGGTGATCTGTCAGCAATCTTGACCACATGCTCCCAATTCCCCGGGGCATTTGATGATAGAGAGTGGGAAAGAGGTGCCTGAGAAATAAACAGATTGATGAGACCTGAAGGGCTGAGGACAATATGCCACCTTGGGTTAGCCTTAATAGGTGTCCCCTCCTTAGCCTTAGGAGCAGGGGGCCCTGAGGGGAAGACATTTGGGAGGGGGAGTCAGGTAAGGTCCAACTTGGAGCACCGCAGAGGAACACCTCCAGCTCCAAGAAGAAGAACTGTGGAAGCTCTTGGCCTGGGGCAGAGGTGCTCCGGAGGCCTGGGGAATGCTCTGAGGAGAGGACTAGGGCCTGGTCACTGAGGGCGAGGTCTGTGCTCTGACGAGGTGGGTACAGGGAGCCTGAGGTCCAGCCCAGGTCACCCGGGTAGGAAAGAAGGCGGGGCTGGGACACACACTCCACACTGCAATACTTGTCATTCTCCTGTGCCCCGTCATCATGAAGGGGAGCCTGGAGGCCAGGGCCTAGGTGGAGGTGGCCACCTGGAGGTCAGCCAGCAAGAGAGGAAGATCGGGCGGGGATGGAAAATCAGGGTGCCCGGCATCTGAGGAGGTGGGGCCCAGAGCAAGGGGAAAGGGCTCTACAAGGGAACAGGGATACTGCAGCCAAATAACCTTCTTCTGTACAGGGTATAAGAGGTGTGGCTTTTCGTTTTTATGCTGACATTGTTACTTTTGGGTGTCACTAGCTAGCCAACAGGACTTTTTGCCGTGATGAAAGTGTTCTCTATCTGGCTGTACAACATGGTAACCACTAGCCACATGTGGTTAGGGAGCACTTGAAGTGTGGCTAGTGTGACTGAGGAACTAAATTTTGAATCGCATTCAATTTTAATTAATTTAAACAGACATAGCCACAGGCAGCTAGCAGCTACTGAGCTGGACAGCACGGGCATAGTTTCAGCCCAAGGGTTGTCAGTAACTTTGGCTGAGTCTCCTCATGGATCCCCAGCTCCGTCCCAGCTTCGGTTTAAGATGAACCCTGGGTGGATGGGGGGGTCTAGGTCTACCCTCAGGTTTGGGCGGGTTGCAGGCTCTGAAATCCTCATTTGCTTTCATCCCTATGGGTCTGGAAAGAGAGATCAGTCAGAGTACTGGACAGCCTGGAGGCATGACCGAATATTCGTGGTCCTAGTGCTGGAGCTGGAGAAGGGGCTTGGACCCTGCGTTCTCTGCCCCCGGTTTCAAGGTGTTGGACTTTGGTCCCGGCTCCTTTGTCGATAGGAGGGTTTGAGCCACTGAGGCCCGGCTGAGCCTGCAAGTGGCTCAGGGACAGCTCACAGCTCGCGGATGGGAAATGTAATTGCATCTGCCACTCATCTGCTCCGTGCCCAGACTGTCTAAACGGTAAATGCTTTGATGCCTGCTATCCACCCGCCATTGCTGCTCACTCCCCCACCCATCCCCCCAACTGCATTTTGAATCATCAGCACTTTCTTCCGTTCTAGCACATCCCCTCCCCTGGTTCCCAGACCAGCTGAACTAGCTCTGCTTCCAAGCCTATTGTCACTGTCTGCCATCCTCTCACCACTTCAAACATTCGCAGCAGACATGACTGTCTCTCTCTGTCCCTGAGGGACCCCCAGGTCCAGGGCTGCCTTGCCAGTGCTTTGAGCAACACCGGAGTCCCTGGAGTCTACAATCTAGATGGTCCCCCACCCTCCTCTTAGCCCAGGCACAAAGTTGGAGAGGCGGGACCACCACCAATTCCTTCCCCTCCTCTCAGCAGCTCTTTCTCCTGTCTTCCTTTATTCTCCTCCCCTCCGGAAGAGCTGGTTTTCATCCTCCCTACAGGATACAAGGTTGGCTGGTCTCCAAAATAGTATTTGAAGGTGGTGAGAGGGAGTTTATGGGAAAGAGATGGAGCCCCATGTGGCTGCAGGACCCGTGGACTGGAGTCCAGGTAGGTCTGGTCTGCTTCATGCCCCTTGATTAAAAGGGTCAGCTTTTAATCAATACCAAACCTTGAAGGCTGCCCCAGTCTCCATAGGCCTGATCTGAAGTCAACCTCAAGTCCTGGTTCAAGCCCTACCTGAGTCCCTAACTCTTGTTTCAATAGGCCTCCCAGGCCTTCTTAGAATGGGCACCAGAAAGCTCTTTCTAAAGGGCAAAGGAAAGGTATCCTGCTCTATGTAACATCTTCCAGTGGACCCTCAATTACTCCCCAGTAAGGGCTGGACTCCTTAGCAGGACTTAGGTTTGTCACAACCTCTTCATCTTCCCTAGCCCCACAATCTCATGAGGTGAGGCTGCTCACCTTCTTTTTCCCCTCTAGCTCACATATGACGTGTGATAATCCTATGAAAGGCCTGTTCCTCTGGGTATAGCCAAGATTATTTACAGTTCGCCGTGAGCTAGCTCTAAGCCCACTCATTTCTCTTCTACTCAGGAAACGCCCTCACTCTCCATCACCATTCAGATCTGCTCAGGCACGCCACCTCTGTAACATATTCTTTGTCTCCTAACACCAGACAGGTGGCAGTGGTCCTCGGTTCTGTCAAAAGCACCTGCATGAGGTTTTGTAGTTCTAATTTCCTTATCTATCCTGCACCTACTCCTAGCACCCAGCACCCGGGTGGGCTCCTTCATATCAGCTGGCAGAATGGAATGAAGCCCACCCTGACCACCAGCCTGAGAGGCTTTCTGCCTGCCTGAAGTCAGTTTGCAGGTCCTGGCTCAGAATGGACAGATGAGAGGGTGAATGCAGGACCTACAGTTGATATCATTCATCCAGTGCCCTTCAAGCATCAACTGGTGCTGAAAGCTGCTGTTTTCCGTGCATGGCCTCGACCCCAGCCTTCTCCTCTCTGACAGATGGAGACCCAGGTGGGGCCGATGTCGTTTCTTTCACAGAGCAGATGCGCCATAAATATTTATTGGATGATTAACTCCCAGTGTTCAGCTCTCAGGACGAAGCTGAGCTCAGATTAAGTTTTGTTATTGTTGTCGTTCTCTTCTTTGTTGTTTTCTGGTCTACAGGGACGTGTAAAGGATAGTCTCAGAGAGGGCCAAAGTAAGCCACTTCTTCCTACCCACTGCCCCCTTTACGATTCTAGAGTCAGAGATTTCTGAGCTGGGCCCAGCAAGCTCTCCCCCGTCTCTGGACTGCTCTCTTGGGACCAGCTTCCCACAGCCTCCCCCGTGCCCGGGAGCAGCCAAGACGTCTTATTCACGGATGCTCCTTCTGTGCAGGGCTTTGGCTGTGGCTGCTCTCCCACCACTCTGCCACTCGCTCAGTCGGGGCCCTGCCAACTTGCCTCCTCCACACCTGATGGCATACCTGGCCGGGTTCTCAGCCTCACTTGGGATTGCTTTCTTTGCTTCCAAGCTGAGTTGCCTCTCCTCTGCTACTTTGAAGGAACACCCATGGTGCCTGGACCTTCACCAGTTTGCCACCCAACTCTTTTTCTTGCCTGACCTCCTCCCCAGGTGCATCTCCTAGAGCACAGCCAGGGCCCCTCTTACTCGGTCTTTAGCACCAGACTGCACTCGTACTCCTTGAGCCTCAGGGGCATGTGTTACCTCCCTCCCACCGTGCCGTGGATTCCTTGAGAGCGGGCTCTGGGACTAAGTACAGCTCTGCAGCCTCCCACACGCTCCATCTTCTCCCATGGGACCTTGCCCATGGTAAGCCTTAATGCCTTTTTATTGATTACTCAGAGATGGAGGCTCGTTAAGGGTTTTTTGAAAGTTGGGGTCTCTTCCATTAAGACAATGGTACTTGGGATCTCTTCCATGAGGACAATGTTTCCCAAGGTGGGTTGTAGGATATTAATAAGTGTTATAGGATAAAGAGACCCATGATCAGCTAAAACATTTCTTAGAGCCCTTAATGTGTTAATGTACATCATGATTTTCCAAGTTAAAAGATGTGGGAGTCTAAGATCCCCAAGGATTAGGATCCCCGCGGACACAGGACCCTAAGACAGGTACTCAGGATGGTAGAAAACACCTACTCTATCAGGTAAAGGATAGAAGGCAACCGGTTAGGGCAAAGACTAGGGTAAGGTCAGCAAGTAAAGCCAACCTCACAAAGATGCACTCTGGATCACAGGGCTCACACAGTTAACGCCAGATGGGAGTCCCATTAGGTGAAGGGAGCTCTCAGAGTTTTATCTCCTCCAGCCCCAAGGGGTGGTATGCTGTCATCAATAGCTTAACCAATAAACTTTCACTCAAACCACCAAACTACCAGAAATTTCAGAGAATTTCTCATTAAGCTGAAGATCTAGGAATTTTCTAAGACCCGACTTATAAGCAAACTAGATGGCTTTCTATGAGGCTGGACTGGCCACAGCCAAACAGATTTGGCCAAGAAACACTTTTTTTCTTTCTTGAAACACCTCGTGGTATTGATGTGTCTGGGAACACACCTTGGTAAATGTGCCTCAGAGGCACTAATCTCTCTTCACATCTGGAAGGAGACTCCATATGATCACCACTGATGTTTTGTGGTCCTTTTGTTTGTAAAACACCTGTGGGTATCTGTCCCATCATAGGAATCTCCCAACCTTCCCCTTCAATCTATCTGTGGGGCCACTGTTCCTATGGTACAGATGATGGGAGGTGGGGAGAGCCCTGGGATGGAGAGTCCTGAGTCATGCATTTGAAAGTCTGCTCTGCCAGTTACTATTTGTGGGCTATCTATCTCTGAAATGGGAACATCTATCTCACAAGGTTACTGACAGGATGCAATGAAACTATGTGTTAGATTTAGATTACTATGTGAAACCCTTTACCCCAATGTGTGTTTATTGGACCCATGCTGTGTGGCTCTCCATAAAGAATAGCTATCATTCACTGGGTGCCATCCACAGGTCTCAGCACTTTCTGTACGCTGTTGAATGTGATCCTCACAATACCCTTGTGGAGTTGGTTATTATAATCCTCATTTTCTAGATAAGGAAACTGAGGTCCAGAGATTTGAGGAGATTTTCCCAAGTTTACATACCTAAAGTAACAGTCAGAAGACTTGAATTCAGAGCAAAGTCCAAAGCCCATGTTCCATGCTCTTTAATGCTAAGAGTTAAGATGCTAGTTCCAAAAAATGAAAAGAAACAGCGAGGCCTACCTCACATGCAAAAACAAACAAACAAATAAAAACAGATAAAAAGGATATTCATGCTGATTGGGGTTCCACATCGTAAAGTTCAACAGTATTAATGTTAATCTTTAAAATTAAGGGGACTTTGCTGGTGGTGCAGTGTTTAAGACTCCGCACTCCCAATGCAGGGGGCCTGGGTTTGATTCCTGGTCAGGCAACTAGATCCCACATGCATGCTGCAACTAAGAGTCCACCTGCCGCAACTAAAAAAAAAAGATCCTGCACGCCACAAGGAAGATTCTGCGCGCTGCAACTAAGAACTGGTGCAGCCTAAATAAATAAATAAATATTTAAATACAATTGTGTGAATGGTTTAAAAATACAACTCTAAAAAAATTTTTAAAATTAAATTAAATTAAAAGCAGTAAGTTGGTATTAAAAGAAGTGTGTCCAAAGCTTAGTTCCACAAGTACTGATGTAGCAAGTCTCTTTCCTGTCTATCATCCATTTTGCTCTCTGGAAAACAGAGGAAATTGCCACTATATCCCAAGGCTGTTGCAAGAAACAAATTGACCTAGATTATGCAAAAGCAGCTACAATAGTGTCTGGCTCTTGGCAGACACTCAATAAGTGTAGCTGAATGAGATACTTTGTAGCTTATAATCCAGCAATAACACACAGGAACATGCCCGCAGATATAGTGATTTTTAACACTGAACATAAGAGCGGTGAACACATCAGTGCTCATTTCTATAACTGCGTTTTAACAATCAGATATGCAGGTAGAGCAGGAGCAGGCAGAATAAGCTAGGGGTTAAGAGCACCACACACAACCTGATCAAATCCACTTACCAGTTTTGGGCCCTTGGGAAAGATACTCAACCTCTCCATGCCTGTTTCCTCGTCTGTAAAATGGCAGGGTGGTTGTGAGGATTAAAAGAGTGAATATATGCAAAGCACTTAGAACACCGACTGGCACAGGGTAAGTGCTATGTAAGCATCCCCTCCCCCCAACCAGCTGTCTCTCCCTCCTCTGAACCCTTGTAACTCTCATGAATGCCAAAGACAGGTTTGGATAACTTTCATGGTTTGGCATTTTTCAGCGTGTACATGTTTTATCGCTCGCACTAGATCTAAGCAATGTGAGGGCAGGATGCTGTCGGATTCGGCCCGCAAAGAGCTCATCCCAAAGTGAGCGCTCCACAGTTGACTGTGGATTCGGTGAAGAAACCAGAGAATTAGAACACAGCCTTGGAGTCCAGTTCTGAGGGGCACAGGGCCTGTGCTTCCCCCTCCCATGCAACTCCGTGGCTGGGCCCTTTTGCCACGCTGGTGTCCCTCTGCTTCTCTCCTCTTGTCCTGGCTACAGAGATCCTAAGAAGAGTGCCTGTGCTCTGAAAAGGCGGACTCAGGTTGTAGGGGTCTGGCCGCCCCTCTCCACAACCCTTTGGCCAGTCAGCCAGCACCTGAGACCACAGACCGGCAGATTAAGTGCTGAAAAGCTTGTGAGCGTGTGGTGTGATGTAAGAAAGTGTTCCCCCAACTACTGTCTGAAAGCCCACCCTTGCTCTCCAGGCATCCTCTGGGACACAGCTCGCAGATGATTAGCATAGGAAGTCATTAGCTATGAGGCTTTCTGCAGCTCAGGGTAGGAAAAGTGATCAAGGGCCCAAGGGAGTGAGATGGGGAGGAGAAAAGGAGGCAAATTTCTGCAGCCTGGGAAACAGAGGATTTCTCTCTCTCCCCTCCAGGGTCCTGGTAGTTAGGGTCTGGCTCGTAGGGTATCAGAGGGGAAGGAGCTCCAGAGGTCCTCAGTATCCAAGCCTCCTAGGGAAATGACCAGAGGGGGCAGACGACACAGCTCAGATCTGTTCCAGCCTCATTCCTCACCCCTGTCTTCCCATCCTCTTCAACCCCCTCCACCGATGTTCAATACATGGGCACCCCTTCTGGGAGGCCACCTGGCACGGCTCCCCAAACTTGGGCTTTGGGAACAATCAGACCTGATTTCAAATGAGGACTCTGTCAATTACTGTCCATGTGATGCTGGCCAAGTTCCCTAACCTCTCTGGGTTTCCACTTTCAATATTACTAATGTTACCATTCCAACAACACTAATTTCACAATATTGTTGAAATGGACAAGGACTAATTATGTTGTCTCCAATGGTGCCTAGTATGTAGTAAGTGTTCAGCAAATTATTATTGGGGGATACATTTCCAGGTCTAGTCACACCATACAGTCCCTTTCCCTCTGTTTTCATCCAGCTGAAGGCCAGCTGAAGTTACAACACGGCATCAGGCGATTTGGGGTGAAGACGAGAAAGCAGGACAGTCCTTCCTGTTCTCTGGGTGACCTATCAGGGAGAGTTACAGGCTGAGTGCTGAACCGAACCTCATGTCTGTATGTGGGCACTGGGCAAGGGTATTTGCCAATCAGACCGAGCCACCCCTGCCCTGAACCCTCTAGATGAGCTGTCTGTCTCCCCTCCCCGCAATCCCTACTTGCTTATCTCCAGTAAAGACCTTGCAGTCTGAATAGATAGATAGGTTGGATGCTTGAATGGGGAAAGAAACATTCCAAGACTGATATCAGTAACGATCAATAACAATAGCAAACTCTTGAGGGTAAGTTGTATGCCCGTTATTTCATTTCTTTTTTTTAATTTAATTTAATTTTATTATTTATTTATTTTTACTTATTTGGTTGTGCTGGGTCTTAGTTGCAGCAGGTGGGGTCCTTGGTTGTGGTATACAAACTCTTAGTTGTGGCATGCATGTGGGATCTAGTTCCCTGACGAGGGACTGAACACCGGCCCCCTGCATTGGGAGAGTGCAGTCTTAAACACTGCACTACCAGGGAAGTCCCCATTACTTCATTTTATTAACACAACTCTAGGAGAAAGGTGCTCTTACTATCCCCATTTTATAGATAAAGAAACTGAGGCTCAGACAGACCCAAAAACTTGTCCAGGGTCACATGGTTAACAAGTAGTGACATTGGATTTGAATTAGTCTGACTCCAGAGCCCATCTACCATGAACTCAATACCTTGCTAGATGCCTTAAATAATTTATAATCTTCACAACAACCTTGTGAGCTGGATATTGCCTTTTTACTGCTAAGAAAACAAAGTGAGGGTAAGTGACTTGCCCAAGGTCACACAGCTGGAAGCTGTGGAGCCAGTGTCCAAATCTGAAGCCTACATATTTTCTCCATTCCATTCTACCCCAGTGCCTCTGATTCAGCAGAGCCTGGAAGGGGGACTCTGAAAGGAAGAGAAACTGACCTTGATGAACACCTAGTACATTGTTGATGCTTTTACACAAGCACCTCATTTAACCCTCACAACAACTCCATTAAGAGGTTATTACTGGGGCTTCCTAGGTGGCACGGTGGTTGAGAATACGCCTGCCAACGCAGGGGACACGGGTTCGATCCCTGCTCCAGGAAGATCCCACATGCCACGGAGCAACTAAGCCCGTGCGCCAGAACTACTGAGCCTGCGCTTTAGAGCCCTTGAGCCACAACTATTGAACCCATGTGCTGCAACTACTGAAGGCCATGCGCCTAGAGCCCGTGCTCCGCAACAAGAGAAGCCATGGCAATGAGGAGACCACACACCACAACGAAGAGTAGCCCCCACTCACTGCAACTAAAAAGAAAGCCCACACACAGCAAAAAAGACCCAACACAGCCAATAAAATAAATAAATTTATTAAAAAAAAAAGGGGGTTATTACTCCCAAGGAGAAAATCAAGCCCAGAGAGTACAGTGACTTGCCCAAGATCACACAACTACAAGCAGTGAAATCAGGAATCATCTTCACTGCTGGCTCTGGAGGACTTGCTCTTACTACTGGAGTGTACCATCTGAACACTCCCTCTGCTGGCTTTGTGATTTCGCTTTGTTCCCACCCCGAGGCTCCCTTGGTGCTTCGGGAGACTCACCTCTATGGATGGCATCACAGGACTCCTTGCCCTCCGCCTTCCGGTTTGGATTAGATAAACAGGAAGCTTCGGGAGGAGATCAAAAGCCATCAGAGAGAGATCTGGTATTTGTTCTGCTCTCCCCCTCCTTGCCCCACTTTGATCCTATAACTACAGCTCCCCCTCCTCGCATGGCTCCAGCTCTCCCTGGGTCCTGACAACACTATTTCAGGCCTGGAGGTGGGAACAGCTTCCTGCTGTTGCTTGTCTCCAGCTGCTTCAACATTCCTTGTTGAGTCCCTTAACACTGTCACACCCTGCAAATGGTCCCTTCATCACATACCTTCATCATCATAGCTAAGTGTCTTTCTGTTCCCTGCTGGGACTGACCAAGCCTCCTTATGTCCATCTGAGACTGCTCCTCTTGGGGCTACGTGGAAGGAAGGCTGATGGCTTCTCTGCAGGTCAGATAGGTCCAGGGCTTTCCCAAACTAACTAGTGATGGGCGGGACAGTGGGCAGACACTGGAGGCGGGCTCCTGATGTTGTCCTTGCCTCTGTCCATCTGGAACTGCAGCCTGGGGCAGGTCAGCCTTTTCACTTCCTCATCTTTAGTATGTGGGGTTCAACTAGAGGTTCTCTCCTAACCGGCGGGTAAAGGACTTGCCGATCCTGCACAGCAAGGTAATGATGTAAGGACGAGAACTCCTGGCCTTTAAACCAGTTGCTGGTTCTCTGCTTTACTCTGCAGTGTTTCCCTTCACAGCTCAATAAATATTTCACCAGTGGTGACTCAAAATAATCACCCCCTCCATGCCATACCAGACAGCTTATGACCTAGAAACAGTCACCATTCTTTGACATATTCTGCCACTTTGCCTTCCCAGGTCCCCAGCCTCTGGCTTTTCTCACATGAGAGAGCTGGTTGAAAGCCAACATTCCCAGATCCAAACGGGCAGAAGCTTGGGGAGAAGGAAAGGAGCCTGATCGCTCCCTACCTACCAGTATGAGTACCAAGAGAAGATGAACATGATGCTCTGGGAGATCAGCTGTCTCCTGGGAGAGAAATGCCTCTGTTGATTACATTTCCGTTCTGGAAAACATGGTCCTTGGAGTAATGCTTAGCTGATCCTGGCACTGGGCTGTGAAAACAAAATTGCCTCTGCCCCCAACTTATCCCTCCCACACGATGGATTTGAAGAAAGAGCTGGGGAAAGGTTGAGGAGGAAGTGGGGGCCAGGACGTGGTGGGGAAAGGAGGGCGGAGATAGAGCATGTGAAGATATGGGAGTGTGGGGTTATGCCCTGGCACTCCCGGGGGAGGGGCTGTAGAAGGGCCCGCATGGGACTATGCAGAGGCTTAATAGGTGGGCACAAGGTCCGAGCCCTCTTGGCCCAGGCACCATTCACGGAAGGCAATGTCGCTTCAGCATTGCCTCTCTGCTTCCCACTCAGAAAAACCCTCTTTCCTGTTTATATATCAGGGGTTCATGTCTGGAGGGGGCGGAGAGTAGAGCCCCCTGCAGCTCCCCTAGGAAGCTCCTGGGAGGGAGTGATAGGGAACAGCCTGGACTAGGGCCAGAGAGCAGCAGAGGAGAGAGGATCCATCAGTGCTCGGTCTCCAGGAAGGAGGGCTGCGCTGCAGGCAGCTGGCAGTGCCTGAAGCTGGAAGCAGAGGGCACATGGAGGGAGACAGGAGGAGGGGCTGCACTTCACGTCTAAGAGGAGGAGGCTCTGGTCCTCCGTTTCCCTTTGGACTTTCGCTGTTTAATTGAGTGATTCCTGGCCCCGGGGCAACACAGAGCATTTCTCTGGCATGCACTAGAGACGTCATTTAATTGCCTTCAGATGCTGCTTGGGGTTTTTCCTTCTGAATTTCCCCAAATGGCCCAAGTTTACCCTGACAGCCATTTTAGTGTGTTTTGTTTTCTCTGCCACCTAATGTCCCAGAGGGCCCCAGAAGCTGCACACCTCTCTGTAAGCCCCAGGGGCAGACTCCCTCTGCAAGTCTGGGCCAGGTCCGGGAAGACCCGCTCATGGGCTGTGATGTGGGCACCTTGCCCCCTTCCCTGCCCACATGCCCTCCTTCCTAGAGCACACACACTCTCAGACAGTGTCTGAAATGTCACGAAAGGGAGAGGGCTAATAGTAATTCCTTGGAAGAAAATGTAGGCTCCTCTTTAGGCCTTGGGTTTAAAATGCAGACTGGTTTAGGGTGAATTTGTTTATCAGGTAGCTTTCATCCTCTGAGACTGATCTGACAGTACCTGAAGTCACCTGGAACTGCTCTACCTCTCAACCTTTAATTTCATACGTGCCACTCTGGCTACAAATCTTCCGTCCTTTCAGCGTTTCCCTAAACCTCTCATTCTTCCTCAAGACCTTCAGCTCATAACCCCTCTGCATCTGTCAGCCCCTCCTGACCTTCCCCTCTCCCTGACTAGGTCTCTGCTCCTTGATTGACCATCAGACCCAGCCTCTCGTGATCAGGCCCTGTGTTCATGTCCTAAGGCTGCTGCAACAAAGGACCATAAGCCGGGGGTGGGGGTTTGGTCTTAAAACAATGGGAAATTTATTGTCTCATCGTTCTAGAGGCCAGAAGTCCAAAATCAAAGTGTTGGCAGTGCCACGCTCCCTTTGAAGGCGCTACAGGGAAATCTTTCCTTGCCTTTTCCAACTCCTGGTGGTTCCTGGTGTCTCGGCTTGTGGCAGCATAACTCCAGTTATGCCTCATCGTCACATGGCCTTCTTCCCTGTGTGTCCTTTTCTGTCTCTTGTAATGACACCAGTCATTGGATTTAGGGCCCACTTTAATCCAGTATGAGCTCATCTCACTTCTTACCTAATTACATCTGCAAAGACCCTATATCCAAACAAGGTCACATTCTGAGGTTCTGAGTGGACATGAATATGAGGAGGACACCATTGTACCCTCTACAGACCCCCTTTTTCCTTCTACTGCACCTGCCTTCCAAATCCGCACGCTTGGCTTGTGACCACAGTCAGCACATCCCTTCGACCCTGGGCCTGCTGAGCCCGGCTCGTAGCTCCTCCCACTCTTCGCTGCTTGCTCCCACAGCCTCTTCTCTCCTTTCCTTCAGGAGCCAGACTTCAGAGAGAGAACAGAGCTCAGTGCGCAGGAGTCCCTCGACCTCCAGCCCCAGGGCCCTACATGTGTATCCATCTTTCTACCTTTCCCACTTTCCTTCCACCCATTTAAGGCCCTAGGCATCCCTCCTCTTCTTGGAGGTTCATTCAGATCTTCACACTTGCCTGGTCTACAGTAAATTATCCTGACTGTATTTTTCTTCTTCCACATCCATCCCACTCTTGTCTCTCCTCTCATTCCACTCTGCTGCTTAAAAGCCATTCATTCGTTCGTTCATTTATTCACTCATTCACTTATTTATCAAGCACCTACTACCTGCTAGCCTTATGCTAGCTACAGCCACCACTCCAGCCTCATTTTCTACAACCAATGAAATCACTGCCTGTGCAGTGCTTACAGTAGAGAAAGAGCTTTCCATGGCTTTGCCATAGGATGATGTTCACTTTCTTAGGTTGTGGATAACTCTACTTAATATGTGACCCAACCTACCTTTGACTTCTGTCTCCCATAGCTCACACATCTAGCCAGGCCAAGCTGGGTTTTTATACTTGCACGCCATGGTACTGTTCCTCTGATTGAAATGCCTTTGTCTCCTGTCTGCCTGGAAAACTAGTCATCTTCAAAGATTCTGTGCTAATGTTACCACCTCCCAGGAGCTTTCCTGGACAATCCTACCCCAGACCCCCTCTTTTTTGTCACATAAAACTCTTACTGCATGGAAACAGAGACACAGATGTAGAGAACAAACATATGGACACCAAGTGGGGAAAGCAGGGGGGAGTTGGGGGGGGGGGATGAATTGGGAGATTGGGATTGTCATATACACATTACTAAAAAGAAAAAAATTATCAAATTGTACACTTTAAATAGATGCAGTTTATTGTATGTCAATTGTATCTCAATAAAAGTTCTTAAAGAAAAAAAGAAAAACTCTTACTGCATGAATCATCTGCCTTTCAATGATTTGTTTACATGTCTGTCTCTTTTCCCAGGGAGTCAAGGACAACATTTTATTCATTTTTACATCTTCTATACCTGGAATATGTTTTAATAAATGTTTCAGTTTTTCATAAAAGAGATGGTGGAAGTCTCAATTCAGCTGAGCGCTGAACCTGCATCAAAGACTTGGACCCTCCCCACCTCAACCCATCCCCTGCACCCGACCCCACTGTGCATTCTCCTGGGCTGCCCACTGCAAGGAAGGTCAGATGGGTTAATGGAGGTGTTAGGTACTGAATTGTTCCCCCTGAAATGCATATGTTGAAGTCCTAACTCTCAGTACCTAGCAAGTAACTTTATTTAGAAATAGAGTCTTTGCAGATGTAATTAGCTACGATGAGGTCATACCGGAGTAGGGTGGGCCCCTAATCCAATATGACAAATGTAGTTACAAAAAGGAGACATTTGGACACAAACACACACACAGGGGGAATGCCTTGTGACGTTGAAGGCAGAGATCAGGGTGATGATTATGCATACCATGCAACACCAAAGATGGTCAGCAAACCACCAGGAGCTAGGGGAGAGGCAAGGAACAGACTCTCCCTCCCAGAACTGTGAGAAGATACATTTCTATTGTTTAAGACACTCCGTTTATGGCAGTTTGTTACCCCGGCCCTAGGGAACTAACACTGGAGATAAAAGTGCTCAGAGAAAACACCGCCTTTCATTGCCACAGCAAAGCCCTTCATCTTGCATACTGTGCGCCTTTTGATCCCCGAAACCAGTGAGGTGGTGTCCTTGGTATTATTCTCCCCACTTTCACATGAAAAAAACTGAAGCTCAAGAGGGGCAAAGCCAACTGCTGTATAGTTTTCCCTGTGTGTGTGTGTGTGTGTGTGTGTGTGTGTGTGTGTGTGTGTGTGTTTTAATGGGCAGAAACAGACTTCAAATTTGGTCTCTTTCTACTACCACACCAGGCCGCCTTAAGGCAGCTTTGAAATGTCCAAAATATCATGTGCTTTGTGCAGTTATCATTATTCATGAATAACAACATGTAGGAGAGCCCTGCCTTCGAGGCTAAGGCCTGTTGTTCTCACAAAACAGCTCCATAGGTCCTGTAGGACCCCTTTCAAGGCCCCCAAGAGCAGGGGACTGTTGGGCATCCAAGCTCCTAGAATCACAGTGTGCCCACCCTGCCCCAAGCTGAGGACCCAGGGAAGGCACTCACCTGGGCTACTCTCACTGTCCCCACTCTGGCCAGAGGAGCTTCCCTGAAGAATGGCCACGTCTCTCTTATGCCTCAGGGTCACATCTTACCCAGCCACCCCCCCAAGCATTTTCTTAGGCCCAGTGACCCTCTCCCAATGAGATTTGTTTTTTAGAGCTGCCATCACCCACTCTCATCCCCGAGACTCTCCTACTCACTCCCACCTGGCTGCAAGGGAGCCAGAGTCCCCAGTAGCTCCTTCTTTTTGTTACCAAACTGGACTCAGGTCCACTCACCCCGGTGCAGGAAAGCCAATCTACTGACCCTGCAGTTGTGGTGAAGGAAAGTACAGCATTTATTTATTGTAGGGTGCCAAACAAGGAGAATGGGCAGGTAGTGCTCAAGAGACCCAAACTCCCCAGTGACTATCAGGCAAGAGTTTTTAAAGGCAACATTAGGGGTGAGGGTTGCAGGGTGCATGATCAGCTCCTGGACATTTTTCTGGTTGGTTGGTGTTGAGATAACAGAATGATGCTTTGGAAATCTTAATCATCAACCTTCTTGTCCAACCAGACTGGCCTCTCTGTGCTGGTGCTCAGCATGTAGTCACCATTCTCCACCAGGTAGGGGTCTCAGTTTCTGCAGAACAACTCAAAGATATGCACCAGATTGTTATATATTTCCTTGAGGAGGAACTAGGAGTCCCGTGACTCTATTGTTCTAATCTTTAAGTGCTTGAGCCTGCTCACTGGAAATTGAGGAAGGTCAAAGAAGAAGCAGGGGACAAGCATGGAAGGGCTTGTACCTAGGAAGGCCCCACAGGGTCCTGCTCAGTTTCAGTGCCCCCTTTTCTCTGATGCTCCTCAATCCTGAGGGGAACAGAGGTGGGTCAAGGGGGACTGGGTTTCACTTTCTGGCCCTAAAGACAGGCATACAGGCCATTTTCCTCTCTTACTGTGGATCACTGCAGGGAAATAGACGGTAAATGATTAAAGAAACAACCATGGGGATGTTACAAAGCTTTAAAAAATTTTCCTGACACCCAGTCGGACCCCTGATTTTCTTGCTGGACTGACAACAGCAATCCCCATACCTGGATTCTTGGTTTTATTGTTTGGTGTGGGCCCTGTCAAACCCACTTTTTTTATGAAGAGAGAATGAAGATGCCATCAAGATAGACTGCTAGCTGCCAGCCAGAGCTACTCCAATGGCTACCCTTCTGTGGAGGCATGTGATTTCTGGAGATTTCAAGATTGTGTTGTAGGGGACAGAATTTGCCACCACAAACGCTTTGGCATATTAAGTGTTTTAAGATGTTGATTATTCTAGGAAACAGCAAACATGGGAAGGGCTCTAAAAACCAAGTAAGAAACATTTTGTAAGAAACATTTACATGTATGAGGGAAATCTCCATTTTTAAGGATGTCTCCCTCTGTGTACCTGGTAGAGAAGGATGAAATCTTTCTAAATTCATTTGTTCAAGTATCTAGAAACTCTCATCAGTGGAGAAGGCTATGACTTAAATCTGCATAACAACCTTTTCCTTGTTTACTGTGCTTTTCCTGCTAACCTCCCATAACTAACTCTCCCCACCCTCAACATCTTCTTTTATCTTTAGCTAAGGATGGTATTTAATTAAGGGTGAGGGCTTTGGCCATTTTGGTGAGTTAACTCAGCTTTCCTGGGTCTCATTCATGTATACATGTTATTAAATTTTGTTGAATTTCCTCATGTCAATTGAATTCCTGGACCAGCCAGAAGAACCTAGAAGGGAAGAGGAAAATCTCTTCCAATTTCCATGACAATTGGTGACGAAGGTGGAATGCAGCTTTACTGGCCGGACACTACTTGCCCCAAAGCTGATGCAGTTAAGAAATCCTAGGACACCTAACAAAAAGCCAGTAGAAGCTAAGAATTCTTACCATGTGAGTTGGTCTCCTGGATCTCTGTTTGCAGGGTCTGTTGGAAATGAGAGTGGTAAGAGTTTTTCTCTTTTTAAAATTAGGTTAATGGAAGAAAGTATTTGAAGGGCTAATTCCTTGGACTCTTGGTTTGCAATTTGGTAGAGCACTCCTGGTTTGTTGATTTTTCTCCCAGAGATGGTCACTGTCTTTTGTGTCCTTTGCCACAGGAGGAAAACCATGGGTCTAATTAGGTTTTCCTCCCTTCTTGTTATATGTCCTAAGAACATGACTTGCTAACCAGTGAGGATATTATTCTCTCTGGCCTATTTGGCAGGTGCACGTACTGGTGTACATTTGGTGGTCAGTTGAATAGACTGGGATTCCTAGCTGAGCATTCTTTATCTGACCATGTCAACTCTCAGAGGAGTTTGTCACAAGGGGTCTCAGTCCATAAGGGGCCTTTGTTGTCTCAACCTTTGTTCTTTCCACTCACAACAGAAGTCTTTACTTTCTTAGGTTATCCCTGAGAATGAACTTTCTGGATCTTGCAAAGGCTGCATCCTTTACACTCTCTTGGGAGATGCCTCTTATGTCCTTGGTTAAGCCATTAAAAGGCTGATTGATTTGAGTAGCTATTAAGATCCTACTCGTCAGTGGCCAGACAATGGATCCTTTGAACTGTAAAGACTTCTAAATTGTCAAAATTTTTGAGAGTGCTCATCTTAAACAATTGTACCTATTTTAACTGTTATGCAGAAGCCCCCAAAGGCTTCAAATTTTCAAAACAGCCTCATTGAAGGATTTGTTGTAGATGCGTATTGAAAGGTTAACGATATAATAGGTATCTAAAACAAAAAGCTATAAGACTGATGTACCTATTGCTCCCCTCTATTCTTCTTTGAGTACACATTCTAGTAATCCTCTGTCTAAAGTGCCTTTCTGCTCTGAAGAGACTATTGAAAGGGTACCTTTATTTTTTTAAATTAATTAGTTAATTAATTCATTTATTTATCTGGCTGCACTGCGTGGCATGCGGAACTTCCCCGATAAAGGATTGAACCCGTGCCCCCTACAGTGGAAGCACAGAATCTTAACCACTGGACCACCAGGGAAGCCCCGAAAGTGTACCTTTAGAAATGGGACCACCTGAGGCTGTAAGTGATTCTGTTCAGGTCAAAGGCCGATCTGAGGGCCATAGTTAAAGTCTTGAACCCAAGGAGGATCCTCAGCAGTTTTCGTAAATGAATTGCCAAGATGAGACGCCACTGCTCTATCATTTAGGTGGCCACCCAATTCTTTCAGGTATTAAAAACAGCTGTCCTTGATTTTATAAATTTAGTCTTTACAGGACCAGAGGTGTGGCTCCAGAAAAAAGTTAAAGCCCACCAATCCTTACCACTCCCAAAATCTCCCCTATTTATCTTAAGAGGTTTGTAAGTATTGAAAAAAATATTGTGGCCTTAAGGGAACAAAAGTCCTCCTAGGAGGAACTTGTATTTCTCTCCTTATACCTTTGAGATGCAAGTGTTCTACCTGGTCTTCTCCAGCAACTCTTATTTAGACCATCCCTTTAAAATGCAAATTTCAGGAAGGTAACTCTTACCAAAAGAAATAACAAAAGGGGGATAGGTTATTAAAACTTGACTTGTCAAGGACAAATATAAAGCTTTGTCTTCTCCATAAATGTTAGTAAAAAAAGTTTAACCATCTAAACAGATGACCTTGATTTGTTCCATTTTCCAGAAATCCAATTTGAATTCAACCTCTATTGTAACTGATGGGTTTTGTATTACTGTATCTGATTCATGGCTGAAATTTTGGAATGGGACCATGTGGTCTCTCTGTATCTGTTCTGTGTGCCTGTATATGTCTTTATATACATCTATATACATGTGTTACAGATGTGTGGTAATTTATACCTGTAGATGGTATTGCCAAAATTAATTTGTAAAAGAGCTCTATTTCATTGGCTTAAAGAAAATTGTGCCTATATAAATTTTCAGAAATATAAAAGAAACTAACCCAAATGAATTTCAGCTTCATATGATCTAGGAAAATATTAAAGCTAGTTTAAGTTTTTTGGTTTAATGCAGACATGTCTTTAGAGGCATCAACATTAAATATAATATTTTTATTGTACCTAGGTTTACTGGAAGTCAAATAAGATCACGTTGTCTCTGTTACAAAATTTTTCAGGAAGAAAAATAGCTTGGGATGATGATTGACTTTGTCTAATGTCTCAGGAAGTTTTCATGGGTAATCTAAATATAATTGTTGGGAAGAAGTAAAATAAACAAACGTAAATGGGCTAAGAGTTTTTAGGTGAATTCTTGAAGAATAGTTATATTTTATGGTATGTCTACTTAAAGATAGTTTCTCCAATTCTTTTTGGTAACTTAAAACTTTAGTATTTGCTAAGTTAAGCGATGGAAATTTGTTGACTGTCTAGATCATTTCCAAATAAGATAAAATACTGAAACATTAATTGCTAAATGAGTCTAAGTTTACCTATTTTTGTCTTATTGCAGAAAAACTAAAGATATTTGGGTTTATTAGAAAACATGTCTTGCACCACATTGGAAAAAATATGCTATGAGGAAATGTATGTTTTTAGAAATCATGATAGGTATTCCTATTGTCAATCAAGAAAAAAAAATGCAGGTATAACAGTTTACAATTGTTTACTTCTTAGTTTTCACTAGAAATTAGTATTTCTAAAGATTAAAAATTCTAATTAGTGTATGTAATTAAAAGTACTAATTAATAAGAAAACACCTTCATATGCAAGGGGAAAAAAGGTATAAGGAATAGAAGTGCATTTTAAGGGAAAAGAAAGTAAGTCTGTCCTACAGAGAGATTAATTTAAAAAAGAGAGAAAGGGAAAGCATAGGACAAAATCAGAAGGTAAAAAAGGAAGTAGAAGGTTTGTGAAAAAGGAACCCTGAGGAAAAAGTCCTGTGCACAGTTAAGCTGGTTAAGATTGAAATGAATTCAAGTGAGTGAATTTTATTTTATTTTATTTTATTTTATTTATGTATTTATTTATTTTTGGCCATGTCACATGGCATGCAGGAGCTTATCCCCAACCAGTGATCAAACCCATGCCCCCTGCAGTGGAAGCATGGAGCCCTAACCATTGGCCTGCCAGGGAATTCCGGAGAGTGAATTTTAATATCAATATCAATCTTAATACCAGTGTAAGCTGGTGCAAAGCCTGAATTTTATTTTCTCTGTTGAGAGGACAAAGTTTTTTTGAACTATTGATCTGCCTTTGATAACAGATTGTAAAAGCTTCTTTAAACTTTTAAGTAATCTGTTGTAACTTTCTGTACTTGCCTTTGAAATTTTTTGTCACTTGGTTGAGTAGATAGCTAAGTATTGCTTAACAGTGACTATGATCCTACTTGACCAAGTGTTTTAAAATATTTTTGATATTTTTGACAAACTTTGCAGAAATCAAATTCTAAATGAAGTGTTATTGACCTGGAAATAATTTTGATTTTTTATAGAGGGCCCCTGGAACACCTCAAGAGACTTGTTTTCTCTCCTTATTAAAGAGATATTAACTAATTAGGCTTATTTGGTATGTTAAATTATATGGGAAGCATTGTCAAATGAATGAAAATAAATCATCTTCGTTTATATCATATGGGTAAATTTTATCAACATAAATGTTCTAGAAATTATATGAATTCCTAAAATTCTGATGTCCTAGTATAATTCTATCATTCATAATTCTAGTTATTATCTTAAAATGTTGCATGTCAGAGATAACCAAATTTCTTTGTCAATTGCATTATAATCAGCTCTCTAACCATGCATGTTGTCTTTTATTCAAGCCAAACTGAAGACTATAGCCTAATAGACAGATTCAAGAAGCATTTGAATTGTATGCCACCAGACTACAAAATAGGGGAGGCTTATACAGTCAAAAACTGCAAGATTACTTAAATTGTTCATCAAAAATTAGGATTGGAGCTGGCAAGAAGTAACGGTGCTTGTTAAGCAAGGTTGGGGTCTGAAATGGTTGCATACTTACAAGGGGAGACCTTGAGACCATAAGGTTGCAGCTGGCAGCTGTTAGCAGATACCGTTTTGAGAACTGCTGGGGGTGTCCTTGAGTTTGGTACAGTTCAGAAAATTCAAGTTCTCAGCAATGCAGGCACGTGTCTGAATCTACATCCACAATGGCTACTTGGCTTCATTTTGGATGCTTGAACCACAGTTACTCCATTCTGATTTTTTTTTTTTATTTTGGTTAAGACTTTATTTTTTAAATATAAATTTATTTATTTATTTATTTATTGGCTGTGTTGGGTCTTTGTTGCTGCACAGGGGCTTTCTCTAGTTGCGGGGAGCTGGGGCTCCTCATTGTAGTGGCTACTCTTGTTGCAGAGCACGGGCTCTAGGCGTGTGGGCTTCAGTAGTTGTGGCACACGGGCTCAACAGTTTGGCTCATGGGCTGTAGAGCACAAGCTCAACAGTTGTGGCACACAGGCTTAGTTGCTCTGCAGCATGTGTGATCTTCCTGGAGCAGGGATCGAACCTGTGTCCCCTGCATTGGCAGGCAGATTCTTAACCACCGCGCTACCTAGGAAGTCCCCCATTCTGATTTTTAAATGCATTATTTTCTTAATGGTTAAAGCAGATGTATAATACGTGTTTGACAGGCCATAGGACAGGCTGTTCTAGTTAGCATAAAGTTCAATCATGTATAAGCCTGAATGACTTCCATTTAACCTCAGTATGTGAACATTTCTTCCATCAAGGCCTGTGGACCCTTCCAGAATAAAGTTTCTAGTGTAATAAAAAAAAAATAGGATTATATAGGAAGTCAATTCCTTTGAGATAGTTATCAAAAATACTTTAAATTTTTATCACATTATATATATACTTCATTACTATCAAACAGCGTGATCTAGCCTCAGGTCTAATAACTAATGTAATTTTGCAATAGTGGTGATATATATGCTATTTCAAGATATCTAAAATAACTGTAATTTTTTTATTATTTTATTTATTCATTTATTTTTGGCTGCGTTGGGTCTTCACTGCTGCACGCGGGCTTTCTCTAGCTGTGGTCAGTGAGGGCTACTCTTCATTGCGGTGCATGGGCTTCTCAGTGTGATGGCTTCTCTTGTGGAGCATGGCCTGTAGATGCACGGGATTCAGTAGTTGCAACAAGCGAGCTCAGTAGCTATGGCATGCGGGCCCTACAGGGGGAAGGCTTCAGTAGCTGCGGTGAATGAGCTTAGTTTCTCCATGACATGTGGGATCTTCCTGGACCAGGGTTCGAATCCGTGTCCCCTGCATTGGCAAGCTGATTCTTAACCACTGCGCCACCAGGGAAGTCCTTAAAATAACTGTAATGTTGAAAATGCTCATGATTTCTATTGGTGAAAAAGTCACAGGTATTGCTAATATTTCTGAAACTTGTTGCCTACATCCACAGTTGAAGTAAATGCTAAATTTTGGTTAGTGGTTAATGAAAACAAAGATGTAACATTTTTTTCCCATTCAAGTTCACGGACCCCAGGTTAAGATCCCCTGCCCTAGGTCTGTGCTTCTCAAACTTTCTTGTGCATATGAATGACCTGTTAAAATGAAGATCCTGATTCAGTAGGTCTGGGGTAGGCCTGAGGCTCTGCATTCTTGAAAATGTCCTGCAATGCTAAGCTAATGGTTCCCCAGGACGTGGACACAGTCTGGGTAGTGAGGTGCTAGGTGATGGTTACCACCCGGAACCACTATCAGGAATTTGAGAGCAGAGGCATCAGTTGCTCTGGGCCTGAGGGCGGGAGGGTGGGGTCAGGGCCTCAAATGATTCAGTGAACTATCATTTTATATCTTCTCATATACCTCCTGAAGAGAATGCAGAGGACACTCTGCCTGGCAGAACTTCAGGGAACCTGCAATCTCTTTAATGTTCCCGTTCAAGCCTGAACAGAAGACGTTTCCCTTCGTCTGGCAGAAGCCAGGCTGGGCCAGTTAGATAAGACTTGACTAAAGGAATCACAAATGAAAAATAAATGCAGACAGTGAAACAGGACCATGGAACGTGATTTCAGAATATCCCGCCCACTCGGGGATGGCCTTCAAAGACACGGACTTGTGCCTTCTTTCTGGCTGGACGTCTGGAAGTGAAAGCCCACGAGAAAGGCAGCAGTCATTATGTGAACAACCCCGGGACTAGGTATGACTCTCTGGGTCAGATGCCGTGAGGCCTGGCCCCCTTACTACTGGTTTTGGAGGTCCGGAGTTTTGTCAATATTGAGGGAGACGGCAAGTTTTCCTGGTTCACTGGCCCTGCCCGCCTTCCTGGTGCCCAGCTCCTTCAAGATGGTGGACGCCATCTTCACACCTACCTTCCTGGAGCCCGCCCCTACCCCCACCACCCCAATCCTCAGATGGGGAATTCCCTCTGCATGGACCTAGGGTCTGCCTCCTGAGTTCTGGTCTGAGAATCTTCTTTGTCCTCCTGATGGATTCTTTCACGACGTTCACCCTACTGGGGGAGGTTCTCTACCCACCCATCCAAGCCACTGTAGCCTCAACCCACAATCATGTGTGAATACAACACATTAAATTTAATAAGCAAGCAAGAGAATCATACATACAGGGCAAGGGGACCTAATTTGTACCAATCTTAATTTTGCATTTGTAGTCTATATCTCTCTGAAGCCGTGGCTAATAGCATGATCTCTGCAGCCACTCAGATCTGGGCTCCAAATACACCACAGTTGAGCTGTATGACCTTAAGGAATTTGATTAATTTCTCTGAGCCTCAGTGTGCTAATCTGCAAAATGGGGATAATAAAAATACGTACTTCACTGGACTGTTCTATGGATTAAATAGAATGATGATTGCAACCAGTACTCTGTCTGGCACACAGTACATTCCCAATATTAGTTATCAACATACTTTCTTCACCTCCCACGGTAAAGCATTTATGTTCATCATTTAAGAAAATTGTTTCTGTCAGGGTGAATATGATGCTTGTCACATGGTAGGTGCTTGATAAATGCTTTCTGAATAAATGAGGTAAGCATATTCGGTTTGGGAAAGCATCCCTGCAGGCTCCTGACTGACGACAGTCACCATAAGGAGAACTGTGATATTGTGATCTATAATAAGAAATACATATTTGGTCTTTGTCCCATTTCCTGGCACAAAGCTAAAACTCTTGGAATTTCCTGTGATGAGAGCAATAAAGGTATCTTTTGTTATGTTAATGAGGTGATTTTTGGAAAGCACCCATGGAAAGGAGGCCGATTGCCAGGGAACTCAACCACACTTGTGATTAGAGGGGTGGAACCTTCAGTCCTCTTGCCCCCCTCATCTGCGGGAAGGGGAGGAAAGGGGCTGGAGATTGAGTTCAGTCACCAATGGCCAATGATTTAATCAACCATGCCTCTGTAATGAAGCCTCCATAAAAATTCCAAAGCACGGGGCTTGGAGGGTAGCCCCCTCAGAGGGCATGGAAGCTCCGAGCCTTTCCACACCCCTCACGCTACCCATCTCTTCCATTTAGTTGTTCCTGAGTTGTATCATTTTACAATAAACCAGTCATCTAGTAAGTAAATGCTTCTCTGAGTTCTGGGAGCCACTCTAGCAAATTAATTGAACCGAAGGAGGGGGTCATTGGAACCTCCAATCTATAGCAGTGTGGTCAGAAGTACAGGTGACAACCCAGACTTGCAACTGGCATCTGAAGTGGGGGCTCAGGGGCAGTCTCATGGGACTGAGCCCTTGTCGTGCAGGATATGATCCCACCTCCAGGTAAACAGTGTAAAAATTGAGTTAAACTGTGGGAAACCAAGCTGGTGTTTGAGAATTGCTTGGAAGTGTGGGAAACCACCCTAACCCCGCCACACACACACATTGGAATTGCTGTCAGAATTCATAAGGACACAGTCCATTCCAATACATTATTGAGATACAACACTTTATGGTCTCCCTTGATCCTTACACCTTGTGAGATCATTAATATCCCCATTTTGTCCCAAGGAAACCAAGGCTCGTGGAGGTTTAGTTGCCCAAAGTAACACAGTTAGCAAGTGGCTGAGCGAAGCCTCAAACAGACACCCAAGTGTACCCTGAAACAACACAGAAATCCTGTCTGAGAGAGGGTGGCCTGACTTATGGTTCATTGCAAGGACTCTCTGTACCTAGGGTGCTATAGAAAGATATTCCCAGAAGCTGGAGCTTAAGTCATTTTCAAGAAAGTAAAACAGTTAAAATTAACAAAAAAGGGGATACATTTAGCCATTTATAGAAAAGATCCACTCGAAATGATGCTATGTAGATGTGTAATGAAGAGACTGGGAAATACTCAAGTCCACAAAAGGTGACCACAACTGAAATGTAGCTAAAGAGACTTGCAGCCCAATCAATAGTGCTGGAGCTGACTGAATAGGGGTATGCTAACTGAAGGTCTGTGGTCTGCCTAGAGCCCTGGAAAGGGGGCAGTCACTGTGGCTCCAGTTCCATGGGAAAGAGGTACCCTGGCTCTGGACAGAGAGACTGCTGCGGGCCCGGCATAGTTCATTACCATTTTCCAATGTCTTGACAAAATGTCCATTTGCTCTACACTTACTAAGCAACAGTCTTTTTTTTTTCCTTCCATTTTTATTGAGATAGAATAAACACATAGCACTGTATAAGTTCAAGATGCATGATGATTTGACTTACATATACCATGAAATGTTTACCACAATAAATCTAGTGAACATCTATCATCACATGTAGATACAAAATAAAAGAGAAACAATTGTTTTCTCTTAGTTCTCATCACTCTCTTAATTTACATACAGAAGATACAGCAGTGTCTATTACCACATTGTACATTATATTCTAGTATTATTATTTTTTTTAAGAGTTCCCTGCGTTATACAGCAGGTTCTTTGTAGTCATCTATTTTATACATAGTAGTGTATATAGTTTTCTAGGTTAGCTTGATACCAGAAAGGGGATACCTGAAGGAATGCCACCCCCCTGTTTCACATTTGCCTTGAGTTCCTCAGTCTCCTAGGAGTTTATGATTGTGAGTCAACCCCTGTTGAGCTCTGTTCCCTGGTTTTATGCCAGCCTCAGGTTCATCAGCATCTTAGGAATCTAGTGATAGTAAGCACTGCCTCTAAAGCTTGAACAACTACAAGCATGCTTATACATTTATTATCTGGAACTGCAAAGCACAGCAACAGTCATCCCCTGGTCCACAGCAACCCTGCTAGGGTGCCTTTGCCCTGGGAGACTCTCCCACTCAACATGCACTCAAACACTATCCCTCATTCTTCAACCTCTGGCCACATACCTGCAAAGTTGAGTGAGGCTCACAGGTCACTTCAACGCTGCTCTGCCAGAGTCCTCCCAACCTGTGGTTGCACAGGGCTCCTTCAGCGGAACCAAGAGCTAAAGCAGGGTCAAAAGAACACAGGCTAATTCGAAGAGAACAGTGTCACAGGCACTCAAGTACCCAAAGGTAGAGGGAAAACAAAGAAAAGCTCTAATCTTTTTCCTATCCATGGTCAGACATGCGTGAGCCCTGCTCCTCCCCTTCCCCTAAAAAAAAAAAAAAAAAGAAGCAGTGAGGCAACAGATGGAGTTAAGAGTTTTGGAGACAAAGAAGAATTTGTAAATACTGGAGGCTGTCTCTCATGAAGGGAGAGAAGTCACACGGGCGTGGCAGGGTCCTTCAGCTCCACACCAGGGATGACAGTTTCATCTCTTTCTTCCCTCTGGGATTAGGGGAGTGATTGAGATAATTTACCATTCACTGTGGGCAGATGGCTTAATTAAGCTAAATCAAAAGGCATCTGCAGTGGCTGCAAGTGTGTGAATGGCTCCAGGTGGGACCTGTCAGATATGTTCTCACCCTCTGCTGGGTCTCCTGCTTGGTCCCAAGGCACTGCAGTGCAGGGTGCCATGGGTGACCCGCTTAGGAATTCAGGATCCTGACTTCGGAAGCAGATTCCTCCTGCAGCGTCTGCCAGCGTAGCCTGGGTGGGTCCCGGCTCACGTTTGAGAAAAGCCTCTGGTTCTGTGGGCAGCTTCCAGGTCTAGGGACAGCGGCTGCAGCAGAAGCTGGCTTGAGTGGACCCTCCCAAGACTTCTCCTGAGGTTTCTGGATGCTCAGTCGCCCAGGGATTGAAGCCAAATTCCCTCCCTCAGGGAGTTTATAGTCAGGTGGGGATTCCAAACTCTGGGGCCTTTACAGGCAAGGCTGAGGGATTCTAGTCCTCCTAAATCTGACAAGTGAACACACAGAGGTCTAGACTGGGGAAGCAACTGGCTCCCCGTGAGCCGCAGAAGAGGCGTGACTAGCAGCTTCCAGCTCCTGTGCTGTGAGCATGTGCGGGCTCATGGACGCTCTCTTGTATGCGCGCGTATGTGCGCATGTGCACGCGTGCCTGTGTTGCGGGATAGAACAGCGCGGGTTATGGGATGCAGAAAGCACAGCTTCTCTGATTCCTCCTGCCGCCCTGCTTCCTGTCTTCCTCAGTTTACGGGGTTCCTACCTGAAGGCTGCGTCCTTTCTTGTCTCTACAGTTATGTCTGAAGGAAGGGGTCGGAGCACCCCAACGGGCAGTGAGCTTCTAGGTTCCGCCCCCTCCAAGCCTGGAGCTTTCAGCCTTCAGGAACTTGCTCCAGGGGGTGGCCGCGCATCACTTCCTGGGTGAATTCTACTTCCACGGCTCATTAACGACCCTGTCTGCAGTTGGCAAGTCTGGGGGAGAAATAAACAACAATCCACCGTCCTCTCAACCCCCACCCCATCCTCAAAACACCTTAAAATGATTGTTTTTGTCCAGAGCCAGGGAATTGATGACATTTTCCAAACCGTAAAGCAATGTTTCTTGGCTCCTCAGCTTGATTACTTTGCCGACCAGAAGGCCCCTCATCACCCCCACAGGAAACCTGAGTCGGCCACCTCCCAGTCTCATGCCCCTGGGAGGATCTGAATGATTTGGGAAAGGATGCTGAGGACCCTGTTCTCAGGGCTGCCGCTGTCTGCTTCAAGGAGGGCTCCAGGAGAGGCTAAACTGGGGAAAGATCACCAGTCAGCTCTGGGCAGGGTACCCGACAGTTACCCAGGAGCTTCCATTGGGGGTACTAGGGCAGTGGAAGAGGGGATGGTGGATCAGTAAACTGGGAGCTGGTGGGGCAACAGAAGGAGGGATGTTGAGGCAGCCAGCCAGTAACAATGCTATCTAGTGGATAGAATTGCTACATAAGGTATAGGATGGCCAATTAAATATGAATTACAGATAAACAATGAAAAATTTACTAGTATAAGTATATCCCAAATATTCAATGGGTCATACTCATAGTAAAAAATTATTTGTTGTGATTTGAATCTCAAAGTTAACTGTAAAAATACAGGCCACCCTGTATTTTTATTTGCTAAATCAGGCAGCACTAATGGTGGGGGAGACAACCAGCAGGTGGTGGGACAGTGGGCCAGAAGATGATAGAGAGTGGAATAGGGGATGGTGGGGTAGTAAGCAGGGCATGATGGGGGTGATGGGGCAGTAGACCAGAAGTGTAATAGACCACGCTGGACCTCTAAGTCGTCCCCCCTCCCCCAGGAGTGTCCCAGGGTTGGGTACTAAGGACATATTTGCTATCCAGGCCAACTCCATGGGACTGTTTTCTGCCTTCCCTAAGGTCTCAGGCCCTCAGCTACTCCCCTGCCACTCCCTCCCTGGGGATTTCTATCTCCTCAGACTTGGCAGAGAGCTAGAACACCTTCTCCTCCCACCCTTCAGCCACCAAACACAAGCACTCAGACTTTTTCTGTTTGAAGGATTTGTGGTGTTGGCTTTGCAAGCACACTGGCCTAGGTATGAATCTGAGCTGATTTCCCCACTAGCAGTGCATCGGGGCATGTAATTAACCACTCAGCCTCAGTTTCTGAGAAATGGGGGTAAAAAGAGAACCGACCTTTTGTGATCGTCTAGTGGGTTAAGGTTTATAAAGCTGTTAGAACACAGCACTCACTAAATGATAGCTTAAAATACCTAAAGCCCTCTAATCACCACAGGAAAGGGATAATAAAAAATAATAAATGTGGGGAAGTTACACAGTACCAGATTCTTTCAAAGCTGTCACTCACAGCCATTATCCCTCTTTTAGAAATAATGGAAACCATCATTCCCACAGTCCTCTTTTTTACCAGAGAGTAGTGCTCACTAAATCATCTTTCCTCCTTCCTTCCCTTCCTTCCCCAGGACTGCTTTAACCAGTGTTAGCCCAGAACATGAGCTATGGATTAGGGTCCCTTCACCCCCCTGGAGCCAAGTAGGCAGTGTCATCTTAGGGAGACCACAAGCTGGGAGGCTCTTCATTCATTCAACAAACTTTTATTACACCACCCCTGTGTATTCTGAGGATAGACTAGTGAATGAAAGAGACCATGTCTTTGCCCTCATGGAGCTTACAGTCTAGCTGAAGTTCTCATCCCCCTGCCTCTCCCAACTGCTACTGCTAACTTCACTTGAATGGTTTAGAGACTGCGATGGCAAATTGATTAAAATGAGAATGCCAGCTCTGATCAGTCAGCACTGGTTTTGCTGTGTTTAGCCATGCTCCAGTTCAAATGGGAAAAGTTTTGTGATTGATTAGTGATGTCTGCTATGGGTGCAGGAGGGAGAAGTAGTACCACATGTACCATTGGTATTCACATTAAATGTTTCCTTGCATTCTAATTCCCAGCAGAAGAGCTCACAGCTTGAATCTTGCTCTCTTTAGGACTGTGAATCCAATCTCCAGGGAGAAGTGAAGAGCTTGAGTCCCCAGCTCAGGGGAAGGTGAGTCTTCAGAGATGGCAGATCTAAGTCCCAAAGGAAGAAAGAAATGGACATGAGACAGTGAAGTAAGATTGCACTCCTGCGTCCCTGGCAGACATGGCTAACAGAGAGGAAGAGAGTTCACCAGGTAATGATAGAAATCTGACAGGGAGAAAAGTCCAGTGACAAGTGATAACCTAGCAGACTGATGGAGTGCTGCCGTCATGGACTCTGTCCCTACCCCCATCAAGCTTCTCTAACTGAAAATGCCTTCTTTGACGATGAATGTTCTGCTGATGCTGGGGGTGACAGATCAGATGGCAGCAGATGGCCCTGGGTCTGCTTAACCTGGAACATGAGCCCCAGGAGGTAGGGGCATAAGTAGGATGCCCTGGTACCTGAGATAAGTGCCTTGGGCCTTGCCATCAAAACTCAGGAGGTCCTAATTACATATGCTCATGTGAGTTTTTAATACTCATGGAGAAGGGTAGATATTATTATAGCTTGAAGGAAACCTAGAGATCATCTACTTGGGGGTTTCTCAACCTTGATACTATTGACATTTTAGCCAAATAATTTTTGTTGTTATTGCGAGGGGCTGTCCTGTGCATTGTACGCTGTTTGGCAGCACCCAGAGAAGCCAGTAGCCCTGCATATTTCACATCCTTGCAACCAAAATATCTCCAGATGCTGCTAAATGTCCCTGGGGGAGCAAAGTCATCCCTGGTTGAAAACCACTGACTGAAATCACCTCAATTTATGAATAAAGAAACTGAGGTCCAGAGAGGTGACCTTCCCAAGGAAACTTTGGTTTGGCCTTTGATGAGTCTCCCTGGAGAATTCTTTATAAGACATCTCACACAAAGAAAAAGCCTTGTAAATATGCACCTAGTGTGATCCTATAACTATAATACAACCAGGTAAAAATTTTTAGGCTTAGCCTACATTTGATAAGAGGTGGGTCCTGCTCCTGTACCCTCTTCTGGGGGTGCTGGGGCTGGGGCCATTCATAATATGGCTTCCTACTTAGACCTTCCTGGAGTCTGGTTTAGAACAAAATGTACCAGGCTTTAGAGATGGAAACACTGTCACTTTCAGCTTCCATGGCAGTGCTGCTGGCTTGAATGTCAGACTTTATAGGTCTTGATATTGAAGGGGAATGAAGGACCTAAGTTTCATCAGAAGGAAAGAACCCCAAGGTTAGTAGTAGATGAGCTGTTTCAGGGGCAGATAAGGTGACTGAATAGGAAATGTGGTGGGCTGTCCATTTCACCAGTAAATCTTATTTTCTTAAAGAAAAGAACATCTCTCTGTTAATGTGTTAGAGCCCAGAGTTGCCCACGGCTTTAAAAGTGGCACAGGGAATAATAGCATTACATTTCTATTATCTTCCTAATGCAGGCATCATGCCGCTATGCTATTTCACATTTCCAACTAAAAAGCAAGCAATTTCAAAGGCATTTTGCTGGCCCTGAACATTTTTAATGATGTGTTCTTTCTTGACTTCGCTTATAATATCACCCCTATCAAGTGAGTCTAGCCCCTGTGATTACTGAAATAGTTGAAGGAGATGGCTAAATTTAGACTTTGCCAGCATGTAGGGTGGTAGGTGATGCTGAAAGCAGAAGCTTCAGAAGAAAAGGACAGTTTACAGGTCCTTAGCAATTTAGTTAAACTTGAGTCTCTAACTAATTAAAAATGTGTGCACTGTATTGGTAAATACACATACCCAGGTCTCACAATCGTTGAGAGCTTAGTGGGGCAACTGTCTTATCAACTCACTTTTGCAGCTTTCCCCCTGCAGTTCCATGTTTGTCAATCTTGAGTTTGTTTTTGGCTTGGTGACATGAGACACCATTTCTGCATGAGATATTAGGCTGTTGGGGCTGTTAGGACACTTGTTTTCATGCTGTGTTGAATACAAAATGTCCTGCTCTCTCTGCCTGAAGATGATGCTGTTGTATTTAGATGCACTAGAGGACTAACTCATGTCAACTAACCTCCTAAGAGACTGATGGTAAATCAGCATTGTCTTAAGAAATGTTTCTCCCAAACAGCCTGGAATCAGTTGTTTGAATGATATTGAGGCAGAATGTGGGGGCAGGAGGTTGGTTTATGCTTTTAATGGTTAACAAACATGCCACGGAAGCCAGGTACCTACATCTTTTCTCTAGAAGAATTCCTGCCAGCAAGTCCAGGTACCCATGAAGATTGGTCAGGGCTCCCTCACCTTCTGACAGACTCAGAAACACTGATGTTCAACTGGCTTTTGTTTGCCTGGACACCACGAAAGCTACCCCAGTTCTACTAACTCATTCTTCATGTATACAGGTCATAAAGCACAAGTTCAGTTCTTAATGACATTTTAGTCCTGGGAGTATCTCAGATCCTCCCTACAACCCATTAGACTAAGTCTGGTGACTCCCTTAGAAAAATTAGAGCATCCGGGGACTTACCTGGTGGCACAGTGGTTAAGAATCTACCTGCCAATGCAGGGGACACGAGTTCGATACCTGGTCCGGGAAGATCCCACATGCCTTGGAGCAGCGAAGCCCGTGGGCCACAGCTACTGAGCCTGCACTCTAGAGCCCACAAGCCACAACTATTGAGCTTGTGTGCCACAACTACTGAAGCCCACTTGCCTAGAGCCCATGTTCTGCAACAAGAGAAGCCACGGCACTGAGAAGCCCGTGCACCGCAATGAAGAGTAGCCCCACTCTCGGCAACTGGAGAAAGCCCTTGTGCAGCAACGAAGACCCAACGCATCCAATAAATAAATAAATAAATTTATGAAAAAAGAAAACATAGAGCATCCAATGAGCTTCGGAACAACTGGTTTTGCTACTGGCTTTATCTCCCAGATGGGTGGCTTTATCTGTACGTCCTGGGGCACCTTTCTACAACACCACTCACCCATACCCAGAGGGCATGTGTTTTGAGTTCTCTCCCCAACATGGATTTGAGTGGCTTTAACTATCTTCCTCACCCCTCTGAGGTTTCCTTTTGTGACCCAGGAGCACGTATTTCCAAGATTAGCCAGTCAGGGCCGGGGTCACCATCAGTGGAGCAACACAGTTCAAACCCACAGCCTCTAGTCAATTCTCCAATTTCTTCATGGGTGCCAGGCTCTGCACGAGTCTTAGTAGCAGAGAGAGATGATAACAAAGGGTCCCTGTTCTTTCTGGACTCTTCATCTCATAGATGAGACAGACAGAGAGATAAATAACTCTCACAGAAGGCAGTCCCTAATAAAGGCTTAGCTGTAGAACTAATCAAAAAAGTGCTAGCGTGTTTGTCTCCCTCACTAAACTCTGCGAAGAAACCGTGTCTTTATTTCTCTGTTTCCTCAGCACAAAGCCCAGGATCAGGTCCACATGTGTGCACGATAAACGTTTATAGAATGAATGAAGGAACCAGTCAAGGGAACACAGAGCACTTCCTGTTAGGGACCAAGCCAAGTCAATGGAAGACATTTTCCTTCACTAACTAGATGCCCTCTTTCAGCTTCTGGGCTCATTTTCTCTAGGAAACTTTTTATGCAGTTACAGAAGTGGAACTTTCCTCCTTTCTCTCCTTGCTCAGCTTCTTAACGGTCTTTCATTCTGCCAAGGCAATTGTCATGGGAGCTGTAAAGACTTAGATGCCACCACCAACTCCAGGGCCATCCCTTGGAGATTTGGGAATCATCATTTTTAAAATATGTGAAATCAGACGACATGAAGATAAAGGCATCTTAGGATGGGTTTACTGGCTGCAAAGAATGGAAAAGCACTCATGCAAGCCAAAATAAAGGAGGTAATTATTGTAAGGTTACAGTGCAGCTTATGGAAATAAAGTATAGCCCAATCTCTTGGAAATTGTATCTGAGAAATCTGAACTCTTAGATCTCAAGATAGATAGACACTCTCTTTGATTCTCTTCCTCTGAGGCCTCCATGGTGTCTTGTCTATTTACATGTGGGTGCCATTTTCCTCTCTTCAGCTTACTCAAGAAGCTTCTCTGCTTCCTGATAACTTCAGCCTGTGTTTTGTGAGTGAAGTCCCCACGATAATCTTAGAATTCTGATTGAGTTCTGGCTCTGTAGTTTAAATTCTTGAGAGGGTGAATCTGATGGGTTATTGACCAGTGATGGGGTTCAGGGCAAGCTGCCCCTATATATGCCACTTTGACATATTGGTTATTTTGAATTAAAGTCACTTAAGCAGCCAGAGCAAGAAGGACACTCTGACCCTCCTTTGCAGAAATAAATTGCCCATATGAAAGGCACCTTCCCTGAACCAGGAGATAGAAGACATCTTTATCACCAGAGATAGGGAATTTAGAGCTGAGCAGGCTGTACAGGTATCCTCCACTTTTCGAAAGTTTGCTTTACGCCACTTCACTTTTACGAAAGACCTACATTTGCACCTGTTTTTGCTAACTGAAAGACGTCTGAAGAGGATTTTCATTTTTATAAAAATGTGTGAAAAGCAAAAATAGCATTCAGCAATTGTTTCTCTGCAGGCTGTTGTAGAGGCAGCGTGCACCCCAAGTGGCAAGAGTGGCCCTACCAAGCTCCTCCCCCAAGAACTACACTCAGCATCTCAGCATCAAGCCCCCATAGCTTTGAACTGTGTCTGTGAGCATCTGTGCTTTATCTCTATTTATTTCATGTATCCATTAGCAAGATGTATACTAAGGTAATGGCTTCTTTGCTTTATACCATTTCAGCTTATGAAAGGTTTCATAGGAACACTCTGCTTTTGGACAGCAGGGGAACCTATATGAACAAACTTTGTTACTTCTTCACCAATTTACTACACCAAGCCCAAACTTCTTTGTCTTGTCACTTCCTCACAATTTTATCGTTTCTTTGTCTAAAAGGTATAAAAGCTGCTTGCTTTGGTCACTTCTTTGAGTCTCATATTTCTATGAGCTCCTGTATATACAAAATTATAGTGTATTTTTTCTCCTATTAATTTGTCTGGTGTCAATTTAATTAATAGGTCAGTCAAAGAACCAAGAAGGGAAAAGAGGAAAAGTTTTCCTCCCCTACACCAGCCAGTACATAGTTCAACATCGAGCCCAGATCTGATTCTGGTCCAATCAGCTGTAACCGGGCAGGGGGCGGTGCGGGGGGGGGGGGGGTGTCATATGGGACAAATATGGCAGCTTGAGCCTGTGCCTTCAGTTGGGTTTATAGAAAAAGAAAGATCTCGGTGTTGGGGGCAGGGGGAGAGAAAGATCAGTTTTGAGGTCATCAATTGTCCACAACTTTAGGGAGAATGGTGGCAGAAGAGGGGATGTGTCCGGGTCTTGGTGTTGATAATTTAAAGAAACGTAAGGTAATTGTGAGTAATCGTGTGGTTTGGCTTCAGGTCACTCTTAGCCTTTTATGCGTGAGCAGAGCCTCCTCCTCCACCACCAGCTGCCTCCCTGAGTCACTGTACAACTGTCAGCAAGAGGGAAGATTCCTGAAGCATGTGGCAGCGACAGTCTCCTCCCGCACCCCATAACCCACCCCCCTTCTGCCATACCCTAAACTAGAAACAACCCCACATGGTTGTCTGCCTTCTGGCAAAACTGGGCCTAAATATTTCCAGGAAAAGCGAATCCCTCTTTTTGTTGCAGTGTCCTCTAAAGAAGGAGAAACTGTCCCCTGCACCACACTCTCTCAGGCTTAAACTCCCATAGCCAGAGGCTACACAAGTGCAGGTATTTGGGGTAGGAATGAACCAGTCCAAACAGATCTGAGCTCAAACGAGTTTTGCTTCCTATTTTTAGGTTTTTGCCTTTCAAGAGAAGTTTTCTAGACTAGATTTTCCTGATGAACAGCCAGGTTTTAAGATTCAAAACTCTCTCTAAAGAGTCCAGAGACCTAAGCTTCCAGTTTTATCTCTATTACATTAGTCATGTGACCAGAGGCAAGTCCCTTCCCCACACTAGACATCTGATTCTTCACCTCTAGGGGAGGGAATTTGGAGTAGATGATCTCTACGCCTCTTTTCTTTTTGACCACCAGTTACCTAGCCTTTACTGGGACCACACATCAGCACTCAGCATCCTTACCTTGGCAGGTCACCCTGAACTCACAGCTGTCCCACCTCTGAAGGTTTAACTGCTCTCTTCTCTGCTTAATTTCTCTAGCACCTGAGTGGCCTCTGACCCTTGCCGGCCTTCACAAGGCGATTGGAATGCCCCTGCACTGGAGAGTCACTCACTGTTTTGTTTTTCTGCCATTTCTACCCTCTTGTGGGATTGTAGTCCTCAGCGTCCCTCCGCTTAGCCCCACACCCTCCTGACATGATCCTTCAGGAGAGTCCCATTCAGTTCCCCAGTGTCTACACCTGAAAGGCTGACCATCCATATCAATAGACTCCTCTGACCATCCATATCAATAGACTCCTCTGAAACCATGCACCTCAGGTTGGGACTTGAACCCATGTGCCGGGACTCAAACCCAGACTAAACCCAGCTTGGGACTTGAACCTACATGGCCAGGACTTGAACCCAGCCAAAACCCACCATCCTCCAGCTGAGATCACACAGCAGCTGGTTTCAGGACTTAATGAAGCTCAGGTTCTTGATGTCTCGTCACAGAAAGAATTTAGTGAGCAACAAAGTGATAGGTAAGAAGTGGATTTACTTGGAGAGAAACGCACTCCACAGACAGAGCGTGGGCCATCCCAGAAGGTGAGAAAGGCACCAGGGTATGGGTTTGTCAGTTTTTATAGGGGTGGGTGATTTCATAGATTAATGAGTGGGAGGAGTATTCCAGCTATTTTGGGGAAGGGGTGGAGATTTCCAGGAATTGGGCCACTGCCCACTTTTTGATCCTTACCGTCAGCCTTGGAACCGTCATGGCACCTGTGGGAGTGTCATTGAGCTTGCTGATGTGTTACAGTGAGTGTATACTGGGGCTCAAGGTCTAGTGCAAGTTGACTTGGCCGCCATCTTGGACCCATTTGGTTCTAATCAGTTTACGTCATGTCGTCGGACTATGTCATTCTTTCAAAGGTTGTGCCCTGCCCCCTTCCCTCCTGTTTCACCTCCATTGTCCCAGAGTGTGTAACTCTGAACTGAGGTTACCGCAGAGCCAGTCTGCAGAGGATGAAGGATGCATTGCGGCTGCCAGGCGTCCTGCAGACAGGCCCTCAGGGCCCTGATTGGCTGCTGCCCTCTGATGCTGTATGAGTGGGTCAGAGGACCCAGGCCCACTCCAGCAGGCAATCCCTCCCCACCTTGCAGCCTTGCCACCCGCCCCCCGCCTGTCCCGTAGTGCCTCTGCTTGCCTTCCTCATTGCTCTGGGAGTTCATTTGCTAGTGCTCCTAGTTTGTGCTCAGCTCCTCCAGTGGGCAGCTTGTCTCACTGAAGAATTCCAGTAGTCACACTGTGGGATGACTCACAGGACTCACAGTGAATGTGTGGATTCAGGGTCATCGGGCTGTTGGGATGCCTCTCTCTCAGTCCACCCTGAGAGATCAGTATATCCTCACCCAACTCCTTGGCTTTGGTTTGAACTTTCCAGGCAGAAGTCTCTGTCCTTCATTATACTTCCCTCTTAACCCCACTGTCCTTGTATCTTCCCAGTAGCTCGTCTTCTGGGGGACTCACTGGTCATACCTGGTACTGGAGGGGAAGGCCTCTCTGCATTCAGTTTATTCTCAAAGGAATGAGGCTAATGCGTGGGCCGCACCCAAAGAGAAAGAGACCAGGAGACTGTGTGGATGGCATGACTTCAAGAAGGGATGAGCAAGAGGTGGACCAAGTATGGCCCCATCACTGGAGGGGAGGTGGTCAAATCATAGCGTTTTCCAGGTAAGAGTGATGGAGCATCAATAGCTCTGTCCTCTAGAAACTTCCAAGCAACCTGGAAAGTGTTTATTCATTCATTCATTCAAGATTTACTGAGCTCCTGCCCTGATATAGTTTGTGTAGGCAATATAGAAATAAACAGATCCCTGGGACTTCCTAGGTGGTGCAGTGGTTAAGAATCTGCCTACCAATGCAGGGAACATGGGTTCAAGCCCTGCTCCAGGAAGATCCCACATGCCTCGGAGCAACTAAGCCCGTGCACCACAACTATTGAGCTTGTGCTCTAGAGCCCGTAAGCCACAACTATTGAGCCCGTGTGCTGCATCTACTGAAGCCCACACACCTAGAGCCTGTGCTCCGCAACAAGAGAAGGCGTGGCAATGAGGAGCCCACACACCACAATGAAGAGTAGCCCCCACTCACTGCAACTAGAGAAAGTCCATGTGCAGCAACAAAGACCCAACACAGCCAATAAATAAATAAATAAATTTATTTTATAAGAAAGAAAGAAAGAAAGAAAGAAAGAAACAGATCCTATCTCCTGCCTTCTAGGCTGCCACTTGAGGTAAAGAAACACAGAAATAGATGATTAAAGTACAATGTAGCACATCTTTAGAATGGGAGGAGGGTGCACTGGGGAAACTGGCCATACCTAATACACCTGAGACTGTGGAGCAACTGGGTCTTTCACACATCACTGGTAGAAACGCAAAAATAACACAACCACTTCGGAAGACAATTTGGCAGTTTCTTAAAAGTTAAATATATGCTTACCTTACAACTCAGAAATCCCATTCTTAGGTATTTGGAAAAATGAAAACATATGTCCACATAACAATCTCTACATGAGTGTTTTTAGCAGCTTTATCCACAATTGTCTAAAACTGGCAACAACCCAAACATCCTTCAACTGACAAATGGATACACAGACTATGGTACATCCATACTTTGGAATACTACTGAGCATTAAAAAGGAATGGATTTCAGATGCATGCAACCACGTGGATGAATCTCAAAAGGATTATGCTGAATGAAAGAAGCCAGGCTCCAGATTCCATTCATGTGACATTCTGGAAAAGGCAAACTAGAAGGGAAAAAATAAAACTCACCCAGATTAGTGGTTGTGGGAGGCGTGGTTGACTACGAAGGTGTACAAGAGAACCTTTTGGGGTAATGGGATGATTCTGTATCTTGATTGTGGTGATGGTTACACAATCGTTTGTGTTTGTCAAAAATCATACAACTGTACACTAAAAAAGAGTGTATTTTACTCTGTGTAAATTACACCCCAATAAAACTGACGAGAAAAAAAATATGATATGGTTTAGATACTGTGCTATAGGAAGGCCAAGGGGGTGTTTGCTCCCTCAGAAAGTGGCTCCGTCCTGGAGGTGAGGTAGGTGGGAAACGTGGCAAGGGGGATTAAAAACGGCGACTGAATTGAGAGGGTCACATCCTGCTAAAAGGAAGAGAACAAGATAGTGGCTAAGGGCCTGGCCAATCCTAAGAGAGGCTGAGATGAAGTTTCCCTGTTCAGGGAAGGAAGCTGGAGCCAGATTCTAAATGTACTTAGGGGTGTGTTTCTGTGGGGGTGTGGGGAGAGTGACGGTATCCGGAATGTACAGATTTAGGAAGGACCCATGTCCGTAAGCAGTGGCGGGGGTTGTGGGGGTGGAGGGAGGGACGGGCCTTGGATCCGCTGAACCCATGTACGTGAGCACAGCAGGGAGCCAGAAATGGACTTACGTGCCTCCGAGTTTGCCACTGCTTCAAAGAAAACCCCTAGACAGCACCTGCAGTATAAATAGCAAATGAGCAAACGCAACATTCTCCTGCACCAGAATGGAGCAAAGATGTTGGCCCTGAAGCAGCCTGAAGGGGTCCAAGAGCAGCCCCACTAATCCCCAACCCCTCCCAGTTGCCCCCTCAGCTCCCAAAAACCTAGCACCCCTCTTCCCAGCAGAGCCCACCCCCCATGGGCTCCTGAGCCACCTGCAGCCAAACGAGTGATGAACGGCAGCCCTTCCCAAGGGCGCTGCCCGCGGAGGCTTGCAGGCTGCTTGCTAAATGGACGCTGCAGAGGCTTCTGGGGCTGCTGCCGTTTGTTTTGCTGCAGGTCCCTTGGCAGATGCTGTTTGCTCGGCCTGCCCAGTGAGCCAAGGAGAAAAAGTGGGGTGCCCTGGAGGAACTAACCAGGCGATGGTGAGGGGACATCAAAAGGAGCAAATGCCCCCATGACCACAGTACATCAAGGCCTGGGGCCCTCAGGGCCAGAGGAAACCCACAATTTCAGGTATCTCCCAGTAGTGAGATCCTTTGGGGTACAAATGCCAAGGACTTCAGGGGGAGAACTGGCACCCATCACTAAGAGTGAATTTTAGCAAAGGGTCCAATCAGGCCAGGAATAGCAACAACAGCTGTGAAGTCATAGCTGAAGGCAGACTAGAGCTAGGCTGCTTGAGTTCAAAGCCCAGCCCTGCCCCTTATGGGTTCAGTGCCCCTAATGCTGCTAGGCAAGTTGTTTGCTATTTCTGAGCCTCCATTTCCTCATTGGCGAAAAGGGGGTAGTTATAGTACCTACCACCCAGGGTGGCTGTGGGGAGATAAATGAGTTGTCCTGTGTAAAGTGCTTAGAGCAAACCCAACCGATAGTAAGGACCCAAGAAGGGTAATCCACAATGAAGGATGGTGTTTAGGGAGGAGTTCCAAGCACATTCTGGGGTTGGACTTATTTGTGGGACCTGATTTGTTCTGCACTGTAGCCCCTCCCACCCCACCACCACCCCACTGTGAATATTTCAAGGTCAATTCAGTTCAGTTCATTTCAGCTCGCAGCAGTGCGGGAATCTGGATGACACAAAGCCTGATCAACTCTTTCACTTGCTTAGCAGGTTATTTCTCCTCCTGTTCCAGAGACTGGTGGGGGAATCGAGTGAATTGCACTTAAGCATATGAGTGCCTGCTCCACGGTATTCCTTCTGTCCTCACGCAGCGCTCAGGAGCCAGTCCCCCTTCTGTCCCTAGGTAACACCCCTGCACCACAGCCTGGCATTGCCATGTTTTTGGGAGGAGAGGGTCTAGTTCTGGGCAGGACCTAACCTGTCCTACCCACCTCCCAAGACCTCTCTCCTGGCTCTGAGTTCTTTGGGGCCCAGAACAGGCTCCCTGGTGCCTAATGAAAAACGATGTTTTCTTGGGCTCTCTCCTCAAACCTGTGAAGTTTAATATTTTGACATAAGCATGTCATGATTCAAGGAGCTTCAGTATGGGGTGACCATGCCCAGTGCTGCCTGGGGAGAGGGGCCTGGATGAGACTCTTGGGTGGCTGTCTCTAAAAGCCCCTTTGGGCTTTTCCAGCAGCCTTCAGTCCCAATGGCTGGGGCTGTCCTCTGGGTGAGATAGCTTTTTTTTTTTCCTGCTGCTGGAGACCTGCCAAGCCTGAGCATTCTCCTGGTTACCCATCAGCCACTTGCAAACCTGTTTTCCAAGGTTTCCAGCTTAGGAAGAGCCTACACACTACAAAGGAGAGATTTTTCTGGGGATTTTCAAAGAGTTGGGGGTCGGGGGAAAGGTGCAGGATAAAAGAAGTTCTAGTATAGCATCAATAAGTTATATTTGGATATTGCAACTGTTTTTGTACTTTATTTTCTTTTCCTCTTCTACTTTTTCTTTTACGAGTCCTTTTTAGAATTCCAACTTGCCGCATTGTACTGAGTCTAATTCATTCGACCAGGAGAATCGGGCAACTTTGTACTCAAAGAGCAGGCAAAACCCAGAGATAAAGAGATGCTTGCAAAGTGGCCTCCTCAGATGAATACCCCACACCTACTGTCTGTGATCACCTCCCCTCGCTCAAAGCGCAGAAGAATTTGGTTTTGTTTTAGGAAGGGAGACTCTTGCTTTACAGACCTTCTTTCTTTTCTCCCCCAAAGTAGACCTCCCCACTGGAAGAGCTGTTTCTTATTCTATATCTAACATTAGATTTTGAGTCTATCAGTCCCCCACGTGAAATCTCCCCCTCTAACTGGTCTTCTTTGTGTAAGGGCCACTCTGAACCCCAGAAACAACTGTGGGTCAGATGATGGCCTGATTTGGCGTGGCCCACATATTTCTGGGCGTCTGTCTGTCTGTCTGTGTTGCCCAGACGTGCTTCTACTTACCCTTGGTAATCCTTTCTGAACCAGGGGTGCCAAAGTAAATATCACACATTCTGTCTTCAGCAGCAGTCTTAGATGGCCAAAGAAACGTCAGCCTTGGAAAATAAACAGCCCTAATATTAGCCCAGACATGTGGACGTTTCCCCAGCAGGTGTGAAGAAAAAAAGAAGAAAAACTTAAATTCTCATGTATTTTTAAAGCATGCCTCCTGCACCCAAACCTCCCAGGGTGTCACTAAATGTATTTTGGCCCAAACAGCAGTTATTATCGTAACCCTTACCCAAGGGACGAGCCAGCATCCAGCCCTTGGTTCCTTGGGCTCAGGGCAAGCAGCTGTCCCCAGAACAGGTTGAGCAGCTCACATCTCCTGACCCCACATGTCCCCTCTGCCACGAGGCAGGCAGCAATTCTAGGGTCACAGCACATGGCCACTCCCTCTATCATAGAAAAATGTACAAGTGACAGATGCAGACAGGTCACTATGTAGACCCCAGATGTCATGCTGTCACCAATGAGCACTTACTGCATACAGCAGCAGTCACGCACAGTGAGTCATGAGGCCTGGGTACAGCACGCACCACTGTTCACAGGGCTCTATTCTCGGCACTGAGGCTCCATGGAGGCTCATAGTCTGGTGCTCACAGATCTGACAGTCCAGTTGAAGAGGCAGGACGTCTTTATCATGATAAGAGCTGGTAGTACTCAACTGTGCATATAAGTTCTGGAGAAAAGCTCCCAGGGAGGGGCAGCCCAGGGAGGATTACGGAGGCCAGGGCCCATGAGGTGCAAGAAAGAAATGGGATCTGAGCGGGGTCTTGGTGCAAACCTATACCTCAAGCAAGTAGGGAGGATCAGGAGCCTAGAGCAGAATCCGGAGAGGCAGGTTTGTTGAGTTTGATTAAAAAAAAACTAGGTGAAGCAGAAGCACAGCTCTACTTCATGAAAGCTAGAGCTTATCCTGTGGCCATTCGGGGGTCAGAGTAGGTTCAAGGAACAGGCTCAGAATGTAGGCTACAAGACTCAGGCAGTCCCTGTTGACCTGAACTTGACATTTACATTAACCAATGAGGCACCTGCAGGACAATGGTAGGCATCAGGGCAAGGTGGAAGGAGTCAGGGGAGAGGAGAGGCCAGGAAAGAAGAATAAGAAATAGCAAGCTTCCAATGAGGGCAGAAGACAAAGAGAACTCCCGTGGGATAAGGCAGCCAACAATATAAAGCAGTATACAATAAGTATCACATAATTGCTATAATACCCAAAGTCTGTTTTTTTTAAGCAAGCAGAAACATTTTTTAAATTATTCATTATACATCATATAATTATTATATTTTTATAATTTTAATAGCATGGAGTCAAAACCTGTGGAAGTTTCTCATTTAAAAGATTTCAAAACAAGTTAGAAAATTCTGTTTCCAATTCTTTTTTAAGTGTACAGATATGAGAGATTTAAAGGTATTACAAGCAGGGCTTTAGTCAAAATGGTGTAACAATGGAAACATCCAAACGTGTTTTCAAGTGCTCTTTCCTTAGCATGAGTTTACTTTTTGAGACGAAAAAGCATCACCTTTGTCTTGAAGGGACAGATCAGGAGTGCTTATTAAAAAAAATCAGACAGCCATTTGTCATCCCAGAGAAGGGCAATAAAAATTGAACATTTGTCTTCATAAGAAAAACATGTGATTCATCTGTAAGCTTGGTAACTTTTAAGCAGCTGTCTTGAGAAAACTGGGGACCTTCTATGTGATATGAAAGATCTTCCTAGTTACTCCATTTCCCATTGCAAAGTGATATAAAGACTTTATTACACTTTAAAGGCCTTATTTTTACAGAATTAATGCATCAATGACAACACAGCATTTTGCGCATGCCTGGCATAAACGTCTTTGCTGTGGAGTGAATGAACATCAGGTGTGTTTCTATCTTTGTAACATCACCTCAGGTTCCTCTTTTAATTCCAGTTAATAGTTATTATTACTAACAATTAAATAATAAAGCATTTTTAAAGGAAGTCATTTACTCTTCTCCCACAGGTCTTTCCTTTAGTGGTCCAAAAATCGTCCTTTCTCCTTTATTTCTAGTATTTAAACAAAATCTAGCAAATTCCATTAACTGAGATGTTAGAAATCTCTATACATTTTTTAAAAAATAAGCAGAGATTTATTTATTATTAAATTTTATTTATTGTTTGGCTGCGTTAGGTCTTCTTTGCTGTGTGCGGGCTGTCTCTAGTTGTGGCGAGTGGGGGCTACTCTTTGTTGCAGTGCGTGGGCTTCTCTTGTTGCAGAGCATGGGCTCTAGGCACGAGGGCTTCCGTAGTTGCAGCACATGGGCTCAGTAGTTGTGGCTCACGGGCTCTATAGCTCAGGCTCAGTAGTTGTGGGTGCACAGGCTTAGTTGCTCCGCGGCATGTGGGATCTTCCCAGGCCAGGGATCAAACCCATGTCCCCTGCATTGGCAGGCGGATTCTTAACCACTACGCCACCAGGGAAGTCCCAGAAATCTCTATACTTTTAATCAAACATAAAACAAACTTCCTATAAGGCATATTTTTCCTTAATACTTATTTCTTAAAATTTTCTGCGATATTTTCTATGCATCTTTCAGTAACGCCTGACAAAAGTTTGCATTTTTGTTGCCATATGGTTTTTGTGCATTATTTCAGTCGTTTTTTCATGGTAGAAAAAGCAAGGGTTTCCCTAAGGGCATGGGGATTTTTGTGTTTTGCAATTGCTAAGAAAGACCAATATGTGTTTATCATGACATTTAATGAAATTTTGTTAAGTGCTGGGGTAAGTATTGTAATAACTGAGCATCCATGAAATTATTAAGGAAGTTTATTTTCATGGTCTAGATGCTAAGTTTTTAAATATCCTCCTAACTGGAAAGCTTTCTGCTACCATTAGCTAATATCTCAAGGCAAAAATGCTTAGGTCAAAAACCTTCATTAACAGTAATAAATGTCAACCTTATTTCAGGGATTTATTGTTTCATACCCAACGAGTTGTCATTGCTTTTGCCTTATAATATAACTAATAAAGAGCTTAACCAGGAGGAGAAAGGCCATTCCATATATTTTCTTATTGTTTCTTATGTTTGCATTATTGATAATATCTCTAATCAGATTTCTTAGCAGGTCTCTTTTAAAGCATTTGCTCATTTTGCGAAGATTATATAGGTACATAGTATGCGCTCAGAAGGATGGTGGTTGAACTGAGAAAGATCTGACAGATGATACAGTCCTCAGCTCATCATTTCCTCCTTAAAAAGCTCAAGCCCTTACAGATCCCAAAGGGTTGAGATTCATACTCAGCTTATCCATCAGTGGGGAGCAGTCTCATAGCCTCAGTAGTTTAAAATGGGGAAGAGAGAAGATTCTATCCCCAGGTTTGGGAAGGTCAAGTTTTTAATTCTCAGGGAGTTTTCAGCCAAGAAGCACTTGCCTGGATGCCATATTCTCCCTTGGGAGGAGTAAAAGCAGTTCATGGGACACTTCTTCACTTTCCCCCTGAGTGATATATACAGACGAGCAGTGGAGGAAGAGCTTGGCTGAGGCTGAGATGCACGCCTAGGGCTGCCGGGAGTTTTGCTGGGAGAGTTCAGCCCCAGTTTCTTTCCTGGATAAATGGGGTGATCTGATCCGAGCTGGCCCAGCTTTAACCCCAGAGGAAGTGAGCCTGGGGACAGAACCAAGACAGGAACTGCATATTGGTTGGCAAGGCTTCAAATACACAAAAAGGCACAGCCCTCTGGCAATCTTTAGGTGTCAGTTAGGATTACATTTGCCTTCCCATGTAACAGAAACTCATGCTGGCTTCCCCAAATGGGGCTTTTATTTTTGTCATATAACAAGAAGTCAGGAGGTAGGGAGTCCAGGGATATTGTCAAGAAAGTCCCAGAGGACCTCAGAGCATCCCAGCTTCCTGCTCTGCCATCCTAGCACAAGGCTTTTTTTCCCAGAGTCATGAGCCAGCTGCTCCATTACCACTCATCTCCTCATTCTAGGCAGGAAGAAGGGGAGGGGTGCGGCCCAAATGCAGTCTTCTCCTCTCAGGCCTTTGCCTTTTACTAAGGGATGGACAGCCTTCGTAGGGACGTTTACCTATATTTTATTATCTGTCCCTGTGTAAATCTGCAAGTGAGCTTGAGAGATCAGATATTTCAACTGAGCACATTACTGCCCCCACATTTAGCAAAGATTAAGGGGAGAATGGATTCTAGATACACTAGGAGGGTCTGGGCTGTCTCTAGTGTGTCAGCGTGAACCACCCATGCTTCAATTCGATATTGAATAGACTGACCCTTGCTTTCCCACAGTCCCATCTCAAAAGCCTTTTCATCATGCTTTGGACAACACATTACTTTAAAATCTTGTCAAGAAGCATCACATGGGGAGAAAGTCTTGCAGTGGGCTCCTAGTGCACCCAGCCATGCCCCTGTGTTGGCCCATGAATCACTCCTGAAATGTTTCCATGGGGCTGGCAGGAGTCAGGATGCCTGGGCCCAGCTTTGGTTTACTCTGGGCTCCTCCATGTCCTTGACCTACCTTACAAGTTCTTGAGGAGGACAGATCCAATTCATAAATAACTAGAGCCATCTGTGAGAGACTGGGCAAAGGCTGAGCCTTGCTGGCGGACCTACAGCATCCACCCCTGCTCTTTGGCGGACTCCGGGTGGGCGTGCAGCCCAGCAGCCCCAGAGGGCATTAGGTTTCAGCATCCAAGAGACTGTGTGTGGCAGGCGCTCCCAGACAAGATAAGCTTCGGAGTGTCAGCAGGGGGTGCTCAGGGCTGAGGGGCTAGATTTGCATAAAGCTCTGATTTTCTCCAGCACCTTGGTGGACTGCCGCTTCTACTCCAAGCCCCTTCCAAGGGTGATATCTACAAGACTTGTAGAGTTTGCTCTAACTGAATTGAAGTGATATTAAGTTTGTTCAAACACTGTTTTAAGAATTTTTGCTCTGTCCTCATGAAAGTAGCATAACATGGATGACTCTGAGCAGAGCTAATAATTACCTGTGTGGATAATTAAAAGAGGAATGACAGGTAGTGTTGGTTTTTTCCTCATTGTCAAATAAATACATACGCACTGCTGAAAATTTAGAAAGTACAGAAAAGTTTTAAGAAGCAGGAAACAAAACCCCTTTATAAATCTTGGGACCAATATGTAGCATGTATATACACATGTATGTACATGTGTATGTGTGTGTGTGTATATATATATACTGTTTGTGTGTGTGTATGTTGTATCCCCATACAGTGCCTATTCTGCTCCCAATATCATTCTCCCATTCTTCATTCCTACCATAATGTTATTTAGGGTAGTAATGTGCCCAGGTAAAAGGTGACATTTCTTAAGCTCCCTTACAATTGGCAAGTGATAATGTGTTATAAGTGGAACTTAGATGGGCTTTCAGGAAGACCTCTAACGGAGAGGAGGGGGCAGACAGGGCTAGCATGCATACCCTTTTGCTCCTTCCTTATCCTTCTTTTTCTGCCTGGAATGTGGATGTAATGGCTGGCAATCCAGCAGCCATCTTGGGTATTTTAGGATTGAACTGTGTGCTAACAACAGTGATGCAGAAAGCTAGAAGGAACCTACATGCCTGATGACCTTACTGACCTATCATATAGCCCTGGAATACCTGCTTCTGGACTTCTTATATGAAAGAGGATAAACCCTTAGTTTGTTTAAGTCACTGTGATCATGTCTCTGTTAACAACAACTAAAAGAAATTCTTAGCTGATCCAGTGCCTGACACAGAGCAAATATCCTACAAAAGTTTGGGACAGCACATTTCCCTAGAAAGAGCTTTTGGTGATGAGAAGAAGAGTGGGCAAAGAACCCTGGCCATCACCAACTCTCTGAGTGACCAAGTTTCATGCTCTCTCTGGGCCTTAGCTTATTTTCTGTGAAGTTCAAGGATCAGGCTAAATGCTCTCTAAGAAATTCTTTGGGCTTTTATTCCTCTCAATATATGGGCTGGACAGAACTGGGTGCTCTTCTGATTTTACCTATTACCAGTTTTGTAACTGTCTGTGGGTTACTTAGCCTCTTGGAGCCTCAAATTTTTTATCTGGGTTGCCTAACATATCAGGTACACAGGAAATGTTTGTTGAATGAATGGGAAAATCGTGGACCATGCTACCTGTCTTGGTTGCCTCCCTGCATGATAGCAAGGATAAAATAAGATAATCCTACATAGTGCCAGCTGGAAGAGTAGGTTTCTGTGATTCAACTGGCTCCAGGAATGGGTTGACCTGGCCTCCCCCAGCCCCACACAGAGCTTGTGTTCTAAGTATTTGCCAGGACTGCCCTCTACTACAAAATGGCCCTGCCACCTTCCTCCCTAAGCAGCTTCCAGACTTCTTTTTGGGTGGCTAAAGTCCTTAGGCAAAGGAATAGAGAGAAAACAAAATCAGTCCTATGACAGGTGTGAGGGAGAAATAGAATCAATATCAATCCCTCCCTGAATGAAGTTCCAGACAGAGCATTCTCCATCTCCTGGCTGACCCCTTCTGAGGATACCAGAGACTCAGCCATCATTTGCCTTCAGGAGAGGAAGCTATGGCCATCCATGGAGCTCCTTGATTCCCATTGGCCCAGAGCTCTACCTGTGCCGTTGTTTCCCAACAGGAAGTTCAGTTGCCCTGCTGCTCAATCTCCATGGCAACCCTAGCTTTTGAGACACTGAATGGAAACTGCTAGTGTGGGGAGGCCAGTAGCAGAATACTGATTTGCCAGGGTGTCTGTAACAACGACTGCATCTCAATACCTTTCCAGATACCCAAAGAGCTAAAAATACATCTGGCTCCGTCTAGGGCTCTCCAGCCAGGCTAAGCATCTTAAAGTGCATCTGTGCTGACTCTGACCTGCTAATATTAGTTATCTTCGATAACTTGAGCTTGGGGGACATGGAGTAGAGCATTGAATGCAAAATTGCAGAGCACAGGTCTGGGGGGGTATGTTGGAGAGAAAAAGGTGGAGGAGTGAGGAGGATCTCCTGAGAGGAAACCAAGGGGGTGTGGAGGGACAGCCAGCAGAGCATGTTGAATCCTGACTCTGCAGAGCGTCAGTGAACTTGCTGGCCCCACTCAGGTGATCCAGGCATTTGTTCATTCAACAAACATATGTTAAGTCCTACTCTGTTCCAGATTCTGTGCCAGGCACAGGGCTTACAGGTGTGAAAATGAATGCATATGTTCCCTGCTTTTAGCAGAATTTACAGAATGTTTTGAGATTATCCTGGAAAGTGCAGACATATTACATGTACACCTGGAGTGAGCTTCTTCAACTTGAAGATTATTTTATCAATACATATAACCTTGGCAGTGTTTCCAACATATTGTAGGTGGTGAGCTAATACTGGGTTGAATGTAATGGGATGGAATCTAATGGCATTGCTGCCACGGCTGTGGCCTCTTCTACCCCAGCACAGCAGCCCTCTTTGTGGTCCTCCCCGAGTTTCTGGCCAGCTCTGCAGCGTGTGCTCAGGCTGTGACATACTATATTGGGAATAGATGAGATGACTGCACCACTAAAGGGGCTCAGTGTGACAGGTTGAATTAATTCCTGGTCTCCTTGGCAGGATCTACAGACAGTCCTCCCCTCACCCCATTTCTTTTCTGTAATCACTGCACATGTCATTCAATTAATTCTGCATTTCCCAGAGCAGGAAGCTGTGCAGAGTTTAGAGCAAGCAGTTTGTGCCAGGGCTGCTCTCAAAGAGCAGGTGTCACATACCCAGCCCTGGTCTCCGCTCCAATGCCGGCCTCCTACACAGGCAGATAAGCCACAGATGGAGAAATGGAAAGTCACAACTCTTTGGGGCTGTTCCTGGATACACAGTAGGTGCTAAGGAGGCATATGAAGAGCCCACAAATGATGCACCAGGTCATGTGAGGACGCCACCATGACCCTGACTGCCTTCCTGAGCCTCAGTGGGTGAGATCTTGCAGCTGAGTGATTGCCTTGAAGCAGAGAGAAGGGGCTGGGCTCCTGGGTGCCCCTCAAATCCTCCAGGCTGTCTGGTTGAGAATGTAACCATGTAACCTAATTCTCTTTTTTGGCAAAGCAGCTCTGGATATGCCCGATGGGAGCAACCGCTGCCCAGAGGGACCAGCTCTGCTTCTGGTTCCCTCCTGCAACTCTGTGGGCAAAACTGCAGTGGCGTCTCCTTCTGCCTTGATTGTTTCCTCTTTTATGTGAGGTGATGGCATGTCTTAGATGGTTTTCCTCCCCTGCCCCACTGTGGGTATCTCGGGGTTGGTCTGGACCTGATCACCTGCCCCTACTGGTGGCTCCCTGCAGGGCCATGGGACCAAGACCCAGCATGAACCTTTGAGGGTTACTGCGAGGGTCCTCGCTTGGACCAGGATGTCGCCACGTGCTGGACTCACTGGGGGCTTCAGCTGAGATGTTTCTCACCACCCCCACTCTCTGACTCAAGCTGCCCTCAGAGCCAGTCTGATGACACCCTCAATAAGATACCAGCAGGACCCTTCTCATGGCTGGGGTCCTGGGCTGGAGGAAGAAACAGTAAACTCAGCTGACCGGGGATACCATTCATGGAAACAGATGAGTCTATGTCTGTGGCCCAGCAGAGGAAAGAGCCCTCCACTTGGGGACAGAAAATTTGGGTCCCAGCCCTGCTATTCAACCAACCAGCTAGTCACCTCAGCTATGGCTGGTCCCTCAGAACCTGTATAGCCACCTCACGAGGTTCTCAGGAAGATTCACCAAGATAGTGCATACCCAAAGGCTTTGCACGATAACAAATACCAAATATGTGGAATATATTCAATACCTGCTTTTTGGTCGGCACTGTGCCGGATGGTACGGCAGACACCTGTACTATCTAGACTTGACATCTCAGGGCCGTAAGTGGCATGACGTCTCAGATGATTGGTTGTTGGTCTTTATGAAACTGCTCTCCTTCTTGGGTGGGATTTGAGTCCGCAATCCCTGACTTAGCAGGAGGTTCGAACCCACTGTCTTTTAACTGAAACTGCTCACCTAGTGTCAGGACTTACTGAAGCTCAGGTTCTTTTGTCTTGGTGCAGAAAGGATTCAGTGAGAGGCAAAGCGGCAGGCAGAGAGTGAGTTTATTCCCATAGGATGCTCTAGAGGAACACAAGCAGGCAAGCGAGAAGCCTCTGCCCCGAGGACGGACAGGGCTTTATTTTTAAAAACGAAAGAAAAGTGGGGATGGGGAGAAGACCGCCTTCTTCCTCCTTCTTTGGCAGACGTCAGGGCTTACAGTATTAGTTCCTGCTTTGGCCCTACATGGCTTAACCAGGGCTGTCATGGAGCTAGCACATGTGCATTAGCAGAAGAGGGGTGACAGACACTACAATATAACTCCTCCCAGGTTTTGGTATAGTGTCCCCTTTCACCCATTTTTCCCCCTTTCACCTATATTTCTGTCTTGGCTACACACAGAGATGCTGCTCTTCAAGGACTATTAACTCCTTAGCTTCTTGTTAACAAGATTCAGATCCTGTGTCTATTGTCTTGTGTTTTAACTCTCAGGGTCTGCGGCTTGAGTGTGCCTGGTGCTTGGATGCACCTGGTCTTCCTTCAAGGTAGATCGTTGCTAGGTTACTGGATTCTTTTCTTGAGTGGTCATTAGCTTACAACAGTCTCCCAAACGCCCTTAAAATCCCTTCCTGTCCTTAATCCCCTTCTGGGATTTCTAAACTGACTATTTAATTATCCTACTCTATCCCGATCACTCAGGGAAGGCAAGAAGGGGCAGGAACAAGACCTACGCGTGTGAAGTAAGCCAAAGCCATAGTGAAGTGCCCTTACGTTTAATACAAGCAATGGGGGCTTAGGACGGAGAGAAAGGGGCAGGTGGACATGGCCTAGGACGTCAGGGAAGGCTTTGTGGAGAAGCCTGTTTGAAGTTGGACTGCAGAGATACTCCGTGTTGGCTTCAGAGAGTTGGCTGAGAGGATGAGGGTGAAGTGTGCTGAGGGTGGAGGGACCTAGTGAGCACAGGTAAGGGGGCTGTGAGGGTAGACAGCCTGCCCAGCAGCGAGACAAGACTACAAAGGCTGGGCTTTGGCTCTGATTTCGGGTCTGTCCATCAGCAGTTGTTTGCCTTGGACGAGCTGAATTAGCCTTAGTCTCAGTTTCTCGATTTACGAAAAAATTGATAACAATACCTGCCTGCAATGACCAGTGTGAGGAGTACGTTGGATCCAGGCCATGGTTCTGCAGCTCACTAGCTTCCTGACCCACACTAGATCACTCCTCTGAACCTCAGACGTCTCGTCTTTAGAGAGGGCATCACACCTCCTCCAAAGGGTGATGTTAGGATTAAAGGAGCTCGTGTCATGAACTATTTGGCAGAGCAAATGCCCAGTGAATGTGAAAATATGCCCGATCCACTCTAGAGAGGTAGGCTATTGGGAAGTTTTTTGAGTGGAGAGGAAGGGTTTGAGCTGAGGCCTCTGCCCTCTCCCCTGTGACCCAGGGAGAGCATTTCTGAGCGCACCATGTATCCAAGAGGGAGAAACCAGTGGGGAGCGGAGCATCTCTCCACCCCTCCCAGGTTGAAGCCAGTGAGTTGACCAGGGTAGCCACAGCCCTCGCAGGGCAGACTCTCATCCCCTGAACCCAAAAGACCAATTTAACGACTGTAACCAAGGCAGGAAAGGAATTCAGAGCGGGCAGTCCTCTGGCAGTCACTTTTGGGTTGCGAGCCTCATTTCTTTGTTGGAAGAGACAAGAAATCATTTTGGTGGATTTATTTTCTTGCCGGCACACTGAATCACAGAACCTGGACAGCCTTTCCCAGCCATGAAGCCTCTGAGTTCACCAAGCGCCCCTGCTGAGGCCCGGGAAAAGCAATGCACTCAAGCTGCCCAGGGCCACTAGGCTCTGGGCACCTGAACCGAGAGTGGGAGTGGGCGCGGTGGGCTGCACAGGCCCCAGGTTGACGCAGAGCTTATTCCTCTACCCCCCACCCCTTCCTACCACCAGTCTTCAGAGAGCCACACAGAGCAGCCCGACAGCTCACCATAGTGGGCTTGGTCTCAAAGTTCCCCTGATGGAGGGGTCCCCCCTTTCACTCATTGGGTCAGGAGAGGCAGCCTGAGGTGAACCAGGACCCTGGACCCGGATACACTGATGTCAGGTCTCCTTTACTGATGAAGTATGAAGTGGTCAGCGAGAGCCTTAACCTTTCGGTGCCCCATTTTCTTTGCCTGCACAATGGTTTGCTGTCCTGCCCTGCTCATCCTGTGGGGTCGATATCTGGGCTAATGCTGTCTGTCATCCTAACATCTTACAAATAATCATGAATGCCCAAGTCACTTAAGTGCTTCCTTCTCTCTTGGGCAAATCATCCCAAATCCTTGCCCTCCAATCAAATTTGAATCCGGTCTCTCTTTCTGAACACATTTTCATGTTCATAGACTGTGGCGCTCGAAGCCCTCTAAACAGACCGTCCTCTAAGCTGAGCTGACTAGTGCAGCTGGGGGTTGGGGTGGCTTCGCGTGGAGGTCCTGCAGGGACTCTGGGCTGGGCTCCCCTTCCTGTTGGCACTTCCGCCTACCTTCTGGCTGTGGGCAGCTGCCACCCCAGATACCTGGCTCTTTCCCTCTGCTTGTCCACCTCCCCTCCCTGCCTGCGACGTGGTCCTCATCCACTTGTCCTGATGCTAGAGTGTTAGCCAAGCCTGCAGCTGAGCCCAGTGTGTCCTGACAGTCCAGGGACTTGGCCTCAGAAGCAGCCACCTGCCTCCCTGCCTCTGGGCTGGGCTGAGCCTCCCCCGCTCCTCCCAGAGAAGCCCTGGTTTCCTTCCCAAGGACGAGGCTTCTCCTGGCCGAGGGGCTGTGTCTGAGCCCACAGCACCTTGGGAGCAGGTCCTGCTTCCCTCTTTTCCCTCAGGTTCGAGCAGGGTGCCTAGCTGGGCGCCTCACTCAGAGGCAGTGTGTCTGTGGGATGACTGGGTGAATGCATACTTGTGCTGAAGGCCTCACAAAGAACTCCCCCACTTGGGATTTGCTTTTCCTCAGGCATGAAATCCCTACCAACATTAAAAGCCCCTCCTCCCCTTCCTTGGGCCAGCCACGTGGGCATATTTCTCCAAGAGGATAATTCCACTACTTTTCCTGGGAGTTTCCAACCCCAAAATGGCTCAGGCTTGCGCAGTGGTGCCAAATGTGGCACAAAAATTATTCTGAGCAGCTCACAGCCTAGTCTTACACAAATAGTGAAGTCGGGAGGAGGATTCCAGCTTTCTCTTTCTTCCTTCCCATCTTCCCTACTGTCATTGATTGAGTCACTCATTGAATTATTGATTCAGTTACAGAGCACCAAGCACTGTCAGGTGCAGTTTATACAAAGGGATGACGTAAACTGTGCGGCCAGGAGGGAGCTTGTCTGTAAACCAATAGAGCAAAGTGTTGGGCCGCCTACTCCAGGGAGTCCCGGAAGCCCAAGGAAGCAAGGAGGAGGGACCCCTCCTGGGGGTATGGCTGTGAAGACTTCTGGGTGGAGAAGAGGCTTGGTGGGGGGCAGCCATGCTTCACCAGTGGACGAGGGAGGGCTGGTGATGTGGGAGGTGGAAGGGTGGAGACCAGGGAAAGAGGAACCATGCCTGGGAACGCTGGAAGACAGTGTGTCATGTGACAGGACAAAAGGGGGAGTGATGACCCATTCTTCTGTCAGCAACTGTTTCTTGCTAAAGTGTTAAATGCTCATTAAGGAACGTGTTAAATGTTAATTAAAGGTGTAATTGTGAATTAAGCTTTAAGGTGTGGCCTCTCCTTTTGAGGACTGTGTTTGTTTTCATTACCTGCTATCTGGGAAGAGTGTGGCTGACGGGGGTTCAGAATTTGACTGCAGTCACTACCTATAACCTTGAGCAAGTCATTTAGTTTCTGGAACCTTCGATGTCTATAAAATGGAGACAATAATCTCCACCCGATAGAGTTGTTTTGTGGGTTAAATGAGATATCATATGGAAAGGGCCTAGCTTAGAGCCAGTACAACACAGGTGCTCAGAAATCTTGCTTTTACCTCAAAAAATTAAATACAGAATTACCATATGATCCAGCAATTCTGCTTCTGGGCGTATACCCAGAAGAACTGAAAGTTGAAGAGATATTTGTACACTTATTATTCACAAGAGCCAGAAGGTGGAAGCAACCCAAGTGTTCATCAGCGGATGAAGGGATAAACAAAATGAAACAAAATGTGAGAGAGACATCACACACACACATGCACACACGCACGCATACACCAAACACACACAATGGAATTTTTTCAGCCTTAAGAAAGAAGGAAATTCTGACGCATGCTACACTATGGATGAACTTTGAGGACGTTACGTTAAGATAATCACAAAGGGACAAATACCACATAATTCCACTTATATGAGGTACACTGAGTAGTAAAATTCATAAAGACAGAAAGTAGGCTGGTGGTTGCCAGGGCTAGGGGGCAGGGGGAATGGGGAGCTCTTTACAGGGTACAGAGTTTCAGTTTGGGGTGATGGAGAAGTTCTGGAGATGGATGGTGGTGATGGTTGTACAGCAATGCAATTGTAGTTAATACCACTGAACTATACACTTAAAATAATAAATTTTGTTATGCATATTTTATTACAATCTAAAAAAGAGCAGTGTTGCTTTTATTCTTCTTCTCCAGCAGCAGAACCTCTACCAATTTCTCTTTCCTTTTTAAGGAAAGCAGACCAGGACAGGCTTGGTGAGACACTCCCAGAAGGTCGCCAACCCACGCTTAATGCCTAATTCTCAGTGGATCCTGCCCAGACTCCCAGAGGGAGTTTGAGGAGTCGATGTTCCATCGAGGCTGAGGAGTCTATAGATCAGGCTCCCTGGAAGGAAGCCGGCTGCGGGCTGGAGCTGGTCAGAGGGAGAGGAGGCGGATTAAAATTCACAGAGTGTCCTCTGTGTGCTGGGCAGAGCGCTCCGCAGGTGACAGGCATACAAATGACAAGCTTCCGCCCTCAAGGAATTCAGAATCAACTTGCACCTTTACCTGCAGCATGCCTTCTCCACTGTGGAGATGGCGAGGAGGATCAAGGGAAAGATACAGTTTTTCAATTGTCTACCTGGACTCAGGGCCCAGAGGTTTTTCCAGGGCCCCCTGAAGACTTGGCTTCTGAGGCTAGAAGTCCTCTCTGTCCAGACCCTAAGGAGTAGTCAGGTTTGTTTCGGGGGATCTTCACAGCACTGTCTGGCAAAAGCCCAGGCCAGGGAGCAGCAAGGGAAGGGAAACCGACCAGATCACCCTGCTTCCTGCAGCCCCCTGGGTGGGTGGGGTTGGAAGGACCTCCCCTTGAGCTGATTGAAGGGACTTGCTTTGGCCAGCATCCTCTTGGGATCACAGGCCCCAAAAATAGAAAGTCTTCATGGAGATCACCCAAATAATTCAAGGCCCTGGAAAGAGGATCTCATTTTTCTTACATCTGCAACTTCCTGGCATATGGCAGATGGAGACCCCGCTGCAAAAGTGTGGTTGGCAGTTTAAACATAAGGTCCCAATTTCACACAAGTGCTTTCTATTAATTCAACAAACATTTATCGAGCCCCTACTTAATACCAGGCATGTTAATAATTCAGTCTCTGTACTTAAGCAGTACAAGAGATAAGAGACCTAAGTATAATTTCTAAAAAGTTAAAAGTACAAATCTCATACAAGTATAGAATGAACATGAGTCAAAGATTTAACTGAGCTCACTAATTAACAAGGGAACCAGGACTTCCTAGGTGGCGCAGCAGTTAAGAATCTGCCTGCCAATGCATGGGACATGGATTCGAGCCCTGCCCCAGGAAGATACCACATGCCGCAGAGCAGCGAAGCCCGTGCGCCACAATTATTGAGCCCATGTGCCGCAACTGCTGAAGCCCACACCCTTTGAGCCCATGCTCCACAACAAGAGAAGCCACCACAATGAGGAGCCTGCGCACTGCAACGGAGTAGCCTCCTTGCCGCAACTAGAGAAAGCCCGTGTGCAGCAACAAAGACCCAACACAGCCAATAAAAAAATAAATAAATAAATTTATTAAAAAAAATTGTTACAACACTCAAGTAAATACAGGTTCCCCCCACTTTAAAAAACAAACAAAAAAACCCAAGGGAACAAATAAGATGACAAAGCTGGTTCAAAAAACATTTAAGAAACTGAGATTTAAAGGAAAAGCACACCAACATAATTTTTTTTTTTAAGTTAGAAACAAATCTGCTAAATATCCTACAGGGTAATAAAACAGGGATTATCTCTCCTACTGGACAGAAATCATTTGACTCTCTACTAGCAAAAATCTACAAGTTAACATGTATTTCACAGTCTGAGCGCTTTATTAATAATAGCAAATGACAAAGGCAAACAATGAACTTGCCTTCTAGAGCAGTGCTATTTGATAGTATGTATTGTGAGTCAGGTGTGTAATTTAAGTTTTTCTAATAGCCACACTAAAAATTAAAAGCAAATAGGTGACACTAGTTTTTTTTTTTTTAAGCTTTTTTTTAATATAAATTTGTTTATTTATTTTTGGCTGCGTTGGGCCTTTGTTTTTGTGTGCAGGCTTTCTCTAGTTGTAGCGAGTGGGGGCTACTCTTCATTACGGTGCGTGGGCTTCTCATTGCAGTGGCTTCTCTTGTTGCATAGCACGGGCTCTAGATGCGTGGGCTTCAGTAGTTGCGGCACATGGGCTCAATAGTTGTGGTGCACGGGCTTCGTTGCTCTGCAGCATGTGGTATCTTCCTGGGGCAGGGCTCGAATCCATGTCCCATGCGTTGGCAGGCAGATTCTTAACCATAGTGCCACCAGAGAAATGTCCTGGTGATACTAATTTTAAGAATATATTTTATTTAATCCAATATGTCCAAGAAATTGTCAGTTTGACGTGTGGCACTAGCCACATTTCAAGGGCTCAAAAGACATGTGCTGATAGCACAGTTCTAGAGAATTAAATACTCTTCCTGTAGGTCTGTTATACAAACCTTCAGTATGATACTGAAGGAATATACAATCATCCTCTTGGCCTTGTGTAAATTTCGGATACTTTTTCCTAATGTACCTACCTAGGTCCCTGTGACCTAAGTTGGCGGGGTACGGGAAAGGTGAGTCCAAACAATGGCCCTTAAAAAGCAGCCATGTAACCATCCCGTGCAACAAATGGTCTTGGACAGGTGTATGGGGGCCGTGAGTGCCCAAACTTTCACTGGCGGGATGGGAGTGATCAGAAAAGACTTCTCAAAGGATAGTGGGTTTCACTTCAAGCGAAGGGAAGGGTGTAACCAAAAGCAGGACAGAGCACAGGTCAAAGAACACTCCTGCTCAGGCGTGTAGACAGGGAGGGCAGGGACTGAGCTTCAAAGTTAGGCTGGGACCAGATGGTTAAGGGTCTTGGGCAACTCACCTCTCTCCAACAGGGAGCCACAGGATTTTCAGAATAGGAGGGCCGTGACCAGACTCCTCTTTTAGGAAGGCACCTTAGGGAGCTGTTGGCCCTGCGGCTGGCAGAATCTTCTTCAATTCCCTACCCTCTCATTGCCCCAGTTGTGAATAGGGAAGAAGTCATGATTGGTAGCTAAAAATATTTCCTAGGCATCAAGTTCCAGATATGATGCCAAATCTGGAGTGAAGAAAGCAAGGCTGCAAGATGACTTTTATGGATTGGTGATTTAGTGGCTGATACCCTGGCAGCTTTTGGGGCCAAGTTAGTACAAGGTAAGAGAAATCTCAGCTTGGAATTAACTCAGCCACTGGCCACACGAGGCAAGAGAGGGCCCAGGCTTTGCTGTTTTGATTCCCATCATCATGGATGGAGATAAGAGCCGGCTTTGATTTCTCTTGCCCTTTATATCTGAGAAGCTCAGAGTACTTGATGGGCATGTCCTAAGATGCTGTCTCTCACTCCTGCAAGAGGCAGGTCAAACAAAGGGCAGGGAAAGCTGGAACAGGCGCAGCTAGTACGAGGAACCAAGAACACCCGAGTTTTCTGAAACTTCCTCTTTGGTCCCCCACCTCATCAATGTCAGAGAAGGGGGATCTGACTTCCTTGACTTCTAGTTCTATCTGAAATGCACAGAATAGTCTACTGTAGGCTGAGAGCCTATAGCCCACAGGAAGAGGAGAGGCAGGGTGGGGAAGGAGAGATTTGGGGATGGTTCAAGTCATCTCTCTTGGTGGTGTGTACAGGGGCTAAGGGGTCTTAAATCAGCTTTTTTATAGCTGGTGTGTTTCCAAGTGACCATTCGGAGAAGGCAGACAACTCTAGGGTCCTGTTTCTACTGGGCGTTATAGAATTACCATGTGCAGGACTAACCACCCAATTGAAACAGGAAAATTCTAATCTAATCTCCTTGGAGATAAGAATTCCCCTGGCTTTTTGCCATGCATTGATCACCAGCTGGGGCTTCGTGTGAATGTCTTCTGATGAAAACTGAAGGCCAGAGCAACAGAGAGAACTGAATTGGAACTTGGGAAATGGACACAGCCCCCAGCCTCATGTTTAGAAATGAGCTGGACAAAGTGTCAAATATTCGGTTAAAGCCAAAATCCAGTCTGATAACCAGCTGTGTTGCAAATATCAGATATGGGTTCGGTTGCCTCTCTGCCACATGGGGACCTTCTGCCTACTCAGGCCTTCCTCTCCCATCCTCCACCAGATCTAACCCTCAGCTCCAGCCCCTCGTGGGCTGTGATCTCCTGTGTTCTCTCTCTCCCCAGTTTAGGTCTCCTCAAAGGTCCTATAGTGGAGTCTACCTATTAAACTTGGAAAGAGCTTGAAGAATTCATCCAGGAAAGAAGGGAGAGAGGAAGCAAGGAAATTAAGCTTTATGAAACGTTAGCGACTAAGCTAAGTCGTAGAGTCACGGGATCTCATTTGAGCCTTGTGAGACCCTGCTAAGGTGGGCAGTGTTATCCCGAAGTTTACAAATGGAGAACTGCCGCTCAGCCAAGTTAAGCAAGTTGCCAAAGATTGCACAGCCAGCGGTGGACGCCAGGCTGGAGCTCTGGCCCCCTAATTCCTGTCCCAGTAGAGCTGATCTGAACTCTAGAGAAAATGGCAATGGAGCCAAAGCCCCAAAGTGAGGACTACCTTGGGACAGGCTAAAAAGCCTTGCCAGGGGCCGGCTGGCTCCAGCTATCTTCACAGCCTGTGCTGTCACAACCCCACCTGTTAGACTAACAGTTCTTCGTATTGTCGGGGGGTGGGGTGGGAGGTGGGTGCAAATTCCTCTGAGAATCTGGTGTAAGCTCTGGATCCTGTCTCTAGAAAATGGACCCTCACACACATACAATTTTCAGGGGGGGGGTTCATGGGCCCCAAAAGTCAGCAATTCTCTCAGGAGTCCCCATGGGGGCCTAGGTGGGGAAAGAGAGAAAGGGTTTGGCAGAGCAGAAGGCTGAAACAGGGTGCTATGCGGGGGAGGGGAAGGAGCAAAGAGGCGGTGTGGCGGGTGGTCAGGGAAGGAGGCAGAGCCTCCGTGCCCTGGAAGCCCCCCCGGGGTGAATTGTGCTGGCATCCACTGAGCCCATCAAAGGGCACAGGGGTGCTCTGGGAGCGCCGAGGGAGGCAGGGCCCCCCAGGCCAGTCCTGACCCATCCCGGAACTGGGTTTTGTTCTAATAAGGGAAGTGGGATTCTATGACACAGCTATCAGATTCCAAAATCTCTATTTGGAAAGTGGATTCGGATCCCTTCCCCCTGAAGCCAGCAGCGTCCCCAGTTAGAATAGAAACCCAGAGTGGTCTTGGTCTCAAAGTAACCAAACCTTCCACCTGCCAAGGATTGGGTGGCGTCAGGCTAACGCAGCCACCAAGCCAGCCTGTTAAAAATAATGATTACGTAAAGAAAGCATCCTCAGAAAAGAACCCGACTAATCCGGGCTGGGCGAGAATAAATGCCTCCTGTTCTGACCTCCCTCTGAGGTGAAATGATCTATTTCTTCCTTGAATTGCTCCCCCAGTTCTGCACATTCACATGCTTGCTCAGCAGACACCCAAACAGAGCGTTTGGGGTTTGCCCAGCTGTTCTGTTTCCAGCCTGTTTAGTTCAGGTCAGGTCCTGCCACCGGGCTTGGTCCCGCCTTCTCCCCCTCGTCCCCGCCCCTCCTCTTCCCCTTCCCGCTTTTTCTCTCACTCCTCCTTTCTCCCTCTTCCTCCCCCTCCTCCTCCGCTCTGAGATCCCGCTCTGCCTCCTCTCCACCACGCTTCCTCTCATCGTACCACCTCCTGGGCTCTCAGTCCCAGGGGCCCACAGGTGTGTGTGGAACAGCCTCGGCGGCAGCTCCTGATGCGTGGGGCTTGGGGGAGAGATGAGGAAGGGAAGGGAGCAGAGGCACCGCCAGCACAGGGGGAGTCTCGAGAGCAGGCTTCCCTCTGATTTCTTACTGCTTTGGGGAACCAGCACGCAGCTATCCCTGTGTCCCCAAGAGGGAAGTGGCCATGCCAGTGAGTCATCTCACCCACCTCCCCAGGGCCTGCGTCGAACAGGACACAGCCTCCATCCCGTCATCCCACAGGGAGTGTCCTCAGCAAGACATTTCGAGTTGGAAAAGGGTCTCTGGTGTCTTCTGTTGTGGAAGTCAGCCCTGCCACCCTCACTGCCCTGACCGTTGCCCTACATATAAATGGGGAGGGGCCCTCACTGAGTACCACTCACCTGCCTGAGTCTGGCCAGCTGTTTCACATACGCATCCTCCAATGATTCCTCCCGGTAAAGTTTGCAGGAGGTGTAAGATTATCCCCATTTCCTGGATGAGAGACCATGCTCAGAGAGGTGAAGTCATTTGCCCACCGTTGCCCAGCTCATCAGTGGCAAAGCCAGTGGCAGCCAGAATCAGCATTCTGAATGTGGGTAGTAAATCGATGGCAGTGGTAGTCCTGGTGCTGAGAGGCCAGCTCCTACCTGGGACTGTGTGTGGCCATAGAGCCAGTGGTCAGGAGCATGGGGCCAGGGCCAGGCTGAATGGGTTCAGGTCAAAATCAGGCTGTGAAATCAACTATCTGTGGGGCTTCCCTGCCTCGATTTCTTCATCCATAAATGGGAGTGATTAAAAGAGCCCTTGTTCTGAGGACTAATCCACATATAGGGCTTAGCTCAGTGCGTGGCCCGCGTAAACACTCAGTGTTAGCTATTACTCTTTCCAGAGGCATGGACTCTGATTCTGGAGGAATACCTCAGCCCCTGAGAGGAGGTTGGAGGAATGAAACCTTTCACTTCAGGTAGGGAATCCAGAGACGCCATCCACCCACTTTCTCATTTAATCTTCAGAATTCCCTTGGATGAGGGCAGGGGAGGTGTGATTCCCACAACACAGGTGTGAGCTTGAAGCCCAGCAATATCATGGGACTGGATCAGGCCCTTACGGAGACAAGCCCTTCTGGCCTCTCTCTATGGCCTCTTATGCAGCAGGAATTGTGCTCAGGAGTGCACACCTGAGCAAGCAGACTGGCACTCAGAGAATTGGGGAGGACACGAGCCTCATAAAAGAACACCCTGATGAAGGCTGAGAAGGAGAAAGATGAAGCAGAAGCCAGCACACGAGCCCCTGGCCCTTCCAAGCAGACTCTACTGCCAATCTTAGCCATTAATATCCGGAAGGAAAAGCCCAGCTGGTCACAGCCAGGGAAGCCGAAGGGAGTGTGGGACAGTGGCTGGGAGCACTGGTGGTGGGGGTGGGGTGGGGCGCGGAGGCAGCGGGGAGACTTGGCTGGCACACAGTGGTGGGGGGTAAAGGGAGGGGCCGAACCTTCCAGGGAATTGTTCTGGGCAAATTCTGAAACCGGAACATGGGCTAGGATGACAGGTGTGAAGGACAGGAGTCAGCAGTGAGCAGCTAATTCATCCGCTTTCTACCCCTCCCTCCCTCCTTTCCTTCCTTCCTTCCTTCATCATTGACCTCCGAGCACTGAGCAGGGGCTGGAGATAAAAGTGTTACAAAGGTAAAGCATCCATAACTGAGTGAACAAGCAACAAGCTACACAAAGTACCGTAATGCAGGGGCAAACAAGGTGCAGTGAGAGCACGCAGAAAGAATCCTAGAAGGGTTCTCAGAGGAGGTGACAGCTGTGTGACCTTGAGGGATGAATAAGAGGGTGCCAGGAAGAGGACTCAATACTGGGATGCGGAAGGGGGCAAAAAAAGAGAGAGAGGACCTGCTGTCTAGAGGCAACTCCTATTGCGTATCACTTTCGAGCTCTCTTTGGTGTTCCATTTTCTTTTTTGTTAAGCAGACCCAAGGCAGAAGTCCTTGTAGAGCCCTGGCCTCTAATTTGACTCACACAAGGAAGCACCTGCTTTCCTTCTCTTCTGAACAAAAAAATCATCCACCTTGCTAGGATCTCCTATAACAGAGAATAAAGCTCTCATTCCATAAATTGACATGAGGTCTAGTAATCCCATATCCTGAGAAATAAAGCATACATGGGCTCTAATTTATACTAGAGTGTGGATGACCAACACAAGATACTTTCCTATGCATAGATTAGAACATGAAGAGAGGGTGAAGAGAGCAGAAGGACTCTGGAAGTATTTGTGTTTTGGGGGGCATTAAAGGGAGGGCGGTTGTGAGAGCCACTGACAAGGGAAGAGAAGAACCCAGGAAGAGAGTCGGGGAGTTCAATTGTCACAGTCCAGCACCCTGAGGCCCAGAGGGAGAGTGTTACCCTCTAGAGCCTTCTTACCTGCCCCCTACTCCCCACTAGGGAGTGGTCATCAGCTTCAGCTGGGGTCCTGAGAGGAAGTAGGTCCCTAACTGACCTGCTAGGAGTACAGTGTAGTCCCCTCAGGGGAGGAGGCCATCCCGAGGCACGAGGCTGGATGCAGGTGGGGCATTGGGAAGGAGGCTGGTCCTGTCCTGTTCCTTGGTCCTATGGCCACCTGGTGCACTGAGAGGAGGGCACAGCCTGGCCCCCAGGCTGAGCAGCCAGCAGCCTAGGAAGGGTTAAAGATCCCAGGCAGCTTCTACACGGTGCTGATGGTGGTGGTGGCACAACTCTGCTCTCCATAGCACCTTGGGAACCGCCACCCCTGGGAGGGCCACCATGGCAACAGCTAGTGCGGGAACAGGTCCTCTGGGTCTCCCCGCCTCCTGGGCTCGCCCAGGTCCTCCCGAGGGGCAGCTGGCCCAGCCTGGGCCGTGATGGGGAGGTGGGCCACCTCCCCTCTGAGCCCCTCTGGGGCCGAGGGCTGAAGGCATGGAGGAAAGTCTTTTTGTTTGTTCCCCTTTGTTTGCTCTGAACTTTTGATCACTGATGGTGCGTTGGAAGTAACTGTCCTTGGCCTGGGGCCTAAAGATGAGGACTTGGGGGGAGCGTGAAGGGGGACTCTCTGGGGACATTAGGAATGGAGTCATGCCACAGGTTGAGACTGTGTCCCTCCAGAGGTCCCCTCAGGGGTGGTCACCCACAGTGGCCCCAGGATCTGCCCCACCCAGAGGCCTGAGCAGGATTTGGAGGCTCAGAGCTCAGGAAGGAGCCCACAGAAGAAGGGGGCACTGGCCTGAGGGCCAAGCTGGGCCAGCAACTCCTGCCTCCAGGTTTTCCTTCCCTCCTTCCCATGCCCCAACCTCACTTCCCGCAGCCATCTCTCTTCTCTCTTCATCCCTTCCTCCCTCCCTCTTCCTTCCCTTGCCTTCTCTTCTTCCTCACTCTTCTTCCTTTTCCATCTCTTTCTTTACTCACTTAAACATTTCCCTGAGCACCTACTATGCAGGGAGCACCCAAGCCCTGAAGGGGCCCCCGGGATGGATCAGCTCCCTGGGGTAGCTCACAGTCCGGGCAGCGGAAATCTGCAAGCATCCAAAACACCACGTAAAAATGGTTAAGTTCTGAAAGGAAGAGCTATGGGAACTCTCCTCTCAGTTCCCCTCTTCCAGCTCTCCTCATTATTCTCACAGTTTCTCAGGCAGGAAGTGTATCAGGTAAAGAGAAGAGCTTTCACGTTATTCCCCAAGGACTCCCAGGAATGCCCTAAAACTGAGGTGCAAAAGCCAGCCTGAGACAGCTTGGGAGGGATACGGGAGGACAGAGTTCAGCACTTACTCATGCCAGGCCCACCTCTGCCCCTTCGTTCATTCATAAAACATTTATTTCACACGGTGCTAGGCCCCAGGTACTTACAGGAAAGCAGGCAATAGACACACACAGCTAGGAGGAAGAAAGTACCATGAAGCAAATGAACAGCTGCAGTGACCGGAAAAAACCACAGAGGTGGGGGGTGGGGGGTGAGGGGGTGCAGGTCACCGAGCAAGTGACCCTTAAAGTTGGACCCAAAGAGTGAGAACTCAGCCAAGCGAAGGGGTCAAGTGAGGTGGCTCACAGTGGCCCAGGTGAGGGAACAGCACGTGTAAACCACTAAAGGTGGAAGAGGCTGGCACGGGTGAGAAAGTTTTCCGGGGGCGGAGAGAGGGGCAGGAATGATCTGCTGAGGCAGGCGGAGGCCTGATGAGCTGCAGGGCTTTGAGGGCCAGCCTTCCTTTGAAGAACTTTGGATTTTATTCGAAATGCAGTGGGAATCCAGCCACTGTGGGTTTTGGGCAGGGGTCGCACGATCTGGTTTCCGTTTAAGACGCCCTCTCTGGCTGCTGGGTGGAGGCTGGGTGGTGGACGGGCAGTGGGACCCAGGGAGACCAGGAAAGAGGAGATGGAGCCCACCTTCAGAGTTGGAGGGCAGAGAGCAGGAGGTGGAGAACATGAAACACCTTTCAGAGCTTGGAATGATAGGACTCACTAATGGCTTGGAGTGGGGGGGGGGGGGGGGTGTATATTATTAGATATTTTGATCTACTGGTCTTCTGGCCTACCTCCCCCATTAGAATGTAAGCTCCATAAGGGCAGGGATTCCACTGCTCTTCTTCACTATTGGTTCCCCAGGACACAGTACAGGCATCTCATACAGATTTAACGCACGGTGAGTGAGTGAGTTGAATTAAGGAATGAGAGGGCGGGATTAACGATGACACCTCTGGCTCAGCCTTGGGGAGAGGAGCCACGCCCTCTCTCCACACCAGGTATTGCTGATTGAGGAAGCAGAGGCCCTAACCCAGCAACAAGCAGAGCCCTGCAGTTCCAGGAGACTCTTACAGAGGAGCCCTAGAAACAGGCAAATATGGCAGGCGGGGACCCCACAGAGCTGTGGGGAAAGGAGAGGCTTCCGGCACCAACAGCAGAAGGTCTCTCTGACTTGGAGCCACAGCCGTCCTCCTGGCTTCCTCTCAGCCCGTGGTGCTCTAGTCAAGTCCAACTGAGGTCTCCCGGGAGACAGCAAGTCCCAGAGTCCCTGGCAGCCCTTTGCTGGCCTCTGGAGCAACGCTGGCTGTTGGTACATGGGTGTGCTTACCACAGCCCCAGGTGACGGAGCCTGCTCGTGTGCCACCTGTTGTGTGGGTACCCGGGTGGGCACACACAAGGGCCTGGAACTGGGAGATGAAGGCAGGTGCTCACTGTGGTGATGCTGTCGGGGCCCTGGGAGGCTATATGGGTGGGCACAGCGTACACATTGTCAACCCAAGCCCAGGGTATCCACCGAGTCACTTGGGACAGGATGCACCACAAATGCCAATCTCTGCCCCAGCCTGTGCCCATAATTGGCTGGGGAGAGGCAGACAGGGAGTTTAGCAGGGCATTCCACCCTAGAGTGAAGGACTTCGAGGAATGTCATGCTGGGAAAGGAGCTTATCTGAGTCCTGTTCAGAAGACCTGGGTTCTGGACCTACCTCCACCCCTAATAGCTGTGTGGCCCGTGGTAAGTCAGGCTTCCACCTTCCAGGCTGAACAGGAATTCCTCCCACCAACCCCCAGCACACAATCATCCAGAGTCTCTTCCAACCTCCAGGGCGGGAACTTCACCTCTCACAGGACAGCCCATTTCTTCAGGAGTTTTGTTATTAGGAAGCCTCTCTTTTCCAAAGGCCTGGAAAGACCCAACACCAGAGGTTACCAGCATGACCTCCAGGGAGGACAGTGGGATACAGGGAGGGTGATGGGGACTTCCCTGATGACTTGGTTTGGGATGCTTTCAGTACCGTGTGTTAGATTTGTAATGGTAAGGAAAACAACAAAAGAGTCAGATTTTTCTTGATTTGAAGCCAATCTGCCTTCCTAACATTTCCACCTACTGGTTCTAGGTCTGCTCTCTGGGATCAAAGAATAATCTAAACGCACTTCCCCTCTGATGCCCTTCAAATACCTGAACTTGATCGTCATCAAGTTTCCACCAAGTCTTCTCCAGGCTGAGCTCCTCGTGTAACTTGGTTTCCAGATGGTTCCTCATCCCAGTACCCCCTTCTGAGTGTCAGAAAATAAAACTTAGTGGGTTGCCAAAGGAAGGAACCAATCACTCCCTGAGTTGGGCATTACCTCAAGCTAATTAATTAAAGAGTCCTGAGAAGACATCCTTCTCCCTTTTCTGTGTGCGTGTGGGGGCATGATCAAATCACTTATTTCCTCAAGCCCTGCTTTTCTTACCAATAAAAGGGGAAAACAATACCTTTGCTATGAGAATCAATAGAGATTAAGGAAATGAAAAACATTAAAAAGCACAAATCTATACGCTAGGTGTGATGACCTAGAAGCCTCATTCCATTTAGACAGCAGCTAAGTGTAGGGCTCAAAGAGCCAGATGGCTTGGGTTCAGATCCCAACTCTACCACTTATTGGCTGTGTGACCTTGCAGAAATGACCTGACATTGCTGTGCTGCAGTTTTCTCCTCTGAAACAAGGACGATGATAACATCAAGCTCAGAATGGGTGTTTAGGAGAATTAGGTGTATTGCCTAGAAGGTGAGCTGTTTGGTATTATCACCCTGACTCTTACTCCTTCACAGGGACATAAGGGGTTCACCAAAATGAGGCGAATTCATGGCACCTATTTGAAAAGTGTGGCCATCAAATCAAACCGGTCATCTGTCATTGGGGTGAGTTGCTCCCCCACCCAAATATTTGTAAACAATGTTTTGTGCTAGGCAGTACACTAAGGGTGTCACAGGCCTCGCCTCACTGAATTCTCTCAACAGCTTCATGAGGTAGATACCATTATCGCTCCCGTTTTACAGACGAGGAAATAGAGGTTCGCACAGGTTAATTAACTTGCCCCAAATCACATCATCAAGAAGTGAAGGAGCCATGAGTCTGTCTGACCCCCAGAGTCAGTCTCCATCACCACAGAATCCTGTTCTTTTAACCAGAGCCCTTGTTTGGGTTCCACTCCAGCTTCCAGAGGGACCAGAGGGAGCCAGAGCCTTTGCTTCCTTAACAGCATTGCCTGCTGTTTCTGTGAGGTGGGGAAGAGGGGCGGTCCCCTGCTTCTCTCACTGAACTCTCCTCTCCTTCACACTGCCCCTCCCCCTGCAGGGGTCTGAGGGTGACCCCAAGGACCCCAATTGCATCTCCTTGGGTCCCCTCAGGCCCCCCTCGGGCTGCTTGCTGGGGCTCTCAGCCCCTGGCCATGAAATGGTTCCACATTGATCGACAAACAAACAAACAAACAAACAACCCCCGTCCCTCGGGAGAAAAATCCCAAACACCATTTTGGACGTGGGCCCTGATGCGTCATATCATCATGGACCCGCAGTGCATCCCATCCCATTATCTCCCGGCCAAGCTTCTCCGAGGCAAGCCTGGCTGCAGATGGCTTTCTCCTGTCCCGGGGGGGGGGGGGTGTGGGGTGTGTGGGGGGGGGTGCTGGCTTCAGCCCCTACTTGCCCTCCACTGCCTGAGGAGAGATTTTATCTTTAATTGACAGCTGGCTGCCTGCCATCGCCTTGCCTCTGCCAGCCCAGGCTCCAAGGCCGATTTTCTCTTTGCTTCAGGAACAGGCTTCCCCTGGCTTCTCCCCTCCCCTCGGCCCTGCCGTCCTCGCCCCCTGCTCCCCGGTGTGCTCTTGTCCTTTCCCGGCGTGGCTGGACAAGGCAATCTCAGAAATCTGGGGAGAAAAGCTGAGAGCAACAGGAAACAGGTGAGAAGGGAGCTAACGCTGTGCCTCTCGCGTGTGCCACATGGGGACAGGTGACACCGGGCCTTTACTCACTGGCTCTGAGACGGGGCCGTTCTCCCCATCCTATAGGCAGGGAAACGGAGGTTCAGCAAATTGCCCCAAGTTCCCCAGCTGGGAAGTGGCAGATCAAGACGCTGACTGAGGCGCCTCTACGTTTACACCTGGGATAAAAGGTAAAGCCAACACGCACGCGCCCGGGCCCGGCTACACAGTCTGCGGAGCCCAGGGCACCATGGAGACACAGGGCTCTTCTTCAGTAATTATCAGTAACTTCAAGACGGCAACAGCTGAGCACGAAGTCAGGGTGGGCCCTTCTGAGTGACTGTACAGGGGGCACGGCGGCCCTGAAGCCAAGCCCTGCTCACGCCCCTGTGTGAGTTTGGGAGGAAAGACAGCGAGGGATGACGTCCGCGCATCACTCACCACCGTGCCCCTACTCCTGTCTGGGCCCAGGACCTGTTCACTCCCCAGTCCTAAGCAGTCCCAGCCGTGCCCCCAGCCCCTTGTCGGCCTCAGATCATCAGCCATCCGGTCATCACAATGACTCCGGCATCCCCAGGGCCTTGGCCCACATAGACCTGGTGCAATTTCAGGGAAGAGAGGAGGCCCCCTACAAAGCAAGCGGGAATACAGTGGAACCCCTTGAAGGAACAACCGTCTTCTCCCGTGTTATGGCAGGGGGGTGGGGTGGCGGCAGTGGAGGTCACTGCCCACGAGCCTGGGGGCCCAGGTTAGCCCCCTTGGTGCGATCTTGGCCAGATCACTTTTCACCTCTGAGCATTCCTGTCTGGCTCTAAATGCAGGGGTTGGGCTGCACTGGTGATTCCTGGTGGGGGTGGGGTTAGGAGTGTGTTGCATGTCTCGGGTGTTGTGCGGGGAGCCTGGGGAGGTCCCCACAGATACAGAAACGAGAGGCAGAGGCAGTCACTCACACAGCGGGCGCAGCAGGACGCTCCAGATGTCTTTATTGGGGCTTGAGCACAGCGTGACCGTCAAAGGCGTGCGGACAGGGCGGCAGGGCCCAGCCTAGGCATGCCTCAGACACAAGGGGACAGCTTTAGAAAAGGACAACCAACACCAGGGAGGGGCAGGGTGGGCTGGGAGTGAGGAGGGAGGGCCGAGGCAGGGGCAGAGGCCAAGGTCGAAGGGGGCACCTGGCCTCGGCTATTGCACGCATCCTCTGGCCACCGGCCAGGAAATACAGTATTGCAACTGGTCTCCGCTCACCCGCGGCTTCCCCTTCTCGGACTCCTGAGCCAGACGGGCAGACAGACCCCTTCCCTGCCCGTCCGCCCAGCAGCATCTTCGGAAACAAACAGACAAAGGGGACAGAACAAAAAACCAGAAATAAAAAAAGACAAAACACCCCCTCAGGCAAGGACACAGAGAAGGCGGAGAAAGGAGTGGAAGAAGCTGCAGAGGAGCCCCGGGAAGTCCCCCAACAACTGTGGCGTGGGGTGGGAGGTAGAGCCCCAATCTGGGGTGGGGTGGGGCTCGTGGAGCAGCGACCCTGGGGGCAATCTGGCCTTCGACAGGCCTCTAGCCCATAGGGGAAATGCTCCCAAGAGGGAGAGTCTAGCCTGGGACCACCCAGCTGGACTGGCAGTTCCCAGGTGCATTTTCCTGGGATGTTCCACATACACATTCAGCAGAAACAAGAAATCAGTGAAGGGGAAGGGAATGGGGGTGGGGGGGGGCGAGGGCTTGGGGAGACATAGCCTGACGAAGAAGACAGACCACCAAGAGCACGTGCACTACACACAATAGTATAGTACGTATGAATATAGATACTATATGTGCATATATATCTCTTCAATGTACAACAAACAAGAACATCAGACCCGATGGCTCTGGGCCCCGAGGGTCACATAGGAGGTTTTCCATCAGTCCTGTGCAATCAAGGATATATGAGTCTTTCCCAGCGAAAGATTCTTGCCTGGCTTCCAGAGTTGCCCTAAGCCTCTGGCTTTCTGTCTGTCTGCCTGTCTCTCACGTTGGTGCCGCTTTAAGAGAGGGTGAGGACTTCAGCCTGGGCATAGTTGGACGAGAGGGCGTCTTGGCAGGTCTCTGTGTTTAAAGAGCACAGGTGTGAGACACTGGGACGCACGCTTTCGGCTCAACATTGCCTTTTCGGGGTGGGGGGGGTAAGGAGTTCAGCAAAAGAAAGGGAGAAACAAAGAATGAGACGTTAGAAGGAGGGCAGCTGCTGACCCACAGGCAGTGGGCTGAGGAGTAGGCCAGGAGTGGAGCTGGAAGGCGTGGGGCCCAGAGCTAAGAGGCCAGGAAGAGCAGGGATAGGGAGCAAAGGGGGTTTGCCCATCATCACCCTTCTGCCAACCCAGCACTGGGCCACGGTGACCCACGGGTGATGGTATAGCTTATCTCCATGCCGGTCAGGTGATGAGCTCCAGGAACCAGAAGCCCTCAGGCCCTCAAAGCTGCAGTGCAGTGAGGAGAGGGACCACAGCTCTGCAGCCCGGCACGGAGGCCGTGGGGGAGGTTCCTGGTGGGGCTGCTGCCTGCCCAGCCTGTGCTCCCCCTGACATAGTTCCATCTGCCATCACCACCTGGGGCTAGCCCATTGTCCCAGGGGGCTGGCAAGGAAGGCTCCTGAGTGTGCTGCCATGCCACGCCCAGTCCCCTTCCTCCATCTGGCAGGAACAGAGTCCCAGCAGCTGGAGGGTGAATGCTGAAGAGGAAGGTCAGGGAGGACGAATGTGCCCATCTCAGGAAAGAAGGCAGGAAACCCAACCTCTCAGTGAGCCCTTCTTAGCATCTCCTCCTCGGCCTGGGATGGCAGTGGCCTGGGCCTTCTCTTCCCCTACCTTCCCAGCTGGGGCACAGAGAGGGCAGGCAGGAGACTGCTGTGGGAGCAGGGACTTTGGAAGGCGATACTCTGTGGCCAGGGCAGAGGAGGCCCTCCTCTCCCAGGAAGCTCTGTTCAGGGGCAGCAGGATCTGCTCTGCAGCCTCCCCTCTGACTCCCACGCAAGCCGGGCTCTGGGCTGAACAGGTACCTTCCCCTCTGGCTCCAGCTCACAGGCACCCTTCTCAGAAGCCCGGGGGGCTGAGAAGTGGCCTCCAGGGTTGTCAGCAGCCCTGGTACAAACGGGATGGGTAACAACTCCTACCCAGGCTGCTTCCCTGCTCTGCGGGGAGGGGCTGGGCCCCAGCTGCCAGGGGAAGGGTGTTAGAAGCCCAAGTAATGGGTACAGGTCCAAGTCCAGATCCAAGGTAAAGCAAACTGCACTCTCAGATTTTGGGTAGAAGGGAGAGCCATCTCCTGAGGAGGGAGGTCCAAGGCCCGGGCCCATGCAGGCAGCCACCTCCCAAGGCAGGGCCTGGTGTAGAGCAGGGCTCTGTAAACTCGAGGACTCACTTTGCCCTTTCGCAGGGCCCTGAGAGGGAGCTGAGACAGGCAGCCTACTCAGCTCTCCTGTTAGCCCAATCCTGTGTCAACCTTACAGAAGCCAGAGAGCCAGGAGGGGGTGTGTGGGAGCCCACCTCCCGAGGCACTAGGGGCCCCAGCCTGGCACTCCTGCACCATGTCGCCCAGAGACATCTGTGCCCACCGTGGGGGTGCCGTGAACATGCCCGTTCCTGTGGGAGGGAAGCGAGGGAAGGAGGCGGTGGGTGCCGTGGAAACTTGGGCTTCTGACAACTTGAGGGCTGCCACAGAAATAGCCGCCTCAGTTCCCTGAACCAGAGAGGCAAGTGAGAGGAGAAAATAACTATGGTGCCCATGCCACACCAGACACCTAGTTCATCGGGTCCATGTCAGAGCCAGGACCCCAGCACCAGGGAGCCCTGTGGGGGCAGGACCGAACCCGTCCTCCCGGAAGAGAAGCTGGGCTCTCAGACTGGGCTGAGAGTAGAAGGTGCCCTGTTCTCCATCCTGCTCCACAGGGCTTCCCTGTCTGTGTCCCCTTCTGAGAGGCAGTGGCAGGGATGCCCTTGTGTCTTCTCAGCTCTTCTTCTTGTCACTCTGAGAGCAAGCAGGAGGCAGGCCCCCCAGACCACAGCAGGGCTGGGGCAGCCCAGGACCCACCAGACTTTTCCGGAAGGGACATTTCTGTGTCTGCCCAAGGCTGAAGAAGGCACTGAAATCGGGATGCTCCTGGAACAGGCTCTTCATCACCCACCCCCACGCAAGACCCATGAAATGGTCTGACCTTTCTGCCCAGTTCACCTTTTGGGGTGGCCTCCAGAGTCCCCAGCCTCCTGCCGAGTCCCCAAATGCTGTCTGGCGGTACCTATCTCTGCCCACTCTGGAAGGAGCAGACATGGACCTTACTTAGTCATTCCCTCGACAAAGTTGCATAATCTGACTCTAAAAATTGCCAGGCACACGGCTCTGCTGTCAGGTCTAATTCCCATCAGGTGAAACAGGAAATGTCTTGGCTGAGGTATTCCAAGTTCCTGGGCTGAGGAGGACCCGGAGAGCCTGGCTGGTGCGCAGGGGAGGGGCCGCGTGCGGCTCGGCCCTGCAGGAGCGGGTGGGGGCAGGATGGCTTCTGTCCCTACACTTCCCCTCAGCTGCCCCTGCCCAGGGTGCACCCCTGCTCACTCAGTGACTCACAAACCTGTTGTGCTCCCGGGCTCGTTAGGTAAATGAATACACTTAATTATAGAAATTAGATGAGTCTCCGGTTCTGGCAGCGATACAGAGCACAGAGGCTGGGTGGGAGCGGCAGGTGACTCAGAGGCAGGGCTGGGAGCTGGAGGGAGCAGGAGACGAAGAACTGTCGGGGAAGCAGAAGAAGCCGCGTGGCGAGCGATGCGGCAGCTCGGGGTGCAGATGGGATGCTGGGCTCCCTGCTGGGTGCCCCCCCCCCAGAGGAGAACATCCCCGCGCCTAGGCAGCCAATCCTAGTGCTCTGACTCTAGGAATCCCCACCTGCACCCCACGGCAGGGCTGGAGAACATCGGGTGGCACTGCTCCCCTGAGGAGTCAAGCCCCCACACGCCAGCAGAGGTGCCCCAGGGGACAGCCTTATTCCTGGCTGGTCTGGGTGGGGGATGGACAGACAGACAGACAGAGATGTTCACTTGCAGGCTGATATGGTTCCTGGTTGAAGGCCCCGAGGAATGGAAATGCATTTTGCTGTGATTTAGGTGGGACCCTAAGGGGAAGGCAGGGCCCAGAGACACAGTCCTGGGGGGTGACGGCACCTTCAGCTCAGGACGGAGTGCGTGGAGCAGAAGGCCTGGAATTAATCTCCCCTTGCTCTCAGGTTCCAGAGCTGACCATTCTGGGGAGCTGGGTGCTGTGGAGGAGAAGCTCAGGGGCCCGGATTCTCCTGCATCCTGCCAAGCTCCTGAAGGCCCTAGGAGGGACCAGGGCTGGAGGCCTGTGAGCGTGCCTGTTTGTGTGCATGCGCCCAGGGGCGGGGAGCACCGAGGGTGCAGCTATGGGGCTGAGTGTCCAGGGGGTGGGCTGGGGACCGGGTGGAAGGGATGGGAGAGCAGGAGCTTTCTCGGAGGGTAAGGTGAGCTGTATCGCGATGCCAGTGGAGATAGCCCCAGACTGGTTCCAGCCGCTCCTGCTATGTTGTTTAGACTCCGGGACTTTTCACAGCCTTGGTGAAGAAAAGGCACATGGGTCAGAGGGGCGCAGCTCCTTGTCTGAGATGCTCCATGGGATCCACATTCCGGGGATTTTGCAGGGCAGGCAGCCCCAGGGCGGGGTGGAGGGGTCTGGTCCACCTGGGAAAGGCTCCCTGCCTTCCTCTGGTCTGGATGGCCCTCTGGACCCCACACTCAGCTGACCTTTGCCCTATCGTTGTCCCCAGGTGTTTCCCTCTAATTGCACAAAGGCCCCCTCAGTTTCCTCCTTTCTCAACCCTAAGGAGCCCTAATTAGTACCCACCACTTTCCTCCCAGGGAGTTCACATTCTGTCACATGGGCACCCACAGGGTCACACGGGGGGGTCTGTGCTGGTGGCTGGAGGAGGCCTGGGCCCACTCACTCTTGGGCCTGAATGTAGCCCAAGTGCAGAGAAGCGCGGCACGGTCTGGCACGGGGAAAGTTGCCGAGTGTGCGCTGGGAGTTCGGCAATGCTAATTGCCACACTTGCTTAGCAGGGCCTGTTTCCCAGCAACCCACCTGTTCCCTCTCGAAGGTCACTCTAATTGGCTGAGCTACATGCTTGTTGCCAAGAAGCAGTGTGGAGGCATCTTGAAAATAGAGCAGCCGGGCCCCACAAGCACCCAGACAGATACGACGGTGGGACACAGGCTCCCCAGCCCTCCACTGCACACACACAGGCTCTTCCTCGGGTGGGACCTGCTCCCCAGGACCTCAGGGTCCCTCCTCTGACTTGCACCCTCACAGCCTCCTCCACACCGCTGCGTCCACTGAGCCCCTCACCATGCTGGATGAAAGCAGGGGTGCTCAGGACTCAGTTCTTTTTGCTCAAGTCCTACGTGAGGGGTGGGGTTCCCCTCCACCCCCCATTCTACACCATCCACTTTGCACGCTCCAGCCAGAACAAGGCTCTGGGTCTGAACGAGGACACAGTGGAAGCCACAGCATGTTTGGGGTGGGGGACAAGAGGGATAGGCACACCAGAGCCCAAGGACTGGGCTACACAGAGGCCAGTGACCAGAAGAACACAGAAGAGCACCGTCCATCTGCAGCCCTCTGGCTGGGCCTCTGGGCCATCTCCAGGTTCCAGATGGCTGCTCCTGCTCCTGCCACCCAGTAGGACACATGCCCAGCAAAGCTGGACACATATCTCTCAGGGCTTGGTTAGGGTCAGGGTGCCCTGGGGATCCCTTGGGGACAGTGGGGCTGAGCAAGCCAAGGAAAGGGCCCGGGAAGGTGTCCCTGGAGGCTGCCTGGGCTGGGCAGGCTGAGAGACATCCTTGGAGGGACAGAGACATCACAGGCTATTCCTACAGCAGCCACTGCCCCTGCCTCACTCAGCCTGCCTTTGGTCTGGGGTTTGGGGATGGCGGGAGGGGGTGGGGGTTAAAAGAGGCTGGTTAAGAAGTGGCCAGCAAACCCAGGGAAGAGCTTTTGGTGGGGAGAGTTGGGGTGTGTCCTGAAACTAGGCAGGCTGTTTAGAGAGGTTAGGTCCCAGGGACAGGGCAAGAAAAACAAAAAAGTGATAAAAGGCTGGGCAGAAGAAACACTTGGTCTTGAGAGCCCTGGTTCTCAGCCACCACTGGCTCTCAACCATCCCTAATCATTTCAGTCCCTTTTTTTTCAGGCCGGGAATCCCTAGCTGCACTGCCCAGCTTCTGCCTGGGGCCTGCTGATGGAATTTCAGCCTTTCTCTGAACTCTCCAAATCCTTCAGAGGGGACCCACTCTCCCTGCCCACCCCCACCCCCTGGTCACCTTCTGGCTCTACGCAGAGTGAACAGTGCCATCTCAGGGGCTTGCAGAGCTGGGCTCTGCAGGACCCCCAGTGCAGGATGGGGGCTCAGGCTCTCTCAAGACTCACACCAGCACCCCATTCTTACCCTAACTCCTGAGCGGTGCTGGCATCTCCCAGGACTACTTACTTGGGGAAGTCTGAGCTGTTTTTAAGGGAGGCCTAGGAGGAGGCTGGCAATGACCCTGTGAAGCCAGGCCTGGAGGTCACAGCAGGAACAGAGGAAGAGAGGCAATAAGACGAAGGGGGTGGCAGGAGCCCTGGTCTGGGGTCCCCTCACCCTTTAGCACTTGTCTTCCTTGTGGGCATCCAGTGGGGCTGTGTGTACCTTCTGGGGATGCCGCAGGCCTTTCTAATCCAAGGACTAGAATATTAGGGGCCCCATCCTAAAAGCAAGGGTGCATCCAAGGCAGAGGAGATGGTGGCCATGGCCTCAGAGGAGGAGGGGACCTCAAGCTTCGTGGGGGACACGGGGGAGGCTCAGCTCCACGGGGGCTCCCTCCCTGCCCGGCCTGGGGAGCCATACCTTTCCGGACACTACCATCAGCACAGGCATAGTCCCCAGCGCTGAGCAGGAAGCAGGCAGCTGCCTTCTTGTTTCTGTCTCGGGTGCCAGAGCGTCGCAGGGCCCGGCGCTCCTCGGGGGTGGGGGCAGAGGCCAGGGGCTGGGTGAGGCCGGCTCCCTCCTCATCTGACACCACTGCATTGGCATCGCCGTTCTGCTTGGAGTCTAAAGGGGCACACAGAAAGGAGGCTGGATGAAGGCTTCCAGACCTAAAGCAGCATTTTCCCAACCCGAGAGGAGAGTATTGCCAGAGCCAGGGAGTGGGCCTGGTCCTGGGGCACAGGGGACAGGATGCTGGCTTCCCTCCCAGCCTTGGCCTAGAGTCTTGCCTAGGAGATGGGGCCATAGATACCCTAAAAGCAGGGACTCCCAAGTTGGCCCTGGGAGATCAGCCCAAGGCAGGCAGCAGAATCGGCTTCTTCCTTGGGTCTGGCTCAGGCTGACACTTGGATGAGTTTGCATTCTGTAGGAGAATGCCTGGCTGGTTGGGATGAGCAGTAGCACTGCCAGGGTTAAACTGTTGGCACGGCTTCCGCAGCTGTCTTCCTGGACCACCTGAAGGCACTTATTTTTGTTTACCAGGCATCCAAGCCAGAGTCGATGCCTGAAGGATTTAGAGCCCTCTGCTCTCAGGGGTTCCCTGTGTCTGGGGAGGACCCCGAGGGGAAGAGGCTCCAATTCATTTCCTACTGCTGTGAGCTCTCAGTCCCAACCCTGCTCTGCCAGGCATGCGGCAGCACAGGTGAAGCTGAGTCCTTGGATCTGGAGAAAGGGGGCTGCTTGGTCTGAAGGCAGCGGCCAGGAATGGGACGGAGCAGTCCGGGTCAAGCTAAGGAATGGCTCACGGTGCCACAGGTATTGCAGAGCCAGCCTAGAGACGTGTACATTTCAATATCAAGTTACCGTCTGAGCCCTAAATGGACCTCAGGGTAGAGCTGAAGTCCCCTGGCATACTGGCTGGGAGATTTATGTTCAGGGATCGGGGAAGAGGGTACCTTTTTGGTGGGGGAGAAGAGGGGAGCCTAATGGGTGCTGTTCCATCAAGGTCTTTGAAAGACCCGGGCCCTTGGATGACCCCAGGGAGTGAGTGGCTCCAGCACGTAGGGAAGGCACCCACCAACAGGCCACAGGTGAATGTCCCAAGTTAGGCACCTTCCCACGGGGACGAGTCCCACTTTGCCCCCAAAGCCGAGCCAGCAGAGTAACTGCTATATTAGTCTCCTGGCCCACCTCCAGCTCCCCAGTGGCCTGGCATCCAATGGCCCCCCATGCTAGGAATCCCATACCTCCCTCAGGACCTCATCCCATACCTAACAGCTGGGTTCCCACTCTCCAACCTAACTGCACGCTGCTGTGGGTAAAGCCAATTTCCTTTTACCTCTTGACTCAGGTAGAAGCAAGCCTTCCTGAGGTGGCCTTTCCCACCCTTGAAGAGCATGATTCAGACCCTCAGGGCCCTCCCGTTCCAGGACGCAGCTACCAGTTTCTTCCACCTTCCCTTTCCCCTCACCCAACACTGTCTGGGCTGCTCCCTCTTGGTTCCCTTCCGTCCCATGTTAAACCCTGAGCCCAGGACTCAATCTAGCTTGTGCCAAACAGAAGGCAGCCTCCCACTGCCATTACGTTATCACATTTATTAGGCCAAGAGACACCAGACTCGAACGTTTGGAAAGAAATGATTCATGTGTTGATGGTCCTCAGAAGAACAGCTGCTCTACTTGCCAGCTCATAACTACAGCGCCTGATATTTGTAAAGTGGTTTTAACTTCTCAAAGCACTTTCACATCCGTCATTCATTTGGGTCTCGTCAATGTCTTGGGGGTAAGATATTGATAGCATTCTCGTTTTACAGGTGAGGCGTCTATGCCTAGAGAGGGTGAGTGACCGGCCTGAGGGCACACAGCACACTGGCCAAGATGGGATTAGAAACCCAGGCTTCCAATTTACAGGCCCATGCACTGTCCACAGCAGTCTAAGTTGAGCGGGATACTCACTCCGCAGAGCCTGATGTTCAGGAAGCTATCAGATAATAGAGATTCAGCCTCGATCCTGTGCCCTCATAAAGGCACGCCTTATACTTAGGGAAGCCCAGAGCAGTACAAGCACAATCCCAAATGCCAAGGGCTGAGTTTCACCTGGGAACTCCCCTGGCCACTGGGGGAGAGGGGGCTTTCTTTCCCAAACCCCAATCTCACCTGCCCGTTTCCTCTCAACCACACCCTCTTCTGGGGCAGGGGGGCTGGCATCGCTGTAGGTGCTGTCCCTGGGCGAGGTCTCCTGCGACTTGCAGTAAATGGGCGACTCCAGCTGAGGCGGCCGAGGTACGTGCTTCTTCCGCTTCTTGGGCAGCTTCTGCTTGGCCATGGCCAGAGAGTAGTACATGCCGAAGTTGTTGACAATGACAGGCACGGGCATGGCAATGGTGAGCACGCCGGCCAGGGCACACAGCGCCCCCACCAGCATGCCTGACCACGTCTTGGGGTACATGTCCCCGTAGCCCAGCGTCGTCATGGTGACCACGGCCCACCAGAAGCCGATGGGGATGTTCTTGAAGTCGGTGTGATCATTGCCCCGCGGGTCGGAGGGCCTGGCGCCGATGCGCTCCGCGTAGTAGATCATGGTGGCGAAGATGAGCACGCCCAGGGCCAGGAAGATGATGAGCAGCAGGAACTCGTTGGTGCTGGCGCGCAGGGTGTGGCCCAGCACGCGCAGCCCCACGAAGTGGCGGGTAAGCTTGAAGATGCGCAGGATGCGCACGAAGCGCACGACGCGCAGGAAGCCGAGCACGTCGCGGGCCGCCTTGGACGACAGGCCGCTCAGTCCCACCTCCAGGTAGAAGGGCAGGATGGCCACGAAGTCGATGATGTTGAGCAGGTTCTTAACGAAGTCCAGTGTGTCGGGGCAGCACACGATGCGCACCAGGAACTCCAGCGTGAACCACAGCACGCACACGCCCTCGATGTAGGTCAGGATGGGCTCTGTCTCCACCTCCCGCCGGAAGCGCACGCTGGTGGTGTTCCCCACTCGGTGGATCTCCGTCACGTTGCGGTCGATGTTGAAGGCCTCGTGGGTCTCCAGGCAGAAGGTGGTGATGGACACCAGGATGAAGAAGAGAGACGCAAAGGCCACCACCTGTGGGCGGGAGGGGGAGGGGAGGGGTGCGGAGCGAAGGCAGCTGTCAGGCGCAGATGCGCGGAGTGGGGACAGGGCCCTGCCTGTGGAGGGAGGGGCCGCGCGTCACCAGGCAGTCTGTTAGGTAGTGAGAGGTGGGATTAAGGTACACAGTCAAGGGCTGGAATTCCCTCCCCAGAGGGTTTTTATCCCTCGGCTTGTGTGCTTTAAGGCAACGTGTCCCAATCCTTGCCATGGTTCACAGAAGTTAGAGGCTGCCCTGGGCTGGAAGGAACTGATCAGAGAACTACAGCTGCGGGGCCCCGCCTAGCTCTGCCCACCTCTAACCCAGTCGTGCTTTGAGGCTTCTAACTGTAATGTCTGTGTAAATCATCCAGGAACCTTATTAAAATGCCCTTCTGATTCAGGAGGTCTGGGGCAGGGCGTGTGATTCTGCATTTCTAACAAGCTCTCAGGTGAGGCTGCTTGTCCACAGACCACACCTCGAGTAACTAGGCTTTAAGGCAGTGCTCCTCAAAGCGAGGACCTGGACCAGCAGCATCACCTGGGAACTGGTTAGAAATGCAGTCTCAGGCCCCACCCAAACCTCCTGAATGACAAACACTGGGGGGAGGGCCTAGTAATGTTTCAACAATCCTTCCAGGTAATTCTGATACACACTAAATGGCCAGGGCCACTGCATTAAGGGATATGCCTAGAGGCAGGGGGGCTGGTCTTCTACCTATTAAGCTCTGGCCATGACCCACCGCTTCAAGCCCCGAGTCCCAGCCCCTCTTGCCTGCCTCTCACCCTAGGATGTCCCAGCCGACTGCCCAGACAGTGAGAAGTGTCTGAAGAAAGACAGCCTGCTCCAGGGCAGGAGACAGGGTAGTATGCCCAGAAGAGCCCCCTCCTCTTCCCGAGAGCTGACATTTCCTGGGACACTGAGCGCCAACAAAAAATAAACTACACCCGTTGGGATCAGAGCATGGCAACAGCTGATCTAGACAGCTGCTGGGATCTCGGCTAGAATGATGACAGCGGCACTCAGCAGAGGAGCGGCTGGGTTTAAGTGTCCAATCATTATGAATGGAGATGAAATGCATGTGTAATAACACCAATTACAGAGCCTTCATCTGTTATTCACGCGATGCCATTCACCACTGTCAGGGTACTCGTTGCTGGGGTCCACGCCCCCTGCTGTTTCCTGTCCTGCTTGGTGGGTGGGGCTGGGTTTCCTCCCTGAGCAGCAAGCTGAGCTTAAATAGATAGATGAGGGAGGGCTGTGGCCCCTCCATCGCTTGGCAACCCCCACTGCCTGCCCCACTCCGATTTCCACCTGGTCATGGCATTGCCCCCTGTCTAATGATGCCTCTCAGAGATGTTTTCCTCCCTGGGAGCCTGCACCAAGAGGGATGGGGTGGGTGGACACACCTTGTTCTTACTACTGCAAAACACCGATGGAAAACACAGGGGGAATCTGGGGAAATGAAGCAAGAAGTAGCACCTCCGAGGGCTTCTGGAGCAGGAGCGAGTCCGAGGAGGGAACTTTGGGAACGAACATTCATTCGCTGTCTATTCTGTACACTTGGGCACTCTATATGTGTCATCACCTTCAGTCCTCCCTGTGAGGTAAGCCCTGTCCTCCCATTTCCCAAAGGTGGGATTGAGGACCAGAGAGGTTATATGCTTGCCTAAGGTCACACAGCCTGGAAGGAATGGAAACCAGACTTGAACTCAGCACTGTTTAACTCAAGGGCTCTACCTTCTCTTCACACCTCCCAGGCAGGGTCAATTCATAGACCCAGGAAAGGCTTCTCTGAACTGTCAATACTGCTCCCAGCCAGCTCCCTGATGACTGCGATTTCACTCTTAGGAATGTGTGCCTATGGCCTGGGACAGGCAGCCACCACACACTAAGACTTACACTTGAACATGGACAGGTTGATCAGATACGGCAAGTTAGGAGAAGCAGGTAGCAGCCCACAGACACACTTTCCCACTTGACAACTTTGCCTGCAGCTTCTCTTGCCTGCTTCTCCCCTTCCCCCCTTGAAGGTGAATTTCAAGTTCCCTTTCTGGTTTCATTTTCCTTCCCCGGAGAAACGGGCTGTCAGGACAATACAGGCTGACACGGGCATCAGGCAAATAGCTCCAGCCTATGCGCTCTCCATGGCCGTCCAGAGATGAGCTGGTGGAGGCACCTGTCCAGTGGCCATGGTGGTGCTGGGAGCCCCGAGTCCTGGCACTGCCCTCCCAAGCAGAGGGGGTTGGGGTAAGAGGTGGGGTGAGTATATTCCAGCTCTGCCAGGAAGCCTGGGAAGCAGAAGCTTGCGCTCTCCCGAGGAAAAGTTAGCCAGGAGAGTTGGCCCACCTGGGAGCCCAGCATGACGTTAATTAGTGATTTGGAAAAACAAGTTCAGAAAGAGCTGCCAAGGGGCCGAGCAGAGGGTGCAGGGAGGGGAAGGGGAAGGAGGGCGGCCACTGTGGCCTGGGTCACTGTCTCACCTGCAGGGCCAGGGTGCCTTCCTCAACTCCTTCTGCGGGCCCAGCGGGTGCAAACCACCCCTCCTACATTAGGGAACAACCCTCGCCCCTGAATTCCTGCAGTGTTCACTCTTTTTTTTTTTTTAAACACAGAACCATCTCATCTACTTACGTCTACCCCTCACTGCCACCCTCTCAGAGGATTAGGACAGGGAAAGGGAAGCCACATGTGGCCATTCTCAGGGGCAGCAGAGGCATGAGACAGGGCAAATGACTTGTTGGGGATTAAACTGAGGCCAGGTCTCCTGACTCACAGCTCAGAGCTCTTTCCTCTTGGCCTCTCTGACCAAATAAATGGGGACAATCCAATCCTCCTTGATGAAACCTACATGGGGCCTCAGTCTCCCTTGTGGCCCCTCCAGGCTGGTCCCAGGAAGCCCTCACTCCCTGAGGAAACAGGTAGACCTGAGGCCGAGCCGTGACAGATGTCGCGGCCTGTGCTCCGGCAGGCTTCCCCAGGAGGGTCCCGCGACTACAGGTCCCCCTTCAGGGCCCAAATTATTCCTTTCCCCCCTAAATTATTCCCCAAGCCAAGTTATTTTGTAAGTGGTGGCCCTGCTTGTAATCGGTGCCTTTCACCAGGCCTTTTCCCTTTCGTGGCAGGGATACTGCTTTCCTTCTCGCGACTCTTGATTGGGACATAAAAGGGACCAGGGAGGAGGCAGCAGCTGCAGAAACACCACCTGGCTTAGAGGTCAAGGCCTCACACTTGAGCCACCTATCTAGTTGCCCCCGCCAACCCCACCCTTGGCCATCCTGCGCAGCTGGCAGGGCTACTCAGAGCACTCCCCATCAGTCCCTGCAACACCTGGGGCTGTGCGGCCTCGGGGAGCTGAGGCTGAGGGCACAGGAGAGCTAAGGAGCCCTGGGGTCAGACTGCCTGGGTGCCTCATCCCAGCGCTGCCATCAGTCAGGGAAATGGTGCGCCCTGGGCCTGCTCCCTCACTACAACATGGGACAGCGCCAGCGCCCCAGTGCCGTTACTGTAGGGTTAAAGGAGCTCCTTCACAGCAAGTGCCTGGCACACAGTAAGCGCTCAATAAATGGTGACAGAGCTGAGGAGGCGAGGGGGCCTCCATGAACACCCACGTGCAGCTTCTGAGGACGAGTGGGATCTGCAGCCCAAACACAAAGTCTTTGCTTCTCAGAAGAGAAAGGGACTTGGAAGGTCACTGAATTCAATTCCCTTTCTGCTGTTTCACAAATGATGAAACTGAGGCCTGGGGAGAAGCGATTTGCCTGCTTCCCGTGGCCGAAGCTGTCCATTCTTTCCCCTGTGTGGGGACAGAAGGCATGGATTCTGCTGGACGTCAAAACTGCCCAAGCAGGGACTTCCCTGGTGGCCCAGTGGGTAAGACTCTCCGCTTCCACTTCAGGGGGCACGGGTTCGATCCCTGGAAGGGGAACTGGGATCCCGCATGCCACGGCGTGGCCAAAAAAACCAAAAAACCAAAACTGCCCAAGCAGAAAACCGCTCCTGTGAACTAGCTGGGCCGGCAGTGGCCCCTCTCCTACCGGCTGAGAGGATACAGCAGGGTCCCAGCCTCTGTGAAGGAAAGTGCTGCTCCTTGGACCTTTCTGCTCCCTTGGGCCCCTCGCACTGGCTGGCTGCATCCTGCTGGGGACCCATGTGTCCCCAGAGACCCAGGTGTTTCCGCTGGGGGGCCAGCCCCATGACCAGCCTCCTTCACCCAGCTCATCCCACAACTGTCCTGGTGGAAATGTAAAGTTACACACTTCTGGGTGCAAGTCCGGCTCCTCTGCTTACTGCCCAGACCTCGGGCAAGTTTCTTAACCTCTCTGAGCCTTAGGATCTTTGTTCATAAAGTGGAAAACTGAGTACCTACGATGTGCCAGACAGTGTTCTGGGTGCTGTGGAACAGCAGGAAACAAAACACTCCTGCCCCTTAGACTTTCCATTCCAGTGGAAGGAGACTGTCAACAAATAAGTATAGTATGCCAGATGGTATAAGAGTTAGGGTGAAAAATAAAGAGAAAGGAGGTCAAGAAGTGTGAGGGTGGGGGAGCTATTTCAAATAGGGTGGTCAGGCAAGGCCTCAATGCCAAGGTGACATCGAAACAGAGACCTGAAGGAGTGAGGGAATGAGTTACCTGAAGATGCAGCGGAACTCCAGGGGCAGCGGGAACAGGCAGTGCAAAGGCCCTGAGGCTACAGCATACTTGATGTATTGAAGGGATGAGAGTACCTATCTTATAGGGTTGTTTTGAGGATTAAAAGAAATGACATTTGTAAAACTTAGCACAGAGCCTAGAGTGGCTCAGAAATCTGGCACAGGCTGGGTCGGGGGGGTGGGGAGGAGGTGACAGACACCAGTCATTGGGAACTGAATACAATCAGCAGGAGCAGGGGAGGGGAGTCCGAGGAGGAAGGGCCAAGGAGACAGATGGACAGATAAACATAAGAAGACTCATGCCCAAAAACCTATATTAAGGATGAAGTGTAGGAGAAGAGAAATTTGAGAACACAGCCAAAGACACTTGCAGAGGAAGATGTGAGGGGATGGGATGAGGAGCTGAGCCTTCTGGGGAAGTGAGATCCTAGTGCCCAGGCGGCGCTGGAAAGGGGGTGGGCAGCCCTGGGAGCGGAGAGGCAGGAAAGGGGAGGGAGTCTGCCAGGCAAGGCATCTCTGAGCTGTCCTTGGGCTCCTGGGTGAGGGCCTGTACTATGATGCCTAGGTCCCAGCCGAGGGACCCCGGCTTCTCTCCTTCATGGGCTGCCCTAGGAGCAGAACCTGGCCCTGGACCTTCCCATCCTGAGCCAGGACCCTCTGGTTCCAGTGTCAGAGCCAGCCTCTACCATGCCCACCCCCTGCCAAGCCAGCACCCGGGGCCTCTCAGGGTCACTCGGCCGCCTGGAGCCGATGAGTCCCAGCCCCCGAAGGCATTCCGTCCAGCCCAGATCACTGGCCAAGAACTTATCCAGACAAATGCAATTCCAGGTTCTTGCCCACCTGTCAAAACACCCCTGCCCCTTAGACATCTGATACTGTCCCATCTCTGCTCTGGCTGGTCCCCCGGCCAGGAAATTCAGCCTCTCCCCTAACTCTGCATGGTTAAGCACTACTCACATTGAATATTTATTTATATATTTATTTATAACTGGCTTCCTTCTAAAAATGATTTAGGGAGCTAAGTCATTATCATGCAGGGCCTACCCAGTTTAATTTCTATTTCCTCATTGAAGCTTCCCTGCATACCAACCACCCTCAAACAAACACAAAAAAACAAACCCTTATCCCACACAGAGGTGGGATTTATCACTCCCCCCTCTCACCTCCTATTGAACTTCATTTTTTAAGACCACCGTGGCCCCTCTCATGATCTATCTTGTATTATTATTATTACCATTCCTTGTCACTCCATTTTCCCCGACTGCCACCCTCTCCACCTGACCTGGCTCTCTTCAGGAACAGGGACAACCTCTAACTCATCTTTATATTTATAGAGGCCAGCCTGGTGTCTGGCATGTAGTAAGTGCTCAATAAACATTTTCTGAATGATCAAAGCCAAGGTGACTGCCTGCTCCCTCTCCTGGTCCTAGGGAGCCTGTCATGAGAGGAGTTCATCAGCCTCACTAACTGGGACTAGAGGTGACAAAGGGATGCCCAGGAATTCCTCTAGGCACCTGGGCTCTCAAGACTCTGCAGCTCTCCAGGGTGGGTTAAGCCTGCTGCCCAATGGATACCCCTGCTGGGGCTGGTAACCTTCACCCAGCCCCAAGAAAACCCCAGTGGGGAGCTGGGCCAGGTTGCAGCAGACTGACTGCCCAGGAACAAAGGTGGCTAGAGTACCCTGGTGCCCGGCATCCCAGGCCGACACTGACCGTGGGCGGAAGTGAGGGGCCTGGGGGCTCCCGGTTCCTAAGGCCCAGCTGCCTGCTTCTGTTCCTGCCTGCTCTTCCCACAACTCTCCAAAATAGCCCACGTTTACTTTATCTCTCCCCCACTCTATACCCCACCCCAAACGGCGACAAACAGAAACACCTCATCATCCGGAGACAAGATGTTCAGAGACAAATGTTGGTCTGTTCAGAACAAGAGAGGAAAACAGAAAACAAACCCAGGAGGAGACCAGGAGGCTGCCTCAGAGCAGGGCTGGGGGATGGGAATTTGGGAAGCGGGGGGCGCTGCAGCCCTTGGCCTGACACAGCTCCTGCTCCCGGGAAAGAGGCAGAGGGGCTGCCCTGGGACATGCTGGCACTGCCCTCCTAAGGGTGCTGCGGAACCCGGGGCACCCAGTCTCCCGGCCCTTCCTCACCCAGAGGGCGTGGGACCGTGAGTCCTGGCCTGCACTCAGAAGGCTGTCATGCCCGACAACTGGCTGGTCCCAGGCAACACCCAGGCCAGAGCAGCTGGGGCCTCCAGAAGGGGCAAGCAGGAAGCCAGCTCTGCATTTCCTTCCTAGAAGGCCTGGGGGTCATTCCTCTGCCTGGGCCACGGAACACCTAGTCTTCTCTCTTAACCAAGCCTCCTGTCTTTTTGTCCTATGAAAGCCCCGCAGTGAGGGAAAGAAAGAGAAAGCAAGCTCACGTGTGAGCAATTCTAGGGCGCAAAGAGATGGGGGCTTTAGTTTGGAGGGACAAGTAAAGGAAGGGATGGGAGGAGAGCAGAAGCCCCCCCGCCCCTGCATGAAGGGCCCTCCTGAAGTCAGAGGCCCTCTCCAAGCAGAAGCCCCTGGAGGCGGCTAAGCACGGGACAAGCACAGACGTGGATACACAAGATCTGGACTTGGATCCTAGTTCTACCACCAGCTATGTGACCTTGAACAAGCCCCCTGGGTCACTGTGTCCTTCTCTGTAAGCTGAGGTTAATAATCCCTGCCTCACACGGGTCAGATAAGACATTAGAGAAAAGCACAGGTGCCAGCACCTGACACATAGTGGACGCCCAAGCAATGGGAAACCCCAGGCCCAGCTGCCTCTTGGGGCAGTGGGATCCTGTGGGGTCACCTCCTCTACTCAGAGGGGAAGCATCATGAGAAAACTCAATCCAGGTACTGATTTCGCTAAAGAAGGACTATCATCCTTAATAGGGCTGATAACTGGACTAAAGCCAGCCCAGCCCCTGGGACCTCTCGAGACCAGGGGTGAGAGAAGGGAATGTCCCAGGGTCCCATCCATCAGGCCTCCTGTCTGCCCTCAAAAAAGGAGGAAGGCCTGATTCTAGATCTCCAGATGCTGCCCAAACCCTGACTGATGCCCCTCACTCTGGGAAGCCACCCTCGCCATGGCTGAGCCCTCGCTCTGCCTGGGACCACGGGCAGAGGGCAGATGGGGACAGGACCAGCCTGCCCCTCGTGTCTGCTCCCAGGTCAGGCCACGGGAACAGAACCACAGCAGCAGCCGCCCGTGGGCCCAGCTGCCATGCAGGGAGCAGGGTGGGCACCGAGGCTGGAGCCTGCCCAAACAGGAATGGCTCTGCGGGCCAGGCCGGTAGCGAGGCAACAGGCTCCCATAATCAGCTCAGTTCACTTTCCGTTTGTATCTGTTTTGTTCCTGTCACAACACACTACTCAAATGACCAGCTGCTGTGTGCGAAGAGATGCCCGGGGCGGTGCACTGCTCCTCTGCCCTTACTGGCCCTCAGTGGGCCTGGGCCCCAAGTCCACCGCAGTGCTGCAGGCACCACCACTCTCCCTCCGCCCTGCCCCATCCAGGGAGGCAGCGGGAGGAGGCCCGAGGGAGGGAAAGTGTGTGCACAGACCCAGGGGACAGTGCTGGGTGCGGGTGGGAGGGTATTACTGAGCTGGGGTAAACAGAGCAGGGAGGGCGCAGCCCCAGAACCCCTGCACCTCAGACCCTCAGGCCTGGAAGCGTAACTGAGTACGCGTCTCTTCTGATGTCCCCATCTGCCCCCTGGGTTTTCCGATGTCATCCACAGGAGGTACAGAACCTCAGGACACCACCCAGACCAGAGCCACCTCAAAAACAGCCTCCTTCGGGGGCAAGAACATGTTAGCATCCGAGGAGCAAAGGGCTGAGGAGTGAGGGAGCCCTGGCTTTGAGTCACAGCCCGCCGCTCTCTAGCTGTGTGACCTCAGGTTGTTTGTTTACCGTCTCACAGCCTCAGCCTATTAAATGGGGATAACACCTCCTTTGTAAGTTTACTGCGAGGATTAGAGATTAATGCATGTACCTGCATGGAGTGCTCAATAAATGGCCGTTGTTATCAATCAATTTCTTAAACTTTTGTATTCTCACTTGTATGTCCCAGGAACAGCTGAAGGCTTGCCTTTGCCTGTGTTTCTCACCAGGAGGCAAGCGCCTTCTGCCATGAGTCCCGCCAAAGCTCCACATAGCCGTGCACATCAGTATTAACAACCAGAAGGTGGGATATTTGGGGTAGGTTGCTGGCTTTGTTATCTATTAGTTAAGTGTCTGTGATAAGACACTTAACAGCTCTGAATCCTGGTTTCTTCGTTAAGTGGGAAGAACTGACCCAGCCCAGCCCCAAACTTCTGACCTCAACTGGATTGCTCTGGCTGCTGTGATTCTGCATCAAGAGGGCCAAGTATCTTGGGCTCCGAGGACTTCCCGGGGCTAACCAGGCTGTGAGCTCACTCACAGGGCCTCGGCGGGACCGCTCTGCAGTGAGTTGAGGAGAAAATAAACTCGGTGATGGTACGGCCCCTTGGAATCCAAGGGGGAGGAAACTGAGCGGGTGAAAAGTCTTCAGAGACCCCTGAATGCTCAGAAATAGGGCCCCTAACCACCTCGTCTCATTCCTGCCTCCCTGGCTTGCCCCCTTTCCCCAGCTTCATCAAGCTAAGTCCGTCTCCTCCCCCCCAAGCCCCATCTTCGAAAGAGCCTGAAGGATCTGCACTCTCTCCCCTGTGCACACAGCTGAGAGCGGACACTAGCAGGGCTCTGGTCCCAGTACTGCCTGCTGTGGCTGAAGAGGCTGAAACTTGTGTCCCCTTCTCTTGAACTCACAGTTCCTAGCACGCTGAGCTGCTGGGAGGATTTCAATGAGATAGGATGCGAGGAAGCAGCAACCCCAACGGCCTGCCAGAGGACTGCATGAGAGGAGCCCGTGGGGCTCACAGCCAGCCAGGGCCTTCACCCAGCCCTCACCTTCTCAGCTGGTCTCAGGGCTGCAGGGGAAGAAACAGAAGCAGCACCCTAGCTTTGCTCTCAGTCCTGAAAAAGGTCCCTGCCTTTCGATGGCTGCTCTGGGACAGTACGCCTCGGCCACTGAGCCCTCTGCTCCTCCCTCCTCTTCCATGCAGGAGATGCACGAGCCCCGGTAAAGCATTTATGCTAGCCTGGCCCCTCCCTGCAGCCCCATTTCCCCATCTCCTGCCCTCCCCGGGGAGGTGGGGGGAGTGGAACTTCTCCTCCCATGACCGGGTTGAGGCCCAGCACAGGAGGTGCTGCGGAGTGCGGCAGGGCTGTGAGACTCATCAACATGACCACTTGGGATGCCAGAGGTAACTACCAGACTCCACAGCAGGAGGCATTCCCCAGACCCAGACCCAACACATCATGCTCACTCTTTCCTGTCTCCCAGACAGACCCCAGCCAGGCTTCAGGCTGCCAGCCGTGAGATCAGACCCCAATCCCCAGGGTTCTCTTTTTTAAAGACTCTAGAGCCATCCTTCATGGGTTTGGCGGGGGGGGGGGGGGGGGGGGTTGTCTGTTTGTCTGTTTTGTTTTTAAGATGCCCTAGCCACCACCCCCTTCCACCTAAGGGGGTTAGGGGAAACTGGATTAACTTGGGGAAGGGGTGGTGGAAGGGGACTAGATCTTGCCTAAATCAACCTGCACTTCTTCCCCACACCGCACCCCCCCCCCCACACCCCCATCACCTATTTCAAGCAGTAACCTGAACCAGGGCTTTCTGGGAAGCCAATTCGTGCTGCAGCAGGAGGAAAGAAGCGGCAACAAATCTGGGATCATCACCAGGCAGCCTGTGGCTGGCCACTGGCTGTGGGAGCCGGAAGGGCCCGGAACATTAGGCTCTTCCTGTCTGACTCTCCCCTCATCCCAGTAAAGGCCAGGACAACCCAGGTGTCCAGGAAGCCTCGGGGGCATGGCATTGGGCAGACTTCTTGACTCATCTTCCAGGGAAAAAGAAGGGCTCTCCCAAACCTGGATGAGAGGCCTGGGTTCTGGTCCCAGTTCTGCCTGTTAAGGCTGAAGAGGCTGAAGCCTGTCCCCTTCTCTTGAACTCACAGTTCCTAGCACGCTGAATGCTGGGAGGATTTCAATGAGATAGGATGCAAGAAAGCAGCAAACCCAAGGGCCTGCCAGAGTCGCCACTTACACTCTAGTTTTTTCCCCAAAATCCTGCCTGACCCCAGCACAAGGCCTCATTCCAGTTCTCCAGGACTCTGTCCTTCAGAGGAATTGGAGTAGATTTAGAGAGGCCGCCTGTACAGGAAGAAGGGGGTGGAAGAGCTTAGTTCAGAGCACCCCACTCACTGGGAGGGGATGCCTTAAAGCAGGAGCTGGGATTAGGTCCAAGTAGTAAGTCAAGTGTGCAATCTCCTGATGAAGCGTGCAGGGCGGGGGAGGTGGGGAGTATGATTCCCCTAGGGGCCCATGGAAAGCACGGGAATTTGGGAGAGCGGTGGTGGTAAAGTCAGTCAGTCTCAGTCGGAGAGGAGACCCAGGCTCCCGCCACTCACCCTGGCTGCCCGGGAGGAGTAGGGATCCTCGAAGAGCGCCCACATGCGGGGTTGCCAGCCGCGGCAGCCACCAGACCCGGCGCCGGGGCCCGCGCCTCCCTCGTGGGGCCCCAGGCGCTGCAGGGCCAGCTCCCGCTCATCGTCGCCGGCCTCGTCGCCGGGCCCCGCGCCACCGCCGCCTCCGTCCGGGCTCTCGAAGATGTCCAGCGCCTCCTCGGCGTCGCGGTGCTGCCGGTAGGTCATCCAGCAGCACGGCTCCACGTCGGTCTCGTCGATACCCCAGAAGGTGAGCTCCTCCTCAAAGAGAGGCCCGCACACGTCGGCGGGGCAGTGCAGCTTGCCCGTGCGGTAGTAGTTGAGCACGTACGCAAAGACGCCCGGGTGCCGGTCGAAGAAGAACTCGCAGCCGCCACCGCCGCCGCTGCTGCCGCTGCTGCCTGCACCACCGCCATCGGACTCCGGCCGGCCCCCGCCGTCGGGATCGGCCAGCCAGGCGAGGCGGGTGCCGGGTAGGGTGCGCAGGGTGCTGCGGTAGGTCTCATGTCGCGTGCCGCCCACGTTGATGATGATCTTCTCCGACGCCTCGCCCTTGGCCATCTCCTCCTTCAGACATGTTTTGGACGGAGGCTTGTTCCCCGACTTGCGCCCGCGGTAGGAGGAGACACACACCGAGCTGATCATAAGAAGCGCTGCGGGGCTTCGGCTTGGGGCGGCCGCTGCCCTCCAAACACCCTTCCCGAGGAGGCAGCGTCAGCCGGGGGAGGGGGAAGAGACGAGGAGGAGGCAGGAGGCGGCGGCGGCCCCCTCTGCGGTGTGGCCCTGCCCCTGCCTCCCCCCGGGGCGCGGAGCGGGAGGAGTTGGATTTCTCGCGTGCACAGGTGGTTGGGGTTTGGGCTGGCAGCGCCGAGGAGGGAGGCAGGAGGGGAAAAGGAGAGCCGAGGACCCAAGCGAGGCGCCCGGGGAGACAGGGCAAGCACACACACACTTCCCCGCTAGGAATGGACACCCAGACGCTCGCGGCCTGGGACACGCCCCCCCCCTTCACCCCCCAAAAGACAAGGAAGCGCACTGTCCAGGCGCACTGCGAGGGTCCGGGACGCGCGCGCGCGCTCACACTCACACCGGCAACCCTCCTGCTCCCAGTCCGCGCCGAGCCCCGGGAGCGGCCGGCTTCCCCGCGGCAGCGCAGCAGCAACAAGTCCTCCGAGCGGCTGCCGGGGCCGGGCCGGCGCTCTCACGGCAGCCGGAGCTCCGCGGGCCCGGGCTGCGTGCGGTCAACACCAGGCGGCGGCGGCGGCGGCGGCGGCATGTGGCCTCTTCCCCCCATTCATAAATCCATCGCAGGGCACGGATGGCGGGCGGGGCGGAGCGGAACGCGGCGTTCGGGCGGGCGGGTGCTGCGCAGGGCGAGGAGGCAGAAGGAAAACAAGCGCGCCCGCAGGAGCGAGCCTCCGGTCCTGCGTCCGCAGCGCGACAGCGGCGGGGAGCTGCGCTGGGCTGGGCGCTGCGCTGCGGGGGCCGTGCCGGGGCGGGGGGGCCTCAGAAGGGGCGTCCTGCGCGGCGCCAAGCTCGGGGGGCGGGGCAGCTCCCGCGAGCAGGGCTCTGGGCACCGGCGAAGGAGTCTCCCGGGCGGCGACCGAGCGGCCAAGGACACCTGCAGGCTTCCCGGGCTGCGCCGAGCGAGAGCCTCAGCGCAGCGCCCCGGCGCCGGGCTCCTGCGATCTGGCGGCGCTGGGAGCCACGCCATCCACGCGTCTACCCATCTCCGGGCGGGGCGCTGGCCTTGGCCCGCAGCAGGGGGCGGGCGAGAGGTGGCCTAGGGGCGGGGGTTGTCTCCCCGCCGGTGGGCTGCGGCTCTGGGGGCTCTCGGTCTCCCTCCGGCGCTGGCAGCGGACGCCGCTCTCTGCTGGCGCCTTTTCCTCCCGGCCCCGCCTCGCCCAGGCGCGCCCTCCGCGGTTTGGGCTGGGCGGGGCGCGACGTGGCGTTGGCCCGGCTCGCTGCAGGGCCCCGGCGGCCGAGCTCTGCTTTCCTCCGCGGAGCCGAGCCGAGCCAAGCCAGGCGCGTAACCCCCTCGCCGCCCGCGCGCCGCTCTCGCGCGCCTCCGCCACCATCCCCACCCGCCCCCTTCGGCCCGGCTCCCCGCCTCCCCCGAGCCCAGAGCTCCTCCCACTGCAGTCCCACTGCCACCGAGCGCTCCCGACCCCTGACCTCTAACCTCCGCCCGCCCCTTCTGGCCGCTCCCGTTGCCTCCTCCCCAGCAAGCCGATGGCATTATTGCCCTTGATTGTGGCTGACTGGAGGCCGGGGAAGAAAGAGTGGAGAGACAGTGTCGCTAGGAGGAAGCTGCCCCCTCCCGCCCCAGACACTGTGTTAGGACTTTCTGACGACTCTGCCCCCAACTGGGCCCAAGATCCCCGTGGTCTTGATGCTCGCGGCCTCTGTCACTGTCACCGAAGCCCCCCCTCGGTGGAATAAGGGACCCGGCGGCCTTGGGCAGAGAAGCAGCTCCTGGTCTGGGAGAAAGGAAACCGTAGTCCTGGCGCTGTTTATGGGTGTCGGGCAGGTGGCCCTGAAAGATCATTAGGTTGTTAAAGCCGTGGCTCATCGTTGTCCTGGGGGGCACATAGAAAGCATCCGTGTCCCACCTTGTGACACCCTCCTGGTTCTGTTTCACTCACTGCAAGTTGACTTTGCCCTTTTCTGTCTCATCTCCCGTCTCTGACCCTGAGTTCTTCCAGACCGCACTGCTTTTTCATCTTGATAGCTCCCACAGTGCCTGCCTCTGAGAACCTCTTTGCTAAGTGATTGAGAAGCTGCCATACCCAAAACATTAGGCACCTGCCGGACTTGACTGGCCTCATCCCAAGAGCAATGTCCAGATTCATTTTTTATTTGTTTTAAAGTCCAGACCTCTTCCACATCTTTAAATTAATTCTCCTTTTTCAATTTTTTTTTTTTTTTTTACAGTTTTGGGCAAGCCTCCATGTCTGTCCAGATCACCATAAGAAGGATTTTAAGCAGAAATGCAAGGTGATTAACACATCTTCCCTGGACATCTGTGCACCATCTGATTTCCAGATCAAGCAGTACCTGGCTATACTGGGAGAAACAAGACAGGCTTGCGGGTGCTCTGAGGAAAGGTTAGAAGCCCAGTACAAATATGGGGAATTCTTATAAGCAAAAAGTCTTATCATTAATGAAGTCAGAAAACCAAAATAATGATGATAATCTGCGACCCATACTAACATGCAGAAGAGGTAAATAGCATCCTGGACTGTACTCAGAAACACATTTGCTGGCACCCATTTTGTGTCCAGCCTCTCCCTACCCCTTGGACCTGATGTCTGCATTTCAGAGTTTAGCTGGCTTTGAGTTTGCTGCAGTGAAAAAGAAATCTCCCAAGTATGACTGGGAAGAGAGGACCCAGCACTGGCCAGAAGCTGGAATGAGGAAGGAAGAACCACAGCGAGGGTATTAAAGAATTGACTGTAATGCATATCTTTAAAGCCCTATCTAGTTGTGTCCTGCCAAACTCCCTTGGGGTCTCTCCCCCACTTTCCATTCTTCAGGCTGGCTGAACTCAGTCATTCTAAGAAAAGGGAGACGTTTGTGGGGGTGGGTGGGAGGGGTGAAAAAAACCATCCCAGCATCTCACTCCTAAGTCATCTGTTCATTCAATAAGTATTTTTTGAGTACCTACCATGTGCCAGAAGAGCTGTTTCAGGCACCGAAAATCAGTGAACAAAACAGAGCCCCTCCAACCTCGCCCTGGTAAATCTCTGCCTTCTTGGTGCTTTCACTCTGTGGTATTTGTAGATGGTGAGAAGCATGTGGGGAGATAGGTGGAGGGAGAAAGCTGGCAGAGAAAAAGGAGGCCTGGACGGGAGGTCAGAAAGCTGGGGTGGGGGTAGGGGAGCCCAGGAAGAGCCACTGAAAACAGAGTGTCCAGCTTGGGAGAGGCAGCGGGGTGAAAGTGCACTGGGTGGGAGGGCCCTGACTCAGCACACTGCCTGGCTCCTGGAGAAGGGAACTCAGCCAGGCCAGAGGCCTCCAGAGAAGACATCACCACTTGCTGAAGGTTTTATCCTGGAGCTCTGGGCTAACCTGTTACCTGAGCATCTCTGAAACTTCCTGGAGGATTCAGTATGCCGCAGTTGGCCTCATAGGGCTCGTCTCCATCAATTCGTATGTATGAGGTCCAGCTATTTTCCCAAAGTTCAGAACCCAGGAAGGAGCAGCCCGGTGCCCAGCCTGCCATGTGACGGCCTACTGTGGATGGGTAGGTGCTGCCCCCTGGTGGTGCTAGGAGACCCTGCTTCAGACCTCCCTGGGCGGTGGTCATGGGAGAAAATGGGGATGATAGGCTTCCAGTCAATTCCAGGACCTCAGGTCTCTCTCCCATGTGGGATTTGGCCGGCTCTCTCCCTTTTCCTTTCCTCCAAGATCTTGATAAGCAACAGGCTTAAGCAAGACCACCAAGCAGTCACAGTTGGAAATTCCAAATTCCACAAGCTTCTTTCCCTTCATTATCACCTTTTCTCCACTTTCCTCCCCTGGATGCCCAGGTTTCTTCCAGCTGTCTGGAAAGAATATCTGTTCATGCTAAAGTGTCAGTCACAGTGAGTTTTCCTTAACAGGAATAAAGGAATGACAAAGAAAAGGAAAAGAGAGCAATGTTTGATCCCAGCATGGCATGGGTGGAGGGGTGGGGCGGGGCGGTGGCTGTCAAGTGTCCGTAGCCTTTCTAGGGCCCCCTCAAATAAGACCCTTGCTCTCTGAGAGCTGAGGGGCTGATCTGGCCAGCCTCAGCTGGCCTCAGTGGGAGGCTTGAGAGGCTGACATCAAAGCCATTTACCCTTCCTGATTGCCCACTGGGGCCTTGGTACGGGGCTCAGCCACTTTGGGGTAACAGGAGCCATCCAGTTGCCTCTCCATTTTCTTCTTTGGATTCTACTTCTTTTGAGGGGCTCCAGGCCTAGGAGCAGGCCCCATGGCTGCCAAGGCAAGGTCCTAGCCAGTGATATTCATACCTGCCCCTTTTGGTATTCCAGTTCCTGCCAAGGACCAGTCCCTCTTCCCTCAGGTCCAGGTCAAGGAGCCAGCATCCTTTCCCAGCCTTCCCTGCTTCCCAGACTGGTTAATTGAATTGCTTTATCAGCCATCATCACTAGGGCAGAGGGTGATAGAGCTTTTTGCCCTCATGGAGGGAGAGAAAGGAAAGCCAGAGGAGGCTGAAACCTCCTATGTGCTTATCACTTCTCTTTATCGGCCTCCCATCCCCACCCTTAAGCAGCCTGCGGAGACTTGCAGGCTCCATATCAAATGCTGAGAGCCTTCCCAGGAGGGATCTGGGAAGAACCCAGACGTAGAGGACAACCCACGGGGCCTTGCAGAGGTCAGCTAAAAGGGCTCTGCACAAAGGCTGAAGGCAGGGCTGGGTTGCTGTGAAAATCCTAGTGAAGGTGTGTTTGGGGCTCTGGGGGAACTCCAAAGATGGCCTTTGATGGCCTAGATCTTAAAGGGAAAGGACCAGAATGGTGCAGGCTATAAGCTCAGGCCTGGCCAGGACTCAGAGCCTCATAAACCATGGACTTGGAGTCAAAGGGCTAAAGGGGACCTCATTGTCAGCTCACAGGCACATTCTCCTTGAGAGATTCCAGGCCTGAGGAGCAGCAGTGAGTGCTGGGAGATTGATCTGGGCCCGGGGTTAGGCCAAGGGTTAAGAATGATATGGGGCCCACGTGGCTTCTGCATAGAGAACAGTGTTCATGGGATCACAGAATGGGGGCAGCTAGGTGGACCCCCAGAGCCCTCCTGGCTCAAGGCTGCTGAGGTAGAGATCCAGGCCGGGTGCAGAGAGTGAGAGCACACGTGCACACACACAGAAGCTCAGGGCCCAGCTAGCAAGACTCCTTGGCACTCAGTGCTTCTCCATCTAGAAAAGTACAGATTCCTCCCACTTGGGCTGAATTCCAGCAAAACTGGTTTATTCCATTAGAGTAGTTAATGAGTCCTTATGGGCCTGGTCCTCTCCAGCAGTGTCCTGGGGAAAGGAAAGTAGTTGGCCAGAGAGGCAGACCAATCTCTGGCTCCTCTTGGATGCTCATAAAGCCCGGGGATCCTTCCTTGTTTGGGTCAGCCCTGCGAAGAACAGAGAGACCCAGGAGCCAGCCAGCTCTGACGCAGGGAGCCCCAGGTTGGAGCTCTGCTCCGCAGCGGGCACCATATCTCGCCTGCAGTAATTCTAATAATGGTTGGGTGGTTATTGAGTCACAGACATAGTCTTCTCCCCATTTCCCAGGGTGTCTTCCCACATATGACCACGTAAGTAAATGCAGCAGCCTGCCTGGCACCAGTGAGTATGACAGTGACAGGATGTCCCTAGTCAGATTATGACTGCCTCTACAAGGCAGGGACCCCTGCCTGATCCTTCTTTGTATATTGCTAGTGCTTAGCACAATGCTAGATGCTCAACACGCTTGGTTTATGCTTGACGCATGGAATTAATGAAGTGGTGGGATGAGGATGGGAGAGGGTGGGAGAGGGTGGGGGACCCCGTCAGCATCTTGCTAGACTGCAGGGTGCATTGGGTCGCGAGAAACTCAGTCTTTGGCCCTGGTTCTTCCCCCGCTTGGTTGACACTCAGGTCCTTTCCAGCCCTTTGACTCCAACCCCATCCATGGTTTATGAGGCTCTGAGTTTCGCTTCTCTGGGCCAGTTTCCCCACCTGTTCTACCAGGAGGTTGGGCCAGATTAGCCCTAAGGGTTCATATTGTGGTTACTATTGCTGTGAAACAAATTACCCGAATTTCTTGGTGTAAATCCAACAAGCGTTGTATTTTCCTCATGATTTTATGGGTCCGAAGTTAGGAAGGGCTATGAGACGGTCCTTGCTTAGAGTTTCTCATGCAGCTGCAGGCAGATGTCAGCTGGAGCTGCAGACATCTGAAGCTCAGCTGGGCTGCATGTTCACCATGGTGGGTCCATGTGGCTGGAAGTTGATGCTGGCTGTTGGCCGGGAGCTTGGCTGACGTTGTCAACCAAACACCTGAAAACACAGCCTCTCTGGCACAGGCTAGTCTCAGTCTCAGGGTAGTTGTACTTCTTGGATGGTGGCTGGGTTTCCCCAGAACTCCCAGCGGAAGTGGCATGACCTGTTCTAATCAAGTCTCACGCGTCACATAGCATTGCTTCTGTCATCCTCTGTTGCTCAAAGGAAGATTTTGCTCACCCAGATTCCGGGGGAATAGCATGGACTCCACTCCTTTGAAGTGTTCAAGAATTTGGGGTCTTTTTTAAAAAAAAAAAAAAAAGCCAACACATCCCGATGGTGTGAAGAATTCTTCTCCTCTAGCCCCAGGCCCTGTGGCTGGAGCTGGCTGAGGCTGTGTGGCTGGTTAAGGCTGTTTGTTGGGGGCAGCAGGATGGTGTGTGGGGTTGGTAAGACTCCCGCACTTTGATTCTCCCTTTCCTTAAAACAGTGACTTCTTTCCCCTCCTTCCTTAGCTTCTCTGAACTTCAGGCTTTCAAAAGAGCTCTGGGGGAATGACACCCTGCAGGGGTGATGGGGCCCCCAGAACGAAGCTGGCCCCATGGACTTACTTCAGTTGCAAGAAGGAAGGAAGCTAATATTTAATGAGCACTTCTTATATTCCAGTTTGGAAAGAATTCAATACCAGGTTCCAATAGGTCTTCCAGGAGTTCATTTTTCCCTCCCAACATCTCTGCAAGGAAGGGATTTCATTGTCATCCTCCTTTCAGAAAGTGGAGGTTCAGAGGGTTCAGGGACTTGCCCTGGGTCATAGGGTTGGTGATAGAGCCATGACTCAAACCTACTTCATGCCACCTGCCCTGGGCAAGCATGCAGCAAAAGAAGTTGTCTCCCATGTCCCCTGCATGCCCTTCTCTTCCTCCCTGTCTCTGGCTTCACCAAGCTCAGCCATTCACCTCCCCATCAAACTTAGCTGCTTGTGTCCCACTCAGGCAACAATGACTGAAGATCCCTGGTATCCTGGAATAGGCCTGTTACGTGGGCAGCCACAAATTCTTTAGCCCCTTTCCCATCAACAAGCGGGGTCTATATGTCCTCCCATCAACTCTGGGCAGATGCTGTGACCCACAGAATATGGCACACGTGTCACTGTGCCATTTTCCAGGCCCAGGCCCTAAGAAAATGACAGCTTCTACTTCCTGTCTCTTGAAACGGTCTCTCTGGGCACGCCGAGCTATCCTATACAAGTCTGGCCACCCAGAGATGAACTCTGCTGTGGAATCCAGTTGTAGAGGCTCCTCTGGGGACCGTCTGAGCCCAGGCTGCCAGCTGTTCTCACTGAGGTGTCAGCCATTTAAATGAATGTGAGTGAGGCTGCCTCGCCTCCCCCATGCATTACCTCATTCAATCCATTCATTATGCCTGTTTTACAGACTAGGAAATTTAAGTTCAGAGGGATTAAATAACGTTCCCTAGGTCTTTCAGGGAGCAGGAGGCCCAGCTGGCATTTGCACTTGAACTTGGGAAGTCTGACTCCATAACTCCCTCAAACCCAGGCATTTGTGCTACTGCTTTTTAGTGGATCTAGGTGTCTCTCCTGGCAGGAGGGTTGGCATTTCAACCCAAAACATTATGTTTAAACAAATAATTGAATTAATTTTCAAGGAGTGATATTTTTAGCACCAAGACATTCCCCTGTTTGAGAGATATATGGAGAGATTTGGAGATGGCAGGTAGGAGAGGAGGGGTTCGTTCCCCCAAAATCAGGACAGTGGGCGCTGATTTATTTATCTTTGTGTGTCCATAGCTGGCACAGAGCCTGTTCATGGCGGATACTTAATAAATGTTTGTTCAAGAAAAAATTAGCCCACAAAGGAATAAGTGATGGAGTCGGAGAGTTGGGTAAGCAGACCAAGACCTGGAGAGGAAGGTTTTCCTGCCATCTTGTGGTTGTTCCTGGAACAACTTTCTTCTCTGTGGCAGGAGAAGGAAATGGAAGGTTCCTTGGGGGACTTTGACTGTGTCAGGTATCAGGCAGCATCATTCTAGCCTGGAGTGGAGTGCCGTGGGGTGAGGCCTCCCCCAGGAGCCGGACTTATTGTCTCTTCCAGTGTCTGTGCTCCTTGAGGGTAAGCAAAGAATCAGTGCTTCCCCTACCCTCAGCTCATTTTATTCTTCAGAGCCGAGCATTCATAGGTGCTCAGGAAATACTCGAGATTGAAATTTGTGAAAGTAGGCATTGTACCATCTCGTATTCATTCTTTATCTTCTGCTGAAGTTTGCAAAAGAGATAGCTACCTTGAAGAAACTGGCCTCTAACCCTTTCCCTCAGAATTTACGTGGCCTGCTCCCGGCGAACCCTCAAGTCCCCGGTCATCCCCCACCTCACTCTCAGGCCTCTGGACACTGGCGCCCTCCCACCCCCAGCCCTTCTTACCTCCCCCCTTGCAGAACTGACAGTCTAGATGGCTCGCTTCCTGGCAGTAAGGCAGGGCAGGAACTTCCCCGGCCAGGCCCCGTACAATGCACACCAAACACCATCCTCCCATCAGACAGAACCTCATCTGCAGCACCTGGAAAAACGTGGACAATGTACCTCCCTCACAGAGCTGCTGCTCTGTGATCTCATGAGGTTAGACGTGTGAAGTGCTTGGAATCCGTGAGGCCTGGTACCCGTGTGTGCACTGTTAACTATCCCGGACCATTCCTAGAAAAATAAACACACGCCCCTCCTCATCCTCCTCAAACTCCTCCCAGGCAGCCAGGCCGCCCCCAACCCCCCCCAGCAATCCTCGCCGAGCCCTCCCATCCAGGCTTTCACCCCAAAGCTGCTCTCGGGATCCGTGGCCTCCCACATCCCCTCTCCCTGATCCCAGAGCAGGTCAGAAAGGCAAGAGGAGTCTGGTAAGAACAGACACTTTATTGTACACCGTGGGAGGGGTAAAAGGGAGGAGGGGCTCCGGGAGTGACCATGCCTCGTCTCCTCCCCTGGGCCGAGTGGTCCTGCCCCAGGGCTCTGACCAGCATGGGGCACGTGGACTGGAATTGTTCTGAACTTGCGCCAGAACCTAAAGTGACACGGGCCGTGTGTGTTTGGGTCTGTACAAAGCAGTGCTTGGAATGAGAAGGGACGCTGGGCCCTCCTCCCCCATCCCTAGTCACTAGGCGCCAGTGAAGGGGCAGCAGATCCCCAGTTCCGGGGCCTGGTGGGCGCTCAGGGAGTCGGGTGTGTCCCAAGATGTGGCTGTGAAGAAGGGCAGAGGGAAGCCCTCTGCTCGTATCACTGCAGGCCTGCTCAGGCCTGGGGCCACGCAGTTTCTGACCCCAGCCTCATGCTCTATAGGCTGACTCGAGAGGGCTCCCCCTGGCACTAAGAAAGCAGCAGTCCCCGCAGACTTAGTCCTCGAGGGCAAAAGCTAACCCAGCTGGCATCAACCTGTGTGCCCACCCGTCTACCTCACCTGGGCCTCAGGCTTCACGCCACCTCAGCGCAGAGGGCTCCCTGAACAAGAAGCTGGTGACTGGGGCTGGGGGGGGGGGTGGGCAGAAGCAGGACCAGAGACTCTTTCAGGCACGCGCCCGCCCTGCCCGGCCCTGCCTTGGCGTCTGCTCTGCCCCCTGTGGGCGCTGCATGGACAGCACCAGTCCGTGGGGCGGGGACTCTGTGCAGGAACGTGGGGGCCTGGCCCTCTCTGGCCACCTCCTGCTCCTCCAGGGAACCCGCGGCCAGATCTTTCCTCATCAGATGCCCGACCTGTTCTTGACCCCACTTGCCCCACCCCCTCCCAGCGCCCCTGAGGAGTGAGCAGGGGTGTCTGTGTCAGAAACACAGGGGAGGGGCAGCTGCTCCCTCGGAACACTGCCGGGATGTCTCAAGGACACACGCAGGACAGAGGCGCTGTGGGATGATGCCCTCTTGGGGTCTCACCATCTTAAGGAACCCAGCACTTTCCCTGGAGAGGAAGAGCTTGTGACTCCAGTGGGCACAGCAAGAGGTTAGCTGGAGAATAAATGTGGGGACGTCTCTCACTCCCCTAAGCCCCCTCCTTCCCTGTTTCTGGCACGCCCTGTGATGTGAAGGCGCTGCGTCACCCGCGAGAGGCATGTGCCTGTCCCACAACAGGGGTTTCCCACGGCACCCTGCCTGAGGCCTCGCCTGGCAGAGCTGAGGGGGGGAGGAGGCGGCAGGAGGGCAGCGTGGGCTTCAAGAACGTGGTGAACACTGGGAATCACAAGTCAGCACCCTGTGCACACCCACACCCGCATACGTGAGCACACACACACGCACACGCACACGCACACGCGCACACACACCAAGCTCCGGGCCCTACATCTAATGGCAGAGACACAGCGGGACGGGGCCCAGCCTACAGCAGCCGGCCACGAGCACTACCCAGCCCACGAGGACCAGGCAGACGGCCCCAGCTCAGCCGCCCTGTCGCAGGCTGGTGCGATGGGGCCTGGTCCAGCCACACGCTACAAAATTAAAAATATATCAAATATACAATGAAAATAGATCTATACAGCACTGAGGATGAAAATAGTCCACCAGCCACAGTATAATATTGGGTTTGTCATTTAACAGCATTTACACCCACATGTACAGATTGAATATACAATAGAAATAGAATATATAGCAGAGTATATATAGTAGTGTCTCTCCTGGGGCCTTGCTTTTCCTGTTGCTATTTCTGCTTGGGATCAGGCACAGGGCCAGGGAGGAGGTGTTGTCAGGTGAGGGGGACTAAGGCGGGATGTTGTGCCCCAAAACTCATGTCTTTGTGGAGATGTGGGTCTCCCCCTCCCCTCACACGCGCAGGAAGGATGGGCGGGGCGGAGAGGGCTGGAGATGGGAGCACGTGTGGAAGAGGAATGGGGGAGGGAGGTGGCGCGTGGACCCCAAGGCTGGTGGGGGAAACCAAGGGACTAAGGGCTGGAGGAGGGAACCCTGGGCCTCGTGTGTCCCTCCCAGGGCTGAGAGTAGTGAGAGGCACAAGAGTGACCCAGGACCCTCTTTGAAGGGAGCCAGGCCACGCACCCACCACAGCTCTCACAGAGGGAGGCTTGCTGTCCCAGCCAGTCCCCCTTCCTTCCTCCCTCCCTCCCTCCCCCCCTCCTCCCTTTCTGCCTTCCATTCATCCATCCTTGCATCCTTTCATCATTCCATTCATCACTCTGCAGACTTTTGACCTCCAACCGGGTTCTAATCCTCTTAGCCTACACTCTGAGGGCAGCCCTCTTCCGGGGGAGGCACAGGTAAAGCACGGGTGGGGTGCTGCATGGCTGAGCCGCAGGACAGAGGCCTGGCCCTTGCCCTGGGCAGCTTCCAGTGTCTGTAACAACGCCTGTGGCCCCCCCCCCACCCCCGCCACGGGCCGGGCAGCTTGGGAAAAGTTTCCGAGGTGTCCACACATGACATGCACACCAGGTGGCTGTGCTTGTACAAGGAGAGTGGCGGTGGCCCAAAGGGGCCGTGAAGTTATCTCTTTCCCCGGGTGTGAGCCCCTGAATTCCAGGGACCCTGTTCCAGGGGAGAAGTTGCGGCTAGCAAGAAAGTCTGGCCCCGGGCGAGAGGGGAGGGCGTGTGCTTCAGAACTGTGCTCCAAACCACCCGAACTGTGCTGTGAACCCCATCGGGTGTGCTCTGGGAACCCCTCCTCTCTCCAGGACAGAGGCAGAGGCCACCACCCTGGGCTCCAGGGTAGGGGTGGGGGAGAGGCCAGGCTAAGCCCTAACAGAGGTGGGAAGGGTTCGGGACCAGTCATCGCCCTCCAGGCAGGATGCGGGAGCACACCCCACCCACCCCAGGCAGGGCCAAGAACATTGGAGGGTCCACCTTGAGCCCCCTCATCCCACCACCCCTGCTGCCAAGGCTTGTGCTCAAACCAGAGGTCACCAACTGCCTCATCAAACAGAACTTGGGGATTCTGCAGACTGCATCCCAAAGTCTGAGCCCTGAGTTCTGGTACATCTGTCCCACCCTCAACCTTAAATTGGGCACCTCTGGGAAGGGACACCCCACCCAACCCATCCCTGCGCCTCTCACCTCCACCACTACCTGGCAGCACAGACCTAAGGGATCCTGAGACCTAAGAACTGCAGGTGCCAGGTGCCAGGGAGAGAGGGAGGGTAGAGTGACGCCTAGAGGGGCCACTTGGAGTCTCCCTTGTTCTGGGAATCAGGACTTCTAGGTGGTCCCAGGTACTCAGCTGTAGTCTGGTAAGAGGACCTCAGAAGGTTAGCTGCGTTGGGGGCCTAGGTTGGGGGACAGAGCTTCTCCAAGTCCCCGCTCAGATCTAGGGAGCAGAAATCGACTGGGATTGGGGTGAGGGATGAGGCAGGGCTGACCCCCTCCCCTTGGGTGTGGAGGGCCTGGCCTGGAAGGAGAGGCCAGGCCAGGACACGCGGGCTGGTTGGGTGTGGGGAGCGAGGCAGGCAGGGCAGGGCCGTGGTCACAGCTCCGACTCAGGGGTGCTGGCCAGGAGGTAGCCGCTCCCATAGCGTCCGTTGGGGTTGCCGCTGGTCTCCAGGGGTGACGTGCTGCCTGGTCCCAGGTAGGAGCGGTGGGTAGGCATGGGAGAGGGCGCCTCGCTGGGCACCTTGCTGAGGATGAAGCGGGTCTCGTCATTCTCCTCCAGGTTGGAGATGTCCTTCATCATGCGGCCCTTCTTGTAGGACACGGAGAGGGTGTTGGAGCCGTCAGAGAGCAGGTGGAAGTGCCGCAGGACGAACACCACAGGGATGGGCAGGACGGCCACGGCGATGAGCGTGATCAGGAGAGCCATGGCCCAGGTAGGGAAATACAGGTAGCGCTCGGCAGCCTACGGACGGACATAGAGGAGGGCTGCTGCCAGCCCTGCAGCAGCCTCACCTGCTCAGACTCCAGGACCGCCTCCTCCGGCCCTCTCCCATCCCACCCATCCTGGCCAGGCACTGGCAGAGATGCGGTCATCAGGGGCTGCTCCTTGGATTAGCGGGTCACCCTGGCTAAGGGCCTGGGCCTCCCTGGGCCTCAGTTTCTGCACCTATAAAAAGTTGGGGTGGTTCCACTCCACAGACTCCACGTGGAGAGAAAACCTGGGTGAGAAATACTGGACAAGTACGTTCACCTTTCTGATCCTCAGTGTCCCCATTTGTGTGATAGCGATAACACCACCTCTCTCTTTGGGTTGTTGCAAAGGTTACAGATCAGGTGTGCAAAGCCCCTGGCAGGGTCTGGCACCGAGAAGTTGCCCTGTAAGGGCTTATCTCTATCAGCTGTTGCATTCAAGGCCTGGGACGATGCCCACGTCCCTGGGGTCTCGGGCCCCCACGTCTCACCTCCTCCTTGATCCAGGCACTGTAGCCTGGGGGTGTGACCCCCAGCTGGATAATGCTGGCCGTGGTGAGCACCGCCATGCACAGTGGAGACACGAACTTCCACATGTAGTAATAGAAGCGGTAGGGCCGGAAGCCCAGCATCTCCGTCAGCTCCTGCATGAACCTGCCAGGCGCAGCAGACGGTCCACAAGTTGGCACCCCCACTGCACCTGCACAATGCCCCCAGCCTCCTCCTCCAGGAAGCCTTCACAGACCAGTCCCTCCCTCTCAGGCTCTTATATTCTTCACATTCAATACATTATTCTGTGGCCCCGGTGGCCTCTGAAAAGGCTCTGCTGTCCTCACCTAACTTCCCCTGACTATGTCACGTCACACCTCACCCAGGGGTATGATAGACCCCACAGGACACACCCTGGAAAGGTGGACAGGCTCCAGAGGGCTTTGCTGGGCACCCAGCCCCACTCACGCTGGCCTGGCTGTAGACTCCCCCTGCTGGCAGAGAGGTGGAAGCGCACATTCCTAGTGTCCAAAGGCAGAAGGCTGCCCTGACAGGGATTTCTAACCACTGGGCACGTGGGTGGGATTCCGGGAGGCTGGCAGACTGTGTATGTGAATGGTATTAAAAAAATCATCTTTACCTCAGTAACACCGAACTGAAATCTTGCATTTCACTCTATTATAAGTGCAAGCCATGAGAGTAGTATTAACAGTATCCATGACACTGGAAGCAATTGATTCAATCACAGATATTTTCCTATCAGATTACAATTGAGATACCTACGAACGTCATTTATGCTCACCACTACTTTGAAATTACCATTGTTATTAGACCCACAGCTAGATCTTGTAACAATGCAGTCAAAACAAAGTACACATATTACTATATCATAAATTTTAAACATTATTTTGCTAATTTTCAATATAACTGGTTTCCTATATAATCTTATATATTTTACCTTATGCATTAAAAAGTAATAGTCTGAGAAGGGGTATGGGGCTTCACCAGAGTGCAGAAGAGTGAGAGCCTTTTCAGCAGCATGTTCCAACCCTGGCTCACAGGGCTGCTCCCCGTCTTATCACCCCATCCCCTCCTGCACTCTCCTAGGAATTACATGGCTATAGCAGGCAGGGCCCATGAGAGAGCCTGATTCTAAGACCAGGTCCAGACATCAGGGAGGATTGTGCTGAGTGGGCTAGAGGAGCCCCTGGCCTCGCTGTGTGAGTGAAAGGACTTCCTGGGGACACAGATTTGTCCTGAAATGAGGAATGCTTGGGCTGACAGTGTGCATAGGTTTGCCTGAGGCTCGGGCCAGGAGACCCGATCCTTTCATATGACTGAATTCTCTTACCCCACCCAACACCAGACTTGGGGCCCAAACCACACCTTGTCTCACACCCCTTTGTAGCCCACCCTTGGCAGGTAGGCAGGGGCCTCTTGTGCACCTGCCAAGTGCTTAATGAGCTTGACAGAATTCTGAAGAGTTGGTACCGAGGAAAGAGCCTATGTTAATTTAAGCCCATTTAGGATGATGCCAGGACCTGAACCCAGGAGACCTGTGTCCTCAACCTGGCTCTGTCTCTTACCAGCCCAGTGGCCTTGGACAGTCATGTTCTCTTTCTGAGACTCAGTCTCCCTAAGTGATCTGTAAGGGCATTTACTGGCTGACATTCTGCCTCTGTGATCTCCTGCCCCACTCACGAGCAGACCTGGGAACACGACACTCTCCAGGGAGTCGTGATGGGACAGACCCCTCCTCCTGTCCCCGCCTCTCCCCCACATCCCCCTTACTTCTTGGTTCCATAGATCCAGGCCACAGCGACGTTCTCAAGGATGACGATGAGAGTGAGCGGCAGGGTGGCTGAGTAGTCATCAAACATGGTGACAAAGTAGTTTCCGGAGCGCTGGACGAACAACAGCCCCACGAAGAATGCAAAGACACAGCAGCCCACTACAGAGAGCCGGGAGGCCGGTGTGGGGGCAAAGGTGCAGGCTGGGTGGGGCCCGGCGGGGTCTTGGGGGCGCCCAGCTCCCTCCCATCCCACCCTCCCCCCAGCAGCTCACCCTCCAGTAGGCCCAGCCCTACATGGACGTGGGGAGGGGGTCCGGATGCTGAGGTTCTGGGCTCCCACTCTACTGGGCAGGGAGCACCCCGGGGCTGGGAGTGACAGGGATGGAACAGGGTGCAGGGCCAGCACGGAGGGAGGCCACCCCTGCCAAGACACCTCAGCAGGCCCTTGGGAAGAGGGGCAAATGAACCGAGGAAGAGGCCTCTCTGCCAGCCCAGGTTTGGCACAGATTCCCAAACAGCCTTCTCCCTCCGGCTCCTAGGTGCTCTTCTCTGGGTGGCGTAGCCAGGCTCCAGCTGCGTCCCGGGTTGGGTGTGGGGGCGTGGAGCTTTCTAAGTGTGGAGTCATGAATAACCCAGTGGGAACCCAGTCTTTCCAAAGTCAGAGCCACAACCTGATTGCCGTCCCCCTGGGCAGCCCACAAGGCCAGTGGGAGCTGCCAGGAGGAGTTACCTGTGAACACCTCCTTGGGCACCTTGAAGGTGTCGATGATGGGCGTGGTGATGCCCGCCATGGTCCCGATCATACTGCCCAGGCCCAGGTTGATGAGCATCAGGAAGAACATGACGGACCAGAACGGGGAGGCAGGGAAGTGCGTCATGGCCTCGGTGAAGGCAATGAAGGCCAGGCCTGTGCCCTGCACGGACTGAAGCGCGGAGCAGAGGGCGGGGCTCAGTGAGAGTCCACGCCCACCTGGGAGCCCCCTGCTTCCTTACCTCTGCCCTCAGAGCTTTAGGAATAGCTGTTCCCTCTTTCACAGGAATCCCTGCCCCCCCCAGATCCTCTTGGTTTTGGCCAGTGGGTCTCAGACTTGAGTGGGCATCAGAATACCCCCGAGGGAGTAAAACACTAATTCAGGACTTCACCTGTGGGGCCTGGAATCCACGAGTTGTCCAAGGACCCCAGGTGACTCAGATGAAGATGCTCACTTTTAGAAGCACACCCAGCTCAAGACTCTCCTCCGCTAAGCAGTGCGGCCGCCCCCAGCTCTGAACTCCACACCTTACGGTCGTGGTCTTAGCCTCGGCTGCCCAACAGACTCACAGTGGAGCCTTTAAAAAACACCGATGCCCGGGTCTCTCCCCAGAGACAAACGGTTTGCATGGCCTGGGGGTAAAGCTGGGTATCAGGGTTCTATAAGCCCCCAGGGGTCTCTGATGGGCAGCCACGGTAGAGAACCACTGCTTTAACCCTCAGGCCCTTGCTCACTGGAACCAACCACATACTGTCCGCTGACATCACTTCTGTCCTGTCCTGTAGGGTCCGGGGTCTGTGAAGGAACACCTCCCCCAACTGTGAGAGTGTAGTTCTCGTCATTTGGATGTTATCAAGATTGTATTATATAGAAAAAACTGCTATCGGGACGTCCCTGGTGGTCCAGCAGTTAAGACTTCATGCTCCCAGGGCAGGGGGCCCGGGTTCGATCCTTGGTTAGGGAACTAGATCCCGCATGCATGTTGCAACTAAAGATCCCGTGTGCTGCAACTAAGACCTGGCACAGCCAAATAAATTAAAAAAAAAAAAAAACCTGTTACCATCCTACTTTTATTCAGAGGACCAAGCCTGCGAGAATGGGGCAGCGTCTCAAGGAAGGGGGCAGTCCTTTATGCTGCCAGTTACCTGGGGAAGAAACCAGGGCAGGGGTGCCCAGACAGGGCCCTTTCACTCTTGACCACGTGGGAAGAGCTCACAGGGGACACAGCCCCTCAGCATGAGGCTGGTGCCAGCAGAAGGCAGCTGACTTCCCAACAAGCGCAGGGCAAGCGTCACCTTCCCTGGCTCCACGGAGAAGGACAGGGTGACTGACTGAGGCTGCCTGACAGGAGCTGGCTCAGCCCCATGGGAACCCTGGCACCAGCTGGATCACAGGACCCCCTGGCTGTGTCTCTCTCCTGTTGCCCCTTCTAACAGAATAGTCACTTCGAACGTTTCTGTGAGGAATGCTATCGTCGCTTGTCTACTCTTTCTAATGATGAATTGATTTTTTCATTTAAAAAAGAAAAAAGAAGAAAAGGTTCTAGCTGTGCAGATGGGGATGGAAGCAAGGCATCCACACTTGGGCCTGCACGTGAAAGAGGCGAAGCATCGCCCTGCCCCCCCAGGGGCGAAGCATCTCCAGCTGCGCGAGGGGCAGAGGCATCCAGATTTGGACCCTGGCTCCCCTACGTCTCAGCTGTGAGACCTCAAGCAGGCTCCCAACTTACAGGCTGCTCACCTGTAAAAAAGGAGACGATATTAACACTCAGCTCGCAGCGCTGTCGTGAGGGCCCGGGGGGAGAGACAGCAAAGGGCAGACGCTAATCTAAACGCTGATTTTCTGCGTGCTGGGCCCAAGGCCCTGTTCCAAATGCATTACACGTGGCAGGGACAGGTACGCAGGAAACCCATTCAAGAAACGTGAAAGCCATCCCCATTCCCTGTGATTTCTGGGACTTGTGTGTCTGCCTCGTCTTCTCAGAGAGACTCAGCCTACCTCAGGGCCGGGGTTTTGGCCGATATCTTCCCTCTGTCCCTCTCTGGGCATATCGTAGGTCCTCGCTTATCAAGTAAAAGGATGAGTCCTTGGAGGCTTTCTGCACCCAAGCTCCAGCCACCCATCGCCTGTCTCTGGGTCCTGTACTCCCACATCTGCCTTTCTGCCTGTCCTGGAAGGACAGCCTGCCCCATACCTTGTCCAGTTCATCCTCCAGAAGGCAGGGATCGAGGCCCAGGGCTGAGAAATGGTCCTCCTTCACCGTCTTGATGACCTTGTACATCTCTGCATAGTCCTTGGTGGTCAGGTGGGAGAAGTTGACATGGGGAGGGATGAGGGCTCGGCTCAGGACGTCGGAGTTAAGATACCCTAGGATCTTCTCAGCATTCCTGTAACACAAAGGGAAGGGTAAAGTCTAAAGGTTTTAAAAAAAAAAAAGAGTCCGAAAAGAAGTTAAAAAAAGTGCAGGTGAAAAGGCAAGACTGGGTACCATCCTGGGGGGACCTCCTAGATACCCAGGCAGGATGCCACTGGCCATCGGCAGAGACATCTCTAAAGCTGTCCTTGTGGTCCAGGGCTGGGGACAGAGAGCTCCTCTGATCTCCATCCCCCAGCCCAGGTGGAGGGGGCCTCTCCCAGGGGAAGTTGGACAGGGAGAAGAAAGGACAGGAAGAGAGGTGCCACCTACTCGACCACACACTTCTCGTTCATGATGTTGGCCTTGAAGCCCAGCACAGCGAACACCACGAGCGTGGCCAGCACCGAGGTAAAGAAGTTGATGAAGGACACCAGGGCGGCGTCAAAGTGGCAGTTGTTGTCCTGCTTGTTGTAGCTGGAGAAGGCAATGACACCCCCGAAGCCCAGCCCCAGGGCGAAGAAGACCTGTGTGGCTGCCTCCCGCCACACCTGGGGGTCCAGCATCTTGTCCAGCTACGGTTGGGGAGGGGGGACCATGGCAGGGGGAAGAAAAGAGACACGTAAATAATGGCTTTAGGGAATTCCATGGTGGTCCAGTGGTTAGGACTCCGTGCTTTCACTGCCGTGGCCCAGGTTTGAACCCTGGTTGGGGAACTAAGATCCTGCAAGCCACATGGTGCAACCAAGAAAAAAAAAAAAAGATAATGGCTTTATTCATGTGCAATGAAATTCCCACCACACCCCCTTTCCTCAGCCTCACAAAGTCCAGAGGCAGCACAGTAAAGAGTTGCGGCTGTGTGACCTCGGCAATGCCCCTAATCCCCCGAACCTCAGGTCTACGGGTAAAACACAGATAGCAAGAGTATCAGGAATCTAAAAAATACAACAAAGTAGTGAATATAACAAAAAAGAAACAGACTCACCGATATAGAGAACAAGGTAGAGGTTACCAGTGGGGAGAGGGAAGGGAGAGGGGCAACATGGGGTAGGGGATTAAGAGGTACAAACTATGATGTATAAAAGAAGCTACAAGGATATATTGTACATCACAGGGAATAGAGCCGATATTTTATAATAACTATAAATGGAGCATAACCTTTGAAAATTGTGAATCATCATACTGTACCTCTGTAAGTATATAATATTGTACATCAACTATACTTCAATTAAAAAGAAAAGAGTATCCACTTTAGATGATTGTTCTGAGGCCGGGTAAGATAAAATAAATGCTACATGCTTACGTAGTAAGTTCTCCCTTAATTTTAACTGCTATCATTACTTACCATGGAGCTATCATAGCAAGGAACATCTTCAAGGCCATCAGGAATGATGTGTAGGGTGAACTCTAGGGAGTGCCATTCACTTAGACTATAGTGTGAATGGTGCCTCCTGGAGTCATGCAGTACACAGCCTGCACAACAGTACAAGACAACTAAGAACACCAATGTCTCCCTGATACCTCCTCCACCTCAAACTGCGAAAAAAGATACCAACCTCTCCTTCCTGCCCACCAAACTCCCTTTTCCAAAAAAGGAAACAAACAAACAAAGTTCATTCATGTACTTTTTCTAGATACATGCCCTAGATCACAGAAGAATCACCCCAAACCCACCTAACCTGAAGCATAGAACCCAACACTTCCTGGAAAGGGAAGCCCCTGCCTGACCCTCCATCTGCCCTCAGACCCAACAGGAGCCAGGACCTCCACAGCATCTAGATGGCACGGGGCAATTTCCAAACAGTTTATATGTCTGTTTTCCTTTTACTGTTTGTTCTTCAGGGCAGGGACTAGGGCTTGGGCCCAGCATAGGGTTTTAGAGTTGGACAGACTGAGGTGTAAGTCTGACTCCCTCTTTAAATAGCTGAGAACGCTTAGGCAAGTGATAGTGCTTGTTTTATGAGCCTCTGTTTTCTCATCTCAAAAATGGGAATAATAACAGAGTCTCCCACCCAAAGTGATTGTGAGGATCAAATGTACAGTCTCAAGTAGTGCCTGGTGCATAGGAGCATTTAATCCTGACAAAATGCCTCTGAACTGGTCAGGACAGAGGTGATTTTTTGTTTTTTTGTTTTTTCCAGAAGGGAAGAAATTTTTTTGTTTTCTTTGCCGCTTGTGGGACCTTAGTTCCCTGACCAGGGACTGAAACTGGACCCTGGCAGTGAAAGCACGGAGAACTAACCACTCAACCACCAGGGAATTACCAGAAATTGTTATTCACATTTGGAAAGTGTGAACTGAGACCCAAAGGTGAAATAACTCACTCAAAGAACTGGAGCCAGCCAGCTGGGGCAGAGGAGTTACTAAAATACAGCTAATCGGATACGGGGCCATGGCGCCCTCCTACCATCATTTCCTGACTCAGCTAGCCGGCAACTGCACTCCTCAGGCCCCTTTCCCTTTGCACCTTTGCTGCTGGGGTGGGCCCAGCTGACTTCACTCCACACAGATGAAGGAGGCAAGGAGCGAACTAGAGAATCTTCTCCCTCTGTGGGCACAAGCCCCACATGGTCCTGGCCCGGCTGCCCCTTGTTGCACGCCTATGGGTGAGTTGTTCCTTGTGTGTACAGTAAAGTGATGGGCTTAGGGCTCACCCAGCTCTAATACTGCAGCCCTGACATCTAGGGCGGAGGCCCACCATCTCAGCAGCTTCCCAGGCACATCTGAGCACCAGGAGTCACTCTCCAGCGGAGGAAGCGTTGGCAAGCTTGGAGGCTGGCAGAGTGATGGGCTAGGGGAGGAGGAGGAGGGAGATGGCAGTAGAGCCCTTGGGCTTGGGATCCTGCACACAAATGGAGGCCCAGGAGGACTGCCTGGCCGCTAGTATGTGCATTCCAGGGGAGATTACTGTCCCCCACCCTGCACAGAAGAGGTAAAGCCATCTTTGGTCCACCAAGAAAGCCCAGAGTCCAGACCTTAAGGAGCCAAGAGCCCCCTGGCATCCATGAGGAGGGGACACCCTCCCACCCACTCCCCCTTGCTGTACACTCAACAGCTGTAACGTGCTGTGGGCTCCCTGTGGGTATGACGTGCAGCCACTTGTGTATCAAACCCTGAGCACCTACTGTGGGCCAGGCCTGGTATTAAGTGGTGGCGAACCACGGGCAGCAATAGCAGGCAAGGTCCCAGCTCTCGTGGAGCTGACATTCTAGTTGGAGAGATGGACATTGGTCAAATGACCCCATCAATAGATGTTACGTTGCAAAAGTGACAAGGGCTGGGAAAGCCAGATACCTAATGCTGGGAGAGCCTGTGAGAGGGGGATCTGAATGAGTCAGGCAGTCAGCGAAGGCTTGCAGAGGAAGGGATCTTTGAGCTGCCATCGCTAAAGGGAAGAGCATTCAGGCAGAAGGAACAGTGTGTGCAGAAGCCCCAAGGCGGGGCAGAGGAGGACACACTCCTCACACGGGGAGCAATGTGTGAAGGGAAGTGAAGGAGGCCAGGCCGGCTGGCACGGCGAGGACAAGGCAGGAGTGGATCAGGGAGGCTGGGAGAATCAGAGGGGTAAGAGAAAAGGTCCATAAGGATCCCTGTCTTGATCCTAAAAAAGCACTTAACCAGGGAAAGCACTAAGGGGAGTGAAGGAAGTGATCAGATGGGCATTTCTAAAAGAAACCAGTGGATGCAGCAGACCTGCAAGGAAGGGGTGCTTGGGTGCAGCAGACCTGCCTCCTGGGGTACAGGTGGGAGGTAATGGTGGCATTGCCTCGGGTCAGGATGGTGAAGATGGAGAGGCTATAGCAGGAAAAACCAAGTCTACCTTAGTGACAGACCGGAGATGGGGGTGCACAGTAGGGGGAGAAGCCAGGGTGACGGCCACAGCTCTGGCCTGCAGACCTGAGTGGGTGAAGGTGGAAACAGTGGAAGAGAGGCAGGGTTAGAACAGGAACGATCAAAGCATCCCTTCTAGAAATGCTGAGTTTAAGGTGTCCTTAAGATATCTACAAGGAGGTGTCAAGCCAGCAGTTAGGCAAGTGAGTTTGGAGTTTTGAGGAGAGCGCTGGGCTGGAGGTATGATGTGTGAGTAGGCAGGTGTACCAGCAGTGATCGCAGCTGAGGCTGTGGGTAGAGTGAGAAGAGGCAAGAGCCTAGGGCCAAGTCAAGATCTGCACGTTTAAAGCAGGGAAGAGGCTCTTACAGGGGGGGAGAGGAGCCGCAGCAGTAGAGGCAGGAGGAAAAGCAAGAGAGGGCTGGATCATGGAGAAAGAAAGCCCGCCAGGGAGGAGTGGGGACCCAGGCTATGCAGTGAAAGATGCTACAGCCACGAGGTCATGGGTGGGCTTAGCTGGAGCTGTACAGGGAGCAAAGGGGCCAGAAGACAAGTAGGAATGAGGAGAGTTGAGAAGCAGAGGGGAAGAAATGGTGAAGACTGTGGAGAGGCCAGGCTTGGAATGAAAGACAGGGCAGTGTGCAGAGAAGGCTATGCAATCGATGGAGGGTTGCTTGTTGATTTGTTGTCTCGTTGCTCTTTTTAATGCAGTGACTTGACAATACATAAAGCTGCTGGAGAGCAGGGGCCCTACAGGAGGGAAGAGGTGCTGTCCTCCGTAGGAGACCCTTGAGCTGCTCATCTGGGAGACGAGGGGAAGAAGACAGGATGGGGCAGCTGCAGGCAGGGTTGTATTGGGTTGGCCAAAAGGTTCGTTCAAGTTTTTTCCGTAAGATGTCATGCAAACACCCAAACGAACTCTTTGGCCAACCCAATATATTCTGTTTCTGTCTCCATCATCTAAGGGAGTTTCAGTCTGGGTGGCTTCTGTCCTTCCCACAAAGCAGGAGGCAAAATCATCTGTTGGCGGTAAGGAGCGCTGGGAGGAGAGGTCAGAAGTTTCAGGCAGTGGAAGTGGTTTGAAACACTCACCATGGAACACGGGGAGAAAAATGTGGCCAGAGAAATGGCACAGGGTCACCCCACACTGTTGAGGGCCTGCTGCACTTGCAGTGTCACCTTCTTTACAAAAGTAATACAGACCTGCATCTCTTCATCTAAAAGCCTTGGGGCCAGACTGGTTTTGGGAATCAGGCTTTGTTTCTAATTTCACTTCAGAAAGGTAATAGGGTGCACATGCCACACAATTACATAACACCCCAGTGGGGTCTGGGGCAGCACCCTGTAATCAGACCAGTAGTATTTCTGCAGCAGAATATGAATATTCGCACCAAATGAGTCAATAAAGACGATGAATAGCCTCACATCTGTTCAGGTCATTTTGCCGCCAAATGAGTTGTAGGAGAAAGAAAAAAAAAATTTTTTTTTTTTTTTTAATTTTAAGGCTATTTGGATTTTGGCATTGTGAGTAAAGAAATAGGGGCCTATACATGCTCCTGATAGAAATTTGGATATTATTAAAAAAGGAGAGCAAAATAATCATAGTCCCACTGGGAACGAACATCTGCACCTCCCTTCTCCCAGAAGTTTCCAGAAATGGGTGGATTACTTATGCCTAGAAGGCATGCTGTCATTCCCTGAAGTTCACAGATGTCAGTCACGACAGTCCTAGCAATCTGCTGGAACCTCAGGCTAGAAACCTGGACCTAGTGGGAAGGCTCTCGGTAGTTGCAGAGTTCCAACTAGCAAGAAGCACAAGATTTTGTAAGAGAGGGCAGATTTGAGATGGACACAGTGCTGGCCATGCCATTTGCATGTTGAAACATCTTCGATGGTTCCCCACTGTCTACCAGAAAATCTTTTTCCATTCTATGTTCTGAACATCCTAACTACTCTGCAAAGCACCATGGTCTTGTACTTCTGGCCTTTGCCCAGGCTGCTCCCTCTGCCTGGAATTCCCTTCCACCTACTCAGTTTCTGGTGAACTCCTATTTACTTCTCAAAACCCAGCACAAATATCACCTGCTCTTTGAAGCTTTTCCTGACTGCTTCTGGCAGAGCTAGTCGTGGTCCCTGGGCTCTCACAGCTCTTGTCAATACCTGCATTACAGGTTTATGCGTCTGTCTTCCTTTCCACACTTGGTGCTAGATAGGGGTGGAGTTCATCTCCTGCTCATCTTTGTGTGAGCAGTGACTGGCACACAGGCGAGAAGGAAAGAGTGGGGGGCAAGAAAGAGACAGTCAAAGGTTGACCTGTGTCCTCAAGGTGAGCTGAGTAGAAAGGACCAGACCAGGGGCTATGAAGTTGTACCAGCCTTTTTGTGCTAAGATGCAATCTTCTAGGACAGGAAGATCCAGAGGACTTTAAACTTCTACTTTCTAAAACTAGGCTATTTTAATTCTGGCTTCCTTTCCTTCTCTTTTTTCTCTCTCTTTTTATAAGTATTTCCTTTCTTATCTATGTCAGTCATTGCTAAAGTTGTTACAAAAAGGTCTGGGCCATTTGTGAGACTCAAACATGTCATCAAGATTTTTATCACTCCCTAAGTGTAAAACTAAGATGTGGACAAATTCCTAGGCCCAGGCACCATCAGGGCCAAATTTCATAAAGGAAGGCAGCTACCTCAAGGAGGACACCATAATCCCAAACTGCGCCATCAGAGCTGGCCCTATAGCGTGCGGGATTTCTCAGAGGATAGGGTAGGATCGTCTTATGCACAAAGATTTTGGATGGAAACAAAAGTTGTTTTGGAAGATTGTATCTATTTGCTGTTCTTTTTCCATTTTTAAAAATTGTGGAATATTGATTACAAAATGTATAAAAGTAGAAAGATAATGTAATGAGCCACCATGGACCTGTCACCTAGCTTCAACAATTATCAACATATGACTAATCTTGCTTCCTCTATATCCTCACCCTTCCCCCTGCCCACCTCTAGATTATTTTGAAGTAAGTTGATGGATCCAAATCTGACATTAATAAGGCCCCAGGAAAGCAACTGAAAGGGCCAAAGCTTGACCTTTGTGTGAGTGGTCCCTAGGCATCCCCCCTGCCAGCCCACAGCGTGGAGGGGCACTCTTGCCGGTGGAAATGACCGGAAGCCCAATGCTCACCTGGAGGTAAACAGAGTCAGGCACCTGCAGGATTGAATGCCTGTGTTCCTTGAATTTAAAGGGTCTCTTTCAGGATTTCAGGGAGAATGGTGCCTGATTTCAACAAGGTCCCGATCATAGTGTCAACAGAGGATGAACCCACGGCCAGACCTCAGGAAGCCCAGTGTCCTTTCTGGACGTCAGGAAGTGACTGCAAGAGGAGAGGCAGGAAACCGGCTTTCCTCACGGAAGACAAGGCTCAAACCTGCCTCGGGGTGCCCACCCTGAAAGAGAGCAATGGCTTCCTGCCATTTCCTTGGCACACGGCTGAGTCACTTCCTTACGCAGGGAGCAAGGTGTTCCACACCATTGACTCAGCGGCATGAAGATGCTTTTTGAACCAACAAGCAGCTGCCGAGCCCTAGCCCGGGCTGACGCGTGACAGGAGCGCACGCCGCCCTTGCTTCTCAGCACAGGCGAGCCTGCAGACACCAGATGGCACTGGGGCACCTGGTTCCTGCTGCCCAAGAACCGTGTCACCTTCACGACGGACGAGAAGAATCATAGCTAACGCTTACCATGCGCTCTCTGCATCCCGGAACCGTCCCACGTGCTCTCCTGATGACGCTGTGAGGGAGCTGCCGTGGTTCACCCCGTCTTGCAGCTGAGGGAACTAAGGCCCCTAAAGGCCAAGGAACTTGCGCTCCCACGACGGAGTGATGAGCTGGGATCTGAGCCAGACTGTCCGGCTCCAGAGCCCACCCCGCCACCCTGCTCGGAAGCCTTACTCTAACTGTAGGGGTCACGAAGGTCCTCCACTCACCGCTCCACCTGCGCCTTTGCAGGGACCCCACGTCTCTTCTCTAAGGGTTAAGGCACACTCTTGACTCTGCGGCCTGTCCTCGCCAGGCAGAGCCGCTCACTTGTTTAGGCGCTAGAGGCCACAGAGCGGATGCCCGCAGCTCCCGCATGGCTCAGGTTGTGCCAAGGCCCCAGCCCGGAAAAAACTAGTGCGGCTTCCATCTCGACTGATTACAGCGTTATGTGGTTTAAAACTCAAAAGGCATCAAAGGGTCTTCTTTTTCTCGCCCCTGTATCCCAAACAGTCAGTTCCTCTTCCCCAGATGTAACCACGGTACCAGTCTCTTGCCTGCCCGTCCAGTGATATTTTATATGTATACAAGCAATATAGATACACACACACACACACACACACACGTCACACACACACATATAAATGTGTGTGTTTGTGTGTACCCCTCCCCGTTTTTTCTACTGGAGATGTTGCCCCCAGCCTCAGCACTTCCTCACCCTGCTGAGTCGGGAATCCACAGCGTTCCAGGGGTCCTGGTAAGCTGCCCCCCTGCCCCTGCCCACTCACCGCCTCGTCCCCACAGTCTGCCTAAGGGACCACCAGGCCAGGTCCTCAGTCCCAGGGCCCAGTTTAGCTCTGCTGCTGCAAGATGCCCACGACTCTTGGGTCACCCTTCATCTGGACTTCATCCCCAGATGGCCAGGTCTGTCCCCTGTTCTGCCTCAAGCCTCCATGCCGCCCCTCCAGCTGCCTGCACCCCACCCCTGGGCTCTGTCATCACGCACTCCTCCATGGCTACAGCCCATCTCCGGACGTTCTGTGCACCTTCTGGCTGTGACTCAGCGGCTCTCCAGCCTGGCTGCACGTCAGCATCACCTGGGGAGCCCTGCCGACCTACTACCATCTGGACATCACACCCAGCCATCCTGACTAATGAGTCTGCTTGCTGGATTCTCATTAGTCAGGGGTGGGCCTGAGCACTGGTAGTTGTTCCTGGTCGTTACAGCCCCCAGGGGAGCCTGATGTGCAGGGAAGGGCTGAGCAAATGGCCCTGAGGCAGAGGCAGCCCCTGCAGCCTCTCATCAGATAAAGGCTGTCTTCTCGCACCCTTGGGACCACTGGGCCTGAGTGGTCAGGGTGCTGCCTGCTCTCCAGGCCTCTCCCCTGCATTGCACTGCGCACCGTCTCTCTTCCCAACACTACTGCTGCCCTCATCTGAGTGATTTTAACATCTCCATCACTATCCCCTCCAACAATCTGCCTCTAGGTCCCTTTCCTCCTCCCTTCTGAGACAGGAGGGAAGGGAGCAGGGCACAACCTTTAAAAGAATGACAGAGCTGTTGAGGACACAACGAAAACTGGTTAGAACCAATTAGACCCAAGATGGCAGAAGATTCGACTTCCAGCGGACTTTGAGCCTCATTATACGGTCATTGTAATAGATTAGCTACATCACACACCCACAGGCACCAGGACAGTTCCCAGGCCAAGAATAAAAAGCCAAAAAATGGGTGATGGCCCAGTTCCTGGAAATCCCTGCCCCTTTCCCAAAATAGTTGGAATAATCCTCCCACATGTTAGCTTATGAAATTTCCCAGCCCATAAAAACTAACCACCCCCACACCTCAGGGGCACTCTTGCCTCCTGAGACAGACCGCATTCTGCCTATGGAATTGTATCTCAGTAAATCTGCCTTCACTTTACTATGGCTCGCTCTTAATTTCCTGCATGAAGCCAAGGACCTTCACTTGGCAGCCCGTCCCAGGGACTCACCCAAGACCTGGGACATGACTATCCTCTCATGCCCCATTTTCCTGCAACATTTCCAGTACTCTGGTTCTTCCCCCCACTTCTATGGTCAAGCCATGGCCTTTGTCATGACTAGTAGCTGTGCTCCAATTAAACCTCAGTTTTAAGGATCCCCTACTCCAAAGCACCCTGTCTTTCCAGCTCAACTCTAGTATCTAAGCTCTAAAAATTCTTCAGCCTTGCTGGGACCTCCAATCCTTTGGCCTACCTCCATCCCACTGCCCCTCGCCCTGTTTCTGTCCTAACTTCCCTCTGTCACTGTCTTAGTCAATGTCCGTCCTTCTCATCACTCCTTGCTTACACTCTCATCTCCTCTGCATGTCTCCATTGTCATCGCTGGATAAGCTCCTGAACCTGGTGATGTCCAGCCCTCCATCTATTCTGGGCCTGTCCCCAGGCAGCATAGCTGGACACAATGCACACCTTGGGCCCAGGACACGTGGGACCTTGGACTAATTATTTAACCTCTCTGTGCTTCAGCTTCCCCAAGTGGAAAACAGTGATAATAATAATACTTCTAGAATTGTTATGAGTTTAAATGAGTTCATATATGTAAGATGCCTCACATAGTAAGCTCCGTCTGCTGGAAAACACATGACTGTTCTAAGTGCCTCACTGATTGTGGGAAGAGCCTGCCTTCAGAGACGGTAAAATGTGAAGAACTATCCATGGTGTAACTGGAACCCCACTGGCTGCCTTCACTGCTCCTCAAACCCCTAACCTCCAGCTCCCCCCACCCCCACCCCCATGTGCGCACATCCCCATCCCATGCACAGTTACATCACACTCACCCCTCCTTAGGCCTCCAACACCTCCCCCACCATCTCTACTCTCAGCCGATGCCCTTGCTGCCTACTTCACAGTGAAAAATGACCCCATGAGAAGAGAGCTCCCACAGTGAGAAGCTCCTCACCACCGCTTCTCAGCTGCCAGCATCTGTGCCACAGGCTGGTCCGTCCCGCCTGCTCCTTCAGGGACAGTGTGTGCTCTGAGCTAAGACCAACTCCTCCACCTGGGCACTGGGTCCCACCTCTCCTGCTTATTCAAGGACTTTGGTTCCCTCCTCTCCCATAGCAGCAATTTCCCTCTCTTTTTTGGATTTTTTAAAAAGTGTACAGTTCAATGGTTTTTAGTATATCACAGAGCTGCACAACCATTCCCATAATCAATTTTAGAACATCTTCATCACCCCGAAGAGAAAGCCCACACCGTTAACAGTCACTCCTCATTTCTCCCCCAACCTTCCCACAAGCCCAGCCCTAAGTGACCACTAACATTGGTTTTCGGTCTCTACAGAGTCACCTATTCTGGACATTTTATATAAACAGAATCATACAATATGTGGGGTTATTTTTTTTTTTTTTTGGCCGCGCTGCATGGCATGCGGGATCTTAGTTCTCCAACCAGCAATCGAACCCGTGCCCCCTGCAGTGGAAGCGCAGAGTCTCAACCACTGGACCACCAGGAAAGTCCCAATATGCAATCTTTTGTGACCGGCTTCTTTCCCTCAGCATAATGTCTTGTAGGATGAATTCATCCATGTTGTAGCACGTACTTCACTCCTTTGTATGGCCAGCTAATATTCCATTGTGTGAACACAGCACCTTTTATCTTTCCATTCATCAGTTGATGGACATTTGAGTTGTGTCTACTCTTGGCTATTATGAATAATGCTGCGATGAACACTGGTACACGAGTTTTTGAACATATGTTTTCAGTTCTCTTGGATATGCGCCTAGAAGTGGAATTGCTGGGTCATACACTAACTGTCTAACATTTTGAGGAACTGCCAGACTGTTTTCCAAAGCGGCTGCACCATTTTACATCTCCAGCAGCCATGCATGATGGGTTGCTTTTATCATCATATAAAATTCCGAAATAACACCTTTGATCCCACGGTCCTCTCTGGTTACCACCCCATTTCCCAATCCTCTTCTCCCCTTACAGCAAAACTCACGAAGATACGTGGTCTTTATTACTTGTCTCCAGTTCCTCCCCGCCCCCCCCATTTTCCCTTGAACCCATTGTTACTAGATGCTGTCCTCAGCACACCACCACAACAGCTCTTGTAGCACTACCAGTGACCCCACTGCTGCCAAGCTCATTGGCCTTTTCTCTGTCCTCATCACCTGACTTCTCAGCAGCTTTGGACTTGGCTGACCATTCCCTCCCTCTTAGAGCACTTTATCCACTTGGCCTCTGTAGACTTCTCTCTCTCTCTCTCTCTCTCTCTCTCTCTCTCTCTTCTCCTCATCCCTTATTGACTATCTCTCCCCAACCTCTAAATGTTGGGACCCCAGTGCTCAGTGTTTAGTCCTCTTTTCTATGTTCACTCTCCAGGTAACTATAACCAGTCCACGACTTGAAATTCTTAGACTCCCAAATGTATACTTCCATCCGACCTCCAGACTCATCTATCCAACCACCTACTCAACATCTCCACTTGGATATCTCTTAGATGTTTTAGACCTGCCATGTTCAAAATAGTACTCTCGGTGTTCCCCACCAAATCTGCTCCCCCCACCATCTTCCCCCAACTCCATAAATGTCAGCTCCGCCCTTCTAGCTGCTCAGGCAAAAGGCCTTGCAGTCATCCTTGTCGCCCCTCTCTCACACACCTCACACCCAACCCAGCGGCAAATCCTGTTGACTCTACTTTCTAAATATAGCCTCCACATGACCACTTCTCATCACTTCCAGCGACATCACCTGGGCTCCAGCCACAGTCATCTCCCACCTGGATGAATTCTAGCATCCGGGTAGAGCCTTCTAGCAGGTCTTCCTATCCTACCCTTGCCCCCTCAGATTCTCTATGGCAGCCAGAGTGATCCTTGGAAGGTGGAAGCCAGATCATGTCACTCCTCTGCTCAGAGCTCTCCAATGGCCCCCATTTCACCCCGAGTAAACACCAGAGTCCTTACCTGGCCTACAAGACCCTCCTGGTCTGACTCCCCACTGCCCCATTGGCTGCAGGTCCTATTTCTCTCTTCCCACTCCAGCCACAACAGCCTCCTTGAGACGTGTACAGACTCAAGGGCTTTTCATTTACTGTTCTCTCTGTTTAAAATGGAATGTGCTACTTCCAAATATCCACACGGCCTGCTCGCTCACCTCCATCAGATCTTCATTCAAATATCACTTTCTCAGGGAGGCCCTCCTTGAGCACACGAGCTAAGCAATCCTCCCCCCAGTGCCCCAAATCCTTCTTTCACTGCTCTATTTTTCTTCTTAGCAACACCATCCAACAACTCCTTTATCTTACATAATCTGTCTCCTTTTACTAAAATATAAGCTCCAACAGGGCCAGGAAGTTTATCTGCTCTCTTCACTGCTAGATCCCAGGACCCACAGCAGTGCCCAGAACATAACAGGAATTCAATGAACCTTTATTGAATGAAGAAATAAATAAATAAATGATGGTCATTCAGGTTGCTTACATTTTTTCGCTACCAGAACAAATGCTGTAATGACCAATATTGTGCACGGATCATTTTATTTGTGGGTGAGTACATCTGTAGGATGAATATCTAGAAAGGGAATTGCTGGGCCAAGGGATGTGAACAGTTGTAATTTTGATAAATATTCCCTGGAAGTTTTGGCGGTTAGAAAATTTACCATAATCCATTTTATATTAAGCAAATAACACAGTTAATTGTATGGTACACCATACTGACCCGGGGTTTTTAACTGGATGGAGAGAAGTAGCCCAAGGAATTCAAGTTCATCCGCCATTAACATGAGCTACTGTTCCATCAAAGGTGCTAGTGGGTCATGATGGTATCTGGGCCACAGTGCATTCCTCACACCCAGTAGCTGCTTGAAGGCATGGACTGAGGGTCCAGGTCCTCCAGCTTGGATTATGTCCGTATAGGAGGGGGCATCTTGCTGGCATACCCATGGAGAGCCTGTGCTTCTTTCAGGTGGATTCTGAGATGCCCTGGCCAAAAATCATCTTAGACTCTGCCATGGCTGCCAAGTGGCATGACCCCTGGTGATGTCATTTACATTGTGGTCGATCTGAATGGAGCAGTGCACAGGCTGGGCAGCTGTGGGCAGTGACCCTGGCACTCTGCAGCACTCTACAAAGCAAGGACTTGAAACGGCTCCTGGGTTCCTCATATCTCACCAATCCCGTGCTGAAAAAAGCAGTTTGCCATGGATGGACAGTCAGACATTTGTGTCTGAGAGGGGGTCTACACTTTTTGCAGATGATTTGGAAGGATCTGTAAACAAGAACTTCACCCCAGCTATCACCACCAGGCCTCACCTGCCTAAAACAAACCGTGGCACAGGTTGTGAAGGAGATCCTTGATGGAGGGGTTTGGCCTCTGAGGCCCTCAAGCCTCCCCTTCCCTGTTCTATACATCCCTCTGGGGTCAAGGGCAGGAGCTGCCCCATGGCACTGCTCAGTGGACAAGGTCTCAAGATGGGCCCCATAGGCTCTATCCATACCTGAAGATCACAAGAGCTAGATGGACCAGAGGCCACGCCTGCTGGTTCTTGGTGACCTGGCTCTTCTAGGGCCTTCTGGATTTGATTTCTTTAAGTTTCACCTCATGAAGACTCTGGGCCACTGCAAATGCTAAAGTGGAACCACACTGTTTCCTGAACCTCCAGGAAAAGGTTTGGGAAAGGAGTGCCCCTGTTATTCAAAGTGTACCTCAACCTTTTTGCATCCATCTGATTGGCAAAAATTGTAGTGTAACACATGTGGAGCAACTGGGAATCTCATATACAACTGGTAGGAGTGTTAATATCAATAGATGCAAAACACTTTGGAGAGCAATTTGGCCAACAGCTAGTAAAGCTGAAGACATACGTACCCTTCAAGATAGCAATTCCACTCCGAAACATATACGCCCTAGAGAAAGGTGTGCACATGAAGACCTGTGTCTTAATGTTTATTAGCATTATTAGCAATGGGAAGAACTGGAAACAACTTAAATGACCATCAACTAGAGAACGAATAAATACATTTTAGTTTAGTGCTATAGTGGAATACAACACAGCCATGAAAATGGATGCATCAGAGCTACCTAAATCAGTATAGCTAAAATCTCAGAAAAGAGTGTTTAGCAAAGACAAAAGCAAGTTGCAGAAGGCTGCCTATAATGCAGTTTATATAAAAGATTAAAAGTATGCACATATGCTACATTTTGTTTAAGGATACACATATATGTATTACAAAATTTTAAATACGTATTAGCAGGCTAAGCCCCAAATTCAAGACAGTGGTTATTTTAGGGAAGGGAAGAGAATGGGATGAGGGCCAGCTACACAGGCGCTTTTACGACACCTGTAATATTTTATTTAAGAATTTTTATTATATTATTATATGTGTGTTTATATGTCTGAGGTGTTTCACTTTAAAAAAAAGTTTTAAAGAGTGTCTGAATCAGAAGGGGAGCAGTACTGTGTGTCCTGGGACTGGCAGCTGATCTTATGAATGGCTTCTGCTCGTTTCTGGAGTTAAGTACCAAGCTCTCTTAACACCACCCAGGGGCCCATTTGGAGACCTGTGTGAATCTCCACACTTATGAACATCTTCACAGTATATAATTTTCTCATAAAGGTACAAACGGATATTATATAAAATATAACGGAAAGACTCAAGTGAAGACATTAGACTGATCACGATTCAGAAATACAGTTGAATTCATTCATAAAAACCATCGGACTTCTTCTCATGGCTGTTTTCCCCCAAAGAAACCAGGTTTGGATTTTTCTCTTCTTTGTCAGACATTACATGTTCACAACAACTCTACCCCAGCCAAGTGGCTCGGCAGTCACATTCATGCCTTGGGAGATTCACTAAGTGCTTCATAAAGCGGGCCTCCGTGCTTGTTCACGCAGAAACCTCGGATGTTACATCCAAGGACGCTGAGGGCCAGTTACGCCCTGTCCAGTGAATACAGGGGGGTCTGTGTCGTGCCCACTGCTACCTGTGCCCTCCCCACATCAGGAGCTGTTTGCAGCTGCAGGGGAGGGGGTTTGGGAGGGAGTGGGGATTTCAAACCCCACTCGATCTGGATTCTTCTCCCTGTGTCATTTGTATGAACTCTCTGTGTAAGCATTAATGTGTGTGTGTATGTATGTGCGTGTGTGTTTGTGCACACACACGTGAGATGGAACTATTGAGGGACAATGTCGAGGGCCTCAAGCTGGCCCGGCAGGGTTCTGGCCCTGTGCCTGTGGACTGGAGCCTTACCAGGCCCCTGGTGTGTCTTGCTCATTAGCTGGCATTTGGAGGCGGACTTCCCAGCCTGCCTGCCAGGGTGACTAATGTACTTTGCTTAGGGTTACCTTGAAGGACATGCCAATCTGCATTTGAAATTCTCTTATTCCTCAGTGGACTGGCTTATGCCAGCTGTGCCCAGTGGTCTGGAGGGCAACGGAGAGGCAGGGCCACCTGGTGGGCAGAGACCTTACTTAGGAAACTGGGTGTTCACCTTTAGGACACCTATGCCCCTGAGGCAGCCCTGTGAACCATGCACCACGGACCTGCGCATCCCTCACTGGACTACTGGGAGGATTAAATGAGAGATGTGGATGGCTTTGGTAAGGGTAAAATCACTATCCACGTGGTCTGTTATTTTTAATAAGATAGTAACCTCATTCCCCTGATTTGGGTACAAGTTGGGATTCCCAGGGAGTGTTCTTCTCTTAGACATCTTCTTGGTTCCTGCTGTCACAGATCCATTCAATGAACCACCCCCTCCCTGCCCCCACACCCCAGCCAAAACTGACTTCGCACCATGGCCCCAAGCACGCCCAGGGTTTTTCCACACTCTGATCACACAGCTCCTTTGACTGCAACGTCCTACTGCCACCCACTGAAATCCTATCTGCTCCCTGAGGCTCATTTCAGATGTCATGTCCTCCCTGAAGCTTCTGGTTTCACCCATACTGATGTGGTGTCCCTCTCCTTGGGACCGTGCAGGCAGGGCCCATGCCCCCTTCCCTGGTGCCTCCCTCCAATGCCCGCCACAGTGCCCGCCACACAGCATGTCCTCAGTCAGTGTTCAACTGCATGAGACACACGAGGCCCAACAGGGCTGTCGGTGTTCCCAGGGAGCCCGAGACCCTTACCTTGGGAGTGAACATGTGTAGGATGCCATCGACAGCCCCCCGCAGCAGCAGCCCCCGGACCAGGAAGCAGGCCAGCACCACGTAGGGGAAGAGGGAGCTGAAATACATCACCTGCAGAGAGGACAGGGACCCACCGTGGGGCAGAGCCCCTCCTGCAGCTGGCATCCCCTCCCTGCTCCCAGCTGGGGTGCACGAGCCTCTTCTGATGACAGCAGAAAGCAGAGCCCTGGGACCCCTGGGCACAGGGCCAAACCCACTGCACGTCCGGCATTCAGCCAAGGCAGAAGCCAGCACACAGACAAGCTGGAGTCAGCACGGCTGTGCCCAAGGCTTGTTTTCTCCTTTCAAGGGCTGGTGGGGCTGGGCTCGCAGCCTCCCCACCCTCAAGGGCCACCAAGGGGGTGAGGAACTCTTTGCTCTCCCCTCTTCTTTTTTTCATGTCTCATGCCTGCTTTTCTGTCCCTGACTCCAGTGTACCCCCTAAGGATCTCCCCTGTCCTTGGAACTCCTTTGACAGAAGGCATCCAGGAGGTTATAGGCATGGCTCCCAAGCAAAAGCATCAGAAGAAGGTCCTGCCTCTTGTGATTATAAATTGTATGCTATTTTCTAGCACATGCATTTCTTGAACATTTCTATATCCCCATGTGCCTGGAACAGAGCCTCCCACAAATGAGACGCTTACCGAAATTTTGCTGCACTGAAATAAATCAAGAAGGCTGTTTGGGGAGGATGGTGTAAAGGTGAAAAGCATGCATGTCCAGAGCTAGACCACCTGAGTTCTAATCCTGACTCTACCATTTTTCAGCCACAGGACACTGAGCTATTTATTTAACCCCAGGGTGCCTCCATTTCCTCATCTGTAAAGTGGGTATAATAATTCCCAGCTCCTAAGGTTGTTGTGGCCCAAATGCACTCATATGTGTGGCAGTGCCTGATCAGTGCCACAAAGTGCCAGCTACTATTTTGGCCTTTGGAGAGAGAAGAGATGGTGGCTTAGACCAGGGCTTAGCTTTTCCTCTCCCTGCTCATTAACTCCACTGAAGAACCTGGAGCCTCAGACAGACAGCCAGCGTTCTAGTTCCAGCTCTGGGGCTGACTGACTGGCTGCCTGATCTCAGGCAAGATTTCCGCCCCCTGCTGAGCCTCAGTTTCCTCATCTGTAAAATGGGTGGGTTGGGCTATCGGATCTCTAACCTCTTTTCCAGTGCTGGCAGTCCACGAATACTGATACATGACATAGAAGAAAGGGTCCTTATTTGAAGGCAATCTCACCTACTGGGAGAAGGTGTGTGGGGTTTGGCTGGTCTGCACCCTCAGTGGCCCCCAAAACTCTCTTCACTCACAGCGCCCACCTGCTTACAGAGCCCATTAGTTGTAGATAGAGTGAGCTGTGGGTTTTCACCAAAAATTGCTGAGCAGGCTCTACTAGGGCTTTTCCTAGGGAAGCTGAGGGGCCAGGATCTAGCCGAATGTCCTAGCTCCATACTCCTGGTTTTCCTTCTCTTTAAAGTTTGTGGAGCAGCCCTGAGTTATCTGAGCACGGAGGCAGCTGGGGTCAAAGCAATGACTTTCTGCAAGCCCACCCCTGGCAAGCTATCCACAGGAAATGATACTGCAGCAGTGACACTCCCATCACCTCCTCGGGGGCCTGTGTCCTCATCCTGAGCTATCCAGAGGCCAAGCCCACCCCAAGAAGCCTGCAGGGGGGACCCAGAGTCCTCCACCCCTGCCCTCCACGCTTCTCTGCAGCACCCCTTCCCCTGTGCAGGTGTGAGTGCCCCCCCCCCGCCCCCCGCTCACCTTCCCTGAGGACTGGATGCCCTTGACGACGGCCATGCCCACGATGCTCCAGGCCACGAGAAGGCACAGGGTCATCTTCCAGTTGAGACCCCCACTCTCTGAGATGGAGTTGGAGATGTCCAGGGCCTCTCGGTACCAGAAGTAGGTAGTAGCCGAGCTCTTCTCACACTCTGCCTCTACCACTAAAACGGCAACAAACGCCACAGGGCCTCAGTGGCGGGGCCAGTGGGACCACCTCCTCCGCTGGACCCCTCCCCAGGGCAGCTGAGCATGGGTAGCAGGGAGGAATTATATCATTCTGGATTAGCCAGGATCTGGCAGACCCTGAGGACTCCTGGGCTCCCAAGGGGCCTGGGAGGCTTCAGGATACACTGATCTGACTGAATTCTCACTCATGTCATCCCCCTGCCCACATCCATCCATGGAGGGCAGGAAGGATTAGGCAGAACTGGCCTCTAGTTCCTTAGGAAAGATTCTGAGCTAGGAGCTGGAGACCTGCATTCTCATTCTCCATCCTTGCTTAAATCAGTGGTGTGACCATGGGAAAGCTGTTTCTGGGCCTCAGTTTACCCATCTGTGGGCAGGATAAGCCATCCAGCCTTTTATAGGACTGGCATGCAAATTAAGATTGTTTCCAGATAGGATGGTGTTAGGGTAACACAGTGTAGCTAATAATAACTAAACAAAAGTCACAATTTTCAGAGTTATACCCACACTCACTGTTTCATTCAATCCCTGTAAGAACTCTGTGGGATAGGCTGGCAAGAGAGCATCAGAAGGGGAAATAAGGATCAGAGAGGGTAGGTGGCTTATCCAAGGTGACACAGCAAGTCAATGAAATCCCAAATCTGTGCCTTCGCCTCTTCACCTCCTTCAACTCCTTCCTGGGACAGAGCTGGCTAGAATCCCCTGGCGGGTTCCCTGGAAGAACCATACTTGCCTGCCACGGTCCCATTCCTGGTGACAGGGCACTCACTCCAGGGCAGTGGGTACTGGAAAGACTTGAAGAAGTAGAAGATGCTCCACCCGATGATCACATTATAGTACAGCCCGACAAAGAGGCAGACCTACAGACGGGGGTCCATGAGGGTCATGGAGGCTGCCGGCAACTCCACCCCCACCCCTGCCCACGTACAGCCTCGAAGGAGGAGGAGGAGGAATGGGACGGTGGCGGCTGAGGGCCTGCTTCTAATCCTCCCCTCATCTGCTATTCGGGGAATCCACAAAGGAATGTTTCAGATATTAAAGTTCTCTCCTTTAAAGCAATAAACTCTTAAAATGTTAATCCTTTCCAGTTTGAAATTCTTCTAAGATGCTTGAAGCACTTCCCCATCATTTCCTGATGACTCAGGATTACAATTCCAGAGCTGCCCTCCGGGGCTACGGAGGCATGCACAGCTATTGCCGCTACAGTAAATGGCCCCGGACTGCTGTGCTTTTTGAGGTTTTGTAGATGCTTCGCATTGGTTTCCCACGTCCTTCATTCTCTCAGGATGCTACTTTCTGTTTGGCACTGTCAGCGGCCTGCCTCTAGAAAGACATCACTTCTCGTTTCTTGGAAACGACAACCAACCTTGGTAGAATTGTATTTAAAATAGGAGCACATGGATTCTCACTGAGGGCTCAAGGGGTTTCTCTGAAAGCAATGCTTTTACATGCAGAGATTTGCTGTATCCACTCTGGACATGGAGAGATCCCTTCTGTCTCCAGGGACCCAGCTATGTGATGCATCAGTGACACGGCTGGGCAGCATGAGAGCTGAGAGCCCCTTGCTTTATTAATGTCACCTGAGCCCGGGTATGCACAAGCAGACACTCCTACAGCACACCTTATGTGGAATATAGAAGGAGAGACACCCACTGCCTTTACCTGGATGCTTTTAATCCAAGCAGTCTGAGGGGGAGACCACTCACACTCGTGCATGTAAGCCTGGCCAGCCCCAGCAGAGGGCGCTGTACTCAGCCATGTCAACCTCTGCAGAGGCCATCTCTCCCAGTCTCTGCGTGAGGCAGATTTGGGCTGTCCCTGCTGCTAGGCCTGACAGATCCTCAGTCCCTTCCAGAAGCAGACTCCAGTTTTTACCCCAGATGTGAGCATGGGCACCTGCGGGCTTTGCCCTTAAGGGAGGCTCGGTTTCCTCACGTAGAGAGCCAAGCAGGGCCTTGTCTGCAGCCCCATGGACCAGTCCCCCATCCAGCCCAGTGGGGTCTCCCTGTCTCCCACTCTTCCAAAGCCTCACCCCTCCTGGGTCGGCCACGGGCTCCTGAGTCCTTCTCCAGCTCTGCTGATGCCCACAGCAGACTGGCAAGGAGACACCACGCCCCCAGGGCTGCCTTTTCTCGTGCCACCCACTTACCCAAATAAAATACTCCTTAGCCCAGGAGAAACGACAGGCCTCCCTCACAGAGGGAGGTGATGGGCAGTGAGCAGAGAGGATGGTGCACATGGCCCCAGAGAACTCTGGCTGAGATGTCCCAGGCCTTTCCTCCATAACAATCCCAAATAGTACAGCATTCAAGCTGTGCTGCCCATTCGCAGTTTAGGAGATACATGGTCCTGAGACACCAGCTGGATGCAATTCTCACAATGAGGGTCTCCCTCCCTGCCCTTGACCCCACCCTTAACCAGACCTCTGGTCTGTAAACCCTGTGCCCAAGAGCAGCCCCTCTGCCTCCTGGCTAGTGCCCGCCGCCAGCCCCCGACTCACTATGCAGCTGGAGAAGCCGATGCCGCCCAGGCGGGGGCACACGTAGTGCCACACGCCGATGCTGCCGCGGCGGATCCTCTGGCCCACAGCCAGCTCCAGGAAGAAGAGCGGGATCCCAATGATGATCAGCAGCACCAGGTAGGGCACCAGGTAGGCACCTGGGGAGGGGAGTGGAGGGAGGGATGTCGGAGGGCGTCTGAAGCACAGCAGCAGGGTGGTGGGGCGGTTGGCAGCCAGGTCCTATAGCCTCGGCCAACGTCTCCGATCATCCTCAAACTGTCACCAGTCCCCGAGCTCCTCCAGAAAGGATCTGGCTCACACGTGTGCCCTACCACACACTGGCCGCCCAGATCTCCTTCTCCCCCTTGGCTCCCCAACCCGAAACACTAAAGGAGGATCCAGATGTATGTCAACACCTCCCATTTGCAAGGCTAGGCTCAAAGACAGACACAGCCACCTCCTGGCGTACTCTGTGGACACCTGTTCACACCCCCTCCCACCCACAGAGGAGGGGGCCCAAAGGGAGTGGGCCCCTGATCACTGAATCCCCAGAGGCACAGACCCTGGGGCACAGTGTTCCCCGCATCTGGGGAACCAGATGCTGACGCAGCAGACTTGGCAGCTCCAGGGAAGCAGAGCTTGGACGCTCTCCAGGGACGGAGGGACAGACCAGCATCGCCATTAATCCACAGCTAATTGGGAGGAACGGGAGAGAAATGAGCAGTTCAGGAAAGCATAGCCGGGAGGATCATAAAGGATAGAACGGATCTCACTAAAGATTCCCAACGATAAATTAAGCTCGCTGTCCCAGGCCTCACTGCAGACACAATCTCGATTCCAAGTGACAGGGCATTTAGCAGGGGAATTAAAACCATGTCTAGACACAGACGAGCGATCCCCGCAGAGAGTTGTGCCAGCAACCTAGTCCTGTGAGCCCTGCTGTTGGCACAGCCCTGCCTGCCTGTTAAAAGTGTCAGACCAGCCCCATCACCAGTGCCCTGATGGTCGCCCAGGACCCCCAGACCAAGCCCCAAAAACTGGGAATCTCCAGAAAACCCCCCCCCACCACACTGCTCTGCCCTCCATAACATGACATCCCACAAGGTCCCCAATATGTGCCCTATCTGCCAATGGGCCCAGGGGTCAGGCATCTCTGGAGCACATGACCCTGCACTTGGCAACAGTCAGCCATAATCTACTTTGTACCAGGCATGCGCAGTGGGGATATCAGGGCAACAGGAGGCACAGACGCTATCCCAGGAGAGCTGGTGGGACCCTCAGGTTCACACAAGCAATGTCAGCACATGCACACATGCACACGCACATCACACACAGCCAACTGAGCACATGCGTGCTAAGGGAGGGGCGTGGGTCCAGTGGAGCTAATCAGGAAAGGCTTCCAGGTGAGCAACCCCCCACACCTTATATAATAGCATCTCATTCATTAAACACACAGGTGCACATGGTCACATGCACACATAAATTCAACTTGTCACTAGGACTTCCCTGGTGACACAGTGGTTAAGAATCCGCCTAACAATGCAGGGGGCATGGGTTCAATCCCTAGTCCAGTAAGATCCCACATGCTGCAGAGCAACTAAGCCCCTGTGCCACAACTACTGAGTCCACGCGCTGCAACTACTGAAGCCCAAGCGCCTAGAGCCTGTGCTCTGCAACAGGAGAAGCCACCGCAATGAGAAGCCCGAGCACTGCAACAAAGAGTAGCCCCTGCTCACTGCAACTAGAGAAAGCCTGCGCGCAGCAACGAAGACCCAACGCAGCCAAAAATAAAAATTAAATTAAATTAAATGCCTACGAAACCCTCCCTTAAAAAAAAAATTCAACCTGTCAGTAACAAGCTGCCGCATCCCAATCCTAAAAGGAGGAGGGCCTGATGGACTCCTGGCTCTATCTTTTAACCTAGTTCTGTCTCTTGATCTCCAGCTCAGGGAAGCAGAAGAGGAGAGAAGTGAGCTGCAGGAAAGCACAGGGATACAGCTGGTCCCTGGTTTTGTATTTCACCCGTGAGACCTCAGGTCAGGCAAGATGTGCAGGAAGATGGGTTTCAAGGGTCAGAGAAGTAGGGTGGCATCTTCTGCGGATGCTTCTCTCCTCTCCCCAAAGAACCAGGGAAAGTCTCCAGGTAAGTGCTGTCCGAAGACAGATCCTGCAGCAAAGACCCAGCCCCCACCAGCTGCCACTCAGGCTCCAGGGAGCTGACTGGACTGCAGGTCTCTCCAACACACTGAGGTCTAGCTAACCATAGTGCTCAGAGGACAGAGGTCTGGCTGAGCAGAGTTTTGGGTTAATCACAGGTACTTTTTCATATCAACCCTTATTGAAATCATTTGGAAATGTATCCTCTTCTACCTTACAAAATACAACTTGGGACACATCTGGACTTCCTTTGATGTTTCAGTGGCTTTCGGGGGCCTTGGGTCATTAGTCTAAACAGCTGGAAGCATCATTCAAGGTGTTAGGAATTAGCAGAACACTGCTGTAGAAAGTTGGTTTCTGGGATCTCGGATGTTTCCTGGATCTCTAATAGTCTATGTCTCGGTCTATACATGTCCCACTTCTAGCAAACCCAAAGGTTAATCCTGGGCTTTGAAAGACCACCTTGATCTCAGCCTGTTGAGATGCACACTGAGTCAGGGCTGAGATCCAGACCGTGGAGCCGGACCTCCTGGATCTGAATCCTGGTTCTGCCACTTACTAGCTGTATGACTTTGGGCAAATTGCTTGACCTCTCTGTGCCACTGTTTTGTCATCTATGTAAAGAGGATAAAAATATTAAGTAGAACCGTATGAAATTGCTGATATTTCATCATTTTTGACTAATGAAAATGGCCATTTCATATGCTTCAACTGTATACCTATTGCACACAGCTGTTGTGAGGATTAAATGAGTGACTTACCCGGAGTAAGCACTCGATGACCATTTGCCTCCTTCTCATAAAAGTAAAGAGAAAAGAAAGCAAACTGAGAGGATGCAGAACCAAGAAACCATCAACATCTCGGGGAGCTAGGCAGAGTTCCAGAGTTTCCATCCAAAATTAAGCAATCTTGACTGGAACACCCAGGGCTCAAAACCAGAGTTTTGACTCTCAGACCAACCATCTCCTTCCTGTGATAATTTGCCTCCTTCCAAAAGACATTTAAGATGACTTATTATAAAACCGGTAAAATATAGGAGAGTTAAAGGCAGAAATAAAGAGGGATTCCAGGAATCAGAAAGGATGGGAAAATGAAGGTAGGAATATGGAACGGGGAGCTGAGTCCTGAGACCTGACAACACTTTTCTTCAGGGGGTTGTTCGTGATGTCTGGTGCCGTGGCAACTGTCTGGTGACGCTGGGAACTAACAGACTTTGGCAAGAACACTGCCCAGGGGATCGTGAGGTGGAGGGGGGAGGCAGAATGTGTGGTGGGGAGAAGGACTCTGTGATTCAGCACCGAGCGCTCAGGCAGACTGATTATCTTGGCCACAAAGGACAAGGTTGGAGGTTGTCAGCCAAAGTCCCCAAATGCAACGCATCCTTCGAAGTTGTTTCGGGTGCTCTGAGCTCCAAACATCTCACAGCACTTAAGGGAACCACATACTTCTATTTGTATCTTTGCTTTGGGCTGGTCTTATATCAGCTCAGCGACCTGGGCCTGGCCATGCCATACGCACTGAAGGCTCTGATTGGCAGTTATTTATTGGGGGAGGAAAAAAAAGATCCTTCAAAGCCAGGAGACCATGGAGGGAATAGACTGTGCCCTGGTGGAAAGATGGAAGTTTCTGGCCTAAGTCAGGTGGGCATTCTCACTCCCTGCCCTTCACTAGAAAGTGCAAAGGAGGGGAAGCCTCCAGCCAGACTCTGCCTTCTGGACCAGGGAGAGTGTCCTGGAGAGGAAGCAGGGTCCCTGAATAGAGCTGCATCTCTGGGAGAGGCTACATGGAAGAGTCCCGTGGGGCAGGGAGGGAGGCAGCAGGGTTAAAATGCCGGCAAAGCTGCAGCCACACCTTCTGGCTGGAGGGTGACAGTCCCAGGGCACAGGGACTCAGGGGCACAAAGCTCTTTGCTGGCTCAAGTCACTTTCCCAGGACCAGAGGTCTGAGCTTGGAAGCATCACTGTTTTTAGTCCACTGGATTTTTCTTTGCTTATTTTTGGTTAGTTTCCCCCTGGTTTCAAAGCAAGTTGCCTTTGGAACATTCTTGCCTACATTCAGGTGCTGGGGGATAAGGTCTGGGGGCTTCTACCCACCCTGGGAGCTAGAAGCAGTGAGTAGAAGAGGTTTGATACCAGGGGCAAGATCCTCTGGGGGGGAACTGAAACTCAAGGGGGCAGTATGAGGGCCCCTCCTACCTGGAAGGCAGCAGGTATAGTGATTAAACACTCAGGCTCTGGGGCCAAGCTGTCCATGTTTGAATCCTGACCTTACCACTAGCTGTGTGACATTGAGCAAGTCCTCTAACCTCTCTGTGCCTGTTTTACAGTCTCTAAAATGAGGATGAGAATAACTCTTCCTCACACAGGTTTTTTGGGAGGATATGATAGTTAAACCATATGAAATCAGTGCTTTGGCTGTTCCAAGATGCTCACATGTCAGCAGTTTCATATATTTCAGCCTAATATCCAGGGAGTGCTTACAACAGTGTCCGGCAGTTATAAGCATTTAATAACAATGGCCAATAGTTGTTCTTTACTATGTGTCGGATACAGTGGTAAGCATTCTACATGTAAAGCTCATTTAATTCTCCCAACTATCCCGTGAAGCAAGAAGTACTATTATTCCCATTTTACAGATGCAGAACAGTGAGGCACAGAGAAATTAAGCAACTTGCACAGAGTCTCAGAGCTGACTGGCTGCCCTGGGATTTGAACCCAGGCTGTCCAGGGCCAGAGCCCACATTCTTGTCATCATGCCTGCAGCCTCTGGAGAGCTGTTAGCTGCTAGCTATTCCTGGGGAGTCACACTCTGGAGTCCTGAGCTCCAGCCTACAAGGGCTCTGGTTCTGCCTCCAAAAGGGGTGTTTCTTTTCTCCCCTGATCCCAGCCCATGTGCAGGGCACCCCCAGGGCAAGCAGAGCTGCCTCTTACCTCCTCCATTTTTCTGGCACAGGTAGGGGAACCTCCAGATGTTGCCAAGGCCCACGGAGAAGCCAATCTGGGCCAGGATGTACTGCAGCTTGCTGTTCCAGGCTGGCCTGTCCTCCGCGTCCAGCTCCTCCTCCACCACCTTCTGCTTGCTGCCTGCCTCGCCAGCCACGTTCAGGACACTCTGCTTATAGTCCACGGGCTCCTCGAGGGCCAGCAGGTCGGCCACCGACTCCGTGACATGCTCACTGCTGTGCTCGCGCTGGGTCACCTTGCTGTTCTTCGGCATTGGGCCACCTGGGCGATGCAGCCCTGCTCCCCAGCACGCAGAGAAGGTAGGACTCAGCTGCTGTCAGCTGCTTCTCATCCAGGGACCTCTGAAACCAGAAGAGCAGGAGAGGATTAGCTGACTACACCAGAGAGGTGGGGAGCCCAAGTGAACATGACCCAATCAATTCAACTCCCCGTCACACACTCAGAGGCTGGTCAGTGGTCTTGAATGTCAAGCTCGCCTTCCTCCCCATCGAGATGCCCACTGAGGAGCTCAAGGTCTGCACACTCAGTTTCCCCACTGGCCTCCTAACCCGAGCATCATCAGAAAGACAAGCCTAACAGGACGGAAGAGGCAACACCATGCACCAAACCCAAATAAAGGGTCGTCTACGACAACATTGCCCCCTTTCATAATCACAGACCCTAGAATGTTCAAGAACATCTGGAGGCCCCACAGCCTTCCCCTCCCAGGGGAGCACAGGGTGTAGCCAAGTCCTAGCCCTCCTGTGTTCTATTTAGTCAAACCACCTGGCGGGACCCAGGGAAGCCAGCACCTGCATTTAAAATGCAGTTTTGGGAAGAGTGGCATCATGGGGAACTTGTCAGAAACATAGACTCTCAGGCCCATCCCAGACCTACTGAATCATTTTCTGTATTTCTACGGAATCTTCAGGTGATTCAGAGGGACATTAATGTTTGGGAAAAAAAAAAAGTAGAGCTCTTACCATGGAGGCCCTGGACACGAGCATCCCCGGCTCCAGCCCTCCCCAGGCAGGAGCGCTGACCAGGCTCAGCTAAGGATTCTGGCAGCAGAGCCAGAGAGGGGTTTGCTCAGAGCCAACAAATCCTGGACCATCGCTCAGCAGTGACATTATCTGAAGGCCACCACAGCCAAGAGCCAGTTCTCCATCCTTCAGTGACAGTTTTATAGCAGATAATGTCTGCACAACGCGGGCGGGGGAAGCAAAAGCCTCCTTGCTCCTACCATTCCCCATCCGTCTTTCATGCTTTCCCTTAAACAAATAAAGCACCAAGGAAATGAGTCCTTTGAAAGATCCTAACATTCTGCTTGTTTCTAAGCACCTCCTCATTAAGGGAAGGTTGGAGGATTTAAAATTAAACCACGTACACCCCGGCCTGCAGTTGCCCTGCATCTTTCTAGGGATGTAAATTATCCGGCTCTGTCATTATTTTATGAAGGGAAGGAGCTGCCTCTGTTCTCCTCGCATGAGCCACCCGAACACATGGGCAAGGTCCCTGTGTAGCAGAAGCGTGCAGGGCTGCCCCTCCTGCTGGGCTTAACCCAGACCTCCTGGCTGATTCCAGCCAACACTTGACCTTCGAGGAGACACAGCTGGCCAGATCCTGTTACACACATAATGAAGCTAGAAGGCCTGGCAGGTGGGAACAAGTGTCCACCCCGGTCTGCAGGGTTAGCCAGCCCTCCCCAGGCCAGGCCTTGGAACACACAAGCAGGTGACATTTTCCTGCCCTCCTCATCTAAGGGGCACAGTGATTCTTTAGCGACTGTTTCCTTCCACCCCCAGGCACAGTCCGGGTCTTGGGCTTTGGAGTGACTGGGACAGAGCCAGCCTGCCTGAAAGACCTCAGAATTCCCTGCAAGAAACGCCCTGTCGGGACTCTGCTTCACGGTGGGTCAGCTGAACACTCCATCATGTCCTAGAGGGTGTATGTACCAAGGTGGGACTGTGTGTCTGTGGACCCTCCACCCCCAGCCTCCCCCCAGGCTGCTATGGTGCTTGTGCTACAGAAGCAAATGGTGCCCCTAGGAGTTGTGCAAGGGGGAGGCCTGTGTTCTTGCCTGGGCTGCCAGGACAGGCCCTGCCCCCTCCCCGGTCAGCAGGTCCCTGTCCCCAGGCTCTCAAATGGAGAACAAAACCTAAGACACATGCAGTGGCTGCCTGTCCAGCTACTCCGTCTCTCCTCAGCTTACGCCAAGAGTTTCATTAAAAACTAGAGCTGGGGAGGAGAGTCGGGGCGGGTCCCTCCTGCAACCGCAATCACTAGGGTGCCTGAGCTTGGAGCCTCTCTGCAGGTACTTGGCCTGCAGCAGGATTTGATCAGAACAACCTGCAATGCATTAGATATGATACACTGTTCATCTTGCCCCAACTGGAGAACACCAAGGGGGATTCCTGCAAGTCTGCAGAATTTATCTTCAGGCTGACCAATTAGAGAACAAGCTTCCTTATAAACAGATTAGTGAGTGGCAGCTCTGTCACCAGCATGAGGGGCTGGGAGAGGGGAGGAAGGCATCATTTGAAACAAAGAGGGCTCAAGGATGAAATTAACACATTCTGGTAAATCCAGAGAAGGATGTCCACAGCAGCATCACGGAAACCACAGGCATCAGCTCAATATGAGCTTCTTCCTTCTTCCCAGGAATCCCTGATGTGCATGAACATCCTGAACTGCAGAATGGGGGTCCTCCTAGGCCATCGGGTTTGCAAGAAGCAAAGTGCAGGTGCAAATTTGCAAGCTGAGACCCTGGGCTGGGCTGCAATCATGACTGGAACCTTCTGTGCCCTACGAATATGCTCATGTAACAAGGAGTCCAACATGTGGGTTAAAGTTTGAGGGATCCCAGGAACCTTCTCATTTTCTATATGAGGAAACTGAGGCCCAGAGAGAGGAAGTGAATTGCCAAAAGCCACTGGGTCAGACTCAGCAGGGCGGCGGGACACAGGAAGAAGACAGTCATCTCTCATGGTAAGGGGCAGGGGCTTTGAAGTCAGAGAGGCCCAGGTTTGAGAGTCCATTTCATTCATTCATTCATTCACTCGCTCATTCATTCATTGACTCGACATACATTTACTGAGTGCCTTCTCTGTAGCAGGCTCTGCTCTAGGTGTGAGGGATACAGCAGCAAAAAAAAAAAAAGCCCAGCGCTTCCCCTTGTGGAGGTTATATTTCTCGTGGAAAGGCCAGATACTAAAGAAAGAAATAAACATATAAAATAGCCAGTGGTGATTTTTGCTATAAAGACCAAAATCACGCAGTGGAGAGCAGGGTGGCTTGCAAGCTGGAATGCTGCTTGGTGTTTTATGGTCCGGAAAGGCATCCCTGAGGAGGGGACATGTGAGCAGAGGCACTCAGGAAATGTATACCTAGTGCACGAGTGAATGAATGAAGTGCCTGTCTGACTTCAAAGCCCCTGCCCTCCCCCCCCACCTTCCTTCACCTCCCCCCACCTCCCACTCCCCACCCCCCGCGCCAACTGTAAAGACGTTGGCTGGTGCCCTGAGAGAGGTGGGCAGCCACCTCACTTGAATTATGTGGGCATCAGCCCCCTCGTGGGGGAAAAGGTTTTTTTTTTTTTTTGGGGGGGGGTACACCAAGTTCAATCATCTGTTTTTATACACATATCCCCGTATTCCCTCCCTCCCCCCCGGGAAAAGGTTCTTTTTGATGACAGTTCCCTCCTCCCAGGGAGGGCTGCGTGAGGATTCAGTGAGCAGAAGCATACGACGTGCCTGGTGCAGGGCCTGGCACCAGGAAGGACCCACATGGTAGGGGCTGCTACCTAGAAGCCGGGTGTTGTGTGTCTTTATTCATGCAAAACTACGTAAGTCCCCCTATTTATATTTCGTTACGTAAATGCCCTGTTTCTCCTCAGGAAAAGCCAAAATGAGGCTGCGGGGGGAGTGGGATGGAGGGTGGAGAGCATTTTGCAACACCACCCGCTCAGGGATGTCCTTTTTCCGTTAGGGAGCAGCGGCACCACCCTGAGGCTGGTGGGGCAGCACCCTGCGACGGCCAGGCCCGCTCACCACGCCCCAGGGTCCGAGGGAAGCAGGGAAGGGCCGTGCGGCGCCAGGTCCTGGGCCCAAAGATCAGAAAGGTGACTCCTGATAAAAACATGGCCTCACAGTAAAGCCTGGCAATATTTTCAGTCAAACCGTAGCTCGTATTTGTAATAGTTTGAAACCATCTAAAAACATGTTTTACACAGCCTCTGGGCACCGTATGGGGGGATGATTCTGCTCCAAAGCCGGACTGCCTGGGTTCAAATCGCAGCTCCGCTTCTTACCAACTGCCGGCCTGGGCAGCTTCTTCACCTCACTGAGCTCACTTCCTCCCAGGCAGCGAGGAGAGCAGTGCCCACGCCGCAATGTTGTGGGGAGGACAGTTTGTACAGGTCTCAGAAGGGGGCCGGCCCCCAGCAAGCGCCCACAAACATCACCTCTTCTTATCATCTCACTGGATTCACAGGCGGCCCGGGGAAGTGAGGTGGACCGCTGTGCCCCAGGATGGGACAGGGCGTGGCTCACATCACACAGCTGTCAGCACCCAGGTCTCCTCTCTCCTGTGCCTTTAAAAGGGGAGGTGGCAGCCGCGACTCAGGACAACCCTCCCTCCTGGCACCCCCCAGTTCCTGAAGCCTGGAGACCCCGTGCAGGGAGAGGTGAGCTTTCAGACCAGGGCCTGGGAACCCAACGTGTACCCAGACAGTGACTGCAAAGCACTTCCAGGGACAAGCACCAGGAGCAGAGAGGACCCAGGCGGGGCAGATTCCTCTCTGCCCCTGCCTTTGCCGGCCGTGGAGCCAGCCATGATTCAGGCAGCGGGAGCCCCACTCGGTGCTGGTCTTGACCAAGCAACAGCCAGCTGTGCAAATTGGCACATCACCCTGACCTCTCTGGACCTCGACTTCCCTGTGTGTGCAATGAACTGGTCTGGGTGATCTCTGAGACCCTTTCCTCTCTGCATCTATCCAGGGAGTGCCCCTCCTACATGTGCATGCGAGCAAGGTGTGACCTGGCCCAGCCACTAGACACTGCAGGTCCTTGGGCTTGTCTGTCAGGCCACCCTCTGGCAGCTGAGAGCTCAGTGGGACGTCATGGGGATGCTCTGACAGCCAGTCCAGCCATACTTGGATTATCCCCCTGTAGTAGCTGGGGGTGGGTTGTAAAGTTGCTTTCACGAGCAGCGCAGTGCATCAGATGATGAAGTGCCGTGGTACTCTCTGAAAGGAACGCCTCAATTACTTAAAGTGCAATGCAGAGGGGCTCGAACGCCGAGAAAGCCCTCAGTGCCAGATCTGTCACTTAGCAACAGATGCAGCTTACAGCTCAGAATAGCACACGTGAGAGAAGCAGGCCCAGCGAGTGAACTGTGAATCTTCTTCAAAAGAGACAGAATAGTGCGACTAGGAGGCAGACAGGTAAAAATATCTCCTGCCAGAGGGCTGATGGGTCCACAACTTTCCAAGCACAGCACTCAGCCGTGACCCCAGGGGGTGGCTGCTCACCCTGCAACCAAGGCCCAGCCAGAGGCCTCTCCACCCAACAGCAGCCAGAGAGGGGGAGGGGGCCCTCTGAGCACCTGCCTCCTGGGGTCAGGAAGGTTGTACCAGCTAACTAGAGGGAGAACCCCAGGGGGGCTGAGTGGCTGAGTGGACACGCTGCCATCTCGGGAAAAGAGGAGCCAATGAGACTACAGGCTCTGAGGGCTGGCTCCACGGAGCCTCAGGAGGCCTGCCCAGCTTTGCGGCCCTTGGCTGGGGGGCTCTGGAGAGAGTGCTGCACGTTTGTAAATGCAAACCTCCACTGCGGGGAAGCCATGAGAGCCCCCAGAAAAGGAGAGCCGTGGAGGACGCCCAGCTCCCTGGGCCATAAAGCCAAGGTCCAACTCAGGACTAAGTGGTGGTGGGAAGGAAGCAAGGTCAGGCCCCTTTCTCTCAGGGGACTTGACAGCTTCCTATTTCCAGGTGACAAGTGGTGGTGGCCCACACAGTTCTCCTAATTACCTCAGAGCCTCTGGGCTTCCACTGAGCCTGAAACAGGTTGGCCTGTTATCAGAGACTCAAAGTGTCCTCCAAATTATTTTCAAATGTCTTAGTGGAACCTCTGGCAGTCACCTGGTGCAAACTGCTCCTGGCAGGCACTGGCCTGGACATGGGGGCCACTCACCTTGAGTTTTCTCACCCAGGATGCACAGGCAGGGACCAAGCACCATTTCTGGCCTCCCCCTCCTTCACCCTCCATCCCCACGTCACCAAGTCCTGTCAGTGGATTAAGATCTGTCCTCTCCCACCCCTCGTGCTCTGGCTTGGGCCTTCTCTCCACTAGAGGCTGGCAGCAAGCTCCCAGCTCACTTCTCCTCCAGGCCTTCAGAGGTGGTTTCTTGGATACCATATCCCCCCATGCCCACTGCCACCGCACTGCCCTGGCTGAGACATGTGCCGCTCCTCCTCTGGGCCCCCTTCTGCTTCCCCAGCCTCCGCTCCCCCTTCTTCCCTGGTCCACCCACCACTCCCCGTCCTCTGCCTCCTGGCCCTTCTAGTCTTTGAAGATCCAGCTGAAGGCCCACCGTCTCGCCTGTGTCACCTTCTGCAATTCTCTATATGAGAATGAACGTCCTTTTCATTCCCCTCCTCCGCGCCCTCCTTATAAGACTATTTGATACTTTTACCATCTGACGTTCTAGTATAGCTAGTTGTTTACAAGCCTGATGCCTTTTCTAAGCACAAGGCTGAGGGCAGGACCCAAGGTGTGTTCAGCTGTGTGGCCTCCCCACTGCCCCGGGCCCAGCAGGGCCTGGCACACCAAACAGCACGCGGTCTTTACAGACGCCCCGGAGTCCCCGCCTGCCCACCCTCCAAGAACAACCTGCTTCCTCTGTTGAAATCTGAACCCCTGCTTTTGCCATTGAAACAAAGAGGCTGGGGCGCAAAGCTAACAGCGCTGAGTAGGGAGGTGGTAAAGCCACCAGAAGTCGCCTGCCCAGATGGGGGCTCTTATCCGGCACAGCCCTGCAGCACGTGTGAGGAGGACCCCAGGCCTTAGAGGACAGCTTTCTATTCCTTATTCATCTGGAAAATAGGGAACAGGGCTTACCTATCAACCACATCTGGTTTCCACATGGATAGAAGGAGAAAGAGAAAGAAAAGCGTACCGAGAAGCCGAATCAAAAGAACGGTCACTTATGACTCCATTCCACAGATCTGCTGGGTTTGTGTTGTGGTCTTCCGTCCTCATCCCAGTTGACAGCCTCTTTGCCCCTGCCAGGCCGAATCCGGATGACTTACTACTACATGTGCTCAATAAATATGGTCTGAATGAAGGAGTGAATCAATGAATTAATGTATTTTGAAATCCCCAGATTTCCTAAGATCTGATGTAATTTTCCAGCTTCAAAATTTCCCCATTTTCTGACATGATATTCTGATTCCAGGAACATGTGATGCCCCAAGCGGCAGTTTAAAGCTAAGGTAAACCAAGAAGTCTGGCCATTGCTCACTGACTTTGCCTTTTATAAGGAGCCATGATTAGTGCCTCCTTTCCTCCACTTTGCAGATAGGATCCATCCTCATTGCAGAGAAATAAGCACTGGATGGGCACAGTCTTGGCATGGAGTTTTCCAGAGGCTGGTGGACCATTCCAAGCAAGAAACAGACAAAGAAGCCAGTGGAATCTTCTGCAGCCCATCTCACCTTATTGTTGCATTTGCTGAGCGTGTTCTCTGCAGTTGCTATTTTGTTTTCTTAGTCAAGGAGGAAGGAAAGCAGGAAAAGGGGCAGATGGTCCACAGGGGGAGGAACTGGCACTGGAAAATGTGGGTGGGGCCAGTGCCAACAAAATCTTTTGGTTCAGTTCTACCATATCATGTGAGGGGGAAGTGCACGCCCAGTGAGTGTGCAGGCAACAGCAGCACCACGGCTGCCCCACAGATGCCTAAGCCTTGCCCTAGAATTTAGGTGCTGAGGGCAGAGTGGGGGGTGGTAATAATGAAAATGACAACAGCAGCACATAGGTGATACTTCTTCAGGGCCGACTCCGTAGCAGCCACTGTGCTGAGCAGACATTATCTCCTTTAACCCCACCAATAACTATATGAGGCTGGTGCCACTCTTATCCCCATTTTACAAATGAAGAAGTAGAGGCTCAGAGGGATTAATTACGTACGTTTCATTTAACTTAAGACCCTTTGGTGCTGGTACTTTCCTGAACTTACCAGAAAGGGTCCGTGGAAGGTTTTCACCCAACTAGGTCACCACTCCACCTGACTAACAGCCGATCTGAGACACTGCTGATTGCACATCCTGTTTTAAGATGTGACACTGCAAAATTAGCATCTTGGAATTGATGAAATATAGCACACAGTCAAAGAGTGGAGGCCAGAGTCCCCACCAACACAGCCTGACTCTGGAATCCGACTCTCAACCAACCACACTGTCCCAGGAAGATGATGGGTTTTGGAGCCAGGGAAAGCTGGGTCTGAGTCCTGCTGCCACTTATTAGTTATGAGTCTTTGGGAAAGGACACAACCTCTCTTGGTTTCAGCTTCTGGAGCTGAGAAGATGGGGATGAGGCTCCAACCTCGTGGGGCTGTTATGAGGATAAAATGAGATGACGCAGGGGGCACACTGTAAACCCACAGCAGCTGCCCCTCCTTGTAAGAACATGGGGGAAATGGGCTCAACCAGGAGCAGAGGCCCATCTACCCATAATCCCGCAACGGCCAGGAACTAGTGTGGAACAAGTGCACAGGTACCTGAGGATGCGGCGTCAGGGGGGTGCTGGGGGCTGGGAGGTATGCAGGTGCTTGGAGCTCCAACTGATTCCCACTTCCCTCTTGGGCTGAAGGAGAATGCAGCCCAGAGACTCCCATGGACTAGAGATACTGCTGAAATATGGGATTTAAAAAATTCCTCTCTCCATTTTCCCTCCCTCTCTCCCTCCTTCCTGTCCTTTACTTCCTTCAACAGATATTTACTGAACACTAAGGATGCACCAGACCCTGTCCTAGTATAGCAGAGAACAGAGCAAACAATGTCCCTGCCCTGGGGGATGTATATTCTATGGCAGAGGACAAATAAAAATCAGACAAATGTATAATTAATATTGTATATATAGGCATACACTATATGCATAGTGATATCAAATAAATATATAGAGGGGATGGAGTGAGTTAGGGACACTACAATATATAGGCGGGTTAGGAAAGCAACTCTGATAAAGACCTGAGAGCATGGGAGAATAAGCCATGTGGATATCCTGAGAAAGCATTCAGGGCAGAGGGAACAGAAAGTGCAAAGGCCCTGAGGCAGGAGCAGCACTTGGTGAGTTCAAGGGCTAGAAAGAAGAGCCCTGCACCTAGAGCATCGAGCCAGGGAAAAGTGGGAGGTGCTGAGACAGGAGGATAGCTGACATCGGGAGCAAGCAGGACCTGTGGCCATGGAAAGGAGTTTGGGTTTTCTCTCAAAGCTAACAGGAAGCTGTTGGCAGTTTTCGAGCAGGGGAGTGATGTCATCCGACTGTTTTTAAACGGATCAATATAGTACAAGTTAAAAAGCACATGGATTGGGAGTTTGAGATTAGCAGGTGCAAACTATTACGTATAGAATGGATAAACAACGAGGCCCTACTGTATAGCACTATATTCAATATCCTATGATACACCATAATGGAAAAGAATATATAAAAAAGAAGGTATATATATGTGTGTGTGTGTGTGTGTATACATATATTTGAATCACTTTGCTGTACAGCAGAAATTAATACAACACTGTAAATCAACTATGCTTCAATAAAGTAAATTTAAAAAAAGAGAGAGAGAGGAGGGCAGGTTAGAAATGGTGGTGACCTGGGATGGCTGTTGGGTAAGGTTTAGGTTTTAAAGAGGGAAACAAAGGACCCCAGGGCACTGAAGTACACACAGGTCCCAATCAGAAGATCCATGAGACTGTCTTGATTAGGAAAAAAAAATTTTTTTTTAATCAGTTGTGAAAATAAAAAGTCCAGGAGCGACGCGTGAAGGCCTCCCTCCCTTTTTTTCTTATTCATGGGAAGACAAGGTGATGACAGATGGGTCCTCACAGCATCTGCCCAAATCCCCTGACCTGGATTTTCTTACAGCCACACTTTTCTCTTGTCTCAGAGGGAGACAGAAGGAATCAAGGGTGTCCAATTACCTGAGTTACCCATCAGACTGCCGAAGAGCACTTGAAGGAATAGTGATCAGAGACCCTTAATTACAGTCCCCACATGATGTCTCTTTCCTGAGAACCAGAAACGCCTGTGTCTCTTTCTTCCCCAGGCTCCAGTGCAGCTCTGTGGAGGGGTGGGCAGAAAAGCACTCCGTCGGGAGCAAGTCTCAGGACACCTGAGATCGCAGTGGAGGGAGCACATGTGTTTGAAGACCTACTGTGCTTACATATGTTATTCACCCCGCAACAACCTGGGATAACATGGAATTATCATTTTACAGATGAAGAAGCCTAAGCTAAGGGAAGCTAACCACCATGTACAAGATCACCCAGCCATGAAGCGGAGGAGAGGGAATTCTAACTGGGGTCTACCTTGCTTGGTAGCCCATGCTCTTTCCTATGATACGTTGGTGCTTTCCAACCTTCCACATGTGATGACACACAGAGAAGAGAATACTGCTACGGCACACTGGGGTAAATGGAGGAAGGCTTGACCACCCTAGGCCACTCAAGGCTATTGCAAGGAATGAAGGTGTCATTATTTCTGGGCCACATGCCACCCCTCTGGGTTCCTGATTAGGAAGTTCTCCAATGCACCATGGCACACTGCAAAGTGACATAACATGACTCTCATTCCACAAGTCAACAGCGGAACAAGTCCATCTACCATCATTCCTCACTAAGGTCAGGAGCTTCCTCACTTGGCCAGGTCCTTTCCCAAAGCTAAAGACATAATGCAATTGGGGGGACTGGTTAAGGAGATTCCTTCCGGCGGTTCTAAAGGAGTCCCCAAATTACTAGCAGGCAGGTTGTCTCAGAGGTGTGCCAGGACCGTGGACAGCACCCACCGGGCCGTTCTGGGAGCCAGGGCCAGTTTGCCCAGCACAGAAGTATGTTCGCTCTGCTCCCTGTAGACCCCCAGGGGAGGAGGTCTACATCCTCCCTGAACACTCACTTGGCAGCACCTGCTGGAGCCATTCCTCCAGGTGACTGTTCACATCTCCTGAAAGGCAGCTTTATCAAAGAGCACCCCTGACCTGGAGCTGGATTTAAAACTACAGGAGACCAGAAGTCTTATAATTAAACAGAAGATGCAACCAGCAGAAATTTGGGGTGTGGACCAGCAGATGCTATTTGCAAGTGAAATAATAGATGGCAAATCAGTGGTGCACATAACCCAGTGGAATTAATCCAGTGATTAGAAATGATGGACTACAGTGAGAGGCAACTTGTTATCTTCAAATTAACTGCGGGTAGGCTCTGGGAGAGTGTGGCAGCTCAGTGGGTCATATGCAGCTGATGCAATGATCCTGGGGGCCCGGGAGCTGGGGTTTTACTTCCTCTGGTCCCACGCTCCCCCCACTCTCACTCCACAAGAGGCCTCAGAGCAAAAGCCCTTTCAGTCTCAGCTCCCACGCTGGGAACTCAGGTTGCCCAGGCCTCGCCTGACCCAAAATTATTCTCCACCAAAATATACCTTGTTTTAAACATGAGAATAATTTGGTACAGTAATCCATCTTGCATCTGAGCTTATGTTCTCACATGTGACTTTTCTGTACACAGTGAATATCTACTTATATTTTTTAAATAACTGGATTTATCCAGAGATGAACGATGTTTTAATTTTTAAAATTTCCCATGGGGGATGGGAGATGGAAGGAGAGAATTACCCAAATGCTGTATCTCCTCAAAATGGCTGCCTATGGAGCAAGGGTTCCACCGGGCCTGGGAGAGATGCTTACATTCTAACTATCCACCCTCACTTTCAGAAACTTCCCCATGGTGATCAAAGATGGCTTGAAGATGCCAGGCAAGCTAGGACAGTACGGGCCTATTCCTCCAGGTGATTTCTCAGAGAGAGAGAAGAGATGGAGAACCAGGAGGAATCAGAGGCCAAGTTTCCCAGAACAGCCTAGGACACAGCAGTGGAGCCCCAAGAATAAGGAGAGTGGGCTCCACGGGACAGGACCAGGAAGCAAGCAGCATCCCTCTTGACAGCCCATGCCGCAGCTGCTGTAAATAACCTTGGAGTGTTAGCAGTTTTGCTCTGGGGTCTGGGACCTCACCAGAAACTGCTGCAGGTCCCTGGCACACACTCTCCAGCAGAGAAACCTGACACATCAGAGCTCCCACCAGTGACTGGCTGTCCTTGATTCTGCAGACACAGAAATCCTCAGGGCAACCTCCAATCTGCTTTGACTCTTCCCTCACTGCTCCCAGAACCAACCCCAGACTTGGGCAAACTTTAAGGGAATGAGGTCAGGGGTGGTAGAGGTCAGGAAGAGAAAGATGGACAGGACAGTAAAGCAACAAGATGGAGCCTGGGATGTTCTTCTGGATCCCAACCTACCTGGAACCACATACTGTACTCCCCAAACCTTAAAAATTGAGGTATGTTCATTCTCTACCAATTTCCCATTAACAGAGGCTCATATTGCCTTCTCAGAGCACCAGCTTAAAGAACTAAACAGGTTTAGACAACCTCATTCGGGTAAATGCCTAGGCTGTCAGTAACATTTATTAAGAACTTATTATAAAAAGAATCAAGAAAAATAAGATGAGAAAAAGATAATAACATTAAAAAAAAAAAAGAACTCATTATAGACACATCACATAGACATCAAGAGCATGAAGTCTGGAATCTGACAGACCTGAGTACAAATTCTCAGGTTGCCACTCACTACTGTGTGAACTTGAACAAATTATTTAACCTCTCTGAGCCTCAAGTCCCACATCTGTAAACTGCTAAGAGCAATAATATGCCTCCTGGGACTGTAATGAAGGGTAAAAGAGATAATGTATGAATAAAGCACTTAGCACAAGCCTCAATAAAAACCTGGATACTGTCACTGTGTGCCAAGCACCGAGTGAGCTGCTGGAACCCAGCATCCACCCCTCCAAAAAGCAGGCCAAGTAGGCATTTCCCCACAGATCACCATGCCACCCTCATTTGGGGCAGTGCGCTAACACAGATCTACCCACGGTACTGTGCTTCTGACCTCTGGAAGCCTGCGATATCGGTCAGGGGAAGGTTGATGTAAAAGGACTTTGTAGGGGCTGAGGAACAGAGTTCTTCCATCCCGGTGCTCCAGATATTTTGTTGTGAGGACTTCCTGCAGCCCAGCCTGAGACCGAGCAATAACTCAGATCTGGTTTTGGGGGGGGAAATCCATCTTCCTTTTAAACTGTTCTGCTGCTTATCTTAGCAGCTTTGAAGGGATTAATGATGAATTGTCCTGCTGCAGCAAACCTGGACAGGAAGGAGCACAAGGGAAGGGATGCTGCACAGGCAGAATGAACTTGCTTCTTAGGAATCCTCTCATCTCTGTGTTTATCATCCTTGGAATTTGCTCCTGGATCCAACTGCGAGAGCAGTGATTCCAGGGTGCATGTACCACCCAATCACCCCCTACACACATACACACACACATTTCCAGTAGCAGACTGAAGTCCCCTGGGTCAGCATGGCTTCTTTCTTGCTGCCCTGGGGATCCCCTTATTTCCTTTGCCCTTGAGGTGTACACATCTTAGCTCAGCACCAGGTCTAGACATATTACAAGAGGAAGCCATGGGCCCAGGATCTTTCAGGAAAGGCAGGAGACATACTCTGTTCCTCTCTAGGAAGGCCAGCCTAGCCTCTCCTGGACTGTTTTTCTGCAGCTCCCAACTCCATTATGGACAGGACAGGTGGGGAGGGGGATGGCAAGACCTGATCAAAGGGCAGGGACCCCTCAAGTTCAGCAAGTGCTGCAACTTGGGTGTAGGCCACAGTCATGAACAGTCCTCAGGAGTCACAGTCTGTGCTAGAGTCTCACCCAGAAACAACTGCAGGCAGCCAAGTGTACCCAGCAGACCCAGAACAGCCCTACCCATCCCCCACCCTTACTCTACCAGCACCCCCTCTCCCCGATAGTACTGTTCTTACTCAGGCTTCCCCATTTAGGATCTCCCAGGGGAGACCTGAGGTCAGTCAAGTTGAGTCATGGGTCCTTCATAACCACATGGAAAGCCGTTGCCACTTTCATTTGTCTCCATGCCCCCCTCACACCAAGAAACAAGGACGGAAAGAGCAAGAATCACTTATGATTAAGCCCCATAAGGAAAGGGGCTGGGAACTAAATTTTAATGAGCATCTGCTACATGTCTAGCACTGGACTCAAAAATAAGCCTGCAGAAAAGGTGTCGCTGACATCCCTGCTTCACAACTGAAGAAACCAAGGCTTGGAAGGTAAAGGGACTTGCCCAAGGTCACCCCACACTGGCACATGGCAGAGCACTGAGCCAAGTTCTCACTGAAATCACAAGGCCTCCCCCCACCCCTGAACCTCTCTTCCAACCCCGCTCCCACCCAGCCCTGCTCACCTTCCCCATGGGGTCAGAGCTCCAGGACCCTGGCCCAGCAGCCAAACAGCCTGAGCGCTGAGTAGCTCACTCTGGAGACTTGCTCATCTCTGGTCAGTGACTCCAAAACACTGAGAGCTTGGGTCATTGCCACTCACAAGTCCTGGTAAAGAACTCCATTCAACTCACAAACAGCAGACACACAACTCTGTGTGTGACTCAGGCCGAACACACTCACTCCAATCAGAGCTGGTGGGCACAATTTGCCTTCTGCACTGAGTCACCCTCCAGGCTCAGATGCAGGGATTTGCTGAAATTCACCACCTACTTAGCCACAGCTGCTCCACTAGAGAAAAAGTCAGCAGAGGAGCTGAGCCTCTGATGGTCCCCATGCATGGGCCATGGCCAAGGACAAGCAGGTGTGACCTCAAAGCTCTTCCTGCTCAGGTGATGGGTCCACCTCACCACACCATGGGATAATGCAAGCACAGTGTGAGACAGGAGAAGCCCTCTGTTAACCTCCACACACTCTGACCTTATTCTTCAGACATCAGTTGGTAGGTCCACCACAGCATAACTAAAGTTTTGGTTGAATTTTGGGGGGAGCCATTACAGGATTTTCTTAGTCCCTGAAAGTTCCTATTAACAGGCAGGGGCAGTGCCTTCAAAAGAATCTTCCTTCTCTGCACCCCTGACTTATCTCCCCAATTCGGCCCCATCTGCCTCATACAGCTAATTTGCCCCAAAGGTAGCTCTGGTTTAGATATTTCCTAATTCAAAGGGTCCGTGAAAAATTTTCTCAAAGAACGAAAGAGGAATGGGAACGATTTTTTTTTTAACTCCCTATCACAGCGACTGGGTCCTGTAAGGTGAGTGGCCCCGGGATTTCTGAACACTTGCAGCCCTGACAGGGCTGTTTTAGCTTTAAAAGGAAAGAGGAAGAGGCCGCGCCCCTGCGGGAGCAGCCCTCCCTGGAGCACTGTAAGCATCGCTCGAGAGCACGGTGCCCACAGGTATAAATGTGGCAGAGGCCTCTCTCCTGAGGCGGCGCCCCCTCCAGACCAGCATCCCGCGCACGTCCCTCATCTCCGCTATTCCGTTCTCAGATGCGCTTCCCTCGAGGGAGGATGGCCACCCGGCTAGCTCCGAATTCAGCGAGGACCAGCCCCAAGATTGGGAATTAAACATTCATCTCGGGCGTGAGCGCTCTGCTTCTCTTGCCAATGTTACTGTCAAGGTCACGGGCCTGAAGCCGAGCGACTGGGACTGGGGTATCCGGTAGCGCAGGAGCTTCCCCGCGGGAACTGCGCCCTGGGCGCGCAGCTCCAGGAGGCGCTTCTGGCCGGGCCTCCTCCCCGGTCCACCGCAGGCGCTTGCCTCTGTATCTCTGCCCGATCACCTCCGGAGTTCTTGGGCCCTCCTGAGCCCCGGAAGCTGGAGCCCGGTGTCCAACCCGTGAGCTCGGCGTAAGGCACCCCCGGAGCGTCCGAGGAGCGCGGGCCCCCGGGCTCCGTTGCCAGGCAACCGCGGCTGTAGTGGCGGGAGGCGCCCCCGGCCCTCGCAGGGCTTGGCTGATACCCGGGCAGCGCCGCCTCGCACGTCGGCCCTTAGGCCTCCCTGGCTAGGGCGGGGCCGGAATAGCTGAAGTTCCGATGGCTGGTCCCGTATAAAGCTAAGCGGGGCGCGGCCGGCGACTCACCTGTCCCGCGTGGGCCGTCCCGCGGTCTCGGCCCCTGCACTCCTACCGAGCAGCTGCGGTCCCCGACGGATTGCGGGCGCACAGCCCCTCCCACGAACAGTCCGAGTGTGGCGGCGACGGGCCCCGGCCGGGGCTGGGAGGGCACCCGGAGCCGCACGCCGGCGCACGCGACTCCGCTCGCTCCTCTCTCCCTCCCTCGCCGCCGGCCCCGGCCCGGCTGCCGCCCGCGGTGTACTCGGGCCTCGGGGGAGGGGTCCTCGAATCCAGGTCCCGCGGCGGAGGGAGCGCGTGAGGATGCAGGCGCCGGGGCCGAGTGTCACCCTCCCTGCGCCCTGGCCGTGCCGGCTCTGCGGAGCGGAACGGAGCGGGGCGGAGCGCAGCGCAGCGCGCACTGTTCCCTCGCTTTGCAAAAGGCCACCCTGGCGGCGGGGCGCCGTGACGCAGGCTTGACTCACTCACCGGCCCGCGTCAACGCGAGGCTGTGGGGCTGCGAGCGTGGCGCTGATGGACGACGCAGGCAGAGAGGGTGTGCAGGGAGTGGGAGGGGGCTGCCCCGGGAGCAGTCTCTTGAACCCCTGGCCAAGAGACTCAGATTCTGGAGTAGCATTACCAGGTTCTGCCCTCAAAGAGGAATGGGGGCCTCGTGGCCAAAGGCTTCCTGAGCCCTGGACCTCACTTCCTTCATTTTTCCAGGCCCATCTCTTTCAGTCGCCTGGTATGGAACGAACTCAACCCCAGCCAAAGTGGTTATCCCCCTGCCCTAGCCACTCCCACTTCCATGCCTTGGTTCACTCTCTTCTCCTCACTTTTCCACTCCACTGTCCTTCCCTCCTACCATTCTGCAAGACCCTTCCCTGTGCCATTCAACTCCTTGATACATCACTCATCCACTGAGCTCCTACTGTATGCCAGGGGCTGCAGGAGTTGTGAAGATCACCGCTCTGGGAGATGAGGGCATGGAACTTCGGGGAGAGGCAGAGTGGGGTTTACCCAGGAAGCCACAATTCAAGACAGAAGGATGGGAGGACCTAACCAGATGAGTAAAGTGAGTGAAGGGAGAGTGACTGAGCTCTGGGCAGGCCTTATGAAGGCCACGTTCCTGGCCACAAAGGATGGACAGGGTTTCAATGGAAAGGAGGAGGGATGACCTTTGTGGAGGGGACAGCATGATAAGGGCAAGGATGCAAGAGAGTGGAGAAGGTGTGCTGTCGGGATGGCCGCATGAGCTGGAGCAGGGGTGGGCTGAGAGGAGGTGCAGTCAGGAAGGTAGGAGCCATCCCTCAGGGCTTTGGAGGGCTATGTGGGGAGTCTGGATGAGTTATCTCAGCTCTGGAGGACACTAAGGGGACCTTGGCATTAGTGGTCGGTGTCTGGGAGGAATGGGAGGTGGAGGCTGTACCAGTTGCTCTACTGAAAGGAAATAGGACCATTGTCGTGAATTCTGAAGGCTCTGAGATTTCACCTTTGAATCTACCATGAGACTTCTGGGCCAGAGACAAAGGACTTTCGTACTCATAGCACAGCATGTGGCATAAGCTTAACATGCAAGTTAATTTCTCTAACCTCCAAGTCCCATGGGAGGGACACACGGCTGGGCCCAGGTGATACTGCACATGCTGAGGAACTCCACGCTTAGGAAACCCCAGTCTTTTACAATGGGCTACCAACCTGCCAACTTTGCCCCCAAGGGAGACATTATCTTTATTATACTGGATAACAAACAAACCTGTCCTCCACTGGGGAAGACACTATCTCTATTTTCAAGGCTGTTTGCCATGCAAACCTCCTCAAAAAGATAGTCTGGAACAAAAAGCCATCAGTGCCTCTACCCACAAGACTTGTGGAAACTTGAGTCACACATGGAGAATTATCTTCTGATAGACATTTATCTCTTCTTTCAACCACTACCTGGTGTTAGCCTAGTGTTTGCCTGATGCTATTCTAGGTCCCGAGGGTACGGCAGAAAACAAGACAGATTAAGGATCCCTGCCCTTGTGGAGCTTCCACCCTGGTGGATCCTGCCAGCGATGCAGAGCAGAGTGGAGGGGCATGGCAGGCAGTAGCAAGTGATACAGGAGGCTTGACAGAGGTAAACCAATGGAATGTGATGACTGACCTGGTATAGGAGAGAAAAGGGGAAAGAGTCCAAGACAGGAGGTTGTAAGGCAGAGAACTTGAAGGTGGTGCAGTGAGGGGAAAAGGGAAGGACTTTGGAATCATACAGACCTAATTTTTCATCTTGACTGCTATTTACTAGAAACTTTGAGGAAGTTATGTAACCTCTATGTTTCCACATCTGTAAAATGGATAACACATACCCCATAAAGTTAAAATGGTGAGGAGATGATTCCTTTAAAATATCTGGTATCACACCTGATATAACATGCCTAATAAATTACTGTTATTAGTGGCATTACCGAGTAATTGTATTGTTATTAACCAAGATAAGAAATCTAGAAAGAGAAGCAGATGTGGGGAGCACTGGGGAAGAAAGTAATGAAATAATGGATTTGAAGCATCCGGGGACATCGAGCCATAACCAGAAGATGTCCTTGCCTCTCTGCCTTTGTAGCACGTCTACCCAGTAAAACCCTAACCTTGAATGAACTCAATACTTGGTTTCTCTAGGTCAAGTTCTATAGAGAAAAACACCACAGGGGTACATGGGCCTCCCTCAGACTCCGTGGTCTCCAACCTCAGGCGGGCTGCTCCTGCTGCCTGATGACCTTCCTATGGCTCCCTGGTCGACTTACATCCCCACTCTGATGAAGGCCACTCCAACCTTCTCCACGCTCTTCGAACACCCTGCCCAATAACCCTAACCCAGACCCTAACTCTTTCTCACTCCCTCACAAAATCTACCACTAAATCCTGGAGATTTTATCTCCTAAGTACCTCTAGAATCTGGCCAGTTCTCTTTAATTCTGCTGCCACAACCCTAGCCAGGCAACAATCACCACCCAAGTGAACTCTCACAATCACCTCCTGACTCCGACTTCAGTCCCATTGCCTTTTCTCCACGTAGCAGTGAGCATGATCTTTTAGAAGCACAGACCCTTCTCCACCTTGCAGACTTTTGCCTACATCTTTAACGTGTCCTTCAAGGCCCCTCGTCATCTCCAGTCTCATTTCACGTCCCTCTCCCCACGGCCTTCCCTGCTGCCCACTACCTACATGACCTTCTCAGCTCTCCTGCTCACCCTCTCCTTCCTGACTCAGCCTTCAGTGCCTGTGCCCTATCTGCCGACAGCTGCTACATCCCGCTCCTCTTCCCTTGCTCCCCATCCACTCCCCCACAGAGTGCACCTCGAATCCTACTTCTTCATGCCTCTCCTGACCTGGAGAAGAATCCAGTCCACCTCCCAGGTGGACATGGCTTCTCCTTTGTGACCCTCATCATGATTGTAACTGAGGACCTGGTGGTGTAACTGGGGGCTGAGCGATGGTCTCCTTGGCTGGGGTGGAAGCTCCACGGGGCAGAGACCATCTTCAACACAGAGTGGACGCTTCATGAAGATTTGCTGAAAAAACAAAGCGTGGTTAGAAATATGGGCATAAAGTCCAAGAAGGAGGGTGGAGATGCAGCCTGGGGTCATAAGCATAACGGGGGTGGTTAAGTGGAGGAAAAGATGGCAGAGAAAGTATGTGGAAGACAGTCAAGAGGACAGAATTTGGGGGGTGCAGCGCGGTGCTTATTGCTAAGGGGCAGGAGGATCAAGAAGGGTCAAGAAAGAAGACAGAGAGGAGGAGTCAAGAGGTGAGAGGACAATGTCTATCACAGAAGAGAGAACTTTGCGCTTAAAAGCTTGGCCCCTGCAGTGGAGGTGCCAGCATTCATAGCACACCCCCTTATGACTAGCTTGGAAACTCTCAGGGCCAAGCGTCCTCATCTGTGACGTACGGAGAATAATAGTACCCCCTCATAGGATACTGAGCATTAAATGAGATTTTTTTCCCCCAAGTAAAGTATTTCTAACAGCAGCCTGGTGCACAGGGAGGACTCAGTACATGTAACTGCTGCTGTGTTGAGATGACGATGGTGGTGGTGTTGGTGGTGGTGACGATGATACACAGTGAGCAGCTGGGCCAGGGGCTTGGAAAGGGGGTGCTCCAGGCAGAGCTCTTTGTCCTGGGGTCCCGTGCAGAAGGAACAACGCCTGGAGCTCTGCCTTGCAAACCAGGCCATCCAGGAGGTCACCGTTCAAACGAGTCACGTGTTAAGGAGGGAGCATCAGGAACCTGAACGGGGAAGGGACTTCGCTGGGCAGAGTCAGGACATGCAGGCAGCGGTCCCTCCTCTCTTGGCTCACCTGGTGCCAACTTTGAAGGACGGCAGCCCCTCATACAGCTCTGAGCACACCTGCTCTTGTCTACAGGCAGCGGTCTGGTCTTCAAATCCAACTACATTGTATTGGGTTGGCCGAAAAGTCCATCTGGATATTTCCAAAACATCTTATGGGAAAACCCGGACAAACTTTTTGGCCAACCCAATATTTGGGGAGAGCTAGTCCATGTCAGGCACTGTACTAAGCTCAGTAGCTCATGGCTGAATTCAGAGGCAGGGTTTTTACAGCCAGTCAAGGATAACTTGGAAGGTGTTAGGAGCTAAGCAACTTTCCTCTGCCTAAGCCAGAACCTAACAAAAGGCCCAAAGCAGCCCCAGATGGGATAAGAACTTCATCTTATGTCTGTAAGAGGAAGCAAATGTTTCCTGAAGCAGCAAAAGAGGGACTTTGTTAGCACCCAGGGGTTACGTTCAGTTCAGTTTTTGCTCTGAGTATTATGGCGCTTAGAAAAGGGAACAGGATTCTATCTCTTACCCTCAACCCTCTCTTTCTTTGCTTGGCTTGCACAATATATATACATACATACATATATATGTATATATATGTATATATATACACACACACACATATATATGATTCATGTACGAATCTTTGTAGAAACAGCACAGACAGATGATTTCACTCCCTTTTACATTTCTGTTTCATCTCAAAATCCATCCTTCTCAGTTCCATCAGAGTTTATATGAAAAACAACTGGAGTTTTAGTTTATTTTAAGCTATAAATATGAAGCAGAAATGTGAAATGCTGCTAAAGCAGCTACTGTAAGTTTGAGCTGCACTAATAGAATTATCATTTTCAGATGAAAGGATGGTTATAACCAGTCTATCTAGCTTCCTCTCTGGAGCTAGAGGATCCCTCTAAAGAAATAGAGAACAACCAGAGACAAGCTTGTGAAGAAATTTACTATGTCCCCAGCCTCACAGACCTAGGTCTGGATCCAGCCAGGCCATTTAGAAGCTGTGGGCTTAGGGGACAAGTGAGAGATAAAGCCAGAAGGCAAGTTGGATTTGCTAATGTGGAGGCCTGACATGCTAGGCTAAAAAGGCATCTACTTATGTCAGAAGGTAATAGAGAGCCACTGAAAGTTTTTGAGCATGATAGTGAGATTATAGGGATGACTTCCTATCTAGACTTAAACGGAAGGTGGCAACCCAGAGCCCTTCAGAAGCATTCCTGCTCCCTGAGAGGAGAGAGCAATTTCTATTCCCAGGTTCCACCTCACAGAAGCTCTGAGTCTCTTCATTCTTGACCTTAATGCCTCAGGCTGTAAAGTGGAAGCCTCACTTTTGGGTCTGAGAGAACCCCAGCTGTGAACAGGGTCAGGGAAATGCAAAGAGGGAGAGAGGCAGTGAGAAGTCTGAGGCCCAGGAGGACCAAGGGGGCCTCCAGATTTTTTCCTGCACCTGCCACCTCTTTCTCCCCAGGTGTGACTCAGGGGAGCCTGTGAACCGCTTGGTTTCTCGCCTCCCCCGGCATCAGCTTCATGAGGTGGTCATGTGCGGTGCTGGAGCAGCGGAATGGACAGCTCTTCACAGGAACAAGAGGCACCGTGCAAAGGTAGTCCAGGCCTCAGTGCCCAGCTCCAAAGGCAGCCTGACCTTCTGCTTATTGGGACTCAGTGGCCTAGAAGGCTGTCCCCAGAGCAGCTGAGTCCATAGGGCCTGTATCAAGCAGGGTAGGTGCCTCAGCTAAACATACCCCTGAATAAACATCCAGAACACAAATCAAAACCCACCTGTGGGATGAGTTATTCTAAAGGACCCTTCACGTGACAAAAGGACTTGCCTTGATCTCTTTCTCTGAGACAGTGTGATGTATACAGTCAGATAAACTCAGGTTCTGATCCAACACTGCCTTGCCAGGTGACCTTTGACAAACTGCTTAATATCTCTGACATACAGATGCTTTATCTGGAAAATGGAAACAATCTGTTCTCTAACCTCATGGGGTCATTGTAAGGATTAAATGAGATAAAACCCTGTTTAAACTCAAGGCAATATTCCCACTGTTGCTATCAGCTCATAAGATGTATTCAATGCTACTCTAAGCATCTTACACCTATTAACTCATTGAATGATTAAATAGCCCATTTACCCTGGAGGTTTTAAAATATAATGTGCTTTCTTTCCTTAAAATCTGAAAACTTCATTTAAAAAATAACTCACATTCCACTATTGGGCATATATCCTGAGAAAAACCATAATTCAAAAAGATACATGTACCCCGATGTTCGTTGCAGCACTGTTTACAACAGCCAGGCCATGGAAGCAACCTAAATGTCCATTGACAGATGAATGGATAAAGAAGATGTGGAACATATATACAATGGAAAACTACTCAGCCATATAAAGGAATGAAATTGAGTCATTATCCATGGATGGACCTTAGAGACTGCCATACAGAGTGAAGTAAGTCAGAAAGAGAAAAGCAAACACCGTGTATTAACACACACATATACATGGAATCTAGAAAAATGGTACCAATGAACCTAGTGGCAGGGCAGGAATAGAGACTTAGATGTAGAGAACAGACTTGTGGATGAGGGCGAAAGGGAGGCTGGGACAAATTGAGAGAGTAGCATTGACAGATATACACTACAATATGTAAAATAGATAGCTAGTGGGAAGCTGCTATATAGAACAGGGAGATCAGCTTGTGCTCTGTGATGACCTAGAGGGGTGGGATGGGGAGGGTGTGAGGGAGCCTCAAGAGGGAGGGGATATGGGGATATACATATAGCTGATTCACTTTGTTGTACAGCAGAAACTAACACAACATTGTAAAGAAATTATAATCCAATAAAGATGTAAAAAAAAATAACTCACAACTTAAAACTTAATATAATTCAGTAAGTGATTGGCTGCAAAATTAACATGTAAGATATCTATAACCTTCAGATCTACAGCAACCCGTAAAAAGATATAAGAAATGCTTGTTACAATAGCAACAACAAAAAAGAAAAATACTTAGAAATAAACTTTAAAAGATGTGTAGAAAGCTCCTGAATGCCACTGAGAACCCCAAAAGGATGTCTGAACATAAGGAAAGAAACAACATGTTCTTAGATTGGAAGACAAAATGTAATGAACACATTAATTCTCTAAATTAATCTGCATTTTAAAATGATCTCCATGAAAATAACAAAGGGGTTTTATTTTTCTTTTTAACTAAGCAAGCTGATTCTAAGCTTCATCTGAAAAAAGAAACCAGCAAAAGTATCCAGGGAAATTATAAAGGAGAGTAATAGGTGTGGTATGGGAATTTACCAGGTGGTAAAACACAGTATAAAGCTACGAGTTTAAAGTCACATGGCCCTAGTTATGAGAAATGCACGAGGCAGAACATAGTCCAGAAATAAACCCAGATTCAGTCATTTAGAATATAATAAAGATGACATTTCAAATGAGTAGGGGGAAGGTGGATTTTTAATGGACCGTATTGGTTTGGCCAACTGAAAAAAAGGAAATTTGAATCCCTGCCTTACTCCTAATACCCATACACATTGTAGATGTGTTGAGATTAATAAATGAAAGGAAAAAAATGTCATTGAAGGCATCAAAAGCAACACTTAGAAGGTTATTTACAGCCTTAAATAAGTATATTAGAAAAGAAGAAAGAGAGAAAAATCAGTAAAGCAACCCACCAACTCAAGAACTTAGGAAAACAGACCCAAAGAAAACAGAAGAAAGGAAATGATAAAGACAATGTAGAAACTGATGAACTAGGCAAGCAAATGTACACTAGAGAGGCTCTTCAAAGTCAGAAGTTTGTCCTTTGAAAAGTCTAATTTTTAATGAAACCTGAAAGTACTAAAAGAAAGCATGGAAAAAAGTTGTCACAATGTGGGGTAGGGAAGACCTTTCTAAGTCTGATACAATCACTGGCACTCCCTTTACCTTCTCCTGCTCTGTTGTTCTCCATATCACTTCTCACATCTGGCACTCAATTCACATTCACATTTATTTGCTTGTTGTCTGCTCCTAACTAGACAGACAAACTCTGTATTCCTTAGAACAGAGCCTTGAACAGTCCTGCCACACAGTGGGTGTGGAGCAATATCTGTGGAGTGACTGTTTAAAAAGTGGGGGAGGTATTTGTTTAATACACAAAGAGTTCCTAAAAATCTGTAAGAAAAGGAGGAAAGGATATGAATAGAAAGTTCATAGAAAATAAAATACAAGTGGCTCCTACCCATATATGAGGGCGAGTCAAAAATTATCCACACTATGGCTGTAAAAATTCTACGGCAAAAGTACAGATAATTTTTGACTTACCCTCATAAAAAGACGTTTAGTTTCATTCATAATAGAAGAAATGCACATTGAAAAATGAGATACCATATTTCACCTATTATGTTAGTAAATAATTTTTTTTTAAAAAAAGAAGGTTGATAACACACATGTTGCTAGTGGGAGAAGAGTTAAATTGTACAATCTCTGTGGAAGATAATTAGACCATATTTATCAAAATTACAAAGATGCATCCCAGTGCCCATTAGGCCATTATTTGTCAAAATTATGAAAGCACACACTCATTTTGCATATGTGTTTGTTTAAAGACATTCATCTAAAGATACTCCTTCAGCAGTATTTGTAATTTAAAAAATGGAAACTATTTAAATATCTATCAACAAGGAACTATTTACATAATTTATGGTACCTCCACACAATCAAATTTTTTACAGCCATTAAAATGAACAAGTCTGCTCTATGTTTTGATTGGGAAACATCTGCAAAATGTGTTGTTAAATGAAAAAAAGATGCAGGACAGTGTGGAGGGGGTATGACCATTTGTGTATGCTGCACATACTTGTAGAGGCATAAAATATTTCTGGAGTGATACATAAGAAACTGATAATAGTGCATGCCTCTAGGGCGAGCGTGGCTGGGGCAGGCATGGGAGAAAGACTGACTTTTCACCTTTTGAATTTTATACCTTATGTCTGTTCCGTGTCAATTTAGTATATCCATATCTGCTTCTATAATGCACATGAGATCTCTAGAAAGGGAACATCTGAAACTGGCCACGGTGAGTTCCTCTACGGAAGGAAACTGGGGGCTGGAGGGACCTGGGAACTGAAACTTGGCATTGAACTTTTGTTTTATTTTGTTTTAATTTTCTTGACCATGGACATGTATTACGTGCTCATTAAAATAGCAAAATGCAGGACTTCCCTGGTGGCGCAGTGGTTAAGAATCCGCCTGCCGATGCAGGGGACACGGGTTCAAGCCCTGCCCCAGGAAGATCCCACATGACACGGAGAAACGAAGCCCGTGCACCACAACTACTGAGCCTACGAACCTAGAGCCTGTGCTCCACAGCAAGAGAAGCCACGGGATTGAGAAGCCTGCGCACCACAACGAAGAATAGCTCCCGCTCACCACTACTAGAGAAAGGCAGCGTGCAGCAACGAAGACCTAATGCAGCCAAAAGAATGGATAAATAAATAAATAATAATCTTAAAAAAAAAAGGAAAATGCATTTCTCCTTGCTCCTCTAGACTGCCAATGCCTGCTGTGCTCTCCCCTGCCCTTGCCTCCCCTCCACGCCCCTCCGCTGAGGCTCGCTCCGCCTTCTCCACAGCAGGGCACAGTAGGAAGGGTGGGGACTGTGGAATCAGATAGGTTGGGGTTCTCGTTCTGACTCGAAGCTTCCTCGTCCCCATCTGTAAAGTGGGGATAATGGCAATGTGTTCTAGGGCACGTGAGTGAGTGCTCGATAAACAATGGTTCCCGCTAGTGTGAACTTGCTTTTTCAGAACACAGCTGTAACACTCACGAAGCCTGGGTGGCCGAAACCCTCCTCCCTTTGGCAGCTATCCCCAAACTTTGAAGGAAGAAAGATGTGGCTAAGGCTTTGAGCAATGACAGTATCTTATAATATTTATGAAAAGCAACAAGGACATTCTTCTGGTTTGTGTTTGGGGTGGGGCGGGGGGTAAAGGAGGGTGTCCCAAATTGCCCACATGCCTGGCATCCTGGAGCCCCGAACTCCCAGCCTGAGAGGAAGCCTTGTTCAATGTAAACAGAAGGGAGGAGGGTCTGCTCTAGTAGGAGCAGCATCAGCTGGGTGTGAGGTGGGGAGGGGAGTGTGCCAGGAGACAAGAGGAAGGGTGAGGGCTCTTTGCACCCCCAGACCTGGGGAGGGAGAATCAGGTGCAAAACCTGCCTCGCCCCAGGGCCAGGATGAAGCTTCCAGTCCCAGAGTCAAATATAGATCCATTTCCATAAAAGCACCAGCCTGCTTCTATAAATACCTCAGCCAGTTTTCCCGGGTTCTCATGTGACTTTGATGCCTACCTCGTCTGCAGGGATCCGTCTCCATGGTGACCAGGCCATGTGACCAGCCCCTCTTCATTCATGGCAGGTTGCCGCATTCCGGGTTGGGGGTGGGGTGGTGAAGGGGGCTGGAGGGAGGGCTAAGGAGAGGGAGGACAGGGATGAACAATGAATAAAGATAAAGTGTCTAGTCTTGGGGGAAACTGCAGAGTTCCAGCCTTACTGGAAGGATACGCTGACAGAATTATTGATTTCCCCAGGCTGGCTGTCAGAGGGGGAGCATTTGTATTTGCGAAGCAATAGACATCTTTGCCTCTGAGTCAGAGAAGCAAACGTTCAGAGCTGTAAGGCACCTTAACAACCCTCGAAGACTATTACCGTCCCCTTGTTGTCAGATGAGGGTAACCAGGCCCAGCAAGGTCAAGGGACTTGCCCAAGGTCATGCAGCCAGTCAGTTGAAAACTGGGGCAGGGATCAGCGCGTGTGTCCTTAGCAGGCTCCTCCCCACCTCCCTGGGGCTCTGCTCTGGGCTGGGGACTGCGAGGGACCACTGAGATACAAGTGCAACTCTGGTGAGTGGGGATTTCGGTACCTTGGCTCCCAGGTTATCCCATCTGGCTAGACTCAGAGGTCCCCCAAGGGAGGGGGAAAACAGAACTTACTTATTCTGTGCCAAGACTCGGCCCTGGCCCCTTGGCTGATACACGTGGAGAGAGTGGCTAATAAATCTTGAGAAGCCCTACAGTGTAGAGCAAAGCCAGATGTCATCCACGGTAATCTGTGGAGATCTTTTTTTGATCAGAATGTCCCAGATCTGCCCCCATCCAGCTGAATCCCTTAAATATCACCAAGTCCTTTGCGCTTCCTTGCTTGGTGCTGGGGATGAGATGAAAAGGCAGGAAAGGACTCTTCGTGCCCTCACAGAGCTGCCCTGCTTAGGTACACATGGATAAGTGAATAGAAGAGAATCTTGTTAACCAGCAGCTGTGCTCTGGGGACATTCAGGTCTGGAAGTAGCGTTGAGCCACAGAAGTCAGGGAGGGCTTCCTGGAGGAAGAGAGGGGAGGACATAGCCAGGCAGGCAGATGAGGAGGAGCATTCTCAGGGGATACTGGGTGCTGGGACAGGACCTGGGGAGGGGGACAGTGCTCTGACTGAGGTGGGCTGAGGAGGAAATGCTGGCCACGTCTTGGGATAGGACACTGTCAACCGCAGACCTGATTCACATGGTTCAATCCCAAGGGCTCAAGCCGCCAGCAGTGGAGGGTCCAGGGGGAGGTGGATTCAGAGACGATAAAGAAACAGGTGCATTGATGTATTCTTGAAGGAGACAGAAAAGAAAAACAAACATCAGCACAGGGCTGCACCTCTCAGCACCAGCCACGGGCTCTGTCACCACCTGGCCTTGGACGGGTGTCCAGCAGGCTCCACAGAGGTTAAAATCCACTGGGCTGGAGGCCAGTAGCAGCCAAAGTGGCCCAGGGCAAGACTCTGTCTCCCTAACTCTTCATCTGTGCAGTCTCCTTGGAGCTGAGGACAGAGCACCCAGCCTGTCCCCACCCCACCAGCTCTTAGCTGGCTCAACAGCGGACTGACCATAACAGCCTGTTCTCAAGCTCACAGCGGGTGGGGGAGGAAGGAGCAGATACTCTGATCGGGGAGGCCATGCCGTACGGGCCACGCTTCCTCTGTGCTTCACCAGCAGCTGAGCACCCACGCGGTGTGTGTTTATTTTACCAAGGCTGCCAGTTGCTGGAGTCCAGAACCAGTGCCCAACCTGTTTCTAGAAAACCCTCCCCTGGCTCGTCGCAGGGGGTGTGGGATGGAAGCACATGTTCATTCAGCGCTGGCTGGTAGTTAGCAGGGCGGGGTGGTCACAGCACCCTGGTGAGACAGAACTGAACCTGAGTCCTGGCTCTGTCACTCACTTGCGACTCCCTTGGGGAGCTTATTTAGACTCTCTGGGCCTCAGTTGCTTATCTGTGAAAGGGATAATGTTATCTACTTTGAAGAACAATTGTGAAAGTTAGAGTGATTACAAAGCCTCCGGCACATAGAAAGTGATTTTACAAGGCAGTGGCCTCTACTACAGTGGGCAGACGAATGGAGCACCTGCTCGTGAGTTCCAGCTTCCGTGCTCACTGGCCCCAGCGTTCTCCTAAGTCTTCCCCCCAGCACCATCTCTTCTGCCTAGAAGGTCCTCCCCCTTGGCTCCCCTCATCAGAAGCCTTTCTGTCCTTCAAAGCCCCATCTCAATGTCACTCCTCCCTGCTGTCACGCCTGATCGCCAACAGGATGTTCCTCAGGTAGACTCTGCCCACACCAAGGTCTGGCCATCGTACCATCCTTCAGCACACAGCAGTAACTACAAGAGCTATTGTGATGGAACACCACTTAGCGCACTAAAAACCAAACATGTCTGAGACTCAGAGAGGGTAAGTGATTTGTCCATGGTCACACAGCTACTAGGTGGCAGGGGTGGGAGATACACTCAAGTCCACTTGGTTCCACATCTTATACACAGCTTCTGCATTCTCATTGTTAATTACACTCTTACTTGACCATCTTTACTCTCTCCAACTATATTACAAGCCTGTGTGGTGTGGCAGAAAAGAACACAGATCCTGGAGTCAGCTAGAAATGGGTTTAAAGTTCACCTTTGCCACTGACGAGCTAGGTGATCTAGTGTAAGTCCTTAATCTTTCCAAATCTGTTTCATCACCTATAGTCATGAGCAGTTCAATTAGATGATGTGATGTGGTGAGGGGCCTGTCTTATAACAACAAACATCCCCACTTGCATGGCCTGGTCCCCAGGTAGCTGGGTTTGTGATGAGAGCACTGGCTAGTCCTTGAGTGTACCCCCTGCACCAGCACCATCCTAAGGGCTCTTGTGCATCCTTTCTTTTTCTTCCTGACAACATTACCAGGAAGTAGATACTTCTAGTATCCCCATTTTACAGAACCAAAGCTTAAAGAGGTTGAGAAACTTGCCCAATGTGACATAAGCAAGCAGCAGAGCTGGGTCTTGACCCAGGTCCATCTGATCCTAAAGCCCAGGCTCTGAACCATGATTCCACACTGCTCCCCTGCAAAGCAGGTGATGGCTGATTCTTCTTCCATTACTGCTGCGAGATGTCAAGCAGGAATCACAAATTCCATTTTACAGATGGAGCCGTAAAAGCCTGAGGTATCAAGTGACTTGCCCAAGGTCACTTGCTAGTTGGTGGCAGAGTCAGTTCTAGAACTAGGGGCTCCTAAACTCAGGGCTCCACTTTCTCCCTCATCCCTGCTGCCTGTGGGTGAAATTCTTGAGTCGGAGACACCAGGACTCTGGGGCCTTGGCCAGGGAGTCAGCCGCAGGTCTCAGCCTGGGCTCAGGGCGCCTCCAACCACGGAGAAATTTGCTTTGAAGACAAAGGATGATTCCTGGCAAGGAGAGTCATTCCTATTTCTGCTCCAGACAAATGGGAAGCTGTCACAGATTCCATGATAAATCTTTTTGCTAAAGATGATGCATCACTTTGAGCTGGCTATATGCACAGAGTCTTTGGACATCATACAAGTCAATTACTAAGACCAAGTTTTCAGCACTGAGCAGAGATATTTTCATCAAGTGGCTGTAACAGAGCCAGGGCCTCCCAGGGATCTGGCTGGGGAGCTGGTCCACTTCAAGTCTGACGCCAGGGGTGACTGCAGAGTGCTGAGACCTGCCCGAGGAGCCCGGTGGGAAAGGTGTCCCACATTCCCATTCTAATGGCCTCTACTCTGTTTGCTCCGAGGCCACCACAAGTCTTCTGGGCAGGATTATTCATGGCCAGGATTATTCTGCCTCTTTTATAATCCCCAGCCTCACTCGGAGCTGCCTGGACTTGGGGAAATAAGTCTCCATTCCAGGACAAACCCCAAGTACAGAGCTGCAACCTGGGCCTTGCTTTCCCGGCCCTGAGCCTCAGAAGCACTTCCCTGTACCCTGAGGAGCTCCTTACCTACGCTCGGAACACTTTCGGGTCAGCTGTCTGCCCCCTACACCCCCCACAACCCCTCGCACATCACAGCTTGCTGAGGCTGGCCCCTGGGAAGTGCTCCAATCCAGCAGATCCAGCCTTCCCTCACTCTCAGCCCCTAAGAGAAGCACACGGCTGGTCCTCTGAGGCCAGGAATTTTAAACCTAGTATATTTGTTGTTGCAAGAGGATCTTCCTCTGGCCTGAGTGTGGCTTTCAATGTTGCAGAACCAAGGTTTGAGGTCCTATCAAGAACATGTGGGATGTCAGCTTCCCTTACAGCTATGTGACTTTGCGCAGGTCTTTAATCTCTCTGGACCCTAATTTCCTCAACTAAAAATGTGACAAATGGTCCATCCTAGCTCCAAAATGCTGAGATTCATTCTCTGGGATTCCAAGAAGGCAGTTGGAGATGTCTGGAGCATAAGATGAGGGGGCTGGGAGTGGTAAGAAATAAGGAGGTAAGAGATTAAAAGGAGAGGGCAGGGGTCTGAATCACACTGGAATGTCGTGCTAAAAAGCTTAGCTTTTATTTTAAAGGTAATGGAGAACCGGGGGACATTTTAAGCATGGCAGAAGAGTTGCCAGATTTAGCAAATACCAAACATCTATTTAAATTTAAACTGGGCATCTTGTATTTTATCTGGCAACCCTGCATCGAGTAACAGAGAAAGCTCTCTGGTCCCTCAGTGGAGAATGTATTGTAGGGGATGAAACTGGAAGCACAGACCATTGAGGAGGTGATTGTATTCCAGGCGATAATTACAAAAGTTAATATTTGTTGAACGCTTGTTTTTGCCAGGCACTGTTCTAAGTATTTTGTGTGTATAAATTCTCATAACAAGGTGGCAGTATCTAGTATCATTCCCATTTTTCAGGTGAGAAGACAGTGGCACAGAGAGGTTAAGTTACTTATGTAGGTCACACAGCTAGTTAGTGGCAGACTTGAGGCTGGAGTCCAAAGCCCACATGCTGAACCACCATGACATACTGCCACCCATGGGGGCCCTCAGAGGCCAAACCCAGGGGTTTGTAGTGGGAATTGGATGACCATCAGAAGCTGTCTTGAAGCCCCAGCCCCTGGGGTGGGGGTTGGGACACTGTGACTGGCCAAGAAGTGAGGAGGGAGGCTCAGGAATTGGGTTGTATCACAGTGACACATTTTCAGATCGTTTGGTACTTTTCAAAGCAGGAAGAGGGGCTCAGAAGAAAGAGAACTAGCATCTCTTCAGCATCTATCACACACCAGGCAGGGTGCACAGCAATCCTCGAGGTATTTTTTTTTCTTTTTCTTTTTTTCTTTTATTTATTTATTTATTTATTTTGGGGGGGGGTACACCAGGCTCAATCACCTGTTTTTATACACATATCCCCGTATTCCCTCCCTTCCTTGACGCCCCCCCCCCTCGCGTCCCCCCCACCCTCCCCGCCCCAGTCCTCTAAGGCATCTTCCATCCTCGAGTCCTCGAGGTATTTAGGAGGCACAATCAGCGGGGCGCAGCGGTCGACTACTCGTGGAGTGAAGGAGGACTCAAGGGTTCTGGTTTGAGGTGGCCGAGGGCCACGTTAACCAGAGATCACTGGGAACAACGAGCTGCCGGGAGTCTGGGCCCCAGGTGTGGGGGACTGGAGAGAAGAGGCATCTAGTCCAGGACATCCTCAACTTATCAGGTACAGGACTATGAGGCCACCGAGACCCAGAGAGGTTAAGTGACTACCCTGAGTCACACGGAAGGTAGGTGTCAGGGCAGAAACTGGAACAGACGTCTCTTGACTGTGTCTGGGGTGTGTGACACAGACAGAGCTCTAGCGTAGGTTCAAAGATGGGGTGGGGATGGAGACACCCGAGAACACAAGTTGTGACTTGCGTTTGGGGGCCGCTGTTTGATGCGGGTTCAGGCGGTGCCTGCACGCTCAGCTGTGAGAGCAGACTGTGCCCCTTCAACTCTGAAACGAAAGCTGAGGGCAGAGCTGGGCTGAGTTTTAGGCACCGTGAGCCAAAACAGTCTCTGCAACGGCCTTCTCCACCTGTAAAAAGAGAACACGACCCACAGCAAAGTTGTCTTGAAGCTTAAATGAGGTAAATGAACGGGGAAGCCACGCGCGCCGGGCGATGTAATCATGATGGTGCTGTTACTCCGTTCTTCTGCCTCTGCCACGACCCCTCGCCCTCTCCCTCCTCCTCCATCTTCCTCCCTCCCCCACTCCACCCTCCCATTTTCTCATCGTCCCTCCTCTCTTTTTAGGCCTTGGGACAGAGCCTGTTCTAGGGAGTATCTGCAGATAAGCAGCCTAGAAACACACGTGCAGCCTCAGATCCGCGCCAGCCTGGCTCCCTCTCCCGCCTCTGGCTCTCCACCCCCACCCCCACACTCACACGCCACACAGGACAGCCCGCCACATGGGGCACCAGCCCACCCCACCGTCTCTCCAGCTGAGCATCAACTCCCCTCCCTGCTTCCACATCTGTGGGCCTCCCAGGGGGCCCAGGGGGCCCCCCCTGCTGTGGCCCAGGGAGCGCTGCCGGAGGTGGCAGCAGGGACAGCAGAGACAGCACCAGAGGCCCAAGGGGACGGGGGGGGCTCTGGCCCGGACCGCCTGGAAATGCACAGATCCGATCCCTAGGGACCGAGCGAGAGACGGACGTCAAACCGAGGCTGAAAACACAGTCTGGAAAGTCACGCGGCACTGTGACAAAGGAGCCGCTCTCCCCAGCCAGAGACACGGGCGGTGGGGAAGGGACATAAATCCCGGCTCTTTAGAGGCTCCAGACAGCAGGGGCTGCCAGCCTCCAGACTCCCCGCCGCGAGGTCTCGGGGGTGCCCAGTGTCCCATTCAGGGGCCAGGGCACCGGCAAACCCCCAGCTCCCCCACAGTCCTGAGAGCAGCCAGTGCCTGAGAACTGAGAGCCACCAAGGGAATCTAGGGGTGGCCTGGCCCCTCCCCCACACCCACCCCTGCTGGGGTGTCTCTGGCTAAGCTGTAGTGTGGTGGGTGGCACGACCTCCCAAACCACACCCAGAGGGTCCAGAGAGCCAGGCCCAGGGCCTCGGCGCGGGGGTCAAAGTCCCTGACGGCACTAAGCGCTGACAGGCAGTCCGCCGGGGGGAGCCTGTCTTCGCATCCCTTTTTCCCCACTCACCTGCCTCACAAGTACTCAAGAGCTGCCCCTCTAAACAGGAGAAACTGAGGTCCAGAGCTGCTGGGTGGCCTCGTGTCCACCCCACAGGCAGCCTGCGTCAGGGAGGGCCTGGGATCCCCTGCAGTGTGAGGTTCTCAGAGACCAGCCCTCCATCACCCCCAGACGCCCAAGCATCCCCCTCAGACTGGCGTGAAAGGAACAGAGGAGCCCCAGGCCTTGAGGGCTGGCCATGGGATTGGGGCTTTCTGTTTCAACCAGCAACAGGCCCTCAGGCCAGCGATGTCAAAGGCAGACTTCCCTCCTCTACCTGTCTTGGCTCTCCATAAGCTCCCAGGGCAACTGACAGGAGTTCCCCACCGAAGCCACCGAGGTTACATTTTCACCACTCCACGGCAACAGAGTCAAAAGAGAATTTGAGCTGTTGTAAGAAAATTCGATTCATCTCACCCCTGAGTTGGAGATTAAGATTCTTACCTTCTACACACTTTCCTATCCCTGTGTCTTGTTCCCTCTTCTGGTCTGCCCCTCCAACCTCTTTTCAGCACCCCAGCTCCGGTGCTGTCCACTCTCTGAATGCCCCCAGCTCACTCCCCACCCCCAGCAACAGGACCCCTCCAGGGCAAACCGCTCTCTCCTCTGAGCTTCTCCACAGACAGGCCTCCTCACACTGCATCTCAGTGTGTCACACACGCATCTGTCTCCTCCTGCAGGGCTCCCCCAGGGCAAAGAGGTAACTTGGTCATCTCTGCAACCTTCAGGGTTCAGCTCAATCCAGCCAGGAGGGCGTGGCTCACGGTCATGGAATCTAACCAAACAGGGTTCATTTGTTTGTTAGCCTCACAAAGACCAAAAGACAAACAAGGGCTGGAGCCCTGGGCTGGGAGGTGGAGGCGTCGTCAGACGCTCCTTCTTTGGGCGCCTGTCCACGAAGCCCTGGACCTCAGAGCTCTGACAGTCCTGGGTGGGACGGGGTGGGAAGCAGAGACATTTGCATGAAAACCTAAGTCAGAGCAGATCCCTCAGTTCAAAGTCCCGCCCCTGCTCCTCACCTCACTCAGGCTGAAAACCAAAGTCCTTAGCAAAACCCAAAAGCCCTGTGTGATCTGGTCCCCATTATCCCTTAAGCTGCCTCATGCTGTGCTCTGCCTCCTTCTCCCTGTTCCAGCCACAGCAGGTCTCCTCCAATGCCCACCTCAGGACCTTTGCATCTGCTCTTTCCCGTTGCTCGTGTCACCTCTAGGGAGGCCCGCCCTGAGCAGCCTATTTGAAACCACACACACGCACACACAATTGTGTGTGTTCCCTCTACCTCTTCCCTGCCTTCTCCTTATCATTGATCACCAACTGATACCGAAAGATTTTACTTATTTGTTTATTATTCCTCCTCCCCACCGCTAGAATGGAGACTCAGTCAGAGCAGGAACTTTTATCTGTTTGATGTTCATTCTTCTCCTAGTTGACTCACGCTCCTCCCTTTAATATCCTGTAACTTAAATTCTGACATATAAAGTTACCTACTATTTTGTTATGTTATCTTATGTTAGATGGTGAGAATGAGAGAGGGAAAAAAACAAAAAATATTTGCTTAATAGAAATATACTTATAAACAGATTCATAAGGAAATCCTGTCTTTGTTTCTACAGCTGCCAGAGTATTTATAATTCCCTTCTTCCACTGGACAGTCCTTGTTCCCTTTGTCCTTGGCAAGTACCGCAATCAGCCATAGTCCTTGCAGGGTGGGGGTGGGGGATGTCGGGGCCCGCAGCAGGCCCTCGAATGATATTTACTGAGTCAGTGAAGAAGAGGCTGGTCTACACATATCACAGGACGTAGAAAGCAGCCCGTCTTTGATTTGCGTAGACAACCAGAATAGATAGACCAACTAAAAAGTTATACTCCCAAGATAACTATGTGACTTAAACACCAAGGTCAGGAGATATTCTCTTGTAGGTTTTCATTTCCCAAGGGGCTAGGACACACTACCAGAGAGCTGTCACTCTGGCTGATGGTGAGGACCTACCTGCCTCAGTTTCCCCCCATCAGGGGCGGGCTCTCTCAGGCTGGATGGGTAGGAGGGCTTAGGCTCTGGGAGGCAGTGCACAGAGGAAGATGAAAGGCAGTCCCTCGTGCCCCTGTGCACCTCCTTCAGCACCTTCCTCTGGATGGGATTTTCCAGTGCCCTTACCAGTGCCTCTAACAAGGCCCAGGAGACCCTGGGGGACTGCCACCAGGGTTTCTGCTGGTGCCCTGAGAGCTCTCCACTCCGCCTGCAGGCCCAGAGCACTTACCTCTGCAACGGCTTCTCCTGCAGGCTGTGAGCCTGGGTACTGCTCAGGATAACCAGGTCCAGGCAGGAAAGCCAACTCCAAACCACAGCTTGCCGAAGGCCCAGCCTCAGCCATCTGGGTTTATTACAAGGAATTGGCTTACACGAGTATGGGGCTGGCTAAGGAGCTCTAAGGTCCGTGGGGCAAGCAGGCAGGAAGGGAAGGTCGTGGGCAGGCTGAGACCCACAGGCACCCTCAGAAGCTGTTGGCCACAGCCCTGAGTCCCTCTCAGGGGAGACCCAAGCCTCCTCTTAAAGGGCTTCCAACAGAGTGAGCCAGGCCCACCCAGGATACTCTCCATAATTTAGTCAACTGATTAGGGACTTTAATCACCTGTGCAAAATCCCTTTATCGCAGCAGTTGGGTTAGCGTTTGAATAACTGGGAGATGGGAAGTGAATGCTACAAGATAGCTGCTGCTTCCTTTCTGTTCTTCAACTCCATGAGAGACCAGCACATAGAATTCTAGCCAAGCCAGGCCATCAGGAAGCCATAACATACCCCGCTGGCTTAAATCAGCATAAAGACACACTAGTCACACTTCTCGTCAACATACACAGTTTACAAAGCACATTTAAATTCCATTGTCTCACATAATCCTCATGACAGCTCTCTGCACGGAATTTAATTATTTTATTTTACTGGTGACGTACCCAACCGCACACACAGCTGCTACGTGACAGAGCTGGAACTTGAGCCTGTGTTGACCTGATTCATTCACATCCTCACCAGAGAGTGAGTTTGATGAGGGGAGGAAGGAGAGAAAAGCTTCGGTTTCTGGATTCATTTTAAAAAAGGACAAAGAAACAGAGACCCAGGTTTGCCAGACAATCTTTGCCTAAATTTTGGTTTTGCTGGGGCCCATTCTGGTTAATAACAAGAGAAGGTGTCATGAATAGGGGATTTTACTCTCTTGCGTGTGGTTCGAAAAAGGTCCATATCTTTCCCCCAATTAAATGTAATCTGTTCCAAGCCTCTATCCTACCAGTCCAGAGGGGAATTCAAGGTGCTGTTATTGGAGCTTCCTTGCCCACGATTCATCAGAGGTGAGCAAAGGCTCTGGGGTCTCCCACATCACAGTACATTCAGAAAAGGGCCCACTGGCCTCTGTGTGCACTGTCCACACAGCTCTGCTCATGGTCAATCCTCACTTGGTCTCTGCTGAGAGTCAACCTTCTCAGGCCACCCTGCTGCCCCTGTCCTCAGGCCCTGCCACCTCCCTGGAGCACCACAATGAAGCATGGCCCCTCCCAACTTCCTTGGAACACCCCTTTCTTTCCCTTTAGCCTGTTTTCCTCCAAACTTCCCTCCCACCATCTCCCTCTGTAAGACAATCCAGCACAATCCCCTCAATGAACCTATATTTTTACAAAACAAAATCCAAGAAAGAGTAAGAGTGGTCTTCTAGGTGCCTGACAACTAACCACTGTTTTTGGTCTTATCCACCCCAAAACAGTAGTAACAATGACAAAACTTACTGAACATTTGTTGTATACTAATCACTTCCGTTGTGTTACTTCATTTAATGCTGTTAATAAGATGCTATTATTATTAACCACTTTTACATATGAGGAAAACAGACAGAGGGCTGAAGTCACATGGCCAAGGTCAGCCCAGTGCACAAGCACCTCCCAGCATTCGGACTCCAGGGCCTGTGCTCTAACCACTGCTCTATGCCATCTCTCCCCCAAATTGGTGTAAAGCAAGGTGGCACAAAAGCCTGCCTGTGATCTTGGGACAGATGAAAGACAATTAGCTACAGAAGTAAAATCAAGTCACAAAGTAAAATTGTAGTAAAGGCTGGTTCTGCTATCTACCAGCTCCCTGACTTCACCTCTTTGAGTGTCAATCTCCTCCATTATAAAATGAAGATGGTGATCCCAACCTTCCAACCTTGATGAGAGAACCAAAAGAGAACAAGTATGCGAGAGCTCTTTATAAACTCTAAATTCTGTAAATGTTTCACGTTAAGGGGCAGAACATCTGCCTTGCCCGCACCTGGGCTTAATAACCTCAGTCTTGTCAGCCCAAAACAAAGGACAGCCTAATGCCAAGTTTAGGTCATTGTGCTGGAAGCTAGGGGACCAAGCAAGAAATTCTCTTAGAGACAGAGACAGAGAGACAGAGAGTTTGCTCTCCTGTGCTAAACACTCTAGAAAGCAGAGAACTACAATTCCCAGACTCCTTTGCAGCTAGGACCAAGTGTGACTGAGTTCCACCAAGAAAATTCCTACAAAAGACTTGGAGGGATCGGGGAGGGGAGATGTGGAGGTAGAAAGAAGCCCGAGGCAGCAGTTGGACCAGGGGAGATGAAGCCTCCTAGGTGAGCTGCAGGAAGTTTCCAGTGCCTGCTCCCTGGGTAGAGGGCAACAGAGCTATGTCTCCATCAGAGCAGCTCCGTGGGATGCTCGGGGAATTCTCCTGGCTCTGTGATGTCTTGGCCCTCTCCAAGGTTCTATAAACTACCTAATATCCTCTAATAAATTCCTTTCTGCTTAAATCAGCCAGAGTGGAATCTGTTCTCCCAGACTGGTACTGGAAGAGATTCCAAGCAAGAAACCCTCAAGGATATGAGAATCTGGGACTGGTTTCCGAACGAACTGCATTTTCAGACAACAGAGGGCTGGCATCAGAAGACAGAATTTTAGTGGTAGATGGCACTTTGTGATGAAACAGCTACTGCTATCACTCTGAGGTCCCCACAATAAGGTGTCCATGGGAGGCAAGGCTTCAACAATTTAGCAGCTGCTGAAGTAAAACTCTAAAATAAACTTTTATTATGAAAAATTTCAAACCAACACAAAAATAGAGTAGTAGGATCAACCCTCACGCACCCAGTTTCTACAGTCATCCCCCTATCATTCTGTCACTGCGGGAACTTCCTCTGTCCCAATTCACTGCCCTGTTCTGAAGTAAATCGAATACAACATTTCACTTCATGCTGAAGTACTTCATGCAGAGATACTTCAGCATGCTTCTCTAAAAGGTGATTTTTAAAAACACAACCATGCTAATATTATCTCACATTTTAGAAGTTAACACGAATTCCTTAATACCAGCCAATGTTCATATTTCTCCACTGTCTTGCCTTTTGTTTTTTAACAGTTTGTTCAAATCAGGATCCAAATAACTCTATCCATTGCAATTAGTTTATACATCTAGATGTCTTTTAATCTTAGAGTTCCCTCCCTCTTTCTCTCTATTTTTTTCTTCCTGTTGAAGAAATTGGGTCATTTGTTCCATAAAATTTCCCACAGACCAACCCCACCCCACCCCCCATCTAAACTGCGGAAAAGTTAAAAATCACATTTCCAAGACTCTCTTTCGCTAAGGTTTCATCACAACCTGGCTTCTCCCAGGCAGACCACCCCCATCAACTTGTAGGTGGAAGTGAGCCAGGGAAGAAGAGGCTGCTCTTCAGGGTGGGGCTGGAGGCAGCGGAGTCCCGGGGGCACCTGTGGTGGGGACTCCGGGTTCTCATCCCTGGAACCCAAGGAGCCACGTGGCAGGCGGGGCAGCAGTCTGGGTGCCCCTCTTGGCTGCAGTGGCCCTGGCTAAGTGTCCAAGCCTGGTCCCTTGGTCCTCCCAGGGATCCTGTAAACCAGCCCCCTTCATGCAGTAAATCCCTTTAGGTGTGAATGGGTCAGAGTGCATGCTGCTGACTGCAGTCCGTGTGGGAGGGGGAGCAGGATGAGCCTTAATTCTGCACAGCACTTTAGGGTTTACAACACGCTTCCACACATATTGGGTGCTCTTAACGACCCCCCACGAGGAGGGCATTGAACAGGGAGTCAGGCCAAGCAACCAAATCTCCCAGTTAAGGAGCATCTCACGACTCCATCCCAAACCTTCAAACTCCAGGTCTCACACGGCTCTCTCTCACCACCCGCCTCCCTCTCCTCATGGGCCGCCAGACTCAGCGCAGATGAGGGGTGTCTGAGGCTAAGGCGGCCCCAGGAAGTAAGGCAGCACAGAGAGGTGCAGAGGCCAGAGAAAGACTCCTCACCTTGTGTAAGATGAACATGCGTCCTCCTCAGACCTCTCTGCCCGGTGACGTCAGCCACAGGGCTGCTTGGACAAAGTCCTGGGGTCTGAGCCCCCCGACACGCCTCTCCTTTCAGCCAGGCTGCACTGGAGGGGGGGGCAGCAGTGGTCCGGAAAGACGGCCATTCAGGCTAGAGCCCACTCTGCTGCCCCAGCTCTGTCACCAAAGGCTTTTCAGAGTCCCTGTTCCTGCGTGTGTGTGTGTGTGTGTGTGTGTGTGTGTGTGTGTGTGTGAGAGAGAGAGAGAGAGAGAGAGAAAGCGGAGTGCACTTGGAGCGGGTCAGGAAAATAAACTGGAAGGGGGCTCAGGGGAGGACTGAGAGGACTGAGGCTTTCTCCAACGTACGGTCACTCAAGTTTAAGTAGCAGCAGTGGCCTGAGGTTGTCTGGACGAGGGGAGGGGCTCGGGGAGGGGGGTTGCTCTGAGGGCCTCCCCCCACGCTTTCTGATGGACAGCCGCTTTGATCCTGGAGTCTGGAGCTCATAAATAACATCCCAGGAACGGGTGCCCTGGGACTTCTCCAAGGGCAGCTGGCTGACAAGGCCAACGCGGCCGGGCCCCGCGGGCAGCCCTGGCCCCGCGGGCAGCCCTGGCCCCGCTGCAGCGGGCCGTGACGGGTTTATGGCCAGCGGCCGACAGTAGTTCCCTCAGATTTATCACCCTGCTCCAAGGGCAGGGGGCGCCACTAAAGGCTGCCAGGGAGCCCTTAAATCACTGTGATGGGAAACGCTGCCAGAGGCAGCGGAGGGCAGGGAGGTGGGGACCAGCCTGGGGGCTTGGGCTTCCTGCTGGCTGCTGGGGTTACAGTCCTTTCCAGAGGGGGATTTACAGCCCTGGAACCCAGAGGAGCCAAGAAGCCCCCCAGGGGGTGACGAGGGGGACCGCAGGAGCTGAATGAGAATGAAGGGGGCCCGTGCAGCTGGACTGGCCTGGGCAGAGCCACGAGAGGAAGCACAGGGACCCAGGACCCCACCTGCCGGCCGCAGTGCCCATGAGTTGGCTTGCCGCCCTGGCCAACAGTGCCTGGGTGGTCCCACCCTCCTGGCAGTATGTCCATCTGTGAGCAAGGCTCTTCGTGGCAAACCTGTGCCCTTTCTCTGGGTGTGTGTCTGTGTGGGGGTTTAATCAGCAAAGAAAGCTGCGTGCGTACAGGGAGGCATTTCCTATCCTCCTCCAGCACCGGGCTGCCCAGCTGTGCCTATGAACTAGTACTGTGCGTGTGCGCAGGTGGGGTGGAGGATGGCGACATCCTCAAAGACAGTGGGTTCTGGGTCCCTGTCCACACCTGCTAGGAGGACAGGGAGAAGAGCTGGTGGGGTTTACTAGCAGGGCAACTACAGATGAAGGGAATGGGAGGAAAGAGAGGTGGGCAGGGGTGGGTGGAAAGAGACATAAGGATTAGAGAAAGAGCTAAAAGGAAGCGCCCAGATGTCCACTCAGTGCAGCCAACCCGGCCCCAAACGTGGTCAGATAAAACAGGAGGGAAAGGGTGGAGAAGAGCTGCAGGGAGAAAAGCAGGAAGGACCAGGAGAGGAGGAAGGTGACCCAAGAGGGAGGAGCGGGGGAGGCCGCCAGTGGGAGCATCATCTGCCCCCGGGGGCCCGGGGCCTGGCTTTGCCGCGTTCTCGCCTCAGCCATCTCCGCCAGCAACAGCTGGCTCGGCAGCTGGACCTGAACACAGGGCGGCCTGCCCTCTGGCCACGCCCCTGCCACAGGATGGCAGCCACCCAAGCTCAGCTCAGAGCACAAAGAGAGCGATCCAGACTGGGGCCAAGATGGGAAGCAAGCTTGCCACCTTGTAGGATTCACGCAGAGAAGAGTCTCTGTCCTCAGATATCCATGATGCTGACATGCGTGTGCGGCACCCTTGCCAGGCCCAACTGCCACCAACACACAAGTGTGTGCATGCTCATGTCCACCTCCATGTCCCTACGTGTCCTATGAGCACTCGGGTCCTGACTACGATGTATCCCTTGAACATAGCAAAGTTGGTCCAGGCCACCTCTTCCTGCAGCCCCAGCAATTCCTAGTTTTGGCTCCACAAAGTCTTCCCTTTCTGTCCTTGCATTTGCTATGTGGGATCTTCTGGCTGGACTGCCTAGGCTCCAGCAGCCTGAACCCCCAAAAAGCCAGGCATGGACCCAGACACGGCAAGTGGCACAGAGCCTAAAGCTCATTTCTGCAAACCTGGCTCTGCCTCTATAGACCGCATGCTATGGGTGTGAGGTGTTGGGAGGGTGTGTGCGTGTTTGCAGGTGTGCACCTTGGGTGTGCCATGTGACTCTGGGTGTCATGGAGCAACCAGCCAGGTCACATGCCGGCTGTGCGGAGACAAGTGACAGTTCTCCAAGTGTGACGTGTGGACCCCTGGATGCCAGGAAAAGTCCCTCAGGTGCCCTTTAACTGCCCCCCTTCCTATCCTTCACTGGTGTCCAGCCCTTTGTGAGATCCCCTCCCTCTGAACTTGGGCAGCACCTGTGACTTGCTTCTAATGATAGCATCAGGCATCCAGGGTCTCTGGAGCCCCTGGACAATTGTAAGCCCTCTCCTCCAACATCGACAAGAATTTTCATCCTGACAGGCTATCCCCTGCCCCTCTATTCAAGGCTATGGGTAAAAACCATGCAGTGAGCTATCCGCATATCCCCACATCTCAAGCCTGGGCTGGGGCAGGGCTTTCCCCGCCCCTCTGCTGCACCATGCAGCAGAGGACAGCAGGGGGCGTGCTTCTCTCTAAACTGCCTTCTCAGGGAGACAGGGCTCCTTGTCCACCAACCCAAGTCCCTAGAACAAAGCCTGGCACATAGTAGGACCACCATCAATCTTTATTCATCAAGGAATAAAGGACTCATGAAATAGCACATAAACCAGAGTGCTGTGCCTGTTTCCATCAAAAAGACGATTTCACCAACGACCAGGGGACCAAGGGTGTTGGCCTGCAGTGATGCAGGAAGGAGCTAGGAGGAGAAGCCAGATTTCTCTGCGGATAAGAACACAAAGCTGGAAACCTGGATGCAGTAGCTATCCTAAGATGCCTCCTTCTTGAGCAAGGTTCCTTTAGGGACCTGTGTGTCCTTTCATGGCATGAGAGAGATGCAGTGGGGAAGTAAGTGGCAGAGCTACATCCCCACGGCTACAGTTTAAAGAGTGCTCCCCACCCATTCCCACCATCCTTCAAATGGGGACAGCAGAGGAGGGGACATGGAGGCTTCAGCAGGTTTGCTGGCACAGGTTGCAATTCACCTTTGACATAAGGTGAAACTGGGACGGGGAAGGATCTCCAGGGCAGGCAGCACAGGCGCTAGAGCTCTCCACACGGAGCAGGATTCTAACCCATTGCTGGAATGTGAGGGGCTGCTCTGCCTCCAGCCTCCCGATAATCCCTAGTACCTGTGAGTTTATCCATTAGGAGACAAAGCCTGTCACCCCGAAGTGAGAAACGCAGCACTGAGTAAAATATCCCTGGGAGAGGGGACAAACGGAGGCAAGTTCTTGCTCAGTTCCACGTGGCGGGGCATCCTCTCTGGGGCTCAGCTTTCGTGGGAGGTCAGGAGCAGGGCCCCCCTGGGAAGGGTGGAGTCAGTCGTGGCAGGTAGTCACGGGCACAGAAAAGCAGAACAATCCTCCTTCCTCCCATTTTGGGCCTGGAGTCACCCTCCCCTGCACTGGGGACAAGCAGTGGAGGTGGCTGCTCCTAGCCAGCCCTGACACTCCCACTAACCAGAGAGACAACAAAGGCTTCCCTGTCCCTCATGCAAGCTTCTCTCTCGGCAAAAGGAATAAAACGGCCCACTTATTTTTATCACTCACAGATTTCCCAGGAAATGGGCTATTAGTTCCCCTAATGGGAAAATAATAGGCTTGTCCCCCTTGGTAGACGGCAGAGTCTCAGCACGAACACACTCGAAGACCCATCATGAGGTCTCACCTGCGGAGGATGTGGGACCTGGGAGCAGGACCAGGACCCAGACAGGAACCAGGGGCAGGGGCTCCCCCAGCCCCAACAAAGGCAGAGACATGGTCTCCAGAGTCTCTCCCTGCCGCTGCCACTGACCCACTTCACTCTCAACTGTAGGCTCTTCACATCTCACCCTCACAAACACCTATGGAGTAAGTAAATACTATTATAATGCACCCCAATTAATAGGATGTGGGGCCCCATAGGCCAGGACAGGATGCTTCCCAGAGACCTGGGCCCTCCTTGTTCCTTTCTAGGCTGTGCCTTCATCCCCTTCCCTCTGTCTCCATCACCCGGGGTGGACCAATTGCGGTAACAGCCCTTCTGGGACTTCGGGGGACCAGGCTCTCAGTGAGTTCCCTGCCCCTTCACACGTGGGGTGTGGAAGCTCCTCAGCCCTTGGCAAGGACCATTCTCTCACACTAAGAATAGAGAGGGGGCCTGGCTTTCCTGTATTCTGTGGAGACTGGCCCCTCCACCCTGAGCCCAGGGCCCTGTGAGGTTGCAGCTGGCGCCTGGGCATTTAGTACACAGGCTGAACTCTGCTTTTATGTTGCTGCTTTACTTGTCACGTTTATGACCTCTCTCTCCATCTAGGCTGCACGCTCTGTGAGGGCAAGGATCCTGGCTGGTACCATTTTTACTCCCGGGGAGGCTGGGCAGTTGTGGGCAGGAAAGGGGGCCTCCGTGAGCCCTGGTGATTGATGAGACGTGGGGCAGGGAGGGGGTGAGGTGTGGCTCTGTTCACACTGGCCACAGTGAGTGTACAACAATGCAACCGCCTTTTCTGCCTAAGCTTCCTGCTCTTCCTGGTCTGTGTGTGTCTCCCTGAGACCTCCAGGCCTGGCACACAGTAGGTGCTCTCCCCCAACTCTTACCTCTGCTGTCCCTGCCCCTTAAGCTGTGGAAGCAGGGACAGCTTCACCCAGAGGGCAAGAGCCAGCTACCGGGCATTTCTCTCCCCTTGGCTGTCAGGGGGTCAGGGGCTGGGTGCCATGGACTGGGCATAGAAGAAATGAACTCACATTATCTGTCTTTCTGTCCCCAAGGAGAACGAGGGTCTGTCTAGAGCCATGGAGACTCCGAGCCAGGAGATGTGCTGACGGCCTGGGCTGTTGCTTGGCATACGTGGGCAAAGCTGCCCAGCCCAGGAGGCAGTGCCCAGCCTCCAAGGGGGAGGCAGCCTTTGACCTCCCTTTTCAGGCTGCCCATGGGGCAATCAGAGTCCTTCTAGGGGATGGTGATGGGAAGGGGATTATTCTGTGTTTCAGAGGGGAAACCACAGGCCCAAGAGAGGAAAGAGGGGTCCAAAATCCCTCCAGTAGCTTTGAAATTTCAAAATGGGATGAAGATGCATCTACATCAGCAGGAACTAGTGGGGAGTCACCAGGGAACACTTAAGGATGAGGCTGGGGGAATTTGAGTGTGCAAACGAGTAGGATGGCCGGTTTACTGATCAGCCTTCTCCTCCTCCTTCTCCTTGTCTTGGGGGCTCTGCGTGCCAGATTCCCTCTCCCCAGTGGGCTCCGCGAGTGGCTCCTTGGTCAGGAGGTACTGCGCCAGCTGCTCTAGGTCCCCCAGGCTTATCTTCTGCAGGCGTTCCTCATGCTCCTGCCTCAGCAGCTGCAGCACTGCCTCGGCGTCCTGAGGCCCAAAGTGTTTGGCCAGGACCTGACCCAGATGGTGCCACAGGGGCTGGAGCTGACGGGCCTCCTTGGGCGCTGTCTTCTCCAGGGGCCGCATAATGACATTGATGGAGGCATTGGGCCCGATGCAATAGTCGGAGAGATGCTTGTCATCCTCCAGAAGCTGGCCGCGGAAGAGCAGGTGCTGCCGCTCCTCGGGCACCTGCAGCCGCTCGGACACCAGCTTCTTCAGCATGGCCACGCTCTCTCGCCCCGACACCTTCAGGCTACATCTCCGACCCAGGAGCAGCTTGACCGTGAGGAACATCGGGCTGACAGCAGAATCAGGAGGGATCCATGCTCCGGCGGCTGCCCTGAGTGTTAAGGGGCTCTGCAGGAGAAGATGGCTTCTCCTTAACAGTGACAGGCGGTGGTCCCAGGAGGCCAGGGGCCCAGCCCAGGAGGCCAGCTATTGGCTAATGCATGGTGATGTCACAATGCTGCCTGCCAGAGGGCTCATTTCCAGAGAGGGGCTTTAGAGAAGTAAGAGGGGGCATTTGGGGCCAGAACATCCTTCCTCCGTGAGAGGAGAAAGAAGGGGAGAAAAGGAGGGTTAGGAAAGAAAGCATAGGACTAGGAGAAAGGAAAGCAGGAGGAGGAATGGGGGGTGGAACCAAAGGACAGGGTGGCAGAAGGAAACATGTCCATGTTGACTCATTCGGACCATATATTGGGTCTCTCCCTCAGGGAGAGATCGCATCACAAGAGATACTTTCTGCCCTAATTTATCAAGCGTCTTCTTTATGTCACGCACGTGACACGCTCTCTTCGATTGGGTTTCCCAGACACAGAGACAGGGATTCCTATGCATGTATTTAGCTGGGAGGTGACCCCAGGATGCGCCAGTGGGTGGGGGAGAAAGTGAGATGATGGTGGGGGGCCAGCCCACATTGCATCAGTGAGCAGATTGCCTTTGTGGTGAACTGGGAGCCCTCAGTCCCACAGGGCTCTCTGGGAGGCCTGGTGGAATATACCTGCCGGGCTGCCGGGGAAGCAAAGAAGCTGGATCTGCGTGCCCTTGGTCCTGCCTTTGGTCAGTGGAGTACGAACTCCTTGGCACTTGTGGTCTGAATGCATTCAGGGCATGCTTTCACGGCCAGAGAACACCCTTGGGCAGAGACCTGCAGGTGTTGGCAGCAACTTCAACTTTCCCCAGCCCCCACTCAAAAATAATTCTCGGGACTTCCCTGGTGGCACAGTGGTTAAGAGTCTGCCTGCCACAGTGGTTAGGAATCTACCTGCCAATGCAGGGGACATGGGTTCGAGCCCTGGTCCAGGAGGATCCCACATGCCACAGAGCAACTAAACCCATGAGCCACAACTGCTGAGTCCATGTGCTGCAACTACTGAAGTCTGCATGAGCACCGAGAGCCCATGCTCAGCAGCAAGAGAAGCCACCGCACTGAGAAGCCCGTGCCCACCACAACGAAGAGTAGCCTCCACTTGCCACAACTACAGAAAGCCCATGCATAGCAACCAAGACCCAAATGGCAAAAAATTATTTAACTTATTTAAATAAAGAATTTTTAAAAATTAAAAAAAAAAAAAAAAAAGAGTCTGCCTGCCAATGCAGGGGACACGGGTTCAATCCCTGGTCCAGGAAGATCCCACGTGCTGCGGAGCAACTAAGCCCGGGCGCCACAACTACTGAGGCTGTGCTCTAGAGCCCAGGAGCCACAACTTTTGAGCCCATGTGCCACAACTACTGAAGCCTACGTGCCTAGAGCCTGTGCTCCACAACAAGAGAAGCCATCACAATGAGGAACCTGCACACCACAATGAAAAGTAGCCCCTGCTCACCGCAACTAGAGAAAGCATGTGTGCAGCAACGAAGACTCAATGCAGCCAATAAATAAAGATACATTAGAAAAAATAATAATAATTCTCCCATCCCAGTTAAAACCTACTCAGCCAAAAGAATGGGACAACCCAGGGGAGATGCCAGGACAAACGAGTGGCTATTAAGCATAGCAACGGCAGCTGGCCGCTCCCACCCCAGTGACAGACCACCCCCCCCCCCCCCAGAGGGTTGCCAGAGATGACACCCTGTCATCTTATGGGTTGGAGCCCACTCTGGAAACAAGATAAAGCCCCAGAACCTAAAAAAAATCCCTTGTGACCTTTGAATTCCGAAGCCAGCTGGCCCCACCCTGGCCCAACCCCTTCGGCTGAAATGAATCACAGGAACCCACCTTAAGGAACGGGAGCACGGAGGGGTTAGGGCGGGGCCCGCAGCGCCTGCTGCCCAGGCAGGGCCTTAGTGAATCCTCCCAACCTCCAGGGCAGGTAGTTCTTTCCCCCACCTGCCAGAGGAGACAATGGGGCTGGGCTGGTTCACACGGCCAGCAGGCAGCACAGCTCCTGTCTCTCGCCGCTACCGCATCCGGCCTCCTGCAGCATCTGCCCAGTGCCCTCTGCCTGCCAGGCACGACGCAGGCACCCAGGGCTCCAAGGCCAATAAGGAAGGGACGTGACGGGGCCACCGCTGTGTCAGCAACTTCTGTGGCCTTGGTAGTTTTTGGTTCAACTTGAAGGTCTCCTGGGCCAAGCCCTTTGTAAGGGCTGGCACATTGAAGACCATGAGGAAGGTAATCACCTCATTTCGGACATGAATGAGTGTGAAGGCCTGGCTGACGTTCCACAGCTGGTGGGGGGATACTGTCAAGGATGCCCTCACCTCTGCCCAGCCCTCCATGCTCCACGGCTGCGCTCGGCAAGCACCTGGTCCTTCCCTCTCTTCCCCTCTCTCTCCTCCTTGCCTTCCTTTCCCTCCAGCCTGGGCTACACTTGATTAATACTGTTGCCAACATGCCTGGAGTTTCCAGACCTTGTCCTTCTACAGCACGGGGCCTAATTACCTGCTCAGGTCCCTCCTGCCTCCACCCCTCTCTTCTGGCTCTGGCAGCCGTGGGCAGCAGAAGAAAACACCCAAGGATGCCACAAACTCAGCTGTCCTCCCCGCTCCTCCTAACCCCATGTTCTCACTCTTGGCAGGTGACCAAATTCTAGTCCCTGAAGAAACTAAACTCAAAAGTCAGGAATCTCCGCCAAGAATGAAAAGCCCCAAGGGGGCAGGACTGGAAGGAGAAGATGCCCTATGAGTTCCGAGCCACAGGCTGGAGGACAGTGAGAGTCTGAACTGGGTTGGGGTCCGTGGAGTTGCCGAGGAAAGGTGGACAGAAATGATAAGAGGGCTCGTTTGGTCAGGGAGAGGAGAGGAGGAGGGGGGCAGGGAAGGGGCAGCTGATTGCATGGCACCACCCGGTTTCATCCTTTAGCTTTTGGAATCAAAACCAGCTCCTCAGCCTGGCATCCAAGGGCGTCACAACCTGGTTCTGCGTGCACCCCGCCTTCCCCACTTTGCATCCTCCACTCCAGCCACACCAACCCTCCTTTTCCTTGACGTGCCTGTTTTATTTGAACTCTTCAACTCATCCTTCAAAACGCGGGTTAAAAACTCGCTCCTCCATGAGGACTTCCCTGCTTTCCCCAGTCCTGGGCGGAGGTAATCCCACCTCCCTCTGTGCAACCATTACCCACCTTGAACGCTCCCTGGGTTGATGCACCTACACGTGTCTGGGTCTCCCTCACTGACTCTCAGAGGCAGGAAATGGGTTTCATCTGTCTTCATATCCCCCGCCTCCAGCACACAGAGCCTGGTACACAGAAGGCCTCACATGCATGTCTGCTGAATGAAGATGATAAAATTTCGACAGGCCGAGCCATCCAGGAGGATACAGGGTCCAGGCCGGCCGGCTATGGAAGGCTATGAACCTGCCTGCAGCCTCTCTTCTTCCCTAGAGAGATGATAATCTGAAATTACATAAAAAATAAATCAGAAAGTGATTCCAGTCTTTACCCAAGGATATTCTATAGTATTCTTTAAACAGCCACCTCCCTTGGTGCATTTGAAATAAGATAGAATTTGTAAACGTGCATACAGTATGTGGGTGCCCGTGGACTCCATGACGACAGGGCGTCTTCTGTGCCAAGAGAGCAGAGGGTGGACACGGTTTCTCCTTGGCTATCTGGGAGCTCTCAGCCTCTGGAGGAGAGAACCTTGTGGTGGACAAACTGTGGGATGGACAGGATTGGAGGATGGGGTACCTACTGTGGGAGGTGCCCAGAGCAGAGCTAACCTAGGAAGGCTTCCTGGGGGCCAAGGTTTGAGTCATCCCCTGTAGGAGATGTAAGGAAGGTGAAATGGGGAGGGGAGTAGCCTGCGATCTCTCTCCCGGGCTATGGGACATCTGAGGAAAGAGGCAGGAGCTAGAGTCCTGAGCTTGGAGGAAGATGAGAACCAGGCGCCTGTCTCAGCCTGCCCTCCTAGATGCATCTGCCCAGGACACTGGCAGCCACTGGGGAAGAAATGTCGGTCCTGGGCTTCTAGAAGCAGGTGAGACCACAGCTCAGGCTCTGTCTCCCCAAGGCCAGTAGCCACTTGCAGGCTGCACCTCTGTGACAGGGGCTCCAAGGGCCCCAGATGCTGGATGACACTTTCCAAGTCAGGCTTCCTGGTCTAGAGAGTCCCAGTGCGCTAGTGGGCCACGAGGACAGAAGCTTTAGAATTAGCGGTGTCCCCAGAAGCTGAGAGATGGTCTCCACTGACCCCTGCCTCTATTTTGGAGCCCCCATTGCCCAAGGGGGACAGTGGAGGCACCTTGCTGGGCCCTCAAATTATATTAGGAGCTTGGAAATTTCATAATGTTTCCCATGCAACTGCTTATCTTCATTATGCAATTAGCATGAGGACATGTAGTTGTGTAATCAGAGCAGGCAATCAGACAACGATTGCCATAATCAGGGGGGAAGATGAGTGGGAATGAGTCGGTTTTGTGACTTGAGGGGAAGGAACAAATGTGTACAGAGAGAACACTGGTCAGTGGTGGGTCCCAACCCCTCTCTCAAACAGCTGTAAATGCAATCGTGTCACCGGGAAAGCAGCACAAAGTCTGCAGGAGGGGAACAGGGGGTGGGAGGGGGGTGCTTGGGAACAGGTCTGTGAACACGTAGGTGCCTGGAGTCCTTGGCAGGACTCCTGGACATTGGTACACAGAGGGCATAAACTGCATAGGATAAGAGCCAAGGGTCCAGCTGCCAGCCTGGGGCCACCTTGAGCAGCCTGTTCCTTGTGTCTCATTTGCATCCCCATCTAACACCTCCCCTCTCTTGTGAAGGCCACAAGAGGCAGGTCACACCCCCAGGACCCAGCACAGTGTCTGACCCATAAAGACATTCAGTGTGTATTTACAAAAACTTGGAAATGTGAGCTGTCACTGCCAACTGTCAGGGAAGACCCCGTTGCATGAAGATACGTGCCCAAGTGTGATTCCCCACAGTTGGGCTGAGCTCTCCTGCTGGCACAGGTAGGCGGGCAAAGCAGACTCTGCAGACCTAGCAGGCAAAGGGGAGGAAGGGGCCAAGAGATGCTGGCTGAAAGCTGGCGGCGGGGGTGCCCTGGGCTTTGGTTAATCTACAACCACCACCTGGGGCTGCATGTAAGGCTCATGAAAAAGGTATATTATGCCTCTGCCCACCTCACTCCCCGGGCAAGTTATCAAGCTATTATTACACTTTAATAATGTCAGGCTGGCCTTCCAGGGGAGGTGGGGGGGGGGGGGGCGGGGGCGAGTGGAGATTGACCGAGAGATGCTGAGAAACGGGGATGGAGACAAAGTGAGCAGAAGAAGGGCAGATGGAGTCACAGAAACAGTGGAGGGGGCAGGGAGTGGAGAACAAGAGGGCTCAGCACAGGAGATGCTTAGAAAGGGGAGAAGTCCGGGGGGATTAGAGGAAGGGGGATAGGCGTGAAGGGCAGGGCAGAGAAGCCGCACAGAGGCAGCAGGGAGAAGGTGCAAAAGGACACTTGTGCCAGGAAAGGAAAGAGGGGGAGAAGAAGAAACAGGAAGGAATTGTTACTGCAAAAAAAGGACAATAAATACCTCTGCAGACCTCCCTGCTGCGAACAGCGTCCCTCTTCCCCTCTCCTTATAGTCTGGAAATGGTTCACGGGAAAACTTTGGCAGAGAAAGTGGAGTCCGGGCGTGGAAAGCCTGAAATCTTGGTTCCTGCACTCCGACCTCCTCCCCCTCACGGCAGCCCCCCATTCAGCACTTCCTGAGCGCTCTGCGAGGCCTGCAGGAGACAGCGCTGACCAGCAGGCAGGTGGGACACAGGCAAGTCCCCAGACACAGGCCTGCAGAAAGGCCCACCACTGCGCTGCTCAAGACCCCGTTCAGACTGTGCCGCTGCCTGCAGCCGTGACCAGGAACCCCCGGCCCTTTAAGGAGAGGTCTCCCGGAGCTGCTCTGCGCAGGCCAGCGAGGGCTGGCCCAGGACAGGGCAGGCAGCTCTCTAGGTGGCCCCTTCCCCGGGTGCCTGGCACACAGTAGGTGTTCAGTAGGCAAACGAGGCCCATCGTTCGTCCTCCATCCACTGGCTGGCACGGGTTATATCAGCAGCTGTACTGAAGTGGGTCTGTGGCTGCTCCAGTGGGGACCCCAAAGCCCCCCAGTGGTCTTAAGGGGCTGAGGCTGAGGCAGATGAGTCCAAGCCTGCGCAGGCAGGAGAGGGAGCTGGAGCGGAAGGAGGGCAGGAGAAGGCAGGGGACTCGGGAGCCCAGGGGACATGAGCTGCAGTCTCTGACTGTGGGTTGCCCAGCCTCTCTGCAGGCCTTGATCCTTGCACCCAACAACCTAAGTCCTGCCCTGCACTTCTGGCCTGCAGCCCTGGAGAAGTCGCATTGGCTGGGAACCACTGAGAAGCCCAGCCCAGAGCACACACGTGCGACTCAGACGCACACCTGCTGGAAAACCTTGTGGGGCTACAGCCTGCTCTGACCACTAGATGTCACTGGTGACCTCCCTGGCCGGCTCCAGCAGCCCAACCCAGTGGACCTAGGGTCTCTGCTTCCCTGGGGCCTGGGCACACAGTCCTGGGACAGGGTACACAGAACCTCATCACGGCACACAGAATCTCATCTGGAGATGAGCCCCATCCTCCCACAGATCACCAGTCATCCCCACTGCCTCAAGTGTCACGCTCCGGGCAGCCACGCTCTGGGCACAGACATCAGTGCCCACCCTGAGCTGGGCACTGTGCCAGGTGCTAAGGCTGGGAAAGAGGATAGTAAGATGCATCCCTGTGTGGGGGACACGTATACGTAAACCTGTCACTTTAGCACTGGGCATACACTTGACCATGGAGGGGAAGGAACTCCTAACTCCAACAGGAGGGGGGACGAGGCCAGAGAAGCTTCACCAGGGAGGGACCTTGGTGGGTCTGAAGGAGAAGCAAGAGCTTCCTTCCTTGAAAACGGCAAGAAGGACACCCTGGCTGAGGGCCCAGCATGCACGAGCCCGCGTATAAGAGTGTGGGACTCAGTGCAGCTGAAGCATGGTGGGGGCAGGTTGGGCAGGGGATGGGAGATGAGGCAGGGTAACAAGGCAGGGGCCAGTCGCCTTCACACAAGTGTCTTTCACTGCAGCCAAAACGTCTCTGAATTATTCCTGTCACACCCTGAATTCCTGCAGTGCACGTAGAAGCCCCAAAGGAGCAGCCCCCAGCTGTTGCGCACACACACACACACACACACACACTGCCAACCTAAGCTGCAATCCGCAAAGGGGCTTTCTTTCCCACACCACCTTTGCACTCTACCAGGGCTGCAGAAACACCCACTCAGTGCTACTGCCGAGAGGGACTTCCCTCCTCCCCAGCGCCTTCCCTGGTGGGCCCTGGTGGAGACCCTGCCGGTGGCATGGCTAGTGGCCCATCATCTCAACTGGGGGTGCTTCAACTGTGATCCACAGCGGGCATCCTCTCAGCCCATCTGCACCCCGGACTGCGAGATTTCAGATGATAAAAGACAGTCTGCTTCAGCCTGTAGCCATGGTATCTGACGTTCATTTAAACATACTAAACGTGCTCTGAACTTTAAGGGGGTGTGTTATAAACCCTCAGAAGTCAGCAAGATGACTCCTCGGAGAAGCAACCAACAGTGGGCCCTGGGAGCAAGGGGCGTGCTCAGCTGCTCGGACCCAGGGCTGGTTATTCACACTGCATCCACATCTGCATTCCACAGGCATTCCTCACACACTAAATCTGTGCCAGACGTTTGCACTAGACCATGGGGAGTGATCTCTGCTCTGCAAATCTACCAGGAGCAAGAGGTGGGGCTCAGGCTGGACTCAGACTTGACAGGTGGGGCCCCAGAGGGGCAGGTGAGAGAGAGAGAAGCAGTTTTCTTCTGTCCTAGAAAAGGGCACAGGGACTTCCCTGGTGGTGCAGTGGTTAAGAATCCGCCTGCCAATGCAGGGCACATGGGTTCGAGCCCTGGTCCGGGAAGATTCCCACACGCTGTGGAGCAACTAAGCCCGTGCACCACAACTACTGAGCCTGCGCTCTAGAGCCCTAAGCCACAATTACTGAGCCCACGTGCCACAACTACTGAAGCTTGTGTGCCTAAGAGCCCATGCTCCGCAGCAGGAGAAGCCACCACAACGTGAAGCCTTCGCACTGCAACAAAGAGTAGCCCCCTGCTCACCACAACTACAGAAAGCCCGCGCACAGCAACAAAGACCCAACACAGCCAAATAAATAAAGAATAAATTTATTTTTAAAACAAAGGAGGAAGCAACCTAAATGCCCATCAACAAATGAATGGATACAGAAGATGTGGCATATATATACAATGGAATATTACTCAGCTATAAAAAGGGATGAGATGGAGCTATATGTAATGAGGCGGATAGAACTACAATCTGTCATACATAGTGAAGTAAGTCAGAAAGAGAAAGACAAATATTGTATGCTAACTCACATATACAGAATCTAAAAATGGTACTGATGAACTCAGTGACAAGAATAAGGATGCAGATACAGAGAATGGACTGGAGAACTCGAGGTATGGGAGGGGGTGGGGAGTGAAGGGGAAACTGAGACGAAGCGAGAGAGTAGCACAGACATATATATACTACCAACTGTAAAATAGTCAGTGGGAAGTTGTTGTATAACAAAGGGAGTCCAACTCGAGGATGGAAGATGCCTTAGAGGACTGGGGCAGGGAGGGTGGGGGGGACTCGAGGGGGGGTAGTCAAGGAAGGGAGGGAATACGGGGATATGTGTATAAAAACAGATGATTGAACCTGGTGTACCCCCAAAAAAATAAAAAAAATAAAAAATAAAACAAAGGAAAAAAAGAAAAAGGGACAGGCATGAGGCTCTGAGAAGAAAGCTTAGGCAGAACCAGCTGTTACCAGCTCCTCAATGTCCATCAGGACAGCATGGAGAGGCTAACTTTGAAAAGCCTTGTTCCAGGCCAACTTTAAAGTCCTTCAGGAGGCTTCAAGCAGCACCCAATCAGATAGTGTCAGAGGGCTGGGGAGGGATATATGGGGCCGGGGAGTGGGGAGAGCTACAGGGTCCTGGTGGCTGAGGTGGGGGCGGATACGCCAGGCTGGGTGGAGCATTAAGGGGCAGATTCTGGTTCCACTAGGACTGATGCTCTGTAACCCATCATGCATCCTCCAGCCCCTGAGTACTACTTCCCCCTTAGCTTCCTTAAAAAAAAAATCTATAGCCTTGTCTTGGCTGCAACAATAAGAAAAAAAGATTTATTCACATCTTAGCCAGATTAAGTGCAAAAGCAAAGGGGCTCCTGGATCAGGCAGAATGGTGGCAGCTACAGAGACCAAGCTGAGGGCCAGAGGGGTCCTGGAGGGCCTAGCAATGGTGGGCACCCCCCTGGGAACAGCTTTGATTAATCTTCCCCTCCCTCCAGGGATGAACGCTCTTTGAAGATCTTTGTCATCAATCAGAGTGGCAGGAACCCTCCACTATGCAGCAAAGATCAAACATGATGCGTTAAAAGTGAGAATAGAGGAGGTACCCACAGAGCCCTGCCCTAAACAAACTCCTACTCTTGCTGGTCTTGCGAGTCCACCACTGGGTCTGGATGGAGAAGTCAGTGGCCATCAGATGCTGCCACACTGATTCTGCAGGACCAAAGGGGCCCCTTGCTGCTCCTGGGGAGATGCCAAGGCTGGTCCTCCAACAGGGCAGCTTGTGCCACCCTCTCAGCCTGCCTGTTGGCCTAAGGATGCTCAGGCTGGCCCTTGGTTGAGATTCTTGCCCACCAGCCCCCTTCTCTGAGTTGAGCTAAAGGCAGGCTCCTGCCAGGGAAGACGGCATGTAACCAGCCACATGACCATTGCCTCAAAGACGCTGAGACAAAAATGGAGGTCCAGAGAGAAAAGAGGAAAGAAAGCTGGGAACAGACCAGGTGAGGCTGGGCTTGGGGGAATCGAATTACCTGGCAGGCAAGCCTCTATCAGGAGAATAGGGACCGAATTATGGCCGACCAAGCAGCTAGTGAACTTGGATTTGATTTGGGCTTGGATAACCATAAGGAGGTCCAACTGGCAGGTGGGGCATGGGGCTGGGCAGACTGCTGTTCCTATGGTGGTTGACTTCCCGCTCTTTCAGCTGGCAGCACTAACCACATGCAGCCAGTCACTAGAAAAGGCTGGAGCCAAAAGCAAGAATGAAAAACAACCAACAGCTGGTTGGATGTTCTGGGGAACAGTATGGGGTATATCAACCAATGGAAAAACTCAGGCCCAATCAGGGGCTGCCTCACCTCCCTAGAAGATTATCAGAACTTCTTCAGTTGAGTCAGTCCTGGTATTGAAACCCAAGGGACCAGCCGCTGGACTGGAAGCCTGAGATCCCAGCTGATGGCCCTCCCAGGGTCACCAACATGGGCTCAAGAGCCTCTCAGCTGTAAGACTTTCACACTGGACATTTTGGACATTAAGTCCATTTCCTAACAAGTGCTCCTGGGACTTCTAGACAAGGCAACCCATTATTCTCACTCACAGGGGCCCAATTAAGAGTTAAGTGTCGGGAATAGCAGGGTTCAGGGTCACGCGTGGAGTACACAGGAGTGGAACCAGATCCCAGGGTGGCAGGGGCTCTCTGCCTTGGAGAGAACTAGAGAACATCCAGGGAGCCACGAGCCAGCTGTCAGCCCTGCCCCTCCCTTGGCGTCTCCAAAATACTGGCCTCCACTGACACCCTTAACATACCTGTGTCTTCCTGCCCAACAGAACCCTGCATGTCAGGTTCAGTAACTGCTATCTTGAGGCTGTATCTGGTATTTTCAGTTGGTCTGGAAACAAGGTGCTCAAAAGAGGCCTGGGAGGCAGCAGGCAGGTGGCCAGGTGATGGGAGGGCCAGGCTGAGTGGAGGCTGAGAGCTGGTCCTGCAGCCCTAGCTCTGGACACCAGCTTCCTGGCAGGATGGCAGATGCCCATCAGACACCAGTGTCTTTCAGGAGTGGTGTGTCTGCAGGGACAGCCCTGGGCCCAGGAAGTGGGGTGTGGGAGCCAAGACGAGAAGAGGAAGCCTCCAGCCTGGAGAGTGTGGGGAAATGGAAACGGGGCCCTGGCCTATGGCTTCTGAATTAGCTTATGTGCTGGGGATCTGGTCTTCAAGCCCTGAGACCCTCTGGCCCCTTGGCTGAGCAAAGGCAGAAGTGATCAAGTAGGTTATTTGCCAGACAGGAACCAATGGCCCAAGAAAAGGGTCTGGTGAGAATCCTGTGGGTTGGCAGATAGGCTCTTCTCACTCAGCTGCTTCAGGGGTTACAGAGTGGTCTGTGTAAGAATCTCCCGAGCTGTCCAAAACCACAGTGCACCCTCTCCAGCTCATGGCTGGGGAGAAAGGTAAAAGGGGATCTGGGTGCAAAAGAATTTGGGGTAACATTTAGGGAGAAATTTCTGATGTGAAGCTGGGATGCTGCTTCCTGTAAACTTTTCGCAATAAAGAGAATAAGCCCTGCTTAACTGAACCAGTTAGCCAGAAGCAGGAGGATGGGCAAGATGACCTTGACAAGCAGATGCCCTTGACAAGCCTTCCTGGTAAACTCAAGCAGGGGTGCCTGGACAGAAAGACCCCTGTACTCCGGTCCACCAGGCTTCACCCTAATGCAACAGGAAAAGGATAACTGAGATGTAATCCTCCTGTTCTGCTCAGCAGCAGAGGTGATGAGACAGTCCTGCTGTGACCTAGCCTGGGGACCTCTGGGTGGTAGAATCATAGATTGCCAGAGGGCAGGGGAGCTCAAAGAGCAAGACTTGCTACCTCCATCAAGAAACTGGGACCAGAGAGGTAACTTGCTACTTTCAGCCCTATTTTGGAGGGGTTTCCATGCCCATGGACCCCTGGGAGAATGCTTTCCAGGAGAGGAGCTGGCGCCCAGCCCAAGGAAGTGAGGGAGGACAGCCGTGGGCCGCTGGATGTGGGGAATGGTCCCCAAGGCCCAAGCCAAGCTTCTGGGCCCCAGATGAAGAGTGAATCACTGGTTCCCCCTGGAGGGGAGAAGTCAGTCACTCTGTAAAGTTTATTTTTATACATGTCTGATCTATTTCACATCCGCTCAGATATTTTGACACATATACAGGAAATGTAACTCTCCCCCATATGGCATTGTTTGGTTGGCCAGACCTGGGGAAACTCAATAGGGTCACAGAGGAGCAGAGGGGAGCTACAGCATCAGGGAAGAATGCCAGAGGCCTGAGGCCACAATGGGCACCTGGGGCCACCAGGCTGGGGACAGGGGTCAGAGCAAGGTCATGCAGAAATCCCCCTGCCTGGGTACAGGGCCCCAGGGCCCCACACCTAGGAGGGTGAGCGTGCTCTGGTTGCTGCTCCCCAGGAAGGATGATGTGATCCAGGAGAGGGCAGCTAGAGCCAGAGGATGGGGCTGTTAGAAAGACAAAGGCAAGTCAGGCCTGAGAGCCAAAGGCTGAGACACCTCAGACATCAGCGGAGGAGCAGGGCTTTTCTCCCTGCCCCCTCGCCCTGGCACAGGAGCACGAGGGCAGCAGGAGACCTACAGCTCAAGTGAAACAAAGGGAGCGGGAAAGAACTCTGGGCTGGGTACTACCCACCTGGAACTTCCCCGAGTCATCAAACTTCTGGGGGCCTCAATTTCCTCATATACAAATCAGGGTTGATATTACTCAGCTGGGAGGCCAGGCGGACTAAAGGGGAGCATGCACGTACAGTTTCTCGAAAGCGTCTGATAAAGGAGGAGAGCTTAGCAAATGCTAGTTCTCTCTCCTGAACTAGCAACTGGGGAGGATGCTGGTGTCTCCCAAGCAGGGCCGTGGGAGGTTGAAATGGGACGATGTGAGTGCATCGCCCGGCACAACGCCTGCCTCCGGGGGTGCCCAGAGTCCTTGGTTCTTTCCTTCGGAACACGCTGGGTCTTTAAACGATGCTGGCAGGCCCCGTGCGGGTGTGAGCACAGGGTGCTGTGGAAGAACAGCGAGGGGAACTTTGCCAGCTCCACACGGGTCAGGCAGGGTCCTTTCGGCTCTCCCAGAGAGGAAAGGAAACTCATCATTCCATGAGGGACGATGGCCAGCAGAACAATGGCCACTAGCTTTATGGGGCTTTTCCCTTTTTTCTTTTCCTTTTTTGAAGTTTAAACTCACGGACATCGCACTCAGGGTGCCCTGTGGAGACAGGCTGATGGACGGGCATCCCTAACTCACAGAGTCGAGATGGGGGCAGAGGCCCGGCTCTCCCCCCGTAATCCCTTAATGCTGGCATCATACATAGGGCATGGCACGACTGGCCAAGTGAAGCCATTTGGATTGTCCCACTCCTACGTGCTTAAAAAACCACATGGGTACCCTGGCCTCTGCCTCTGTTTCCAAGGCTTCCTTTCCCCGGCTATGGACACTGCTGGCCTGGAATATGTCCCTGCCTTGGTTACCACTGTCCCAGCGAGTTGGTTCAGGATCTCAAAGGACCAAGGAGGAGCCTCACGGTCCCTGCTTAGTAAATGGAGTGTGACAGCCAAGAAAGTCGCTAAGCCCTCCCCTTCCTCCCTTCTCCTCTGAGACCCAGGGGGTTGACAGTAGGTGGAGGCTGCACTTGGCCTCACCTCACCCCATTCCCCCACCCACCTCCCTGTAAATCCTGGCGACACAACAGGAAGGCCCTTTAACTAGCACATAAAAGTGCTTTGGGCTTTCAAAGGCCTGCTCTGCATTTATGGGGAGCCCGAGACTTTTATGGGCCATTTCTAGTCCCCCTCCCCCTGACCTACAGATACATCATGGTTTCTAGCTATGGTGTGGGGAAGTGTCACAGCCCAAGCCAAGTGACCATGGGGCAGGGAAGGAGAATGAGAGAACCCTGAACCTGGGAGGCGAGGATGTCTCAGCAAGGCCAAGCTGGCCACCCACCCTCTATGGGCCAGGCATGCTGACAGGGTGTCCCTCTGATTGGCCCCTCTGTCCTAATTCAGATAGGGCTCAAAATAAGGTCTCACAAAGTTGGTATTGATCAGTTGGCTGATTTGCAGCCACAGTAATTGTGGATCAGTCTTAGAAGGGGCCCAGCAAACACCTCTGAAGGGTACGGAGGGCCTTGTCCTAAGAGGTATTCAGCTTACTTTGGAGTTGGCCAGGCAGCCAAGCTATTCAGACTAGCATTCAAACAATGGATTTTTAAGATCTTGTTCACCCCTGAAAAACTGAAGCTATAGACATCTAAGGATTTGGGGGAAAGATTATTAAGCATCTCTCCAATGTAGAGCTAGAACTTCATCCCAGTAGCCTCACAGAAGAGGCCAGGAGAATTTTCCCCACCTGGGCCTCTGATCATAATTGGTGCAGAGATCTCTCTGGCTCTGAGTGCATGGGCAGTCGGAATGGGGCGGGGCAGGCTCCCAGCCTGGGAGCTGACAGAAGCCTGGTGCAGAGGAAGACGTGGCCAGGGTCTCCACCTGCTCCCACATTCTCCTGCCTGGAGACCTCAGCCAAGGAGAAAGCCCAGCTCTACAGGCTCCCAAGGCCCCTCACTGAGGTCTGCCAGCATCCCCTCTCCATCCTGCTCACTGCCTCTCCCTCCTTGACTGTCTTCTCTATCAAGTTCCTTCTCTGCTGTTTTTGTTGTTGTTGTTAGTTTTTCCTCTCTCTCCTCATTCTCTACTTTTCCTCTTCATTAGTCTCACTCCTAATCTCATTCTCTGGACCATTCCACTTTGTTGTTACCTTTTCTTTCTCCTCTTTCCCTTTCTTTTTTATTTGATCTAACCATCTTCTTCCCTCCTCTCTTGGAGAGGATTGTCCCTTAACGTCTCATTTAACAATGAAGTCACATAATTTTTAAGATTCAATAAACACAGGTCATGTACAGTGTTAGGCACTTTCATGGTTATTATTACATTTAAACCTCACCATCATTCTCTGAAGTTGAGTCTGCTCCCATTTTACAGGTGCAAAACTGAGGCTCAGAGAACAGGCAAGATTTGCTTAGAACCACACAGCTATTAGATGGCAGATCTAGGATTACCTCCACCTGCCTTCAATAATAACAATAATCAAGATTTGTCACAGCAGCGGTATACAGTATAGTGCCAGAATATAGCACAGTATATGCCAAATATAGATGCTGTATTTAGTACAGTATACAATGCAGGGCCAGATACTATTCTGAGTGTTTGTGTTCTCAGCTCACACTCCTATGAGGTAGGTACCGCTGTTACTACCCCATTTTACAGATGATAAAACCGAAGTGCAAAGAAATGAAATAACTTGCCTACATAACTAGTAAGTAGCAGAGTAAGATTCGAGCCCAGGCACCTGGCCTCCAGGCTCTGTATGCACCGTCAATGGGCCCTCCCGCCCCTCCATGCTCTATGGCAGGTGGTCCCTTCATCAGGAAATTCTGGGTAATGGAGGCATCGCCTCTGGCTCAGACAGGAACAGAGTTCCCAGGGGCCTATGGGCCTAGCCTACCAGCGGAAGGTGTCCACAGTGCGTGTCTGGGTCTGTGTGTCCTGAGGAACTCAAAGGCCAAGTGCTGAGCAGGGATGTCACAGGAAGGGGTCGGCTGAGACAAGAGGATCCTGTCTCATTTCCAGACCAGAGAGAATAAAGGGCTCTATCTGGAGCCCCTGCCCCCCAGCTGGCCGCGCTGCTCCCGGAAGGGCCTCCCACTCCCCTTCTGGGAAGCCCTAGAGAACATGCCCTTCCTCCTGACCCGCCCTGGGAGCAGCAGCTGAATCCCGCTGAGGGAGGGGCCCATCTGCTATTGTCGGACAGCACCCCACGTGCACCCATGGCCTTCCCAGCCGCTGGGGACTTCTTGGCAGGTACCTGGTCTGGCTCTCCCCCACTGGCATGGCGAGGAATGTGCTTCTGTCATCCTATCCTCCCTCCCCAGCCCTAGCCCAGCACAGAATTGGATTAAGAACAAAAATATGAGCTGTGTTTGTTTTAATCAGCTTCAAGACATGGGGGCTTTTAAAGGGAAGGAGAGCAGGCCAGAGCTGGCCCCGGGGCAGGCAGGCTGGGCGGTGATGCCATTCCAGGGTCAGGCGCACACGGAGCAGTGAGTGCATCTGCAGGTCAGATCCTGGGGCAGATAAGGGCCGAGAGGGAGAGGACCTGGGGGGCCAGGGGGCTGGGGGCTGAGGGAGGATGAAAAGGGTAGGAAGGAGGGAGGGAAAGACACAGGTTTTCCCCAAGAGTGCTTAGGGCCGGCAGCCTACACTCCCTGCGCTGGCACTGGGGTGAGGCAGGAGGTGAGGGTGCTGCAAGGCTGGGGGAGCCCCCTGGAGCCCACAGGAGCCAACAGGGAGTCATTTTTTTCCAGAGCTGGGGCTTTGGAGTGAGGAAGGATGGGAAGGAGGTGAGGGAGAGTCAAGCCCGGTCTCCACCAGCCAATGGCAGGGAAAATCCCTGTCAGGGGCCATCATGGAGTCTGAGCAATGGTGTCCGGACGCGAGCTTCGTGCCGGATGTGCCAGCACCAGAAGGGACAGGTGCTGACCGTGAGTCAAACATTCAGAACCCAGTGGAAATTGCAAGGTGTCAGGGTCAGTTTGAGAGAATCAAGGCCTGAAGCAGCAAGAGGCTGAGAAAATAATGACATCCCTGGGCAGATCTCAGGTTTGAAGAAGACCTGGAAGCTGTGGGCTGTGGAGGAACAGCTCTGAGGTAGGGGCCAGTGGGTGCTCTGGGATCCTGGAGCAACTGCTTTTAAAAAAGCCCCTGTAGGGATTTCCCTGGCAGTTCAGTGGTTAAGACTCCACACTTCCAATGCAGGGGGTGCAGGTTCGATCCCTGGTCAGGGAACTAAGATCCCACATGCCATGCAGCACAGCCAAAAAATAAAAAATAGCACAAGAAATATAATCAATATTGCATAATAACTTTCAATGAAGTATAATCTATAAAAATATCAAATCACTATGTTGTACACCTGAAACTAACATTGTAAATTAACTATATTTCCATCCATCCATCCATCCATCAACCAACCAATAAGCAAATAAATAAAAAAAAGAAAAGAAAAAAAATTTTAAAAGCCCCTATAGCCATACTACTGTACACCTGTTGTACAAGTGGCTACCCTCACATTTTCCCTGTGAGCCAAGGAAAGCAGTCCAGAGAGATTCAGGGACTGGTCCAAGGTCACACAGCCAAGGAGAGAAGAAGCCAGTATAATCACCTAAGGCTCAGGATATCTGGCCAGTGCTCCAACCCCCATGGATGGAACAGCCTCAGCCAGTTCTCAGGTCAAAGCCTTCAGATGGAAACAATAATGTCAGACAGTTAAAGACTGGGGTCCCAAAGGCCCTTCCCAGAACCCTCCTGCTTTCTGGCCACAGGGCACCAGAAGAAAGGCCTGGACTGGCTCTGCCCACTTGCCAATCACACTCCAACACTTTAGGGCACCCTTGCCTGGAGGGGACTGTGAGGTCATAGCTGGATGTCTGGGCCAATCCCCACCCCACCTTAGACCAAAGCATGGGCTCCTTGGGACAGAACTGGGTCTTCTAATTCAGGTCCTCAGAAGGGTTCTGGTCCATGACGATGCTTTTTCAAGCCAGAGGTGAAGGAGAAAAATCAATAATGAATTCCTTATATGGTAACATTTAGTCAGCTTTTAAACTTGAAATATCATCTCTTTTCTGATTTAAAATGCTTTCTTGTTACAAAATATAATGAAAGTAGGACTTTTAGAAAACCCATTCTTAGCAAAATTAAAATTGTCAACCCTATGTCCATCCTTTTAATTTTTAATTGGTCCATAAAATCCACAAGTGTGGGAACAACAGTATTATTTTATTCAGCGACATTCTTACCTAGCCTGAGGCACAGTGCAGAGCTCTGCATGCTATAAGTACTTAATACATGTGGAGCCCAGGACGTATTACAGTCCTGGTCAGCAGGGACTTGGGGTGGGGAGATCTGGGCTGTAGAATCTCAAATGGCTGGGCAGGCCTGAGCAAACTCCTGCCTTTTCAGGCTCAGTTTCCTCTTCTGGAGGAAGAGACAGAGGAGGAGACAGGACTTGGAGGCAGCCTCTAAGATGAACCCCAGGGGCAACATCCCATGGCTCCAGGAAGGGTGACGGAGCTCCTGGGAAAGAGACCAGCCAGTCCCAAGCCCTGAGTCTGCAGCTGTGTCCCAGGCAGAGGACTGAAGGGGGGAGAGGGGAAGGGGGTGGCACTTGTTCAGTCGGCCCACATGAGAGCAGTTCTAGTAACAACAGCCAAGAGTCTGCTGGCCATGAGAAAAGAGCTTAACTGGACAGTAGCCAAGACTTAGGCCCACACCAAATCAATGCCCACTGGCCCACTGGCCCACGCCTCCGGTCGCATCTCCCAGCCCCGCTGGGCTGGGACCTGGCTCAGAGCCACCCTTTCACCATGAGTCCTGCCACTCCTCTGTAGGTCAAGTGAATCTGGTCCAATGCAGCCGACCTCCGCGTAGCCCCTGCTCTGTGCCAAGGGCAGGGGACACACACATTACCCAAGAAAACGGTGCACACAGTAGTGCCGCACCAGTTAAATTTAGAATAGACGTATTCATAAGTATCCAAGTGTGTTCAGAGGCAATTAGACTAAACAACACATGAGCAGACTCTGCCCTTAAGGACCAGTCCTTAGAAAATGGGCCTACTGACATGAGGGAGATACAGAGGAGAGAGGAGACCCAGTCCTCCCCTAACAAGCATTCTGGACAACAGAAAAGGTGGGTGTCGTGCACAGACCCAGCAACAAGGTAAAAGCAGAGGCAGAAGACACGGACTGTTGGCCATTGATGAAGCCGTCTCTCTGAATGCTGGAGTGAGATTAGAAAGGGCTTGTGCCAATCCAGAGCCAGGACTGTCACCCTAGGCACTGTCTCCAACGCGTGGGTGACTTTTTAGCCTTGGTCCAGTTGTGAAGCAGGAAAGAGGTGTCTTTGCCAGGGTCCTCTGGTGCAGGCGGAGTGGGCACAGCGGCTTGAACTGAGTATGCAAGGAACAGGGAGCCGTGGGGGCAGGGTGGTGGCAGCCCGTCCAGCCCCTCAGGCGGCTCAGCTCTGCACAGTCTCAGCCCCATTCCCCAGACACTGAGGGACACCCGCTGCTGACACCATGGCATTGGGTTTCCCCTGGGCTGGCTCAGGCTACTGTCACCAGGCCTGCCAGGAAATTGCTGCTGACACTTGGGGAAGGGCCCCGGGAGTGGGGAGGCTGGGCACTGTGAAGTCGGTGAGTTCTGAGCAGGCACTGCATAGGGCTGCAGCAGGCGAGACAACGACAGTTCTGAGTGGATTCTAGCCACGCAGGGCTGGGCTCTGCATCTCCATCCCACTCCTGTCCCTCCTGGGCTTCCCCAGGAAGCCAGGGGACCTTGAAGCTCGTGGGCAGCCTGGCCTCATGGCGTGAGAGGGAGGGGAAGGGACAGGACTCCCTCCATATCCCCACACCCAAGGCTGTACAAATTTGCCCCATAGCGTCCCTCTGGGAGGAATGCCAGGGCTGCCCCATCCTCACCAGGCCATGTGCCCAGTACATCGAGGGGACCCCCACAGGCTTTAATCTGGAGAAAGATCATGTCCCCGCCCTGTGAGCCTTCCTCCGTCCCGCTGTCCCACCGGGTCTTGGACGGCTTGCTGTGCAGCCTCCCCTGTGCCTGTGCAATATCCCTTTCTTGCTCCTCTCTGCTGTGTCTACGAAATAAAAACATGCATTGACTCCCAGGTGCTCCTGAGTATCTCAAAGATTTGGGGAGAAAATGGGAACAGGGAAATGGGGTAAGTGGCAGGAAGTGGGGGACCTTCAGACTGGGGACTGGGATCCTCCAGCCGTCATTGCCCCTCCAGTTCTCCACTAGGAAGCACACAAGTGTGCATGTGTACGTACATGCACGTGTGTGTCGGAGACATTGGGGATGGAATGACCAGGGCCACAGAGCACTCTGGGCTCCCAAGGGCAGTACTTCCCTAAGGCTGGGCCCAATCCACTTGCAGAGAGAAGTCTGTAGGTTTCTCTGCCCTCTGAACTGCACCACTCCCCACCCAGGAAAGCCCTGAGACCTAAACTGGGATGGGCAGCCAGGGAGGGCTGGCTGATGGAGAGGGGGCTGGGGGGTGGGGCGGGGGTGAGCCTCATGTGAGTATGGGGTGAGGGGGTGAGCGTCCAGCCAGGGGACCCCAGAAGGTGATGGACGGTTCCTAGTGCTAGCTGGCAGCCTCCGACCTCACAGCTGGCAGCTTGGAGCCTCCATCCCAGACAAAGACAGGTCTCTCTCCAGGAACCCCTCAAGGGCAGGGATACAGCATCTCCACAGATGACCAATCCACCCATCCACCCATCAGCAGGTGTTTTAAATACCTGCCACAGGCCTGACAATGACAAACACGCAGAATTTCCTTGAAGAGGCCTCTCTCTCCCTGAATTTAGGAGACTCAGGAAGGCACCTGAGAGCAGGGCTGGACAGGGGAAGGTGGGGGCAGGGAGGGGAGTCTAACTTGCTTGAAATTATTACTCAGTGTTCTTACTTTTCACTTAATCAAGTAAGGATATTAAAGAACAGACAGAAGAAAAGTATTTTAACACTCTTTTTTAAAAAAAATAAAGAGGATAAAAGACAGTTTTTCCCAATATCAATCAGCGATAGAGGTTAGACTAAGGGTTCCTCTGTGCGGAACTGACTTAAAGGGACACCAGGAGGCCTGGGGGACACTAGGCAGGTACTAGTTCCAGATGTGGGAGTGCATGGGAATGTGTTGATCTGTACTCTTGGTTAGTGCACTTGGCTCACTTAAGTTATACCTCAATGAAAGGAGCAAACAGAGACAGAAGTCGGACATTAGGCTCATGGAAGCTCACGGACACGGGACCACACTTCATGAATTCAAATTCTAGCCCCAACTCTTGGTACCTGTGTGACTTTGAACAAATTACTTAACCTCTCTGTGCCTCAGCTTCCTCATCTCTAAATGAGGATAACTGTGCTTATCTCAGAGTTCTTGTGAGAATTAAATGAGTTAATACTTGCAAAGCCCATCAAAATGCTTGCCATGTAGTAATCACTCGGTAAGCGCTAGTCATTGTTACTAATATTATTCCAAGAAAGTGCAGCTGCCAATTTCATACTGAAATATAAAAATAGGTTAAACAACCTCAAATTAAGAAAACATAAAGTGACATTTTATAGTATGAATTACATTATATGATACTGCTTTCTTACACAAACTTATTAGAGGCTCTATATTTGATTACTCATTCATAATTCAAGCAATGTTTATTGAATGCCACTAGCTTCCAAAACTATTCCAGACAGCGGAATAAAGCAGCAAATTAGACAAAGTCCCTGTCCTCATGAATTTATATTTTCATGTGGGAGACAGTCAGTATAGAAATAATCAAATAAATATATAATACAGCATCAACAGAGGACACCAAGCAGGATAAATACAAAAAAAATACACAAAGCCACACCACACTGAAATGGCAGAAAATCACGACAGAGCAAATCTCAAAAGAAGTCAGAAGGGAAAAATAATGCTTTACCACAGAAGAACAAGGTAAGAATTATATCATTCTCCTCAGACTTCTCTTCTCCTCAGACTCTTCATCATGCAAGCCAGCTGAAAGGGGAGTGAAATACTTAACATGTTGAAAGAATTCTGTATCCAGTGAAATTCTCTCTCAAAAGTGAAAGAGGAACAGACTTTCTCAGGCAAGCAATGTCAGCAGTGGTCAATGCTGTGAGGACAAAGAAAGCAGGGTGAAGGGAAGGTGCCGTCTCAGGGAGCTCAGGGCATCTCCCAAAGGAGAGGCCATGTCCACGGAGACCTGAATAAAAGGAAGGAGCAAAGCAGGAGCCATGTGAGGACCAGCCGTGAGGGCGCCTGGCAGAGAGACCAGCAGGGGCAAAGGCCCTGAGGTGGGTGGGCTGTTAGAGAAGTAGACAGAAGCCAGCAAGGCTGAAGCATGATGATCCCCAGGGCGGAGGGTGCGGGGAAGAAGGAAAGGCCCAGGGCCTGGGTCGTGGGAGGAGTTTGAGTTTGGTTCTGAGGGCCAGGAGAAGCCACTGGAGAAGTCTGAGCTGAGGAGTGATACAATCAGGCCTCTGTCTTCCAAAGATCACTCTTGGCCTCAGTGTGAGGAGAACGGGGAGGAGTAGGGAGACCCGGTGCAGGGCAGAGTCCAGGCAAGAGGTGGGGGGGACACGGAGCAGGACGGGGGCAGAAGGGTGTGGGGGGAGTCATTGGATTCTGGATAATTTTGGAAAGTGGAGCCGACAGGATGAGGCATGGACTGGATCTGGGGTGTGAGGAAAGGAAACGGGCCACGTGGGTCTTGGGCCTGGGAGGGGCGGTGCCTGTAGCTGAGACGGGGCGCCTGGGGGAGAAGCCGGTTTGTGGCAGAGTTGAGAGTTCTGCTTTGTTAAGTTGAGCCGCCTTTAAGTCCCGCAAGCGGAGAGGACACGCGGACAGCTGGACATACCAGTCTAGAACTCAGGGGAGCGGGCAGAGCGGAAAATACTGCTGGGAATCGTCAGCAGCAGGAAGTCGAGCTCAAATACCCCGCCTGTTCTCACGCTTGGGGTTTTCTCATAATCATTATGGAAAATTCCCTGTAGCTCTGCTAAGAAAAGTGGAAACAGTCTTTTTAGGGTTGTCTCATTAAGGTTGGACTATTCCGGGCAACATCAGAGAAGGCGAGACCGGCACCCCTTGTCTCCAGCAACTCCATCAGTCCTCTCCCCGTGCGCGGGTGAGCGGATGTCTAACAGCAGGGACTCCAGGGAAGGTGTGGTCAGGAAATCAGCTGAGAGGGATGTTTGGGGCCAGTGGCCAGAGAAAGATACCTCCTGGGCAGAACCACCCAGTGCTCCGGGCAGAACAGGAGACAGTCTGAGACGGTGCCCTGAAGGGAGGGCGAAATAATCTTTCCCGTCCAATTCGCTCTGACCTGATGACACGGTGCCCTTTGAATAAAAGCTGCATCTGGTCACTAAAACGGTGGCGGATGGGACTCTAACAGCCTCTAACACTTGCTGACATTCCTGTTTAAGGAAAGAAAGCAAACCTTAGACTCAAAGCCTTCCAAAGGCAACCCTAGCTACAAGGTAATCACCTTCTATGCTTTAGTTTGGTTTATTTTTCTGGCTACCCTCTGTTTAAGACAAGTGCTACCAGTGTTCCATTTATAGTAAGAATGTATAATGTTCTTTTAAAAGATATTCCTGTGTATGTGCGTGTGTGTGTGTGTGTGTGTGTAGTGAGTTAATGTAAAGAAAAATGTTAATAGTACAAGTGGCACTCAGATGTGGCCAGAATCATGAAGGTGCTACTCATATGACTAAAGCCTGAAAAACCATGGCTATAAAAGATGCAGAAATGGAAATAAGAGCCCTGAGCCTCATATTCACACACAAAGCTCATAATCACCCAAATCACTCAAGATCAAGGATGGGAGCATTTTCCTTTCTCTTTACAGCCCCAGCAGGCTGCAGGTGGATAACTTCTTCTCTTCCATGTTGCTTTTGGTATTTGCTGTGGCTAGATTTCACCAAAGGTGAACATTCTCCAAAAATACAATTGTCACCATCTCAAGGCCACAAATTTAATGTTATCAATGTTATTTCCCCAAACACTACAAACTTAACGAAATGCCTTCTGAATCAGCAAAGATTATGATGTGCCCTTTAAATAACAGCTGCAACCAATCGCACTTCTAACTCATGGAGATGGAAGTTCTGGACCAAAATGTCCCCAAATGATGCACTTATCAAAAATAAGGAGTGGGTTTGCACATGACTCAGGTCCTTAAGCAGTGCCCAGCCTCGGCCAGACCTCAGGTGTCTCTGCGTGGTCCCTGCACAGCACTGCCTGCCCAAGTCAGATGACAGTGTCCACGTGCGGTCCATAGACCCAGGCGAAGAACAGAGCTTGGGAAGAACAAAAACAGAAGATATTCAGATTCGAGTCCTGCTGACCTCTTAGTACCCCAAAGAAGCCACCACACCCCTTCCCTGGAGACCTTTTGGCCCAATGATGTTATCCCAAAACTAGGAATTGTGGGTCCTGGGTTCTCAGTACCTCCAGCTGCGGCTGGGCTGAGGGAGGCACAGCTGTCTTGCCTGAGGCTGTGTCTCTTGTGAAGGAGAAACATCCGGCCAATTCCACCAAGAATGTCAATCAAAATGCAGGGCAGGACTCGGTCAGCTCAGCCATCCTGTCCAGCAGCTCTTGTGTCCTGGGAGCAGGCGTCTGCACTGTCCTTGGCCAGAATAGGGAGAGGCTCGTGTCCCAAGGGCTGTGGCCTTTGCAGCCCCCTCATCCCCAGAGTCCTCTCGCACCTAAAACCTGCAGCCTAGGGGAGCTGCAGGATTCGGAGGATGTGACCTAGGATGTGGGGACCCGTGGGCTTCATGGAGAGATATGCAGAGGTGAAAGGGCAAACCTGCTTCTAGTCTCCTTATCAGGAACGGTGGAAGGAAAGGGAAGTGGGCAGCCCTGGAGGTCAGGCTGGGGGGGGGGGGTCATGGCTGGGGCAGGGCGAGACTCGGGAGACCTACGAGGAGACCTTGCTGGGTGGGGGAGAAGGAGAAAGGGGTAGGGAGCTAGAGGGAGGCCAAGGAGGAACCAGCTGCTCGGCCCTTTCCCAAGGTGGGGGCGGGGCAGAAGCTGGGGTGGCCAACCCTCCAGGTTTGCCTGGGACTGAAGGGCTTCCTGAGAAACAAAACTTCCAGGCTTAAAACTTGGATGGCTGGTCACCCAAGGAGCAGTCCTGGCTAGACACTTACCTTGCCACCCTGTTGGAATGCCTTCTTAGTTCTCCCCCTCCCTTTATCCATGCAACAAATAATGAAATGTCCCCTCCACGCCAGGCCTGCTGCAGGCACGGGGGCTCAGCAGTGAAAAGAGAGGCATGGCCCCGGACATCAGAGCCTGTGGACTGGGCATCCCCCACAGCTCAGGTGGATGGCTTACGACACCCCCACCCAGCCAGCCTCTGGGGCATATTTCTAGGAAGCTCTTTTTTGTCTATCTCAGCAAACCCCGAAGGTGGGGGCTGCATCTGCCTCTCACTGAGCTGGCCCAGGGCCCTGAGCAGGACACGTGCTTAATACACGTCTTTGGCTTGAGAGGCTAAGACCCCGAGGGTGGGCTGAAAGTGGGGGCACCTCGGCAATCTGTGAATGCCCACAGCCCCTCACCCACACCAGCCCACAAGCACACCTAATCTTTGAAAGACATTCTTCCTGACCCAGCACAAAAGGGTGCCCACCCCTCTCAGCTGGGAACGGGGAAGAGGACACACGGCAGACCTGTAGGCAGACCCCAGCCTAGGTTTGGGGAAGGTGGTCCCCTAGATGAGGAGGAGCAGAGCTGGCTCGTTCTCCCCGAGCTGTGAGGTCTTAGCCTCGGGCTCCAGCATCCTGTTCCCTCAGGGGTCCCACCTACAAGGAGCCCACAATAGTCAGTGTACCCCAACTATGTCTGGGGTCAACACAGGGGGCCGAGCCAAGCTGAGACTTTCCTGGCCTTGGTCCTCGCAGCTGCAGAAACCAGTGTGGACCCTGAGCTGAGACTAGGGCTTTGGGGCACAGCAGGGACTGCTGGGGTGGGGGGCGGTACCGGAAGAGGCTAGGGGTTCCAGCTACAACTCCGACTGGCTCCTCTGCCCACTTAAGGAGTAGGGAACAGTATCACTGAAGTCACCACAGTAGTAAGCTGCTTGCAGGCAGGGGCTGTGTGCACTCATCTTATTCTACCCGGAAGGGCAGTGTTTGATGGGCCATGGACTCGTCACACTCTCCATGGACAACGCCCTTAGAGAGCAGTGCCCCACGTTTCTGTCCTGCCCCCTGGTGGTGTTTTGTCATATTGCAACTCACCAGATACAACAAAAAGCAAGGGGTGGGATTTCTGACTGGCTGAGTTCAGTCCACTGTACCCTCCATTTTGGGAGCCTGGTCTGGGGATATCATTCGGATAAACCCCTGAGTGTTCTAGGAATAGCTGGAGCCTAGCCACTCGCAACCAGCTGAGGAGTGGGAGAAAAGAGCAGGATGTGGGAAGACCACTTTAGAGAAAAGTGGTCTGGGACCTAACGCACACTCTATCCACAGACCACAGACAGACAGTGAAAGCACAGAAGGGATCTTGGATCTTTTAAATCAAAACGTAGGTGTCCAGAATTGAATTATCACTGTCTTTGGCAAACACACACTCATGCTTTCATTTAGTTAATTATTCACTTAGCAATTTTTCATAATTCATAAGTACCTATGAACTAGAGATTTTCTTTCTTTTTAAAGCAGTAGAGCTACCATTTTCTTCTAAAGGAAATTTCACAGGAACCCTGGTGTATAAAGTGGAGCCGCTCTGGCTGCAGGGGGCGGGGGCTGGCTGCTAGCTGCTTGGCCCCCTTTCACTGCCCCAACGGCCCTGAGTAGCCCCTTAGAATTCTGTGGAACGTGATCTATAGCAACATGATCTATGCCATGATGGCAGAAACCTGTCCTTCATTCCTATGCCCCAGTGCCCAGCACAGGCCCAGTTTGGTGCTGGGTTTCAACACATGTTGGGTGAAATGAACTGAATGAGAGACGCTTGCTCCAGTAACTACCCAGGTCTGACTTGGGGAGAGGGCACCAAAAAGTGCCTCTGCCTCCAAATGTCTCCCCCATTAGCCTACCACAGTGCCTACTGTTCCCCATTACCACGCAGTCTAACCCTGCATGTTCTCCAGGACCCAGAGCAGATGCTACCTCCTCCGTGAAGCTTTCCCAGATGTCCCCAGCCAGAGTCCTCCTGCTGCCTTTGAACACTGTGACCACATTATCACACCTCTTTCCTGCATTCTTCACACTCACTCAGCCCTCAGCCCAAGGTATTTGCATACATGTCTCATTTCCCCAAACAGTGAGGATACTGCACTCCTTAAGGGTAGGACACGTTTGATTGACGTTTGCTTCCATCTCAGTGCCTTTGAACAATAATATTCAATACATTTGTTTGAGGAAGAAGGAAAGTCTCCTGATACTCCTAAGGACACTGCGTCTCCAGATAGGCCCTTTTAAAATTCTCAGGAAAGGCACCTGGAATCAGTTTGACCTGACACATGAGCATGAAGTGGTTCCTCCACTTCACAGACTGTCACCAAGCAGAGAGCATGGAAGAAGATCCAAATTAGAGAAGTTTGGGTGGGAAAGAGACACCTAGGCTACATTAGTGCCCGAGCTGTGTGCAACAGATGGGTCCCTGACCCTGAGAGGGATTTGGAAAATGTGGACAAGGAAGAGGTGGAGGAAGGGGCCGCAAGAGGAGAGAAGGGCTGAAGGAGGGTCCTGGGCCCTGAGGCACTTGAGTTCACCTCCCCACGCCTGTCTCCAGTGCCTGGCAGGCTAGAACAGGGGGACTGGTTCCCTTTCTCTCCCCCAGAACATCTGGGGCTGCATCAGACATAACGATCTGGTAAAGAAAATTGTTATGGAAATATGTAACCGTGAGACGTTATCAAAGGCGTCTTTAAAGTCCCTTTTCAACCCCCAGCCGGGTGGAGGGGATTGGAAATTGGAAAACTGGGAGACGATTACAGAACCATCAAAGTGGCCGAAATTCAATCCAATCTGCAGGTTTAAGGATGGCTAGCAGACCCCTGCCCCAGCCCAGAAGGCTGAAAACCCACTGTTTAAAAACCAAATCAACGGCATCATCAGATCCGGGTCTGGAGCAAACAAACGGCGCCCACAAAGGCTTCCCTGGATTTCCCTTGCGTTGAAGAAATCTGAGAAGTGAGGCCCTGGGGAGGCGCCTAGCCCTGGGAAGGCTCCCAGCTTCCAAGACTTCTATCTTCTCCCCATCCCACCCCACCCCCATTCTGGGCTCCGCTCTTTGTCTCTCCATCCTTCTTGATGCCTTTCTTCTACATCTTTCTGTGCCTACTTCCTTCTCCTTCCATCTCTCTTTATATATTTCTTGTCCTAACAGTGTTTTCCCCTCTGTTTCCCTCTGTTTCCCGTTTCCCTCTCATAATCTGTCTTTTTGTGACATTTCCACCCCTTTGTTGTGAATTTCCATCCCTTTTGTCTTTCAGCACTGCATCTGTCTCTTTACATTTTGTCTTCTTTCAAAGATCTCTTTCTCTTTCTCTCTCTCACACACACATTCTCTCTTCTTTCAGAGATTTCTCTCTCTCTGTCTTCCTTTTTCTTTCACAGCAACAACCTCTTTTCTTCGGCCTCTCTTTAATTTTTCTGCCCTTTTTCTGCTTGTGGATTTCCTGTAATTTCAGGCTATGTATGAGAGGAAATCCTCTTTGGCTGGTATATTTACCATTATGAGTCCTGGGTATTTCTCCCAGGTGTCCAAACACAAATAGCCCTCCATGCATGCCCATCGAAGGACTCTTGTCTCAGCGTCCGTCACCATGAATTGTCCATGGCGGCAAGATTACTGTGCCAGTGTACACAGGCACACAAAATGGACATGTGGTTTTACCTATGAGCAGGCTCTGCAGACACGGAAATTTATGTCCGCAGGGGTGGAATGCTACAGCACATAAAATTGATACAGGCAGAGAACGTCGGTAATTTACAATTCTTTTTTACATGGAGTGAGAGAAAGAGACTATAATTTTGCTGCTAATAAAGTTCTCCATATTTATCCTCAAGATGTGAGGGTTTATCTCCATTTATATTTCTTGTGGTCGTAACCTTGAAGGCTCTGTGAGATTGCAGATTTATAATTAGAAAAGAGCTCAATTCACACGTCTCATCGGAAACACCGGGGAGTTTCATCCCACCCTGCAAAAGTCGTCGGTGACCAAGCACGAGAAGAAAGCTCCATTTAGTCATTCACCTTAGAAGAATCGTTTTGGGGATGCAAAGGAGAACACACGTATATTTACGGAAGAACGGAATGGAGAAAGGGCAGGAGAAAACGAAAGCAAACGCACAGTCCGCGCCGCAGGAACCCCCGGGAAGGCGCGGGAGCCGGCGCGGCTAAGCGCGCGCAACCGACGGAAAGCGGCAATTCGCGGCCGGGCTGCTCGCCACGGACGAGAGCGGGACACGAGCTGCAGCAGCGGCGGCTTCAGAGCAGCCGGCACCCGCCCCCCTGTCCGCCACTCGCCCGTCACGCCGTCTGTCCGTCGCGGGCCTCGCGCGCCGCGCTCCCGGCTCGCGCGTTTTCCTCTGCCCGCCGTCGCCAGCTCGGCTCCCGGAGAGCCTGGCCGCGCGGCGGACAACCTGCGGACGGCTGTCAATTCGCCAGGCCCCAAGTTCACGGGCGCCGCGCCGGTTCCGCCCGCGTGCGCCCCGGCCGGGCTCAGGCCCGGGGCTGCGGTGCTGGAATCCTCGGCCCCGGCTGGAGAGAAGAACGCGCCGGGCGGCCGCGGGCTCGACCCCAGAGGCCCCCTGAGCCCCAAGGCCTCCGGCGATCCGGGAAGAAACCAAGCGGCTGTTCTCTTTGATCTGGTTTTATAGAGATTTAATGTTGACATTAAACTTTGAATGCTTTTATCTATTTCAATCTCTCTCTTATTCCCATTTTCCTCTGCCAGCGCGACAATCTCTAAGGGCTGGCGAGGGCGCGCGGGCAGGACTCGGGCACCGGGGTCAGCAGTCCTGGTGGCATGTCGGTGCGAGGGCGACGCTCGGCGCAGCCACCTACCCACACCCACACGCAACTCCCGATCTCCCCACGTATCCCTCCTTCTCCGCACTCGCGCGCCAGGCCGCTCTCCCCGCAACGCCGGCGCGGAGGAGACCAGTGCTCGGAGAGGCGCAGAGCGTAGACCCGGAGGAACTGGGAGCCGCCGCCGCAACTCCGTTCTCCCTCCGCAGCCCTCGTACCCATGCCGAGAGACTCAATTACTTTCAGGTGTGGACCACTTAATAAAATAAATCTTCCGGGGCATGAGGCAAGTTTTCAGGGGCCTAATTCAAATCAGCAGACTTCGCATTTTAGGGGCTTCCCTAAAATCCCTATGTTGGGGGCGCGAGGGAGTTGAGGACAGAGGTCTCTTCCTGGGATGATACTTTCAGTGGCTGTGTTCGGCAGCCGGAGAGCCCCTCTCTGTCTCTTTCCGTCTCTCTTTGGCTGTGTCTTTTTCTCTCTCTGTTTCCCGTACATTAGAACGGAATCAACCATTTTTGGACTGAATCACTGTTAAACCAACTAGAGACCTCCAGCCCAGACAGGACACCCAGTGGAAACAAAAGGTTCTGTCTCTCTCTCTGGCCCCCACCTCTGTATCTCTTTTCTCCTCCTTTGTCTCCATCATCCACTGCCCAATGTCCTCTTGATCGGAGAGTTCCAAGCTTGGTTTTGCAACGCTCTAGGGAAACTCCAATTATCTCTAGGGCTTTGTGAAATGCTCAAAATGAAATAAACTTTAATTAACTTTAATTATTTAACTGCAGGTTATGGACCCCTGATTGGCAGGAAAAGCAGAGAAGGTTGGTGGAACAAATAAAACATCCCAGGGTGTCACAGCTCCCTGAAGGTGAGAAATGCCAGCTTCAGAGATTTCAGGGCTCAGGAAAGAATCCCAGGCTCAGGAAAAGAAAGTCAAGTTCCCAGGAAGGCAGGGGCTTAGTTTATTAAGGTTTGGGGCCAGGGTGGGCTCTCTAACAAGATGGGCCAGGGACTCTGTCCTGCCCCGGGCTTCCTCCCCTCACCCTCTTGCCAACTATCTTCATCTAGGCCTTTAGAGAAGGAAGGCAGTGGGTTTCTCCCTTCCTACCCCACCCCACTCCCATTTAAAATCCTTCAGTAAGGTCCAGTTTACACTGGACAAAGCAAACTGGTTCCTTCCTCCTTTGCTAGGAAATTTAGACCACAACAGAAATTTTGTACAAATTTCCCCGGAATCTGGGCTGCTGTAAACAAGCTATCTATCATGATTCTGCTCTTTTAGAAGAGTTACTCACCCCAAAGTCTCGGAGGGCCCCTCATCCTCCTCACACCACTGGATCTAGGAAAATGCCCTTCTCCTGAGCTCAGAGACGGGAGCCCCAAGAGGTGACCAGAGGGCCGTGGTGGAGGGCAACTGCTCCCACGGCGTCTGACAAGGGCCCACATGTTTCCCGTACAAAGAACAAATCTGCCCCATTAAAGCGTTACTCCGTTGGGGAAAACACTGATGCAATATTGGAAACATGCTGGGCCCACTGTGAGAGCCGGAAGGAGAGGCAGGTCTTCTCAGGAAGGCAGAGAAGGCCAGTGGGTGAAACTAATCCTGCCACGTCCACCCTCGCCTGGCCTGGCAAATTGAGGGAGGGATTATTGACCAAAACATCCGCACACAGAGGGAGCCTATGGGGCTGGTGGTGTAGTTACAGCGAGAGAGCAACCGGGAATAGACAGGTGACTTGGGGGCAGCTGCAGGAACGGGACCTGGCTTCCTGGACTTGGGGCCTAACTGGAAGGAGAGTCCATTTCCCCAAGCTTACACTTTACAACCAATAACTCCATGGTCTGGGCCCCAGCGACACTACTGATCTAAATAGCTTATTAACAAATGGAAAATATATAAACACATAACAATTGCCTCTAAGAAAAAACTTATTAAAATCCCCCCGTGTTATTTGCAAAATAAATAGCTGAGACCATATGGGTGAGAGGGAAAGTGGCTGTGTCCTAATTAGCTCTCTGCTCCTGGCAAAAGTTCCCTCTTTAGCCCTCAGTTCCCTCATTTCTAAATAAAGATGACAACCTAGATCAGTGATTCTCAAGCTTTAGTCCGCATCCGTATCACCCGGAAAGAAATGGTTAAAACAAAAGTTGCTGGCCCCACCCCAAGAGTCTCTGACTTAGTAAGTCTCCGGTAGCACCAATCTGCCTTTCTCACAAGTTCCTAGGTGCTATTGTTGCTGGCTTTTGATAACCTTTGGCCTAGATGATGTTTAAACTCCCATCCAGATCTAACACTCTGTTCTATCTCCATGACCCTGTATCTCCCCCTCACCCCTGAAGGGGTTTGAAGCCACATAAGAGAGGGCTGATGCTTTTGCATTCACGCTTGTATCCCGTCATCAGTGCAGAATAAATCTTTCACTGGCCAGTAGGGACTGGTCAGCCTGCCCACTGAGGAGTCCCTGCCCTCTCGGTACACATATTCCAGTTTGAATTAACCCCAGCTGGCTGACTGCAGGGCCTGAATCTCCAACAGTGGCTAACGCTGCTTTCCCTTTGTACCAAGCAGGGCTGGGCCTAATCCTAGCTAAATCTCAAGCAGGCCTTCAGAGGGGTTGGCAAGAGCCCAGGGTACATCTTCAGGCCCCTCGATGTAGCCTAGTATCTGCCAAACACTTGGCCCAACACACACACGCACACGCACACACTCCGTCACACACAGAACCCCGGTCGTCAGGAGAACTAGTTTTACTTTGATGTACCTCTCGCTGCACATTTGTTTCAGCTCCTCTCCTGGAGCCATGGCCTTATTTATCTTCTTGGCATGGGTTCTTAGAATACTTCCATTCAGGCAGCAGCAGAATCACTCAGCTCCACTGTTTTACGAAGTTTATCAAACAGCAAAATATCCGGTCTCTTTATCCAATGGATCTGGTGTGAATGTGCCTACAGAACTGCCTTTCCCCAGACACCCTGGGGTCTGTGTGTGGTTATAGATACCCTCCCCTGTGAGGACCCCACAAAAATCCAGGGCTTGCCTACTTATGCTGCAAGGGGCCCCCAAAGCAGATGCAGGGCTCTGAGGCATCTTACCAAATAGGGAGACCCAGCCACACACACTCCACACGTGCACGCTCTGTGCTCACACCCCACCAGCAGAGCCTCACACGCCCACAGCAGACCGACAACCCTGCCCCCCACCCCAGCGCCCCCCTCCCCAGGCCTGGTACAGCGCCCTCACCCCAAAGGATGGAGCTGCTTCTAAAATCAACACCATCATCTCAATCCCAAAGTTTGGGAGCTTTGTGGAGGGAACCCCTCCCCTGCAGCTGAGGGCTCAAGCCCTCTCCACCCCCTTAAAGGGACCAAGGTCTCACAATCTCCACAGGTCAACTCAGAACAAGGTCTTCTCCACGGCTCTCGCCCCACTCCAAGCATCCTGCTTGCTTCCCAGAAATCCTGCCAATCCCAGGGCTGGGGCCCCTACCTCCAACAGCCCCTGAGGCCTCGCAGCCAGGGCTGAGGGGCAAGAGAGCCAGTAGCCAGGTCCACTCTCGCTCAGCACCTGGTGTGCCCCGTGCTGTCACCAGGATGGCACTGACCACAGGGTTCCAGAACCCAGAAAATCCACTCGGTGCCTTCCTCCCTCTGCCCCTTAAGGAGATCCCGAAAGTCCACGGAGTAGCCTGGGGGCTTTGTAGATACCCTGCTTTACAGCTGACAACGTGTACTGAGTGAAGGACCCCTTTCAGGAGGTAAATCTGGCTCAGAGGTTCAAAATGTCCCCGGAAGCCATGTCTCTGTGCCCTGTCTCTGCAGCCCCCATTCTCTGGGCTGCAGATCATCCAGACACCCCACCCCCCATGTGGCAATAAAATCTGGTCACTCCTTCCCACTAAATACCTGTTCCCTCTAGCCTTCCCTCTTCACTTCCTTAGCCACACCCCAGTCAGACCTTAGTCACCTCATGCCTGGACCACTCTCCTATACGCTGACTATGTCCCTTTCTCCTATGTCCCCTGGCTACCTGGGGCACGTTACATATGCTCTGTGTGCCCTAGTTTTCTCATCTGGAGAAATCATGGTACCCGCCTCATAAGGAATGACATAAGACAATGTACTTAAAAGAACTGGCGACAGTAAGTGCTCATAAATGTTAGGTACCATCCTTGCTATCGTTATTCTGCTCAACCTACCAAAATTACATTCCCAAAGCACAGCTCTCATTCTGCTAAAAAACAATGACAACAGGAATAACATTAACACTTATTGAACACTTATTATAGGCCAGGCCCTGCTCCACGTGCCTCTCAACACTCTCCCCACTGCCCAAAAGAAAACAGTCTCCTTATTCTGCATGTGCCACCTTCTGGTCCCACCCAGCCTATATGTTGTCACATCTGCTACTCCCTCACAAAACCCCCCTGCGGGAGGTGGCCGAGCTCTGTATGCCCAGACACTGCCTGCCCACCGGACCCTGGCTCAGCAGGGGCCCTCCTCTCCATTGGCCCACAGTTTCCTGGCCCTTCACATTTTCTCAGGCTGCTCAGAGATCTCCCAAGATTCCCTGCAAGGGGGAATGAATCTTCACCTTGGTCCTCAGGATATGCAGTCAGGAGTCCAGGGCTTGGTGCTGATATGCTCGTGACTACCCAGCAGTGTCCTTCTGCACCTGGAAGTGACCTCAGAGTGCACCAGCCCCTCCCTACTCACATCTGTTCCTCAGCAAGGGCAGCCCATCTCACCCTTAGTGGTCATCTTAAAGGGCTGAGTATTGTTCGTGTGTCCAAATCTTGTCTCCCCCGGAGAAAAAAATCTCATAAGAAGGACCCACCCCGGCTTTGGAGTGGGGATGCATTTCCCCCGGCCTGCAATTCTGCCCAGCACAGTCTCTGCTCACTGAATGCTGAAATCCACTGAATGCTTGGGGGCAGGTGCAGACCTTGCCTGTCTGCGAAGACTCAGGCAGCACTCCAGGCTGGTGCAAGCTGACCAGGCCACCTGCCTGGGGGCCTCCTGGTTCTGTCATTTAGGAGGTATGTGACACCTTGGGCCACTTACTTCATTTTTCTGAGTTCTATATTCTCATCTATAAAGTAGAAGTAATAATAGCTACCTCCAGAGCAGATTATATGAAATTCTAAAATGCAGAGTGCCTAGTTCAGACCTGCCACACAGTGGGCCAACACCACCCTGCCAACGACGTGAGCGGGCCACCTTGGAAGCAAATCCTCTGGAGCCTGGCCAGTGTCTGACTCGAGGTCATGAGCGCCCCATGACGGACCGCTCAGCCAAGATGCTCCGGAATCCCTGACCCACAGTCACTGACTGTTGCTGTTTTAAGGGGTGATTTGTTATGCAGCATTAGATAATACACAGACCAGTCTCGGCTTCTTCATTCTGTAAAACGGGAATATTAAAACTGACTTTATAACACAGTAAAGAGGATATGAGATGGTGTTTGCCTGACACGTTGCAGGTGCTCTATGAGTGGTGGATACTATTATTGTTACCCATCCTGCTCCCTCTCCTTCCCAGGAGACTCCAGGAAAGTCTGGGCAGAGGCCCTTCCACCCTCTTCATTTGCTTTTCTCCTGGTCCTTCGTAAGTTTCAGGCCCGGTCTTCATACTCTCTCTTCCTCCAACACAGAAGCAGACCCTGGGCTGGAGTGGATGCATGTGTGGCGTGGTGGTGAGCTCCATCCAGAACTGTGGGGTGGGTCCTGCTCACATTTCTAAGGGTGTTCAGTGGTGTGTGTTTGCATTTCCTTTGAAGGGCCCCAAATGTGATAATTACATACTTGTTAGCCCTGTAAAATAACAAATCTGGAATCTACACTCTGGAACCAATGGATTTCCTGCTGAAATGAGTTCAAGGGGTGCCCTGACCAGCGTTCCTGGTAAGAGCCCTGCCCCACAAGGCCTTGCAGACCACCCGCCCGCCCACATCCCACAGCACCTCTGCCCCTCCGCTCAGCTCTCCACTTCATGGCTCCGGCGAGCAGATGTGCTTTTCTGTTGCTGGTGTTTTCATGTTTTCTTAATATCCGCCCTCTGGGTGTGGGTCCTGTGTTCCCACTTAGCGTAAGGAGACTTCTAGGGCCTGGGGCTTCCTCTCACATCTCCCACTAGTGAATCCAGCACTTGCAGCTGGGCTTGGCAGACGCTAGGGACTGATGCCTGTGGTGCCAGCCTGCCTTCCCCTCAGAGCTTCCTTTGATTCCTGTGGACTCCTCCACCTTTGTCTGTCTTCCTCCCACCCCACCCCAAACTCTCTTCCGGCCCAGGCCCCAGCAATATTTGACAAATCCAAGTTCCCCAAACTTGGCTTCCTCTTTCTCTCCTCTGGGCTGTTCTCTCCAGAATGCCCTCTCTTCCTGCCACCTCCATACACCTTCCCCTAGTTGACCCTCACTCAACCTCCGGGATTCTCATCTGGAAGTATTCCATGGCCTGCTGCCCCCAGCCCAAGGCTGGTACAGTGTCCGTCTCATGGCCCCCACGGCCCCCTGTGCTCTCCTACCTCAGCACAACATACCCTGCTATTTACGTGCTTGCTGCTCCGTGTCTCTCCTGCTGGTATGCAAAAGCCCTGAGAATAAGTGGTCTGTGTCTTTGAGTCTATCCCCACGGCACAGCCCCACTGTGTGGCAAGTGGCAAGCATTCAGTAAATGCTTGAAGGGACTTCCCTGGTGGTGCAGTGGTTAAGAATCTGCCTGCCAATGCAGGGGACACAGGTTTGAGCCCTGGTCCGGGAAGATCCCACATGCCGCGGAGCAACTAAGCCCGTGCGCCCCAACTATTGAGCCTGCGCTGTAGAGCCCGTGAGCCACAACTACTGAAGCCCACGCACCTAGAGCCCATGCTCCAGCAATAAAAGAAGCCACGGCAATGAGGAGCCTGCGCACCACAGTGAAGAGTAGCCCCTGCTTGCCACAGCTAGAGAAAGCCTCTGTGTAGCAATGAAGACCCAACACAGCGAATAAATAAATTAATTTATTAAAACAAACAACCAAAGAAACCTCCCCCCAAAACGACTTCTCCCAGTCCATGCCGGCGCTTCCCACAGAACCCATTTACCGCACACAAAGGCAGTAAGGCAGACATCAGGGCAAACAAGGCCCTCAGACTCTTCCACATCCCAGATACAGCTCCTCCTCTCTGGCCCCTGCCCCCCTTCCAACCCAAGTCTAGGGAGGTGGGTGGAGAGAGTGAGCAGAGAAGTGCTGGTTCAGAGGGGAGTCAGGCTCAAGAAACATCTCTATGAACAATGTCTCATTCATTCCAGAAAAGCTGAACTACAGAAGCACTCACTTTTCCAGGGGAGAAACTGAGGTACCAACAGGTTAACTGGCTCCCCAGTGAACGAGATCAAATCAACGGAAGAGAAGGAATCGCTTCCTAACTTCCTAGAAATTTTACCCCAAAGCACAGGCTTCAGCCTGGATTGTCAGAATGACAGCCAAGGGTTCTGGGTATCCACAACACAAAGCTGCTGCTTCCCCCCCACCTCCCCCCCAAAACCCCACCTCCCTTCTTTCTTTTAAATATCATGGGTAAGGAGGAAGTACCGGATCTGAAGGTTTATTTACCTTTCCTTAGCCTGACCTTCCAGGAAGAATGTCACTAATGAGAAACAATCTACTTGGGCTCCCCAACCCAGAATTTTCATAGGGATCCATTTAGGATTGCAGAGTCTAAACAGGACAAGAGTAATACCAACTGTCTTGCCTTCAAAGAAAAAAAAAAGCAACTGAGTTTTTCCTGTCTGGAAGGAAGTTTTGTATATGTCAAACAAATGTCAGATCTTGGGTTCCATCTTTCCCGTTGTTCTGACTGCTTTTGGACATCCACTGGGAGAGAAAGTAGCACATTCACCTTCGTGTGGTGTAGGCTGAGGGAAGTCGAAATGGAAAGGAAAGCTGAAGTTGGGACTGATATTTCTCTAATTCAAGAACTGACCTTATAATATTCCTCAGCCATAAAAAGGAACAAAATTGGGTCATTTGTAGAGACATGGATGGACCTAGAGCCTGTCATACAGAGTGAAGTAAGTTTGAAAGAAAAACAAATATTGTATATTAATGTATACATGTGGAATCCAGAAAAATGGTACAGATGAACTGGTTTGCAAGGTAGAAATATAGGCACAGATGTAGAGAACAAAACGTATAGACACCAAGCAGGGAAGGTGGGAGGGTGAGTGGGATGAACTGGGAGATTGGAGTTGACATATATACACTAATATGTATAAAATAGATAACTAATTAAAAAATGACCTAAACAAATAATAGAAGAAAAAAAAAAAAAAGAACTGACCTTACAGTTGAGGCTAGAAGCCAGGAACTCTGCTCTGGAGACCAGATTCCATTCTCATTCACATCCAAACGATGATTTTTTTTTTTTCATTGTGGAGGAGACATTTCCATTCCAGCAAAGTTTACACTCCATGAAGGCAGGGATCACGTCTGTCTTGCTCTCTGCTGTGTCCACTGCCAGCAAATGCCTGCCACATAATAGGTCCTCCTATTAAAAGAATGAATGAATGAATGAAACAATCAGCCAGTGTAAAACAGTTGCCTAGAAACAGCCAATAAGTATCATTTCCATTTTAAAAGTAGTTTTTCCTCAGCAGCTGGAGACATTTTTGTTTTTACATGATAGGACCCAGAATTACCTGCATCATCCTATCAGCTCATCTCACTGAGTCTCTGGACACTACGTCAGTGACAAAATGCTATTGTAATTCAACTGGTTATTAAACAGCATGAATGGTGAACTCACAAATTCTCTTAAAACTCTGCCCCACATCTGGCTGTCTTGGTGGGTCGTAAAACCTCTCAGGTGTTAGATGCTCTGTTTCATTTAGTCTCAGCTTAGCAGAAACCACCCTCCACCTACCGGGCGTGGCGAGTCGCAATAAACTGTCACTTGGTGATCAGAACAGCAGCAGTACGGCTGCATCTTGGACCAACTCTGTCCCCATTCCATCCACTCTGGCCTCAAATTCCCTCTCAGGAAGAAGTTCTGACCTTCCTCTGGGAGAAGGAGGGTGTGCACCCAATGATTCCAGCTTTGTTATATTAGCCGAAGAACAACTGAGAGACAGCTGGTGTCAGGTGGGGAACCATGGTTCCACCACTCAGGGGCTGTATCCGCGCTGAACAAATGGCTCCCTTCTATGGCCTCAGTCTTTCTCTGTAAAATGGGGATAATAATTGTGCCTCCTTCCTGGGGTTGTTGTGAGGGTTCAGTAAATCAATATATAGAGGACACATTAGAGAGTGCCTGGCACACTGTACGACTATGTTAGCTATTGTTTTTATCTATAATGAGGGCCCCTATGATACTTCATGATCTCTCAGCCCTCCTAAGAAAGAAAAGAAAACTTAATAACTCTGAGGTTGAACTTTTGTTTTTCCTATGCACCTGCCCCATCAAACTGCCCAGGCCACATATGGATAAAGATAAGAGTTTGCACTGGTGGTTTAAAAGGGGAGCAGGAAAGCCTCCTCTAAGTACCCTGTTTTGCATGGTCCTGGAAGAAAACCCTCCTAAAGGGGCAACCCAATCTGCCTAACCCAACTTAAATGTAATCTGGGATTTCCTGCCATCTCCATTCAATTGGCAACACCATCACAGCGTGGAAATTGGTTCTGTTCAAAGAGTGGGAGAATGGCAGGAGGAACTTCTGGGCTTGGGAAAGGGTGTGGGTCTCTAGGTCTCTCTGCTCAGCCCAGATTCTGGACCCTTCCATCTAGGGTCAGGAGCCTTCCACCAATTCAGTGATGTAACCCAGAAATCTGGGCACGGTCTCTCGGTCTCTTAATGATAATAATAATCTTAGATGAACACACTTCATCACAACCATCAAAATAAGTGCTTCTCAACTATCCTTTGTCCATGTGTGTGGCCCACTTTTATGATGAGTAAACTGAGGCTCGGAAAGGTTATCACTGGAGGAAAAACACTTGGCATTTAAGCTAGGCTGCCTTTAGACTGTTGATGATGTTTTTCCTGTGTCACACTTCCATCTTCCACAGTCAGCTGCTTGATTACTTTGTTGAACAGAAAAGGTGTCCTGAATTGACATTAACATGTTCCTAAAAGAGTCAACAATATCTACAGCCCTAACCCAATAACTATTATTTTTTAAATTGAGGTATAGTTGATTTAGTAACCCAACAACTGTTGAAACATCTTTATTAACGGGAAAGAGTGACCAATACAAGTTGGTTGCCCAGAGCTGGGATCCAATGGATCCTAGAGAATGGATCCCCCTGGTGAAGCCAGAGAGGAAGCTTAATTCCAAGCTAAGCCTCACTCTTGGCTGGAAATAGCAGCCCCAGGTGCTCCCATCTCACTACCCCAGTCTGCAGTCTGTGATTAGGGGCCCTAATGGCCATAATGCCTCCAATGTGATGTTTAAACCAATAAGGCTTCAGAGAAGTTACGGTATGTTTAATAATGGCTTAATGACTACTTGTGAGATGCAAGGCTTCTGGTTCCTGTTTGGCCTTGATTTACAGCCCAACTCTGGCTGAGGACAGCCAAGAAACCCCCTCTAAGCCCCCAGCGGAAGAGGGAGGTGTTCACACCAGGCCCCTTGGATTCCTTTAAAAATGGAGAATTCAAATGAAATACAAATGATGTTTGACTCCTCACCCCTCTTGCTAGTCTCTGGAGGCACTGAAAATTAAAAAACGGTGTAACCCAGACCTAGGGACTCCTCAATCCCCAGAAGTGAGCAGGGTCCTAGGGCCCTCAGGTACTTCCCAGATTGTAGATAGGGTGGAGGCTGTTTCACTTTTCAGAAATTCTAAGCTACTGTCCTAGTCCTATGGCTTCGTTTTGGCTAGGGAGACCCAACTCTTAGGAGGCGCAGTCCTACCTTGGCCTCCTTCCAAAGTGGTGGGCCTGGGGCAGCAGAGCCTGGAGGTCTGAGCTGCAGACAGCCTCTGTCCAGTGGGTCCCCAGGCACTTCCAGATCATTTGCCCACTAAAAGGCATTCACTCCATGCCTGCTGTTCAAACACAAAATCCCCTAGGTACTCCTCCACCTGCTCCTAAGGGAACCTCTGCTGGACTCTGTTCAGTCCTGAGCTGCCTCTGTGAGCCCCCCTGTCTGTTCTGGCCCTGCCTCTGCTTCTGAAACCCACCAGGAATATATAGAAAGACTCTGAGGATTGACTCTGTCCAACCTCTGCACTCAGATGAGGACACTAAGTGGCCAGTTCAAGGCCCCACAGCTAATTAATTATCATGACCAGCTCCCAACTCCCATTGCCAGATTAGAGCTGTTTCCACAGAACACTGCCAATGACGCCTCTCCCTGGAGAAAACATGAGCTCTCTAACGGAGGTGTTTTTGCTGGAGGTAAGTTTTTCCAACTCTCAGTAAAGAGAGTTAAAGTCCCAGCCCAGCTCCTACCTGCTCCCTAGCCATTATCCCCAGCTAATGTCAGAAGACCAGGCCTAAAAGTATTAGTTAGGGGGTGGAGGAGGTCTCTACCCCCGAACCGCCTCGCGCCTCCAGGGTCAAGAGCCTCCGGGCCAGATATCAGAGCCAATGGTGCTGCTCTAAACAAGGGACTCACCAAGATGGTCAGACAAAAGGGACCCTGCCTTCGAGAGGGGGTGGTTTACTCCCCCTCTCCAACTGCTTCTGATACCGGGGCTGGAGTGAATCAGGGGGCTCCCGGGCTCCGAGGGGTTAACCCGCGCGGGGCCGCACGTGACGTGGATGGTTCCAGCATTAAGTCAGAGTGCGGCCCCCTCCCCCGCCCCCCGCGGCGCGCGCCGCTCCCGGGGGCTCCGCGCCCCCGCGCCCAGGTCCCTCCCCCTTGGCGGGCGCTCACAGGCCGCGCGGGCAGCGCGAGCCCCGGAGCCCCGGCGGCCTGTGCGCCCCGAGCCGGCATGGACCCGGAGCGCTGCGCGCCTTTCGGCGTGGGGCCCGGGCCTGGCCCCTTCGCGGCCGCCGGGGACGAGCCTCCGGGCCCCCAGGGAACCCCCGTCGCCGCGCCTCACCTGCACCCCGCGCCACCCCGCGGCCCGCGGCTGACCCGCTTTCCGGCCTGCGGGCCCCTGGAGCCCTACCTCCCGGAGCCGGCCAAGCCGCCCGCCAAGTACCTGCAGGACCTCGGGCCCAGCCCGGCGCTCAACGGCGGCCACTTCTACGAGGGCCCTGAGGAAGGTAAAGCGCGGCGCGGGGCGTAGCGCGCAGCCCCGACCCGCTCTCCTTCTCCCCTCCCCGGGCCCGCCGGGCCTCCCCGCTTCCCTCTCCCGCTCGCCTGTTTCTTAACTTTTTACCTCTCTCGTCCCTTGCCACGGCTCCCTCTGAAGCCGGCCGGGCGCTGGTCCCGGCTAGACGGAAGCCAGCGCGGTGCGGGAGGCAGAGCCACGCGTGCCTCTGGCGGCGGGGGACGGGAGGCGGGAGATCGAGAGAGGGTGGAGTGGCGACGGCTCCGGGCCCAGTGGGGCCCGAAGGCTGCCGGAACCGGGAAAGAGAGATCGTGCTGGGTTGGAGTTGGGCTGAAATTGACACCGACCCAGAAGCCCGGACCGGGCCCAGGGCCCGGGCGCCACACTGAACTGTCGGCCCCGATGCGGGAGAGAAGCGCGGCTTTTGTGTCTGGCGCCCGCTGAGGGCCCTGAGGCGGGCCCCGACCTACAGTGGCCAAGCCGGACTCGGCCGAGGGCTGCGGCCTGGCCTCCCCGGGAAAGGCACTCGGCGCAGTGGCCGCGGCTGGTGCCGCAGTGCCAGGGCCATTCTCAATACGGAATAACTGTGTTCTTATTTCCCAGACTAACCTGGCCTCCCCGTCGTTACGCACGGCGATGGCCGCCCTTCTCGCAGTTTTGGCTTCCTCGCACTGGATCGTCACCGCGGGGTCGTCGGGAGAGGGCCTAACCCCTGGGCGCCCGCAGCTCCAGGGCCTCGGTCCTATGCGCTAAGGCCGGTTGGACCGCGCCGTCTCCCAAGAAGGCGCCTGAACTCCGGGCCCTGGCGGGCGGGTCCGCAGCCCCGCCGCCGCCCACTGCACCGGCTGACCTGTGGAAGTGCCGGTGCCCGCGCCCGCCTCGTCTTTGCTGCCACATCCCGCAGTTTAGGCCCAGAGCTGGATCCTCCGAGATCGACCCCAACCCTCCTCCGCCCCGCTGGCGCCTCGAGGGCCTCCACGGAGAGGGCAGGCAGCTCGGGCCTTCGCCCAGTTGGGGCGGTGGGAATGTGCAGGGGAGGGCGGGGAGGTGTGCGGGTCAGCGCAGGAAATGAGCGAGTCCGCGGAGCTTCGTGTCTGTGCCCTTTGAAAGAGGCTCTCCTGATAAAAACCACAGTTGGGACTTAATGAGAAGCAGTTGGCCTGGCTCCTCTGATCCCAGCCAGACGGCGGCGGCCGCGCAGCGCCGTGAGCACCCGCCGGTGACAGGTACCCGGCCTGGCTCGGCGCGCCGCGTCCGGCAGGACCCACCCTGCAGGTCCGCGTCCCTGCTGGGCCCGACAGTTCCCACACGGCCCGCCGGGGTGGCGACCGGCCCCGGCCCCGGCGCCGACCAAACTATGGAGAGTGCTGCAGCAGAATGAGCGGCGGCGAGGAAGCTAGCGACCGCGAGGGCGTCAACAACGAAATACATGGGAGGAAAACAAAAAAGTGTAAACAACAGCTAAAAAGAGGGAAACGGAAATTGGACAAACAACAGAGGAGAGAGAAAAGAAAGAGAGGTAAAAGGCGGTCGGCCAGCTGGGCAGAACGGAAGGGAATAAATGAAGAACGAACGAAAAAACAAAGCAAGGGGAGGATGGAGTGAAGCGGGCAAATGGAGGAGAGAACGGAGGAAGGGAGAAGCAGCAGACAATGCGCAAGGGAAAAGGGACGTCCTAAAAGAGTAGAAAACAGCAAAATGGGAACAAGTGGGAGAAGGAAAGCGAGGATTCAAGTTGAGCGGAGGACAGACCAAACGAAAGGGAGGCGCGGCGGGTGCGAGCCGAGACTGGGTGGAGACCCCGGCCGCCACTGGCCTCCCCAGTGCCCTGGCCAGCGCTCGGCGAGCGAGCGGGCGGCCGGCATCCCCGTGGCAGAGCTGGGCTGCCAGGGAGGGACGGCCTCCGGGGCTCGGGCCGCGCCGTCTGCTTGGTGGGAAATGCTGGTCAGATGGGGAACCCGCCTAATTTCTCGGCTTTTAAATAAGGAGTTCCGAGCGTTTCCAGTTCAGACCAGTGAGCGCGCAGCTGCGCCCCATCTGCTCCGCGATCCTTGAGAGGCCAGGCGATTGCGCGCTCGAGACCCTGGCGCACGGCGCTCCTCTCCAGCCCTTGGCCGCCCTGTGCGGAGAGCGCCCAGCCCTGGTCTCGGCCGCGGTCGCGTCCTGGCGGCGCCAGCCATCGTCGCACCCTCATGCGTGGCTGCTCGGAGGCACAGAGAAGTGCCTGGCTGTTGCTTTCTGCTCTGCCGGGGGCCGTCCAGTCTGTGCCCTAGCTTGGCTTCTTGATCTCGGAACGCGCCCGCCGCCGCTGAGGCCCTGAGCCGGATAACGAGGCTGACCGCGCTTTACGGGCCGGCCGCGGACTTCGAGAAGAGTCCTCAGTCGTTGGACCCGGCTGAGGCTTCTAGGGCAAGGTTGGGAACCTCTAGGGAATGCACCAACGCCCCACTGGGGGTTTACAAACGGCGTGTAGGCCCACCCCGGCTTCGGATCTTCGGCCTGAGCTGCGGAAGCCCAGGCTTCAGAGAGCTCTGCGTGCCGCTTGGGAAAGGGCGCGGGCGGAGCGAGGCTGCGAAAGCTGAAAGCCAGATGGCTGGTCCTGCGGCGTTGACGGATGCCATCCATGGGGGAGTGGGGACTCCCAGTAGGCAGCCCGAGCGGTGCGGCTCCCGAGCTGCCAAGGCTTCGAGGCAGCCCCTAGTAGGGCTCTGGCATCCCCCCTGGGTGTGAGAGACGAGGCAGGGATAGAGCTCTGCCGGTGCTCCTCATGACTCTTGGCTTTCAGGCACAGACTGCTGCTGTGGTTCTGAGGTTGTGCAGGCCACAGACACCCGAGTGCTGAGCTCCATCCAGGCTTCCAGTCTCCAACATGAGCACTACCCCCTTAATCACCCAGTGTCCCCACCAAGGTGCAAGTGACTCCTGTACAGAGCCTGTGCACACGTTGAACATGCTCTGGGCTTACAGTGCATCCGTGCATCCGTCCCCCGACAAGCTTAGATTCAAACTGCTGGCTTCTACTCCTGCTCTGCCTTTCCTTGATCGCTGCCCTCCATTTAGCCCACCCTCCATCTCTTTTTTCTTCTGGGCTTTGCTCCTAGGGGTCTACTTGGTGTTCCATGAGACGTGCCCCTGTCCCCAAAGAGGGGGAATGCTGCCCTCACACTGGAGTCCTCCAGGCAGATGGATGTTTCAGGGCAATGGCAATGAAGAGGGGAGAATTTCTGTGGTACTCTGAGAGGGCTGTAGAATGGGCAGTCCTGGGAGGCCAAGTCCCAGGAGGGCAGCAGAGGCCAGCAGGCTTGGCTCTTTTTTTAGATAGCTATTCCCAGAAGGCCTGCTGCATTTTCATCCCTTACCCTGGTAGCTGGGTGGCTGAAGGTCAAGAAGGCAAGTCCCAGAGCCCCAGGTCTGATCACGTCCAATATGGGCAGATCCTATTGAGATGGACACTCGGGGCCCAAGAGGCAGGTGAGCAAGCCCCAGAGCTTTGGGGAACTCCCTGCAGTGACGTGAGTGCTCCTCTGACCCTCATTCCTGAGCCACCCTAGCCCTTTTCTGCCTGGAGTTCAGCCGTCCTTCCCTCTGAATCCAAGATACCAAGGTCCCTCCCTTTCAGGCCTGCTATGTGTGTGATGCCCCCTCCCAGTCTCCCTGGTCTTTGTGACTATTTAAAATTATTTGGTTCAGCTTCTCTTGCGTGCTCCTTCCTCAGGTCCTACCAGGGGAACGACCCCTAGAACCAAAATGTGTTGCCCAGGAATAGAAGTTAGGAACTGAAGCATATTCCCCACCTGTATTCCAGCTGAATTATGAAAGAAGCCTGGCGTCTGGGCTGTCACTAGGCACTGGCCCTACCTGACTCTCCCCAGCCTGCAGGACACACTCATGAAATGTAGCTTATTTCATAGCCTGGGTGGTCCTGGGAGGTCACCCATCACCTTCCAGCTGGGCGGGGGGACCTTGCCCAAATTGTCCTCCACAAGCAGACAGGGACTCATCAGACCCAGAACCCCAGAGCCCATCTCTCTGGTCCTATCCCTCACCACCCCATCCCCTACACTCCCACCCGGGAGCTGTGATCCCAATGCCAAGTCCGGGGAAAGAACTGCCTCATGGTGCCAGCTCACTGGGCCTCCTGGGGGCTAGGCCCCCGCTGGGGATGGGCCTGGGGCCAGGGAAGGGGCTGTGTGAATCAGTGGGGCGTCTTTGTGGCGTCACTGCTGCCATCCCAGAGGACTGTTAAGAAGAGGTTTCATGGCAACGCTGCTGGGGGTCCTTGCCAGAGGGAGAGGGCGGGGTGATCAGGGTGACCTGTTTTTCACCATGCCCCAGTCGGTCGGTCAGTTGGTCGTGGTGGAGCTCCACCAAGCTTCCAGTGAGGGCTAGCGCTTCAGAGTGGGGCTGCTTGTTCATCGTGGGCAACGGGGGAGCCGTCGGAACCTCCTGGGGTGCAGTGGGGGGAAGAGACGATGGCAAGCATGTTGGGCTATGGGGCTGTGCCCTGTTCCACGCTGTCCCCTCTTTTTCCTTCTCCAAGCATAGCCTGTCTCCTGTCTCCCGCTGTCTAATGCTGGAGCTTAAGTCCTTGCCCAGACATCAGTATTTTCAGAGGAATTTGACAATGCTTCTTGAAGCTTCTTTGCCCCATCTTGCCTTTCATTCCCTAGGACAGGGGGATTTGACATTGTCCTGAGACTTAGGGTTCAGAGAATAAGGCACAGCCAGATCAGCCACAGGTGGTCTGAGCATCCCTGTCCAGTCCTGGAGCAGAGACATGGGCATGGGAGCCAAGGCCTTCAGTCAGGGACAAGGAAGCAGGGGCAGGGAGATGTCAACCACCCCATCCCCATCCCCTCTTCCTGCCCCTGTGCTAGGCCCTGCCGTGGCATCAATCCTGGCACCTCCATACTCCGTGGGATGTGCCACCACCGAGCACTTCCCCGAAATGAACCCCCTCCAGCCCCGGCAGATCCACCCAGACCACAGAGCACATGGTTCCCCAGGGCCCCCTCCCCATCTGGAGGCTCAGCAGGCAGGCCTCCGAATGCCAGGCTCGCTTGAAGTGTGGCTGCTGGGAGGACAGGAGGAAAAAGGAAGGGGGAGGCGGGGACTGAAGCGTCAACGGTCTTCCCCCTCCCTCCATTCCACCCACAAAACCCCCTGGTTCGGTTTCCATCCTCCTTTTTGTGTTTTCCATTGCAGCTGAGGAGAAGGCCTCCAAAGCTGCCAGCTTCCCCCAGCTGCCCTTGGACTGCCGAGGGGGCCCCCGAGACGGGCCCTCTAACTTGCCAGGCTCCCCAGGCCCCTGCCTGGCCAGCCTGCGCGTCCCTCTGTCCCCGGGACTCCCTGACTCCATGGAGTTGGCCAAGAACAAGAGCAAGAAGCGCCGTAACCGCACGACCTTCAGCACATTCCAGCTGGAGGAGCTGGAGAAAGTCTTCCAGAAAACCCACTACCCTGATGTGTATGCCCGGGAGCAGCTGGCTTTGCGCACGGACCTCACCGAGGCCCGGGTACAGGTGAGGGCACCCCGACCACAGGGCTCTCTGGCTGCCTCGACCATCCAGACCGTGAGCCAGGTCACGGAGGGGCTGGGAGAGGGGGACACTGGCACCACATAGAGCCGTCTTCCCCCGTGCCTGCCCACATCGGCCCTCCTGGGCTCGCCTCCATGCCTGGCTCTGCTGCAGCCACAGGCTTGCAGCCCAAGTTGAGGATCCTGCATGGGATGGGGGTGACAGCCTCCTGGAATCCTAACTCTGCCACTCACTAGCTGACCAGGTGGCTTGGGGCATGTCACTGAAGCCCTCAGTCTTGATTTCCCAGTTTAGGAAAAGAGAATGATAGTACTAGCTACGTAAGGGCTATCTTTGAGGATCACAGATGTGACAGCATTTTGGAAGACGTGAAATGCTGAACACGTATCAGAGCTGTTCCTAAGGTAGCTGCCCAAAATGGGGAGGGTCCCTGCTAGGCACCTCAGGATCAGTGACGCCTAAAGCCATCCTGGACCAGTGACCTCAGTCTTGCCAACTCCCAGAGTGTGGCTGGGAGAGCCTGGCAGGGAGTCCCTGGCCACAACAAACTCTCCCCAACAGAGATCAGGCCCCGGGGCTGGATGGGGCTGTCGCCAGCTTCACTAGGGTGGAGCCCAGCCTGTTTGGATGGGGTGGGAGGATGGAGGGATGGTGGGAAAGGGAGAAGGGAAGGGAATCCACATCCAAAGCATGCTGGAAGTGAGAAAGAACATGAAGGTGGCAGGCAGGAGGTGGGAACGGAAAAGGAGGCTTCAGTAAGAGTCTGGCCCAAGGGGAAGGTGGTCACTGCTGCCTTGCTCTGAACCTGCCTGATGTGCAGCAGGCTCCCTGATGCCAAGCAGGAGGCACCAGGTGAAGGGTTGGCTTTGGGCTTCTTGGGAAAGATGAGGAGGTGACCCCTAAGCAGAGGAGAGTCCCTCTCCTGGCAGAGGAGACTTAGTAGGGGCAGAGCTCATGCTTACCACAACCTGGGTGGGGCCCTCCAGAGGCTCTGAGGGCAGTGGGGCAGGGGTCAGCCCTGGCAGAATAAGGGGACCAGCAGTCAGTTTATAAAGAGGCCAGCTGCAGCCTAGCAGAGAAGGCCCTACAGCTGGATTCAACATAGGACCAGAGTGGGCTGGGCTGTTTCCCCTTCTCTGCTGGGTCTTCCTGCGTCCATGTTCCTGCCAGGTGGCACCCAAAACAGACTTCCAGAACTGCTTCCCCAGGGCTCCTCAGGGCCTGGGACCATCATGGTGAAAGGCCCAGCATTCAAGATAACCCCAGACCACATAAGCCATGGACGTCCAAATGTCACATCTCCAGACACCCCAGCAAGCCTCGGTGGGCGTGGGGTGGGGGTGGGCTCTGAATAGCTGCCCCTGTGGAACTGCTTTGGGGAAGGGGAGCACACGGCCCCTACGGCTCTTCTGGGCCTTTTCAACCCTAAAAGGGTGGAGGGGTGGCCACAAGGCCCCCAGACCTAGTCCAGAAGCCTGCGTGATGATTGAGACCCAACAGTAGGGATGCTTGACAGGGGCATGACACCACCCATACACCTCGCCCCGCTGGGAGGAGTAAGGGGACCGCACACGGGACAGTGCAGGGGCAGGTCCAGAGCGGGGACGGGAGAGCGGGTGGTGGGTGACAGGGAAGGATTCCCAGAAAAGTGATCAGCAACTCCAGGCTCTTCCATCTGCCTGCAGGGGAGGGACCGCAGAGAAAGGAAAGCTGGTAGCGGCCCTTCCCCAGTCTTGCCTCAGGCCTGCTCTGGGGTCTCCAACCCAGGGTTAGGGGCTGGGATTATGCCCAGCTTCTAAACTGGGCTGGCCTTACCTGCCTGTGTGAGAGGGGGTATGGGGAGCGAGGGACTCACATACACATACACGCAGCTTCTTTTGTTGTGGCTCCCAGCTAAATCCCTGGAAAGCGGGAGGATTTCGGGGGGTTGGTTTGGTTTTGATATTGCCAATGTCTAGCCTAGAGCCTGACACATAAAAGTTTATTAAGTGGTAGAAATACAAAATACATGCACCAATACACATAGAGCACATACCAGATGACCGACCCACCCCAGATCTGTGCACAGCACAGGTACGCCACTCCCAGCTGCCAGGAGTTCACAAATGAATGGAAAGACAGATTCCAAAACAGATAATGGTAGCAGGATGTGGTAAGTATAACGAGGGCAATGCGGGGGTATTTAGGAAGTCCAGTGGAGAGTGCCCAGCTCAGATGTATGTGGGGGGAGGGGTGGTGCAGGCAGGGAAAACCTGGGCAAAGGCAGGAGGAGCAAGATAGCAGAGTGTTTCACAGGTGAGCTGGGGTGAGAGGCAGCTAAGAAGAATTGAGTGTTGTTGCCTGACAGGAGATGAGGCTGTGGGGAGGGGCAGGGGTCAGTGCCAAGGGGCCTCGTTAAAGAGCTGGGCTTTAAGCCGAGGTCTCCAGGGAACCACTGAGAGTTTAAGCAGGACTAGGACCTGAACAGAAATGCCTATGATTTCTCAGATGTGATCAGGTGGGAACGTTGGGAAAGAGATCAGGCAGCAGGGCTAGGAACCCCAAATGTGTACGGGTCCAGGGCCTCTGAGGGCACAGACCCCCGTGATACCCTTACACAGCCAGGCTGGAGAACCAGAGAGTGAGTCAGCCTGGGGAGCGGGGGAGGGCCCACGGGGCCAATAAACCCGTTCTGGGCTTGGGCCTCTCACAGGCCCCATCCCAGGCTCCCTCCCTGGCCCTGAGAATTATGTGAATTTTTAAGTGCCTGCAACTCAAGATCCTCCAGTCTGGAGCCAGCTCCCCACCACCCCACAGAAGGATACAACCATCAACTCTCTCCCCAGTGGGCTCCACACCTCAGGGCTGCTTTATCACCCCCTCAACCTCTCCCAACCTGCCCCCAGGTCTGGTTTCAGAACCGCAGAGCCAAGTGGCGGAAGCGTGAGCGTTATGGGAAGATCCAGGAGGGGCGGAACCCCTTCACGTCTGCCTATGACATCTCCATGCTGCCCCGAACCGACAGCCATCCCCAGGTGAGACCCCACTCCACCAGTCTCAGGGCAATTCCATGGGGGAAGCCAGCAAGAGTGTGAGCTGTGGCCCCAGGAAGACCTGGAGCAGCATTAGGGCTCAGTGTGACTGTGGGTAAATCACTTCTTCCTCTGCAGAATGGGCTCTTACCAGTGTCATGAATGATATTTGCAGAGCAGTTGGTACAAAGGAATCACAGAAGGAAATCTTTTGAGAAGTAATGGCAGGGGCCTTCTGAGATGCCACTGCAAGTGTTGGGGTTAGGAGGGAGCAGATTCTAGACCTAGACCAAATGGAGTTTTCTTGGAAAGTTTCTGGAGCCCTAAAAGGGCAAAGAGAGAGTCCCTAGGTAAAGGAGGCCCCTGGGGCTCCTGATTCATGGGCTTTCTTTTTCTCTCTCTTTTCAGCTGCAGAACTCCCTGTGGCCCAGTCCAGGGTCTGGGAGCCCCGGGGGGCCCTGCCTCGTGTCTCCAGAGGGCATCCCCTCCCCATGCATGTCTCCATACTCCCACTCTCACGGGAATGTAGCTGGCTTCATGGGGGTGCCAGCCTCTCCTGGAGCCCACCCTGGCATCTACTCCATCCATGGCTTTTCCCCCACCCTAGGGGGCCACAGCTGTGAGCCCTCCCCGGATGGCGACTATAAGTCTCCAAGCCTCATCTCACTCAGGGTGAAGCCCAAGGAGCCGCCCAGCCTGCTGAACTGGACCACATGATCTGGCGTGTGGACACGCAGACTGAGCTGCCCAGCCCCGTTTCCGCTCCCAGCGGCTCCCACCCCACCCCGGCCTGAATGGCAGAGAGGACACACCTCTGCCTCCAAGGCCCAGAGGGTTCCTGGAGAGCCCAGCAGAGCAGCTGGGACCCTCAGGCTTCCGCAGGGAACAAGCTACAGAATCTTTTCTGTTAGAATAAGGCAAGGCTGCCAAGGAGGAAGGGGGCTTCAAAGCAGGTAGGCCTCATCCTACCACGCATCGGGTCCCCTCCCCCAAACTCTGGGCCGGAGGGAAAAAGATACTGCCCTGCTTCCTTCAGACTTTGTCGGAGTTTAACCGTCATCCCTCCAGCTGAAACAACTTAACTGGCACCTCATTCAGGGAATGCAGGAGAATGGGAGAACGAAACAGGTTGAACTAGGCACTTCTTGCCATGCAGGGGAAACCAGGTTGTCTTACATGACAGCCTAGGGCTAACCTCACTTCCCCTTCCCACCACAAGGGGGCGTGCACCCAGCATCTGGCGCCGACAAGGGCCTGGAAACTGAAGGTCGGTGTAAAAGGCACCTCTTCTCTCCTGCTCAGCCATCTCTGCTCTTGTCCTACAACATGTGCCCCCTCCTGCAACATGCTATGGAGTCCTCTTCCCCCTGCCAGGGGCAGAAATTCCACCAGAAACCGCCAGATATCTGGATTCTCTTCCATGAGATCAGGCCAGAGCACTGCCGTGGAAACTGCAGGCTCCCTTGGTTTACTCATTGGATGTTGGTAAGAATAAAACATTCCAGACTCAGCCCCTGAGGTTCCAAACCCCACTTTTGTAAAGATACTTCTGTAAAAATTGTGCTGCCCAGCATAATAATAAAGGTGGCAGTATTTTTTATACCAGGTGATGGTGTTTCCTCAGGGTTTGGCACTTGGTTGCTTTAGGGCTGGTCTGTGCCTGCAGTCCAGGCAGGGATCCTAGGGACTAGGGGAGGATGGCCCTGTGGCCAGTCCTCAAGGCCCATGTGTGCCATGCCTGGCTCTGTCACCTGCTCAGGGTCCCTGTGGCTTCAGCTGGTACAAGGAGGCAGGGGGGAAAGCCCAGCTCTAGGGTTGCTGGGCTCATCTGAAAGGGAAATTTGGGGATGGGAAGGGGACTGAGAGCTGAAATAAGCTTGTGGCTGAACTGACACTGGAGGGCAGATGGAATGGAAGTCCAGGGAGCCCACTGAGGGTTCTGAGCTCCCCTGGGCTGGGACCCCAGAGTAGTGGGGGTGGGGCCTTTCGCTGAACCCAGATGCCCCAGGAGCATGTCTGAGCTGTAGGGCAGAGACGAAAGCCAGGACTCTTTCTTGTGGTTTCAAAGTATTACCCATTCTATCCTTCATCCCCGCTTCTTGCCTTATCTTCCTGGAAGGCAGGAAAAAAGCAGGCCTGGCCCTCTCACCCTCCCAGGAAACACAACCACAATGCTCAGAGCAGCGCGGCCTCAGCTAGCAGCCCCGCTCCCCGGACCCTGAGCCTCCTCCTCCAGGCACAGAGAAACCCAAGCACACAAAGATGCCAGTGGCCAGTGCCACGCTTCTTCTCAAGGAGGGGGCAAATCCATCAGATTGGATTTGCCGACCAAGACAGTCACTGTGACAAGGCCCAAGCACCCCCCAGAGGAAACCAGTGTCTTCCTTCTCTTCCCTTCCCTCCGTCTGAGGGCCTGGCTTCTGAAGTCTAGGTGTGAGCCCTGTGTCCATCAGGAAGGGAGGAGTCTGGGCAGTAGGGAGAGGCCACCCCAGCTACCGCTGATGAACAGAATCACCTTCACCCAGCTGGTCAATGATGAACTGGGGTGCAAACCCACACTCCTCATTCCAGGGTTAAGAGAACTGCACCACAAGTTTTCCACCCAAGGAGTGGCCAGCAAAATTTTGGACTTGCTGTCTCACAAAAGAGAGATGCAGAGAGAAAGATTAGTTTGTTCTACAAATATTGAGTGCTCACTTGTGCCAGGTATTGTGCTGGGTGACAAAGAGAGAGCAATGGTCATGAAAAACCATGATTCCCTCTCTCACAGCTTAGAAAGAGGGGAAGAGGAAAGAATCTGTGAATGCAAAGGACACAGAAGTGGAGGAAGAGACAGTCAAGAGAAGAAAATAAAGTTGAGTCAGAGATCAAGGCAGCAAGGGTGGGAGAGGCGGGCAGAGGCCAGAGCGGGCCCTGTGTGGGAGGGAGGCCCTGGTGGGGGAGGGCACAAGGAGGCCAAACACCAGCTACTGGCTCCCATCCAGGGGCATCTGCCCACAGTTCATATTTTTCTGTCTAGTGACAGCTAAATGAAGAGAAAGCTAACTTTACAACCGCCCACTTCACACATAATGAATATGAATGGGCATCCCGGAGCCTGTTCCCTGGGATTATCTGTGAGTTGACGGGTTCTCCCACTGACTGGGCCATCCCAGCCGGCCTATCCCCTGGCTGGAACTCAGGCAGCCCTTCCACCTGCTTCCCATTAGCCGTCCTCCCATCCTCCCCTCCTCCTCCACACCCTAGGCGTCTCACCCCCAAGACACATCCCCCAGGTCTCCAGACGCCCCTGCCCCCAGCCTCACTCCAGAAGCAACCTCAGCACTCAGCCTAGGCCTGATGTTTCCCCACAGCCAGGCTGCAGCTCTGGTTGGCCCCTCTGGAAAAAGAAAAGGGAAGGGGCCCCACTTGGAATCTCAACTCGAGAGAGGTGCTAGTCTCATTCTCCCCTTGCTAAGGCTCCTCTGCTCCTTGAGACCCACCCAGAGGAGCCCTAAATCTTGGTCCTGGCAGGGCCCCGGACACCAGGCCCTAGTCAGCGCACCCTTCAGTCCAGCTTCCAGCCTCAGTCCAGCATCAGGAAATGCGTCTCATTAGAGGCATTCAATCTTCACCCCCGGCCTCCCCCAGTCCTTTACACATCAACCTGAATTACAGCCCCAAAGTGCAGACCCTTTGCAGCCCCAGACAGGAACAGAACCTGGCATCCCCAGGAACTGGGCATTTCCTGTATCCAGCAGAGGGAGAACACACCTCACCCCTGCTCCAGCCTCGGTCACGGGCTCATCCCAGCCATAAGCACAAAGTGTCTGCTCTCAAAGCCCTTGTTCCTGATGCTGGAGCCCTCTGCCTTTCCCTCAACAACTGCAGGCTCCCCTTACCCTGTCCCTTCTCCAGGAGGAGGGCACCAGCTGGGAGCAATAGGCCCTGTGTGGCCCTGCAGATGTCTGTCTCAGTACCTACCACATTACTGAACTTACTTGTTTTTATGGCCAGCTCTCCATCAACTGTGAGCTTGTCAAAGAAAGTAAGAGTGTTGTCTCCTATTCACCTGGACACTCAGGGCACCCAGAATGGGGCCCGGCCCAAACAGGCCTCCAAGGTATGACAGCAGGGCTGATGCTCTGGAGAGTTTTCTGTACAAAGACCTGGCTTCAAACGGCCAGTCTGCCTGGAGCACACTGTGGTTGTGGTAAGGCACTTCCCCTCCTGGGCCAGCCCCTGGGCCCACAGATGCAGGTTTCACCTGCCGAAGCTTTACAGCCCTTGCAGCTTTGATAGTCTGTGTTCTTTGTGTACAGATTTATATAGAGATATTTACAGACCTTTGCAAACCAAGAGGGAAAATGGCACCTCTGGTTAAGGTGAAGCTTCAGAGGAGAGAATAAAGAAACCAAAAAACGAGAAGGAGGTCGAAGCCTCAGCTAGATGGGTTCAGTGAGCCGGGATGTGTGGTGAAATAAGAATGTGAAAATCCATCTTACTCAAACTGCAATCTCAGGATAAGTACTTCCTATTGATCCGAGTAAGAAACAGCAGAGAATCCATCATGCACACATAAATTGTGTCACATTCCCTTGTCCTGTGTAAGTTACTGCGTGGCAAAGGCCAATCACAGGGACGTCCCATCTCCTGGGCTGTGCTGTGACTTCCACACGGAGCACACAGCTAGCTTCCGCCCGGGCTGCCTATAACCACGCTGCCACATCGAGGTCTGTCCTGGAAGCCCAGCCCAGGACCTGCACTGAGGCTTAGTGGGCAGGTACTGAACGGAAGAGCCAGCAAAGGGGAGATTTCCCCTAGGATACGTTTCCTTTATAAGCCAAGACCCTTTGGGGGCGTAAAGCCCCCATACATGGCCCACAGGTAAGATAAGGGAACTTTAAGCAATTCTGAAAATGGAACACTCCTTTTCTCAGGCTCAGAATGGTAAGACCCTCAGAAGCAGAGACTCAAGATCGAGCAAGGCGGAGGCAGACACGTCCAGGGAACTGAAGGCCAGATGCAGGCTCCAGGCTCCAACTAACACTGACCACAAAGCTGTTCCTTGCTTCTCCCTCAGCCAGGCAGGTTCCTGGGCCTTCCAACCCTCTCCTTCCCAGGACTCCTGATGGCCCGCTTCCCCAGGCTCTGGGCACTTACGTTTCCTCTCAGTCCCAACTCCCCGCCCCATGCCCACTGAGGGCCCAGGACAGCTGACGCCCTCTCTGACCGGGCCCCACCCTCCCCAGTACTGGAACTGGCTTGGCTGCGACCCGCTCAGGGGTGTGATCCAGAGGAACCTGCGGCTCCCACTGCAGTCACCTCTAACCCAGGGGTGCAGACGACGTTCCCCTCCAGCAACCCAGAGCCCTGCAACAAAACCAGACGGATGCGGGTGGGGAAAGAACACTTGGGGTAAGTGCCAACCCCCTCCACTCCCCCCTCAGATGGGAAAGGTGGGCAGCTTGGCAGGGACACGGGCGTGACCTATCAATGCTGGCAAGAAAACCCACTGTCTAGATCTGGAGGAGATATTCAGGGGCCGTATTTCCTGCAGACAAGGCAATGGGTGTTGTTTTTGCTTCCTTTTAATGTAAACAGAATACACAAACACATTAAAAACCCCAACATGACACAAGAGAATACACACAGATTTATATATAGGTATTTACAGACCCTTGCACACCAAGAAAAAAAAATGGCACCTCTGGTTAAGGGAAGCTTCTCTTCCTGTCCCAACCCTGTCCAAAACCAAAGTGCTGAGGCAGCTGCAGGAGCCTCTGCAATTGCTTCTGGATGAAACTTAGCAAGAGGCTGGAATGACATCAGAAACCCCCCAAAGTAAAACCAAGATTTCTACTTTCTGGCCTGGCTCTAATCCTAAGCCCTCCTCTTTGGCAAGCTGACATGCCAAGGATTTGTGTGTCTCAGGAAGAGTCCGCGTGACCTCTGAAATTCAGATGCAGTGGGTTCCCAGCCCACCCCAGCTTTTCCCAGCCTTGGGGTGGGATGACAAATGAGCTGTAACCAACTATGTCCAAGAAAGGAGGGCGGGCAGGAGTAAAGAAGAGAGGATCCCAAGCAGAGGGATGACCACTCCCGAGCAGGACGCTGGAATCAACGAGAGGCCAGATCCAGACTCGCCCACCAGCCCAGTGCCGGCTCGGGAGGGCACAGTGGGACTGTGCTGCCACCTGGAGGGTGATGGGAGCACTGCAGCAAGGAACCAGGACAGCCCCTGGGGTGCCTGGAGATCACCCCGTCTTTCATGTTCAGTCTCCCGCCCAGGAGCCTCATTGCAGCAGCTCTTCCCAGGAAATGGGCTTGGAGAAAACCTCCCTTTCTAACCAGAGGTCGTAGTTCATCTGGAAGTCCTCCGGGAGGTCCACCCGCTGGCCCAGGACACTTTGCAGGCAGTTGTCCACAGGCAGAAAGTCAGGGTTGCTGTGGGCCCGGTCATAGCGCCGGGCATTGAAGCGCTCGATGTTGGCACGGAGGGCACACTCCTCTGCCTGGAAGTCCCAAGGCCGGGCATCAAGATCTAGGACAAAGCAGGAAGACACGGTTACGAGCCAAGCCCTTGTGGCAGCTCCCTTTGGGTTCACTGCAGCTCAGGGCCACACCAGCCTGGGCTTGGAATGCTGCCTGTCAACCAGGAGCAGGGAACCTCCAAGCCCCATCCTGGGGAAGACGGACAGGACTTCTTTCCTAGATACAAAAGAAAGTCAGGTCAAAGGGAAAAGCCAGAGCTACGGAGAAAAAGGCTACACTGCAGCTTACATGAACCTGGCGAAGGAAAGCCAGGGATACAACATGCTTCTTTGAAAGTCACGCTTTCCCTGGCTCTCTGGGATCAGAGGCAAGAACCTGCAGACCCCCCATCTGCTCATTCTCTCAATCCCCTGACCGGCTGTTGTGGGCCACCTTGGGTCCGCACAAATTCAGGGCGTCGGGAGCGGAGACGCAGCCACAGGGCGCTGGTGCTGCAGCCGGGAACTGTAAGGCTGGGGCAGCAGGCTCGGGGGCACCAGCAAGACCCACTCTGCCAGGGAGGCCAAGGCAGGGCAGGGAGGCACGCACGCAGATACAGAACAGTCAGGGGGCACAGGGAGGCACCCTGCCGGGAGAGAGAACAGAAGTGGGGGGATAGCATGGCCAATATGCCCTGACTGTGCCCAGAGCCCTAGGTGTGATGGAAGCTGGGGTGAGGAGAAGCTGGAACAGATTACAGAAGAGGACAGGGAGGGACAAAGTGTGGGCCTTATATGCGTTGAGAGTTTGGCTCTAATTCTTAGGGAAATCAGAAGCCAATGAAGAATTTTACTTGGGGAGGTACCACCACTGGGATGTGCATTTTAAAAAGATCACTAGGGGACTTACCTGGTGGCACAGTGGTTAAGAATCCGCCTGCCAATGGAGGGGACATGGGTTCGATCCCTACTCCAGGAAGATCCCACATGCCACGGAGCAACTAAGCCCGTGCATCACAAATACTGAGGCTGCACTCTAGAGCCCTCGAGCCACAACTACTAAGCCCGCATGCCACAACTACTGAAGCCCACACGCCTAGAGCCCGTGCTCCACAACAAAAGAAGCCACTGCAATGAGAAGCCCGTGCACCACAACAAAGAGTAGGCGCCGCTCACTACAACTAGTGAAAGCCTACGCGCAACAACGAAGACCCAATGCAGCCAATAAATAAATAAACTTGGGGAAAAAAAAAAAGATCACTAGGGCAAAGTCTGAGGCACTGAGAAGGGAAAGGAACTGGAGGCAGGGACGCCATCAGGAGCTGTAAGAATTTCAGTGACCAGAACCAAGGCAGCTGCAGAGGGGAGAGAAAGGATGAGAGGACGGAGAAAGTCTTGTGACGATTTCTGGAAAAGGAAGAGGGAGGCAGAGAGGAACGGGGATGACCACAGAGGCCCAGCCTACCAGCTCCTCCAAGTCCTTCCCAGACCTCCCATCGTGATGCTGCAAATGCAGCAGCCGGGCTCTTCCAGGTTGCTCCAGGGAAGCTTAGCGCAGAGGGAAAGCTGTTACCTCTCCCACCACCACCCTGCCCCACCTCGCTGGAGCCTCACCATTCCCGTAGGCCCAGTCGTCGTTCAGCCGGTGCCGCACCTTCTGGTAGATGGCAGACATCGTCTTCATGTTGCTCTTTCGCCACTGCCGCCCCAGGTACTTGGTCTGCACCTTGAGCAGCTTCAGCACATAAAGCTGCATCATGGCCTGCTTCACTTTCAGGGCCCGCTTCAAGATGGGGGCTGACTTGAACACCACCAGCATCTGGGAAGGGTTACAAGCGAGGCCCATGCTAAGGGCAGAAACAAATGCCTGCACCACCATCATGCCGCTGTCCTGTCTGGGGTTATGGGCAGGGCGACCGTCACAGTTTCCCCCAGACTGAGGGGTTTCCTGGGACATGCGACTTCCACTGCTACAACCAGGAGAATCCCAGGCAAACCTGGATGGTTGGTCATCCTGGCATCTGAAAAAGCTATGAATTCCTTCACCAGAAATATACTTATGTGCACATATATACAGTTTCAGAGGATTCATGGACCTCCCCACCCCAAAGGCATCCACGGAGTCGGGGTTTAGGCATCCACCACTCTCAGAACCCTGGTGAAGAAACTGGAGATCAAGAGGATATGGAAAATTCCTTTTACACATGTAGATTTGTTTCAGTGCATGACTGAGCCTCTGCCAGCTTCCAGTTCAACACATCAAGGAACCAGGGATCAGACCTTGAAGTGCGAGGATATGGCTACAGGAAAGCTGGGTGAGGGGACGCGGCTGCAGCAGCAAGCCCACCCTGGGGACCCCACCCCCCAACGTGAAGGGGACCAGACGGCGCGTAGCACTCTGCTCTGCGCGCCAAGATGCATGCCTGCTGACGGTGGTGACTCACCATTGTCCTCGAATGCTTCCATTTTGTCAGCTTGTTCAAGATCCGAAGCAGATTAATACAAGAAAAGAGGTTCCTCCAGCAAAACTGGTTATTGTCACCTGCTTCCTGCAGGGAAAGCCCAGGAACAATCATCTCCCACACCGCTGCAGGTGTGCCACAGTTTCCAAGGCCCTCCCATACACGACCTCAGCACTGCTGGGTCTCTCCACGTGTGTACCAGGAACCCGCTCCTCTCCTCAGCCCAGGGGGAGCTCCATCCCAGAAGCTGGCAGTGGGTAGGGGGTGCTCCCTAGAATTTTCCTGCAGGAAACGTGGGGCATGATATTGGAGTCTGTGGCCTCGGCACCCACCACCTGGGGCATCCAGGCTCCCTCAGAGCTGTGGCCCCAGAGCGTTGCAGTGTGGGCACAGGGAGACAACGCGACCAGGTGACCTCTGGGTCAGCAGCCCCTGAAGACCACACTCCTGACGAAATAATCCCTAAATCCAAGCGTTCCCACTCTGCAAGCTCCCTCCCCCGGCCCCTCTACGCAATTAGAGTGCGGCAAAAGCCAGGCACTCCACAGTGACCTGACCTGCAAAGACACCTCCACTGTGTGGGGGACACAGGCCCTCCACCCCCACCCTCACACCAAAGGCAAGAGGCGAGCCGCTCACCAGACTCTCGGCAGTCAGCTCCGGCAGCTCATGCACGGCGCACTGAGGGTAGTCCAGGACGGAAATGCTGCAGGGGCGAGAGGAGCCAGGCGCCCACTGTGAGCAAGGGCTGGGCCTGGAGGAACAGCACTGGCTCCCGGCCCCCTCCCCCACTTGCTGGAGCAGAAGCAGCAATCCACCTTAGCTGCACCACCCTGCTTCCCTCAGCTGTAACACAGGGAAACACTTGCTCCAAAGGAACTCGTAAGATCCCTCTGTAACCAAACTTGTAATCTTATAAGGGGTGGAGACAGCACATCATCCCTCACAGCAACAGACCTGGAGCGGGGCACAGACTTCTCTAGGCAATTAATTTATGCCAAGTCCCCACTGCAGACTGTCTGGCTAACAGCTCAGCTTGTGGTGTATCACACTGATGAGCCATTAACGTCAAGTACAGCTGGCACAGGTGACGGGGCGGGGGTAAGAGCAGACAAGGCATTACAGTGCACGTGGCCAAACTCCTCTGAGAGAGCAGGTGCCTGGCCAGTCTCCTCAAAAAAGAAAAAGGGGGAAAGAAAAGGCACAGAAGGGCAGTGAGAGCAGAGGGCAGTACTGGAGCCCAGGATGAGAGCCCTCCCACCCAGACACAGACAGCCTGAGGCACCTGTCACCAGACTAGCTAGACTCAGGCTTGACCGGCTGGCATCCTCCACTAGCGGGGACCACGTCTCATTCATCTTTGAGTCCTGACGCCTGGCAGAGCACTGGCTTGTGGGTGCTGAACGGACTCAACGGCAGAGGCCAGCTGAGAGCCCCGCCATCTGGCCATACCCACCCCTTCCTAATCCCTGGTCCTTGTCACCTGTTCTTGGCAGTGATGTAAGACATAATGTTTTGATTGAAGAACTTTAGGATCAAAGGGATGCAGTTGGCAAACACCAGGTGCTGGGCCATGTACTCAAACTGAAAGCAACCGGAAGAAAAATCAGCACGCCCCTTGGACCTCACCCTCCTTCCTCCAGTGATAAAAGGCCTCGGTTGGAGGACTGTGTCTTGGGACGTTCACGCCGAGCTCAAAAGATTTGAAGGCCAAGGCCTCTGTTCTTTGAGGCCAGAGGAGCAGCACTGCCTGAGGCCCTGGCCCAGTGGACAGAGGAAGGGGCTGTAGGTACCTGGTAGACGTGGTTCAACTTAAAGTGCTTGAGCAGCAGCAGCAGGACCGCAGAAATGGCCTTAACAATGACCTCTTTGTGGCGGTTCACATCCACTCCCAGCTTCATGCTCTGCAACACTGTGGTGCTAGAAGCACAATGAGCCAGGTGAGCCCCCAGCACATGGAGCATCTCCTCTCTAGTGCTCCCAGGAGACGGGATTCCTGAGCCTTCTCTGGGCAAAGCTCCCACCTCACCCGCACCCTGCAGACATCAGAGGTTAGGCCCAGCGCCTCCCACCCACCTCCCAAGCAATCTAGCTCAGCACAACAGATTTCTTCCTTGTGATGCCCCAAACACATTCTTAAGCCTATTTCTCTGCTTTTCCTCCAAAAATGAACTTCTCATTTCAAGATCTCCTGTAAGCTTCTGCCACCATAAGAACTTGTGTTCCTCACAGTGTGTTCTATGGAATACCAGTGTATCGAGATGTTTCATATTATGGGGGAAAGGGGTTTTGGAGTCAGATAAATTTAGGAAGCATTTACATAAATCATTGTCTTGCAAATTTAGGAGTTCTCAGTATACATCCTTATAAGAGGAGATATAATACTTGACCCTGGAATCCTTTCTCTAAGGACCATCATGATGGCCTGGTATTCTATGATATTCCCTTTGGGGTTAGCCAATGCTGCCTCCTTCCTCACTTGGCTATCACCACCAGACTCAAGGAGCCCACCCACCAGGGAGCTGGGCTCAGAGCTGGGCGGTGCTGGCAGGCACACAGATCAGGTGTCCAGGTCCTTCTCAAAGTAGAATGTGATCTTGGTTTGTACTCTCACATCAAAAAGATGAGGTCAGTGCCCCAGGGAGGAAGAACTCCTAAGGATTTTATTATCACCCTGAGACATTCAAAAATATTCTTCATGCCAGTTCACTGGTGAATAGGAATCTACACCCAGCTCAGGTTCAGCTGTTGGCTGATTTTTGTCCAGAAGCTAAAACGGTACATCCTGAATGTCCCAATCACATAGCTTTCAAGAGAGCCTTTGAGGAAATGTCAAACACAGTCTGATTCACTTTACCGAGGAGGAAGTAACTTTCCCCAATTCACTCTGATGTTCATTCAGTGGCAGAGTCTACACTAGAATCCAGGCCAACTAGATTAAGCCATCTCCCCAAGCAGTAAAACTGAATATTTCACCCAGTACATTTTCTTTCTCCTGAGCCAGGAATAACCTAAACTTAATCTGCAGAGAAGCTGAGCCAAAACAACAACAACAGCAACAACAAAAACAAAGAACAACAAACAACTTAGCTAACAGTGGGACCAAAAGGCAAACACTTCCCCTTTCCCCTCTACCCTCTGCCCCTGACCTGCTCTTTCACAGGAACCATATGTACTCAAGACTCAGACTTGATACTCACGGCATCTCCTCAGGCAGAACATCTGCTAGGATGTTGATTGAGTCTGTTTTGGCCTTTGAGGTGGGAGCTGCGGCCAGCAGGATCTTCAGCAGCGCAATCTGGGGAAGGGCAGACCGTTCAGACGGCATGGATGAAGGGCCCGGGGGCAGCACTAAGCCCTGAGAGGTGGTCCTTCTGGAGGTGCTCAGGCGGCAGAAGGAGGGGTTGAAGAACAATGGCAGGCATGCCCTCAAGGCCAGTGTCATGGGGAGGCGACCCCACGGCAGGCAGAGCACTCAGGAGGAGTGCACTCACCATGTACTGCGGCAGGCTGGGGAGCAAGCCTTGGTAGAGGGTTTCCGCAGGGACTTGCTCGACTTCCTCTTCTCCCTTTCAACACAATGGGTACAATGGGTACAAATACAAAGCCCGGCCCGTGCCAACAATGCTCTCCTGAGCCAGCTTACGAGCTGCCTAGAGGAGGATCTGCAAGTATGGATGTTAAATGATGATAATGATGGCGTGCCTTGAACAGTACAACATGCCAGGCACTTCACTTGTAAAAACACATTTAATCCTTACTACAACTCTATGAAGAAGGTACTACTGTTATTCCCATTTAAAAGGTGAGGAAACGAAAGCAGAAGGAGATCCAGCACCTTGCCTAGGTCGCCACCCACAAAGCGGTGGAGCTGGGATTCAGAGGCAGGTGGCGGGCCCAGAGTCCGTGCTCTTAACCCCTGCACCTGACACATGCCAGCTCTGCAGCAGGAGCTAGACTTAGAGCTTTTTGAGGGCAGGCCTGGGGCACTTTGCAGTCTAGGCCAAGCACAGTGCTGGGAACAGCTGGGATCCTGTGGGCTAAGAAAGGCCTCCAACTCACCCCTGAGAGAGGAGAGCGAAGGTACTCCTCCTCCATTTGCGCCTGGACCTCTGCAATTGACGTATACTTGTGCTGGAGAAAGAGGGAAAGAGGCGCTGGGGAAAACACCCCTCGTTCTCTGGCCAAATGCCCATACCTGGCAAAGACCCCACACAATTTTCTTCAAACACCATCTTCTCAAAGACGGCTAAGTCACCACACAGATCCTGAACTAAAATCCCAAACCTGAAATATTTCTCTAAGTGGGCACCTATCTCCTAAAACCAGTGTAAGAAAGAACACAATAGATTAGAAAAAAAGCAAATTAAAGGAGAAAAGGGGGCTTTCCGATAGCGACAGTGACAGGAGGAAAACAAAAGCAGAATCAAGCACGCGAGTGCTCAGAAAGCCCCTGCAGGAGGCCCACTTGGCACTGCAAATTTCAAAAATATATTTCAAAAACATATAAACACTTACAATCCAGATGTGCTTTTAGAGGACACAGCTCTTCCCTGCTCATGCTGTTTCCTCCCATGTGGAGGGACACAGGTGCACAAAACACTCCAGGTCACTCCCTGCCCCCTCCCCCCACTCACTCCACCCCTCCCTGACTGGTGAGTATGGGAGGAGGAAGAGGACAGTCTCAGCCCAACCTCTTTCTCTTCTCTTAAGAAAAAAGAAAAGCCTGTAAACTCTTCTGCTCCTTGACCAGGCTTAGCAGGGTTCCAGCACTGCCTGGCCAGGGTAGGCGAGTCTGCCTAATTCTGGAAGTGAGGTATCTGGACACTTGCCGTCGTTGTGTTCTCATGCCTCATTCTCTAATCACTCTATGGGCAATAGAGCTGCTGTTTCAATCTCCATCTGCCTACTCCTCTAACTCAACTGCCTTCGAACTTGGGCAAGGAGAAGGGAAGCTATTTACTAGGCCCCTTAAAACTCCAACTGTTAGGTAATATAATCTTTAATGAACCCCCAGTCAGTGCCCAACAAAAGCTGTTAAAATAAGTAAAACGCAGAGGAACTGTTTTAAAGGATACTGCCACCGTCCACCTATTCCTCCACCCCCGGTTCCTTCAGGCAGACAGAAGTCTAAAAAGGCTTCTCCCAAAGGGCTGGTCTCACTTTATTCACTTGGGACCAAACTAGGCCAAAAGCTCACCCAAAGCCACCTACCTGTTTCAGAGTCTTGATGCTTTCGTGGATTGGCCTGGGCAGACCCACCACTGTGTTCGTGTCACTGGAGAATAACAAAGGCCCTGTGTTAGCCCTAGGTCCCTGAACACCAAAGGCCAGGAGGGTGACCTTCCCGCTACCTTTCTTCAAAAGGAACTCAGATCACACTCACCTTCCCAGAGTGTAACCTATGAACTTGCTGCGGCTGGACTCGAGGAACATCTCGATGTCTTTCTCCCTGCCAAAGGAAAAACTGTGGCTTTCTTAAATGTTATCTCAATGCATCGTGGTTAATAAAACACAGAGGGACTTCCCTGGTGGTCCAGTGGTTGAGACTCTGCACTCTTAATGCAGGGAGCCTGGGTTCGATCCCTGGTCAGGGAACTAGATCCCGCGTGCCACAACTAGGACCGGGCACAGCCAGATAAATAAAATAAATGAATATTAAAAAATGAAATGAAATAAAATAGAATGTCCAGAAATTGTAAAGCCAAAAGAAAGTCTCCCACAATTGTTTTCTTTATGGAAAACAGAAAATAAAAAAAGAAAGAAATCTAGTTTACTCATAAAATTAAGCTGATACATGAAACTTAAAAGCATACTTTGTTCAGATATTATTAACAAATCTGTCAACAGAATTTCTCAGATATTTACAATTTTTACAATTAGAGCTGTAAGCTACTGATTTTTTCATACGAGTCATACTGTCCTGTCTCAGACAATCAGGCTAGTTTGCATTTCCTGATGACTTGTTTTGTATTCCCATCACAGATCACTGAAGACTGGGGCTTTACCTGGATCAAGAAAATGACTTCTGTATCTTTTCATACGTTCACCTATTTCTTAAGCTGGCACCCTTTCAAACAGATATCATTTACATACATCCAGGAACCTTCACATCCACTGATTCATGCACATGTTATCTCAAACATCTTAATTATGGTTCTAAAGAAATTCTTCCTTAATCTATAATTTTCTGTCAAAAATCACACACAACCCCAGGGTGGGAAGAGATGGGTTCACTTAAATGTCCTTGTTTTAATTTTTTCCTATTCGCTTTCACTACTATCACATCTAACCAAGAGCTAACCGACGTTACTCATTCGAGAGCCATATAAGGGCCTCTTTGTGCAAGGCCAGCACCCTGACACCCTTCGGGCCAGCACCAGCCACTTTAAGAGAGGCTCCGCACAGAGCCAAGGTCAGCCTGGCCCTGCACGGGACCTCATGTGACAACTCAGGCCAGGTGCCAGGCCTGGGGGTGTGGCTACTCAGATTTCAGGAGCAAAGAGTGTTCCAGAGATCTGAGACTCACCTGACCTTGGGAGCCCACGGGAGCCCCTTTGGGCAGGTAAGCCTGTCGGTCTGGGGGTGCTGCAGCGGGGGAGGCATCACCTCGTCCCGCTCAAGGGGGAACGTCTCCCCCTCCAGACTGCTGTCATCATCATTCTCCTCTTCCTCCTCCCGAGGGTCGTCAGCCTTGTAGGGGTCCCGCTCGTTGAAGGCATCCAAGTTGTCCTGCTTTATCAGAGCCTGAGAGCAGAGGGAAGGGAGATCAGACAAAGGCCAACCAACAAACTAGAAAGGGGCATGGAGGCTAGAGAAACGATCACAGAAAGGTGGCAGGAAGAGAGCCAGGAGCAGTGGGAAAACCTGAGAGGAAGTCAAGGTTGCGCTCAACTGACAAATCAGTTCATGCCCAAGTCCCTCAAAAGTGCCACACCTTGAGTGCCCACTATAAACCGGGCCCTGGGCTGGGGACACAGTGTCCCTGCCCTAAAGGCTTTCATTCTGACCAGCTGACCAGAGGGAGCTTCCAACAACCTTCTAACAACCTGGGGCTCATCCAGTGACCATGCCACCGCACCTGTGCAACTTGAGAACCCTCAGGAGTCGTAGGGACCTTGTCAGCCTCACCTTGTGCTCCCGACGGCCCCGTTTCTGCTGCTGTTCTATCAGGTCAGAGGCAGAGGCTGGGGGAGAGGCGGCCCTCATGTTGCGGATGACTTTGATGCTGTCCTCAGGCAGCGGGGGGAGGCCCAGGGTGGCGCGCTTCTCGGCCTTCATGCTCTGCAGCTCCTCAAAGCCGCCCAGCGTGCACTGCATCACAGACAGGCGCAGAGCAGGGTCAGTGTGGCCATGAGCAGGTCCCTGTGTGTGTCGGGCTCGAAACCACTGTGACACCATGGCCCACGTCTTCACAGAGACCCACACCACCTCCGAACAAGAGACTGAATCCACTCCCAGGAGATGCGCGCGACATCAGCATGGGAGAGAGAACACGGGGCAAGGACGGGAGACACGCAGGCTGACCGAGCCTGGTGCAGAGACGCACGCAACTGCGTGTGCACGACAGACTCCTCAGGTGAAGCAGAGGCCATCCGAAGAGCTTAACCCTTCAAGTGCACAGAAGAGTAGGTGAGACGCAAATGCTTCGAAAGCTGTATATGCTAGTCTTTCAAAGTCAGATCGGGAATACACTGTTGGATGCTCAAATGAAACAAAACAAAACAAACCCCATCTTCATCTAAACATCTCCCTAGAAGCAAAACCTTAGTAATTTTCAGTAATTTTCGTCTGCTGAGTTTCACTGTTTCTAAGCAATTCAGCTTTCCTCTCTGGCTTCAGTGAGGCTTCATGGGGAACCAACAGGCTACCTGGCCAAGATCAAATGTGTAAAGCACTCTAAAAAGGCCTAATCTCACTGAGCCCTGGCTCCACAGAGCTGGCCCATTCTGCAAGAGAGGAAGGTGGGTCCCAGGGAGAGAAAGAGTCCAGACTCCAGCTCCACTGTCTTCCCAGGTCGCTCCCCCTGGTTTGGCCTGGGCCTGGCTGCTGACAACGGCCCCAAGCCAAGGGTGCTAGCCAGCCCGCTCTCCTGGACCCACCCCTTCCCTAGCCAGAACAAGAGTCAGCTTTCATACCACACCCTGAGGAAAATGTAAGCCCAGGGCTCACTCCTTCTTCTTTCAAGTGACATCGGACTGAGAGGCCCCAATTACAGCAGCTCTAATTTTGCCTTTACACTTTACAAACCCCAGGTTCAAGAACAGCTTGTCTGGAAAGCAGGTGTCCTATGACTGCAGAAGATAGCTTCCAGGAACCAGAGAGCCAACATTCTATTCTGATTCAAAGGCCAAGTCCTCTTTGGCTGAGTGAGCCCAAAGTGACATTTTTGTCATCACCTTTCAGGAATCTTCTTTCAGAATTTTTTTTTTAACCAAAGCAGTTATATTGTCATATAATTCAATATTTAAAAGGCTATACAGTGAAAACTCTCCTTCCTGCCCTGTCAACTAGCACCCAAGTTCCCCTTCAGGGAAGCACTCACCAATACTGTCTTCCAGAGCAGCAAGAGAACCTTTTTCATGGGGAAGTGAGGGGCATGGCCACTGCAGAATTTGGTCACCATCCCAAATAACATGATGGCAAACGGCTCATTGTGGTACAGCGGGGAACCTGGGGGATACAAAGGTATCAGGACCACAGGCAGGAAGAGGACCCTCCCAAAGCCCTCCAACCTCGATTTCAGGCAGGGCCTGGAGCCAGGATCCCCAGAGTCCTACCCAGCTCAGCCCTGAAGGTCTGTCGCATCGCCCTCCACTCGGCCTTATCACCCTCACACTCCTGGTGCACAGTCTCCACAATCAGGTACATGATGTTGAGCAAGACCCTGGGGACAAGAGCCAGCTCATAATGAAGCAGGATGGGGGGTCAAGGGAGCACCCCCTGGCTTCCTCACACCCCGCCTGACACGAGAAAAGCCTGCACACGAAGGCTGGCTGCTGGGGGAGGGCTGTAAAGTATGAAAAACTAAAACTGAGAGTCCCATAGAGCACCTTGTGGTGCTTCCTTCTCTGTCGTGGTGCTAAGGTTGGGACCAGATCATCTTCCACTTTGTGTTTCTAGCAAAGTGCTTACTCAAAGGTGCTTAATAAATGGCTGTTGAATGGATGGATATGAACAAGAATGGCCAAAAGCATTTACTACCCTAAGCTTCCTAGGATGAGAAAAACACAGAGGCGGAGTGAGCTTTGGAAGCGAGTGTTGGATCAGACAACGCAGAGGATGATCAAGGTGAGAGCAAGGAAGTGTTTACCGTGACCGAGTGGCAATCAGGAGCAAGCAGGGCAATGGCCAGGGATCCTACTACAGTGGGGAACACCACCAACATCTAACCTGAAAACTTCCAAATTCACAAAGAGACAGATTCTAGTCCTTACAAAAATGGGAAGGTGATCTTGTTGTTTAGCAGTTGCTATTACTTCCGGCACAGCCAGGAAACATCATGAAGTTGTCAGGACTAACCCCACACTGACAGGCGTCAAGCTGTGCATAGAAAGGTAGGAGCACAAGGGGCCACATCATGTGCTTTGTCCAAGAATGCCACTCCACCGAGTTTCCCAAAATGCCACTCCACAAAATGCCACTCCACCGAGCGTCCCAGCAGCAGTGTGGGAGGAGGCCACATTTCACTGTGGCTCTATTAAGCGGCTTCACCCTGGATTCCCACTGGGAGTCTCAACCCAGGGCCCCAGCCAGGGAGAGCCCTCAGCAGGGCCTACTGACCACACCCTGAGCCCAGCACGCCTGCAGATTAGTGGGTACAGAAGGAGAGCACACATAGCGAGGAAACCCAAAGGCACCCACCCATGCCCTGCCCTGCCCTTGCTCTCGCTCTCCAGCTAAAGCTCAGGGAGCCCAGGCTTGCTGTCTGCCTCACCTCAGGTCCGTGCTATCAGCCAGGGAGATGGCCGGCTTCCTCACCGCACTGCTGCAGGCGGCACTGTTGCTGCAGGAGAAATGCGAGAGTCAGTGCCTTTCCCGAGGAAGAAAGAGAAGTGGCTCCCCCGACAAGTGCTGCCCAACAGGGGAATAAAACCCTATGCTACACCCTTAGACTGCACGAGAACCCACAGGACCCAGGACCAGACTGCCAAGGTGTGAATCTTGGCTCTAACATTTACTGGTTATGTGCCCTTGGGCACTCAACTTCTCTCTGCCATAGTTTCATCATCTGCAAAATGGGGATGGTAAGAGCAGCTATCTCATTAACAGGAATTAGTACACAGTGTCCTTAGAACAATGCCTGGCGGGGGGCCTTCCCTGGGGCTCCGGTGGTAAAGAATCCGCCTTCCAATGCAGGGGATGTGGGTTTGATCCCTGGTTAGGGAACTAAGATCCCACATGCTGCGGGGCAACTAAGCCGGCACGCCACAACTACTGAGCCCCTGTGCTACAACCTATAGAGCCCACACGCTCTGGAGCCTGCACACAACTAGAGAGGAGCCCATGTGCTGCAATGAAAGAGCCCCCATGCCACAACTAAAGTTCCTGCATGCCACAATGAAGATCCAGCATGCCTCAATAAGACCTGACACAACCAAAAATAAATAAGAAACACATAAATAAATAAATATTAAAAAAAAAAAAAAAAAAGAATAATGCCTGGGACATATAAGCACCCAATGAGTGCTTTTATTGCTGATGGTGTTTCCTGCAGATGAGCAGCAGCTGACCTGTCCTCCAAAGAACTGGTGGAGACACAGGCTTTGAGCCCATGTGCCAGACCTGAACCTGGCTGCCTGCTGAAGGGAAACTTGCAGTGCAAACATAATGGAGTCTGCAGGTTCAAAATGCGAGGGTTTTTTTCTTTTTTCTTTTTTTCCAAGGGGCACTGTAGGCCTGGGCAGGAGCTGCACTGTCTGGTGAGCTCTCTGGTGTTAGTGAGCTGTGGGGCCCCTCATTGGTCTTCAAGGTTTGGGTAAACATCTCCTGTTATTCCACCTGGCTGGTCAGAACACAGCTCCGTGTGACCCTATAACCCTCTCAAAACCAGTTAGTTCTGCAAGCTCTGTCCCTCTGCTGCCCTTTCCCTGCTTAAGCCCCTCAGAAGAACTCACTCTATTTCCATGTTCAGAAGCTCCACCAAAGCGTTGAACGTGCCCACCTCTAGGAGCAGAAAGATGTTGTAGCGCATCCAGGACTGTACCTCTGCCTCCGAGCTACACTCCCCGAAGGTGCCTGGAAACACAGGGCACAGCTCACTGAGCCCCTGTCCGTATCTGACTAGCCAGCATCACTCAAGCGAGTGCCAGGGGTCCCTGGGTGTCCACTCAGTACCTTGGGCAACATAGAGAATTGCTCGAGCCACCTTGAGCCTCTTCTCCCTGGCAGTGACCTCCAAGCCATCCAGGAGCCTCATGGCGTGGGTGCAGTGCTGATTGGTGTCCAGCTCGGTCCACTTCTTATCTGTCACTGCCGGGCAAGAGACCACTTACACTGGAGCCCAGAAGAATCCTCACAGTGGAACGGATACCATGCTAACCCATCAAATTCAGGGCTGCCACAGGACCAGAACACTCAGAAAGGAAAATTACTCTCCACGTGAGCCATGGGGTCACACTGCTGCCCTATGAATCTGAATTCCCAGACTGAAACACTGCTATTTTGGGTGCAATTTTAATCACATGAAGTTTTTGTGCCCCAATATTCACATTCTGAAAAGCCCCCACCGACTACCTGCAAGCCTACCCTAAATATCACATCTGGCCTTGAATAATCATGGTTCAGCAGGTTTCTTAGGTCACTCCAGGATGACTTAGGTCATTCAGATAACTAAGACAAGCCCTGCAGTGCTCTCAGGATGCAGGCTGAAAGGAGCCAAGAAGTAGGGGGGATTGTCTCACCATGCATCCGGAAGTCCTCCTCAAAGCATTTTCGATTCATCAGGAATTCTGGCCCTTCTGTGTAACTGTAAAGCTCTGCCAAGAACAAAGTGTCATCATCTCCATGTCCATGTCCCACAGTAGATGTCACATTTGCAGAGAAGGTAAGGCGTCTGCTTGTAGGACCAACTCTGTCCCCAAGTCACAGTGACTCCCGGACTATGCTATCTAATTACTAAGGGGGTCTTAGTGCTCTGATGTGCACAAAGGAGAGAATGCTGACGTCCGTTACGGCCCATAACCAGATGCCAGTTAGGCATAAAGCCAGTCATTTTCAGGCTGAAGTGCATCAGGCCCACCATGCCATGCCAGAGACACACTGTGAACGTGTGTCTCTCAGGTGGTTTGAGAATAAGGCCTGTGCTATGGAGGCTTGAGAATCAGCTCAGGCTGACTTCATATTACATGTGAGCAGCAGTGGCAGCAACAGATCGACACAGATGCAGGTACACTTGCCGGCACTCCTCATGACGGCCTGTTCTAGGGGGACTGCACAGGGCTAAGGAACATCCCTGTCCACACTGTGATTGGGTCATGGCCAAGTGAGCTGATCATGCAGAGATGCTTCATAAAAGTAAAGGGCAAGCCAAAGTCAGGAGACGCAAAGGGCTTGAATCCAACAGTTAACATGTTTTATATATACACATCGCTATTGGGACTATCTAGGGGGAAAAATGAACTCCAAAATGACACTCAGTCCTAATTTTATTGAAGTCCAATGAGGGAAAAAAGCACTCTCAAATAACAGGAAGGCTGCTGCTTTACCTGAGAGCTCTGCAGCCCACTTGTCTGTGTCAGCATACTCAAACTCCAGGTCTGGAGACTCGGAATAGCCCTGCGGAGAAAAGGACAGTTATGCAAAAGATCACTGTGTTTTCCAAAAGAACACACATGCTTCCAGAGACACTGCTGTGTTATAGGACATCACTGCCTCCATTTTTCTGATGTTTTATCACAATATTTCACCTCCTGGGCTAGTTCAGGTCTCCCTAAGAAGCCCTCTCAGAGCACCTTGCACTGCTCCGTCAGAGCACGTACCATAATTCATAATTACATACACGTGTGTCTGCCTCTCCATGAGACTGCTGAGTTCCCTGAGAGTGGGAATTTTGTCCACTTTGCTCACCGATGATTTCACAATGCCCAGCACACTACTTGCCACGAATGACTTATAGCTTACACTCAAACGAATGAACGAATAGCTTACACTCAAATACTCACTCTTTGGATGAATGAACACTAAAGCTTCCACGTATTCTGCGCAGTGAAATGACCATTCCACACGGTGCTAAGATTTTGAAAGCCTCATTTCTTTCTGGCTAGTGAGCTATCAACAGCTCAGAACAAAATGAGTACTGACACGCTCAGCCTTCCTGCCTTTCTCTCAAATTTCAGTGAGAACTGACAGACAGAGAAAGCAGCAGCTGAACAGAAATGGCTTCCCTCCCACACACAGGAGAGACTATGACAAAGAGAATCTTTTTACTGCTCGGGATAGGTGAGTACTGAGAACACACCATCTTGGAAGCCCCGTTCTGGGAAAAGAGAAGAGGTAAAGAAGAAGGTAGTCCTCAAGCTTAATTACAACCTACTTGGGAAGACAAAGATCACCCACAAAATGATATACCCACAAACAGTGACAAACATGAAGAACTCTACTCCTTATTCAGTGGCAACAGAGTGCACACGTTCATAAATTCCTGAGCTTCAGTTTCTTCATTTAGGGAATGAGGATGACAAAAATCTATCTTGAAGGTTTTTTAAGGACTAATCAAAATTATGTAGCGCACTGCGGGCTCTCATCAGACATCGGCCTCCCTGTCCTGCAGGCATTCCTCAGGTTCCCAGCCCACTGGTTTTAGCTATGACTCAAAAAAGAGCCACATTGGGACTTCCTAGGTGGCGCAGTGGTTGGGAGTCCGCCTGCCAGTGCAGGGGACACGGGTTGGAGCCCTGCCCCAGGAGGATACCACGTGCCATGGAGCAGCAAGGCCTGTGCGCCACAACTATTGAGCCTGCGCTCTAGAGCCCGTGAGCCACAACTATTGAGCCCATGTGCCACAACTGCTGAGGCCCATGCACCTAGAGTCCACGCTCTGCAACAGGAGGGGCCACTACAATGAGGAGCCCGCGCACCACAACGAAGAGTAGCCCCCACTCTCCGCAACTAGAGAGAGCCCGTGTGCAGCAATGGAGACCCAACACAGCCAATAAATAAGTAAATAAATAAATTAAAAAAAAAAAAAGAGCCACATCAGTATCTATAAGAAAACAGATTTAGACAGGTCTCTCAGCTTAAATGTTCACTGACTGACCTTCTATGTGTTGGGTCTATATGGAAATTAAAGGGTAGAAAGTGCATTTAATGGCCACTTAGGAAAATGTTTAACTATTTTAAAATTAGAACTCCTCTCATGATGAGAGTGGATTCACCCCTACCACTTTCATAATCCTCCATACTTGAAAAATTATTAATAAGTCACCACTAATGTGCAGTGAGCCCACCACACAAGAGCTACTAAAAGGTCAGTTTCATTGCTTTTTCAAATAATTCACTTCAAGCTCAAAGTGTATCTGATTAGAACTTGCCAAATGGTCATGTTGTACCAGAGGTTTGCTCTTGCCAACAAAAACCAGAAGCTTGGTTTCACATGTCTAAAGATAGCATCAGCAATCTCTGGTATGATCTGGTACATTATGTCTGGACAATGAGGAATTCCCTCTCATTAATAAGCACCTGACTGCTAATCAGTCTCGGGGTTGTCTCAGGTGAAGAAAACCTCACAGTAAGCGCTCTGGGAACATGCTGATTAAGAAGCCCTGAAGCGCTGCGACGTGTGTGTCTTCATTCATGAATTCTACAATGGAAGGCAGTGGGAGTAATTCTTTAACTCGGGGTGAGGTGACTAGTCAGCTCCATATTTCCGTGTCTCCGGAATGGGAGGAATTGCCCACTCACAAGAGACTAGGGATGCTGAGCCCTAACGCACGCTTAAATATATATTTCTGGTCTTCAGCAGTTCAGCATCGGGCGCACTGGGCACACCAACCACCGGGCACTGTCAAACCGTGGTCGGAACCTGCAGTGGCTAAGGTCAGAGTGAACAGAACTGCTCCCCCTCCTACTCTCGCAACCTCGGGACGCGTAGTATATACTATTAGTACTAACTAGCTCCGTCTGTCTTCCAGGTCCCTGCCCTGCCCACACACGCCGCCCGCCGTGAACCGCGGAACCCATGGGACCAGAAGCCGGAGACGGTTAGGGGGTCGGGCGGTGCAGCTGCCCCACCCTCCGGAGCGCACGCAGACCACTGACTCTTCACCCCTGAACCGGGAAAGGGGGCGGATTACCCGGAGGCCGCGCCCACAGCCCCGGCCGCAGAGAAGCGAACGAGCGGACACCGGCTCCGGGAGGTTCTCCCGGTCGGCGGAGGTCCAGGAAAGCTCTCCGACTTCACGCCTCCGGCCCCGGGGGATGCCAGCCTTGCTTCCTGTTCCTTTCACTGTAAATGACAACGCCCCTGCCGAACCCTCCGGAAAACCCAGGGTGGACCCGAAATTCGCCCCGGGACCGGGTCCCCCGCCGCTGCCCGCCTGGTGTTAGCCTCGCCCCCCAAAGCTCCTGACCTCCGAATCTTTGCGCTGGTTGCGGTTGAATTCTCGGGCTTTTCCCCCGGGCAGGAGGCCCCCGGCGGTCCGCGGTGCCCCAGGCGGAGGCTGCGCCGTTGCGGGCGGCGGAGGTGGCGGCGGCTGGGGCTGCTTGTTGTTCAAGATCAGCGGGCCGGGACTGCCGGCTGCCGGCTCCATCTTGGCTGCTCCACGCCCCCGGCTCAATTCACGGACTGTAGCCGTGATGCAACTCTCGCGTAACTTCCTCCCGGAACGCTCACTGGTCGCCATATTAAGTGTGGCGGCAGGTGCCAGACGCCATCTTGGCTGCCCAACACCTCGCGAGATTTCCTGTGTTTGAACTCACCCTTCTCCGTCCTTCTATTCCGTTTCGTTTCCAGTTTAGAGGTCGTTTTATCTGTGAAGGTTCCCTTAGCCCGTTCAGTCAGTTTAGTGGCCCCTCTTCCTTCTTTTAATAGTGCTTTGCACTTGTCACTTTTACAGCCCTGTCCAAAGCTTGGGGGATATTGTAGTGAACACAATGGACACGATCCCAGTCTTCATGGAGATTGCATTCACGTGGGGGAGATGTGGGAAGCAAATGAGTATATCAATGAAACAATTACAGTTATGACATTCATTAATCATCCATTCAACAAACATTTAGTGAATGTCTCCTAGGCTCCAGGCAGTGCGATAGAATGGGGAACAAAATCAAGTTCCTCTACTAATAGAGCCTAGTGGGAGAGACAGACAATGTGCTCACAATTAGACAAGTGCTGAGAAAAAACGAAAAAAAGTGTAAGAGATTGGAAGGTGACAGTAATGGGGGCAGGTGAGGTGCGGCAGGGCTGTATTAGGTAGGCCGCTGAGGGAAGGCAGGCCTGAGAGTGCGATTTTGAATGAGTTCTGAAAGAAGTGAGGGAGAGCCACGCCAAGATCCGGGGAGGTAACACAGGCAGAGGGACCAGCTAACTGCAGAAGCTCCGAGGTGGCGTGGCAGGAATTGAGTGAGCCACGGAAAGAATAGTAGGAGGTGAGGACCATGTAAATGCAGGGGCCAGGTAAATATAGGGCCTTGAGAAGAATGGAAAGGAGTTTGGATTTTATTCTGTGAAATGGAAAATCGTCAGAAGATGTTAACCAGGCAGGTTTATGGTCTGATGTTTAAAAGACCCATCTGTCTGCTTTTTGAGAAGGGATGGGGTGTTGCAAGAGTAGGTGAGGGTAGACAGGTTACCAGATTATATAGGTGGAAATGATGGTGGCTTACACCAAGGTGGATCATTGGGTTGATAGGGTAATTCTATACTGTGTAGGTAGATTCAACAGGACTTGCTGAAAGACTGGAATCCTATCAGCAGGATAGAAAGGAATAAAGGATGAGTCCTAGATTTTTGACTTGAGCAACTGGGTGGGTGGTTGTATTGCTTATTAAAATAGAGAAGTCTGAGAGAAAGAAAAATGGGTTTAGGGGAAAGATGAAGATGTCTGTTTTGGACATGTTATGTTTAAGATGCCCATTTGACACCGTGGAGGTGATGTGTGATAATGACATGTTACTATGTTGTGAAATCCCAAAAGGTGTTGTATTCATCTTGTCTCTCAAAGATGAATAAAGAACTACATTTTGGCTGCTCCACACCCTCAGCTCAATTCTTGGAAAGTCATTGTGATGCAACTCTTGCGTGATTTCTGCCGAAGTCCCACCCCGTAGTTGCTTTGAAAGTCTTTGTTGCAAAATAATGAACAAATCCAAAGCTGCTGTGTTGCTACCTCCTCCAACTATCTTCCTGTCCTTTGCCCCTGTTCCTTCTCAAATCCAATAATATACAGTATAAATTAGCATTTCATCCAAGCTGGGCTGCATCAAGCTGATAGGAAAAACTAAGGAATTGGCAGGAAAAGGACCAATGCTGAGAGGCTTCTTAGACAATATCTGCAAATCCCACACAACCCAACACCTGGCATCTAGTGACCACAGTTTTGTCAAGTCCTAATACTGACCAAAAGCTTAGAAGTTTTGGTCAAGTTCTAAGACTGACTACTACAAGTTCTATCACCTGGGGAAAGGCTTAGACCTTTAAACACAGTACACTATTTCAGCTACATTCAGAATAAGGAATGTTTTGATTCAGTAATTCCACTTTTAGTGATAGAGTCTAAGGAAATAATCAAAGATTTAGACAAGGATATATGTATGATGATGTTTCAGGCAGTGGTATTTTCAATAGTGTAAAGTTGGGACCAACCTAATTTGAAAAATAGCCAGTAAGAAAATAGCTAACTAAATAATGGAGCACACAAAAGATTGAATATAGAAAAGTCATTAATATTTATGTTTAATATTAAGAAGAATTTTGGTGGCCTAGGAAAATGCTTATGATATAATTGAATGTACAGTTGGTTCTCAGTGTGCTTGTGTGTGTGTATGTGTGTGTGTATAGAAGAAGACTGGAAGCAAATACACAAAATTGTAGTAGGTTTTATTTCTAGATAGTGGAAACATAGGTTATTTTCATTTCCTTCTTTATACTTTTCTGTGTTTTTGAAAATTTTATAATTAATGTGCTATTTTTTGAGGTATAATTTGTGTACAATAAATTGCACATGTTCAAAGTATACAATTTGATATGTTTTGGCATATATATAAACACCATAAAATCACCACCACGATCAAGATAATAAACAAATGCATCACCCTAAAAGTTTTCTTGTGCGCCTTTGTAATCCTCTCTCCTACTCACTACTGTGCCCCTCTTCCATTCCCAGTTAACTGCTGTTAAGCTTTCTAACACAATAGATTACTTTGCATTTTCTACATTTTACAATAACAGAATCATACAATATGTATCCTTTTTTGTCTGAATTCTTTCACTCAACATAATTATTTTGAAATTCAATCATCTTGTTGCGTGATATCAATAGTACATAAACAGAATTCCATTGTTTACCCAGTCACCTGTTGATAGACATGTGGGTTGTTTCCAGTTGTTCTCACTTGTTCAAACTTAATATCAGGAAACAACATGGCTTTTTTTTATGAGTTGTCCCAGCTTGTGTGGAAATCTTTCCTGAATGAAATGCAGTGTCTCCAAGCTGTGACCAGCTCAAGAACTCCAAATAGGAGAGCTACTTGAATTGGTACCACTTTTGAGTTCCAGAGGGTCCTCACTTCACCTTGGCAAAGCTCCTTCCTGAACTGTATCCCATGTGGCATCTGGTCGGAAAAGGAATACCGGATGTGAGGGAGCGGAAGAAGTTGCAGAAGTGCCTTCATGGATTTCTCTTTTCTTTCTTCTTTCCTAACCTGTAAAATGAGGATAATCCTATCTCTCTTTGAAGCCATGGGTCAAATAAGCTAATTTATGGGAAATCATTTTTTAAAACTATAAATCATTGTTTTCAAAAGGAGAATTATGATTATTATTATTCCCAAGATGTGAAGCCTATGATGAGAAGGCCCTTCCTTTGCCAGAAGCAGACATGGTTCAAGAGACCAGGGGAAGGGAATTCCCTGATAGTCCAGTGGTTAGGACTTTGCACTTCCACCACAGGGAGCCCGGGTTCCATCGCTGGTCGGGGAACTAGGATCCCACAAGCCACGCGGCCCCCTCAAAAAAATGAGAGAGAGAGAGAGACCAGAGGCAATGAAATTTCATATCTGAGCTATTATAGCATTGCAGGGGCTGTACCAAAAACGTGGTAGTTTTTCCAGCTGGGCTCTGTAGAAGGAAATTGGCATATACTGTGTGTCTATAGGGTTTCAGGTACTGGGCAAGATGCTGCACATCCATCCATCCCTAAGTACATGATGGGAGGCAGAGTGAGCCTATTTCTGGCAATTTCCATGTTAGTTCTGGCCATGATATTGCTAGTCACTGAAGTGCTCAGTGTTAAAGTCATGACACCTAGAGCATCTGTGGGTCAGGTCTTAACCTCTAGCTGCAGTGACACGTGGAATTCTCTTCATGAATGGCTATGAGAAGAGGAAAAGATTAATAATGCTTTAGTTAGTAAATTAATAAATAAGGCAAATAATATTAATCCTGTCTTCCAAAGGAATCAGTTAGCCTAACTCTGTCTCAGGTCAGATTAATTTATAATCTCCTAGCCTTCTTACATACAGTATGGGTTGGTCAGAAGAGGATTCATACATACATCAAAGGGCTGATTTGTCATCTCACTTGGTTGTCCATGAGGCATTTCAAACTTAACACGTTGCAGACAGAACTCTGGATTCTCTTTTTCTTGCCCCAAACCTGCTGTTCTTCTGCTTTCCCTTATCTAAATCAAGGGTATTACCAACCACCCATTTTTCTCAAGCCAAAACTAAGGAGGCATCCTTGACTCCTCTCATCTTCACCCCTCACATCTAGCCCACCTGTGACTCTCCTACCAAAACACATCCTGGCGCTCCCTGTTCATGATCGTTGCCACTCTAGCCTTCCTCACTTACCCTCCTGCTGCCCTATAACCGACTATCCCTGAAGCCAGAGCTTTAGGGCCATGGATCAACTAAGTCACTCGCTCTCAATCTGCCATGGTTTTCCACCTCACTTAGATTAAAATCCTAACTCTTTACCCTAACATACAAGGCCCACGTGGGTCCAACAGGGATCTGCCTGCTTCTCTGACCTCATCTCCTACCACTCTTCTCCTTTAGCCTCATGCCCTCCATCCTATCTCCCCAGCACGTCAAGCTTACTGCTACCTACCTCATGACCTTTGCACCTGCTGGTTTTCTGAGGGTGGCAGCAGGGGTGGGGGAAGGAGAAGGCTGGAATGTCTTTTTATAGATAGTAATAATAACAGCATGCACACATATTTATGTGTGCTTACTGTATGGGAGGTACCATGCCAAGGACTTAAACTCATTGAATCCTCACAGCAACCCTATTGGATGGACACTGGTATTTCTCCCATTTGGAGATGAAGAGACCGAGACAGAGTTAAAGTATTTGCTCCAGGTCACATAATGTCAGGGTCCCCAGAAAGCAGGCTCTCAGGCAGAGATTTGCATTTCAGAGGTTTTTTGGAGACTGTCCCTGTGTTCCTGGTAACAACATCTACCAGGAGGTGAAAGAAACAGGATTGGGTGGAGGGAGAAGTTGAACTGTGACATAGTGGCAACAGAGGTCTCAGTGGATCCCTCAGGGCACTCTAAAACTGAGATGATCCCTCAGAGTCGTCCCCTACTGGAGGCTAGGGGCCAGGCCTTTATCCTCCTCTATGGACAAATCCTTCCATGGCAGACTGTCCCTGGGGAAGGGGCATATCTTTATGCAAGGTAGATTTCTTTACCAAGGGCAATATCTGGAGAAGGACTTAGCCAGCTTTCCTGGCAGTAGAAGAATGAGAGCCCCAGTCCTGGAGGGGGAATTTCAACAGTGCGTCATAGTATCCAGGATACACCATGCATTAGTTTCTATTTCTGTGTAGCAAATTACCCTAACACTTAGAGGATTAAAACAACAAACATTTATTATCTCATAGTTTCTATGGGTCAAGAATCTGGGGATGGCTTAGCTGGGTGCCTCTAGCTCAAGTTTGTTCATGAAAAAATTATTCTGACACTTGTTAGAATGGTAAGGAAGTCTTTACTCAGGACAATTTTGATAGGTGTCAATGCTATTGCAATAGGTGAGAGAGACTGGGCTCAACTCCAAATATGACAAAGACAGCTGGGAATTTATAGCCAACAAGTGGAATGAAGGGGGTCAGTGGATGAAAAATTACTGAGAGGAGACACCAAGGGTAGGGGGATTCTTGCTGAAGGCAGGCCAGGATGATCAGATATTATGGGTAGGAGATGAGGAATATTATCAGATATCAAGGGTGCGGGAGTTCTCGCTAAAGTGACTTAGCAGGATGCTTGCTACAACTGGACTATGCAGGCCCAGCAAGGATGGGGGCCAAGGTTAGGCTTAGTCAATAAGAAGGGTCAGAGGAGCCTGACTAGAGGTTGGTCAGGTGGAGAGTCTTTGTTAAGGCCTCTCCTGAAGTTACAGTCAAGCTACTGGCCAAGGTTGTGGTCTCCTCCAGAGGCTTGACTTGGGCAGGAGCAAGATGCTGGAACATATTCAAATGATATATAAGTGGTAAAACGGTAGGAATTGTGCGAGAGGATTCCGGGAATATATAGTGGAGCAGGAAGCCCCAGGTATCTGGCTCCTCACCTAGACAACAACTGCACTGACAGAATAGTCTGCTGTAACTATTTTGGAACTCTGGAGTCTGTTGAAGGCTTACAATTTCCAGGGGAAAGCTTGAAAGGTAAATTGTGGTGTATGCATAAGCAAAATATGGTACATACATACAGTGGGATAGTACTCGGTCTTAAAAAGCAAGGAAATTCTGATACATGTTACTACATGGATGAACCTTGAAGACATTATGCTAAGTGAAATAAGCCAGTCACAAAAGGCAAGTACATATTATTAAAATTATATGAGGTACTTAGAGAAGTCCAATTCTTAGAGACTGAAGTGTAATGATGGTTCTCAGGGGCTGGGGGGAGGAGGGAATGGGGAGTTCTTGTTTAACAGGCATAGAGTTCCAATTTCACAAGATGAAAGAGTTTTGCGGATGAACGGTGGTGATGGTTGCACAAGAATATGAATGTATACAATACTACTGAACTGAGCACTAAAAAATGGTTAAGGTGGTGGGACTTCTCTGGCAGTCCAGTAGTTAAGACTTCATGCTTCCACTGCAGCGGGCACGGGCTTGATCCCTGGTCAGGGAACTAAAGATCCTGCATGCCAGTGTGGCACGGCCAAAAAAAAGAAGAAAAAAGTTTAAGATGGTAAATTTTATGTTATGTGAATTTTTCCACAATGAAAAAGGAAGAATTCAATTAAAAAATCCGTTGAACATAAATATTATAAAGATTTATTTCTGGAAAAAAATGGTAGGGGTTGCAGCATCTTCATTTCATATTGTTTAGTGATACTCTCATCTGATTCATTTGACTTTGAGAGGAAAATTAGAAAAGAGCAAAGAGCTCATTTGCTGGACATTAGGAAACCCACAGCACAGACAGGAAAAAGCCACAAGTGCTGGTTTGCTCCCCGTTGTGTGTGTGCGAGTTTCCTCCTTAACTCTTACCATTAGACTTGAGATAAATCAGTCTTTCCTTGAAAAAAAGTTTACACAAACCAATCCCCTCTGACAAATTTGCATAAAAGCAAACAATGAGAGCTAGTGCACCTCAGAGAAGGCTGTGACATTCAGTTGACCTTCAGCTCCGTATTACATTTCCCCTGACTAGAAAACACCTCTGAATTGCCCTTGGGAAGTAATTTGCCCAGATAGATATACAAAGGCAAAAGAATCATTGAAGAGAAGGGCATTTTGTTTGGTGTTTAAGCACTGAAATGGAGGAATCCGTAATGAATATGTGTGATAACTTTGGTGATTTAAGAACAACCAGAGCACAAGGGCCCAACTGCTCATCAGTGAATCTTTGGGGTTCCAAGCACAGGTAACTTTGACCCAATTTGGCTCTGGCTTCGGGAAGCAGAGGCTGGTGCCCTAGGAGGCAGCGGGTTCCCTAGGTGGTCGGGCCCTGCTTTCAGGAAGCATTAGGAAAGTCATGGCACCTGCAGTTTGGGTCTTCACGCCCATGCCAAGTTTCCTCTGCTGAGAAGTGAGTACCAGGGGATAACTGCCTGAGAGTATCCTTGGGGAGTCTCAAGGTGACTCCAGAGAAAGGCCACAGGGAGCCAGAAAGACCGGGGTCAAATCCTAGCTCTACGTATCAACTGCACTGTGACTCTGGAGAGACATTTGACTTCCTTATAGCCCTGAGAGTTTGTTTCAGTAGGTCTGAGATAGGATCTAGGAATCTCTATTTTTTACCAGCCCAGAATATGACTCTGATACTAGAATCCTGGTTTGGGGCTGTTTCCTAGAATTGGTAGTGCCTTAGAGTCAAGCATGAACCCTGGAGCCAGACTGTCTGGGTTAATTCCAGCTCCACCAATTTAGGAGTTGTATACTATTGGGCAAGTTACTTCACCTCACTGTAAAATGGTGATAAAGGTAGTACCTATCTCATGGGGTTATTGTGAGGTGATCTCAAGTATGCTAATTGTGTAAAGCATTTAAAATGAAGCCAGTTATACAGCAAACACTGTGTGTTATTCTTATTCCAGAGCTGCAAACCTTTATCTACAACTCCAAAATTCAAAAAATACTAAAAACCAAAAATTTTCTCCCTAAAGTTTGGCACAAATTAATTTGCCAGCAAAACCTGATCTGAACTGACGGGAGGCTATTAATAGTCTATATTTATCCCTTATTCTGTATTAATAAACTTAATGAAGAAACATTAACATGTTTGATTACGGAATGCTGCTCCACACCCCCATGATAGGTATGACATAATAAATTGTATATTTGTGTATTTCCTAAAAATCTGAAATAGTCTCAATTTCAAAACACAGGAGTTTCAGAGAGGGGATTGTGAACCTATATTTTATTATCCTTTGTTGACCAGAGATCCTGTGGGACAACCAGACAATGTAGGAAAACTCGCCATCTGGTGGTTGCAGTGGAGAAAAAACAAACACAATAAAACAAATAAACAAAATGCCATTATTAAAAGTTTCAATAGTGTAGAGTTTCCAATCCTGTATATATACAAAAAATTGATTGCGACTTAAAATTGACTACTAAGTCTAAACTGATTACACACTCTAAACTGGAATCACAAATTTTAAAATATTTTTACATTGCTTTATCAGTTTGCTGAGATTTCCTAGTCCCAGGGTGACTCCTAGCCAGGATGCAGGTGGCTTTAGCATGTGCTGCTTAGGCTAGGCTACTCTTTGATATTCTTTACTTTCTAATGCTTTCATTGTCTCACTTTCTGCTCTCACAGAGACTTCCTCTTCCTACCTAACAGAATGCAAATCAAATGCCTTCGGACACATCTTTCCCTTTGTACCTCACACAAACTTTATGCCTGGGGTCAGCAAACTTTTTCTATTAAGGGCCATTTTGGACTTTGTGGGCCATTTCGTTGCACCTACTGAACTCTGCCTTTGTGGAATGAAAGCAGGCATAGACATTATATCAATGAATGAGTGTGGCTTGTGTACAAAACTTCATTTATGGATACTGAAATCTGAATTTCATATAATTATCACAAGTCATAAAATATTAGTCATGACTTTTAAAAACCATTTTAAAATGTAAAAAACTATTCTAAGCTTGTAAGCTGTGCAAACACAGGCAGTGGGCCAGATTTGGCTCGTGTGAGGGCTATCGTTTGCTGATGCCTCCTCTAACCAAAGGTTTCACAACCAGTTAGCAGTGATGTAAATTCTTAATGTACATTCTTTTAAAGTTCACAAACTTCTCTGGAATTTCCCACATTCAGAAGTTACTTGGCAGGTACGATTTTGTTCAGGGAGCACTTTGGAGTAGAGCCACACCCCTTCTCCCCACCTTCCTGTTGAACCAACCAGGTCTATATATTGCTTTCATTGAGCTTGTCAAGTGAAATACTTTGTTTTGTGTAGGCATGTAAAATATTGTTTTCCTGTTCCTTACTTTTCCTTTGCTAACCCAGAAGGCTTAATAACTTTATTATTACTATCTGGTCTAAGATGTTCCTAAATGGAGCAAACAGATCTTTAAAATTTTCTAAAACGATAAAGCCAAAGTCTGATTTTCTTTTGGTCTTGAAACTACCATTAAAAAATTAAAAAAAAAAAAATTAGCAGTAATCAAACATAAAAATGTGGGTAGTATATTATTTTCTCCTGACCCATCTGTGAGTTGGTGACCTGATGACCCATCACCCCCCTAATATAAACTGTTAATTTTCTACAAACAAGCACATTTTATATAACCACAGTTCAGCCATTAACATCAGGAAATTAACACCGATGTTACTACCACATGGTCCCCAGACTCAAGTTTCACCAATTGTCCTAACAATGTTCTTGATAGCAAAATGACCCTGTTCAGTTCATTGTTACTGCATGTCTCTTTAGTTCTTTGGCTGTTCTTTGACATTGGCAGTCTTGGCCCTTTTGAAGAGTACAGGCCTGTTATTTTGTAAAATGTCTTTCAATTTGGAGTTATCTTATACTTCTTCATGATTACATTCAGGTTCTGCGTCTTTGGCAGAAATATCACAGACAGGATGCTGTGTTCTCAAAGAACCCTATCAAGTTGTGGAAGATTTAGATTTCTTCCATTTTGTTCACTTAAGGTGAACTCTGCCAGGCTTCTCCATTTTAAAACTATACTCTTTTCCCCATTGTACTTAAGGAATATTTTATGGAGAGGTGCTTTGAAATTACTTACATATCTCATTCTTCATTATTCACTCATTCATGTCAGTATAGACTTGTAGTCTCCTCTTTTATTCAATGATTTATAAGCCATTATTTGGATGCTCAGATTGTTACAGATTTGTCCAGTGTAAGTCCCTTAAGGCTGGTTTCTCTGTCCTTTTGACATGCAATCATTTTTTGAGTACTTCCTTGCTTTCTTGCTCATCTTGTACTTTTCCTGCCCAGCCATGGAATCAGCCATTTCTCCAAAGAGTCCTGGCTCCTTTAAGTGGAGAATGCAGTGCCTGAATCTGGGTGCTAGGTGTAAACACTGCACTGGAGGAAGAGAATTGCTGCTCCATGGCTCACTTAGTAGACACAGCTCCCCTATACTTCTTTATGTCGAAATTCATGAGTTCACATAAAAATCCAACATCCCCTACTCAAACCTAACCAGAGTTTATTCTAGTCTTTTCCCTTTCTGATTTGTAACACTCCCTCTAAAAATGAGAAAGCTGGCTTCTATTATCCTTAATATTTCTGCTTATTTAATCAAGTTCCCTGTTCCTACCCAATCCACCACTGCCATCCCTCCACTGGGATGCCCACCCCATCCTAAGTGCAGGATGACTCCAGCATTAGACCACACCCCCATCTCCCACCAGCACATACCAGGCTGCGAACTCATGTGGATGCCTGCTCTACCTAATGGTGGAAATGTGGGTAAAGGAAAAAGGGGAAGGGGAAGGGAAAGGGAAAGGCTGAGGCTTGTTGAGATTTTATGTAAATTCCACAAAGGAAGAGGTCTTGGTTTTCACTGATGTATCCCAAATATCTAAAACGGATCCTAGCACATGGTAGGCAATAAAAAACACCTTGAAGAATTTATAAAACTATAGGGTCAACAGTGCATTTAAATTCTTTATATTCTAACTTCAAGATATTTTCCCATCATAATAGATTAACTTTTTTTAACTGTAGTTATCAAAGAGATTCAGGAAACAGTTAAAAAAAAGTTTAAATCTCTAATTAGGCAATATGAAGTTTGTATTAAATTTAATTTATGTGGATGGATAAAACCTCACAGAATTAAAAACACTCATTTTACCAGTCTGCACTGAAAATATCAACATTGTTTGGGACTGATTTAACAAACTAGAAAAGGTATTACTTTTGAACAATATTAACAGATATATTGTTAAATCAGAAAACATGGAGTCAATTTCAGAGATGGATACATGTATTGGTGGGGGGGGGTTGGCTGAAGCTTACATAACTTTGGAGGTATTTTTTAAGGAAAAGAATTAGGTACAGGGTCTTATAAGGAGACTACGTAAGTGAGGAGGCCTGAATTTTAGGCAATGTCTCCTCCTTGAAAGAAGTTAGAGTGAAAGTGTCCAGGCCCAATGCTCGGCACAGAGCAGGCATACAAAATTTAAGATATTATTGAAGAGCTCTGCACCCAGCCGGTTCCTGTGCATATGAGGTCCTAAACAGATCTTTCTTAGATACTGCTAACTGACCCATGACTTGTCCCATCTTAGAGAACAGGTTCTAATGAAAGTTTTGCTGTCCAACCAAGAATGACACAGGATTCCAATAAGGTTTTATCATTTTAATTGACTTTAATGATTATTGCTCATCTGCAAGGATTAATATTGCATTCATTAAAAATCATTCAATACAAAATAAACTTGTTCCTCCCAAGCTGCTCTCCACATGCTCCCTCTGATGCCAGACATTTTCCCACAGTGTCCTTTGTTACATGGCTTGACAGAGACGGAGCCCTTACCTAGTACTCCTATGGACACAATAATAGGTATGGGAGCAGGGGGCAGGCCAGCGGGCAGCAGGACCTGGGCCCCTTCCCTCTAGCAGAGCTGACACGATGGATACCACTGTTGGCCAGGTTACCTCCCCTAAAGGATGTGCTGTTCTGATTGGATAGTTAAATGCCCTGGGGTAAAGGGCTTGAACCGTTAGCATCTACAGAGAAGAAAGCATGGTTACACTGGCAAGGAGTGGGAAGGGGCTGGTTAGGGAAAAACAGGAAAGGGGAAAAAGTTTTGGCAAGATCACTGTCCCCTGCTAGGAAGTCACAGGGTGAAAGCTTTCCTTTCTTATATTTCTGCTTTTAATTAATGTCTGTCTCTCTGAACAATGGCAAAAGGGAAATGAAAATTTCTAGTATCTAGCATTAATGCCTGACCCAACTTTGAAGGATCACCAGCTAGAACAAGCTGAGGAATTAGCATCCTGGATAATTATACACTTAAAGCTCACGAGCATAAAGCTCATCTGACCATGCAGAAACGCTGGTAAGCAGGGTGCATGGCATGGGAATATACTCTCTGATCTCTGAGAGAGCCTCTCTGGGGATTCTTTCAGAGCGTGAGCCAGGACATACTGATTACTTTCTCTATGCACAAACTGCCCTTTAAGATCTCAGTTCAAAAACTTTCTGTGACATGTGTCAATCAAAAGTGGTACTGCTTCTGTAAAACTAATGTTATATGGGGCCCAAAGTCCCAGACAAGTTATATGGAGCTAATTTCCCTCATCCTGACCCAATTTATCTCTCCTCCTCCCATCCACCATCTACCTCCCTTTAAGTACTTTAAATTGCAGAAGCACAGCTGATTAGAAATTTGCTCTTAAAGGATAAATCCTAAAGATAGAGCTCAGTGCTGTATACTGAGTAATGGCTCAAGAAATTTGCTTTCAGCACAAGCTGATGGGGCAGAGATGGGTTGATAAAATTTGCTGTTATGACCCCAGTTCACTGATGCTATAAACTATGGACTAGAAAAAGAGGGATCATCAGAGTTTGAGATCAGCATTTCTCTAGACTCAACTCTGCACTTTTAGCTCCAAAGGTTCAAAAGATAAACTGATAACAACAAACCACTCAAGCAGCTCCTCAGTATTAAAACTAAACATTTTTCTTACTAAAAAACAAAAAAATAAAAACCAAACAAATAACAAAAAACAAAAAAACAAAAACAAACCAAACAAAAAAAACAAACCACAAAAAAAACCCAAAACCAAAAAACACAAAACCCAATAGAAATAAATGCTAGGGGACGAAAATTCAACTTAATAGAGTACAATCTGGTTAAAAACTTGGAAAATGAGAGGGTCTGGTGGGAGTGGAGGAAGGGCTGTACTAAATCCAAGTGGGCCTACCGGATCTTAACAAGCAACATTCACTAGTACACATCTCTGAACCAAACATACCACCTTTATACAGGAAACAGGGCTTGGAACATCTAGGGGAAATTAACATGCACCACCTACATCTAACCTACCTGCCTGGTAGGTACCATCCCTGCTCCTCTGAAGAAGTGAAAGAGCACTGATTTCAGCAGCTAAGAAATGGGCTCTTTTAAGGCAATTTAGACATTGCAGATTGTTCCACATAGAAGGTACCTTAGCATTTCCTGTTAATAAGGTACCCAATTAAGACTATAAAGTCCCCAGAAATGGTAAAGAAAGAATCACTTTTCTGGGCTGGGGGAGTAAAATCCTTCTTTAGTGACTAGGGTGAGAAACCTTAAATCTCAGTTTCATCTAAAGAGCCACGAAGCAAGTTCCTGTGTAGTCTGCAGAACTTGGATAATGAGATGAAAAAACAAGAAAGAAATTATAGGGGAGAAAAAAAAATCAAGAGGAAAGGATTAAGAAGAAAATAAAGGTTATCTTAAAAAATATTTCTTTTAGAGTTGTGTGGTTCATGTGCACTGGTCCTTGGTAATATGGTCCGTTAGTATCTGTAAAGAAAGAGATTGACTGGTTAGTATTTGTGTCTTCCATATGAGAGTTCCAAGAGAAGAATCAGAAACAGAGAACACTGTCCAGGGTCCTTCCCCTGCCCAGGCCAGGGATTCCTGTGGTAACTCCCCAGGGATTTTCTCTCCCCGCACTTCTAAAGGGTTTCCAACAATGCCATCTCCAGCTTTATCTCCTGCTCTCTAATAACATGTCAGTGGTTTTCAACCCTGACAATACATTAGAATAATCTAAGTTTTACAAAATAAGCCTGGGCCCCATTCTAGACTAACTCTATTAGAATCTCTGGGGGGTAGGCTCAAGCTCCAAAATCTTAGAAAATGCTGACTTCTTTATATCTACTACTAGATATACAATTTCTCTGTTTACCTTGTTAGTGTGGTGCAGAGTTCTTGTACTCTTCAAAATTAGCTATGTCACTATTTAAGAAATCTGGCTAGCCTGCGGCTTAATACTGGGGAGAAGAGCTTTTCACTTACTTTCCCCCAAGTTACCTGTAATAATTGGGTTTGAATGGCCCATTTTTGTTGAGTCCCAGATATTTTGCTTGGTCATCTGTCAGCTCCGTCAGGTGGGCATCAAATGATGGCAGATGCAAGCTGGCAACGTACTCATCTAGGAAGAACAAAGTGGCAGCGGAGCAGACTCCGTTTCAAATATGCCTCTCAGGGCATAACCTCCCGCTATTTTCACCTGAAGCTTTTTGGGAGAGAGGACAAGGCTTGGAATAACTCTGAAAGAATCTAACTCAGAATATTTGCTTAATTAAAATAACCCTAAAAGTTGCCTTTAAGGAATTTCTCTCAGTACACCCAGAGTGCATTTAGAAAGCCATATACTAGGGTGACAAAATGGGGTGACTTGTACTTCCCCATTCTTCTCTGGCAAAGCTTCTGGGTTCACCTCAACGGCAAACATACCATGCACTATTCTCATCTTCGTGCAGCAACTTCCTTAGCTGGATTATAGTCAAATTATGAATCAAAGTGGACACCAGTAAGGTCAAAAGAGTTATTTAAGTCACAACATTTACTTAGGGTAAGACCCATAAAGGCCTCAAATCTTAGGACCATGGATTTCTAAGGCAGCTGGCACAAATGTATTAGTCTTCCATAGATAAGCTTCCTGGGTTCTTACCTTTATGAATATGAATTAAAAACAAAAAACCAAGACCAAAAATCAATCTGAGGTAAGCTGTTGGAGAGGACAAGAGCAAGAAGTTTTTTAGCTTTAAGAGGACAGGTGTTTGGGCTGACCAATGAAAAGGGAGGTTGGTACCATATTCAGAAAGGCAAAGAACTAAAAAGATGATGCATTATGTCACATGAACACAACACAGCTGACCCCTGGATTGAGAGAAGATTGTATATCTCAAAGAAGATGGACAATAAAACCTACATTTGTTTCTGTTTCTCTCATTTTGGTCCCAGGCTGTAATCAGTGGTAGTAAGTTTATTAAACTTCATAAAGCTACTCAGAATAAGAGCATCTACCCTAAACCATTGTGCTAAAGCACCTTTACTCATTAGCTGTAATTCTTACTATAATTTTGCAATGTATGTAGTATTATTCTCACTTTACTGATAAAGAAACTGAGGCTCCTGGAAATCAGAACTTGTCCGGAGGCCCAAACACCACTAAGTGCTAGACCAGGGATTAGAATCCTGGCTCTAAATCCGATGCTTTTTAAGATACTCATTTTGCCAAATCACGCAACAGTCTGGGGATCAGTATAGGTTCCTACCGTTTTCACTCACCCATTTTCTTAGGAAGCAAATATACATCCTGCTTGTATCGTCCCTCAGGCGCATTATAGAGCTCTATCAGTGCCAAAGCCTAATGTGGGAAAAGAGGGTCAGAAAACACAAAAACACTTCTTAGGGACATTAAAAAACAAAAACAAAAACAACTTAGATTTACCAGGGTCTTGGGGTAAATACTTAGTGATCTACCACAGTGACATCAGCCAGGGCTTGGACTGTAATAACGGCAGCACACACCATAGGAGGGTTTATCGGTGCCTTTGTTTAGTTCCCAACAAAAGAACAGACTAAGTACAACTGAGCTGGAACACTATATTCTCAATTAAAACAGCCAACTCAAAGAAACACAAACACTGACCCTGTCTGACTAACGATGACTTTCTATATTTGAGAAAGCCTAAATCTTGACAACTTGTAATCTGCAGAAAACAGGCTGATAAGAACACAGGCGGGCACGCTCTCATGGAGCTCTGATCTAGGCCCAGCTCCACTCATCTCAGTACAGGCTAAGCCGGCATCTTGTCACATACCTGTGTTGTAGCTGTGATGGAAAGAACAAAGGTGGGAACTGTGGAGCAGCTCAGATTGAGCAGACGACCCTGCAAAGTTGAAACAGAGCCCTGGTATGAGTTGTGTTATCCCTCTGTCATGTCATGCAAGTCATGCAAATGCGGGAAAATACTTTATACCTCTCTAGACTCAGTTGGTGGAAGAAGAATTACAGTTCCAAATCAGGACTCTAGGTTTTATCTTATTTTCTGCGAGTCCAACTGAGTCTGACAAACTGAAGAATCAGTTGTGGTCAGGAAACAGTATGTTACTTAGTAAAAAGTAGATATTTTTTGAGTGATCTATTTTGGGGACCAGACTATTTGAGAAATGCGCCTCTATTCAAAGACAGAGTTCAGGGAAACATAGGCCGAATATGTTTACCCTGCGGCCCCCCCCCGCTGGCTCTAACCACATTGCTTGTGCTGTACTGCCCGGACCCTTCTGTGTGTGCACCTCTGCCAGAAGGACGACGCGTTTGCCATCTGGCCAGATCACATGATCCACCTGAGAACGTACTCGCTCCCATGTCAGCTCCGGAGTGCGGAGGCTGGTCTGAAAGGAAGAGAGTGCAGTTGACTGGCTATAATGGAAGGAAAAGAAAAAAAGGTCTAGCAACAAAATCAATGGAAGAAGCCTTACCACATCAATTTCCGTATTTGAGTGTCCCATATTGCATACGATACAACTGTTTTTCATGCGATCCAAATGCTCCCGTGTCACTACATTCTTATTTCCTAAAAGTAGAGGAGTGGCTGAGGAAACAGATCCTGGGGCGGGGAGAGATACTGACTGGCTTTCAGTTAGAACATGGGAGAGAAGTTTGCTGGCACTAAAGAGCATGTATACACTGTGAGGAAAGAAGTGTGCGTTGCATAACAGCTCTTTAGGCTCAGTTATTTGGTTTTAAGATCAAGCAGTATAAAGAGCCATGAAGGAAAAAGGCTCTTTGCTGTGGAAACTACGTTAAGGTTCTGATAGCTTACACTAGTTCTCAGATTTTTACACAGAATACAGGTCTTACCTACTTTACATAAAAGTCAATTAGATCATTTTTAAGATTGAACGTCAGAGTTAATACTCCTCCATGTATAACAAAGCACTGATACTTACCTGTGCAAGTTATTACAACATCAACTTGCCGGATGACTTCATTTAGCTTTACCACCCTGAACCCATCCATGCTGGAAGAAAAGGAAGGAACACTATGAGCAAAAGCAAGGAGGCAGTGGACAGAGGCTGGTCACAAAATGAGACAATTAAATGCCTTTCTAAAGTTAGATCCAGCGTTACCTCACTGGAATGATGAGTGATAAGCTGTGCTAAACTATATACACTGGCCTCTTCAGACTCCTCAAGACTCCATCCATGAAGGGAAAATACCAAAAAACTCTATGAGTGCCCTATGAGTACAACGGAGAGAACAGAACAATCCTAGCCTTCTCCTCTGAGAAATTTCTCCAAGGAATGGTTCATACAATCAACCAAATTCTCAGAACCATAAAGTACCTGAAGTGAATCAAATGGTATTACTGCTGTTCTTACCAGGCCTGCAGAGCACAGATAGGGTCAATTTCTGTGATATAGACAATTGCTCCGAGGGCCTTGAGAGCAGCACAGCAGCCCTTTCCCACCTGCAGAGCATAAGAAAGAAATCAGATCCATTATGGCATGGGTATTTGGGCAGGTAGGCTCTCTGGGAGATGGGAATTCGCCCCCCTGAAACCATCAATCATCTAGCAAGTCCTTGCAAAAATGCTCCAATCCAAGCAGAGGAGAAACAGATTATGTTGTGACCCTTAGAGAAGTGATTTAGCAGACATTTCATAGCAAGGGCAGGAGCCTGGGATAGTAAAAGAGATATAGGAAATAACCATCAGGGAAACAAGACCAAGGAAGAGCAATTGTAACCTCTAGTTTCTTATTTCAGGAGAACCTGGTAACTGTCACTTGAGAAGCATCTAACTCAAGGACAGCCTAGCAGCTCAGAAACTTCTGTGGGTCACTGCTTATGACAATAAATAAAATCTCTTGTCGTCTATTCTAGTTTAGAGATAATCAACTATATGGCACTTCAGATTCTACCCTTCACTCCACTGTGTTACCTGTGGGGCCGAAATGCTACATATTTACTTTAATTAAATCTCATAAAAGGTTACTGTTACAACTGGCAGCAACCGATGCCAACATTCTATACCATAAGACAAAGTAGTGAAATGTGAAAACTCCATTCTATATGTCACTACTCATAAATCTGAATAAAGGACTTCTGCTACTATTTTGAGACACTATCTAAAACATATTTTAAACCCTGCATCAGTGACTCTACACTGACAGCACAAGTCTCCTTCACTCAACATATCTAATAAGTCTATGAAAACGCAGACACAGAGGTCCAGCTACTTACCTCACCATAGCCACACACCACCACTTGTTTCCCACCAAACATTACATCTGTGGTCCTCTTCAGGCTGTGGAAACAGACAAGGGCTCAACTCAAACATTATTAGCTCAAACACAGTCCCTCGGAAAATTAAAAGTGTGGAGCATTGCCCCATAAGAACTTCAACTTGAAGCTGGCTGGGCTCAGTATGAGATGGAACCCCTCTTATAAACTTTTAAAGCCACAGGAAGACCAGGGGACAAAACTGGAGTGATAACAGTATAACCCAACTAACACTGTAAATAACCCAACCCAAATTGACCCCCTATAAATTTGAATAATTATACGTTTCAACCTACCCATCCAAAATGGATTCTCGGCAGCAGTATAAGTTATCAAACTTCTGTTTGGTAACAGAATCATTGACGTTCATGGCTGGAACACAGAGTTTCCCAGCTTTGGAGAGCTGATATAGCCTAAAGGGAGAAGAAAGCCACAAAAACAAACAAAAACAAAGTTAGCTGGTAAAACACAGTAATTGGCAAAGTCTGCCTAATTCTCCTCAAGCTCTATGCTGCCCTCCCTAGTCTTACTTATTGCCCAATAATATTAGTAAACAAGGTAATTCCTTGTTATCCCTCCTGACTTTTTTTCATGTTCTCTTTCCCAACATCCACCTTCCCCACCCCTCCTTTTTTTGGAAGGAAAAAAACAACCTTTTAATTGAAGAAATTTACTTCTGTTTCACAAAAGGGGATATATTTCCTTAGACCAGCATTTTCTCAATCTTTAAAAAAACCCATGCCTACTTCTGATAAAGATTATCAATGATTCTGATATGGTTCCGTGTGTGCATGTGTGTGTGTGTTTGTTTAAGCATGTGCTAGGTACCCCAAATGAGAAACACTCCCTCAGATATTTTTTAGGTATTCCAACAAGCAAATAATATTTTGCCCAGTTTTATTTTTTGTAATGTGTATAACATATTGTTTGACAATAGATTTTTTCCTTATTTCAAATGTAAAATTATAATCCAAAATTGAATACAGTTTTTCAAGCTATACTCGCTTCCTACCTCCCAACACTGAGAATCACAGTGGAATAAATGGGAGAGAAAATGTCTGAACTAGAATCTGAAATAACCTCCTTTCAGGGTCTCCTTGATTTTTCAAAGGTAAAAAACTCAAAAGTTTTCTCTAATGACAACACTCCCATTTAGTTACAGGTCTGAAACACAGCCCCAAAGCCTAAAAGAGACCAGAAGAGTCTGCTGAGGCAAGGACACAAGGGGCAGCTACTCCAGAATCTGTTACCTGTGAACACCAGTCACGCTCTCTTCCACAATGCCTCGGATCTTCTTAAACACGTTTGGATACTTCTTATAAACCCAGTGGGTTAAGTCTCCCCCATCATCCAGGATCTATAGAACAGCCAGAAGACGTCTATGGGCATTCAGGCTGCTAGAGCTGGGGGGAACTTTGAACCCACTTTCTGCACTAGTAAGAGAGCCCTGTATGTTTTGGAGGAGCACTCCTCAGAGCTCCTTAGAGCAGGTTTAGACAGTGGAAACACAGTCAAACTTGTTGGTGTATAATGGTTAAAAGGATTCCTAAGTTTGTTCTAGGCTACGATGAAGAGTAGTAGGCTAATCACAGACTCATTTTTAGTCTAGAGCCCTGAAATATAGCCCCTTGGAACGCCAAAGGAGAGCTGGGGCAGGAAGGAAAGAAATCAGAATTCTACTCCAAAAAGGTACCATCTCATTTTCTTCTATTTCATTCTGCTGTGTTTGAGCCACATGTGTTCAGTTGGTCTTACCCTTCCCCCACCTTTCCATTCAGTACTCAGACCCATTCTGAATAGGTATCAAGCTAACCATTTTGGCAACGAAGTAAGTAAGACCAAACATCCAAAAACATATTTAGGGAACCATGCTTTGCGGGAAAAAAGGAAAGAAATCCATTGTCAAAAGTGCAGGATGAATATGCATTATTACCATGTTGGCTTGCCACCCATCCATGTTCACACAGCGGTCAATACACCACCAGAAGTCATCCTCTGACTCGCCCTTCCAAGCAAACACTGCAACTCCTGTAGAGATGGAAATACATCAGCTGATTCTTCCTTTGGGGACTGTTCTATACCCACATCACTCTCTGAGATCCAGGTGACGAGACAAAGGCTACAGAAATTATGCCGGAAAGGAAACAGCTTAAGAAGGGCAAAAAGTCAAAAGAGCATCTTTAGTACAGAAATTAGTTAAGGATTTAAGGGATTTTTGTTTTTAAAAGTATTTTAGAATCTTAAAATGTTATTCTCTTTGGTCAATTTTAGACACAGAACTTTCTTCTAAGGAGATAAAATGAAGTGGGAACCAAAACAAAGTTATTTACTACAACATTATTTATATTAGCAAATATCTTGAAACAACCTAAATGACCAATATTAGGAAAACAGTGAAGTAAAATCACACGGCCATGTGACTATTATAAATGATGCTGTCAAAGTTTTCAGTGACATGGAAACTACTTCTGAAAATGTTATATTTAGGTTATAAAATTGTATATATACTGAGACTTATTTCATTCCTGTAAAAAGTGAAAAGAAAAATGGAAAAATATGTCAAATATTATCTCTGTGTAGCAGCAGGATTTTAGGTTTTTTTGGGGGGAACCTCTTAAATTTTCTGCAATAAACATCAGAAAAGAGCAAACAAGAAAAACAAAAGTACTATACAGTTGCTTTCTGAGGATTACAAGAAAATGGGGGAACCTTAAAGAAACTTCAGAGTGATTTTCCTTTGAACATTTTAACGATAAAAATTGTTTTTATGTTTAATTGAACTCATAAGTAATTCATGTATTTTCAATGCAATATTGAATACCACATTATCTAATGAACTATCAAATAGAAGGTACCTCTTACTTGTGTTCTCTCAAAAATGATGAGACTTCTGTGAAAGGAGACCAGCTGAGCTCATACTCATATAGCTCATATAGTTTAAAATTCTTTCTCCTTCATTTAACATTAGAATTGAGCATTTCCCCATATGTTAGATTCTCTGACTATATTCCAGTCATTTAAAACAACCTTTGTAAAGAATATTCCAAAGTATTCCATTATGGATATAGACCTTTATTATCCATTTCCTTCCTGTTGACATTTTTATTACCCTCTGCATTTTATAGCCCTAGACATACAGGACACTGCAAAGATAATTCTGATATGCAAAAATTACGTTTAGATCATTATTTTGAGGCAAAGTCGGTGAATAAAGCTGAACTTACCAGCCTCAGCCAGTGCTGCAGCCACTTCATTCTGAGTTGAGTAGATGTTGCAGGCAGACCAGCGACACTGAGCCCCCAGGGCACAGAGTGTCTCAATCAACACCTATGTAGATGTATAGGAAGACAGGGTGAGACAGAGGAGGGCCAGACAGGAGTGGCAATTAAGAGAACAATACCCAGCAACTCAGCAGCAACAGGTGCTACACTGGGAAGTCACAAAAGGGTGCAATCCACTAGTTAGTACACTGGAATCTAACTTTACCTCCCCCCCAAAAATGGTCCCAAAAGTCTTAATAACATATTTATAACAATCATATTTTTGCAAATCTAGATCTCCTAAGTCAGGTTTGTTAAAAGTAGGTTATACCTATACAATCAAAGTAGAAGACCTCATTATTGTGTACCTGGGAGGTTCCACCTAATAGTTAGCATTTGGAGGTTAGATAGGGAAGGAAATGCATCAGAAGTCCATCACTTTTCTCCCAACAAACTCACCGCTGTCTGGGCTGTGATGTGTGTACAGCCCACTATTTTAGCACCAGCCAAGGGCTTCTCCCCCTGAGCACGTTTCCTGAGTGAAATCAGAGCAGACATGTCTGTGAAAGAACAGAGGATTTGAGCTAGGTCTGCGCTAGCGATATCATTAATTCCTGCCCCAACAACATCTAGGGCTGATCTGGATCTGGTGAGATATGGTGAGGTAAGGCAGAAAAACTCTAAGCATATATATATATATACTTTTTTCCCAGCTGTGCCACGCGGCTTACAGAATTTCAGTTCCCTGACCAGGAATTGAGCCTGGATCCTTGGCAGTGAGAGCTCTGACTCCTAACCACTGGACCACCAGGGAATTCCCTCTAAGCATATTTGATGCCTGGCAGCTTCAAATGCAGAACAACAGCGGGGAGCTGTCATCTAATCACTTGGAATTTCTCTCTTCCTCCAGTGTTTCAGGCTTATATGTAGAGGGCTGATATGTAGTCAAATTCTCAAATGTGATCAAAATGGAAGGTGTCATCACTCATTTGGGAGAAGAGGTAAGTAGTTATGGCATTGGCTGATGGATTCCTATATACTACAATCATCAGACCAGGAAGAAAGACTTTACATCAGCAGAAGCCACATGCTTCTGTTTTTATATGCTGTCTAATCCTATTCTGTCAGTTTGTTTGAGTTCTGTACTCCCGCTCAATATAGAACATGCCTTCAATGTGAAAGCAACAAGAGTAAAGAGACATTATTGGGATGGGGCTGGGCAGAGAAAACCAAGACTGAACTGACTGTCAGTCATTTTTACTCTTGCTCCAGCAGAGGGTGCTCAGGACAAAGACCCAAAGAAACCCTAGGTCACCACCATTCTTAGCTGAAAACCCTCCCACACTTGCTGCTTCTGGGAAATCTGGGTCTCTGAGATTGGCAGCTATGGTAGGATCCTGCAGAACTAACCACCATGTACTGATTCAGGACTTGCTGACTCCACAAGCAGATCTCTGAATACGGTGTCATGGGGGAGGAAAAGAGAAACTACTCTGTGTAATTACCACATGCGGAGAACAGGAAGCAGCAGGGAGAACAAGAACAAGAATCCTGAGGCTCAAGCTCCAACAGAGATCTGTTTATACAAAAGTCCAGGATCCTGGAGTTTCCCAGGAGACCTTCACGTTAGCTTTCAAGCCTTAAGTCGTTTGTGCATCCTGACGACCAGCAAGTGGGTTGCTTCTGGTCCCCTACCCACTCCCTTTCTTTACCTTGCTCTGCAATCTCAATCTCCCGGCGTCCAAATTCTGCCTGCTTGATGTTCTTCACACAGAAATTGCTGCTGCCCTTGGAGTTGGTTTGCTGCTTTTCTCGGGGGGAAACCTCATCATCAGAGCTATCTGTGTAGGACGCAGCTAGAGCCAAGAAAGAAAGAAACGAGGAAAGAAAAACCTCAATGGCCCCAACTCCACAGAGTGCAGGCCCCAAGGGACTCTCATTTAAGTTAAGCAAGCACTCGTAATTGGAGCCACCTTCTACGTCACTCTCCGTCCTGCTCCTCCAGGGTCTAGGAAACTGTATCAATGAAACTTTGTAGATCTTTCAGTGCTATGGCCCTTTTACCCACCCTGATGACTTTGCCATTAGTGCCTGTGAGAAGGAGCTATTGATCTCAAACCTGCACCAGCTCAAGAGAATCCCTCAAAATAGCGGCACTTGGTCTCAACCAGGACTGCAACCAGACAAGGCAAAAATGGAATAACTAAGGAATGTTATCTCTATAGATCACTAGTTTTCAAACATAAGTATCTAATGCATCTATCAGAATCACATGGAAGGTCTGCTGAAACACAGATGGCTAGGCCCCACCACCAGAAATTCCCATTCAGTGGGTCTCAGATGGGACCCGAGAATTAGCATTTCTAACAATTTCCCAAGTGTTGCTGATATTGCTGTTTAGAAGATCATACTTTGAGAATGTAATGTAAAAGGATAAAAACAATACGACAATCTTATAAAATCTTATAAAGAGATTTTACACTAGGTCATGCTAAGGAACACAGAAATGACACAAAAGATGAGCAGCTCTGATTCTATTGCCAGCCCTGAGATCACTCAAGATGTTCGACTTTAAAAAGCAGCTGCACAAAAAGCCAAAAATGTCCTTTCAGATAGATATGCAGGAGGATATATAATAATCACTCATCTCTGAAATCACTTTTTTTCTCCCTCACTGAATATTTTTCTGATCACCGTCCCTGCCCGTGTACCAAGTCTCTCACTAACTTCCACATGCACATCCTCCTCTGTCCAGCTAACACAAATACTACTAAAGGTTATTTATTCACTAGGACAATTTAACTCTATCACTAAGCTTTTAAAAATGCTCTAATAGGTCCCCATAAAACATGGTCATCAAGATCTTTAAAGACTGCCTAAAGCTTTCATCACTCATCCCAACTTTCTTTCTCTTTTAACTCAATCTTTCAAATTTTTTTTTCTTTGCTATAATTAGCCTGCTTGTCACCTATCACTTTTTGTATCTGTCTCACTCCAAAACACCTTTTCATTTATGACAGCCATTATATTTGGAACCTCTTCTTGCACACATACCTACAGTAAGTCTGCATCTTCATTTATTTCCGTATTTAACCCCGTTTACCACCATCTGTACTTGTCTGCCTATCTTGTCCGTAATGGGTTATCAGTGGCACAGGGCAGAGAATACATTTTTAAAAAGTTACTTTGTGTACTTTTTTTTTTTTTTTTTTACAGTTCTTGTACCTCAAGCTCAGTCCTTAATGTTAATACAATGCAAACAAGATTCTGGCAAAAAAAAATAAATGGCTTTTGGTATCAATTCCTTTGCTGACATTCATAGCAATCTATGACCTTGGGCAAGCCTTTTAATCTTTTAACAATGTTTCCTCAGTTGAACAATGAGGGTGTTGGATTAGATGCCCTGTTTCCTCCAGTACTCACACTAAGATTCTATATCCTTTTCCATGTTAATTTTCTAATACCCCTTTGAGAAGGGCACAATTCAAAGCAGAAAAAAAAAAACTTATATAGGGTTAAGATTGGAGAGGAGAACTAAAAAGAAACAGCTGGAGCCACATTAGTTGGCTTTCCCACTCCAGAGGTTAACAAGGGAGGATACTTCAACATAAAGGGTAACCTAGTAAATAAAAAGAGCCAAATACCGGGGATATGTGTATAAAAACAGATGATTGAACCTGGTGTACCCCCCCCCAAAAAAAATAAAAAATAAAAAAAAAAAAAGATTTAAAATGCAAAAAAAAAAAAGAGCCAAATACTAATTTTTATTGTGATAATTCAAGCTAAGGCAAGAAAGAAAAATAGGTGGCACAGTATAGCTTAAACAAAGAAATCAGAAATTATGCTTCCAAAGTACACCTCTTTTTCAAGGCCAGTTCTGTCAGCCAAAATACCACTGATTCTCTCCTTTGTCAATGTGCGTGGATAAACGTGGGAATGGGAACCGGCCCAGTACCACCAACCAGGCACTGGCCACAGACCACACACAGAGACCATCAGGGGAGGAGAGTCTCAAGATGACAAAAGCTTCTCCAGCTACAGGCCTGGCTGAGAACATTCACACCGCCCAACCACTAGTTATCAGCCTTCAGCACAAAGATGGGCAGTCCTGACATGAGGTATTTTCAGATCCTAGAGAAGTGAAGAGAACTGGGTAGAGCACTAGCTCAAGGCTCTGGAATAGGGAAGAGAGATCAGAGAGAACAGGAAGTTCACACCTACCTGAACTGTAGCTGTCAGTGGAGGACTGAGAAATAGAGCGAGACAATGATCGTCGGCCAGTCTTGGTGGGGAATTTGGTGAACTCCTGCATGTCATCAGCAAACTGGATTTGCTATAAGAGGAAGACAAAAAGTTGAAACTTACAAGGGTTCTATGAAATGTTTCATTTTTAAAGGCCATAGGCTGCCTCCCCTAAGAGCTAATATTATCATGTGGCTCCTACTAAGCCAGCAATTCTTCCACCAGAAATGAGGGTGGCAGAGGCTATCCTCTGACTCCTCCCAAAATGCCAATTACTCTCTTCCCAATGGTTTCAGCAGAATTTTGGGGGGCGAGGGGGAGGAGAGAGAGAAAGCTTAAGACCCAACTTTGTTTAGCATTTGTCTAATTTCACAGGTCTTCCTTTCCACATTTCATAAGGTTTTCTTTCCTCTTATAACCTTGACACATTAAACTCTTTACCCTTGCTCCCAACTCTATCAAAAAACAGGCATCATCTCTTAGGGCTTCTGCTTATTTTTTATTTCGGAATATTCTCTTGTAGCACATTCTTATCCTTAAGTTAGCAACAGTCTTGTTTTTTGAAAGAATTATGAAAAGATGCCTTAAATGGTGATGGGCATTGGGGTGCCAATAGTCAGAGTCCAATCATATATCTATCCTTCACAAAGCCAATGGAATACCTCCAGAACCTTCCATATTCGGTAAAATACCAGAATATTCTAATAAAAATTTAAATACACACACACACACCCCATAGTAAATTCCAACTAATTAGGACTAATTTGAAGGAGAAAATAATGACTTGGTAAATTCTATATGAAAACATTCCTTAAATGAAATGAAGCAAAGATAGATAACTGTTGAAGGATACTTGGAAGACTGGCTTTAATAAATAGCAAATAGCTTACAATTAACATTATTTATAGATAAATTAATAAGTGTTTCTAAAGTATAGGAAGACACTTCTATTAAATGCTTTAAACCTTCCTCCTGAATTCCTGTTTAAACTCTGATGAACCCTTTCTTTGAATTATAAAATAAACCTCAACCTCCCTGAAAAATAGAACAGTCTGAGAATCTGAATCAAGCTTCTCCTCACAGTCTGACTGGATCTGAAAATGTTCCCATGGAGAATTCATTAAGCTAAGTTTTCAGCAAATAATATCTGGAAATATAACCTATTACAGATTAAAATCTTCTCTTCATAATGCTAGCAACCTGGTTATAAGCATTTTGAAGCCAGGAATAGTAAACTGCCTATTAGCTACAGCTGTTAAACGTTCCCCTCCTTTGTCATATGCACCCTCCAGCTAGGGTAGCATCTGGTGGCAGTATAAGAATCAGACTTAAATGTGCAGCCTAGGCACAGGCAGCTAATATGAACATTAATATGAATATTACTGAATTAGTAGGATTCTACAGGTAGTGAAGCAGTAATCAAGGGAACACAGACTTTTGTTTTTACAACAAGAATCAAAGCAGAGAATACTGATGTCATAGATTATAAGAAAAACTTCAGTGTACTTTCACTTTAAACCCACCTTGGCTCAACATCCAACTGGGCATTTTTTCTTTAGGTTACTTTGTGAAATAGAGAGGAGGCAGAGTCCACAGACTGTTTTTTTTTTTTTTTTTTTTAAGTCTAAAGACAGATCCCAAAGGCATGGAAGGGAAAGAGAGCTACATATCCTGGCATCTAGACCAGGGTCTTGCATATAGAAAGCGTTCATTAATTACTTGTAGAATGAGTGAATCTTTCAAATTTCTTTCTTCTATAAGATCAATTGAATTCAAAAATAAATAAGTAAATAATAAAACTCAAGTTAAACCACATACACTACACCTGAACTTGATTAACAAGTATCTTTGTATATCTGAAGAAGCAGCTTTTTTAGTTTAGGGGCTAAAACTTTAAATAGCTTAAATGTCAAAAACCCAACTGCTTTTCAAAACCAAACCAAACCAAACCAAACCAAACCAAACCAAACCATTCCAAACCAAAACCACTTACTGAAGTGGTCACAAGTCAGCATCTGCCCTTCTAGATAGGATTTCCCACTGCATGTTCACATGACTTCTGCAGTCAGCAAAGCTAGATTTACTGAAGGGATTAATCCAGGACCAAGGTAATGACTTTCAACCCAATATGCAGTTCTCTCAGTGGCAGAAAAAACACAGTCAAGAGACCATCAACACTGTTTAATGCTTCTGGCATAGGCAGCCTATTCGGAAGCTGCTCTCCTCTAATGGCTCTTACAATTCCTTCCCCTCTTCATTTCCTTCCCCCAAAGGTTCTGGTTATATTCCTAGATACCACCTACATGGGGGTGGAAGGGTAGGGGAGAGAAATGCAATAACATTTGTACTTTTTTAAAAATAAAAAATATAGAGAGCCTGCTGTGTCAAGATAGAAATGTATTTCTTTAGCAACCTCAGAACTAATAGTCATAATCCCACCTTGTAGGATGGGATTAGGCTTTAGTAGCCTAAAGCTTAGCAAAATCTTTCCCATCTAAAAATATGAGACTGTTGCAAGCAGCTTACTAATCACTGCAGCACCTCATCTCTCAAATAATGGATATGGTCCATATTTGAAGTGGGCAGAAAGTTAACTCAGGCCATGACATACATGGGTTGCTGTCTATTCTCGCAGCATTTTGATAATCTCAATGTTTATAAATAAGATGATTCAGCTACACAAAGATGCATGATAACCCTGTCTTCTCTCCTACCCCGAACTACTTGCAAAAAAGAATCTATATCAACTGCTGCTCTGAAATGCAGCTTCTCTGCTATAGTTTCCACCAGGCCTGCTAGCTCTACTGGCTGTCTTCAGAGCCAGTAGCTCTGTCTTCTCCCTGGTGAAGTACCTTCTGAAGTGTTGTTCATCTTCACAATGTAAATACAGGCAGTGTTGCCAAAAGCAATTTATAGATACCACAAGTTTTCTCTCTAGTGAAACCAGATCTCAATAACAGCATTCTAATTGGGTGGGACTCTGCATTTAAGCTAGACATGGTCATTTAGTTGAAAACAAAATACAAAAAATGACTACTAAATTGTTCTATTTACATTACTTTCTACTTATGATTTCTTCCAATCATTATTAAGTCTTAACTGTTATGCTTTCGTGTTTCTTCAAATCTAGACCTGTAAAGAATACCATGTCTAAATAAGATGCAGGATGGGGATGAGGGGGAAGGAAAAGAAAATAGTTGAAGTCCAGAAAGGATCTGAAAATCAAAAAGTCCTATGTTAAAGAACTATTCTGTGTTTCGATACTCACCATTCCATAAACAGACTCACCCACAACAACACACAAGTATCCTATTTTCCTTTTTTGGCTGCACCACACAGCTTTGCAGGATCTTCGTTCCCTGACCAGGGACTGAACCCGGGCCCAGAGCAGTGAAAAGTCCAAGTCCTAACCACTGGACTTCCAGGGAATTCCCACCAGTGTTCTATTCTTGAACTAATATCAATCACATCTGAGAAAGGTTAGAATATCAGACTGACCCATTCTCCAAATAGCACATCCAAATACAGAAGTCTACTTGCTGTGTCTTAACATCTCAATTAAATGTCAGGCCAACTTTACATGCTAACTATTTTAGAGTATCTTTTAAAATAGCTTGGTGGGTACAATGGTTGAGTCTTCTGTGTGATACCGAGAATGGTAAAGAAAACTCTACTGAAGAAACAATTTGGGGTACGGTACATCTACCACCTAGTGCTAAGTCTAGTGACAGAGTGAGCTAAAAGAATTGCTCTACAGAACTAAGCAAGAAAAAGGAATCATAGGCAATCAAAAACAATTATAAGACTCCAGAGAAGAAAAACAGTTGTATACTATGTGTTTAGTTGATCTTAATTGATATTTTTTACCATTAGAGCTGAGAAGTTTACTTCCACAAACACATGGTCTATCTACTCAGATGTTTAAATAGCTTAGTTACACTTCCTTCCCAGGTCCCACCCAATTTTGCCTTCTACTGCTAAATCAGAGGATTAACAGCCACCAGAATTCCGCTGACACTACGGCCAATGCCAACGGAGGGTGGTCAGGATCATACTGAGTATCACATTCTTTTAGTCGATACATCTAGTAGGCACCAACTAAGTACTCAGTGCTATTCCAGGAAAGATCTATGGAAGGAAATATGGTCCCTTTCAATCTGTAGATGTGTTCTGACCTATGGTATAATAACACAAATAGCTCTAGTCATAGAATTTTACTGCTTCTTTAAGAACATGCTAGATACTTCGCAGCCTTATCTGGATATTGTTTAATTTAGGCCCCCAAAAATCAGAGGTTAGGCTAGACATCTTACTAAACCTGTTATTTCACATGCCTATCTAACAGTTTTTAATTTCCTCAGAAAGGTTTCTTCCCAAGGGTGAAGAACTAGGCCCAAAGGTAAACAGCAATTATTTGGAAAACAAATCACTAAGAAAGCATAGCTTGGAAGTGAATAGAGGGCTCAGTCTTCCTTACTGCTGAGGATTATTTGAAGGGCCAATATCCCTTTCCTGGCACACCACTGGTTTTCTGAGACATTTTCAAATTTACATAATGTCCCACTGTCTCTAGCATATTATATGTGCAATCTTTTCTGTTTAGAAATTATGGTCAGCACATCTCTTAGTTAACACTTAGCAACTGAGCAAAAAGGTGACTATTAGAAGCTAGAAATTTTAACCAAGTCAATTATTAAGCAGTGTGCTAGAACACTTTCCAGGATTCCTACCACATCTCTTCTAATCCCTTTTTCACACATCTTCTGGCTAATTTATTCTTTCTTCTACAGATTCTACTCTCACCTGCTATTTTTTTCAGACGAAAAGAAGAGAGTATGGCTGTCAACATAAAAAGGTCTAAGACCTGTTCTTGATACTTACCACTGATCAGTCTGATTCCCATTTCAGATGAATCCAAAGAAACAGTTATCAATAAACACCATTTCTTGATACAAGAACTATTTCAGACTTTCAATTAGGCAAAAGAAATTTCCCAAAGATGAAGGGCATCCCTTTCTCAACTCGAGGCCCTCAGGTACACCACCAGAAAACAACTCATCTAAAGGGAACCAATCTCAGGCCACAGAGTCAAATCCAGAGCCACCTCCACTCACTTCTTCTATTCCCTGGTGCAGAAACCAGTCTTCTGAGACTCAGCAAGTTTTGGCTGCTCACTGTCCTTCCCTGTCTCAAGTTTCTTAAGTTCTCAGTTTCCCCAGATGGGGCCTGAGTTTCTAGAGGGAGGGGGTAGGCAAGCTGACTAATCACAGCACACATCTCCCTCCCCCACCCTATCCGGCTCTGTGTCTCAACAGTAACAGGATTCCCCCCCCCCCCCCCCCCACACACACACACACAGAGCTAGAATCCAACTCCACAGTCAGAAGAAACACTCCTTTCAAAACAGGACCCAACCTGATCTTTCTTCAATGTTGGTGGGAGCAAGGGGTGAGGCAACACCAGGGCCCACGCTGCTGAGTCACTTAAGTGGTGAGGAAATAACATGAAACTTGAAAAACACTGCCAAAGAGTGGTTTTACCCTTATCAGCTACTCCCCCTCTCTTCATGTCAGACAGCACACTTCACTGGCTTTCCATTATCTCCTAAAGTGCTCTAGTGAAAATGAGTGATCTAGGCTTCCAGCTGCCAGGAGAGGTAAAACTGAGGTTTAAAAAACGGCAACAGTAAGGAGGAAAGGCTTCCTAATCTATTGAAAACCACAAATTACAGCAGAACATAACGAGCATCCAGACTATGTTTCAAAGCCTATTTAGCTATCTACCTGTCCAACTGCCAGTCCCTCCTTTCCTCATCCTCAATCCGTCTACCAATATTATATGAAAACATGACAGTCATTCTTCTTTTTATCCTGACATTGAATTATCATTAGGTTAACTTTTTTTTTTGGGTACAGGTGACTGAAGAAATCTAGGTTCTTGGAACATACCCATGACTTTACTGATACATCAAAGTTCCCCTCACCGCACACCCCAGCACCACTGTTGCACTTCCTATTTATTTTCCCAACTTTATTATGATCATTTTCAACATAAAAAAATTTAAAATAATATAATGAATATTTGTATACCTTCCACCTAGATTGAAGCTTTTCTGGATTTCTTTCTCTATATATATACGTATATACACATACATACTTTCAAATAGTCCTGCAAAAAAACCCCTGCAAATATAAAAATTCATAATAAATTCTTTAGAATGCATCTTCTAACAAAGATATTATCCTACAAAACCACTGTAACATTATAATACTTAAGAACATTAACAATAGTTCTATATCACCAAATATCCCGTCTGTATTCAAATTCATTTAATTTTTCTCAAGTATATCCTTCATAGTTGTAAACCCAACTCTTCCAACCCGGGATGGAATCAAGGTTACTAAATGCATTTGGTTGTTAGGTTTGTTTTTTTATTTAAAATCTTTATTGAATTTGTTACAATATTGCTTCTGTTTTATGTTTTGGTGTTTTTTTGGCCGGGAAGCATGTGGGATATTAGCTCCCTGACCAGGGATCGAACTTTCACCCCCTGCATTGGAAGGCAAAGCCTTAACCACTGGCCCACCGGGGAAGTCCCTGTTACATTCTTAGTCTCTGCTAATCTAGAAGAGTTCTCCTGCTTCCCCACCTCCCCCCACCCCTTGTCATACTGACTTTTCCTCCCAGAGTCTGAGCCAGTTGCCTTATAGAATCTCCCACATTTTGAATTTTTCAGATTGTTTCCTTCCTGTGAACTGGAAGTTCAGTTTTGAGGTTTGATTAGAAAGAGGTTCAAATTTGGCAAGAATATTTCATAGCTGATGTTATATACTTTACTTTGTGGCATATCAGGAGGCACATAAAGTCAGGTTGTTTCATTATTAGAGACACTAACTTGAACCCTTGGTTAAAGTGATTAACATCAGTCTTTGAAGGAATATTTTATCCTTTGCAAGTAAAGGTTAATTTGTGGGGTGATCCTTGTCAGTCTGTGAATGTCCTGTTCCCTAGTGACTTTACCATCTGTTCATAATCCTTGCCTGAGTCAATTATATTGGAGAGGAGGGGGGCTATAGAATCATGATTTCTATCATTCCTTCCACATATATTAGCTGGCATTCTTTGGCAAAGGAAAGCTTTTCTTCTTTCTCTTTCACTCATTTTTTTTACATGTCATTCACATTTTTACTTATCCGATACATTACACTCGATTGCATGAGTGCACTGAATGCTCCAATTGTCCCAAACTGGGCCAGTGGGAGCCTCCCTCAAGCTGACTCTTCTGTTCTTTTGACATGATCCAATTTAAATGATTCCTTTCTTTCTGACATAAGAAGATATACCAGGCTCATCTTCTTCTTTCTCTGCTTCAGATATAGAGTCAGTCATTTCTCTAAGCAGCCCTGATTTCTTTCAAAGGGGAAAGGTATTGAGAAACTAAAATCTGGATATAAGGTCTACCTATTGCTATGAGAGGTGTCAGTGCTTCTAGGTTCTTTTAGTACAGAGAGAAATTAATCTTTTTTTTTTTTACTCATGAGTTCACATTGATACTTCTATTTCAAATTTAACATTACTATTTTTTAAACTTTTAATTTACCCACTTGTATCTCTTTTCTTTTATGGTGACAATCTTGGTCTCTAATAGCAATAAAATATTTACTAATTTGCTTTAGTCTATAATACATATAAAACAATTTCAAAATTACAAGACTAATATTATTAACAATAATCTATGCAGTGAAGTGTCAACATTTCATTGAAGTTCTTTTTGTCCTTATAATATATTTCACAGAGTATGCAGAGTCAAAATACTTTTTTCTGGGTGATTGTATAATCTTCCTGATATGTAGTTAGGTTCATTTGTTTCTGTATATATGCAATTTTAAGGTTTCCTTTTTCTTCTCTTAATTCTATTTTTTGACATATAAAACAAATCTCAAAAATTTAAAGGGTATACTAGAAAAGTCTCATTTCCATTTCTATCCCCCCAACTCGTCCACTCTCCCCAATTTTCATTAGTTTCTGGTTTATCCTTCTTATGTTCATTTTTTGAGGTAGGAAAAGCAAATATATATTTTTCTTATTTTCCCTCTCTTTTCTTACTCAAAGGGTAGAATGCTAAAATATTCTGCACCTCGTTATCTTTTTTTCACTTGGAAATCACTTTGTATTGGTTCACAGAGTACAAGGATCAACAATTCCTGAATGCTGGGAAAGACCAAGCCTGGTTACATGTATATACAAATTTTACATGTTTGTAATAAAAAGTCATTAGCCTTAATTTGTAGTCCTCTTTAAAGCCAATACTGATTTTAAGTGAAGCTCACAAGATGTTAAAAGCGGCAAACCTTACTGCAAAGTATGCTGGGATGTTCTTTAAGATGAAAATTTGTCAACTGCTTACAAATTAGGCAAATCTGTATTCTTCAAACAAATTGCTTTGAGAAGAAAAGTTAACACTAGAAGCAAGTAATCAGTAGACAGTTCTAGAAGGAAGATGGAGTCTGTGGCATCTTGGAAAGGGGCCACATAGATTGAGTAAATGCCATCTGTGTAATTTCTTAGCCTACCAAGTTGGAACAAGATTGGAGTTGTTATAAGAACAATTCTTCCTTCCTTGATCTGAAGTATAGCTTAAATAAAGTTGAAAGCCAATTACATCTTAGAAATTCAAATCCTCTTCACATGTTCACTTGAGTTAGTGAATCCTACCTGTGACACGGCAGAAGAAATACAAATAGCTCCCAATAAGTAGCAGCTGAGTCTACAAGGGTCAACTTTCAGAACCCTAGACTAATACTCAACAAAGGTTAATGAGACTTTTTTTTTCGTCACCATCCACTGCTTCCTATCAAATATAGGCTCAATGGAGGAAAAAGCCATCAAAATTCAATATTAAATAACATAATCTGACTTTAAAGACCTAACATTATATGTAGTAACAGGTATTGTTTCTAAAGATGAGTGGGTCAATAGGACCGTTCAGAATCCATTCTGTAGTTAAACTGGATATTTTCAAGTTCAAAGGACAAGATGAAACCACTTTAAAGATCAGCTGCAGCAAGCTTCAGTTTCCACAGCTCTTAAAAACAAAACACAAAATATTAAGCTTCTAGGAGAGACTAGAGACATAATACATGGACAAGAATCTATCAATGATAATCAGTCACATCTAAAACATAATTGTATTTTTCATTCTAGAGAGGAAGTATTTGCCGTCCTTCTTGACTTTCTAACTTGAGATGTTTATGTTCAATTTTAGACAGACGTCTCAGTATAAAATCATGACATTAGATAGCCTATAAGAAACAAGCTGGTTGAAAGAAATTGTAGGCTGCAACTTCTTTAAAGCTATTGAAAAATAAGAGCTACCTGTGTCCCAGAATGAATTACAACCCCCCTACTTTCTCTGCCTCCCAGACCAGAAGACAAAAGTTTGGATTTTCCTGATCTATGACTTTCTGATTAGCCATTTTCTAATGAGCAGAGTGGACAGATGCACAAGGATAAAGGTCCCTTGCTTTTGGCTGTATGATAAACCAAAAGTTGAAATCAACTTTTGTATAAAGTTATTCAGCAAATTTTACCAGTAATACTGCTAGAATATCACTGACCTAAATGTTTTTCAAACCATTTTTGTTTAAACCTTGGCATATAAAAACAAGTAAAACTGCTCGAGCACTCAATTAGGACTTTTACTTAAAGCTGATCAGAAGTTTGAAATCCACACTTACAAGTATGGTGAAAACCGAGGTCCTGAATGCCTAGATTTCTATGACTTTCTAGTTTAAGCACCTGTTTCAACATTAGTGGCTATGGCTAAGCTTTTCTTTTCTTTTTTATTTATTTATTTATTATTTTTGGGGGGGTACACCAAGTTCAATCATCTGTTTTTATACACATATCCCCGTATTCCCTCCCTCCCTTGACTCCCCCCCCCGCCTCGAGTCCCCCCCACCCTCCCTGTCCCAGTCCTCTAAGGCATCTTCCATTCTCGAGTTGGACTGCCTTTGTTTTACAACTTCCCACTGACTATTTTACAGTTGGTAGTATATATATGTCTGTGCTACTCTCTCGCTTCGTCTCAGCTTCCCCTTCACCCCCCGCCCCCTCTCAAACCTCGAGTTCTCCAGTCCATTCTCTGCATCTGCGTCCTTGTTCTTGTCACTGAGTTCATCTGTACCATTTTTAGATTCCGTATATATGTTAGCATACAATATTTGTCTTTCTCTTTCTGACTTACTTCACTCTGTATGACAGATTGTAGTTCTATCCATCTCATTACATATAGCTCCATCTCATCCCTTTTTATAGCTGAGTGATATTCCATTGTATATATATGCCACATCTTCTTTATCCATTCATTTGTTGATGGGCATTTCGGTTGCTTCCATGTTCTGGCTATTGTAAATAGTGCTGCAATAAACCTTATGGTACAAGTTTCTTTTGGGATTATGGTTTTCTTTGGGTATATGTCCAGGAGTGGGATTACTGGATCATATGGTAGTTCTATTTGTAGTTTTTTAAGGAACCTCCAAATTGTTTTCCATAGTGGCTGTACCAACTTACATTCCCACCAACAGTGCAGGAGAGTTCCCTTTTCTCCACACCCTCTCCAACATTTGTTGTTTCCAGATTTTGTGATGATGGCCATTCTGATTGGTGCATTTTCAAAACATTTTGCATTCCTTTGACTGCTAGATCTAACCCTTCACAGATGACAAAACAGAATAGGGGTGGGAGTTAAGTGACTTGCTCAAGGCAATGTGCTACCAACATCAAGATTAACATCAACAACAAATCCAAAAGGTAAAAAACAACAACAAAAAAATCCGTACAAAAATGGTACTATTATCCTTCTTTTGTAATAGGTTGGGGGAAAAACATCAGCTTTCCCCTTTATTTTCAAGGGGTTAGTTTATAGAACAGTCTACTATTGCACTAAATAAAGCTTTCTGAACTTACAATACCAGATGTGCATGGTGAGCTCTGGGGATGGAAAAGAACTCTCAATTCCAAAATTCAGATTGGTTTTGGGAGAAGTGAAATGATGCAAAGAAAAGTAATGTTTTAGAGTTGCTAATGAATTGCCATTGAGAGATACTGCTCCTTAGACCTGGAAAGGGTGAAGAGAGAATAGTAGCGCCCAAACATTGTGGAAGCAAAAAGCTCTACGCTGGCATACACTTCCAACTGTCTTTTGGGGATGGAGTGGGGAGGAGGAGAATGTACAAGCAATCTAATCCTGACACTTTACTAGGATGAAAGAAATGGCCCCAGAGCTTCCCATTGGAATCAAAAGCAATTTAAAAACTCCACCTGGTATGCAGACAACCAGTTCAAATGACTGTGCTAACTTATTTCCTCTAGTTGAACTACCTATAAAGTAGAATTATATATTTTAACTATATAAGCCTAAAAATTTAGACATTTTTATTTTTTTTAGCTGTCAAAACAAGAAAGTATCTTACCACATGTAGATTTCTCCCAACAGTGAATATTTACTTCATTTTAGAAAAATGCCCCTTCTGTTGGTATTTTATATTTGGGTTTTAACATAATTTGGATTGGATATAGAGTTCATCCTTTACCCCTCTACCCCTCCTTTATTTTTGGCCGCACCTTGTGGCACATGTGGGATCTTAGTTCCCCAAACAGTGATCGAACCTGCACCCCCCGGCAGCAAAAGAGCGGAACCTTAACTGCTGGACCACCAGGGAAATCCCTACTGATCATATTTTAAATAATTTCTGCTTTCTCTTAAATGTGAAGTGTCTGATCTTTTAAAAAATATGTAAGTAGGACATTTAAATGTAACTTATTTAGTACCTTTCACGTAAGGAGGAAAAGTTTGCGTGAAAGATTTAATATTTAAATTTTAGATACTCTTAAACCTTCCAATCCTTAGTTTCTCTAGTCTTTCAGAGCCTCTTAAAATATAGTAAGTTCCCTACATATGAACATTCAAGTTGCCAACTTTCAAAGATGCGAACATGTGTTCACATGTCCAATCACGCAAGTTAGTTCACGGGTCTGGTGTACATTATGCATCCTCTGTAAGTGGCTGTGCTTTTGTGTACTTTACTGTATAGAGTACAGTAGTACAGTATCTTTATTTCAAGCCCAGGATGTCCAGAAGCAAGTGTAAAAGCAGCAGTGATATAACTGGTAGCTCTAAGAAGCACCAAGCAATAATGATTGAAATGAAAGTGAAAATAATTGAGAGAGTGGAGCAACAAGAGGAAGAAGTAACTGAAGAATCAAAGATTCACAATGCAGGAAATGGCAAGGGGATTTTCTTTATTAGAGGAGGCACTGTTATTTTTTGAGGCAGAGGACCCCAACATAGAATGGTAAACGAAGGTTGCAGCAGCCTTCAGAAAGTTCAGAATGCAATCCAGTCCTACTGATTCATCTATGATGAGAAAAAGAGCTACTACCCAGACATCAATGGATTGTTTTTTTTCAAGAAGGTAAACAGAATTGAATCCAGCAAGGGACCAGAAACTGTACCATCAATGTCAGGCGTGAGTGAAACTGCAGCCTGCCCTCCGCCTCCTGATGCTGATGTTCCTTCACCTCTACCGCCTCCCACCGCCTCTCCCTCCTCCAGTCAGTAACTCTTCTTGCCTGTTCATGCGATGCCAGGCCCTGGATGCCAGCTGTTGTACTGCACTACTGTACTTTTCAAGGTACTATACTGTAAGATTAAAAGTGTTTTCTTTAAAAAAAAAACTCCACCTGTATTTATTTATACAAGGAGGTTTTCAATTTGGTATGGTTAAAACTGACCAATTTTTTTTTCTCTTATCCTGAAAACCTACTGGCTATTTTCATAAGATGATCATGCTTTAAAATATGCAATAGAGAATATATTTTAAATGTGCTTTTTATCAGTGTTTATTTATCCTGTGCAGAATGGTGGTGGGGGAACTTTCACACACTAACACAGTATAATTAGGGAACATGCCCTTAAATTGAGAACATTCTACTAGGTTCCTTTCTCAACTGTGGTGTGCCACTCCAACAATACCCACTTCAAGTCATCTGCACTTTCCAACATGTCTGAAAGATCTAGTGAGGTTGAATTTTTCCAAATTCAAAATGAGCCATAATAAATTTGGGAAACTGCCAGTAAAATTTTTAGATAAAGATACATTTTGTCATTGATACCTTCCCACTTTCTGGTACCACTTCTTTTACTGACTCTACTACAACTAAAAAAATTCTTCCAAGGTTACTAATTTTATTGACCTATTCTGGACTTAAGTGACATAATATGTGATTACTGAATCTTTCATATCCATGGTAGACATTACTTAAAGTACTCATTTAATGAATAAAGAAAAAGATCCTGGCTATATGCTTTTTAAGGATAGAATTTTCCCAGAAACTGAATAGCAGGTTTTAACTATGTAACTTCATAAGCTGAATAGAACCTCAAAATAAATCTAAACAGACCCAGGAAGTGATGTCTGAATTTCCTTTGATCATTTAAAAGGGCTTCTTTAAAAACAGAAAATAAAGATAATTGGTGATATAATTATATTCTACTAGATTAGGTAGCTTTGGCTTTAATGCATCATTGGGCAAAAAAAATGAGACGCCTTTTATATTAAATAGCAGATTGTAAGGTTTCGTAGCAGAACAGTTTTTCCATATGCTGGAGAGCAGTTACAACTGGAACCATCTAGAGCTTCCTGGCTCCACTGGGGAGGACTGTGAGCTCTGTTCTCTAACGGGCTCTGAATTTATAGAAGTTTGGCCTGAAGACTTTGAATACGGCACTTATTCAGCAATCCCTCAATGTAGGTCTGAAAAGTTCCCCTTAGACCTTAGGCCGAGAAACAAGAATATCCCTGTAAAGACCACCTTAAGAGGTCTCGGGCTGTGGTTATACTAAAAGTCAGATTTCAGGGAGCTAAGGGCAGAGCTGGCACAGGACTCTGCATGCTCACTGTGCTCCAGTCTCTAAACCTGGCTGTGTCTTTTCTACATAATTCTTTCTCCCACTGCCCCAAATGAAATTTCATTCATATTTCTGTAGTACATGTTACACACTGTATTAACTCTGAGGAATGGTTTGGCCATTCATTCAAGTCAAACACCAACTTTCTAGGGATAGAGACATACTAATATTGGTATAAATAAAGTCCTATCTGCCCTCCCCTTTTTATCCTGAATTCTATTCGATAATAAAGCGATAGTGACAGATCCCTTTAGGACTAAAAAGGAATCTTTTGTCTGGGTCTCAAATCCATTCACTTTGGCTTAAGGAAGAAGCTGCTCTCCTGGCTACCCGGCTTAAGAAATGCTACTGGTTTAGTGGAGGTCTAGCCATTCCTCATACTTTTTCTAGAGACACCCTTCAGTTCTTGGCAAACTGCCTTGGCTATACAGATGAAGAAACCACAACCCAGTCTGGCTAGGAGATAAAATGCCCATACACCCAAACTCATGGGCTTGCTTTATCCCAATCACGACATTCTCAATTATAGGCAAGTTTTCTAGGTTTTTAGCCTGGGGCCCATGGATGGGCTTCAGGCTGCCAACTCCCCCTTATATGCAAATTGTTACATACATGTAATTTTTCTGGAAGATAAGCACAGCTCTGAAAGGGCTCTAAACTCCAAACGGTTGGAACCACTAAACCACTCACCTGACCCAAATAATAACCTCATAAGAATGTAAATGCCACAGGACAGACATGGACCTTTGTCTTGTTTGTTGTATCCTAAGTGGCCAGCAGAGGTCTGGGGACACAATAGGTACTCAGCCTTGAGCTGATAGGGCTGCATGACTTCTGGTTATGGCCTACTCTGTATACTTTGGAAAAGAAGAGTAAGTAAAGGCTATTTTCAGGACCTCTTTCATGGGGCACAAGATTTCCCTCACGGCCAAAAGTCATCCAAGGTAGGTGGTAGCTGCATTTCCATCCAAATATCAGATTTCACAACAATTTTGGCTAGCCTTGCTAGATAATCTAAAAGAGTGGTTCTAAATCTGGGATCTCTCAAGTTTGGCTGAGGAAGCTGTTCCAAAATGCATATACCATCCCAGTCTCTACCTGCCCCTTACTCTCAACCCCTCCCCATTCTGATTAAGTAGGTCCAGGTTAGGGCCTCAGTAACAAATATTTTGAAAACACTCCCCAGGTGCCTGATACCTTTTATTACTTCCCCCTCCATGAGAAGGACTGATCTGAGACAATTTAAGCAGGATCTGAAAAAGCAAACACAGGCACATGGAGTTTACCAGGCTCTGGATAAAGTGACTCAAGGAACACACACAACAAATGAGTTAGATAGATAGTATTGTTCAGAAATAAAACAAATAAAGCCAAAGAGGTAGAAAATCTGCTTTTAATACCAACTCGATCTGTCAGCTACAGACAACCCATCAGACGGATCCACAAGGGTTTAGGAGAACGTGACAAAGAGCCTATCTGAGGAAGACAGACTGTATTTTTACAATGGGTTGGTCCAAATTCAGTAAATATTGGCAAGGTGCTCTCATTCCAACGATGCCCAGCGCTCAGCTAATCCCCTCCCTGTGGAGTCAGAAAAGAATGTGCAGAATTCTGAACCCTCTACTCTCCAGAGAGGAGGGGCTCCTCCTGAATGCAAGGGTTGAAACTAATCCCATCAACTCTCTACTCCTAATTACAAACTAGGTAGAGAAATAAGGTGCCTCTCAACATGGGTGCTCTCCTTCTTAACCTTTATGATTTGTAAGCATTCTTTACCCCACCATACTAAAAACCAAGCCTTTGCCAACCTCAATTAATTCTCAACTGGCAAGTAACAACAGAAACCACCACCAGAGTAATGTTTCCCTCTGGGAAATCCTGGGGAAGAGGTGCCATAGGGTCAGTCTGACCAGTATGCGTTTTCCTTGGACTTACACTTAGAACACCATGTTCCCAACCAGCTTGGTCTCTTTTCTTTTACAAACCTGAAGTAAACAGATTCTACAGCAGCTACAAGCCTGTTACCAAGGCCACTGTATTGATCAGTATAATTAACATTCACAATTCATCTAGTCCAGCATGACAAGCCAGCTGGGCTATTCTCCACAAGAGCTGAACTTTGGGAATCTTCATGTCTTGCTTGCAAAGAAGTCTGGTGCTCTGGACACTAAAAACTCAAGTACTGAATTAGAGGCTGGATGCCACCTGGCCACCCACAGGAAACTGAATTAGTTACTGGAACAACTGAATTGCCATTCCTACAAAGCACAGATTTCTACCCAAAGCTGCAAAATTCTGGAGGTCTCCCACTCCCTGAATCCTGCCTAGGTTACATACTTTAGGGAAACAACCTACACAGAATTGTCAGTGCCAACTAGAGCCCAAGTACCTGATTATGGCAAACACTGGCCCAGTTTCCTGAAGACTGTGACTCTGAAGAAGGTGTGTTTCAAAGAAGGGCACATATAGCTTTTGAGCACTGAACTCAGCCTTTGGTGCAGAAGAGGCAGCCAGGGTTGCAGAATGAGAAGAATCAGAAGTTTGCTCAGCACTGCCAGGCAGACCTGTTGTTTATTACTTTTAGGATTCCAACACAGATTCCAAAACAAAACTGTTCAACTCATCACTGGCCCCCAATCTCAAACACCCTGAGAGTAAGCTTAAATCAAGAGTAAACAAGAATACCAGTTTCAACTGTGGGGAGTGCCCCTAATGCTAAGGTTTAAAACTTAGTGGTAAATTCAAATTACCTTCCCCATTATGTCTAAGGACACCTCGAAACTTTTAGCCTACTGCCTTGTGGTTCCCATGCTACTGGGCTAAGATTCTCAAGTCTTAGCCCAAAGATTCTCTTACCTATTTCTGCCATTATAAAGGGATCTACTAAGCTGCTGGAAATTCTCATCAACTTCTCACCTGCAGTTCTTGGTACTCCATTATCATTTACATGGGAGGGGTCTAAGTTAGAAAAACAATGTGGCCAGCTGAAGGGGAAAATGAGCCAAAGCCACCATGGGAGTCCAACTCACTTTCTCCTAGGGACAATCATCCCACAGTATTTTACTCAATAAATAATTATGGACAGTATTATGTGCCAGGCCCTACATACTATACATATGTATGGGATATGGTCCTTGTCCTTAACACAGTTGGTCTAGAGAAATCAGATGGAAAGTAAGATTCAAATATCATCAAGTCAGTCCTGAAAACAGTCTGAGAAGTACTACACTGAAATCAAACCTATTTTTGAGAGACACAAAGGAGCAAATTATTTTGTTTAGTTTTGATACTCAGTCTAGTATGTGAGTCCCCTATTCTAAACACTCCTATGGAATCAACTCTAGAAATTTAGGGGTACCACCAGTTCATATGAGGGCAATGGGGCTGAGATAGTACAAAAACCCCCCAAAGCTGCTGAAAAGCTGGTTTCAGTGTGCATAAGTTCCTGAGTTGCATCCTCAAGGTAATGATAATGAGTCTCTTGGGAAGCTGAGGAGCATCCCAAAGAGGGGGGTGAAAGGAACACCAACAACCTCAGCTTTGTTCCAAGGACAAACTGCAAGCTGGAAACTTATTCTCAGCTGTTTCTAGATGGTAAGGGTGAAAGATACTATGGCTTATAGGCCTATCCTTCTAAATCAGGGCTTTTAAAGCCAGGATCCAGAGATGAGTTTCAGGGAGTCCCATAAATCCTCTGAAAGTATAAGTAAGTTTTTGTGCTCCAGAATTCTGTCGAGGAAAGAAGTGATTTTTACAAGATTTTTTTAAAGGGATCTGTGATTAGGAACAAAAGATTAGGAACCATTGTTCTAGAGTCTCTAATCCACTATCTCAGAAGCATTCCCTCAAACTGGCAAAAGAGAAACCTATTTATCTACCTTTCACACAGATTTGTCTGCTTATTGACCTCTCTTCTGAATTTAGAAATGGGGGGGGGGGGTGAATTTTGAGAATTCAAAGCGAATAGCTCTTTTCTACATCTCCAAAATAAAGCTAAAATAAAGCATCATTAGAGCCCAAAAAGGTTTTCCTTAAAGCTTTTGAGTAAGGAAACAAGGGGATGGTTAAAGAGCAGAGTAGAGCAGAATCTGTCCTATTAACTTTCCTGATAGGTCTCTTTTTTGATTTCAGGATCCTAAAACCATAATAGGAATAGGTCATAGCCCCAAAACTTTGACTTGCAGTTAAGCCAGTTCTGGAGTAATGGGATAAAGTAATTCCCATTATGCCCACAGAAACCTGCGCTCCAAAGGTTCACCTTAATACAATTAAGTACTAGAAGAGTAGGAGCCATTTATTAAAAACAGAACTTTCAAAATCCCAACATTGCTCAAAACACAGTGATATGAATAGCTTCATTCAGGAGGCCAAAATGAATGAAATGTGGTTACACTCATCTGCTCCAGGTCTTCAGAACCTTCATTCTGCTACTCACCAGTTCACCGTCTAGCTCATAGAGCTGCGCACACTGCAGATTAGCATGTTAGCATTTTCCTTGGCACCTTGAGCACACAGGTGCAATGGGATTCCACTGATGCCATTGTATACACATAGGTTCAGGGAAGTAGAGAAAAATATACAAACAGCAGGGCTTGCTCTAGCTGGGCAGTTCTTCAGATTGTACTGAACTATGCCTGAGGCAGGTCCAAGATGAACACCATGGAACAGTGAGCAGTCCCAAACCCCTCCTGTTTAAGCCTCATTGCTAGCACACAACTAAGTACACGGTGTCCATTTTAAAAAAACTGAACTGGTTTGGGCTGGTAAAGGAGAATGCTTTAAGCTCATTAAGCCGCAGAAGTTAAACACAGAGGCACATTAGCTGAGACATTGGGGCTTTCAAGACAAGAAAGCAGGAACATGCTTTGCAGTCCTAGATTTGAGGTTCTGTCAAAGTCCTTTCCCAATCTCTACCCAGCATTCCAAATACTACCTTTCATCAGTAGTTCATTATACTTTTTTACTTTGTGTGCTGTTTGGGTAGTAAATGATTAAGCCCCACTGTATATTGCTAAGCAGTACCAATCATTACATACATTCTGAGATTAAGGCACCTGAATGAATCCTTTAGAAAAACTGAACAGAGATAGGGGAAAATAATGAAACCAGTATGAGTGTCAACAAAGGCAAAGGGTGCTCCACCCTAGATCTGTAATTGCAGTGGAGCAAAGGCCACACATTTCTGCAGGAGAAAATCAGTTATACATAATTAAGAGCAGGCTGTTTAGAGCAGAGAGAAACAATACCTGAGTGGGCATGGGGGAGCTGGAGTACATAGGGATGGGATCTGAAGGTGACTATATACAAAGATAAGGTCACAGTTCAGAAGAGCCTTTGGAATTGCTTCATGTGATTCAAGGATTCTAGTTTGGGAAGACTCCCAAGCTACTGCAGGTTGAGGAAATAAACTCGTGGACTCAGCTAGGCCAATGTCTGACAAACAGCTACATTCTATGGGTACATTATGTATTATGGGGAATGAGGTGAGGGAATGGTCAGGTAGAACATATCTCATTTCCATCACAAGCTCTCCCACTGTCTATGTACTTCCTAGAAATCAACAAATAGCCTAGTGTTCAATAGGAGTAAGCTCTATATATAGTAACATTTTCCTATTGAAAAGATATTCCAACAGAAACATCTTTGTTTTGGCTCTTTGAGAATATTTTGAAATTCCATATAAAGCAGGACACATTTCAGAGTGTAAGAAGGCACTCACTGAATAGCATGCTGGGATAACAGGCATAAACCTGAATTGTACTAGGCAAACTAGGTCACTCTAGTTATAAAGGAATAAATACACTAATTAATATTTTAAATGCTAATCTCTTCAACAATCTTGTAGTACTATCATTATTCCTCATTTCACAGATAAAAAAATGAAGGCTCAAATAGGTTAAGTCACACAAGTTATCTAAAGGTCACACAACTTTGAGATGGTAGAGGCTGAAGGTAAACCTCACTCCCAAAATTCAGTGCTTAACTTACATCATACTACTACTACTCTTCACAGTTTTAAGAATAAAAGGGGGGAAGTTGAAGAGGTCTTATGTAACAGCCAAGTAACAGTGGGATAGCAAGAGAACTACCTGAGTCAAAGGGAAATATGGAATCAGAACAGAATTCACAATTCAATGTGAATTTTTAACTACTTACCATATGCAAGGCACTGACAGTGCTGACAAGAGCTGAAAGGAAAATGTGTGGTAAGAATCTGTCTTTAACTTTAGATTCCTGGATTTCAGGAAAAAATTCGGGTCTATGTACTGTTCTTCATACATGAGGGGGATGCTTCTGACCCACCTCACTGTGATGTATTCTGAATTATTACACCCCGTACAAGGGTGGCCCTTCTTTATAAAACTTTAATATTCAAATTTCCAAACCTGAGAAACAGATAGGTATAAATGATTTTCCTTTACTGGCCAGTTTCTTTAAGTAACAGCCCCAAGAGAGCATTCAAGCGCTTATTTACAGATTATAACTACTTGAAGTGGCAGAGTAAGTAAACTTTTAGTTAGGAATCACAGGCAACTAAAGATCTATATGATTCTATGTATCAAAATGTCCTTTATAAACAACTTTACAAGAATATTATATTGGGTAACACACTGCATCCAAATGATACCCTCCTGATGAAACAAAAAGTACACATTTATAATCTTGCCAGCAAGTATCTAGGCAATGAACAGATTTCTATTACAAGCTATAAAACTCTAAAGGAACTTACAACAAAGTAATATGGAAACTGTGCCTAACAAACTAAACAAAATCAAATAAGAAAAAGTGAGGTAATCAATATCTGGGGAGAAATCTAAGAGATAGGATCTTCTTACACTTCTGACTCCTGTTCAAATACTGGCACTAAAACAGTAGTCATTCTAAAGAGAAGTAAGAGATACTAATGATGTGGAGAAGATAGGAAATGTCAACCTATCAAATCACTTCTCAGTGAATCTAAGAAGTACTGGTGTAAATTCTATAAAACTGCACCAAGAATTAGCCACAACATAACCCTGATAGAAATAGGATCATCCTGGATTCAGCCCAACAGGTTAAACATCTAAGCATTACCACTAGGTCTCTACTTGGTATGCTTCCTAAGTCTCAGCTGACCCTTCTGGTGAATTAGTGCTATATATGCCTTACTCAAATATATCCTACAAAGAATATCCTACAAGCAAAGGTAGTTCTGTTGTGTTCTTTTTCTCCTTTCCCCTATTGTGCTGGTGGTAAAGGTCTGACTGTATAGATCCTAGGTCAAATGCCTAATGTATCACTCTAGAGAGTCACCCCAAATGTTCAAAAGTACAGATGCTCTGATGGGCCTTCCAGAGAAAACATGTCTACCTTAGGAGGTTTCATCAACACGCCTGGGTTTACTCTATGAAAAAAAAACAAAAACAAGAAAACAAGTTGACACAATGTTAATTTCCAAAGGCCCAAGGACAAATATCACCTCTGCAACACAAAGTAGCAGAAAAAGAGGGATAAATACCCAGTGATGATGGGGGAACTAGCTGACTAGTTTGGTTTGACTGATAACTGCCAACATTAAACAAGAATCCTCTTCAGTTGTGGTACAACGTACACTGCCCTTACAACTCAAGGACTCCTCTTCTCTCCCAAATTTTCCTGGCAATCCCATGTGAAATCACCAGTGACAGTTGTGAACAAGCCTTAACATGTGAATCATACTATAGCTATTAATACTATCTCATGAAAATTTCGCTTAGAACTTAGTGTCAGCACAAGTTGTCTCCCTGAGGAATTGGTATGTATTACTTTCCTAGTCTGCTAATGAGACTATAATTCTGATTCCTTTTATCCTCTGGCTCCCAGGAAGCTTAGAGCTGCATGTAATGATCAGCCTCATCAACTGTCTTAGCCCTCAGGGTTAACAATATTTTTTTCCTTTTTTCTATAGTTTGGACTTCCCATCTATATTGTATGTGTCCTGTGTTATAAGCCATCTCAAATGCTCATTAAAGACACGGAGTTTAAGTATATTAATGGACTTCTTTTTAAAAACCGCTTTTGCTATCTTAGCTCCCAACACACACCTATCTGCACCTGTTCCAAACAAAAAGCACTTATTTGGCAGATGAGGAAACCGAGGCACAGAAGCTCATTTGCTCAAGGTGGTACCCATTTAGTTGGCTTTCTGACACCCAGATCAAGCTTTGAATCAAACCAAAACAAGTCCTATTATCTACATAGTACTGTAGCAGGTAGATCCCGGGGCATACAAAAATGAATAAGCTGTGATTATAGTTGAAGAATCTTGTTATCTGTGCTCTTAATTGAAGGATATCCAATTTTCCCTAAAGTGAATAAACTCCACAAGTTACACTGGAATTTGATCTGACTGAAGACCATCAAGGTCACCCTGAAGTAACCTATGGCCTCTGACTGGCACCAGAAATGTCCTCATTTCCTGAGGGGCCTCAGGGCTTGGAATGATTCAAGGATTACTTGGTCTAAAGCCATGCTGGAATCCTCACAGGCAAAGGACAGCACTATTTGCAGAGGCCTTTTCTTACACCATTCAATACAGGCCAAGATAAAATTTTTTCCTCTTAATTTGCTCATGCTTTCTCACATTATCAACACATGGCAGAGGTACAAAAGTGACTGAAGTCATACTGCCCAATTCAGCTGAAGTTATGAAAAAACAGATTACTTAGGACTTGCAATGTGACCTTGACTAGTCCTCAACCAACTCATTAACTAAATAAATGCCTTTTATCATCACTAGGGTAAGGGTAATTAGTCATCATAAAGCACTTTAATACAAAGTGCTGTGTAAATACTAAACAACAAAGCTCAGAAAGAGCGAGATTAATAAGAAACACAGGAGTACATTTACCAGCAAATGGAAACTTACAAAAGGGTCTTCCCACATTCCTAGCAGAGACCACTCCTTTCAGCTAATGGAATATGAGTCTCTAAAATCATTAGCACTTGGCCTGAAGATAATACACATTAGTAACATTCCTCTTTGGAAGAAAAGAGGAAAAAAGAGTATTTATTCCTGGTAGGCACCCATATAAACATTGCTAGTTAGCCAGATGGGCAATTATTGAGTACCTACAACATGCTAACCACAGAACTAGGCACGATGGACACACTGGTGAACACAAGTCTCTGCCTTTATGGAGTTTACAATCTACAATATAAACTCTGTCTTAATAGTAGCACCTGCAGGAACAAAGCCTTCCTAAAATAAAAGCAAGAAAGAATAAAGACGCCTAATTCCTGAAGCAACTAGACAGACACTAGGCTAATGGGGAGAGGAAGAGTTCAGGAAATTAGGGTACCAGGGCCTTCCCATTCTTTCCCCTAACTCATCACAGGTACGATCCTTAAGCATTCTGCTTATAAAGACTGTGACTTTGTCTCCAAACAGTGCAGATTACAAAGGGTTACTGCTTCAACAAAGCAGTACCAAAAATAAGGTTAATCAGACTTCTGAGAATCAAGGGATCTTCTACAACATTTTTTAAGGCATTCTATTGGTAAGATCTAAATTCTGTGGGAAGACAGAGCTAAAACACACAATGGTGACCCATCTTTTCAACCCTGCATTTGATTTCTGGAGTGGTAGGTTAATTCCCTTAAAAGAAAAAAAAATCATCTCTCCCATTTATGACAGCTTACCTAGTTCAGCCTGAAGGACTGTAACTATTCCTGCAACCCTTGCTTTGTGCAGCTTATACAAGCACTGCATCCCATCAAACACCACAGGAAGAGACAACCTTGAAACTGTCTTTATATAAGAGAGAAATATTTGTCCAGGTTCTTACTAGTTTCAGAAAGGTCACCTCTCTGCAAAGGTTCTCTGGTCTACGTCAACTGGGTGCCAGTTATGTATTAAATCAAGATGTATTTGGCAGCAACTACTCAAAAAACACGAGGGATCCCAATTACACCACTCAGAGAGCTAGTCAGATGAAAACCTCCAAAGGTTGCCATTTAATCTTCCACGATAAGAGAATCAGAAGGATGTCCTTTGAGTTCAACCCACAGCACAATAGACTAAACTCGTTCTGCCTCAATAAGTGCAGTAAAGAATGAGCAATCGTTCCTTACCACCCACCCCTCCAACCCACCCAAGCTCCTTTCTCAAGGGATGCCTAAGTGATCTATTCACATGACTCTACAATCAACCTGTAACCATGACAGTGTCTGCTGTCACCAACCTCCAAATGTTAATTTCTTACATATGTCGAAGCAACTAGACGACCACAGAAGACGAAAATCACAGTTTTCAATTTCATGCTGCCCTCATGGTATTCGCTTGCATAAAAGAAATAATTCCACGCATTTTTTTCATCTTGCCTCCAAGATCACGCAGTTGTTGGATAAGCTGGCCACTACTCCCAAAGAAGCACTATCAGATTTCCCCGCTCACCTGAAGGGAGATTTCCCGTACACCCTCATCCCGTGGCTGGTCACTGGGGTCATCTGACTTTGTTCACCCCCTCCCACTCCCGTCTTCGAGGCCTTTCATCCAGGAAAAGTCTGCCACAAATTTAAAGCTCGGCCCTGTCGGGTTTCGAAAAGATCCCGGAGGACTTGAGCCAAGGGACAAAGGAAAGTGAGGTCAGGGTCGGCCTTTCCAGCTCGGGATAGGCCTGGGGCCGCTCACCCTCCACCCCTCACACCACCTCCGTCGTCCCGGGCCCCCCAAACCTCGCCCCTGAAGTCCCTAACTAGCTGGACCCGGGGCTCGCTCGCGCCCCTTCCGCGAGGGCCCAGCCCGGACCCCCGCCGCCACCCAGAGCCCCCCGCACCTTCTTGGGCGCCTTGGTGACGGTGGCCATGAAGGAGTACTTCTCGGCGTCCTCAATCTCCTTGGCCTGCTTCAGCTCCTCCCCGACACCGGGCAGCGGCATCGCGTCAGGCATCGACATCCCCCGGCCGGCCCGGCCCGCGGCTGACCCGCCGCCCCCGCCTCTTTCCCTCACGGGCGCCCGCCCGCCTGCCCGCGCGGCGCCCTCCGACACGCGCTCGCCCACCCTCCCGCCGGGCCCCGCGCCGAGCCGCGTCCGGTGCTGATGTCCCTGCGTCCGGCGCTCGTCCGCTCGGCGGTCCAAGACAGTCGGACAGCGACGGCGGCGATAAGAGCACCAGAAGCAGCAACGCGGAGCTCCGACCGGCCCGCGCCGCCACCTCCGCCGCACGCAAACACGCACGCAAAGTAAGGGTAGAGGGCGGTGACGCCACGTCGAGTACTGGCAGCTCCCGGAGGGCGGGGGAGAGGCGGGAAGAAACGGCGCGCTGTCATGACGTCACCACGCTGGACCGGGCCGCCGAAGCCACCCCTTCTTCCTAGCTCGCTGGTGAGGAAGCTCCAGGCGTGAGCCGGGCCTTTTGTACCGCCAGGTGGCGCCATTAGCCTTATGAGCGGCGCGTGGTTCGTGCGAGGCTGCTGCGAAACTGGAGGGCCTTTGGACTGCGGGGTTCCAGGCCGGGCCTCAGAAGGGCGTAGGGATGCTTGTGAGCAAAGACCAGAGCCCAACACGACACAGCCTAGGGCCAGTCCTAGGAAGATCCCGGGGCCCAAGGTAGCCCACTCACTGCCCCCTCCCCAGACCCTTTGAACCAGAAGCCCCTTCCCAAGAGGCAGCGGTTGCCTCTTTGACAGCGCAAGGGTGGGTGGAACAGACGCAGAGCAGTGCGGTTTCTGCACAACACTTTGTGACCTCCTCCACCACCGTCTCTGCTGGGCCTTGCTTGTTTACAAGACCATCATGCCGCAGAGCTGAGAGGATAGGACTCATGACAGGTCAGAGGGTGAAGAGCAGGAGGGGTGGGGGAGGGGAAGAGAAGTCATGGAGTCCCCCCTTCCAGCGCCCGGCCGAGCATTGTACTCTGCCGGCTTGCAGGGCAGCACCAGGGCATTCATGGGCCCAACGACCCCTGTGCTGAGACCCTGGATAGTACAGATGTGTGTAATACATTTTGTTTTGTAAGGCTTAATCCAGCTGGCGAGGCTAGGTTAGCTGAGGTTGCTTGTCCTTTGACATTCAAGTGACATTGGCTCAAACACCCACGTCCTGTGGAAAGTCCAATGCCCCCCCACTCCCCGATTTCTGTGAATTACTGGGGGGGACTTAGATTTTCAAGGTTACCTCTGGCTCTAGTTTTCTGACTCATCTGAAGTTTTAGTCACTATTCTGGTCTTGTGGCTGTTTCTTTAGTTCCTGCTGTCAATTCAGATATGGAAAACAGTCCCTTCTCCTTCCCACCCCCACCCCTATTCCAAAACAACCACAAAAATAATGCTGTAACTTGTAGCAGAACTTTTAATGAAGGTTTGTGGGCCACAAGGGAGAGGTTACATCACACCACAAACAATTTGAAGTCACATTTCTGAAATGTTCTGAAAAGTTATTTTGGCTATCTTGTCACCTGGGACTTCTCATTAGCCACACCGCCCCACAAGGCTTCCTAGCCCATTGCCGTCTCATCTCCCTTCCTCCTGTTCCTCCCTTCCCCCTGTTCCTCCCTTCCCATCCCTCCACCTCACCCTCCCCTCCTTGACTGACTCTGGGAAGCCAGATTCCTCTCTACTCTGCCGAGTGTTGAAGTCTTCCCAGGCCCCTTTTCTTAAATTCCTCCCATCCCACCTTCTTGTATCCAGAAACCCAGCAGGTCTCGGGCAGCGGTCAACTCTTTCAAGAAAGAAGTTGTGATTTGAAGTAACGTTTTCTGGTTTATATTCAAGTTTAGGAAGAGTGTGAAATACTTGCTTCTGGGGCCCCAGCAGTCTTAGAGAATCCCATGTTCCAACCACCCAGCCCCTTGAGGCCGTCTGTTTGAAGTAGGCTGTAGGAGTGGCCTGGAAGGATGCACTTCTGCTGAGCTTCAACTGTTAGAATTCTCTCTTCTGCCCATTCCTTCAGGCCCCTCGACTTCCCTCTCAGAAGTATTGCTGCAGCAGAAGGGACAGAGATGAGGGAGCAGAACACTGTATTGCTCTATAAGGCTGCCAGACTGGCACTTTCCTTCTTATTTCCCAGCTGGGGCCAGGAGCTACACCTGCCCGCCCAGGACTCTTTGGACTTACGGCCTGAAGTAGCTTTCATCCTGTGGGTTTGTCCAAACTGTTGTCAGAGTCCCGGGATCAGAGCTGCCTGCTTTGAGAACAAAGGCAGAGCCAGCTGGAACAGAGGTGAGAACTCCACATCCCTTGAATAGGAAAACATGTGACTTAGGTTAGCTTATTGGAAAAATAAATAAAAAATAGGTGTTTCTGTGTTTTGGATTTGATATCTAAAACTTCGGTTGTCTGAGAGCTTTGCGTGTCGGCCCCCCAGCGGTGCCGTGAATGTTAGCATTCAGACTGCAAGAAGGCTGGGAACTGGAGTTCAGCCTCTCTTTGATTCCACTTGAACCAAAGTAACAGGTTTTCCCTCACACTAGGCTCACAGAAGTGCCTGCTGCGGCTGCTGACAATGGCAACAACAGGGCCAGGCCTAGAGGAAGCGGCACCTTTGCAGTCCGAGCCAAAAGGAGATCAGCAGGTATGACTCCACTTACCTGAGTGCCTGGCCCACGTGGAGGCCGGGGAGCCTCACCTGAGGGGAGTCAGGGTGCTTACACTGAAAGCAGGAGGCCCAGCACTCCCTGTCCTGGTGGAAAGGCAGCAGGCCTAGGTGGTTCATGTCAGGCTAGAGCCAAGGACATTCCTGGAAACCAGCCTGCTGCAGAGGACTTGGATGGTTGCCATCCCACCTGCCATGTGTGGGCTGGAGATCAAAGAGCTCACCCAGTCAGAGTGTGATGACATGACATCGGTGAGAACCACTGCATGTCTTCCCACCCCCCAGATGGCCCCACTCAGCCCAGCTACGGGCCTGACTGCTCATGGATAAAAGAAATGACCTTCCCAGCCAACCTGGCCCCGGGTCTGGCTACCAGCCCACGCACCCACCTATCTGAGCTGAGCCTCTGCGCTCAGTCAGGTGGGTGAGTCAGGGCTCACTCCCCCGAATGGCACCATCCATACACGGATGACAGATGCGGCAACCAGGAGCCAAGGTTTGAGATGAGCAGGGACCCAAGGACCTGCTGTGTGTGGTGGGGGAAAGTCACCAAAGGGTCTAGAGACCAGAGGGGATCCTGCTCTAGAAAGGAGTAGCCTGAGGAGGGAGGTGAACTGGGAGTTGCTGTCACCAGAAATATGGTAGCAGGAGGTATCATGTGTGGGCTGCGGCTGGTTAATCAAATTCACTTTTCTGTCTACCCCCTAAATTACTCTCCACATGCATTCACTTGTATTTAATTCATAAGATATACAGTGAGTGGTGAAGATGTGCTCCAAGCAGCATTAGATGTTGGGACTATCAGAGACAAGTGAAGTGCCAATCCCTACCTGGGAGTGATGTTGGGGTGATGGATGGGAGGCTGAGCAGGAAAGGCTTTGCAGAGAAGATGCTGCTCCAGCTGATTCTTGACAGATAAGCAGCTGGACAAGGCAGGGAAGGGATTCCAGGCTAAAGGAATAGCCTGAGAAAAGGTAGGGCAGTGAAACAGCCTGGCATATCACGGGAACTATAAAGATTTCATTGTGGGTGGGGCACAGGGTGGCAGGCAGGCTGGAGTGAGAGCTGCAGCCAGAGCCTGGTGAGCTGTGGATGGCTGGTGGTGACGTCCCCCAGGATGGTGCATGTGAGAAGAAGCAGAAGCAGGTCAGGTGGAGGGGCTGCCGAGATCAGGAGCGAGCTAGAGACATGCTGAGTTTGATATGCGTGTGGAGTGCAGCATCCCAGAGGCCCAGGGGAGCCTAGGGTGGCTGCTCCCTGCCGGCCTGGCACCCTTCCAGAGTGAGGCTGTGCTTTCCCTGGAGACCCTTTACCTCCTGTGGTCCGGGCCTCACTTTAGCCATCTTCTTTCCGTCCCAGAGCTGCCTTGTTGCACAACCCTGGGAGGCACTGTAGACACAGTAATTGATGTGAAGGGTGCCCCAGGGACATGACTCCAGATTGCTGATCTGCCCTGCTGGCCCTGAAGGGATGCCCAGGGCCAAGGCTCCCAGCTGCACCTCTGCAGCTCTGGGCGCTGGCTCTCCAGGCGTGCCAGGCTCCTACTTCCCACAGCTCCCGGTTCCCTGCTTCCAGCCTCCTTCCCTCCCCTCTGTGCAATCCCAGCCCTGTCGGGAAGAGTCTCCCGAGGGCCACGGGCTGAGAAAGGCTCCTCCTTCTCTGTGTCCTCCTCTGCTTATTATGATCATATCTATGATTCATTTTACTATTTATTATTACTTTGAACATAACGTTTACAGGAAAGAAAAATGTGTGAAGATAAAAATCTCTTTAGATCTCCTTAAGTTCACTTCTGGTTCTTCTCAGTTTACAGAATCTCAGCTTCACATACCTGTGATCGGTATGTACGTGTCACTTTTGCATTCTGCTTTGGTCAGATTACAGTATTTTGAAAACATGTTACCACATACAGAGATCGTTTACATACTTGTCATTGTCAGTGCTTCCCAAGGGTGCCATCATATTGCCATAGAGGTTGCTTAACTGTGCTTCTATTGTTGTTTGAGTTGTTTCCAACTCAGTGCAATATAAACAGAGTGTATGTCCAGGTAGGAGTCAGAGTGGGAATGGCTTTCAAGCAAAACGGACAAGCTAGGGTTGCAGCACCAGGTCCTGCCAGAGAGAAGGAGCAAAAATGTTCAGCAGTGGGGTGAATTGTCCTGGCTGTAAACAGGGCCTGAGGGAAGGCACATTTGGGCCGCAAGGGCATGTGAGGTCCAGTGCCTGGAACTCACGCTGGCTGAGTCATGGGGAGGCTGCATGGTGTGGAGGGAAGCTGGGCATCTGGGCAGATGGAGGTGTGGCCTCAAGCCTTGACTCTACTACCAACTTGGCCGCTGGAATCCTGAGTTTTTCTGGGCCTCTGTTTCCTCATGCAAAACAGGGTGATAGCTCTCCATCTGGGGTTTGTGATGATCCAGTCCAACAAAATAATAAATATAAAAGAGCTTTGAACAAGTTGCAAGTATTGTGCAAATGTAAGTTTTTAACATGTGGATCCAGGCTAAAAATCTGGAGAGGAAAGGAGTTATTGTCAAGAATTTGGAACCCTCCCTGTGGTCTGCTTTCCAGAATGACAAGAATAAGCAGAAACCTGCTTGCTGCAGAAAAGGATTGTCATTGTTGGTCCTGAGTACTTGTTTACACTGGTATTGTACTTCCTTGAAAAGGAGGGCTGGACCTGCCCCAGCCATGAGCAGCTGTCACTTCACTGGCCCAACCTGGCCCTGGGTCTGGCTACTGTGTGTCTAGCAGCCCCTTGAAACTTCCTCAGATGCTTTTTTCTGGGTTGGACCAGAGAACCTGATGTATCTTTCTTTAGTTTCCAAAGCTTCAGCCCATAAAAGTTAAGGCCTGAGAAGGCAATCAGTAGTTGTAAACAATGCTTAAGGAATCTGTGTGTGTGTGTCTTTGCGTGTGGGGTGAGGATTTTACCAAAAAAGCAGACTCTAGAAGTTATGAAACTGGCCTTGGCCTTCAGCCTCTGCCCATGTCTTTGCCGATCAGTTATTTATTGAGCACTGGCTCTGGTAGGTGCCAGGGAGCCCAGAGTCAACAAGACAGACACAGTTCCTGTCCGCATGGGGCTTAGAGTCAATAGCAGGGCTTTGTCGCAAAATCTGGGTCCTCCAATACCTTCTCAGAGAGGGGCCCTCCCCCTTACTCTCCTTGTGCCCCACCCGCAGAGGCCTTCCTGGAGGTAAAAGTCATCCTCTCCCTGCCGCTGAGGTGGTGCCAGACCCCAGGGTGAGGAGGAGGACAGCAGTCCATCCCCAGAGTTCAGATTGACTTACCAACCCTCGGAGTGCCCAGAGTCTTTTAGAAGCTTCTGGAATACTGTCTCCCTGGCAGATATCCTTTCCCAAGACAATGGAGAGTGGGCTGGGGAGGTGGAGGTGCCAGTTTGCAGAGATCAGGTGCTGCAGTGCCTATCTGTGCCTCTCACAGGTGCTGCCTCTCCACCCCCTGCCGCCTGCTTCTTGCCAGGCCAGTTAGATACCCTGTTGGGAGCTGGTAGAGGGGTTTGCCTTGATGGGTAAGGCGCTGGGACTGGATGGAGTGGGACAGGCACGTGCTGCAATTTCCCACATCTCAGGTGGCCAGGGTCTTGCCCCTTTCACCCCAAACCCAGCCCTGTGGCTAGTTTGTTGGAGCCGGAGGAGAGAGAGTAGTCAGCTGTTAGTTGTGCGGAGGCTGCTGCTGGGTGGGAACCCGCCTTCCTCACCCTCTCTGGTGTGCAGGGCGGGCCCCATTGCATCACCCTTGGAGCCTCTGCTCCTGGCTTTGCAGCCAGCTGGGCCCCTGGAGGAGGGACTCTCCCTGTTTTTCAACAAACCATTAACCATTTCATCCTCCTAGGCCTCCCTATAGCAGATCTGGATTCCCAAGGCTGCCCCTCATGCCTGTCTGTCCAGACCTTAAAAACCTCCCTTCTGCTTCATGATGCACAGGTGTTCTGCCCAGGCAGCCTTTTGAGGGTTGAAGGTTCTACCTTACCCAGTGCACGCCTAGCCTCTTCCCCAGGAAAAGAGTTAACCTCCCTCATCCCCACCCTCAGCATTTGTCCCATTCTGCAGCAGTGAGGAAAGACTCCTCAGCCTCTATCATGAGCTCATGCCACTTCCACACTCCAAACAGAGTCGGACAAAGGGTCAACACAACGTTTTAGACCAAGAGGAAGAGCAGGGCCCAAGCCAGCATCCAGGAGCTTGGAACTGGCCTCTCTCCAAAGCACCTCTAGCCATTTCCCACAGACCTCCTCGGGCCTTTGCTGTCTTTACAGGGACCAGGGAAGGTGTGGGTGGAACGAGGATACTAAGGGGCCTAAAGGTCTGATGGCGGAGAGTCCCAAGTACACACTGTTTCCCTGTTCCTGTAAGGGCTGGGCAAGGAGGCATGGGGGATGGGGCGGGGGCAGGAGGAATGCAGAGAGGCCCTTCCAGTCAGTAAGGCCCAGGCCACGTTCCTGCTCAGGACTTTCATCTCCCAACCCCAGTGTCCCCCTCACTACCCCACCCATTCCAGGGCCTGAAATAGCCTGAAACTTCATCCAAGCCTAGGCCCAGGTCCCAATTTTAGTTCCACAAACATTTTGCTGTCACCAATAACTTGCAGAGTTCCTTGTTAAGTTCCACCATAACTTGCAGAATCCCGGGCTGGGTCCTGTAGGGGATGTAGAGATGAATGAGGCCCAGCCTCTGCCTTCAGGGAGCTTGTAAAACTGTAGTCAAAGGCGTAGGATGTCTGTGGGAGAAGAGAGAAAGAGGGCTGTCTATGGAAGGAGTGGGAGCAGACTTGTAGAGGAGAGTTGTTTTTGTTGAATCTCAAAGAATGAGTAGGATTTCAAGAGGCAGAAATGAGGGGGCACTGATTCTGCATGGAAGGAACAGCAAGAGCAAACCTATGGAGGTGTGACACTTGGAGTATGTTCTGGAACATGGCCCACAGTCTGGTTTGACTGGAGCACATGGGAGAATATTGAGAGGTTTACAGTTTCCATGCATGTGTCATTTAATTTACCAGTGAGCGTGTCTAGCCTTCCTGCAGGCTGAGGGCTCCCAAGGGGCAAAGACGTTTTGGTTCCTAGAAGTGTGTGGACCAGAAAATGGAGGCACAGAGAGGTGGAAGGAATTTGCTTGGAGCTGCACAGCACATAAGTGATAGAGCGAGGACGAGGACCAGGTTCTACCACCCTTATCTGTCTTGGCCCAGTTCAGGTCCCTTAGGCCAAGGAACTTAATCTGCAAGCTGACTGAGCCAGCAAGCTCGCCACCCCTTAGGGCCTCAAGAAGATGTTTGAAATGAGCAGCCATTGATAAGGGTGAACACACACACATTTAGCCACATGTGTGTTCGTGGTGTTGCCTGTAAGTGCGGAGTGAATCGCCTCACGACACTTGGTGGGAAAGAAAGGCTAATATTCTTCATTTTTCCAAGTTTGTTTAATCTGGTCTGAAGCCGCATAACAGGTGGTGAGAAGTTTAGTATCACTATTAGGGCTTCATCCCTTGGCTCATTGGGTTTTACAAAAAACAAAATTCCCCGGACATGCAAATAAAGAGCCTGATCTCGTAGAGCTGCGGCAGCTGGTCCTTGCTCAGTGTAGATGGCCACAGTGACACTGATCCTTGTGTTGATTGCTGGTCCTTTCTGTCTGTGGGCACTGCTTCTCCAGGCAGACTGCTGAGCTGCCCACTCACAGCGGCCTTGCTCGACAGCTGGCCACGTAGTAGTCTTTCTTCCTGCCTCCTCTTCACGGCCATCTTCATACCGGGTTTCGCCATCCTGAGAGGTGGGGGGCTGTGTATGTTCCAGTTTGATCTCAACTTCTGCCACTTGTGGACACTCGTGATCCCCCACCCTCTGCTCAGGTACTGGAAGTCATTGCCCCACAGATAAGGCCACTCCCATTCCTCAGTTGGAAAACCAGCCCCAATCCTCTGTGACCTCCAGGACTGGAAGCCCCAGCTGCCCTCCTGGGAGGATGTGGGAAAAATACTTCACATTCTTTTCTTAAGAGTCCACAGCCAGGAAAACCAGATATGGCTGATTTCTCAATCAGGTTATGCTGCCACATTAAATGTTCAATTAATCACCCTGTCCCACCACCAATAGCAAAGAAGAGTTCAGCAGTAGGCAACTAAAAATATGGTAAAGGTGATACTGCACAACCTGGGGACCGTTTAATAACATGGAAAGATGTTCCCGATAGAACTGACAGCTGAAAAAAGCGGCTTTTAAAATAGCGTTACAGTTTGAACCAATTTTTGATAAACATAAAATTATGTTTATACAAATAAAGAACTGAAAAGGTAAACACCAAAATGCTTATTTCCTCTGTGTTGTGAGATTACAAGTCATTTTTATTTTCTCATTTTAGCTTGTTTTTGTTTTCTAAAAATTCTACGATGAGTGTGTATTGCTTTTTTGGGGTGAGTAATTTGAAGAAAACTTTAATTTTAAATGATAAAAGTAATTCATACTCGTAAAAAGATCTAAAGAAACAGATGTATGTGCAACACAAGTGCAAGTCCTCTTTCCCTGTTCACTTCCACACTCCAGGCTTAGAGTGAGGAACCTCACCTCCATATGTTAGTTTTTGTATTTTCATATATGCATTAAAAATTACACAAATAGGACTACCCATATTATTCTACAACAGTTTCCTAGTAAAACTGAGGTAACAATGATACCTATCTTACTGGGGGTTTTATCACAGTTAAGTGAGTTACTATATATAAAGTGCTTAGAGCACTACCTGGCATATAAAAAGCACTACATGAATTTTAACAATTTTAGTGTATTTATTATTTAATTTCCCATCCCACTTCATAGACATCCCTTTATATTAGGACTATATCAATTTAATACTTAGGAAAAATTTTAAAAATGTTTTGAAAATTAAAACAAATTAATAGCTATCTTCTCATCTGTTCCTCCTATCACTTGGAGATGGACTGCCTGGTGGAAAGTTCCCACTTTGTCACTTTCACACTGATAACTTGGGCTGGCCTTTACCTGAATGACCCTGGGCCTGAGATGGGCAATCTACTCAGACAAATGCCATGTTTACCTAGAGGCCTGAGCTTATCTGAGCTACTTACACCTTTCCGGAGGAGAAGGAAGCAGAAGGCCCTAAGCTTCCTGGAAACCTGCATAGTTGTGAATTGCACAGTGACCTTGGCTCACCTGGTTGGTAGATTTTGTGGCTGCAAAACAGAGGAAGAAAAAGAGAGATCAGGTCGTGACAGTACAGCTGTAGGAAAATGTAAACATTTGTTGCACATTAAACATTTGTAAACATCTGTTTTCATCAATCACTGAAAACACTTCAGCAGGGAAGACCAATTTTAATAATTGGCAGTAAGATAGTGAGACTACAAAAGTCAATTATCACTGCAGCTAGCATGACTACCATCTGCATTTTGGATTCAGGAGCAAAACATAGAAAAAAATATATCCAATTCACAGGCCAGCAAATACGACTGTCTCAGAACCCAGGAAGTATCGCTTATGGTATGTTTGCAGAATCTTTGTCATTTCTTAGGTTCTATCCTTTTTAAAATAAAGAATTGGCTCATTAATAGGATATCATTATACACAAGCCAGAAAAAGACATCACAGGAAGAAAAATTACAAACAAATATATCTTGTGAACAAAAATCCTTAACAGAATATTAGAAAATAAAATCCAACAATATAATAAAAAAGAATAATACACCAGCCCATTGGGGTTTATCCAAAGAATGCAGGGCTTTTTTAATATCTGAAAATCAACCAGTGTAATTCCAATATTTACCATTTAAAGAAAAAAACATGACTATAGCAATTGATGCATACAAAGCATTTTGCAGAATTCAACATCCATTTATAATTTTAGAAAAGATCTAAAAGGAATGTGGATTGCAAAAGAAGAAATATAACTGTCCCTATTCACAGAGAAAACCAAAGAAGTTGCATACACGCACAAAAAAATCACTTAGAACTAATCAGTGAGTTTAGCAAGATTGCAGAATGTAAGGTCAATACATAAAAATCAATCATACTTCTATATACTAGCAATAAAAATTGGAATAAAGAATGTTAAAACCAATACCATTTACAATAGTTAAAAAATGGAATATTCATTATAAACCTCCTAAAACAGGGGTCCCCAATCCCCAGGCCGTGGACCGGCACCCATCTGCAGCCTGTTAGGAACCGAGCCACACAGCAGGAGATGAGCAGTGGGCAAGCGAGCAAAGCTTCATCTGCTGCTCCCCATTGCTCCCCATCGCTTGCATTACCGCCTGAACCATCCCCCATCCTGAAAAAATTGTCTCCCATGAAACCAGTCCCTGGTGCCAAAAAAGTTTGGGGACTGCTGTCCTAAAACATACCCAAGATCTATGTGTGTATGTTTTAGGAAATGATAACACACTGATGAAAGAAATCAAAGAAGACCTACTAGTGGAAAGACATACCATATTCAGGGATTAGAAGACTATATATAAATAAATATATATATATATAAATATAAAGTATAGATTTAATTCTCTCCAAATTGATAAATAGATTTAACTCAAGTCTAATAAAAACTTCAGTGGATTTTTGGTAGATAGATATATAAGCTGATTCTAAAATTTATACAGAAAAGTAAAGGAACCAGAATAGATAAAACAATTTCGAAAGAAGAACAAATTTGGAGGAATCACACTGCCTGATTTTAAGACTTATTTCATAGCTACGGCAATCAAAACAGTGTGGTATTGGCAACAGGAGAGACACATAGATCAGTGAAACAGAATAGAGACTTTAGGAAGTAAACACACAAATACAGTCAATATTTTACAAAGGTGCAAAGGCAGTTCATTGCAGGAAGGATAGTTTTGTTTTGTTTTGTTTTCCAACAAATTGTGTTGTAACAGTTGAACATTCCTAGGAGGAAAAGGAAACCTCACACCTTGTATAAAAATTAACTCAGAATGGATCATGAATTTAAATGTAAACATAGGGACTTCGCTGGTGGTCCAGTGGTACAGAATCCGCCTTCCAATGCAGGGGACACAGATTTGATCCCTGGTGGGAGACGTAAGATCTCACATGCTGTGGGGTGACTAAGCCCATGCGCCATAACTACTGAGCTCTTGTGCCTCAACTAGAGAGCCTATGTGCCACAAACTATAGAGCCCACGTGGCCTGGAGCCCACTCATCACAACTAGAGAGAGAAAACCTGCACACCACAACTAGAGAGGAGCGCCACAACGAAGAGCCTGCGCCACAACAAAAAGATCCCACATACTGCAACCAAGCCCCCATGCCTGACACGAAAAGCATGATCCAAAAAAAAAAAAAAAATATGGATACATTGGACTTCATCAAAGTTAAAACCTTTTGGGACTTCCCTGCGTGGTCCAGTGGTTAAGAATCTACCTTCCAAGGCAGGGGACGCAGGTTCGATCCCTGGTCGGGGAATTGAGATCCCACATGCCGCGGGGCAGCTAAGCCCGCATTCAGCAACTACTGAGCCCACGTGCTGTGGAGCCTACCCGCCACAACTAGGGAGAAGCCCACGCACTGCAATGAAAAGCCCACTTGTAGCAAGGAAAGATCTCACATGTTGCGACTAGGACCCAACACAGCCAGAAAAAAAAAAGTTAAAACATTTGCTGTAAAAGAAGCAACTAAGCAAAATGAAAAGACAAGTTACATACTGGGAGAAAATATCTGCAAATCATAAGTCTTTTACTTGACGGTAAGAAGGCAAATAATCCAATAAAAATGAGTAAAAGACAAACATTTTACTAAAGAGGATAAATGAAGCAAATAAGCACACGAGATGATGTTCAGCATCATTAATCATTAGGAAAATACATATTAAAACCTCAGTGAGATAACACAACACATGTTAGAATGGCTAAAATAAAAATAATGGCAATACCAAGTGCCGATGAGGGTGCTCTCCTACAGTGGAACATTGTTCCAATACATTGGCGGTAGGAATGCAAAATGGTGCAGCCACACCGGAAGACAACTGGATAAATTCTTATAAAATGAAACACAAATTACTATATGACCCAGCAGTTGCACTCATAGGTGGTTACCCTAGAGAAATGAAAATGTATGTTCCTATGAAAACCTGTACAGGGATATTTATAGCATCTTTATTCATAACTGCCAAAACTGAAACAATCCAAATGTCCTTCAATAAGTAAATGGATTTTAAAAACTGTGGTTCGTGCATACATTGGATTAAAAAGGAAGAAGCTACTGATATAGGAAACATCAGGCATTATGCTGAGTGAAAGAAGTCCCTCCTGCTCTCTTTTGATCATTATTAGCATGGTATATCTTTCCCCATCCCTTAAGTTTTAATCATATTTATATTTATATAGAATTTATATGATGGTTAAAGTGGGTTTCTTGTAGACAACATGTAATTGGGTCTTGGTTTTTTATCCACTCTGACAATCTCTATCTTTTAGTAGATCATTGACATTGAAAGTGATAATTGATATAGTTGGACTAATCTCTACCATATTTGTTACTATTTTCTCTTTATTATCCTTGTTCTTTGTTCCTGTTTTTATATGTTACTCTTTTCCTGGCTTTTTTAGTTTTAATTGAGTATAATTCCATTTTTGTACTCAATAATTCCATTTTTCTCTCTTTTCTTAGCATATCAATTATACTTCCTTTTAAACTTTTTTAGTGTGCCCTAGAGTTTGCAGCATACATTTACCGCTAATCGAAGTCCATTTTCAAGTAACACTATATGACTGCAGGAATAGTGCTGTATTTTCTAACAGCGAAGTATTCCTAATTTCTCCCCCTGAACAAATTATCTATTAGATCAATTAAGAATAGCAAAAATAAAAGTTTTAATTTTACCTCCATTTATTTTTCTTTGTTGCTTATCCTTTCCTTATGTAGATCTTAGTTTCTGACCTATGTAATTTTCCTTCTCTCTGAAGAACTTAATGTATCTTGAAAGTCAGATCTACCAGCAGCAACAAATTTCCTCAATTCTTGTTTGTCTGAGAAAGCCTTTATTTTCCCTTCATTTTGAAGGATGATTTCACAAGGTACAGAATTCTAGGTCAATGTTTTTTTTTCTCTCAATACTTTAAATATTTCACTCTGCTGTTCTTGTTTCCATGGTTTCTGAAAGGTCAAATTAATTCTTATCTTTTTCCCCTATAGGTACGGTGTTTTTCCCCTTTGGCTTCTTTCACAATTTTTTTCTTCGTTTTTGATGTTATGCAGTTTGAATATAATAGATTTAGGTGTAGTTTGTTTGTTTTTGGCATTTATTCTGTTCTGTGTTCTCTGAGCTTCCTGGATCTGTGGTTTGGTGTCTCGCTATTAATTTGGGGGAAGTTTTCAGCCACAATTGCTACAAATATTTCTTCTGTTCTTTTCACTTTTTCTTCTTCTAGTATTCCCATTGTACAAATGTTACTTCTTTTGTAGTTGTCTCACAGTTCTTAGATATTCTGTTCCATTTTTTTCCCCAGTATTTTCTCTTTGTTTTTCAATTCGGGAGTTGCTATTGGCATATCCTCAAACTCAGAGATTTTTTTTCCTCCCAGCCATATGTGGTCTACTAACAAACCCATTAAAGGCATTCTTTACTTCTGTTACTGTATTTTCTTCTCTCTCTAGCATTTCTTTCCTTCTTTCTTTCTTTCCTTCCTCCCTTCCTTCCTTCCTTCCTTCCTTCCTTCCTTCCTTCCTTCCTTCCTTCCTTTCTTTCTTTCTTTCTTTCTTTCTTTCTTTCTTTCTTTCTTTCTTTCTTTCTTTCTTTCCTTCTTTCTTTCTTTCATCTGCCTTGGGTCTTCATTGCTGTGTGCAGGCTTTCTCTAGTTGTGGCAAGTGGGGGCTACTCTTTGTTGTGGTGCGTGCGCTTCTCAGTGTGGTGGCTTCTCTTGTTGCAGAGCATGGGCTCTAGGTGCGCAGGCTTCAGTAGTTGCCATGCATGGGCTCAATAGTTGTGGCTCACAGGCTCTAGAGCACAGGCTCAGTAGTTGTGGCACACAGGCTTAGTTGCTCTGTGGCATGTGGGATCTTCCTGGACCAGGGCTCAAACCCATGTCCCCTGCGTTGGCAGGTGGATTCTTAACCACTGCACCACCAGGGAAGTCCCTCTAGCATTTCTTTTTGATTCTTTCTTAGACTTTCCATCTCTCTGCTTATATTATCCATCTGTTATTGCATGCTGTCTACTTTCCCCATTAGAGCACTTAGCATATTAATCATAGTTGTTTTAAATTTCCAGTCTGATAATTCCAACTTCCCTGCCATATCTGAATCTGGTTTTGGTGCTTGCTTTGTCTCTTCAAACTGTTTTTTGCTTTTCATTATGCCTTGGAACTTTTAAAAATTTTGGTTAAAAGCCTGAAATGATGTACTGGATAAAAGGAACTCTGGTAAATAGGTGTGGTGGTAAGGTGTAGGGGTGGGTAAGCATTCTGTAGTCTCATGATTAGGCCTTGGTCTTTAAGTGAGTCTGTGCCCCTGGGCTGTGAATTTCATATGGTTAAGAGTCTGCCTGCCAATGCAGGGGACACGGGTTCCACCCCTGGTCCAGGAAGATCCCACACGCCATGGAGCAACTAAACTTGTGTGCCACAACTACTGAGCCCATGCACCGCAACTGAAGCCTGCGCACCTAGAGCCCATGTGCCACAACAAGAGAAGCCACCACAATGAGAAGCCCACACACCACAATGAGAAGCCTGCACACCACAACAAAGAGTAGCCCCCACTCGCCGCAACTAGAAACAGCCCACGCGTAGCAATGAAAACCCAATGCAGCCAAAAAGAATAAAAATAAAAAAAGAATGTCTAGAGTGGGTTGGAATTGGGTATTTCCCTTCCCCCAGGTTGATTAAGCTCTGATAAAACCCCAATAAGTTAGTCTCTGGTAAAATAGTTTCTCTTGAGAACAGGCCTTGTTAAGAAGAACAGAAAGAATTCACTGGCATATTTCAAAATGGTCACTTTTCCCCTCTCCTGCTAGAATCTTGAGGGAATTTTTCTTTGATATTATCTATGAGAACCCGGTAGAGCTCCTATAGCTAAAACTAACAAAAGCATGGGGATCCTCCCTGATTGATCCCCCTAGAGTTTTAAACTCTCAGATTTGTCCCTACTGAAACTCTAGTAATTTGTTAATTACAGTGTAGGTTGTCCTACCCCAATACTGGTTTTCACGGAAATTCCCACTCAAGTAAGTAGTGATACGCTGTATCTGCCTGTCTGTCTGTCCAGTTTGGGCAACAGCAGTTTGCCCTGTGACCTCACTTCTCTGATGGGTCTAAGAAGAGTTGTTGATAGTCCAGTTTGTCCAGCTTTTTACTTGGTGTTAGGATGGAGTGATGACTTCCAAGCTCCTTATGTGCCAGCCAGAAACCAGAAGTCAACTTTATGTTAATTAAAAAAAGAAAGGACTCTTAAAATGATTAAAATGTAACTTTTATATTATGTATATTTTATTTATTTATTTTTAATTATTTCTTTATTTGTTTTTGGGCTTCATTAGGTCTTCATTGCTACGTGTGGGCTTTTCTCTAGTTGCGTCTAGCAGGGGCTATTTTTCATTGCGGTGTGTGGGCTTCTCATTACGGTGGCTTCTCTTGTTGCAGAGTATGGGCTCTAGGTGCACAGGCTTCAGTACTTGGAGCATGCGGGGAGGGCTCAGTAGTTGTGGCTCGTGCTCTCTAGAGCGCAGGCGCAGTAATTGTGGCACATGAGCTTAGTTGTTCCACAGCATGTGGGATCTTCCTGGACCAGGGATCGAACCTGTATCCCCTGCATTGGCAGGCTGATTCCTAACCACTGCGCTATCAGGGAAGTCCCTATCATGTATATTTTAAAGGATAAAATTTTTTTAAAAAGGAAAGAATAAGAAATTATAAATGAGGAACAGCGTGTACGGAATGGGTGATTTTTCCAAATCCTGGCAAGCTGTCTGTCCTTGATAATGCCATCAACATACCGATTCAACATGTTTTAAATCCTTTTGACTTACTTTGCCTCCTATGTTTTTGATTTTCATTAGAGTGCCACCTCTCTGTTGGTTACCCACGCTCCAAACCTTGGGCCATCTTTGACCACTCTTTCTCTCCAATTGTCTGCCAGTTGCCATGTCATGTCTATTATGTATTCAGAGTTCAGCTGTACGTCCATTTCCTCCTTCCCTTGCCCCTCCTTCAGTTCATCACCATTTGTTAAGACTTTAGGAATTTTTCCCTAACATCTCCCTCCCTTAAGAGTCAGCTTTGGGGGACTTCCCTGGCTGTCCAGTGGTTAAGACTCCAAACTTCCACTCCAGGGGGCACAGGTATGATCCCTGGTCAGGGAGCTAAGATTAAGATCCCCGCATGTTGTGCAGTTCGGCCAAAAAAAAAAAAGTCAGTTTTGAAGTCAGACTGACCTGAGTTTAAATCCTGGCTTTGCCACTAGCTGTCTTTGACCTTGAATGTAATATTCTTAACATCCTTGCTTTGAGGTCAAGCATCGTCTATAGAATTGAGGTAGTAATACTCAACTCACTGGGTGATTATGAGGACTGGAAAACACAATGTGCCAGGCACTGACTCTTAAATGCACTGTTACTTTTTTGAAATAGACAATGTATATAACGGGCTTGGCATGGTGCCTGGGTGCATAGTAAGTACTCTATCATTGCTGGCTGCTTTATGTGATTATTCTTCATTCTTCAGTCCGTTTTAGCCACTACTGTCAAATTGATTTCCCTAATGAGCAGTTTTGATTCTATCCACCTCTCTCGCAAAATCTTTCTTTGACTCCCTCTTGCCTGTTGAAATAAGCCCAAACTCCTTTGCCAAGCATTCCAAGCTCTCCTTGATTGGTTCCCTCCTGCCTTCTCAGATTTTATCATCTGAATTTCTTTACTCACTGGACCACATACATACCCCTGGTTTTCCTTCCCCTTTAGCTTTGTTCAAGCTGTTTCCTCTGCCTGGAATGCCCTTCCTCCTCCCATTTTGCTCAGCAAATATTTGCTGAGTAAATAGATACTATCCTTTGGAAAAGTTCCTCCAGAGAATCCAGTTCTTATCCATGCCTTATGACCCTCCTGTGGTGGAGACACACAGGGAGGTTATGTTTATTTTCAGCAGGACTTTCTGTGGGGGAGACATAGATACAAACAGAGAGGTTTTAAAGAAATCACCCCTACTCCACAACCCCCTCCACCCTTCCTGAATACTGATGCCACGTAAAACTGATGCCAAGAGGAAATACTGCTCATGTTCTCTTTTTTAGCGAAGCTCTCAATTCAGAGCATATTTTTGGAATACCTACCAAGTGCTCTGCAACTTATTGGGAACGTTGGGGGTCAGAGCACATTTAAGACCTTCTGGTTGGTAGAAAGAAGGCTTGTGCAACAATGGCAGACAATGCATGGGAACTGAGAATCAGAATCTAAGTTCTGTAATGCTGAAGGGAAGTATCTGTCCAGGATGAGCCTTTACACTGCAGAAGGGGTCAAAGAGGCTGCGGCCAGATGATGCTTTGCGACAGCCATGCCTGGGCTGAGTCTCCATGTCCTGCGTGCTTTGAGAATGTATGGTATGCTAAGGCAAACATCTGATGTGTGCTGGGGAAATGCAAACCAATGAACTGCTCTCTTCATGTGATAAGCCAGGTCCAGGGCAGTTCCTTAAAAGGCAGCTTTCCTGAAACCACTGGCAACTTTGTGCTGCTAAAGGCATGGTTACAGGTGGAGATGTTTTCCAAGGACCAGCTTCCCACAGCAAATGCAGTCATTTGGTTCAGCACAAGCTCAGTTATTTAAAATGCTAAGGCATCTTTAATAACAGTAGGAGTGATAAGCTTCAGGTTAATGAAAAAATGAGCGTGTGTAGCCTTGTAATTTTACTCAAGACCTTAGCCCAGCTTAACTCAGTATCTAGGTTCTTGAGGTCTCTAATCTAGGTTTTATTCCCAGAACAGTCTCAGCTCCTGGATTATTCAGAATACGGTAAGAGTTATGCTCAATCACTTACTAGATCTGTGACTTTGGGACTCAGAGAAACGTTCTGTGGTTCAGTTTCCTCATTTTGACTGTCGGGATGATACCACTGATGTTAAGGTTTGTTGTAAGGATTTAATGAAATGACATGTGTGGAGTGCCTGACAGAGTAGGTGTTCACTCTTTGATGATTACTGGAGGCCCCTCTGCCCTACTCCATTCTATGCCCAAACATTCTCCTCCAAAGCTACCTAAACTCTAAATTTAACAGCTTCCTCTGTATTTCCTTTACACCTCTTAATAACAATAATAGTAGATATTAATAGCAATAGCAACAACCCAGCTATTATAGTGGGCCTACTGCATGCTGTGCCCTGTGGTAGGACTTTCCAAACTTTGTCTCCAATCCTAATTATTTCCAGTTTACAGTGCAGAGAACTGAAGCTCAGGGCAAAGAAGTGCCTTGTCCCAGAGTGCCAGAATTGGAATCAGAACTCGTCTTTTTCTGAAGCATGCGCTCTTTCTACCCAACCATGTTTTCTCTTCTGGGAGGACGTCTCTTTTCTGGACATGAAGACCAGAGACAGTAGCTACCCCTTAATAACTTTCAGATCTTTTCTAATAATTTGCCTCTGTAACTGCAATTCATTCATTCGTTCATTTCACAAATGTTGAGTGAGTGTTCACTAGGTGCTAGGGATATAAAATTGAATAAAACAGTCCACGTCTTTAAAGAGTTCACACTCTCCAGCAACATGGATGCACCTAGAGATTAGCATACCAAACAAAGTCAGACATAGAAAGACAAATATTATATGCTATCACTTATATGTGGAATCTAAAAAAATGATACTAGTGAATTTATTTGCAAAACAGAGACAGACTCAAGACATAGAAAACAAACTTACGGTTACCAAAGCGGAACAAGGGGGAGAGAGAAATTAGGAGTTTGGGTTTAAGAGATACACACTACTATATATAAAATAGATAAATGACAAAGACTGACTGTATAGCACAGGGAACTATATTCAATATCTTATAATAATCTATAAATGGAAAATAATCTAAAAAGAGTATATATATATATAACTGAATCACTTTGATGTACACCTGAAACTAACACAATATTGTACATCACCTATACTTCAATTTAAAAACAAAAAAAGAGTTCACACTGTCATGGAGAAGACAGACTAATGGATAAGTGGGAAAATCAATGATTAAATAAAAGGGCACAGTGGGATCCCAGAATCCAGATAAGGTTGAAGGGAGCAGTGATGGTGTCAGATAAAGCTTTCAACGGAAATGCTTTGAGTTGGTTCATTATCCTGCTCTTTATTTTAAAACGTGTTTTAAGCTACTACTGTGTTTCAGGCTTTAGGCTAAGCCCTGGGATTAATCACAGGCCGGTCTCCATCTAATATATGCCCCTAAGAAACTTACAGTCTAGCCAGGAAGGATAGATGGTAAACTCAACGTCATTAAACTTGTGTTGGGGTACACAAGGAATGCTCGATGCTGTAGGCCAAGGGTTGTTTCAGAGGTTGTTTCAGTTTCTTTTAAATGTGTTTTTTTTTCTTTTTCCTATTCATGCCAGTCTTTTGGCACTTTAAACACGCTTGAGGATATTCCACAGACCATGCCAAATAAAAATAGCCATCCCAAGCTACATTTATATTTTATGATATTCTCCAGAGGAGGAAGCTCTAATTCAAAGCACAATATGTCAAGATGGGACAATGTCTCCATAACCAACAACATCTTGGCAAAATGAAGGAGGTGAAACTTTGACCACATTATTACAAAATGCAGTATTAATTGTGTTTTAACTGGCTGCTATTTGTCCACCATTGCCCTTTCTAGAGTGCATAACAGTGCAGGACAAAATCTAGTTGTCCAATTGCATGATTCTCCTTTCATGAATCATTTTTTAGACCTACTGAACCTCAGACCCTGTAGGTAAAAGATTCAATGATAAGTTTTCATAAATAAGCAAATTTAATATATGATAAAGGTGTCCTTTTATATCAAGGACAGCTGTTGGCCATTTGGAAAAAATGAATTTGATCCATACTCTATGCCTTTATACCAAAATAAAATCAAGATGAATCAGAAATATTTAATCTTTGAAAGCTGAAATCCTAGAAGCACCAGAAGAAAACATAAAAGAGTTTTTGTTTTCCTTTTCATAATCCTAGAGTATGAAAGGGCTAAAGCCATAGTAGAAAGCGTTGATAAATTCAGTCACATGAAAATCAAACATTTCTGCATGGCGAAAAAAAAAAAAAGTCACCGTAAACAGTCAAAGTAAAATAACAAATGGGGTGCGGGGTATATCTGAAACTTAATGACAGCAGAAAGGACAATATAATACCCTTTTAATATAGTAATATATAATTTAATATGTAATTATGTTATTAATATATAATTATATATAATTATTTTTAATACTGCAGGTAGATCTAAGCAATTCTGGAGGGAATTTTATATGTATATATATTTATATACAAAATTATTATATATGTAAAAATTTTTTTCCCTTCAGTTTCCTCTAGAATTGCTCAGATCTACCTGCCCTTCCAGGACCTCTGTTGTTTGCTCAGTGAAGTGTCTGACCACTGCCCTTGCTGCCTTGTCCCGAACACACTGCCTAGCTTGTCCTCCACCAGGATGAAGCCTGGGCTAGGACCACAGTTGTATTGGTGCCCAGATATGAAAGATAGAATTCTCTCCTCTTTTGGACTCAGGTTAAACATCATGCCATGGGACATGGGACCTGGCTTCGCCCCCAGCTGTGCTAGGCGATGCAACCTAGAAGTGCAGGGTGGTTGATGCCCTGTGGGGCAAATGTTGACCTATGAGAGACTACAGATGGGGGGTGGGGAACTGACAGATAAAATCCTCCTCCCCATTCCCACCATCCCTCCACCCCAAAATTCATGTAACCGAGCAACTGTGTTTCCTTGTGCAGCTGTGGCCAGCTCCATACTGTACCACATTGTATTTGCTTCCCCTCCTTTTTGGCCTCATTTCCATTTCCCCCTTCACTCTTTCTATCCTGGGATTGCACTCCCCCAGTAAAGCATGAGCATGTGAACTTCCTAGGGAATCTGAGTCAAGTCCATGTATAAAGAACTACTTGAAGACAATATGAAAAAGACCAACAACCCTATAGAAAAGTAGGCAGATATGAAAAAATAGTTCACAAAAAGTTACTCTAAAAGCAACTATAAATAACTTTAAAAATGTGAAAAGATGATTAATCTCACTTATAATAAGAGAAATACAAAGTTATAATGATATGTATTTTTCACCCGTTAAATTGAGTAGTCTGATAACATACTGTGTCACCAAGGTGCAGAGAAAATAGGCATTCTCATTGCTGGTGGAAATATATATCTATGTAACCTCTAAAGAGGATAATTTAACAAGATCTTTAAAAATAAGAAAATTTGCATACTCTTTAGCCCAGCAATTTAAGCTCATTGTTGTTTTCTTTGTAAAAAGATTGGAAATAATGTCCATCAATTAGAAAGTGATTCAGTAAATGATGGTACAGCCATAAAGGGACAATTATGCAGCTATTAAAAAAAGAAAAAAGAGGTTTTTAAAAAAATGTACTGTTATGTAAAGATCTTCAGTTTATATTAAGTAAAAATATCTCTAGAAAGATACACAGGAAACTGGTAACAGTGGTTGTCTCTGGGGTGGGCAGTCTTACTTTGCACCTATTGTACCTTTTGAATTTTGTACCACATGGATCAATTTTTTCCTTATCAATGAGGAATGATTTATGTACAGTTAAACGATATCCATTTAAAATGCACAGTGCATGTTGGTGGGAATGTAAGTTGGTACAGCCACTATGGAAAACAGTTTGGACGTTCCTTAAAAAACTAAAAATAGAACTACCATATGATCCAGTAATCCCACTACTGGGCATATACCCAGAGAAAACCATAATCCCAAAAGAAGCATGTACCATAATGTTTATTGCAGCACTATTTACAATAGCCAGGACATGGAAGCAACCTAAATGCCCATCAACAAATGAATGGATAAAGAAGATGTGGCATATATACACGATGGAATATTACTCAGCTATAAAAAGGAATGAGATGGAGCTATATGTAATGAGGTGGATAGACCTAGAGTCTGTCATACAGAGTGAAGTAAGTCAGAAAGAGAAAGACAAATATTGTATGCTAACTCATATATACGGAATCTAAAAATGGTACTGATGAACTCAGTGACAAGACAAGAATAAGGACGCAGATGCAGAAAATGGACTGGAGATCTCGAGTTTTGGGGGGGCGGGGGGTGAAGGGGAAGCTGAGACGAAGTGAGAGAGTAGCATAGACATATATATACTACCAACTATAAAATAGATAGCCAGTGGGAAGTTGCTGTATAACAAAGGGAGTTCAGCTTGATGATGGATGATGCCTTGGAGGACTGGGATGGGGAGGGTGGGGGGGAGTCGAGGGAGGGAGGGAATACGGGGATATGTGTATAAATACAGATGATTGACCTTGGTGTACCTCAAAAACTGGTACAAGAGTGTAAAGCAATTATATTCCAATAAAAAATAAATGAAAAATAAAGTGTACAGTGCAATGAGTTTTGAAAATTGTATATACTTGTGAAACCACCACCACGATCAAGATACAGAACATTTACATCATCACCAAAGATTCCCCGTGCCCCTTTGCTGTCCATCTGTCTCTCTTCCCTGGTCCCTCACAACCACCGAACTGCCTGCTGTCATTAGAAGTTAGTTTGCGTTTGATATAAATGGCATCATACAGTATGGACCCTTGTGTCTGGCTTCTGCACACTGCGTAATGATTTCAAGACTCATTCATGTTGTATGTATCCATAACTCATTACTGAATAGTATTCTATTATATGGTTGTACCACATTTTGTTTATCTGGCCAACTGTTGGTGAATATTTGGGTTGTCTACAGGTTTGGGCTATGTGAATAATGCTGTTGTGAGCCTTTGTGTACAAGTCTTGGAATGGAACTATGTTTTCGTTTCTTTTGAGTAAATACCTCGAAGTGGAAGGGCTGGGTCGTATGGTATGTGTACGTTAACTTCTTAAGAAATGCCAGTTTTGCAAAATGATTGGCCCATTTTCCATTCCCAGCAGCAGTGTATGAGAATTGCAGTTGCTCTGCATCCTTGTTAATACTTGGTATCAGTCTTTTAAATTTCATAATGTGTGTGTAATGGTGTATTACCTAATGTAAACTATACACTTAAGATTAAAAATAAATAGCCTTTCCCCTCCAAGTCCTTAAGTAGTGTGATAATAAGAAAGTTAGGTGTTGAAATTTTTAGAGGGGAGGGGTATTAGTTTTCTATTGCTGTGCAGCAAAATACCACAAACTTAGCAGCTTAAAACAATCTGCATTTATTATCTTGTAGTTTCTGTGGGTCAGGAGGCTGGGTGTGGCTTTGCTGGGTCTTTTTCTCAGGGTCTTATAAGGCTTCAATCAAGGTTTGAGCCCAGACTTCATTCTTTTGTGGAGCTTGGAGTCCTCTTTCAGCTCACATGGCTGTTGGCAGAATTCAATTCATATGATTGTAGGACTGAGGTCCCTGTTTCCTCGCTAGCTATCATCTGGGGCCTGTTCTTAACATCTAGAGGTCACCCACATTTCCTCTCACAGGATGGCAGCTTACCTCTCCAAGCAGAAGAATCTCTCTCCTCTGAGATAGTTTTATATAATGTAATATAATCACAGGAGTGTCTATCCCATCACCTTTGCCATTTTCTATTGGTTAGGTACAGGTCACATATTCTGCCCATACTTAAGGGAGAAGGTTACACAAGGACATGAGTCACTGGGGGACATCCTACATGTGTTCACCATAGGAGGCATACTGTGCCAAACTTGGCAGAGGTTCTCAAGTTTGCATGTGCATAAGAATCACTTGGGGGAGCCCGTTAAGATTAAGTAAGGATTCCTGGGACCCATCCTCAGAGTTTCTGACTCAGTAAGTCTGGGATGAGGCCTAGGAATTTGTTTTGCTGGTGGGCAGTTAATTTTTCAGATGTGTCTAAGGCAGGGTCCCCAGGCCACATCTACAGAAATACTGTTATGGAGGTTACTTCATGACTTTGGAGAAGGGCACGCTTGGATCTGAGCCTCCGCTTTGTCAATAAGCAAATGAGACAGACCAAGTCCAACTTTTCTTCTTGAAGACCAAAAGAGAGTCTGGATACTATTAATCAGCAGAGCCCACAGAGGCAAAGACCACAGCCAGGGACAAAAAAGTCTACAAAGCAGAATAACCCTTAGGACAAAGTAATCCACCAGGACGTTGCTGAAAGGCAAGGCTAATAATCAAAGTAAAACCAACTGGTAACATAATATTTAATACAATTTAAACTATGGTTCTACCACTTACTAGGTGTAAAACATTGTCACTTAACCTCCCTGAACCTCAAAGTCTGCAAAATGAGGATAATAGTATAAACTTCCCAGATTTGTTACCACATGTCAATGAGACACTGTTGGGGGAAAAAAAAAAAAAGCCCACATTCAAATAACTGCCAAATCCTAAAAACTAGAATTTCATAAACGATTCAAGGCTGTCAAAATAGGGACTTCCTAGGTGGCACAATGGTTAAGAATCTGCCTGCCAATGCAGGGGACACAGGTTTGATCCCTGTTCTGGGAAGATCCCACATGCCATGGAGCAACTAAGCCCGTGTGCCACAACTACTGAGCCTGTGTTCTAGAGCCCGTGAGCCACAACTATTGAGCCCATGTGCCACAACTACTGAAGCCTGCATGCCTAGAGCCCATGCTCTGCAACAAGAGAAGCCACAGAAATGAGGAGCCCGTGCACCACAATGAAGAGTAGCCCCCGCATGCCTCAACTAGATAAAGCCCGTGTGCAGCAACAAAGACCACAGCCAATAAACAAATAAATAAATTTATTAAAAAAAAATAAAAGACTGTCAAAATATTATCACAAAGGTTGGTGCTTCTGTTTCTCCACAGAGACAAGTTAAAGAAAATAGGAAAGTAAAAAATGGTGCAATAAATATGTGACAATAAAAGATCATACAAGTATATCATTTATATTACATATCAAGGAGATAGACTTCCCTATGAGGAGAAAATAAGTTTAAAGGCTGGGTTATAAAACAAATATAACTATTCATTTTCTATAAGAAACATAATTAAAGCCAGAAGACATTTAAAAAGGACTAAAATGATGGGAGTATTCTCAGTTCCCTTATAAATGCGTAAAAAGCATGATGTCAAATAAATTAGATTCAAATAAATTAGAATCTCAGATTTTACCCTTAGTGTAGATTTTGCCCTACAGTGTAGGGTGATAACCTACAGTGAGCAAGGAGTGCCTAACAATTTTCAAGTTTTGGGTCTTAAGTAATGTAATAATAAAGACATGCAAAAAGCTAGTAAAAAATAAAGAGAAAAATAAAAAGCGATTGCATTTGGATTCCATGGCACTGCATTAACTAGTTAATTTTCATTTTAAAAAGAGAAAATGCATAAAATTAAATCGTATATGAAAAGAAAAGCAATTTTAAGCATATAACCATATTTTTAATAGTTGTTGAAAAGAGTCAATAACGTTTAGTATTTATTCCTTTTTGAAGTTTTGAAATAAGGTATGGAGATTTTTGTTCTTTGATGAGAAAAATCATGTACTTATTCTGAAAAGCCAGTGTCACACTTATTGGAGATGTAAGAGTTCCTTGCCTTGAAAGCAGGAACAGAAGCTTCACCCAGTGCCATTCTTTTCAGTATGGTGTTGGAAATGCTGATAATAGCTATTTGGGAAGGACATAAAAATTTAGGGATAAAAAAATTCTGCTTTTGAACATCCTATGACATAAATCAAAGCAAGATCCTTTTTGACCCTTCTAGAATAATGGAAATAAAATAAAAAATAAACAAATGGGACCTAATGAAACTTAAAAGCTTTTGCACAGCTAAAGAAACCATAAACAAGAAGACAACCCTCAGAATGGGAGAAAATATTTGCCAGCTAAGCAACTGACAAAGGATTAATCCCCAAAATATACAAGCAGCTCATGCAGCTTAATACCAAAAAAGCAAATAACCCAATCCACAAATGGGCAGAAGACCTAAATAGACATTTCTCCAAAGAAGACATGCAGATGGCTAGCAAACACATGAAAACATGCTCAACATCACTAATCGTTAGAGAAATGCAAGTCAAAGCCACAATGAGGTATCACCTCACACCGGTCAGAATGGCCATCATCAAAACATCTAGAAACAATAAATGCTGGAGAGGGTGTGGAGAAAAGGGAACTCTCCTGCACTGTTGGTGGGAATGTAAATTGGTACAGCCACTATAGAAAACAATATGGAGTTTCCTTTAAAAACTAAAAATGGAACTACCATATGACCCAGCAATCCCACTCCTGGGCATGTACCCAGAGAAAACCATAATCCAAAAAGAAACATGTATCACAATTGTTCATTGCAGCACTGTTTACAATAGCCAGGTCATGGAAACAACCTAAATGCCCATCAACAGATGAATGGATAAAGAAGAGGTGGCACATATATACAAGGGACTATTACTCAGCCATAAAAAGGAATGACATTGAGTTATTTGTATTGAGGTGGATGGACCTAGAGACTATCATAGAGAGCGAAGTAAGCCAGAAAGAGAAAAACAAATACCGTATGCTATCGCATATATATGGAGTTTTAAAAAATGGTACTGATGAACCCAGTGACAGGGCAAGAATAAGATGCAGATGTAGAGCACGGACTTGAGGACACGGGGTGGGGGGAGTGAAGGGGAAGCTGGGACGAAGTGAGAGAGTAGCACTGACATATATACACTATGAAATGTAAAATAGATAGCTAGTGGGAAGATGCCACATAACATAGGGAGATCAACTTGATGATAGGTGATGACTTAGAGGGCTGGCATAGGGAAGGTAGGAGTGAGTCGCTGGAGGGAGGGGATATGGGGATATATGTATAAATACAACTGATTCACTTTGGTGTACAGAAAAAAAAACCTGGCACAACAGTGTAAATCAATTATATTCCAATAAAGTGCTTTAAAAATTCTGCTTTTTGTATTTGACGTGATTATATACCTGAAAGTTCCAAGAAAAACAACCCCTAAATTACTAGAAATAATAAATGAATTCAGCAAAGATATAGCCAAAAGAAACCTACAATTGCAGAGAACAATTGCATTTCCATCTGTCAGTGAAATACAGCTGTATTTTAATAAAAACATAAAATAAAAAAGGGAGAAAGATTCCATTTATAACCACAAACCGAACATAAATTTGAGGATTTTCTTCGAGCCACAAGATTTAATCCAAGGAAATTATTAAACCATAACAGGAAAAGAAAAGGAGGATGTGAACAAATGGAGAGATACACCAGATCGTTATTGAAAAAACAAAATGTGACAATGTTAATAGATTCAATGCAATAGTAGTTAAAAGCCTTACAAAATACTTACAGAAGCTGAGTAATTGATATCGACTTTAGAGAATAATGGAAAAAATAAGGACTCTCTCACAAGAGTTAAAATGCATTACAAGAAAAAAATATTTATCAAAAGTATAGGTCCCCAACCAGAAAAAATAAATCAGTGGAAAAATCTCCACTTAGTATAGCATCTTAGGCTTAAAACAGGACCAATTCCAAAGTCCAAAATATTTCTCCAAATCCCAAACTGAGTCTGCTCCATCTCGGTAAATGGCAAAACCACCCTTACAATGGTCTGGCCAAAATAGGTGGAGTCATCCTTGACCTTCTTTTTCACCACCCCTCACATCTAAGAGGTCAAAAACAGACCGAGTATTGACCACTTGCCTGTACCACTGTCAGAGACTTCCTAACACACCTGCCATCTCCACTGCTCTCCTACAGTCTGTCTCAGCACCGCAGCCATAGCACATCAGGCACCTTCCTCCTCAAGGAACTTGACCTTCCTTTACAATTGCTGTTCTCTCGACTGGAATCTTCTTTCCCCCAGCTATTTGCAGGCCTGTTTCCTCCCTTTCTTCAGGTCTTTGCTCAGATGTCATCTTCTCAATGAGGTCTTTAAGTTCTCTTTTCACCCCCAGCCTTGCCAGCCTCCCTATTATTCTTTCCTACCTTACTTATTATTTAAACATCTCCCATGGATAAATAAGTTTGTCTCTTTCCCCCCATTCCTCCACCAGAATGTTAGATCCATGAGAGCAGGGATGTTTATTTTGTTAATAGCTTTATCCTTAGCACCTAGAACAGTGCCTGGAACATAGTAGGTGCTCAATAAATATTTGCTGAGTGAATGAAACAAAACAGAAATTCCTGTAGCACAGATGTCCTACTTTAGAAACAATTTACAACAAAGGAGAAACAGTACAACAATGCAGAGAGACTTTATTGCTTACTAATTGTTTGGGCAATAGGATAATAGAAAGGAAGGTATTTACTTTAGAGTAATACATAACATTATATAAATAATAAAGTTCAGATGCATTAGAATAAAATATACACCAGTGTTTTTAAGAATGGGAAAAAATAACATGGCTATCTTGTATTTGAAGAGGTGATAAATGTCTGACGAAATGAAAAAAATTAAGGAAATGAAAAATATTAAGGACAAGATAAATACAAATATGTAAAGATTATTCTGAATTTTATGGTACATACATATAAAACAAGGCTATAGAAAGAAAAGATGTGTGAAAAAAATATAGCTATTAGCAGCTTATTCCAAAATAGGAAAGAACTGATACAAATATGTAATTCGTATCTAGATTCCACTCTGTAAGTAGCCAAAGAAGATGAAGTTAATTCCCAAATAAAAAGGAAGAACAAATATCACACAGAAAAATATACAGCCGTGAAAACAATAAAAAAAAACCTAAACTACTTAAAGATATTATTCTAGAACTATTAAACTATTAAAACAAATAAAAATAATAAACTGCTTATTAACAGAACTGTGGGAAAATAGGTACTGAAAAGTTGCTGGTGACAATATGAGTTTGTGTACTTCCTTAAACAATCAAATGATATGTATCAAAAGCTATTAAAAGCTCATATCTTCCAGACTATTCCATTTTAGGAAACTTATCTACAAGAAAGTAAATAAACCAAAAATTAAACAAACAAACAAAAATGTTATCCATTTTTACAGTGTAGAGCAGTGAAAAATTGGAAATAGCCCAAGTGACAGGTAGTAGAGGAATTTCTAAGCAACCTTTCTTATAATAACACATTGGACCATTAAAATGGACAATGTTGGGACTTTTTTAACGCTTGGGAATGTGAATGTCAACACAGCAAAATTACCATCTGAAACACTGAACTTTAGGTGTGATCTTTCTATAATCAATCAGAGGTCACCTTTGGGATCAGAATTCTAGTCTTTGGGGCAATACATCCAAAACTGATTGTAACAAACGAAGGACTACCTTACATGGCATTGTGCCAGCTCTTCAGAATGAGAGGTCTAAGGAACTCCTTGGTGAGGTTTGAGACTAGAAGTCAGAATTTAACTTAGCCTCTTGGGTGCTGTTAACTTGGTCTCATGAACATACTTGTCCTGCAGTAAGTGGAAGGGAAAAGGAATAGCCAGACAGACAGAACTGAACAGTTCAGAGGCTGAGCCCAGCCTCATGAGAGGCTGAGCATCCACTGAGGAGAAAGCAGTAAACCATCTCAGAGGCTCCTGGAAACTAGAGGACCTCACAGGGAGTCCTGAGCTTGGGAGCTGCCTTCAGAAACTATGGGGATGGCAGGGCTGAGGGTAGGAAAATGCCAGAGAGAGGGTCCAATATTAAGGAATTCCATGTGGACCCAGAGCCCTTTTCGTATGAGTCAGGATCCCTGAAAGCCCTAGATAGTAGACATGGCAAGAAGGAGAGTAGCTGCAGCTCATTTGTCCAACTCACAATCCAGGTAACCAGGAAGATGAGATGTTTGCCTAATGGTGCCAGACTGCCTGGATTTGAATTCTGACTCCACCACTTATTAGCTGAGTGACCCTGAGCAAGTCACTTAAGTTCTCTGTGGCTCGGTTTCCTCCTGGGGAAAATGCGTGATAACAATAGTACCTACGTCATCGAGTCGCTGTGAGGGTTAGATGCAAAAAACAGGTAAAACTCCTATATTGGAACTCCTGTCATTTTTATGCACGTGGGGTAACTTGCTCAAACAGCAAAGTGCCTATGAGCACAGCTTGAAGAATCAGAAAGGGCTGGATCACGTCAGAGCATAAGGAATTTATAGCTGAGAGTTACTGAACCAAGTGAGATTTCACCCAGACTCATTTTTTTGTTGTTGACGACATTAATTTGGGAGGAGGAAGAAGGAAGACCTTCTAGGCGTTCGCACTGGAGATGCTGGGCTGGCCTGGGGAGGTGGGACATCCTTGAGCCTTTGGGCCAGATAGGCTGTCAGGCAGGTTTCTCCCCTCCCCTGACTCCTCCTTGGAGTCAGCCTCGGAGCCCTGGCTGGAGGCAGTTCCCCTTGAATTTCTTCTTGTGACAGAGGGCTGGTCCTAAATGTGTTCAAATGAGACCACTGGGAACTCAGACCCCGCTGTGTGGCAGACAGATCCAGGAACACGCCCAAGAATTTAGGAAGTGGATAGTGCTTTTTTTCCCCCTTGGTAGCCTGGCCATTGGTTAGAGTGAGTATTGTCAAAATTAAATCCTGATGCTCATGTGTGTGTTCCCTGGGAACAATTACACATTTGGCTGCCCGGGGCAGTGGATGGGCAGGCAAGTGGGGAGACTGAGTGAAGGGGCCTGCAGGAGAGGGAGAAATGTCTCCAGGGCATTTTAAGGAAGCTTTGCTGTGTAATGTGCTCCTCCTCTATATCTCCAAGAGAATTTTGCTAAAGACTGATTCATCTTTTAAGGCTTCTTGGAAGTTAGATTTAGATTTCATTGGAATGTTGTTCCGTGATGGTCCTTAAGGTGGAAGCAACCCACAGATCTGGGGTTATTTATTTTATTAAGCACCGTGTGTGAAGCTCCATGTTAGGGATAGAGGTAGTTAGGGTAGAATCCTTGCTCTCAAGTTGCTCACAGTCTTAGAGAGATGGGCAAATATACAATGAAAAGGTAAATTGTAAGTGTAATAATAGTCAGTAGGCTGAATAATGCCTCCTAAAGATATCCAGATCCTAATCCCTGTAAGTGTTACTTATCCAGGTGGGCCCTAAATGTAATCAGAGATTTCTTAGAAGAGAGGGGCAGAGGGAGATTTGACCACAGAGGAAAAGGTTGTGATGTAATGATGGAAGTAGAACCTAGAGTGATGTAATTTGAAGATGAAGGAAGGGGCTACAAACCAAGGAATGCAGGTGGCCTCTAGAAGCTGAAAAAGGCAAGGAAAGAGATTCTCCCTTCAGACCCTCCAGAAGGAACCAGTCCTGATGATACCTTAATTTTAGCCAAGTGAAGCTGATTTCTGACCTCCAAAACTATAAGACTATAAATTTGTATTATTTCAGGCCACTGAGTTTGTTGTAATTTGGTACAGCAGCAATAGGAAGTGAATACACTAGTGCTGAGTGAAATGAGGGGCACGTGATGGAATGGACCCTCTGACTATTGCCCTATTGATGTGCATTACCCACAGGTGTCAGAAGAGTGACCAGAAAGGCGTTGCCATTGATTCTTCCAAGTGGGGAAGGACAGTTAAGGTCATCTTCCTAGCACTCTCACGTGTGGAGAGGTGAAGGGATTGTCCAAGGTCATACACATTCTTTCACTAATCAAGCATTTATTGAGTATCTGCTCTGAGCTAGATCCTGTGTTGTTTAATGGGGTCTGAAAATGAATATGGCAAAGTTTTGTCCTTATGGAATTTACCGTCCAGCAGGGAATAACTTGGCATAAAAGTCCTGGGTTTTCATTACACTGGACCAGTGACTTAACCTCTTTGGGTTCAGTTTCTTCTGTGTAAATTGTAAAAAGAGCTGCTTCACCAGATGTTGTGAGGACCAAATGATAAAATACATGCAAAATTGTTCTGTAACCTGTAAATCATTTTGTAGGGCTGAATCCTGGTCTTTCCATAAACCCTTCTTAATCTGAAGATTTCCCTCGGCTTTCTCACTTCCACCATCTTCACCTTAGAGAGGGTCCCGGCTCCTCATTAAGGTGTCCAGAATTAAACTCAAGTGATGTGACTCCAGTCAGGGCTCATCCCACCATCGGTGCTATCTCAACAACAGGCACAGAATTAGGGGCTAGTCTCCATTAGCCTTCTCTTTAAAAAACACTGCTCAAGTTGAAAAATTTTTTTATTTTAACAAAAAGGCTGCTCACTGTCAAATCATGGAAAGGACGAAGAGAATAGTTTCTGGGACAGATGATCTGTTATTGTGAGCCAAAAATCAAATGCTGTTTAAAGTATGTTCTATTTGGACCTCTGCTGATATTTCCATATCAGATTACATCGTGCTTAAAAAATTGATGGAGAATGTTTGCACGAGGGCAAAAGTCCCAGCTCAGCATTTGGTTCCTGGCTAAAAATAAAGAGGGAAATAATTGATTTAGAATTTGTATTTGTATTTAGATTTAGAATCTGTTTTGTCCCTTCCAGCTCTGCAGAGCTGAATCGAGTGCTTTTTCTGCCCAGCCGTGTGCTGAACGGTGGGCAGGCTCTGTGAATGGAGTTCAAGTCTGATGAGGTTGTGTGTCAGTGTGCTTCCTCTACCTCAGTATTTGAACTTTTAAGTCAAAGGGTTATGACTTTTAAGGAAGATTCTAAAGCCCATTTCAGATCTTTCCTCCTCTGTGTATTCTCCATTGAACATTAGCTAGAATGACTCTATGTCTCTGTTTCTTTTTCTCTGCTTCTGTCTCTTTTCATGTCTCTCTTTTCCCCTTCCCTACCCCCTTCCTCCAAGGGTAGCCTTTGCTCTGCATCTCCCAGGACAGTTCAGATTTCAAATAATTTTCCTCAAAATTCCTATGTTAGAAAGTGCTACAAATACAAATGTTTTGACAACCAGGCAACAGCTTCTGAAATACTACTGTGTCCAAAAATAATAAAAATAGCAAACACTTGCATAGTGCTATTTTTCAGAACAGTTTAGAGACAGGTACTATTATCATCCCCACTTTACAGGTGAGAAAATAATGGTCCTCACGATCACGCATCCTCACAATGGTCTGTTTCACTCCTCCCTAGCATTGTCTGAAAGCTTCGCACATCTGTGTCCTTCATCCCTTCAGGGACAGAAACATTGTAGCCACATGCATTTGAATGCTCCACCATACCTGCCTTGTACATAGTGGATGCTCAGTTAATAGCCATGGACTCATTAATCAGCTCAGAAAAACATGGAAGATAAGAGTAAATAATATCTATAAAAATTGTAATGATATGAGAAATAGTTCCTGATTATGATATCAAGTATAAAATTGATATAAAACTGTATATATATTATATTAACAGTACAAAAATCTGAATAGGCTATTGAAAGATTGGAAGGAAATACAACAGGGTGTTGGCAGTGGCTATTGATAAATGGCGTAAGAGTGATTTTATTTTATTTGTACTTTTTTGTATTTTCCCATTTACCTGTAACCACCTTGTGATAACTTTATAAACAGAAAAATACAAGTTCTAAAATACATCATCCAATTAAAGGAAAGCAAGAACAACATGGAAGAGACTGGTCCATTGGAGGGTCTCCCCAGGGATTGAGCTGCATGAGTGGAATTGGGGTTGTGGTGTGGCTCTCACAGCCTCTGTGTGTGTGTGTGTGTGTGTGTGTGTGTGTGTGTGTGTGTGTATGTGTGTGTATGAGAGAGAGAGAGAGAGAAACATCTGTGCCACAACACGATGGTATACATATGAGGACATAGTTTAAATGATTACTTACGAATTAGGAAACAAAAAATCTCTCTCTTTGATATAGTTCAAATGGCCCATGAACATTGGAGGAAGTTAATCCCAGGAAAGATTAGCATGTCAGAGTAGGAAAAGGACCACGGAGATCTAAAATCGAATCTTCTTGTAGGTCAATATCTGATGCCTACTTTGTTTAGTATACTCATCTGGGTTGAGCTAGACCAGGAAGGAAAAGGTCGAAATCAGAAATAGAATTCTCACTTCTTCCTCTGTCTGGGTCAGACCTGCAGTCTGGTCCTATTGCCCTGGCAGAGAGGCCCACAGGCATGCCTCTGACAGTGGGCTGCTGCACTGGTTTAGCCCTGCTCAAGGTACCTGCAGTTGTCCCCATTGTCCTCATTGCCAGGCAGATCATGTCTCTGTGGCTGTGTATATGTGATGTCTTGTGGTGAGTGATTTGGGGGAGGGCACAGGGCAGTGGGACTGGGCTTTCTGAAGACCCGAGTCCACCGGCCAGGCCAGCTAAGTCAAAGAATCTGTCCTGCTGGCCTTCCTGATGAACTGTTCACTCTGCTATGCCCATGTGACTGGCAAACTGCTCTTTGTGACCAAAATGACCATTCAGAGATATCAAACAACCAGTGACCAACCAGTAACTGGCCAGTAATTTGTTCAGTTGGTCAAACTGCTTTGTATGTTTGGATCTTGCTGCAGAAAGTAACATTTTGTGGTCCTGTGGATGACTTCAGGAAAATCACAACTTCACACACAGAAGTAGAAGTTTTTACAAAATATTTAAATTATTTTTTCTGATTATAAAAGAAATATGAACATATTATTAAGAATTGGAGGGGCGAGGAGGGTGGGGGGTACTCGAGGGGGGGGAGTCAAGGAAGGGAGGGAATATGGGGATATGTGTATAAAAACAGATGATTGAACCTGGTGTACCCCCCCCCCAAAAAAAAAAAAAAAAAAAAGAATTGGAAAATACAGAAGGAATAAAGAAAGAAAATAAATCCCCTATAATTCTAATCCTTAGTAATAGCTTCTATTAACTTAACTGTGTTTCTTTGCAATTAGTTGTTCCCTCTAACCTTTTTTTCTCTCCATAGATATATGGCATAAAGTATATATATTTTTTATTCCTGCTTTTTTCCCTTAATATTATATGATAAGCATTCCCCATATCCCTCAAAATTCTTTGAAAAGTATGATTACTAATGATTGCATAGAATTCATTGGTAACAACCATCATTTTATGTGATTATGCTCCTAGTATAGGAGAATATGTTTAAACTGTTTCTAAGTTTTAAAAATAAAAATATATGATATCATATTCAATTTATAGGAAATATGCATGTCAGAGGAACACATTAGTGACCCTATAGCACTGCAATCAGCAAAATCCAGATTCCAACAAACTGTACAGGGCAAATGAACCAGTTTTTTTTTCAGCGAAGAAACTACTGGGGCGAAGAGATCAGGGGAAGGGGTCCCAGAGAGTCCTATGGATGAAAACAGGCTTAAGAGGCATATCAACCAATTGCAATGTATAAATGATATTTGGATCTGTATTCAAACAAACTCTAAAAAATTTTGAGAGAGAAACTGAAACACATTTGATGATGTTTGATGATGTTAAGGAATTATTAATTTTTTCAGAAAGTGTTAAGAGCATTGTGATTATATTTCTAAAAACAAATCCTCGCCTTTTAAAGATGCATACTGAAAATTTCACATTTCAAAAGATATATTTGGGATTTGCTTCAAAATAAAGAGAGGGAAGACAGGGGATAGTGTGTGGAGATGCAGGTGGGTCAAGACTGGCCACAATTGTTGAAGCTGAACGATGTGTATAAGAAGGTTCATTTTACCATTTCTTTACTTTGGTATGTGTCTGGTATTTTCTATTATTAAAACATAGGAAAAGGAACAAAGGGAAAGGAAGCTGGTGTCTCTGATGCCAAGCGTTGAGCTTCGCTATTGAGGAAGGAGCCCTTTACTTGGATAAGACAGACGATACTAGTCCCACCTTTCATACTTACTGGCTATATGTCCTTGGGCTGCTTACCTAACCCCTTTAAGCCTCAGAGCTCTCATTCACAAAACTGATCCTAGAAAGCCTGCCTCACAAGGTTTTTGTGAGGAAGAAACATGATCTTATCTGGGAAGTGCTTGGAAAACTAAGGAACGTTGGGTATTTTATCTTTAGGGATGAGTAGAGCATGAGGTCAAGGGGCAAGGACAATGTGTACCTCTTTCCTCCTCAGGGAGTTAAGATTCTCCAGTTGTTCACTGACAGCTGGAGGGTAAGGCTTTTATAGGAAAGTACTCGGGTATAGCATGTTAATTCCCTTGTTGTTTCTTTTATTATGTATTTTTGGTTGTTTTCTTAGTGGTTGTCCTGGGGAGTACCATTAGTAACTTACAACAATCAGTTTAGATTAACACCAACTTAATTTTTTTTAAGAACGTTTATTGAGATACAGTTAACAGACAATAAACAGCATATATTTAGAGTGTACAATTTGGTATCCCAATCTCCCAATTCATTCCCCCCCAACCCTCCCTGCTTTCCCCACTTGGTGTCCATATGTTTGTTCTCTACATCTGTGTCTCTATTTCTGCCTTGCATTTCCTCTTTCATAGTTGTTAGCATTTGCCTTGTGTATTGAGGTGCTCCTATATTGGGTGCATTTATATTTATAATTGTTATCTCCTCTTCTTGGATGGATCCCTTGATCTTTATGTAATGTCCTTTCTTGTCTCTTGTAACAACATTTTTTATTCTAAAGTCTATTTTATCTGATATGAGTATTGCTACTCCAGCTTTCTTTTGATTTTCATTTGCATAGAATATCTTTTTCCATCCCCGCACTTTGTCTGTATGTGTTCCTAGGTCTGATGTGGGTCTCTTGTAGACAGTATATATAAGGGTCTTGTTTTTGTATCCATTCAGCCAGTCTGTGTCTTTTGGTTGGTGCATTTAGTCCATTTACATTCAAGGTAATTATTGATATGTATGTTCCTATCACCATTTTCTTAATTGTTTTGTTTTTGTAGTTCCTTTTCTTCTCTTATGTTTCCCGTTTAGAGAAGTTCCTTTAGCATTTGTTGTAGGACTGGTTTGGTGGTGCTGAATTCCCTTAGCTGTTGCTTGTCTGTAAAGCTTTTGATTTCTCCATCAAATCTGAATGAGATCCTTGCTGGGTAGAGTATTCTTGGTTGTAGGTTCTTCCCGTTCATCACTTTAAATATATCATGCCACTCCCTTCTGGCTTGCAGAGTTTCTGCTGAGGAATCAGCTGTTACCCTGATGGGAGTTCCCTTGTATGTTATTTGTCATTTTTCCCTTGCTGCTTTTAATAACTTTCTCTGTCTTTAATTTTTGTCAGTTTGACTACTATATGTCTTGGTGTGTTTCTCCTGGGGTTTATCCTACCTGGGAGTCTCTGCGCTTCCTGGACTTGAGTAGCTATTTCCTTTCCCATGTTAGGGAAGTTTTCAACTAGAATCTCTTCCAATATTTTCTAGGGTCCTTTCTTTCTTTCTCCTTCTGGGACCCCTATAATGCAAATGTTGGTGCGTTTAACATTGTCCCAGAGGTCTCTTAGGCTGTCTTCAGTTCTTTTCATTCTTTTTTCTTTATTCTTTTCTGCATCAGTGATTATCACCATTCTGTCTTCCAGGTCACTTATTCACCCTTCTGCCTCAGTTAATCTGCTGTTGGTTCCTTCCAGTGTATTTTTCATTTCCGTTATTGTGTTGCATATCTCTGTTTGTTTGCTCTTTAATTCTTCTAGGTCTTTGGTAAACTTTTTGATCTTTGCACCCAGTCTTTTTTCAAAGTCCTGGATCATCTTCACCATCATTATTCTGAATTCTTTTTCTGGAAGAGTGCCTATCTCCTCTTCCTTTAGTTGTTTTTCTGGGGTTTTATCCTGTCCCTTCATCTGGTACAAAGTCCTCTGCTTTTTCATTTTCTCTATCTTTCTGTGGCTGTGGTTTTCAGTTCCACAAGATGAAATACTGCTGATACTGCTTGATCCTGCTGTCTGCCCTCTTGTGGAGGAAGCTATCTAGGAGGCTCGTAGGTGCTTCCTGATGGGAGGGACTGATGGTGGGTAGGGCTGGGTGTGTGGAGCTCAGTAAGATTTTAATCCAATTTGGTGGGCGGAGCTCAGTAAAACTTTAATTTGCTTGTTTGCCAATGGGTGGGGCTGTGTTCCCACCCTGGTGGTTGTTTGGCCTGAGGCCACCTAGCACTGGAGCCCACAGGGTCTTTGGTGGGGCTAATGGCGGACTCTGGGAGGGCTCACACCAATGAGCATTTCCCAGAACCCCTGCTGCCAGTGCTCCTGTCTCCTCAGTGAGCCACAGCTGCCCCCCACCTCTACAGGCAACCCTCCAACACGAGCAGGTAGGTCTGGTTCAGTCTCCTATGGGGTCACTGATCCTTCCCCCTGGGTCCTGGTGACACACTTTTTTGTGTGCCCTCCAAGAGTGGAGTCTCCATTTCCCCCAGTCCTGTGGAGGTCCTGCAGTCAAATCCCGCTGGCTTTCAAAGTCTGATTCTCTGGGGATTCCTCCTCCTGTTGATGGACCCCCAGGTTGGGAAGCCTGACGTGGGGCTCAGAACCCTCACTTTAGTGGGTGGATTTCTGTAGTATAACTGTTCTCCAGTTTGTGAGTCACCCACCCAGCATTTATGGGATTTGATTTTAACGTGATTGCACCCCTCCTACCATCTCATTGCGGCTTCTCCTTTGTCTCTGGATGTGGGGTGTCTTTTCTGGTGAGTTCCAGTGTCTTTCTTTTGATGATTGTTCAGCAGTTAGTTGTAATTCCAGTGCTTCTGTAAGAGGGAGTGAGTGCACGTCCTCCTACTCCGCCATCTTGATCATCTCTCTCTCTAGTTATCTATTTTATCAACACGAACTTAATTTTGATGGTGCACAAAACTTTTCCTCCTATATAGCTCCATTCTTTTCCTCCTTTATGCTGTAATTATCACAAATTACATCTTTTTAAATACATTTTTTAATCCACAAACAGATTTATAATTATTGCTTTGTTCAATTTTCTTTTAAATCAATTAGGAGAAAAATACATTCATACTGTCTTTTATATTTACCAGTGTTACCTTTACTGATGCTCTTTATTTCTTCATGTGAATTCAAGTTACTATTATAAATAAAAAAGTTACTATTATATTTTTATTTCAGCCTGAAGAAATCTCTTGGTATTTCTTGTAGGTCAGATCTGCTTCATGACAAACTCTCTCAGTTTTTGCTTATCTGGGGATGTCTTAATTTTGGCTTCAGATTTGAAGCATAGTTTTGTTGTATATAGAATTCTTCGTTGACAGTTTTTCCTTCAGCACTTTGAATATGTCATCTCACTGTTTTCTAGACTTCATGATTTCTTTATTTTTCTTTTCTGATTCTTTTAGGTGGTAGGTTAGGTTGTTTATTTGAGATTTTACTTGTTTCTTGAGATAGGCCTATATCACCATAAACTTCCCTCTTAGAACTCCTTTTGCTGCATCCCGTAGATTTGGGAAAGTTGTGTTTCCATTTTCATTTGTCTTGAGGTATTTTCTGATTTCCAATTTGATTTATTTACTGACCCATTGGTTTTTAAATAGCATGTTTAGTCTCCACGTGTATGTGTTTTTCCCATTTTTCTTCCTGTAATTGATTTCTAGTTTTATATCAGAGGTCAGAAAAAATGCTTGATATAATTTCTGTCCTCTTAAATTTAGTGAGGCTTGTTTTGTGGCCTAATGTGTGTCGACTTCATGATTTCTGATGAAAAATCAGCTGTTAATATTATTGTGGATTCCTGGTACTGTATGAGTCACTTCTCTCTTGCTGCTTTCAAGAGTCTGCCTTTTGAAACTTTGCTGAGCTTCTTGGATGTGCAGATGAATGTTTTTCATCAAATTTGGAAAGTTTCAAACATTATTTATTCAAATATTCTTTATACTCCTTTGTTTCTCTCTCTTCTCCTTTTTTGGACTCCTACTATGCATATGTTGATATGCTTGTTGATGTCCCTTTGGCCTCTGTTCATTTTTCTTTATTCTTTCTGTTATTCAGTCTGGATAATCTCAATGAATTTATCTTCAAATTTGCTTATTCTTTCTTCTGGATGTTTAAATCTACTATTGAGCCCTTGTGGGGAAATTCTCATTTCAGTTATTGTAAGTTTCAACTCCAGAATTTCTATTTGATTCCATTTTTATAATTTCAACATATTTGTTGATATTCTGTGTTTGATGAGACATTGTTCTCATATTTTCCTTTAGTTCTTTAAACATGGTTTCCTTTAGTCTCTAAACACGTTTAAAATACCTGATTAAAGTCTTTGCCTAATAAGTCCAATGTCTGGGCTTCCTCAGGGATAGTTTCTATTGATTGCTTCTTTCGCCTGTATATGGGCCATACTTTCTTGTATTTTTACATGCCTTGTAATTTTTTTGTTGTTGTTAAAACTAGACATTTAAAATGACATAATGCAGCAACTCTGAAAATCAGATTTCTACCCCTTCCCCAGGATATTTTTGGTGTTGCTGCTATAGAAAAATACTCTGAACCTAACATCGGCCTTGGGCCAAGTTCCCTTCAGTCCTGAAGCTCTTCTTTGGGTAAGTAGACCGTTCAGAGTGGACTTCTTGCCTTGGGGCATGGAGCTCATTTTAGAAAAACCAACATGGACTGAGCACCCTCAGTGCACTCTGATCATGTTGCCTCTTTGAGGCTCTCCCAAACCTCACACTCAGGGGGAGGGTTCTGCCCCCTCCATTCCTCAGCCTTTGGCTGGTTTCTCCAGAATTACTGGAGTGCGTTGAACCCTGTAGATGTCACACTTAGTGGTCCTGATCCAGCCTTGCCCACACAATCCTAGCCAGGCCTGGATAACCTCCCCAGGATGTCTGGCCGGGTGTGTGGAGAACAAATTTCTAGACTCTTCATCCAAGAAGGTCACATCAGGCAAAATAAAAATGATGCCAAAATCTGTTACCAGCTGGGGTGATCAGTGCCCAGACGTCACATGGGCCAAGAATTAACCAGGGGCCTGGGAGATGCCCAAAAGGTGGGCAGGGAGAAAACATATTGGTTACAAAGGGTCCAAGCCAAAGGAAGCCAATGGAAGGACTGGCAGTCAAGAAGGACCTTTCCCAGAGGCCCAGATCATGGGCACATTGCCGAGGAGGGGACTTCCTCCTTTCCTGGTGGATTCAGGCTTAGGAACTGGGCCAAGAGAGTAGAAATCTGTCATAGGCACACCCCCTACCCAGAGCCAGACTAAACAATCCTTTCTTTTTTTTTTTTTTAGCTCTTTATTGGAATATAATTGCTTTACACTGTTGTGCCAGGTTTCTTTTCCGGACACCAAAGTGAATCAGTTGTATTTATATATATATCCCCATATCCCCTCCCTCCAGCGACTCCCTCCTACCTTCCCTATCCCAGCCCTCTAAGTCATCACCCATCATCAAGTTGATCTCCCTATGTTATGTGGCATCTTCCCACTAGCTATCTATTTTACATTTCATAGTATATATATGTCAGTGCTACTCTCTCACTTCGTCCCAGCTTCCCCTTCGCCCCCACCCCATCCCGTGTCCTCAAGTCCATTCTCTACATCTGCATCTTATTCTTGCCCTGTCACTGGGTTCATCAGTACCATTTTTTAAAATTCCATATATATAGTTAGCATATGATATTTGTTTTTCTCTTTCTGGCTTACTTCACTCTCTATGACAGTCTCTAGGTCCATCCACCTCACTACAAATAATTCAATTTCATTCCTTTGTATGGCTGAGTAATAGTCCCTTGTATATTTGTGCCACCTCTTCTTTATCCATTCATCTGTTGATGAGCATTTAGGTTGCTTCCATGTCCTGGCTATTGTAAATAGTGCTGCAATGAGCATTGTGGTACATTAAACAATCCTTTTGAGGGGAAGAAGACAGAGGATGTTAAGGCCCTGGGGACCTTCAACCCCAGGCTGGCACAAGCTGTCCATTTGTTCAATAAGCATCTGTTGGGCTTCCCTGGTGGTGCAGTGGTTAAGAATCTGCCTGCCAATGCAGAGGACACGGGTTCGAGCCCTGGTCCAGGAAGATCCCACATGCCGAGGAGCAACAAAGCCCATGTGCCATAACTACTGTGCCTGAGCTCTAGAGCCTGGGAGCCACAACTACTGATCCCATGAACCACAACTAATGAAGCCCGAGTGGCTAGAGCCTGTGCTCCAAAAAACAAGAGAAGCCACTGCAATGAGAAGCCTGTACACTGCAACAAAGAGTAGCCCCGGGCTTCCTAGGTGGCGCAGTAGTTAAGAGTCCGCCTGCCAATGCAGGGGACACGGATTCGATCCCTGCTCCATGAAGATCCCACATGCCGCGGAGCAACTAAGCCCGTGCGCCACAACTATTGAGCCTGCACTTTAGAGCCCATGAGCCACAACTATTGAGCCCATGTGCTGCAGCTATTGAAGCCCACGCGCTGCAGCTATTAAAGCCCACGCGCCTAGAAGCCATGCTCTGCAACAAGAGAAGCCACGGCAATAAGGAGCCTGTGCACCACAACGAAGAGTAGCCCCCACTCACCACAACTAAAAGAAAGCCCGCGCACAGCAAAAAAGACCCAACACAGCCAATAAAATAAATAAATAAATAAATTTATATATAAAAAAAAGGGTAGCCCCTGCTTTCCACAACCAGAGAAAGCCTATGTGCAGCAACGAAGACCCAACGCAGTGCATAAATTAATTAATTAATTTAAAAAAAATAAGCATCTGTTAAATGCCTACTAGAGTGTGATGTGACAAGAGTGTGGGCTTTGAAAACACCCAGACCTGGGTTCAAATCCAGACTCTGCCACTTACCAGCTGCTGTGACCTTGGCCAAGTTTTTTGTTTCTCTGAGAAAATAAAAGACGATATTAGCATCTAGCTCATGGGGTTGTCGTAGGGTTGAGTGAAATTGTATTTTTATAGAGTACCTCATGCACACAGTGGTAGCTGATCAATTGAAAACTGTTCATTCTTGCTGGCAGCATTGAATAGGGGAGAGGAATAGACCACATCGCACTGCTTGAAACCATCCTGTGGCTTCCTCTGCCTTAATCACCCTGAAGGCCTGCAAGGCCCTGCATCCTGGGTCAGGCCCCCTATTAGAAGCTCTCATAGCATGTGTATCTTCCTACCTCTATTTACATTTTATGATTAGATACTTATTTGTGCAGTTGTTTGGGTAATACCTGTCTCCCCCGCTGGCTCTTCTGCTCACCATTTTGTGCTGTGTCTAGCAATCCATGGGGAAATGAATGAATGGATGAGGATGAGGTGAGGCTCCAGCCCTCACAGACCTCACTAGGTGCACACATACAAGAGAGGCTGGGGCAGGAGTCCAGGACTTCAGGGCAGCAATGGGGCCTGTGGGCCAGAGAGGCTGCAGTCCAACACGGGTTTCTCACACAGCCAACCTCCAGAAATTCACCCAACAATTCCCCTGACCCAGCCTCCTCTACTCCCCAGTGCATAACCTCTTCTGCCTCACAGCCACCCAGTCCCGGAGCTGCATCCATGTGGACTATACACGGGGCCATGGGGGTCAACCTGTGGGCTTTCCTGTTGTTCCAGACCAGAGATGGAGCCACAGATGCCACAGCCTCTGCAGATCTTTGGAAACGAGGCTCTCTGTGGTTCCTCACTTTGCCAGGGGGCTTTCCAGGCTGGCACAGTCAACCATGCTCCCTCAGCAGTCCCAACATCTAGGGAGGCAGAGCCTGGTCGTCCCCCTTCCCAGAAGCTGGCCCAGGAAACCAGGGGACACAAATGCTGTTCTGGTAGAGGGTGCCTTCACTGGGGGCTGGGGGGACTTGCCAGGAAACATGGGCTCTTTCCCCAGGGCTGTCCTGCAGCTGACCTGGGCCTCAGGCGGCCTAGTCACTGCCTACCCCCTAATGGCTTTAGCTCCTCATTCAGGGGGTCATTAGACACCCATCCAGGCCCTGCCGAGACCCCAGAACCCCCCACCCCGTTCTTTGCCATGGACTGCAGTCTGCATGAGGTTAACCTCAGGCTTCTTCCTGGTCGCCTCTGATTCACTTCCCTGGCTCTGGCCGGATAATGGTTTGGGGTTTGGCTGGGCCCTTCTGCTTGCATACTCAAAGCCAGAGTTCCTGACCCTGCCTGCTGACAGGCACCCGCCATGTCCCAGGGCCATTTCTCCCTCAGTCTCCTACCTGCCCTTCCCTTCAGCCAAAAATCCTTGAACTACAATGTGTCTGAATCCTCATCCCAGCAGGAAGCGCCTGGCTCTGCCACCTTCAGCTGAGTACAGCCAGGTTCTGGCAGCATCCTGGGTCCCCAGTGCCTGCCCAGAGAGGAGCTGTGTTTGACCTGGGCACCATGGGACCAGCTGGTAGGGGCAGTATCAGAACACACTTTATTTGAGGGCAGCCTTTGGAGTCCACAGGGTGCTTTTGGGTTTGTCTCTGCATTTGAACTTCAGACAGGTATACCTGGCTTGTATTCTTTTTTTTTTAAGAACTTTTATTGAGATACAGTTAGCAGACAATAAACAGCATATATTTAGAGTGTACAATTTGGTATCCCAATCTCCCAGTTCATTCCCCCCCAACCCTCCCTGCTTTCCCCACTTGGTGTCCATGTGTTTGTTCTCTACATCTGGGTCTCTATTTCTGCCTTGCAAACTGGTTGATTTGTACCCTTTTTCTATAGTCCACATATATGTGTTAGTATACGATATTTGTCTTTCTCTTTCTGACTCACTTCACTCTGTATGACAGTCTCTAGGTCCATCCATGTCTCTACAAATGTCCCAGTTTCATTGCTTTTTACAGCTGAGTAATATTCCATTGTATATATGTACCACATCTTTTTTATCCGTTCATCTGTTGTTGGCCATTTAGGTTGCTTCCATGTCCTGGCTATTGTAAATAGTGCTGCAATGAACATTGGAGTGCATGTGTCTTTTTGAATTATGATGTTCTCTGGGTATATGCCCAGCAGTGGGATTGCTGGGTCATATGGTAACTCTATTTTTAGTTTTGCAGGGAACCTCCATACTGTTCTCCATAGTGGCTGTATCAATTTACATTCCCACCAACAGTGCAAGAGCGTTCCCTTTTCTCCACACCCTCTTCAGCATTTACTGTTTGTAGATTTTCTAATGATGCCCATTCTTACCGGTGTGAGGTGATACCTCATTGTCGTTTTGATTTGCATTTCTCTAATAATTAGTGATGTTGAGCAGCTTCTCATGTGCCTCTTGGCCATCCATATGTCTTCTTTGGAGAAATGCCTATTTAGGTCTTCTGCCTATTTTTTGATTGGGTTGTTTGTGTTTTTGATATTGAGCTGGATGAACTGTTTATATATTTTGGAGATTAATCTTTTGTCTGTAGATTCTTTTGCAAATATTTTTTTCCCATTCTGAGGGTTGTCTTTTCGTCTTGCTTATAGTTTCCTTTGCTGTGCAGAAGCTTTGAAGTTTCATTAGGTCCCACTTATTTATTTTTGTTTTTATTTCCATTACTCTAGGGGGTGGATCAAAAAAGATCTTGCTGTTATTTACGTCGAAGAGTGTTCTTCCTATGTTTTCCTCTAGGAGTTTTATAGTGACTGGCCTTACATTTAGGTCTTTAATCCATTTGGAGTTTATTTTTGTGTATGGTGTTAAAGAGTGTTCTAATTTCATTCTTTTCCACGTAGCTGTCCAGTTTTCCCAGCACCACTTATTGAAGAGGCTGCCTTTTCTCCATTGTATATCCTTAGCTCCTTTGTCATAGATTAGTTGACCATAATTTATCTCTGGGCTTTCTATCCTGTTTCATTGATCTATATTTCTGTTTTTGTGCCAGTACCATACTGTCTTGATCACTGTAGCCTTGTAGTATCTGGCTTGTATTCTTAAACCAATTCTAAAGATGAGGAGAAACCTGAGGTTCAAAGAGATTAAATACTTCCCCAAGTTCACACAGCTAGGCAAGAGGAGATCCAAGCCAATGGCCTAAGTTCTTTGGCTCTGAATCCAAAGTTGTTTTCGTTCCACAAATACGACACTTCTGAAGCAGCCCCTGAAGCACGTGAAGCCCAGGAAAGACCTGCTGAGATTCTCTGGTATTTCTTTCTGAATACCTCCTGGGACCTCTGGAAAGGCAAGTGAGGGGCAGGGGTGTCTGTCTGTTTGCCAGTCCTTGCTTAAAGGTCTTGAAATATACATTCCATCCACTGCCCAGTGATCAGTTAGGATTCTAACCTAGCCCCATCTCCAACAGAAAGCCAGGGAGACCTGCTGAAAATACCTCCTCTGCTAATGATTTGTAGTTATTAGATATACATTCCATTGGCTAATACCAGGTAAGCCCCTAGAAGAGGCTACCATTAAATCTGGTCAGAATTTACCTTACTATACCTTTGTTTGTGCATTCAGTATTAACCTTTTGATTCACATTTATCGAGCACCTACTGTGTGCCAGATACTCTCAGGCACTGGGATGCAAGGAGGGATGCAGCACAGTTCCTGCCATAGTCAGTGGCCTGGTGGGACAGACAAATAAACAGGCTCTCAGTCTGTAGGAGTGCAGGGGAGGAGGAAAATGAGCCAGGGTGGGCCTCCAGGGCCGGAGTCAGGCTGGGGAGGCTTCTCAGAGGAGGTGACTTTTAAGTTGCGACTTGAAGGAAAAAAATATGAATAAGTTTCTTCAAAAATCTTTTCTGAGAAAGAGAAGAGCTACCTTAAGGGAAATGATGAGAGCCAGGGTGGTAGTAGGGCCTCAGGGCACAGAGAGGGGTAACTGAGATACCTGAGTACTTAGTTCCTGGCATGTTTACTTGGTGCCCATTCTGACCCTATAACCTTGGTTTCTGAAGTCCATGGACCCAAGCTTTTGTGCAGTGCTGTCCAATATGATTTCAGAGATGATGCAAATGTTTTGTTTCTGTGTTATCCAACATGGCAGCCATGTGTGGCTATTGAACTTTGAAGTGTGGCTAGTACTACTGAAAAACTGAATGTTTACTTTTATTTCATTTTAATTAACTTAAACCCAAATAACCACCATATCAGACAATGCAGCTCTACGTGCTTCTTATCCTGGATCACATCTGAATCACTTAAAATGTCTTGAAAAACTTCTGATGCCTGGTATCTGAGCCTCACCCCTGAGATTCTAATTTTGTTGATCTAGGGTGGGGCTTGGGTATTTGAATTTTTGGAAACAACCCAAGTAAGTTCCAGGTGAGCCAGGGTTGAGAACCACTGATTCAAAACTTTGTCCACCACACTCTTAGTTGTGGGGAGGCCCCTTTTATCCCAGCCTTGCCCAGGGTATGTGTTTGGGCTATGCTGGGCTTCAGTCACTCTGGACCTTCCCAGCACCCCTCTGCCCCTGGAAGGCTGCATCCTTCACCTCCTCTCCACTCCCAGAAGGAAGATGAGGGCTTACGGCCATTCACAGAGCTTGCTGGCTCTCTTCCTCTCCCAGCCTCGTTTAGTTCCCAGTCCAGAGACAGTGCTCCTTCACCTCAGAGCCTGCTAGGACCTGGACAGCGGGGGTCCGCAGTTAAGGAGTCTCATCCTTACAGGCTCCTCGGGCCCTTGGACAGAGCCCAACCGCTGGTTTCCTGTGCAGGGCTAGACTGGGCTGGGGCAGGGGCTGGTAGCCAGGCCGGAGGTTTGGCTGCTTTCTGTCTGTTTTGCTATTCAGCAGATATGCAGATGAATGTGTTTGGGAGCGCGATAACGCAGGAGGTTTTGGTAACAAGACTGGAACTTGGAGAGAACCCTCCTTCCCCACGTACCTTGAGAAATGCCTTCTGAGCTGGGGCTCACCCGGCCGCTACGGGTCCCCCCTCCCCCCATTTCTGCCATTCACACCCCAAAAGCAACTTTGCCCATGACTCACACGTGGCAGCTTGTGCACTTCTTTTATTATTAAATATATAAGCAGCTTCCTATTTTTTAAATAGATATTTAAATGACTTCATATAAAATAATTCACCACTTCCAAGTATAAAAACAAAATCTCACAGTGTGTGAGCCAATGTTCCCTCTCGGCTTTCTCAGAGCAAAGAAGGGTTCCTGTGCAGGTAGCTGGGGAGCCACCCAGAGGGGGCTCTGGGGCCCCTTGCACTCCTGTGTCACCAAGAGCCCACAAAGAGTTTCTGCGATGGATTGGATTTGCTTTCTTGAGCTTTAAAACACTATACGTTTAAGGGGTAGGGAGTGAGGGAGGAATACTTTTTCTGTGGGTTTTTGTTTCCTTCCACTTTTAAATACATATTTTTTTAGTATCAAATATAGAGTCTGTGACTAGTAAAAGGGGCCCCAAGGGGAAAGTTCTCCATTGCCCTTCCCTCCGCTGACAACAACTGGGCAGGGGAGGCCGGGACCAGCAAACCCTCACTTTTAAGGGCAGGAAGGGAAGCTCACAGGCCCCAGTCCAGTGGCCAAGTAGGGCAGGGTCTCTCAGTGGAGGGCCCAGGGCAGCAGGAGAGGAGGGACGCAGTAGCACAAAGGGACCGCGGGCAATCCACAGCCCTGTCACCTGCCGCCCAGCTCTCAGAGCTGCAGCCACGGGCTGGCCCAGGAAGCTGGGGCCCTCAAGGCAGGCTCGGAAGCAGATGCCTGGATTCTCCAAGTCCCTCTCCCACCCTGGCTTGCCTGGTTAGAGGAATGGTGCTAGTGCGGGGTGGGATTATAGCTGGAGGGTGTCACTGCCCCCCGGGCTCCTAACAGGGACAACCACGCAGCCCAGGTGCCTGCCAGCAGCAGCCTTGGGGCTGTGGTTGGGGCAGGGGCCTGGTCCAGGGGAAGACGCCGGGCTGGGGGATCAGGGGTGCAGACCCCGTCCACCACCTCAGGGGCGTGCTCTTAATTTCAAAATCCTATTTTCCATCAGAGCTCACCCTGTAGCCTCTCTGTGTGTCTGTCCCTGCCCTCCTTTTCTCCCTCCCACTAGTCACTTCCCTCTTGGGAATGTCAAAGTGCAAGATGCAGAAACCTGGGCGAACAACGCAGCCTAAAGACCAGCTCTGGCTGGTGGCCCGGGTAGTTCTCCTACCCTGATCCACCCCAGGGAGTCAGAGCCAGGTCAGCAGAAGGTCAGGGCTCAGGGGCTCCCTCAGTCGACAGGTGAGGCCGGCTTGGGCACTCAGTGCAGGAAGCTGGGGAGAGGCTGGACGGGTGGGAGGATGGGTGTTTGCTCTCTGGGATGGATGGGGCAGGCTGTTCAGCAGGCAGCTTCAGTATTCACAGTGCGATGGCTTCCTTCATGAGGAGAGCCTCTGCGCGGCCTCCCAGAGAAGCTGTGGCAGGGCTGGGGGGACGGCGGGGCAGAGGCCAGAGCTTGGTCTTGCCCTTGGCATCACAAGCCAAGCCAGGCAGGTCCTGAGGGTCGGGTTGGCATCCCCTCTCCGCCTGGCCACCAGCAGAGGGCAGTTAGGCAAGCGGAGGGTTCAGACCCGCTCCGGGCTGTCAGTGCAGACCAGCAGGCCCAGAGGCCTTCTCTTCCCATCTTTTGGGCTACACACCTTTACGGGAAATCTAGAGACGCCGTCCCGCCCTGCGTATCTCAGGCTTCTCTCTCTGGAGACAAGTCCCTGCTTGTCGGTGTTGGGATCCCTTGGCACCAGGCAAGTCCTCTGGCAGAAGGGCTCTTCTGTTCCTCAGTGCCCACCCTGCTCTCCCATGTCCCATGGGCCTCTGAGTCCCTGGCCCAGGTGTTGGCTTGGAGGGGAGTGGACCCTCTGAGGGGCAGAGGGTCCTCAGTCGGGCTTGCCAGCCTTCCTCAAGCGGATGGGAGCCTCCAGGGCCCCCGATAAATATCAGCAGCATGGGGGCATCCTCCAGCCCTCTCTTAGTCCAGAGTCTGCGGGTCGAGGGCAGAGGGGCCCCAGCCTGGCTGCCCTGGTCGAGTCCTGCTCTCCTGAGTCCAGGAGCTCTCATGGTGCGTAGGCCACATTCCCAGGAGAATGGCTGGGGAGGGGTGGTGGTGGACGTCCCCATAATGTCTCCTCCCACGGAGAGACTGTCCTGTGCACCCAGCTGTAGAGGAGAAAAAGAAAGTCTGGTCAGCCGGCTGGGAGTGAAGGGAGGGGTCCCTGAGGACATGGGTGGGCGAGGCAGAGTGTTCCTGTGGGCTGTGGGTGGTGCTGCAGACAGGACTTCCTCCCATCCTTTCCTTCGCCTTCCCAGCCACCCCAGACACCGCAAGGGACTGAGCAGTTTTCTCTGGCAGCCGCCCAAGCCACTGGACAGACCGGCCTCACCTCCTACCTCCTCCTGGGGAACCAGGGACCACAGGGGGGAGGTAACAGGGCCTGGGAGAGGTCTGAGCAGGGCTGGGGTGGGGGGCATTGCTCAAGTGGAGGGGTCTGGCAGGGAGGGAAGGGGCACTTGAGTGTCCTCAGACCCCTCCTCTGGCAAGACCATCTCACCGTCCTTGGTCTAAAAAAACTCAAGAGTGACTCCTGCTAACCCTAGCAAGGAAGAGGAATGGTCATTCCCGCCTCCTCACCATTCACCAAAGAGGGTCATCGCACATGGTACTCAGCACAGCAGGGCAGAGGTATCTGCAGGGGAAGAACTGGAGGCAGTTCCGGACAAGGAAACTCCCACCCTGCCATTTGGCATGCTAACCCCTAAGCAAGCCAGACTCCTTCCGGATGGGCCAAGGGACTTGCCTCCCCGCATCATCCATAGGAGTCAGGGCCCTGCCCTCTCCGAGCCCGCCCCCATCCTTGTCCTCAGAACGCTTTGTTCCCAGAGCAGAAATCCCCTGGACTCCATCCAACAGTTTGACTTTGGACCCGGTGTGGAGCTTCCCTCCCTGACTGTCCGTGGGCCCTACTAGCAAAACCCGTGATGGGTAAGGAGGAAAGATGGGATCAGGGCTTCTGGTTCCCAGCCCATTCCCATGCTTGGGAAGGGGAAGAAGGGAGGACCATAAACTGGACATGAGCCATGCTGGGTATAGCCAGGCCATAGGCCCTGCTGGGGCCAGGAGGGAAGGAGACCCAAGTGGGCAGACTCCAGCCTATTGTCCCTGTGTCTTGCTTCCTTGGGGTGAAGGGGCTGGTGTCCACGTTTCCTTTCTGAGAGTCCCTCTCTTAGACCTCTGCCTCTGCGCTTCCCCCTCTCACTAGAGCAGCAGTAAGTCTTGAGGCTGGTCCTGAGTCTCCCTGAGGCTCCTGCCGCCTGGCCTGGAGACCACGTTAGGGCTGAATCCAAGTGGGGGTCTGGATGTGGCGCCTGCCCTGGGTTCCTCGCTAAGTGAAATCTTACGGAGAGGAAGAGGAAAGCTTGGGAGGCCCTGAGATTAGGCCAAGACCAAGGAGGGAGGCGGGTGACCGGTCAGAGGGTGGTGCAGCCTTGAGCCATGAAGTCCCTAGGGACCTTGGTCCAGCCTCTGCTTGCCAGTCCTGAGGGGGTCTGTGTCATTCTCCAGCCCTGCCAGTGTCCCACCTGACCCATCTCAGCCCACCCTGCCAACAAGGTGGACCCCAGGACTGCAGATGTTACTCCTTGCTGTTTTCTAAATAGGCTCCCTGGTTCTGAGCATTTGGCAGATCCCCTGCCTCTCTAGGAGTCACCCAGACCTGTCACTCTGCACGTGAGAATGCCCTGAAATGCTGCCTTGCGTTTGGTATGGGGTGTGACTGGAAACTTGAATGAGTTCACTCTAGCTAGTCAGCCAGCCTGCCAATCAGCAACTTAGGCAAGCAGCCAGCTAGTCAGTTAGCCAATCAGCTCACCAATCAACTAGCCAGTTAGGCAGTTACTAGCTAGGTAGTTGGTCAGAGTCACCCAGCCAGCTGGTCAGCCAGTCAGAGTCAATTAGTTAGCTGGTTAACAAGTCGGCCAGAAGGCTGGACAGTTAGAGACAGCTGGCCAGGGCCAATCGGCCACTCAGTCCTGAAGCCAATCAGTCAACATTTATTGAGTTCTTAGCAAGTATGAGGAAGCCCTCTCTGTTTAGGACTCAGGATAGAAAAAGAAATGCAAAAAAAGTAGAAGACACAGTCCCTGCCCTCAAGGGGCCTACAGACTTCTTAGGGGTACAGAATGTACACATATGCATAAAGTAAGCTTTTAAAATGTGTAACAACAAACAACATCCAAGTAAGTGCAAATTGATATAGTATTAACCAAATACAAAAGAGCAGAGGAGTATGAACTAAAGGAGCAAGCAGAGGGTGATGGAGACCATCAGGAAGGGCTGATTCCTGCACTCTGATTGTGGTCTGAGGGGAAGGAAGGGAGGAGGGCCGTGGGCTGCCTGGAATCGGGGAGCCTGGGGTGAGGAGCGATAAGAGTCACATGTTTATCAAAAACATGGACGAGGGCAACAGAAGGCACTCATTGATGTGCAGGATACGCAATTGGGAGGGCTATGAAGACAGAATTAGGATTTAAAACAATTTCAGTAGGCTCGGGTGATAGGCCTGAGCCCACAAGATGGTTTTAACAAGGATGAATATAAACTCCTGCACACTGGTAAAAAAAAAAAACTAAATTCTCCAAGTACAGGATAGAGTCCGGCTTGACAGAGGTTTATGAGAAATGGCACTAGGGGTTTTAACAGACCACAGGCTCAACATATGACAACAGAATGATGTAGTTGTTTAAAAAAAAGAAAAAAAAGAAACATGAATGCAATCTTAATCTGTACGGATAGAAGAACACTGTGCAGACCAAGGAGGGTCACAGTCCCACTGTGCCCTGAGCTGGTCATACAACATCTGGAGCACTGTGTCCAGGACTGGGTGCCACAGTTTCAGAGGGACATTGACAAACGAGTGTGCCCAAAGGAGGGAGACCGGGATGGTGAGGGGTCTGAAAACCATATCATATAAGGAATGTTTGAGGGACTTGGTCACACTTAGCTTAGAGAATTCTAAAAGGGGACATGGATAACTGACTTTAAATACTGGAGGGTTCTCATGAGGGAGGCCGGGGAGGGGACAGGGAAGCCAAGCATCCGCGAGTGAGGAAGGACTTCCCCACAGCGCTATCAGGAGAGGGCAGGAAGTTTGCCTGTGACTGAGACTGTGTGGCCAGAAGCTGGCTGACTCCCCATCAGGGATGCAGGGAGCGGAGGCCCCTCTGGAGTGGAACTCTCGGCGAAATGACCTCTGAGAGCCCTCTTAAGACGGAGCTTCTATGGCTCCATGCATCTAAAAGCCGGGAGGTAGAAATGATCTTTGTTGGGAAGAAGGGTCAAATAAGGGTGCAAACAGAGAGGAAGCTGTCAAGAGGTGCATGTCAAGAGGCAGCTACTGGAGGAGCTTGGGAGCAGAGCTGAGGATGTGGGGTTTGGAGTGGTGGGCAGTGCACAGCTGCTGAAATTCCCCAGGAGGCTGAGGACCTTACACAGGAACAGTTTGGTTGCTCTGGGATGGAAGGTGGCAGCAAAAGTAGAAGCCCAATGCAGAAATAACAGCCTGACGCAGAATTAATAGTGCCTGGCCTCAGACGGGGTGGAGGGAATGGAGGGGCAGTGGGAGACCTGAGGACCTGGGGAGAAGAGGGTTGGCCAGACCTGGCAATGGATGGAAAAGGGAGTAGGAGAGAGAGAAGGGAGTCAGGTGTGGGCCTCAGGGGAGCTGGTGGTACCACAAACAAGTTAGAATGACTGGAAAATTTGGGTGTAACTAATTTTAAGGGATGGAGAGAGATCCAGATCAGAGTCTTACCTTAGAATTCCCTCTACACTGGCAGTTCCACCTGTCCATCCTCATCCTGGGTCAGGGGGCTGAGGGCAGAGCACAGAGCTGGTGTAAGACTTTAGCAGAAGCCTGGGAGTAAGGGTGCCCCCTAAGTTTGCCCCTCAAGCCCCCACACATGTGTTCCAGCCCTCTTAGATTTAGAAGACTCAGAACTGCCTAACCCTAAGAAGAAATTAGGAAAAATCCCAGATATCTAGGAAAGAAGAGACACCCTTCCTTTTCCCCACCCACCCCCAAATCCTGTTCTGAGCTTCATTTCCTTAGGGCAAGCGGGAGAAAGTCTCCTCCAAATCTAGACAGGACAGAGATGCCAAGGCAGGGCCCCCCATGCCTACCAGAGCCCTCCACCCCAAACTCTCACCTGCCCTCTGGTTGCTCCATGGGAGAATCCACTGTCTGAGGCTCTCGATGGCTCTGGGGACGGAAAAGAGCAGGCTCACTGAAGAGCTGAGGGAGGGTGGGGAGGCCGTGGCCCCACCCCCAGGCAGAGCTGCCCATGGACTCGATGAGAGAGTTACCAACGTCTCCCCTCTGGATCACACAGAGGGCCAGGGGGCTGCCAGAGGCCTCTCCTGTCCTGGGGCTCCTTACACCCCAGCTCCGCAGAGCTCCCAGGGAATGCCCTGCCCGGACCTCACACATATCACTTTCCTCCTCTGTCTCCCCTCCCAGCTGGGTTCTCATCCTGTTGTAGCCCAAGAACAGTGTTTCCTGCTCTTCTGCCCCAGTCCCTTGTGGGTCATCGTGTAGCCTGAGCCTTCCCCGTTCTGGAAGAAACCCTCCATTTCAACCTCCCACCCACTGTGCTCAGTCAGCCTCCTGTCTCTCAGCGTCTAAAGAACCCAGTCTGGACCCAGGTCATCCTCCGCCTTGCTCCTCCACCCAAGCTGTGCCCTCCCTCCACGAGATGCCCTGCTCTCCCCCATCGGGCTCCTCTTACCCGCCGCCTCCGCCTGTAGAACTGGAGGCCGCCGACAGCCAGCAGGACCAGGATGATGCTGGGCACCAGCAGGCAGAAGACAAAGCCAGGGAGCTGGGGGTCGGAGGGCTCCTTGTGCTGGCTCTTACGGCCTGCGTCAGTCAAAGGAACGGAGTTAAAACGGGCTGTGGGCCTGGCCGCCCCCTCGCTTGCTTGTCTTCCTTCCACCTTTGCGGTGCTTCTCCGGCCCCTGGTGCTCCTCTTGCCTTCCAGCTCCCCAGGGGGCAGCACGTTGCCCGAGGAATGGCTTCTGGGAGGCTTTGGCTGAGAAGAGGGGGTGATGGGACTGCTGAGGCCTTGCGGGCGCACTGCTGGGATCCTGGCAGAGCCTGGCTCCTGGTGGTCTCTGGGCGAGGCAGATGAAGGGTCTGCATCCTCAGGTGTGTGGCTCCAGGCTTCAGCGGGTCTCCCGGGACCCACCATAGGCAGGGGCATGCCAGTTACATCTGCAGGCCGCCAGCCCTTTCCTGCTCCGGGGAGCGGTGAAGATGCTGAGAGGAGGGGGCTGGGCCTGGCAGTCGCTGCCTGGACGCTGCCTCCGCCCAGCCTGGAGGGGGAAAGCTCTGCCCCTTGGGGTATAGGTCCCTCACCAGCCTCTCCGGAGGCCTCTTCCAGGGCCAAGTTAGTGCCCATCACAGAGTCAACCATGTCCTCCATCCCGGTGGCGGGGGCTCCGACAGAGGGGTGGGGCTGAGGTGAACCTCCAGTGGGGTGGCCCTCGATGCCTGGGGTCTCTGGTGTCTCAAAGCTCTGGCAGGTGCTCCTGGGTGGTCGCAGCTTGGCACTGTCTGGGTCCACTGTGTGAACGGCCTGCTCTCTGGGCAAGAGGGAGCTGCCTTCTGTCCCCTCAGAGTCAGCCCAGGTCAAGCCAGCCATAGGGGCCATGGAGGGGGCGAGGGGCTGCTGAGGGGAGACAGAGGCCAGGTCACTGCTAGGGGTGGCTTTGGGGTACAGGCAGTTGCAATCAGGCTTGGTCACCACATCTGAAAGAACCACAGAGAGAGGGAGAGAGAAGGACGGGGAGGAGATAGAGTCACCAGCCTCCAGCACAGCTTTCCCAGAGGGATGGAGAGAGGGACGCAGGTCTGGGGGTCCCCTCATACCCTAGCTCAGCCCTAGGGCTGAGGAGAGGACAGGACTGGAGCCCATGTTCATGACACAGGCCTTAGACAGGGAAGGTGCAAACTGCAGGAAGGTTCTTTTCAGGAAAGAGCAGAGAAGGGTTTAGACACACAGACTGGGGGTTGGGGTCAGGGAAGACCAGAGAACAGCCCTTCCTAGAGTTCCAGCTGGCCAGACGCCAAGGCAGGGGTGACAACAGCCAGCAAGGAGGTTGAGTAGTGGCCTCTGGGACTAACACAAGACTCCCTCAAGCCCCAAAGACACTGTTGGTTGGAAAGCAGCAAGGTGGTTTCATGCACAGCAAGGGGCTAAACAACCACGGCCACAGGCAGGAACAGACTGGGGCTGGAATGTGGCCAAGGCTTGAGGCCTTGGGATTGAAGCAGTGAGACTGGACTTGGCCATTGGCAGGTCGCAGAGCCTCAGCCCCCGCCTCGGGGAGCCAGGTTGAACGTAGATGGGCACACGTGGCACAGGACGCAGAGCCGAGGACAATGCAGAGCACACATGTGTGCAGCTGGGCCAGCACTGGGAGAGTTTGAGTGATGCTCGGACTTCAAATCCAGCCTCGTCCCTTGAGGGGACACTCAAGGCATCCTGGGGACTTCTGGAGCCAGGGTATCCTGGTGATTCGCAGCAGGGCTCCTGGAGCAAGGGCCCTGACTCCCCGATGGAACCTCTGCTCTCTCCACGAACCCCCCATACGTTCAGCCAGCCTGCAGAGCCGGTAGGAAAGCCTCTATGCCTACAGGGCTCTCTGAGAGGGCCCCCTTTACCACTCCCTGATCTCACAGCCACCAGCATGATCCTTCTTGATGCCTCAACATGCAGACATATGTAAGTGTGCATGCACACACATGTCAGAAAAGACATGTGCCTAGGACCACCCAGAGGTCCATGAAGCCACATAGGTACACAAAACAAGCACGTCTACACACACAGGAGCACGAGTAGCAGCCAGGCTGCCTCCCAGGGGTCCCTCCAGCCCCATGCGTCACCTCCCAGTGCAGCTCTGTTCCACACGCCCTTACCCAAGCCCACACTTGCTGGCCCCTTCAGTGCTTACCTTGGCTGGAGCATTTAGCGAAGATGTTGTTGCAGTTCTTGGTGAAAATGTTCCAGTCCTTTTTAAGGAGGTTCTTTGTTTCACTGAAGACATTCTTGATCTTCTCCAGCAACTGGAGAGGTGTCTCATAGAAAGTTCGGACACAGGCCTGGAAGGCGAGCAGAGCCCCCCCTTGATGAGGTTGAGCATTGGTCCCCTGTCTCTAGCTTGTCAGTCAAACTCCCTTGGCCTTTCTCACATCTGTCTTCTTTTTCTCGTTTTCTCCCTCCCCTCTACCCTGGTTTACAAGACCCCTGTGTCCTGAGTTGGTGAGATTTATCATTTATTCATGGCTCCATTTAACACATATTTATGTGCCAGGCATATGGTAGCTACCTGGGAATCAGGCAATTAAGAAGACAGAGGTTGTCCCTGGCCGAGTTGGACATTGAGTCCAACAGGACATCAGCAATGAGCATGCTGTTACAAGTGTGTCCTAAGAAGAATGATCTGAGAGTGTATAACAAGAGGAACTAAATGAGGGCTTGAGGGAATCCCCAAGGAACTGACTAAAAGATATGCAAGAGTTAACCAGGAAAGGAGACGGGGTCAGAGAGAGCAAACAGACTGTGCAAAGGTCCTGAGGCAGGAAACAGTCCGAAATGTTAGCAGATGAAAAAGAAGGCTAGAGCACAGCCATCTGTGAGGAAAGTGGCAAGAGATGCAGCTGAGAGAGGTCAGCAAGGGCCAGGTCCTGCAGGGCCTTGTTGGCCATATCAAGACCGTTAACCTTATCCACAGAGCAAAAAGAAAACTTCTAAGGGGATGTTGGGGAGGTGGGTGAAGCTTAAGACTCCAGTCTTTTAGAAAGATCATCCTGTGTGGTGAGGAGAATGGCCTGGAGGAGGCCATGGGGCTGTGGGTCCTTTTCTGGCATTGGTGTATCTTGGAGGGAGAGCCGAGGCTGCCGCAGCCCTGTCTGTTGAGCTGCTCTTTTCTCTTCCACTTGTGGGACCCAGGCTGCCCACGCCCGCTGGAGCTCTGAGAAGCTTCACACAGTCCCAATTTTCCTCCCACCCCTTGAGCTCTCAGTCTCCCTACCAGGCTGCCCCCCTCCACCTGACTTCCACAGGCTGGCACTCCTCAGGGCTTAGCCCTGGGCCTGCCCCTCCTCTCACCCCTGACACTGTGCCCAAGGCTTCATCGCATCTATGGCCTGCCTGCCGTTGACTCCCAAGTCCCTCCTTAAACTGAGCTGCGTGGGGAAGAACGACGGGCTTTCCTAGGTGCTGAAGTTTGTTTGTTTGTTTTTCTTTTTGGTGCTGAAGTTCTTGGAGGCATCACTGGATGCACAGGGGCTGTGCATAGTAGGCAGGCCCTTAGTAAATGTTTACAGGATAAAGGAGGGAATGAATGCGGGAAAGGGAAGACCCGGGCTTGGCTCCATGACTCGCCAGCTCAGCAACACTGGCCAAATGAACTTTCCAGCTTGAGCGCATCTCCTCATTTGTGAAGTCAACACGACCATCCCTGCCTGCCTTCCCCACAGGGCAATTGTAAGGAATAGGTTAGCTGGTTTCCTCTCATCTTTCATACAAAAATCTCTGTGTCCTTCATACCTCACCTCATACTTCATGGAGAAAACAAGGACAGAAGGTCCCAATGTCTACCTGTCTCAACAGAGGCTATGCCTTCTTGCCTCCCAAGCTCTGAATCCCTCCCCTGCCAGCTCCTCAGGAGATCAGCCCCTCCAGCTTCACTGGCTCGCTGCTCCTGGAGTCTCCACCCCCGCCCCCCAACATCCAAGCAGTGTGCAGGGTGGGTAGCTTGCTAAAATGCAGATTCTAAGGCCTACCAACAGGCCCAGTGAATCAGACTTTCTAGGGGTGCATACTGGAAATCTGCATTAAAAAATTTTTTTTGTATTAAATGTTTTTTGAGTGTTTTGGTTTTTTTTTTTGAATCTGCTTTTTTTTTTAAAATAAATTTATTTATTTATTGGCCGCGTTGGGTCTTTGTTGCTGCACACGGGCCTCTTCTAGTTGCTGTGAGCGGGGGCTACTCTTCATTGTGGTGCAAGGGCTCATTGTAGTGGCTTCTCTTGTTGTGGAGCACGGGCTCTAGGCGCATGGGCTTCAATAGTTACGGCACATGGGCTCAATAGTTGTGGCTCACAGGCTCCAGGGCACAGGCTCAATAGCTGTGGTGCATGGGCTTAGCTGCTCTGTGGCATGTGGGATCTTCCCAGAGCAGGGCTTGAACCTATGTCCCTTGCACTGGCAGGCGGATTCTTAACCACTGTGCCACCTAGGAAGTCCTTCATTTTTTTTTTTTAAATGAAGACTTCCTTTTTATTTTTATTTTCTGGCTGCATAGCATGCAGGAGCATGTGGGATCTTAGTTCCCTGACCAGGGATCGAACCCACACCCCCTGCAGAGCCTTAACCACTGGACCTCCAGGGAAGTCCCAGGAATCTGCATTTCAAACAAGCACCGCAGATAATTCTTATGAACCTCAACATTGGAAAACCACAGACTTAGTACTTCTCTTATTTAGAAATCTTTCCTCCTTCCATCTCACACTCCCTCCAGCTACCTCTCTTTTTCTGCAGTGTTTTGGAGCCAGGTTCTTCCACAGTGTTGTCTCCACTTCCTCACTGTCTGTTCACCTGATCTGGCGCCTGCCTCCAACAGCGACCTCCATGTTACCACATCCATTGGACACTTTTCAGCCCTTCTCTTGCTTGACTTCTCAAACCCCGCTTGATAAAGTTGACTACTTTTCCCATCCTGAAACATTTTTTCATGGGCTCAGTGATCCCACACTCTCCTGGGTTTCCTTCCACCCCTTAGGCTGTTCCTCCGTCTCCTTGCCAGGCCCCCCTCCTGTGCCCAACTTCTACTTAAATGCTGGGGTTCCTGGGCCTATTTCTCTTCTAACAGTGGGCGACGTTACACAGTTCCCTGGCTTTACAGATGACCTATAGGCCGACACTGCTTACATCTGTCTATCGCCAGCCAAACTCAAGACCCATACACCCAGCAACTGGCTTGACATCTCCACTCGGCCACTTCACAAACCTCTCAAGTGCAGTGTACCCGAACCTGAACTCCTGCCCTTCCTTCAAACCTGCTCTGCCCCATTTCAGTATCACTTGACCTCTGCGTGCTGGAGACAAAACCATCACCACCCTTCCCTTCGCTCAGCTCCTCATGGCTGCTGCATTAACAAGTCCTCTGGTTCTTTCTCTAAATTCGGAATGCATCCCCTTGCCTCACCTTCACTGCACGACCGTAGTCCAGACCGCCTGGACTTGCACCTCCTGCTGGCCCGCGCCACCTCCATCCCTGTTCCCTACACACCCTTCCCTGCACAGCAGCCAGAATGGTCTCACAGCGCAAGTGAGACCAGGTCCCTCACACTTTAGACAAGATCCCACATCTTTAAGACCCCAGATGAGCTGGCTCCCGCCTCCCCTGCTCTGTCCCCCGCCGCCACCCCGTGCCTTGGCCGTGCTGACCACACTTAGGGGCGCCGAACGTGCACTTCTCTGCTCACCTAGGGCTCTGTGCCCCGCGTTCTCTGTTCTGGAATGCTCTGACCCGCTTTCTTGCTTCCTAACTCTTACTTACCTTTGGACCTCAAGTGAATATTTTCTTACGCAGAAGCCTTTCCTGTCACTTCTTCCCCACTGCCTTTTAAATCCGAGTCCCATTTCTCTCTCCCGGAGCCCCTCGTACTTCTCCTTCCTGGTTCACTCCCTCACCTCCTTCAGGTCTTCCCTCTCTGGTTTTCTTTCCACATCGCAGCTATTGCCACTTTACTTATACTCTACTTATGTATTTTGTTAACTGTCCCACCACCCCTACATGTGAGCCCCATGAACATGGGGAATTTTGTCTGATCACAGCTGTTTCCCAGACTCCAGAACAACACCTGGTACGCAACAGGCACTCATTCACTATGTGTTGAATGAACGAATAGTCCTCACGGGTTAACATTCTATTTACTTGTGTCATTGTTTGTTTAATGGCTGCAACCTCATTTAACTATAAGCTCCAAGAGGGTGGGAGCCACATAGTTCTTGTTCATGAAGACATTGTCAAGGCCTAGCTCTGTGCTTCCTGCAGAGTGAGTGCTCCCAGCCGTGAGTCCTTGGCAAAGGTTTGTGGAACGAATATGTGAGTGAGAGAGTGCGTGAACAATGATGTGGGGTGAGGCCGGTGCGTGCCTCTGTGCCTACGGGCAGGGATGGCATCCCTGCAGCTACCCTCTGCCCGGCTTCAGTGCGCCCAGCTCCAGGGCCCTCCTACCTTGTCCTGCTCTTCATAGTCCCTGGTGAAGCAGCTCTTCAGCCTCAGAGAGAGTTCCTGGAGCTGGACAGTGACATTGGCATTGGAGGTGTTGTCTTTGAAGCGCATGGTGTCCTCTATGATGTCTCGCACCAGAGGAAATGCCTTCTTCAGGTAGCACACGGGATCGTTCTGGAAAGCAAGAACCTGGAGTTGATGACCTGGCTGATGCCGCCCGGGAGCCCAGGCTCTGTGCCGAATGCCCCGTCCCAGATGGAGGGCTGCCGCCTGCCCTGCCCCTGCTCCTGCGGAGAGGGGCCGCCCACTCCAGTGAGGGGAACGCTGCCCTCAGCTGGCTTTCACTCTCCCTTGTTGGGATCTGGCGCTGCTGGGGATTGGGGTAGAAGGAAGGAAATATAGATTCTGACCAGAGAGGTCCTCAGATTTCTGAGAGATGAGGCTTCAATCAGCGTGAAGGTGCATAGGTAGGGTAGGTTCTGGGGAACTTCTCTTTTTCTGTCTCTGACCCTCTTTTGGTTTGCTTTCACAAAAAGCCCTTTACCACACGGCTCCTTCTAATCCTCTGGGCCATAGAGATACTGGAGACTACCTCAGGGTCCAAAGAATAACCTCAGTGTTTTGTCTCCCTTAAGAGACGGTGGGTGCCTCAATGAAGACTCTGCTTTAGCTCTGTACTCCTAGCACCTGGTGCAATAGGGTCCTAGTAGTCAATGCTTGGTAAGGAGTGAGTGAGTGGGCGGAGCACTGAGGTCACTCCTTGGACCATGAGGTGGTCTCCAGTTCTAACAGAAGTGTGTATGGGTCGGGTGTGCAGAAGCTCAGAGATGGGAGCAAATTCTGGGCATGATGGTGATTTTCTATGAGGCACAAAGATGAATAGATGTGGAATAAAGGCTGGAGTGGGGGGCAGTTAGAAAGGCATTACAGGCATCAGAAGGAGCTTGTGCAAAGGCTTGGAGGCAGGAAGGAACAGGGAATGGGAGTAGTGGGTTGGGCTATGTAACGGATCTTGTAAACTCCAGGCTAAACAACCTAGGCTTTCTCCTGGAGTAAGGGGGTCTCCAGGTTGGGAGGAGGCAGCGAAGGCAACAGGGTGTGGTTCAGAGAGCTCCCCGCTAGGGGGGGGATGAGGGGTACACTGGAAGCAGGGAGGCCATTTAGGAGGCTCTTGAAATTGTCCAAGTAACCGATGGGGTGGGGCCCCAGAACCCAGAGATGCTGGGAGGGAGAAGCAGCAGCACTCAGTGTCTGACTGGGTGTGGGATAGGAGGAAGAGGGAGAAGGCTGGACTGATTTCCTGGTTGCTGGTCTGTCTGCTGAATGGAGGTGACATCCTTAAGCAAAGCACGTGACCCAGAAGGAGTATTGGTTTGCCTTAGGCCTTAGAGCCAGCCTGCCTGTGTTCACATCAGGCCCCCACTGCTTACGAACTATACGCTCTCCCTTAATCTCTCATAAACAAGATGAGTGAACCACATAGTCAGGATCAAAAGTGCCTGGCACACAGTAAGACCTTGACGTGTACCAGGCCAGAAGAAGGGAGCATCAGGGGACTTGAGCCCTGGGCCCTGCCCAGCCCTGGACCCTGGCACCCCACACTTGAGCACCCAGGGGTCTTCACATCCATACCCTGCCCAGCTCTAGGATTTCTCCTGCCTTCATGGTCCCACATACACCCACCCTGGGAAGTGCATACATGCTGGCACATGGGCCTTGTAAGCAGCCGTAACTCACCAACTGCTCCTGGTCTACAAACTCAAAGGCAATCTGGCACGAGGTCTCCATCTGACTGTCAATCTGTAAGAGAGAGCAGGCCAGTGGTGGCAGGGTGTCTGCACTCGACTGAGCTTGCCTAAGAATGGGGACTAGACTTTCTGGATGAATCAGGGTTTGATACTCACCCACCTCCCCCAAACCACACCTGGAAAGACAGAGCCAAGGCTAGGGGAAGACCTGTGCCTTCCACATGCCCAGGGGAGGGTTGTAGAAGAACCCTCTGCCTTGTACCTCCCACTCTATGAAATCTGACAGATGCCAGCTTGTTATAAGGAAGAACTATCTAATGTGGATATAGGACATAATCTCCTGCGGGAGGTAGTGAGCTCCCTGCCCTGAAAGGAATTCAAGCAGAGGCTGGACAAGCTCTGGGGATTCAGGATCTGTAGGGACTAGGACTAGATGCCCTTAAAGCCCTCATTGGCCCTCAGAGCAGTGGTTCTGGGATTCTAAGCCTCAGAGAATGTGGTAGCTCTTGGTCTACCTTGGATTGCTGCGGCAGCTACATACAGGGGGAGAAGTATAGCGGGTAATAGAGGCAGGAGGCCCAACCTACGGGCCCCAAGCTCAGGGCCCTGGAGCTGGTTTTAGCAGTGGTGCTCCACCCTGACTGGCTGGCCAGAGGGATGGTAAATTCTCTTCTGAGCAGGACAGCAGCCATGACAGCAACCCGATTCTGCCTGGCAGAACTATGTTTGGAATTGTCGATGGCTCTGCTGACCCAATTAGAGTGAGGCACAGGCTCCTTCGTGGCCCGGGTGAGAAGGCCACCCCAGCCCCAGGACTCGAGCAAGAGCCAAGGGAGTGAGGGGGGAGGGCTGGGAGTTAGGCAAGAGCCTCCTTCCCAAATCTGGCTGAGGCCCTGGTGCCAGGCTGGCGGCACATCTGGGAGTCCAGGAGCTAGAGGCAACATCTGGACACAGCAGGCAGACTGGGCTGGCTCCTCAGAGGAAGCATCCCACCAAGGGAGATGGGATGCTTTACAAGCCTCTTCAGAGTCCACAATTGACATTCCAGGCAATCATTAACCCAGGCAACCAGCTAGAAGCCTGCCCTGTCCACTGCCTGCAAGCGAGTGGGAGAGGGCTTCAGGATTGAGGGAGGCAGTCAGAGGCTTTGACCTTTAGAAGGTCAATGAGAAGAACATCTCATTGAGTGGGAGCTAGTGGGAGCCACAAGGCACATCCTGCATGGCTGTATTTCTCTGCCTACAACCCCTTTCTTCGGCCCTGCTCCCTGACTCCTGCCTCCGTTTCCCCAGTGGGGAGAAGGTAGGGTAGACAGGGCCACATACTCACCAGCTTCTGCAGGTCGTCCAGGTGTCCAGTCCCAATCATGTGGCTACAGTTCTCCGACACCTCCTCGGCAGTACTGCTGCTCACCAGGAGACAGGCCATCAGCAGCAGAGGGCCCAGCCATGTCTGTGATAAAGAGGGCATCATTTCTCCCCAGCTCTCACACTCCCCAGGAACCCCCACGCCCTGCTGAGGGTGGAAAAACAAGGACCTCAGACCTATGATGCTACAGGATGTGCCTCTCACCCTAGAATGCAGCATTCTCCAAAGCCACCTTCCTCACGATTTCCTAACAGCCACACACAACCTTGCTCTCCCTTGACAACAACCCAATTGTTATCTCCTCCAAGAAGCCTTCCCAGATTAACCCAGATCAAGCCTTACTACACACTGAACTTCTAAAGAGGATATGGGAGGTGTGCCTACCAGTCTAAATGTCAATTACACGGGAAACTCCTTGAATGCAGGACGTGCATCCACCCATTATTCTGTCTCTGGAATATCAAACACTTAGCCAGGCATCTTGTGAGCTGCCCACTCCTCTCAAGTTCATGTTCTTGCACTAGCTGGCTTCCAGACAGAGCCAGAGACATTTCCCTGGGCCCAGCCCTTTCTTCTACCTGATTCCACATAGGTCTGGCTCTGCTACTGGAAAAACCAGGGGCCCAAACTCGGTTTCACTGGGAACCTATCCCACACCACAGACCTTTGGAGCCCTGGGTATGTGTGTCAAAAAGAGCCACACAGATTGATCAGAGGTAGCAGTGCCAGCTTTAGACCATCCCTTGCTGGCACCTACCTATTGGAGCCCCACCAGGCTCTGCATCCAGCCAGCCAGCTCTTATCATTGCAAGAACATTTTCTGAGATCTCTCCCCTCTTTGAGCACCCACCTGGCCCAGTAGCTGCTCACCCCCAGAGTGATGGGACAGGCTGCTGGTCACCCTGTCATTCCCCTTCCCTTTTCCTTGCCAAGGTCCCCTTAGTCCTCTCCCTGGCTCTAGGTCTCCCCTTCCCCAGCCAGAGGCACAGAAAGACCCTTGAGCTTTCTTTCTCCAGCTGGCTGTCGCCTCCTGGCAGATTCAGGGAAATGCTGTGAGGGTGGAGTGAGGGCTGGCACCTTTCTGGGTTCTGGGCTCTGGACTCTGCCTCAGTAATTCAGATGACGAGACAAATACTGCAAACAAATAGCACATTGGAGGCTATGAAACAGCCCATAACAACATGCTGATTTACATATAACTAAAAGTCCAGATGTTTGTCAGCTCTTACCAGGGAGGAGAGGCCCTGGCTGGGCTCCAAGTAGGTTGCAGGGGAAGGGGCCACAGTGAGGCCTTGAAGGATGGGGAGAAGCTGATGGCAGAGAGAAGAAGGGGGAGGTCTGGAGGAAAGAGGCACAGGATGGCCCAGTGCCATTCGGCACAGGGATGTGGTGAGGGTCCTGTCTGACCTGGGGGAAGGAGACTGTGGAAGAGGGAGAACAGTCATGGAGGGAACATTGGGCTCTTTTGGGTGGGTGAGGAGGTAGCTCTGGGTGGGAATGGCTGTCCAGGCCCTCAGGAAGCTGCATTCAGGACCCATAGGAGGAAACTGGGCCATGCAGAAGGTATGTCTCTGCCCCAGGCTGGCTGCCCCTGAGGCTCTGAGCCCCAGGTGTCAGTGGTATGGAGGAAAGGGCCTATGGGGAAGGGGATGCTCAGGAAGGCAGCCTTGCCACAGGCATTTCAAGATATTGATGTTTGAGGACAGCAAGGAGAGGGCAATGTTTAACCCCAAGGTGCCTGGCTTTTGGAGTTATTTCAGGCATCCCTGTGGGGAGAGTACAGCCACCATGTGGGAGGCTGACTTTGAAGGGGGCCAAAGGGGGCCATCCCTGTGCCTGGGGCCCTGATTTGGCCTCAGGAGGATCTGGACAGGCACCCAAGGGTTAATACTCTAGCTTGCATCTGGCTGGGCCGGCTCTTCTCCCCCCTCCTTTCTCCCTCCCACCCACCAGCCTTGGCCTCCAGGGCAGCCACAAGGAATCTCTGCTTCAGTCTCAGAGAGATGCTAGGACAGCTCAGCCCAGCTATCCATCCTCATCTGTCTCCTATCCTGTTCCATCTTCCCCATCAACAAGATCCCTGGAGAGAGCTTAGGACGAGTGGACCCTTGGGCTGCCCCTGTCTAAAACCAGCCTCTTTCTTTCCACCATTACTTTCCTCCTCTTTCCTCATGGTCTCTCTTCTAGCCCCTATTTTTCTTCTTGCCTCACCCTTCCTGATTTCCCCTCCTAACCCCATCTCTTCTCTCTCAGCTGGGCTCTTCCTCCCTCCCTGCCCCAAACCCAATGGAAGGGCTCTTCCCTCTCAGCCTACCTGCAACCCCCTCCCTTATCCTCCATATATTTTTCTGCTTCTCTCCCTCCTGGATTTCTCTTCTAGGATTCATCAAAAGCAAACCCATTGGAAGGCCACTTACCATTCATTAAACAGTGCCACCCTGTACCATCTAGGAGCTGCCCCACAGTTAGGGCAGGACAGTTCACATGCAGTACTGAACAGCCCACAGCCCCTGTCCACAGTTCTGCAACCCCAAACCTTTCTTCCACCTCCTCTACCACCACCAAGCCCAGGATCTCCCCAACTGACTGAATCATATTTGGCAGGAAGGTTCAGAGCTGGCCCCATGCAACTGGGACCTGGTCCCCCACAACGCATTCTTGATCCAGGCACCCAAGTGCCCAACAGCTTCTGTCTGTGAACTGGAACAAGTAGTGGCTTGCCCGGCTCCTTCCTTCTGCCTTGGCATTCTATAAGCTGGATGGCCTCTGAACTTTCCCCATCCAGAAGCGCCCACTCCCCAGCAGGACCTGGAAGCATGTGTATGGCCCGTGAGGAAGGCCCACTGGGGAGGCGCCACCCTCAGCGCACAGCCGCTCCGCCTGTCCCTCGGCGGCGGCTGATCAGAAGGGAGAGAGTCAGGGACGGAGCCTCCGCCCGGCGGCTCCGAACTCCCCTCTCTCGCCACCGGGTGGCTCAGTGTGCCTCTCCATGCAATGGGGTGAGCAGCCTCCCTTTTCCCAAAGAAGTGCCGCAGCCCCCAAGAGCAGCTGCAGGGCCGCCTCCGAACCCAGCCGGAGCGCAAGGGGCCTCGCGCAGCCCGCGCGCAAAGATGGGATGGAAACCGGAGCCCGCCGCGGAGGCGGAAGAGGCTCGGCAGTCGGCGCGCCCGGCCAGCGGGCTCCCAGGGGCCGCGCTGCGCCGCGGAGCTCCCGCCCCAGCCCGGCCCGGGCCGCGCGCCGCGGCCGTCGCTTACCGTAGGAGGGCAGCGCCCGGCGGCGCCCTGCGCGGTCATACGGGCAGCTCTGGCCCGGCCGGGCGCGTGGGCCGCCCTCGCTCGCTCGCTCGCTCGCTCGCTGGCCGCTGCAGAGTCCGCGCCCCGGCCGAGGGCCGCGCTGCTGTGCCGCGAGTGCGGAGGGACCGGCGGTGGCGCCGAGAGCACCCAGGCAAACTTTCACTTTCCCCGGGCCGGGCTCCACTGGCCAGCTCCTCGGCACAGCCTTTTAAGCGGACTTGTGAGGCATGTGGTTTATGGGAAATCACCTTGGACAGGCGCCAGACACACACACACACACACACACACGCGCGCACACACAGGCGCGCGCGCACTGACATAGACACACACACTCCAGAGGCCCACTGAACCGCCTCCCCGCCCCCACCCCGCGGGCTGGTCTTCTCCGCTCGGCTTGCAGTCGCCCTGCTTGCTGTGCTCAACGCCAGAGCCTTCAAGAGAGTAACGCGGGCTCCACCGCCTCCCGCCCTCCAGCGCGCGGGCTTTGGACAGAGCCTTGCCTTCCTTTCACGCTCTCCGGGCGGATTCGGGGCTCTCTCTTTCTAATAGTCCTCTCAAGGGACTTTCCCTCTAGGCCTGAAAATTCCCAGATCTGAGCAGGAAATGGCCTGAGCGCAGGGGCAAACACTGGAGACTGGGGCCTCCCCCGCTGCGCTTGCTGCAGCACCTTGTAGAACCTGAGTCAGCAGGCTTGCAGGCAGCCCTCTCCTTATGCAGCCCCCAGACCGCCTGCCCAGCCTCTGTCTCCTATTCTGGCGGCAGGGTACAGGCAGGGAGGCTAACTACCTGGCCAGAAGGGGGTGAGTTGTGTCCTGTGACAGGGAGCTGGGAGGCTCTGCTGTGTGCCAGGAGATGCTCCCGGCATCTGACCTGCCCGTGATGTAAACGCTGGCTGGTACCCATGCGCCCTCCTGAGCCTCCAGACCTGGGGAGATTGCCACCTGGGTCTTAGATTTTCCTTGATGCTTTTGGAAATGCATTTACTGAGACGATTAATCACATTTTGTCTCTACATGAGAATGAATCTAAATGAGGCCGAATAGGATGAGCCTATTAATCATTATGCCCAAATTCAGGAGCTTTCTCTTTCTTCAATTCACTATGGTTCAATCTTTCAATCTCTCTGTGACTCCACCCACCCCCAGCCCCTGGGAAATACATGATATGCAGCCAGGTCTGGAAGGGGCATCTCTTGTCACTTGCTCCAGCCCAAAATGGTAATTTTATACCTGCATGCTCTTGATCGTAAGGGTCCCTCTGCTTAGAATGCGCCTTTCCCCACTTGTCCTTAAGGCAGACACCTCATCCTTCAAGGCTGAAATCACAGCACATCCTTCACCAGAGAGCCTTCTTCGACTCTTCAGGCAGATTAATATTTCCTCTTCTTGCGGTCCCACTGAATCGGGCTCCTTTTTCTGTGGTCTCCCTGATAAGTTGTTTGTCATTCTTTCATTCATTCTCTGTGTTAGTATAAAAGGTATTTCAGGTGATGCTGATAGTTATATTCTAGATCATCAGGCTGCAACTACACCCCCACCCTAGACTGAGACTTCCTCCAAGTTGGTCCCATGTTTACTTTACCTCCAAACTGAAAGCGCCCAGAACATAATAGGTACCCAGTTGATAGTGATTGAATCAAAAGAGCCCACTAGAGAATAATCCATTCATTTCACAAACGTGCACCATGTGGCTGCTATATACCATGCACCGGACTAGACCTGGGAATGTGATGATGGGCATGTCGGCATATCCCTGCTTTCATGGGTTTGGGAGTAGTCAGAGCTCCAAGGGTGGGAGGCAGCCCTGGATGCTCAGAAACTTGAGGAAGGAAGGCCAGAGACAGAGCCCAGCCAGAGGAAGGAGTCTAAGGGCTTATTTCCCCTGGGCATTGTCAAGTGGTCCCAGTACAAAATGATTTAAGATAATATGTTGACACCACTTGTTCTTAGGACTGATAAGAGGTTAGAGGAAGTGGTGTGAGGAGATAAACCTCTTGACTTGGAGAACTGGGAGTAAAATTTTACCTGTTCCCTCCACCTGACCCAATGCTGCCTCGGGCTCACTGAGGCTGGTGTTAGGATGCAGCTTTGCCTCTGGAAGTCAGCCATCCTCTGTCAGCATGAGTCTTGGGTTCTTGTTTCACCTTAACTGAAATTCTTTACACACCCATGTTTGAGCCCAGACTCCACTACTTACAAGCTACTTGCAACTCTGCCCAGTCATTTGTTGTGTGACTTGGGACAAACCTCTCTCTGCCTCAGTGTCTTCATCTGTAAAATGAAGATGTTTATCTTTCTCACGAAAGTGTTGAGGTTTTAATGGGATGATGCCTGTGAAGTGTTTAGCACAGGACCTGAAGGTAGTAAGTGCTATTGATATTAGCTAGTGCTAATTATGCATTAGTATTAGTATTAGTATTATCTGTGCACTCACATGGGTGTTAAGCAGTGGCACAAGAGCAGTGCAGTAGATCTGGGAGTCCCAATGCCAGACTTTAGTCCCAGCTCTACCATTCATTTGCTGTGTGACAAAGCCCTTATGCCCTCTGAGTCCCTCTTTTTTCATTTGACAATGGCAACAATAAGCCCTTTCCTCAAAAAGTGGTTGAGAGGTCAAATGGGTGACATATGGGGGTCTCTGGGGCAATGAACAGCACAGAATAAGTGCTTGGTTATGAAAGAACACTTTGGAATTGTAGACTCTGCCTGCGTGGAGCTGCAGAGGGATGAGCAAGGTCCAGGAAAACTGTGACTCCACAGTGGGACTTGTAGCTGTCTCATCTCTGTTACCTTAAAAAGAGAGGTTGTGAATCTGCTTGACCTCAGGCGAGCTTTACCACCAGACACAGGGAAATTGAGGCTAGAGGAGCTTATGGCGTGCCTGGTGGAGCTCCTCTGGACAGCATCTCCTGTTCTCTCTCCTGCATTGGCCAGATACTCCAGCCCCTGCTTGTCTGGCTGGGAGACTTTGGGCAGGCAGGCTCTGGCTGGATCTCAGGGCCAAGCCAGCAGGATGGTTTCCATCTGCACATGGCTCCTTACCTGTTCACACCTGTGCAAGCCTGTGTGTGCCCATCGGTGCTCATAGAGTTTTGGAATCACAGACCTGACCTAGAAGCTGTTCCACCCTTATTGCCTCAAATAAGCAAACAGAGGCTCAGACAGGCAAAGTCACATCCTCCAGAGTCACACGTGATTGGCACAGTATGGGGTGGGGACCTCAGGAGTGAGGCCTGGAGTGACCCAACTCTGGGTCCCTTGTGTTCTCCCTGGTCAGAGTAGCTGCTGTTGTCCCTGCTGACTACTGGCGGAGTCATGTCCGGAGCAGGGTCCTAGGGGAGGCATATAGGAATTTGGAACAATCCAAGATTTGGGGTTTCAATGATTTCCTAATGTAGCATCATCAAGAAGGCAGTGCTCAGCTGACCCTGGAGGAGGGCAGAAGGGAGTACCAGAGGGACCACGCTTGCCAGGGGAATGAACCAAGGGTGGGAGGAGAGAGACTGAAAAGGGAGAAATGGAGATGGATGGCAGGAAGTGGGAGGAAAGCTTCATTTGCTAGTTGTCGAAATGTCATTTCCTTGAAATTTTTTGACAAGCAATTTCCCCTTGAAATCTTTTCTAGGGAGCTGACTTCTATCACAAAGGACTCCTTTCTCTTTCATTTTCTTCCTTCCTTCCTTGCTTCCTTCCTCTTTCTTTATTTCCCTCTTTCTTTCTCTCCCTCTTTCTTTCTCTTTCTTTTTCTTTCTTTCTTTCTTTCTTTCCTCCTTCCGTCCTTTCTTTTTTCTCTCTTTTTCTTCCTTCCTTCCTTTCTTTCTCTCTTTCTTTCTTCTTTCTCTCTTTCTTTCTTCTTTCTTTCTTTTTTCTTTCTTTCTTTCTTTCTTTCTTTCTTTCTTTCTTTCTTTCTTTCTTTCTTTCTTTCTTTCTTTTTCTTTCTTTCCCTCTTTCCTTTTTTTCCTTCCCCTCTTTATATCTTTCTTTTTCCACTTTATTTCATTCCCTCTTCATTCCTTTCTTTTTCCCTCCCTTGCTCCCTTCCTCCCTCCCTCCCTCCTCCTCCACCTCCACCTCCTCCTCTTCCTCCTCCTTCTTTTTCTTCTCTCTCTCTTCTTCTTTCTTTCTCCCACTAAAGTGGTCCAGGGCTCTTTGGGAAGTGGACTAAGGGTGGGTGGAGTAGACTTGGAAGCTTGGGGCTGCACAGGAAATTCCACTTTCCTGTCCCTGTGCTCCTAGTGCTGCAGAGATGGCCAGAGGGTGCTAAGATCCCAAACTAACCCATCTCCTGCGCTGCCCCACCCAAGTCTTTTACTCTGAGGGCTGCCCTTATCGCCATGTCTTCTCCCTTTTTATAGGGCAGCAGCAGGTGGGATGGGGGGGCAGGGCAGCACAAAAGTGGTAAAGCAGCCATAATGGAGGGATCCTTGGGCTGGGTTTCTCATCAGTTAAATGGGAATGGTAGCTCCCAGCCAGCTGGCTTCCCAGGGCTGCTGTGAAGACCTGGTATTTGGTAAACTACCAAAAGCCAATATTTGATACTTTGGAAAATGACTGATATAGTTGCTGAGACCAGCTCTTCCCCTGGCTAGAAGACAGCCAGCTGTACCCCTTTTCCATGCAGGTACCAAAACACTTGTGCTGGCTTCAGGGCCAAGCCACTAGGAGTCTTGCCTCTGGAGGGCAGGCATTCTGGGAGGCTGGCTGCATCAGCAGCACAGCTCTTTCTTCTGCCCTGAGCCTCCTGCCAACACCAGGCTGGGCACCATCTTCCAGACCCAGACAGGCTCTCTCAGGTGCTCATGAACTCCTCAGAGCTAATCAGTCTAACCTAGAAATGAAGAAGCAATTTATTTGCAGTGAATTTTGGCTTCCCAAGTACCCTCCCTACTCCCTAGATTTATAACCCTTTAGCTGAGGACGCTTCCAGAATGAAAGTTTGTCCTAACCTTCATCGGAAAAAAAGAATCACGAAGAAGATCATGTGTCTGCTGGTTTCCAAGCAACAGACAAGCTTACTTCCTATCTTTGGCCCTGCGTGACTTCAGAGCAAGTAAGGCAGAGAATTACCTGGAAACAGGAAGTGAAAATCCATGTCATCTGTATTCATGGGTTAATGCAATAGACATTTTTGAATGTCTGCTGTGTGCTCCGCCCTGTGCTCATCCTGAACAGTTGAATTACATGCCCTCCCTGCTCACAGCCTGCCAGGGAGACAGACATCTCAGGGACAGTCCAACTTGAGGCAGTGAGTGTGACAATGGGGAAATATATAAAGTGCGCCAGGAGCCAGAGTGGCTTGGCTTCTTGGAAGTCACTGAAGGGAGCCAGAAAACTGGAGCAGAGAAGAGCCTGAGGGTTGGAAGAGTTCTAGTCCCAGGTACGGCTGGGGGACAGACCCCTTTCTCCCATCTCTTGTGATTTAAGGCTATTCCTTGCCTTGGTTCTCTGTGTTGGTTTGCCCAGTGCCAACTGGGAAGTCCAAAAGGAGGCTTCCTCGCTTGAGAGCCTGGCTAGGTGGGATGGGGAGGCCCAGAGCATGGACATGAATGGGAGGGAAACCTTTCCAGGGTTGCCCTTTGTGAGGGGAGGAGAGGCAAGAGTGATTCCCGCTCCAGTCTGCAGCACTCATCTCTGTGGCTGTCCTAGCCCCGCCCCAGGCCCTTCAGCCAGATGGCAAATCTCCTTTCCACTGGCTGGTGCTGTGCACTTTACCCCAAGGAATAGGAAGAGTCTGAGCAGCCCTCATGGGTGGAGCAGTGAAGTGTGGTGAGTAAGAGCATAAGCACTGCAGCCATGCTAGTTGGGCTGAAATCCCAGCTCTGCCTCCTGCTAGCTCTGTGTCCTTGGGTAGGTCACTTAACCTTTCCGTGCCTCAGTTTCCTCATCTATAAAATGGGGATAATAATGGCATCTTCCTCATAGGGTGTCTGTAAATTTGAGTTATGTTTAAAATGCTTAGGACATTGGCTGGAATATAGTGGATGCCATATGGCGGGGCGGGGTGGTGGGGCTGTCATTATTAAGGAACAGTGAGACTGAGAGGGCACTCTGCCTGTTGTCCAGTCCATGCTACTCCAGGCTCCATTCTAGAGGACTCCAGAGTGGCTGTGCTATTGCTTCCTCAGCAGTCCCCTAGCCAGGCAACAATGGGGGCAGGATGGGGGCGGCACACAGCCAAGGCTGCCTCCACCCCAGGAAAGCCCCTCTCCTACTGTGAACATTCCTCTGGATCCTGCTGTGGAGTGAGCCCTGCTCTGGGGGCCAGGAGGGTGTGGGGTTGTTGAGGGGCAGGCTTCATCCTGGAGCCAAGGGGGTGGACAGGGCCTGTGCTCCCAGCTCCAGCTTGGAGTTGCTGACAGTATCAGGAATGCAGTGTTCCTTGGGAGCCTCTTTCCTTCCCCTAACCACAAGTGGCCCACAGAACCACAACTACCAATCGGTCCATTCATTAGAAAGCCTCCTGATTGTTGAGCCGGCGCAGGTCCCACCCTCTCCCTCACATTCCAGCTCCCAGGCACAGGGCTGCTGGCCCCCAGAGCAGCCTGGTCGTCAGGCCTGGAGTGCCCTTCCCTTCTCTCCTCCCAGGAACAGGAGTCTGGGCCAGAGTCCAGGCAGGGCTACGATGATGCCTGGTGGCTCTTTGGGGCTGTTAGGTAAAAATTCTGTTGCTGGGAATTCCCTGGTGGTCCAGTGGTTAGGACTCCACGCTTCCATTGCAGGGGGCCTGGGTTCGATCCCTGGTTGGGGAGCTAAGATCCTACAAGCCACGTGGTGTGGCCAAAAAAAAAAAAAAAAGAGAGAAAGAAAAGAAAAGAATTCTGTTCCTGAAATTAATTCCATCTAAGAGATTGCAGTGCTAGCTCAGTGCTAGAAGGCAAGAGGGGCCAAAACTAGATGCTATCGTCCTCAATGTGGTGTTGCAAGATTTGGCTTCACCTCAGACAGGGAATTTTGGCAACTTGCTGGAACCCTCTGCCCCTCAGTTTTTTCATCTGTAAAATGAGGATTACAACAATTGTGAACTCCAGTGAGTAGTGATAGAATAAAATCAGAAATTTCCTAGAAAATACTCTGTCTGCTTGGAAGACTCCTGCAGGTGTTGGCCATCACTAGTAAAGGACTTTGGGTTTGAAACTGGGTTTCAGATCCGTATCTGCTTTCTAGCTGCAAAACCTGGAGCAGAGTAGGAACCTCTTTTGAGCCTCAGATTCCTCATCTGTTAAGTGGAAATTAAATGGAAATACTACCACCTTTCTTAGAGAGTTTGTAAAAAGTCAGTACTGGAGATAACCAGACCCTTGTTGTAGAGCAGTTGTTCAATGAATGTTAATTGCAGTCATTCACAGAAGTAGTAGAGATGATATGGCCAGAGGGAACTAGCCACTCAAAGTTAACCAGATTCACGCACGTCTTCTCTTCCATTCAGCTGCAGCTCCCTATGCTGTAGTCACTCAATAAATAATTGCTGATTGAGGATGATTGATACTGGACTCTGGTGCCAATACCCCTGTACCAGGCCCAGGGCCTGCTTCAGGGGACATGCAACTGTCTTGCCTGGAGCCCCTCTCCCCTCCCTTTGTCCCTGTCTTAGGTCAGATATTTGCTTCCCTTAAAGCTCATAAAGTGCTATTTCACTTACGCAAGAAGACCATAATGCCAAAGCTATTTTATTATGAAGAAAGCAGAAAACCATAGAAAAAATATTTTTAGAACACAACAATGGAACTCATGTTCTGGTTCTTCCTTGAATTTGAAAACTAAGATCATGGATTAGATGCCTAATTTTTAGGCATCTAGTTGTGTTCTCAAATATTTTTAGAACACAACAACAGAACTCATGTTCTAGTTCTCCCTTGAATTTGAAAAATAAGATCATGGACTAGATGCCTAATTTTCAAATAGGAGTCTTCCTAGAGATGAGTTTTGGGGAGGGGGGGTCGTAGACTGTAGATTCATGTCATCTTGGACACTCTGGGCCCCTAGGGAGAGTCACCCCTTTTTGCAGGTGGGAGCCAGGACTCAAGAGGAAAATTAGACACGTACATCTGAAACTACTGGCACTTCTCCAGACATTAAGTAACTCATTCATTTAATGAACACTGAGCACCTACCAAATGCCGGGCCCTAGTCACTAAAATCATTGAAGAAGACCCATCCCTGCCCTCAAGGAGCTCTCAGTCTTGTGAACTGCCACAAGAGCAGCAGTGCTGGATGGTGTTCAAAGCAGGTGAGTGGCTGAGGAGTCAGGAGGGCTTCTAGGAGGAGGAGACCTTGGAACTGCATTGAGATCAACAGTATACCAGGTGCAGAAATGGGACAGGGAATTCCAGAGAGAGGGAACAACATGCACAGAGGCCAGGAGAGGTGAGTGACAGTCTAGTGGGCTCTGGGCAGCATAATTATTCTGGAATGACTGGAGCTGGGAAGGAAGGGTAGAAGTGGGAGAGAGACCTGGAGGTCATACACACAACATTTCACTTTACCATGAGGAGTTGCTGAGAAAGCCAGGGGGTGACAGGGTCAGATCTACCCATTCAGTGCACGTTTTCTGAGCTTAGGATCCTGTCCTTAATTTCTGAGGGGCCCAGGGAGAGATGTATATGCTACTGAATGGAGCCTTATCCTCAGGAAATGCAGCATCTAATTAGGAAGTGAGGGGGTTTGGGGGTGCCAGAGACTTAACTACATTTATCAGCTAAAGGGACGTTGCCCAGAGAGAAAGAGGCTAAGCAGATGGAGAGACAGAGGTCACTGAAGGAGCAGGGTCCTAGGGGTGGGTGGGGGTAAGATCAAGGATGCAAGGAAAGATTTGTGGGATCAGGAGAAGAGATGTTTTGCCTTTGAAGTCAATGGTGTGGGTTGGCAGAAGAAAAGGAGTCCAGGAGACTAAGTGTTGTTGAGAGTTCAGGTGATCAGTTGTGGGTCCAGGTGGGGAGGGAAAGAGGAGGAACCAGGGGAAGTTCACTGCCTCAGTCAGCAAAGAGAACACGTGATTATTGAGCATGGCCAGGGACCAGGGACAGAACTAAATCACCATGGTTCCTGGCCCCAGGAGTTCATGGCCTTCTTCTGCCCAGCCTGCTGTCCTTTCCTACCTCTCCCAAATCCTCCTGTTGAAATCATGTCTTTTAAGGCTGTCCTGAAATGGCCCTGCTCAGGAGTCTTCTCATTGCTCTCAGCAGGAATGCTTTTTCCCTCCTCTGGTTTCCACAGTGCTTTGGTCTCTGCCTCTCTTGTGTTTGCATCTCTCTTTGTGTGTGTATGTCTTACCCTTCTGCCAATTAAACTATGAGCTTTTGATCTAGAGATAGCTTTTGGTCTCCCACAGGATTCAAATATACTAGGTGCTCAATAAAAGTTTGTTGAATGAATGAATTAATGAATCCATGAGTGAATGAATGGGCTTTAAGAACCCAAGTCATTCCCCCTGCTGGAACGACCTCCCCTCCCTTGTTCCTAAGTGGAGCTCCTCACTTCCATCCCACTGTGTCCTGTCCCAGGGCTGGCTGCTGGGTCACATGCTTGTCACAGGCCCTCTGCACTTGGTTGAGGTCACGGGCTCAGGCAGGATGCCAGAGCTGCAGGGTTTGAACTCACTCTGTCAGTGAGATGAGGTGTGAGCAGAACGTGGGGGGCCTGTGCAGGCTCACCGAAGGCTCCAGAGACTGTATGTGTACCAGAATGCTGGAACAAGCCTCGGGCCTTCCTCCCTCGTGGCCTCTCATTTCTCTGCTCTAGCCCTCGTGTCCCTGCAGGGTAAGCCTCTCAGTGGGCACCACCAGCCACCGTGGCTCACTTACTGCCCCAGTGGCTCCATGCACCACCCCCATCTGATGGTAGGGCCTTCCACTGGTTGGTCCTTGACTTCCGCTTCAGCCTCATCTTCTATTATCCACCCATAGGCCCCACAAAAATTGGATACACATGCACTCAATAAATCTTTATTGAATGTTTACAAGGCCTGGCTCAAGGTTAGCTGCTGGAATTTCCAAAATAAAAGACAGTCCACTCTCAAGGAGCTCACAGTCCAGCAACACTAGAGGGGCTGGACAAGTAAGTAGCTAACTGCAGTGCCCGTAGTTAGTGCCACAGGCAAGAAGCCCAGGTTGGGACCCCCCAGGAGAGCGTGAGTGAGTCAGGAACAGTTTGCAGGGGAGGGCAGTGACGAGCCAAGGGAAGAGGAGAAGGGGAAGGCATTCTGGGTGGAGGGGGCAGCAAAGGCAGAGGGGCAGAGAAGAGTGTGGTTTGGAGTGGCCAGGTATGGACGACAGGGGGTTTGATGGGGAGAGGATTGCTGAGGCCAAAGACCTGTTATAAACCCCCATCCCCACCTGAGGAAGTAAACCTCTCCTTAAAGCCCTCTCAGCTATCACCTTCTCTAAGAACTCCTATTTCCCCAACCCGCGTGCTTTCGTCCTTGTCAGAAGCCCATGGCATTTTTTCTTCCTCTGGGGACCATGTTCCATGTTCTAGCTTATTTTATGCTAATGTGTGTACCTGCTCTGCCACCTCCACCAGACTGGGAGCTCCTCCAGAGCAGGGACATGTCATTTTAGTACTCCCCGCAAATATTGAAAGAGGATGTACTTTAGGCCAGGTTTTGGGTACTGAGAATGCAGCAGAGACTTAGATGGACACATTGAATTAAAACGCCAAAGTGTCCCTCCAGATCACCTCTGTCCCTTTATCAGGCTCTCCAGTGAGTCATCGGGAGGTTACTTAATAAGCAAGGAATTCATCCAAACGGAGGGGAGTTGTCTGGTGCCACTTGCTGTGTGACATTTAGCAAATCTCATAACATCTCTGACAGGGATGAAGGAAACTCCTCCCTCAGGACATTGTCATGAGAAAATGCATTAATAAATGTGGAGGCGCCGGTTAAGTTTGCAGCAGCCTCCAGAGGCCAGACGTTTGGGGGTGGGGTGCTCTTCCACTGCTCCCGCCAGAGTGCACTTTCCAAGAGATGCTCACTCTAGATCTCTAGGTCTGGACTGCCTGCTCGGACAAGGCCCACAGGCTCGGCTCAGCTCAGGGCTCCTCTCCAGCTTGGTCTGATTCTTTTTTTTTTTTTTTTTAATCAGTAAGGAAAATGTCCTCATAATACTAGGAGACCTCGTGCATGGGGGTATAATTTCCAAGACTGCAGTTTATCTTCTGATTCTAGAGGATCTGCTTCTTGGTTCCTTAAACCTCTGGGTTGAGTTGCACCCAAATTTCAATATCAGAGGAATGGGAGGTTCACAAACATGTTCACTTGGTGAAGACACTGGAAGCCAGCACTTTTGTGGAGCTCAAAAAAAAAAAAAAGTAGTGCGTGCAATTTCCAATCACCCTTACCTGTGCTAAATCAGAGACCCCTGGATCCTTGATTCTCATGGAGATAAGCAGTAGCAGAGGCCAACGTTTAAGGTTTAAAAAGAATGTCAGGATCTCATGTCCTAAGTGGAGAATATTTCACACTCAGTCTTTAGATTGAAGGAAGGGGGTCTTTACTGATGTTTAGGGGTGCAACTCTTGCTCTAGGGAACAGAATTTGAGAGCTCTGGGTCTCAGAGTTCAGCCAAACTTCAAAAGCAATGACCCAGGGTTCTAAGGGCTCCACTGGTTTCCTGGCTGCCCTAGGTTTCTCTATTTTCCATTTTCCTTTCCTTTTTAATAGGCTACACCCCAATGCCTCTGACCTCCTGACTTTTCATCTCTCTTCCTTTCCCTTCCTAGAAAGGTCATGGAATGTGGCAGCTAGATAGGAACATGGGCCTTGGAGCAAGACTGCTGGGTTCAGTACTTGCTGTGTGACCTGGGACAAGCCTCTGTGCCTCAGGTGCCTTATTTGTAAAATGGTGAGGGTAATAATAAACTGGCCTCCCTGGCATTGGTGAGAAGTAAATGAGTTAACACAGGGCCCAGAGGTCCTATTCTGTGAAGGGCCAGGTGGTAAATATTTTTGGTTTACTGTCCATACTGTCTCTGTGATCACTATTCAGCTCCGCCGTCATATCTCAAAGGCAGCCATAGACAGTACATACACCAGTGGGCATGGGGGCCAATAAAGCTTTGTTTATAAAAATAGGCAGGGAGCTGGATTTGCCCTGAGGCTCTCAGTTTGCTCTACCAAGTTAATACACGAAGAAAGTGCTTGGCGTCTCGTAAGCACTCAATAAATGTTAGCGATTCTTATTCACTTAGGAATAAACAAAATATTTGAGCCCCTATTCTGTGCCAGGCACTGTCCTCACAGCCAAGAGCAACATAGACAAGGTCCCTGAGCTGGTGGGGGACTTTATGGGTGGGGGACAGGAGTAAATGAGGGAACAAATGACAGAAAATGGCAGATAGTGCTAAAAGCTGCAGTGAGAATGAACTAGGGGCTGGGATAGTGATGTCAGGGCAGCCTCTGTTAGAGGTGCGGTCAGGGAAGGCGTCTTAGAGGCTGTAGTGTTTCAGCCAAGACCGCGACAAGGACCCAGCTCTGTGGCAACTCCGAGAAGAGAATTCCAGGCGGAGGGACACGCTAGCTCTGACTCCCACTTATGAACCAGCTGCAGGGTCTGCAGTGCTGGGAAGACTGGGAGATGGGAAGTGAGAAGGAGGAAGGATAGGACAGAAAGGAAAACCAGGGTCCCTTCTGATCTGCAGCTCACGGTGCTGCAGTGGCTGTGAGAAGGGCCTTCTTGACCTGCAGCCCCTCTGCTGAAATATGTTCCTTTTCCCGATGTCCCACCCCTCAGCCCAGCTCCCCTCTCACATTCTCTCCTCCTGCTGCCTGGCTCAAAGCCCTCAGCTCAGGCCTGGCACCCACATCTGCTCTTCACATCTGTCTCTGAGTCTCAGGCTTGCTAAAGCCAGCTACTCACTACTGCAGCTGGAGGTGTTTCCTTCCCACCGCCCAACAGGGGAGCAGCACTGGACTCTGCTTCCTCCTGCACAGGGGAGATGGGAACTCCAGACACAGAAGATGGGGTGGGTCTCACTGGAGCTGCTCCCAGACACAGAGCCAAGAACTGGAAGAGAACTTAGAAGTCCTGCTCTCTGGTTCATGGTTCCCACAATCTTTGATTGAGAAAACACCTGTGTAAGTGTGGATTCCAGACTCTGCTCCAAGTTCCCTCTCTTCCCTGCCACCACACCCAAACTTGCAGCGCTATCTCTCTCTCAACATCTGTATTGAAGTGTAACTGGTATACAAAAAGCTGTACAAATTTAACGTACACAACTTGACAAATTGGGACAGATGCGTATACCCGTGAAACCATCACCACAACCGAGGTAGTGGACATATCCATCACCTCCAAAATTTCCTTGTGTCCCTTTGTGTTTTGTTTTGCTTTGCTTTGTTTTTGTGATAAGAACACTTACCAGGAGATCTACCCTCTTAACCGAATTGTAAGTGCGTGAAACAGCGTCGTTGACTATAGGCACTTTAGTCTTCTCTTACTAAACATTCTGGCTCCCACAGAATTCTGTGGGATGGCCTCGCCAAGGAAAGAGGCCACCACATGTGACATCCCTCTTCTGTAGAGAGGAGATTCTAAACTTCAACAGCTTTGGGGGTTGGAGCCAGCCTGCCTTGGTGACTGCCACAGTGAGTTAACTCTTGCCAGCTTCTATGTCAGAGGGATGTGTTACTTGACCCGGTCCCAGTTCCAGGATACACCCTTCTGGAAGCCTGCAGCCCTCTGCCCCCTCCTTCAGTTCTCACTTCCTCAAGAAGCCTTGCCAGATTTTGTCCCCACTCGGATGCCCTCACTGGCTCCGCGTCTGCCTCAGAACCAGCACTGGCTGGTGTGCCCTTTCACCCCGACCAGCCTGCAAGGGCTGGAATGGTGCCATGGACCTCACACCTCCCCAGCTGGCGGTGAGAGGGTTTCCAGGGCCGCCTGACTCACCAACAACTGGCGTTGTGAGGCTGGCTGTCATGTGGCACCATGGATCCCGGGCGGGAGGGTGGGCAGAGCGGGCTGGGCGGGCGTGCTCGCAGCCCATCCGGGGGCTGTCCTGTGTTGTTGTCTTGGTGCCTAGAAATCCTCTGGGGAAGGGAAAGTCTGACCCCTCTTCCTGTCAACAACGACTTTCTGCTCTGAGCTGACCCTCCGGGGTGAGTCACCGGGAAGTGCATTCAGGCCCTGCCGTGGAGGAGGAAGCTCCAGAGTGGGAGCTTTCCTTCCACGGCCACAGGCTGCCAGAGGCCTGAGGCTGGGTGGGGTCTTCTGGCTGAAAGAGGGGCTCAAAGCAGGCTCCCTGGGGCCCTGCGGGCCAGGTGGGAGCGGTCTCCAAACGCCTCCTCTCTCCCCTAGCCCCCTGCAGGCCTCACTAGATGGATGTTCTTAAACATGGCTTTGGCCGTGTCGCAGCTTGCTTGTAATCTTTGGAGGCTCCTCACTGCCTCTGGGATAAACTTTAAATGTCTTAGCTTGGCCCAGCTTCCCTTTTGACCTCATCACCTTTCACCCCACTCCTGCTCTCCACTCCCATCAGGTGGTCTCCTCTGCTCCTGAATGTGACATACCTATGGCCATCCCCACACTTTCGCCTCTGCCGTGCCCCTTTTCCATCCCTGCAATGCCTTTTCCTTTCCAAATACACCCATAGTCTAAACCCATTTCCATTCCCACATCATCCATCCACACAAAAAATATTTGTTGAGCACCTTCTGCTAGAATGCCAAACCCCGTGCCAAGAGCTGAGGTTTTGACCACCAACAAGCTAGACAAGGTAAACACTAACAGACCTGCCAGGCTTGTGGATGAGACAGACTTAAACAGGCACTTGCAACGTAGCAAGGTGAGCTCAGGGTGCTAGGGGAACACCTGGGAGGCGCTCCTTACCCAGCCTCGAGAAGATCATAGAGGGCTTGCTGGAGGAGGCGATGCTGCTGTTTTTGTGAGGAGTGAGTAGGAGTTAGCAGGCAAGGGAACCAGGAAGGGAAGGGGGCAGCAAGGATGTTGGGACCAGAGGATGCAGAAAGTAGGAGGGCCTGAGGGAAGAGACAGTGCATTCTAGGAACTGAAAGTTGATCATAAAGTTTGGAGTAGAGGGTGTAAGAGGGAGTGGCAAGAGGAGAGGCTGAGAGTTACCCAGGGGCCTTGAAGAGTTTAAACTTTATCCTAAGAGCCGTGAGAAGCCAATGAGAAGTTTATAGCAGAGGCTCACGATGAGCAGATTTGCACCTTAACTGGTCCAGAGTGATCAGAGTTTAGACCATAGATTGGAGGAGGGCAAGCGACAGGCTTGGAGACCTATTAGGATGTGATTTACATGGTCTGGACAGGAGGCAGTGGTGGCTTGAACCAAGTCATGGCTAGGGAACTGAGGCCAAGAGGAAGAGTCCAAGGCTCTTTCCAGCTAACAGACCTTGGAGACTGCTTAGGCATAGGGTGGAGGGGAGAGGAGCCAAGCGTGGTTCCCAGGTTTGTGATTAAGCAGGTGGGCATTGGGGCTAGTTTACTGAGAGGAGCAGATCTCCGGGCAGGGGATGATGAGTGCAAACTTGGATGTGTTCAGTCTGAGCTCCTGGAGGGGCTTTGGAGGGCAGGCAAGTGCCAGAGAGGGTAGACAAGGCTAGATTTCTGGAGAGGGGTCTGTTTTGGAGAGATAGACCTGGGGGCCCAGGGGTACCTGGTCACTGAACTGGGAGAGGATGAACTTTCCCTCTTGCATGAAGCCTGCCTTGCTCCAGCCGACTGACTGCACCCAGCCCTAGCTCTCCCTCCACGTAGTATCTGCTGCTTCATGTTATTGAGCTTTTCTCCAGGTATGGGTCATCTTTCTGTTCAGAGGATTATCAGAAGTTATCTTTTACAATAACCTCATGACAGGGGCGAGAGCCTGATCCAGAAAAAGAGGAGACAGATACAAGAAATTTTTTTAAATGGGGTTTAATGGACTTCTGATTGGCTGGGTGTGTAGGGTGAGGGGGGCAGGAGCAGTCCCAGCTACTCCAACACGGGGGATGGTTTAGACCAGAGGGCAGGAAGAGGAACAGGTTTCTGGAGAAAGAAAATGGGTCAAGTTTTGGATCCACTGAGTTTGTGGTGATGCCTATAGAATCTCTAGATGAAAAAGTCCAGAAAGACACAGGAATTGGAGTCTGAAGCTGAGTCTGGAGTTATATGTAAGGCAGTCTCATCTATCACCCTTCCCCCTGCTCCAGCCACATTAGCCTTCTTTACAAGCTCATTTCTCACCTCAGGGCCTTTGCACTTGCTCTTTCCTCTGCCTGAAACACTCTCTTCTCAGACATTCACGTGGTTTGTGCACTTAATTCAGATTTCTATCTCCGGCATAGCCCTTTACCCCATCACTCTCTATCTGATTACCCTGCTCTAATTTTCGTCATAGCATTAATCACTCCCCAACATTCTATTGTAAAGTTATTTACATGTTCTTCTGTCTCCACCACTGGAATGTGACTTCCCTTAGGGCAGGGGTTCAGTCTGTCTGGTTCACCTCTACCTAGAAGGCACCCGAGGAGAGCCCAGAGTGGGCACCTGGTGAACCCTGGTGATGGAATGACTCACCAGGGAGCGTGACAGCTATGCCAGCAGCAGGGGCAGGAGGGGGGTCACAGTAGGATGCAGCCAGAGTGGAAAGAGAAGGGGCCTGGGGCAGAACCCAGGAGGGACCTCAGGGCAGCACTGAAGCCGAGGGCCAGGGTGAGGGGCCCCCAGAGGAGGGAAGAAGAGCGGTCGGGAGTTGACCTTGTAAAGGCCTTTGTATTTTGCACCTCAGACAGGACCCCCAGGTAGTACGTGCTGTGCCACGATGCCCAGGGAGTGCAGAGTCCCAGCAGGAGGAAGGGCTGAGATCATGGAATGCCTCTGAGAGGTGTCCTCTGAGGAAGCCCCTTGGAGGAGGCTACTGGTGGCAGCTTCTGTGGCATGTGGGGACAGACTCCAGATATAGTAACGGTAAACCAAGAGAGTCACAGCGGAGAGGAGTTAGGCACAGCATGCCAGGCTCTGCGATGCTAACTGGGTAGGAGGATGGAGATAGGGGAGGGGGGATCCGTTGTGATGAATGATGATCACAGCCTCCTAAGTGCTCTCCCAGCCCCATTTTGGCAGTGAACTCCCTGTACAGAGTAATTTTGAAAGCATGCATCAGATCAGTTCACTCCCCTGCTCAGAACCATTACTTAGAATAAAACCAAACTCCATAACATGATAAAAAAGGCCCTCTGGTTCTGCCCTGCCTTCTCCTCTGACCTCATCCCCCCACACAGGCCCCATTCTCTCCACTCTAGCCACGCGGGCTCCAGGCTGGTCCTTGAGCTGAGCATCTCCCTGCCCCAGAGCATCAGCACTGCTGTTCACCCTGCCTGGAATGCCCTCCCCCAGAGTGTGGCCTGGCCCTCACCCTTGCCATACTCAGGTCTCCGTCCAAATGTCACTTCCTCTGAGAGACTTTTCCGGAGCATCCTGAGATGGAACTACCCCACCTTCTGTCACCTTGCCCTTGCACAGCAGAAAATTATATTTATTATATATTAAATGTTTATTCACTTGCTGATTATTTTCTTGTTCGTCTTCCTCACTAAAGTGTAAGCTCCAGGAGGGCAGGGGGTTTTGTCTGCTTTGTTCATTGCTACATCCTTGGCAATGGAAGGTTGCCTGGTACATAGTTGGCACTGATAAGTACCACAAGGAATAGATGTGTGAATCAATGAATAGCTGAGTGGCTAAAGCAAATTTGCAAATAGCCCTTATATACAATGGCTCTTCGAGCAGTTTTGCAAAGGGACATCCTCATTTTACAAAAGCGCAAGCTTAGACTTGGAGCAGCTGAGGCACTTGTCCAGACAGAGCCTGAGCCCAGGGCTGCTGCAGGCAGGGGAGTACAGTCCAGACCCCAAGCTCTTCTCATGGTGCCCTACGGACCCTCTACAGAGACGCAAACCTAGGCCCTCTTTTGGCTTTCTCCTGGTCCGGGGGAGGGATGAGAGGAAGTCTGAAGGGAATAGAGCAGTGCCCGGAGGAGGAACCTTAAGGAGCCAGGAGGGGTGAGGAGGGGCGGGGAAGGCTTGGGGTGGGGCCGCCCACCTCCCGTGGGAACTGAGTACCTCGCATCCCAGTCTTAAAGGCGCACCTTGGATCCCAACAGAAGTCGCTCCTTCTACCTCCAGGGGCTAAGCAGGGACTTCCCTCAGGAGGCGATGCCCTTGCTAATAAAGCCCTGACCCCATTCGGCAGCCCCCCCCGGCCCGGCCCCCCCAAGCTGCTGGGAATTCCCCACTTCCTGGTAGGAACTGTGGAGCCCTGGGGGGGATTTTCCTCAGCCCAGGAATTCAGGACATTGTCCAACTTTTATCACAGCTTCTTTCCCTCTTCATACCACCCCACCCCCACCAACACACAAATTATCGCGACGGGGGGTGGGGGGGGGATGTAGTTAAAAAGGAGGGGAAAGTCCCCTGGAAACCTCTGCACTTGCTACCAGAGCAGACACTTCCTCCCCACGTCTCCCCGAGCCCTTTGTCGGGTCATTTTGAAGCCACCCTTAGAAAACGCGCCCCCTCTGTCCTCTTCATAAGGTGGGTGACTCCATGGCTCACACCACACCTGCTGAACACACAGCCCCCCAAACCAAGACGGGGCCCAATCCGCAATGGTGGGGGGAGGGGCGGGGGGGAGGTCCTGCCGGTGCCCCTCGGGCTGCCTCTCTGCTCGCCCGGTGAGCGACTCCAGCCTCCTCCGGTAGTTCCTGACCCCGCCCTGCTGGCTAGAAGGGCCTTTCCTGGCACCCCACCGCGTGCAGCAGAGAGCGGCTCCGGGTTGGGCCGGTGCTGGGAGGCCTCGATCAGCCAGCCAGCCTCGGGAGCAGTGATCCGCTGGTGCCTGGGTCTAGACAGCAGTGCCGTGACTCGTGAGCACCTGTCTGGTCTGAGACGTATTCCAGGCCAACTGTTTACTCACCGGTCCCCAGAGCACCTGTTATTTCCGAGTAACTCTTTCTCTTATTTCAGCAAACGCTGACTCTACCAGGCCTAGTACAAAGCACTGGGAGGGGGAAGAATAAAAGAGGGAAGGAGACACAGCTCCTGTCTTCTGGGATCCTGAGGTTCATCCTAACAAATCACGCATGGTGCTTTTATGACCTGCCAGGCTCTGGGAAGGGGCGTGGGGACTTAGAGACAAACAAAGCATCTTTCTGAACTTGAGGAACGTATGTTCTAGCTGGGGAGACAGACAGAAACCAGTAATTCCACTCCACGGTGGAATTATCAGTCCTTCGCCTATCTCAGCATGCACCATGCCCCATTGTCATTACCTGTCAGCTCGCCAAGCACCCCAGCACCTCCACCAGAACATGAGCACCTTGAAGGCAGGACCAGTCTCCTCTCTTTGTATCCTCAGTGTCCCATACAGCTACGCGTACTTGCAGTGTTACATGAACGGCTTCTAAACTGCTTGCTAAACTGAAAATGACTGCTAAATAGAGATGCTGGCACAGCCTGCTGGCTTTGTTGTAGAGGAAGGACTGATTAATTCTGAACGACTAGGATCAGATAAGGCACCAGGAAGAAGGTGTGATCGCAGCTACATCCTACAGGATGCTGGTGGAGAATGGGAAGAGGGACATCTCAGGCTGAGGAGAGAGCAGATTCAAACCCCCAGAGTCAGGAAAGAATATGGCTCATTTCAGCTAACGAAAAATAACCCCGACGGGCTGGCGCACAGTGTGTGGAGGGAGGAATAGGAGATCTGGGTGGCAAGGAACATGGGGCCAGGTCAAGAGGCGTCTTGAATACTATGCTAAGGAGTTTGATCCTTGTTCTGTAGACACAGAGATCCCCTGAGAAATTTTGAGGATGGGAATCATGTAAACTAAGCAGCATTTTAAGACGATTATACAATGGCTGAGTAAAAGGTCTATTTGGAGAATGCATTCCTAGGAGTGTCCTCTCCCTGGCCTTGGCCTCTTGGGAAGGGGGAGAAGCTGGAGAAAATTGGGGGGAGGGTGCGGTAGGAGGGAAGCAGAGAAATCATTTAGGAAGCAGTTATAATGTTAGGAGACAGATGACAATGATATGAATCAGGGCAGGGGCAGTGGGAATAGAAAGAGGCAAAGTTAGTGGCCAATTGGATATGGAAGAGGGACTGAATTTTCTAGCCAGAGTGGCCAAAAGAACACAAGGGAAGGGGTAGGCTCTGGGGATTTGTGTGGGGGTGAAGGTGAGGCATAACACTCTGGGTTATTACCAGTATACTAGTTCCTTGGGCTTCCAGAGTAACGTTGAGAAGAGAAAGAATCTTTGAAGATTTTCTCAATCTTGAGGCATATTGATGGCAGACTGTGGGTAAGCTGTAGGAAGACTCAAAGGAATCCACTTTGTTCCAAGCTTACACAGAATCTCTTTCTCCTATGGAAACATTTCACAGTCCCCTCCCAGTCTGAGCCACTACCAGCTCCCTTCTTCCCACCCACCACCATAGCAACGCCTGTAGCCTGACAAACAGGGAAGCGTAGCCAGGAGAGGTAAGATATGTGGAGGACACAGGGAGGCCCTGCCATCACCATGGATGACTTCAGTGTCCGTGAGAGTGACCCAGCCCACACCCTAGCCTCTTGGTGGCTTGGTTTCTCCATCTCTGATGACCTTCTGTCCCACTGTCTTGGCCACCCACTCCCATCACCACTTCCCAGACGTAGTCACTACCCAGAACTCTCCCACCTCTGGAATTACTAATTCTGACATCCTTCTAGCCTCTCAGCTTATGCACTTGATCACTCGACCTACAACTGTCCTCTGACCGCCTCAGGAGCATCTGTCCCCTCCCCCTCCCCCTCTTTCTTCTTCACCCCCCCCCCCCCCAATCACACCTTGGCTTGCACAGCTCAGAACTTTATTTACTCATGCCTTTTACACAAATGCCCCTTTGTCACACCACCCGGCAAAACCCCAACTGTGGATGAACCAGCTCTCCTTGCCTTCTGAACTGTACGTGCATGGTGGGTGATTTCTGCTGGAGAAGAATCACCACCCCAGCAAGCTGACTGGATCCACTATCACCAGTGCTCACCACACTTGCAGTCAAGTCAAGCAAGGCGGTCCTCACACCACCCGCTATGTTTTCCCTTCTACATCTGTTCAACGCCTTTCAAACCTTATACCCTGTTCTCAAAACTTCGACTTATTTTACTTCCATTTTAATTCTCAGCAGATGACATCACTTCCACCTTCAAAGATAAAATAGGAAAGTTGAGGCAGGAAACGTTTCAGCGTGCTGCCATCCTCCTGCCGCTCTGCCTGGATCCTTCCTTTCCACTTAGCCTTCTGGTTAGATAGAAGATGTATATCCTTCTATCTAATCTTGCCACTTCTGTTTTGGATCCCAATCCTAGTGCCACGTCAGGGACCTTGCCTGTTCCCTCTTCCTTCATCTTCAACTTCCTTCTCTCTGTTCATGGCTTCCAATCAACATTTAAACAAGTTCACATCTCTAATATTAAATCAAACCCACCCTTGATCCCACATCTTCCTCCAGCTACCACCTACTCCTTCATAGGAAAACATCTCAAACCCTCCCATTTACTCCTCAACTCCCTATGGTGTATATTCCCCCATCACAAAACATAAATAAACTGCTGTCACCAAGACCGCCAATGACTTCATCCATCCTGTGAATGCTTTTAACCCTTGTGTGTTTGATTTTTCTGCTGATTTTTCCTCTCTACTACTCTCAGCTTCTATGTCTCTCCCTTGTTTTTCCTTCTCCTTTCTCCTCTACCCAAACCCTAAACGTTGGAGTTAATCAGGCTCTGTCCTAGGCTTTGTCTCCTCTATAGAGTGACCCTAAGCCACCCCACTACATGTCTGATGCTGCAAGTGCTACTCTGTGCTGACAGCTATCAAGCCTACACTGTCTAGACCTCTGTCTTGCACTCCAGATCCACATACACAGTTGCCCATAAGGTTGTCAGATTTAGCAAATAAAAATACAGGCTGCCTGGACTTCCCTGGTGGCACAGTTTTTAAGAATCCACCTGCCAGTGCAGGGGACACGGGTTCGATCCCTGGTCTAGGAATATCCCACATGCCACAGAGCAACTAAGCCCGTGCGCCACAACTACTGAGCCTGCATGCCACAACTACTGAAGCCCGCGTGCCTAGAGCCCGTGTTCTGCAACAAGAGAAGCCACTGCAATGAGAAGCCCGCGCATCACAATGAAGGGTAACTCCTGCTCACCACAACTAGACAAAGCCCACACAGCAATGAAGACCCAACACGGCCAATAAATAAAAAACAAAACAAAACAATAACAAACAAACAAATGAAAATACAGGATGCTAAGTTCAATTTGAATTTCAGGTAAACAATGACTTTAGTATGAGCCTGTCCCGTGTAATGTTTAGGACAGATTTATACTAAAAAAATTATTTTTCGTTTCTTTGAAATTCAGACTGAACTGGGCATCCTTATTGTATCTGGCAAAGCCTGTGGGACTTGACATCTTTCTTCGAGGCCCCAGAGGCATTTCCACCTTGTGGATCCACAATCAAACTTCCCACGGAACAAACTTGACCAGGCACAGGGTTATACAAGTGCAAAAAGCAAAGTTGTCTTGACACCTCTGCTCTTCTTTAGCTCTCGAATCCTCCTAAATATCCTCAAAATCTGACCGGTGCTCTCCAGCAAAAGCCATCACCCTAATCTAGGCTGCCATCATCTTGTACCCACCGCAGTGTGCTCTGTGGGTCCTGGGATGTGATTTCCACACAGCAACCCCAAATATCTTATTTAAATGCACATGTCATCATGGCTTTCACTGGTTTAAATTCCAGAGTCTTAAATCCTGACCACACCCTCCGCCCCTCCCATCCCGCCCCCGACCATGTGCTGTGTGACATGGTCCATGCCCACCTCTCCCTCCTTTTTATCAGTCACTTTCTCAACCCTCCACAGCCACCCTGAGCTCTTCTCAGTTCCTCTGCAGTGCTGAGCCCACCTTGCCCTGGGCCTTCCCACACGCTCTTCCCTCTGTCTGGAATGATCTTCTCTCCTGCTTCTCCTCTTAGCTCTAAATTATCTTTTAGGTGTCCTGTCCTTCACCGGCCCTCAATCCCATGCTTCTCTTTTGAGGCACTCATCAGTTTCTAATCACCTGCTTGACGCCGGTCCTCTGGTAGACTTTGAGCTCCCTGAGAGCACGACCTCGTCTGTCTTCTCACATTGTATCCTCAGCTCCTAACACAGTCCCTAGCCCAGAGGAGGAACTCAGTCAATATTTCAGGGATGAATGAGAGAGTACCCTTCCTCCCCATTCAGCCTGGGAGGTCTCTTCTTATCTTCCCGTGAGCTCTCAGCACAGACCACGCCCCAGAACTGGAATGGTTTCCAGATGGATTTAGAATTTACCCACCACTCTGTCCTGCAGTGGGGTGTCTCAGTCCTCCAGGTCCGACAGCAGTGACTCAGACCCCGTCAGGCTTGTCTCAAGCCTGTCAACAGGGCAAAGCAGGAGGCAGGGTGGCCAGAGATAAGAGGAAGGGCAGGGAACCTCCTGCAGGATGATGGCGGACCTGCTGCTGGTGACCTGAGGCAAAGGCCTGGCCAGACAGGACAGCCTTGTCTCCAGGCTTGGCTCTCCCAAGTCTCATGGAAGCCCTCCAACAATGGATGTGTTGTGCCTGGGATTGTGGAGGGCTTCACAGAACACCTGTCCAGCAGGCTCTCGCAAATGAGGGCCTAGAATTGAAGGAGTGATCAGGGCTGTAGACTCATCAACAAGAAAGTTGACCATCAAAGCTGCAACTAGTGGAGCCAAAGGAAATTCATACAGAAGGCCATGTGAAGACAGAGGCAGAGATGGGAGTGATGTGTGTACAAGCCAAGGAATGCCAAGGATTGCTGGAAGACACCAGAAACCAGGAAAGAGGCATGGAAGCATCCTCTCCTAGAGCCTCCAGAAGGAACCAGACACCTTGACTTTGAACTCTGGCCTTCAGAACTACGAGAGAATAAATTTCTGTTGTTTAAAAAAAAAAAAAAAAAGCTGCAACTAGTGGAGAGGGTCCCCAGGGAGACCATCGGGATGTCCCAGGAGAAGAGACCAATGACAGAATTTTGGGGACACCTTGCTTAAGGGATTCAGGAAGAAGAGTAAACTACACAGAAGTAGAGAAAGAGGAACTAGAGCTGTAGCGGGAGGACCGTGAAGGTGCAAAGGCCGGAAGCCCAGGCGATAAGGATTAAAGAAGCAAAGGTTGAGCAACAGTCAGCTGCCCCGAGAGGATGAGCGCTGAGAAGCAGAAGCTGGGGTTGGAAGATGGGACGTCAGTGGTGACCTGTGAGATGGAAAATTAGCTTATCTCTCTGGTTCCAGACCCCTCTATGTTCACTCTGCTGGCCCTTCATGGGCTTGGGCAATGCTATCCCCTCCCTGCTCATTTCTATAAGTGGGAGAACTGTTAATGATTTGGGAAATAGTTGGGAAGAAGGAGAAAGTCAATCCTGGTTCAGCAAGGTCATGGCTACGTGTCCAGTCTCCAGAGCCTGGGGCTGTGGGCTGTGGTGGAGGTGTGGTCCCTACACTCTAGCGGCTGATGGTCTAATGGGGGTGTCCAGGTGCTGCTGCTCAGCTCTGTCCCATCCCAGGCCGAGGGCTTCCTAGCTGACCCCCTTTATCTCTGTGCCCCTCCTCGCCACCACCTACTCTTTGCCTGGAGTTTGCCTCCCACATGCCCCTTCTCAAACTCCCAGAAGCTGCTTACAGGAAGGGTCACAGTCTCCCCAGTTGTCCACTTCATTCTACCCCCCAAGACAAGACTCCACATACGTCTTTACTTACATCCACTTCAAGGAAACAAACAGCAAAACAAGCAACCAGTCCATCCCGGCTTGGAAGTTATGAGGTCTGACAACGCTCCAAAGCTCTTCCAGCTGTATGTGGTTCCCAGTCTTTACTCCTGATCTCTCCTGGGAACCTCCATGGGCCTTGACCTCAGGAATTTGATCCTGAGCATAAAGCTCCTTTCCACCCCAAATCAAATATGCAGGATACCCCTCCCAGTGCCCCCCATCTTCAGTGGGTTCCCTGTGCTATGGAACCCTTGGGTCCATTCCACAGAGCTTTGGACTTGTTCAGGAATGTCCCAATGGGAGGCATTCTTTCCCACAAGATGCAGAACAGATTATTTTTTCATAATAGTATTTTATAAATAACATTTTCATCATAACACTCCCATGCTCAAAAGACCTCAGTGGCTCCCTGTGGCCTGGGAGCGGAGTAGGAAACCCTTTGCTGGTGCCCAGTGAACCCCGAGCCGGCTCCAGGGGCAGAAGTACCTTCCTTTGCAGGGAGAGAGGTCAGAGGAAGTCCACAAGCTTCTCTGCCCCCGAAGCCCCCCGAACCTGGGCATGCCCCTTCCCCAGCACTGCCCCACAGTGGGCTTCCTGAGGCATGGGAGTATGGACAAGGAGGAGAGAAGGTGGGCTGGAGTAAAGGAGGAGCTCCTTTGCCTTGGGCTCCCACGCGGCCAGCTCCATACTGTACAGGATTAGGTACAAGCTCAGCAGCTGGGCATCCAAGGCCCTTCTGAACACCTGGCCCCGAAACCTATGGCCCAGCAGTCAGGAGGCTTGAGCACCAACACCTTGGCCAGGTGCTCCCACAGACCTTGGACATGTCCTTTTAGCCTCAGACTCCGTCAGTGAAAATGTGGGGATTGGCTCCTCCAGTCCGTTCCGGCTCTGCCGTCCTACAGCTCCACGACCCCGCGTTTCCTCCCCTCCTCCACACACAGCGCCCTGCTCCAGACGCATCCACTTCCTCAGGCCTCTGAACAGCCCAGGCCAGACTCGTGCCCACGTTAACCAGCTGGCGGTGGCAGCACTGAGGAGTCTGCACCAGAGCCAGTGGGAAGCAGGGCTGCCATCGAGGAACAACGCCACGGCAGAGTGGGGTCGGGGTGCCGCCTACTTGCCACACGTGGTCTGCACTCCCCTACCCTTTGACATGAGCACGTCCCCCTTCCTGGAATTCCCTCCCTCCTCCTCTACCTGTCCAAAGTCTTTCAAGACCCATATTCTTGAAGAAGTTGCAGGGGGTGCGGGGTGGGGGGGATGTCTTCCAGCCGTCAAGAGCCTCTTCCTTCTCTGTGTCTTTTAAAGTGATTTTGGGGGGACATTTGGTTTGTTTCCATGGAGGTGGTCCATAGAGCTGCTAAAAACAGAAATAAACAAACACACCAAAACCAAAAAAGGGTGACGACGCTTCTGCTCATCTGACACTGAATCCAGGCTGCCTTGCGAGGTTAAGTTTGTCCTGGCGGGTTTACGTGTTCTCACCCTAACGAGACGATGAGCTTCTGAGCGGCAAGGCCTAGCTTGTCCCACTTTGTCTCCAGCTGACGTAGCCCAGAGCCCGGCCTGGAACAGAAGCTCAGGAGAGTCTGAGTGGGAAACCTGTTTATACACAAGACAGACCAGGCAGTGAGATCCTGGCCCCTCTGGACTGACAGTTGGGTGTCTGAGTCGAATAGAGAGAGGGGACAGATGCGATGGGCTGTCAGACGTGGGACCTGGGGACTGTTTCCCTAGAAGTCAGTTTCAAAATAAGGGAGGGACTTACTGGGTGACAGGAAGTGGGGAAGTTCCAGCTGTGGGGAAAGTGTGAAGGTTCAAAAGTGGGAACCAAAGAATGCGCTCTGGGAAATCTCACTGAAGAGTGATGCTAATCCTTTCCCTTCCTTGTACATGAGGCCGTTTGCACTTTGCCAAGGTGCTCTTTGTCTTTTCCTGCCTGTGTGCCATCTTTCCCCTAACCACGTGTGCTGGCTGCTCGCACGCTGATCATCCGTCCGTCAGTCAATAAATTTAAGATGTTGGTGGTGCCCTGGGGTTGGTGGCCAGCAGTGTGAGTGCCCTGAGAGCTGTAAATTCAGGACTGGAGCTGGGATGTTGCCAAGGCCTCACAGAGTCGTGATTTATGGGAAGTTATTCTTCAGCCTTTGCTGCTGGCCCTGTTACATAGAGACATTGTGTGTGTGGTTGAGGGGAGGAATGATAGATTGTGTGTGTGTGTGTGTGTGTGTGTGTGTGTGTAGGGGGATGGAAGAAGGAAAGAAAGGAGATAAAAGACCAGATGCCTGATGTCTAGGAGCAGGACCCTCCCCCCTCTGCCTCCTATTGTATTCGGTCACCCATGGTTTGCTATTTAACCATTCTAACCATGATCTGATTTGTATGTGCTTGTTTGCCCTCCCCCTACTTCACAGGGCCCTCGAAGTCAGACACTGTCTTCCCTTTCTGGTATCTGCCTCCCCCCCACTCCCAGGCTCCTAGCACCACACTGGGCTCATGGGAAAGCTGGATACATACCAGTTACTGGGCTGATTGAGTGGCTGGGTGGAGAGTAGGTAGGGGTTAATTAATCCTAGAAGGAAGACCTCCCAGAAAAGTCCCACTGCCGGGTTCCCCGAGGGCCCACAAGCCTCTCTCTGGTAGCCTCTGCCAGCTCAGTGTCTTCTGTGCCTGATTCTGCCTCTGTCGGCTCTGCCTGGCCTGTCCCCTTTGGCCTCTCTGGGGAGACATCACTGGCTTTCAGTTCTGAGTATTTCAGCTGGTTCTGTGAGCAGGGCCTGCTCTAAGGCCCATCTGAATGAACTTGGCAACCTCCCTGTTTTACAAGTCCCCGTTCCTACAAACATCTCTGCCTTCCTGCACAACTTGTTGCCCTGTCCCTCTGAGTGGAAAAAGCCTGAGGTCCTGAGCCTGTTTCTTCTCCAGGCCTGCCCACATCCCCTCTCTCTTTGAGCAAGGACTTGCTGGGCCCTGATTCTGGAGCAGTGACTTGGGCAGTGGTCAGGAACGCAGAGAAGGCCCCTGCCTTCCTGCAGCTCCAAGTCCAATAGGGTAACCAGAACACAAGGCTCATTGCGAAACCCTGCAAGTCAATGCTTGCTTGGTAAGCACCACATGTGTGCAGAAGAGTGCTTGTCCCAGCCCAGCCTGGCCTATCCTGTACAGAAAAACGGGAAAAGGATTCTTCCAAGAGTGTGGAAAGTCTAGCAGTTCATCTGCTCACCATCTGTGTGACTTTGGGCAAGTCACTTAACCTCTCTGGATTTGGGTTCTTCATCCACATACCAAGGCTCCCTGATGCTCCAGGATTCTGACAGCACATGGCGCAGAGATGCAGCCCAGTTGCTAGACAAAGAGAAGGGCCTTGAGAACTTGCTGAGGTGGAGGTGGAGGTGGAGGCCCAGGCCAATAGGGATGGGTATGGGGCCTGTGACCCTAGACACGACTTTCCATGGCCACTAGGTAAGTGGGGAGAGGTCACATCTCAGAGGCCTTAGGGGCCATAAGCACGTCCTCTTCTGGGAACCAGGTACCTTGGGCCTGGGCCTCACCTCCCCCCCGCCCTCTCCCCCAACCCCAGTTCCGAGGCCACAGCGGGCAAGGAAAGGAGAACTGGGGGGTGAGAGGCTGCAGGATCCACAGCACCAACCAGGACAAAGATGAGCTGTTCCCCCCAGCTTGAGGTTGTTTATTTGCAAACAACAGAGTTCGCGCTGGCCACTGTCCTCGGCCTCCCAGGCCAACAGAGGCCGTCTGTGTGCCTGCCCCGCCCCACTCCCGGGCTCCCGTCTCTGGCCTCCACGAGGGCCCACAGCATGTGCAGATCCCCCAGCTCATCCAAGCGGGCCCCCACAGATGGAATCTGAGCAGACTCTACTCCAGACCGACAGAGTGGTCAGTGGCAGTTTAGGAAGAAGTGTAGAAGTGGGGACACCCAGCTTTGTGGAGAGCCAGCCACACGTTCAGCAGGGAAGGGCTTTGTCTTGCCACATCCTAGAGGCCTGACTCCGACCACACTTAGCATCTCCACCCCCATCCCAGATCCCAGGGTGTCTATGGCTATACCACCCTGAACGCGCCCAATCTTGTCCAAATCTCAGCGCCAAGGCTCAGAGATGGCCCTGGTCGTCACCCACCAGTGCCGGGAATTTAGGGATCCCAGCACCTCCGAATTGGCCTTCTGAGGTCCTGAAACCGTGAGTCAAATCTGCCTGAAGTTTTGGCAAGGTCAAGGGCCAGGCTCTGTACAGAGTGTCCCTGGGTGGGGTCAGAAAGCCCCCTTCTAGCACCTCCAGCCTTCGGGATACGCGCCTTCTAATTAGGGCCTCATCCAGCAGGTAGCTGCCTTTGGGAGGGGCGGCACATGAGCCCCCAACCAAACAAAGATGTGTTTTCTTCTTGATGGGAGAAACTGAACTAAGATGCTGGGTAGGGTCCAGGGGCCTGGCCAGAGGGCAGACCCTCGGGACACGTGTCTTCGCATCGAGGCCAGTAGAAACATCCCATCGCCCCCTTGCTGAAAGTGAGTCCTGGGAGACAGGTGTCTGACTTTGAGCAGAGGCTTGGGGGTGAGACAGGGAGGGAAGAGGTCTCAGGATATCAGAGGAGATAGAGGTCACCGCATTGAGCCCCAGGACTACCTCCTAAGGAGAGAGATGCCCCTTCCTTGCCCACATGCCCAGTCCTTGTCTGCTTTCTGTCCCAAAGGACAGGGAAGTGAGAAAAATTCCAAAGACGTGTCAGCACAACGCCCCCCCCCCCCGCCACCAAGGTTGAGGCCATCGCTATAGGCTTATGCCCATCCCAGGACTGGCTGGGAGGTTCCAGAGAGGGTAAGACCTATGGTAAGAAAGCCAGATTGACCCAAAACTGCTCCTCAGCAGACTTGTGGACCCAGAAAGGATGGGGACTTGAGGGGGACTGAAGTATGGGTGCTGGAGATGTCAAAGGCCTTGGGCCTCTGGAGCTTTGAAGTCAGGCCGCTGAGGGTACAATCAGGGACCCCAGCTGTGTGGCCTCTGAACCCATTTTGAACCTCTCTGAGCTTCAGTTTCATTCAAGTGGAGATGATCCCTACTCCATAGTCAGGAGAATTAAAGCAGGTGTGTGTGAATGTGTATGTGTGTGTCTGTGTGTGTGTATGTGTGTGTCTGAAAGTGCCTGGCATAGAGTGAGTGCTTATATGTGTTTAAAGCCTCCCTTGTGACTCGGGAAGGTGGCAGGGTTTTATATCCAACTTCTTAGCACAATTTTAGCAAGGAACCCAGAATCCATCCAGGAACTTCTAGCCTGGGCTCCTTGCAAAATTGGCTCTTAGAACAAACATATGGATACCAAGTGGGAAAGCTGGGGGTGGGGTGGGGGGATGTTTGGCAGGGGGGGGAGGAAGGAATTGGGAGATTGGGATTGCCATATATACATTACTAATAAGAAAAAAATATCAAATTGTACACTTTAAATATGTGCAGTTTATTGTATGTCATATCTCAATAAAAATTCTTAAAGAAAAAACATTGGCTCTTCGCAGCCTCATGCTGAAACTTTTGCACAGAGCCGGGTCCCGGATGGGCAGAGCTCTGCTCTGATATGTAGGAGAAGCCCCTCTGTGTCTTTCCTGAAGTCACCCTTGAAAGGAGGTCCAGGCTGTGCCTGGGTTAGGATGGTGGTGTTCAGACTTCTGAAGTCACGCCGTGCTGATAGCGTTCTTCCAATCCCCCCTCCCTAGACACGCCCACACAAGCACACGCGCACGCACGCACGACACATGCACTGCCCCACATCTGAGTGCAGTCAGGGTCAATTCTCTGAGTCCACGTGTTTCGCCTGTAAACTGTGAATCCTGTGATCTAGAAGAGCAGAGGAATCCTGAGGGTGGGAAAGCAGCCCCTCCAGTGTGGGTGCTGTGATGGTGAGGAGGGGTGTTTCAGAGGTGACTGTGTGTACAAGAATCCCACGTTTTCGTTGAGACAGCTGCTGAGTCCCCCTGCACTCTCTCCCACCTGTTGCCTCCCTGACTCATGGCCCACCTGTCAGCCCAAGGCCTCTGAGGAAGTTCCCAAACATCCTAGTTTTGGCCACCCCCTGACTTAATTCAGATATCCAAATAAAGAGTTTTAAAGTGTGCCCAAGAGAAGTCCCCAGCATACATAAAACATCAGGGCTTGGGAGCTCTGTGGCTTTGAGGCAGCTTGTTGTCGGGGAAAGAGGGAGTGAAGTGCAAGGCCAGCCAAGGTCAGGCAAGGCAAGGCGAGGGAACGGATGTCCTGGGGACAGGATGTGCACATCCACCCCGTGGAGTCAGACCAGCCTGGAGCATCCAGGATCTGTCACTGAGTGATGTGGTCAGTTAGGTACCCTCTCTGGGCTGCGGGGACTAATTCCTACCTCATGGGGTTGTAAGGACTGATTTGGATCAGAGAGCAAAGTAAATGACCCAGGACCTGGCACAGAGTAGGTGGTCAGTAGCTATAATAACGTGCATGATCTCAGTTAATGGCAACTCCAGCCTTCCAGGAGCTCAGGCCAAAAACTGTGGAGTCATCCTTGACTCCTCTTTCTCTCACATCCCCACTAAAACTATTAGCAAATCCTGTCGTCTCTGTCTTTATCTAGTGCCCCACTTCTTCTCATCACCTCCTATCACTGCACCCAGGTCCGAGCTGCCATGACCCGTCCCTTGGCTTATTGCATTGGCTTCCCATCACGTCTCTCATTAGACCCTCAGTCTTTTCTCGACACAGTAGCTAGAGGGATCAAGCCATCCATGGCTCCCTATTTCACTCACCCAAGTCTGCGCAATGGCCAGCAAGGCAGCTCATGGTCTGCTCACCTCCTCACCTCTCTGACCTCTGCTCCCACCACTCTCCCCCTCACTCCCCCTGCCCCAGCCTCACTGAACGACCCCTGTTCCTCAGCACTCAGGGCATGAGCTCCCCCTGCCTAGGGTACACATTGCCTGACACCCCTGCATCTCAATCTCCCCTTCCCTACGAGGCCCGTCTTGGCCACTGCAGTGGACGTTGCTACCCATCCCACCCCAGCACCCCCTCACCCCTTACCCTGCTCCCACAGTACTTGAGACCTTCTAGCATACCATGTAATTTACTGATTTCTTGTTTGATGTCTGGGTTCCATCTTCTCTCATTAGAACGTGCACTGCATGAGGGTGAAGATCCTCGTTTTGTTCCCTGATGTATCCCAGGCACCTGGAACTCAATGAATATGGGTCATGTGACTGATGGAAACTCACAACAACCTTATGAGGTGGTTAAGGCAACCAATTTCTTCTAATGACAAGCAAAACTCAGGTTTTCTACAGTTAAGTTCTGATCTTCTGTAGGTGTCTGGGGTCAGGGTGGGGGTGACAGTGAAAAAAGTGGCTCCCCTGTGCCCTCGACCTCCTCCCTTTTACAATTCTCCTGCTGGAGTGCTGTCCCTTTCAACATTCTGGTGCAAGCGTAGATACAAGCCCATTCCTTTGGCTTCCCTCTGCAGCTGAGGTCACCTGGAACTTTCTTGAGTTTTTACTGTTTCCTACTATGGGAGAAAATCAACACAGAAAACGCAAGAATTATAAAAGTGGTCTGGTTTATGAAGTGCTGGTTTCTGATCAGAGGCTGTAGGCGTGGCCTTGTTTTCCAGTTCCTTCTGAGATGTCTACATTCTTGTCTCAGGTGCCTGGCGTGGGATCCCTCATTCCTGGGTCCTAACCTCCCACCCTCTATCTGCCTCCCTCCTTCTCCGTCCTGCCCCAGGAGCTAAAAACCTAACCTGCTGTTTCCCAGCCATGACCTTGAGAAGGTCACTTCTCAGGGACAGTTTCCTCTTCTGTAAAACGGGAAGGCTCAGGTGTTGGCCCTTGAGTCCTGTTGGGAGGCACAGATGAAATAATGGTGTGACCGGCTGGGAGAACTTTTGAACCTTACACAAACCAAGGGTGGATGGGAGGTGTGCAGATAGAGTCAGGGCCTCCCCAGAGCCGGGATGACAAAGGAACCTGAAATAGGGGGCTGTGAGGGCTGTTGACACAGCTGGTGTCTGCAAAATTCACCCTTGCCAGGTCAGATCACCCTTGTCAGGAGATTTGCATTCTGATCACAGACAAAGGAGCTTTAATTTCAATCAAACAATGACCCTTTGGTCTCCTGACTCCCTGGTTGTAGATGAGGCTGACAGTGGGGAAGCCAGAATCCAGGGAAACTGAGGCTCAAAGTGGGGCCAAGCCGAGGTCCCACTGAATTTGAAGGGGACCCCAGGGGAGGCCATGTCCTGGGAGGAGCACCTTTGGGTGCAGGATCCTTATACCTCCTTGGGAAAATGAAATGTATGAAGTACCTACTATGTATGAAGCACCATGCTTGGTTTTGGGGATACAGCAGTGAACACGATACGCAGGGCTCTTGCTCTCAAGGGACATTCTGTCTATTGGTGAGACAGACATGGAGCAAATACACAAATAATTATTATTAACCACACTGGTGGGACTTCGTAGGTGGCGCAGTCATTAGGAATCCGCCTGCCAATGCAGGGGACACGAGTTCGACCCCTGGTCCAGGAAGATCCCATATGCCACGGAGCAACTAAGTCCATGTGCCACAACTGCTGAGCCTGCGCTCTACAGCCCATGAACCACAACTATTGAGTCCATGTGCCGCAACTACCGAAGCCCACGCGCCTAGAGCCTGTGCTCCGCAACAAGAGAAACCACCACAATGAGGAGCCTGCACACCACAATGAAGAGTAGCCCCTGCTTGCTGCAGCTAGAGAAAGCCCGTGTGCAGAAATGAAGACCCAAAGCAGCTGATTAATTAATTAATTAATTAATTAATTAATAAAAACAAACAAACAAACAAAACCCCATAGAGGTAAGAGCTCAGAAGGAGAGGCATAGGGTGCCATGAAAGTGCGTAACAGGGAAACTTGATTTTGTGCATGTGATGGGGGTGGGGGGTGGGCGGTGGGGGTGTGTGTCAGGAAGTTTCCCTGAACGTTCTGTTTGAGCTAAGAAGTAGTTGGAAGACATCAGTGGATTATTTCAAACAAGTCAAAACTGGGCTCTCCCCTTGTCCCTGCAGGCGCCAGGAAGCTGGACAGAGTGTGGCCTTGAGGCCCCTGGTGGAGGTCAGATCTGGGATAGTGGATAAGACCTGAGAGTGAAGGGACAGAGAAGTCCTGAGGGATGCAGCCTGGCCTCTGCCCCTCAGTCCTTCTGGACCCCACCCATCCCCTGGCACATCCAGCCAGCGCTGGCTGCAAGCTCCTGGCTGCTCGGCCACCAATTGATCGACGCAGCGGGGCAGGGCTCCATGACCTCACTGTAATGGTGTCCTACAGCCCCGCCAGCAGGAGGAGAAAACAAACACTGAAAAGTCCCTCAGCACTCCCAAATGCCTGCTCAGGAAGACTCAGGGCTCCAGGCTGTGGGCAGCGTGCCCAGCCCAGGAGGCCAGAATGGAATTCGAAAGTGCTTGTTTCTCACTGAAAAATTCCAAAGATTGCTCAACATTCCTTTGACCCCAGGAGCTGGCGTTTGGCAGGAGGTGCTGAGAGCTGGGGACCCAGAGCCTGTGCGCCTGCCCTGTGGCTCAGGACTGTCAGGGAATAGCCCCTCTGTCCTGCTCCCTGGGGGCAGAGGGAGGGAGGGCTGTGGAGACACCTCCTCGTCTGGATACAGGCGCACTGATGGTGGAGTGGACTTTATAGGTCTGGAAGGAGGATGGGGAAGCCAGCAGGCTTCAGTAGAGGGGAGAGGACGTTTCTGTCCCCTCATGAGAGCTGCCATGTTCCCAAGAGACCCTGACACGAGGGGTCCGGTTCTCGGGCTCTGGTGCAAAGGCCACTAGAGTAGCTCACTGAGATCAACTCTCTGTGACCACCAGGCATATCAGCTCCATCTTCCCAGTTCTGTGTCTTGAGGATATTGACTCAAATGCCCCCTCCTCCAGGCAGCCCACCCCCTGCCTGGATTTGAATTCTCACCTCTGATAAGGCACGAACCACACTGTGTCTCACATTGCAGTTGTTTCTCTAAGTGTCTGCTCTCCTCTACAAAGGAGGAAATGCCCCGGAAGACAGGCACTGTTTTGGCTCAGGCCTGTAGTTCTGCAGGATCCAGCTGGCATAGAGATGTAGGTACCAAGATGTTTACTGCAGCATTGTTTACAATAGTGGAAAATGGCACGTTCTCTAAGTGTTCAAGAATGGGGTTTGATTAGATAAGTTGGAGTGTATCCATATGGTGGAATGCTAAGCAGCCATTGACAATTACATTTTAAAAAATATTTAAAGATACAGGAGTATGTTAAAATCAACAAACTTCCATCCTGCTGAGCTAACCACTATTAACATTTTGGTGTGTTTCCTTTACGTATTTTTTCCTATGTTGATATACAAATGCATTAAAATCCTACCAAAGTGGAATTATCTGTGGGGATAAAAGTTGAGTTGTGTTAAGTACGGGGTTGCATTCTTGTGAAAGTAATGGAAAACAGCAGTTGGAGGGGAGTCTATATTGTCACAGAATGTACAGTATGAAGACATTGAAAATTATACTGTACTCAGCATCCTGTACACTGAATTAGAAAAGCCACAAATGACCTTGAGGCTATCACTTCCTAACTGCTCCCACCTCATTCTCAGAAGGGACCCGTGGTGGGTGATGGTTTGAGAATGAGGGTGGAAAGAATGAAAGCCTATTGATCATATCAAATTTTGCATAATCACTGAATTTGACATATTTCAATGACATTAGAATCATACTGTGTACAAATATGTTTCATATCATTTCTTATTTAACATTATATCTTAAGCAACACTCCATCTTATTAAACATTATTTTAAAACACGTCATTGTTTACATGTTCTTGCTTTTTAAAAACGTCTTTGCTCTTATCTTTTACCACCCTGCCCCCTTAATCACAGGGTGCAATTGCTGAGTCGAAAGTATCAATAGAAATATTTTAAAGATTATTGAAATGTATTCCCAAATTTCCCTCCAGAAAAGTTGTACACCCAGCAGCAAATGAGAGTGTTGCCTGGAGCCCTGTCAGTGGGTGGGTTAATTGCTGTTAAAGTGAGCAGATGGTTCGGAAAGATACTTAGGTAGACTTGATGGGATTTGATGACTGCTGGAGTTCTGGGTGGTGAAATCAGAAGCAAAAGTTGATGATACTGAGGTCCTTGACTTGTGTGTATATAAAGATGGGGAAGCTTTGGTGGAGAAAGGGAGAAAAGAAAGAGGATTGGGATGAGGAGAATAGAAATTTGGGTTGGGACTACTGCATATTTAAAAGAAACAAATGAAAAACACATAAGAACCGGAAGATAAATAAAGACATTTCCTCCAAAGAAAACATGTAGATAGTTAAAGAATAACAAAATGTCGATCTTATCAGTCCATTAACTGAGATTCATTTGGTTGAAAATAGTAGAAATTTAAGTTTTGTAAGTTTAGTTAAAGGGGAGAATCTAGGAAAGATTCATAAAAAACCAGAAGAGCAGAGATAGTTAGGACCCGATCTTTCTCACACATTGACAGGATTCTCTCTCTCTCTCTCTCTTTCTTTCATGTTTGTTTTTCTCTGCAGATGAACCTTATTCTCTCTCAGACTGGCATTGTCCACATGGCAGGAAGCATGGCTTTCAAGAGCACCTGTAGTTCACCTCTCATAGCTTTGCTACTAGGACCCGTTCTCTCTGGTCTCAAGGTTAAACACCTCAAGGAAAGGCTCTTATTCACCCAATATAGTCCCTCAGCTGAGGCCTAGGGTGAGCTGTTATGATCAATCACCTTAGCTCAAGTACCCTTCCTTGGGCTAATAAACAGTTCTGAGAGCAAGAATTAGAAGAGAATGGAGCACACATGTGAACCAAAGGGTTAGACAGGACAGACTGCTGCTCAGAAGAGGGATGCTCTTCCGGGTTGCGTGAAATGATGGCTATTCTTCCCAGCCTACCCACATAATTTTCTTTCCGTACAAATAACGCCTCCGAGTGTCCTTTCTTACCCTAATGCAACCATCCTCCTCTCAGTGGGATAAAACTCAAAGTCATTCAGCTACTGCTTCTTGCTCCAAGTCTAGAATCTACTAGAGGATGATCTCTCTTTCTTCTGATAGTTTTAAAGATTTTCTCGTTTACTCTTAATGTTCTACAGCTTTAGACCAGCCTGTATAAGTGTGCATTTATTATTTATTCTACTCAGCATTCAGTGGGCAATTTCTGGCTGAGGATTCTGGAGAATTTTTCACCGTTATCTCTTCAGTCTTCTCTACCATTTGCTCTAATGCTTTCTTTTGAATCCCTCTTGGATGAAGCCTCTCAAACTCTTTTCCTTGTCTTGTAATTACCCTTTCATCATTTTCAATTTTTAAAAAGTCCTCTGTGCTGAGTTCTGGGTGAATTCCTCAGCTCCATCTTCCAAAGCACTAATTATTTGTTCAACTATATTTGGTCTAGACCTTCCCCCATCCGTTCAGTTTTTATTTCAAGTACTAAAATTTTCCATTTCCAGGGTTTCTAATTATTCCTCTTCCTTGTCCGTTTACTCTTATTCATTTCTTCCCTCATCTTTTGAGGATTCGCAGCTGGCTTATTTTACAATCATTTTCATCTTGTTCTACTATTTTCTTTTCATCTGACGGGAGTTTACCTCCTGCTGTTTGCTTTCGTTGGCAGCCTTTCTTCGCATTAGTCTTCCTATTTTTTTTTTTTCTGTTTCCTATCCACGGACATGTTTATCTTCTTTTGAAATGTGGCATGTCCTCTTGTTTTCCTCCCTCTCCTATGTTTCTCTTTTACTGGAGAGGCAGCGTGGAGTGATGTTAAGAGCTCAGGTTCTGGAGACTGCCTGTGTTCAGATCTCGGCCCCATGACTTAATAGCTGTGCAAACTCGGGCAGGTCTCCTCATCCGCACCTGTAAACTGAGGGATAATAATAACAGCACCTACCTAATAGGGTTTTGGGGAGGCTTGGGTGAGTTGATGCACACAAGGCACTTTAACCGTGCCTAGAACACACAGAGTGTTTAATATGTGTTAAATATTTTTCTACCTATTTAGAGACAATTAGTGCATCCAGGTGTGGATAGGAATGGTGCTCAAAGCATTAACTTAGAGGGTCACTTGACAGCAAGTTCAAGTCCAGGATTCCTGAGTGTGTCTGTTCCTCTTGGTCAAGTTGTTGCCTGGCTCCCCGTGATCTTGCCCCCACTGGCTTTGTGATTACTACCAACCACGTCCCACACACCTCACAACAGTGCTGGTGGGAAACAGGGTAACTGCTGTAAATGCTACTGTTGAAAATGGGTGACGAGGAGGCAACACACAGTGGTCGCTGGCCCAGCATTGGAACCACATCCAGCTGGACAGGGATGGTGAGGTCAGGGCTGTGGCTGGTGCATATCACTGCATCTTGTCAAAGACCGAGTTCTCTGGTTGCTGGTCTGACTCTCCAGGTTTTGCCTGTTGGGGGCATTGTGCTGGCCCACATCCGCAAGACCCTGCGCATCTCTCATGAGCAGGGTGGTGGAGAGCTTTCCTCCACTCGGGGCTGTACTGCCTGGTAAAACACTTCCTATTGGTCTAGCCACCTGGGAGTTACCTCATGATAGAGTTTCCCAAATCTTTTGGCTGATAGAGATCTCCTGGGGAATTTGATGAAAATTCCCAATCACACCCCGGATCCCCTGACTCCAGATGGAGCAGCTTGAGAATCTGCATGTTTAACAATCATCTCTGGTGATTCTTAGCATCAGGAAAGTTTGAAAAAGTAATGCTACCTTAGTGGTTGAGGGATCACACACCTCAGTTTGGCAGACTTGGGCTTTTTTAGCATTTCAGCCTTGAAAACTGTAATCATTTGACTGTATCTTTCATACTGGGGGTCTCTGTTGGCCAATTTCCAACTCCAGGAGGTTGTAAAGTATGGGACGTGTATTGGACTCTGTTCGCAGGACTCCAGCCTCTTCCTACAGCTCTGGAGCCTCTGCCCCTCTGCTGGGGCTCAGTGGGAAATGTGGAGAGGGATGGCACGGCTGCCCTGCCCTCAGTGTTGCCCCTGTTCTACGACTCTCACTCATGTCACACTGGGGTGGAGTGGGGAGAGGTTGCAATTCCTCCTAAGGCAGGGAGTGCACAACATGAGGGGCTTGGCTTGGAAGGTTGTGGTCCTTTCCAGGTATCACCATTCCAATTGCCAGGATTCTCTGTCTTTCTTTTTTTTTTTTTCCTTTTTTTGGCTGTGTTGGGTTTTCATTGCTGTGTGCAGACTTTTCTCTAGTTGCAGTGCCTGGGCTTCTTATTGAGGTGACTTTTCTTGCTGTGGAGCACGGGCCCTAGAGCGCGTGGGCTCAGTAGTTGTGGCGCACCAGGTTAGTTGCTCCATGGCATGGATCTTCCCAGACCAGGGATCGAACCTGTGTCACCTGCCTTGGCAGGTGGATTCTTAACCACTGCGTCCCTCTCTGTGTTCTTAATCAGTGGAGAATCTTTGGTGTGGGGCAAAGCATTCGGCTTTTGCAGTTGAGCAAAGATAACTCTGTGACTTTGGCCATTTGGGACTGCTGGCTACCAACAGAAAGACCTCTCTTAAAGCTGTATCTGTCTCTCCAGTGGCTCCTTGAGTATTTGCTACTTCCTGGTCTTCTCTTTCTCTTACAGCACCCTAACTAAGGCTGCGAAAAATTACTGACACATTCTATTATCCTGATATTTCATACCATGGTCTGAGTCCCAAGAGCCACTGGAAAATAGTCAAGCCAACTGCCTTGATAACATAAAATTGGGAAGGCAATTTTCCCAGCCTCGTGTCTGTGGGCACTCACAGCAGGCCAACCAACATTGATTCAGCCATTTGGGGGCTCCTCAATTTCCACACCCTAGTTCACGTTCCGGTTTCTGTGTTAAGATTCTTTTAGCAGTAAGTGATAGAAACACAACTCTAATTTCTGCAAAAGAGACATCTATTGGAAGGGTCACATAGTGGAAAAGAACAGGGATGTAACTGACTTCAGTGATCAAACCCACGGAGACTTTCTCCCTGCCCCTCTTTCTTGTTTTCCTCTGTATGCCAGCATTGTTCTCTCTGACAGATTTTGTGTGGATGGCAGAGACATGCCCTTGGAAGCTGCTGTGACTCGCCTCTCCTCTGCACCAACGCAGAAGGATGGGGCGTGTTTTTTCTAATCATAGATGTTTTTAATTGCAGAGAAAGGCTCTGAATACTTGGCTCAGGTATCCAGCTCAATCTTAGACCACATGTTTATAAGGAGGAGTAGGAGCATTTCCTAGAAGAGCCTCTTCTGGGTAGACAGAACAAAAGATGTGCTCTACCCCCAAAATCAAAGAAATACAAATTAGAACAGCCATTAAATGCCATTGGAATGAAACAAAATGAAGATACCCAATGCAGTTTTCCATTGCTGCAGCAAAAAATGACCACAAATTCAGTGGCCTAAAACCACCCAAATGTATTCTCTTACAGTGCTATCGTCAGAAGTCCCACACAGTCTCATTGGGCTGAGATCAAGGTGTCGGCAGGTCTGTGTTCCTTCTGGAGGCTCTAGGGGAGAATCCATTTCCATGCCTTTTCCAGCTTCTAGGCAGCCCCCACATTCCTTGGCTCCTGGGCCCTTCCACTTTCTTCAAAACCAGCAACATGGGGCTGGGTCACTCTCACACAGCTGTCTTTCTGGTTCTCTTCTGTCTTCCTCTTCCATTTTTAAGGACGCTTGTGATTACATTTGGACCCATCTAGATAATCTAGGATAATCTCCCCATCTCAAAATCAGCAGGTTAGCAATCTTAGTACCCCTTTACCATGTAAGGTCACCTGTACATAGGTTCCAGGGATTAGGACTTATTGCGGGGGGTGGGGTGGGGGGGTGTTTGTCTACCACGGCTGGTAAGAGGACAGTGAGTAGATCCTCTCAAATTCTTCAGGTCAAGGTGAAATTTGCATTAAATTTCTGGAAAATAAATTGGTAGTTTGGTAAATCGACCTCCATATTTGTTTATTCAATAATCTAATAATCTATTCTTTAAAATAATGCTAAATATGTATGTGTGGTGGGGTGGAATTTACACACTAACATGTTCATCACTACTTATACCACCAAAAAATGAGAAACAACCTAATGACCAGTGGCAGTAAGACTAAGTAAACCATATTATATCTGTATAAGGAAACGTTATGTGGACAGTAAAAACTTTTGTTCCTGAGAAGTTTTTAATGAAATGAAAACACGTATATCCCCTAATGTTAAGTAAAAAGAGAAGGATGTCTGTACTTTCTGTTCGATTTTGCTGTGAACCTGAAACTGCTCTAAAAGCATTATCTATTAATTTTTTCAAAAAGAGGAGGATGCATAAGATTATGGTTAGAATATAATGTAAAAAAAAAAAAAAAATAGCTGTACAAAAAGGCCTGGGAAGGAAAATGTTAAAAATGGTTACCCTATGGATGGTGGGATTATTTGCAGGTGATTTTTTTCCCTCTAAATATACATTTGAATTTATTTTTAAACTGGGCCCCAGGGGCACAGAATTAAGTTAACCATAATCCTTGTTTCATGACGCAATTTTATCATTATTCCAGGCACGGCCATTTCTATTTGTTTATGTGGTGGTTTGCTACTCATTTTGATAATGGATTAAGTACCACAAACTTAACACTCAAAACAAAAGCCTCCCTAAACATACCTCCCACACACACCCTCCCTGTGACTCTCCCTGCTCAAGATAACCATGATCCCCTATCTCATGTTTATCTTTCCATTGCTTTCCTTTTTGTGTAGTTTTATCGTATCAGTTGTGGGATTGCCACTCCCATGCAATGTCTTCCTCTCATATTTTTTTCCTGAGACTCTTGCAAAGGAGGGATGTGTTTTTATTCCTAAACAAAAGAATTTCTTCTACACTCAAGCAGGGAGTGTTGATATAATAGTAACTGATGAAATGGCATTGTGACTATTTTTCCTTCAAACCCTCCATGGTCATTCCAATAATACCCAAACTCAGCTCAGAAGTTGGGATTCAACACCTAAATGTACGGCGGTCAAATCCTGCACTCCTAGTGAAGGGAGGTGTTGAGGCACCTGTAAGCTTCATTGGGATCCAGGCCTCCTTTGGAGGAAGACCCACTTTCTTTGGTCTCATTCTCTGGTCTGTCTCAGATGTTTCTCGGCCATTTCTGCATCATGGGACACAGCTGAGCCACGTGGAGTCCAGGTGAATAAATTGAAGGCCCAAGGTTCCTCGAGGTCCTATTAATCCCAGGGGCCCTAGGCTGACTTCTGAGATCAGGGATTTCATTTTTACCTCTCAAGCACCTGGTAAATGTCTCATCAAGAGACCTCTTACGAGCATCAGCTGCCCGTGTTCAGACCAGTAAGTCTTAACCAAGGGCCCTTATCAGAATCACCTGAGAAGTTTTTAAAAAATACAGATGCCTAGAATCAACCCCACGCCAAGAGATTCTGTAAGTCTGCTATCAGGAATTTTAAAGCATTCCCCGAAGATCAGATATGCACTTTTGGTTAAGAGTCATATTGTGAGACAATGCCTGGCCAAGGCCCATGGCTGCCTGGGTTTCCAGCAAATTCTTCAGGGTAATGCCAGCTCCTCAGTTACCTGGCTTTTAGCCCCATGTCTCAGACAAATGTTCATCGTTTGTTTTCCTCGTGTCTCCCGGCAAACTGACATCCACATTCTGACTATCAGGAAAAGGGCCAACTGTCTTCGAGAGATGTTTTCGCTACTGTGGTTTCCTGCAGACATCTTAGATCTCTTTCACTCTCTCTAGTTTTTCTCCGCCTATCACTCTGCCTCTTTTTATCTCTGTCTCTCATCTCAGTATACCCTGATGCTCAACTCTATTCTTTTCTCTATGGAATAGGCACCTGCAGATTTCCATCCTCCTCTTCTGACCCAAGAGGCAAAAGGATTTCTCTCTCTAGGACCAGGATAGTTTGAAAGACCACGTTTGAGAGGCAAGTCCAGTAACAGCTAAGGGCATGGACTCTAGAGCCAGAGCTCAAATCCTAGCTGTGTGAACAAATTACTTAACCTCTTTGTGACTCAGTTTCCCCACCTGTAAAATGAAGATGATAACTGCACCTGCTCCATTGGGTTGTTGAGAGGATTCAGTGGGCTAAGATGCTCTCAGAACAGTGCCTGGTACATCGCAAGTACTGTGTAAGTAGGGTGACCATGTGTCCTGCAGACAACCCAAGAATGTCAAATTTGCCTCATGAGCTCAACTTTCGAAAAGCGGGAGAAATAAGGTGAGCTCTTTTGTTGAACCTGATTCTAAAACATGTGTCAATATTGGTATGATGTAAAAGCTAATGAACCCTGGGAGAAAGAAATCATTTCATCAAGGAGCTCTTTATGGTACAAAAGGGACCTGTGTTCATAAGACATGTTTAGTCATGTTCACTGCATTTAGGGAAAGCATTTCAACAAGTTGGGAAATTTGCATGAGTCAGAAACTTTAAGGGAGACTGTGGCTAAAGAGGGACAGAAATCTCCAAGGACTACAGTCCTCATTATACAATACGGATCAACCAAGGAAGCATGCTGCCCCCTCCCTCCCCTTTTTTCCTATGTTTCTTCTCCTTTCAAGAACCATCCAGTTTACATTCTCTATGTGTCTTGCCTTTTTTCCCATTCCCTCATCACCCACTGTCATTCAGGCTACCTTTATTTTTCAGCAGGTCTACAGCATCAGCTCCCCAACTGGCCTCCTCACATCAACTCTGGCCCCTTCCAGAGTTCCAGTGGATCTTCTACTCTCCACATTGTAGCCAGAGTGATTGCTTTGAAATACAAATCTGGTTGTATTCCTGTTGTCCCTATCCCACCTCCACACCCCTAAAACCACTCCATGGCTTCCTGGTGCTTTCATAAAGCAGTTTTAACAACCTACCAGGCCCTAGAGAGTCTGGCCCTCGCCTGTCTCTCCAGCTCCATCAGTTCCATCTCATTTGCTCTACTCACAGTGGCCTTCCTTCAGTTCTCATAATCACCAAGCTTCCCTGTGCCACTGGGCCTTTGTATGTGCTAGTTTCTTCCTGGAAGGCTCCTTCTCCCCACCACACCCCCTTCTAAAGAAAAACACTTAAACTTCATTTTTTAGAGCACTTCTAGGTTAAGAGAAAAACTGAGCAGAAAGTATGAGTTCCCATATACCGATTTCCCCACACTCCCTACACCCCAACACACACACGGCCTCCCCCACCATGAACATCCCACACCAGTGTGTGCATTGGTTATAATCCATGAACCAACACTGACACATCATCATCAACCCATCTGTAGCTTACATTATGGTTCACACCTTGTGTTGTATATTCTGTAGGTTTGGACAGATGTACATGACAGATATCTAGCCATATAGTATCATATGAAGTATTTTCACGGCCCTAAATTCCCTCGTCCTCCACTTATTCATCCTTCTTCCCTCCCAAACCCCTAGCAGCCACTGTTTTTTATCACCTCGGTAGTTTCGCCTTTTCCAGAACGTCATAAAGTAGGAATCGACAGTATGTAACCTTTTCAGATTGGTTTCTTTCACTTCGCAAGATGCTTTTATAAGGTTTCTCCGTGTCTTTTCATGGCTTGATAGCTCATTTCCTTTAAGTGCTGAATAATATTCCACTGTCTGGAGGTACCACACTTTGTGTATCCACTCACTTACTGAAGTACATATTGGTTGCTTCCAAGTTTTAGCAATTGTGCATAAAGCTGCATAAACATTTTTGTGTGTGTGGATATGGTCTTCAACTCATTTGGGTAAGGGCCAAGGAGTACGATTGCTGGATCCTATGGTAAGAGTATGTTTAGCTATGTAAGAAATTGCAACTGTCTTCTAAGGTGGCTGCACCATTTTGCGCTCCCACCAGCCACGTGGGAGAGCTCTCCCTGCTGCTCCATGTCCTCAGCAGCATTTGGCATTATCAGTATTTTAGATTCTGACCATTTGTGTATACATATATATTAGTGTATAGTAGTATTTCATTGTCATTTTAATTTGCAATTTCCTAATACTGTGATGTTGAGCGTCTTTTCAGATGTTATTTACCATCTGTATAGTATCATCGATGAGATGTCTGTTCAGATCCTTTGCCCATTTTTATTTTATTTTTTATTTTTAAGAACTTTTATTGAGATATAATTGACATACAATAAACTGCATATATTTAGTGTACAATTTGATTTTTTTTCTTATTTGTAATGTATATATGCTTTTGCCCATTTTTAAATTGGGTTGTTTCCTTCTCCCTTTTTGACCTCAGTACATCCATCCTTCTCATCTTTTAGATCTTAACCCAGTAATCCCTTCTTTGCATCTTTGTCTAGATTAAAAAAAAAAAAAAACTCATATATTCCTAGAGCATTATGTACCTCTTCTTCACAGTCGTCAGAGTTGCAATTTAGTATTTATTTGTCTAATTATTGGAATAATTAGCTAACTATTCTGGAATACTGTCTGTGAGAGCAGGCACCACATCGGTTGCATTCCCGGGTGATCGGCGTGCCCAGCACTGTGCTTAGCACGTGGTGGGGGCCACACACGTACCTGTGGGGTGGGGAGTAAACCAACCTCCGCGAGGAAGAAGGCGCAGCAGGAAGGAGGCATCACGGAAAGAAACCACTGTGAAAGCACCGTGAGGCCAGAATCTCCAAGAGCAAGGATAGCAGTGGGAGGGGGCAGAGGGCCAAGAACAAATGCCAGAAAGCGCAAACCTGTAAGACTGGTGTCAGGAATACGAAAGTGCAAAACGAGCTGAGGCTTCAACAAATGACTAAGACCACAGAAAGACTGTTTTAGAAGATTATTTGGAGCAAGAAAAATAACAAGGAAGAGCCGGACCCCACACTTCGTGTGGCAGAATGGGGCATAACTTTTAATGCATAATGTTTCTCTCCCTCGAGAAGAGTAATTCTCAAGCCAGAAAGTGTAAAAGGCAAACTCCAGAAGAAGAATGTCAAGCTCAAGATCAGTGAAGGGTTTGGGGAGCAACTAGTCACACTGCGTGAGCTCCGGCTTTGGATGAATCTCATCAGAACGTGCAGAGATGATTGCAGAGTCACTGTCCGTGATTTCTGAGAAATTTGGGAAAGGAGCCAATAGCCAGTGAAACGTGAAATGTTCCTCAGTTTTCAAACAGGGAAAGAACGTGCATTCGGGTAAATTTATGGACTTCTGATTTCCAAGCTTGACATTGATTCATGGCACAAGTATGTCCTAGATTTGTAATTGGATGCCTAGAAAGTAGGATTTTGTATCTTTCTACCTCAGTAAGCCACCATTTCAAAGTCACCAGGCAGCAAGATGGAGTCAGTGAATCACCTCAGAAGTCTTTGTTCCTAGAAAAATTGCATGATTGATACCTTCTGTTGTGTAAATGTAGGCAGCTAGGCATCTGTTATCCTCAGGATAGAATATAACTGGACATTTCCCCTCATGTGGAGCTTGACAAAGGCTGTTCTCCGTATTTGTTGGTAAGAATAGCTAGGTTGCTAGAAGCAATTGGGCAAATTTATACAGGTGCAAGGAGCCTTCTGGAAGATAAAGGATCAGGATCATTCCCTCCTCATTTGAGGCTAAATACTATTAGATCCTCTCTGATGGGCTGAAATGGTCACACCTGAAAAGATGACCAAACACCTGCCCCACAAGGGGGACACTAACTATGGGAGGAAGGAAAGTGTGAAATGGTGACTAGACCGTCCTCCAGCGCCGTGTGTGTGGCTGAGGCCAAAGCAGCCACCCAGCCCAGCTGCCCCAGCAGAGAGTTTTGAGCAGTGAAACAGGAGGGAAGGGGGCAGGGCACAACCTTTAAAAGAATGACATAGCCATAGGAGGTGACAGAAACTGGTTAGAACCAACTAGGTCCAAGATGGCGGAAGATTCCACATCCAGTGGACCTCGAGCCTCATTGGATGCTCAGCGTAATGCATTAGCACCTAAGCGACACACCCACCTGCGCCATGACAGCGCTGAGGCCAACCATAAAAGGTCAAAAAGTGGGCGGTGACCCAGTTCCTGGAAATCTCCTCCCTTTCCCTGAAATAGTTGGAATGATCCTCCCGCTCATTAGCCTGTGACATTACCCAGCCCATAAACACTAACCACCCCCAGATTTCAGGGCCTCTTGCCTTCTGAGATGGCCCACGCTCTGTCTGTGGAGTGTGTTTCTCTCTCAATAAACCCCCTTCTTACTTATCACTTTGTCTCTCACTGAATTCTTTCTGTGATGAGACATCAAGAAGCTGAGCTTCATTAAGTCCTGAGACCAGGTGTGTGATTTCAATTAAAAGAGTGGGTTCAAGTCCCGTCTGAGTTGCACAGTTTCAGTAGGAGCCCATGTGTGGCATGTTCTTGTGTAAGCTTGATGCCAGGAAAGACTGGCCATGACCTATGCACAGAGCTACGTGGGCTGTTGGCATTCGTGCACACAACCTGGGTGAAGCCTTCTCCCTTCAGCAGCGATAGAGGTGGCAGCAGCAGAAAGCCTGAGTCTCCTTGGCCAATCACTGCCCAAACTGTACAACCATACACAGGGAGCAGGGAGATAGAGATTTTTGCCGATTTGGTGTATTAGACTGAACAGTGTTCCCTCCACCCTCCAAATTCATGTCCACCTGAAACCTCAGAATGCAACCTTATTTGGAATAGGCTCATTGCAGATGTAATTAGTTAAGATGAGGTCACACTGGCCCTAAATTTAATAAGATTGGTATCTTTGTAAGAAGAGAGGATTACACATAAAGACTGCCAGAGATGAAGGCCATGTGACCATGAAGGCAGAGACTGTAGTGATGCAGCTGCAGGCCAAGGAATGCCAAGGACTGCAAGGAGACCCAAGAACCTAGGAGAGAGGCATGGAACAGATTTTTTTTTTAAAGATTAAAAAATACATATATTTATTTATTTGATTGCGCTGGGTCTTAGTTATGGCACATGGGCTCCTTTAGTTGCAGTTCACTGGCTCCTTAGTTGTGGTTCACTGGCTCCTTAGTTGCAGCATTCAGGCTCCTTAGTTGTGGAATGTGGGATCCTTTAGCTGTGGCATGCATGTGGGATCTAGTTCCCTGACCAGAGATCGAACCCGAGCCCCCTGCATTGGGAGCACAGTCTTAACAATTGTGCCACCAGAGAAGTCCCCACAGATTCTGCTTGATTTTAGACCTCTGTCCTCCTGAAATATGAGAGAAATTTTTGTTGTTGTAAGCCACCAAGTTTTTGGTACTTGATTATAGCAGTCCTAGAAAAGAATTGATCTTGCTGTGTGGGGATTCAAGAAATTAATCTGAAAAATAAGAGATGATGTGTATATTATTTTGAATCCCTATCTTGTAATGCAAGTTATGCTAGTCACAGCTTATTAAACATCTGTCTTATGTGTTTTGATAAACAAGAAAATGTAGAAGTGACATCTTATAGTATTTTTATGGATAAATTAGAGAAATGTAGATTAGATGATAACACAGCTATGAGGGTTGTCAGCCAGCGTAACACTCAATGGGGATGGATTGACTGATGATTGATTGAAGATTGCATGCCTCTCTGCTTTTATAGTGACTTGGAGAAGACGTTGTGTTCTTATCAAATGTATAAGTAATACAAAGTTGGTAGGGATAATATGATAAATGACAGATTCCACATTCAAATTAATCAGAATAGCTAGAATGATGAACCAAAGCCCCAAGAGGACATCTTATGGGGAAAAATGTAAAGTTAAACCTTTAGTTTCCCAAAGTCAATTGCAAGAATGAACTGGAGGTGACCTGGACTGAGAACAATTCGTGGGAAATTTTCTGGAGATTTATAGTTGACTCTAATTTAAAAGGAGGCAGCAATATGACACGGTTACTCAAAAAGGTAATAAAATTTTAAATCACATGGCTACAGATGTACTATTAACAATTAACTCATTAATCAAGTTCCTTACGGATTCGAATATAGGTCCTCAGTGTTTCCTGGGAAGACCAGATGATTACCGACTAGCTTTGATACACAGGAGTAACAAAGTGAGTGTATTGACGTGGGAGGAAGGCAGTTTCTAGGAAAATGCTCCACATATATTAAATGTGAAACAAACAGCCTCAAGATTCCACACTGTTCTTTCCCAGTGCTGTCCTTCCACGCTGAGGAGTCAGAGGAGCTGAAGCAGATCAGACAGGTGCTTGTGAACGTGGCCACTGCCCCTTTTGCCCTCGCCGTCAAGATAAACCAGCAGACAAGCAGCGCCCGCAGAACTGCGAGAGTGCCCCAGGCCTGCCGGGCCTCCGAGCACTCCTCAATCCGCTTTCTCCTGCAGAGGCTCTTGTGGCCCTCGCCAACTGCAAGGCCTGCAGAGGAGGAAATTCTGGGGACTGCAGCTCCAGCTTAGCTACATTGATACCATGCAAATCCCACACAACATCAGAAAGACTATCTTTGAACTTTTCATTTATGAATAACATCAGACAACAAAAAAATTGCGGAAAGAATTCCTGTATACCCTTCACCCAGCTTTCCCCAGTGTTAACATCTGACACAGGCGGAGTACAATGATCTAAACCAGAAAATTAACACTGATCCTATTAACTCATTTGCAGATCCTACTGAAGTTAGGTTAACTGTCCCACTCATCTCCCTTTTCTGTTCCAGAACCCAAGCCAGGCTCCCACGTAGTAGTTAGTTGTCATGTCTCCTTGGTCTCCTTCAATCTGAGATAGTTCATCAGTCTTCTGAAAGAATATTTGAGGGTGAACTTGACAAACCAGAAAATGTCTAGAATGGTGAGCATCTGGAAAGTAAGAACCCTGAAGAACCGTTGCCAGGACTGGAGCTGTCAGTCAGAGAGGAGAGACCTCAAGGGGACCTGTTAGTTGTCTTTCACGTTGTCTTCAAACACTGGAGGAGCCCCATGCAGGAGACGGAGTAGATTTATTCAGTGTCGTCCGAGGGAATGGAGATAGAACCAAGAGATGGTGTTACCAATAGGAAGATTTCAGCTTTGCACTATGCAGAACATTCTATCCGTTGGAACTAACCAACCATCCCCTGAACCTTGGCAGCACCGAGCTGGATCAGGGCAGACAGATAGGCCTGAGTAACAAGAAGCCAGGTAGAGGCAGGCCAGGGTGGGGTGGCAGAGCAGGAATAGCTATGGGGCAGCTGGCCAGGGCCCTCATGACTTCGGGATGTCAGTCTAGGGGAGAGAGCAGAGCAGACAGAGGCTTGATTGGCAGGCCTAGTGGAGAAGGTCGGGGAGACGACGGCTAGAGCAGAGAACGCCTCCTCTACCAGGTTTGCTGCCAAAGTTCACTATTAATAGGTAACTTGAGGCATTGCCCACAACCCTACCAGCAGGCCGTCTGTCCAGTCTGTCTAGTCTGTCCACTCTTACAAGCTCTCTGACCTCTCAAGAGACGGAGGGTCCAGAAATCCTGTTGTTTGATCCGAGTGTTCTGAGTTGGGAGCAAAAGTAGAGGCACACCTCTTAGGGGGTATTGAGGTACTCTGGGAACTGAAAAGGTGCCAAATCCCTGGCACGGACTCCCATCTGGGCACTTCTTGTAGCTGGAGGTTTGACCAGGATGCTTCAAAGGGATGTTAATCATATCTATTCGAAATGCGTATCATCACTGAAAAAAAAAGCTAACTAAATGGAAGGAAAAGCAATTAGTTAATGCTTGAGCAAAGGTCTTACATTTCTATTTTTTCAAAACCAATCAATAGTTGGCATTTCTGTCAGGTTAGCGCAGCAAACGTTTAGTTCACCTACATCCTCATGAGAAAGTGCTAACAGCCACATCACATTGCAGCTCTGTTGCGCTGTGGCCACGTCCCCCTACCGGGCCACAGGTCTTGGGTCTGTCTTGCCAGTCATCTCTCTAACATCTGACCCTCCACTCATCCATTTATACCTCCATCCAGCAAGCCAACATTTGTCTAACCTCTACCACGTGCCAGGTTCTGTGTGGGACACTGGGGGCATGGTGATGAAAAAACATCATTTTTCCTGCTCCGAGGGTGCTTGTGGTTTAGCAGAAGGTGGGAGGACGGAGGTAACAAAACATGACACTGTCACTGGGTGAAACACAGGCTTCAGCTAAAGAAGTTTAGGTTTCCATTTAAAGCTCACCCAACTGAACAATTTCTAAGATGATTCAAACTCATCTGTAAGGAGTACAGAAATGTTATTTGAATTTCCACAGGCAGGTTCAGATTTTATGTGAGTCATGAGAAATTCTTGGGATTGGAATCAGATTCAATGAAATTCAATGTAATAAATATGTCTTGTGCGCCAAGGAGGAGGGAAGGAATCCCTTCCCCAATGCCTCCCCTTTTTAGACTCATGATTATGAGAACCTCTCTGATGAGCTGACATGGTCCCACCTGAGGACCACTGGTGGGAAGGACCACTCATGGGAAAAGCCACCGAGAGGGAAGGGGCCTGTGAAGAGGTGACTTGACTATTGCCTCCTGACCCAGTTGCCCTAGTAGGATGAGCCTGTGTGTAGAAACCCAGGAGTGATGCTTTCTTGGCTGAGCATGACACTGAGAGCATGGGAGTGTCCTCCCTTGAAAAGCCACCATGGCCTGTACAGGGGTCTGAGCTGGGCGCCATTGCAGCCGTGAACTGGGTGGGACTGCCTGTGATCCATAGTCAATGCTCGTGGTCATCAAAGGACCTGAGCTCCAGGCACTCCTCTGTCACTCACTGGCCATCTGAGTTGGCTCAAATCCCCAGCCATAAACTGGGGACATTATGATTTCCTTCTCAACAGAGTTGTTTAGAGGCTTGAAGACTAAACTGAGAGACCACGTGGGAAGGCTCTCTTACTAGACCAAGAGTGTGTTTCAGGAACCAGCTCCAGCCAGCATTTTCACATCCTTAGATGGGTAATCAAGCATCACCTCTTACTAATTTTCACTTTGACCTTGGGTGAAATTGTTGACAGAACATTAAATCATCGATTGTTTTGCCCTATTTTAGACAGCAGCATTCCTTTGCTCTTTTTCTTTAAACCCAACATTTCTAAGCCTAACTTTGATGTAAAATGAGGTAACACAATGTCCCTAAACAGGGTAATTGTAAAAATTAAACGAGGTATCAAGTGCCTACCACGAGGCAGGGCCTGGCCCAGGCTTCACATGTGAAATCAATCCTTGCTTCCCGCCCATCTTGCTCAATCTTTAGCTTCAGTGAGTACACGCAGAGTAGTACCCAAAGCAGTTAATAACAGCTAACATTAATTGAGCACTTACTGTAAGCAGACACTGTGTTATGCGCCTTTTTTGTGTGATTTCATTTGCTTCTCATGATAGCCCTATGGAATACATGCAATTACCAGCCCCGTTTTACAGACAGGAACTAGGAGCACAGAAAAGTTAAGTAACTTGGCCAAGAGCACACAGCTGGTAAATAATGGAGCCAGTGTACGAGTCCACACATTCCAGTCCCAGAGCCCTTGCTCCTGAGTGCTGTGCTCTGCTGCCTCGTTACTGGGGTGGAGACACAAAGTTCCAACTCCGCTTGAAAGTGGCTGAGAGTCATGAAATGCAGGTAACTTCTAATTTGCGCTAAACCTTGACCAAATGCTTAGTTCCACCTGCTTTTCTCTGCCTATCTAGATCATCTCAACAATGAGTTTCAGTCTATTTGTCTCCCTTAATTTGTTTATACTGCTCACCTAAGTCAGGAGTAATTTGACCTTTTACACTTTAGTAGTGCTAAATGATTCACATGCCTGAACGAGAGAGAGGGAGAGAGAGAAGGTTAACATAATATCATGTGTCATAACCAGTAGTCTGAGTCCAGCTGGATATAAAAAATCAGGGCAAATAGAGGGAATAAAGAGAGGATTCTCTTTTGAGTAATAAATTTAGAAGCTAACATTTTGCCCCGGAGAAGCACAGTGCAAAATAAGAATTTCCCATATCAAACAAGCCTGGGAATGATACAAACTCTGGCCCTAGATATGATCAGTATGAAACAGAAAGAGAAGACTGATGCAGTCAGTTCCAAGGTCGAAGACGCAAGGAAGGAAAGACGTATAAACAAGCAGGAAACCACGGTCACCATAGAAACCCATGGTGCTAGGAAATGCCGCTCGGAAACACAAGGGAAGGGAGATTCCAGGCCAGGGATGTGGGTGGGCAGGATTTACTTGAAGGGGGCTCTGCCTGGCTCTTTGCGCCGGTGTCAGAGCCAGGAAGTACCCTGGTTTTCATAAAAACTGGGTTGAACTATGTTTTAGATACTGATCATGCATCTGCCCCTTAGTGAGGGCCAGGATACAAAGATGAACCAAAGGTCACACTTGGCCTCAAGAAGTTTACCATCTACTGGGACAGACAGACTGGCAGGCGTGTGATGGCCATGCTGTGTAATGGATACTTTTATGGACTTGAGAAAAGAGAAGCAAAGAGGGGGCAGGTCCAGGTATAGGGAGGATAATATCTGGGCTGCAATTTGGAGAATAACGTGGTATTTTCCAGGTGGGCGGCACCGAGTATCGTCACTCCTGGCAGGGGAAACTTCATCTGCAGAGACACTGGAATCTGAGCTCATTTGGCGTGTTTGGGAAAGCATGTTGTGGGATATGATTGGAGCAGAGGGCCTGTGTGGGAACACAGTGAGAGAAGGGACTGGAGGGGTGGGTAGGAGTCACAACACAGATTATGCCTTTTAGTTTATCCTGAAGAGGCCTCTTGTCTCTGATGGTTTGCTGAGAACACTGAACGGAGCAGATTCTGCCTGCCTGGGTATTACTGTGTTCAGGGGCAGTACTTTTTAGTATTTTTCAAACTATAGGTCACAACCCACTAGTGGATAATGAATTTTTTTTAAATAATAGTCTAAAGCAGTGCCTTTTGCATGGATGGTCTGCTTTTTTTTTTTTTTTTTAATTCCAATCTGTCATGGACTGATACTTTTGTAAAATACAATAAGACAATAAAACTTAATTACTAGAAAAAGGATCATGCTCTTGGATGTCACAGTAATGTCAAACTGCTATAAAAGTTTCTAAAAACACCTACTTTATTGAGATGTAATTCACATGCCATACAATCCACCCATTTACAGTGTACAAGTCAATGTTTTCAGTAGATTCACAGAGTTGTGCAACCATCACCACAACCAAGTTTAGAACATTTTCATCCCTCCTGAAAGAAGCCTTCTACCCCTTAGCAGTTAATCCCCTTTCTAATTCCAGACCCCCTCTTCCCAGCCTTAGGCAATCTCTAATGTACTTTCTATCTTTATAGACTTGCTTATTCTGGTCCTTTACATACAAATGGAAGCATACAATAATGTGATCTTTTGTCACTGGCTTCTTTCTTTAGCACAGTGTTTTCAAGGTACATGCATGTTGTATCAGTACTTCATTTCTTTTTGTTGCCAAATAGTATTCCATCTTTTGAATATATCACATTATTTATCCATTCATCAGCTGACAGATATTTGGGTTTTTTCCATCTTTTGGCTATTACAAATAATGCTGCTACGAACATTCATGTACAGGTTTTTAGGTGAAGGTATGTTTTAATTCTCCTGGGTATATACATCCAGAAGTAGAATTTCTGGATCATATAACTCTATGTTTATCATTGTAAGGACACACCATACTGTTTTCCTTAGCAGCTGCACCATTTTACATTCGCAGTAGCAGTGTATGGGGGCTCCAATTTCTCCACATTCTCATCAATGCTTATTACTATAGCCATCCTAGCGGGTGTAGAGCAATGTCTCACTGTGGTTTGTGTTTTCATTTCCCTGATGGCTAATGATGTCAGGCATCTTTTCATGTGCTGTACACTTAATTTCTGCATTTATCTCCTCCCTGGCTGCTGCTAAGCAGTTCAAAGACCACACTTCAAGTTGCACTGGACTTGAAAATGTGAGTGCATTACATGGAGTGAGGTTAAATGTTATTTCAGAAAACTTTTGTTTCAGTTAGATACATGTGTTTATGTGTTCAGGACTGAGATAATAAGATGTATTTGTACTTCTTATTGTTTGATTCCCTTCCTGACATCCATCTTCATGTAGAGGAGTACAGGCCATCCTTGAAGAGGGTCATTGTCCTTCCAAATATACCTCATGGCCAAGTGCCACTGCCTGAGTCCTGAGAAAATCTGGCAGCTTCAAAATATGAAACTAATAAAAAACGGTTTAAGTCCCAAATCACTTTAATTACTAAAATAGATCCACTGTTTTGAACTCAGTGAAACATTTCAAAAAACAGTTTTTAAATACTATTTCCATTGTGTTTTCATGCTCTATTAATTTGATAAGAATTTTTTTTTTAAACTTGACTTTATTCCAAGAAAATGTGATTGCTTGAAAGAGTTGGCTGGCTCTGAGCTATAACCAAAGGCAGGTTATGCCTGCGGTTGCCCTCAGTGGAGGCATAGGTACACACCACTCACATGTGTACACGTCTTCAGGTATGTGTGTGCACGGGCAAATATCTTTGCTTCAACAGATGCTGCTCTTCACCATGTTCATTGCAGCATTATTCACAATAACCAAGTGGTACAAGCAACCCAAGTGTCCACTGAAGGATAGAAGGATTAAAAAATGTGATATATAGGGAGTTCAACTCGAGGATGGAAGATGCCTTAGAGGACTGGGATGGGGAGGACGGGGGGGACTCGAGGGAGGGTGGGGGGGGAGTCGAGGGAGGGAGGGAATATGGGGATATGTGTATAAAAACAGATGATTGAACTTGGTATACCCCCCAAAAAATAATAAATAAATAAAATTAAAAAAATAAAAAATAAAAAAAATGTGATATATACATACCATGGAATGTTATTTAGCCTTTAAAAAGTAAGGAAATCCTGGCACATGCTACAACTTGGCTGAAATTGAAGACATGCTGCTAAGTGAAAGAAACCAGTCACAAAAAGGCAAGTACTGCATGGTTCCACTTATGTGACATATCTAAAGTCATCAAACTCATAGAGACAGAAAGTTGAATGATGAGGGCCAGGGGCTGAGGGGAGGGGAAAATGGGGAGTTGTTATTCAATGGGAGCAGAGTCCCAGTTTTGTAAGATGAAAACGTTCTAAAGATCTGGTTGCACAATACTGTGAAAATGCTTAATGCTACTGAACTATATACTTAAAGATTAAGAAGGTAAATTTTATGCCATGTATTTTTTACCATAATCTAAGACAAAAAAAAAAAATTAAAGATGATGCTACTTGGAAGCCACACCATTTAACAGACAGAACTTGGGTGCTGGATTGACAAATTAGGATTTAAATCCTTACTCCACCTCTTCAGAGCTGTGTGACTTGGGTGAGTGATATCAACCCTTGATGCTTGAGTGCTTTCAACAGGAAAATAGCTAGTTCTTAGTGCCAGCAGGAGGGTTAGCTGGGAGTAAAATGCCTGGTAGAAATTGAGGGGAGTCCAAAGAGCTGCGCCTTCAATGAGCAGTCTGCAGCCTCCTGCCCCTTCCATTGCACTCCTGTGTGTCTGTCTGTCTGTCTGTCTGTCTTCTGGGGGCCAGTTTGCAGAACTGTGGTGGTACTGCCAGGAGCTCCCAGTGCAATCACAGTGAGCCCCTCTCTGGGGACAGCGTCCTGCCACCTAAACCTAAGTTATGCCCTCCGAAAACAGGACTTTCTGCTCCTTGGGAAGTTCTCTGAAGCTCTGAGGGATCCAGCCTTGGGGTTCCTTATGAGAGTCTTTTACCAGTTCAGCCTGGCTTCTGGCCTCACAGAGGGCAGCCAGAGACAAGTTATGGGATTTTTGGTGTGTTCCAAACGAAGCAGTGGGGACTTTCTGTACCCAGGAAAACTCCCCAGCCAGTCAAGGCCTCATCCCTTGGCTCAAGGCTTGGCTTTCATAAAGCACACACGTTCCTGATATCATACTAATACTGTTACAATTAAATAACTTGACAGTTCCCTAAGAGATTTCACATGCAGAACATCCATCCAACCTTATCACAAACTGTGAGGTTGGGTTCTCATCTCTGCTTTTACAGATGAAAATTTTAATGAGCACCTACTTTCTGTCAGGCCATTTTCTAGGCTCTTTCTCCCAAGTTATCTTCCTCTGTTTCATAAGTGGCCCAGGAAGGACTCAGAGCCAGATCTTCCATACATGGTGCTTTTCCCAGAGCACCTCAGCTGCCTTCTGAGTCATTGGTGAACCATCAGGCCCCTTGCAGAGAGCAGGTTTTACTGGGGCAAAGAGCATAGCAGGAAGGTACATAAAAGAGACAGACCTGCAAAATGCAGGAGAGTGCAGACAGCATCGGTGAGATGAGGGGCCATAGGAATGGGGAACCCAGGAGTACAGTGGTCTTGACTCTGGGCCAGCCTGCCCTGCCCCAGTTTCCCGGGCTCTCTTGTTCGCTCCTCAGAACCCCTCCCCACAGTCCCACTCCCACTCCTATAGTGGGCAAGGTCACGGGCTTGGGAGGCAGACAGATCCTGCTGGAGTCTCTGCTAAGCCTCACCCCCACACCACCACTCCCGCCCCCCGCCACCGCCCCCATCAATACAATGGGGATGTAAGAGTAGCTAGCTCTCAGGAGCGGTGAGGCTTCCGAGACAGGATGCACGTATGTGAAGTGCTCCGTGCCACTCTCAGCACGTGGTATGAACTCAGCAAATGTGGCCATGGTGCTTCAGCCCTGCTTTCTGTGGGCTCCTACCTCTAGCGCCACTGCAAGTCCCTCTCTTCTCACCCAATCCTGCTCCAGCCAACCCCCCACCTTTGAAAGAGCCACAGAGAATTGCATAAGAACCAGAGAGCCAGCTGGGACGGGAGAGGGGCAGGCAGCACAGAGAGCCCCTACCATCGCCCCCTCCTCCTGGAGGACAACCTAACCCTCAGGCCCAGCCTCAGAGACTAAATCCAAACTCCCTCCTTCCTGTTTACTCGATCAGCATCCTGGCATTTAATCTGGCCCAAGGGAGGAAAGCTGTGGGTTCAGCCTTAGGAGCTGCAAAGACCCTGGGCTGGGAAAGCCACTGGTCCAAGTCTCCCAGTGGGGCCATCCCATCCCGCAGACAGGCTCAGAGCAAAGGAGCTGAGAGCTGGCAGGTGGGGGGCAGGCCTTGCTGGGCTCACACCACCCAGGGAGCACAGTGCACAAGCTCCGTCTGATGGGGCTTCTGGCACCCTCCTGCTAGTGCCACTGGTGACTTCCTCTGGGAAGTCACCAGTCCTTAGAAGTCCTGCCCCTCCCCCAACCCCCCTCGCAGAGTCCCACTGCCTTGGAATTTTCTCCCCCTGTGGGGGAGTGTCCCACCATGGCTGCCTTACCGATATTTTTGAGGAGATGCTTAACTCACACCTCTTCCAACTTTACATCTCTTTAGCAAGACTACAAAGGAGTCTTACTACGGAGGTATCATAACACAATGGGAAGACTGTGGGCTTTGCAGCCAGCAGGCTGGCATTCTATCCCCAGCCACGCTACCTACTCAAAAGTTCTTCAACCGCTTTCAACCTCAGTTTCCTCACATCCATAGCGACTCTGGTGACACTTACTCCAGAAGGTTACCATGGAGATTAAATCAGAAGACATCTGACAGAATCCAACACACCGGGTATGTATAAAAGATACATATTGTTTCCTCCCACTTCTTCCAGAGGGAGCGGTATGGGCCATAGCTTAGTCCATCAGCCAATCAGCATCCTGTACTTTTGAGAGTGTTATTTGGTGCTGTAGAAATGATTAGGTGGGGGGGAGGAGATATGTCTCAGCCCTGGAAAAATTCCCAAATAGGTAAGGGAAACCATAATACACGCACGGTGCTAGCAAACCAAGATGGTGCCACCAAAGTGTCCCCTGGGCCCTGAGACATTGGGAGGCCACTCTCAGGGGCCCAGCCAGCATAGCTGCAAAGCATTGCTTTCTGATATGAAGTGGAGGCTGCAATACTCATTTAGGGCACTCTCTCCTTTTGTTCAAGAAGAACTCCCCAGATGGGCTTGTTAACTACCAAAGGCCCTCCCCTGAAATGGAGGCATGATTTCAGGAAGATTCTGGCTGTGTCTACTGAAGGCAGAGCTGCAACTTTGCAAACCAGGCTGCTGTGGACAAATATGTCCTCACTTACAGAAGAGACAAGGCTGATGAATGGTTATGGCAGTTTTCCTCTCCTTTTGCTCCCTGGGTCGAGGGTGGGGGCCCTGGTATTCGTAGCATAAGGGCCAGAAGCTGATGACTATCTTGTGAGAGGCTGTGTGAGACTCTGGACACAAGCACAGCTGCTATGGGACACAGGTGACAAAGGGAGGCACCAAAGTGGGGAATGCCAGCACCTCTGATGGCGGTTGTGTCCATATCTTACGTCCTAATATACCTTGTATGAAGTAATTGCCATACATAGAAAAGCTGTTAATGGCAGCGTAGCCAAGAAAGCAGATCCAGGGACCAAACCCCCTGTTGGGGCAAGCCACTGAACTTCCCTGACTTAATTCCCTTGTCACCAAACGAGGACACGTCTCTCCCTCCCAGGCAATGCATGTAGGGCACGTAGAACGGGGCCTGGTGCAAGGTATATTCTCCATAAGAGTCAGCTGTTATTTTTTAGCCACCTAGAATATTTGCCTTTCCATGAATTCTCTCAGGTTTTCTAGGTTTGCAGTTGTCTCATCAGTGAATAATGAAACACTGGCCGATCCTCTTTTCATTATTCTCCTTCCTCCTTCTGTGTCCTGCCTTACCTCATTGGCTGTAATGTAGGCCCTTTTGGGGAATAGTAAAAACCATGCGGAATTTTCAAGCAGCTGTGGGAAGGATAGCTATGGGTGTGAGAAGCAGAGCGCTGGCTGGGAAGCTGTTGTGGTAAGTTAGCTATGATGTCAGGATGGCTTGGCTGTGGATGACACCCTAGAAAACAGTAAGGGGGGCTCCAGCTAAGAGACACTTTAGAATAAGAGTTGAGGATTTGATGGTGATACTGATCATAAAAATAAGTGGCTAAAACTGACCATCAAAGCAATCCTACGAATATATCCGATGCTTCAACAATCTCCACCACAGGGATTCCATGAAGGCAAAATAAAGCCAAATGTGTGTTTGCTTTGTAAACTAGAAACACTTTTACAAACATTAATGAATTGCAAAGTATTTTGGAAATAGCTAACTTGTGACAAACTGTGGAGATACAGTAGAAAATAAAAGTAAACTTCCAAATCCATTTTCTCAAAACTAATCAAAAAGTAAAATTATGATTTTTTTTCCCTTCTTTCTCTCCTTTTCAGATGAATAAATTATAATACGAGGGTGAGTCAAAAATTATCCGCACTCCAGTTATATTAAAACTTCTGTTGTCCGCACTGTCTTATTAGTGCTTTCCACTCAAGGCTGCTGTCTCCCCAGTCACTGCTGTGCAGGTGTGAATGTGTTACATCAGTTCGTTTGTAACTGCGGTGTGAGCAATAATGGATGCCCCACTTGTGATTTGCGTGAAAGAAGAGCAGCATGCAGTGATTTGTTTTTTGTGGTCTGAGGGTGTACCTGGTGCCATTATTTATCAAAGACTTTGTGCACAGTATGGAGAAAGTGTTTCGTCACGAAGAAGTGTGTATGAATGGATAGAGAAGTTCAAGGAAGATCGCACAAATGTTAGCCATTAAGAAGGAGCTGGACACCTGTGCACATTCATGCATGTCCACGTCTGGTGACAACATTGAGTGTACATGTGAAATGATTCTGTTTTCTGGGATTCTCAAGGGCCAGTATTGGAACATTCTCAGGAAAAACGTTCAACAATCAACAGTGCTCATTACAGTGAGATGCTTATTGAAGAGCTGAAGCCTAAACTTCGGATTAAACGCAGGGGACTGCTATCCAAGGGCGTTGTGATCTTGCATGACGATGCACGTCCACACACATCAGCCCACACTGTCAACACTCTGCAAAAACTTCGTTTTGAGGTGTTAAAGCATCCTCCCTGTAGTCCTGATCTTGCTCCATCGGACTTTCACCTGTTCGGTCCCCTAAAAGTAGCCCTACGAGGATGAAGATTCACTTCTGATGAAGTGAAGACAGTACATTTGTGGCTCACAGCTCAGCCTAAAACATTTTTTAATGAGGGAATACGAAAGCTTATTGACACAGGCACAAAATGTACTGAAAAGCAAGGGGACTGTGTCAAAAAATGATGTATTTGTCTTTTCTAAAAGTTAATTAAAATAAATTCTATAGCCAGAGTGTGGATAACTTTTGACTCACCCTTGTATAAGATGGAGGCAGTAATACACTCCCTGTCATGGTGTAGCTTAGTAATATAGTTAAGTACTTGTTATGAACATAGGAACTTTAGGGCTTTCTTACCTGATCATCTTTGAGGCTCATACGCTTGTCACACATTCTCTTGAAATCCACACTGCAGTTAAACCATGGCCTGTCCGTTACTGTGTGCCTCGTGAATCTGGCTGCATCTTGAAGCCCTGGTTCGGTCAGGAGAGCGATGTTCCCCTGGGTGGTGAGGCAGAAAGCTCAGCATGGTCTTCGGGAGGGAAGAGGTATGAACCTGCTGGGCCCTGGAGGCGTGGCAGGGGCTCAGTTCCCACGCCCTGAGCCCCCCCGCAGCTTCTGATCAGGGTGGCTCTAGAACCCATGGTGCTATTAAATTATTAGTCCAGGGCAACAGGCCCGAGCCAGACCTGCCCTGGGCAACCAGGATGTGTGGTCACCTGGCCTATGAAGGAACGTCCTTCTCCCCACACCAAAGTCTTGGTCTCACGTCTCAGCCTGCCGCTGGCCCTCTGCCCTTCTCTCACTCATGGACACATGCAAAACTCCATGATAGATTCTGCCCCAGGGCCTGTTCTCCTCGGTCACACCACCGAGGTACACACGGAGGAAAGACAAACAATGAAGGAACAGAAGGCAGAGACCGCCGAGCACCTGCAGGTGCAGCCTCCAGAGCTCCCGGGCAGACGACGACGGGCCGCGGGGATGCTGGGGCTGGTGGGGAAGGAGCGGACCTCCGGAGACGGGGGTTCTGGAGCGCAATCTGAAGGGGTGTCTGAGGAGGGACAGGGTGCGGTGGGGAAGGGAAGGAACAGCATGCGTGCCGGCAGACGCGGAGACGGGTTAGGCCCACGGCAGAGCCGGGAGCAGCTATGTGGCTGCAGAGGAAAATCCCAACCAGAGGCAAGAATTCCATTCAGCAACTATTATCGCACCTACTCCGTGCAGAGCAGGGGGCCAGGCTGAGTCACTGGGCACGGGCCTGACGCGGCACCACCGCGTGGCTGATAGAGAGCCCTCGAGGGCCACCGCAGCAGACAAGGGGCTTAGAGAGCGTGCAGGAGCCAGCCCTGGTGCTGAGGCCTGCCTGGCTCAGGGCAACGCCTCAGCCCTGGGGGAAACTGAGCTCAGTAGCCAGCGGGGGCCCCACCCGCTGGCAAAGAACTGCAGAGTCACAGACCCCCGGGGATACTGCCCAGGCTGAGGCCAGGTGACCCTGGGGGTCAGGCGGAACTGAAGCTGCTACCGTAATACAGCGTGGGGCAGGCGGCATGAGAAGAGGCATCAGCAGGCCCTCAAGCTAAACAGGCCCTTGCCTTCCTCCCCTCCAGAGGCAGCTCCAAAGCTGAGGATGCCGAGAGTGGGGGGGGGGGGTGCAGGGGGGGCGGGGGGGGCGGGGGAGGGTCAGGCGCTCTGCCTGCCTCTCTAGTCTGTTTCTCACTCTCTCCTTTTCTTCACATCCTCACGGTTCCCCTATGTCTCTAACCCACTCCTGGCTTCACTCACCTGGTGCCCCATTGCCCTATTTTGCCACAGGGTCCCATCCTGCTGTGGGTACACTGGTCCTACCCTCTCATGTCTCACTGTCTCAGCACGCATGGCCCAAAGACCAGAAGTAGCACTAGAACATCCTCCAGTTCTAGATTCATGCTTCCGATCCCCTTACTGCCAAGCTCTCCACAGCAGGGCCCCAAGACCCTGGGGGGGCAGTGGCTGATCCCAAAGCGACCCCACAGAAAGTATGACGGAAGTCAAAAACATCATCCTCTGCCTGCCAGGGTGAGAGCAGCCTTCTGCGGCCATTCCCCAGGAAGTGGCACCCCAAAAGGTCGATGCAGAAGTGGCCTTCTGCTGAGGTGCTATCCCAAGAACGCATCGAGTTTGCAGAGCTATTTACAGCTTGCAAAGCACTATCGTAGCTGATTTTTCTAGAAGCCCCAGCTTCACAATGATCCCACTGTACAGAAGAGGAAACTGAGGCTCGGGGTGCTAAGTGCCCAGCCCAAGCTTGGCAGCTAAGTGGTAAAACCTGAACTGGAACTCAGGCCTGTCACATTCTGGGCCCCACACTCATTACATTCGACCCAGATCCTCTCTCGCTCTTCACCTGACATCAAGTCCGGTTGATGGGTTGTTGATTCCCTCCCGCTTACTTCCATCCTGGCATTCATCACGCTGCAGGTATTCCTTCCGTGTGCCTCCTTTAGTTATCCTTGCCATGATGTGCCTCTGCCCTTTGCCTAGAGGCACTTTCCCATTTGCTCCTTGAAGCCAGTCACTACCCTTTCTTTAAGAAATACCACCTCCTCTGTGAAGCCCTCCCCGTCATTACCGAGCAGAGCAACCCCACTCTCTGGACCCCCACGTCTCTCTGCTCCTGGACCCCTGCAGGCTATGATGTTGACCCACAACTTGAGAATCAACCATCTGTGTAGGCGCCCTCCACTGCCTCCACCAGCACAGCAGCACTGCTCCTGGCTCTCCTCTGTGGCGGTTGGCAGAAGGAAGGAAGGAGGGAGAGAAGGAAGCAAGGAGGGAAGGAAGGAAGCTTGGCTGTCCAGGGTGTCTGGTCTTGTGTCAGTAAGAAGGGGCTTGCATCAGGAGGGCGCCCTGTCATCTTGAGAGAATGGAGAAGCTAAGGCCAGGAGAAAGAGTGACTTCATTGGCCCTTGAGCCACCTGAGGGTCACATGTCCTCCTCATCTCTGGCCCTCCCCCGTGAGGACATTACTCAGCAACCCCTCAGCTCTACCCACTCCTCACTGCTTTACTCAGGGAAGGGATAGCTCACACAGTCATCTTTCCTGCCTCAGTCCTTTTTTTCCACTGTCCGTGGAATCTCCCTAAAGCCACCTTCCCCTTCACCCCTGTCGCTGTCCCCTACCCCCAGAGAGGTGAGGGGGACCCCCGAGAGAGGTCCCGCAGACCTCCCTCCCACCTTCAGATGGAGCCAGGGGAGCAGCCCGGCCTGAACGAGGGACTCACACTGACCTTTGGGACCCTGTGTTTAATAAAGACAGTGGCACCAGCGGTCCCCCTGCCCTCCCTCCCTCGAGCCAAGGGCCAACACCCCAGCTCCCCGCTCTGCAGAGCCAGCCCACTCGCACGTGGGGCCCCGAGAACACAGCTCCAAGGAGCCCCACGAGAGGGCCACCCCGGCTTGTTGTCCAGACCTCCTGGGTGTCAGAGCCTCAGACAGCCCCTACCTGCACACTCGCGCCCCCCACCCTCCCTCCGCGGGATTCTACCATTAGAATCCATCCCTCTGATGAAGCCCAAGCCTTCAGCTACCTTCCTGGGAAGCCAGCTGATCTTGGTTGGTTATTTAATTTCTTTGCAGAGCCACTTGGCAGGGATGGAGCCTACTGGAAAGGGCCAGTCTGGAGGAGGGCACTGGCTCTGGGCATGGCGTCAAGATCAAGAGTGGCCCCGGGATTCTCAGGCTGGGAGAGCTGGAAGCCAGTGCTATGCTGACATGCGAGAGAAAGGAAATGAACGCTTGACCTCCCAGTCCTGCCTTGGGGGCACCTCTGGAGGCTAGGGCCCAGGGGAGGGGACAGGGCATGACAAAGTTGGCGCTGGAGGGGTTAACCTGGGCTGCCTGGCCTCTGCGTAGAAAGAAGCTCCAGAACCTGTGCCTTCTGGGTGTAAGCAGAGGTGGCACCAAGGCTGGCCTGGGGATCTCAAGCCACAGCCTCCCAGAGCAGCGTCCACCCGTACTCCCTCACACCCCCACCCTTCCTTGAATCCTCGCCCCACTCCCAGGAAGTCGCCGGTGCTGGCACGGGACGCAGGCAAATGACTCATCCACAAGCACAGCAGCCTCCCCAACCACACTCGCACCAGCCACATCTGCTCTCTGCGCCTACTCAGCTCTCCAGCCAAACTGGCGCTCCCACTGAGGGGAAGATGACCCGTCCGGCCCAGGACAGGACAGCTGTACCGCTGGCCCAGCTGCTCAGGGCGCGTGTCACAGAATTCTTCCGTGAAGCGTGCGTACACCGCGCTCTGACTGACACCTAACTGTTCTCCCTGTGCCGCTTCATGGCCACACTCAGCTTCCATGCCCAGGCCACCCGGCCCAGAAAGCACATGTCCACCCCCAGCTCCCGACCAGCCTCAGAGAAGAGGAAAGCAGGGCCGTGTGGTCAGCCCCCTGGCTCATTTCCTTAAACATTCTCCCCACTGCCCTGGTGCCCAGGCTCCTAGCCCTTGACCTTTCCCCTCTGTGCTGTCCTATCTTCCCTCCTTTTGGTGTCTCCAGAAGCTGCTCCTTTTCCCTACTGGGCACATTTACCTGCCTCACTTCCTTCTGGAAGGTGAAGCTGGGCTAGTGGGGTGGTTTGGGGCTGCAAAGGCCATGATGACTCGACCTCTCATGGTCTTACTCGCAAAGGCCAAAGTGTTCCATGATCATTTGGGTTCCTCAAAAACATTGTCTAGATTTTAGATTCCACATATAAATGAGATTATATTGTATTTGTAAAAACAAAACAAACCAAAGCAAAAACCAAAAACATTGTCTAGTGCTGGGGGAGGGGACTCTTCTCTTGCACACGCCCCTCAAGCCCCACAGCCCATGGTCCTTCCAGCAGGGGAGTCGGGGGGGGAAGGGATGAACACGGGGTGCAACACCCAGCAGAGTTACATCTGAATCTTAGTTCTCCCCTGACTAGCTGGGGGGCTCTGTGTAGGTATCCCACCAGGATGGATGCGACTGTGCTTTACCAACAGCAAAGACACATGTGGGTGGGAGGCACGTCCATCACCCCGTGAGCGGCTGTTAGGAGGCCTGGAAGAGGGAAGGGGCGTCTGTCCTCTCCATGCTCAGAACCAGCTGAAACGGATCTGCCCACCCTGCCTAAAGGGACAGATCAGAGCCAGACAGCAGGTCTGTGCCCAGACGGAGGTCACAGGATGAGGACAACACTGGGAGCTCTTGTCCCCAGAGACAGACCCAAGAAGACACAATCTTTTAATCACATGCTCAGGCTTCCTGGGCTGCTGGCCAGGGTACGCTCAGCCCTTAGCCTCCTCTATGGGCCCAGCAGGAACACTGCCACCCCCTGCCCTGACCCTCTCTGGGAAAAGAGGCGTCCAGGGACCCCGGGACAGAGGCGAGGAGGCAGCAGATCTGCCCGGGGCTGGACTTGGAGCTCTGGTCTCTGGGGGAGTTGATGGGGGTGAGGGGAGAGCAGTAGAGTCCAGATCAATTTCCCTCACAGCACACCCAGCCGGACTCTGCCAAGACCTGGATGGGGCTGAGGATGGGAGCAACATCTGTGCCGCCCACCTTGGACAGCCCAACCCTCTGCTCCAGATTCTCTGCAGGCCAACTCATTGGCCTGCGGGCCCCAGGCAGTTACAAAGTGTATGACGCAGCCCTGCCTGAGACAGCGGGGAGGGTGTGCTCTGTGAGGAGACAGCTAAAGAGGGGGGCCCATCCTCTCCCACCCAAGGTACTCAGAAGGGATTTTATGTGCTATTTTTGCTGGGCAAAAGAATGTTAGGCCTGTCCGGTTTGCAACCCCTTCAGCTGGTTTCCTTTCATCTCCCAAGGATCCCAGCACCTACCACCAGCCCCTCTGAGTCCAGGTGAGCAGAAGCCCCTCTCTGGTGGGTCCCAGGGGGTGGGGCTCCACCCTTCAGAGGAGCTTCCCAGTGCCTGGTGCCCTGTCTCTTTAAGACAGGCAACAACTCTGACATGGGTAATTTTTAACCCCTGTTTAGCTAGTGAGGGAACAGAGTCTAAATGAGAGGTGATATCACATGAGCTGCAGAACATTAGGGTTGGATTTCGCTGTTTAGGGCTTGCTGCCTCTCTCAGGAAACTTAGGAAACCAACTTAGATTTGTAGAGCAGTTATGCCTTTATGAGGGGATTTCCTATATCAAAGCACATCTAATCCCTTGGCTTAGAGAGGGGAAGTCTGGGATGCATAGAGAGTAATGCTTTATCTCAAAGCTGGGAAAATCGGGACTGGGGACCAGGTCTCCTCACTCAAGTTCTAGGCTCTGTTCATCTCAACCAGCCAGGCTGGCCCTGCACGGATGCAGCCAGTATGGGCACTGGTCCTCTTCACCCCCCTGCTCAAGGTTACGGCCTTTGCAAAGACCCCAGACGGAAGAGAAGATGGATGGCACCAACACAGACGGTATGCTGGGTGCTGGCCTCTACAGGTCGCTGCAGCCCTGACCGTGAGGAAGCTGCATGGCTTCCCTACTGGTGAGGCTCAAGTCTCAGCCTAGGTCCTGCCCAAGACAGCTCACTTTGCACAGAAAAAAGGCCTTGGCCATTGGCCAGATTAGCCTCCCTCTCTGCCACTCCAGCCAGCAACATAACTGTAGGAGGTGAGCGTACATATCCTGGAGCCCTTCATCCTGGGTTCAAACCCCAGCTCAGCTACCTGATAGCTGTGTGACCTTGGGCAAGCTCTTAACCTCTCTGTGCCTCAGTTTTCTCATCTATAAAATGGGGACAATAATATAGTACTTACTACATAGGATAGTCATGAGAAATATACAAGTTAATATGTATAAGGTGATTAAAACATGCCTGACACATTGTAAGAATTATATAAGTGGCCGATTTATTATTACCATTAACTTATTATTATCATTTTATGTCCAAAGAGAGACTATGGATATAGGAGAAAGCAAAACCATAACGCCCTTGGAGAGGTTCCATAAAAGGAAAGGAAGAAGCCTGTTATGCAAGGGACTGTCACCCTCCACGGGCAGATGGGTCATCAAGGGGGTTACATCAGGTGGAAACTGCCATTAATAGTAGTTCCCTCTTGGGCTAGTCACAAACCCACAGAGCACGAGGGGGTGAGAAATTTTACTATTGTGGGAGTGAGAAATGCTACTACTCTGGCTGAATTCCATTTTTAGAACATGGGAAGTTATTCTGAGCAGAGGGTTGATGTTTGTTTTTTTTTTAATACCCTCTTCACTCTAACAATACAGACAGGGTAGGGGCTCTGAAGAGAAACCAGGGCACAGCAGGGAGCCTTACTATGCCTCTATGGTTGCTAGGCAACCCCCCTGGCCTCCCACCCCAGCTGAGGCCTAGTGAAGAGCTAAGGGTGGGCTCCATGGACCCCCCACAATTCCTCATCACAAGTGCCAGAGCTCCTTAGATGTCTCTGGGACTCTCTCAAGGGTGTCTAGAGAAAGCAACCTTCTTTTTTTCAGCCTCAGTGATGTCTAACTAGGCAGGCAGATCAGCATGATAGAGCATTTTGTACAGCTACAGTTATGCCTCACTTTCTAAAGCTATGTTAATTTCCTGTGGCTGCTGTAACAAATTATCATGAACTTGATGGTTCGAAACAACAAAAGTTTATTCTCTTATAGTCCTGGAGGCCAGAAGTCCAAAGTCAGCATCACTGGTCCCAAATCAAGGTGTCCGTAGGGCTATGCTCCTCCAGAGATGTAAGGGACCATCTGTTCTTTGCCTTTTGTAGCTTCTCATGGCTGACGGCATTCCTTGGCTTGTGGCCGCATCACTCCAGCCTCTGCCTCCATGGTCACATTGACTTCTCCTCTTCTATCTGTGTCAAATTTCCTTCTGCCTCTCTCTTGTAGGGACACTTGTGATTGAACTTAGAACCTACCTGGATAATCCAAAAGCATCCCTCCATCCCAGGACCTTAACTTAATCTTACATCTGCTAAGAACTTTTTTCCATATAAGGTAACATTTATAGATTTCAAGGGATGAGGATCTGATATCTTTGAGGATCATTATTCAGCTTACTATCCAAGCCAATGTCTTCCTCCAACAAAATCGGACAGGAGGTCACCACTTAGCCCTGGCATGCTGCCCTGTCACTTCTTGGCACCATAAGAACAACTGAAACTCAGGGTAAGAACAACTGAAAACTCAGCACTGATCTGAGGCCCTGCCCATCTTGGAGGTGTCTTGTATGGATCTATGAACAGGCCAGGCCTGGAGTTTTTGGGAGGAGTGGGAGTGTTGGACTGCATGCTCAGGCAATGACCACTCCCTTGAGGCCTCCAGTTACCACCACAAAAGGAAATAGGGAACTATAGACCAGAGGCCAGCACCATAACACTCAATAAAGAAATGGAAAAAATAGAAAATGCTAATCCTTCAGAATCCCAGCCTCTAGAAATAATTTAAAAATTGTTGTATAAAGTGATCTTCTTTCTAGAACTTTTTCTATTCAGATAGAACCGTATACTAATAATTTTGGAAGGCAAAAGTGGGATTATACTACTCATCCTGTTCTTCAACCTGTCTTTTTTCAATAAATGATATATTTGGGGTGCCTTCCATGGCAGTACATGTAGCATTTCCTCCATATTTCTACAGGCTGCTGAGGATGGACCATGAGTAGTTACCCTATTGGTGGGTATGTGGATTGTTTCTAATTTTTCAGCTGAAACAAATATGGTGAGATAATTCAGTGAGATGTTAATATCTGACTTGGCCACTTGGCTACAGGAGGCTCACAAAGATGGGGAGGCATTTTTCTCTCCTTTGCACACCACCCCAGCTCACCCCAAAGCAATCAAGCCTTGGATAAAAAAAAAAGTCAGGACTTCCATAGCTCTTAGGAAGAATTAATAGGCCTTTGTTTTCTAAGACTGAGCCTCAAAGAGACAAGGAACCGGATTGTCAGAGAGGGGGAGGGGCTCTGTGTTTGTGGGGAGCTTCCACTGCAAGCACACAAACATCTCCTCTCCAAATGGCTTAGACAAGAGAGAGAATGTGTTGCTTCCTCTGTCAGAAAAGCCTAGGGGCTGAGTGGGATTCAGGTGTGGTTTGATCCAGAGGTTCTTGATATCATTAGTCTGTGGTTCTGTTTTTCTGTGATTCTTTTGGCTCAGCCCTGCACTGTAGGTTAGCTTTGTCCACAGAATCATTTTCTTCCCTGTAGTGAAAAGACCCAGAGCAGTTCAGGGCCCACATTCACTCATGACACTTTTCATACAAAAAGAAAGATCTCTGTCCTACACTCTGTCCAACAAAACTGCTGAGATGCATCCTGATTGGACCCGCTTAGGTCATGCGCTCACCACTGAACCAATCACTGTGGTGGAGAGATGGAATGTCCTAACAGATTTAGTCCAGGTCATGTTCCCCACTCTCCCCTCACCAGCTCTGGAGTTTCCAGAGGGTTTAACTCTCTGGGGTTAGAGCAGCAGATGGCTTTCCCAAAGTCAGGGGATTTTTGCAACAAAAATTAAGAGGTTGGGAAAGGGGAAATAGGGAGGAGTGGGAACTGAGGAGCTCACCAACAGGGGTCCATGGGCCTTTTTAAGGGTCAACGGGCTCGTGTGGCCCTGCTTAGGGAAAAACAAGTGGGTTTTCTGAACTGTGTAAACCCTACACCCTGGTACCTGTAGAATCCCAAGGGGGTAGAGACCAAGCACAAGTGTGTGAGGAGCAAATTCACACCAGCTCCCCCAAAATGCACCATAAGCATCCTGATATGTGAACGTGTACCTGTATGCTAGGATAAATTCCTAGAAATAGAACTATTGGGACAAAGGGCTTGCATATTCAAATTTTAATAAACATTGCTAAGTTACCCTCCACAGAAGTTTTGCCCGTTTCTCATTCCAACAATACAGCCTATGAAAAGGCCATTAACCCACCCCTTGTCAGTACAAGCTAAATATTACCCATCATTCTAATGTTCCTATCCCAACAGAGTTAATTTGATTTTGAACATCTTGGCACACACTTATTAACTAATTATAATTCCTCTTCTATGGATAACATGCTGGTCCTTTATTCATTTTTTTATTGAGTTATCTTTTCACTGTTGGCTTGTGAAAGCTCTTTGTAGATTAGGGATATAAACCCTTTGTTCAATCTGTTGTAAATATTTTCTCCAGCTTGTCCTTTGTGTTTTGACTTTATACAGAGTTTTTGTCATCAGAACTTTACAAATTTTATGTGGTTTAACATACCAGGCTTTTCTGGTTTTCTGCCTAAAAGGTCTCACTCACCCTAAAATAAAAACAACAACAAAAATGGTCACCTGTGGTTTTTTCATGATGTCTGTGGTTTCTTTTTAAATTTAAATATTCTACCTATCTGGAGTTTTAAAAACTGCATTATACATGTGAAGCAGGGATGAATTTTCTTTTCTTTCAAATGGATAGTCAATTGGGATGGAAGAACACTGAGATTTCAGAACTTCCATAACTTTCCTGCTGTTCTCATTTCCATAGAGCAATTAGAATGGATTAGAAGGAACATGGTCAGTGCTTGTCTTCAAGTTCAGGAACAGCCAGGAAAGGGGGATGAAATGAGACTGAGATGCAGCCTTCAGACAATGTTGGGAGGATGCAGTGTGGTACCCAGAGGAGTAGAAGGAGCTGAGCCCTGCAGTGAAGAAGAGAAGAGGGAACGAAGAGTCACGCTCCTTGAGAAGAGTTCAGAGAGCAAGAGAAAGACCCCTGTAGCGTCCACCACCCCCCAAACCCCATACCCTATACGCCACACCCACACCAGGGAGCATTCTGTACTTTTGCCACCTCTTTCCAATCTTTCCACCCAGAAGTCTGGGCTCATTAGTGTGTGTTCCTTCCACGAGTGTTTTTGACCACCTACTCTGAGCCCAAGAAAGCACTGTTGTATCGGGTCTGGTGATAACAGAAGTTTGTAATAATAACCCTGAGACAGCAAGGAGAATGCGTGTGGGGACTCTGCCGGGCTGCAGGAGGCAGGAAGTCATTTTATAAAGGTTTACTTTCGACGTGGCAATTAAAATTTTGTCCTTCAGATCTGGGAAAGTATTTCCCTCACTCTTGGGAAAATGAAAAGGGCCATATTATTAACAGTCATGCCCACCCATGCCTTCCCTGAAAGGGCTGTCCCAGCTGTGCTGCCTGCCTGGTTTGGGAGAGGTCAGAGGTTAGGAATACCCTAAGGGGAGGGCACCACCATCAGCAGCCATCCTGGCCTCCGTTGCAGGGGCTGGAGGTCAAGGGCTCCAAGCAGCCAGACCCAGTAGCTTTCACCATAGCCTGTGTACATCTCTGTCCCTACCCTGCCCTGGAATCATCTTTTAGGCGACCTTCCCCATTGGAAGGCACAGAGCATGCAGCTTGGTGTAGTAGGTGCTCCATGAATGGCTGAATAAATGAATGAGTCAGTGATGGTGGGAGCAGGGTATGGTGCTGGGGCCGCAGGGCTGCCCGTGAGCTAAGCCCAGCTGAGGACCACGCGGGGGCAGAGCCCACAGCAGGCAGCCTGTTGGGGGAGCATGGCCCCTTTCCTCTGCTTCCTCGCACACAGGGTTGGCTGAGAAATGGCCATCTCCACCCAGTCCCGTGCCTGTAACCCTCTCTCCCCTGGAGGAGGGACTGCCACGGGCAGCCCCTCACCAAGGAGAGCAGCCGCTCCTCCCTCGGCAGCTTCCGCAACTGCAGGCCCCATTGGTCACCCACCCACATTCCCTGAGCCTTTCCTGCTGACTCACCGCAGTCCCCTTGTCCGTCCAAGCTTCCTGCCAGAAGCCCAGCGGGGCTAAAGGGGAGGGAGCGAGGAGGCCGCGGACACTGCATCAGGACCCAGGAATGCTCTGCTGGGCGGGAAGCGGGGCCAACTGATGTGCCACTTTCTGCTGCTCTGAAGGGATGACCGGGAGGTGGACCGTCTGTGGGCTGAGTGGACTCCTCTGTCCCTGACTCAGTCACAGCCAGGCCCTCGCCCTCCCCCATCTCAGAGAAGGAGGCCCGCCCCGCCCCCGGCCCCCGCCGCCTGTGTTAAAGCACCATGCGGGGCCCGCCCCGTCATTCCACGGTCCGTGTGATTGCCTGTGACGGTGTGTGGCCGTGCGCAGCTGCCTAGGGCTGTGTTCTCACTGCCCGCGAGGGTGGCCCACGGTGGCTGTGCAGGGGGGTGTGGGTCTGTGCGTGACTGCGGGGGCGCAGGATCCCTGCGTGCCGCAGCCCGCCGCTGTGTGATGACACGCGGGTGCACGGGTGAGTGTGACGGCATGTGGTTAAGCCTCACTGTGTGCAGTGGGTGTGGGTTCGTGTGCACGCGTGTGGCGGCGTGGGGCTGCACAGTCGCCTGTGGTTACGTGTGACTCTGTGGCTGCGAGCTGCTCACAGCGTGTGTGGTGGCGCGTGCTTGTGGATGGTTGTGTGTGACTGGGTGGGCTTGTAGGATTCTTCAGGAGCGCGTGCGTGTTCCGTAGAGCACGCCCAGGGAGGTGGGGAGGTGAGGGGTCCGCAGCCCATACTCCGTGGTAGGTGAGGGGGAGTGGTGTGTGTGTCTGTTGTGTGCTTCCTCCTTTTCTAGGTTCTGCCCCTGAGGAGGCTGTAACTGTTGAAAGGAGGTAAAACTAGGTCCCCCTGGGTCACTGACCGGTTTCAGAGCATTTTCTTGGAACAGGCCAGGCTTCGGGGTAGTGCCAGCCTGTCTGAGCCCTCTCAGCAGCTCCAGTGATAACGGAGTTCCAGCACAGCCCTGCCTCAGACCCAGGCGGCCTCCCAGCTGCAGGGACACAGCCAGCTTCTCTCAGGCCGGATGTCTGCCCCCAACCCTCCCCGTACCTAATCTGGGTGCAAAAGGAGCACAGGCACCCAGCTCTCCTTCCCTTCACCTTGAAGACATGCCTTTTACGGGGTTCGCCCCTCACTCTTTTAGGGAAATCAGAGGGAGAAACAAAAGCACCCCACATGAGGGTTTTAGGAATGTTTCAGACTTTTACAGGCTCTTACAGTCCCGGGCCCTGGGCTACTGCCTCTGGGCTTCTGGGCTTCTGGCCTCCACTTTTCTACTTGAGGAGGGTGGATGAACCTCCCATCTGACCGGCTCCAGGACAGGTGACCCCACTCGGGCAGGACCCTCACGCACCACCTACCCCTCACCTTCTGCAGCTGAGATGCGCCTTCTGCCTCTCCGAAGAGACTCCAGCTCTCGGGGCCATGGCTCTGCCCAGAAATGACCCCTCTGGTTTCTTTTCTACAGATCAGAGTTGGGCAGCAGCTGCCCAGATGTGCAAGCCTTAGACTGCTTCTGCTCCTGCTGGGAGAGAATGTCTATGCTTTGGGTCTGGAGGACTGTGGGCTGGTTTGGTGCCAGGCTGAGGATGAGCAAGGTGCTACCGAGTCAGCAGGAGCCTGGAGCAGCTGAAGCGGAGAAAGCGCTGGAAGCAGAGGTAGAGAGAAAGAAGACTCGAGGGTGGGGAGCCAGAGCTCTGTAGACAGAGATGAGCCAGGGCCACGTGTGCCCGAGCAACACCAGGAGCCCGCAGACTCTCAAGGGAGGAGCATTGCTGAGAGAAAACCCTGGACCAGCAGCTCAGAATACCTAGGGTCTGTTTTAGCTCCGCCACCCAGCAGCTGTATGACCAGAGGAAGCTGCCTTCCCTCTCTGAGCTTCCCTTTATCTACCCTGAAGATGGAAACAACAGAGGAAATGAAATATGTGAAGTCTGGAGCCCAGAGGCAGGAGCAGGCCCTCGACAGCCACGAGTCCTCATCTCACATCCTAAAGACGGCTGTTGACCCCTTCCCAGGACTCTAAGGCTCTTCCCAGCCCAGATGGTCTACGTCTCTGAAGGAATCCATCTTTTCTTCCCGCATTAAAACTGGCAGGGCCCACCACACCCAGACCCTAAGGAGACCCTGCTTCGAGTGTGTGAGGGTGGGGGCGGGAAGGGAGTTGAACACTAAGAAGGGAAGGAAGCCTGGGGTGGAGGCAGGTAGGCAAACGCGGCAACAGGAGCTGGGGGCGCCCCACAGCAGGGCCTGGCACATATTTACTTGTCCTTCCTGACTTGTCCATCCAACCTGCTCCTGTTCTCTCCCTCCCACCACCATGTGCCCTCTGGGACTATAGCTGTGACTCAAATCGTTCTGGTTAGTGCTGTGGTTTAACACTTGTGAAACATTCAGACTAAACTCAACATCCTAAACCCAAAAAACTAAGCACCAGAGGCTAGAAAAGTTAGTAAGATGCAGAACTTATCTTCCAAGAACTTTAAACTGCAATAATAAGGACACCTATTGATCGTGCTAGCGAATACCCCACGGCACATTCAACAGGCTTCAGGATCCAGACAGATGATACAAGTGGCTGAAGCAGCCTGATGGAAGCAATAGGGCGTGACGGGGCCTGGGGACCAATTGTGGATCAACAGTTCCCATTTCCAAGTGGGCCAAAGAAGAAACAGCGGCTTCCAGCTGCCTTTTATGGCATTTCCTGAGTTTTCACTAAGTGCCAGGCACTGTGTGAAGTGCTTTTGTGCTTTCATTTAACTTGCTCAAGAATTCTGAGAAAGAGATTAGTATTGCAGGAGACAGATTCTAAGGTGATCCCCAAGATCCCCATATCCCCATGTTCATACCCTTGTGTAATCCCCTCCCCTTGAGTATGGGCGGGACCTGGGACTTGTTTCTAATCAATGAAATAAACAGGATGCCAGTATCTAACCAATATTGGCAAAGGTGATGGGATGTCCCTTCCATGATTACATGTTACAAAGACCCAGTCTCACCAGCAGACTGGTGCTAGAGACTTCCTCTCTCACTGACTTTGAAGCTGCCATGTTCTGAGAGGGCCTAGAGAGAGTCTCGTGGCAAAGAACTGTGGGTGGCCTCTGGGGACTGAAAGCAGCACCCTTCCCGCAACAACCAGCAAGATTTCAGTCTTTTAATCACAAGGAGATGAATTCTGCCAAAAACCTGTGTGAGCCTGGAAGTGACTCTATCCTCGCTGGAGTCTCCAGATGAGAATGCAGCCCTGGCAGGCACCTTGACTGCAGCCTTGCAGAGGACCCAGCTAAACTGTGCCCAGCTCCTGACCCACGGACCCTGTGGACAGCAAATGAGTGCTATTTTAAGCTGGGAAGTTCATGATAATTTGTCATGAAGCAGTAGAAATGTAAGTATTATCCCCATCTTAGAGATGAAAAACCTAAAGCCCAGGGGCTGATCAGAGTCCCCAAATTAGCATAAGGCACAGCTGGGTCAGAGCCCCACCTCCAGCCTCCTCAGGCTGGTGTTCTCTGCAGGACCCAGCCTGCCATGCTGGTCGTTGTTCTCCCAGCATCCACCTAGATACAAGAGACGTAAGCTGCATGGTATTGATTGAAATATTCTTTTCCATCTCAATTCAACAATTTGTTGAACCCCTACTGTGTGCCCTGCACTGTGCCAGGTCAGCAGCGCAGACACGGGGCCTGCTTTTAGGGAGAGGATGGAGCAGTGGAGGGTGCAGACAATGGACGAGGGATATCGGTGTGATGAGGGTTACAAGATGAGGAAGGATGGAATGTGCGGGGAACATGCAGTGGGACAGCCAGCCTCAGCCAGCCTCAGCCGAGGGCCAGGGATAGTCTCCTTGAGGAAGTGACACACAGGTCCCTTGTGGGTGCGCTTGGTACGGAGTCAGCCCCTGCATTGCAAGTGAGTGAGTGGGTAAGCATTCCTGATCTGGGGTCCCCAGGGAAGAGGCCTCTTCCAGCAATGTGAAATCACCATTTCTGTGCACTGGCTTCCAAGATGCCTGGTCCCAAGGACCCAGGGTCTCTCTGACGGGTCTGTGACGTCCAAGACCTCAGAGCGCCACTTCCTGGATGGATCACGGGTAGACAGGATAGGGGTGAACGTTGTTTAGCTGTCACTCTCATTCCGCAAACATCCCAGACATCTGGCAGGGGAAGAATGACAGGTGGGGGTTGGAGGCAAAGCAAGCAGAGAGGGGCGGGGGGAGGGTACGAGCCGAGGCAGAGAGAAGAGCAGGAATTAGAGAGGCCCCCCACCCCCCCCACCCCCCGCCTCGGGGCCAGCTGCAATTTGTGATGACTCGGCAGACCCAGGGGTCTGAGCCGATGAGCTGGCAGGGTGGTTTGGATCAGGCAGGGTCCCAGCAGGAAGCAGGCAGCGTACTCAAATTGGACCATTTGAGGAGCATTCAATGAAGAGATTCTTTTCAAAGGTAAGGGCAAGCTGTAGGAAAGGGTGGCAGGAACCTGGACCAACAGCAGCCATCTGTTCCACTGCTGCTAGGCCTGATGGGGCCGGGGAGGTGACCAGAGCGGGTCTGAGCGGAGAGGCTGCCTGGGCACACCCACAGCCTCGGTTGAGGGATGCAGCCAGACTGTGGCAACCCCACAGGGGGCAATAGGGGGAATCAGTGCCCTAAGTCTCTCTCCTCTCTGCCTCCCATAAGCTGGCAGTGCTCCCCACTGGTCAGGGCAGAGAGGGAGGGTACCATCAAAGCAATCCCACAGGCCAGCCTCCCAGGGCGCCACAGAGCAGGGTGGAGAAGTTGGGGAGCAGACCCGCAAGTGAGAAGAGACCCAGTCCCAGACTCCGCTCCTTCCCAGATGGGGACTCTGGACAAGCCACTCAACCTTCCTGGGCCTCAGTCTCCTTCTCTGTATAAAGGACGGTGCGTGTGTTCTGAATTTGAAATTTGATGAGGAACTTAAGGGTTCCAGCCTGGAGCCCCGAGTGCACGGGCTGGCTGCCAGCACTCGGTTTCTAAGAGCCAGCAATGGGAACACAAAATCGAGGCCACTAAGGAGCCAGACACCCTGGACATCCAGCCCAGAAACCCTGGACACCCAAACACTGCATTGATGAGAGGCTTGCTCAGCAGGTCTTGGAGGCACTGCCAGGACTGGAACCCAGAAACTGTCTTCCTGCAGGGGCCTGAGGGGTGCATGCGTGCATGAGCGCGCGCACACACACACACACACACACACACACACGCTGCAGCTGCAGGAAGGGCGGTACCTCGCCTCTTGGCCACTCTGGAGAGAAGCAGCAACAGGCCTGTCACATCTCAGGGTCTGAGGTCTGTGGCAGGACAGACAGCAGGACCAGGACTCCAGTCTTGCCCGGAATCGTGATCTCCACTAGAAGGGAACTTGGCAGCAATAGTCCACCTCCCCATGTGGAAATCCTCCCAGGCACCCTAGACACGTGTCATTTAGGTGGGACCCTGGCAGGACGGGGAGGGAGCTCACCACCTCACAGGGCGCCCTGGGCAGCCCTCGGAGCCTCAAGAACAGACTCCAGGCCCCACCCCACCCTGTCTGCCTGTGACAGTGCTTCCGTGCCCAGAACAAAGGCCCCTGGTGAAACCCACAGCCCTCTACCCTTTATTTCTTTATCACCCGCATTACAAGTTCACAGGAAGAGGGTTTTCAAAGCATCAGAGTCAGGACGGCACTGCGGTCAGTTTTTTCAAAAGAAAGGAAACCAGAAATGATCAAAGAACTGCAGGTGCAGCAGATCAAGGCCCTGCCGGGGTGGGAAGGGGCTGAGCGCAAGGAAGGGTGTGCATGCCTGTGGGGCGGATGGTCACTGCTTTCCCAGCTCTCCAGGGCAGGAGCGGGAGAAGGGGCAGAGAGGGAGACAACTGAGGGAAAGGAGAGCAGGGCTGAACCACTGCTTCTTAGGTTGAGAGGGGACAACTCGCTTGACCGGGGCCCTCACCAGCTCTTGCCCGCACCTTCAATAGTCTAATGTTCACCACCTCGATTTGCTGCCTCCATCTCCAGCCTGCGCGCCCCAGTGGCACATTTCCTGTCTCTAAGCAATGCCGCTGTCTCTTGTGCTCCTGACATCTCAGGTGCATCCTGAGCTCAACATGGGAAACGTGGGAAACGTTAATATTCCACTTCTCCGATGAGACTGTGATTGAATTTACCACGCTGCTTCTAAAAAGTGTGGGCCACACCTCCTAGAATAATGGATATATAATCAAGAATAAACAAATGGGACCTAAAGAAACTTAAAAGCTTTTGCACAGTGAAAGAAACCATAAACAAGACAAGAAGACAACCCTCAGAATGGGAGAAAATACTTGTCAACGAAGCAACGGACAAAGGATTAATCTCCAAAATATATAAGCAGCTCATGCAGCTTAATACCAAAAAAGCAAATAACCCAATCCATAAATGGGTGGAAGACCTAAATAGACATTTCTCCAAAGAAGACATGCAGATGGCTAGCAAACACATGAAAAGATGCTCAACATCACTAATCATTAGAGAAATGCAAGTCAAAGCCACAATGAGGTATCACCTCACACCGGTCAGAATGGCCATCATCAAAACATCTAGAAACAATAAATGTTGAAGAAGGTGTGGAGAAAAGGGAACTCTCCTGCACTGTTGGTGGGAATGTAAGCTGGTACAGCCACTATGGAAAACAGTTTGGAGATTCCTTAAAAAACTAAAAATGGAACTACCATATGATCCAGTAATCCCACTCCTGGGCATATACCCAGAGAAAACCATAATCCAAAAAGAATGTTCATTGCAGCACTATTTACAATAGCCAGGACATGGAAGCAACCTAAATGCCCATCAACAAATGAATGGATAAAGAAGTTGTGGCATATATATATTATATATATATATATATATATATATATATAATATATATATACACACACACACACACACACACACACACACACACACACACAATGGAATATTACTCAGCCATTAAAAGGAATGAAACTGAACTATATGTAATGGGGTGGATAGACCTAGAGACTGTCATACAGAGTGAAGTAAGCCAGAAAGAGAAAAACAAATACCGTATGCTAACTCATATATATGGAATCTGAAGAAATGGTCCTGATGAACCCAGTGACAGGGCAAGAGTGGAGATACAGATGTAGAGAATGGACTTGAGGACACAGGGCTAGGGTGGGGGGCGAAGGGGAAGCTGAGACGAAGTGCGAGAGTAGCATAGACATATTTACACTACCAACTGTAAAATAGATAGCTAGTGGGAAGTTGCTGTATAACAAAGGGAGATCAACTTGATGATGAGTGATGCCTTGGAAGGCCGGGGCAGGGAGCAGGGGAGGGAGCCGCCGGAGGGAGGAGATATGGGGATATGTGTGTAGGTGCAGCTGATTCACTCTGGTGTACCTCAGGGACTGGTACAAGAGTGTAAAGCAAATATATTCCAATAAAGAGCTTAAAAAACAAAATAAAATTAATAAAAAAAAATTTTGTGTGGGCCATGAAGTTATTTATTTTACTGCCTATATTTTCCTTTTGCTTCATTTTTCTGGTTTCTTTTTCATTTATTTTATCTTGTTGATTGAATGAATCCTTTATAGAAAAAAAAACTTTTTTAAAGTTGTGAAATGTTTTTAAAATATGGAAAAGCAGAGGGAATTATGTAATGAACACCCTAGTACCCACCTCTCAGCTTTATCAATTCTCAACCACAATTTTTTCTCTTTTTCTTGTGGTAAAATATACTAAAACAAAATTTACCATTTTAACCATTTCAATTTCTTTGAGAAGCATAACATTATATATACAGTTAAAGGGCCCTACGACCCCTCTCCCATGCCTTCCCTTCTTCCCTAGAGGTAACCACTATTCTGAATTTGATTCCCCTATAAAAGTGACACATGCATATTATAAAATAATCCATACAGTGGAGAAGGATATAAAGCAAAAAGTAAAAATCCTCCCTCTACCTGCAGCCATAAACTCACTATCCCCTGAAGCAACTATTGTTCAAACTTCTATGACTGTTTCCAGGTGTCTTTTAATGCGTGTGAATGTATCAGCTTGTTTTCTTTCTTTATACATGCCAGCGCATGCTATACATAACACTCTCCAACGCGCCTTTCGTTTTGAGTTATCACTGTTTCTTGGACATTTTTCCGTGTTAGTACTAATAAATCTACTGTGTTCTTTTTAACAGCTGCATGAGATTCTGATTTCTTTGATAGTTTCCCATGGATGGGTATTTAGGTGGTTTCCAGAGACTTAGCTATTCTAAACAAGCCTACATTGAATATTCTTGACATATAGTTTTGCTCACTTGTGAGGATACCATATATCTGTAGAATAAATACCTCCAAGTGGAGTTTCTAGGTAAAAAATATCGAACATTTGACACCTTGAAAGATATCGCCAACCCTCCCCCCCAAAAAAGTGATCAACTCAAATACCAACAGACAACATGTGAGAGTTTCTGTCTCCCCTAATCCCTGAGAACATGACTTTTCATACTATTATTGGCCTTTTGTTTATTTTCTTCTGTAAGCTGTCTGCTGTTACCCTTTTTGAACCCTAGCATTTTTTTTTCTTGGCTGCGTTGGGTCTTTGTTGCTGTGCATGGACCTTTCTCTAGTTGTGGCGAGCGGGGGATACTCTTTGTTGCAGTGCGCGGGCTTCTCATTGCGGTGGCTTCTCTTGTTGCGGAGCATGGGCTCTAGACACTCAGGCTTCAGTAGTTGCAGCACACGGGCTCAGTAGTTGTGACACAGGGGCTTAGTTGCTCTGCGATGTGTGAAATCTTCCTGGACCAGGGATCTAACCTGTGTTCCCTGCATTGGCAGGAGGCTTCTTAACCACTGCACCACCAGGGAAGTCCAACCCTAGCATTTTGTGGGCTTACTTTTTACATTTGAATCTTTGATCCATATGGAATTCATTTTAGATGTGGAGTGAGATAGATATTCTTTTCCATTAACATTTACTGATGTTCCTGCTCTGTAAATAGATAGGTACTGAGCTCAAGGGAAAGCAGATTTCTCTTCATCCCTAACAGGCCACAGCTACCTGATTTTGCCTCCCCAGTTAGAACTAACTGACATGGAGGCTCTAGGTTAAGACATAGACCATCCATAATGGATGGGTGAACACAGAGGCTCTGCAGACATCCAATCAGCCAGTCATTTAACAAAGAGGCAGCAGTGCATTCAGTCGCTGGAACTTTGGTTTTTCCCTGAGGAGACGTGTGTTGCATGTGGGAAGAGGGGTACACACAAATTTGGTAGCCAGAGTAGACTGTGGCAGACTGCAGATGGTCTACCCAAATCCATTCTCCCTCTTTCATTATAACGGACTCGAAGCTGGGCACATGGCTGCCTGGCTAGGGACAGCGTGTCCCAGCCCTGTGCATTTAGAAGGGGCCACATGACTACATTCTCCCCAGGGGGATGTGAGTAAAGCCGGCATTAGCCCCTCTGATATAATGGTTTTAAAATATGACACAAAGTCTTTGACTCTCTACCTGCCAAGCAGTGGGTGTCTATGACCTCTCCACTTGAACCTGGGAAGTCTTCACCCAAGAGGAAAGTGGGAAGTGAGTGATTTCTAAGACTAGGGCATAGAAGGCTAGGCAGCTTCTGCCTTATGGGAACACTCGCTCTTAGCGCCCTGAGTCTCCATAAAAGAAGTCCAACTTCCCTGAGGCCACCAATTTAGGCCACCTGTCAGTGCCCTGGAACAAGCCCTGCTGAGCTCAGCCTTCTAGCCAAGCAGCAGGTGAGTGACGATGCCTCCAGACAATTCAGCCCCTAACCATTTGAGTCACCCTGAGTCATCTGAGTCTCCCAGCTGAGGCTCCAGACATTGTAGAGCAGAGAGACAAGCCATCCTCCCTGAATTCTGTCCAAAATCCCCAGCATTCCTCACAGACCCACAGAATCAATGAGGATGATGGAATAGTTGATGTTTTATAGCACTATTTTGGAGTGGCTTGTTATTCAGTAATAGATAACTGGAGCTAAACCAAAACCTAGAAAACTCTTCCCCCTTCCTGCTGGCTCCAGCCCAGATGTGGTGATGACCCAGCCTCAGCTGTGCAGATGACAACTCCTAGGAATGACAGAGCCACAGGATGGAAGGAACCTGGGTCCCCAAGGGACCACGTGGAGCACTGCTGCCAGCTGATAAGAGACACTCACCTTGAGGGTTACATGTGAGAAAGGAATACAAGTCTTTATCCCTTAAGCCAAACAAACAATACATGCTGTACACCTGGAACTAACACAACGTTGTTAACCAACGATACTCCAATATGAAACAAACAACACAACACAACACAAAGATATAGCAGTGAGCAAGGTATACCTGGTCTGGGGAGGAGGGTGGAGGGAAGAGTCACAACAACAGTCAAACCCCCTCAAGAGAATACAATTGGTTATTTAATGACAGTTGTAATCAGTTCTTAGCAGGGATATACAGGGAGCTGTAAAATCAAGTCCCAGGGGCGCTCACCCAGGGTGGGTGGACATGGCATGTAGCCCTGAGGAAGTGATGCTGCTTTGAGACCTGAAAGGGTGAGTAGAAATTAAGTAGGATGATAGGGAGGGAGGCCAGGAAGAATGTTCTGGCACTGAAGGTGGGTGGAGCCTGTGCAAAGGCTCTGAGTCAGGAAGGAGATGGTGAGTTTGAGGAACTGGAAAAAATAAAAACCAACGTGGGCCTTGTGGGTCAGGCTAAGGATTATAAATCTGACCTCTAAGAAATAAAATTCCCTGGGGTAGCTCCAGCAGGAGAGTGACTTGATCAGGTCAGCCTCTGTAAGCTGTGGGAGGGAAGAGACTGGGAGCAGGGAGACCACCAGGAAGCTGATGAAGACCCTGTCTATGGTGGGGGCAGTAGAGAGAGGTGATTGGGTCTGAGAGATATTTGGGAGGTGCTTGATAGGATTTGGAGGTAGAGGGAGCTTGAGATAGGGAGGAGTCAAGGATGAAATACCAGTGAGATATCTGGCCTGTGAGTAAGTTATGATGTCATGGTCAGAGGAAACCTAGACATGGCCAAGTCCAAAGGTAGCTCAGAGCAGAAGCATGGGGATTGGATTTGTTGCCGGGTGTCTTTAAGCAAGTCCTTTGTCTCATCTTCACATCTTTGTCTATAATATGGAAACAACCTACTGCACAGGACGGCTTTATGTATAAGGGCAATGGCTGCCTTCATTCACTCAAAAACACTTAGTGAGTGGTGCCTAGGATGTGCAGTAAACACAATAAGTACATAAAGGACACCGTGTGTTAGCGAAAGTGCCAAGGACACAAATAAAGCAGGGAAAGGACACAGAAAGATGAGGCAAGTTTCCAGGTTGGATGTTTAAGGCATACACACACTCGTGAACAGGGTGATCCAGGTTCTGTGGAACCTGAGGGATGCTCTCCTCTAGAAGATAATTATTAAAAGATCTTATTTTTTCAAGTTTCACAAAATATGTGGCCATATGAATAGAGTTCTAGGGCTCGGAAGGGGCGAATGTGAGTAAGGAGGGCCAGAGCATAAGCATCAGGGTTTCTCGGTAAATCCACCTCTGCTCATGAGTAACCGAGCTGTGGGAAGGGGAAGAGGGTGACTGTGGGTGTCACCAAAAGAACCTGTTGTATGCAACTTATGGTAAGTCATTCAACTACTCTGACCCTCAATTTCCTGATCTGTAAATGTCCTTATAAGGTTTTAAGGAGTAAATAGAGGCATATAAATCAAGTTCCTGGCTCAGAGCAATACGTGGTAGCTATTATTTTAATTTTTGTTCCTACCTGATGCAGATGGAGAACCATCATCTCAGCCTTGGGGAGAGGCCAAAATAAAAAGGGGGTTATGAGCCCCCGTGGCAGGCGGGCCCCACACTGCCTGTGAACGCTGGGGTCAGTGGCTCCAGGAGGTACACACTGTGTGTGTGTCTTTGACCCATGGCACTGGTGTGTGGCAATGGCCCTCATGTGCTACACTCTGGAGAACAGCCTTGTGGAGATCGCACATCTAGTGAAGGCCTAGCTGCCCCTATGGACTTGGATTTGTGACCAAGACGAGCAGAAAGAGAAGATGCTGGGCCCATGGCTGCCATTTTATCCTTTGCACGACTATTACGACTATCCCCAGAGCCTTCTCTCTCCTGTGCACAATGGCAATTCTTAAGGAAAAACTGATTGCACTGATCGCAGGACAGGAAACAGCCCCAAACAATAAAATCATTGTAGTGGGTGTTGGACAAGTAGGTATGGCATGTGACATCAGCATTCTGAGAAAGTCCCTGGCTGATGAACTTGCCCTTGTGAATTCTTGGAAAGATAAACACAAAGTAGAAATGATGCCTCTGTAGCATGGGAACTTCTTTCTTCAGACAGCTAAAATCGTGGCAGATACAGATTACTCTGTGACGGCCAGTTCGGAGATTGTGAGGGTAACTGCAAGGCGTCCACCAGCAAGAGGGAGAGTCATCTCAGTCTGGTGCAGAGGAATGTTGTCTTCAAGTTCATTATTCCTCAGGTCATCAAGTCCGGTCCTGGTTGCATCATAATTGTGGTTTCCAACCCAGTGGATATTCTCACATATGTTACCTGGAAACTAAGCGGATTACTTAAGCACCATGTGATTGAAAGTGGGTGGCAAATGTGGATTCTGCTAGGTTTCACTATTTTACAGCTGAAAACCTGGCATTCATCCAGCAGCTGTCATGGCTGGATTTGGGGACAACATGGCAACACAAATGTGGCTGTTTGGAGTGGAGTATATGTGGCAGGCGTTTTTCTCTGGAAACTGAGTCCAGAAATGGGAAAGACAATAGTGAAACAACAATAGTGAAAATTGGAAGGAAGTGTGTAAGACAGTGGTGGAAAGTGCCTGTGAAATCACCAAGCTAAAGGAATAACCAACTGGTCTATTGGATGAAATGTGACTGATCTCATTGAATTCATGGTGAAAAATCTATCCAGGATTCATCTGGTGCACGGCATTGAGAATGAAGTCTTCCTGAGCTGTTCATGTATCCTTAATGCTTGGGGCTTAACCAGTGTTATCAACCAGAAGCTGAAGGCTGATAAGCTTTCTCAAGAAAAGTGTAGATACCCTGCGGGACATCCAGAAGGACCTATAAGACCTGTGGCTTCTGGGTTCTAGGCTGCAGAAATTTTAAAACTCCAAAGTGAGGGGATTCCTTGGCAATCCAGTGGTTAGGACTGCTCGCTTCCACTACAGGAGGCACCAGTTTGATCCCTGGTTGGGGAACTAAGATCCCATGTGCTGTGCGACACAGCCAAAAACAAAAACTCCAATGTGATTAGCCATGATCCTTTGGTTTTCATCCATGTACATGGATCACAGTTTGCTTTTCCCTTCCTAGATGTGCGAATTTAGACTCACAGAATCAAAGCCTCTGCTTGGTTTAATGTTTGCAATAGGAGCCCTTGAACTAAGAATATTAACTATTTTTAAAAAAGGAAAAGAAGAAATGAAGGAAAGAAGGGTGGAAAGAAGGAAAGGGTGGAGGCTGGGGGCTTGGAGAGGTCTGCATTCCAATCCTGCCTCTCCCTCTGCTAATCTGTAACCATGGCTGGTGGCTTCACCTGCTTGAGCTGCCGCTTCCTTGGCTGTCACACGGCAGGACTGCCCTGACACTGCTGCACAGAGGGGTTGTGAGGACATGATGTGCAGATGAGGGGCCACTGCTCCTGCCCTCCTCCTCTTCCCAGTCAGACACACACTCTGGGACCTGTACCAGGAGGAGACGCGGCTGTGATGATGGCCTTGGGCACCTGGTGACTGAAAGTCCTCCCAGGCCCCGGGTGCGTGGCCGCCACCGCACTTGCTCTCAGGCGTATAACAAAGCAAGCTTGGCTGGTGGTGGGTGCTGGTGACGTTCAATGACCTAAAACAATGAAACCCATAATCAGAGCGTGCTCCGACGTGGCTGCTGTGGGTTTGTTTGCCCACGCACGAGGTACAAGCATCTCGCTTGGAGTTACAACGGCCTTTAGCCCTCAAGTTCTGTTGCTAAGAGATTATAAACCAAATGATGTTTCCAAACCACTACAGGATGTTTCCGAATAGAACCATAATAACAGCCCAAACAGAACGGGTATGTTGTTATTGATAAATCCTTATGAAGAGCTGATGGGGTGACTGCGGGTAGCCTGGCCATACACATTCTATGGAAATTACTGGTTTGCCAAGGTCTTGAATATAACAAAATAAACTCAGGGATAAAAATGTAAGGGATAGAATATAATGTCTTCGTGATTCTGAAATCAATCAACCAAGATGTATATGTTGGGGGCCTATTATTTCCTGTTCTGTGCATGTTTATGACCATCTTAGCCACATGAAGTTGCAGGCAGTGACTAGGTCTGGCATAGCTGTAACCACCCCTGTTTGGCACAGTGCCTGTGTGCCACAATTGATTAAGTGATTTAACAGCTGTTTGCAGCTACCTCCACTATTGCTCGGTTGCTGGGGCAACAGGAACCAGTCAACTAACAGAAGCCCACGTTATAGCAGGACAAGAGATTCCATCAACAGGGAAGTCAGCACACAGGGCACTTGCAAGGAACTGATGGTCATCTGGTGTCTAGACCAGTTCTGCCCGTGGGATTTTCCTGGGAAGATGCAGTCATTCTGCTGTGGGTCCTTGCCGAAGTCCAGCTCCGGCGGGTCCAGGAGTACCCAAGGGATGAGTGGCGTCGGCGCAAGGAGGAGACGGGGAGGCCTGTGTCAGCTATGCAGGATCTCTCCATTTATTGTCAGAGCTTTGTGTGTTTATATAGTGAACATATCTCAGAAAACATCTTTTATGGCAGAGCATATTGTCCCTCAGCATCTACCAGTTTCTTTCTTTCATCAGGTTCGGCTTGCAAACCCTGTAACTCTGAGATAAGCATATGTAAATAACTTCTTAATCTTATATCTAAGCAAACTATAGCCCTTAGTACCCATAGGAAACCTTGTGACTCTGAGGTAAGCATATGTAAATTACTTCTTATATCTAAGCAAACGATAGCCCTTAGCACCCATACCTATGCCTAATGTCTACGTCTATACTTATGCCTGCAGCAATCATAAGCATTACAAAAAGAGCCACCCCTCCCTTTTCTCCAGCATTTAGTAGCCTGAGGTGCCCGCCTTCTCCAGGAAGGGGTGGTGGGAGGGGACTTGGTGGGGCAGACACGGAGAAAGAATGTGTCAAACCCTGGTTCTTTCCTGGGGACATAGAAACAGGGAGGGGAAGTGGGTGGTAAGCACAGTATCACAAAGAAACAAAGAGCAGAACGTACAATGGGTGGAGATGGTCTGGGGCCTGTCCTTGCGGAGAAGTCGCCTTGCGATCCTCCTGCTCCGAAATGCCCTTCCAAGGAGTTCTCGCCTTGCGGTCCTCCTTGGAGCCTGGGGACCTTGTCACAGCATTGGCTTGTCCAGACGGCTCCCGACAGGTCCTCACCTCCAGGTAATCTCTATGAGGCAGATAAATTCGTGCAAAGCAGCTGTCATCTAGAAAAATGGTACTGATGAACCTAGTGGCAGGGCAGGAATAGAGACTCAGATGTAGAGAATGAGCTTGAGGACACAGGAGGGAAGGGGAAGCTGGGACAAAGTGAGAGAGTAGCATTGACATATACACACTACCAAATGTGAAATAGATGGCTAGTGGGAAGCTGCTGCAGAGCACAGAGAGATCAGCTTGATGCTTTGTGACACAGAGGAGTAGGATTGGGATGGTGGGAGGGAGGCTCAAGAGGGAGGGGATGTGGGGATATATGTATACATATAGCTGATTCACTTTGATGTACAGCAGAAACTAACACAACGTTGTAAAGCAATTATACTCCAATAAAGATGAAAAAAAAAAAAAAAGGAACTCCTGACCTCTGCCCTCCTCTTTGCTGACCAGGGAGCTAAGCAGTGTGACATCGGCCCCGCCCACCTCCTCCCCTCTTAACCCCTCCACCCCCCTCTTAACCCCTCCACCAGCCCCTCTGCTTGCTGTCTGGCAGGCTCCCCTGGCTGCAGGGGCATTACGGTCTACATTTTATCTCCCTGGACAGGTAACGGAGCACAAGTTGTTGTGTTGTTCCTTCTCATTTTACAGGTGAAGGAGCCAAGGTCAGAGGGACAGAGTACAGTGTCAAAGCCACACAGCTAGTAAGTCAAGGGGCAGATGCGTCTCTCTAGCCCCACATCCCAGGATCCTCACGGCTCGCCAGACCCCAGGCACCCGTGTTGCTTTGCGCAGGAAACCGCCAAGTGTTGCAACGGCTCCCAGAAAGGGGTCCGTGTTTCCATGGGCCAACCCCGGTGACCCTCTGTCATTGCGTGGCACCCGGGGTGGGGCACAGCCGCAAGTACTCTGCCTTCCTCTTTCCCCCAGGGGGCAGAAGAAAGGGGTCACAAATCAGGCAAATCATTAAGATCCCAGACTTGGAAGCGGACTCTTCCACTCAGCACCTGGGTGATCTCAGGCAAGGTAATCTTCAGCAGAGCTGTTTCCTTTCTTAAAATTAGGAGATCAGTACATGCCTACTTCGTAGGGTATTTATGAGGAATGCGTGAGATTAAACAGGTAAAACTGCTTAGCAGTGCATATGGGAAACACTTGATGAATCCTAACAGCAACAACGGCTGGGGCTATAACACAGTCCTCATTTTTACCACCACCATCACCCACTTCTGCTCAGGACCTGGGGTGCAAGTGGGCAGAAGGCTGGCACCAAGTATAGGGCCATTATAGTCCCTAGTAGTGACTGGTCTGTGCCACGAAGGCTTCTGGTGGCAAGGGGGCACATCTCCCAGGGTTCCTGGTGATAGATACTTTGTTTTTCAGAAGCTGGATTCAAGGAATGGAGAAGCAGTTTTGTGAGTGTCCATGCCTGTCCAAACACATGTGCTTCCAATTGGCTCTGCGGGGCTGGAATTCCCCGATGCCCGGCCCGGGCCAGCTCCCTCCACTGCCCAGTGCCCCCCGCCCTGAATCATGCTGGGGCCAGACCTGGGGCCTCAGTGGCAGACTGCTTCCTCCGCACCATTTCTCAATTCCATCTCTTGGAGTGGGAAGAGCTGGGGTCCCCCTCTCCGGTCTGTCTGAAAGCTGTTACTCTGAGTGTCTTAAAACCCCAGCCCAGAGAAGGGCATCTAAAGGTGGGCTCGGGGGAGGGTGGAGATGAAGGCTGAGGTGGAGGGGTCATGAATCCGCCAGCCCTGCTACTTGGCACCAACCCCTAATGCAGCGGCTCCAGTTATCCTGTGGGGTCAGGATGCTGTTTCTGCCGAGTCATCCTTTCTTGCCCAGAGGGATCCTGGCCCAAAGCCACATTCCTGGTGGGGTCTGAGTGCCACAGAGTACGGAAACTTCCTTTCTCACCAGCCTCCCAGCTCTCCAGCCCCACACACAGGCCAGTCTCTCAGCAGCCTCTGCTGGCTGCAGACATACTCCTCCAAGTCTGTGTGTGTCCCCCCCAGAGCTCTGGCCCACCCTACACCCTGAGCTCCCAGGATCGAAGAACATCTCACAGGAAGAGAAGTAGCTAGAGTGCCAGTGCCTGAGGGAAGGGAGGAGAGGCAGGGCCTGAGGGGAGAGGCCCAGAGGTGGATTGAGGAGCTATTTAAAATTCCTGCCTGTCCACTGTGGGCATGGGGGTCCAGCGGTGAGGGTCCAGTGGCCCCACTGAGAAGGAGCCCTACTGCCCCAGGAAGGCCTGGTCAGGGACCAAATCTCAAGCCGAAGAGGCAGTGAGACAGTCTAGCCTTCAGCCCTGGGCCCATACTGCCCCCCGCCCAGCAAGTCCAGCATCCCCTGATCATGCAAAAGTTCAGTATCCCCAGATAAGCAAGCCAGCCTCACCTATGCAGAGCCTAGGTTTCAGGAACACCTTTGAGTACCCACTGTGTGCCAGGCACTGTACTAGGCACTGGCCCTACCACAGAGGACAAGGTAGATGCACCCGAATCCCTGAAAAGTCTCTCCTGTCTTTTCCAGGCCCACTGCCCTTGCCTCCACTCGTGTTCTCATCACGGACTGCTTGGGTTACAATCTTGCTTCCCCACTTTCTGCTGTGTGAACTTGAGCAAGTTACTTTACCTCTCTGGGCCTCCATTGCCTCATGTGTAAAATGGGGGCAAGCTAATATCTACTTTATAGGTATATTACAAGAGATAAATCAGTTCATGTGTGTAAAATATTTAAGACCGTGCCTGGCACAAAGAGCTCAACGCGTGAGTGTGTGCGCGCACGTGCATGATGTGTGTTCCTGACTCTGAGTGTTTGCTCAGGCTGTCCTCTACCTAGAATGCTTTTCCCCTTTTCTGTAGGAACCTGTAAATTCAGACTTGGCAGTTTCTACAAGGGAGGACTAATGGGTCCTAAGGTCAAGCCACAGCCAGTGAGGGCCACTAACACTTGCGGAACATTTGCCTGTTTGACAAGGGTTTTATACCCCTGTGAGGCAGACGAGGGAAGCGGGCTCAGGGAGGTAAGACACCTGCCAGAGGTCGCAACTCTAGTCTGCGTTGGAGCTGAGCGTGGAGGCTGGGAATTCTGACTGCAGGTAGCACTGTCCCTGCCCCAGCTTGCAGTCCCCAGGAAACTTCAGACACCCTGAGGCCAATGCTAGAGTCTCAAAGCTCCCCCAAGGCTCAGTGCCCAGAGGACAGGGCCTTCCTGGCCCTTCAGAGACCTGGGGTCAGTAGGCTTTGTCTCTCAGAGCCAGACAGGGCCAAGGAAGGTCTCAGGACAGGGGGTGCTGGCCTGGCAGAGCCCTGAAGAGGGCCCTGCAGGAAGAGCTCAGCCCAGGAAACTCTGAGCAATGCTGGCAGACCACAGGGCCCCCAGGCTTCCTGCTCTCTCCACACAGGCTGCCCTGTCAACGTCAACGGGTTTGTGAAACCCTGCCGGGCGGGCAATAGGAACTCCAGGGGCCCCAGGGTTCGCTGGCTGTGGTCACCCTGTTCCTTTGCAGCCCAGGAGAAGGTTACTTTCTAAAGACAGCCATCCACACTGTGATGGAATCCAGCTGCTGTGGGAGACAGGCACCTGACAGTGGCTGCATCATGTTAGGCCCCGGGGCCTACAGACCCCAGGGCTCCTGCCTGCAGGCCCAGATCTCCTGAGCCCCCACAGATGCAGGGAACCCCTAGACGCAGATGTAGGGTGGGAGCTGTGGTTGAAGGACTTTGGAGTGAGAGGTAATGTGGATTATAAGCCCAGTTCACGGCTCTGTCAGCTGTGTGCCTTTGGGCAAGTTGATTAACCTCTCTGTGCTTCAGTGTCCTCCTGTGTAAAATGGTGATAAAAAGCACCTACTTTGTTTTGAGGATTAAAGAGAGTGACGTATGTGGAAGCTTTGGCACACACCCGGCACACTGTAAGCTCTTGGGATATAGAAGCTGCTGCTTTAGTAACCACTATGGATGGCAACAGAAAATTGGGATGCATATCCTGTTGCATTTCTTTGATTTTGGAATTTTAATTGAAACCATCCAGACCCAATCTGCTACACTTGAAGGAAATCTATACCTTCTTCTTGTCGCTTCCTCTCCCTTGGAATTGTCCAAGAATTCTCACGTGCTCCAAAGGCGGTGGCGGAGGGTCCAACTCCCCAGAAGGGGCCAGGAGCACTGGACCTCTGACCAGTCCCCACTGCCTGCTGACTCTGTTCTCACATGGTCAGAGGAGAAGCTGGTCCTGTGCCACCCAGCGCCCCACAGGCCACGTGGATCTTCCAGGGGGGTAACTGCAGGTCTGGCCCACAGTGCCCCCAGCCCTGCTCCTAGTCATATCCCACACTCATGCTGTTCATGTCCACATACTGCCATTCCCGTGCTAGGTCTGCAGGGCTCCCGGGTCTGCTCCCCACAGATTGGAGTTCCTTCCCCAGGATCCGTGCTGGGGTTGGGGCTGCTTCTCCTTTCCAGACCCTAAAGCACAAACACTCTCGCTACTCCCTGTGTCTGAAAGTCCCCAGAAAGCCGCACGCCTCGGCCACCCTCCACGGTTAGCCTCAGTGCTGATTCACCTGCCCACAGACCACCAAGGTAACTCCCACACCGAGCAGAGGAAAACGTGGTCTCCATGGGGCATCCTGCAGATCATTTTCTTCTCAGTAACCAGACAGTGGCGAGAAACTAGAGGCCAGGGCAGTAGTGGAGCCTTTTCTCTTCATGCACCAGGAGCGCCAGATGTGAGCTCCTGGGACAGGGGCCGAGAGGGTTGCGCTCCGGTGTCCCTGGCAGCTGGCTCCAGCGCCTGAGCTCTTGCCAATTTGTCCATATGGCTCAATGAATGCTTGTTGACTGCCTGCCTGACCGACCGACTGAGAGCAAACAGACCTGTCTGAAGGAGGGGATCAAGCAGAGATGCTGGGTTGGGCAAAAGAGGGGGAAATGGACCAGGGAAACCAGGGTACTGGGGGAGCAGATGGGTCTGCGGGAGGGGTGGGCAGCCTTGTGGGAGCAGAGGAAAGAGGATGCATTTCTAGGGAGGCCTAACAGCAAGGGGCAGTCTGAGTGGCACTAGGTTTGCTGAAAGACCCAGGAGGCATCTCTGGGAGATCCCTGAATTCCTCCCGGTGCACAGTAGGGGTTGGGGAGCGTGAGGGCAGGACCCAGTGGAGGCAGCAGCCTCAGAAGGGGAGGTGCGTGGGACGTGCTCCCAGCGGGATCCAGAGGCAACCATCCAAATCACAACTCCCCTCACTGAAGGGACTGCTGGGCATGGCTCAAACTGTGAATCAACAGCAAGCATCCTGCCCTTGACAGTGCCCAGAGCTCAGGCTGCTCAAGGGAGGCGCTCCCACCTCCCAAAGGCTGCTCCAGCGTCCAGCACGCAGGCTGCTCTCTGGGCCCATCTCAGTGCCCTGTGCTGAGATCTCCAGGGGCCGCTGGGCCTTGAGCAGCCTGGAGCTGAGCTGGGCTCTCTCAGGAGCAGCTGACACAGGGAGTACCTGATGGGGACAGGAATGGCCAGGGCCCACTAGACCACTGGAGTCATGGCCTTTAGAGACCAGTAACCTGGGTCCGAACCCCAGCTCTGCCATCTACCAGATGTGAGACACGTACCCTCTCTGAGCCTCAGTCATGCACCTTGTCAGCAGCAGGGACCTCGGGGAACTGTTTGGGAGGATTCAGTGGGAGGATGTGAAGCATTTAGCACAGAGCCCAGCCCAGGGCACATAGGAATATGGTGCCCCACTTGGCATGACGCTGGTACAGGTGTGCCGAAGAACCAGGTCAGGGTGCCAGGACCTCTCCCAGGATCGTGCCTTTCTAAGAACCTTCTTGGCATCTCTCCCTCCTCCAGCCGGGGCTCCAGACCCAATTAGAGGAGGCTGGGCCTTGGCCCAGGAGCACAGGAGGTTTCTCACCGTGGCAGGGAAATTGCTGGGTTGGGGGTGTGGGCAGCCACAGTGACCGTCTCTGTGCAGGACGGATGCGGCTTTGCTGACAGAGAGTCTGCGGCCTGGACATGCCAGCAGTGCAGGTCTGAGGTCAGCAGTGGGGAGCCAGGCTCACCGCTCTCGCCGGGGCTGCATCGGGGCAAGGCATCTGCTTTCAATCAGCTGCCCCTTGGTTCAGGAAGGGGGCAGGGGGCTGAGACCTCCTCCCCAAGCCCAGTCTCGCATCACACAGAGTGGACACAGAGGGCAAAGAAGGCTCCAGGGACCCAGGACAAGGAGACAAGGGTGGGAGATAAGGTTTATTGTTGTCAGGTCACTTAAACTCCCTCGCTAGCTCCCTTTTGCAAGCTGGTGCCTAAACCAGCTGTCAGTTTCCCCTCCCCCCCCCCCCCCCACATCCTGTCACAAGCCTCTGTCTTGCTCCCCACTCCAGGGCTTCGTACTCAAGCCCTGTACCTAGGGGCCCTTCCCTGCCCCGTACACGGCTGACCAGCTGCATCCTTCAGCTTAAATCCCATTTCCTCAGGAAAACCTCCCTGACCCCACGTTTGGTCCCTGTCAACTTAAAAATATATCCACGACATGAAGGTTGTGAGTAAGTTTTATTTGGGGCAAAATGAGGACAGCAGCCCGGGAGTCCGCGTTTCAGATAGCTCTGAGAAACTGCTCCGAGGAGGCGAGGGGAGGAGCCAGGATATATAGGATTTTTGCAACAAAGGTAACAAAGGACAGGTGGCCTGGAACCTCAAGAGATGACTGTTAAAGAAAACCAGATATCTCAAGTGAAGGAATTTAGCGCTATTCTCTGTATGGGAAGATGCAAAGTCTGGGCTTCTGAAATCATTCCTTTGATGTGCACCTCAGCTGTCTGGGCCAGTATCCTGACCCATCCTGAGTTACCCCTGGGCTCACCACAGGGAGCGACGTGCAGTCTGTTGGCTGGTAAATGACAGGCATTCTTTTCAGCCTTGAGTTACCTCCGCTCACTTGGAGGGCTACAGTTGTAGATGACTGTGGCATCCTTTGTTTATTGACAGGGTGGGAAATATTTCACTTCTCACCCCTGTTAATCTTGTAGGGCACGACTCATTCTGTACGTGTGTATTTGTGCCGCTGTTTCGTGCCTGCCTCCCCTCTAGGCCCGAAGCCCCCTGCAGGTAAGAACTATGTCTGTCTTTCTGGGGACTGTATCCCTAAAATCCAGTGCACGGCCTGGCACAGAGTGTGTGCTCAATAAATACCTGGTGAATGAATGAATGAATCACACCTCAAAGTTTTTCTAGCAGTTTCCTTCTGTAATCGTCAATTTTTGGATCTCTACTAAGTCCCTGCAGGGTAGTCAGGGCTTATGCCCGTTTCACAAGCCCAGAGTCCAGGTCACGGGTGAGTTCCTGGACCCTGGCTCCTAGTCCAGTGCTCATCCTCTGTGTAGAAGGAGAAGGGACAGGCATGTGCCCTGGACTCAGAGACTGGAGAGAGGGCCGGGCAAGGGCCTGAGGAGGGTGCGGGCGCTGCCAGACCCTTCCAGCAGCCAGGCTCTCCCACAAATAAAGCATCAGGCAGCTTGCAGTACTCCCATTTCCAGACAAAGTCCAGCAGATGCTACTGGGGCTGTGTTCCAGCAGCCAGGCTCTCCCACAAATAAAGCATCAGGCAGCTTGCAGTACTCCCATTTCCAGACAAAGTCCAGCAGATGCTACTGGGGCTGTGTCCCAGCAGGCCCCCAGCTCTCCCACCCCACCCCTGAAATGGCCTCCACCACCACCTCAGGCTGGCCTCAGCCGACCCCCAAGCCCGAGTGGCATGCCTCAAACACATGAAGGATGTGGGCTTGTCAGTCAACCACCCTGGGGTCAAAACAAAGGGCTGTCGCTATTGACAGCTATGCCATCTCAGGCTGGTGACTCGCTTCTGAGCCTCAGTCTGCTCACCTGTAAAATGGTACAATAACAAGGCTGACCTAAATGGGTTGTGGTGAGATTCCACGAGTCGATGAAGGTCAAGTGCCCGTCACTAAGAATTGGGTCTCTGCTCTCCCACAGTCCTCATTGGCTCATGGGGACCATCTCTCAGGCATTAAGTGGCTTTTGTTGGTGGTAGACAGGCCTTCCTCTCCTCTCCTGGGACTGCCTTGAGGACAGGGACGAGGTCTCATGTGGGCACTCCTAGACTAGCACAGGCCTGGCTGGCTGCTCAGCTAGATGCATGAAGCCCGCGTGCCTGCTCAGGTCCAGAGTAAAAGCTCTGCTGCTTTCCTGCTGATGAGAAGACCAGGGAACTAGGAAAGAGGCTCCTCTCCCTCTGGGATCTAGACGCTGGAGGATGAGTGTGGAGGGCAGAGCCATACGGCAAAGGGGACCTTTCAGAGAACCTGTGTGAGTTCCAAAAGAGGCAGTGATAAGTGATAAACTCCAGCAGGGAAGAGAGCTACGACTGGAGAGGAGGCACAATCCAGAAAAGAGGCTGGGATGGAGGCTCTGCCGATGACGGTTTTGGCCTGAGACCCAAAGTATAACCCTGGGGTCCACAGAGACACGAAAGGATGCCTGGGTGGGAACAGGAGAGTTACCTAGACCTCCGCCAGCAGGTGGGGACATGAGGCTTAGGAAGGCTTAAGAACCAGGAAAACTAAGACACCAGTGTGCAACCTTGAGTGCCAGAGCCCCAGGGTGCCTGTAATATGCTTAACTAGGATGGAGCTCCACCTCTGGGTGTCCCCTTAGCAGCACTGCCTAGAACAGCACCTGCATGGAACAGGTGCCCCCTCCGCATTCTGTAAATGAATGAATAAAGAGGAAGGAGGTTTTCCTCTCGGCTTCTCAGCTGGTCTCTTGGCCTCCCTGCACCCTGCCCTCTTTACGACGGTCTCCAAGATGCCCCCACAGCACGCTGGCTCTGACTCCCTCACTCCCACTCAGAACCTCGGGTGCCTCACCTTCCACTGCAGGCTGGGGTCATGCCAGCAGCCACTGAGCCAAATCTAGATCGCAGAACTTTCCTGTGTGGCCTGAGTGTGTGTTTTTGTTTTGTTATGTGTTCAATTGGAATTAATTAGTAACATCTAAAAATAAAAGTGCCCACATAAAAGTCTGGGTTCCCAGCTTCTCTGAACACTGGGCGACATGTCGATGGGGTCTACTGACCCACCTGGTGGAGAAGACCTGCCCTCTGCGGAGCCGCCTCCCGTACAGGGATCCTCACGCCCCCACCCCCAATCCCAGCCTGGCAGGCAGCTGAGCGGGTGACCCCTGCCTTGGACTGAAATCCAAACTCCTCCACCAGTCCTCAGAAACCTCGGAGAAGGGACCCTCCAGATGAGCATCTCCATCTGTCTGTCTCCACTTCTTTGTCCCCAAGGTCTGGCCCTACCACGCTCCCTCTAGTTCTCCGACAGCCCAGGCTTTTCCGTACCTCGGGCCAGGGTGCCTGTCCCCACCGTGGGGACCTTGATGATGCCCACCCATTATTCAGTGTAGGCTCAAGGCCACCTTGGAGGTGGCGCCTCCTGCTGCCCATCCCAGGCAGAGCAAGCAGCCCCCCGTGCCCCCGCAGCCCGAGGACCGAAGCTGTCCCAGCGCACCTCCCTGCTCTCTGTGTTGCACCACAGACGGTGGGCTCAGCTCCAGGACAGACCCTGTCCCAATCAGGCCCGCTCTAGAAAAACAGGGAAATGGGACACATGTTGTTTTTAAAGATATACACACACAAAACCACACACAGACACACACGCACACCGCTACACACACGCACACATGTCCCATGTCAACGACCCTCAAGCACCTCCTCCCTCATCTCCAGCTGGGGGCCCCATGTGTCCTTCCCGTTCTAGGCCTTTTCTGACACCCCAAAGGATCCACCTCTCCTCCCCGCAAAGCAGCTGCGTCCTGAGTTCTCAGCCTAGGCCTACTCTTTGAACCCAGCCCGCTAAATTGATCATGGAGCTGGACAGCTCAGACCCCGAGCTATCAGTAGATTCAGGTATCAGACGTGAGAGCTGAGGGGGATCTCAGGACCCGCACAGGTTCTGGCTGAGAACAACCAGCCTAGAGTCAGATTTCTTCTCTGAGCCAGACTCAGGCGGGCAGCGCCTGGCTGGGAGAGGGAGAAGGGCCCTTCTCGGTCCTGCGCCGAGCACTGCACGCCAGAGGGACCTGATCCTCACAGGAGCAGTGGGTCCTGCCAGGCCCCATTTGCAGATGCGGAACCAGCCCACGAAGCCAGCTCCGGCGAGGCCGGCCCCCTCCTCACCCGTCTGGTTCTGGCTTTGACTCCGAAGCTGCGTTCTTCTCCACCATGTCCCGAGTATCATTGTTACCGGAAAACTGGGTTCACCTCTTGGTAGGTGTCGGACCAAAAGATACAAGCAAGCCAAAGATCAGGAGAAGGAAGGATTTATTATTACTTGCAGCAACTAGGAGAACACTGGGGATCTTTCCCAAAGCAGTGTCTCCCCAAATAGCAAATTAGGGAAGTTTTAAGCTAAGGGAACGTGCCTATTGATGAAGGGGCTTGAGCAGAGAATTCAGCATAGAATTGGGGCAAAGGTCAACAGAGTCCACGCTTTCGTTCACTGAAGTCAGGAGGTTCAACGTTATCATTCTGTCTTCCTCCGGTGGGGGGGGGGAGGGGCAGTGCTTAGTTCCTGCAGAACTCAAAGACTGTATCAGATTGTAATGTGTGTCCTTGAGGAGGAACTGGGACCCTGTTTTAACCCTGAACTATTGTTTCTCGACGGCGTTCCCTTTGCTCCTGCATTCCCCTACTTCCCTTAAGATCGTTCATTACGGACACCTGTTCAAGAGCAGTTATTGTCCTCAGACTTCGATCCCAAAATGGCTTAGGCCAAAATAGCTTCTCTTCTGTCAAGAAAGGCATACCTGGTTCTCTGTCTCCAGGACCCCTGACCCTATCTGCTTACACCGTCCCTGGCTGCCACAGGCATGAAAGGGAAATAGAAGCTAATATACCTACTGAGTCGCGCTGCACACAGGAGCAGCCTGTGTTCCGATTCGCCGCCACGGTAGATTCATGTATGCACTCAGCGAGATAATTTTCTGCAGACCAAAGTAAACTGTGTGGAAGACGGGGCAGTGCTTCCTCACGGCCTCCTCAGAGACTCCGTGTGGGTCCAGGCCTCACTGGCTGAGGGAGCCCAGGAGATAAGGAGGTGTAAGGAGAGCGGAGCCAGGCCCTATCTATAAGCTACCTCCTAGCCCTGTTTTCAGGAGGAAGCTCGGGCTCCAGGGGGTGAGTCACATGCCTCAGGAGCATTTCCAGGACAGAACTCGGATAGACCTGCCTCTGGCCCAGCCCTGGCTCTGCCCTCTCCCCGCCTCGGGTCTGCTCACCAGGCAGAGAAGCCCTCTCGCCCTGGAAGAGGCTGGAGAGCCTCTCCTTCTCCAGCCCTGGGGAGTGGATGCTGGCTTCCGCAGGACCACCCGTCCCCCCGCCCCCCGGCGCCTGCCACAGCTCTGGGAGTCTGGGGCTCCCGCGTGTCAGCTCGGGTTCTTCTTGGCTCCCTCCGCCTCTGCCTCCTGCTGCTGCCACTACCACAGCCAACCCCATCCATCACCTCCCTCACCCGTCCCCAGGAATGTGGCCGTCTTGCAAAAGTCAGCCCTGGGTTAAACAAACACACAAACCTGGAGGCTTCTAAGTCAGCTGCAAGGCTCCACCAGGATTCACCTTCTCTGCTCTGCCCGCCACCCCTGCCCACCCCCAGCCCCTGCTCCCACTGGGATCTCAGAGCCACCCTCCCACACACACCCCAGGACCAGGAGGGAACAGTGCCACCCCAGTGAAACCACCTTTAGATTGGGGGGGGGGGTGTGCCCAGAAGAGAAGAGGAGAACCACCTCTCCCTGCCCAGGGCCTCCCCTCGCCACCTGCTCCCACCCTGACCCCCACCCCCACTCCCCAATCTGAGGCTCTGCAAACCAGCTCTCATCCTGCCCGGGGTCTCTACACACCCCCACTCAAGGGAATGGGACATGGCTCTGGGGAGATTCCCCCAAGGAAATGGAGCGGCCAGAGGGGTTGGGGCCAGCTGGGAGCCTCTTCCTGCTCCCCTCCTCCACCTCCTCCTCCATCCCCAGGATGCAGCACCAGTAAAGTTCCACTGGGCCTGGCCTAGGGACAGGCTCAGTCCTGCCTCAGGGACTTTCTGCTGAAGGGAAGAGGGACCCACACCCCTAAGTGCCTATAAACAAAGGGAAAAATATGCAAACACTCAGCCCACTCACCAGAACATAAGAATCCACAGCTGGACCGAGGGATGCGCACAGGTGCAGACCACACTGCTGCTCAGGAGAGCCGCGCTAAAAGGGCCGACGCTGTGGCTGTGGCTCCCACGCTAGGGCCCCAGATCCTAGGGTTCCCCAAGCCACCTAAAATACTTCAGAAAGCCATCAGACAGCCTACATTTAGCCATAGTGAGATTTCTGGGATTAACAAAAAGTCTAAGGCTCTGCTTTTGGCTGGAATTATATCAACTCAATGCAGACCATCTCATGCTGATAAACATTCTGAGGGTCTGCATACCAGAATCAGATTGAGAAAATGGAGAAAGAAGTAATAGGTTAACAATCACTATTTAACTCATTTTTTCCAAACGTGGAGTATGTAGTGGATAATAAAAAGGATCTTAGATACGTATTCCTTTAACATGCAAAGAGCTGCTACAAATCAATGAGAAAAAGATGCATAGCCCTCCCTCAAAATGGTCAAAGGCCAATAACATGGGATTCTCAAAAAGAGAAGAAACTCAAATAGCCAACACATGTAGGAAGATCTGCTCCACCTCACCCTTAACGGCGCTTTATTTTTTTTAATGAGATATTATTTTTCACCTATCAAATCCACAAAGATTTAAAAGTTTGATAAAACATATTAGTGCAGATGCAAGAAAATGGGTATTCTCATACACTATTGGTGTTTTGGGAGGGTGATTTGGGAACGTATATTCACATTTTAATCAGCTGGTAATCATCTGCAAATACAGTTGTTCGTCTCAGCGCTGTTTGTAATAGTAAAAACTGGAAGCAGCTTAAATGTCCATCAGAAAAGAGCTGGCTACTCGAGTCTTTACAATGGACTTTGCACTCATTACAAAACATGGGTAGATATACAGATGTTGACATGAAAAGGATGCCCAAGATATGACATTAAATGGAAAAAGTAAGCTGTAAAATAATTATGGTTAAAATGCGGTTTGTTTGTATTTCTAACAAAACATAGTGACGTGTAGCTCTACATGCTTATTTATAAGGAACATGTCTTAGGGATAGACAAGAAACTGTTAAGAGCAGTTCCCTGGGGACTAGGATGAGGGAAATAGCAAGGGTGGGTCAAATGCTTTTAATTTTTATATGCCTTCCTCTGATCTTACATTATTTGTCAAAATGTTTGTAATTTTTAATGATTTTTTTATTGAGTATAATTGACATATAACATTAATTTCAGGTATACAACATAATGATTCAACATATGTATATAAATTGATTTTTTAAGGGGCCCTTGGCAAGGAAAAGATGAGACCCCCCAGTTTAGAAGCACTGGGTGATATTTAAGAAGGGACCATCAGAGGATGGGAGGATGGCTATCCCAAGGCCCAGAGGGGAGGCTTGGAGGGTCCTTGGCAGAGGAGGGGAGCCCTGTAGGAGCAGGCCTCTCTCTCATCTGGAAGAGGAGGTCTGCGGAGAGAGGTCTGCTCTCTCAGCACCTCCTCCCCACTGAGGCAGGGGAGACAAAGGGAGCCTGGGGAGAGAAGCCAGCCCTTAGATACCAGCACAAGCCTTGGAGGGGCAGGCCGACTTGCCCTGAGGTCTGGCCCAGGCCCTCCTCCTCTCCCTACGCCCCGGGGGCTCCTCCTTCTCTTTCTGTCTGACCCAGGCCTGGACAAAATCTCTGACCCACAAGAACGGAATTTGCACAAGAACTTTTCTAAAAGGAAAACAAAAAGTGAAAAGGCCCACAAATAGATGGCAGTTTGAGAACAGGTTTTTGACTGGAAGATCTCACAGCCTGGCCAGAGATGCCGGGGCCAAGGTGGGGTCCTCTGGAGGAGGAGGAGTATTCTGGTCTTTGTGAGATTCCTCCAACCCACCCACCCCCACCTTGACTCCAGTCCTACGGAGGCAGAGGAGGCTCACATGGCCCTTGACTGGGATGTCAGCTCCTACGTTTCTTACTAGGGCTGTCACTTTGCTTCCCTGACAATTAGTCTCTTCATCCATAAAGTGGGGATGGTGGCACCTTGAGGGATGATGTGAGAATTAGAAACATAATATAAATAAATATTATAGCACGATGATTGCCACATAAGCATATAGTTAACTACCTTTTTGTGGTAATCATTTTGCAGTATATACATACATCAATTCATTATGTTGTACATCCTAAATTTACACAATGTTACATGTCAATTATATCTCCATACAGCCTGGGGCTGGTGAGGAGCATATGTAACTACTGTATATCTGTTCATCAGTGATCTCTGAACACAGCCTTATCTCTGTGCCTTTGCTCTGCTGGTTCCCTCCAGGATGCCCTTCCTTCTTCTCCATCTAGCAAAATCTTACATGTGTCTCAAGGCCTAGCTCCAGTGTCACCTCCTTTGTCAAAAGGTCTGCAGCCCTCCATGAGCAGAAGCATCCTCTCCTCCTCAGGGCATCTGGGCACTTTGTTCATAGCCCCTCAGCCCTTCCCAGCTAAGTCGTGGGAGTCTTTGGCCGTGTGCACTGGGGGCTCTGGGCCGGGATGCTGCCTTGACGGGATGCTGCCCTCCCATCTTTGCGTCCCTGTCTCTAACACAGAGGCCACTGCGTAAATCTTTGTCAGATGCCCACGTGAATGACTTCCACTTGTCCTGACAACCTTCCCTCCTCCTCTTTGCGGAAGGGAGTGAGCAGGGAAATGGAACTTCCTTCTCCCTAGATGCTTCCCTGGATTTCGTTTGATTCCAAAGAAGCTGGGGTACCCTGAGGGGCCCAATTCAGATACCTCATGATGCTGGGGCTCCCTTTTTAGGGGGAAGGGCTGAGGATACCAAAAGCAGAGGGTACAGCTGGAGAGCTGGATGTTGGGGGGGGGCATATGCCCTAGAAGGGTGGGTGCCCAACCAGGGCTGTCACCTGACCTGGCACCTTCGGTGGCCACACACTGGCCATTTGAGGGAAGGAGGTGGCCTGCCCCCACCGCCCACCCCAACACACACACACAGCTGTGCACAGCTGGCCTGTTCCCTCTGGGCCTGGTGCTCCTCCCCACTCCCAGAAGGGCCATCCCACCCCAGACCTGGGCTAAGGAAACAACATGGGTCTGTCCTGCCCCCTGCCGGCCTCAAAGAAAACGGGCCCTCAGCCGATGAGGCAGGGGAAAGTGCTGGGGCTGCCGGGCCACACTGCACGGTATTGTTCCCGAAGACAAAGACCACCCCAGCCCCAACCCTCCCACTACCCTGTGGGTCTCACCATTCGACCTTACTTACTGTTCAAGTCTAAACCCCTTGGCCAGGCAACGTCATCCAGGATCTGGTTCCAATGTCTCTTTCCAAGCTGATTTCCCACCACTCCCTCCCCAAACTCTGGCCCCAGGTAAAGCATCTGTTCTTTAACCCTAGAATACACTCGCCAGTGTGTCCTGACCTCCAGCCTCGATGCAGGCTATCCCCCTTCCAGCAATGCCCTGGTCTGTTCTCTCTGCTTTAAGATGTGGTCAAGTCTCACCTCCTGGCTGACTGCCCCAGCTCCAGACGCCCTCACCTGCCGTATCTGTCCTCCGGCACTCGGCCAGAGCTCACTCCTGTCCCTTGTGACTTGTGCCCACCCTAGCCTCATCTGTAACCAGACCAAAGGATGGTCACATTGGAACGTGCACAAGCTCAGGGGTTCAGCACAGGGCCCTGCACGCAGTTGGTACATAATCAGTGCTGGGTGGGGAAGGTGATCAATCCCGGCACCTCATGTTCCATTTCTCGCATCAGTCCCAAGAGCCTTGAGGAGGCTGGTAAGGTCCCTCGGGAGAGCAAGGGTGGCCTCAGTTTTAAGTGTAGGTCCCCGATCACCCTCCAGGCTACTTTGCCCTCACAGAACTAGTATTTGGGCAGCGCCAGTTGTCAGAGAGAGGCCCCTGACACGCAGCCAGACGTGGGAGAAGTATGTCGAGGGACGCGGACCCCCTCCTCAGAGCAGCATCCGGGGGCCTCCCTCCTCTTCCAGCCACGTCTGTTCTCCTAACTCCTGGTTCCTGTCTACCTTCATTCAGTCGCTCACTCACCCACTCATTTACTCCGTGGTCCTCTGTTAGGTGGCAGGCACTGGCTTGGTTGTGGGTATTACATGGAAAAGACACAAAACCCTGTCCTCAAGTATTTCCTTGTCTAGTAGAAGAGATAATTAAGGTCTTCACCAATATCTTGCATAAGGTTTCTGACAGAGATATAAGAAGTGGTGTGTCCTCTCAGACCACAACCCCTGAACCAGCTGAGAGGCAAGGGGGAACCAGGGAGCCTTCCAGGACAATGCAATGTTGGAGGTGAGATGGGAAGGAGGAATAGGCGTTAGCCAGTCAAGAAAGGTGGGGAGGCAGAAGCTGCAGCAAGGTCTGGATTTCCGAGTACTTCTTTGCAGGTGGGTTTAGAGTGGGATGGGTGTGAATGGAAGAGGAGGAAGAAAGCAGATCCCAAGTGCCACGGGTAAAGCTGAGGAGTTTGAGGTTTTTTTCCCCTTAAAGCAATGGGAGTAACTGAAGGATTTATAGGCAGGGAAGTGATGTGGGTAGATCTGAATTTTAGGAAGATCTGTTGGGCGGAGGTGCGGACGCATCAGCAGGGAGAATCCCTGGGGAGGAGACAAGTGGACGGTTTGTGAGGCTGTGGTGGAGTAAAGGTTGGCGGGGGGTGGGGAGAGGGGGAATGTCTGGATTAGGCAGTAACATCAGGGATGGAAAACTGCAAGCAGATTCTGGAGTCATAAACAAGAGAAACACAGGACTCAGTGACTGGATGTGGGGAGTGGATGGTGGGACCACAGGCTAAGATGAGGACACAGGTGAAGCAGCAGGCTCACTTTGGAGCATGGTGAGCTTAAAATGTTTGGAGGACATGGGCCAAAGCTAACCAAGAGATGGAGAGCTGGGTCAGAGGTGCAGAGAGACCGGCCTGAGCCACTGGCGGAGGCATCTCCCAGACCATGGCTCAAGCTTCAGGAGTGGCTCTACTCGCCCAGGGGTAATGGGTAAGAGAGAGGAGGAAGGTGGAGATGGAAGGTCCTGCTCATTTTAGAGGTCCTGTAGCTCATCACTGAGGGACAGGGAGGCGAGAACCAACCAGAGGCAGTGTGGTTCGTGGAAAGGAATTCACATCAGAGGACGTGGATTCCTATTCTAGCTCTTCAAGATATGTGACCATAGCCTTACATCTCCAAGCCTCAGTTTCCCCAATGGTGAAATGGCTTAAATAATACCTACGTTGTAGCATTATTGAAAGAAAAAAGAATAATACCCATAAAACACATCACACAGCTCCTGGCAAAGAGATGTGCAATAAGTGAAAGCCACTCTTATAAACGGCAAGCATAGAGAAGCTGCAAAGTTTCCAGAATCTTCCAAGTCTGCTAGTGTGCCTAACTGGAAGCCCCCTTGGGCCTCAGCTGCCAATTTTGTTAACAGGTAGATGAGCAAATCCAGACAAGACATAGGTGTCCCTGAAGCCCCCACTTGTGTCTCTGAGGGGCACAGACTGGGAGACCAGCCCTGTGGGGCTTCTGTCCTCTCCAGGGATGCTGTTCTCTGGACGGACGCCACAACCCACCCCTCCTGACCCCTGCCTTGCCCCTCAGGACCTTCCTTGGGACTGCAGCTTGCAGGTGGAAAGGCATAGCGGGAGTCTCAGGCTCTGCCCTGTGTCTGCGCCCGGCCGTGTCCTCCCCACCACATGGGCTCCTGCCCGTCCTCTGGGCAGCCCCAGAGAAGTGAGGAGGGTGGTATAAACAGTGGGTGGGGGCGGCTGGTAGAGGAGTCAGGGAGCCCATTAGGACTGAACTGCCTAGCTCCCCTGCGGGGGACGGGGTGCAGGCACGCTCCCCAAGCCAGGGGCCACGCAGGCAAACTTCATCCAATGAGGCGGCAGCCCTGGCCTCGGTTTCCTTGTCTGTAAAATACCAGGCAGGGCCATGCCACCTTTGAGGTCCCACCCACCACAACCGCCTATGATTCCACCATGTCCTCACCTTTCCTGGCTGCACGTCACCTACTGGCCAGCAGAGGGAGCTCACACCTCTTCCCAGCCAGCCTGGAGCTGGACTAGGAGGCTGGCCAAGAGTCAGGAAACCCCACGTGACACGCTTCGCACAGCGCCAGGCCAGGGCAGGCATTCAATACGTAGTGGCCATGGTTGTCTCCATTTCGCAGATGAAGAAACTGAGGCAGAGTCAAGTTTGAATCCAGGGGTTCAGGCACTTAGGACGATTTAAGCAGCGTGATACTATCTCTTAACATGTGAAGAACTTGCCTTAAAGAGGGGGGGAGGGGGCACACCAGGTGGATGTTCCAGGAATGCAGGCCTGACGCTGGCCTAAGGAGGAATGTTCTAATGGTCAGGTCTGGCTGGCTGGAACAGGGACTGCCTTGACTGTGAGCACGCTCTCCGGGGGAGTGTTCTAGGCAGCCAGGAATTAAGGGGTGGTGGGTCTCTCTGAGGTCCCCGCCAGCAGAGAGGACCACATTCTGAGAGGACTGAAGGGCCAGCTACAGTGGGTGCCTGCCCTGAGTCACAGAGGCCACTGCCCTTCTAGGGCTCAGCTCCCCCCGGGGTCCGGCAACTGTCCACACTCTCCCCAGGACGCGGTCAGCCTCAGGGCTGGAGAGGCCCAGGATCCTCTCTGCAGGCCTCTGGATCCCAGTCACAGGCCAAGCCGAGGGGCAGCCCCCGCTGGCTGTCCCACAGCGAGCCCCTCCCTCGAGGGCTTGTCCTGGAACCCAGGGCAGCCTCTCAGGGCAGGGTCTTCGGTGGCCAGAGTTCCGTGCTCTTTCCACAGGGCTAGGGCCCCACCAGCCTGCTGGGGAGGGCCGTGCAGCCACAGACCAGGCCCGGCAGGCTCATTCTGGGAGCCCCGCAAGGCTGTCGCTCAGGCCTCTCTTTGGACAAATATTCTGGGTCAGAGTTGGGTGGGCCGGGGTTCCTGTCCTGAGCCGCTGTCCAGTTTCAGAGCAGAGCGTGGTGGGATGCTTCCCTGGAAGGATGCGGCCTGTCGGGGGCACACGCACACCCCACGGGGCTCACCCAGGGGGCTGAGTGGGGAGGGTGGGAAACAGCCAGAAGGACAGCCTCTCAGGTCAGAGCTGGTCAGGCGGCAGCCAGGCGCTGGTCTCTTCTGGGCGACACACTTAAGGCAGGACACTGCTAACTGGCTCCCATCAGCACCACTGGAGAGATTATAAAACTTTGGATTCTGGGACTCGTTCCTGGACTCTCCATGGGTGGAGTCTAGGACTTTGTATGTTCCATCAGGCTTCCCAGGGATTCCCATGGAGCCAGGTATCTGAGACAGTGCTCTAGAGAGGCCGCGGTGGCAGCCTGCCTGGCACCGTGCTATCCTGGGGTGGCTGAGGGAGTTTGGGGAAGGCCTTCCTGCGAAGAGACACCTTGGAGGTATTGGGTCTACTCTGCGTGGCTCTGCAGGGAGAGCTGGGAGCAGCGAGAAGAACTTACGGGGAGGCCAGTGCTGGGGAGAATATGTACGGAGCGCCTCCCCTGCTCCAGACATGTGGCCTATGCTGTCTTGTGTAATCCTTAACAGTCATCATCAGCCCTTTTGATAATGAACCTGAAGCTCAGAGAACTCGGGTTCCAAGGTCACACAGCTAAGAGCCAGAGTTAGGGTTCCAAGCGAGTGTTTCTGGCTCCGAGGCCCTTGCTCTGGCCTGTGTAGGGTCCCACATGGCCTGCATTGCTGGTGAAGTTACGAGGGCCTGGTCACTAAGAGGGTCCCAACAGCAGCTGGGATGCTACAGGAGGGAACCTTGCTTCGTGTGGAGGAACATTGCGGGGTAGGAGTATGTGGCGGGGGTGTGAGGGCCAATGAAGCTCAGCTGGCTCTACGCTCCCACCCCTCCCCCATCCCCCTCTCCCTCCCCAAGGCTCAGGGAAGAACAGCACAGCCTGTCCAGCACCTCTCAGGGCCAACCAGGGTGTCGCCTGGCCCCAGCCCAAGCACTGGGTGGCCTCGGTGGAGAGACCTGAGATTCCTCAGGGCCACAGTCCAAGGCCTTTGGGACCCTCAGGGACCACATAGCACAGAGAGGAGGGCTGAACCCTCCCACTGGCCTCCCGGGCAGGGGCACTGAGCTCACCCTCCAGCAGCCACCCCGGGCAGGACGGAGTCCCAGAGCACTTTCCTGGGACGTTTTTGTCTCGTTTTGTTACTTTAAATTTTTCCATTTATTTTGTGTGGGATGGAGAGGGAGTGCAGAGACAGTGATTGCAAAAGCAAGGTACTCCCTGGGGAAAAGTTGGAAAATACAGAAAAGCAGGAAGAAGAAACCGCATAGAGGCCTCCCCCGCCCCCAAAGCCCTAAAGATAACTGACATTGTTTCCTTTAGTAACTGTTCTTCAAGCCAAGCTGCCTAGGTTCAAATGGCACTCATGCCATCTCCAGGCTGAATTACCCAGGATGAAGCACCTCTCACCTCTCTGTGCCTCGGTTTCTTCATACCTAACTTGGAGATGAAAATAACAGAACCTCCTTCAAAGGGTTGTTGTGAGCACTCCATAGATAGGTGCCTGTCACAGAATGGATGCTGAATACATGTTTAGATTCACATGCTGACATTTTCCTTCCTTCCTTCCTTCCTTCCTTCCTTCCTTCCTTCCTTCCTTCCTTCCTTCCTTCCTTCCCTTCTTCCTCTCTCTCTTTCTTTCCTGCTGTGTTGTGTCTTCATTGTTGCATGCACGGGCTTTCTTTAGTTGCGGCGAGCAGGGGCTACTCTTTGTTGCGGTGCACAGGCTTCTCATTGCAGTGGCTTTTCTTGTCGCGGAGCACAGGCTCTAGGCGCATGGCCTTCAGTAGTTGTGGCTCTCAGGCTCAGTAGTTGTGGCACATGGGCTTAGTTACTCTGCGGTATGTGGGATCTTCCCGGACCAGGGATCGAACCCATGTCCCCTGCATTGGCAGGTGGATTCTTAACCACTACGCCACCAGGGAAGCCCCCTGACATTTATTTCTATGTTTAGATTTTCATGATTACAATTTTTCTTTTTTACAAAATTGAGTATTACCATTTTGTAACAAGCTTTTTTCCATCTAATGTTCCATCATGAACATTTTTTATATTTAGATTTCCACGATTGTAATATTTTCTGTTTTGATTTATGTGATTACAAGTTTTGTTTAGATATTTCCTGTTTTCATTTATATGATTTCAATTTATGTATTTTTTTGTTTCTTTCACAAAACTAGAATTTTACGGCATCTACCATTGTGTGGCCTGCTGTTTCCATCTAACGCTGCACCATAAACTTTCCCCAAATCACCAAATAGACTTTTTTATTAAGCTCTTTATTGGAATATAATTGCTTTACACTGTTGTGCCAGTTTTTGCTGCACAACAAAGTGAATCAGGCTGTATTTATACATATATCCCCATATCCCCTCTCTTCCACAACTCCCTCCCTATCCCAGCCCTCTAAGTCATCACCCATCATCAAGTTGATATCCCTGTGTCATGCACCAGCTTCCCATTAGCCATCTATTTTACATTTGGTAATGTATATATGTCAATGCTACTCTCTCACTTCGTCCTTGCTTCCCCTTCACCACGCACCACCCTGTGTCCTCAAGTCCCTGCCCTGTGTCCTCAAGTCCATTCTCTACATCTACTTCTTTATTCTTGCCCTGTCACTGGGTTCATCTGTACCATTTTTTTAGATTCCATATATATGAGTTAGCATACGGTATTTGTTTTTTCTTTCTGGTTGACTTCACTCTGTATGACAGACTCTAGGTCCATCCACCTCACGACAAATAACTCAATTTCATTCCTTTTTATGGCTGAGTAATATTCCATTGTATATATGTGCCACATCTTCTTTATCTATTCATCTGTTGATGGGCATTTAGGTTGCTTCCATGTCCTGGCTATTGTCAATAGTGCTGCAATGAGCATTGTGGTACATGTTTCTTCTCACCAAATAGACTATTACACAAGGTTTTGAATGGCTGCATGGTGGTCGCCTTGGGCAGTGGATTGAAATGGAGACAGGAGCAGAAGTGCACGATGGAGGCGCTGGTTGAGCCCCCTCCCCTGCACACCCATGGCAGGTGGCTAGGCCACGCCCAGGGAGGGCGACCCAGGGTGCTGTCCCTCTTGGGACAGTGATCTGGGCCCATGTCCGTCCGCTCCCTTGAGATCACCAAGGGCAAGCCCTTCTTCAGGCTGCCCTTAAGGCTGAGATCACCTTTGAGATCACCAAAGGCTGCTCCTTCCTAAGTAGTCCTCCCCAGCCTGGCCCATGGTTCCTCTCCACCCTGGCTTTTCAGGAAACCTGCTCTGAATCACAGTCCAAGGTCCAGACCTCTGGTGATGGGCCTTCCAGACATTCCTGAGGGCCTTTCTGCCAGGGCTGTCTGGATGAAGCTGAGCCCCTGGGATCACCTACTTCCCTGGAATCTGGGGTGGATGCAGGATGGAGGGGTGGGAGGAGGAGGCATGTGTGGGAGACAGGCAATCGATCCAAGGCTGGATGGAGGCGGAAGCAATTGCCCACGTGTGGGGGGAGGGGCACTGAGAATGTCATCTAGATTGCCATCTAGAAGAACATCCTGCAGCCAGGGACAGTTAGGAGAAGCAAGGAGAAACAAAGCCTGAGAACTGGCTTTGGGCTTGGGAGTTTAGGAGACTGAGGAGCTCAGGATGAGCTAGGCAAATGGCGGTGGGCCTGAGATTCCAACCCCAGTCTCCCAGTCCCTGGACGGGGCTGTTTCCAGGAGCACCTAAGGCCCAGCCTTCTTTCCTGAAAACTTAATCCTCCGACACCACACTGGCCCCACATAATTGACCATTTGCCCTCTAATCACCTCCTCCCAGCCTCCTCCTGCTGCTAGACCCCTTTCCTTCCTCTGCTTTTGTGGGGAGGGGAGGAGGAGGTGGGGAGCACCACAGAGTTGCCCCAGGGAACCAGGTCAGAGGCTGTGTGTGCAGGAGCCCCAGCGGGCTCAGGCCCGTTCTCTCCCAGCGACGTCAGGCCCTCCACTAACCCTGGACCCCACTCTATATCTGTTTGCCTCTTCTACCCCTGGAATGTAAGCTCCAAGTGCAGGGACAGCATCGCTCTTGTTTACTCCTCCACCTGGATCATAGAAGCCACTTGCCCTGCGTGCGAGCACTGAGGCAGCAGCGGCGGTGATGCGGTCTGTCTCTGTGCCTCTCCAGCAGCCCTGAGGCCAGGCATCAGCCCCTGGCCATGACCACCGTGACTCAGGCCCCAGCCCCCGACCTGGCATGGAGGCCGTGCCTCGTCCGTGCAGGGTGCCAGCCAGAGCTCGCGCTGGACCCTGCTCTGGCATCCAGTTCCATGAGCCTGAGGTGCTCCTCGCTGGTACCTCAACCCTGGAGGCCTTTCAGCAACAAACAGGCCTGTCTCCCCAAATACCAGAGTGCTGGCCTACCTCCCTCACTGCCCTTCATGAAAAGAGAGCTCTCTTTCCCCAGACCCCTCCACAGTGCCTCTCTACTGACCAGGATCTGCTCTGGAATTTCCGAGAAGCCCAGGCCTGCTTCCCGGGCAGGGCCAGGGTAGCCTGGAGGGGCTCCTTGGCCCCTTCAGCCTAAAACCTATGCACCTGGGTCCATTCCTACCCCCCATTCCTCAGCAGACTCTCTCTATGCCCTGAGAACCAGCAAGTGGCATGGCCCTCCCATGAGGCAGGGATCAGTGACATCCTTGCCACACCTTTATGCAAAACCATTCAGTGACTCCACTTACCACCAGGTGATAAAAACACACATATCCCCATCACCTGCCACCACCTCCCTGCCACAGTCACACACACACACACACACACACATGCTTGCACGCACACGCTCTGAGCCTGAGAGGCCAGTCCCGGTTTCTACCACTCCATCTCACCCGTCCATCCAATAGGACTTTTACTCTCTCCACCTGGCATTCCCTTCCTACTTCATGGCTGGGCCAAACTCCTACATGCTTTTTAAGCACTGGCCCCAGCATCCCTTCTTCTGGGACGTCTTCCCTGATGCCCCCAGAGTGTGGTCCTTTGTGCCTGGGGGGCCACAGTGCATGTATTCGTTCACAGGTCCTTCTCTCCCCTAGACTGTGGCAAAAAAACTACCCTGGGATCTCAAGGATTCCAGTCTGATGGGGACATGCCCCTCAATGTGACACATGCAGTAGTGGAGGGACGTGTGTACAAGGTGTCTGGGAACCCAAGGCCAGAGTCCCCACCAGTCTTGGGCAGTGGAAAGGCTTCCAGAAGATGCAGAGCTTCGGGATAGACACGAAGGATAGTGGGTGTTTCCCATGGGCAGAGAGAACGGCAGGTAGCTAGGGACCAAGGCATGACGTGCCTAGGAGTCACGAATCATTCTCTAAGCTGAGTGTAAAGTACAAGTGGCAGGAAGTAGGGAGAGATGGGGCCACACTCAGAGGCAGGAATCTCACGTTCCTGAAGCTCCTACCCCATTCAGTAGGAACTGCGGCACTGTTCGCTACTTTTGAGTAAGAGAGGCTGTGAGTCTCTCATCTAGCCACCATCTCACGCACTACTGCTGACTAATTTATCAAAGCGATGGTTCAGGGGTGAAAGGATGCCCAAAGTGATTCAAATCCCAGTTTAACAGAGAAAGTAATATTGAAAGCTTTTAGAAGGAATTCTTTCTAAATCCTTTGAAATGGAATTCCTGGGACTCCTAGGTTTCCTGGAGTTCATATGAATTTATCCAATAAACCGTTAGATATCTTTCATGTTTTAATACATTTATGCGTCTTTTTTTTTAAGTGCCATGATAAGGAATTTGGATTTTATCCTGAGATCGGTGGGGAGTTAGTAATGGGTTTTAGACAGAGGAGTGGATGATGGAATTTCCAGTTAAGGAAGACGCCCTGTCTACAAGGAGGAGGGGGACGGATAAGAACACGCCTGGAAGGAGGGAGGGTAGGAGACTGCATCGCCATCGCAGGCAGACAGTTTGACCAGGGGCGGGACTCAGACCGCAGCAGTGGGGTGGGAGGAAGATGGATCTGCAGGAGCTTGCGAAGGAGATGGGACCCACGGGATGGGTGATGGGCCAGGTACAGGGGCTGGGGGAGGACTTGGGATGGCCGCAGTGCCCTGCTTGGATGCTTGGCTGGTGCTGGTGCCTTTGCTGAGCGGGGAACGTGGGAGGAGAGGCTGAGTGGTTTGGAGAGGGATACTGAACTCAAGCTGAGTTCCAAGGTGTCCCTTCGCATGTAGCACGGTGCCTGGTCGACAGGCAGCCCTCCGTATATGTAGCCGTGGAGTGAATGTGTAAGTGAATGAGTGAATGAATGAGTGAATGAATGAGTGAATGAATTCCTAATCCCTCCTCCTCGCGTCTGAGTCCTGGCGCCCGGTGCCTCAGCCAGGATTACGTTGTCGAAGAATTGCTTTGACACCTGGAGTTTTCTTTGTGCAGAAGCATCCGTTTGGCCCCCCCAGCCCCCAGGGGCAAGGGGCCTGGCCTCTCCATCCTTCCTAATGCCCGCTTCCCTGGAGTGGTTCCACAATGCCTGGCACTGAAGAAGCCCCAGGCCCAGCCCCGCCCAAGCTACGAAGGGCTCCTGTCTGAGGAGACCCACACGGCTCCCAAGGGCACTCCTCCAGGGCTCTGCAGATGCAAGACGCTGAGGATGCCGATGGAGCTCCTCGTTTCTCCCCTGAAGATTTCACATGGGTCTCTGCAGTGGGCTGCGCCCTGCCCCCAGCCTCCACCCCTGTCCTCCGTGAGAGTACCCGCTGTGCTCGCCCCTGAACACCAATGTGGGGAGAGGCCTGTGGGAAGGACAGGGCCTGGCCTGAGCTGGGCAGAGACACCGTCTTGGCTGGGCACCTGGGCCAGGGCTGGGCTGGGATTGGGGGAGGCAACGAAGGGGCAGGCTGTCCTACCCTAAAAGAAGCTGAAGGACCTAGAGGCTGAGACCCAGGCAACAGAACAGCCAGGGAGGTCAGGAGAGCTGGTTGCACGAGGCCACGGCTGGGGGCTAGCCCAGCTACCACCTGATCCCCGGGCCCCTGCAGCTGGCTGCCCAGTGGACTCTCTCAGGTGGGGAAGGCGCCTGGCCGGCATCCCATCCTGGACTCCAGGCCATCCAGGGAGGTGTTGGCTGGGGTGGGGGCAGGGAAAGAGGCTGCGATTTCCTGGAATGGCCCCAAGGAAGCCGGGGGTGGGAGTGCTGGACACAGGCTCTGCTCTCAGATCAGAGGGCTCTGCAGCACACATCCTCCCCCTGAAGGGCCCGAGGCTCTGCCCACGAGACTCACCACCACGTGAACGTGGGCATGTCCCTCCTCCTCTCCCCTCCTGCCTCGCTCGCTGTTCACACCCTACCCGCCTTGTCAGACGGTGAGCCCCCGGAGGGCAGGCAGCCGGGGTGCCAAGGAGGAAGGCCTTTAAATACAATGCAGCACGAGGACCAGGTGGGTTCATGAATAGGGGCAGAGGCAAACCTCAGTTTCCCATTTCTGCTGAAACCACCCAGGCTCAGCCAGAGGTCTGAGGGCGTGGGGCTGTGTGGGGAAGGAAAGAGAGGGGAAGAGCAAGAATGATGAGCGAGCGGGCTCCCTGCTGGATCGGAGGGCCAAGAAGAAAGGGCAGGATGAGGTGCGCCCTACTGGGAAGAACTCTGAGCCCTCCACCTGATGGCCTGGGAGTCCCCGTCCCCAGCCCTCATCTGCCCTCACAAGCTCCACACCCCGCTCGCAGGCACCACCTGGGCACACACGATCACGCGCCCACAGGCTCCGCACACACAGGCACACGTGCCAGCCCACAGCTGCCCTCAAGCCTGGCGCCCACCTCCAGTCACTGCAGAAGCCAGACTCTCCCGAGCCGTGGGTGCCCTCTCCTTCTGGTCCCAGCCCTAGTGCCTGATGCGGACCTGAGGCCTCAGAGGAGATACCCAAAGGGACGGGGAAGATGGGGGCCACACACGAAAGCAGAGGCAAGCAGAGGAGGAAGCTGGGAAGCACGGGTCTCCGGCGAAGCTCGGAACACCCGTCAGCGCAGGCACGGCCACAGGCCCAGGCTTTGGCGCTGGGCACGTGGTGACCTAGGAGGTCTCCCCACCCATCAGAGTCCAAAGAGCACAGGTGTGGCTGCCTCACGGCCTCACCAGCTCCGTCAGGGCTCGCATGATTGCAGGGCCTCTGCCTGCGGCTGCACCATTAGCGGAAGAGCCAGTGCTTTGCCACCACCAGCACCGGACCGCCAGCTCAAACAACTGCCCGTTCGGGGGGACCAGCCACCAGGCCTCACTGGAACCCGGGTAAGGGCCTGGCCCTTGGGAAGATCAGGGCCCAGCCAAGCCGCAGGGGATCCCAGGGCAGTGGGGGCAACTCAGTGGCTTCCCAGCCAGGGTCTCCTGCCCGTTCTCAGATGTAGCCAGGAGGAGCAGCCCTAAGAAGAGCTTGGGACTCAGCCGAGGGTTAGCCGGTAAGGAAGCAGGGCAGGGGGAGGCAGGGCTCCAGCCGCATCTCTGGGCTGCTTCTCCCAGGGTCTGCGATGCAGACACAGACTCCTTCCCTGCTCCAGGTCCCTAAAATTGGGGGATAAATGGGGAAACTGGGCTGCCACAGATCCCCCCTCCCAGGAGCAAGGCAGACCAAAGTCAGGCCCCACTCTTCCACCCCCGACCTTTCATCCCCCCACCCCCACCCCCCACTTGGGGGATCCTCCCCACCCCCTGCCTCATCGTCAAGATCTTGAGCAGCAGATGTTTCCCTGGACCTGCCCCCAGAGACCCACAGGGCCCATCCTCGTGTGAGGAGGCTGGTGGGAAGGGAGGGGTACTAAGAGAAATGTAGTTCATTTTCTCTTCTTTGTCTTCCGGATCTAGAAGCAGGAAGTGTTGCAGCCTGAGAGGTGCAGCTTGGGAGAGGGGGAGCAGCTTTTAGTACCCCTTACCCTTGGCGAGGAAAGGGGTCCTCCCAAGCAAGGAAGACAGAGACCCAGCCACAATCCCTTAATTGTTTACTAGCAATTCCTTTCCTCGGCACTGAGTCATCTTATCATATCTTCGGCTGTTTTCATAACAGTCCTAGTAACAAGGGTGTGGGCTGCTCTCTGACACTTTGCCCAGGATGTTCCAGGGTTTCTGTACAGCTCAGATGCACCACGCGGATGCACAGACACCCACAGAAAGGACACCCTATTCATGATGCATACATACATCATTAAAAGAACACATACCCTTGACCCACACACTCAGCTAACTCCCACCCCACCCTGCACGTACGCGCACACCTCATTTACCTCCATTCCGCTTCAGCATATACGTATTCTAGACCCCCTCTATGCCAGGCAGGCACTGCGGCGACAGCAGTGGCAAGATAAGTCTGTTCTCAGGAGGTCACAGCCCGGTGACAGAGGCATATACATAAACAGCTGAAGCATGGAGTTTGCAGTCAGACACAGCTGGGTTCATTCTCTATCAAATACTTACTTGTGATTTCAGGCCTGTTACCTTCTTTGAACCTTAGCATCGTCATCTGGTAAATGAGATAATAGCAGTACCCACCCAGCAAGGTTGTTTTGAGGATTAAATGAGTTTATTGAGCTAACATCTGTAGAACAGGGCTCAGCACATAAGGCCAAGGAAGTATAAGCGATGTGAAAATGAAATGATATGAGGTTCACAAAGCACCTGGCACTAGGCTCACCGCACTAACCAGAGTGGCTGCTGTTGTTAGAGCGGAGCGTACAAGGTTTGGTGTAGTATTAGGACGACGGGCAGCGTGGAGGGCGTGGTCAAGGAGGGCTTCCCTGAGGATGTGATCCTTAAACTGGCATCTGTTTATTTATTTATTTAGATGTATTTTTTTTTATTGGTTTATAACATTACATAAGTTTCATGGGTGCAACATTATATGTCTACTTCTGTACACGCTGCAGCATGCTTCCCACCAAAAATTTAATTTCCATCTGTCACCACGCAGTGACCTCTTTACCCGTTTCACCCTGCCTCCTGCCCCTTCCCCTCTGGTAACCACTACTCTGTTCTCTGTACCTACATTTTCATTTGGTTTGGTCTGTTCATTTGTTTTGTTTTGTCTGTTTGCTTCTTATATTCCACATAAGAGTGGAATCATATGATACTTGTCTTTCTCCGTCTGTCTTATTTCATTTAGCAAAATAGCCTTCAGGTCCGTGCATGTTATTGCAAATGGCAAGATTTCATCTTTTTTTGAGGCTGACTAGTATTCCATTGTATATGCTATGTCTTCTTTATCCATTCAGCTGTTGATGTGCACTTAGGTTGTTTCCATATCTTGGCTATTGTAAATGCCACCATGAGCATAGGGGTGTGCATTTCATATTCTTTGGATAAATAACGAGAAGTGGGACTGCTGGATCATATGGTAGCTCTATTCTTAATTTTTTGAGGAGTCTCCATACCATTTTACATGGTGGCGGCACCATTTTAAATCCTTTCCAACAGGGCACACGGATTCCCTTTTCTTCACTTCTTTACCAATGGTTTTTCTTTCTTTCTTTTTTGATAACAGCCATCCTGACAGGTGTGAGGTGATGCCTCACTGTGATTTTGACTTGCATTTCTCTAATAATTAGTGATGTTGAGCATCTTTTCATGTGCCTGCTGGCCTGTATGTCTTCTTTGGAAAAACATCTATTCCCTTGAGCTGGAATTTAAAGGGTTGTTTGGGGAGGGACTCTGGGCAGAGGTTCAGAGTATGGAAAGGCAAAGAGACAGAAGATTTAGTAAGACATTCAGCAAAGTGCAATCACCGACACGTCCCACAGAGCCCCATTATAAACATGCACAGGCATGCGAGTGCATATGTACACACACACACCCCTCCTGAGCGGGTCCCCAGCACAAGAGCCAACATAGGCCTCCTCCCAATTTGCAGAACTGAAACAGACTTGGACAGGAGGCTTGCTTTGGTAGGGAAGGCTGCTGACCCTAATGCTTTCCCTCCAGAAGTTAGGCACACCCATCTGGCATCTTTTACACTCAAACCCAGGGTGGGATCTTGTCCCAAGTGCCTGTCCACACGCCTTTCCTGGGCCCATTGAAATGAGCTTTATTGGCCAAATAATGGGAAGCTGGGAGCTCCCCCTGGGGGCCTCCAAGGCCCAGCCAAGATGGAGGGCGTGGCTGGAGATGGATCCAGAAAGACCTGTGGTCCAAGCCTCAGACCCAGGTCAGGGATGGGCTGCAACAGCAGCTCTCCCACCCACCTCTTCCCTGGTGGGCCTCTCCCCAGCACCGATCGCTGTCTCTTCTGTTCATTTTGGGTTCTAGGGAGTCATCTCCGTAGCGTCAACATGTCCCGGCCCAGCAGCAGAGCCATTTACAGTAAGCTGTCCCTCCAGTGCCGTCTCCCCTCCCCTCCCACGGAGCTGCCTTAACCCCTGCCCTCCGTTTTCTCCCTCCCCACGCTGACCACCCCTAGAGCTGTGCATCTAACCTCCTTCTTCTGCCCCCACCCCCTTGCCTCCTGCCATGGCAGTGCACCGGAAGGAGTACTTGCAGAATCTCACCTCAGAGCCCACCCGCTTGCAGCACAGGGTGGAGGTGAGTAACCCAGGGGCCCCAGGCAGTTTCCTGATTCAACCCAAGTTTTCCCACGTGCCTACTGCCCTGACAAAAGACAGACGTCTGAGATAAGTCCCTGCCGCAGAAGCCAATGGCCTGACCTAGCCAGGGCACGTGGGCTCAGGTCCAGCAAGCCTAACGGAGCATCTGCTAAATGCAAGGGAGGAAGATGGGGCGGCTGGGCCTCGGCAGGGGAGCCAGGCTAGAGACGGAGCTGGTGGACGTCCTATGCCCGGGCAGGAAAAATAGCAGAGGGATGGGTCAGGAGGTACCTGCCACCACCCCAACCCACCCCCGCCTGCCTCCCAGTCCACCCCCTGCCCCAGGAACCTGCTCTTTGCCCAAGACCTGGCACAGCTGGAGGAAGGAATGTGTGAGGTCAGCAGTCCCCGTGCAAGGACTTGAAAGGACCACTGTCTGAGAGGGGAGCTTTCTGGGCTTGAGCTCCCAGCAGGTGTGCGCAGCTTGGAGCCCGGATTGGAGGCTCTGGCCTTGTCTGGGAAGACAACACTGGCACTGCCAGATCTAGTTGCCTGGAGAGTTGTTGACACCACAGTGAAAGCTCAGACTGGAAGGGTGTGGCAGAGAAGAGCAGACACCAGGTCAGGCTGAAGGTCTGGGGTAGAAACCGCCCCTGGGCAGCAGCAGATGTAGGGCCCTTCTAGAAAAGAAGCAGGGAGGGATGCTGGAGTAACCATCTGGGCAGAGGTCAGACTTCCTAGCCAGCTGTGTTGGGGCCAGGAGTACAGGGCTTTGTGGAGGGGGTGGGGCTGGGCACTGGCTTCAGTTAGGTCTAGCAGGCAAGAGCAAGAGGACGCAAGTCCATGATGCCAGGGCTTTTGCTCATGATGTCAGAGCTCCCAAATATGCCTCCTGTGTGAACCGAGTGAGGAGCTGGGAGCTATGCAGAGGGCAGGGTAGGATCAAGGGGCAGGAGGCACGGGCTTCCTAGGTGGTGCAGTGGTTAAGAATCCGCCTGCCAATGCAGAGGTCACGGGTTCGATCCCAGCTCCAGGAAGATCCCACATGCCGCGGAGCAACTAAGCCCGTGGGCCAGAAAAAAAAAAAAAAAAAAAAAAAAAGGGGCAGGAGGCAGACGGCATCCCCTCAACAAGGGCCTGGTGGGGAGGGAGCGGGGCAGGACTGAGACTTGTGAAGGCAGTGTTTGGATAGGAGAAGGGAGGCGGCTCCTCAAGGATAAAAACACGGCTGGAATGATCAGACTAGCAGGGGCAAGGGCCTGAGTGGAGACTGAGGTCAGTACGGACCTCTCTAGACAAGAATCAGGGAGAAGAAGGGCTTGACTTCTTCCTGAGAGACTAGGAGGTGATGGATTAGCAGAAGTGGGACACGCCTTCTGGGCGTGGGGAACAGCAGGAGCAAAGTCACAGAGACAGGACCGCTAGGGCAAGGAGGAGACGGACCAGCCTAAGATAGTGATTCCCAAAGAGGGCAAAGGAAGATGAGGACAAAATTTGAGCATCCTATATATATCCCACCCAAAGAAGTTCAGACTTATTTGTTGGGTAGTTGAAGCCCACATCTACCAGGATCTAGCCTCCTCAGCTGGCCTGGACTGTTAAAGGCATGACTGTCCTTCCTCCAGAGTCCTATACCCCCTCCTACAGCCCATCAGACCCCGACTTGGGGACCCCATCCTAACCTGACTGCCTCTGGCCCTCATACTGGCCCTTGAAGGCTGCTTTATGGGGACTGCCTGGGACCTACCCAACAAGGCGGCCAGGGACATGTCTTCCTCCTCTGCTGCCTTTCCCCCACCCCTAGTCCTGTCCATTCCCACAAGTGATCCCCCTCTCCAAACCTTCTCCCAATCCTGCATCTCCTCCTCTCCCTTCAGCACCTGATGACATGTAAGCTGGGGATGCAGAGAGTCCAGGAGCCCAAGGATGCCCTGCAGAAGCTTCAGGAGATGGATGCTCAGGGCCGGGTGTGGAGCCAGGACTTGCTCCTGCAGATAAGGGATGGCTGGCTCCAGCTGCTGGACATTGAGACCAAGGTCAGCCTTCCACCATTCCCCGCAAGGGATAATAGCTAACCTAGGCTGTGGGAAAGCAAGCACCAGGCATGAACGCCATCCCTCCATGCCCCACAAGGCAGCCACCCCTCCCCACACGCAAGACATACCCAGGATTAGGAAGAAACTAGGAACAGAGGCACAGGGGTCAGGGGAGATGACACGCCATCCCAGGCCACTAGAAGGGTGGAGCAACCCAGGACAGGAGCTCTCAGGAGCCAGCCCAGCTCTCAGTGACCTCATAGCTGACCTCTCTGCCTGGCCCAGGAGGAGCTGGAGTCTTACCGCCTGGACAGCATCAAGGTCATGGATGTGGCACTCAACACCTGCTCCTACAACTCTATCCTGTCCATTACCGTGCAGGATTCTGGCCTGCGAGGCACTAGCACTCTGCTCTTCCAGTGCCACGAAGTTGGGGTGAGTAGGTGAGGGATCCAACAACCACCACCCCCCCAACTCCTCCCTGACCCCCACCCCCACCCCCCGCCCAGCCTGTCTGATTGCTGCTTCCTACAGGCAGAGCGACTGAAGACCAGCCTGCAGAAGGCTCTGGAGGAGGAGCTAGAGCAAAGGTAGGCAGCCTCTGTCCCAGCCCACCTGCAGAACCTCAGAGCTCAGGTCTGCGTGGGCCAGATCCTGCCCCACATTCAGGGAAGCCCAAGAGCCTGTGGCCCAATAACATAGGCATTGACCTGGGGAGGGACCAGGCTGAAACAGGGCACAGATGGGCATGGGGAAGGGGGTGGGGCTGGGCTCAGGGGACACTGGAGACTGTCCTCAGAGGCTGTCATGAGACCAACTGGTCCCAGAGGGCAGGCAGATGAGACAGGGGAGAGTCAGGAAGAGGTCAGATGGAGACCAGGGAGCAGGGCTGGTCGGGCTTCTAGAAAGAGGTGGTGGGACCCTTGGGTCCTGCGACAGAAGTATGGGCAGAGCCTCTGTCCCAAGAAGCCTGTCAAAGCAGTGTCCCCACCATGTGCTCAGCAGATTCAGAGCCCTTCGCCCAGGCCAGGACAGATGGAGGGAGTTTCCTCCAGAAAGGCCACTCCCTAAGGAGCAGGTACCTCCTCTGGAGAATGGACCCCCTCCAGAACAGCATCACTGGACGACCCCAGAGCACAGTAAGTTTAGGCATATGGGCCACCGGGAGGAGAGGATTCCCATCAAAGATCAAAGAAGTTCTGGGCCACGGTCCCCTTCCACTGCAGACGCACCACCCCCGAGGCCCCGCTCCAGCGTGCGAGAGTCAAGAGACTTCCCTCTGCCTCCTCCAAGGAGGTCCCCATCCCCCGAGGACTCAGAATGGGATAAGGTAACTGCAGATTGTCTTGGGCTTATTGAGGATTTTTGGTCCTTTCTGAAGGGAGGACACCAATCATCTCCCTCACCCCAAGGAGCCAGGTCCCAGGATGGCCAAGGCTTGGCCTGGGCTGAGGAAGGACACAGAAGCTTGCTCAGATCCTGAGCTGGACCTGAGGCTCAGGCTTGTGGTGGTTGTTGGGGGGCGCGGGGGGCAGGGTTGGGAGTTCCAGGATGGGCCACTCAGGCCACGGGTTGTTTGTGGTCCAGGAGGTACTGAACCACGTCCTAAGCGACATCGAGCTGTTTGTGGGAAAGCTGAGAGAGGCCCAGTCAAAGACCAGCCGTAAGAAGAGACAGGGGAAGAAAAGGAAAAAGAATCAGGGGGGTGAGTGCTGAAAGCCAGGGAAGAGGAGTTGGGGGGGAAAGTCTTAGGATGATCTGTGACCCACCACCTTCCCACTTCTCTCTACAGGGATAACAGAGGCACATTACATCGACTGCTTCCAGAAGATGAAGTACAGCTTCAACCTCCTGGTGTGTGACCCCACAAGGTCTCCAGCTGGCCCCCCCCCCCGCCCCGCCCCCAGCAATCCCCTCCTCTCTGGTCTCATGGACATCCCAAGCTTCTTCCCCTGGAGCCACCCCTCCCTACTCTTGGGACTTTGGGAGAAATGCCAGGTTCCCCAACAAGGCCAGAACAATTATGGGGCCCTGGGGTCCTGGTGAGGTGGGGTGGGAGGAAGGGTGGTGACAGGCTTTGCCCTGTGTCCTCAGGGAAAACTGGCCGCCAGGCTGCAGAATCCAAGTGCCCCTGAGTTAGTACACCGCATCTTCCAAACTCTGAACTTCGTGAGTCGGGGGAGGACAGGGTGGTGCAGAGGGGAAGGCAGAAGTTAAGATGAGACGGAGGCCAGGGTGGGAGGTGGGGGGCAGAGGGAGGCTATGGGTCTGCCCCGTGCTCACCCCAGCACACTCTCCTCCTTGACCCCAGGACAGCATCCCCATTGTGCACAGCAAACACCCCTCAGCAGACTAGATGGGCCAGGGTTGGAGCCAAGAAAACCAGTGGGGTCAGGAAGGAGCAGGCCTGGGGCAATGTGGCACTGCAAAATTGGGAAGCAGGGGACTCTGGGCCCTTTCCCACTCCTGTCTGGCTTCCTGACACCATCCATCCCTCCCCAGATCCTCGCGCAGTGCCCTGAGCCTGGCCTAACAGCCCAAGTGATCTCACCCCTCCTCACCACCAAGGCCATCAACCTGCTGCAATCCTGTCTAAGCCTACCTGACAGTAACGTCTGGAAGGCACTGGGCATAGCCTGGACCACCAGCCAGTAAGTGACAAAAAGGCCCGAATGAATTGGAGGCAAGAGACACGGGGGCATAGGGCAGGACACATAGGGCGGGAGGTGGCAGGCTCTACATTGTACCTTAAAACAAGTAGAAACTCTGTAGCGACGTACCAACAGTTGTTTAAGAAGAGAAAAGAAGTGGATATGTACTCACGTGGAAAGATGGCCAAGCTATAATGGTAAGTGAAAAATTAGAGAGGACTACGTGGAACGCAATTCATTTCAATTTAAAAAGATGTACCAGTAGGTCTGTATCATCAGGATGGGAATTCATGAAAAGGTAGGGCAGGAGTGGAAGAGGATACTTTTAGTTTACATATTTCTAAACTATTTGAATTTTTCATGAGTCTATATTTCATTTCTAATAAAAATCCAGAACACCCAATCAAAAATGATACCCCTATTTAGAACAGGGCTAACATAGCAGGCCTGAGACTGCCATCCTAGAAAGGCCTGCTTACAAGGGCAACCGTGGGCTGGTGTCTGGAAACGTGGACGTGGGGAGGGTTTTCAGCAGTCCCTGGTAAGAATGGTTTACTGAGCCTAAACTGCCCATGCAAACAATATGATCTATGCTGAACCAACCAGCTTTCCTGCTGGGGGTCTGGAATTCTGGTATGTGCTAGGCAAAAGGTGCCCACATCACTGACTCCCACTAGGGAGCCCTGAACGCCCTGGCTCAGGGGAGCTGCTCTGGTAGACGGTTCACAGGTATCGTCATAGCTCACTGCTGTGGGAATTAAGCCTATTCAGTGCGACTCCTGTGGGAGAGGACTCTGGAAGCCTGCACCTGGTTTCCCCTGGACTTCACCCCATGCACATTCTCCCTTTGCTGATTTGCTTTGTATCCTCTTGCTGTAATAAATCATAGCTATGAGTACTACTAAAAACAAAAAACAAAAAGAACCCAACAAACAAAAAACAAATACAAATTCTGTACCCATTAAACAAACAAAACTCTGTACCCATTCCTCCCACTTCCCAGCCCCTGGTAACCTCTATTCTATGAAATATCTCAAAACAAACTGGGGAACTCTACCTGGAGTTCCCAACTTTTTTTTTTTTTTTTTTTTTTTTTTTGGCACACGGGCTTAGTTGCTCCGTGGCATGTGGGATCTTCCTGGAGCTGGGATCGAACCCGTGACCTCTGCATTGGCAGGCAGATTCTTAACCACTGCGCCACCTAGGAAGCCCTCCCAACTTTTAATTAGGCTAAGTACAATTAAAAAAAACAAAAAACAAAAAACCGACCATCACCTACCACCAGAGGAAAGCGTTATCTCAGAAAAAAGAACAGCTCTTCCCAAGAAAGGAGAGTTGGCAAACTTCTAAAATTTTTCTCATTTTTGTCAAGGACAAATTGAAAACGTTGTCTCAACAGCTCAGATTTTAACAATTACTGAAGTAAGAGATGCTGCAAAGGTAACATCCGTAGTTGCAGCGATGTTACCTTTGCAGCGGAGGAGCTAGGAGAGAAAGAGATACTCCACGTGGGTGGAACCGGTGAGATGGGCAGTTGGGCATCAAGGCCAAACGGATGAGAGCTGTGCGGGGTGGGGGGGATGCAACCAGCTTGGATATGCTGAGCTGAGTTGTCAGTGGAAAATTCTGCAGAGACAGGATGGCCCGGTCTTCGGGGGAGAGGTCCCACCTGGCTGTGTGTGTTTGAGAACAGTCAGCACAGAAGTGATAGCTGGGGCCCTGCCGTGGGAGCCCCAGAGCTCACTTTAACAAGCATGGTCTGCTCTCCCCATGAGAGAGGGCAGGGAAACTTCCAGGTGGCGAAAGGAAACAGGGTTAAGGAGGCAAAGAGAAATTCTAGAGAGTTAAAAAGAGAAACAAAGAAGCAGAAGCATGAAGACCAAGAGAGAAGAGGGTTTCAGAAAGAGAAACCAACTGGGGGAAAAGCCAGTGGTTCTAGGAGTCCTTTTGCCTAACAAGCAATTTTTTTCTAATTCAGCCCCATTAGAGGATTTTTGTGTCCAGTTCATCTAAAGATATAAATTATAACTTAATGCAATCTATTTCTTTAATCACAATAAAAAATAGGATATACAGAGGATAAAATTTATTTTAAGTATTTTAAAGTGTATAATTCAATGCCATTAAGTACATTAACAATGTTGTGCAACCATCACCACTATCCATTTCCACAACTTTCCTGCATCCCAAACAGAAACTCTGTACCCATTAAACAGTCACCCGAAACTCTCTACCCATTCCTCTCTTTTCTCAGCCCCCGGTAACCTCTATTCTATTTTCTGTCTCTATTCGTTATTTTAAATATAAAATTAAGTCAGATGTGCCCTAAGATGTTTTCTCAGCTCTTAAAATAGCCAAAAATGAATGAATGAGTGAAATGAAATGACAGAAACACAGAAAATAGAATAACTAAAGAGATGAAAAAAACGCTCAAAAGAGTAAAATTTCAGGCAAATTTTATTCAGGTTATTTGATTTTAGGCAAATTGACCCCAAACTATAAATAACACTAAATTCCATGGTAATCCAGAAGGATATAGACCATACAAGTCCATTGGATCAGGAGATTCTCAGGACTTTAGAAGAACTAGTTTCAAAAGAGTAAATGCAGAGGTAAAAGTCAGTTTGCAAGGAATAATGAAAGAACCAGAGGTAAGGAAATGTAGGCAGGGCATAGGACACATCCTCAAAAAATTTGACAAAAATAAGGTAATAGAACGACAGCTTAAAAGGCATAGTAACAGAGTCATGGGAAGACTTGGGCATGTTTTTAGGGCAAAGAAAAGGAGCCAATAAAAAAGATTCCGAAAGGAGAAGAATGTATTTGTCCCCATCGAATAAATGTCTATTAGCTGCTTCCTCTGTCTCGTGCACTGGACTCTGGATGCAGCTCTGGAGGAGTTCAACTAGTAAGAAACACAGACACGTGAGAATCAGTTGCAGTTCAGCGTGAGCAGAGCAATGACCCAGGGTGTCTGGAGTTCAGCATCAGTGCAAAGAGGAAGCACTCACCTCTGCCTGCGTGAAGCAGGGAGGGGACACCCTCAAGGAGGGGACTTGGCATTCCTTAGGCAGGCAAGCAGAGCAAGCCTGGAAACCACCAACAGCGCTGCTCCTCCTGCATCCTGGGTAATGGGCGAGGGGAGGGGAGCGGGAAGGCTGAGTGGCAAGTACCAGCCCCCACCCTAGAGCCAGCCAGAGCTTCTGCTGTGATCACAAGGGGGAGTTCCACACACTCACCCGCTGGAAAGAAAGAGATCTGCTGCCGGGGCACTAAAAACAGGTTAGACCCCGAGGGCGTCTTCTAGCCCTAACACTCTCCACTTCTACTACTCTCATTCAAAGCCCCCATCAGTGAGATAAAGTACCCATCTCTTATGGCATTGATATGTCTGCACTTTCATGGGCAGAGGTGAGGCTGGCCCATGGATACCTGCAGCATGGGATTTGTGCATGCTTAGCTGTTCACTCCTATGTGGGCGTCCTGGGGCCTTTGATCTGTGCGCGTGGGTCACATCCTCCATTACCTAAAAGATTCCCCAGGCTAGGCCCTGTCTCCTCTGCCCTCTCCACATCCCACAGCCTGGCACACAGTGGGCTCAGCTTTGTTCTTTCCCCAGGGCCAGCTGGACAGGCAGTGAGCCCCTGCCTTACCAACCCACATTCTATGATGGTTGGCAGCCTCCAGAACTTTTCTACCAGGTGAGGGGAGCTTAGCACAGTGCCCTAGTCTCTGGCTAGTTTCCATCTCTCAGTTCAAACCATGGTCACGTGACACCTAAGTGGCAGGTGGGTTCGGTGTGGTGGGCAGACAGGTGAGGGGATATGCGGTGGCTGTGTGCAAGCGGGTCTGTGGTCTCACACCCCAGCTCCCTACCACCACGCTGGCTGGCATCCTGCTCTTACCCTGTTCTGCTCCTACAGGCACCCTCCAGATACGAAGACTCTACTTCCCTCCGGTATGCCCTGGGCTTCATCAGGACCGTACGGTTCTGGGGAGGGAGGGACAGGGCTGATCCTGTGGGTCTGTGTATTCTACACCTCACTGACCTCTGGGCTTTCTTTTAGCCAGACACATACATGTACAAGCACATCCCTCCCCTATCTTGGGTGAAAAGGCAGTTTTTCACCTTCCTAGGTGAAAAACTTCTTCTTTCAATACTCCCCACACATGCCTCTGATTTCCCACAACCTGAGTATACAGTGCTCAATGGAGAGCTCAGACACAGAAAATTCCACTGCTGGAAGAGTCTTGAGAAATCAACAACATTTCAGGCCCCTTCTGCCTATAGAAACCCACCCCCAAACCCAGTTAACAACGACTTGCGCTTAAACTCTGTGAAAACCCAGAAGTCACTGCTAGACTCCAAGGGGCTCTGAGGCTGAGACAGGGGCCCAATCTCTGAGGCCGCACTCTCCAGCCATTCTGACTTTGTCTCTGGGGATAGGGGGGAAAGCCCTAGGTTAGGGAGCACCTCACACTTTGCTCAAGAAGAGACACACAACCATTGCTCCATTGTGTCCTCCAGACCTGGACCTGTCAAGCCAGCCCTGAAGATGCAAGTCCTATATGAGTTTGAAGCTAGGAACCCACAGGAACTGACTGTGGTCCAGGGAGAGGTACTGGAGGTAAGGCATAGACTTGAGCTGAGAAAAGGAGGTGGAGGTTGGTGGTTGGTCGGAGCTACTGGGAGCATGGAGTGGGTGGCCTAGAGGGGGAGAAGGAAGGTGGGGAAGGGCCAGGAGGGAGACAGCCTGGTGGGGGAGGGGGAAGGCCAGCTGGACAGAGGCTCGGATCACTGATGTAGTGACTCTTGGCAGGTTCTGGACAAGAGCAAGCGGTGGTGGCTCGTGAAGAATGAGATGGGACGGAGCGGCTACATCCCCAGCAACATCCTGGAGCCCCTACAGTTGGGGGCCCCCGGGAGCCAGAGCCATTCCCCGCCTTGGGTACTACCCAGCCTAGACTATTCAGAAACTATAAAGCCTGAGTCAGAGGTGGGGGCAGGGAGGATTCAATGACAAGTGGAGGAGATGGTCCTGGTTCAGTCTAATCAGTTTCATCACACGCTTCCTGTCTGCTGAGTTTCTCATGGGGCCAGAGCAGAGAACAAGCCTTGTGCCGGTCAGATCAAGAAACCATGGAGTGAGACTAGTGATTTGATAGAAGCCCAGAGACGGGACCCAGATGATGGGCGCTGTGGGTGGCTCTGAGATGAGATGGCCTCTGACCCCGACTCCCCCTGATTCTAGGCTCCAATGCTTCGACTTAGCTCAAAGCCTGAGGAGGTCACAGCCTGGCTGCAGGCAGAGAATTTCTCCACTGTGTGAGTGCCAAGCCCCATGGCTTTACCTTTGTAAAGGGCTCAGATAATCACCAGGCACCCCCTCCAACACAAGAGTCTCTTTCAGGGCGCTTCTCCCTTCAGTCCCAGGAGTTATGAAATTGGCTTAAGCCAATATGTTTATCTTGCTCCCTGACCTCCAGCTACCCTTTCCGTGAACTCTCCTATCACCCCAGCCTCCAAGCCCCAACAGCCCCTTCTCCACCCAGGTAGGCAGGCCCAGGTCCTTCCGCCCCACTGCTGATAGTTTCTGCTGCCTGTGTTCCCAGCACGGTGAAAACCCTCGGGGCTATGACGGGGAGCCAGCTGCTTCACGTGAGACCTGGGGAGCTACAGATGCGGTGTCCACTGGAGGCCCCACGCGTCCTGGCACGGCTGGAGGCTGTCAGAAGGATGCTGGGGGTGAGGACACCCTGGGGTCCTGATGCCCGCTGGAGATGTGGGGTGCTCCCTGAGTGAGAGTGCCAGGTGGACAAGCCAGCAGGCCCAATCCTGGGGTGGCACTCAGTGTGGCTGGGGTGGCACTCAATGTGGCAGGTCTGGCACAGGACAGTCCCCCAAGGGCTTGACTTCAGGTGCTCAGGGACTCCTTGACGCTCCTAGCTGATTGCTGGCATGAGCTCTGGAGTCCCTCACCTGGCACCAGACTCACCTCTACCTTTCCTTTCCTCAGATGAGCCCTTAGGCAGCAACGCAGACATCTCCAGACCAAGACTTTCTCACAAGCAAGATGGCAGATCTGATACTCTTTAGAGCCCGGAGAATTCCTCTTTCAGGCCTCCAAGTTGCAGCAAACCCCACACCCCAGCTCATACAGCAAAGAGGATGAGCAAGCCCCGAGGCTGAGATAAATCGTGCCCCTTCTCACTGTGTTGAGAGCTCTCCCCAGTTGCCATCTCTTTCCTGAGCCTGGAATCCTTAAACCTAGATTTGTCAGGACTCTGTTTAGCCCCTCTGCTCCCCAATAAAAGTATCTTCAAATTTGTCATGCGCCTCTCTTGCAGCTTCCTCTGGCCCTGATGGAGGCCAAAGGCAGGGAGTCAGGAAGAGCTGCAACACTGGGCATTAAACAGCAGCAGCCCTATTCCATCACTGGGCCAGACTGTTTTTGTTTTGTTTTGTTTTGTTTTGTTTTGTATTTGGCTGCGCTGGGTCTTAGTTGCCGCACGCGGGATTTTCATTGCAGTGTGCGGGATCTTTTTTTTTTTTTTCAGTCGTGGCATGCAGGCTCTTAGTTGCAGCATTCAGGATATAGTTACCCAACCAGGAATTGAACCCGGGCCCCCCACATTGGGAGCGTGGAGTCTTAACCGCTGGACCACCAGGGAAGTCGCTGGGCCAGACTGTTTGAGTGTGAGTGGGAATTCACTGGACCTGAGTTAGAATTTGAGAATTATGGCCCAAACGCTCCTTACTTTCTAAACAAACTCCAAAACAAGGCTGTGCTTGACATCTTTATCCTTCTGTGTACATTTCTCCCAGTATATTCCAAGGTGCCCAGCACAGGTGAGGGCACAACACTTCGCAGGAGCGAGGAGGACTAGGGCTGACAGAGGTAGGTTTTGATCAGCGATCCTAGCTGATGATTCAGAGAAGCACTAACAGCTTGTCGGGGGGGCCAGGCTCTACTTGGCACCTTTCTCTGTTAGTGCTTCCGTCCCCTCCTGCTGGATGAGCTAGCTCTGAGCCCCTCCCCAGCTTGTCTCTTAGTGGCAGAGCACAGGGAATATCTGACACGAACATTGGACTGGCTGTGTGAGCTCTGGCAAGTCACTGCAATCTCTGGCTCCCTTTTTTCTCAAACAATGAGTGAAGAGTCTGGACTGTCTGTGGCTTCTAATATTTAGGATGCTTCGCCTTCTTTAATCTCAGAACGGTCACAGACTCCCCTCCCTACATAACAGAAGCTGTACTTTCATTGGCTTAGTCTACAGATAAGCCTCCATGTACGTGTGGACTAAGGGCCCCTTAAGATATTCCATCAAGTCTCTCTCTCACTATATATATATATATATTTATATATGTATATTTATTTACTGGCTGTGTTGGGTCTTCGTTGCTGCTCACGGGCTTTCTCTAGTTGCTGCAAGCAGGGGCTACTCTTCGTTGTGGGGTGCGGGCTCCTCATTGTAGTGGCTTCTCGTTGCAGAGCATGGGCTCTAGGCACGTGCGCTTCAGTAGTTGTGGCACATGGGCTCAACAGTTGTGACTCACGGGCTCTAGAGTACAGGCTCAATGGTTGTGGCACACTGGCTTAGTTGCTACGTGGCATGTGGAATCTTCCCAGAGCAGAGCTCGAACCCGTGTCCCCTGCGTTGGCAGGCGGATTCTCAACCACTGCACCACCTAAGAAGTCCCGTCAAGTCTCTCTTAGTTGAATTCGTCCATGACCCTAACACTGCCAGAATATCCTATTTTTCGACTGCCTGTGTCATTTCCTTAAGTTCCTGGCCTCAGAAAATCATCTCTCTTAGCTGGTAACACTGAATAAGAAAGCAAACATTTTCCCTCCAAAACAGAACAAAGATGAGTCCCTTAAGGTTTGACTGTCAAACCAGAAAAGTTAATTTGGGGGATGGGGATAGAAGATATTGATGCACTGTCTTCTGGGACTTCATGGAGCTGAAGGAGTCCTAGAAAGAGAGAAACCCCCCAGAACTGGATGAAAAAGTGTTTTAGCCCAGTGCTCCCCAGATTTCCCAGTAAGGACTGAGATGAGTTGAGACTGTCTGGATATCAAAGTGCTGAGGAACTAGCACAAGTTGGGCTATTAGACAGACCTAAGTTTGAACCCCAGGCCATCCATGGAAACTTGAACTTAGAAAGGCAATGCACCCAACCTCTCCAGGCCTAGCTAATCTTCTATAAAATGGGCATAAAACCTACTTAACAAAGTCGTTGTGAAGCTTAAATTGGAATAAATTAGCTAACATACATGAAATACCGAGACTATTGACTAGCACATCATAGGTGTTCAATAAATGTTAGTCTTATGCCCAAGCTAGTTTGTGACTGGCCTGTTATCTTAGGAGGAAAAATCCAGGCATTATAAATTCATGTGTCCCAATGTGTTTGTACTTTTTTCCTTTCTTCTTTTAGTGAACTGTCCTTTTAAAAAGTCTCACCTTTTGGACCTAGAGTCTGTCATACAGAGCGAAGTAAGCCAGAAAGAGAAAAACAGATACTGTATGCTAACTCATATATGTGGAATCTAAAAACATGGTACTGATGAACCCAGTGACAGGGCAAGAATAAAGATGCAGATGTAGAGAATGGACTTGAGGACATGGGGTGGAGGGCGAAGGGGAAGCTGGCATGAAGTGAGAGAGTAGCATTGACATATATACACTACCAAATGTAAAAGAGCTAGCTAGTGGGAAGCTGCTACATTACACAGGGAGATCAACTCAATGATGGGTGATGTCTTAGAGGGGTGGGATAGGGAGAGTGGGAAGAAGTCGTGGGAAGGAGGAGATATGGGGATATATGTATAAATACAGATGATTCACTTTGTTGTACAGCAGAAACTGGCACAACAGTGTAAAGCAATTATACTCCAATAAAGTGCTTAAAGAAAAAAAAAAAAAAGGTCTCATCTTTGCTTTAGCCACACTAAGGAGGAAATGTGATTTCCCACGCCCAGGCTATGTTCTAAGTAGCTGTGCTATAGAGGCCAGGCCAGACACCTTCAGGGCAGCTCGGAACACTTCCTCATCCACCCTCAATGCACACGTCAAAGACCAGACTCCCTGGTAGTCAGTCTCAGTTGACTCTTGGTGCTTGCCCACCTCCCCCCCAACCCACCCAGCCCCGCTAGATAAATATTTGTGGCATGAATCCCACTCTCCCAGGATACTCAGGGCCCTCACCGCCTGGGCTGTTAGGCCTCATCCCATCTTTTTTTTTTTTAATTTATTTATTATTTTTTTTGGGGGGGGTACACCAAGTTCAATCATCTGTTTTTATACACATATCCCCGTATTCCCTCCCTCCCTCGACTCCCCCACCACCCTCCCTCGAGTCCCCCTCATCCTCCCCCTCCCAGTCCTCTAAGGCATCTTCCATCCTCGAGTTGAACACCCTTTGTTATACAACAACTTCCCACTGGCTATCTATTTTACAGTTGGTAGTATATATATGTCTGTGCTACTCTCTCGCTTCGTCTCAGCTTCCCCTTCACCCCCCGCCCCCTCCCAGGCCTCATCCCATCTTAACTGGCACTATTAAACAAACAGAGTGCGGCTTCATGTACGGAGAGCGCAGAGACCCAAACCCGGGGCCGCACCACGCTCCTGCCCCACCCAGCCTCGGCGCGCGGCACCCCCAGCCCCAAGGGCTGCGCAAGTCGCGCCTGCGCGTGGCCGCGCGGACGCACGGAGGGAGGGGAGGAGGACGGTGGGGGCGGAGTCAGGGCGCTCACGTTGGCCCCACCTACTTGCGTCCGCTATAAAGCCCCTCGCATTGCCGCCCTTCCCCCCCCACCGTCGGCGAAGGCAGGCAACCGGGAGCGAGATGTCGTCTAGATCGGCTATGGTTTTGGGTTACTGGGACATCCGCGGGGTGAGTGCCGTCTCAACGGCCAAGCCGCTTGGTGTGGGAGACCGACGCGGAGGTGGCCGGGGGCTCGTTGGTCAGTGGTCTCCGAGAGAAGGGGTTCTCGTCGGGGGCCAGACCTGCTACGCCGCGGCGCTCCACGCTGCGCGGCCGTCCCCAGCCGAGCTCCCGGGCTGCGGAGGCCGACCCCCGCCCCGCCCCGCCCCTGGAAACGCCGGCCTGGGGGAGAGGGGCTGAGGGCAGCCAGCCCGCCGGGGTGGGTCCCGGGAGCCGCTTAACGACCCCCTGGGCGGCGTGGAGTGTCGCGGCAGCCCTGGGCCGGAGGGGGCGGGGGCGTTGCAGGGCGGGGCTTGGGGTGCGGGTGGGGGCTGCGCGGCTGCTGACCCGGAGCTTTTGTACCCCCCAGCTGGCGCATGCCATCCGCATGCTCCTGGAGTTCACGGATACCGCCTATGAAGAGAAACGGTACACCTGCGGAGGAGGTAATGCCGCTCTGGGTGCCAGCGCGACGCCGCGCTCAGCCGAGCAGGCCCTCCAACTGCCCCTGTCCTCCTGTGCCCTGCGGGTGGCATCACGCCAAGGGGGGGGGACTTCTGCCCCAGTTACCTGGGAGCTCTCTGCTGTGACCAGTGTGGAAAGAGAGCCGGGGATTCTCCTTCCGCCATCGCCCAACCCTGTCTTAACACTTCACGGGTAACCGTTAAGCTTTGGGGGCCTGGGTGTGTGAGGTACTGGAATTAGGATGTGTCTTTAGATCTGTCCACTCTCCTCAGGTGGAACATTAAGGAGGTTGGATCCCGCTTTATTCTCTCTCTTACAGCTCCCGACTATGATAAAAGCCAGTGGCTGGATGTGAAATTCAAACTAGACCTGGACTTTCCTAACGTAGGTGGTTTTAGGAGAAGAGGGGGCAGAAGAGAAGGCCTTCAAGTATATCCTTGCTCCTTTCCTCTCTGTTCTAGGGAGATCTAGAATAAAGGCTCTTAACCTGGATAGAACAGATAGAATTCAGGGATCCTTGAACTTGGATGGGGAAGAAAATTACATTTTCATTTCCACTGAGCACTAACTAAAAGTTAACAATTCCTTTTGTTGTGAATGTAGGCAATAAGTGACCTTGGTTATTAGCCATGCCTGTGACTTTGTCACTAGTAGAAATTGGGTTGCAGATTTTGTTAGTATTATTTACACTTACCATACTTTGAAAGTATGATAGTTACATGTTCTCATTATTTAATGCGTTCATATGTACATATTACTCTTACAGTTTTGTTCTTTTAATATTATATAAATTGCATAAATATATGTAATTTGCTTTATGGATTTAAAAACCTTATTCTAAGAAAGGGTCCATGGCATGCACGGTCACATACCCACACAGATTAATCACCCCTGTCTAGAGTCAGGTGTGGACCCAGTTGCTCCCTTTTACTTACTTTCTTCTTTCACTTTCTCTAACACAGCATCTTCTCTCTACTGTTCACTTCCTGCAAGTCTTATCTTTCCCAGGAAGAGAGGCAGAGAGGCAAGAATCACGTTGTTCATTTGGCCTGTCCTTTTCCTTCCAGCTGCCCTATCTCATGGACGGTAAGAACAGGATCACCCAGAGCAATGCCATCTTGCGCTACATCGCCCGCAAGCACAATATGTGTGAGTGGGGTAGGGCTGGTGACGTGAGGGCTGCTCACCTGGGGGTGGATAAGGCCAAGGGTGATTTTTTGTCATTTGGCCTGCAGGTGGTGAGACTGAAGAAGAAAAGATCCGCGTGGACATCATGGAGAACCAAATAATGGATTTTCGCATGCAGTTGGTACAACTCTGCTACAACCCTGACCACGTGAGTTTCCTGAGCAGGAAGGCATCGAGAAAAAGGAGCATTTAGGAACCCAAGGGTGAATTCTCCATTCTGCTGCTGCTACCTTCCCACCAAATCTGTCAGAATAGGAAACAGAACTCTTATTTCTGGGGGGTTTGTTTGTCACATAAGTCTGGCGTTGGCCTCTCTTCCTTTCCAAATCTCTCCTTTCCATCCTGCCACCCCTACCTGAAGGCAGTGAGATGAAAGCACCTGGAGAAGGGCCCACTAAGTGTCTGTCACTGCCCATGCCCCGATTCACATGTAGATGGTGACAGCTATTCTCACTTCCCTTTTACCTCTCTCCCAGGAAAAACTGAAGCCTCAGTACTTGGAACAGCTACCTGGACAACTGAAACAGTTCTCCTTGTTCCTGGGGAAATACTCATGGTTTGCAGGGGACAAGGTAGGAAGAAAGGAAAGGGAGGGGATCCCTTTCTGTCTCTGCAGGTGTTAATGAACTCCCCAGACCTGACAATCTTATTGTCCTTCTAGGTCACCTTTGTGGATTTCCTCACCTATGATGTCTTAGATCAAAACCGTATCTTTGAGCCCAGGTGCCTGGATGAATTTCCAAATCTGAAGGCTTTCATGTGCCGTTTTGAGGTGATGCTCCCTGCACCTTTCTCTTACAAAAACACAGGCTCCCCTGGGCCCCAAGGGACCCCATTGCTGTAGATTCTTGCCCAACACCAGTTTTTGCCTAAAGGGATCAATGGTTGAACGCCCCTAAACCTTTAAGTCTTGGGAAGGCCCTGGCTTCTATACCTTGAAGGCACTGTCTGCAAGAAATGGTGGGGGTGAGGGGCATTGGGGGGGGGAGCGGGGGGGGTCAGATAGCATGTGAGTGTTGCTGTTTTGGAATGGGTCTTTTGGACTGCGTTACTGTCTTTATAAGGTTTGGTGTGCTTTCCCTTCAGGCTTTGGAGAAAATAGCTGCCTACATGCAGTCTGACCGCTTCATTAAGATGCCTATCAACAACAAGATGGCCCAGTGGGGCAACAAGAGACTGTGCTGAGCAGCAGGCAGACTTGCACTGTTTGTTTTGTCCCATCCCGTCCCTAGGGGATCTGTACTCTCTCTTCTCTGCTCTTTCCAATAAATAACACTTAAGGCTACTGGTGTCCAACTTGATTTCTCTTGGGAGTAAAAGTCGAAGGAGAGTAAGGACATGTGAATTCAATCACAGCAACGTTGACATTCTCCCACCCCACACCTGAGTTCAAGGGCTAGAGGTTCTTGCCCAGCCCTTGAGAGTACTAGAGATAAAGGTGAGATTGCACAGCTGTAGATAACAAATGTATTAAATGAGGCTGTAGCCCCTGTGAAGACCTGGTGAAGATACCAAGTAAAACTGTGTGGTTCTGTGGACTCAACAGAACTGGAGTTCAGAAATAGACCCTTATATACATGATAAAGGTGATATTTCAAACTGGTGGACTACCTGGTATATAGGATTGGGACATTTACTTGGCAATTAAAAATAATAGACCCGTACCTCATACCATTCACTAAAATTAACTCATCTGGAGCTTAAGGCCCAAGGTTAAACACAAAGCTCTAGAAGTATTAATGAAAATGTATGAAAATTTATGATCACAGGGTAGGAAAACTTTCTCTAAATACGACATCTTAAAAGCTATGAAGGGAAAGATTTACAAATTTAACATTCCAAATTGTAAAAAAGTTTTTTGATGAGGGACAACTAAGCAAAATTAAATGGCAAGTGAGATAAAGGACCAGTATAGAGACTATATAAAGAACGCTTCAATCATTAAGGCAACTTAGGAAAATTTTTTAGATGACATAGTTCCCTGTGCTATGTAGTCGGTCCTTATTGTTTATTTTATATTACAGTAGTGTGTGTCTGTTAGTCCCAAACTCCTAATTTATCCTCCTGCCTTTCCCCTTTGGTAACAGTAAGTTTATTTTCTATGTCTGTAAATCTATTTCTGTTTTGTAAATATGTTCATTTGTATCGTTTTTTTAAAAAAATTCCACATATAAGTGATATCATATGGTATTTGTCTTTCTCTGACTTACTTCACTTCCTATGAAAATCTCTAGGTCCATCCACATTGCTGCAAATGGCATTATTTCACTTTTTTTATGGCTAATATTCCATTGTGTATATGTACCACATCTTCTTTATCCATTCTTCTGTCAGCGGATATTTAGGTTGCTTCTGTGTCTTGGCTGTTGTAAATAGTCCTGCTAGGAACATTGGGGTGCATGTATCTTTTCGAATTGGAGTTTTCATGTTTTCCAGATATATGCCCAGGAGTGGGATTGTTGGATCATATGGTAACTCCATTTTTAGTTTTTTAAGGAAGCTCTATACTTTTCTCCATAGTGGCTATACCAATTTATATTCCCACTAACAGTGTAGGAAGGTTCCCTTTTCTCCACATCCTCTCCAGCACTTATTATTTTTAACCTTTTTTTTTGGTTAAAGTTTCTTTTATTTAAAATCATTTATTTGGCTGCATTGGGTCTTCATTGCTACACACAGACTTTCTCTAGTTGAGGTGAGCGGGGGCTACTCTTCACTGTGGTGCACGGGTTTCTCATTGCAGTGGCTTCTCTTGTGGAGAATGGGCTCTTGAGCGCATGGGCTTCAGTAGTTGTGGCAGGTGGGCTCAGTAGTTGTGGCACATGGGCTCAGTAGTTGTGGCTCACAGCCTCTAAAGCACAGGCTCAGTAATTGTGGCACACGGGCTTAGTTGCTCCATGGCATGTGTGTGCATCTTCCTGGACCAGGGATCGAACCTGTGTCCCCCTCCATTGGCAGGTGGATTCTTAACCACTGCGCCACCAGGGAAGTCCCTATTTGCAGCCTTTTTGATGCCTGTGTGAGGTTGCCTCTCATTGAGGCAACTCAGTTTTTTAAAAATGGACTAAAATGTATGAACAGATTATTTATGGAAATAGACATATTGATAGCCCCCCCCAAAAAAGGTTAAAAAGTTGTTTATAATGCAAGAAACTGCAAATTATACCAGTAAGAGGACCATTTTTCAGATGAAAAATTTGAAGTTTATAAAGTGTTGGCAAAGCTTGGGAAATTGACAAGGATTTCTTGCTGGTGAACTTGTAAATTGGTGTAGCTACTTTGGAGGAAAATTTGTCATTATCTTCTAAAATTCAAATCATATCTTATGACCCAACAGTGATGACCTTGCTTCCTGAAACCCAGTGAGGTAGAAAGAGTCTCCTGCAAAGAGGGACACTACAGTCCTGTGTAATGTAATCAGGGAAATGACATCCCATTTCCTTTGCTGCAGTTTATTAGAAGAAATCATAGGTCCTTCCCACACTCAAGGGGAGAGGATTTCACAAGAGTGTGCGTACCAGAAGGTGGGTTTATGAGGGCCATTTTAGAGTTTGTTCGCCACAGGGAAGAGGCAAGGAAATGGGAAATTGGCCCTACAGTCCCCTGAGAAAAGAATCCTGGGAAAAAGTGATGACTGAAGAGAGCACCACGGCAGTTGCAAAGGGGAGGTTTTAAAAGTATTGCATGTGAATTCCAGGCTATAGAAAAACCACACGCTCCAAATTCTTTTGGTTATTATGTTTCTTAGGCAAAGTCCATTTGACGGTTATCCAAAACCAAGAGAGCAGAGAAGGCCACTGAGGAGTGACTCCCCCAGGAGGAGGGAGTCACAGGAGGTGTGACTCCCCCAGGCCCCAACCGCCCCTCACTCTAGGACAGGCCAGCTCTTACAATGGCTGCCTTCAAGCAAAGAAGGGACGTGGACACCCTATCATCCCAGAGGTACAGAGATCGCACAAGTGTTGTGAAACTATTACACTAGTGATGGGTTTGTGCAGGTAGCATCAATAGGAACTTTTTAAAACAAAAAACTTGTGAGAGCTGAATTGAATTTGGTAGAATAGGTCCCCCAAAAGTAAAGTATTAGGGAACTTCATTTGTATTCATTGTTGAGCAACTGGATTAAGACATTTCCAGTTCAGAAGAAACTAACTTATACAATTCAAGAGAAATTTGTAGAGTTATTTCATGGATGGGGTGGGTGGAGTGGAGGACTCCGATGTACATAGACATGGATCTGCCTTTTAAGGTAGTTTAAGGGCTTATGAAAACACCTGGACTTGGTACAGAAATTGCATTTTCCTTATCCTTCAGCTGCAGGACTAGGTGGCACAATGAGCCACATGGGTACAAAGGGATTTAAGGAGTTCGGGTGGGTGGTAGTGGAGAGGGAACGAGGTGACATTTAGCCCGTGATTTTTCTAATGTGCAAGTTTGCTCATGTCACACACACCCCCCCCCCCCCCCCGCTTGAATATGGTTAATGGCTTCTTAAGCCTTGGGGAAAAGATAGTCTTCTCCATTTTACAAAATCCTTCATCGTCTAATCTCTGCTTCCTTTCCAGCTACATCTCTTGGCAGGTGCCTGCCCTTTCCCTGCCCTGGAGCCCTGGGTTCTAGCTTTTTGGAATTCCCTAGACTCTAGAGTCAGGCTGCCTGGGATTGGATCCTGGCTCTGCTGCAGTAAACCTCCCGTGCCTCTGTGCCTTCTGTAACAAATGAACCCTCCCTCACTGGGACCTTGTAAGGAGTAAGCCAGTATTTCTGAAGCATTTAGAATGGATGAATGTTATATAAATTTGTAAGTTATCTAAAAGTACCATGTTCTCTTTTATCTTCATGCTTTTGGACTTTCTGTTCCCTCTGCCTGGAATGCTTTTGCTCTGGCCAACGAAGCCCACCTAGTGCCTGTTCATTGTCTAAGGTAAGCTGGGAAGCCCCTGCCTGGGGGGAGCCACAGCTGATAACCCCTGTGGGAAATATTAGACGGTCACCAAAGATTTCTAATTTTTTCCTATCAGGGAAGCTTCACTACCCTCTTGAACTTGTGTGTAACGTTTCACCTTGCTTTGGCCAATTAAATGCAGTGGAAATTACACGTTTTCCAGGCAGAAGCTGTAAGAGCCAGTGTGGGAGTGGCCATATCTGCTTCGGACTGCTGTCATCTGAGAGCAGGTGCCAAGCGGAAACCTCCGTCAGTCTGGGTCTCTGACAGACCATGAAAACCAGGGCCGGTTGACCACAATGGACATGAGGCATGAGCAGGAAATAGATATGCATTAAGCCACTGAGATTCGGCTGATCCTGACCAACATTCCTCCACCACCCCCAGCTAGTTTAAATGCACTGACTTTAAATCCCTGTTCCTATAGGATTCAGTGTTTTCCTTCATCAGGACTTACCACACTGAACTCTAGTTGCTGGTTTAAATGTCTGTCTCTGCCACTAAACTATACATTGCCTGAGAGCAGAGGCTGTGATTTAAGCAAATTTTTTGTTTGTGTGTTGGAGCTCGTATTGAGCCTGACACAAAGTAGACACTCACAATAATGCACTGATTCCCTTCTTTCTAATGAGAATGGAAGGAGAAAAGAAGAGTTTGCTTCAGAAAAGTGCTTAATGCTTGCAAGGAACTTTAAAAATTTCTCTCTGTTCCGGTTGGGAGACAGAACACAATACAGAATGCCCTGTTCGTGAAGCAGATGGCAGAAGTGCTTGGAGTCAGCGCAGAAGTTCAGGTTCAGGGAGGTCCCGGGGATCAGCAGAGAATTCTGAGGCTGGAGGGTGGGTGATGAGATTTTGTGGTCTGGCCTGCTCCTTGCTTAGGCCAAATTGTCATGAAACATTGCTGAGGACCAACAGGCATGAGCTCCTAGTGTTTGGGGGGAATTTTCAATAGAAATAATTATAGGTGCTTCACCCGTGAGATTTAAATCCAGAAGAAAAGATTAAATAGATGTGTGTGTGTTTGAATTTCAAATAATAAGTGCTGCTGTGCAGAGGACACATGGAGCCAGAGGGCCAACCTGAGGTTATTGTCATTAGAAGGGTATGTTCACAGTGGTGGGGAAAGGTGGGAATAGGACAAACAGGATAATGTTCAGGTTGTGTGAGAAGTTTGAAGGGAAATGAGGATAGATCTGTATTTTATCTTCTGTGGTGTAATGTTTCCAGTTGTACTAGCAGATTTTTTTTGAACTGTGACTGAAATCCTATCTGCTTCCTCCCAAAATTATGTTTAAAATGGGAAGAAAAGTAGGAGAATGTAGGAAATGGAGAATGGCTGTTGGGCCTTTTAGACAGGACTGTGCTTTATCAGGGGATTGTGTGGCTACCCCACCAAGGAGAGTCTGGGAAAAGCCAGATCTGATTAAGTAGGAATAGGACAATGGGCATGTTCTGAAAGGCTTGTTCTGGAATCCACCGGGACTAGATGCTCTTCTTTGCTTCCAAGTCTCGCGTTACCATGTAGAGCAGTCTGGTCTCTGTGTGTCTGTCATCAATCAAGTGGTAGACTAATAAAGTGGGGTGACAGTGAGCCTGACAGTGGGGTCACCAGAGGGATGGACACAAGAGCTGATCCAGAATATTAATGTTTAGTATAAAAGCCTCATTATGCAGCATCTCTTTGGAAGCCTCTCACCAAAGAAGGGTGTCCTATAAGCATTGCAGATAAATGCAAAACAGCTTATCTGCAAATCTGAGTGCATGCATGCTGTTTTCTATTAAATCATAGAGCTCACCTAATTTCCCCTTTATTCCACCTCCCACTCCCTATTTCATATGGGATGAATTGGGAGTCACTGACATTATGCTTCAGTCTGTCATTTTCAAACTATCAGTCTGAATGTTATCCCGAGATGCCAAACTTGGAACTAGATGTAGTAGCTGAAGACACTTTAAGTTTTTCCTGTTTTGGCTGAAAGAGGGTGGATGTGGTTTCATTTGTACATGGATGGTTGCATTCTGTTAGGCACGAGTATCTTGTGGTGGTGGCTGTAGTGATGATTGTTTGGAGATGCACATGTGGAAAAGAATATGTTTCCGTTAGGCATCTATCCTCCGCATCTTTTGAATGTCCTTCATATCGGTGGAGAATTTCTCACTTTATAGGTCCCACCTCCCCAAGGCAGAAGACTGCTAGTTGACTCTCAATATCCCATCTCCCCATCTTCTGTTGTCACAGAATCTCTGCTTCTGCTGGGCATGTTACTTCCCAGGCAGAAGATGTCATTTCCAGAATGATTAAGTTATAAGCCAGTGAGATATAAATAGAAGTGTTGTATGTTACTGCTAGGAAGTTTCTGTAAGAGGGAAAGAGCAACTCCCATTCCTCTTTCTCCCTCCTGCTGTTTGGAACACAGATGTGATGGCTTTAGCAGCCATTTTGTATCTATGAGGTGACACAGAGAATGGAAAACACCTGCTGAGGATGATGAAGTTAAGAAGCTGTCATAAACATTCCCAATGCTTAACTATCTACCTCCAGATCTTTTTTCACATGAGAAATAAACTTCTGTCCTATTTAAGCCACTGTTATTATTTAGCTATATATATAGCAAAATTTAATCCTAACTGACTCGCTCTTCCAGCCTCCCTTGTGGCTGCGACACAGGCCGTGTGACCCAGGCTCTGTTAACTGCACGTGGCGGTACAGGACCTCAGTTCTAAAGAAGCAGGCCATGAGAATTTGTCATCTGACGCAGGCAGTGGTGGAGGGATCAGGATTTTGAAGGCAGCAGCGGTGAGATTTTCACATCTGGTGCCACACGTCAGGGGTAGGAGCTCCCGTGTCTGTGCCCAGCAATGGCTGTGAGGTTGTCTTAAGACAGTCCCACGTGTGGTTAGGCACACTTCCTAGCTACCCAGCTTCCAATGCCAACTCCCTAGCCCTCCCAGGGATTCAATGAGCTACCTGATAGCTCTAAACAATTATTTTCCTGTTTCAGCAACAAGGAACACTAAAGGGTATGCCACTCCCCTTAGGTCTACCTGAAGATAAAGATCTTATCTTTAATACTTTAGTCTCTGTCCTACCTGCTTCAAACCACTGGCTTCAACCCAAGGTTTCTTCTTGTCTTGGGTTTAACCTTTATCCTCACTTCCCTGGGTGCAGGAGAGACTGCAACTGGCTACCAGATCTATTCTTCTGTTGACATACATGTCTACCCTTGTGACTAGGTAAAGTTGGGACTAGGTAAAATGAAATGTGATCAGTTGTGATGTTTGTAACTTATGCCTTACTTGTACAATGGGAAGTTGCTTTCTTGGGTTTGCTCTGCTTTCTTTCCCATACTCGTGATATAGCTGCAACCAAGGAAATGAGGACGCAACCTTGCGAATGGCAGAGCTACAGGATGGAAGGAGCCTGAGTTCCTAAATAACTTCATGGAGCAGAGCTGCCTCAATAGCCTGGACCATTCCCCATAGGACATGAAAGAAGCATAAACTTCCATTTTCTGTAGGCTGCTGGCTTGGGGTCTCTATCAGCTTCATCTTTCTCTGCTGATACAGTGATAATGGAGGAATACTAGGCATGGAACTTGTAATTAACAGCAGGTGATTATAGGTCCATGCAGGAGACACCAATACAGGCAGCCACGTTCTCAGAATGTGTCTTGTTTTCTCGTTCCAGAGGTCCACATTGAATGGCACAGGAGCACCGCCAAGAGGTGCCAAAGAATCCCAAGTCTTGAGAAATCTGCCAGATCCCAACCACAAGAAAATCATCTTTTTTGGTTGCCTCAGTCCGAAGTACATACATTCTACTGCTTCTACCCCAGACTTTAAAATGTATGTCTTTACCTTTTTAAATTTTGACCACAAAGGTTAAAAACCTTCATTTGCAACCAAACTCATTATCACATATTCCCTCTTTTTTTTTTAAGGATTGAGTTATTTTACTCTTTTTTTTCCTTGATGATCACCTTTTACATTTAAAATCTAAGATTTAAGCTTTAATACAGCTATGCCCTTTTAACTTGAGCCTCTAAATCATGAGTAGGGAAACTAAGGCCACCTGTTTCTGAAGTTCTTTTGAAATACAGTCCCATCCATCCGTTTATGTATTGTCTATGGCTGCTTTCACACTCCAGTGATAAGAGATTATAGGGCCAGCAGAGCCAAAAATATTTACTGACTTATCAGTTTCATTAACTTTTAGTTTACTGGACTTTCTTATGTTACCAGCTTGACTTTTTTAAAGTCATTTCTTTTTTGCTTTTTTTAAGAATTTTTTGGATGTAGACCATTTTTAAAGTCTTTATTGAATTTGTCACAATATTGCTCCTCTTTTATGTTTTGTTTTCTTGACCAGGAAGCATGTGGGATCTTGGTCCCCGACCAGGAATCAAACCTGCACCCCTGCATTGGAAGGAGAAGTCTTAACCATTGGACAACCCGGGAAGTCCCATCATTTGTTTTTAAAGAACTTTCACATTATTCATACTGGTCCCTTTTTCTTTAGTAACTGCAGGGAATGATCATCTGGAAAAACACCCAAAAGACTCTTCTCCAAAGCTCCCCAGTTTTCAGCTAAGACTGGAGGCCAAGCCTTAAGAAGGCCCAACTGCACCACCAGCCACTCTTTGAGGAACCTGCTAATCATATTGTTATCTGATGAGTCCTACACTTTGCAGGTATGCTAACATCAATGGCCACACCGCCTCCTGAGTGCACACAGTGGCTACACTAGGCCTGCCCGTTTCAGGTCAAATTATGCAAGGGGCAGCTACAGCCTACTACATGCTGAAGTTAGAGAGAGCTAATGGCTTTTCCCTGCAAATGTGGACTTTAAATCTTCTGAAATGTATTCTTTATCACAAGTGGCTGAGGTAACCATATCCAGAGCTCTAAATCCATATAATGGGTGCAGAGTTTGCCAGGGTTTTGCAAGATTTTTTTTTTTTTAACATTTTATTTATTTATTTATTTATTTATTTATTTATTTATTTATTTTTAGCTGCTTTTGGGTCTTCGTTGCTGGGTGTGGGCTTTCTCTAGTTGTGGTAAGCAGGGACTACTCTTCGTTGCGGTGCGAGGGCTTCTCATTTCAGTGGCTTCTCTTGTTGCAGAGCATGGGCTCTAGGCTTGAGGGCATCAGCAGTTGCAGCACTCAGGCTCAGCAGTTATGGCTTGTGGGCTCTAGAGCACAGGCTCAGTAGTTGTGGCTCATGGGCTTACTTGCTCTGCCGCATGTGGGATCTCCCCTGGCCAGGATCGAACCCATGTCCCCTGCATTGGCAGGTGGATTCTTAACCACTGTGCAACCAGGGAAGTCCTGCCAGTGTTTTAACTAGAAATAATTCCTTCACATTTCCAGTGTTTATTGAACATTTACTGTTCGTCAGGCGGTGTAATAGGTATGAGGATACAAAGTCTATAAGACATGGATTCTCTCCTCAATGACTTTATGGTCGAGTTAGAGAGGAAAACAAGCAAAACGATTGTAATATAGTGGGGGTAAAATATACAAGCAGCTCATTCAGCTTAATACCAAAAAAACAAATAACCCAATCCAAAAATGGGCGGAAGACCTAAACAGACATTTCTCCAAAGAAGACATGTAGATGGCTAACAAACACACACGAAAAGATGCTCAACATCACTAATCATTAGGGAAATGCAAGTCAAAGCCACAATGAGGTATCACCTCACTCCAATCAGAATGGCCATCATCAAAAAATCTAGAAACAATAAATGCTGGAGAGGGTGCAGAGAAAAGGGAACCCTCCTGCACTGTTGGTGGGAATGCAAGTTGGTACAGCCACTATAAAAAACAGTATGGAGGTTTCTTAAAAACCTAAAAATAGAGCTACCATATGACCCAACAATCCCACTACTGGGCATATACCTTGAGAAAACCATAATCCAGAAAGAAGCATGTACCACAATGTTCATTGCAGCACTATTTACAATACCCAGGACATGGAAGCAACCTAAATGCCCATCAACAGATGAATGGATAAAGAAGACATGGTACATATACACAATGGAATATTAGGCAGCCATAAAAAGGAATGAAATTGAGTTATTTGTAGAGAGGTGGACAGACCTAGAGCCTGCCATACAGAGCAAAGTAATCCAGAAAGAGAAAAACAAATATTGTATGCTAACTCATATATATGGAATCTAAAAAAATGGTACTGATGAACCCAGTGACAGGGAAAGAATAAAGATGCAGATGTAGAGAAAGTTCTTGAGGACAAGGGGAGGAGGGCAAAGGGGAAGCTGGGAAGAAGCGAGAGAATAGCACTGACATATATACACTACCAAATGTAAAACAGATAGCTAGTAGGAAGCTGCTGTATAAAACAGGGAGATCAACTTGATGATGGGCGATGACTTAGAGCGATGGGATAGGGAGGGTGGGAGGAAGTCGTGGGAGGGAGGGGATGTGGGCATATATGTATAAATACAGCTGATTCACTTTGGTGTACAGCAAAAACTGGCACAACAGTGTAAAGCAATTATATTCCAATAAAGAGCTTAAAAAAAAAACAGTGGGAGTAGATTTCATTGAGGAATGTTCTAAGAACACAGATGAAGGGTGTCTAAAGCAGCAGAAGCTGCCAGGAAAGGCTGACTGAAGGTGGTACACCAGCATTCACACCATCAGTAGACTACTCAAACCCCTTCCCCACCATCCAAGAGCCCCCTGAACCATGACACAGAGCACTACAGGCTGACAGAGGGCATCCCATGAATGCTGAATCAAAGAGGGAACCAGGCACAGAGGGGCCCCCCTCCTGTAGAGACCCCATGCAAAGGCACAGAGGTCAATGAAGTGGAGACAGAAATGAGCAAGCAATACTATAATCCTACCTGTCCCACACCCCCAACACACACACACACACACACACACACACACACACACACACACCCATCCGTGGAGCCCTGCAGTGGACAATAGGAAGAAAAGTAGACCCCCGCCCCCCGTCTCCCCAACATCCAACACAGTTGGTCGTGGCTTCAGAAAGCCAGGAGAGAATAAGACAACACAGCACAGATGATTAAGGCTTTACTGGGGCTCAGACAGGGCGGGGCAGGAACCACACTGGGAAGCAGGGCTGCACACCAGGCCAGTTCTGGTCTTCAGGGCAGTGCTGGGAGCTCAGAGCAGAGCTCTATGGGCCAGGGGTCTGGTTGGGCTCCTCACAGCAGAAGCAACCGTGGAAGGGAAGGGACGTCTGGCTGGCCTTAGTGCAGGAAGGATAACATGAGGTCAGGGACTAACTTTGCTGTAGAAATGTGGGGAAATGAATCTTCAGAGGATGGATGAAAAGGGCACTGGGAGGGAGAGAAGGTGTCAAGAAGGCATCTAGAGTGAATAGAAGGAGAAGGAAAAAGACAGTTCTGTGTGCAGGGAAGTCCACCTGGTCTCCAGGGCACTGGCTCCCACTCCCATCTCCTGGGTACAGGGCACTACTTGTTGCCCCACACGGCAAGCTTTAGAAACAGAGGGCCTGGGAGGAAGCGATGGGACTTCATGTAGGCAGAGATCTTCTTCAGGCCCTGAGGGTGGGAAAAAGAAGGCCAGGCCTCAGGTCTGCTGCTCCACTGGGGCTCATGCAGCACTCCCCAGCCTTGGGACCTGGTACAGCTCTTCCATGCCTGGCAGAAGACAGTCTTCGGGGGGCCCAGTTCTGCAGACTTAACTCTTCCAGCTCCCTGTGGTCCATCTGGCATCTTACTAAGACTGAGCATACACTGTAGGAGACCCTGCACTGTATATGTGCTGTATATCCACCAGAGATGGTGATATAGGTTTAGAATCTCTACATGACTAGCCTACAAGATAGGGTCTCCTGTCACCTTTATCAGAAGGGAAACTGAGGCACACGGAGGGTAAGCACCTCCCTCATGCTCTCACAGCTCACAGGTAACACGGCTGGAAGGGAGCCGGGCTTGCTCTCCCTCTCCATTCAGAGCTCCTGCTGCACTCCCTGCCTCACAGCTGAAAACAAAGAACAAGGAGGCTTGCTCATCCTCCACTGATACAAAGAGTTAAGTCACCAGTCGGGGCAGGTGCCCACCAACAGTGTGCCCAGAGGGGAATTCAGGATGGAAAAAAGCAAGATGAAACATTCTGCGCTTTGGATACATAACCCCTAGTCAGTTACTACGCGTATCTAAGGAAGAGCTCCAATCACCCCCACATTTGTGCATCTTTCCACACATAGAAAAGCACTAAAATCACTAATTTGAGATGCCTGGTTTTTGGTGATTAGCACTAATCTTTTACCAAGATATATAGTGGGCTATTCCTATTTCCCAGACTTCCTCCCCTACCACTTGAGAGCAGCTCCTCAGAGCTACTGAGAGGCTGTCTCCAGGGCTATAGTTGTCAGGCAGGTCCCCAAGTAAAAGGGAAACTCAGTACTCTTACACTGTGTGGGCTTTACCTTCAAGTGGACAGTTTTGGTACTTCCCCTCACCAAAACCTTACAAGGATCTGGCGCCTTGGTACAAGCAACGCCCCTGCTGCCGGTCCACCACTCTACGTGTCCCTACAAATTTGGCTGAGTCTCTGCTGATCTCAGTTTTACATCTTAGTTCATGATCCTGAGTTTTATTCTGCAATGGATGAAAAGGGTACCTGGACTTCTCAGTTCAGAGATCCTGAGAAAGTACCCAGGTGAGAGACACTGGGAAGGTTCAGTCTGCATGCATCGGTAAGGGGCTGGCTAGCATCTTTCCTTGAATTGACTACTTTAACAGAGTTGGTTGGGCTTTAGTGTAGATACCATATGAGACCTCTTAGCTCCAAACACAAGAGACAGAGCTCTTCCTGGCCAGGTACAGCTTTCTTAGGCAACTGAGAAACTTGCAGGAGTGGTGGAGGCCAGTCCTCTTACCACACAGCAGTCCCATAGGAAAATCCACTCCAAATGAAAGTAACTCGCCCATCCAGGGAAACAACACAAAGGTTTGCCCATCCAGTATTCCTAGTGCCAACGGAGGGTTTAGACTGTCAGACGGAGAAACTGAGACACGTAAAAGGCCTGAAATGACTCTAGGGTGACACCTAGGAGAGGCAAGCTCACTGGCCCACCACACACAGTTACCAATAGCCATTTATCCTGACAAACAGTCTCTGAAATGGAAAACAAAGGTTTCCAAACAAAACAAGAAGGAGGTGAGAGATTGCTAACCTGTGACTAACACCACAACCAGGTTCAGGTACAACAGTTACAGTGCTTATGCTTCAAGTACTTACTTTAATCAGGGAGACTATATCAAAGGAGATCTCATCTGAAAATGGCCAAAACAGATTTCTTTCGACATTCCAAACGTGTGGTTTTCTGTGTGTCTACCTGGCTAGAGAAGCGGTCTACAATACCAAACAGACTGAATGGAATCTTTATGTCAGTTGGCATTTAGAAGGTTCTAAAAGAGGAAATAACAAAATAACCGACGTGCAGGAAACCAACAGAACATTGTTTGAAATTCTATCAGAATTTTCAAAAGGCCCCTGCAGCTGGCCCTGCTCTCCACCGCTCCTGCCTTGTCCTCTAAGTACCCACTGCACTGCCCTCCATCATGCTATCCCTCTCTCTCTGAACTTCCTTTGTATACCACCTAAATGGATTCCTCACAGAAAGCAACAATCATTCAGAAAGCTTGGGAAAATTGTGATTGTTTTGGCAAAAAAATTTTCAAAAACTGTTTTTTTCCCGAAAATTCTGACAAAAAGGAACAAAAGCCCTTCTAGGAGGACCCTGCATCACCCTCCTGGACTTCTGAGATGTAAATTCTACCTGACCTTGTTAAGCATCTTCTACTGTGCTTTGAGAGCTTAGTCCCTACAACTGAGAAGGTACACATATGGTGTACCTTGGACAGCCAGTCAAATAGACTGGGATTCTGAGCAGACTCTTTGTCTCGTTATGCCAGCTTTAGGGAAATGTGTCATAAGGAGTCCCCGTCTCTAAAGGCCCTTTATTGTCTCAACCTTCCTTGAGTCTCGCTGTACAACAGAGGCCTTAACTTTCTTAGACTGTATTTGGGAGTAAACTTTCTGGTTCTTGTGAAGCCTGCATCCTTTGTACTCTCTTGTGGGGATGCCTCGTGCATCTTATTGGTTTGAATCACAACTAAGAATCCTAACAATGGATCCTTTACATTGGAAAATTTTTAAAGACCTCTCATTGTAAACAGATGTTTTATTGGTACCTATGGAAAGGCCAAACTAAAAGGTGGATACGACGAAAAATAATGGCTAACCTTAAGAATTCCCTTAGTTTAAAAGCGATTTCTTCCTAACAATGTGGAAATTTTAAAGGGACTGGTCCCTATAGGATGGGAATCTTTAGATAGTTATTAAGAGATGGGATAAATGAAACAGACTTTGATGGCATTAAAACAAAGGTTTTGATACAACGTTATGAAAGAGGATGTTTTGCATGGGCCAAAAAGACCCCTTATCGGTCCTCCAAATCTTAAAGGGCCCCAAACAAGTCCACTCTATTTACCCCAGGTTAGAAAAATTTTAAAGACAAGAAGGTAAAAATATTACACTGAGGTACCTGACCAGCCATTGCTTGGGGCCACAGGCCAATCAATGCAGTTAAAGACTCACAAAAAGGTCTGGGTCCCTCGGCTCCACCCCTCACCGGGGACCTCAAAGACTTTTAAACAGGAATGGGTGAAATGGCCAGGGAATACAAAGGAAAGTTTCTGGGACTCCTTATAAGACCAAATCTTGTTAACACGGTCCTGACGAGGGCTGCAGTTAAAGGCATAAGAGTTGACAGAATTGAGATGAAAGTGTATTAAAAATTGGTGTCCTTGAACAGGTTTTATGTAAGATGCTTACATCTCTTTTAACTGATTACGTTGTGGGGATGTGCACCGTGTCTCACTGGGGAATGCTCCCCTGCCTAGTAGAAGACAGGGCATATAATCTGCCTCTCAGGCAATGTTGATTAAACATCATAAAGGAACCCTATAGGGTACCTGAGCCCACACATTCTGAGGTAAAAACTGGGGTCTAATATTCAGGGATATCCATATTCAAGCAATAATGGAGTTTGGGTTTAGGGGTTTTGTTTGTTTAGTTTGCTTGTCCCTTGGGTAAACTAGTCTGTGTCTGACTTGTGCTCAGAAGGAGGGCCTTCTGCAAACATGTGAAGCCATGATACACGGATCCCTAAAGTTCTAGCATGTAGAAAGCTTTTGATTTCCAGTTTAGATGAAAATTCCCCTGCTGATATAAAAAAGCAGTTGTAAAGAAAATGTGATTGGGCAAATCAATGTTTTCATTTCATTTAGGTGGCAGCCCAATTCTGTCGGGAGTTAAAAACAACTGGTTTGTCTTGCCAAACTCCACATATCAGAGATGAAAATACAGCCCACAAGGACCTGAGACTGAGCCAGATTAACTTAATAAGGTAGAACCCGAAACCAAAGGGGAACAATAAAGGAAAAGAGGCCTTTTAAAACTCAAATGGTTGGAAAGCCTCCTTCACCCCAAATCTAATTCGCAGCCTCATTAAGAATCTGTCAAGAATGAATACAAATCTTAAGTCTTTCCCACGGATAGTAAGAAGCCTAAAGAGTCTCCCTCATTATCGGTTCTAGAAAGGGATACACGGCCACCCACTGCAGTCACCCACTGACATGCACCCTGGGGGGATTCAGGATGGAGAAAACCAGCATGAAACATTCTGTGCTTTGGGTATGGGGGTCCCTAGAGAGTTAGGATGCTGATCAAAGAATCTCAGTGACCCCAGATTCATGCATCTTCTGACACATAGAAAAGCACTACAATCTTTAACTTGAGATATTGGTTTTTTGATAATTAGCACTAATCTTTTACCAAGATGCATGCTTGAATACATGTATTTCCCAACCAAAAATTCATACACCTACTGTCTCCTATCTTGCCTCTTCAGAGCTGTTCCCCTGAGCTAACAGCCTGTCTCCTGGGCTACACTCCTCAGGAAGGTCCCCAAATAACACTGAAACCCACTGCTCTTAAATTGTGGGGTTTTTTCCCAGTCGACATCTCATCATAGGAATATGTGTTCTTCTCATTCTGCAAAAATGTTCTCTTTTTCAGAAAAGGCTCATCGGTTTCCAGGGTTTTCCCACAGAGGGATGGACATCTAGCAAAACAAAGGGGTTCAGAAAATGCCCAAACAACTTGCAGGAGAGACCAGATCTCAGCCAATGACTCAGCAAAACATGGATGAAAGGTGATAGGAGGGTGTGGAGCAGCAAGGCCAGGCCCGACTCTACGATTTCACTTAAAGGACAGAGTCAAACTGCTGGCCTGGGATCGGAGCCCAGTCTCACTGGACCCAACCTACCTCATCCCCAGTCCTGCTGCAGCCAACTAGACAGTGAGGCACTCAGGTGTGTCTGTGCACCATCTTCCCAAGACAGACAGTGCCCCATAGTTCCAAGGATTCAAACATCCTGGGGCTGCCTGTACCCAACAGCACAGGCAGGCCCCAACAGGCCACACACTGCAGCCCACATCTCTCTCCGTCCTCCCTGCTGGGCAGTCATCCCAACTCTTGCAAAATTCTCAAGGGCAGTAAGCCTGAACCACAACCAGAGCTGATGAGAACCAGCTGAGAAAGCAGAGTTCATGATGGGGAGTGGAAACAGGAAACAGAGTGCAGGCTGAGAAAACTACTGGACTAGAGCTTCAAATTCCCAAGTCTGCCATAAAGCAAACTTTGTTGCTCGCCATTTGGTTGATGAAGGGTGACCAATGATGAGCTGGGAGGTGAGGTCAGGCTGTGCTCCTCCGGCACCAAGGTGATTCCATGTACACCACACAGTTCGGGGTTCCTGTAGTTCTCCAGCTGCACTGAGCCCCAGAGGGCGGGCGCCAGAGCTGTGTTACTTCTGCATCCTCCCTGTGGCTGACACAGTGCCTCATACAGAGGGGAGGGTCACATCAGTGAATGTGAATAAACATAAATGTACTACCCCACCTCTGAGACACAATCTTGGGATACTGGAAGGGAGACCAAAGGGAAGGAAAGTGCCCACCGTAAAAGGCCCTGGAGATAGCAACCTCCCACAGAACACCTATGTATGTACTCAAATCCCAGCACCAACTACAGTCCGGAGAGTCTCAGTACAACAGGCGGTGATTCAACTGCTGCAGAGCCCTCTGAGATCAGGAGAAAATATTCTCCGTATCTTTGATACCTAAGATCAATTCTACGGTGTCTCAGTTCCACTAATGCCAGCTGCATACAAACTCCAGAAGGTTCTGCTTCATCCACACTCTCTAGAGCTGTGAATCCAGACAAGAAAAGGACCTGAGCTGTCTTTTCCAAACAGGAAAGGGAGAGCCACTGACAGCTGCCCATAGAAGCCAGATGCGCCGACTGGGAGCCCAGCACAGCCTGTACGGGAGCTGTGACCTTCAGAAATTACTTATCCTTCCACTGTAATTCCTTATTTGTAAAATGGAGGTGATCACTCTTCTATCAGGTAGGAATGTTAGAAAGATTAAATTTGACACAATATATGTCAGATGCTGGACAGACATCCAGGCATAAACTAAGTTCTCCATAAATGCTAGTGACCCTTCATTGTACTTCCAACTAGGAAAGCTGCACAAGAAGAGGGAAGAGACCAGACATATAAATACTTGAGGGAGGGGAATCACCTCAAAACGGGAAATGAAGTCTTTCAGGTTTGGAAATTCATCCAGGCACTTGGGCTCAAATATGCGGTACAGGTCAAGGGCGTCATAAGCCAGGAAATCCACGTAGGTGAGCTGCAGAAAGGCAAAGCATGCATGGGCACCAGACTCTGAACCTGGGGAAGAGGGTAGCTCTCTGTCTCCCAAAGCTGTCCCCCTTACCGTGTCCCCTGCAAACCAAGGCCGCTTCCCCAGAAACTCTGAGAAGAGCTTCATTATTTCAGGGATCTCCTTCAAGCAACCAGGCTTCAGTTTCTCCTGAGGCACAAAACAGCTGTCACTGTCCTCAGACACAGACTCCCTGGCAGACAGCAGGCCTCCCAGGGCTGTGCCTGATCCCAGCCGCCAGGTGAGCAGCCACATCCCCCGACTGCACCTGGGTTGGTGCCCAGCTAGGATGTTATCCACCTGTGTTCATGAGACTCCCACCCGGTACCACCCCCCATCTGTGACAGACGATGGAAGGCAAAGGGCAAAACCACACGGTCCCTGAACCTGTCACCACTCAGCTCCCAACACCTGCCAAGGGTCAGAGCAGCAGTGCTGAGAGACCTGGCAGAGCTCAGGCCTCACACCGCAGGCACATCAACACTAACATGACTCAGGAAAGAAGTTCTAAGTTCCAGTGTGGGTGACAGAAATGGTGTGGTTGCCTGAGCAGTTTCTGGACAATTGGGGAGAATTTGAGAGGCTGAAAGGGAGGAGGGAGAGGAACAAAGTCTGACCCTGGGCTGCCTACTGGGCACATGTGTTTATGGCTTGCGATGCCGAGGCGGAGGTGCTGGGCTAATGAGGAAAACACCCCATCTAGCAACTGAATGTCCACCCTGGGAGGCTGGATTCTATCCTAAGACTGGGGGAAACTGAGTCAGAGTTTCCAAAGGAATGTCTTGGTGGATCTGTAGCTCCAAGGAATTCAAAGAGAAAAGGACCACTATAGATGCGACCCTGGCCAGCATTTCAAACCCTGCCCACCCCAGTGGGAGGGGACTCACAAAGTCAGGGCTGTAGCAGATCCTGGCCAGGTACAAACGGACATCCATAACCTGGTTCTCCAACACATCCATGCGAATCTTCTCCTCCTCTGTCTCCCCACCTGTGACCGCACAACAGAGACTCACCCTCGGCATCCCACCCCAACCCAGCCCAGGGCATGGCCAACGGTGCCCCTGCCCCTGCCCCAGCCCCACTCACACATGTTGTGCTTGCGAGCAATGTAGCGAAGGATGGCGTTGCTCTGGATGAGCCTGTGAGCCCCGTCAATTAAGTAAGGCAGCTGGAAGAACAACAGGACCAGGTCGGCTGGGCCACCAGGCTCCCCTGCACCCCTCCCTTGAGCAAGGGCAGACATGAAACCTGGCACTCACAGAGCCTGGGCCATGGAGACACTAAATAATATGCCGTAAAATGAAGGGATGAGCTGGAACATAGAGCATCATGGAAAGGCAGTGAAGAGAACCAGGCAGCTGAGACGCTGAGCAGGAGGCATCAGAAAATAAAACCCCTAACCTGGGAAAGGAGATGGAAGGAGACACCGTCCACTTCCCCCCACAGCAGCCCAGGCCCTGCACCTACATTGGGGAAGTCCAGGCCCAGCTTGAATTTTTCACTCAGCCACTGGCTTCTGTCATAGTCCGGGGCTGGGGTAAAGAAGATGCAGTGAAACAAACCTCCCCAGAATCCAACCCTCCCTCCCGGGGTAACCTACCAAGGAGTCAGAGGCAAGACGCCCCCTGAACAGGTGGACCTGGAATGTGAACCACTAAGTCCCACGTGGGGCTTTGGGGGAAGCAAACTTAGAAACTTCCTAAAACTACAAGAGTAATCCTTACAAAGGGTTCAGGTAAGCACTGAGGGGAGCCCATGCCAATGACTGATACAGGGGCCCAGCTATCAGCTCTCATGTCCTGCTTTGGAGGCCAGCTGCACCCGCAAAGGGTTCGGGAAGGGGCAGGTCCCTGCTCCAGCTGCTGGAGGGCAGGGATACAAATAACAGGGACCAGGACATGGGTTGCTAGGCACCAAATGAGCATGATCTGGGCAGAAGTCAGGACATGGCTAAGATGCCATTACCGTCCCCCATCGTGTACTTCTTCTCCTCATAGTCTGAGCCCGTGTACTCCAGGAGCAGGCGGATGGCGTGAGCCAGCTGGGAGAGAGGGCGGGGGCAGAGGGCAGACGTGAGGTTTAACCGCGACTTTCTGTGCTCCAGGTCCTCTCCCAGACTCTCAACACCACCCCACCACCCCCACTCCCCCCCCACGCAAGCCCACGTGAGAAGGAAGGGCAGAGCGATGGGACTTTGGGTTTGGCTCCAGCAAGCTCTGAAGAGGAAGCTTCTGGTGGAACCAATTCCCAGCGGCGCAGTATTTCCCACCCTCAGCCCGCCCGCCTCCATCCTCCCCGCCCTGGTGGACCCTCGCTCACCCCGCGGATGTCCCAGTAACCCAGGATCATGGGCATGGTGCTGGTTTCTGTGCTGAGCGGAGACGCTTCGCAAGAGCTAGGCTGGAATCTGATCCTCTGACCCGGCCGTGAAGGCGGGGCCGGGAGCACGCCCCTCTCTTCTCGGCCCCGCCCCCAGCAAGCCCTACCAACTCAGCAAGGCTTTTGCCAGATGCAGCCACAGGCCGCCTGGAATGAGATGTATTTAATCCTCTGAGCCACAGCGGTCTCCAGAGCCAGGGTCTGGGCTGTTTGACGCCAAGGGCCCCCTGCGTCGGGCTGGCTCCCAGTCAGACCTCTGCTAAGTCGGTGGAGTTCGCAGTTCGCTCGGGAAACAAGGCAGAACCATAAGAAGGGCAAGGCTCTCCTCCCCTCTCCTCCCCTCCCCTCTCCTCCCCTCTCCTCCCTTCCCTTTCAGGCACCACTCAGCTTTGCTCCTCGCGCTTCAAGAGTTGCTGCGGGCTCTGGGGGGGCTCTGACTGCCAAGTTAAGGCCAAAGACGGGTGCCCGTGAAATCGAGAGTTTAATTGACACCTGTCACAGGAAGACCTGGACTCCAGGCAATCCTAAATCTCCCCCCACAAGTTATGATCCCTAACAGCCTCAAGTCTTGGAAGAAAGACTATCACTGGGGGGCTTCCTAGGTGGCGCAGTGGATAAGAGTCCGCCTGCCAATGCAGAGGTCACGGGTTCGATCCCGGCTCCGGGAAGATCCCACATGCCGCGGAGCAACTAAGCCCGTGTGCCCAAAAAAAAAAAAAAAAAAAAAAAAGAAAGACTATCACTGGGACCCAAGAATCATCCAGGTCAAGGGACAGAAAAGGGACATGTGGTCTCGGTGCTTTTCTCCAGGGACTGTGGAGGACCCAGCCCTTCTGCCATGTCTAAAGTGCTAATGATCAAATGTAAAGTAATCAAGTAGTTTATGGCCTAGGTTGTGAATGTAAATCCAGAACCAGGCCCAGCAAAGAAGATACCAAAGTGCAATCCAGAGATATCCTGACAGCCAGCTAGATGTCACTCACATGGATACAGTGATGGGTAGAGTGGTGGTCACAGAGGGAATGTGACTGAGGAGGGGAGCTGTCCTCTGAGTAGTCAGGCACCTCCCCTGCAGCAGTGAGTAGCCAGAGCGGGTGGCAGGCAGGAACCTGGAGGACAGGATGGCCCACAGGACCACAGTCAGACCCTTGGTGGCCCAGGTGCACAGATTCCAGCCCTCATCCTGGCTCCTGACCCACGTGTGGTTTTATGTATGAGAGGATGGCTCAGGTGTCCTTTGAAGTTACTCTGTGATCTGTGACTTGTGCTACAACCTCCAAAAGAGCAAGGTTCTACCTGTCAGCCTTCCTCTTTGAAGGCTGAAGACTATTTCAAAATTAGCAGAACAGGACATAGGTTGGTCTTTGGTTCCTTTTGTTTAAAGGATATTACAAATTAGTGGATATGTGAAAATAGATGAGAAGAACTTTTAAAAAAACAAATGGGTTTACAAGTTAAAATGCAAGGTTGATGCACTAGAAAAATCAGTTAAAATTAGGTAACACTTTCTTTGGGTAAACAGGTATGAACCCAGTATTCAATAAAGGTTTCAAACCACCAAGATAAAATATGGAGTAAGGCTTGAAGAAACAGATAGACTATCTAATTCACATTAAATCACAGACTCAGAGTCTTCACATTTCTGCTAAGTTGAGGAGCAAGGAGACCAGGAGAGATCAGTCACTGTGGATGCTCCCAGCCCTGCCAGTCCTCAGGGCTCATACCTGGGTCCAGACTGAGGATGTAGCTCAGGGTCAGGTGAATTGCCAGGGAGGTTTGCCCACAGGGAGGCGATGTTGACCATGCACACAAAAAAGTGCTGCCCCCTCTTAATAGTTACACATTTCCTAACACATTAAGGGATTGCTATTCTGAGTTTTACACACCTTGAGCTTAGAACAGAAACATGACTAGACTCCAATGAGAAAATGGCTTTTTTAAACTAACTTTAAACAGAATAATAACATTTAAAGTAGGTACAGCAGATACTGTAATATTAGCACTTATTAACCATTGTTCCTTTATTGAAAAAACAATCATTGAGATCCTGTCATATAGCAGCACCATGAGTGACACAATCCTGGGTTATGAAGGCTGGAAGTCAGCTGGGAAACACAGGGAGAAACTTTTAAAGATGGAAGAGACTTTAAGTGTTCAAACACTGAGGGGCACTGAGAGGGAGGGAGGTTGTAGGCAGGAGAAAGACACAGTGGGTGGTAGGACAAGGAACTGAGGACACAGGGATGGGCCCAGAGCACAGGTGGCCCCTTCAGGAGGAAGAGGACAATTCTGAAGGAGGAGGAGGAGAAGGGCTGGCCAAGCAGGCTCTCAGACTCAGCCCCCCAGGCCCAGGGGTCACACTGTTGGGTGCAGTGGGTGTGTGAAAGGCACTAGGGGCCAGTGGTTGCCTCGCTGAAATTCAGTGCCAATGTGGCCACATCTTCTGGGTTTACATGTGCTGTCTCTTGATTGTAAATTTTGACAAGTTCTCATATTTTAGAGAATACTGTGCAGAACATCAAAACACACTGTGTCCAACATCCAGTCAAGAAGTCCAGCCTCTGGTCTCTCTTCTGCATGGCGTTCCATAATTCCCTCCAGCTCTACTGCTGACCTTTGGAACTCTCCAGTAAATTAACAGAAATTCTATATGAAATAGCCTCAGAATACAAAATTATAGAGTATAAATAAATACAAAAGGTAGAATTAAATGGGTCCTACTTCTTGTTAAAATTTTTAAGACTTGTAAATATTGTCTGTGTAAGCTTAGGATATCCATGACATAAAGAACAGTTTTTAATCTGAAAATAAGGAAATAAAAATAACCATTCACAAGATATTGCCAAATTGTATATCAGACAGAATTTTTCTACTTGCTTATATTATTTTGAATAAGGAAAGACAGACAAACTAGGGTTGCAAGAACTTAGAAAAGGAACCAAGTTCAAGGTGAAAATTATGGAAAATAAGACACAGAAGAGGACTTCCTAGGTGGCGCAGTGGGTAAGAATCTGCCTGCCAATGCAGGGAACACAGGTTCAATCCCTGCCCCAGGAAGATACCACATGCTGTGGAGCAACTAAGCCTGTGCGCCACAACTATTGAGCCTGCGCTCTAGAGCCCGTGAGCCACAACTATTGAGCCCATGTGCCACAACTACTGAAGCCCAAGCGCCTAGAACCCCATGGTTTGCAACAAGAGAGGCCACCGCAATGAGAAGCCCGCACACCACAATGAAGGGTAGCCCCCGCTCGCCACAACTAGAGAAAGCCCATGTGCAGCAACAAAGACCCAACACAGTCAATAAAATAAATAAATACATAAATAAATAAATTTATAAAAAAAAAGACACAGAAGAAAAATTTCACGTTTAAACAAATGTGTTTATAAAACCCTTAGTTAATTATCTGTAAATATTAGTAAATAAATATAGCATTAGTCTAACAACAAAAACAAAAGGTCATTACAAGTTAGTAACAATCAGGACTGAGAAAAACAAACCTACAAATCAGTCAAATAATTTCTAAAACTGGGGAAAATTTCTCTCAGGTAATGGTTAATGAATGTTACAACCAAACAGAACAAACACAAACATGTCAAAACGTGTTAAAGTAATAAAGACCCTGAGTGATGTAATAACATCATAAAGAAAAATAATAACACAAAAGGACACTTGGTCCTTGAGAATTTTATGGATAAATTTTCAAAACTTTCAGAAAAGGAATGCATTGCATGAATTGTCACAAATGATAGACAAGTGTGGCCTGAATGCCCTAACCTGGAAAGGACAAGACGGGTGAGGATGATTATAAACCTCTGTCACTTATGAACCTAAATCCAAACATCAGCAATCACAGCTCAGAGCACAGAGTGTGGTGTTCTGGCATGAAGGCCCCTGCGCTCACGGGGAGCATCTGAGAAACAGAGAGAAGAAGGAGGGAGCGGGAGGGGAGAGGGAGGAGAAAGCAAGGGTGGACAGTTAGCATCCGGGGTCCACACTAGTTCTTCGTCCTATTTGAAAAGTTCTAAACGTCTGAGACATCAAACCTTAAAAAAAGAATTTACCACATGATCCAGGACATACGTGGATATATTATTAAAAAAATAGAACTTTCATCAAGGAAGGCTTACCTTATCAAATGCGTTGCACTCTGATTATTTTTAAAGCTCTTTATTGGAGTATAATTGCTTTATACTATTGTGCCAGTTTCTGCTGTACAACAAAGTGAATCAGCTGTATTTATACATGTATCTGCATATACCCTTCCTCCCGCAATTCCTTCCCACTCTCCCTATCCCACCCCTCTAAGTCATCACCAATCATCAAGTTGATCTCCCTGTATTATGCAGCAGCTTCCCACTAGCTATCTATTTTACATTTGGTAGTGTATATATGTCAATGCTACCCTCTTACTTCGTCCCAGCTTCCCCTTCGCCTCCCCGCCCCCCAGGCACTTGAGGATGCCTCAAGTCCGTGCTCTACATCTGCATCTTAATTCCTGCCCTGTCACTGGGTTCATCAGTACCATTTTTTTAGATTCCATATATATGCGTTAGCATACAGTATTTGTTTTTCTCTTTCTGGCTTACTTCACTCTGTATGACAGACTCTAGGTCCATCCACCTCACTACAAATAACTCAATTTCATCCTTTTTTATGGCTGAGTAATATTCCATTGTATATATGTGCCACACCTTCTTTCTCCCTTCATCTGTTGGTGGGCATTTAGGTTGCTTCCACAACCTGGCTATTGTAAATAGTGCTGCAATGATCATTGTGGTACATGCTTCTTTTTGGATTATGGTTTTCTCAGGGTATATCCCCAGTAGTGGGGTTGCTGGGTCATATGGTAGGTCTATTTTTAGTTTTTTTAAGGAACCTCCATACTGTTCTCCATAGTGGCTGTAGCAATTTGCATTCCCACCAACAGTGCAGGAGGGTTCCCTTTTCTCTGCACCCTCTCCAGCATTTATTGTTTCCACATTTTTTGATGATGGCCATTCTGACCGGTGTGAGGTGATACTTCATTGTGGCTTTGATTTGCATTTCTCTAATGATTAGTGATGTTGAACATCTTTTCATGTGTTTGTTGGCCATCTGCATGTCTTGTTTGGAGAAATGTCTATTTAGGTCTTCCGCCCATTTTTGGATTGGGTTATTTGCTTTTTTGGTATTAAGCTGCATGAGTTGCTTGTATGTTTTGGAGATTAATCCTTTGTCCTTGCTTCATTGGCAAATATCTTCTCCCATTCAGAGGGCTGTCTTCTTGTCTTATTTATGGTTTCTTTCACTGTGCAAAAGCTTTTAAGTTTCATTAAGTCCCATTTGTTTATTTTTGACTTTATTTCCGTTATTCTAGGAGGTGGGTCAAAAAGGATCTTGCTTTGATTTATGTCAGAGTGTTCTATGTTTTCTTCTAAGAATTTTATAGTGTCTGGCCTTACATTTAGGTCTTTACTCCATTTTGAGTTTATTTTTGTGTATGGTTTTAGGAAGTGTTCTAATTTCATTCTTTTACATGTAGCTGTCCAATTTTCCCAGCACCACTCATTGAAGAGGCTGTCTTTTCTCCATTGTATATACTTGCCTCTTTTATCAAAGATCAGGTGCCCATATGTGCATGGGTTTATCTCTGGGCTCTCTATTCTGTTGCATTCTGATTTTTTAATGCTAGTCTCCATCTACCGCATCAGTTGTCTTCCACTGGGGCCAATTTTGTCCCTCAGGGGATATTTTCAATGTCTGTAGACATTTGTGATTGTCACGACTGGGACGTGCTACTGGCATCTAGTGGATTAGGCATTGGGGAAGCTGCTAAACACCTCACTATGCATAGGACAGCCCCCCGCAGTCTAGAATTATGCATCCAAACTGTCAGCAGTGTTGAGGTGAAGAAACTCTAGCCTATGACCACAGGGCAAAAGCTGCAAGTGGAAAAACACTGTCCTGGCAGGAGGACACCACAGCACCCGCAACCCTGGCCACCAGACCAGCTGGCAGGGAGGGCTGTCTGCAGGGACGACCTGGAAACTGTCTTGTTCTGGGGGCTGCTGCTGCAGGCACCGGGCAGCAGATCAGGACAAGAGCATGACAGCGGGGCAGAGAACGTGGTACTGGGCTGGCAGCCTGGCCCTCCAGGGAACTCGGTGAGGAGTGGGGTCACTCTTGTCAGACAGCCGGCTGCCTCGGAGCTCCCTGAGCTTTGTTCCAGGGCTGTAGCACTGACCTGCACCAGGATAGCAATTCTCCAGGAGCTGCTTACCTGGCTAGATTCAAAGAACTGAATGGATTGTAAAAGGTATCCCCTAGGGGGCAATTTTGAGGTCCATCTTTTGTGTGGCTCTCACACGGCAGCGCATGTGAGCCCTACTTAGGTGCCCACTAGGCTGGGGGTGCTGGGTCAGGTAGTCACCAGGACACCCCATGCCTGAAAAGCATTGGAGCACTCAGGAGAAGTCCGGACAGCCATGCTCCCCACAGCCAGGTGCTGGGGTCCACAGCTACTGTGACAGTTTGGAGGCCACCTTCCAGCACTGGCGCCAATAGGGTGGCCCTGGAACATAGGTGGATCAACCCCATTTTGCCAAAGATGAAAGGCTGGGGTTGGCTGGCCAAGCTTCTGGGGACCCTGCTGGGAACTGACCTGGTCCTGAGAAGCAAGGGGAAAAGTTGAAGAAGAAAAAAAAAGAATACTATGCACGTGACTGAGAAGGATATATGGAAAGTTCGTACAAGTCACTGCTGTAAAAATAAAATAACATCGCCTAAAGAAAGGAAAATTAAGAAAAACCCACAAAGAAAGACACATAAAAAAACAGACCCCATGTGGCTAACAAGGACCCAAAAGAAAGTGGAGTGTCAGTGACAGACCTGGGGGTCAGTCATGCACTCTGTTTGCTTAGAAAAACCACAAACAAAATCTATAAGGACTGTTTCTGCTAAGGGTCCTACCTAAAAAAGCCCCTCACAGGAAGCTCTGATGACAGCCAATCATTGAAAACTTGCCAGGACTTGTGGCTGCAAGGACCATCCTATCCCATTACAAGTCTCCCAAACTGTGGCTTCTGTGGTTTCTGTTTACAAAAATCACTCACTCCCTATCTCCCCCGCCATCAACATACTTTTGGTTCCAGCCAAAGGCCGACTCTCCTAAGTTTGCAAACATTGAGACTAAATCTGTCCTTTTGCTTCAAGATATCCCTGAATTTTCTCTGGGGGTTATTTCTACTAAGGATGACACAGCCAACTCACAGTGTCTAGACTGGAATCCTCTCTGTTTTTAACACCCTTATAGGGTGGTCAAAAGTTGAATATGTCAGCACCTAATGACTGCCACACACATGGATACTGGTAATGGAAGTCACCATAGAAACAAGCTCATTTTCTACATGTTACCTACCACTCAAGGCCTCCCAGAGACACTCATGCACATCAAATGGGCAAAACATGCAAGCAGACACATGACTTGCCATTTAAAGGCCTTAAAAGAGTCCTTAGGATCAAGGAAACTGACCAGTGGGAAAAGAGGACTTCTTCTCCCCAAACCTACTTAGAGTTGTATTATAAGGCATCTCAGCCAGTCCAGTCTGATAATGAAGAAGTCTTCCCCAAAAATGGGATGCTTTCACTTTTTATATTATGATTAGTTTTACGAACATATTCACTGATTATTGTAATCAATTTATGTATTTATTTCCTATATGGTAAAAAGCACAAAATAGAACCACAATTAGTTCCACTGAGCCTATAAAAAAAGGTTTTGACTGTCACCACCTCATCTTTTAACCATGATCCAGGAATTGAGTAAGTCATGGGGTCAAACAGTGTTGGACACAGGGAGATTCCTAGACAGGGATTCACTCATCAGGTGGAAACACGCACAGCCAATAAACAATTAGCAAAACATAGAGGTGGAAAACTGCAAGGTGTGATGACGAGCCCACAAAACTAGCATAAGATGAAATTGTGGAGCCCCAAGTGCCTAAGGTTCTGGAGAAAGAGGTCCACGTGCCTTGTTGGGGCACCATCAAGTAAATGCCTCTCTCTGCAGAGCAAGAAAATAATCAACTATCAAAGCTTAAAACCATTCTTACCCTTTGCCTTCTAGTATCTGCTTGGGGTCTACCAAATAAAGGAAACAAACCAGCTTAAGACGATCAGTGTTGCAAAGAAAGGCAAAAAATTAGAAAACCCCACATGCTCCAGTAGTGTGCGACTCACTAGGCAAATTACACTTTATCTACTGGAAGGAATGAGACACATCCGGTAAATATTCAGTAGTATGTGCACATGTGTACGGCCAATAGGTAGAGATTTTTAAGGGAAATGTTAAGAGAAAGACGAAGAATCTAAGGCTGTATGTACACAGCTATTCACCTACCCAAAGAAGTAGGCATAAATAAAAATCAAATGAATATTTGAAATGATCCCACTAAAAGTAAATACCATTAGCTTAATAACTATTCATTCAGCACCCACTATCTTCCAGGTGCTGTTCTAGGTGTACACTGTTCTGCTGCAAACACCTGTAACACCAGGAACAAGAAGAGATAAATAGGGACTTCCCTGGTGGCCCGATGGTACAGAATCTGTCCTGCAATGTAGGGGACGCCGGTTTGATCCCTGATTGGGGAACTAAGATCCCATATTCTTCAGGGCAACCAAGCCCGTGTACTGCAAATACTGAGCTTGCACGCCTCAACTAGAGAGCTCGAGTGCCACAAACTACAGAGCCCACGTGCTCTGGAGCCTGCATGCCACAACTAGAGTTAGAAAACCCCCACGTCACAACTAGAGAGAAGCCCACGCGCCTCAGCGAAGAGCCCACGTGTGGCAACGAAGGATCCCACATGCCACAAGGAAGACCTGACACAGCCAAAAATTAAATAAATAGATAAATAAATAAATATTTTTTAAAAAAGAAGAGACAAATATCCCTGCCCTCATGGTATTTATATCCTATGAGGAAAGACAGATGATAAAGGAAACATAAGCAATGTAACAAGACAATGTTTATGTATATCACATGCAGTAAAGCGCACCATCTTAAGTGTACAACTCTATGGGGTTTTAAGTATATATACTTTTATGGAATCACCACCCAGATCAAGACAGAGAACAGCATTACACAATCTCTTCCACGAGGACCCCACACACACACAAGCTCACCATTCAGCTGACCTCTATCACCTTGGACTCATTTCACCTGCTGATCATGTAAATGGAGCGATCTAGTAGGTACTTTTTGTGTCTACAACCTTTTGTCCACATTATGTCTGTAAGAATCATCCATGTTGTTGTGTGTCGCAGTAGCCCTTTTATTTTCATTGTAGTATGTACATTGTATAGTATCCCATCATATGAATAATGGGCTTATAATAACATATCACAGTTTGTGTGTCCATTCTCACATTGATAGACATTTGGAAAGTGGCCAGTTCTTGGTTCTTTCAAATAAAGCTGCTTTGAACATTATGGTACATGTCTTTGCAAGACATAAGCACACACCCTTATTGGTATATATCAAGGGAATGGGGTTCTGGGGGCATAGGGCAGATGTATATTTAGTTCTGGTAGATAAGGCTGAAATGAATGTCATTGAATGACATTTCCAGTTATTCCAAGATTCAAGGACTATTATTGGTCCTGTCTCTTCAGCAAGTGGTGCTGGGAAAGTTGGACAGCTGAATGTAAATAACAACTGAAGTTATAACACACCCTCACACCATTCACAAAAATAAACTCAAAATGGCTCGAAGATCTAAACATAAGACATGACACCATAAAACTCCTAGAAGAGAGCCTAGGCAAAACCTTCTCTGACATAAATTGTACCAATGTTTTCTTAGGTCAGTCTCCCAAGGCAAAAGAAATAGAAACAAAAATAAACAAATGGGACCTAATCAAACTTACAAGCTTTTGCACAGCAAAGGAAACCATTAAAAAAAAAAAAAGAAAGAAAAAAAATGAAAAGATAACCTACGGAATGGGAGAAAATATTTGCAAATGATGAGACAGAAAAGGGCTTAATCTCCAAAATATACAAATAGCTCATACAACTCAACAACCAAAAAGCAAACAACCCAATCAAAAAATGGGTAGAAGACCTTAATAGACATTTCTCCAAAGAAGCCATACAGATGGCCAGTAGGCACATGAAAAGATGTTCAACATCACTAATTATTAGAGAAATGCAAATCAAAACTACCATGAGGTACCACCTCACACCAGTCAGAATGGCCATCATTAAAAAGTCTACAGGGACTTCCCTGGTGGCACAGTGGTTAAGAATCTGACTGTCAATGCAGGGCACATGGGTTCAATCCCTGGTCTGGGAAGATCCCACATGCCGTGGAGCAACTAAGCCACAACTACTGAACCTGCGCTCTAGAGACCGTGTGCCACAACTACTGCAGCCTGCACACCTAGAACCCCTGCTCTGCAGCAAGAGAATCCACCTCAATGAGAAGCCCTAGCACCGCAACAAAGAGTAGCCCCCATTCACCACAACTAGAGAAAGCCCACAAGCAGCAACAAAGACCCAACACAGCCAATAAATAAATAAATAAATAAATAAATCTTTTAAAAAAAAAAAAAGGTCTACAAATAACAAATGCTGGAGAGGCTGTGGAGAAAAGGGAACCCTCCTACACTGTTGGGAATGTAAGTTGATGCAGCCACTGTGGAAAATGGTGTGGAGGTTCCTCAAAAAACTAAAAATAGAATTACCATATGATCCAACAATCCCACTCCTGGGCATATATCCGGACAAAACTGTAATTGAAAAAGATACCTGCACCCCATGTTCATAGCAGCACAATTCCCAGTAGCCAAAAACACCCTAAATATCCATTGATAGATGAATGGATAAAGAAGATGTGGTATACATATACAATGGAGTACTACTTAGCCATAAAAAAGAATGAAATAATGCCATTTACAGCAACATGGATGTAGCTAGAGATTATCATACTCAGTGAAGTAAGTCAGAAAGACAAAGACAAATACCATATGATATCGCTTATGTGTGGAACCTAAAATATGGCACAAATGAACCTATCTGCAAAACAGAATCAGACTCACAGGCATAGAGAACAGATTTGTGATTGCCAAGGGGGATTGGAGGGATGGAAGGACTGAGAGTGTGGAATTAGCAGATGTAAACTATTATATATATATAGGATGGATAAACAACAAGGTCCTACTGCACAGCACAAGGAACTATATTCAATATCCTATGATAAACTATAATGGAAAAGAATATTCAAAATAGAATGTGTATAACTATTATGTGTATAACTGAGTCACTTTGCTATACAGTAGAGATTGGCACAGCATTGTAAATCAACTATACTTCAGTTTAAAAAATAAAGTTTGAAAAAAAGAACTATTTTCAGTCCTTTTAATTTTAGCCTATGTGAGTATGTAATAAGATCTGAGTTCTTAACTTCTCCAATATCTAATGATGCTAAGAACATTTTCATATACTTATTGGCCTTTTGGATATTCTCTTTTTGGAAATGCCCATTCAAGACTTGGGCCTTTCTTCATTGGATTGTATTTTTAGATATATGATTTTTAGATAAACGTCCTTTATTGATTTGTAGTATTTTCTCCTAGGTGAGCCTTGCCTGAATACCAGACCCACAAAATCAGCAACTATTTATGGTGGCATGGTCTGGGTACTCCTGAGCTACTTAGAAACTTCCTCTTAAGCAGACCACTGGATAGTGTTATTTGCAATTACCTCCAGTAATACAATGCCAAGAGATGAATCATGACTGGTGAATCATGGTGAGAAAACTTATGCTTAGAACATTTATGGCGGGGTGTGATGGAAGAAATTTTCACTTATTGAGGTATGGGAAAGTCACTATGGCTTTTATGATTTAGCTTAAACATTATATCAAATAGAACAGTCTATTTTGTGGCCTGTCAAATATGTATTGTACATCTGCTTTAACCTTTAAAGATAAGAATACATTTAAAGATCAAAATGGAGTAACTGTGGTTCAGGCATCCAAAATGGAGACTGATGGCCATTGTGGATGTAATTTCAGATACATTCTTGCATAGCTGAGAACTTGACTTTTCTGAACTGTATCAGACTCCAAGACAACTCCAGCCCTGACAGCTGCAACCTTATGTTCTCAAGGTCTCCCCTTATAACCAGGCAACCATTTTGGACCCCAACCAATCCTTACTTAACAAGTACCCTTACTTCTTGCCAGCTTTGATTATAACTCTTGAGAAACAACTTACGTAATTTTGTGGATTTTTTACCTTTATAAGCCTCCCCTATTTTGCAGTCCGGTGGAACACAGTTCAAGTGCTTCTTGAATCTGTATCTCCTGGGCTACATTCCCCAGTTTGGCTCTAATAAAATTCTTTTCTATTTCTATTATAGATTGGATTATTGATTATTTCCATGGACATTGCTTAGCATAGTCAACAAGATATCTGAAAAATCCACCTGAGGTTGTCTGGAGTCTACTTTGGACCAGCACTCAGTACCAAGCTTGGGCCTCCTGAGCCCTCTCCCCTCCCCCAGCTTTACAGCACTCTTAAGCTGCTTCTGGGAGTTCTGAGAAATTGTGCTACTGGAGCCTATCAGCTCCCAGGCAGGCAGCCACCCACTGGAACTCCAGCTGGTTTTGTGTATAATTGGTACAGAGCCAATACTTGCAAGTACTTATCTTGCCCCAAATTGGCCAGGATAGAGCTCTTTCAACATTCCAAAACTGGCTTTGTGTATGAAATTGGAGAAAAACATCTTTCCAGGATTGTTTGAGGGAACAAAAGTGCTCCTGGGAGAAAGCTTGCAGTTATAACTCTTATCATGTCTTGAGACTTGTAAACACAGCCCACATTGCCTGAAACTACAGCCTTGGGTCAATCAGTAGAACCTAAAAATGAAGGGGAAAAAAGAGGAAGGGTTATAGGCCTTTTTTTGAAATTCAAGGAAGTAAACAAATTATTCCAACTGTTACTTATAAATTAGTGAGTTTACATTGTAATACTTGATTCATGCCTAAGTTAAATAAAACTATGAGGACTTCCCTGGTGGCACAGTGGTTAAGAATCTGCCTGCCAATGCAGGGGACATAGGTTCGATCCCTGGGCCAAGAAGACTCCACATGCAACTAAGCCCATGCACCACAACCACTGAACCTGTGCTCTGGGGCCCGCGAGCCACAACTACTGAGCCCATGTGCCGCAACTACTGAAGCCCACACTCCTAGAACCCGTGCTCTGCAACAAGAGAAACCACTGCAATAAGAAGCCTGCACACCACAACAAAGAGTAGCCCCTGCTCGCCACAACTTGAGAAAGCCCACACAGCAACAAAGACCCAATGCTGCCAATAATAAATAAATCAGTAAATTTTAAAAAATTAAAAATTAAAAAAATAAAACTATGAGATATCTGTGTCTATCTGGGTGTATGCTTGTCTGTGAACATTATAAATATGATATGTTTCTACATCAGGATGGCATTATTAATTAGTAAAAGAGCTCTATTTAATTGACTTAAAAGTAAGTGCTTGCAAATAAAATATTTCTAAATGTAAAAGAAATTGCCCCAAATTTTTAAAGGATCACATGATCTATGATTAATGCTTAATGATTGAAAACAAATTTAAGTTGTTGTTAATTAATACAGCCATGTCTTTAGAGTCACTGACATTAAGTATAACACTTTTATTATACCCAGGTTTACTGAAAGTCAATAAGTTCATGATATTTCTGTTACCAAACCTGTCAACAAGAAAAATAACTTGCTATGACATAATAAAAGAGATAAATGGGATAACACTTTTTAGGTGAACTCTTTAGCATAATTATGTTTTATGGTATACCTACTTAAAAATAGTTTCTCCAGATTTGTGGTAACTTGCAACTTTATAGTTTCACTAAATTAAGTTAAATGATGGACACTCATTGAATATCTAGGTCATTTTTAATTAAGATAAAATATTGAAACATCACTTGCTAAGAAGTCTGTCTTGTGTCATTTGCAGAGACATGGATGGACCTAGAGACTGTTATACAGAGTGAAGTAAATCAGAATGAGAAAAACAAATATTGTATACTAACACATATATGTGGAACTTAGAAAAATAGTATAAATGAACTTATTTGCAAAGCAGAAATAGAGACACAGACGTAGAGAATAAATGTATGGATACCAAGAGGGAAAGGGGGAGGGTGGGATGAATTGGGATATTGGGATTGACATACATACACTACTGTGTATTAGATAGATAACTGAGAACCTACTGTATAGCACAGGGAACTCTACTCGGTGCTCTGTGGTGACCTAAATGGGAAGGAAATCCAAAAAAGAGGGTATATATGTATACATATAGCTGATTCACTTTGGTGTACAGTAGAAACTAACACAACAGTGTAAAGCAACTATACTCCAATAAAAAATAAAGAAGTCTTATGTTTACCTTTTTACCTCTTATTACAGACACAAAATATGTTTGAGAGTATCAATAAGTATATTTTGTTCTTTATTGAGAGATGTACTATGAAATGATATATGTTTCTAGAAAGGAAAAAAAAACACTGTATATATAAAGAGTGTATGTTGATGATAAGAGAAGGCATGAAGAATGGAGATTTGTATTGTTGTTTTTGTTGTTAGGAAAGATTTTGTTCTGAAGCTGGTTATTCCTAAATGTACAAAAAGCAGGGGGGACAAAATAATATGTATATAGAAAGTGGTGGAAGGTTTGTTGAAAAGGAACCCTGAGAAAAGAGTTTTATGTGTGGTCAGGACTGGCTAAGTTTAGATTGAATTTAATTGGGTGAATGAACTTTAATATTAAATGTAAGGTGGAACAAAACTAGAATTTGAGTCTCTCTAATAAGAGAAAAAATTTTTCTTGGAATATTGATCTGCTTTTGATAACACGTTGTAAAGTTTCCTTACCCTTTAAGTAATCTGTTGTAACTTTCTGTATTTGCTTTTGAAATCTTTTATTGTCACTTTGATTAAATGACTAGGCATTGTTTCAACTATGGCCATTTTTAAGTCATTGTTAAATGACTATGCTCCTACTTAGCCAGTGTTTAAAACACTTTAATATCTTTAATAAACTTCCACAAATATAATTCTAAATGAAGTTATTTTGACCTTTAGCTAATTTGGAGATGTTTCAGAGGGCCCCTGACACATCTCAAAGACAAATATTAAACTAACAAGGCTTAGTATGTTAAATTATATGGGAAGCATTGTCAAATGAGTGGCAATAAACCTTCTTAGATTATATTGTATGAGTAAATGTTATTAATGTAAATATTCTAGAAATTACATGAAATTCCCCAAATTTGAACTGTCCTGGTATGTTGTCAGTCATATTGTAGTTTTTATCTCAAAATGCTGTATGTCACAGAACTAACCAAATTTCCTTGACAATTGCATTACAAGCAGGTCTCTAACTATGGGCATTTTTAAGTCTTTCGTCATTTACAGACAATTATTTTCTTCCTCTGTTGCTTTTACAAAAAATACTTGTGGACGACTTGCTTTTTTTTCCCCTTAATTTTATTTATTTATTTATTTATTTTGGCTGCACTAGGTCTTAGTTGCAGCATGCAGACTCTCAATAGAAAAAGAATCTCCACTTTGAGCACTATTTCAGCACTGGCTCTCTTATGCAAGGCTACTAAAAAAATGGTAATGGAGCCAAACAGTTCTGCTGCAGCCAAGCAGGCAGCTTTATCTATTTATGTTTCACACTCAGCTGAATCACTTCTAAAGCCTCACCACACTCAGCACTTCTCTGTATGCAGTACTGTTGCTTTCCGCACCTACTACTACCTTACTTCAACACAATAACCTTAAGCCTGCAACTATCTTCTTACTCCTAGGAATGACTTACAAGACATACCTATTGATAATGCTGATCTAATCTGATTTACAGATGGGTCCTGCTTAAAGAAGGAGCAGGGACATTATAAGCTGGATATGCAGTAACGTCCACAATGGACATAATCGAAAGCTCTTATTCACCAGAAACAAGTCAGCACAAGCCAAATTAATTGCTTTAATTTGAGTTTGGCAACTAGCTAAAGACCAGATAACAAATATTTATACTGACAGTTGCTATATGCATATGACTTTGGAATGCTATAGAAACAAAGGTTTTAACCTCTTCAGGACAATCTACAAAAAATGGAAAACAGTTTACAAAGTTAGTAAATGCTCAAACAGTTATCAACTGCTCAAACAGTTAGCAATTACTAAAACATCAGGGCATTCCAAACCTGACACAACGGAAGCTAAAGGAAATCAGTTTGCTGATGCTGCAGCCAAACAGGCAGCTTTAAGTACTCATCCTGCCCCAAATCAAGAATGCTCATGGCTCTCTGCTAACCGTGTTGACCTAGTAAAAGGTTTCCTTCTACAGGCTGAAGAAATTGTCACTGAAGAAGAGAAAAGAATATGTCAACAAAAAGGAGGAATTTTGACTCCATCACATAAATATGGTTTGGATCCGATTAAAAAAACCAAAAACTTCAGTGTCTCTTGGAGCACAAGAGCCATTAATCCAGCATGTACATTCTTTAACTCAAGGGGCATCTGAGAAAATGGTTTTATGGGAAAAATAATATTTTTGGCAACTTTCTCACATGGCTCAAGGGAGACATATTACATTATTGTCAGGTTCTTATTGAGGCAATTTTAAAAAATGAAAAATTGGTAGCTAATTCCTTTTACGGCAAGCTCCTGGGAGACAAAGACCTTAAGGATCATGGAGTACAACCTGGAGACACTGTTTATTGGAAAAGACATCAAATAAAAGATTTGTAATTGTTGACCTATAATAAGTTATAATAAGAAGCTTTAATAAGACCTTATCAGATATTATTATCTAATCCATGAAGTGCCAAATTAAAAGGCATAAACTCATGGACTCACATCTCTCATTTTTAAAAGGCCCCTCCACCTGAATGGACTTTGACCACTGTTTCAGACATCCGGCTTCAAGTGACTAAGGCAAACATTATCAAGCCAAGACCAGAAGAAGACCACAGCAGTGGTAAACAGCTGACCCAAAAATCTGCACCAGGCCTATAAGACCATCCTACTAGTTCAATTGAACTGTTTACCGGATGTTCATCTTCCTATCAAAATGGAAAGTTATTGTCTCACTTTAAACTATACTTTTATCCCAGTACTCACGATGGAAAGAAAATTTTCTAGTGAAGTTGTCACACAGTAGAGATAGTCATGACACATATCACTACTTCTTTTAAGTCTACTACTAAAAGCACAAGTACAATGTTTGAGTAACAAATTGATATAATATTTTATAGAATAATATTCTATAAAATACTACCCCAATCAGCGTATACATCTATGCTTGCACACTATGTCTGATCAGTTTCTTCCTAACATGGATAACTAGACAAATCTATGTATATTAATAATAAGAAGCCTAAGTTGCTGTATAACAAAGGGAGTTCAACTCGAGGATGGATGATGCCTTAGAGGACTGCGACAGGGAGGGTGGGGGGGAGTCGAGGGAGGGAGGGAATACGGGAATATGTGTATAAATACAGATGATTGAACTTGGTGTACCTCAAAAAAAATAAATAAATAAATTAAAAAAAATAAAATAAAATAAAATCAGGAACATGAAAAAAAAAAAAGAAGAAGAAGAAGCCTAGCACTGAGGGACATGGTGGATTCGGGGCAAGCAGCCACCACCCTGTTATCTAGGGACAAATATGTTGATCATCAGTGCTTTCAATCAGAAGTTTTGGAATCAAGAGAGGGAATGATGGGAGAAAGTTTCGTGTATTGAGGTATAGGGAAGTCATTCTGGCTTGTACATGATTTAAGTTAAACTTTACGCTAATTAGAACAGCTTGTTTTGTGCCCTATCAAACATGCATTGTACATCTGCTTTACCCACTAACAAAAATAATGTATTTAAAGATCAAAATGGAGCAACTGTGGTTCAGGCATCCAAAATGAAGGCTGATGGCCATTTTAGATGTGACTTTGGACACATTGCTGCATCACTGAGAATTTGAATTTTCTGAACTGTATCAGACTCCAGGACAACTCCAACTGTTCTCAAAACAATATCTCCTAGCTCTGCCAGCTGCAGCCTTACGGCCTCAAGGTCTGCGCTTGTAACTATGCAACCACTTCAGATCCCAACTAATCTTTGCTTAACAAGTAGCCTTTTTTTGCTAGCTCCAATTGTAATTCTTGATAAACATGTAATTTTGTGGTTTCTGCCTTCATAAGCCTTCTCTAATTTGTAATCCCATGGAACACAATTCAAGTGCTTTTTCCATCTGTGTCTCCTGGGCTATAGTCCCCAGTTTGGCTCAGAGAAAGCTCTTTTGTATTCATTCCTATTATAGATTGGCTTATTGATTAATTCTATCATTCCTATTGACAGAATTAATCAATAAACCAATCTATGATAGGAATACAAAAGAGCTTTCTTTGAGCCAAACTGAGGTCTATAGCCCAGAGCTTTATTTCCCTGAAGCAGGAAAATAAAGCTAGATCCCCATGTAGATTCAGGATTTGGATACCTCACAAAGGAAAGAAAAAACAGAAAATCTTAAAAAAAAAAAAACAACCCACATGGGGAATGCCCTGGTGGTCCAGTGATTAGGAATCCTCACTTTCACTGCCAAGGGCCTAGGTTCAATCCATGGTCAGGGAAACTAGCCAGAGTGACCAAAAAAAAAAAAAAAAAAAAAAAAAAAATGGCTATCTACCAGAGATTCAGGGCAAAATGTCATCACCCTTTTCATGAACAATGCTGAATTCTAGAAGCTGTAATTCCATCAGAGACCTGAAGGTCTTCACCCTAGAATTCTACACCCAACCTAAATATTAGTTCAATGTACACTAACAACACATCTTCAGGTATACAAGGACTAAAGAAATGTATCTCCCGGGTACCTAAGAAAATGAGGAAGTAAACCAAGAAAGAAGGTCCTGAACGACAGCTGTGTGGCAGCCTACAGAGTGCACTTTGAAGGCATCAGAGAAAAGAGTGCAGACAGGACCTTGAGACATTACAGATGTGATGAAGCCAGACAACTGGAAGGGAAATAGAATCCTGTTCTCCCCACTAGCCATTCCCACCTCCCTGGGCCCTACTCACTAAGACACACAGCTCCACGAAGCCATGAGCTCTTGATAATGCAGGAGGAATGAATGAGAGTTGGAGGCTCAGAAAGAGGCCTCCCTTCTACAGGGAGCCCGCTAAGGATTCCTGCTCCAAGGGCCTTGGAAATGGGAACAAGAAGTCTCCGAACACCTTACTACCAGACAGGATCCCCACACACCCAGACACTGCCAGTGTCACCTGGGAAGCAGCAGGGTCAGTTGGAGAGGTCAGGTGGCCAGGAGGGAAAACGGTAAGACACAGCAGGTGTGACTAAGGCTTTATTGGTGATCAGCAGGGCTGGGCAGGGACCATGCTGGGGGACCAGGGCCCGCACACCAGGCCAATTCTGGTCTTCAGGGAAGTGCTGGGAGCTCAGGCCTGAGCCCTACAGGCCAGCGGTCTGGGGAAGCCACTCACAGCAGAAGCAACCACAGCAAGGAAGGATAGTCTGGTTGGCTTCAAAGCAGAAAGGATAACATCAGGGGGTCACTTCACTGAAGAAGCGTGGGGTGCTGTAGAGCTGCAAAGATCCTGGATGAATGGGATTGGGAAAGGGTTAGGGGCCAAATAAGGCCTGAGTGGGGGCAAATGGAAAGAAAGGAGGAGAAAACAAGACATCTGGTCCTGGGGTGCGGGGAGGTCCAGCTGTTCTCCAGGGCCCTGGCACAGCAAGCACAGCACTGGCTCCTCACTCCATCTCCCGCCTTCCAGGGCACTACTTGTTGCCCCACACGGCTATCTTTGAATACACAGGGTGTGGGAGGAAGCGGCTGGACTTCATGTAGGCGGAGATTTTCTTCAGGCCCTGAGGGTGGGAAAAAGAAGGTCAGACCTTAGGGTCAGCTGCCCCACTGGGGCTCGAGCAGCCCCACTCCAGACTCTGAGTTGGGAATCCTGGTACATCTCTTCCTTGTGGGGTGAAGTATTTGGCAAAAAGCAGTCCTTCTGGGGTCCCTAGTTCCAGTAAGTTACCTCTTCAATTTCCTGTAACTAATGTGATATCCTACTAAGACCCACCACCATGGAGGACATACTGTGCTAGGTGCTGTCTATGCACCAGAGAGGATGATATACAGGCACCCCTCATTCCATCTCACTTCGAATTACTGTGATTCACAGATTTTGCATGTTTTACAACTTGAAGCTTTGTTAATCCTGCATTAAGCAAGTAAATAGATGCCATTTTTCCAACCACATTTGCTCACTTCCTGACTCTGTCACATTTGGTGATTTTCCCAATATTTCTATTTTTTTTTTCATTATGATTATGTTTGTTATGGTGATTTGTGGTCTTTGATGTTACTGTGGCAAAAAGATTAAACTCATTGACGGCTCAGCTGATGGTCAGCATTTTTCAACAATAAAGTTTCTGTTTTTTGTTTTTTTCTTGATCGTGGCTTGTGGGATCTTAGTTCCCCGAAGAGGGATCAAACCTGGGCCCCAGGGCAGTGAAAGTGCAGAGTCCTAACCACTGGACTGCCACGGAGTTCCCAGCAATAAAGTATTTTGAGATTAAGGTAAGTACATTTTTTAAGACATAATGATATTGCACATTTTATAGGCCACAGTATAGTGTAAACAACTTTTCCATGCCCCAAGAAACCAAGAGTCATGTGACTTGTTTTACTGCCCTATTCACTCTATTGTGGGCATCTAGACCCAAACCCTCCATACATCAGAGGTGTGCCTGACAGTTTAGAACCTCCGTGCAACTAACCTAAAGGTAGGTTCTAGTGTCTCCTTTATCTGAAGGGAAACTGAGATATACAGAGGTTAAGCACCTTCCTCACACTCACGCAACTAATAAGTGACAGGCCTGGAACGCAGCCCAGCTCTCTCCAATTCTGTGCTCTCCTCCCCATCTCCCCATAGGAGGACTTGTCCTTCCCACTGCACACATTCTCCTTTTTCAGAGAGAGTCTCCAGGCTTTGCCAACATAGGGCCCCCTAGCACAACAAAGAGGCTCAGAAAATGAACAACTTGCAAAAGAGACCAGTTATTATGCAATGACTCAGCAAAACCTGGATGCGAGGCGATAGGAGAGTATGAAGCCCAGTACCAGACTCTAATTATACCACTTAAAGGAAAGAATCCAACTGCCTGGCCTGGGACCTGAGCCCAGTCTCACTGGGCCCCAACCTACCTCATCCCCAGACCTAACGCAGCCAACTAGGCAGTGAGACACTCAGGTGTCTCTGTGCACTATCTTCCCAAGACAGACAGTGCCCCATAGTTCCAAGGATTCAAACATCCTGGGGCTGCCTGTACCCAACAGCACAGGCCCCAACAGGCCCACTGCAGCCCACATGTGTCCCCATCCTCCCTGCCAGGTGGTCATCCCAGCTCTTGAATAATCCCCAAGGCTGATCAGCCTGGACCAGAACCAGTGCTGATGAGAACTAGCTGAGAAAGCAGATTTCCTGATGAAAAGTGGGAATGGGAAACAGATTGTAGGTTGAAAAACCTATTGGACTAGAGCTTCAAATTCCCAAATCTGTCACAAAGCAGATTTTGTTGCTCTCCACCTGCTTGACTGAGGGTGACTGATGATGCACTGGGAGGTGAGGTCAGGCTGTGCTCCTCCAGCACCAAAGTGGTTCCACACATACCAGCTGCACTGAGCCCCAGAGGGCGGGTTCCAGGGCTGTGTTACTTCTGCATCCTCCCTGTGGCTGACACAGTGCCTCATATAGAGGGGAAGGTCACATCAGTGAATGTGACTAAACATAAATGTACATCCCATCTCTGAGAGGGAATCTTGGGTTACTGGAAGGAAGGAGGGATGGAAGGAAACTGCCCACCACAGAGACTTCAAGATAAACTCCTCCTAAGAAGGCACCTACACATGTAAGAAAATCCCAGCACCAATCACGTTTCTAGAAATCTCAGTACAACACCAAAGAGGGAGCCAATAGCTGCAGAGCCCTCTGAGATCAGGAGAAAATACTGTCTGTATCTTTGATACCTGAGATCAATCCTACTGTGTCTCAGTTCTACTAACGCCAGCTGCACGCAGGCTCCTGAAGGTTCTGCTTCATCCACACTTTCTAGAGCTATGAAGCCAGACAAGAAAAGGACTTGAGTTTCCTTTTTGAAACAGGAAAGGGAGAGCCACAGACAGCTGCCCATAGAAGCCAGATGCTCTGACTGGGACACCAGCACCGCATGTACGGGCTCTGTGATCTTCAGAAATTACTTCGCCTTTCATCGTAATTCCTTATCTGTAAAATGGAGGTGATCATTCTTTTACCAGGTAGGAATGTTAGAAAGATTAAATCTGACGTAATAATGTCAAATGCTGATTAGAGATTCTGGCATAAACCAAGTTCTCAATAAATGGTACTTACTCTTCATTGTAGTTCAAACTAGGAAAGCATCAGGGAGAAGAAGGAAGAGAAAAGAGATATAAATACTGGGGGGGGGGGGTGGTCAATGGAATCACCTCAAAACGGGTGAGGAAGTCTTTCAGGTTTGGAAATTCATCCAGGCACTTGGGCTCAAATATGCGGTACAGGTCAAGGACGTCATAAGCCAGGAAATCCACGTAGGTGAGCTGCAGAAAGGCAAAGCATGCATGGGCACCAGACTCTGAACCTGGGGAAAAGGGACAGCTCTCTGACCCCAAACCCATCCCCTTTACCTTGTCCCCTGCAAACCAAGGCCGCTTCCCCAGAAACTCTGAGAAGAGCTTCATCCTTTCAGGAATCTCCTTCAAGTAACCAGGCTTCAGTTTCTCCTGAGGCACAAAACAGCTGTCACTGTCCTCAGACACAGACTCCCTGGCAGACAGCAGGCCTCCCAGGGCTGTGCCTGATCCCAGCCGCCAGGTGAGCAGCCACATCCCCCGACTGCACCTGGGTTGGTGCCCAGCTAGGATGTTATCCACCTGTGTTCATGAGACTCCCACCCGGTACCAACCCCCATCTGTGACAGACGATGGAAGGCAAAGGGCAAAACCACACGGTCCCTGAACCTGTCACCACTCAGCTCCCAACACCTGCCAAGGGTCAGAGCAGCAGTGCTGAGAGAACTGGCAGAGCTCAGGCCTCACACCTCAGGCACATCAACACTAACATGACTCAGGAAAGAAGGGACAGAAGAGCTGTGGATGCCTGAGCAGTTTGTGGACAGCTGGGGAGAATTTGAGAGGCTGAAAGGGAGGAGGCAGAGGAACAAAGTCTGACCCTGGGCTGCCTCCTGGGCACATGCATTTACAGCCTGACATGCGGAGGAGGAGGGGCTGGGTGAACAATGTAAACATCTGTCCAGCAACTGAATGTCCACCCTGGGAGGCTGGATTCTATCCTAAGACTGGGGGAAACTGAGTCAGAGTTTCTACATCCTGCATCAGGGTTATGAGGGTCACTGAGGGCACTCCATATAGACCAGCTTGGTGGATCAGTAGCTCCAAGGAGGTCAAATTACAAAAGGACCTGTGCAGAAGGGACAGAAGAATTTGGTCTTCTTTCAAACCATGTCCAGCCCAGAGAAGTGGTAGGGGACTCACGAAGTCAGGGCTGTAGCAGATCCTGGCCAAGTCATTAGCAGTGTCCATAACCTGGTTCTCCAATACGTCCATGCGAATCTTCTCCTCCTCTGTCTCCCCACCTGTGACCACACAACAGAGACTCACCCTCGGCATCCCACCCCCACCCAGCCCAGGGCATGGCCAACGGTGCCCCTGCCCCTGCCCCAGCCCCACTCACACATGTTGTGCTTGCGAGCAATGTAGCGAAGGATGGCCTTGCTCTGGGTGAGCCTGTGAGCCCCGTCAATTAAGTAGGGCAGCTGGAAGAACAACAGGGCCAGGTCGGCTGGGCCACCAGGCTCCCCTGCACCCCTCCCTTGAGCAAGGGCAGACAGGAAACCTGGCACTCACAGAGCCTGGCCCATGGAGACACTAAATAATATGCTGTAAAATGAAGGGATGAGCTGGAACATAGAGCATCATGGAAAAACAGTGAAGAGAACCAGGCAGCTGAGACGCTGAGCAGAAGACATCGGATCCTAAAACCCTTAAGCTGGGAAAGGAGATGGATACAGACACGTCCACTTTCCCCCACAGCAGCCCAGGCCCTGCACCTACATTGGGGAAGTCCAGGCCCAGCTTGAATTTTTCACTCAGCCACTGGCTTCTGTCATAGTCGGGAGCTGTGGTAAAGAAGATGCAGTGAAACAAACCTCCCCAAAGTCCATCCCTTCTTCCCAGGGGGATCTACCAAGGAGTCAGAGGCAAGACGCCCCCTGAACAGGTGGATCTGGAATCTGAACCAAGTCTCACATGCCAGCTTTGCAGGGAAAGCACAATTAGAAGCTTCCTGAAACTATACGAGTAATGCTTACAACAGGCTTGAGCAAGCACTCAGGCGAACCCAGGGCTGCCACAGGGACCCAGCCACAGGCTCTCATGTCCTGCCCTGGGGGCCAGCTGCCCCCACCACCGGTTCCGGAAGGGGCAGGTCCCTGCTCCGGGTGCTGGAGGGTGCAGAAATGAGCAACAGTGGCCAGAACACTGGCTGCTTGGCATGAGTTGGGCAGAAGTCAGAAGAGGATGACTAGGATGCCATTACCGTCCCCCATCGTGTACTTCTTCTCCTCATAGTCTGAGCCCGTGTACTCCAGGAGCAGGCGGATGGCGTGAGCCAGCTGGGAGAGAGGGCGGGGACAGAGGAGAGTGTCTCTCTCTGCTCCAGGTTCCCTCCACACTCCAAACCCTCCCCCCCTCCCCCAACACACACACACACACACACACACACACACACACACACACACACACACACACACACACACACACACACACACACACACACACACCCCCACACACACACCCCCGAAGGGGAGGAGGGAAGGGGCTCTGCTGCAGCCAGCCCAGCACAAAAAGTTCCTGCCGAACCGCTCCCCACCTACCTAGCATATCCACCTCCATCCCATCCGCCCCGTGGCACCCCCCTCACCCCGCGGATGTCCCAGTAGCCCAGGATCATTGCCATGGTCAAGCTGCGTGGATCGCGGCACCCGCTCGGCACTGGCGAGGTGGAAGTTCATCCGGGTGCCTGAGTCAAGCCTGGGTGGGGCCTGAGTGAGGCCACGCCCCCTCGCCTCTCTCCGTCCCGCTCCCTACTGCTACCCAACACTCCGAGGCCTCCTGGGACGCAGGGCACCCGTGAGGGTTTGGCGTGGCGTCTGCACCCAGGGCAGTGGAAATAGTCCATTTCCTCCTCCAGCCGCGGGGACTCGGAAGCCGAGCTCTGAACTCCGGGATGCTGAGGGCGGCCTGGCTCCCGGCCGCAGTCAGATCTCAGCTGAATCTGGGGAGCTGGCAGTGCGCTCGGGAAACAAGCCTAAATCGTAACAAGAGCACGGATCTTCTCTCTCCCCTGCCCTCCCAGGAATCGCTCAGGCTTGCTCCCGGGCTGCCAAGTTCCCGCGGGCTCTGGGAGGCTGTGACTGCCAAGTTAAGGCTAAAGAGTGGTGTCCCTCAAATTGAAACTTTAAAGGAGGCGCTGACACAGGACATCAGGACTCCAAGCAATCCTAAAGCGCCCCCGTAATCCCTGACAGCCGCGTATCTTCTAGAACAGACTCTCAGTGGGATACCAGAAACACCCAGGACAAAGTGTAGAAAAAGGAAACAGAAAAAGTCGGTGCTGTCCTTTCAGGGACTATGGAGGACCTATCCCTTCCGTCGTGGGCAGAGGAATGATAACGATCAAGGGTAAATTGATCAGGTCGGTTTATGGCCTCAACAGTGACTCAATTCAGATCCAGGCCCAGCAGAGAAGATATCCAGGTGCAGTCCAGAGACATCCCGACAGCCAGCTAGATATCCCTCACGTTGACTGGGTCAGTGACCCGGATTGTGGTGGTCACAGAGGGATAGGAGTGAGGGGGTAAGGGCTGTCCTTTGAGCGGCCAGGAGCCTCTCTTGCTGCAAGGGGGGCCAAAGGGGTGGCCAGCAAGGAGCCTGGAGGACACCACACAGAACCACAGTCAGAGTGGGCCCAGGTCCACGGCTTCGGGCCCTGATCCTGGCTCCTGACCCATAGCGTGGTTTTGTGTAGAAGAGGGTGGCTCAGGTGGCCTTTGATGACACTCTGTGATACAGCCTCCTCAAGAACAATGTCCCACCTGCCAACTTGAAGGCTGAACACTATTTCAAAATTAGGAGAACAGGGATTTCGTAGATGGTGCAGTGGTGAAGAATCTGCCTGCCAATGCAGGGGACACGGGTTCCAGCCCTGCTTTGGGAAGATTCCATATGCCGCGGAGCAACTAAGCCCGTGCGCCACAACTATTAAGCCTGTGCTCTAGAGCCCATGAGCCACAACTGTTGAGCCCGTGTGCTGCAACTGTTGAAGCCCACATGCCTAGAGCCTGTGCTCTGCAACAAGAGAAGCCACTACAATGAGGAGCCTGCGCGCCACAATGAAGAGTAGCCCCTGCTCTCAGCAACTAGAGAAAGCCCATGTGCAGCAACGAAGACCCAACACAGCCAATAAATAAATAAATTTACAAAATTAGGAGAACAGGACAAAGTTGGCCTGTGTTTCCTTTTCCCTTCTTTAAAGTACATCACAAGGTAATGGGTATACGAAAAGAGGTGAGAGGAACTCTTTAAAACAAATGGATTTTACGAGTTAAAGTACAAGGTTGGTATATTACAGAAAAATAAGTTTAAAATTAGCTAACACTTTAGAAGGATAGAAAGGTATGAATTCAGTATGCAGTAAAGGTTTCAGACGACCAATATAAAGTATGGAGTGGAGGTTTGAGGAAGACGGACTTTCTCTATTCCCTGTTAAATCAGAGTCTGTACATCTCTGCTCAGCTGGGGAGCTGGGAGACAGTGTCACTGGAAACCAGGAGAGCTCAGTCACTGTGGCAGATGCTTCCCAGCCATTCTGACCTTGCCAGTCCTCAGGCTCCAGGTTAGGGTCCAAACTCAGGATGCAGCTCAGGATCAGGTAGATTCCCTTGTCATTTTGCCCACAGAGAGGCAATGGTGGCTATGTTCACACAGAAGTGCTGTCCCACTTAATAGTTATATTTTTCATACTATAAAGGAGTTGTCATTCTGAGTTTTAGACCTCTTTATCTTGGAAAAGAAATATGACCCGATTCCACTGAGAAAATGTTTCTTAAACTAACATTACACAGAATAATATTTAAAATATTCCTTAGTATTCATCCATTCCGTCATTCTTGGGTTTTTTGTTTGTTTGTTTGTTTTGAAGGTTGGAAGTCAGCTGGGAAATACAAGGAGAGATTTTAAAATATAGAAGAGATTTTAAATGTTCAAACACTGGGGCACAGTGAGATGGAGGGAGGTTGAAGGCAGAAGAAAGAGGCAGTGCCTGGTAGGACAAGGAACTGAGGACACAGGGATGGACCCAGAGCACAGGTGGCCCCATCAGGAGGAAGAGGACAGTTCTGCAGGAGGAGGAGGAGGGAAGGCTCTCAGACTCAGCCCCCCAGGCCCAGGGGTCACATCGGTGGGTGCAGTGGATGTGTGAACGGCACCAGGGGACACTGGGGATCCGGGAAACTGGAGAGTGGGCTGAAGGGCGTGATGAAGCCAGTGATTGCCTCGCTGAAATTCAGTGCCAGTGTGGCCACATATTCTGGATTTACATATGCTCTCTCCTGACTGTAGATGTTGACAAATTCTAGTATTTTAGAGAACACTGTGCAGGACATCAGAACACATTGTGTCCAATATCCAATTGAGAATTTGACCTCTAGTCTAACTCTGAACTGCATTCCTCCTTCCAGCTCTACTGATGACATTCTGAACTCTCAAAGTAAGTTAAAAATTCTATATAAGGGACTTCCTAGGTGGTGCATTGGTTAAGAGTCTGCCTGCCAATTCAGGGGACATGGGTTCGATCCCTGCCCCAGGAAGATACCACATGCCGCAGAGCAACTAAGCCCATGCGCCACAACTATTGAGCCCGTGTGCCACAACTACTGAAGCCCTCGAGCCTAGAGCCCATGCTCAGCAACAAGAGAGGCCATCACAATGAGTAGCTTGCGCACCACAATGAAGAATAGCCCCTGCTCTCCACTTAGAGAAAGCCCGTGTGCGGCAGTGAAGACCCAGCGCAGCCAATAAATAAACTTATTTTTTAAAAAAGTCTCCTACTTGGGACTTTAAATAAAATTGATCGACTTTCTCTACTCAATCATTCCCTTTTAAAAAAAAGTTCTGTATCAAATAGCCTCAGAATACAAAACAATACATTAAATAAATACCAAAAGTAGTATTAAAATGTGTCCTACTTTTTAGTAAATTTTAAAAAGTTTTTAAAAATATTGTCTGGGTAAATTTTGGTAATCCAGGATATAAAGAATATTTTGTAATCTGAATAGAAAATAAAAATCATAATTTATAAGATTCTGTGATAGTGGAATATAGAAAATAAATTTTCTACATGTCTGTAGTTTTAAGAATAAATAAATACAAACTAAGGCTTCAAGAATCTAGAAAGGAATTAAAATATATAATATGTGGAATTCTATTTCTACATGTCTCAGTCCTAATACGTTTTATGTCTCTAGGAACATGTTTATTTTGTCTAGATTATCCAGTTTGTTGATATATGGTTGTTTGTAGTATTCTGTTACAATAGTTTTACTTCTGTAGAATCAGTCGTCCTGTCGCATCTTTCATTTCTGATTTAGTAATGTGCATCTTTTCCCTTTTTTCTCAGTCAGTCTAACTAAAGGCTTGTCAATTTTGTTAATTTTGTTAAACTTTTCAAAGAAATTTCTTTTAACATTTTCATTGATTTTCTTTATTGTTTTTCTATTCTCTTTTTTATTCATCTCTGCCATAATCTTTATTATTTCCTTTCTTCTTCCTTTCCTAGTTCCTTAATGTATAAAGTTAGGATGTTTATTTGAGGTCCTCTTATTTTTAATGTAGGCATTTCTAGCCATAAATTTCCCCCTTAACCGTGCTTTTGCTGTATTCCATAAGTGTTGGCATGCTGTGTTTTCATTTTCACTCCTCTCTAAGTATTTTCTAATGTCCCCTGTGATTTCTTATTTGACTGATTGTTTAAAATGTTTTGTTTAATTTCCACAAATGTGTGCATTTTCCAATTTCCTTGTGTTATTGATTTCTAACTTCATCCCATTGTGGTTGAAGTAGATAGTTGATATGATACCAATTTTTTAAATTCTCAATGCTGTATTTGTGGCCTCATATGTCTTGGAGATTGTCCCATGTGCACTTGAGAAGAATGTGTATGCTATTCTTGTTGTAGAGTATAATAGTATAGTATACTCTACTATTGCTGTTGGGTTGAATGTTCTAACATGTCTGCTGAATCTACTTCATTTATTATCTTGTTCAAGTCCTCTAGTTCCTTACTTATCTTCTGTCTGGTTGTCCTGTCCATTATTGAAAGCATGATGGCATGGCATTTAAATCTCCAACTATTATTGTAGAACTATTTCTCTCTTCAATTCTGTCAGTTTTTGATCTGTTATTAGGTGTGTAAATGTTTATAATTTGTATATCTTCTTGCTTTGTTGAACACTCTCTAATATAGAATGTTCTTATTTTTCTCTTATAACAATTTTTGATTTAAAGTCTATTTTGTCTGATAGTATAGCCCTGCTCTCTTTTGGTTACTATTCACTTGGAATATCTTTTTCCATCCTTTCATTTTCAGCATATCTGTGCCTTTGATCTAACGTGTGTCTCTTGTAGATAGCAGGTAGTTCAATCATGTTTTTTTATTAATGCATTCTGCCTATCTCTGTCTTTTGATTGGAGAGTTTAATTCATTTACATTTAAATAAATTATTGATGAGAGACTTACTTCTATCATTTTGCTATTTGTCCTCTATTTGCCTTATAGTTTTTTCTCCCTCGTTTCCTGCATGACTATCTTTTGTGTGGAGTTGATTTTTTTGCCATGAAACTTTTTATTTTCCTTCTTTTTTTTTTTAAGAGTAGTTTTTTTTTTATTAACTTATTTATTTTTATTTATTTATTGGCTGCGTTGGGTCTTCGTTGCTGCACACGGGCTTTCTCTAGTTGCTGCGAGTGGGGGCTACTCTTCATTGTGGTGCACAGGCTCCTCATTGTAGTGGCTTCTCTTGTTGTGGAGCACGGGCCCTAGGCACGTGGGCTTCAGTAGTTGCGGCACATGGACTCAGTAGCTGTGGCTCACAGGCTCTAGAGCACAGGCTCAACAAGTTGTGGCGCACAGGCTTAGTTGCTCCGTGGCATGTGGAATCTTCCCAGGGCAGGGCTCGAACCTGTGTCCCTTGCATTGGCAGGCGGATTCTTTACCACTGCGCCACCTAGGAAGTCCTCCTTCTTATTTTTATTTGTGTATATTTACAGCTATTTTTCCTTGTAGTTACCATTGGGGATTACATTTAACATCCTATAATTACAACACTCTGAATTTATACCAGCTTAATTCGAATAGAATTCAAACACTTTGCTCTTATACATCTCTGTCCCCTCTCTTTGATCGTTGATGTCACAAAATAAATCTTTATGCATGTGTGTCCAAAAACATAGACTAATAATTCTTTTTTAATGGACTAGTCTCTTAAATTATGTAGAAAACAAAAAGAGAGTTATAAAACAAACTTACCATAGTACTAGCTTTTATCATTAACCATATATTTACTTTTCCAAGAGTCTTTATTTCTTCACATGGTTTCACATAATTCTCTAGTGTCCCTTCATTGCAATCTGAAGGACTCCTTTGAGCATTTCTTGCAGGGGAGGTCTAGTGGTAACAAACTCTCTCAGCTTTCACTTATCTGGGAATGTCTTAATTTCTACCTAATAATTGAAGGACAGTTTTGTCAGATATAGGATTCTTGGTTGACGGGTTTTTCTTTCCTTTATCACTTTGAGTATATCAACCTACTGCTCTGTCTTCCAAGGGTTCTAAGAGAAATCTGATAATAATCTTTTTGGAGCTCTCTTGTCTGTGAGGAGTTGCTTCTTTCTTGCTGCTTTTAAGATCTTCTCTTTGTCTTTGTCTTTTTTTTTTTTTAATTTTTTTATTTTTTGGGGGGTACACCAGGTTCAATCATCTGTTTTTATACACATATCCCCATATTCCCTCCCTTCCTTGACTCCCCCCGTCTTTGTCTTTTAATAGTTTGATTATAATATGTCTTGGTGTGCATCTCTTTGACTTTATCCTGCTCAGAGTTCCATGAGCTTATTGAATGTTTATATTCATGTATTTAATCAGATTTGGTAAGTTTTCAGCCATCATTTCTTCAAAAGTCTTTCAGTCCCTTTCTCTCTCTCATCTCCTTCTGGGACTCCCACAATGTGTATGTTAGTCTACTCCATGGTGTTCCACAGGTCCCTTAGGTTCTGTCCACTTTTCTTCTATCTTTTTTTTTCTGTTCCTCAAACTCAACCATTTCGATGATCTTGTCTTCAAGTTCCCTCTTTCTTCTTCCTTCTTGCATCTTCCTTTGAGTCCTTCCAGTGAGTTTTTCATTTTAGTTATTGAAATTTATTTTGGGTTCCTTTTTGTTTTCTATCTTTTTTGAAATTTCCATTTTGTTCATTCATTGTTTTCTTAACTTTGTCCATATCTTCTTTTAGCTCTTTGAGCATCTTTAAGACTGTTGGCTTCCATTGACTTACCACCACCACCACCATCCCCTTGGGCCAAACTTTCCTGTTTCTTGTATGCCTTGTGATTTTTTTTTTTAATGGATATGTGAATCTTATAATGCGGTATCTCTGGAAATTAGATTCTCCCCCTTCTCCAGAATTTGCTGCAGTGTATGTGTGTGTGTATGTGTGCTTGTGTTTCAACTGTTATATGGTGTCTCTGTGCCAGGGATCAGTTTGAGATGTGCATGTAAGGTCTGTGTGGCGTCTTTCTAAATTCCCCCATATATATGGTTGCTTTTGAATGTCTTAGACCTTAAATGTCTGGTTACCAAAAGGAGAAAAAGTGAAACGTGAAGAAGGAGAAAACCATGGCACTGGTCCTTTAAATCTCCTGGAAGCAGCAAGGCCATTTGGTGAGTCCAGGTAGCCAGGAGGGAAAAAGGCAAGACATAACAGGTGTTGGCCAGGCTTTACCCGGCAATCAGACATGTCTGAGGCTGGGACCAGGCCAGCCGCTGCAGCTGAGAACAGTGAGGAACCCAGCTGGCCATGAGGCCTCCACACCAGGGTGGTACTTTGCAGGCAGGGCAGTGGAAAGCAACCTCAGGGTTAAGTATAGAAGGTGAGAGGTCCATTTGGGCTCTTCAGAGCAAAGGCAACCACAGGATTTGCCCCAAGTCCACTCCTAAGTTGGGGACCTATTCACTGGACAAGAGTGCTACCCTTCAATGACCCTGACAGCAAAAGAGAACATCCAATTAGGGCAAGTGCAAGGAAACTTACTGAAGAGAAGTGGGCAGCTGAGGCCTTAAAGGACACCTGGAACTCTCCAGGGCTCCAGGGTCAGTTCTGCCCTGGGCTGAAAGGAGCAGCTGGCTTTCTGAAAGCAGAGAGTCTCTTTTAGACCCTGAGTGTAAGGAAAGAGAAGAGCCTGACTCAAGGTCTGGAATCCGTCAGAGCACTGTCACTGAAGACACAGACTGCCCAGGGAGGCAAGTGACAGCTGTGCTCTGTGGGGTTAATAGTGACAAAGAAGACAGCATCTGTGAACTAAATCTCAGTTTTTCTTCCAACTTCTTTGCAACTGAAAGGGGAAACTGAGGCATGCTGAGGTTAAGCTACTTTCTCATGCTCACATAGCTAGGAAAGACTGCAGTGCAGCCTGTCCCTGGCTCTCTACAAGGTCTATGCTTTTTCTGCTGCACTCCCCTCACTGTCACCCAACTGTCCCCTGTTCCTCAGGAGGCCCTGTCACTCACTGCATCTCTACAATATTCTTCTGTTTCAGGAGGAGGCTTACAGCTCCTTAATAGCTGCAAACACAGGAGGGACCCTAGAAGAACAAAGGGGCTCAGAACATGCCTGTGCAAATTACAAGAGAGGCTCAGAACCTGGAGAGATTAACATGACCTCGTGTTCTAACACTAAAACCTTCACACCACTTCCTCCCACACTGACCTTGATGGAGTTAACGATCCTCCCATCTTTTTGTCCTCCACCCTTCTTCCAAGAAGAACATTCTGGCTTGGAAGAAAGGACCTAAACATCCACTGGGCTCCCCTCTGCAGAGGCTGACCCAGAGGATACGTCCTGGTCTTCTCTGCTCCCTTGTCCCTGAGGGGCCATCGTTGATAGGATGGGAGCTTCCACTGGCCTTAGCTACGGCTGGAGCACAAAACTCTTCCTGGGTGGCCCTTCAAGGGGCTGCCAGGGTGGCTCCACCCACTCCTTCCTACCTGCCTGCCAGGTGCTCTGAGACCTGGGAGAGGCAGAGCCTCTAACTAGAAACATCTGGGGAAGAAGTGAAGTCTGTTTCTACCTCTCAACCCCAGGGATTTGAAAAGCCAAGCTCTGGAAGCTCTTAGAAGCCAAATGAGAGGGTGGAAACAGGAGCTGGATTGGTGTTGGGGAGAAGGTTCTCTAAAATCTAAAAGGGTTTAGGTGACAGAGGTGTATTCCAGAGAAATGCCCTAGGGAACTGCACTGATCCAGGCAGACTTGGAGCTATAAGCATGTTGTTATCCTCTTGTTTTTCCCTTTTTTAAAAGTCCCACATCTGTTAGTGACGCATTCAACAAACATTTTGTTACCTCTACCTGCTGGGCTCAGTATCCTACTCCGAGAATGCAAGCAATTGATACCCTCAGGAAGCCTATGGTTTAGAATTGCACTGTGCCATATGGGATCCACCAGCCACGTGTGGCCACCGAGAGCTTGAAGTGTGGCCAGTGCAACTGAGGAACTCAAATCTTCATTTTATTTAATTTTAATCAGCTTATTTTTTTAATTGATACTCAATTCAGCCACTGACATCTTTTAGGCATATTTGGGGTAATTTGTGTATGTGAATCAATTTTTTCAACTGTAAATGTTTTGAAATCTAGATACAGGTTAAGTATTTCCAGTGAAAACTTAGGAGCTGAATTGAGATGTGCTCTAAATATAAAATATGCATCAGATTTCAAAGACTTAGTAGGGACAAAAAAGCTTGTAAAATATCTCCTTAATCATTTTAAGTTGATTTACATGTTGAAATTTTAATATTTTGGATATATTGGGTTAAATAAAACATATTATTAAAGTTATTTTGTTTTTACTTTTTAATGAGGCTATTGGAACACTTGAACAGGTGGCTAGATCATACTAATCTTCCTCTACTTTGGAGAGATTGCGTCCCCATAAACCCATTGTAAATTGAAAATGCATTTATACACCTAGCCTACCTTAAATGTGCTCAGAGCACTGACGTTAGCCTACAGTTGGGCAAAATCATCTAACACAAAGCCTATTTTATAATTAAGTAATTTATTTGAATACTGTGCCAAAAGTGAAACGCAGAATGGTTGGCACCGAATGATGGTAAGTGCATCGGTTGTTTACCCCCGAGATTGGGCATCTGCCTGGGAGCTGCTGACTGGCCGTTCGGCCCAGCATCACAAGAGGGTGTCATACCGCATATCGCCAGCCCAAGAAGACAGCAAAGTTCAAGATTCAAAGCACAGTTTCCACTGGATGCGTGTGTCTTTCACGCCATCATAAAGTCCAGTCATCGTAAGTCAGGGACCATCAGTATTTCCACTGGGTGGCGCTGGTGGAGAGCATGAGGAAATCCGCAAAGCAGGGCCACCCGGCATGGCAGCATCCGGAGGACAGTCTGAATGTGGGAGAGAACGGTCAGGAAAGTCTGAGCGAGCCAAGCATGGGTGGCTTATTTACTTATTTATGTATTTATGTATTTATTTATTGGCTGCATCGGGTCTTTGTTGCTGCGCTTGCCAGCTTTCTCTAGTTGCAACAAGCCGGGACTACTCTTCATTGCTTGCAGAACACAGGCTCTAGGTGTGAGGGCTTCAGTAGTTGTGGCACATGGGCTCAGTAGTTGTGGCTCTCAGGCTCTAGAGAACAGGCTTAGTAGTTGTGGCGCATGGGCTTAGTTGCTCTGCAGCATGTGGGATCTTCCCGGAGCAGGGCTTGAACCCATGTCCCCGGCATTGGCAGGCGGATTCTTAACCCCTGGGCCACCTGGGAAGTCCCATGAGTGGCATCTTGGAAGGTGCGCTCTGATGTGGGTGTCGCCATTCTGAGCAGGACACAGAACCAGAACGACACAATGGGCACTTTCCAGGAGCTGCGGGGGGTGGGAGTCAAAGAGGAGGCATATCTCTTCAGCTCACCCCCCCACTGGCAGCCACAGCCCAAGATCAAGGAGGCAGCTGAAGACAGCAAAGACAGTGGCAGAGGTGCCCCTCTGCCCCCACACTTAGGCCTCCCTCAGCTTGAGGGCACGTTAGTGCTGCTTTCCTTGGGCTCCAAAATCAAGAGCAACTACTGGGTCCTGAAGTCCATCTATCCATTTCAACGTGCACGTAATGATGTGAGCTACACCCTATGTCTTAAGGTAGTGCAGGGATCTTGGCTTGAGATTAAAAAATTCCAAAAACTTGCCTTCATTAACATGGCGATGTATATACTTTCTTACTGTTGATGACGGGCCGGGGTGGGGGGTGGCAGTGGGGGGGGATTCCACTTCTCGGATGTGGCGTTTGAAATGAGCACTGAAAACTCTACTGATCTGAGCCTTCCAGGGACTGCCGGCACGCTGAGCTAAAGCGCTTTCAGAGGCTGCCTGGGGAGGGCATCCCTCAGAACCGCCAGCAGCCTCACGGATGGGGCTGCAACAGAGCCAAGTGGGAAGGCAGACATGTTGCGGAGACGCCCAGGAATGATGGAGATGCGGAGGCCACAGTGCTCATAAAATGCGCTTGGCGTCAGCGACCCCCTTTTAACGCTGGGCTACTGGGCCCTGGGAAAATGTGGATCACATTCGTTACAGAGCATAAAAAGAGGAAATGGTGAGACGCACCCATTTTATTGATTCTAAGATCCGCTTATTTTTTTCCACATTCTAACATCTCTAAAATCAGGATGTCTTACAGTCATCAGCATTTTGCTGTGTACGTGGTAGGGTTTCTAAAACTTCGTATTTGTCCATAAAATAACAGTGCACCTTACAACTGATAAAATAGAGTCTGTACACTTTTTTCCTCCATTCTGACATTTTTTGGGGTTACAGTCTGTTTCTCAGAGCAGACCTGTGTATTCCATTAATGTTTTATTATGCAAAGTGTGTGCAGGGCCTAAAAGAACACTCCAGTGCAGCCGTGGAATGGCATTGGTTCCTTTAGTGGACCAAACGGCCAAGGGTCACAGTAGTGTGGGGAACACCCACCCAAGCTAGTGACCGCGGGCTGTGTCACAGGATTTCAGGACATAGGCCATCCGTGAGGCATCTCTGTCTCATCCCTCGCCTACACCAGGTGGCTAGTTGGTGAATTGGGGCCTTCAGGCTGAATGAGGGAGACTTCCTTCACCTGGCAAATAAGGATTCTTATACCCATCCTATCTCACAAGGCGCTATGCAAATCAAGTGACAGGGATCTGCAGACGCGAAAGGGTTATACTCAATTATAGCATACGCAAAGAAGGGTGTCATTTAAGTGGATTTGACTAAGAACAAGAAGAGGAAAACTATATCAGAGAGACACAGGCAATCCCTGGTCCTCTAATCCAGGCACATGCCCTGGTTGTGTTGCTTAACTTTTATTTAAGAAAAAAAAAATTAGCCTTTCCTGAAGCTCTGCCAACTCAAAAGCAATCATTCTCAAACTTCTCTGCACAAGAATCACATGAAGAACTTTTTAAAAAATACTGGGCCCCATCCCCGACCAATGAAGTATGAATCCCTAAATGTGGTGGCATCTTGTAGTTTTAAAAGCTCCCTGGGTGATTCTCTTGTGGACCAGGGTTGAATAGTTGCTTCACCCAACATGCTGTCTCGTTATCAGAAACACGGAATATCCACACTCCCATGATTTTGTCAGAAGATGTCAGTCTGAACTCTCTGCCACTTGATAATTTTCAAATGCTCTGCTGCAAGAAATAACATTATTTATATTATTTCTACACTTCATTCATTCCTTTAAATACTTTAGGTTGTAACACTGGATTAAAACAGGCTTTCCGAAAGTGAGTCTTTAGACCACCTGTTTGTTTTTTTATGTATAAATTTATTTATTTATGTATTTATTTATGTATTTATTGGCTGAATTGTGTCTTTGTTGCTGCACATGGGCTTTCTCTAGTTGTGGTGAGTGGGGGCTACTCTTCCTTGGGGTGCACTGGCTTCTCATTGCGGTGGTTTCTCTTGTTGTGGAGCACGGGTTCTAGGCGCATGGGCTTCAGTAGTTGTGGCTCACGGGCTCTAGAGCATAGGCTCCGTAATTGTGGCCCCTGGGCTTAGTTACTCTGCGGCATGTGAATCTTCCTGGACCAGGGATCAAACCTGTGTCCCCTGCCTTAGCAGGTGGATTCTTAACCACTGCACCACCAGGGAAGTCGCCAGTTTTGTTTTTAATAGAGGTAAAATACATATAACATAAAATTCACCATCTTAACCTTGACCACACTTCTGGGGCCTCTCAAAGAACGACTTTAACAGAATAGAGCTTTGGCATTTTGACATCTGCCTGCTGTTACGGCAGAGCCTGGGGAACGTCCCCTTTACGGGACTGGAGACCCTATGACATCACCATGAAACATGTGCTCCTGCTGTGCGAAGCAGAAGTGACCCCTAGCCTGTGGCTACGGGTTACTGTTCTTATGAAAGGTACTCAGAGACCTATGTGTCCCTTCCCAGATTGCTTATTATAGATCTTCAACAAAGAAACAACCTGAAGGGGTTTAAGTCCCTCTATTTTTGTGTGTTTACATCAGAGAAGAGGGCAAACCCTGTAGCTCAGAGCCCAGGAAGAAGTGAGGGATGTGTGACTGGCTGTGGCCTGCAGCCCGCAGTGCCTGCTGAGAAAAGTAACAGTCCTCTGCCTCCGTGAGCTGCCCAGGGTGTCCTGCAGAGGCCTGGACACAACAGGGACTGGGCACTCCTCAAAGCCCAGTGGACACAGCTGGCCGTGGGTCATCCGGACGGTGGAAGAACTGCACCTCCGGGAGAGGGCGGGGGGGCGCTGGCCCTCGTGGCAGGGAGCCCTGTGATGCCCCGCACATTGTGATCACGAGAGGCCACGTACAGCATGGCCAGGAGGAGAAGGCAGTCCTCATCTTGGTGGATCCTAAACCAGTTCTTCAGAAGGATGCTGCAAGAAATAGCCTCCGGAAACCTGTCATTGGATTTTCCCTTGTGAAGAATGTGGATAGTATTCACCAAAAGAGGATCCTGCAGGAAACGTTCCTCTAAGGGGTCATTACCAGAACAGGGGCACTTTTCCCAAGCCACTTGTTCATCTTTAAAATTGTATAGACGTAGAATTGCATAACAAATTGTACTTCACTCTTTGCCTTTACTTCTAGGAAATTTACAGCCAAGTTTTGTCATCTGGAAAGAACACAAGGCCTCACATTGTTCATTCTGTGTTAGTCTTGTTGCCAACAATAATAGAAATGAGGGTTTTTTTCCTCTCCTGATAACCAGGAAAAAACAAGGAAAAAATGAACAGGCTGGGGAAACAACATAAACAGGCCTGAAAGAGGTAAACAATGTTGGTCATTCTTCAGCTGTTTATACTAACAAACACTTGTAGCTAGACTTGTCCTTCACGAAGGTGATTACTCTCTGACCCCATACAAATTACACTTTGCACTTGGCATTTCTTCTCCCCCTTCTCCCTTGTAGTGCTCTTCACTTCAGAAAGAAGGTCATGGGCCAATAACTTCAGGGACACCAGACCCGGTTGCTGTGCTGCCTGATGCCAGCTTTGGCCATCAATTTGCAGCAGAAAAAAAATGCAAGACCTTCACTACTTTTCATACTTATCATATACCCCAGACTGCAAGCCCCACGTATAAAATCTTCTCTGATTCCCCAAGGAGAGGGGCATAGTTCTTGAGGCGCTAGCCTACTGAGTTTTCCCTTTGCGTGGCAGAGAAAATAAAAAGCCTCTCTATTTCTTATCTTTCAATTCTCTGTCTCCGTGTTTTTATTCAGCATCGGCGCACAGGGAGTCAGATTTGGCAACAATCTGGCCTCTGACTCAGCACTATTTCTCTTCCTTTTATGGTACTTTTTTCCCAATTATCTCCCTTTTAAAAATTTTATATGTCTTTGTATGTCTCTTGAAATGCCTCTTGCAAAGAGGGAGAGACCAGAGTGAGAGAGAGAGAGAGACACGGGCACCTAAGAAGTACAACTGTTATAAAAGAAAGCAACACTGAACAACATACATCACCAGACACAGACCTGTTTTAATAAATGTGCCAAGAATTTTAAATGGTAGGCACTGTCACTGCCTTCCAGCCAGAGACCACCAGGAACACAGCTGTAATAACAAGGTGAGTTTATTGATCCTTGCAGCCAGGGAGAACACTCGGACCCACAGAGCGTCTCAGGGAGAGTGTGAGAAAGACTCTACCAGGGCATTTGGGTTCTGGCTGGCTAATCTGGGAGAAGTCCAAGGAAGGAGGAGCTACCTCTAGATTTAAGGCTGTCAGAAAGTTGCGGGGCAGGGTGGGGGGCGATTCTGTGATTGGGTATTTTGTGGGTAACAGGTGACCTTCTTTCTGTCTGTGATTAGGTAAAATTATGGAGTGATCTTGTTTTCATTTTATCATGATCTCAGAGTAACTGTGAGGTTGTTATTCTGTGGGGCTACTTGTCCAAGAAGAGAACAGCGTCCTGCTGTGAGCATCAGAGCAGCTTGCAACAACATTGAGATCTTGCTGCGAATGTCAGGTCAGTTCTGGACACCAAGGACTGCTTGCTTTCTTTCTCAGCACCACCCCCACCCCCAATCTTTAGGCCAAGGACAGACAAAGTCAGACCATAGGAAGTTAATTCAGGAAATCCAGATTTCCTCCAGAAATTTTGCTAAGAGCAGAAGAGTGTGCATTGAGTGTAGTCTGTAGTTAAACTGAAGTTAATCTTTTCCTCTCCTTCTGTTCCAGGATGAGTGGTTGAACTATCCGATGTGACAATGGCTGTGCAATCACATTTAAGACTCAGGACATGATACATCAGTAAAATAGGCAATTATCAGAAACAAGATGACTTTCAATCCTTGTAATATGTCTCCAAACCGAAAGGTAAAGTGCTTGAATTCCTCCAAGGCCTCTCTTTTCTATACAATTACAGGAGCAATTGTCATGGTTACCACTGCTTATGTAGCAAAATGGTCAGCTGAAGCATTACCAGGAGATTGTGGGTCTTGGTGCTTTAAATGAAGTTCTACTTTTATTATAGCTATTTCTTTAGGTAACAGCAAATCAGCTAAAAGTTTTTTTTTAACTTGTCCAATTTTTATATGTTTTGTCAAAATTAGAAAACTTTTCATTTCTAAAGAATTCCAAATTTGCAGACTACCCCAAAAGCGCATATACTATTAGTATACACGCTTGTTCTTTTACTTTTTAACCAGCTGGCAGGCCCAGGTGAGGGCAATTATTTTAGTCTTTGGAGCTGACAGTTTCTGGACTGGTCTACATTTTAAGGGTGAATTTAGGTCTGTGATAGAATTTTAAAATACAAACAAATAAAATTAGGTAAGGGCAAACCAAGGGAATTTCCAACAAAATGATTTAAGAGTATAAGAAAAGCATTAAAATCTATGAGAATCATTTGGTAAAAAACAAAAAGAACCTCTGCTAATCTGGGCATAAATTAATTTAGTCATTTTACATGGAAGATCTGAATTCTAATTTTACTCCTCTGGTACATTATTTTTGTAACAGATTCTAGTAAAGGACCTATTAATATTCCTTTATTTGAATGTATTTAGGCATATGTAGATATATAAATATAAAATAGCTTTTAAATATAGCTTTAAATATATTAACTTCTCAGTATATTAAATGTGTCATAGTAAATTTATCATTTGAATAAATTATAATATTTTTTCTAAATAAAGAGAAAATCACCTCTTACTCTGTATACATACCTATGTCTCTCTGCAATTACTTTATCCAGGACAATTAACCATCTACACTAATCGTTATCTTTAATAGAGTAACCAATATTTTCTCTTGTTTTTAGACACAAGAGAAACTCAGAGGAAAGTTTAGAAACCATACAGCCGTTTTGTTGTTTGTATAAATTTATTTATTTCTTTATTTTTGGCTGCGTTGGGTCTTCACTGCTGCGGACAGGCTTTCTCTAGTTGCAGAGAGCAGGGGCTACTCTTTGTTGCAGTGCACGGCTTCTCATTGTGGTGGCTTTTCTTGTTGTGGAGACGGGCTTAGTTGCTCCAAGGCATATGGGATCTTCCCGGACCAGGGATCGAACCTGTGTCCCCTGCATTGGCAGGCGGATTCTTAACCACCAAGGGAGTCCCACTCAGCTGTTTTCTATGAGCCTTTATTTCATAGCATGTAAACATTTTGAGAAAGCCGAAACAAACATACATGCATTAGCATCCATATTCTGTTACTTTACTGGCATTTGAAGAAATAAGGACAAATTAAAATTATGCTTAGTAACCAGTGTCTTTTTATCTTTCCCTCCTCTTAGAAGCCACCTTAGTTCTGTCTGCCTGGAATCAGGAGCGCTCATCCAGCCCTGGTTGGGTGATGCTTGGTCTTTGAGCAAGGCCCGGAGATGCAGGTCACACTGAACGTTCCTATGGATGGTCACACTACAGTTCTCACGGGGGATGTTCCATGCGCCCCCCTCCAAGCCAAACACCTGCCTGCTTCATTCTTTCCCACTATCATGCTCATTCCTGTGGATCTTTCTAACTGGCACAGTTTCACCAGACGGTTTGAAATGACACTGGCCACTCTTGGGGAATTTTAAGATGGACAAAATGTTCATTTGAAAGGCACCTTAAAATAAAACAAAAGCCCCAACTGTCCACTTTCTGTGATTGGTATTAGAAAGCTAGCTTCTAAATGTAATTCAGACTCAAAAATTGCCTCCCTGAAATATTCTTTAGCTAAAGCAATTACAAAGCGTGAGAAACTGTCTCCCTAATCATCCTCTTTAAACATTAATCAGAATTAGCTCCTGATGGTATTCTAATTCCTTTCCCACTTTTTTGTTGATGGTTTAACGTCAAAACGTAAACCAAAATTGGCAAATCACTCCATTGCGTGAACTTCAGCTTTTGGTGAAGCATTTTAAAGAGACTTTGAAGACCAAAACAAAAGAACTGCCAAGAGAAATTGTCCTGTTTATCTAAAGAGATCATTTTGCTTAATGTGCGATGCATGCCCTCCTTCATCTGCATAATTTGGGGGTTAGTAGGTGCTTACACTTTAATCTTATGGCTAGTTTTTATGTCCCAGACAGGGTGAGGGCCTCAGAGCTGGGCTGGGATGCCCCTCTTTAGTGCTTACTTAAGCCCCAACCCAAACCTTGAGGAAAGTAATGGTGAACGTTGACCCCTGTCAAATATGGGTCTTTGGGGTCAAACCACACCTTGAAGTGAGGAAGGGAGAGGATTTCCCTAAAGGGGATACTTGTTCTCACTAATGGTCAGAGAGGCTTGTCTCAACTGGATGAGAAGGACGGGGGAGGGATGGAGTGGGGAGGGAGGCAATTTGACCTGGAATCTCAGGTGTGGGGAGCCCAGAAGTCCATGTAGATAGAGGCTGAATTTGCATCTCCCGTTTAAGGTCTTCTGGGAGTTACATGGGACTCTCAGTGAGGTTTGTGCCTGTGGCTGCGACCAGTAAACCCCCCTAGAGACACCACTAGCTTCTTTGGCTTTGCTGCCTGATGTTGAGAGATTAGTTTCCTCATCTGTTCAATGGGGATAATGACGGGACCTACCTCAGAGGGTCACTGTGAGGAGGAAATGACGTGAAGCGGTTGGAGCCGCCTGGCCCACAGCGCTGGCTGTGAAGGTGGTGATGACAGTGAGGGCAACGGTGGTGACTCCTCCCGCCGTCCTCACACCTAGAGGAAAGTCTTGTTAACTGCGTCCCACCTGCTTTCAGCTCCAGGCTCTGAAGTGGAAACACAGGGGTATCAAGGATGTCACCACAGGAGACAGCTGTGCCTGGCTCGAGGCCATCACACTGGGGTCAGAGCAGGGGAACAGGGACACACATGGAGCAGTGCTCTGGGCAACCGGCAGAAAGAGAGTATATATGATCTGGCACTTGGGTCGGAGAGGCTCCTGCTGTTCAAAAAACAGTGTAAAAATGAAGTGTTATCTCGGTGTAGTCAGAATGGAGACATACAGGTTACAATATCCCAAGTAGTTGGGATAAGAAACAATCAATAAAATGAAAATGCTACCCACAGAATGGGAGGAAGTATTTCTAACCCGTATATCTGATAAGAGCATAACATCCCAAACATATAGGGAACTCATACAACTCAGTAGCAAAAACCCCAAAAAACCTAATTAAAAAATGGGTAAAGGACCTGAATAGACATTTTTCCCAAAGACAATATACAAATGATGAGCAGGTACATGAAAAGGTACTCAAGATCACTAATGCAAATTGACACCACAGTGAAATATCACCTCACACCTGTTAAAATGGCTATTATCAAAAAGATAAGATATAGCAAATACTGATGAGGATATAGAGAAAAGGGGACCCTTGAACACTGTTGGTGGGAATGTAAATTGGTATAGCGGCTGCAGAAAACAATACGGAGGTTCCTCAGAAAGTTAAAAATAGAACTAGCATATGATCCAGTAATCCCACATCTGGGTATTTATTTGAAAGAAATGAGATCACTATCTCAAAGAGATACCTGCACTCCCATTTTGACTGCAGCATTATTCACAATAACCAAGATATGGAAACAACCTAAGTGTCCATCAACAGATGAATAGATAAAGAAAATGTGGTACGCACCCCCCCCCCACACACACACGGGAATATTATTCAACCTTAAAAAGAAGGAAAAGGCGGGACTTCCCTGGTAGCACAGTGGTTAAGAATCCACCTGCCAATGCAGGGGGTATGGGTCCAATCCCTGGTCTGGGAAGATCCCACATGCCTCGGAGCAATTAAGCCTGAGGGCCACAACTACTGAGCCCATGCTCCACAGCTACCGAAGCCTGTGCACCTAGAGCCTGTGCTGCACAAGAAAAGCCACCACAATGAGAAGCCATGCACCGCAACAAAGAGTAGCCCCCGCTCCCCGCAACTAAAGCCCGCACAACAACGGAGACCCAACGCAGCCAATAAATAAAAATAAATAAATTTAAAAGAAAAAAAAAAGGAAAAGGAAATGCTGCCATTTGTGACAAAGTGGATGGACTTTGACCATTAAGCAACTTGAAATGTCAGACAGAGAAAGACAAATACTATATGATCTCACTTATGTGTGGAATCTAAAAACACCAGATTCACAGAAACAGAATAGATTAGTGGCTGCCAGGAGCTGGGAGGTGATGTTGGTCGAAGTGTACAAACTGACAGCTCTAAGAGGAACAAGTTTCAGGGACCTGATGTACAGCATGGTGACCATAGTAAACAACACTGCATCGTACATCGAAAGCTGCTAAGGGGACGTCCCTGGTGGTCCAGTGGCTGGGACTCCATGCTCCCAATGCAGGGGGCCTGGGTTCGATCCCTGGTCAGGGAACTGGATCCCACATACCGCAGCTAGGAGTTCTTATGCCGCAACTAAACATCCCACACACTGCAACCAATACCCAGCACAGCCAAATAAATAAACAAATAAGAAAGTTGATGAGAGAGATCTTAGATGTTCTCACCACACACTGCACACAAATAGTAACCACGTGAGGTGATGAATGTGTTAACTAACCTTGTTGTGGTAATTATTTTACATTGTATGACTTACACTTATGCAATGGTATGTGTCAATTATATCTATTTCAATAAAGTTGGGGGGAAATTCCAAGTAAGCCTCCTGAGTGCATTAGCTCTTTTCACAGAATCAGCACAGTAACTCTAAATCCATCCTTTCATTTCTTTTTCATATAACCCCAAGTTAAGGAAACCTGGCAAAATCGAAGAGCAATCAAGGCCCACATCAGAATCACTGGTGGACAGAGCCTGTGAATACACGTCCCTTGACTCTCCCCTAGACCTCCTGAATTTGAATCTGGGGAGGGTAGTGGTACAGGGCACCTGCATGTATGTATTCCAGGCCCACAAGTACTGCTAATGTGCCCTGAGGGTTGGGAGCCCCAGACTGGAGGGAAGAGCCCCAAGCTGGGCAGGACCACGCTCAAAGCCCTCCGGGCTCCAGAACCAGAGAATAAGCGCTTCTGGGGCTGAGGCAGGAGCAGAAACAGGGAGACGCGTGTGGAGGGAGAGGAGGGACAAGGCGGAGAGGCGGGGAGCAGAAGAGCCCCAAAGTGAGCTGGACACCCAGCCACACAGGTAGCTGCTCTCTTCCCAGCTTGTCCTTGATTTCTTTCCCAGTTTCTTCTCAAACAGATGACCCCTTGTAATAGGGAAGAAACTTTGTATTCTACTACAAGTTAATCACTAAAGGAATGTCACATGTAAGGTTAAATTATACATAGTGGCCTATCCCTGGGAACCCTGCCTCCCAGGTAATGAACATTAAGCTAAAATATCTTTGTTTAGCTCACAGGAAACATCCTGATCAGGTCCACTGTGAATGACTGAAGGGAGGATGAAACTAACACATCCCCTCCAGCTGCCTGGAACCAGGACTTTACTCCCTCCCCTTTTAGTATAAAAGAAGTCTGAATTGTGGGACTTCCCTGGTGTCGCAGTGGTTAAGAATCCACCTGCCAATGCAGGGGACACGGGTTTGAGCCCTGCTGCAGAAAGACCCCCCCACCCGCCGCAGAGCAACTGAGCCCCCCGTGTGCCACATCTACTGAGCCTGTGTTCTAGAGCCTGCAAGCCACAACTGTTGAGCCCATTTGCCACAACTACTGAAGCCTGTGTGCCTAGAGCCCGTGCACCACAACAAAGAGTACCCCCTCTCTTCGCAACTAGAGAAAGCCTGTGCGCAGCAACAAAGACCCAACACAGCCAATAAATGAATAAATAAGTAAATAATTTTTTTTTAAAAGTCTGAATTCTAACTCAGGCAGGATGGTTCTGTTGCAGAAAAAAACTGATCCCACGAGAAACCAAGCACAACACTCGGAGAGTTGAAGAACTCAGGTTTATTAAGCCGGCGGACCCAGACGAGCTAACGCTCCAAAATTCTGGGGCCCCGTTTCAGGGGAGTCTTCTCCTTATATAGGTTAAAACATACAGCTATAATTGGTACGAACTGATTGGCTACAAATTACTATAGGTCCTGGGCAGTTACAGAGCACGGGAGTTGCCAGGGGTTACACACATAGTAGGGGGTCCTAACAGGAACTTGTAGGAGCCGGACATTCCATTCCTATCAGGACTAAGGTCCCTACTTGCATTCTCACATTGGTTGCAGGTTGAAGTTAATGGTCACTTAACAAGTCTATGTGCAAAGGGTCTCAAACAAAGGCTTGGGGTGGGTGCCTGAGAGCCAGACATCCTTCCCTTATCTGATCACTCTTAGTAATTCATTTTACTGTTTAACTGAGAGTGGCGAGCAGGCCTTTGCAAGATAGAGGAGAGGAATTTTCAATTTCCTCATCAGTTCTTCGAGACCACCTTCTCAGTTTGCTGGCTTTCCGAATAAATCTTGCCCCTCTTGATTTATTGGCCTGTCATATGATGAGCAGTACACGCTTAGACTTGGTAACACCCTCACAGGCTGCCCAGAAGGAAGGGCAGGTTCAGACACCATCACGTCTGTTGTGGCTCGAGCGCAGGTTGGAAAAGAATTTCCAGACACAAGGCAGAATGTAAGGAAGACAGAGTTTATTAGAGAGAAGGGATGCTGCAAAGACAGTGGGACGACTTCCTGGCAGACCAGGGAGAGCCGACCCTTTCGACCCTTCCGTGGGCTCGCAGCCAACTTTTATAATCCCAAGACAAAGCAAATTCCTGCTAGGAGAATGCCACTCATTGATTGGCCAGTGTGCCATAAGGTGAAGGGTGTCGTTAGTTGATAGGCCAGGATCCTATACGTTGAATACCTTCCCTAATATAGGTTCCTGTTGTCAGCTAGCCTAAGTCAGGAAATATCGCCTAAGTTAGGATACAAATGTTGCCTGCGGTGGGCAGGGGTGGTGTCAAGCTAACTATGGAATTGAGTCCCTAGTCCATAAATTAATTCTGACTTTGGTATAGGCTCCACATTCCCCATTTCTCACATCCTCACTGAATGTGCAGAACACACGTGGACAGTCCAGAAGGACTTCTAGCTGGGTGCAAATCCACCAGCCTTCAACTGTGGAGATCTAATTCCCTGCAACACCCTCGTCATCGGGAAAAACTAGAATTTGAAAACTTGTAAACTAGACCCTCTATTGAAATATAGGAATGTTGTGTTCTGTAAAAATGGGAAATCAAGGGTATGTGAAGCTAAGTGCCCCAAAGGTAACTCTCCTGAGTTTACAAAAATCTACAGATAGCCAAGGTAGGAAAAGCTCCAAGTTAGCAGATCACAAGAAGGAAAAGAAACTGGTCAGACATTCTATGAAAACAGGGAGTGGGGAGACTGGGAATCCAGAGGCTTTCAGGCAGCTTCTCATCGTGGCCTGGGTTCCAATCCTGACTTGGCCCTTTACCGGCTGGGGAATCTTGGGCAAGTTACTTAATCTCTCTGCATACTTGAATATCCTCCTCCGATTCCAGAGCTGTTTACAAAACTCACAGGATTTTTTTTCATTCACCAGATTTTTAGCAGGTATCAACTATGTGGCAGGAACTCTTGTAAAATTCAATAGTGAACAAAATAGACAAAGTTCAGATTTCACAAAACTCATTCACGGGGCTGGCTTGGGGAACTGAATTTGCTAACACGTGAAAAGCACTCAGAACAGTGCCTTGCACGTGGCAAATGTTCCGTGAGTGTGTGTCATCCTTGGGCTGGGCCTGGCTCGCTGCCTGTGGGGCCTGCAGCCACTGTCGTAAGACTGGGGCCTGAGTTCTCATCTAAGGCCCCCAAAGCGCTGTTATTCTCTGAGTTTTGATCCCACATTTGGCTGCAGGCTTTTCACCTAATTTCTCAGAACAACACTGCCTCTGCCTCACCCTGCCCAGACGGTGGGCTCAGCTCCTCAAACCAGCAGAAATGGCCTTTCTCCTACTTTTGTCTGAGGGTGCAGGTCCCTAGCGCCACGAGGCAGCCCCTCTCCCCTGCACCTTGAAATACCCCTCTCCGCTGGCCTCTGCTCCCGGATGTCTTGGGGAACAATAACTTCTTGGCAGATAAAGGTGTTTAGAAAAGAGCTGTCTTCCTTTTTAAAGGAGGGGCCTGTTTGCATTGACTAATAATCCCAGCCAATATTTCCTGAGTGCCAATCACATCTACTACATATACTTTCTTACTGAATTCTCAAATCGTCTTTTTTAAATTACGTATTTCTTTCCCCATTTTATGCATGAGGAAACTAAGTCTCAGAGAAATTAAGTAACTTGCCCAAGGACACACAGCTAGTAAAGTCACTGAAGTATTTTTGACTCAGTCCAGCCAACCCCAAGCCCCAGTTCTACCCGGGACACCACACTGCCTGAAAAGGCTGCAGAGTGAAACCACAGGACCTCAAGATCCCACAACAATCCAAGACTGTTTCCAAGCACTGTGGGAGCTGATACTAGACAAACTTGGCAGTAAGCAAAAGGCCCTCACACACCAAGCACAGTGGGTGTTTCTCAGAATGCTTCATATTGTTACAATGCAAATAGAAGCGATTGTTCCTTTTTCCTCTTGAAAACAAAGAGAACTTCCAACAGGCTAGAGGAGAAGGACAACCTGGCCTGAAAGAGTTAATCATTCCTTGTTTTACTTTAGCTGTCACTGATCTGTAGTAACTAGATTTTTACTTCACAAAGTTAACTCCCTGATACTACACAAATTACAGGCTGACACCTATCACCCTTAACTCTGTGCGAGTTACATCCTGCCTCTCACTCCCTAACCCAATTCCAACTTAGCACCTGCATTCTGTAGGACTATTGTAACAAATCATCCTCTGTAGTTTTTTTTGTTTTTGTTTTTTTGCATTTTAGAAAGAAGGTCTGCAGCCGATAAACTGGAGGCAAACAGACAATTAACAGACTGCCGGACCCCAGTTACCGTGTAGCTTGATGCCAGCTATGATTATTTTGAAATAATGCAAAGGAAAAAAGAGTGCAAGATCCTCTCACCACCTGGACTCTTATTTACCCAGACTTCGAGCACCATGTATAATAAAATCTTCCTGGACTCCTGAGCAGAGTGGGGCAGGAGGGGGCGGCGTGGGGGGGAGAGCGGGGGTGGGGGGGAACGGGATGACGACACAGTTCTTGAGGCACTAGCCTGCTGTGTCTTCCCTTCTGCCTGGCAGAAAAATAAATCCATCTCTCTTCCCCCACATTCTCTGTCTCCGTATTTCTATTCGGCCTCAGTGCACAGAGTAGCCGTTATCACGGTAACAATGTCCCTTGTATTCCTTATCAGCAAGAAATGCAACTTCACAAGGCCAGAATAGGTCAATGTAAGTAGATCCTATAAACACTTGAAGTGGTGTAAACAAGGCAACTGATACACCCAAGAGACACCATAAGCCAGAAGGAATGTGCTGGAAAGATTCAAAACAGGGCGTTGGGGTGCAAAAACCCCATTGGGCTGCAGAAGACCCATTGTATCGAAACTTTGGACTTTTGCACACCATGATAAGATCAGTGACCTTCTAAGTACAAAGAAAGTGTCAGAGAAAGGGTGGGGCCAAGTGGGGGAGGTGTAAACAAAGAACAGAGACCACTGCTCATTACCCAGTTCTGCAAGGATTACCCCACCGTGGCTGACTGATAGTGCACTCCGTGCTGCAGACAGAGGAAATTAAGGCCGTAACAGGACGAAGCCTTCTGTGCTCCAGACAGAGGAAATGACTGTAATAACAGGATGCCCTGTGCTTTGGACAAGCAGGCCTCTTAGATGTGTATCTCAAGAAGAATTTTAATGACCCCAGGTTCTTGCACCTTCCCATACAAAGGAAAGCACTGAAATCATTAGCTTGAGATATTTGTTCTTTGTGACTAGCAGTAATCTTTTGCCAAGATGTATGCTTGACTGCACGTATTCCCTAGCTAAAAATCACATATAAACTAGCTTCTCCCTCTGCCTTTTTGGATTAGTCTACTCCAAGCTACTGAGCGACTGTCTTCTGGGCTACAGTCCTCAGCAAGGTGCTGAATGAAAGAAACTCACAGATCTTATGTTGTGCATCTTTAGTTTGGGTAACAGTTTTGGTGACCACAAAGGGACCCAGAGCAAACTTCTCTCCTTCACCTGAACTTTACAAGGATCCAGAGCCTTGGTACCAGCAGGTCTCCTTATGTCCATCCACCTCCTCAGCGAGTCCAGATGACTGGATAAGTCTCTCCTGGCCTCAGCTCTCACATCTTGGTTGATGATCCTGAATTTTATTTGATGGTTGGTAAACTCCCCACTATGAGGAGATGGTTTCTCTGAACTTAAGGCAGTCCAGGAAGAGGCACCTGCATTCTCAGTTGAAAGACACTGAGAGGGTTTGGACTGGGTGATTAGGCAGGGGGCTGACCTGGTTTTTTTCTTTAATTAGCTACTTTAACAGAGTTTGTTGGAATAAAAGTGAAGATATCATATGAGAGCTTTTAGCTCTGAAGATGAGGGACAGAGCTCCTCCTGGCTGGATGCGGCTTTCTCAGGCAACTGAGAGTGGTGGAGGTGAGTCCTCATATGGGGCAGTGGTCCCAGAGGGAAAAACCACTCATTGATTTAAAAATCTCTTGTCTGAGGGACACACACATAAGGATTGGCCATCTGAACACCCGCCGTGGTTTTAGACTGCCGGAGGGAGAAGCCAGACAAAGAAAAGCCGCGAAGAGCACACCAGCCTGCCACACAATTTTCAATGGTAATTTTATCCTAGCAAACCAACCCTGAAATGGGAAACAAAGGCTTCAAATTAAAAGAAAAAGGGGCGCCAGACTGTCAAACCCTGACTAACACCCCAGCCAGGTTTTATGTATGTACAGAGCTTATAATGCTTAGAAGTACTTACTTAAATGGGAACTAAAGGAGATCTCACCCTGAAATGGTCAAGATAGGGCTCCAAATTGTGTGTGTGTGTGTGTGTGTGTGTGTGTGTGTGTGTGTGTGTGTGTGTGTGTGTATGCAGCTAGAGAAAGCCAGCTTGAAAAAACATCTTTCTAAAGTTCTGACCCTAAGGGAACAAAAGTCCTTCTGGGAGGAAATTACATTTATCTCCCTGTGCCTTTGAGATGTCACGTTTCTCCAGGTCTTCTCAGGATGCTCTTATCTTGACCATCTCCAATTCCTGAGACTGAGAGGGGAAAAGAGGCCTTTTTAAACTCAGGCAAGTAGACTTAACTTATTCCAACTGTTATTTATAAACGAGTGAGTTTTGTATTATACCTGATTCATAACTAAAGCCTTAAAATGAAAGCTATGGGATCTCTGTGTCTGTCTATTATGTCTTGTATATGTTATAGATATGATGTTTCTAACTCCAGACAGTATTGCCAAAATTAATTTGTAAAGCAGCTCTATTTAATTGGCTTAAAAGTAAATGCTTATGAATTCTTCTTCTTCTTTTAATTCTTCTTCTTATTTATTTATTTATTTTTTTGCCACACCACATGGCATGTGGAACTTCCCTCACCAGGGATGGAACCCATGCTCCCTGCAGTGGAAGTGTAGCATCTTAACCACTGGACCACCAGGGAAGTCCTAATTAAATATTTCTAAATGTAAAAGAAACTAACCCAAATTCTTTTAAGATCATGTGATCTAGGATTAATCCTTAGTAAATAAAAACAAATTTGTTGGTTTAATTAAATAGGCCTATCTGCAGAGTTATCAACAGTAAATGTAAAACTTTTATTCTACCTAGGTTTACCAATAGTGAAATAAGTTCACGTTCTCTGTAACATAATCTGTCAACAAGAAAAGTAACCTGGTATGATGATATTTTCATAAGTAAATTAAATGCAAATGACATAAGAGCTTTTAGGTAAACTTTGAAGAATAATGTTTTATGGTATGTCTACTTAAAAATAATTTCTCCAAATTTTTTTAGTAACTTGAAACTTTAGAGTTTTGCTACATTCAATTAAATTATGGGAATTCATTGACTGTCTAGATTATTTCCAAAATAAGATAAAACACTTAAGCATTAATTGCTAAGCAAGTCTAAGTTTTCCTACGTTTGTCTTCTCACTAGAGGAAAAAAAAGAAAGACGTTTGGGTTTATTGGACACACATCTTGTACCACATTGAGGAAATGAATTATGTTGTGAGGAAATGTGTGTTTCTGTAGGCTGTGGAATGTGTTCATAAGTTTGCCAATCTGCAGACTGCTGATGTGGAAGGCAGTTTATAATCGGTTAATTCTTAGTTTTCACTAGAAATTAAGTTTTTTAAAGGTTTAGAATTCTAATTAATATCTGTGATTAAAACTACTAAAATTAATAAGGAAACTTCTTGGTATGAGAGGAAAGAAGGGTATAAGGAATAGAAATGCGTTTTGTTAAGGGAAAAAAAGTAATTTTGTTCTAAAGAAAGGTTAAAAAGAGAGAGAAAGGGAAGACACAGGACAAAATCTGAAGGTAATAAAGAGAGTTGTAGGGAAGCTCCCTGGCGGTCCAGTGGTTGGGACTCCACGCTCTCACTGCCGAGGTCCTGGTCCCATCCCTGGTCTGGGAACTAAGATCCCACAAGCCGCATTGAGGGGCAGGGGTGGGAAGAAAGTTGAAAGTTGTTAAAGGTTTGTGGAAGAAACCCTGAGAAAGGAGTTTTATGCATGGTCAGGACTGGCTAAGTTTAAAATAAATTTAGTTAAATGAATGAATTTTAATACTAAAAGTAAGATGGTGCAAAACTAGAAGTTGGTTTTCTCTGTTAGAGAGCAAAGTTTTCTTGTAATATCAATCTGCTTTTGATAACAGATTGTAAAGTTTCTTCACCTTTTAAGTAACCCGTTGTAACTTTCTGTGTTTGCCTTTGAAATCTTTTTTTTCACTTTGGTTAAATGAATAAGCATTGTTTCACAGTGGCCTGTGATTCTATTTGGCCAAGTGTTTTAAAATCTTTTGATATCTTTGACAAACTTCCCCAATTCAAATTCTAAATGAAGTCCTTTAGACTTCAGCAGGGCTCTGAAATATCTCAAATATCTCAAAGAAAGATATTAAACTAATTAGGCTTATTTGGTATATTAAATTATATGGGAAGCATTGTCAAATGAGTGATAATAAACCTTCTTAGGTTATATTGCATGGATAAATGTTATTAATATAAATGCTCTAGGAATTATACAAAATTTCCATATGTCCTGGTATAGTGTTATCAGTCACAATTCTAGTTATTATCTTAAAATGTCATGTCACAGAAATAGCCAAATTTCTTTGTCAATTGCATCATAATCAGATCTTTAACCATGCCATTTTGTCTTGTCATTTACAGATAGCTATTGTTTTGCTGTGATGCTTTTACAAAATGCTTTATCTTCAAGACAACTCATAGAAAGAACTTTTTGACAAGTAGTGGTTTCTGATAACTTTTAGATCACACCACTGAACTGGGTTAGAAATTACAGAACTCCAGTGGAGAACCTGATGGCTTCCTAAAACTATTAACAGAAGATCGAGATCAATAAGAATTAGTTACATAGGGCTGAAGGTTTCCTTATGTTGGAAACCGTTAAATCATACTAAGGATAATTAGCCTAATAACAGTAGGAAGTTGGGCTGAGTGCCTTATGAACAATACTAATATATCATTACCCTTCCAGATAGCAGCTGGTGCAGAACGGACTGGGTCAGCTAACCGGGGATATACTGGGCCACACCTAATGGGAGTTTTTGACTTAAATTTTTACTTACGGACCTTATTATTATTACTAGTATATTACTTGTATTCTGCCTATTTTACAAGATTGTTGTTTCTTGTATTTTCCAATGTGTAAGTGAGCTTCTGACAAAAATAATGATGACTAAGTGACTTGAAATGATTGACTAAATATATAGTTCCATACAAGATTACAATGATTGGTATGGGAAGAAGCAACAAGGCAGAATCATGTCCTGAACCATAACAGTAAGACAAGTGGTCCAGAGACTTTTACACTGAAGGGCCCAGTCCAGTCATAACACATCGAGTGGCCTGTCAACAAAATCCCCATCTGACCTAGGAATGAGCCTTCCTAGCACCATGGGACAAATTGGTCATGAAATGCCTTCCAAACCTTGGTTGAATTTATGACCAAAAGGGGAGAAACTGTAAGCAAAGAACAGAGAGCACTGCTCATCACCCAGTTCTGCAAACATTCACCTACTGCAGTCGCTGACCAACAGGGCACACTGTGCTTTGGATGGAGGAAATGAAGACAATAACAGGATGCTCTGTGCTTTGGATAAGCAGGCCCGTAGATAGTTAGATGTGTATCACAGGAAAAATTTTAATGACCCCAGATTCTTGCACCTTCCCATACACAGAAAAGCACTAAAATCCTTCACTTGAGATATCTGTCCTTTATGACTAGTGGTAATCTTTCACCCAGATGTATGCCTGACTGCACATATTCCCTAGCTAAAAATCACACATAAACTGGCTTCTCTCCCTACCTCTTCAGAGAAGTTTACTCAGAGCTACTGAGCAACTGTCTCTTGAGCTATAGTCCTCAGTAATACCCTGAATAAAACTTACAACTCTTGCACCGTGTGTTTTTCTTTCAGTTGACCGTGGCAACACATTGGTCTGGCAAGAGCACGAAGCAGATTGCAGGCTTGGCTCCAGAGACTGCAACTGGGCCTTGTCTGCATTCAGGAGGACTGACCTGGGGTGGGAAAAGCAGGAATCTCTAAGTAATGATGGTGGTGGTGGTGGTGGTGGTGGTGGTCTGGTTCAGGGAGTTCTGCCATTAGTAGAGCATCAGGGGTTGGGGACACCCCCAGAGGAGGGGCAATGAGAGCTGTGGTCTCAATGGGCAATCTGGGATGCCTGGCCAACTCCAGCCTGGCTGAGAACTGCCCAATTAAACATGAAGCAGAGGTGATGCAGGCTCATGCAGAAGTGGCTGGGAGAGAAGAAAAGGCTATGGCTTCATGACACAGAGGAGTCAGACACACCTCGGATCCCCCAGATCCCTGAACCTCCAGCAAGGAGACCAACCCCAACCCACCAGGTCCTGGGTCGGAGCCTTGCCACACTCAGCCTTCCTCTCAGCGTTGGCCCGGCCCTGAAGGCAGAGGCAAGGCCATTAGTGAGTACCTGGGTGTGGCAGCGCCTGATGTCCACTCCGAGCTCACCCCCCTCCCTATGGAAGGCACAGCAACCCCTCTACTCTATTTGGGGTACAAGCAAGAGAAGGAGAGGAGAGGGATCGTTTGGCCACGGGTCAGTGTGGGGGAGGTGGATGTCCCCCTCTTTCGCCTCTTAGTTCTTCTGGCAGGCATAAGGCAGATTAACTGGAGAAAAACAAATTTATTATGTGCACACAGGCAATCCACATTAATATGAAGAATTTCAAAGACAGCAAGGCAAGGTGAAATACATACACACACACATACACGTACTCACACACACACACATACACGTACTCACACACACACACACACACATACCCACACACACATATACATACACTCTGGACCAAAGAGAAGGATATGGTAGGAGTCTGAGACTTCAAAAGTAAGTAAGGTAATTCACAGGAAGATAAAAAAACATTAATGTTTGATAAACAAATGTTTGCTGGGCCAGCCAAAACAATGGGACAGAGAGGACTGATCAAGAGGGCTTTGCTGGGTTCCTCCCTGTCTAGCACACCTAATTCATACAGTACAATAGTTAGTTCATTCCTGGGGCAGACCTTCTATCTTAAATTCTTTTAGGCAGTAAGAGGGAAGTTCAAAGGTTCTTCCTGAGTCTTTTGGGCCTTGCTTGTTTTCAGATCAAAACAATCCACATGCCAGAGGGCCACATCTTGGTGCAGCCTGCCCGAACCCCATCATCAGCAATGGGAGAAGACTGGTGAACCCCGACATAACTCACACTTAGTAGACTGCATGGTTACCAGGATGTTTGCAAGTTTAAGTGTCTAGTGCTCTGCAAGGCCCGGTCCCCAGCCCATTCCCCAGAGGACAGCTCCAGTAGCTCCCCCTGGTGGCCAAATGTGCAGGTCCCAGGCGGGGAAAGGCCACGCCTTCCCTCCTGCCTAGCGAATGCCCAGCTTCAGCCCCTCCCACAGAACCCTCACCTGCTCCCCATCAGCTCCACCGCTCCTGTAAGGGGCACAGCTTTGTCCACATGAGAGCGGCAGCCCATTGGGCGCCACCTCGCAGCTAGAGCTCTTCGGGGGTTTGGCCCGGGAATGTAAGCCACAGCGCCCAGGGGCCAGCAGGGAGACTGGGGCGTCCCAGGTGCCACCCTAGGAAGTGGCATTCAGAGAACAATGGCCACCTTTTATTGGAGAGCTGAAGACAACCACTTTGCACATACTGTTTTATTCCTTACCACCTCCCATGAAGTAAGTAGTGGTGTTCGCCTCTTTTTACCAGTAAGAAAACCAAGGCTGGTTGTTTCTTCTCACATTTGTTTGATGTTGAGGTGAAATTCACCTAACATAAAAGTAAACGTTTTAAGATGAGCAATTCCGTGGCAGTTAGTGCATTTACAGGGTTGTGTAGCCGCTACATCTATCTAGTGCCAAAGGTTTTTATCACCCGAAAAGGAAGCCACATGCCTCTTAAGCAGCTGCTTCCCGTTCTCCCTCTTCCTCAGCCCCAGGCAACCACCAATCTGCTTTCTCATCCCTATGGATTCACCTGTTCTGAATATTTCATATAAATGGGGTCATAAAGTATACGACCTATTGTATCCGGCTTCTTTCACTTAGCATACAATTTTCAAGGTTCATCCGTGTTGTCGCTTGGATCAGGACTCCATTCCTTTTTACGGCTGGATAATATCCCATTGCATGGATATACCAATGTTGTTTATCCCTTCATCTGCTGATGGACCTTTGGGCTATTTTTACCTTTAGGTTATTGTGAACAGTGCTGCTATGAACATATATGTTCATGTATTTATTTAAATATCAGTTTTCAATTCTTTTGAGTGTATACCTAGGAATGGAATTGCTGGGTCTGATGGCAATTCTATGATTCACTTTTTTATTTTTTTTCGGGTGCACAGCGTAGCTTGTGGGATCTTAGTTCCCCGCCGGACCAGGGGTGGAACCCGTGCCCCCTGCATTGGAAGCATGGGTTCTTAACCACTGGACCACCAGGGAAGTCCCTATGATTCACTTTTTGAGGAACCACCAAACTGTTTCCCACAGTGGCTGCACAATTTTACATTCCCACCAGCAATATATGAGGGTTTCAACCTCTCGTTTTTCTTTCTTTCTCCTTTTCTTTTCTTTCTTTCTCTTCCTTCCTTCCTTCCTTCCTTCCTTCCTTCCTTCCTTCCTTCCTTCTTTCTTTTCTTGTAATTATAGCCATCCTAGTGGTTGTGAAGTTGCACTGAGACTGATTTTTCAAGTAAATTAATTCAAAATCAATTGTAAGAAAATAATGGCATGGCTGTTTTGTGGATAGAATAGGCAAGGCTGGCAAACACAAAGCCTGAAGTTTGGAAGCAGGAAAAAAATGCCGGTTTGTCACTCTCCACTGGCCCTCACTGCCTCCGCTCTAGCCACCCATGCCAAACCCAACCCTGACTCCGCAAGAGGCCTCCAAATCTCCCCTATCCACTGCATCAAGATGAGCCCCAGGTTGTGGCAAATCCCCTCTGGGTCAGAGGGCCATCGTTGTGTCTCCCACCTTAGTACCAGGGACCTGACCATGGAACCCAAGTCTCCTTTGCAGGCTCTACCTAGTCCCGTGCGTGAGAACGCCCTGACTCAATCACCAGAGTTCCCGGGACAGCTCTGTGGGCTAGCCCACCCTTACCTGTGATTTTGGTTTTTAACTTCTTATTGGCGTATTAAATACGTATAGGAAAAGTACACAAGTTACAACTGGACAGTTAGATGTATTTTCACACAATCAGCACTCTGGATAACCTGCACCCAGATAAAAATAGGGCATTAACTCTCCCAAACAGCCCTAAAAGTCTGTACTGCCCCCAGGGGTTACCACTAGTCTGACTTTTAATACCATAGAGAACTTTGGCCTGGTTTGAGGTTTACTTAAATGGAATCACATAGCATATGCTGTATGCTTGCGTCTGGCTTCTTCCAACAGCACTGCTTGTGTGATGTTCCTCCCTGTTTGTGTGTGACTGTGGTTTGTTCATTTCCCTTGCTGTCTAGCATTCCTTTGTGCAACTCTGCTACATCCATTTATTTATTCTACAGTTGACCAGCATTGAGCAGACTCCTTGCTGAGCTACATAGATGGTGTTGCTATGACATTCTACGTGGGAGTAGGGTTTCTGGTCACAGGACGTGCCTATGTTCTGCTTTGCCAGATACTACCAAACAGTCTTCCATAGCTGTACTCATTGATACTCCCACCAACAAGAGAGTTCCGGTGGCTCCACAGCCTCATCAACACTTAGTGTCATCAAGCTCTTTCCTTTTGGCCAATTTGGTGGGTGTCTGGTAGTAGCAGTTTGAGGCCTTAATTTAGATTTCCCTGATGGCAAATGAACACCTCTTTGTGTGTTTATTGGTCATTTAGATGTCCTCTTCTGTGAAATGCGTGACCAAGACCTCTGTTTATTTTCTTTTTTCTTTTTTTCATTTTAAAGTGCTTAGATTTGCCAGTTGCTTATTTGTTTGGCAATTATGATAACAGAGTATTAAAACTGTTTATTTCCTTTTTTAAAAATCTTTTCAGAAGACCAACTCTTAGTTTCAATGACCTTTTTTTTTTGACATACAGTAAACTACATATATTTAAAGTGTACAATTTGACATTTTTTTTCTTATTAGTAATGTGTCTATGGCAATCCCAATCTCCCAACTCTCTATTTTCTGTGGTTGCCTTTTTCTTATTGCTTTGTAGGAATGCTTTAGTCTGGATGCCTTTATTTTCTGCTCTCATCCTGTGGCTTTTGATAAACAGAATTTCTTAATCTTAATATAAATCTCATTTACCATTTTTTTCCTCCATGATTAGTGCTTTTTGTCTCCTGTCTAAGAAATCTTTGCACTCCAGGGTCATCAAGATGTCCCTCTATACTTTCACATAAAAGCAGATCTTCAAGACACGTGGAATTGACTTCTGTATACAGTGTGAGGCTGAAGTTGACATTGTTTCCACATGCATATCCAGTTATTTAAAAGACCATCCTTAGAATGGACTGGAGAACTCGAGGTATGGGAGGGGGCGGGGGGTGAAGGGGAAACTGAGACGAAGCGAGAGAGTAGCACAGACATATATATACTACCAACTGTAAAATAGTCAGTGGGAAGTTGTTGTATAACAAAGGGAGTCCAGCTCGAGGATGGAAGATGCCTTGGAGGACTGGGGCAGGGAGGGTGGGGGGGACTCGAGGGGGGTGGTTGGGGAAGGGAGGGAGTACGGGGATGTGTGTATGGAAACAGATGATTGAACCTGGTGTACCCCCCCCCAAAAAAAAATAAAAAAAATTAAAATAAAAGACCATCCTTTCCTGACCCCCATTTTTGTGTTAAGTGATGATATTAGTTTCTCTTTGACTCAGGGCAGGAGGGGGTAGAAGGCATTCTGCTTTTCCCAGGTCTTGAAGGAGGGTTACACTTAGGACGGTATCTATCATAGCCATACAAGTGGTAAGTAGTCCCTGGGAGAAAAACAGTTTTGCTCAGTATCCAGGAGGCAGTAAGGAAATCAAAGGAAGACCCTAGGGGCCAGAGGAGGTATATAGGTGGGACATTCACAAGGAGTCCAGGGGATGGGGCTTTGACTTGGCAAGTATGAGACAGAAAATGGGGACAAAGCGTTGACTCTAACTTTAACTGGGTTACGGAAACAGGGTAGCCCCCGGCTGCCATCCCAGAGGGTAGGGGTGGTTATTCAGGTCCCAGGGCCACAACCACATCCTACAGTCTGAGGGACCAGCCCCTACCCCGCCCAGCCATCATGGGCTGCTTAACCACCCCATTCACAGAAGCCAGAGGAAGAAGGCAGTGGGGCACACCAGGCAGAGCACTGCCTCTGGAGCCAGACCTCCTGGGTAGGCCTCCTGGGTCCACCATTTCATAACTGTGTGACCCTGGGACGTTTACTTAACGGCTCTGTGCCATTTTCCTCTGTAAATGGCAATAATAATAGGGCCTACTTCATAGGGCTGATTTGAAGATAAATGAGATCATACATGTAAAGTTCCTAAAACAGTGTGTGGCATATGGAAAGTGCTTAATAAATGTTAGCTGTTATCATCACCCATGATGGCTGAATTCAGGGCCCCAAAGTCCCTGCCAGAGCTATATGCAGAGCACCCACGGGAAACAAAATACTGAACAAGCCTCCCATGCCAGCTGACTCAGCCCCTGTCTCCGAGGGGCAAGGAGACCCCTGCAGGTCCCCCCCCAGGGAGGCACTGCCCCTGTGGCCTTCAGGACACAGACCCCGCATCCGAGGATGAGGGGGAGATGCCCCCAGTCAGCCCCAGGACGCACTCCTCCCTCCCCCTCCTCCATGCAGGTCCTCGTCATCCTTGCAGAGCCCGGTCAAAGCCCATCTCCTCCTTGGAGCCCAGAGCTTCCTCCCCCATGACCATCACAGCCCAAATGGGCCTCTGCCAGCGCTCTCAGCAAGGAGCCTGTCTGCTCCACTAGGACTGGGGTGCAGCCGGTACATGGCAGGGACACATGGGCCTTCCGCAAGCTCTGAGGCTTACAGGAGAAACCCAGGAAACCCAGTCAGGATCTGCTGAATGTAAAAGGAGAGGGGGCCTAACCACATGTAGCCCACAGAGCTGAAAGAAGAATGTGGTAACGAGAGAAAGGGGTGGAGCGGGGTCTAGAACAGCACAGCAAAAGGAGTCGAACCCTGGGACTTCCCTGGCGGTCCAGTGTTTGGAACTTTGCCTTCCAATGCAGGGGGTGCAGGTTCCATCCCTGGTCAGGAAGCTAAGATCCCACATGCCTGGAGGCCAAAAAACCAAAACATAAAACAGAAGCAATATTGTAACAAAATCAATAAAGACTTTAAAAAATGATCCACAATAAAAAAAACGAAACAAAACCTAAAAAAAAAAAAAAAGGATTAGAATCCTGCCCAGGAGAAAGGGGGTCGACACCAGCTGTCCCCAGAGCAGCAGCTCTCCTCCTGGGGGATTCCTGGCTTAGCTTAAGCCACATCTCATGGGGAGGATTCCTAGGTGAGCCAGTCTGCCTACTGGGCTAGTGGGGTGGGGCCCTACAGGTACCCACTGCATGAGGCATTGGCATGGGTGCCTGGAGAGGGTGCCCCAGCCCAGCCTCAGAGCCAGGAGCAGCTGGCAGAAGCCTGTGGGGTTCTCACAAGGATCTTAGTACCGCCACCGTGTGGACATGTTGGAAACTGCATAGGTCTACCAGTCTGGGGTTGCGGGTGGACAAGTGGAAGCTGAAATCTCCTCTACACTCTGCTCACCAAGGAACTTGTCTTGGATGCACACAGATGCAGAGGAGAAGGAGGTGCAGGGCCAAGAGAGGCTGCTCAGAACCCTGGTTCCGGGACTTCCCTGGTGGCGCAGTGGTTAAGACTCCATGCTCCCAATGCAGGAGGCGGTCACTGGTCAGGGAACTAGATCCCACATGCATGCTGCAACTAAGAGTCTGCATGCCACAACTAAGGAGCCCACGTGCAGCAACTAAGGAGACTGCCTGCCACAACTAAGACCTGGTGCAACCAAATAAATTTAAAAAACAAAACAAAACAAAACCCTGGTTCCATCTCACTACTCACCAAGCCATTTCTGATTGACTTTTGAGAAAATCCTCTGCTTGGTGTTTTGATTCCGTTATAAGTTGGTGAGTAGCTTGCCTGGTCTGTTGCTCATCTCCTGTGAGCTGGGTCAGAGGGGATCAGGTCCTGTGTACTGGTCATCTGCAGACCCTGTGATGGATTGAAGATCGGGCCTGCTGGGTTGCCTCCCCCAGCAGCCTTTTGAATAGCATCTCCATCTCCATCTTGACATCTGCTAAGATGTTCACCCACCAAGGCCCTCAGTGAGTACGGCCAAGGGGCCTCCCCTCTCTTCTGCTCCCCTCCCCCCACCTCTGCCCCAGCATGTGCCTCTCGCCCAGCAAATATCTTTGCTAACTCTGGGATATGAGCAAAAGCAGCAGCGAGAATCAGACTCCACAGTCTGCTAGGGAGAAGGAAGGGTGGGTGGGGAGATGGAGACAGGAAGCAAGAAGGGCATTAAGGTTTCATAAGTTTCACATGAGCATGAGGGGTTTCTGTGTGCTGATCACTCTGCTAAGAGCTTTATTTACGGTATTTAATGTCCACAACAACCAATGCAGGAGACCTTGGTATCGCCATCTTATCGATAAGAGAACTGAAGTTCAGAGTTCATACAATTCACCCAAGATCACAGCTAATAAAGTGAAAGAGCTGCACCATGAAACAGTGATTTTAACCCAGGGATCACAAAGTTGGATACCTCCCTGGCAGTGTATGGATTGGGCCCCCTGAAAGACATCAGGGAGGGGTGGGGCTTGTGGCCTACTGGAGTACACATCCGCCTCAGGGCATTTACATACTCAGTCTTTCATCAGGCTGTGCCAGCCACTGCAGCCAATCCTGCCACCCCCCCCCTTTTTTTTGCCACCCCTTTCTTAACCACTGGTCTTAACTGCCAGAAAATGTCCCTCCATCCCCACTGCCACCTTCCATCCTCATCACTCGCACCTGGGATGCTACAGGAACCCCCCCACCCCGACCCTGTGGCCTTTCTACCTCTGGCCTTACCCATGCTGGTCCCTCTGCTCACCAGAGTCAGACACTGTCCCTTCCCTGAGCACCCAATCCTACAGAGACCCACCCCCACCAGGCATGCAGCACTCACAGGGCTACCTCAGGGACCATCGCTGAGTAGGAGGAACAAGGACTTTGCAGTTAGACAGTTCTAGGTTCAAAACCCAGCTCTGCCATTTGCCAGCAGGGTTACCTTGGATAAGTTCCTTTAACCTCCCTGACCCTCAGTTTTCTAAGGGGGGGATCATGATGAGAGCTAGTATGCAGAGTCCTTAGGCACACGAAATGCACTCACACTTGTAAAGTGCTCAGCCCAGTGCCGGGTGCCCAAGAGGTATTTACCCAATGTGGAAAATGCAGACTGAGAATGGGTTGTCACCCCCAAACCCAGGAAGTCAGGGAGGAGTGGGGACTCGCCCAACTAATAAGTGGAACACTCAGGTTTCAAATCCAAGTCAGCTTCTCAGCTGCAAAATGGAGACAAACGCCAGGCACACGTGGTCCTGCCCAGGTCCAGAGAAGATGCCTGTGGCAGTAACAGGTGCTCTGCATCTGCCCAGCCTCATCAGGGAGGCAGGAAGGCAAAGGGGGCCAGGCTAGATCAGAGCGAAGCTGATCCCCGCCCAGAGCAGGACTACAGGGCAGGGTGCTTCCAGCCCTTCCTTTCCAGACCCTGCATCGGATTCTTGGAGGGCCCACCCTCATCGCAACAAACATTAAAATGGCATCTGCATTCCTTATTAAATATAACCCTCTTAGCTTGAAATATAAAAGGATTTTCATGAATTTGCTCTTGAAATAACTTGACTCTGAGGAATTCATTCAATTTACTATTGGCTACGATTTTTCTTCAATCACCCTGCATATTCTGGAACTCTTGCCAAAAACCCAACTTACAAATTGTTTTCAGATATAATGACATTTGTATGGATACCAAACTTAACAAATATTCAAGTTGACATGTTACTTTCTGAAGGCATTTAGTTAAATATTTAGCAATTTTGACACTTTTTCATATTTTGCAGCCCCCCAAATTTTTCTTTCAAGTTTCCAACATGTCCTGGGCCTTTGGAAGCCCACCCTGGCCCCTGCATAGAATGGGATTGCTCACGAAACCAGGACACTTGGCTCCTCCCCATCTCCAGACACATGGGCCGTCCCTGCAGGTCCAGTTGCAAGAGCATCCCATCCCAAATGGTCCAGGGCATCCTAATTTGGGCAACTTTATTCTCATTTTGAAAACAAAACGATTTGCCAAATGTTGGATTAAGTGTGATTTAAGGCTTAACTCTTTATTGGAGTTCCATATAAATACATTTATGAATGAGGCAGTGCTTTGATGGGGCGAATGTTCTCATGTAAGGTTTGGAAATTAGGATCACTGTCATCCTAACCAAGCGTTACGAGCCCCTCCCATCTGGGGGCACAGCCAGCTGCCCCCCTGCTCCCCTCAAGTCCCCCAGGACGGGGCACCAGGAGGTGAAGCAGGGCAGGGCAGGGTGTGATGTGGCTGGCGCAGCCTGCCCAGCCACACTGTTTTGTGACTGACAAGGGACAGTTGCCCAGCATAAACTTCATTCAGGGCCAGCCCCATTCAAGGCAGACTGGCCGAGACAAGTTGACTTGCCTGCTTTATTGCACTCTGTTTGGGGCCTTTCAGAGCAGACCAGTTTTTTTAATTCCTTCTGCCATCCACTCCACTCCCTTCTCCACTCAAGAGGCAGAAGCCTTGGATCCTGACCATGGAGGAAGGAGGGAGACGAGGGAAGCCTTTTCACAAAGACTCCCACACACACCTCCCAAGCAGGCCACGAGAAAGGGCACAACATGATTCCAAGTAAGAGAAGGAGTAAGACCTCACAGGAGGCGTCAGGGAGGTAAGAGGGAGGGGAAAGGACTTTAACTTCAGTTTACACATGTTGCATCATTCTATCAAGAAGCAGTAAGATCGATAGATCGATAGATAGACAGACAGACAGACAGGTAATAGATAGGTAATAGATAGGGATAAATATCTTGGACCTGGTCATCTCATTCACGATCATCTAGATTAGGAATAATCTGTAAAGCCTCATATGCAAAGATAATAATATCTATTATTTATTGAGTACTTAGTGCTTTATATCCAGAGACTCAATGAATCCAAAATCAACCTGTGAGGAAAGTGCTATTATTATCCCTATGAAATCAGTAAGGCTGTGGAGGCACAGAGAGGGGAAGTAACTTGCCCAAGGTCACACAGCCAGTAAGCAGTGGAGCCAAAATTCAAACCCCAGTGGCCTGGTGCCAGAGCAGACACTGGTAGCCACGACATTTAGGCCATGGTTATTCTCAACAGAGTCATGATGGTAAATTATGGTGAGGCTCACCATGGGACAGTGTACAGTAATTAAAATTTATAAAGAATATGAAAATATTAATGAAATGTGCAGACATTAAAATATTTTTAAAATATAAAAGTATACATGTATTTATGATCTCAACTCAAAATGCCTTTTAAAAAAGAACTTAAAGAAATATGTAAATATATAAAATATATTTTAAACATATAAATGTTTCTCATACAGAAGTTGATCAAATATTTGTCAAAATTGGTGGATTATGAGTGGGTTTTTTTCTTCTTCCCATTTTTCTATATTTCCCAAATTTTTTTAATGAAAATTATTATTTTCAGTTAGAAAAAAGTATTAAGGCCTGTTTTAAAATTATTTGCTCTCAATAAATGTTTAAAAGAGACATTTCTGAGAAGCAAAAAATCCAGAAGCAAGTTATTTAAAAAAAAATAGTGGGGGGACTTCCCTGGTGATGCAGTGGTTAAGACTCCATGCTCCCAATGCAGGGGGCCTGGGTTTGATCCCTGGTCAGGGAACTAGATCCCACATGCATGCCGTAACTAAGGAGCCCACGTGCCGCAACTAAAGACCCAGCACAACCAAATAAATAAATATTTAAAAAACAAATTGTGAGGGGGTTGCTAAGAAACTTTTTAAATTGGTAATATTCTTACAGCTAGGCCTCAGAACACTGAGAAGAATGTACAAGGGACAAGCAAGTGGAATGAAGGATTCTATTATATGACAAATTCAATGAATAAATAAGAAGACTTTGCTATCCTAAGTGCAGGCAGTTCTTGCCTTTAAGGAACCTTCTAGAAAGATCTAATCCTCCTTCCTTGTTTTACAAATGAAGACACAGCATGTTTTTACTATTAAATACATTTATCTGCTGGAAAAGTAAGTTCCCTTCAGCCTGTTAAAGCATTCTCCCTTGGGCAGATGCAGGCCCAGTGTGGGGTGGGGAACCCTGGACCCCAAGCTCCCCTGGCTCCAGCCTAGACTCTGCCACCAGCCAACTGCATCTCCTGAGCCTTTTTCCCCAACCAGAAACCAGCCAGACTTGTACAATCTCTTGCTCATCCTCCAGCTCTAACATTCTGCTCTACACAATGTAAATGGCTAGAACAAATTGGCTAGAGATGCCTTCTGAAGACAGGACCCTGGGTCTTGGCCAGGAGTGAGCCTGGCTAGTAGCCCTCAGGAGGCAGCGCATCAGGGGAGCTTCTGCCCAGAGGCCCCGGGTGAGATGCAGATGCAGGAAGAGAGTCAGGGCTGGAGCAGAGCAAGCTGACTAGAAGTAGGGAGGAAGCCAGCCTCCTGCTCTCTCACCAGGCCCTCAGTTACAAAGGCTCAAGCTGTTCTAGGGCTAATTGTTTCTGAAGCGGCCAGCCCATCTTTCTCTCCACTCAGCAGCAGTGGCAGCAAACAGCTTCTCTAACGCCAACCCAAGACCTTGCACAGAGCAGGGCACATTCCACTCTCCTCCTTACACAGGCAACAGATTACAGCAACCTCTGAGCCCAAGGAAGTGCTCCAAAAATCACGTATGTTTGGGACTGAAGCCAAGTTGGTTAAGTCTGGATTCAGAAGACAGAGGCTTGCTCCAACCCCTGCAAGAGAATCTGCTGGGAGCTTGCGGGTTTCTGCACTATGCCTCCCACCTACTGAATCAGAATCTCGGAAGGTAGGACCCGGAAATGGCATTTTAAACAAGCTCCCCAGAAGAGCCTGATGTTCCCAGAATTTCAGAACCACTGGCCCCAGGTTTGCTTATAGTCACATATTCCCATATCTACTAGGGTGTCCTAAGAGGCTGGATGTGAGGTGAAAGTAGGTGGAAAGGGGATGCTACTCCCCAAACTGATGTGACAGGGATGTGCCCCAGACCTGGGGCCAAGTGTCCATTTCAGAGGGGGTGGGGTGGATGAGTGCCTACGAGCAGCAGATGGGTCCCCAATAGGCCTCTCCTCCCACCCCACTTCCTTTGTCAGTTTCCACGTGCATTAAACACACTCAGTCAAGCCCATTCACTCCCCTCAGAATCTGCTGCACCTCCATCCACAATGCTCCTCGACCCGACCTCACCACCGTCCACCACGGCTCTCCCTCTCCAAACAGAGACCCCACCTGCCTCATTATTTAAATAATCTTTATTTCTCATGCACTAGGAAAGATGGGATTGTATGAAACTGCATTTCACAGCAAAGGCCTCGGTCCACAACACAACACAGGGGACCAGGTGGGATCCAGGTCTGATCAAAACTCTGGGGACCATAGCGGGGATACTACCCTCAGGGCTGGTGGCAGATCCAGGACCCTCCAGCTGCAGTGGCTCCAGACACAGCACAGGGTGGCTGCCTCCCCACCACGGAGAGGAGCACACGGACCAGAGGAAGGACAGAGAAAGCTGCTGGGCAGCAACCTGGTAGAGGCGGTGGTCCAGCACCTCCGGGGCCTGAGTCCAGGCAGTCAGGGTTGTGACTCAGCCAATTCTACCTGCCGCAGAGCTACAGCTCCACAGACCCCTGGCAGCCCATGCCCATGACATACGTGTAGAGGCCACACCTGACAGCCCCTCAGCCACATAAAAAAGACAGGGGCCTAAACTCGAGCCCAGCCAAAGCTCAGATTTGCCCAAGCAGGACCCCAAGGCCTAGAGGGGCCAGCCCCCCACAACCATCCCTAGCTCTTGTGGACACTTAGACGCCCACAGGACAGCCAGGCTTCAGAGGATCCTGGGACAGGGCCACCGGCAGGGCAGACCTCAAACGTGGGCCATCAGGTGCCACCTGAGCCAAGATCAGGGCAAAGCAGCTCCTGGGCACCACTCTCCCTGGGGCGGCACAGGGACAGGTACAGGTAGAGACATGCAGCACAGAACAAAGAAGGACAGACACATGCAGAGACCACAACAGAGTGGGAGGGGTCTGAGGACAACGTGGTCAAGCTGCTGAGATGCAGAGGCACCGCACAGGTGGGGCTCACTGAGGCCCCGGGCTCATGGTGATGCCCGCCTCCTCTGGGATGGTCTCCAGCATCTCGCTCTGCACGGCCTGCGTGATAAGCGCCAGCTCCTGGCACAGGGTCTCGTAGCGGTAGCCCACACGGATGTCCGGCACGTTGGTGCGGCGGATGTCGTTGCCCTCGGGGCCCTCCTTGGTATAGTTGGGTCCCAGCCAGTGGCTCTTCACCTGCAGGGGTAGGATAGTGGGCAGGGCTGCAGCCAGCTCTGAGGGGCCAGGACCCCTGGGACCTTCCCAAATGCAGAGCAGGGGAGGAGAGGGGATGCCAGGACCTGTGGGGCCTTCCCAAATGCAGAGCAGGGGAGGAGAGGGGATGCCAGGACCCCTGGGACCTTCCCAAATGCAGAGCAGGGGAGGAGAGGGGATGCCAAGGGGGTGCGGTACCTTGTGGGAGAAGCCGCTCATGAGCACGCTGTTACGTGCCAGCTCGCACATGTCACAGGAGCTGAGCTTCCACACCTGGGTGGCGATGCTGTACTCCTCCATCAGTGGCTCCTGCACAGGCCAGGTGCCCTCAGGCAGGTGCCCCGGACCTGCCGCCCGCCCCTCCCGTGGCCTTGCCACAAGGCATGCTGCACTCCACCAGCAGAGGGCAGCACCAGCCCCGAGACCCCTCTGTCTGGGTGGCCTTGGTGTCCCCCAACACCTGCCTGCCTGGCTGCCCTCCGTGTGCTGACCTTGGTGAAGTGGAACTGAAGGGGGTCGTCGGTGGACAGTGAGACCATGAGGCCGCGGGACAGGTACTCGGGGAGCGGGTTCCGGTGGTAGCTGAGGAAGAGGCTGTTGTTGCTCAGTGGGGACATGGCGATGCCGATCTGGGCCAGGTAATACAGGTACTGCAGGACCGGGGCCTGGGCGGGCAACAGGGAGGGCGGGCCTGTCAGGTGGCCTCCAAGCTGGGGGGGGGACACCTGGTTGTTGGGGGTACAGGTCACAGTGGGGGGTGGGGGGCAGTCCAGGTTGGGCCTGAATTGCAGAGGGTCGGTTACAGCCAGAATCCAAGTGGGGGCCTCAGTGGGGAGGGCTGGGGTCCATGCTGGGGAGGAGGATCAGCTGCTGAAGAGGCCTGCAGGGCTGGGAGGAGGGGAACCACTGGGAGGGGAGGCTGGGGTGCAGAGCCTGACCTTGCGCAGAAGCAGCCCGTGCGAGATGTTCTCAGCCAGCATGAAAGCCGACACCAGGTGGTGGATGGGCCCAGCCTCCCCGCAGTGCGGCCTCAGCACAAAGGTGTGGAAGCCCCTCTGCCTGAGGGGCATGAAGATGGCATCAGGTCCCAAGCCGGGTTCGCCCGGGCTCCTGAGCCCCCACCCGGTGACTTTGCGGGCCTAGGACCAAGGGGCAGGGGTAGAAGATTCTTGGCTGCGAGGGCTGAGCCATGGAGCTCCAAGGGCAGAGAACCCATCGGATCCAAGACTGGGGGCCGAGAGGTGGGTCGGGGCTCTGATGCCCCAGCCCAGGGCGGGCCCAGAGTAAGGACTGCTGGCTGAGACCCAGCAGGGAGGGCAGAGACGCGGCACCCGCGGAGCCCAGGGGCAGGCACCTGCGCAGGTGGTTCAGCATGGCCATGTTGGCGAAGGTGTAGTACAGGTAGTAGGCATAGGGTGGGTTGTCCTCCTCCACCCAAGCCTCGGGGAGGGGGCTCTCCAGGTTGAATATGTGGTTCTCAGGCTTGGACTCATCATCCACGCTGTCAAAGCCGTCCACCTGGCACGAGACCCTGGGGGTCAGGTCCAGAGCTGCAGCCAGGCCTGAGGCAGCGTCCTCCCCACACCCAGCCGTCGGCCGCCCCTCACATGCTCCAAGAAGAGGTGCAGCTCCGGGTGGCTGGCAGGGTGGATGGTGGCCTCGAACAACGGCAGGAAGATGTTCTCCAGCATCTCCTGGAAGTTGGCCAGCTGGCCCTTGGTACGGTACACATCACTGCAGGTGAGACGTATGCACACATGTGTGTGCACGTCAGGGCAGAATCACAGAAGCACTTTTAAGTCATATTGGGTGGGGCAGGCTGGACAGACTGTGAGCGGAACCAGGGAGTCCCTCCTGTTCCGAGGGCTTGGCCAGGACGGGGTGGTCAGCCACCCCAGGAGGGCAGGAGGCAGGCCCTGGCCCCTTGACCTCTGCCTCCCTCGTTCCCTCCCACTCCAAGGGACACTCACAAGAGGCGGGGCACCTGCACGAGCCAGCGCACATTGGGGGAGTGTACGCGGTGCATGACGGCCCAGCGCGCCAGCTTGTCCCACTCGTCCCTCGAGCGCCCGTAAATGGAGAGCCGCAGCTCCGCGTTCTGGTACTTGCTCTCCTCCAGGTCTGACATCACCTCCTGAGTGACACGTGTGGAGCAACGGTCACCCTCAGGCTTCTCAGCCGTCCCTGTCTTCGCGCCCACCAGGTGTGCTCAGTCAGACCTCCTCATGCCCCTCACCCACCCTGCCCACCCACCCAGGCAAGCCCCCAGCTCCCCAGGCTCTCGCTCCGTTGGGCAGGGCTGCAGCAGGCTGATGCCGCCCCTCCCCGTGCATGGGCCCCGGCAGCCCCTCCTCCTCACCTTGATGATATGAGCAAAGTACTTCCCAGAAACCCTGTTGTCGGTCTTGATAAAGATCTCTCGGAGGACAGACTCCCCAATAGGGTTGTATTTGGCATTGAACTTGTCAAAGCGATGGAAGGTGTTCCTGTCCTGGGGGAGAAGGGCAGGCCCAGGTCACCCCCAACCCCCGGCCGGCACGCTGGCCGAGCCCCCCAGCCCCTGCGCCGCCGGAACAGACCGCGTGCACGTCCAGGGTGTCCACACTCAGGTCGTAGGCCGTGAGGTTCATGCTCTCGAAGACCTCTCGCAGTGTCTGCTCGCGGCCCTGCTCCACGTGCACGATCTCCTCCAGGTGCCGCTTCATCGCCCGCTTGATGAAGCGCAGCAGGTGCTTCTGGTTCATGCAGGAGGAGGCATGGATATGCGTATCCACCTGGTGGGGAACGGGGACTGCTGGGTCCACGGGAGGCTGGGACAGTCTGTGGTCTGGGCGGTGGGACGGGAGCGGACCCTCCCAACTGGAAGCTGGGTGGGGGTCAAAGCCTGGGAGCGGGAGGCTGGGCAGAGGTGCAGGGTCAGACTGGGGGGTGAGGGCTCACCTTGCGGATGTTGTAGAAGTCTCGGTGTGGCACCTTCTTCTGGGCGGCCAGCTCCTTCATCTCATTGAGCAGCACGTGCATCTGGAACTTGGAGCTCAGGTACTGCAGCCGGCGGTAACAGAATGACTTTCTGGGCAGGAGGAGAAACAGGTAGGGGCTTAGGCCCGCAGGGAGGCACCTGGGAGGGCCTGGGTGGAGAGCAGAGGGAGGAGGCAGGAGGGTGCAGGACTGAGGCTGCCGAGGGGGCGGCAGGTGACAGGAAAGTCTAGGCCTCGGTGACTATGAGAGGGTGAGAGACTGGGTGACAGGTGTCTGGGACAGGGCTGGGGCTGGAAGAGGGGAGCCGAGTGTCTGGGACAGGCGTAGACTCACATGGGACCATTAATAATCAGAGTCATCAGCACGTTGACATCTGCCACGAATTCCTGCAGGTCGGGGTACGGCAGCTCCACCTCTGAGCAACTGGTGTGTAGGGGGAGCTTGAGTGAGCAGAGCAGACCAGGCCCTGTGGGCCCTCCCAAGCCGGTGCACCCCCCACAGCTGTCCCCTGCAGCACACCCCACACCCCTCTTACTGCTCATCGGGTTCCCTGTGGGTGTAGACGTGAACCACACCCCGCACCATGCGCAGACCCAAGCCCAGGTCCACCGGCATGGTGCTCGGCTCACAGTGCTCGTACGGGTGCTGCTCCAGCGCGGGGGGGTGCACCGGGGCATCTGTGGCGGGGAGCAGGGCGGAGTCAGGGCCAGGGCTCTTCCAGGCCACCCTCTGCCCAGCCCAGAGGCCCCAGCAGGACAGCCCCTGCCCCTGCCTCCACCCCCTGCAAACCAAGAGGCTGGAATGAACTCGGGTGTGGGAAGAAGCAGGCAGGCTGAGGTTCCTGGGCACCAAGCGCGGGGAGCCTGGGATGCCCGGGCACTTGGAGTAGGACAGGGATGGGGGGTCCCACCAGCGGACACAGGGGTGTCGGGGCCCTGCTCGTAGGTCCGTGTCTCCAGAGGCTTCTCCGCCAGCTGCTGCAGGTACCGGCGGGTGGTGGGGCAGAAGCTCTGAAGTGACAGGGCCATGTACTTCTCCCGGATGAAGAGAGCCCGCACCACGCTCTTGGCTGCATCCAACAGGTCTGTGAATGGCACCTGGAGACGGGGACATGGGATCCCTCTCCTCAGTCCCAGACCCGGCTCACTCTCACCTCTTCCCTGGGCCTCGACTCCAGAAACACTCAGATCACTCTGTTCTCGGCACAGCAACGAGCTCCCAGCCAGACCCTCTGCCCCTCCAGCTTTCAGAAAGAGAGAGGCCCTCTCTGGCCTCCAGCCCCAGCTCCCCAGGAGGGGGGAGCCCACCAGGACCCAGGGGGTGGGGACACTCACCCCACACTTCTCCTCCCCAGAGATGGTGACCCGCTGAAACTCCCGCTCCAGCACCACATCACGCTCCCGCAGGCCCCGGTCGCCCTGTCCCTCACCCTGCTCCTTGTAGAGCCTACAGGCGGAGGGTACAAGGGAAGGGCTGGAGGCAGCAGGGGGACAGGCCCCAGCCCCGCATCCCCACACCCACACCCCTCTGCCCTCCTCACTGGAGGTCCGAGTCACTGTCCGTCTTCAGGAAATCTTGCCTGGCCCGCAGCAGGATGTCCGGCTCAAGCCTGGGGGTGAGAGGAGTGAGAGGTGAGGCAGATGACGAGGCCTGCGCTCCCAGGTCCCTGCACTGGACTAGGTGCCGTGCACGTGCGGTCACCTGTGGTCCTTGCAGGGCTGCAGGACCCTGTACCTACGCGGGTGCTGCTCTTGCCCCACAACAGAGATGAGGAAGCACACCCAGAAGTTAAGCAACATGTTGCAGGGCACGCTGGTGGGCAGAAGACGGAACCAGAGCCAGCAGCCTGACTCCAAAGCCTATGCTTCTCACCACTGCTCTGTGCCGCCTCCCCAGGGGGCCCCAGAGGGAGGACTGCTCAGAGGAGAACAGAGGTGGGGCTCTGAAAGCGTCCGGATGGAGACAGAGGGGTGCTGGGCAGACGACCTGATGCTCCTCCCTCCAACCCCACGCTGTCTGCGTGCCCCCACCCCGTGCCCCTGCCTGTGCCCCTCACCCCGTGCCCCCTGCCTGTGCCCCCACTCCATGGCCCCCTGCCTGTGCCCCCACCCCATGGCCTCTGCCTGTGCCCCCACCCCGTGCCCCCTGCCTGTGCACCCACCCCATGCCCCCTGCCTGTGCCCCAACTCCATGCCCCCTGCCTGTGCCCCCTGCCTGTGCCCCTCATCCCATGGCCCCTACCTGTGCCCCCACCCCATGCCCCCACCCCGTGCCCCCTGCCTGTGCCCCCCGAGGGGGCCAGCCCGGCTCTGAGGCTGGAGGCTCACTTGACATCCTGGCTGATCTGCCTCTCCAGGCGCTGCCGCCGCTCCTCCAGCTGCTCGATGGGGCTCTCCTCGGGGAACTCGTAAGGGGCGCTACGGAGCTCACTCTCAGCCAGGGAGCGGCTGAACAGCTCCTGGGAGGAGGGAAGGGAGGACCGGTGTGGCCCTGCGGTCCGGGTCTGGGGATGGGGTGAGGGCCCGGGAGCCGGGGCGCCTGGGACAGGCCGGGGCTCAGGGCACAGCCAAGCGTGACGTAAGGGGACGGCGGAGGTGGAGGGGTGCGGGGAGCGGGGCCGGGCGTGGGGGGCGCGGCGGGGGGACAGAGGGCGGTGCGGTGCCAGGCGATACCTCGGCGATCTCCTTGCATTTGCCATCCATAGACGTGCGCAGGTCGAGCGGGAAGTGCTTGAGGCAGGGGGCAGGGCCCGGCAGGGACCGGGCAGGCTGCAGCGGAGGGGCCCCCAGCCCCCCCCGAGCCTCTGTGGAGACAGTGACGCCGTGTCAGAGGGTGGAGGGCAGGGCCTGGGTGCGCTGGAAGCCCTGGGCCCCTGCCTGGCCCAGGCCAGCCCCGGAGAGAGGCCCGTGCCGCCTCAGAGGCAGAGGAGTGAGCCTGCGCGCGGACCTCACCCGCCGTCGGGCACAGGGACCCTTCACTCACTCCAGGCTCAGGGGTGGGGACGCAAGTCTGCCCCTAGAACGAGCGGATTCATTCAGCTCAGGAATAAAAATCCGAATCCTGGACGAGGGGCCACTCCATCAGGCCTGAAAGAACCTCCATGTGAGTACCTGCTACAGGCAGGCACCCGTGTGTCCATGTGCACACACATACACACACTCCCTCTCTCCAGGTGCTCATGAAGGCCACACCAGCGATGCCCAGCGCACAGCTTCCAGGCTAGGCAGTCCAGGACCAGACTCTGCCTCTGGAGGGCCAGGGCCTGGGCCTGACACACTGGACCTACAGAGCCTGGCGAAGCCACAGCGGTCACTCTGCTCTGACCTGGGGACCAGCCTTCGAGGGAAGAGGAGGAGAGGAAGTGAAGGACCTGGTTGGCAGCAGGAACCCTACCTCCTCCCTGGAGACCTGCCCTCTCCTCCAGGACCCCAGGGCTGCCAAGATGTGGCCTGGCTCCAGCCTGCCCCTCCTACTGCTGGCTGCCCCTCCAAAGGGAGCTGCCACAAACAGTCTGCGCCACTCAGAGGCCCCAGGATCTGGACCGGAGGCCCTAGAGAGGGCCTGGGGAAGGAAGTATCAGAAGCCAGAGTCTCTCTCCATAGAGGGAAGAATTCCTCAGCTTCCACGAGCAGGTTGGCACTAAAGGCCTTGACGCTGATAACCTAGAGAGGCTGCCTGAGTTCCCAGCCCACCCCCAAAGAACCCTTCCTGGGCTCCCAACCCCGCCCTCCCCCAGCAGGAAGCTCTCCCAGCCAGCTCTGGGAGGGTGGGCACTCCCCTCCAGCACCCTCCTTTTCCCTCTCCACTGTGGCTCAGGGATGAACTGGAGGCTCGACTCAGGTGGTGAGCCTTGACGTCTCTGGGCCCACTTCCCGATATCCCAGAGTCCTGTCCCAAGGCTGGACAAAAAGAAGGGGGGTGCCCCCCAGATCCAGGACCTAGCTCCCCCTCACCCTGGTGCCTACCTGGGCCCTACCTGCAGAGTCAGGCAGCGCCAGCCGGCAGCCCTGCGCCCCCTTGCCCGCCTCTTTGCTGAGTAGAGCTGTAGCCTGTCCCCCAGGACAGCTCAGGGGCCGGCACGGGCTGTACCAAGTGCAGCTGCATGCAGGGGAGACCTGATCAGGGGGCTGGGGAAGCTCAGGAGAGCCCAGAAATCAAGGGAAGGAGTAGTAGAGTTGAGAGATAAGAGGAACCCTCACACTGAACAAGGCCTTAACCTCTACAGCGCCAGGGCCCAGCCTAGAGTGGGGCCCCCAAGGGGGAGGAGCAGGGCAGGCCGATATGGGCAGGGCGGGCTGGCAGGGTAGGGACAAGCCTCCTTAAAATGCAATGCGCTAGGGGATCGTGTGTAGGGCCTGGCTCGCCAAAGGGTAGGAGGGCGTGAGCAGCCCTCTCATCTCCATACCCAACAGCCCAGGCCAGCTTCCTCTGCCCAGTGGCCTTGTTTTGCTCACAACTGTCCTCTGGGCCCCTGACTATGGGGTCCCTCGGGAGAGGCAGGGCCTCTGCTGGAGAGAGGAGCTGGCTGGCAGCGGGGGAGAGGCTCAGTCCAGGAAGGGACCAGTTACTGAGCTTCCCTGCTGCCTGGGGGTCTGGTTCACAGCCCCCTAGACCTCTGACATCTGTCCAAGCCTATCATTGGGGACAAACTGCCCAGGAGGAGAGGTTCAGGAGAAGTGGCACTAGAATGTGGAGGACTTGAGTCTGACTCTGTTCCCAATTATTGGCAAGTCTCTACCTTCTGGAGGATTCAAGTCGCCCTATAATGGGGTGATAAGGGGTCCTGCCCTGCCTAGTCACAGCTGCCGTAAGGCACACAGAGATATGGCTCTGTAAGTGTTCTGGAAAACACCATCATCTGTGATTATGAACTCCTGGGACCCTCCAAATACTTCCCACATGCAGTACCACCCATTGGGGGGCAGCGGGAGCTTCTGGGCCCACTGTAGGCCAAGGCAATGAGCAGTGAGGGTGTGAAGAGAACAGAACTGGCAGGGTGGGGACAACTAACTCTTACTCGGAAGAGGGCAGCGCACAGAAAGAGGAAGGAAAGATGGGCACCTGCTCTGCCATCAGAGTGTAAGACAGAGCCCAAGGTCCTTGCTTTGCCCAAGAACCTTGATCCTACACAGATCCTCCCCACTTCTAACCCGCTCCAGAGAAGCCAACCATAGACCTCCAGGGCTGGTCTGTAACAGGTCAGCAGAACAGATTTAAAGGCCCTAATCTCAACCACCTCTCCTAGCAGGGTGACCCAAGGTCTCCACAGAAATGCTGGGGCGACCAGGACAGGTTCTAGCAGGCAAAGCCATCCCCCCAACCTGCCAGGCCACTGCACAGGGCTGCCAGGTTTCACTAGAGGTGACAGAAAGGCAGTAACCTCCACACTCCCTGAGGCCAGGTCTAGAAGACCCAGCTTCTCCCAGGGTCTGTACCACAGCACCCCCTCACCCCCCCACCTCCCCCATATACACGGCATGGGGCACGAGGAGGGGTGGCCAAAAGCCAGAGGGGGCTACTCCCCACCCATTCCCACCAACTCCAAGATTTTTGCCAACCTGTCTACTCACTTGACCAGAGCCCCTCACTCACTGCCAAGGCTGCCTTAGCGGGTAGAGAGGTACCCAAGGCTTTGACCCACAAATAGCAGACGCTCCCACCATGTGACCATCCAAAGGTGTACAGGTCTAGGCCCAGGGGACACACCCTCTGGAGGCACAGACCTGGGCACAGAGAACACAGACCCTCAGGCCAATACAGAACTCAGGCCAGCATCTCCAGTAGCATAAGAAAAATCTGGCTACAAGTACAGACAGCTGCTGGCGGTAGCAGTCAGGGACACTGACTTGACCTGATCACCAAAGTGGGGGTGGTCTTCCCTTAGCCACAGGCCTGGGAGCAGCAGATGGCAGGTAGATAACCCTCAGCAAGCACAGACCCAGGCAGCCGAGCCCTCAGGGAGATGGGCACAGCCACACCAAGCTGCCAGCGCAAGTGGTGCAGAGATGCCTACTGGAGTGGGAGCTGAACCAAAGGGTGCAGGAGCACACGCAGGCGGGCAGTGGTCCCAGCCTGAGCCCCTGCACGGCCCCACCCCAAGGACACCCTGTACTTCTAAGGAAGCTCACAAGACAGACCAAGAATGAACAAACTGCAAACAACAGATACAGTTGAGCCCTCAGACCCTGGATGTCAGGTGGCAATAGGTGTACCCTAAGGTCGGACCCCTAGTTACAGGGTTCGAGATCTGGGATCCTAGAAAGAGAACCTAACTGCAGGAGGACAGCCTGAGCCTGCCTGATAAATACACAGTCGCCAGCAGTGTGGCCAGTCCGCCCCACACATCCCCCACTCCATTCACACACACTCCACACGCAAACAGTCTTAGCACATCCACACGCTGACACGTGTGCAAATACACTCTTGCTGCACCCACACCCACGCCCACTCCTCCTTAGAGAGGCAGCATCCCCGACACAGAAACCTGTCACCCTCTACCCCACCTCCCTCCCCACACCACCTCCCAAGCCAGCTGTCCCTGGGAGGAGGACACAGGGGCACCACCGCAGAGAAGGTGCAGGAGAAGCCCCCCTCCTTAAGGAACCAGTGGCCTGGGCGAGAGGTGGGGAGGCAGACCCAGCCCGAGGCCAGGAAGCACACACTCACCTGGTACTGCAGAGGAAACCTGCAGGCTGGCCCGCTTCTTAAAGGGATATTTGGCCTTAGGTTTGCCGGGGCCAGATGAATAGGATGCCATGGCTCGGGCCACGGAGACCGCGGGGGGAGTCTGGGCCGCACCAGCTGGGCCTGGCTCTGCCACATCCAACCCCTTCCTCCGCTCCGCCCCCAGCGGGAGTGACTGATGCAGGAAGCAGAGGCCCCGCAGGCGGAAGAGGCCCTGGCCACGATTTCTGATGTTGTCTAGGCAACCTCAGGAGGGGGGCCTCCATCCCCTCCCCTTATCCCTCCCCTCCTTTCCTCAGTCCCAGGAGTGACTCGACTGATGACAGCTGGTCCTGGGGATGGAGATGAGGAAACAGGATGGGGACAGGCAACCCCAGCACTCCACTAACCCCCCAGGAGCCCTTGCCCCTTGCGAGGGCTCTGGAGCAAAAGAGTCAAAGTCCAGGCTAACTGGTCCAGCCAGCCTGGGAGAAGAAAATAATATAGAGAGGGATCCAGCGAAAGCTCCCCCGAGCTCAGAACACTTTCCTCTCAGGGCCATCGGACTCCGTGAAAACCCAGCCCCTCTGGGGCAGAGTCCCCTTTTTCCCTCCTCTGACCCCCAGCCCCGGGGGTAGCCCAGCTCTGGGAGGATAGGGTGGAACTGAGAATCCCAGCCCAGTAGGGAGGAGCCTGTCTTGGGAAAATTCCACTGTCCACAGAAGCTACTCTCCAGGAAGGCAGGGAGGCCAGGAGGCAGGGGTTTCTCTAGGGTCCAGAAAGAGACCCCAGCGGCTTCTGACTTTTGTGTCTTTCCTCATTCAGGCTCTGCTCTCCGGGCGCTCCCCAGGAGGAGCTGGTCGCCTTCCCTAGGTCTGTAGGCTGTGCCCACCCTGTTGTCACCGTGGCCACTGCACTTCTCTGTCCCAGAGACCTTGTCCCCCTACACACGCATACACACTCACCTGAGGCCATGCTGCCCGAGCCCTGAAAAGTACCAGGGAGTCTGCTCGCCAGGGTCTGCACCGCCGGGAAGCCGGGTCGCGAGGGAGGGGAGGAGGGCCGGGGTCCAGACTCTGCCAAGTCGCTCCAAGGGCCCAGGCCCTGGCACCGAGATGGGAGAAGTAAGGCAGTCTTTCAATATTGCTGGCTGGCGGGAGGCGGACCCCCGCCGACCTGGGCGGCTGCACTGGTCTTGTAGACCCCGGAGCCGCAACCCCCAGCCCCGCCCTCGGAAGGCGGGTAGGCCACGTGCTCCCCAGAGAGCGGGACCCGGAACTCATCTGGACTTCCCTCCACACTTTCTGGGTATTCGGGGTCTGACTCCGGTAGCTGGGCTGTGGGGGGGGGGGGGGGGGGTCACGCAACAGGTGCGAGCCCACCAAAACCTCGCCTGCGCCGGCGCGCTCCTCCGCAGCCTCCGGCGCCTCCGGGTCCGCGGCCCCGCCCCTGCCGGCCCCGCCCCCGCCAAGCCGGCCCCGCCCCCGCCATGTCTACTCTTCCCAGGCGCCACGTGGGCAGCCGCCGCTCAGCATCTGCCCGGCAGCGTCTTGGGCAAGCTCTGTGCGTCAGCTTCCTCACCAGTAGAAGTGAGATGGGGTAATCGCAGTACCTCACTCAAAGGGGTTGTTGTGAGGATTAAACGTTAAGCACCTCGCGCGATGCCTGGCCCAAAGCCAGTACCCAATGAAAGATAGCTACTATTATTGTCCCAGGATTCTCTCTTAGTAAAAGTCCTTCCCGGCATTCTTACTCTAGGTGTCTGTTTTCTTACGCGGGCAGGCCTAGCTAGGCAGGACGTGCCCTGCAATTCTGGCTCCCCTTCCCACTTTTATTTCTGTATTTGTTGGTCAAAAGCTTAGGCTCTGTAGCCAGGATGCCTGGATTCAATTCCAGACTCCACGTATTTCCTGACTGCTGTTGGGAGTGTTGTTAACTTCTCTGTGCTTCTATTTTTTTTTTCTTAAAGTTATTTTTATTTATTTGATTGTGCTGGATCTTAGCTCCTTAGTTGCTTCTAGACAGCTCCTTAGTTGTGGCATGCAAACTCTTGGTTGCAGTATGCATGTGGGATCTAGTTCCCTGCCCAGGGATCGAACCTGTGCCCCCTGCATTGGAAGTACAAGTTTTAACCGCTATGCCACCAGGGAAATCCCTTCTCTATGCTTCTATTTCTTCTATAAAATGAGAGTAAGACACCCTACTTTATATGGTAGTTAGGATAAATGAACTAATATAAGTTAAATGCCTGGCCTGTAGTTACTGCTCAGTAATGTTTCATATTATCAGTTCTGTATTACCATTGCCGTGTCCTTGGCCTTGGTCTCCTGTTGACACTCTCAGAGGTTGATTCACCTTGTAGCTTATAAAGAAGGTGCGTTGGGCTATTTTGGGGACTGCGGATACCCCACCCAATCAGTGGCAGGGAATCTTACTTAAAGGAAACCTGTGGGGGAAAGACCCTATAACTTCACTGAACATAATTAAGTGTATTAGCAGCTACGAGTCTTTTTCCTATTTCTCCATCTTGTGGGAGCCCTTTGCCCTCCCCCCACCAAACTCGGTTGTACTAATGCTGTTTGTCCACCTCCTCCCAGTTCTCACCACCCCCACAGCCAAATTCCTTCCCAAACTCTGCCTTCCCACCTCCTCCCCAGGCTGGATTGTGGACCCTGACCCCTATTCTCTACCTGGATCTGGTGTTGCCTCCATTGATCCCTGCCTATTGCTCTTCACCCTGGACAAACTACAAAACCATGGCCTCCATAAACATGGAGGGGGGGAAAGTTCACCTCACAAAGAATCAATAAAACTAAAAAGAGAACAAGGAGATACCATGCTTACCCATCAAATTAGCAAAGATTAAAGGGAAAAAAAATCCTAAAGCAGGCAAGGGTGCAGTTAGTGAGAAGGGACACACACCTATCCTACTGGTGGTCGTAAACATTGATGTAATATTTCTGAAAGCCATTTGGCAACATATAATCAAGAGTCTTAATAAGGTTCATATTATTTGACCCAGTAATTCCACTTCCAGAAAATTGTTCTTCTAAAAAGAGCTGCAAGAAAAATATGCACAAAATTGTTCATAACTGCAATGTTTATCACATAGAAAGGTTGGAAACTTAAAGGTCCAATAATAGGAAAATGTTTAAATTATATGCATACAATGAAATACAACCATTAAAGATTGTTCTTGAAGAATTTCTTAGGTGAAAATGTTTACAAAGTAAAGTTAGGTGAAAAAATGGATGCAAAAATCTATACATACAGTATAGCCCTAATTATGTGACATATATGCATAGAAAATAAACACATGAAAAAGTTTAACAAATGATTATCTGTAAATGGTGGAATTATGGGCTATATTTATTTTCTACTTTATACTTATTTGCATTTTATACTTATATACATTATTTTTATAATCAAGGCAACAAAAGTCTATGAAAATCTCTAGCAGCCTCCACACCCCACCTAGTTAAGACTCTCCTGTGTCTTAACCCCAGACTAAATTGGTCTTGGGGCCTTCAGGAATTTTGAGGCTGTTGGGCTCTCAACAATGAATAATAAAATAAATCTCAAAAAACAAATTAAAAATAAAGGAAAAATCAAGTACCAGGTAACCATGTAGAATGTCACCTATATTCTGATACAATGCAAATTTTGACATAGTTTTAAGGGGTGGTGTCTTGCATTGGGCCCAGTCTTTTTAGGATTCCCCCTTAATCCAGACCTACCTACCTGTTTAACTACTTAACAAGCCCATATGTGGCAATTCCACCCTATCTAGGCAAACCAGTTCACTAGTCCCTTCGTGCTCCTCCCTAGTCCCATCTGCAACACACCCTTCACCCTATAACCCTCCCCTATTTCTAGGCCATTTGGTATACTGTGCCTGCTAGGAAGTCTGCACTGATTACAGCTAAACATCATTCTCCCCACCTACACAACATCAGCAAGAATCTTAGTAGGGTTTCATTGTCTATGCAGAACAGTTTGGGAAATGAAGGAGTGAGTCATCCTCTCTGACCTCTAGCTGTTTTCATGTTGGGGACTTAATTTGTCTTTGAGCCTCTGGGATCTTCCCTAGCTTGAAACCAGCCTCCTCACCTCCTAGCCTGTACCCAAGATGGTTCCTGGATTGGCCCTCCCTGAGTCCCAGGCCCTCACTGACAACGCACTCCTTAAGTCTCTGAAGAACCTCTTCTCTTAGCTTCTCATCTGACGCTCACTTGTGATGTCAGCCGCCTACCGAGGCCAGACCACTCTCAGCAGATAACAGATTCAGGAGAGAACACCTGCCGCCTCAAAAAGATCACTGGCTATGACAGTTTCCCAAGTTTCATACCTTATGCCTAGATCCTTCTAGAATCAAGCTGTTCAGCTCTTTTTCTCACCTTCTGCCAGGCAGCCAGCCCCCAACCCAGTCAGCCAGCATTGTTTATCTCACCATGCAGCTGTATCCAACCATACTTGTTTATAAGTCTTCAATGGGTTTTAGCCAAACCCTTTGTCATTCACGGCCCTTCACTGGCTAGCCCCAATTTTCCTTTCCTCTTCTCATCTCACAGCCCCTCCCTTCCATGTACTTTTCACTCTTCTACTCCAGTGCAATCACATCAAGCTGCCCAGTCTTCTCTGAATGCACTCTGTACCTCATGCCTCCAAGATTTTTCTCAGGCTCCTTCCTCTCCTCCAAATGCCTACTCCCCATTTCTGTGTTGTCCTACTTCTCTGCTGAAAGTCCGTTTATTTTACAATTTTCCCTCCCTTCTTCTACTGTAGAATTTATCATTCTGACAGTGAGATGCGTGTATAATTGACTTTCCTACCGGGGGTGGAGGCTAGGTTTTAAACAGCTCTGAATTCTCTAGCATTAGCACAGTGTTCCTTTAACTAAATTGTGTCTCTGTTAATTTATACCACCTCTTCCTTTGGACTGGAAGGAAGGAAGCCCCAAACTTCAGCCGAGGCAAGGCTTTACCCGCAATCCCTACCACTGCGTCAGAGATAGATCCTGAGATTTCCCTTTAACTCGGGAAGCAGGACTAAATTAGTTGGAAAATGGTGATTTTTTTTCTTTCATTCAAAATCATTTGGTTATGCAAATATTCAAACAATAAAGTCCATTGCTAAAAAAGCTAAAAAAATTTTTTTTGGTTATAAGGGCTATGAACTAGAACACCTGAGCTCTAGCTGATTCTAATACTAACTCGTTTATTAACACGAGGATCGCCTTTCTGTGCTTCAGTTCACTCACCTCTAAAATGGGAATAGCACCTACATGCTTTACCTAATCCACCAGGACACTAAACCCAAATGCAATAATAAAGGAGAATAGCCACAGGAAAGGTACAGGAGCTGAAGACAGGAGGTAGGAGGCATCAAGACGGTCCATGCATAGTAGCAGGTCTGTGCAATTAGAGGGCACGCGAGGGCCAGGAGTTCCCCTACTCAGCTTAGTAGTGGGAATTGGGAGCCCAGCAAGCTAGGAAACAAGCAGAAGCAGCACAGAAGTTTGCAAGGGTGGTATCTGAAAAGGAACAAGCTCAAACATTTTCCCCACGTGTGAAAGAAGTTAGTGGTTCCTTTAACAATGCAAGTGCTGCTGTTATTGAGCTCATACATTTGCACGTCTGTTTTGCCCAATGTTCTTTCACTGGCTGCTTTTGTGGGGTAGTGGAAAGAAAGATTGCCTGGTTTGTTTACTAAGCTATATGACCTTGAACAAGCTACTTAACCTTCAAGTCTCAGTTATCTGGTCTGTAATTTGGGGACAAGAGCACTTACCTTGTAGTTTGTGTGAGAATTCACTGAGATGAGCCACGTAAACAGTCTAGCACAGTTCCTGGCAGTTCCTTGCTCTGGACAGTGCAGGCGGCAGCACAGCTCTGGCCTAGGTATAAGTTACCAATATTGTGGGTATGTTAGGCAGGGCCGGTGAGGTATAATTACTGAAACTTTATAGCCAAGGTTCCAAGACAGTCACAATTTCAAAGACTGTCCTGTTTTCCTTTAAGTCAATAAGCACCTGTCAATTTGGGGGAAAAGATGATCACCATGGAAGGTACCTTGGCGGCTGCCTACTTCTCCATCAGCCCTGAGAGTCTGGGCTCCTCGGCCAAATACCTGTATATGCAGCCAAGAGGCGGCGGGAAGGAGGAATATAATCAGCGATGGCTCAGGGTACCTGGTAGGCAGGAGACCTAGGTTCTACCTCCTGCTTTCTCAGTCTACCTGGCCACTGCTGTGCAATTCCACTCTAAAAGGAAAGAACAAGTTAAACCCTTTGAGCTCAGTGTTTCCGTACGTTGGCTACACATTAGAATCACCTGGGAAAATTTTAAACTCTTCATGCCTGGACTGCACCTCAGACCACTTAAATCAGTATTTTTTAAAAAGTTCTCTGTGTAAATTCCAATATACACCAAAAGCTGAGAACCACTGTTCTAGATCAGGGTTTTCAAACTGTATTAGTTTAGAATATAGTTTCTCAGGTTCTGGAATTGGCACTATTACTGGAACTTATTGATTCTAAAACGCACTCTTTTGAAAACATATACATATTAACATCTTTGAAATCAGAATGATCTTCCAATCAGTGCCATCTAAGATTTGATGAAATACAGAAACAAGCATCCCAGGTAATTCTTATGAGTTGGCCAGTTTGAGGAAAAATACAATTCTCTAGTACTCCCTATGGCAGAGGTTTCCAATCTTTAGTATCCTTAGAGTCACCTGTGATCCTGTTAAAATGCAAGTTCTGAATCAGAAGGGCTGTGTTAAGGCCTAAGAGTCTGCATTTCTAAGAAGCTCCCAGATGATCTGTGTTGGGCCTTGCACCACATTTTGGGTAACAACATTCTAAAGTAGGTCCCTCTGAGGAGCTTTCACAAGCAATTCATTTAAGTAAACTGAAATAATTGTCATAGAGAATGACCAATGGAGAGAGGTTTCGATATGTCTGTGAGGCAATTTCTAGGCTGCACTCTCATTTCTCCCTGGGAAGGGGCAGCTGGGTTGAGAGCCAGAAGGAGGGCTGCCCTGACCTTTGAGGAACCAGAGGCTAAAGTCCAATTTCCCAAGAAGCACTTTGTTATGTGAAGCAGCACAAACCTCCCACACTAAACACCAGCAAAGTTCACGCACCAAGTGAAACTGGGCCACAGGTGGCTTTGATGGGTAAGCAGCCCCATTCTCTCTACCATATACTCTTTTCCCATCCTTCCTTCATTCATCAAACCTTCACTGAGGATCCACTAATAAACCACAAGGTCTAAAGGATTCAAAGATGAATCAGATTTGGTACCTGATCTCCAGGGAGGAGGAATTCAGTCTGGGGGAAACCCATTTGTAAAACAGATAATTATGAAGTCATCAGGTTTCAATAACAGGAATATGTATAAAGAGATGAGCCCACATAAAGGAATGATGCTAATAGCTTCCTGGTGCAGCAGCCACTGCAGGACCTGGATGAAACATTTCTAATCTTTCCAAAAAGGGACAAACCCCAAACAAAAATTCCTTGCCAGAACTGGCCTGCTGTGATGCAAGGGTGTGCTTTGATGCCTTGAAGCCGTGTAATCTGGAGTCTCAACATGGGGAGAGCTTCCTCTGTCTGTGCCTCTAATCTCTTGCTCTAAGACGCAAGTGAATCTAGGAGGGAAGAGACTTTTAGGGGATCAGCCCCTCAAAAGGATGAGGCAACCATGATCATATTCCAGAGAGTTCCAGTATCTGCATCCTATCCTTCTGTGTCAGAATCCAGCACATCATTTCCCTAGTTACAGAAACGCTTGAGTCTTTGCCCTTTGTCATACTGAGCTCTTAATTGGCTTAACCGATCACATTGCTAGGTATAAAGGCTACAATCCCTAGACTAAGCAGGTCTCTGGCTGGGGTAGGGAGTCTCAGGCAAGACAGGCAGAGTACAAGAACATAGAGCCCACTCCCTCACCCAGCCCCCAGTAGACTGGCTTTTTAGGAGGACTAAGAAACTGAAACTTGATCCCAATTTACTTTTTCCTTATCTTCCATCTCTCAGATAGGAAACCCCAGAGGAGAAGCTTAAGGGCCGGAGGAAGGCGCCGAGGAGGAGACAGCAGAAAGATGGGAAGTGGAGTCAGTGCTGAGGACAAAGAACTGGCCAAGAGGTCCAAAGAGCTAGAAAAGAAGCTGCAGGAGGATGCTGACAAGGAAGCCAAGACTGTCAAGCTGCTATTGCTGGGTGAGCGAGATGGGAAGATGAGCCAGAGAAGGAGAAGGAACTGCTCCTTCCTGCTTATCCTGGATGGTAGGTGGGTTCTACCCACCGTGTGGGGAGGAGGGATGGTAGGTCATTTTTCCTCTCCCCATCCAGTCTCAGGCTAGGGGATCAGGAGCTCTGGGGCTAAGCACAGCCACCCCCATGAGATGCAGAACGCCAAAGTTACTCTGGAATTGTTCTGCTCTTCCTTGAACCAGGAATAGCGTAAGGGCCAGGATAGACCCACCCATCTCCAAATCTAACCAAACTTAACAGCTTAGGAAATACCATGAACTCTGGGATTGCAGACACTCACCAAATCTGTAGCCGGAGAACTGTGAGTCAAGGACTCAGAAGAGGACACGGGACTCAGTGTCACGTAGTCCCAGGGATAGGCCTACTGGTTCTTATCAAGTATACTGGTTCCTTCTCCTTGCTTTCAGTAAAAAAACTTGTAAAAATATTAGAAGTGGGCAGCCCTGAGTAGGGAGGAATGGAGTCTTTACAGAAGTCCTTTCCTGGCTTTCTATTCAGTAGCTGCCTATAAAGCCCCTCCCAGATGGGAGGCTCATCAGCTTGATGAGCTCCTAAGCAGATCACAGGTTTGTGCTGAAAAAAGAAAAGCACCTCAGTCAGTCAGAAATTGATCATGGCTGTAAATACAACCAAGACAACAGAGTTTGGGGCACCTGGCTTAAAAACAAACCCCAATAATGGTACAGAGGTAGGCAAGCTGGAGCAGGTAGGATCTTTATAGCAGAAGACAACTAGCTGGGCTGGGTTTCCAAGTCCATGAGGAGCCTGGGAACTAGAGCCCCAAGCTAAGGTGCCTCTTTTTCTTCAGCTGATCTGTGGCACAGCCTTAAGGACACACTAAAGAGCACACCTCTGTAAGCAGACTCCAGGGAGCCCAGGAGGGGAGAGAGATGGCAAGGCCACTGAGAGAGCTTTTAAGCCTAAGCAGCTTTCTTCTACATTCAGGATAAGAAGCTTAGAGGGACCAAGCACAGGATAAGTGGGAGGGGGTTAAGGTGTCAGGGATAGTACAGACTGGAGGAAAGGACTGAAGGGTATACAGGTTTTTGATGGAGGGAGAGTGGAGTGTGACTGAGGTTACAAGAACATTTTAGTCAATAATGGAAACAGCAAGATAATGAAAAAACAATGTTTCAGTGAAGTGATCCAGCTTTCTCCAATCCTATCCCAAGGTCACTCTCCTGAGTAAAAATAGGCAGAGTAGAAATGTGTTAAAGGAATTCCCCTGAATCTATCAGTGGTTCTCAATAAGATTTTGCACACCCCCAGCCCCACCACAAGCCATTTGGAAATGTGGGGAACATTTTTGGTTGCCCCAGCTGGAAGAGTGGAGTGCTATTGGCCTCTAGTGGGTAGTGGCAACAGTGCTGCTAAACACCCTACAGTGCACAGGACAGCCCTCCACAGAAAAAAATCATCCAGCTCAAAAAATGTCAGTAGTGCAGAGGGTGAGAAATTCTCCAATTCCAGATCAAATGGCCTGAGCTCAAGCCTGGCAGAAAATGAGGCAGCAATCATCCCTGTATGTTCTCCCCTAGCAAGGCTCCCACGTGAGCAGTGGCTTAGACTTCTCACAGGCCGTCTACTGGAGGGCTGGGGAGAACCGGTGGAAATCTGAAGCATAAGCATTTCTCCCTGCAGGTGCTGGGGAGTCAGGAAAGAGCACTATCGTCAAACAGATGAAGTGAGTAGGAACAAAGCCCCAGAGGACTGAGGTAGGGTGAAGAAGTCAGTAGAGCCAGTGAAGGCACGGAAGATAAAGGGCTCTTTAGCCTTAAGGAACTCCGATGTAAAGAATATAAACCACCTTATTCCCAGTGTCCCTCATCTGCATGCCCCATGTCCCTCACTCTCCACTTTGGGACAGCAGTAGGAATAGAGATTGGGTTCTTATGACCCTTTAAATTCTCCCAGATTCCCAATCCCTTAGGTCTGGTTACTCAGGTCCAACTAAGGGCTGGGTGTCTACTCCTTGTAGGATCATTCATCAGGATGGCTATTCGCCAGAAGAATGCCTGGAGTACAAGGCCATCATCTACGGGAATGTGCTGCAGTCCATCTTGGCTATCATCCGGGCCATGCCCACACTGGGCATTGACTATGCTGAAGCGAGCTGTGCGGTACGTGGTTAATGGTATGTGGTTAAGGGTGGAAAGAAAGGCTAATGAGAACAGACCAGTGGCCAACAAGCTATGAGGAAACGTGGGTCAGAAAAATGTTTACGTAACTAAAATCCCACTTGCTAAGGTTCAGATCTTTTTACTCCAGTCCTAGCAAAGCATGCAGTTCCTACCTTTATAATAAATGTTTATTAAAAAATCTGCTCTCAGCTTCCTCTACCTTTTTGTCTTATTTTACCATTTAAATTGTTCCCCTTGGGTTCCTTGCCCTGGGCGTGGAACTTTTATAAGCTAAATCCCTAGTTCCAGTGTTGTCCTTTTCCTAATTTGAATCATTGAAAGAACAAAGGTGATTGGTTCCTGTCTACCATCTTGTCCATTTCATGGTCAATCTGGCCTTTAAAATTCCAATCTCCATACAGCAGAGGACTCACATTTTGTGGCGGGACACTCATATTTGGACTAAGGATGGAAGACGGAAACACCACAGAGGAACCCCTGGGACCTCTGTTATTCACTAGGCCTCCCAGGGCTGAATGTATTGCCACCCTCTACATCTCAGAAGCACCCTCAAAAATTAATCAGTGTGTTTACCTAGAATCTTTGCTGGACACTGCCTCCACCCGAGGCTTTGGTAGCAATGCAAAATGCTTCCCTTTTCAGCACAATTCCCAAAAGCCTCCTGGAAAGCCATTACTCCTGTGTAATTCTCATACTGGTTTCTGCCTTACAGGATGATGGGCGACAGCTCAACAACCTGGCTGACTCCATTGAGGAGGGCACCATGCCTCCCGAGCTAGTGGAGGTCATCAGGAAGTTGTGGAAGGATGGTGGGGTGCAAGCCTGCTTTGACAGAGCTGCAGAGTACCAGCTCAATGACTCGGCATCTTAGTAAGTCTCTGACTGGGGAGGGGGTGGGATGAGGCGACAGTAACCTTCTAGGGGAAATCGCAGCCAGCCAAAAATTTCAGGCACTGAAAGCTGGAGACCCAAGGACTGAATTCAGCCTGTATACCTGTCTTGTTAGGCTTGAGCAGTGTTTTACTATGCTTTGAGTTTAATGCTTTAGACTGGGACATTTGCCACAGTTCCCACCACTCTGTTTAACAGCCGTCAGCCTGTCTTCTTAAGTCAAACACATAGCCTCTCCTTTCAGAATCACGAACACTAACACAGCCCTGCAGTTCTGCCACACATTCTCCTAAGAGGCATGATTCATCATGGCCCTTTCAGGGCTGAATTTTCTAGCTGGCAACACAGGCTCTACTTAAGCCACTAACCTAAAATGAAAGTCTCCTTCACCCATAGCATCTTATGTCAAGGTGCTAGGGCACAGGACACAAACTGCCAGGGTAAACCAAAGGAAGTTAGTCAAGGATTAGAGCGCACCAACTTTGCAAAGTTTGTGCCCAAAAGATAAGGTACACAGAGTTTATCAACCTACCTCAGACAGCATGGTATCATAGAACGGCATGAGCTTCAGAGTCAAACAGACCCGGATTTAGCCCCTGTTCTATCACCTGATCTTATAATAAAGTTATCATTTACTATTCCTGGAGCACTCACTCACTCACACTCTCACTCAGGCCTAGGAACTGCTCAGTGCATTAGGTACACCTTCTCATTTAATCTGCACAATATGCCTTTATGGTAGATAGTATTTTTTACTAGTCCCATTTACAGATGAAACAACTGAGGTTCAGAGAAGTAAATCAACTTGCCCAAAGTCATACAGATAAATGGCAGAGACTGGACTTAAGTCCAGGTCTATTTGACCACAAAGCAGAATGTTTTTATAATACACCACAATGCCTCTTGTCCTAGACAAGTTATTTAACTCTTTTGGATTTTTCCTTCATCTGTTAAATGGGATGAGAAACTTGAAGCATTATGAGGTTAAATGAGATCTTAAATGTGAAAATGCCTGGCATACAGTTAATTTCCCTTCCCACTTTCTCTCAATCATCTCACTTCACATCTGCCTTCCTTTTTTTTTCTTTTTAATTGGTAACTGTCAATTATATACAAAAGCAGAATAATACAATCAATCACCTGGCTTCAACTGTTACCAACTGATGGCCACTCTTGTTTCATTTCATCTCCATTCCCCACTGGATTATTTTGAAGTAAACTCCGGATATAGCATTTCATCCTAAAAATTTTATTATATATCTCTAAAAAATAAAGATTCTTTAAAAAAAGAATCACAACATAATCATCACACCTAAATATTTAATCATTCCTTACTGTCATCAAATACCCAAGTCAGTGTTCATTCAAGTTTCCCCAATTATCTCAAATGTTTTCCCCTCAACTTGATTCAGGATATAAACAAGGTCCATGCATTGCACTGGTTCGTGTCTCATATGTTTCCAAAATCTCTTTTAATCCACTCCTGCTTCTTTTTTTCTTTTTGTTTTTCTTTTTTTCGCTGTTTTCTATGATGTTTATTAATTTTCACTAATGCCAGAATTCCCTGGGCTACTCTTTTTTTTTAATCGAGGTATAGTTGTTTTACAATGTCGTGTTAGTTTCTCCTGTACAACGGAGTTCCCTGTGCTACACAGCAGGTTCTTATTAGTTGCCTATTTTATACATATTAGTGTATATATGTCAATCCCTATCTCCCAATTCATCCTACCCTACTCCTGCTTCTTAATGGAACTTTTGGCACCCATTTAAACCACCAAGTCTCATTCAAGGGTCTAGAAAACCTTGTAGTCAGGTGAAACACAAGGAAGACTTGACTTTAATGGGACAGACCCCTGCCTCAAATGGGCTTGTCCCTCAGCCCACCCCACACTTCCTTTTGTAAGGACACGAGGGTTTGAAGGAAAGACTCCTAGATTTAACAACATGGATCCTAGTGCTGGTTCTATCACCAAGTTAGTTATATGCCTTTCACTAAGACCCTTCACCTTTCTTGACTTTGGCTGTGGAAAATTTAATATCATCAATGCCAATCACTTTTCTCCAGCTATCTGAATCAATTAGACCGAATTACAGCCCCTGACTACCTCCCTAATGAGCAAGATGTGCTACGATCCAGAGTCAAAACCACAGGCATCATTGAAACCAAGTTTTCTGTCAAAGACTTGAACTTCAGGTGAGTACATGGTTCCCTAGGAACATGTCAGATACCCAGAAAAAGGTATGCTTCTTGGCCTTCACTAAAGCCTAGTCTGAATTACTGCTACTTCTCCCCCTTTCCTCTCCACTTCCCATCTCACTGCTAACTGGCCCCAAAGTGGCCACCTCTCTGGGATAAACACCAAGTGCATGTGGGTCATACGTTGGGTATACGTTTGAGAACAGGTGTTTCTCCTCTCAGGATGTTTGATGTGGGAGGGCAGAGATCAGAGAGAAAGAAGTGGATCCACTGCTTTGAGGGAGTCACCTGCATCATTTTCTGTGCAGCCCTCAGTGCCTATGATATGGTGTTGGTGGAAGATGACGAAGTGGTGAGTGATATTTGCACCAAGCAGCTTGGATAGATAGTTCCCCCATGACCCTTCCTCTAAGCCTTGTGTCACTCCAATGCCCCAGCTTGGGTGATCTCAGCTAACACTAATAGCCTAGCAGTCTTCTAGCAGACCAATCAATGTCTCAGGCAAATAATTCTAGAAAAACCTCTTCTTCTGAAGGTTCTAGGTTAGCGCGTTAGAGCTCCAGATTTACTGAGAGCTTGATCTTAGATTAGACATCCAAGTATCACTTAGAACATCAAAAAGCTCATAAGGGAAACTGAGTGTTAAAGGGATAAGTAATCATTAACTCGGCTAAGCAAAGCAGCTACATTTAATACTCTCCCAGGCTGCCTATGGAAGTACAGGATAAGAGATAAAAATGATAGAGCAGAAAAAACAATGTCTGATGTGTATCTTGTGCAACATGATAGAGGGGTTGAACTACTAACCTCACTTGGAAGCCTAAATATATACTCAGTGTCAACAGGACTACGGAGAGGCTGGCAAACCAGGTTTCTCACATGCCACTTAAGTTGGCAGCTGGAGAACTACCTAAGGGTGGTTCTCTTGAGCCTGTAGAGTTTTTTTTTTTTTAATTTTATTTATTTGTTTTATTTATTTATTGGCTGTGTTGGGTCTTCTTTGCTGCACACAGGCTTTCTCTAGTTGCTGAGAGCGGGGGGGGGGGGGGCTACTCTTCACTGTGGTGCGCAGGCCCCTCAACGCAGTGGCTTCTCTTGTTGAGGAGCATGGGCTCCAGGTACATAGGCTTCAATAGTTGTGGCACATGGGCTCAACAGCTGTGGCTCACAGCCTTAGTTGTTCCGCAGCATGTGGAATCTTCCCAGAGCAGGGCTCGAACCCTTATCCCCTGCATTGGCAGGTGGATTCTTAACCACTGCACCACCTAGGAAGTCCGAGCCTGTAGAGTTTTAAAAGACAGGAACCCTGCAGGACAGTGTCAGCCCATCCAAGTACCTTCCGAGTTTTAGAGGATGTCAAACGCATGGAAAATGCCAACTTCACATAACCATCTGCTCCACAAAAGGAGGCCCACAGTTTACTGATAGTAGATAAAGCTTCTATCCTCCTATCCCCTGCTCCAGTTCTCTCTTCTCCTTAGTAGTTCAAGTTCACATCAGAGCACTCTGAATATCTTATCAAAATCTCTTAGAGGGCCATTCATTTTCCAAGATCTCTTCCTCTTTAACCTTGAAGTCTACAAGGTTAAAGGGTTTTGTAGGAATATGAGCCATGAGAAAAGGCTACAAATTAAATTTGTTTTCTTAATTAGGTGAAAATATTGAGCCCAAGTCAGCTAATATCACACTTCAAGACCCTAAAGACCTCCCTAACAATAGGCTGGTTTGGAGCACTGGGTAACCTCTGGACTCTGCAGATTATAGCACTACTTCTCACTCATTGAAAGCGGCAATCAGAGAAGGAAATAAGGCAGAAGTGCTTATGGTGTGGCACTGGGAAACTCTTTAGCCCTTACCATTTGGCACCAGGGCCAAACAATCCCTATTATGTTCCTGCCCAAACTGAGATCTGGGACTCTGTAACAGACACCTGTCAAAGTCCTCCTACTTGGCCTTCATTTTCAACCCTGAATCATCAGCCAATAAGAATATCAAAGTCCTTAACTGTGCCCTGGCTGCCAAAGATCTGCATAACATTTATTGTACACCTATACGCCAGCTACTATCATGGACACTATACATATATGATCTCATTTAACTTTGATAATAATCCTATGAGATAGTGAAACTGAGACTCAGAAAGCTCAATAGGGACTTCCCTGGCGGTCCAATGGATAAGATTTCGCCTTCCAATGCAGGGTGTGAAGGTTCGATCCCTGGTTGGAGAGCTAAGATCCCACATGCCTCGCGGCCAAAAAACCAAAACATAAAACAGAAGCAATATTGTAACAAGTTCAATAAAGACTTAAAAAAAAAGTCCACATCAAAAAAAATCTTTAAAAAAAAGCTCAGTAATTTCTCCCAAATGATACGGCTGTGATATAAAGAGGATTAGAAGGAAGTCAGATTTCTTTGGCTCTACTCTACCACACTAAAAAGAACTAAGTTGTTCCCTATCTTTCCTTATACATTTGGAACACTGGTCTCTTCAAGGGGAGCAAGAACAGGAAGTAGACAGGTATCCCATAAGCCCAACCTGATATCTCTGATGGTGTTTCCTCTTTCTAGAATCGTATGCATGAGTCATTGCACCTGTTCAACAGCATATGTAACCACAAGTTCTTTGCGGCTACTTCCATCGTCCTCTTTCTCAACAAGAAGGATCTCTTTGAGGAAAAAATCAAGAAAGTCCATCTCAGCATTTGTTTCCCAGAGTATGATGGTAAGTTGCAAGGGCTGGAGACAATTCTTTCCTAGTAACGATGGGTGATTGCCTCATTTCCTATATCAAGGAGACATAAGGGAACTTGCCTTTAAGGAGTAGTAAGTGTAACTCCTTTGCTTTGCTGAATTGATGATCCCTTACTTCTTTAATGTTCACTTCCTCTTATGAGCTTTATGATGTCCAAGTGATATCTGGATGTCTAACCTAAGAAACTTGAGCATTCAGTTAGAGGTTTAAATTCAGTTGTCTCTGGAAGAGTAGACATTAGATGCAGGAAAGCCACTGACTGTTCAAATGATACCTGCCAGAAATTAACAGTGGAGACACAGAGACATCTCTCTCCTCAATTTCTTTGCTCAAGTGGGAAACACTGGAGTGCAACAGAGGAGAGGACCCTCCCTCCAAAGATAGGCCCCCAACCACAGTTGTCTAACACAACATTTCAAGGATCAAGTCAGTCACTTAAAAAGTAAGTGAGAAACTAAGAAGGGTTAATTTATCCCACTTCTTCACTATTTTTCTGGAAAACCAGGGAACAACTCCTATGAGGATGCAGGGAATTATATCAAGAGCCAATTCCTTGACCTCAACATGAGAAAAGATGTCAAAGAAATCTACAGTCACATGACCTGTGCTACAGACACACAGAATGTCAAATTTGTATTTGATGCAGTTACAGATATTATCATCAAAGAAAACCTCAAGGACTGCGGACTCTTCTAATTCTCATCATTCCTCAAGAATTTGTGCTATAAACAGGCTCAGAATCTGGGTAATTTCAAGCAGAAAATTTTAGGTCAATATACCATGACAAGAAGAATGAATCCATTCTCCCTTGGAGAGGGAGTATGTATGACTGCAACTGTGTCTCATACGTTCTTTTTAAAGTGGGATAGCTAATGCAGTTTAAAGAATGCAAGGCCAGGGGTCAGAAGACCCAGGTTCCAGTATTGGTTCTGCAACTTACTACAAAAATGTAAATATTTCTTTTCTCTGAGCCTTGAGTTCCTCATCTATAAAATGAAGACAACTTCTCTGCTACTTCACAGGATTATTCTAATGATCACAAACATAACTGAAGGAAGGGAAGGCACATAAAAGCTGTGTGCTTAGTGACAAAAGAAATCCTACATAAAAGCTCCCATGTATGAAATTCAACACCAAGTTTTTAGATGAATTATCCCAAACAAAAGAGCAAACCTTCCCTGCAGTCTGCAAAAAAAACTAATTAAAAACAGAACCTCAATAAACCTACCACCTCTTTTTACTAATAGATCTTTATGTGCCTTAGCTCAGAGACCTGAATCACTGGACAGAGGATGTGAGTTTGTTAGCTTCTAAGACACACATCCAAAAATGACTTTTTTTTTTTTTTTTTTTTGCCACATGGCATGGCTTGCAGGATCTCAGTTCCCTGGCCAGCAACTGAACCCGGGCCCTTGGCAGTGAAATAGCGGAGTCCTAACCACTGGAATTCCCCAAAATGATTTTTATTAAGCACAGATTATCCCTCTGCTCCCAAACTGCCAAAAAGACTGTGTTCCCTATATGTCTATAAGTATAAGGATATTTATCCCCTATAAGTAACTTTCTCAGCTATACAAGACACTTTCTGAATAAACGTGGAGGACAGAACACACTCCCACTTGGAGTATTAATGATTTTATTGCTGCCACTTCTCTATCACAGAATTTAGAGTAAGTGAGCAATCCTAAAATCCTCATTTCAACTGCTACATGTTTCAGGAGAACAAAAAAGCCTGCTGATTTTGCATTAGGCACTGAAAATCTTTGCAGTTGGGTACATGTGATGCCTGGCTGAAAACAACATCTCCCCAAACAGCCCAACAATTAAATTCCTTGAACTCCTTTGAGGAGAAACAAAGCTTGTATTTATCTTGACAGGAAGTGGTGAAGTACAGATTTAGCATTTACAACTACTATTGAGGAAACCACTTGGCATCCAAGATTTAGTATATAAAAGAAAGTGTCAATTAAAATGAAAATCTGCTCTTTGCCAGAAACACACATTCACACTTAGGCTACTACTAGCAATATTGATACTAGAGAGCCATATGAGATTGAAATACACTGAAGAATACATTTGCAGCTGTTAAAAATGGATTCATTTAATAGTCTTTTTGATTCCTTGAAAGGAAACCAACTTGGGAAAATTACCAGAGAAATAAGGAAAGTCACTCTGCCCACTGCTGATTAAAAAACTTAAACTGAAGAGAAAAATCTGGGCAAGACTTCTTGCATCCAAGCACTGTTCAGGGACTATTCCAAAGGGCATGCTCCAATGATAACTAACCTCTTACCTTTAACTCAACATACAGGGATTCTGAGTCTTTTTTTTTTTTTTTTTTTTTTTTGGTGTCATAGATCCCTCTGACAATCTGATGAAACCTATGGACCTCTTCTCAGAGAATTTTAAAATGCATAAAATAAAATTCAGAGAATTACAAATGAAACCAACATACTGAACCCAGTTTTATCTTTGGAGTTCTGAAGCCCCAGGTTAAGAATCTTTGCTACGGCTATGATCTTATTTATTCAGTGCCTAAATATAATTTTTCCCATTTATTCCACCTTCAAGTACGGTGGCCCAACCTACTCCCAAATCATGCCAGATTGTTTGCTTCTTTTATTAACTTTTCCTTGATCTTTGACTACAGGCAGGAATTGGTTACGGGCCAAATTATAAAAGACCAACCCAGGCTCCTTGGTTATTGATGTTCATACAGAACCTGCCCTACACTACTAGCATGAAAACAGAGCCAGTGGGACAGGTCTTCTGGTAGAACAATCTCCAGCAGAATAAAACATGGTTGTATTTTAGTTTCCTTTTGCTCTGGCAGACATTCCAACTTTTAACTGGTTTATAAGCAAATTCACATAAGCCACCCTATATGCACCTTGCAAAAAGTTTATCTTAGAGACTGGACAGGGAAGCAGCAGTACTTAAAAGCAACACTTCTACAGCTGCTTTACTCAAGTTAGGATCTGGTTATTCCTCTTATAACATTTTCAAGCTAACTCTTCTGGTGAGTCTACACAGAATAAAAAGTGGAGGCCTTGGTCATCCATTCACCTGTTCCTTAGAACAAAGTCAAAATAATTTCCTAAAGCTCTTAGCCAACACTGGGCTCTTCTTTGAGAAAAGCTAAGAGGACTTCACTTCAAATGTTCTGGATAGGCTTCCAAAAAAGGCATTAAATCCTTACCACAGCTTAATCATTTGTCAGGCCCAGAGATGATTTCCAAACCTTACACTGTTAGAGATAACTGCATTGGTGTTTCTCCTACCCAACTGGCTTATTTTTATCTCATGGACATTCTGATTGTGTGCATGAAAAGTTCTCTTCGCACAAAACAGCTGCTAGAAAGTTTAAAACCAAAATTATGTCATATACTCACTCTGGTGTCTATATCTGTCTTCTTTTGCTTCATTTTAAATTTACACTATACTGTTAAATTTTGTCTTCAGAAATTCCTTTTTGCAACAAGGCAGGTCAGAAACTAATACTAAATCCTATTTTCATGTACCTCAATCTTAAGTCAGAATGATAAAGCTAGAAGAAACTTAAAATATTCCAGGCCCATCACTAGCAATTTATAGATAAGAAATTGAGGCCAAGGGATGTGGAGGGTCTTCATCAAGCTCACACTGCTAGGAAGTAGCAGAACTAGAACTTCAAAACAGGTCTTCTGAATCCAAAGCCAGTGGTCTTTCTACATGTACCATGACACCAACAGCCCACCATACAATATAATGTCAAAGTCAATTTTCTCATTCTCCTTCTATTCCCAAACAAGTTCTTGGTTATTTTTAAATTATGCCACCTCTAAATCATAGATATTTAACAAAATCATTTCCAAACTAAATACAAATTGGTCTCAAAAATGGAAGGTGAAATTAGCATAAAATAATAAAAGTATAAATAGCTTTGTTTGTTGAAGGTATAATTTCCTGTTCTTATCCTTAGAGGGCAGGGACCGTAACACACTTCCCTTGCATTGCGTGATTAGACACTGATGAAAGTAAGCCAAATGTAAATTGTTCCATTTCATATAAATCTGATGACAGTTGCTTTTCTTTTTTTTTCTTACAAAAATATGACTGACACAAAAGGACAAATACAGTATGATTTCACTTATATGAGGTATCTAAAGTAGTCAAATTTACAAAAACAAAGTAGGATGGAAATGGGGAGTTATGTAATGGGTAGTTTCAGTTTGGGGAGATGAAAAAAGTTCTGGAGATGGATGGTGGTGATGTTGTATAATAATGTGAATGTACTTAATACTACTGAACTATATACTTAAAAATAATTAAAATGGCAAATTTTATGTTATGTATATTTTACCACTTTAAAAAAATGGAAAAAATATAATCAGAAATGTGCTTTTATGTTTCTGTCAATTAAAGGATGGATAAAAGAAGCACAAAAATTCAGTCTAAAAACAATATAAAAGACACATTTACTTGTAACAATTCCTACTCTGATAAAAAGTTCACTTACATGTACCCCAAATAGTCCAAATCTGGGTGGCCCCATCCCCAAGATGAAAAATAACAGCATTCAAAAACCACTCTATAACTTGGAGATGTGCCGTAGACCAAAGTGTGCCGGCCATGCTGGGTGGAGAAGGTGGTGAAGGGTGAAGAGCTCTTACCTCCCACTGCCCTCTCTACCCGGCACAGCCCCCGGAGCACAGATTCCAGCAGGGCTTCAGTGTTGGGCCAGGGACTGCAAATGTGCCAGAGCCTCTGGTGATCCTGCTAGGTAAAAGCGTGAAGACATGTCTGTGAGCTTACAGGAACTTTTCTGCCCTTTGGTCATGGAAAAGTCAGCACCAGTTTGAATAGAAAATAAAGAACTGGATTCAAATGCAAAACAAAGACCTTTTCACCCTGTTTCACAAAATATAATTTGTAGTTGACTTTGTAGTAATTTGTAGTTCATTTCAGGTTTTCAAAATGAATATGGGAAAAGTGATGCTGAGAAAAGACAACCAGCTACAACAAATACATTTGTTGGTATTGTCTTAGGAGGTTACTTTTTTTTTTGCAGGAGTACAATCTTGAGTATCATAAAGAATATTTACAAAACACTATTAAATATGTTATTTCTATTTGATCGGAACCATAGAATATCATAGCTGGAAGGAATAATTTAGACTGTCTTTAGATGAGGGATATAAGACTGAAAGATTTCATAGGCTAGCTGGAAGCAGGGAAAAGACCAGAACCCAGCATATTAAGCAACTCTCCAACCTCATAAGATTCTGAGAGGTCTTAGGACCTTCATCTTACATAAGCAAGGATGAACAGTTAGAAAAAAACAGGTAATTTCTTATGATTTGTGATGTCTACTGGGATTCTCTCTTACATATAAACAAGGCTCTCGGTAAAAATGTTTGGATAACCCAAAGGAATAGGGCCGGGGGGCCAGGGCGGCGGATAAGAAGATAGGATAAATAAACCAGGTTGTACAGCATTTAATATTCCAGCTGTCAAAGACCTTATAGCTTAGTGATTGCTAACACATTGAGAGGGTATATCCCAGAAGTAATTTATTAATATTTGATTATTTCTACTACTATGTTGATTCCCACTAGATTTCAGGAAGGGAAAACATACATCACTGGGCAATCAAAGATTTTACATTATGTTTGACTCCTCAATCATTCCCCTTACCTACCCCTTCCCAAACCCTCTCAAAAAGACTCTCATTCTGTAGCTAGCTTTGCTCTTTATCTACCATCTGTAAATGAATTTTCATGTTATTACATAGTTACCTTTGTCATAGGATTTTATCTTTACTTTGGTGTATCTTTCAATTTTCACTAAATAAATAAATGGAGTGAAATAAACAAAATAAATGTTTGGAAACCCCAAGTTTCTTGTTTTGTCTTAATTTTGTATAAAAACTAAATACTCTTTAAATGTTGAGACGTTCTTTGACCAAACAGTCCTCATACTAATTTTTTGGGTGAAAGGCACTTTAAGTCATGTACAGAAGGTGCTCTGTGCTCAGTGGTAAGTAAAAAATAACTCATTCACTAGCAATTTTGAGGCTGTCTACTATTTGTGTTGATCTTTAATATAAGGTCTATTCAGTTGTCCCCAAATGTTGGTCCAGGTTAGCTGCATCAGAACCACCTGAGGAATTTATTTAAAACATACATATGCCCAGGACCTGGCTCAGACATTTTAACTGAGTACAGTTTAGCCAGAGAATCTGTATGTTAATCTTGCACCTCAGGTATCTAGTGCTGCATAATATTCCACATTATCTTTTATCTGAGAAGACTTGAGTAAAGCCAGGTGCAGGCCTGACACAGTATCAGAAAAAACCTGTCCTGCCCTGATTTGTTCTGAAATATGCTCTCCTCAGCAGAAGTAACTCATAAAAGGTTATGAGAAAACCGGGGGGTGGGAGTGGGGATTTAAAATCTAAACAAAGGTAAAGGAACAAGGATCTTGACCATCCTGGAAGTTAGTTCTCCAGTATGTCTCACTTCAATCTTTTAGTTTCTGATAGTTGATAACAAGAGTAACTTTCAGTTCCAGGCCTCTAAGCAGCCTGGTTTTCTCTTGTGCTTGGCTAGCCATAAAGTTATATGGAGAGCTGTGGCTGGTCCAGGTCAGATCTCCGATTTGTACTTTGAAGCCTAAAACTGGAACACAAAAATTATCTGGCAATATTGGGAGACTGAGATAATCTTGTTCTTAAAATCAGTATCATATATGAAAGATTTCATAGGTAATAAGAGCAAAGGTAATTATTAGTTTAGGTTTGTATCAGTGAGTAGAGGGCTGTTGTTTTTTGAGCATCTAGAAGGGGGAAAAATCAAATCAAAAGCAGGTTTTTTAATTGGAAGAGAGACTAACTTTCCTTTATATGTAACTGCCAATACAGCAAGGAGCTCTGCAACAGGAAACTCCAGAACTATTCTAAGCAAATGGATAAATATAAAAAGTAACTATAGTCAGGTCGGGCAAGCAATGTCCAAAGAAAGTCACAGCTACAAATCAGAGAACAGTGGCCAGAATGTAAGGTGGGCAAATAAATCAGAAGAACCAGCAGTTATTTTTAAATACTCCAAAATGTGCACATAATAAAACACGAATAGAATACATAAGAGAACAAAAAATAAACAAGGCACGAAAACAGTTTTTAAAAATTTGGTCTGTCTATTCTTAGAATGCAGCACCTTGTGAAAAATAACAACCTGTAAATATGATACACTGAACTAGAGGTTTAGAATTCAAACTGTCCAAGATGAAAATGACATTTCAAGATCCACTTATGAATAACTGTAAAAGTTCTTGGAATTTTCAGGCCAGGAGGTGAAATCTGTTGCAGGGCTCAAATTATAAGATTAGGGAAGAATGGCCATTAAGGAGCAGAATACTTCTTCCTCTTTACATAGAGCCTAATGGATGGCAAGTCTACAGCCCAGGGTTTTAATCAGGTGGAGATGTGACTGCCAATAAAATAAAGCTACTGTTACAGTCCTCCCTGCCAGCATCTATTTACTGTTCTTCATTTGTTAAAATTTAATTTTCTTAGATGTGCTGATTTCTTAAATGGCCCAAAGCCTGGCCATTTAAATTCTGAAACATGATCCATCACAAATCTCCAATATTCTCCACCAAAAAGACACAGGCAATTTTTCATTTCTTTGATTACAAATATCAATCCTTTTTCTCCAGGCTAGTAGATATGCTATTTCATCCCCACATTCTGGCTCTGCTGTAAGAAAGGATCTTTTAATTCAAAATACAATAGTGATTTATAAGGCTGATGATCAGAATCACCTTTTTAAAATTATAGGATACCAGCCCACCAGCCAAGAGTCAATCTCTGAGATGGATCCAGGTGATTCTGACTTAAAGCATATTTGAAAACCAGTGACTTGAAACTGTGTCCCTGTGTCCTCAAGGAATGTGCATTTTGATACATTATTTAGGATGGGGGGGGTGGGGAGTGATCCTCATGTAAACATAGGACAAATGTAAATGGTCTAGAGGCAAAAAAGTAGAGAACTACTATTTTTCATTAAAAAAAGGGCTAAAAAATTAACATAGATAGATGCATTGAATGAAAATACAAAATGCATTTCAAAGTATTAATTAACTTTTTTGGGTTCTCTCTTATTTTGGGTTATCAACAATACCATTAGCCCAGACTATAGAAAGACTACAGTTAAACCAACATTCCACTGGTTCTCATTTCCAGATGATCCTGTATCACAGAACACAATAAGGAAAAGATATATTCAAAATGAACAAGAACTATCCCTATTTACACTGTGGGCCAAAGTCAATCACCAATTGAAGCTGATAATTTTTTTTTCTTTTAGATCTAGTTTTGCCAATCCTAAAAAAAATTGTTAGATAATACAGTTATACCATCTGCATAGTTATACTTTTCCCAAGAAAGAAAGAAAAAAAAAACCTACCAATAAAGGCACTGAAGTGCTGTGGCTTGCTTTCTGAACCAGCTTTGATGACCGCCATTTTTTTTTTATATAAGCTAGTGAAAGGTCACATCAAAAGATGAAATAGAATCCAATCCAAAAAGACTGGACCCCAAAAGGCACTGCTCAAACTACTTATCTGGAATGCTCAAAATGCAGTCTCTTCATTTGCCTTCCCCTAATGGACCATTCGATATTTAATGACATTTGCTGTATGTTGTACAAAAGGACCTACAGGCTGAGGTGAATAGAGCTCTCCACACAACCAAAATGTAAATCTGGAAAATGGGTTTTGACTGCATATCACTTACACAGATATGACATAGCACCTTCAGTCAGGCCAAGATTCAACAATACTATTATACCAAAAGACTAAGACCTTCAGGGAACCCTTCTACCTACACCCATTCTCAAACAAAGGCCTAAGCACACTCAGCAGGGGCAAAAAACAACAGAAGAAAATATTTCCAGAAAGGACTAGTTACAAACAGGAACAAACCTGGACTCTTTACTCACCATTTTAATACTGCTGCCAACTATAACAGATTAGAATCTGTACACACGACAAAGTGGAAAAAAGTCCCCAAATCAGTAATTTCAGCAAAAAAAGGTACTAAGGATTACTACAATTAACAATGCTACAATAAAAACAATGGCGAACAGGGATTTGGCACCACATTTACAAAGTAAAAGCATGCACTGTTATTAATACACTTTAGATGTTTTCCAACAGAAAAGGCCAATGGAAGATGGAAAACAAGGGGCACCTTTTACAGAACTCCCTATGACTGAGGCAAAACAAGCAAGAATCAAAGTGGTCAATTTAGCAGACATGTAGCAGCAAAGTCACTGGTTCTGTTTGGAATTTAGCAAGTTGCATTTCGCAGCCGCCTTGGGTGCGTCTCTATCCAAGAAGCTGACATTATCTAGTAATTTATCTAGTAATTTGGTAATCAGCATAAACCAGGTTAACCTTCAACCACAAGCTTAAAAAAAGAGAACTAGAATCTTATTATAGAACTCATCAATGTAATTACCATTCAGAAACCATAATGGTATTTTGAACAGGATAGTAACATAAATTTCATCCAAAAAAGTTATAATTAGAGCCCCAATAACTGTAAAGAATTAAGTAACTATGGAAATACTATATTCTGACCATACCAAGAGTTAAAAACAAAGAGTTCCTACTAAGAGGAATATTTTCAAGATGATCTGGTCACATCATGTGCATAGTTAATATTGTTTGTGTTTTAATAAAGATTCTTTCACAAAGAAAATTTAGTGAAGTTTTCTTCCTTTGATGAAAAAAAAAACTTATAAAATGAACTACTGATGGTTTGTCAAAAAGAAAAAAAAAAAGAGGAAGCTACATATTGAAGTTCTGGAATGCAGCACCTTAACTTCATATCTGCCCTAAACATTCGAGATTGTGAAATCCAAGTGATGTCTTGATGATCAAATCATACTTTACAGCTGTTTCAATTCCAATGTCTGACTTTAGCATCTCGTGTCAATTAAGAGTTCCCTAATACAGAAGATTGTGCTAAAGAGTGCTAAGATTCTGCATGCCGCTGCCATTCCCTGGTCCCGTTCATGCTTGTAGCTGCCCAATGAGACAGCAAAAGAAGTCTGGTCTCAACACTCCACACTGTAATAACTAGAAAAGAAGAACATTTGTAATTAGAAAAAGTTTACAAAGTCAAGAGATATCACTACAGCACTACAACCAAATTGTTCAAGGTTTTACCTTTTATTAACATCCACACTCTTCAATAAAGTCCACACTCCTTTAAGTTGTTTTTAATGATGACATCTGTAACAGCATCAAAAACAAACTGCACATTCTTGGTGTCTGTGGCACAGGTGAAGTGGGTGTAGATCTCCTTCGTATCTTTTCTTCTGTTCAGATCTTCAAACTGGCACTGAATGTAAGCAGCTGCTTCTTCATATGTATTGGAACCTGAGGCAAACACCCAACATTCTCAGTTCAAATTATAACACCTGTCTGGACTCAAGTAAGTCACGCCATCACCACTTACTTATGCAGAGAGGGAATATAACCCAATTTAAATAAATAGATTTCTATTTTTCTATAATCACTATGTTTTTCTTGAGTGAAGAATCTCATTATAAGTAAAACAAAATTATCACAAAGATTCAGGAAAGCAAAATTTTTAAGTTTCTCTTTCTCTTTCATTTAGAATTTTTAGCTAAAAAGTCTAGAGAGTATAAAAGGAAATTAGGGAAGTAGGAGGATGCATTTCTAGAAGAACACAATCGTTTAAAAGGTCAGAGAGCTTGTGCTCCTTAGAGTGATGTTGAAATAAACAATCCAAAAAGGTAAGTCATGCTTCTTTTTAAAATCATTCCAGTTTTAACGGAGCTTAGCCTCAGCGCCTTACAGAAATAGTTTAAATAACTAAAGGTAAACCAGTAGATGCAAAAGGGAAAGGGGCCTGAATTGTATACTTTTAAATGGTGAATTTTATGGTATATGAATTATATCTCAATAAATCTGTTATTTCTTCAAAGAGGGGGACCAGAAAGTAAACCCTATTTCAACAACATTTGTAATTAACACTCAATCACCTGCTTCCTACACAATCTCCGTCTACTTTTGAGTTTTCAGAACAGCCTTAGAAACTGGCTGCAGAGCCAGGGAAAATCAACAAAGACAACACACAGTCATTCCTGTGAACTTGGCGCTATTTTTAGTGACATTAAGCATGACAAAAAAACCAACATGAAAGTATATAAAGAAGACTAAATAACAAAGAAAAGCTTAAGAAAGAAACTACTATTTAAACAATATTTAACGGCAGGAAGACAGCTTGGTAGGTGCCTGAAATAGATTTACTGAGATGTGCAGAACCTCTGTAAATTAAAGGAGACAGATGACTGAAACATGATTTTTGTCTGGTAGGAACAGATACTGATACTTGGGAAATGAAGACTGTGAGAATCCTTGAGAAGAATGAAGTCAGTGGAAGACAGACTTTTAAGTTCACTCCGCCTCCCACCCAAAAATGGATATGATACTGAGGACTCTTTGTTATGTGTGAAGATTCCCAGCTGAAACATTAATGTCAATCCTTCACTTGTCTTAAGTAAGATTTTTCTGATCCTTCTTTCTCTAGAGCGGGCCAGGGCAGTAACTGGATGCTCTGGGTTAAATGGTGCAGGTTGTGGAGGAGTCCCCGGGATTTTCCACATCTCTGTCCCTCCACCCACATCCCGGCCGCAGGGGTCCAGTTCAAACTGACCCAACCCTCCACTTTCTCTTTGCAGGCAAACTGTGTGTGACCGCGCCTGCAGCAGCTTTTGCCATCCGTGCACCAGGACCCAGGGAGGAAGAACCAGCAGCTCCCCATCCCCTCCCCTACCATTTCAGGGACCCTTCAGGGAATCGTTTTAGGGTTCCCACTGACTTCTAAGAAGGATGCATGCCCCTCTCTCACCCCAGCTTGGGCGGCCACCTGTCTTTACCAAGGTGACCCTTCTCCCATGACCCTGTGGTGCCTCGAGTCCTCTGGGAATGGCGCGGAAGGGATGCAGAGCCAGTGGGGGACCTTGGGGTCTGCGGAAGAGCCATCCCCAGAGGCGGAGCATCTGGCAAGGGCCCTGCGTGAACTTAGTCACACAGGTTGGTACTGGGGAAGTATGACTGTTAAGGAAGCCAAAGAGAAATTAAAACAGGCACCAGAAGGAACTTTCTTGATTAGAGACAGTTCGCATTCAGACTACCGACTAACAATATGTGAAAACATCAGCTGAACCAACTAATCTTCGCACGGAATATCAAGATGGGAAATTTAGATTGGACTCTATCATATGTGTCAAGTCCAAGCTTAAACAATTTGACAGGGTGGTTCCTCTGATCGACTACTATGTTCAGATGCGCAAGGATAAGTGGATGGGCCCAGAAGCCCCCAGGAACAGCACTGTTCACCTTTATCTGACCAAACTGCTCTACACATCAGCACCAGCTCTGCAGCATCTCTGCAGACTCACCATTAACAAATGTACCGGTACCACCTGGGGACTGCCTTTACCAACAAGACGAAAAGATTACTTGGAAGAATATAAATTCCAGGTATAAGCCTTTCTCTTTTTCTAAACATGCCTCCTATAGAGTATCTCCGAATGCAGCTATGTAAAAGAGAACCAAAACTTGAGTAGCGGCTCTGGGTAACTACGCTGAATTCTAAGAACAGATGAAGTCAATCTAATTTAAACGAGTGGCGAGGTAGCTAGGTATTTAAAGTTCCCCCAAATATTTTCACCTGAGTGATGCTTCCCTTCCTAAGGCTGACCAAGATCAGTTGATCTTTTTAAGTTAAAACGTCCCCAGTAAAGGCTGATGGAACATTTTATCAGAACTTTTTGCTTTTCTGAGGTTCCTTTCTGTTAGGTGGAAGGTCCCAGCACTAGTAGTAGAGAAAGAGCTCCACTTAGGAGTGCCGAAGAAGTAGAAGGAGCCAAACTGACACAGGCTTAACTTCATTTTTGTATGCCTGGTGATCAGAGTTTGTTTTAGGACATTTGATATTATGCATCCTGATGTACTTAGGAGATTTGTTAAACAGATACGCTTGTGAGTATTCATCCTTCATTTTATGCAATTAACCAAATCAACCAAAAAAAGTGACCATGAAATCCTGTATTTGTCTTTTTACTACAGGTATGAACTCTCTCATGTGAATGAGTACTGTAGTAATCCATTTCAAGGGAGCCTTATTTCAGAAATATTTCAAACTGGTGCAAATGCAAAAGACTTCTTTTCCTTTAAGGCTACAGACAAGAATGCCATGCTATACAGATGCAACTCAATCTCTGTTAATAAAACCACATAGATAGAGACATTTTACCCTTTGAAGTAGCTGTGTCCCACAACCTGTTGCCAGTGATTTTTTTTGGAAACGGCTTTAGAATACCAAATTGTACACTCTAAATATATGCAGTTTATTGTTTAAAAAAAAAAAAAGAAAGAAATTTTGAAGTGGTCTAACCATGGACATTAGCAATTGCCTCCCTTCTACCATGTAGAATACTTTGACTTAATTTTCTTCCAGATACAGGGGGATACCTGCCTGTTTTTCAAAGCATTTATTTACTGCTGTTACTATTTGATTAGACTGTATTAAATAAAAAAAAAAAACCTGACTTTCAAAAAAAAAAAAAACAAAAAAGATTGTTCTCCCATTCTAAATCTTGACTACTTTCTATAAACTTACCCAACTCTCACCTCCCTTCTCACTCTGAACAGATGACCACATTTCCTAACTCCCTGAGAAAACAGAGGCCACAGGGCTTTAAACTATGTCTCAACTTTTCAGCCCACCACCTTACTTAAAAAGCTATCTACAGCTGCACTTATTTGCACCCTTGGTCTTAGAGATGTCTTCCTTCTGGTTCAAAATTCAACTGCTCTTTTTTTTAAAATTGAAGTGAAATTCACATAACATGCAATAAGTTTACAATACAGTGGCATTAGTATAGTCACATGTCATACAATCACCACCTCTCTTTAGTTTCAAACTTTTCCACCACCACCCCAGAAAAACATCCCATTCCTATTAAGTAATCATTCCTCATTCCCCTTGTGCCAATTTCCTGACAACCACCAACCAATCTGCTTTCTGCGTCTATGGATTTGCCTATTTGGGATATATCATATAAAGGGGATCACACAAATGTAACGTTTTCTGTTTGGCTTCTTTCATTTAGTATAAAGTTTATGGCGTTCATCAAAGTTGTAGCATTATCAGTACTTTATTCCTTTTTATAGCTAAATAATATTCCATTGTGTGGATATACCAATTTGTTTATCCATTCATCCTAGACTCTTGATTCCTTCTTTTCCCACCTGCTTACAAATCTTGCTCCGTCAATTACATCCACTTTTTATAACTTCTCTTTTGCTTTATGATCTTACCTCTAAGCCTATAAACATTTTTTTAATTACTTAATTTATTTATTTATTATTTTTTTGGGGGGTACACCAAGTTCAATCATCTGTTTTTATACACATATCCCTGTATTCCCTCCCTCCCTCGAGTCCCCACCCTCCCCATCCCAGTCCTCTAAGGCATCTTCCATCCTCAAGTTGAACTCCCTTTGTTATACAACAACTTCCCACTGGCTATCTATTTTACAGTTGGTAGTATACATATGTCTGTGTTACTTTCTCGCTTCGTCTCAGCTTCCCCTTCACCCCCTGCCCCCTCCCAAACCTCGAGTTCTCCAGTCCATTCTCTGCATCTCTGTCCTTGTTCTTGTCACTGAGTTCATCAGTACCATTTTTAGATTCCGTATATGTGAGTTAGCATACAATATTTGTCTTTCTCTTTCTGACTTACTTCACTCTGTATGACAGACTATAGGTCTATCCACCTCATTACATATAGCTCCATCTCATCCCTTTTTATAGCTGAGTAATATTCCATTGTATACATATACCACATCTTCTTTATCCATTCATTTGTTGATGGGCATTTTGGTTGCTTCCATGTCCCGGCTATTGTAAATAGAGCTGCAATAAATATTATGGTACATGTTTCTTTTGGGATTATGGTTTTCTTTGGGTATATGCCCAGTAGTGGGATTACTGGATCATATGGTAGTTCTATTTGTAGTTTTTTAAGGAACCTCCAAATTGTTTTCCATAGTGGCTGTACCAACTTACATTCCCACCAACAGTGCAGGAGAGTTCCCTTTTCTCCACACCGTCTCCAACATTTGTTGTTTCCAGATTTTGTGATGATGGCCATTCTGATAGGTGTGAGGTGATACCTCATTGTGGCTTTGACTTGCATTTCTCTGATGATTAGTGATGTTTCATGTGTTTGTTGGCCATCTGTTAAGCCTATAAACATTTAAAGATCTCTCCCTCTCCTGTAATCTAAGCTGCTCAAGAGGAAGCTACACTTGTCTTCATTTCTTCATTTCCCACTCAGTAACTCACTGGTCCTGGCTCTACTCTCATCATTCCACTGATATGCTCTCCATAACAGTCAATGATCTCCAGACTGCTAACTCCAGAGGCCATTTTTTCAAAATGTATTTACTTATCTGCATATGACATTGTTGACCACGCCTCACTATGTAAACTCTTCTTAGTTTTGGATACTTTGGCTTTCCAGACTCTTCTCTTTGTAGCTTCTCTTTGTATCCTATACAAACATTTCTTTCTCTCCTGCCAATAAAGGCTGCTATTCACTCTCATTCTATTCTTTTCTCTCCTCATTCTATATCATCACCCTAGGTCACCTCATCCATTTCCATGTTGTATTTACACCTGATCCCAAATCAGTATCTGTTACTAATCTGTAACCTCTCCCCAAGCTCCAATGCCACATATATAACTATCTGTTAGATATTTCTATTAGGATGTTCCACAGATACCTCAAAATCAACACATTCTTAAATATGAATTCGGATCACAGTACTGGCACCCAATTAGGACAGAACTCTGGGAATACCTTTGACTCTTCCCACTTCCTTACCCTAGCTACACCCTTTCACATTTATAAGCATTTATATAATAAATGCTTATTATATAAAGCATTTACAGTGTCTGCTCAGTTAACAAGAGGTACCCTTTCCTCGAAATACTCAATTCTGATGTAAAGGTCATAGTGGCACATGACCTTTGTGTCCCTAACCTCGACTGATTGAGCTAAGGGTTTTTGGCTGACTTAACCTTAGCCAGAATCTCTCTCTCTTAGGAATCTGAACCTTTGGCCAACCAATCCCAGTCCAGCCTGGTCTTTTAAATGGAGGAGATATAGAAACTGTGCCAGGGCCATCTTTTATCACATAAACTGAGCAACAGAGAAAGATGGTAAGCAGAGAAAGAAGAATAGAGAAGACACAGAGAGGAAAGAATGGGAAAAGAAGTGCTTCCAGGGTTCTTGACAAATACTTCCTAATTCTAATTGCATTCTTGAGAATTGTCTGCATTCTTGTCCTTGACTTCTACGATATATCCCTGTACCTTCACCAAAAGTTTCTACTTGTACCCTAAGAGAGTCCTTACTAATTCAACTCCCCTACTATCTATTTTTATAGCTATCTATCGCTATCTATTGCATAATCTTTCTAAATCAGTTTCTACTACATCATGTAAGCACCCCCCTGTCTCAGCATGGGATACAACGCACTCCACGAGCATCCTTGCCCAATTCTCCAACCACTCCTTCTCACCACTTTAAGCTCCAGCAATACCAAATTCCTCCTAGGTTTCAGAACAAATCATGTCATTTTTAACTCCATATTTTCATATATGCTATTTCCTCTTCCTACAATGTTTTTATTCCCCCATCTGCCTGATGATTTCTAGTTCATTCTCTTACTATCTCACTCCAAGTGTCATTTCCTCTAGAAAAAGATTACACTGATCCCATTGAGGTAAGCACTTCTGCTCTTCTATTAATAGAACATTTTATTCTAAAATAAAATTCTTTACATGTGTATCTCCCTCTATTTCTACAACTAATGTCAGTTTCTTGAGTGTAATAACTGCACCTTATCCTTGTACTTTGTAAATATATTTATACCAAATTTTGATTTTTAACTTTGTCTAAAAAAAATGAGGACAGAAATATAAAATAAACATGTAAACTTGATTATGTCTGGAATAACACTTTAGGCTTAAGGGGTCTTAATCACATGCTTCGTGTTGATACCACTACCAGTGAACACTCTCCATAAGGAGACACACACAATGTTCAAACCAAAGACAGTTGTAGGAAGGTCACTAAAGTTTTGATCCAAGAGGTGTATCTCCAACAAAATCTTTCATGATCCCTTACCTGTGTATTCTGGATAACAGATAGTTAATGGACTCCTCTTTATTTTTTCCTCAAAAAGATCTTTCTTGTTAAGGAACAGAATGATGGAAGTGTCTGTAAACCATTTGTTGTTACAAATGCTATCAAACAGTTTCATGCTTTCATGCATTCGGTTCTGAAAAAGAAACAAAGGGTGACAGGTCAGAAGCAAAAAGCAAAAGTAGATTAACTGTTAATGAAAAACAGAAAAAAGGCGTTTTTTTTTTTGGCAGTGCCACTGGGCATGCAGGATCTTAGTTCCCCGACTGGGGATCAAACCCATGCCCCCTGCAGTGGAAACGTGAAGTTCTAACCACTGGACCACCAGGGAAATCCCAGACCAAGAAGTTTTAAAAGCACTGACGGGCAATCATGGAAACAAGTAAGACACTGACAACACAAAAGCTGAGTCAGTCCTCATTTTTATAATTTTTGGAGGTTGAGGGCTGGGAATAAGGATTGCCTAACAAGAGGACTTAATCCTGCCCACACACTCAATGTGCTGTCACATCTCCTAAGGTTAATAGGGCATGGATGAATATTCTTAAAATCCAATCTCACTGATGAGGAGAAAAATTAAGGATGTTAAGTTCTGGTTCAATGAGTAAATGGATGCACAAAATCTTCCTGAGAGTTATTTCCCATTTCCTGCCTGCATTAGACAGGTCTTTTATTTTCCAGAAGCTCCAACATACCATCTCCTCATCTTCAGCCAGAACAAGGTCATAATCACTGAGGGCCACACAGAAGATAATTGCTGTCACTCCCTCAAAACAGTGAATCCACTTTTTTCGTTCTGATCTTTGGCCACCTACATCAAACATCCTGAGTATGGGGAAAGAAAGCACAATTTCAGCAAGGTCACGCACACACACCCCCCTAAACTGAAATGGTTAGGGAACTTCCCACTGTTGCATATGCAAAACCCCATTTACAATAGAAAAGACAAACAAGGAGCAGATAAAATGTGGTAAAAATAATTATCTGTGGTTAAACGTAAGAGAGAACAATATGTGAAAATAAAATTTAGGAACAATCAAAATTCTCATTTTAGATAAAAAGTTGAGCCTCCTCACTATCAAAGCTGTCAGACGTGCCAAAAATCAGCAGACTAAGCACTGAAATGGATTAAAGGAGGGAAAAAAAGACAGGAAAAATGAAGAGCTGAACAATACAACTTAAGATAGTAACTATAATAACTAACATTTGCCAGACACTACCGTAAACATCTTAAAGTATATTAACTCATTTAACCCTCATGACACTCCTGTCAGTACTATCACCTGCATTTTACAGATGAAGAAACTGAGGCACAGATATGTTAAATAATTTGTCCAAGGGAATACGACTAACAAATGGGGACTGGAACTCTAACTCCAGCACCCAAGCTGGTACCCACAACACTATTCTACCTCTCAAAATGGTTTATCTCTTTACTTAAAAACAAAAGAACAATGAAAAAATTTTAATCCCCACACTGCATTCTGTTTCCTTAACTACAGTGTTTCAAAACTTTGTTTTCCTTACTTTTTGTTTTTCTTTTTTTAATTGAGGTATAATTGAGATACATTTTTTTTTTTACTTTAAGGAAAACATTTTAGAGATTAATTATGGAAAAAAGTAAATTATATTTTATGGGAGGACTCTTAAGGACCCAATATCTAAACACAAAACTAATAATTCTCAACTCCAAGTATTATTTAACCTAATTAATAATAACAAAGTCTCAACTGCTCACACAGTTTATGTTCCACTTCAGATTAGTTTTTAGTCTGCTACTCCCTTCTGGGGGGCTTACTTGATATCCTGAATCAACTGCTGAACTTCTGTCAGCAGTGTCCTTCTATAGTAAAAGGAGGACCTGCACTGCTTTGTCTTTTAACTGGTACTAGGGTCTGAGGAGGTATGCATACAAATGGTTAGCTACTCTTAAGATACATGTTTGATGACAATGATAAAATGTTTTAACGTTAAACTCTGCCAAGCTGGTTCAGTGTGTCAGATCTACAGTGACTAAGGGTCTATTTCCAGAGAATTTTCCCCCTAGAGACTGGGAGAAATAAGAGATAGTTGAATAATTACTCAATATATGTTTGAAAGAGAATAGTCATCTCTTCATGACCCAACTTTTTCTTTTGGCTGATCTTACCCAATTCTTCTCAACCTTTAGTCCTGACACCTGGAATGAGGCAATCACAAGTTGGTTCTAATACAAGGTCATATTAGAGGTTTTAGGAAAGCTAACATCACATATTTCACCATGGACCTTTCAAGGTCAGATACACACTGGTACATCAATAATTTCAGTCTGCTCCAGCATTTCTTTCTATAAAGTCCAAAAAACTGGTAGAACATTCTGAAGTTCCCAAAGTGGGCTTTTCACACATATTAACATTTATAGTATCATTCACTAACAGATCAACATTTTATAAACATTACCTCAAAACTGAGAGGCAAGTAAGCAATTACACAATGCCTTGCATATAGTAGATGCTCAATAAATGTTTGAATAAATGGATAGTGGTTTTGCCTAGAGAGAAGAGGAAAAGGAAGAAGTGATAGTACTTCATAACAAGATATCTACAAGCCAACAATAAAGTGGGTGCAGTACCTTAATTAGATGTGGCTATTGATCCTGACATAAGAAGACCAACTGGATTTACCTAACTAAAGACCAATCTATGACATCAACAAGAAAGTTTTCCCACACTAAATAAATAAAGGTCATGACATATAATTATAAATGGGTTACTAATCTTATAGCACACAAAGAAACACGTCTTTCTTATGGTTTCATGGGTGATAATCAATGGAGACTGCTATTCTTGTTAAACAAATTCATCAGTACTATGATAAACAGCTCCTCTATTCTAAAAATATTCAGCTGAACTGCTATTTTTCTCCAACGGTTTTCAAATCTGTTTTGGTGTATTAAGATTTCAAGACCTCAACTGGTATCTAGTAATACCTAAACCCTGTGTGGACTTTGCAAATCCTATGAAGAAATTTTCTTTACAGAAAATAAAACAGAGAATCCGAGTTAGAAGTTAATTATATTTGCATGTAACTATCACATTCTATATACAAGCATAATGAAGTACCTAAAAAGGACATCATATATTGAAGGGGGAAAGTTTACTCCTAATCTCAAAGGTCACAAAAGCAGAAACAGGAACCAAAAAGTTCTATTATTTACAAAAGATCATTAACACAGAGACAAGCTGAAGCCCGTTCTAGAATTACTAATGCTGATGAGAAAATCCCCTGCATCAGAATACTAGAATTTTCTCTCTCTAAAACAACTGTTTAATGTCATCATACCTCCACAAAATACCTCTCCACCCCTAGATCACTATCCCATTCTGCACTGTCTTAGGGACTATGTTGTGCATAATACCGTGCACAAATCAAAGGCCATGACAGTATTAGCTTCATTCTAGGAAACTTAAAGAGAAGTGTGATCCAATAAGAAAGGACTGACACTGGTGAGATAAGCATTTCTATTTTAATATCAAAACGCCAGAACAAAGCCACAGAAACTAAACCAAAATACTAGCTTTCTATCCTTTTAGTACTGTTGTTACCCTTCTAAACAACAAACATTCAATACCTGTTTTGGCGATTCCAATAAAAAAGCAGCTGAAAAGAATAAAATTAAAAATAAAATAAATTGGTAACTATATGATTACTTTTATTGATACATAAGTTACAATTTAATTTTCGTTTAAATTCCTCCAGATAGAAAAAATATTTGATGCTATTTGGAGAAAGAAGAAACTTTTGGGCCCCCATTCAGTTAAAACAGTCAAATAATGGCTGATGAATACAATTATAAGTTTCTAAATCAAAGAATATTGCCTAGAGAAATTTTACCTTAATTAAGAGACACTAACTAAAGGAAAGATACTTGTGCTTGGCATATCTAGAAAAAGGCTAATGACTTACTTGAAGTATAGGTCTTTGAAAGTGAAATGTGTTTCCACAATGCCTGTGGTCTTCACTCTTGTCCGCAGAACATCTTGCTGAGTTGGAATGTAGTTGGTTTGGGATATTCTATCCAAATCATTTAGGTAACTAAGTAAGTAAAATACACATTTATTTTCACCTAGTGCAGCCAACCATGTGCACAAGTCAACAGACTAAACCAGTTCGTTGCCAAAAGCAGATTCTGAACTTGTCACTAAAGTAGCAGAACAAATCAGATCTTCAGTATCACAGAAACGAGAAAAAAATGTGAACCTAGCATAGGATAATTAAAGTAGGTTCCATATACACTATATAAAAATGGTTTTAATTCTACCAAAACTAAATGGTGAAAGCCAGTTAAAAACAAACATACATGGAAATGCTATTCTTAATAAAGAAAGATTCCTGAAATTTAATACTGAATTGTGTCGGGAGCCGTCTGGACAAGCCAATGCTGTGACAAGGTCACCAGGCTCCAAGGAGGACCGCAAGGCAAGAACTCCTTGGAAGGGCATTTCGGAGCAGGAGGATTGCAAGGCCACCGCTCTGCAAGGACAGACCCCAGACCATCTCCACCCATTTTACATTCTGTTCTTTGTTTCTTTGTAATACTACGCTTACCAGCCACTTCCCCTCCCTGTTTCTAAGTCCCCAGGAAAGAACCAGGGTTTGACACATTCTTCCTCCGTGTCTGCCCCACCAAGTCCCCTCCCACCACTCCTTGGTGGAAAAGGCGGGCACCTCAGGCTACTAAATGCTGGAGAGAAGGGAGGGGTGGCTCTTTTTGTAATGCTCATGATTGCACCAGGCATAAGTATAGACGTAGACATTAGGCATAGGTATGGTGCTAAGGGCTATAGTTTGCTTAGATATAAGGTTAAGAAGTTATTTACATATGTTTACCTCTGAGTCACAAGGTTTGCAAGCCAAAACTGACGAAAGAAAGAAACTGGTAGATGCTGAGGGAAGATATGCTCTGCCATAAAAGATTTTTTCTGAGATATGTTTACTCTATAAACACACAAAGCTCTGACAATAAAGAGAGATCCTGCATAGCCGACACAGGCCTCCCCGTCTCTTCCTTTCGCCGACGCCCCTCATCCCTTGGGTACTCCTGGACCCGCCGGAGCTTGACTTCGGCAGAATTGCAGTATTGCACAGTACCAAACCTAACCAAATCAACTCTGCATTGCACAGTACCAAAACCTAACCAAAACAAAAGCCCTCAGACATTTAAAGTTAATGGGTCATTTGTATGTCTAAACATTTGTTAGGACATTAGAAAATGCTGTTTGAATTACTAAAATTAAAAAGAACTACTAAGCTCAATAAGAATGAGTATTTCCTGTTTTCATTCATGAAACAGAAAAGTTATAGGTTTATTTTTTTTAATCTAAGCCAAAAACAATACCTCCAAAAAAACTTCATTTGTCCAGTGAAATAATTTAGACTGCTTCAAAGCTAAATTAAATTCTTCACAATTTCAGTGTTCCCAAAGATTTTTTTTAATAGGTGATGCCATAATAAGTGAATCATTAATGATCTTCTATAAAACTAAGTACCATCATTAATGTTAAGGAATCAGTCAAGCTTAGATCAACAATTATGAAAAAAAAACCTATAAATCACGTGTCTTCAGGTGTAGTTAGAGGATGCAGAGCTTACTGAATGTATGTTAAAAAAAATTATAATCTAGTATTGATGACTACTAGGAGAATTATTTAAACTACCAATATCTGCAACTAAAAAATATTATTAAGAAATGGGCAAGAATCCTGAAATGTTTCTAAAGTCAAGTTTTCATTTAAAAAACAAGCTAAGTTTTTCAAATATCATTTAATTTCTTCTTATAACAATTTAAGCTGGAATGATAGGAAAAGTAGGAAAATATAATACTGGAGAAAATACCTTAATGCTTACAAATGTCTTCATTCAGTACAGAGATGGATATAGGTAACAAGAATTCAATAAGCCCCCCCAAAAGCACATTAAGAAAAAAAAACACATTCTGAATATAGATCTTATAAACAAATGCACTGTAAAAGAAACAACAGATTCACTTTGGTGTACCTCAAAAGCTGGTACAAAAGTGTAAAGCAATTATATTCCAATAAAGAGCTTTAAAAAAAAAAAGAAGCAATATAGGACAACATATAATAAATAGCTTAACAGAAGTATTAATTATAAATTCTCTAAAACTATGTAACACTCTAATTTCCTTAATAAGGATGCTTCAACTTCATCCCAAGACTCAACACTCTCTTTTTATACAAAGTCTACTTTATAAGTGGTGACTAGGATCAGAGAACTCCACAGAGCAGCCCACCAACTGTGTGCATAAAAGGGATATCACAATTTTGATTTCCCTTGCTAGCTGGCAATCAATGCAAAGCCCTTATGCAAAGGGAATTTGCTGAGTTGGAAGAGATCCAGGATTCAGCTGCAATAGATCTCTCCTCTTTCATTTGTTTACTGTAAATGACCAGAGTTACTTTCATGATGCCAAGTCTCCCATTTACATTCCAAGAGGAAATATTTTTCTCCAAGTCATACACAATGGCCAAAGGCTCCATAACCCTAAACTGAAACAATCTTTATGAGGGGATCCCACAGAATTCTCAGAGTGTCTGTTCCTTGAATATTTCCTTAAGAATGGGCACTGAACTTTCTCTAGGCTTACCAAGTTACTTTCTGTTTTAGTTTCACAGAGAAAAACTACTTACTATGAAGCAGAATCATTGAGCTGATATTCCCTGGATCTGCTGAAGCAAGCTTGCACACCACCATCTCTCCATAACCGTTTAATCACTCCTGCTAATTCTGGGGTCATGACTCCTTCCTCAGCACTGCCAGCTAAAACAAATAATTGCCGGGCATCATCCTAAAGAAAGCAGTTAAAGGAGAGAGAGAGATGATTCTCCATTTCTTACAGACTAAGAGTCTTTTTAACACACACACAGATATACATTATATGTTATATTACTTAAAAGAGATATTAAAGAGACCCTTTCCTGGGTCTCTGACAGAGTGCAGTCTGACAGAATTTACAATGAAGTCTGTCCCCCTTCTCACATCACTATAGTTAGAAGTGCAGAACTGAGCTGAAGAATGATTTCACTCCCACTCCCACTTCACACACCACCATCCCCTGAAAAGATCTCTTCTGACTGTCCTACAAACCTCCATCCTGGTTACTCATGATTTTTTTTTGACAGAAAAAAACTGGTCTGTGAGACAGGCACATGTAACCCATTCTTATTCTGTTAAAGGAAGCCTACAATAAAAATAGAAATGAAAATACTAGCACATAAGAGGTAAAGTCTAAACACATCAAAGGGAGTAAAACATTAATCAAGTTTAAGGAATCAGTGTTCTCTTTTTCCCCTTTTAATTTCAGACAGAGGAACAGGAAGAAGAGACTGAAGCATTTAAGAAGTCTGGAAGTCTAGTGGAGGAAACAAATCCCTAAGGGAAGAATTCAAACAGTCTCTAGGTTCCCCAAAGGTATAATAATCCTCTAAATAAGAGAGAGGAAGGGACTTCCCTGGCGGTCCCATGGTAAAGACTCTGCGCTCCCAATGCAGGGTACACGGGTTCAATCCCTGGTCGGGGAACTAAGATCCCTCATGCCGTGCAGTGTGGCCAGAAAAAAATAAATAAATAACTAAATAAGAGAAGAAGACAAGCAGAAGGAAAAAAAGAAAGTAACAGGGAGATTTGATCAAAACTGTGAGTCACAGACATAGCTTTATAAGTGCTTGTAGTTTTTAAAACTAAGATATGTGAGAGGTATACAGGACAGAAAGGGCTATGAGAATTGTGATTGCTTTGCTTTATTCTACCCAGCCCTGCTTGTCAGGTACTTTAAAAATAAACATTGGTTTCATGGGATGATTTTCCCACCTCAAATCTAATATTTACCTGCCTCAGATTTCCAAATAACTATAAAAATGCAACTACTAAAAAAAACATATACTGGGTAAAGCAGAAGTAAAGGGGGACGGGGAGCAATCAACTGTATTACGAGTAGTCATCAGACAATAAACTAGCAAGCAAAAAGCATTTCAGACCATAGGTGAAATCACAAACAAAAACTCCTAAGACTTGTATATGCCCAAAACTTGTGCATCAACCCAAGCACAACAAACCAAAACTAAGCACAGTGCACTCCAATTAATTCTGCCAAACTCCGGGTCCTCAGCATTAATGGATTTTGCTGAGTAATATTCTTCCTTTGAGATGCTTTCCAGTATTCTTCCTAGCAATACGTTAGACCCAATCCTCTCAAAGAAACTTCATCTAATATCTATATTCCCCTCTTCTCTTTTCAGAGATAAAAATTTTAAATAAAGGAACAAATGAGAAAAGCTGAAAATTACAAATTGGTAACATACTCAACAGTGGGCATGTCCTTCTATTTATACAGTATGGTGCTTTATTTAACATTTAAAGACTTTATAGTCCCTTGGTTCTGAAATTTGACCTATACTCATGCAAGTATTCAAAACCTCAATGAGTATTACTTTTTTTTTAAATACCATGATTCTAATTTTAGAAACTTTAAAATAGAGAGAGAGCTATTGCTACATATTTTTGCTATCCTGACTTCGTAAAGTTTTAGGATGCAGTATTTTTCCCTTACCACTTAATCCCTTCCACAGACCTACTCCTGCTTACCCAGAATAAACCCTCTTTTATAGGTCTATAAAGAGGGCCCTCTTTACAGTGAACTGCATACCTCCACCCTTAAGCAGATATGAGAAAGCAACCTATCCCACACTCAGCTCTATGCTTTTCCACTGACTCTCCAGCCAACTATAAAAAACCAGAGAAAGATAAGAGAGGAGCTATAAACATAAATCCTTACGTATGAAAGAAAAAAAGAGAAACTTCAAAAAATTATATGAGGTTGTAGATTAGGATGAATAGATGCTGGAGGGCTAAATGACTCAGGAGGCCTGAGAGGAATTAATAAGGTCAACTGTATCTGGTAACACAGCAGTGTTAGGACCCAGAGATTAATGATATTGATTTGATAAAGGAAAGAAATGAAAGGAGGAGGGATACTATGGTGTGAATGTTTGTGTCCCTCTCAAACTCCTACGTTGAAATCCTAAGGTCCAAGTGATGTTTTAGGAGATAGAGCCTCTGGGAGATGCTTAGATCATTGGCGTGGTGCCCTCATGAGTGGGATTAGTGCCCTTATAAAAGAGACCACAGAGTGATCCCTTCCCCTCCTGCCAAGTGAGGACACAGCAAGAAGTCTGCAACCTGGAAGAGGGCCCTAACCAACCCATGCTGGCACCCAGATCTCAGGCTTGCAGCCTTCAGAAGTGTGAGGAATAAATTTCTGTTGTTTATAAGCTACTGAATCTGTGGTATTTTATTACAGCAGCCTGAACAGACTAAGACAGAATATGTCAACTGCATCTGGTGACACAGGAATGATAGGACTCCAAGATTAATAACAACTAATTTGATACTGGAAAGAAAGGAAAAGAGGAGGGATGGCCAAGAGGTAGAAAGGAGGTCAGACAGAGGGTAAGAAATAAAAAAGGAGGAAACTAAGAGAATAAGTAAATAACTGAGAAGGAGAAAAAGCCAACAAAGAGAGGGAAGAGAATAAATACAGCATTACTAACCAGCTATTGGATACAGCAAGTACAACAGAGAAAGAGTTGGGTGATAGGATGGAATGAAAAAAGAGAGGAAGAAAATAAGAACACAAAAAAGAGCTGGTAGAAAGAGGGTATGGGGAACAAAGGCAGATGAGAGAAGGGATAGAAAGGAATAAGACTAAAATACTTTGTTTATTCTTACCTTAGCTATCACATTTTTCCTGTTCAGAGGCTCAGAAAAATAGTCTCTAATGTTTGTGATATGGAACCTTTTTACAAAAATGTAGAAGTCATGCCCCACATATTCCTCTTCACTTCTTTTGCTCCTCTTCTCTCCAATCATTTTACAACCCTTACTTTAGCTCCCTTTCCTTTATGGCACCGCTAGATTTCCTAACATAATACTATCCAATTATAACCATCCTTTTATTATTTTTCCCTCCAACAATTTCCCCACTTAATTACTGAATATTAATTTGCATTTAAGAAGTTGAGAGTTGCTTAGAAGAGCTCTTAAGCTACTTCACAGACATACAGGCTTTGCCTTTCCAGGCAGTCTCCCCAAGTCACTTCCTTTCATTGCCCATAGCACCTAAGTATGACACTGAACACAGCTGATGACTCCCTTAGTTCTAGGAAAGTATTCTATACATTCCCAGCCTTCTCTTGGAATTTAGCTGATGATGATATAAAAAATTCCCTGCATCAAACATCCTAATTTACAAATTAGACATTCAGTGCCCACTAAGTATTATAATCAATTAACGCAACTTTTGAATATCTAACATGTGCAAGAATTAAAATAGGACATGGTATAATCCAATTCTATAGTTTACAGTACGATGTAGTATACGGATACAGTCTTCTTGAATACCGGAAAACTGCCTCTAAAATCGACTTAGTGTTCAGGTCCGCACCAAGTTTACTGTGGGAGACCGATATCTGCCTTTAATCTCTACACCTCAGAAATCAGAGCTACATATCATGACAACCTTTTTTAGATTATTTCAATTTACTACCATTTACTACTATAAAAGTCAATAGTGCTGTAAAAGCAGCAAGTGACTAAAACAGTTACCACAAAAACTTACAGTATATACACAGAATCCTATTTCCTAGACTTATCTTTATGGTAGTAATCTAATATCTCCTAAAGCAGATTGCTAACAGGTCTCAAATGAGCAGACAGTACTCTGCTAACATCTTATCTTGTTGCTTACATTTACTTTCCTAACACATGAAGCAAATTTTGCTTAACTGCATCTACTGAAAAAGAGCAAGTAAAGAGGAAATGCAAAACACTTACTGCTCTGGCAGCTTCCCCAAAGTCAATCTTTAGCCGTCCCATGGCTCTTATAATTGCAATGATGGACTGTATAGTATTGCTGTAGACAACTACTTTATACTGTTTACATTCTTCCTCTGAATAGCCATCCTCATGAATGATTCTTTAAAAAGAAGAAAACCACAAATCATTACCATGGACCTGAAATGAAAAGACACAATGGACTTTTATGCATTATGAAGAAACGTAGTTTTACAAAAGACCATGTTTCAGCTTACTTCATCTGTTTCACGATGGTGCTTTTACCAGATTCTCCAGCACCTGAAAGAAAAGAAAACCAGACTTTGAATTCATCTGTAATCCAGCTCAAAAGTATGAAATCAACATAAGTGATAATTCTAGATTAACGGAAACCACAGATCCTCAGGAAAACTTTGGTGAGGTTTTCCATCTATCAGGAAAAACTACAAAGCTTCTCCATTAGAGATTTTACTTTCTTTATATAACTCAGCAACCAAATATAAATCACTGAAAGTGCCCCAGAGCCATCTTGATACCATTTGTGTAAAGTAGGTACTATAAAGGAGATATAGCAACATAAACACCTCTAGGAACTCCTCCTCTACATGAAACATCATGCATGATATAGGCACTGAACACAGGCAAAAATGAAATGATTATCTTTTGGCTTTTTCACTTTTATTAATTCTTCTGTTGATATCCATGGACCCGAGAAGCAGCAATCCTCTCAGCCATGAGACTAAAGAGTTCAAAACAGAAGCAGAGGAGGCATTGTCCCTATCATTTTTCTGCTGTATACCCCCTCAAGACCACATTTCCCTCCTCACCCAGCTGGAATCACTTTAACAAACACAAATGTCAGACCGGCCCCCTGAACTCCTTGACATTCCATCCACACTTCCCTAGTCAATTCATTCTCCCAACCTTCCAAAATGCCTATCTGATATCTCCTCCTCTCTCTCAAACCTCACAAACCCCTTCCCACTCTGACTCTCAACTAATGATCCTGCCTCCCTCTTACTGGAAAAAGCAAAGCACTCTGAAAAGATTATCTCATTTTTCCATAACCAAACTCACCAATCTATCTGCACCTCCATTCATCTCTACCTTCATCAGTGGATGAACTATCTCTGCCAGTGTCTAAGACTAACCACCTCCAATTGTGCACTTATCCACCTCAAACCTACTGAAGGTCTTGGCTGCTACAATGATCCCATGTGACTCAAATATCATCGAGTTTTCTCTACCCACTGGGTCACTCTCATCAGTATACAAACTTGCGATACTATCTTCCATCTTAAAATCAACACAAACACACCCACTTCCCATCTTTCCTTGACTCCACAAATCTTCCTCTAGCTACCACTCCATTTTTTTTCTCCCTCTTTATAGCGAAACCCCTCTGAGTTATCTACATATACATGTTTTCCAATTCTGTACCAACCAATTCTCTCCATAACACACTCCAATCAGGTGTTCATATACACTACTCTACCGAACCCACTTCTCAAGGTCTCCAACAACTTTCCTCTTAGCAAATCCAATGGTCAATTCTCAGTCCTCATCTTACTCAAACTCTCAAGCAGAATTTGTCCAAGTTGATGACTTCTCTTGAAATATTTCTTCACTAGGCAAGCTTCTACACCCCACATCCTACTGGTGTGACTCCTACCCCACTCCTTCTCAGTGTCCTCCCTCCTGTCTCTGAATTCTAAAGGTTGTATTGCTTCAGAGCTCCTTCCTTGGACCTTTTCTCTATCTACATTCATTCTCTAGGTCATCTCATCTAACCTCATGGTTTTAAACATCACTCATAAACGGATAACAGCTATCATCTAGTGAGTACTACATGCCAGATACTGTTCTAAACACTTTGCTTGTGTTAACTCATTTAATCCTCACAATAACCCCGTGAGGTAGACATTATTACTATCCCCATTTTATAGAGAGATGTCAAATTAACTTGTCCACCATAACATAGTAAGTGGCATGGCTGAAATTTGCATTCACACAGGCTGGCTCCAAAGTTCTTGTATACTGCCTCTATGCTAATGATTCCCAAATTTAGATCTCTAAGCTAAACCCTGGTTTCTAACCTTGGCTCCAGACTCATATATCTAAATCACTTAGCTGATAAATCTCCTATTTCTAGTAGACATCTCAAACTTAAAATGCCCAAACTGAGTTACTGCTTCCCTACCCTTACCTTCAAACCCTGCTCCACCATGTTTTCTCATCTCAGTAAAAGACATCAGCATTCACCCAGCTGCTCAGGCCAAAACTGATAGTGACATGCAGCTAACATACAGATGGAATGTGGATGCCAGGAGCAATATGTATACTGAATTAGTAAAGTTCAATTTTTAAAAATAAATATAAATATAGCTCTAACAGTTTCTTCTTGCACCACGATGGCTGATCATGAGCACACTGGAAGCCACAGGCCTAGAACACTGCAAAAGCTTCCTAAATGGTCCAATGCTTCAGACCTCGCCTTTCCTATGGTCAGCTGTCCACTCAGTAGCTGGAATGAATTTTGTAAAATGTGAATCAGATCACAACTCTTCCCCAAAACTCTGCTATGGTGTCCAATTATGCTCAAAACAAAATTCACTGACAATAAGGCCCATCCTCTGGCCCCTGCCTACCCTGTCACCCTCAACTCCTATTATTCTCCACTTTGTTGTCTGCACTTGTCAGACCAGCTTTCTTGCTTTTCCTCCAACGTACCAAACTGGTTCTCAATGATCTAGATCCTGACTCATGATCTTCACATTTACCATTCCCTCTGCCTGGAATAAGTTTTTGCACGATCTCCTTCACCCAGGTTTCTGCTTCCTTCAAAACAGCCTTCCCTGACTAATCTATCTAAATAGCCCCCACCTGATCACATTCTCTCCCCTTACTATGTTATATTTTTCAAAGCACATATCACTTCTTCACATTACAGATTTGTTCATCTCCTATCTTCTCCACAAAACATAAGCTCCATGAACGTTTATTCATCCTTCTATTCCCAGAGCCTAGAACTGTGCCTGACCTAAATTGGTTACATAGATAAATACTGGTGAACAGATGAGTGACTACTGTTTAATAATCATAACGCTTTATTAATATTTCTCAAGTCTATTAACCAAAAATGTTAGTTGAAATAAAGTTCAAATAATTTTAAAATTCCAGACATCTATATTTTTACAGAATCAAAAGGAACACATATATGATTTTGTCTCTGTTCTTATCACTTAACTGATAATCAGGGGCAGCACTAAAATAGCTAATATTCAAGTAGCACACAAAGAACTTTCCAATAACTGATAGTATTAGAAGTGATTTCTCCCATGAATATCTAAAAAAAAAAACACCCTAATGATTCAATTTTGGGGAAGAGAATACAAAAGCATAACAGTTACATTTTCAATAGTCTAAAACACACAATTCCCAGATTACCCCAAGTTAGCAACAACCATAAAATTAACTACGAAGTAATGTGCATCATTCTTTCATATACTGAAAACAGCATTTCTACCACTGATGTTGGATTATTTTGAGTGAAATAATAAGTATTAATCTCAGAATCAATTTCTACCCATCTCATTAAGTTCTACCCTCTGAAGGTGATTTAAAAAAAAAAAATGCTGCTCTATCTCGCTCATGTCTTTCCAAGACTCTCTGATGAAACGTCAGTTTGTCCTCTTTATTATCACACAACATATATTCACCCAAGTTTTTATTAAGGCATCCAGTTCTACCTTTTAAAAGAAAGCACCTCTACTAATCACAGAACTAAGTACAGGGTTTGTTTTAGTGGGTGTTCCATGGCATTTCATACAAATAAAGAACAAACCGCTTTAAACCAAGCCTTTGACCCATTCAGCTTCTAGATCACTATGGAAAGTGCCACCATCTTACCTTTCTTCCAAGTACGAAATCTAACAGTCATCTGGAACCCTCTCACTCTTCTCTCCTTACATCAAGCTGTAACAAAATCTTCTTCTCATGTATTTCTCAAATTAATCCTTTCAACTCCTCACATGTCTGAGCCTGACGTTACTCCTATTGTATGCTACTGCTGTAATTTTCTCAAACTTCTAGCTCAAAGCCCCTCTTTCTTCTCATCATCTCCAAATGGCATTATTTTAAAAAAATCAGTTTATCTAATAATTCTCCATATTCTTCTAACATTTTCTACAACCCTTTCTTATTAGGTCTGAACTCTTTATCTTTACCTCAATCCTCTGTGCTCCACTGCTTCAGTAGTAAGTTAGTTCTAATAACTTCTCACTCTTAGGTTTTCCCCAAACTGATTCAGGTTTCCCCCAAACTGCTTCCCTTGTCTCACCTTCCTCTCCCAATACACATGTGGTGTCTGAAACTTTCTAATTTTATCTACATCTTTTTACATATCTTCCTTCAAAATTCATCACAAGTTTAAGGAGAGATTCATTTGCCTATCTTCAATCTTCAATAGTAAGGATATAAAGAATGGAGTAGACATGAAGGAATTGCAAAGACAGACTCTATGGCTTGGAGAGGAGGGAACTGAAGATGACTTTGTAGGTAGAAAGGGTGGAACTGGGCAGGTAACAGGATATATAGGGAAGAAAAGTCTGAAAGTTTCCAGAGACAGGATGGATCAGTTTGACTTAAAAGATTTATCCTTAAAACAATATGTATCTAAAGGACATCCTATAATAGGAAGAAAGGATGACAGTTGAAGCTACAGAGATTTTTGAGAGAAAAGGAAGATAAGCGGCTGAGTTAGATGGTCTTGTTCTCAATAAAAGAAACAAAGCAGGGACTTCCCTGATGGTCCAGTGGTTAAGACTCCAAGCTTTCACTGCAGGGGGCACAGGTTCCATCCCTGGTCAGGGAACAAAGATTCCACATAGCACATGGTGCCCCCAACCCCCCCAAGAAAAAGAAACAAGGCAATCTGCAGAGAATAAAGGAACAGAATTAATTTAGAAAATCATGTTATAAACAGTCAAATATAACAAAAAAGAAATGTGTGTACGAGTTAGCACACATAATCACCAACACTGTTAGACAAAAAACAATTTACCAATATATACTCTACTATGAATCACTGTATTTACCTAAATATATTATAAATTTTATTTTTAAAGAACTCCTTGAAAGCAAGTACCATATCACAGGCCCACCTATTTCTTCCTAAACATATACTGCATTATGGGTGTGAAAAATAAGAGATGGTGATGATTTCTTTGCAAGATTTTTTTTAAGGCCAGTGAATTCCTAGTATAAATAATTATATATGAATAGACACATTCGGCTCACATACACACTGATTTAAAAATTAACCCTGAAAGATGGCTGATACTCAAAAACACCATGTCACCTGATGCCTCCTCTTTTTTCTCTTTCATATAACTAAAACAAAACTGAAAGCCAGCCCAAAGAAGGTACATGAGTATATTATGCTCTTTTCACACTTCTGTGTCATCAGGCATAATGAATTTCCTCATCTGTAAAACAGAGGTCAATAGGAGATTCTTAGAACAGTGCCTAGCACATACTAGGTATTCAATAAATGTTAACCAGCCATTATTTGTGAATGCTGTTTTCTCTGTTCCGAGTACCACCAACTAATGTTAAGGCCCAAAGAGTTTAATTTAATAAAAACTTCTTGGATACTGATGTTGGTTCAAAACCTCAGTAGAAATGGCATAACTGCTTAGCTGCTGTCTCACAATCACAATACGATAGATAGAACCTGGATTCACACACATAAACAGCAACTTATAACCTAAAAACTACAGCAAACTACATCAAAGCATTAGTCATTTTCTCTGCCCCTGAAGAACAAAAACACTTTCTTCCTTAAAACTATTTCAGCCCTAGATACTCTTGTCTGCCACCTTTCTCCCACACTTCTCACCCATCTGTACCTCTGCAGCTTTCCCTTTAAGTTTCCCCACAGGTCTCTGCACCACTACCTCATGTACTAGTAGTTACTCCAGTGGCACTTGAAACATCTCCTTTTCCTTTTAAATACTTGTTTCTGGGGAGAAACTGTGAAACTTCTAAAAGCCCAGAATAATAACTACAGCACACCCCCTTTCCTAGAGGTCTGCACAGCCCCCAATATGCCACTATTTTTGGATAACCCTCTAGCCAGTGCTAGAGCAAGATACGCTCATGGTCTCTCTACAGGTCTCCATAACCAGACATATGGCAGCCTCTCTCCCACAGCAGACTGAAAGCTGAGTCAGTAAATTTGATTTTTCTAACTTATTTTCACCTTTCATTTACAACTCAGGCACTTAAAAAGATTTTTTTGTTAAGGATACCACGTTGTCACAAACTCTATGGAGGAGGAGGAGGAGGAGGAGGAGAGACTGGTCCTAGCTCTGCCATGACTAGCTTGTGACCTTGGGCAAATCACCTAATTTAATGCCAGTCTCCTTATACATAAAATATGAAGGACTCTGGCCTAGATGTGCTTTATGGCTGTACTCTAATATTTGATGACTGTAATTATTATAATACTAAAGGCAGACTAATTCTCTAATTTTGACACACAGAGGCTTCAGATCAAACCATGGCTCCACATCTTCCTATTAATCCAACAATCCACAACACTACCATCATACAGTGATCAAATCAGCATGTTCTCCAACTACGCACTCCTGATCAAGAAGGGACAAACAGCAGAAAGAAAGAGAGGAGCAACAGCAAGGAAGTAAGAATTGTTTGGCAGCCAAGTTCCTATATTCATGCTCAAGGATATTCTATATTTTATACAGTCTCAAACTAGCAAAACATTCAAGTTATTATTAAAAAAAAAGTGAATATCTGTAACTAAAGATCACAGGAGCACAGTTCATGCTATTTCCAATAATAAGATAATCTATTGTTCCCTATGATTCCTTTCTATTCAGGCACACGTAGCTAACAGAATAAAAATTCAGATTAAGGTAAAAAATGACATTTCATCCAAAATGCTTTTCAAGGTAATATACTTAACACAAAAACCCAGCTCTCAGCTTCCTAATTCAGAAAGAAATGGACAGCAAAATTACAGATGGGAAAAATGTCACAGAGCAAACAAAAATTGTTCTTCAGCCTTTTAAAAAAAACAAAAAAGCACAAACATATTTTGCACTGCCTGGCACTGCTAGACACTGAGACTTCAAACACAAATAAGTTTAGGAATCTATGATCTCGTGTGATCTATTAATAGTTAAATCTATTTTTCTTGTGAAATGAGCAAGTTTCCTTAACCTAAAATATCAGAATAATTTTTTCACCCAGCCCGATGTCCCTCTAAGCATGCCAAGCCTCTGCATTTAAACATTCTTGAAAACCCTACTTAATTCAAACTTCAACTCTTTGCTGAAGCCTCCCCCATTCCTTCTGAACACAATTAATACTCTCGCTCTGTTGGCTGGCACAGATTATTCCCTTTCAGCATTAGTCCCAGAGGTTAATTTCCAAAATTAAGTCCCAATCTGTCTTTCCCAGTCACCTCACCTCATTTTATCTCTAGCCAGCTCTGGCTACTCAAAAAAAAAAATTTTTTTTTTACTCCCTTTCCAGCTCCTAATCTCATAAATTGCTAATGGGTTTTCTTGATTTTTATTAAAATTGTAATGAAACTTTTCAGTACAACCTGAAAACCACATTTATGTAATTCTCTCTCAAGGAGACTCTGACCAGGTTCAACCTGACCCTACAGGCTAATGTCAAACACCACAACCCTAACACTTGGTCAAATTATTTTAATTAGGGACTTCCCTGGTGGTGCAGTGGTTAAGAATCCACCTGCCAATGCAGGAGACACGGGTTCAATCCCTGGTCCAGGAAGATCTCACATGCTGCAGGGCAATTAAGCCCGCACACGCCACAACTACTGAGCCTACGCTCTAAAGCCCAAAAGCCACAACTACTGAAGCCCGCGCGTCTAGAGCCGATGCTCCACAACAAAAGAAGCCACTGCAGTGAGGAGCCTGTGCACTGCAACAAAGAGTAGCCCCTGCTCGTCACAACTAGAGAAAGCCCGTGAGCAGCAACGAAGACCCAACGTAGCCAATAAAGAAATAAATAAACTTAAAAAAAATAAAAAATAAAAATTATTTTAATTATTTGGGTCAGTGCCTGTTTAGTATCCACTAGTCCTAAGCTCAAAAGCACACTCCTCGAAAGCACAAAACAGTGTCTTCTTTTTGTGCCTCTACCCCCAATCTAGAGCACAATCTAGGACAGAACAGACACACAATAAATGTGGGATGAATGGCTTGAGTTTCTATGAGATTCAGTGGTTGCCTAATTACATTTTGCAAATGCCAGCTGCAACAGATGGAATTTTTGATGTGGGCAGTTAACAGAAACAGAAGATTTCCATTCCTCTGCTATCTTTAGTCAGCCCACACCCATTCCTGGTTATGCCTTCAACTCTCACCTCACAACTACACCTGACAATAAATTTGGACTCACTCACAAGCCTCCTATTCCCCTCTAAACCTTACTCTCAAACCCTGTCCCAGCTCCCTTGTGCCCACCATCTGCTTCAGTGAAATTAACTGCTATGAATCTGTCCTGTGCACTCTGTATCCTAATACCTGAAAGAGTGTAAGAAACGTTGTGAGTGCTCATCAAATATTTCTTCAGTGAATGAATGAATGAATATGTTAACAATAAAAGGTGGCAGTGAGGTTATGATTGGGACAAAGATAATGGGTCTCTTCTCAGAAAAAGATTTTTCTAGGAAGCAATCACATACCAATCAAATTTTTGATAAAACTTAATTGCTATATTAGAGTACTGCCTACCATAACTCCTTCTGGAGAAAACCCTATTTCATGGGGGCTGCAGTGGGGGGCAGCTACAGGATCTGGGCCATGCCCCTCTCTGTGACTTGATAATGAGTAAATACCTGACACAGGAGTCACCCAGTCACAGGCTGACAGAGGGCCTACACCTTGTGTGACCCAGCTCCAAAAGAAGAGTAGGACCAATTAGATAATCTGAGGAATCTGCACTAGAAGACACAGAAAAAGTCATCCTAAACTACAAGGTCACAATGTGTGAAAACCTAGGCTACCATTATAGAGCTTCATGCACATCAACACCATAAAGGAAAGGATTCAGAGGAAGCTGACCTGGAGAGAAAACAGAATAGACAAATGCACCTAGAGACTTAGAGCTGTCATGAGAGGAGAGTCCACACAAAAGATGAGACAGAAAATGAGTAAGGAAAGAGAGAATGCATGGGACCAAGGAGACAAAAAAAGAGAGGAAGAGACAAAGGAGAACAAGTAAAGACAAGAAAGTAAAAAGGGGCAGAAACAGTGAATAATGACAATAAGAAAGACAGAAACAGAAGAAAGGCAGAGACAATAGCCTGGGCCAATGCCAGAGCTACCTCAGTTTCTGCAGCCCGATTCTTCAGCTCTTCCTGCATTCTCATAAAACCTATCTCTATTCTAACAATAATTCCCCCCTCTCCAACTCTTTGAGATATTATGAGTGACTTTTCTATTCCTTTGACCAAACAAAATAAAACAAAACAAAAAAAACAACAAAACCCACCTTGAATGGAACTGGCTTTAATTAGAACCAATTACCCTTTTTTGGCCTTTAAAACTTTTTAAGTTGTTTCAATTAAATACTGAATACAAAAAGGGATATTTATGACATGTGTGTGACAAAACAAACATCTGTGTACCTATCATCCAATATAAAAAATTAAACCTTACCAGTTATCTCTGAAGTAACCTATGTGTTCCTCCCCAATATCAATTAATTTTTCATTAAATATTTCTAGAAGGTAAATATGCAATCAGGGAGGGGGAGGAATTTTTAAAAATCCCTATCAACCAAAATATGTCCAGCTTACACAGTAGTAGTGTATGGTTTGTTCAGTTTCACATCTTTCATGGACATGATCCTATCATTTTACATGCCTTATAAACCATAAAGTAGAAAGCTAATAGCCATTTTAACATTCGTAAGTCACCTAAGGAAGATGCTGGCTTGATTAAATGGGGAGCAGCTCACTTAGCCAAGCAGCTCTCCTCAAAATCTTTTCACTTAAGAATATGAACAAGGTAACTCAAATGTTGCTAAAGATCATGTGTTCTCATTGGGCAACTGGACAATTAAAAGGGAGAAGTGAGATTTCTTCTTCACTTTTGTAGAATATAAAAAGAATGCTTAAGGGATCAGTCACTTGTGAGCAAGAAGAGGGATCATCATCTGGCTGCCGCAATGTTCTAATTTTGGCTTCTGGTGAGTAATTTTCCTTTTACTTCTTTAAAAGCAGAGCAACAAAACGTCACTGTGGTGTTAATGCTATTACATGGTATGTACATATGACCTGACTGAAAACTATTTTTGAATAGGTACATTTCTTACTAGCTCTGCCTCAAAATTCTCTTGAAATAGAAATGTAAAATACACATTTAACCCATACAAATAATTCATATGTAGTGGAGATGTCCTACAAAGTTAACTGTAATGTTAAATCCACTCATCGAATTTTTACATTTAAAAATATCAGAATCATATCCGTACATAAGTCGCAAACACTGATGGCAGTAAACAGCACCTACTACATGCCTAGTGAATTGAATGTAAATTAATACCAACTTTAAAAATTCACCAATAACAAAATATTATAAATTCAGTTGCCTACAATTTCAATTGTTTCAATTCAAATTCAGTTCTACATCCCTAAGGATGCTTACAATTTCAATTTCCTTTACTGTATAAATGCTTACCAATTATGCAAGTCAAAACCCAAAAAAGTCTGGATTCATATATGTATTTCCTTCTACTAACCTTTATTATAGCATTTATTAGTAGCAGCATGGCAAAAAAGACAGGTAATACGAAGAAGGAGAATGCAAAGTCTCTAGATGATTTCCCCCCAATTATATCTATATCTATCGATCTATAACAAAATGTGGCTTTTTAAAATACAGCTACTAAAACTTCAAATCAATACTCTCCAAATCCCCCCACATACTTTTCCAGCCTTACCTCCTACACTCCTCCATGGCAACCCTTTATTCCAGGGCAAATCTATTTGTTCACTCATATTTCTGAGTCTTTGTACGTACTATTCCCTCTGGATGTGCTCCTCTTCAGTCTCTGCCTTAAGAGTTCTTATTTATTCTTCAAGGTCCATTTCAAATGTTACCTCCTCTACAAGGACTTTCCTGTCTCTTCCTCCTCCTCCTCCTCCTTCCAAAACTGGCTACTCTTTCTGTAACCACATTCCACTACCACTGTTTACTTGTGTATCTCCACAACCTGAACTGCTTAAGGGTTATGTCTATTTCTCATTCATATCTCCAAGCTAGGAAAGTACCTGTGTACATATAAGACAATCAGAGATACCTAATCATAAATAAGTCAATAAATGAGCCTCCTTCTGAACACTGAAAACTGAAAAGCTTAATAAAATGTAGCCTCGACTAAATGCAATGCAGTGTCCTAGATTGGATCCTGGAGCAGAACATTAATGGAAAAACTGCTGAAATTCAAATAAAGTGTAAAATTTAGCTAACTTTAATGGACCAGTATTAATCTCTTAGTAGTGACAAATATATCACAGCCATGTAACACAACAACACTAAGGGAAATCAGATGAACAGTATACAGGAACTCTATGCATTATTTTTGTGGCTTTTCTACAAATCTAAAATTATTCCAAAACAAAAAGCTTACTAAAAAACTTTTAAGTAGTCTAGAAAAAGTTGAAAGAACTACAAATACCAATGAGAACATGAATGTGGATTTTAACTGCAACCATAATAACAAAAGTAAAGGAATAAGAAATATACTTCTCTTCTTAGAAGTAGAGGAAGGAAGGAAATTATTTTTAATAATCTGAAATGAACCAAAATACGTGAGGATTTATTAATGTTGCAAAATGGTGAAAAAGATTTACATCATTAAACTGAAGTAGTTCAATTTTTATTTTCAGAAATATGTAACGATACTGAAATAACTTGCATAGAAAGGTTAGGACTGTGCTATCATGTCACATATATCAGAACTACATTATCTACATAAATCATTGTAGTATTTATATCATTATCTCAAACAGAGCCTTGTTTTGCAGTTAATGATTCCCATGTTCTAAATGCAGGAAATAGAGGGGGAAATGTTCTATCAAAGGTATCTCACTTTAAAACAACCCTTCTATAATGTGTAAAATATAACATCCAAGGTCCTGGGCAAAATTTATTTCCACATTAGCTCAAGAGCAGTCACTAAAGAGTTCTGCTGTTTCTCAACTGATTTTAAAATATTTTTAACCTAATGATTCTGAAGTCATACTGGTAAGTTCCAAGGTCATATCACAATATATACAACACTCTCCATTAAATAAAAACATAAAAACTAGGGATATCAATACATGACTAAAACAGAAATCCAAACACAATGTAACATTTTCATAACTTCTTAGAATTCAATGGAATACTATTTTAGTTTTAAAATCCAATTTGAAAGGATAAAGGAAATTTTGAGTATGTGACCCAGTGTAAAGAGGTTGCACAATCAATCATTACAGGAAGACTAATTACAACATGACAAGAATCAAGCTACCCTGCTAATTTTAAAGAGGTCTGATTTTTTAAACTGTCCCTTTATCACCCTTTATCACTTACTACTGTAAGTGTTAACAGCAGGCCACATAAATAAAAGCAGGAGATATAAGAACAATTTAAATATACAAGTAGTGTATTTTTTAATCCTGGTGAGTCATGCCTGACATGCCAGCTGTAGATTTACATGAGCAGCTAGAAAAAAATTAGAGTACTATCTACTTTTAACTTAAGCAACGAAAACTTTTTGAGATGTAAAATACTAACATCATTCAAAAAACTAAAAGACTTTTGTATGAACATTAAAACACTTACCCATTTGAAAATTAGATGTGAGTCTAGCAGCAAAATAGTAATGGAACAATGTATACAGTAAATCTCAGCTAATCCTTAACAGTCTTAAATTTTAAGTTTCTTCCAAGCCTAACTTAGAAATCAAAAGAAATTCATGTCTAAAAACTATATCCGGGAATTCCCTGGCTGTCCAGTGGTTAGGACTCTGTGCTTTCACTGCAGTGGGCCCGGGTTCAATCCCTAGTTGAGTAACTAAGATCCCACAAGCCGGGCAGCGTGGCCAAAAAGAAAAAGAAGAAAAAGAAAAAAAGACTGTATCCTCCTAAAAATTGTTTCTAAGATCACCTAGGTCGTTATTCAGGTATAAGTCAAACGAATTATTTGGCCTTTTTGGTATCCTTTCTTTGCTTGGTTCTTATCAGATATGTTAATTTCTGTTATCACTTACTAGTAAGACATTGCAAATAGTATACTTCATTTATATACAGCACTGTATCAAAACTAGAACAGTTAAACAGTGATCCTAACACAATGTTATTTAGTTCAAGCAGCTTGAATTACAGAAATGATACAGATGATTGCTAAGCAGGTAAAAGGATAGCCTGGATAGATAAAGGCTTAAAGATCACTCTAACTTGCTCAACACTGATAAAGAATTCTACCAAAATGAAGATAATTAAAATTGGTGGTGAAATCAAATACTAGAAGAATTTCCTTATATTCTCTTGAACATTTATATATGGGTACTTTGTGAATTTATGTCTTTCAGGTTTTTAACTTCAGTTTTTAACTATCTTCCTAAACAGCTTTATTATGTTAAACTACTGTCAGTCAAACTCAAGAACAAGAGAAATAACACAAAAAACGCCCTCTTTACAATTTGCTAAAATATTTCACCTAGTTGATAATATTAACTTCACAGACAAGGGACGCCTGAGGTCAGATCTCATTGTACAGAAAAAGGAAAATGAAGCTGAGAAGTTAGGACTGCTCGCCCAGTTTTCAGTCTCTGCTCTTTGCCCCACGTTACATGGTATCTCCTATTTCTGAATTTGAGTTACTAGTTCAAATAGGTGGATTTTATTAGTGCTAGTCTACTGTATTCTGCTGACTACAAAACAAATTTTAAAACAAACTTCAGTAATCTGAACAAATTTATGTCTGCTGTTCTAGACAATTCTTATGAGACCCACATTTTAATTTTTTGGTCTTTACTGCCAATATCTAGCTCCTAAAGCATCTTTTCCTCCCCATTTCCCCCGACAAGCCCCACCCCTCAATAAACAAAACTAAACTAAATAGAAGGAGAAGACACAGCATGGATAAGTAAAATCTATGAGCAATCTCTTTGCCCAATGTTTTTATCTACTCCCTAACAAAAACCTCTTAGCAAGGTTATTAACAAGGAGTAAAATGGTCCATTTTACCTCTTCCCTTAGCTTTGGACAATTTTCTGATACTCATAAATAGAGGGAGAAATTAGCCAGAAAAAAGCAGGGACAATGAAGCATAGACCCTGAACTGATTATGTGCATTTAAGAAAATTAATTCCTGAATTAAAATTGAAGGTAATTAAATTCAGGTGACTTACTATTCTGAGTTGCATGTGTTGATAATGGGAGTTTAAAATCCTGCACCTACCTCAAGTTGAATTTAATGACATCTCTCAATCATACAAAACGACAACTTATTGAGAATTAGCAGGCATGCTCTTGTGAATTAAAGAAAAACTAAAGCAATGATATGTTTAGTTCTTCAATATTTCCATCTCATTCCATTAAGTTCAATTTATATAATGAGTGTCTACTAGGTGGGGGGCACTGTCATCTATTAAACGTTAACTGTCTAGCCATGCCATGCCATTCATTTATTTATTAATTTAGGCTGCGCCTGGTCTTAGCTGCAGCACACACGATCTTTGTTGCAGCATGCGGACTTCTTAGTTGCAGCATGTAGACTCTTAGTTGTGGCATGCATGCAGGATCTAGTTCCCGGACCAGGGATCGAACCCAGGCCTCCTGCATTGGGAGTGCGCAGTCTTACCCACTGGACCACCAGGGAAATCCCTACCCATGCCTTTTTAATAGAGAACCACCCACCTATTTCCTGAAAGGGACAGCCTTATGAAACTCATGATACCCCACAACCCCTGCCATATTTCCACCACAGGTGACTAGACTGTGGTAGGCACCTGTGAAGGATGGGCCAATCTAATATTCCTTCCCAGGAACCTGGAATGCGAATCCTGGGAACCTGAGTCAGATGACATGAAGTACCTGAACTATCAGGTTAGGCAGTGTGAGAGCCAGAGGTATCAGAATAAGTCAAAGTTAAAGACTGGGGGTAGGGACAAATAAGTCCTCTAAGGGAGCAGAGAAAGCTGATCTGAAGAGGTGACTTACCAATAAAGCAGAGCAAGTAACCAGTCTACTCTAGGAGAAATGAGGGGAGGGGACATGTATTACATTCCACGTGCATTCAACCTGGTTGTATTTCATTTCTTACCTATCCTTGGATGTCTGATGCCTATGAAGTGCCTGCCGGTCCTTTTAACAAAGCCCTCCTTGACTGGAAACAAGTATGAATGAGTTTCTATTCCTTACAGACAAAAGAGCTTAGCATTATATTAGGTGCTGCAGCAGATATAAAGATGACAAATACCTAGTTTTCTCGGCCCTCAAGGACCACATATAGTTAGGAGTTGCTAAGTATACAAATAACCATAATACAAGGTAGATGATAGCGTAAAAAGTACTATGAGGTTTCAGAAAGAGGGACAGATCATATTCAATTCAGAACATCAAAAAGGTTTCATGGAGGAAAGGGAACTAAAATAGTAATCATAACAGATGGAGCTTGGGATATTTAAAAATGTATTTACTAAGAAAAATAAAATGTTGGAATCCTAAGTCAGTCAACAATAAAAAAAATAATTTTACTGGTCCATGAAATACAAAAATCTGGTAACAACTGAGTCATAGAACTTGGCAACTGACTGTTTGTACGGATGAGAGCAAGAAAAGAGTTAAAAAAACAAGTTCAGTTTTCAGTGTAGATGATTTTGAGAATGACAATGCCTGAACAGAAAAGTCCACCACAAGTGGATTTGGGGGAGAGAAGTGAGGAGGGGAGGCAAGTTCTGTACTGGGTACGTTGACTTGAGGCAAGTAGCAGTGAGTAGTTCATTAATTCACTGAGGAACTAGAGAAAGAGGAGCCACCTGAAGTACAGAAAACAGTTTTCTCAAAAATTCCAAGTAAAAACCTTTTAAAGAGGTAAAAAGACTTTTCACTTTTTTCTTTTGTATTATGAACATTCCATTTTTGCCCAGCTACTGATTTTCCTGGTCCACAGATGAAGGACTTTAAGGAGGTTAAGCAGTATCATGGAAGAAGAACTTAATGAAAATATGGCTCTTCTCTCTAGAAAAACACATGTAACCACAAATTTTGCTAATAATTTTAGAAAGTTCATGGATCTTCTGAAGCCCGAAGGGGTGTATACACCACAGGTTTAAAAAAAAAAAAAAAAAAGGCATGATGTGGAAGATGCTGTGAGAGAGGGAGGGTTGGGAAAAAAGAGGGAATAACTGCAGAGACTCATCCACTCCCTTTTCCTTTCCAAGCAACTAGAGGATGAAGCAGCTCAGCACCATGGGGGAGGGACAGAGTAAAGAGCACAGTGCTTGAGGTTTTACCAACCTTATCTAAAAGAATGAACTACTTTTATCAAAGACAACTGCCCCAAAACTAAAAGGCTTTTTGTAATAGTGCAAATACGTTTAACAGGCTAAAAATTATTTTTAAAGACACACAGTTGCAGCCCCAATTAAAAAGTTACGTGCCCTGTCAAATCTAGTTAAGCACCCAACTCTGTGGTCATCCCTGTACTTACTACAGAATTAGCATACTCAGGCAAGATTACAATATTACAATTCCTGAAAAGGATACCACACTTTCAGACTGCAGAAGTGATGAATGCAAAAAAAGACAAAAAATAATAAGTACTTAAAAGAAGCAAATCTATTTTTGCAGTATGAATTTCTATTTTTTTATGCCAGTTTCTTTTGCCCAGGCATGAGATGCACCCACACAAGAAATCTAATAACTGTCCATGAATTTTATGCCAAATAAATAGCAAACACTATAAAGAATATCATCCTATAAGAGTATAATATAATAGCATATTTATCAAAGGACAGTCTTATTTTCAATAATAAGCATATTCAGCCAGTAACATGCTGATACTTAAATGTAAATAATCAATTACAGAATATAGGGTTTAAGTGAATTAGATGGTTCCAATTTTCTGCATGCAACTTAATTTCTGCCATACCACTACCAGCCAAATCCTAAAGAACAAAGCATTAACCTCATTTTGTATAACAAAGTTTTCTCAAGATCTGCTAAGAGGAACTACCAAGAAATGGACAGAGATAGCACAGGAACAGATCATTCAATAACTTACAAAACTAAATGATAATGTTTAATTCCTTTTACCACAAAAGTTATATTAAAATTCCTTGAAGATCTTTGAAAAGGTTACATTACTATTTGAAAAATAACCACTTATCTGTCTGAAACACCCTTGAAAAAAGTAGCTAAAATAAGTTTCCAAACATCATTGTAATAACAGTGAATATCTGCTAAGAATTTTACATACATTATCTCATTTGATCTTTTGAAATAAGCATCACATTCCCACTTTATATCTGTGAAAATTAAGATTTACGTGGTTAAGTTACATGCTGTGTGTCTCACAGTTAGTAAATGGAGGTGGGACTTGAACTCAGTTTTATGTGACTCCAAAAGCAGTGCTCTTATCCATTATACCAGTGATTCCCAACTTTGGTCACATCATATCGCATGCTTAAAATGATAACACTTGTAAAGCTTACTGAGGTAAGCTGGAGGGACTTGGTGAAAAAAAATATATTTTCTTTATATTATAAAATTATGACATGAAAAATACAAAATATTAGAGATGATATTAAATACTATTGGTATAAACCTTTCAGATCAAATATTTTCAATTGCCAAATTCAGAAAGTTTACTGGTGGAATTACACCAAAAATGTTCAAATATCATTCCAACTGCTGTAAAATTTTGTAAAGTTAATCATAAAATGATTTAAAATCATAAATTCACAAAAATGATTTAAATTTCAAAACCATAAAACATTTATTTGCAAACAGCACACTGTATGCCTTCCTACATACACTACACTCTGGTTAGGAAGCCCTGCATAACAATGTTGTTTTTCTATAGAATATTATGATTCAACACTAATTTGGTATACCAAGAGTTTCTCAATAACACATCTAAAAGAAACTTAAACTAAAGGTAACCAAAAAATTATAATACTTTATTCTTGCTTAATTTATCTTAATTTCTATAGTACCTTTAATCTATAACAATCATTTTGATAGAATAATAATAATGGCTAATATTCATTACACTAATACTTTTTGCCAGGCTATGTTCTACTTCACATTATTATAATATTTAATCCTCACAACAACCCTATGAAGTACCTCTATTTTTTCCATTTTAAATATGAGGAAACTGAGGCAGAGAGAAACTGAGTAAACAACTTTCCCAAGGTTATAGCTGGTAACTGGAAATTAGAATTTGAAACAGTCTGACTTCAGAGCCACGTTGTTAATCACTATGCCAAATTACATCCCCGCAGGAAGGAAATACAGTAATATTTAATCAACACCTATCATGTGCCAGGAGAGACAAAAGTAAGTAAATAGATCTCAACTTAGACCAAGTTTGATAGTTTTACAGTGATGAAGTAAAAATGACTTGCATGTACGTCAAAGGAGATATTCTACAGCAAGAAGAAAATTATTTGTATACTGTGATGGGTGCATTTTGCTTACAGAAATAGCAAGGAAGATATCTTTAATTTCATATATGTTATGTTATAGTTCAAGCAAGAGCATCTCTGTCTGTAACCTATTTTAATTTGTTGATTTAACTTGCTCAAGAACATAAAAAAATCTTACTTAAAACAATGAAATTGATAAAAAGTAGAAGCAAATGTTTTAGTACTTTGATTTTTTACTTACTGCTTTTGAAGTTCCCTAAATGATCATATGCTTAATTTTGCTTTTAATTAAATACACTATTTATAAAATCCTGTATCACAATAAGCTAATGTCCTAAGGGGTTCTCTGATAATGAACGTAAATCACAAGATGAAAATACACCTTTACTTTCATAACCAATCGATCAACAGAGACAATCCTAATGCCTTGAGTATTACGGTTTATATCAAACAGCTGAAAGGCCCCAAGGAGCAATGTGCAAAATCAGGTGGCACAGGCCGGTTAACAGTATATACTTAAGAAGCACCTACTATGTACCAGGCACCATGCTCGTTCACAAAACGATACCTGTTATATGGAGAGTGGCAGTCTGGAATTTCAATTTTATTTCATACCTTCTGTAAGATCAGGTATTCAAACTGAAAGCTCAAGCTCCAATGCATAATTTTCCCTCTTTATCCAAAAAGCTGTTACCAGGGCTTCTCTAATCTACAAACCATCAAACACGTTAACATGAAAAGACTAGCACAGGCACCCAGAACACACTGGAGTACAAAATAAACCCTGGGCTACCGTGGTGCATTCCATCCTCTGGAGTTTTACACCATAAAAATTTGGCACTTCTCCTCAAGTGACTTCTTTTTCCCCAAAATTAATTGTTTTAAAAAGTAAAGTTCTATCGCTTACAGAAACCATTATGGCTACTTATTCTTCCCTAACAGATCCCTAGAAAATACTAACAGTGAAGAAACATGGTTGAATTTATTGGTAAGCGGATGCCAGGGTACTTTATATGGTTTACTGAGCCTCTACAAACCAGTCTCTCAAAAATTCTAAAATTAACCAAGCTGAATAAAATGCATCTGACTGTGCGTAAAAGCTACTTAAAACGAATGTCAAGTAGAATAAACTGTAATTCCTAAAGCCAATATTTTTAGTTTGAATAAAGCAAAAAAAAAAAATAACACAGCTCACGAGAAGTCTGTCACTGCCACACCTTTTACAGTAAATATGTCCAATTCCATAATTTATCCTAAGATACCTGCAGTCCCACTGCACATCATTCCTAGCAACTATTCAGCAACTCCCACTGTGTAATCTATTGTCATCATCACGTCTTATGCCACAAACCTCAAACAAGCCAGTCAAATTTCCTCAGCTCACACCATCTCCCCCTTTACAAACACAAGGGAATCAGTTATAAAACCTTAAGAGAATAAAAATAATAGAAAAATGTGGATAAGCACACACAGCCTCTGCACCCAAACTCTTTTCCCTTATACCTGAGAACTTGTCATTTATCTCAACCACACACCTTCATGTTCCTGGATAACCCAGGGTTCCTCCACCTTACCAACAGTTCAAAATGCCCACTCTCTAATAAATAACAGGGTCCTAATGTGACCACTCTGTCCCAGCCCCCCCCCCCATTTATATCATTCAAGCCTCCCAGCTCTAACCTGTCATAAAGTACCACCACAGTCCAAACTCACAAGCCATTATACAAACCCAACACACTCTCCCGTCCTCGCTACCAACTCTCTCCAATCCCTCCCTTGCAAAACCTTTCCTAACATCAGCTCTTCCTTTATGAGCTTTTCCCATATTCCTAATAGAGTCTCAGTGTCCTACGGGACCATACTTCCGAGCTCTATTCGCTAAATGCAATTCCAGCATGGAGGCACACCCTCTCTCCAGCCTAATTCCTACAACCCCCAAACCCCACCCCCTCATCACGCCCTCCGGCCTCAGCCACCAACCCCACACCCCGCCCCACGTCCGTCACGCCCTCCAGATTCTTCGGGCTCCTCTCCTCCAGCCCGGCCTGACCCCCCTCAGGGCTCCCAAGTGCCTGGGCCCTCTGGAACACCCCACCAGCCCCGCCCCCAGCCCCTCACCGAGTAGCAGCAGCTTCACTTCTTTGGCCGCTTTCTCTCCGTCCTCCCGCAAGTTGCGGTCGATCATCTTGCTTCGCTCCACCGCCGCCTTGTCTTCGGCGCTCAACGTGCAGCCCATGGCGGCGGTGGGACAGGGGACTGGGCCCGGGCTCACTCACACACCGCGGAAACTGCGGCTCGGCGGGCTGAGACAGCGTCTACTGCTGGGCGGCGGCCCTCTCCGTCAGCTCCCTGAGCGCCCAGAGGAACCGGATATCCGGCGTTTTACGACACTTCCGGCAACGCCCGCGGCCGTTACTCTTCGGACCTCTCTCGCTGGGGTAAAGGAGGCGCAACCGAAAGCGGAAGTACGGAGACGGACTGGGAGGCCGAGTAGCAGTTGCGTGGTGTAGGGCCGCCCTGTCGAGCTCGCTGGGCGCCGCTCGATGTTAGTCCCCTTTCACCTTTTCGGCTGCCTTTTTTGGATAAGTGTAGAAAAATCAGTGACTGGTTTCTCTGGCTCAAGGCACCCTCCCGAGTTCACACAGCCGGCTTCAGATTGGCGTGGGGAATGGGAATTCCCAAATAAAAGCCCGCAGACCGCTCGGGAATTTCTGCTGGGAATTTCTCACTGGCCAAAAAACCCAGCTGAACTCTGGCTGTGGAGCTCTGGGGCCCATGCCCAAGCGTAGGACGCTTTCTCTGCAGGCGTCGTTTCAGCCAGATCTGTAGGATGAGAAGTACAGAGCCTGGGCCCCGGCCACGCTCCACATCTGAAATAAGTAAGACCGACCACGCCTGGGACTTTATCGATCCTTTTCTGCCCTCTCCTCTTGGCCCACCGCCTCCTGCTCTCAAAATGTATCCAGTGGGCTTGAGAGTTGCGCAGCCACTGTGTTGGTAAAGGGTCACTCGGAATCGCTAACAGATCTTAAGTTACTTGAAAGGTAAGAGTGTAGTTTCTCCATAAAATTTCCGTGCTGCCTTTCCCCAACATAAGCCAGTTTTAGCGCTCACATATCGTCCTGCGTTAAGGGCTTACGACTTCTACCGTCAACCAAAGTTCCACACCCTAGAACAAACCAGTGCATCCTTGTGAATCTCCTATTAAAATTTCTTGTTGTGGTATCACACGAAAAGGGAAGTTCTAGTAAAATTTGCCTTTCAGCTGTAGCATCACCTGAAAATTGATAAATCCCCTATGGAAGCCCCCAAACTGATAGCCTTTTTACTCATAATCCTGGATACTACGGTGAAAGTAGTCCTAAATTACCTTTACTTCCAAATAGCCCCACAAACATTCTCAACATATATCCTAGGGAGGGGTACTCTTGTAGCCCCCAGAACCTTTCCCTATGATTTAATATTATTACCCTAACAGAACCTAAATCTTAGAATATAAGGTCCCAACAGAAAGGTCTATGTGTTGATTGATGATCATTAGAGGGATTTCTTGAGAGCCACCTTAAACAACCTCATCCACCATAATTTATCAATGCCAGTTCTTAAAAGTTCAAAGTCTCCTACTCTTTTCCAAGTGACTGTTAGAATAAAAAGGACTGGACTTCCTAGGTGGCGCAGTGGGTAAGAATCTGCCTGCCAATGCAGGGGACAGGGGTTTGATCCCTGCCCCAGGAAGATACCACATGCCTCCGAGCAACTAAGCCCGTGCACCACAACTGTTGAGTCTGCGCTATAGAGCTGGTGAGCCACAAACTACTGAAGTCCATGCGCCTAGAGCCTGTGCTCTGTAACAAGAGAGGCCAGCGCAATGACAAGCCCACGCACCACAATAAGGAGTAGCCCCCGCTCGCCACGACTAGAGAAAGCCCGTGTGCAGCAACGAAGACCCAACACAGCCAATTAATTAAATAAATAAATAAATAAATAAATAAATTTATTAAAAAAAGAATAAAAGGGACTGCTTTCTCGTAGTCAATACTTATGGGGGAAAAGGGCAAGAGGAAAGGGAGGAAAAACCAATATTTATTGAGTACCTATTTGCCAGGTATGGCTAGGTGCTTCCATGTGTCCTCTCTTTTATTCCTCACAACAACCCTGTGAGGTAGGTAATATTATCCCCATTTTTACAGATGAGGAAATAGGCTCAGAGAAATTAAGCATCTTTCCCAAGTTCACACAGTAAGTAGATCTAACTCCAAATGCACTCCTTTTCTACAATGCTACTATAAGATGTTACCTGGGAGACCTGACAACAGAAGGTTTTTCACCTAGGATTAAGAGTTACCCTAACACCATCAGGGTGCAGGAAAAAAATAACTTGAGAACACGGCTTTCTCAACCTGTTGATTTCTTCGGTGGATTTAGAGGTCAGATTTTGTCCAGGAACGGCTTTCACAGCTAAGAATTACATATGGAACTTTACCAAGTGATCCTGGTGACTAGAAAACCCCTGGAAGGTGGTCATGATAAATTGTTGGGAAAGTTCTGCGCATAGTAGAGAAATTTTTATTTCCTTCATGGGCCACTCAGGGAAAAATAAATGGCAAATGAACCAGTATATGTCAAATTCTGTAATAAACACCAGTGAGATCACAGTGTCAGGAAATTTCAGCCTGAATTAGCCATATTCTTGCACTTAAGATTTTCTCCTTTGATGTATGTGAAAGAAGGGTTGGAGAGCAAAGTCAAAGGAAAAGGCAAAATAAATTAACAAAATGGCTGCCAGGCAATGTTTAATGCCCCCCTCCCCCTCCCCACCTATAAGCCTCTTTCCTATTTCCACTGGACTCACACTGCCATCTGCTGGCAATGCTTAGGGTCTACTAGCTCATCGCTGATGTTTGGAAGTTTTCCCCCTATCTAGGAATGAGATTCCTCCCTTATGAATCTATGTTAAAAGGGAGGAGAGAGAGGAGGAGAACATGCTTTTCAATCACAAAAGACTCTCCTTGGTGTATATATTACCTAAGGGATTTCCTCAATGTAATAGGCACTGGACAAGAGTAAGTCTAGCAGTAGGAAGACAGAAACCTGGAAAATTTCCTAGATTTAAGGAGGAAAAGATGGCCAGTTTCATTTAATAAATTATTTTCTTCAACTAGAGTTTCATCTACAACCCCCACACTTTGGAATCTGCAGGAAGCCTCCATGTAGGCATCTTTCTGTAATGGGCTGAACTCTCAGAAGTTAGAACCATGAACATATTCCTCAATACATTTCTCTAACACATTCCATGGTGCTTTACCACATGTAAAATGCTCTGTCAAAATACAAGGTACCTGATCAAATTAGACTGTGAACTCCTTGAAGGCAGTGACTCTAAATCCTCTGTGTGAGTCCCAGAGAATGGAGTATTCAACTATTATGCACTGAGTTGAACTGAAGGAGTCAATGTTGATATCAGCATAACTTTTTATAATAAAGATTATTTATTAACTGTTTGGAGGGGAAGCTATCCCTCTCCCACCAACCCATCTTTCCCTTTGATGCTCAGTAAGCCAGGAATTTGTTCAAATACAGATCACACCACCATCTGGTGCTGCCTCGACTCTTTAATATTACCTGATTTAACTGAGGGAAGTGGATGGACAGGTAGTCTCAGATGGGTGTCCTGTCCAGTTTGCAATTATTCCGCCTCCCTTGAATATACCACCACCAATACCACCCAACACAGTTCCTACAGTCTCAATCAGTGAACAGTTGAGCCCAGCTCCTGTACCCCCTCCCCAACCCAGGGCTGCAAATAGGAGAGAGATTTAAGTCTTTGTCACTGAAGCTAATTTTGAGAGCGACGAATGGGAGTAGGGAGGCATTTAATGAACCATGGAAACCCCACCTTTCCCATTCCCAACCTTAGTCTCTTGTACCCGATTGTCCAGGGGGCTGGCGATGGGTCACTGCCATGAGGAGAGAGATCAGGGAGGCCAGTTCTGGAAAAAAAAAGATTTGCAGTATTATTGGTCAGGGTTATTACAGGCCTCTCTGTATCCAACCACCTTAGCGATTCAATTGCTAACCCCCACCTTCAGCCATCCAACCCCAAATCTTTCCACTTCTTCATCCTAAAGACAAGGAGAAAGAACCATCCTGCTTTATTCTTGCCTCTGCTAAGATCAAGTCCCAAACTTGATCTCCCATGTCCAAGAGAGAAACAGAAAAACACAGCAGAACGGCTGTTCCTGGAAGGTGGGAGAGAGAGCTACAGTCAGCTTTCCCGTCTTCTACTCCGTGTGCCCTGATTGCTATTTCCCCTTGCTCTGACCAAATTCAAGAAAGGAATAATACCCAGCTGGTCCTCTCACTTTAAGGAAACCTCAGGTTTAAAACTAGAAAAAGATCTATCAACTCGAACGGAAACCGTTGGCTGTAATTTAGTTCTTTTTAAACTTAGAAAGGAAATGAGAAGACATGGGTCATTTTCTAACCTTGCTTGGGTGCAGTTTCTACCCTGGACAATTACACTGAAAAATAAAAGATCCTAAAGGGTCCCCAGAATAACTCCAAGCCTGGTCTGTTGCCCTATATCTTCCAACTCCTACCCATAGAGTTTCCCTGCTTCCTGAGGCATGGAAAGTTCATTGGTTGAAAGGCATCATCTCACCTTCTTGACCCTTTACTCCCGTCACCATCTCAGCAGGTTCCCTCCCCCAGTAGTCAAGGATCATAGCCGTGTCCAAGGCTTTTGCCACATATCCATCCAGTTGGCTCTGTTCCTGACTCAGAAAACACTAAGCAAAAGCTGTGTGCAGAGACCCCAGCCCCAGCTAGCTGGGAAAAGGTGATCCCACAAGGAGTTCCTTGCATTCATAACGGCCCCAGCCCTATCTCCAAGTGTCCAGCCGCCCATCATGACTCCAGCCGTGGTGAGGGGGCAGGACGGAGGTAGCTGTCCGACATGATGATGTCGCTGGTGAGTTGTTGCTCCAGGAACTCAGAGGTCTCCTCAGCTATCTGGCCTGGGATTCGAAAGTCAACAGCAGGTGCCTCCTGCTTGGGGCTGGGTACAGGTCGGGAAACCCAGGACTCCGTCGGACAGCCAGTGCCCTGAAGAAACTGCAGGAAGTTCTCCTCAATGGAGCCCTCCCGGCTAGGCAGCCTCAGCTCCTCCTCTGGAGCCTGCTTGAAGAAGCAGACAAACTGCTTGCTGAGCTCCCCCCGGATCTGCCGATTGAGACATCCATAGAAGAAAGGGTTGGAAGTGAAGCAGAAGTAGCCAATCCAGGTCACCACATTCTCCACCTGCCCCATCGAAATGGGCTGAGCACTCAGGGCGATGTAGAGGTGAAAAGAAAAGTAGGGCAACCAACAGAGCAGGAACTGTCCCCCCACGGCCAGGAGGACCACTGCTGCCTTCCCTCCCCCAAACGTCCGGTGCGGGGTGGTCTGGGGGGCCCCCGAGCTGGTGACCATAGTGGAGCGGCTGCTGAGAGACTCGGAGCGTTGCCGGGGGGTCTCCATCCACGTGGGCAGCGGTCCGTGCTGCATGGCAGCCACTCGGGCCACCCGGAACATGCTGCAGTAGACCACTAGGATGAGGAGCAGGGGCAACAAGAAGTAAAGGACAGCAAAGACCACCACAAAAAGCTGGCAGTAGGCACTGTGGCTCCATTGGAGTGAGCAGCCTAGGGGGACGCTGGGAGCTCCCTCCTCCAAGGAGACCCTTCCCAACACTGGCACAGAAGCCATGGCCAAGGCCTTTACCCACACACCCACCAGGACAGAGGCCACCAGCCCCAGCGTCATGCGCACCTCGTAGCGCATGGGGTGGACCACATAATAGTAGCGCTCCACGTTGATGGCCGACACCGAGAGAATGGCCAGGCTAACAAAGCATACGCTCAGGAACAAGTAGAGGCGGCAGGCAACCTCCCCAAAGAGGTCATGGTCAAAGAGGGCGGAGCTGGAGAGCATGGCCAGGGGCATGAGGGTCAGGGCAGCCAGCAGGTCCACCAGGCAGAGGTGGAAGACAAAGACAAATTTTCGAAGGGCGGGTGTCTTGGCGATAACGGCCATCACAGCAGCATTGCCAGCCACAGCGGTCAAGTCCAGCAGGAGCATAAAGAAAAGGGCCACAGATTCTGAAGCCACGTCCCGCAGCCCCACCTCCGGGACCCCACTGGCAGTAGAGGGACCTGGGGTTTGAGGGACCCTCCCCAGAGTGGAAGAGTTCCCTGAGGATGGGGGAATGGGCGAGGACTCCATGGGGCCGAAAGAGGACACCCAGGGCACCTCCTGTCACAGGCCCATCCCCCATCCTAGTCCAGTGACCCTGGGTTGGCAAGCCCAGGCCCAGGCTTCCCAATTTTGTTGGGGCGGGGAGGTCAGTTGGGGAGAGAGCGCCTTCTGCTGGAGTCTCTCAGGCAGGCTCTTATTGCCAGGCTTCAAGGCCAATGACAGGGCTCAGGAGGCAGCTCTGGGTCCACCTTGGTAACTGCAAAGAAGCAGGAGGGTGAGAGACGCGAGAGCCTCACCCACTCAACACTCCATCTTCTGAGTCGTCTCCAGCTCCTTTTCCACTTCCTTTCCTCTCTTCTCCACACCCTTCTCCCCTTCCAAGGACTGTTATCCAGAGACTCTAAATCTCTCTCTGCCTTTCCCAGGGTCCTGCTGAGCTCCAGGATAATGCCCCAGTTTTAAGGTTGTTTATGTAAATTTCCTGATTTCTTATCTCCTCAGAATGGCAGGAGCCAGCTGGGGAGAAGAAGGAGCACAAGATCTGGTTTCCAGTCCCAGGTCTGGGAACTACTAACTCTGCAACTCTTCTGAACTTCAGTTTCCTCATAAAGGCATCTGTAAAATGAAAGGAATAATACCTGTTTCACAATTGTGTTTGCCAGATGCTGCAGGATTTATTAATAAAAGTACTACTAATAAGCAGTAACATATACATGGTGCTTTCAGCATGCCAGGCCCTGTTCTAAACACTCTACGTATATTAACTTATTTTAATCCTTACGCAACCCTATGAGGTAGATACTATTCTTATCGCCATCACTAAAACTGGGGCCTACAAAGACAAAGTAACTCACCAAAGGTCACACAGCTAGTAAGTGGCAAGGTCCAGGTACGCATCCGGGAGGCCTGGCTCCAGGGCCAGTTGTCCAGCCCATGGTGCCGTGATGCGCTTGATGGTGCCCTCCACAGTGGCTGCAACATAATAGGCACTCAGTAAATAGTTGTTGAATTTGAGTCGTCTCTAAAAATGTCTCTCACTGTACAGGGACTACCACTGGAAAGAGATCACCTGAAAAGGGGAAGGACTATGCTTTAGTTTGCTCTGACATCACCACCCCCAAGACAAAAGAACTGCCACTTTGGGAGTGTTGAGAAGGACCAGTGAAAAGAAAACATCCCAGCTGGAAGGAAACTGCGAGGTCAGTTCATCCGGCCTCCACTGCTCCTAAAGCCAGAAGGGCATAAATCATATGAAAGCTGCCCTTCTCCAACCACTCATTAACTTCCCAAGGTCAATGTACCCCCACAGGTGGGAGAGGATCTGCTCCTAACCTCCGACTCCCCAGGGCCCCGGATCTCGGGTCATTGGTGCTGACCATCACAGGACCCCTGGCTAAAACCCTTCTGTTCCTGGACTGTTACCACAGTCCCAGAGAAAGGGGGAGGAGTAGGCATCTGTGTAAGAGGTATGGGGGGGTGGAGGTGGGTGAGCATAAAGCAGAGAGGAAAACTGGAAGAAGTCTGGGGGTTCAGCGTCTCTCATTTCTCCTGCTCACAGCTGTTTCATGTGTCTCATTATGCATGCTGAGTTTGCACAGAATTGAAGTACGTTGTCCAGTGTACAGTTGACCCTTGAACAACATAAGTTTGCATTGCAGGAGTCCACTTACGTGCCTATTTTTTTTTCAATAGTAAATACTACAGTACTACAGGATCCCATCAGCGGTTGGTTGAATCTGCAGATGCGGAACTGCGGATTCGGAAGAATTGCGAGAAGGAAGGCCAACTATAGATTATACCTGGATCTTCCACTGCTCAAAGGGTCAGCGCCGCTAACCCTCACATTGTTCAAAGGTCAGCTATAATTTTCATTTTTTTGATTTCCATATGCCATTCTTGCAGTCCAGATTCCCTCAGCATAATGTACTAAGGTATCAGAATTAGAGGCAAACTATGGACATGCAAAGCCTGATGGGCTTTCTGCAGACAAGTCAGAAGTTTCCTGGGTCAGTTTCCTCATCTGTAAAATTGGAGGGTTGGACTGGACGACCTCCAAGTTTCCCGTATATGATAACATTTGATGGCTCAGTGAGTTCCTGGGCTACGGAGGGCCTAGTGGCTGCTCAGTTAAAAGCCCATCATTTCTCTGACTGCGATAAAGAGGTCCACTTGGGGCAGATGGGTCCCCTTGCCCCTCCATAGCTACAGCCTTACAATCACCCTTGGTTTTTGGCATTACCACCAACCTTGCGCTAATTTAACTTCTAGCATGCCATTAATGCTATAGGTGCTCAATACAATTTTATGACCTGAATCAAACTCTTATTGATCTGTTGAATCCCTGCCCCCTAGGACATCCTCCAAGAACTCTCAGTCCATCAGCTGTGTGCCAGCCAGGGGCCTCTCTTCTGGAAAAAGTAACTCGGGCTCCTGGACTTGAGGCAGCCCTAACTTTGGCCAACTACCTAGAGATGTGCCTCTCCCCAGGGATAACAGACAGCTCATTTCACATAGATGCAGGGTCTGCAGAGAAGGTGAAGAGAGGGCTCAGAAGTGGAGATACTTCTCATAAGACAATCTGCCAGAAAAAAATGAATGCGGGAAGAAACACCAGGGGAGGCAACCTTGCCCCTTACTCTTTATGCCATGACGCCCTCATCCCTTCTTCCTGGGAGTGGGGCCCAGAAGACGTGACTCTGAAGCCTTGGGAGCTAAAGGAGTCAATGCCCACCATGTCTGTACGGACATCAAGAGTCTGCCAGCAGGGCTCACCCAGGGTCCCAGACTGCAGGAAGCAGACATGGTTTCCACGTGGAGTTGGAGGGGTGCTGTGCAGCCATGATGGAGCCCTAGGCAAGAAGGCATTGGACATTTCTCTTTTTCACAGCCCCCTCAGCCTTGCCGGTATCTCCGCACTGATTCCTAAATTCCACGATTCCCATTTACCTCCTAACAGAAGAGCCAATATACCTGCTCCCCAGCACTTCCTCGCGAATGATCCAGGGTAAAGGCTGGGAGGGATGTGGGGTAACGGTTTCACAGGGAAAGCCCAGGGAGCCTCACTCCACTCCTAGTTCATATCATAGGGCCTTCTCGGATGATCTTTTCCTCCCCCTGCTCCCTTCCAGCAACCCTCTCCTCACCTCCAGGACCTCTCAGTACCTGGAAGGCTTTGCCACCCTAGAGGCTGAGGTCTAGGCCTCTAGCAGGGGCATGGTCAAGTTACAAATAGCCTTGTCTCAGGATGCAAGATGTATATAAGTGCCCAGCCCAAGGCCATAGAGGTGTTCACGTGCACCTGTTTCTTAGATACAGAGCTTCCATCCCAAGGACCCAAGCCTGGCCTTCCTTCAGACACGAGTGTCCCCCTCCTAAGCCAGGGAAGATTTTCAGGGGCTCCAGCACCTCTCTCCAGCAGAGTTGCCCACACCCAGGACACAGAGTTGCCCATTGGCCTGGATGCCAAAGGACCCATTCTTAGGATGTAGGGGACCCATTTCTATGACATGGAGCAAGATAGATGGGGAACCCTGTCTGCCTGCAGGATGTGGGTACTCCTGCTGGCAGGAGATCAACCCCCATCTCTAGGCTTCAGAGATGCCCACACCCCAATATTGCCTTTGGGTTACCTGGGGGCCCATCCCCTGGCAAAACTGCCCACCATAAGATAGGGTGAGCTATACCCTTCTGTAGGGTACCTCAGCATTCACCACCAGGCCTGGCTCTGGCCCCCATTCCTGGCCTAGTCGGCAACTCCTACCTTTGCTAAGCAGTTCCCGGCTCCCATGTGATAGCTCCTCTCAGCTGATGCTTCTCCAAGGCTGCTGAAGCCTGAACCACTGCAGTGATCAGTGAGAGGCAGCCGGCAGAGCAGGATGCTCTGAGAGCTTCTGGGTCCTAATGGCCTCCTGCTTCCCACCCATCCCCCTGGAGCCACTTCTGGAGCCAGGAGCCAGGCACCAGTGCCCCCAGGCAAGGCGCCCAGGAGTGGGCCCAGCCCCTCCCATTCCTCTCAGGCTGCTGAAGTAGTAACTCAAAAGCCTAGTGGGACCAGGTGATGGCAGGCAGGGGAGACCCTCCTGGCCAGCCTGATGACTTAAAAAAAGCACTCAAGAGTCAGAAAATCCAGGTTTAAGGCCTGGCTCTGGCAGTTACTAACTGTGTGACCTTGGGCCAGTCACTTGCCATTTCTGGCCTTGGTTTCTTGTTTACTCAAAGGGAATATAGGACAGATGATCCCTGAGTTTCCTGACAGCCCTGCCATTGCATGGTTCTGTGACATCAGAACCAATATGCTTTTGTAGCAGGCCAGTTAGTGCAGACTCAGGGCCCCAGGGTCAGGTCTGACAGGGACCGCGGCTTTAGGGCATGGCCCAAAGTTTGGCTCCTTTGGAAGTGCCGCATGTATAGAGAGGACAGGTTTAGGAGTGGCATAGGGTTTGAAGGGGAGCTAAGGGCCTTGTCCTAACCCTGCACTTGCCCCTCAAAAAGTGCATTCCTATTGTCTTCTTAGATTGTATATTTATGTGGTGTTGGGCTGTGGGAGCTGGTGGAGGTGGGAGATTGAACATCCTCATAAGCCACCCTGTGGTACCAGCACAGCCCTGCTCCCTGAAGGCAGAGTGGGAGGCGGCTACTCAGAAAGGCTCTGATTGGTCTGGATCTATGGGACCGAACAGAGCTGGGGGACATTATCAGCAGAAGGTCCAAGGCCAAGTGATGAGCCTTTGGAGGTGAGATGAAGAGGCATGGCTTCCCACCAACTATGAAGAAAACAGTTCTCCCAGGATTAGGACTGACACCCAAGGATAGGATCCTAACATTGTAGAGTTGTAAGACATCCTACAGGCCAAGGCATCCTTATTTCTGAGGCCCAGAGAGGTGAAGAGATTGCCCAAAGCCAGTATGGCAGAGCCATGAGCCTAGACAAGGAATTCAGGCATGATATCTACCTACTCCAGAGCCCTCTTCCCTGAGACTCACCTATACAGGAACTTCTTTGTCTCTAAAAGGGAAGGAAGGGAATTCTGGAATTGTTTACCAGACCCAATGGCAAAAGCCATAAGAACAATGAATTACCCAGAGAACTCAGATGGGGCAAGGTGGCTGCTCCAGGCCCCAGGTCAACAACAAAGAGGCCACGACCAGCCCAGACCTGACACTGTATCTCCACTATCCCAGCAGCCACCCTTTCTTTTTTTTTAATTAATTAATTAATTAATTAATTTTTTTTTTTTTTTTTTTTTTACTGTGCTTGGTCTTTGTTGCTGCGCACGGGCTTTCTCTAGTTGCCGCAAGCGGGGTCTACTCTTCATCGTGGTGCGGGCCTCTCATTGCGGTGGCTTCTCTTGTTGCAGAGCACGGGCTCTAGGCACGCGGGCTTAACTAGTTGCAGTGCGTGGGCTTAGTAGTTGCAGCGCTCAGAATCTAGAGCATGTGGTTTTCAGTAGTTGTGGTGCACAGGCTTAGCTGCCCTGTGGCATGTGGGATCTTGCCAGACCAGGGATCGAAACTGCGTCCCCTGTATTGGCAGGTAGACTTTTTTTTTTTTTTTTGGCGGGTGGATTCTTAATCGCTGGACCACCAGGAAAGTCCCCCAGCCACCCTTTCTTGAGCTCTTACGAGTGCCAGCCCCTTTACATACAAGACCTTCAATCCTCATACCAGTTCTATGAGGCAGCCATTATTCGCTGTATTTTACAGATGAGGAAAAGGGTACCAGGGTGAAGTGACTTTGCCCAGGTCACATAGCTAGCAAATACCAGAGCCAGTATTTGAACCCGGATTTGTTTGAAGCCAAAACATTTACTCCTTCCCCCCTGCCCCCATGGCTTCTCTGGAGGCCTGACATGAAACTCTGGGCTGAGGCCCTAAAGCCAATTCCAGAGAAATGGCCACTACCTTCCAGGAAACAGCCTAAAACAAAATTAGATATACCTGAGTACAGGCAAATCTAATTAAAATGTCAAATTAGAACCCGAAGACAGCAAAGTGATTTTTATCAAAGCTTGTGCTATCCTGTTGGCAAGATCATCCTGGCATTAGTCAAACCCTCTGGGATCAGGTAGAGCCTCTCCCTGAGCAGCACCCACATCATTCCTGCAGGGGCCCAGCTCAGACTGACATGGCCCCCTTCCAAGGATTCCCAAAGAACAGAGAGAACGCGGGCTCATCAGAACAGGATGATAGAAAGAGCACTGGAGGGAATTCCCTGGCAGTCCAGTGGTTAGGACTCGGCACTCTCATGGCGAGGGCCCAGGTACGATCCCTGGTCGGGGAAATAAGATCCTGCAAGCTGCGCAGTGTGGCCAAAAAAAGAAGAAAAAAGAAAGAGCACTGGATTGGTCAGGAATCCTTTGTTCTAACTGGGCTTTACTCTATTGGTTGATAGTAAGACCTTAGCCTGTGAGTTGGCCATCTGTGCCTCAATCTTTCTATCTATAAAATGGACAAAATTCTTTAATTCCTAGCTTATCTAATAAGGATAGAAACCTGAAATACATAGCCTGCTTCTCAGGCTTGGGGGAGCTAGTACATTACCCTGGCTGGTCAGACCATTGGTGTGGTGGCCAGCGTGCAAAGTCTCCAGGTCCTGAGGCCCCTCCCAGAGAGCCTTTGGGAATGATGGTTGCAAGGAGGCAATGGATCCTGGAGCATCTTCTCAGTTGCTGGAAGTCATCTTGGCTCAGGAGAGGAGGAAGGGGAAGAAAAACTGCCTATCCTGGCCTGGAGGCAGCTGATAAATCACAATAATAATAATAACAACGATGATGATGATATAGTTCTTGAGGGCCCAATCTGGGGAGGCACTGTTTATGCAGTACCTCATTAAATGAACTCAATCAGGGTTTGGAGTAGCTATTGACATTACTTCTCCCCACCCTACCCTGCCAATCCCTCCTTTTAGAGCTTAGCACAATGGAAGGGGTGGGGAGGCCAAGGTGGAGAAGCACATCAGAGATCCATGGCCCGCCATGCTGCATGCATACCCAGGAGTGGGCTCCTATTACAGGTTGGAGGCAGGGCTACCCCTCTTCTCAGGATTGTGGTGGGGCCCTTGGTGCTGAGGTCTGATTTCTCCATCCCAGACTTCCTCCTTGGTGCAGCCCTGCCCCATCCTTGCCCACCAGCACCTCTTGACCGGGCTATGTCTACCCCCTTCCATTCTTTCCTGCCCCCTCAAGATGAGACCTAGAAGTGGACCAAGTTTATCTTTCATTCGTCCATCCATGTATTCAGTGGTCTCTTGAGCGCTCTTTATGTGCCCACAGCTGCCTCCCTGTAGCCCCTCGCCTGCTTAGTGGCACCCACTGCCCTCCTCTTCTGCTCTCTCTGCATCTGTCAAAACCTGCTCTCAGGAAAGAGGCTGATAAATACATTTACACCGATAGCAGCTTAATGTGTTCTCTCTCCCAGGAATATGAACAATTTAATAGGGAACAAAGGGAAGAAGCTTGATGTTGGGATTCCAGCATTGATCAGGGGTGTCCCTGAGATCCCACGACAAAGGCTGGCCTCGCCCCCCAGGATGCCAACCTGGCGCCCTCCCTGCACCCACCACCATCCACATGAACACCCAACCCTCCCCACGTGGAGAACAGGCTCACAGCTGGGACCTCCCCACCGCAGCTCAGCTCCCGGCTGTCCAGAGGCCCTGTGCCAGCACCAGCCATGCCTGCTCCCCAGGCAGCCAGCCCCCTGCCCACCATCTATGGCCAAGCTGAGGGGCTGAGGAGGGAGTCGGAGGAAAGCAGAGGTGAAAGCCTTTCCATTCCCTTTATTCCCCCACAGTCTGGCCTACACCCCCTGCCAGGAGCCAAGATCCGACAGTATATTCAGCCTGCAGCTGCCACTGGTCATGTGAGCCCATTGCTAGGTTACAGGGACCCAAAAATAAATCCTTCCCAACCAGATTAGAAACTGGGGGCCTTGGATGAACCGGGCTCAAAAGAGTGACAGGAACACCCACAGTGCATGTGCAGGCCAGGCCTGCCATGAGACCGGGGAGCCTTCCCCATGCTGCCTATACCTCCACCCACCAGCTGGGGCTCAGTGCTAGACCCCTAAAGAAAAATTCCCATAAAGCTGCTGGGCCTTTGATAATTGCACAATAAATAGGTCTCCGGGGAGAGTGACTTTTCCTCACTAGCATCAGGGGCTGCTTGGGCAATACTCCTCTTCTTCTTCCTCCCATCCAACCTCCTCAGCATTGGCCTGCCCCTCCACATGCCCCACCCCATCCCTGGTGTACCTGCAAAGCACCATTAACCATTTGCCCTGCGGCTTGAGGGCCGATCTGTATCAGTTGTCCTTTTCCAGACTCCAGAGGGAGGGAGATGTAGCAGTAGCCCCAGAACTAGGCACTTTCACAGGAGAAATTTCACAACAATTCTTTGAATTAGTTTCTTTTTTAAAAAATATTATTTGTTTATTTTATTTTTGGCTGCATCATGTCTTAGTTGCAGCACGTGGGATCTTCGTGGTGGCATGCGGGATCTTTCAGTGCGGTGTGAGGGCTCTTTGTGGCAGCGCGCAGGCGTCTCTAGTTGTGGCTGCACGGGCTCCAGAGCATGTGGGCTCTGTAGTTGCGGCACGTAGGCTCTCTAGTTGTGGCTTGTAGTTGCAGCATGCAGGCTTAGTTGCCCCGTGGCACGTGGGAATCTTAGTTCCCTGACCAGAGATCCAACCGCACCCCCTGCATTGAAAGGCAGATTCTTAACCACTGGATCACCAGGGAAGTCCCCTGAGTTAGTTTCAATAACCCCATTTACACATGTGGAAACTGAGGCTCAGAGAGTTTAAGTGATTTTCTCAGAGCCACACAGCTAAGCAGCTGGGATTTAAATCCCAGATCTCTATTTACTGAATCTAGGGATGGGACAAGGAAGAGGACAGGGTAGCACAGTGAAGGAAAGTGGGAGTCCCTGAAAACTCTTCCCTGGAGCCTGATAACCAGACACTTTACTTACCCTGAGTTGGGAGTGTGGTCTCTCCCTGCTGCCCACCTCCACATCCTCTGAGTCAGGCCACAGCTGACTCAGGTCACATGCCTCCTTCTTCATGGCTTTGGACTCTGTCACCTTCTCTGGTCCAGGACCTAGATGGAGTCATTCCTGGTGCTCAGGCCTGAGGCAGGTCAGGTACAAATCCCCATAAATCATTACCCCTCTACTTCAGAACCTCCACCTGGAGTCAGAATAGCAGAGCTGCAAGGGTCATAGGAGGTCAGATAACTATTTTACAGATGATTAGGCCCAGAGACAGGAAGTAACTTGCCCAAGGCTATACACCTAGAGGGCGAAGGAGAAGTGACCAGAATCTAAGCCTTCAGATTTCTACCCACACCCCTTTTTTTTTGCCTGTCACCAAGGATAGTTGGGGGTCTGTCATACCTGGCACTGGGGCAAACCTGAAGTTTCCCCAGTATCAGGCCCCTTTCCTCAACCCACCACATCTCCAAGGCCCTCCCACCTGCCTGTTTTCTTCAGTAAAGTGCTACTCCTCCTCAGGCAAGGGTCTAAGAAGGCCCAGACTCCCCACTCACCTCCCTGTAGAGTCCTTGCCTCCCAATTTTGAGCACACTGCTATCGTCACCTGAAGCCTCAGAGCATCCTATTCCCACCTCCTGCAGCTCCCAGCAGCCCAAACTGCAGGCTTCATGTCACTTCATGTCACATGTCAAGAAATGTTTACTGGGCAACTACTATATGCAAAGCTCTGTTTAGGGAGTAAGAAAAAAGGTGAAACAAGTACAAACATTGCCCTCTTGGTGCTTACAATCTAGAATGGAGATGAAGCAGGTTATAACCTGCAAAGGAGAGTCAAAGTGCTGTGTAGATTCAAAGGAAAAAGTGAACCACTCCCTCAGGAAATCTGGGAAGGCTTCCTGAAGGAAGTGGCATGGATCTTAAAGGAGGGGTAGAATTTAAACTGTGAGCAGTTGAAAGAGGAGAGGAGGGGAGTAGCTCAGGTAGAAGGAGCAGGTCTAGCAAAAACATGGAGACAGGCAGGTTTATAGAATATCAGGGCATGATATGTTGCCCAATTTGACTGAAAAATAACCCATGTGTAGGGAAGGAGTGAGAATAGAGAAGTAGATTGGCTGGGCTGTGAAGGCCTGGTAAGCCAGACTGAAAAAAATTACCACAGAAAAATGTTTTGAGCAGGGAAACATAGGGCCACAAATGTGCCCATTTCTGGTCTTTTAGTGAGTCTGTTGATAAGCATTTACTGAACCCACAAGTTCCAGAGTGAGGGGTTGAACTCAAGGCTGGGATTTTTCCTTATCATTCAGGCCTAGAGAGAGGAGAAAAAACACATAGGTTATCAAAGAGATAGTGCCTGTGAACATACAACAGTGAACTCAGAGGAACGGGGCAGTTAGAGATGAAGTGGCAGAGAGACCAAATGGTAGCCATGCATCCCAGGTGGGCCTCTCACACGTGACCTGCATATGCATTCTGTGGGGGAGACGAAGGGTGGAATGGTAACTTGAGTGCCTGGAAATTCTCCCTTCTAGATTCATGGTGTCATAAGAAGCTGCCCAGCCTGATCTTCAGGGACAGGGCACACTGAACCACCCAGCTGCTCATTCCAGTGTGGGCTTCCCAGCTGCCCAGCTCACTGCCAGTTCCTTGGCTCTGACCTAAGAACAAAGAGCTGAGCTGGGTTTCCCCAACTTGGGGTACCAGCAGTGCCTGGTCTCCGACTCTAGGGGGCGCCCCTGCTCTACATCTCTGGGACAGCTCCCCCTAAGTGATGTGTACTCGGCCCCACCAGCCCAGCTGAGCCCTGGGATAACTTGACCCTTCCTTCCTTCTCCAGGCTGGGCACAGCTGGGCACAGGGATACGGGCCCTGTGGCTTCTTTCCCAGACAGTTTTCTTTCCTTCAAAGTCTTCTCCCTGCATTCCTGACCCACCTAAAAACAGGACCCCCCTCCCCCATTCAACACTCATGCCCCTACGTCCAAGGAAGGGCCAGACTCCCAGACCCAGGGCTCCTTAGGGATTGAGAGATGGCCTGTGAGTGGCCCCTTGGGATGGAAGTGGGCCCGATGGTCAGCCCTCGACCACCTACCTGAGGACTCTGTTGGAGAATGGTGTGTGAAAGCTTGGTCTCTGCAATGGCCTAGCCTGGAAGGGTAGGCCCGGAGGGTCTAAATCAGCCCTGGGGGCAGGAGACCCTGAATGATGAGGACCTGGGCAGGAGAGAAGACACCAATTGCTGCATTTCAAGGCCTCTAGGCCACCCTGACAGTCAGCAGCCACAAGGGGACAGTGTTGTTCACAGAGCTGCAAAGTGTCAACGGCAGTTTCCAGGTAGAGGCTTCTCAGTTCCAAACGCTCACCGGGCTTTATTCCTCCTGGGGGACTTGCTGTCCTGTGGGCCTCAAGTTTTCACCTTTTTGACCTCCCACAGTCATGGCTTGGAGGGCCAGGCAAGAGGGCCAAGGCTTCCAAGAGAAAATCCCTCTTACTCCTAGGAGATGAGTAGGAAGAGATGGGCAGGCTGGCATTCTGGAAGGAACACTGAACTCAGAGTCCAGAGACTGCACCTGCATAAGTGAGCAGTGCACTTGGGACTACTCTCCTCGTTTCTCTGAGCCCAAGCTCCAAATGAGGTTTGGACTAGACCTGTAGATGTTCTCTAAGGTCCTTTGCAGCTCTAGATTTTGAGTCTGAGTCACAGCTGTTGTCCTCAAGTGGCTTCTCTCTCCAGGGCCCTGGCAGCTCCAGAGATTCAGGGCCTGGGGGAAAGGGGGTGCGTGCAGGAAAGAGCAGTGGGCACTTCTGCTCTCCACAAGCCAGGCCATTCCTCTGGGAACCACAGAAAGAGATTCAGTCCTAGGACTGGAAGGGACCCAGGAAGGGATGACCGGGGTCAGCTGGGCTCCAGAAAGATTGGTTTGGGCTCCATCTGATTGGTTTCTGTGTGACTGTGTGAATGGTAGGAGGGCTGGAGGCTGGCTGAACAGTGCCCCCTCCCAGGCTCAGGCTACCCAAAAAGCCACAGGGCCAGATTGGACAGTTCCAAAACAGAGGCTGCAGAAAGCTTAGACCCCTTCGCTTAACCTTTTCACTCCAAACCCCACAACAGTCACCTCCTCCCCTTCTCCCCACATTGCTCTGACTCCTGCTTCCAGCCCATACCCTCATCCCCAGAAACAGACCTCTCAGCCTTGAATCTAGGGGAGGGTCCCTGCTTTACCTTCCCATTTCTAGACTCCCCACTTACCCACTATCACTCTGGACCAGCCCTGTTCCCTGTGCCTCTTTGTCCCCAGACAGTGTCTCCTGACTCCTGTCATTTCACACCAGGCCCCTGGGCACACTCTGCCCAGCACTTCAGCTTCCTGATGGGGTATCCGATCCGGGACCTGAGGCCTGACTCTATCCAGCACAGGATGTGTCCTGCTTCTTGTATCCCATCTTCTCTTTCTTCCCTGATGGCCCCATTTCTCACTTTTCTGTCTCTTATTTGCCTTCCCTCCTTTGATCTGTCTTATCTGCTCTCCCTAGCCTGTTCTCAGAACTCTCCAAGTCTCAGAGCCTCTTTGCCCTGGGCCTCTGCTCCCCTACCTCTCTGTTTCTTTGCCTCAGCATACACCTTTCGTTTCCCATCTCTCTCTCCACCCTCACTTCCTCCTCTGCAGTAAGTACACTGAGAATCTGATCCATCCCTCCCTGGACTGAGGGTATAAATAGCAGAAGGAGGCTGGGCTAGGAGCCAAACTGCTACCAGCTTCTTCCTTGGAGCCCCAGCCTTGGGTATCCAGGACAAGTGGTGGGGAGGGTCCTACGCAGGGTCTCCAGGGCGGGGAGTTGGAGGGTTGGGATTGACGGCCATTGTACAGAGTGGCAGACCCAGGCAGAAACAGGATGTAACAGGAAGCTGGGGGTCTGGAGCGTCGTGTGTAGGCCAGGTCCTCCCCACCGGCCTATCCACCCCACTAACATGGCTATGGAGTCCCTACTTCCGCCGCTAGAGAAGGAGCTCTGGGTCCGAAGACTCCCCAGCGCCGCTCGATGGCCCTGCTGCCTCCTCCAGGGCACAGATGTATGGGCCCAGGTGGCCGCCAGCAGACAGCAGCTGGGGACTGGAGTGGAAGTGGTGCCCTCAGGAAACAGGCCACACTCTCACCCCAGCCAGCTCCCCGGCCTAATTAGAGACCGGAACGGGCATTGATCGTCCCTGAGCTCATTATGTCACAGCTGGGGAACAGCTGGCCAGTTTTTTCCAGGCCATTAGCTGTGCCATGAAGTGGAGAGAGGGAGGGGGCATGCCAGCAGGATCAATACCCCATCTGTCTGTGGGGGAAGCGCCTGGTGGCTGCCTCCTTCCGAGCTCTGGGCTGTGTTTCTCTCTGGGGCTGCCTGCCTGTGAGCCGAGCTCTTTGGAATTCACACACAAAGTTCAGCTCCTTCCAGCCCGGAGGCTGGAGATACAGACTGACCTGACCCTGATCTGGCCTGTGGGGACCCTCTGAGTCTTCTCTCTCAGAGGATTAGAAGGGCAAGAAAGAGGTTCAGGTTACCCATGCTGGTCTCAGAAGAGACCTTAAAAGTGCAGCTCCTCCCCACCCCCACAGCAAGATGACACCTAAGGCAGCTGTTTCTGCTGGCCCTGGGCCTACCTCTCTGTGCCCCTGGGCTTAGCCGGGTTTGGTTTCCTGTGGGGTGGGGAGATGGGAGGGGATCTCGGAAGCTTGGGGAATGGCAGGTGGTAGTAGGAGGGAGGGAGGCAGGTCAGCTGGGCGGGACTTAAGACAGGAGGAAAACTGCCCACACAAGGCCTAACCCCAGGAGGCCCACTCTCAGAGGGGAGTTCAGCTTCATTTAATGAGCTGGCTTTTTCATATGGGGTTAGGAAGTGTCCAGGCCTCCGAAATACCCCAAGCCACACCTCTCAGCTTACAGAGAGAGAAAGCAAACCCTAACATGCCTTAAGCTCTCTATGCCTGGCCAACTACCATCAGTGCTTCACTTCAGTTCTCTCTGTTCCTTTCCTGTTTGTTCTGTGTGAGTTCTAAAGCAGCCCTGGGGACTCTCAGTCACATGTCCTCAGGCCACCAGTAGAGTTGCGGGAAATTCTGGGCTCCCTTCCATCCTGCCTCCATGCCACCCCACCCCAGCACCGCCATGGGTCCAGCTACTGGTGTCCTGGGCAGTTCCCCTATGGGGCTGAACAGAGGCCAGGATGTGCCACGCCCTCTGCTCCCCAAACGTCTCACCCTAGCCTCTGTTTCCAGAATCAGCAGCGAATTGAGCCTGGGAGTCAGAAGGCCTGAACTACAGGCTTGAGTTACTTCTAAGCTGGGCTCCAGCCCCAAAGAGCCAGCAGACTGGTAACTAGTAAGGGCACAAAGGACAGAGGGCCCTTAAAATGTATTCCTCACGTTATGGAAGAAGAAACTGAGCAGAAGCAATCTGCTCGAGGACAGTCAGCTTGTTAGAGCAGATTTGAGACTGGGTTTGCCAACTCCCAGGTGATCAGTGTTGGTGCTGTTCCACTACAGGGCCTTGGCTCTACGTTCCAAAAGCCGCTGATCAAGGTCTCGTTTATCACCCTTGACCCATCCAACACGTCCTGACAAATCCAACCAACCAATCCCTAACAGACCCAGAGTGCACCCTCTTTCTCAGGCCTCTCAGCAGGCGGAATGCAGGTTGGTCATCACTGCTGCCAAAAGCAGCCCCTTCTCCCATGAGCCTCCGTCAGGTTGGGAGCAGCTGCAACCAAGGGATCTGATCAAGCAGAGACCAGCTGGGCTCTGTTGTGTCTGATGTTGATCCATCTGTCTGTCTGGGTCCGAGAGGTGCTGAGGGCAGAGGGAGTCTGGTGATAACCTGGCTTTGCTGAACTTCCTCTAGCCTGACTCACAGGGATAGAGCACACTGGAAGAAATTGTGTTGCTCCTTCTGCTGGCGTTGTGAGGAAAGAAATGTCTACATGGACTTGAAGATGACACAGCAACTGGCCTCAGAATCAGAATGGGCACACAGATGAGTTCCTGGGGCCAGCTTCCTGGGGCCATCGGAGGGATGGTCTCATTCTCATTGTCTTCTCCTTTGACTCCAGAACAGGGAGTGACAGCCTTAAGCAGCAGGGGCTGAGATGCTGAACCCCTGTGGTTCCAGCCAGAATGTAGGGGGAAGGGGTGGTGGCCAGACAGCCTGGAGGGGGAACCCTAGCACAGGCTGCTTCGGGTGGGGATCTTGTGGCAGAAGAGCTCCGAGAAGCCAAGGGCACAGGAATCAGCCTCCCTGAGGCTGGGAAGAGAGCTAGAGAGCCACCAACGCTGAGCCACCTCCCGTCAGAGTGTCCGCGATGAGCGGAGTCCTGGCTGGGTGTCACATGGGTGCCACATGGGTGCCCTTTGTTAGCCTCGTGGACTGGGGCGAGACCTGGTCTCTCTGATCGTTTTTAGACTTTCCTGATCTGTGACAAGGTGCAGAGAGCAGTATTTGCTACACAGGTTGCTGTAGCTTTAAGGCTCACGGAGGTGGGGGGGGGGGGCGGATGTCTGTGAGAGGCTTCGGAAAATGTACACAACAGGAATGATGATTTTCTTTACCCCACACTGCTGTCTGTCAGCGCCTCTATGATGTGCGGCATTAGGACCCTGATTGCTAAGTTGCCAGAGAGTGGTTTTTATCTCCACACTGTGCACACAAGTACTTTAGTCGGGAATGACAGAAGCAAAGGGCCTTTCCTTCTAGAAGGGATTACCCAGGCCCCACCAGCAGATGTTTATGAATCTATAACAGCATTCATGAGTCCCCACAGGGTCCCTCCGCTCACAGAGAAAGCGCCCAGAATTGAAGCATGCAGGATGCGAGCGCACGCATGCGCCTGCGCACACAGGGACACAGGCGCACTCACCACGGCAGTCCGCGACTTTGCCATCAACTGTCCGCCTTCCTGGGTGCTGGGCCTCCGCAGTTCTCAGCCCATGAAGGGAGTACTCTCTCTCAGAATAACAACGTTGCGATGGTAACTGGTTGAAGAACTGAGAGAAATGTCAGGACTGAAGGGACAATTTTGCATTCATCAGCTGTAGTTTTCTGGGAGAAAGATACTACTAATGATTTATATTAGTAAATATAAATTGATGAAAGACTGTCACATACATTACTATTTAAGCCACGTGGCACTCTTAGGAGACGCATACTATTATCTGAGGCTGGTGATCATGGTATTTTTGAAGGCTACAGTCCAGTTATTTAGTAAAATGTCCCGCAGTTTGGGTTTGGCTGATGTTGCCTTATGAGTGGATTCAGGTTATGCATTTTTGTCAGGAATGCTAGAGAAATGATGCTGTGTTCTCAGTTCATCTCCAAAGAGACACACAATGTTGATTTGTCCCGTTTCAGGGATGTTAACTTTTATCAGTTGGTTAAGATTATGTTAGCCAAGTTTCTCCACCGTAAATTCAATTATAAGTATTGAATGCTTATCAATTAATCAGGACTTGTGAGGAGATACATTGAAACCATATAACTATTGGGTTCCTGACCAAATTTGCACCCACAGGATGTAGCACCCATTGATGATTCTTGCCTAAGTCATTTATTACTATGATGGTTGCCAAATGGTAATTTTCTAATTTCATCTCTTTTCTGTATTTATCAATTGGCATTCTAATGTAAGGTAGTGCCTTCCCTTCTCACCACGTATTTATTTATATCTGTAATAACTCAACCATTCCTGTTTTATTCAGTGGGTTATTATACTGGATACTAATATTAAAAGTATTTACTTTGATGCCTAAATTGTCCCAGACTTGGCCTGCAGGTATCACTTCAATCTGGATTATGTACCCTTTTGTTCCCATCATTCTTTGAGCACTTCCTTACTTTCTAGCACAAGATGCTCTAGGTTCATCTAGTAATTTCTACGCTGATCAGTCCTGGTTCTTTTTAGTGGAAAATAATATTTAGAAACAAAGATCTGAGTGATTGGTGTGTTCACTGCTATTTGGGTATCATTGCCTATAGGACCTCTCAACAGATGGAGCTAGAAACATATATGTACACATGCACACACTCACACACCTACATCTATTTATCTGTTTAAAACTTGGATTCAAACTAATTACCCCAATTCTGATGGTTTATTTCCTTTCCATAAATGTAACTCCTTTCACTAACCATGAGAAATATGACTCCCATTATCTTCAATATATTATCTATTTTCTCAAGTCCTCTACTTGCAATCAATATCCTAACCATACAGGCCATCTTCTCTGCCCCAGGCTTACCAAACATGCTGGTTGCACTGGCCAAATTTTGACCCCAGTCTCACTGACCACACCAGCTATGCTGGCTGAATCCTCCATCTATATCAAAGGCAAAGAAGAGAGGAAGGGCACATTCTATAATTTTTTTAAAGGATTGGATTCATTGAAGTTTCTCTTTGTCACATATTGAAATCAATTACACGGTCATTCAGACACACCGTATAACCTAAAGATACCTGTTCTAATAGCAGAGCATCTTTAATGTTTCTGACAGAGTAATAGAGCCAGTATTTATGAAGTTATTTCTAGATTAATCTGAAAAACAGATTATATGTGTGTTCTTCATTCTACATTTTTAAAGCTCTCGCATAATCTGTTTTCTTATTTTATATTCATTCTAACTTTGTAAAGATGACAAAGTAGAGATCCTTTGCCCTACTGATAATTTCAGGAACAACTTTTCAAAGAAGGTATGTCAGAGAATAGTTGTTTACCAAACCATTTCCTTTTACCTCCTGGGTGGAAGCTTGACTACATTTCCCAGCCTCCCCTGCAATCAGTTGTGGTCATATGACTGAGTTCTGGCCCGCAGAATGTGGGCAGAAGTGATGAATACTACTTCTAGACCCTTAAAACCTTTGACACAACTCTGCAGGCTCCCCGTCTGCAGTCCCCATCTGCTGACTGAATACACAGGATCCAGCAGAGGAGTCCAAAGCCTGTAGCAGTTAGCAGAGCCACAAGATGGGCAGTTCTAGGTCCCTGTATCACCCTGTGGAAGGCCTTCAGCTGAATATCTGCATTAAACTCCTATGTGAAGGTGATGTCGACTTGTATTGTGGTGAGCCACTGAGACTTGGGGGATATTAGCCACGTCAGTTAGCTCACCCTAACTAATACAGAAAGTAAGTGAATTGCCCAAGTTTACCCTTTAGAAGTGATAAATCATTATGTTGAATGTGACCATCTTCTGATCCCTACCTGAGGGTTCTTCCCATCAGATCAGATCAAGTTAAAAGTAACATTTTCCTCCTTAGCCCAAGCATGAAACTAGACCCACTTTCTATCCCAAGGGGACTGTGGCCCACATTTGCTGGTTCATGGATTCATCTTCATCAGATGAAAACACCTAGTTTGCTTAACACCTGACCTCTGGCAAGAGACTTGCTCACCCTGTAGAAGCCGGTCTCCCCGGTAAAAGGGGACAGCCCTTCAATTTCCCACAAGTGAACTCTGTGGTTGGTGTGGTGGTGGTGACAGGGCCTGAAGTCTGAGGGTGGTCCAAAAGACTTGGGGGACAAGTTGACTTCTTCCTCTGACACAGGAGGTCAGCAGCAGTTCCTGGTCACCTCTACATCCATGTCAGCGCAGTTCAGACTGCTAGAAACTTACATCTTCCTGAAGAGGGTGTTCCTTGCCTTCCTCTCTCCAGGCAAGACAAGTTTTCAAGACCAAGAGAGTTAGAGAAATCAGATCAAGTGGGTGGGGAAGGTGGGAACAATGCAATAATATGGGGGAAAGGAAAATTCAGGCTGGAGATGTGGGCATGAGAGGCCTTGGAAGCTTTCTCAATATCACAGTCTAAATTTCCAAGTAGAGTCACAAAGTCATATTTCTAGAGTTGGGCAAAGCCTCAAGGTTTGCCTAGCCTTCATTTCATAGAAATATGCCTAACTGTTATTTCATAGAGAGAGAATTGAGGACCTGAGTGATTAAGGAGCACGTCCAAGGTCACAGAGGTAATCAGGCCTAGGACGAGACCCCAGAACAGTGCTCTTAGCACTTTTCTACTTTGCCGCAGGTCTGATGGGAAGCGCTCAGTTCAAGCAGTTGAAGAAGCAGATGTAATTAGGATACTAAGTGCTGGAGAGCGTGGTCCCTGAGGACACATCTCTCCATGACCTTGGCCAACCCCCAAGCCTCCCTGAAAGTCTTTCCCTCCTTCAAGAAGCCAGCTCCCATCACCCACCAGGGTCTGACACAAACAGTCTGTCTGGGGTGAGTCGCTCAATTCCAAGGTGAAGCAGGAGTGAGAACATCTCCACTTAGAACTCCAGAACATCTGGGAAGGGAAAGTGTCTCCAGACTGGAAAGGCATGGAAATTTCCCCGAACCCAGAAGCATGCTTGGAATAGCATCAACTGCCGCATCACCACTCCAGCCCGGCCTTGTTAGTGAGGCAAGCCGCAATCAGGAGATAATTAGCTTGCTGTTATTTATTCCCTGCACTAATCAGCAGCCCACTGCTTGCACAGTGGAGAGGGCTCCCGCCCCCAGAGCTGTGGGGGTTCTCAGGGACCTTTAGTTACCAGCCAGGAAACAAGTAGCAGAAGACAAAGGGCTGGGGAGACGAAAAGAGGGAGGAAGAGCCCCGACTACAGGGCCCAGGCGCTGCCGACCCCTGCACAGTGCACAGATCCCTGGGGAGAGGCAGCTGGGGAGCCCGGGGAGCCCCGGGAGCCCCGGCAGCAGCGCTACACTCCACTTCGTTTTGTTCTTGGGATTGGGCTCTGGTCGATAAAGGGCGGCTGGCGTTCAGCTCCCTGTTCTGCCTCACTGCAGTCAAATTGCCTTTTTCCAAGGCGACTTTCAGAAAAAAGATGACATTTATCAAAGCCCGCTGAGTGGTGACCTTGGTGGGAGGGAGAGAGGGCGGGTGTACTGTCGTCTGTGGACTCAGGCAAAGAAAATGAGGAAAACCTGGAGGGAAGGAAATGCTTTCAAACCTCAAAGTTGTTGGAACAACCATGGGGAGATGCCTCTGGGTTTGAGGACGTGCTCAACTGCACTCCCTCCTGGCCCCTTCCTCATCCTCACCAGCCCATTCTTATCGGCAATCCCTGCCTTTTCAGCCCAAATAGTAGTTCAAAGATACTCGACCCAAATAACAACCTCTGGGAAGGGCTCAGACCTATGACTTGCTAACTTTGCAAAATATAGAACCTTAGAATCAGTAGCAGTTCCAGAATTTCTGTACAGGGCAGGCTAAGAGGCTGCTGTTTGGTTGGAAGGCAGTGAGTGAGGGAACTGGAAGATTTGTACTAAAGCTGTATTTGTATAGCAAGTACGTTGGGTTTTTTTTTTACACATATCACACATCTGTATGGAGGGCGTGGACAAAGCCCTCCCAATCCACTTCTTAGCCCCACCGGTGCATAGGACCCCAGAGTTGGAAGAGAACTTAGGGGTCATCTGGCCAACCTTGGGTCCTACACAGGACTCCTCCACAAGTTTGCCCCCTTCTCTTCTCTGGCCTCCTAAGCCCTTTATACACAGGCTCTTATAGCACCTGTCACCATGCATTGTGACCCTCTGTGTCTCAGTTTCCTTCACCAAACAATGACACTTGAGAACAGACACAGCTTCTTTTTTTTAGTTTTTTTTTTTTTAATTGTTTTATTTTGGGGGGCTGCATCAGGTCTTAGTTGTGGCACGTGGGATCTTTCACTGCGGCAGGCGGGCTCCTCTCTAGTTGTGGCATGCAGGTTTTCTCTCTCTAGCTGTGGTGCACGGGCTCCAGAGTGCATGGGCTCTGTAGTTTGCAGCACGCGGGGCTCTCTCATTGAGGCACTACTGAGGCGAGCTCGGTAGTTGTGGTACGCAGGTTTAGCTGCCCAGAGGCATGTAGAATCTTAGTTCCCCGACCAGGGATTGAACCCTTATCCCCTGCATTGCAAGGTGGAATCTTTACCACTGGACCACCAGGGAAGTCCCCAGAGCTTCTTATGTGCCCACCTTTGTATTTCACATTTCTGCTCCTAAACACTCACAGGAGTTCTTGCTAGATGTGACTGGGGGTATGTGTGATAGAATGAATGAACAAACAGATGAAGGGACATCTGAGAAGAACAGTCATCCAGCCCCTGCTTGAATGCTTCCTGTGATGAGAAGTTCATTACCTCAAGATGGAAAAGATTCATTATTGGACAGTTGAAATGTTTGAAGATGTTGCTGGACAGGGAATGGAAATCTGCTTTTCTGATACTTCTACCCTGTAGAACAGGTCTGCCCTTCAGAGGCCTAGAAGAACAGAGGTCTTCAATCTAGTATTCCATGGAGAAGCCTTATGAGATCCCTGCCCCCAAGAAATGTGTGTAAAATCGTGTATGTGTCTGCACACACACACATGTGCTTAGGGGCAGGGAATCCACAGTTGCACAAAGGAGTCTGTATTACCAGATTCTAGGGCCACACTTCATTTGTTTACTCCCTCTTCCTCATGATATGTGTACTAGACAAATCAAGTCCACAAAAATGCTTACTTTTTGGATTTTTCCCTCCTTACTTTTCCAAAGAAAGCACATCCCCAAGTTGTTACATATCTTGTGCAAAACTAGCTCTGCTACTCTAACCACAGATGATTAGGTGGGGATTAATTCACATAGTGACGTTAACCACGTATGGGTGGGGCACACAGGAGCCCAAAGGAAAGAGCTTGATAGGAATTCTGATCAAAAGAGTACTCCATGTTGGATGGTAGCAATTTGACTCACTCAAAGGCCCTTGGGGAAATAAACATCCTGGTGGTACCCACAGAAGATGGGTAACTTTTCGATTGCAAGCCTCTTTCTGCCATTTCAAACCACTTTTTCAATTTTCCAAGCCTTGGAGGCACTGGGCTCATAGTGACTACAGCTAATAAGGCAACTCCCTAGTCACGATACACTTCCGTGCGGTCCTGCAATAAACTTCTCTTCCTGAAACCTATTAGGTATGACTCTTCTTTGCAATTCCAAAGATTCTGGCTAATATACAACCCTTCAACTTTCAGAAGTGGTTATTATGACTTCCTCCCAAAGTAAAGGGTCCTCATTGCTAAGGTATCCTTCATATATGACTACCAAAGTAAGTATTCACACACATTCTCATTAAATCCTCACAAAAATCCTAGAATAGTGGTTCTCAAGTTTGGGGCTTGGATACTAAGAATCACCTGGCTTCACCTTAAATACAGATTCCCAAGCCCCCACCTCCAGAGGTTCTAAGCAAGTCTGGGGTGGGCCTTGAAATCCATTGTTTGAACAAGTTCCTTGGAGATTCTGATGTAGGTAGTCTGAAGCCCACACAGAGAGAACATGGCCTATAGGGTAGTGTTTCCCAACTGCCTTGATGATCGAAATGCCTCTGAGACGTCTCCCGTAAAAATTCTGATTCCGTGGATCAGAGGCTCTGAAATTTATACTTTAAATAGGACAGGTATCAACGTGCATTTTAATCTGGGAGAAAACTGAGACCCAGAGTAACGTATCCACAGCCATACAGACAGTTGATGTCAGGGGTGAGACTAGAATCCAGCTCTCTCAACACTCAGTCCAGTGCTCTTTCTGCTGGGTCACAAAGGCCACACCACCTACATAGAGGCCTGAACATAACAGGCAATTGATAGAGATTTGTTAAACTCAGTAGAATCCACACAGGTTCTAGAGGGAAGAAACTGTTTCTATAAAGCACATTTACATCTCGCTCCACCCAGCCTCACCCCAAGCCATATAACACAGTGGCCTGCCCTAGGGGCTCAACTGATATTTGTGAGAGAAAGCATCACCGTATATTGCTGGACTGTGTACTGCTCCATCAGCTACCTCCAGCGGTGCTCCAGACTGTAATGGAGCTGCCCAGAACTGAACTTGATATGCCAGTGACCGTCTGACCCAAACTGAGTACAGCAGGAGCTCCTCTGCCCATGTTTCTACAGGAACTGCTGCCTGTTCTGGGGAGCCAGACCTTGCCCTTCCTGCTGGTCTGGCGTGTACCCTCATGAAATGCATGTAAGTTGACTGCTCTGTTCCTGGCCCTGGGCCGCCTCACTCCTTCAGCCTCTACTGTGGCTTCCTAATCCTAGTCTCCCAACCATCAACACTTAGAACTCTGCTATGCCCATAACCTCGGCAGCTTTCCCCAGTTCTATATGCTCTGCACTACTCCTGGAAAAGAACTCCTCGAAAATAACCCTGTGTTGAAAAGAACCCTAAACATGGATGAAGGGCACAGCCCACTCCTATCTCTCCACATTTACAGAGTGCCTACCACATGCTAGAGGCTCTGTTAGGTACATGGACTTATTAAATACTTACAACAACCCCATTAGGTAGATATTTTATGCCATTTTACAGGTTAAGTAATTGGCTCAGGTCGCCCAGTGAGTGGCAGAGCCAGGATTTGATCCCAAGGAGCCTGGCTCCAGAGGCTATGGTCTTAACCACAAAGCTACACCCCTTTTCCAGGTAGACTCAGTTCTGCCATTACCCAGCTTGTGAATTTGACTGCTAAGGTATCTTCTAGCAGTAGCAGTCTAAATTTCTCTCATCATAGGTAAGGGCCAGACCAGCTGACATTATGATTAGCCTGAGAATAGGCTAAGAAGAGTATAAGTAGTCAAAGAGTAGAAACTTCAAACATAAATGAATAGGGACTTCCCTGGTGGTCCAGTGGTTAAGACTCTGTGCTTCCACTGCAGGAGGCACTTCTTTGATCCCTGGTTGGGGAACTAAGATCCCGCATGCCGCCCAGCCAAAAGCAAAACAAAACAAAACAAAACAAAAACCATAAATGGAATAGGTAAGGATTCAAAAAGTATGATTAGCGGAAAAAGATCTATTAATTCAAAGAGTTAGTCAAGTTAGTCAAAAGGCCTTAGATAAGTGAGAAAAATCCTTAACTACAAGTTTAACATTTAGTTTAACTATAATCCTTTACAAAATCATAAAAGCACTGAGTTCCTAAACTGGAATATTAACTCTCTAAATATAATACAAGCTAGTCAAGGATTCATACGATATGAACTAGCTTAGAAGTCTCACATTAGCTAAATTTAAATTTTAGATATAAAGTCTTTCAAAATCAAAAGTTTTTTCCCATCTTGCAAGATAGCAGGTGAAAAGGCTGAGAAGCCAGATACAAGGGAGAAAAAACCTGAAGCCAAGAAGGCTGATGCTGGTGGCAAGGTTAAAAAGGGGAAGCAGGTCAAGGAAGGGAAGCCCCACTGCAGCTGAAAACCTGTCCTGGTCAGAGGAATTGGCAGATATTCCCGATCGGCTATGCATTCCAGAAAGGCCTTGTACGAGAGGAAATACCCAGCAGCTAAATCCAAGGTTGAAAAGTAAAAGAAGGTGAAGGTTCTTGCTACTGTCACAAAAGCAGTTGTGGTGACAAGAATGGTGGTACCCGGGCGGTTAAACTTCGCAAAATGCCTAGGTGTTATCCTACCGAAGATGTGCCTCGAAAGCTGTTGAGTCACAGCAAAAAGCGCCTCAGTAAGCACGGGAGAAAACCGTGCGCCAGCATCACTCCTGGGACCATTCTCATCATCCTCCCTGGGCGCCACAGAGGCAAGAGGGTTATTTTCCTGAAGCAGCAGAACAGTGGCTTGCTGCTTGTGACTGGGCCTCTGTCCCTCCATCAAGTTCCTCTGCATAGAACACACCAGAAATTTGTCATTGCCACCTCCACCAAAATTGATATCAGTGGTGTGAAAATCCCAGAACGTCTCACTGACGCTTACTTCAAGGAGAAGAAGCTGTGTAAGCCCAGGCACCAGGAAGGTGAGATCTTCGACACAGAAAGAGAGAAATATGAAATTACAGAGCAGTGCAAGCTTGATCAGAAAGCTGTGGACTCACAAATTCTGAGAAGAATCAAAACTGTTCCTCAGCCCCGGGGCTACCTCCGCTCAGTGTTTGCTCTTACAAACGGAATTTACCCTCACAAAGTAGTGTTCTAAACGTCTTACAAAGAACCTAATTAAATAAACTCCGTCCATTCAACAAACAAACAAACAAACAAAACAAAAAATCAAAAGAGAGGGTTGCTTGTACAGGAAAAGAAAATACCAAAACTTTGACAAAACTTCTTAATTAAAAAACACCAGACTCCTTTTGGAGGATCTCTTGGTTATCCAGACTCACAGGCAGGAGCTCCAGGCTCGTCTTATTCGTCCCAATGCCTTGGAACAAAAGTCTTCCGTCTCTGGGATGTCCGGTCAGCTGCAGGCTGACTGAGGTGGAGGAACCCCACCACTAAAGGCTAAAATAACATTTTGAGCCGTGAATTTATTTGTCAGCAATAGTTCAAAGACACATGTATCTGATGACTCAGTGCAGGACTATTTTGAGATGTCCATATGTGGGTGTCAAAAGCCAAGAAAATGTTCATGAGTTAGCCATCAGGAATGATCATCTCTGTGGAAGCAGAATAACCCTGACCAAAAGCATGTCCTGCAGATTGAACAAGACACCGGAAGGCGTCAATGGCACCCCTCCGCCCACAGCAGTGACTCCTCTTCTGTCCCTGGTTAGTATCCACATCTTGTGGTTCCTGCGGGTCAAGTGAAGCTTCCAGAAAGTGTGCAGAGTTGAGGTGGAAAAGAGTAAGGAGCGGCCAAAAGGGAGTTGGATGGATGTCAGTTGAGGACATATTTGTCTCCTGGACAGTAGATAATGGGTGAGCATGCTAAAAGGCAAGTTAAAAGGTTAAAAGGATCAGTGAAATGAGTGATGGTTTATGGAGTGGAGGTGGGAGGATGGCAACAGAAATCCTTCAGAGTGAGCACCTTCGGGGACAAACTAAAAATGGAAACATAGGTGAACTGCTAGATATAGGAAGAGCTCAACCCAGTGGTAAGGGCTTCAATTTCAACCCTCTGAGCAATACTTAACAACGCAGTCATCTTTATTGCTACCCCTCCCAGAAATAGCTTCATTTTGGAACCCCCTCTTTTTGGCGGTACTCTAAAAACTACAAAGACTGTGCTGATAGTAGTAATACCACTGAAATTCACCACAAAATGCAGGATGTTTTTTAAGTTAAAAATTTTTAACTTAAATTTTTATTTTAAATTTGTAAATATTCTTAAATTATAAAAGATAGCCTAGAGAGTGAGCGCTTGAAAATATGAGTGAATGTCCTAAACACATATCCTAGAATGTGGGAACAAGGCAGACAGTTGTGCAAGGTGATCTGTACATATGTGGCCATCAAGACCAGAGGATCTCCTAACTTCCATGGAGAAAACTCGGTTTTTAAAAAGATAATACTTATACATAATAAGGCACTTTCACAACTGTTAGCTCATTTGATCCACAAAATAATCCTATGAAATAAGTTCAGATGCTATTAGTATCCCCATGTTACAGATAATGGAATGAGATTTAGTAAAATAAAGTGAAATACCCAAAGTCACACAGCCGGTATACAGCTGTGACTTCTCCAAGACCAAACGCTATGCTCCGTGCTTATCCCTTGCGTGGTCAGGCCATTCAAGATGGCTGTTCTGTTGCTCTCTCTCTGTATATGCCCTGCTCAACCAGGCCCTGCTTCACTCACATGACTATCTAATCCTCTTAATTACAGGGCTTAATCAGTAGCTGCCTATGTGCTTGCCCCAGACCCAGCCGCTCGTTTCCTTGGTAATTGATGAGCCAACCTGCTGTCAATTCACCCTGTAAATGGTGGCCTCTTCTCCCCTGAGCAGCGAAGATAGTTGCCATGTCCTGCCTGACATCTGCTGTACACCAGGGGTGTGGCTCCATGACATTCTTTGCTTCAGACATGTAAAACTCCCATACCAAATAAACCATTGATGTCCCTGTCACTGTCTTCAGGCTCTTTCTTCAGTCTCGCGGCTGGGCAATTACAAGGCTTGTGGCTCAACATCCCTACACCAGGCACTGAGACTAACATAATGAATGTGCTAATTTAATGAAATTATTAATGAATGAATTAATTCAACAAACATGTTTTAATGCCTATTAGGAACCAGACCCAGGGTAAATCTGCTCTCAAGGAGCTTACAGTCTAATGGGGAAGCAGATGTGTAAACAGAATTGTAAATGAGAAGTTCTATAAGGACATATATACAACATGAAATGGAATCACAGAAAGGAGCACCTAAGTGTGCCCAGCAAATTCGACTAGATTGTCCTAATACAAGGATGGCCAGCTGACTGAAATCTTTAGAAAGGAGTCAAAAGGTAGCTTCCTAACAGGGTATTTTTCTCCAGCGGAAGTGGCCAGCACTAATTACTGAAAAAGAAAAAAAAAAACTTCTAATATGGAGAAAAGCAATTTATCCAGTCTCATAACCTGGTAGACACATCCAACCTTTTCTGCTCAAATGCTGAGCTGACCAAACAACCTTTCAAATTGTATTTAGGGAAGCTGGGTTGATCTATTCCAGCAAGAGGAAATAAACACCCACTATAAATAACCTGTTGCTATTTATCCTGCCAAGGTCCTCTTTATTGTTGTAAATTAATAGATGGTTGTTCCGGTCTAGAAAGCAGCTGCGGGAGAGTTATCATGAGTCAATTCTTTCTACCAGTGCCGTCCAGTGGAAATTTCCATGATTATGTTCAAAAGGGTAGCTAGCCAAATGTGGCTACTGAGCACTTGAAACACAGCTAGGACAACTAAGGAAGTGATTTATAATGTTATTTAATTTTAATTAATTTAAATCACCACATGTAGCTAGTGGCTACTGACTTGGACCACACAGCCCTATACCCTTGGTACTCAAAGTGTGGCCTGTAGATCAGCAGTGTCTTCATCATGTTATTAGCTTGCTGGAAATGCAGAATCTCAGGCCCCACCCTAGACCTACGAAGTCAGAATCTGCATGTTAACAATATCCCCAGGTGATCTGCATGCACATTAAAATTTGAAAATGGCAAGGTTATTTCTGAATGACCTGAAAATTAAAAAAAAAAAGGATTGACTGAGAACCATATCGGTGACCTCTTCAAATTGCAGATACCTATATGTGAGACCGGTGTCCAGCATAAGGAGCCTTCTTTCTTTGTATCTATCTCTTATCCATCCTTTAAACATAGCAGAAAGGGGAAAGGGAGAGAAAGGAAAGAGCCTGGAACACTGGGTCTAAGGAAAGTTAGTACAGGATATGGGGGTGGGGGTGGGGTGGGAAGAACATGAGTTTCTCAGGGATACCTGTACAAAATAAAATGATGGAATTTCCTTGATAATTACTGAATATGGATGATGGGTATACAGGAGTTCATAGTACTATTTTCTCTTGTGTATGTTTGAGATTTTTCAAAACTGAAAAATTGATGTGATTTCAGAGATGATGTGTGTGATAGCCAGACTCCAAGATAGCCCCCAAAGATCATCTCCTTCCGGTATCCTTACCTTTGTGTAGTCTCCTCCCATACTGAATCAGGGCTGGTCCATGTGACCAAAGTGGAGGTGAGAGGTGTGACCTCAGAAAGCTAGGTTGTTGTGATTTCTGCCCTGTTCTCTCTTGGATCTCTTGCTCTGAGGGAAGCCAACTACCATGCTGTGAGGACTTTCACTCAGTCTCATGGAGAGGCCTTTATGGAGAGGTGCCAAGCCCTCTGGCCAACACCCAGCCAGTCATATGAGTGAGCCGTGTAACTGAGTCTCTGTGGAAGTTGATTCTCTAGCCCCAGTCAAGCCTTCCATTGACTGTAGCTCCATTTGATTGCAACTGCCAAGGCAGAACTGCCTTTCAAGACACTCCTGAATCTCTGACCAACAGAAACTGTGAAATATAATAAATGTACATTCTTGTAGTAAACCCCTGAGTTTTGGGGCAATTTGTTATGCAGCAATAGAGAACTGCAGCAATGTGATTTCAGAATTTCCCACTCCCTGAATACCCTCCCTACCTTATCACTGATGCCTGAAATAAACATGAAAGGAAAGACCTTTTCACACTGTGCATAGAATTAACATGCTAATACCCCTTGAAGAGATAATATATTCCCTTAAATTCATGGTAAAACATGTGGCAGATATAAATTCTTTCTTTTGAAAACTCTTAGCAGGCTAATATATTGTGACATTAATTTCAGTCTTGCTCTTGCTGTTGTAAGAAACTAGCAAGAATAAAAAGGGGATATCTCCTTCAGGTAATTTCTCAAGAACAGCTAAAGTCCTGAATTATTAGGTCTAGGTTCTTCTTACATCCCCTTCTTCCCATGCCCGACCCCCCAAAACACACACTGGTTAACAGCTTCTTGCTGTTTCAGGGACCACTCTAAAGAAGACAAGCTCCCACCCCCTTCATTTTGAGGATTAAGTTACAGAGAAACTATGCTGGGGTATGAATTGGGAGATTGGGATTGACATATATATGCTAACATGTATAAAATAACTAACAAAAAAGAGAGAAAGAAACTATGCTGTTAATTGCTCCATAAGGGGAGGGGAAAGAGCTGATACTGGTTTAGGAAGAGGGCAAATGGCCAGGCCTAAAGGATGAATGACTTCCCCCAGGCTGGGAAGATTTTGGAGTTTCCAGGAATGGAAGCTTGTTCCTGGTTTGTATGAAGTCGGGGTGTGTGTGTGTGTGTGTGTGTGTGTGTGTGTGAAAGAGAGAGAGAGAGGGAGGGAGGGAGGGAGAGGGTGTTTGATTGCTTCACAGGGTGTCTGGGAAGTGTGGGGACGGATCCTGGGGCCTAGGCTTGCATCAAAGATCCTTCCGTACCCCTAGTCCTGCCCACCCAGCTTGTAGGCTGTGGAGCTGTACCCTTTCAGTGGTACCCCAAGGGTCGTGGAACAGTAGCATCAAGACTGAAAAAGAAAGGCCCTTCTCCAAATCCTTCCCCCAAACGTTGGAACTTCACAGCCCTAGAGAGAGGGCAGGGGGGACCTCATAACGTGACTGATGAATTTCCCGCCAACGTTGACAGCCGGGAGCTGAGCCAGATTTCTCTAATTTGTTAAATTAGAAGACATGTGACACGTCTTGGCCCGGAGTCAGCTGCAGCGAATTCACTTCACTCAGACCTACGTTTCCCGAGAGCGGTTCTGGGAGGTAGAAGGGTGGGGGAGTGAGGGGGGGGTGCCAGAAGGTGGAAGAAGTAACAGGGGCCAGAGTCTCCCTCCAGACAGTTTTCTTCGCCAGGTCCCGACACATCCCGGGAGGCAATGAGCGGCGCGCGGCCGCCCGTCCGGCTCCGAAACAAACACACGCACGTGCGCCCCGCCCCCGCCGCGCGCACGCGCCCCGAGCCTCGGCGGCGGCGACGGGCGCGCGCGCGGTGCTCGCTGCCCCCACGCCGCTCCCTGCGCTCTGATCGCGGTGCCTCCGGTTCCCAGCACCGCTGCGCGCCGGCCCCGCGGACCCGGACACGGCGGCCCGCGGTCTGGGGGCTCCGACGGCGCAGCGGTCGAGGCGGCGGCGCGGGGGGAGCGGAGCAGAGCCCCGCAAGCCCCCGGGAGGCGATGCGGCCGGGCGCGGGCCCCTGCGTGAGGCGGGCGCCGCGGCAGGCCGGCCGGTGAGGCGCCGCCGGGGGAGGCCGCGACGGAGCTCCCGGACCCGCCATGGGCTGAGACACGTCCTCGCCGAGCAGGTGCAGTGACCAGAGGTCCTGGGGGGAGCCCGCCCCGACAGGCCCTGGGGGCCCTCAACCCAGTCGGGACTCGCCCTACCCAGCCTGTGCTCGGTCGACCTTCCTTCAGCTCCTCCCCAAAGGCCCTGCGGACCCCGCCTGCAGACCCGGGCCCTGCAACCCCTGTGACCCCAACAGTTCCAGGCACCCCGGGAGGTCCCCATCCTCCACTCCTGTGACCCCAGCCCAGTAGGCCCTTGTGCCCACCTCCTCCTCGGCCCCAGTATTTTGAGCCCACCTCCTGCACAGTGCTTGGTAACTACCCAGCGTCTCTTCCTTTCTCTTCTGGCCCAACGGGGGTGGGGCGATGGGAGGCGTGGGGAAGGAGGGAGAGTCGGTCCTTCCCTCCAGAGGCCCTGGTGACCACAAACCCATCCTCTCTCTCTTAAGCCTGAAGTGAAAGTGACCCTTCTGTACCCCACCAGAACATGCCCGGGTGACTTCCTCCCAGATCTTCCTTGTGGCCTTCCTCGCCCTCCCCAGTGACACTATGCAACCCCAGTGTGACCTGCGAGGCCTCTGGCTCCTGCTGCTGTCCCTGTTCCTGCTCCTCTTTGAGGTGGCCAGAGCTGGCCGTCCCGTGGTTAGTTGTCCTGCCGCCTGCCTGTGCGCCAGCAACATCCTCAGCTGCTCCAAGCAGCAGCTGCCCACCGTGCCCCACTCCTTGCCCAGCTACACCGCACTCCTGGACCTCAGCCACAACAACCTGAGCCGCCTGCGGGCCGAGTGGACCCCCACACGCCTGACCCACCTGCACTCCCTGCTGCTGAGCCACAACCACCTGAACTTCATCTCCTCTGAGGCCTTTTCCCCGGTACCCAACCTGCGCTACCTGGACCTCTCCTCCAACCAGCTGCGTACACTGGATGAGTTCCTGTTCAGTGAACTGCAGGCACTGGAGGTGCTGCTGCTCTACAATAACCACATCATGGCGGTGGACCGCTGCGCTTTCGATGACATGGCCCAGCTGCAGAAACTCTACTTGAGCCAGAACCAGATCTCCCGCTTCCCTCTAGAACTGGTCAAGGAAGGAGCCAAGCTACCCAAACTAACACTCCTGGACCTCTCCTCCAACAAGCTAAAGAATTTACCACTGCCCGACCTGCAGAAGCTGCCCGCCTGGATCAAGAATGGGCTGTACCTGCACAACAACCCCCTGCACTGCGACTGTGAGCTCTATCAGCTCTTTTCCCACTGGCAGTACCGGCAGCTGAGCTCCGTGATGGACTTTCAGGAGGACCTGTACTGCATGAGCTCCAAGAAGCTGCACAATGTCTTCAATCTGAGTTTCCTCAATTGCAGCGAGTACAAGGAACGTGCCTGGGAGGCCCATCTGGGTGACACTTTGACCATCAAGTGTGACACCAAGCAGCAGGGGATGACCAAGGTGTGGGTGACACCAAGCAATGAACGGGTGCTAGATGAGGTGGCCAACAGCACAGTGACAGTGTCCAAGGATGGCAGTCTTCATTTCCGGCGGGTGCAGGTCGAGGATGGGGGTGTGTATACCTGCTATGCCATGGGGGAGGCTTTCAACGAGACACTGTCTGTGGAGTTGAAAGTATATAATTTCACCTTGCACGGACACCACGACACCCTCAACACAGCCTATACCACCCTCGTGGGCTGTATCCTCAGTGTGGTCCTGGTCCTCATATACCTGTACCTCACCCCTTGCCGCTGCTGGTGCCGAGGTGTAGAGAAGCCTTCCAGCCATCAAGGAGACAGCCTCAGTTCTTCCATGCTTAGTACCACACCCAACCACGATCCTATGGCTGGCGGGGACAAGGATGATGGTTTTGACCGGCGGGTGGCCTTCCTGGAACCTGCTGGACCCGGGCAGGGTCAAAACGGCAAGCTCAAGCCAGGCAATACCCTGCCGGTGCCCGAGGCAACAGGCAAGGGCCAGCGGAGGATGTCAGATCCGGAATCGGTCAGCTCGGTCTTCTCTGATACGCCCATTGTGGTGTGAGCAGGATGGGTTGGTGGGGAGATTCTGCCCCAGGAGAGGTAATGCACCCCTGAGGGATATGAGGGGATGGAAGAGAGGGCTAGCTGCCCAAGGGAGTGGGTCCCCCCAAACTCAAGGGAATTGGTCACAGGTACAACAGCAGGCAAGACCCCAAGCAGGGTGTGGCTGCCATGATTTTCAAGTGTGGATGCACTAACCCTCAGGCAAATGCTACACCCCCACCCAGAGCCCTGACAGTTCTCAGTGTGGTGGAGGAAGAGGAGTGTGTCTGAGCTGGTGGGAATGAGGAAGGGGTGGGAGGAAGAGCAGACTCTCTAAACTTTTTTGAGGTCATCCCTAGTTCCTTAAGAGAAAATCATTTGGAAAAAAAATCACTTTTTCCTATCTCTGCCCACCCACACCTGTGATGTTGTGTGTGCTGGGGGGAGCTTCCGCAGGAGCCATGTTGGGGAAAAGCTATATTATCTTTGGCCAGGAAGTCACATTTCACAGCTGGGGAAATTGGAAACCTTTGGAAAAAGGAGTCGGGAAAAGGCTGAGACCTCAATCAGTAACACTCCCCAAAGCTATTGTAAGACTTCCCAGTAATGCCTTCCTCTTTCTGGATGAGCCCTGGGTGGATGGGTCTTTGCAGGAGCCTGGCCTGTTGCCTGTCAGATACGGCAACAATGTGAGATGTGGTATCTGTGCCTTGTCCTGGGACCAGTGGCACAGAGGGTTACAGCATGAACCGAGGGGTCCATGTCACAGTTTAGAGGCCAGCACAGAACTTGTAGATGGGGGATAAACTCCAGATTGGCTAATTCCCTGGTTGGTGAAACCCTTGGTTAGCATTTGATTCCCAGCACCTGTGTGTCAGACCAGGGTGGGGGGTGCTGAAAGCAGAGGTTCTATGGATGCCTGCCACAGACGTGGGATGGGGGCCTCTTTGCACTAGCGGGAGGAGGGTAAATCAGCCTCTATTATGTAGCATCCAGCTGGACCTACCTGATTTTCTGTGTATGCCATCTCTTCATTCAGTCTCCTGATCAGGTTTGATTCTGAGTGTTTCCTAATATGCTGCTCTGTAAAGGAAGGAGTCCGGAAAGTCTGGCCCCAGATGGATTAGATTGGGCTCGGGGATGGAGGGGACCGGGTATGTATCTCTTATATGTTGACAAAGGCACCTTGGTCCTCTCTTAGAGATCTCACCCCCGCTGCAAAGCCAAAGCATGGGATCTCATCATCCGAGGAGCTGGAAGCCAGAGATCTCTGTCACGGAAGAATGGCAGTTTGGAGTGTGGCTTAGAGGTCTGCCCTCTCCACAAGGTTCCAGGCAATCCTGTAACAGAGACAGTCAGTGGTACTAAACTTTCAGAAGGAGACCCTCTCAGCCAGAGGTCTGACAGTTGTGGTTGTCAGGCCAGAGGAACTTAAGAACAGGCCCAACATTCCATTCCAACCAGTTGTGGAATACTTTGGGTGTAGGATGACCACTCCCTTTGACTTCTTCCTTTGACTCTACTGCAGACCCTGGGAGTTGGTTGCTCTGAGTTTTGGCAAGGGGACAAGGAGGGCAGAGGTGGAAATGTTCTCTGATGTTGGTCTTTTCAGTCTCTCCCCTCTCTCCCACCAAGTTCCCTGTCCATCAGAAGTTCTCCAGACCTTCTAGTTTTCTGATCTCTCTTTAGGTTCCAAGAAGTGTCATTTACCTGCGGGTGAAAGCTGCTTGCTAGGAGGGCCTAACTCCTGCTGCTTATTAAGATTTGGGAAGGGACTGGAACTCAACATCTTTCCCTAGTCTGTTCCTGGGATGTCAAGGCTGCTGTCCATCCTTTATTAGTAACCTAGTTTTGTCGAGAGAGGTGCAGCATTTCCCTCAAGTACTTGCATGCTCTTAAGGATGCATGCTTATAGGTCTGCATGCACCCTAGCACCTTGACTTCCATCAGGACAGTGATTCTTCAGTCCCCACTAAGGTCCACTTCCAGAGTGGTTTCCATCTATGTGCACAACTTCATGCACACGGTTTTCTTGCCCTGTAGGAGACAGTGACCATGCCAGGCTCCACAAATACAAGCAAATACAAACTTGTGTACTTTTGATTTCTGAACTGCCTGAAGCTTCACCCACATCTCCATGGCACTGAATAACCTCCACAAAGGCTGGAGTTAGGAGAACTACAGGTTGAAGACCTTGAGAGAAGGGGTGATGAAGAGCTAGCTGGCTCTTAAGACTCCTCAGGAAACTTCCTTGGATTAAAGATGATGTATGTGAGAAATAAATATAGAACTAGGTCAGTGACAGGCCCAGAACACTGGCAGGGGACCAAGCAGCTGTAAGTTGCTCTTCCTATGTTAACTGCCCTGGTAAGACAGGCGCAGGAGGGAAACGTCGTCTGGTTACATTCCGGAGACTTTTGAAGATTCTGATACTGAAGCTGTAGGAACCAGGACTCCCTCCTCAGACTTGTCTGTCAGGGGATGGGAAAATCTCACCTCCATGCTGCAGCTTCCGCTCTAGGCACCATCTATAGGACTCTGAAAATCTTTAAAGTGAATATCAAATGAAGTAGGTCTTCTGGGGCATTCTAGGTGAGTTCCTGAGGACTAGGAGGGCCATTTTCTTCATACGTCCTACCCAGTTTAGGGCATAATATTGATAAAAGGCCTTGAGGATCTAAGTCTCCCTACCATATCCACTATGTTGGCCAGTACCTACCAGTTTGAGAGACTGGTAGATGTGCCTGACTGCCCCACCAAGAGACTGAACTGATTAGCCTCATCCTGTGGTTTCGGTTGATAGAACCCAAAGGTAGCTTTCTACTTGGGGGACCGGGTACTCAGCACTTGTAAGCTCACTAGAACCCTGCGTAGGAAACCGCCAAGTCTGGTTATAGGAAAAGGTGGCGCGATCACCCCCACCCCCATAAACCAGGCATGTCTCCCAGGAAGCAGGTGTCCCTGGAGACAGAGTATGACAGGGCTCTACAGTCTGTCTGTGTGATTATTTGTGATTTTTTTTTCTTTGCCTGTATTTATGAAGCTCCTAGGAAGGAGCCAGGAGCAGGTATACCCCACCTGGGGAGAGTAGAGCCGGCTGATTGCAGTTTTCCGTGTGTCCTTACCTCTGTACTTCCTTGTAGCCCTGCTGGTGAAGCAAGCAGGCCTCCCTGTGTCCAGGATCCTAGTCCTTCCACTTATGTACTCCCAGGCTGGCAAAACTTTCAAAGCCTCTGGGCTCTGAAAACTAGACAATGATCATTAAACCTGGCTTGAGTCTCTGTTCTGACATAGTCTGTGACTGGTTTATTTATCTTTTCAGCCTGTGGGTGGGGTTCATTGTACCTCAGAAGGGTGTGGCCTGTCTAGGGGGAGAATAGTTAAATGATCTTATAAGGGCATGGGCAGAATCCACATCTAGGCATTAATATAGACCAGGGGTCTGCAAACCTCTTCTGTAAAGAGCCAGACAGGAAACATGTTAGGATTTGCAGCTCGATATAGTCTCTGTTACAGCTACTCAGCTGTGTTGTTGTGGCAGGAAGGCAGCCATAGACAGTACACAAATGAATGACCATGGCTCTGTTCCAGTTACACTTTATTTATGGACATTGAAATGTGATTTTCATATCATTGTAACATGTATTTGAGTTTTTTCAACCATTTAAAAATGCAAAAACTCTTAACTCACAGACCACACTAAATCAGGCAGCAGGTTGGTTTTGGCCAGTGGACCATAGTTTGCCAGCCTGATAGGTATTCTCAAAAGAAATGTCACCGATGCTTTAGCAGGAGAGAGTTTAGAGATTCCTTGACTTGGGGCTAGAGCCTGTAGATAATGAAGGCTTTCTGGATCCCTGGGGAGCAGGGTTGCCTCCCTGAAGGATTCTCTTAAAAGTCTGGATCAAGCCTACAAACTATACCGTGGAAAAATGGTTGGGCTGGGTTAAAAGAAATGACAGAGAGTAGCTCGATTTCACAGTATTTTGGTTATTACCAGTGTATGTTCATGTTGTGGATGGTAACCATCATAGTTTGGCTTAAAGTATATTAATCTAATGGGCAGGTTAATATTCATTGACAGTGTAATGTGTAGTAGGCATTGCATAGAACACAGAAATGCAGGCCCACTTTCTTGGTACAGAAGACAACCTACCAGAAATTGGACTGGATTCTACTAACTCTGAACATGCAGTTTCTTTGGCTAGTCTCTTAGTACTTCTGGAAGGGGACTGTCATGGTAGATTCCAAAAGGGAAGAGGAAGCAGTATAAGGAAAAAAGAAATTAAAGGAATCAGAATTTGGGGAATTCCCTGGTGGTCCAGTGATTAGGACTTGGAGCTTTCACTGCCAGGGGCCCCAGTTCAGTCCCTGGTAGGGGAACTAAGATCCCACAAGTTGAGAAGTACAGCCAAAACATAAAAGAATCCCAATTTGAATAATTACCTAATTTCTTACATTGATAAAATCTTGACGAAAGGGCAGTTTCCCTCTATCTGAAAAGTTGTTTTTTTCTCTTCATGAGGAACAACTAAAGTGGTGAGGGATGGAGACACCTCACAGCCAGCCACACCAGACAAATCAAACTTGGCAGTCAATGAAATGATAGATGTGAACACCAGAGCACCCGCAGAGTCTACATTTATATAGTATTCTTCAAAGCACTTTTTGGTATAGCTGAGTTTAATCAAGAGGATGAGCTGATAAAGAGAATAGGTCTGGAGAACTACTGAGAGTTCTCCCCCTCTATTTTGGCCTGTGCCAAGCCCTGTCTCTGTACCTGGAAAGTTTTGATACTCCTTTCTCCATCATCCCAAAGAATCCACAGCTGCATCTCTTCAACCCTCCCCTTCTCCCCCACTCCCTAACCTCCCAAGAAGTTCCATAGATTCTGGCCAAGATGTGCAATTTTGTCTGCCACGTCTTGCAGTTCTTCAGCTCTTAGGTGCCACTGCAGGAGAATGGAGAAGGTTATTGTGACGGTTACCTTTTAGAACAGAAAATAAGAGTTCAGTGGATTGGCCAGCCTATCTCTCTTCCATCTGATCTCTCAACTCCTTCCCTTTCTGCAGTTGTAGCTCTTGTACCCCTTATCTTGTCTCCTGGGCAACCACTGGTGAAGCTTCACTTTCCCCACCTACACTGCAGAAAAGGCAAAGGCCCATGCAGTAGTATGGTTAGCTTTTCTGGTCTGGCTACAGTGAGCCTCTGCTGGATGCGTCCTCTCCTGGGGCTTAAGAGAGGAAAGCTGAAGCGACTGCTATGGCAAGACCCTTCATCAGGCTTCTATACTGTTGTGTGGAAAACATGAAGTGGTAAAGATACTTAGGCCTGCCCCGAGGCCTTCTAGTCGACAGCGGCCTGATTACGGTCCCAGAATCACAGACGGCGTGGAGAGAACCAGTTTTTAGGACATGGGCCCTGCAGGAACCTTTAGGTGCCCTACAGCAATGGCATACCTAAGGTGAGAGTCACTGACACCAAAGTTGGGGCGGGGGGGGGGGGAGTTGTATGCACACGCATACAAACATGCACGCAGGTCGGGGAGCACTGTAGCTGGATAGAACTTTGTTTTCCCTTCACCTCCCACTGCTCCTTCACTTGGCCATAGTTTGCTTTGGGTGTGGACCTAAGCAGAAAGGCCTAGCTCAGCCCTGGCCATCCTTAGAAAGCACTGTGAGATCAAGTGGGAACCTGCTTTAAAGGGAGGGGGGGCAGGGGCCCCCCATGTATACTCAGTGAGACAAAGAGTTGAATCCTCTGGTACCAGAGAATAATAGCCTGAAGTAGCTATTTAATCTGCTTTCAACAGAGGTTTTAAAAAATCTGGGGAATTCTGATGATAACAGGTAGATTAAAAATTGGGACTTATTCCCTGCACATTGGTAACTTAGTCAAGCCTTCTGGGTGGCTGGGTGGGTGGGTATGGTGACAGTGGTCTCACTGGAGGGAATGGAGGGACTCTGTCTGCTTTAAGCTTAGCCTAGTGCTGGAGACTGTGGACATCAAACCACCCTCCAGGGCAGTTCTGGGACACTGTCCTCCTGCCTTTCAGCTGTGTCTTCTCTGTGCCTTTGCTGGTGATAGTTGCTGAGGCCATGACCACGATGCCTGACTAGTGTTTCATTCCTAAATCCCAGGATAGGGAGAAAAAAATAAATAACCCACCATGATTTAAAAACAAATACTGAAGCCTCTGTGCTACTGTGGTGCCTGCCTCTCTGTGTCCACTCCAGACAGACTGCTGGCTGTTCTCAGACCAATGGAATGGAAAGTATCCTTCTCCTAATTTAAACATAAATGCTTTCATGGCAGGTGTGTGTGTGCCTCTGTGTTTTAATTCCAATAAAGCCCTTTGAGGAGGAAGGGACTGTGATTCTACCCCAAGAGCCCGAAACAAGGTAGGAGAAACAAACCTGTGAACAAGCCAGGGGCCGTGTCTCACAGCTCCTCACCTCCACCCCGTGCCTGGGTAAGGGCCTGAGGCAGCCTGTGGCTACGGCTGGAAACCTGAGGGTTGGTGTGGCAGTGCTGTGTTCGTTGCTGTTGCGCCTCCCTTCATGGCTTGTCTGCTCCACCTTTCCCTCAGAAAAGCAGAGTTAGGTAGGAGAAATTTAGATAGACTTGTGACCAGGAGTTCCAGACTAACACCAACTCCAGGAACTTCAGGCTGGACTGGGGGATAACTGCACTGACTCCCAGATTTGCCATCAGCCCCATGACTTGAAAACACCAGCTGGCAGCACTCAGGGCAAGCTTCCGTAGAGTCATGGCCTTGGTGGCATTCCTGACCTTGCATCTGGGAGGATAGGTCTGTGTTTTCTGAGGATGGCCAGCAACACACCCCCTCTGAGACTTGGGTCCCCTGAGCATCGTTATCCATAACTGTTTATTGCCTCCCTAAAAGAAGCAAAAAATCCAGAGCCGGGCTGAGTGAAAGAGAGAAGGACAAGAACATAATGCCACCTGTTTCCATCCGTTTAATGCTTTGAACTTCCCAGTGCCTGTTAACATGCATTCTGTCATCTAGCGCTCACAATGTCCCTGTGAGATAGGTCAAGCAAGCAGTAAGTGATTTGCCTGTGGCCACACCAGTGGTAGGGGCTGGGTGAACCCAGGCTGCACGTTTCCTAGCTCCCATGTCGATGCACTTTTCGTTTCATGATACATAGGCTCTTTATGCCAACCAGACACAGGAACAGCGAGAGCACTAAACCAGACGCCTCCCTGCTCCCTGAGCCCGCAGAAGGCCACCAGAAATGCTGGGGGAGTCAGGGGTGTCCCCTGGAGGCCAAGACAGGTCAACAGAAGGAAGGGCAGGACTACTAGAGGTTCAAGGTCAACAGCCACCACTGCCACCACCAGTGTCAGCAGAGTATACACTGTGTTCCCTACATCTTGACCTCTGTCAGGTGAAGAGGCCTTAGCTTACTCAAAGGATGCTCAGGGCCCACTCCCAGAGAAAGGAAGCCTCAAGGCTTGGCTGGGAGGTGAGACTCCTGACCCCTCCTCCCTCTGCAGCCCAGGAAGAGGGGGAAGGTGAGGGCTGGCTGACTCAGCCTGCAAGTGCTCAGAGATCTGGAGCTGAAAGGCTCCAGCACTGTTCAGCTAATGATTATTATTAACTCCGAACAGGCCTCGGCATAGCAGCCAGCTGGCTCAGGGAGAATGCCTGGATCTCCCACAGTGAGGTTTGAAAAACAAGACCCTAGCAGCCATGCCCGACAGTGGAAGGGTGGGGACAATGAGAAAGGAGGGACAGGCCAGTGTCAGGGACTGGGCAGGGATAGTCTGCCCTGTGAGAGGGAGGGGCCAGAGGAGGCACAGGCTGGCAAGAGATAGCATTCAACACCACCGCCAGCTGGGGGTGGGGTGCTGGGGTGGGGAAGGGGTGGCTATGGGAAAGATGGGGGCTTGGGGGTGGTATCTGAACCCAGAATGGTAATCCAGTTACCATTTGGATTTGGAAACAAAAACCATCCATATTTCTAATGTCCTCAAGGTTGAGTTTGAATGTAATCATATTTGGAATCAGGACTTAGCCTGATATGTAAATTTGTGCAAATGACACGGAATTTAAAAAAAAACACAAACTTGAACACCCTGGCTTTATTTTAAAAGGCAAAATAGGCTGGCTACTAGCAGCTTTGCCTAGTTAGGGGGCAAGGGCAGAAGGGCAGCCATTTGCTTTTCCCCCAAGGCTTCCACCTCACTCCCGAGGAGCCCAGATAATATCCCAGGTGGGGAGATACAGGGAGGTGGGGGCGATAGAGGGTGTAGGGAGGAGGAAACACACAAGCAGGAGGCGTATGCAGCCATCAACCACCGAGATCCCAGCTGGAGGAAGAATGCCCTGGCACTGAGGTCTAATGGTTGTCCAGCTGCTGCCCCAGGATGAAAGAGCAGGTGGTGATGGAAGGAGAAAGGCGGGGAGTGAAGTCCTCCCACCATCTGGCCAGCTGGAAGAAGGGCTCCTCCTGGTGACCTCCTCCCTATACTGCAATCAGATCAGCTAAGCAGGAGGAGACCACCTGCGCCCCCCTCTCTGCTCTGTGCCCCTGCCCCCCAGGCCTACCGGTCAGGGAGGTGACAGCTGGGACCCCTTCCTCCTGCAGAATATAAATGACTTCCCCCTTCCTCCCGGGGCTGGGAATAGACATCAGCTGGCACTGCCCACGCAAACTGCCGGCTGTCAGCCCGCCTGCCCGCCCACCAGCCCCCGCACCACCTGGGAGGAGACAACACCTCAGGCAGGCTCAGGCTTTATGGTGTTGCCTGCTTGGCTCCCAGAGCAAGCTGGTGAACCTCATCCAGCCCTCCTACCCTGCTGTAGACACAGTGAGACTCCCAGAACCGCCTGTGGTGGGCGAGAGGAGATGGACTCCCTGATCAAAGCGACCCTAAGTGAGACTCTCCTCCATGCAGCCCCAGTAACCATCTCTCCCAAGTTCAGAACACACTGAGGAGTTGGAGAGGGGAGAGAGAGCAATGAAAGGGACAGGAACAATCACCCTCTGCATATCAGGGGCCCCCCTTGAGATGCTCAGGGTCAGGAGAGCTCCTAGGAGATGCCACCTGACCCAGGAGGATCCCAGCAAGGGTCTGCCCAGAGGACCCTTCTGCCCCTGCAGTTCTCACTCCTGTACTGTTGAATCATACCAACCTCCTTGCTTCCAAGCCACCCAGAGAGGAGATCTTGAATCTTCTAAAGACCTGGGATATCCAAAACATTGCTATCTAGGAACACCTCCCCTGCTCCCGGGACCTAGAGCTCCAGGCCCTACAACCCAAGCCTCCCAGAGTTCCCACTGAGCTTTCTCTACCTGCCTCAACACCAGTTTCCTAGCTCAGCCATTTTCAGTTTTTGCCACGGCCTATGGAGGTCCCAACTCCCCAACGGAGCCAGACCACAGTTAACCAACCTAGCATCTAGCCCTTATTACCGAGGGCAGTCTGGGGAACTATTGATATTTTCAGTTTGGAACAAGGAGGGGTCTCTGCAGGGAAGAGAGCCCAGCCCTCATTTACCAGCTGGCACCAAATTCAGCCCCTTCCCGGGCCAAAGAGCTGGAAAGAGAAGACACCTGAAGAAAGCTTAGCTGACGAAGGGAGACGGGGAACCAGGAAGACTTTGTTTTCTCTAGATCAGAAGAGCCCTGTCCCATTTCCTCAGCTCTTATTTTGTTCTAAAAGCTTTGGAATAGCTCCACGAAGCTATGTGCTAAGGCAAGGAGCCCTAAGAAGGGCAAAACATGAGATGCTCAGGACTACTTTGCCACTGAGAATGGATGTCTTGTGGCCCTCAAGTCCAGATCCTGAGGTGAGCTGAAGGAAGTTCTTAGTTGGGCTAAGAAGCCCAGCCAAGAGCCAAGGCTTGGTTGAACCAATGCCCTTCTGCTCCTCCAAAAGTTTTAAAGTGACTCTAGTGCCTTTACTGTCTTGATGTTCTGGAGATCCTCACCTGGGCCCCTTCTCCCCACAGCACCTGACCCTGTGTCCCCTGCTGCAGGGGCCAAATTGGCACAGATTCCTGAAAGGCCACGAGAGCAGATCTGTCCCTCCAGAGGGGTAAGGGGACAATGAATGTAAGAATTACACCCTGAGTCTGCTGAGTGGTCCAGCCAATGGTTCAGAGCTAGGAGGGTGTTCTGTGACATCAACTTGACAGACACTGAATGTTAGGAGAGATTGTTTAGAAACAATCACTCATTACACAGATGAGGAAACTGAGGTCCTGAGACATGTGACTCGCATAAGTTCGCACAAAAGAGCCTACAAGGGCCATACCCTGTAAACAAGACCCACTGGCTCTCTCCATTACACTGCTTTCTCAAAGTGACCCAGAGAGCCATAGCTGTCATTCTTGTTACAGGAATCCAATTTTTCATCAGGCATGCAAGCAAGAAATGACTGCCAGTACCATCACCACCACCACCACCCAACACTTCTGTCTCCCATCTAGAGTGGAGGCTTCAGGATGAAGCTCCTCATCCTTTTTCACTTGCACCCCATACGTTTCCCCATTTTGGCCCACTGAGTCATCTGTCAGCAACGTCGGTTTGAGTTTCTGCAGCCCCTAGCCCAGCTAAGAAATACAAAAACCCTACCACTTCTGAAGTGGATCCCTGAAAGTCACCAAAGGAACCACTGAAGTCCAAGTCAAGTGTCCCATTTTGATTCAGAGTTTGGAGGAATTCACATTTCCATTTTCTTCCTTGGCAAGTAGGAGCTAGAGATCTGGTGCATGATTACCAGGGCTGGATACAGGGGTAGCGCCAGGCACAGGTACCAGGTTGCACCTTTGATCTGGGCCTGGAACCACACGGAGTGCATGCTCAGGAGCACTGTTACTGTAGCCATCAGGTAGATCACCAGTCCGCATGTCAGATGGTAGAGCTTGAGGCGAGCCACCCTTGAGACCCTGGCTGACCGGGGACAGAGGAGGCAGAGCCCACACAGTGCCTGACCACTAGTGGCCAGCAGTGTCAGAGCCCCTACCCAGCTGTGCCAGGACACCAGGTGGGGCAGCTCACTGCGGGTCCTGCTGGAGATGATGAAGCCCAGGCCCAGGGCTGCAAAGAGGATGACTAGGGTCTGCCCCGCCCAATGGAGTCGGATCCGGGCCTTTCTGGAGCAGAAGAAAAACGGGGAGTGCTCAGGCGAGAAGAGTAGGATGGCCTCAGCCATGCAGAGGCAGAACTGTGAACACAGGAGAGGGCCAGTGAGCCTCAGGCCCAGCGTGGAGCCGTAAAAAAAAGGAGGTACCCTGATACATCCAAACAAGGAGGACAAAGGGTGGGGGCTAAAGGGGTCTCACCAGGACCACCCGCCTCACAGGTCATCATTTGTGGGCAGAATTGGGAATCCATGCTTGAGTGGAAGTCTCATCATTTAGGCTGACATCATGCCTCCCCTCACCTCCTCCACAGACAATGACCCTCATTTCCCATTACCAATGGAACAGCAAATGTTAAATTTCCTCCTGAACTTTTGGGTAGGGAGCAACTGGATAACACCCCTTCTACTTCCTCCTTTGAGGCCGTAGTGGAGAAGAAAATGGTATCTTCTATGCCCTCCCATCCCCTTAAACCAGCTGACTACCTACAGCCCAGCCCTCCATGTTTCCTGATCTCATAGTTTGCAGAGAAAGATGGGGCCCTGTGCGTTTTCCCCCACCTCTCTGAGCCTCAGAAAGGCTAAGCCTTCTGAAGGCTGGATGCTTCCTTAGGGGCATATTCAAACAAATCACCTGCAGAAAGAAGCCCAAACTCACCGCCAAGGCCATGAATACAGGGTGCCAGGAGAAAAGACCTAAGAATCAAAGAGAACAGACTGATGGCTGGGCACCATTGTTTCTACCCCTATGGCTGGCTGGAGCCTAAAGCATCTGGCTAGAGGGGAAAGGTGAGAGTAGTATCTCCAACCTTAATCGGTCATCAGGAATTCCGGGCAAAGTGGAGCAGCCAAAGTGCCTTAGGGTGAGCAACCAACAGGACAAACATAACCAGTTTGGCCTGGGTTCCCCATTCAGCACCTCGCAGCTGCCAGCCCAGTCCGAGAATAGACCTTGGCCTCCCTCCTTTGCTTCTGTCATCCATGAGAAGCTCTGCTTACCATGAACTAGGGAGTTTAGTTCGCTTCAGTTGTCTCCTCTCCTCGCAGCACCCAAAGCCCCACCCTTCCAGGACCCACCCCCAGGGCCACGCCCCACCACACCCTTACTACCCCTCCACCTTCCGCCCACCCACTGCTAGGGTCCCCACTCCCCGCGTCTCAGCTCTCCCAAGCGCTGCCCCTCCAGCATTTCGGCTCCGCCCCCTTCCCTGGCCCCGCCCCACCTTGCCTCGCACACTCACTGGTTCCTGGCCGGGACAGCACAGTCAGAAAGATGGTGAAGCCCAAAGCAACCAGGTGCGCCAAGATCCCACTGCCTCTCCGCAGCCACCGGGTCAGTCTCGGCTCCCTCTGTGGGGTGGGAACCAGACCTACTTCCAGGGACTGCATGGCGGTGCCGGGCCGCCGCACACTCCCAGCTGCCAGGGCACGTCTTCCGGGTTTGCGATCGCGGAGGCGGCGGTGGCTGCGGGAGAGGCTCCTCCCCAGGACGCTGCCGGCGATGCGGCGGCTCGTCCACAGCGCCCTCTGGGGGCTGGGGGCAAGCGCATCGGTCCTGGAGAGCCCCGAGGGCAGAAGGAGGCGGACCGGCTCCGGGCCCACCTTGTTTCTTCTGCCAAACTCTTTTCCATCTTTAGGTCTGCACGCGCTGATGGGGCTTATGTCTCAAACAGCCTGTGGAAACTACATTTACCACAACTGATTTCACCCAAATCACAAATCTGGTTATACTGAAGCAAGAGTGTGAAACCAGTGCTTTGAGCAGTTTCTCAGAAATACTGGGTTTCCCTGGTTGCCCACTCTCTCCTGCCACCCCTTCCTCTGGCTTGTTAAGGGAATAAGATTCCTCCCTGCCTAAAAGCAAGGAGACTGAAAGGAAAGGATAAGGCTAAAAACTAGTGCCCTGTGCCTGGTGAATTCAGGTTTGAGGACCAAAGGAGGGACATGCAACAGTCGTATTCCCTATCTGCACAGTAGTTGTATTCCCCAGTGAGACAAGTGGAAAAACTAGGGCACTCCAGCCCTTGCCGCCTCCACACCATCTGCTCAGCCCTGGGGAGCCAGGTGATCCTGAGGGACTAGGGCCTCCCACAGGCCTGCTGCCTCCCACACCAAGGGAAGTTCTGTAAGTGATCATACCTTTTCCCTTCCTGCCTCCCAAAAAGGTGTAGTTCAGCTTAAAGAGGCCTATCTGGGAGAGGCTGTACCCCTTCCCTAAGGGTAAACCCACAGGCCATGGAGAGAGAGACCCAAACAGGCTGTCCCACAGAAATCAGGGACATCCTGAGTGCAATTACCAACTCAAGCTCCAGTGGTTGAGAAAGTAAGGCTACTACTAGTAAGAGGCAGGAAGGGCAGGAACAGCTGAAGAAACTGAGGCAGTAATTCAGAGACAGGATGGAGGCCCCAGGTTGCTGGAAGACCAGAAAAGGGCCACAGGCTGACTCCCACAGACCTTCACGGCAAAGATGCAAGAGTAGAGCCAGAAGTGTGGCTCCCCTCCTCCATCAAGTTTCCTTTCCCAACGGGACTGTGGTCCCCTTGCTCGCCCAGAGCCACATGCCTCCTCAAGGTAAGACTCCCCCAGTGATACAACCCTCAGCCATTTCCACAGATGAAAAGGACAAAAAGATACGAGCAGAAGAGATTTTTTTGCAGGCAAGTGATGGGAGTCTGGCTGCCTATCATCTCAGCCTCCTGGGGTGCAGCTGGGGACAGTAAGGACACTCATTTTGTTACATTTCTTTCCTTCCTTTTCTGTGTTTCTGTTTTTATATTTTCTTAGCAGCAACAGAACAGGGAGACAGTCTTGAGGTATTTTAAAGAGTTTTTTTTTTTCTTAAAAAAAATAATATAAAGTTATAAAAAGCGGCAGCAGCCTGGGGCCCGGATCTGGAGGGGAGGAGGTGCTGGCGGCTCCATCGCAGTGGGCAGGCACTTTCTCGTTAATGGGCTTTTGACTGCAGGAAGACAAGAGGCAAGAGACAGGGTCAAGCTGGGGGTCTACCTCTCCTCCTATCCAGTGAACTATGCGGGCCATAAAAGCTAAGGCTTGATTTCCTCCTGCTGGTCTGGTGAGTAAAGCTGGGCAAGGGGGAAGATGAATGCTGGCCCAGCAGAGACAGCCTGGAGATCACCCATGTGCACGTGTGACAAACACACACTCAGGCCCTGGGCAACTGTCAAACTTACTACTCTCATATGAGCACCAAAGGTGTTGGTATGCATATGGCCAGTGCCTAAACCAGGAGGGCATCTCCCTTCCCACCTGCAATACGTTCCTCCCAGCTAAGGTCGTGTGGACAGCTCATAGCATGCTACTCCAGGGCTCCCATCAGAAAAGGCAAATAAACCTGGCTGCTGGCTTTACCAGAAACCCTGGAGAGCTTGCCCTGTACCTGAAAACCTGGCAGTGGGTACCTGTGCAAGGTGGGCGGACATGCATGTGGGGACCTTGAGTTGGGTCCCTGCCCTTTCATGCCCTGATGCCTGGAGGCAAAACCAATGAACAAGACCAGCCCACCCACTTTGTGCCCAGCGTGTTAGGTCACGGCTCAGGGACCCAAGCTCAACCCCACTGCCCAAACCTTTCTTATCAGAGCTCATGGAGTCCAACTTCCTTTCCTTCAGGGAACAGAGGTAGCTCCAGTTCCTGGAGTGAGGGCTACAATTCAGAAAGTGGCCCTTTGATTAAAGCAAAAGCGGGGGAAGGGGGAGAGGCAGAGGCAACATCTCCCTAGCCCAAGGGAGGGGGCTGGGGATAGGGGAAGGCCCACCAAGCAAAAGCTGGGGTCACCTCTCCCTAGAGAAGATGACCCAGGAACTCCCTCTCAACTTCCCCAGTCTTCCCGTCCCTGCACAAACATTTACTTAAGCACCTCTTTTTGTCAGGTTCCTGCTGTGCACTCCAGCCTCATCCATCCTGCCCCTCCCCTGCCCCTGCTCTTCAGGGAGCTGGGCTGGTACCTTCAGTGTAGAACACGTCTCCTCAAAGGCCAGGGCTGGACCCGGCTTCTTGCGGCGCACAGAGCAGGCCGCGTCGGCAGGGGCACCAGCCTGGCAGTGCTTGGCCTTCACCGGCCGGCAGTAAGTGGCCAGGTTCTTCCGCTTCTTGGCCGCCTCCTCCTCAGAGAGGCAGGCGGTCGGCAAAGCCTTGGCCGAGTGTCCAGCCGCTCCCTGGCTGTCCAGCTGAGAAGCCTTGACCGGTGTGGGGGGCTGATGAGGGGAGCCCCGACAGTCCAGGGGCCCTGCGCGCTTCACTCTTGGCCCCACCGTCCCATTAAGCCCCATGCCCAGAGCTGTTTTAGTCTTGGCCGAGAGGCCGCGGCAGCCAGAGGGTTTGCCTTTTCCAGTGGGCTCCAGGATGCAGGTCCGTTTGAAAGTGGTGGGCCCAGGGGATAACTTGCGCTTTCGAGAAGGAGCCTCTACCTCAAGTCCGTCCTTGCCTTTGGACGACTTGCTGGCCTTGGAAGGCGGGAGCTTGCTGAAGGACGGGGACGGTGTGTTGGCAGGCAGTGGTGAGGTGATAGCCTGGCTCCCGCCCATGCACTCCGCCTGGCTGCAGGCGGCTGCCACGCTGGGGGAGCCTGCAGGGTAGCTGGGGACAAGGCTGTCCTTGGCGGGGGGCGTGGAGGCTGGGCAGGCGGGTCTGGGGGGGTGGCCTGGAAGGCGGGGGCAACTGCCCGTAGAGGATGGGCTCAGGGGAGCAGGTGGCGGGGAGCCGACAAGGTGGGACGGAGGCTCAGCCGCCGGTGGGATCTTCCTGTGGCAAGAAGAGAGCCCCACTGTGATGCCAAGCAAGAGGGCCTTCCCACCAACATGTAACAGAACGGTCTTTTCCACCCCACCTAGAAATGGCCCACAGCGCGCTGGCAGTGCTGCCCTCTGCTGGGAGACGCTGGAACTGAGGAACAGCAAGAGGGCACGGGGATAGGCAGGAATGAACTAATATACAGACCCTTTAAAAATCTCACTTTAAATCTCAGGTTGGACATACCCTATCCCTACTTACCCAAAAGGTACTGGAAGTGATAGGTGAGAGTTAAGATTCACTCCCAGGTGACCCATTCAGGCCCTGCCTTAGCCCAGCTCTAGGCTGCCAAGTTTCCCCACCTTTTCAATCTACCTGGGGTCTTCCTGGTAACAGCCTAGCCACATCTATAGGTGTGCATGAAGAACCAGGGGTTCTGAAGCCCCTGTATGCCTGGGGCCTGGAGAGAGAAGTTCTAGGGTCCAGGGACTCACTTCCACATGTGTGAGCTGAGGTGCCGTTCCAGCATGGAGCTCAGTGCCGAGCAGAACCGGTCCAGCCGGCGGCTAAACACGTAGCATCCTGGACTCACCAGCCGGCTCCCAAAGGTGCAGAACTGGATGCAGAAGGAAGGTATATGGTTAATGGGGCCTGAAATACAGGGAGGGCACCTGTACACAGGATCTGACCTCCTCCCCACATTGTGGGCCAGGAGGGCTGCTCCCTCTCCCCACCAGGTCCCTGCCCCGGGTCCTTACCGCCTGTGGCCGAGGGGGCCGGGTTGCATAATGGCAGTCAGTGGGGAGGTGGAGGTCATCAGATGTCCCCTCCTCCTCACTCTCCTCGCTGGAGGCCTGGGCACCACCCCGGGGCAGGGGGAAGGGAAACAGGCCTGGATCCCCATCACCACCACAAGGGCCTTCATCATCCAACTCACTCTCAGAGGAGGCCCGGGACCTGGAAGGGCCAAAGGGGATGTGAGGGTGATGTGACGGGAGTGGGTCAGGGTGGGGGTGTCCCTGAACCCGCCAAGCTCAAAAAGCCAGGGCAGACACCCTGCTGGGCAATCAGACAAAGAGGAAGGAGGACAGGAAGGGAGGGAACAACGGAGCTCACAGAGTAAGAGCCAGAAAGATCAGGGGCCACAGCTCCCAAGGGATTCTCTCCCCAGCCCCTTCACTTCCCAGGCCCTGCCTCCTCAGGGGAAAAATCTGCTCCAGATTCGCCTCCTCCAGAAAATCTTCTGAGTATAACTGGTCAGCCCAGTCAATTTTCTCAACCCCCCTCTTGCATCACATATTCCTGTGAGCCTGTCTGTGAGCTGAGCCTGTGTTTCGTGTCTGCCCCCTCGTGTTACAGGCAGAGATGCGTGTGTGTCTCCTTCGGCAAGGCAGGCTCTCCCCCAGGTCCAGCGCAGCCTCTGCACACGAAGGGCCCAGTGAATAAACACAGAGTAGGACTGCCTCACCCAGGACTCTGACCCTTTCAGCTCCCCAGGTACGACTTTTGGCCTGTTGGAAGCAGCTGGAAAAATGTTTTTTTCCTGGGTTTTGGAACATTACAGAGAGGCTGGGGCACGGCAGTATGCTGGGTGAGGAACGGGCGTCACCCACTCCCACACCACTGCCAGTGGCCCCTCTCCCCACACTCAGGGTGGCGTGAGGAGCAGCTTCCTGGACACTCCCTGGGCCTGTCTCCAGGGGTCCCTGGTGGCTTGGGGCCGAGTGTCCCCGGGTAAGAGGGGCGCTGGCTGCTGGACGTACCTGGGCAGTGCACAGTATGAGTAGGTCTGCTTGGCACGAGCAGAGAAGGGGCTGCTGGGAGCGGCCGCTGCTGCCACAACCTGGGCTGAGGAGGGGGGCTCCTGGGAGGGGCGCTCGAGAGCTGCCTCCTTGCGCCCCGGGCTCTTCTCCTTGGGAGACTCCCCTTTGCGGGAGTTGGCCTTCAGCTCTGCCACCAGCACGTCAAAGTCCTTGGCTCGGCCCTGGACCTCCCGGCGCTGGTGCACCGAGTGGATCTAGAACACAGCGGGGTGGAGGGTGGGGAGTGGGTGTGAGCTGAGCAGAGGTAAGGGGCAGTGGTGTGCTCTGGCCTGGGCAAGCGGAGAGACTGGGCGTGTGAGTGTGTTTGCGGGTGTGTTTGTGTGTCTTTGTTGCAGGTCCTGACAGGGCCAGAACCCTCCTCTGCAGCGAGGGATCTGGAATCCACCCCCTGCCTGTTGTCCCCACCTTGGGCCCACTGGGGGCAGCCTCCTCTCCCCTCCCTCGTCTGGACTTAACCCCCATCCGTCGAGCTCGATCTTGGATAAGATCTCACTTCCTCTCCCTGCCCAGGGCCCTGCGTCTGCGCTGTCCTCCCTCACTATGCAGAGGGAGTAGGGGTTACCTTGCAGGTCAGCAGGCGGGTACAGATCTTTTTGGTCTCTGGATTTATTACCCCACACTGCCTGTTGAGGTCGCACTCCTTCCCTGTGGGGAAAGCAGTTCCCATGAACCCCAAGGCCATTTCCAGGAGGCCCATGGGAGGGCCTGGCGTCTTCATGCCAAAGGCCTGGGAAAAGCTGCGCCTAAGGCAGGAGAGCCTCTGGCCCTCAAGTCTGGAGCTGCAGCCATCCAGAGAAACTCCTCTGGGCATCAGCAGCTCTCTGCTGGGTGTAAGAACCATCTCATCCCAGGCACTCCTTTGGTGGGCTCCAAGCCCCAAATAAGGCAACACGTATGAAGAAACAAAAGCAGCTACAGGCACCTGGGATGCCAGGGAAACCAGCTATGGGAGGTTCTAGGTGAGAAAAGTGGTAAAAGCCAATAGTCCAAGGTGAGGAAGAATACCTTCACCTGCTTGGGCACAGGCTCCCATAGCCTTAATCAGGAGACCAGGCTGAAGAAAATCTTCCAAGAGAGCAAGTGAATGTCCACGTCAGTGGACGACCAGGGGCTCCTGTACCCTGGCACCTTCTGATGGCCAAGCCCACTCTTTCCTGACCCCCTCTCCATCATGCCCAAGGACAAAGCAGTCCAAAGCAGTCCCCGCTCTACCTTCCTGACCCCCAAGACCATGACTACTCACGAGCCATCTTCCGGTGGGTTTTAGGGGGCAGCCTGGCCCCACCAGGCTCCTTTTCAGACGGGCTGCCTTCAGCCCGCTGACTGGGACCCTCGATGGGGGTTATCTCGATGCCTTCTCTGCCAGGAAGTTCTTTAGAAGGGGATGCCATGGGGTTTTTTCCAGGGGAGTCCTTGTTGAGGCCACCCGGTTGGCTGAGGAAAGCAGAGGGTGGGGCCACCCTGATTCCGTGTCCATCGGGCTTTGGGAGACTGGACATCTTCTCCAGGTTCACCACAGGCACGAAAAGGCTATACGTGGAGAAAGGGTGCAGGCTGGGAGGTAGGGAGGTTGGGTCTGGGCCCCGGACGCTAGCCCAGAGCCATCTCCCTTCCCAGCCCTGGAGCGTGGGTGGGCTCCTGCAGGGGTGCAGAATATGGGAAAAGGGGACCCCGTATTCCCTGGAACGGGAGTTAGAGAGGCGCAGAGAGAGCTAGCTGCCTGCCCTGGTGAGCAGTGCCCATAGCCACTGCTGCCTCCATCTGTGTCAACCCCTCCCGGGGCCAGGGTCAGGGCTTGTCGCAGGGAGTCTCCGGCCTTTCCTTACCAGAGGCTGTCCTTCTGGGTCTTCTCAGGAGGCTGGTGGCCACGGCTCCGGGACCCCTGGCCCTTCTCCCTGGAGGAGGTTTTGGTGGAACCTGGGGCCCTACAAGCTGGGCCCTGCCCATTCACTACATGGCATTTCTGAGAGCTGGCAGGGGCTGGAGGTGGGGGTGGGGCCCGGGCGTAAAGCTTGCTGAGGGGCCCATGTCTTCTTTCTGTCACCAGGAGGTGGAGAGAGCAATCGAGGTGAGTGGTATCAACTGCCTCCTTCCCCAACCTCCTAAACCTGCTCACAGACTCACAACAGACAATCTGGAATTTTCAAAGCTTGGATTTTAAATTTACCTCCTTTCCATTTGAATTTGAGCCTTCAGGACTCAAAATTCTAGGACCCAGCTTCCTGAACCTTAGCTCTTCCCAGACGCTAGCACTTCACTCCTCCAGATGCTAGAAGTTTGCTTAAACAACAACCCCAACCAACCACAATCTCTGAAGCCCCCCCGCCCCCAGCTTCCTATTCCCAAAGCCTCCCTCCGTTACCCACGACCCCCCAAAGGCCCTATCCTCTGAGGGCCATGCTCCACCTTCCCCTGTGCCCTCTTATCGCCTCCCTAGGGCTCCCCTCACCGCAGTGCTTCTGGAAAGCTTGAGGCTTCACCACTTGGCTGCAATGGTTACATACAACCAAATAGAAGTCGTCATGGGCAGGGCAGTGCCCGAAGATGGACATGTCTGCAATGACAGAAGCCCTTATCACTGGGGCTGGGGACACCAGGGCTTCCCTGTAAGATCAGAGAACACTCCCACCCCCCACTCGGAGGACACGTCCCCTCCCAGCTGATATGACAGGCTGTATACTGGACGCTTCCAGCTTCCAGAGTTCCATCTAACCAGTCCCTAAGAATGCAGGCTTTCAGGTGAGTGGGCACCAAACACCAGTGATTAGGATCTCCCTCAGTAAGTCACAGGATCCAGGGGAATAGGCTGACTCAAACCTATCAAAGTGAGACTCCCCAGACCTACTGCTTTAGGCAGCCACCTCCTGGGTTGTGCTGGAAGAGGGGAAGGTGGTCCTGTCTGCCCTGCGCCCCAGTCCTTATGTGTGTCAACTCCCACCTTCTTTAATGAGGGTCATGGCATCCAACTTCTTCAGGTTTTTGTTACTCTCCTCCAACTCAGCCCCTGGAGGAGAAACACAACTCAGAAGGACCACCCCCATCCCAGAAGCCCCATCTCCAATCCAACCAGGTCCTGGGGCCAAGCAGGAGGAAGCCCTCACTTCTTGACAAGCACCTGGTGCTCAGGACCACTTAGAGAACCTTTCTCAAGTGCCCATTCTTCCTTCACCTGCTACCTCTGGAATGAGCTGGCTCCATTAGGAGGGATCCAGACATCTTTCTTACGGATCCTTCACTCCAAGGTGCAGTTCAGGATTCCACTGCTGACTAGTTGAGTGACTATAGGTAATTATCTCTTTTCTGGGCCTGTTTCCCCATTTAAATGGGAAACAGTCCTTAATCCCTGAGTCCCTTCTTGAGATTTCTCAGACAGGTCCTTTCTGCTCATCTGTGGCATCCCAAACAGATACCCTCCCAGGCGCCCATCCCCAATTTTGTTCCACCTGGGGTGCCATGGCATTGTCAAAATTACACCCAGCTTCTCAGATCCTGCACTGATAGGATGGCCACAGAGCAGAGAAACTGCTGTCTTAGGGCCCTTCAGTATCTTCAAAGTTCCCTTGGTCAGCTATGCAAGCCCTTTTCCTCTTAAGGGGGGGTTTGGGCAAGGGTTGCCCTTGTACCTCAGTTTCTGGGTTGATGACAAAAACATCTTAGCTGTGCAAAGCAGCTCTTTCCCCATCCCCCTACCTTACTCCTCTCCCCTCCCTCCTCTACGCCCCCTCCCTGTCCCTTGGAAAAAAAAATCAATTCTGAGTCACCAAACCCGTCTGATTCCATTTCCGGTTCTCAGTGCACCCAGACCCTGACAATGGCCCCATCCGTGCCCACCCAGCATGGGGCAGTTCTGGGGTGGCCTGAGGCTCCCACTTAGGTCTGCTTCTGACACCTACTAACAGACGTGGCCCTTTCTAGAATGAGAAGAATACTGACAGTCTTATATAATCTCCAGATATGAGGGGTGGTGGGTGAGGCATGCAGAGACAAGGGGCAGCTCCCACTCTGAAGTCCGTTAAAACGCAGTGATGGACAGAACTGAGCTGGGAGTTGGACGTCTCAGAGGAGAACAAGTGTCATCAGAGACCGCTCCATGCGGTCTCCTCCTCCACCTCTTCTCACTTGCAAACTTCTTCAGGGGCGCGATGCCTGCTGTCACCCCAAAGGCCACGAGGCCAGATGCCCCCTGGGGCCCAGGAGACAAAGATCAGGAGAAGGGGCTGTCAGCCCGCTCACCAAAAGCACTCAGGGGCCTACAGAAGGCGGGAGTCAGGGGAGAGAACCCAGGAGGCAGGGCAAGAGGCCCGGGAAAGGACGTAGGGTTGGAGGCATGGATGGATGGACGGAAGGAGGGAGGAAGGGAGGATGGATAGATGGATGGACCGACGAACTAATGCGGAGGAGGCGGGAGTCCAGTGGCACTGCAGCCGACAGGCAAACGCCGAAAAGGAGCAGAAGGTGTGGGGCAGAAGGCGAAGGAACAAGGGGGGTTGGGAGGGGGGCACAGAAGTGGGGTGCGTGGGAAACACGTGGAGAGGACTGTTGCGAATGGGGAAAGCTCGAGGCAGGTGCAAAGAAGGGCGGAAGCTGGAGGACAGCATGCAAGAAAAAACATAAAGGCAAGCAGATGCGGGGGCAAGTATTGAGCAACGGCAGAGGCAGAGGTGGGCAGGGTGGGCTGCTGGCGGGGAGCCGGCGCTAGGACCCGGAGGCGCGAAGGTGACGGAACGGGCGGGCACTAGGACCCGGCGGGTCCTTTGTTTGGGGGGCCGGGGAGCCGGACGGCGGCTCCCGTCGGCGGCTCCCCTCTGCTGGCGGGGGCCCGGAGAGGGGGAGGGGAGACAGTGATGGGGTCTTCAGACTCTAGGGGAGCTTCACTCACCGTCGGCCACGGGCAGCTCGGCCCGCTCCACCCACGAGCTCCAGCTCTGTCCCGCGAAGTCATCGAGACTCGGCACCCGCCGCTCCAGAGCGGCCATTGCTGCCGCCGCGCGTTCACGCACCGCCATCACCGCCGCGGACGCGCGCCCGCCCCGGCGCCGCCGCCGCGCGGCCCCCTCCCCCCATCTCTGCCGCGGGCACGCCTCCCCTCTCCCTCCCACCTTTCCAGCTCACTCTTTGCGCAAGCGCAGCATCGGTCGCCTGTCCCTCACTCTCCCTCCCGCACAGCCTTCTGGGAAATGTAGTCTTAGAGGTAGTGAGGTTGCCTACTGAGCTTGCCGCGAGAGCCCCTCCAAAATGCACAACTGCCGAGGAAAAAGAGACCAAAGCCCTAGGATCTCCGCTCCTAACCCTAGTGAACACATTCTTTGTGCTGCCAGTCCACTCTCTTAAGTTCCCTGCACACAAACCCCAGTACCAAACCTCTCTCTGCCCAAGATGCCCCTTTAAGCCGTGCGTCCGCCAGCTGGCTGGCGCCCCTTCCCGGGCTGGCGGCCACGAAGCGACTTCGCTTCCATGTAGATCGAATAGGGTAGGTGCAGGGAGGTGGGCGCTGTGAATCAGAAGGGCAAAGGGAGGGGATCTGTAGGATGTGCTGAAGGACACAAGGCTTGGAGTGGGGGAGGGTCCTCAACTCGCGGGTGGTGCCTCCTGTGTGGGAAACCCACACTGCCCTGATGCAGAGCAGAGGGTTGGAGTGGCGTTATCTGGGTTTGGGAGGACCTAGCTGAGCTGACCAAGATCACCTGTCAGGATGACAGAAGGCTATCTCCGAGCCAGAGCCAAGCCCGGAACTGGGGTGGCCCCGAGGCTGCTGGTGTTTGCAGCATCTCTGCTGATCCGTCTCTCTCCTCCTGAGAACTGCAATCGATACCCCCTGTACCGCCTCTTCCCAAACCCTGGCTGGACCCTGACTCCATCCATCACTTTAGCTTCTTTTCCTAACGAATATTTTCTCTGCTGGCAAGGCTGCTACCAGAGCCTCGGCATAGGGAGATTTCTCATCAGATCTGTCATTTTCCTTGCTAAGGCCTGGAAAATACCTTAATCATCCACCTCTTTCTTCTTCTCAGCTGATAACATTCCTTTCCACCCTCACATAATCACGAGACAAAAGCCTGCCCCCCACCCCATCACATCAGAAAAGAGATACTAATTCTCTTCCCTCCTCAACCCCTTACCCCATGTTCATTCTTTCATCTAAGGGGAAACCAAACTGGAGGCAAATAAATCAAGGTCTGTGACTTCAAGACCTCAGACTGTTTTCTCATTTTCACCCAGGGAAGGTTTAAGTACTTCAACGATAATCTCTGAGGGTAGAGATTCTCCAGAATCATGGATGATCCCTAGGGGGTCTGGGAAACTGGTGACATTGAGTGTAATATTGTGTCCAAGTGTATTTTTCTAGGGAATGTAAATGTAGCCTGTGACTGTTAGAAGGGGCATAGAGCTGCAAGTTTGTCCAGCAAGAACCTTTATAGTTAAAAGGGCAAAGCACGTCGCCCTCAGTTCCTGACAGGAAGCTTGTGTAGGTCACAGATGGTAGGAGAGCAGGTGGAAACAGCATCGTGGAAGCCACTCCCTCTCGCCTATTGAGTTTGCTCTAAATTTACTAATGAGTCTCAGTTACTTTGGACTAATTGGTGCAACCAAAGGAGGAGATGTCGCCAGACTGGGGTCCGCCAGGAGCAACTCCCCAGCCTGCAGACTCTATCGCTGGGAGTGCAGAGTTGAGAGGAGTGGAATGATGTTTTGGTGAAAATGCTGATATTTGTCCAAGAACTTAAAGCAAGGGGAGGAGGAGGAAAAAATATCCCCAGAAGGGCTACATTCTTGGCTCCTTCATGGCAAATGCTTGAAGCACTGTTTATTCAAATATATAATAACAAGCACCAGAAAACAACATGCAACATTATCCCCCCACCCCTGATCTGCAATCCCAGAAGGAGGACACCAACGACCATGATAGTGGAGGGAACTCATGTTCAAGAAAGGTCCTAGGTGGGCACCCTGACAGGGTCAGAGTTTATTAGGGCAAGGGGCAAGTGCCCTGCCTGTTGGCCTCCTGCAGCAGCTGGAGAAACCAGCATCTTCTCCTACCTCGGGCCCCACTAGACAAAGTGGGGATGCCAGTCCTGGTTGGAGGGGACATGAGTCCTATGAGGACAGCCCTGCCTTCAGCATTTGACCCAGCCCAGCCCTTTGAAGGTAATGAGGTGAAGTAGCCTTTCTTCTTAGGGTGGCCATGGAGAGAGAGGCCATAGCCTAAATCAAGGCTCTTCTGGCTGAGAACAAGCCAGCCTCCTGAAGAGGAGAAAGAGCCTTCTCTGCTCTAGGGAGAGTCCTGGGCTAGGAGTCCTTGGCAGGAGTGCATATCCCCCCCCCCCCCTTTCCCTAGCTGAAGGGCCAACTAATAACTTAGGCCCCCAAATGAGAACACTTTATCCATCACATTTCAGATAAATTATAAATATGTACACAGAACCCAAACACAGTTCCAGTAGAAGCTGCTCACAGACCCTCACAGGGGCCAGCTTGGAGAAAAATGAAGGTCACCCCTTTGTTCTCTGTGTCTCTGGAGCTATAGGCAAAACTGTCACCCCTTGTCCTTGAGTAATCATGGGGACAGCTCAGGACAGAAAGAGGTTCAGACTTAGAAACACCCTCATCCCCATCTCCTATCTTCCCTCCTCAAATCCCTTCCCCCAAATCTAAAAAACAAAACACCTAATTTTTCACTGAAGGACTCTGGAGCATTTGAAAATGTAAATCTCAAACTCCCCTGTCAAATGGGGAAACTCTGACCCAAAGAAGAAATGATTGGCCCGAAGTCAAAGGTCCTGCTGCCTGGGTACCCCAGTAATGCACACGTTACTCTGGAGGGTGCTGAGGGAGGTGAGGAGGTTGGAGGGGTTGACTCAGTCCTGAGGAGAGACTGGCACAGGGCACATTCACCTTTGGGATGATAAATGGGCTAATTGGCACTGGATTGGAAAATGGCTGGATTCTGCCTTCTTCTTTCTTCCGTGGGCAGGCCTATGGCCAGGGCAGACGGAAGTGTTTTGAGCTGGATGGGAGACAGATGGCCCTTATCCAGTCAGCACTGACTCTTGGGCCCTAGGGTCCAGAGAGGGACTGAGGAGGTGTCAGGAAGAGGAGACATGCCAAAGACAAATATGGAACTGGGTCCCGAAGTGAAGAAGCACCAATGGCATCAGCCTGCCCTGGACTGGGGTGGGGGGTGGGGGTAGAGCCTGGAACAAATGAGGAAGCGGGGGAGGAACAGAGGGCAAAGGGAGAGGGTGTGTTCGTTCATAAAGGTGAGAAGGGGAAGTATGCCAGAGAAGGAGCAGGGCGGGAGGAAAATTGAGCAGAGAGTGAGGAAGAAATGGGCCCATCCATCCATGTCCTGGGGCTCTGGGGCAACTTAGACTCATGATGGTCTTTTCTTACCCTTCCAAAGCCCCTATCTGGCCCCACAGGAATGAAAGGAAGGCCTGGACAGACTTCAAAAAGGATCTTGAATGCCTCAGACCCAAGAGGCTGGGGAAGGGAGATGGACAGAGAGGTGGAAGGTGGGGAGGGCTGAAATGGAGATGCTCCTAGACCCCTAATCTTGTGTCCCAAGTGTGGGACCAAGCCCAAGAAGGAGGACAGGGAGGAAGGTAAGGAATTTCTAGGGCATGTGTGAGTTTAGAGTGTTGGTGGAAATGCCCCAGCCTGGAGGGGTGGGAGGACTAAGGGAATAGAAAAAAACTGATTTCCCAGCAAGTTTCCTGGCTTCTGTTTCTCGAAGTTGCAATTTATCTGCTCCCCACCAAATGCAGTCTTGACCTGTTGGGACCCTCTGAAAGGCTGTTTTCTAGACTAGTCAATCTCATGGGTTCCCATGTGATGGGTTCTGTGCACAAACGGAGGCCAGAGGAGACAGTGGGGAGCATACTGAGCTCAGGCTGATTGGAAGTCAGTGCAGACATGGGGCCTTGATGACAGCCACTGAAGAGGGGTCACTAAACCACTGGTGGGCCCTCCATGCAAGGGAGCAGGGAGAAGGCTGCCAGCCAATTTCCCCTCCTCCCACTTTTATTGAAGCTGGACAGACTGATAGAAGTGGCAGCTAGGAACCAGTCTCAGGTCTCCTGCCCCCAACCCTTGCCTGCAGCAGAGGCTGGTTCTCAGAGGCTGTGAGGGCACACGTAAGACCCCAAGTAAGATGCCTGGGTCCAGGCAGTAGACAAGAAGCACTGAGCTCCTGCCATCCAGGGCTCCAGCAAGAGGAGGGATAGGAAGCCACTGGGAGGGCTACCCAGGTTTCCGACAGCTGATGCCTGCCCATCCGGTGAAGATGTCTCAAAGCTCAAAGTCCAGAATAATGGGGGAGGGGAGCTGGAGGAGGAAGAGGGAGGTCCTGGAAGCCGGAGGTGGTTGAAGAGGTGCTGTCCTGTTCGGGAGGGAGTAGCCAGGTGGGGGCTGCTTACTGCTTCTCCACCGCTCCCTGCTCAGCTGCGCTCTCCTCGCTGGCACCCTGGCCCTGGTCCTGGCCCTGCCCATGCCACGGGGTCTCCTTGAACACAAACCAGCAGTTCCCGGCCCACAGGAAGAAGTTGATAAAGCCGAAGAGCTGCAAAAGACATCAGGGGTAGGGGTTGTGAGAACAGGAACAAGGGCATCGTGGGAACAGGGAGGGGGAGTAGCTGTGTGTTGGTGGGGGAGGCACAGAGGGCTAGAAAGACTAAAAGAGAACTAGATGTAGAGTCAGGGTTTAAGGCCATCACCCACTAAGAGGTCCTCTGGTGAAAGTGTCTAGCTCTGTCCACCGTATGCACCCAAGTTGTGGCTTGGTCGCTGGGAGAATCTGGCTCCTGGAGTGTGGAGCACAGTGCAAAGTATAACAAGGAGCAAGGGCTCTAGTGGCGCTTCCCACAGCAGCCGCAGGCCCTGTTCCAAGAGCCCTCTCAGAAGGGTAGGTGCGGCCAGAGCTGTCCAAGGTGCTCCTTCCCTAGGGCAGCAACCCACCAGCTTTCTCCAAATATTTATTCAAAATATTTAAAAATCTATCAGCAGGAAGTATTTAGGGGGAAGTGTACTGATATCTGCAGTTAACTTTGAAATGCATTAAAAATAAGATGGATTGATAGATGAAGAGAGGCAGATAGATACTTGATAAAGCAAGTCTAGTAAAATGTTAATGGTATAGTCTAGCTGATGAGTGCGTGGGTGCTCATTGTAAAGTTCTTTCAACTTCACTGTATGTGTGAACATTTTTACAGTAAAATGTTGATGGGAGTGAGGGGGATAAAAACCTATCAGCAGGGTTCCAGCAAGGTTTCGAAGTCTCCCTGGCGTGCCAGCCATTAAACCTTTCAGTTGCTGGGCCTTGGGGAGGTTCAGGCCATTTTCAGGGCTCGTCTAAGGTAGCTGGGATGACAGGGAGCATTTGCAAAGCTTGAGACCTCAGCTATTTACCAACTGATATGGAGATTTTTCGGTGTTCTAACAACTGAGGTGGCCAAACGCATGCATACCAGCTAGACCCACCACTGCCCAAAACCCTTTTCCAGCCTGGAGGCCTGAGTGACAGTGAGCCCCTTCTCACTCACTCTGGGTCTGCTCCCAGCTCTGAGCCCAGCCACAGCCCTATGCTCCCCCTTCACGTGCTCACGTGTGTATACACACACAGAAGGTAAAGAGGCAGGAGGAGTGGGAGGCAGTCACAGAGAGCACACCTGGAGGTGCGAGAAGAGAGGGAGATGAGAGGCAGAGGGCAGAAGGAGGAAGGCACAGAAGGCTGAGCGGCTCTCGGGTTCCCCCTTCCCAAATGTCCCTCAGGGTCAGCCAGGGGCCAGCAGCCAGCATTAGGCACAGGGGAAGCACTGGCTGCCAGTGCCAGGGACACCAGCTGTGGGGATACCCTCTCTGTTCCTCTCAGACCCTGCTGTGACTGGTCTGGGCAGCTGGGAGCGTGCTGCCTCCCCCAGACTCCCTCAGTGGCCACAGGTCTCACCACGGAGATGTTGGCCAGTCCCATGGAGGGCGTGGCCCCGGCACTGCACACCGCCTCCTCCCCGTGGCACACGGACATGGCTGCGGTCAGGCTGGATGGTCGTGTGGCTCCCTTGACGTCGGTCAGGCCCTTGCCCCAGGCAGCTGCAGCTACCAGCCAGAAGAAGGTGAAGGAGACAGTCACACAGAAGTCCTGGGGCGGCCAGAGGGACAGGAAATACAATCAGAAAGGCCCCTATGATTCCATACTTCTTTCCCTCTTGCCATAATGCACTGGGATCCTGGGATCCCAGGACAGCTGCCTCTTCCCATCTTACCCAACACCTAGAGCTTCAGGGAGCTCAGATCATCCTGGGGAATCTGCCACCACGAGAATCCTGCCAGCTAGGGCTACCCCTGCCCCTGCCCTCAGAACTGAGGTCAGGTAACAACGTGCTAGGCATCTGTGGGTCAGTGTCATCCCTACACCCAGGTGGCCTAAACTTGCCACTGTCCCCACCCCCAGACTTTCCTTGGATCACCACTGCTCAGTTACAGCTGGGGCAGAGTGAGGGCAGACTGCAGGAGATAAATGGGGTCCCCTAAGGCACCCTTTCCACCTTGCATGCCTGGAATAAGGAGAAAGCAAAGGGGAAATAATATTAATAATACTCAGCACTTATGGAGCCTAACTCTATACCAGATATTTTACATGCATGTTCATTTTATCCTTCCAAAACACTATTAGGTCATCATTATTTTATTCCCATTTTATAGCTGAGGAAACTAAGATTTAGCGAGGTGAAGTAAATTGTCAAGAGCACACAGTTATTAATGGACAGTGCTGGGATTTGAACCCAAGCAATCTGACTTCAGAGCCTGCTTCTTGAAGCTACTGTGGCTCCTGTGAGTACAGCAAGTGATGGGAGGTTGGTGGACACAGAGTCCTGGGATATGGGCCTTCCACTGGCCCGAGGACCTGTGACAGCCCCAGCACCCGAAGGGACCAACAGGAAAGAGCGGGCAGGGAGACTAAGGAGGTTCACATCCAAGTGTCAGGGACCCGGGAAAGCCACCACGTTTGTCCTCCGCCTGGGAATGTGCGTCTCCTCAGTGTCTCCACCCCATCCTTCCTGGCTGTGCCCACTCACCACCAGCGGGAAGCGCCTGTTCTCTGTGTAGAGGTTGTGGAAACGCAAGTAGACAACGAGCGCAGCTATGGTGTAGAAGAAGGAAAAGATGCCCAGGGTCACGAAGAACTCGGCGGGGGCAGAGAAGTCCCCCATGAGGTGCATGGTCTTGGAGGTGGATTCCTCATCGCAGAGGGGCATCTCATACTGGACCCGGTTCAACCTGCAGGTGGAACGGAGCCCTGAGCTCAGGGTGTCCTTCTCCCTGTGGAGGCAGCAGCCTCTCCCTGCCCCAGGAGCAGTCCTGCACTAGTCCTCGCCCAAGGACTCTTACCGAGCCAAGAAAGGGGCATGTAGGGAGGAAAGTTTCTGGAGGGAACCTTATAGTCGAGACAGGAATTCCTCTGGAATTCTGGTCAAACCCTACCTCCTACTCAGCCACCACCCCCATACTCATCCACCCTGCCCAGATACGGTGACCCTATATTTTCAAGTATCTCCAGGACCCTTTAGGTCATAACCACCATATATATAGTTCATCTATTTCTGGTAGCCAAACCATCAGGGAAATCAGCTTCATTCTGTCGCTGGGAAAGCACAGGTTCACAGTGGCCAAGTTAAGATTAGAATCACTCATTCTCAGGCTTTATTTAGGTCCCCCAATGAGACGACGTTGGACAAAATCAAGAGAGAAAAAACAAACACCCTATTATGAACAAGAGACAGCTAATCTAACTTGGCTGCTGCTACTAGAAATTTCTGAAGAGGTGAGCCCTGTCCCCATTCCCCTCTGAACACTTGGGGTCTCCCTTCTCTAAGCTCCCAAATACACAGGAAAGAGTATTCTCTTCCATCTCCTGGTCAAGGTGTGCCTCCTTGTATTCTGGTGGTACGGGTGAGCATCCCTCATTGGCTCTTTACGATCTGAGTACCGGCAAGCTTCCTTACCTTCAAGGCAGAGAGGAGGCTGCTGAGGGTCGGTCGAAGAGACCTGCCCAACTTGACCAGACTCCTATAAGCCTCCGCCCCACACTGCATGGGTTCTATCTGTAGGAGCTGTTGTTACCTGCTATTGGTTATCCATGGACTGGAACATTATTATAACAAGGATCTATTTGAGTTTCCCTTGTATTTTTCTCTGGCCAGTGTGTCTGAAATTCCTAAAGGGCAGGAAGGACCCAAGCCTTGTAATTCTATGGGAAACTGGAGGGACACACAACAAAAGGTCTTTAGGTTTCTGGAGGAGAAATAGACCAAGCAGATCCTGCCAATCCCGTGAGAGAGGCGGTGTGGGGTCAGAATTAACTCCTGCTCACCTGAAGGGATAGCCGAACGAAACAATGATGGCGCTCACATCCTTGGCTTCGTTGTTGCAGAGAACCGTTGCTCCTGTCTCCCCGCTGTAGGAGCCGCAGGACCCGAAGGCGAAAATAGCAAAGAGCTGAGGGAGAGTGAAGCCCCTTTGAGCATCAGAAGGTCTCAACGGGCCAAGGTCTATCCCTCCAGAACCACCTTCTGACTCTCAGCCGGTGCAGATACGGGGAGGGGCCAGGAGTCCCTTTAATCAAGTCCCTCCTGGCCAGGGACCCATGGTATCCCTTGGTCTCCCAGCCTCAGGGTGCTGTGTTCACTGCATAGGGTGCTGGACCGAATAGCCAAGCGAATAAGGTTGACTTTGACAGGTATAGACGAAGAGGGAGAAGTGGGCAGTTTCCAGGTCTCCCCATTGGATGCAGCATTGGAGACCACAGGTGGCCTCCTTAAAATGATGATTAACACAAAGCAATTTAGGCCTTGGCAACTTCTATCTCAAAGTTGGACTTGAATCTCCTCCCCAAGGGAGATGCACCCTAGAAATAGATTCCCCTGCGCCAACCTAGATCAGGCATACATGGAATTCTTTCCATTTCTCCACTGAAGCCATCATTGACTTTTGTCATTACCTTCTTGCTAACTTCCGATGGCTTCCTGCCTGAGCGGAGGTATAGCTGGAGGGGACAACTTCTCCCTAGTTTTCCAAGGCCAAGGGGGCAGGGGCCGGGCTGCTGTCCCATGGGACTGCTGGCTAGCTCCTCTTCCTCCAAAGGCACCTTTCCTTTGGCAACAGTGCCGGCCAAGTCGATGCTGGCAGTCCTGGCTGAAGCCCAGAGAAAAGTATCCTCCACTTGCCTTACCAGCCTCTGCTGTTTCCCCAGTGGTGTTTCCCTTCGTAATCTTTTGATGCTGCCATTTCTCAGTGTTAAGAACCAGCGGCGTTTCAGATCACGTGGATTGTTTTCCTCTTCACCTTCCATCACATTCTGCTAAACCTCCTGTCTTGGGTGAAATGAAATTCCCTCATCCTATGATTTTCTAATTTCTTTCTGAGGATACACACTTTGGTTAGAAAAGGAGGTGAGAAATTGGAATCTCGGATCCTCCCACAACATCTGTTCAGGCCCCATTTCCTGTGCACTTACCATTGGCTTGTGCATGATATAGTCATTTGTATTTAGCAGTGAGCTTATTCCGTTAATTGCTCCTGTTTTGTACGTTTCTTTGTGATTCAGTATCTTGGATATTAAGCACCTAGAAGACAGCTAATTCACATCCCAGTCCTGCATCCAGGGTTTATAGAATAGAGGTGTGTGCACATTATTTTGCTAATGCTTGAAAGCATTGTGGAGTGAAAAGAGACCTGATTCAGGAGTCTGGAAATCCGGGTCCTAGTCCTGGCCCTGTCACTAACGAGCTGGGTAACCTCTAATAAGTAAGTCATTCTGCTCTCCGCGTCTCAGTTGCCTCATCTGTAAAATGAGGGGTTTGGAGCAGGTAATCCAAAGGCCTGTTCCAACTCTGTGATTCTCTCACTCTTTGAGGGTATGGCTATTAGTGTGCTCTTGGCTGGGCTGGCCAGCAGCTGTGCTCTGTCCCTGGGTGGTGTCCGGTGCCACTGCCCCGCCTTGCATCGCCTGGCCTGGCAGGACTTCTCCGTGCTGTAGCCATTGACCCCTCTCTAAAGGTCACAATGGGTACCTCTCTGTTTGTAGGAGGTTAGTTCCAACAAGTGAGAATTGTCTCCATCTTAAAAATCATCCAGGACAGGAGACAGTACAACCTTTCCCTGATGCCTGAATCACCTCCTGATCTGACACATTTCAGGGGCCACAGTGGAGCCCTGTTTGCTCATCTTCTTGCCAGAAATGGAGAGAAGTTACTCAAAGCCTCTGCATCATCACCCCTTACATACTCCGAGTTGCCTCCCTGGCATAACAGTGGAACTTCTCTAGCTCGTCCTCGTGAGAATTCTAATCTTCTCTCAGCTCTGTGGTTCTCTGATTCCACTTGGAAGTTTCTTTGCTCCTCTTAGCTTCTGGTGTCCAGAACTGGACATAATTAAGGCGTCACATTGTAGGAAGGGTGGACAGTTGGATATATTTTTACTGTTGGCAGCTAGTCAGTGAATGGCTCTGTATAGGCTCCCCCTAAAGTAAGTACTCCTAACTTGGGGCAATGAACAGCTAGTTATAGAGCCTTCTTTTTACCAGCACTCTCTTGACTGGCACTCTACCATCTACGGAAGGATGTCATTTACTGAGCATCTACTGTGTACCAGGCATTGTTCTAGGCAATACGATTTATCAGTGAACAAAAGAGAAAAAAATCTCTGTCTTCATGGGGCTCCGGCTCTAGAGCTGCACTATCCGCAATGGTAGCCACAAGCCAAGTGTGGCTGTTTACATTTAAATCACTTAAAATTAAATGACATTTAAAATTCAGGTGCTCAGGCACACTGGCCACATTTCAAGTGCTCACTAGCCACATGTGACTAGCAGGTTCCATACTGGACAAGAGAGATCGTAGAGCTTTTCCGTCATTGTAGAAAGTTTTGCTATGTCCAGATGACGACCTTGAGGTTCTGAAGATCCGGAATCCTGCTTTATGATTCCTCTGAGCAAAACACACCCACAGTAACTTTAGTATTAACTGTATTCTCTTCTATTCTGATTCTTTGAAAGTCAGGAGTCTCTAAGCACCTTACGTAACTTTATTAACCAGAATATATGATTAAATCTGAATATAACACAGTCAGATAACAAATGACAGTTTGCTATGTAAGTGAACGGATGGAGGACTCTCAGGAAAATCTCACAGGTTCACAGAGTGGCAGAGCAAAAAGCATCTCAGAGATTATCAAGTGCAATAGTCTCTTTTCATAGAGGTGGAAACTGAAGTCCCAAAAGATTAAGTGACTTTCCCAAGGTCACATTTAGCCAATGTGAGAGCCAGGCTTAGAATTCACAACTCCTGATTCCCAGTTCAGCGCTCTTTCTACGTCATCCATTCATTAATCAACAAAGAGTTATCGAGCACCTACTTTGTGCCAGGTGCTGCAGAATCCAAGATGAATAAGACCTGGTGCCTGCTCTCAAGAGTTTGCATCCAGAAAGGAGAGAGTCATGCTCAAATCAAAAAACAAAACCCTGCATCACAGTTATTAAGGCTGGAAAAGGAGATCTCTACTATGTGCAGAAAGGATTGCAAAGAGGGGGGAATTAGCTCTGCACCTGGGATGCAGGAGCAGAGGAAGACACGCTTTTCTAGCCCCCTCCACCTTTCTGTACCAGATATGCTTTTTTCCTTAACTGTGCCAGGTGACTGAGCCACAGGGAAGAGTGGGGAAGAACAGAAACCACCCCTGTCACCAAGCACAAGGCTCTGAGCCAAACAAGCTGGTCATAAAGAACAGGAGCCAGGAAGAGACAGAGACCCTGAGACAAGGGGCATTTCCAGAGCTCTGGTACCAACCAGCCTTCCTCCTCGTGGACCTGCATTGCTGGGAACAGCAATGGTCATACATTACCATCCTCCTCCTCCTCTTCCTCTTCCTTCCTCCTCCTCCCTCTGCATCTCTTTTGTAAAGATGTCAGAATAACCTTGCTAGCTTAAGGATGAGGCTCCACTTTGGTGCTGACTTGCTATTTTGGTGATAATCCTTTGTCAGTCCTGAGAACACTAACATTTCCACTTAGTGCAGGGCACAAGAAGACAAGTTCTGCCCCAAATCCTGTTCCCACAATCATCTCATTGGTTTTTATGGACACTGATGGTATGCTTTCAAATTCCCCACATTTACTGAAATACCTTATTCTCATTACAGAGACCTCAGGGCCAAATAAGTGACTTTGGCACCTCAAAGGTGAATTATTGATCAAGGGCACGCCCAGTTAAAGATAATATGACATTATCAGAACAGCGACTGAGTAATCCAGGAGACTCATACCTTACTCTCAATGTGAGGATTTGGCAGTGACTTCTGAATAATCTCACCAAAGGACAAGTCTAGCTGACAGTATGGATAAGGCGGAAAGCTGGGGAAAAGGAGAGGTTTGGGAACCAACACTTGCTGAATACCTCCTGGACTGACAGGCTCACCATGGTCTTCCTGAATGCTCCAAGCTCCTGTAATCCTCCCAGTAGAGCACAAGAGATAGATCTTACCCTCATTTACAGATAAGAAACTGAGACCCATGAAGATTTCATCACTTACCCTAGGTTCCATAGCTAGAAAGCAGAGAAAAACTAGTTCTCCAATACTTGATATATGCCCATGTTATTTTCCTAGCTTAGTGTGGACTTAGTGAGACCCCAGAACTGGAACTGAGGTAAGATTAGTTAATTTTTAAATTTTAAAAAGATACTCCAAGCCAAGCTCCGCACTAATAAAAGAATAACATTACTTTTATCTCACCAGGATTCCAGTAAAACCTTTGCTTTTCGGTAATAGTGACAACAAAGTTTTCAATGATCATTACAATAACTGCAAGCTTTGTGTGTGGTTTCCCCCCCTTTTCCAGACAAGAGTATTTGATCCCTCCAAGCAGGAAATATGCAAAAAGTCCCAAATGGCATTTTCACTGTCATGTTGGTGCTGGTTCCTGGTGCTGTTTCCTGTGTTCACCTGCAGAGACTCAGGGCAAGTGAAACTCACTCTGAATTCAGGCTACCAGGACAGCAGTGAAAGCAAATCATGTCTCTTTATGATGCTACCCTTCAAATGAAGGCTGAGTTCAAAGCCTAGCCCTGAACTCCTGAATTGAGTATTATGAGAGAAAGGCATAACTTCCTCGCTGAGAAGTTGAGGATCTTAAAAGTCAAACAGGTCTTAATTCTTAGGGATCAGAACTGACCGTGGGAGGAGGCTAGGCATCACTTTGTGCAGCCTTATAGAGACGTTGTGGATATTGGTTGGGAGAGGGTTGGGAAAAGGATAGAAAGGTTGAAGAAGAAAGCTTTTCAGAATACACCCCCTCCCCAACCCCAGCCCCATGGAGGATGATCCCATGGTCTAATAATCTCACTGTTTCCCTCATCCCTTGACAGCCTTTCTCAAACTTCTCTTAGATCCATTTGTCTAGTTTAATGATAAAATTGTACCCTTACATTTCTGGTTCTGCTCCTCTGGACGGCTCATAATGGCTCCCTAGTTCTGGATGGCAGACACATGGAGTCTTAATATCACTCTTCAATGGCCCCCTCAGGTACCCAAGAGGTGGATCATGGCAGGGAAGTCGGGGGAGGTGAAAGAGCGCAGTCAGCAATTGTTCCAACTGCTCTTGAGGCAGCAGGCAGAGTGGAAAGTCCCTATCGGGTCCCAGAGTTTGCATTTGGGAGCTCCCCAGGCTGGCCTGTAGCCCCAGTCGGGGTCTCAGATATCCAGAGGTAACCCCAAATGCACTATTACCCCCAAATTCCAGATCTGATGATTCTCATCCAGAGGACGATTTAAGAATCGGTGATACAGTGCTAACTCCTGTCTCCAGTGAGTTAAAAGCCCTTTAGAACTCAATCCTCCTCAGGATTAATGGTTACTTATTCCCTAGCTGAGTTTTGTGCTGGAAGCACATTAATTAAGTTATTCACACACCATTTGGTGTGTGGATTGTCTAACTTAAATCTCTTCTGTGATAGCGAACTAAATGCTCCCAACAAGTCTTTATGATTTGAAAGAGTGACTGCACCTGTCCACACTCCTAACTTATATCCAGGAAGCCTTGGGCACTGGGGAGGACAGAGAACATGCTAATGTCTCAAAGTGCTAGTGAGGCAGGAGAAGATGGTGTTTCCCCCATTCCACTACAGGGGAAATTGAGGCCCTGGGTAAATGATTTCTTCAAGGTCACAGGGTAAGTCTAATCAAGGAAAATGTTCTAGCAGAAAGGGACCCTAGGGTCTGATCAACATTTGATTAATCAGGAAACTGAAGTCCAAAGAAGAAATTTGTCCAAAGTCAAGTAGGTAGAAAAGGCAGGTCCAGGTCTGGAATCCAGGGCCCCAGCTTTCCAGCTCAATGTTCTATCTTATTCTACAAGCCATATTTTGGCTGATTTTTATTCTATCTTTTTTTCCTTTTATTTAATCCTAGAGCCATGAACTCCATTCATTCATTCATCCACTCCCTCACTCAGTTACAGGAAGGCAGATTACTCTAGTGACCTTAACAGGGCACCCGCCAGCCAGGACCCTGTCCCTTGAGTCCACCTCCTGGATCAGTCAGGTCCTGGTGGATTTGTGGACAGGATGGCTTCCATCGCCTGCCTCCTTCCCTCCTCTGCCCTCCGCAGCTTTCCTCGTCCCCCTTGTCCTCTTCCCCCCTCCCGCCACCGAGGAGTGGTATGTGCAGGATCAGAGTTCTGGAAAGGTTACACCCGGGTCCTCTCGCCCGGGTGAAATGTGAGCGCCCTGGGCAAAGGCTCCTTGCACATAGAAGGACCGAATCCGGGACTCCGCATGCCTCGTTCCTCAGCCTCCTGCCACCAAGTGCTGGAGAAGCAGCCCCAGCCCGCCCCTCCCCCGCCCACCTGTCGCCGCCCCCCACCCTTCCGCCGGGGCCGGCCGCAGCACCTCCCCGCCCCCAACTCCGGCCACATTGCTTCGGGTCAGCGTCACAGCCCCGGCTCCCGAAATAGCCCTCGGCTGGGGCAGCGACTCACCCACTGGAGAACTTTGATGAAGCCCAGCGGCTCCTCCAGCCGCCGCCAGCGCAGCCCCACGAGCAGGCGATCCACCTGCGGAGACAGGGCCGGGCCGGGGTCAGGGCGGTGGGGGACCCGGGAAAGCGCTGGCCCATTTCCTCCCACTCACACCTGGGAATAAGGTGTGACACCCCGGTGGAGAAGAGGTGGCGAGAGAGCAGCCGCAGGGGCGTGCGGGGAGTACCTGCTGGCGCGGCGACTTGTCCGCCGTGCGGCTGGAGCTCTCGGTCGAGGACATGCCGGCGCAGCGGGGCCGGGGCGCGGCGCGGGGGCTGCGGGGACCGCGGTGGGGCTGGGGGCTGCTGACCCGCGGCGGGGGGAGCGGGCGGGACCGAAGCGCGAGCGGCCGTCGGCGGCCCGGGATCCAGGCTGGCTGGCTGGGTCGCGGGGGCGCTGCCGCTCGCGCTCGCGCTCGCCGAGGCCGCGGCCGCCGCGCTGCCCCGCCGGCTGCAGAAAACCCCCGAGTCCAATTCAAACTTCTGTCAAACTCGCGAACGAACTTGGCCGCAGAGTCACGTGGCGTGCGCTCGCGAACCCTCCTCCCGCCCCCTTAGCTCCCGGGTCCCTGCCCGCAGGGCGCCTTAAAGGGACCCGCGGCCTCTGCGGGCACTTCGGCCGCGAGGGGGCTCGGGTTCTTTGCCAGCCGCCTCCAGGGCCAGTCCCAAGGCGAGATACCACAGCCGCCCCGACCCGGAGCCAGAGTCGGGGACCGGCCCGCCGCCCTGGCAATCGCCGGCTCCTAGTTTACCTTTCCCAATTTTCCTGGATTTGGAGCTGCTCTGAGCCGTTTTTCCCGTCTTTCACACCATAATGCTCAGAACCTAAAGGATTCTCATAAAGGCATTATCAGTGCTGACGGAAAGTTCTAAAACTTACGGTTGACAAACTGCTTGCTTCCAAGATCTTCAGGAGCCAGTACAGACGAAAAGGGCAATAGAATATAAATTGGAATGTAAATCACTCACTTTTTATTCTGTCTAGTTAGGCGTTGCTTTAATTTTTAACGCCATTCTTATGTTAGTGATTTTAAAAATTATGGATCATTTAAAAGTATAAACTCAATCTCTTTTAAAATAGCCATCGCCTTTTAAATGAGAGTGAAAATATTCCTTGGGGGGGGAGGGGTTCAGAAAATGTACTTTTTGTGTTGAAAAATTGACGTTATTGCAATTGAGCCACCGTAAATAGGTCCCTAATTTTCAAAATGTGTTCCGCAGGAACTCAAATGAGTAATGATGAATATTACACACACGCTTTACCAGAATGTAAATGTAAGTAGTGAAAAGTTAAGTGATTTGCCCAAGGTCACTGAGTGAGCCTTGGTGGGGGGGGTGGGGGGGCGGGATAGTCAAAGAACCTGCCTTCACCTCCTAAGAATTGGCTTCTAAATGTGTATCCATCGCCTGAGAGTCATTCTTGGAGGTTGTTCCTTCTGGTACTTCAGAATGACTATTTTTTGAACACAGCTATTATTAATACAATTTGTTCCCCCACTAAGTAAGTGCCTTCCAAGGTTGGGGTGGGGTGAGTGACTGAGGTCAGGTCACCTGGGCTTGACGAGAACTTCTCTAGTGGACTTCCATGCAAATCTAGGCTAAACAAAGAACTACTGAGTCCCCAATCCAGTTGTCAATAAACTATCCTGCTGTCTCAGATTCCTTTTCTGTGGAATAGGGTTAATAATTTCTGTCCTTATTTCATAAAGTGGTTATGAGGCTAAAGTGGTGTGAGGTATGTAAATGCCCACACTACACAAATATGAAGTAATAGACTCATTATCAATGTCAACAACAATATGCATGTAGAATACAACAGTCAGAAAAGAATCAGAATAACACAGCAAAAATCCATACACCCACCAACCAGCCTTGTGAAATTTTAACACTCTTCCCCATCTGTCTCAAATCTATTCTTTAAAAACAAAATTAAAATGGCATATAAAATTGAAGCTCTGTGTGTACCCTTATATCATTCTCTCCTTTCTTCCTTCCTCCCTACAAGTAACCACTATCCCATCCTGCATTTGTTTTGTATTAGCCTCATGTATGTTTGAGTACTTTTTCTATATGTATATGACTATATATGTGACTATATCTAGAAATAGTACATATTCACCATAGTATTGTTTTCCACATTGTTTTAAACTTTATCTAAATAACACTATGCGTTAGGTAGCCTTCTTCCACTTGCTTTTTTTACATAATATTGTATTTATGAGAGTCACCTAGCCTGATGCATGTATCTTTAGTTCATTCCTTTTAGCTGTAAGGAATTCTGCTTCATACATATACCAAGTGTATTCACTTATTCTCACATTGATGGACATTGAGGTTATTTCCAAACATCTACTCTCACAGTCCTGTATCCCATGTGTACATATGTCCTTGTGTATGTGTGCCTAGGTTGCTCCACAGCACTACATTTCTAACCTTTTTTTTTTAACAAAAACGCTAAAAAATAAATTTTTAAGTCATGACCCATGATATAAACTGAAACAAAAGTTTCACAAAAAGCTTTCGTATTTTCTATTCCATTTCATTAAAAACAATTTCTGATCATCCAGAGGCAGATCCAAATTTTGTGGAGACTAAAGTTTATACAATTTGGGGGCCCTCTTTAGAAAAAGAATACAAAATTATGAATAAAAATATAGTAAACAGGCCTTGGAAGAAGCTTTACAAGTGAGGGATCCTGAAGCTTAAGCTTCATTAATTTCAAGGTAAATACCCCTCTGAGTTGATGTACTAGATTGATTTAATGATTCACTTATAATGAGGGATCTCTACCAGCAGTTTGATAAACATCACTCTATACCTAGAAGTGAGCCAGCTAGGTCATAAGATGTGAACATTGCCAACTTTGAGTTTTGATAAATGTTTATCATCTATATAACCATCACCATGATCAAGATAACTAATGTTTTCATCATTCCCAAGAGCTTCGTCCTGCCATTTTGCAGTCAATCCCCAGGCAACCACTGATCTGCTTTCTGTCATTATAAATTTGTTTTGCTTTTTCTAGAATTTCAGATCAATGGAATTATACAGTATTTACTCTTTTGTATTTGGCTTCTTTCACTCAGCACAATGTTTTTGCGACTCATGCATATTGTTGTATCAGTACTTATCGGTGGTTTGCTCTTTTTTGTTCCTGAGTAGTATTCCATCCTAGTATGAAATATGATCCATCACTATTTATTCCCTGCCAAAATACATTTGGGTTATTTCCATTTTATTATTTTACTATTATGAGTAGAGTGGCTAAAAACATTTTTGTACAAGTTTTTGAGTGAACATAAGTTTTTGTTTCTAGGGTAAATACCCAGAAGTGGGATTTCTAGATTATGTGTCTAACTTCATATGAAACTACCAAACTGTTTTCCAGAGTGGGCTTACCATTTTGCTTTCTCACCAGTGATATATTCCAGGTGCTTTGCATCTTCTCCAGAACTTGGTATTGTTAGAGATTTTTTTAGCCATTCTAAAAAGTACCTTATTATCATTTTAATTTTCATGTCCCCAGTATCTAACAATGTTGAACATTGTTTCTGTGCTTATTTGCCATCTGTGTATCTTCTTTGGCGACATGTCTGTTCAAGTCCTTTGCCCATTTTTCAGTTGGGCTGTTTGTTTCTTACAACTGAGTTCTGAGAATTCTTTATATATTCTGAATGCAAGTCCTTTGTTGGATATGTGATTTGCTAATATTTTCTCCCAGTCTGTAGTTTGTCTTTTCATTCTCTTAACAGTGTCTTTTGCAAAGCAAAAGTTTTACATTTTGGTTAAGTCTAATTTATCTTTTTTAAAAAATGGATCATGATTTTGGCATTATGTCTGAAAATTCTTTGCCTAACCCTGGGTCACATATATTTTCTCCTATGTTCTATCCTAAATGTTTATAGCTTTATGCTTTCCATTTAGATATTTTTGAGCTATTTTTTGTATAAGGTATGAAATTTAGGTCAAGTTCTTCCTTCCTTCCTTCCTTCCTTCCTTCCTTTTTTCCTCCCTGCTTCTCCTCTCTCTCTCTTTCTTGGCATGTAGATGTCTAATTGTCCTAACATCATTTTTTGAAAAGACTATTCTTTCTTAATTTAATTACTTTTGCACTTTTGTAAAAAAATCAATTGGCCATATTTGTGTGAGTCTATTTCAGGACTATCTGTCTAATCTACGTATCTATGCCTTTGCCAGTACCACACTGTGTTGGATACTGTAGCTTTAAAGTAAATCTTAAAATAGGGTGATATAATTCCTCCAACTTTAGTTGTCTTCTTCAAAATTGTTTTAACTATTCTAGTTCCTTAGCCTTTCAAAATAAATTTTAAGATCAGCTTGCCCATATCTTCAAAAAATTCTGCTGGGATTTTGATTAGAATTGCATTGTCTACAGATCAATTTAGGCAAAATTGACATCATTTCTATGTTGCATTTTCCAATCCACAAACATGGCATGCCTCTCCATTTAAGTCTTTGATTTCTTTTATCAGCATTTGCAGTTTAAGCATACAGATCATGTACATGTTTTGGTAGATTTATTCCAGAGTATTTAATTGGGGGTGGTGAGCCATTATAAATTATATTATTTTAAATTTGTTTCCTTTTGACAATTATTAGTATGTATAAATATGATTGATTTGCTTTCTGTTGACCTCATATCCTGTAACCTTTCTAAACTCACATTTTAGTTTCATGAGTTTTTTGTAGGTTCCTTGAGATTTTCTACATAGATAATTACATTGTCTGCAAAAAGGGAAAGTTTTATTTCTTCTTTTATAACCTGTGTGCCTTTTATTTATTTTCCTTGCTTTATTGCACAGGCCAGGACTTCCAGTATGATGTTGAATAGGAGTGGAGACAGTGGACATCATTGCCTTGTACCTGATCTTAGGGGAAAGTATTCAGCTTTTCACCATTTCGTATGATGTTAGCTCTAGGTTTTTTATAGGTGCCTTTTATCAGCTAGTGGAAGTTCCTTTCTATTTCTGGTTTGCTGAAAGTTTTTAATCATGGATGGATGTTGAATTTTGTCAAATGCTTTTTCTGTATCAATTAGTAATGATCATGTATTTTTTCTTCTTTGAACAATTATGACAAGTATGGTAGATTACACTGATATATTTTTTAAAATTTAAATTTTATAAGTATACATAAAAATTTTTTAAATTTACATACATACTCTTTATTTTTTAGAGCAGTTTTTAGGTTCACAGTAAAATTGGGCAGAAAGTGCCGAGAATTCCCACTTCCCTATCCCCTCCCTGCACACAGCCTCTCCTGTCATTGACATCCCAAATCAGTATGGTACATTTATTTTTAACAACCAATGAGCCAACATTGACATATCATTATCAACCAAAGCCCATAGTTACATGAGGGTTTACTCTTTATATATTATATAGTGTATGGATTTTGACAAACGTAAAATGACATATATTCACTCTTATAGTATCATGCAGAATAATTTCACTACCCTAAAAATATCCCATATTTTATCTGCTTATCCCTCCTCCCACCCCCTGGCAACCAACCACTGATCTTCCTGCCTCCCTATTTTTGCTTTATCCAGAATATCATATAGTTGGAATCATTCAATATGTAGCCTTTTGGCTTCTTTCACTTAGTAACATAAGCGAAATATATATAATAATGCATAGGGTTCCTCTATGTCTTTTCATGACTTGATAGCTCACTTCTTTTTAGCGCTCAATAAGAACAGTGCATTGTCTGTTCCACAGTTTGTATATCCATTCACCTACCGAAGAACATCTTGGTTGCTTCCAAGTTTTGGCAGCTATGAATCAAGCTACTATAAATGTCCATGTGCAGGTTTTTGTGTGGTTGTAAATTTTCAGTTTATTTGGGTAAATACAGTGCAATTACTGTATTGTATGTTTGGTTTTATAAGAAATTGCCAAACTATCTTCCAGAGTGGTTGTACCATTTTGCAGTCCCATCAACAATTAATGAGAGCTCCTGTTGCTCCACATCTTTGCCAGCACTTGGTGTTGTCAATGTTTCGGATTTTAGCCATTCCAATAGGTGTGTAGTAGTATCCCATTATTGTTTTAATTTGCAATTCCCTAATGACACATTATGTTGAGCCTCTTTTCATATGGTTACTTGCCATCTGTATAACTTCTTTGGTGAAGGGTCTGTTCAGATCCTTTCCCCATTTTTAAATCAGGTTGTTCATTTTCTTATTGTTGAGTTTTAAGTGTTCCTTGTATATTTTGGATAACAGCACTTTATCAGATATGTCTTTTGAAATTTTTTTCTCCCAGTGTTTGGTTTGTCTTCTCATTCTCTTGACAGCGTTTTTTGTGTAGCAGAAGTTTTAAACTTTAATGAAGTCTGACATCAACTTTTTTCTTTCATGAGTCATGCCTTTGGAGTGGGGTTGTATCTAAATATTTATTTATTTATTTTTATTGTGTTGAGACAGGTCTTAGTTGCTGCTCGTGGGCTCCTTAGTTGTGGCATGCAGACTCTTAGTTGAGAGATGCATGTGGGATCTAGTTCCTTGACCAGGGATGGAGCCCAGGCCCCCTGCATTAGGAGCGCAGAGTCTTAACCACTGTACCACCAGGGAAGTCCCTAGGGTTGTATCTAAAAAGACCTCACTAAACCCAAAGTTATCTAGATTTTCTTCTATGATATCTTCTAAGAGTCTCACAGTTTTGCAGTTTACATTTAGGTCTATAATCCCTTTCGAGTTAATTTTTGTGCAGAGTATAAAGTCTGTGCCTAGATTCTTTTTCTTTTTTTGCACGTGGATGTCCAGTTGTTTCAGCACCATTTGCTGAATAGCCTATTTTTTTCTCCATTGAATTACCTTTGCTTCTTTGTCAAAGATCAAATGACTATATTTTTGTGGGTCTATTGATTGATTTTTGAATACTGAATCAGTCAGCCTTGAATTTTTGGTCATGATGTGTTATGCTTTATGTATGTATATATTCTGCAATATATATGTGTATATTATACATTGTTGAATTCAATTTTTAAATATCTGGGTTTTTTTTGTTTGTTTTTTGTTTTGTTTTTTTGCCACGCCACTGCAGGGCATGCAAGATCTTAGTTCCCTGACCAGGGATGGAACCCAGCCCCATGCAGCAGAAGCACAGAGTCCTAACCACTGGACAGCCAGGGAATTCCCCTGTTGAGGATTTTTTTCATCTATGTTCATGAGGGCTATTGGTCTGTAGTTTTCTATTTTGAACTCTCTTTGGTTTTGTTATCAAGGTAATGGTAGCCTCCTAAAATGAGTTGGAAAATGTTCCCTCTTGTTATGTTTCCTGGAGAGCTACTACCATTTATTTATTTATTTATTTATTTATTTATTTATTTATTGGCTGCATTGGATCTTCCTTGCTGCAGGCAGGCTTTCTCTAGTTGCGGCAAGCAGGGGCTACTCTTCATTGTGGTGCATGGGCTTCTCATTGCCGTGGCGCACAGGCTCTAGGCGTGTGGGCTTCAGTAGTTGTGGCACGGGGGCTCAATAGTTGTGGCTCACGGGCTCTAGAGCACAGGCTCAGTAGTTGTGACACACAGGCTTAGTTGCTTGGTGGCATGTGGGATCTTCCCCAACCAGGGCTCGAACCCATGTCTCCTGCATTGGCAGGCAGATTCTTAACGACTGCACTACCAGGGAGGTCCCTACTGCTTTTTAAAAAGCTGAAGTTGTATTGCAGCCAAATCAACTGTACATTCAAGGTAACATCACTCTCTCAGCATTTTTTTAATCCATAAAATTATTCCACAGCAGGTATTTCATTTTTTTAAAATTATGACTGTTAGGGTTAGAGGCACCCTGCAAAAGGAAACTGACCATTTGCCAAATTTCTGTCTTGAGTAATTTTTTGTTTCTTTGTTTATTTTAGATAATCTTGTGAGACCCTAAAGACTTTTTGGACTTTTGGTAAAATGACTTCTACTATTTGGAATCCTAATTCTGTTGCATTTGGATTCGTAAGCAATTTGTAAAGGCCTAATACATTTCAAAACCACTTAATCTTTGTACATACTTCAGAAGAAAATAGTTTATTTTAAGGGAAGAAATATACATACATATATATATACATACATATGTGTGTGTATGTATATATGTAAACATCAACGGCTGTTCTTGTAATGAAAAATAAAAACTATGACAATTATTGTGTGAAACAGTAATTTAAATTTTTTTTTTTTTTGGAACCAGTGACACAGAGAAAACATTCATACTTAAACGAAGACAGGGAAGTGCGAATTGTGGAGGGATGTTGGTAATCAGCAAATACTTCTATTTGCCCTGAAAATCAGCTGTATGAAGGGGTACAGTAGAAAATAAAATTGGAATGGCAGTTGGGGGAAAGGGCTTGAAGCGATAAGCCCTCAGACTCTATTGACTACTCATTCAAATTTTGAGCAGAAGAGGTGATAAAGAATAGTGGTTAAGGACCCAAGTGGAGTGAGACAGATCAGAGTTCCAAACCCAGTTCTGCCATTCAGTAGCTATGTTCCTTTTCAAGAGACTTAATTTTCCTAAGCTTCTCTTTTCTATCTACAGAACGGGGTTAATGATAGTGTCTACTGTGAAGGGCTGTTATGAAGGTTAAATAAGATAATACATGGCCTGGTGCCTGCCACATACCAAATACTCAATAAAAATTAGTGACTGTGATAGAACTGTGCTTCAGGAATATTAATCTGGCAGCAGTGTGTATAAGGGATGTAAGACATGACTTTGCTTCTTAAAAGAGAACCAGAGCCTTCCAAGGTTTGTGCCAAGAATATTTCAGGAATCTGAATCTCCAGGTGGAATGGCATGTCTCTAAAGCTGAATTTACAAGATTTAGAGGCTACTCTGACTAAAGGTCAGGGAGGAGAGAGTCATGACTGTATTACTGTTTTCTATAATCCAGTGTTTCCGTATACTATGCTATTTTTAAGCACTGAAATTCAGGCATTTTTGTTGGTGTAACACCATTATTTTAGACCTTGGTCAGCAGCTTTATTTACTTTTCTTAGGTCTTCTTCAAACCCTCCTTCCTTCTCCTGCTCTAACCCCCTCCTCATCACTACCGCATAAACCCTCCCATCCCCTCCCTACCACTCAGTTCCAGTAACTCCCTACTTCTTCCAAACTTCTTCATCCTCCACTACACTCTCTCAGCAAAAATGCTGAGTGAGGACTAGACAGGAGGAGGCTTTGTAGTAGGAAATCTCCCCATAGGGGTTGGAGAAGAGTCAGACCCAGCTAAGGCTATCTCTTTTGGGCTCACAGGAGAGAAATCATTTTCAATCAGAGGAAGTAGTCCTGAAAACTCTATGGGTTGCTAAACTGGGTAGGAAAGTCTAGAAGCTCTTCTAGACCGGCTACATCAGAGATGATGTGTGTGTGTGGATGTGTGTGTGGGGGTACAGGTGGAGGAGCGGTGCAGTTGCAGAAAACAGCAAAGCCAGGAGTACCCAGAAGCACATTTTGTAATTTGTTTATAATTTTTGTTTTTAAATGCGTTAAATAATATTTAGTTACATTAATATTTTTAAAACTATAAATTCTAAATGTAAAAAAATCCATTATTTTGGCTTTGCAGGAAATTAAAACAAACATTAATATAATTTTGTTCTAGTATTGTAACTACTAAGAGAGGAATCAAGGATGGTTTTAAGTATGAAAGACTATTGATGACAGGTATAAAACTAGGGAATGTCACATCAGGACTATCAAACATTGTCCTATACTCTAAGGTATGATGTCATGATCTGATCCCAAACTGTTTCCTTCCTTCCTCCCTCCCTCCCTTCCTTCCTCCCTCCCTCCCTTCCTCCCTCCTTTCCTTCCTCCCTCCCTCCCTTCCTTCCTCCCTCCCTCCCTTCCTCCCTCCTTTCCTTCCTCCCTCCTTCCTTTCCTTCCTCCCTCCCTTCCTTCCTCCCTCCCTCCCTTCCTCCCTCCCTCTCTCCCTCCCTTCCTTCCTTCTTTCCTTTCTTCCTTTTCTTTTTTTTTAATTAGAAAGAGAGATTTTGTAGTTTTCCTTTGCTTTTCTTTGATGTCAGCACCAAATACCAAAATATTGGATTTTATTTCATTAAGTGTTCAGAATTCATAACGCTTTTTAAAAATTAGTGAAACTTTTGCTAATTCACATGCCTACAAGCAAAAACTCTCTTCTGTTGTTGCTTCCAATTTGCTTGACCAGAAAGCCAGATGAATTAGTTAGAACTATTTTAGTGCAGACACCTGACTCAAGTAGGCTTAAGCAGAAAAGGTAATTTGTTGCCTTCTATAACTGAAACATTCAAGAGCTCTGGTCATGACTGGTCCCAGGGGCCCAAATGAGAACATCAGATCTGGGTTCTTTCTCTCCCTCTGTCTCTGTCTCTCTGTCTCTCCTCTGCTTTCCTCTCTGTGTTGATTTCATTTTCCAGTTGGATTCTCCCTCATGATAGCCCAACAACATGCCTGACCTTACATCTTAACAACCTAGCAACCCCATAAGAGTTGCAGGCAAAGTTCTGGGTAGGGCTCTCAATAGCCCAGATTTGGCCACATTCCCATTTTGGAATCAATCACGGTGTGGCCAAGGGACTGGCCAGATCCTTGTGCCCATTCTTGGACCTAGTGGGTGGTATCAGTCCTATTAAAACCACGAAACTGAGAGTTAGGGAGAACTAGTTTTCCCAGAGGAAAATCAGGGTGCTTTTGCCTAAATAAGAAAGAATAGGGACTTCCCTGGTGGTGCAGTGGTTAAGAATCCTCCTGCTAATGCAGGGGACATGGTTTGATCACTGGGCCACGAAGATCCCACATGCCATGGAGCAACTAAGCCTGTGCCCCACAACTACTGAGCCAGAGTGCTGCAACTACTGAAACCTGTGTGCCTAGAGCCCATGCTCCAAAATAAGAGAAGCCACTGCAATGAGAAGCTTGTGCACTGCAACAAAGAGTAGCCCCCGCTCACCGCAACTAGAGAAAGCACACGCACAGCAGCGAACACCCAACACAGCCAATAAAAAAGAAATGCATAGGGACTTCCTAGGTGGCACAGTGGTTAAGAATCCACCTGCCAATGGAGGGGACACAGGTTTGATCCCTGCTCCAGGAAGATCCCACATGCCATGGAGCAACTAAGCCCGTGTGCCATAACTACTGAGCCTGGCTCTAGAGCCCGTGATCACAGCTATTGAGCTCATGTGTCAGAACTACTGAAGCTCTCGAGTTTAGAGCCTGTGCTCCGCAACAAGAGAAGCCACCACAGTGAGGAGCCCGCCCACCACAGTGAGGAGCCCGCGCACCACAATGAAGAGCAGCCCCCGCCTGCCACAACTAGAGAGAGCCAGTGTGCAGCAACGAAGACCCAACGCAGCCAATAAATGAATAAATAAATTAAAAAAAAAGAAAACTATATTTTTAAAAATAAAAAAATAGATTCATTAAAAAAAAAGGATAGTGAACAAGCAAAAACAGATGATCACTACATCAGATAACAAACCTGTTAGAACTACATCTGGAATCATGGCTAATTGGCTCTAAGAGAGGATCAAAGAATGTTTCCCATAAATAAAGTCCACGAACTCTGTATACAAACTTTGTGACACCTCTTTTGGTAGTTCCAAATGATTTTTCAGAGCTGAGGGCATAGAGATGTTCTTCTGAAGAATCATCTTTTGTCAGCTCTTTAAGTGTGGGCACCTCTTAGGGTTTTATTCTCTGAATAATTAAGTTGTCACATAAATGATCTCTGGAGAAGATGAGTTGTACCATAATTTAAGCCACCTGGAGTACAGATAGAACAACTCTTAAGTGTAGAATTTAAGAACTAAAGGAATCTGGGATTGTTTTCCAGAATGCAGCTAATTTTCAAAATGAGGAGTCAATTAAATAAATATCAACTGAACACTGTTCCATTACAGATTGCTTCCACAGTATTCATTTCCCCACTTTTCCAACAGCAGTACCCGGATTTTGCTTAAGGCAAGCCATTTATGGTCAAATGGTTTAGGTAAGATAAATCCTACCTCTGGTTTTAGAAGTAGATTCTGATTGACTTATGGCACTATTTCTGGTCATAATAATTCATTCAAGGATAGGAATATGACCCAATTTAGGCCAATCATACTCAATTCTTGAACATCTATTTGAATAAATCTCTCTCTCTCTTAATTGGATGTAAATCCACATGCACATAGCTTCAGGAATCCTGCACCAGGAAGGAAGAGTTTACTGAGGATGAAGCCAGCATCTTTGTGAGAAACTAGAAGAGAAAAACCAGGTCCTGGTCACATTATTTGAGTTGCTGGATCAAGCCATGCTTGAAGCCATATGCTTGTGGACTTTTTGGTAATGCGCACTAATAAATTCCCCTTACTTTTTTTTTTCTCATCTTTATTGGAGTATAATTGCTTTACAGTATTGTGTTAAGTTTCTGCTGTACAACAAAGTGAATCAGCTATATGTATACATATATCCCCATACCCCTTCCCTCTTGAACCTCCCTCCCACCCTCCGTATCCTACCCCTTTATGTCTTCACAAAGCATTGAGCTGATCTCCCTATGCTCTGTAGCACCTTCCCGCTAGCTACCTGTTTTACACTTTGTAGTGTGAATATGTCAATGCTACTCTCTCACCATGTCCCAGCCTCCCCTCCCCAACCCCCTCCGTGTCCTCAAGTCCATTCTCTACATCTGCATCTCTATTCCTGCCCTGCTGCTAGGTTCATCAGTACCATTTTTCTAGATTTCATATATATGCATTAGCATACGGTATTTGTTTTTCTCTTACTGATTTACTTCACTCTGTATGACAGACTCTAGGTCCATCCACCTCACTACATATAGCTCAGTTTCATTCATTTTTATGGCTGAGTAATATTCCATTGTATATATGTGCCACATCTTCTTTATCCATTCATCTGTCAGTGGACATTTAGGTTGCTTCCATGTCCTGGCTGTTGTAAACAGTGCTGCAATGAACATTGTGGTACATGTATCTTTTTGAGTTATGGTTACACAAGCAGCTCATGCAGCTCAATATCAAAAAAAAAAACCAACCCAATCCAAAAATCGGTGGAAGACCTAAACAGACATTTCTCCAAGAAGAAATACAGATTGCCAACAAGCACATGAAAAGATGCTCAACATCACTAATCATTAGAGAAATGCAAATCAAAACCACAACAAGGTATTCCCCTTACTTTTTAAAGTCCATTTGAGTAGAATTCTCTGTTTATTAACTATTATTCTAACACAAACCCCAACTGAATATAATTCTGATGCTAACCACCTGAAGTTAGTGAAGACTACACAGGTTTAAGGGCATGGTCCTCAGCAAGACTGCCCTTACTTCAGATGCCAGCCACATTTTGAGGGTCCCCAGGTCACCTACACTTCTGACCAACTGACAAAAATACAGGGGTTCCCATGATCCCCTCAGGTTCAATAATTCACAACTATAAATCACAGAACTGAATGACTCAGGAAAGCACTGCACTTAATTACAGGTTTATTTAAAGGATATAACAGTGCCAGCCAAATGAAGGGACACACAGGGTGAGGTCTGGGAGGGTCTTGAACACAGAGCTCCCATATCTTCTCCCTGGGAAGCCAGGACATGTCACCTACCCAGCACACCTGTGTTGACCAGCCAGGAACTCCTCTGAGCCTCAGCATCAAGAAATTTGATTGGGATTTCCTTAGGAAGGCATGATTGTTTGGATCATTGGTCACCTGTTTGAACTCAGTCTCCAGCTAGGTTAGAGATGTTTCCTCAAGCTCTCCCTCCTTGCTGTCCCCTCTGCCCCTGCATTAATTTAATCTCTCACCTGAACTCTTAGCATAGCTTCTCAGTCCCCATTCTTATTCCATGTCACTGTCATGCAGGTTTGGCCTCCTTACTCTAGCAGCTTCTTTGCCTTGATTAAGTCCCAGGGGATGGACTGTCTGGAACAGTAGGGGTGGAATTTCTTTGAGCCTATTTAACCTGCAAAGTTTGGAGACATTCTTGAAGATCCTTATCATCTGAAACAGAGAATATAGTTAAGGGGAAATTTAGGTTGTTTCTCCTCGTTATTCCCTCTCCCTCTTGTAAAATTTGTCTTTTTAAGGTTCATGTCATCCATTCATTCATCTTTTCTCCCTTCTGAATGCAATGATCGCCCAAACTCTTGGCCATTTTTCTCATTCTCTGAAGATCCCCAAGCACCTGGCTCATGGCCTTCCTGTCCCCTCAACATCTGCCACTCTCCTGGGCAATTATATAAAGTCCATGTGGCCTCTCAGCTTCCTGTTCTCATCTCTAATCCAATGAATTTCTTCTCAACTCCACATCACCCATAATCCTCTTCTGTTTTCATGCTACCATGTCTCCTTAGGCTCTCTTATCAACTCTCATGGCTTTAGACACAGTCTGTGTGCGCATGACTCCTAGTTATTCTTCCAGCTCAGACCTCTCTTCTAAAATTCATACCTCCATATTCAACTGCCTTTTTAGCATATCCCTTTACATGTCTCACACTTGGGCATCTCAAACTCAATTTCTCAAAACTTAGGTATTGCTCCTTTGACCTTCTTCTGACAAATCTGCTGCATTTCAGCAAACAATACCACCCGCCATTAAGGTGTGCAACCTATTTTCCTCATCCCCTCATTTATCCCATCAATTCCTAATCATTTTACCTCCAAAATATATCTTGAATCTGTTTACTTCTCACCATCCCCACTGCTGCCAGCCCAGGCCAATGCATCATCCCTTTCTGCCTGGACAATTGCAGTAGTATCCTTCAGGTCTCTATTTGTTCTCATAGCCTTTCAATCCATTCTTTACACTGCAAGCATCATGAGGTGTTTTTTTTTTTTAATTGCAAATTTTATCTTTATTCTCTTCCTTAAAATCTTCTGGAGGTTTCATAGGATGACGTTCAAGACATTTTGCATGTTCAGCAAGGGCCTTGCATGATCTAGTTCCCACAGTCTTTCTCCCTTGCCTCCTGACACTCTCCCCTTTATTCACTGGGCCAGTCACACAGACCTTCTCTCTTTTCTGAAGATGACAAGCCCGCTCATGACTGTGTTTATACATGCAGTCCCTTCTACTTTGAACATTCTCCATGCCCTACTCCCATCTCCATCTACCCCTTATTGTGTGATAGGAGCTGCAGGCTGGATAAGACACAATCCTCTTCCCTTAAGAGCTCATAGTTTAATAAAAGACCCACATGTAAGCAAAAAAAGAAAAAAAATTCCACCACAGTACAATAAATGCAATAGAAATATGGCCAAAGGAAGAAATATTTATCTATCTCTGAGAGTCAGGAAAGGACATTTAAATAGAAGAACCAGTATGTCCCAAGGACACAGGCAAGGACACGAGGAGATATAAGCTGTTTGGTGCTGCTGGTAAAGGCAAGGAGGTTGCAGGAGATGACTTGGATGCTGTGTTGAGGGGCCTGAATTTTATCCAATATGCAAAGAGTGTGTCCCCTACAAAGGATGACATGAATACATATCAACTACAGTGCTATCAAACTGGTAGTAATGGGAGAGAAAGGCATCAATAGAAGGTGAAGGCAGAAAGTCAAGTAGGAGAATAGTATAATAGTCCTAGCAAGTGGTGATGGCAACTGAATTAAGGCAAAGGTAGTGATAATGGAGAAGAGGATGGACTGAAGATATTTCTAAGGGGTAAAATTGATAGGACTTGGTGACTGAACAAAACATGAATCTTTGCCCTTATGCAGCTTGCATTCTAGTGTGGAAGGCAGAAAATACATCCAGTAAACAAATGCATACATGATATAATCCCTGGAATGCTACTAGCTATGAAAGAAAACAGAGCAGAGTAAAATCTCAGCAAATGAAGGAGAGAGTTATTTTAGATGAAGTGGTCCCTGTGAGAGGGTGACATTTGAACAGAAAAATAAGCCATGTGAATATTTGGAGAAAGAGTATTTAGGCAGAATGAACAGCAAGTGCAAATGTCCAGAGATGGGAATGTGCTTGTCACATGTTTGAGGAATAACAATGAGACTAGTGTGACTGAAGCACAAAAGAAAAGGAAGAGGAGAATGGAAGAAGAGAAAGTCAGAATGCAGCAAGAGGCCTCATAGAACAGGGGGAAAACCTTGGGTTTTATTTTAAGCATGATGTGAATTGTTGGAGAGGTTTTGAACAGGGGAGTGGCATATCCTAATTTATACTGTAAAAGGGAGATGTGGAAGCTGGTGGCCACTTAGAAGGAAGGGATCTAGGTGAGAGATGATGGTGGTTTGGACAAGAGTAGTAGTGATCAATTGATCAGACTTGGGATATATTTTGAAGGCAGAGCTGATGCAATGTGCTGATGGATTGAATGAGGGTTAGAAAAAAAGAGGAGTCAACAATGACCCCAATATTTCTGGCCTGAGCAACAGGCTGAATCACAGAACCACTTACTGAGATGGAGAACACTGAAGGGAATTAGGTTTGATAGACAGGGACTCAAGAGTTTGATTTTAGACATGTTTAGTTTGGAATACTGTTAGACTTCCAAATAGAGTAGTTATTGGAGATATGAGTCCGGAGTTCAGGGGAGAGGTTAAATCTATAGATATACAATTTTGGATTTAGTGGCATATAGGTGACATTTAAGATGATGGAATTGGTTAAGATTTTCTAAGATGAGTGTAAGCAAAAACTGAGTAGAAGTCCAAGAATGGAACGCTAGAATATTCTAATGCTTAAGAGTCGAGAAGAGAAAGAAGATTGGGAAGAGACTGGGAAGGAGTGTCCAGTGAAGTGAGAAGAAAATCAGTAGAGGGTAGAAGCCAGGTAAAGGTAGTCTTTCAAGAAAGAAGAAATGATCAACTGCTTAAATGGTGCTGTCCAGTTGAGTTAGTTGAGAACTGGATTTGGCAACACGAAGGTTATTGGTGACCTTGATAAGAGAAGTCTCAGAAAAGTAACAGGGAGAAAAGACTCATAAGAGGTTTTAAGTATCATAAAAGGTTAAGATACAGTAGAAAGAAAGAAAGTGAGAAGATTCCCTATGCAAAGGGAAGCAGAAAAGTAGTGTAGTAGCTGAAGAGACATATGCCATCAAGGGAGGGTTTCTTCAAGAAGGGAGGGAGGACTGGTGATTCAGGAGAGAGAGAATAAGTGTAGAAGCAAAGTTCTTGAGTAGGTGAGGTCTCTGGATATTTGAATACTTAGGCCTGGAGCTCAAGAGAGAGGTAGAGGCGAGAGATACAGATTTTGGAATGATTAAATTATATATGAAAGGGACAAATGTGAGAGTGGATGAAACTGGGAAGAATGAAAAGCAGAAGCCAAGGAATAACCCCAAGGTATCAAAAATTAGAGGGAATAAGGGGAAAAGATCCAGTAAGGAATAGAGAAAGAATGTCCCCTATTTTCCAGTTATTTTTATGACCACAGCACATGGCATACTGTTTCACTTCTCATGCCTGTAAAGCCTTTCCATCCCTGGATTCACATGGTTCTCTCATAGTACTTTATAACAATCTTCATTAGCACTTATCTCACTGCATTTACATTATGTGTCTGCTTCTTCCACCAACCAGAAAGCTCCCTCTGCCAAAACTTTATTCATCTTCTTATCTACAACTCTTAACATACTGCATAGTAGGTGCTAAATGCATGAGGCATAGAGCAGGGGGAAGTTAATCCACAAGTAGAGTGTGTGATATATAAGCATCACAAAGTGTGAATATGCCTTTTATGCCTTTCTGAAAGAAATATTCATGTTGGAAAGAATTCATCAGTGAAGCCATCTGGAGTTTTCTTTAGAAAGTTTTTAAATTATGAATTCAACTCCTTTAAAATAGAAAATACAGAATTTTCTCTTTGTTATTGTTTCAGTTTTATTTTTCAATAAAATTTTCCACTTCATCTGAATTGCTAAATTTATTGGTATAAAGTTGTATCCTCTTTTTTTTTTCCAACAATAGGTATTACATATTTTTTTTTTTGGCACACGGGCTTAGTTGTTCCGCGGCATGTGGGATCTTCCTGGAGCTGGGATCGAACCCGTGACCTCTGCATTGTCAGGCGGATTCTTAACCACTGCGTCACCTAGGAAGCCCGGTATCACGTATTTATTAGCAGGCCTGACAGTGAGCATTGGTGCCAACACATCAAGAAAAGAAGAGGCAACATCCCATTTTTCTCATTTCCAGACAATAACCCGTTAGTGATGTTCTGATATGGTAAGAGGCAAGTGACCTTGACACAACATAAATGTGTGCCACTTCATATGCGAGGCTCCTTATAGACCCAACTTGGTTCTTCTCCAATGTCTTCTCTTGGAGTTGTACCTGATTTTATTACCAGTTTCCATTCGAATCCATTGGGGAATGGGACGATTCTGCTTTCGTTTCTTGGCCAGGAATCGCTTGATCCTGAAAGTCTCGTGAGAAGATACGCTGAGGAGCTAACTCAACCGCGCAGAGGATGGCGGAGAAGACAAAAGAGCCTCTTATTTTTTTTTAAAGGAATACAAAACTACTTATTGACCACGGTTCACCAGTATTTACAATAAAGTAAACAATATACAGGTGAATAACATTCTGATTACTACAAAGTTATTGTTTTTCCTGGCTTCTGCTGAACCAGTAAACCAAAATGCTGAGAAGATTGAGCATACATGTAAGAAATGGGTTGGGGTAAAGTTCGAAAAAAACATGCAGGTCAAGTTTAGATTAGAAAAGTTTTTTTACTCATTCCTGCACATCCTAAATTACCAACATCTCTAACCATCTGATTAGGTTTCCGTGAACAAGTCTGAGACATTACACGTATCACAGCCTTTCAGTAAATAGAGTACAGGGATTTCAACTTCTTGTAAAAGAATGGTTCACCAAAAGGAAACTTTAAACGTCCACTTAACTAAGTCTTGCTTGGCTAATTAAAACATACTAGAATTTTTCTAGTTTTTTCCTTTGGGTGGGGAGGTTGTTGATAGTGATAAAGTTTTCCTTTCAGGGGTTTTGCATATAAAGGTACATTTATATGACTGTAGATATGGATACAGATTCTGATAGGACTGCTTTAAAAAACCGTCCAATTTAAATTGTTTACATTAATTTGTCTAATTAATTACAAAATTATTTAATTTGGAAGGTTAAGACAAATTTTCAATTTAAGTTGAAGTGCTTTCTTTTTTTTTAATAAATAAATTTATTTATTTATTTATTTATTATTTTATTGGCTGTGTTGGGTCTCTTTTTGCTGTGCGCCGGCTTTCTTTTTAGTTGCCGTGAGTGGGGGCTACTCTTCGTTGCGGTGCGCGGGCTCCTCATTGTCGTGGCTTCTCTTGTTGTGGAGCGTGGGCTCTAGGCACATGGACTTCAGTAGTTGCAGCACATGGGCTCAATAGTTGTGGCTCACAGGCTCTAAAGCGCAGGCTCAATAGTTGTGGCGCACGGGCTTAGTTGCTCCGCGGCATGTGGGATCTTCCTGGAGCAGGGATGGAACCTGTGTCCCCTGCATTGGCAGGCAGATTCTCAACCACTGCGCCACCTAGGAAGCCCAAGTGATTTCTTATACTGCTCAAAATGATGGAATCCCAGAAACATGGGGCTTACCCATGGTTGTGAAAGGCTGTTTTTGTTTTGGTAAATGTATTTAAACAACAACAACAAAAAACCCCAAACCATCTACACATATAATTTATGTATACACATACAAAAAACCCAGAATGGTCCTTAGGCATATATGAGTTAAATGCAAATTCTAAATTCTGATTGAGTAATGACTACGGAGATTTCCCCCAACATTTAGAAAAGCTGTTCTCTAATGCAGAGGAAATAATATACCGTGGTATCAAAAGTTCTTTTCTGCTAAAGGAAGCAACTACAGAAAGCTTTTATTTGTTCAAAGTAACCAGAGCTACAGATGCAAAAAATAAAACAAAAACCCAACAACTTCTCCAATACTGCTACTTCAAAAGAACATATCAAACTTGATTTTCATTAGAATGTAGTTATTTCTTCACACTAATAAATCCAAAAACCAAGACACAGATTTTACATATATATATATAAATGTATATATATAAAGCAATGCAAACAATTACTGAGCTTCATCTTCTGGACGAGAATGCCAAGTTAGTCTCTCTTCATAAAGAGCAGCTACAATTTAAGGACACTTCATATTTGCCTCTTTTGCCAGCACCAAGCCCGCCTCATCTGAATCTTTCCACTTCATGAGAAACATTACTTCTCCACTGCTGTCTGTGGCAGTGTCTGTGGATCGAGACCTCTGGCAGAACCTCTTGGTTTCTCAGCAGCATCTCTTTTCTTCTTTGATTTGCTATCATCAGATTCATTGTCAGATAAATATTTTCTTTTTGTTCCATCTTTTTCTTTACCAGCTTTCTGAGAATTAAGAAATGCTTCAATTAACTTTGGACAACCTAAATTTTTTTCAGGTTCTCAAGTATTGTCTGCATCTGTAAATCCCTTACACTTCAGGAAATACTGCACCTTCCCATTCACTACACGTTGGTCCAGTAATTTTTCTACTACAAATTCTTCAGGTTCTCCTTCTTCGACTTCTTTACTCTTTCCATTCTGTTTCTTTCCCATTTTTTGCAATTCATTGGAGATCTTTTTTTTTCTTTATTTTTATAAGTTATTTTTTTTTTAATAAATTTATTTATTTTTGGTTGTGTTGGGTCTTTATTGCTGCACGTGGACTTTCTCTAGTTGCTGTGAGCAGGGGCTACTCTTCATTGTGGTGTGCGGGCCTCTCAGTGGGGTGGCCTCTCTTGTTGCAGAGCATGAGCTCCAGGCAGCTCGACGGCTCTAGGGCGCAGGCTCAGCAGTTGTGGTGCACAGGCTTAGTTGCTCTGCAGCATGTGGGATCCTCCTGGGCTAGGGATCCAACCCGTGTCCTCTGTGTTGGCAGGCAGATTCTCAACCACTGCACCACCAGGGAAGTCCCAGGAGACCATTTTTTATTGCAGACTTGAAGAGCTATTATTCTACTGCTTCTGAGCCACTCCGGGTCCCAGGTCTGCCTCCTTTTATATTTTTAATGTCTATAGGACCTGTGGTGATGCCCCTGTTTTTATTACTGATATTGGTAATGTGTTCTCTTGAACTTTTCCATGATTAGTCTTGCTAGGAGTTGATTAATATTTTTAGTCTTTTTGAAGATTAAAAAGTTCTGCCTTTGTTGATTTTCTCTTTGTTTCTTTTTTGAACTGAATCCTAACAGCAGTTTTCTAGCCAAAGTGGCCCATTAGAGGAGTCCCAAGTCTGGAAGGAATCAGCCTGCATTATTATTCCACCATGCTCAGTCATTACCTATGAGCAGGTTGTGGGAAGTGTGGCCTCAGTTGTGAACACATTGGCGGATCCAGATCAGTATCTGGGTTGATCAGTTAATTATGCTATGCACAGCAGGAAATCCAGTGGCCCATTTTCAGAAATACCACAGTCCACTCCTTTGCCCCAGAGATCTACTTCTTCTTGCTGGTTTTGGAAGAAGCTCTTCCATGGTTTCCATGGGCCTCTATTTCTGAAGAGAAACTTGGAAGAGGAAGGTTAGTGGAATGAACTACAGAAATTGGTCTGGAGGCCACAACTGATACTCATTCTCTCCCATTTCCACTATCCACTGTAAATTCTCCTCACTCTCAGTTATCATCTTAGCAGGTCTTGGTGGCTTATGTGGTGGTGTGATCCAAACCTTTATTCCTAAGGGACTGAGCTCTTGGTAACCACACCCTTCTTAGGCCAGAGTTGCTGCATGTGTTCAGTTACACTGGGGCAAGGGAGTATCAGGAGATGCTCAAGTGGATCACATGGATTCCATAAAAAGTAGTGATACCTTCTCCTACTGATTAGGGTCAGTTATCCTTGTCATGATAGTGACTTCTCTTTTCTCCTTCTGGTCCCTGGAATAATGAGTCCCAAGTGCCCCAGCAGCAGTCATAGCTTATAGTGCGATGGAACCTTTGCTGTGTCCCTTAACAGACATGCAATCCCTTTGGGGACCAGTACCTCCAGCCCTATACGTCCCCCAGATTTGTGGGTATGGGAAGCACAAAATCCTCTATTGGTCATTGGTAGTAAAGATAAATGGAGCTATTCCTGTATCCACTCCTTGGTTAGTGGACCCATGTATTTTTCTTATTGGGTTCATAAAGGCTTGGGATTTAATGTGCATAACATATCCTGAATAATAGCATCCTGTTTTTTCAGAATTGCCTCTAAATGGCATTTCACTTGAGCCCTCAGAAAGTCATTCTAGCTCTTTATCAGGTCAGCTTTATCTGGTTGATGTGGTATGAGGTCATGGGTCCACTCTCACATCTCTTTTACCATGAAGCAGTTGCCTTGGTTGGATGCTATGTTATGCAGGATTCTATGCCTGTGGATCAGACATTCCACAAACCCCAATACAGTAATGTTGGCTGAGGATCTGTTGGTGGAAAGGGAAGCCCATACCCAGAATAGCTATCTATCACTGTGAGAATGAACCACTGGCCCCTCTAGAATGGAAAGGACCCACTTTAGTCAACTTGCCACCAAGTAGCTAATTGTCTCCTTGAATACTAGTTCCATAGTGGGGGCTCAGCATTGGTCTCTACCGCTGACATGTTGGACATTTAGGCATCTGTAGCTAGATCAGCCTTAAAAAGTTAGAGTCCATGTTTTTTGGGCCCATACATAGCTTCTGTCTCTACCACTGCGGCCACACCATTTATGTGCTTGTATTAGTTTCTTAGGGCTGCATTAACAAAGTACCACAAATTTGGTGATTTAAACAACAGAAATTTATTGTCTCACAGTTCTGGAGGCTAGAAGTCTGAGATCAAGGTATCAGCAGGCTTGGTGCCTTCTGAAGGCTGTGAGGGAAAATCTGTTCCATGCTTCTCCCCTAGCTTCTGGTGGTTTGCTGGTGATCTTTGGCATTCTTGGCTTCTACTGCATCACCCTAATGTCTGTTTTTTTCTTCACGTAGCATTTCCTCTGCATATCTCTGTCTTCATATGGCCTTATGCTTGTAAGGATACCAGTCACATTGAACTAGGGGCCCATCCTACTCCTGTATGATGTCATCTTAACTAATTACATCTGCAAGAACTCTATTTCCAAATAAGGTCACATTTTGAGGTACTGGGGATTAGAACTTTAATGTATGAATTTGGGGGGAATACCATATAACCCACAACAGTGCCCATCAAGCTGGTTCCAAGGTAGCCAATGATTAAGGCTGGTAATGACAATTGGATGAATTATTTTGTCTACTTCATTGTTTAGTATCTCTTCCCTGGTGGGTGCAAAATGTGATACAAAAATCTTCCCACTTCATGCCTACTCCTGTATGTTCACCCAAAAGACTCTACCCTAGACCTTCTTGTCTTTGATCTTCCAGTCATTTTTCTTCCAAGTTCCCTACCAGGCCATTGACACTTGCCCAAGACTCTATATACTTCAGTCTGCTTCTCCTTATACACAAACCAGACGACCAGGGACAATGCTTGCAACTCTACCCATTAGGAAGATTTTTCCTCTCCACTATTTTTCAAAGCCTCTCAAGAATGTGACTATAATGCAACCACTATCTAATTTTGGCTTATACCCACATACTACATTGACTCATCCATAAACCAAACTCAGGCTTTACCCATCTTCCTTCAGCTGGTCACGGTATTGGTGCAGCTGTGGTGGGTGACATGGGGGTCTGGACAACCTGGTCATGCAGCTTACAAGTATTTCAACTGTGCTTGAGCTCCACCTCAGATGTACCATTTCCATCTTACAATAAATGCTGCTGGGTCCATCTGAACACCAAAAGAACCCAGGCCATAACAAGCAGTTTTGGACACATTGCTACTTGGAGTTCCATGGTTAAGTGTTGGATTTCCATCAAGGCCCAGTATCACACTAGTAGCTATTTCTTAAAACGTATGTAATTGTCTGCTGCAGATGGCATGCCCTTGCTTATGTCCCAGGTACTGCACTGTGATTTTTCCACTGAGGCTTACCATAAGTTCTGTCTTAAGTTAGTTTGGGCTATTATAACAAAATACCATAGACTAGGTGGCTTAAACAACAGAAACTTATTTTTTCACAGTTCTAGAGGTTGAAAGCCTGAGATCAGGGTGCTAGCTAGCATGTTTACGTTCTGGTTTGATCCCTCTTCCTGATTTGGAGACAGCCACCTTCTCATTCTCACTCTGTCCTCATGGGGTTGGGGGTGGGGTGAGAGTGCTCTCCGGTGTCTCTTCTTCACCATCATATTGGGGGTTAGGGCTTCAACATATGAATTGGGACGAGGGGACAAATTCAGTCCATAACATTCCACCCCAGCTCCCTAAAATTCATGTCATTCTTAAAAGTAAAACACATTAATTCCATCCAACAGCTCCCCAAAGTCTTAACTCATTCCAGCAGCAACTCTAAAGTCTCCTCTAAATATTATCTAAATCAGATATAGTGAGACTCAAGGTATGATTCATTTTGAGGCAAAATTCCTCTCCAGCTGTGCATCTGTAAAATCAGACAAGTTATGTGCTTCCAAAACACAATGGTGGGACAGGCACAGGACAGACATTCCCATTCTAAAAGGGAGACACAGGAAAGAAGGAAGGGGTGATGGTCCTAACCAAGTTCAAAATTTAGCAAGAAAATTCCATTAGATCTTAAGTTTTGAGAATAATTCTCTGGTTCAATGCTCTGCCATCCAGGTCCAGCGGGGTGGCAGCATCACCCCCGAGGCTTTGCTGGGTGGTCCCACTCCCAAGGCTTCAGGCAGAAGCCACATGCCTGTCAAAACTGAGGCAGTGGCCCTGATGATCATCTATCATTCTTTCCCGCCCAGTTCAATAAATCTATCAGCCATCCTGCATTTTGTCCCATCTTTGTCCCCTTCAGTTCCAACTGGCAGTGTTTCTGCTCATGTAATCCCATAAACTCCTTATCAAGTGATAATCTAGTCACACCATTGGTGTTCTCATTTGAACATGCTTTCTTATTTTTTGCAATATGGATAGGCTGAGAATCTTTTAAGTCATCAAGTTCTTGCTCCTCTTCACTTAACAAGTCTTTCTTTAATTCATCTCTCTCCTTTCACCTTTTACTATGAGCAATCAGGTAAAACCAAGCCCCTCCTTCAATACTTTGCTTAGAAATCCCTCAGCCAAATATCCAATTTTATCACTCAAATTCTACCTTCCACAAAACACTAGGACACAGTTCAGCCAAGTTCTTTACCATTTTCTAACAGGGATCACCTTTCCTCCATTTCCAATAATATGTTCCTCATTTCCATCTGAGATCTCACTAGATTCACCCTTAATGCCCATATTTCTGCCATGTAACTTAAAATTATTCCAGCCTCTACCCATTACCCAGTTCCAAAGCTGCTTCCACCTTTTTTGTTATTTATTACGGCTGCATTCCACTGCTAGTATCTGTATGAGGATTCTCCAGAGAAACAGAACCAATAGGAGTTAGATATGGATATAGATGTAAATTTATTACAAGGAATTGGCTCACATGATTATACAGGCTGAGAAGTCCCAAGATCTGCAGTCAGCAAACTGATGACTTAGGAGAGCTGATGTTTAGTTCCAGTCTGAGTTCAAAGGCCTGAGAACCAGGACACCGATGGTGTAAGTCCCAGTCTGAAAGCTGGCAGGGCTCAAAATCCAAGAAGAGCTAATATTTCAGTCCAAGTCTGAAGGCCAGAAAAGACCAACGCAACATCCTAGCTATGCAGTCAGGCACGAGGAATTCCATTTTACTCAGCTTTTTTTTCTATTCAGGTCTTCAGTTGACTGGATGAGGCCCACCCACATTAGAGAGGGCAATCAGTTTTACCCATTCTATCAATCCACTGTTAATCTCATCCAGAAACACCCACCCCCAGACACACTCAGATAATGTTTGACCAAATTATTTGCGTATTCCATGGACCAGTCAAGTTGACATAAAATTAACCATCACAAGCTCCAAACTGCATCTTTTCCCACTCTTGACACCTCTAATATAAAACAGTTTACTGGAATATATGGCCAAAGTGGCAGAGATGCTTGTACAGGAGCCTGGACCTTCTGAAGAACCCTTCTCCTGTTCTGGGTCTCAAAGTTGGAAATCTTCAATGTTACCTGGTATATGGGCTGCAGCAGTATTCCCAGGTATGGAATGTATTGCTCCAGAATATAAAGAGACATCCCAAGCCCTGTGTATTCTTCTTTGTGGTAGGGGATACAAGATGCAACAATTTGTTTTTTTACTTGGAAGGATATACTGGCACACCTCCAACCAGAGGACCCTTAAAAACTTCACTGAAGTGACAAGTCCTTGAATCTTTGTGGCGTTTTCCTACTCTCTGGAGCATGGGTCTTACTAATGCCTCCAGCATACTAGCCACCTCTTGCTTGCTCTTGTCTGACTAGCATAATGGGTCAACGTGATATTCTATGAGATGTCCACGAGGTCCAGATCTCTTTTGACTATATTATGACAGAGGGCAGAGTTAACCTATCCTTGAGGCCAAACTGTAAATAAATAGTTATCTATCCCACATATATGTTAACCTTTTCTGATGATCTTCTCTAATTAGAATGCAAAATAATTCATTCAACAAATAATTGGCCATAGGCCATGTCAGCAGGTTCGATTAGGGGTGTTACTTGCTGAAGCCTGCAGTAGTCTATAGTCATTCTCCAGGATCCATCTAGTTTCTGCCCCGGCCAGATAGGCTAACTAAATGGAGACATGATAGAGATCATCCTCCCTCCGTCCACAATCTTTAGGTCTTTAAAGGTGGCACTAATTTCCATTATGCCCCTGGTACGTGATACTTGTTTTTTTAATTCACTGTGTTGGCCAGGGGTGGGTGTTTCCACTTGGCCTTCCCCACTATGATAGCTCTTACTTCACACAGGATTTAATGCAGGTATTATGCCAACTATTACGCCAAATACATCAATTCCAATTACACACACAGGAACTGGGGAAACGACTATCAGGTAGGCCCACAGACACAATGGACCCACTGTAAGCTGGACTTTAGCCAGGACCCCATTTATTACAAGGCCCTCAATAAACCCCCACTCTAACAGGGGCCATGACAATGCTTTGGGTCTCAGGGCACTGATGTCAACTCAGACCTGGAGTCAATTTTCTGGTTATCCCTCTTCCCCAGTGTACAGTCACTGGAGTAAATGGCCATAGATCTCTTTGGGGAAGGATGGGGGGATCATTACCCGTATACTTGCTGCAGTGATGCAGGATCTGCCACCTATTAAAGTCAATGGGTCTCACGTCTGAAAAGTGGCTCAAATCTGGACACTGAACAAGGGACAATCACTTTTAGAGGGGGGTGGGAGGACCATCTTCAGTTTCTTGCTTCTGCATTTTGGCCTTTTTTTTGGTCGTAGAGGTTTACTTTGCCCTTAGAGATGACAAGCTCTATATCCATCTCCACAATTCCCTGTGGGTCAAGCCTCCTTGGCTGCCACTCTTGTCAAATGTTGCTGGTTTTTATAATAATTGTGGCCTCTTGGTTTCTGGTGACTAAGTGCCATCATCTGGCCCCTATTATTTGGGGGAAGAGGAATATCATTCCCATAGTTATCAATGAGCCCCAGCTCTGTGCCTGTTTCTATTGTCAGCGCAGGCAGCAAAGAACTTCTTGGTGATGCTCTTGCCCCTCACCAGAGGATTTCTGATGGCCTCAGAAAATGGTGTGTTTTCTGGGCCTTCCTGTGGAACATAAACTCCTGATGGGTCTTCTGGCCTCACACACCTATTCCTGCATGCCCACTTCCCTGTCTTTTTATTCATTCTTCTACCATATGCCAGGGCAACTGAGACATTTCTACTTTACTCAGCATTGGCCATCACTTTCTCTAGGTTTCTAAAATTCCCCCAGCAGTGAGTTTGTTTCATCCCCAAGAGCTCTTGCCAGGGTGTTAAATCCTGTACATCAAGAAAGTGCTCCCGATTCAATGAATTTCTGATTGTCTAGCCTTATATTCCATCCCCTTTGATCAAGTAACCTCAAAACTCAATTGCAGGGTACACTTGCCTGGCTTCTGCCTATATATGCTAATTCTTATAGTTCTTTGTATATAATCTCTTTCCTCCTTCATCAGGCCCAGTATGTTCTCAGCTGATTTTTGCTAGGATTTAACTCTAGTTACTGGTCTGGCAGCCAAGAAGGAGGTAGAGACAACTTCTATGTTGCCTTGTGGGGCAGTGGCTCCGCAGTGTCTTTCAGCATGCAGGGAGTAATACGAAGAGGTGAAGCACCTCTGCAAACTTGGAAAGTTCATGGGGGTTTGCAGAATTAACATCCTTACCGATGTCCATCCAGATGTCCTACCCCTTGTTTCAGGTTTTCTCAACCAGGGCCCTGGCTTGCTTTGGTTGCACATTTAAATGTCTCTGGAGCTCTGTTTCCTCTATCATGTCCAGGGTCTGTGGCTTAACTGTGTCAGCTCTTCCACTATAGGAGATAAAAGCCTCCTTGTAAGCTACTAAAGAGGCCCTCTGTCTCTCACACTTAGCCATTAATCAGGGGAGAACACTTGCTTTCTCCTTATTCCTTTTCAGAGTGTCAATACAACTTAGCAGTAACCATCCAACTCCACTGTCTTTGTACGCATGTTCCTACACCGCCCCCCCCCCCCCCCCCCCCATATATTTCACATGCCTGAAATTGTGAAGGGCTTTCTCCTCCACTGGGATGTTTTCCCAGGTCACTAATGATTAAATTTTTAGCAGCTGGGTCACCAACCTTGTGCTGGGAACTACCCATGCCTCTATACTACTTAGGATAGCATTGTCTTTGCTTACAAGGTAGTGAGTATGCCAGTCTTGAAACCTCAACTTTTATGTTTTCTTTGACCTCTCCTGGCACCACTTGTGCTAGTTTGGGCCCTCTGAGAGGCTGTTGTCAAGATGGGATTTGACATGTGTATTAGCTAGGGCTGCCATAACAAAATACCACAGACTGGGTGGCTTAAACATTAGAAATTTATTTTTCACAGATCCAGAGGCTAGAAGTACAAGATGAAGGTGTCAATAGGTTTGGTTTCTTCTGAGGCCTTGGCTTGCAGATGGCCACCGTCTCGCAGTGTCCTCACACAGCCCTTCCTTTGCGCACATACCCCGGTGTCTCCTTATATGTCCAAATTTCCTCTTCTTATAAGCAATCAGCCAAACTGGATTAGGGTTCACCCTAACACCTTCATTTTAACTTAATCACATCTTTAAGGGACTCATCTCCAAATACAGTCACATTCTGAGGTATTGTGGGTTTAGGGCTTCAACATATGGACTTTGGGGAGGACACAATTCAACCCACAACAACATGCAAGATATTTATTAAAGCCACTGTCTTGAAAGATAAAAGGGATGGGAGCAAAGGAAGGTGGGAGAGTCTGCAAACTATGACTCAGGCCTGACACCTATGAGACAGAGGGAAAAGAAAGGATTGAGTAGGCAGGGTCTCAGACCACAGCACAGTTTTGAAGAAAGTTCAAGCTAGGCTGATGGGTCCTCCAGCCAAAACTGCCCATCAGAGGAGTCCCAAACATGACAGCAACAAAGCATATTAGCCACGTGCAGTCATTTATAAGTTAGACGATTACAGGTATATAAAGAATTCAGTTTGGGGATTCTGAACCAGTCTACTGTTTCCTTGGGTAGTGTCTCCAGTTCACACTGACCATTCTGCCACACTTTACTTTGCTCCAGGACCCATGTGCCTAGCTCTCCAAGACGTTTACATACCTTTCTCAGTTTCTGAATCTAGCTCATTCTCTCACGTTTTACTTCATTCCTTTCCTTTCTGTCTTCTATGGCTCTTTTATTATTTTTTTCAGAGGGACACCTGCTTCAACTTTTAATGAAACACTTATTGAATGGAATTGATTATGCGTAAAAAACTATACTAGGTGCTGGATTTTTATGCCATAAAGATCCACCTTCTTGGGATAAAATAAGATTTTCCTTCTTATTCACAATCAGAGCTACCTGCGGCTCCCTTTCACGTATGATATATAGCACACAAACACATTTACCCAGAGGATTCTACATTCAAATAATCTTGTGAGACATCCACCACCATATCTGATATTAGTAAGGGCTGCAAAGCACTTTGCATCCCTGGGTGTTCAGGAAATATCATGCTCGAATACCTATATAGGTACATAGGTAATATTTATGTAAGTACATAGGTAGTTACTATATATTAATTACAAAAGAACTTCAAAAGAGAGAGCATAGTGAATTTAACTAACATTTTTTAATAGAAAGGCCACACATTAAGCTGACCAGAAACCTAAAGGATACCGTTCTTTTCTCAGAAATCTAAAAGATCCCTGAGGATTGCCACTTGGAATTTCTCCTCAGTTTTATTAGTGTCAAACTTCTTATTGGCTAGGGACCACAAAGCAAAATTCCTGTTGAATTCACGAGGGAAGGAAATAAATGATGGGAAAATGATGATATTAATACCCAAAAGGCTGATTTCTACATTTCCCCTATCACTGAATTGCCTTGGTCATTTACAAACCTAATCTAAGGCCAAGTTATGAACCTGACTTGAGAGAGACAGGCCTGGAGAGGCTGAGGTCTCGACCGGTGCTATATCATTAACCGGACACGGAATCTTGGTATTTCCCTTTCAGTCATACACTGCCCACTAAATGACTTCCTAAATGGCTTTCTTGAACACATAATTCATTTCTATGAAGCTGCGAAGTTGCTCTCCTCCACTCAGGGAAGGGCAGCAAGAAGCACAAAAAAGGCGGCACCGTCAGCTAACTCATGAATAACAGAAAAAGCAGTGAACAGTTTGAATCTCAGATCCGGAGCTCTGGGTCCCCAGGTCGAAAGCCTGTTGTGGGCAACGGGAGGGATGGAAGGAAATGCTAGTAAAATTACCTTGACAGTGCGGAAGCTTGAAGACTTTCCTACCGACTAAAACTCACCAACTTTTCTCAACAAACGAGCCATGGGAGGGGCGGGCTGAAGCGAATGGACTCGCCCACGGTGCCCGCTCAGACGCACCGGAGCGCACCCTATCACCTCCCATGTCGAGTCCTGGAGGCCGTCACACAGCACCCGGAGGCAGCTCGCGCCGGAGCCGGAAAAGCGGGGAATACCGCGAAAGCCCAGGTGGGCGGAGAGCGAGAAGAGACCGGGACCAACGTGCTCTGGCGGGGACTGCGGGAGTCGGCGAGAGACCGATCAAACCAGGGTTCAGACAGCCTACCTCTCCATAGAAGTTCCCCAGCTGCCAATCTTGCGACGGCTTTACAAAGCCTCTAAACAGCGAACTCCCAACACATGCCTTCAACTCCGAGCGCCCCTAGCAACCCCCTGCAATTTAAAGCGGAAGAATGACCTTTGCCCAGCCCTCCCTGGACCAACCGAGGCCTGGCGGGGAAACGCGTTGGCCCAATCACCTCGGCGGGAACTCCGACCAACCAATAGAAGACAGGCACAGGAGGGCGGGCTGAAGGGGTTGCCGGCGCACGCGCAGTTGGGAACGGGGCTTTGGCTGTGTGGCCGTGTGGGTGAGCTGGGTGCAGGTGGACTCGTGTTGGCCCCCAGAATCCCCGAGTAGCCGCTGCCGCTTTATCCTGCCCTTACCATGTTTCTCACCCGGTCTGAGTACGACAGGTCTGTGTGGCTGTGGGAAATGGGGTCGGGGTTACGGGTGGGCGGGCCCGGGGCCCGGCCTGGGCCTGGGTTCTGCCGTGTCATGGGGGCGCCCCAGGAACCCGAGTCTGGCCTGACCCGGGGATCTCTTGCCTTCCCCGGCCGCCCGCTGTGATCCGCCAGACTAGATTTGCGCCTGTTGGCCGCACTTGTCCTACCGCTGAGTCACTGCTGGGTCCTAAGTCGGTGCGGAAGCATGAAGCTCCCTTTTGTGCTTGTGGAAAGAAGGCTGTTGGGCCGGGACTCCGACCTTTAACCCGAGGAAGGCCAGGAGTCACCCCCTCTCTCCTTCATCTTTTTTGCTGAGTATGACTGCCTCTTTAAAAATGTGAACGTGCTGCCTGGAAGAAAAAGCAATTAGAGATCACTTAATGGGTTTGATAATTTCAGCTCCCTTTTCTTTCTAGGAGGACAACCTCGTTTTCCGTTTCTTAGTTGTGGGAGCAGAGCAGCCGTTCTTTTGATTGAGATGTAATAGGGCGTGCTGTGATGTATAGTTTCTGCGAAAGCACGAAGAAAGTCTCAGCTTTGCCCGGATACAGTGTCTGGAGTCTGATTTTGTGGGAACTGGAATTTAGAATCGTTCTCAAGAGTTTTGTCATCATGCTGATTCAACTAGACCTAGGCTTTTCTGACTTTTTTAAACAGTTTAAAGCAAGTTACTTTAAATGTGTGTTGAAGACCAAATCTGTTTTTGAAATCAAAGCTGTGAGATTGTTTTAAGAGAAAAAACCTTTCAGAGCTTGGAAATGTTAAGTAATATTAAATTGTACATACTTAAGCTGTAGACATTTTTACTTTCAGTTTCTGTTTTGGTCAGTTACGTTTTAAATAGATGTGAAGTTTTTTTTCTTTTTTTTAAATTTTAAAACCAGGAAAGGCAGATGTTTTCTTTGTACTAGATGGCTTGAGAGGCTGCATTCTTGTCAAATATATGATGAACCTGTCAAAAGTTTTATCACTTACAACTACCACTTTAAAAAAAAATCTTTTTACTGACTCATGGAAGATGTATGTGAAGTTTTAAAACGGACTCCTTTTCCTACTGTCCTGTAAAATGACTTTGTTAGTCGATATTTAGCTTCCAGAGCATTGAAGAGAATCATCTCTGGGTGATATAATTTTGAGTAAGGGATGTGTATGGTGGAAATTGTTATCCTTATCAGAAAGCCTTTATTAAGGGTTTTGTGATCATTTGCTTAACATCTTTAACTGCTTTGTGTTACTCATTTTTGTATCTTCCTAAAGAATGCCTAAAATACAGTCCTTTTTATTCACTTGTAGCTAATGTACTTGAATGCTTGTCATATAGCAGTGAACAAAATCATGATCCTTGTTCTCATATGGGAGACTGTCTTTTCAAGAAATATTTACAAAAGTTATTATAAGTCAGAAATATGTTCATGTCATTAGAGAAGCTCAAATCAACACAATGGGAGTTTTGATGAGAGAGATTGCACTCAATATTAGGATGTTATGGAAAACTTCAAAAGGAGTTGATATTTAAATTGAGTCTTGGGGACTTCCTTGGTGGTTCAGTGCCTAAGACTCTGTGCCCCCAGTGCAGGGGGCCGAGGTTCAATCCCTGGTCAGGGAGCTAGATCCCACATGCATGTCACAACTAAGAACCCTCGGGTCACAATGAAGATCCTGCTTCCTGCAACTAAGAGCTGGTGCAGCCTAAATAAATAAATATTTAAATAAATAAACTGAGTCTTGGGCATAAGATTTTAGTAAATATAGACAGAGTCAACAGTTTTGAGGCAGAGAATATAGGATGAACAAAGGAGGGGCAGTGGGAAAGCATAGTTCATGTTTGGGAAAATTCTAGTCTGCTGGCACATGTGATACACATATGATAATGGGGGGAGATCTGGGAAAAACACTATGGTGATAGATATTGGATGGTTTTTTTTTTTTTATTTTTATTTTTTTATTTTTTATTTTTTATTTATTTTTTTTTTGGGGGGGGTACACCAGGTTCGATCAACTGTTTTTATACACATATCCCCATATTCCCTTCCTTCCTTGACGCCCCCCCCTCGAGTCCCCCCCACCCTCCCTGCCCCAGTCCTCTAAGGCATCTTCCATCCTCGAGTTGGACTCCCTTTGTTATACAACAACTTCCCACTGACTATTTTACAGTTGGTAGTATATATATGTCTGTGCTACTCTCTCGCTTCTTCTCAGTTTCCCCTTCACCCCCCGCCCCCTCCCATACCTCGAGTTCTCCAGTCCATTCTCTGCATCTGCATCCTTGTTCTTGTCACTGAGTTCATCAGTACCATTTTTAGATTCCGTATATGTGAGTTAGCATACAATATTTGTCCTTCTCTTTCTGACTTACTTCACTCTGTATGACAGATTGTAGTTCTATCCACCTCATGACATATAGCTCCATCTCATCCCTTTTTATAGCTGAGTAATATTCCATTGTATATATATGCCACATCTTCTGTATCCATTCATTTGTTGATGGGCATTTAGGTTGCTTCCATGTCCTGGCTATTGTAAAGAGTGCTGCAATAAACATGATGGTACATGTTTCTTTTGGGATTATGGTTTTCTTTGGGTATATGCCCAGGAGTGGGATTACTGGATCATATGGTAGTTCTATTTGTAGATTTTTAAGGAACCTCCAAATTGTTTTCCATAGTGGCTGTACCAACTTACAGTCCCACCAACAGTGCAGGAGAGTTCCCTTTTCTCCACACCCTCTCCAACATTTGTTGTTTTATTGGATGGTTTTTAATATGAGGTTGAGGAGTTTGAGTCTTATTTTGTAGGCATCTGTGTGGCATTATCATTTTAAGTTGCATAATCATAATGTATTTATAGAGATTAATTGACTGGATTAGAGGAATGAGAATCAATACCAGTTAGAAGGCTGTTAAAATAGGTGAAAGGTAATGAGGGCATTGAGAATGGAAGGGAGTGTTCAGTTACTGTAGGGGAGGAACTGATTTGAATGGACATGACTTGGTGTATGGTTAATATGGGAAAAGGGGATGAGTGAGTCACATCATTCAGAACTTTCTAGCTTGGGCAACTGGCAGATGGAGATGTTTTAAAGTAAAAATGAAGTAGAAATGGCAGGAGATGGAGCTGATTTTGCAAGGATGCCTAGATTTAGGAAGATATTTCAAAATGGAAAATGTCAGGTGTTTGGTACTGATGGGATATCCAAGTGGATATGCTCAGGAGGCTTTCAGATTAATCAGGAAAGAGGTCAAACTGGTAATAGAGATTTGGAAGTAGTTAGTGCTTGGCATAAATGAAATAACCCAGGGAAAGTTTGGAAAGAGGGCCAAGAGCAGAGCGTGGGAAGACAGAGTAATACCTCAACAGGATGAAGTTCCTGAATTAGGGTGAAAATACTGTATTCTATTCACATAGTACTTTACACTTTACAAAGTGCCTTCATAATCTGTGCAGTTCAATACCAGTTGTATTGTGACAGAGGCAGGATTGGTTTTTTGGGGGTTTTTTTGTTGTTGTTGTTTTCATGTCAAAGAATTAAAGTTAGTACGTGGCAGAACTAGAATTTAATCCCAGGTCTTCTGCCCTTGGACTTTCAGTGGTTTTTAAAAGCTGTTCCTTAGAGTCCTAAATTTCCTTTTAAATGACATTAGAGATAGTACCTCTGGGGAAAATGGGAGGCTGGAATAGTGAGATTTTCCTTTGACTCCTGATAGTTGAAAGCTTGGTCTCTGTAGTCAGATTGCCCAAATTCTCATTCCAGCTCTGCCTCTTATATGCTGAGTGACTTCGGGCGAATTACTGAATCTCTTTGAGTCTCAGCTTCCTCATCTGTAAAATAGTATCTGCTTCAGAATACTACTTAATGGGATTGTTTTGAGAATTAAGTGTGTTGTCGTTTAAAGGTTTATAACAGTGCCAGGTATATAGTAGATATGCAGTAAATGTCGACTTGTATTTATTATCTGTTTTATATTTGGGAGATATAGATATATCTGCCTATATATCTATATCTCTATCTATATATAAATATTTATTTTGGAAAAAAAAGTTTTTGATAAAACAAATTTGAAAACACTGCTCTATATCATTTTACATGTTATAAACTCCAGACTCCATAAACCAAGGAACACAACTATTTTCATTCATTTGTTCAAATATTTTTAAAGTGTCCATTGTGTGCTAAAAGCTTGTATAGCTAAGATCCTGATGCCCCTTATCCAAAGGGATTTTTTGCAGACTGGAGCAAGGAAAGGTTGGGAAGTGTTTAAGGGAGAAGAGCAGTCTGGCACATATAATGTATTGAGTGAACTAACTAGGTTAGGCTTTAGGAACTACACAGATCTCAGTCTGTTGTTCAAATAACAATACTAATTCATATAAATAAAGAAATGTCCCTGTGGCTGACTTTTACTAAAAAGTAAAATATTAACATCGAATTCATGTAATGGGAGGAGGGTAAGGATAAATGCACATTTTCTTAGGAATTGCCTAATTGGAGGCATGAATTTACCAAAGGGATTCCAGATTGACTCAGGATTGAGGCAGAAAGTCACCTGCTCTCATTTGATCAGTTTGAAGATATTCTGGGAAGGGAGCAGAAGTGTTCTATATATAGGTTCCATTCTCTTGAAAAACTGTAAATGTACCCAAAAATAGCTATAGATTGTTGTGGGTAAAGGAGAATAATGACAGTATGCACATCTTGTAGCCATCTGAGCTAGATGTCAAGTAACTTGTCTCTATGCTTATTTTTTCTGACAATTGTAATATCTTTTTTTTTTTTTTTAATTATAGGGGTGTGAATACTTTTTCTCCTGAAGGAAGATTATTTCAAGTGGAATATGCCATTGAGGCTATCAAGGTATAGTATCAAGTGGGGTAGTTTTTGAAATTTCATGGCAACTTCATACTTTGCTGGCAGAACATTTGGAGTAAATGTGTTTTAGCTATTCCTTTAGAAAATGTTCTTTATCTCCCTTTAATCAACAACAATTAACCTTTTTCTTTATTTTATTTTTTGAAGTACAGTTGATTTACAGTGTTGGGCACAATTAACCATTTGTATAACAATTTCAATTCCATTCCTAACAACTATTTTAAAACTTTTTAAAAAATAACTGCTTCATAGTTATGTAAGTAGCTTTTTCTTAATGGGGTTGGAAGGACATGTTTGTGTTTATAATCTTCTTGGCTATAAAGAGAGGGGTGTAGAATTCCTGATTTAGCACTTGGGAGTTATTTTGTCATCTTGAACAAATCATTTAACTGATCACCTGTGTTCTTGTTGGTAAATTTGTCAATTTGTACTAGATATTTTAGGGACTAAATAAGAGATATGTCCTGTAATGTAACAACAAAATGGAATAGTTCAAACCAGTATTCAAAAACTAGTTAGAAAGTAAGCTATCTATACCTAAAGTTAGTTATGTGGGATCTTCTCTTTGTTGGATTGGATCATCTAAATTCTAATGTAGATCTAAATTAGGTTGTTTAGGATAATAAGGTCCAGGCATCAGTATTTTTAAGGACTCCCTCAGTGATTCTAGCGTCTAGTAAGGGTTGAGAATCACTAATCTAGTCCAACTCTTCACTCTGTTTCAGTCACCTCTACATCCCCAAACAGCTTCTGTTTTTATAGATCTAATGACAGAATATTTTCTCAATAGATAGCTCATTCTGTTTAAAAATAGTTCATAATGGTTTAGAAATTTATTCTTATATTGAACCAAAAGTCTAGCTTCCTGAAGTTTCCTTCAGTTGGCCCTAGTTTTACTCTTGAACCATATAGAATGTTTAAACCTCTTCCATAGGACAATTCCTCACATATTTGAAGAGAAGTATTGTGTTTCCTTCTGAGTTACCTCTTCTAGAAAGAGTGTATTGGGGGAAATGGTTGTATGAGGATCTGGAAAAGGACAAAGAAGATTCTTAGCTGAAGACATAGAAGTGAAGGTGGAAGTATTATAGTAGATAGTGGGCAGAAAATGATGGGCCAGCTACAAAAAGTGCCTGTTTTCTGTTTCTAATCATATGTGCCCTATATTTAAACCATATGTTACTAAGAAGTCTGAGATTATCACAGTTCCAAGCAGTAGCATTTATTTTGAGCCTTGACTAAGATAATAGTTCTATCCAGATGTGCAAGCCAAGAGTAATTCTCAGTTTTTTTGGTTCTCCTTAAGCCCCTTAGTGCTACTAATTTCCAGATTGCTTAGAGACAATGAGATGGTATCTGATCTCTGGAGCCCTAGTTTGAGCTAGGATGGGGTAGTGCTATTAATATATGTTGCTTAACCTGTGTGAAAATTCAGACTCTTCAGCGTTGAAATAACCTTGTTATTGTCTTGGCAACTTAGCCAATGTGAAAGCAGTTTGATAACTGTAAGGATTTAGTAGTATGAAAGGAGCTGGAGAAATGGCTAAAAATGGCTGACAAGTAGAAATTATCATTTAGAGGTTCTGTATGGATGGCATGGGTGAGATAGCCAGCTGAGATGGGGGCCAAGTGCATGTTAGAGTAGATTTCTTGAGGGAAGAAATGGAAATCCTTGACAGTGTCAAAATTATTATATTATTCTGAGCATCTGGACACTGGTTACTATGCCAATGAGTTATATTAAATAAATAATACATAGTCACTTCAAATGTTTCCTTTCTTCCCTTCTCCCTCTCCCCAGTCCCAACCCAGGGTAGGGGTGGAGTTTAGGCAGAATCGTAATATTGAAATGTCTGGGGATAAATGTAATGTACAAGAGAAAATTATCTTGATTTTGATATATTTTGTAAAATAGCCTGTCTCAAAAATATTGACCCTTTTTGGAGTAGAAGCTTAGAAAGCTATTTAAGTTGGAAGCTAAATTGAACAAGTTGAGAATTTTTTTTTGTGCTATGAGAGAACTTCTTCCACAAAATAATTATAGGGACTATTGACATTTTAGACTGGGTAATTCTTTGTTGTGGGGGACAGACCTGTGCATTGTAGGCTGTTAAGCAGCATCCCTGGCCTCGACCCAGTAGATACCAGTAGCACTCACTCCTCTAGTTGTGACAGCCAAAAATGTCTCCAGATTTTGTCAGTTGTCCCTTAGGGGGTAAAATAGCTCCTGGTCAAGAACTCTGCTAGATAAAATTTAAAAGTAGATATGAATTCTGTCCTGCTCTGTTCAGTTGGAGATTCAAGATCAATACGCTATACATAAAACAATTAGAGGATGACTAAGTGCCAAATTAAATTCTCTGACAATGGTTTCTGACTTTTTTATTTTCCAGTTGACCCTTGAACAGCACAAGGATTAAGGGCACTGACCCTCCAAGCAGTCTAAAATTGCCCTGTAATCTATTGATATAGTTGTCCCTCCATATCTGTGGTTCCTCATTTGCGCATTCAGCCAACCACAGATCAGTACTGTTATATTTACTACTGAAAAAAATCCACATGTAAGTGGACCTGTGCAGTTCAAACCTATATTGTTCTAGGGTCAAAGGTATTTTTTTTTCCCTATTTTTGACTGCGTTGGGTCTTCGTTGCTGCACATAGGCTTTCTCTAGTTGTGGCGAGCAGGAGCTACTCTTTGTTGCTGTGCTTGGGCTTCTCAGTTCCATGGCTTCTCTTGTTGCGGAGCACAGGCTCTAGGCACACAGGCTTCAGTAGTTGTGGCACATGGGCTCCATAGTTGTGGCTCACGGGCTCTAGAGCTCAGGCTCAGTAGTTGTGGCACACGGGCTTAGTTGCTCTGCGGCGTGTGGGATCCTGCCGGACCAGGGATCCACCATTGGCAGGTGGATTCTCAAGCACTACACCACCAGGAAGTCTTCAACTATATTTTTAAGGCATACCTGCATGTAGTTTTAGAGTCAGAAGGTAAAATAGTTTTATAAACCTTGTAACAAAAACAGCAACCCCTGAGCCTGCCCTTCTTTATCTTCAGCTTCTCAGATACAACATTTTAAAGTCTTTTAGCTAATTTTATTGGCATTTACTTCCATATCTCTAAGTTAAGAACACAGACTTATATTTTTTTCACCTAGGTATTATCCACAGACTTTTCATTATGAAGGATGAAGATTTCTGCCCCCGGTGACACACAGATAGACAGTTTGCTACTGGGGTGGGGATAGGGCAACCTTCTCAGTATATGTCATATCTATCATAATTTTGTTAGATCATTAGTCAACATTTCTATTAGTAAGACTACATAAATGCTTTTCATATCTGAGCTGTTTTTCTGTTCCTGCATAATATTGTTTTCCTGAGAGTTTATAATTCTTTTTAAAAAATTTGCCTAATTTAGTATGTAAATATCAATAATTCATCCCCAAGGTCTCTGCAAGTTATGCATATGCTCTCAAAACCCCCAGGCACATTAAGTATCCTGCTAAAGATTCTTAGAGAAATCTTTGAGCCTCTGATCTGCTCCATTCTGGACTGGTTCTCTCAGCTTGCACCGCTGTATACTTAGGATCTTCTGTCCTCATCATCCTAGGAACTTTAACTCCCTCTTGCATTAGATCTCAAGTCGTTTTCTTTTTTGATGTAGTCCTTCAATTTGGTAGAACCCATTCTCCAATAATTTCATAAGGAAGTATTTCTAATTTCTAAGCTTTTTTGTTTTTTTCCTTCTTCATATTAGTATCCTGTTCTTGTTTTATGGATGAAATACCTTCTTTTTGAAGGACTAAAAAATTTTTTTTTCTTTAAATTTTTTCCCCCTTGAACGAGCTAGATTCTTTAAAGATGTATATTTTTAAACTGCAGCTCTTGATCCATTAGTGGGCATTGAATTGATTTAGTAGGTCATGGGAGCACTTCTTTTTTAAGTAGAATGGAGCAGTAGATCTCAGAATGCCTTGCTCATAGTGTTGGTGAGTGTATTTTTTTTTCATGAAACTTTGTTTCTGTTATATATATTTCTTTGTATCTGTTTGTGTATTTTGATCATGATATGAAATATATTTCTTAGTGTAGATTTGGGTCAGAAATTTTGAAAACTACTGCTGTAGAGAAAACTGCCTCTTCTAATTTCATGCCTGGAGGGTGTTTCTGGCTGCTCACTTCTGAGAGCTGGGTAGGGAAAAAAGGCTGGGGTTCTTAACATTAAGCTTGTCAGTTATTACTTTTTTAAAAAATTAATTAATTTTATTTATTTGGCTGTGTTGGGTCTTTGTTGCTGCACGCAGGCTTTCTCTAGTTGCGCCAAGCAGGGGGCTACTCCTTGTTGCTGTGCGCAGGCTTCTCAGTGCGATGCCTTCTCTTGTTGCAGAGCATGGGCTCTAGGCGTGTGGGCTTCAGTAGTTGCAGCACGGGGGCTCAGTAGTTGTGGCTCACGGGCTCTAGAGCTCAGGCTCAGTAGTTGTGGTGCATGGGCTCAGTAGTTGTGGCACACGGGCTTAGTAGCTCTGTGGCGTGTGGGATCTTCCCAGACTAGGGATTGAACCCGTGACTCCTGCATTGGCAGGCGGATTCTTAACCACTGTGCCACCAGGGAATTCCTGTCAATTCTTACTTAATTCCCCTGTTTTCACTGTAGTACTCCTGCCTTTGACTGTGGTGTCCCCAGTCTAGAGACCCTCTGTTTTACCCTCTCCAAAGTCTTTTGCAGGAGTAGGAGTGGGGGCCATCATCTAGCTTTACAGCATAGGGTAAGGGATCTGGAAATCCGTTTCTTAAGCAAATGTTGAACTAATTTTATAATTTTTAGCTGTTCCATTTCTATTTCCAGAGGTGCTTGTTGCCACCATTCCCTTTTTGGGGGGAGTCCTAGGATAGAAATAAGGTTGTTTCTTGTCTGTCTTTACTACTATCTTAGGATTTGGATTTCTCTGGTCTGCCAAGTAAATAATCACTAACCCATCTTTCTTTTAGAATTTGTGTCTGTGTCTTTGCCTGTTCTCTTTGTCCTAGTGGATTTATCCTGCCCCCACTTAAGCCCTTTAATCTCCTGTTCTCAGGCTTGGGGAAGGAGTAGAGCTAATGTATGTATTCAGTCTACACCTTTACTTAGAAGTAAGAGCACTCATTTTGTACAGAAAATTCTTTGACAGTTTATCTCCTGTAGTTATGCATGTACCATTAAGAAAATATACAGTGAAAAGCAGGTATGTATATTTAATAACACTTCTAAATAAAGTCACAACTTTACACATATAATACATATATTATGAGACAATGAGCATTCAGTCTGCATGCATGTTAACCATGTTATGCACAATGATTCATGAAATTCTTTGGAATACTTTGCAATAGCAGACTCCAGGAATCTGATGCTCACACTGATAGTCATTGCTTTGTATAACTAAGTAAATATAGTGATTATTTAGAGGAGAGAGCACATATAGGCATGGAAGGCTTTATGAGTGAAGGGTGGGATTTGGATAGGCAAAGGAAGGAGTGTATTCCAAGTGTGACAGCCTTGGCAGAAGTGCAAGGGTAGGGGATGATATGGCATGACAAAATGGATTTGGCTGTACCTGAGGGAATTTGTTGGAGAATAATAAGTAATAAAGTTGGAAGAGAAAAGCTGGATTAGGTTTTTGAGGACTCTGGAAGCTTATTTGGATTTTATGTTACAGGCAGTATAGAGAGATGTTAGTTCTTCAGAGAAGGAAAAATATAATGAAAATAGCATTTTACTGCATCAGTCAGGCCATAACATGAAAGATACATTGGGAGAGAGAGATTAAAGATGGGGAGACTAAGTAGAAGGCTGTTGAAGTAATCTTGGAATATAAAAAAATAGCAAACATTCATTGCTCGTTTATTATGTGCAAGTTACCATTTTAAGCATTTTATATATGTGTGTTTACTCTTCTTGATGTGTAGGTATTGTTGTTATTGTTATCTTCCTCTTGCAGATAAGGAAACTGAGAAAAAGAGGGGTGAGTGACTAGGATGGTGATGTGGAGATGGAGAGGTGAAAGCTGTATTGTAGACTGCTAGTGACCTTGAAAGATATTTTTATGTTGTTGGTGGTGTTTCCTTTTCTTTTTTCTTTTTTTTTCCAAGTAAATTACTTTTCTGGAGGTCATAGATTTGAGAGATATCACTTTTTGGGATAGATGAAGGTAGCAGAGGTAAAAAGGTACCAAGTCCAAAAAACATTAGAGTTGTGTTACTTCTTGCCCACTATGTTTAGAACTTTAGAATCTGCCACTTTCTAAAAAAAATTGGCCTTAGAGTTGATCATTTTCCAGACATTTCAAGACCTTAGTGAACGTCCCCTTTAGAAGCACAGAATTCTGTGAGTCCGTGTGCTTGCCATTGACAGGAATGATGCGTTATTTATCAGGGTGCTCCTGTTCTCTCTGTGTGTTTATATATGGCTGATTGAAGCTTCTGTCATGTGAAGATATACAGAGAGATTTCTGGTGAATGTGTGAGACTGTTCTTTAACTTCTGCATGATAACCATAACCTGTTTCTCTTTAGCTTGGTTCTACAGCCATTGGGATCCAGACATCAGAGGGTGTGTGCCTAGCTGTCGAAAAGAGAATTACCTCTCCACTCATGGAGCCGAGCAGCATTGAGAAAATTGTAGAGATTGATGCTCACATAGGTAAGGAGTAGAGGAAGGCTGTTCTGTAGGATCTTGCCTGAGTTAATCAGTCTTCTTTGATGTTCCAGGGGAGGTTCATTAGGTGAACATCTTATTCCCTTGTTGGCTATCATTTTCCAGATAGTAGGCAACTGTGCGTAATACAGGTAGTAGGAAGCAGTCGTAGGATTCACCTGCTCCCAAACGTTCCTTTCTTCCTCAAATTTATACTTGGCAAATGTGATAGTTATTGAAATACGTAAAGGTTGAAACATAGGCCAGCTCCCTACGATGGCTGGGTCTTCATTGATATATAACATTAGGAGGCCACCTGGAGCAGAGGATTGTGTGGGAAGCTAGGGGGTATCCACTAAGAAAAGAGAAATTCTTAAAGATCTTCAGAGCGACAAGGTGCGGTGGAGAGTACGAGGATAATAGACTTTGACCCAAATCAGTACACTTCCTCTGTTTTCAGGTTTATCATTTTACTCTATCTCCCTCTGCCTTCCCTTCCTCCCTTTTTTGGGTCTCTGTTAAATTCCCCTGCCATAGCTTCTGGCATCATTGTAGCATGAGGAGTAGTTCTATTTATAGCATGGCATTTTAGTTGACTGCCCACATTTTCTTAACCTATCTAGTCATCTAATTCATGAAACATTGGTAAAATAATTAATTGCTTGAAGGCATCAGAATCAAATGCCATGGTGACTCAGGGAGCTTGACATTATCTCTTTCATAGATAAACTGAGATTCAGTCTTTTAAGATTAGAACATTGTATCTACTTTATCTCAAGCCATCTACCTTTTGGAGATAGGTCAGTGTCACTTCATTCAACAAATCGAGAACCTATTATGTTCCAGACTTTGTGCTAGACACCAGGAACACAGAAAGGAATGAGACAATGTCCCCTTGTGTTCCAGGAGCATACAGTTTAATCACAGAGGTAGATATGTAAATAAGTCAATGCAATTAAGTGATATAGGTATTAAGAAAGGCTGTAGTATATGCTTAGTAGGACTACAGAGGAGGAAATAATTAGTTTTCTCTGGGTCCAGTGGTAGTGAGCCTTTCAGAAAAGGATTCCATAAAGATGATGCTTGAGCTGAACTGAATTCTAAAAGATAAGGAAGTGTTTAACAAGCGAATAAGTGTCTGAATGTAGCAGGGGAGAGCGTTCTCATCGGAGGGAATAGAAAAGAGCAAAGCTGTGGTGGTATAAAATGTAAAATACCCTGGCACAAGTTTGGCATGACTGGGAGGTGGAATGTGGCAAGAAATGAGTCTGGGATCAAATAGTGGATGTCCTTTTACCGCACTGAAGAGCTTGAACTTGATCCTTTTGCATTGATGGCAAAGGTTTTAAGCATTGAGGTAATATGATCAGATTAGGAGTTTGGAAAGACCATTCTGATAGTAGTGTTGAAGGTAGAGTGAAGAGGGCTGAGACTGGAGCAGGGAGACCAAGTCAGAAATTTTTTTAATAGTCCAAATAAAGAAATGATGAGAGCTTAACCAAGGCAGTGGCCAGAAAATGGAGAGGTAAGAATTAATGCCAGACAGGCTAATCAGATAGCAATTGACAGAATTTGGAATTCAGTTGGTTGTGAGGGCCAGGGAAGAACATGGAGTCTAGGAGGGAAATGAGTTGAGTCTGTGGTCTATCCAAGTAGATACATTAAGGAAGTCATTTGGCTTTATAGGTTTGAAACATGGAAGTGAGACCTAGGCTGGAAATTTAGATTTGAGTCATGACATATAAAGTAACAGCCATAATCTTGGCATCTTGGGCCATCTCTAATATAACTGGTTTGTGTTTGGTCACGAAGTGAAAACTTGATTTTATTCTAGGGTCTTCCACTGTAGCTCATAATGAGATACTTTTTTTCCTTATTTGTCCGGTTGGAGTGTTAGTGCTTGCTTAGTTTGAAAGTGCGTCACGGGCTACAAAGAGTGCTAAAGGAATACTTGAGAATGTAACATGTGGAAATTCATGTTTGATTAGCTGCTCTTCTCTGTCTTCTATCTTAATAGCCGGGCTTCTGTGTCATTGTGAATGTTTTTTATTTGTTAGTGATATAATTGTACTTGTGTTCAATGCAGATAATTTCCTGTCTAATCTCTTAGGTATATTGCTATCTCTTGGCTGTGTTGCTATGGGATTGCTGAATGGCTGCCTTGGTTTCATTCGAGAATTTTGGTATCTCCTGAGTGGATAAAAGAGTTCTACAAGGATTTGGCTGCTGGGTCACTGTTGCTTTTACATTGCAGGTTGTGCCATGAGTGGGCTAATTGCTGATGCTAAGACTTTAATTGATAAAGCCAGAGTGGAGACACAGGTAAAATTAGCATCATTTCTCCTTTTTTACCATGATGCGTATGTTCCTTGTTTAGTGATGAAATAATTGCCTGGGCTGTACTGCAGGTATCTGTGTTAATATCAGATGTAGCTCTTGGGTGTGATTTTGGGTAGAATCCCTAGTTATAACTTTCTGAGGCTTGGAGTCTAGCCATCCAATCATTGCAGCTTTAAGAAAGCCCTGGTAAATAGTGCTGACAGTCTCTTGCTTCTTTTTGATTTGCCTTATGTAAAGCAAGCATTGCACTGCATTCTGTTCCCTAATTGACTTTCTGTGGGAGCACCATATCAGGAGGTAGAAATAGCTAAAGGAATTCTCCCCGCAGCTGCCTTTGCTGCTGGGCTTGCAAATGACAGCTCTCCTGTAGGGAGTAATGATATGTACCAGGTGATAAATGCTGGTTTGGAATACTGATTTTTTTTTTTTTAACTGAGCTCCTACTGCCTGCAGGGTAGTAGACTGGTAAGAAAAAAATATCTGATTGGTAAAATTTTTTTGTGCTTATTTACAAGTTTGCTGTCAGTACTGTTGTAAGAATAAATCAATTAAAACTCCAACAGAATGATAAGATGGTCTTTGAGGGAAAGTGGCACTCAGCTATTAGCTTTCACTTTGTGAAAAAACTAAATTTGGTGCTTTGAGGGGTTAACTCTGTTTTTCAAGGGAGCAATCTTGTAGTCGTCATTGCTTAGAGTCTTTTTGGTATAACTTTACTTCAAGAGCTATTTCTCTTCCTCTCATGCAGTCCCAAGCATTTGAGTTTAGTGTTAAGGAAAACACACCAGAGCTTGAGCCTTCGACCACAGTTCAAAGGGATGTGTGTAGTGAGATGGTGGGCTACTTTTAATGCCGTTCTTATTAAAGGTAGACCATGCTTGCTCTTCTTCTAGAACCATTGGTTCACCTACAATGAGACCATGACAGTGGAGAGTGTGACTCAGGCTGTGTCAAATCTGGCTCTTCAGTTTGGAGAAGAAGATGCAGATCCAGGTGCCATGGTGAGTGTGATGCTTGTGCCAAGTTTTCTTGCTGTTCTGTGGAACTTAAGACGTTTGTCCTCAGAACATGTCTTTCCCAGCCCTCCTAGCCCCCCTACTTCATAGCTCTTTATCTTAATACCTCCTGCTTTTTGGTTCTAGTCTCGTCCCTTCGGAGTAGCACTATTGTTTGGAGGAGTTGATGAAAAAGGACCCCAGCTGTAAGTAGCATTTTGCCATTTTTTTCCTGCTTCCTTTTTGGGAGAATTATTTTAATTTGGGGTGGGACTGGTTGTTTAAATCAACTGAGAAGATTATTGTAGAGTTGTAAAAATGAAGGGCTTCTAATTCTATAAAGTTTAGTGGTTCTATGCTGCTTACGCAAAAACAGATTTGGGAATTTTATGAACAACTACCCTATTGGAACCAGTGCTATTTCTGGAGAGAAATTAGAAGTAACTTTGTTAACTGTTGTCAAAATGTGTTTTAGAGCCTTGCTTTGCAGTATTGATTTGATCCGTATCCTAAAATACTATTTGGATAGGCATACATAAGTGTCATGTTTATATATACTGTATATATAAAGTATACTTATATATACTTCTAAATCCCTGAGGAAATTATTAGTTTTCCTAAACACTTTTTAAAAGATTTGGTTTCTCCAGTCATAGGACATGTTTTGGATCTACGCCTCGGTATTTCCTGGCTGCAAGGCCAAGCATTTATATTTTTTAGTGAGACGTTTGTTATGTAGAATGCCACCGTTCTTAAGCATTTTAATCCTCTTCTTCTTGGTGGTTTTACAGGTTTCATATGGACCCATCTGGAACCTTTGTACAGTGTGATGCTCGAGCAATTGGCTCTGCTTCAGAGGGTGCCCAGAGCTCCTTGCAAGAAGTTTACCACAAGGTAATTAAACATTCTCATGACTTTTATTATTATTTTAAAAATCAGAGTATAATTTACATACAGTAAAATGTACAAACCCAAGAGTTCAGTTCTATGAGTTTTGACAATTGTATACACCCTTGTAATGACCACTTAAAACAAAATATGGGGACTTCCTTGGTGGTCCAGCAGTTAAGACTCTGTGCTTCCAATGCAGAGGGCCCAGGTTCGAGCCCTGATCAGGGAACTGGATCTTGCATGCCCCAACTAAAGAGCCCACATATGCTGCAACTAAGACTGGGCACAGCCAGATAAATAAATTATAACACTTCCATCATCCTGCCCCAAAATGCTTGCCTCCTCTCCAGTCAATCTCTTCTTGCCTTTCAGACACATTTATCATTGTAGATTAGTTTTGTCTGGTCTTTTTATAAATAGAATCATAAATATAAATAGAAAATTTGTATTTGTGTCTGCCTTTTTTTGTTCAGCATGCTGTTTCCGAGATACGTTCATGTCCTTGCACATTTCAGTAGTGTGTTTTTATTGATGAGTGGTATACCATGGTATAGATGTACCACAGTTTGTTTATCCTTTATCTTCACAGCTTTCCTTAGCAGTGTATATTTCCTAGTCTGGCTCTCCCAGCAAGTGGGCATTTGGCACTTTTTATCTCTGTGGGATGGGAAGACTTGGTTTTGGATAACTCACTGTAGTGGTTGAAGGCTGCCATACTTGTCTTTCAAGTGGTTGATACAGGGATGCCTGCTTATGTCAACCTCTCATAGTATTGCTTTCACATGTGCAGGAAATTAGGTACAAAATGGGGTAAGGAAAGAACAGATTTTCTAAACCCTCGGGCTACCTTCTAGATCACTTGGGAATTATTATTCATAGGATATCACTAATATTATCTTGCTTCTAAATTAAAAGACAATAACTGGAGAAGTGTAACTCTTTCCCCTTCTTCAAAGATCACTTAACCATATTAAAATTGGTGACTTTGTTCTGGTTCAAAGACTTTTTTTTCTCTGAATAAATGTACTCTACTTATTTACCATTTACCTGAATTCTGGAGATACTTGTAATGCACTGTACTTATTGAGATGTTTGATTTATTAATATTTGCTAAATCATTTCTTCAGGGAAATATAGGGGAAATCTTTGAAGGAAGGAGTGATTATGTACAATTAATGGCTACTCTTCTTACCCTGTTTGTTTCAAGTCTATGACACTGAAAGAAGCCATCAAATCTTCACTCATAATCCTCAAACAAGTAATGGAGGAGAAGCTGAATGCAACTAATATAGAGGTATTTTTCTGTTTTATTGGTTTTTATTCAGATATCTCATAGCTCTTATTGCTGAAGACTAAATAGAGCACGATAGTAAAATTTTTTGTATGCTCAGTTCTTAAGAAGTTATTATCCTGTGAATAAGCAACTTTAGTAACGTGGTAATGGCAGAAGCCAGAATTTGATGGGTTAAAGAAGAAAAAGGAGTGGTGAAGTGGACAAAACAAGAATATGCTGCCTTCTTAAGAAGTAATTAATGCCAGCAGCAGGCAGCATTAAAGAAAAGGGTTTTTGTCTTTTTAAGGATGGGGAAAGACTTGAAAATACTTTTATAGTCTGAGGAGCAACTAGTGGATAGAAAAATGTTAAAATAATTAAAAGCAGAAGTTAGTGATGGAAAAGTTCTAGAAGAGAGAAGGCATGGTACAAATGAAGGAGTTGGTTTTGATTCAATATTATATTGAATACTGTTATAGGCCAGGTACTACGTAGATGTGAGGGATACAGACATAGAAAATCCAGTTCCCATTTAAGTAGTATACTGTATAGTATAGAGGACATACAGATAATAACAGCTTGGGTTGATACTTACATAATAGCAATAGGAACATATAATTTATACTGGGGCATTAGGAAAGCTTACTGGAAGAGGTGATGTTTGGAGAAGGGAAGAGAATGGTATTCCAGGAAGAGGGAACAGCCCACGTAAAATAACATTGTGCTTACAAGGGAACTTTGAGGGATTTATCTGAATGCTGGAGCGTGGCGTGTATGTAAGATAGGGAGATGATAAGAGATGACACTGGAGAAACGTGGGCCAGATCCTGAATGCCCTTATATAGGATCCCAAGAGTAGACAGGAGGATGGGAGGTAATGGTGAGTAAAGTTAAGGCACGTTTGGACATGAATTGGGAGAGACGTGTGCTATTCCCCTGGTGATTGTCAGATCATCTGCTGAGGGTGGGTGAATGCAACAGTGAAATTAAGAAAAATGGGAAGATAGGGGTGAGTAAAAGGATTGCTGGATCACATTAAAATATACTAGCTGAGGCCAGAATCACAAAACAAATTGTTGTAAAAAGTCCAGATAGTGGTTGCCCTTGGAGGCATGGTATGTATGTATATTATATTTTAACTAAAAAACTTTTAAAGGTCAGCCGAGGCTGGAACCACAAATCAGTAATTAAACCAATCAGCACTTACCAGGATACTTTTCAGCTATACTCAGCATAGATTGAGAAAGTGTGTATTTGGGTAAATCTCTGACAGAGGATTGACTAGTTATGGGCAGAAGAATGGAGAGAGTACTGGAGAGTATTGTTGGTCAATCTCTCACCAGCAGAGCCTTTCCATAGGCTGCAGTGAAAGGGGCAAAATTGGAGGCCAGAACAAGGGGCTGGCCTAAAGGTGGGAAGATCTGAGAAGAGTTGGAGAGAGGTTGTGGGGGGGGCGGGGTGGAGCTTGCTCCTTTAGCAGTAATGGGGAAAAGGGGGTTTTGGAATGGAAATCGAAAAACTTACTTCATAAATGGTTGTTTTTTCACCTTCTTGGCAATGATTTGAAAATGCTTCCCCTTCGTGCCGGTCTCTGAGATGTTGAGGCACCAAAAATGCAATGATAGCCCATCTTGACCCTTAGGAGGGATTTTGTCAGTTCCTTTTGTACTTTGATTTCTGTGGTACCGAATGAGATAGGGTCTTGGCATTTCCTTGCTAAGGAAGGAGACTACCTTCCTTAGACTAAGACTACCTCCTTGCTGCCTCAGAGTAATTCACATGAAGCTCTTTTGATTCCACAGTGAAGGTTCTATGGCCTGCTTGGTTCAACTAAAACTGCAAAGACATTTTTTAGCTCATTCAGCTGCAGTGCAACTACAGTGTTGCTTTGAAGAGAGCATTAGGTGTGTCTCATCCATGCTCTACCATTAATCCCTGACTAGAGTTTTCTTCCCTTTAAAACAGGGGCACTTTCACTTTTCCAAGCTCTGACTCATGGTTTCCAAACCTGGCTGTCCATCAGTTTTGGCTCTCCATCAGAAATCTGTAGTCTTGAAATCTCCTTGGGTGATTCTGATGGTCAGTCTAAGAAGGTCAGGCATTTGGGAGCCACTGCTCTAGGGCCCATCCTCCTCCATCTCTTTGAGGTCCCTGCTCCATCTGCTGTCCCTTGGATCACCAGTGTCTCTACAGCTGCTACCCCTCAAAAAGGGAAAATTTCCAAGTTGCATCTTTCTTTATAGAAACAAGAAAATAAAACCCACCCTTGTCAACCCCTCTCCACCTATTATCCTTTTTCAGAAGATCAACTTTGTTGAGGTATAGTGTACATACTATAACGTGCACCTATTTTAAGTTTACAGTTCAGTGAATTCTGACAAATGTGTCACCCTTGTATCCTTCACCACAGTCAAGATACAGAACATTTCGTCACTTCCTTCCCACTGATCTGCTTTTTGTCACTATAGATTTGTTTTGCATGTTTGGGAATTTCTTATAAATGGATCTTACAGTGTGTATTCTTTTTTGTCTCACTTCTTTTGTTTAGCTTAATAATTTTGAGATTCAGGAGTTTGTTGCATTTTGTCGCTGTTCCACTCGCCGTCTTTTTCTTAACCTTTGCTTGCTAGGCGATGAGTCTGTCTTCACCGCTTCACCTCTTCTTCATTCCGCAGTCACTGTCGTTGGTTTCTGTTGTTATTTCCCCGAGACTGCCCCTTGCTAAGATAACTTCTCTTTATCAGATTTCATGGTCATTTTTAAGACTTACTATATGACCTTTTCTGAAGCAGACACCTCAAATTTTTGACAGTTCTAAAACTAAACTCATCATTTTTCCTGAAAACCATTTCCTCTTCCCGTACTTCTAATCCTGGTTGATGACACCATCATTGTACCTGTCGTTCACAGCAGAAACATGGAAGACTTTGACCTCCCTTTGCCTTCACCGATTTGTGTCTTTGCCTCCTTAAATAACTGATAGAAGTGCCTCTTCTTCATCCCTACTCCCAGGGCCTTCTCTTGTTCAGACCCTCAGTTTTTCTCCTGCCTTGTATGTTTTGAGATTTCCTAACTAGTCTTCTTGCCTCTAGCCTTGCCCTTCTCTTTTTCATCCCATTTCCCCTGCTATTGTGCTACTGAAGTGGATTTTCTAAATTGCATATCTAATCTCAATTGCCCCTCACTTTTTTTAAAAAATAAATTTACTTACTTTATTTATTTATGGCCACATTGGGTCTTCCTTGCTGTGCAGATTTCTCTAATTGTGAAGAGTGGGGGCTACTCTTTGTTGCAGTGCGTGGGCTTCTCCGTGTGGTGGCTTCTCTTGTTGTGGAGCACAGGCTGTAAGCACGCAGGCTTCAGCAGTTGTGGCTCACAGGCTCTAGAGCACAGACTCTAGTTGTGGCACACAGGCTTAGTTGCTCTGCGGCATGTGGAATCTTCCTGGACCAGGGATCGAACCCATGTCCCCTGAATTGGCAGACGGATTTTTAACCACTGCGCCACCTGGAGGTCCTGTTTTCCTGTTTTCCACTTTTATAAAGTCTTTTCTGACTCTTACTGTCTCCAAGATAAATTCCAAACTTCTTTTCATGTCACAGAAATTCACTACTTCTTAAGGCATATGTTTAACCTGTTAGGTACCTTGCTAATTTTACATGCAATTATCTTTTAATCCTCACAATAACCCTATGAGATAGGTATTCCTGTTTTCATTTTATGGAGGAGGAAACTGAGGCTTTGAGAAGTTAAGACCTTGACCAAAGTAACAGCATTGGTAAATGTGGGGTCAAGGTTTGAAACCAGGTCTGATTTGGGGTCCTGTACTTTTAACCACTTTACTGTACTATCTCTCTATGAGCTCTGAACTCCTACTACCTCTTTATTTCATCTCATCTCATATGCAGCCTCTGCTCTAGCCATTCAGAATTACTTTCAGTTTTGCAAATACGTCATCTTGTTTCATGCATTTATGCATTTGCATATTCAGTCTGCCCTCTGCTTCTTGACTGACCCATTCTTGTAGTGCTTTACGACACAACTCAAAGACTGCTTCTTCTTGAAGCCTTCCAAGACTCCCCCTAGATTACTCCTTTGTGCCTTTATGTATGCTGGGTCTGGTCTGTTATAACATTTACCTGACATTAAAAGCATTTGGCCTCTAGGACTCTTAGTAAATAAGACAGACTTTCATATTTGGATCTCTAGTGCCTTGTACAACTGTAACTAGTACACAGGTGCTTAGCAGTTAATTATTGATCAGATCAATAAAAGAAAATATTTGTTTTGCATGCCTCACAGAGACTTTTTGAAAGTAAAGTAAGATAAATAGAAAAGTACTTTCATATTCATTATGTAAATAAATGTATCATTATGTAAATACAAGGGGTTATTTTTACTCATCTAATGATGAGTACCTTCTTGAAAGTAGTATTTGGTTTAAGTCCTGTTAGTATTGATTTGCAGCCTGGTTCTATAGGACTGTTTTAATTCAGAGTTGCCTAGTTTCTTGATTTTAGCCCCTGAAATGGCTTGGGAGGACTAGCCTGTGAGCCATGGCTGACTTGACAGAAAACTCTGTTGGCTCTCACTCTTCTCTGGTTTATTGACTTTATATCTCTCTGTCGTCATGTCCTTAAAAAAAACATTTATATATTTTAATTTCATTGGAATAGAACTCATGGTCTATATGGACATCAGTAAATTATTTAACATATATTTTACAAATATGTTTGGGACTCTGCTGACATTTCATGTAATTTGGATAAATCTTCTAAGAGAATCTAGTGGAGTCTGCAGGCTTTGAGAGAACATTTTTTTAGTCTGTCCCCAGACCAGATCTTCAGGTGTTTTAAGATGTGCAGTAGTCGTCATCTACTAAAATTTTCCTGTAGTTGAGGCAGAGAATAATAAACATCATCTAACTGGACTATGCTAAATATCAGTAGTGAATATTACTCAAAAAATGCCCTACCTATGTTTAATTTTAAAGTTAAAAAAATAATATAAGGAAATGACATTTTAAACAAATTAAACACAAAAGCTAAAGGCAAAAGTGAAGTGGCACCTATTTCTCAGTATTAACCTAAAACATGGGACTATGTTGTCAGCAGAGATGATGAAAAACCTGGTGGTTTGGTTAAATTTGAAACTAACCTACAGAGTGAAGTCAGTTAGAAAGAGAAAAACAAATACCGTATGCTAACACATATATATGGGCTCTAGAAAAATGGTACTGATGAACCTGGTGGCGGGGCAGGAACAAAGAGGCAGACATAGAGAATGGACTTGAGGACACCGCGGCGGGGGCAGAAGCTGGGACAAAATGAGAGAGTAGCAGTGACATATACACACTACCAAATGTAAAATGGATGACTGGTGGGAAGCTGGTGCATAGCACAGGGAGATCAGCTCGATGCTTTGTGACGACTTAGAGGGTTGGGAGGGAGGCTTAAGAGGGAGGGGATATGGGGATATATGTATAAATACAGCTGATTCACTTTGTTGTACAGCAGAAACTAATACAACATTGTAAAGCAATTATACTCCAATAAAGATGTTAAAAAAAAAAGAAACTAACCATCTTCTGACTCTAGTCTTTTTCTTTTCTTTTTTTTTTTTTTTTTTTTTTGCATGATTCCATACCTCATGTTTATTTGGGGCCCATAAAGTAGTCAGATTCATAGAAACAGAAAGCAGAGTCGTAGTTACCAACGGCTGGGAGGAGGGAGTAATGGAGAACTAATGTTTAATGCATACAGTGTTTGAGTTTTCGATGATAAAAAAGTTCTGGAGGTGGGAAGTGGTGATAGTTGCACAGCATGATCCTAGTCTTTTACTGCTTAAATAGATTATGATCTGGACTGCTGGTTATTACTAATATCTTCATTCACAACTGATTTCCTGTTGTCAGTGTTAATGGGATCTTTTCATGGCCAGTCCTTTTAAAACAAAAGCAGAACAAACATTTTTCTTGTTAAGTTACCACATGGACAATTTTAGAGAAAATAATACCCAACAATAGTTATGTGGTGCTTATTACGATGTTCTAGGCACTGTTCTAAGCACTGTACGTGGATTGACACATTTCAATCCTCACAACTACCCTATGAGTTAGGTGCTATTATTATCCCCATTTTACTGATGGAAATTGAGGCACAGTGGCCAAGTATCCCAAGGTCACATACAGGATCTCGACTTGCAAGTGTGTGAATATGCTTTTAATATATTTTTAAAGGAATCTTTAACAAAAAAGTACTGACCCCAGTTTGCTGCTGCTTTTGTGATCCTTGTTGAAGTAACCTCAAGAAATGACAGTGACATCAGGCATTTGGTTAACTCTTAGGTGGTGGGTTAACCTCAAAATAGAAAATTTGGTCAAGAAGAATTTTTATTTTGGAGTCAGACAGCTATTTTAGGAAGCTGCTGCTGGAAAGGATATCTCTGGGACAGCAGATCCCTTAGTTCCTAATGAACAGCTGCATCACCAACAACTTCTGACCGTGCTAGGGCCATAAGCAGGGTAATCAAGCCGACCTTATTAACCCTTCTCTGTTTTCTTTCCAGCTAGCCACAGTGCAGCCTGGTCAGAATTTCCACATGTTCACAAAGGAAGAACTTGAAGAGGTTATCAAAGACATTTAAGGCAGCGTGATCCTCAGAATTTCTTGGGGACAATTTCAGTTCTCCTAGTTGCCCTTACCTTTTATTTCCAGCTCCAATTCCTTGGAAAATCTCCAGTGTATGTGCATTTTTTTATGATGTCTGTACATAAAGGCAGTTCTGAAATAAAGAAAAATTTAAAATATTTGTTAATAGACTATTCCCTTCTAATGCAGTCTTGTGTATAAAATGCTTATGTTAGGGGGCAAAAAGGATAGTGTTATTAATATCCCTATCCTATCAGAGTATCTATTCTAAAATTGTTTTAGTGGCTGTCTACAACAGGAATCAACTATATTATGAATTCCTTGGTGTTGACAGATAAACTCGCAGCTAGTCCAACTCCTCTTGTGTTCTAGGTATTAATCCTGCTGTAAACCCATTTCAGTTCTGTAGTCTTTCTTGAGTAAATTTTCTTGAGTAGTTTTTTTTGCTGCTTTCCTTATATGATGGAGATGCTTTTAATTGACCATCAAAAGAACATGTTTTGAGGTCCTCCCCAAAACTGATGGGTAGGAATAAGCCAGCTGCAATGTTGTACTAGTTCTTGTGCCTTAATAGACAATATGGAATGAGATTTTCTTTTTTAAATTAAGTCAAGGACTATAGAAGAATCAAATTCATGATCTTGGCCTCACTGGCAATCAATTACAAATCAGGAGAATTGGGTAATTCAGAAGTAGTTCACATTAGACTTTGGAATATACAATGTACTTCCCCCATTAGACCTGCCATCATAAGACTGGTTGAGATTATTTAAAGCATCAATCTATTGGACCCTCAAAAAATGGCCATATGCAGTAGATATTGTTACTTATCATACCATACTTAATAGATGAAGAATCGAAGGCTGTGTGACCATGGACACAGAAAATTAAGCTGTTGGGGCTTGAACTCAGATTCTTCTGGTTTTAAATGATCAACTTTTTTTTTTTAAGATTTATTTATTATTTATTTATTTTATTTTTGGCTGCATTGGGTCTTCGTTGCTGGGCGTGGGCTTTCTCTAGTTGTGGTGAGTGGGGCCTGCCCTTCATTTTGATACACGGGCTTCTCATTGCAGTGGCTTCTCTTGTGGAGCACAAGCTCTAGGCATGCTGGCTTCAGTAGTTGTGGCTTGCAGGATCTAGAGCACAGTCTCAGTAGTTGTGGTGCACAGGCTTAGTTGCTCTGCGGCATGTGGGATCTTCCTGGACCAGGCCTCGAACCCGTGTCCCCTTCATTGGCAGGCTGATTCTTAACCACTGTACCACCAGGGAAGTCCCTAAATCATCAACTCGATTTTACAATGCCAGGTATGAGAAGCCTAGATACCTACTGAGTAGGTATCACTGAGATTTGAAATGTACTATCCACAACAGGGCTAATCCATGTGTGGATGATGCAGAACTGATTGCGTAATTATTAACATTCGTAGGAAGTTGTACTCTATGATTTCAAATTCTAATTATTTGAATAGGCTGAATTCATACTAAATTCATACTATATTTCCAGCAAAAAACGTGCTTATATACATCTGGAAACTGCAATGATAGGGAACATTTGAAAAAAAAAGAATTTTGCTCTGGACACACACACACACATAAGGAAAGTAGGGAACTAAAGTTATATTATTGGGATTTCCTAGGTGGCGCAGTGGTTAAGAAGCTGCCTGCCAATACAGGGGACTCGGGTTCGAACTGCTCTCACATGACCCAGGGCCACATGCGCCACAACTATTGAGCCCATGGGCTGCAACTGCTGAAGCCCACACGCGTAGAGCCTGTGCTCTGCCACAAGAGAAGCCACCACAATGAGGAGCCCATGCACCACGATGAAGGGTAGCCCATGTGCAGCAACAAAGACCCAATGCAGCCAATGAATAAATTTATTTAAAAAAAATAAATAAAAAATAAAGTTATATTGTCACCAATGTTCTGGAGACTGTCCTAGTGATTTTAACCCCATTATTAAATGATCATGAGATTAGTTTCCCTTGTGTTCACCTCTTATCAAATCCTAATAGAAAATGCCATCGAAAAATTCTATCTCAACTAATATTTGTTTAGATTTAACAAATTTGAGTACTTATGTACTATATGCCAAGTCATATATTAGGCATTGGGGATAGAGCTGTGACCTAGGTATGGTCAAGTTTCATACCCTCTATAATTCCAATTATAGAATTCTTGATAAACTTTGGTTTTCTGTTGAATTTTAAAATTTCCTACAAGGTTTCTTTTTGTGTCCATTTAAATAGAATCAGAAATAATCTTATTGGCAAAAGCAATGGTTTTGTTATATGTAACTGCTTTCATCTTTCTGCTATAGGATTTATCTTGGAGAAAAGTATGGTTTTTAGTAATAAGGTAAATTTACATATTTTAGTCCTGTAAGTAAGGTGTGGTATTTCACAAAGGAGATCTGACAGTGCAACTTTTGTATTTACTGCCGGTGTCATTAGACAAAGTGGAATATTCATTCACTCAAACGTTTTCTCAGTGCCGTATGCATGTCCCCAGCAGTTGATACAGTTTGAAGAAGGAAACATATTCTGTAAGCATATAATGACAACTAAAAGCAATATATTAAAAAGCGAAGGTACAGGTAATTCCAACAATTTAATAGTTTAAAAGTGTATTTAGTAATTTCTCCAGGAGATGGCACTGTTGAGTTGGCTTTTTTCTTTTCAGACAGTAAGACAATAGACCATTCATCTTTGTGTCACCCAAACAAAGAAATATTCCTGTATATCCCCTCTTCTCCCCGCAGCTAATCACATGCTGCTGGAACTGACTGTCTTGTGATCTGCTCCACAGTTGGCATAGATTAAAAAATAATCTGTTAAAAAATTATCTGACACATTATAGTTAATGAAAAGGAACAAATTGTTCACCAATTTTCATGGAGCTTTGTCTTGTCAGTTCAGTAGCTGAGAACTTGGAAGACTATTCTAGTGATATTACCATCTTCAGACGCCATTCAAATATATTTTTCACTTGTCATATCTTACTATGGTTGTTCTGGCAAAATGTAAATTTGTAAATTTTAAAAAATGTAAACTTGTTTGCATATTAATATAAACCTTGGGTTGGGTGCATTGCACCATTCATTTTGCTCTACAGTAAGTATATTCTTATTTGGGTTTACCTGCAGTTAATAGTTAAAAGTAGTTTTTAGTTGCCTTATTTGGGTGTAACATTTTGTATACTTTGTGTCTTTCTATTTGCTCCCTTTTCTGCCGAAAAACTTCTGGCGTTCTGAAGGGATGGAGTCAGTAAGGAGAATATCCAGAACTGGTTTAACCTGCACTGCATGTTCCAGAATAAAGTTATGTGTGTGGTTTCTGCGATAAAGGGAACAGCGTAGGGGCTGTTTTATTTATTGGAGGCAGGATGTTAATTTAGGGGATATATATTGAAAACCAAACTTCTGCAGTGCACTCACTGCAGGGTTAAGGCACTGATAAAGGTAAATATGCCTCTATGCAATGATCATGTCTGAAGTCGGCACTGAGCAATTCTTTTGCCCCCTTTTACCTGCCGCTAATGCCTAAGCTACTTTCTAACTCCAGGAAAACCAACATGCAATTCCTTCTTTGCCCTAACTCCCTGCATAAGAGGTAGGTGAGGAGAGACTTTTCTCCAGGCTTGCTTGAGTCACGGATGTTCTGATGTCTATCTGCCTCCGTAAGATTTAGCCCACACACTTCGCATTCACCTTTCGTCAGCAGGGCGGCTGCTTCAGCAGACAATGGGCGCTCCAGCTTGCCGGGGGTTTAAAAACCAGAAGCACCGGTTCATGACGGAGCCCCCTTTAACAGCTGAGCGAGCTCAAGGATTCCCTGAGGAGATTTTCCAGGCGCTGCCGCAACCCAAGGAATTTAGGGATGTCTCTGGGGGAGAAGAGGGGACCAATCCGGCCCCAACTTGAGGGTGCCAGAGGCAGCAGTGAGGGGTCGGGGCGCCACGGAGCAGGGGGGTCCTGTGAAGGAGGGAAGCTCCTACGCTAACTCTGGAAGCCCGGCCTCGCAGACGCCGGCGAGGGGGGAGATGACCTCAGCCGTCTCTGCCACGTTCCAGCCAATCAGTCCCGCATCTTGGCATCCGAATCTAGGATCCCCGAAGCCGGAGGCGACGCGAGCCAATGAGCAGTGGGCCAGGGAAGAAGGACAGGCGGCCAGCCTATGGGGGCGGAGAGGCCCGGCTGCGCGTGTCCAAGGAGCGCCGGGCTCGGGCTCGGGGGTGTGGCGCGGCGCCCGCGGGGGTGGGCGGGCTCGCCGGGCGGCAGGTGTCGGCGGCGTCGGCATTCGGCGGCGATGGAGCGGCTCCGGGGAGCTGCGGACGGCCTCTCGCGCTGGCCCCACGGCCTCGGCCTCCCCCTCCTCCTCCTCCTCCAGCTGCTGCCGCCGGCCACCCTCGGCCAGGACCGGCTGGACGCGCCGCCGCCGCCCGCCGCGCCGCTGTCGCGCTGGTCCGGCCCCGTCGGGGTGAGCTGGGGGCTGCGCGCGGCCGCGCCCGGGGGCCCGGCTCCCCAAGGCGGCCGTTGGCGCCGCAGCGCGCTCGACGAGGACGAGGACTGCGGAGGTGTCCGGGACTTCGTCGGCAGGCTGGCCAACAACACGCACCAGGTGAGCGGGCGTCGGGCCCGGGCACCGCCCGGACTGCGAGATGCCACCCCCGGGGCCCCCGGCGGCCGGCCGCCCGGCCCGGCCCGGCCCCGCGCGCGCAGCCGGCCCCTCTTTCTCTATCCGCGCGCAAATCGCGTCCCCGCGGAGGAGACCCCGGCCGCTCGGCCGCCGCGCACCACCCGGGCCGCGGCCCCGAAATTGCGGCGCGCAGGAGGGCCGAGTCGGGCCCGGAGAGCGACCCCCGGACGCCGCGGCCCCGGCGGCTGTGTTTCGTCACAGGCGAGGCAGGCTTAGACGTTCACGGCGTTCTTTTTTTTTTTTTTTTTTTTTTAAGTTGTCAAAATCTCTGGAACGTTGTTGTTTTCCGTCTGTGTAAATAATTAGGATCCAGTAACGCTGTACCCCGCCGGGAAGCTGGAAGAGTAATTACCTCTTAAGTGGTTGGAGAAGTTGGGGCTGCGCATTAGCAAAGGTGTGTCCTCGCGGGGTCGGTACTTTCAGGGTGGGTAGCCGGGTGTTCAGAAACCCGAAAGCAGGAATTAGGTTCCTGTGTGTGTTTTAATAGTTAAAGGAAGGAGCTTGGCCATGGGATGACAGTTTATATGTGTTTTCTCTCACGCCTTCGATATGACCTTCTATCATGGCAGTGGACTCTGACCACGATGTATAGATCCTGTTGTGATAAGGTTTCCAACGGTTAAGAAACACATTGTAGATATTCTGCTTTGAGCTAGGTCCTCGTCGAAAACTTTAACAATTGTGGCGTTTCTGTCTCTGGGGACAAGCAGCTCAGCCTTTGCACACTACGTGGTTGACAAAGCCAGTTGTTAGCATTGTCCTGGCTACTTGCTCTAGTGCAGCTTGGGCATCTTCCTCGTGTTTGTTTGTTTGTTTCTTTGTTTTTATCACTAACGACTTAATTGTTGCGTAATGTATTTTCAGTTTAGTGCGTTTTCTCTCTTACATTTCTTCCTCATTCAAAGAGAGTTGCACATGGGGACAGAGGAGAGTGGCTAACTGTACTTGTCCTTGTAGAACCACATGCCGCGTCCGCCGAATTTCAGTCTCCCCTTGACCTTTCTCCTTCTGCCTGGACCATACTTGTTACCTGTGCAGAATTCTCTGATCTGGGGACCCAGGGTAATGGCAGTTAAAGCACAAGCAGTCAGGGAGAACTCTTGCTAAATGCAGTCCAAGCAGCAGCTGCATAAAGGTGGCCAAGCTAGTGCTGACGTGTGGGACAGGTTGGGTGCAGATAGGGCAGAATGAGAACTGGGAAGTCTTCCCTGTTTGATGAGGGAAAAAAGAAATGTGTGGACTTCCATCTCACAGTGGGGAGTTGAGAAAGGCTTTACAACACCAATGCGTGATTTATAACTAGAGCACTTCCTTCCTTGAGCCAGCCAGATACAGCATTCTTACCCCATATTTGGATTCTTCTCTTGCTGATTGACCTGCCTTTAGGACCTACTGCTACTCCTGGATTTATTCCTTTAGTCAGAGTCTTCCCTGGTTGGTTTGAATCGATATGTCATTTGTAATAGATTGATTTCTAAAGAAAGAGGTTGGAAAAACTGGCTCGGGGTTTCTTAGGCCAGGTCTACTCAAAAGCAGATCTGAAACCTCATTCCTTGAAGTCCATATGTAAAAATAAAAATAAAAAAAAACCTTCCTTTTCTTTCATTTTATTCAGTTATTGTTTCTGGTGGTTTTTTAAACTTAATTTTTTAGTGTTCTTTCAGTGACCTCATTTAAAAGAACTATTTTTGCATTTCTTAATCATCCATGGTTTCTTCAGAGATCCCATCCTTTTTGTAGCATGTATATGTGGTAAAAGTGGAGCCACTATTAATCATCTTCACCTTAGAAATGGTTGAATAAAGCGGTTCTTAGAGGTGCACCCCCTTAACCAAGAACTGTTATGTTGTGGTCTGTTCTGCTTTTCAGTTCTGTATTTTTAGAAGTCATAATAAATCATCCTGAACTCTGCTGCAGCAATCTAGTGTTGGGGGAGACTTTATAAACAATGTGAAATAAAAGTATCAGCATAACAGAACAACTTTTTATTAGAAATATTGTATACTTTTGTACAGCTGGGAAAGTGCCGTTTAGAGTAGTTTTTCATAAGATGACAGGATTCAGTTCCCAAGAAAAATTAAGGGTTCTTGGTTCCCTTCTTATTTGTTATAACTTGCTGTTCATGTCAAGCCACATTTCTTCATGTAGTCAGTGTACGTGAATGTCCTCCAAATGTCCAAGATGTGCTAGTTACTGGGAGTGCCAAGATACAAAGAGATAACTCACTGGAGAATGAAAAGCCTCAGAAACTTTTAGTGGATCTCCTAGACCTGTTTCTGTGGCTTATTTGGCTTTGTGAGAATATGTTGGTGTTTAATTATAATCTTCTTAAGACAGCGAAGTAGAACTAAAGCGTAATAGTGCTTTTATATTCTTCTGGTTTTAGGAGACCTGTGCCCTAATGACCTATATAACTCAGTCTCTTCACTCATGAAATCCAGCAAGTATGTGTGTGTGCATATTGATAAATGATTTTTTTCTTAGACTAATAAGTAACCTTCCTTTTGCGTTTAACCTCAAACTCTTTTCATGTCACACTTTTAACTGATTCGTTCCTTTAAGTGCTTGAAATGTTCATGACATGGGTAACCTTTGTGCATGAGAGAAGTTGAGCAAGCCTAGATTTTATTAATGTTGGTTGCTAAGTTGGATTGCTTCAAAACATTCCTCCTATAAGCACCCCTTTGAGGTTAGGCATGAAACTCTGTCTTAAACAGATGAAATGCCTTGGCCAGAATTGTGGTGGTGGCTGACATAATTTCCTCACTTCTCATTCCTGAGTTCAGACCATTTGACAATTTCCTTAAAACTTCTAAAACTTATGATTAATAAAGCCAGAAACTGTTGTTTGTTCTCTGTCCTCCTTCTGTGCCTGTCATTAACTACTTTACACATAACTTCCCAACTTCTACCCCAACATCAAAGCATCTGGTTTCTTAAATAAACAGGCCCTGTAGTGAGGCTGTGTTGTATGGGGTGTCAGCTCTGAGAAGAATGCGTGTGTTTGTTTGCTGGTGCTGGCAGGGCTGAGTCCAGGCTGACGGGACTGAATGTGCCTGTTGGAGGCTTCAGGGAGCTGCCGCTCTTAGCCTGTTGTGGATCTTTGTCACACCCGGAAATCTGAAGGTCAGTGCCTTTAACTGCCCCGGAACTTTCTAACTGCCTCATTTATCCCAATGCCTAGCCTCTCTTCATACTACCTTCCCCAGCACTCCCACCCTCACCCTCTAGTTCATCTTCTCTTGAGTCCTGTTTCATGCATTCATTTTGGGGTCAAGGAATAGGAATTCTGTAGGATCTCCTTCCTGGTCCTGATTGAGCAGAATGACCAAATCCTCGTGAGGACTCTGCGCCCGTGCAGTATATTCATCAGACCTCTAGCCCCTGCAGGATGTTAAAGTGACTTCTGTATTGGGGATTTCAGTTACAAGTATCAACAGAGTTGATGAAGTATATTTATCTGGGGAAAGGTTAGTCGTCGTCTGAGGTTTGGTTGGGGGCGGGGGTAGAGAGCTGGACAGGCAGGACAGATGGCCCAAAGGGAATGCAGGGTAACAGGTAAGTTCTCTGTTGACTCAGATATTTGGCTCTGCACAGAGTGATTTTTAATTAGAAAATTAATTTTCTAATTAAAAATCAGTGATGAGTCTCCTTTTCTTGTCAATTTCTAATGGCTATTTTCTTTTTGTAATGATAATAATAATAGGTTCCTCATCCTGTTTTGATCCGATATTTTGTGTTAGGTTCACATAGGCTATTACCAGCTTCTTTTGCACTCTGCCGATTTCGAATCAACTCTTACAAATAAATGTTGGGTTCTCGGTGTGTGACTGCAGAGACCATGCCCCCAACTCTGTCATAGTTGGCCTGTTACTGTCGCGTAATGCCCACAGAAAGGGCAGTACTTAACACTGAGTTGTAGTGGTCGGATCAGGAGGGTCACATTTCCTCTTCTTCCTCCTTCCTATCCCTCAAGTGAACTGTGCTTTGAGACTGGAGAAATGAAGCGCAGATATTTTATATGATTAGAAGCTAATGTTAAGGTAGACCAGATATCAAATTTGACATGTAATTAAAAATGCAGCTTTTCTAGCAAAGGGCTGTGTGGCAGTGGCTCCAAAAAACATTATAAAACAGATATTGCATTTATAAATTTCTAAAAGATTTCAGTTACCTTTTTATCTTTTTCTAACCAGTGTTTCTGTTGCATCTTGTATTCCTCTTTTTAAACACTTGGTGAAACTTGTTCTTTCCAGTCTTTGTGGCTTCACTGATCTGTATGTAGGTGGTTTTGAGGAGTAATGGGACTTGAGGAACAAACTGGTCAATTTCAGTCTGTTCTAGGCAGTTTTTTTTTTTTTTTTTACTAACACTGTAATGGTGACTACAGTCAAAGTTGGGTTAGTGATGTGTGGCTTTCAGCTAGCTGGGTTGAATGAATCTTCATGATAGACACTTCATACCTTTAGAGGTTGTTAGGTGAATGCTGGACATGTGGGTTTTGGGTTTGTTTTTTGTTTTGTTTGTTTGTTTGTTTTTCCTTTTTAAGATTGGGGCTATTTTTCCTTCTCTGTCCTCAATCCCAGTCCCAGGAAACCAGAGAAAAAACAAAATCTTCCATTCAGAGCCTGTGGTGTTTTGCTGAGAAAATGTTCTGTGAATGTAATTTGTTTTCAGTTTTGTATTTCAGTATCTGGCCCTCAGTTCCTCATCTACAGCTTGAGAAGTTTTGGACTAGATTTTAAATGTCTGAAAAATTCTGTGATTCATATGGAAGAACAGGAGGCCAGAGGTTGTGATCACAAATGTTTATTGGTTGATTCCAAGTTTAGAAGCAAATTGTGGCTGTTCTGCTTTCCAGTTGAACTTGAACATAGCCTAGTTTCACATCTGGGGGTAATTTGTTACCACCTCCAGAGCTTGGTTTAGTGAAATACGAGTGTTCTTAAAGATAATTTTTTCATATAATTATGAAAGACACTTGACTCTTATTTTTGGAGAAATACTTTGTTGTTCCTTATTGGCCAAAAAAAATCTAATGCTAATCAAAGCTACTAGCTTGGATAGTCCAAAAGCAAACCAAATAGATATCTAGCAGTAAATTTGTTTTTTCTTTTCCTTCCCTACAGTACTCTGCCAAAACTGGGTGTTTTTTTTTTTTCTTTTTGCCTTGGCTGCCTGTGTGTTTGAAAATAGATGGTCAGCTTCCCATAAATATACTCAGCCCTATGCTAGTTAGGAACTTATGTGTGATTAATTGGCTTGATTTATTTTCATTAGAAGAAAATGTATGTTTTTTTCCTTCTAGGGCTTATGAGTAGTATCTCTCTTATGTTTGCTTTTGTTAAGAGTTTTGCTCTTTTTTCCTGTATGTTCTAAAAAACTAAGTTCTAATATTGTAGTTGAGCCTGTTTGCAAATCTGGTTCAATACTAAGATCACCCTGAAGTACCAAGAGAAATTGAGCTGGGAAGGAAATTTTTAACTAAATTTAGTACTTCCCAGATAAGATAGTTCAGATCAAATGTTTATCTGGTTCTTGCTCTTTGTCAAAGGGATTCACATCATAAATATGTTATATACAAAATTCAAAAAAGACATCTTAATACCCAGATTTGAATCCTGGCTCTGCTGCTTCATAGTTGTATGGTATGATCATAGACAATCACTTAAATTCTCTGACCTTTATAGTTTTGTTTTGTTTTTTTAACTAGAGAATCACTTTTAGGATTATGTGGAGGGTCAAATGAAAACTTTTATCAAAATGCTTTGTTAAACATAAAGTATTGTGTAGATATCTTTTACTTAAACACTCTCGGAGCTCCAGCCTGTGCGTAAGAGAAGTTAAACATTGAAAACATCTGCATTGGTGTCATCTTAAGGATTTAGCTGTTCAGCGACGGCTTGCTGAGAGTTTGGAAGAATTTTTGAAGAAGGCATGACCACTGCAGTGCAGTGGTCTAGGAAGGCCTTATGGATGAAGAGAGAATCAAGGTGTGGAGGGAATTCTTAGGGAGACCCATAAAGGCCTGGAGGTAGGGAAGTCCAAGACATGCTTAGGGAATGATCAGTGGAGACTTTCTGCTGGGGAGAAGTAGTTGAGGAGGAGTATGAATGACTAAGGTTTTCAGGAAAACATATAGAGAAGTAAAACAGGATAGCTCTTTGTAGGGGATAGAAAAAAAGGGGAGGTATGGGGTGGGAGTCTGCCATTAAGACTTACTGGAGAAAGTGTTTTAACAGGTAGTGGTTGACATGAGGCTAGAGCTAGATAAACCAGAGGTGGAAATGGGGATCCAAGAAGGGTTATCCTTTTAGAGGATGACCATTACTGTGCTCTTGGAAGAGTATGTCCAATAGGACAGCAGAATAGAGGGCAGGGCAGACTAGCGCTTATATATATATATATTTTTTTTTTTTTGAAGCACTTTTATTGAGATACAGTTAACAGAATAAACTGCGTATATTTAGGGTGTACAATTTGGTATTTTTTTTCTTATTAGTAATGTATATATGGCAATTCCAGTCTCCCAATTCATTCCCCCCCAACCCTCCCTGCTTTCCCCACTTGGTGTCCCTATGTTTGTTCTCTACATCTGTGTCTCTATTTCTGCCTTGCAAAACCGGTTGATTTGTACCATTTTTCTATATTCCACATATATGTGTTAATATACGATATTTGTTTTTCTGACTCACTTCACTCTGTATGACAGTCTCTAGGTCCATCCATGTCTCTAAAAAATGTCCCAGTTTCATTCCTTTTTACAGCTGAGCAATATTCCATTGTGTATATGTACCACATCTTTTTTATCCATTCATCTGTTGATGGACATTTAGGTGGCTTCCATGTCCTGACTAGTGTAAATAGTGCTGCAATGAACATTGGAGTGCATGTGTCTTTTTGAATTATGGGGTTCTCTGGGTCTATGCCCAGTAGTGGGATTGCTGGGTCATATGGTAACTCTATTTTTAGTTTTGCAAGGAACCTCCATACTGTTCTCCATAGCAGCTTTTATATTTTAAGTGCTCAAGTTTCCAAGGAACACTCCAGGACTCCTGGACCTTATTGAAGGAGAATGTGAGCCTAGCCATGAGAAACCCAGGAGTTATAAGACAGTGAAACTCGTGAACAGATTTTTCTGAACATTTGTGAGCAAGGATAAGATTGAACTCTTGCTGAAAATGTGCTGAACAGTTTGCATCATAGATTGTTAGGCTGATTAACTGGTCAGATCTCTTACCAATGAGGCTAAATGACTTGCTTACAGGCCGAGAGCTGGGGGTAGAACACTTATGTCCCATTGTGGTTCTGCATTTGGAAATGTTTCATAGAGATATTTTAAGTCAATGCATTTGCTTTAGGCATAAGACAAGGTTATATATCCCCAGTTGTAAGTCATGTAGTTGTGAATTCCTCTCTGCTCTTTGAGGTCATAGTTCCCTCAACAGAGCTCAGTTAGCCTTTCTAAGCCTCAGTTCCTGATAATTCTTGATAATACTTCAATTCATGATAATACTTCATCATGTAAAATGAAGTATTACCATAAGGCTTTGAAGAGAAAATGTTTTGAAAACCTTGAGTCCTACCATATATGTAGGATTTATGTCATTTCTTAATAAGCCTATTTATATATTACTGTGTCCATACAGCCCAATTGTCAGCCAAATGATCCTGATAAATACCAACTCCAGAGGAACATGTGCTTAGAAGGAGACAGATGAGGCATAAATGCATTTGGGTTTATTACTTGGCAGGGTTGGGTGACAGGCTCAGGCGGAGGTGGCAAAAATGAGGGTGAGTCAAGATTGGCAGAAGTGTAGGAAGCATATGTGTTCTTTTTTTTAACCTTCATGATTACATCAAATTTTAACTTGTTAATATGAGTGATGCTAACAAGTGATATTAATCAGAGTTCTTTGAGGCAGTAATTAGGAAGGAACATGATCTCAGATTAGACCTGGATTCAAACTTCAGGGGTGACCAGGGACAGATGAATCTTAGTGAACCTTAGTTTTTTCATCTATAAAATGGATATGCTAATCCCCACCTCTTAGGGTCCTTGTAAAGGTTAAATGAGACAGTATAGGATTTGGTGTGTATTCATCCTTTATTGAATATATTTTGTAATGATTATCTCCACAAAGCTTCTAATGCATTACCAACTAGATGCTCAGATATTTATGTATGCACTTAATTTTTTTTTCCATAGCTGAAATATTCCAGAATTAGTATGGGTACTCACGGGAACCAAATCTGGATAAACAAATATGTACTATGTATGTCCTTGGACTTGGAGTTTTAAAAGAATTGGGTACAGTGAGGGAGAGACCATCTATCCAAAGTGTCTTTGTTGAAGCTGTGGGAAATGGAGGAGAGAATAACCTCACCATCATCAGATACCTGGTCATCTGGTTATAATAGTTTCAAGTATATATAGTTATTTGCTTAGACAGTGTTAAAGAACTTACAATTAAAAAAAATAAGACTACTTATAATTCAATAACTGTTTCTCTTCTCCTTCATTAAGCTTTGGTTTATTGTACGGTTTTAAGTTGATAGCTCTAAAATAGCACTGCCTATTTCACCCAGATTCATTAACTGAGCAACCACTATTAGGTTTGTACTCTATTGACCTCTGTGAAGTTTTAAGAAATATTAGTGAGGTGTGATAGGTACTCCTCAAAAACTTAGCTTGGGAGCATGGCAGACCAGAATGTTAATGAATTATTTTTTATTACATGTATATCTCTTTAAGGTAGTAACTCACCACTTTCTGGTCTATGTTAGCTCTCTGCTCTACTTGAAGTTACCTTCTCACCAGTTCCTTTAGCTTGCCATGTGCTCTGTTGCGTCTCTATCTTTGTTCTCATGGCATTCCTTCTGTCTGAACCCCTTTCTAGCTCTGCATGTTTTTCCTGTTCTCGCCTGTTCTCTCACAACATTTAACAATGCCGTGTAATCCAGCACTTTACTATAGGATCTTATTTTATATTCACTTTCATTTATTCAATCGGTATTGTCCAGATTATAAACTCCTTAAAGGTAGTACATGGCCCCTTCACTTCACCCTTTTGCCTCCCACAATGCTGGAGAAAGAGTAGTTGTTAAATGTATAGTCTAGAGTCAGACAGACATAAGTTTGAATCCTTGCTCTGCCACTTACCAGCTGTGTAAATTTGGACAAATTACTTAACCTCTCTGAATCTCCCTCTTCATCTATAAAGTAGCAGTGGTGCTTTATATATCATGAGTGCTCAGTAAAGGTCAATCTTATTATTATTTAATTCAACAACTTTTTTATTGAGCACCTACCACGTGTTAGGCCTTGTACTGGGTCCTGGGAACTGATACGGAATACAGCAGACAAGATCCCTGACTTTATGGACCAGTAGAGCAAATGGACATTAAACAAATATATAATTATAAATATGATAAGTACCAAGAAGGAAAGAAGCAACTACAGGAGAATAATTGACAGAGGTCCTTTTAGTCTGGGGCATTAAGAAGGACTTGCTGAGAAATTATTTAAACTGGTACTTGAAGATGAATAGAATTTTCCCTGTAGGAGTGTCCCAGGCAGGGAGAACATCGTGTTCACAGGCCAGGGGCTGGAAAGAGTGTGCTGCATCCAAAGATCTGCAAGAGGGCCAGTGTGGTTGTAGCAGAGGGAGTCAGGGGCTGGTCCCCACACCTAGGGGGGAGCAGTGACCTTTTATGGTCCAGTCAGCTGGCAACTGGCACATGTCCTTTTATCACTTTCTTTTCTTTGAAATGAGACTAAGATGTAAAAATTAAACGCTAACAGTTTTGAAATTTAACTCATTAGACGTGATTAGAAATGAATTATCCCATGAAAATGAATTTTTCAAAAACTAAGCCTACCCTTTTAAATGCCAGCATTTATTGTTGTTGATGTTGTTTGTTTGTCTAATGGACATCTTTCTAAAATACGTCTCTGCCTTCTTAATCAACAGTACCATCTTGGATCATTAGGAGATTAAATTATGCTGTACCACGACTCACAGTATTTTAACGTGGTATGGCATTAATGCCCTCGAGGTCTGTTGAGATTTGTGGGGCTATTTTCTCTCATTTCGAATGGCCCAGATTTATAAGCTTAGTGTCATTTTCTACCTGTTGAAATTTACTCTTTTTTTCCTGCAGAAATGATAGTCCCCTTGCAATATCCTGTTCTTGCTGCGGTCCCTGTCACTAGATACACTATCCCCCAAATTTAACTTCTGTAAGCTAACAAATTTTACTTAGCTTTATTTTACTTCTGTAAGCTGTTCCTGTAAACTAAGAAAGCAGATTACTAATTTTAGGCAGTCTAACAGATTTAGCAAATTGGTTTAGAGTGATGGGCTGCAAGTTTCTCGCAGTGGTCACGTGCATAGGTTTTTATTGCATGGACAGTGTCTTCAGAGGTCTCGCTCCCTTGCTTCCTTTCACTGAGTGTCCTGATTGTTGAGGTTTCTAGATAATGGAGTTGCTGTTGCCCTTTCCTGTTGACACTAGAGTATTGTGGAGCAAGGAGCTGATTTTTTTCCCCCCAAATGAAGGTGGAACAGTGGAAAAGCAAACCGAGTTGTGAAATTATTGATGAGTCAGAATTTTAAAGCTTATAGGGACTAGAAATGTTGTCATTCCAGCTTCCTCGCCTTGGTGGTGAAGTTAGGTTGCACTGCTCAAGTTCGCAGAGCTGTTGGCAGAGCCAGAAATAAAATTCAAGTTGACCAGGTATTAGCCCAGTGCTGTATCATCCTGCCTCACAGAAAACTCTGCATAATTGAATAGGTTTGCAGACTTGTATACTGCTTTATGTTTAGCCTTTTTGTTTCTAAGGATAGTCTCTGGGAGAACTGGGACATTTATGATCTTATTTCTGGCTCATGTTTTATGATCCTAGCAGTGCCTTATTTAACAGAACGGTATTCTGTTAAGATTTTCATCCTGCCCGCAACAGCTTTGCCCAGGTTTTGTCCCAGACCTCTCTTACACATCACTATGTCCTGTCTATTCCTGTGTTCCCTGGTTGGGGTTTGGAAGCCTAAATCTTAAATTCCGAGCCTTTATGAGATCACCAGTGCCTTGTTATTTCCTTTGATTCTTGTTATTCTAGGGAGTGAAAGAGCATAATTCAGTTTTACTCCAGAGGAAGTAGATCCCCAAGAGAGAAAATGATTTGTGCCTACTTTCCCAACCAGTTAGTTACTACACCAGGCTTTAACACCCTTGTACAGTTTTATTTTCACAATGACAAGTTGTCTTCTGTAGGTTGAATATCCAGCATGTTTAGTCTTCATTTTTAGACTTCTATAAAAAGTGCATTCATAGAGTATTAGCTCCATGAGCGCAGAGCCTGTGTTATCACTGTTGTGTCCCCAGTGCCCCAACATGGGTCTGGCACATGGTAGGCAAGCAGATGTATTTGTTGAAAGAAGGAATGTGTGTGAAGGATGACATAATTGAATTCATTCCCTGTTTACTTGCCAGAGAGGTTGTTCCTGATGGCCAGACGGTCAGGTCATTTCATCTGCAAGTGGCTTTTAAACTGGGGCCCGCCATGTGAAACTGACCCAGGCTCAGTTGTGCTGGTGTTAGTTCTTTCAGTATTTTACTTTTGATCAGGTGTGTAACTAAAGCTAGGTAGAGGTTTCTCATTACCATGTTTTTTGTCCAAGCTACAGTGACTCTCGGGACCAATTTTAAGTTCTCCCAGCTATAGCAACAGTAATTTAATTAGGCTTCTAATTTAATTAGATGTGAAGACAAAGTTATTTCTGTGAAGAATGTTGTGTTTTATGGCCTTTCTCTTTTTCCAGATGGAACTAGGGATTAGCCAAATGACCACAGAAATAGACATTTGTGTTAATTCATGGTCTCGAAAATGTTTGGACCTCAGACTTTAAAATGGTGGGCATTCAATGTGTGGATGAGTCTTTCATTATCCGCTGTCAAGGTGGATGTATTTCAGAGAAGGTAGTACACGCTGTCACCTACTTTTCTACTGAAAACTTTCAAAGAAGGTAGTACAAGCTGTCACCTACTTTTCTACTGAAAACTTCTTACTTTTCAAACTGAAAACCAGTTTGCTTATAAATGCCAGTCAGTGACTCCCTGCTGCCCAGAGCTCCCCTATTGGGGGTCAGTGTATGGCTATCAGTGCCACCTGGGACACTAGAAATCACTGTTTAACAAATGATGGGGTGCGAAGTAATTCACTCACTCCAGAAAAGCTATGAAGAAGAAACATCACTGTAAATTCTACCACTTAGAGATGGTTGCTGTTACTATTTGGAAGAATATGTTTTTAACCATAAACGCACACACACACACATGATTTTACATGCTATTCTGTAAACCTGCTTTCTACTCAACATGTTATGAATATCTTTCAATGGCAGTAAATACCTGAAACATTTTCAGTAGCACCTGGTATGTTATTTTCTTGTATAACATAATTTAACAAAGCTTCAGTTCTCGTCTAGAATATACAGATATAGTAATACGGGGTTATTACATGGATTAAATGAGAATGTGTGTAAGATCTTTAACACAGTATTTGGCCTGCAGGATGCAGTAAACATCCAGGTACATAACATCTTTTGTAAAGACCTGTAATGATCCCCTGATGATACATTCCCAAGTGGGGTTGCTGGGGTCATGTGGTGTGTACATTTTCAGTTCTGATTCACATCACCAGATAGCTCTCCAGAAGAGTTACAGCAGTCTGTATACTCCCACGCACAGTGCACTGCAGATGCTCTGGTCTCCATCCCTCACTGGGTACATTTTGTCAGGCTTATCCAAAAGGTGGAAAATGTTATCACATTATTTTTCTTTGATTTTCTTTTGATTACTAGTGAGATTGAATAGCTTTTCAAACATTATTGGTCATTTCTGTATCCTTTTGTGAATTGCTTGTTTGTGTCCTTCGCCTGTTTTCTTTTGAGGTCTTTGTCTTTTTCTTATTGATTTGAAAACTCTGTATTAACCCATTGTTGTGTTGCAAATAATTTTTTCCAGCTTTTTTTCAACTTTATGTTCTGTATTTTGCCATTAAATTTTTTTATATAGTTAATTACTATATTAAGGGTTCTGGATTTTGTATCACTTTTTGTAGTGGTCTTCTTATTCTGAGGTTATAGAAATATTCACTCATACTTCTAGGATTTTTATGGTTTAACTTTGTGTTTAAATTTTTGCAGTGTGTGGAATTTAATTTAGAGTTGGGGGGTAAGAAGGGAGTTAGGAATCCAGCTTTATATTTTTTCCAAATAGCTGATTTTTCCAGCACTCTTTTACCACTGATTTGAAATGCTTGCTTTATCCTGCACTAAAAGAAACTTTGTCTAGTCTTGGACTTTATTCCATTGATCTGTTTTATCTGTTCCTGTGCCAGTAACTCTACTAGGGGATTAATAAACCTCTCACTAGAGGTGGCAAGTTTCATACTCATTTGCTCCTGGTAGAATCAAGCTGGCATTTTACGTAGTTAGTCTTAAAGTTCTTGGTTTCTGAGCTTTCTGCGACAGGGCATGATTATGAAATCTGAATTACTGTATTTACTCTGTGGCTCCTCTAGATGCTGGTTTTGGATTGCTAATCACACAAACAGCATGTTTACATGGTTTCCCTTAATTTCGACCTGCTTCTAGATCCTGCATTTGGCTGACTGCTTAGCAATATGTAATGGCCAGATCATGTTCTCTTTGTGCTAAATAATCTACCTCTTAGGCATACTACATTGGAGCAACACAACTATTGTTTACCAGAAATAAAACAGGCGTCAGCTCTCTGCCACCTTCTCCATTTCAGTTGTCATGTACACAGCTAATACATAACATCTTTTTTGTAACAGTGCTTGAGGTAGACACTTTACCTTCTGTTGGCTGGACTCCTCAAATTCTAAATGTTTTTATATGTTTAGTATTTTAATATTGTAGGATATTCATTGGAAATATTGTATTAGAGGTTTGGGGTTTTTCTCTTCCTAAATGGCTGATTCTGCCTTTCAGTTCTTTCTATCCACAGAGCTTTGTCCTCTGCTCTTATTTCTTTTATTCATCTCACTTTGCCTTGATTAGAGCAATTGAACCATAACTTATTAGTTGATTATGTTCAGCTGTGTATACCGTTGGACCTCTTCCTTGTTTGAGTAAGTGATTCTGTGGCCTCGTCTCAGCTTTCTTTGGGTATTTCAAGAAGTACTTTTTCTTTTCACACACATTTCCTTTTCTCTATTTTTATTTTCTTTCTATTCCCACCATAACTGTATTTATCCTGATCTTCAGTTCTTATTTGACATGTACTTAATAGCATCTACTGTCATCTATAGTCAGCAATTTATAGCATCTATAGTCAGCAATTTACTAGTTGGTGATATTAATATATTTTATTTGTGTTACCCTTTGAAATTTTTCAAAATACTTGCCAAATCTTTGTGTTTGCTCTGTCCACACAACTCCCTTCTACCATATCTTGCTATTGCTTATATCAGCTCCCACCTCCACAAGCCCTGCTTAAATCTCAGTGGACAGACGTTTATTTCTTCATACGCAAATATTTGAATTTTTCTTCTGTATATTCTACTCCTGGCCATTGCCTCTAAACACTTTGATGTGTTTAGGGGATTTGCCAATTTTTGACTATACAGAGTTGATGGTAACTACAGTGGAAGGAGGGGAGTAAGGTCACTCGTGTAGGTGTGAACACTCAAGAACACGTACTAGTGTTTAACAGTGTTTTGGCTAGCAGTAAGGGCATAGGAAGAAACCCTATTCAGCCAGTATTTACTGAAATGGTGGTAATCGTGGCAGAGTGGAGATTACACACAGGTCAATTTTGGTAACAGAAGTTTGTAAATAAACTTTTACAGAGATGTTCGTGGAGCACTTACTATCTCTAAGACCTTGTACCAAGCCTCACAGGTAATACCAGATCATACTGTCTGCAGTCTAAGAATTCCTAACATAATTTGAGAGGTAGTCAAATATGTAAATAGTTATAGTACAAGCAACATCTGTAAGCGCTGTGAGAATAATACCTAAGAAGAGGTCATTCAAGCTCTGATAATTAGGAACTAGAATGGTTGGTTTTATATGGCAAAATGGGATTTCAACTGTCTTTCAGATCTTTTGCACTGATGTAGTTCCTTTCTTGTGGCTATCAAAAAGAAAAACCCACAATATGGCAATGTAAATTGGTACAGCCACTACGAAAACAGTATGGAGGTTCCTCAGGAAACTAAAAATAAAGTTGCCATATGATCCCGCAATCCCACTCCTGGGCACATACCCAGACAAAACTCTAATTCTAAAAGATACATGCACTCCTATGTTCATAGCAGTACCATTTATAATAGCCAAGACATGGAAACAACCTAAATGTCCATCGACAGATGAATGGATAAAGAAGATGTATATACACAATGGGATATTACTCAGGCATAAAAAAGAATGAAATACTATAATGCCATTTGCAATGACACGGATGGACCTAGAGATTATCATACTAAGTGAAGTAAGTCAGAAAGAGAAAGACAAATACCATATGATATCACTTATGTGTGGAATCTAAAATAGGACACAAATGAACATATCTACAAAATAAAAACAGACTCACAGATATAGAGAACAGACTTGTGGTTGCCAAGGGGGGAGTGAGGGATGGGGGAGGGAAGGATTGGGAGTTTGGGATTAGCAGATGCAAACTATTGTATATAGAATGGATAAACAACAAGGTTCTACTGTATATAGCACAGCAAGCTATATTCAATACCCTGTGATAAACCATAATGGAAAAGAATATGGAAAAGAATATATATATATGTATCACTGAGTCGCTTTGCTGTATAGCAGAAATTAAACAACATTGTAAATCAACTACGTTTCAATAAAATAAAAAAAAAGAAACACCCACCATGTAATGCTGAGGAGCGATGGACAAGTTCAGAACAGAACCTCTCTTCTTTAAAACCTGCATTTTTAAAAGGTATTTTCACTGGGTATAGAATTTTGTCTTTACAGTTTTTTTCCCAATTCTTTAAAGATGTTGAGGCCCTGGCTTGCATTATTTCTGAAGAGAAGTTTACTATGATTCTTTGTTCCCCTGTATGTAATAATCATTTTTTCTTCTAGATGCTTTTAAGGTTTTTATCTATCACTGATTTTAAACAATTTGAATATGATGTGCCCTTGGTGTAGTTTTCATTGTGTTTCTTGAGCTTGGGATTTGTGAACTTCTTGGATCTCTGGGTTGATATTTTTCATTAAATTTGGGAAAACTTTGACTATTATTTCTTCAATTTTTTTCCATTCCCACCCTCCACGTCTACCAGAGACTCCCGTTGTGTGTGTGTGTGCATGTGTGTATGCATAGTTGCTTGAAGTTCTGTAGCTCAATGATGCTCTGTTAATTTTTTTTTTTTTTGCCTTTTTTTCCTATGTTTCTCTTTGGATAGTTTCCACTGGCTATGTCTTCCTGTTTGTTAATCTTCTCTTCTGCAATGTCTAATTTCCTGTTAATCCTATCTAATGTAATTTTCATCTCAGATGTTGTAATTCTCATCTCTAGAAGTCCAATTTGAGTCTTTTCTTTATATCTTCTATTTCTTTATTTAATGTTCATCTTGCTCAGTCTAGCCTCTAACTTCTTGAATGAACATATGGAGTATAATTATAACTGTTTTAATGTCCTTAGACTTATTATCTGTGTTATCTCTGGGTCGGTTTGATTGATGTTTCTTCTCATTATGGGTCCTGTTTTCTTGCTTCTTTGCATGCCTGGTTATTTTTTTATTGACTGTTGGACATGGTGAATTTTTTCTTCTTGAGTGCTAGGTATTTTAATATTCCTATAAATATTCTTGAACTTTGTTCTGGGACGTAGTTAGGTTCCTTGACAATAGTTTGATCCTTTTTGGTCTTGTTTTAAGCTTTTTAGGCAAGGCTAGAATAGCATTTAGTCTGGGATTAATTTTTCTTCATTACCAAGGTAAAAATTTTCTGAGTAGTCTGTCCAATTCCTTGTGAAATATGTGGCTTTCTACTATGGTTGTTGGGAACAGGAATGGTTTCTGGTCCTGTGTGAGGCCCAGATATTGTTTCCTTCCATTTTTTTCAGGTGTATTTTTCCCTGGCCTCAGGTAGTTTCCTCAAATTCATGTGATGATTAGTACTCAGATGAAGATTTGACAGGGTGGTTAGGGAGCCCCCATGTGTAGATCTCCACTGTTCTCTTTCTGTACAGCTCTCTCCTCTCATATACTACACTATGAACTCTAGCCTCTTAGGCCTCCCCAGACTATCAGTTCATCTCTTCAAGTGAGGAAGACCTCTGGGCTCTGCCTGGGCTCCCCTTCTTTGTACTGTGGCCTGAAAATTATCTCCGGATGGTAAGCTAGGGCAGATGTAGGCCCTCATTTGCTTCTTCTCTCTCAGGCATCATTGTCATTCATTACCGGAAGTCCAATGTCTTGAAAACTATTGTTTTATATATTGCTTTTTTTTTTTAGTTGTTTCAGGTGGGAAGGTAAATCTGATCCACATTATTCCATCTTGGCCAGAAGCAGAAATCCTCTCAGAATAGAACTTTTACATTTCATACTCATTTCTTTCTCTCTCTCTTTTTTTTTTTTAGCTCTTTATTGGAGTATAATCGCTTTACACTGCTGTGCCAGTTCTGCTGTACAACAGAGTGAATCAGCTGTATTTATACATATATCCCTATGTCCTCTCCCTCCCGTGACTCCCTATCCCACCCTCCCTATCCCACCCCTCTAAGTCATCACCAGTCATCGAGTTGATCTCCCTGAACTATGCAGCAGCCTCCCACTAGCCATCTACTTTATATTTGGTAGTGTATATATGTCAATGCTACCCTCTCACTTCATCCCAGCTTTCCCTTCACCCCCTACCCCGTGTCCTCAAGTCCGTTCTCTACATCTGCATCTTTATTCTTGCCCTGCCACTGGGTTCATCAGTACGGTTTTTTTTAGATTCCATATATATGCGATAGCATACAGTATTTGTTTTTCTTTTTCTGGCTTACTTTGCTCCGTATGACAGACTCTAGGTCCGTCCACCTCACTATAAATAACTCAATTTCATTCCTTTTTATGGCTGAGTAATATTCCACTGTATATATGTGCCACATCTTCCTTATCCATTCATCTGTTGATGGGCATTTAGGTTGCTTCCATGTCCTGGCTATTGTAAATAGTGTTGCAGTGAACACTGTGATACAGGTATGTTTTTTGGATTATGGTTTTCTCAGGGTATATGCCCAGGAGTGTGATTGCTGGATCATATGGTAGTTCTATTTTTAGTCTTTTAAGGAACCTCCATACTATTTTCCATAGTGGCTGTACCAATGTACATTCCCACCAATGGTGCAGGACATACTCATTTCTGTCTTGGGGAAATTAAGTGGATCTGGCCTTGTCTTTTCACTTCATTGTCCTCCTTTTCAGAGCTTTGCAAGTAGCTCTTCTAGGAAATGAATTTAATATTTATTGTCTTCCATGTGCTGTGCTATATATTAGCAGCTAAAATGAACAGGCTTGGTCCCTGCACCAGATGGGCTTCAGATCTAGTGAGGGAGGCAGACAAGATTCTTGTTGCTATAATTAAAAGTAATACATGTTTTGAAATATCTAAGATGCTACTATAGTGTACGGTGACATGTACATTGTGTTAAACACGGTAAATAATCAAGTATTAGAATTAATGGCCTTTTGCTGACATTTGTAAATTCTGTCTCCTAACTGTGACTAGGTTGTCCACCCTTTTGCTGGACACGTGTAATTCTCCCGTTGAAGGGGTAGGATTGTATCTGTGGTCTTGATTCCCTGATTCTCCTGGATTTGACTCCTTTCTATATGACCTTTTCTTTCTACCTGAGCTTTGGTCTGTTGTTAGATCTGATTTCATTTTTCTCTTTTACTTTCCCCAGTGTAAGAGTGGTAAAAACTGAAATATAAAAAATCAATTGCATTTTTCTCTAGGTGGATGAGTTTTTTCAGTGAGTTTGTGCATTTTCTTTTTCTTTTTTTTTTAGAACTTTATTTTTTATTTATTATTATTATTTTTGGCTGCCTTGGGTCTTCGTTGCTGCACACAGGCTTTCTCTAGTCGCAGCAAGTGGGGGCTACTCTTCATTGCGGTGCGCAGGCTTCTCATTGTAGTGGCTTCTCTTGTTGCAGAGCACGGGCTCTAGGTGCTTGGGCTTCAATAGTTGTGGCATGCAGGCTCCGTAGTTGTGGCACACGGCTTAGTTGCTCCACGGTATGTGGGATCCTCCTGGACCAGGGCTCGAATCCATCTCCCCTGCATTGGCAGGCAGATTCTTAACCACTGCGCCACCAGGGAAGTCCCAAGTTTGTGTATTTTCAAAAGTAAAATTTTATTGGTTGTTGGGAAGGGAAGGGAAGGTTAAGGGTAGCAGAAGACCACAATTGTAGTTAATGAATTTCACCTGCATTTTTCCAGAGGAACTCTGGATGATGGATGAGGTCAATTTTCCTTTGATTTGTTTGGGTTAAGTTGAGGGTTGCTAGTGTCATCTAATAATCCTCCTCTTTCTGTGACTGAGCAATAGGAAGACGTGAGTAATGCCAGTGTCTGCTGATTGGGTCAGGAGTATAGAACATTGCCTGAAAAGTGAAAGCTTGATCAAGCTAGCCAGAGCTCCAGTGATGGAATTTTTCTTTTATCCTAGTCAGCTGTTGTGCCCAGAACCTTTCTTGGAAAGATAGCCTCTGTTTAGATAACTGTTAGCCCACGTGATCTATCTGGTGTTTGTGGAAGCTCTGGATATTCCTGCTTCTCCTCAAGGAGCTCATTGATGTAATTTCAGACACTATCCTCACTCAAGAGAACATGCTGTCTTGCTCTATGTGGCATCTTACAAGACACACTGTTGTGTCAGTTTTTAAGCTTCTGGTTCCAGATGCCTCTAGCAGACCTACTTTTTCTCAGATACTTGGCCAGCTTACATGTATGAATAGCCTTTCTGTCCTGCAGCGGCTGTGAGAAGCTCTGAGCGTTTGAGAGTTAACCATTACTGAGCAAGCTGTCTGTGTGGCACTGATTGTGCTATTTACAGAGATTGTACAAGAGATTCTGTCGACCTCAAAGATACTTTCAGTACAGAGAGAAATAGCATAGGTGAATTCAGCAGCCCATTTAGGAGGACCACAAAAGAATATTAGAAGATAAAGCAAAACAGTGTTTTGAGTTCTTTTTCTTCAGACTTCTCTGTTTGGGTTGGTGGTTTGAGTGATCAAGCAGCGGGAATCCCACCAGCTGCTTATAGACATGTTCTATTTTGAGATCAACTTTGTGGTTTGGGAAGGATGTGTAATCATTTTCAACAAATGCTTATTGAGCGTGCAGAGTATCATGGTAGGCACGCATACCGTGACTATAAAATTATATCCTCAGCTCCTAAGGAACTACTCATTTGGAAAGGCAGGGCACATTTAAGATTTTTAAAATCTTAATAATATATGTCTTCATAAAAGAAAAGCATAATTATCAGCATTTAGTAGAAATATATACTAAACTACTAACTCCTCTGGGTGGTAAGGGCTATGCTACTATATACATTTCTATATTTCTATATTTGAAGAAATTTTTACCAAGTGCCAATGTTGCCTTTTCGGTATTATTTCTTAATCAGTTGAAACAGTGATAGAGACTAGTAGATTATACACTGTTAACCTTGAATATCTCTGTGTGGTAGAATTGTGAATGATTTATATTTTCTTTATTGTATCTCTCTATTATTGTCTACATTTTCTACAGTGGATATATATTATTTCATAAATAAAGAAGAAAGTATTTGAAAACCAAAACTCAAAAGCATCTACAATAATTATTATAACTACGTTTCAATATGATAACTACATTTTGGACATAACATACCAGCTTTCCCTTTTTTGTCTCCTCACTCTCATCACAACTCTAAGTTTTTTATATTATTAATAATATTATTATTGTTGTTGTTATTAAATAAAAAGCTGAAACAAGAGCATTTACTCATGCTTCTGTCCCTTGTGATTTTGGGTGAGTTAGCCTAGAAGCAAAAGGAATCCAGCTAGTAGCTATTCAGCTGTACTGTGAAGGCTGTTTAGAAAAATTTAAATTATGCTGATTGGGTTACAATTATATCTGTCATTGTGGGCTGTGATCTCTTGTTTTAAAATATCCTAGGAATAGTTTCTATATCTTTATATATTTAGTTCTGTTGGAGAAAGCAAATAGATTATCCCATCTCCCCATCTGATACAGTGAAGAAAACTCTCATCTGCTTGGCTTACTTTGTATGACAGAGAATTAAAACTTCCAACTTATTTGTAATTCAGGTTAAATAGTTAAATCCTATCTCTTCCAAATTTTGTTCCAGGAACCCAAATCCTCTTATAATTATAAACATAATTAATTTGAAAGTGATAGTGTTCTGTGTTATTTAAAGAAGTCAAAGATTGAAGAGGAGATGTCATTTCTAAATGAGTTTTTTTTTTTCCTCCTTATAGCATGTATTTGATGATCTCAGTGGCTCAGTATCCTTGTCCTGGGTTGGAGATAGCACTGGGGTAAGTAACGTTTTGAATTCGTTGATTCAGCCTAGCAAGAAGATGGTGTAGATTTGGGGGGTTTAAGCACTGAATGTTTTACCGTCTGAAATTGTCTCCAACCTCAATTGTAGAAAACGCATGTTTGCTGGACAGACTTTCAGAAAGCTGTGATCGGTTTGGTTTTGCTTTCGAACTGGGAACGTCTTGTGACCACCTTCTTCCATAATAGGAAGATGGACACCTTTTTAGTCCTTGGTGGCTGCTTGGCATCAAGATGAACAAGAAGAAGAAAGAGGGAGGAGAGCGCTGTATGTGAAGAGGGAGGCTTACAATGCTTGGGAAAACGTCTGTGTGGGAGCGGAAAACTGCACATTACACACCTTGGCATTTTTCCTCCAAACTGTATTGTTCCTGTGTCCTTTCCCACAGTTAGTGTTGAAGTACTGTGGCGCACATGGGCTTATCACGGTTAGCTCCATGTATTGTCCCTTCCCCTGCCACAAAGGAGGTCCTGCCAGGATTGTGGGGATTGGAGAGTTAACAAGCTCTTCCTAACCTCTCCTAGAATGTAGCTCATCTCCCAGTAGGAGGGATGCTGAGGACTCATTGGCCTCAGGTCTTGAATGAGGGCTTGGCATCACCTGTCTCTGTTTTTATCCTGTGTGAACAAGGGCAGGGGCCGTAGCTCATGCCCCTGTAGTATTCCAATGATGTGTGTGTTGGAGCCCTGAGGCACGTGATGGCTGTATCACGAGCTGAAGGAAGTATAATTTTGACGCTGAAGAGCAAATTATAAATTAATTAATTTTTAAGTTCCTGGTAGAATTTCTTTAAGCATGTCTCATTTTCTTCTAAAATTTGAGTTGTTCCTTATTTCCCATGATTTATCCATTTGTATATCTCCAAGATTTCTTATTATGTGGCTATTTGAGATTCCCTAGCCTCTTCAAATCTATGACAATCTTATTTTCATGCGTATTTTTCTCTAGAAAAATACTTCTTAAAAAAATTGATTTCGTGGAGAACTAACAGCAGGGAGAAGAAGAAAAGGACAGATGTGACATAGTGACCTCTGTTAGAGCAGCCGCCCTATTCTAGCCTCTGTAAGCAGAGAGATTATTCTTGCCTGAGAATATTTTACAATAATGTGGATCCAAAATAGATAAATCCTTCCTTTACTGTGATGTGGAGTTGATTAGCACTGTCTCACTGCTTCAGGTGTGGGTGATGGGACCATCTCAACAAAATGGGTTGAGATTGTGAGTCTTTGTAAGCCCTAATCACTTGGTCCTTCTTGGTTTTCAGATATAGTATTACAACATAGGGTACTACGAAGCAGGGCTGTTGGCAGTTGTTCAGATGTTGCATGCATGTAATTCGACTGTTTCTTATTGACCACACGCTTTTTGTCTCTCCAGATCATTCTAGTCTTGACTACCTTCCATGTACCACTGGTAATTATGACTTTTGGACAGTCCAAGCTATATCGAAGGTGAGATACCTAGCATGTGACTGGGGCATTTGACTGAGTAACTTATTGTGAATGTAAGTTCTCTGCTTCTCTAGATATGATGGGTTCTAACAGTTGATTTAAAAGATCTTCTAGGGAATTCCTGGTGGCGCAGTGGTTAAGAATCCACCTGCCAATGCAGGGGACATGGGTTCAATCCCTGCTCCAGGAAGATCCCACATGCCGTGGAGCAACTAAGCCCATATGCCACAGCTGTTGAGCCTGTGCTCTAGAGCCCAGTGAGCCACAACTATTGAGCCTATGTGCTGTAACTACTGAAGCCTGTGTGTATAGAGCCCGTGCTCCACAACAAGAGAAGCCACCGCAGTGAGGAGCCTGTGCATCACAATGAAGAGTAGCCCCCCGCTCTCTGCAACTAGAGAAACCCCATGTGCAGCAATGAAGACCCAACGCAGCTGATAAATAAATAAATAAATTTATAAAAAAATAAAAGATCTTCTAGCCATCTTAAATTTTCACCAGACTGTCACACTCAGCACACTTTTTAATATCTATCTACTTAGCAACCTGAAGAAGTATGAAAAGGGATCTAGTTCCAAGGAAATTAGGTTGACCTGACTGAATGGCAAAACAGTAAAGGAAGATGAAGGAAGTGTCATTAGGGGTGTATGTGTGTTGATTTAAATGGATATTTATTTGTGGGGAGGTAGCATAGAGGTTAACCATCTTTCTATTTATTATGAGCACAAAATGGTTTTTATACCCCTGAAGTGACAATCCTTACTGTACCTTCCAAGTGAATTTTTTATTTTTGGCCGTGCTGCAGGGCTTGTGCGATCTTAGTTCCCCAACCAGGGATTGAACCCAGGCCCTGGCAGTGAGAGGGAGGGGTCCTAACCGCCTGACCTCCAGGAAATTCCCCCAAGTGAATATTTTTTTACCTAACATTTTGAGCCCCAAACAGATTGTTTTTAGAGCAGGGGGAGGTTCTCAGGTCAGACCTACTGAAGATCCTGGTTGTGATGGTGGTAATGTATGTTCTGGAACCATAGTATATGCTGTGATACTCACAAAGCTTTAGAGTTATCTTCTCAGAGGTACAGCTTGGTTAAAGAGTAGGGTTTTTTACCTCACCCATAAGATTCAAAACCAGCGAACTCCCAAAAGTTGTTGATTGTCTTCCCAGTCATTTATGTCTATCCCATTTTTCCACTAGGTACCTCAATAAATTTGACATTTCAGCAGCTGACATAGAAATCTACCCTCAGGGCCAAAGGGTCTCCCAGGAGCTGTCATACTTTCCTCAGGGCTCTTTACTTCATTGTTGATCTTGGCCGAGGTGGGAGTGGAACTCAGAGGTAGATCAGCCCAGCCTCCCTTCCCCAGGAGGTGACCCTTGACTGCTGCTCCTGAGCCTGGAGCCAGTGCGCTCTGCCCTTCAATACAGTGACTTTAGCTTAAAAATAGGCCAAGAAGGAATTTCTATCTTGGAATTGTTGTACACTCCATGAAGGCAGGTTCTTGACTAACTTGGGGTTCTCCAGCAACTAGCCAAATGCCTGACATATAGCAGGCAGGCAGTATATATTCATCGAATGAGTGAATGCCTTGCCTTCTCTAATAATATTTTTATTTGTTTGATAAGGATTGACAATATATTATAGAATCCTAGTTCTAGAAAAGGCTATAATTTATAGGCAATTTTGTTTATTAAGTTAGAACAGTAGTTGAACCATTTCAGAGAGGTGAAAAGTATCCTGTTTTGGAAGGAAAAAAAAATGCACTAAAATTTTTGTAACTTTAGTAACTTTCCATTTTTAAAGGAACTTTGCTGTTGTAGAATCTTTGTTTATGATACAGTTTTTCTTACCAACTTATCTTTCACTAAAGAAGCAATACAACCATATTATAAGACATTTGGAAATGTTAAAAGAAAGAAAAAATTCACCCTAAAGTCAAGTAATCTTATTTACTGTTTATTATCTTGATTTTTCCCCGTTAATGTTATACCATGTGGCTGTATAGTCTTAGGAAGCAACATGGTACAGTGTAAAGTTGCCAAATTTTTTGGCATATAGGCCTGGGATTGGATCTCAGCATTGTCATTTATGAGTAGAATGAACTTGGGCAAATCATTTAGCTTCCCTGAGTCTTTTTTGTCATCTATAAAAGAAAGATGATAATAACTGCCACCTTAGAGCTGTTGCGAGTTATGCTTTGCAGTGTCTGGCATGGAGTAAACTTGGTGGATATGGTGTGTAGCCAGCATGTACTGGCGCCTTGGTACCAGTGTTTAAAATGAATTGAAAGCTTTCCGTACCAGCTGATAAAAAGTGATTGCCTGCCCCTAGATGCCTCCATGGCTTCTACCCATGCACATCCCCCAGCCCACCCCCGCCAGCATGCACATGTTACTAACACCTGGCATTGCGAACTATAACCATTCTGATTGGTCAGTGCTCATACCATGATATTTGTCATATTCCCTCTGCTAGTAACTCATCATTTTTGTTAGATTGAAAGAATTAATTTAAGCATTACTCTTTTGGACACTTAAGTTGTAGCTAATTTTTTCACTAACTGCTGCTGTGATAAATGTCACACACATATGTCATAGAAGATGCCTGTTTCCAGGTTATTTTTTGGTAGCAAATGAACACCTCCTCTCTGATTGATCCCTGCATATTTTGAAGCCTTTACTAAACTCCTCCTCTTGGTTGAATTATCTCCTAGATCTGTTGCTTCAGCCACTTTTTTGCTTGCCTTCTGAATTCACTTTTTAGTCTCTACAGTGCTCTTTAATCATGTGGCTAGAACTGAACTTGACAGACCTGAGTCACACCCATGGGGAGTGAAATATGTTTTCATGACTTTTTCTCCTGTCCTTTTGCTTTTCAGTGTTATGCTTACTTTGAGACAACCCCAAACAAAATAAAACGGTATCACTGTCTTACTGTTTAAATACCTACTGTTAAATACCTACACCTGACTCAGCCCTTTTCCGTCCTCTATTTGTCTAGTCTTGTGAGAAACCACTAACATACTCCTTACCAGAGAGTAATCCTGTTTGGTTTTTTTTTCAATTTTTTAAATAAATTGATTGATTGATTGATTGTCATTTATGGTCTTCGTTGCTGCGTGCCAGCTTTGTCTAGTTGTGGTGAGTGGGGGCTACTCTTCATTGTGGTGCACAGGCTTCTTATTGTGGTGGCTTCCCTTGTTGCAGAGCATGGGCTCTAGGTGTGTGGGCTTCAGTAGTTGTGGCACATGGGCTCAATAGTTGTGGCTTACGGGCTCTAGAGCGCAGGCTCAGTAGTTGTGGCTCACAGGCTTAGTTGCTCCGAGGTATGTGGGATCTTCCCAGACCAGAGCTCGAACCCATGTCCCCTGCATTGGCAGGCAGATTCTTAACCACTACACCACCATTCTGGAGGCTGGGAAGTCCAAGATCCTGGCACCCCCAGATTTGGAGTTTGGTTAGGGCCCACTTCCTCATAGAAGGCACCTTCTCCTTTAACCATGCAGGTAATTCATTCCATCTCTTTGGGAAAACTAAGGAGGTCAGGCAAAATCCCAGGAATGTTTAGAGAAAATCCCTCTTCACAGAAGCCAGCAGAATTTGAAGAGGTGTTCCTTTCACATTTCTCCAGCTCTTTGTTCTCTTAAACCATTTGGCTTCATGATTAATATCATTCCTACTTGTTTCTGGTATAGTATTATGTTACTAAGGTTCTTTTTCTTCATTTTGCACAGCAGGTTTGTTTGGTTGGTTGGTTGGTTGGTTTTACCAAGGTCATTTTGAATATTAATTACTTCCTCCCTTCTGTGAAGTGAAAACTCTTCCAGAGTTTAGGTGGAAACTGTAAATATGCCTTGTTGCCTCTCCAGCTGGGCTGGCCTGGCCTAGTCTGAAGTGACTCATGTTGTTGGACACACCAGCCAAGAGGCACATGTTGCTTCAGAAATGGGAAAGGGAGGGAGCAGTGCGATCAAAATGAGTCCTGAATGTGCTGAGCTTGCCCAACTGAGAAATCAAAGCCTGTTGAATCTACTCTGCAGACTCTTCTGTTTTTCGCCGCTTTAATGATTGTATTATTTATTGGATTATCTTTCTCTGCTAAATCTTTTGTGGTCAGAGGTTCATTTGGGATTCAGATAGAAGGCAGCTAATCACATGCCACTGCCATGGCAGTACTGCATTGAGGTGCACACAAGGAGAAGGAAGTTGTCTCTGAGTTAGAGGGAGCATACTTCAGTCATTAGCTTGTGAAAGAGGATTGTTGAAAGATTTGGGAAATAAAGTCCCTAAGCATTGATGATTGGATAGAATTGAATAATATATTAATATCTTCAATTAAAAGGAATCATGTTTGAATGGTGTAAATTTGATTCTCTGTTAAGGGATATTAATTCATATAATAGATTAAAAGTACATTTGCCTCTCATTTGCAAATATAAAGTTAAAAAGGAAATAACTAGGGACTTCTTTGTTGGTGCAGTAGTTAAGAATCCACCTGCCAATGCAGGGAACATGAGTTCAATCCCTGCTCCAGGAAGATCCCACATGCCATGGAAGCAACTAAGCCCATTCGCCACAACTACTGAGCCCATGCATCACCACTACTGTGCCTGCATGCTGCAACTACTAGAGCCTGTGATCCACAACAAGAGAAGCCACTGCTATGAGAAGCCCTTGCACTGCAACAAAGAGTAACCCCCGCTTGCCACAGCTGGAGAAAGCCCACGTGCAGCAATGGAAGACCCAATGCAGCCAAAAATAAAATAAGTAAAACAAAAGAAAATGGAAATAACCAGCTATAGTTAAGATGATAATTTGATTTTTGGCAGCTAAAAGATGTTTGCATCTTTTTGTTTTTTGGCCCTTTGAATCTAACCTTTCATTGTAAGATTAACTTGGTAAAGCATGTGTAAGCATTCTGTACAGCAAAATTCTGTACCAAATTACCAGAGAAGTGTGGGGCTGTTTTAGTTGTGATTTCTATTTCCTGTTGATAGTTGTTCAAATTTTGGAAATTAATAAGGGAATCTCCAAGAGATTTCACATTAAAGTTTATTCCATAGTCAGTGTAAGTTTTTCAGGATGTTACCTGAGGTTTAAAGAAAAAAGGATAACTTAAAGATATACAACAGACATTAAAGCAAAGTTCAGTAAACCAGCTTCTCCAAGACATCTTATTATGACAACCTTTTTAATGATATGCTTGGTTCAGTTTTCACTGCAGTAGATTATCAACAATGACTGCATATTTTAGTTACAAGGTTAGCATAAATTCCATTTACAAAATATATTTTCTTGCTTTTTGTTTCTTAAAGAAAAAGTTTATTGAAATATATGATGATGGCATTTAACTGAACTCCACTTTCACAAACTTAGGGCATATAAAAATCATGAAACTAGGTGGTTTTCGTCACTGAAGAGATATTCCCATGAAAATACCTATTCTTAGGGTAGTCTTGTCAGTCAAAGCAAAATAAGGACCTCAGATAACATTCATATTTCTTCTGATAAAAAAAATTATGATTTTATTTACAATATTTTACCCTCTTTATTTTCCCACTTGTATTTTCAAAATTTCTATAGAAAACATGCATCCTTTTCTCATAAGGATAAAACACAATGAAATATTAAATAAAAACACATAAGGTAGCATCAGACAGTTGGGGTGAAAAAAAAGAGACTGAAGTATTAGGAGTTCACTTTGTTGTAAATTCACATTCTGCCAATTTTACCTGGCAGTGATTTCAGGTCTGTGATTCTTTTGGCACATTTTAATAAGCTACATTCTCCTTATTGATCTTTTAACTGGAAATCTCAATCCAGTCAATTCTTATTATTCACAATAGTTATGTTCTACAGTCTCCGTGAATACTAAATTAGTGAATACTGAACTATTGCTCCTAGGGGAAATACAGAATTAGGTACCTTATGTGTATTGATTCATTAACATTGAGCTTACAACCAACTCATGCCAGAAAGAAGTTTATCTAACTCATATGTTTTCTCCAGAAACACAAACAGCACTTCAGCACTATGCTTGGGGGCTACATAAACAGCAAAGCACCAAAAAAAGGCACAAAAATGCAAAATGCATGGTACTAAATAGACTGTGAGGAAGATACCCATGAATAGTATAAGAGCTGAAACAAGAAGGCAGAGCGGCCCCTTGTTGGACCTCAGCTGGAAACATGTGCCCTGGGTGACTCAAACTTTTCGCTGCCCTGTGCATGTCTGCAAATGACTAGGAAAGTGCCGTGAGTGTTGATTTTGGGGTTACAAGTCTTAGTAGGCAAATTTGCAAATATGAAATCCGTGAATAATGAGGATTAACTGTATAAGCTTTCCTGGTTAGTGAAAACTATAAAACTATAATTTTTTTTAGAGTTTGTTGTCATCTTTGTTGCTTTTATAAATAATTTGTAGTGACTTAATCGTGGCAAAAATGAACTGAAGAAGCAGAGAAATGGTTAGGCCTGAAAACCAACCAAACAAGGATATTTGTGCTTGTTTGTTGAGAAAAGTAAAATGTAAGATTCTCTGAGATATTGTAGGATTCATTTACTGTTACTTTTCATTAAATGTCTGCAGGTCAAATGCTAGGTGTCACAAGTTCCTCTATGTTGTAAATGAAAACTATGCAAGAACAAGGATGTAATTCTTGGCTATTGACATTTGGGTTGAGGGTCAGTCAACATGTGATTCTTTTGTAAAAACGCCCTCCTGAGTCCTTCATCTTACTAGGAGTTTTTATGCTATATCTTACCAGAACTCCATGTGATGATTACTTTTTTTCCATTTATTTAAATGATGTCTAGATTTTTCTTGTTCTTTGGGGCTAGTAGACTCTATTCAAAAAATATTTGTATTCCAGCACTATTTTTTTTGTTATAAATGTGCATATTTTATGCATATTTATACCACAGATATAAGTAAAAGTGATCATTTATTTTTAGTAACCAGAAAGAGGAGATAGTAGGATACTAGGAGATATTAGGATTGACGTATAGATTTGTTATTAAAAGTTCTTATTATTTCTAAAGCAGGTGGTTTCACAGGGCTTTGTTAATGTTTGACTGTTGTTTATAACTGTTATTATCATATGGAATTTGAAAAGTGATTTATTTTTCAAGGTGTTTCATTGATTTCCTCTTCATGATATATGATGTTTGCTGATATATATACTGATAAAAAATAAAGCTACTATAAAGTACTATATTAAAATATATCCCTGGGCGCAACATGGCCTCCACAAAACCCTACTTAAATCCCAGCAGACTGATACTAGTTCATTGTGCTCCATTTGTTTAACTGGCCGAAGTATCAGTTGTAGCAGATGACTTTTTGTTTTGCTCATGTTGCTTTCTTTTTCTGAAGGGCAGGGATGTGTTTGTTGTGCCAAGTTCTTGAAAAGCAAGCAGACTTGCCAACAGGTTTGTGGAGGTTCCCTGGGATATCATGAAGGAGGGGAGATTTGTAAGCAGGTGATAATTGAGCCACTACAAACCCCTTAAGACATTGTCTGAGCTATTGATATGTGCACTGTGGAGCTAGGACTTGTTTATGCATATCTCTTGGCCTGCTGTCAGGAAGATACGAACTCTCCTCGTACTCCAAAGCCAAGAAAGGGTCATATAGGAATCTACTGAGTGGTACCTAATCCCTACCTTATTTATCTAGGACTTTTCTCTGTGTATGTTCTAAGAGATGGGAAGGCAACTTAAAGTCACATGTAGATTGCTTTAGTATACTGTCGGGGACCTGTACAGACACTCAGAGATTCTTCCCTCCTGCTCTCTCCAGCTTCCTCTAAGCTGATCTTTCCTGCCAGGCCATAAGCCCTGGCAAGAAAGAGAGAGACCACAGGATTCCTTACACATTATTAAAAGTTGTCTCAAGTTTGGGGCTGAGAATTAACTGAATTGGGTTGTAGTTTCAATTTTGCCCTTAATTAACTGGTTGACTTTTGATGAATTGCTTCCCCTTAAGCCTCTTCATGTGTGAAATGAGGGAGTTGGACACGATGGTCTCTTCAGTCCTTTGCATCTCATGTTCTGTGGTTTTGAGATTCTTTCTTTGTTAAGGCTACTACCAAAATTGTGCCATCTTTTAAGTCATGTATTCTATCAGTGAAGACCACTGTACACTACGTTTATCACTGGGCAACTAAGCTGCAGTACCCCATGGTCATTACTCATGCACATTGAAATTCAATGAATATTAAGATTTAGCATTATGTATCATGTTATAACGGAACTGTGCATAGTATTAAACCTGTCAGAATAAGACAGCTACTGACATTTTTCTTTTATTATATTTTGAAATCTAAACATGGAATTTAATACCTCTCAAAGATATTGTTGGTGGGACTTCCCTGGGGGTCCAGTGGTTAAGAACCCACTTTCCAATGCAGGGGATGTGGTTCGATCCCTGGTTGGGGAACAAAGATCCTACATGCCGCAGGGCAGCTAAACCTGTGTGCTGCAACTCCAGAGCCCATGCACTCTGGAGCCCGTGTGCTGCAACTAAGACCTGACACAGCCAACACTTAGATAGATAGATAGATAGATAGATAGATAGATAGATAGATAGATAAATGATATTGCTGGATTGAACCTTTGAGAAAAGCTTCAACAACCCAAGAGTTGAGGTTTTTTGTCTTCCCTAGCTGTGTGCTGCATGCATTAGGAGACTTGTGCCTCGGGATGGTAACTTTGGTGAGGGATGTCAAGATCTCAATTCAAAGTAGCTTAAATAATAAGGGAATTCATGGCTCATAACTAAATACAGAGGAAGGATGGGTTTCAGGATCAGTTCAATCTAGGGTCATAGGCTCTGCTTCTCTAGAATTCCAGAATTACCTCAGCAGTACTATCCACTTATGTTGGCTTCGTCTTCAAGTTGTGCTCTCGTTGTATCAGAATCCTATAGCATTTTTTTGTTTTGCGTTCACATACTACAACATGGGGGTTTCTTAACCTTGGTGCCATTGACATTTGGGGCCAGATAATTCTTTGTTTGGGGGACTGTCCTTTGCATTGTAGGATGTTTAGCAGCATCCCTGGCCTCTACCTACAAGATGCCAGTGGCACCTCAACACTGAGTTGTGATAATGAAAAGTGTCTCCAGACATTACCAAATGTTTGCTTCATGGGGTAGGGGTATGGGGCAAATATACCCTGGTTAAGAACCACTCATCTAAAGGAAGACAGATCATTTTATTAGGTGGTTGTCTTAAATGTGTTTCCAAGTAGATCCCAGTTCCCCCCTTTTGTCTTACTGGCTCAGCCTGGGTCACTCCCTCATTCCCATCACCCATGAGAGGTTGAAACTTTCTTCCACTAATCAGTCCCACCACTGGGGGTAGGGATAAAATCAACTTCCCTGAAGCTGTAACCTTTTGAGGAGGGTGAGTGCCTCAGTAAAGTCAGCAAGAGTGATGGAAGCTGGGTGGGAACCCAACAGTGTCTATGACCTCTGCATTCTAAATTTGTCTTTTTTTTCCTTCCTCTCAGTGAGGACTATGGAAAGAACTTTAAGGATATTACAAATCTGATCAATAACACTTTCATTCGGACTGAATTTGGCATGGCTATTGGTCCTGAGAACTCTGGAAAGGTGAGACTCATTCATATATATATATATATATACACACACACACACACAAACCTGTGCATGATACCATATGCACGGCTGTCAGATGTTATTTGAGTGATCCAGTGATACACAGCAATATATTTAGTTTACTATTACTATATTTAAAAATTAAACATGATTTAATACTGATCACAAAAGAATGGAATTTAGCACACAGGTTCTTTTTTTGGACCCTGTCCAAGGTGCACCAGAACTCTTCATAATTATGTGGTGGTGGTTCAGCATTACAAGGTATACATCTTTTTTTTTTTTTTAAAGCTCTTTATTGGAGTATAATTGCTTTACACTCTTGTGCCAGTTTCTGCTGTACAACAAAGTGAATCAGCTGTATTTATACATACATCCCCATATCCCCTCCCTCTCGTGACTCCTTCCCAGCCTCCCTATAGGTTTACATCTTAAGACAACATTTTTGTCTTTGGGGAAGCTGGCTAATCTCAAACTGACCAGGCTCTACTTTATAGATATAATTCACTGGCTTAATTCAGAACAGTATTTTTTGATAAGACTTGAGGAGTAGAGTGTACCAATAAATCTATTTTTGTAGCTCTTCTTACTTTTGGAACTAAAATTTTCTTAACAGATATCTGGTGAAAATAGTGCAAGAACTTCCTGTACTTTCACAGTACTATACCCTGATTCTGAACTTCCTTCTCCCTAATCAGGTGATTTTAACAGCAGAGGTGTCGGGAGGAAGTCATGGAGGAAGAATCTTCAGATCATCAGATTTCGCAAAGAACTTTGTTCAGACCAATCTCCCTTTTCATCCTCTGACTCAGATGATGTATAGCCCTCAGAATTCTGATTATCTTTTAGCTCTCAGCACTGAGGTAAGTTTAGTTGAAGAACTTGTCTTGCCTTTTGCATTTTTATAGTCTCAAAATATACTGTCTTAAAAGGACCCTGTAAGTAATGCTTTTTATGTTGGACTGTTTTCTAGTGACTTCTTATGGTATGAAGTATGCATTTTTTGCATTTTTTTCCTATATGATAAAGGGCACAATTTTCATGTGCTACTTATTCTAGATAAGTATGATGTCTAGTTATCATTACAATTTTTTTAAAAAGTGAATAGATATGTGCTGTTGGAGTAATGAACTAGAAAACAGTTTAATGCAATCATTCTCGTTCTACAAGGGACAAGCATAAATTGTCAAACTCCTAACGTTATTGTTCCTTTCCTATGGCCAAACCACATCTTTCTAATTTTTTGTTGTTAGGTTCTCAGTATAAAAGCCTATTGATTTCTGCCTTTGACACCCATGTATTAAATATCCAGAGTCTTAAATCCCTGCACCCCATCACATTCCTATACTCTCCCCAGAAACCAGTGTCCCTCCCTGTCCCTCCCGCCTCTCTTCTGAAAGTTCCCTGAGGAGCAGCTCAGTTTTTCCTTTCCTGGAGGGCCAGTCTCCTTTATCATGGATATTAAGGGCCCAGAGTGGCTGAGTTGTTAGACTATGATAGTCATAATTACACTCTATATTTATATGGCTCTCTCTCATCTTGTTGCTTAGAGTGTGGTCTACTGACTAGCAACTCAGATAGAAACCCCTGGGAGGCTGGTTTTAGGTACAGATTCCTCGCCTCGGCCCCAAGCCAGATATAGTATGTCAGTGACTTCTGGTCGCAAGGTCACTAGTGTTTTTAGCAAGCTCCCCAGCTGAACCTGTACAGTAAAATTTGAGAGCTATTGCTGTAGTGACCATTCTGGGCACAGAAATAGGATTATCAAATATAGACAAGTTGGGCTGAACAAAGGGATGGCATAGGGAGGAGGAGAAGGGCACTTGGAAGAGAGGTCTGGGCTCTGGGCCTTCTGTGGGCAGGTCTTTGAGCGGAGGTGAGGCTGGAGAGCTCAAGGAAGGTCACAGTTAAGCTTAGCCACAGGAGGCCAGGGGAAGGAAACTAGCCTGCTGGGTAGCCTTCAAATCTTAAAGCAACAATTCCTGGGAATTGTTGAGCTTTCAGCAACTTGAGCTGAAGGCACTTCAGGGAACAAAGAGACCCCCATTGAAATGGACAGAGCCACTGATCTGCCTTTGGCCACCCCATCGCCATTATCAAGTATCTTAAGCTTATTAAACCAGGCTATCCTCAGGAAGAGGCAGGCACAGTCTGCCTTTATACCTGAAATTTCTTCCCATTAAGGGTAAGTTTGAAGTAAAAGTAATCAGGGTGGAGAGGATGGACCAGTTTGAACTAAAGTGCAAATAGGCGATATCAGACCCTTTCCTGTTTCTAAGTAGAATTAGGTGAATTAGAAATGCTGGGAGGTGAACATTACTAGAAGAGGAAAAGTTAAAGAAAGAAGAATGATGAGTGAGTGTGGAGGAGCACTGAAGGTAATTCTGCCTAGATCAGCAGCATTTAGTTTCAGCTGTACCAGGACACCTCTGTCCCACCTCCACTGAACCTGGGCCCACTAGGCTCGTGGTGCCAGTGTAACTGAAATTGTCCGTCTCTGCTGCATTTGAAAGTATTGACCAGTCTCTCCTCCTGGGAACGCCACTTGCTTGGCTTCTGTGATAATCATTCCCTTTGGTTCTTTCCTACCTTCTAACCGTTGCTTCTTAGTCTCTTTTTTAAACTCCTTTCAACCTCCCCTTAAATCCCTATTGCTCATTTTATCCTGAGCAGTCTCTTCCACTCTTACCCTTTTACTACTGCTGTAATGCGTAAGATTCTCAAATCCCCATCTCTGGTCCTGGCTTCTTCCTAGGGCTGCAGATGCCTCTCTTGCTGTCCGCTGGGTATCTCTAGCTAGATGTCTCACAGGTTCCTCAAACTCAGCCTAAAGCTAACGTCTCCCTTGCTCTTCCTCAGACACGTTGTTCTTCCCTTTATCCTTATGCGAACTAAAGATTCCGCAGTGCTGCTTTCCCCTCACCCAGAATCCCAGTGTTTAACTTTCACACACACACACACACACACACACACACACACACACACAGACACACACACAGACACACACACACACACACACACACACACACAGACACACACACACTCCACCCTGCCCTAAAGGAAACTCCATTCACTTCTACGGAATCTAGCATCTAAATTCTTCCTAAGCCTATTCCTCACAGCTGTGGTTTCAGGCCTCACTAACTCTTAATGAACTAATGTGGCAGTGAGTCACTGCTTTTCCTGCTAGTAGTTTGAACCCTCTGAAATCCATCTTTCCCATTGTCATCCAAGTATTCCTCTTAAAAAGTAAAACTGATTGTGTCATTCACCCACTTCAAGTACCTCATATAAAATAAAGACCAGATTCCTCAGCATGGCATAAAAGGAGGGGTCTCCATGAGCTGCACCCACCCTCTCCAGCATTGGCTTCCCATCTCTTCACCTTGGAATGTGTGCTCCATCTGTGTCTGAAGGCTTTAGCGCCCTGCATACACTGAAATGTTTCATCACCTCTCTGCCTTTGCTTGTACTAGTCTATCTTTGTGCAGTGACATTTCATCTCCCATTTGTCTTCTTCTGGTTACACTGCTCATCCTTTAACACTCAGTTTAGCTATTTTCTTCACAAACCATCTCTGATGCATTGTCCTTCCTTTCCCTGCTTTTACCCTGGAGACCTCATTTCCATAACGCTTACCACATGTATTGCACTTTCTCATGTGCACTCCTTGTTAAACTGTGAGCTCCTTGACAGCAGGGAGTGTGTCTATTCATCTTGGTATCCCCAGTGCAATGTCTGATATGGTGCCTGGCACATAGTAGGCACTTCATAAGCATTTGTTATTCTGAACTTCCAAGACCCGAAAGGGGCCCCCATGAACCGTGTGTGTGTCCATGGAGCTCAGGCAGCTTGTATGGAACTTCAGCGTGTGTTTTTACTGTCCTGAATGATTGGATATGAATTATTAAAGGTCATACAAGCAGCTGCACAGGATAAAGCTGGAATTTTGATAAGTCATTTATAATCTTTCAGAATGGCCTGTGGGTGTCCAAGAATTTTGGGGGAAAATGGGAAGAAATCCACAAAGCAGTATGTTTGGCCAAATGGTGAGTAACAGAAGATTCCATCTGTGCAGAGCCCTAAAGCTTTCCTGACGGTGCTGCCAAAAGTCACGTGAATAAATATTGAGCACTTACTGTGTGCCAAGTACTCTTCAGGGTGCCATAAGGGATACGAGAGAGGGGTATGACACAGACCTTGACCTGGAGGAGCTTCTAATTCTGCTGGGAAAGAAGACTGGGTCTCACTAAGTGTTAGAATATAAAGTATAAAACAAGGCACATTACTGAGTAGCTGCTCCCTGCTAAAGTTTATTCTGCGTAAATGGTGACATCAATTGCAGTAGCATAAAATGCAACTTTGATTTGGGGACTTACCTACTTCTCTGTGCACAGATTTATACTCTCTCATCTAGAGATCCATTTCAGTTACATGGAATGTAGTGAGAAATCAAGAAGAAAGCTCAGAGAGCTTCCATACTGCCAGAGTCACCTTGTCCGTGCACCAAAACTCATTCACTTCTCTCGTCCGTCCCCCCACCCCCAGCCAATGTCTGCTTAAAGATGATGTAGTGAAGAAGGCTCTTACTTGGAAGTCATGTCACCTTTGTTCTAATCTAGATCAGCTGCTAGTCAGTGGCTTAACCTCTCTGGGCTTTAGTTTGTTCCTTCTATGAAAGGAGATTTGTTTGGGGAATTTGAGAGATGGTTGAGTAAGAATTAAGAGCCTTCTTACCTCCAAAACTCTGATTAGGCTCAGGCCCTTGTTTAGAGCCTCTTTCTTCTTTCTCTTTGATTAATTTCAGCAAGTTTGTTGATCTGGTTTCCCAGTTGATAGCATGTTGCTGCCAGAGGTGGGGCACATGAATGTGAACAAGCACAGGCCAGCCTGAGAGTCCACTGCCTGGAGCCACATGGAGGCAGGAGAGCTCTAAGAGCAGACAAAGACAGAGAACGCGACAGGATGAAAAGATTTAGTGCTGTGTCAAGAGAACACACAGGCCTCAGTAACTTCCTAATAGGAACACTGTGTTACAGCTTCGTGTGGTTGATGTTCACAAGATGATCCATAATGCCAAGGGAGAGTCTACTATTTAATTAACGTCCTCTACTTAGGGAGACGGGAAGCGTGTGGTATAGACATTGCCAAGTATGTCTACCAAAACTAACTAAAATATTAAAAAATTGTGCTTATGTAAAGCATCCTTTTCTAGAAAATGCTGGTTAAATGAGGTTTTTACAGCACCACTGTGGTACACATGCCACATTTGATTTCATTTTATGTGTTTTATTTTATTGTGTTTATATCTTATATGGTCTTATCAGGAAGGAATTTTTAAAGTAACTATGTTAGCAAATTGTTTGCTCCTGATAGACCTAAAATACGTAAGGTGTGTTTAAATAAGATTATAATAATTTTGATCATTAAAACCCACCTTTACATCCATATATTAAATCACCACAGTGTGCACTTTAAATATCTTACAGTTTTATTTGTCAAGTATACCTCAATAAAGCTGAAACAAAAAACTCATCTTTAAAACTAAAAAGTTATTTTAAAATGGTATTTTTATTTTGTATCCTATACAAGATTTTTTACTTCTGCAAGTTGTTTCTTTGAATAGTGTCTAAATATAAGATCTGGGCTGCTGGTAACTGTTTACTCACCTTTTAGAGCTTTTGGTTTCTAGGAATTTACAATCTAAAGTTCTAAAAGAACATGCTCAGACCCAACACCTTTTTTTTTTTTTTGAGGTACAGTTGATTTATGGTATTATATTAGTTTCAGGTGTACAATATAGTGAGTCAAAGTTTTTATAGATTATACTCCACTTATAGTTTTAAAACATTGGCTGTATTCTCTGTGCTGTACAACATATCCTTGTAGCTCATCTATTTTATACACAGTATTTTGTGCCTCTTAATCTCCCGCCCCCATCTTGCCCCTCCCCTCTTCCCTCTCCCCCATTGGTAACCACTACTTTGTCATCTATATCTGAGACCCAGCACCTTTTGCTAGTGCTAATCTATAAGTGCTGTCAAAGTCTGAATATAGTTCCCTGGAAACTCCCTTTCCAAGTTGGAATTTAAATAATTCAACCTCTGATCTAGTTGTCTGAGATGAAAGAGCTAAATTATTTAGTTCATGCAAAGCATCGAACTAGGTTCTAAGGGGAACCAACAGAGCATAAAACTTAGCACCTGCCCTGCAGAACTCAGTAGTGTAGTAGCAGAGATAAGGCAAACACCGTGCAATTAAAACAGCCACACAGGAGACAAAGGAATGCCAGGTGGCTGACACAGAATGGCACAGGGCTCTCGCACAGCGTTTCTCAACCTCAGCACTACTGACATTTGGACTGGACAGTTCTTTGCTGTGGGGAAAACGCCTGAGCATTGCAGGATGTTTAGCAGCATCCTTGGCCTCTCCCCACTAAATAGTTGTAACAACCCACCTCCCCCAGTTTTGACAACCAGGAACGTCCCTTGGGAGCAGAATCATCGGTGGTTGAGAACCACTCCTCTAGAAATTTGCCGCAAAGACTTCCAGTTAGAGTGACAGGGAACACTTCATGGAAGAGTTAGATTTTAACCTGGAGCCTGACGATTGTGAGGGTAAGATTTGGTCACATTAGAGAAAAGTATTTTAAGAAGAAAACAGTATGAGCAAATGCAAGAGGCAGGTTTGGAGAGTTTAAGGAGACCAGTTTGACCGGCTGGAAGAGTTCACATAAAGACGTAGTGGAGTGTGGAAAATGCCTGGGGCCAGGCTGTGGGAACCTTGATGTGAGGCTGTGAAAGAATTGGGTGCACAACATCCAAGAAGGCTGTTTTGGCTAGTACCCATGGGTGACGCTTATTAGACCTGCTTGGAGCGAAGTGACTAAGGTTGACGCAGTCTGTTAGCAGTCTTGAACCGTGTCTTTCCCTGTCTTTGCCTCATTGTAGGGGATCAGAAAACACCATCTTCTTTACCACCTATGTGAATGGCTCCTGCAGTAAGTATATTTTAGTCCCAGAAAAGAGTGTCCTGGTGTCCATTCATGATAGAACATTCTGGGTTATAAGAGGCAGAAGCATCAAAGATGCTTCCACTCTCTTGTTATTTTAATAGCTAAATATAGCTAGCTGTTAGTGATATTTAAAATCTTGAAAGTATAAACAACTAAGTACTATACTGTGCCTCGATCAAATAAAAAATGCAGGCTATACACAGAGACAGTATACTTAATTTTAGCAATGTAGTTACATAAAGTAAATATTAGGCTGCAAACAATAACAAATTGAAATGCATAGTGATTTCTGCCAAAGAACATGGATTGTGTTTGTGTTGGGGGGAGCCGTTGGCTTTCCAATCAGTGGCACGGTTTCAAAGCTGAAAGCGTAGTCTTTCATTTATTCATTCAACAGATTCATTTCATTTATTCATTCATTTAAGCACCTCCAGTAATACGCTAAACAGTGTTCTCAGGACAGTGAGAGCAAGACACCCAAGGCCTGCTCTCATGGAGCTTAAACTCAAGTAGGGATGTTGGATGATCAACAGGAAAACTGAAACACGACAACTTAAAATACAATAAGATAATTTGAAACTGTGTCATAAAGAAAATAAAGCAGGATGCTGTGGTGTTTTTATGCAACACTGTATTGGAATTAAGTAAACCCTATCTTTCTATCCAATATAAAACTTCACATGTATAAAGTTAAAACCCAAACGTGAATTTCCCATGTCTAATTCTGTATCATTTTATATCGCTACCTGATTAACATGCATAGGATTAAAAATTCTTTTGCTGTAAAACTAAGAACAATTCTAAAACAATTGTTTTGAACTAGAGGCTCATCAGTAAGTGAAATTTTAATTAATATTTTGTCTTGTTTAAGAAGCTGACCTTGGGGCACTGGAATTACGGAGAACTTCAGACTTGGGAAAAAGCTTCAAAACCATTGGTGTGAAGATCTACTCATTTGGTCTTGGAGGACGTTTCCTTTTTGCCTCTGTGATGGCTGATAAGGTGGGTGTTTGCCTCTTCTCTATGGGTTCTGATATTTCTGTAAGTATGCCTCAGATAGTTTTTACTACATGTACTAATGGAGTTTCTTGCCTTTTGCAATATTTAATATCACTGTAAACAGATTTGGGGATGGTTCTTTTTATAGAGGCTGATTGACTCTTCTGGGCTCCTCTGTACTTTGGCCTATGTCACCAGCTGAATTCTGGTATTTGTTTTGGGATATGTAGACCCAGTGTTTGGGCTTTACTCAGACATAGAGTCTGAAAAAAGCAATCTACTTGCTCATTATCCAATAAAAATAATGGAAATATGTAGCATTAATTGAGTACCTACTATGTACTAGTTACTGTTCTAGGTTCTGGGAGTATAGCAGTGAACAAAACAGATAAATGTCCTGCTCTCAGAGTTTCTATTCAAGTAGGGAGATAGACACTAAACTAATAAATATGATATAATATCAGGTAATGATTAAAGCTATGGAGAATCCTGAAGTAGAGGAAATACATAGAAAGTGGCGGGAACTGGAGCAGTGCTGTTTTAGATAGGGTGGTTTGGATGGGTTCTCTGAGATCTGACTGAAGTGACAGCATAGCTGCATGGACATCTGGGCTGAGGAAGCAGTGCGTGCAAGATCCTCAGGCAGGAGCGTGCTTGGAATACTGAAGAAAAGTGAGAAGGGCAGCCTGGCTGGAGTACAGGGAAGCGTGGTCCAAAGATGGGCAGTCAGTGGCCAGCTCACACAGGGCTTTGATAGATTGTGATTAAGACCTTGGCTTCCATTTTTCACATGTTGGGAAGCTGTGAAAGGGTTGCAAGCAGGGGAATGGCATAATTGGCCTTCTCTTTTGACAGCATAGGTGTGCATAGAGTAGCCTAATGGGGCAGGAATGGAAGCAGCAGGAGCAGTGGTGAGAGAGCTGGTAGGTTGGACCAGGCTGTTAACAGTGGGTGAGGGGAGATGTAAGATTGTGGATGTATTTTTAAATGTATCGCCACTAGTATTGGCTGATGGATTAGATGCTGGTTATGAAAGAATAAGATGAACCAGGGATGACTTTAGAGTCTGTGGCTTGAGCGACGGGGTGAATGGTGGTGCCATTTACTGAGATGGCAAAGACTGAAGGAGAAGCAGGTTGTGGGAAGAAAATCAGGAATTCAGCTTTGGATGGGAGATGCCTATTAGATATCTAGGTGGACGTGTCAGGTAAGCATTTGGGTATATGAATCTCCCAACATTATATGGTATAATTATAAGGTATAGTCTCATGTGGCCGTGTGACTAGGTGGTATCTTGTGGAGGAATGAGTAGGTCGAGAAGAGGTGGGAGGGCTGAGCACCTGGTGCCCTGAAGCACCCCAGCACAGAAAGGTTGGAAAGAGACTGGACAAGCCAGCAAAGAGGACTCTGAAGAAGGGACCAATGAGATGGGGGAAATAGGACAGATGATATCATGAAAGCCAAGTGAAAAAAATGTGTCAAGGAGGAAGAGGTGGTTGGCTGTGTTAAACTCAGCTGAGATGTGTAGTTAGATGAGTTCTGAGAATTACCTACTGGAGTTGGAAAAGTATAGGTTGTTGGTGACCTTGATGAAAGCAGTTTCCTTGGAGTACTGAGGTTAAAAGGCTGATTGGAATGGGTTCAGAGAGAATTGGAGATGGGGAGGTAGACATGGCAACTACAGATCATGCCCTTCAACAGTTTTATAATAATCTCCCAGCAGCCCTACAAGTTCATACTGTTATCTCATTTTTTATTTGAGGAAATTGAGTAACTTGTCTAGGATGTCCAGAGATGCAACCCTGATGGAAACCAGACTGTCTAATTCCAGAGGTAGTCACCTATACACCATACTGCTGCTGTCTACAAAATTAAAATTCTACTGTGTGCTTTTGAACTCTAGTTTGTACCTATAACAGTGATAGTAAGATTCAAAGTAAACATCTAAGATGTAAGTTAGAAAAATAAGTTAAATGTACTTGTCACTGGAGAGTATTTAAAATAAGGAGGCTCTGGGACTAATTCTTTCGCCCTGGCTATGCTGTGTCTAGAAGCTATTTTAAACTATCAGATGGTACGTGTTAATTGCCTCCTCAACAGACTCCTTTTAACAGCTAAATACTTCCTGATCAGCTTCCTTGTATTAATTTCTGACTCTCCTTGGCCTCTTCCCATCCTGGCATGTTCCTTCCATTCTGAGAACCTTCCTTAAAGAGGAGACGTGTCACATTTTGACTTCCCTCATGATCTCCCAAGCCTGGGTTTTGTCTCCATGTTTTAGACCCGCAGTTATCTAATTCTTTGGATTATGCCAGGACTGTCTCAAAGGGACCAAACTTCTATGCAGCAGTCATCATTTTTAGAATTATCTGAGCAAGCATATGTGAATGGCTATAGACCCAAACTAATGATGGCCTCGACAAGCCCTTATCTCTGTCGAAGGAAATTGGCACATCAGAGGTTGGGAGGATAATATCTTAGAGGGCCACACCAGAATGGAGAAGCCAAAGGGAGGCCAGGATAGCCTTACTTAGAATAGAATGGATTGTTCCAGTGCCTGGATCTTTGAAAGGTTAGAAATAGCTTTGGTAATTGGTACTAGGACCTTTCATTTATAACAGTTGTACCCAGTGAGGAAATGGGTAATGAGGCATGTAATTATTCATAATAATGTACCTGTTCATGTCACTGCACATGGCATCTTGGTGGAAAATTAAAAAGATAAATATTGGCATTTGTTCCAGGATACAACGAGAAGGATTCATGTGTCAACAGATCAAGGGGACACATGGAGCATGGCCCAGCTCCCCTCTGTGGGGCAGGAACAGTTCTATTCTATTCTAGCAGCTAATGATGACATGGTGTTCATGCATGTAGACGAACCTGGAGGTAAGAGCTTTGCAGTGGCTTATCCTTAAATGCACAGAGATTTAAGCACTGAACCCTATTTTAGTAGTTTTCCTTCTTATGTGTCAATTTTTCCTTTTACCCCTAGGAATTTATTAGTGGCCTACTGAATATTCTGTCTTAGAGATGATATGTAGCCTCTGTTAAAAAGGCCACTTGCTCTGACCCTCTAATGTGGTTTGTGTATATGTCCAGGTGTTCTGGAGCAGTGCTGCTCAAAGAATGGTCGGAGGACTGGTACTGATTTGCAGGTTCTTTATTACCAAATAAGTATGGGAAGCAAGAGCGAGTATTTAGAAACTCTTACAGCCCTTTGACAAAGAAATTTTGATTCTATTGACTCTAATAATAAAAAAAAATTTGAGGATTATGTTTTTTCTTTCTTTTGTATTTCATTTTTCTAGTGATAAATTTTTGTTATATTTACAAAAGCATCAGTTTGTGACAAAATTGAAATTTTAAAATTGATCCTTCACCATAGAGAGTTTGAGAAGCATTTTAGAGTGTGAAGCTAAATATAGTGCCTTTGCCACCAAAATATAACTGAGAAGAGCTTTTCTGTAACATCTGATTACTTTATTCAACAGATTCAGCATCTGCTATATTTCAGGCACTAAGTTGGGTACTAGAATTAAAAATGGCCACAAAGATCTTGAGTATCAAACCTTGATTAACTCTCAGGTCTGCGTCTACATCACAAAGGGAGGCAGTTGGCGGATGCGTGCAGTCAGTCAGTCATGTATCATGTGTATGATTAGACTGTTGTTTTCTCTCTGGCCCCTCCCAAGACTTAGTGTTTTTGTTTATTTGCCTATTCCAGATACGGGATTTGGCACCATATTCACCTCGGACGATCGAGGCATTGTCTATTCCAAGTCCTTGGACCGACACCTCTACACCACCACAGGTGGCGAGACGGACTTTACCAATGTGACCTCCCTCCGGGGGGTCTACATGACAAGTGTGCTCTCAGAAGGTGGGTCTTGGCACAGCTCTCCTTCAGCTGAGCACGTTGGGAGTGGAGGCTTTTGGGAAAACTAATGATCCTGTCCCCCCAGTAATGTTGCTTGCCTGGCCAACAAGGCTATCCACGTAAATTCCGGCTCTCTGTTTTAAATGTTATGGTAAACAGAACTAAGAAAGAACAAAACAACAGCGAGCAGAAGGAAAGATTTGAGGGGGTTCTTTGTTGTTTAGTTTATAAACTAAGTCTTCTGTATTGGGAGGTTCAGGCCTATAGGTAGGAGTTTGGACCACTTACTGCTTTTCTCCTTACAGAGAGCGTAGCGATAGCCAGCCAAGATTCCTCCCGTGTTCTCTTTAGTGGTTCTCAGGGTTTACCTTTTCTAAGGCCCAGTTGTACAAGCAGACACATTACTCTAAAGTACAAAGATTTTTTAAGGTTTTGTTTGTTTTTGTATATACTTTTTGGTAGGAGGAGGGGATGTTTATTTTCACTTAGTAAAGACCTTGCAAAGTCCAAGTGATATTGGCCCCTAGTTCCTCCCTGACCTCACTTCCAGCTTCTCTCTCCTTTGCTGACTCTCCTATGGTCACTCTAGCCCTCTGCCTATCTTTAAACACACCAGGTTTGCACACTCATGGCTGAGAGATTTGTACCGACTGTTCTCTCTCTTTCCCTAGATATCTGCAAGGCTGACACTTTCTTCCTCCCAGTCTTTGGTCATGTTACTTTCTGATGAGACTTGCCCTGACTATCTTATTTTAAATGTCAGTCTGCCTCCCACCTATACACGCCCACTCTCAGTCCCCCTCTAGCTGTGCAAGTTTTTTCCATAGCACTTATTTTCTAACATACTATATAATTTACCTGTTTACGATGTCTAGTGTTTGTCTGTCTCATCCTACTAGAATATATATTTCACAAAGTTTTTTTTCCTGATTTGTTCACTGATATATTCCCAAAGCCTTATAGCAATTTTCACATAGTGGACAAGCAATAAAACGTCTATTGAATAAATGAAGTTTACTTTATTTGCTTTCTTTTTTGATCTTCCTTGAAAAACTCAAAGCATAGTATCTTTGAATTTAAACCTGCAACAGTTTATATCATTAGAAATAGAGAATGGGGAAGACACATGAAGAAAAAAAGAAGAAAAGGTTTGAGAGGGATAGGATACGGAGTGGTAGACAAAAACTAGGAATTATTAATTGAGACTTATGCAGATACATTCACATCTTGAGAGTCCCTAAAACAAGCCCAGTATCGTGGTCTTGTCTGAGTCAAGATTAGAATGCCTTCCCATAGTAGATTTTACTTCCAAGGCAGGCAAGCAAGCAAGGAAGAATAGATGTCAGCCTGTTTGTGCTGGTAAGGAGATAAAAGGTATCTTTTTGCAGGAGTATCAGTCTAGATGGTTTCTAGAACCAGCTGGATCCTGTTCATGTAGGAAGCCTCCTTCAAATATCATACTCACCAGCTCTGAGCCATTTCTCTGGATGTCACAAGCTTGTGGGACTCCAGGCTTCTAATGGTGTTATATAGTCTCTGTTAGGAGAGGGTTATGCAATGATAAACTGAATTCAATAGGGTGCTTCCAGTGTATCAGGCTTAATATCATCCTTTTCCTATTCAGATAATTCTATCCAGACTATGATCACTTTTGACCAAGGAGGAAGGTGGAAGCACCTGAGGAAGCCTGAGAACAGTGAATGCGATGCTACTGCAAAAAATAAGAACGAGGTTTGTTTTACTCCAACTGTCATATGTCTTTGGAGCAAAGCAGCCATTCTGTTCTGCTCTGCTCTTATTAGTGCCAGGCCTTTGAATAATGAAGTTTTGTACTTGATGAGGGTCTACAGATAAAGGTGGAAAATTTGGGAACGAGAGCTTGAAATTAACTAGGATGTAGGAAATAGGAACTGCAAAGAAAGACCAAAATATTATGGCTTATTTGTCTTTAAACAAAACTGAAGGCTAACAATTTGTGTTGTACTAAACTGCTGAATGAAAACCGAGTGGACAGATGGGCCGGTGATTAGTTAGGAGTCATGGTGGTAGCTATGAAACTTCAGAAATTCTACAGAAAGCCGTAGACCAGCCATTCGTAAGCAGTGCAAAGCCATACTGGCCGGAAACAAATGGAGGAGAACTTGGCCTCTCTTCCCCTCTGCCAGGGCTCCACGTGGCCGGTGGGTGTGGGTGGTGACCTGGTGTGGCCTGTGGAAGCAGGAGATGAGCCCTCTGAGGAGAGACCAAGAACTAGAAACACAAAGGCATTGCTCCAGGAGATCCCAGGTTTCATGAGTGACAGGTCTTGACAGTGAAGAAGAAAAGAAGAAAAAAAAGAAAGGGAGTAAAAAACAAGCTTTACGTCTGACTCTTACAGAATTTGAGAGGAGCTTAGTGAAACCCTGGGAGTTTTCTTCAAAAGTGACAGTGTTGGTAATTCCATGCTCTCCTCAGAGTACCTGTGTCTGATATGCACTCTGCTGTCCCAGCTGGGCTTTTTGTTTTAAGAGCCTCAGACAGTGCGAGATAGATGCACACATTCCGCCCGCATCACACCCTCTCCCAGCTCTGTGTTCAGGAGCGCTGTGGAGTCTCTCTCCCCGTCCCGTTCCCCTTTTCCCATCCCTCCACCCTGGCTTTGCCCTGCAGCTGCCCTCCTCACCTAAAGCCTGGGCAGGTGCAGTGGCCTCTTTACTTACCTTGCCACCCTCACACTGCCATTCCTCTCCCTCCCCGACGCTCTTCGTGGTTCCCCTTTGCCTGTGATCTGGTGAATGAAGGCCCTTTCCTCCCCTGTCAGGCTCTCTTCTGCCTTTTCATTGTCATTGCCCACTTTATCACTGACACACCCCTTGCTGTAACCTTTGCTGCTCCCTGAACACCCTGCATGTGCCTGCCTCTTGCCTGTGTTATTCCTGGGCAAGTTGTACCTATCTTCCCTACCCCCGGTTCATTTAGGGTTAGTGGAAATCCTGACCATCCTTAGTGCCCATCTTCAGTTAGAACTAATCATTGCTCTTCGTTTCATTAGCAGTTTTCTTGAAGCTTTTTTTTTTCTTGAAGCTTTTTTGATTGCTGTAAAATATTCATGGCATATTAACATTTTAACCAATTCAAACCTCTTTTAAAGCACTAATTTTCATCTTGCTTTATACCTCAACTAGTTTCTGAGAAAATTTCTTAAAGACAAGACTGGGTCTTATTTCAAATCACCACCACATCTTATGCAGTATCTGAAATATGTCAGGCTTCATCAGGTTTATTTGTGTGGAATCATACTTTAAATATTGATCAGAGGCTTTGATGTAGTGCAGGAATAAAATGTACTAAGACAGATTACACATGCGAAAATAATTGCATAGTTTTTTTCCCATATATTCTAATGCATTTCAGAATCAAGACTATCCCACTGAGCCTATAACTCAACAACAAAAAAACAAATAACCCACATTAAAAATGGGCAAAGGACTTGAATAAACATTTCTCTAAAGAAAATATGCAAATGGCCAGTGAGCACATGAAAAGATGCTCAATATCACTAGTTATTAGGGAAATGGTTAGAGAAATGCAAATCAAAATTTTTGATTTGTGAGTGAGCACCTCAGATCCATTAGGATGGCTACTATCTACAAAATAAAAAATAGCAAGTGTTGACAAGGATGTGGAGAAATTGGAACCCTTGTGCACTGCTGGTGGGAATGAAAATTGTGTAGCCACTATGGAGAACAGTATGAAGGTTCCTCAAAAAGTTAAACATAGAACTACCATGTGAACCAGCAATTCCACTTCTGGGTATATATCCGAAAGAATTGAAAGCAGTGTCTCAAGAGATATTTACACATGCATGCAGCATTATTCACAGTAGCTAAAAGGTGGGAGCAATCCAAGTGTCCATCAGTAGATGAATGAATAAGCAAACCGTGGTGGATAAATACAATGAAATAATATTCAGTGTTGAAAAGGCAGGGAATTCTGACACATGCTACAACATGGATGGACTGTGAGGACATTATGCCAAGTGAAATAAGCCAGTCACTAAAGGACAAATACCGTATGGTTTCACTTATATGAAGTACCTAAAATAGTCAAATTTATAAAGACAGAAAGTAGAATAGTGGTTGTCAGGGTCTAGGGAAGGGGGGATGGGGAGTTACTGTTAAATAGGTACAGAGTTTCAGTTTTATAGGATGTGGAAGTTCCAGAGATGAATGATGGTGATGGTTGTACAACAGTGTGAATGTACTTAACACTACTAAACTGCACACTTAAAAATGGTTAAGATGGTAAAAGTTGTGGTATGTGATTTTTACCACAATTTTTAAAAAAAGAGTATCCCACTGCAGTCTGGGTTAATAAGTTCAAAGCCTTATTTGAAGACTGTGAGATGAGTACAGAGCACCTTTGGTTTTAATCTAAGCTTTGCTTTCTTTCCACAGTGCAGCCTTCACATTCACGCTTCCTACAGCATCTCCCAGAAACTAAATGTTCCAATGGCCCCACTCTCAGAGCCTAATGCTGTTGGCATCGTCATCGCCCACGGTAAGCAGCCCACCGTCACCTCCGCGGGAAGAAGTAGTTGAGCACACTGAAACTCAGTCACAGTGTTGAACCCTGTGAGAAAACCACCATACATGGCTTCTACCATCCTTTGCAGAATTTCTTGCGAGATAATGATACTGTGGGTTTTTCATAGACTTCCATCAGAGAGCAACATGACTCTCCCTTTACCAAACTGTCAGTGGCCTTTTTTTCTAGTACAAGAGGCATGATGGCAAATAATAAGAATAAACTCATTCGGAATTATTCTCTTGACAGTAAATCCTCTCTGTTTCATTGCTGATGTGTGCTGATGAGATGGTGGATTGTGTTGTAGGTAGCGTGGGGGATGCCATCTCAGTGATGATCCCAGATGTGTACATCTCAGATGATGGGGGTTACTCCTGGCTGAAGATGCTGGAAGGACCCCACTATTACACCATCCTGGATTCCGGAGGCATCATTGTAGCCATCGAACACAGCAGCCATCCTATCAATGTGATTAAGTATGCATGAGCTCAGCTCCACCCACACTATCTGCATAGAGAGTGGGATGTTTTTCAGTTTGCTGGGGGGAAGCTAGAGACCCTGATTCAGATTTGTGCGTTCTGCAGAGCCATAGGGAAGGTGCTCGAAGGGATTGCATTCAGAGCAACTCAAATTAAATGGCCTTGTTTTTTCCTCTGACCCTCTCTAGCTAACACTTTTCATCTCTTTTAAAAAATACTCTTCTCTCTCCCCACAAGAATATTATGGGAGCATTTAAGCACTCTGGATGGGAAATGACTCCTTAAGTACAAGTTCTTATTATATAATTTCTGTTTGTTGACTTAGAAGCCCATTGTTACATTCACTATTCTTTCTTTCCTTTGGAAGAACTTTTATAAAGGCATTTTCTTCCATTCTGTTTGAATGAATCCCTTTTCCCTGTTAACTGTAGGCATTAAAAGTTATTATAATAGTAAGCCATGACCAAAATAAAAGTTTTTTTCTGTGATTTGGAATCAAACAGCTGGAATGGTTTCCTGATATTCCCATTAAATATTGGTCCTCTGTCATGATCTTTCTCTAATTGCGGTTTCAGGTTCTCCACAGACGAGGGTCAGTGCTGGCAAACCTACATATTTACCAGGGAGCCTATCTACTTCACCGGCCTGGCCTCCGAACCCGGAGCTAGGTCCATGAACATCAGCATCTGGGGTTTCACAGAGTCTTTCCTGACTCGCCAGTGGGTCTCCTACACCATTGATTTTAAAGATATCCTTGAAAGGAACTGTGAGTGTCTCCTTTGAACTTTTCTACCAGAAACTTACCTGTTTTCCTAAACAACCAATTCAGTTTAATTTCCTCTAGCGGGAATAAGAAAATCACATATATGAAAGAGGACTGAAGGATGTTCCATGTGGGTGAGCAGGCAATGGAATGGTACCAGAAAAGCACTTCCCTCTTTGGATTAGCACTGTCTGAGAGAAGTAAAATGAGAGCCATATAAATTATTCTGTCAGCTAGCTACATTCTAAAAGTAAAAGAGGCAAAATTTATTTTAATAATATAGTTATTTCATTATGTCCAAAACATTATCATTTTAACATGTAAGCAATACTTTTAAATTACTAATGAAATATTTTACATTCTTTTTCTTTTTTTAAAGATACTTTAAAATTTTTATTGGAGTATAGTTGCTTTACAGTGTTGTGTTAGTTTCTGCTGTACAACAAAGTGAATCAGTTATACATATACATACATCCATTCTTTTTTAGATTCTTTTCCCATATAGGTCATTACAGAGTATTGAGTAGAGTTTCCTGTGCTCTACAGTAGGTCCTTATTAGTTATCTATTTTATATATAGTAGTGTCCATATGTCAATCCCAGTCTCCCAATTTATCCCTCTCTCCCCTTTCCCCCCAGTAACTATAAGTTTGTTTTCTACATCTGTGATTCTATTTCTCTTTTGTAAATAAGTTCATTTGTACCTTTTTTAGATTCTACATATAAGCGGTATCAGATGATATTTGTCTTTGTCTGACTTACTTCACTTAGTATGATAATCTCTAGGTCCATCCATGTTGCTGCAAATGGCATTATTTCATCCTTTTTTTAATGGCTGAGTAATATTCTATTGTATATATGTACCACATCTTCTTTATCCATTCCTCTGTCGATGGACATTTAGGTTGCTTCCATGTCTTGGCTATTATGCTGCAGTGAACACTGGGGTGCATGTATCCTTTTGGATTATGGTTTTCTCCAGATATATGCCCAGGAGTGGGATTGCTGGATCATATGGTAGCTCTATTTTTAGTTTTTTAAGGAACCTCCATACTGTTCTCCATAGTGATTGTACCAATTTACATTCCCACAGACAGTGTAGGAGGGTCCCCTTTTCTCCACACCCTCTCCAGCATTTATTGTTTATAGACTTCTTGATGATGGTCATTCTGACCAGTATGCGGTGATACCTCATTGTAGTTTGGATTTGCATTTTTCTGATAATTTGGGGTTTTTTTTTCTGATAATTTGTGATATTGAGCACCTTTTCATGTGTTTTTTGGCTGTTACATTCTTTTTTCTTCTAACTAGGGCCTCAAAATCTGGTGCATATTTTACACTCACCCTTATGATGAATCCTAATTCAGACCAGCTGCATGTGGACATCTAGGAGAGTATAGTTTTGCACTTTAGATCTCTGTAGCATTTTCTGAGAGTTTTTTCTGCTTGTGAGGATAATGCATGTTTATGTTTGTCTAAAATTATTTCATAACACTTTCAGGGTTTTTCAGGAGAACTATAAAGAGGAAACTAGAGGGAAGTGTGTTACAAAGAGCATCTAATTGATTGTATCACTTATCAAAATGTTGAAGTGAGGAAGTTTTCATACAGAGAGTTTGGCTTGACCATTTCAGAATGCTGTGATTTCAAACTGGAAGGCGTGTTAAAGGCCCAGAAAATGGCTTCAGAGAAGGAGTTAAAATATTCATTGCAGGGTGTTCCTAAAGAATCACAAGCAAACCCAGGCCCACAGTACCAAAGATGCCGACATTATACTGAAAATATGGAGGATAAAAGAAAAAACTGGAGAAAAAGTGACCACCTGTGATCTGTAGTTGCTTGCTGGCATAATATGATAGAAGACTTAAGGTTTCGAGGAGCTCTGGTTGAGTTTCAATCCTGACTATTATTACGAACTGTATTAGGGGCCCATTTCCTCAACATGTTAATTTAGTGACTCCTGCAGGAAGCGGAAGCACTCAGTTTGGACCTTACTATTCTATAAAATGTTTCAGTGATTTAAAACTAGAGAGTCATTATGATCTAAATTCATTAAATAGGCTATAAAGGAGCTGGCTTATGAGTTTCCCCCCAGCAGGCAGCTCTGCTGTTGTCCCTGAAGTTTAACATCATTAAAAGATCTGTTAAGCACTTGCTTTTTAACAGACTCTGTGCTGGTCTTCATATCCCAAAAGATAAAAACCTAATCCACAGTCTTTAGGCCGCAGCCTTTAAGTCATTTTTCCAGGAGCGAATGATACGACACACTAAGCCAGGTTGACTGTCATCAACAGTCCTCATTTGAAAGCCAGTCAGCAAGAGTTGAAGGTCTAGAAAGTATGTTTCCCCTTTGTTTGAAGCAAACTAACGCATAGTGAAATTAAACCTGTGCTTTTGGCTAATTGGTATCTTGTCCTAAAGGCAGACATCTGGTTGCTTACCTCTGACAGCTCCTGCTGACCTAGGGCACAGGTGTGCAAGACTTAAAGACAGCAACCTCTCAGTCTGGAAGGAACCTTAGAGGTTCTCCATCCAGCTTACCACTGCAAAACAAATAAGGATTTTCCTAGAACTCAAATGGGCCGTGAGATGCAAAGCCTCCTCCCTCAGCGTGAGAAAAGGCCAACTGCTGGTAGGCTTCCACTATGGTAACTTTCTTCTGCAATTCCAAAGTGAAGCAATAGGTTGACTCAGACATCTCTACTTTCCTCCTTCTTCCTATCGCCTGGCAGCTGCCCCATGTAGGTGGGTTCTGGGCCATACAGTTTCCTGAACAGCCTGTCTTTCCTTTAGGTGAAGAGAAGGACTATACGATATGGCTGGCTCACTCCACAGACCCTGGAGATTATGGAGATGGCTGCATTTTAGGCTATAAGGAACAGTACCTACGGCTACGCAAGTCATCCGTCTGTCAAAATGGTCGGGACTATGTTGTGACCAAGCAGCCGTCCGTCTGTCCCTGCTCCCTGGAGGACTTCCTCTGGTATCAGCTCCCTCAGATCCCTGTCAGCCATTTCCTGTGCTGAAGGAGGCAAAAAGCAGTTGAAAAATATTTAAACCCTTTCTTCCCCTTCTTCCTCAAGAGTGGAGAACTGTTGCTTCTTATTAAGGAAATTGAGGCATAGAGAAAGGGGACCAGAGTTGTTAATAATTGGACAGATAACATTATCATATGAGACAGTTACTTATTGGCCAGTACCAGCAACAACCCCTGGAAATCCTGACTTGGCAATGGTGGGAAGGAGAGAGGCATATATGGAGGATGAGAATAAAAAAGTAGAGAGAGGGAAGGTGATAAGACAGAAACACCAAGAAAAGTGGTACAGGAGCTAAGAGGAAACTGGACTTTAGCGAATAGCCTAACAGCCTGGGTTCAGCAGGTAGGGCACTAGGTTTGGGGTCGTCTGCAGGACTGAAGGCAGAGAGAACGTGGATCTGTCCTGAGAGAGGAGGTGACCTCAGTGTGTATGGTCTGTATGTCCCATCAAGGCTTAGAGGTCGTCAAGGTGGACTCCCTAGAGTTCAGGACCATGCGGGCTTAAGGATTAGTTACTTGGCTGGCACAGGGTTAGTTGATTATACAGGGGTAAGGGAGTCCCTAGGTGGCCTAAGGAAGGTAACGTGGCAAATGAGAGGAACTGCTTCACATCACAGGCACTAATCTTATGGAACTTGTTACCTGCAAAAGATACTGACAGGAGATAGAAGTGGGTTTGGAAAAGAAGGCAGGCAGATAGCAGTCCTATCCTCCCACGATGTATCCTCCTCAGCTGCAGGTGACAGAGAACATAGGACTGAGCAAACCCCAGTCTGACCCAGTGTGTTTCCTCCTGCATGGCTCATATCTGTATGTGGAATGGCCAGGGGTCCTTCCTTCTCTGTTTCCACAAGGGAAAATATCACTCAGATCACTTAGATATTGTAATAGGGCTAGAGCTTGTTGATACCATCAGACCCTGAAGGGCTATCTCCCATCCTTAACTGCACACAGACTGGCTCGCGATCACCTGAGCTTCCACTATCTTCCAGACATGTGCTTCTTCAGAGCTCCATGCCATTGTGCATGCTGCTTGGAAAGTCTTTCCGCATTCCCCGCTTGACCCCCAAGCCTGGTGAATTCCTACTTGGCCTTTAATACTTAGCTCAGATACTGCCTTCTTAAAGCCTTCCCCAGTTTTTCCTCATCTAGGCTCCCACAGTGCCGCTGTTTCAGCACTTACTTTAATTACTGTGTATCGTTTTGGTTCTACCATTAAACTCTAGACTCTTTGAGCACATATTGTATTTGATAACACGGAGTCATAATGATAGCAGCTGACGTTTTTGAGCGCTGTCTCTGTGCCAGGCACTGTCCTGAGCAATTTACACTTCACCTCAGCAGCCCCGTGAGAGAGGTACTGTGGTTATCTCCGTTTCACAAAGGGAGAAATGAGAGTGCAGAGAGGTCATGACTAATTTGCCGTCACGTGGCAGAGCTGGGATGTGAACCTCGCAGTTCAGCCCCAGGGCCTGCACACGGTACCCCATGTGCTTGAGAAATGTGTGCTTTGTGGGTGGTAATGGTATGGAAACTGAAATTTTGGATTGAACACATAGAATTTTTGCCAGAAATTTCTCCGTGCTATTGAAGACGTGGTTTCTTCTGTATCTTTTGTTCTCCCTACCCTTTCCCTTAAATATTTTCAGAAAGCCTTGAAGTACAAGCAAAGTATATTCACCAAATACTCATTGTATATTTGCCATGCACAGGGCAGTGCAAAGTGATAACCAGAAGTTTATTATAAACTTTTCTGGTAAGATACACATAATTATGTTTGAAACAGAAGGTGATTAGTGCCTTAGGGATTTAGAGAAGGGAGAGACTATTCCATCCAGAGCTGAAAGGAGGTGGGTCAGAGAAGGCTTTGTAGAGGAGTTCTGGACAAATGACGGAAGTGACAGGAGAGGCTGGCACAAAGGAGGAAACATGATGTATTTTGAACATTTTGTTTATCTGAGGTTCTGTCAGCAGATTTAGGGGGCAGTGCCCAGCAGGTATTTGGAAATGTAGGATTAGAGCTCAAGAGAGGTAAAACCTAGAAGTTTTAGTTGCAACAAATAGTTAAGCTCACGAAGGGAGAGCAAATACAGCGTAAGAGAATGAATTATAGAATCTTGAAAAACATCTGCACGTATGGGTTAGGAAGAGAGCAGAACAAGCAGTGACCAGAGAAGCTCCCAGGGCCGCAGTGGGTGGGGGCACGGCAGTGTGCCAGGTGCCCTAGAACAGGTGGTCACAGTGAATGAGACAGAGAAAGCCCCCTACGTTGGATGACTGGTGAGCCCTGGGAGGCCACAGACATTCATTTTCCAAGTTGCAGAGGGGGTTGAGGCCATAATGCAGAGAATAAAAAGTAAATGAAAAGTAAATGAGTAAAACAGAACAAGTAAAAAATATTTTTTAAGAAATTTGGCCAGTAAAGAGAGGATGGTGAAGGAAGAGGACAGGTGCAGTCTGAGGAGAAGCTGCCGGGTGAGTGGGACTGGTGGTCCCTCCCACGCTGTCCATGAAGAAAGCCCCCGCCCAGGGGCACTAGGGAGGATGGGGCCAAGGTCGCTCATGTCATTTCTTTGGGGAAAGCAGAGAAAGGAGAGCAGACGGGTGGCGCTATGAAGAGATGGGATGGAATGCAGGGCAGGAACAGGTATTCACATGGGCGACGGGGACCATCTAAGAAGCTAAGAGGGACACAGAAGTGGGGAAGGCAGGAAAGGTTTGACGTACCCCGCCCACCCCCCCACCGGGTATAATACAGTGAGTTATTCAGAGAGAAAGAAAAGAATTGCTAAGTGTCCCTGAGTTTAGATCTGTTGCTGATGCACTATTTCTCTGTATCTCCACCTGCTGCAGGCTGCATCCCTGAGCTGTCTCTGTGAGACTCCTAGCTACTGAGGCCTGAGTCCACCAGGCCCAATCCATAAGCTATTTTCCCTCAATTAAAGCCTCTCCACGTGCTTTTTTTCCCTAAACAGACCTCTTTCTATGTCACAGGCTTCCTTAGCTGCCTTCTGGCAACCCAAGACTGGAATATTAACCATCCACTGCCCCACATGAAGCCTTCATTGCTAGTCGCTTCCTGTCTTTCAGCAACTTTGAAAGATACTTTATTTGCTGATTTTTACAGTGATTTTGGCTACTTCCGTCCAGAAAATGACTCCAAGTGTGTGGAACAGCCAGAACTGAAGGGTCATGACCTAGAGTTTTGTCTGTATGGGAGAGAAGAGCACCTGACGACGAACGGGTGAGACGGCTGCTTCTCCTGAATCGGGACTGAGTCTCCAGTGTGCAGAGTGAAAGCAAGGAAGCTATGTGTCTCTCCGCATAGTTCTGAGCAATATCTGAAAGCAGTCTGGAAAAATACCATCTAAGAAAACTTTCTGTGATGGGGGAAATGTTCTATGATCTGTGTCTGATACAGTCGCCCCTAACCCTGTGTGGCTGTTGACACTAGTGTGTGAACTGAAGTAACTTTAATTAATTGAAACATAAACAGCCACCACAGTAGAGAGCGCTGCTCTGGAGAAGGCTCACTGCCTCCTCCCCTGATAATCAGTCCCTCCTCAGTTTACGTACAGCACGTGGATGTGCTTTCCCTGGTCACAGTTGTTTGACGTGGTCTCTTAAGGCAGAAAGGCGGCCCATCCCTGTAGCAAGGCAAGGGATGCGTGGTCTGTCCTAGGACTGAAACTACACAGAATATCCCCAGAATATCCCTGCACATCTCCCCCAAGGCCTGAAGGATAGTGTAAAGACCAAAAGTTTTTTCTGCAGCTTTTAAAATCTTGTTTTCAGGAGGTAAGCAAGAATCCAGAAGTACATCCTTGTATTCTGTTAACAAATTTTCTCTGCCTCTCAGGTACCGGAAAATTCCAGGAGACAGATGCCAGGGTGGAGTAAATCCCGTTCGAGAAGTGAAAGACTTGAAAAAGAAATGCACAAGCAACTTTTTGAGTCCAGAAAAGCAGGTATGTTAAAGTAGATCTGGTTTAGATACAAGTGGGGTTTCAAGTTCTGCCAGGAGTTGTCAAAGTTACAGTGTCAAGAACTTTATTACTGAGTACAAGTGGCCAGACTACTTGTGTCAAGCTTCCCTCACACAGGAAACTGTCAGGATGAGGGATGGTCACATAACCCAACGATAAGCTCATCTACTGAAAACTTTTTTGTTGGGGAAAAAAATGATATTCAGTAAAGGTTTTCCAAGTCTTAGAAGCATAGGGCTGAGGAAGTTTCTGAGGCTCAGAGTCATTTAGGAAAAAGACTCAAGAAGTTCGGCTGTAAAGGGCTGGAGTTTTGCACATGTGGAAGGGAAGGGCACTGGACTGTAGGTAGGGTGGATCTCTGTGCTGAGTCACGTCAAGTGTGTTCAGAATGAAAAACTGAACTATGGTAATAAGCGGCTGGTTTTGATTTAGAAGCAAGTTTTGGGGCTGATTGCAGATCTATAGCACTGAATTATCTGGCTGGGATATGGGGATACGGTAAAGAGGAAACCTCTTGATAAAGAAGCACTGGCCCAGCAGTGTGACTTGGGGCAGTAAACTGTGGGCCCCTGGTTCCTAATCTGGAAATTGAGAGGTGGACAGTATGCAGTCTCGTATCTAACCTTCTAAGGGATGAGGGCCTGACCAGGGGTGGGATTAAGAAGGCAGTGGGAGAAAAATGTGTGGGTGTGTGTACTTGTCGGGGGCAAGTTCCTCCTTCTCTACATCCCTGCCCTGCACTCCTGGTGGCTGTCCTCAGAGTGTTTGTGTGTGTGATTGCACAGGACTCCCGCCCACAGGGACACAACTTGTCCCAGAATCCAGCTCCGCCTCCTCTTGGATACATTGAAAACACACACTCCCTATCTCCCACCCAGAAGCAGGTAGGTCACACTCAAACAATGATATGGAAAGCTTATTTGTAAAAACATACCAAAACTTAAGTAAAAAATAAATCTTGGTGTCATAGGATGGCCTGCCTGACATAGCACTGGCACAGCTCCTTCCCAGGCAATGGCCCTGTTTTAGATTCATTCAGCCCTCTTATTATCATAGTCTCCCTTTCCTGCTTCACCCTTAAAAGCTCCAAGATTTATAAACACTGACAGTGGGGAGCAGTCACAATTACCATTTGATCTAGGTAGTTGCTCCGGCTTCCAGGGTAACTTGGATATTGAAGCCACTGAGTTTGCGCCATTCTGACAGCTTCAAGGCAGTTGAATTTCTGGTTACCCTTTGCCAGCTGTGACATTATGCTGGTAGCACTGAGATGGTTCATCTTGGGGCGGTTGGGAAAGCATCATCATCAGATGCCTAGATCCTGCAGATCATTCAGAGTAGAAATGGGGGAATGAGCAGCCTCTTTGAATTCAGTCCCAGAATATGCACACCGGAAATTGTTTGTGTTTGTGTTTTAATTTATCAAGAATTCCAAGTCAAATTCTGTTCCAATTATCCTGGCCACTGTGGGATTGATGCTGGTCACAGTCGTAGCAGGAGTGCTCATTGTGAAGAAATACGTCTGTGGGGGAAGGTAAGGAACGGAAGTCAATCAAACCAGAAAGTCAGCCAAGGGCAGATGGTTGAGTCTGCCCCTGGCAATGACCAGCTAGTTGAAATGATGTTTCTGAAACATCAGGCCCAAATCTTTCCTTACATTTTCCATAAGCCAGCTACTGGCTGTGCTTCCTATATATGTGACTCATTCTGTGAATGTATAAAACTTGGAAAATCCACAGTCCTATAAGAAAGGCACCCCTCCTCACCCCGTGAGGGTTGACGGTGGTTTCCACCCACAGGTTCCTGGTGCATCGATACTCTGTGCTCCAGCAGCATGCAGAGGCCAATGGGGTGGATGGTGTGGATGCTTTGGACACAGCCTCCCACACTCATAAAAGTGGTTACCATGATGACTCAGATGAGGTGAGACTATTTCTTCTTGACAGGTGGTCCAGAAAGTTTTAAAAAGAGTGATTCTTTTCTTACTCATGATCAAGATATGATTGAAGCAAAGGAGACTATGAGCAATTTAACGACTATGAGACTTGGCCTGCCCAGAAATTAGGTAATGGCTTTCAAAATAGGGATCTTTTTGGTCTGTAAACAATATGGCCTATGTCTGTCTTTTCAGGACCTCCTGGAATAGCTCCTCAAAGGAGCTGGGACCAAGCACGGATGATGGAACCGCAGTACCTCTTACACTCCCTGTGGCTCCAACTTGGGGAAATAAATTTCCCATTGCACGGGACCCAGCTGTTTCTGCTGCTTCCGTCAAAGCCAAAAGGACCTACACTAAAGAAATGGGGGGGGGGGTGGGGACCCTAAATACTCTGACAGTTGGCTCTGAGAAGAGAGGGAAAATTTTTAATTCTTCAACTTTTCATCTCAAGTTCTGTCTTTTTGCAGGGTACGGGCCCTTTTTGGTTTTGATTTTGTTTTTTAAGGGAAATGAAATGGAATTGAAGGGAACTTTTCACTAACCCCACTGTTGCATGTTTTGCATGGCGCCTGCCCCAGGGCACCTGCCAGCTTCAGCATCCACTCTCACAAAGCGCTTGGTGCCGTCCCGGGGCTGTGCTGGCAACACGAAGCAGCTGCAGAGACGGGCACAGAGGCTGCGATGACTGGCACAGCCTGGGCAGCCTTCCTCCATCTGGGGACAGCCCCGCTCCAAGAACACTGCACACCAGCTCCTCACACAGATCCCTGCTTTTTGTTGGTTTGTTTTTTTGTTGTTGTTTTTTTTTTTTCAGGGACCGTAGGCCACAGTGATTTTTCTTTTCCCCTGTTTAATTAGGCAATACTCTTGTTAATTGCCCTTTGGCAACTAACTTACATGTGCTTCCAAGACACTAAATCAGGAAAACTTAAAGGGCCATATTTTTAACTTGGGGCAGGAAGAAGGGAGCAGAAGAGAATTGACTAGATTTAGCACCTATTAAAGGAGAAATTCTTGCTTCTTCCGAGGTCGTTCAAGCCGTGCTTTGTGTGTGTGCCAGTGGAGTTGCTCGAGGCTGGGTTCAGCCTTGCCCGGGCTGTGTGCCCAGGCCAAGCGGTCCTGTCGCTAGAGCAGTGGCGGCATGGGCGGCGCAGCCCCTGAGAAGGCACGGCACAGTCTTCCGCACCCCTCCTGCCTGCTGTGCCGGCCCCTTGCTGAATCACTGGGATGGCTGCCTATTTGCTTATTTTTAGGTTGCTGCTCTACACGGAGCCATGACTAGACATGTTTTCAGATGTAGGCTTTTTTTAAAAAAGTCAGAATTTTATTATCAGGCTCTCCTCCCCAGCCCTTTTTCCTGGCTTCGCCAAGTACTTTGTTGGCATTTGGCTGAACCAACTGAAAAACACATTTCTATTGTAGATGACGTTTTGTGTGATACATTAAGCTCATATTTTAAAATTTTAAAAATTTTCCATTTGACATTTTAAAAAATGAAATAAATTAGAAACTGTAGCGAGGATTCGGGGTAGCCAAATAGTGATGGAAAGCTGCAATCGTTAGTTTTAATACAGCTTGACTATTTGCTATACAGGAATATAGTAGTATGTTTTCAGTCTTGGCGTACCTACTGTGCTGGTCACAGTTTCTCCCAGTAATTATGATTGGGACATTCTTTGGTAACTGCCATTTTGCTGCTAGTTCATTTTATGGCTAGAAAGTCAGGAAAAAGTAAATGTGCCAATTTAACTTTTGTCAGAATGCGTGAGCAGATGGCTAAGTTCTCTCCTCACCAGAATGGATTAACAGCAGTAGGGAAAGTGGGGGAGGAAGTGCATGGAGAATTTTAGAGACTTTGAAACTGCAATAAAATTAAATGAGTCAGGGAGCTATAAAGTTAGGGCAGTTTTTGTAAAGAGAGTTAATATTTGTTAGAGCCAGAGAACACTAGTCTTTTAGGAAAAGTTCATTCCTTTTGCAGGGTTTTAAAATTGCAAGTAATTCCAAAGATATAACAGCTCACAGATGATTAAGTATCAGCTTTTGTCCCGATCACCCTCGCCTCCTGCCCAAAATGAATTTGATTCCCAGAAAAAGACCTACTTACACCATACACCTTTTCTCCCCGCATATACCCACTGGGGTAGATGTGCCAGTATATGGTAATTCTCTGATTGGTTTTAAGATGTAGGAAAGTTAATATTCTTCTCTAACCATATAAGATTAAGGCTCTTTGCCTATAATGATATCTGGGATTTCTGTAGAAGTTGGCAGTTTTCACAGCACTTTTTCACTTGCATTATGTCATTTGAACCTCACAACATTCTCGTGAGATTAGAGATGAAGCTGAGGTACAAAAATGGAGGAAGTTGTCAAGGCCCCTGTGTGGGTGGTTGTCTTCAGATCTGGTACACGATTTGGTGCATGCCAGTGCTGAACACCTGCAGCAGGGCTGCTTTCTTGTAGATGGCTTGATATTCTTTCAGACACAGATCAGTGGCATTTCTTTCAGCAGTATTTAGCACTTTTTTGCCACCTTAGTAAATAGAAAATTTTATTCTCCAGTTTTTCATGGCTGAAAACATAAGTAATGGTAATTTTGAATATGTGTTTAGAAACCGCCCCTCACCTCATTGAGGGTCACTGTTTGAGAGTGTAGGAATGGAATCTCCATTCTCCTTGTCCTCCCACCCCTGGCTGGCTAGCAAGCTCAGTTGGTTTGAGGACTGCTAACAAGCCTGGCTGGTTAGCCTTCTGTGTCAGCCTGCTCGCTCACAGGTGTATGCTCTCAGCCAGAAAGGAAAACAGCCTAAATCCATGATAGCTTCTAAGAAAAAAAGATTTCTAAGTTGTCCTACTGATGTTAGGTTAGGAGCGTTATCTTTGAAAGTAAAGTTGTGTAAAATCTCAGGCTTGATAGCGAAAGAGATTATTTCAGCGATAGAAGTTAGTCTTGTAAGGTAGGTTAAACATATTAGACCATCCAAAGCGATCTGAGCTCTGAAATCCAGGTGGAGAGCTCAGCATCCTTTGTGCTCTCTGGACTTGAGGGGGTTTCAGTTTTTAGTGAGACCAGAGACCAGGGATGCATACACCTAGGCTGTTCATTGAATGGGAATGCCACTTAGAAGAGTGAACGTGTTTGGAGGATTGTGGCAGTTCTAGGCTGGGCTCAGGAGATTTAATAGGTTAGCGGTAACTAAAACTTAGAATTTGCTGTCTGCCTCTGAATAGGCTTTCCAGTGTGTATCTTTCTCATTCTTAGGTTTGCCTCTGGGCCTCTACATGCCCAAGCTGGCATTTCATCCCTGACAGATAAGTAGTGAGCTAGCCACCGCTGGCTCTTAAACCATTGCTGATTCTCCCGTGGCCTTTATCATGGTACAAGGGTAGAGGAGTGCAGGGCCACCCACATCCGCCCCAGGTGGCAGGACTGGCCTGCCGTTAGTCATTTATTTTCTAGGCAAATGATTCAGGTAGAGAGATTTTCTCTTTCCTTTTAGGAGAGCTTTAAAGAGCCCCGCTCCTATATGCAGTGGCGTCGGGCTCGCCCTGCTCATTGTTGGTACCACCCCCTTGCCCCACATGAAGCCTGGATACTTGGAACTGCTAAAATAGGAAGAGATTCAGCTTTTCAACTTTGCCACTACCTTCCCTCAAGCAGGAGAATAAACATGGACTTACATGTCTTTTGAACAAAAACCAAAGTTAAAGATTTGCCACGTGATGGAGGGATAGGGAGGGCCAGACTTTCAGCACTGGCACTCGGCAGGTGCCAGACTTCCTGTTCACCTGCCGCCAATTCGTCCAGCTCAGCCAGCTCTGGGAGCACCCTCCTGCCCTAGCAGAGCCGAGGCCTCACCCTCAGGGAGGATGATTGAAATAGCAGGAACATGTTGATTTCTTGGCTACTTTGTGTTATAACAGAAAGAATCAGAACATTAATTAGAAATTGTCTTCAACAACTTACTGTACGCATTTTTTCACACCGGTACATTCGTAAGCATCCTTGTTTATATAGAATGACATAAACTAATCTGTACCTTTCTATATATATGTGTGTGTACATATATACATATATAAACTGTATAGTGTACATGTTAATGATTTATTGATATGTCCCAAATCTTTAATGCAGTTCTCATCCTCTGCATGCCCTCAGTTCGTGGTCAGGTGACTTGAAAGTTCCTGATGATTCTGCCCACCTCCTGTGTTTGGACGTCTAGGGAGGAGGGGTTTGATGGTCCCCTCCGTATCCTCGTGCACAGAAACGCTCAGGGTCCCCGTGTGCCTGTTGTCCAACCCTCTCTTGTCTCTTGTTCCCTATCTGAGCATGTGATCCCTCCGTGTTCTGTAACTTCTCTGCCTCCACCCCAGGCTGTCAGACAGCTGCCTTCCTACTAAACTGTAAAGCAGTATTAAGATCATTACTGCATGTGCGCTAAAAACCCAAGTTTTCTGTTCCCTTGGGACAGAAAATTGCATGTGAGGTGGGATAATCAAGTTTCAATGACCTATGTCAGTTACACAACAAAGCCAGACCCCAGAATAAAATTCCACAAAATGGAAATAAAACTCAAATTTCTTTAGCATTGTGTAAATAAATCTGGATGTGTTTAACTTTGTACTAGTAATTTTCTGTATATTTGCAATATTTGGGTTAGAAATAAAACAGACTGGACTTTGTTACCTGACCTACTAAAATGACTAAGCTACAGTTTGTTAATATGAAAGCTTTTCCAGTTCTCTAGCTTCAAAAATCAAACTCCAGCAATCAGAGAGTAAGTCAGTTAAAGAGCCAGGACCATGCATTTATAGCATGTAAGGTATCAGGTACTTTATGGGAAAAACTACTGACTTCTTTCCTTCTTTATGCTCACAAAGACCTACCTCCCGTGGGTATTCATGAGAGCAGCTTTCTTGTTCTTATTCATCGGAAGCCTGGCGGACCCACCCCGTACAGCTTCTCCGTTTCAATTGCTGCACTCCTCCTTCTGGACACAGCAACATGTCATTACTCTTGTGAATTATGTTCTTTTAGCAGTTTTGACAGATGACAACACTGAGGAGTTTACCTTCAGCACTTTTCCATTTGCCCCTCTTCTGTTTCTCCTGCTGCTCTTACTCATAGTCCTTCCTCACCCATTTCTTTTAAGGACCTTCAAAGAGTTGCAACTTTCCTCTCCGAAATATTTCTTTTAGGGGAGATTCCTGCCTGCCCCCCGTTGAACCTTTAGCCAAGCCTGATGACGGCCCAGCCTGCCATCCTAGGGGGTATTTCCATTGAATGCTTACTCTGGTGTCATGGTCTAAAGATGACCAGGCAGAGACCTTGCTCTTGAGGAACCCATGTCTGCTGGAAGAGTCCTCCCCCAGGAGGTTATCCAAGGTGGTTTATTTTCAGGAATTCTGTCTAACATAGTGTGCTAAGACTTCCTGCAACAGAATCAGTAGGTTGCTTTTTAAAATGCATATCCCACCCAGATCTATTAAGTTAGCCTTTCCAATGGATGAGACCCTAGGAGTCTGCCTTTTTTATTTAATTCTTTCACACCTTCAATTGCAACAAGGAGCTAAGACCAAAAGCCTGGGCCAATCTCCTTATCAAAGCATGGGTTGAGTGGGGTATAAGTGGTGGCGTTTGAAATGTTATTTCATCAGTCCCCTCATGTACTGTCTGGACTTGAAAGGGCTTTGGCTGGGTCAGACAAGAGAAGTAGGTCAGAGAGGCCTTTACACAAGTCCTGACATGGCACAGTGCAGCCTCTCACCACCAGCCTAGAGGTCAAGTTCCGCAGTCACCGTCTTCAGCCATCCTAGCTTCTGATAAACAGCTTCCTGGGCCCCAAATGTGTCTACAGGTTGCCCTGGCCCTCTGTCCCTATACAAGTTGCAAAGATGAGTTCTGGGCTTCTGTCCCACACCCCAAGAAAGCAACATAGGCTCCCAGGATCTTTTGACTGCCCCCAATTTGAGGGCTAAAGGGGAAAAATGAGTAAGGAGCTCATTCATTCAATCTTACTCATTTGTTTTCATAAAAAAAATGGGGGGGGGGGGTAATGTGGAAACTCTACTTTTCCCTCAGCTTTGCTATGAACCTAAAACTGCTCTGTAAAAGTCTACTTAAAGAGAAGTGTGTGTGTGTGTGTGTGTGTGTGTGTGTGTATTCACAGAGGGAATGCCAGCTTCTGGAGATGAGAAAGTGAGAGTGTGACAGGAAGTCAGATCGGATGCACAGCATAGAACGTGTAAATGATGGTCTGGTGAGCCTAGACATCACATAGGACCTTTAGTATGTACCACCTACTGTGCTCTGGCCACTTTCATATACTTTTACCATTTTATCCTCAACACAGTCGTGGCATCATCATCCGTTGTTTCACAGACCAGGGACCTAAGATTCAGAGTAAGTGATTTTCTCGGGGTCACCTAGCAAATGAGTGAGTAGTAGAGCCCAGAGTCCTCTGGCCTTATGCCACTGGCTCTCCCCTCCACCACTGCTGCCTCTCACTTTATTTGTACTTTATTTCATATGCAAGGAAGCTTTGAAAGGGGCAAGCATTGGCCCAAGCTAAAAATAGCTTACATGTATGGAGCACTTAGTCGGCTACACTCTGCTAAGCACTTTACACAATTACCTCTCTGAATCCTCACAACAGCCACTTCACAGATGAGGAAACAGACCTGAGAAAGACTGTGATGTGTGGTTACAAGTCACACAGCCAACTGGTGATGGAACCAAAGTGAGCCAGGGGGTCTGGCTCCAGGGTGCAGACTGCCCTCCACGGCCACGTGGGGAGTGGAGAGGATGGGGCCGCCCCCATAAAGGCCAAAGTGACAAGACTTTACAACTCAGCAAATGTGGAAACAGAGAGGGAGAGACCCCCTGACGGTGTGCCTGTGAATGAGCTAATCCTGGGGCCTCTTCCTTTGGACCTGGACACCCTTAGACGAGCCGGAGGTCAGGAGCCGAGATGTTACCCAATCCTCCTGCCAGAAGCCAGAGGCCCCATTTGGATGGTCTGGGCGGGGAGGGGCTGTTTGAAGCTCAAGCGCTCCCCTCCCTCCCCGGTGCTGTGTGAGAGGTGTCCTCTCCTTCCCAGGATAACTGGGCTACCGGGCCCTCCTCCTGCGGCTATTCTGGGCTGCGGCCTGCTCCCCCCTCTTCCCCTAGCCCCTGCTTCAGCCCTTCTGGGAGTAGCTGGGTGGGAACAGGCCAGCCCAGTTACATAACCCTGTGGCTGGGACCCTGGGGAGGCCAGGCTGGAGAGCAGGTGCTCAGCCCCTCCCACACCGCCAACCGTGAAAACCTTCCTCTGGAGCCCAGCCTCGGGGTGGCCCAGCATGGAGGCAGCCACAGCTCCGGAGGTGGCCTCGGCACCCACGCTGAAGGTGAAAGAAGCCAGCCAGCTGATGCTGACCGACCCCGGGCTTCACCTCTGCAGGGGGCCGGCAGCCCCATTCCCCAGCGCCTGCCCCCCACAGAAGGTGACCCGTGGGGATGGGGGGTGGGTGCGGCGAGCCGTGGGAGTTGGGAGGATATCCTACTGCCCTGACTGCACCTTGTAGGTTTTGCAGATCTACACGGTTTCATGGGATTGGTGCTTAGGATGGAGACGCACCCATTGCAGCCCCACCCCGTTCCTTGGGGGGTTCTTACTTGCTGCTCAAATGTCTCTGCTGGGTCTTTGGTTTTTACCTGAGAAGTCAGTGAATGATGTTTGTGGCACTTTACAGTGACTAATAATGGTAGGTTTATATTTTTACCTTTAAAATATGTCTGTCACAGGGACTAGGAGGACCCAATACACTAATAATACCAGTCAGGAAGGGAATGAGGGGTGAGATGGTGTCCACCTGGATTTGGAGAAGAGAGAAACAAAAAGCTTAGAGCCACTGGGAGCCTAAGTGCTGAACAGTGTGTGACACTCCGCCTCATCCTCGGTGGAGCCGTGAGTCCTCGACCTACCCCAACATCCCCACTGGCTCCCATAGGAAACCCTAGCCTTTCTGAGCCTGAGCTCCACGGAAGCGGAGACCTTTGGGGGAAAGCATTTGGCTCCCCCTCCATGGTCTCTGTGAGCCTCTCAGCAAAGAGGCATTTTGAGCTAGAAGTGGTGGGTGCCCCTTCCAGCCCCAGAGCTCTCTGCCAGCAGCCCTGCTGCCCAACCCCCACACTGCCCCTGGCCGAGGGCTTTGTAGATAACAGCTCTTCATCCCAGATGGCTCCCACTTCACCTGGCTCAGCCCAACACAGAGGTGGAAGATGGGAGCCTGGCTTTTCCCTTCTTCTGCGTGGTAACTGGCCGACGCAACCACTGGGGCTGCACGAAAAGTTTAAGATAGTTTCCTGCACAAAGTCCTCACTTCTGGCCCCTTGAAGTCTTAAGTGCAGAGGATGCAAAGACCACAAACCAGACACAGTGGAATCCCAGGGTAGGGAGAGGTAGAAAAAGAAGACAGGATCTAGACTCAATTCCCAGTGCCTCCTCCAGCGGCTCCATGACCTTGGCCAAGTCAATGGACTGCTCAGTTTCAATTTCCTCTCTGTAAAATGGTGATTAATAGTATCTAACTGGTAAGGTAGTTGAAAGGATTGTTGTGTCTCAGGAGAGGCCAAACGAAGATGTGAATAGATAATAAATTATTTCCAAGTCAGGGGTAAAGACTGCAAATAGGGTTGTGGAGGGAAAGCTTGTGCCTCTTGTCATCCTGATGAAATTAGCTGGGTCTTCAGAAGCTATTTGAATGTCAGGGGAAAAGTGCTGACTGAGTTTGCCCCATTGAAAAACAGGTAAAAAGAGCAGAAATTATTGGGAGTATATTAGGCTGGAATGGTCCTGAGGCAGGAAACCAGTTTCTTCCCCAAAAGGCCCAGGGAATAAGCAACAGGCAGAGGGAGGATGAGAGCCAGGACTGCTGCCTCCCTGACCACGGATTGCCACAAAACCCTGGCGGAGGGCACTCACCCCTCGCACACTCCTCCCTCCTGACCACCCCAGGCCACTGCCCACAAGTGCAGCCTCAAGGGCCCTGTTCTTGTGCATGGCCTCAGGGCCACCAGCATCCCAGAGGTCGCTGGCAGTAAGGACTCCTTATGACACTGTGCAGAGTGTTTACATCTGTTATCCCGGTGGGAAAAGAAGACATGAGTTCAAATCCTAGCTCTGTCTTGTGACCCTAGGCAAGTCAATCCACTCCTCTGGGCTTCCATTTTCCCATCTGTAAATTAAGCGGGTGAACTAAATTGGAGTTCTTAACCCCGTGGTGGATATGCATCCCTAGGAAAATCTGACAGAAGCTGTGGATTCTTGCTCCAAGAAAAATACTCAACAAAGTTCAGGGAGCACATAGAATCACTGAAGCCTATCCAGAGGTCTTCAGGCGGGTGCCATGGTGCCGGACTAAATGGCCCCCGAATTCCCTATGAGTGCTAAGGACTTTTCCTGCCTCTTAATGCCTCCTCTTCCTTATGGGGAGCTCTTTGGGGCCTAGAGGGGCACAGCGGCGAGCATGTGAGTGCACGTGAAATAGAGCAGACGTCCAAATATTCGTGACATCGAAATGAACTGAAACTGGCTGACACTGAGCTTTTAGTCAAGAAAGCCCCACTCCATGGCTAAATAAGCAGAATTAGGTGGTTGGCACTGGGAAACCATCCTCTGTCACTCTCAGCACTACATGGAAGCACTGTGTCCTGGAGGCAACGCTGGGCAGGGGCCGGAGGAGAGCTTTCGAAAGAGCGAGAGGCCATGGGGCAGGCTGCACCCTGACACGGAGAAGACACGACCCTGAGACCCAGAAGGAGGGCCCGTCTGCTGATCTCAGCTCGATTGCTTCCAGCTGACCCTGTGTCCTCTTTCAATCTGGACTGTTCTGTGCCTTCCAGACTTGGGAAGCTGAATCCCTAGCCTTGAAGCAACCATCCTTCCGTCCTCCCTCCCACTCTCCCACCCTCCCTTCCTATCCTTTTTCTTCATTCTACAAATATTTATTTTGTGTCTATTATGTGCCAGGTACTGTTACAAAAATGCACAAACTAGGCAAAAAATAACTTCCCTTGTGGAGATTACATTCTATGTAAGGAGACAGATGATAAGTAAGCAAATAAAACATAAAATATCAGATAGTGATAACTGCTATGCTGAAAAATATAGCAGAGGAAGAGGATGGAAAAGTGCTGGGGTGGGAAGCGTGCTTGCTGTTTTAAGCAGGATAGTCAGTGAAAATCTTGTTAATAAGGTGATTCGAGCAGCAACTTAAAGGCGACGAGAGAGTAATGCATGCAGATATTTGGGAAGCAGGTTTTCCATGGACAGAGAACAGTGAGTGTGAAGGTCCTGAGGCAGGAGTGCACCTTATGAATTAGGGCCACTGTGGCTGTAACAGAGTGTGGGAGAGAACAGCAGGTTTGGGGTCAAAGAGGTAGCAGGACCACTGTGAACACTGGTTCAACTCTGAGACAGACAGGCAGCCAGTGCAGGGTTTTAGGTGAGAACTGACATGATCAAGTGTAGGTTTTAAGACTTCCTGGCTGCTGACTTAAGAATAGGCTCTAGACAGGCCTCAGACATTAGCAAGACTGTCAGCTGAGAATGAGGACTCGGGAGAAGGCATGGAAGTTTTAGAAGAGGAGGGTGTGCAACGGTCACCCAGGAGAACAGGAGATTGAGAGAATTAGGGAAGTCTGGCATAACTGCCAGGGTCCGTTTTGAGGTAGTAACCATCAATTTAAAGTCAGCATAGTTTTGTAATATTTTTCCCAGTCATGTCTGGCTGTGCAGATACAGGAACTGACTGGGTGGCATTTAACTGGGGCTGGGTATTGCTAGGAAGTGGAAAAGGATTAGGGATTTGAGTGGGTGTGCAAGGGAGTAAGCCTAACAATGACCATGGAATCTAATTTGGGTGGGAAAGAAAGTGATAACATGAGACGGGTGATGGAGAGTGAAGGGGTGGGAAGATAATGGACCAGAGGTCTCAGTGGACTGAAGGATCACTGCTGGTAGAGCATTAGAGGGAGGGAACTGAAGGGATAGAGACTGTTCCTTAGGCTCTGTGAGTTGAAAAACAGGCCTCAAAATTTAAGGCTCAAATACAATAGATGTTTATTCCTTACTAGCAAAACAACGAAAAACAAGCGTTCCTACCCAGCAGAGAGTTCTCCAGCACTGATTCAGGGACCCAGGCCTCTTCCATCTTGTGGCTCTGCCACGCCTGAGGGCCCATGACCATCGGCATGCAGCTAGCAGACGGGAAACAGAGAACTCATTCATTAAAAGCCTCCACTCAGAAGTGATTCTCATCACTTCCACTCACATTTCACTGGCGAGAACTAGTCTCATAGTCATACAGCAAGTGGGGCAGCTCCTTCTCAGAGAGGCCTATACTACAGAAGACATAATCTGTATAAATTGTTGTGAGCAATTAGCCATCCCTGTCATGGAGGTGGTGCTGAGAGTGTGGGATGCTTGAAATTCAGATTCTAGAGCAGCTGTAGTTATTGGTCTAGACAAGGACCAAAGGAACCACAGGCTGAAGCAGGCGAGGACGAAGCCATTGGAGGAGTGGCAGGCAAGAGCAGCCCTGCAGGGACTGGAAGGCTAGCTGTGGAGATGACCGGGAATCATGACTGGAGCTGTGTTGGAGAGAGTGACACTGGGCCAGGGCAAGTGTCATGAGTGTCAGGGAGAGCCTGCCGCAAGGCGAGAGGGTGATGAAGTCTTCTCCTCAGAGAAGCGTTGCCTATTTCTATGGTCTTTTATTTTTTCTGATCCTAGTTTCATAGCCTTCAAGGAGGTGACACTCTTGAACTTCACAAGGTGTTTTTGTTTGTTTGTTTGTTTTGAAGTCACCACACTTCTTTCCCACCACACTCCTCCAGACAGGTTTCTGATAAGGTCAAGGCCACATCCTATGCATCTGCTAATGTCTCTCTAAGAAATGCTGGTAATTTTGGGATCCCTGGAAACCTCTGGGGTTTTTTGGAAGCAACAGCTCACCTTGTGCATTTGCTTTCTTTTGGTAACCATTCAGTCACACAGGCCCGTGCATGTGTGACTTGCAGTCTTGCACACTTACACACAGTCACACTCACATTCTTGCACACTTACACACACTCACACTCACACACACATACACTCCTCCACTCTCTCAACCTGTCTATTTTGTTCCTTCACTCTCTGGGCCATAATTAATACCATCAATCTGAACTACATAGTCCTTAGGGAATCGCTGGAGGAAAGTCTTCAGCCATGTGAAACCAAGTTATGAGAGGATGTGAACAATTATTTCCCATGAGCAGAAAATAAGGAAATGGGCATAAACCTCAGCAGGATGAAATTAGGTAGACTTAGGAAGGATTTTCTAATCAAGACGAGTTGAGATCTCCAGACTTTAAGTAGTTTCCTTCTCCACTAATTTTTAAGACAGTATTCTGTCTGAGAGAAATTCAGTGCTGAGAGAAACACAGCTCAGAAGCCAAGGGCTCTCAAAGGACTTTTCAAAATGCCTTTTCCCTAAGACTCTATGAAGGGAGAAAACCTCATAGACAGACTGTGGCTGTCTTAGACCTGGGCTTAGAAAACCGAGGTTCTGCTTTAGGGCTGTAGTCTTTGGTTCACATCCCTCCTGGCATCTGAGGAGGAGAAAGACCTTGGGCATCAGGGAAAGCCATCCTTCTCCAAGGTCAGTACAATTAACACCTCTCTTGACTGTGGATGTGTGAAAAGAGATGTTCCAGACGAGCCCTCCTATTATTCTCAGCGAGGGGTCAGATTGCTCTTGTTTGCTGGGCAGACGCAAGGCCTGGGGTGAGCTGGGGAAGAGCTTGCTGCCGCCCAGGCACCTGCAGCTGTCACACACTCTTCTGTCACCTCTCTCCTTTGTCAGCAGCTTTAGCCTCAAGCCAATCCTCTGCCCTCCCACTGGGGCTGGGAGATGGCTGAGAGCAGACTCCTCACCTGCTAGTCCTCAGACTTGGAATATCCTAACAGGAACTTAAGTTTGTCCCCTATTGATTCATCGTCTCGTCAGGGAATCCCACTTCTAAGCAAAGAACTGGCCCAGGAGCCCTCCAGGGAGGCAGAAACCACTGTTCTGGCCATCAGCCTTTCTCCTCTGTCTCTGCCCCCTGCTGGCATCCCCTCTGGAGCTCAGGGCCATTTGGTTCATCCCCCTCCCAACTCCCTCATCTTAGCTTATGTGCCACACAAACTTCTCTCTTTCATTTTTCTCCTTAGTTCAAGTGAAACAATGCTAACCTTTTCCAAGGTATTTTTCTAAGAAAGACTAAGTGGGGAAAAAATACTATATACATCAGCACGCACCTACCACAGAAGCCCTCTTCCTACCTGAGGTGCAAGCAGAGCAGAGCTCAGATGGCACCTCTTCCAGGCATGACAGCCTGGGTTCCTTTCCTCACCTCAACCTTCTGAGTCCTTGAGCGTGGCCCGCTGCCTTCCCTTCTTGGCCTCTCCCCTCCAGGGGCAAGACCACTGCCAGAGCCCTGACTATGATGACCAGTTCCAGGTGGACACTGCAGGGCGGGTGAGTGGACAGATACGCTGTCATGATCTGAGAACGGGTCCTTCAGACACACACTCCTAGATGGGGAGGCCGGAATCCTGGTGCCAGCACCACTTCACGACCGGCCATGAGATCCACAGAAAATCAGTTTCTCTCTCCCAGCTCTCTCCTTCCAGTCTTCTCCCTGCTCTGGTTGCTCATCGAGGTCCCTCCTAACTCAGAGGTTCTGTAGGCAGCACGAGGGCCAGCAGAGCGGGCTTCTCCCCGGCCCTCTCCCCAGCAAGCGTGAAGGGTTAGTTCCCCACCCAGCAGCGGGGAATGAAGTCCAACAAGATGAGGTTTTGACCCTCCTTTTCAATTGCCGCCCTCTTTTTTCAGAAAACCCTGAAGTCATATCCGCCTGTTCTCAGCTCCTTGGTCGCTTGCCAAGATGGCCACAGGAGAGAGACACATCACACAACACTTCTTCTGTTCTTCATGCCCCGCCTCCGCCCAAACCGCCAAAGTCGAACAGAGGGCAGCCGAGCGGGGTCGTTCAGCTGCCTGGGCTCTGAGCTGCTGAGTCCTTGCTGAGGCCTCAGGCCCTGAGCACCGCAGGCAGGATGGCGCTCAGAGCACTGGAGACCCTGTACCATGCAGTTCCTGCTTCTCTCAGGGTAGAGGGGTGAGGCGCAGCCTAAGACAGCACAACCCAGGTCAAAAATGTAAGCCACACGGCCAAAACGGAAACTAGGTAAACAAAATGCAGAGCGCGCACGGAATATATTTCTGTCTATATTCAGCCACAAAGCCCAAGTAATCTCGAGATAGTAACGGGGCGGACTATGAGAATGAAGTTCCTGGTCTCTAAGCAAAGATCTACAAACTGAGATGCAGGAAGAGCTTCGTAGAACCTTCGTTTCTTCTATTTCCAATTTCACCATTCTAATTCTGCATTATGTCATGTACCTTTTAAACGGCTCAATTTGTAAGTAAACATACATACATTGGGGTGAACGTTCAGAAATGTATTTACAGGGAAATGCATGTTATCAAAAAGCTTGGAATCTGCTGTCGAGCTGTTTGCCAGTTGTGTGCTGGGCTGGAGTTCTTCCAACTGCTAGGAATGAAGGAGCGGGGAGGCTGGGGAGTTGGTGGGAGCTGAGGCTGTCACACTGCACGTAAGACAACAGCAGCAGGGGACTATCTGAGAAAGGAAGAGACAGGAGCCCCAGAAGCCCGCAAAATGGAGTCGATTTCAGCCAGGACCCCAAGGGAACCCAGGTGGCATGTTTATGCTTCCCCAGCCAAGGCCGCCCGAGGCATCCTGAGAGAAAATTACACCTGGTCATTCTCCAAACTTACACTCAGCACTTTCCTGAGCGTCTCCTGTCTTCATCCTGGAAGCCAATAAACATAATCTAATCTCTCTTCTCACTGGAACACGCCTGGAAGATCAAGAAGGAGTGAGCAGTGGACCTAATCTTTCCCAGATTTTGACTGTACAAAGTGATCCTCCACAGACTGGAAGACACCACGCAGGGCCCTGAACAGGGCGGCCCCGCAGAGGAAGGGACCCAGACGCCAGCTCCCTCTGCAGTGACGTCAGTGCTGTCCTGGTGGGTCCAGGGTGCGGACTGTGCCTGCAGGATGTAAAGCTTTCTCCTCGGGGTCTGGCACCAAACTGGGGAGCGGGCCTGACACTTGGGGGTCAGAACTGACATTGGAAGTGGCCTTGGTAAAAGGAGTGTTGTCGAGGACAAATGTAGACAAGGAGTGGAAAGACAAACCACTTGGACTGGCCTGGCCTGTGCACAAACAAAAAAGAAATCTCAGTTGATGAAAAGTCAGTGGTGGAAAGTTATACATTAAAACAAGTAGGTGGCAGGCTAGCACTTCAGTGCTCTTTCTGCTGAGACTTTACTGCTCCCTAGAGGATCCTTCAGCGGGCTGCTTACCCCTAAATCCCAGTGAGATGATGGGAGCCATCCTCCCATTCCCTGAGCGTTGCCTGGGTTACCTGGCCATGGAGTACAGCTAGATGCAGCATCCACTTCCACTTCCTCTAAACTCTCCTCTTACCCCCACAGGAGGCTCAGCATCCCCTGTTCTCTCTCTTTCCATCACTCAGAGCACCCCAAGATCTGGCTACCCCGGGTCCTGAGGCAGACCTACGTTCGGAAGGTTGGAGACACCGTGAACCTACTGATCCCATTCCAGGTGATCACGCAGGCCCCACGTTGAGTCCATGACCAGGGCCAGGCCAGGGTTTTCATTTGGAAACAAAAACCAAAAGTCCTGCTAGCAGTGGGGCAGTCATCCTAGCCTTGAGTGGAGGGGACATGTCACCAGAAGTCTGAGGCCAAATGGCCCTTCCAGCAGCACTCCTGAGAGGGGGGTTGGGGTCGGGTCAGGTCGGGCATGCCCGGGTGATGATGTGAGGCCAACCCATGCCCTTCAGTCAGCAGAGGTCTGGGAGCTCTCAGTCTGGAGGGCTCTCAGGAGTTTGAGCAGCTATTGTTAGTCCCAGCTGCCCTGAGTGTCCATGACCTAGACTCTCAGAGTGGGGGAGACTCAAAGCCATCCCCCTTTCCCATGATCCTGAGGCTGTTGCTGAAAGATGGAAATCCCCTGGGAGAGTCCACCAACTCCTCAAAGAATTTGCAGCTGCGAGTCAAGTCACCACGTGGACCTGGTGGCTCTGACCCCTACTGCAGGCAGAAGGCGCAAGAGGCCTCTCGGTGCAGCTCACAGCCTTCTCCCCATCTCTCAGGGCAAACCCAAACCTCGAGCCATCTGGACGCACGATGGCTGCGCCTTGGACGCCAGTCACGTGAGTGTGCGGAATGGGGAGCGGGACTCCATCCTCTTCATCTGAGAGGCCAAGCGTGCTGACTCGGGTCGCTACCAGCTCTGTGTGCAGCTGGGCGGGCTGGAGGCCACCGCCACCATTGACATCCTGGTGATCGGTACGGTGGGAGGAGTGGAAGACGGGGTGGTCCTCAGGGGCTCTGGGCCCAGACTGAAGAGGATTCAGCACAGAGAGCTGGGGAAGTGGGGCTGTGGGATGCAGTGGTGAGTGAAGGGAGGTGTGGCTGAGCAGAAGCAGAGGGGCCCCTCCTGGAGTGATGTCCTGGCGTGTGAGGCATGCCATGCCCGCTGCTATGCTTGGCCCTTTCAGAGAGGCCGGGTCCTCCTCAGAGTATCAAGCTGGTGGATGTGTGGGGCTCCAGCGCTACCCTGGAGTGGACTCCGCCCCAAGACACAGGCAACGCGGCACTCCTGGGATACACGGTGCAGAAGGCTGACACCAAATCTGGGGTGACGCCTGGCTGGGAGTGAGGGAGGGAGGGAGGAACAGCACATTCTGGAATGGGGCTCTGGCAGCTCCACGTGGTAGGCTGGGGTGAAGTGAGTTCCCAAAACAGGGGTCTCATTCCCGGCATCTTCCGGGGCCCCGCAGCTGTGGTTCACGGTGCTGGAGCGCTATCACCGCACCAGCTGCACAGTCTCCAACCTCATCATTGGCAACTCCTATGCATTTCGAGTCTTTGCTGAGAACCAGTGTGGGCTCAGCGAGACAGCCCCTGTCACTGCCGACCTGGCCCACATCCAGAAAGCAGGTAAGGCACCAAGACTCGGAGCTGGGAATAGTTAAGGAGAAAGAGCTGAAGAGGGATGGGGCCCTCAGGCACCACATCAAGGCCCTTCTTGGTCCCTTCAGCTACTGTTTACAAGACTGAGGGGTTTGCCCAGCGAGATTTCTCAGAAGCCCCGAAGTTCACCCAGCCTCTGGCAGACTGCACCACAGTCATCGGCTATGACACCCAGCTCTTCTGCTGCGTCCGCGCCTCCCCCGAGGTGAGTGGGGAGGTCTGTGGGTGGCTGTGCTATGCTGCTTCCTGCTCCAGCTCTAACCTGAGCTATGTCGAAGAACAGTCTAATCAAAACATTACGTAGGAACACTCAGGGCACTGGAGTCCAAACCAGGCTGATGTAGATAATGTTTCCAGTTTTGCTTTTAGGGTTTGTTCCTCATATAGGAAGATGTCACTTAATGACCTGCTGGCAATTGGGCACGAGCTTCAAAGCTGTCTCTCTCTCTGGCAGGGGGGATGGAGTCCTGTTGATTTCTCCTTACTCACCCCCCTCATCTTTATCTTCCAGCCAAAGATCATCTGGCTAAAGAACAAGATAGATATTCAAGGCAACCCCAAGTATAGAGCCCTCACTCACCTGGGGATCTGCTCCCTAGAAATCCGCAAGCCTGGCCCCTTTGATGGGGGCGTCTACACCTGCAAGGCCGTTAACCCCCTGGGGGAGGCGTCCGTGGACTGTCGGGTGGATGTGAAAGGTAAGGGCAGAACTCTCACCTCCTCTCTCCACAGGTGGGAAAGTCGTGGGCAGAGATGCAAGCCTAGATGGAGAAGGGCTCCAGTTGCTTCCCCTTCAGGACTTCTCATCACTGTCATCATTAGGGTGTATTTGAGGAGCTGTTTTTATCATCCACTCTCTCATTTCTCTCCATCATAATTCTATAATATAGCAAGAATCACTATTTCCACTTTGCAAAGGAGAAACGTGAAGCACAGGGAGGTGACTGATCGGTTTACCTGCAATTTCCAGTGTAGGTTAATTGAGAAGTTGGCACTATAGTGGAAAGAGGCCAAGTCTCCTGGACCTCACCCAGATCATTTTTCATTAAACTATACAATCTTCTGACTCAATCCAGGAAAGCTGTAGCTCTTCATTGGACTTTTAAACAAACCAGAGGACTTTCGTTTCCAGTTGGTTAAAAGGGAATATTGCACATCCTCTCTACCTCTTTTAAAATACTCATTAATTTATCCATTCCTGTCACCTTGCTCAGATTGCCATCACTGCATTTAGAATATTGTTTTATAATTATCTATTTACTGATCTGTTTCCCCATAAACTATGAGCACTGTGAGGACAGGGACCGTCTTATCAGCCTTTGTTCCCCTGTCTTGAGCCCAGTTTCTGACACACAGTGGGCACTTTCTAAGCGTGTGCAGCATGACTCAGGAATGAGTGGGCCATTACATGTCCTGTTCTTCCCTCTGCATAGACTCCTAATTAGCACCATGGACTCCCCCCAGACCTGGAGGTATATTCCTTGTCGATGCTCTGAAAGGTTACCCAGAGATTTCTGAGATGTTAACACTGAGAAATGTCTGAATTCTTACAGCTCCTAATTGAGGCACCCTAAGCGGACATGGGCAACTCTGTGGAAGGTAAGGAAAGAGGGACGGAGGTCTGAATGGAGTATTTCATGTTTATGGCTAGTGTTGCTGAGTCTGGGACAGATACGTATTCCTGAGCCTTTCAACCATGCACTCACTGGCAACCACTTTTTTTCTTATAAATGAATACTATCACCCCTGTGGAGGGAATTTACCGTAGATGAGGTCTACTTTTGACACATCCTCTATCTGTACTCCTCAAGTTGATGACAGGAACTAAACCTAATAGTCCTCTGGAAAAGAGTGATAGCATCTACCTAATTGTAAGGGGGTTTTGTGGGAGGGAGGGAGCAGGTGCTGTAAGAAAAGGCGTCAAGGAAACCACCAGGAGTGGAGGATGGCAGAGGTCAGCAGCAGCACCAGCACACGGCAGAAAAAGAGAGAGGGAGATGTTCCTGTCCATTAAATGTCTCTACCTCAGGATCTCAAGCATGGCGAAAACCAGATATGTTCGCTTGCTTTCTACTTTGAAGTTTTTGGATTCCTTCCCATTCAAGAGAAGAAAACCACCGTTACCGTTATATGTCAATAATAACTGAACATGTGGGGATGTGGTCCCGTTACTGGCAAAGGGCAACTCAGACCATCACTTAGAATATGATAACTTCTTCAGGCTCTCAATCATTCACAGCAGAAGTGTTGTGTACAAACTGATAGGTGGGGTGAAAAAGCAGCTCATGAGAGAATCAAAGAGAACTGGTTCCCAAAATCTCCTCTGACTTGCAGCTCCTGGCTGATGAAACCCAACAATGAATTCCATCCCAGAAGCCATTTGTTTAAGCCTCTCACTGATCTATAGCAAATGAAATAGATCCCTGAGGGATGCATTAAAAGTACAAGCTTCTCAGGAGATCCCTCTCTGCCAGTTGGCTTGCACAGCCAGTTCTCTCGCCATCCCTCAATTCCCTCTCTGCGTTAAAGTTAAGGTTAAGATCACGTTGTGCTGGTGTTATCCTTGTTACTGTTAGCTGCCCTTTTCCGTCTCTCCCAGTCAACGCCAGCAACGAAGCCCAATAAATAGAGAATTCAGAGCAAAGGACCCAGGGACCATGAAAGGGGGTTGCCTCAGCAGCCTGGATTCACTGTTACGGCCACAACATACCCTCTCTTTTCTGTGCCTCCAGGAAGCCTGTGGCGAGACTGTGTCCTTAAGGAGCTCCAGCATAGTGTCTGTTTGGGCTAATCTAAATAAAGGAGTGGATTTCAGTGCATAAGTGTCCATCAGTTTGAGACTTTCTATACAGAAAACCATTGAGAAAGTTGGAATCCTCTAGCCAGACTGCATGGAATCTGTGGACCCCCAGACTCCTCTTTCTCTTCCCATATCTACATTCTCTTCCACACAGGTTCCTAACACTGTCCTTTTCTCTAGACAGTCTATGATAACTCTATACATTACCAGGTGCTCAAAGGCATGGTCAAGAGGACCTGCTCTTTTCCTCTCCATGCTTTCCAGTATAAGTTGGAAAACAGGATGCACATCCGCCACAGAGACACAGACAGCAGGACACATTAAATACACACATAGCCAATTAAAGACAGAGCACTAAGATGTGAGGGCTAGGAGACAGTGAAAACACAAGAGCAGAGTCTCATTAAGCCCTGGAAAAAGAATAAAGGTGATGTGCTCTTGCTTACATGTTTTCATTTCTACAACAAATAAGATACTGAAGGCATTCTGTGATGGAGTCTGCAAAAGATAGCGAGTTCCTCCCATCCTGGAATGGACATGGTGCTCTTTCCACCAAGAGCTGGAGTCTATTTCTCCCCACTTGAATCTGGCAGACCATGTGACCTGCTTTGACCAAAAGAATGTAGTGGAGGTGATGCTGTAATAGTTGAGAAGTATACTGGTCTCCACTTTTGCTTTTGGAAGTCATGTTCCCATGGAAAGAATCTCAGCATGGATATCTGACTTATGGGAGGCCACATGCAGGACAACCAAGCATCCCAGCTGACAGCTGGCACCACAGCCCTAGACATGGTGGCTACCTGGGACCCCTCAGCCCCAGTCAAACCCATCTACTCATGTAGAGACAGGCTGTCCTTACATAGCCCTGCCCAAACTGTAAAATCAGGAGCAGATCAATAGTTCCTGTTGTTTCAAACTACTAAATATTGGGTGGTTTGTTGCACAATAATACATAACTGAAACAGCCTTCTAGCATCAGGCACCCAACAGCAGGCTTTATCTCTTTGCATCTTCATTCTACAAATGAATGAGTTGAAACTTATAAATTGCTCCAAGTTATGTAGCTGGAGAGCAGAAGTTCTAAGAGTTGAACCAGGTCTGTTTGACTTCAGGCCTTCCCTATTTCCACTCATCTCTTTTACCCAGGGACCCCCACTGTTTGGGTCTGGGTTGGAATCATGGGTTTAAGAAAAAAAAGATTTCTAGGAGGCAGTAAACATAAGGCAAGGTTTTAAGGAGGAAGAGAATATGATTTGGCTGAGTGTGAGGGAGCTTTTCTGTTCAGACCAAAGGCCCATTTTCAGTTGAGACCAAGTATCTATTCCAGCCTTTCTCAACTGGAGTTCTGTGAGAATTAAGTCCCAGTGCCTCAAGGCATTCATTTTATGTCATAAATAAACTTCCTCCTATGCATCTAGAATGTTACGAGTTATGTAGCATCCTTGGGAAAACTGAGAGAATAGTCACACAAATCATTTGTAGGGTCTAATACATTTGCAGAACCCCTGCTGAGAATGTTGGGAGGGCCATTAGGGAGCGGGGGCCAGAGTCCAGAGCCAGCCAGTCATGTACATAATGACCAAGAAGCTTCCCTGCGTTCAAGGAAAACTGCACTGGAATCCTTAATTTTTCATCTATGCACTCAATACTATGTTCAAAGTACCTTCTGAACTAAGGCTTATCATGTGCCTGGGAGGGGGTATAATTTCTTTATTAGTTCATTTCCCCATTATTAATCCAAAATCTTTAACATTTATACATATCATTTTGGGGTTGAGCTGAAAGGGGACACATTATTTCCCAGATTAGTGGCCTTACGCTGCCTGAAGAATTCTTGTGCCTGAAATCTATATTTTCTGGCTTTGTTGTCATTCTGATGGAAGAGAAAGTAGATCCATTGCTTTTTTTTCTACAACAGCTTTCAAAAATCATAATTTGGTGACAGAAAACTGGAGATGAGTTTTCTTAGGAGAAATTAACTTCCAACTTGCTAAAACTGCCTCCTCCACTTACCTGAAGGTGGGTGAAGAATTTTCCTACTCAGGCTGCTCCTAGGGGAAGAAGGAATGCAGTTAATTAACAGCTTTCCCTCTGATCTCCACTTTGCTACTACCTGCCTGGAGAGAGGTAAGCTACTGGCTCTGGTTTTCTACCTCCAAAGAATCTGAACCCTGAAAGCAACTAAAATTCTACGTTCACCAGGAAACCTGCAGAAAAAGAGGCAATCCTCTTCTCTCAGCTCTTCCTCACATAAGCTTGCAAGTTCTGGGTCTCCCCATCTTCTCCCTTATCACACCACTAAATTTCAAGGCTCCTTCCCTTCCTGTGGCATTTATTACTGTAACATCTCACTCCTGCAAACCTCACCCCAACTTCACAGCTAAAACCTAGCAAGTAAACAAAAAGCCTATAAATAACCAAAATAATGGTCATAAACTCTGGAGACTAAAAGCTCAGGCTGTTTGTTTATAGGAAAGCTCGTCAACCATTCTTTTGGGCACTACTAATGTAAAAATTTTAGAACATTTCTGAGAATCTCTGTTAACTGGTGGCCCAGTCTATTCACAGGCAACCCTTGTAAATAACAAAGAAAATCCCTAATAAGTAGGCTTAAGCTTTTTACAACACAGCTTTTAACTTCGAGCAAACAAGTCACAAACATTACCCTCAAAAGCTCCTCGGGCATATGGTATAAAACTTGATGTTCATAATTATCCTCCTAACCACGTTCTGTGACGGTCAAGATCCTCTTAGATAAGCGAGGGGTCGAACATAAGCTCACTGAGGTCAAAGATACTCAATATACTTGTCCACAGAGGAGCCCCGATTGAATCTGAATCCAAATCTCTCTGTCTGAAAAGTCTGCTGGTTTCCTCACACCTTGGTGGCCTTAGAGAACCTCAATATACCGAAAATATAAATGTTTAGTTGTTTCCGTAAACTTGCAAAAATCACAACTTAAGGATCGGGCTAACACGGTGCTTCCGAACGAAGTGAGCCCAAGAAAACAAATTTCCTCAGGCAGTTAATTTCAGGGCCGACGGCCACGAGCGGCGTCAAAGCTCAGCTCTGCCTCTCAGGAGGAGGAGGGGGCGGAGAAGAGTGGGGGGGGGGGGCGGCAGGGCGCGAAGCCCTCACTCATTGGCCCGTTCCCTCGCGCGCCGCCGCGAGGTCCCGCCCCTCGCAGTCCCGGCTCCGGGAGGGGAGCCAAACAGGGTCTCCGGGTCACGCGCGCGCGCTCGCAGCTTCCCAGCCTCAGCCCTCCGGATGGAGCCTTCCTTGGAACTGCTCTCCGCTCGGCCCCCCACCTGCAGACTTCCGGCCGGCTACCCCTCCGCCGCCCCGCCCCACGAGGGTGGGGGATGCTGGGCTCCACCAATGATTGAGCGCGTGTGGGAGGAGTGGGTGGGGCCTGAGAGATTCGAAAGGGGCCCCGCCCCCTCGGAGCTGATTCCCGGGACTAGGTTGTGAGAGGAGAGCACCTTCCGCGGGAGGTTAGGCGGCTCGGAAAGTGAAAACGGAGAGTGGCCCGGAGGTGGGTGTGGTGCCGCGGGGAGTAGAAAGGTGGCTTGCGGGAGAGGAAGCACCCGGAGGATGGTGGCGGGGAGGAAGATGGGGCGTGTAGACAGCCCCAGCGGGAAGAGGTCGGATCGCAGGGGGGCGGGGGCCGGTGTGCGGAGGGAGATGGGAGGGTGGGGGAATCTGCCCGCTCTTGCCCGGGAGGTAACAGTACCCCTGTTACACGGGCAGGTGCTCCTGCTGGGACGCTTGCTTTACCTCCAGCATGACCCCCAACCCCTAGCTTGCACCCTGAGTCTAGCTGGGAGGCCTTGGGCAGGATGGAGACCTGAGCAAAGGCTGTTTTCTCTCCAGCTCAGGGGTCTAATTTGCCTGGAACATGGAAGATTTAGAAGAAGGTAAGGAAACCCCGGAGGGGAGAATGAGGCCCTGTGATCTCGAGCCATGTTAGGGACGCAAGGCTGCCATTTGTTCTCTCCTCCCCTACAGATGTAAAGTTTATAGCGGATGAGACCTTGGACTTTGGGGGGGTGTCGCCCTCTGACAGGTAGTAGATTCTTTATCCTGCTTACTTTCCTCCAGCAATGGTTGTCTCTAACCCCTTACTGCTGAATTATTGGTCTCAGGTCTGGATTGGTAATTTAGCAAGGTTGGGTGCACTGGGGCTTCTGGGTGGCTGGTGGACTTGGGCCCCAACGACACTACTGGGGGAGGGGAGAAGGGATAAACCCGATTGAGATTTCAGGGTGTTAAGAAGAAGCGTAAGTGGATTTGCTACATCTTCATCCTGGCGTCATTTCCAATGTCAGTAAGTGCTGAAGGCCTCATAGAACTAGGGGTCGCATCAGTTAGATCTCACAGCCAGCATGGGCATCGAGGTTTGGGGTGGTGTTCCTGGCTCTGTTGTGGGGGTTTTGCCCAGTCTCCCTTGCAGTCTCCTGCTCTCTTCTGTGTGGGCATGGTGCTTGATTTGTTTTCTGTCTCAGTCGAGAGGAAGAAGATACAGCAGTGTTGGTGACTCCCGAGAAACCCCTCCGACGAGGTCTCTCCCATCGAAGTGACCCAAATGCAGCGGCCCCAGCCCCCCAGAGTCTGAGGTTCAGCCTAGGCCCCCTCAGCCCAGAGAAGCTGGAAGAAGTCCTCAATGAAGCCAACCGGCTGGCAGCTCAGCTGGAGAAGTGTGCCCTGCAGGAGCGGGAGAATGCGGGTGAGGGCCCGGGGCCCCGGAGGGTGAAGCCCAGCCCTCGGCGGGAGACCTTTGTGCTCAAGGACAGTCCTGTCCGGGACCTGCTGCCCACCGTGAGCTCTTTGGCTCGGAGCACCCCCTCCCCAAGCAGCCTGACACCCCGACTCCGGAGCAGCGACAGGAAGGGGTCCGTCAGGGCTCTTCGGGCAGCATCTGGAAAGAGGCCCTCCAGCATGAAGAGGGTGAGTTTAGAGGGTTTGGGTCGGATGTGTGCCCCCGACTCCGTGCATGACTCAGTACAGGCATAGAGCAGTTTTCTTGTTGGTAAAATGGAGATAGTAGTCAAATTCACCTCATAGAATTGTTGGAATTGGGGTACCATAAACGAAGTACTTACCACAGCGTCTGTGCGTGAGCTCTATAATTCTGTAATAAGCGCTCAATAAATGGCATAGGTGGTGGTGGTGATGATGTTGGCAGCTACCTTCTGCTTTTCCTTACTGGGTCTAGGCAACTCTCTACCTCTATCCCTTAATCAGCCAACAGAACAAATTCTTTTTCCACTCTAGCCCTTCTTTTCCCTTCTCTTTGTGTTTCAGGAGTCGCCCACTTGCAATCTGTTCCCTGCATCCAAAAGCCCAGCATCTTCTCCTCTTGCCCGATCAACTCCTCCAGTCCGGGGGAAAGCTGGGCCCAGCGGGAGAGCTACAGCAAGTGAGAAGAACTGGGGGGCAAAGCTGTGGGTGTGTGGGAGGAGGGAGGATGTGGAGCTGACCCTACAATTCCTCTGCTCCTCTCCACCAGGCCCACCTACCCCCGTCAGACCAGTCTTGGCTCCACCGCCTTCTAGCAACTCTCAGCGTCTGTCTCGGCCACAAGGAGCAGCTGCTAAACCTTCCACTCGACTGCCTGTTCCATCGGCCATTCCCAGGCCTCCCAGCAGGATGCCACTCACCGGCCGGAGTGTACCGTCCAGCAAAGGTGCCCTCCCTCCAGACTCCTTGTCAGCTCGGAAAGGACTTCCAAGACCAAGTGCTGCAGGGCACAGAGGTGAGGAAGAATGGACATAACGATAAGAAATCAGGAGGAAGAATACCTACCCTTGCCCAACATGAATGTACCCTCCCAGAGCTGGTAGCAATGACTTTCTCCACCCTCGTTACAGCAATGTTTGAAGGTGGGAAGGCTGAGTTAGGGAGAGAATGTGGGCCTGGGCAGAGTTTGAGCCTCCGTTTTCAAATACCTTATGTTTTTTTACCTTGGGTGGGAAGAAAGGCACTAATCCCAACTCACTCTGCCTTCATCTAGTATTTCTTTTTTTTTTTTAATTAATTAATTAATTTATTTATTTATTGGTTGTGTTGCATCTTTGTTGCTGCATTCAGGCTTTTCTCTAGTTGCGACGAGTAGGGATTACTCTTTGTTGTGTGGCACAGGCTTCTCATTGCAGTAGCTTCTCTTGTTGCAGAGTACCGGCTCTAGGTGCGTGGGCTTCAATAGCTGTGGTACGTGGGCTCAGCAGTTGTGGTGCACAGGCTTAGTTGCTCCGTGGCATGTGGGATCTTCCCAGACCAGGGCTCGAACCTGTGTCCCCTGCATTGGCAGGCAGATTCTTAACCACTGCGCCACCAGGGAAGTCCCTCATCCAGTATTTCTTTTTGAGAAGATCACTTAAACCTTCTGCTAACTCATGTCTTTTGTTAACCCCCATCAAGTTCCTGTTTCTCAGCGACCAAATCTTCCCGTCACTGGTGCTGGTCGCAGCAATCTGCAGCCCCCCAGGAAGGTTGCAGTCCCAGGACCTACCAGGTAAGACAGGTTGAGATGCTATCTCTCTTTCCCTTGTCATTTGGGATGCTGAGCTGTTATGCACATCAGCCCCAAATCCTGTGTGGCAAGATGGGGATGAGGAGGGGAGCCTGGAGGGGCAGGGAGTCCCATTTCTTCCTATCTTAAGGAATTTGAACCCAGCTGGTAACAAATGGGCTTGTGAAAGAAGGGCAGTTTAAAGCAGTTCCTTCTTCTGTCTCTTTAGGTAAAGAGATCAGGACAGCAAGCAAGAATTCAGTAGCAAACCACTACAGTCGCTGCCTGGACTCAACTCTCTTTGGCTTCCCAAGCCCTATCCTTGGAGGCAGGCCTGACTCCAGCAGATTCTGGCCCAGGGATAGAAGGAAGAGCTGCCACCATGGCTGGTGCCCCAGGAGCAGAGAGCATGGGAGATGGGGTGGATTTGGGTTGAGCTGGAGGGGAATCAAACTCTGAGTTGAAACAAAATAGGAAAAAGAGGTTGCCTCCCAGCGGTGAAGTTAAACAGAAAATGAGAAATGCTGGAGAGTGGTTTGTCCTCACCCACCCTCACTCTTGTATCCAGCTCCAGAGAGTTTCATTTTCTTCTTGGGCTTTGGTTCACTGGACATTTACATGTGAATGGCCCCTGTAGCTAACCTCCCTGCTCTCCAAGGAGCAGTCCTCCTGAATCACATCCTCTACTGGACCCAGGCCTGTTTGGAGAGGCAGAGGCAGTCATCTGGTCTCCAGAACTTGTTTCCTGTGGATTCTATGACTCCAAACAGGCCAGTTTATGATAAGCTTACTCCATTGGTCTACATTTTTCTAAAATAAAATGGATATATTTTTATATTTTGTGTACATGTGAAAGTAAATCCTGCTCCAGTTTCTAACAAATTTGGAGTAAACTCCTCTGTGTAATTCCAATGAGGGAGCCAGGATGGGCTTCCCAGGTATGGGTCTGAATAGGCTCTAGGGCCTTGATTCCAGCTAATCAGGCTATGACTAGCCCCCTTGCTGGCATTCAGTGGGAACAGGTTGCCTTTTCCCAGGCATTTCCAGGCTTCATATGTTATTAGAAAGTCCAGGTCAACTTAAGTATAGCTTAATTCACAGTATGTGAGGCTATTAAACCAGGGTCTTGGTAAATTATTTATATCCTAAACGTGGGTGTCCTTTCCTGGCAAAAGAATGGAGCCTCCTAGGAATTCAGCATCTTGTCTGTACTTATGGGATGAAAGGGCCCTTGGGTGGGTACCCTGGTGTTCAGGTTTGCCGATTGCCTTAGGTAGAAGATACCTGAATGCTTCGTTATGTTCTGCCTTACATCTTTAAAATTGTTGGTGTCTCCTCTTCTTTCCCCTACTAGACTTGAGGGCTGGCGCCAGGAATTTATAAGTCTCTGCAGTGCCTAGTTGTGATTTGTATGTGGCAGAGAATTTCATTCATTTACTGAAAAAAATATTGAGTGCAAGATGGGGGTGTTTGTTAAATGAATGACAAAAGACTCGTCTAACAGATTTAACGAAGGGTCTCCCTTTTCTCCCAGCCTTTGATGCTTGCAGCCAGAACCAGCTCAATTCCTTGTGAGTTTTGAGAGGACTTTCCTCCTTGGAGGACAGGCCCTGACTTAAGGAAGCCAGCAGGCAACTGGGCAAAGGGAGTGAGTTCCAGCTGCTGCCCTGCCCCCAGGTTTACACACCCTGCCCTGTTCCCGGGCCAGGGGCCACCATGGCTTTCTTCTTTTTATGGCTGACCTTAAGGTTCATGTTACACATTCACCTGTATCACACAGACAGCAGCCTACGCGTTCACCTCTCCCTGAGCTTCTTGCAGCAACTCCTGCAGCGTCTGGGATTCTAAGCATTGAGCTGGGGGAGGGGGTGTGGAGACAGACACTATTTGGCTCTGAAGAAATTAGACAGAAGCAAGAAAACCTCAGGTGTGTATCCCAACTGCGTCCTGCATTGGCGTCTGACAGAAGCAAGCCCAGGCACACACGTAGGTGTGGCCAGCAGATGGCATGTTTGTGTGGCCTGGGTGTGAGCCAGGCCCTGGTGGGTCCTCAGAGGCAAAACAAGCAGCAGACCCGTGTGCTGTTGCCACCTGGTGGCTGAAGAGGACAAGGCACGTTCCATCCTCTGAGTCAGTCTGGGGAAGTCGGTCTAGGGTTTCGTTAACTGTCCCTCCAACCCCACCGCAAATCTGCTTAAGCAACATTCAGGAGGCGGCGTCGGCTGGGGAGGGGGCCTACCCTTCACGGCTGCCCTTTTTGTTCCCCACTTGCTGACTTCCTTTGTGGTCGGGCTTTCTGTTTTTTTTCTCATGCACTCTACCTCCACCCCCACCTGGTAGCACTAAGGAGGCGAGCCAAGGTTTATTGGTCTCTTACTATGCACTGTGAACTGTTCTAAGCACTAACATGTGTTAACTCATTTAATTCTCATAAAAACTCAATTAGACAGAAGCCATTGCCGTCCTCATTTTGCAGGCGGGGAAACTAAGGCTCAGAGGGAATCAGTCAGTCTGCTTCCAGGCTTTGTGTTCTTAACAACGTCCCTCTATGGCCCCCATGTGAATGTCCCATCTAGTTTGTTGAACAGACCTTCGAAAAACACAAACCTTGGGGACAGAAGTGATGTGGCGGAGCCCACAGCGGGCTGGAGCATCAGTCGCTGCTTCATTCCCGATGGGGAAGAACACGAGACGGCCCAGAGGCGTGAGGTGAGGCGGCACCTCGTCAGCACCGGCCTCTCAACTCAGCCCTCCCCGCCTCCTCAAGTCTGCTCCCAGGACAGGACCCAGCCTTGAGGGGCTGGGCTGGAATCCTGCCTGCTCTGTGCAGCCTCTCCAGCCATACAGGTCCCTCCAGTCCTTGTGAGAAGCGTACGTTTCTCCTACCAGCCACACCTGCCTTGGAAATGCCAGCACTTGGGCTCAGTACGGATGAGGCTATTCAGGGGGCACCGCTGGGGGTGTCAGTAGAGGATATCTGAGTCCCTTGACCTCTTGGCCCTTCCAGGGCCCTGCCTGCTTTTGTTTTCCAGAGACCAGGCCTCCTCCCTCTGGAAGGACAGGGCCCCACACAGGAGGACACGGTGACCGTGCTCAGCCCGCACAGAACTAGTTTATTCAGGAGTATGGGGAAATGAAAAAACAAAACAAAACACAAAATGCTACCATATTTACAGTAATGATCAAACTGTACAATCAGATGGTTAGTATCAAGTTAGCATCCAGCATCTTTGTATTTTTTTTAAGTCAAGTCATCAGTAGTAAAAACCAGTTAAGTTTTTAACCCTTTGCAGGAACTGCTGAGGGGAGAGGCCAGGGGAAGAATCCATGGCAAAAGAGCCAGAGACCAGCCTTACAAATGAGAAATAGGAATACTTTTTCTATTCATAGCCTCTTTTTCTAGCCACCTGATCCAGAGGAAAGTCGGTGACAAGTCTGAAACACATGCTTGGCATAAGTGGTGACTCGAATGAACGGCAGTTGGCAAAACTGAGGAGGGAGAGGAGAGGTGGGGAGATGACAGCCTGGAGCAAGGGGAAGGGCCTGAGGCCCCTCACCAGGACCGCTGGGTACACACCCGACCTGTGATGGCCACATCAGACCCCCTGGGACTGGACCCATCCCAACACAAAAAGCAAATAAATAAAAAATATATATTAACTCTCTCTTCGCAGGGAGCTGGGTGGTAAGGGGGAGAAAGAGGAACAGGACTTGGTCCTTTGAAGAAGAGAGCCAATGCCAAGAAGGAGATAAAAATAGAACATGTCTCAGAGGCCACAGCAGGTCAGTGGGGTTTGTCTGGTCTCGGAGGAGGGCGAGTGGACACTGGAATCCAGACACGAGACCTGGGTTGGAGACGGCACGGGGCAACCGGGCCAGCCCCGTCTGTCCTCTTCCTCCCTGTCCCAACCGCACAATAGCAAAGAAGCGCACCTTAACACATGACTGGCCTTCCCCAGGATGGGGTGGGCAGGGACATGAAGCACTTTTGGGTCAGCGAACTGAGCAAACACCTGGGCTGCAGCGCGCGGCCGGAGCCCAGGGAAAGGAGAGGGGCTGGGGTGGCCCGGCCACCACCCAGGGGCACGGGTTCCCCTCAAAATGTGTTCATGCAGCATTTGGGGGTCCGAGGGCGCTGAGTCCTTCCGCCCCCTCTCCGGACAGGGCCTTTTCAGTTCCTGGAAGGGGCGGCACAAGCGGGCTGAGGCGTGCCCTCCGCCCTGCCGCCCTCGCCACCCTGAGGCCCGCCCGGTGCAGCCCACAGGGCCTGATGCCCGGGGTGCATGTGGCTTCGTCCTTTCCTTTTGGTGATGGCAAACGAGGGGCAGGCCCCCCAAGCGTCCCTCTCCTCCCAGAGGCACAGCAGATGGGACACTGAGGAGAGGCTGGGAAAACATCCTGGGAGGTCCTATCCTCTTTGGGGAGGGAACGGGGAGTCAGTTTCCAGCATATAAAAAAAATTAATCCCTGAAGTCATGAAGAGTGGAGATCCTTTTTAACATTTCTTTTTCCTCTTTTCTGAAAAACTCTGTCTTGGAGATGTAGGCCCCAGGGGTCCCACGTGCAGTGAGGGGCGGTGGGGGAGGGAGCCGGCCCGAGATGGCCCTGGGTGGGGGTGGGGCGCCCCGCCCGGCAAGGCCCAGGCGTTTCGGCGCCGCTGCAGGCAGGTGCGGGGAGCGGGGCGGGGCAGAGCACAAGACAGGCGTGGGGGCGTGAGTGCAGCTGGGGAAGGCAAGGGAGCCTCAGGGTGTGGGGACCACCGGCCCGGGGTTAATGCAGGAAGTTAAAGAAGAGGAATCTGGAGAGGCAGGAAAGGAAGGTGACAGAAAAGGCAGACAGAGGGTTAGCTGGCGCAGAGCAGACAGTGAGACGCGTTCCCCAGAAGAAGGAAACAGAAAAGCAACCCCGCTCCCCACCCGCCCTCACTTCGCCTGAGGCTGGGCTGGGCCGACCCCACGGGGCACCATGTCTGTGGGCATGCGGCCTGAAGGGACCTGGGCCACACGCTGCTGCCAACCTGGGCGGCCCGGGGCGGTCTGGAGGCGGGGCCTCTGCGGGGCTGCCCCCCGTCCCGCCCACCCCGCCACACTCACTCGGAGCCTGACGAGTCCTCATCCACCGTGCCTGCCTTGATGCTCATGGCGATGGGCATGACCCCGTTCAGCTGTTCCTGGAGGCTCTGCCGCGGCGGAGGGCGGGGAGGCAGCCCACCCCGGCTGCCCTCGCTGGCTGAGGAGCCCCGGGAGGAGCCTGTGCCCTGCTCCAGGGGTAGCCGTAGGAGGCTGCTCTTCTCACTGATGGTGGGCAGACACTTCTTCTTGAGGATGCCTGTGGGCGGGTACCATGAGGAGCAGGTGGAGGCAGCATGGGGCCGCCCTTGAGAGCCCTACTGGCCACAGGCCGGTGTGAGGTGTGAGCTTGCTGACGGGGGAGCACGCAGCTGAGCATCCCCTACTCACCTTTGTGAGGTTGGGCAGAAGGGCCTGGAAGAGGACCCAGGGACCCCTCCCGAGGCAGGGCATCTCCATTCTCCCGTGGCCGCTCCTCAGAGGCGCCAGTGCCACCACCATCCTTTGCTGTGGTCCCAAAGTCTCCTGGCCAGGGGACCTTCTCGGGCCCCAGACCCCCATCTGGTGGAGAAAGGAAGTAGATGAGGCCCAGAGAAGGCAGACAGCTAGGAGAGTCACCACCCTAGTCCTGCTTCCCAGGAATCCCAGTCCCTCTGCCCTCCCACTGCCCCCAAAGGCCACAACCCTGCGCTGGCCCACCCTTGGGGGTACTGTGCAGGGGCAGTCTCTCGGCCCCAGGCCCCAGCAGGCTGTCCCAGCCCGGCTCTCCAGAGAAGGCGGCCTCCCCCTCTTCTTCCTCTTCTTCCTCCTCGCTATCTGATGAGTGGGTTGAGGCATAGGAGCCGCTCTGGTCATCTTCCAGGGACAGGTCACTGTCGGAGTCTGTGTCTGGATCTAGGAGGTTAGGGAGAGGTCACAGGCGGCCCATCTGCCTCTGCCCACTCTCAGCAAAAGTTAGGCCGTTGCGCCCCCACAACCACTGGGCATCAGGAGGTTCTATCCTCACCGTGCTGCTGGTCTTGAGCTTCCAGGAATAGGCCACCGGGGTTCCCCAGGCCAGGGGGCCCTTGGTTAGGGTTCAGTGTGGACTCCTCCCTAAAAAGACAAGACACATTGGAGGCATCAGCCTGGCCCCTCGCTCGGTGTCCCATTCTCTTCTCTGTCCTGGGTTTTCCTGTTCCTGCCCCATGTCCCTCACTGCTCCTAGTTCAAGCTGCCACTGTGTCAGCCATGGTGTGTGCTACCCAACTCCTAGCAGCCTGGCCTGGGTCTAGCATGCCCGGTGCTCTTCTCCCCTCCCCAACCCTCCCATCGCCAGAGCTCACCTCAACAAGAAGGGGATGTAGCTGGGCTGACTCTTGCCCGAACGGCTGGCACTGTGCAGAGAGCCTGCTGAGTCTCCGTAGGGCTGGTACAGCCTTCCATCTGCATAGGGGCTGGAGCAGTTGTAGGACTAGGCAGGGAACAGAGAGCTCCGTACGTGGGGGAGCAGGGTGGGCTGGCCCCGGGCTGGGAAGTGGAAGGGCCGAGGGAACTAGCCCTAAGTTCTACCCTCCATGTGTCCAGGACTGAAGAGAGAGGCCCCACTTCTCTGCTGCCCCCATTTCAGGGCCTAGTAGTGGTTGTAGCTCTGCCATAGGTGTGCTGGTTCTGTGCACCCCAAGTACCCCAGATTCGGCTGTGTAAGGGCTTGTTGGCAAAAGATGGCACCAGGGATTATCTCCTGAGAGCATCCTGGGAGACACAGAAGACTTCCAAAGGTGCACAAGGGATTCTCAGGTGTGGGGCATTTATGACCTGATTACCTGTCTTGGCCACTTCCTCATCTATTCTCCTAAGCTCTACTCCCATCTCCCTGGAGTCAAAATCCCCCTCCCCCACCCCCCACCCCTTGCCTCCATGCCTCTTCTTCCCAGGCCACACATACCATTTCATACCCCTTCCTCCTTCCAGAAAAGGATGTAAGGATGGAGAAAAAGTGGGACAAAAAGCAGAGAACAGGCTGCTTGGGCCTCCTGCCTGCTTCCTCCCAACTCTTCACAACCCTTCCACCTCCCTGACCCCTGGCTCCCTCACCGAGGTCAGGGTGGACTTGGTGGTCAGAGCAGGGTCAGGGCTGGGCTTGCGGCTGCAGGCAAACTTGAGTGCTTTCCGGACCTCCTTGCTAAGCACCACATAGGAGAGGAAGATGAAGGGGCCCTGACAGGCAAGAAGCAGCAACTAAGTGCTTATTAAGGCACCTCATAGCCAAGCTTCTCTCCCAACAACTTCACCAGCCTCCCACAGGGCATGGGCCGGGCCAGGTACCTGGATGCAATTGGAAGCAGCAAAGAGGTAGTGGAAGAGAAGGGTGTCACTGTTGACGGAGAGCAGTGCCAGTAGCCACGTGGCGCTCAGCAGCACAAGGACAGCGAAGGAGGGCCGCAGGCCCGAGCTGGGGAGGGGATGCGCTGTGAGTCTGGCCACGAGGCCTCCCACGCTGGCGCCCGTCCACGGCCCAGGCACCCACACCCCATACTCACACAGGGCCCTTCTTCTCAAAGCCCTGCCGCTGGGCAGCACAGGAGGCCCGGGCCGCCAGGATGTACAGGAAGACACTCATCTAGCAGGGGAGGGGGAGGTGTGAGGGGGATCACCAGGGGACAGACAGCTTCCACCCCATCCTGTGGAGGTCTCAGCCATTCCTAAAGGGGATCTTGAGGTCACAGCCTGCTCACCCCCAGCCACCTTCTAGCACCTACCGAGACAGCAAAGGCCACGGGGCCGGCAAAACTCCAGATGAGTGTATCGTAGATGGAGAGCCAGCAGAAGTCAGGGTTCCCATAGCCCTCAGGGTCCAGGCCCACAGCTAGACCTGGTGACAGCAGTGGGGGAGGGGTGGTCAGGGACTTGGGAATCAGTCAGGTGGTCAAGAGGGCTCCCGGGGCCAGGAGCAGGGGATGAAGGGCTCTGCCCACCAACTGTCCATGCCATCTTCTCCGGGATGGGAGACACTGTCCCTGGGTGGGGGACTCAGGAGCTGAGTTAAACCAAAGGGATATCTGCGGAGAACGTGGCCTGGGGCAGAGGGATGTGGGGCCTCTGGGCCTGGGATGTGAGTGGGAGAAGGTGGCATGAAGGTGGACCTAGGCCCTAAGGATGTAGAACCTCAAGGCGCGGGGCGGGGGTGGGCATACCTGTGATGAAGGCGGGCACACCCCAGCCCAGCATGTAGTAGAACCGCATGGGGCCAGCATTGACATCGCGCACCTCGGTGAGCGCCCGGTACAGGTGCAAGGCCTCCAGCAGAGCCCAGGAAAAGGTGCAGAGGTACAGGAAGTGCAGCAGGATGGCAATGACTGTGCAAGCAAACTGAGGGCCCAGGCCACACCCAGTCAGTGGCCAGGGCACACCCGGGGCAGGGGTTCTGCTCTCACCAGACAGGGGAGGACATCCTGGTGTTGGGAGGTGCTTCAGGAGGAGGCTGGGCCAGAGGAAGATACTTCTAGGGCGCTGGGAGATAGGGGGCAGCTAGAGAGGAGGAAACCGTGGGCCAGGCGCGAGGCTGGCTCTTCATCAGTCACTGCTGCAGGAGCAGGGATGGAGCGGGCTCTGGGGAGGACTCATACGGAAGGCTGAGAGGGAAGGGCTCATGTGGGAAGCCTTTGGGGAAGGTTTCTGCATGAGGAGGAACATCTTACGGGGAGGTCAGCCTGGTTGATTCCCAGGAGGAAGACCAGCTGAGCCAGGCCCAGGGCGGCAGTCAGGTTCCGTCGGATGCCGTGCTGGTTGGAGCGCAGGGCACGCAGAACAGTGAGGAAGAGGAAAGTGAGCAGTAGGGCAGCCAGGGTGACCCCCAGGGCCACATATGTCAGCGTCTTCAGTGGCAGGATCTCCCCATTCTGCAGGGTGGGTGGCAGAGGGCGGGGGGATTAGGCGGGGCAGGGCCCGAGCACCTAGTCCAGTGCCCTGGGCTCCCACCCCCAGCTCTGCGGCTGCCCCCGGTCCAACCTCCCGCCGGGACACGTCCATGAGCACGGCGAAGCTCGTCATGTGGTTGCACTGGCAGCTGACGTGGCTCTCGTTGCGGAAGACGACTTCGCAGCCTCGGGCTGACCAGCCACCTGTGCCGCTGACCCTGCGTGGGGGAGGCAGGGTCAGGAGACAAGGAGGGTGCGGTGCCCAGGGGCCTGGGCTCTCCATCCAAGCCTTGGGGGCAGGGCAGGGCAGGCTCACAGGATCGAATGGTTCCAGAAGACACAGATGGGCTTGGTGCGCTCCTCCGTCTCCAGCAGCCGGAACTGCACGGTGACCGGCTTGTCCAGAGCTCGGGGCAGAAGCTCCTCGTCGTCGTGCACGCTGATGCTCACCACGGGCGTGTTGATGACAGGGCGCTTGGGAACTCTGCGGCGGGGCAGGCGGGCACACGGTCGCCATGGCGGGCGCCTGGCTGGAGGGCCCCCCATCACTCTGAGCTGCCCCCAACCCCCGGCCCCTCTCGACACCTCACCCGCCCGACCTGCGCGCCCACCCACTCCTCGTGTCCCCAGCCGCTCACCTCAGGCTACGCTTGTCCGGGTCGTAGTTGTGGGGCAGCAGCCCGGCCAGGGTGCGGTAGATGATGACACTGGCCACGGCCTCACCCTGGCTCAGCTCCGGGTGCCGCCGCTGACGCCGGGCCAGCTCCTCTGGCTCCTGGGCCTCTCCGGGGCCTGCGGGCCTGACCGCGGGGAGCGTTTCTGGAACCGGGACACCGTCCGCTCAGCTGGGTCCTTCACAGAGGCCCCAGCCTGGCCCCGACCCAGCCCCTGGCCTCCACTGACCTCTGAAGACAGACTCGGGCAGGATGACCGTGGTCTCGAGGTCCGGAGGCCGCTCCCCCCGCAGGGCCTCGTAGCGGGGCAGCTTGGCCCCGGCGAAGCTCCCCTTGTCCAGGCGAACTACAGAGATGACTAGGGGGAGGTCGCAGGTCAGACCCCAGGGGAGGCGGGCAGGCCCCCAGCACGGGCGCCCTCGGCGGACACTCTCCACAAACGCTCCCCGCCCTGGGCAGCCGCCTCACCGATGTTGGGCGTGACGATGGTGAAGGGGCTCAGGTAGGTGTGCCGCATGTTCTGGGCCAGCGCGCTGGCGTAGGCCTCGTAGTGCTGGAGCAGCCAGGCAGTGCCGCCCTCTGTCTGCTGGATCAGCTCCCAGTGCCGCTTGTTGGCCGCATCCAGGAGGGCGCTGCCCACCCGCAGCAGGTTCTGGGGGTGGGCGTGGTCACAGTGGGCTGGGCCCGCCGCCACCGCACAGCGCGTCCCCAGCGCCGGGCCCCAGCCTGTACCTACGCCGGCCCTGTCGCCCCCCACCACGCCCCTCCTGCTAATCCTTCCTCCTTCCTCTCTAGCTAAGAGCTTCCCACACAGAGGTATTAGATGCCGGTTCCTCCCTGTCCTGGCACAACGGGCAGGGCCTCTCCTCCGAGGAGCCTGGTCAGACCAGCACAAACATTATTTTCTTTGGGCACCTTGCTATGAGAAGGATAGGGAAGAGGTGCTCTAAATGACCCACGTGCCAGGCCACGGCTCAGGGGTGTCTCAAGGAGGCCTCCTGCCGGCTGGGAGCTCCCTAAAAGCAGGAGCGGGGAGTGCCCCCTGCTCCGCCCCCAGGTTGCCGGGAGCAGGCTCACTCACCATGACCTCCACCCACCCGGCCGTCCCTGCCCCCCCCAAGCCCCACCTCGGTGAAGTGCACATCCTGTGTGGCGGACAGCCCGAAGCCTCGCTGGGCGCTCTCGTGGGCCAGCAGCCGCGTGGCCAGCTGGTAGGCCACCTTGACGTCACTGCCGAAGTAGCCAGCCGTGTGCTGGGTGGCGTTGCGCAGAAGCAGGGCCAGCCGCTGCGAGCGCCCCGGGTCCAGGCCTGACTCGTTTCGCTGCAGCCGCTCCGCCTGGACCCAAGACAGGCAGGGCGGTCAGCACAGCGGGGTGGGGGGGAGGTACCCGGAGGGTGGGACTGGAACCCTAGAAGAGAAGGGCTCAGGAAAGGGGAGACAGGGCCTCCGGGGAGGGGGCCCCGGGAGGCAGCAGCCGGAACTCCTGGGTCCCCTCTCTCAAAGCTGGGGAGGCGGGGAAGTCATCCTGGGCGAGGGCAGAGGGTGGGGGGGGCGGGCAGGGAGATGGAGGTGAGAAGGTTCACTCACAAAGCCCTTCAGCTCTGAGAAGGTGACCGACGTGCAGTTGAAGAGGTTTGGGGGGAGCCACCCTCTGTACTCGTCACAGTGGCGCACAGCGGTGCCTGGGGGAAGGCACCAAGGAGGGCAGGCCTCAGGAAGAGACGCGGGAGGCTGCTGAGACCCGGCTGAGGTCTGCTGGGGGCCAGCCCCTCGCAGACCTCAGACAGGAGACAAGCAAACCAGGGCCCGGTACCCCAGGTGAAAGCAGGGAGACACGTGTGTAGAACACCAGAGCCAAAACCTCTGCAAGATCGGCCCCAACAAGGGCTACGGGAGCACGGGGTCTCCTTGAGCCCCTGGAGGTGGCTGCCCCTCTCCAGCCACCACCTGGAGCGCTCTGCCACTCACTCTCCACCACTCACTCCCCGCTTCTGAACTCTGCTCAGCACCGATCCAAGGACCTGAGCCAGCCCCCATCCTGCGGCTGGGTCCCCTGGGACAGCACCCCACCTCCCCTACTTGCCAGATCATCCTTCTAGCGGCATAAACTCCAGTACTAGGTGGTGCGCTGAGGACGGGAACCCTGTGTGACTACTTTTTGAATTTCTAGTACCCAGCCCTGTGCCAGGCACGCTGCAGGCGTTTCAGCACTTTTTTTATGAGTCTAAGATGTAGGCGCCTTTCGTCTAGGCAACCTCGGGGGCAGGGGAACAGTGAGCCAAGGAAGCGTGGGATATGGAGTCCCCAGGACCTGGAGGCCAGAAAGCGGGGCCCCAGGACCTGGAGCCAAGGCTCCCCGCCATCACCCCACCGATGAAAGGCCACGTCCTCAGTCTCACATTCTGGGCCTCCAGCACCTACCAAAGGAGCCTTTGGGGCAGGGGGCAGCAGCAGGCAGCCCGAAGCGGGTACGGGGCCACCAGATCCCGGCCTCGATGGCTCGCGGGCAGCTGTCGTAATTCACTGCAGGGAAGCACACACTGTCACTCAGGAGCAGCTGTCCCCCTACAGCTCTGGCCAGGCTCCCAGCCCTCCCTATGCAGCCTCAGGTCTGCCACCAGCCCCTGCTCCTGGCCTCCCCGGACACCAGGGCCTGGCACACAGCAGGGAGGGCCACCCATCTGTCGCAAGAGCCCTACCTTCACAGCCGTTGGTGGTGACCTCAGCAAAAGGGTTGTCACAGCGGTCACACTGGCGCCCAATGACTCCTGGCTTGCATGGACACTGGCCGTCCTCAGGGTCACAGACTCGGGACAGAGAGCCCGTGGGGTAGCAGTCACATAGGAGGCAGGCGGGGCTGCCAGGGGGCCGGTAGTGGTTCTCCTGGAAGGGAAGAGGGAGGATGGGGCCACTGGCTCAGGCTCTCATCCCTGGAGGCTCATGGATCCTTTCACTGTGGCCCCTCTGGAGAGAGGCTCCCTGACCTCAGCCTCCCCCCTCCCCCCCGAATGGTACATTCAAAATATTTAACAACAGGTAATGTTTTGGAGTTTAATCCATCAGTGAGACACCAACCAATCAGAACAGGCTGCAAACAACCAGTAGAGCTGGCCCAGAGCTTACGGGTTAAGTATAAGTCCGGAGCCTCCCCACACCCCAGACACATGAGGACAAACGGCCACTTGCCCGCCCTAGTGGAGCAAAGGCACACAGCCCTCTGCGGGGAGGTGTCCTCCACTGCCCCTCCTCAAGGGCCCAGGAGGTGCAGAACAGAAGCCAAGGCAGCCTCCGTGGAGGTCTAGGTCGGGGCTGTCACCTTGCAGTGGCACTCGCCGCTTGTCTTGTTGCAGTCTGGGTCGAAGCCTTTGCTGACGTCACAGTTGCATGGGCCGCACGTGGGGTGTCCCCACCAGCCTCGGGGGCAAGGCTGGTCAATCCTGCAGAGAGAAGGGCCCAGGCAGGAATAAGCTCCCTCTGCCACCCCTGTCTGGTGTAGTGTGGCCCTCCTGACCCTAGCTGCAGCTCAGCCAGGTTCTCAGTGCTCTGAGGGACACACAGACATCGGCAGTGCCACTGGGACCTGCTGCTGCCTGCACTGGTCCACTTACCTGGTCTCACAGTACAGCCCAAGGTAATTTTGGGGACATTCGCAAGTATAGCCATGGGGGGCACTGGGCTTTCGGGTACACACGGACTGATGCTCACATGGGTTCAGGTCACACACGTTAGTACAGTTGTCACCATAGTAACCTGGGACCAGAAGGACAGGAGAGGCTCAATCCCCACCTTCCCCTGGCACTTTCTTCAAACCTGCCTTCATCCCCCTCCTTCTATTCTGAGCATCATACTAGCTGGCTGTGGCTTTGTAGTGCAGGAGGAGGGGCTCAGAGAGGTGAAGTGACTAGCCCCAGGTCACACGGCAGAGCCCCCACCGCCCTGCACTTGCTAGCCTGCCCCATTTCCCTGGGTCCCTGGCATACCTGGATCACAGCTGCAGGAATAGCTGTCCCAGTCGTCACTGCAATAGCTGTTGGCAGGACATGGGTTCGAGTCACAGGGGTCTGGCAGGCTACAGCCTGGCTCCACATTGACGCTCTCCCCACGGCTGGGATCCAGACTGCTAACACCGTCGGGTGTCTCGCTTACCCGAACACCCTGGGAGGGACAAGGGCAGTGTTGGCCCTTTGTGGAGTGGGCCTCCCGGTGTCGGAGATGAGAAGGCAGGACAGGAGGCTCACCTGCAAACAGCCCCGGAAGCCACGGGCCACATCACTGGCTGGCCCTGGCACGCCCCCGACGGTAATGTTGCTCAGGTGTAGCCCATGCAGCCGGGGGCCCAGGTTGCCCTCTGCCCGCTGCTGCCCATAGTCAAAGGACAGGATGGCGTGGCCAGGGCCCCCACTGGCTCCCAGTGCCAGCTGTGCATGGTGCCAGTCGCCATCATTGGCCCGGCCTGGCTCCAGCCGGAGAGACGAGGCCTGGAGCCCCGTGCCCTCCACACTCAGCACCACGTGGCCCTCGCGAAGCTGCCACCGAAGAAAAGAGGGTCAGCAGACTGCCTTAATCAGCTCTTCTTCCAGCCCACTGTCCTTCCTGGACCACCAAACCCATCCTGCTGCCCAGCTGAGGTCAGAGGAAAAGGTATTATTTCCCTTGGGCCCAAGAGATGGCAGCAGTGATCCACCAAACGCTCCCAGTGGCCTTTTCTTTCTGGGGAAAGACCCCGCCCAGCCATCTCTGACCAACCCCGGGCAGGGCCCGCCGGTCCCGCCCCTCCCTGCATCACCTGCAGGGTGATGGTGCTGCGCCCCCTGGTGACAGCCTGCAGCAGGACGCCGTCGGCCTGGCGGGTGCGGAACATGAGGCTGAGGTGCCAGGGCTGCGAGATTGGCAGGGAGAGGCCATGCCAGGCCACCAGGCTGCTGCCCAGGAAGCGCTGCGGGTTGGCCATTTCTGGGGAGGCAGATAAAGGCAGACTCTGAGGGGTGCACCGGCCGAGTGCCCCGGGGGTATGATGCTCAGCGGGGGCGGCTCCCTGGGAGGCAGGGCACTGCCCATCCTAATGCCCACTCTTCACGGCAGCCCTGCCCTCCAGAGCATGTACCTGCCCCAGGCCCGCCCCACACTGTGCCCAGGCCTGCCTCTGACTGGGCCCTTTGTCTCCTGTGCTACCCTCTCAGGGCTCTGCCCAGGCACGCTTTTCCACCCACAGCCCAGCTCAGCGGGGCCCTGCCCGGCGCCTGCCCGCACCCTGCCAGTGTTCCCGGCACTGCTGACGGCTCCCAGGCCCCGACCTCTGATGACTGCCCCCTACCCTGGGCACAGCTCTTGCCCCCGAAGCCCAGGGGGCACTCGCAGCTGAAGGCGTCCCACTGGTTCACACAGGTGCCCCCGTTGTGGCAAGTGTTGCTGTCACACACGTTCTTCTTGGCGGGGCAGCCTAGAATGGAGAGAAGTGTGCTCAGGTGGAGGCTCCCAACAGCAAACCTGTGGCAGTGGCTGGCGGGGGCTTCGAGACCCGCCACGTGCAGGGGTCCCCACGCCAGGCACATCCCTCCTCTCTGCGTTGGGCCCTTGGCCTCGCCCCTACCCCAGCTCCCATACCAGGCACGGTGCCGTTGTTGGCAATGAAGTCGGCCATGTCCACGTGGTGGCTGTCCACCTGCAGGTTCCTCATGCAGCCCACGAAGTGCCGCGTGCGGACGGGGAAGCTCTCGGGCAGGTCAGGCACCCCGCCCAGCAGCAGGGGCCCCGTCAGGTCCAGAGACCTGGGGGAGAGAAAATGGCTGGGATGTGAGGGAGAGCAGGGTGTCTCTGGCTCTTCCTTCTCCCCATGCCCTGCTGCCAGGCCAGGAGTCCAAGAGGTCCTGCAGAGCAGCCAGGCGAAGGGGAGCCCAACCTGGAGCTGCTCTCGTCTGGCACCCACCCCTCCCCAGACCACTGCTCGAGGCCTGGCTCGAATCCCCCAATCCCGCCTGCTCCCACATCCTACCCCAGCCCCCCAGAGGGCTGAGCAGGGGCAAAGGGAGGCAAGGTGGGGGAAGGTCTGAACTGGTTCCCACTGCGGAACCCCCCAAGGCTCCCTTACAATCCTCCCTCCCTGTCTGGCCCCACACCTCACCACACCCCCAGCCCTCTCCCCTGCTCACTTCTTGCTGCCTCCCTGGGTGCCCTGGGCAGCGCAGGAGTAGTTGCCCAGCACAGCTCCGAAGCGCAGGGCCACCCCTGTGTCACAGCCATCCACAGTCACCACAGCCACCTTCTGCTCGGATGGGCCCTGTGGGAGCCCTGTCTGGCCCAACAGGGGCTGTGGGTGGGGAAGGGCAGAGATGGGAAAGAGTGGGCAAGAGCCACTCAGGTCACGGGCCAGGCGCGAACTGACCCCCTGTGTGGACACCTACACACACACACACACACACACACACACACACACACACACAGATGTGTGCTCACGTGACTTATGTGCTTTACCTTCGTCAATGTCCATTCGAGTTTGTGCTCAATGGGAACAGGAAGCGTCTGCACCACCCAGCGGAATGGGAATGCCCAGCAAGGTGGCAAGGTCCGCCCCTCCCTTCCCCACTTTCAGCCACACGTGCCATGACCAGCCCCCGGGGAGGCAGTGCCACCCAGGTCTGGGTGAGCACCTGAGCCAAGGACAGAACCCTCCAACTCCTTGACCCCCTGCCACACCCACCTTATTGTAGTACTTCAGCTGCACTGTGTGCCACTGGCCGTCACTGACCCCTCCGGGCACGAATGGGGACACGGTGGTGGTCGACTCCCCTGGGAAAAGGACCCAGGTGAGCTGGGACACCAGATGAGGGCTGGGAATAGGGAGGGGGCGCTCACGGTTGGGCTGTGCCCAGATTTGACTGGGAGAGTGTGTGACTTGGGGTCAAGGGCTGAGAGACACAGGGCCTCTAGCAGATGGACAAGCACATGGGGCAAGCGGGGCACCTGCAGAGAAGGTAAGCTGGACCTGCTCCTGGATCACCTCGAGGGCCACAAAGTCGTGCTTCTCGTTGAAGCGCCCGTTGTACAACAGCAGCCCGTCACGCTCCTTGGTGGCAAACCTGAGTAGGAATGGGGGATGGGGGCAGGGCACGGCCTCGACGCCAGCCCCCCAACCACCCAACCAGCCCTGATCCTACTCAGGACTCTCCAGAGGGCTGACTCCTTGGCCAAGGCTATGGGCCGTGTGGCTAAAGTGTGGAAGACGAGCCCAAACCAGAACCGGAAGTAGAACCCTGGCATCCTGGCTCCCAGCCTTGAGGACAGGATGGGAGGAGTGTAGGCAGCCCTGATGGGTGAGGGAGGTCTGCTGGCCAAGGGCACAGGCAACTCCAAGTGCAGACCTGGCTCTGCCAACAGCCTGCTCTGGGCACTTCCTCTGCCTGACTTGCTATCTCATCCCTGGAACAGGAGGCACCCCAGGCTCCACCCTGGCCCCCACCTGCAGCGCCCAGGAACTCACGAGAGGGCCAGGGTGAAGTGGAAGCGCTGGCGCAGGCCCCGGAAGGTGACGAAGGAGCGGGCAGGGAAGCTGCGTGTGGTCACCTGGCAGAAGGGCTTCTCGAAGTCTCCAGATGGGCAGTCACACTTGAAGCCGCCCACCAGCAGGTTGACACAGGTGCCCCCATTCTTGCAGACACCCGGGGTGCAACGGCCTGAGCGGGCACTCACTTCGCAGTGCTCACCTGGGTAGGAGGTAAGGCAGCTGAGCACCTGGTGCCTGGGGACCTGGGACTACTTTGCACCCAGTGATCCCTCCATGGTCTCCTGTGACCCCCCTATAATACTCCCAAACTCTCCCAGCATCCCCACTTCCTCTCATGTGCTTATCTTCTCTGAGGTCTGTGAAACCGCAGCCATTCTGTGCTGTGCTTGGCACACTGGGCTGTTCTCACCACAATCCCATATGCTGCTGTCCCGCGAGTTCCTTGAGGCTCCCAGTCCCTTCCATATCCCTGTCTGCGCCTCAAGAGGACAGGCCTGTGAGGTCCCTGATCATAACGGCCAGCTCCTAGTGGTGTCAGGCTGGTGCTCCTTTGGTGTCAGGCTACCAAGCAAGCGTGGGGGTGTTCTGGCCCCTTCAGGGGTGAGTGCACATGGAGGGAAGGGCCTGCAGGACAGCATGAGGGCTGGTGCCAACCCCCTCCTCCCTCCCTCCCACCGGTGTTTTTGTCCCTGTCAGGCGCCAAGATCAGTTTCCCTCCCCAGGGACGAGACCAGGCTTCCACTTGGATTTGTTGGAGTTATGGGATGGTGTGGGCGGGAAGCTGGGGACTTTCCAGAAATGGGGCAGGGAACTCCCACCCTGGGCCCTGGGTCCAGACTGAGGACCTCTGTGCACTCGAGAGATGCTGAGAGAGTAGGGAACTGAGCCCTGGGAGCAGACCAGGATTCACGGGAGGAGCTAAAAATTCCAGCAATATCAGATGGAAAAACCCACCCGTTTCTCTCCCTCCCCATTCCCAGATTCTAGAGATAGGTTCTCAGCTCCAGTGCCTAGTGACTGGCTCTAGTTTCCATGGAAACTGTTGTTCGCCTACTCTAAGCACCCCCCTACCCCATCCTCCTGGACAAAGACTTCCCTCCCCTCCCCCAAGCCCACCCCTCTGCTCCCCCCACCCCACAGCAGCAGCTGAGAGGAGTCAAGTCTGGCAAGTTCTGGGCAGGAAGATGCAGCAGGGGAGGCGGTGGGGCTTGCCTACCACTGCTGGCAGAGCCAGTGGGCATGGCTTTGGAGGAGAGGGAGAGAGACCTAAGGCATCATGGAGGAGAGAAGGAGACGTCCTGAGGAAAAATGGGAGCCTGCAGGGAGGGGTGAGGTCAGGAGCACAAAGCAGAGGCAGTGAGCATCCCAGGGAGAGGCTTGGGACAGGATGTGTAAAGACCCCTGGAAACAGGCCAACAGGGAGGCCTCTTGGTCAGGACCCTGTTTTACAGGCCTGGACAAGGGTGGGGCTATTCTGTTCAGGGTCACACGGGTACCATAATGTGAAAACCACTATCCCCACACCCAAACCCTCCAGTTTCCCCAGCTCTTCTGTGCCTTCCCCTCAATACCTGGGGAGAAAAGCACTTGCTGAGGCTCAAAAAAGTAACTCACTCAGCAGTGGGCAGAGATCAGGTACTAGGTCCAGCCTCACCTCTAATCCAGATGAGACCTGGCGCAAGTCACCTGATCTCAGCATTCCCTTAAATCACAGTCAACACTTCCTACAGGCCAGCTCTTTTTACCCATATTAAATTAAATTAATCCTCATAACCACCTTATCATGTGAGTAGATTCATCATCTATTTAAAAATACTAAGGCACAGAGAGGTTAAGTAACTTGCCCAAGGTCACACAGCTACTATCATCAAAACTAGAATACAAATGCAAGCAGCTTGGCTCTAGAGCTAGGGCAGACCTCAGTTACACCCCCTGGGTGTGGGGGGTGGGTAGATGGCTGAGAAGAAGGGCTCCCCTCTCTGCCTTCCTCAGTAGGTAGTTGTAAAACAGCAAGTGGGACTTGTGAATGGCCAGGGTACCCTGTACCTTACTCTGGAACAGAATGAGGCCAGCCCCATCCTTAGCCTGAATGTGCTGGCACAGCAGCGTTGGCCTCCCCCCCAGGCCCGCCCCCCAGGGGTCCGCCTCCCTCGGTGAGGGCTCACCGGTGTAGCCATCGCGGCAGAGGCAGGTGTAGCCGCCCTCGCGGCTGCGGCAGCGCCCGTGGGGGCCGCAGGGCCGCGAGTAGCAGAGGTCCACCTCGGTCTCGCAGTAGTCGCCCGTGAAGCCGGGAGGGCAGCGGCAGCGCAGCCCGCCGACGGGGTGGATGGGTCGGAAGAGCACGGAGGAGGAGGCGATGAAGGGCGCGGAGGAGTCGAAGCGCAGCACCGACACGCAGCGCATGTAGTTCTCACAGGGCTCGCGCAGGCAGATGTTGTCGTCGAAGGGCAGCACGCGCTGCGCCGAGATGGCCGTGAGCAGGCTGCGGTTGAGGTACAGGCGCTCCTGCAGGTCCTCGGAGGGCAGGAAGGGCGGCCCGCCGCCGGGCCCGGGCGGCCGGCCCACCGACAGGCTCACGTTGAGGATGTGGCCGCCAGGGGCGTCGGTGTCCCGCTGCACGTTGAAGACCACCACGTGGTCTGGGGGTGTGGCCAGCGTGGCGGCCACCGCCTGGATGAAGAGGCCCAGTAGGGGCGACAGGAAGCGCTCGGGCGACATGTCCTCCAGGCGCAGCGTGATGCTGTGCGTGAGCATCTCGTCGGTGATGATGGTGACACGCAGTGCGCACTGGGCGGTCACACTGTGTACGCCGTCTGCGGAGAGGCAAGAAGCTCAGCACCGGGGAGCGCAGGGGGGCCAAGTCACAGACCTGGCCCCGGGGAAGGAGCACCCCGAGGAGGGAGTGAGTGCAGGCTGAAATCTCTCCTGCACACTCCCGCATGACCCAGCTGCCAAGAAAAGGTCCCCTTTTCTAACTGGCATGAAGGTGCCCTAGGAGGTATGTGTACCTCACCTGAGAGTCACTCTTTGAGGACTCAGCCCCCACTGGCACTTAATGGGACTGATTTTCAGAAGTGCTCTTCGCATACTTTCCAGAAACCCTCTGTTGTGAAGCACGGCACGTCTTTTAATATTTGTGCATCTTTCCCTGCCCAAGCCACAGGTCCTGCTCCCTTAGACCAGACCAGGCGCAAGAATCTTATTTCGCCTTTTTCTTACCTTCTTACAGGGCCCAGAGTAGCATGAGAGACCCACAAATATAATCCTCCTGCCCACCCCCCCCCCCCCCGCCTCTATATCTCAACACTACCATACCTCTGACCCTGGCCGTGTCCCCCCTCCCCCACTTCAGTAGAGAATGGAGGGTGAACTGGGTCAGTGGGCCACCCAGTCCCCCTCCCACTGAGCCCCACGGCTGCTTGGGCGCAGGCCCGCTCTCCCCATGGCAACGCCCCACACAAAGCATTCTTCCCGTGCAACTCTCTGGGCTGCTGAGGGTAGCCTGGGGGGCCCCACCCCAGGAAATCCAGCTGAGCCACGTTGCCGTTGGCAGAACCACCCACTGCCCTGATGGGCCAGAGCTGGAGGGGCCTGAGTGGCTCTCCACCCTGAGCCCCAGACAGAGCCCCACTGGGCTGACCTCTCCTCCTGCCCTAGAGCCTCTAGCTACTCATTGCCCACTTGGCTCACTGCTTACTACACTCGAGCGCCTGCCACACCCGCAGGCCACACACTCACTCACACACAGCTCAGTAATAGCACTCTGGTGTCTCACTTCACCCACACACCCTAAGCCCAGAAATACCATGCACACCTGAGTGCACAAATACATGGCAATGGATTTTATGTAGCTCAAAATGAAAACCTGGAGGCCAAGGGGAGGGGCAAATGGGTCGGCAGGGCTCTAAGGGATATTTGTATTTGCACTGACCGTGTCTTACACATAGTAGGTGCGCAGTAAGATGTTCGTGAGAACCTATTTGGTCTCCATAAGGAAGAAATGGTTTTTAAAACACAACAGGAGGGGCCCAGGTAGTTATTAAAAAGGACACCCGAATAGGAATGGGCCAGGAGCGGGTGTTTCTGGGGTGGGGTTGGAGTTGGAAAGGGATCTGGGAACAGCTTCTGCTTCTGTCATGGTGACTTGAGGTGGCTGACTGCACCGGCGGCTGGGACGGCTAAAGCCAGACACCCATCTCAGCCATGTCCTCGGCCCCCTGCCCCCCTGCCCTCCAGCCTCACTGCTTGAGGGTGCAAGCCCCGCCTGCTCTCACCAGCAAGCCTGTCCGTCATCACTCACTCCTGCTCCTCCTCCTCTCGCCTTGGTGCTGTTGAACAAGCCGGCTCCTCGCTACCTGGCCTATCCAGACACCAGCCCACGGTCCTCCTAGCTTTCTAACCCTCCCTAAACTCACCTTTTCCAGGAAGCCTGCCCAGATTTATGACCTCATTCTCTACTTTTCTCCCTCTTTCACACCCCCCTACACTTAGCTATGGAACTGGCACAGGGCTCCTGTGTACCTGGTGCCCTGTGATTCCTTGGTGGCTTAGTCCTTCCAGGTAGAAAGCAGCCCAAGAGTCCGCTGCTAACTGACCAGGGAGGGGAGGGGGCATTCAGGAGAAACCTCACCACCACTCAGCCCTGGGAACAAGCACTCCTCCCTGGGTCCCCGCTCTGCCATCCCAGGCCCCGCCTATGCCCTTCGCCCAGTGTATCTGTTGCTTCCCATCTGGTCCCCCATCTGTGGCCCCCTGCCCCCTCCGCCATTGTCCCGCATCCCAACGGTCAACCTACTGCTCTCTCCTTCTCCTTTGTTCCTCTTTCCTGCCTTGACCTGGGTCACCCCTCAGGTGCAAAAGGCAACGGTGGAAACAGGGGTGGGGAGGGCATTGCTTGAATCATCCTCCTAGGAAGAAAAGGCCTGGGATGGGCCCTGACTCCAGGAAACCCCACCTATGCCCAGAACCCAGCCTGCCACACCTGGAAAGGTGCCACGTCCCAGACTGTGGCAGAATCAGACTCCAAGCTCCTCTTGCCCTGACAGATGTGCCAGTGGAAGCTGCAGGCCTGAAGGGGGTCTGCCACTCTGGGGAATGACCAGGACATGGACAGGAGCTCCTGTGTGTCCTAGCAGAGTAAGGAAGAGGCAGGGAGAAATCAGGCTTCCAGAGAGCCATCCGGCCCCAGCTGGGGCAGCTGCAGCCCCAGGGAACAAGAGAGGGGGAAATCAGAGAGGCGTAAACACGGAGACCAAACAGGGGAAGACAAAGGCCCAGGAAAAGAGCCAGCAGTGGAGAAAGTGCGAAAGGAGATGAGAGTCACACAGGAGACGGGGAGAGGGCAGCGGAAGGGGCAGTGCGGAAGGGCCCCCCAGGGCAGAGGCGGGAAAGAACGAAGAGACAGAGAACAAGAGAAGGAAAACAAAGGGGCAGTAGGAGTCAGTCCCCCTCACCCCAGTCTCCCTGAACTTTGGGGTTGCCTTGGTGACTGCCTCCAAGGGTCAGGGCCGAGGGGAGAGGGTGGGGCTGGGGCGGGAGGGCCAGCTGAGGCTTCCCCCTCTATTCTAGGGGAGCTGAGGTCTAGGGCTCTGCCCCGGTAAGAGCACGAAGGCTGGGTGGCACCTCCTCTGCCCCTGTCCCTCGGTCACCTAGGGCGGACGGGGGGTGGACAGGAGGGAGAGCCCCTTCCTCTCCAGCCCTTCCCACTGCCTCCCAGCACAGAGAAGGACATGAGATACGGGAGCTCCAGCTCCCACTTACTCCTTCTGGAGAGGAACTGAAGCTTCGAGAGGCATAGAGCCTTGTCCGTGACCTCTAAAAGCTCACGTGCCCTGGCTCCGATGGCCACCTGAGGAGTGGGGAGGGGTCATCCGTCCCGGAAGGACCGGGCGGGGAGCAGGGGCTGAAGCCACGCCCTGCATCTCACACGCCTCTCACTCGCCTCCTGGCCCAGACTCCCCGCGATGGCAGCGAGGCCGGCAGGCTCTTCTCTTTCTCCCCTCCCTGATGTGCCTGGGGTGAGGGTACCCTGACCCACCCATCGCCAGGGCACAGCTACCAGTGAGCCCGCATGAGGGTGCCGGTTGTTCCCAGGCTCGGGGAAGGGGCTCAGCGACCTGGGCCAGCCCCCTCCTTGCTGCTGCTGCCCCTCCCTGTAACTGACAGAAGAGACAGAATGTCGCCCGCCCCCCCCAACTCTCCTCCCCCGGCCCTTCTGTCCGGGGAGTCTGCAGGCTGAGCGCTTGGCCAAGCAGCTGGAATGCCCAGCCTGGGTCCCGGCCAGGCTCCCACGCCCCGGGATTCTGTTCTCTCGCCACTGGATCGGGGGGCTCTGCCCTTGGAGGCCACCAGTCCCCTTGCTCATTGTGGTCCCCAAACCCCATCCCCTGAGCCCAGGCTCTCAGGGCCCGCGGGTAGGCCTGGCGTCTAAGAATAGCTGGCCGGTGGGGCGGCAAGGGGCCCAGGAGGCCACAGCCTGCCCCGGGCTACACTGCAGCCCCTCCCCCAAGCTGGACCCCCGACCCACAACCTCTGACAGTGGGGTCTGTTTGGACAGAGACAATGAGCTCTGGCCTCACTTCCTGTGGGAGCTCTAAAGGGGGAGCCAGGCCAGGCTCTTTCTGCCTGGAGGGAAAAGAATGTCCTAGACAAAGTCCCCCTCAGCTGGTCTGTGGCTCAGCCGGGAGCCAGAAGGGGCCCCATTGCAGGGTCCTGACCCTGCAGTGGCAACCCTGTGCCCCTACAGCCTCAGCTGTCAGAGGCTGTCTGAGATCACAGGGATGCCCTGGTGGCGGGCGTGAAGGGGTGCTGAGCGGCTGGCTCGCCTCTCCCGACCACAGTCCTCTCCATCCCTCCCCCAGCTGTCCCGGATCCCAGTCTTCCACGCGCCTTTTTTCACAATTCTTGGCAGCCATCACGAGGGCAGCCTCACAACACTTCCCCCACCACGTCACAGGCTGGTAGGCAGGGGGCAGCCAACCGAAGCAGCCCAGCCCAGCCTGGGGCGGCGGGCAGGGCTGGTGCAGCTGCTGGGATTCCTAGGGCTCCTTCCCAAGCTGCTTCTCACCCCTCAAATGCAGGGCCAGTACCGGGTAGAGAGGCAGGTCAGCAGTTCCTCCTCAGAAGGCTGCCCGGGCCCTCCCCCAGGGGCCGCCCCCATCCCAATGTCACCTGGGCTCATCCTTACCTGACACCAGCACGCTCATGATGGCCTCCAGAGGTCGGTTGTTGTCCAGTGCCCGACTCAGCCTCAGCTCACCCGTGGACGCATTGAGCAGGACCAGGCTGAGTTCGTTTCCCCGCTCAAAGCTGTAAGTCAGGCTGTCGGAGATGTCAGGGTCGTGGGCAGGCACCCGGCCGATGGCACCCCCCGGGAAGCTGCTCGATCGGTTGGTGACGTAGTTGTTGAAAAGAATCTCAAAGTTGCCCAGCACAGGTGGGTTGTCGTTGCGGTCAAGCAGGCGGACGTGCACTGTAGCCCGGCTCACCAGGGGAGCCGACGTGGCCTGGATGACCAGGATGTATTCAGGCCGGTCCTCGTAGTCCAAGTCCACCAGAGCAGTCAGCTCCCCTGAGAAGATGTCCAGCTGGAAGACCTCAGGGATGTTGCCCTCCACGATCTGGTACATGATCTGGGCATTGGTGCCTTCGTCAGGGTCAGTGGCTGTGACCCGGGCCACAGCCAGCCCAATGGGGCTGTTCTCTTCCACAAACACATCAAACTCATCCTGCTCAAAAACGGGTGGATTGTCATTCACATCCAATACAGTGACCGTCACGTCCATGGGCGTGCGGGCTGGAGGCATCCCTTTGTCCACTGCATATGCCCGCAGGATGTACTGGGCCACATTTTCACGATCCAGCCTCCGCAGAGTTCGCACAATGCCTGATGTGGATTCTACAATAAAGTCACCATCTCCATCATCACCCCCTTGAAAGGTGTAGAAGACCCTGCCGTTAAGGCCAGAGTCACGGTCAGTGGCTGAGATCTGCAGGACACTGGTGAAGGGGGGCACGTCCTCATAGACACTGCCCTGGTAGGAGTCCCGCAGAAACTGAGGGGCATTGTCATTCACGTCATTCACTAGGATCTCCAGGTAGGTGGTGTCAGACTTCTGGGGAATGCCATTGTCCCGGGCAGTGATGGCCAGGGTGTAGGACACCTGGTCCTCGTAGTCCAGCTCAGCCTGGGTGGTGACAGCCCCTGTGTCTGCATCGATGCGGAACTGGGGGATGCTGTCCTCCATAAAGTAGGTGATGCGGGCATTCTCACCTGTGTCCTCATCTGTGGCACTGATCAGCACCACGGTGGTGCCTGCTGGCTGGTCCTCGTTAATATTCACCGTGTAGTGGGAGCTCTGAAATACGGGACGATGGGTATTAGCATCGGTGACGTTCACCACCACTTGTGCCGTGTCCTGTCGTGTGCCATCGGAGGCGGTAACAGCCAGCACGTACTGCCGCTCCAGTTTGTAATCCAGCGGCAAGGCGAGGGACACCAGCCCCCCACCACTCTGGCTGGTGATGGAGAAGCGGTTTCGGGTGTTGCCGCTGGAGATCTGGTAGGTGATGACACTGTGGGCATCACGGTCCACGGCCGACACCGTCACCACGCTGGTGCCCACAGCTGCATCCTCATTGAGCCGCACGGTGTACTCTGGTTGGGTAAAGGTCGGGTTGTTGTCGTTGACATCCAGGATGGTCACACTGACACTGGCTGAAGCAGTGAGTGCTGGGGTGCCGTGGTCGCGGGCTTCTACTCCAAAGCTGTAGAAATCAACCTCTTCCCGGTCCAGCTCAGCCGCCACGGAGATCCAGCCTGTGCCATTGTTAATGGTGAAGGGGAAGTCGTGCCCAACCCCCGCAAGGCGGTATTCGAGGCGGGCATTGTCACCGGCATCGGCATCGATGGCCTGGATGTGGAGAACCAGGTAGCCTAAGGGGACACTCTCCAGGACAGTAGCCTGGAAGGGGGTGCTGACGAAGATGGGAGCGTTGTCGTTGATATCCAGGACCTGCACTGTCACCAAGCCGGAGACGTTGGAGAGAGGGGGGCGGCCGCCATCCTGTGCCCGAACCCGTAGGGTGTATTCCTTAGTTGTCTCATAGTCAAGAGGGCTCACCACATCCAGAGCCCCAGTCTGGGCATCTAAGTAAAACTGTCCCCGAGCGTTGCCACTCATGATGCTGTAATGCACCAGGGCATTGCTGCCCTTGTCTCTATCCGAGGCAGTGACCCGGAGTACCGGGGCTCCTGGGGTCACATCCTCCCGCACCTGAACCACATAGCGCTTCTCACTGAACTGGGGGGCGTTGTCGTTATCATCCTCCACAGACAGGAAAACAGCAGCTGTGGCACTCCGCGGACCGGGGTCCCGACCCTGGTCACTCGCTTCCACTGTCAACTGGTAGGATTCCACCTCTTCCCGATCCACAGGACCCCGGGTTCGGATGACCCCGGAGCGAGGGTCAATCTCAAAGACTTCAGAAGGGCTGCCCCCAGGCCCCTCCAGCAGGCGGTACAGAATGTTGGCATTGGGAGGGGCGTCACCATCTGTGGCTCTGACGGTGAGCACCTCATAGCCAACCTCCAGGTTCTCCCTGAGGCTCTCCTTGTACTCCTGCTGCTCAAACACAGGGTCGTGATCATTGGTGTCAGTCACCATGATGGTGAGCGTGGCCAGCGCACTGCGTCGGGGCATGCCGTGATCCTGCGCAGTGACCCTGAAGACGTGAGTACTCTTGGTCTCACGATCCAGCTCCTCGGCTGTGGTTACTGCACCCGTGACTGGGTCCAGCGAAAAGAAATGATTGGAGCGGCTATCGAAGAGGGCATCCATAGTGTATTCAAGCCGACCTGCCTCGCCCTCATCTGGGTCGATGGCCCGCAGAGATGCCACAGGCGTACCTGCTGGCTGGTTCTCGGGAACTGTGGCCTGGTAGCTGGGGGGCTGAAACTGGGGGGCTGTATTCACATTCCTCTTCCGACGTCCACCCATGGACTCTTCTGCTGAGCTTTCCCCTGCCCTGAACCCTGCGGTCTGCCCCAGCTTACAGGACTGGCATCTCAGCCGTGGGGCTTTTAAGCACAGGTTCTCACGGGGCAGGGTGAGCTTGCCCTGTGGGGAAAGGTGGCCTCCAATGCCCAGAAGACGACAGCTCCAGGGGCAGCCTTCGGGCGCCGGCGGCAGGGGGATGTGGGCCCCGGATTCTGGACACCAGACCCTCAGACCATCGTGGTGGGGCACCAGATGGCCAGTCAGTTCCGTCCCCGCATCCCTGCAGCGGCTGGTGTAGAGCCAGAGGTTCGAGGATGAGGCTGGACAGAGCCAGCCTACGGGAGCGCAGGCCCCCGAGGAGCCGCGTCCCCCGGCCCCCAGAGAACGACAGGGCCCCACTTGGTCTCCCCGTAGTGGCGGCGGCAGCAGCAGCAGTAGCAGCAGCGGCGGCAGCGGTGTTGGAAGGGGGGCGCGGGCCGCCGGGCTCCGCATCTCTCCCTCTTCCCGGCCGGCCGGGTCAACGGCGGCGGCGGCTCCTCCTCCCGCTCCTGTCGGCCCCGCCGCGCCTCATGCCCAGGCCAGGGCGCCAGTCCCCGGGGGCCTGCTCCTTGACGCCTCACCGGAGCCCGGCGCTGCGTGTTCCCACGCGCCCCGGCTCCCACCGTTGCCTAAGCAGGGCCTGCGCCCCGGTCACCCCGAGCACCGCGGGCCGGCGCCGCGCCTCCACCTGCACACCCGGCTCACGCCACCTGCGCCCGCGGGCCCCGCGCGCCCTTGGCCCTGCCGGCCCCCAGACCCTCGCGGGGTCCCTCGCCCCCGCGGGACAGCCCACCTGCTCCCGCGGAGCTGCGCACCCGGCCCCGGCCGCCCCCGACGGCCCCGCGCCGCCCGCTCGTGGCCCGCGTCCCCGCCGCTGCTGCTGCTGCTGTCGCCGCGGCCCCGGGCCCAGCCCCGCGCTCCCTCGCCTCTCCGGCGGGCGGGCGAGCTCTGCAGAGCGGCGGCGGCGGCGGCGGCGGCTCATTACCATAGACCTGCTCGCGCCGCCGCCGCCTTAAAGTGGCGACGCCAGCCGCACAGAAGGAGGTGGGCCCCACCCAGCGCCCTCCTCCGCACCAGCGCTGTAGAATTCACGCAGTCCAGACCCTCCTCCCCCATCCCAGTCCCACCACAGGCCTGCCCCTGGGCCGGTGCCAGATTCCTACAACAGTCTAGAGAGGAATTAACAATCAGAAGCCAGACAGCAAATGATAATAAAGGTGGCAGTACCCTAACTATGTTTAGAGGTTTTCGGAACCTTTTGAAAGGCTCTCAGAGGCCAAGTGCGCACCTCACAGCCCCCAGAGGGCTGGCTGCTGCTGGCTGCTGATAAGCGCTCCTGTTGCTGTCCCCTCCACAGGTCTGGGTCAGACTGAGCTAAAATGGCCCTGCTCAAAAGTATTAAGCCTCCTCCATATGCCAGAGGACACCCCACTTCCCTGGGAACACACAGTGAGGGCCTGAGCCCCCACCCCTGCACCCCTCAGCAAAGTTGTGATCTAATCAGGCTGCCCCTTGGGGTCCAGCTGCAGAATGCACTGCAGAATGACCCTATCCTCAACTTGGATGCCACCTGGGCTTTTCAGGGGAGGTAAGCTGGGAACGTCAGAGCAAAAGCCAGCTGGTATAGACATGCTAATATTAGCGGGTTCTGAGGCCCAGAGAGGGTGAAACTTGCACAGGGTCACAAGGCTGGATATGGGTTGAGCCAAGTTTTAACACAGACTTCCTGGATCCTAGACCAGTGGTTTTCCTTGCCCCACAGGGCCTCTTGTCCAGGGAGATGACCTCTTGCTCCCTCCCTCCTTCCCCAAGCACGTCCAGCTGCCATTCCCCTCTTTCTACCCTCAGCTTTGTGATAGCAAACAGCCCTGCCCAGTGCACAGAGCTCTGGGGCCTCTTCCCACAGCAGGCTTTCAGACTGGACCTGCCCCTTGAAGCGGGGTGGGAGATTCCAGGACTCCTGGGGGAGGTCCCCACATGGAAGCTGGACCTTGAAGAAGAGCCAGGCAAGGGAGGTGGAAGGTGATCCAAAGGGACTTCCTTCTCTCATGCCCCAACCAGGGGCTCAGGGCCAACTGTGTAAGCAGTGAGGCTCTGGGGCCAGTGGTATGAGGGCTGGCCTGGGGAGGAGGCCAGGGCTTTTCTAGTCCCAGCCCACCACCCTCTAGCTGTGTGACCTTGGTCAAATGCTTGGGCCTCAATTTCCTTTTGTAATATGAGGGGATAGAATAGCTCAATAATTTCAAAAATTTATTTAACAGTGAATCCTTTTTTCAATGAAATCTAAAGTAGAAGCTCAGAATATAAACCAGATAAAACTAGTGCTGCTGGGTTGAAGTGGGAGTCAGGGTCTTGCCCCATCCCCACTGCTCCCCAACCCAGAGCATACCTCTGGGCCCCCTGTGGAGCTTGAGGGTCTGGCGGAACCCAGTTTGAAAAGCATTGGGCCAGATGCTCTCTTCCAACATAGCACTCTGGTCACAGCAATGTCACTCTCAGTGGGTCACAGCAGAAGAGCTGTGAATCCCCTCTCAGGGGCCCCAGGCCCAAGGAACTTACATGTGACCACGCAGTGATGCCAAGTATGAGAAATCAGTTTTCTTCTTTCTCCCCAGGAGAAAGGAAAGGAGATGAGGGATTCGGGTTAGACTACACTCCTGGCAGTGGTGGTAGAGGATGAGGAGAAGGAAGTGGGCAGGGGACCCACCGCTTAGGGAAGTGCCCTCTCCTCTGACCAAAGATGAACAAGGCCAAGGGCAGCTCCAGACAGAAGGGTGGCTTAAGTGGCCTCTGCGGGGCTCTGCCTCTCCAGACTCCCTTTGACTCTGTGGTTTGGGAGGATCTAGGGGCTGCGTGGGCATTTTGCTCTTCGCCTAATAGCCATGTGGCGCAGAGAATGCTCGGAAATTATACCATCTGTTAATTATCCTTTGAATTGGGGTTGGGTAATGAGACTCATTTCTGCTGAAGGCCCAAGCCAACACATGGAGAAGCTGTGGCCCTCCATTCATCTCTCTCCCTTTGTACTAAAATAAGCTTGCAGTGGGAGAGCGCAGCAGCCTTGGCTTGGGAACTTGATTCTGGAGCCTAGAGCGCAGGCAGCATGGGCACAGGAAGCCCCCTTCCCAGAAACGGGCCTTTCTGCCTGAGGTCAGACAGGCTGGGGATACAAGGAACCGCTCCCTTCATCTCCAGGCAAATAAGTTCTTAATGGTCTCCCTGCCCTGCACCTCCCCGCCTCACCCTAGGGCACAGGACAGAGCTGCCTCCCCAGGCCACCTCACCCCCTCAGCTGCTTCCCCCTCCCAAAAGCAGGAAGGAAACTTCCAAGTCTTCCACAACTAGGGCTTGTCTTGGTGGTGTCCTCCTTGATCCCTAGGGAAGGCCTGCCTATTCCATGGAACTTTCCAGCGTAAGGAACCTTTAGATCTCCCTCCCACATGGGAGAAAACCAAGGTGCAGCGAGATCCTGGAGTCTGTTCAAAGGAAACTTTCTGCTCTTCTAGGCCAAACCTCAGGAGGGAAAGTGACCTGTGGGGAGATTCCGGCTGTCCTCCAGCTCCAATGGGACTTCCTCACCCACGCTGCTTCCTGAGGGGCCCCAGGCCTATGGAATGTACACACGTGCATAAGACGCGGGTCTCAACTGAACAGGTAGTGTGCGTGAAGTGCCCCAGGAGCAACGTGGAGACAGAAAAGGCTAAAGGAATTCAGAGGAGGGAGCAGTGAGGGTTGAGGAAGTCTCAGCCAGCCTCTTGGAGGAGGTAGGGCTTGGGTTGCCTCTTGAAGAAACAGGAACTGCATTCCTGGCCAGAGGAATTCATCAGCAAACTCCTTTAACCTATAGGTAAAGGGTCTTCTCCAAGCTTACACGCCTGGTAAAATGCAGACCTGGGACTGGAGCTCAGGCAAACTGGCTGGAGAATAAGTAGTATAAACTATGAATGAGTGAAATGTGAGTGTCACCTTGGCTGAAGCCAACATCGGGGTGGGTATGGGAATTCCCTGGCCATCCGGTGGTCATTGCCGGGGCCAGGTTCAATCCCTGGTGGGGGAACTAAGATCCCGCAGGCCTCACAACATGGCCAAAAACATTTTTAAAAGATTGAGGTGGGTGTGTTGTGGCCCAGCACGCTGGAGGGGCAGACATGGCCAGTTCGGGAAGAACCAGATCATCTCTGTCATGGGTAGATCCTTGTGGGCTGATATTATGGGAGCAATGGCTTGCTTGGAAGGAGGGGTGTGGAGGGAGGCTGCTGATGGCAGAGGTCAAAGTGACCTTTGGTGGGTGGGCAGGGCAGCTTCTCTGACAGGAGAGAGGTGGGGAGGGGCCCTGGCTGTCCATCCTGTTTCTGGGCTCAGTGTTGCTTTATAAAGGGCACAGAAATGGGGAGGGGAGAGCCTGGACTCCGGGAGCTCCAGACACTGCTACCCAGGGCCTGGGGGCAGGGGAGTGGGAAGGACCATACGCCAGCAGCCCCAGGCAGGCCAGGACCTGCGTGTTCTCCTGTCCTGCATGCCCGGTCTGCTGCCCTGCACTTTTCTTCACAGCTGGAGGGGATGTGCCTTGAGGGTGGGCGGTTTCTCAGCCCTGACTCCATGCCTGGCACAGAGGCGGCGCTCAACCAGAGCTGTATGGATTCTTCCTGAGGCTGCTTCCCCTCCAACCATTCACCACTCAGCCGCCCAAGTAAACGTTGACATTTTTAAAATTCATAAACATTTTTTAGGTTGAAAAAAGTCTCCCCCAAGTTTTTATTTTGGAAAATGTCTAGCATTCAAAAAAATTGCCAGAATCATACAACGGCGCATCCCCCAGATACTCTTCACTTAGATTCAATAATTGTTGACACTATGCTTTCTCTCAGCGTTTGCAGAATGAAGTGAAAGGGAGGTGCAAACATCATGGGGTTTCCACCCTCGGCCCCTCAGCATGCAGCGCCTGAGTCAGAGCCCCACGGGACCACTGCCACGCCCAGGGACCGGCTGATGACTCTGCTGTCACCTGATGTCCAGGCCCATTCAAATTCCTTATTGTCCCTCAAAGGCCTTTGATGGCTGTCCTTTGAAACCAGAAGTTTATGCATCACATTTGGCCATATGTCGCTTTAGTTTCCTTCCTTCCTTGCTACCTTCCTTCCATCTTTTTTGTGATATTGACTCTTTGAAAAGTCCAGGCTAGTTTCCTTGTTGAATGTGCCACATTCTGGATTTTTCTGATTAAAGGACCCCTCATGGTGTCCTCTGCAGAGTAAGACTGCAAAGTCGGAATCTGAGCGTGTTGCTCCCTTCCTATAAACCTTGCACCAGGCTTTTCGGTTGTGCCTTGAATAAAAGCCAACTTCACAGGGGTCCACAAAGCCTGAGATGGAGTGGCCCAGTCTCTTCTTACTCCTCCCCCTTCACTCCGTTCTGGGCACCCTGGCTTCCTTCTAGCTGTTGAATATGGCAGTGTTAAATGTCCCCTCCTTTATGGCATGTATTAAAATTTATTACATAAAGTATTTATTTGTTAATTTATTTGGTTAACATCTGTCTTACCCATGAGCTGTAAGCTGCAGAAGCAAGGAGAACATGTTTGCTTTAAATACCTACTTAGTACCTAGCATGGCACCTGATGTGTAGTAGGCACTCAGTAAATATTAGTCAAATGAATGGATGGATGAATGGATGGATGGATGGGTGGGTGGATGGATTGACGAATGATATAGAGGGGTGACCAGGTGTCCCTACATTCCTTGAGCCACCATCTAGGAGGCCAGTTGGGTCTCTAGACTTCTCTTTGGGCAGCCCTGAACTCGTACACGTTAATCACAAAACCATATCCCCATGCCAGCTGCAGCCAGGAGTTGTAAGCCTGATGTCCCAGATAAGTTCGATTTTCTCTGGGATTCAAAAGATGGCACTGGATACCTTAACCCATGACAGTTTCAGCCCACAGTGCTGGCACTCTTTGTGGAGGGTGGCTCAATAGGCCCAGCCTTCCCTACAGATGCACAGTCCATCTACGATCCAGCTGACATCATTTTTGGCTCCTGAGCACAGAGGGGAAGAGATGGAGCCTGGGGCTGAGCTGCGAGCAGCAAATCCCAAAGCAACATTTGCAAGAACTTAAGTTTATCAGAGCAGGCTGAGCAGAGAGCCCTGTCCAGCCCTAGTCACGCTCCAGGTACTGGGCTGGGTGTGGGAGGTACACAGATGAATAAGACTCCAGCTCTGGCCTCAAACAGCAACCAGTCCAATATGAACAGAGACAAATGCTGTGTAGAGCCATATTAATAAATAAATAAATAAATAAATAAATAAATAAATATAAATAAAAATATATGTTTCTCTGTGAGGGTGGGAGAAGTTAGGGAAGGTTTTGTAAAGGAGGAGGCATTTGAACCACCTTGAAGGGGAAGGAAGTGTTTCAAGGACAGGTAGGAGGAAAGGCATCAGGGCAGAAGGAAGAGCATGAGCAGATAAGGAGGGTGCAACGCAAGGTCAGTGCTGGGAGAGGTGAGTAGTCCCCCAGGGCTGGAGCGTGGCTCACTGTAGGGACAAGAAGAGCAGAAGAGCCTGCTAATCTGAACTGCGGCCAGTTTGATGAATCTGGATCTGGCTGAGAAATCTGGACTTTATTTCACAGGTTGAGGGAGCCATCTGAAGCGTTCTGGCGGGGGTGGAGGTGGGGGGGGGGCATGACGTGGCTTTACCATCGCCTGAAGGAGGGACTGGGGTCTGGCAGAGCAGCAGGAGGTGGCTGTAACAGTCGAGGAGGAGGGGAGTCCCCAACGGGGCAAGATCCGGGTGATGAAGGGACTCAACAGAACTGCGGGAGGTTGGCTGCTGGGGAAGGGGAGGGGATAGTCCCGGGTGACTCCCAGGTATTTGTTCTGGGGGCCAGAATCCTCAGAGGAGGGTGGGGGTAGAGGATCCAATAGGGGGTGAGACTTTGGACGTACGGTTTGGATCCTGGTGGAGATGTCCAGTGTGTGTTGGGGTAGGTGGGCCAGAGTCAAAGCTGTGTGACGGGAGATTACGGATTTGGGATGTAGAGCGGGAGAGCACACAGAGGCAAGAGCCCAGAGATCTGGCATTTAGGGGCGGGCCCTTCTCCTTCTCCTGCCCATTTCTCTAGCCCCAACTCAACATCCCCTCCACCCTCTCTATTTCAGCTCTTCAGGCCTTCTTCCTGCTCCCTCATGCTGTTCCCTCTGTCCGGAACATTCCACCTTCCCTCTGAGGGGGTGGGGACTAGGAGGGCTGGAATGTTGATGAGGTAGCAGAACCTACAAGTGTCCAGGCTTTATTTTTCTTTCAGGGAAAGGAGCTAGTTGGGATCGTAATTTGACAGCAGAGGCTGGAGCGCAGGAAGGCTGTTTTAAGATGGGGAAGCTAAGCAGGTTGGTAGTTGAAGGGAATGGGGGGGGAGGGGAGGCACGGGAGAGGGGAGGGAGGTTGAAGAGAATGCTGGCTGAAGAACGGGGACTCAGGGACTCCGAACGGCGGTGAGATCCAGGGCACAAGCACACAAGGGCTGGTTGTGGAGAAAGAATAGAAAAAAAATTTTTTCCTTGAGACAAGATGGAAGGCCAAAAGGATGAATGCTGTTCTAAACTGGAGCTCAATTCTTCCCTTCCTTTAGGGAGAAAAAAGAAAAGAAAAAGAAAAAGAAAAGTCTCCCTGAAGGGTCTCACCATCTTATCAGTAATTTACACCTCAGTGAAAACAATTTTCCAGACCATTTCTGACAGCAGGTTTGTGCAGGGGGAGGGAAGCCCTGCTCCAAGGGAAGGACCCTACCGCTCTCCAAAATGCAGGGCTCTGCAGCCAACCAATTAGAACAGCAGGAGAGAGGAACTTCCCTTCTAGAAAAAAGGGGTTTTCTCAGAATCAGAGGTCGCTGGGACCCCCTACCTCTGCCCGCAGGTCCGGGGACTTAGAGGTTGAGAACTGGCAAGGCTGGCGTCCGGTCTCCTCCTTTCCGCAGACGGGGAGCCGCACTTGCTGGGGTTCTGCAACAGGAACCTGCCTGCCGCACCCCCGCCCCCGTGGCTGGGGAGGGCGGGTTCTTAAAAGGGCAACGTCAGAGGCGGCTGTGTCAGCACCATCAGGACCTCCCCCGTTGGAGATGCAGGGTGGCGCCCCCTTTTGTGTGTGTCTGGGAGGAGCTCCAGGGGAACCCCTTGCTGGGAGGTGACTGGGGAGTGGAGCAGGCCCTCATCCTGACACAGGCTCTGACTTGCAGCACATTTCTCTGGGGCCCGCCCCAGCTCTGCCTGTCAGACTCATCCTGGGAGTGCAGCCAGGGCTGTCCCAGGCCCCCAGAGGGAGGTATGGGGAGAGGAGGCGTTCTCAGGACCCTGGGTAAACCGGAACCGCTTCAGGGAAGGAAAAGCAGGACGGGTCACAGGGAAAGTGTCCGTTCCCAGGGGCGATTTCACCATTGGCGGTACTTGGCTGATAAACCAAACTTCCCAGCAGACTGTGAGCTCGGGCAGGCCCCTTGGTCTCATATTGGGTCCCCACAGTTGCCTGACTCTTTATAGAGATTTCTCTCTGGAAGTCTGGCTTCTAGTTGTCTCTCTCTTGCTAGAGAGGCCTGGTGGCTCCTCTTTTGCCTGAGGCACCCAGACCTGCATCTTGGTCCCTGGGTGTGGGAACCATCGGTTGGTGAGAGACCCAGGGCTCTGACTCACTGCCCTGTGCCTGCGGGGATTGCTTGTTGAGGTAACCTGGGTAGCTGTGGTTGCCGATGGGGCAGGTCAAGGTGCCAGGGATGAGGGCATCAGCCATGGGTTGCGGAGGCAACTGCCAGGGTGGAATCAAGATTATCTGGGCCCATTCCCAGTGCTCAGCTTCCAGGCCAGCTGGCCTATCCTAAACAAGGCTCACTTCAGCCCCATCCCACTAGCCCAGGGAGGGGAGGGATGGAGTCTCGTTTTCAGCTCACTGGAGGAAGGCCAGCCACACCTTTCCCGATGACTGAGAGTTCCTTGAGAGCGAGGACAGTGTCCCATTCTTTCTGTAACCCCTGCTCCCATGCGCACCTAGCACAGGGCAAGCACTCAGTACATGAGTGCCTATGTACCTATGTGTGTCTCCTGCTTGTGTGTTCCCGACCCCACAGGGGATCTCAGCCATGGGATTATCCTTTCCTTCACCATTACTATTTTTCTGTCCTGCGGCTTCAGGAAGAAGGGAGTATAGACTTTCAGCTAACAGAATGGTTGGTCCACACAGCAGCTCTTCTCTGGGCCTCCACTCACTCCTTTTCACTAGGCAGGCTCCCAAGCCAGCCCACACACTGACCAGCCGCAGGGCAGGTAGGGAAGGCTGGCACAGGGAGCTGGACTGTCAGCAGCACAGGGCAGGGGACTCTGTGTAAAGCAGCAGGGAGTCCAGGTCCCAGGTGCTACCAGGTCCAGAAAACTAATCAGGTAAGAAGAAGGCAGGTCAGCTGGAGGGGGCGGGGCCGGGGGTGGTGCAGGAGCCAGGCCTGGGCCCCCAGGGGATCAGAGCCCCGGATTCTGTCCTCCCACAGTGCTTTCAGAGCCACAGAGAAAAGCAGTGCCTCCTGGTGGAAGGTGGGTCACAGGCACTAGCAGCCAAGAGGGTGGGGGTGGGGAGCAGAGGAGGCAGCTGTGGTGATCACTAAGGCTAGATGGGGATGTCCAGGGCCATGTGCGTTTCTAACCCCAAAGTCCAATGAGCTTTTCAAACAGGAAAGAGCGGTGTGTGGTAGCGACCAAAACCAGCCTCCTGCTCACCATGTAAACTGCCTTTCTTCAAATCTAGCAGTTGAGGCTACAGGAATGTGAATAGCTTGTCCTTCCAAGTATATGGGAACAGCTTGCTCTTTTGTTCTCTTGCCCTGGCTTTGTTCTCCCAGAGCTGGGGCACTGGCTACAGTAGAGGTGGGCCTGTGGGGCTGCCTGTGACAAAAGAGCCACTGCGGTCACCCTTTCAGGTGCCCCAGTTTTGACAGGGTTTCCCAGTAGCAAGATTCATGGGATCAGCCCAAGCCCCCAGTAGAAAACCTAGCACATGGCCTCTTTCCTGGGTGCTAAGCAAGCTCCAGCAGGCTTGGGGAACTTGCTGCTTAGGGACTAAGGAAGATGAAATAAAGCTCCTAAGTTACAGGCCAGTTCAGAGTCCTGTCCTCATCCTTCCAAAGAAACACAGCAAGCATCAAGCCCTGCTGAGGAGTCAGGACTCCTGGCTTCCACGCGGCCATGTTTTCTCATCTCCCTTACCCATCTTGTACTGTCTTCCCTATGATGGAAGAGGTATAATCGTGGCCCCACCCTCCTGTCTGGGACTGTCACAAAGATAAAAGAGATCATCTACAGGAAGTATTTTAGGCTCCTAGGGGAGGAGCACTAAACTAAAGGAAGGTGTTATTAAAGTAAAGTGTTTGTAGATTGCAGATGAAAGGCAGCAGGTAAATAAAGAGCCTAAACATCATCCTCCCCAGAGAAAGGGTGAACTGGCTGTTAGGGCAACAGTGGGAGCTCCAGAGAAAGGATTAAAACCTTGTTCCCACTAGCCCCCCGCCCTGCGGGCTGTATCGATCCTCTGCAGTTGCAGCAACAAGCTGTCAGGCAGTTGGTCTCCCATCTGGGGATGACTGGAAAGAGAGAAGCAGCTGTGAAAAAGGCCCTGCCTCATGCTTGTGAATCTAGGGTGGTTTTTTTTTTTTGGATTAAATATAGTCTCATCTACCCTGATGTCTCACCGCCTCCCTCCCTCTCCATGGAGCCCTTCCTAGGGGACAGAAGTGCTGTGAAGCTTTTTATATCAACTCAGGTCTCTAAGCTGGTCGTCTACCAAACTGCTTTAACAAAGCAGAAGCAAATTTACAAAGGAGGATTCTGCTCTTGCCCTGCCAGCCTGTGTGCCTAAGACTCAAAGTTTTCACTTTCCCCTTGGGCCTTTACTAAATCTCCCCCTGCCTTCACCTACCTTCTCAAAGGCTCAGTTTGCTAAATGGAACAACCTGATATAGCAGGAAAAGCAGAAGTGAATATGGTTCCAGGAAGAACTGTCAGAGACAGGGTTCAAGCCCTGCACAGAAGACTGAGGAAGAGCCCTGGTCCCCCTCGGAGATGCTTTATTACATGGTTTCATCAGTCACGGCTGACTGGATCCTATGCCCGAGCGAGAAAAGAGGAACATTGCATTGTACATGGCAGACGGTTCCCCTTTTAGCAGTGTAGTCAGACGGGGTGGGCGATGTGTGCGTGCTTGGCTTCCCTGCCTGTGGGCAGGCTCTGAGATTGCAGCTGACGGAAACGTGAAGCCTGGCAAAGTGGGAGAGAGAGGAATGTTCAGGAATCAGTGACCTCCATGTTCTGCAGCTGGTTTTCCAGGCCAACACCTCTCGCTGCCCCTTTCTTTTTGCTGCCCTCATGCTGCTTCTTCTGCTTCTTCGACGGCTCCTGGTCAATGGGTGCGGGCTTCACAAAGGGAATCAGTTCTTGGAGACCTGAAAGGGAAGAGCCGGCAGAATAACCCATCATTCCTCAGGAGTCAAAGCCCAGGGACCTCTGGGGAAAGTTTCACAAGACAAAGGCAGCACTGCTTTCATTTATGCCTTTATTTCCCCGCCTGAATTTTAGCCTCATTTAAATAGAATATCATACCTGTACTGGCTACTTTTCAACCTTGCCCCTTGCAATGCCCAGCACCAGAGGACAGGCAGAGTTTTGGGGACCGTGTACGAACAAGAGAAGTTCGTGCATTCTGAAAGGGGCGTACTATCTAGAAGAGCAGGAAGACAGACAAGAGGAAGAAGATGGGCTGGGCTGGGAGTTTCACCTGGCGGCATGAAGTCCTTCAATTTCTCAGGCACAAGGATGCCCTTCTCTGTCTGGTAGTTCTCTAGGATGGCACAGATAGTGCGAGTCGTGGCGCACATTGTGGCATTGAGCATGTGGACAAACTCCACCTGTGAAGACAGGGTCCCCAGAGGGATCAGTTACACTTAAGCCCTAGCTGGTCTTACTGATGACCAGGAACCATGCACTCAGCCAGACTCCCCCAACTGCAACTATCCAAATACAAATCCAAAATCAAATAAAAAAACAGGTTCTACCCACTAATGATCTCTAAACCTTAAATTCTGTGTGTATTTACTGCTTATTAGGTAACTCCAGGAAGATTCTTCAGGTCTCCATGAGTGACAAGCGGTAGGTCCCAGTATTTTGAGGAGAGTTGGGCCCTTTGAGGGAAGGAAGAGACTACCCAGTGGTCTCTCCTTTTAGCCCCTTTCAAGTCCCTGACCTGGAAAAGATTAGGGCCTGAAAATTGGGTTTGAAGAGACAAGCTTACAACCCAGACCTTCTCGGGTGAGAAGAGGGAAGACATTGCCTCCAACTTGTTCTGGGTGGACAAACGGGGATTACTTTTTATCTGGAGTTATGGAAAACAAAGCCAAGAGGAGAAAGGCTAGAATTACCTTGTAGAATAGAGCTAGATTCAGGTTTCTATCTAAAAGGACTCAGTCCTGATTCAGTAAAGTCATTTTCAGATTCCCTTTTTGGCCTAGAAAGGGGCTTGAGAAACTCAGATTTTCCCATGATGCTGAGAAATAATGTCCTCCAAGGGCTGAGAAGTAAGATAGATCTACTCTGCGCTGAAGGCCCTGCCTCCTGCCTCCCCAGGGGCCGTCTACCTTGTCCATCATCTTCTTGGTTTGCCCATATCGAATTCGGAGCCGGCGAGCCTGATAGTCCGTGCAGTTAGAACAGGAGACTAACTCACGGAAGGCTCCTGAGCCCGGAAACCAGGCCTCCAGGTCAAGCTTCTTACTGGCAGCGTGATTCAAAGAACCTGCAAGGAAAAACCCCTAGAATTCATGAAGGAGGGATGGTATTTCAGAAGGCTAACCTTTAGCAAATCTGAAGAATTCTTTAATTCACATCTTATCCCCAGAAGGGAAATCACACCCAGATATTCTTATCACCAAAAACTCCCAAGGGAGAAGACTGTGATATTTTAATTAATGTGGCCAATTAACTGGATTGTGAGCTATTTCTTTGTGTGGCAGCTCAACTGGGCAGGTGGTGTTTGTGGGATGCAGGGAAGGGAGGCCAATACCTGAGACAATATTCACGATGTGGTAAGGGATCCCCAAAGACTGGTAGAACTCCTCTGCGGTAGCGATCATCTCCTCAAACATCTCCCAGGACTTGTTGTCATGTGGCGATGAGTAGACAAACTGTTCAATCTGCAAAGAGGGACCCAAGGGGACAGTGACAATGGGACAGGGTGAATAAACTAAACACTGAAGTGGGAGATATCCTAGCACTGAGGACCTATTCCCACTCCCCTGGCAGTCAGGCGGGGCTGGGGCCCCTGGCGAGAAATCGGGGCTGGACTGGCCGGCTGGGGCTGCAGCAAGGACACAGGCTTGTGCAGATAGCGTCCCGTGTACCTGCCAGGTACTGTTCTAAGTAATTTCCACATGGTCACTGGTTTCATTCTCATGGTAGCCTAATGGGGTGCGTACTACTAGTATCTTCCTTTTACAGGGGAGGAAATAGCACGGAGAGGTTAAGCAAATTGTTCCGTGTTACACAGCAGTAAGTGGTAGAGTTGGCCTTTGGACTCAGGCAGCCTGGTTCCAGAGTCCATGCTCTAGCCGCTCGACCACGCGCTTCTTAGGCTCTTCCCTAGAAACACGGATGGAAGCAACGAGAGGAAAGACAGGAGCTGGGGTGAGCCTGAGCGACACAGATCCTACCTTTTCTATAACCGCCCTGGACAGAGACAAGGGCCCCATTCCTCACCCTGACCTGTCTACTCACCTTCTCAAACTGATGGACTCGAAAGATGCCACGGGTGTCACGGCCGTGGGAGCCCACCTCCTGGCGAAAGCAGGTGGACAGGCCAGCATACTTGATTGGCAAATCCTCCGGCCGAAGCCACTCGTCCCGGTGGAGAGCGGCAATGGGCTGTTCGGAGGTAGCAATCAGATATTTCTCCTCATAGGTGCTGTCATCAGACTTTTCACTGCCTTTGCCAATTACCTGTCGGAGCAGGGTAATGTTTAATAGTTAAGAGTGAGGGAGGAGGACCTCAGCTGGAGCAAGAAACCACAGAGAAGGTCTGAGTGACGGGAGAAGAATTTTCTTCAATCCCTGCCTAGAAGTGAGCAGGGGATGCTAAAAAGACAAGGGAGGGTATAGGACAGTCCAAAATGGGGTCCCTACGAGAGATCAAAGAAATGCAAATTAAAAAAAGATAAAATATTCTGATTTTTTTTTTAACCTGTACCATGCGGCTTGTGGGATCTCAGTTCCCTGACCAGGGATTGTACCCATGCCCCCTGCAGTGGAAGCATGGAGCCCTAACCACTGGACCACCAGGGAATTCCCTCTGATACTATTTTTACTGTATCTAATAAATGAAACACTTCTAAAGTGATGTATACTGGCCAATGACGGCAGGCGTGCAATAAAACCTGAGCTGGGGGACGTCACTGGTGGTCCAGTGGTTAAGACTCTGTGCTCCCCATGCAGAGGGCCCGGGTTCAATCCCTGGTCCAGGAACTAGATCCAGTGTGCTGCAACAAAGAGCCTGTGTGCTGCAACTAAGACCTGGCACAGCAAAAAAACCCAAAAAAACCTTGTAGCAATATAAATTAATCCATGTGACAAATATTTGTGAGGCATTTAGTAAGAGCCAAGTCCTTTTTGCCAATGCTGGGCAAAAGGAGACAGTTTTTGCTCTCTTGGTGCTTATGGCTTAGTTTAGGGTTATAACCCTTGAAGAATCGCATCACTTTGGTGTCCAGCTGAAGAAACTAACTGAAAAGAAAAAAAAAAGTTATAAGCAAGACAAAGTTCACTGTAACATTACTTATTGACAGCGAAGAAGGGAAGGCCCCTAAATATTCAACAGGGGAAAAGCTGGGTAGTCTACATCCATGCCATGTAATATTATGTAACCATTAAGAAATGATGATTAGGAAGACCATGTAGTAACACTGAAAAATGCTTTTGATATAATGTGAAGTAAAAAGGCAATCCATATATACTGTGATTAGAAGTATGAGAAAATGCTATATATATGAAAAAAGCCCCCAAAAGAATACTAAAAATGACAATTGTATTAGATAATGGGATAGAAGATGATTTCCCGTGACCACTTCCAAATTTTCTGTCATGTGGTATTATTTTAATTAAAAAAAAAGAAAAAAAAAAAAAAAAAAGAGGAGAGGAAACTTCCTCCGGGCCAGTGTTTGGAAACCTGGAAACGTACCTTGCTACCTAACAGTGGCAATTTAGCCCCGTGTGAGGCTATTCACATACAACAGAAAACAACAGAGCTCGCGGTCTAATACGGCATAGCCACTAGCCGCACACAGCTATTTAAATTAAATTAGGGACCTCCTTGGTGGCGCAGTAGCTGAGGATCCGCCTGCCAATGCTCTATGTCTGCGCTGTCCAAATGGTAGCCACTAGTCACATGTGACCATTTAAATTAACATTAATAGAGATTAAAACTGTACTTTGTCAGCTGTACTAGCCACGTTTTAAGTGCTCAACAGCCATGATATAGAACATTTCATCATCGCAAAAAGTTCTGCTGGATAGCACTGCTGTGTCTTTGAAGCTAAACTTCATACCTTAAGGAGTCATCCTGCTACACTGCCCCAGGCTACTCACCTTATAAAGTTCTTCATCAAACTGGCTGAGCTGTGCCACTTCCTGCATGACCTCCTTCCTCATGAAGAAGGGGGTATAAATGGGAGTGTAGCCCCGACTTCCCAAGGTGCGAAGGGCAAACTGGATGAGTGCCTGTTCCAGGAACACCAGGACCCCCTAAAGGAGCAGAGACACAGCACTGTGTGATTGGGTTCTGCCGCCATCACGTTCATCTGCTAGTAATCATACCCAGAGGCAACTGGGGAGCACACAGGAGGCCACGAAGACCATGGATCCCAACAACTGACTCAAGAGGCTCTTTCTTAACCAATGCCCAGCATATCAACTGAAGAGCATTCCCTTTAAGACATCAAATCAACGAAAAAGGATTATTCACCCAGGATGCATGGGAGAGTTTTCTTCTGCTAATTCTTAAAACACTGGACTTATTTGTATATGCAGAGCATAACTATATGGACAGTATTTCCAAAATTACTTTACTATGTCCTTCTGGAAGGCTTCCCTGAATGCATCTGCCCTCTGTCCCAGCTGATCTGGGTTTGTTACTTCTGCCTACCCGTTCCCATAGCACCCTGGGTTACTCCCACCACAGCACTTATCACAGGGGGTTTTTGACTCTTTGTTACTTGTCTGACTGTCCAATTACACTGAGCTCCTTAAAGGCAGGGACTGTTCTAATTCAATCGGCGACACATATATTCATTATGGAGGATCACTTAGTTGGCTTTTGTTCTAGGGAATCCTGATAAGTACTCTCCTGCCTTAGAAAGAGAATTGCATCTAATTGCCAGTAAGTCTGCAGTAGAAAGGCAGATCTGTGGGCCTCTTTAAGTGGGCTGTGTGTTCTGCACTTCCCCCCCCAGTTCTTTCTTTATAACCAACCTCATTGGTTGCCAACTCTTACCTTCAGGAAGTACCCTCGACTCCCAGCCACCACGGCCCCCTTTTCGCCTTCAAAGCCATCTACCATCACCACCAGGTCCACGTGAGAGTACTTCTTCCTGACTGTACAATCACCCCAAATCCTCTCTACTTTGTTGTCGGCATCCTAAGGAAACAAGACCAGCAGAGAAAGACACATGAGCTCTGAATTCTACAACTTCCATCTTTCCAAACCTATTCTAAGAACAACCTAGAGCTTTGTAAAGTCACTGCTTAATTCAAACACTAGTTTTGCCCCTTGTGTACAGAGACTAGAGGAGGAAATGTGCTAGAGAATTTGTGCTCAACAGAGAAATAATACTTTGTAAATTCCTAGAAGCAATTCTAGCCATGGAACTGAAATCATGATTTTTTAAAAGATCTGTAGTATTCTCTTGTTTTTTTACCCTTTTAAATGACTTCTTGAAAATCCTATACAGGGAAAACCCTTCCCTGGACAATCCTCCACATTGCCTGGGGTACAGAGGAGAATGCAGATTTTTTTTTTCTAGGCTCTCATTGGTCCCAGGGCCACACAAGGGCGGGCTCGGGGCCCTGACCTCTCGAGTCTGCCACCCCAGCCCTCAGTGAGTTTAACGTGCGTTCACCAGGGAATGAATGAAAGAGGCACAGATGGGCCCTGCCACGGCTGGGGTGTCAGGGAACAAAGCCTGGGCTCAGAGCAGCTTTGTGCTGGGGAAGCTCCCACTCAGCAGGAAACTTTTATCATGCAGATTTCCCTTCAACCTGCAGCTTCTCAGCAGGGTGTGGGTGAGGGGTGAGGTTGATTTTGCAGATCCCTCCCACAAGACAGGCTGCTACCATGGGCAACACGCAGTAGAGGACAGCAGCCCGATTTAGAAGAGATTTCTGTGCCAGGAGTCTCCACCTACCTGCTGTCTCTGCTACTTCCCAATCAGGCAGGGATCTGACTCTTTCAATTCTCAATTGGTGGGCAGAGCAAATACACAAAGAGCCTGCTTCTATTACACAGAGAGTGCCAGGCTTTCACTGTCCTCCTCCCACCCCGCCCCCTTCCCAAAGGAGAGGGGCGACCGCAGGCAGCCGCTTGCTGTGGCACTGGAGCCTACCTCATCATTGCTGATGGGCACAGAGGGGTGCAGAAGGTTCCCAATCTCACGAAGATTCTCAAACCGCTCTGCTTCCAGCTTTATCCGCTCGGCATCACACTTCAGGATGGATTCGTCGATGAGGAGTCGCACTTTTTTGAGCTGTGAGACTTCCAGGCTCTGTAGATGAGCAAGGCCAAGCCCGTCCAAGGCCACAGTAAGTCAAGGAAAGAGCAGGAAAAAGATTCTGTTGCCCCAACCCTGTGTGCTCTAATGACAGCTCTTGTGATAGCATTTTAAGAATCGACACTGCAGGCTTTCAAAGAACTGTTATTTCACACAGGAATGTATACAATCTTGCCCAATAAATCTGTTGGCATTTTCTTTCAGGGTGCCTAAGACAGAGATGGATAAATGCTGGCCACTCCTCTTGTTCCTGTATATCGCAGGAGTGTTAATACCATAGCTCTTCTAAGAGCTCTTTCCCTTAACTTGCACTTTCTGATATTCCTGATTAAACCAACTCAGCATGCTATCATATACTACATTTAACTGTTCTCTAGGAGGATTATAAATTTATTAGGAGCAAGAGACCTTGTCTTAACCTTATTTTGTATTCCTTACTGCAGGTGTTTCAAACTATACTCTGATTTCCTGGCCGGACCCTTACCAGGTAGGGCAGGTCAGGAATAGCACCCCCAAGCGAGCCCTTCAAGCACAGCAACTTTGCTTTTTTGTGTTTATGCTCTTGCTCTGCTTTTGTGTTGCAGGTTTTAAGAAAGGGTTCAGTGACTAAAAAATTTGAAAATTACTGCTCTAGACCCATTGTAGTGAATATTTACTGCATTACAATAAATTGAAAAATTTCTGACTCTGTGGACATGGAGTTATATAAACCAAACATAGTTCAATTCCTTTTTTCTATTCTTCCTACTCTTGGCTTCCCCACTCTCCTGTCTCCGTCTCTGCTGTCTAATATTCAAGGATAGAGATTAACAAGAGTGGATGGGGACATTTCCCAGTGGCAGAAATTCAAGGATGCCACCATGCTGTGGGAGCAGAATGTCAGGATTCCTTGTCTAGGAACAAAGTTAAGATAAAAGAACAGAAATCCCAACCTAGAAAAGGACAATAACTTACATTTAAAGCATCTGCAGTGAGGTCATTGAGATTTAATGCATCTTCCGGAATGGACTCATCCTTCCCCATCAGCTCTTTTTTCTATAAGAAAGAAAAAACAAACAAACAACAACAACAACAAAAACGTAATTAATTCTAAAAGAAAATTTCTGACAGTTTTATAAGTACACACCAAACTAATCAACTAATCACATAACTTTCTACATAACTTAGTCTCTAAAAGATGCAACACATGGGAGAAAAATTAGTAAGTTAGAAGCATGAAGTCAAGGTTTCAAGTCCTTGTCCTGCCACGTTCTAGCTTTCTGATCCTGGACAGATCAATTAACCCATCAGAGGGTTGACACCATGAGGAAGTCAAGAAGAAAAATGTCTGATGTGGACATACAACATTATGGCCCCAAGAACGTGTGAAAACACTCAGTGCTGGTCAGGAGCCAGCGTGCGGCAGATGCCTGTGTGTCAACTTGTTAATCTCTATCTACCTGCTAAGAATAAACACAACCCTCAGGCCTGAGGCTAAGGGGAAAATGGATGGGATAATGCAATATTAGGAAGCCAAAGAAACACAATTTTTGAGGGAAAAAGGCACAGAATTCAGAACTAAGTTTAGAGCAATCAATACAACTTGGCAAAGTAAGAAGGGTATACCCAGGACTAGATTTTTTTCCCTTCCGGTTTCTCTCCTCATCCTTCTTTATAATATTCTGCCAAATCATCATTTCTAATCCTTGCCCAGAGCCAAGGAGAAGATAATTTTAAGAGTTAAATTCTTCCTAAATTACAAGTAGATAAAGAATATTATCAAAGGCCGTTATAACAAGACGCGTAAGACTGCAGCAAAACACATATAAAAATAAGCTGAGAAGAATTAGGGTCTGCTTTGTAAGTATAAATAAAATAATACATAGAAACCATGTTCATTGCTCTAAAGATTTATTAGACATTCCACACATCAAATTGAGACGTCAGGATTCTGATCAAAACCCAACTCACACCCTTCAGTGATTCAAGCAAAATCATCTTTAAAAGCTGCAAAAGTCTGACAATATCAGAATGAGTCTTGATAAGAACAAGCATAGACTACTGAGGTAGGAAAAAATGGCCTAAATCTCAAGATGTTCCATTGGTAGCCAAGATAGCTGAGGCCCCCTTGCTCTCTGATAATCCCTCAGGGCAGCAAATTCAAGCTCTGAGTTCAAGTTCTAGCTCTGCAGCTAACTTACGCTATGATCTTAGATTAGCCCCTTAATTTCCTAAGCCTCTTTACCCTTTTAAATAGGGGTAACAAATGTACTACTTACACTCCAGGTTTAGGGCAAAGATCAAAATCAAAATGAGATGTTACATGAAAAGGTTTTGAATGCTTTCAAGTGCTATACAAATTAAAGCACTGCTAGTGCTGTTTCAATGGACAGCAAGAGAGAACACTCCTTGAAGGGCCAGCAGTCAAGGGATCTAAGAATGTGAATGCAAATGAAAACACTCCCATCTTCTTGCTAAGAAAAATACTTGGCTGTACATATGCCCCAAAAAACACTCAAGCAGAAGTACACATGGAAATAACATAATTACGGGGCCTCTGACATGCAACTGACACAGTGTCAAGAGTCCCATAGGAAGAAAACTGTATGATTATCATCGATACCAATTTCTACAGTCTGGGACATGCTGAAAGTGTAACAAAATAGTGGTAAAGAGAAGGATGCAGAATATCATGAAGGATAACGCACTAGAATCCAAGGGAATCTTTTCATTGTGGTCCTTCCTGGCTCAGGTTCCTAAATTTCATAATTTTGGGGTTTATTTTAGAGGTATACAACTTAAAAACGAGACAGATTGTAGGGTGCATTTAACATGTTTTTTAAAAAATGATTAAGGGGCTAAAAGGGTATTTTTGAAGAAAGATTAAAAACATGAACTAATGTGGTTACCAAGGTAAAGCTGAGCTGAAACTTAACATTCTTCTAGGACAGGAAGGATGAAGGCCGGTAACTACTTGCCATCCATTGTTACTCTCAATTGCTAAATGACTACAGTGTTCTAGGCACTGTAGTTATTCAGATTTTCTATATTAAAAATTTTTAGTTCTCACAGTTGTATTCTAAAGGTTAGTGTTAGAATTGTCATTTCACAGGCAAGAAAACTGAGGCTCAGAAGTTAACTTGCCTGAAGTCACATAATCAAAATTCTAGGATTTGCACTCAATATCTGTGTTCTTTCAATTAAACAGCATGACTACACTGCGATAGAGAATCTGAAATCTACCAAAGGAAAACCTTTCTGACACTGTAGGTTGAGCTCAAGAAATAACTGAAAGGGATTGCGGGTGGAATTCATATTATTAAGAACAGAATAGACAATGAGTGACTTGTGTGGCAAGAATCTTATCTTACAACAGACTGAATGTTTGTGTCCCCCAAAATTCTTCTTTGAAACCTAACCCCCAATGTGACAGTATTTGGAGGTGGGGGTCTTTCAGAGGTGATGAGGTCAGGAGGGCAGAGCCCTCGTGAATGGGATTCGTGCCCTTATGAAAGAGACGCCAGAGAGCTCCCTTGCTCCTTCCACCATGAGGACACAGCAAGAAGACTGTCTACGAACCAGGAAGTGAGCCCTCATCAACCTGCTGGTGCCTTGATCTTGGACATCGCAGCCTCCAGAACTGTGAGAAATAAATTTCTGTTGCTTATTAGCCACCCAGTCTGCGGTATTCTGTTACAGCGGCTGAAATGGACTAAAACATACCTGCAGACAGAAGAAAGATGGACTCACTGATCTTTGAAAATGCCTCTTAGTTCCCTCCCTGCTTTCCTCTCTTTCTTTTTAAAATAACTTTCCCCCTTTGGTAAGAAATCCAGTAGCTCACAGAATCAAACACTAAGTTAGACATTATGTATTAACTAAGAGTAAGATTAAATACCTCTGCTCAAGCTCTCAAGGCTATAACTCAGTTCTCTTACCTTCATTTTCTCTCCGATTGTCTTGCTGCATAGGTTCTTCAGCTTGTTCAAGTTGTCTGCCCGAAATCTGCCTAAAAATAAAGAATCCAAGAATAAACCAAAGATAGGCACATAATTAAGATACCTCCTTCCTAATCATGGCTCCTTAGGACTGATCTCAGCCCAAGGCCAAAATGTAGGCAGAGCTAAAGGATCTGCCTCATGAAGTTGTGAAATCCTATAGCTTTAGAGGCCCAAATTTAGATGGCATATATTGGTGATTACAATAGGATCTCCCAGCATTTGGTGACAATGAAAAGGCCATTCTGGGACTGAAATTAAAAGGTATCATAACCTGGATGATACCACCATAGATGGAGTAACACATCTGAGAAACCTGGAAAATACTTATGTAACTATAACCTGTTCAATTATCTTAAACTTCATTTAAAGAAACTATGTGGTATCTAGTTTCTAGATACCTAGAAAAAAGGCAGTCTAGTTTCTATTCCCATGAACTTGGTTGCTACACCTCTATGCTAGAAACAGTTAATGTTATTTCCTTTGCTTTGATACAACGCTCATCTGGCAGCCTTGAGAAGAATTCAATTTCTTACACTTTGGTTTCTTTGGGGGAAGACAGTGCACTAGTCAGCTTGCATAGGTATTCCGGCCCAAACTAATATCTTGGTACTGTGATTCATCAGTCTAACCTTGATTAGCAAAAGCTGGACCTCTTGAATCTAAGCTTTAGCCACAATATGGTAAAAATCAACGTTTGGAAAGGCAAAATGGTGACTAGAGATGAGACAGCACCTAGATCTGGCTATTCTTTAGTTTTGCCAAACTTTAAACTTAAACTAAACTTCAGCACAAACTATATAATTATTGATATTTTCTCATTCACTTATTCACACTGATTACAGAGATGGAGAACAGATTACTAGTCGCCAGGGGTTAGACGGGGCAGGGGAAAGGGAACGGACTACAGGGGCATGAGAGCAAAAGGGATCTCTGTGGTGATGGAACATTTCCGTATTTTGAGTGTGTCACTGGTTACACAAATCTACACATGCGATAAAATCACACAGAACTACAGGCACACACACATGAGTGCATGTAAAACTGGTGAAATCTGAATAACGCCTGTGGATGGCAGCAATGTCAAGTTCTTGGTTTTGGTTTTTTTTTTTTTTATAGATTAAGTGACCTATATATTTTCTCTATGGATTTTACTGTAGACTTTTTTTTTTTTTTTGGCTCTTTATTGGAATATAATTGCTTTACACTCTTGTACCAGTTTTTGAGGTACGCCAAAGTCAATCAGCTGTATTTATACACATATCCCCATATTCCCTCCCTCCTGCGACTCCCCCCCCCACCCTCCCCGTCCCGGCCCTCTAAGGCATCACCCATCATGGAGTTGATCTCCCTTTGTTATACAGCAACTTCCCACTGGCTATCTATTTTACAGTTGGTAGTGTATATATATGTCTATGCTACTCTCTCACTTCATCTCAGCTTCCCCTTCATCCCCCGCCCTCAAGTTCTTGGTTTTGATATTGTACCAGTTACATTAGATGTTAACACTGGGGCAAACTGGGTGAAGGATCTCTTGTGCTATTTCTGTAACTTTCTGTAAATCTATATCTACTTATAAGTTTAAAAAAAATTATTTAGTCCCACTTATGGGCAAGGCTCTATGCTAAATGTTGGCAATATTAAAGAAAACACTGTACTAAGTGCTGGGAAATATAAGAAAAACATGACAATTAAAAAACAATATAACAGTGCTGAATGTTTCAATCAGTGAATATAGCATATTTCTTCATTATCTTTAATGTCTCCTAGAAATGTTCTGTAGTTTTCAGTGTAGGGATCTTGAAGGTCGTTTATTAAATATATTTGTAGGCATCAGATGCTTTTTAATTGTTACTTGTATATAAAAATAGCATTGATTCTGTATATTGTATACAGTCATCTTGCTAAATTTATTTAATATTAATAGTTCAGATTCTGCACATACAATCAAGTCATCCGCAAATAATGACAGATGATAGCTTTACTTCTGTTCCAATCTTTTGTTTCTTTCTCTTGTCTTATTTCATACTGTTCAGAACCTCCTACATGATGTTGATTAGAAGTAGTGATAGCAGACATCCTTGTCTTGTTCACAGCCTTAGGAGAAAAGCATTCAATATTTCATCATTAAGAATAATGTCGGCTATGGATTTTTTATAAATACCTACTATTAGATTAAGGAAGTTCCCTTCTTTTCCTAGCTTGCTGTATTTTATAATGAGCAAATAATTTCCACATTAAAAAAATGACCTTGACCCCCATCTCACAGCATATACCAAAATCAATGTGAGATAAATCATCTACCTGAATGTGAAAGATAAAGTAGTAAAACTTCTAGAAAAAAAATGGAGAATCTTTTCAGTACTTTGGGATATGAAAAGATTTCCTAACCAGAACATAAGCAGCACAGATTACATAAGAAAAAAAAAATCAATAAATTAGACATTATTAAAATTAAGGATTTCTGTTCATTAAAAGACAGTGAAAAGACACAGACTGGGAGAAAATATCTGCATTATATGTAATCTACAACACCTTGTATATAGAATAAAAAATTTCTATAAAATAAGAAAAAGACAGTCAAATAAAAATGGTCAGCAGGCTTGAACAGACACCTTCCCAAATAGGCTGTCCAAATGCTAACAAGTACTATATGAAATGGTGCTCAATATTTTTAGTTATCAGGAAAATGTAAATTAAAACCACAATGAGATACCATTATATATCCACCAGAATGGCTAAAATTAAAAAGACTGCCGATATCAAGGTCAAGGTTGTAGAGCAAATGGAGCTCTTATATATTGCTGATGGGAGTATCAATTACCACAACCACTTTGGAAAACTATCAGGAAACATCTACTAACTCTAAACATGTGCCTACCCTATGACCTAGCAATTCCACTCCTAGGTACATACCCAACAGAAATGAGTGCTTATGTCCACCAAAAGACACAAGGTTCATAGCACATTATTCATAGTAACCTTAAACTGGTAACAATCCAAATGTCCATCAACAAAATTGGTTGGTATGTTTACATATATGGAGTACTACACAGCAATGAAAAAGAACCAACCACTGCTACACATAATAACATGGAATAATCTTACAGACATAATTTTGAAAGAAAGAGGTCACATGCAAAATTGTATACTATATAAGTCCATTTGTATGAAGTTCAAAATCAGGCAAAAGTAATTCATGGTGATAGAGGACAGAATACTGTTTTTTTGGAGGGGGCAAGTGACAGTGAAGGGGCATGAGGGAGCCTGCCAGGGGGAATGCAAACATCTTAGCTCTTGATCTGAAGGGTAGTTACATGGGTGTATAGTTTGTAAAATTCATCAAGCTGCACATTAAGATTTGTGCACTTTACTGAAATCACTGAATACATTATGTCTCAATGAGCTTTAAAAGGTTGTATAAAAAATAATATAAATGCCACAACAGAAATATATAAGATAGTTTATGGATCACATGTCCTAGGTGTGACCCTGGACTGACTGAGACTGGGGTGAAAGGAAGCAATTAGAAAGTTATTCCAATGATAAGGGGCTGGTTCAAGGTGTGTGCAATAGGGTTAAGAGGAAATAACTTTAACTGATAATTCCTGTAGTTAGTGGCAGATTTCAAGATACATGGAAACCTACTGACTTTGGAAGTAGGCGAGACAAATGCTTATTTTACACCCAAATGTGTCCTCATTATATTACTCTGAATTAAAAGAAGAAATCATAGTTCGAATCCTTGAAGTTAGAAGAGCTGTGGTAAACTCCGATGTGGTGCTTTGATTGCAAGGCGTATCAGACTCCTGTGTTCTACACAGAGCCCTAGACCTTCCAGGTCTACAGGCAGACATATAGGTATAGTTGTAACGGAGGGCCTTATGAAGCTTGCTGTGTCCTCAGTCAACGAACATGATTTGAGTTCTTAATGTGGCTCTGGGCTGCAACTCCTTGTTGCAGCTAATGATAGAAGAACGCTAACCTCTGATCAAAGGTTCGGATGTAAAAGAATCTTGAAACAAGGTCTGTGAATGTCCACCTTAAGCAGCCAGCAATAGGAAAAATCATTAACTCCCTTAGTTGCAAAGAGAATGTTGGTTAGGGATGTCAAGTAGAAAAGAATCAAATCAATAGATATGTTGAAAATAAACTACATCAACTGCTTTTCATACGGAATAGCAAAGTGCCCTGAACACAGAAGATATTCATGACTTCAATAAACCTTTGTCAAGCCCTTACCAAGAACCAGGTGCAGTGCCAGGTACTGGGATTATATGTACACACATGTATATGTATATCATGTATGTATATGTATATCCTGGGTACTACCACACAGATGAATAAAACAACCTTGTCCCTGAAGAATTCATCCCCTCACCACAAACCCACTCCTCAGGTAAAAGAAAGAAATTCCCACAGACCTGTACATTATACTCAAGGGACTAGGTAACACATTCAAATTCATGGCTAGACTGAAACAAAAATCTGATACTTCTGACTCAGTAAAACAGTGTCCAGTCTAGTTTTTTCCCTCCCATTTAATTCCATTGGAAATCAAAACTTCAGATTCAGATTCAGGTGGTGAGATCTCACAGTCAAACAAACCACTGGACTTGACTGTGATGTACAGAAGCAGCAGACAACCTGAGCTAAACAGATATTCTCCTGGTACCCAACACCCTCATGTTACCAACTCTTCCTTTGACTTCTTCCCTCCAGAGATGACACATATATTTAGGAAAAACAACTTTCCTAAGAGAAATCCACCACATTTTTGGACAGCGACTGCCTTTGCGGTGCGCTGTCATAAACCTGGGTCTCAGCTGGTTGCAGACCTATTGCATCAGACAGAATAAATCACGTGTTTGACAGCATCCGGCCAATTAGTGACTACTCCAGCTAGTCTAGGCAGAGATTGATAGGCAGAGGGTTCTACGGTTTTATTTAGCCTCATGAAAGACGCCCGGTCCAGTTCCAGGTTCCAACCCAACTCTGCCAATGTCTTTCCCGGAAAACTTGCACAAATCACAATTAGAGAGCCTCAATAACTATAAGCTTTTTCTTGCTTCACCACACCCCTCTGCCCATCTCTGATCTACCACGCAAGGCTATTCTCGGTTCTTAAAGGTCTGCGCACAGTTCAGGGGGATGGCCTTCCCAAAAGCTCTGAGATCACTGTTTTTAGCCAGGAGCGGCCTCCACAGCCCCAAAATGCTTCCAATATGGACGGAGTGAACCTACAGAACCAGCAGATGTGACTCAGTCAGGTTGGAACCTTTGATTCCAACAAGATAGAGGGAGACCACTCTGGCCTTGCTCAAGATGAGAAAAAGACAGGAGGCGATCAAAATTAAGTGTGAGGAAAGGGGAACCTCCCCCTCCCGCCCCGGCTTTCTTCTGGCGACCCTTGCGGCCGGAAGACTTGACAGCTCCCGATGCGCATGCGCGATGCTCCTTTCCTAGCCTCACTGGGAGCGACCGGCGCCCAGCGCGTCAGGGAATGAGGTCACGCGGCCCGGCCGGAGGGGGAAAGCGGCGCGGTCCGGCTCCCCGGGTGTGTTTTAGGGGACAGGGAGAGCTTCGGAGCCACCGCACCCTGGGAAGGGGTCTTACGAAGGGTGGAAGCTCAGGACGGGTAACGAGACCCGAGAAGTTGGGGTTAGGATCCGGAGGTACTCCGCGCGTCCCGGTACTTACATCGTCGCCACTCGCTGTCCGCCTTCACCAGCTGGTCCACCAGTCCCGGGTCCTTGAAGCGCTTCTCCTGCGACTCTCGGATGAGGGATGGGTCCCCCCCTTTATCCACCCGAAACAAATCCAGATCCAGCACCATCGTTCCTTCTCCCGGGCCAACCCTAAGGGAAGTGAGATTCGCCCCGCACAGCAGCCAGCCTGTGACTGCGGCACTGCACCGGCGCGCTGACCCGCCCTCCCCGCGCAGGCGCGGCGGGAGTGCGCAAGCGCCCCACCTCTGGCCGGAAGCGGCTGTGTAGGAGGCGGGGCCGCGGAGAGGTGGGGGGGGAGCAAGGGGGGCGAGGAGGGGAGGGGGCCCAGGGGGGTGCGGGCGGGCGTGGGCCTCCCGGCCTGTGTTCAAGTCCGGCCCGCGAGCGGGTTCTGCCTCCTCGCGTGCCTTCTCCCCAGCTCTGCCTGCTTCTGTAGGGGCTCTAATTGTCCCATAGAAGAAAAATGTAGTGCCTGTTTCCTTCTCATGTTAAAGGGCATATCTAGACAAGGCCTGTCAGTATAGTCACTGGCTTGGAAGCTGGCACCTCCAGTGGTTGCCAGTTTCCTCCTTACAGGCTTGGGTCCTAAGACTGGACCCTCTCTCTGAACCTCTGCTCTCTTCTCGATCTTGAGACAAGAGTGTGGCTACATGTTTTCGTCCCCAGATTACCTCAATTCAGAATTCCTGCTCTCCTGCCTCAGCGTTAGGATACCTTTCCTAATCTTGATGAGGAAATTGAAACTTATATACTTGTAATTGCTTACTCGCTGTCTTGCAAAGGCCTGCTCACCACTCTCAGTTAATCAGTAAAATGAATTACTAAGAGTGATCAGGTAAGGGAAGAATGTCTGGCTCTCAGGCACCCACCCCAAGCCTTTGTTTGAGACCCTTTGCACATAGACTTGTTAAGTGACCATTAACCATTAACCATTAACCTGCAACCAATGTGAGAATGCAAATTGTGACGTTAGTCCTGATAGGAATGGAATGTCCGGCTCCTCCAAGTTCCTGTTAGGACCCCCTACTATGTGTGTAACCCATGGCGACTCCCGTGCTCTGTAACTGCCCTTGACCCATAGTAATTTGTAGCCAATCAGTTTGTACCAATTATAGCTGTATGTTTTAACCTATATAAGGAGAAGACTCCCCTGAAACGGGGCCCCAGAATTTTGGAGCGTTAGCTCGTCTGGGTCCGCCGACTCAATAAACCTGAGTTCTCCAACTCTCTGAGTGTTGTGCTTGGTTTCTCGTGGGATCAGTTTTTTTCTGCCACAATCTGATTATTGGATGAAACAAATTGTCCCTTTATCAACCCTTAAGATCATAGTATTGGAGAAGTGTGAATGGAACGTGTTAGAGAGACACTTGAATAGACTTTTGCAAGGGGAAAACATTTAGGAGATGTGAAGGCCGTTTAAGATATTGAGGTCAGGCCTTGGATCTATTTGAAAATTCCTGGAACAAAGATTTCACCAAATTTTAATTTTATAACGTACAGGTCTTTACAGTGAAACATTCTGGTTGCTGATTAGAGCCAAAGTTATCCAAAAATCTCCCTGATAACAGGAGCTTATTTGAAGGATTGGGGAATAGGCATACTGTTTCCCATCCTTCCACTTTACCAAGAGTTTAGAGCCCCAGCCCCGATGCCCCAAAGCTAACTGTGCTAAGACCTTGGGCTGATGCCACTTGCTTGTGCACCTGTCATGAGCACATGGGCATTGCTGTCCTTACTCCCCAACAAGGCTCTGCGAAGCCAACTCAGATGTAGAACAGGGCTAATGACTGTGGTGGAGCTGACTAGTAGAGACCCAGAGGGAAGCTTAGGAAAGGCATTTGTCTGGGTTTGCCCCTATAGGTTCCTCTTACTGAGGATGTTAGATTTAGGGTTGGGAGCTACAGTCTCTGAAGAAGGCATGTAAGAAGACTGTCTTCAAAGGATTGGGTTCCCTGAAATCTTCTGAGGGCAAGTCTGTGATGGGAGCTGACTGCTTCTGTGTCAGTGAAGGCAGTGCCAAAGTGTCATGTTTGCTAAGTCTCAAAACAGTGATGGGTGTTCCTGAGGCTGCAGGGGGCCCAGGCCAAGGGGAGGAGGGCCACTGAGCTAATTAAGAAGGTCATCAGTGTAATTGGAAGGATGGCCTTAAAATTCTGACCTCTCCAAATTTCCTTAGGCATTTGCACCATTAGTTTTATTGTTAGATTACAAACATCTTCCTTTAAAATGCTCTTGCTACCTGATAAATATAACAAATTAACATAATAGCATATTTCACTTATCAGCTTAGAATCATAGGATTTTTAGAGCTGGAGGTGATTCTTAACTATCTGCAAGCCTAATCCTAATTTTTCCTCACCTCGTTCCCCGTGTTTTAAAGTATTTCTGTCTAACAAACGTGATTTTTCAAAAAATATTTATTATTTATTTATTTATTTTGGCTGCGCTGGGTCTTCGTTGCTGCACATGGAATCTTCATGGTGGCATGTGGACTCAGCTGCAGCATGCACGCGGGATATAGTTCCCCAACCAGGGATAAAACCTGGGCTCCCTGCACTGGGAGCACAGAGTCTCACCCACTGGACCACCAGGGAAGTCCCTAACGAACATGATTTAAAAAAATAATTCATTTTCCCTTCTTGCTAATCAGCCATGTGTGGCTGCCAATTAGGATTTCTTACCAGCAGGAAATAGCCATGTTACTACAATGAATAATTCCTGCCAGAAGCTAACACAGATCAACATAAATGCTCTCGTTACAGAGTGATGTGGTATGAAGCCATACCACTCCCAGATGTGCGATTTCTGTTAGGCTTTAGTGCTGAGGATAGTTCTTGTGTGTTGCATCTGAGGACTCAGGGGTTCAAGGACCCCCAACTGGAAAATAGCTCGGCTACCTCCTTTATCTTTTATATGAAGAAACTGAGGCCCAGGGAAGTTAAGTAATGGAACCAAAGCCTGAATACTGTCTTAGTATCTAAGATGGTCTAATTTTGAGTTCGTCCCTTTATTAGCATTCCTTAGCAGAAAACAGGGCCCTAAGGAACTTGGCTGAAAAAAATGTGGCTTTATCTCACAGGGCAGAGACCATTGGACATTTGCATCTTTGTCTCCGCAGGACCTAGCACAGTGCCTCACACGTGGTGGGTGCTTATTACATCCCTGTTGGGTGAGTTGTAGAGAGTAGGCTGAGGGGTTAGAAGCTTGTTGAGGGTTCAGGAAGCAGAATCCTAGGTGAGATGCTGCCTTGGGGGTCCTGGGGCAGCCCACGGGGAATGAGGACCTACAGGGAGGGAGCTAGAAAAGAGCGTGGGCACCCTGCCGTAGATGCCACCCGCCGCTTTCACCAGTTCAGAGCGAGCTAATGTGGGAGGGCTCTCTCGGGCCTCACTTTAGCACCTCCTTCCTCTTTTAGTTCCTCTCTGTCTTGGATTTGGAGTAGGGTTTCTCAGGGTCTGACAAGCAAGCCCTATCCTCGCACTCCACTGCTAGAAGCCTCCAGTGCCTACCTGTTGCCCTCAGGAGACTGTCCAAACATAGCTTGCAAAGCCCGTCATGCTCTACCAACTTCTCTAACAGGGCCCCTCTTTCTCTCTCGGCATTCCTCCCTCACATTTCCCATCCTTGTGGCTCCCCTTCCTTGCCTTGAGCCTCTGTGCACAGTCCTTCTCCCTGGAACTCCCATTTCCCTCCCCTGTTCCTCCAAACTGGCGAATTCCTCCTTCCTCCTGGAAGCCTTCTCTGCTACCCTCTTCACCCCTCCCCCCAGACTGGTTCAGTGCCCTTCTATGTTCTCACAGTCCAGAAACCTTTATCATACTCTTTCAGCAGGAACTGACAGCCCAGCCTCCAGTTCTGCAGCCCACTCCCTGTCTATAAGACACACAGTAACAAAGGAAGATGATATTATTGCCCTTGGACAAACAAGGAGGAACCATTTGAAAATAGTATAGGTAGGGAGGGCTGCCAGGACCCAGGCGACTTTGATCCTGCCTCTCCCTCTGCTCTGATTAGAACGAGGTGTCAATACTCCTATCACTCTGTATCATATGGGGAATTACATGTTATGTGAGATTGTTAAATTAAGCACTAAAGTTAGTTTATATTCCCAACTCTCCTCAAAGAGCTCTTCAGTTGTTCAGAAAGTTTTTGTATATGCAACCCTACCTCAGTTTCTCTGTCTCTCCAATACCTATTGTTGCTCTGTGGTTCTTAACTGAATGTCTTTAAGTTTTAGACCACGTCTTTAGGATCTTCTTGCCTGGTCACCTGATGATGGGTTTCACGTCACACATTCACCCCTCCCCCTCCCCTGGCCCCAGTTTCGGGCTTGGTCATGTCTATTGCTTATTTGACGCACCGGGACATAGCACATTATATGGCTGAATTCACGTCAGCTAACTGCGACACTCCCGTGTAATTATTTCTTCACTACTGCATTCCCAGTGGGTGAGCCAGGGAGGGTTTCACAGTGGGGTGACTTTGAACAGCAGGTGGGAATCTGTCAGGTGAAAATGAAAGCAGAAACAGAGACATATGTCAAGGCAGGGAGGTATGACAAAGCTTATGCCTGAGGGACAGTAAAAAGTTCTGTGTGGTTAGAGTATAAGGCTGTGCAGTTAGGGACCGTGTACGCCATATTCCTAAATCTGCTGGAGATGCAGTTTCCTCACCTATTGTAGTGGGCCTAGTACCTGCCTCTAGGCCTGTTCTGAGAACCAGGTGGGCAATGTTATGAAAGCACTGAGTCCACACTTGACACATAGAAATGCCAAATTAATGAGCGCTTCCTACCTTCCTTCTTAAGAGTTTAGATTTTTAGCCTATAAGCAGGGGTGATATTTAAAATATTTAACCACCAGTACAACCCAGGTACCACCCAGTCAAAACAAATGTGGGTCACAACCAACCAGTGAGGGAATTCTTGTTAGGGGATTAAGTGCCCTCAACTTGAGTGAGGGAAAGCACGGCAGCAGGAAAATGCAGCTGCCCTAGAAAATGGTGGGTCCTTGCTCTCCTCTAGGATTTCATCCACATCTAGTCCATAATAATCCACATCATACCCAAATAAGCTAATTTTACCTGTCTTTGTAGGTACGTTGTTATGTGGCTGGTCTCAGTGCCACCCAAGAGCAATCTGAACTAGAAGGGAACGGAACTGACATGCTAAGTGTTTTATGTTTTCTCTTTTTTGATCCTCACCCAATCTTGGCAGGTAAGGCATCACCAGGTGTGTTTTATTATTGTAGAAACTGAGGCTTTGATTGATGACTGATTCCTCAACAGGTGCTGAGAGACTTCCAGCATAGGTCCCTATTGCTCCCAAGTATGCTCTTTTCTCTGTCACTCTGGGGTTCCAGAATCCTTCTCTTCAGTTTAAGCTTCAAGGGTATTTACCACTTCTTACTCACCCATCCAGCCATCCAACTCATATTCAAGAAAAGCAACTGAAAGGTATGTTTTTATTTCACAAAAAAAGTGTGACATGCGATACCCATCCCCTAACAAACTACAAACTCTTGGACTACAGAGTAAAAAGGAAATCCAACCAGTCTTGAAGAGAAAAAAATTTGGTTTCACAAAGCTGAAAAATCCATTACAAAGTCTCTGTTGTATAAATATAGTCAGTCTTATCTTTAATGTAGAGTGAGACCAAAAAAAAAAAAAAAAAAGCTTTGTTGGCATAAGAAATCCCCTGGTCCATGAATACACCACGATCTTCAAATGCAGGGGATACCTGCATGATGAGAGTGACATGTGTGTTCTCAGACTCTAGGTAACCAGATGGAATTTAAGTATTTTATGTCCTGAGCCCACACTCCTTCCACTAACAGCTTGTACAAAACACTATACCCTTAGTTTGCTAAAGACTTTTCCCATATAAAATAACATGTGTCTGTTCTAAATTTGATTGTGGTAACGGGTGCACAATTCTGTGAGTATACTAAAATCTATTGAATTGTATATTTTAAATGAGTGAATTGTATGGTATTTGAATTACACCTCAATAGAGCTGTTAAAAATATCTAACGTGTGTCTAAGTTGCTAGGGGAGCAACAGGTGACCACGATAGAATAACTCAGGAGTTCCTGGTAGGACACAGGGAAGAGCTGCAGAAGTCAGTACACTAAGGGATGTAGAAAGGAGATCCTTAAAATATTATGACTAAGTCAGTGGAGTCTGAGGTTGCTCTAGGGGCACTCAGTTTCAAGATGTCAGAATAAAGAAGTCAACGGGGTATGTACTTTTTCTGACTGATTGTAGAATAGTCTATGGACCTTCCGTAGCCTTTGTCACAAAATAAATTTATTCAGTGGAAAAGCAGATGCCCAGGGCATTGTTGAAGCTACAGAAAACTTTATAGTGGAGCTGGAAGTTGGCTATCTGCATCCATGGGGAGAAATTCCACCATGGCCGCAGGTTCTGAGAGCCTGAGTCCCACAAGAGGAGGGAGAATTTAGATACCAAAGAAAAGCTTCTAGATTTATTGAACCAAAGGGACTGCCTGCCTTCAGTGATGCTGTTGTTGGCCAGAAGTCACAGAAAGGTTCCAATTCTCAATGACCCTTTTGTAAGACCGTCGCCAGGGCAGCAGTGGCCGATCACATCGGCAAGCCATCTGTGGCAGACAAACCACTTATAAGTGCCGTCTCCATTCTTTACCTACCATCTGGTCACCAAATGGCCATTTGAAAAAGGAGACAGGCACAAACCTTGGGCAACTGGTCCCTTGAACAAGGACAGTCATTCTAGCTTGACAGTGAGGAAAGGAGAATTGCCGTTAGTAGAAAGAAAAAGAGAATTGAAACTCTTGCTCTGGGTTTTACCATTCTAGTTACTTAAAGTTCATTAGTTATACTTGTGAAGATGGAGAAAAGGGGCACGGAGGACATTCACTTTACTCAGCCTTTCAAAATGGATGCTGCCAGAAGGTGGGGTCAAAAGTCTTTTTAGTTTTTTAGCACAAAGGAAATGAGATCAGGAAGAAGGGAAAAACAGGGGCTTGAAAGTGCGAGGGTTTGGTGAACACCAGTTTGGCGAATACCTTGTCCAATGCCCCTACTATCTCCTCCTTGAAGACTGATCTGGATTTACTTACTGGTGGGGCATGGCCTAGAAGTACATGCCTTTCTTGGCCAGCCTAGAGGTTGTTTATTCTGCAGCTGAACAGATGAATTAAGCTTAGAAGTAGCCATCATGGCCACCTCAGGTCCACCGCATTGTAGGCTGGATCTCCAGAATGGCCCCATTAAAACCTTGACCTCCTTGTGTTCTTTCAAAATATGATATACCTGTTCCCTAATATGACCCAAGCCTCTAGGAACAAGGCACTCAAGGATGAGGAATTTTCCTCACTGGCAATGTTTGTCATTTCTGGGTAAAAGCTAATAGAGAATAAAGCTAGAACATTTGGGATTGGGGCCTACCTGGTTCCCTTTAGTGTCATAGGCAGATGGTGGGAGGTAAAAAAAAAAAAAAAAAAAAGAGGGCAGGTGGAGGGGGGCTAGAATACATCCATCAGGGCTTTGGCCATTTTCTCGACGAAGGTTTTCCTTTGGCTCCAGTGAGAAGAGTTATAGCTTACTCAAGAAAAGGGAATGAAGTACCCAGTTTAAAATACAAAATAAAACCTTCCTTTATTGCCTCTTTGTGCTTATCAAGCCTTTTCTTACCCAGGGCTTACTCATCTGGCCCTCAGCCTATCCATTATACCAGTTTGAGCTCGTTATCCAGCAGAGATGAATCCAGGCAACCATGAAGATGGCTCATCAGGGGATGCCAGTACCCTCCTCGCCCAGCCTCTCTCCTAAAGAGACCGTGAGCTGAGGGCATATGATGAGAGAAACTCCCAGCTGCTTCTGCCCTTAAATAAGAGGACAGGGGAAGTAGTTTCTATACTCAAAAAGAGAGAAATACCTTTGTTCCAGAGCTATAAGAAATCTGAGCAGAGGAAGCTATGGCTCCGACGGCTGGTCCATTTTGGGAAACAAGATGCAAGCGAGGGAGTAATATATAAACAAAGTGTGGGTATATTTGGCAGGTTTGAGGCAAGCAGAAAGGAGGGTTTGGGTACTCTATAAAAAAACAAAGATCTGAAATTCAAACTTCTGATAAGGCCACAACGAAGAGATTTCCAGCAGTGGGCATTGCAGGAAATTGGCACCCACACTGCCACAGGTTTGCAAGGGGGTGTGCCCAGGAGAGGAGGCAGGTGAGGCAGCGCAGCGCCCCTCACAGGTCCATGTCTGGGCCTCCTGAGGATGTCTTCAGTGGCACCGAGTCAAATCCATCAGGAGTCCTCTGAAAGAGAGATGGTGACAGGAGCTGGCTGCTGCACGTGGGCAAGTTTGGGGAACAAAGGAGAGAAATGGAAAATAGGTGACAGAAGGAACCCTCAGGAAATTGCTGCTTTCAGTGGCTTTGTGGCAACATGGATGTAAGATACCCTCTATTCTCCTTGCTCCCTTCAGCCAGTCAGAGGATAAAAAGTATTTAAAAAATCCCTTGCTTTGCATCTTTGTTGAATTCTAGAAGTTCTAGAAAGACTCAAGTGTCCCAGGGTAAACTGTTCTCCCATTGGTTAAAAAAAAAAAAAAAAAAATTCAAGGTCTAAGGAGGCCAAGGGAGTCACCCTGGAAGGTCAGCAGGAAGGGAATGAGATTCGGCCAACACCTACCCACCTTCCTTTCCTTGCCATCCCTCCAGTCCTTTCCTTCCCTCTTGCCACCCTCCCCACCCAGTTTGGATGAACTGGTTCAGGGCAGCAGTGTGTAGTGGGTGCTGGCAGAGTGGGGCTGCAGAGGGCAGTGGCCCTGGAGGGAACTGCTTGAATGTTCCCTGCTTGCCCCAGGCCCAGCGACAGTGCTGTCTGTGTGACATTTATGAGCTTCAGACTCACTTACCCACGCACACAGAGTCAGCTCTCCCAGCTCCGAACTGCTCCGTGGTGAACAGCCGAGGCTAAAGCTATGACTCAGCCCCGAGGGACTGGGCCCTGACATCCGTGGGACAGCACCCTCCACTGGCCAAAGGAGAGCCTCACTTCTATCAGAAGCTGATCCTAGAGATCACCTAGTCCATCCACTGGAGTGTGTGTCAGGAGAGAAGGCGCCTAGTTATGAGCAGCTTTGGGCCCCAGGGGAAGGAGTGTTGGTGTGGAAATACAGAAGGCAGAAGCCAGGATTCACAGGGTGGGGGGATAGAATATATGGAGGGTGGGGAGCAGAACAGTGGTCTCTGAACAGTGTGGGGCATCCAGGGTCCTAGGACTGCTTGTCTTCTCCAGCTCTCCAGGCTGACCTCAGTGCACTGGCTAGGCTCCCTACCTTGGAGGTAAACGATTTGATCTTCCCAAAGAGTGACTTCTTGCTGGTAAAGATGAGGTCATCCTCCACGTCCTCGCCTTCCATGATGGCACAGCTGTCGGCGGCTGGCAGGTCACAGTCCTTGAGGGTAGCATTCATCACCAGCTTGGAGTACTTGTACTCTAGCCTGTGAAACAAGGGGGTGGGAAAGACAAGACACCAAAATGTGGAATAAAAGGGAAAGAGGGAGAAAGATTGGGCTATAAGGAGATATTCCCACACCATGGGTAATGGGACTGAAGCATAACAAAACGGTGTTGGGCTGGGCATATAGCTAAGGAATCCGGCTCTCAAGTCAGGGATCTTTTTCCTTAAATCCAGGTGTTTCTGTGATCTCAAAGCTTCAAAGAAATAATGGAATTGTGAAGTCATTATCTTTATCATTAATAATAATAAGGGACTTCCTAGGTGGCGCAGTGGTTGGGAGTCCACCTGCCAATGCAGGGGACATGGGTTCGAGCCCTGCTCTGGGGGGATTCCACATGCCGCGGAGCAACTAAGCCTGTGCGCCACAACTATTGAGCCTGTGCTCTAGAGCCCGTGAGCCACAACTATTGAGCCCGTGTGCTGCAACTGTGGAAGCCCAGGCACCTGAGGCCCGTGCTCCGCAATGGGAGAGGCCGCTACAGTGAGGAGCCCGCGCGCCACAATGAAGAGTAGCCCCCGCTCTCAGCGACTAGGGAAAGCCTGTGTGCAGCAACGAGGACCCAACGCAACCAATAAATAAATAAAATAAATAAATTTATATAAAAAATAATAACAAATTAAAAATTCTCTTTGCGTTTCTTTTGAAAATCTAACAGCCCTTCATAGACTGCCGTGTGGTACCATCCCTGTTTAAGAGTCAGGATAACCAAGACACATACTGGACAACTGGGTCAACAGGTCTCTGGCCAGAGTCTCAGGGACTGTCGCCAACGCCAGAGAACAGCCCTATGAATCTATACTCTCAGATATTCTCCTCCCAGCTCAAAGATCCAACTCTGGCCATCCCCAAAGCCCAATACTCCATCACGTACTTTTGATTCTTTTTCCAAAAGTAACAGGTCAAGACGGTGAGCAGGATGGCAGTGCAGGTGCCTGCAGAGATGCCCACTTTCAGCCAGAAGTCTATCGTTTTGCAGATGGTGACTCTCTGCTCAGGCAGGGAGATGCCACCTGAGCACAGCTTTGGTTCTCGCCACACGTACGTAGTCTTCTATTGGGGAGAAAAACAAGGAACTCAGATATCACGTTCCGTTGTCTCCTGGGATGTCCCCGAGCAGAGACACCTACCTGGATCCCGGCCACACAGCTGCTGACGATAGCGTGGTAGTCCGCAGCGGAGCAGAGAGGGCAGGCGGCCACGCTCTCCCACAGGAAGTGAAAGTTACAGCCATCACAGGTCCCGTCGGAGCAAGTGCTAGCAGAGCAGAAAGGAGACTTGAGCGCACCCCTGCTGGGCTGCTGGGAAGATCTGGCTGGAGTCCTGTCATCTCATACCTTGCCCGATCCGTCCTCTCCTTGCCAAACTGTTAGCTCCATTAGGATCCTTTCAACTAGTCCTTAACCCAGGTTTTGCCCTCCAATTTCCCTGATAACAAGAGGCCTTTCCGGCCTCCATGGGGGCCCCACCTTCTGCCCATTTGTTTCTGTTGACATCCGATAAGAGCGCGTGTACGCTGTCTGAGCTCCAGCGTGGCTGCCCAACTAACCCCTCAGACGCTCCTGTTCTCCCCACGGACGTGTGACATTTTGAAAAAGTCACTTGAATGTAGCTTCCTGCAGGGGACTGAGGTGAGGGGCAGGGTTCAGGAATGAACTTCAGGTCACTGCTCTCTGCAATGTACTTTACTGCAATGTTTGCAACAGGAATAGTCATCATTCTGACACCTGACACCACTGCTGGGTCAAAATGTGCTGCCTGGCTCCCTGTCTCCCACATCAGTCATTGTCTAGCAGCAGCGTTTCCCAAAACCTCCTCCTCAAGACACCGATACCCCTCAAGATGTTGGTTAGTGTTCCGTGGAAACAGAGGGGGATGGAGGGAGGGTACAGTAATCAGATTAGTTCAGGAATGGTTGATTTAGTGCCCTCAGCTATTAAACTCAGAATAGGGTCTTTTAGGGAACTCGCGGGCGGTTCAGTGGTTAGGACTCTGCACGTTCTCTGCTGGGGCCCAGGTTCAGTCCCTGGTGGGGGAACTGAGATCCACCCAAAAAGAAAAAGAATTGGGTCTTTTAGTTATAGAGAGATTCCTAGGATTCTCTAAACCTTTACTGATCCTAATGATAACAGGAAGGACCTACCTGACATCTAGGGGAGTTCTCAAGTCTCATCATCTCATTTCCTCCTCATAACAACCCCCGAAGGAATTTATCATTATCCCCATTTTACAAATAAGGAAGAACAGGCCGAGAGAAGATAAGCACTGTATCCATAAGAGAGCTGGCACGTGGAGTACGGGACTCGAACCTGGCTCTCAGCCCCAGCAGTTAGTCACTTTGCTAGGCAGCTGCCCCCACAATGGTCTCGACTCTTCCTTCTGCTCCATTCTTCACATCTAAAGAGTGAGGGTTTGGAGCCATGACTGTGTCCCCAGGAGTCCATTAATGGATCTCAGGTGGTTTTCTCTTTTGCTCTTTTTCAGTAATGTTTATTTGGTTCTTGGGACGGAATGAGGCCAAGGAAGGGAGACTTTGTTACATCCCTTTACCTTGGCAGCAACAGACTTCCGGGAGCAGGTTTCAGCGGACTGCATCTGACGCGGATGGTGGTTGATCTCCCAGAACTGCAGGACTGGGTCACATCATTGGACCTGCAGAGAAAGCAGCCCCCATGGGGGAACGAGTCACTTATCTGTGCCACTGCAGAGCCACTAAGTGAAGTCAACATAGAACAGGTCCCTCGCTGGGGAAGGTTGGACTTGGGCTCTGGCCTGACACACAGGAGAGAGTGGGGGTCAGGGAGAGCTGGTCAAGGGGAAATGCACTGGTCTAGGAAAGGCTAGCAGATGCATGACACTGGAGCCTCCTTAGGCGGGAAGGGTAGTCTGCCACAGGTCATCCGATATTCGATATTCCTCGCTGCCGCCAGGGGTAGATCTGCCCCAGTAATACCCAGGAAGCTAGGATGGGGAACTTCTTTAGTGCTCATTGCTGGGCAGGTCTGCTAGACCTTGCACGTGTTCTGGCTTGACAAGTAGTAGGTGGCTAGAGAGGGAGGGACACCACAAAGATTGCAGAGGAGCCCTGGGTTTCACTTGCATTAGCCTGGCCTCTCGTTTTCACCTATAAAAGAAGATCACGTCCGGTATTCCCAAGGACTCCGGGTGGAAAAGTTCAGCTGGGGAGGTGATTCCATCCAGAGTCATATCTGTTGTCACCCCTGCCAAATTAGAGCTCCTAATTAGTTCTCACTAGTAGCATTTAGCCGGCAACCACTTCTGTTCTTTCAATACCTGTCCGCATCCCACCTTCCTGCAACTCATCACATCCCTGAGTGGCTCATGAAAGGGCAAACGAGAGGTTCATCAGTGGCCCCGGGGGCACTTGGTACCCCAGGATGGAATAGGAAACAGGTCAGGAGGTTGGGCCCCTCACCTGGGGCCTTTTACCTCAGAGCCTGGGAGTCTCACTCTTACACAGACACGCTTAAACAGGCAAGAGCAACTGTGTTACTCACCGATGAGCCGATCTGCGAGGCTGACAGGCTGTGAGGACACTCCGGCCTTGTAGCCTGTCACCTCCGGGGGAATGATGACTGCCTGGCATACGTAGGCTGTGATGGATTTGGAGAAACCTGACTCACCCTCAGGAATCCGGAGGTCAGTGACATTGTTGGTGCACACGGACATTTTCTTACCCTGGGCAGGGGGATGTGGGGAGGAAGTGGGAAGGAATGTGTGATCACAGAAGAACTCCCAAAAGGGAACAGGGGACAGTTTTTCAACATCTAAAATTTCAGCCTTCTAATAATAGTATGTTGCAGTGGAATGATTCATCCCAGTTCTAATTACAAGACAGATTTTAAAAGATAAAAAAGCTAAGAATAAGGCCTAAGTGTCCTAGTTTCTGGAACCCTTGCCCAGAGATTCCCCAGTCCTTTGTTTCCTTGGAGTCACCTGGGAGCCCTATATGAGCAGGGCTGTGATGCTGGCAGCTGGTTTGGAGATCTAATCTACCAGCCCACCAGTTAAGGGCCTGCCTTATCCTAGTCAGTTTTCTAGGCAGATACTGAAATGTGTAACTGATCCCATGATGTTTATTTGGACATCTGGCCTGCTTCCCATTCCCTGTCTGTGTCTTCCTTGGAGCTCTGATTCCACCACACTTATCTTAGAAGCACTTTCCAGAGTGTCCTGGGGGTTAAAATAGACCCATAACCAGCCTTCTCTCTGCCTTGAGGTAGGACATCTTAGGACCAATTGGAACCTATTCCATTTAAAAATATTTATCAACAAAAGAAAGACTGCTTCTCCTCCAGTCTTTAACAAACCAAACTGTATGGAGTAGAACTCTGGAAGCTGGAGGGAATTGAGACTTCTTCCTCGAGATTTTGTAATAGAAGGAATATTGAGATATTATTCCCTTAAAAATTCTTTAGATTTATGGACTATGAATATATAACTTGTTTGCTAACATAAGATCAATATTTTAAATTTAAGTGGACTAAGCATTTAGAATGTAGGATTTTCAATATGATAAATTTTATTACAAATAGAGCTAAGTTGCCAAATATGGCATCTCAGTTTATTTTCAAGATTGTAAGAAATAAAGAACATGAGAACAGAAAGGAATCTTTAGATTATATAAGAATAAGGATGCTGAGGAGCAACTAAGCCCATGAGCCGCAAACTACTGAAGCCTGCTCACCTAGAGCCCGTGCCCCACAACAAGAGAAGCCGCCACACTGAGAAGCCCACGAACTGCAACGAAGAGTAGCCCCCATTCGCCACCGCAACTAGAGAAACCCCATGTGTAGCAACAAATACCCAAAGCAGCCAAAAAATAAAATAAAATAAAATAAAATATAAAATAAGATAAAAACAATAAAGGAGCAAAGAAAAGAAAAGAAAACTCACAGACTCTCTAAATTCCTATCTTCTCTCTGCCACCTCACTGACTGAAACTTTTGCTGTATGGGGCTTGCTTTAATCAGTCTCAATTCCTGAGTTATCACTGTCACTTCTGAGGCTTTCTTTTAACTTCTTCAAAGACTTTTTAAAAACAAGATAGAGACATCTGTCTCTAATCTTTCACAGATTAGTTTATTTCTTGGCGTGTTCTCTCTATAAACACAGATCAGCTTTTTTGCATGCTGCAGAAGATGGGTAGAAGCTGTGTGGTGTAAAGGCCTTACCTTCACACGGAGTCACAGACTAAAGCTCAAGATGCTCTTCATTTTGCAACATTTGAAATTAACTTTCCAACCGCTAATCCTGGCTTGTCTATAATTTAGTCAAAGTGCAGTGGTGGTGTGATTACCCTTTACATTTCTGCCTTTGAATTTTGCATCCAAAATATTTGCAGCAGCCTGAAATGCTGATGGTAACATGTACTGTCAGCAAAGATACATGTGATGAAATTAAGAGTAATTTATTTTATTCAGCCTGTAGAAAACACAAGGAAAGTGTCATGATTACCGAAGACTGCTTTTTCAAGGAAAAAAAACTTTCTCCTGTGTAGTTTTTTTTTTTTAATTGAAGTACAGTTGATGTATGTGCATAGTTTTTATGTAATCATTTTGAGGGAATAAAGGTCAAGGAGGAGTAAATGTACACCTTATTTTATTTTCAATTTTTTAACTTTTTAAATTTTTTGGCTGCACTGCGTGACTTGTGGGATTTTAGTTCCCCGACCAGGGATCGAACCCGGGCCCTGGCAATGAAAGCATGGAGTCCTAACCACTGGATCTCCAGCGAATTCCCTACACCTTATTTTAAACATGTTCATTTTCCTAAATGTTTATAATCCAGATGATTTGATTTTAGAGGAGGAAGTCCTCAAGGATAATAATAATCGTTTGAAAACCTTTGACTCTCCCTAGTCCTCTGCAACCTGAACTTTCTGTGTCCTCTGGCCTCGGATCCGCTGAAGCCCCCTTTCCGTCCTCACACTGTCAGCACCTGCAGAGTTTACCTTGTTTCCGCAGAGACTGAGGGTAAAGTGGTGGAAATATTTCAGCCCTTTGGAAGTGAAGCTTGGCCCTCCAGCCAGAGAGATGGTGTTTTCCAAAGCCAAGAAGTTGTAGTCGTAAGTCCTGGTCGGAGTGCGGACTGAGAAGGTACAGTTGTTGTAGCACAGGGAGTGGATCTGAGGGGAAAGGGATCCGTCAGGCTGGCTGGCTGTGCAGGCAGGGCTTTGAGGGGGCCCTCGCAGAGAGTGGGAGTCTCTCTCCCCATGGTCCGGCCCAGGCAGGGTGAGAGAAGAGGAAGAATGGATTAGGGGTGGGCATTAAAAGACGTGGAACGGGCTAGTGGGGCTGATGTACATCCTCCATTCAATTATCAGCACATATGTGATATACAAACCCAAACCTCTTATCTTTCAGTAGGTAGTTGGGTCGGATTCTGTAGCCTGGTTCCTATGCCCAGATTATAAAACTCTCTCAAGACATGAGATAGCCCTTTTTACTTTCAAGCAGAAGACAACAAGGTGCTAACTGGAAGAAGGGTGTCCAGGATGGCAGAAGAGAAGCTACAAGCCTGGCCTCCCTCCCCCATTTAAAACTCACTGAACCCCAGATCCCTTTTTCCCACGCTCTCTGTGAGACACTGAACCGTAAAGCCCTTTCTTGCTCATTTTAAGGTCCCCATGCAATAGCAGCCTTACACAACTGTTGATCCCTCCCAAAGCAGCAGAGGGAGCCCTGGGGGAGGAAGTTTGTGGCCAAAGTCGAGGGTGCCTCAAAGAGGTTGCCAGGGGTCTGCAGAAGTGAGGCACTTATTGCATAGCTAAACTAAGCAATGTCTGCAGACTGTGTAAATAGTGTGTTACAAGTGCGTGTCCATGTGCTTGTGATCAGTAAAATACAAGTTCACTTAAAAGCATTAACGAATAACAAAGAGCTATTGGTCATACTATTTTCTTAGATTCAGAAAGGACATGGGGGCAGCAGCACTGCTGTTCCACTTTAGAAGAAACACCCGGGAAAGGAGACAGCAATGCCAATTAACCGTATGTCCCAGCAAAGGTGGGTTACCCTCCCCACGAAGAGGGGGTAAATTCCCATGATAACAGGCTGGATTGAAGCAGGCTGAATTTGAGCCATAAGTCCCACTACTTCAGGTCTCTGCACAGATGTCAAATAACCCTCTGGACCAGATGGTCACAGATCTCCCTTACCCATCACCTGAACATGAGACTTGTCCATGATTGAGGCCCAGACTCTGAAAACCAACCGCTACAGCTAAGAACTCTCCATCTACGGTCACAGCCTGGATGGGTGTCCTCTAGGACTCCAACCTGGGAGTATACTACGGTATCAGCTTGGGTAACAGCCTCTCAGGAATCCCACCCAGGACCCGGCACCCTTTGAGGTGGCCCATTCAGAGGGCCGAAGTTAGGATGCACGGCCAACTGCTCGCACCTTGTTGCTCTTGGTCCCTGGACCACAGGGCATGCAGGCCTGGGTGCCGTAAGGCTGGTGCGCTTTCAGGATTGTGTTAGCAGGGCAGGAGCGGCAGGTTCCTGAATCCCGATCAATATAGTAGCCAGCAGGACAAGAAGTGCAGGAGGAGCCGATGTCAGAGGCTTCCAGGGCACAAGGACGGCAGTAGGAAGCCACGCCATCCATGACGTTGGTGACATTGATGGAGTAGATCTTGGCAACATCATTGGCGTACTTTCTTCCCTGGAAACAAAGAGACAAGAGGAGAGTGGGCCAAGACCTGAGCAGTAGCAATTGAGTGCTCTGGAAATAGTAGAGTATGACTTAATGTTTTTTTTCCTGTGATACTTGAGAAAAATCTTTAGCAGCATCCTATTCTTTTTAGTCACTTAACAGTAACTCTTTATGTACATTTTGTGTCATTTTAAAATAAGACTGAATAATTTAAATGATGTATAAAAATATTAAGCACCATGGGGAAATATGCAGTAGATGCTCAAATTTTTTAAAAAAGCAGTTTTTTTTTTCCCCTTAGGGGAAAAAATGTATTTGTAGAGAAATAAAGACTCTATAGGAGATACTCCATATATTAACTGGATTATCTCTGGGTAGTAGGATTATGGGTGATTTTCTTCTTTTTGTTTATTTCTACCTTCTAAGTTTTCTTGCAATGAACCTACATTACTTTGAGTTAAGAAAATAAAACCAGAGTTATTATTATTAAAAACAAGAACAGGACTGAACAGGGCATACTCGGTCAGGTACCATACATGTCCTCAGAGCAGGTCTGCTGAGGAGGGACCGATAATTTTAGGAGTTTACAGTGTCATCTTCCTCTGAAGTCATTTGGATACGGCTAGATGCTCCTCAGGGGCTGGAATAGGTAGTTCTTTGCTTGACTCCTTAAGAGTCTTCTAATCTCTGGATTCTGAAGCTCAACCTCATACTTAAGCTAATGTAGGAATCCTTCCAGGTTCAGCGGTCTCTTCTGGGCCCTGAGCATCCGAGTAAGGGGAGGAGCTTACCGTCTCATGAAAAGTGGTTCTCTGGAAGGCCCAGGTGAAGCTCATGGTAGCGTTCTCCTCGATGATGTAGGTATAGGACTGTTTGCCTTTGGAACCTCTCCACGTCTCCACAGGACTGTTGGTCCTAGAATTCACACCCTGAACCCAGGATAGATAAATGAAGAAGGCGTGATGGCTGGGTGGCTGGTGGGGAGAGGACGCCCATCCCACTGTCACCCTGGGGGCCATCACAGTGGATTAGACCCACATTAAATGGTGCAGTCCCTGACAGACAGCCGGGCCTTTCCTCTGTGAAAGCACTGTAAGTAGGGTGTCAGTCACGTTGATGCACCGACAGGGCAGAAGGGCCAACCCTCCGAATCGTCCCTGGGAGCTCCAAAGCAGGCAAAGAAAGGAAAACATACCACCATGAAGTAGAGCTCGCAGTTCACAGAACAGATGGTCTCAAAGACAAATGTGATCCTGGCCACCTCTTTATTCTCTGTGTCTTCCGTCACGGACTGTGGAGGTCTGTGGGGAAGAAATCAAACGTTCCAGAGGCCACACAGTGTTTATTGAAGCGCCCAGGTGGCAGCAAAGGGTCTGCTGGGGGGACAGGATTAAATTCTGAGTGTGTTGGAAAAAGCAGGGACTAAGTCCAATTCTGCCACCCTAGCTGTGTGACCTTGGCCTAGCCAAACTGTAGTTTCCTCATCTGTGAAATGGAGGTAATAATCTTTCTTATTTATCTCGCATCATTGTGGTAAGATCTGAAAGCATAACAGATGTGGAAGTGCTTTGTAAAATGCTGTGCAGCCTCACTAGCAGAGTGTGGCCCCAGACCCACTGGATCAGGATCCGCACATTAACTTGATTCCCAGGTGATTCACATGCATGTTGAAGTTCGAGAAGCATCACCGTCATAAGATGTCAACTGCCTGCATTTGCTCAGCAGCTCTCTCCCAGGGATAGTGGGGGTTTTGCTTGGGTCGAAGGAGCAGGTACTTCAACTTGTAGTTTCTTTAACAAAGTTCTCAGGCTGGTCCTTCTTTGGGGAAAGAGACTAACATGCTTGATTGGTGGGGATGGGGGGAGGGGGTGAATGGGGGGAGGAAGTGCTTTACTGCTATGATCATATTTGAAAATTGAAAAGTACTTTGGGGAAGGTTACTTCCCAAAAGTCTAAAAAGTTTGCTTACCTCATAAACATGGCATGTACATGTTTGGCTCTGAGTAATGTAAATTAAGGGAAGGGAAACTAATACCTTTTGAGCAACTACCGTGGCTGAGCACTGTGCCAGGGATGGAAAGGAGGGAGCTTGAAGGAGGGAATGGAGAAGCCAGGTTCACACTAGGGAAGCGGACTCCGTGGCTCCCCCTGACCTCTAAAGCACATAAAGCCAGAAGAGTTCACTTTGGCTTTGGAAATCCATTTGTGACTCTTCTTTTGGCTTTGGCCATTTGCTGGAATTCTGAGGACCTCCAGTTCCCAGCTCCTGCCTACACAGTGGTGCTACCAATGGGCTAGAGGAATCATCTCAATCTGAGTTAGTCCAAAATCACAGACTGTCAACCCCTTTTGTTTTACAGACCAAAGCCTGTAGGGGCACAGTGGCTTTCCCAAATTCTCCAAGCCGGCAAGTGGCAAAGCTCCAGTGCCCTGTCTTCCAGTCCAGTGTTCTTTGCACTGTACCACCCTGCCTGTAGTTTTTTTTTTTTTTTTTTTTTTTTATGACAAACAAATTGCTTATCATCCTAGGTCTTCTTGGGATATAGGAATAAATATAATAAGAACAATTCCTCCCGATCTTCTTGCCCCCAATAAAGATGAACTGTCTATGAGCACTTCTGGCCCTATTTTTAACAGGTTTTAAAAATCTTATCTGATGCTGTGAGGAGGAGGAATGTGAGCAACATGTGGCCAAATGATGGGAGAAGCTAGGTAGGATAAGAGAGCAGTAGGTCCTCAGCATGGGCAGCAACTAAGAAGGAGTGCTTAGCATTCAGGTTACTTCGTCAGATCGTGGCCGTGGTCTCCTCTGTGCTGAACTGACACTTCCGTGAGCCAGAAGCCCTCTCCTCTACAACACTCCAAGTTATGTGGGACTCGGATGTGGCCGAGGGTGGCGTGGACTTCCCCTTAGCTTTGTACTCCTCACCTAAATCCTGGCACAACCAGAGTGAGGATCATGAAGTCATTGTCTGAGGCTCCAACAGCTGTATAGATGTGATCATCAGCCACCTCCCAGCCTGGGAAAGGAGAGGGAGAGTTAATGTCCTGTGGTCTTGGGTGCAGGGAAATGTGCACCCAGATGACACCATCCTTTGAGGCATCCAGAACCACCGCCAAACACAAACCATGTTACTTGTCTGACTGCTTTGGTCAAAAAGTCTCTGAAACTCTCAGAGCACAGGCTCTGGAGTGTGTGCACATTGTTTCTAGTTCTGTTTCTGTCTCTAAAAGCTTTGGCAGAATATATCTGTCCATGGGCAGTGGAGCATTCAAGGGGGTGCCTGGCATGGTTAGCTCATTTTTCTCCAGATATCACTATTACGAAGAAACGTAAGGTGGGAAGAGCCCCTGGGGCGGGGCAGCGAGCTGCAAGCTCACGGTCAGGAGGGAGGCAGTTACCTGTCATGCCCTTGTACTCAAAGTTGATCCCGCTGAGGACGGTCGTTTCCATGTTGGCGGGCAGCGTGTTCCACCATTTGTATTCGAATCCCACAGCAGGCTCGGTCCCCGCTGGGCAGTGGCTACAGTCTGGAGGGCCATGAGATCCACGCACTCAGCAGGAAGGCCGCAGCCCCCCGGACTGCAGCTGCTGTCGCGCAGACAAGTGGCCGCGGGGCGGGCAGCCCAGCGAGAGTGGTGCGGGGCACCGTCACACAGTTACATCGCACTGGCCCGAAAACATTCCGACAACGTGTTTAACAGACTCGGGGAGGGGAAACACTGACCCTTCATGCCAATATTCCAGCTAGCCTACGTGCCCATCAAATTATTCCTTTCAAAGCGTAAAAGTATCTTCTAGCCTGATACATATGGTTCATGTCATTGGTCACATTGTTAGCAGCGAACGCCTTCACATCAATAGGTATGCAAATCCCCCCAACACCTCTCTCACAGCGTGGCTTACAAACCCTGACTGTGTCAAGGTGGCCACCCCAGCGCCCCAGACCTTCTACTTAGCATCCCTGTCACGTGCTGGAGGCCCCTGCGGTGAGGACTGCGTCCCTTCAGGCCTGAGTCACGTTCACAGTTGGAACGAGGAGGAAGGCAGGCAGCTCTCGAGTGTGACTCGGACCTACAGACCTGGCCCACCCTGACCTCTTTTCTCCTGACGGGGTCCTCAGAGGTGGCCTGGCCCTTACTGTCTCCCTTGGAAGGACAGAGTCCACGCTCAGCTGACACTCTGCGTGCTCGTGTGGCCCACCCACGCGGGTGGTGTGGGAATGGACGTGAGGCAGGGAGTGGGGGAGGAGAGGGGTTACCGGAGCCATTGGAGTAAGAGCCATAAGGGCAGGGCTCGCAGGTGCTGCTGTTGGTCTTGAAGAAGCCTGGGTTGCAGGGTGGGCAGTGGGTCTTCACGCCAGAGGCAGGCAGCTTCACGGCCCCCTCCAGATCCTCGCTGCAGATTTTTGGCTGGGCCCATTTGTACATGAGCTGCGTCTGCAGAAACAAAGCACGACTCAGCCTGCCTGTGTGAGATTAGCACACCTTCAGGGATTTACCTTGAGGAAGGGGGGATTCTGGGCTCTAATGAAAGCTCCATCAGGGTGGGGCACTTTGTTCTGGTCACTGATGTATCCCAGGCACGTCGCTGCGCTCAGTAAATACCTGCTGAATGAATGTTGACTGGATGAGGAAGGACAGACCTAATGAGGACTCGTGTGTCAGATGGAATGGGGGGACCAGTTGCCTCCAGGGAAAGCTCTGAATCCAGCATAGAATCTTATTACTACCAACATCACTGGAAAAGCAGTTGGTGAAAATCCCAGAACACACCAAGGCGTGGAATGGAGGTGGCTTATGTAACTGCTGGGGGAAGAGAGGATGGCTGAGGTGTCCCAGTCTGCCTTGCAAGTGTTTTCTTTGCTTTTTCCCTTATTCAGTAGACATCTATTGCAAGTCTAATGCCTCTGTGTGACTCAGAGATGAATGACGTGGCCCCTGCCCTCAAGGAGCTCACCGTCTAGCAAGGGCACCAATCACACAATAATCATCCCTGTGGAGGTATGGACACTACATTCTCTGGGACGTCCAGGCAAGAGGAACGATGCTGGTTAAAGAGTGCAAACGTCCAGTTATAAGATGAACAAGTTCTGCGGATCTAAGGTACAGGTGATTAGCGTTAGCATGGTGATTAGATAGCACGGTGATGAGAGTTAATAATACTGTATTATACGCTTGAGAGCTGGGAGGAGAGTAGATAGTAAACATTCTCACCACAAAAAAGAAATGGTAATTATGTGACCTGATGGAGCTGTTCGCTAGCTCTATGGTGGTCATCACCTTGCAATATGTAAGTGTATCCAATCAATAAATTGTACACCTTAAACGTACACAATATTATGTGTCAATTATACCTCAAAAAACCAGGGGGGAAAAGGCAAGAGGAACAGTCGGCCACCAAGTCAGTGGACAAGAGAAGCATCGTATCTGTCACTCACTAGGGCCATCCCTAGTCTTTTGATGGAGGCATTGGATGGAGAAGAGGAGATGAACTGCAGGAGGCCCCTGGCGAGTCGGGGTGAGGTTGGGCAGTGTCAAGCTTCCCGTGTGGCCCTTGGGCAAGTCAGAGACAAAAGGATTGCATTGAGGTGATGATGCAAATGCTTTGTGAAGCATACTGTACATGTGAAAAGGCAGGCGAATAAAGCATCCATCCATTTTATTCAGGATAAGAAATGACAAGGTCTTAAAAGGGTCCCATGCTGCCTTCACTGAAGGTGAGTCTGGGACAGACAACTCTTCCCCCTGCTCAGCGCAGCCTTTCTCCCTGTGAAGAGCAGCCCACGACCAGAGACCAGACTCGTGCTCTAACCTTTTCTCACCTGGTTTGCCTCTTTGAGTCTCCTAGAGAGAGGGTTTGGGGAGCCAGCGGACTGACTCAGGCCATCTCTCAGAGCAGCACACGCAGCAGCCGCAATGGACCGGCCTTCCCAGTCCCTGACAAACAACCGAGGCGCAGCAGAGGCCGTAAAGGCAATCATAGGAGCCTCTTGATTTTAAAATACAGCTTAGAAGGCAAAGTCAAATCCCGAGACTGAGCAGAACCAGCGTGGGCCTGAGGGCTGAGACTCCTGTAAGGCACTTCTGGTGACTGCATGTCTCCGTGCACACCTTACCACGTACGCTCCAGGGCGTATGTGAGCCGTGCTTTGGCCGGGCTGCAAGGTGGGAGCGCTGACTCTGGCCCCACTCAACATCTAAAGGCCCCCAAGGTGATCAGGGGAGGGCAGACACCCAGGCCTGCAGGCATCAGAGCACCCTACGGATCTAGAAGGCCTTGGCCTAAGCCGGGAGGGGAGAGAGTGGGGCGGAAGGAAGCAAAGACAGCCACAGTCAGCCACAAGTTATGCCCTGGAGGGAGAAGAGGAGCAGGATTGCCCTCATTTAATTAGCGGGTCAACTGAGGCCAAGAAAATGACAATAATTTTTACAAGGTCATGCAGAACACCAGACGTTATAGGACTGGGTCTGAGGTGCAACTGACAAGATATATCATTTTGCTTGGCTGCTAGGGAAGGGGATTTTGCTCGAAACATGAGGGTGGGGTGGGTCAGTGTGGGTGGGGGAGTAAGGGATGACTATAAAAATCATCACCGTTAAGGACTGGACTTTATCCCACGCTTAATTAGCTAAAAGAAGATTCAGCTAGCCGTCCAGCCGGCAAACATGTATGCATCCTAATAGCCACGCATATGCGTAGTGCTGAATCGTGCAGAATTCCCCACTCCTGTTTCTTGAGAGGCTTTGGTTTAGGGATACAGACAGTTCATTCAGAATGTCTAATCGAAGACAGATCCCTCCACTTGTGCCCTTGAGCCGTCCCCGCTCACTTACTGCTGTTCCTCGAAGTCACCAAGCACATGCCTGCCTCCTCTACACCTGCTGCGCCCTTTGCCTGGAGAGCACGCTGGCTCCCCTTCACCTCACTCAGGTCTCTGCTCAAACATCACCTCCTCAGAGAGGTCATCCTTATCCTCTCTAAAATAGCTCTGTCAGGACTTCCCGGGTGGTGCAGTGGCTAAGAATCTGCCTGCCAATGCAGGGGACACGGGTTCAAGCCCTGGTCCGGGAGAATCCCCCATGCTGCAGAGCAACTAAGCCCGAGCGTCAAAACTACTTAGCACACGCTCTAGAGCCTGTGAGCCGCAACTATTGAGCCCACGTGCCACAACTACTGAAACCCACACGCCTAGAGCCTGTGCTCCGCAACAAGAGAAGCCACCGCAGTGAAAAGTAGCCCGGCTCACCGCAACTAGAGAAAGCCCATGTAGAGCAAAGAAGACCCAAAGCAGCCAATAAATAAATAAATTTATAAAAAAATAAAATACAATAAAATAGCTGTCATTCTCTAACTCCTAATCCTTTCTATGTTTTTCTTCCTACAACTTCCTACCATCTGATATATTTTACACCTATTTGTTGTCTACCTGCTGTCTCTCCCTCTACTCGCTCCCCCAAAAGAATTAAGCTCCACAAAAGCAGACGTTCCTCTGGTTTTGTGAACTGCTGCATACTTAGTGCCCAGCACAGTGACGGGCTGTACACGTGAACAAATGACCTCCTCTCACCTTCCCTGCCCTTTCCCCCTCCACCCCTAACAGCGTCCTGGTCATCAGGCCCATCTTTCTCCTCCCCACCCTCCCCCACGGACCTCGAGCCCCTGAGGGCAGAAGCCGTCTTACTCATCTCTGATTCCCCAACTAGAGCACAGTGACCGGCACAACAGCTGATACTCAAAAAAATGCCTGCTGACTCAATGGCGGAACAGACTACAAAGGAAAGTCTCTCTGAGGCAGAAAGCCTGGGGTGGGGGGGGGGGAGGAAGAGAACTGGCAGAGATGGAACAAGTCAGGCCATTCTCCAGCAAGCCAGGAAGTGGGAATCATCCCCTTTGCCAGCCCGCAAGAGCAGCACCGAGGGGACAAGTCTGATGAGTTCTGTGAAGAAATAAGTATGTGTGGACAGGCAGTCATTGCCTACGGGGCGAAGCAAATGGAAGAAACCAAAGAAAAAGAAAAAGAAAGTGTTTTTTGAAACAGAGCATATGTGAATAAGCGGCGGAACAAATGTGGCAAAAACAGCTTCTGACCTGAAAATGAATGAGGTCAATTCATTTTGCCTCCCCACTGGCCCCAGGGTCACTGCGGAGGTCTGTGGGGTTTTTTCGGGTGCCAGCTTCACTGACTGCTGGAACTCTGAATCTGGCAAAGCCCAAAGAGCAGGCAAAGGGGCCCCAAGACCATGCTACCCACCTCTCCACTGGCATCACAGGCCGTGTGAGTGTAGAAGTAATCTTTGTCTGTGCAGGCTGGCCGCACTCTGCAGGTGGAGGATCCTTTTTCTAAACAGCAGAAGCAACGATAGATTTTGAAGTTAAAAAAAAAGAGTTCTTGACCACGTCCTCACGATGCTATAACACCCAAGACCCCGGGGTGAAGCATAGCACAGGTACTGCAGAAAGTAGACACTCCTGCACACCCACCTTCCCTTTGCTTGAGTGACGTCATTTTCGGTCCCTAAAGCCCTGCTCAGATACCCCTTTTGCGCCTCTCCCTGGTAGTGATGAGAAACCACTGGTTCCACCCTGTGGAGCAGGGCATGAAGAGGTGGACTGGCCAAAGGACCAGCAAGGAGGGAGGGAGTCGGACGGAGCATCTTGCAGGTTTATCACCTCCAACCCAATTCCTTGGAACCCGCCTCAGAACCCTGACTGTGCAGGTGGTTTTTCTACTCCTGAAGTGTTGAAGCAAAACACAGGAAAGCTTAGGACAGTGCCTTCATCCTCTTATTCCAATTCTGTCTCTGAATTTTCTCTTAATATATGCCTAGAAGGAAGGCCTTTCACCTCTGGATTTCCCCTTCTCTATGCAATCATCCTACACAAATAAGGTGATGCTTTAACCCAACTCTTTCCGCTTCCCCCAAGCCCAGGCCTCACAGCACTCTCTAAGTCTTGACATGAACTTAATGGAACTGAAAACAATGAAAAATGTTATTAACTATCATTTTATTTACTTTACTCTCTGTATGTTCTTCTTCTATCTCCATTCTGCTTTAACCCTGTGAACACCTGGATAGCAAGAACTATTGCAAAGAATCTCTCTTTAAAGCAATGGATTTCACCTTTTTTGTATTATAAACCCTTTGGAGAATTTGAAACAAAGACCTGTTTCATATCCTGAAAATTATACATACTTCATGCAAATATTTAAAAAAAAATTTCCAGGGGATTTACTTTCTCCAGAATAAAAACCACTGCTTTATACAGTGCCAGTACAATACTGCTGACTACTGCTACTGTCACAACTATTTCTTTTTTATATATATAAATTTATTTATTTATTGGCTGCATTGGGTCTTCGTTGCTGTGCACGGGCTTTTTCTAGTTGCAGTGAGTGGGGGCTACTCTTCGTTGCATTGCGCGGGCTTCTCATTGCAGTGGCTTCTCTTGTTGCGGAGCACAGGCTCTAGACGTGTGGGCTTCAGCAGTTGTGGCACGTGGGCTCAATAGTTGTGGCTCGCGGGCTCTAGAGTGAGGTTCAGTAGCTGTGGTGCACAGGCTTAGTTGCTCCACAGCATGTGGGATCTTCCCGGACCAAAGCTCGAACCCGTGTCCCATGCATTGGCAGGAGGATTCTTAACCACTGTGCCATCAGGGAAGTCCCTGTCACCACTATTTCTAATATGTTATGTCACCTGCAGGTAAGCAGGTGATAATGGTGAGACCTCTTCTCCCTCTCTATTACCTGTCGGGCAGTTTGGCAGAACGGAATGAGATTTTTAAGTCAGACAGGCCTGAATTTGGATCCCGTTTAATCATTTAGTATCTGTGTCACTTTTGGCAAGTTACTTAACCTCTCTGAGACTCTGTGCTCTCACCTGTAGAGCAGGAGTAATAACATCGACCTTACTGGAGCCAGCACATACCTGACACATTGTAAGAACTTGCTGGTAACTAATAACACCTGGGTTTGTGGGAATTATTTTTATTTGGTAACTATCATGGGATTTTTAAAAAGGATTAAAAGTCTCCTTTCTTTTCCAATTAAGGCTTATTTCTCAACTGGTCCCTTCTTCTTCCCAAGGCACCAAATGAGTTGCTAGATCAGAGAATCTCCTAATTACTACATTGTTGGCCTGCACTGGGGAGTTCCCTCAATCACACACTTCTGCCTCTTCTGTCCCCATCTTATTAGCCTGAGCAAGAGGGAACTACTGGCTGAGAAACAGCTGGGGTCTTCTCAGCTCATTTACTTGGTTAAGAAGCAAAGGCCTATTTCAACATAGAGGGATCCAGGGACTCCTGGTCTTGACAGACTTGGCCAGGAGAAATTTGGAGGGGGATGCTGAAAATAAGCCAATTTCCAGGCCCTTGCATACTAGATCTAGCAAATTGCAAGTTGCATGTTAGAAACTGCATTCCACAAGACTTGAGGACACAGGGCAGGAAGGGGAGGCTGGGACGTAGTGAGAGAGTAGCATTGACATATACACATAGCATTGACAAATGCAAAATAGATGGCAAGTGGGAAGCTGCTGCATAACACAGGGAGATCAGCTCGGTGCTTATACTCCAATAAAAACGTATAAAAAATAAATGAAACTATAGATACCATGTTACACCCCTCCCCTAAAAAAAAGAAAAGGAAAAAAAGAAATTGCATTTCACACACCTTTCTCTGCTTGTCAAATATTTGTTCAGCCTGACACTCCAGCTCCGGGTTTCAGCTAAAATGGTCCAGCTGTTTACACACTGACAACTTCTAAACTGGTTTTAATAAATGATTAACGCAAATGCTGAGCTGGACCTCACTTTCCTAGCTCAGGTTTCATGAAGGTATTGAAGCTGGGGACCGGTCACGTTTGAAAGATTGGCCTAGATGTTTGGTGAGAAAATAAAAAGTGATTCCTGTAGGATTGGCCCTGGGTAAAATCGTGTGAAGATAAAGTTTATCTTGGGGGCTCCACCTGCTCTTTCTGCACCTTCCCCCTCTTTCCGTATCTTCTCCCTGACTCCGGAAGTACAGTCTTCTCATCCTGGTCCTTTTTATCCAAGGAAACTATTTCCCCTGAAGATTTAAGTATCTAATGAACCCAAGGCCCAGCTCTGACACCACCACAGACTCTAGGCAAATCCCTTAACCTCTCTGAGCTTCTCTTTATTCATATGTAAATGGGAAAATCACTCCTGCACCATGCTATGAGTAATAAATGAGGTAATGTTTTGTAAACTGTAAAGTACCCTACAGGTGACTTATTGTTACCTATGCCCAGAGTGGTTTCACACTAGGAGAAGACTGCTGGGACAGGCCTTAATGCAAATGAATACATAAAATTAGTGCTTACTACATGCCAGACACTGTCCTAAATTACCTGTTTTAATCAATCCACACAATAAAACTATGAGGTAGATACCATTATTGTCATTCCCAGTCTAGAGATGAGAAAACTGAGGCACAGACAAGTGACTTGCCCAAGGTGGCACAGCTAGTAAGTGATGGAGCAGGGATTTGAACCGTGGTGATTTTGTTCTTGGAGTCCACGCTCTGAAACCCTGTGCTATTCTACTAGGAAATGAATCCCTAATAGTAAACATAACACAAAGGAATTAATCCTAATGATCAAATTTAAGCCATCAATGAGAAAGATGCTTTCGGTCAAGCCTTTGTCCTTGACAGCTGCACCCCCGCCAGCTCCTCGTTAGTCTAGGTCCTGAATATGGGCAACGGCACCCCCTGCAAAAATTTTCTGACTGCCTCCAGCTCTTCCTTTCCTCATCCATTTTCCAAGTGACAGCCAGAGCGGTCTTTCAAAAGCACAAGCCAGATCATGTCATTCTCCAGTTATAAATTCTTTAATGGCTACCACTGCTGATAGGATCAAGTCCCAGTTCTGTAGTAATGGCACAGAAGGGTTTATCCATAACCTCTTCCCTGCCCACCTCTTAGCCTTGGATGTTAATTCTCCCCAAGTAACCTCCAGCGATGCTGAGTTACTCCTGGATCCCTGAGCCTTCTGGCCTTGGCTCATACTTCCTCCAGAAAATCCTGCCCCCATCAAATCACCAACTCATCTTTCAAGACAGCTCATCTTTCAAGACCACAGCTAGTGCAGGTTTCCTCCCTCCCTAGAGAGGACTGACCACTTCCCTCTTTTGCTTCCAACCCACGTTACACTCAGCACTCCTATCCCAGCACCTCCTGTACCGTGGAGTTATTACACTTGGTGTTTCTATAACCATTTTTCCACTTCTGACATAAGCTGGAGGGCAGATACCAGCTGTAACCCTAGCATCAAGCCCAAGCCCTCGCATCCAGTGGGCACTCAGAATATATTTACAAATGAATAACTAAATGGTCACAGGGCCTCCTGTCATTTCCTTTATGTATGTTCCATTACAGGCTCTCATCAGACTCTCTCTGCATTTTCCCAGCCTCCCACTGCCCCTGTATTCTGGAATAATCACGTCCCAAAGAGATGTGATGCTCTTTGTATCCCAAACTGAACATATTCTTCATAGTAAAAACACACTTCCCATTCAAAGGGGTGGATTGAGAAGTCGATGGCAAGAGGAGTTTAGATGCCAAGAATTCAAACTCCCAAACTAATACTTTCGTAACAGCTCTCTGGATAGAAATCAACTTACATGGCGTTGATCAAAACACTTGTAGGCAGTTTTTCTAAAACCACCTTGACATTTAAACCCTGTATCACAGTGGGGCTAGAAAGGGAGCTGGAGAACAAGACTCACAAAGGCTGCCATTGACAGAACAGGGAAGAGAAATAAGAAATTCAAGTGGAAACACAGGAATTTAGACTTACAGATAAAAACTTCCCCAAGATCTAAACATTCTGATCTTGCACTCGTTTGGCAAGATCTGTGTAGATAAATAGAACTTTTGTTTTAGGAATGATGTAGAAATAAGCAGTTCACAAGGTCAGTCGCTGGTCTTAGCTGAGCAAACTCATACTGTAACGCCTGTGTGAAGGGTGGGTGTGTCTGGGTAGGGATGGGGGAGCTGCTTAAGAGAGGGCCTTGAGCTGGGTTTGTATATAGTTCTGCGTAAAAAAGGAAAAATGGAATAGTTATGGGCATTTGTAGGGGAAGGGAGGGGACTCTTTTTCTCTCCCTACGTGTTTGTTTCAGAACCTGTCTTGGAGATTGGTCCCTGTGCCAGTGATTGGACTGTCTGGGCACAGGGCCCTCTGAGGACACTACCCATCTTACACCAGAGCCCTGCTGCTCCTGAGATCCTCTCAAATAACCAGGTCCCATTTTTCAAGTTGGGCTGCTTCAGGAAGTTATCCAGGGGCTGCAGAAATAGGCTGCTTCTTGCTGTCCTCTTAGTGTCCCTTACAGCAGTGGTTTTCAAACTGTGTTCCAAGGAACCCTGGATTTCCTGACAAGGCCTGCTTTGAATTCAATGAATGCTTTGAATTCAATGGGTAAAAAAGTATCACTTTTTGCTATCAAAATGTTTTGCACATCAGTACAATCTCATGGCTCTTCTAAATTAACTTTGATAATAATTGTTATAAATTAAAATATAGAAATTTATATCTTTTTTCTACTGTATATATTCTTTATAATTATAATCTTATTTAAGATTTCACTAAAAAACAAAAAACAATTGCAACCCCTTTCCCTGGCTTTTCTAATGCCTCTAATTCTGAGCTGCTTTTTCTTTTTGCCATGTTAGCTTGCACTGTTTGCTGTCTAATAGGCTATTGGGTTGGCCAAAAAGTTCATTCAGGTTTTTCCATAAGCTGTTGCGGAAAAACCTGAATGAACTTTTTGGCCAACCCAACATACAATTTATTATACATTTATTATTTAGTTATTATATAGTTATTACTTATTCAATTTATATTCCAGAATGTAAATGGCATGAAGACAGAGACCCTTGTCTATTTTGTTCACTGATGTATTCCAAACACCTAGAATAAGGCCTGGCAGATAGTAGAGGCTTGATAAATACTTATTGAGTGATTTCATTTCAAGAGTGATTGGTGAATCAGCCGGGCTCATCCGGGGCCCAGAAAGCAAGGGCTTAAGAGGAATCGTCTTCAGCTTGGCCAAAAGGATGGCTGCACTCCCTGTTTGTCCCTGTGTATATATTGGTACCCCCCACCAAACTCTTCCCACCCTCAGAAACATCACCTGAATATTTGTCAGGGTCACACTGGTGGCAAGAACTTTCTCCCTTATTGGAATAAGAGTTGGCTGGGCAAAGTTTGCAGGAAGAGGAGCCTTGCTGGTCTGCGTATGTGCCGGGTTTGCAGGGGAAGCATTCTGAAGTGTAGGCCACCCCTAGGGAGGAAGAACACCACAGAAAAGCAAGGATTGAGCCAAGAGCCTGAGCCCCCTGGGGACTAACCCCATCCTCCCTGCAGAAGTCAGCATCAGACCCCAGACCCAACCCCATTCTCTACTCTCCCTACCTGTTATGGCGATGTTTCTCACCAGCACAGGCTTGGAAACTTTGGACCACACTGAGAAGGCTGTGGTTCTCCAGTAGAGGACATTATTGCCTCGATTTAGCTCGACCTAAAAACCACCAACAGGAAGAGTTAGTTCGGTCACAGAAACAGACATTGCTAATCCATTGCACTAGCCTCCCGCTGGGACCCCTCCTCTTGCAGTCTGCATGGCAGTGCCTATTCAGCTCCTCTCCCTCAAATCCCTCAGCGTTGCCCCTCCTCCCATCTTGGCTCAGCTCCCCTCTCCTTCTAAGCCTCCTCTTACAACCCTCTCATGCCCTCTCCCACTTCTCCCTCAGTCACATATACTGTGAGCATTTCCCTAGTGAGACCAATGAAGGGACCTGAGGGTACTGACAACAGGGTGGCTGAAACTCCCTCATTCTTCCCTGGTTCTATTTATCCATGCCCCAGCCCCAGAAGACTGGGCCCTTTGAAGCTGGAAAGCTGCTGGTCCTTGGGACCAAGCCAAAGGAGCGAGTCAGTTCACATCTGTGTTATGTCAGCTCAGGAGGAGAGAAACTATAGCATCCTCATGTTTTCAGACCCCTGCCCTCTAGGGAGAGAAGAGGGGAGGCCCAGACTGGGAGAAAGCTCTCTTTGCAGGAAAGGCCCTTGGTCTCTTTTCTGGGATCTCCAGGGAGGAGGCTACTCTGATACTCACACTGTGGAATTCCCATCCTTTCTCTGTGGTTTTCATCCACCTTGAGTCATCTGCATTGGGCTGGCACTGGTCATTCTGAACCTGAGGCAGCAGGAATTTGAGATCAGTGTCTCAGCTTTCTAAGGAAACCAGTTGCTTGCCCCACGATGCACAAGCCCTCCATAGGGCCCTTCTTATGGGAGAAAGACTGAGCTCAGAAATCATGAGCCTTAAAGAATAGCAGAGTTAGTCACACACACGAAATGTCAGTACATTGACACTAAAGAAATCACGAGTAACTCAGAACTGTTACGTGCTGTTTTCATGTCCAAACAGGGCAAAACACCTAGGAATCTCCCAGACTCTACTCTTCCCCCCAGGGTCCTTTGACTTCTGCCTTTCTCTTTGCCTCTGGAAGCCTCAGCTCATTTTGACCACCATTTTCTCCAGAGGGAAAACAACTGAGAAAACTTTCCAAGCAGGACTATGTGTGCGACTCCTGCAAAAGAATCTGAGCCTTGCAGGGTCTTTACCTCCCAGCCTCCCTCTCGGCCAGGGGCTTACAAAAAACTCGAAGATGATGCTGGAGTCTGAGTAGTAGTATTCAAAGTTAACAGTGCCAGACTGCTTCAGGTTGACAGCATACATCAGCGTGGCCGTGCACTCATCTGTGTTGGAGGAGATATAGTCGCCCAGAGGAACCCACTTGGACCTGTGAGGGAACGGGAACCAAGTTCACAGTCAGGAGCTTGTAGTTCATTATAAGGAACTACATATTTTACATTCATGATTTCTTTTTATCAGTAAGAGGAAACGCAATTTTGTCCCCATTTAATGGATGATAAAACTGAGGCTTGTTGAGTGCTTTGCCCAATATGACACAGCCAGCAAGTGACAGGGCTGATATTCAAACCTAGGTTTGCCTAACTCAAAGTTGTCAAAGAAAGTTAGTAGATAAAGTTATTCTTCAGAACTCAGAAGTCCATCCAGTCTAATCCACTTGTGTTTTTTTTGTTGTTTTTTGGTTGTGTTTTTTTTCTGAAATGTCCACTTTTAGATGCTGCTAGGAACTGCTTTTTATGGGAAGTGGGAAAGGAGAAGACATGTCGATCTTATTTCTAAATATCTCTACTCTTTCTACCCTACCCAAGGACTCTTCCTTCTCCTCCCCACCGTGCCCCTCAGCTCTGAATCAGCCCCAACTCGTCTCCCTGCATCCAGTCCTGCCTCCTCCAATCCCTGCTCCACAGTGTGGCTGGAAAGAGCCTCCAGAACAAAAATCTGACCATGTCACTTCCCTGCTTGAAACTCTGTGACTCCCTGTTGCCCGTAGGATGGGGTACAAACTCCTCACCCACTATGTTCCAGCCCTGTAGAATTTCTTTCAATTCTTCTGCCAAACTTTCTCTCACCTCTGGGTCTTCCCACACACTGTTCTTTCTTCCTGGAACAAAATTTCTCCTCCCTCCTTCTGTTTAATTCCTTCTCGCGTCTTAGAACAAATGTCACCTAATCTGAGAAGTCCTCCTTGACTCCTTTACCTGCTTCTGTTACGTGTGCCCTCAGCTCTTACTGTTTCCCTTCTCATAATCACAGTCCTACGGTATTTCATTTAAATACGCTATGAAATACTTAAGACCCACCACCCTGCTTAAGAAATGCAACACAGCATTAGCCTGGCTAATCTCAACTCCCTCTGCATTACACACCTTTCCCCACTGTCAAGTAACTACTTTCCTGAATTTGGTGCTTGACGTCCCCATGTGGTTCTCTGCCCTTTACTAATATGTATGTATTTCTAAACAATATGCCATATAGCATTTGGCATGTTTTTATGTCTTATGTAAATGGTATCATGCTCATGGATTCTGAAACGTGCTTTTTCTCCCCCCAACATGTATAATGGTTGTGGGATTCACCCATATTCACACATGAATAAAAGCTCTTCTTTCACTTTTACTAGTATCTAAGTTTGCTTTATATGGTTTGCCCATATTTATTATGAGTTACTTGTTGATGGACATGTAGATTGCTTCCAATATTTTGCTGTCGTGTGCCCTCTTAGGAACATGCTTGCGCTTGCCTCCTTCTACACGTGTTTGAGTGGAAAAGCCTGGGGGTAGAACTGCTGGGTCTCAGGGTATGCGAACCTCCAGCTTTACCAGCTACAGCCAGGCTGTGCTCCAGAGTGATTGTTATCGACTCCACCCATCAGCAGTGTAAGACACCTCCTCTCGCTCCACATCCTCCCGTTTGGAATGGTCAGACTTTAAAATTGCTGCCAGTATGATATGGTAAGACATAGGGTCTCAGTGGGCTTTACGTCTTATTTCCTTGACAATTAGTGAGGCTGAGCAGCTTTTCTTTGTTTATTTGCAATTTGGTTTCCTCTTCTGATCATACTTTAGTTCTTCTTGAGTTGCCTTCCTGCCTGGCTTGTCGATGCTGTGAGGGCAGAGACCAAACTTAATTTGCTCACTTCTGTGTGCCCAGCACCAAGTCCTGCACCTGCCACATAAGAGGGACTCGGGGCATTAAACAGATGAATGTGGGAAATAGGTGGTCAAAGACAACCCCACTGTTTCACTATTCTGCCTGAGACCAGCCCAATGGTCCAGGCTGGTCCAATGATTAATAACGGTCAGTTAAGGGGACCTCAGATTAGTCCACTGTTTTCCCCCTGTGTTCGTCAGAAAAACATGGTACTTCCAGCTCTTCAACAGTTGGTGTTATTCTCAAATGGAAGCATGTCCAAAATACCTAGCCTGAGCTCATCCAAAATACCCAGCTAACCTAACGGTATTGATTTCTCCTGTTAAAAGAGACAGCACTTAAAGCTGATGTGCTCCACAGCATCAGCTATAAATAACTCCTGAAGGTGGATGAATAATTAAAAGGATGTCATAAGTGGGTTACATTTGCAAAATGTATCACAATTCTGACTTTTGTCAGCGCTGTTCCTGGTGGAGATCGTTTCAGGTTCAATAATAACAACATGTCTTGATTGATTTCTGGTGCCAGGCACCGCTCCAAATCTTTACAAGTATCATTTCATCCTTACCACAGCCTATAAGAACAGTACTATTTTTATCACTGGTTCTTAGAATGAGGAAGCTGAGGCAGGGAAGAGATTAGGAACTTGCCCTCGGTCATTTAGCTGTGATCTGCTTATACCTGCTTTGTTTTGCCATGGCCCTGGGGAAAGGCGGGCAAGTTTTCAAAGAGGAATTTTCACATGGTGGCCACCCAGAGACCCCGCCAAGCTACATACTCAACAGTGTGTAGCACTGTTTACAAATTCAGGTTAGAAAGAAGAAATTGTACAGGAAAACTTAGAAGCTTCCAAAGTTTGGGAAACTTTTTAAGGCTTATATCTGTCTCTCATTCTTGTTTCACCTTCACAGTATTTGGCCTTCTGTTCTTTCTCCTCCACGAACGTACAGCTTCCTTTCTGTTACTCTCTTTCCACTCTTACTCCCTTTTGCTGACCCCAGTCTTGGATCTGAGGACTGTTTCCAGCACCGTAGTCCTGGGACATTTACCCAGGAACCAAGGATGATCCCCGAGGGCTCAGGATCCAGCCATGGAAACTCTGTTCAGTTGGCCCGTTTTGTTCCCAGTTATTAATTTCATGTCTACGTTGTGCCAGATGTTAGATACTGAAGACACAGCAAAGCACAGGACAGCCCTGACCCCCTCCTCTTGGCACTGACATTTTCTAGTGGAGGAGACAGAAACTTATCACACAATTAATCACGTAGTAGTAACTATAAGTGCCATAAGGAGAGATGCGCGATGATGCACGTGTGTGTAACAGGGGCCTATGGGGCAGGGACAGCTTCTTTGAGGAAGTCACATTTAGGCAGAGACCTGAAGGTGAAGCAGCAGTCAGCTGGGGGAAGAGTTGGAAAAGAGCATGTTAAAGGTGCCAGGAGGGCGGGAGCACAGTGGCCAGAGTGGCTGGAGCACTGAAAGCAAGAGGAGAGGTCCTGGGGAGTGGCCGGAAGAATGGGCAGAGGGCAGGGCCCTGCAGGCCGGGACAGGGTATCGGATTTTTTTTTAACTTATTTGTTTATTTGTTTATTTATTTAATTTGTGGCTGTGCTGGGTCTTTGTTGCTGTGCTGTGCTCAGTCTTTCTCTAGTTGTGACGAGCAGGGACTACTCTTCGTTGTGGTGCAGGGGTGCACTTCTCATTGAGGGGGCTTCTCTTGTAGAGCGCGGGCTCTAGGTGTATATGGGCTTCAGGAGTTGCAGCACGTGGCTCAGTAATTGTGGCGCAAGGGCTTAGTTGCTCCATGGCATGTGAGATCTTCCTGGCGCAGGGATCGAACCCATGTCCCCTGCATTGGCAGGCAGATTCTTAACTACTGGGCCACCAGGGACATCCCAAGGTATTGGATCTTATTCTGATAGGAATCCATAGACTCCAGAGTTCTGAGCAGGAAAGTGCTGTGACTGGGCTTGTGTTTACAAAGATCAGTCTGGCTGTTGAGTGGACGGTGGCCTGGAGGAGGCTGGGGGTGGAAGCAGAGACCAGCTGGGAGGCGCCGCTGGCTGGGGTTAGGCTAGAGGCAGCGGCCTTGGATTCAGGTAAATACGCAGTAGAGCAGGAAAGCCAGACACATGGTGACCTGACAGCAGCTGCTGTTGCCCTCCTGGGGTGTGGTGGGGAAATCACAAACCCTCTCTAGGTGGCCATTTCCTCTCCATTTCTTCTTTCCCCCTCCCAGGAATGTCGTGGGATGCCTCAAGGTCCAGGCCCTGCAACAGCCTGTGCTGTGAAAACACAAGTCGTTATGAACAGACCCACATCCTGCCTCGCTGAAAGAGAATGATTTCTGGACTTTCACTGCAGTTCCCAGGTAGAGAGAAACCCTCTCTTTCCGCACAAGGGGATTGACTGAGTGAGCCAGGCCTGCACCTTGTCTAGGGTCAATCACATTCTCTATTAGGACTAAAATGGGGGTTGCAGGATTTCCCTGATGGTCCAGTGGTAAAGAATCCGCCTTCCAATGCAGGGGACGCAGGTTGGATCCCAGGTCGGGGAACTAAGATCCCACATGCCACGGGGCAACTACTAAGCCTGCATGCCACAACTACAGAGCTGGTGTGCCTCAACTAGAGAGCCCGCGTGCTGCAAACTACACAGCCCATGTGCTCTGGAGCCTGTGCGCCACAACTAGAGAAGCCTGTGCACCACAATGAAAGATTCTGCATGTGGCAACAAAGATCCCGCGTGCCGCAACTAAGACCCGATGCGGCCAAAAAATAAAAAAAAAACAAAATAAAATGGAGGTTGCTTGCCTTAACCCACACATTCCCTCTCCTTCCAGCTTGAATCCTCCCCAGCTTTATCTCTGCTGCCAACGTTGTCATGCTAATGATTTTGACTCATAATATTGAACTCTAAAATAACATTAAAATTGGACTATTAGAGGCCTGCTGCCTGGCTCAGACAATACTGTTTCTAGGAGATTTAAATATAGGAATGGGAGACAAGGCTCCCACCTTTTGAAATCCAGGTATAATACAATTATTAATCCTTTTTTATCCTTTTGATTGCTTGGGTATAAGAGAAACTTTCATGTACTTGTCTCCTGTATTCTTTGTCAATATTTAGCAAAGAGCAGTGGACAATTGTTTTTTATATCTATGCAGCTCCCTACTTTTCCGCTCTAGGACTGGATATTGCCTCGCACACACTAGATGTTATTTGAAGGTGGCAGCATGGGGCAGAGGAAAACTTGGACAGAGTGTGAATTCCAACCTCCCCAATTGTAAGCTGGGTAACAAAGGACAAGTCACTGAACCTCACTGAGCTCCAGTTCCTCATCTGTGTAATGGGAACAATAATACCAATTTCACCGTCACAAAAGTTCTTTTAAGGACTAGAGAAAATAATATGTGTAAAGCATCCACAACAGTGCCTGAACTATTGAAGGCACATCATTTAATTCCAGGGATAGGAATTAAATATCCAAAGATTTGATAAGGATAGCTCACCAATTCTGTAAGCACCTGGGCTGAGCTTTTCAGTTACTGAAAAGATCTCCTTCTGAGCTGGAGAATTTTCTGGTCATCAGGGTCTCAAAGGGTTTGGAAGATCTCATTCATCACTGACCAAAGCTCTGATCCTACTTTATCCCCCCAAACCCATAAACTCAGACCAGTTTTAGAAGCTAGCACCAAAGCCAGGAAGATACCCAAGGCTTTGGACATGGTGTTGCAATCAAATTGAGGAAGTTTATTGGCTGATCCAAAATCCCATGGTGGAAACCTGTTGGATTTTGCTTTAAATGGACTAGGCCATTTAACCCTTGTTGATCTTATCTCCCTCTCTCTATTTCCCCCTGTTTTTCACCTGTCACAAACACCTGTCAGTCGCTGGTAAGCTTGGGTCAGTAAGGTTGGGCGGAGGTGGACATCACGCCCAGCAGTCCAGTGGGGTCCTGCTCCCGTCATCACCCGGAGGAGCAGGAGAGGAGGCTGTGGAGTGCTCCCTGCAGCCCCTTTCCCAGCGTGGGGAACAGGGAGGTAAGGGGGGCCTGAGGCTGAGGGGGAGGGGCGACTCACGAAGTGCAGTTCTCGGTGGAATCCATGGTGCTGTCCTCCATCTCCATGTTGGTTGAGAGGCTGGCAAAGCCGTGGGGCAGCTCATCCCACTCGTCGAACCGGATGCCCGTGCCAAGGGAGTAGCGGCCCTCAGCACACGGCTTACAAGACTGGTCCTTCATGTCCAGAAACTCCCCTGCTTTGCAAGAGAAGGCTGGAACGCAAAGTGGGGACAAAGGCGGGTGGTGAGGCTGCCACTGCCCAGGAAAAGCGGGAGGTGGTGGGCATCCTAGAGGGAGGAGCAGAGGACGGAGACCTCGGAGTCCCGCCCGTTAAGATGTAGCGCCTTGGCGCACCTTGTATGACTCTACTTACATGCAATGTCCAGAAAAGGCAAATCTGTAGCGACACAAAGTAGATTTGTGGCACCAGGGACTTGGGACAGGGGGCATGGGGAGACATTGCTAATGGATATGATGTTTCCTTTGGGAGTGATGAAAATATTCTGAAATTAGTGGTAATTATGCAACTCTGTGAATATTCTAAAAACCACCGAATTCTATAACTTACAGGGTTATCTTATGACATGTAAATTATATCTCAATAAAGCTGTTATTTTAGTTTCATTTTTGGCCACACCACATGGCTTGTGGGATCTTCGTTCCCCAACCAGGGATTGAACCTGGGCCACGGCAGTGAAAGTGCCATGCCCTAACCACTGGACTGTCAGGGAATTCCCAAAGCTGTTATTTAAAAAAAAAAAATATTTAGGACCTTGTTGCAGAACTTTGGGCTTGTCCCCGTCAGTCTCACTTCCTAAGGGGTAGCCTCGGCTATTCTGAGAGCTCTCCAGTGAAGAGGGTACCACAGTCTCTCGTGCTGGCCCCTCTGAATGGCACCTGGCCCTTCAGCCTTGAACTTCCCCCTTGAGTTTCTGGCCTCTGTCTTCTCCTTTTTGGTCCCACTGCCACCATACTAGCTGGGATTCTCCTGACCTGTTAGCTCAACCATTGCAATGTCCTCCTAACGAGTTCCCTGTTTCTTGTTTTTTGCTCATTCTATGGTCAGAAGTATCTTTCTAAAACACTGATATGGGCTATTATTCCTGTTATTTAAAAAAGAATCAGGCACCTCCCCTCTCCCTGCCTTTTGGTTGTAGAATTAAGCTCTCAGCCTGGCATTCAAAGTCTTCCACAATTTTCCCAACCTAATTTTCCAGCTTGATCTCCCACTACAGAACTTTCTCACCCCACTCCCATCCGTCCCCTCCCTGTGTTGTCTCCACCCCAGCCCACATGGTCTTCTCTGAATGTGTCTGATGTTCTCCCACCACCAAGCTTTTGCTTGAGTGGTTCTCCCAGCAGTTCCTGATCCCTAGGCATCCATAACTCCCATTCTTTTCACCTCATGTAACACATCATATTGATGTGTGCCTCCCACGAGGCTCTGAGCTCCTCCAGGGATGGTGGCTCAGTGACTGGCACAGACACAGCAGGGGTTCCATAAAGGTCTGCTGAAAAAATGAACAGACGAACGGATGTCTGCTCCTTCCACGAGACTGTACACTTCTGAAGGCAGAGACGGTACCTTATGTATCTTTGTGGTTCACATAGCAGGTGCACATAGTGCTCAAGAACTTTGGCAAAGTTTACTGAAGATGGCTCATTTATTTCTATTAGTCACACCTCAGTTCTACTCAGATCTTAGCAAGATCCATTCATTGATTTAACAAGTATTTATTTGCTCACGTACTGAACCAGGCACTAAACTAAGCTTCTGTTAGATTTTAAACGCCCTCAATCTCCTTTCCAAATCTTCAAGTATTCCTTGATTCTAGTTCCTGATTTTTACTGTTATCCCCCGCCCCCTGTGCATCTCTAAAGAGAACAGTGCAGGGGAAGTAGCTGCCTGGGGATGGGAGCTGCAGGCAGTCACTGCCTGTCTGATTGCGTGGTCAGGTCTGCAGTCGGGGAAGATTCCTGTTCCCTGAAGTGATGCCCAGTGCGTTTTAAAAGTCCATCTCTGCAGAAATTTATCCTCTCTGGCTTCCTTGTCAAGAATGACTGCAAATCACAATCTTTCCTAATGAGTGACTGTGGCTGGTGAGTGTAGATTGGAGAGAAATGCACAGACAAAAAAAGAAAATGTATGCAAACAGAGAAAATATCCAAGTGGCACACAGCCGGGATTATTTTTACTTTATACCCTGATGGGATTTCAAACTGAAAATGAAATAAAAGTAAATGGAGATACCCAGTTTGCACCCATGAAATAACACTGCTTCACCAAATCTCAACAGGGCTGGGGACGGGGACTGACGGGGGTAGGGGTGGGCGATGGGGGGGGTGACCCGCAGCTGCCTTAAGGTCTGATTCCTTAAGGCAGCTGCGCTGTCAGGAAGGGCCTGACTTGGATGGCAGGAGGCTTGGGGCAGAGGCTAAAGCTGAGAGGCAGGGCTGCTTACAGCACTCGGTGCCCTTGACGGGGTCGGGGAGGCTGGTGCACAGGCCCGGGGTGTGCGGCACGGCGACCCTCCACCTGGAACCCGTGCTGTCACATGCGGTGTACTCGTAGTGGTACTCAGACTGCAGATGAGAGAAGAGTGGGCAAAATGTGCATTAGTAGTGGTCGAACAGTAACAGCTTCCCGCCCATTTCCTGCCCAGCAGATGGCTACTGACACCCATCATCACAGCACTGGGTCCTGGGGCCCTGGCGGGGAGCAAGGCATCATGGAACCAAATGGCTGTTATGGACCCTGTGCAGGAGCTGTGGTTATTTGGATCATTCCTCTCTGTCAGCCATGGTCTAGTCCTAGAAATCCTTTTTTTTTTTAAATGACTTTCTTTGCCGTTGTATATGAATAATGTCCTGATAGGCCAGAGGAGTGTGAGAAGGTAACTAAAGAACATGCTAGAAACAGGTGGAATTTTTCTTGTCCCAGACTACAGAATTTATGAGCAGGGACTGACTGGTCCACGAAAAATTTACAAAGGATTGTCACAAAAGCTGTATTTCTATTTTCCTGATTTCCCCGCGTCCTTCATGCTCTCTTCTGCCCAGAAAAACTGTGAATTTCCACCTTGAATTTTATGAAAATGTCATATTTAGCCCAGGGAGTTGATGGGTTCTCATCACATGAGCATATTCACACCTAATTCTTCTGTGCAATGAAAACTCACAGTTGAGTTGCTTTACCTGAACTAAGAATAAAACTGAATAACACAACAAAATAGCCAAATCAAGCATTAAATAAAACAACAAGAGACACTACAAAAATCATAGGAAGCACTACTTGGAAAAAAAAAGGCACAATAAATGTGCCAAATACTCTTAAACATTTCTTACTCTTTTAAGTCTCATAATAAACAGTCCACAAAATTAATATGATTTTGGCTCTGACAAGCATTTCACAAGCCTCAGTTACCAAAAGCTATACTCGAGCCCTAAAGTACTTTGTGTTACTGTATCCATAAGAAAAATAGAATGAATGTCCCCCTTCTACCCATATGGAAGGTTGATTGCATAACATATAAATGCAAGGAGCTAGGGCTAAAACTGAGATAGTTTGAAGTTAGCTAATCTGAGCATGTGTCAGAACCAAAAGGAGAAATCTTCACTTTTTTGGAAGGTGTAAATAGACTGCATTTCATCTCTTCTAAGATGCATATTTCTTTCACATTTTAATACCTGTGAAATCAAGAGGTCGCTTGTAACTGACAATAAGGAAGCATCGTGTCATGTTTTAACTGATGGAGTTTTCCCTTTCTTTTTGGCACATAAAAAACAGTTCAATTTCTCCTTGTGCTAGCATGGCTTCTCGCAGCTACCATGGAACATTAGACACACTAGGGGTTCCCTGTACCTTACGCTATTCACTCCGTGCCCATCTACTAAGCATAGGCTTTCTTTTTGGTCTTAGAAGCAGTGTTATTTCAGACGTGTGGAAATATGGCAAACGTTGTTTCTTGATCTGCAGTTTCAGAAACTTAGGGTGATGAGAGAACAATTTTTAGAGCTCCATTTTTATTGTCATCCATTTATAAATATTTACCAAATATATATTGTCTGCCTAGTAATTAGAGGTACTAGATGTTGTGCCCAGTGTGGCTCAGGACAGCAACGCCTAAACTGGGCACTTTCACCCAGAGGGAGAAGATGTGAAGAAGGAGGAGTTGGGGGAATTGTGAGCCTAACTTTTGATGAGAAGCTTTGGATCTGGATTAGATGTCAGTGTCATCTAGGAAAGAAAGAACATCTGGGTGGGAATTCTTTGTGCCCTTGGGCTACATCACTCTGGGTCTGCTTTCCCTTAATTCCACTCTTTTCTATATCCCAGAGGACCCTGAGGATAAAAAGGCAACTACACATATACCAATTCCAGGTCTAAAAATGATACTCTCCAAAGGGTTTTGCTGCAAGAAAGAGGGGTAAAATCCACATTATGTAAATTAAATGGAGAATTGAGCGCACCAGGCAGAAAGGATTCAATGTTCTGCCTGCGAATGTAATTATGCCTGTCATTTGCACAGTGCTTTTATACTCCCAAACATGGTCTCATTTGATCTGCAAACTCCCCAGAAGGCGAGTAGAGCAGGGGGTGTTTCCTCCATTGCACAGATGAGAAGACGCTCTCCATGGGGTGAAACGGCTTGTCCAAGGTCACACAGCGGGTAAGTCAGGGCTTCCTACCAGGAATCCTCCACCCTCATAAGTCCCATCAAACACAAACTCACACGGGGCCAAATTTAACAGCCAAATCTAAAAATTAAATAAGACAGGGTTGGTTGTCTGCCAGCAGCCAGGCTCACTTCTGAGGCCTGAGAATTGGTGTTAAAACATCTCATCTGTTCGAGCAGATCACTTCAGTCACTCTGACTGCATTCGGCCTCTCGGAGACACACGGGCCAAGTCTGCTTCTCTGCATCGGCTTTCACTTGGTGTCCCCTGGGTCCCACTCGGGTGGGAGGTTCGCTGGGAAAATGGTGGTTCCAAGCCTTAGAAAATTTCCCTTTCGATACGTGCGAATTCACTTCATGTCACTTGGGGATATTTACACCACCCAGTGCGGCTGGCTCTGCTGCAGCTGTTTCAGATCTGAACTGTACTTTACGATCTCACCACTTAAGACATAGGCTTAGACAGACAGTTAAATCAGAGACATAACTGGCAGTGCTCCTCAATTATATTCAGAGTTCTGTGGACAAATCAATTCCCCAACAGTACCCCAGTTTAACCAGTGAGCTTTCTTTGAGAGCATATGGTCTGCATAATATACAGATGCACAAAGGAGACACACAAATAGATTTACTATGTATGCCCAGTGTACAATTCCTTGCTCTCCCCATGCACAGTGATATGACACGTATCCAAATCACATTTGTAAATGGGGCACAGGAGCCAGTGGCTGCGGCCTGTTCATCAGGGAAAGAAGGGAAGGGCTTGGAAACGCGGGGTGGGCACCTTAGTTAATCTGCCCTCCCCTGAATCACCCAGCCACATGTAATGCTCTCAGGGAACACAAGAAACTAAAGGGAAAAACTCCCAAAGCTGGAATCTGCTTTGCCAAATATTGGTAATGCTGATCTTTCAGCTCCAGAAGAAGGGTTCACTCAGACCCATGATGTTTTCAGTCCTTGCTGTCTGGGTATTGAGTGGACTGCTGAAAGGAAAAAATAATCGCCAAGCCAGGATGGTGCCTGGATGCAAATGTGTCCTTCTTTCCACCTTTCCCCCATTCTTTCAAACAACGTCTTAGTTTTTAAAATGACTGTCAAAGTGATAGATTAGAAACTAGAGAATGGTATCACCAGTCTATAGATGAAGCGTTAGAGAGGCATGTGGTTGCTATCTACCGCGGAAGATACACAAGGTGTAAGCTGATGAGCTGGTGCCAGAGGGATGCAGTCCATGGTACAGGTGGTGGTTAGCTTCTTTGGTGTTGTGCCCTAAGTAAATAGGCGAGCTAGAAGGGATTCCACACCCCATCACCACACAGGGCTCAACTTCTCTCAGCCACAGTTGCCTCATCTGGAAAATGGGGACACACAAGTACCTGCCTCGTGGCAGGGCTGCTGTGTACAGTGTGTAGGCTCTCCACAAGGCTGCCCAACTCACAGCGTGAGTAAAGTTGAAATCTAGCTCCAGTTCTTCACACTAGGCAGTGCCCAGAAAGCAGGTGCCTTTTCCCCACGGGTTGGTGGCAATCATAAATAAGATGATATAGGTCAAGCACTCATCACAGTGGCTTTTTCAATCTTCAGAACATCTTAATGGAGTAGGTACTATTATTTTACTGATGGGAAAACTGAGGCATCAAGAGGTAAATTTACCTGCTCAAAGCCATATAGCCCGGAGATTGCTAAGCTAGGACTGAACCCAGGCAATCTGGTCCGGAGCCTGTGTTCCAGGCTGCTGGTGTCTGAGGGCAGCCTGTGTGGGCTACAATCACTCGGTGAAAGTGTGTCTCGGGCCCGGCACTGGCTCTCAAGCTGCTGAAAGCCAAAGTAAAAAAAAAAAAAAAAAAACACCTTTGCAAACAGGGCCCAAAGGGGAAACAGTCAAGTCTGGAGCCATGTGGAATGGGAAGGCTGAAAGGCACTTTAACCCTGGTTGGAGGACCTCTCCGTCACAGACATCTGTTGTTTTTGTCTGCCCACCATCCATAGCTCCCTCCCATGGCAACTGAGCCTCTTTGGAGCTTACATCCCCTCCTTATTCTATTCAGTCAAGGTGGGATTGTTAAATGAGGTGGGCAACACTCCTCTGCCAAAGCATGGACACATGGCCCACACGAAGCAAATCAGATGCTCTCCCCAGGTAAGTAGGAGATGTGATAAGGGGGTGAGTCCACTTAGCCACGAGTAGGGACCTGAAGTAGGTGGGAACTCAGGAAAGGATGAGGCGGGAAAGTGGGATAGCTGGGGATAAGCCCCTCCTTACTTCTCAGCTCTTCCTAGGGCTGGCATTGGTGCCTCTCCCCAACCAAAATCCACAGCAGTAATAAAGATGAAAATTATGCCAAGTGAAATAAGCCAGTCACAAACGAAAAAATACTGTCTGATTCCACTACGTGAGGTGCCCAGAGTAGTCAAGTTCATAAAAAGAGAAAGGAGAATAGTGGTTGCCAGTGGCTGGCCCCTGAGTACAGAGTTCAGTTTTGCAAGATGAAAAGAATGCTGTCGATAGGTGGTGGCGATGCTAACACAACAGTGTGAATGTACTTCATGCCCGAACTGGACACTTAAAAATGATTAGGATGGTACATTTTATGTTATGTGTATTTTACCACAATTTTTTAAAAAAAGTTATGCTACAGGAACATGCTCAGTCTCAGACTTATCTTAATAAGTCCCCCAGAGAGTAGAAGCCGGATCATCTGGTAGTCTGAATTTAAGAAATATCCCCCAAATAAGGCTATGTATGTCATCCAATTGGATGGCCAAATTCAAGAGGGAGGAGTGGAGGAGGGAGTGAAAGACAACGGACCGGAGTGGACATCACAACAGTCTCCCTGGAGACGCCCACGGTGGTTCCCTGATGCTTACATGTTTGCCATTGACAACTGTTTGAAAGCATTGCACAGCAGTTGTGCAAATAAATATTCATGCTAAACACTACTTTTTTTCAAAAATTCTGTACTTTTGGAATTAAAATGTTTAAATTCTGGAAATACTGTTAACTTGGAACATGTCAGGTCTTCTACATTCTAGGAAAATGATGTTCACTCATTCCACGTTCAACAGGTGTTTATTGAGAGCCTATTGCATGCTAGGTTATGGGGAAGCAGTGGTGTCTGAGACAAAGTCACAGCTCTCAAGGAGCGTAGATATGTATGAGGTGGGGAATGTGGGGCAGGGGTGGGGTTGGGAGGAGACAGACCATAAACACTTACACACGTGAGCTAATTTCTGGTATTGCACTGTTCTCCACAATTATTTGCCATTGTACTCTCTTGCCGGCCCCACGCTCTCCTGAGAAGGATCTTGATGTCTGTTATGAACTGTATGTTTGTTTCCCTCCTGAAATTCACATGCTGAAGCACTAAAATGATGGTATTTGTAGGTGGAGCCTTTGGGAGATAATTAAGTCATGAAGGTGGAGCCCCCATGAAGGGATTAGTGCCCTTAGTAGAAGAGAAGCAGAGCTAGCCCTCTCTCAGGCATGGTAAGGATATAGCATGAAGACGGCTGTATGCAAACCAGGAAGAGTGCTCTTACCAGACACTGGATCTGCCTGCACCTTGATCTTGGACTTCCCAGAACTGTGAACTTTCCAGAATCGTGAGAAATAAATGTTTGCCTTTTAAGCCACCCAGTCTATGGTATTCCGTATTTGCAGCGCGAACAGAAGACAGTGTCTAAGGACTCTGGCAAAGACGGTAACGTCTTTGACTCCAACTAGACACCAACCATTGAACAACACTGTTTCTTTTTCAATTCATGATGCTTTGAAAGTCATGACAAGCCAGACCCAACAAACATATAGCCTAGCTGCCTAGAAGTAACCTCTGCCGTAGCAGAGCTGAGAAGACAGAGATGGCCAGCTATGACTGTCCTAGGGACACACACTGGTGAGTGGGTGGCAGTGAGGTCTAGTGTTTCACTGGCCTTCTTCCTGCCAGGGCATTTCTCCAGCCCAGCTGGCCAAGGATGCTGGCAACGGGTGGCCCAGACTGGCAGGTGAGTCCAGCTGCTCCCCAAACAGGGCTAACATTGTGGGTGTGGCCCAAGGCTGCAAAGGTCCTGGGACCGTGAGAGCTCAGTGAGCTGCTAAAAATGCAGTCAGAGAGACTAAGAACAAATGACTTAATTGGGCATTTGACGCTTTGGGCCTGGGCCTTCTGATTTGTAAAATGAGGAAGTTGGATTTAGGTGATTTCTAGCCTCTGAGATTCCTTCCAGTTCCAATACCTTATTATTTTACGGTTGGTGTGTTCATGGAAATCTGTACTTCTTTCCACCTTTTCCCCCCTTCCTTCAAAATGGCACATCTCAGTTTTTAAAATAATTATTAAAGTCATAAATGTTAATTGTAGAAAAGATGAAAATACAGGCTAGAATTAAAAAGAAAATTTAAATCTGCCATAAGTTCCAATAAAGGGCTTAAAAAAAAATCTGCCATAAGCCTACCAAACAGAGATCACTACTTGTAACATGTTATTGTATTTCTTTTCAAATTCATTTTCTATACATGCATATGCATTTTTAAAAACAAAATTCAGATCATATGGTATGTAGTTTCTTCTGACCTGTTTTTATGTTTTAGGTCACAGGCTCTCTCTCCTGTGTCTTTAAGGTTGCACCATAGTTTTTCTAACCATTCTCCTATTGTCGGACGTTGAGTTTTGTCCAATTTTTCTTTATTTTAAATAGCACTACAATGAAGCTTTATGTGTATCTCTCCTTATTTCCTTTGGAGAGACTCCCAGAAATGGAATTACTAGGGTAAAGAGTATGAATTTCTTTAAGATTCTTGATCAGGGAGGGAGATTTCTAAGAGAAAACAGACATTTCTAAGTCTTTTTTATTTTTTCACTTATTACAATCAATTTCAAATGTATATTTTAAAAAGACAGAATAGAATGACCCCCGTGTACCCATCACCCAGCTTCCATACCTATCAGTTTCTGCCATTCTTGCTCATCTACCTCTACCTACTCCTCATTTACTTCTACCCACTTCTCCCCACTCGAAGCTGTTGTTATTTTTTCTAGGTTTTTTTATTTTTAGGGAAAATTTATATACATTGAAATGCACAAATCTTAACTTGCTCAATTTAGCTAAATGAATACACTTGAGTAAAACAATGACAGGGCTAAGAACCACTGCCCAGAAACTGCTGGGGAGAAGGGTAACCCTTTGGCCACTGCCCCCCACAGACAGAATAGACAGAGCCAAGCAGAGTCTTTGAGCCTTAGAGTCACCGAACCAGTGCTGCACAAAATCACAGCCACCGAGGAAGCGGGGGATCAACACACTTTGGGTTTATCTTGGCTGGGACAGGCCTGCGTCAAGAAACAGGTTCTTAAGTAAACCCCGATTCTGACTAGAGGCCTTGGGGTCTGGAGGAAGTCCTCTCCCGCTCTTCTCCGAGCTGCAGGTTCAGCCCCTTCTCCTCTCACCAACCCTAAAGGGCAGATCCTCTGGGGAGAATGTCGGTATGGGGGCTGGGTGCACCAGGCAAACACTGGAGCTGGTACAGTGGGGTCAGTAGGTATTTGTTGGCTCAGCTGCAAATGCCTCTTTGCTTTGCAAGCACCTCGCCCAGATGGGAGCAGATCCATTAAACAATCCTGACTGTTGAGGAGACACCAGCTCTTCGCTGGGAAGGAGGAGTGAGCTCTGCTTAGCACAGAACATGGAAAACCACGGTGAAATCTCAGAATTTGAACATCAGTGCCCCAAAGAGACTTTCTTTGTGGTCCAGCCCTAGCTGGATGGTTTCCCGAACTCCTGTTCCTTGTTCTTTTGGCTCTCCAGTGTCCTCAGTCAGGTTTTGGGTGGATGGTCCTGCTGACACTCAGGGACGTAAGGACCTTGACCTCGCAGGGCCTTTCCTATTGTTCTCCAACGGGCAGGCTGGAGAGACTCCCTCTTTCCTCCCTTCTCTCTCTCCCTCCTTCCCACGCTCTTAAGATTGCTGACTCAGTAGCACTGTCTCCTGGGCCCTAAAGGCCTAGACATACCAGCCCTCAACCTCTGGTGCCTACATCTGTCTGATCTTCACAACTGCCTGGAGATCACGTTAAAAATTACAGGTTCCTGGGCTCTACCCCCAAGATCCTGATACTCCTCTAGATCTTTTTCTTCTTCCTCCCTCTTTCAAAACTCACTCTTCTATGCCTTAAGATTTAAATATTTATCCTATTTGGAAGCAAATCAGATAAGTATATCTCATACAAGACCTTAATCTTGGATCCTGGACCACTTTCCCCACACAACCAGATACAGAATTTAAGGTATATGCATTTTTCAGGGCACAGGTTTCATCAGATCCTCTAAGGAGTCTGTTATCCAACCCCTCACACACAGGAAAATCATTGAAATCTATAATAATGCATTCATAATTTTTAAATGGCTTAATATTTTTATCCCCAAACAGGTTGTTCACTTTTTAACAGGGGGTGAAATATTTTAACTCAGGCACTTTCAAATTCTGCTCCAGCGTCTAGGGGTTTAGAAAGCCAGACCCTTCGAAGAGGAGTGGAGATTCCCCACTTTAACAGAGCAAGGTTGTTTTTAAAAATCTCTTTAACATGTTTATTTTTCTCCGTTTAGGTTTTGTTTGAATCAGAAGTTCCACACAAAAAAAGTTTAACACCAATCTTTACTTGAAAGAGCAAATCACTAAAGGTGAAATTGGAGGCTTGAGGCTGACTCACAGAGTTAAGGATGCCTTTTTGGCCTTCTTTTAATCACTCTACATAGTCAGTTGTTACCTCTACCTACAAGCAATGCCCCGTCTCTCCCAGAGCAGGTACCAGCTGACAGACCCCAAGCAGGCTGACCCCTGCCAGCTGTCCTCAGTCTGTGTGCTGTTGTCTAGCAACATGGCATCAGGAGCCCTGGGGCTCGCAGGGGTATGGGGGAGTCCTGGCCTTACATTTCCCCTTCTTTCACGTTTTCTATTCTACTCCAGATTTCCAGATTCCATGCTGATCAAAAACAGCAGAGACAGTGGTTGGTCTCCCCAGCAGGACCTACCCTGCTGGTTTGGCCGTGGACACATCACACGAAGCAGATACGGGGTGGTCTCTACAACCAGCTGGGGCAGTTTGTGGCACCATGCTCTGGGCCAGACAGCTGCTGACCCTGCCGTCTAACCTGTCTGTAACTAAGTTGCTTGTCCATTTTGGGCACAGTCTTGGTCGGGGGCTCTTAGGAGACAGGACTGGCACGGAGATAACAGCCACCACCGAAGAGCATATATGAGCAGCCCTGTGGCAGGCTCTGGGCTGGGCACTTGACATGCATCTTCCCTTTAGTCCCTACGAGCGCCCCCCCGCCATTATCCCTACTGCCCTGACCTCCCTGTTTACAACTGTAACCCACTCCCCTCGGTCCCACTGAGCCTCAAATCCTGAATGACTTCTTTTTTCCACAGCATATATCACCTTCAAACACACTTTCTAACTTAGTTATTCAGTACGTTTATTGTCTATTTCTGCCCCTGCTCTCACTCCAGATCAGATGTAAGCTGCAGAAGAGCAGGGATCTTTGTTTTTGCTCACTGATGCAGCCGAAGAGCCCCGAAGAGTGCCTGACACACAGTAGCTATTGATAAGTATTTGTGAACGACAAGGTGCACAGGGAACTATATTCAGTATCCTGTGATATAAACCATAATGGGAAAGAATATGAAAAAGAATATATGTGTGTGTAATTGAGTCACTTTGCTTGTACAGCAGAAATTAAACCCAACATTGTAAATCAACTATACTACAATAAAATTTTTAAAATAAGATAAAATGATAAATATTAAAAAAAAAAAGTGTTTGTTGCGTGACCGGGGCGAAAGGCATGACTTGAGAGCGGCTCTGGAGCTGTGCAGGCACTCTAGATTACGGACAAAATATCCAGACTCTCATCTTGGCCTGCCACCCCCAAACTATGTGATTATGGGCCGGTTATTAGATCTCCACCTACTTCAGTTCCCTCCCCCATAGAACAGGGATGCTAACACTCTGCTAAGGTGATTAACAGATTCCTTCCCCCTAAACTGAGTAACATCAAACTATCAAGACAATTAGATTAGGTTCAGGAATGCTGTTTGTAAACGGGTTAAAGAAGCAGCAGCCAGCTACTGCTATGACCCCGCCTGGGGAGGGCACGTGGAGGGGGCACCCAGGCCCTTCTCTCCTCTTCCTGGCAATAGGACAAGGAGAAAGGAGCCAGGTGACGCTTCTAATCTAACAGCGATGACGACAGCAGCAGTTCGATCCTCCTCCGTTCCCCTGATGTTTACCACCTGCCCTGACTCACTCTCTTCTCTGATCCCAGTCTACTCATACATATGAAGCAACATCTGTCCTTGTTCCACTTTTTTCCGCCAGCAACTCCCCCAAAGTTAATCTCTCCAAGAGAAAGGCTGGTCGTTGACATTTATGACACTCTGGCAACTGCGGCCAGTCCATCAGGTGCAGAGGGCTTTTCATATTGCTTGTAAATATCCCTAGGATTGAAATGGCTTTGTAGCCAGGAAACAAAATGTCCCTTTATAGATTCTAATCCCTTTCTGATAGGTGAGAGCTTGGTACACACATCCATCTGCAAGGCAGGGTTTTATGAGATTGCATTTCGAAGACGTGCCTTTCTTGGTTTTTAATGAAATCAAAATGTTCCATTAAATGTTTTCACCTGAGCTTTTAATCACACATGAAAGAAACAGGACAATTAGGTCCTGGCCTATGCAAAACTCTCCAAGGACAGTTTGTGTTTGGATGTGTTAGCTGTTTATGATGGAGAACTTGAACCTGGAGGACAGACTTCTAGGCTAGAGAACCAAGTCAACAGACAAGGCTTCTGTAACTCCAGTGGAACAAATATCCATGAGCAGCTGCAGCACCACCATCTCCTAGCACACTGTTTCTCAAACTGGGGTTTAAGAGCCAACAAACTGTTACTCATTAGCAGTCATTCACCATCTTCCCCTTCCCCAGCCCCTGGCTACCACAAATCTACTTTCTGTCTTTATGAATTTACCTTTTCTAGACATTTCATATAAATGGAATTCTACAATATGTGGCTGTGTCCATCTGGCTTCTTCTACTTAGCATATTGTTTTCAAGATTCATCCACATTGTAGGATGTATAAGTACTTAATATAATGGCTCAGTAATGTTCCGTTGTATGGATGTACCACATTTTATTTATCCATTTATCAGTTGATGGACACGGGTTGTTTCTATCTGGGGGTTATTATTAATAATGCTATTATGAATAGTCGTGTAGAAGTTTTTGTGTGAACGTATGTTTTCAGTCTTTGGGAATATACTTAGCAGTGGAGTTGCTGGATCAAATGGTAACTCTCTGCCTAACTTTTTGATGAACTACCAAACTGTCTTCCACAGTGGCTGCAGCATTTAATATTCCCCCCAGCAATGTATGAAGGTTTCAATTTCTCCACATCCTTGCCAACACTTGTTACTGTCTTTATGGCTGCATCAGTGGTTCACTTTATCTCTTAAATGAATCCTCCACTACTGCCTGACAGAATCCTCTGTTTCCATCAGGACCACGTCCAGCTGTGGACTAGAGTTCACTTGTCTGAGTTGGCAAGAGCCGACTGTGCTCCTCTCTTCCCAACTCCACGCTCAGTGACACTGATAGCTTAAAATTGGCTATGATGGGAATATTCACACCATGGAAATCAGCAAACATTAAAAAGTAGGACTTCCCTTCCCCTCCCTAGAGACCCAGTTGTTAAACATTTACCAGCATACCACTAGTAGCACCCACTTACTCTTAACTCCATAGCTCTCTTGACTTCTTCTTTTCTTCAACTGTAAATCCACCCTTCTCCCTGCGCATTCTCTAGTTCAATTAAAATCCTAGCCTTTTCTAAGGTTCAGTTCAACTTTCTTACATGTATAGTTTCAATTGCCTTTATGGGCTGATGACTCCAAGTTTCTTTCTGGAGCTCAGCCCTTACCCTTGAGCTCCCAGTCTTTATCTGTAACTGCCTATGGGGGATTCCTCAAGCACATCAGACCCAATATGTAAAGATAGTTCTCAGCTGCTCTCCCCAATGCTGTTCTGTATCTAACTGAATGGTACCACCATCCGCTTTGTGGTGGCAATACTGGTCTTCGGGTTTTTTTAATTAATTTTTATTGCAGTATAGTTGATTTACGATGTTGTGTTAGTTTCTGCTGTACAGCAAAGTGAATCAGTTATACATATACATATATCCACTCTTCTTTAGATTCTTTTCCTATATAGGTCATTACACAGTATTGACTAAAGTTCCCTGTTCTATACAGTAGGTTCTTATTAGTTGTCTGTTTTACACATAGTAGTGTGTATATGTCAATCCCAATCTCCCAATTTATCCCTCCTCCCTTTCCTCCTTGGTAACCGTAAGTTTGTTTGCTACATCTGTGACTCTATTTCTGTTTTGTAAATAAGATCATTTGTATCTTTTTAAGATTCCACGTATAAGAGATATCATATGATATTTGTCTTTGTCTGACAGTTCACTCAGTATGACAATCTCTAGGTCCATCCTTGTCACTGAAAATGGTATCATTTCATTTGTTTTTAATGGCTGAATAATATTCCATTGTATTTATGTACCACATCTTTATCCATTCCTCTGTCGATGGACATGTAGGTTGTTTCCATGTCCAGGCTATTGTAAATAGTGCTGCAATGAACATTGGGGTGCATGTGTCTTTTCAAATCTTGATTTTCTCCGGATAGATGACAAGGAGTGGGATTGCTGGATCATATGGTAGCTCTATTTTTAGTTTTTTAAGGAATCTCCATACTGTTCTCCATAGTGGATGTACCAATTTACATACCCACCAACAGTGTAGGAGGGTTCACTTTTATTCACACCCTCTCCAGCATTTACTCTTTGTAGATTTTTTTTTTGATGGCCATTCTGACTGCTATGAGGTGATTCCTCATTGTAATTTTGATTTGCATTTCTCTAATAATTAATGATGTTGAACATCTTCTCATGTGCTTTTTGGTCACCTGTATGTCTTTTTGGAGAAATGTCTATTTAGCTCTTCCACTTATTTTATTTTTTTGATTGGGTTATTTGTTTTTTGTTTTTTTGATATTGAGCTGCATGAGCTGTTTATATATTTTGGAGATTAATCCCTTGTTGGTTGCTTCGTTTGCAAATATTTTCTCCCATTCTGTGCATTTTTTCATTTATGCTTTCCTTTGCTGTGAAAAAGCTTTTAAGTTTAATTAGGTCCCTTTTGTTTATTTTTGTTTTTATTTTCATTACTCTAGGAGGTGGATCAAAAAAGATCTTGCTGGAATTTACGTCAGAGAGTGTTCTGCCTATATTTTCCTCTAAGAGTTTTATAGTATCTGATCTTACATTTAGGCCTTTAATCCACTTTGAGTTTAATTTTGTGTATGCTGTTAGAGAGTGTTCTAATTTCTTTCTTTTACATGTGGCTGTCCAGTTTTCCCAGCACCACTTATTGAAGAGACTGTCCTTTCTCCACTGTACATTCTTGCCTCCTTTGTCATAGATTAGGTGACCATAGGTGTATGGGCTTAACTCTGGACTCTTCAGGGTTTTTTTGGATAACACTTGAAATGGTACCTTCTTAACCTCAAAGTAATTCAACTAAAAATATTCCCTAAGAATATGTGAGGGGAATACAAATATGATCAAGGCAGTCCTCGCATTTACAGGGAGCACTGTGTACAGCTGAATAGGTTGTGCACTGCACGATTCCAAGGAGTGCTATTCACATAACAGTCTACTAAGGTACTAGTGTACAAAATACACACAACAAAGTAAGAATACTACAAACATGTACAGAATCATAATATCAAGGAGGAAGTGACAGTTGAGAAATAATATGCTTTAAGAATCTAAAAACAAAGTGATTTCTTTAATGCTTCCTAGCTTTCTTTTTACTTCCAATCCATGTCTACAATCTCCTGATTATAATATCTGCATTTGGTCACAATCTGAATAATTAAAATTAATTTAAAGGGACCCCCCCATAACTTGCACATGATACTTTGACTTTGTGACCAGCGTACTGTTCCATGAGCATTTGCCTGCCCCTGGTTTTATTCTCCTAAAAAGAAGCCTACGGTCATGGCTGCCATCATGTCTTCTGTGTGCCCGCAGGGCTACAGGCTGCTCCAGCAGCGCAAACTAATTTCAGTAGTAAATCTGAATGCAGCAGGGATCACTTCCAGGCAGGATGGCAGGGGATGGGGTGGGAGGGACATTTACTTTTTATTCTGTACCCCTTTATAATTTTTGAATTGATTACCATGTGGATGAATTACCTGCTCAAATAATTTAGTTGTTTTTTTTGTTTCTTAAGTTAATGCCTCCTTTAGAGAGAAGATTTTTTTTTCTGGGGGAGGAAGCAGGATTCTTAGAGCTGGGGGTGTATGGAGTATTTGGCAGGGGAGGCTGAAGCCATATTTACCTCCTGGGTAGGAGCTGACACTGTCATTGTGTTTCTCAGATGACTCTGACCCATGGGGAAAATGTTCTTTAGAGAAAAGTTAGGAAATCAGGAAGTCTCAGCCTGCTGGTGGTGGGAGGGTGACAGAAACAGTTTCTCTTATTATGTTTGAGGTCTTATTTGTGTCTCACCAAGGGATCTTACCAGCTACAGGCACTGATGAGTCTAATGTGTGAGTACTGAGAACCAGAGAGGCTGAGTAGACACCTGGGCAGGTGCCTGTTCTCCTGTAAAATGGGAACTGTGCTGGTGACTGGTGTAACTGTGGACGTATTGTTTGCAAAAGTTCTGAATAAAAATCCCAGACTCTTCTCTGAGAGAGCCTCACCCTAGGTCTTTGCCAAGTGACCCAGAGTGGCTTGGGTTTACAACTGATCCCAAAATAAAAGAGTCAGAAGTGAGCATTGTACTGTCTCTTCCAATCCCACAGAATGCCCTGCCTAACTGTCTTCACCCCTTCCATCCCTCCAGTCCCACATGAAGCACCCTTTCACAGGCCTTCAGGAAACAGTCTTGATCCTTCCAGAAGGTAAGACTTCTGTCCTTCATACCACTCATGGCGTGATGATCGTTAACTGCCTTGCTCTGTTGTTACTTCTCAGTTCTCCTGGTCCCAATTAGATGGTAAATTCTCTTACTCATATTTCTGTGTCACAACCCCTAAATGAATAACTGTGCCTTGCCTGCAACAGACACTCCCCGGTATTTTGGAAAATATCACATCATTATAGACTGAAGCGAGGTCTACTAATCTAAACTCCAACCTGGTGCAGACATCCCTGAGTGACCTGACAGATGGTTAGAGTGGTTGGTTAACTGAGAGAGTCAAAAGATCTAGAGGCAGAGGGGTGTACTCTTTAGATTATTTAGCAGTAATTATACCTACACTAAAATCTTTTATTTTTTAATATTTAAAAATCTTTTAATTATTAGCATGTTTATTAAAAAATTCAAGTAACAGAGAGAGATATGGGATAAAAAGTAAATGTCCTCCTTCACCTCTCCTCACTGCATCCATGAATGATGCTGTATTATCCTTCACAGAACCTGTGTCAATCTGCTAGGGCTGCTGTAACAAGGTACCACAAACTGGGTGGCTGAAATAACAGAAATCCATTCTTTCACAGTTCTGGTGGCTAGAACTCTGAAATCAAGGTGTCAGCAGGGTTGATTCCTTCCAGAGCTATGAGGGAGAATCTGTTCCATGCCTCTCCAGCCAGCAATCCTTGGAGTTCCTAGGTTTGTAGCAGCATAACTCCAGTCTTCACTGGCATTTTCCCTGTGTGTGTCTGCGTCCACATTTCCCCTTTTTATAAGGACACTAGTCATATTGGATTAGGGCCCACCCTAATGACGTCATCTGAACTGACTATATCTGCAAAGACCCTATGTCCAAATAAGTCACATTCTGAGGTGGTAGAGTACACGGGGGTGCTCTAAGGTTCACGTGAACTTTTGGAGGACACGATTCAACCCATAACAGTACCCATACCTCAAAATTTCCATCTAGACAAGGAGAGACTCATAGCTCTAGGTTCCATGCTGTGAAACTTGAGAAATTTCCCTTTTTCGACAAAAAAAAAAAAAAGTAAAAGCCAAATTATGTTGCCTCCTGCGAGGGAAATAAAATTAATGCTTATTATGCATCTTTCATGGTCCTCAAACTTTACAACTTTCATCTCTTTAGTCCTTACAATCACCCCAGATTCCTTGACATCAAAGACTATCTCATTCATTGTCATGTCCCCACTGTGTAGCTTAGGACCTGGTGCTCCAACTGTCATAAAGCAACTATTTTTTGAATCAGTGAACTCTGTGGGGTAGATGTTATTTCCTCCATTTGAAGGGTGAAGAACCCAGTGCAGAGATGCGCAGGCACATGCCCCAAAGTCACACAGCTGGGAAGGAAGCTGCAGGTTTGGGACTCACGCCCAAGCCTGCCCTTCTTCAACGTTCATGTCATTTCCATTGAACTTAAGTCAATGGTTCTCGAAGTATGTTCACGGGAGCAGCAGACCCAGCAGCACCTGGGAACTTGTTAGAAGTGCAAATTCTTAAGCCTCTTCACTGATCCACTGCATCAGAACCTCTTGGATGGGGCCAGCATTCTGGGTTTTAGCAAGCCCTCCCGGTGACCCCCTGCAGTTTGGCAGCCCCTGCGCTAAACCAGGAAGCAGTTAGGAGAAGTCAAGAGTGGGTGTGGACTTAGAGATTGGCTTGGTCTTTTTTTTTTTTTTTTTTGAGCCACCTATGCAGTTCCAAGATTTCCAGAAACCTCACCTTCTATTCTAACCATTGTTATTTTTTGATGTTGAAAAATTACATTACCCCACTATTTTCAGAAAGGAGGGAGGAGAGAGAAGAATGCCCAGAGGTAAATATTCAAATCTGAACTCTTCCTTCCAGTTTCTTTCCTTTGCTGGAAATAATAAGACACCCTGGGAGAAGCTCAGATGAAAACACCACGAGAACTCTCAAGTTCAACTTCAGCTTTTTCACCCAGAAAAGAGCACTGACAGTCTTCTCGAGGATAAAGTTGGCAAGATGCTTTGAAAGCTGCCAAAGGGCTTCCAAGGTGAATGAAGTAATTGAAGGTGGAACCGACTCAGCTCCGCAGAATTTCATCCACATGATCACGGAAGGAGAGACCAGAGCAGCAGGTGCAGCAGCTGGCTGAGCAGATATCTGTTTCTTATCGCTAAACCAACAGGAGACGCTCATAACAGCCAGCTGTTCACTGAACGGAGGGTTGGGACTCCTGAGCCCTTTGCAAGAATGACCTGGTTCTTAGAGAATGGCGCTTTTCTTCCCGAGGGTCTTGATGGCAGAAGAGGGTGGCAGCCAGGTGGCAGTCGGAGGGGAGAGGCCTGGAGCCCTGTGAGGTGAAGGCCTGTGTAAGGCCCACACCAGGGTTCTGGCGCTGGGCTCAGCCTGGAGGGTAGGAGGCTTTGCAGCTAAAGCAGGAGGTGAGAACAGTGTCGCTGACCCGCCAGCAAGGTTCTTCTCTGGGAGACTGTAATACTGTCCATTGTCAAAAGGGCAGGTGGGGCTGGGGGAAGGGAAGCTACAGGAAAGAACAGGATGGAAAGCAGAATGCTCAAATGTGAGCCATTCACCCAAGTTCACTTTCTTCGGTGTCTTCTGCTACAAGATAGAAAAATGAAATGCTCCTTTACGTGCTTCTAAAATTGGCACCAGCAGTCCTCTGGCTCCTCCCCCCACCCACCGCCAGGCACCTGACAGCGCCAGAGGCTCTGGCAGCCACCGACACAGTCATTTCCAAAAGCTCCCCTGGGCCAGCCTGGGGCACCATCACTGGGAACGGAGTCCACATCACCACCTCTTGCTTTGCCAAAGTACAAGTGGCCTGAGTCCAAGAGTGAAATTTGGTGGAAGAAATTAAAGCAGGATGCCATTCTCTCTAATTTTCAGGAAGACCTCGGATGATCCTGCTGCTTTTTTGCAGTCATAGGAGGAAATAGGACAAATCTTCCCACTTTATTTTTATACCTACTGATAAACAAACTGTCTTGTTTTTCTCTCCCACTCTGAGCTGTGCCAACTTCTATAATGGTTAATGGACAGTAATTAAACATCAAGTTCCCTGCTATTTCAATTTGAGACCAAAGGAAATTACTCTGGCTTAAAAACTAAGATTCCTGGGGTTTCCCTGGCAGTCCAGTGGTTAAGACTCCTTGCTTCCATTGCAGGGGGCATGGGTTTGAACCCTGGTTGGGGAACTAAGATCCTGCATGCTGTGTGGCACAGCCAAAAAATGAATAAATAAATAAATAAATAAATACACTTAAAAACTAAGATTCTCATTTTCTCTCTCTCCCTACATATATATATGTATGTATACGTGTATATGTATATATATATGCGTGTGTATATGTCTATGTATGACGAAGAAATAGTAATCACTGGTCCCACAATAGTCTTTGCAGATACTGGAAGATAATATCCACAGAGTCTATAGAGTGTCTCAGTAACTATATTAACTCATCATGAATCTTTCTGCAATGTCTTCCTCTGATGTCCGTAATCTTTTCCATTCTCATGCCACAGCCTGCCCATCAACACATCTTTCTATCACATCTGCCTAGTAAATGATTTTTCCCATGTGTTTTATTCCTGAACTCTGAGCACTACATGTTCTATAAAGTTTTTATTTTTTTACTTTGGCCACCAGAAAGCTCAGGGTCAAGTTACCAGTCTATTTGCTTATATAGCATTCATATATTCATTTAATTATTCTTCCTGCATTTGCCATTCTAAATTGTACATTTCCTGCCATAATCTTTATTTTATAGCTGGATTTTACTATTTTCATAGAATATTTCCTGAAAACTGAAGTCCTTGTAGGTGTAGCTATTAATTAACTAATTAATTAAAATAAGGCCATTCATGGTTTAATCCTTGCCTTCCTTTCCTATCTCATTTCTAACCATTCTCCTCCTTTCCTCCTTCTCTGCTCCTCCCACTACACTCACTTTCTTTCAGTCTTCTGTACTCACCACAGGGCCTTGTCATGTGCTGAGTCCTTCAGACCTCAGCTGGGTCATCATTGCCCTGAGAAGAGTTCCCTGAACTTCCTGTTTAAGACAAATCCCCTAATGTGTGCTCCCACTGCGCTGTGTACCTTTCCTTTGCAGCACTTGCTGTAATTTTATATCTGTGATGATTTCATATATTTATAAATATATACATAATATAAGTGATTTATATTTTAGATATAAATATAGCACTCTCTCTCTCTCTCTCTCTCTCTCTCTCTCTCTCTATATATATATATATATATATACACACACACACACACATAAGTTCTCTGTAAATAATGCCTGGCACATAGTGGGTCTGTGATAAAATTTGTTGAAGGACTGAATGAATTGAATGAGTGAGTTCATACATACACACACGCTGGTTTCTTTGGTTCAGTTTTTTCCTGTTTTCCAAGACACATCTATCACCACACTGCTCAACAAACTTCTCCAGAATCAAGTTCAATCTTTCTCCTTAACACAGTCTATGCTATAAGAGCCTCCAAGACTGGCCTCAATCCACCTTGCCTTTCTCTTTCCTCTCCCTTCCACTAACGCCACCCTGGACAACCTGAAATTCCCCCATACAAGCCCTGCACATTCTCATCTCCTGGCCTCAAGTGATTTCTCTCCAGTGACCTGCCCAAGATCTAGCCTTTACTGGGGGGTGGACTAAGCTTTGAGACAAGCCCTCGGATGCCATCAATATCCCCACAAAGCCTTCTCTGATTTCTTTAATTTCCCTCTTATACTGCAAACCCAAAGCCCTTTGTTTATATTCAGTTTTATCTCATGTAAGTGCATTCTATTTATGCACATATTCCCTCTCCCCCACTAAACTGTAAACTCCTTGAGGGCAAGAACTGGACCAATTCATTCCACATTCCCAGCTGCAAGCACAGTGCCTGACACATTGGGAGTGCTCAAATGATTACTGTATTAATAAGTGATGATAATAACATGGAGATTTAGGAACATCAAATTTAGGAAACTAGTCCAACAGCTAATGGAATGGATGATTTCATGATATACTGTGATGTGGTGGCTTTAAAATATGTCCACATATTCTCTGAGGTTTCTCCCTTCAAGAGGAAGATAGAGCTTAATAGAGACCCCCTGAGGGTGGGCTGGACTCAGTGACTTGCTTCTAATGAGCAGAATATGGCAAAAGCGATGGTGTGTGACTTTTGATATTAAGTCATAAAAGGTGTTGTGCCTTCTCCCTTGCTCTCTCTCTGACTACCTGCTCTGGAGGAAGCTGGCTGCCTTGTCATAAGACACTCAAGTAGCCGTACGGAGGGACTCGTGTGTGAGGAACTGACCCCTGACAATAGCCACATGAGTGACCCATCCTGGAAGCTGATCCTCAAGTTCCAAACAAGCTCTTGGGTGACTGCAACTCTGGCTGACATCTGGACAGTAACCTCATGAGAGGCTCTAAGCCAGAATTACCCAGCTAAGCTCCTCCTAAATTTCTTATGCACAGAAAATGTGAGAATGAATGTTTGCTTTTTTAAACCACTAAAATTTTAGGGTAACTTATTATAAGGCTGTTGCCTCATAGATAATAGATAACAATAAACAATATGTGTGTTTATCTATTCAAAAAGAAAGATATCGTTTTTAATTCTTTTTTTAAAAATATTTGTTTGTTTGTTTGTTTGGCTGCACCAGTTCGTAGTTGCAGCATGCAGGATCTTCAGTTGTGGCATGTGGACTCTTAGTTGGGGCATGTGGGATCCAGTTCCCTGGTCAAACCCAGGCCTCCTGCATTGGGAGGGCGGAGTCTCAGCCACTGGACCACCAGGGAAGTCCCTAGTTTTTAATTCTTGTTGAACCGAAGGAGATTCCTGATTTTACAAGGTTAATAACTCTATGTTAAAATACTGATAGGCTGTTCTCTCCACCTGATAGACCCCACTATATCTTCAGTTCTTATCTAATTTTACCACTTCTTTAAAGCCCTGGTTGACTCTCACTTCTTTGGCAAAGTTCTCCTTAACCACTCCAGCCCACACTGAAATAATTTTTCTGTTTATACTTTGGCACTTGATAACCATAATTGCTCCCATCTATGGAGTCCTTACCATATGCCAATGTACCAGGCTGAATAGTGTCCCTCCAAAATGTGTGTCTACCCAAAGCCTCAGAATGTATAAGCTTATTCGAAATTAGAGTCTTTACAGATGTAATCAGTTAAGATGAGATTGTATTGGACTAGGGTGGGCCCTAAATTCAATGACCGGTGTCCTTATAAGAAGGTCATGTGAAGACACAGACAGACACACTGGAAGAAGGCCGTGGGACAATGCAGGTAGAGATTGGAGGGATGCAGCTGCAAAGTCAAGGCACACCAAGGATTGCTGGAAACCCCCGGAAGCTGGAAAGAGGCAAGGCAAGATTCTTCCCTGGAGCCGTCAGAGAGCAAGGCACCGCTGACTCTCTGATTTCAGAATTCTAGCCTCCAGAACTGTGAGAGAATACATTTCTGCCTGTTTAAAACACCCAGCATGTGATACTTTATTACTGCAGCCCTAGCAAACTAACACAGCTAGTCAATGTGCATATCTTCTTTCTCATTTCTCATTTCCACAGCAATCCTTCAAATTAAATGTGATTAGCTCCTCTGATAAATGAGTCCCACAGCCAGGAAAACTTCACCTGGGCTATGAACCTGTGCTCTGCCCACTGCTCCTTCGTATCTGGCCTCACTCCATCATGCACTTGATCTCTATTTGTAACTGCTTGTTCCTTTAAGCGGTGCATCAGCATTAGTTTCTTATATATAATGTTAGTTTCTTATATATAATGTATGTGCATCAGTGTTAGTTTCTTATATGTAATTTTTCTATGTCTCTTTCAGTCCGTTATGTTCGATAAAACTGATGAGTGAACTGTTTTAAATTTCAGTGGATTAAAAAATTTAAATATAAGAGAAAAGAATAAGTATTTGGTGCAGAAAGCATGACAATGGCCCACAATCTAGAGGAAATCTGTCACTGTTTTCAAACTGTGAGGACTGTGATGATACCTGCTCTCTGGGACCAGGTATCAATATGGACAGTATTGTCAATATTCCTAAGAAAGACAAAAAACAGAAAGGGTATAGAGTGGAGGAAGTAAATGTCAGAAATAATGACATTTATAATAGGTAACCAGTTATGCTTCTTAACAATTACAAATTTTAACTTTATTTTTTTATTTTTTTTTAAATTATTTATTTGGCTGCGTTGGGTCTTTGCTGCACACAGACTTTCTCTAGTTGCAGAGAGCAGGGGCTACTCTTCATTGCAGTGCTTGGGCTTCTCATTGTGGTGGCTTCTCTTGTTTTGGAGCATGGGCTCTAGAGCACAGGCTCAGTAGTTGTGGTGCACAGGCTTAGTTGCTCCACGGCATGCGGGATCTTCCAGGACCAGGGATTGAACCCATGTCCCCTGCATTGGCAGGCAGATTCTTAACCACTGCACCACCAGGGAAGTCCCACAAATTTTAAAAAAGAATACTTTTTTGCCCCAATGATATGGGTTAACTCTAGAAATAGTGAGCTTCTCATTACCCAGTGTAAAAAGTTTGTTTCTGTCTTTGTTTTGGCCTCGCAGAGTGGCTTGCGGGACCTCAGTTCCCCAACCAGGGACTGAACCCCAGCCATGGCAGTGAAAGCACCGAGTCCTAACCGCTATGCAGCCAGAGAACTCCCAAAAGTATTCCTCATTTGTAATTGCTTGGCAACCTAACCCACCCGAGGATAGGTACCCACTCAGCTATTTTAGGGAGCTGGTGAAGATAGATGCCTTAGGTGTGAATGACCACTGAGATCCACCCTAACACCAGCACTTTACAAGGTCACAATTTTAAATCTAAATGACACAGATTGAACCAACCTGTTAATCTCCCTGGTCCTCAGTTTCTGCAAGTATCAAATTAAGATTTATACCTGAAATTAGCACAATATTGTAAGTCAACTATAATTCAATTTTTTAAAAAGTTTAATAAATTTGGAATGATAGCAATGACTTTTTTAAAAACCCTAGATTTTCAGGTTTTCTGAAAAATAAAAGGATGTCTCCTCTTGCAGAGACGCTCTTGAGAATCTATCTACATCCTCCCAGTGGTATCGCCTTTATCCGCTCATACTCATTCATGTCCCTGCCCTTCCGCTACTCATCATCTGACTAACATGAGAATGTATAAGCAATTTCTGCATCAAAGACAACCAAGTTCACTGGCCACTATCAAACACTCCTCAGAGTTCATACATGATCTGTCTCCACATGGGAAAAACTAGCTGGTGAATACAAGAATCAGGGGGTAGTCTTTTAGGTAATCCAGGACTAAAACTCTGTATGTTCTTTTTTTAAATTAATTAATTAATTTATTGGCTGTGTTGGGTCTTCATTGCTGTGCATGGGCTTTCTCTAGTTGTGGAGAGCAGGGGCTACTCTTCATTGTGGTGCACGGATTCCTCATTGCAGTGGCTTCTCTTGTTGTGGAGTACGGGCTCTAGGCAGGCAGCCTTCAGTAGTTGCGGCATATGGGCTCAATAGGCTCATGGGCTCTAGAGCTCAGGCTCAATAGTTGTGGTGCACAGACTTAGTTGCTCCACGGCACGTGGGATCTTCCTGGATCAGGGATCCAACCTGTGTCCCCTGCATTGGCAGGCGGATTCTTAACCACTGTACCACCAGGGAAGCCCTTGTGTGTTCTTTTTAAAATCTGCCTTTTCCCCCCTACTGTTCTTTGTTTTCTTCTGATGTCCTGCTAACCTGTTATTTATTTTACATTTGGGCACAGCTCCTTCTTTTGTTTTACAGATGATTTACACAGCTGAATTAATATTTGTAAATGGAGGCTCTAGCCCTAATCTTTGAAAATTTCTTTACAAGGAAAATAAGTTGATCCATTAACTCCAAATGTATAGAGCATCTAGTGTGTGCATAGTACAGGGCTTGACATGCTGACTTTTCTCAAGTGCTATCCTGAGCCAGAGCCATCCTTAGGAGAATTTGAACGAAGTCAGATGAACAGATATGACTGATGTTCCCTTCATCTTTTCTCTTAGTGGCTTACTAGTCACCCTTTGTCATATGATTGGAGTTGGAGGGTGAAGTAATGAATTTCAAGAGAAAATTAGCCAATTTCAGTGTCCTTTCTAATTCAGAAACGGCTTTCCTTATTGCTTGGCATGGGGTAAGAGAGATGCTCCAATTAGCATGCAGGCTTATTATATTGAAGTCCAATTTTTTTTTTGCCTTTTACATTGTATCATCAGTAAGAATCAGATTTGGACAATCACATTCTAGGCCTATGAAACAATTTATTTATTTTGTCATGCTGCATAATCCTATGGGTCTTTTTTTTTTAATGCCTTTAATAGTACATGACAAATCAAAGAAGAAAAATAGGTGATAACCTCATATTAGGCTTCTCAGACTTCAAGGAATTTCAAAAGTGGAGAGCCGAAGAAGTATGAAAAATATATTTTCTTTCAGCAGCTGCCAAGCGCTGACTGTAATTATCTGTTCTGTGCTTTATCTGCTATGACATAGAAGGAAAGCTTAAGAAGAAATGTGACAAATGGCACAATTTTTATCACTTACTGGAGGGACAATACAGACTGAGGAAAAGCTACGAGTTTGGTCAACTTTTTTTCAGAAAATCTGGCAGAATTAACATCAGGCCTAGCTGCCCCGACAGGCTCTCTGGCAGGGCCCTCCAGGTCTCTGTGATTCCCGAGTGAGAATAAACTCTGGCTACCACTCTCACAGCCAAAGCCTCCCTCCTCCTCCATCGCCTGCAGGTGGAGAAGACTGATGCTCTTTGAAAATCCATGCTGCCAACTTGACACTCATCAATCGAAATGTTAAACACAGACTCTTTGACCCACTATTTCTATTTTTAAGAATTTGTCTACAAATAGACTCAAACAAGGATGCATCATTATGGACTCCTGAAGGAGGATGTTCACTGTGGCACTCTTACCGTATAAGTGGCTGGAATCAACCTATTCATGAAGTTTCTGTTTCAATAAAGCACGGTACAGGACTTCTCTGGTGGTGCAGTGGTTAAGAATCCACCTGCTAATGTAGGGGACACGGGTTCGATCCCTGGTCCGGGAAGATCCCACCTGCCGTGGAGCAACTAAGCACATGCGCCACAACTACTGAGCCTGCGCTCTAGAGCCCACGTGCTTCACAGCAAGAGAAGCCACTGCACTGAGCAGCCCATGCACCACAACGAAGTGTAGCCCCCTCTCGCCACAACTAGAGAAAGCCCATGCGCAGCAATGAAGACCCAATGCAGCCAAAAATGGATAAATAACTAATAAATAAATATTTTTTAAAAATAAATAAAGCACAGTACACACATATAATGAATGAATCATGGTAGAGCAATAGTGATGAAAACAGTAAAATACAGAACAGGACAAATATTTTGATCTGATTTGTACAGAGAGGGCAAAAGAATACACAGATGTGCTTGTCCAGGCAAAAAACATTTCAAGAAGAATACATTTAAGCAAGCGTTGACAGAAGTTAGCCTTTGGGGATTTGCAGGCAGGAGGGAAAATTTGTGCCGTTCAGCTTATATCCTCTGCACAATTTGGACTGTTAGCATGGACAGGCAGGAAATAACACGGTGGCTAAGAGCTCAGCTGCCTGAGTTTCCTGCTCTTTTACCAGCTAAGCAACCTGGGGCAGGCTAACCTCTCTTTGCCTTAGTTTCATCATCTATAAAATGGGGATTCATTCAGGAAACTTTCTGAGTATCTACAATATGGCAGGCACTGGAAATATAGAAATGAATAAAACATACCAGAATACCAGCCCTCATAGACTTCACATTCTTGTCAAAAGGGATGGACACTTAAAAAATATATATGTAGGGCTTCCTAGGTGGCGCAGTGGTTAAGAATCCTCCTGCCAATGCAGAGGTCACGGGTTCGATCCCAGCTCCAGGAAGATCCCACATGCCGTGGAGTAACTAAGCCCGTGTGCAAAAAAAAAAAAAAAATATATATATATATATGTATATGTATGTATATGCACACATATGTATATATGTAAAATATGTCAGATAGCAAAGAGTACTATGGAGAAAAATAAAGCAGGAAAGAGGAGAGAGGTAACGGTGTGGGGTGGGATAGGGGTGGAATCTTAACAGGACCTATCTCATGGAGTAACTGCAGGAAATAAGTGAGTTAATGCATGTCGGTCACTTAGAACACTCAATAAATGTGAATTATTATTATTGTTATGAGCATATATTACTTAAAAATGTAAAAGTAAGTGATAATTTTTAAACAAACCCATGCCCCCAGGAACCTTTGACTAAAATCTCACCTCTTTCTTTAATAGTTTTTGAAACTTCAAAATGAGGATATACTTTTTCATTTATGAGTATAAAATGATGTGGCCCAGCAACACTGGCCTTCTCCCCATCCCCTAAAGCACCAGACTCTTTCTTGCCTGCAAGCTTGTCCGACATTTTCACCCACCAAACTCCTCCACATCCTCAGCTCGCCACTTAAACTCACTCCTCAGAGAGGCCTGCTTCAACCTCCCTGATCTAAATCAGACCTCCTCAAAATCTCTCAGCCCATCGTTCCCTTTTCTCTGACAGCACTTAACCAAATGTGTAAATCAGCTGGAGTGGTTATTTGTGAATATCTACTCTGCTTTTCAAGCCAAACAAACTCCTTCCCGGGGACCACCTAGGTGGGGAAATGTGAAAGAGAGGAGAGGGAGGCTGGGCGTAGTGTGGGTGGGCAGAGTTCTCGCTCCAGGTTGGGTGGAGGGGGAAGCATCTGAGAAGGGATTCAGAATGATCTGTAGGGATTTTGCTATTGTTTGCTATAGAATAAGCAAGTACTTTATTTCTCAATCACTGTAAGAACTTCCCAAAACCCTCTGAAGTCTCTTAGGAACTATAGATGGGGTCCTTCTGGAAACACACAGGGTCCCTCCACTATGAACCAAGCAAGAATGATGTGTGTGTGTGTGTGTGTGTGTGTGTGTGTGTGTGTGTGTGTTGTCTGGTGATTTGTCAAAGTTTGAAAGGATTGATAGTTTTGCCAAGAATGTGAGAAAACATGCAAAGTTAATGGGAAGCAAAATTGATGCAGTTTCTCCAAAAGAAGATCCTATAATATGGAACAATATAAAGGATATGTGACTTTTGATCAAGGAATCCACATTTCTAGGAACGTATCTTAAGGAGTTAACTGAATGATCTTACTCTCCCATCCAGCAAAGCTATTTCTAGGAATTTATCCCAAGGAAGTAATGACAGATGTGTTGGAAAGAATATGGAAAAAGAGGCTCATCTTAGCATGGTTTATAATAGCCAAAAGTTAGAAACAACCTATATGTTCAATGATGGGGGACTGGTTAAATAAATTTCATCAGCGGAATATTATTTATCTATTACATTAATTTATTGAGGGCCCACAATGTGCCAGATACTATTTTGGGTGTTGGAGACACAGCATGAAACAAAACACAAAAAGCCCTGCCTTGAAATAGAGATACAGGGGACTTCCTAGGTGGTGCAGTGGTTAAGAATCCACCTGACAATGCAGGGGACCCGGGTACGAGTCCTGCTCCAGGAAGATTCCACATGCTGCGGAGCAACTAAGCCCATGTGCCACAAAAAAAAAAAAAAAAAAAAAAAAGAGAGAGAGAAAGAAAGAGAGACACCGATGTAGAGAACAAACATATGGACAACAAGTGGGGAAAGCGGTGGCGGGGGGGGTTGGGATGGGATGAACTGGGAGATTGGGATTGCCCTATATATATTACTAACAAGCAAAAAATATCAAATTGTACATTTTAAATATATGCAGTTTATTGTATGTCAATTATATCTCAATACAAGTTCTTAAAAAAAAAAAAGAAAGTGGTAGGTGCTCTGGAGAAAATAAAACAGAAAATGGGATAGGAAGTAGAATGACATTTCAACAAAAACTTGAAGGGGATTAAGAAATAAGCCACATATCCTGGGGAAGAGCCTTCCAAGCAGAGATAAACAGCAATTGCCAAGACCCTGAGGGGGCAGGTTGCCCCACAGTTCTGAGAAAGAGCGAGGAGGCTGGTGTGGCTGGAGAGGGGGAGGTGAGGATTGTATGTACGGCCTTGTAGGCCAGTGCAAGGAGCCGGTTTCTACTTTGAGACACAAAGCCTTCGGAAGGTTTTGAGCAGAGTAGGGGCAACATCTGTCTTATTTTCAATAGGTTTACTCTGGCTGAGCACTAGACAATGTGTGGGCAAGGTGGAAGCAAAGAAACCAGCTGGGAAGCTTTTGCAGTCTTCTGGATGAGAGGTGATGGTGCCTTGGAGAAGGGTGGGTAGTAGCGGAAGTGTAAGAAGCAACCAAATTCTGGATATGTTTTGAATGTGGAGCTAATAAGAGTTTCTGATGAGTTGGATACAGGGAGTAAGAGAGAGGTGTCAGGATTTGGGGCCTGGGCAAGTGGAAGGATGGGGTTGCCATTAGCTGAGATGAGGAAGATTCTGGGAGGTACACTGTTGAGGGCAGTGGAGAAATCAGACGTCTTGGATATGGTAAATCTGAGCTTCCAATCAAGTATGTACATAGAGAGGTTATGTATGCAGCTGTGTGTACAAGTCTGGAGTTCAGGGATGAGATCTGGATTGGAAGTATGAATCTGGGAGTTGTTGATGTCCAGATGGTGTTTAAAGCCACAGTGCTGCGTAAAATCACCAAGAGAATGAAAATAGAAGCGAATGAATAGCAAGAGAGATTAGATAGATAGATGATAGATGATAGATAATAGATGTTCAATGACAGTCCTGAGGAACTGCCAGATTTAGAACTCAAGGACATGAAGGGAAAAATATCAATCAAGGGGACAAAGAAGCGGACACCAGGGGCATAAATAAATAAACCACCCATTAGAGTTGGTGCCCTGAGAGCCAAGAGAAGAAAGTGTTCCTAGTTGGTGAGAGTGATCAGTGCTTTACCAACCGCAGGTGGGTGAAGTGTAATTGAGACTGAGAAATTACCCTTGGTTGAGCCAGAGCAGTTTTAGTAGATCTGTGGGGGTGAAAGTCAGCTTGGAGTGGATTCCAAGGGAAAAAGACACTCGAGAAGTTGTCGAGTTGTTTGGGGTTTGCTTTTTTTCCCCTATTTTTTAAGATAGAAATAATAGCATGTTTGAAGATTGATAGGAATTATTCAGTAGATGGGAAAAACGGATGACTCCAGAAAGAGGGAAGACTTGCTGACCTACATTAAGAAGATGAGAAGGGAGACTTCCCTGGTGGTCCCGTGGCTAAGACTCCGCAATCCCAATGCAGGGGGCCCGGGTCTGATCCCTGGTCAGGGAACTAGATCCTGAGTGCTGCAACTAAGAAAAAATGAACAACAACAGCAAAAGATCCTGCATGCCACAAAAAAGATCCGGTACAGCTGAATAAATAAATAAATATTTACAAAAGAGAAAAAGAAGGTGAGAAGGGATGGGTCGAGGGCGGGTGCTCAAAGCGAAAGGGTTGACATTAGGGATTAGCCAGCATAAGTAGCTCATCTGGTTTCTCATTAAAATGATGTCATGCAAGACCATCTAATGACTTAGAATGATGTTCCCATTACGTTTTTTAAAAGCAGATCATAAAACAGTAAGAAGCACATTTACTGAGCACTTACTCTATGCTCTGCACTTTGCAAAGCACTTTAAGCATTATCTTGCCTAATTCTCCCAGCGATCCACCTGACTCCTTCAATCAGTTGCCAAATCCTCTAACCTTCAGCATGTTTTTCATATTCCTGCCTTTCTATTTATCCCACTGCCACCGTTCCAGTGCAGTCCCTTTGTTAACCTCCTCCTTGACCTCTGTAAGATCTTCTGAACTGGTCTCCTTGCCCCCATCTCTCTGCTCTCACCTTTTGGCCTACCTCATCCTTATTTACTTCATATTCGTGCTAATCCACTGCCCCTGCTAGAAATCCTTCAGAGATTCTCCACTTCGTTTCCCACTTTCCAACCTTGGTTTCTATTGTACCCCACACCTCCTCCACATTTCAGCCACGGGTATACTTGCAATTCTCAGGATCTTTTCCTCGAGCTCCTCTCTCTATCTAGATAGTACACTCCCTCCATCTCTGCCCATTGGAATTTTGCTGATTCCAGAAGCAGGTCCAGTGTCAACTGTTCAAATACGTTTTCTTCTTTTCCTATCAGCCTCTATATTGCCACTCCTGTGTTGTGTACCACAAGTTAACCCTATGTCATCACTTACATATCATTATTTGTGGACCTACCTTTTCTGCCTACCAATATTTCTGAAGCAGCTGTGACATGTCAAGGATACATGCTAGGCATTTTACATGTGTTATCCAATCTAATCCAATCCTCCCAAGAGCCTTATGAGTTAGGTGTTACCATCCCCATTTTACAGATCAGGAATCTGAAGCTGTCAGAAGTTAATTAACTTGCTTGAAGTAGCATCCTTACTAAGTGGCAGAGTCATTATTCATTCACCAAATTTTATTCTAATCCGTGTCTGTCAGATTCCTAAGCCCTCTGGGCTTTTCAACATAGATTGGGAAGTCCCTTTGGGGGCAATTAGCACTGAAGCCTCAGGACAAGACCGATCAGGGAAAGGTGGTTTTCTCCTCCTCTCTCGTTTGATTTACACTTGCTGTGCTATAGGAAATGCTCCTTTGGCTCTCAGTCAGCACTTAGCCTGGGCTACCACAGGGCTAAAAACGTGATTCATGAAGACAAACACCACACAGGATGTTTAGTTCCACTGGTGACCCTGATTATTGTAAAACTGTGAGAGGGACGCCAAGCCCCAGCACACGTTCAGCAATCTAGAACTCCCAGCTCTCTGTCTTCTCAGTTTAGGCTTTACCCTAAACCTCTTTTTTCCCTGACTGCATCCAGATGGATGCCTCAGACTTCAGAAACAAGGCAGGGACAGCACTGTGGTCATGAGGGTCAGCCTTGGCTGATAAGGGTCACTGTCGTTAACACCCAACAGAGACTCACGAGAAATTCACACAACGATTAAGAACAGGGAAGGGTTCGTCTGGGCCGAATTGGTTTTTTCACCATTTAAGATTGGAAGCACCCAAAGGTTATTGGGTCCGTTCATACTGCCAAACAAAGAATATTAACATAATGGGTTTATTCTCTTCCTTATTGTTTTGGAGTCAAGGGTGTTCAGCAGCCACTGTTTGCTCAAGAAGAGTGTAAACAGGACTTGCTGACGCCTGTGGCCAATGAACGCGACTCCTGAGCTACTTTCCCTCCGGCATGGGGTGTGCATCTAATAAGTAAGCTGAATGGGAAAGGGAGGTAGGGCACTCTAATTTGTGTTTTGTTTGTATTTTCTCTTTCAATCCTCAATGCAATCTTTTTTGAGGTAGGTGTTACTGAAATACCCATTCTACAGATCCAAGTAACAGGCAAGGGACGGGAACCCTGGTATATTGAGTTCCACAGCTTTCCACTGCCCTCAGCTTATGCTCTGTGGCAAGGCCTTTTGCTTAGGCAAATGCCAATCATTTAAAAAGGACTAGAGGCAAAATTTGTAGACAAGTTAGAGCTCTCAAGTATCAATATTCTTCCCTTCCTCCCAAGCAAGATGATACAAAGTGTTTACTTTCTTAAATGTCTCATATTTTCCAAAGTCGGCAAAGATCTCCACAAGAAGTGGTAGTTGAACTGTGAGATTCTTACCTTCCACTCAGGGGACTCCCATGTTGGATTCTTAAGCAAGTGAGTTTGCTTGATGGAACTGCTTATCTTAGTTGGTTAGACCACAGGCCACCAAGGCCAGTAAGCCACAGTCACTGACAAAATCATCCTGTTCCCAGCCATCTTTAAAACAGGTCAGAAAGTGGCTGGGTGAAAATGCGGACCACCCAGGGCAGGACATTGCTGGGACTGATACAAGTTACCAAAGTTTCCACTGACTGGGATCACTTGTTCACATTCATGAATGAAGTCAGGTACCTTTATTCACACAAAAATTCTCTTCTCTCTTCCCACCCCCTCACTTCTTCACGGTCTGTTATGTTATGGATAATCTAATGGTTAGAATACCTTCATAATAATACATTTCCATATGGGACGGGGTTGTTGTCTCTAATCAGTAGTTAACAATGACAACTTATAAATAATATTTCAACCTCTCAAAACCTTAGCCAAGTATGACATTTCAGTTTAATTGTACAGGGCTAGACTCAATGTATTACAAAGTCTTTCACATTTCACATAGATAACAACTTTTATTTTGCCTTCCCCCATGCAGTTCTTGTAAACATGTTGTTGCTGCCTCCACCATATGGTTAAAAAAAAGTTACTCAGAACACAACCAATTGTTATTTCAATACCATAGAAACTACTGAGTTTTGTTACTCCTTCATACCTTTTTGTATCCCTCCAAAAGAATGTTCAAAGACATTTTTGGTTGGAAGACATTCACTGCTTATTCTCTGAATTATGTTGGCAACATTTTAGAAACACCTCGAAAAAGACTTAAGACATATGTCAGCAAAAGTCCAGAGAAGAAAGGAGAGATTGGTGGAAAGTGAGATAGTACAGAATTCAAAGTCTGGCCAAAGGTGGGTCATGCACTGTCAGGTACACGAAAGAAAGCATACCGGGGGAGGCAAACTATAAACACGATCCACATTTAGCAGCCCCCAAGTTAACTGGATGTTTAATACCAAGCGGAGAGAGGTTATGGGATCCTTCAGCCCCCCTCGCAGACCTCCCACCTTCACAATCCTTTCTTGAAGCCATGACAAAATCACAAGGATTCCCACTTTGATCCATTACTTTCCTTTGGCCTTCCAAACTGCTTTCTTACCCCACTTCCCCCTGTCCCACTTTCTGTTTTGCTCCTCTGTACATAATCTTTTACTTTCAACCACTTTTAAGGTAATTTCATTCATCCCAGCTGAGAAACAACCCATGTCTTCTTCTTCCGTCATTCCCGAGTCCAGGGACTCAGGTCCCTCCTGAGTTCCTTGGAGCTGGGACCTTTCCCCTGAGCTCAGCAGCCCAAGCTGTGAGGATGATCTATTTCGTGAGTCCTCCAGCGGGCTGGCCTCTGCATGACGCCAGTCTACTCCTCTTCCCCACCACCATCCCCGCCCCCCCGCCCCCATCCCCAAAGAAACCTAAACTCCGTGGTCTCTTAAACTGTCTGTGCCTAGGTCCCCAAGATCTCCGTCGGGGAGGGAAGATTTTTTCTGACCTAAGTCGGGTCAGGGAGGACAGTACCTCTTTGCAGGCGTGAAGCTCCGGTCCCGCTCCCTGAGTCACCTGGAAGGTGGTCCCAACCCAGAGCAGCAGCCGCAGAAGCCGGAGTGTGAGCGACTCAGTTCTTCCGCTGCCTCTGGTAGAGGGATGGAGGCTGTGCCCAGGCTCAGCCATAGTGTTCTGAGCGAGCGGCAGCAGCGGCTCAGGTGCTGCGGCTGCGGCGACTGCTGGCAGAAGGCGGAAAAAAAAGGGGAGGGAGAGTCCGAGAGGGGAAGGATGCAGGAGGCTGGGCTCGCTTCAGTCACCTCCTTGCGGCTACGCCAAGGCCGCCCACCCTTCCCCCTCCCTCCTTCCTCTTCTCCTCCTACCCACGTCGCCTTGGCAACCGCCTCCTCTTTCCCTCCGCGCGGGTGGGGCAGGGACCACGCGCTCCTCTGCCGCTCACCTGCCGGTCGCCATGGCAGCCGCCGCCCGTGGCGCGCGCGGCGTGGGAATGCGCGCGCGCAGGGTCTGCAACCGGCCCAACAGGCGCGCACAGGGCTCGTGTAAAGAACGCGGTGGAAACAACCTCCAAGCCATCGCCACCAAGTTCATTATTTCGGGCCATCGGCTACTTATGATCATCTCTAATTTTGCAGACGTGGCGTTCTAAGCCCCTCCTATGTGTGAAGCGACAGAAAAATGATTGAGATACCTTCTCTCCTCCAGAGGTTATAATCTGCAAGAGTGGCCCAGTAGATGTTACCTACCGTAACAGCCGCTTCTGTAGATCTTACTTCCACCCCACCAAATCCACCTGTGCCTTTACATCCGGCTGAGACTCTTTTAATTAAACGGAGTTTAAGCAAGGAGAGTTTGCCTTAGCCGGCAATTTTCCAAGCATGACACCTGAACTCTTCTGTCTCTTGACATCCCTATTCTCTCACTTTGAGAAATCCTTTGGTTAGATACCAGGAAGAAGGGCATTTCTGGGCCACCTTTTAGGAATTCTTTCCTTAACTGAAGTCTTTTGCAGAACACCTGTTCGGCGTTTTTCACCGGTCTCACGAGTGCAAATCCAGGGCTCCCAGGTACACTCGGCGGCGCTTTCCCTGCGCGTTCCCAGTAGCTTCTTCCGGAGGGGCCTCCCGCATTGGACCGCCAGGTGGCGCCCTTCTCCGAGGGAATTCGCCTCAGTCATAGACGGCGGGGCAGTTGCCTGGCAACTGAAACTGGGCGTTCCAAACAACTGGGACCCGGGCTTCTCCGCGTGCAAGGTTGTGTGCGGCTGCGCAGGCCTCTCAGCCCTCTTAAGAGCGTCTCGCTTGGCATTTTACCATGCCTCTCACCCGAGACCCTTTCCAGAACCCTACGTTGGATAACGATGCTTCCTACTTGGGAAAACTGAGGACTTCCAAGGTACTGAGGTTTCTTGAGCAGATTCCCAGTAGCGTCGACAGCACTTTTCTTTCTGTCTGCTTGACAAGAAGAGATGGTAACTTAAAGGACTCTGGTGAGGACACTGAGTCAGGTACCGGAGAAGTCTGTTTTCTGCCTGCCTACATGTCCCTATATTCAGGCCTGCCAACCTTTCACAGGTGCTTTTTGAGCAGAAGGAAGTGGAGCTCTAGTCCAGAGGAACAAGGGACACTCACAACCCTAAGCAATGATTGGTATGCAGGGGTTTACACAGGCCCAGGTTCCACCAAGCCACCCTTTACCCTATTTGGCAAACTGTTCTCTGAAGAGGTACGAGATATGGAGTGGGAGAGAATCTTCTGAAAACCACCAGGTCATGCTTTATACATCTGTCTTATGACTCATGTTGGAACGTGTTTGTGTATATATGTGTGTGTTTCATGACGGTGGCAGGTAATTTGGAAATTTAGGTGTTTTTTTTTCTGGTAGAAGTATTTGAGATGTTTGAAGTGGTACAAAATAAGGTAAACTAAATGGTAATTGTGGTTTAATAACAAAGTCAAAGCGCTCTCTTTTGTTTATTAAACATTTGTTATTTACTGTAGGCCAGGCACTCCGCTATAAACTCTGAGGATGTATAGATACATTAGATTAGCTCCTGTTCTCAGGGAACTCTAGTAGAAAAGCCAGACTGACAATAGCAACAGCAAAAGTGCTTGCACAACAGCACCTGTGTTGTGACAGTTACACGTGGTGTGTCATGGGAAACAGGAGCTTAAAGGAAAGCCTTCCAGATCAGGTGAGTTTTGACATCCAAATATGAGTTAGCTGGACCAGGGGAGGCAGGATGTGGAATGTGGAGATAGGAGGAGGGAAACAGGAACTAGGCGTTCAAGGCAAAGGAAGCAGCAGGTGCACATACATGGAGAGGAGGATGAGGATGGCCTCTTTGGGGTCAAAGAGTCCAGAGTGGCTGAAGCATTGGTGTGAAGTGGGGGAGTAGAGAGGATAGAAGCTGTAGAAGCGACCCTCCTGGGCTGGGTGTGCTGTGTACACAATGCTAGGGAGCTAGGTTTTCATCCTGGGGAATCAGCTCGGGACTGCAAGCACTGGAGTGACATTCTAGATGGGTGTTGTAGAAAGCACAAGTGGCAGTACATTGGACAGGATGTTAGTGGGACAAGAGGGATCAGCTAGGAGGCTGGTGCAGTGATCTCCAGGAGGAGTTATGGATCTTAAGCAGTGATGCAGGGGGTGGAGGTAAGATGCAAAGGGCAGGACTGATGGGACTTTGTGGCTGACCTGATACGGGCCCAGGAGAGTGGATGAGTCTAGGAGAGCTCCCAGGTTTCTGAGGGCTTAACTGATACTGTTTACTGAATGCTGCGTCCAGGTAAAGCAGGTTTGGGGAGAGAGATGTTGAGATCAATTATGTGGCTGTTACTTTTGTGGTGCCTGTGGGACATCTCCATAGAGATGAAGAGTAGGCATCGTGGTTAGAGCTGTGGGTTGAAGATGTCTGGAAGCCACACTATTCATATGCTGGTTGAAGCCATAGGAGGGAATGAGCTCACCCAGTGAATGGGAGGGTCAGAAAGGCAGAAGTGAAACCCCTGGAGAATACCACGAAGGGGCAGAGAGAGAAAGCAGAGCTGAGAAGGAAGCTGAGAAGTAATAGCCAGAGGAGGAGGAAAACTGGGAGGAACTGGACCCACACAGGATGGAGAGAACATCTCATGGAATGAGAGTCGTGGTGCCAGAAACTGCAGAGGTCAGATAAGATCAGATCTGGAAAAGATCCACCAGATCTAGCCACAAAGGTCACTGGTCACCAGCAAGAGTAGTTTCAGTGGGTGCTTGAGGTAGAGGTCAGACTGCAGTGGGCTGAAGAGGGGATGGGAATGGGGAGGAAGTGGAGGTTGCAAATGTTGACTCTTTAAGAAGCCTGGCTCAGTAGGGAAGGTCATAAGGTGGTAGCTAGACAGTGACAAAGAATGAGGAGAAGCTGGGTACAGGAGATGCCAGGATTAGCACAGGTCCCTAAAGCACCAGGAAGGGCTGGGTTCAGGGAAGAAGGGTTATTCTTGAATAAAAGGGACTTCCCTTTCTCTGAGATGGAAGGAAAATGGTTGTGAAGATGGCACTCACGTTTGACAGGCTTGATTTTCTCAGTGAAAAGACCATCTCACCCTTCTGCTTATAGAGACGATGAGGCTTATGCAGCCTTCGAGGAATGGGAGGACTGCTGCCTATGGTTGCATCATATGAATTTGTAGTTTTCCCATTTCCTTTTTCATCTTTCTTGGTGATAGCAGTTTCTGGTCCGTACTGTTCCATTAATGCCTAACTGAACTGTCGTACAGCACTGTGTCATATACAGGGGAAGAGGAGGGTTCCAGCATCGGGTAGGTTGAATGAGGTTGTAGTTGTACTCACTGGAATTCAGTCAATGATTCAATCAGTATTTCATTTCAGAACACCATGTGTTAGGTCGCTGTGCTAGGTGCTGAGGATACAGTGGTGAGCAGTATGGCATTTACATGTAATGAAGAAATCAACTATGTGCTTTTCATATTCATATTTGTGGGGTTTTAGAGAACTGAACATCCAGTGAACTTTTTGACATTCCCACAGACACAGTGACCCCTCCCTGCTTACTGAAAATTTTTTGTCACCTGCCTAGACACTGCTCTCTCCTGATTCCCTTGTCTCTGACTGCCTCTCCCCACCCCCATTATATAATGTTGTGCAGTTCTTATGAACCACCTCTTCCTTTTTGGTCAGACTCCTTTTTGCAGGCTTCACCCGCTGCATGTGGATGACCCCAGGTCTCTACTACTTGTTCTGAGCTCTCCTCCAACAAATGCACATTTCCAATCTCCTACCTATTAATTGCATTGGGATATCTTATCTCTTCTTCAAACTCAGGACTTCTAAACCTGAGCTCATCTTGCCTCTCTGCTCCCCACCCTTCACCTCCTGTCCCATGTCACCCCTTTCCCTATATTCCTGGCCCATTTCTGTCAGTTCTAAGATTGAAAACTCAGGAGGATCAAAAGCCTGAGAGTCTTGCCCCATTTTGTTCTTCTCTTTCAGGTGTCTGTGATTCAGTTAAAATGGGATGGGATAAGGGGATGGATGTGACTGAAGCCACCACATCAGCAAGGCCTCCAGTAACCAGGTGTGGTTTCTCTTTTGCAGAAACTGCCATATAGGAACCCAACTCACCTTGCTCAGCAACAGGAACCGTGGTGTCGGCTCAGCTCAACTCCCACAATCACCTCTATGAGGCGGGATGTTTATTTTTTTGATCCCGAGGTAGCTAGCATTGAAACGCTATTTCTCCTTACATCCACTTAGGACTAATTAATATCCTTTCTGAAAGGTAGTCTGTCCCTGACTGCTTCAGCATCTTTATCTTGTCCCCAACCCAAGATCCTATAAACCTAAAACCAAATGCCAATTTATCAACCTCCTCTGGGAAGTCAGAAGGCTTGGGTTTTGCTGCCGTTGATTATCTGGAGCAAATCATTCTCTCATGACTTCTCATTATAACCATGAATGAGGTACGGCCCATTAAGCTCAAGTCAAGGACAATATCTGGTTCCCATGTCTCCAGGAAAGCTCCCCACTCCTTAGACCTAACCATGAGACAGTTCTATATGAACACGAGTTAAGAAGTCATCATGTAGTGTAATTTGGTGTATAAGGAGTTGGTGGACCTCAGGCCCAAAAGGGGTTCACACTGCTTTGGCAGAAGAGTAGAGCCCAACAGAACCTGACTAGAGTGGGTGCAAGTTAACCCTGGCGGTGGGGTGGGGGGGGTTGGCTTCCTCTGTAGATACCAAAGGATGACCTGGATTTCCGATTAGCAGCCTTGTACGACCACCACACAGGGACGTTCAAGAACAAAAGTGAGACACTGATACACCAGGAGACCATTCAGGATACCCATGGGTAAGTGGTGGAGGTGGAGCCTCTCCCTAAGGACAATGCCATCCAATCAAGTAAGGTAAAGTGTCACCTGGGAAATAACAATCAATAGGTTCTTGTTTGTATAGATTTCTGTATTTTTTTACTTCTGTATCTGTAATACAACGTCTGTTTTTTTGTTTTTGTTTTTTAATTTTCTAAAATGAACAGAGATCTTCCAAGATTGTGCTCATCTGTAGAACAAAATCTTTGGTTAATTCCAGAGGGTAAAAAGGACTTCGGCTGCTTTATTTTTGAGGTTGCGTGCAACTCTTTCCCTCTTTACCCTTCTTCTTCGGATTGATTTCACTCTCCCCTGTTCTTCCCCACACCATCTTCTAGAATCAAGATCCAATGCCCTGGAGAATTCTTACCCTCTCCCCAGCCACCCCCCATCACATCCCGAGCTAACATCAGACACTGGATCAACCCTAAGAAGGAGTCTGTTCACAGCATCCAGGGATCCATAGGTAAGGGTTAGAAGACTGGGAGGTGGAAGGCAGATGGGTGGTGCAAGAGTCTTTCTTAAATGGACACAGGAATCAGGGAGTTAAGGTGATTGGCTATTAGGGAACATCAGGGGTAACTGGGAGTCTGGCACATATCAGGCTAATACCAGGGGACATGCTCACTAAAGAGCTAGGAAATGATTTTTTTCCAGAGCCTCTACTTCAGTCTTAGGTCTAGGCGACAAGAATTTTCAGCAAAGGGCAGAAACCCGGGAGTGAAAGACCTATAGCTACATCCCATCAGTCCTCTATATGCCAGTTTCCTCAGCTGTCAGAACCTTCTCCATAGTCCCTATAAATGTATGGGTGACAAGTTCCCAGAAAAGGCAAAGGATCTGAAATTCACAGCCCATTCCCTCTTGTCTTTTCTCCACAGTGTCCCCTCACACTGCAGCCACCAATGGAGGGTATTCCCGAAAGAATGATGGTGGCTTCTTCTCCACCTAAGTGTTGACAGGCCCCTGGACTAATTAACCATAGTGGAACATCCTGCCGCCCACCTCCATTAAATAGATTTGTGTTAAGATGAAGCCTGGTGTTTGTTACCATGGACTACAAGTTGTCACCTGACTACTCGTCAAATATGGAAGTTTCTCAGCTTCTAGAAATTAGTCCTGTCGGACATATTTGCAACTTGGAAAGTGATCTTGCTGAAAAGATACGGATTTAGGACAGAACAGCACTGTTTTTGGCAGGAGACAGGTATTCACATTTTGTAAACTGGAGTCATTCCAACCATACAGATATATACCCATTTAACATTTCTTGCAAACTTTTATGTGTTGCACTGAGCTAAGTGTTGGGGAAACAAGAATGGACATAGTTCATTCTCTCATTGAGCTTACAAACACTAATTTTAGTAGCGCTTTGTGGCATTAATATTTACGCTGGGATCACACGGAACAGATTTCAGACCTTCTGGATTTAGTTATCTGCTGGGCTTTCCTTTTCCATGAGGTCTCCATCTCCCTGGTCCTGGCTCCTTGCCACCGTTCATTCTCTTACCTCTGCTACTGTCTGCTTGCCTGGACGTCAATTCTCTTTTCCTTGCCTTGATTTTCGCTGTGATATAGAGCCCCCTATTCTTAGAAACAGGGTTCAACAATGATCCTAGGGTGTGAAGCTACCTAAAACGGATGCATTAATGTGGTTTCTAAAAATTACAAGCCACTCACAGGAACCTGCTGTTAGAATGAGCAAGACATGGCAGACCTTTTAGAATATTGTACAAGTTCCCATTTCTAAGTTTGGACAGCATATGCATTGTTGAATAAATCAGGTATGAAAGGGCTTCTTCCTGACACTCAGGTGCAGGGTCCTTAAATACCACCAAACTATCACAGCCCCTCTCCCACGGAGATACTTCAATCTGTTCATTGTGTTCGCTGCAAAGTGGCAATATTGTTTCAGTTCTCATTATTTAGAATGGCTGAAAGTGGCAAAGAGGGCTGACTCTGGATAATCACCTCATGCGGGTTGATACTGGACATCAAAAAATTTATTACTGCGATCTATGCATGGAGGCTTTAAATAATATAGATTCCTAAACCTCCCTGATAATTCTAATTCAGTAAATCTGGTGCCGGTCCCTGTAATCTGAATTCTCGTAAACCCTCCAAGTTCCCTCACGGATATATACACATATATAGACATGCATATATTCAGATAGCCCTTCGCGGCAGGCGCTGTACAGTGCCTTCAGACCGGGGACACCAGTGTTGGTACCATACGAGAGTCACCATAGCAGGCCGGGCCTAAAGAGAAAAAAGGAAGGCGGCCAGGGAAGAAAAACTGCAGCGGGGAACGAGGCCTCTGTCCCCTTTCAGCTCCTGCTCCCGAGGGCGGGGCGACGGCTCATTCTATCTCCGCCCGCCAGCGCCCCTGGTCCGCCGCCGCCCGTTTACACGTTAGCCCCGACGCCACGGGCGGCCGTGCCCTGGGGCCGGGCTCAGATCAGAATCGCCTCGATAATCAGTGGCCCAGGACAAGCCCGGCCTCGTCTATCTGATCAATTCATCACTTCTGAGCGCCGGGCTCCGGAGGACCGGCTCCGGGACCGCGGGGCTGCCACCGCCCAAGGGGCCTCGCTGCACAGCGCCCCGAGAAAGGGGCTTCGCAGGAGGGAAGCTTTTCATTTCGGGTCGGTCCGGCGGGGCTGGAGTCACAACCCGATCAAATAAGATCAATGTGCAGGCCGGGGGAGGGGCACGGGGGCGAGCGCACGCACTCCCCTTGCACGCACCACGCGCTCATTCACACATCCACGCGTCCACTCACACACTCGGCCCGCACACGCCTGCCACACACGTCTGCACAGCTAACACTACTCTCACCCCTGGCCGTTCTCCCTCCAACGTAAGAGCGGAAGTTCGCATCCTCCTTTAAAGCCCTCCACCCCTCCCCCGCCCCGGAGGATTCTGGGAGGAACCACTGAGCACAGGCCCTCGCCGAGTGCGCGCTTTACTGCCCTCGCGTGGCTCGGAGGGGAAGCAAGGGCCCACGTAAAGGCGGGACAAATTCCCACAATACTGGATCATGACTGTCTAGTGCAGCTACATATTTTTATATCCATACCTATAGTTTTTCTTTGCTTTGATTCAGGTTCTGGGTATAAGATGATTCAATCTCAGGAGACCTCTAGGTGAATGATTTCCTTCCCAAGGAGAAGGCGAATTTTGGTCATTAACCCGCATCAGCTTCCACAGGAGCTCCTTCTCCCAAGGGAGAAGGCAAACATCATTTTACCACAGGCAAAGGTGTAAATAGATTACTTAAGTTCAAGTACTAGGTATTTAGCATATGTGTAATAAGTAAAGGTAGGAAGGCATACCCCTGTCCCCACAAAGCCCTCTTGTTACCCAAAACTTGCTGTGGCAGTCGTATTGCTGAATCTTCACTTACTTTCATATCCACTAAAATAAATCTTTCAAACTCCAGGATCAGTGGGGGGAAAAAAAAGATTATGCAAGTTAGAATTAGTTCCTTTCACATCAGAGAGCACAATCTTAATGTCTCAGTTCCTTCTTTTTTCAATGAAATACGTACGTAAGGAGGGAAGAAATATCAGAATTTTGTGAAGTTATCATTTGTACTTGTGCCAGTCCCACCATGCACTTGGAATAAACAAATAGGGTAAGAGTATCCATTGTATGTGCCAGAAACCCAAGGATTTTCTAGGTATGTGGCTGGGTAACCTGATAACCTCATTTCACTGAAGACATTTATGGCTGGTAACAGCAGTTGATACTTTTAATAGCACTAGTAGGTAAACTGTATTGGGGAATGTTATCTACATTATTTAATACACCTCAAAATGTATTTATATATATATATATGCTGACATATATAAGCTGAGATATATATGTATATAATTAGTTCCCTCAAAGGAGAAAGCTATACCCTCATAGATTCTGAGCTATATCACACATATATCACACATTCAGTGACCATCACCAGGGGTTAACAAGACTTATGGTATTCACTAATGTAAACTAAAAAGGTACACTATGGGCAGAACCCAAGGGAGTATTGAACAAAGTTCAATAATTCAGCATGCATGTGACAAAATGGACAAAAACAGTAGGGAAAGAAATTTTATTTTCAAGGATTTGTGCAGACAATGCTGAGTAAAAAATTTTATTCCAACTATAAAAAGCTGACTTCATGCCACCCCGGCACACAGGGTTTATGGTGATGCCAGTCTGAATCTGAGGCAATACTGCTATCCCCATTCTTCCACCCCTAAAAGACTCCCTTAGAGGAACAACTCCCTGCAATTTTTGGTCAAAAATATATGACACAGCAACCAAAGTAATGAATTAAACAAGTTTCTGCTTATATAAAGTCAAGAAATGAAATAAGCTGTGTATTTGTTTCTTGCTGTAAATTACCTTCACTCTGTGTACTTTTTGGTACATTCTGGTATGAAAACATTCCAAAATATAACAGTTTAAGAGCTTAGGTCAAGATGACCCACCTGGAAGGCTGTAAAAATTGATTTGAACTGTGAAATGGGACTAGTTTAAAATATGAAGAAGCTCTAAGCACCAAGCTTAGAGATATTAGCCCTATTAGGAACCAAAAGTCATTAAAGCTACAAAATAACAAGTGCAAAACATGCTGAACCTGTATTTCCAGAGTGTGACATTCCCATTGGCCAACAGGTTCCAAAACTCACACCTACAAGGTGTACTCTTATTTCTGTTCCACTAGCTTTCCTTTCTCTTGTGTGAAAGATCCTCAGAAATGACAATGAAAAATATATGAATCATTGAAATTTACCCTGTGGACCAATTCGTAAAGAGAGAACAGCCACAACTCTGAGGTGATTAGCCATGTAGTGTGTACTTGATGACTTTCTATACTTCTAGGAACCCTCAAAGCAATAAACTGCATGTTTCAGAAACTGAACGTCCTAGCAGCTTTTGTTCTTTTGGAATAAGACAAAAGACAATTTACTGCCATACAGGGGTCAACATAGCCAACTTGTCCACAGCCAAGTTTTACTTCAACGAACAATTCCACTGGTAGACCTATGTCTATGCTCTCTCTTTACAATAATTTAATTTTAGACCAACTTTTTCTTTTTTTAATAAAGAAGTTCTACGCTTCATAAACACAACAGTCGATCCTTTTGCAGATATAAAGGGGAGGGAATGGAAAAGTCATCCCTTCAAATGTAGAGTCATCTAAAATGACTTGCTCAGGAGTTCCCATACTCCATGGAAAAGCCCATCACTCCCAATTGCAAACCTGTTTTCCTTTACTTAGAAAACATTCTCATTTTATTCATGGATTCTATGAACTGTCCAGTCATGCCTATGAATGCCCTCAATTTCTCTCATTCAAATTTCTCATGTTCTTATAATTTCCACAAGACAGCTAAAGAGTACTGCAATATGAAGAAAATTATACATGGGGCAAGAAACACAAGTAATCGACTGAAAACTGCCATAATAACCCAGATTTAAACAAAGAATAAGTTTGTATCTTGGATAACATGACAAAACTTCCATCTAACATCGCAATAAATTCCAGATGACTTTACTAGTATATGAATTAATATACTAGATTTATTTATTTCTTCTACCCCAACTGCAAATCATTTCTTCAATAGTTTCTCTTTCCCCTAGTGGTGGCATTTAAAACTGAGTAACAGTATTTAGCACTCAGTAATTTAGAAAACATTTAAAAAGCTTTAGGAAAACAGCAACAGTTTCCGCACACCATTTGACTGGAGGTGAAGTTTTCTTTTGGGAATACTGGTGAATAGAACATTGTTTCTTGTCTAAGTTACTTCTTTCTGGTCTCATCACAGACAGATAAGTTCCAAATCTTATGTGGGCCTAGGTTCTCTTGGCAAAACTCTTCCGCTGTCAGCACACAGCACAGCTATTTCATCTGTTCTCTTTTTACAATGAGGATCATGCCTCTCTCTTGTGTTCCCAGATGGGTATATGAAAGATAAATTTCCAAAGCCAAAAAATTTCTTGGCTTTATTTAACTTCTATTTCCCACCCAGCCTCCCCACCCACAGCAATTTGCCAAATCCAAATCAAACAGTAAAAAAAAAAAATTATCTCTCCTTCCAAGAAGTTTGAATACAGCCAATATCCTCCCCTAATGAGCCTCGGTTTGAAAAGATCCTGATGAAGGGCTGAAGAACAAAATAGGTGACAGATTTTTAAGCAGGAGGTATGTAATCGTATAACTAAGGGGTGTAATTTATCTGGACATCATATGCTCTCTGCTGAAGACTGATTTACACAGAGGTCAAAGGAAGTTGGCTTTTTGTAGTCCCCTGAAGCATAAATAATGTTTGCAACCATGAGTCCTCCCCACATAAGGTAGGGACAGATGCTGTGGTGTCATCCTGGGGACTCTGATGATTTTAGCTGAACTCTCCTACGCTGGGCCCAGGCTCCCGACAGGTTCTTCACCTTCGTCCTCTTGGTTGGCAGTTGATGAAATGGATGCTTTAGAATTCATTTTATAAACAGGACGTAGAAGGCCATTACAACGCAGGCGATTGCTACAGCAGCATGCAGCCTGGTTCCGATCACAGCAGCTAGCAGGAAAAAATAAAAAGAGAAAAGAAATCATACCCTGCCCTTCATATAAGTCCTCACTCTCAAGGCTGGAAATCTCTAGTCACAGATGAAGAGACCTATCAAGGGTCTCAAGAACCCACCCAGGAATGTATTTAAATACTACTCTTAAGCCTTAAGTTCTAGGTGAATATACTGCCCCATTTTTAAAAAAGCTTTAGGTAAGTAGGATTCCAGATGAAGGCACCAAGATAAAAAGTAAAAAAGCACCTGAGTTAATAAAATCAGTACTTAAAAGAAATATATTCTTTCCAGAAATTCAGGAAAAAACTTTTCATTGGGAAAATATTCCTCCCAACAATTCTAGTACAGTCTAAAATTGTTTAATTTATATACTTCTACTCCATGGAGAATACTAAAATTACCTTGAAGCTAAAATAATTATGTAAAAGTTGAACCAAATACAATCCCAGCCGATTCCACTCCCACTTTGCAGCACCTCACTGTCCGGAGATGGCAATCTCCTCTCCCTTAACAGATGTGATCTTACCTTTGTAAAACACACCCCAAACTCCCTTCTTCTCTGAGAGCAGCCAGGTTTTGAGACGAGGTACTTTCTTGAAGTAGGCACAGGTGCAAACAAAGAGCAAACCAAAGACCAGAATCCCATCCAAGGAGTACACTGTTACAGAAAGAGAAGAAAACCTTTGGTGCTAATCTAGCTTGGGACAGGTGATCCCACTGGAGAACAGAGTGTAATATAATATTAAGATGATAACCTCAACTGCAGTGCCAGCCCTGACAAGAGGGAGCCAAGGTCCTGAGACTGGGGTTATCTTATTGTTCCCCAAACCACTTGTAGACAACCCCCTTACAAGGATTTCACTGCCCCCTTCCCTTTCCTTTCAAGAACTACAAATTCTGAAAAGAGTGCATCAGCCTGCCAGGAATGGCCAGTGTTGGCAATAGGTTGAGAGAGGCATAAGAATCCTTGGAGCCTGAGCTGAGAGAATGAGAGATGTTCTTACTATAAATCACTCATGCCATAAAGGAGAGCTAAATATTTGGCCAAGTATCTCAGATCTGCATCTGTTGGTGAAGAATATGTTAAGGCAAAAGTAAAGCTTAATGCAAATTGCAAGAGTTAGAATCCATAGTCGTATGGATTCTATGCTTACTTTACACTTCACGCATGATACTCTACTTACAAACCAAATTTCTGCCTGAGTAACAGATTCTTGAAAATAAACAAACAAAAAAGATCAGAGGCTTCAACATGGTGGAACACTTGTAGGAAAAAAACTTTGAACAATTAGTTCCATTTCTTACATGTAAACCAAGCTATGTCTTGTAAGCACAACGAATCACCCAAGTGAAAAAAAAAATCAGACCACGAAAGCGGGAAGGGTGACTAAAATTTATTAATTACTGTGTCCAACTGCTCTCATTTCTCAGTTCAGATGATTTCTTCCTCCGGGTGATGTCCCTTCTTGTACCGTGGCTAGTAACCTCAGACCTCTGACTGCCCAGGAAGCTCCAAAAGGATATTTTACACAACCGGTATCTGCCAGTTCTGGACCACTCCATCCAGTAAAACTATCTCACAGCTAGATGTTACACAGGAAAGGGTCCAGTAAATTAATACATACACCAAGTTTTATGATGAACAGTACCTTTATGTGCTAGTCTTTTCTCTCGAAAATTTTTGCAAAGCCAAAAGTCACAAGGCGGTGAAATTTGAATCTTCAGTACCAGGCTTATGCAGAAGGTACTTTGGAGAAATGCTCTCCTGCGCCCCTGAAATCGCACTGCCTAAGAGGCCTTGTCGTCTTTTTTCCTGTAAGATCGACTCTAAAGACCACAAAGGCCTCGTTTCCTGCCCTTCCCTGGAATTCGGAAATCATGTCTATAAAGCCTTTGAAGAGACCTGGAAAATTAGGTCAGACAGAGTAGCAACTGCCACATCGTCTTTAGAAGAGGCAGGGTCTAAATCCAACCCTTGTAGCACTAGCCACGGTCTCCACATGGGATCGCCCAGGCAGGACTTTAGAATCAAATAAGAGAAAGCTTTCCGGTGTTTTAACAAAACAACGAGAACTTTTTTTTTTTTTTTTACGATTTACATTCACCCCACCCCCACCCCCAAAGAATGGGGCTTAAAATCCTCTGTGACTTATCAGTCCTCCCAACGAGCCTACTATCCAAAAGTATGAGAACACAGAGAGCTGTGAGGTGGATCCTCTCTTCTCCCTGGTGCTAAAGCAATAGTTCAACTGCGACTGGCCTCGCGGAGTCGCTTGCAAGGGCCAGAACGAACTTCTAGGAAGGGAGAGGGGAAAGCACGGGGCTTGGGACCAAAGATTCGGGGTGTGGGCACAAGAGTCACTGGGGACTCTAGATGGGCACGGGACGGGGGAACCCCCGGAGCAGTATAAGGGGCAGGAGTTGGGGCACCGAGAGGCCAAAGGGGGACTGGGCGGGGAGAGCGGCCACGTCAGTCCCGGCTCCGCCCGCCAGGTTTCCCCCCGTACTGCAATCCCATCCTCCGCTCTGGGCACTGGTTCTTACCGTTCGTCATGGCGGCTGGGCCCGGACCTGGATAGGGGGTCCGGGGGTCAGCGGCGGTAGTGGCTAAAGCGGGGGAACCCAGCTCCCGCTTGACACTTCCCGATCCGGGCAGCGGCGACGGGCAGGAGCCGTAGTACGCAGACGCAAGGGCAGAGAGGCGAGCGCCTAACGCAATCAGGCGTGGCTAGCAGATTGCCGAGCGGGGGACCTGCGTGGGTGGAGCTCGCGTGCGTGGGTGGAGCTCGCGTGCGTGGGTGGAGCTCGCGTGCGTGGGTGGAGCTCGCGTGCGTGGGTGGAGCTCGCGTGCGTGGGTGGAGCTCGCGTGCGTAGGTGTGGGTAAGAGCAAAGCTCTCCGGCAGGCTTCCTACCTGGCTGCGGTAACCGGTCTCTCCTGGGGGCCCCTGTAGAGTTACTGCTGGGGCGTAACCTGACGTGCTCGAGTTGCTTTGTTTGCAAAGGTAAAGGCTCGCAGTTTTGCCCTTTATTTTGCTCTGTGGCAGCTGCTCTGTGTGTGTGCGTTTGGTGGGTCTGTAAGCAGCAGCCCGCCTGCAACCGAGCGGTCTCGGTCTCGAGCTTCCACGTAAGAGAACCGAGACAACAGGGGTCCATAGGCCGTCCCTGCGGCCCCCGGGACTGCACTTGCCGCGCGGGTCGTTCTTACTCCTTATGGAAATCTGGCGAGTGAGGCTGCGTCTGAACTTTCCAGTGAAATGAGGAACGTTGTAACAAAAACAAGTCGCGAATTTCGTGTGCTAAAGCTCCACGTTGTCGGGAACGTTTAGGTAACTGCCTGTTTGTATGACGTTTTCTTTAAGCTGTCGGGATAGTCTCGACTGTCTCCTGCAGTTGAAGTGCGGTCACCTCGGCCACTTGAACCAGGAAACGGCGATATCGGGACATCCCTCCTCACAACACTTTCACAACTTGAACGATACCTTTGGTTTAATGGTGGCGCAGGAGGGAGGAGACAACACTGCAGATCCCATTTCGTACGTTGAAATGCTTACGTGCACACCGCTCGACCTGCTTTATTAGAGTCCGGGCGAAAGTGCTACTGAGTCGTCCGAGGCTGAAAGTGTAAGGTTGCTTAGTCCGCGGTTGTTGTCAGGGTCCTAAAGGGACCTCTGCCCACCCCCCCCCCCACCCCCCCTTGCTACAGGGCCATCTGCTGGCTGCGGCCTGCTTGGTTACGCAGAAGAAAAGCTACCAAAGCCCCCTAGGAGCCAAAAAAAGTCCGAGGCAGGACAGTCTCCTTGTGAAAATGTGCTTAAATGCAGAAACAAACAGACAGAAAACAGGGCAGATATACAGGACAAAATAAGACAAAGCAAATAAATGTGTGCACATACACACACAGACAAATCCCCCTGCCCAAAAGAACTAACGACGACTCAAAACAAAACAAAAAAATCCCCAATTGTCTTGGCCTTTGAACTTTTTATCGAGTTATCTAAAACAGCCTCAGCACTAGTATCATCACTGGCAACAGTTAGTTCCCTGCACCAAAGCTGGATAAAAGCCCCAAATTCTAACCAGGTCCTAAACAAATTCACGTTCACTAATTTAGATTGAATCTTGTAGCTCATCTAAAAAAATTCTCCTCTTTCTTACATACTGTGAAACTGTGCTATCCTCCCAGACCTGCACTTAGCTGTTCTCTTTACCCAGGTTCTTTTTCCATGTAAGTATAGATGTTCCTAAGATACCAACAGCTTCTTTTTCTCATTATTAACTCTTACTTGGTGACCTATTCTGTTCCCTGGCTTCAACTACCACTTCTATGCAGAGTTTTGTTTTGTTTTTGTTTTGGCCACATGGTGTGGCCACACCCTTGGCAGTGAAAGCGTGGAGTCCTAACCACTGAACTGCCAGGGAATTCCCTATGCAGCAGTCTTAAGTTGATGTCCTACCCAGGCTCCAGTCCTACGTTTCTAGCAGATGTTCTTCTGATAACTGAAATGTTTAAAGCCAAACTCACCCCCTTCTGATTTCCCTGTTTCTATGATTAATATTCCTTTTTCCCTAATCACTGAATTTAGAATTTGTAAATTACCTTTGAATCAATTAACTCCTTTTTTTCAAAATGTTGTCCCAATTGCCCCCTTTCCAATCCTATATCCATCACTTTAGTGATTTTACCATTTCACTCTTCAAGCATCAATTAAATCCTCACAACAGTGAAAACTTACATTTGTAGAACATTTTGACCTTTTTAAAGCAATAATATAATAATAATATCTGTCATAATAATATCTTAATATCTTATTTAATCTTATACCTTATTTAATCCTCACAACTGCTTTATCATCCCTATTTTAGAGATAATCTAAGGTTTAGGGTAAGGACTGCCCAGTATCAGACCTGAATAATAATTCTGGTCTTCTGAACTCAGAACTGGAATATTTTGCTCCAAACTATGACTGCTGTTTCCTTTAACAGCAGCCACTGCTTGCTGAATGTCTAACTCCTTACCCTGCTATTCTAGGCCTTCCAGCAGCATTCTCTGCTCCTCCTGTATGCAGACTTCAAGCTTACGCTGTGACAAAACTGTTCTGTGTTCTTCAGAATACTCTTTGCTTTCACATTTTTGCTTGTGCCATCTACTCTTTTGGAGGTAACTTTATCTCATTTTTCATGAGATGGAAACCACTCCAACTTTTGTCATGCTCTGAAAGATAAGTCTTTCATCCCATTCACTCTTAGAGTTTAAGAATAGAGTTAAAGGATAAAGAAATCACAGTTGAAGAACTGGGAAGAGTGATTAGCTGTCTACTTACTATTGCAAAGGACAGTGATAGTCCACAGTATCTTATGGTTTCTTCTTTTTCCATATGTATCTCTCTCTCCTTCCTACCCTTCCTTCCCACTCTTACATTTATTTCCTTCCTTCTCCCTCTACCATATTTTTTCTTTTCCAGGTTTAAAATGTATCTTATCTTTTTTATTGAATAAAATATCTCACCACATTTTTACTTCAAAATTAGTTATACCAAGAGTTTCATATTTTTAATAATTAAATCCTGCTTTCTCTCTGTAAAATTGGGTTATGATGGTTGCTCCTTTCTAGGGTTGTTGAAGGATTGAATGAATTACTGTTTACAACAATACCTGGCAGGAAGTAAGCGCTCCATAAATGTCAGCTATTACTGTTGTTGTTCATTTGTTTAAAAAATATTTACAAATGTCTACTATGTGTTGGGCACTTTGCTAAATTTTGCAGGAATAGAGGCAAAAAACGAGTCCCTGCCCTCAGGGAACAAAATATATTGGGGAAGATAGATGAATAAACACATTTTAGCAGAACACAGGTATTGTGTATGTAAAGATGCTGTCTTTGATCTTCACAACTGTCTTGCAGAATAGTTTTTCAGTGAGTAATCTGAGGCTCAGAGAAGGCACATGGGTGAGATCACGGAGCTAGTCCATCAGACTTCAAAGCTCCCTTCCCCTTGTTATCACACTACCTCAAATTAGGATGCTGTCCACTGATACTGATCTTTGACGGTTTTGTTCCAAGCATTAATGTTTCTGTTATCCTGAAAGGCCCCAAAGTGTCACACCAAAGCCTGGGTCACTGGTTCTTGCGGGCCCAAATGCAAGGAATAAATAGAGCCCCACTGCCTGGGGACTCAGTTCAGACAGTCCTTCCTCAGTTCACTTTAGCCTCCACTGGAGGACGGTCAGTTGTTGCCAAATGCCTGTCAGTCATGAACAGTGGCCTGTTTGTTAGGGTTGTTGAAGTCCCTGTGGCGAACACTAATCCGTCACGGGGACCATGACTATGGCATTCTGGTTTAACCAAAGAGTAAATTCAGTCCCAGAGGCACAGCTTGCAACAATAGCTTCATTTGAATCACAACATATTTGAAAAGGGGTGTCAAACAGGCATTAATTTATGCTACAAATATTTGTTCCAGGACTTCGAAGTCTAAGGAATGTGCTAGCCTTTGGGAGCTCAAAGGTGAATAAGAAACAGACTCTGTTCTTAATAAGTTTTAAGATTTAGTGTAGGAGACAAGCTGTGTGTATAAGTAATGAGAAAATACAGTAGAAAGAAGTGTTGAGGGAAAATAAAAAGTAAGTGCTGTGGGAGAGTAAGAGAGAAAGTGCTTTCAGCTGGAGTGCTCAGGAAAGGCTTGATGGAGGAGCAGACATTTTAGCTGGGCCTGAAAGGCATATAGCATTTCAATAGAAAAAGAAAGGTATCCTAGTGGGAAAGGAGTAGTGTAATCCAAGGCTTGAAGATGGGATAAATTTGGGGCACAGTCCACTTTTGCCTTCTTCTTTCACTGCCTAACTCCCTTCATCTCTCAGGTCTCAGTTCAAATGTTATTTGCGCAAGGGAGTCCTCTCTGACCTTCTTGGGTCCCCTCTCCCCATTATAAGCTTCCAAAGCATACAATATCTATTTCATTCATTTCTCTTATCTATTTCATTCATTTCTCTCCGCTGCATTGTAGCGTTCATGAACCTAGAACTGTGTATTTACGTTATCACTTTATCCATAGTCCCATAGCAAGTGCTGTTCAGTGCTTGATAAATATTTGTTGCATGAATAGTTGAAAGTGGCCTTGTGGAACTGGGTTATAGAGTACATGAAGGTAGTGCTGTAAAGTAACTTATTGTAGTAGGTATTTATTGAGAAAAATCCGTATATAAGTGGACCCACACAGTTCAAACCTATATTGTTCAAGGGTTAACTGATATTCTCCTCCTCCTCCTCTATCTCCTCTTCATTTTTCTTCCTTTATCTTTTGCAGCCTCTTGGACTATTTCTTTTCTCTCTGTCCCTTGATGTACTGTTTCTGAGGGTCTGCCTGTTGCCTCCCTTCTCTCACTTTTGTTTTTGTGTTTAAGCTATCGCCCTTGTGTTGAAGTCTCCCATGCCATTTTCTCTAGTCCTGATTTCTCTGTGGGTTTCCAGACCTGCACCTCTATCTGTCTACAGGACACGTCTAGACTCTCAGACTCAGACTGAACTCATTTCCTTCCCTCCTCAGTTGCTTTTCCATTTTACTTTCCAATTCATATTAATAGCATTCCATCTGGTTATAAACTGCTCTCTCCATAGCTCTCAGATTCATTCAGACACAAAGTCCTGTGAATTCTACTCCTAAAATTCCTTTGTCTTAATTCAGATTCGAATCAGCTCTCATCCTAGGTGGTCTCCCTGCTAAAGTGATGTTTTTTAAAAAAAATGGGTCATGTGACTCTTCTGCTTAAAGACCTCCCAGGAGCTCTGCACTTTGAATGAAGTTCAGTCTCTGAGGAGAATATTCAAGTCCTTTCACAAACTCAAACACCAGTTTCATTCCAGCCTCATTTTCTGCATCTCCACCCAAAAAAGTCACTCTCGCTACACACCTGAAACGTCTTGTAGAAGCACACCATAACTTTTCACTCTCTGGATTTTATTTCTGCTCTGCTCACAACACTGCATCTTTTTTTCCCTTTACGTTTTGCATCTGAGGCTCAGAATGTTGAATTATTCACACTTGACAGTTCGTGACATACTGTTGTAATTGACCCTTCCCAAGTCCTTCACTTGTTACATAATTTATGCATTCTCGTCACCCCTATTTGAATTTCTCCTACCCTGTAATCTTTCTAATGTATTTGATGTCTATGCTTTTTTTATATGTTCCTGAAAAATATGTATTTTTGTGTGTATGTGTGTTTAATATACATCAGTGGTTCTTTGTTATAGATCTCATTGTATTTCTTACTTTTTAAATGTACCATTATGTTTCTCAGCTCTATCCATGTTGCTAGTGTATTGCTTCTGAGTGTTGCATAGTACACCTTGGTGTACATTCAGCACACTTTACCTATCCATCCCCCTGATAATAGACACTGTGAATATTTTATACCTGATTCCCTGTACAAGGCCAGTGTTTCATTATTATCTAACATAACAGTTCTGAACCCTTTCAGAACCAACAATTCTCCTTAAATAACAAATATAATGTCTCCTTTATTATTCTGAAGTGAAATTCACAAATAACATAACCTGCTACGGTAGGCAGCCTCTCCGATAGCCCCCAATGATGTCTGCCTCCCAGTATTCTCATCCTTGTGTAATCCCCTCTTCTTGAGTGTGGGCTGCATTTATTGACTTATAGTGAATAGCATAGGGCAGAAGTGATGGGATGTCACTTTCAAGGTTAGATTACCAAAAAAACTGTGGTCCTGGGTGTTCTTCCTGGTTCTCTCCCTCACCTGCTCTGAGAGAAGCCAGCTGCCCTGTGGTCAGCTGCCCTAGGAAGTCGACATGGCAGGGGATGGAGGGAGGCCTTTGACAATAGCCAGCGAAGAACTGAGGCCCTTAATCTAACAACCTGAAGTAACTGAATCCTGCTGACGACAACGTGAGTGATTTTGGAAGCAGATCCTTCCCCACCTGTACTTCAGATCAGACTGAGGCCCAGCCAACACCCTGCCTGCAACATAAGGGGCCTTGAGCCAGAGGCATCCAGCTAAACTGCACCCAAATTCCTGACCCACAGAAACTGTGTGATAAATGTTCACTGTTTTAAACCACTAAGTTTTGGGATAATTTGTTTCACAGTAATAAATAACTAACCTAGCTACCCACATAACTATAAAACATAATGTCCTAACTATAATATAAAGGTAAAATAAAGACAGTAAATTATAAAAATATGTGTTTCAATATGTAAATGCTCAGGCATGACTACACTAGAAGGTATAATGATTTCAGATGTTTGCACCAATATGTAGAGTCACCATGAATGCAGGAGCTACAAATGCAGACTGATTCCAGTGAGTTCTGGCTATCCAAATTATTACAAGTGATATGGCCTTTCATGACACTATTTCCTGAAATTGTTTACAGCTCTTGGTAAATTGCAAACAAAACAAAGTGCTATATCTCTCCAATTTCAGGGTAGTTACTATTTTGGGGAAAACTCCCAGCTGTTTCCTTCCTGTGTATCTTTCTCCTTTACTTTCACACAGCACACTTCACTTATGACACTTCTAGTGACCAAATATGTGGGTCCCCCCTCCCCCACACACCAAACAATTCTGACACCAGCTGGGTGTCCTGCAATTTAACTTAATACTGATGCTATTTACTTGGAGATAGTGTCAGATCGCACTGATCAAGGGCTCAGTCCCACAAGACCGCTCCCAACTTTCCATGCCAATAGAAAGTAGTAAGTCCCCAGGTTACCTACAACTTCTGTCTGACTTGGCTAAAAATCAAAGGTTTCCATGAATTCCTCCCCCTTGGATTTTGTTATTTCCTAGAACAACTCACAAAACTCAGGGAAAAAATGTTTACCAGTTTATTAAAGGGTATGGTAAAGCATACAGATGAAGAGACACATAAGGCAAGGTCTGGGAGGGTCCTGAGCACAGAGCTTCTGCCTCCATGATGCTGGGAGGTGCATCACCCTCCAGGATGTTTCCCAACCTGTATGCTCTCCGAACCTCCTACTGTTGGAATTGTTACATCTTGTATAGGCATGATTAATTATTAATTCCATTTTCAACCCCTCTCTCCCTCTGGAGAATTGGGGGTCGGCTGGGGGGGAAGGGGACTGAAAATTCCAAGCTTCTAATCATGGCTTGATTTTTCTGGTGACCAGCCCCCATCCAGGAGTCATCCAGGAGCCTACTCAGAGTTGCCTCATTAGAACAAAATATGCTCCTAGTGCTGTTATCACTTAGGAACTTATAAGGGTTTTAGTAGCGCGCGGGCGCGCGGGCGCGTGTGTGTGTGTGTGTGTGTGTGTGTGTGTGTGTGTGTGTGCTGAGGGGTGTGGGGTGGAAAGACCAGGTATTAGAACAGGAGCTACTCCTAGTGCTCTCTTATCACTTAGCAAATTACAAGGGTTTTAGGCGCTCTGTGCCAGGAAGTGGGGTGGGGTGGGTGGGCAGAGACCAATATAGATACTTTCTACTATCTCACGGTCGCTTTCCTAGAAAATTCAAAGTAACTTAACAGCATAGGAAAATGCTTTGTTTATATGTTGACAGAGCTATGTTCTAGGCCCAGCTAATTATGAACAGATTTTTCACAGGAATGTTTAGCAGGACATTCAGAAATAGCGTATCGTGGAGCAATCTTTCCCCATGTGGCATTATCTCTTGCATTACAAAACACCGCATATCCCTAGCTTTAGCCTTCTAATGTCTGTGGTTTTCCCAAGCACTGTTCTAATTACAGAAACAACAAACAAACCCACAAAAATTAAATTCTAACTCTAAGGGGAGATAACACTTCCTTGAGAACTGGTAGCAAAGTACAATATCCCCAATAACCAATACAGACCTTGGCAATAAATCTCAGTGGAACTCTTACGTTGTTGAAATTGTTTAAATACACCCCTGGCTAGCCCCTCAATGATCCAAAGCTTCGCAGTCCCGAAACAGGAAGCGGTGATCTAATACGCAGAAGCAAGTTCAAGGTGACAGCGAGATACACACCACCTAGCCCATGATTTCCTTCTCCTTGTTAATTTTTTTTTGAATTGGTTTATTTAAATTTTACAGAAACCTGATTAGAGTTAAGTACGTAATTATAAGTCCAGTTCCTTGCTAATTTTTAATTCCTTCTTGCCAAGACGTCATCCTTCCCTCCTTAAGTACCTCCGTGGTTCCACCGCTGGGCGGGACTCGCCCGCCCCTCCTCCTCAGGCGGAGTTTCGGCTGGGCCCCGCCCCGGCTGGGCCCCGCCCCGGCTGGGCCCCGCCCCGGCTCTACGCGTCACCGGAAGTGAGGCAACGGAAGTAGTAAAATCCGCGGGGCGGGAGGCCGGCGCGCCCTGAGGTGGCTGGCTGGTGGGATGGCAGATGAAGAAGAAGACCCCACCGTGAGTGACCGCCTCTTCCAACCCACGTTTTTATTAACTCGCTCGGGCACGGTAGCGGAGGCTGAGCAGAGAATCGGGGTTGTTTTCCTCAGTGAGTTCAGCCGAGAGGATCGGGGACGTCATCCCGTGCTGGCCTTTTTTTTTTTCAGATTCATCATTTTAGTACGCGGGGCAGGAAGAGTAGGAGGTGGCCCCCTGCCCTTTGCTTTTGGTCCGTGTTTGCCAGACACCCTTTGAAACATCTAGAGAATCATCAGAGGACAAAGCTAGTATTTGTTAGCGCTCATTATGAACCAACAATTCAACTGCGAACAAAACTATATACTTATTGTAAAGTAGTTGAAAAATAATGGACTCGAAGTCAGGGAACATAGATTTCAGAATCTCTGTTCTCTGAGAGCAAGTTATTTAACTTTGAGACTCGGTTTTCATGTCATAAAATAGGCTTAAGGCTTACTTGAGGAAAGTTCTTAGCACTGTGTAAGCAGTGCTTAATAAATACTAGTTTTGCTTAATGATTAAGTATCAACTCTTTCGATGGTAAACTGTCTAGATGTAGACCAACAGTTCAAAAAAAAGAATGTATGGTCGTTGAAACTCTTCCAGGAGAGGTAGTACGGTTGTTAGGGACATTGTAGAAGCTATTCCTGCCTGAGTCTGAAGTTGGACAGGATAGTTTTAAGGCCCCTAAAATGCTAAGGTTTCATGCTTTTTTGCTGCTGGCTTTATGTAGGCTTTCTGGCATAATATCAATGTTGAAGATGGAAAAAAAAAAGTTAATTATTAAAAAGTGAAAAGCAGTGCTTGATGTATCTATATATACATTTTAACTTCTAGTTTGAGGAAGAAAATGAAGAAATTGGAGGAGGTGCAGAAGGTGGACAGGGTAAAAGAAAGAGGCTTTTTTCTAAAGAATGTAAGTAGTATTTGACAATTTTTTTTAGTAGATAAAAACTTTTGGGTATGTCTGTTCAAAGTAAATTTATTGCTCTGAATGTGTTTCCTTGTAGGGACAGTATTCTCAGATTTGCATATAAATTCTGTTTAACTTGTGAATCATAGATAGTAATGATCCTAACCCCAATTTATGTGTCTGTATATATACATATGTGTGTGTGTGTGTGTGTGTGTATACACTTTTTTTTTTAAGAGATGTGATTAGTGTTTCATTTCAGGGCCTAAGAACATACCTCCGTTACTTTCCCTGTCCCTTACCTTTCAGCAGTAGGAGCAGGGACTCCTTTGACTGTAAGCTGAAGGTGCTGTTGGATCCTGCAGCAGGTGCTGAGGATAGAACTTAGGTTGGGGCTTTGGACTAAGGCAAGGGACAAGGCAGGAAGATGGTGAACAATGTGAGGCAGTACAGTGGCATAGAGATGATAAGGTTTTGGTTTTCTGTTCTACTCTCTCAGTAGACAGGTTTGACCTTTTGTGGCAACAGCAAGGAGAGTTGCTGCTATGCTGATGATCCAGGCCAGCCCCTGAAAGGCACCATGAGAACATGATCTCCATCTCCCATTCCTGGTCCTTTACATATAGTCATGGCTGAGTGTTGATGAGGCCACACATGAATACCTGGCTTATTTAATGCTGGTTCAGATGTAAAGAGTTTCCAAATGCTCTTGAAACTACAGAGTCAGTATAGGGTTTTTGTTGTTGTTGTTTTTTAGCCATTGAAATTCCTTCCTGTATCTCAATTTCTCACCTAAAGATGACCACTCCTTATTCCATCTCTGATGGAATAAGTGATACTTGCATAGTTGATTCTTACCAAAAGCCTTCCACTTGGATTTCTTTATTTTTGTGATGACAAGAATTTGGAATCTTCACAGCCTGTTCCTTGTCTTACTCGAGTCTTCGTTTATCTTTGTGACCAAGATCTGTTCTCCTAGACCTTTTTCTTAAAAAAATGTTTGCTAATATAACACAAAATTTCAAAGCATTCACTTCTGTTTGTTTATGTCTTTACAGACCCTTCAACCAAATACAGCTTACATACTTCCTATCTAACATGTTTTTCCTTTTCCAGTGAAGTAGATTTCCCTACTGATGAATTCTCCCCATCAATATGTTAATGACAAGGTATCATCCTCAAAATATTTAAGGAAAAATATTAAGTTTACAGTGGAGAATCCTGGCAGACATTACTTTAGCCAAGTGAGCAAAGTTAATATCACCAGTAATATATATTGACATTATGTACTCCTGATATGATGCATTAAGAGGTACATCATCACTGTGATTCCCTTCCTAGTAACGCATAACCACAACCTAATCATGAGAAAACATGAGACAAACCCAAATTAAAGGACATTCTACAAGATAACTGACCAGTATTCTTCAGAAGTGTCAAGGCTATGAAAGACAAGGAAAGTCTAAGGAACTGTCACAAAACAGAAGAAACTAGGGAGGCATGACTACTAAATATTGTGGGATCCTGGAACAGAAGAAGTACATCAGTGGAAAAACTGGTACAATCGAATAAGTTTTGTATTTGCACCACTGTTAATTTCTTAGTTTTGAGAAATGTCTTTGGTTGTATAAGATGTTAACATAAGGGGAAACTGGATGTAGCAATTCAGGAACTCGCTGCTATTTTTGCAACTCTAAGCTGAAATTATCTAAAAAATCAAACAAAAAAGAAAGCCAAAAAAAAAAAAAAAAAAAAAAAAATTCAGAATCCAGAAAGGAGGAGAGAAAATATTGGCTCCTGTGTTTGTTTTCTTCCTCCTGTATCTGGGCCTAAAGGCTCTTGCCACAATAAACCCTGAGGGTACTTCTCTATCCCACACTGGCTTCCAGGTCACCCCTTTCTTTTCTTCTGCAGGCCTGCTCTACTTTCTTCTTAGTTCTGCCCACTTTTGCTTCTCTTAAATAGGATATGCTTAATGTACTCATTCCTACTTTTAGAAGTATATAGGAGTTCCTTCCTTTTTTTAAAGGTAAAACTTAACATGCAATAAATTGTACAGGTCTTCATTGAACAGCTTGATGAATTTTACATGTATATATATACTTGTAACCACCAGTCAGATCAAGATACAGAACATTTCTAACATATGACAGAGTTTCTTAGTATTTGTGTACAGCTTTGAGAATCTGAAAAGAGTTGATTCTTCTTCCCTGAGAAATGCACACACAAATAAAGTATAAAATTTTTGCATATAATTTCAGTAGCATTCCAGGACTTCTCAAACTTGTCCATGGACTAATTGGGAGTTTATAGACTGTAGGATAAGAATCCATATGGATCCCATCTGCCCTAAATTACCAAGAAGTGTAATACTGTTGTGGGTAGGAGTATAGACTGTGGAGCCAGATCATCTGGGTTCAGATTCAGGTTCCATAGCACTATCTTTGTGACCTTGAGTAAATCACTTAACGCTATGCCTCAATTTTCTCATCTATATAGAATGAGGATAATAGTAGTTTCTACTTCAAAGAATTGTCATGAAGATTAAATGAGCTTACAACAGTGCCTGGCATGTAGTAAGGGCTGTATAAGTTTTAGCTATTAGCAGTTATTTTCATTACTCTGTATTAGACTTTTGTTCTCTTTTGCATTTTCTGTGGTTCCTTCAGATGAAGCCTGAAACTGAAAGCTTTGCTGGCAGTTGCTTTGATCCAGGGAATAAAATGTCAAGATTCTGTATAGTAAGCCCTTTGCTTTCTCCTTTTGATTAACCTGTTCTTCCTATAAGAAGGTCACTGGAGCACTTTCTCTCATGTTCTCTTCCTTATGGTAGTATCAAAACGGATTTTTGCCTTCTTTCTTCCAAGACCTCCCCCTACTCCCCACTCCTCCCCCCAAAAAAAACCACTCCCAGTAAAGGCTAAACCATTGCTCCTCATCCTGTTCCTATCATGAAGTTTCCTACTTAAAGGTATTCTGGGGTGGTTAGTGAGTAGATAATAGAGATTAAGGAAGGAATATTGATATCAGGGTTCAGTAGCTGGGAGGGAAGGGGAGTTCCTACCTAGGGAGGCTAGGTAAAAACAATTGGTTATGAGCTAGTGGTTAATACCTTTTACACCAAAATCCATACTTGGAGACAACAAATACAATGTAAATATACTTTTATACCAATATCTTCTATACCTTGGTTCAATTCTAATTTGAAAAAAGTATTGGTCAAGTTTGTTTAGGTAAACAAAAATGATTGTTCTTTTTTACAGTACGGTGTATGATGTATGGGTTTGGGGATGACCAGAATCCTTATACTGAATCAGTAGATATTCTTGAAGACCTTGTCATAGAGTTCATCACTGAAATGGTAAGTTTTTTTTTGTAATTGGTCTTAATTAATTGAGGAATAGATTTGAAGTTCTAACTTTTAGGTAAGACTAGAACTATGGTGACCTTTTGAAATAAGCTATCCATTTAAGTGCCTGTTCTGTGGAAGTTACTGGTTACTATTTATCATTAAGGATGGAGAGAGATTGTGTGTGTGTGTGTACACACACACATATATACATATGATATATTCTACCCTCTCCTCTGAATTTTATAAGGACATAATTACAAAATCCTTGAATAAAATTTAATATATTTCCCATAATCCCATCATCCAACATAAATTTCCCTCTTCCTATATATGTAAAGATATACAGTGTTTTACATAGTGTTGATCATAGTAAACATTCTTTTTAATACATATTTAATATTTTAATACATGTTTAATACATCTTTATAATGCATATTTCCTATGTTCTAATCACAGTTATTTTAGTAGTTACATAAAATTCATTCAAATTGTTTTCTAATATACTTAACCATTTCCCTATTTAAATTATTTACATATTTTTAACTGAGTAGGTAAGTTCGAATGACCATATTTATGAAATTTTCCTCTTCTCTGGATATGTTCACATGGATGGGAATACTGAGCTTGGTTGTGCTCAGTTCTTATGACTTTTTACCCTGTGTTTTAGATTATTTCCTTTGTAAAGAATAATAGAAGTAAAATTACTGAGTCAGAGAGTATGCATTTTTTAAAATCTTTTCTGCTTATAAAAGTAATATGGATTAAATTTAGAAAGTATTAAAGAGTGCAGGGAAGAAAATAAAAATCTATAATCCTTCTACCTAGAGATAACTAATGCTGATATTTTGGTGAATATTGTTTTGTCTTTTTACACATATTCTTAAACTTTATAAAATTGAAATGGTATAGTATATATAGTCATAGAACCTGCTTTTTCACTTAGGTAAGTCTGCAACATTTTCCTTGTGTCACTGCATAATACTCTAATATTTTTGATGGCTTCACAATATTAATTGACTAGATGTGCTCAAATTTGTTTGTTCAATGCCTTATTAAGTACTTAGTTTCCTTTTTTCAGTCATTAGAAATAATGCTGTGATGAATTTTTGTTTTTGCAGTATGAATATATGATGGTAGGGGATGAGATTTGATTTTAAGGAAACCCACCAGTGTTTATCAGCTACTGAGATGGACACAACATTTAAATGAAGTGGGTGGTTACAAAGAAATTGTAAAAGAAGTTATAATTACAAAGAAATTATAAAATTATTTTATACAAGTGAAGACAAACTACATATATCAAAACACACAAAAAGAAACAGAATTTGGTAGTTCTAATGTCCTTAATATTAAAAAATGTCTATAAAGCATTGAAACATTGCTAATGACAGTAGAAAGTGGACAAAAGACATTAATAGAAAGACAGTTCACAAATGAATAGCTATAATAATTAGAAGAGAAAGCTTCAAACTCACCAGCTTTAAATAAATACAAGTTAAAAGAATAGAATGTTAGATTTTAAAAATTAATTGAATTTAATATGTTTCTTTGTAATAGACTCACAAGGCAATGTCAATTGGAAGACAAGGTCGGGTACAAGTTGAAGATATCGTCTTCTTGATTCGAAAGGACCCAAGAAAATTTGCAAGGGTTAAAGACTTGCTTACTATGAATGAAGAATTGAAACGAGCTAGAAAAGCATTTGATGAAGCAAACTATGGATCTTGATGCCTTTTGTACTTTCTAAAGCTTCATTATCTTCTGGGGAAACCATGTTTAATAACTATATTTTCCATAGTAAGGTCTTGATACCTAGCCATGTGAATGAAAGATGGAGAACCACACAGTTTTCTGTCTTTATTTTCATGTCTTCAATTTTAGAGTGATATTTGAGCCTTTAGTTGCCTGCCATTATATTACCATACTTGAATTACTTACTGGATTTTAATGACCACATGTAAGTCAAAGTACCTTGCAAACCATTCAGTTCCTTCTGACTTTTGACCATCTAAATGATGAATTAATATTTATATATTAGATGTACTTGTGCCATTGTAAACTGTACTGTAGCTGTTTAATATGTGAAATCTAAACAGCGCCTTTGACTTTGGTAGCTAAGACGTGTTTCATGTATTCTTAAGTTTTTAGATTACAGTAGTATAAGTTAATAAAGGATAGTGAACTGGTTTGTGTTTCTTTTAAGGAGAAAATGATATTAGAAAATACAGCCTTTTGTAGGAGTGTTTGTCTTAAGATAATTTGTTTTAATGCTCTTTAGATAACAAGAATAATTTTTTTAATTTTAATTTTTTATTTTTTGAGAAACTGAAAGTGTCCTATGAATGCTTCTGTGTTGGAAGGCTTATTTTATTTAAAATCTTTGGGGCTTATACTATTTGTCAGCTTTTAAGAGAACTCATTTTCCCAGGTCAAATTAAAGCTTCTAAAAAGTGCTTTCAGTAGCAGGAATGGCATTGCTGAAAAAGCTGATGGCAAGATAAGCATTTGGGGTAGTGTTTTATTAACATATCTGTTAGTACTTGTTCACTGTGGAATTGTGTACTTGAGTAAAACCATGTGTGGCTATGGAAACCACTTTTGCAGTTCAGGATATACAGGTTTTGTGTGTATTTAGTTTATTGTATTATTCTTGCACTTAGCTTAAAGTAAGGATTAAAATTGCATTTAAAGGGATCATTGGATATTACTCTTTGTGAAACTGAATGTTTTGTGTGCTGCTTATAAACATCTATGAATCAGTAATTAGGAAATTTTACTTTCTTAACCTATCAATATAAGGAATAAAGTATGAAAAATTAAAAAGATTTTGAATTGAACTTGAATTTGACTATGCGATTTATCAGCTTTTCTCCTCCATATAATTTTAGCCGCTTAATCTCACTAAAAACTTTTTTTCCATATTATTCTTGTAATGCTCCTGAATTGATAATGAGATTGATAATGAGATTCAAGATAGCTGGGCTGATGTTTTTATTTGAAAAAAGTAAAAATTGGTTAAATAGCTACTTTATTTTAAACTGAAGTCAAGACTGAGAGTGGAATAATAAAAGGTCACTATATCACTATCTTTTGCTAGTCAGGGCTACTTCCCCCTGAAGAAGGACCTGGTAGTAACTGGCACTGGGGAGGTTATACCGGGTGCCTGTATTAGTCAGCTTGGGCTGCCATAACAAAATGTCAGACTGGGTGGCTTAAACAATGGAAATTAATTTTTTCACAGTTCTGGAGACTGGAAGTCTGAGATCAGGGTGTCAACATGGTCAGGTTCTGGTCAGGATTCTTCCTGGATTGCAGATAGCTGCCTTCTCACTGTGTACCCACATGGCTGGGAGTGACCTCTGTTGTTTCTCCCTCTTGTAAGGCCACCAGTTCTGTCAGATAAGGGTTCCACCCTTATGACCTCATTTAACCTTAATCACCACCTTAAAAGTCCTTTCTCCAGTGTAGTCAGATGGGGGTTAGGGGGACACACTTCAGCTTATATCAGTGCCATTAATCTTACTATTTTGCTAATGACCCTGGCATTAAGAAGTTTTTTATGGGACTTCGTATTAAAACTTTTTTAGGTTGGAAGTGTTGGAACTTAACTCAAAAATAGTGTAAGCAAAAAAAAAAAAAAAGAATTTAGTGGCTTCTCCAACTGAAAGAAGGGAAAGAAAGGATGGAGTTGACTCCACAGGTGACTGGATCTGAGAACTTGAAGAGAAGCAAGGCTCTGCCCATCTTTATCCTAATTTTGGTTGTATTCTCTTAGGAGCCTCAGTGTGTCAAGGGAATATGGCTAGCAGTTCTAGGGTTCCATCCATACAACTGATCAAGAGAGCTACTTCCTAATACAGAAGATTCCAAACAAGGAGTGTGGTTGTCCTGGCTCTGGTCATTATTCTTGGGCCAGAAGGAAGTTGTACTCTAGCCTGGACCTCTTGCCCCACCTCTTTAGTGAAGAAGGGCTCGGAGTGGGGCTGGGAGCTCAGTACTGCTGTTAGCAAGAAAGGGAAAGAGAGGCTGAGCAGATAGAAATAATAGGTGTGCACTGACGATTCATGAGCTAGCTTATTAACTGAATTCTAACAATAAGGCAGCATGGCTCTTTTCCCATATCTAGAGCTGCACTGTGTAATGTGGTAGCCACTAGCCATACGGGGCTATTGAAATTAAATTTCCTCAGTTACACAAGCTATATTTCAAGGGCTCATTAGCCCCATGGCTAGTGGCTACTGCACTGAATAGTGCTAATACATTTCCATTATTATAGAAAGTTTCAGATAGTGCTGATCTGTAGTGTTCAGGTGCCCTCTCCTAAATTAATTTTTTTTTTTAACCTTACTGTGAAAAATCTCAAGTATATACAATAGTAAAATAGTATCTTGAGCCCCCAGCTTCAACAGTTAACCAACTTTTTGCTAATTTAGTATCTTACCTGCTGGAAGGGGCAGTATTATTTTAAAGCAAATTCCAGATATTTTATCATTTCAGCTATAAATACTCCAGTATGTATCTTTAAAAGGAAAAAAAGCCCAAATACTATTACCATACCCTAACAAAAATTAACCTTAATTGCTCAATATTCCATCTAATACCTAATCCCTGTTTAAATCTCCTGATTTGTCTCAAAGTATCTGAGTTTGTGTGTTAGTTTTCTATTGCTGCTGTAACAAATTACTGCAAATATAGTGACAACACAAATTCATTCTTTCCAGCTTTCTAGGTCAGAAGTTTGACAGGTCTTCGCTGGGCTAAAATCAAAGTACCAATATGGCTATGTTCCTTTCTGGATGTTTTAGAGAGGAGGCTTCTTTAGAGGAGAATCTATTTACTTGCCTTTTCCAGTTTCTAGAGGCTGCATTCCTTGATTCATGGTCCCCTTCTGTCTTCAAAGCTAGTAGTGTTGCATCTCTCTGACCCTTCTTCCATAGTCATAGCTCCCCCTAACCCCCAGCTGGGGAAGGTTCCCTGCTTTTAAGGACCCATGTGATTATATTGGATCCACCTGGAGAGGCCAGGATACTCTCCCCATTTGAAGATCCTTAACCACATCAGCAAAGTCTCTTTTACCATGTAAGGTAACATTCACAGGTTTGGAGGATTAGGATGCAGACATCTTTTGGGGGCTGTTATTCTGCCTACCACAGTTTGTTTGTAACAGGATCTAAACAAGGTGTCGCCCATTGTCTTTGGTGAGTATGTCTAAATTCCTTTTACTCTCTAATAGCTTCCCTCCCTCATTTCGTTTAAAGTGAAGCTCTGTTTTTAAAAAAATTCATATCTTTGATTTTTTTTAGCTAGCATGTTTATTAGTTGCTCAAGCAGAGTGTCTAATAGCTATCTACGACTCACTTGAAGTTGTAGTTTTACTGTATTTAAGCTGGTTTTCTTAAGTAAAAACTTTAATATTAATTCTAAGTGTAGAAAGTTTTAAATGAGGGAAATAGTTCACTAGGCCTCTCATCAGTGGAGGGAGGTGTTGTCTGGAGAGTCATTTGGCTGCTTCCTAAGAGGCCTCAGGAGGTTGCGGGACTTGGGAGACTGTATTGTAGTTCAGAGTTTGATTTGCAGCATTGCAGGCACAGAAACCGATTTCATCAGCAAATGGAGAGCACATCCATCTCTTGGGGTGACTCAGACTCACGGAAACCAAGTTCGTAAGACCAGTGTATGAAAATGGATGCCAGTTTACAGATGTAAAACTTGGATCGTGGGGCCAGCAAATTCTTCCCTTCTCTAGGCAGGCATGTGGGAAACTGAAACGTTAATGATGAGGATAAATCAGAATTTGGGGAGTTACATGAACGCTTTACCTAGAGCATCAGGTAAGATAAGTTTAGGGCTGATGCAGAAACAGGAAAATGGCTCCCTGAAGCAATACAGAAGGGCGTGTTGCCTGGGGATCCACCTTCAAGACTGCCTTGTTACTGACACCAGAAACGTGGCTTGAGTTTTCACTTCCATTGACAATACCCATCCAAGCATTGCCTATTTGTCTACTTTAAGGTGACTTTGCATATTTCTGCTCTAGTTCATTTAAATGTTCATCTCAGAGGTAGTTCAAAGAGGGCAATTTTATTTCTAAGTTCTTCATAGTTGTTCCTAAGAGCTGACAACACCGAGCATTGTGCCTGAAAATCAAGAACTTTTTAAGAGCTTCACCTGTGTCCTAGAACATTCCCAATTCTCTAGGCCTGATTTTCTTTTCTTTTCTAATAAATTTATTTATTTATTTATTGGCTGCATTGGGTCTTTGTTGCTGTGCGTGGGCTTTCTCTAGTTGCTGCAAGCCAGGGCTGCTCTTCATTGTGGCGCGCGGGTTTCTCACTGCGGTGGCTTCTCTTGTTGCAGAGCACGGGCTCTAGGTGCACGGGCTTCAGTAGTTATGGCACATGGGCTCAATAGTTGAGGCTTGTGGACCCTAGAGTGCAGGCTCAGTAGTTGTGGCTCACAGGCTTTGTTGCTCTGAGGCATGCGGGATCTTCCAGGACCAGGGCTCGAACCCATGTCCCCTGCATTGGCAGGAGGATTCTTAACCACTGTGCCACCAGGAAAGTCCCTAGGCCTGATTTTCTTAGGGTCTCTATGCTTCCCTTCTTACCACAAATAGAGAGGTGGATGACCAGTGAGCAAGGTGTTAAATGAGCTGTCGAGGCTTCTGCATTTCCTTAGTCCTATTAAATGGCTACATGAGCCAGTTAGACTGCTATGTTATGGGATAGGATCAAGGAAAAGGTTTGGATATATCAGACAAATATTTATTAAGTACCTGTTATACAAAATGGTATCTGAGGCATAGCACAGATACCATTTTGCTATATGTTATCTGGATAAATGGGATTCTAAAGTTATAGAAATAAAGTAAGGATATTTCTTATATGTTACCAGTAGATTACTAAGAGTTCCAATTGGAACTTTTGTATAAAATCCCAATTCATATGTTATTTGTAGCACTGAGACTTCTATGCACATGCTTGCTTTATTATACTTACACAGAAAGCCTGGTAAACTGTTACGAAATCCTTGGGTGTATTATTTTCGAATAGGAAGAACAATAGCTAAAACATAAATCGTTTTGTCATTTGCCTTTGCATGGCCATTTTAGGTAAATAAATAAAAATTTATTAGGAAAGAGCTCACTTAGTTACTGACCAAACTCTAAAAGAAATACTAATACTATAGTTAATTTTTCTAAAATTGGGTTTTTGTAAGTATTTTGGGGACACATAAACTTATAAGAAGACACCTACTTAGATTTTGGTGAATATCTGTGCTTTTCTTCCATTTTTATAACAAGTTCTACTAAACATGGTCTCAAGCTTATTACTAGAAACTTATTAACTTTATCCTGAAACATCCATCTGAAATTATGCTGCTTAGTTGTGCTTTATGTATTTGTAGGGGAGCAAAATTTGCCAGCCTAGAATGTATCTCTTTGGCATGAGGATTATTTTTGGCTGATTATTTTTAGGAAACAAAAGACTTGGGAAGTCTTCCTTTTTACCTCCCCCTTAACTGCTTAGAGGAATTTAGATAAAGGGACGGGTTCAGGAAGAACACTATTGCCAGAGATGTCTACATACAATATGGGCTAAGTGTGGTAGGGGGAGCTCTGCAGGGCCTGGAGACCCGAGTCCTCTGTGTCCCACCATCTCTGCATGGCCCAGCAAACATTTGGGGTTTGTTTTTTGTTTTTAAAGGTTTTTGTTTGTTTATTTGTTTTTGCTGTGTTGGGTATTCGTTGCTGCTTGCAGGGGCTACTCTTTATTGCTTGTGTGGGCTTCTCATTGCAATGGCATCTCTTGTTGCAGAGCACGGGCTCTAGAGCGCACAGGCTTCAGTAGTTGTGGCTTGAGGGCTCTAGAGCGTAGGCTCAGTAGCGGCGCACAGGCTTAGTTACTCCGCTGCATGAGGGATCGTCCTGGACCAGGCATCGAATCTGTGTCCCCTGCACTGGCAGGTGGATTCTTAACCACTGCACCACCAATAAAGTCCAGCAAACATTTGTTTACCAAACATTTCCCATCTTCCTAGAAATTGTTTTCTTTCTCTTTGAAATCCCAAACCCCTAACCCCTTCTCTTTCTCAGATGGCATATGAGCCTCAATTGCCTAACATTGGCCTCATATTCTTACAGAGCCACCATATGTAGAATTACTACATTTGGTTTTTTTCCCCCTCCTATTAATCTGTTTTGTGTCATTTTAATTATTAGAGCAGCCAAAAGAACTCAAGAAGGGTAGGGGGGAAATTCCCCCCTCCCCAACAGTTGGTGTAGGCAGGATAATCTTCACTGGCTGGAAACTTTCTCCAAAACTGCTACAGGTGAAGAGATCCTGGGACCTCTGAAAAAAGCCCGCAGAAGGTAAACTTTCTCACCATGTCAGCCTCCCAGATCTCTGTCTGCAGAGTCTACTGAAATCAAAAGTGGTGAGAGAGCCCTTTTTCTTGCTTTCTAAATTTAGATTAGCAGGAGAAAATATTTGTAGAATAAGTCCCTTGGGCACAACAACTCTGGTAAAAATTTGGCAAATGCGTACTCTCAGTTTTTATTGATCCTTTTCCTCACAGAGATGGTAACTGTTTTTCTTTGTCTATGCCTGTTGTGTCATTTGTCGTGTTCTGTGTCTTAATAGCTTGGCTTTATGACCGGTGAGAGTATTCCCCCTGGTCTCCACTGTCAGGAAGGTGCATGTATTGGCGTGCATTTGGCAGTCCCGTCAATCAAATAGACTGGGATTCTGAGCAACTGTAGCCTGTTGGTCAGATGCGCAGGTAACAACCTAGCCTTGCGACTGGCTTCTCTCTCTCTCTTTTTTTAAATTAATTAACTTATTTACTGGCTGTGTTGAGTCTTCGTTGCTGCACACGGGCTTTCTCTAGTTGCGGTGAGCTCAGCAGGGGCTACTCTTCATTGTGGTGCACAGGGCTCCTCATTGCGGTGGCTTCTCTTGTTGCAGAGCACAGGCTCAATAGTTGTGGCTCACAGGCTTAGTTGCTCTGCAGCATGTGGGATCCTCCTGGAGCAGGGATGGAACCTGTGTCCCCCACACTGGTAGCGGATTTTTAACCGCTGTGCCACCAGGGAAGTCCCCTGGCTTCTTTTTTTCCAACTGTGCCCGCTCTTAGAGGAATTTGTCATAAGGGGTCCTAGTCCATAAGGCGCCTTTGTCTTCTCAACCTTCGTTGTTTTGTTAGTGCTAGAAAAGTCCGATTTCTGTAGTACCCGCCTGGTGTCGCAGATTAGTGGGTCTTTGACGTTCTCATGAGAAACTGGAGACACTGCACTACACCATTCTTACTGCCTGTGACAACAAAGATCTTTGTTTCTTGATGAACTCTGGGAATTAACTTTCTGGATCTTATGAGGGCTTCCTCCTTTGTGCGTCTTGCATTTTTGATTAAGCCATAAGTAGGCTTATTGATTTGAGGTTAATATTAGATCCTAATCATCAAAGGCCAGATGATGGACCCTTTGAATTGGCTATATTTAAAAGGAAAAATTATAGAGAGTTTTCATCCAAAAACCAAATGTAAAAGTGGGTTAAAAAAATGTACATAAGTAATGGCTACCTTTAGGGACTCTCTTAATAAGAGGGAAGGACAGGCAGAGGAAAAATGTTTTCTTTTAACTTCTTATAGCTACCCAGGTTTTGGTGTTTTGCTTTAACTTTTATTAGACCCTCCCAGCCCTTTTTTGTGCTGCCAGTCCAGTTCCATACACTTTGCAGAGTTTCTGCTGGACTTTCATTAGTTCCCATTCTGCTTAGAATGGAATCCACTTGTTACCTGCTGACTCAAATCTCCCCAAATGACCTAACATTCTAGTTTTTTTTCATGTCATTACACAGCACTGAAAAGCACTACTTTGAAGCAGAATGTTTTAACAATGAAAAGGTGGAGGGGGTCCTATAATAAAAACATTAAAACACACACATACAAAAAAAGATGGAAGGATAGGAATTAGAACAAAAATCAAAATCCACTCAGATCCCTTCTTATTGGCCTTCATTTGTAGATATTGTAAAAAATTAGGACGTTGGAAGTTCAATTGTCCTGTATTTAAGAAAAAGAAGGAAAAAGAAAAGAAAAACTATTTGGAAATTGAGGGGTGAAATATTAAATGACTATGAACTATAGCTCTGGAAGCTATAAATATCTACAAAAAATGGCTGGACAAAGATATGAGTTGTACACCATTTGCAGCTAGATGTGGCTGGACAGAAAATGTGAGTTATGGGATTTCCTGGTGGCCTAGTGGTTAAGACTCTGTGCTTCCAATGCAAAGGGCGCTGGTTCGATCCCTGGTTGGGGAACTAAGATTCCACATGCAGCACAGGACGGCCAAGAAAATATAAGAAAAAGAAAATGTGAGTTACATTCCATTTGTGACTAGGGTCCTACTAAACTTCTGCAAGTCCTCAAGGAAATTACAACCTAGAATGACAATGGCCATTATGAGAAATGTTCCAATTAGATAAGATCATTTAAAAAGTGTACTTAAAAGCAAGGGCTTCCAAAGCAAACAAACAGAGTTGGATACCTATTTTAATCGGGACGCAGGAGCTGCCAAAAGGCCTCAAAATTTCAAAATAGCTTCATTGAAAGGTTTGTTGCAAAAGGCAGAAAATAAGATGGGAGGCCACCAGTCTGACTGAACTTGTAACCGTAACTCAAATTCAGAGCATAATAAGAAATATTTTTAGGCCTTCTCCCCTAAGCTAAATGTACCCACATGGAAAGAAAAACATTCCAGCATAAGTTGATAGGCATGTCATTCCTATGATAAGCAACTAACTTCACTGATTTATCTCAAAAAGTATGTAAGTATTCCAGCCTCAGGAAATCAACTCCTTCTTGGAGGAACTTGCATTCCTTCCTTGTGCCTTTGGGATGTAACTGTTCTACAAACTTAAGGGTGGTCTCTCTTTTTTTAATTGAAGTATAGTTGATTTACAATGTTGTGTTATATTCTGCTGTACAGCAAAGTGATTCAGTTATATATATATATTCTTTTTCATATTCTTTTCCATTATGGTTTATTATAAAATATTGAATATAATTCCCTGTGCTATATGGTAGGAGCTTGTTGTTTATCTATTTTATATATAGTACTTTATATCTGCTAATCCCAAACTCCTAATTTATCCCTCTCCCACCCCCTTTCCCCTTTGGTAACCATAAATTTGTCTTCTATGTCTGTGAGTCTGTTTCTGTTTTGTAAATAAGTTCACTTGTATCATATTTTAGATTCCACATATAAGTGATATCATATGGTGTATGTCTTTCTCTGTCTGATTTATTTCACTTAGTATGATAATCTCTTGGTCCATGCATGTTACTGCAAATGGCATTATTTCATTTGTTTTTTAATGGTTGAGTAATGTAATATTCCATTGTATGTGTGTGTATCACATCTTTATCCATTAATCTTTTGATGGACATTTAGGTTGCCTCTGTGTCTTGCCTATTGTAAATAGGGCTGCTAAGAACGTTGCATGTATCTTTTTGAATTAGAGTTTTCTCTGAATATATATTCAGAAGTGGGATTGCTGGATCATGTGGTAACTCTGTTTTTTAGTTCTTTAAGGAACCTCCATACTGTTTTCTATAGTTGATGCACCAATTTACATTCCCACCAACAGTGTAGGAGGGTTAAGGGAGGTCATTCTTACCAGAAAAATAACAAAAGAAAAGGTCATTTGAAAATTTAAATGAATGAAATTTCATGGGTCTTCTCCACCAGTATTAGTAAAAAACCTTTAAGTTTACAGATAAACTTAACTTTTTCCAACTGCTGAAACAAAATTTGGATCCAAATTTTCTTCTGTAAACTAGTAAGTTTTGTACTATTGTGCCCATCTAATGACTAAAGTTTTTTTTTTTTTAATGAAAGCTATAAGGTCATTGTATCTGTCTCTATGTTTGTGTATGAGTCTATATATGTATGTTGCAGATGTGTGATATTTTTATGCCAGTGGAGCTCTATTCAATTGGCTTAAACAAGTGCTTATATAAAATTTTCAAAAATATAGTAGAAACTCAACCACATGTTTTTCAGGTTCACATGATCTATGATTAATCTTTAGAAAATAAAAGCAACTTTAAGGTTATTGGTTTAATTAAAACAGGCATGTCTTTAGCATTATCAGCATTAAGTATAATACTTTTATTCTACCTAGGTTTACTAAAGATCAGATAAGCTCATGTTATCTCTTACAAAATTTGTCAGAGAAAAAATAGCTTGAGATGATGGTTGACTTTGTCTAAGGTGTCAAGTTAAATACAAATAGGATAAAAAAACCAAATAGGATAAAAAGCTTTTAGGTGAACTTTTTAACAATAATTATGTATCGTGGTATGTGTACTTAAAAATACCTTTCAAATTTTTTTTGGTAACTTGAAACAGAGTTTTACTAAGTTAAACGATGGAAACTCATTGACTATCTAGGTCATTTCCAAATAAGATAAAATAATACAATATTTATGGAATATATGTCTTTCTACTTTTGGTTTTCTCATGCAGAGAAAGTAAACATAAATTTAGGTTATTAATAACCATGTCCTATGCCACATGGAAAGATTGCACTATTTGAAAGGGTACATATTTCTATAAATTATAAAAGGTATTTATAAATTCACTAAGCCACAAAATGCTAATACATTCACAATTGTTTACTTCACTAGAAATTAAGGTTTCTAATTAACATGTGTGACTAAAGCTGCTAAAAATAATAAGGAAAACAATTCTGAATACAAGAAAAATAAGATGTATTTTTGGGTAAGAAAAGGTATGAGACATGGAGATGCATTTTTGTTAAGGGAAATGAAAGTGGTTTGGCCCTAAAACTGATTATTTCTAAATGGGAAAGAAGGACTTCCCTGGTAGTGCAGTGGTTAAGAATCCACCTACCAATGCAGGGGACACGGGTTCGATCCCTGGTCTGGGAAGATCCCACATGCAGCAGAGCAGCTAAGCTCGTGTGCTACAACTTCTGAGCCTTCACTTTAAAGCCTGCATGCCACAACTACTGAGCCCACACTCTGCAACTACTGAAGCCCATGTACCTTAAACCCGTGCTCCACAACAAGAGAAGCCACTGCAATGAGAAGCCCGTGCACTGCAATGAAGAGTAGCCCCTGCTCGCCACAACTAGAGAAAGCCCACACACAGCAACAAAGACCCAACACAGAAAAAAAAAAAAATGGTGAAGAGAACAGGAGACAAACTAAAATGGACATAGAAAGTTATAGAAGATTTTTTTAAAAAAAGGAATCTTTGGGAAGAAATTTTGTGTGTGGATAGGACTGGCTAATATTGGAACAAATTTATTTAGGTAAATGTTTTAATATCAAAAGTAGGCCTGTGCAAAATTAGAATGTAGTTTTCTCTCTGTTAAAAGAACAAAGTTTTATTGGACTATTGGACTGCTCTTGATAAGAAATTGTAAAAGGCTTTTCTTTACCTTCGAAAATAATCTGCCTAAATTGAAAATAATTACATTAAATTAAAAATAATCTGTTTTGTCAACTAGTTTCCTATATTTTCTGCATTCATCAGGTCTTTGATTACTTGAGTAAACTGAGTTTTCTTGATACTAAAAGAACTAAGTTTTGTTCAGAACTATGTAACTTTCTATATCTTCCTGCAAAGTCTATGTCATTATTGTTAAATGGTTAATTAAGTATTGTTTCACAGTGACCTGTGATCCTATTTGACCAAATGTTTTAAAACCTTTTGATATCTTTGACAAAGTTCCTGAAATCAAATTCTAAATGAGGTCTTTTTGACCTCAAACTAACTTTGAAATTTTCCAGAGTGACCCTGGGACATTTCAAAAGATTTGTCCTCTCTCCTTATAAAAAGGGAGATGTTAAACTAATTAGTCTTATTTGATATGTTAAATTGCATGGGAAACATTGTCAAATAAGTAATATTAAGCCTTATTTTTGTTGTGTCTGTATAGTTATAAGCATTCCAGAAATTATGTGATATTCCTAAAAATATGACATGTCCTGGTACAATGTTGTCATCATAATTTTGGTTGTTATGTTAAATGTTGTACATCATAAAAAAAATCTACAGTGCCTTATCAAATGAACTGTAACAATGGGCATTTTGAAGTCTTTTATCATTTACAGACAGTTATTGTTTTCCTCAGGTGTTTTTACAAAAGCTTCCTGCAAATGTATTTCACCTTCAGAGAAATTCATGGGAAGGAATCTAACAAGTATTCTAGAATCAAGTTTCTGATAATTTTCAAATCATACCACTGACTGAATAAGAATTTATAGGGCCAGGGTTTCCCTGGTGGTGCAGTGGTTAAGAATCTGCCTGCCAGTGCACGGGACACAGGTTTGATCCCTGGTCTGGGAAGATCCCACATGCCACAGAGCAACTAAGTCTGTGCACCACAACTACTGAGCCTGTGCTCTAGAGCCCTCGAGCCACAACTATTGGCCCATGTGCTGCAAGTACTAAAACCCAAGAGCCCAGAGCCCGTGCTCCACAACAAGAGAAACCACTGCAATGAGAAATCTGCACACCACAACAAAGAGTAGCCCCTACTCACTGCAGCTAGAGAAAGCCCATGCACAGCAAGAAAGACCCAATGTAGCCCCCCCCAAAAATAAATAAATAAATAATAAAATTTAAAAAAAGAAGAAATCTCAAGAGAAATTAAAAAAAAAAAGAATTTCTAGGGCCTTAATGGAGAAAATGATGGCTTCATAAACCGTCTTACAAAAGATCAACAGAACCAGAATTAATTACATGGGCCTGAATAAACTGATTATTATAATCTTTATGACTTTTTATTTGAAATATTGCTGGTTCTTTAATCTTTTGTTTTCCAGATACAAAGAAACCTTCTTAAGCTAACTATGATTTAGAGTAATTTGGTAAATTATATATTTGTAAGCAGAATTGAAACATTTAACTTTTTCTTCCTACTTGATCCCTCAGGATTCAGAAACTGTCAGTCAGTATTGTTATTTCATTGCAATATATCAATAATTATTTTCATAAGTTCAATAAGAATGTTTTTCCAGTAACTGGACACAACTGGACACATTGATTATATTACCAAGTCTATGATTGGATTGTCATATTTGAGAGATACATGCATAGACTCAAAAATATGACCAGAACGCTTTAAGGAACTAAGGTTGACTTTATGTAGGCAATAAAATCCCTTGGAGAAACAGACTGGTACCTGCTTACAGGGTTCCTGGCAACCTTACCAGGTGAGTAAAGAAAGTCAGTTCCTACAGGAATCTCAGGATATTTGGGGGACCTTGAGAAGAGAGGAATTCCACCCCCCCACCCCCCCAATATACAGGTATTAAAGGCAATTCTGATGGTAAGTTCTTGGCTTGACTTCCTGGCCTGAAGAGGCATTTAAAAGTCCAATCTGAAATTTCTTATGAAAAGTTCCAACAAAGCAAATTAGGAAGGCCTACATGGTCAGTTGCTATTCTTACTATATTTAAGTAGATAAACAGGCCACATTTATTGAACCTAAATTTATTTTGCAAACAAATTTGTCTTAAATCAACTACCTTTGATAAAAAGTGAGGGTGATTTTAGAGAGAAAATTTGTTTCAGTAATACACTATGGATATTAGATTCTAATACTGTCCTTTGTCTTTGAGGTTTGTTTTCCACCTATGAACTGCTAGATCCTCAATTCTTCTAGTTTCCTCATATCTAGCTACAACTCTCTGAACTAATGTCTGATTTCTCCCATCCTTTTGATTTGGAATTATTGAGAACTGCCCTTTTTCCTGAAGCCCTGCAAACTAAAACTAGAAAACTTTATATAAATTTCAGGGAAATTATCACAGTTGCTCATGTTTAGAAAATCTTTTTTGTGCCTCTTGCTATGTGGGCCACTCAGAAAGTTTACCGGTATACCTGATGACATCATCAAAGACATTCAAGTGACCAACCAGGAAAATCTGTCAAATTGTCACTGCCTGCCCTATTCCATCTGAATATGCTTCTTTGAGCCAGACATCTAGAAATCTCCACTGGCTGCCTTCAGATCCCAGATACTGGGATTATGTGTCTACTCCAATCATTAACCATTGTTTTTATTCTGTCTCCATAGAAATGTCTCTTATTAAATACCTGACTGCTTGTACCACAGCCCTAATTTGGGAAGCCCACCTGAATCACTTCCTCCTGAAATGAGTTTTACTAAATTAATCTATTGTCGGGACTAAGAGACTGATTCAGTAAGATAAAACACTTCCAACTCAGTTTCTGGACTAGGAAACTTCTTGGGGGAAGTTTTAAAGGTGGGATTGTAGGGGAGCAAAATTTGCCACCCTAAAATGTTTCTGTTTGGCATGAACTTTATTTTAGGCTGATTATTTTTAAGAAACAAAAAAATTCAGGAAGTCTTTCTTTTTACCTGCCCCTTCACTGCCTAAAAGAATTTAGATAAAGGGCCTGGTCCAGGAAGAGCATCATCACTGGAGATATTTACACAGAATATGGGCTAAGAGTGGTAGGAGAACTCTTTAGGACCTGGAGGCCAGTGCCTTCTCTGTGTCCCATTGTCTCTGCATAGCCCTGCAAACATTTGTTTACCAAACATTTCCCCATCTTCCTGTAAATTGTTTTCTTCTCCTTTGGAGCCCCAAATTCCTAACCCCTTTTCCTTTTCTCAGATGGTGTATGAGCCTCAGTTGCCTTAGTTTTGGGCCTCATATTCATATTCTTATGGGAGCTCCCATACATAGGTAATTAAATTCCTTTTTTTTTCTTCTGTTAATCTGTCCTGTGTCAATTTAATCATTAGACTAGCCAAAAAACTCAAGAAGGATAGGGGGAGATGTCCCCCTTATCAACATATTATTAATGTTTCCTAACATATAGTTTCTAGTTTTTAAAAAATGTTGAACTATTTTGATGACAATTTAAATAGGTTGAGTATTTCTTTCCAAAACAAGTGTTTTATTTTGTTTATTTTTGTTTTCAATATACCATCCAGATATTTACTTAATATAAATGAAAGTATATCTTTTTTTATGTTGAAACAAGAAGGTATTTTTCTTTACTAGGTTCAACCATCCACATACAATTCAAGCTTTTATTTAGGGGTGTAGAGAGGAGCTCTGGTAGACCTGGTATTCTACCTTCATAATCCTTGAACCTGTTTGAAGGAGAAGCAGCAGTGGCAGTACTTTGTTTTCCCAGAGCCAGGGCAGTGCTGCCCCTGAAGCACACATCTCTTTTGTGTGTATACTTATGAGTGTGCATTCTAATGACAGTGGAGCTTTTAAAACAAATTTCCTTATACCCACTGATCTTCTCCTGAAGAGTTTGAGACAAGATTTCCTAACTTAGGTTTGTACTCACCTTCCTCTCTACTTTTTGGGGGAAAACCCAAAACCTTTGTTCCCCCTTTTGGAAAAAAGATTTGAGAATCAAATTAAAAGGGGTCCGCCTTAGCCTATAGGTTTGTTTGAGAATCAAATTAAAAGGGGCCCACCTTAGCCTATAGGCTTAATGACACTATGAGTCATTCTGTCAAGTTAGGACCTGCATTTTCCAGTGATGCCTAGCCTAGTTACTGATCCAGAGGAGAGGCGCTCTAAATATTTGGTGAACAATTGAGGCAGTACCTCGGGATCTAAGGACAGCCTTCATCTAAGAAAGCCTTGTCCTTTCTGAACAATTCACTGCTTTGCAGCAACTAGAGTGAAAGACAAGAAGATCTAATCTTAACCAGTGTGGCTGAATACAGAAGGAAAGGTGATATCTTAGGCTAACAGCTATTAAGGTTGTAGTGTAAAACGATGTTACATTAGGAAGCAAATATATAGTCAATGCATTTATCAGTGTACAAGTGATAAGATGTACCAGATGTCTTGTATTTCAGTGCCTGGTTCTCTTCCTCCTCCCATCCCCCTTTTCTGGAAATAGAATGGTTGTGCATCTACTTCCAATAATTCTGATTACTATTTACTGAAAATTTAGATGCAAATGACACTGTGCCCTAGAGCGTGGGGGATATGAACATAAATAAGACCTCTTATTCCCACTGTCTTTTCAGAACAAAGTCCATTTTCTTCAAGCTAAAATTTCCAGTTATTACACGTGGGGTATAGTGGATAAAGAAGGTTTTGAGATTCAGAATGGTTAGAATCTTGGCTCTGCTACCTATACCTACTTGGCTTTGGGCGAGTTATTTCCCTTAATCTCTAAAACGGTAATAATTAATAGGCACTTTAAGGGAGATTGTGAGGCTTAAATGAGAACAGAGGCAAAGCATTTTGTTTTGTACTTAATGAATACCAAAACCAATCTGGTGCTAGGAGGTCAGGTTCTTCCTTTTTTATAGCATTCTGCCCCTAATAGGTGGTCAAACGTTTTTCAGATTGTTCCTGATTAGTAACTCTTTCTAGATTTAGTTGAAAATTTAAGTGTTGCAGGCTCTTGCAACTGTTATTGTTTGAGAATCAAGATTGAGAAGTGGGTTGTCAGGTAAACTATACTGGTAAAATAATCAACAGACTATTTCCAAGATACATCATATTTGCCCACTTTTTCATTTTATGAATTCTGTACGGTTTTTGTTGTTGTTCCTGTTGTTTTTAATATCAAGACCCTGGGTTACATTAGCTTGTGTTTACATTTATTTTTCTGTCATTCATCACTGAGAGGATTCTTAATGAAGACTTTCTCCCAGGAGTGAATCAGAGCTAGGCAACTGAAGTTTTGCAGTTAACCTTCTATGCTTAAATTGTTCTCCATCAATTTGTAAATATGTGTCTTAGAGCCTTTTCCGCAAGCTATCGCTTCATTTATCTTGAATTGGGTCAAATTCTTCTTTCCAGAAATGTTTTTGATGTTTATTACCAGTCCCGTTTGCCACATTTCCCTCATGTTGGGAGGCCCCGCTTACTCTTGGCTTTTAGCCTTTGTGAGAACGAAGTTCTTACAGGTTTGTGTCCTGTATTTTTTCTTTAGCTCTACATGGTTATACCCCTGAATGCTTAATCCAGCTTGGTTGAGCATCAGGTATATCTGTGGAATAACTGCTGCACCGATAGGGTGGGAAGTAGTGAGGTTTGCTGTCACGGGGCTTACGACCAAAACGGGTAATGGAAAACAACGAATGTTGTGTTAAATAACAAAAATGCTTCAAGCATTTAAGAAGGGGGCAATTAAACTGCTGGAGTCTTCAGGAAGGAAGTGGGACCTGGAAAAGCAGAGAGAGGAGAAGGCGACGAGCTTTATTTCGTTATCCTTTATTAATAGATCATCAGGGAGGAGTCTTCAGAGTCACTTCTAATGCGCAGACGACTCTCGATTTGGAGGAGACCACTCCCTCCGCCCTATTTCGGGACGCGGGGTCACCAGCCACCAAAGGGTCTGCGTCCCGGCTGGCGGTCTCTCACGCAACCGCCGCGCCGGCTCTTTCTGCGAGTCCAGCTGGTCCTTGGAGCGCCAGCGGGGAGCCGGTCCACCAGGCCAGCCCCGGGCTGGGGACCGCCCAGCCGACTCTCCCTTCGACGCAGGCACCTGCCTGGCCGCCCCGCTCGGCGGGGTCCTGAGGCGCCTCGGGGAAGCGCGGCGATTGGCTGCGGCTCGAGGCTGGGGCTCGGATCCAGCGCCGCTTGACAACCGCAGTGTGCAAGAGGCTCAGCGGAGCGGTCGCCAGCCGGGGAGGGGCAGACGGGAGGAAGGACGGACTGACGAGCTGATGGACTGACGCGCGGGCGGCAGGAGGCAGGACCGACGCCGAGCCCAGACCGCCGCCCTCGCGCTCTCTCTCCAGCCCAGAGCCCGCCGCTTCGGGGCCGCGTCCTCCGGCCTCCCCTTCTCTTTCTCCTCCGCCGTTTCTCCGGGCTCATCCCGGAGCCCTCAGGTGAGCGACTCCGGGAGGCGGAGGCGGGGTCGCGCCGCGCTGCACCCCTCGGGTTGCCATGGTCACCCGTCGCCGCCTGTCACCACCCGACAGGGCTGCGATCCTAAGGGCGGCGTCCGCTGCCCCGGAGCAGGGTCTTGGATAGACCGGGGTGCTGACTGGGTGGGGACTGGGGTCGTGGGTGAGGCCCCGGCGCCGACGGGAAGCCGCCGCTGCTGAACCGCACCTTTCCCTCGCCGCCGGCCCGGCTCTGGGGGCCGAGTGACGCCCCTCGCCCTGGCACCGCCCGCCCCGAGCAGTAAGCCAGCGCGGTGTTGGTGCCCACCTCGCTGCTGCTGCGAGGCGGGAGGGCGGCTGACTGCGCTGATTCTGCCTTCCTCGCTCCTCCGCCGAGCCCGAGCGACAGCCGAGGGGCGCGCTCGCGTCCCTTTCTGGGCACGCCTTGGCCGGGAGGATGGGAGGGCGCCGCGGGGCTGGGGCAGCCCCGCGGGGGCCGGGTTTGGCCTCTCTGACGTCAGTGGTCAGGGGCAGCAGGCCTTTGGGGGTCTGGGCGGGGTCGGGGAGAGGGGCAGCGACTAGATTTGATTTGGAACTCGGGTTGGACCGGTGCCCCGGGGGCGCCTGCGTAGGAGACACGGGGAACGGGAGCTTGTAGAACTCGTAGGGTTAAGCCGCTTTCTTATGTTGGGGAGAAAGAGATTGGGGCTCCAGCTCTGGCGCGAGGCCTTGGGCGAAAGGAACATTTGACCAGCATTTGATTTTTTTTCTTCTCTGTACCCAGACATGCAGTCGGTAGCCACGTATGGTATCTGAGCAGGGCATTTTTGGCAACTTGGTTTTCTCTGCATAATGAGAGAAGTCTTTGTTCCACCCAGATTCATAGGTTGTGATCCTAACACTTGTTTCCCTCCCTTTGTTGCGGACTTCTTGGAATGCTTCAAGAAGTTAATGGCACAGAGATTAACATGTAGGCTTTAATAACCTATAAACCTTTTTTTCACAGTAAATCTAAGTAGAATTTTTTTGTCTCCAGTGTTGGCATGTGTTGCCTTGAAATTTTACTGTGAATGGAGAAACGCCTAAGAGCCCATTTTCCTTTATATGGCATATTCTTTGGTCTCGTTTAGGGGGAAAATGTAATGAACAATTTTACCGTAGGTTTTAATGGGTAACTTGCTTCCACACAGGAAAGAAAAATTATTATAGTGACCAACCAATTAAGCCATAACAGTATATTGTTAGGGGAAACACACACACACACACTTGAATTTCATGTCATTATAAATACGTAATTTTTTTTGTGAAGGAATTTTAAACTGTTTTCCTCCCACCCTCCCACTTCCCAATTCTTGTTTTTCTTTATTTTTTTAAAGCCAGTACTAGGACTATATCATAAGAGAGCAGGGGTACTATCTTATGCCCCTAGTTACATAATTGTGTTCAGCCTCTTTTTCTGTTTGTGAAATCGAGTTTATCAGTTACTTACTAAATAGACAGTGTGTTATATGCTTGATATTTGCTGCAGTTTGAGAAACACTTCAAAATAAGTATGAAAAGATGCAGTTTCCCTTAGTAGCTCACTAAGCTGGAAATTGGATTGCTTGGATTTGTTTCCCTTTGCTACTGATTGCGATCTTGGAAGAGCTACTTACCCTACTATTGACTCTAATTTTCAGATGATAATACCTGCTGTTGTATTAGGCTGGGAATGAGCTCTGAAATTGAACAAAATAAAGCTTTTGAAAGCACTTTGGAAAAAAATTTAAGGCATCTGTTGATTACCTTTTAATAGAGAGAAGCATTGAGAGATAATTAAAAGTGTTCTGCATGATCTATTTAGCATTTCTAGGTCCAGGACCTTATTTCTTGCAATGGCCTTAAAAGGGCTCATGAAAACTATTAAGATGCGTCTTTACTCCTTGGCAGAGGTTCTTTATTACTGTGGTGACATGGAGAAAAGGGTGTTTCCTCCCTATGTATGGGTCAGGATTGCTTTCCTGCTTTCAGTAAGATGTTCTCATATTTTAGAAAATAAGGCTATGGCCAATAACTGTTACTTGAGTTTCATTTGGTATTAAATAATCCTCAGTGTGCATCATTGTTCTTGAATAATCAAGAACTAGCTTACTTTATCTCCTCTGACCTATGCTTTTCAAATAGGAGTATTAGAGATAAGCTACAGTGTGCGAAGAGAGAAATTTGTGGTCACATAACATGGCGCACACTAATGGAGTTGTCATCAGTTCCACTTGAAGACATATAAGAAATAGTGTTTTTATATTAAACAGAAGATATATGGAGAATGTAATATTCACACTAATTTCTAGGTAAAATTCAAAAACTTCAGAGAAATTTTATACTTATGGGCTGTGTGGGGATGAGTTTGGTTTCTTCTGTTCTTACGGAGAAAAGTTTAAGAAGCATTGCCTTAGACTTACTCAGGTAATGAATGACAAATCACTGTATAGGACAGGACATAAGTTGAATTCCATTTTGTAAAACTTTGACATTAGGCTCAAAATTACTTGAATCCTAATTATCCTCTCTTGTTTTCACCCCTGTATATATGCCAGAATGTTGTAGTGGAAAGGTCACAGGATTTTAGACCCGGTTGTCCCATGTTCTTGGTTCTGCACTTTTTGCAATGTGACCTTAGGCAAGTAACTAGCATCTCAGAGTATTAGTGTAATCATCTGTAAAATGAAATTGGAGAGTTGTGAGAATTATATAGATGATGTATGGGAATATTTTGCACAGGACCTGAATAGTGGATGCATAATAAATGTTAGTATCTGTCTCAGAGCATTAGTGTAATCATCTGTAAAATGAAATTAGAGAGTTGTGGGAATTATATAGATGATGTATGGAATATTTAGCACAGGACCTGACATAGTGGCTGCACAATAAACGTTAGTACCTTTTCCCTCCCCATCTCTGCTTGTTAGGATATTAACGATCCTTCAGACCCATTCTTAACAAGATACCTCATAATTCCTCTGAACTTAATGGCATTTTGTTTGTAATTTTTTTATGGTACTCTTTATATTTTATGTATATTATTTTTATACAGAAGACTTTAATCCAGGTCTTCAGGTTATAAATCCAGTACTGACCCATGTCTGAGAATACTTTTTTTTTTTGCCATTTAATTTTGAGATCATTACATTGAATAGCCAAAGCTTACATATTTCAACTGATTTTTCTTCCTTTTTATTTTAAGTGTGTTTTTGTTTGAGTAAAAAGATACCTTGCAAAACACCACACCCTCCCTTATAAGCCCTTCTTTCGTGTTTTATCTTCTCATTCACCATAGTAACTCAGTCATTGTATCTCAGGGACGCAGCGTGGTGCTAGCACATAGTAGACACAGGTATTTTTACTTTTTATTCTTTTTTTTTTAAAATTTATTTATTTATTGGCTGCATTGGGTCTTTGTTGCTGCACGTGGGCTTTCTCTAGTTGCGGTGAGCAGGGACTACTCTTCGTTGTGGAGCACCGGCTCTAGGTGCGCGGGCTTCAGTAGTTGAGGCGTGTGGACTCAATAGTTGTCGCTCTCAGGCTCAGAGCACAGGCTCAGTAGTTGTAGCACACGGACTTAGTTGCTCTGCGGCATGTGGGATCCTCCTGGACCGGGCCTCAAACCTTTGTCCTCTGCATTGGCAGGCAGATTCTTAACCACTGCACCACTGCGGAAGCCTGATGCAAGTATTTTTAAATGAATACTTACTTCAAATGTGTTACCACAAATAGGAGTCTCCCCATGTGGCATTTTTAACATAATTGATCTAATCACGATTCCCAATGTTTTAAAATTATACCTAAATTAAAAAAAAAAAATGAGGTGAACTTTTTCCAGAGTAAATTTTTATACTTTATCCACAGCACGGTAGTTCTTCCATAGCATGTAATTAGCAGCCCTAAGGACAACATCCTTTTTTAAAAAATTTAATTTAATTAATTTATTGTCTGTGTTGGGTCTTCGTTGCTGCGCACAGGCTTTCTGTAGTTGTGGCGAGCAGGGGCTACTCTTCCTTGTGGTGCTCAGGCTTCTCAGTTCAGTGGCTTCTCTTGTTGCAGAGCACAGGCTCTAGGTGTGTGAGCTTCAGTAGTTGCAGCGCATGGGCTCAGTAGTTGTGGCTTGAGGGCTCTAGAGCACAGACTCAATAGTTGCGGTGCACCAGCTTAGTAGCTCCGAGGCATGGGGGATCTTTCCGGACCAGGGATTTAACCTGTGTCCCCTGCATTGGCAGGCGGGTTCTTAACGACATTTTTCCCCACCAGGGAAGTCCCAAGGACAACGTCCTTACCTTATGAGTTCTAAAGGGAAGAAATTTATATTGCACCAGTCACATGCTTGCCATTCTACTAGGAGGTTGATCTCATTTCACAAGTCAACACTATTTTATAGAAAAAGGACATGAAAAAGGACATAAAATTTTTATACTATATACAGTTGATTCATTTGATTTATATAATGAATTCTGTGAAATGGATGAGTTCCTATGACTAAATGCCATGCTTTGTGACTTTTGTTGAATCTATTGAAAAAGAAAATGGAACTTATATAAAATCTCTCAGAAAACTTTATAGAAGTGAGCTAAAATTAGTACCTTAATGTCCATTTTGGCTTAACATTTTTTCCCATTTATTTGCTTATTTATTTTCTTCCAGTTTTATTGAGATATCATTGACATACAGCACTGGATAAGTTTAAGGTGTACAGCATAATAATTTGACTCACATTATGAAATAATTGTCACAACAAGTTTAGTAAACATTCACCATCTCATAGAGATATAAAATTTTTTTTGAGATATAAAATTTAAAAAATAGAAAAAAAAAATTTTCCCTTGTGATGAGAACTCTTAGGATTTACTCTCAACAACTTTCCTATATAGTATACAGCAGTGTTAATTAATTACTTTTATCATGTTGTACATTACATTCCTAGTACTTATTTATCTTATAACTGGGAGTTTGTACCTTTTGGTGGCCTCCATCCAATTCTTCCTTCCCTTGCTCCTTACCTCTGGTAACCACAAATCTGGTCTCTTTTTCTATGAGTTTCTTTGTGAAGTATAATTGAAGTATAATTATTGAAGACTATGTTCCTGTTATATAATAGCGTGATTTGATATTTCTATACATTTCAAAATGATCATCATAAGTCGTTACAATATGTCACCCAAAGATATTACATAGTTATTGGCTATATTCCCCACACTATACATTTCACATCCATGAGTCATTTATTTCGAAACTGGAAATGTGTACCTCTTAATTTCCCTCACCTATTTCTTTCCTCCCTGGATACCCTTCCCTTCTGGCAACCACCTGTTTGTTCTCTAACTGTTTTTGTTTGTTTGTTTTTTAGATTCCACATGTAAGTGAAATCATACAGTATTTACCTCTGTCTGTCTGACATATTTCACTTAGCATAATACCCTGTAGGTCCATTCATGGCAAGATTTCATTCTTTTTTATGGCTGAGTAATATTCCAGTGTGTGTGTGTGTGTGTGTGTGTGTGTGTGTGTGTGTGTACACACACACCAGTGTTCCTCAACCTTTTTGACACCAGGGATGGGTTTCGTGGAAGACAGTTTTTCCACAGGCCGGGGGTGGGGGTGTGGATGTGTGTGTGGATGGTTCAGGTGGTAATGCAAGCGAGCGATAGGGAGCTGCAGATGTGGCTTTGTGTGCTCGCCCACCACTCATCTCCTGCTGTGCAGCCGGGTTTTAACAGGCCACGGACTGGTACTGGTCTGTGGCCTGGGGGTTGGGGACCCCTGATACATACCACATCTTCTTTCTCAGTTCATCTACTGATGGGCACTTAGGTTGCTTCCATATCTTGGCTTTTGTAAATAATGCTGCAATGAACATAGGAGTGCCTATATCTCTTCTAATTAGTGTCTTCATTTTCTTCAGATAAATATCCAGGAATGGAATTGCTGGGTCCTTTGGTAGTTCTCTTTTTAATTTTTTGAGGAATCACTGTACTATTTTGCATAGTGGCTGCATCATTAATTCCCACCTACAGTCCACGAGGGTTCCCTGTTCTCCACATCCTCACCAACACTTGCTATTCATTGTCTTTTTCAGTAATAGCCATTCTGACGTGTGAGGTAATATCTCATTGTGGTTTTGATTTGCATTTCCCTGATGATTAGTGATATTGAGCATCTTTTCATGTGCCTGTTGGTCATCTGGAGGTCTTTGGAAAAATGTCTATTCAGATTCTGTACCCATTTTTTAATCAGCTTGTTTGTTTTGATGTTGAGTTGTATGAGTTCTTTGCATGTTTTGAATATTAACCCCTTACTGTGTATATTGTTTACAAATTTTTGTAAATTTTGCTTTTTTTTTTTTTTTTACACATTATTTTGAAAGTTTGGAAATAGAATTGGGTTGGTTTTCTTTCCAACTTTAGGAAAAGCTTTTGAAATGAAGCTCTGGGAAGTACAAAAAACAGTATCTTACAAATAATTATGTAAAGCAACTTTAGGTGTCTAGATGTGTTCATTGTATGGTACCCACATTATGGGAATTGTTAATTTCACTGTGTACAGTTGTTGACCAGACCACACCTGCAGTATTGTGTTCTATTTCAGATGCTTAAAGAAAGAGATTAACAAATGTTCAGAGGAGAATGACTAGAATTGTAGGGGATCTGGAAGGTATGTGAAGAATGGTTGAAGGAAGTAGGGGAATAGACATGATGATTGTCAGATTCAAATGTGTAAAAGTTTTTAACATAACATTTTTATTATGCTGACCCTGAAGACACACCTAGATGAAAGTAGATTTCAATTCAATATTAGAAAACAAAATACCTTTTTATACTTGTGAAAAAATTGAAGGAATTCTGTATTATCTATTGCTGTGTAACATTATTCCAGAACTAAGTGGCTTAAAACAGCAAATATTTATCTCACTGTTTCTGAGGGTCAGGAATCTGGGCCATCCCAGCTGGGAGCCTCTGATTTTAGGTCTCTCTTGAGGTTTCAATCAAGCTTCTGCAGGGGCTGTGGTCTCACCTGAAAACTCGACTCAGGGATGATCTCCTTCCAAGCTCAATGACCTGGACCTCTGTTCCTTGTTGGACTGAGGGCTTCCACTCTGCACAGGCTGTAGACTGAAGGCTTCCCTCAGTTCTTTGTTACCTGGATCTTTCCACAAAATTGCCTTATGACTTGGCAGCTGGGTTCCTCCAGAGCGAGCAGTCTGAGAGAGGGGACACACCTGCCCTCAGGATGGTTGCTACCATCTCTTTATAAATCTTGGAACTGACATCCCAACACTTCCACTCTATACTTGGGTACAAGTGAGTCACTAAATCCAGTCCACACTCAAGGGCCAGGGACTACAAAGGAGTGTAAAAACACTAGTAGTCTCATTGGTGACCGTCTTAGAGACTGTCTTCCACAGGTGTCTTGGGGGGTATAGAAGTTTTCTGTTATTGGAGGCATTTATGTAGAGGTTGGCAGACCATCTGTCAGAGATGTGTTCAGATATTCTGTACTAAATCAGAGAGTGGACAAAGGTACCTTCCAGCTCAGTTCTGTGAAAAGTTTATAAATGCTAAGGAAGTAGAAAAGCTAAGGATGGAAAACTTTAATGGGTAGTTATATAGTATATACTCTATTGTACTTCTTTCAATAGTTAATGCTTGTATAATTTGTGTTTTTTTAATATGTTTCCAAGTTTTTGTACTTAGTTCAGTACATTTTCTTACGTTTCTGAATGTACTGCTATACAATAGATATAGTCCTATACCTACTAACAGACCATTTTTTTATATAGTTCAGTTTCTGAAGCATACTCACGTATGTTAATTTCTGCTTTTCTCATTGAAGACAAAAGTGTGGGAGTACAAAAAGAACATAAAGGATGATTTTAATCTATCTTACAAAGCACTCTTTTGGTACCTTGGCTTTAGGTGTGACGGAAAACTACTAGAGATTTCATCATATAATGAAGAGCAAAATTGTGTTCTTAGATAAAGCATCCCTTTTACCATAAATAAGGTAAAAACACACAAATAAGCAAATAAATAAAGAATACTATATGAATTTATATGAATATTCACTTTGATCTTAGTTGATGTAGCATTAATTTGTGATTAGAGTTTAAAATTAATTTTTATTACAAATATTAATCTGGAAAACATTCTGCATTTCTTATTTACATGTGTTTTTATAGGTTGAAATTTTGCTTAATAAACATTTGAATTTTTACCAAAAGCTGCTGTGACAATTTAAGGGATAAACTATTTAAAGCTCCTTTAATTCTTTAAGTGATTAATACCTAAAACTTTTGGCTGGGAGTCAGGAGACCTTGAGTTCTTAGTGCTTAGCTCTGCTTCATGTCTAATAATAATTCTACAACCAAGTGGTGGCATTCTTACTCACTAGTAAGTAGGAATCACATTTTGAATTGTTTTAAAGAAACTACTTGCTTTGGTCTGTGCAAACTTAACCCTCCAGGTTTCTCTTGAGATCAGTGACACAATTTATGAGCTTTCTGACTGGAAAAGTATTTAGTCTGAGACTGGAGAACACAGCAAAGATCTGAGAGACCTTAAACAGATCCACTGAACCATGCTCTAAACAAGTGAGCTAAAAGAGTGTATTTGTTTGTTTGTTTGTTTGTTTTGGCCGCGCCATGTGGCATGCTGGATCTTAGTTCCCGGACCAGGGATCGAACCTTTGCCCCCTGCATTGGGGGCATGGAGTGTTAACCACTGGACTGCCAGGGAAGTCCCTAAAAGAGTGTATTATTTAAAAATAAAATAAATTTTTTTTACATATTTTCTTTTTAGATCTGAAATTCTTATGCCTCAAATTAACACCCTGATTTTGCTTTTGGTTGTGCTCCAAAAACGAAGTTTTGTTCAGTAGTAAAGCGTTATAGCAACACACTATTAAAATTTATCTAGTTTCTTCTTCCTCTTCCGCGGGTGGTATCTACAGGCATTCAGAATAGTCCAGCATTTGACATACCATCATAGGCTGTCCTGCAGTACGGCCCCTACCAAAACCAGGCTGTCCCGAACCCCTGGTAATAGAATTATTTACCTTTATACCAAGAAGGTTGGGAAAGCACCGAAATCCGCGTGTGGAGTGTGCCCAGGCCAACTTCGAGGAGTCTGTGCTATGCGACCTTAAGTTCTTGTGAGGTTGTCTAAAATGATAAAACATGTCAGCTGGGCATGTGGTGGTTCCATGTGTGCTAAATGTGCCCATGACAGGATCAAGTGCACTTTCATTTACTGACGAGCAGAGAATCATTGTGAAAGTATTGAAAGCACAAGCACAGAGTCAGAAAGCTAAATAAAAAATTGAAGCTTTTTTGGGGACTTCCATTGCGGTCCAGTGGCTAAGACTCAGCACTTCCACTGAAGGGGGCTTGAGTTCTGTCCCTGGGTGGGGATCTGATCCCTGAATGCTGAAGGGCGTAGCCAAAGAAGAAGAAGAAAGAAGCTTTTTTGAGTAATAAAAAAAATCAAAAAGCCTTAAAAATTTTCTTAAATAAAAAAATAAAATTTATCTAGATTTATCCAGATTTCCCCATATTCAGTATGGTTTTTCAAAGATACTTAAAAATCTGAAGTTCGTTTTAAAGTTGAGAGTTAAACAGCTAAACTCTATAGAGTTCTTAGTTCTAAATATATATTTTCTCTTATTTGAAGGTTCTCATCCCTCCTATCATTTTCAATACTGCTTGTTTTTTGATGGCAGTATTCATTTGGATAACATACTTTAAAAATTAGGTGGGGTTTATCAAGTAAGCGTTTGGAAGTATATTTTATTGGACCTGCAGGGATCATTTAAAATAAAAAGTAATCTTTTAATTTTCATTTTAGTTTCTTACACAGTTGAGCTAATAATTTTGTCTCTCTAGCTAAAAGGGTATATTTGAAAGTCTGGTTAGATGGTTATTAATGTAGACTTCTAGCTTATTTACCCACCCTATTAGCATTGTTTAATAGAAAAATAATTTGAAAAATCATAGAACTGTAGGCCTCTATTGGAATAATTTTTATGTATTATTCCAGTAAAATGGGTTTTCATTTTGGTATATTTAGATGACTCTGTATCCATTTTGTGTTCTTCCTTGTTTTTGTAAAGTATTGTTGCCCTTCCCTTTCTTGGGAATCAGTGTGATACAGTAGAAAGAACTTTAAAATCTGGTCAACTTATGGTTCCAGTCTTGTGCTAGGTTTTAAACCTTTGTCTACTGTATTTTCCTCCTTCCTTCTCTCCCTTCCTATGTCTTTCTGTCTGTCTCTCTTTGCCTCTCTGTCTCTGCATTTCTTTTTCACAGTCAGAAATTCTAATTTTCATTGTTACAAAGCTTAGGATATGAAATGGGGAGGAGGAGGCAATTTCTTGCCCGACTGTCAAGATATGGCAGCCCAGATATTAAAGGAACTAATGAAAAATTAATCTAAAAGTTAATTTAAATCAATTAAATTGCCTCCTCTTTGTCCTTTTGTTTTGTTACACAATTAAATAGGTTCCCTCAGGTACTTTTAAGAGATTTCCTGGATGATGTTGACATGGATATTGATATCAGGATTTATAGTATGACATACCTCTGAAAGAAGTATTCAGCTGCTAGTGAGATGTTCAGCCTTACTATAAATACTGGGCCAATTTATTAACCTTACAAAGCTTAGTATCATCATCTGTAAAATGGGGATGAAATTGCCAATCTCATAAGGTTGTTATAAAGATCAGTTAAATGATATAAGTAAAGATGCTAGAATAGTTTTTAAAAATAATTTTATTTATTTTTTGGCTGCATTGGGTCTTCATTGCTGCATGTGGGCTTTCTCTAGTTGTGGAGAGCAGGGGCTACTCCTACTTGTGGTGCGCAGGCTTCTCATTGTCCTGGCTTCTCTTCTCTCAGAGCACGGGCTCTAGGCGCCCAGGCTTCAGTAACTGTAGCTTGCGAGCTCTAAAGCTCAGGCTCTATAGTGGTGTTGCACGGTCTTAGTTGCTCCAAGGCATGTGGGAGTCTTCCTGGAGTAGGGCTTGAACCTGTGTCCCTTGCATTGGCAGGCAGATTCTTAACCAATGCACCACCAGGGAAGTCCCTCTAGAATGGTTTTTGTAGCCAGTAGTTTCTGCATTGTAAATGTAGCAGTTAATCCTATCTTTGGGATTCTCTACCTGGTACCTTGATATAGAAGAGAACTTTTGAAATCTAATTCTATAATGTTTTTTTCACATTCATAGTTTTTTCTCTGTAAAATTAACAATTTTATTTATATAAGAAATGTATGTATAAATGCATAAGTAATGCATAAATATATATTGGTTGTAAACCATTCAGATCATACAAACGATAAAGAGAAAAAAACTCCCTTCAACCCCTTTCCCTTCCTAGTTCCCTGCCCTCCATCCAATCTCATTTCTCTCTTCAGAGGTAACCACTTTGAACAGTTTGATATGTATCCCTCCAGACCTCTTTGTCATTTATTTAGACACAGAGATACTAGCCCTCCCTTTTAAAAAAGCTAAATAGGCCTATTTATATTCATCTATTCAGCAAATACTTATTGATAGCTGTATTGTTCTGGGATGTGCCTTTTTATGCTTAAGGTACGATAGATCTATATCACTGCATTAGTATTCTATAGTATGAATTTATCATAATTTAACAATGCTATTGATAAGAGCTCAGTTTATTTCTAGTTTTTCTCTACTATGAGCAAATCTTAAGGAATATCTTTGTATATGTATCTTTGTATATATTTGCAAGTATTTTTGCAGAATAGTTTCCTAGAAATAGTGTTGGAATCGGTGAGTCAAAGAGTATATGCATTTAAAATTTCGATAGATGAAAATTTCATGCTGTCAAATTCTCTCTCAAAAAGTCTGTCCCGATTTATATTCTTAACACAGCGTATGAAGGGGCATTTACTCATACTCTTGCCAACGCTGTGTATTATCAGGTCTTTTTCATTTTTCCATAAATGGTATCTTATTTTAATGTTACTAGTGAAGTTGAACATCTTTTCATAAATCTTTTGGTTACTTGTAGTTCTGTGAATTGTTTGTATTTTTTGCTTATTGTTCAACTGGAATTTTGGGGGAGATACCGATTTGAAGGTGTTATTTTTGTGTTCGATGGTAATCATTTAACTGTTTAAGTGTATTGTATTTGGTCCTTGTTTGTCCCTTGTCTTTTAACTTTGTTTATGGCAACTTCTGTTCAATGGAAGATTTACATTTTACACTTTTAGTGCCAAATTTGGCAATTTTTGAATTTACCTTTTCTGTTTTTTGTGTGACTTAATTACACAGCCTGTGTCTGCTTATCTTGTACATTTTTAGTACTTTAGTAATTAAATATGTTTTTAACATATTTGTGGGTTTGGATATAAAAATAATACAAACACTTTAATCTCATAAAGAAAGATTGAAATAATATTTGAATTGGATCTGGAAGAGGTCTCAGGTGATAAAAAAATACAATTACTCTGAAATGTTAATTGCTTCATTATATACATAATGAATACATTATATTCATTATGTTTCTAATTCTTTTCAGTTATTTGCAATTGGAAATTCATTACTTATGTTTCATATATAATATTTAAATTTTTTGGAATAGATAGTAATTGTACATGGTACAAAATTGAAAAGGTACGAAAAAGTATATAGTGAAAAGTCTTTTTTCATTTCTTTTCTTTATTCTCTAGTTTTCCCTCTTGGAGACAACCATTTTTATCAATTTCTTGTGTCTTTTTCCAGAGATATTTTATGCATATACACAACATATTATTTATGTTAATTGATTCTTTTCTTTTTGTAGCTCTGTAAAGCTGCACCTGCTTTAAACGTAATTTGTTCTTCAGGCCAAAAATCACTCACAGTTCCAGAAGATAAATTAAAATAATTGATGAATAGAGAACAGCTGTCAACAGTAAGAAGGGACACATGCTGCATCCATGTTAGCTGATTAGCAGACGTGACAGAGCCTTGCAGTTAGAATGGCTTTTCTTTTCTTTACTTAAATGATCTAAAACAGATCTATTTTCTTTCTTCTTAATAAACTGACCTTAGGATCAGAGACTTCTGATTATTCCAGACTTGGTATTTACGGAACCCTTTTACTTCCTGTTATTGCAATGTGAGTTAAATTATAAAACTTGGGAAATCGTAGAAATTAACTAAACTAACCCTCTTATTTTATGTGTGAAGAAATTGAGGCCCATAGAAATTAAGTGACTTGCAATGTCACATTTATATTGCTGAAGGACCAGACACTTACAATTAAATGGTCTGGCAGCAGCGTAAGTTTTTGGAATGCCATTTTATTAAAGAGATAGCTAGCAAGTATTTTTCTCCCTCTTTTTTTTTCTTTTTTCTTTTTTTTTAAGGGAAAGGTACAGTAGTCTTATGTTGCAGTTTGATATTTTATAAAATATAATTTCCTTATCTGCATGCTTGCCTCTAAACTGGAATGGTAAAGCACTATCGTTCAGCATTAGGCGCTCTAATTCTTGGAAGGTTAAAGAAAGTGGTGTTTGTTGTTTAGGATGGAGATGGGGATTAATGGAGCCTTTTTTAAGCACTTTTTTCTTGACTATAAAATATTTAATGGCTGTGCCCTAATTCCCTTAATCTTATGCTTCTGAATCATTCTTAGCCTTGTGCATTTTTCTTCCTTTCTAATCTGTATTATAGGTAAGTAAAAGAACCTCATTGCAAAGGAACATTTAAATATCTATTTATATTTGGCTAGAAAGCCACTACTGATATTTTTCCTTCATGAAACTTTTTCCGTTTCTGTGTATGGAAATATACATAGAAGTCATATTTCTATTACCATTCTTTTTTTTCCTATCGTTAACATTTTACCTTTAATTTTAGATTTCTAAAAATAATTTTATTTCTTGCCCTCTAATACATTAATCTTGATTCATTAAGATAGTAATTAGCAGGAGTCCATGGAGAGCCCATCTGGAATTTAGTTTCTGTAGGTGTTAATTGTATTTTAATACTAAAATACTAACCACTTTCCAGCTGGTTTCCAGATATATTTACTTTTAAAGAAAACTCTTATTTCCTTATCTCACTTAGTCCAGATATTGGATAGAAGTAAACATTTATTTCTTAAAGGAAAATTCATAGAGTTCATGTTTTTGTGATTTTTTTTTTACAGTAAACCTATCATTTTATATGGAAATACCGAAACTGTGATTCTGCGCCCCCTCCCTCCGCCAATTTTGTTTTCTGTTTTCAGTGGAATATACTTTATTGTTGGTTCTATATAAATTCTTCCTGGTGAGTAATTGTTCACATGTCCTGTGGGCTGGCAAGTCTACCTAAGATGTTATCAAGGCTGACTTTGGCTAAATAGTCAGATTGAAAGGCCAGAGCTTTATTCCTTTGATTGGCTTTTTTTTTGGCTGAGTCATGTGGCTTGTGGGATCTTAGTTCCCTAACTAGGGGTTGAACCCAAGCCCTCGGCAGTGAAAGCATGGAATCCTAAGCACTGGACTGCCAGGGAATTCCCTTGAGTGGCTTTTAGAACAGTTGCAATCAAAATCATCTAGTCTGTACTTTTTTAGAGACATTTCTTCATTGATTTTTTTTGCATCTTAAGTTAATTCAGGTAACAATTATGAACACTTATGTACTGTACATCTCATTAAAAATAATTTAGTGGTTCCTAAGCTAGTTAAATCTTACTGATTTATAGTCCCCCTGAAGGGAGAGGAAGAGGCATTTATTATTGAATTTTACTCCTCTGAATTAGAGAATTCTAGCTTTGTAGTGATTAATAGGTTAAGAAAATTAAAAAATGTTCGTGAATTATGCTTTTATATGTTATATTTAAAAATATATACATATCTAATTTCTAAATTATATAACTAGGATTTTGGGAGACTCTACACATGTTTCAGTAACACATGGTGGGTTAGAAAAGAATAATTCTAAAATATAGTCATTATGTTATGTGCCTATGTTTTATGTTGTATCCAGCATCAATAAAGTTTATAAGAGTTAAAATTCTGGGTTGGGTGATTAAAGTATAATACTTTTCTACTGGAAATTCTGCAGTATAGAGTTAAAACTTATCTTTTTAAAATTAATTTAAAAACCCCAAATAATTCTAGGTTAATAATTCTAGATTAATACACTTTCTGTATCTATCCAAAATCTAAATATAAAGTCAGTGTAAAATATGTATTTGTAAGAATGTGCTACTTTTTCTCCTAGGCTTTATTGATTGACCAGAAATGGTGGCAGCATGAAACTTGTGGTTATGATTTAGGTGGGACTACTGCCATAGATTCAGAGTTACTTAGTATTAGACTGTTGAATAATATGAGGCCTATAAAATAGAGAACTATAGTCTCAATTCTGTATTAAGTTGTATGATTGTCATATGCTGATTTAAGTGAAGTGCCCTCTAAGAACTTAGAGCTTTGAGGGGAGTTTACAATTAATTTTCTGAGCATTAAATTAGCAAAAGCCATTCTTTTCTAGTAAGAATTATCTGAAAATTTGGGGAATGCTAAAATCGCTGATCATCGTGCTCTAGGAGTAATCTCAGAGAGATAGTTCTGAAATATGATCAGAATTTATTAATGGAAATATCATTAATTTTATTGTACAAAGTCTTTTGGACAAAGTCTATAAACAGAAGGGTGGTCAGCTCAGAAGATAGCAAAGAGAAAACAAAACGTGAGGAATTGGGTGGCTGGCCTGTTGGGGGAGAGAGATTTGTGATTTGTCTGTTTCCTGAGGTAGGCATGTCCTTATTGTGGAGATGGATGTATGAGATTAGCTTAGTCTCATGTCATTAAATATTTGAATCATAATTATTTTTCCATGCTCTCCACCTAAGAGAGAAAATGTACTCATCTGCTGAGCATTCCAGTCTGCTAGATGTTTGTACTTCTCATTATGAAGAAATAAATTGTCAAAATAGTAGACAAATTGAAAAAAAAATCCATGTGCATACATGTATATGTTTATGTTTCTGTGAATTTAGTTAAAGGTAATTGGTCTTGTGAGAAAGATATGCTTACAGTCTGTTTCGTTTGATGAGGTTTGTTTGCAGCCAGTCCCCTTAGCTTGGAGTCTTTTGTATTGCTCTGAGCTGGAACATTTGAAAAGTGCAGCAACTTAGACCATTTAACTTATGTGGCCTCATCTTTAAAATGAGAATGTTGACCTGATGATCTTCAGAATTCCTCCTAGTTCTAATTCTTGACGAATTAACCTGTGTGCTCAATTGTATCACTGCAGACTCACAGGTAAGAGAAGGGATTTGAGAGAGCTAAAATACCATTGATGTTTAGGTTGGTAGTACCAATATGACTTAAAGTTGAACATTTTAACCAGCCTTGTTTTGTTTGGTTCCAAACAAAACAAGGGTACAGCATTTTACGTGTTGCTGCTATACTTTGTAAGCTTCTTAAGGACAGAGTCAGTGTGTTCTGGCTACAGGACAGTGTCTATCACAGAGAAAAGACAGTAAGTGCTTATTGAATTGAGTGTATAGGACAGAGCTAAACATGGTTTGGTTATTAGTGACTTTAAAAAATATTCTTTATTATGGCAAATTTTAAACATAGTAGACAGAATAATATTGTCTTAGTTCATTTGGGGTGCTGTAATAGAATGCCATAGACTAGGTGGTTTATATACAGCAAAATTTATTACTTACAGTTCTGCAGTAGGTGCTGGAAGTCTGAGTTAAGGGTGCTAGCATGGTTAGATTCTGGTGAGAGCCTTCTTCCTGGTTGCAGACTGCTGAGTTCACATTGTATCCTCACAGGAGAGAGGGTTGAGCTAGCTTCCTGGGGTCTTTTATTTTTTTTTATTATTATTTTTTAATTTTAATGTTTTATTTGGCCGTACTGCAGCATGTGGGAGTTTAGTTCCCCAACTAAGAGATCGAATCTGTGCCCCCTGCAGTGGAAGCTCCGTGTCTTAACCACTGGACTGTCAGGGAAGTCCCTGGGGTCTCTTTTATAATGGCATTAATCCCAAGCATGAGGGTTCTGCCCTCATTACCAAATCACCTCCCAAAGGCCCCACCTCCTAATACCATCACTTTAGGGGTTAGGATTTCAACATGTGAATTTTGGGAGGACACCAACATTTAGACCATAGCAAATATAATGAACCTCCATTTACCCTGCTTTCATAGTTATGATTATTGTTTTATCTTTACTTCTTCCCACAGGCCTCTTCTTGTGTTATTTTGAAGCAAATCATAGACTTCATATCACTGTAATTCCAGTGTGTACCTTAGAAAGATAAGAACTTAAAAAAAAATCATAGCCATACCTATATCACACCTTAAAGAATGACTTGGTTTTGACAAATATTACATTAATTTCACTTTGAGTACCTATACTAAATATTTCCAAGAGACTTGTTATGTGTAGTTTCCAGACAGTTAATAACGCTTAGAAATAAAACAATAGAACTAATTTTTGTTTTTGTTTTTGTTTTGTTTTATATTTAGGCTATCAACATGACGGCTGAAGAAACAGTGAATGTAAAAGAGGTTGAAATCATTAAGCTAATTTTAGACTTCCTGAATTCAAAGAAGCTTCACATTAGTATGTTGGCCCTTGAGAAGGAAAGTGGAGTCATAAATGGCCTATTTTCAGATGATATGCTTTTCCTAAGGTATGATTTCATTAGCACGGTGAAGTTTGTAGCTCATGCCAAGAAATGTTAAGTATTAATAAGATAATAGGTACAATATAGGTAGATCTTTATAATCATGAAAAGACTAAGTATAATTTTTTTAAATGTTTATTTTTATAATGAACATTTACAAAATAAAGTTTTCTGTAAAATGTTTTCAGGAGTAAGATCCAGAGATTCATTAAAAAGAGTAACAACTCTATTGTGGTTGTGGCATCATCATAAAAGATATTTGATTAAGAAATTAGAGACTCTGTAAAGTTAAAGAAATTGTTTCTGAAATACCTTTTTCAAGCTATTGAAATAAAACATACTCGTTATATAAACATATTCTTTATAGAAAATATAGAAAAATGAAGAAAAATCAGCCCACCATCCACACATACTACTGATAATTTTCTGTGCATATTAAGAAAGCAATTCTGTTGCATTTATAATTTTGTATCTCACTTTTATCCATTAACATTATAAGAATTCTCTGTGTGATTACAAATTTATGCTTTGAAAATTTTCAATTTACTTACTTTCCTAATGATTCCTCTATTTTTAGACAAATTGTTTCCAATTTTTCTTAAATAAATGCTTTATTGAGCATCTTTCATACATATGACTTTTTCTGTATCTTGAGTTATTTCCTTAAAACAAGATTCTTAGAGGTGGAATTACAGAGCAAAAGGGAATTAACATGTTTGCCAAAATGGAAAGCTAAATATATCCTTCCTTGAATTGGGCGGAAAAAGAAAAACCCAAATTTCCAGACAGAAATGTATTCTGTGCTTATGTGGTACCAAATGTCTTTGACAAGGAGTACAGATCTTGGATATGTAGCATTTTGTGACTAGTGAAGTCTTAAGAAATAAGTGTTTCTAACTCATGAAGAAGGAACTTTTTAAAAAGCTTTATTATATCAGGAGAGTTTATTTAAACTCATTGCACTTCCCTGTGTTTGATATTAGGAACGTCATTCAGCCCCAGGGAGCTTAGTCAATGATATAGTCAGAAACCAGTACTGAGGCAGTATTCTTTGGGCTCTGTCATTGCTACTCCTGGAATTTAGCACTGGCTTTCAGATATCCCCCTGCAGAAACCTGTTGGTTTGTGATGAAATTTTACTGGTCTGAGGTGAAATGCAAAGAATTATAGAATAGTAAGTTTTTGTTAAACTAAATGTATTCATCTTAAAGCGCTGGCCTTTGAAATTGTGTCCTTCCTACTTTTTAAATATTAAAATGTCTCTTTATAAAATGATTGTGACATATATTGTGGTTGCTTTTTATTAGTATTTATTCTTTGTAGAATCAAAAGTTGGAAATCCCATGTAGATCTTCCTGCCTATTTCTTGCTTTTTAAATTTTCTGTTCTAAAAACGCACAAGTAGGGAAATTACTTTTATGAAAAAAGAGCAGTAATCTGAATGCTTTATAACTTTTGGACGTTCCCATAGACTACTTAAGTAGGATGAAACTTGATATTATTCATTACTATTTTCATTCTCAGAATATAAACTTTAGTGTTGAATGCCTCAAAGATGTTGAATTCTCAATTCAGAGCAGGGTTTTTCACCCTCAGTACTATTAACATTTTGGGCCAGATAATTCTTTGTTGTGTGAGTGTGGGGGTTGTCCTCTGCATTGTAGGATGTTTAGCAGCGCCTCTAAAATACCAGTGATGCCAGTCACACCCCAGTTGTGACAACCAAAAATGTCCTCAAACAGTGCCAAATGTCTTCAGGGGGCAAAACTGCCCCCACTTGTGGACCACTGACTTAGTGAGACTGGAACATACCCTCACACTGGCCCCTAAATAATACAAGATTAGTGGGGAAATAAACTTTTAGACTTTACACTGTAAGATTAGTGGGGAAATAAAGAAACTTTTAGACTTAGTTTTATGTTTTTACATAGGTGAAAAAGACATTTTAAAATGAAGAGTGGGTGCAGATTCAGTTCTTCTCAAATAGTGTATGTTGTTACAAATAAGTTGTGAAAAAGTTTGAGGAAGGAAGTAAAATGTTAATCTCATTACCTGCTTTGTGAAGTTCTAATGCTATCTCGTCATCTGTTCTGCTTTTAATTAGTGTAACACAAATTTGATGGCATGTGTGGATTTTTCTTTATATAGGCAGCTAATCCTTGATGGTCAATGGGATGAAGTCCTTCAGTTCATTCAGCCTCTAGAATGTATGGAAAAATTTGACAAAAAAAGGTAATATTTCAGCTGAAATTTCTAGTGTCTTATCATTGGTAGAAGTTTAGCAAAACAAAACAGTAAACAAAAAATTTAAAACAAGACTGTTAGCTTTCCTAGCAAATAGTACACTCAATCCCAACTGAATAGTTGGAGCACTTCTAGAGGACAGCTTGCATGTACTTCAATTAGTTGAATATCTGATATATGAAACCACTTAGTCAACAGTGTCTATATATAAAACATCGCAAGGACCATGTCTGAAGCAGTTGTTTCTTCATGATAGTACAAAGATTTTAAAGATGTCATTCCATTGTTACCTGGCCTCCATTATTTCTGACAAACAGTTATCCTTAATTCTCTTGTATGTAATGTATCTTTCTTTCTTTTTTTTCTTCTTCTGCTGGCTACCTTCAAGATTTTCTCCTTGTCATTGGTTTTCAGCAGTTTGATTTTGATGTGCCTAAGTGTGGTTTATTTGTATTTTTTCTTGCTTGGGGTTTGCTGAGCTTTTTGGATCTATACGTTTATGTCTTTCATCAGATTTGGGAAGTTTTTGGCACTTATTTCTTCAAAAATTTTTCCTGTCCCTTTTTCTTCTCCTCTAATTATACAATATTAGACAGATTGATATCTGTCTTTTGAGCTTTGAGTCTTTATGCCTTTTTTAAAATTTTTTTTCTGTGTATTCTTCAGTCTGGATTATTTCCAGATTTACCTTCAATGTTTATTGACACTTTATTCAGTTATTAGCAATCTGCTTGTAAACAATGATTTTTTCATTTCAGATATTATACTATTTGGTTGCAGAACTTACTTTTATTTATAATTTTTCTGCTGAGATAATCCTATCTGTTTGTTCATTGTGGCTATATTTCCCAGTAAGCCCTTGAACATATTTTTAGTAACTGCTTGTTCACTAGTAGTCCTTATTTGCTAGTTACAACTTCTAGGTTATATCAAGCTCAGTTTCTATTGATTGCCTTTTCTCTTAACTATGAGTCACTCTTTTTTCATGTCTAGTCATTTTTTAATGTATTCTGAACATTGTGGATTCATTGTTGAAACTCTGGATTTCTGTTATCTTCCTTTGAAAGGTATTGATTTTATTCATGCAGGGAGTTAATTATACTCAGAATGCAAACTCTGTCCCTCACCTAATGGACACCAGCTGAAATCTCTGCTCAGTTATTCAGCCTTCAATCTGTTGCTTTCCCAGGGCTCTTTGGAGTCTCCCTTGCAACTTTAGTTTTAGGGATGGCCAAGGACTGAGGCACAGTTTATACAGTAGATTTTGGTGTATTTTTCATTGTGGTTTCCTCTTTTTTGGGTCCTCCTACCCTTCCCACCACTTTTCAGCTGTTCTGGCAGTACCATACTCTTTGCTGACTTCTCAAAAGCCTGTAAAACCACAGCTTTCTGCCTGAGTTGTAGCTCACACTGTGTGGACTGGGAAGTGCCCTCAGCTGGAAGGCCTTATACCCTTCAATCTCACCCCCTAAAATTCCCTTTTTTCAAGGATTAACTACCCTCTGGTTGTGCCAGCTTGTTTTTTTTTTCTTCAGTGCTTTCAAATATTTTTTGTATTTTTTTGAAATTAATTAATTTATTTATTGGCTACATTGGGTCTTCGTTGCTGCATGTGGGCTTTCTCTAGTTGCAGAGAGTGGGGGCTACTCTTCATTGTGGTGCATGGGCTCCTTATTGCAGTGTGGCTTCTCTTGTTGCGGAGCACAGGCTCTAGGGGTGCAGGCTTCAGTAGTTGTGGCACTTGGGCTCAATAGTTGTGGCACACGGGCTTAGTTGCTCCATGGCATGTGGGATCTTTTTGGAGCAGGGATTGAACCCATGTCCCCTGCATTGGCAGGCAGACTCTTAACCACTGCACCACCTAGGAAGTCCCTAATTTTTTGTATTTTGTCCAGGGTTTAATTGTTAGTTGCAGAAGGGTTAGCCAGATACAAATTACTCCACCATTATCAGAAGTGGAATCGCATATTAGTTTCTGATTATCCATAAACCATGCTATTTGATACCTCTTTGCTTTTGAACAGTCTTCATTTATCTGGAATACTGTTTCTTACATCATCTCCTGCCTTCACGTAGCACGTTCTTGGTCATCTTCCAAGAGTCAGTTCTTGTAAGACCTTCACCATTTCTGGTAGATTTGATTTCATACTTCTTTGAAATCTTACTGAATCCTATACATATTTATTAGATGACTTTCTTCTTTTTTTAAAAAAAATTGAAATATAGTTGATTTATAATATTGTGTTAATTTCAGGTATACAGCATAGTGATCCAGTATTTTTGCAGATTATATTCCATTATAGGTTATCACAAGATATTGGGTATAATTTTCTGTGCTATACAGTTAATCCTTGTTGCTTATCTATTTTATGTATAGTACTTTGCCTTTGTTAACTCATACCCCTAACTTGTCCCTCCTCACCTCTGCCATCACTTTGGTAACTACCAGCTTGTTTTCTATGTCTGTGAGTTTGTTTCTGTTTTGTATATATATTCATTTATATTATTTTTTAGATTCCACATATAATCACTATCATATAGTATTTGTCTTTCTTTGTCTGACTTATTTCAATAAACACAATATTCTCTGGGTTCATCCATGGTTTTGCAGATGGCAATATTTCATTCCTTTGTCTTTTCTGCTTCCTTGTGTGATTTTTTAAAAAAATTTTTATTGAAATATAATTGATTTACACTGTTGTGTTAGTTTCAGGTGTACAGCAAAGTGATTCAGTTATACATATACATATATCCACTCTTTTTTAGATTCTTTTCCCATGTAGGTCATTATAGAGTATTGAGTAGAGTTCCCTGTGCTATGTGGTAGGTCCTTATTAGTTATCTGCTATACATAGTAGTGTGTATATGTCAATCCCAATTTCCCAATTTATCCCTCCCCCACTTCCCCCCTGTTAACCATAAGATTGTTTTCTACATCTGTAACTCTGTTTCTGTTTTGTAAGTAAGTTGATTTGTACCATTTTTTTTTAGATTCCACATATAAGCAATATCATATATTTATCCTTGTCTGACTTACTTCACTCAGTATGACAATCTCCATGTCCATCCTTGTTGCTATGAATGGCATAATTATTACTATTTTTTTTATAGTTGAGTACTAATAGTTCATTGTGTGTATACACACATACTTACACATGCACCCCACAACTTCTTAATCCAGTCATCTGTTAATGGGCATTTGGGTTGCTTCCATTAGATGACTCTCTTCTTGAAGGCAGGGATTTTATTTTCTTGGTCACATATTTGCTGTTACAACAGTGGTTGGAAGAATGACTGTGAAGGTTCAGTATTGTTTTCTTTCAGACCTTAGAAACACTTTTCTTTAAAGTACTTTAAGGCATTCAACATTTTTTGATTCATAGAGAAGTCAAGTAGACTCTTCCTGCCCCTCTCTGAAAAATCCCTTTTAAAAAGTTTTGTCTACATTTATTTTATGGTTTTTTAGCAGTGTTGTTCATTTCTTCCTATCCTTTCAGCTCTATTTTTATTATACCTTTATCATGTTTGAAAAGAAAAGAGGACGTATTTTGGAAATAAACTATTTGGAATATAAAGGATTTTGATTTCATATTAGATGACATTTGACATCTTCCATAAAAACTTGATTTTTTGCTTAGAATTAATATTGCAAATAGAAATCCTTCCTTTGGGTATTAAGTTGCGATTACTTGCTACTGAAATTATTTTAATTATGACTTCATTGTGATCAGCTTTGTAAAATATTTTAAGAATTTTCTGAAAGCAAAGGTACTTATAGTAACCTATAAGTACATTTGATTTACGAGACATTGGGACGTTTATTTTTTAAAGTCTTTATAAAGAAATAATTAATCCTATAAGAAAAACTTGGCCTATGTTGCTTTAGGAACTTGAGTTTCATTTCTAGTCATTGACATTGCTGTAATTTAACTTTTAATCATTTTAATGTTTCATATTTTATTTTTCACAGGTTTCGTTACATTATCCTGAAGCAGAAGTTTTTAGAAGCTTTATGTGTTAACAACGCAATGTCAGCAGAAGATGAACCCCAGCATGTAAGATTTTTAATCCTGAAGGTTTGCGCCATAGTCTTGTTTCAGTCATAAGTATTCTATGCACTAAAAACAAAAGATTATTATCATGAGTTTTCAAAGTTTTTATGAGCAGGGGTGGGGCAAAATCTGCTCTTTTGCAGATGTAGTACTTTCAGTCTGTAGTGCTTTTGAATTTGTTCTGTGATTTAGGCAAAGATGATAAATGAATGGCTGTCTGGTTGGAGAGTGTGTGTTCCTCTCTTTTTTAAGGTGATTTAGACAGCAAAAGATGTTTGACTTGATGACTCTACATCATTGCTTCTTTTCTTATCCCAGAAGTGGATTATGTTTACCTCCTCTTTCTGTCTTTTCAGTATTTTCTTTGATCCAGAGGTGTTTTTTTTTCTTTTTCTAAACTCTTTTTTTTTGTTTTTGTTTTTGTTTTTGTTTTTTGTTTTGTTTTTTTTTTTTGGCCGCACAGTGCAGCTTGTAGGATCTTAATTCCCTGACCAGGGATTGAACCTGGGCCCTTGGCAGTGAAAGCGCAGAACCCTAATCACTAGATCTCCAGGAAATTCCCCAGAGGTGTTTTTTGAATAGAATGTTTATTTTTAATAACAATTTAGATTTAATGATATTAAATTCTTATTGATTAGAGAGATACTTTTAAAGTTTTAATATTAGTATTGTTGCATCCAAAACCAAAGAAACTTTTATTAAGTGCCAGTAAGTAATCATTGAAATAATAGAGAAACGTTTGCCAGATAATGATATTTAAAGTGGAAAGAGGGACTTCCCTGGTGGTCCAGTGGTTAAGACTCCATGCTTCCACTTCGATCCCTCATTAGGGAACTGAGATCCCTCATGCCACATGGTGTGGCCAAAAAAAAGAAAAAACTGGAATGAACACTGGAATATGAGTCAGTAAGAATTTTTATTCTGTCTTCGTCACTAACCAACTGAATTACTTAGGTTAAATCTGCATACTAACTTTTCCCACAGGTAAGATATAGAAGCTGTGCTATGCAATCTCTAAGGTTCCTTGAATCGTTAAAAGCTTATGAGCCTAAGATAATATTCACAATACAAATTATTGTAATTTGTCTCTCAGCTAAGTTTCCTTTTGTTTTGTTGCTGCACTGTTTTTGTAGAAATGAACTGTAGATGTTCCCTTTTTTGATTTGCTTTCTTTCCCCACACACATTTGTCCTGAGGCAAGTTTGAGAATGGCTCTTTTGCTTTTTGGGTAAGTGGGAGTGATAGCAAATTGTAATAAACAATTGAATATTGGCATGCTTCAGTTTTATTGCTGGAAAACTTAATTATCCTTTTTCTTAAAAAGTTGTGCATTTGAAAATGATAGTATTAAGTCTGAATTACAACACTTTTTTATAGGTAAAAGTTTAATGTGCTGATAACCAAATTTTAAAATCTTTATTTTATTAGTAAAAAACATGTGGTTCCTGACTTGAAAGTTGTTAAATAGTCCACAGTTATATGAGTATTCTGTGACACAAGTTTATCCTTTTGCAATTGAACAGTTTGTGAAAGTTCGTAAAGTATCTTTTTATTTGAATAAAATACTCTCATTGTTTTCATATCTCATAGTATCTCTCTTTATAGTAATCACTTATGTTTTCTTACAGCTGGAATTTACCATGCAAGAAGCTGTGCAATGTTTACATGCCCTAGAAGAGTACTGTCCTTCTAAAGATGATTATAGCAAGCTCTGTTTGCTTTTAACGTTGCCTCGTCTGACCAATCATGCTGAATTTAAGGACTGGAATCCCAGCACTGCACGAGTTCACTGTTTTGAAGAGGCTTGTGTCATGGTTGCAGAATTCATCCCTGCTGATAGGAAGCTAAGTGAGGCTGGTTTTAAAGCAAGTAACAATCGTTTATTTCAGCTTGTAATGAAGGGCCTACTTTATGAATGCTGTGTAGAATTTTGTCAAAGTAAAGCAACTGGAGAAGAAATTACAGAAAGTGAAGTACTACTTGGTATTGACCTCTTATGTGGTAATGGTTGTGATGATTTGGATCTGAGTTTATTGTCATGGCTTCAGAATCTCCCGTCTTCGGTCTTCTCTTGTGCTTTTGAACAGAAAATGCTTAATATTCATGTTGACAAACTTCTGAAACCCACAAAAGCTGCATACGCTGATCTTTTGACTCCTCTTATCAGCAAACTTTCTCCCTATCCATCATCTCCAATGAGAAGACCTCAATCAGCTGATGCCTATATGACCCGCTCTCTGAATCCTGCTTTAGATGGCCTCACTTGTGGACTAACCAGTCATGATAAGAGAATTTCAGACCTTGGGAATAAAACTTCTCCAATGTCACACTCCTTTGCTAACTTTCATTATCCAGGGGTACAAAACCTCAGTAGAAGTCTCATGCTTGAGAATACAGAATGTCACAGTATTTATGAAGAATCCCCTGAACGGTAAGTATTTGCTTATAAAAATTGGGAGATCTTCACAAGAATGAGATAATCTAATTGGGGTGTGTGTGTGTATTTTAAATGTTCAAGTCCCTTTAGTTGAAAGTTAGTCTTTAAAACTTTATTTATAAGGGGTTTTAAAATTTTGATAATTACAATTATCAGGGAAAATCTTTATTTCTATATCCTGTATTATCATTTTGCTAGTTATAAAGGCAGTACATGTGCATTGAAGAAATTTTGGAAAATATGGAAGGATATCAATAAGAGAATTAAAATCCCACACAATCTCACACTTAGATGACCAACATTTTTTCTATGAATACTTTTTTTGAGGCGGGGAATGGTCTTCATTGCTGCACATGGGCTTTCTCTAGTTGCTGTGAGTAGGGGGGCTACTCTTTGTTGCGGTGTGCAGGCTTCTTGTGGTGGCTTCTCTTGTTGTAGAGCACAGGCTCTAGGTGCATGGGCTCAGTAGTTGTGGCCCACGGGCTTAGTTGTTCTGTGGCATGTGGGGTCTTCCTGGACCAGGCATCAAACCCATGTCCCCTGCATTGGCAGGCGGATTCTTAACCACTGCACCACCAGTGAAGTCCCTATGAATACGTTTTTAAAAATTGAGAAGGTGCTATATATAGTTTCATATAATTTGCTTTTTTCACTTGATAGATCATGAATTTTTCCCATATTCTTAAACATTTATTGAGATCAATGATTAATGGTGTGTGCAGTATTCTGTTGTATGACTGGATCATAATTTTACCTAAATTCCTTATTGTAGGAGAGTAGATTATTTCCTGTAAATATTACTGTATTGAACATGTATATACAAAAATTTCTGATTATTTCCACTTATTTTTTTTAGTAATTCTTTATATATATACACACGAGGAAATTAAGTGTTAAAACTATCACTAAGTTTTTCCTTCAAACCTGGCATGAAATAATTTCCTGATTGGCTGTTCTTTGTTTCAAGGCTTAAAAAACTTTCTGCCTCAATTTTCCAGGAAACCCATTGGGACACATGGCTGTTTTCCTATACTCAGAGTTGATACTATGAAGTATTACTATCGACTGCAATAAATCTATTAAAAGAGCACAAAAAGTAAACCTTTTACTATTCATATAGGATAGTTGGAGGCATTCTTTATTGAGGAAGGAGCACTGGACTTGGAATTTCTGTTTCTAGTTAAAATAAGAGGAGATCTTCAGTTAAGGCACAAGAAATACAGGATAAATATTTATGGAAGCATTTTCTGTTGTTGTGAGTTTGGTGGGATGGGTGGGTGTGATTTTCTTTAACGTTCTTTAAAGAGAGGAGAGGATTCTAGGATCATTCCTCAAAGCTGCAGTGACTTCCTAAGGCATCTTATTGCTCTGTATTTTATATTTGAAAGATAAAGATGATATCTAGTGATAAAAATGAATGAGTATAATTTAATATAGGAGCATCCTATTATCTAAATCCTAAAGGAATAGAGAATCTTGAGCATTGGTAGAGACTATCTTAAACTTTTCTTGGACTTTCCAATCCCTTTAGAGAAAATTCTCCTTGTCTGGGGTGCTGGGCTTCAATTCTGGGGGAACTGCTGATATTCTTCTGAGTACATGAGATGATAGAAGCTTCTTGGTCGATACAATGAATAGCATGTTTGGAATTGTGCACCAGTGGGATTGTCTGAATAAAGAAAAAAGACACAAAAATCCAGCCAAATTTGACTCTACATGTGCTGTTCCCTATGTAAAGAAAGTACTAGAAATTGAGGAATGAGTGAATAAAGATGGAATTAAGTGGAGTATAAGTTATTAGACCATTATAGAATAAGCAGTAGGATAAAATGTGACATGTCAAAAGGTAAGTAATACACATTATTAGTTGAGCAGCAGTAATATCCCAGAAAACATCTGTCATGTCTCTGAAATTGGAAAATTTATGAGGCAGAGCAGTATAGAACAATGAATAGAACCTGGTCTTTGGAGTCAGTCTTGGGTTTGAACAGTAGCCTTGCCATTTTCTAGCTGTGTGATCTTGGGATGGTTACTTAATCTCTCTGAGCCTCAATAACCTCCTCTATAAAATAGTGTTGACTTGAAGAATGAGATAAAGCTCCTAGCAGAGTGGTAAGTATGTGCTTGGTGCTTAATAAACATAAATTTCCCTCATTCTGGTTCATGTCCTTGGAAAGGACAATGTGTCAAAATGGCTACTAATAACATACTATGGGAGAGCTATTGTGCTATGGATAAAGTATAAAAATTTTCTTTGAAAAAAGTTTACCTGGTTTTACAAAATATTTTAGGTGTAATTAAAAAATATTGGGAAGCTCAGTTAGATCAATTATGTTAAAATGCCACATAAAGAAACTCCTGCTTGTGGTAATACGTGTTTGAAGTCAGTATCTATTTAAAAATATTTGATTGTCTACTCTGTGCTAGCACTGTGCTGCATCCCTGGGATATGAGTGAGTTACCATGGTGAAGAAGAAGATAAAACACAAAAGAAGTGTGTGGTGTTTTGAAGGATATCTATTCACTTCAATAGAAACCAACTCAAAATAAAAAAAGGAAGAAAAATCAGATGAAATATGCAAGCTGTGACTATATAATATAATGGTCTCAAAATTAAATGGCAGGAAAAAAATCTATTCTCAGACATGGGCCAGCATTGGATTTGGAGTCTGAAGACCTGGATTCAGGTCCTAGCTTTGTTTACTGACTATGCAGTTTTGGGAAAAAGACTTTTTTGAGTTTGTTTTCTCATCTGCAAAGTGGGAGTTTTAACCTGTTTTACAGGTTATTGTGCAAGTTAAATGAGATAATGCATATGGAAGTGCTGTATAAATTGCAAAATTAAATCAGAAGTTATGTTATAAAAGTTGTTTTAGTCTATCTCTATACGGTTAATAACTCTTAAAAATTCAGTGTTAAGCCCTAAAATGGGGCTTCCTATGGTCATTAGCAGCTTACAGCACAGTCTGATAGCTGAAAACTCTTCCCAGGTCTTTCTGCTCCCCCCTCAAAGTGCATGTGTGTGTATGTAATGTTTAGGTACTTAACAATTGCTAGGCTCCTAACTAATGGTGCCTTTGTGAAGATCACTGTCTAGCTCTGCTTTCCTAAACCGTAGACCTATATTTTGATATGTCTTATATACTTCTGCCTGGAGAGGCCATTATGAAGTCATCTCCCAATCAAATTCTTTGAAGGCAAAAAGCACTTTACTTTTGTACTTGTTCCTATGGTGCCTTTTGCTGATAGGTAGTCTGTGTGAATGTGGTATTTGTCATCTTTGGATAATCTTAGTTGTTAAAAATTTTGAACAGCATGACTATGAAAAGTAGAAATTCCTAGTGTTTTAGAAGACTATTTGGAACAACCTGACATAAGACATCAAGCTTACTAATTAGTATACGTTAAAAATATTTGAAAGATATACGTTTAGCTTTTATGTTAAGTGCAAATAAATCAAAGAAAGCCTTTTAACAAAATCTCAGCTATTCTTAAAATTTTATTGAAACATATTAGAGGATAGAAAACTGATGTTTGGTTAACAATAAAAGATTAAGCATTCTTTAAGAGAATGTAGGCATTAGGTTTTCTAACCTATTAATTTGTAGATGAAGCTGAGCCACAGAGAAAGTAAGTGATTTTCCTAAGGCCACACATACTATTTTAGATGGGAGCCCCTATCCTCCTTGCTTAATAATCCAGTGCGCTTCCATTATAAGCACATTCTATTTTTTTTTATGGGTGTTACTTACCTTTATTTCTTAACATTTTCATTTTCTGCTAACACAACCTCATTTCCCCTCCTGAGCCTGCGAATTGGCACGTTGAGGAATTGTTAGTTTCTTGGTTGGAGGAAATGGCATGGTGATTACAAGCCTACACTCCACTGGTGACCCATGTCCAGGATAGCACTAACATGAAGGCAGTTTACACCTGACAGGTCCTTCTGCAGGACCTTTCAAGGGTCTGGCTATTGCCCTATATGGAGCACAGAGCCAGGAGGTCTGCTGGAAGGTTAGACGCAGACACATCTGTTTTCCTTGGTACGTCTGGGGTGAAGCTGGCCTTTAACTAGCGTGGCTGACCTTCCATGCTCTTCTTGCCCTGTTCCTTTTCACTTTGCTCTTTTTTTTTTTAATTTTAAAAAATTATTTATTCATTTTTCTTTTTCTTTTTTTCTTTTTTACAATAAACTGCATATATTTAGAGTGTTCAATCTAGTATCCCAATCTCCCAATTCATTCCGCCCCCCCCAACCTTCCCTGCTTTCCCCACTTGGTGTCCATATGTTTGTTCTCTACATCTGTGTCTCTATTTCTGCCTTGCAAACCGGTTGATTTGTACCCTTTTTCTATAGTCCACATATATGTGTTAGTATACAATATTTGTTTTTCTCTTTCTGACTCACTTCACTCTGTATAACAGTCTCTAGGTCCATCCATGTCTCTGCAAATGTCCCAGTTTCATTGTTTTTTACAGCTGAGTAATATTCCATTGTATGTATGTACCACATCTTCTTTATCCATTCATCTGTTGATGGACATTTAGGTTGCTTCCATGTCCTGGCTATTGTAAATAGTGCTGCAATGAACATTGGAGTGCATGTGTCTTTTTGAATGATGGTGTTCTCTGGGTATATGCCCAGTAGTGGGATTGCTGGGTCATATAGTAGTTCTGTTTTTAGTTTTGCAAGGAACCTCCATACAGTTCTCCATAGTGGCTGTATCAGTTTACATTCCCACCAGCAATGTAAGAGCGTTCCTTTTTCTCCACACCCTCTCCAGCATTTACTGTTTGTAGATTTTCTGATGATGCCCATTCTCACCGGTGTGAGGTGATAGCTCATTATAGTTTTGATTTGCATTTCTCTAGTAATTAGTGATGTCGAGCAGCTTTTCATGTGCCTCTTGGCCATCCGTATGTCTTCTTTGGAGAAATGCCTATTTAGGTCTTCTGCCCATTTTTTGATTGAGTTGTTTGTTTTTTTGATATTGAGCTGGATGAACTGTTTATATATTTTGGAGATTAATCCTTTGTCTGTTGATTCATCTGCAAATATTTTTTCCCATTCTGAGGGTTGTCTTTTCGTCTTGCTTATATTTTTCTTTGCTGTGCAGAAGCTTTGAAGTTTCATTAGGTCCCACTTATTTATTTTTGTTTTTATTTCCATTATTCTAGAGGGTGGATCAAAAAAGATCTTGCTGTGATTTACGTCGAAGAGCGTTCTTCCTATGTTTTCCTCCAGGAGTTTTATAGTGTCTGGCCTTTCATTTAGGTCTTTTATCCATTTTGAGTTTAGTTTTGTGTATGGTGTTAGGAAGTGTTCTAATTTCATTCTTTTCCATGTAGCTGTCCAGTTTTACCAGCACCACTTATTGAAGAGGATGTTTTTTCTCCATTGTATATCCTTGCCTCCTTTGTCATAGATTAGTTGACCGTAGTTTATCTCTGGGCTTTCTATCCTGTTCCATTGATCTATATTTCTGTTTTTGTGCCAGTACCGTACTGTCTTGATCACTGTAGTCTTGTAGTATAGCCTGAAGTCAGGAAGCCTGATTCCACCAACTCCATCTTTCCTTCTCAAGAGTGCTTTGGCCATTCGGGGTCTTTTGCGTTTCCATACAAATTGTAAAATTTCTTGTTCTAGTTCCATGAAAAATGCCATTGGTCATTTGATCGGGATTGCATTGAATCTATAAATTGCTTTTGATAATATAGTCATTTTCACAATGTTGATTCTTCCAATCCAAGAACATGGTATGTCCCTCCATCTGTTTGTGTCTTCTTTGATTTCTTTCATTAGTGTCTTATAGTTTTCTGAGTACAGGTCTTTTGCCTCCTTAGGCAGGTTTATTCCTAGGTATTTTATTCTTTTTGTTGCAATGGTGAATGAGATTGTTTCCTTAATTTCTCTTCCTGATCTTTCATTGTTGGTGTATAGAAATGCAAGAGATTTCTGTGTGTTAATTTTGTATCCTGCAACTTTACCAAATTCATTGATTAGCTCGAGTAGTTTTCTGGTGGCATCTTTAGGATTTTCTATGTATAGTATCATGTCATCTGCAAACAGTGACAGTTTTACTTCTTCTTTTCCAATTTGGATTCCTTTTATTTCTTTTTCTTCTCTGATTGCTGTGTCAAGGACTTCCAAAACTATGTTGAATAGTAGTGGCGAGAGTGGACATCCTTGTCTTGTTCCTGATCTTAGAGGGAATGCTTCCAGTTTTTCCCCATTGAGAATGATGTTTGCTGTGGGTTTGTCATATATGGGCTTTATTATATTGAGGTAGGTTCCCTCTATGCCCACCTTCTGGAGAGTTTTTGTTTTTTTTTTTAAGTTTTTTTTTTTTTAATTTATTATTTATTATTTTTTGGGAGGTACACCAAGTTCAATCATCTGTTTTTTTTGTTTGTTTTTTTTAACAATGAAATAATTTTATTTGTGAAATTACAGAAATTTTGCCCACTATTTTAAAGCATTGTCATCGTTTTTAGTACCATTTGCTCTTACTAGTTTGGCATTTGATACTTTTTTTTTTTAATTTATTATTTTTTTTGGGGGGGTACACCAAGTTCAATCATCTGTTTTTATACACTTATCCCCGTATTCCCTCCCTCCCTTGACTCCCCCCCCTCGAGTCCCCCCCACCCTCCCCATCCCAGTCCTCTAAGGCATCTTCCATCCTCGAGTTGAACTCCCTTTGTTATACAACAACTTCCCACTGGCTATCTACTTTACAGTTGGTAGTATATATATGTCTGTGCTACTCTCTCGCTTTGTCTCAGCTTCCCCTTCACCCCCTGCCCCCTCCCAAACCTCGAGTTCTTTCTGGAGAGTTTTTGTCATAAATGGGTGTTGAATTTTGTCAAAAGCTTTTTTTGCATCTATTGAGATGATCATGTGGTTTTTATCCTTCAGTTTGTTAATGTGGTGTATCACATTGATTGATTTGCGTATATTGAAGAATCCTTGCATTCCAGGGATAAACCCCACTTGGTCATGGTGTATGATCCTTTTAATGTGTTGTTGGATTCTGTTTGCTAGTATTTTGTTGAGGATTTTTGCATCTAAATTCATCAGTGATATTGGTCTGTAGTTTTCTTTTTTTGTAGTATCTTTTTCTGGCTTTGGTATCAGGGTGATGGTGGCTTCATAGAATGAGTTTGGGAGTGTTCCTTCCTCTGCAATTTTTTGGAAGAGTTTGAGAAGGATGGGTATTAGCTCTTCTCTAAATGTTTGATAGAATTCACCTGTGAATCCATCTGGTCCTGGACTTCTGTTTGTTGGGAGATTTTTAATCACAGTTTCAATTTCATTACTTGTGATTAGTCTGTTCATATTTTCTATTTCTTCCTGATTCAGTCTTGAAAGTTTATACCTTTCTAAGAACCTGTCCATATCATCCAGGTTGTCCATTTTATTGGCATGTAGTTGCTTGCAGTAATCTTTTATGGTGCTTTTCATTTCTGCAGTGTCCGTTGTAACTTCTCCTGTTTCATTTCTAATTTTATTGATTTGAGTCCTCTCCCTCTTTTTCTTGATGAGTCTTGCTCAAGGTGTATCGATTTTATTTATCTTCTCAAAGAACCAGCTTTTAGTTTTATTGATTTTTGCTTTTGTTTTCTTTGTCTCTATTTCATTTATTTCTTCTCTGATCTTTATGATTTCTCTCCATCTACTCACTTTGGGTTTTGTTTGCTCTTCTTTCTCTAGTTTCTTTAGGTGTAAGGTTAGATTGTTTATTTGGGATTTTTCTTGTTTCTTGAGGTAGGATTGTATTGCTATAAACGTCCCTCTTAGAACTGCCTTTGCTGCATCCCATAGGTTTTGGATCGTTGTGTTTTCATTGCCATTTGTCTCTAGGTATTTTTTGATTTCCTCTTTGCTTTCTTCAGTGATCTGTTGGTTATTGAGTAGCATATTGTTTAGCCTCCCTGTGTTTGTGTTTTTTACAGTTTTTTTCCTGTAATTGATTTCTAATCTCATAACGTTGTGGTCAGAAAAGATGCTTGATACAATTTCAATTTTCTTAAATTTACCAAGGCTTGATTTATGACCCCGAATGTGATCTATCCTGGAGAATGTTCCATGTGCACTTGAGAAGAATGTGTAACCTGCTGTTTTTGGATGTAATGTCCTCTAGATATCTATTAAATCAAGCTGATTTATTGTGTCATTTAAAGCTTGTGTTTCCTTATTAGTTTTCTGTGTGGATGATGTGTCCATTGGTGTAAGTGGGGTGTTAAAGTCCCCCACTATGATTGTGTTCCTGTCGATTTCCTCTTTCATAGTTGTTAGCATTTGCCTTATGTATTGAGGTGCTCCTATATTGGGTGCATATATATTTATAATTGTTATCTCTTCTTCTTGGATTGATCCCTCAATCTTTATGTAGTGTCCTTTCTTGTCTCTTGTAACATTTTTTATTTTAAAGCCTATTTTGTCTGATCTGAGTATCACTACTCCAGCTTTCTTTTGATTTCCATTTGCATGGAATATCTTTTTCCATCCCCTCACTTTCAGTCTGTATGTGTGCCTAGGTCTGAAGTGGGTCTCTTGTAGTTAGCATATATATGGGTCTTGTTTTTGTATCCATTCATCCAGTCTGTGTCTTTTGGTTGGTGTATTTAGTCCATTTACATTCAATGTAATTAGCAATATGTATGTTCCTATTACCATTTTCTTAATTGTTTTGTTTTTGTTTCTGTAGGTCCTTTTCTTCTCTTATGTTTCCCGCTTAGAGAGGTTCCTTTAGCATTTGTTGTAGGGCTGGTTTGGTGGTGCTGAATTCTTTTAGCTGTTGCTTGCCTGTAAAGCTTTTGATTTCTCCATCGAATCTGAATGAGATCCTTGCTGGGTGGTGTATTCTTGGCTGTAGGTTTTTCCCTGTCGTCACTTTAAATATATTGTGCCACTCCCTTCTGGCTTGTAGAGTTTCTACTGAGAAATCAGCTGTTACCCTATGGGAGTTCCCTTGTATGTTATTTGTCGTTTTTCCCTTATTGCTTTTAATAACTTTTCTCTGTCTTTATTTTTTGTCAATTTGACTACTATATGTCTTGGCATGTTTCTCCTTGGGTTTATCTTGCCTGGGACTCTCTGTGCTTCCTGCACCTGGGTAGCTATTTCCTTTCCCATGTTAGGGAAGTTTTCAACTATAATCTCTTCCAGTATTTTCTCAGGTGCTTTCTCTCTCTCTTCTCCTTCTGGGACCCCTATAATGCGAATGTTGCTGTGTTTAACATTATCCCAGAGGTCTCTTAGGCTGTCTTCAGTTCTTTTCATTCTTTTTTCTTTATTCTTTTCTGCATCAGTGATCATCACCATTCTGTCTTCCATGTCACTTATTTGCCCTTCTGCCTCAGTTAATCTGCTATTGGTTCCTTTTAGTGTATTTTTCATTTCAGTTATTGTGTTGCATTTCTCTGTTTGTTTGTTCTTTAGTTCTTCTCGGTCTTTGGTAAACTTTTCTTGCAAATTTTTGATCTTTGCATCCATTCTTTTTTCAAAGTCCTTGATTATCTTCACCATCATTATTCTGAATTCTTTTTCTGGAAGAGTGCCTGTCTCCTCTTCATTTAGTTCTTTTTCTGGTGTTTTATTTTGTCCCTTCATCTGATACAAAGTCTTTTGCCTTTTCATTTTCTCTGTCTTTCTGTGGCTGTGATTTTCAATTCTACAAGATGAAATACTGCTGATACTGCTTGATTCTGCTGTCTGCCATCTTGTGGAGGAAGCTGTCTACGAGGCTCATGGGTTCTTCCTGATGGGAGGGACTGATGGTGGATTGGGCTGGGTGGGTGGAACTCAGTAAAACTTTAATCTGATTTGGTGGGTGGAGCTCAGTGACACTTTAATCTGCTTGTCTGCCAATGGGTGGGGCTGTGTTCCCACCCTGGTGGTTGTTTGACCTGAGACGACCCAGCACTGGAGCTTACAGGCTCTTTGGTGGAGCTAATGGTGGACTCCGGAAGGGCTCACGCCAATGAGCACTTCTCAGAACCCCTGCCATCAGTGCCTCTGTCTCCTCAGTGAACCACAACTGCCCCCCACCTCTGCAGGCAACCCTCCAACACCAGCAGGTAGGTCTGGTTCAGTCTCCTATGGGGTCACTGCTCCTTCCCCCTGGGTCCTGATGAGCACACTTTTTTGTGTGTCCTCCAAGAGTGGAGTCTCCGTTTCCCCCAGTCCTGTGAAGGTCCTGCAATCAAATCCCACTGGCTTTCAAAGTCTGATTCTCTGGGGATTCCTGCTCCCATTGCTGGACCCCCAGGTTAGGAAGCCTGACGGGGGGCTCAGAACCCTCAGGACTCCTGTGGTATAAATCTTCTCCAGCTTGTGAGTCACCCACCCAGCATTTATGGGATTTGATTTTAACAGGATTGCGCCCCTCCTGCCGTCTCATTGCGGCTTCTCCTTTGTCTCTGGATGTGGGGTGTGTTTTTTTTGGTGAGTTCCAGTGTCTTTCTGTCGATGGTTGTTCAGCAGTTAGTTGTAATTCTGGTGCTCTTGCAAGAGGGAGTGAGCGCACGTCCTCCTACTCCGCCATCTTGATTCTTCTCTCTAAGCACATTCTATTTTAAAAAATCCCTTTACATAGTGCACTTAAGAAAGTAAAATTTAAAAATGTGTGTTTGTGCATTTGATAAACATTTAGGCTAAATATTCAATTTTTAAATTAAAAATTTTCTAACTACAATATGTTTTTCTTTACTCCTACTTCTTAAATTAAGATTTCTGTAACTACAATATGTTTTTCTTTACTCCTACCTCTTCCTTTTTGTTTTTTGCTCCAAAGTGATACACCTGTTGAGGCACAGCGGCCTATCAGCAGTGAAATCCTCGGCCAGGGTTCAGTTTCAGAAAAAGAGCCTGCAAATGGAGCACAGAATCCAGGACCAGCTAAGCAAGAAAAAAATGAGGTAATATTTACTACACAAGGAGTCTTTTAGAGTTATTCTCCTTATAAGAAATAATACTATTTGCTTGGAGAGAATTTAAAAAGAATTTTCTGGTATTTGAGAGTAGGAGAGAGAGTATCTAGATTGTCTTATTAATTAGATCATTGTCTCCCCTCTTCCTTAAGAATTTATAGTATTTTTAGTTATCACTGTATATTTTGGAGCATTTTTAATGAATGAATTTATTAACAATTGAAAAAATCACAATTGACATTGCTCCTGCATGTTTGAGCACTCATGTAATTGAACTCACATTAAACGTGGACAGCTTGTATTTTTAAGATATATGTTCTATATTTTACTAATTAGATTTAATGAGCAGGAAAAGATGACATTTATAATATAGAATAATACTTTATCTAAGCCTTTGGAGTCCCAGATTATTTTTCTGTGGTGCTTTGGGAAGGAAATTGTTTGTGAAATTGGGTGTAAATTTCACTTATAAGGGGTGAGAAGGTAGTTTTCATAAGTTGAATAAGTTTTGTTGGTTTTGACTAAATATTTAGAATGAAGTAGAAAAATTATTCTTAAAAGTACATATGGATATGCACTAAACAACAGAATCCCAAAATATATGAAGCTAACATTGACAGAGCTGAAGGGAGAAATAGACAGTTCTGCAATAATAGTTGGAGACTTCAGTACCCCACTTGCAGTAATGGATAGAACATCTAAACAGAAGATCAGTAAGGATATAGAGGACTTGAAGAACACTGTAAACCAATTAGACTTAACAGACGTCTGTAGATGTCTGTTCAATAATAGTAGAATACACATTCTTCCCCAGTGCACATGCGGCATTCTTCAGGATCGACCATATGTTAGGACACAAAACAAGTTACAGTAAATTTTAAAAGATTTGAAATCATGTAAAGTATTTTCTCTGGGACTTCCCTCGTGGTCCAGTGGGTAAGACTCTGCGCTTCCAATGCAGGGGGCCTGGGTTTGATCCCTGGCCAGGGAACTAGATCCCACATGCATCTTGCAAATTAAAATCTCACATGCCACAACTAAGACCTGGCATAGCCAAAATAAATAATTTTTTAAAAATGTTTAAAAAATATATTTGGAGTGACGTTTTAGGTTCAGTGTTGTTACCTTCAGTTCTGGTTGGGGACAAGAGAGGAAATATTCCCGACAGAGCCATGGAGTGGAAGGAGAAAGAGGGATGATGAGTCACTCTGGAGCCAGTAGACAGATTTCCTCGGAAAAAAAAAGGTATCTTCTCTGACCACAGAGGAATTAAGCTAGAAATTAGTAATAGAAGGAAAATTTTAAAATTAATAAAAATTAATCAAGACACTCTTAAACAACCAGTGGGTCACAGAAGAAATCACAAGGAAATTAGAAAATATTTAGAGACTAATGAAAATGAGTACAGTGTACCAAATATACAACACACTTATGGAATGCAGTGAAAGCAGTGCTCAGGGAGAAATTTATAGCTGCAGATGCTTACATTAAAAAAGAAGATCTCAAATTAATAACCTAACTTTATGCCTTGAAGAGCTAGAAAAAGGAAGAGCAAGCTAGGCCCAAAGCTAGCAGAAGGAAGGAAATAATAAAGATTAGAAGAGAGAGAAATAAAATAGAGAAAAGGAAGACAACAGAGAGTCAACAAAACCAAAAGTTGGTTCTTTGGAAAGATCAACAAAATTGATAAGCCCTTAGCTATACTGACAAAGAAAAAGAAAATACAAATAACTAAAATAAAAAATTAAAACTATCAACCTTACAATAATAAAAAGAATTATAAGAGAATACTATGACCATTTGTAAGCCAACAAATTAAATAACTTAGATGAAATGGACCAATTCCTTAGAAACACAAATTACTAAACTGACTCAGAAAGAAATAGAAAATCTCACTGAGTATAGAGATCTATAATGAGTAAAGAGATTGAATCAATAATCAAAAAACTTACCAACAAAGAAAAGACTAGGATCAGATGGCTTTACTGGTAAATTCTACAAACATTTAAGAAGGGTTAAGAGCAATCCTCAAAATTCTCCAAAAAATAGAATAGGAGGGAACACTTCCTAACTGATTTTATGAGGCCGGCATTACCCTGATAGCAAAGCCAATTGAAAATATTGCAAGAAAAGAAAACTACAAACCAAAATCTCTTATGACTATAGAAGCAAAAATCAACAAAATACTAGCAAGTCAAATCCATCAGCATTTTAGAAGGATTATGCATTCTGACCAAGTGGATTGATTGCAGGATGCAAGGGTGGTTCAACATAAAACACAGTCAGTTTAATACACATCACATTAACAGATTGAAGGAGAAAAAGAAACAACACACTATCGTCTCGATGCAGAAAAGACATTTGACAAAATCAGATACTTTGCTGATAAAAACTCTCAGGGAACTAAGAATAGAATGGAACTTCCTCAGCATGGTGGAGATCATTTATGTAAAACCCAAGCTAACATCATACTCAATGGTTAATGACTAAAAGCTTTCTCTCTAAGATTAGGAACAAAGATAAGGATGCCTGATTTCACCACTATTCAACATTTATTAGAAGTTCTAGCCAGAACAGTTAGACCAGAAGAAGAAATAAATTGGAAAGGAAGAAGTAAAACTCTCTCTGTTCACAGATGACATGAGTATTATATGTATTCATGAAGAATTCACAAGACAGCTACTAGAACTTATAAACAGGTTTAGCAGAGTTGCAGGATACAAGATCAACACAAAAAAATCAGTTGTGTTTCTTTACACCAGCAATGAACAATCAGAAAAGGAAATTAAGAAAGCAGTTTCATTTACAACAGCATATAAAAGGATAAAATACCTGGGAATAAATTAAACTAAGGAGGTGAAAGACTTGTATGCTGAAATCTGCAAAACATTGCTGAGGGACTTCCTAGGTGGCGCAGTGGTAAAGAATCCACCTGCCAATGCAGGGGACACAGGTTTAGCCCTGCTCTGGGAAGATTCCACATGCCATGGAGCAGCTAAGCCCATGCGCCACAGCTATTGAGCCTGTGCTCTAGAACCTGTGAGCCACAACTATTGAGCCCATGTGCCGCACCTGTCGAAGCCCACGTGCCTAGGGCCCGTGCTCCACAACAAGAGAAGCCACTACAATGAGGAGCCTGTGCACCACAATAAAGAGTAGCCCCTGCTTGCAGCAACTAGAGAAAGCCCGTGTGCAGCAATGAAGACCCAACTCAGCCAATAAATAAATTAAATAAATAAATAAATAAATTTATAAAAAAACAAAACAACATTGCTGAAAGAAGTGAAAGAAGATCTAAATAAATAGAAAGACGTTTTATGTTCATGGATGGGAAAATTTAATACTGTTAAGATGTCAGTGCTACTCAATATTGTTTACAGATTACATGTAATTCCTGTAAAAATATTCTACCACCTCTTGCAGTAATGGAATACTCAAGTTCATATGGAATTGCAAAGGGCCTTGAATAGCCAAAATAATCTTGATAAAGAAGAATAAAGTTGTAGGACTCACACTTCATAATTTCAAACCTCACTACAAAGCTACAGTAATCAAAACTATGTGGTACTTGTGTAAGGATAGGCATATAGACCAATGGAATAAATTGAGAGACCAGAAGTAATTCCCTGTATCTGTGGCCAGTTGATTATTGGCAAGGGTGCCAGGTGCATTCAGTGGGGAAAAAACAGTATTTTCAACAAATGGTAAATCAACTGGATTTCCACATGCAAAAGAATGAAGTTGGACTTCTACCCCACACCATATATAAAAATTAACTAAAAATAGATCAACAACTTAAGTATAGGACCTAAAAGCATACAACTGTTAGGACAGCACATAGAGACAAATCTTCACAACCTTAGATTTTGTATTGTGTTCTTAGGTATGATCAAAAGCTTAAGCAACAAATGTAAAATTTGATAAATAGGACTTAATCAAAATTAAAAACTTATGGACTTCCCTGGTGGCCCAGTGGGTAAGACTCCACGCTCCCAATGCAGGGGGCCCAGGTTCTATCCCTAATTGGGGAACTAGGTTCCACGTGCATGCCTCAGCTAAGAATTTGCATGCTGCAACTAAGAAGTCTACATGCTACAACTATGAAGTCTACATACCTCAGCTAAGAAATCCGCATGCTGCAATGAAGATCCCACACGCCACAACTAAGACCCAGCACAGACAAAAGAAACAAACAAATATTTTTTTGAAAATTAAAAATTTTTGTGCATCAAAGGACATTATCAAGAAAGTGAAAGAACAACCTACAGAATGGGAAAAATATTTGCAAATCACTTATCTGGTAAGGGTTTAATATCTAGAACTACAACTCAATAACAAAAAAATCCAATTTAAAACAGGACTTGAATAGACATTTCTCCAGATGGGCCCACATGTCTGTAATTGGCCAATAAGTACACGAAAAAGATGCCTAACATCATTTGTCATTAGGGAAATGCAAATCAAAACGGCAATGAAATGTAACTTCATAACTACTAGAATGGCTAAAATCAAAGCAGTGGAAAATAACACATGTTGGTGAGGAAATAGAGAAATTTGATCCCTCATACATTGCTGGTTGGTATGTAAAATGGTACAGTCACTATGGTTTCGTGGTACCTCAGAAAGCTTAACATAGAATTACTGTATGACCTAGTCATTTCACTTCTAGTATATACCCAAAGACATTGAAAGCAAGGACTCAGACAGATATCTGTGCATCCAGGCTCACAGCAGCATCATTTACAGTGGCGAAAAGGTAGAAATAACTCATGTCCACCCACAGGTTAATGGATAAACAAAGGTGATATATCTGTACAATGGAATATAATTCAGCCATAAAAAGGAATGATATGCTACAACTTGGATGAACCTAGAAAACATCATGTTACATGAACTAAGCCAGACACAAAAGGACAAATATTGTATGATTCCATTTATATGAAATATCTAGGATAGGCAAATTTATAGAGACAGGAAGTAGAATAGAAGTTAGCAGGGGTTAGGGGGAGAGGGAAATGGGGAAGTTATTGCTTAATGGTTACAGAATTTCTGTTTGGGGTGATGAAAATTTTTGGAAATAGATAATAGTGATAGTTGTACAACACTCTGAATCTAATGCCACGGAATTGTATACTGAAAAATGGTTAAAATTACAATATTTATACTTTACCACAAAATTTTTTTTAAAGAACACACAGAATTTTGTCCCAGAGTTATTTATTGCTATAAGTTATGAAGTAGAGGGGGACTGTTATTATTTTCTGGAAAAGGGAGACAGTTTTAGCTTTAGTTAGTGGTGCATGACTCTTGGTTAAGCTTATTGTCAGTGTTGGCCAGGTTTAGAGATGACTGATTTGTTCCAGTTCACATGACTCGTGTAATGTGACCAGATTGCAGCTTGGCAGGCGTCTTTCTTTGCCAATATTGGAATTCGCTGTAATATCTAAGTCCTTTAAGTTGAGTGCTGTGCAGTTCTTTTAGAAGAGTAAAGTAGGAATGTTGAGACCGCTAAGCTTAACACCCATTTATCCTACTTTATCGTAAAATGCTATTTGAGTTAAAGTATTGTTTTTGAGGGAAATTTTATAAGCCTCCCTCCAGAGTAACCAGTTAAGCCACTTACATGCTTAAATTAAATGTATTGGGTAAGGTTTATACTGTGCTTATTAAATATTAATGTAGTCCCTCAGTAAGTAGTAGTAACACAGATAGATTTATGTTAGTCTTTATCTGCATTTGTATTCTCTATCCATGTCTCCCTGTGACAGTTGTAACTTGTATTTTTATTTGGTGTTAGTCAGGGATCAAGGATGACCATTCATTTTGATCAATCTCTTGCTGTGGAATACAGCAAATTAATTGATCTGATCTAGTTGACTGTTAAGACTCATGGATACTATGTTATTTTCCAGAGAACCAATATATTAAGTATTTTCTGATTGTTATTTATAGCTCTGTTTTATTCAGCACTTATAGAAGTTACTGTTGAGTGGTAAAGTATTCAATCATAGTTTGCTCAAAAAATATTTTTTCTAATATTTTTAAGCTTCGTGATTCAACAGAACAATTTCAAGAATATTATAGGCAGAGATTACGCTATCAACAGCATTTAGAACAGAAGGAGCAACAGCGACAGATATACCAGCAGATGCTGCTTGAAGGAGGTGTGAATCAGGAGGATGGTCCTGATCAGCAGCAGAATCTCACCGAACAATTCCTTAATAGGTCGGTCTCTTAGTCACTTTTTTAAATATAAGGAATTATTTAAAAGCTATTAAGAGCATGCAGTAACTGCTACTTTCCATGTATAATTTGAAATTTTAAGGCTTTGTAAGTGCTTCAAGTATTGTGGAGTTACATAATCTCTTCCAGTCACAGCATTCTGAGGGCTCATCCAGTTTTGTCCTTCTTCCCCTTACACAATCTTTCACATCTAAGCAAAGAGAGCAGTGAGAGTGGTGGTTTCAGCACACAGGCTGGAAGTAGACTGCTTCTGGATCCAACCCTGTCCCAGGGTAGCTGAGGGCCTAGGGGAAGTTACTACCTTCTCTTTGCTTGTTTCCTCATCTGTTTCACAGGGTTGCTATGAAGATTAAATGGGTTAATCTTTGTAAAGTGTTTAGAACAGTATCTCGCATAGAGTAAGCACTATATTAAGTGTTAGCTGTTATTTTTATTGTTTTTCTGAGAGCTTAAACTTTCACATTCTATTGAATTTGACATATTAAAATGATTCTTGGGGTGGAGTCAAGATGGGGGCGTGGGAAGATGCAGAGATCATGTCTCCCCACAAACAGATAGGTTGCCGGAGGCCGACGGGGGACCTCAGGCCCCAGCAGATTGCAGGAACCCCAGAGCAACTCGGTAGGACCTGGGGAAAGTCAGGGAGGTGGGGAAGGGGATGCCGGATGGGACCAGTGCCCCTGGGGGGTGGCTGGGTGAGGGGGGAGGTTCCTGCCTGGAGGGACTGTTGCTGGCTGGGGAGATCCAAAACTGCAACTGGGTTTCTCCTGCCCAGGAGGCCTGCTGAGCTCCCTGGCTTGGGAGCCTGCTGGGCTCCCCAGTGGGGTCCTCCACACTCCAAGGCCCCCTCCAGGCTGCCTGGGTCCCCGGGGTGTGGGAAGGAGAGAGGAGGGGCAAGGAGGTGGAGAGGCGGACAGGTGGGGGTGGGGGCTTGGAGCCTGGGGCATGGGGAGGCAAGAGGGCGTTTCGTTTGCCCTCTTGGCCAGGGAGGCTGACTGGGCTCCTGGGCCTGGTCCTTCACTCTCTGGGCCCACCTCTGGCACGAGGATCCTGGGGGTGTGGGGGGGAGGGGGACAGAGTGGGAGAGGAGGGAGAGAGGCAGACAGTGGGGGTGGGAAGGGATCTCTCCAGGTCAGAAGAATAGGGGAGGCGTCGCTGGGTATTTCTTCTGGGTGGGTCCTCCACCTTCCCAGGTTCCTCCCAGCCATTGGTCCTAGGAGTACAGGAGGGAAGCGGTGGGGGGAGAAGAAGAGAGGCGGAAGGGGGGAGGGACCCTCTGGGATCAGAGGATCGGGGGAGGAGTGGAAGGCATTTCAGCTGCCCACTGGCCCGGGAAGCCTGCTGGGCTCCTGGGCCTGGTCTCCAACTCTCCAGGGTCCCCTCCCAGACGTGTTGGTCCCAGGAAGTGTGGCAGGGGGAGAGGAAGAGAGGCAAACTGGTGGTGGGACATTCCAGGAGCAGAGGACCAGGGGAGATATGGAGGACCTTTCCCCTGCCCACTTGGGCCCGGCGGGCCTGCTGGGCTCCCAAGTCTGGTCCCTCAGTCTCTCCGGCTGAGTGGGTCGTACAGACGTGGGAGAGAGGGAGGGGAGGAGAAGAGGAAGAGGCAGACAGTGGTGGGGGGGACCTTGCAGGACTGGAGGATCAGGGGAGATGCTGCGGGAAATCTCCATACCCACTTAGCACCGGGAGTGCCCCCAGGCCTGGTCTTCAGTCCTCTAGGGGCCCCTCTAGGTCTCAGTGCTCCTAGGGGTGTAGAAGGAAAGCGGAGGAGAAGAGGAGAGGCGGGCACGGGAGGGGACCTTCTGGGATTGGAGGATCAAGGGAGGCGGAGAAGGTATTTCCCCTGCCCACTAGCTCTGGGAAGCCTGCTAGGCTCACAGACCTGGTCTTTCACACTCCAGGGCCCCCTGCAGCTGCTTGGGACCTAGGAGAGTGGGGGGTAGGGGAGAGGAAGAGAGGCAGACAGGAACCCTACGAGACTGGGAGATCTGGGCAAGTGCCGCAGGCGTTACCCTAGCCCAGTTGGCCCTGGGAAGCCTGTTGGGCGTCAGAGTCTGGTCTCCTGCCTTCAGGTGCCCCCTGCAGCTGTGAGGGTCCTAGGGTAGTAGGAGAGAGGGGATGAGGAAGAAGAGAACCCAAGGGGGAGTGACCCTCCAAGATTGGAGGACTAGGGGAGGTGCCTAGCATTTCTCCCACCAACTCGGGCCCAGGGAGCCTGCTGTGTACCTGGACCCGGTCCTTTGCCCCCAGGACCAGAGGCATTCCTGGGCCCCTCTGCCTTATTAGGTCTAAGCCCCATTGCCCTCCCCCACCCAGGGCCTTTTCTAAGCATAGGCCCTGTGCATTGCCTAACCTCCCCTGCCACCCCTCCTCCCCCGCCATTGTCGAAGCCCCGCCCCCACAGCCAAGGCCTTTTCTGGATTTTTTTTTTTTTCTTTTTCTTTATTTTTCTTCCCACCTCCTCACTTAGGCTATTTGCAGTTGTTTTACCTTCCAGTTGTTGCTCCATTTTTTTTTAAAATTTTTTCTAACACATCTGTTAGTTTCCTATTATCGTATTTTTTATCTTGCTATTGTTCTGCTGTCCTCCTACTTTTTTTTTTTTTTTTAATTTTTTTTGTTTCCTGCTCCACACAGCTTGTGGGATCTTGATTCACAAGTCCAGGGTCAGGCCTGAGCTCCTGAGGTGGGACTTCTGAGTCCAAAACATTGGACTAATAGGGAAACCCAGCCCCCAGGGAATATTCATCAGAGTGAGGTCTCCCAGAGGTTCTCACCTCAACACCAAGACCCAGCTATACTCAACAGCCTACAAACTCCAGTGCTTGAAACCTCAGGCCAAACACACAGTGGGACAGGAACACAATCCTGCCCATCCAAAGTGGGGGGAAATGAGATGACAAAAAAATATGTCACAGATGAAGGAACAAGGTAAAAATACACAAGACCAAATAAATGAAGAGGAAATAAGAAAATTGCCTGAAAAAGAATTCAGAGTAATTATAGTAAAGATGATGCAAAATCTCGATAACGAAATAGAGAAAATACAAGGAACAGTTCATAAGGACTCAGAAGAACTAAAGAGCAAACAAAGAGTAATAGATGACAAAATAACCAAAATTAAAAATACTCTAGGGGCTTCCTAGGTGGCGCAGTGGTTAAGGATCTGCCTGCCAATGTAGGAGACACGGGTTCAATCTCTGCTCCAGCAAGATCCCACATGCCGCAGAGCAACTAAGCCCATGTGCCACAACTATTGAGCCTGCACTTTAGAGCCCGTGAGCCACAACTATTGAGCCCATGTGCTGCAACTACTGAAGCCCAGAAGCCTAGAGCCCGTGCTCCACAACAAGAGAAGCCACGGCAGTGAGGAGCCCGCGCACCACAACAAAGAGTAGCCCCCACTCACTGCAACTAAAAGAAAGCCCGCACACAGCAAAAAAGACCCAACATAGCCAATAAATAAATAAATAAATTTATTAAAAAAATACTCTAGATGGTATAAACAGCAGAATAGCTGAGGCAGAAGAACGAATAAGTGAGTTGGAAGATAGAATGGGGGAAATAACTGTTACAGACCAGGAAAGAGGAAAAAGAATGAAAACAATGGGAGACAGTCTCAGAGACCTTGGTGACAACATTAAGCACACCAACATTCGAATCATAGGCATCCCAGAAGAAGAAGAAAAAAAGAAAGGGTCTGAGAAGATATTTCAAGAGGTTATAATGGAAAACTTCCCCAACATGGAAAAGGAAATAATGAAGTCTAAGAAGCACAGAGAGCCCCGTACAGAATAAACCTGAGGAGAAATACACCAAGGCACATATTAATCAAACTAACAAAAATTAAACAAAGAAAAAATATTAAAAGCAGCAAGAGAAAAGCAGCAAATAACACATAAGGGAAAACCCATAATGATAACAGCTGATCTTTCTGCAGAAACTCTGCAGGCCAGAAGTGAGTGGCAGGATATACTGAAAGTCCTGAGAGAGAAAAACCTACAGCCAAGAATACTCTACCCAGCAAGAATCTCATTCAGATTCGATGGAGAAGTCAAAAGCTTTACAGACAAGCAAAAGTTAAGAGAATTCAGCACCACCAAACCAGCCCTACAATTATTAAAGGAACTTTTCTAAGCAGGAAACACAAGAGAAGGTAAAGACCTATAAAAACAAACCCAAAACAATTAAGAAAATGGTAATAGGAACATACATGTCAATAATCACCTTAAATGTAAATGGATTAAATGCTCCAATCAAAAGACACAGACTGGCTGAATGGATACAAAAACAAGACCCTTACATATGCTGTCTACAAGCAACCCACTTCAGACCAAGGGACACATATAGACTGAAAGTGAGGGGATGGAAAAAGATACTCCATGCAGATGGAAGTCAAAAGAAAGCTGGAGTAGCAATACTCATATCAGACAAATTAGACTTTAAAGTAAAGACTATTACAAGAGACAAGGAGGGACACTACATAGTGATCAAGGGATCTATCCAAGAAGAACATATAACAATTGTAAATATCTATGCCCCCAACATAGGAGCACCTCAATACATAAGGCAGATGCTAACAGCCATAAAAGGGGACATTGACAGTAACACAATAATAGTAGAAGACTTTAACACCCCACTTACATCAATGGACAGATCATGCAAACAGAAAATAAATAAGGACACACAAGCTTTAAATGACACATTAGACCAGCTCGACTTAATTGATGTTTATAGGACATTCCATCCCAAAACTACAGACTACACTTTCTTCTCAAGTGCACATGGAACATTCTCCAGGATAGATCACATCTTGGGTCACAAATCAAGCCTGGGTAAATTCAAAAAAAATTGAAATCGTATCAAGCATTTTCTCTGAGCACAATGCTGTGAGACTAGATATCAATTACTTGAAAAAAAAGTGTAAAAAATGCAAACACATGGAGACTAAACAATACACTGTTAAACAACGAAGCAATCACTGAAGAAATCAAAGAGGAAATCAAAAAATAGCTAGAAACAAATGACAATGAAAACACAACAACCCAAAACCTATGGGATGCAGCAGAAGCAGTTCTAAGAGGAAAGTTTATAGCAATACAGTCCTACCTCAAGAAACAAGAAAAATATCAAATAAACAACCTAACCTTATAGCTAAAACAATTAGAGAAAGAACAAACACCAAAGTGAGCAGAAGGAAAGAAATAAAGATCAGACCAGAAATAAATGAAGAAAAAATGGAGGAAACAATAGCAAATATCAATAAAACTAAAAGCTGGTTCTTTGAGAAGATAAAGAAAATTGATAAACCATTAACCAGACTCATCAGGAAAAAAAGGGAGAAGATGCAAATCAACAGAATTAGAAATGAAAAAGGAGAAGTAACAACGGACACCTCAGAAATACAAAAGATCATGAGAGACTACTATAAGCAACTATATGCCAATAAATTGGATAACCTGGAAGAAATGGATAGATTCTTAGAAAAGAACAATCTTCCAAGACTGAACCAGGAAGAAATAGAAACTATGAACAGACCAGTCACAAGTACGGAAATTGAGACTGTGATTAAAAATCTCCCAACAAACAAAAGCCCAGAACCAGATGGCTTCACAGGCGAATTCTGTCAAACATTTAGAGAAGAGCTAACACCTATCCTTCTCAGACTCTTCCAAAATATTGCAGAAGGAGGAACACTCCCAAACTCATTCTACAAGGCTACCATCACCCTGATACCAAAACCAGGCAAAGATGTCACAAAGAAAGAAAATTACAGGCCGATATCACTGATGAATATAGATGCAAAAATCCTCAACAAAATACTAGCTAACAGACTCCAACAGCACATTAAAAAGGTCACACACCATGATGAAGTGGGGTTTATCCCTGGAATGAAAGGATTCTTTGGTATACACAAATCAATCAGTGTGATACCGCATATCAACAAATTGGAGGGTAAAAACCATATGATAATCTCAATAGATGCAGAAAAAGCTTTTGACAAAATTCAACATCCATTTATGATAAAAACTCTCCAGAAAATGGGCATAGATTGAAGTTACCTCAACATGATAAAAGCCATATATGAGAAACCAACAGCCAACATTGTTCTAAATGGTGAAAAACAAAGCATTCCCTCTAAGAACAGGAACAAGACAAGGGTGCCCACTCTCACCATTATTATTCAACATAGTTTTGGAAGTGTTAGCGACAGCATTCAGAGAAGAAAAAGAAAGAAAAGGGATCCAGATTGGTAAAGGAAAAGTAAAATTGTCCTTCTTTGCAGATGACATGATACTATACATAGAAAACCCTAAAGATTCTACCAGAAAACTGCTAGCACTAATTGACAAATTTAGTAAAGTAGCAGTATAAATTATTAATGCACAGAAATCTCTTGCATTCCTATACACTAACAACGAAAAAGCAGAAAGAGAAATTAAGGAAACTCTTCCATTTACCATTGCAACAAAATGAATAAAATACCTAGGAATAAACCTGCCTAAGGAGGCAAAAGACCTGTAGGCAGAAAACTATAAGACACTGATGAAAGAAATTAAAGACGATACAAACAGATGGAGTGTGGAACATACCATGTTCTTGGATTAGAAGAATCAATATTGTGAAAATGACTATCTTACCCAAAGCAATTTACAGATTCAATGCAATCCCTATCAAATTACCAGTGGCATTTTTCACAGAACTAGAGCAAGAAATTTTACTATTTGTATGGAAACGCGAAAGACCCTGAATAGCCAAAGCAATCTTGAGAAGGAAAGACGGAGCTGGAGGAATCAGGCTTCCTGACTTCAAACTATACTACAAGGCCACAGTGATCAAGACAGTATGGTACTGGCACAAAAATAGAAAGGAAGGTCAATGGAATAGAATAGAGAACCCAGAGGTAAACCCACACACATATGGGCACCTTATCTTTGAAAAAGGAGCCAAGACTATGCAATGGAAAAAAAGACAGCCTCTTCAGTAAGTGATGCTGGGAAAATTGGACAGCTGCATGTAAAAGAATGAAATTAGAACACTTCCTAAAACCATATACAAAAATAAACTCAAAGTGGATTAAAGATCTGAATGTAAGGCCAGACACTAAAACTGCTTGAGGAAAACACAGGCAGAACACTCTATGACATAAATCAAAGCAAGATCCTTTTTGACCCACCTCCTAGAATCATGGAAATAAAATCAAGAATAAACAAATGGGACCTAATGAAACTTAAAAGCTTTTGCACAGCGAAAGAAACCATAAACAAGACTAGAAGACAACCCTCTGAATGGGAGAAAATACTTGCCAATGAAGCAACGGACAAAGGATTAACCTCCAAAATATACAAGCAGCTCATGCAGCTTAATACCAAAAAAGCAAATAACCCAATCCACAAATGGGTGGAAGACCTAAATAGACATTTCTCCAAAGAAGACCTGCAGATGGCTAACAAACACATGAAGAGATGCTCAGCATCACTACTCATTAGAGAAATGCAAGTCAAAGCCACAATGAAGTATCACCTCACTCTGGTCAGAATAGCCATCATGAAAAAATCTAGAAACAATAAAAGCTGAAGAGGGTGTAGAGAAAAGGGAACCGTCTTGCACTGTTGGTGGGAATGTAAGCTGGTACAGCCACTGTGGAAAACAGTTTGGAGGTTCCTTAAAAAGCTATAAATGGAACTACCATATGACCCAGTAATCCCACTACTGGGCCTGTACCCAGAGCAAACCATAATCCAAAAAGAAACATGTACCATAATGTTCATTGCAGCACTATTTACAATAGCCAGGATGTGGAAGCAACCTAAATGCCCATCAACAGATGAATGGATAAAGAAGATGTGGCATATATATACAATGGAATATTACTCAGCTATAGAAAGGAATGAGATGGAGCTATATGTAATGAGGTGGATAGACCTAGAGTCTGTCATACAGAGTGAAGTAAGTCAGAAAGAGAGAGACAAATATTGTATGCTATCTCATATATGTGGAATCTAAAAATGGTACTGATGAACTCAGTGACAAGAATAAGGATGCAGATGCAGAGAATGGACTGGAGATCTTGAGGTTTGGGGGGGCGGGGGGTGAAGGGGAAGCTGTGACGAAGTGAGAGAGTAGCATAGACATATATATACTACCAACTGTAAAATAGCCAGTGGGAAGTTGCTGTATAACAAAGGGAGTCCAGCTCGAGGATGGATGATGCCTTGGAGGACTGGGACGGGGAGGGTGGGGGGGAGTTGAGGGAGGGAAGGGATACGGGGATGTGTGTATAAATACAGATGATTGACCTTGGTGTACCTCAAAAACTAGTACAAGAGTGTAAAGCAATTATATTCCAATAAAAAAAAAGAAAAAGAAAAGATGTGGCACATACATACAATGGACTATTACTCAGCCATAAAAGAGTGAAATTGAACTCTGTGTAATGAGGTGGATAGAGCTAGAGACTGTCATACAGAGCAAAGTAAGCCAGAAAGAGAAAAACAAATACCGCATGCTAACTCATATATGTGGAGTCTGAAGAAATGGTACTGATGAACCCAGTGACAGGGGAAGAGTGGAGATGCAGACGTAAAGAATGGACTTGAGAACACAGGGCTAGGGTGGGCGGTGGGAGGCGAAGGGGAAGTAGGGATGAAGTGCGAAAGTAGCATAGACCTAGATACACTACCAAATGTAAAATAGATAGCTAGTGGGAAGTTGCTGTATAACAAAGGGGTATCAACTTGATGATGGGTGATGCCTTAGAGGGCCAGGACAGGGAGGGTGGGGGGGAGTCGTGGGAGGGAGGGGATATGGGGATATATGTATAAATACAGCTGATTTACTTTGGTGTACCTCAAAGACTGGTACAAGAGTGTAAAGCAATTATATTCCAATAAAGAGCTTAAAAAATAAATAAAATGATTTTTTTTCTGCTAAGACAGTATGACTTATTTTTAATTATAGGAGGTAAATATATGGTAACATGTTTTTTTAGAAATAAGTAAACCAGAATATGTATATTTAAATGAGCAAGGGTTGTTGGAAGATTGAATTAACCTATATAAAAAATTACTTAGAATAATTTCTAGCATATAGGAGGTATGCCCTAAATGTTGGCTATCATTGTGATTATAATATGGCAGTGCAGTGGTAACTGTCTTTACTTGGTTCAGTAATATTGGAAGTAATCTGCTGGACACTCTGTGTGTTATGCAAGTCAGTGAGCCTGAAACTGATTCTGTCTTCAAACCTTCACACAAGGAACGTTTATAGTGGTAATCTAGAGTCGAGATAGGCCTCTGAACATTCAGTTTGAGGATTGTTTTCTTATCACCTCTGATCAAGTCAGTGGCTTATTAGAATTATCCTAATTTGATGAATTGCTACTTCTGGTTCTTGGATGTCAGCTTCATATCAGTGAAAGTCATGGTTGCATGATTTCCTGACCGTTTTATTTTTAAGTGAAAGATACCTAACATTAAGTTAGAATGTGAGGTGGCAAGGTTCTGTGATTCTAGTAGTAGTAGGGATATCCTTTCTCAGAAAAAAAGTTAAAGTATTCAAGATGGTGTATTCTTCCTTTAAAGACAGTTATAGATAGAATTCAAATTATTTCTTATTATTTAGGTTCAGTTTAGAGCATATTTATTGTTTAACAACTGTTCTCAATTTCTGTAGAGATTAGAATTTTAAATTGTGCTAAAGGAAAATATGTTATAAAAATCCATAGGATAACCAAGTCTATTATAAATATGAGGGGATGTTTATCCTAAGCCTTTGTAAATTAATTTCATATAAATTCTCTTATATGTTGTTGTCTTAACCTTTTCTTATCTGTTCTGTTTTCTGACTCTTTAAAATAATACTTTTATTAAATCCTTTTTTTCTAGACCTTCCCATTTTATGTACTAGGACATTAAAGTACCTGACTAATACCAAGGACAAATTGAATAGAGATAGAATCTAGAAATTAAAATATAATTTTTCCACTTAATGTTTTAGTCTTCCAGGTCGTTCTAGCAGCAGAGCACAGTCTCCAGAATTAAATTAGCTTCTTCCTTCCCAGAGGCATAGAAAGAGGCAGAGGAATACGAGTCTTGTTATGTAGAACTTACTGAAAAAAAAAAACCAGCTAATGCATGATAGGATTATTATTAACAGTACTGTATCACTAATTTATATCTCTTGATATTTTGTTTCTGTTACTAATAACTGGCACTTATTTTAGGAATATTCTGCCCCTTCCCCAACCTCCCCACTTTTAGAGTCAAAATAATATTAGCATTTTTGACTCTTTAAACTTAGCATTTCCCACATTTATTTGACCTCAGTCTGTTTTTATGGGGAGCATTTCACAGGGTGTGTTTCATAGAAACTTAGAAATACTGCCTAGTGAAAAATGTTAAGTGATAAATATTTAGTAATGGCTGCCACTTCCTTTAATAATATTAAACTGCTCTTTTAAAGTCTTTTTTAAGCCCGAAACACACACACATACACACATACACACGAACACTAATGTTTAATGTAGAAAAATTAGAAAATACAGTGAACCACAATACCTCTTGGTAATCACATCCCTTATGTAGTCCTCTCTCGTATTAAATCTAGGCTGGAGAAAGTGATTCTGGGCCAGTTCTATTCTAAATCTTAAGAAAGCCTGGCAGCTTCCTCTGTGCCCTTTGGAGCCCTGAGTCCAGCATAAAGAGTCAGGTTACCCTGATGTAGGGAGACTTGTGGTGAGAGAAAGGCCCTTAGGCCACCTCGTTTTGCTCCGTTTTCTCTCTCTAGTGCCTAGTTCAGAGCCTGGCAAATAGTATTTGTAGAATGAGTAAATGAATGAATGAGTTAATGTGTGGATAATAGGGCTGCCACTTGACTTTGTCTCATCATGGCCTGCTCAAGTCATCCATTTCCTAGTTGATACGATATTACTAGACAGATGAAATGAAAATGGCTTGTTTTGTTGGTGAGAAATTTGGTAGTGGTGATATTTTTAATATTTTGGGAAATTAATTTTCATTTGAAAATTGAACCACAATTATACTGGAGAAGAAACAGATTTTTTTTCCTTTTTTTTTTTATGGTAAACGGTGTTTTTTAAAAGCCAATGATACCCATTATGCCTGTCTCCTTTACAGTGGTATACTATGGGAAAATTTGGATTTTATTTCAGTTTCTTGGTTATGTCTTAAACTAATGATGGTAATTTTTAGTACTAAACTTGTCATACATTATATGTTGTATGTGCATGTATTTACCCTCTCAAACTTTCAATCCTCTATATAAGAATACGACTAAGTTTTTATTTTAATATAATTAACATTTTATTTTATAGGTCCATTCAGAAGCTTGGTGAATTAAATATTGGAATGGATAGCCTTGGTAATGAGGTACCAGTGCTCAACCAGCAGTGTAATGGGAACAAAGGCAATGGGTCTAATAATTCTTCTGTAACTAGTTTTTCTACACCACCTCAAGACTCTAGTCAAAGATTAACACATGATGCTTCAAATATTCACACAAGCACGCCTCGTAATCCTGGATCAGTGAATCACATACCTTTTCTTGAGGAATCACCTTGTGGAAGCCAAATGTAAGTGCTTTACTCTGTAAGACCTGAAGTGTTATCTTCATACTAATAAATAGAATCTTAGAAAGTTGAACTTCTCTTTGGAGCCTTACAAATGAAAGTTTTACAGTTCATTACCTACCAATTTTTTTTTCTAATCTACCTTCATTTATATGTATTCTCTTCTACTAACTTGTGAGTCTCTTAATAGTCTTTATTCTCCTAGTTTTCTTTTTCCTTTCTTACCACCACCAAGACAATTCTGTTTTTTTCTAAGCCATCTTACTCAGAGATCATTCACTTTTAGGCTTTATCTTCTCCCCAGCTTTTTCATCTTACTGTCATTAGTAAACAAGTGTTAATTTATTCAGTGGGAATAGTTGAGCATTTTCTTCATCTATTATAACATTAAACACCTTTGAGAGTGGTTCATATTTTTAAATGCATAACTCGCTTTTGGCATTTGGATGTTTATAGGAATTACATTAGCTTTATACATTTAGTATCAAAAACTCTAGTTTTGTACTTAAGAACATAAGTTTATCTAATATTTGCTTCTTTGTTACTAATGATGGTAATCAAGTGTTCTTCCTATAACTCTTGTGTACCCTCCAAACTAGAGCTCAAATTTTGAAATCGGTTTTTATTTTTATCAAAGTAATATATGTACATGGTTTAAAAGGAAAAATAGCGCTTCAAGACTTAAAACAGAATCCCCTGTCTTACCTATCTTTTTCTATGACTTCTAATTCCAGTAGACTGCCATTTCCAATCTAGCTGGCTGTTTCTTTTGCTATGCACCTCCGCATTTCTGAATAATATGCTTCTATTGCTGTTTTTATTATCCCTTGATTCCCTGCCAATTAGATTTAGCTGCTGTGCTCCTACCCACAACATTAATTTTGTCTACACCTTCTTCAAATAAACATCAATTTTTGTGTAAATTGGTATTCAGTGTTAACATTACTGTGGCCTTGTAAATGTTACTTACAACTGAGTCATATAATATGAATATATTTCCTTTTCACAAAACTTTTTGTTTTTCATGGGGGCAGTAATTGCCTCATTTTTGGTGTGCATGTGTATGTGTATACATGCTTAGTGTTTTTTTAGTACATATCACTAAACTATCTGCAGATGCTGTGACAGAACTGTAAAATCATAAAACTCCTCATTACAGTAAAAAGTATCAGGTAGTTTCTCTTTCCATTTATTTTTCTCCCCTGGGATACACTCTTCCAGGATCACTTCTGGTTCACTTTATATTCATTGCTTCTAAGTCATTTTATTCAGGCCTAGAGAGTCTGGGACTTTCCTTCACCATTCTTTTGGGAGTTTCCTTTGCCTCTTCCCTGCATTGGATCCCCTGTTTTCAAGATCTCTTGTAGTTTGCTGAAAAGGGGTACATCAGAGGAGAAGTTTCCAAGACCTTTCATGACTAAATATTTCACATTTGACTTGTTAGTATAGCTGAGTATAGAATTTTAGAATGGAAATCATTCCTCTGAGTTTCAAAGTCATTACTACATGCTCATGTTCATAATGAAAAGTCTGATACCATTGTGACCTGATTCTTTATATGAGGACTGCTGCTTTTTCCACTGTGGGATTTTTTAGGACTTTGTCTTCCCTGATGTTCTGAAACTTCATGATGATATACATCAGAATAGGTCTGTTTTACTTCATTTTGGTGGATACTTCATGTGCTCTTTTAAGCTAGAAACTTAAGTTCTAGAATATTGAAAACATTTATATAGCAATTTTCTTACCTCCGTTTTCTATTAATTTTTTCTGATATTTTTCTTTTTCTTTTATTTTCTTTTTCTTTTTTTTTTTTAATATTTATTTATTTGGCTGCATCGGGTCTTTGTTGTGGTGTGTGGGTTCCATAGTTGTGGCACATGGGCTTAGTTGCCCCATGGCAAGTGGGATTTTTTTTTTTATTCCTTATTTTATTTTTGGCTGCGTTGGGTCTTTGTTGCTGCTTGCGGGCTTTTTCTCTAGTTGTGGCAAGCAGGGGCTACTCTTCTTTGTAGTGCACATGTGTTTCTCATTGCGGTGGCTTTTCTTGTGGAGCACAGGCTCCAGGCATGCAGGCTTCAATAATTGCAGTGCATGGGCTCAGTAGTTGTGGCGTGGGCTTTGTTGCTCCGCGGCATGTGGAATCTTCCTGGCCCAGGACTGGAACCCGTGTTCCCTGCATTGGCAGGCAGATTCTTAACCACTGTGCCGCCAGGGAAGCCTGATATTTTTATTTTCTAAGCTCTCTCTTATTCTAATTTCCTTAATTTTCTAATAGATACTTTTCTTGTTTCCTGAATTCATTATTTATTCTTATATTTCTAAGGATTTTAATTATATTTTTGTAGCTTTTGTTTCCTTGTCTTCCTTATTCAAAATTCCTTTTTTGGTTTGTTTTAGTCGCCATTTTTTTTTGTTGTTTGTTTGTTTTTGTTTTTTGGCTACACGGCACAGCTTGCAGGATCTCAGTTTCCCAACCAAGGTTGGAACCCATGCCCCCTGCAGTAGAAGCATGGAGTCCTAACCACTGGACCACCAGGAAAGTCCCTAGTCTCTGTTTTTTTTTAAGGAGGCTTTCTTCAAGCATTTGACTATTTGTAAGGAGCAAGGCATTTTTTTTAAAAAGTTGATTGGAAGGAAGGGCCACATGTATGGATACATCTGTTTACCTGTTGGACTCACAAAGAAAAGTGATTAAATGGAAACATTGTTTATTGTGGGACCTGAACTGTCCAGTTTCTGTAAGTCTTTTCTCTTGGGCCAGATAATTTTTCTAAGGAGAGCAATCTAGGTTCCTGCCTAGGTTAGGATTTAAGCACAGCAACCAGGATTCCGGAACTAAGCAGGGAAAAGGTAGTTGACATCTCAGTATAAAATTTGTGAACTTTGACTTAATCTCATTTTTAGAATGGCTTCTCCTTCCTTCCTTACAACTAACTATGCTTTGTATTATGGAGTCTAGAGCCTCTTGACAGATGGCTCCAGAGAGTAACTATGACTGGGGTCAGTGGGGGTCATTTGCCAACAAAATAAATATTAGAGGTTGAAAGGATAAATTAGTTTCTGTTTTGATAGTCACAGTAAACTGTACTTGGTCTTCTATTCACATAGCTCATCAGAACATTCAGTCATTAAGCCACCTCTTGGAGATTCTTCCGGCAGTCTATCAAGATCAAGAGGGGAAGAGGTAATACTTTGGGGAAGGAGGGTTCATTATTGTTATATTTACTTGCAAATTTTGTCAAGGAATTCTCAATTGAAACAAAGAATGATCTTTAGGAATAGTCCTTATTGTTAATGCTGGTAGTTATCTCAAGCAGTTGAGCTTTCACTGAGTGAAGTAAAGGGGTTGCCTGAGAAATCGCATTTTGAGAGTTTTCATATTAATGGTCCAGTGGTGATATTGGCGCATGAATTGGGGCTGTGACACTACTCTCTGAACCCTGTGGTTAAATAGTTAAGGTATTATTATATCTTTACTCTTTTGGACTTCTCATCAACGCATTTATTTTTTGCTTTGGAACCAGATATCCTTCCCTGACTAGTACACACCTTCACTCTATCTTATTTTCTCTAGTTCAGGTTTTAACCCCGTAAATAATTATTATTTCAGGTGCTTATGGGGCCAAACAGGTAACATAAATGAATAAAAGTGACTATTTTTTGATAAGTACACAGGAATATTTGTCCCTTGCACAAAGATATATGCTGGCCTAGCATTTCCAGTTCTTTTGATTTTCAAGAAAAGCTAGAAAGTTAGATTTTTATGTGAAATCTATTTTTTAAATGGCAAGAAATTAAAAAAAATTACATAGGCTGGAGAAGAGCATGTGAAGTTAATTGTAGCTTTGCCACTTCTGCTGTAAAACAACCCTTAGTAATTATTATTAATATGCTATTTGGCCGTTTAATCAGTGAGTCATTTCCCTTCATTTTTCGCTTATCCACCTCTGCTATTCATTTGGTAAATAGTCACCTTTCTTGTATATGGATTAATGGAAAATGTAGTGTATCTAGTCAAATAAATTGATATGAATAATACAAGAATTCAATTCAGTTACGTAAGGCAATGTGTAATATATCAGGTTTACCTCTTACTCCTCCGTGAAGATGTAATGCTGAATACATAGAAGTCTAGGTAGGAAGATGGATAATCTCTTCATTGATATAATCACTGTGGGTTCTAAAGCTCTCAGCACACAACCAGAGCTGAAGTGATTTGCCTTTGGAAAGTATGAATGTCAAGTACATACGCAAAGACAGAATTTGGTTGGGTCTGTGCAGCACACCCAGCCTGGAGGGCTCTGTTTCAGGTCCAGGGTCCAGTCCTGGTCAGGGTAGCAGGGTGGTTTCAATAGTAGGAGTCACCAGAGTTTTTATACAGAGCTGTTTCCACCTGCCTTCCTCAGAAGAGGGCTGAGGTCGGACAGGTTGACAGTTTAAAATAGAAATAAGGCTGAAATTAAATGTTCTGATTAAAATCATTTTTACAGTTTTAAAAGGGTATTTTACTATTTGAGTTTGAAATATTAAAGTATTCATTGCTGGAGATAATGGCAAACTTTTTTTTTTTACCCTAAAATGTTTAATAGTGTTTTAAATTTTCTGCTTTTAGAAACATGAACAATGTTCTGTTGTAAGAACTGTGCATGTGGGCTATTATTTTCCTTGATAGTTAAAGAGAGCTTACTATGGGAATGCATTATCTTATATTTTGTCATAGTAAGCAAAGAAAAACTTGAATGTCTATGAGCTATCTGAACTTCGTTCAGCATTGAGTAGCAAAAAATAGAAATATTGGGCTTATTTTGGATTTGCCATTCAAAAGAATGTATGAGTGTAGATAATGAACGTTAAAGTGATGAAGTGAATAATACAGTTCATATGAATTTAAAATGAGGTGAAGATGAATTCTTTCAGATTCATTTTTTAATAGAGTGACTTTCATATTTATTCTTTCCATAGGAGGACAAGTCAAAAAAGCAGTTTGTTTGTATTAATACCCTAGAAGATACACAAGCTGTTAGAGCAGTAGCTTTTCATCCAAGTGGTGGTCTATATGCTGTCGGTTCAAATTCAAAAACTCTGAGAGTATGTGCCTATCCAGAAGTAATTGATCCAAGGTAAGGGTGGGTGATTTGTGGTGCCATTCTTGCTTTAGTTTTTAATTTAGCTATATGGTCCCTTTTTTAAGAATTGCCATTCAGTAATGTTTAATTTTTATTTGTTTTCCTTTTATTATGCTTTTACATTTTTGTTTTAAATACTTAGGAAATATACATAAGAATCATTGATTAACTTTATAAGTTGCTTTTCATTAAATGTTTTTGATTAGACCATTAGCCACTCGATAGTCTAGTTTTGTTTATTTCCATGGTATTTGTTAATTTTTTAAAAAATCTGCGAGGTCCTTCTATTCTAGTTAAATTACATAAAGACAAAGTAATGCTAGTTATAGACTTGGAGAGAATTTAATGTCTTATACTAATAGCTTCAAAGAAGTATTAGGTTGAACTATGTGAAATTGCTAATATTTGAGTATTTTGACCTATAAAGATACAATTTTCACTTGGCCAACCTAACTGTGATTTTACTCTCTTGTTTTAACAGATTATGGAATTTGAAAATAAGGGATCTATCCCTTAAAGGCGTATGTCACAAAAAACCAGGCACATGACCTTATGTATTAGGTGTACAACTAATTCTTTAAAATTACTGAGAAAGCAGCTATCTTAGTATCTATAATCTCACAGGAAACCAAATTTGAACTTTTTTTGTCAATTTATTTAAGGCTTTTACTATCAAATATCAAAATAAATAGGGATTATAAAGATCATGAACCAAATATGGTAGATTTTGTGGTTATGTTGCAGGAAGGGGGACCCCTTCCAGGGCCTGAGAGTGGGCTCTTGTCTAACACTCAGAAATGAATTGTCCAGGGAGACACATGTGCTGACAAAGCAAGAGATTTTATTGGGAAGGGGCACCCGGGTGGAGAGCAGGAGGGTAGGGTAAGGGAGCCCAGGAGGACTGCTCTGCCAAGTGGCTCGCAGTCTTGGGTTTTATGGTGATAGGATTAGTTTCTGGGTTGTCTCTGGCCAGTCATTCTGACTCAGGGTTCTTTCTGGTGGCACACACAACCGTTCAGCCAAGATGGATTCCAGCGAGGAAGATTCTGGGAGGTTGGTAGGACATGTGGACTGGTGTCCCTTCTCTCCTTTTGACCTTTCCCGTATTCTTCTGGTTGGTGGTGGCTTGTTAGTTCTGTGTGCCTTACCAGGATCTCCTGTCGTAAAATAACTCATGAAAATTGTTAGTCTTTGCTTGGCCAGCGTGGGTGGTTTCTGTCAGTGTTTCCCCTAACAGAAATGGCCGCAAATGGAATAATTGTCATACCAGTAGACAAAAACACTCAAACAAAACAAGCTGCACATCTTTAAAATTTTAAATATAAAAAGCAGTACATGTCATAATATGTTTTGGAAGTTTTTTACAACCCTTAAGCCGTTTTTTATTATAACCCCAGTTTGGAGAACAGAGGGGTGAGATTCTTTATGTATTTGCATTTTTTGGTATATCTCTGTATCTGAGACTAGAAATTTAGGCTTTTGGACTGCAGTAGCATTTAAAGGTTGGGAAAGGGAACAGGGATCATGTTAGATGATAGTAATATAATTTATTGGTGCTCATTGTTAGTTAAGTAGGATTGTATGAGAGAGAATAGGCAGAATTCCAGATCAGGGAGTGGAAAAGAGCAACAATTATGGAGGCAGAGTCAAAGACTGTGTATTTAGGGTTAATCTGATCTTAAATTGACTTTCCTTTTTTTTATTTCTCATGCTGGCACAGATGTTTCATAGACTCCTCTTGAAGAAACTGATTTTTATGAAAATAAATTCATTTATTTAACAAATGTGTTTTGAGCTCCTTCTGTGTGCTAGGCTTTGGGGGTAGTTGTGAGTAAAACAAACATATTCATTGACCTTTGGAACTTCTGTTTTAGTGGAGAAGATGGACATTATGCAGATGGACACACTCATAAGTGTAATTATACATTGTGGTAGGTGCTATGAAGAGAAAGTACAAGGTGCTATCATGGAGTAAAATGGGGAAATGAGGGAACAGGGGAGTCAGAGTAGGACCTCTTTGAAGAAGAGGCGTTTGAGGGTGAGTAGAACCTAGCTATGTGCAGAGAAGGGAGAAGATAGTAATTGGAGGGAACATGAAGTGAGAAAGAGCTTGGCTCTCTAAGGAACCAAAACAAGTTCAGATTGGCTGGAGTATTGTGAGCTGGAGGGTGATGAGGCTACAGAGATAGATGTGAACTGAATTATGCAGAGCTTTGTATCCATTTAGGGTTTTATGGTGAGTGCAGTGGAAAGCTGCTGGAAGTTTTCAGCAGAACAGCATTGTGATCTAAACTCTGGTTCAGATGGCAGTAAGATTAGATGCTGGAGAAAGGTAGGAGGCTGTTGTCAATGGCTGGTGTGATGGCAGTGGAGATGGAGCAAAATGGATGGAGGTAAATTCCATTTAAAGAAAGAATTAGTTGGCCCTGACAATGAACTGGATGTGCAGCTGAAAAGAGAATCTTTTGATCTTTTCATTTTCTCTATCACTATTAAGCACTTTGTAAGTGTTGAAGATTTATCAATATTCTTTCTTGTTCTTTAAAAATTTCTTATGAGAACTTTAAGCATACACAGAAGTAGAGATTAGTATACTGAAATGCAGTAATTGTCAAGATTTTTGTCATATTTGCTTCATTCTTTTTGTTTACTAAAGTATTTTAAGGTAAATCCTAGATACATCATTTCACTCTTTAGGATGAATCTCCAAAAACATGTATATTTTCTTACATAGACTTGATGTTATCACTATAGCTAATAAAATCTTTAGTATCTTAGTATTAGTCTGTTTTAAAGTACAGATAAGATGCTACTACTCCACTAAACTGTTAGACTCCCATTAAAGGACAAGCTCTCGAGGAGCATGGCATTTAGGACCTTCCCCAGCTGTGCTTGCAGCTCCTCACCCATCATGTCTGTCCAACTCAGCCTCTGGAATGCCCCAGGCGTCACCTCTCCAGCCCCACAGACTTTTTTCCCATGCTGCATGCTGGGCTGGTCTCCCTATTATATTTTATCTTCACTGAAGCAGTTCTCCTGCCTTCATCTTTTTCTGTAATAATTCTCCCTGTCCTTTAAGGCCTAGTACCTTGTGCTGGACTGTAACATTTATACTTGCTTTACTGTATGTTGGTAGTCATGAAACATCTGCCGCTGCCAGATATTAAACTCAGGACAGAGCTCTTGCTGCTTTTATTTTTTCTCTATCCTTTGCCTTCCCCTAACCTGAGGCACATTGCTCATATTATATGTTTAATAAATGTTTATTGAACTTTTTGCATTTGGAAGCATTATTAGCTCTTTTTAAAATTCTTTTGGGTTTCTGAATTAAAATCCATGAAAAATATGTGAAATGAAGACTTAAAAAAAAGACCTTATGTGGTGTGAAATAAGACTTTAGATTAATATAATAATGGTTAATAATTTTACTTTTGGATTTTAAATATGCTTTAAATTTATTTCGTCTGAGATTTTGAAAATTGTTGTTAACATGCTGTCTGATGCTTTTTTTTTCTCCCTCCATCAAGAACAACCATAATACAGAACTTCACGTTCATTGACCTCAGTAAGCAAGAAATTGAAATATCTTTTTGCGATTTCTCTTTCTAGTGCACGTGACATCCCTAAGCAGCCGGTGGTACGTTTTAAAAGGAATAAACATCACAAAGGATCCATTTACTGTGTGGCCTGGAGTCCTTGTGGACAGTTATTAGCGACAGGGTCAAATGACAAATACGTCAAAGTGCTGCCCTTCAATGCAGAGACTTGTAATGCAACAGGTAGGGGCCGAGTATGTAAGCTGTAGCTTGCCTGTGTGTTCTTTATGTTTCCCCATGTGTGTCTCTAATACAGCTCTGTATTGTTTTTAGTAAAATCTAAGAATACACCATTAAGAATTTTTTTACATTCTACTTGCTTGCATTCATGAGGCATTATTCTTTTTTAGTCAGTTCTTATAAGGTAGTATATAATCCTCAGAAAATTATTGTCATTAGAAAAACAACTTTTAAATAACTTTCAGAATTGTATTAGTGAATATTTTCCAGAGTATCTGCTTTTTCTTTCATTTTCTTTGGGATAAAAGCCAAGAAGGTAACTCTGCATATAGCTTTGTTTTAGTGACGATGATAACTAAGTTGGTATTTTGATTTCTTTAAGTTTTTTACTCAGTAAAGTGAAATCGATTATTATATCAATTCCAAAATGAAAATATAAATCATACCATTCTACCGTTCTACTACTCTTGGTCAGTTTGGAGGCAGTCTGGCAATCTCAAATTATCACAGTAAGTTGAGCAGCGTCTTTTTTTAAAATTCTTATTGCTGTTTCAGGACCAGATCTGGAATTTAGTATGCATGATGGGACAATTAGAGACTTGGCATTTATGGAAGGCCCAGAGAGTGGCGGAGCTATTTTGATAAGTGCTGGAGCAGGGGATTGTAACATTTATACAACCGATTGTCAAAGAGGACAGGGCCTCCATGCTCTGAGTGGACATACCGGTATGTGATATCAGTCTCAGATGCTACTCTTCTTTTTGTTTATCCTGTGCTTTTCCCCGCTATACATTTTCATTAATGGGGGTATATTGCATCAAAAGGGATTTCTTTAGGACAGGAATTTTTATTTCAAAAATCTAAATTGAGAACTTTGGGTAACAACACAGTAATGATAGCTAACATTTTCCTGTGTGCTAAATCCTTTACTTATATACATAATTCTTTAATTTAATCCTCACAACAACCTTATAAAGCCGGAAGTTCTGTCTCCATCTTATACATGAAAAAAGCAAGACTTGAAAGAGCAAAATGGCTTGCCCATTATCTTACTGCTAAACATGGCAGAACAGAGGTATCGCCCCAGGTCTGTCCCTTCCAAAGCTGGGGATCTAATCCCACAATGCTGTGCTTCCTCTTTGGAAAATTTGCCCTAAAAACAAATGATAATATGTTTTTCAGTACTAATTATGATGTCCTGAAATATTTGATTCACCAAAAAAGGTTAAGTTTATACAGTATGGTTTTGATGTGCATTTTGCTGAATTTAATTTTTTGAAAATTGCCAATATATTTGATATATGTGGGAAATCTTTACCACACAGTTTATTTGATTAACTAGATTAAACATGCTCAACAATAAGGAGTATTAGCTTTGAATGTGTTAACAGAAAAATACTGTTCCACAGTAAATAACTGATTACAAGTATATGATCTTTTTTAGGGCATATTTTAGCACTTTATACTTGGAGTGGCTGGATGATTGCGTCTGGTTCCCAAGATAAGACTGTTAGGTTCTGGGATCTTCGAGTACCAAGCTGTGTTCGTGTTGTTGGTACAACATTCCATGGAACTGGTAAGTTTTTCTGGAATTTAAATAAATTTATATGAGAAAGAAACTTTATAAATTGCACTTACCTTCTTTCTTCTCCCCTGCAAAACATGTTAAAAAAATAGGAACAATATAAACTAAATACTTGGTATTTTATTGATTACCTTAAATTCTTACAAAATGCTTTCATCTGTTACTTTATTTGTAAAAATAATATTCAGCTAAGGAGACCAAGACCTGGGGAGATTAAGTATCATGCCCCAGTTATTCTGTTAGCAGGGTCATTTTAGAACTCAGACCTTCTAAAAAAACATTTTTTTAATTGCATGCACATGGCAAAAATTGAAATTGAACTAAAGGGTGTAAACAATTTTCTTCCCACTTCTGTTTCTTGGTGTCTTTCCGTAAGGGACCAGTTTCTTATTTATTCTTCTAGAAATATTCTGTAAGTAAATAACCAAAAAGTTTGTATATATCATACTCTCCCTTCTCCTTTAAACACATGTATACACAGACATAAATGGTAGCATATGACGTGTGCCTCGCTTTTTTTAACTTAACATGGATTGCTCCATGTAAACTGAGGCTACTGCTCTTTGTGTTATAGCACCTTTTAAATGCTGGTATCTAAGAGTCACACAGTATTCTGCCATTGTCTTTATTTTAAAGTGCTTTTTCTGCCTTTGTAGTTTTTAATAGCAATTCTTTGGTACTATTCCAAGTGAAAAGGGCTGTCCTGTATTCTTAACTTTTTAATTTTCTTTGTAATGTTTTATCTATTCTCTCAACTTTCATGGATCTTTTTTCTATACTTTGAATCGAACCAGATTATTTTCTTCCACTTGTCATCTCATAATCAGGTCCTTCTCATGTTTGGTCTTAGCTTTACTAGCACCTTGCCAGAAAGGTCTTCTTTGCCTTAATTGGGACCTTACCTTTATTTTCTATCTTTGAACTCATTTATTTCCTTTATATCTCTTATCACTATTTAAAATTATATATTTGTGTGTTTATTGCTGGGATAATAGATTTTAAGCTTCACAAAGGCAGCAGTAATATCTGTTTTATTTCTCAGAGTAGATTTAGCACCTACCATAGTGCCTGGCCCAAGTGACCTAATAACTTTGTTGAATAAATGAACCTAGATTTCTGTTGGCACCAAAACCTTTGCATGTTTAAAGCTAAACTCATTATATTCCCCCTGGAAATCTGCTCTTCTTCCCACTTTCTCTGTTTTTGATACCGGCTCCTTTATTTCCTTGTGTACCTAGATTTGAAATCTGGGGCTCATTTTTCACTTCTTTTTTTTGCCCCCATCCAGGCAGTTCATTGCCCAAGACTACTGATTCTTTATTCAATTTTTTCCTGAAGTCTGTCTACGTGTCATCATTCAGGCCCTTATTCTCTCATTCTATCTTGTCTTCCAGTGATTTCCCTTCTGTAGTCTGTCCATTTTAATTATCAAATTAGATACACATTTTCACATAGATTAATTAATCTTCCCAGAGCACTCCTTGGATCATGTAAGTCTCTTGCTTAGAAACCTGCAGTGATGTTGCGCTGTGTATAGGAACAAGCTCACACTCTTTGGCTTTCAAGATGCTTGATGGTCTGGCCCTAATCTGCCTTTAGGTCTCAGCTACAGGCTACCTTTTATGCTAACTTGTTAAAGCAAGTAACTCCAGCCAAACTAAGCTACCTATCCTTAAATGTTTTTATTTGTTTCCTTTAAACATTTTCTCATGTAATTCCTCCTGATAGACTCTTCTTTTCTCTATCAAAAATTCAAGCAAAGATTATTTCTAATTACATATGTGTGTAATACATATAAACACATACTCTCTTATTTATACTGTTTACTGCTCTTCAAGATCTAACTTACGTCCCTTTTTTCTGTGAAATCTTCCCAGGCCACTTGGTCTAGAGTAGTGTTCTTAAACCTTATTTTCGTTATTGCTTTCTCTAAGGAGAAAAACAAAATTTTTTCCTAACGAGAAATTAAATACTAAGGCATGAGATTTTGGTTTGGTAGGGTTGAGATTTGAAGGTCTACAAACCGTTGTGAATATTTAGGATTTTTTTGTCCCCTGAGAACCGTTTTGCACCCCCTTGGAGGCATTATTGCATGGCCTAGAGTAAAGGGTCCAACCTGTGGACTCAGAGCTTATTTTTTTTTCAGTTCCTATTGGCAGTTAATCATGTGTTGCTTCGAGATATTTCCTGCACTGTCCTAAAACATATTTTGTTATTTAATCTTTTGTTCCCCCAACTAGACTCTGAGCTGGGTATTGGAGAATTTCTGGACACTTACCCAGCAGTGAAAACACTGCATTAGGAAAAGTGGCTCATCTATTGCACTATAGGTAATGCTGCTCCAGGGGGTTCTCCCAAAGGACCAAAAAAAAAAAAGGAGCTTTTTTGTTTCTCATAGAATCTTGCTTCATATATCTTCTAAAAAAGGATGCAAGTATTTATTGGTTGACTGTTTGGATTTTTCCCTAATTGGACAGTATTGATAACCTACATTAAATCTTTAGTGTATGGTTCAGTGAACATAATTAGCTGTTGCAGTTTAGCTATATTGATTTTTGCATATCAAAACTTCCATTCTTCCTGCTATACAGGCAGTGCGGTGGCATCTGTAGCTGTAGATCCCAGTGGCCGTCTCTTAGCCACAGGACAGGAAGATTCCAGCTGCATGTTATATGACATAAGAGGAGGAAGAATGGTACAAAGTTACCACCCTCATTCCAGTGATGTTCGCTCTGTTCGATTCTCTCCTGGAGCTCACTACTTGCTAACAGGATCCTACGATATGAAAATAAAGGTGACAGACCTACAAGGTGATGGAAATTGACCTCTTTTTTTTTTTTTTAGTCTTTCCTATTCTATTTGGGATCTTTCTTTTATGTTAAACTAGGGTGATTCACTATACAACATCTTCAACTTTTAGTTTTATAGTTTTTACTGGGCAAATTACTTGGTGATGTATTGAGGTAAATTGTAATAAATTATTAAATTGAGTGAATAGTCTTATTTTTATTGTTGAATAGGTTTTACAATATTTAAAAGAATCAACATTTTTCATACTGAATCATTTTGAGTTCAGTGATGGTAGATGTTAAAATATACATTTATGTATCAATACTCCTGTTTGGTCCTACTTTAAAATACTTAGTGTATAATCTATATAATTATATCTTCAGTATCTAGTTTTGTTTTTAAACATTCATTAAGCAAATATTTATTGTGTACCAACTAGGGACAGACAGAGAGATGAGTAAGACAGGTAACTTTCTTCCTGATGGAGTTTACATTTTAGAGTTCAATATAAAGCAGACCAGCTCGATGATTGGTGATGACCTAGAGGGGTGGGATAGTGAGGATGGGTGGGAGACTTAGGAGGGAGGGGATATAGGGATATATGTATAAATACAGCTGATTCACTTTATTGTACAGCAGAAACTGGCACAACAGTGTAAAGCAATTATACTCCAATACAGATGTGAAAAAAAAAAAAGCAAGCCAGTAAACAGTGTAATTTTAGGTATTGGCAAATGCTATTAAAACATTAGCAAAATGGAAGAGAGTAACAGGGTAGCTAGGGGAAGACTATGCTAGACAGGCTAGAGTGGCTCTCACCAGGGAAGTGCCATTTGCACAGAGACCTGATAAGGAGAACAAGCCGTACCAGGACCCTAGGAACGGACCATAGCAAGGTGCTGAGGCAGGAATGATTTGGCTTTCTCATGACACTGCAAGAACTCAATATAGCTGGAACTTAGTGAACCAAGGGAGAGAGAGGCGGGAGAATAAATCAAAGGCAGGGTTTTGTAGGTATTTTAAAAAGCATAATAGGAGTCCTTTGAAAGATTTAAAACAGGGAGTGATATGGTCTGAAAATTTAAAAAATTATTTTGAGTTATGGGGAGAGTGGATTATAAGTATAAATATCTGTGAGGAGGCAGTTTGACCAGTTCAGGTGGGAGATGATGGTGACTTGGACTAGGGCTGTAGAGGTGGAGGTAGTAGTAAGAAGTGACTGAATTAGGGATGTATTTTAATTTGTTTTGATTAAATTTGGTGAGTGAGGGAAGAAGGAATCAGTGCTGATTCCTAGGTTTTTGGCATGAGCAAGCAGATGGTACCATTAATTGAGATGAGGAAGACAGGTAGGGAGAGGAACAGGTTTATGCAAGAAAATCAGGAGATTGTTTTAAACAAGTTAAACTTAAGATGACTGTCAGGGCAATCAAGCAAGATGTCAAATAGCTATTTGTATATTGGTCTGGAGCTCAGGTGAGAAGTCAAGGTTGGAGATGAAATGTGCATGAATCATAAATATTTATATATAAATGGCTGTGGTACTAGGTACATGGTACTAGGTGAAATTTCGTAAGAGGTAAGGTATAAAGGGAACAAGAAATTTGAAGGCTGACTGCTGGAATTCAACAAACTTTAGTTCAGGAAGAAGGGACAAACATCAGAGGAGACTGAGGTGTAGCAGCGCTGAAGTAGGAGGTATCAAGGGGAGAGAGTTTCAAGGAGAGAGGGGCAGCTGTGTCATGTTGCTGTGTATATGTTATCAGATACTGCTTGCATAATTAGGTCTTCAGTAATTTAAACTGTTTAAACTTTTAAGTGTACTGTACTAATGTGTTAAGCTTTTATATACTGTAATGCCTTAAAGTAATAGGAAGTTTGTGAAATCTATACATGTTTTGTATCATAAATCTCTTTTCTTTAATTTAGGAGACCTCACTAAACAGCTTCCTATCATGGTGGTGGGGGAACACAAGGACAAAGTGATTCAGTGCAGATGGCACACCCAGGATCTTTCCTTCCTGTCGTCCTCTGCAGACAGAACTGTAACCCTCTGGACTTACAACGGATAGAGTACAGCCAATGTCAATCTATGCAGTGAAAGCACAGACTTAAGACTACTGAGCTGTGAAGATTACAAGTTTGAAGAACATGGACTGAGCTGGAAAGTAGTTTAGCACGAGGAGGCCCCTTATTACCATGTGTCCCTGTGGTAGGAGCTGTTGGGTGGTGTTATTCTGCAGTGCTTTCAGTCTTCCATGTGGGCTTGTGCTGCTGTGACCTGCTGTATGTAGTCTTGTTGCCAAAGTCTGCAGAAGAACTCTTATGTTGTCAGTGTGCACTCTAAGTCAAGGTGGACGATGTGTTTACGGTTTAGTATTAAATGCATTCCTTGGTCTTTGCCTAAATAACAGTTTTATATACACATTGAAACTGAACTATACTTTAAGCATATTATTACATGTAATGTAACCAAGTTCTACACAGATTAAACATAGGTATTCAGAAATTACTTTTGCTTTTCTCACAATCCCATGATATTGGATCACTTGTCAGCTCGAAGTCAGGATTTTATATGTCTCTCCAGAATAACATTGCTGTTTTAACTAAAGATCACTTTGGAGTTTAAAAATGGATGGAAAACTGCTTCTTAGTTCATAATGTGGTATAGGCCTTTTCTTTTTTCTTAAACCCAGGGATATAATTATTATTTTGTCACATTATTTTGTTTCAGGCTTAAAAGGTAAATGTGTTTGCTTCAGAAACTTGTTAATTTCAATTTTTTGAATTCAACAAGATACCTCCCTTCTAAACTGTACTGTAGGCAGAGCAGCAGTGTTATGTGATGCAACACTTGATGGTACAGTAAATTTACCGGCTAGCATTTTTCCTCTTACAAAGTAAAAACTTGGCCATAGACTATAGCATGGCTTGAAATGCTATGTCTGCATGATAATTTAAAATGGAAAATTTAAATTTTGCACTCTGAAAGCTTATTTGGATTTTTTTCTTGCACTGTCTTGTGTAATGCAGAATAATGATTTTATTTCTATGGCATTGTAGATTTTAACATTTATGTATCTTTATTTTCATATTGTACAGTAATTTTACTTTAAATTATTATTAAATAGGCTATTTTATTTATTTCAAATGCAGTTGAGTTCTAATAATTATTGAACTGTCTGTGCACTATATGTAGCAAGCATTTTTAATCTATTGTATACAGTGGAAAGGGTATTAGAAGTGTAACTGTGCTATTATTTCAATAAAAACCTCTTGACATCTAAAACTATTCCTGTTCCTCAGTGTCTCTGGTTTTTAGTTTAGAGTGTTGTTTTTTCCAGTTTACTTGGCAGTAGTGTGGTCCAGTGGATGAACCCCACAATCACTTTTAAGTTTCTTTTCAAATTTCTTGTAACTTTTCAATCCTTTGCAACTGTATAACTTTTGTGTCTTCCCTTTTCTTCACTATCTAGAGAACTTTATATCTTGAATATATTGTAAAAGTTGATTAATTAAAGCTGGGCAAAATATATAAATTCTAACAGATTACAAATATGTTGAATCAGGTACTTTAGAAATGAAATCTGATTAGCTTGTGGATATTCAGTAGGACAGTTTTCCTACCTCTCAGGCATGCAGAAGGGAATTCTGCTAAAAACAGGCCACAGTCTCCTTTAGTTTACTTTCATACTTAGTTTTACACATTTTAGATATTATAGCAGGTCATTAGTGTTAATTTAAAACTAGAAAAAAAGGGCAATTTCTTGATGTAGACCAGATCAACTTCATGGTAAAAAGTGTTCATAAAATTATGTATTCTACCTCCATCACTGTCAAGGAGAAAACTTTAAGATCCCCCCATATGTTGGGTATTTTTACTTTGCAGTGCATTAGATATAAGCACTAGCAATTATCTTACTTATTTCAGTAACTATCTGGTCACAAATGTCCTTTTTCCTGTGCCTCTACACTGTCTTCTGCATGGAGGTGAGTAGATTCTTGGAGGTTCATGTGAAGAAGAAAATAAGAGAACTTAAGTATCTATAGTCTCTGAATCCTCAGAGAAGGAGAATGGGGATGGGAGGGGGATGTAGAAGTTCTTGACTTCTCCCTGGTGGAAGCTTCAGAGGTCTGATTCAAATTTCTTTTTTTTTTTTTAATTTAATTTTTAATTTTTTTGGCCACGCTGCACAGCTTTCAGGATCTTAGTTCCCTGACCAAGGATTGAACCCAGGCCATGGCAGTGAAAGTGCCGTGTCCTAACCACTGGACTGCTAGGGAATTCCCCAAATTTCATTTTTAAATGTTTAATTATTTTAAAAAAAATTGTGATAAGCCAGACATAACAGTGAAAAGGCAACCCAAGAAATTAGAGAAAATACTTGCAATCATGTCTGATAAAGGATTAATATCCAGTATATAAAGAACTCCTACAGCTCAACAACCAAAAAAAAAAAAAAATTCTGATGAGAAAATGGGCAAAGCAGGGCCAGGTGGCTTCACAGACGAATTCTATCAAACATTTAGAGAAGAGCTAACCACCTATTCTTCTCAAACTCTTCCAAAATATAGCAGAAGGAGGAACACTCCCAAATTCATTCTACGAAGCCACCATCACCCTGATACCAAAGCCAGAAAAAGATGTCACAAAAAAAGAAAATTACAGGCCAATATCACTGATGAATTTAGATGCAAAAATCCTCAACAAAATACTAGCAAACAGAATCCAACAACACATTAAAAGGATCATACACCATGATCAAGTGGGGTTTATCCCTGGAGTGCAAGGATTCTTCAATATATGCAAGTCAATCAATGTGATACACCATATTAACAAATTGAGGGATAAAAACCATATGATCATTTCAATAGATGCAGAAAAAGCTTTTGACAAAGTTCAACATCCATTTATGATAAAAACTCTCCAGAAAGTGGGCATAGAAGGAAGTTACCTCAACATGATCAAAGCTATATATGACAAACCAACAGCCAACATCATTCTAAATGGTGAAAAACTGAATGCATTACCTCTAAAGACAGGAACAAGACAAGGGTGCCCACTCTCACCACTATTATTCAACATAGATTTGGAAGTTTTAGCCACAGCAATCAGAGAAGAAAATGAAATAGAAGGAATCCAAATTGGAAAAGAAGTAACATTGTCACTCTTTGCAGATGACATGATGTTATACACAGAAAACCCTAAAGATTCTGCCAGAAAACTGCTAGCACTAATCAATGAATTTAGTAAAGTAGCAGGATACAAAATTAATGCACAGAAATCTCTTGCATTCCTATACACTAACAACGAAAGGGCACAAAGAGAAATTAAGGAAACACTCTCATTCACCATTGCAACAAAAAGTATAAAATACCTAGGAATAAACCTGCCTAAGGAGGCAAAAGACCTGTAGGCAGAAAACTAGAAGACACTGACGAAAGAAATCAAAGATGATACAAACAGGTGGAGGGACATACCATGTTCCTGGATTGGAAGAATCAGCATTGTGAAAATGACTATGCTACCCAAAGCAATTTACAGATTCAACGCAATCCCTATCAAATTACCAATGGCATTTTTCACAGCACTAGAACAAAAAATTTTACGATTTGTATGGAAATGCAAAAAACCCTGAATAGCCAAAGCAATCTTGAGAAGGAAAGACAGAGCTGGAGGAATCAGGCTCCCTGACTTCAAACAATACTGCAAGGCCACAGTGATCAAGACAGTATGGTACTGGCACAAAAACAGAAATATAGATCAATGGAACAGAATAGAGAGCCCAGAGATAAGTCCACACACATATGGGCACCTTATCTTCCACAAAGGAGCCAAGAATATACAATGGAAAAAAAGACAGCCTCTTTAATAAATGATGCTGGGAAAATTGGACAGCTACATGTAAAAGAATGAAATTAGAATACTCCTTAACACAATACACAAAAATAAACTCAAAATGGATTTAAAACCTAAATGTAAGACCAGACACTATAAAACTCCTAGAGGAAAACATAGGAAGAATACTCTATGACATAAATCAAAGCAGGATCCCTTTTGACCCATCTTCTAGAATCATGGAAATAAAATCAAGAATAAACAAATGGGACCTAATGAAACTTAAAAGCTTTTGCACAGCTAAAGAAACCATAAACAAGACTAGAAGACAACCCTCAGAATGGGAGAAAATATTTGCCAATGAAGAAATGGACAAAGGATTAATCTCCAAAATATACAAGCAGCTCATGCAGCTTCATACCAAAAAAGCAAATAACCCAATCCACAAATGGGCAGAAGACCTAAATAGACACTTCTCCAAAGAAGACCTGCAGAAGGCTAACAAACACATGAAAATGTGCTCAACATCACTACTCATTAGAGAAATGCAAGTCAAAGCCACAATGAGGTATCACCTCACACCATTCAGAATGGCCATCATCAAAAAAACTAAAAATAATAAAAGCTGGAGAGGGTGTGGAGAAAAGGGAACCGCCCTGCACTGTTGGTGGGAATGTAAATTGGTACAGCCACTATGGAAAACAGTTTGGAGGCTCCTTAAAAAACTAAAAATGGAACTACCATATGACCCAGCAATCCCAATATTGGGCATATACCTTAAGCAAACCATAATCCAAAAAGAAACATGTACCATAATGTTCACTGCAGCACTATTTACAATAGCCAGGACATGGAAGCAACCTAAATGCCCATCAACAGATGAATGGATAAAGAAGATGTGGCACAAATATAAAATGGAATATTACTCAGCCATAAAAAAGAATGAAATTGGTTATTTGTAATAAGGTGGATAGACCTAGAGTCTGTCATACAGAGCGAAGTAAGTCAGAAAGAGAAAAACAAATACCATATGCTAACTCATATATATGGAGTCTAAAAACAAATGGTACTGATGAATCCAGCGACAGGGCAAGAATAAAGATGCAAATGTAGAGAATGGACTTCAGGACACAGGGTTAGGGTGGCGGGGAGCAATGGGGAAGCTAGGACGAAGTGAGAGAGTAGCTTTGACATATATACACCATGGGAAGTTCCTGCATAACATGAGACAAACTTGATGATGGGTGATGACTTAGAGGGCCAGGATAGGGAGGGAGTCACGGCAGGGTAGGGACATGTGTATAAATACAGCTGATTCATTTTGGTGTACCTTAAAAATTGGAACAGCATTGTAAAGCAATTATATTCCAATAAAGAGCTTAAATAAAAAAAATGGGCAAAGGACTTGAATAGACATTTCTCCAGAGAAGACAGACAAATGGCCAATAGCACATGAAAAGATACTCAATATCATTAATCATTAGGGAAGTGCAATTGAAAACCACCTCACACCCAATAGGATTGCTGCTATCAAAAAAGCAAAATAGGCTTCCTAGGTGGCGCAGTGGTTAAGAATCCGCCTACCAATGCAGAGGTCACGGGTTCGATCCCAGCTCCAGGAAGATCCCACATGCCGCGGAGCAACTAAGCCCATGTGCCAAAAAAAAAAAAAAAAAAAAAAAAAGCAAAATAAGTGTTGGCAAGGATGTGGAGAAACTGGAACTCTTGTTGTGCACTGTTGGTGGGAATAAAAAAATGGTGCAGTCTTTGTGGACAACAGTATGATGGTTCCTCAAAAAAGTAAACATATAATTACCATTTGATCCAGCAATCCCACTTCTAGGTATATATGCTCAAAATAATTGAAATCAGAGTTGCAAGAAGATATTGTATACTAATGTTCATAGCAGCATTACTCACAAGAGCCAAAAGGTGGAAGAAACTGGAGTCCAACAGATAAATGGGTAAACTGTGGTATACTATACAATGGAATATTATTCAGCCTTTAAAAAGGAAGGAAATTTTGATATATGTTACAACATGCATAATCCTTGACGATATTATGCTAAGTGAAAAAAGGCAGTCACAAAAAGGCAAATGTATGATTCTACTTACATGAGGTACCTAGAGTGGTCAAATTTATACATAGTATCTTTGGTGGTTGGGTGTGGCTTGGGGCAGGGAGGAAATGATGAATTGTTTAACCTGTACAGTGTCAGTGTTGCAGGAGGATAAGATTCATGGAGATGGATGGTGGTGATGGTTGCACAACAATATGAATGTGCTCAATGACATCTGTACACTTAAAAATGGTTAAATGGTAAATTTTATATTAGGTGTATTTTTTAAAAAAATATTTATTTATTTTGGTTCGGCTGGGTCTTAGTTGCAGCATGCAGGATCTTTTAGTTGCGGTGTGTGGGATCTTTATTTGCGGCATGTGGGATCTTTAGTTGCGGCATGTGGACTCTCGTAGTTGCGGCATGCACGTGGGATGCAGTTCCCTGACCAGGGATGGAACCCGGGCTTCCTGCATTGGGAGCTTGGAGTCTTAGCCTCTGGACTACCAGGGAAATCCCTGTCTGGTGTATTTTAATTTTAAAAAAATTGTGATAAGCAACATGCAAGCTCAAGTGTACTACATGATGTACCAAATTTTAACTCACTTTTAAATTTGCTGCCAATAACTTCTGTGTACACCTCTCATTTCTTCCTAGTGTGTAAAACTCATTATTTCCACTTTGGAGAATCTTCTGAGCTTGCAAGGCCAGTAAGGGACAAAATCAAAACAAAACTCACTATTTCCAATTACCACAGTGTGCACTCCCCCACCCCTTCCCAGTACCCAATGCTGTAGGACAACCGTTGTCATTCATTATGCCCCACTTAAAAAATTACACTCAAAATATATCTCCGGGTTTTATCGCAAACGTTACACATTCGAGAACTTATAAAATAAATCGATACTAAAAAAATACGCTTCGTATCCGTTTTATGTATTTGGCTTCCAGGTAAGATTCCACTTGCAGAATTCATCTCGGGGCCTGAAACAAGCAGAAGGAGGCTGGCCCCGCCCCCTCGGCGGGCCAATCAGCCGCGCGCCGGGGAAGGCTGCACAGCTGCCAGCCGAGCGAGTCGATGAGGACGCGCGAGAGCCCCGCACCCGGCTGAAGCTCTCGGCGGCTCCGGGGGCGGCTCGCCATCTTCTCCAAACGCTCGGGTAGGTGTCTGTCTTCCCGGAGAGGCAGGCGGACCACCCGAGACGTGAGTCTGCCGGGTTGGGTGTGTTTGTGCGGCGGGCGGGTCCCGCGGGCGGCGGCGCTGGGGAGGCCGGGGGCGCCGTCCGGGCGGGGGCCTGCGGGGGACTTCGTAGCGCGGCGTCGCCCGGCGGGAGCGCGCGGCCCCCTTATCTCCCCGGCCGGTTGGCGGCCTGAACTCTGGGTGCCGCGCGGTTGCTCTCGCTTGACGCGGTTCAAAGAGCGGCTTAGGGAGAAGGCGAGACGCGCAAGGCGAGACGCGAGCAAACGTTGACTTTTGTTGGCTTCAGTTATCTCTGAAAACTTTAAGCACAGCGTGGACAAACACCGTCAGCAGAATGGCTCGGATTGGGTGGTAGTTAAGTTTTCAAAAACTACAAATTAATTTGAATGTTAAAAGTTAGAGATGCATATTTATGAGTGGGTGGTGGAGAACAATGACAGTTTTCACTATGATGGTGGTGATGAAGGGTGGTCCCCAGACTAGCTTTATCGTCACTCCTGTCACCGTCATCGCCTAGGAACCGTTAGAAATGCGTATTCTTAAGTTTGAGAAGCACGGCTCCAGGAAACTGCAGAAACTCACGCGAACTAAATTTCACCCCCCTGAGTTTTAAGCCGTGTTACTGCCAGGTTAATACAAAAGTTGACTCTAATATCCAAGGTAGTTTTGTCCTACTCATTTCACGTGTAAATTCATTGAAATCAGATATGTCTCTTTTGTGCCGATTTCCATTCAGTGGCTGGCAGTCTGCTTGGAGATCTCTGTCTTTGTTGGTAGCTGTCCAGTCTGGTAGCTCATGTTAAAGCCCACTCTCCGTATGTCCCCGTTTGTAGAGATGGGGATCCCGCAGTTCCTCCTCTCCACCTTCTCAGGGTAGCCCCTCAGGGCCACTAGCATCTTGCCCAAGAGAGGCAGTTTTAGGAGAGCCAGTCTGGGCTTGACCACCTAATAGCTGAGTGACCTTGGGCAAGTTACTTGTTTTTCTAATCTATAAAATGAAGATAACAATAGTACTACTTCTAAGAGTTCTTGTGAGGATTAAATGAATGCATGTAACGGTTTGGCACGTAGTAATCAAATCACTAGCTACTATTATAGGATAATTTTGACATTATTAGGGTCAAAGACTGACACAGGTGAAAAAAATGATTAAAGTAGAACTAGGGGAGAGAGTCAATTACTGACAAATAGTAAATCACAGGTGCCGCCACTGAACTAAACCAACGTAGGATGGTAACTTTTCCTACTCAGAGTGCGGTCTGTGGGCCAGTGTCTCTACCATCACTAGGAGCTTGTTAGACGTGCAGAATCTCAGGCCCCATCAGATTTACTCAATCAGAATGTTTCTTAACAAGATCTCCACCAGGTTTAGATGCAGCTTTGTTTGAAGAAAGTGTGAGATCATCTGTAAGATTTCTCAAGGAGAAATCAGTGACCACAGGGATTTGGCAGGAGGACATGACTTTGTAGCTGATTCCACTATTCTGCCTCACTTCCTGGTCTTCCGTCATTTCTGCATTGGTAAACCCTACCCCTGGATCTGCTGATTATTATTGGAGAAAATAAAATAGTTGCCAGTAGCATGACTTTGGTGGGGGCGGGGATCATAGTCAAAACTCAGCTGCTTGACAGGCTTTTGATTCATCTCTGTTTGTGGAATGCCCCCTTTAGTGCTGTTTTTCCAAATCTTTTTCCATCACAGCCTCTGCACAGAGACACTCCAGGCTTTCCAACCCCCTCCACCTTGGCAACCACAAGTCTGTTTTCTATTCACCTACCTAGTTCTTAACTGCTTAGAATTAAGCTTCCCCTTGTCGTTCTGTGAAAGTCATTTCACAGATGACCAACTAATTAACTAATCCAATGGCTTTTTTCAGACTTTTTCTCAGCTGCTCTGAAGTATTACTATAGTTGACTAATACCTCTTTCTTCAAATTAAGCCTCTCTTGGTTTCTACACTTTGCATGTTTTTAGCCTGCCTTCTTTTTTTAAAAGAACTTTTATTGAGATACAGTTAACATACAATAAACTGCATATATTTAGAGTGTACAATTTGGTATCCCAGTCTCCCAGTTCATTCCCCACAGCCCTCCACGCTTTCCCCACTTGGTGTCCATATGTTTGTTCTCTACATCTGTCTTTATTTCCGCCTTGCAAACTGGTTGATTTGTACCATTTTTCTATATTCCATGTATAAGTGTTAATATGCAATATTTGTTTTTCTCTTTCTGACTCACTTCACTCTGTATGACAGTCTCTAGGTCCATCCATGTCTCTACAAATGTCCCAGTTTCATTGCTTTTTACAGCTGAGTAATATTCCATTGTATGTATGTACCACAACTTTATCCATTCATCTGTTGATGGGCATTTAGGTTGCTTCCATGTCCTGGCTATTGTAAATAGTGCTGCAATGAACATTGGAGTGCATGTGTCTTTTTGAATGATGGTGTTCTCTGGGTATATGCCCAGTAGTGGGATTGCTGGGTCATGTGGTACCTCTGTTTTTAGTTTTGCAAGGAACCTCCATACTGTTCTCCACAGTGGCTGTATCAATTTACATTCCCACCAACAGTGCAAGAGCATTCCCTTTTCTCCACACCCTCTCCAGCATTTACGGTTTGTACATTTTCTGATGATGCCTGTTCTAACCAGTGTGAGGTGATAGCTGATTGTAGTTTTGATTTGCATTTCTCTAATCATTAGTGATGTTGAGCAGCTTTTCATGTGCCTCTTGGCCATCCGTATGTCTTCTTTGGAGAAATGCCAATTTAGGTCTTCTGCCCATTTTTTGATTGAGTTGTTTGTTTTTTTGATATTGAGCTGGATAAACTGTTTATATATTTTGGAGATTAATCCTTCATTGATTCATTTGCAAATATTTTCTCCCATTCTGAGGGTTGCCTTTTTGTCTTGCTTATAGTTTCCTTTGCTGTGCAGAAACTTTGAAGTTTCATTAGGTCCCACTTATTTTTGTTTTTATTTCTATTACTCTAGAGGTGGATCAAAAAAGATCTTGCTGTGATTTATGTCAAAGAGCACTCTTCCTATGTTTTCCTCTAGGAGTTTTATAGTGTCTGGCCTTACATTTAGGTCTTTTATCCATTTTGAGTTTAGTTTTGTGTATGGTGTTAGGAAGTGTTCTAATTTCATTCTTTTCCATGTAGCTGTCCAGTTTTCCCAGCACCACTTATTGAAGAGGCTGCCTTTTCTCCATTGTATATCCTTATCTCCTTTGTCATAGATTAGTTGACTGTAGTTTATCTCTGGGCTTTCTGTCCTATTCCATTGATCTACATTTCTGTTTTTGTGCCAGTACCATACTATCTTGGTCACTGTAGCCTTGTAGTATAGCCTGAAGTCAGGAAGCCTGATTCCACCAACTCCATCTTTCCTTCTCAAGAGTGCTTTGGCCATTCGGGGTCTTTTGCGTTTCCATACAAATAGTAAAATTTCTTGTGCTAGTTCTGTGAAAAATGCTATTGGTAATTTGATAAGGACTGTGTTGAATCTGTAAATTGCTTTGGATAGTATAGTCATTTTCACAATGTTGATTCTTCCAATCCAAGAACAAGGTATATTTCTCCATCTGTTTATGTCTTCTTTGATTTCTTTTGTGAGTGTCTTATAGTTTTCTGAGTACAGGTCTTTTACCTCCGTGGTTAGGTTTATTCCTAGGTATTTTATTCTTTTTGTTGCAATGGTGAATGAGATTGTTTCCTCAATTTCTCTTCCTGCTCTTTCATTGTTAGTGTGTATAGAAATGCAAGAGATTTCTGTGTGTTAATGTTATATCCTGCAGCTTTACCAAATTCATTGATTAGTAGTTTTCTGGTGGCATCTTTAGGATTTTCTATGTATAGTATCATGTTGTCTGCGAACAGTGACAGTTTTACTTCTTTTCCAATTTGGATTCCTTTTATTTCTTTTTCTTCTCTGATTGCTGTGTCAAGGACTTCCAAAACTATGTTGAATAGTAGTGGCAAGAGTGGACATCCTAGTCTTGTTCCTGATCTTAGAGGGAGTGCTTCCAGTTTTTCATCATTGAGAATGATGTTTGCTTTGGGTTTGTTGTATATGGCCTTTATTATGTTGAGGTAGGTTCCCTCTATGCCCACCTTCTGGAGAGTTTTTATCATAAATGGGTGTTGAATTTTGTCAAAAGCTTTTTCTGCATCGATTGAGATGATCATGTGGTTTTTATCCTTCAGTTTGTTAATATGGTGTATCACATTGATTGATTTGCGTATATTGAAGAATCCTTGCATTCCAGGGATAAACCCCACTTGATCATGGTGTATGATCCTTTTAATGTGTTGTTGGATTCTGTTTGCTAGTATTTTGTTTAGGATTTTTGCATCTAAATTCATCAGTGATATTGGTCTGTAATTTTCCTTTTTTGTAGTATCTTTTTCTGGCTTTGGTATCAGGGTGATGGTGGCTTCGTAGAATGAGTTTGGGAGTGTTCCTTTCTCAGCAATTTTTTGGAAGAGTTTGAGAAGGATGGGTATTAGCTCTTCTCTAAATGTTTGATAAAATTCACCTGTGAATCCATCTGGTCCTGGACTTTTGTTTGTTGGGAGATTTTTAATCACAGTTTCAATTTCATTACTTGTGATTAGTCTGTTCGTATTTTCTATTTCTTCCTGATTCAGTCTTAGAAGTTTATACCTTTCTAAAAATCTGTCCATTTCATCCAGGTTGTCCATTTTATTGGCATATAGTTGCTTGTAATAGTCTTTTATGGTGCTTTTCATTTCTGCAGTGTCCATTGTAACTTCTCCTGTTTCATTTCTAATTTTATTGATTTGAGTCCTCTCTTTTTCTTGATGAGTCTTGCTCAAGGTGTATCGATTTTATTTATCTTCTCAAAGAACCAGCTTTTAGTTTTATTGATTTTTGCTATTGTTTTCTTTGTCCCTATTTCATTTATTTCTTCTCTGATCTTTATGATTTCTCTCCATCTACTCACTTTGGGTTTTGTTTGCTCTTCTTTCTCTAGTTTCTTTAGGTGTAAGGTTAGATTGTTTATTTGGGATTTTTCTTGTTTCTTGAGGTAGGATTGTATCGCTATAAACGTCCTTCTTAGAACTGCCTTTGCTGCATCCCATAGGTTTTGGATCGTTATGTTTTCATTGTCATTTGTCTCTAGGTATTTTTTGATTTCCTCTTTGCTGTCTTCAGTGATCTGTTGGTTATTGAGTAGCATATTGTTTAGCCTCCCTGTGTTTGTGTTTTTTAAAGTTTTTTTCCTGTAATTGATTTCTAATCTCATAACGTTGTGGTCAGAAAAGATGCTTGATACAATTTCAGTTTTCTTAAATTTACCAAGGCTTGATTTATGACCCCAAATGTGATCTATCCTGGAGAATGTTCCATGTGCACTTGAGAAGAATGTGTAACCTGCTGTTTTTGGATGTAATGTCCTCTAGATATCTATTAAATCAAGCTGATTTATTGTGTCATTTAAAGCTTGTGTTTCCTTATTAGTTTTCTGTGTGGATGATGTGTCCATTGGTGTAAGTGGGGTGTTAAAGTCCCCCACTATGATTGTGTTCCTGTCGATTTCCTCTTTCATAGTTGTTAGCATTTGCCTTATGTATTGAGGTGCTCCTATATTGGGTGCATATATATTTATAATTGTTATCTCTTCTTCTTGGATTGATCCCTCAATCTTTATGTAGTGTCCTTTCTTGTCTCTTGTAACATTTTTTATTTTAAAGCCTATTTTGTCTGATCTGAGTATCACTACTCCAGCTTTCTTTTGATTTCCATTTGCATGGAATATCTTTTTCCATCCCCTCACTTTCAGTCTGTATGTGTGCCTAGGTCTGAAGTGGGTCTCTTGTAGACAGCATATATATGAGTCTTTTTTTAAGAACTTTTATTGAGATATAGTTAACAGACAATAAACAGCATATGTTTAGATTGTACAATTTGATATCCCAGTCTCTATGGGTCTTATTTTAGTATCTATTCATCCAGTCTGTGTCTTTTGGTTGGTGTATTTAGTCCATTTACATTCAACGTAATTAGCAGTATGTATGTTCCTATTACCATTTTCTTAATTGTTTTGTTTTTGTTTTTGTAGGTCCTTTTCTTCTCTTATGTTTCCCGCTTAGAGAGGTTCCTTTAGCATTTGTTGTAGGGCTGGTTTGGTGGTGCTGAATTCTCTTAGCTGTTGCTTGTCTGTAAAGCTTTTGGTTTCTCCATTGAATCTGAATGAGATCCTTGCTGGGCAGATTATTCTTGGTTGTAGGTTTTTCCCTGTCGTCACTTGAAATATATCGTGCCACTCCCTCTGGCTTGGAGAGTTTCTACTGAGAAATCAGCTGTTAACCTTATGGGAGTTCCCTTGTATGTTATTTGTCTTTTTCCCTTATTGCTTTTAATAACTTTTCTCTGTCTTTAATTTTTGTCAACTTGACTACTATATGTCTTGGAGTGTTTCTCCTTTGGTTTATCCTGCCTGGGACTCTGTGCTTCCTGCACCTGGGTAGCTATTTCCTTTCCCATGTTAGGGAAGTTTTCAACTATAATCTCTTCCAATATTTTCTTGGATCCTTTCTCTCTCTCTTCTTCTGGGACCCCTATAATGCGAATGTTGGTGCGTTTAACATTATCCCAGAGGTTTCTTAGGCTGTCTTCAGTTCTTTTCATTCTTTATTCTTTTCTGCATCAGTGATTATCACCATTCTGTCTTCCATGTCACTTATTTGCCCTTCTGCCTCAGTTAATCTGCTCTTGGTTCCTTCTGTTGTATTTTTCATTTCAGTTATTGTGTTGCATATCTCTGTTTGTTTGCTCTTTAATTCTTCTAGGTCTTTGGTAAACTTTTCTTGCAAGTTTTCGATCTTTGCATCGAATCTTTTTTCAAAGTCCTGGATCATCTTTACCATCGTTATTCTGAATTCTTTTTCTGGAAGGGTGTCTCTCTCCTCTTCATTTAGTTGTTTTTCTGAGGTTTTATCTTGCCCTTCATCTGGTACAAAGTTTTTTGCCTTTTCATTCTCTCTGTCTTTCTGTGGCTATGGTTTTCAGTTTCACAGAACGAAATACTGCTGATACTGCTGTCTGCCCTCTTGTGGAGGAAGCTCTCCAGGAGGCTCGTGGGTGCTTACTGATGGGAGGGACAGATGGTGGGTTGGGCTGGGTGGGTGGAGCTCAGTGAAACTTTAATCTGGTTTGGTGGGCAGAGCTCAGTAAAACTTTAATCTGCTTGTCCTACCTTGCTGGTTGTTTGGCCTGAGGCTACCCAGCACTGGAACTTACAGGCTCTTTGGTGGGGCTAATGGTGGACTCTGGGAGGGCTCACGCCAGTGAGCACTTCCCAGAACCCCTGCCCCCAGTGTCCCTGTTTCCTCGGTGATCCACAGCTGCCCCCCATCTCTGCAGGCAACCGTCCAACATCAGCAGGTAGGTCTGGTTCAGTCTCCTGTAGGGTCACTGCTCCTTCCCCCTGGGTCCTGGTGAGTATACTATTTTTTGTGTGCCCTCCAAGAGTGGAGTCTTGTTTTCCCCAGTCCTGAGGAGGTCTTGCAATCAAATCTTGCTGGCTTTCAAAGTCTGATTCTCTGGGGATTCCTCCTCCCATTGCCAGACCCCCAGGTTGGGAAGCCTGACATGGTGCTCAGAACCCTCACTTTAGTTGGTGGACTTCTGTGGTATAACTGTTCTCCAGTTTGTGAGTCATGCACCCAGCATTTGTGGGATTTGATTTTAATGGGATTGAGCCCCTCTTACCATCTCATTGCGGCTTCTCCTTTGTCTCTGGATGGGGGTTGTCTTTTTTGGTGAGTTCCAGTGCCTTTCTGTCAATGATTGTTCAGCAGTTAGTTGTAATTCCGGTGCTCTTGCAAGAGGGAGTGAGTGCATGTCCTCCTACTCCACCATCTTGAACTGTATCTCTAGCCTGCCTTCTCTTACTCTCATTAGTCTTTACTCTTTTCTTTTGTATTTGGGTCTTCTCAAGCCTTTATTCCTTAGCTTAACACCTTTCTCCCCCCAATAAAGTATACAGTTATCCAGTATTTCTAAGTGTCTCTGGAGAGTGACAGGGATCTTAGGATGCCTTTCCTATCGTTATTGTTTTTTTTTTAATTTTATTTTTTATTTATTGGCTGCATTGGGTCTTCATTGCTGCACGCAGACTTTCTGTGGTTGCAGAGAGTGGGAGCTACTCTTCTTTGCGGTGCGCAGGCTCCTTTTTGCGGTGGCTGCTCATTGTGGAGCATGGGCTCTAGGTGTACGGGCTTCAGTAGTTGCAGCACGTGGGCTCAGTAGTTGTGGCTCGTGGGCTTAGTTGCTCTGTGGCATGTGGAATCTTCACAGACCAGGGCTCAAACCTGTGTCCCCTGCATTGGCAGGCAGATTCTTAACCATTGTGCCACCGGGGAAGCCTCCCATCATTATTGTTATCTAGTACTTGGCTTTACATTTTTAAACATAAAAAGTTAGGTTTATTTAAACAAAAAAACTATCTGTTGTTTATTGAATTTAGCAATATACTTGATCAGTTCCCATGCTCATTGTTGTATCTTTTATTCACACCTTTTCTCATGAGGTTAAACTTCTTTAACATACCAAAGTCTGTGGGTTGTAGACTTTATCGGTTTTTTTAATGTCTGAAGAAATTTGTATTAGTTTGCTAGGGCTACTGTGACAAAGTACCACAGACTGAATGGCCTAGACAACAGAAATTTATCACATTTCTGGAGGCTGGAAGTCCAAGATCAAGATGTCGGCAAGGTGGGTTTCTTCTGTGGCCTCTCTCTGTGGCTGGAGGTGGCCATCTTCTCCCTGTGTCTTCACATCATCTTCCCTCTGACCTGTGTCCATATTTCCTCTTAAAAGAACATGAGTCATATTGGATTCGGGCCCATGCTAATGACCTCATTTTAACTTAATTACCTGTTTAGAGATCTTGCCTTCAAATATAGTATTCTAAGGAACTGGGGGTTAGGACCTCAGTGTATGAATTTGGGTGGAGGGATGCAGTTTAGACTATAACAATATCTTTTATTATTATTATTATTAATGTTTATTGGAATATAGTTGCTTTACAATGTTGTGTTAGTTTCTGCTGTACAGTGAAATGAATCAGTTATACATATACATATATCCCCTCTTTTTTAGATTTCCTTCCCATTTAGGTTGTTACAGAGCATTGAATAGAGTTCCCCATGCTATACAGTAGGTTCTCATTAGTTATCTGTTTTATACATAGTATCAATAGTGTTTATGTCAATCCCAATCTCACAGTCATTCCCCCCCCCCCCCACTTCCCCCTTGGTATCCATACGTTTGTTCTCTATGTCTCTGTCTCTATTTCTGCTTTGCAACTAAGCATAATAATATCTTAATTAGTCTTTCCCATGTGGGAAACAAACCTTTTGTAAAATTTGAAATATAACATACACACACAAAAGTGTGTAAAATATAAATGTTCACCTTAGCAAATTATTAAAAAGCCAGCACCTATGTAAGTACCATCCAGGTTAAGGAGTAGAACATTGCCATCGTCCCAGAAGCCCTCCAGCACCTTTTCCCTTGTCTCATTCTTGATCGCAGAGGGAAGGGTCTCAGTATTTACCGCCGAGTGTAGTGCTTGCTTTAGTACTCTGACAGTTTTCTTTTATTCCTGGTTTACTAAGTGTTTTGTTTTAATCATGAATGAGTTTATCCTGTTTCATTCTTGACATTAGTTTTGGGGGCCTTCTCTTTTTCTTCATTAATCTTGCTATAGGTTTATCAATTTTATTCGACATTTCAAAGAACCAAGTTTTGGTTTTGTTATCTTCTCTATTACATGTTTTCTAATTTATTTTTACTTGTCTTTATTTTTGTGGGAATGCTTCCATGGTTCTTTCTCAGGCCTCAGGTACTTTCCTCCTATGTGTACACTGGTTAGTGCTGTGCTGAATACTCAAGGGGGTCTGTTCTCATACCAATTCTCTGATACAGACTGGGTGTCCTCCAATTCAGTTCAGTTCTGACACTATCTAGAGTTAGTGCACAGCCCGCAAGTTAAGGGCAAAGTCCTTTACAAGACCTTCCCCACATCAGATGCATGTCTTGGGGGCCACCTGTACTTCTGACCAACTGGCTGTAGATTGGGGGTTTCCCATGACCCCATCAAATTGCATAGTTCACTAGAACGACTCACTGAATGCACTGCAGTTAGTGGTTTTATTATAAAGGATATAGATGAAGATCAGCCAAATGAAGAGACAAAGTACAGAGTCTGGGGGGGAGAATGCAGAGCTTCTGTGTCCTCATGGAATCCAGGTGTGTCACCATCTCAGCACGTCACTGTGCTTCGAGCCAGGAAGCTCCTCTGAGCCTCAGTGTCCAGAGTTTTTATCAGGGTTTCAGTCTGTAGGCATAATTGATTCAGTGGCCACATGATTGAACTCAATATCCATTTCCCCTCTCATTCCCAGAGGCTGGATGGCTGAGTTCCAACCCTCTAATCATGTGCTTGGTCTTTCTGATCACCATTCCCCAACCTGAAGCTATCTAGGAGCCCACCGTGAGTCACCTCCTTAGCCTAACAGTCCTATCAGTCAGGAAATTTCAAGGGTGTTTGAAGGAACTGGGGACAGAGACCAGATATTCTTTATTATATTGCAGGGATTCTCTGCAGACCTCTGGAGGTCTGTCTCTGTGCAGATTTTCCCTCTGAACTCCATCTGCCTTGGTTTCTCCAGACTCTCAACTCCATCTCCTCAAGGAGCCCAGCTCCGGGCTCTGCCTGAATTCCCCCTCTGGATGTCAGTAACCTGGGGCAGTGGAGGGGCTGTCCATGTTTGTTTCCTGTCTTTCAAGGACCACCATTCTCTCTTGCCTGGTGTCCAGTGTCTTGAAAACCGTTTCATATATTTTGTGCAGAATTATTTCTTGGTTGTTCAGGCAGGAAGGTAAATCTGGTCCCTGTTACTCCATCTTGGCCAGAAATAGGAGTCCAGGGAATGCTTTGGAGCATGGAGCTATCAATACTATGTCATCTTGACCCAAAACCTTTACCTGAATCCTCCCTTTATTCCTGGCAGGCTCTTGTTCCTACCACTTTGTTAAAAACTGCTGTACTAAATCCAGCGGCCAGTTTGATGCCCTCTGATGTTTCAGCAGCAGTTGATATAGTTATTTGTTCCCTTCTTTCTTCATGTGGCTTCTGGAATACCAGCCTCTCCTGGTTTTCCTCCTGCCTGCTAGTACTCATTGAGAGTATGTCTTGTCAGCTCCCCCTCTTTTTTCTGACCTCCAAGTTTTGGCATGCCCCAGGACTCAGTCTTTTATCTTCATAATTGATCTTATGGTGATCTTATCCAGTCCATGGCTTTAAACCTCATCTATATCCTGAGGACTCTCAACTGTATTTCTGTAGCCCCACATCTCTCTTTAGCTCCATACTGTATATTGGACATCTCCACTTGGATATCAGTAGACATCTGAAATGTACTGTGTCCAAAACAGAATTCTTGATATGTCAGAATTTGCCATCTGCCCACCTGAATGTCCCTCAGTCTTTCCCATTCTCCCAGTTGCCCTGGTCAGAAACCTTGACGTCATCCTGAATCCTTTCTTGTCCTTACTTCTTGCATCCAATTTATCAGCAATTTCTGCAGTGTATTTTGTATTAGTTAGGGTAGCACAAGATGGTGTAAAAAGACAAACCCCCAAATCTCAGAACTTACCATAAAAGAAATTTATTTTTGTTTACATGAAAGTCAAAAAACATGTTCCCACTTAGTAGGTGGCCTTGCATGTGGTTGTTTAGGGTCCCAGCTCCTTCCATAGTTTGGCTGCCCTCCTCTAGGGCTCAGTGTCCTCCCCATTCCCTGGTGGCAGGGGCAGGCAGCTGATGGAGCGTCGCGCGTGGGAGGCTTTCATGGATGTGGTGCATATCTCTTATGCTGCTGTTGCACTGGCCAGGACTTAATTGTCACATACTTAACTGGAAGACAGGCTGGGATGTGTAGTTACCATCTGTCCAGAAGGAAGAAGGAATGTGCTTGGTGACCTGTTAGTTGGTCTTTGCCACATGTGGTAATGTCTGTCTCAAAATTTTAAAATCATTTATCATCACCTTTGTTGCTGCTTAGTTCATGCCTTCATCTCTCAACTGGACTACTGCAAATCCTCCTTTCTAGTCTCCTGCTTTTGTTCTTCTATTCCAGCCTCCACATAACAGCTCCAGTGATTTTAGAATGTAATGCAGATTCTGTCACTTCTATGCTTAAAACTCTCTATGGGTGGCTTCCTGTTAGAGTAAAAACCACACTCATTATTGTGGCCTATCCCCCTTCTCCCCTCCAACTCATTCACAAGACCCAGTTGTTCTGGCCTTCTTGCCCATTCTTTGAAGGCTTCAGACATAATCCCTACTTGGGCCTTTATGTTTGCTGTGTCCTCTCACTGGGTTTTCTTTTCCCAGATCTTCATAAGGTAAGCTTATCATTTTTCTGCTTAAATGTTGTGGTTATCTACTACTGTGTAACAAACCACCCCAAAGTTTAGGGTCTTTAGACAACCATTTTGTCATCTCTCATGATTCTGTGGCTTATGGGGCTTGACTGGGCTCAGCTGGGTAGTTATTTTTTTCCACATGATGTTGACAGGATCACCAAGTCAGTTATCAAGGGATTGGACTGGAACCAGGGCTGCCCGTTGATGTTGGCTGCCAACCAGAGCTCAATGTGCCCCTGAACGTGGGCTCTCCAGGTGACTTTGTCTTCTCCAAGCATGGTGGCTGAGTTCCAAGAGGGTGTCCCCAAAGCAAGTGTTCCAAAGTGATAAAGTAGAAGCAGCTGATTCTGGTATAGGTTAGGCCAAGCCCAGAACCAACACGGCATTACTTCTACCATAGTATTTTGGCTAGTCACATGGCCAGCCCAGATTTAGGAGGAGAAGAAATAAACTCCATCTCTCAGTGGGGAAATGACAAAGAACTCATGGCTACCTTTCATCTCCTCAGAGACCTTCTCTAAAATACCCAGTATCACCTACTCCATCTACACCATTGTGTTGTTTTGTTTTCCTCATAGGACTTATCACTATCTGAAATTATTTTTTTGCTGATTTATTGTCATCCCTCACTAGAATGTAAGCTTGGTAGCCCTGTCACTTACGAAAGCACACAGTATCCAGCAGGTATTTAGTAAATGTTGAACAAATGAGTGCTGAACTTTTTCCCGCATCCCGTATTCTTATTCTGAATTCCCTTTTTAAATTGATGATAGCACCATTTTTGATGCTGGTAGGCCTTGAAATCTTGGAGTCATGTCTGCCGTTATTCTCTTTCTTTCCTTCTATGTGCATTCATCTGCTGAGGTCTGTAGAATTAATCTTTAAAACGTGTCTGGGGGGGTTCTTTCTGTTCTCATTGCCACTACTCTTTCAAACCAACATCCTTTTTCTACTTCAGCCTCCTTGTTGAACTCTCTGAGTGTACATTTAATGCGAGTTTCACCTTCCCAAAACGTAGTTCCCTTCACCCTTGAAAGCTGTTGTTAGCAGGTGAAGTTAGTCATAGGCTCTTTACTTTGGCAAAGTCATTGCTGCACACCTCTCCACCTCTGTGTTCCACCATGTCCATCCTCGTGTTTCCAGTTTCTGAGGTGTTCATTTTGCTCTCCGCCTCTGCCTCCCTTATCTCGCAGTCTTAGGATGTAGCCCATACCTCGGAGTCCATTTCCCATGCTCATTCCTCCATGAAGTCTTCCCAGTTTCTCCCAGTCAGATGTGCTGCTTCATCCTTTGAGCCCCCAAAACCCTTTGACTCCCTGCTGAGGCTTTGATTGTTTGCATTTGCTGCTTAACAAACATTTACTGACTGTCTTTCACTGGCTGACCACTGGGCTGGGTGTTGGACTTAGAGAGGTGGAGGGGGCAAGATGGAGAGGGCATTGGGAAGGTGAATTTAAACTTGAGTAAGATGTTATCTTCCCTGGAAACGTGCATGTTATAGTGCAGTGGTTTACTACCTTCATTGTGTGGTAGATAAAAATCCCAATGCCTGGGTCCCTCGCCTAGAGATTCTGATTCAGTTGGCTTGGGATGTGGCCAGAAGATTGCAAGATTGAGAAGCTTCCCAAGTGATTCTAATGCGCAGCCAAGATTGAGAGCCACTGTGCTAAGGGACGAGACTAGACTGACTAGTGTGTGATATGCTAGAAGAAGCAACAGAGCACACCAGGAGCACAAAAGCGTGTTTAGTTTAGCCTGGAGTTACTTTTATTCCTACAGCTGGACTGTAAACCATTTATGGGCAGGGTCCAGGGCATCCTCATCTTGAAATTCCCTTACCTGATCCTTATCCATAGTAGATGTGAGAGGCTGTCCGACCGAACATTCTGCAGTGATGGAAGTGTTCTGTATCTGTGCTATCCAGTTTGGGAGCCACTAGCCATATGTGACAGTTGAGCACTTGAAATGCAGCTAGTGAGAATAAGGAGCTGATATTCAATGTAATTTAATTTTAATTAATTTAAATTTAAACAGCCACGTGTGGCTAATGGCCACTGTATTGGACAATGTTGAATAGAGGAGATACTGTGTTGAAACGATTTGACAGTGTTTATGCAGAGTCTTAGATGAAGCAAGCTATTTTCTCTGATTATTTGAGAGTTCAGTCACCTCACTTGAATCTTAATTTTGCACCTTTTAAATTTCCCATTTAAAAAAAAAAATGGGGAATGTGGAGGGTTTGGTTAAAATACCTGCTTTTTTTAAACAGTTTTATTGAGAAATGATTCACATACTATACAATTCACCCATTTAAATTGTACAATTCAGCAGTTTTTAGTATATTCACAGATATGTACAGTCATTACCACAATTAATTTTAGGTTATTTTTCACCACGTCAAAAACCCTGTACCAACTCACAGAGAACAGACTTGTGATTGCCAAGGGGTTGGGGAGGGATGGATTGGGAGTTTGGGGTTAGCAGAGACAAACTATTATGTATAGAATGGATAAATAACAAGGTCCTACTGTATAGCACAGAGAACTATATTCAATATCCTGTGATAAACCATAATGGAAAAGAATATAAAAAGGAATATATGTATATGTATAAAAAAATGTGTAACTGAATCATTTTGCTGTACAGCAGAAGCTAACACAACGCTGTAAATCAACTGTACTTCAATTAAAAAAACAAACAAACAAACAAAAAAAAACCCTGTGCCATTTAACTCCCACCCCTCTGTCCCTTATTCTATCCTCAGACCTATACGCCTCCCAATTTCCATAGATTTGTCTATTCTGGACATTTTGTATCAATGGAATCATATAATATATGGTTTTTGGGGACTGGCTTTTTTCACATGGCATAATGTTTTCAAGACTCATCCATATTGTAGCATGTATATATATACTTCATTACTTTTTATGGCCAAATAATATTCCACTTTATGATATTCATTCATCGACTTACGGACATTTAGGTTGTTTCTCCTTTTTGGCTATCATGAATAACGCAACCATAAATGTTTGTGTACAAGTTTTTGTGTTGACGTATATTTTCATTTCTCTTGGGTATATACCTGGGATGGAATTGCTGAATCACTTAGAAAATCTTATGTATATTTTTTGTCTCAGTGAGAATGTGTGCATGTGTTGTTGTGCGAATACCATTTTACTGAGTATTTTTATTTCGGTTATTAAGAAAGCGTTATCTTAACACTAGAAGGAAGTAGATTGTTTTTATTAAAACAGTTTTCTCTGAAAGTAATCATAGTTCACTATATCTCTGAATTTTTGTAGCCTTCATGCAGGATGTGGTGTTCTCTGCTCCTTTGGGAATGTCTGTGGCTCCTGGCTGCTGATGCGCACGATGATGACTGGATTGACCCCACAGACATGCTTAACTATGATGCTGCTTCGGGAACAATGAGAAAATCTCAGGTATTTAAAAAATGCATATGTGTATAATACCTTATTGGTCCCGTGATGGAAACAGTCTGCTTTCGGTCTTGTTTTTCACGGAGCTGTGAGAGCCCTGTATATCAGTGATTGGCGATATCAGAATGTCTTCTTGCCTCTCAGTCTAAGATGATTTCACCCTCCCTGCTCCCCGTTTATTTCTGTTTCAAATTGGAAGGTAAAGCCCACCAAGAAGCAAACTCATTTGATTTTAGTTCTTAGCTAGTATATAAATTTGAGGCTCTTACTTTTCCGGTGGTTTAATATAGTTAAAGAATGTAATGAGCAAAGCCGTAAAATGAGGAAGTCAAAATTTTAGTCTTCATTAACTGTAGGTTATTTTTACAACTAAACTATAAGGACATAAAATCTCTCTCTCCTTTGCTTTAGGTGAAATATGGTATATCAGAGAAAGAAGAGGTCAGTCCTGACTTATCTGCTGATGAATTGTCAGAATGTTACAGCAGACTTGATTTTTTAGCTCATAAGGTTGGGTTTTTTTATTCATGATTTTTGTGTTATTTTTAGTATGTTAAGTTGCTCTCTATTTTCCTGTCTTTACTAAAATTATTTGTGTTTATATCTAAAGTACAAATTACATATGATTTTTTTATTTAAAGTGTAAAATTTGATTTTTTTTCTTATTAGTAATGCATATATGGCAATTCCAATCTCCCAATTCATCCCACCACGCCCCCAATATATGATTTTTTTTTTTCCTTTACTCTAGCCTTGGTTTCTCTTTAATTACTCTGGCTTTGGATTTTTAGAACAATACTTTTATTTACCTATAATAACATTTATCTTACTATGTTGTAATTATTTCTTTACCAGACTGAAAATTTCTTGGGACAAGGGATGTGTTTTACTTATTTTGATACTCTATCACCTGTCACAGTACTGGGCTGTAGTGACTCACAACAAATGTAGCAGGTGAAGAAATGGCTCTACTGCTAGCGCTAGCATGAGAGTTGCTCTTATAAAAATATAAGGGATTATTATAATTCAGTGTGTGGTAGCTGTTCCTTCATTCACTCCTTTTATTTATGTGGCTGAAGTAGAGCTTATGAGAAAGGAAGTAAGTCAAGATTGTTGGGGGGTTTGAACACAGGTTATGCTGCAGGAACCCACCTCAGTTGGTTGTGGGCCAGGGTGCTGGTGGCAGTGTGGAGGGGGCCAAGATGGGGGGATGGTCCAGCAACACTGAAGGCTACCACTGAGGCAGTGACGGGGTGAAGAGAAGAGGAAAGTGTCCAACTTTTCCATGGTAAGAATAGGCAAGTTGTGGTGGCTGAGGGAGGAGAGGAAAAGGGTAGGGAAGAGATAGAGTGAATGAGGGAGGTTTCCAGCTTGAGAGACTGGGAGGGCTTTATAATTGAGATCCAGATATACCCCAGTTCGAGATCTATAAGCAGCTGCTTGTGCTTCTTATCAAATGTGAATGTTGTCTCACCCGCATCCTAGCAGAGAGATGCTTGGATAAAATTTACTTCAGTTTTAGCTGCATTTTTGTGGTGTAGTGAGCTAATTTTGGCTGCACGGTAGGAAATGGAGAAATGCCTTTTTACTGAAGTTTTTCATTCCGTTGTTTGTGACTTTGGTTCAAACGTTGTAAAAACATGATTGGTAAAATGGAGTCTTTAGTTTTTGTTTTTAAAAAATTATTTCTCTTAAAAAGAAACTAAAAAATTTTAAAGTTTGTAAACCTTGCCTGAAAACAGAGAATACTGCCCTGTGACTTGAGTGTCTTTCTGTCCTGAACCTGTGTGTGCTGCTCAGTTATTGTATGTTTATCATCTGAAGCCCATTTCAGTGCTCCATTCAACTTGTGGTCCATACTCAAGTAAAAAGTACCTATCACAGGTTCTACACATCTGTAAGATGTGCACTACCCTTACTCAGAGACTAGGCCGCTGTGATGTCTGTAGAGCTGAGTTCAGTGCAGTGGGTGCTGTGTGTAGGACACTCTGGAGAAGCCATGGCTCCTGCCATGTAGTAGGGGAGGATCGACTGTTGGCAGGAAAAATTCATAAAAGGCCAAAAGTAATATGCACATTCAAGAAAATCTCTGCTGTGTCCTTCATCTTCTGGCTTCGTGCTCTCTCTGTTTCTCTTTGTCCTCTCTTTCTGTTTGTCCCCCCCGCCCCTTTCGTTCTTTTCTTTGTTAAATCATTACTTTGGAATTAGGAAGAGGCAGATTGCTCTAGATGTTCTGCTTATCCACATCTCTGCTTCCTTGTCTCATGATCTTCAGCTTTTAAAGTTGCTGAAAGTCAGCAAGAAAACTGTCAGTCAGGGCGCAGTGCAGGACATGTGTTCCTCATTTGTTGTCTACTTGCCCTTTGCTAAGAGAACCCACAAGAAGCAGATGAGATCTACATTTTAATGCAAGCTTGATAAAAATGCAAGTTTGTTAAAAAAGAATAATAACTAGCTCCTTACTTTGATATTGATGGGGCCACTAGGCTAGAAACTTGACCCTTGCATTAAACTTTGATGCTAACTAATGTTGTATTTATTTTGTGGTTGCAGATTGATGAGTGTGAAAAGCAGAAGAGAGAAGACTATGAAAGTCAAAGCAATCCTGTTTTTAGGAGATACTTAAATAAAATTTTAATTGAAACCAGAAAGCTTGGACTTGTGAGTATTTGGTGGTGTGATACTAATCAGTGTAGTGGATATTTTTGTTATTTATCTCACATGATATCAGGCAGTGGTAAAGCATCATTATGCTTCAACAGAGAATACCTGACTCACCCTTTTACACAAAACCTATTCATGTGGGCTTGAAGGTAGCCGCCTGCTTTGCAGTGGTTTAGTAGAAGGCAAGTGAGCAGTGCAGATGCCTCCTCTTTTTCTTATCGTTCATGGGGATTCACGTACTGTGTGCACTGCTGTACCACTTAATTGAGTTGTGGGGAGAGGGAGTTTTCTTGTTTTTGTGTTTTGTTTTGTTTTTTAATTTTTGGCTGCACTTCGCAGCATGTGGGATCTTAGTTCCTTAACTAGGGATCAAACGAGCACCCCCTGCATTGGAAGGTGGAGTCTTAACCATTGGACCATTGGGGAAAGTCCAAAGGGAGATTGTTTTAAATTTGCTATTTGAACTGTACTGAACAGTTGGAAACAATAAACTCATGAGTTTGTAAGGAAATTCTATCCCAGTCCTAACTTCTTGTTTTCTACCACTTCCACACTTTCTTATTCAGATGATGTAACACCATTATATATTGAGAAAAAGAAAAATGTGTTTTAAGTAGTTTTTACCCCCTAGCTGTTTATGGTGGCGAGACTGCTTTATAGAATTACATATTAAGCACATATTGTTCATGATTGATGTTAAGATTCCATTTTTTAGAGTCGTTTTCACCTTGAGGAGTTGAAACATCAAGAAAACTTAAAAAAAGGGGGTGTGGGATGAATAATAATCCCACCTTATTTTGGAGGTGTAAAAGTGGACGGACTCATATGTACACCCTTCAGTTTGAGTCTTATAACTGAGTACAAGATGGGAAAGAGTCTATTTTATAGATGAGGAAATAGGTAGAGCCAGAAAATACTCAAGATGGAGATGCTTGGAATATTTAGTTCCTGGTTTTTTAGAAATATTAATCAGTGGCTCCTTCTTTATACTTACTGATGATTTGTAATATTACATGACACTTTGGTTTTTCCCATTTTATATTTTTTAATATAAATGTCAGTATTTACTGTTAGAAAAGATAGTGCTTATAATGATTTTGCTAACCTGACCTCACACTAATAAAGACAGTTGTGAATGTCATGTATGTCCTTGGAAACCCAGATTTTGGTGCTTTTTGAGGTTCTTTTTGTTTTTCTTATTTGTACTACTCCACATTTTAGGCTATTTGAAAACTGTGTCAGCAAATGGAAAGTCATAAACTGAATCATAAAATAATGATAGTTTATCCTCATTATTTGTGGATTCCGTATTTTTGAATATTTTGAATACTAAACTTTATTTGTAACCTCAGAATCAGTACTCCTGCTTTTGTGGTCACTCTCAGACATGCATGGAGCAGCAAAACGTTTGAGTTGCCTAATGAGCTCATTCTCAGCTGAGGTGACACAAGGCCATTTTCTGCCTTCTTGCTTCAGCTCTCATATGATAAACAAGTACCTTTTTGTGGTCTGTTTAATTTTTCGGGATTCTGTTTTTTAATTTTAAAAATTTTGCTGTTTAAAAATCTCGCAAGTGTTATGCTGTCTAGTGTTCCTAAGCACAAGAAGGTTGAGATGTGCCTTAGAGAAAATTCTATTGTTAGGTGAACTTAGTTCCGTCATGAGTCGTAGTGCTATTAGCTATGAGTTCAGTGTTAATGGATCCACAGTATATAAAAGACAGTAACATAAAAAGGTTACGAATTGATTGGTTGATGAAAATGTGCTTGCAGGAACCTAACCCTGTATTTCCTGTAGGAGCCATGGTTCAGTATTTGCTAGCTAGTGTTCAAGGTAACTTTATAGAATGTAAGTACTGCAGATTTCAGGGATCAACTGTAATTTAGCAAAATGTACTATATGTTACTTGCATAGAGTTTAATAATTTTTAAAATGTTTTGCATGTGTATTATCTTTGGTTTTCATCTTGGCCTGTGAGACAGACAGGTAGATATTATTACTCTTATTTTATACCTGTGAAATATTGTGAACTAATTATATATTTAGTTCCAAATTAGCTTTAGTCTTAAATGTTTCATTGAGTAATGTAATGATAAAATTCTCTTTATCTGTTTTTTTGTTTGTCTGTTTTGGCAAATTTACTTCAGCCTGATGAAAACAAAGGTGATATGCATTATGATGCTGAGATTATCCTTAAAAGACAAACCTTGTTAGAAATACAAAAGTTTCTCAATGGAGAGGAGTGGAAGCCAGGAGCCTTGGATGATGCACTAAGTGATATTTTAATTAATTTTAAGTTTCATGATTTTGAAACATGGAAGTGGCGATTTGAAGATTCCTTTGGAGTTGACCCATATAATGTATTGATGGTAAGATGGAACGAAGGGGCCATGATTAACAGTTTATTTTTTTAAATTCCACCATAATTATGTTGAGAACTCATACTAAGTCACTGATACTGGGTTGATGAACATGCAGCAACATGGTACAAATGATCTTATGTATTCAAGTCCAGTTCTTTTGTTTTTTTTGATGATTAGTGTTTTTTGGTGGGGAGGATTGCTTGGCGGTGACTCTTCTTTCTGTTTCTGTTTTTGAGATGCTTCTGTGTCTGCTCTGCATCGTGATGTTAGTAGCTACTGAGCTGTGGACGTATGTTCGTTGGTACACCCAGCTGAGACGTGTTTTATTCATCAGTTTTCTCATCAGTTTGGGATGGAATTGGATGTATTTATATAAGGTATTATATATAGGTAGAAGGTTTTTAAACTTTTAAATGTTATTTCATGATAAAAGACTATAATCCATTTAGAGCTAGCATAATAATCTTGCCTCAGATGAGGGTGGGAGGCAGTGATTGGAGATGGTGTTGGTGAGGAAATGGGCAGCTGCTCAGCTGTCCCTGGTTTTTTGAGTCCTTGACCAGTTAGTGGGGAAAAGTGTGCAGTCCTGATTTTCATAACCCAATTCCTGATGATGGGTGGCATCTGGACAGTTAAATCAGAATAGAGTTACGTAGACACATTTGAAAAATTCTCATGTAGGTAATTTGGGGTATGTCTTTATTCTTTGCTAGAAATGATACCAAAATACTATTTTTTTAAAGTTAGGTTATTTCCTGAATATAATAGTGGTATATTTATGGTAGAGAATATAGGAAAGATAGAAAGATACAGAGAAATTTAATTTTTAAAAATTGTCTAGGGAACTTCCTGGTGGTCCAGTGGTTACGACTCGGCCCTCTCACTGCCGGGGGCCCAAGTTTGATCCCTGGTCGGGTAACTAAGATCCCTCAAGTTGTGTGGAGTGGCCAAAAAATAAAATAGTTTATAACTTTACCGCCTAGAGAACATCTCTGTCAATATTTTGAGGTATTTCTTTATAAACTTTTTCTAAATTTTTAATTCTTTAAAAATCGGGGACCATGTTACATATAGAAATTTGAAAGAAGCATTATTATTCCTGTCAAAATAGTATAATCATTTAAGAAAAATTTTAGATCTTTTTAGCAGGGTGAGTCAAGTAGCCAACTATTTTCAGTGAATTCATCTGATTAAATCATTGTGATATTTCCTTAACCTTTTGCCCTAAGTTCTGTAGCTTCTAGAACTAATTATTTACAAATTAGAGGAAGGAAGGTAGTTTGGTTGAAAATTGTTCTCTCAATGATTTCCCTCAGGGCTTTGATTTATAAAAGACATATTGGTCATTTGTGCTAAAACTCATCCAAAGCAAAACAGCGTTTTGTCATGAATTGTATAAGAGAATAAGTGGTCACTTAATATGTATAGCTATATTTGGGGGCATGAGATGAGGTATATTTGAACTAATTTTTAAAACAGTCTTTATAGTAAAAGGTTTTCCTCCCTCCTCATAATTACTTTACAACAAAGGCAACTGTAGTTAGTTCTTTACCTGTTGCATTAAGACTGTGTTTTGCCATGAGCTGAAAAGAGCCACTCTTTAAAAATAATATGTATTTTTTTTCTGTGAAAATTTTTAAACAATCTGGTTTGGATGAATGGTGAAGACACACCTTGAACTAAGGTGTTTAGGATGAGTAGGCGTAACTTTGTTGTTAGCAGCTTTTCATGGTTCCCTTTGGTGTTGGTCAGCTAGCCTTTGCCCAGCATCAGGCCGAAGTTGCCAAGATGGATAACAATGTGTGTGCTGAGAAGATGGACTGGACTGGAAGTCTCTTGGGTAAGGTGTTGGTTCCCTTGGCCTTACTTTGATTAGAATTCCTGAGAATGAGAAAACATATTGATAATTACCGACAAATGATAAAATGCCAGAAGGAGGCTTTCCATGACTGAATCTTTAGTATCAGGACAGGCAAGAAGAGTCTTAGGTTTCAGACCAGTGACTTTTGGGTTCATACAGTGTCACAGGAAAGGGATAGAAAGAGTGTATATGCTGTCTGATACCATCTGTCTCCCTGCATTAGACTCATTTTTGTTCATCTAGTCCTTAGTACAGTGTGTAGCACATTCTGGGTCCTCAGCAGAAACTTATTAGAGAAGCAAATCAGTGTATATATGAATTCATTTCCATCTTTGATTTAATCTCCTTATATTGACTTGTGAAATCTTATATTGTAGCTTTACTATTACTGTTTTTTTTATTAAGCAGGAAATTATTTTACTTTTCTTTTTCTTACAAATTTTATAAACATTCTCACAGATGTTGACTGCCTTTAGTTATATGTATCTAACAATGGGAATGGTTTAATGATCAAAAGTCTCTTTATAAATGAAAGTACATAATGACTGACCCAGAATAGAATCTCAGCAGCAAATCAAGGTGTCCAAAAAACTTAATTTTCTTAAAAAGATATGGGAGCTAAACCAGTCCAGCCTTTCTTCCTGGCTTCAGGGAACAACTAAATGCCTCCTGTGGCTCATGCTAGTACATAGTGTACATGAGTCTGATTTAGAAAAAGTGAGAGAACTAATGTTCTCCTTTACTTTGTAAAATAGGTGAAGAACTGACTTTTTAAATTGAAATTTTTAGGTAGTTGTAGATTCACAGGTAGTTGTAAGAATACAGAGAGATCCTAAGTACCCTTTACCCATTTCCCCCACTGGTAACATCTTGCATAATTATGATAGTGCAGTATCACAACCAGGATATCGACTTTGATACAAGCCACCAATCTTACTCAGATTTCCCCAGTTTTACTTGGATTCCTGTGTGTGTGTAAAGAACTGTTTTTAATTATTTACCTTTTAGAAATCTTCATAAAATATAATTTATCTGTATAAGACTTGTATAATTTGAATGGATTTTTAAAATAAACATTTTGGACATAAGATGAAATTTTAAAAAATCACTTACTGGGAGTCTATTTGTAAAACAATTTAAAATTCTTTGGGAGTTATGGGGAAAGGGAGAGAAAATTAAAATATTGTCTTATTTGGGAATGCAATGAGACTTTCTAAAAAAATGACTCTGTTTTTGTCTGTTTCTCTAAATAGAATGGTTTCGAAGTTCATGGACCTATAAGGATGACCCATGCCAAAAATACTATGAGCTCTTATTAGTCAACCCTATTTGGTTGGTCCCACCAACAAAGGTTAGAATATATTTTGTGAAAACTACTTACACAAAGCAAGCAAAAAGTCTCTGTATTTATTAAAAATTGTTAGTGTCTCTTACTGTCATTTTGCTAATAATAAACCTTTGTTCTAGAAAAAAATACTTCCATTACACAGTGATTATCAGATGAAAAGTATATGATAACATTTAAATGTATGGAATTTCATAATTTCAGCCTCAACACAGTCAATTTTGACTATTTTATGTGCCTCAATCCTTTGACAAAAAAAATTAAGTTGCTTTTATCTTTTGTTGTAGGCATTAGCAGTTACATTCACCAACTTTGTCACAGAGCCATTGAAGCATATTGGAAAAGGAACTGGGGAATTTATTAAAGCGCTCATGAAGGAGATCCCAGTGTTACTGCACATTCCCGTGCTGATAATTATGGCATTAGCTGTCCTGGTTAGTATGTAACACTGTTAACAGTTAACAGGATTTACAGAAAAAAGGCAATTCTAAAATTACTAGGTTCCTTTTGTTGTAAATCAGGCTAAATCATGCTTAATGGTATGAAAAGATGATTTTTAAGTGATAAAAATGTTTATACTTACATGTACATTCCTCTAAGCAAGAAAATGTTTCTCAGGTTTGATTGTAGATGTCAAAGCAATGATTTAGAGTAATACCCCCTTTTAATATTTGTTCCTTAACTTTGGTGAATTAATACACATGATATCAGTTGTTTATGGCCTCTTTAAGAAAGAAGGCCTTATTTCAGTCTGAGTTTTTGCCACCCGAGAACGGAAGAACATTGGGTTTAACATAGACTCAGAAAGGAATGTAAAAAGAGGTGGTTGTACTGAGAAGTAAATTGGGGGATCCAGGAGCAGACATTTATTAATGAATATTATATTGCTTGTCATTCATCCATGGTCTCTTTAGCTCTTTTTTTGGTTGACTTTCAGCCCTCAGACGTGCCATGGAAAATTATTAAAGAATTGTCTTTCCTTAAGGATACAAAATTCAGTATGCTCTATTTACTTTAAAATTGTTCCTGTTTTGATTTTGTTTTTCGGCTTGTGATTGGATTCATTGGGTCAGGGATATGGTTTTGTTAGATGACATTAGTTGTATAGTAGTATTTTAGTCTCTGAAACTGAAATTATAAGCAAAACCCCTTCAATCGCTTGTTACTTCATCTGCTGCCTAAGAATAGGCCTTTTGCTGCTCTGTCTTCAAAGAGTAGCATCTCTGGTACGGTGGTTTTCAAACTTTTTGTTCTCAGGACCCTTCTCTATTATTAAAAACTGAACACCACAAAGAATACTTGTTTGTGGGAGGTATATTTATTGATATTTACCAGAAATTTAAAAAATAGAAGAATACACAGCACACAGTGCCTGAGCCATCAGAGTGAGGCAGTCATGCTAGCCCCGCAGAGTCCGCTGTACAAGAGGAGAGTGATGAAGACTAATGTCTTTGTATTATGAAAAGTTTTGATCTCACAGATTCCTGAAAGAGTCTCAGGGATCCCCCGACGGGTCCCTGAGCCACACTTTGAGAACTGCTGCCTAGTTTTTCCCTTGGAGTGTGACTCAAAACCTGTTGAATTTTAGCTGTGGCTAAAGTGAGTTTGTAAATAAATAAATCTACAGGAAGAGTATTTACATAATGTTGTACAACTTTAATTTTCAGCATTTACCTTATATGGTGGGTGAGCAATGATCAATTAGAACCTTTTAATTTCAATTTCTAGGCTTTAGCCTCACTGCTGTTATGATATAATTCAATAAAAAAGTGTCCAGCTGATTGAAATGTCTACTTAAAATTTGAGAAATCTCAAGTATTATTGGATACTCTGGCCCTGTATTAATCAAGAGAAAACCCAGTGAAATTAATATGTTTGTGTCTATAAAATGCCACAAGTTAAATTATGTAATTTTGTTGGCACCAAGGAAAGCACCTCAAAATTTCATTTTAAGTTAGCCATTAAACGCTCAGGAATATGTATTTCTTTTCCTTCTAGAGTTTCTGCTACGGTGCTGGAAAATCAGTTAATATGCTGAGACATGTGGGTGGTCCTGAAAGAGAACCACCCCGGGCACTTCAGCCAGGTGAAAGAAGACAGCAGCAGGAAATTGATTATAGACCCCATGGTGGAGCAGGTGATGCAGATTTCTATTATAGGGGTCAAATTAGCCCCATTGAGCAAGGCCCTAATGACAAAACATATGAGGGTAGAAGAGATGTTTTGAGAGAGAGAGATGCTGACTTGAGATTTCAGACTGGCAACAAGAGCCCTGAAATGCTTCGGCCACTTGATTTACCAGATGCAAAGGTGAGAAAGCATCCCAAGGTGGTATCCAGTGTAAGTCAGCAACTGTTTATTTCGCTGTCCTTTCATACTAGGCTTAAGTGCTTCCTGTAGAGCTTTTGGTTAAGTATATTTACTCTTTCACCTTTCATGGTTAATTATATCACCAGTGATATAATTATTCTCTCTCTCTCTCTCTCTCACTCCCCCTTTCTGGTGGAAAGTTAGTCCAGCCTCCTCAGAAGAAATGAGATTTAATTTTTATGTTAATTACTGTTTCACAGTAATTTGTTAGAACAGATGGTAATTCATATGACATTTCATAGGAAACCAACAAGTGAGCATGACTGAAATTGAAGAGATCAGAGAGAAGTCCTCACTGAAGGCCTGGAGCCTTAGAGAGCCAGGCCCCAGGAGAGCCCTGATGCCTTAACTAGATGCAAGAGTGAGCAGGGGAAGGACCAAAAACCTCGCGTTCCCAAATCTTTTATATCTTTGGCTGGCCAGACTGTACTTTTTACCCATGGAATAGTGAGGCCTCTTTTCCACCATTATTGGCCATTTAAAGGGACATTTCCATTTCTGTTTGAGAAAGGAATTTGTATTGTCATTTGTAAATTTTAAGTTGCAAATATAAACCTTTGAGAAATAGTAACGAGCGCAACAGAATCCAGGAAATTGTAGAATCCCTTCCACAGAGTTCCTTAGAAGAAACAAATCTGCATGGGCCTAGAAAATTATGATGTTCCTTTCAGCTTTAATAGTTAATGCTTATCTGTCCCTCATCTCAAAAATCCTCCAGTGAGTTCCTGGCTCCCTTGAAGGGAAAGCCAAAGATATCAAGATGGTTTAGGGCTTCCCACCTCTGTTACCACACTGATCTCTCCTCCTGTGCTCCCTCCATGCTCATTCTCCTTCAGCCACAAGGGCCTCCTGCCTGTTCCTTGAACTCAGCCTTTGTACCTGCTGTTTACTATCTAGAATGCAAATATATTCACAAGGTTCTTTTCTTCAAGCCTTTGCTCATGTCATCTTTTCAGACCACCCTAATTTAAACACCAATCCAACCCTCCCAGCCCCAGCGTGATACTTTGTTAATTTATTGCCTGATTCTCTCCCCAACCTAAATGTAAATACCAGGGAGGGGAGGTTTTTGTCTGTTTGGTGTCTTTTGTATCCCCAGTACCTAGAACTTAATGTATGCTCAGTAAATATGTGTCAAATGACTTATTCTCACCAGGCAAGAGGAGTTAGCAGTACTGGTCACCAGTCTTCCTGAGCCTTCCTTAAGCTAGACCCCCTAGCATATCCTGAGTGTCCCACTCCTCCATGTATAGTTCTGTGAGGCTTAATAACATGTATGTAATTGCAGTCCAGCACTGGAACCCAGGTTTGCTCTAACAGATTTGTGTGGGAACTTGTCCAACATGTTTGTTACAAACCTTCACATTATGTTAACTAAGCAATTAAAACACTGTAATTCTCTACTTTGTAGCATAAATCACCTATTTTGGCTACAAAGCCCAAAGAGATTGGTGGAATCTCAGGAGAAAGCACACCAACAGAAAGCAGTACTGAAAGCCCTGTCTCTGACCAAAAGATATCAGAGAGTGTGGAAGGTTCCCCTGCAGTGGAAAAGGCCCAGCTCAGGACTGATGCCACAGCTGGCCTAGAGGAAGGCAGCACATCCAGCCCAGAAAGTACTGCGATGGGAGTGTGTGGAAAGGATCCAGACAGCAGCCCATGTGTCTAAAGGAACACAGACATGGACCACAGCTCTGAGGTTGTCTTTGAGTTTTGTAAAGTATACTCTTCACAGCTATTTCCTCTTCTCTACAAATATTCTCATATTTACTACACAGGTGCCAACTTAAACATCAATATTTTTACTGACAATCAGAATTAACAAGCACGCATGTATCTCTGTTAAATTTCATCTTTCTTTGATATTAAGATGCATCCTATAAGGTTCTGAAGTGTTAATTTTGGAACAGGATCTCATAGATGAACATATGGCAAGCATTAATGATTTTGAATAATTAAAGAGGCCAGTTTGAATTAGGGGACATCTATTCTTTACAGGCATATATAGGAACCAACTCACCAAAGTGTGTGTTGCCTTGTGGAAGTCTATGATACCTACTTTAGTTAACAGAATTAATTGTTAGTTGTGCATTGGACTCAATGTTTCTAAAAGTGGTAGGTACTCAAAAACAACACTTAAAGGAAGTCACTGTAGTCAGGTTTACCCTCTTCATGCACTTCAGCCTTTTAGTGCAGCCATGGAGTCTGCATCACCAGTGTCAATCTGCCTCGTGTAGGCTGCCCACAGATCAACCTTCATCTCTCAATTCTTACTGCTGTTACTGGGCCTGTTTCCTTATCACCCCTTTTTACTTTATCCTTAGCTAAAACAGAATGGAAGATTGTCAGGGGAATCTAGATTATATAGCTTGTTAAATCAGCAATCTCAGTTTTACATACTTCGAGAGTGGCTTTATTTCCCCAGCAAATAAAGTGCATAGACTTTATAAGACATGTTTTCCTTGCTACTCAGAATCCCAGCAGTTGAGATTGTTAGGTATTACTATATCTTATTTATATTACAGTAAACCATATTGTCCAAGCCATATTAAGTTCTGATTTTTAGAGATCTGTACAAAGAGAAAAATAAATACCATGATAAGGAAAACAGAGTAGAGTGTTTTTTAAACCCTAGACAGGTGATATAATCAACATTTCAAATTATTCTGATTTTCAAACTATTTTTCATTTTAAACTTTTTAAAAAAGCAGTTTATAAATTTTGCACAAGATCTAGCTAGGAAGCAACTATTACACATATTTGAGTATCCTTCGTTTTAACCTTTACACTACAAGTTATATTCACAGCTGCTTATTAAAAATGATACCAGTCAGGTATAGTCTTAAAATCTTCATGCAGGCATTTCTTTCAGAAAAGAAGATGTATTTAAAGCATTTGCTTTTTGATATGTTTTTTATATGAAATGCAGAATACCCCTTTTTGGCTCCCAGAAGTGTCACTTAGATGCCTATAATAATTTAATTTTATGTGTTAATATTATTTTCTAGCTTAATATTGCAAACATCTTTAGTATTTCATTAGAATGGTATTTTTTCCCAACAATGCAAAAGGATTTTATATAAAACTCTGTAACACAGCAGGCACGTAAGGGTGTCTGCAGCTCAGGATAGACTTGTGAACATTGGTGAATATAAAGCAGCCCTCCAGGGGCTAGGCCCGCTCAGTGACGGGTGGATAAGCTCCCAGGTGCTAGTTATCCTCTGAGCTGTGAAGCCAGTGCCTGAGCTGATGGACTGTAATTGTGAGAGTAGGATTAATGTTGTTTTGCACTTCTGCTTTTTATCAATCCAAAAATGAACCTTTAAAAGAAAATTTAAGTAGAAGTTCACCATTGTATTCTTTCATTACAGATAACCATTTGGGGATGAAACCTGCTTTGACAGCTAGCAAGGCAACAAGGTACTGCTGTTGAAAGATGACAGCAATTCAGGAAAGACTTATTAAAGCAAATTGAACATTATCAAGGCCAGTTTATAACTAGAAGAAATAGGCTTGTTTATTGTCTAGCCAGTATTTATCATTAAAATAAAGGGTTATAGTAGCAAGCTTTTAGGAAAATCACAGTGGGGCAGACAGCTTTTTAAAAGCAATTTTTAAGTGAATGGATAACGTTGAATGTTCACAGGGTCTAAGAACTACCATATACACAAAATAAACACTTATTTTTACATGATTGTGGTTTGGTATGCTCTCTTTGCTCAATAACTGTGCTTGTAAGGAAAAGCCCAATGAAATTTAAGTGCAGGTTTTAAAAAGGTGATAATTCAGGATATTATATCCTATATATAATACATGAAACATAACATAATCCAGGTGTTAACTGAGTAATTTTGACAAAATTTCTGTCTAATCTTAGAACCAAGAGTGGTCTTTTTTTTTTTTTTTTTCCTGAGCCCTTCATGTGAGTCCAGATTGTGTAACTATCTTTCCTCTCATTTTTTAAAACATTGGCCATTTGGAGAAGTGGTTCTCACTGCCCATCAAAATCACCTGAAGGATTATTAGAATGAACAGAAGCCCAGATCCCCAGATTCCATCCCAGCTGTGCAGAATCAGAAGCAAGCAGAGGTGAATGAGTTGCCAGCTTGTTCCAGGTGTGGGCATGTGTATTATGCAATTCTGCCTTAGTCCAGGCCCAGCTCAGTCCCATCCTTGTTGACTTGCTTTTGCTAAACTTATTTCTTTCCTGTCGCATTATGTCCCCTTGTAAACCACCTTCAATTTCTGGGGAGAGGAGGAAGAGGCTTAATGACAACTGAGGGCTTAACCTACACCATTCATACTTATTTTCTGTGACCTAGGTTCTTGACATAGTCATATGAGGGTTTGGGGGTTTTCTGACATTAGGTCCCAAAAAGTTTTATAGCAGTATTTTGCAACAGAACATATAATTTTAAACCATTATAATATACACACACACATACACAAATGCACACACACATATATATATATAACTGTACTTATATATGTGTGTATATATACAAATTAGTTATTTTAAAAATTACACAGAGGCCAAGACACACTAAAAGAAGTTTATTTTTGTTTCTTTTATAATGGCTTTGGCCTAAAAATATATTGAAAATAGAGATTTTCTTAATGGAAAAAAAAAATCTAGATTTTTTTTTTAATAGACTATATAATTTTTTACACAATGGTCAAGTATATTATTTTTATGAAACAGCATAATTTCTCACTACATCTATGGTTAGGTATAAAAAAAGCCATTGTCAATTAAGATTAAAAAAAAAAATTACCTCAGCAAAAGGATTAAATCCTACTCTAGATTCATTTAACTTCCTACTTTACAAATACCAGGTAAAGGAATCTAACAAGTTGCTGAAGAACATAATCCCAAGCAGTAATCACAAGAGCTGATGAAGCACCTTTTAAGACCCCTCCACCCTGAAACAAGTGAATGTCCAGGGGAAGTATTAATTAATACTATACTATTAAAGGTTAAATATTTACATCATGCTAAAAACATTTTAAGCTGTAGTACAGTGCTATAATTTCTCCTTTTAAGGAAAAAAGTAATAGATTGAATTTCCCTTCAGTGTTCTGAAAGGAAATAAGGCTGCTTTAAAAAAGATATTCATAGTATACTAGTGGTTTGCTTATTTTTTTCCTGAATTTTCAAGTTCCAACAAAGCATTACTCTGCAAAAGGTCATTTAGCCCAAATTCAGTGTCTTTGTTTTGATCTCTTTGTAAAAGAACTCTCTGTTCATCCATTCTTTTTGCTTGAGACCGTAAAATAAGGCTAAAAAAGTCCTCATCTGGTACTGTTGATCCCTTTGTGGCAGCAGGTGGTGGAGCACATCTTTGGTCATCTAATCTGGATCCCTAAAAATTTACAAGAAAGAGATTAAAATACAAATGCTACAGGTAAGGAGAGCACCAAGGTATGTTATGTCTGTCGTTCACAACTAGAATATGTACTTTAAACATTTATTGCCTCTTAGAAATTTACTCAATCTTTAGACCTGAAACTTAGTAAGATCTTTTCTTTGAAATGACTTATAAAATCAGAAAATAACAAGTATTATATAGAAGTATAGTCACTGCTTCGTGGTTTTGGTAAGATTAGTTAAGACACACACAGGTTACCTATGTCCAAGGTGACAAGTTCACGATTATAATCTTAACCGTAATAGGCATCACCAAATACAACTTACCAAACCCTTAGGAATATACTGTGAGGTACAAAAACCCTACATCACTACCTTATACTGTCTTCAGCGAAGGGTCAGCAAAATATAACCCACTGCCCCTTGTTTTTGTAAATAGTATTTTCATCACAATACCACACTTGTTTGTTTATGAACTGTGCATGGCTGTTTGCCCACTACAGTGGCAGAGTTGAGCAGTTGCAACAAAGGCCATAACGGCCTGAAAAGCCTAAAATATTTTCTCTCTGGCCCTTTATGGAAGAAATTTGCCTACCCTTGTCTTAGGAAATAGCCCAGAGTGAATTTTTCCTTCAAGTTCTAACTTATTCTTATTTTAAAGTACGTTAGAAGTGTTTTTGATTTAATAAAAGCACTTAAAAGTCTATAGGGTAGTGTCTCGTATTACAGCTCAAGAACAGGAGTAGGAATGTGATAGCTGACATCTGAGTGCCCCCTGCATTGCTAGGCGCTATGCACTGACGGTGCCCGAACATTCAACCCCACAACGCTGTGAGGGTGCAGTGGCTGACTGGCTTCCTACTCAGCACCACTCCACCCTCCACACACACACCTGGTTCACTCATCATCTCTCCTGTCACAATACTTGGTCATTTCATTGTCCTCTAATTCATCCAACACTCAGGCACTTCAGTTCCTAGACCTCCTCTCCTCTTGGTGTCCTCATCCTTACCTCTCTGCCTTATCCAATTAGCTCCCGTGGTCAGAGGCCAGACACAGTCATTCTCAATAATCACATCATCTTTGAAATCATGATTTTAAATATCCCACGTTGACCACTGACAACTCTATTTTTCCAGATCAAGCTCTCCAGCACTCCCCCCAGTATATCATTTTTTTAAAAACTGAGCTAAAATATACATAACATAAAATTTACCATTTTAACCATTTTTAAGTATACATTCATATTGTTGTGCAGTCACCACCACCATCCATCTACAGAACTTTTTTCATCTTGCAAGACTGAATAAACCCATTAAACAACAACTCCCCATTCTCCCCTCCCTCCAGCCTCTGCAACTATTATTCTACTTTGTCACTGTTAATTGGACCACTCTAAGTAGCTCATATAAGTGGAATCAGAGTATTTGTCCTCTTGTGACTGCTTATTTCTCAGCACAACATCTTCAAAGTTCATCCATGTTTTGTAGCATGTTTTTAAGGCTGAAAATATTCCACTGCGTACGTACACCACATTTTGTCTATCCATCTGTGGATGGACACCTGGGTTGCCTCCACCTTTTGGCTGTTGTTAATAATGCTGCTATGAATATGGGTGTACAAACATCTGTTCACGTCCCTGCTTTCAATTATACCCAGAAGTGGGATTGCTGGATCATATGATAATTTTATTTTTAATTTTTTGAGGAACTGCCATACTGTTTTCCACAGCAGCTGCACCATTTTATATTCCCACCAGCAGTGCACAAGGGTTCCAATTTCTCCATATCTACCCTAACATTTGCTATTTTCTGCATTTTTGGGTTTGTTTTGAGGTGGCATCTCACTGTGGTTTTGATCTGCATCTCTAATGGTTTGTGATGTCAAGCATCTTTTTGTATGCTTACTGGCCATTTGTGTATCTTCTTTGGAGAAATATGAGTTCTTTGCCCATTTAAAAAAAAATATTTGGTTGAACTGGGTCTTAGTTGTGGCATGCGAACTCTTAGCTGTTGCATGCATGTGGGATCTAGTTCCCAGACCAGGGATCGAACCTGGGCCCCCCTGCATTGGGAGTGCAGTCTTACCCACTGCACCATCAGGGAAGTCCCTCTTTGCCCATTTTTAAATCAGGTTTTTTGTTGTTGAGCTTCTGGGAGTTCTCCATATTCTAGATTAATCTTTATCACTTGTATGACTTACAGATATTTTCTGTGGGTTGCCTTTTTGCTTTGTTGATAGTGTCCTTTGATGCATAAAAGTTTTGAATTTTCATGAAGTCCAGTTTGCCTTTTTGTTGTTGTTGTTGTCGCCTATACCTTTGGAGTCATAACCAAGAAACCATAACAAATCCAAAGTCATGAAGCTGTCTCCTTATGTTTTCTTCTAAGAGCTTTAAAGTTTTTTAGCTCTTATATTTAGGTCTTTGGTCCACTTTAATTTTTGTATATGGTATTAGGTAAATGTCCAACTTAATTCTTTTGTACGTGGATATCCTGTTTTCCCAGCATCAGTTGTTGATAAGACTTCTTCCACATTGAATGGTCTTGGCACCCTTGTTGAAAATTGTTTGACAGTATATGAGAGTATTTATTTCTGGGCTCTCTATTCAATTCCATTGGTTGATGTATATGTATGATAATGCTAGTAACACACTGTTTTGATTACTGTAGATTTGAACTCAGGAAGTGTGAGTCCTCCAACTTCATTCATCTTGTTCAAGATTGTTTTGGCTATTTGGGTTCCCTTGAGATTCCATATGAATTTTAGGATGGATTTTTAAAATTTCTGTAAAAAAGGATCACACTCTGGATGGTACTGACTTTTTTTAAAATTGTTCATTTTATTAAATAATTTATAAAGGCAGACTAGTAGATTGTTCTGACCATTCTTTCACACTATCCCACAAAATGAGGACGGACGGGATTATGTCAGGTGTCAAAACAGTATTGACTTTTTAACAATATTAAGTCTGCCAATGATAGGGACTTATGTCATATTTAATTTTTCAGAAATATTTTGTAGTTTTCACTGTACAAGTCTTTCACCTTCTTGATTAATTCCTAAGTATTTTATTCTCTTTGATGCTACTGTAAGTGGAATTGTTTTCTTAATTTCCTTTTTGGACTGTTCATTATTACTGTATAGAAACAACTGATTTTGGATGCTGATCTTGTATCTTGTAACTCTGTGACTTTCTTAGTTCTAACAGCTTTTTTGGTAAAATCTTTTGGATTTTCTAAACATAAGACCGTGGCATCTCCAAACAGATGATGTTACTTCTTTTCCAATTTGGATGCCTTCTGTTTCTTTTCCTTGCCTAATTGGCTAGAACTTCCAGTATTATGTTGAATATAAGTGGGAAAGTGGGCATCCATGTCTTGTTCCTGATCTTAAAAGCTTTCAGTCTTTTACCACTGAGTATGATGATAGCTGTGGGTATATTTCATAAATGACTTTTATTGTGTCATGGTATTTTCCTACTATTCCTAATTTGATTTTTTTATCATGAAAATGTGTTGAATATTGTCAGATGATTTCTCTGCATCAATTGAGATGATTGTGTTTTTCTTCCTTCATTGTATTAGTGTGGTATATTATACTGATTGATTTCCCTATGTTGAACCATCTTTACATTCCAGGAATAAATCCCATCAGGTTATAGCATATAATCCTTTTAATATGCCACTGGATTCTGGTTGCTAGTAGTTTGTTGATAATTTTTGCATCTATATTCAAAAAGGATATTGGTCTGTAGTTTTCGTATAGCCTAAACTGGCTTTGTTATCAGGGCAATATTTGCCTCATAGAATGACTCGGGAATAGGAAATGTTCCCTTCTCTTCAGTTTTTAGAATTGGTGTTCTTTAAATATTTGGTAGAATTCACCTGTGAAGCCATCAAGTCCAGGGTTTTCTTTTGTCGGGAGGTTTTTAATTACTGATATCTCCTTGTGAGTTATGGATCTATTTTCTATTTCTTCATGATTCAGTCTCGTTTGGTGTTTCTAGTTATTTGCCCATTTCATCTACATTATCCAGCTTGTTGGCATACGATCATTCTTAGCATTCTCCTATAATTCTTTTTATTTCTGCAGAATCAGTAGTAATTAATTTCCCTGCTTTCATTTCTAATTTTAGTAATTTAAGCCTTCTCTTTTTCTTAGTATAGCTAATGTCAATTTTGTTAATCTTTTCAAAGAACCAGCTTTTGATTTTGTTGATGTTCTCCATTTTTTTCTGTCCTCTGTTTTATCTATCTCTGCTCTAATCTTTATTATTCCTTCCTTCTGCTAGTTTTAGGTTTAGTTTGTTGTTCTTTTTCTAGTTCCTTAAGGTGTAAAGTTAGGCTGTTGATTTGAGATCTTTCTTTTTTTTTTTTTTTTTTGGGCACACGGGCTTGGTTGCTCCGCGGCATGTGGGATCTTCCTGGAGCTGGGATCGAACCTGTGACCTCTGCATTGGCAGGCGGATTCTTAACCACTGCGCCACCTAGGAAGCCAGAGATCTTTCTTTTTTAACGTAAGCATTTACAGCTATAAATTTCTCTGAGCACTGCCTTCACTGCTTCCCATACGTTTTGGTAAATTGTGTCTTCATTTTCATTAGTCTCTAAGTATTTTCTAATTTCCCTTTAATTTCTTCTTTGACCCATTGGTTAACTTCCACAAATTTGAGAATTTTCCAGCTTTCCTTCTGTTGCTTCTAACTTCATCTTATTTTGGTTGGAGAAGATACTTTGTATGATATCTTTTAAAATCTGCTAAGACTTAATTTGTGACCTAACATATGGTCTGTCCTGGAGAGTGTCCCATATACATTTAAGAATGTGTATTCTTTTATTGTTGTGTATTATTCTAAACTGTTAGATGTAGTTGATTTATCATGTTGTTGTCCTCTATTTTCTTTATCTTTTGCCTGGTTGTCCTACCCAATAATGAGAGTAGAGATTGAAGTCTTCAACTATTATTATAAAAACGTCCTTTTCTCCCTTCAGTTCTGTCAATTTTTGCTTTATATATGTTGATGGTGTGTTATTAGGTGAGCATCTTCAGTACCTTCAATCCACTGAGACCACTGTCACTTTTCACTTTCACACCTTTCCTTCCCTTAGACGCAGTCCAGGTTCCAAAGTCTGTTATTAAAATCACTCCCTGGCATTTCTCTCCCCCGCTATCCTATTCTCCTGGCAATACTAAGCTTGATTAAATCTGTCTCTTTGCCTCCTTAAGCAGCTAGTTATGACTAGAGAAAATATACAACTGCACTGACCAGCCTTATTAGTTCCATGACCATGAATTTCAACATGAGTCCTCAGCACAGTTCAGCAACCCTATTTTCCCTGGCCAGCATGCTTTTAGTTTCTCAAAATCAACTGTGTTCCACTTCTTTTTTCATAATTACCATGCTCCAACCCCAATCTCAGCTAAATGGCTCTATTTCTTTTTTTATCTTTTTTTTTTTTAATTAAGCATACTTGATGTACAATGTTGTGTTACTTTCTGTTGTACAGCAAAGTGATTCAGTTTTACATATATATATTCTTTTTCATACTCTTTTCCATTATGGCTTATTATAATATATTGAATATAGTTCACCGTGCTATATATATAGTAGGACCTTGTTGGTTATCTATTTTACATATAATAGTATGCATATGTTAATTTCCTTCTCCACCCCCCCCCCCCCCCTTTCCCCTTTGGTAACCATAAGTTTGTTTTCTATGTCTGTGAGTGTTTCTGTTTTATAAATAAGTTCAATTTTTAGATTCTACAGTATCATATTTTAGATTCTACAGTATTTGTCTTTCTCTCTCGGACTTACTTCACTTAGTATGATAATCTCTAGGTCCATCCATGTTGCTTCAAATGGCATTATTTCATTCTTTTTTTATAGCTGAGTAGTATTCCATTGAATTTATGTACATCTTCTTTATCCATTCATCTGTCAGTGGACATGATTAGGTTGTTTCCATGTCTTGGCTGTTGTAAATAGTGCTGCTATGAACATAGGGGTGCATGTATCTTTTCAAATTAAGAGTTTTCTCCAGATATATGCCCAGGAGTGGGATTTCAGGATCATACAATAACTCTATTTTTAGTTTTTTAAGGAACCTCCATACTGCTTTCTGTAGTGGCTACACCAATTTACATTCCTAACAACAGTGTAGAAGGGTCCCCTTTTCTCCATACCCTCTCTAGCATTTATTATTTGTAGACTCTTTGATGGTGGGGTTCTGACCCGTGTGAGGTGATACGTCATTGTGGGTTTTGATTTGCATTTCTCTAATAATTAGCCATGTTGAATATCGTTTCATGTGCCTCCTGGCAATCTGTGTACACATACTCTAGTTTTCCTTCTCATCTATGCAAAAACTGTTCTTTAATTACCCCATATTCTTCTGCATCACTGGTTCCCCCCTTTCTACTTGATCATTCCATCAACAGACGTACTGTATATTAACTCTCAAAATAAGAAACCCACCTATATCCTGTATCTCCCTCCAACTAATGATTCATTTCTTTGCTTTCCTTTATAAGCAAAACCCCTTAAAAAGATTTCTTTGTACTATCTCCCGTTTTACATTTCCCATTTTCTCAACCCATTCAATACTTTGCCCCATCATGCCACTAAAACAGTATCTTTCACAATTACAAATAATCTCCATGTGGCCACATCTAGTAGGCTCAGCCATTATCTTAGCTTCTTAGCAGCATCTGACACAGCTGGCTTCTACCACAGCCTCCAAGATTCCTTCCAAATCTCTGGCTGATTCCTGCTTTGTGGCTCATCTTTCTTTATGCAATTAGTAGGTTTTCCAGTGCCCAGGGCTTAGTCTTCCTGTTTCCTTATCTATTCTTTAGGTGATCTCTTCCCAGGGCTTTAACACCAGCTATATGCTGATGACTCCTAATGTTACTTCTCTCTGGGACTCCAGGTTTTTATTTTAACAGTGCCCATTCCACTTGAATGTCTAATTAGGGTTCCCATATTTACATATCTAAAAGTAAAACTCTTGTTTTCTCCTCAGTGTCTCCCCTCTAGTCTTCTCCAGTTCAGTAAATGGTACCATCCATTCACTCAGTTACTCAAGCCAAAAAAGAAACATCCTTGATTCTTTCTCATTCCCTTCATCCAGTTTGTTAACAGGTCTTGCCAACCAACCATATTCTGACCACTTACCACCACTACTTCCACCACACCAATCCAAGTCACCAATATTTTTTGCCTTATTACCACATTAATTTCCTAGCTGGTTTTCCTACGAACACCCTTTGCCACTACACTCTTTCAACCATAGTCAGGATGCTCTCCCAGAACCCTCCAATGTCTTCCTATCACATCTGGAACACTAGACCTCATCATGGCCTACAAGAGCCTATATGATCTAGGCCCTGATCACTTCTCCATCCTTATCCTGTAGCATTTTCCTCTACCCTTTACTTACTCTACAGCAGTCACACTGGCCACCTTGTCATTCTTTGAGCCTGCTAAGCTTCAGTATCCAAGAGGGGACTTGCTGTCTCTGCATGGAACACTTTTTTCAGTAAATAGTCACACGGCTGACAGCTTTATCTCATTCAGGTCTCTGTTCAAGTGTCAATCCAGAAAGGTCTTCCCTAACCACCATATCCAAAACAGACACTCCTTCAACCACCACCACCACCACCCCTGGTAACCCATTACCTCTTTATCTTGCTTTAATTTTCTTTATAGCAGGGTTTCCCTGGTGGCACAGTGATTAAGAATCTGCCTGCCAGTGCAGGGCACACAGGTTCGATCCCTGGGCCGGGAAGATCCCACATGCTGTGGAGCAACTAAGCCTGTGTGCCATAACTACTGAGCCTGCACTCTAGAGCCCACGAGCCACAACTATTGAGCCCATGTGCCACAACTACTGAAGCCTGTACGCCTACAGTCTGAGCTCTGCAAACAAGAGAAGCCACTGCAATGAGAAGCCTGTGCACTGCAACGAAGAGTAGCCCCCACTCACCACAACCAGAGAAAGCCCGTGCGCAGCAACAAAGACCCAGCACAGCCAAAAATAAAATAAATTTATAAAAATAAGATTTTCTTTATTGCAAGTATCAGTACCTGATATATACTACCAATCTATGTATCTATACACACACACTCTGATTCAGTGTCTTTCCCGCTAAAATGTAGGATTCTTTAAAAAGCAGTGTATCCCCAATATCTAGAATAGTGCCAAGAACAGAAAAGGTGTTTGGTAATATTTTGGTTGAATGAATGAGAGGTAGGTACCTAGCATCATCTCATTTTTTTATGAATGAGAAAACTACGACGTAGAACACAGAACGAGGGTCAGGCACAGGAAATGTCTCTTTTTAGTGACAATAAACATAATTTTTCTCATGGTCCTCTCCAAGCCATCTGAGATATTTCTTAACCATGTCAGTTGATAATTATTAAAACAGCAAAATGAAAGCTATCTCAATATATACATTTCTCCCAAATGGTAAACTGTCTAGGAAGGGCCCCAGCCAGGCTCTCCCCATATTAATCACTGGTTGCTCCTGATGCTATCGCCTAAAGTTCAGGAAAAGGGGGCTCTTTCTGTAGTTTCTATCACAGCTCAGAGGGAGTCATGAGCAACATCCCACCTCACCAGCCAAAAGGAACACACATAAGAAGGTATCACAAGGGAGCTGCAGTGTCTGATGGACCCCTGAATAATCAACTGATTGCCTCTCTCATACAAAATGAGCTTCTCCCAAGTTAGAATCATAACACTGCCAAAGCTCTCAACATCTGAGCTATATATACAGAATGACAAAAATATGCAGACATACTTGACATTTTACAAGGATGTCAAAGAAGTCTTCATCAGGCTGTTTGTTGTCATTAGTCATCAGGTGGCCAAGTACTGACTGACTGTTGTTTTGTGTTAGACGAAGCCCAGGCAAATTACTGAAACTGGCTCTCTGGTCATCCAAACGGCGGCTCTGTGAGCTGGCAAGAAGGTCTAAAAACTCATCTGTGTTGGGGGACATCATGGAAACAGATGGTGCTATGAATAGAGGGAAAAAAAAACCCAAAAATAAAGTTATTTAAGCATATTACATACATATAATTTCTTTCTGCCTTATTCAGTCCCAACACCCTTTCTGCCCTCCTGCTTTAGCTCTGTCACTGAGAGTTACTGATATGCTGGGGCCAGACTAGATGGGTGGGGAGGGAAGAATGAATCCCAGAGTACTTCAAACGGTCCACTTGGAGGTTATTTGGATTTGACTGTTTCCCCTTATCTAATGCCACCTAATATGTAACTTTATAAGACAGGGCTAGATTTCAGAAGGTAAATTGTTTTCCTTACATAATTTCTCAGACCAAGATGAATGGGACAGTATTTATTCCATGCCCTGGATAGGACATTTAACTAACTAAACTTAAGAGTTAAGTGCTGTTGGGCAAGTCTATGAGAGACGAAGTCTTTTGGCAGCTGAAATAGAAAAGTTTAAGTAACCTTTCTAAGGCTCAGGCAAGCCTTAGCTTCAGCCATAGCCACAGCTTCCTCTCCAGTCTGTCGTGGCTTTTCTTTTTTTAATCCACATATGAAGTATTTGCATTTTATGTGTAATCATAAAGTATGTATAACTATAAGTTTTTATGCATTACTTTCATTTTTTTAAAGTTAGATTTTTTTCCCCAACCCCTAGGAAACTCAGGAGGCAGTGTGATATAGTTAGCAGAAAGTGTACTGGGCTAGAAATACAGATAAACTCAGGGGAACTGAAACCTTGCTTTAAACTGTATGGATACCAGCATTTCACATATACCTTGATTCAGGCTCCTTTACTGTACCGCATATGATGAGAACTAAATTCTCAGAAATAAACCACAGCAATATCAAAGGGAACTATTCAAACTGCAGGAGAAACATAGCTAACTTACTTTTTAGCATCATTCTGGGAGGAGTGGAAGAAGCTGCTGTTGAAGCTGACCTGGTGTTCTTCTCTTGTAAGCAGCACCTTTGATCATCCATCCTATTGCTTTGAAATCGGCTTAATAAGTCAAAGAACCCCTCATCTCCAATAGTATCTGCACTGATTTTCTAAAATATGGAGAGAAAATCTAAATATTTCAGCATTATCCTTAGATCAATGAAACTATCACATGTATCTCAAATGCAAATGGTAAAGGCCGAAGATTAAAAATAAAAAACTGACATTTTCTTTATACAAGGTGGCAACCACTTGGTAAGAAAAAGTTATTTCAATCCAACTAACAAAAAGCATTTCTAGTTATTTTATTTTTTAATCCTGGTATCTCTAAAGCTAAATAAATGTACCTCAGACTTAAGGGGAACTGCTACAGATTCTGAATGAATTATGCAAATATTAGTGATACAGGCACGTACCCCAGGTTCAAAGTTCAGTTCTAAGATTTTACAACAGAATTTAAATAAACTAATCTTTCTAAGAACTGATTAAGAAAGCATGTATATTTTCCTGGCACAGTGATTTCTACAGTCTATTATGTAAAGATTTGAAGATGCTGAAAAAATATAAACTTCAAATAAATGAATATTTGCGACCGAGGGGTACCAGTTATACTTTATTTGGAAAGCTTCAAAATAAAAATAATGTTTAATAAAAGTAATTATTTTTCATAATGATAGTATTATAATAGAAATACATATATACAAACTGTTAGCCTTGGGAGAAGGGCGTAGCTAATTCTCACACGAAATAGCAGAAACTTAAGTGATATCTGAGTCGGTTCCTGGATATGGAATAAGCATTTGCAGGGTACAGATGTTTCATACTGATTAATATGCAATTCCAAAGGTTTGGAGTGTTCAGGGAATAATGAACTGAAGGGTAGGTAGGAAGGGGTGGTGAAAAGGAGGGGAAGAAGAGGCCAAAACAAGGGCCTCTGTATGACATGCGAACAAGTTAAGACATCCTATGTGAAATAAGAGAAGCATTGGTAATAGTCAATTTCACGCGGTTTTGTACAGAAACAGAACTGGCCCTTCCACTTGGTTGTGGGGGTTAATAATGCAGGGAGAGGGATCAGTTCAGGTGCCTATTCCAGAAATCTGGGTAAGAGATAAAGTAGTACATTAAGAACTAAGACATATGGGACTTCCCTGAGGATCCAGTGGGTCGCACTCCGAGCTCCCAGCGCAGGGGGCCCGGGTTCCATCCCTGGTCAGGGAACTAGATGCTGCATGCCACAACTAAGAAGTCCGCATGCTGCAACTAAAAGATCCCACATGCTGCAACTAAGACGGTGCAGCCAAAAATAAATTTTTTTAATTAAAAAAAAAAAAAACCTGACACATAGTAGCCGAGTTTTTTAAAAAGTTGGGGGGAGGGTGGTCAGGGCAGACCTGAGAGATATAGGAATTAACTGGATGTGGTCAGTGAAAGTGAGGAGTCTAGAATGACACCCACGTTCCTAGCTTGGGTGACAGTGCAGTGTACTGGTATCCCTTTAACCGAAATGAGGAAAACAGGAGGGCTTGAGAGAGTACAATTTTTACATGTCAAGTTTGAGGTCTGACAATAAGTATGTACATAAGCTATAGTCAAATGCATTAATCACTAACAAAAAGACTTTTTCCTAGGGGCAAAAAGCCTCTAATTAAAAATTCTGAACATCAAAAGACAGTAAGCCTCCAAAAATATGGACATTTTCGGTTGGGCTAAGTGGGCCTAGTTAAGACCTCAAACCTCGAACAAAGATATGCCTTCCAGTTCTGCTCTGGATCCACAAAAATATTCCTGAGCCATTTTTATATGCCCATAACGTTTCCTTTTGTTAGTTTTACGTTCTTATTTGTAAGAAATGTGTAAAAAACTGATAAAAACCAAGGCAAAGGACATTACAAGGGTGCAGATACAAATAAAATGCTGACAACAGTGACAAAGGTTCCCACTGCTTGAAAAATGGACTCGATAATTTGAAGTATCTTCTCTGTAATTTATTTTGATCTTTTTATCAGAGTGTAGGGTAGCTAGCTTACCCCCTGATACTTACCAGTAAACCCATGGTATTTTTCAACTTCTAAACAGTTTGTTATATTTAATAACCTGATTTCTATGCTCACTTTTCAACAAAATCATTTTTAATTCTATTATTGTAATTCTAACAATAGAAATAAAGAGAAGTTGATCCATGCACTCTTCATTTTAAATTAGTATTTAAAAATCCTTGAACATCTGAATTTAATTTGTTCTGACTTCAAAGCTGAATGGAGGACGTTTTTACTGGGAGACACTGGTGAAATAAAAGGTAGCATTTTTGCAAACAACAGTGACTTAAAACACAAAGAAATAATTACTGTCCAAAGTAGTGGAGAGACTTCCCTGGTGGTCCAGTGGTTAAGAATCTGCCTTCCAATGCAGGGGACATGGGTTCCTGGTCGGGGAACTAAAATCCCACATGCCAAGGGGCAACTAAACCCACGCACCCCAGCTACTGAGGCTGTGCCACAACTAGAGAGAAACCTGCAAGCTGCAACTAAGACCCGATGCAGCTAAATAAATAAGTAAATAAATAGTAGTGGAGCAACTTATCTATGAATGGAGTAACTACAGTTTCTAGCTTTGAAGAATACAGAAAAGATAGGAAAATACAGAAGACTTCTTTGAATAACAAAGATATTTTATACTGACTAATAATAAATTACAAAAATCCAGTATGAGTATAAAAAACTCAAAACACAATACTCAAAAACTATTTTAAACATACCCTTTGAGGATTTGGAATTCGGTGATCAATGGAATTACTGGCATCTTGGAGAACTTTAGTGGAGGAATTAGTTTTGTATTTTTTCCCCTTCAATCTGTTGACAAAGAGGAGCTTTGCAGAAGCTTTGGCAATAAGAGGTTTCTGTTTAGCAAGAATTTCACTGTTCCAGTTTGGTACCTACAAAATTATAAATGGAAAGCAGGACATGAAAAAAAGAACACCAGAGCTATAACCTGCCATCATTTAGTAACTGGGGGTAGGGAAGGGGTTAGTGACTTAGATCGCTTCGTAAATTCCTTTTTGCCAGTGTATCTCACTATTCGCAACAGCTTGTACCAAATGCATACTATGGGTTTCTCATTATCAAAATATTAAAATGGAGGTTTTTAAAAACCTAAAAATAAGAAAGTCTGCAAAAAGTCCATAAAAATAAAATTTGAATGGTCAGAGAAGAAGCCAAAGTGTTATTCTTGATGTGAGTTACTTAAAAATCTGTTACAACTAGCAATTTTGGATGCACATAGAATTTTTAACCCTAAAAATTAACATCTAAAATAAAAAAAAAATTAACATCTAAAACTTACATAGCAGTAGTAATTTTTTGCTGATAAAACTGTACTGAACTCTTCAACTTTATTATGAGGTTAAAAAAAAAACACAAAGAACTAATTCCACTTAAACATATTTTAAACTAGAGGTAAAGCTTTATCATCATTTGGCTGTTGGAAGATTACAGGGCTGCATCTGGTCGGCTTCTCACGGAATTTACTGTTGGCGCCACTACAGATGCACCAAATGAATTCGCTGCTTATTGCTAGGTTCCTACCTACTAGAAGAAGGAAGGACATCTAAACTGACTTAAAAGTTTTGTGTTCTGGTTTTTTGTTTGTTTGTTTGTTTTTTAATAATCTATAGATTTAAGGATTTGAGAACCACTCACAAATATAAAAGGTAAATATTTGGGGGAAATCCCAAAGCCCTTCAGAAGTTAACCAGAAGTTTTTTTTAAAAACTCTGTAACTGTTTGGAATTAAAAAATGTTGGATATTAGTTCAAATCAGATGTTGGTTTTATGAAGACTACTTACACAAAAAATGTCAATATTCAAAAATACTGCCCTACTATAATAATAGGGCAGAATAATATTTAATGACAGAAATATGTTGATATATTACTATGTATCATAAAATAGTCTTTAATATGATAATAGTCACATGAAAATGCAGGATGAATATAAACAAAAATATTAAATTTAGTTACTACTGGGAGGTGGGATTATTGATAATTTGAATTTCCTTGTTGGAAGTTTCCAGTTATTATAATAAACATTTTATAAAAAGTGTTTAAAGAAATACACCATAAAGGAATAAGAGCATTCCTTAACAATGGAAAATTAAGATAAATGGAGGTGGAAGAAAACAGCCTAGATTTGGTTCTTCAATAACATTTTTCCAATTATAAAGTCCCTTCTTCTGTTACTTAAGAAGAAACCCCAGAGAAGATGTATCTTGAACAGAGTTATTTCTTTGTTAGTTGAAAAAAATGTTTTTCAAAAACGCAGCTAAAAAAACTAGCTTGATCATGAGTATCATTAATCTTGCCAACAACGTTGCTGTTATTTAGGTGAAGAAAGCTTCCTAATCCTTTTTTTGATTTTCCTGATCTTCTTGTAATTAAAAAAACAAAGTAATGCATGTACATCGTAAAATATTCAAACAGTTTGAAATAGTATATAAAGTAAGTGTTTCTCTTAACCCAGACAGCAATTTTTTCCCAGAGGTAATCGTTGTTAGCAAGTTTCTTACATATTCTTCCAGAAACGTCTTATGCATCTACAAAGATATACATGCATAAAACTTAAACAGATGGCAGTATACTGTACACATTCTCTTTGCACTGTACTCGATTCTTTTCAAAGGAAAATGTTAAAGTGATACCCATATATGACAAGACTTCTTTTATTTCATTTAAATTAAAAAGTTGCTAAAATATTTTGTTATAACAGTTCAAGAAATTTAAAACAAAAACTGCCAACCTTTTCTGGTGTTAACTTCATAAGTTCCATGTTTTCCATACTGTGCCGGCGTCCAAACTTGGGGCGTGCACCTTTGTAAAAAACAGTCAATTCAAATAAACCAGGGAGCCCTTAAGACTGCAAATTCAGCATCACTATATTTTTCAAATTTAAAGTCTGCTACACAAACCCATGTGGAAGGAGGAAACACGTATAAACATATTCCTTCAAGAATAATAATTTTCCACACCAACTAAATTAAAATAAAATATACATTCCCTCTAAAACGTTTTGATGTAAGGAAGTTAACATTTTGGATTGGAAACTAACTTTGGTTACGAACATTACCCCTTGATTTGGAAAAGGCATTTTATAATAACTGGGTTTATATGATACACAGTCTCCTAAAAACAACCCAAACAAACTGTAGAGTAGTTTAAGTAAGTAAAAACATAAGGAAAACCTAAGGCCTTCAATTTTGAGGTAAGATTCAAAATAACATCCCCAATACTATAATGTTACTCTTTTCTGAGTTATCTGTTTCCATTTTAAGATCTCAGTAGATGACAGATTTACTGCCAGGCAGGAAAAATGTTAAATAAAAAGATCTTCAATTTTTTTTCAAAAAGTTATCATTAAATATGAAGAATTTTCATCTCCATTCAATCTTTAATATTTTAAAAAGCATAATACAAGAAATACACGATACCCAATACCCAGCTTAAGAAATAAACCACAACTAACACATTAACACTCCCCCTTTTGTAACTCCCCCCACAACTTCCCTCTTCTGCCATCATTTTTTCTATTTCATAAAAATATGTATATATCTCTAAGCAGTGGAGCTTATTATATAACATTATATAAATGGTGTCATAGTGTGTATGTTCTCTAACTTGCTTCCTGTGAGCAACCTCATGTTTGTGAGATTCATCCAAGTTGGTATGAGTAGTTTTAATTTTCATTGCAATTTGAGGACTAGGAAAGCATATAACCTTTCTTATTGGTGACAGCTATTAGGTTGATTCCAATTATTTGTCATTATAAGCAATATTACTACAGAAATTCTTGGAAACATCTCTTCGTGTACATGAGCAAGTCTTTGTTCCTTGGATATCAGACGTGTGTAACCGGGAGTGGAACTGCTGGATCACACGATTGGTACATCTTCAACTCTACCAGAACGTTGCCAGACTGCTCTTTCAAGTACACCAATTTCTACTCCCAGCAACACTGCATAAGAGTTTATATTACCTATATTGCTTCAATACTGGTATTATCAGGCTTTTTAATTTTCATCCACCTCACCCACCAATATTACCTCACTAGGTTTTCCCTGATTAAATGAGTTAAATACCTTTCCACATATTTATGGGCTATTTGTGTTTCTTCTGTCCATCACTTTTGCCTATCTTTTAGTTAGGTTATTTGTCTTGTTTTTAATTCTCAGTAGTTCATATACATTGAGGATACAAATCCTTTTTTAATCATGAATGTGGCAAATGTCCTCTCAGTTTGTGTTTTATCTCTTTATGGTTTCTTTTAATGAAATGAAGTTCTTAATTTCAATGTTGATCTTTTCCTTAATGGTTTTGTTTTTGTGTTTTGAGAAATCCTTCCCCTCTCTGATATCATGAAGATACTCTCCTTTATATTCAGAGGTAGTACCGCATACTGGTTGAAGAGACCAGTCATTCACTGTGATATGACCTTGGGCAATTACCTCTGTGATTTTCTCATTTGTAAACAACAGCAGTACCTACCTCACAGATCACTGTGTGATGATAAACGCATCACCATGTGTAAAGGGGTCAGTATAATGTAAGTAATAAGCTTTCAGTACGTGTTAGCTGGCTGGTCATAATTATTCCTTTAAACCTTTTTTTCATATTTAAATCCTTGATCCATCAAGAACTTATTTTTGTGTGATATTAATTTCCATAAATGCAAGGATTATAAATATAGGCTCTATATTCCATTCTATTGGTCTATTTGTCTCTATGCCAATAACACTGTTTTAATTACTGTAGCTTTATATCTGTGGAGAAAGCACTTCTCATTTCTTGTTTTTCAGGAATGTTTTGGCTTTGAGTCCGTAGCCCTTTTTTCTTTCATATACATTCATGAATGACCTTGTGAAGTTCCACAAAAAAACTGTCATGATTTGCTTGGCAGCACACTGAATTTATATCAATCTGGGAAGAACTGACATCCTTTATGATATTTAGCTTTCTGATAGGAGCAATTCCTGAGAGAAATGTGTTTAAATTTCCACTTATGATTCTGGATTTTCCCATTTCTACTTTTAGTTTAGTCAGTTTTGCTTTATTTACATTGAAGCTTTGTTGTTAGGCTTGCGAGCTACAAATTTAAGGGTTTTATCTTCCTGGTGAATTGACCATTGTGAAGTGACTGTATTCATTTCTAACAATATCTTTTGCCTTAAAGTACATTTTATCTGATATTTATACAGCTGTACCAGCTTTCTCTTGATTAGTTTTTCCATGGTATATTTTTTTCAACCCTTTTATTTTCAGGCTTACTATATCCTTATATTTAGTTGGATTTTATTCTTTTACCAATCTGATACTCCTCCTTTAAGTGGAACATTTACATTTAATAGAATTACTGATATAGTTGGATATCTGAGCTATTTTCTCCTTTACTAATGTTTACTGGTATATTACATTAATTGATTTCCTAATATTCAGTCCACTTGAATTCCTGTTTGTTTTAAATACACTGTGGGTTTGGTTTGCTAATATTTTGTTTAGAATTTTTGCATCTATGTTCATGAGCGAAGATTTGCCTGTAATTTTCCTTTCTTGTACATATTGTTCTTGTCTAGTTTGGATATCAGGTTGTACTGTTCTCAGAAAGACTGACAAAGTGTTCCCACTTTTCCAGTTACCTATACAATTTTATGGAAGGTAGGAATCTATTTTCTTAAATGTTTGGCAGATTACACTTCTAAAATCACCTTGGCCAAGTATCTTCTCAGTGGAAAGATTTTAAATGACTGATCGAATCTCTCTACTGTTTTAGCAGGCCTTAGTGATGCCCTCCATCCACATGACATTCTACCATTAGGTCTTTCTAGATTCAATTTTGTTAAGCTGCTTTTATAGAAACTGTCCATTTTCAAATAAAATTATTCAGGATAATCTCACCTTTTTAATATCTGCTGCCTCTATATTATGTCCCCTTCTCTCTCTCTTTCTCTAGAATAATCTTGCTGTATATAGATTTGTTAGTCTTTTTAAAGAACCAAATTTTGGTTTTTAAAAATTCTCTCTTATTGAATCTTTGTTTTAATTTCATTAATTTCTGCTATTATTTCTTGCCTTCTATTTTCTTTGAGTTTATTGTTTTTTGGTTTGTTTTTAACTTTTTGAAAGCTGGATATTTAGCTCACTGAGTCTCTCTCCTTTTTAAATATGATAAAATATCAATTTTGCTCTAAGCACTAATGTAAGTTGTATCCCATAAATTATAATTCAGTCCTAAGTTATCTTCTGATTTTATTTATGATTTCTTCTTAAACCCATGAGTTACTCAGAAGTGTGTGTGTTATGTTTTCAAGTGAGTATGTTTTATCCATTATCTTCTTGCTAATTTCTAACTTAAGTGCACTGTGCTCAGTGCATGAAGTCTGTGCGACACAGAGTCTCTCCGATTTGTCGGTTTGGCATGTGGTCAAATTTTTGGAAGTGTTTCATGAACGCTTTAAAAGAATGTGAATTGATTAGTTCCTTGACACAGTATTCCGTATGTCTATTAAATCAGTGTGACCCACATTTTTAACTGTGACCCATATTAAGAAAAATATTTGAAATCAAAAAAATACAACGAACAAATATAACAAAACGGAAACAGACTCACAGATACAGGGAATGAACTAATGATTACTGGGGGGAGAGAGAAAAGGAGAGGGGCAAGATAGGAGTAGGGTATTAAGAGGTACAGACTACTATGTATAAAACAAATAAGATAAGGATATACTGTGCAACACACGGTATATAGCCAATGTTTTATAATAACTTTAAACGGAACATAATCTATAAAATTTTGAATCACTACATTGTATACCTGAAACTAATAATGTGGATCAACTATAACTTTAAAAATACATTAGCATTTTTTAAAATAGCACTGCAACCCTAAATACACTTACACAAATGCAGAACTAAATCTCCACACAACAGCACTTGCCCTTAGTATCTATGATAACCCCATTATGTGTAAGTATATGTGTGTGTATGTGTGTATTTAATGCAAGTTGCAACCCCTGAGATTGATTTTATAACTCATTAAATGGGTCAAACACACAATTTGAAAAACACTGCATTAGATCAAGCCCATTAACTGTGCTGGTCAAATCCTCTATGTTATTACTGATATCTGACTCCTGATTGATTTTTACCTATCGACTACTGAGAGGTATGTTAAAATCATACTCATCTATAAGTATCAGATAAGACATAGACTCTGAAGCCAGACTGACTAGGTTGAACTCCCAACTCTATCAGTTACAAAGGTAACCCCAGGAAATTCACTTAACCTCTCCTGTCTCCTAGAGTTGTTAGGATTAAATGAGTTAAAACATGCAAAGCATTTAAATCACTGCCTGGGCACACAGTAAGCACTCGATAATTGTTAGCTATTATTATTTTTTTCAAATCTGCATGATCATTTTTGTTATTCCTTTGTTTCAGTTCTGTTATTCTTGTAAACATTTAATCATAGTCATTTTATATTCTGAAGATCTTGGTGATCTGATTTTGCTTTTGTTTGTTTTCTTACTCATTTTGGCTTGTTTCTTTAGGTGTTTGGTAATTTTATTGTTGTTGCCGTGAGCCTTTACAGGCCTAGATCAAAGATGGCTTTCCTCCAGAAAATATTTGATCTTACTTCTGCTAAGTCCCTAGGAGCATTTCTAGCCCCAAAGCACTTTAATGCATTGGGCTTTCTTATACTGTGTAGGCAGAATAAATCAAACTCCAAACCAGTGTGTAGACAGGCTTATGGATTCAACTTCTCATGGGAGACTCCTTTTCTCCACCCTGAGCCAACACCAGAAATATACAATTTTTCTTTTTTCCTTTGGCCACACCACGTGGCATGCAGGATCTTCGTTCCCTGACCAGGGACTGAACCCATGCCCCCTGCAGTGGAAGTGCAATCTTAACCACTGGACCGCCAGAGAAGTCCCTATCCAAGTTTTCTTACAGTTCCTTTAGCCAGCAGGCTTTTCCTGGCACTAGGGAGACAAGAATGAACAGAAGAGACAGAAAAATACCTGTCTTCATGGAGCCAAAGTGAGCTGGGGGCGGAGGGGTTGGGATAGTGGGAGGAAATGATAAAGTAGTCTGGGTCCTGATTACAGGACCTTTTAGCCATGACGAGGACTGAGGATTTGGTTCTAGGTATGATGGGAAGTCAGTGGGGGGTTTCGAGGAGAGAAATGACATGACATGATTCACATTTTAAGAAAGCACTCTGGCTGCCCTGCAGAAGTCAGTGTGAGGGATCAACAGTGGCAACAAGAGAAACAGTGGGAAGGCTAGTGCTCTACTGGAAGGTGCTGGCAGCTTGTACAAAGACTGCTGCAGTGTACATGTAAGAGAGGTTAAGGATATATTTTGAAGATAGAGTTTCTGATAGGTTGCATGTAGGAGTGGGTGGAAGAAGGGAAACAAGGATGGCCCTTAGGTTTTGGCCTGAACACTTGTGTGAATCCTGGTACCATTTCCTGAGACAGGGCAGAGTGGAAGAAGAACATATTTGGGGAGGAAAAAAAAAAACGATCCATTTTGGATGTGTTAAGTTTTAGATGTCAATTAGATATTCAAGTGGAAATGTTAAATATATGAATCTCCAGCTCAAGAGAGAAACTGTGACTGGAAATATCAATTTGAAAATCATCAGCATATAGATGATATAAAAGCCAACCAACTGAACAAAATCATCTAGAGTTGCGCTGTCTGATACAGTAGCCACTAGCCATATGTAGCTTTTAAAACTTTAACTAATTAAAGTTAAGTCATATTTAAAAATTCACTTCTTTTTATACTAGCCACACTTCAAGTGCTCAACACCCACATATGGCTAGAGGCCGTTATATTGGACAGCACAGATATAGAACATTTTCATATACACAGAAAGTTCTATTCAGAAGCACTGATCTAGAGTGTAGGATAAGAAGGAAAAGGATAAAATCAGAAAGGAAGGATATGGATGGACAGAAAACAGAGAAGGCGAGGGAAGAGGGAAGAGAGAAGAGATCCAGCAACCGAACCCCAGGCACTACAAATGTCAAGGATGGAAGGATGAGGAAGAGAGGAGAGTTATGAAGGCGGAGTGGCCAGTGAGGTGGAGGCAAACCAGAAAAAGAGGGCATTCCTAGAAGCCAAACAAGCAAAGTATTACGAGGCAGGAATAATCAGCTGCAGGAATATTGCTGAGAAATCAAATGTGCTGACAGCTAAAACTGATCAATGAATTCAGGAAAATGAAGGTCTCTGGTAACCTTGAAAAGGTTTTAGTATCATGATGAGGCCAAAGCCAGAGTCCAGTGGGTGGAAGAGAGAATGGGAGGTGAGGAAGTAAAGACAAGGAACAGTGATATTATTTTCAAGTCTTGTTACAAAGGGAAACAAAGGAATAGGTCTATAGCTAGAGGGGTCCATGAGGACCAGTGATAATTTGTTAAAATATGAGAGCTATTACAACTTAACCTACTTGAAAATTAAACACAGGAAAACCTTCTAGCCCATTATTCAATTACAAAGTACATGGTCCAGCTTACTATACTGTTCATACTTCAGTATCATTTTTCAACTAAATGTTCTTTCAAAGTCTTAGATAATCAGCCACTAATTTCTTTTTCTTCTTCCTTTTCTTTTTATGGGTTAAAGGAGGAAACTGGAAAGATAAAAGCTAGATTTTTCACTGACTTTCAAGTTCAAAATATCTGTGTCAGTAATTTTTTTTTCAGACTGAGAATCTTTTAAGCCTAGGCTGGATCTTTAAAATGGATTTCACAGAGAGTTATATACATATGGTATTCAAAAATGTGGTTCTACTCTTGTTTCTTTTTATTTATTTTTTATCAAAAGTAGGGTTTGTTTGTTTGTTTCCACTTAGAATCAGAGACATTATAACATATTTTTTTCCTATAGCAATGTCAAAACTAAATCAGCACCTAAAGAAAATTTCTGGGTTTTCTGAATTAAAGAACAAAAATTCTAAGAGATTCCCCCTTAAAAATGAAATGCAGGGGCAAAAAACTAAACAAAAATCAAATATGTAAAGACATTTGAAATAAGAAGGTTAAACAATACGTTTTAACTTTTGCATCTTCACATTTACAAATTTTTGAGTGAGCCTGGAGATACAGAATTTAAATGTATTTTTAGGGACATCCTGGGTGGCACAGTGGATAAGACTATCCACTCCCAATGCAGGTTTGATCCCTGGTCAGGGAACTAGATCCCACATGTGTGCTGCAACTAAGAGTTCGCATGCCACAACTAAGGAGCCCTGGAGCCGCAACTAAGGAGCCTGCCTGCTGCAACTGAAGAAGCCCACGTGCTGCAACTAAGGAGTTGGTGCAACCAAATAAATACAAAAAAGTGTTTAAAAAATTTTCAAACAAAATAGTTATACCTTTACCATTTCTAAATTCATGATAAAAGTTATAAAATATTGTATTCTATATTGATAAATTAATGGGACACTGGTAAAGGAAAAAAGTATAAAAGCTGAGCTTCCTATGTTATATATCTCTCTGGATATGGTAAACATGAGATAAGTAATTTAAATGTAAATCTTGAGGGTAAAGAAATTAGGTTTTGAAGACCTAATACTTACCATGCAAACTGTTATCAATTTCAATATTTTCAGACATCATTGAATTGTTTGTGCTGTAGCTCAGACCAAGAACCATTTGAAGATCTGAGAGATTCAGTCGTGCTGTTAATTCACCACTTCTATCCCCAACCTACAACCACAACCATTTACACTTTAGAGGAGTATTTAAAGTAAAGAATGGTGATTAGCTGAAAATGCTGTCAACCTAAAACTGGAAAATATAGAGAAATGAAAACAGCTGTTTTAAAATTATAATACTATGAATGAAATGTGTTTTTTCATTCACAGTATTTTAAAGAAGAAAAGGAAGGTTACTAAAACATGACAGTAGGACAGATAATTATATTCTATCATTCTTTACTTCTCTAAATATTAGATTGCTCTTAATCTCTATGATCACATTAAATAATAACATAGGTTACTCTGTGACATGTTAACTTGGCATCATATGAATAAAATTTCCTTAGAATACTGTATTTCCATACTATAGTAACAGTATTTATTAAGCCAGTACTAGACATTATACTAGGTATTTTTACATATTTTATCTCTAATCTTTGTAACAATTTGCAAAGTGGATATTATTATTATTATTATTTTTACACATGAGAGAAATGATGCTCAGAAAAGTTTTCCAGGCTCAAATAGCCAGCAAATGGCAGAATTGTAACAGGAACCAGTCTTTGGTTCTAAAAGCCATGTTCTTCCTTTCATACCATGCTACTCTTCCACGTACAGATGGGGGGACAGTGGAGGCACATGCTAGTAATTCTCCCATTCCTCCATGCTCAGTCTTTCCTTCCTGGCTTCCTATGTCGAGGCCAGTGCAAACATACCGCTGATCTGTATCTCAAAATGCTCTATGCATTTCTTATGCCAAGAGAACAATATATAATGAAATTTATTATTCAGCCATGTAGGAGCATTCTAGAGAAATAATCGGGCCACAGATTTGTGAGTCACAGTAGCACAGATAACAATTTTTTAGTTTCATACCTCTCTTGAAATTTCCAAGTGCTTTTCAGCAAAATGCATCGCTTGATCATGATTTCCTAGAGCTGTGTATGCATTTCCTAAGCTCCAACATGCTCTCCCTTCACCAATTCTACAAAATAATTCAAAGCTAACATGTAGTTATCTGAAAGGAGGTCTGCGTGAAGAATAAAATCTGTCTAGTAGTAATTAAAGGCATAAACAATGCTTTGGATTTATTTGGTCTTTCTTATAAAGAACAAATTATCATAATACTAGAGACATACAGTTGGCCTACTTCAGGTTCTGCATCCATGGATTCAACCATGATCTGAGAAACCCCCCAGATATGGCTGACTGTTCTACACCATTTGACAGAAGAGACTTGAGCTTCCATGGCTTTTGGTATCCACAGGGGGTCCCAGAACCAAACCCCTGCAGATATCAAGGGACGACTGTATTAGAACATCCAGATGATAATGAACTCAGAGTCAAGTTTTAAATTGAAAATATCCTTTTAAAACATGCAGTGTATTATAAATAAAGTCTCAGGGATAGGTCTTGTAGTTCAACTACCCCATTTTCTTTCTACGACAGTCTTACCAGGTAATCATTCAGTCTGTATTTGAATACCACGAGGAAGAGAGAACTCACTACCTCTTGAGGTAGCATACTTCATTTTCAGTAACTGTACAGAGTTCTTCATACTGAGAGGAAAATCTATCCTACTAAAGCAAACATCACAGACTAAAGTCCTGCACATTTTTTTTGCATAAGGTTAAAAAAAAAATTAACCATCAACATTGAAAATTCAGAAGATTCTATATAAAACTCAGGACTTCCAAATTCCCTTGAAAAAAGAGGTGGCTCAGGACCCTCATTCCTGCCAGGCAGCACTTCGCTGGGGCTGAAGAGCAGCTGTCCCCTTCATGCTGTCGGGCCTCATATTTAATTTCACCACAATTTCCACACTGATCTAGTCAGGAGGACCTTTGTGGGAAACGGAGTGTGTGACCTATTTACTGATCTTGGTTAAAGGTTATATGGAACCCGTCTACCCACCCAACACATGCTAGCCCTTCAAACAATAACATACAGAGGATGTTACTGAAAGAGAGGGAATTCCTTAAAAAGGAATTAAAAAGAAAACAAAGGAAATGAAAAAAGAAACTTACAGGAAAAATCCTAGGGATTCAACAATTTATCTATAATTTATCATAACTATAGTAAAAAGGTGTATAACTTACCTATCATGTAGCTCTTGAGCAATTGCTAAGTGCTTCAGATGATAATCAATGGCCTTTTCATAGTCTTGAAGTAAAGTATATGTGTTTCCAAGACTGTAGCAAGATTGTGCTTCTACAGCTCTGTCTTTAAGCTGTCGAGCCAATAGTAGAGTCTTTCTGAAAAAGAAATTAATTCTTACATAATGATCATTTTTATTGCTGGTTATAATAACCATAAAACAAAACTTACTTTTCCTCCTGCCTTTAAAGCAAATCTGTTTTAGCGCCTAATATCCCATACTTTCTCCATTACTTCTAGATAAAATGAAAAGATGTCCTTGAAACACAAAAAGCAAATCCAGACTTTTAGAATAAATGTAAGTCCTATTAAATCCCCAGAGAAAAGAACTGATGCATGAGATCAAGTTCCTCAGAAGATTAACATAGTATTTTTAACATTAAAAAAAACTTTCCCTGTTGCAGTGCAATAACATAAAGTAAGTTTGTCCACATAACCTCTCTTTTCAATTATACTGTTGCCATTATATTTTGTCAAAATTGAAAATACTTAGTTAAAATTGTTATGTATAGGCCATTAGTCACCAATTCATGAAAAATAGTAGATGCTACATTTAAATATTAACCAAATTCTACCTTGTGGAATCAACAAGAAGCTAGTGTAGCAATTAAGAGCATGAACCCTAGAGCTAGACTGACTGAGTTCAAATCCCAACTTTGTCAGTTAGTAGCTGTGTGATTGGGGTAAGTCACTCACCCTCTCTACGCACTAGTTTCCTCTTACGTAAAATGGGGAAAACACCTCACAGCGTTTTGTGATTATTAAATGAATGAGTATATATAATGTATTTAGAAAAGCATCTTGCTCACAACAGATGCTAATAAATGTTAATATGTTTTGTAATTATTATCATCAGTGCTTAAATCTACAGATGCTTTTGGATCCAGTAATTTAAATGACTCTTTCTTATAATTTCTGCCAAACAGTATAAATACTTCATATCATTTATAAGTACATGAAAAATAAGTATATGATAATGTGATAGTTTTTTTTTTAAGCAAACCTGAAATTATATATTTAATGATGATACCTTCAAAGCTGTTACCTTGGGAGGCTACACACTTATTTTAACAGTGCCTGGCCTCTCAAACATTTTTGGAAGACTTTTGGAATTGCCTTCTGATTCTGTGGCACAACGCTCTCTGACATACTGTTATTCTTTGAGAGTATAGTTAATTTGTAAATGGTTAGAAGTCTTTCTCGAACCAACCTCAATTACTAAAGTAGATCTACCAAACTACTGCTTTCTATTCTTTCTATTATAGATTTATAATGTTAAGACAGTCTTCTTGTGTGGCCCTGAAAACAATTCCAAAGAAGACAGCCAAAAATATTTTTAACCAATATTTTTGGAATGTGTATAAAGTTCTGAGTTCTACCTGCTTGTGGGTGTGTGGGGCAGGAGTAAATTTCATTTCTTTATACTCATGCTTCTTTAGTCAAACAGCCACCACCCCCTTTATTACAGAACTTTTCCATATTTAGTACAAGTACATCATTTATTAAGACTTCTCTTTGTCTCGGATTTAAAATATAAGAAATCTTTACATTTAATATCAAAATATATGCTCCTTGTATAGTGATGTATTTTATTTGGAAGGATATTTCACATCTAACTAGTCAACCAACCAATATCAACCATTAGTCGAAGTTTAAAGGAGGATGGGATAACATTCTAGTTTTTTAGATGGACCTAAAGCAATTTTACCTTTTTTTTTAGATAATACTTTCCAGAACATTAGATTTTTTAACAATAAAATATAAATCAATCAAGACCGTGTTGTTGATTCAGTCAAACTTAGGCTTCTACCTAAGGTCTGAATGGGCCTTCAACTTCCACTAATTAGAGAAAACTCCGAACAATCTAGAAAGCACAGAGTAGCCAATATGAAGCAGTCTAAACTCTGCTATCATGTATGTTTCAAGTCTACAGACAGATTAAAAAGACCCGGCCACAGAAGAAGCTGGGAGTACTAACTCCTCGGGTAAGTGAATGTGGTCTTGGCTTACTGCAAGGATCAAAGATGGGCAGAAAGGGTGGGAGGAGAACTGTTCCATAAGATGGTAGGATGATGGGGAGAAATTCAGTAATCACGGCAGGAAACTAGGGCATCTATTTGTTACCAGGCTTTTTTGTGGCCTCTCTGCAAACGCATAATTGGTGGTGATGGTGGTGGGGGACCATATAAATATACACACCATACATGCTAAACAGGTTTCAAAGATTTTAAATGTTTGGAATCTCATTAAAAATAATTAGTTTTAAAGATGAAAACTAGCAACTTCCCTGGTGGTCCAGTGGTAAAGTGTCTGCCTTCCAATGCAGGGGATGCAGGTTCGATCCCTGGTCAGGGAACTAAGACCCTACGTGCTGCAGGGCAACTAAGCCCACTGAGCTCACAAGCCACAAACTACAGAGCCCACGCGCCCTGGAGCCTGTGCACTGCAACTAGAGAGGAGAAAACCCGCATGCTACAACTAGAGAGAAGCCCGTGCGCCACAACGAAAGATCCTGCATGCCTCAATGAAGATCCCACGTGCCGCAACTAAGATCCAGCACAGTCATAAATAAATTAATTAATTAATTAAAAAATTTTAAAAGATAAAAACTAATAAAAATATATTAGTTTTTATATTAGGGGCCATACTGTTGCTATTAAGTCTTAGGCACAATAATATGTATTGAGCACTGTATGCTAAACAAGTGCTTAATGTATTCTTTCATTCAATCCTCCTAACAATTCCAAAGCATTGATATCTTCCATCACAGATGAGAAGACTGAGACACAGAAAGCCCAAGGTCCTGCTGCTCACATGCAGCCAAAAAGTTTTAAACCCAAAGCCTATGATTTATTGGATTGCATAACTACCCATTTTACATTTATCTACAGAAATATTCGACTAACCTGTAGTATTCAGAGGCAGTTTCAAATTCACCAAGAAATATATACGCATTTCCAAGGTTGCTATACGCTCTTCTTTCAGCTGCTTTATCTCCAAATTCTTTTGCGATAAGGAGACGCTGAAAACAGAAAATTTTAATTAGATGTAAGTATAATAAAACTAAAAAATAATCTAATCACTGTTCAAAAACACTGATGGAAAAAACGACCTGGCTCCAAAGCCTTGCACTATACCTGCTCATGAGCTATAACTGCATCCCTGAAGTTGCCAAGGAGGTAATGTGTGTTTCCAAGATTTCCAAAGGCACGTCCTTGGGCTGCTCGGTCGCCCAAAGCAGTCACTAGTGATAGGTTTTCCCTAAGTGATAACAAAAAGGTGTGAAAAAGTAAGTTTGCGAAAAACATTTATTGACTTTATTTATAAATCTAAACTCTTTATCAGAAAAAAATTTTTTAAAATAAGCTTACAACCATAATGTGCCACATTTAAAAGATATAGCTATGCTGGAGGGTGATTATAGGAAATAACTGGGAACATTTACTCAGCCATTCAGGTAGGTTTCTGCCCAGAGTCTAGGACACAGTTAATCTTAGAACCCCTATAGCTAAGAAGTTCTATGAAATTCTACTGATAAAAGACTAAATTTACTCCAAGTAACTTAGACTAACTATTGATACTTCTTGTTTGTGCCACTAAGTGGCAGTGGTCTGCAGCTCAAATGAGTCTTCCTGGGGAGGGAGGGGATTACTACTAATACAACAGTATAACATTTTTGCAATGATTTGATGGTTTATTTTACTTACTAGTCTATGATTTTAAAACCTTTGCCAAACTTAAAAACTTACTACTGGCTTAGGTGGGCCACATGACTACTCACTCATAATAGTCCACGGCTGCCTGCAGAGCGTTTCTTACTTCTTCTGGAAATTCTCCTACATCCTGAGGACCAGGGCAGCCAAAACTTTTCCCTTTGGCATGATAGACATTTCCAAGATTGTAAAGTGCTCTTGCTTCTCCCACCTAGATGAAGATGTCAGCAGTTTACATTGTGAAATCAGAGGCCAGGTCTGATAATGCTTATCACATATATTTAATCATAATATCCTTGACATTATGGTCAAGAGAAAGAAATGTTTACATCAGCCATCCATACAGAACCAAACACATGACTACTTATGAAAGAAGGACCTCTCGCTATTTCCTTTTTCTCATCTATTAAAAATTTTTTATTATGTTTCCCTTTCTCTTCCATTTTTCTACAAATACTTTCTTTTTGGTATTAACTTTTAGGTAAACTACAGAATAATTAAATAGGATTAAAACACAAAGCAATTACAACGAAAACATTTGGCCTACCATCCCATCTAATGTTTCCTTATTACCTTGTCATTAAGCTCTCTGGAAATATCTAGGTGTCGCTGACAACAAACTATAGCTTCATCAAAATTCCCAAGAACCTTTAAGGTGTTGCCCAGATTACCACTAGCTTTAGCTTCCCCCAACTGGTCTCCAATTGTCCTATGGTGAAAAAAAGAAAAAAAGCAAATGGCATGTTAAAACATAAAGCAGCCAGAATTCAGTTTTCCCTGGAGAAGAGCTGACATGCTTAAGGTAAGAAAGACCCATTAGCCTTGAAACCTACTTTAAATAAAAATCTTAAACTTACATTTCTGCATTTAAATTTAATTAATTTTCATTCATTTAATTAAACTCTACGTCATATCATTACTATTCATTTACTTAAACTGTGTTCAGCCTAAAGTTTTAAAATTCAATGCTAATGAATTAGAACTAAATGTATGTTAGTTTTTTTAATTAAATGAAAATGTTTTTTCAGTTAATTTAAGGAGAAAGAGTATGAAAAAGCATAAATTAATTACCTTGCAAGGGTTAAATCATGATGATGGTATTCTAATGCTTTGGCATAGTCATGCAAATAGAAGTAAGCGTTGCCCAGCTGGCTGTAAATAGCACTAAGTGTTTTTAGGTCTTCAGTCCCAACTTGAACTGCAGCTTCAAAGAAGGACACACCAGCACGGCAGTCTCCAGATTTACACAGACGCTCCCCTTCCAATGCCAGTTCTAGACAAGAAGCTTCCATCCTATAAAATTATACAGGACAGACATTTAGAAGATTACATTACAACTGCACCACAGTGTTTTAACTTACAGGAATATAATTTAAATGTGGACTGTGGCTACTCTTGCTTACAACAGCTGCCTTTATAATTGAAGTACATATACATTATTGAGAAAACAATAAACTATTATTTATAGCAAAAGCTAATTTGCCTATTCAAATGTCTCTCAACTACAGAGGTCTTTTTTATACGATCGCTAAAGATCTCTATGTGGAGCTGATGAAATAAAATTCATATTTTATGGCAAGATAAGAAAAATTTAAACATAAAATTTTTCTTTGACCATTTGGGCCTCCTTCCTCCCCTTTAGTGTGTGTTGTGCATCTGCATTATTCAGACCTCCTTAGGAGACATCATTCCTTCTTAATCTCATCAAGGGCCACAACTCCTCAGGAGATAACCTTCCTTCTTAATCCTGTAAGGGGCCACGATGACCCCAAGACCCACTATTTGCTTTGCTGACCTGTTACTTGCTTTGTATGTGCAGATCTAGATTGTATAAAATGTTAATAATATGTCATCTAATGTACAGCCCTCTGTCTCAAAAACTTACATAACTGTACTTTGACCTCAAACGGGCAGAACAATTCTTGGAGCTTTCTGAGAGGTGTTCCCGAGTTACTATCTTCAATGTGGCTTGAATAAAATTTTCCATTTCTTTCTTAGACCACTGATTAATTTTTTTCACCGAAAGAGCTCATTTTAATTGGCTCAGCCAGAGTAACCTACTTTACCAATGAGAGAACTGAAAGAAGTGTTTCCTAAACTGTTCTGAACTATGGCAGACTTACAGACCTTCTGAGGGTTTGGAGAGAATAGGGGTGCCTGCAGGGGGTGAAGTCCTACAACTAATACTCTTCTCTATTCAGGTGTGCAGGTGATCTACTCAACCTGTCCATCAACCCCTCTATACATCTCTATCTCACACTCATGTGTCCGTGTCTGCGCGCATGCACACACAGACACCCCTTCCTCGTCTTACCACCGCAGGATCACCTACACCTTAGAAAAACAGAGGAGCAAAATATCTTGATGTACAAGGTACACTTTCATGAAAGAACTAAGTGTTAAGAAACTTTTATGTTAGAAAGCAATGATTTAAAGATTGGCAGCAATTCTGGGACTTCCCTGGTCGCACAGTGGTTAAGAATCCGTCTGCCAATGCAGGGGACATGGGTTTGATCCCTGGTCTGGGAAGATCCCATATGCCCCTGAGCAGCTAAGCTCGTGAACTGCAACTATTGAGCCTGTGCTCTAGAGCCTGTGTGCCACAACTACTGGGCCCGCGTGCTGCAACTACTGAATCCCACATGCCTAGAGCCCGTGCTCTGCGAAATAAGTCACTGCAATGAGAAGCCCACACACCGCAACAAAGAGTGGAGTAGCCCCCGCTTGCTGCAACTAGAGAAAGCCCACACTCAGAGACGAAGACGAAGACGGTAGGGAGAGAGGAAGGGAGGAAGGAAGGAAGGAAGGAAGGTTGGCCTCCAGAAATTCTAATTCTCAAAGTCTGTCACTGAATTTTAAAAGCCAGAAAAATTAAGCTACTATAAATATATCTAGGAGAAAAAGCACCGATTTTAATCCTAACCTTTAGTAGGTGCCCTTCACCAAAGTTGCCATTGTGTTTCTTCAACATCTTCATGGTTTCTGCCATGTCTATGTACTACATAATCATTCACTTAAATGTGTTTCTATAATTTGGCAAATTCCTTTAAATTGGCACATGGCATTAAAAAGAAAATCTACCTTCATCCAAAGCAGTATCCATGAAACTGTGAGTCTGATGTGATACGTTTATTTTCGAATGCACATCAAAACAAACATGCAACTAATAAAATAAAAAAGCGAGTAAAATTACCTTATGTACCACCAGTGGCATAACACCACCCTTTGGGAGACTCTGATTTAGCTCATCGAGCATTTTAATTTTTGAAGCAGCACTAAATTACTCCTTACTAGAATTAGCTTTGAGCAATTCTACCAGAGTGGTGGTTCTTGATCCTGGCTGCACAATAGCAGAGCTCACATGCAGCGCTCTTTAAAACTCCACGCTGGGTCCCACTCCCTTGGGTGAGAGGTCTGTCCTCAGTATTGTTTAAAAGCCCCCAGGTAATTCCAAAGTACAAGTCAGGGTTGAGAATCACGGCTTTAACAGGAAATGTGAATTAAACCACCACTTACCCTAAACTCATTTAAATATGATTACACTTTGTATTTTTAGTAGCAGGTCAAGTAATATGTTTCTTCAGGTGCTGTCTTTTTAGCCTATAAAACTTTAAGGTTCCTTAGAGTCATAAATTAAAATGAAATTGTAAAAGTGGAAAATAGATGAACCTAATTAAAAGTCTGGACTAAGATTAACAGAGCCAATTACAAAGGTTCAAAGCAGACTTCTGGCTCAGAATAAGCAGATGAGAGTAGTCATCTCTGATAGGTAATTTCTGTTTTACATTCAAGTATCTTTTTTTTAATAATTCAAGTGATTTAGCCAAAGGCTACTGTTTGTTCACAGACTAGTGACTTCACCCTAAGTTTATGGATCACGGTAAAATAGTGTAAACCAACCTCTTTTTAACATTTTGCTTCAACATTAGATTGGGAGGGAGGGGGAGAGCTAAAGCACATGGAAAAATAAACCAGTTTATTGGAAACCTTAAATTGCTATATTTATTTTTCTTTATAGGTCATTTCAAATTAGTAAAGCCTATTTTTTGTCTTTCACAAGTGAAAACTGCCCTTTAGAACTGTATTTTTGAAGATGAAAGAGTTCCTAAAAGAAAAAAGGTGATTTTTGTTTAAGGTTTTATGAGGTTACTGGTGTGCTGCATGTGTGATTTAGAGAAATGAGTCTGCAAAAGATTAATATGTAAAAATGAGGTTTTATTTTTGCTAGATGAGGTACCTGAACTAGTTGTCTCTGTCTAAATACTGAAACTTCTAAGAATTATCATAGGGAAAAAAATTGGAAAAGATATTTTTACATAGAAAACATTGCTTTTTTCTATTAACAAATTTTAATTCAAGCGTGATACCAATTATGGAAAAAAAATATATTGAGCAATTTCACTGCTAGGAATTCATCTTAAAGCTACACGTACACAAATTCAAAATGATATATGTAAAAGGATGGTCACAGCAGCAAAAAAATCACAATGCCCATCAAGAGAGTATTGGTTAAAGAAAATTACATGCCACCATACAATGGAATACTAATGATGGCACATGATTTCACCGAGGGAGAGGCAGAGAAATAGTCACACACAGAACCATCAGTTCAGAATGATTAGGCTGCCGGCCAGGAAATCAGAGATAAGGCTATGAATGAAACAAAATTATTTTTAAGGCAGGACAAAAAAATTAACAAAATTTTCATTGCCATTTGAGCCACTATCCTCTCCCCTTTAGTGTGCATTGTGCACCTGCATTATACATTAACTACATCACAGGAATGCCTACTTGCCAAAAAAAAAAAAAAAAAAAAAATTCCTCCTAGAGCCTGCAGGTAACTCCTTAAGAGACAATATTCCTTTCTCAATCCTGTAAGCGGTCACAATAATCCACTACTCATCTTGTTGGACTATGTAAACTGTCAACATATTACTTTGATGTAAAACCCTCTGTCTCAAAAATTTTCATGACTGTGCCTTGACCTCTCAAAGGCAGAACAGTCCTTAAAGCTTTCTGAAAGGATGTCTCCTGGGTTATAATCCTCAGGCTGGTGCAAATAAAAGTTTCCCTTTCTTTCTAAGATTGACTACTGATTAATTTTTTTGTCAGCACTATTCATAGGTAAAAACTGGAAGTTACTAACAGTCTATCCATATAAAACAGAGATGCACCTTCTTCAAATAAATATCTTCACCACAAATATTTGACCTTCTGGACTTAAACTTACATAACATTACAATGGAACCATCAATCCAAATGCTGTTGCATCTAACAAAATTTAGCCATAAGGCTGAATGGTATCATACTGGCTACAAATTTTTTAAAAAGTTACTTTACATAATTCTCACTAGAAACAGTGATAGCCACCTGGAAGCCTGCTAGCCACATAGTCGTCCTTAAAGTGCATGAGGTGAGACCGCCCTATAGGAGAACCTACCTCAGAAAAGTCGTTTCAGTAATGAATGCCCAAAATAAAGCTCAAAACTCTCCAGCTTATTAAGAGTTTATTTTGACATATATTATGGCTCTGGTATATCTTATTGGAAAAGAAGTCAATATTTTGGCAAAATCTCCAATACCTCAAATATATCTAATTGCAAAATAGCCAAGACAGGTTGGTTTATAAATTTTTTAGAAGATCATTAAATAGTAACAGAGAAAGTAATTTCATATCCTTTCTGTCTCTATGAGAGAATAGAATTACTTCATTTGTTTACCAGGTGGGTTGAAAACAAAGAACATACCCAGGGTAGACGACAAACCAGGAAAATACCTCTCCGTTAAAATACATCCCACATACAAAGTTTCTTTTATTCTTCCTAATGGCCTATTTAATTATGTGATCCAAAAAAGTACATTTCTAGTAACTATACAGTACTACTATTCTTGACTGAAATGTTTTCCTTTTTTTTAACAGACTGGACATTATAGCTTTAATACCTCATCTTCTGCACACACACGTCATTTCAACTTATTTTAATTTTTATATTTTATTATTTTTTACTTTTCTTCTACAACTTGATTTTTTTCTTTACCTCCTTATTTTTTGGTTTCTTGTGTTTATAATGTATCAATGAAAGCAAAAGAGGATTAAAATCTTGATGCTACAACATTTAAAAAAAACTTCAAAACCGATTTTGTCCAAATCTGACTCTCCCTTCAAAGGGCTTACTAATTAAGAATAAATGATGGGATTCAGGACTTAAGATCAAAGCAAGAGTACCCGCACCTTCTCCATTGTGCTGTCTCCTGTGGCTGTCCACTCTCTTATTACAGTCCTTAGTTCTGCCTCCTCTGTGTTCTAATTGGGCATGGATCTTTTCCATTACCAGTCCTAGCCTCCATAAACAATTTTCATCCATCCAATTTACCACCTATATCTGGTTATTCTAGTTTACTCTGTAAAAGGGAAAGCGCAAAATCATCTTGATTTAAATTTAAATTCTGATTGGTAACTTAGTTTTAAAAGTGATTCTACTATATACCAATTTTAATTCTCAAAATAATGCTCTGAGATGGGTATTATTACAGAAGGCGAAACTGACGCTTAGTGACCTGCTTAAGATCATACGATGGCAAAGCTGAGAAGTAAAATCCCGTCTTTGTCTCCAAATCCAGTGTTCTTTCCACCACTCCACATTACTTCAAACTGTTCTTCAGAAAGAATATTAACAACTGTATTTATCTAGCAAAACTGAAGATTCAACACCAAAACTGTATTCCTTTACAACTTATGGGCAATGATCTAATTTTTAAAGTACTGAAATGTTTATTATTCATAGTAACAAATATGAACAAGGACATTTCTCAAAGAAATACAAAACTAGAGAAACTAGTATGCTGAACCTGATATATCCATCTTTCTACATCAACAATTACCAATATATGATACATTATCATATACATTTCATCTTTACTTCCACCTGCACTCTACAACTTCAGATTCTTTTGAAGTATATTCCAGAATGCATATGATTTCATTTGTAAATATTTTAGTATGTAACTCTAAAAGATAAGGAGCCATTTTAAAAATATATAATCACAGTACTATTATCATTCCTAAAAAATTTAATGACAGTTACTTAAAAATCAATTGCATACTTTTTAAAAGTTTAGAAACAAATCCCATTTTATTATCAGTTTCATTTCTCTCTGCCTTCACAAATAAGTTGTAAACTATTTCATAAAGCATGCTGATATCTCTCAGGAGGTTTCTTAGTGTCTGAAGAATTATTCCACTTCAAAATTACAAACTCATTGTGCCACAGAAACTCCTCCAGGGATAGATGAGGACCTCCTCAATGAAAGAACTAGATGGATAAAACATTACATGCTAAGTGTTTTCCAGAGTAAAAAAAATAACCTATACTGCACCATGACTCCTAACATAAGGGATACAAACTCCTATTACCTGCAGTTATACAACTATCCAGTCAGTGTACAGAATGCTGATCTTATGGCACTGATGAAACCAGGGGTTTGTTTGGTACAGTCCTACTAAAAATAGTTAAGAGTTTTACATTTCTTTTGGTGAAGTCCTGTATCAATGTATAACCATGTTTGACCTATGCTGTATCATAAAAAAAGGGTGAATGTAAGACCTTCCTATGGGCAGAGGTACAATCCACTCATCCATTGCTGTTACAGTATTCAGAAGTAAACCACTCTTGAAAACCGTTTACCAAGACAGATAAACAACTTACTAGGTTCATCTGATGGTTATGTCCAGTGAATTTCAATGGACATTCCATCAAATGTGGACTATAAGCCAGACCACAGGCTGGGCATCATGGCTGCCCTAAGGGAGCTAATGGTCAAAGAAGGGAGTGGCAGGGACTTCCTTGGTGGTCTAGTGGTTAAGACTCCATGCTTCCACTGCAGGGAGCACAGGTTCGATCCCTGGTCAGGGGAACTGAGATCCTATATGCCACGCGGTGTGGCCAAAAAATAAAAAAAAATTTTTTTTAGTTAAAAAAAAAAAAAGAAAAAGAAGGAAGTGACAATGGAAGAGGAGACAAACATATACACAGATACAGTGAATTTTAATATAGCTGGTGCTAAGAAAGACATGCACAGGATATGTGAGCACAGAGAGGGCACACATCCAAACTATGGAGTTTAGAAATGCTTTCCAAGAGGAGAGTACTTCTGAACTGAATTTTAGATATTGAGTAGAATTAGCTAAATCAAGGAAGTGGGAATGGCATTCAAGTTATAGGGTGTGGCATGAGCAAAAAGGCACTGCGTCATGCACAGGGAACCAGAGCTCAAAGTGCAAGGTGAGGACTGGCAGGAAGTAAGGATGAAGGAATAGGTAGAGGCCAGTCACATTATAAGCTGTGTACTATATTAAGTGTGGCTCTGCCCTACAGGTGACTAGGAGCCACCAAAGGGATTAAAGCACAGGTTGCAAGGTTAACTGTGTTTTCAGACAGAGCCCTCTAGAGGCAAATTTAAAAGTCAGATTCCAAGAGGATAGAATGAAGAATAGAGGGAGTCTGGAGGGAAGACAATGGGGGCCTGAACTATCGCAGTGGTGGGGAGGATTCAGATTGACAGATAAGTCTGAGCAACATTTAGGAGGTAAAACTGGCAAGACTTCACACTTGATACAGAGGTTTCTGGAACTATGCCCCAGAGGGTAGAGCACGAGCATTTCTATTAAAAGCTCATTTTAATTATGTTGAATGTCTTCCATTTTCTGTTATCTGAAACTTTTAAATTTTTAATAGAAATGCCCTCAGCTTACCTATATAAACCTCCTTGGCACCATGCCCTAACATGAACCATGTGCTCCAAAGCAAAGGACAGTGAACCTCCTCACTATTTCCTACGCATGTGTTCAGACATCTAAAATCTGGTATCAAACATCTTCACTCATTAGGGATTTGAATACCATTCAAAGCCATAAGATCTGATACTTATTTAATATTATTCAATAACATATCAGTTTTGATAAGGAATCTATTAATATCTAATCACCATACCAATAATTATGTCTTCCATTCTAATATTTGCTTGTGTTTATTTTACAGTTTAGTACAATGACCAGAACTTCCAAAATAAATATTATATAATGATGATGCAGATATTCTTGCTTTCTTCTAAATGTATCAGAAATGTCATTAATATTTTACCACCAAATATTAAACTATTAGTTTATCGTGTTTAGAAAGTACCCACCCATTCCAATATTAATACCCATTTTTTAAAAGCTCATTTATAAAAGATCACTAAAAATTATAACACAAAAATTAAGTCATTCAGCCAACCACACTACAAAATCCATCTTCTACCCTTAAAGATTTAGAAATATACTTCATTTTTATATTTACATTATATAAAGAATAATAACGTTTAAAGCAACTTCATAAATTCTTCCACAGAACATTAATAAACTATAGTATATAACTGATCTCTACTACCATTTTCCTATAAAAAGGATGTAAAAACTTATAACAACCACAACAAAAAGAAAACACAGCTTAAAGGAGATACTACCTATAACTAGCATATTTTTAGTATTTTCAAATTTAAATTTGAAATGATCAGAGTTAAATACATGTTTAAGTAAGTATTAAAAATTACCCACTAAGAAAGCAGTGATCTTACCTGTAACGAACATGAAAAGAATGGTCTTCCCTCATGCTTATCAAATTTTCCTCCATCGAGTCATATTATAAGCTGGGTATAATAAGAAAGTATTTTGTTTTGTGCCAATACAGTTCTACAATGTAGAGTTGTTGCAGAACATTGTCCGGTTAGTATATTAATGAGTTGGTGTTAATACATCCTAAGCTCCTGCTTCTTCTTTATTAATAATGAAAGGAGGTCAATGTCAGACAGCTTAAAGGTTCAAAATGTGTCCCAAATCCTTGCATCTCTGGCCCTTTCAGCAGCACTTCAGCAATATTTCTGTAAAAGGAATACAAGATGTTTTGCTTGAAGTCCCATTTGCAAAGAAGAACCTAAAGTAATTCCAAGCTGTACATAATCACACAGCTAACTCTACAGACTGCTGTCACGTCAATTATGAGAGAAAACCAGCAGAGGGCTTAACTGTCAAAGGGCTTCTAAATAAGGATGTGAATATATGATATTTATTTGAGACGTACTTTAATTTTTTGTATTACTTCGAGAGAAATGATTGTATGTACTATTTCCTATTACAAACATAGAAGGATACGTGTGACATTAGTATCTTAAAACAAAATTATGATACAAGATTTTAAAAACTATTAACAGGTAAAATGAAAATTCAATAATTCTTTGAACAAGTCAATCCTAACCTTGTAAACATACTTCTTCAAAGAAGATATTTGTGCTGATAATTAAGTTATACTTATATTCATTTGTTTTCAATGCACACCCTATTTAAACACTTTAAGGTATTTAAAATGCTTTCACTGAGTAAATACAAAATAAACTTAGGAAGTATGTGTATGGTAGAATGACACAACAGCACCCACTTTAAGGTAAAGCACATTAGCACTGCCTCTGAAGTCTCCCAGATGTTGCAGTCTAACTCAACACCTGCCTTTCCCTTCTAAGGTGAGCTCTAAACTGAACTGTGTTCATTATTTCCTTGCTCACAAATGTCTGCATAGCTTTAACTTATATTTTGTTTAGTTTTGTATGGTTCTGTTCAATATTATGTTTCTGAGATTCATCTTGCTTGTTGCTGCATAGCTATAATTTGCATGTTTTACTGCTGTATCGCATTCCATTGTATATCAAATGTATTTTTTATTGTACTGTTGATGGGCATTTGGATTGTAGCTTTTCAGATTTTTTTTGTGACTATTAAAAGTTTCGCTATGTACTTTGAAACTAATAACTCAAATCACTGGTTAAACAGGACAGCAGATAAACTAAAGAGAGAATGAGTGAACTAGAAGAATGCTGAAGAGTTTACTCAGACATAGATACAGAGACGAGACGAGAAGTACGAACGAGCAGTTCAGAGAAAAGGAAGACAAAATGAAAGGCTCTAACAGAGGTCTAACTAGAGTACCAGAAAGAAAAACAGAAAAAGGAGCAAAAGCAAAATCTTTAGTGATAAACACTGAGAATTTTTCAGAATCAAAGACAGACAATAATTAGCAGCTTGAAGACGTACACTAAGTCCTAAGCAGGGTAAATAGAAATGAATCCATATCCAGATAAACCACAAAGAAACCACAGACCATCACATATAAACTATAACCTTTACGGGAGTGGTCGTGCGCCCCCACCGCTGCCTGCCTGAACTCCAGCAGTGGCTGCAAACTGCCTCTGCTGCCATCGCCTGCTCCACAGGCACACCTGAGTCACTGCCACCCAGGATGGGGTACCAGCCACCACCCGGGCACACCCCCTATCGAGGGCATAACAACCAGCACATGCTGAGGAAAGAGGCAACAGACATCCATACTAAAAACAGCCCTGGCACCAAATATATTAAAGCCACACAAGCAACACAGGGACACCCCCACATAGAAACAGCCCTCCAAGACCACAGTAGATAACTGTTTCTCTTAAATTCATAGAGTAAGAGAAATATAAGTAGAATGAAGAAGCAGAGGAACCACGCCCAGCTAAAACACCAACAGCATGCTCCTGAAAGAACAAACAATGAAGCAGGCCTTCAGTCTAATAGACACCGATTTCAAAAAGGAGATAATGAAAATACTGAAGGAATTAAGAAAGGCTATTGACAGAAATGAAGAGTACTGTAAAAAAGAACTAGAAACTATAATGAGGAACCAAGAAAAATTAGAAAACTCATTTGCAGAGAGGAAGCTGAGCTAAAGGCAATGAACAGCAGAATGAATAATGCAGAAGACCAAATAAGTGACTTGGAAGATAGAATAATGGAAATCACCCAATCAGGTCAACAGACAAAGTCAAATGAAAAAAAAAAAAAAAGAAAGAAAGCAATATAAGAGACCTATGGGATAATATAAAGTGTGCCAACCTAGGCAGAAGAGAAAGGAAGAAAGAAGGGGATCAAACATGTATTTGAAGAAATTATGGCTGAAAACTTCCCAAACCTAAAGACAGAAACAGATATCCAGGTACAGGAAGCACAGAGGGTCCCAAACAAGATAAATCCAAACAGACCTACACCAAGACATACTATAATAAAAACAGCAAAACTTAAGAATAAAGAGAGGATTCTAAAGGTAGCAAGAGAAAAACACAGTTAGTTACAAGGGAACCCCCATAAGGCTATCAGCTGATTTCTCCATAAAAGCACTGCAGGCTGGGAGTGGCAAGATGTGTTCAGAGTTCTAAAAGGGAAAAACCTGCAGCCTAGGATACTCTACCCAGCAAGATTATCACTCAGAACAAAAGCAGAGAGAAAGAATTTCTCAGACCAGCAAAAACTGAAAGAATACAGCAATGCTACACCGACCCTAAAGGAAATATCAAAAGGTCTTCTCTAAATAGAAAAGAAGTAAGACTCTATAGGAAGAGAAAATCACAATTAGAAAATAAACCACCTAAGCCAGTACACAGATTAAAAAAAAGTCAAAAATCTGTCTGTGAAAGTGACGATAACCACAATGAGCAGCAAAAGGAGGAACGTGAAGACGTGAAGGAGGACGTCAGAACCATAAAATCTGGGGGAGGACAGTAGGAAAATGTAGATGTTTTTCCCCTAGAATGTGTTTGAGCCTACATGACTACTAGTCTAAGGCAAGCAGATATAGGAAGGGGTGAACATACTTGAAAAACAGGGCAGCCACACATCAAAAACATACAAGAGATCACACAAACCAAAAAGAAGAGAACCTAAGTATAACACAAAAGAAAATCATCAAACCACAAAAGGAAAAACAAAAAGAAAAAGAAAGAGACAAAGAAGAAATATAAAATCAACAGGAAAACAAGGTTTAAAATGGCAATAAATACATATCTATCAATAATTACCTTAAATGTCAAAGGACTACATGCTCCAATCAAAAGACAAAGAGTGGCAGATTGGATAGAAAAACAAGAGCCAACAATATGCTGCCTACAAGAGGCCCACTTTAGGGCAAAGGACACATATAGATTTAAAGTGAGGGAATGGAAAAAGATATTTCATGCAAATTGAAATGACAAGAAAGTGGGGAGTCACAATACTTATATCAGACAAAATAGACTTTAAAACAAAGGCCGTAAAGGAAGATAAGGGACACTACATAATGATAAAAGGATCAATACAAGATGAGGATATACTCATTGACATATATGCACCTAATATAGGAGCACACAAATACATAAAATAAATATTAACAGACAGAAAGGGAGAAACTGATAGGAATACAATATAGTAGGAGACTTTAATACTTCACTCACATCAATGGACAGATCTTCCAGACAGAGAATCAATAAGGCAACAGAGATACTCAATGATACAACAGAAGTTAGACTTGATATCTTCAAGACATTACATTCAAAAAAACCTGAATACACATTCTTTTCAAGCGCACATGGAACATTCTCTAGAAGTGACCACATACTAGGGCACAAAACAAGCCTCAACAAATTTAAGGGTATAGAAATTAACCCAAGCATCTCTTCTGACCACAACTGCATGAAACTAGAAATTAACCACAGAAAACCACAGAAATTAACCACAGTGGTTAAGAATCTGCCTGCATGAAACTGGGACATTTGTAGAGACATGGATGGACCTAGAGACTGTCATACAGAGTGAAGTGAGTCAGAAAGAGAAAAACAAATATTGTATATTAACACATATATGTGGACTATAGAAAAATAGTACAAATAAACTGGTTTGCAAGGCAGAAATAGAGACACAGCTGTAGAGAACAAACATATGGACACCAAGTGGGGAAAGCGGGCAGGGTTGGGGGGGAATGAATTGGGAGACTGACATACCAAATTGTACACTCTAAATATATGAGGTTTATTGTATGTTAACTGTATCTCAATAAAAGTTCTAAAAACAAAAACAAAAAAAGAAAAGAACCTGCCTGCCCATGCAGGGGACACAGGTTCGAGCCCTGCCCCAGGAAGATATCACATGCTGCAGAGCAACTAAGCCCATGTGCCACAACTATCGAGCCTGCGCTCTAGAGTCCATGAGCCACAAATATTGAGCCCATGTGCCACAACTACTGAAGCCCACGAACCTAGAGCCTGTGCTCCACAACAAGAGAAGCCACCACAATGAGGAGCCCATGCAACACAATGAAGAGTAGTCCCCGCTCACTGCAACTAGAGAAAGCCTGTGTGCAGCAGCGAAGACCCAACACAGCCAATAAAAAAATAAATCCAATAAATAAATAAATAGTTTATTAAAAAAAAGAAATGAGAAAAAAACGATTACATGGAGACTAAACAACATGCTACTAAAAAAACCAATGGGTAAATGATGGAATCAAAGAGGAAATTAAACTATAACCTTTAAAGTAACAGTTAAGAGAGACAAATAAGGTAAAATTAAGATACATGTGTTTATATAAATAAATATATATATATACATACACACATATCTGTGTACATGTATATTCATTATGGAATCCAGTGTTATAAACAACCCCATAGATCAGTTAGTCCAACATATTACTACAACATTCCCAGAAAGGTTACAAGGCAGCTAACCCTAATTTTGAATAGCCCTTTTAGAAAGTTGTTCCACACTTGGAGTAATCTTTCCATCTCTACCCATTTCTCCCTTCTGCTGTCATAAATAAAGCCCTAATTCCTTTTCCACATAATACCCTTTTAAGGGTTTCAGCTATAACATAAATTAGACTCTAAATAATATACACCCACTGCTTTGTTACTTAAGTATAGTTAAAAAGAGGTTAGTAGGGAATAGAGCAGGAAGAGAAAGGTGGAAAGGATTAGCCTTGGGAACACTGACAAGCTTCCTAGAGCAAATGAGGTTTTCATATTAATAACCAGTTTGGCACATAAGAAATACAAAATATTATTCCTCTTATCCTCTCTCTTTGCCAAGGAAGGAAGCAGTATCTTAAGAAAGGATGAAAAGATAGGCAGCAGTTATTAATCTAACAAATGTTCTCTTTTCCTTTTGTTCAGAACTCTAATGTACTTTTTTCCTTAATAAAAAACATTAAGGGAATTAGCATAAATATAGCAATAGCTCCAAAGTGCATCTAAATTACACAACAGCTACACTGTCAATTGAACTGTCTTTCACTACTGCTTTGAGGTTTAGGTTGTTATTTATACTATGTGGCAGAAGGTGACCTATTAGAATTAACTTAACTTGGAATTAAGTTAAATTATAATTTAATTGAAATATTTTTCCAGCCATTAGATCATAATGAAATCCCCCAATTCACCATTCATTAAAAAATATGATTCGTATTTATTAAAATGTAAGCATTTAATTAAATTAACAAATGTATATAAATGGAGGTGAGAAATACCTTACTTGATTAGGACTGCATACTGAACCATTAAAATTTTCTTAAGCAAGAAGACAACGCAATTCACCATTTTACCAAAGACAATTTATGATATGGTTTTACTATCTTCAAAGGAAGAGTATCCCCCCAAAAGTCACTCTTAAATTTCAATCTCCATAGTAATTAAGTACTATTTATCTTACAATTATGCACTGAACAAGCAATTCTTGATTCAAAGTGCAAAAACTCTAACCAATTTACTAACAGTGTGTTCATTCATGCTCCACATGGAGTTAACAAACCCACTTCATATTTAACCCATAGTTTATATACTACTAGTATAACACTAATAAAATCTACAACAAACATTAAATTATGAATTGTTCATTAAGAAAATTTAATGACAGGACCAGGAAATGGAATGGAAATTATAGGTTTGAAACAATATTAAGAAGTTATCAGGTTTAACCTCCAATCTCCATTAAGACTTACAAGTAATAATTTGCAAGGAACACATATGCTCTTAATAGCATCTCCCAGGTTTTAACAAACAATGCTCCAAAAATCTCACTGCTAACAAAACTGTTAGCTCACAGCATCTTTTGGTCTGACCACAGATAAAGAGAAAGCAATAATTATTTTCCATACCCCAGAAGCATACAGAAAGATCAACCAGGACAGAACTCTGTTTGCCTCACAGGTAATTACCTGATTAGGAAGTCAAAACAGGCAGACTCCCATTATACACCTAGGTGGACTTCTAGATACTATCCAAAGTAGGCAATCACAGTAAACAATAAATCCCAGCCCTACTTTACTGCCAATGGAGTAAAGCATCTTCAAACTAGGTGACTGTGAAAAAGAGGGGTAGACAGTTATAATTACAGTTGACCCTTGAATGGGTTTGAACTCCACAGGTCCACTTAAGGAATCTTTTCAATAAATAGATACTACAGTACTACACAATCCACATGGTTGAAATTGCAGATGTGGAACCATGGGTATGAGGGGCCAACTGTAAAATTATTCACGGATTTTCCACTGTGCAGGGGGTCAGCATGCCTAACCTCCACACCCCTGGTCAAGGGTCAACTGAATAGCTTTTGTCCTTCTTCCAATTTATCTAAACTATCTACTCCTGACTGCAACTTAAATGCCAATAACTTTTGGTCTAATTCTTTCATTTAAGTATCTCTATAAACTGGTAACACCATCAGATAATAAATATAACTTACTTTTCTTGCCTCCAGGTTTGATAATCTAAATTCTTTAAACTTCTCTTATCCTAATTATTCCCTCTAAGGTACAATACTCAAATCCCCCCAATCCCTTTCAGCTGTAATGTTTCAAATCAGATACAGTAGCTCTTTATAAACTGGAACTGGGATAAATATTGAGGAAGAATGAAGCACACATTTAAAATAAAGTTCTTTCACATTAGAATTCAGGGTACAGGTAGAGTAACAAATACACATTTTAGTACTAATGGGGGTAGCAAAGTAGGATGCCAAAGCACCCACTTGTAAAATAAACTCAAGTAACTACCCTAGGTAAACTGGTTATTTTCTGTCAGATTATGTATCTGTAAGTAGACACTAATTTATTTGTAGATGGTCTAAATATGGCTTTTCACCTAACCCAAACATCTATTTCTAATTACATTTTACCTGAAAGATATAGTGGAAACAAGGTGGCAAGTATAAGGAACACTGCATGTAAAACCAGGTGTATGAAGGTAAAAGCAGGAAGTTTACATAGAAGAATATGAAGAGTTAACAAAAAGCAAAGGGTGTAGTAAGCGAAGACCAACAAAGAATTCAGAGCTTGATTTTAGTGTGGCAGGTGTTGAGGAGCCAATCAAAGGCAAGAGAAATTATTTTGACATCAGAATATAAGACTGATGTGGGAAATTAGAGCCACAGCAAGGGAAGTCAGGACCAAGAATGACTGGGTACTTGATTAAGTAATCTAGCTAAGGGTACCTACAGAAAAATGAAACCAATGCCACTGGCTAGATGAGAGGCAAAGGTGAAGCAGTGACAGACAGCTTCCAAGACTTCCAATTTTGAGAACAGGCGGAACAGTAGCAATATGCACAGTAAATGACAAACTGGGTTGCAACAGTGATACTTGGGAGAGGGAAAAAAATGGAATATTTATATTAAATTTGTACTTGGTAAAGTGCTATGTTCACAAATAATAGCTGAAAGAAAAAGATAACTTGAGAAAATCTGATAACAGATAAAATTTGATAAATGGGGAAGAAGGCGGGGGAGTAGAATGTATGACTAATATTTTTTAATTTTGCACGTTTAAAACTAAAAAAATCAAAATACCAATGGGATACAAATGTTAAAAACTGATGAGTCAGTGGCAAAATTAAGGAGAAATTGCAATGGGAGAAAAAAAATAAAGCAATGCATAAAATGTCTGATTCTTTATTCAACAAACTAAATCTCTAAACCAATAATATTATCAAACTGTCACATAGTACTGTAAACTAAAGATAACTGAAGATTCTTTGCATGTGTGTATCTATCTATATCTATCTGTAGTGCTGAACACAGTTTTAGTGTTAACTGATAATTGTCATATATATCAAATGTAAATCACACAATCCCAAATTAATAAACAATCATAGTGCATAGTAAAACAGATCATTCTATACTCTATCATTCTGGAGAAATGAGAATTTGCCACAGAGTATGCTGTAAAAACTGTATCAATACAGTTTTCCTTTAGCACATATATAATACTAAAGTATGTACTCCAATTAAGGTTACATCTTAATTTATTGCTGACCTTTAAGTTTGCAACAATCAGTATAAGTCTGTTAGATGTTAGGCCAAGTTAGATTAAAAAACAAGTGTAACTAACAGTGTAACTGCTGGGACCTCCCTGGTGGCACAGTGGTTAAGAATCCACCTGCCAGGTTGGATCCCTGCTCCAGGAAGATCCCACATGCTGCAGAGCAACTAAGCGTGTGCACCACAACTACTGAGCCTGCGCTCTAGAGCCCGTGAGCCACACCTATTGAGCCCATGTGCCACTACTGAAGCCTGTGCACCTAGAGCCTGTGCTCCACAACAAGAGAAGCCGCTGCAATGAGAAGCCCCTGCAATGAGAAGCCCGGCACCACAAGGAAGAGTAGCCCCAGGTCTCCGCAACTAGAGAAAGCCCGCGCAGCAACGAAGACCCAATGCAGCCAAAAAATTAAAAAAAAATTAAAAAACAAAACAGTGTAACTGCTAAATAAATACATATTTCATTATAAAAACCTTCTAATAAGCTGTTTGTGACTACTGATCAGCTGAATAAATAGAATAAATTCTAAGGATAGACTAGAATAATGGTTCTAGATTCCAAGTAAATCTATATCTTAAAGGCACACCACCAGTCAAAAGGGTTCCCATGTATATTTGAAATTAATCCTCATGGGTCATTTTGAAAAACAGCAAATACAGGCAAAGTAAAGGCGCCATTGATTTTAAACGCTCATATTTATTCTTGGCAAATTAGAAAAAAAGAAATTCAAGTCCAGAGCTATGGACATTAAAAAGGTAACAATGAATGCAACTATTTCAAAGTAGTATAATCCAAAAACAATTTTAGTAATACAAAATAAGAATTTCTTTTCATGTTTTCAAAGGTTTATACCTAAAAGCGTACCATTCTAAACAACTAAACTATATATAAACTTCCTTTTTTGGTGAAGAGCATTTATATTTTTATCTGTCACATAAAGCTAAAAGGACTTCAAAGAATATGCTCTCTGGATAATGAAAATACTAATAAAAGTCATATATGAAATTTCAAATTAGATAAATACTAAAACAAAATGTCATCTAGAAGAAAGGGATTTGAATATTTCAAGCCTCCATCTTAGCATTGTTGTTAAACAGTGAGAAAGACCCAAGTGTATGAGTCTACTTAAATGAGACATGCTGAACATCTGTAGTTCAACAGTAACTTCCAACAGTCTCCACATGAAGCACTGTAGATATAATCATAACTGCAAGGCAGCCTCTTAATGTCTTAGGTTTGGCAGCCCATGATAAATGAGAAAGAAGTTGAATAGTGAATGTTTTCTTGGCGGAGAGGGACAAAAAACTAGAAAGGGGATCTATTTTTAGATTAACATGGAGCCAAAATGAATTATGGAATTATATCAGTGACTACGCTAATCATTAAAACTGCTGCTCTGAAATTATAGTCCTTAGTAATTACAATAATTCAATAGAGGATGAAACAGCTGCTTAAAAATATCAAGAACAAAAGGAAGATTCTCTTATGAAATAGCTCTAATCTTGGTTACCTTTTTTCCCTACAAAGCAGTTAATGAATCAAAAATTCTACTTCAACAAGATTACTTATTTTTATTTAAGAATATAAATATGTTCAACTAAAGGAGAAAAGTCCCAAACGTGTTTATTAGAATAAAATTAGTATTTTTCTCCCTATTACTTGGTTTTATTTCTCCTCAAACTGAGGTCCAGAGTTTACAAATAATGTTAATTTTCCCTCATATAAAACAATTTTAAATATATTGTACTTTTAGGACTTCCCTGGTGGTCCAGTGGCTAAGAATCCGCCTTCCAATGCAGGCAACACAGGTTCGATTGCTGGTTGGGGGAACTAAGATCCCACATGCCTCCGGGCAACTAACCTGTGCACCGCAGCTACTGAGCCCACATGCCTCAACTAGAGAGTCCGCATGCTGCAAACTACAGAGCCCATGCACTCTGGAGTCTGAGCGCCACAACTAGAGAGAAGCCCATGCACTGCAAGGAAGAGCCCACGCCACAACAAAGATCCCATGTGCAGCAACGAAGACCAGAGAAGTCAAAAATAAATAAATAAATAAATAAATATTTTTAAAAAACAAATAAAAAATATAATGTACTTTTAATCCATTAGTAAAATTAATAACCTTTTGGAAGAGCTTCAATTAAACACATAAGTGATTTTTAGTTAATTATTGTAAACAAAAAAATTGGATACAGCAGTATTTTAATATCAAGGTTATAACAGACATAATGGTAATTTTTTTAAAAATTCTAAACTTCAATCAACCCCAATTATATTTTCAGTACATTCCAAATGATTACTAAGATTACAAAGCCAGGTGATCACAAGAAAATGTCTGCAATCCAAAAACACTGATGATTCACACTAAGCCCAAATTCTTAAAACAAAAAAACAAGAAAACAACCAAACCTAAACATACACATACACATTAATCCTTGCCCTTTCTAATCTGTAATCTTTTGTTAATAAATAAATTATTGGATAAACATGATGCAATTCATAGGAGCTCAAAGAAGTAAAAACAAAATAAACATCATCTTAGGAAGACATTACTATGTCAGGGGAAAAAAGAGAAATGCTTATTAGTAAACAATGGGGAGAACACAACTTTGAGAAAAACTGGTCACCAAGTCACCAAAAATATGACCCACAGCCCTTTATTAGTACCAACGATGGTCAGGCCATCAGCTTAAATCAACTAATCTATCTATGAAGAACTAAATAGTGAAAGAGAAAAGAAGTGGTCCCGTCTACTAAGCATTGTTCTTGATTAGTAAATGACAATAAATCAGTTCTCAACAGAAAAACTTTGAAATGGCAAAACTGGCTTCAAACACATTTTTAGGGAGAAATAAATTCCCAAAGCAAAATGATTATAAATGTCTAAAAAGAATCCCTAGAGTTTGAATTCAGAATTCTTCATAGGAAAATATAACTGTTTTCTCCTTCCAAAAGTTATCACCACTGTGTGTAAAAATGTTTCTGTTCAATTCAGTAACATTATGAGATGATATGGGAAGAATAATTCTAAGTAAAAAGGACTAGGGAAAGGTTTTTGGAAGCAAGGAAATCTGTACTGCACCTTGAAGGATGGGTAAACCTTATTAGGCAAATTGAGAAAAGGCATTCCAGTCATGGGGATTCAGGCTGAAATAATTCCAGTCAAGCAAAAGTAAGGAGGTGGGAATGCAGAGAGAGTGTGCCAGGATGAGCACACTGGGTTAGCAGCAGGAAAAGAGAAGTCTAAGTAGGTACTAAATAGTGAGGGACTCTGAATATGTCAGTGGCTGAAGGAGTATTTGGCCTTGTATTTATATAAGGAACCCTGTATTTTTTTCAACAAAGGAACAGCAAAGTTGGATCTGTGTTAGGAAGATAAACTGGCAGCAACATATAGAGCAGGACAGAAGGAAGTTACCACAAACACGTCCGAAACCACTATTCAAAAGGAAGCCTTCTCTCCTCATCTCACAATACCAAGCAAATTGCTTTGCACATAACCCATGTTCAACAAACTTTCCTGATTTCTTGCCTGGGAAGACGATACGAACTATGAAGCAGCAAAGAACCCTGTGGTGGTGAGAAAAACAGACTTTAACACATTTCTGCTCCACCGTAAAGAGTACATTCATATTCACGCAAATAACTCAGGAAAGTTTTCTCTTAGATTTTTACTGCTTTTATAAAGATGATTAAAAGGATATTGAAAATGTTATGTGATTTATAAAGTACTGAAAGGAAAATAGCTGTCTTAAAAGAAAGGCTAAAACATTTCTGCGCAGTTCACAGCAAAACACAGCACATACATGCATCTTAAAAGTACGATTATGTCTCTACAAACGGAATCCAGAGACCTGGAGTGTTAAACAAACACTCAGAAGCAATACAGCATGGGCTTTGGGACCAGGCCATGGTTTGAATCTCAACTCAGTGACTTATTCGTTATATAATTTTGAGCTAGTTAAACTCTCAGTGTTGGTTTGGCATAATGATACTTATCCAACGTGTCATGATGATTAGAAATATGATTTATAAAAAGCACCTCAGTGCCTGGCTCTGGTGCTTAACAAAAGTACTCAATATAGTAGTAATAACGACAATTGCCATTGTTATTTTAAAAACTAACATGTCTATTGGAACAGATTTAGAATACCAGTCTAAATCTATGTCAGGTTTTCCATGGACCTAATTACAAAATTTTCACCTTTTAGGTAAATCTTAGAAACATTTTATGCCTAAGAACGAGGCCATTTTAAAAACTCCTGTATCCTATCTTTGTTTTAATTAGCCTAGTACCAAGTCTGAAATTTATATTAAAATATAATATTTGTAACACTGCATGTCTGATTTAATAACAGAAGGAAATACTACTAAACAGCTTATCTAGCTGTATCTGCTCCACTCTTTATATTATAAATAACGACCTGAGAAAGAGCTTGCCAGAAGGAATCCATGGTAAGGTGTAAAGAAGAGTAGGAATGAGGCTGTACCTCCTCCCCTGAGCCCCCATACTACACACACACTCACACAGGTCAACGAACAGCGATCTGCCCCTTTTTAACGCTGCTTACTGACTTCTAACCATCAACCAAAGCTGCTTCTTGAATAATGACAGGCCAACCAAAAGTGGCATTTATCAGAGGTAATCACACTGGTGATTATCAACCCGGAAATTTTCCGTGCACCCTTCTCAAGTGGCAGCTTGAAAATTCAGCTTCCCACACAGGCCACCAGAGACTCCAATACAAGCTGGCTGAAAGAAAAGCCAAGAATCTCCTTCGTTTAATTCCACAAGAGGGTTAAATTATGCAGTAAGGCAAATAAAATTTCCATCCTTACTCGTTTTCTCTAAGAGTTCATATGATACCAGGTAAAATGAGCTAACTGGATACCATTAATACAGGAAATTACAGGTTTTCCATGTTTTTTAGTATTCGAAGATATTCTATAGATGTTCAGGAAAGGGCTTCCTTGACATTCTATGCTTACTAAAACTTTCTGCAGCAACTATCAATTTCTACGGTGAATCGACAGGCTGGTTTCCCCAAAGTCTACGAATGTCAATTTGGTAAACGCAGGTGTCTGACAAAGCCTGCCCGCTCCGGACAGCAAACTCAGCAACTGCAAGTGAACGCGATCCGCCTCGGATTTAATTTCACAGGGTTTCAGATTTTTAATGCTTGTCCCTCGCACTCAGAATATGTAAGAAGTCGTTGTATCCTACTGTACTTTTTATTTTTTAAAAAAACTAGGGATGTACTCATCTTTAAATCTCCAACCAGAAAGCAGCCGAGGGCTCCACCTGGAGCGGGCTGCTCTTCGCCCCGAGCTTCTGTTTTCTCGACGCCCGTCCCCGCGACCACCCCGGCCCCCTCCAACCCCGAACAAAGGAGCCCGCCCCCTACGCACACAAATGCCCCTTCCCTGTCACCTCCCTCCCCGGGGCGCCCACGAACTCCCCTCGGAACTCACCTCCCGGGGCCGGCGAGTCCGGGGAGCGCGGCGGACGCGGCGAAGCTACGGCAGCGGCCGCCTGGACGGCAGGCGGCTGGCCGCGGCCCCTCCCCCCGGCGGGTCCCCTGGCAGAGGCACCGCGGGAGGCCGGCGCGCGCCCCCAGGCCCCGCAGGTCACGTGCGCCAGACCTCCGCGGCTCTCCTGGCCTTCTGGCTTGTCAGCCGCCACGCAGGGGACCCTCAGCGCCTCCCGCCCCCGCCCCCCTCCTCTGCGCCTGCGCCTGCGCCCTAGCTCCAGGCGCTCCCATTCAAACCGACAACGCCCCGCGTCTTTCGGACCCGCCAATGGCCGGCGCGGGGGGCGGGGCGGCGCAGGGCGTGGCGATCGGCGCTCTGCCTCCGCCGTGCGCGGTGGGCGGCCGGCTGCGTGTCGGACTGCGGGGCATCTTGGGGCTCTTAGTCAGTCTGCTGCCGCGACGTCTGTCCTCAACCATCAACCTGAAGTTGCTTTCCTGCCCTCCTGTTTCTCTTCTTTAGACACTGAAGAGTGGGCGGCAAATGTCCAGAAAGCGTCCTTCAGACGAGGGCTGCCCCAGACCATTTTAAAAGATGGGAATCCCAAACAAGTACCTCCTGCTCTGAAGGCTTGGTCCCGGCCCGGAGAATGAGCCTCCCAGCGGCGTTAGCGGGATGTTTAAGAAAAAGAGGGCTCTGTGAAAGGAACAGAGGGACCCGTGTGAAAGTCCGAACAAGGCAGCCTCAGTTCTTGAGGCTGTGTCACCATTCTGGCGTTTCCAGCTGTGAAAAAAGCAAACTTGTGCAAACTGCAGAATCGCTGGTTCCCAGGAAAATTGGGTGGCAGCGTTGCTCAGTTTCAAGCAGCTACATTCCAAATACACTAGGAAAAATAAGTTTTATTTCCATTCACTTCCTCTTCACATCAAGTTAACTGATAAATAGGTCTGTTCTTTACAGAAATACTAAGATTATAATCTCTTGGCTAAATCATCCGATGAATTTAAATGGATTATTTCTCAAATAGACATTTCTTCACCGAAATGAAATTTAAATGCTTTTACAGGCTTAAGGATGTGTTAAGAAAACCCCAGTATCAGTATCTCTCTGAATGATGGCCATAACCAGTGATTCAAGCAACATTTCTCTTACTGGGAACATATTAATGGCAAAGTGGTTAAAATAACAGCTTTGGCATCAAACTAGACCTGGATTTAGAGTCCATCTCTGCCACTTACTGGTTGATTGAACAAGTTATCCTTATCCTCTTTAGCCTTAGTTTCCTCAACTGTAAAACACAAATAGTAAATCCTCTTTTAATAAGGGTGGTTGTGATGCTTAAGTAAGTTTTGTTAACTGGTTAACATGGTGCCTGACTGCTCAATAAGTGGTACCTATTATTATTATCGACAGCTACCTTTCCTATCAAGTGCTTATAAACAACAGCTGAATTAGCTGGCTGTACTGTTTCAGAGGCGGGGATTACAATCCCTTCTTACTCATAACTGCTTTTTGGGGTGTTGATATGAAAGCCACAAAGGAAGTACGATATGTCTAATTCAACATGTCTGAAATGAATCATTATTTCCCCCTTGCAAATCTTCTCTTACACATTTGACTTTCTGTCACTCATTAGTTATCTCCATATTACTCAAGTTGAATTATCTTTTACATGATCTTTTGAAAGGTATAAATCAGATTATGTCACTCTCCTACTTGAAAACCTTTAGTGACTTCTCATTTGATTTAAAATAAAATCTAAATTCCCTACCATGACCCACAAAACCCTAAACCATCTTCCCCTGCCCACTTCTTCCCTCTCCTGCATTTCTCCCTCCTTCTGCCTCACTTCCCTCCAAGTACACAGGACATTCTTCAGACCCTCAGGGTTCTCTCAGGGTCTTCTCCTTGGCAGTTGCTGCTGCGAGTTTTTTACCCCAGGCTCTTTAAATGCCTGGCTTCTTTTCAGCCCTTAGCTTTCAGCTTATTCATCACAGTATTCAGCAAATATTTACTCAGTTTTTGCTCTGTGTCAGGAACTGTGCTAGGTACTGGGAATACAGTAATGAGCAAGACAGAACACAGCCCTGCCCTCCTGGAATTCAATTAAAATAAATAACAGGAAAGCTATCAGGCTGTGATAGGGACCATGCAGAGAATTCAAAGCAGGGGGATGTGAGAGCGAGTGACTGAATGACTGCTTTACACCGAGGGTCAAGGTAAGAGAGGCCACTCTGAGAGGACAGTATTCAAACTCCGACTGTAATCATCAGAAGGAGCCAACTTTCCAGCAAAGCTCAGGGATGAGCACGTCAGGCAAAGGGAACAGCTAATGCCAGGACTAAAGCTAATGCCTGTGAGGACACTTCTGAGGAACTGGAAGGAGGCCACTGTGCCTTAAGCGCAGTGAGGGAGAGGAGAGCATGCAGCTCACGTAGGCCTTTGTAAACCAGGGGAATGCATGTGGGCTTTACTGTCTAAATGTTATAGAAGCCAGTGGGAGATTTTAAACATGGAAATAACTTCATCTGTTTATATATTTTTTTAAAGCACTATGAAATACATCTAGAATTTGAGACATTCTACTAGACAACTAGCCCAGACTCTTCATAAACATCATTGCTGGATTTCTCTGGTGGTGCAGTGGTTGGGAGTCCACCTGCCAATGCAGGGGACAAGGGTTCGACCCCTGCCCCAGGAAGATCCTGCATGCCACGGAGCAACTAGGTCTGTGCACCACAGCTGTTGAGCCTGTGCTCTAGGGCCCGGGAGCCACAGCTGTTGAGCCTACCGTGCTGCGACTGCTGAGGCCCTTGCGCCTGGAGCCTGTGCTCTGCAGCAGGAGGGGCCACCACAATGAGAAGCCCGCGCACCACAGTGAAGAGTGGCCCCCGCTCTCCACAACTGGAGAAAGCCCATGTGCAGCAACGAAGACCCAATGCAGCCAATAAATAAATAAATAAATTTATTTCAAAAATAAAAATAAAAAACAAACATCATTGTCATGAAAAACAAACCTAAAAATGTACATGAATCTTGAGGCAGTTCTAAATCAGAGAGAGAAAGGAAGGGAGAGAGAGAGAAGGGAGAGACTATAAAAGACATTTAAGAAACAATTGGGGAAATTTGAATACAGACTGTATTAGATGATACTATGCATTACTGTTAATTTTCTTAGATTTTACAGGGAATTATGGCTATATAGGAGAATTTCTTTATTTTTAGAAGATGCAAGCTGAAATATTTAAAGGTAAAGAACCATGACTTCTGCAACTTATATTCAAATGGCTCAGCAAAAGACAGAGAGAAATACAAACCAAATATTAACAATTGGATCTTGGTGAAGATGTATGGGGATATATATATATATATATATATATATATATATATATATATATATACTGTTATTATACTATACTATTCATGTATGTTATTTTACCTTTTCTGGAAGTTTGGAATTTTTCAGGATAAAAAGTAGGGAAGAAAATGACTCTCTAGACTTCCACTTCTGACAGTAATGAAGTAGATACCTTGTCCAACTCTCAGACTGAAAGCAATTTAAAATGCTTTTAAATATTTAAAAAAATAGAAAATTTATCAATGATCTAGCACAAAAGTAAAGATTGATTACTCGGAAGCTAAGAAGTAGTAAAAGAGATAAATAGAACACTGAAACCAGGTTTTGTCTTGGCTAAACCAGATGAATTTGAGTTTTAGTTGTCATGGTCTCATAAGGCATGGAAAGAAGAGAGAAAGGCCAGGTTCCTGCCAAGATGAGGAATCTCATAAGAGACTCCACACATAAAACCAGGATCCCCCAAAAGGCCTCTTCAGCCTCTTTCCAAAAGACTACAAAAGAAAATTGCCTGTAATCAGCCTTAACATAGGGTGGAGGGGGAAATATCTCCTCCGAGATTTTTTTTAAACAAAGGCAATAATCTACTCTACCTGAGTTGCCTGAAAAACTCAAGCACGTAAATTTACCTGGTGGTTTGGTGGGTGGTGCCCCCAGGCAGCTGGCAAAGGTAAACCAGGTCATGTTTAGAGAAATCCAAATGCTGTAGGCTGGATGTTTGTGTTCCCCGCCCAGAATTCATGTTTAAACCTAATCCCCAGTGTGATGGTATCAGGAGATAAGGGCTTTGGGTGGTGATTAGGTCATAAGAATGGAGCCTTCATGAATGAGATTAGTACCTTCAAAAAGGAGACCCTAGATAACAACCTCTCCCCTTCCACCATGTGAGAATACAGTGAGATGATGGCCCTCTATGAACCAGGAAATGGGCCTTTACCAGACACTGAATCTGCTAGCACCTTGATCTTGGGTTTCCAGGCTTCAGAACTCTGAGGAATAGATGTTTTGTTTAAGTAATGTATTTCACTTTATGGTATTTTGTCAACCAAAGTTGACTATGACACCAGCTTAACCCAGACCCCAAACATTTCCAAAGAAAAACTTCCAAGAAATGTGAACTCTCAATCAAATCACAAGACATACAAAGAGACAAGGCATCTTATACAAGAATAAGCAGAATACCCCCCCCAAACAAACAAACACCAGATAACAGAATCAAACATAAAGACTTTAAAACTGGAATAGATTATATCATAGATTATAAATAGTCATAGATTATAAATAAGTATGCTTATAAGATAAAAGAAAAGATTAAAAATATAAACAATGAAGTTCTGGAAAAAAATGAATGGGCAGTTTTTAAAAAAATTCTAGACTTCTTCTAGCCTTAAAAAAGAAACCCATAATAATTAGAATTTAAAATTCAATGGACAGGTTTAACAGCAGATTAGACACGCTGAAGAGAGAATTAGCAAATTGGAAGATAGAACTGAACTGATTTTTTCATGTAAAAGAGAATTAATAGGGGGGACTCGAGGTGGGGGCGTCAAGGAAGGGAGGGAATATGGGGATATGTGTATAAAAACAGTTGATTGAACCTGGTGTACCCCCCAAAAAAAATAAAATAAAATAATAAAAAAAAAAAAAAAAAAAAATTCAATGGACAGGTTTAACAGCAGATTAGACACGCTGAAGAGAGAATTAGCAAATTGGAAGATAGAACTGAACTGATTTTTTCATGTAAAAGAGAATTAATAGGGGGGACTCGAGGTGGGGGAGTCAAGGAAGGGAGGGAATACGGGGATATGTGTATAAAAACAGATGATTGAACTTGGTGTACCCCCCAAAAAATAATAAATTTAAAAAAAAGAGAATTAGTAGAGGATAGAGTGATAATATCTAACATGTCCAATGGAAATTCTAAAATGAGAAAGAGAAATAGACAATACTTTAGGCAGAATTTTTAGAAACAAGAAAAGAAAAAAGAAATGTACACCTAGACATGAGATACTGAAAATGCAGACCACTGAAAACAAAGAAGTAACCTTAAAACCAGCGAGAGAGATAGGGCTGATTACCTCCAATGAAACAACAATTAGGCAGACTTGTGACTGCAACTGCAAAATAGTAAACCGGAAGAAGAATATCTTTGATATTATGGTCAGAGAAAATGACTGTCAACCTAGAAGTATTTAACCAGTGAAAATATCTTTCAAAAATGAGGATGAAATAAAGGCATTTTTAGGTAAACAAAAAATGATTTTGCCATCACAGATCCTCACTGAAAGAAGCTGTATGGGTTCTCCTTCAAGAAGGAAAATGATCTTAGATGGATGGTTAAAGATTCAGGAAGGGGCACTTCCCTGGTGGCGCAGTGGTTAAGAATCTGCCTGCCAGTCCAGGAGACATGGGTTTGACCCCTGGTCAGGGAAGATCCCACATGCTGCAGAGCAGCTAAGCCAGTGCACCACAACTACTGAGCCCATGTGCCACAATACTGAGCCTACATGCTGCAACTACTGAAGCCCGCATGCCTAAAGCCCGTGCTCCACAACAAGAGAAGCCACCTCAGTGAGAAGCCCGTGCACTGCAATGAAGAGTAGCCCCCTCTCACCACAACTAGAGAAAGCCTGTGCACAGCAACCAAGACCCGATGCAGCCAAAAAAAAAAATTTTTAAATATTAAGTGGTAAATAAGTAGATACATATAAACAACTGTTAACTGATGTCATTGCTCTTTCTCGCCTTGTAAATTCATTCAATCATGTATGCAATAACACATATGTTGAAATGCCTATTGTGTGCCAAACACTATGCTGGGTACCAGGGAGACAGCAGTGGGGCTCTTACTGCACCAGTTCCACGTGACCACGTGAACACCCTGGTGCTGACACAGGCTTCTTTGACCACTTTCCAGTGCCTTGAAGAAAGGAGAGAGCAATGAGTGTGCCTCACCTTAAACCTGCTGGGTTGCTAGGAGGGACCAAGCTTAGCTCCTGCTGCTTCTTCTTTTTTTTTTTAAAGCTGAAGCTGGTTAGCTGGACTTTTCTCTGAGTTATAAATGATAGCACTGAGTCTGGGCAAATTTGAATAACGAGGGAGATAACACTTGTTGCTTCCCTTTCCAACAAGTCTATCAGAGAATAACAGTGCTCCCTTGACTGAAAGAAAGTCAGAATGTTGGGTGTGGAAGTTCCTCAGCAAGAGTATAGACTGGGACAGCTCTACCTTTTGGAATAAAAGAGAAAAAAAATGAAGGGGAAGGAGCTTCCCACAGGAATACCTAAGAAAAGTGGCATGGGAAGGAGACCTCAAAATGCCTATTAACAGGCGTAATCTTTGATTTGAAACAGAGAGTGAATCAATCAATAATAAAGCTAAGATTACCTGATGCTAAATATGCACCAGGCACAGTTCTAAGCACTTTACATGTTTAAGGATTATACCTGGACCCTGGCTGATAAAAGGACTAAATGAATTAATACATGTAAATTGCTTAGGACAATGCCAAGTGAATAATAAATACTAAGTAATTTTTGCTGTTACTATTATTTTAATTAATGTTTCATCTTCACAACAACCCTATGAAGTAGGTACTAATATTATCCCCATTTTACAGAATCTTAGGTTGGCTTCCCTAGAAGCAGATCCCGAGACAGGGATTTAGATCCACATGATTTATTTAGGGAGAGTGCTACAGGAGGCACCTGTAAGGAAAGGCATGAAATAGGATAGGGAATGGAAAAGAGCTGAGCAAGGAAATCTTAGCCTTGGTCTGATTCATAGAGAGAGGGCTCTAGAGTCTAGAGCATAAACCTCACCATAGAATTAGCCCCCATCTTAGAGAAGGATGCTGACTTTTTGCTCCCCTGTATTGGGATCGGGATGGGCTGAAATGTCACTTCCCCGGGAATGGCAGCTCCCTCTAATGCAAACTCTACAGAGAGGAGGGCAGCTGTAACCCACAGTAGCCAACCTCACAGCAGCTGGGAGATGTGCTTATTCAGTAAAGGGCCTCTGAACAGGGGATCTAAACAGCATCCACCACAGCTGGTAAATAGCAGAGCCAGTGTGTCTCTCCCTATATTGCCTCTTATGAAGTCAAAAGGAAAATGATAAATGGAGACATATGTGACTGACAAAGGGTTAGTACTACATACTTAGTATTTAAAGAGCTCTTACAATAAAACAACCCAACAGAAAGAAAAGGCAACAACCCAATGGAAAGGCAAAGGATAGGGACCAACCCTTTACAATGGAAATTCAAGGAACCACAATGAGGCCACATATGAACTTCAGCTTCACTAGTGTTTCAATAAATGCAAATTAAAACAATGGGACACATGTTTGCCTATCATATTGCAGGTTTTAAAGAATGATAATACTGTTGGTGAGGATGTGTGAAATTAATCCTTTCACATGCTGCTGTTGAGGCTGGAAATTGGTATTACCATTGTGGAGGGAGATTCTGTAATACATATCAAAAACTTCAGTACCTCTTGACCAAATAATTCCATTTTTTAGGACTTTATCTACATAAATGATTGGACAAGTGCACAAAATAAATGAACCAGATGTTCCTCATATTCATCACACAATTATTTTTAATATGGAATCATTAGACACAACTTACACGTTCAGAGGATTGGTGAAAACCATTCTTGTCAATCCATACAGTGGAATATTACGCAGCCATTAAAAATGATGGCTTAGATATACACTGGTTGACATAGAAAGATATTCTCAGTGTATTGGATTGAGTTCTTTAAAGAGCAAGTTATAAAACACTATCAATATATGTTCTAACACATCTTACAATGTGTTCATTCATTTTAGTTACTTTTATAAGAAAATAACTAGTCATATTGTGGATAATAGATAAATGAGCAAAGTACTGAGATAATTCACAAATAAAGGGACTTTGCTGGTGGTCCTGTGATTGAGACTCTGTGCTCCCAGTGCAGGGGGTGGGGGGTGTGCCCAGGTTCGATCCCTGGTCAGGGAGCTGGATCCCACATGCTGAAACTAAAAGATGCTGCGTGCCACGACTAGGATCCCTCACGCAGCAATGGGGATCCCATGTGCTGCAAAGAAGACCTGGTGCCGTCAAATAAAAAGAAAAAAAAAGCCTAAAAAAATTCACGAATGAAGAAATAAACATGGCTAATACATATATAAAAAACGTCCAACCACCCCAGTTATCAAAGTACTTCAAATTAGAACAACACTGAAATTATTGTTTTAATTGACGAAGATTTTTTAAATGTTACTGTTTAGTGTTGCAGAGCATATATCACTGTATCACCCCCAGGTTGATGATGAGAACATACACCTTTTGAAGCTCATTTGGTATATATATTAAGGGCATTAAAATAGTCATGCTCTGTTCTAATGCTTTCCCACCTAAGACTCGATCCAGAGGAAATAATTAAAAATACAAGCAAGAATGTTTTCTGTTATGTTATTTTAAAACATTGGAAGACTGGATACAACCGAAATGTCTGTCATGAGGGAAGTGATTAATTACAGTATAGCTATAGAGTGGCTATAACTATTTAAAAAAAGGTATTTATTTCAAAGTTTTTAATAACATGGGGAAATGTTCTTGATATTAAGTGAAGGAAAGCATGTTGCAAAATTATGACCCCCAACTATGTAAAACATGTTTAATAAACACTAGAAAGAATTATGTTGAAGCATTCTCTTTATACTTTTCTCTACTTTTCACATTTTCTGTAATAAGTGGAAAAACAGAAAGGAATTTTTTTGAAGTTTAAAAACTAAGAAAAATTACTATGGATTTGCATATCCCTCCCCCGGCCCCCATAAGTGTGCCTCTCTGTCATTGCCTTCTGGTGGCTTTGTATAAAAAATACTTAGATATGAAATGGGATTAAGTACTTAGAAGTGAGGGGATAACAGAGAGGTTAGGAGTCTGGCAGGGGTGAGGGAATCCATCCTACCTTGGGGTGACTAACCATTTCTGGACTGAGGACGCCCCAGGATGCAGAACTTTCTATCTCAAATCCAGGACAGGAGTTGGTAAAGGCATAGCAACCTTTAGGGCTTGTGGAACAAAGAAGGTTGGTGTAAGAAGCCTGTCTGAGAAAGAGAAGCAAGTAGTTCAGGGCTTTAACCAGCAAACAGCCGTGTTCTTTTACAGGGTTAACTTTTGGGGTTCTCTAAAGTTGAGATGGTCAGTATCACAGCTGAACACCCCATCCGGAGCTGCCTGCTAGCAAAGCAATCAAGTGCTCTTAATTTACATGGTATCATGCGTGAAAGAAATTGCACAATGAAACATTTACTACCCTTTTATTCCAAAGGTCACTTAGGAGGGTGGATTGCTCAGAAAGGAAGTGAGACGCTCTTATGACTCCCCTAGCAATCTTCCATGTGTCTGACTTCTAAGAGTTTGTTTGCCTCTAGGATAGTATATGTACTCAGATGTTCTTCTCTGAAGATAATATCCATTGTTTTATGATGCTATTATCAGTCTTAATACAGGATTGCAAATGTGCCCAGAGGTTCCCTTTGAGGAGGGAATGGAGCAAATCTAAACTGTATTCACTTGGAACTCTTTCTACCTGAGTAGCTGGAGTCCACCTCAGGTAGGTGTTGCTGACCCTTCCCAAACCATCGTTTTGTTTTGCATCAGTAGGACCTTGGCAGGACCCAGAACTCAGAGTCATAAAGGACTAAGTTACCTTTTAGAGGTGCCCTACTTCCCAGTTTTAGCTCAAATTCCTCCCAAGAAGGTGGGTGTAGTCATCCTACAGAGACTGGCCAGCTAGCTTGCTGGAGGGATGGTGCAGAAAAGAGCAGATCTTTTTAGACTGTTGAGCACCACCGCCACATCAGCGTCTATGCATTCTCTTCATTGCTTCTACTCACAACCAATGACAACTGCCCACCCACTGGCCACAGGCTTTAAGATGTTCGTGAGTTCTCAGAGCCCCTAAACCCATTTAGGAGGCTTATAGATGTCTCCTCTCTATCAAGCTAGGTATAAAGGCTAATTTTTAAGTCCAGCTTTTTAAATTAAATTTCTATACTTATATGTCCTTCCACTAGTGAAGAGGAGGAAGAAGGAAAAAAGACTGGACAATCATTGAGCACCATCCCCGACGTGTCAGACACTGAGCAAGGCACTCTATATACTTAATCTCATTTAATCCCCACAAATACCCTTTACCCCATATTGTGGATGAGGAAACCAAGGTTCACATCACTTAGAAAAGTTAATCAAGGTCCTCAATTAACAAAGAGCAAAGCTAAGAGTCTTGTTTTTTTTAACGTGTGAGCTCTTTTCCCTCTCATCAAGCAGCCAAATGGGTCTTTCTCCTTCCCCGACTCCTTCCTTCCACCAGTATTTTATAACTGTGCTAAATGCCATTAAAGAGATACAGAGTGCTCTGAAGGCTTGTATCACAAGAACCAGAACTAGTATAGGAGGTGAGGGAAGGTTCTGGAGGAAGAGACATACTAAGAGATGGGTAAGAAATAAGCAGGTAGAAAGAAGGAAGGTGGGGCAGACACTTTAGGCAGAGTGAAGAGCATGAAGGGAAGGGCCCAAGGTGGGAGGAGACAGGGTGTTGGAGGAACAAAAGAAATGCAGAGAGTAGGAGGGCAGAGTGAAACTTGGTGGCTTTGTGGCAGACGGGAGCGGGGGCGGGCGAGGGGGGGGGGTGTGGTACAAGGGGAATGAATGCTTGTAGCTGGGGGAGGAGAGGATTCTTGTCCTTCACTGAATGCACCTCACAATCCCCTGAAGCACTAAGGAAGCGGAGTATTTTCCATCTTTACTGAGAAAATACTTTAGTGTTTCTTAAGGAAGGCCCTATAGGCACTGGATGTCATTAATCTTCTACGTACAGGACTGCTCTGTACCTTGCTTCCAGGATGGTCTCCAGGTAATAAATGCCAGTAGCAACTTCCTCCCCCCTAGTCCAGGCACTGTGATGACCCAGATTTCTGAAATCCTCTGGAGTGGTCCTCCTCCTACTGAGAACCATCGTTCTGCAGGAGTCACGGCCACTAACTTCATGACCGTGCTTTATCCCTTTCTCTATCAACATCCAAACTCCTCTTTTGCTGGATGTCCTTTCTACAGACACCCTGATGGCTCTGATGTTTGTCTCTGTGACATACTGGGAGCATTTTAATTCCATGCAGTAACTATTGAGTCTGCTATATGCCAAAGTTGGGAGTGCAGATAGGCTATTGACAGAGACAGATGTGAAAAAATGACTTAGCATACGGTGGGGAAAGTGCAACTGAGGAAGCTTGCAGAGCGGACGGAGGTGGCGGAGGAGGAAGTGATGACCGCTCCTGGCCCGTGAGGCCAGGGAGGAAGGGCATTTTACAGCTGGAGAGGGCAGCAGCACATTTGATGGAGACATAAAACACCGCGTGAGCTTGGCAGTTGTAGAGAGCTTGGCATTGTGGAAGCATGAATTTTAAGTCAAGGTGTGGCAGGAAGACAGGCTGAAGAGGGAGGCAGCCACAGTTCACCAAGGGCCTCGTGTGCCACGCTAAGGAGCTAACAGGCAAAATAAACCCCCCAACGTGTTATACTTGCAGGTCTGCAGTCATCCTGAAATGATAACATCTGAATGAGGTGTTTAAGAATTTTCTGAAGAGCTTTATAGATAAGGTCATGGCAGCGTGACACAGTTTCTCTCTGGCTCTATAACCTCACTCATGAAGTTCCTGTGTGCTTTGGTAGATTTTGAAGTTTCATTTCATGGATTTTTTAAAACAGCTTTATTGAGCTATGACTGACAAATAATAAACAGCACATACTTGGACTGCACAATTTGTTAAGCTTGATGTTTATATGACATACGTATACGTCTGTGACACTATCACCACAGTCATCATATCTGTCCATAAAAACTCCCTCATGATCCTTGGAAACCCCTCCCCCCACCTCCATCTCAGCTCCAGGCAACTACTGATCTGCTTTCTGGCACTATATATTAGTTTGCTTTTTGTAAAATTTTATATAAATATATACTGGTTTTTTTTTTTGGTCCGGCTTCTTTCAAATAGCATAATTATTTTGAGATTCATTCACGCAGTTGCATGTATCAATAGTTATCATCTTTCATTTTTAAAAAACTTTCCACTTTTGAGGTATGCCCTCCTACAGTATTTACTGTATCTCAACAAATTTGCTCCAAGGAATAACAAAGCTCCACATTAAGAGGGGCTTTGGGGATAATAATCCCCCCTAGAGGTACAGGAGATACTGCCTGGGGAAGAAATAATGAGGCATAGATCCTAGTTTTCTAAGAATTCTCCAAAATACAAGAGTACTCTAATAAGCAAAATAATGGTACTCAAAAATGTCCACATCCTTGTTCCTGGAACCTGTGAATATACCACTTTACATAGCAAAAGGGACTTTATAAATATGATTAAGTTAGGGATCTTGAAATGAGGAGACCCTTGGATTACCTGGGTGGAGCCACTTTTGTAATCACAGGGGTCCTTGTAAGTGAAGAGGGAGGCAGGAGGGTCAGAGTCAAAAAGAGATTTGAAGATGCTGTCTTGTTGGCTTTGAAGATGGAGGAGGGGGTCACAGGCCAAGGAATGCAGATAGTCTTTAGAAGCTGGGAAAGGCAAGGGAATGGATTCCTCCCCTAAAGCCTCTAGAAGGAATGCAGCCTACTGACACCTTGATTTTAAGCTCGGTGAAACCCATTTTTGGACTTCTGACCTCCAGAACTGAAAGATAAGAAATGTTCACAAGCTTGCAAAAATTAATTAAAGCAGTGATAGGAAACTGATACAATCACCAATCCTGTTAAAAAAGAAAAAAATCGTAAGCCTGACCACTTCTATTTCCTTTTCCATTTTGTTACATGTGGTCTGATAAGAGTGGAAGCAAGTTGGGTTTGGAATCAGACTGACCTATCCTAGCTGCTCCTCTGAGATCATTCTAAAGGAGGGATGATACAGTATTTATCTTGAGGGGGCGTGGAGAGAATTGATAAGAGGATGTACACAAAGGGCCCAGCACATAGTATGCCCTCAATAAACATTCACTTTCTTTACTTCCCACCTAATACTTGAATCCAAGGAACTAAATTCTCCCTGCTAGTGACCTGCTATGTAATTCTGGCTAAACTGCTTCCTCTCCTTCAACCTATTCCTATCCTACTTACTAAGTCTCTGAGAGTGTTTTCATTAAGTCTCTGAGAGTGTTTATTAAGTCTCCTAGCGTTTGTAATGTGGCTAGAAACTCCTGGTTAAAAAGCATTATTTAGATGCAAAGTGCTATTATCTTTTGAACAGGTAATTATTTCCTGTCCTAAATTGTTTAGCACTGTCCTGAGCTTCCATCTGAGATGATGATATTGCTTGAGAGATACCTCACCTGAGTGTTGTGAGTCTTAATTAATTAATGTTTACTAAGCCTACACAAGCCTATTATAAAAGGCTAAATGTTGAGTATTATTTACTGTCTATATGGTTGTCACTTCCAGTATTTTAATATAGCAACTAAAACTGCCCAATAAAAGTTGGCGTTTTAGCACTGGATTAGGTAATATTTACTTTACTTGGAGGGAGTCTAATTGATTACCATTTAAAGAGCTTTGTGCTTTTTGTAACAAAGGGGTTAGGGAAATAACGCTATTATTTTTCTACAAGGGTTTAATTTTTAACAGATTTACATTTCAAATCCTTATCTCTTAGATAAAACAATACAGATTGGTTTAAAAAGCTAAAATTTCAAAATGCTGAAAGAGATATTTTATGTAGTAGTTAATATTTTTTAAAGCTAGTATTTATCAGACATTACATACCACACACTGTTCTGAACTCTATGCATATATTAAAGCTAAAATAAACATGATCCAGCCTCCACATGCTACACTGATCTAGACAGCATTGCTATCTTCATGGATTTCCAGATATACAACCGATTCATCAGGGTGAGGGTGATGGTGGAGGAGAATATATACAGCGTAAGGACTCTGGTTCCATAGTAATGGCTACCGTTTATTGGACATACTACATGACAGACACTGGACTAAGTCAATGCATTAGCGTATTTTATTCTTACATTAACCCTATGAGGTAGAGTTGTCATCACCATTTTACAAAGTAGGAAAATAAGACTCGGAGAAGTTAAGTCAATTGCGCAAAACTGTGAGTCTAGAAAGTGGCAGAACCAGGATTCAAACTCATGTCCTGCTGTCTCCAGAGCATGAAGTGTCTGTATGAGGCTTTGACAAGTATCGATAAGTACTCAATAAATGTTATTTGACTACAGGTATGTTGAAATCATAGAACATGCTCTGGTGAAGGTGATCATTTTTCTACCTGTTTAGATAATCATCTTTTCACAGTTTTCAATGCCACGTATGTTTCCTTTTCTGTTAATTCACTTCCTTTGCTCTTTGGGGTCATTTTCTTATTGATTCAAATGATCTTTATTACAAAATACTTGGAAATACAAGAAAGCATGACCAAGGAGTTATGATTAATTCCTCCCTCACCCTCACCTACCTTCACAAGCACAATGCCAGGTTCTGTTGATTTTTCCTCCAAAATATGCCTTATGTCTTGAAGATATCCATTTCTTTCATCTTTACTTCCATCACCCAAGCTAGCTCCTTTCAGCTTCCCCAGTACACAGAGGTTTTTTTCATCTTCCAGTCTTTGCACACATTTACTCTGTGCCCAGAACACTCTGCCCCAACTCTTTGCATGGCTAGTTTTGCATCCTGCAGGCTCCAACTTGAAAAGTATGTCCTCAGAGAACCCTTCCCTGACTATCTTCTCTCAAGAAAGTTTTTCTTCCTTTCCTTTTTTTTTTTTTTTTCATGTTTAACAATCTTTAATTCAAATATGACAGTTCAATACAAGCCATTTATAGGGCTTGGGACTCATCCTTTAAAAAACAAGAATGGAGGAATGCAACAAAATTATCTTTCCACTTTTTCTCCAGAAACTTTCCAGGAAAGGATAGATAATATGGCCATAAAAGATCCATTTAAGTCATACCCACTTTCTCCCCCTACCAAGTCTTACACCCATTCCATGATCTTAATACACATTCCTGAATGAAGATTTACAGTTCAGCTTTGCTGACATACCCATTTAAAAATACTTAGCACCAGCTTGCTTCTTATAATGCCAAACAAATCAAATCATGAAACGACTTCAATATGCATTTCTTCTTTTTAAAACAAGGGGGTACTTAAATGTAGAAAGCAATACTAAGCCTACAAATACATTTCCCAGGAATGGCATATGCCATTCAAAGGCCTAGACACTCTTATGCTTTCCAAGGGGAATACCTAGTCTAACGTGCATAGAAGCATGAATGGCAAAGTTGAAGATCAATATCATAACTATCTTTCTATTTATTTGAAGCACAGTAAAAAAAAAAAAAGTTGGTACACTTTGGAAATTCAGTGGCACAAGGTACACTGCCATAACTTGAGGGACATTATACAGTTTAAAAAAAAAAAAGGAAAAAAAATTCCCCTGTTTCAAACACTGCATTACATAATTTTACCTGCCCAAACAGACCATTTACAAATATTAGGTCAATACACTGCTAACATCCATAAAAAGGTAGCTTTCTTACAAAAATGAAAGAATTTAAAAGATTGGTATCTAAACAAGAAAAGACAAAAACAAACTGGAATGAAAGCCTAGATATCACATCTAAAATCAGGGTTTTTTGTTTAGCCTTCATACTCTTCTCTCCCTCTTTCCTTCCTTTCTTACATTCTTTTCCTATGTTGCACAGCACTTATCACCATTTATAATACACACTATTCTAAATCCTTTGCATGCCATTCATGAACTAATATTTGTAAAGTGCTTAGAACAGTGTAAGGCACATAGTAAGTACATATAAGTGATGCTTAAAAAAAAACCAACTCCCATGATCCTCCCAACCCTATCTGTGCTGTTAATGTCACATTTTTACAGATGGACAACCTGAGGAACAAAGAAGTTAAGCAACTTGCCCGAAGTTGCACAGCTAATAAGTAACAAAGTCTAGCTACAAATGCAGTCTGGCACCAAAATCCACACACCTAACCATTTTCTCTATTGCCTTTTCAGTCCAGGACCTAGCACAGTGCTTTGCACCTACTAGGTACATTCAATAAATATCAGTTTAATAAATGAAGGAACAGCTCTAACAAGAACATAAAAGTTGTCTGTAATCATACCACACTGACTTTTGGAATTCATCGTTTAGATTTTTTTTTCTAAGGTAAGGTTAGACTTTTTACCAAAATCATAACTTTCAGAAATCATTTTGAGGAGACTAGATCAGCCATCAGTATACAATATATTTGACATTTTATTCTTTAAAACATTTATTTGTAATTTCAAGTCAATGTTCTTCCTTTAGACAGGGGGTAGAAGGTAGGGAAAAGAAGGATAAGTCTTTAAACAAGAGAGAAAGAATTTTCCTAAAATATTCTGGCCCTTCTTATCTCTAGGCAGAGGTTGCCAAACTCGAGCTAGAAAGTTTAGGGAAAGGATGAGGCATTTTTAAAAATATTATACTTCTTTAAATCGAGTGTATTTTAAAATTTGTCATGAGAATTATTTTTAGAAAATCAACTGGCAAGAGTTTTCTAAATGTTTCCAAAGCACAGCAAAGGTCCATTGTTTACAATACAAATCACACAATCTATGATGGTGACATGGCTACGTCAGTGAGAAAATTGGATAAAAAGACAGCACTGACCCCCAAAGGGCAAGAAAAATAAGCAAAGGCTGCTAGTAAAACACCAAGAGGAAGCATCTTCATATATTGGTTTGCTCAGTTTCAAAACATTTTTTTGCTCTTTTAAAACAATTTCAGGATAAATAACTTATAGCAGCTGGTCATCAAATTCATGTACACTCATGGAAGGCCTACATTGTGAAGACTGACTATGAATAATACATCCATCGGCTCTCAGGAGGCGGGGGGTGGGGGAGGTGGGGGGAGGATTGGATTGGTTTATTGCTCCTTTGCAGTGTCTCCCTTCTGCCACTCAACAATAGTGGGATGTAGCCAGACCGCCAGCCGGAATGGTGTGTGGTTACAGTCACAGGTACTGCATTTGGGGCACTCCACATTTCTGAGATAGACTTAGCTGATAGGATTACCAGAGCGTAATCAAGCGCAGTCGTTGCAGAGGGAGCCTTATATCACATTACCTTTGAAAATATTTTAATCTAGAAACACCATACACTGGATACAAAATCGGTGACTACCTGACCTCCAGGCGTGGCCTAGGATATACTATTCTGAGCCATCTCCTATTTGCTTTCATGCGTAAATAGAAATCTTGAGCTAGGAACAGAGAGAATTTGAAAATTAAAACAGAGTCAAAGTAAGTATTTTTGAATGCCTTTTAAAAGACAAAAAAAAAAAAAGACAAGTTTAGATTACATTAGAAGTTCCCTATGTAGTCTTCAAAGCTGATTTCTTACAGTCCAAAGAACCCAGAAGAAGCAGGCACAGCACGATTCTGAAGCTCAGGGTTTGTCCTATTATTCAATTGCAGCCAACTTCCAACTACTGAAAACAAAGAAAGATGATTTAGAATGACAGGACTGCTCGTCTGTATGGCAAGGTCCTTCCACTGGTTCACTTCTGATGTCCAGAGACCCCAAGATGGAGGTGAGTTTCTATTGCTACTGCTGTCATTTTATCTCTTCGTGTTGACTGCAGCATGTGTTGGTTGAAGACTTAGGGCATGTTGATTGATGGGTACAAAATATTATTGGATCATGTACTTAAAGCTCCTAATTGTAATCTAGTCACATTCTTAATGACATCATACATATAAAGGAGTAAGAAGGTTTTGGGTTGTTCAATCATTGCCTTCAACAGTCAACTTCTATTTTCATTAGTCAGTAGGGTTGCTCTTAGAAGAGTGGGATTCAGGACCTGAGCGTTAAGTGTTAAGTTCTTTAGCGGAAGGAGGCAGGGTTGCATTGATGGCAACAATGCCTGTTTCTTCCTCTGCGTCTGGGCCAGGTACACCCTGTCAGAGGCTAGCAGAGGTCTAAACACAGAACAGAGGCTATTGGGGATGAGGTTAAGAGGTTGTCACAGGCACACGGCCCCACAGTTTTCCTCTGAAGATGGAAACAGTCCTCTGATACATAACATCATATATAACACCTGTATTACCACCAAATGGGCCTGATAAATAGAACAAACATCACTTACCAGCCAGAAACAATGATTCACTGACCATCTTTGGCCTCCAACCACTAAGGAGTTTTGGTTTTTCCATCTATAGACATTCTTAGTTGATTCCATCAGATTTGCAGTCATCCCAGTCGTGGTCATCTTCTTCTCTTAAACTAGCCATTTTAGTGAGGTTAGGCCAGCACTTCAGGTCCACATTCGGACTTCATAATAAAGTAAACCACACAGGGGAGAGACGTCAGCATGGTGAGCACTTTACTGTTCATCCCTATTTGGGGCCCAGACTGCACTGTTTCCACAGGGCCAGGTCACTGTGATGTGCTGGCTGTGTTTGCTCAAAGTGTTCACTCTCAGGGTGATTTGTGAGCTACTGCTGAGCACATAATGGTCAGGATAGCTGCATAAGCAGTCAGGGCCCCAAATATGTTCACCTGAACTCAGTAAATCAAATTGGGTTCTATAGAAAGTTTGCGTCGGGTTCTGACTGGAACCTGTTTGGATGTGCCTTTGGATTCCAAGACGGAGCTGAGTGTTGATGTGGGAAGATGGTCCAGTTGCTTCCAGCTACCTGTAAGGGGCCCATTACAATTCTAAGAATATGGCTTCTCCTTTAGCAGAAAAAATCCTCTAATATCTTGCGAGCACACACACAAACCACATAATAATAACAGAAGCTGTTTTCCTGTGTGTAATGAGAGAGTTCCTCAGGCTTCTAGCTTGCCTTGTTTTTTCTTTTTCTTAAGAGTCACGGCAAAAATTAAATTTTATCAGTTTAAGTAGAACTCTAAAATCCTAATTTAGAGCTAATGAGTGGAGAAGCCAGAATTCAAATCCAGGTCTCTCAACTCCTGCTTCCCCTGTGTGCTTTTGACTTTCCTGGGAAGCATCTCTTTTGTTCTTCAAGTTCAGCTGGAGTAGCCTGCAGTTCTGTTCATGTATCTCACTTTACAGTAACCACTAGACTGTAAAAGTCACCCTGCAGTGATGAGGATAGTTTTCCTTCTTCTCTCTTCACCACTCTCCCTTGAAACAAAATATTTTTATCTGGGTTCTTTAACATTGGCACATAGCTATAACTTCAAGTTTTTGTACAATTTTTATAGATATCTTTACACGTTTAGTGTTTACTCTTTTTTTCTTGGAGAATTAAGCTTAGTGTTTTTTTTTTTTTTTTTTTTTTTGGTCAACATACTGCTTTAGCTTTTTAGGTTATATAATAAAGCAGAAGTTCATAGATTCATAGACTCAGATGGGGGAGAGGCCCTCAGAGATCTGTTCATCCAACCCCGTCATTATATGGGCAAGGGAGGCTGGCCAGTGGTTGCGGGTCCCTTGGTTGAGTCAGCGCCTCAGTTACTCCACTTAAAACTGGAGGTAATTTTAGTACTTCTAAAAAGTTGTCCCAAAAGTTCATAAATCAACAAGAGATATTTAAATGGATGTTTTAAATTTTATTTAAAAGAATAAAAGGGACTTCCCTGGTGGCACAGTGCTTAAGAATCTGCCTGCCAATGCAGGGGACACGGGTTCGAGCCCTGGTCTGGGAGGATCCCACATGCCTCAGAGCAACTAAGACCGTGTGCCACAGCTACTGAGCCCTTGTGCCACAACTACTGAAGCCCACGTGCCTAGAGCCCATGCTTCAAAACAAGAGAGGCCACCAAGATAAGAAGCCCACACACTGCAATGAAGAGTAGCCCCTGCTCTCTGCAACTACAGAAAGCCCTCACACAGCAACAAAGACCCAATGCAGCCAATAAATTAAAAAAAAATTAATTTGAAAAATAAATATATAAATATAAATAAATTTATTAAAAAAAAAGAATAAAAGACATACCAAATGGCAGCTGGTTTTGCTTTGAACATTTTCAGGAGTATCCCTGAGACGCTGCTACCACCAGACTGTGGCATTTTTTTTTTTTTTTAAATATTTGTTTATTTGGTTGCACTGGATCTTAGTTGTGGCAGGTGGGCTCCTTAGTTGTGGCTTGCGGCCTCCTTAGTTGCAGTATGCAGGCTTCTTAGTTGTGGTATGTGAACTCTTAGTTGTGGCATGCAAACTCTTAGTTGTGGCATTCATGTGGGATCTAGTTCCCTGACCAGGGATCAAACCCAGGTCCCCTGCATTGGGAGCGCGGAGTCTTAACAAGTACGTCACCAGGGAAGTCCCTAGACTGTGGCATCTTGATAGAACTGCTCAGAGCAAGGCAGCCTCTTGAACTGGGTTGTGCCTGGTTCTAATCAGAAGAGGGATGCTTGATAGCAGACTGGCCTCCAGGTGTTCAAAAGACATTTTTGTTCCTTGCTTATATTTCTGTCAGTCCTTCTCTGCCTTTCCCCAATATACAAGGGAAATTCAGGAGAAGAGGACCAGAATGTCTGGGAGGACAGGTGAAAAAGCATCAGAACAGAGAAGGTTGGTCATTTATTTGAGCTCAGTCTGCTTTCAGTGCCACACATAGAGGCTCATCAGTGATGTGTGGACATGTGTGGACAAGCAAAAAAATCAATCCTTTACTTGCATCCCAAGCTCCTATCTGGGGAGAACAAAGTTCAAATAGTACTTCCTAAGAGAAGTTGATAAATATTTGGTCATTAACTAGAGACCAATGTCTCCCTAAAAATTTAATGAATAAAAAATTTAGCCCCCCCTCCTTTCTAATTCCTTGTTAATACACCACTGATTATGTCCATGTAGGATTTAGCTTGAGTGGCTCTAGGCTGAGCTTCCTGCCTCCATATTTATAACTGCATTTCTCTAATCGAAAAGCATACATTCTGTTCTGGCACAGACACTGGGATAAGCATAACTGCATACATTACATAAATTATATTTAACAATGGGGTTCTTTTCATTTCGCACAGACTAGGACACACAATGAACACAATCAGTGAAAACGAGAAGATCTGTTGCTACAATTAAGAACATCAAGACCAGGCAGCAACTGATAAAGGAGGTCACGCTACACACACATGGATGAAACTGATTTCTTGGAAGATACAATTTCTAAGCAACAGGAGGATTTGCCTTATGATGGAAATTTCTCCCAAATTCAGATGTACCATGATTACAATTTTACCTCAAAATATGACATCCTTGATGTCTCAAATCAAATGAATTTCACAGTAGATGACCCTCAAGAAAAGGCTACACATAGAGAGGCTTGCAGAAAGGCACGTACGGCCATGACTTTGGATAAAGCAACTAAAAATACTGTCAGCAAAAAATATGATAAAGAGAATCAATGCACCATAAATCTCCACATTCCAGCTAATCAAGGAGAGCCTTCAAAGTCAAACATTTCCGATATTTTACTCCATCATCTTTGCAAAGAGGAATTCTCCAAAGGTCAAGGCATTAATTGTGAAACTCTCCCAGAGATCTCGAATGCTGACAGTTTTGATGAAGCAATTATTAAAAATATTATTTTGCAGCATATTCAGAATTCTTGGCTGACAGAACAAACCTCAGAACTCACTGACCAACTCAACTCCAAAAGCTATGGTGAAAACAGCAATAAGCCTAGTTGTTCTCCAACCAAAACAGAAGAAAACACCTCTGATGTAGAAGAGCTGGTGGCTGCTGGAGAGAGCAGCCATCAGGAAAATGCCAATTTTCTAACTAAAATCAACAGTCCAGGTGATAAACAAAAAAGTTGCCAAGGGCAGACACCCCAGAAACAGCTGGCTGAAAAAGCATGTTCAGGCAACAGGTTCAAATATGGCCAAGGTCAAGTTCATTACTGGTTCTCTGATTTCTCTAAGGTTGCTCCCAAAGTGAAAATTTCTAAAAATAACATAATTGACAAACCACTTACAACAGATAAACAAGCCAGTTTTTCTCCTAAATTGAGAGATAAGTCAGCTGTTATGCAAGATATTTCAGAAAGCATGTCTAGATCAAATTATGCTGAAAAACAAGAGCAGAAATGGAAAACTACTGAGCCCTCAGAACAGATAGAGGTAAGTGAAAGCCGTCTCCTGGAAACACAATCAGGGCTGCTGCTCATCTATATCAGTGTGGGTCTTTGCAGGGTGCACAGAACTGAGCTGTAGGTCTGAGGTTCTGGGTTCTAGTTCTGGCCCAATACCTTGACCTCTCAGAAGCTCAGTGGGTGTTCTCATGAGAAGAGTCAGGGGCTGAACTGACAACAACACGTAATAGAATAAAATCCAAATTCTCCAACCTGGAATTTGTGTTTCCCCATTTTTTACAGTATCCTACCCTTGTAAACTTAACTCCCCCACCTCCCACCCCAGCAGTCATCCTCAGTTACCTGACTGGCCCTGCCCTCTCTGAGCTCCCGCCTCACATGGAACATCCCGCCTCTGCTTACCAAAGATGTGCTCATTTCCATGGCCTCCTTCAATCCCCCACTGGCCACAGGACTTTCCCATCCTTATCTGTTTAGTATTCCATCAGAGCGTTTATCTCAGCCTGCTTTGGGTCATAGCAATTTGGAGACATCTGTTCCTTCCACTAGATTTGGAGACGCTGGAGGCAGCCACCTTGTCTTCATCTTTCCGTTGCTCACGCTCCCCCCAGAGACCTGGCCTTGTGTTTGCATATATTATGCCCTTGGTTATGCATGCTCAATGGAATTGAATTAAGATTCTTAATAACACATTTCAAGATTGTTATATTGATAACTATTTTGTATAATGTTTAATTTATACTATTTCCCCTTTGCCTATCTTCCCATCCTTCCACCCACCTTCTCAAATGCGGAGGCTCAGGATCTCATTGATTGTTTGGGATTCAGTAATTAGATGAATTCACATTAATGGTCAAAGTAAACACTTTAATTCTCTGGCACGTTGCCGGGACTGTATGTCTTTCTTTTAAGCATTCTATGAAGGGCCCCCTGACTGAACACTCTCTGCCTGTTTGCATTTCCACCCCTTCATGCTTCAGCTGCCTTCTCTTTCAACTGAGCATTCTGGGAGTTTGAGCAGAAACCCCCACGCCTTTACACACATACACACACACACACACACATACACACACACACACACACCTCTGGAGCCAGCAGCCCATGTGGCCTTGACTGGGATGCTTCTCTCAGATTTGGAGAAATCTGCACCCCTGTGACACTGGGACATCTCCACAGTCCTCATCCTGCTTGCAGAAGAACACCCCTGGGTGGGCAGAGTTCTCAGTGCCCTGTGGTTAGTAGGGGCAGAATGAATATCAAGTGCATCTGTTCCTGGCAGCGGGAGTCTGAAGTCAGGTATCTGATTTTCTCTTGTGCTGTCAATTCAGGTTGGAGAACTGGGCTCTGTAGGTTCCACAGCCATCATATCATTGAGATATTCATAATAACCACAGTCTAGTTTCACCACTACAGTAGCTCTCTGGCACTAGCGTGTTTGTGAGCTGTATGTGTTGAGAACGATGGGAAGACCCTCAAGGGGAATCGCTCTGGAATCTGAACTCTTATCCAGTGAGCCTGTGGTGAGTAGAGAAGGGCACGTCCCGTGTGGACACTCACTGTCTTGACACATTTTGGAACGTCACGCGTACTGTTGTTATTCTCCGGAGTGTGGCTGCCTTGTGTCTGGTGTTAGTGAGAACACCAGCAATAGAACCAGTGACAAGACCAACAATGGCCCCTGCCCTATGGTCTAGCTGTAGGAGAAATGTCTGGGGATTCCACGTAATAGCATCAAACTAATGCGAGTGCTTACCGTGTGCCAGATACTATGGTAACATCTCATTCTCATCCTGACACGATGAGGGAGGTTCTATTACCATCCCCATTTTACTGCTGAGGAATTTGAGGTTTACCGTGATGAAGTAATTGCTCTGGATCCCCTGGCAGATAAGTGTCAGAGTGGAATTCAACCCTGGCGTCAGGGCCCCAGCTCTCGACACAGCCCTGGGCGGCCTCCACGAGGACCGGAACACATCGAGTCAGCCTGAATCATGGTGTCATGATCACTGTCACTGGTAATGTTTTCTTATCCTTTAATCGTGCAGGTGGAGCCCACAGTACACATCCACCAAGAACATCTCGCAGGTACAGCATTTTTAAACCTCTTTGATTTAGATACACGTTTTGAAAGCAAAAAAAATTTTAATAGCAAATGGGGGTGATTGCCACAGACTTCCGTTTTCTGTTCTTAATGACACTGCAGTGCAGTTGAGATGAATGGTAGCCAAAACTTATTCTTTCTTACACAGGAATAGAATCTGAGACAAGTCTCTCTAAGTTGCCGTCGACTTCTCAGAAAGACCCTTCCTCAAGCTCTTCTTACATATTTCACAAGATATCCCAAGGGAAACAGATGTGTCAGAAGTTAAAAGAACAGACGGATCAACTGAAGACGAAAGTAATACTTTTAAAGCTCATTATGAAAAATAGAAGTAACCGAATTCAAACATAAGACACTCTGCCCTTAATGAAATATTACATTTTTTCACTGCAGGTACAAGAATTTTCCAAAAGCATAGCCCAGGATTCTCCCTATCATTTGCAAGACAGGAGGCTGGTAATAAATTTTTTATCAAGTTTTAAAAATCTTTATTAGGGAATTTGACATGGGAAAATACAAATGAGTTTATAACATCATGTTTTCTCTACATTGGTGGGAGGAGAAGTGCTCTGGAAAGAAATGCTTTGCTGAAGATTAAACTATCTTTGTGTTACAGGGACTGACAGAGCTCAGGGTTTCTATGTGTATTTAGCCCTTTCTCCTTTTCAGGGGAGCTATTACTTATGGCTGTTTTCCCTCAGCAGTCATCCCATAATAAATCTGAGACCACGGTAAGTTCAAGAGAATAATATGTCAGCTGTTGTAAGCAAAGGGCAAACACATGCAGATTTAATGGGTCCTGGGGGATACAGGCTATAAAAACTGCCAGTTTCTGGCAACTCAATATATAAAACTTTGAAAACTTAAAATCAGTCTTGAAGACATGCTTTTCAGATCAAACTCTTTGACTTTCACATCCTTCCTTGCTGTTGCATTTAATCAAATCACTAATGTATGTTGTAACCGTAGCCTTGTGCATCAGCGTCAGGGTTGGGGGAAGTGGGGCAAAACGCTGAGACCACTAGAACCAGGCATGTGTGAAGTGGAAGATGTAGTTTAGGCCATTGGGTCATCAGCAAGACAGGTGGCCAGAAGTCCTGACATAAAGGACACGAGCAAAGTTCAGGCCAGGCTGTTCTTCAGAAACCGGACAGTATAGACAAAGCTTAGGAGCATGCAAACATTAAGAGACACAGTTCATTATTCTTTCACCATACTAATTAAATATTTGACAACATTTGTGGGTACTTCCTGGGACTGAGACTCTGTATCAGGCACTAGGAATTTGGAGATGAAGTAACAATTTCTTTTTCAAGCGACTTATCGACTTATCATCTCCTAGGAACAACAGACCAGTAAACCGACAAGTAACATGCAGCTTGAGAAAGGTTACATGCGATGCTAACGGCAGCACTGAAGAGGCTCACCCTTGCCAGTGAGAGGGTACTCTGGAAGGCTTCCCGGAAGGGACCTCTGAGCTGGGCATTGTAGGAAGAATATGGCAGAGTAGGGGCCAAGGTGTATCCCAGAGAAAGGAATCACCAGGTGGCACAGCGGCAAGCAACTGCTGAGAGCGTGAGGCACTGTGTGGCACTGTGGTAGGCCAGATGGGGCTCAGAGGGAAGGGAGGAGACTGGAGAGGTAGATAAGGACTACATCATGAAAAGCCTTCACACCACGCTAAGGAGCTTAGCTTAGTTTCACCCTGAGGTGGAGTGATGGGGCACCCCTGGAGGATTCAAAGCTGAGAATCAGCACGCAGCACGGGGGCAAGACTGTTGGGACAGAGATCAGCTAGAAAGCCATAATCTAGGCAACAAGTTATGAAGTCCTAAACCAAGGCCGGCAGTGAGGATGGAGAGGATGGGACAAATCCAAGAGCTGAAGGAAGGGATGGCAGATTGAACCAAGTAAATAAAAGAAGGGAGGAGGCTTGGATGCATTCCATATTTCTAGCTTAGGTAACCAAGGTCAGGAATAAAAGTGGAGGATCCAGTTCAGAATGGGTGTGGGAGGCAGGCAGGAGGCAAGAGGTTCAGTTCAGTTTGGGACCTTTTGAAGTACCTGTAGCACATCCAATTGGAGAGGTCCGGTGGGCGATTAGAGCAATGGATCTGAACCTCAGAGGAGTTGTTTTGGTGAGAAATGTAAATTTGGGTATGGTTGTAGGTGGGGTAGCTGTTGGGGTATAGGTGATCGCTTAGGCAAACGCGTAAAGTAAGCAGTGAAGAAACCCAAGGACAGAATCACGGGAAAGAGCAACCAGGGGCAGGTAAAGGAAGAGGGGTCCCCAAAGGAGAGTGATGAGGAGAGACGCAAAAAGTCAAGGCTGACCTGGAAGGGGCAGAGCTACAGAAGCCAAAAGAGGGTTTTGACAAGTGGGGAGTGGGCCACACCATCAAATCTTCAAGGAAGGAAGGGAAGCCAGACGTGCATTGGATCTGGCCACTGAGAGGTCATGAGAGACCTTGGCAACCCTGATTTCAATGAAGTGATGGATCTACGGAAGCCAGAGTGCAAGAGCTAAGGAGTGAATGATAAAGGAGATCTCCTAAACCCAGGCTTTCAGAAACTGGGAGAACATAAAGTTTTAAAAGGCCAAGCAAAGCAGAGAAAACTGGGTCAAGGCATTAGCCTTCTGAGGCCTCAACGCAGGAAGTTTCTTCTTGTGTTAGAGGGTGTGTGAGGACTTGTGTTGGAACTGAGAGGAGAGGAGAGAGGTGACTCCTGGCAGTGTCAGCCTTGGTCTGAGAGTGCTGGGCCCATTTGGTTCAGTGAAGGAAGGCCAGACAGGGCTAAAACTAACCTCAGCAGGAGCAGCACACACAGAAAGCATCTGGATTTGGGAGCAGACATCCTGGTTCTATGTGTTGACTGTACAAGCTTAGACATGTAGCATGTCTTCCCATCTCAGTTAAGGGAGTTAAATGAGGTACCTTTATGGTAAGAAAACAATGCCCTAACTTCTTCTGAGATAGAGCACAACTAAAATTCTGAGATTCCAAATTATGATTCATAATTGGCTTTCTTCACTTTTCTCTTCCCTTTGAACATCTAATTCCTTCTCATGGCGTTAGCTACCATTTTCATGCTACCAATTCCTAAATTACTGGTCCTTGCTTCTCATCTATAGCTCCAAATATTGGCGTTGGTCTTCCTTTGGATCTCCCACTCTCACTGAAAATTCAACCTTGCCCAACATTGACCTCTTCATTCAAACTTGTTAGCCTTCCCAAATTCCTCGTTTCTGTCCAGGGGTTCACATTCTTCCTACCTCCCACGCTAGAAACCTGAGTGTTGTCTGTGAGATTTATAGTATTGGTCAGGGTCCTGGCAAGAACACGATGGCTTACTCCAAGGGAGTAATTGTGGAGAGTTTAGTAGGGCATTATTTTACAACAGCGTTGGCAAGGTTGAGGGAAGCCAATAAGGGCCAGAAAGCATTTCGTGGAAGGAACAGTGGGGCAGAGGGGCGGAAGAAGAGCAGGTAACGGGGCGTAAGGAGAGCAGCGGTAGCTGTAGGAGTAGCTGACAAGTTCTGCAGCTTTTGGTAGAGACACAACCAATCTATGATGATACAGGCAAGAGGAAATCAGGGAAATAAAGAACCTACCTCATCCTTCTTCAATTCCTCTCTCGTGCTATTGCCTTCCGTGGGCTGAAACTGACCAAAACCAGGGGCATGGGAGCCTGTAGACACAGTCCATTGAAGGCCAGCCTCCTGGCTGGGGCACACAGAAAGACGGAGGGTGGATCTGGGGGAAAAATGGAAAACATCTATCACACCTACCATTTTTTATATACTTTAGCCAATGTGCTTCTAAACTTGCTTACGTGTTTATTTTCATAACAGTAAGAATTAACAATGAAGATGATAGCTACCATATATTGAGTATGTACTGTGCTCCTGGCACTAAGCATTATCTCATTTAATTTTCACAATATGAGGTGAGGGCTATAATTATCTCATGAGAAAACTGAAGCTAAGAGTTCAAGGTGATTAAAATCATACAATTAGTAGGTGACAGTCTGAACTTGAACCCTGGTGTGTCTGATCCTGTAACCCCATGATGTTTTATTCTTGCCCTTGGGAATATCTCTCTAATTTATCTTTTCCCCTCCATTTTCATGGATACTGCCTGGGCCAAGCCCTCTTGAGCATCCTTTAAGCCTGTCTTAAGTCTCACTTCTTCCATTGAGCCATGGCAAAGTATCCCATTCCACAGTCTTTTTTCCCAACTGGAATAAAATCCCTGATACCAGGGACTGTGCCTGATACAACTTTTCTGTCTCTCACACTTTTGGCCAAGGACCAAACATGGGTAGTGCTCAGGGAATGTTTAGTGATTGAGGCTGCGGGGCTACAGCCTCTATACATCAAAATAAAACCCTGACCTGTACAGTTAAAACATTTATCTGCCTGAGGCTACATCTGGAGGACCCATTCTAAGTTTCTGGCGAAACTTCCTGATGTTCCTTCCCCGTCTCACTTTCCAAGTGCCATAGATTCAATCCCAAGTCCTCTAACTTCAGTTCTTCTCTAAGATCTATGTGGCTTCTGACATACTTCCTAGAACTCCAATTTCCTCCTGTATAAAACAGGGATAATAAATCTACTTTGCAACATTTACAACATTGATGCATGGATTAAATAAGATAATGAATGGAAAAGTGTTCTATGAGCTAAAAATCATTCTGCAAATATGCAGGATTATCAGTGTCCCGTTAACAAAATTCAAAGGCTTCTAAGTAGGTTCTAGGAGAAAAATCAGAAGTCACTGTACTGGGACTTCCCTGGTGGTGCAGTGGTTAAGACTCCAGGCTCCCAATGCAGGGGGCCTGGGTTCAATCCCTGGTCAGGGAACTAGATCCCACATGCATGATGCAACTAGGAGTTCACATGCCACAACTAAGAGAAGCCCGCCTGCTGCAACTAAGACCCGATGCAACCAAATAAATAATAAATATTTTTTTAAAAAAAGTCACCATACTTTTCAGTTATGTGCTATGAGGGTGTTGTGAATGTTGAGATAGCTCTTGGGTTATTTGTATTTTAGATGTCAGACTCTGAAACAATCGCCAGGAGAAGGATGGCAGCTTAGTTTTGACACTACTGCAGGGTACATCCTCATTGTGTTTTGGGGAAAAGCAACTACACACACAGGCTTACATATGAATGATTCCAGAGGTTTCACTGCTACAGGTCCTGGAGAAACTTCAGGGACATCTCGAACTGCTGGAGCAGCAGTTTCTGGCCAACAAGCAGAAGCATCTGACTTTGAAGCAGCAAGTCCACAAGCATGAATCCCCAGCTGTCGAAGACTTTGATCCAGAAAGGTGAGGCTTAAACTGTGTGAAGTGGAAGGATTAGAGGTGACCTCCTTCAGGTGGGATTCTGTTGTGGCTGCTGGCTTAGTGCTTGGAGAGCCACTGGTCTTGGGTCAGCAAAAACTGTGCCACCATTATTAAATGGTGTCACCCTATGCAGGGAATTCCTGCTATGTGTAAGGTCCCGTGTGGGGCACTGACCCAGATAGAGTGCCCAAATGAACAACTGTCTCCTGGAAGAAAGACATTGTGCCACCAACTTGCATTTTGGGGGATGTCATTATAACTGGTCCTGAGACTCAGAAGAGCACAAGAAAACTCTAGAAAGGCTCATGTGTTAACCCCAGAGGGCCCTCTCCTCTCCAAGCTCCTCCTGTCCTGTCCTCTCCTTTGCCCATTCCTGCCTTTATTTCCCCTGCCTGGCTCTTCTTTTCTGTCCCTCTTTTTCCCCATTCACAGACAACTCCAAAGGGACAGCAGGCAGAAAAGAATCTTTGTTAGATTGGTTAATGTTGGCATGAGGGACCCACAGATCCTGATAAAGACAAAATGTTAAAGTCAAATGATTCCTGAATTAATTCACATTAAAACTTGGGTGCACAATCATATTGAAGATTCCAGCTGGCCTCTTTGATGGCACTATGCTCCTCTCTCTCCAATCCAAATAATTCTAAGATGTAGTCCAGGACTCAAGGCTAGGAATGTTTCCATATAATTTCCTGGTATGAATTTAAAGAACCCATTTAGTAGGCTTAATATTTGTAAGTTCAGCTTTCTCTATTCATAGAATTTTAACACGATTTCATTCTTGATGCCAAAATACTTTAATGGTTTATATTCTGGCACTAGCGTCCTGAGGTATTTTTCCCAAAGTACATTTTTACTTCTTCAAAATGAATGAAATCTCTGTCTATTGTTATTTCAATACTGAGTAATTAGACAGCAAGGATACCATTTCAATATTGACTTTTTTCCCTCAAAGGCTTTTTTTCCCCCCTTGGAAGAAAAGATCTCCACATGCTTTCACTATTTGTTTAAAAACTAATAGAGTAAGGATATTTATTTTCCAAGAAATCCCACTTGTTTTGGCAGTCATTTTAAAGACAGGCCTCTGTGCACATTAAGACCAAAGTTATGCAATGCCTTATTTATATCCTAGTTACAGCCACACTGTGTCTGGCCCCACTATAAATCAAAAGAGTTTCAACTGCAATTATATCCCATATACAGGAGAAGCTTTCAACACTGGGGCAAGGGAAGGACTTGGCCTCTCCCAAAACTCACCTCAGAGCCGCCTCAGAGCAAAAAAAGGGTACTCGGCTCCTCTTGTCCTCAAATGGGCAAAATGTGGCAAAGAGCAGAACCCACCCAACCCAACCCAACACTTTAGGTCTTGATGTGTAGAGAACCTTCTAAATGATGGGTCCAAAGGCCATTGTTGATGGTTTTCTGCAAGGGAAAGAATTCTGCAAATTAATTGACTAACTGCTTAGGTCAGCTATTGCGCTCTTATTAAAACCTTCTTATAACTGCCTTGAAAGGTAACATTCAAAAATGTTCGTTTGGATTTCATGCATCTTGTTTGTCAGAATGTAGTCCATAGTCATTTGATTCTTTCACACACTAGCAACAGAAGCCAAGCAGTCAAGAAATGGGGTTTGACTTCCATCAATTCCTTCTCCCGGATACTATCTGCATATACTCGTCTTCTATTTTACAGAAAAGATTACAAATTCCCCGAAAAAGTGTCTTTTCTCCACCTCTGGATCTATATATTTTCACCTCCTCTTTTCTCCTTCACACACCTTCCAACCTCTTCAGCCTTGGTCCTTGAGTCCATCTCTTCCTGCTTACCTTGAGGCCTCGTTCCATCATTTCACTTCCTTTGAATTTTCAGTCTCTCCTGTTGCCTGTTGAATTCTCTCTTGCCTGCCAGATTAGAACATATTTTCCTGTATTTTATTTATCAGTATGGTTTTCCATGCTTAGATCTTTGTGCCATCACTCATTGAATAAGGCAGCCTTTCCCCATTGGTGAAAGCCACTTTTATCATATATGAAATCCCCATGTATACATGGGATTGGTTCTATCCTCCCTATTGATTTATGTTTCTATTTCTACATTAACCACATAGTTCTAAATTACTATAGATTAGTATATATTTTTAAACTTTAGCTATTCTTGCACACTCTTCTTACTAATAAACTTTATAATCAGCTCACCAAATTTCTTTTTTTTTCCATTGATAGAATCACTTTTATTGAGAAATATAGTTTTAGGAACCACATTTCTTTAATAAAATTCCATTCGAATTTTGCTTAGGATTTTGTTGAATGCACACATTAGTTCAGGAAAAGTTAAAATCTTTGCAATGAGCATTCCCATCCCATTCCCATGAAAACATTCCCAGCATGTTTTCTTCATGTAGATTTTACATTTTGTTAAATTTACTCTTAGCTACTTTATACTTTTTCTGTGCGTTGTTAATAGATGTTTTCTCTAATCCATATACAGGAAATAAAGAAAATTGTATGTTTAACTTATATGGGGCTACCTGATGCAATTCTGTTCTTAGTGTTTTGCTGATTTTCAGTTGATTGTCTTAATTTTTAGGTATGACAATCATGGCAACTGAAAATAATGATAGGTCCCTTCAACTTCCCTTTTCCCCTTAAATATTTATACTTTCTTTTCTTTGCTCCAACTTTTCTATATTACATTGCTCTTTATTGTTTTATTTCATTTGCTAGGCTTTTCAAAACAATACTGAGCAATACTAGTGAAAGCAATCATTCTTTTCATATTCCTAATGGTATTGGGAATTCTTCCAAGTATGATGATTGCTGTAGGTTCAAGTAGATAAGCTTTATCAAGAAAAGCTTCCTTCTATTCCTGGCTTACTCAGATTAGATTTTTTTTTTAATTTAGGAAAAAGTTTAATCAAATGGGATTTAGAAATCTATTTAATCTCCTTTAATCTATTAATACAGTAAAATATATTAATAAATACCCTAATGTTTATCTATAGAATGAGTTGGGATATTTTCCCTTTTCTTTTTGTGTTCCAGTAGAGTTAAAGTCTTTGTTGACCTCACCCATAATCCCACTTGGGTTTGATGCCTTTTTGGGGGGCAAAACCATAAAAAAAACCCTAGAAGATAACATAGGAGAATACCTAGATGAGCTTTATTATGGTGATGATTTTTGAGATACAGCAAAGGCATCATCATGAAAGAAATAATTAATAAGCTAGGCTTCATTAAAATTAAAAAATTCTGCTCCACAAAAGACAATATAAAGGGAATGAGAAGATAAGACACTGACTGGGAGAAAATACTGGCAAAAGACACTTCTGATAAAGGACTGTTATCCAAAACATACAAAGAACTCTAGTAACTAATCAACAATAAGAAAACAAACAATCCCCCCCCCCAAAATGTGCTAAACATCTTAAGAGACATCTTACCAAAGAAAATACACAGATGGCAAATAAGCATATGAAAAGATGCTCCACATCATAGATCATCAGGGAAATGCAAATTGAAAAAACAATGAGATACCACTACACACTATTAGAATGCCCCAAATCTGGGACACTAAAAACGCCAAATGCTGGTGAGCATGTAGAGCAATAGGAACTCTCCTTTATTGCTTGTGGGCATGTAAAATGCTATAGCCACTTTGGAAGACAATTTGGTGGTTTCTTTCAAAACTTAACATATTCTTACCATATGATCCACAATCACACTCTTTGGTATTTACACAAAGGAGATGAAAACTTATGTCCAAAAACATGCACACCGGTATTTCAAGCAGCTGTATTCAGAATCTTCAAAACTTGAAAGCAACCAAAATGTCCTTCAGTAAATGAACTGTACTAATAAACTGTGGTATACCTAGACAATGGGACACTGTGCTAAAAAGAGATGAACTATCAAGTCATGCAAAGACATGGAGGAAACTTAAATGCATAATACTAAGAAAGAATACAATCTGAAAAGGCTACATATTGCATGATTCCAATTATGTGACATTCTGGGAAAGAGAAGACTATGGCAATAGAAAAAGATCAGTGGTTGCTAGAGGTTGGGGTAGAGGGAGGTTTGAATAGGTGGAGTACAAAGGATTTCTGTGGCAGTGAAAATACTCGGTATGGTATCATAAAGATGGATATATGTCATTATACATTTGTTCAAACCTGTAGAATGTACACCAAGAGTGAATCCCAATGTAAACTACAGACTTTAGGTGATTATGATGTGTCCGTGTAGGTTCATCAATTGCAACAAATGTACCACCCTGGGTGGGATGTTGGTAACGGAGGAGGCTATGCATGTATGGAGGCAGAGAGTATATGGGAAATCTCTGTATCTTCCTCTCAATTTTTCTGAGAAGCTAAAACTGCTCTGAAAAACAGTATTAAAAGATTATACCACTCACATTCTCTGATCACTGGAAATTAATAATAAAAAGGTAGCAAAAAGTCTAATGGGAAAATTTTAACACTCATCTAAATAATTCTTGCATTAAATAGATAAAAATGGATATTAGAAATAATCTACAAGTCAATAATAAATGAGAAAACATATGAAAACCAATGTAATGTAGCTAAAACAGTACTCTGAAGAAAATTTATTTTTTAAAATGCATTTAGTGGGAGGAAAGTTCAAAATCAATAAACTAAGTATTCAAACCAAGAAGGCAGAAAAAGAACAACAAAATAAACTCCCAAAAGGAAGAGATTCATAAAAGGAAGGAGCAATAAATGAAATTTAAAATAATTTGATCAATAAAATAAAACATTTCTTTGAAAATATCTATAAAATAAACCACTGGAAAGTCTGACTGGAAAGTATAAATAACAATAAGAATGAGAAAGGAAAAATACCAGAAAAAAACTTTAGATCAAATGGGATTGAAGAACTTCATATCAACACATTTTAAAATCCAATGAAATGGACAAGTCTCTAGGAAAACATAAATTATTAAAATCCACTCAAAAGAGGTAGGAAATCTGAAAAGACTAAAAACCATTAAAAAATAGAAAAGATTGTAAAAAACCAAACCCCTAAAAGGCACCTGATCCAAGTGGGATTATAGGCGAGTTCAACAAAGACTTTAAGTAACTCTTCCGGAACATAAAAAGAAAAGGGAAATTTTCCCAACTCATTCTGTATATAAACATGATCCTTCTATTCTTGGTCTATGATCCATTCTGAGTTGATTTTTGTGAAGAGTATAAGGTCTGTGTCTAGACTGATTTTGTTGCAGATGGATGTCCAGTTGTTCCAGCACCATTTGTTGAAGAGATTATCCTTGCTCAATTGCATTGTCTTTACTCCTTTGTCAAATATCAGTTGACTAATTGTATGTGGGTCTATTTCTGGGCTTTCTATACAGCTCCATTGATCTATCTCTCTTGTCTTTCATCAGTACTACACTGCCTTGATTACTGTAGTTTTATACGAAGTCTTAAAGTTGAGTAGTGTCAGTCCTCTGACTTTGTTCTTATCTTTCAATATCATGTTGGCTATTCTAGGTCTTTTGTCTCTCCATATAAACTTTAAAGTCAATGTGTCAATAGCCACAAAAGAAGTTGCTGGGATTTTTACTAGGATTGAAATGAATCTATAGATCAAGTTGGGAAGAACAGACATCTTGACAATATTGAGTCTTCCTATTCATGAACATGGAACATCTCTCCATTTATTTAGTCCTTTGATTTCACTCATCAGAGTTTTGTAGTTTTCTTCATATAGGTGTTGTGCATATTTTGTTAGATTTATACATAAGTATTTAAATTTTTTTGGATCTTAATGTAAACAGTACTATGTTTTTAACTTCAAATTCCACTTGTTCATTAAAGATATATTGGAAAGTGATTGACTTTCATATATTAACCTTGTACCCTGCAACCTCACTATAATTGCTTATTAGCTCCAGAAGGGTTTTTGTTGATTCTCTTGAATTTTCTAAACAATCATGGCATCTGTGGACAAAGACCAATTTCATTTCTTCCTTTCCAGTGTGTATACCTTTTATTTCCTTTTCTTGTCTTATTGCATTAGCTAGGACTTCCAGTACAATGTTGAACTGGAGTGGTGAGAAGGAACATCTTTGCCTTGTTCTTCATCTTAGTGGGAAAGCAGTGGTATAATATTTAATGTTTTGGAACTTGTTGAGATTTTTCCTTCATGGAGTATGAGACAAATTTTAATAAATTTAATGAATTTGAGGAAAATTGATTCTTTGGGGGCAAAATTTATATTTACATTTATAGATGCATGAACATATATACATATACATTTATATACACACACCTATATGTACATATACCTATGGATCAAGCTTATTAACTGAATTATTCATATTTTTCATGACATTCTTTTTCAATTGATATACAACATTATTTTCCTAGAATCATAGCTCTTAGAACTATACAGGACCTCAAAATAACCAGATCCAAATAAAGTATTATTATCTCATGTTATAGTTGAGACATTGGAGGCACAGAAAGATTAAGTGACTTGCCCAAGGATATACAGCTAATGAATAACATGAGAATTAAAAATATACATGATAAATATAATTAACACTATTGTATGTTATATATGAAAGTTGTCAAGAGAGTAAATCCTGAGTTCTCATAAGAAAAAAATATTTCTTCCTATTTCTTTAACGTATCTGTATGAGATGATGGATGTTCACTAAATCTTGTGATAATCATTTCCTGTTGTATGTAACTCACATCATTATGCTGTGCACCTTAAACTTATCCAGTGCTGTCAATTATATCTCAATAAAACTGGAAGAAAAAAATGAGAATTAGAGCCCAGACCTTTGGAGTGAAACTATAAACAGGATGCCTGTCAGGGCAGATGTCCATTATCCTTCCTGTCTAAAGACAGACCATGTTAAAAATGTAGATCAATGCTATATTCAAGAGCTATTGTTACTAATTAGAATGCTGACTGCATACCCCAAAAGATGCCTGTGTGTTTATGTTTACCTAGGAAAGTGGAAGGTGAAATCTTCAAGTTGGAGATGTTACTTGAAGATTTTAAAGAGAAAATTAATAAAGGCAAATACACTTCAGCTGTCTCTCTTCCCATGAGTTCTTCAATCAACCTGGATGACTTGTCATCCACATCCTCTCCACCCTCAAATGAGGTAATATAGCAGCCTACAGCCTAATTTCATGCCAGGAAAAATGGTTTTTATGTATTTATAGAATCCTAATTCATAGAATCACTGAATTCCATCTTAACATTTCATGAAAATTTAACTTTCCAAAGGCCTATGAATCATTATTTAAAGTGGAACCAGCTTTCAAAAATTAGAAGCTATTTCAAGTGTTGGTTTTTGAAATATCTTTTTGGTTTAGAATGTAACAATGCAGTTTAAAATGATGAACTGCTGAAGAGCTATTTCTTCTGGATGAATAGTAACATTTTTTGTAGATCTTGTGTGCCTGGAAGAAATAATTTTTCTTCTTAATAATTTTGTACTCTCTCTGCTACATAAAGAATAACACGCTCAGTGAAGGAGCCATTTCCCATGAGTCCACTTCTACATTTTCTTTTTCTCAAGTTAAAGTCTTTTGGATTGTCTACATATGCAAGGCTAGGAATTCAAATCAATCACCACTGTCTTTCTATAATACTTTTTGTAACCTCAACTATCAGAACATTTCAGACTAAATTACAATTCTGATAAATGGAATCATCTGGATAATTGCCTTAAATTGACTGTATTTGAAGACACAGCCTCTGGCTGTTATGCAAAACTTGAATAGGTTTTTACTAGAGTTAAGGACAGGATGTTGAAGATTATATAAACGTTAGCCCTTCCAAACAAGTATGTTTGCCTCCTCAAAACACTTACCTGCCTGGCAAAATCCCACTCATTCAAGCCCCATCTTCAGAGTTAGGCCATTTATGTAACCCTGACACACAGCCGCCCACTCCAGGCAGAATTCTCTGCCCCAGCCTCTGTGTTTCCACCGCACCATGACTCATTTTTCCTTGTGCCTTTGTACCCATCTTTGTAGCCCGAACATCTGATTGAATGCCAGGTATGGAGCGAATACTCAGTATAGTAAACTGAGCCATTGTGGATTTAACAATGATCTCCAAGGTTCACAGCGTGTTATCTCTTCAGTCCTGAACCAAAATTAGCTTCCACGTGGTGTGAGGGAGCCTAGTGAGGCAGCCCAGCCTCCTGCTCAGCACGACCCTCAGGTCTGGGATTACTATTCTTAATTGGTCCCCAGTTTACAGCAACTGTTGTGAAATGATGAGGACTCTATAACTTTGTGATAAATAGCCCTGAAAAGAGAGTCTACTGCTAGTATTATCCATTCATTCGGCAAACATTTACTGCTAAAGGCTAGGCCCTTTTCTAGGTGTTGGGGATACACTATAAACAAGGCAGACAAATCACCTGCCCTCAAGATGCTTACGTTTCCATGAGGGACACATACAGTGAGAATATAAAATTAACATGGAATTACAGAATGTTAAAGGTGCTATATAGATGCAACTATAATGCATTCCTTATGACTCTGAAGCTAGACTGCCTGGGTTCAAATACTGGCTCTGTCATTAGTCGGCTTTGTGACCTTAAGGAAGTTATGTTACCTCTCTGTGCCTCAGTTTCCTCCTGTGTAAAGTGAGGATAATAATACCTGCCTAAGCTTCCCACTCCTCTTCAGCAAAAAGTCTTTGCAAACTGTTAAGGTCTGAACCAACAGAACTATTACTGTTTACTATAATTTTATCATTATCATTTCAGACCCAGGGGTTTTTAATCCCAGTATTTCCAATTCATTTATAACAAAATATCTGAAAGTTGGTCCCCAAACAAGCAGCAATGGCTTCACCTGCAGCTTCTTAGAAATGTTAATGATATTATTAGGATGTTTAAATGAGTTAATATATGTACTTAAAACAGGGCCTGACTCACAGTAACCACATTAGCTGGAGGTCAGGTACCCTGACAATTAAATGACAGGATACAGCCAAAAGTAACTCACTGTGCGAGGGTAGGGTCAGAGATGAGATCTAAACTGAGTACTGGGCAAAGAGGAGGAGGCAGCTTGGTGAGGAGTCTGGGGAAAGGGATTCCAGGAGGGATGTGATGATGCCTTAGGGGTGGTGTGGGGATGCAGAACCAATTTTGAGTAGCCTCCCGTGGGCAAGTCCCTCTACGCGGCTCTCCAGGTACCTAAGGAGCGCCCCTGACGTCCTGCGGGGGCCCCCTGGGCGTGTGAGTGAGAGGAGACAGAGCGCCCCAGCCCCACACGGTCATAGGGAGGCCCATCTCTTCCCAGGAGCTCGATAGGCAGGCCCCGCAGCCCAGCGAAGAGGGCAGCGACAGGCCCCTCCCGCGCGTCAGGGAAGGGAGAAGCGGACTCGCACTGCGGGTTCCACAGGAGCCTGGCTTCCTTGAGGGGTGGGGGTCCCCTCTGCGCAGAGACGCCCGGAGGGAGGGAGGGTGGGAAAAGTGTGAGTGGTCACTTGATGTCCCCACCATCAGCTTTGGTGTTACTCTGTCTCAGGTTACTCCTTCCCACCGTTCCAGGAGTGCTGAAATTAAATTCCCAGTGACGCTTCACAAGATTAAACAAAGGCCAAATAATCCCCCAAAGTGGGGCTCCCAGGCAGCTCAAGAACTGACTCTAAAATTCAAACTGCTTTTTCTTTTTTTTAAACCAGACTAACCACATCAAATGGCTGTGAGATTGACTTCTGCTTCCAGGGTAATGTCCTGCAGCCCTGTCCTGGCTCCATTCAGTTCATTGTCTTGGCTCTTTAACCAACCAGTAATGGCTGAATGTGACTCTGAAATTGGCATAATTAAGATCACTTGGCTCTTACACTATTGGGTGTCCTGGGTGTTAGTGCTGGTGAGAGCTGCCCATATTACTAATCCTCCCCACTCTTTCAGAACTCAGGAGAAACCTGCCTGAGGAACCTGTTCTAGATCAGGGCTCCTCCAGCTGCAGCCTGCTGTGGACTCACCTGTGGATCGTACAGAAACGCTTGCTTTGATTCAGTAGGTCTGGGGTGAGCCTGCAATTCTGCATTTCTAACAAGCTCCCAGGTGATGCCAGTGCTGCTGGTCTGGGGACCACACTTTGAGATTATTTCATTATAAAGGAACTGGAAATACTGGGATTAAAAACCCTGGGTCTAAAATAAATAATGACAAAATTATAATAAGCAATAAACAATAATAATTCTGTTGCTTCAGAGCTTTGCTATTTTCAAAGACTTTTTGCAGAAGAAAAGTGGGGAGCTTAGAAAGGTGAAGAGACTTGCCCAATGCAAAGGACAGGAGACACTGGATCCCAGGTCTCCCAATTTAGGTGAAGGGCACCCCCGCCCCCTACATTCTGCTAATGTAAATCTGCCTTAACTGTGAAGTGCAGATACACTCCCTGTAGGCCTAGAAGTGATAAAAAAAGAACACAGGGGAAAAATGAGGCAAAAAAACCTCATTTTTTTTAAATTATAAAACTGTTACAGGCTCATTGCAAAAAAATCATAAAATATAAAAAAGTATAAAGAGGAACATTCCACTGAGAGAAATACACATTGCAAAAATGGGGTCATACATGTGTTGTTTTAGGATATGCTTTTTTCATTTAACATTATATTGTGGGCCTCTCAACAGTTATTGAATAAACCTACTGCTTCATCTTTAAGGACTGCAGTGTATTTTGTTGTATGGGTATACCTGGATTCATTAAACCAGTCCCTTATTGATGGGCATTTAGTTTTTTTTCCAGTTCTTTGATATTATAAACACTGGTTCAGTAAAATCATTTTATATGCAAACCTTTGGCCATAGTTGATTAGTTTCTCTGAAAAAAAACCTAGGATTGCAGTTAATGGTTCGAAAGGTACACAGTGAACATTTGGATAAGCTGGCCTTTAGCAAAGTGCTACCCATAGCAGTGCCTGGGAATGAAGGTGCCTTCGGCCTGAGCCAAACCTGGGTATCTGTTTTCTTTTTCTTTCCAACCTTTGCTTAAGTGATAAGTGAAAACTGATATCTCATTGTTTTAATCTGTATTTCTTTGACTATTTGTGAAATGTACCCATTTTTGTGTGTTTCTTGGTCATTTCCACCACCTCCTTGACAATATCAACATTTCAACTAATGTTTGCAAAACTGAAACCACTCTCAACTTTTTAAGAAAGGCAGGCAACTTGGAAAACAGTAAGGGCAAACAATGTTCAGTATTGAGATTTTTATCACACAAAGTTGCTCTGAGGAGGGCACAAGGAAGCAGTAGCTCTGTGGTTAAGGACACAAGCATACAGGGAGAGGCGCAAATGCCAGCTCTGCCACTCACTCTGTGTGACCCTGACGAGCTGCTTGAACTCTCTGAGCCTCAGATTATTCATCTCTAAAATGGGGACAACGTGCCAGGATGGTGGGAAGGGATAAAGGTGATGTGAGAGGCACCTGGCACAAGGAGCAATCAATAAGGGGTTGTTTTTATTAATAAGAAAACACTGAAACCCTCCAAAAAATTAATGGATAAAAGATAACTAAAAGTCACAAGTAGGAAATACAACCAATAAATAAGCATATGGGGAAATGTTTATCCCCTTTAATAACAGAGGAAATGCTAATAACACAAGGAGCCACCCCTACTTTATAAATTAACAAGAACATTTTCAAGGGATAATTCCTGATGCAGGGGAAGGCGCGGCCAAATGAGCCGCCCACATTGTTGGCGGCTGTGTAATGCGTACAGCTTCGGTGGAAAGCAATTAGGCCACACGTATCATCACACAAACACGTTTGCAACCTTTGACCCAGACATTTCCTAAGGAAGTAATTCAAAAATATGGAAAAAGCTATCTGTACAAAGATGCTTATTTCTCACCATTGTTTATAATGGTGAGAAAAGTATGTTTATTTTCTGTTTACATAAAGGGTAAAACCACAGTAAGGGTGGTGTCAGCCCTTTCAGTTCCATAGTGTGATTTTTTTGTGCATTAAACAGGGACATACAAACAATAGCATAGGCCTCTAGAAAGTCCCTAAACCTTGTTTTTTATAAATTTATTTATTTTTTATTTATTTTATTGGCTGTGTTGGGTCTTTTTTTGCTGTGTGCGGGCTTTCTTTAGTTGCGGTGAGTGGGGGCTACTCTTCATTGTGGTGCGTGGGCTCCTGCTCATTGCCGTGGCTTCTCTTGTTGCGGAGCACAGGCTCTAGGCGCGTGGGCTTCAATAGTTGCAGCACATGGGCTCAATAGTTGTGGTGCACGGGCTTATCTGCTCCACGGCATGTGGGATCTTCCTGGAGCAGGGCTCGAACCCGTGTCCCCTGCATTGGCAGGCGGATTCTTAACTGCTGCGCCACCTAGGAAGCCCCTTAAACCTTATTTTAATTCATAGTTGAATACATTGCTTTGGAAAGGCTTTTAGATTCTGCTAACCAGTGATCAGATTGAAGGATTTAAAAATCATCTTAAATCTGGTCATTCTCTGGTGGAGCTTGGGGTAATTTGAAACTAAAGGAAAGAGACAACAGGGTGGGGAGAGTATTCTCTCATCTGTAAACTAGATTTTTAAATGTCTGGAGAAGGAAGGAAGTCAAGGCAGGGTGGACGCTTTCTCTAAGCCCCAGGCCATTACAGCACAGGCCCCACTGAGCCAGAAACCAGAGCGGAGGAGTCCTGAGATGGTGAGTTCTGCACGGTCCATGCGGCCTGCTGGGCTGTGCCTGAGCAGCCGAGGGGTGAGTCGCTTCCTCAGTCACATTCACATCTGTGTGTGCTTTGTGGTGCAGGAGGAGCCCAACAACGCCTCGGGGAGGCAAGACCCTGCTGAGACGACCCGCGCAAGCTGTGCCTTCTGCCACCGGGTCCTTGAATGGTGAGGGCTTCTGGCTGGTAAATTCCCCGGCGGGTCCTGGGACAGTGACTCCAGGGAGGATGGGCATCCACTAACTGAATGGGTGCCGGCAGTCACGGGCCAAGTTACAGAATCACAGACCTCAGGGCTGGACACACATCCCAGCCTCCCTCCCAAAGGACAAATCCCCCTAAGAGCAGCTATCAACTGGGGAGAGCCTCACCCTTACCAGGGGAGGTGAAAATAATGCACACGCCTCAGCCCCACTCCTGCATCAGCCTCCCCAGGGTGCAGCCCTGGGGGGACTGCTTCTAGAATCTTCTAGATGATGGTGGCAGGCCCTTTGGTTAAGAATCATGACTGCAGTGTGTGGAGGGTGGTTTGGCCTGAGGCTTGCCCGTGCGGGAGGTTATTACACACCATCGCACACCAGTTCCCACCCTCACTCCTCTCTCCTCGGGATGAGTGAACACCTCCCCCACTTCTGCCCCCCAGCCCCACTGGAAAGGAGCCCAATCCTGCATCTCAGGGTTTACTTCTCCTCATCCCTCAGCAAGAAATCTTCCAGAGGTCACAAGCTGTAAATCAGCTGAAAAGCAGTAGATGTGAAATCCTAAGGAGACATCCTTAATGATTTCGAAGCACGCTTCGGTCAACTGTTGGCCCATGTGGATTCAGAATCACGTATTTGACGTTTCTGTCAGTCAGCGAGAGGTGCCTCCTCCGAGCTCCGGAGGCACTGTGGACGGGGGCCAAAGCTTGGCTGACTGACCTTAGTAAGGCTGAGAGTCCTGGAGGAGGGGGCTGTTTAGCCCTCATTATTACACGTACATAATGGGCTTTAATAAAGGCAGGGGACAAGGTCAGGATGACTTAAGTTTCCTGTTAGAAAGCATTCCAGCACGGGAACGGGCACGTGTCATAAGAGTTCCACTGAGTTTCTGACCTCTAAAAAAAGATGCAGCATGGTTTTGTGGTAAAAATTTCCGTGTGTCATCGGGCGTGGACCATTACTTGAAAACCAACGTTGTCTGTCATTGGTGTTGACTCTCCTTTCCATACGAGGGCCACGAAGGATGCCAACTCCCTGAGTCATCTCAGACCCATTATTTTTATTTATTGAATTAAAATCTAGGTTTTGGAAATTTTTCTAGGTTTTAGTAAGTAGAATAAAAATAGTTTGACATTAAAAAAACATTTTGATGAAGTGTTCAAAGTATTAAATATTTCTCTTCCAAATTTGTAGTCTAGACCTCACAGAACCTCGTAAGTACCACGACAGGGACCAGTGTTCAGGCTACATTTTCTCTTTTACAGTGAACAAGATGGAAGGCAAAACACAACCAAGTGTAAAATCAGATCTAACAGTACATCTCCTGCTGGGTGTGATGTGGTGATGTGGATGATTTATAAATTAAATCTCGGTGAACTGTAGCATCCCTGAGGAATTCATTGAACAGGGGGCTATACATGCTCTTTACTGTTTTAGAAGATTAGGTCTCTGAGATGGGATATATTCCTTATTTAGCCTACTGATGTACATATTGTTTCAAGGATATTTATATATATGCAGGTAAATAACATATATGCTCTGTGTAAAACGCTTATCCCTTTATGTCTAATGCGGAATTTTGGATTTAAGAGTACAGTTCAGCTACTTTGTCTTGTTGAAAAACTGTCTTCTCAAGTAGAATTGCAGTTAGCTGTTTGGCAAGATTTTAGCGCACAAAGAAGTTTAAAAGAGGCAGAAAAAGAAAGTCATGTGTTGGACTGAACTCACTTGAGTGTGATCCAAGTTTTCTACTTTGGAGAGCAGATGTTCAAATGCCCCAGAGGAGGAGGGTGGAGACAGAAAATGAGGTGTGAGAAAATATGTGACTCAGGAGGAGAGCATGTTTTTCCAAGAAGAGGGAAAGGCAATGGCTTTTAAGCCCCCACCTCACAAACTCCAAGCACGGTGCCTCTCTCCAGCGGCAGCAGGCCCGGGCACAGTGGGACATGCACACATTTGCAAGCAAGGCCTTAGGCTCAAACCCCATCCCCAGGAATCAGTCTCACTTGTGACTCACTGGCTACATCCAGGACATCTCAGGCATGGTGTCCTCCACGCTAAGAATAAGCAACGTTCCCTAGGGGCTATTACAGTATCCCAGGGGCTGAGCTAGAGCTTTCTCAAGAATTGTTATCAACTAAAATTCCTTTGGAGGAGTTAGGATTTCTGTGAAGGAGGGAGACTGAAGCTACAGATAGGTTTGAGGAAGTGTTCCAGTAAATGACAACCTTTCTGATGCCCCCTGGTGGCCTCACACAGCTACAATTAACCCCATGCACTCTCACAGGCGTTAGCCCCATAGACGCTGGACAAAATCCACCGCTCTGGGTTTTTTGGATCTCTCAGCTTGTACTTACGGATCCAAAGCCACGTGATCTGGTACTGACATGTAGCACAGCTTCTTCCCCTGATAAGAACTGACTGAGACATGAAGTAAACTCTAAATTTTATAATTCCGTACTTCAAACTTCTATATTGCGTGCGTGTGTATCAAGATCAGATATCACCCTCGAGGAAACAAAACAGATGTACGTTTAATGTTTGGTATGCGTGTTATCAGGCCAAATTGTGCTGTGTGCCCTTTCTCCCGGGGAAGCTCTCGAACAGCCAGGCAGAGGGATCGCTGTGCTGAGGATGAGATGCGTCCTCCATCGTTCCAGGCTCTGACGTAGGAAATTTCACATTTCAGTTTTACCAACCCTTTTACTATCCCTATTACCAGTGTACTAAAAGTTTATGGGGTTTTATACACCTTTTTAAGGGAGCAAAAAATGGAGAAAGAAGGCCACAGAGGAATCAACCATGGAAGGTCTCCTATTGCCATTCAAGACAAGGCATTGCACCCAGACTCAGCTCCCGGTAAGTTGAGGGGTCTGGGGCCAGTTGTCACGATCCCTCTCCTTGGGGTCCGCTCACTGCCAGCAGACCATCTGCCACGCCAAATAGCTTTACCTAGACTAGGGTGTTGCACGTTGCTTATTATTATTATTGTTAGTTTAAAAAAAGAATTGATAATGACTTGATTCAACTGAGATGTGGTCAAATAGGGTGAAAGTGCCCACACCTGTCTCTGCCTGGAGTCACAGGGCTCCGTGACTCTGTCATGAGGCCGCCTCAGTTCTGCATGGCAGCCCCCCAGCATGGCCCATAATCTGCACCTTGGGAGCTCACCTGCACGGGAGAGTTGCTCCAACCCACGTTCAGCTGACTTCTCCAATGCAAGGGGAGGGCAGATTTTTACTATAGGTATAAAATATTTCATATATTATGATATATGATAAAAACTAGAGTAAGTAAAATCTCTTTAGGGTCCTCAATTTTAAGAGTGTAAGTAAGAGGGTTCTGAAATTAAAGAACTGAGAACTGTTGATGTACTATACATCACTTGATTATCATAATACCCCTGGTAAGGTAGAAATTATTACCTTTATTTTATAAATAAGTAAATGGAGGCTTGGAGAAATTGACTTGCCAGGGTCCAAGAGCCTGGTGTATTATCTATTGCTGCGTAATGATGTATCCCAAACATTAATGGCTCAGAACAACAAACATGTGCTATCCTACAGTTTCTGTGGGTCAGGTATTTGGGAGCCAGTTAGCTGGGGGGTTCAGGCTCAAGGTCTCTCGTGAAGCTGCAGTCAAGATGTTGGCCAATACTAGGCTTGACTAGAGCTAGAGAATCTGCTTCCAAGACTGTTCATGCACGTGGCCATTGCCGGGAGGTCTCAGTCCCTCGCCACGTGGGCCAAAAGGCTGCTTGAATGTCATCAGGACATGGCAGCCAGGCCAGTGATCCAAGAGAAAGACTGAGATGGAAGTTTCAATGCATCTTACGACTTAGTTTTGGAAGTTATACACCATCATTACCACCCTATTCTATTTGTTAGAAGCAAGTTACTAAATTGTGAGTTGTCACAATCAAAGAGAGAAGAATTAGGCTCCATCCTTGCAGAGCATGTGGAAGAATTTGTGGACATATTGTCAACCATCACAGCCAGTAAGTGGCAGAGCCAGGCTGCAAACTCAGGCCCATCTGAACCCATGTTCTTTCTCCCGCACAACACAGCCTTCCCAAGGTGTACCTCCTCCTTCCCCTATTTGTAATTTCCTTGAGTTCTGGATTCGAAGGCATTCAGTGACCACTGACTGAGATTTGGGCAAGAGAACAACCTTCCTAGAGTTCATTCCACTTGTGATTTACACTTTGGAAGATAACGTTACAGACGAGTGTAATCATGAGTGCAGTGAGGAGGGCAGCACTGGCAGAAGCTTTGTCCCGCAGTCTTGTCTCTCCTGGAGCTGAGACATTGCTTGGACGCCCAAGCGAGATTGCTCACCTGCCAGGCCCAGGCTCCCACACTCTGGCCTTACCTGGAGAGCTCCACTGAGCACAGCCTGCCGAACAAGACCCAGACCTGCACTGGGCTCACTTGCTCTCTACTGCTAGCCTCTCTGTGGAACTGATGAGGGCAAAGCTATGATTCAGGTTCCCATATGGACTTATGAAAGTGACGTAGAGGGAAACGATCCTTCCAGTTGCCTGGATGACGAAACACAAGCTCTTGGCCGCCGCAGGATCTGAGAAGATAATGTGGATGTATCAGGGCAAATCTGGAAAAATAACTACAAATGCAAGGTTGTCTGATAATTCAGTGGTTCAAATTCTCACAGATCCATCCATTCAGAAGACCTTTATTAAACACCTACATGTGCTAGGCAAATCTTGAGACTTTCCTATCAGAACTGTTACTTATCAAAACATCTCTCAGTTGTCATAAGGGGATCTCAAATGCCACCCCTAGGCTGGCAACCCCTCTTGGTAAATTTCCCCCTGGGGAAATTGAACACTCTGGGGCCTAAGGCATACCTTGCATGGTCAGAGCTCTACTCTCCAGAGCACATTTTAGGACTATAATAAAAAAAAACCTCACACTTCCTTTGTGTAACTTGGGCTTTTTCAGGTTCTGATACAGGACACAGCTGCTATTCTGCTTCTGGGACAAGACTGCACAGTAATAAATGTGAGAACTGTGGCACTAAGATTCATAACTCCCAGAGAGTCTGTGGTAAAGCACCATCTAAAGGTGAGAATGACTGGGCCGCCTCAGAAAAAAAAGGCATAAGTGGGGACAGCTGTTGCCCCCAGGCAGTGAGTTGTATTCTTAATCCTTTCTTTTCAGAATTTCATTATAGATACAACACCCCGGAACAGAATTTCTTTAATCATAACGAAAGAAGTGCCTTTGCCCAGCTCCACTATTTAAAAGAAAATAAAAATTCTTCACTTTGTAAGTACATCTCCTGCATGATCCCATCTTTGTACACAACCTAGTCTCCCTGCATGGGAGACCCACATCACACCAGCCACTGCTTCCATATGGGGAGCCCCTGCCCTGTCCAGTCTGCCTCCAGGTCTCCAGCACTCATCTGACACTTCCACATCCAGCCCAACACCTGGATGGCAAGAGGCCGGGCTGGGGCTGGGAGAGATGCAATCCTAGCAATAAAGGACTTTGAAAGTTACTATAAGTGCTGTACTAGTGTAAGGTGGTAACAAGTCCTAAATATTTGTTGAACAAGTGACCGACTGAATAATTGCCACTATTATTGTTATTATTCAGAAGTGGCAAAAGCTTTAGGTATATCCCCACTAAAAGTCAGCACATAAAGAAACAGACTATTTTTACAGTCCTTAAACATCATATTGCTAATTTCAATGCAAAATTTTGCTGTCTTTGGAAATAACTAAAATCCCACAAAAACTTTATTTATAATATGAATAAGACATGACTCCTTCCTCCCAAGGAGTTTACAATCTATTGAGAGAAAGGAACTCCTGCCCAAATAAGGAAAGTTCATGGCAAAATGTGGTAAGTGCTTAGAGCACAGAGTGTGCTAAGGGAACACATAGGAGGGAAGGGAACACCCTTGTCCTGCTTCTGAATGACAGCTGTGTCTGGTTCTCTCACATCCTTTCCTCATGGGTGAGTTCATACCTTCAGAGTGCTTTCTCTCCATCGCTGGGGACAGGGCACCAGAGAGAATGTTTCTGATCTTTTACAATTGCCAGTGTCCAAGACTAAAGAATAATGGTGTTTACCTGACTCACCTCAGCGGTGTCTCCCCTACCCACCCTCAGCTGCCAGATCCTCCAATTGGATGTGTTCTGTTGAGGTGACAGTCCCTAAGACTCTGCAGAAGCAACAGAGAGATGTCTTTATTTTCTCCTTGGTTTTGGGGGTCTACAGCCCATGAGACCTCTTATTCCAACATGTGAATGAGGAAAGCAACTGAGTCACTTGAAATGTGATCTTAAACTCCATTAGTAAACATATAGCGGCCAAGAGGGTAGAAGTCCCAAGAAGGCATCTTTTGCTCAGTGTTAAAAAAGAACCTCCAGAAAGGACAGGAAGTGAAGCAGGCTGCTGCAGCAGTTGTGAGTCCCATCTGTAGACTGAGACGATGTACTTTGTCAGGATGTTGTAAATCTGTAGACTGGACCAGATGATCCTATGACCCTTTCCAACTCTGAGTTTCTATGTTTCAAATAAAATCCACAACTATATTTGGAGATGACCAAGGGATTAATACTGAGCTCATTAGTGCCTCTGTTCGTCACAACTTCAGTCTGGGTACAGCGTGACTAAATCTGGACTTTCTGATTTCAGCCTTCCGTGTCTGAGGGACAACCTCTCCTTGTTCCCTTGTCAAATGGGACCCTCCTGAGGGGTAGTAAAGCCAAGCTATTAAGAGACCAGTGGATATGACAGGAGACTGAAGGAGAAAGAGGGGAAAACAGAGAAGAGAGGAGGAGAAGCAAGAGAAGGGGAGAAGGGAGCCTCAGTGACAGAGAAGGCAGATTTGTTGGCCACTGACTTTCCTCTCTTCCTTTCCCTGGCGTTCTTCTTGTCTTCCACGGTGACTTTCCTACATTTATCTTCTTCTCTGTTTAGTCTCTATTTTGTGGCATTGACTTAGTAACATAATTTAGTTTCTGACTCCTAGAATTCTTGCTGCTAAAGTGGAGAGGACTTCAGAAATCCATTCGGCCCAAGCTCTTGGAACATATTATCCCTCCATTTGCCAGATGAAGAAGTCGAGCCCATAGACATGCTCTGGTCACACAGCTAGCACCAGGGGAACCTAGAGTCTTGGTCTCTTGTCTGCTAATACAACTCCTTTTAAATGTGGATTTTCTTCTCTTGAATTCAGAATACTTGGTGGCTATTTTCCATGTTCCCTAATTTTATTTACTTAGTAAAATTTTATGAAATATTTCATTCATACAGAAAAGTTCAGGAAATGATACACATATATCTACCATTTGGGGATCATTTTTGATGCTCTGAATTTGATCACAGCTAACATTTTTCAGCTCATTCAAAACCGAAATGGATCTGTTTCCAGAAAGCAAATTCAAAATCCTCTCATGGTGAATGTGAACCCGGACCAGGGAAGTAAGTATGATGAACAAAATGACTACCCATTGTTTGGATGCATTAGATCACCTGCCCAGGATCACCTAGATCATAAGTAATAGAGCCAGGATTCAAGCCTAAGTCTGGCTAATATTTCAGTCATTCAGTTATTCACTCAACAAATATTTGAGTGTCAATAGCAAGACACTGTGCTGGTGCTGAGGACACAGTGCCAAGTCAATTACTGTCCCTGCCCTTACTTTTTTGGTAGAGGAAAAGGGGGCATAGAGAGTGCTGTTGCCTAATTTGGGGGTCTACGGAAGCTGAGTTCCAAAGTATGAATGAACTAGCAAGGGGATGGAGGAGTAAGAGTGAAGAACATGTCAGTCTAAGAGAGCCTCCTGGTGTGGAAAAGACCTTGGCAAGTTCAGGAACAATGTAGCTGGAGCCTAAAAGAGGGAGAGGCAGTGGGGACAAGACGGGACTGGTGAGACGGGCAGGGCAGGCTGTGCAGGGGCTTGTGGGCTACAGACAGGATTTCAGACTCTTAGGTATCACGGGAAGCCAATGAGATTTTTTAACCAGGGTTTTTTTTTTTTAAGTTTTCTAGTGTTTTAAAAGATCACTCTAAGTACTAAGGGAGAGGGAATGGATTAGAGGAGTCAAGGACTGGAGCACAGAGGCCAAGTAAGAGGCTAGTACAATAATCCAGGTGGGAGGATAGCAGCTTGGCCAAGGGTGGTAGAAAAGGAATGAGAGAAGTCTAGTATTCAAGAGCAATTTAGAAGGCAGAATCGACAGTGCAGCAGAGTGGCCAGAGCTCAGGCTGTGCAGTCACACTCAGTCTGAACCCCACTATCCACTAGCATAGAGCAGTGCAGTGTGGATGGATGTAGCCACTGCGGAGTTCTTGGGTTTGCGTCTTGGTTGTGTTTCCTTGGGCAGAGGGTGCACAAATTCCTTGCCCCCAACACACACACACGCTGCCATTACTGAACCACAGAGCTGAGGATGGCACTTTACACAACTATCAATGTGCTTTTGCCTTGTTTTTACAGTTCAGCCCCTGCTACACCCTCACCCCATTCCCACTCCTGCAGGATTTCTGGAAGCACATCCTCAAGCAACTTTAGCGGTATCGAAGAAACGGAATCTCAGGTGAGGACGTAGGAAAAAACACTCTAGAATCCTTGCACCTTGTAAGTCTGGTCCTGATGACCACAAAACTGATGGCTTTTAAAATTATTACAGTATGAGAGCATCAGAAAATGCTCTGCTAAAACGACTTGTGCATGGCACTAACAAAAAGACATCCAGCCCAAGCAGCCACATGGTTTGTATTATTCCTAAATTGGTTCCAAGGGAAATTTCCTGGAGAAAATGTTTTGTGGGTGGTGCCTCAGCTACAGGATTCCCCAGCCCAGACCTGAAGGCATGCTGCTCACAAGTTTGTTCCAGTGACACTAGGGTTAGCGCTGCCAGTAGTTTCTTATTTTCAATCAGGTCATTTTCAAATGCCGCCACAAGCGTGCGCTGCATCCCTGGGCGCCCTCTCAGTTGTTGTGGCCCCTAAATCCCCTTCAAAGCCCCTCCCTCCAAGAGCTTTCTTCTTTCTCATGGATCTCTTTTTCCACAGCAGGGAAACAGCCCAGCAGGTTGCTGACCTCACCCTCTGATTCACGCTCATCAGTCACGTGTTGGTCTTTTTTCTGTCTCTTTCCCTACAAAATATATTCCATCTCAGACTGGTTTCCTAGGAAACCAAGCCTCAAAAACAGAAATAGACTGGGTGGAAAACAGAATACTACAAAAATTCCACTTTGCAATGTTTAATAATGAGAGGACCCAGCTAAGGGAAGCAGTAGTAAATCTATCTAACTAAAATGTGTGGACTTTTCCCCTGCAGATTTTAAACTCGTCTTTGGATCATGCCCTAAGGACAGCAACCATTTTGAAACAAACTACTGATCAAATGATTAGAACTATTGCAGAAGATCTTGCCAAACTACGGAGATTGAGGAGTAGACTGAAATACTAATTTGACTCAAGGCAACCAAGGATTAAAAAAAAAAATGCAGAGAAAACTTGGTCTTCCCCCCAAGAGTATTTTACTTATTACACAACTTATGAAGATGACTTTCTAGAGAAAACACCAAAACTGCAAGAAATGGGGGACACAATGTGCTAAAATGAAAAAAAGAAAAAGGACCTCTGACTCTTAAAAATCAAAATCCAACACATTTGTTTAAGATCTGTTATTCCTAACTCATAATAAAAGAAATCAAAATAATAAAATATACTTTTACCTATTAGTATGGCAAAAACTAAAGTTTGAAAAACCCAGGCAGTGTCAGGGAGGATGGGGGAGACACACAGTTGGTGGCTGTACAAATTAGTGCAACCTTGTTGAAATGCAACTTGCTAATCGCTACAAAATTCTACACACTCTAGAAGTATTTACCTTCTGAGCAGCAATTCCACTACTAGGACTTTGCTTTATAAGTAACTCACACAACATGCCACAATGTGTGTATGAGGATGGCCACTGGAGCACTGAACGGAATGGCCCCCAAATGCAACTAATCTAAGTAAATACCCTATGGGATGATTCAAAAATGACAGTCATACAATTAATACTTTGTGGCCAATGAAAGGAATGAGGTGTCTAATCTGTATCTGTAAGATAGTGAAAAAAGCAAGATGCCTAATAATATATATAGGGTGACATCATTTGTTTTTCAAAGAGCATACATATTTTCCGGCAAGTTATACAAAAATACCCAGTGGACTTCTAGGAAATACAACTGGGAGTTTTGTGGGGAAGAGAGGCTCTTTACTTTTCATTTACTTTCTGTACTACATGAACTTCTTATGATACACTTATTTTATATATTATTTATTTAAAGATCTCTTGAAGTCAGAAATATGGAAAAAACAATAGTCCTAGATTAAAGAAATTTGGGACCAAAGGGAAGACAATTCATTAAAACTGTGTGCTAGGGATTAAGTACACTTGCAGCATTTCATGTAGAATGCTGGAACAAGGTTCTGATTTGCTGATTTTAAAGACGGACACATGACCTTCTTAATGACAGAGTGGTAGATTACTGGCTCTTTCCCGGGATTCCATTCACTCCAAATTCAACAAATATTTCCCAACCCCCAGAGCTTCGCTTAGTGGTAGGGAGAGTTGAACTCATTCCCACTTTAAAGATTTCTATGGTGACCAAGACAGCTGCTATTTGTCTAGCTGGCTGGAGGATGAGCTATTTTTAACTATGGGGCTTGGAAATTGGTTTAGGGTGCCTGGCAAGAGATAAGGCAGAGGCCAGTCTGAGGATACCTCTGACTTCATGGTGAAATTTAAGTTGTGGCCCTATGAGGAAGGTAGTGAAGACTGGTTGTAGCATTTTCAGAGAAAAAAGGGAGCCTAAACAGTATGTGCTAAGAGACGTCCAGATTCATCTCATATCGAAATTTAATCACAACTTCATAACCTGTTCTGGGTGCCAAGTATCACTATCCTGTGCCCAAGTTTAAAATTACATAGTTCTCCGGCTTGAAGCGCTCTTATGTGATTCATTAGTTCTTAACCTTTTTGGGGTTCAACCCTCTTTGAGAATCAGATTAAAGTTACAGAGTCTCCCTCCTCCACACTCCTCTCTCCCATAAAAAAAAGTGATATATGAACACGCATGATTTTGCACACAATTTTTAAAAGTTCATGGTCACCTGAAGCAATGGAACCCAAGTTAGAAAGCACTGCCATAAATGAAAGTCCCTAATCCCACAAATTAACCTTTATAGAAACTTACTTATTGTAATCATTTTTTATTTAATATGGCCCATCTCTGCCTTATTAAACCATATTCTAAGTGTAATTTTATATTTCCATGATGATTGAAGATCATTATGAACCATCACTGCATCATGTCTAATCCAAGAAACAGAAATCGGGCCATGTCCTTAAGGAATTCTGGAAAAGTGCTAGACTCCGATTTACAAGGTTAATTTTATATTTACTGACTCTGTAGCCTTGGCTGTCCCCTCCCTCATGCCACTTCTTTGATAGATCTCTCTTCTTACTCTTCTGCAATAAGAAGCCAGAAGAACAAGCTTCTTAAGTAAAAGGAATCGTGTCTCTAATGCTGAGCCCAGGGGCTCAGCACTGCTGAGGGCAGTCGTGCTGGAAGGAAGCACCGGCAGTTGCCTGGTGCAGAGGCCTCTGTGTGCTCCCTGCTGCAGATGTGTAGCTGTGCTCCAGCTGCGGGGTGCTGCCCCGAGCACGGCAGCAGCATGAGTGGGACTGCTGGTAAAAGGCTTTTACTGTCTTAGTTAACCACAGATTTTATAAATGAAAAATCCATCTTTTTATCATTCCTTTTAACTGTAATCTTATTGTTAGTGAATTACTTAAAATAGACCTAATTCACCCTAAATATGGATATATACTTATATTTAATACCCAAAATGTTGTTTTGCTAGTAGAACTTCTACTATGGGAGGAAGACATTACTTGTTCCTTGGATTTTAAAGGAAATCTGCCCGCAACCTGATGGGATTCACAAGGGGTACAAATACCTACAGCAGAACTGGCAGCATCACAAATTACAAAATAAACCACCAGCATCTCGCCCTCTGGGCTCAAATCCAAGAAACTTTGTGTCTTGTCAACTGCCGATATATTTAACTTTTGTGAATATGGCTGAACATGAATCCACTATACCTTATAAACCAAGCACGTTTCAACAGGAATCAAAAATGTGCTTCAGAGATAGTAAATCGTTTTAGTTAGGAGCAACAACAAAGTCTTTTTCAGGGTCTTGATACCAGAATCTGTAATTGCTCATTCTAGTGAGAGTGGGGTGGGGTGAGGAATTTATGTGCCATGACCTCTTACGTCTTCAAATCCAGTAAGAAATTTAGCAAACAAAGGGTCTCTCCAACTCTAAGCCTAAAATGTATGTGAAATGTAGGCCTCAAAGCATCTCCTATTAGTGTGATAGGGCAGAGTGATCACTGAGGTGTGAAGTGATTGAATGAATGCACCAATGTTTGCTGTCATCACACTCTTAGTTCCATTTGTCACACGGCATTGATTAGTATGAATCTCTGTTCCACACATGTACTAACCCTGGACAGATAGTTACCAGGGTATACTAAGATCTCAGATAAAATGCAGACACCAAAAAATTAACCCTCTCACTGGCAATGTACTGTTCTCATGCTCAATACTCAAAGAGAGCTGTTTATTAGACTGGTGGTTGCCAAGGGGGAGGGGGTTGGGGGAGGGGTGGAGTGGGAGGTTGAGGTTAGCCGATGTAAGCTTTTATACATACAGGATGGATAAACAACAAGGTGCTACTGTACAGTACAGAGAACTATATTCGCTATCCTATGATAAACCATTATGGACACAAATATATATATATAAAAGAATATATATATATGTATAACTGAATCACTTTGCTGTACAGCAGTAATTAACACATTGTAAATCAAATATACTTCAATTAAAAGCAAGAACAAAAAGAAGCTGTTTATTAATGTCAAACCTTTCCTCTCCACATATAAATGTCATCCAGCTTAAATTATACAACCTCTCTGTGCCTTTGTTTTTCTCAGCTTTAAAATGGAGGTGATGATAGTGTCCAACATAGGATTAAATGAGAAGATTGAATGAGGTAATATAAGCACTTAAAAAGTGTCTCACATATAAAACACAAAGTAAGTATTTGCACATTATTATTTTATTATCATTACTTAGTAAAACAGCAACTTCTGAAATTAATATATCAAACCCCAAAATTTTCCTATATATAAAAAAGTCTGTTTGGAAAGCATAATAGAAGATTCAATTCACATGGAACCGTGAAAAATATTATGGCAATATGCAGTACCTATATAAAGAAAATAATGATTAAGGTCATATTCTCCCTAAATTAACATATAAACTTACTGCAAACCTAATGAAAATATCAAAATAACTTGTGGTATTAAGAAAATGAAACTAAAGTTCATTTTTGAAAAATGTAATACCCAGAGAATTTCTGAAAAATAACAGTAATTTTGGTATGAGTGGAATAAAGATTATGTCCACATATTAACACACCATGAATTAAAACAGATAGGGAATAAACTGGGAGATTGGGACTGATGTATATGCACTGCTATATATAAAATAGATTAACAAGGACTTACTATATAGCACAGGAAACTCTACTCAATACTCTGTAACGACATATGGAAAAGAATCTAAAAAAGAGTGGATATATGTATATATATAACTGATTCACTTTGTTGCACACCTGAAACTAATACAACATTGGAAATCAACTATACTCCAATGCAAATTTAAAAAAATAAAACCGAGAAAAATACAAACTATAAGTCAATAAAACAGAATCCAGAAATAGAGCAAAATACAAATATATTACTTAGTTTACGAGAAAGGCAGTATTCATATTAGTTAGGGAAAGAGGGATTACCCATTAAAATTTGGTACAGTATCTGACTATTTAGAAAGAAAGATGGATCTCTGTTAAATACTGTTATCAGTCAGGGTTCACTGAAGGAACAGAAACTCCACTAGGTATTTCAAGAAGAAAGTGTTTTAATATAGAGAATTAAGTCCTTAAAACTCATGGAAAAAGCTGTAGGGGCAGAAACTAGGGGCCGTATTTTTAGACTCAAGGTCGTATCACCACCACCTGATCCAGGGAACAGCAAGCTAGTGCCACCAGTTGCCACCAGCATTGCCTCATACCCACGAAGCAGGGGACAGACACTAAAACGTGGAGTCTGGTTGCTACAAATGACTCCTGTCAGCAGGAACTTGCTTGTCCACTGGCGCAGCCACAGCAGATGACCTCTGCTTCCTTTCTACCTCAAACCTTGAGCAAATGCAAATCACTGGCAGAATCTAACCTGTTTCAGAACGCCACTTACCTTTGAGTCTGCAAAACTTCCTTTTTAGCTTTTCGTCCCCTGTGATATGGAATGGGGAGGCATGGGACATAATGCCAAGTGCTAAGAGACAATATCTAGCACACATTCTCATACTAAAACCAGTTCCAGATGGATGAAAGAGTTACCTGGAAGAAATAAAATGAACCTATCAAAATGCTCTAGAAGGTCAATGGATGAATTGACCATCTTGGGTGCAAAGATATTTCTAAGTACAACATAAATTTGGAAGCCATACAGGAAAAGTAATGGATTTATCTACATAAAAGTTTTATTTTATTTATTTATTTGGCTGCATCGGGTCTTAGTTGTGGCACATGGAATCTTTTAGTTGCAGCATGTGGGATCTTTAGCTGCAGCATGAGAACTCTTAGTTGCAGCATGCATGTAGGATCTAGTTCCCTAGATCGAACCTGGGCCCCCTGCATTGGGAGCGCAGTGCCTTAGCCACTGGACAGCCAGGGAAGTCCCTGCATAACAATTTTAAACGGTGATATCTATCAGGATTTTAAATGCACAAATACTTTCACAGCTATGTCCTCGCTAGAAATTTATATAGTAAAACCTTGGTTTGTGAGCATAATTCGTTCCAGAAACATGCTTGTAATCCAAAGCACTTGTATATCAAAGCGAATTTCCCCATAAGAAATGGAAACTCAGATGATTCGTTCCACAACCCAAAAATGTTCATATAAAAATGATTACAATACAGTAATATAATATAAAATAATATAAAGAAAAATAAACAAACTAACCTGCACTTACCTTTTAAAACCTTCACGACTGGTGGGAGGGAGACAAGAGAGAGGAGGGTTATCGTGTAGGCCGACTTTCACTATCATTAACAGAATCACTGCTGTCTATTGGCTCAATGGAATCTTTTTCTTTTCATACAACTTTAACAAGGAACCTACCCAACGACACAGGCTTTTGCCTCCTTTTGAGGATTTCACAGAAATGTGACGTTGTGTTGTCGTTAAACAGATGCATTGTTCACACTGCTACAGCCTTATTTGGGTGGTGCTTTTCTACAAAATTTTGCACTGTTTCCCACATTTTACACATCTCCCTAATCTCATTTGAAGTGAAGGATTCCTCCGCCTTTTTCTCCTCCTCCTCTGCTGACGAGATCTTGCTGTTGCTCCCAATGCAGATCCATCAGCTTGCTGGTGGTCAGCTTCACTGGCTCAGTTGTGATGATGTGACGTTTGGCATCACGTACTACTCGTATTGCAAGACACTGCTCGTTTATCAAGTTAAAATTTATTAGAGGGCTTCCTAGATGGCACAGTAGATAAGAATCCGTCTGCAATGCAGGAGACACAGGTTGGATCCCTACTCCAGGAAGATCCCACATGCCATGGAGCAACTAAGCCCGAGTGCCACAACTACTGAGCCTGTGCGCTGCAACTACTGAATCCCACGCGCCTAGAGCCCGTGCTCTGCAACAAGAGAAGCCACGGCAATGAGGAGTCTGTGCACCATAATGAAGAGTAGTCCCCGCTCATCGTAACTAGAGAAAGCCTGCCTGTAGCAACGAAGACCCAACACAGACAATAAATAAATAAATTAAATAAAATTTATTGGAAATGTTTGCTCATCTTGCAGAACACTCGCAGAACAAGTTACTCGCAATTCAAGGTTTTACTGTATTATAGAAATATTTGTGTAAGTTTACGAAGGTATGTATGTAAAAAATACAGCATTATTTGTAAGAGCAAAACTCTGAAGATGAGTGATATATAAAATTACAACAGAATACTATGAGGCCAGGCAAAAAGAGAGATTTGAAATGAAGGTGTTCCATTTGTGTAACACATGTGCACATATATCCTCACGTTATCCAATCTTATACAAAGATTAGCACTTTTTTTTTTAAGTCAAAAGGAATTATCTTGGTGGGAAGATTATGATGCATTCTTTTTCTTCTTTGTAACTCTCAGAGTTAAACTTTAAAACTTCCCAACTTTCCCTCCCCTTTCCACCCCGCCAAAAAACAAAGATAAGTTTTGTAAGTATATATTTATTTTCTCTTAGAACATTCATGATTATTTTTGTTTGCTAATTTAAACATACATTATTTCAAATTTATACAAAATTGTGTTCTTTAGAAGTATCTAGTAAGACAGTATATGTTGTGAAATCATTCTATTTCTATTAATGACAATTATTTTACATATAAAAGAAGTTATGAAATTCAGTTAAAAGAAAAACTGTACTTATAGGAAATCATTCTATCATACATACCAATTTACAGTTTTTATTTTTACAACCTTTTCATTTAAAATCATTCTTTCCCAAAAAACTATACTTCAGCATAAGGCAGATAAGTAACTTAATAAGTATTTAGTATGTACATAGGTGGCTGTGAAAAATTACCCACAACTGTAATATATTCTGTTTCAAAGCTGAAAATATTTCCTTTTAGAAAGCATTTTAACATTTCCTCTCATCATCTACAAAGCAGCAACAATATTTAAATTAAAAATGGCAAATCCAATGATATGTAATCATAAACAGTCTCTTAAGAAATACATTTGAAAAGTCATTAATCCTTAAAATATTTACATTGTTTAAATTACATGATAGCAACGTCTCGATCTATTTTAGTTGAGCAAATTAATAAGAATCTCCAAATCCCTCCCCCCCAAAATGCTATTCATCTTTAATAAAGGAGGCTTTATCCTTGGGTTTATTCAGCATCTTTATATCATCCAACAGTTTTTTGGGTGTTAATATATGTGTGGAACCTGGTAGAGGAAAAGAAAAATTTTCAGAGGCCAGCAGTCAAATCAATTTTCCTTGGCTAGCAATACTGTCCTGTTCTTCAAATATGCAAAGTGCAGTAGCCTGGGGCAACTTAAAATTTCTAGAGGATGCCTTCCTGAAATCTGCCTGAACGACAGTATTTCAATCCTTCCTCTTCACTGAGCACACTCAGTAACCCTTCAAAGAAACTGCCCACTCCTAGTGCTCTGTTCACTTTGTGCTACAGACTGACATACTGAAGAGCAAAACTGGAGGTCAGTCTGTCCTCCTGATAGAACAGCAACAGTCACTGTGAGCACTATTAAGCAGTGCCACAGATCGAGGCTTGGTATACAAATGCTGCACCTCCACGGGTCAGGAGAGTTTACGTATCAATGTCTGTGGCTGAAATTCTTAAAACTAAATTCCATACAGGCCTGGCCAATGTCAGGTCCACAGCCACAAAAACTTTCAAAATATTTCTGCAGTAGAAACGTATGTTTCAAAAATTATTTAACTGTGAGAGCAAGAAAAGGATAGGATGTAATAAAGGATATATTTAATAATATTTAAAGAATACCTTTCTGAAGCTCATTCTCTCAAAATCAGAATTTTAATTAAAAAAAAACTATCAAAAAGGTCAACCAGGAAAAAACTCTGGTACATCAAACACACTATGATTTAAAAAAATTTTTTTTGCACTCAACAATTTAGTTCTAAATGTAAATTATAAAGTTCTACATATATATTTTTGCATTTAGAGTTTGTTTTAAAAAAACAGAAAAGAGGAAAATACAAGTCTTACCAATAATAACTTCACAGGATTTATATGCCTGAGAAACTTCATAAGCACAACGCATTTCAGAGTATGTAATTCCTCCAATTACAAAAACAATCAGCTTAGACCCATTTTTTCGATCCTCTAAATAATTAGCTCTGGGTTTCTGCCGAGCACTAAAAAATACACACAAACACATTAAAAACATTTTCAAAGCCATACTGCTTGTAGTCTTTTAAAAGAGCCTAACAACTCAATGAAACTCAAATTTGGCACCAACTGCATTGATTTTTAAGGAACTGACTTAACATGGTATGACTGGAGCACCAAAAGCTAGGCAGGACAGCCCCACTTTAAGTTCAATTTTGATCTGATAGAGAGTTTGAACAAATGACTCACAGTCTAGCTCAGCACTTTTACCTATAAAATAGAGCTAAGGCCATGTCATATTTATTTCAGATAAAGACATAGTATACCTAAAAAGTCTACGACTTCCTGAAGTTTAAAAAAGAAAAAAAAGGATCGAGAAAATAGGGTTTTAAAGACATAGAGGGCGGCGGGGGAGACACCAGGTACTGATTTGGAGCTCATGTGGTAGGAACATCCCTTGCTGGAACTCAGTAAAGTATGATTATAGGAGAAATGGAACATATATTTGCACTCCTGGGTTCGCTGCAGTATTAATTGCAATAGTCAAGATATGAAAACAACCTAAATGTCCATCAATGAACAAATGGATAAAGAAAATGGTGTATATATACAGTAGAATATTATTCAGCTTTAAAAAAAGAAGCAAATTCTTCCATTTGCAACAACATGAATGACCTGGAGGACATTACGCTAAGTGAAATAAGTCAGATTCACAAAGACTGCATGATCTCACTTATATGTAGATCTCAAATAGTCAAACTCATAGAAGCAGAGAATAGAATGTTGGTTGCCAGGGAATGGGGGGAGAGGAAAATAAGGCAATGTTGATCAAAGGGCACAAAGTTTCAACTATGCAAGATGAGTAAGTGCTAGAGATTTAACGTATAACATGGTGACTACAGTTAACAAAACTGCACTGTATATTTGAAATATGGTAAGAAGATAGATCTTAAATTAAGTCTTCTTGCCACAAAAAAAAGAAAGAAAAGGGATTTCTCTGGCGGTCCAGTGGTTGAGACTCCACGCTTCCACTGCAGGGGATGTGGGTTGGCTCCTTGGTCAGGGATCTAAGATTTCACATGATGTGCAGGGAAGGAAGGGAGGGAGGGGGGAAGAAAATGGTAACTATGTGTGTGTGGAGGTGATGGACATATTAACTAGTTTGTGGTGATTTCACATACCTTAAAAATATACAATGTTATGAAGTCAATTATACCTCAATAATGCTGTTTAAAAAAAAAAAAGAGAGCAACCTGGGTTTCAACTCTGATTCTGCTTCTTTTTCTTTTTCTCTGCTTCTTTTTAATTCTGTATGATTTTTAACAAGTTACTTAATCTCTCTCTAAACCTCAAGGGTTGTTTTCAAGATTAAATGAAATAATGTACAGAATACACCAAGTATGGAATCTGGTAGCAGGAAAGCACTAAATAAACAGATGCTATCATTTCTACCACATCCCCCCTTAGACGGCTCTAGATCTGCCCTGGCAGAGATAGTAGCCACTAGCCACATGAGGCTATTTAAATTTAAATTAACTAAAATTAAAAATTCAATTTCTCAGTCACACTAGCCACATATCAAGTGTTCAACAGTTACATGTGGCTAGTGGTTATCATATAGGACACTGCAGATACAGGACATTTTCATCATTGCAATAAAGTTCTATTGGGTAGCGCTGCTCTAGGTCATAGAAATCACTATTTTTGTTCCCATACTCCACCAGTAAAAATTCTGAGCTTTTATTTGAAAAGTAAATATTTTAAAACAAACATTTATGTACAGCTATTAAAAATATATATTAGTTTATAAATTATGTGTAAATTCTAATAAAGTTAATTCTAATAAAGCTTAATTTCTCCTTTTTCTAGTGTAAAAATAATACCCAATAGATCATTTTATTACCCACTTTGGAAACCATATTCTAGATGACCCCTAAGATGACCCCTGTAATGTAGGGTATCATGGTAAACTTTTAATAAATGTTTTCAGTCTAGCATTTCAGATGGTAATTTCCTCCTGCCACCTTAACGAATGATGAGGTAGTAAACAACAAAAAAAGTAGAGACTTAGCAGCTGGTTTTGAAAGATGAAACAGGAACAAGATACACTCTTGGTTCCCATACAAAATAAATCAAGGACATACTAAAAGTACAACTTTGGTTTAAAAACTCTCAAAAGAGAGTAAAATAAAGTAAGAAAGCAAAAGAAAAGGAAATAATATTGCTCAAAATGATTATGTGATTGTAATAATTTTTAAACTCCTTAATAGAAATTTTAGGACAATAGGAATACATTTAATTTGTTTCACATAAATGTGTAAGACATTGTGCTAGTGTTTTACATTCTGAAAGACAAATAGTGATTAAATCCCTATATCCTGAAAATCTCACCCTAGAAAGCACCTAGAAGCATTAGTTAAAATAAGAACAAACATCTAGCTGAAAGTAAACAAGTAAGAGCAATCTCAAGGACCAGCAGCAGTAAAAAGGAAACTAAAAACTAGAGTGGTAAACTGAGTTGAGGCTTGCTCTGCTTTACGGAGTGTTAGTCTAATCTTAGCAAACAAGGGGTCTGGTTTCCCTGTTTAATGAACACAGAAGACAAAGCCTTAGGTATTATGCAAGGTAGACATGGGGAGCTGACCCCCTGTATAAGGTCAGGACACATTCAAAAGCAAGGGGAGATGACAAAGAAGCTTCTTGTCTGATAATTCAACATAGGCCTGCCTTGTGAGAGTCCTAATTTATACTACCTTCATAGGCTGGGGAACCCCAACTGAGAAATTAATACACAATAGAAAAAGTCTCTATTCTCAACTCTGCCTACTGAAATAAGCTCAGAATCCAAAATTATGAAACGCATGAGGAAATACGCAACCATAAGTGTCTACAGAAATGAAAAGCCGTAAAGAATGTCAGATGTTGAATTTGGTAAAAAAAAAAAAATAGACTAAAATTAAGTATCCTGAAAATGATAAATGACAATAAAGTAGAACAGAAAGCATGACAAGATAAGAACAAAGAAGTCCAAGCACTTGAAACAAGGAGAACTTCTAAAATAAAGGAAAAGTCAATGAACATAGGAAAAAAAAAAAAAAAAAATATATATATATAGCTTACTCAGTAGATTAGGCACAAATTTAAGAGAACCAAAGAACTGAAAACTAAACCCAAAGAAAAATTTCCAAAATGAAACACAAAAAGTAAAAGCAATATTGAAACTTGAGAGATTATAAGGCATGACGATAAAATGAGATGTTAGAATAAAACCAAGACTGGAGAAGTGGCAATATTTGAAGAATTTATGAAAGATATGAAACCTCAGATTTTAGGAAACACACTGAATCCCAAGGAAAGAAATAAAAATAAACTGTCAGGTAAACACAGCATAGGGAATGTACAGAATACCAAGACAAAAAGCAACCAGAAAGAAAAGGCAAATTACCTATAAAAGTAAGACAAAACTGACAGAAAACACCTTACCCCCATATACACACCTTCCCAAGAGCTAAAATGGAAACCAAGAAACAGCAGAATAACATCTCAAAGTGTTGAGTGAAAATTACCATGAGCCTAGAAATCAAAGCTATTATGTAAGAACAACAATATAATGAAGACATTTTCAGACAGACAAAACCATAGCGACCCTAGCATCAACAGACCCATACTGAAGAAACTTCTAAAGGATATATTTCAGAAAAGAAAAGAACTCGAGCCCAAAAAACAGGATGCAAGTAAAATGGTATGCACTATAACTGGTTAATACACACACACAACTAAAAAAATAATAATGCTCACCATTAATTTGGGAAATAAGATATAAGGTAAAAACAATAATTAAGAGAACATTTAAGGGGTGCGTATTTTGAATTAAGTTGTTCTAAGGCTCTGTATTGTTCATAAGGAGGGCAAAGACCCTAATCTCACACTTTGTTGAGTCAAAGAAGTGTACTAAAACTCTAAGGATAACTGATACAAAAGTACAAATAGAGTATATAACTTCCAAACCAGGAGAAAGGGAAAAATAAAACTAAAGAAAAAGTCCTCAGACCAAGACAATCACTCTAGAAAAATACTCAAACACATGCAAATGTACAAGAATGCTCATTTTGCATATTGTTTGTAATAGTGCTAGTTTTGACACAGCCTAAATTTCCACTGTGTAGAAAATACATGAATAAATTGTGATACTCATACAAGAATACATCAACCAGCAGTGAAAATTTATATATGTATCAATTTGGGATAAATTTCACAAACATAATGTTGAGGGAAATTTAAAAAGCAAGTTGCAGGAGGACACATACAACATGACACCATTTATATTAAGATTAAAAACACAATCAGACAACTTGTGTTCATGGTGGAATAAGATGGTCAGAAGATTGCCCTCCATGAAAACAAATATAAACCTGGAAGAAACTGGGGCCGGGCGGGGGCTGCAGGACCCATTTCAAGACACGTGGAAATCAACTATGGGCAAACAACAAATTGAGAAGCATTTACTCTTAAAAAATATGCTAGCATATAGGTAAGAATGGTGGTGGTGACTATGAGACCTTCTAGGTTGAGGCTGCACCCAACCCGCATTGTTCTTCCAACTCAGTCAGCAAAAACTGTAGCTTTATGGACCTGAGGCTGGCTGAGAGAACCACCAACTTTACTGCCTGAGGTGGAAGACTTGACTCAAGGTAGGGAGCAAAAGGAGTACAAAATCCTGCAGCTTTGCTAGTTAAAAATGGCGGACCTGGTTTAGAGCAGGAAGTCCCGCAGGTTTGGTAGCACAACATCTTGGTCCCAGTATGGGATAGGTAACATATCTGCCAGAAATTTAATGGGAAAATCCTGAAAGTAAGAAAGCCAAAGAAGACAAACTCTCCCCACATCCGCAGCTGACTGCCAAATTATGCCTGTGCCAGGGCAAGCCAGAGACAGCCCAGGGAAAAAAACAGGGGAAAAAAGAAAGTGGGTAGTGGGGGGAAGACTCAAGAACTGACTGTGACTTTTCATGCAGTTCTTAACCCACACTCAGATTGATCAGCAGAGAATGGAAGGTTTATAGGGTTGAGGTGTCTAAACCCAACCTCTGCCCAGATAACTGGCAACCTTTAAACTATTCAGACATAGGGCAACCACTAGGAACCAAGCCAAAAAATTAAATTTAAAATTAAAAAAAAAACCTTTGCAATGACATCAGTTGCTACACTGCAGGGGGCAGTGATCCCACAGCTTAAGTCCATACAAGTTACTAGAACAAAAAACAATTTAGAGTTGCTACAACACAGTATCTAAAAGATCCAATTTTCAACCAAAAACTAGTAGATACATAAGAAAACAGTAAACTGCAACCCACATGTTGGAAAAAAAAAGCCACCAACAGAAAATGACCATGAGGGAATCCAGATGTTGGATTTAGCAGACTTCAAAGAAGCTATTATAAATATGATCAAATAATTAAAGAAAACCACGCTTACAATATGTTAATCAATGGGGAATTTCAAAAGAAAAATGGAGGGACTTCCCTGGTGGTGCACTGGTTAAGCAACCGCCTGCCAATGGAGGGAACATGGGTTCGATTCCCTGGTCCAGGAAGATCCCACATGCCATAGAGCAACTGAGCCCGTGCACCACAACTACTGAGGCTGCACTCTAGAGCCTGCGGCCACAACTGTTAAACTTACATGCCACAACTACTGAAGCCTGCACAGCTAGAGCCCGTGCTCTGCAACGAGAAGCCTGCACACTGCAATGAAGAGTAGCCCCTGCTCATTGCAACTAGAGAAAGCCCGTGTGCAACAATGAAGACCAAATGCAATCAATAAACAAATAAATTTAAAAAGAGAGAGAGAGAAATGGGAACTAAAAAAGAAGCAAATGGAAATTCAAAATGTGAAAAGTACAATAACTGACATGAAAAATTCACCAGATGGGCTCAATAGATTTCAGATGTCAGAAGGAAGAATCAAAGAACTGAAGATGGATCAACAGATATTAGCATATCTGAAGAACAGAAAGAAAAAAGGCGGTTTTTCATTTAAAATAGTGACTATATGCTTCAAGGAGTTAGCAGTACAGAAATACCTGTGTACCGTTTCAATTATTAGTCTGTAATATCATAGTGAAAATTTCACTGACTCTCATTGATAGGTTTTACCTTACAGCTCCTGAGCCATTCCATACTGCTGGACACTGGGAACAGTATGGCCACTCTTTTGAATCTAGTCTATTATCAATGGCATCCTAGGGAAGAAAAGAATTAAAACCATCAAGAAAGCATTGTAAATTCCAGGATTTTGTTTGACATAAAACTCAAAACTTGTGTTTACAATTAAGGAACATAAGGATATATATTTAATAAAATACGGTTAGCCCTCTTTTTGAAACTCACAAACCTTACTTGCTACAAAAATTAATGCAATCATTTACTTATTAAACCAATATTTACTGCATGCCTACATGTCTTCTTCTGGAGGGTTCCCACTTTGGTGTGAGAATTCCAGGTCCCTTATCAGGACCTTTAACTCTAGAGTGCTAGCGGTTTCTAAATACCATCTTAATCCTGACAGACCTCTTAGGCTACCAGAGGCTAGGCCTTGCCCTTCATAGCAGAGGTTCTAAAATAGAATGTGCATCCTGGCCTAAGTTTATTCAAGACAATGCAATGGGATGAGAGAAGCTTTCCTTTTCATTTCATTTAAAAAATTTTTACCTTTTTAGGGTTAACATTTTATGATATATTTATGTGTGTATATATATTGTACACACAGTGTTTTATCAGTATGCCATTTATATAGTTTATAAATAAATAGTTATACTGTAGGCTCCTGATCACATTTATTATGGTTAAGTGTGCATGAGCAAAAAAGTCTGGAGACCACTGCTTTAGAGCATGGTTGTACAAACAGTATCAATAAGTAGGAATGGGCACAAGGTACTTAGTCCTAGAATATTTCAATAAGACTGCAAGATGCAAAGAAACCAAGTTTTAGGAGAAACCCTGAAGGCCTTAGGTTGCCACTGAGGTAAAAAAAGATTTTCTGAATTTAACATGCAAATCCTTGTTAAAGGGTTTGAGAAGGTCAATTCTTATTTTTAAAATACTAGCAAAGAAAAGCTACTTAGTTCTACATCCTTGTTATCGATCAGGAAAAAAAAAAATCTTATGTTGCAGAAAAAAATGTCTAAATTCTTTAAACTTTTCATCTATATTAAGCATGTGTGAATGACACAGAATTAGTCAAGCAAAACAGAAAAATCATAGAAATAAACTGTACCCAATTAGTTTCCAAAGGAAAGTAGAAATTTAATGTTAAAGGCAAATTGGAATAAATAGAACTATCTGATTATGACTGAAGAATCAGTCATGACTTTATTGAGCTCATAGTGTGATTTTTATTAGTTCACTGTCTAAGTTCCTATAATTGAATATTATTTTCTAAAAGCAAACGGTACTAAAGGCATCAGCCATCTGTTGACTATAAAAGCAAATTATAGTGAGGTTTACATTTTAATCACAAATACATTTCTAAGAATACTGGAGTCTAATAGTGGTCATAAACAAATGTTATTTTGTTGAACTTTCATTCAACTAAATTATTTATATTTCTGCTACATATAGCTATTTCAAACAACAGTTTTTTTCATAAAGCATGTGTATGCTTATTTTTAAAATTTATTTTAGAGGCAGTCAGTCGTATGAATTTGCAGTCTTTAAGGAGAGAATCTTCAAGAGTTTCCTCTCCTCCCTTGGCACCAGATACAACCTTCTTTTGTGAACCCTCCCAGGACTGCAGATAATTCCTGACCCATAGATATGCTCAGACTGATGGATAAACATACAGAGTAAAAAATATTCTACAGAAGGGCACTCAGGATATAAATAAAATTTAATGAATATTACCTCCAAAATATCTTTGATAAAAGGTGTCCATCGAGAGAGTTGAAAAGTTTCTTCTGCAGACCGATCCTTTCTTAACGGTTTGCCTTGTTGAGCCTAATATAGAGGAAAAAAATTAAAAATCAATTAATTTTATTTAGTGATATTCTCAAGTTTTCTAACAAGATGTTCAATTTACAACAAATACTATGTTTCATCTGACTTAAGAGTAGAAGAGCCTACTCAAAAAAGCTGAATAGGTGTGGCCACATAACTTCACAGTATTCTGTGCATTAATGCTAAAATTTATTATAGCACCAGAAAATATGTTTACTGCAAAGTGCTTACATAAACTTGATGGGAAAGAGTGAGATTCTACATGGAGTTCTTTAAATTTTGCTATAAATGAGTCGTAAAAAAAAGCATAAATAGCAAAATAACAATAGAAGCTATAAGATATCAAGTCACTAAAAAATGTATTTGTCCAAATTACTCACATATGGAAAAGAAAATAAAATTTTTAATATTTTACTTACCAAATCTATGGAGTAAAATTAGGACTGTCCACATGGATTCCCACATATGAGAACATACTCAATGCAAACGATCGCACATGCATATGCTTAAAGATATTCAGAATGTAAAATTTCTTACTGGAGGGACAATGGGAACCCCAAGGTAACTCCAGTTGCGAATCATGTCACTTTCATCTTCTATCTTTACGTTCTGGATCAACCTGTCCAAGTTTTCTTCCGTAGTTCCTTTGATAAGTAAAAACATCAGTGCACAGTTAAGTAATTGCCACCATAATCATTTCTAGGTTTTAGGTACCCAAGAATACAACTTTTTTAAAAAAAGGCAAAAATTTAAATTATATACCCTTCAGTCTGCTCCCAATTTCACATTTTTCTCCTTATTTATCTTAACCAACTTTAGCCACTACTTTTGAATTTTCTAAGATTCTCTTATAACCAATAGTAAACCATTTAGTGTAAAATGATTTTAGAGCTGGGTATTTTAATATATTCATAAAAATAAACAGTCTGCATTACCATTAATACTGAAGATATAAAGTAGGATTGCTCTTATTTTATCATAATTATCATGATTTTTGTTGAGTAGAACTGGAAGGAGTACTCTCATAGCATCTTTGACTTTCTGTCCTTCTGCATCAGTTCCAAGTGCCAGATCCTTAACGAAAATAAAATATAGTCAGTGGTCTATGATCCAAATTCATTTTTCAGTCAAAAAATCTATTATTGGGACTTCCCTGATGATCCAGTGGTTAAGACTCTGTGCTCCTAATGCAGGGGGCCCGGGTTCCATCCCTGGTCGGGGAACTCAGATCCCACATACTGCAACTACTGAGCCCTTGAGCTGCAACTAGAGAAGCCCGTGTGTTGCAACGAAGACCCAGTGCAGCCAAAATAAATAAGTTAATTTAAAAAATCTACTACTAAAACTTGCCAAATTTTAATGGAACACTCATGACGTTTTGCAGGAAAATGTGAACATCACTTGTAAACTATTATTGTATAAAATGTAAAAAGCCAAAAAGAAAAATTCAAAGAAGAAAAAAAATCATTAATCTAAACCTTTGCTAATATGGCAGACATGAACCACGTGTGGCTACTGAGCACTTGAAATGTGCCTAGTCTGAATTGAGATGTGCTATAAGTTAAAACACCAGATTTTGAGGACTTGTGAGTGAAAAAAAGAACATAAAATATTTCAATAATTTTTTATACTGATTACATGTTGAAATAATATTTTGAATGTACTGGGTTAAATCAAATATTAAAATTAACCACACACTTCTTTTTACCTTTTTAATGTGACTACTAGAATATTTAAAATTACTTATGACTTGCATTCTATTTCTGTTAGCACTGATCTAAATAGTTTTGGCATTACAGAGGAACCTTTAATTAAATGTGCCTACACAGTAACCTGCCAGATGCTACCTTAAATGCTGCACCCACTGAAAAAAGCCTGCCAACAATGCTACCCCGAATTAATGCTCCAAACACTTAAATCATCCCACTCAACCAAAAATGCATAATCAGAGATTAGGAGGGACTGCTTACTATGACACTGTATAGCTACTTGTTAGTGTTGGTAAGGAATGATGTATTCAGTACCAAGTGGGTGAGTCTCCTTATAAAAGAGGTTCTGTGGTTTAGTGCACTGCACTGAGCAAAAAGTTAGGCTTTACCTTACAAAGTTAATTCTGGAAATCTATCTTGAACACAGGTATTTCCCACTCTGCACATACCTGTTCAGTTTTGCACAGCTTTTCTATGTTAGACTTGAACTTACTCATGCAATCTTCTGCTAAGTTAAGATGAACAACTTGCTGAAAACCAGAAGAAATCAATCATTTAAAGCATTTTCATTTCTTTCTGTGTAACTGATAATATTAAACTTTTGAGATGGGCCTGAAGGAAAGTATGGGCTTAGGTGGGAAGGCAGTACCATGTAAATCAAGGGAAATAGCTCAAGAAAGGAAAAAAGTGAAAATTACCATGATCTACAGAGGATAATCAACAGACCACAAAAAATAAAATGGAAGGGTTCAGTTTGTGTTGGGCTTATGAGCAGTGAAAAATAAGGTGAGAAAAAAATAGCAAAGTCCCTAAAGTTAAGCAGAAAAAGTTTGAATTTATGTTACTGATTCTTGATTAGGGAGCAATATGATAAAAAAAATATGTAAATATTACTCTGATAATGACTTGTAACAAGGACTGGGACAGCTAAAAAAAAAAAAAAAGAAAAGAAAAAAAAAAGTTTACCTGCCCACACAGTTTTAATTGCTCTTAAATCTACTAAAACATAACTATTAATTCAAAGAACCAAGTATAATAACAACTTGTCAATCCAATGTTGAATTTTCTTATTAAGTTGATAAATACTAAACTTTCTCTGGCTGTTCAAGACAAAGATACAAAAAAGTTTAAGCTGGATTTGAATAAATCTAAAGTATATATATAGTGAACTCTATTGGGGAGCTTAGATATTTGGGATATTTCTCAGACCTAAAGTAAGGTTTCAGAGGTTTCAGAGGACTAATACCAAGTAGTCCATGACACCCACTGCTAAAATTGGCTACAGAACTGGATGGACTAATAAACTAAAAATGATAAGACATCTTATATATGATACTGCTTACCTTAGTAATCTGTTTACGGAAATGGGGCATCTTTTTCATCAGTTGGGCAAGAGCACTAAGTGATGTCTAGGAAAAATCAAACATTTTTAAAAACAAACTTATGATTCAGTTATTTTATGTAACAACTTTAAAATCCTGTAGTTTTAAATATTTATTAATTTATTAAAGATCTGGCAATTTTTAAAAGAAAACAAATTCAAAATGTTTCCAGTTGCAGTCATGATAAAGTAGCTGCTATAAAAATTATTCTCCCTCCATAAGCAAAAACAAAATCGGACAAAATAAAAAAGACAACCGCTTTCAGGCAAAGGATTTTTTAAAAATAGCTCAAAGCTAGGTTACTTGAACAAAGGAAAGCATAGGAGGTGATCCCTACACTCATCCTGACTCTTCCCTGAAACATTTTCCAAAACACAGTGAAAGGAAGTAGAATTTAAGTAGAAAGCAAGTCTCTCTGGGCAGAGGAAAAAGAGATCAGAGTTTGGGGCTACTGAGGCAGGGTTTGGGATCCAGAGTACTAGAGAGCAAAGAGCCAGTGACAATGTAACTCAAGGATGTGCAGAGGGGTTGCCTTAGGATTCCTGGCCAAATACTAAGCTGCCCATGTACAGGGCATAACTCTTAAAGGCCTAGCAGAGAACAACTGCAGAGATTTCAGAGGGGTCTTAATGCTAAGACAATATTGGCATTTTCTGATTCAGACAAAGTAGAGAGTTCTAATTGAACATCTCAGACATTTAGTCCTGGAAGGACTACATCTTTGGACTAAATGCAAAAGTGAAATATATTCAACATAATGAAAGCCTGACATGAAGTCTCAAGAGAATCAAGGTTATTCACCAGCAAATTAATTGCCTGTCAGAACAGAACTCAATACTCTTTGTAGAGAGAACATCATTAAGAGCCTCTGCAATATAGCATCCACAATGTCTAACATACAATAATACATTACTGGACATGTAAAACAGGAAAAAGTGATTGATATTCAAGTGATAAAACAGTCAATAAAAGCAGACCCAAGATAATCCAGATACTGGAGTTAGCAGACAAGGACTTTAAAAAAACATATTTATGTTAAAAAAAAAAAATGGGAAAAAAACTAAATAGATGAAAAGATGGAGTATTTCAAAAGAGAATTAGACTTTATTACAAAAATTCAATGGATGTCCTAGAATTAAATGCAATCTTTGAAATTAAAAACACAGTGAATGACTCATACATTGTTGGTGAGACTGTAAAATGGTACAGCAAATTAGGAAAACAGTTTGCAAGTTTCCTATAAAATTAAATATACATTTACCATATGACACAGCAATCCCACTCTTATTTATCCAAGTGAATAAAAACATCTGTCCACACAAAACCTGAATGTTCATGGTGGCTTTATTCATAATTGCCAATAACTTGGAAAAAACCTAGATGTTCTGCAACTGGTAAACAGATAAAATGTAGTACATCCACATAGTGGAATACTACTCAGCAATAAAAAGTGTTGAAGCTACTGTTATATGTCACATGGATGAACGTCAAGTGCATTATATTAAATGAAAAAGTCATACTGTATTATTCCATTTAGCTGTCATTCTGGAAAAGGCAAAACTACAGGAACAGAAAATAGATCAGTGGTTCTAAGGGGATCAGAGTTGGGTGGAGAGGTTCCCTACAAAGTGGCACAAGGCAATTGGGTGGAGGGGTGTTGCTGGAACTGTCCTATATCTTGGTGGTTATATGAGAGTATACATTTGTCAAAACTCATAGAATTGTATACTATAAAGGGGGAACTTTAGTTTCTAACTCAGTTTAAAAAACAATATGTTGAATGGGTTCAACAGCAGACTGGATAGAATAGACAAAAGCGGGGACTCAAAGTCAGGTTAATAGAAAATATTTAATTAAAGCACAGAGAAGGAAAAAATGGGGGAAAAAAAGGAACAGAATAGAAGAGATGTAGAATATGGTCCAAAAATCTAAAACACAAGTGAATGGAGTCCTAGAAGGAGAAGAAAGACAGATCAGGACAAAATAAAGATGTGAGGAAAAAATGGCCAAGAATTTTACAAATATGATGAAAGTTACCAACCCTGTGATTCAAGAAGCTCAATAAACCCAAGCAGGATAAATACCAACAATAACACATAGTAAGGCATATTATGGTCACATTGCTAAAAATAAAAGATAAAGAGGAAAATCTTTAAAAAAACACTTTATCTTCAGGAAATTAACAATAACATGACAGCTGACTTCTTTAACAGAAATTATGGTAGCCAGAAGGTGATGTATTGAAATCTTTAAATTGCTGAGAGGAAAAGAACTGCCAACTTTGAATTTTAAATGCAGCAAGTGTCTCTGAAAAACTTATAAAACACAGATAGCCTTAGATAAAAACAAAAGTTGAGAGAATTCACCCAGCCCAGATGGAATCACTGAAGAGCAATAAGGAATAAATAACAGATTTCAAATTTATGTGGATAATATAAAAGTCTACTGAGAATTTCAAACAAAAATAGCATCTTGACTTTATAACATATGTTAAAGTAAAATATATGATAACAATAGCACAAAAGAGGAAGTGAGGGTAAATGGAATTAAACTATTGTAAGGTTCCTGAATTGTTTAGGACAGGGGTCCCTTAACCCCCATCAGGAACTGGACTGCACAGCAGCAGGTGAGCAGTGGGCCAGCAGGCCAAGCTTTATCTGCCGCTCCCCATAACTCGCATTACTGCCTGAACCATCCCCTGCTCTCCCGGGCCATGGAAAAACTGTCTTCCACGAAACAGGTCCCTGGTGCCCAAAAGGTTGGGGACCACTGGTTTAGGACCCGGCAAAAGTATACTTTAAGGCACACTGTGATAATGTAAGGATATATCTTGTAATACCCAACATGATGACTATAAGAAGGATATCAAAAGGTAAAACAAAAGTTTATATTGGAGATAAAAAGGAACAGTTTAAAGAAAAAAAAAGCCCATATATAAAGAAGGCAGAAAAGAAAGAGGATAAAATAATAGAAAACAAATAAGATGGTAACAAAGTCAACTATATCAATAATTATATGAAATACAGATGGACTTAAATGTTCTAATTAAAAGATAAAGATCATCAGATTGAATAAACAAACAAATCTCATCTACACGCTCTTTTTAAGAAGCACACTTTAAACATAAAGGCACAAACTGGTGAAGATAAAGACTGAGAAAAGACATACCACGTAAACACTAGCCAAAATAAAGCATGTATGGCAATATTAAAATCAGACAAAGTAAAGCTTAAGGCAAAAAATACTGCAAGTGAAAAGCAAAATGACATTTTATATTGATAAAAGATAAATTCAAAAGGAACATAACTATCTTAAATTTATAGACTCTAATTACCATGGCTTCATCAGTTGATATAGCTTTGAAAACTGACAAGATTATAAAAAAAGACTAATTCACAGTCATAGGCTATATCATTCTTGGTAACTGACATAAAAAGCAGATAAAAAATCAGTAAAGAAATAGGATATTTGAATAACAGGATGAACCTACTTGATTTGACACACAAAGAATTTGTATGCTTTTCAAGTACATGTAGGATATTTATCAATACCACAATAGATCATATGATAGGTCACAAGCCAAGTCTGAACAAATTTCAAGGACTGAAATCACACAGTGCACATTCTCTGACCATTATATAATTAAATTACAACTCAGTAACAGAAAGATAAGTAGAAAATTCCTCAATTCTTTGAAATTAAAAAAAGTATTCCTATATAACACATGAGTCAAAGACCATATCACAATGAGAGTCAGAAAATATTTTGAGCTGAATTTAAATAAAAATAGATTATCCAAAACTTCAGGAATGCAGCTACAACAATGTCAAGAAGGAAATAACTAAATATATAGAGTAGGAGAGAAAAAAGGTTGAAAGTCAATATCCTAAACATCCAACTCAAGAAGTTAGAAAAACAAGCCAAAGAAAGTTAAAGGTAGGAAATAAAAATGAGTGGAAATCAATTCATTATAAAACTAATGTAGAGAAATCAGCAAAGCCAAAAGTTGGTTCTCTGAAATATTAATAATATACAAGGGTGAGTCAGAAATTATCCACACTCTGGTTATAAAAAAACTTCTGTTGGCCGCACTGTCTTATCAGCTCTTTCCGTTCAAGGCCACTGTCTCCCCAGTCACTGCTGTGCAGGTGTGAACGTGTTATGTCAGTTCATTTGTAACTGCGGTGCGAGCGAAAATGGATGCCCCACTTGTGATTTGCGCGAAAGAAGAGCAGTGTGCAGTGATTCATTTTTTGTGGTCTGAGGGTGTACCTGGTGCCGTTATTTACTGAAGACTTTGTGTGCAGTATGGAAAAGTGCTTTGTTGAGAAGAAGTGTGTATGAATGAATAGAGAAGTTCAAGGAAGGTCACACAAGTGTTAGGCATGAAAAAGGAGCTGGATGTCTGTCCACGTCCAGCACTCATGACAACATTGAGTGTACATGTGAAATGATTCTGTCGAATAGCTGAGTGACAGTGGATTATGTGGCAAATCATTTGCAAATCAGCCATGGTTCTTCCTATGAAATAATCCACGACAGACTCAGGTTTCAAAAAGTTTGTGCTGAAGCCTAAACTTCAGATTAAACGCAGAGGACTGCTATCCAAGGGTACTGTGATCTTGCATGACAATGTATGTCCGCAAACTTCTGCCCACACTGTCGACACTCTGCAAAAACTTCATTTTGGGGTGTTAAAGCATCTTCCCTGTGGTCCTGATCTATCGGACTTTGACCTGTTTGGTCTCCTGAAAGCAGCCCTATGAGGATGAAGATTCACCTCTGATGAAGAAGTGAAGACAGCAGTGCATTTGTGGCTCGCAGCTCAGCCTAAAACATCTTTAATGAGGCAACATGAAAGCTTGTTGACAGAGGGACAAAGTGTATTGAAAAATCAAGGAGATTATGTCAAAAAATGATGTATTTATCTTTTTTAAAAGTTAATTAAAATAAATTATATAGCCAGAGTGAGGATAATTTCTGACTCACCCTTGTATATAGGGGATATTAATGGTATATAGGCTAAAACACAATTTAACAATATTAGGATTGAAAAAATAGAACATAGCTCCAGGTTCTACAGACACTGAAAAGATAGTAAGAGGATTGAAAATGTAGATGTGATAGACAAATCCCTTAAAAACATAATATCCCAAAACTTATATAAGAAAAAATTTAAAATCTGAATAGCTCTGCACGTATTAAAGTACTTATAATTAAAGACTTCCCCATAAAGAAAACTCCATGCCCAAACTGCTTCAGTTGTGAAGTCTTTTCAAGCAATGATGAGACAAGTAATAACAATGTTACACAAACATTTCCAGAGAATAATATGAGAGGGAAACCATTACAACTAATTTAAAGACCAATATAATTTTGCTACCAAAACCTGAAAAGAACATTACCCCCCCACCCCACACACAAAGAATTATTATAGGGAAATACTATAGCTCATAAACCTACAAGTAAACATTCTAAGCAAAATATTAGCAAATAGAATCCAGTGATATAACAAAAGGATAATGTATCATGACTAAGTGCAGCTAATTCCAAGAAAGCATGGTTGGTTTAATGTTAGAGAATCAATGAATGGAACTCATCACATTGACAGAATAAAAGAAGAAAAAGAATTTCAGAAGGTGCTGAGAAAGCATTTGATGAAATCTAACACCCACTGCTGATTTAAAAAAAAAAAACTAAAAAAAAAACCTGGTGGCAAATATGGAATAGAAGGGAACTTCTTAAGCTGACAAAGGATGTATGTAAAATAACCTAAAGCTACCACAACACTCAATGATGAAATATCAAACATGTTTCCCCTAAGACAGAGAATGAGACAACGGTATCCTGTCACCGGTTCTATTTTACATTATACAGCTAGGAGGTATTAACTACTAAGAAAATTAGTTTAAAATGTATACAGATCCGAAAGGATCAGGCTAAATTTTCTTTATTCACAGATATTATCGTGCAACTTTCTGAAATGATAGAAATGTCCTATACTTTGATTTAGGTCATAGTTGTGTGTGCATGCATACATATACATATGTAAAAAGTTATTCAGTATACACTTAAGATTTGTGTACTTTACTTCGATAAATTATACCTCAGTATAAAAAACCTAACAAGAATGCATTAATGCAACTGGCTAAATGGCCTTTTAAAATAAACTTTAGGGACTTCCCTGGCAGTCCAGTGGTTAAGACTCTGCGCTTCCACTGCAGGGGGCTATCGGGTTCGATCCCTGGTGAGGGAAATAAGATCCCACATGCCTCGTGGCAGGGCCAAAACAAATTAAAAAAAAACAAAAAAACTTTAATGGAGCAAAACAGATAAATGTTGCTAACTGTTAAGGCTAGGTAGTGGGTACATGAAAACTTATTTTCTCTACTTTTGTGTATGTTAGAAATTTCCCCAAGTGGAAAGTTAAATAGATAAAAAAATTTACACAAACTTTATCATACATCACCTTCATCGTTATCTTGAAAGTTAAATAACACTCTTACCTTTCCTTCTGTTGCTTTCTTTGTTGATGAAATTTCCTTCATAAGCTTCGGAATTTCCCTGTCAAATTGTGAGAGAATTCTTTAAATTTCTAAGGTGTAATTCTTTACAAAAATATTTTAAGATTACAAAATGTACTATCATGTATTTAGTGTTTTAAAAATATGGAATAAAAATTAAAATGAGTTCACATACTCTAATACAACTGCAATATGCCGATGTCGAATTCTGACCCAGAGGTCATCATCTTCTTCAAGGATTGCCTCCTTTTCTTTGCCATCTGTTTTGTATCTACAAGTAGAGAAAAGTATGAAACTTTCGGATTATTTTTCCCCCAATAAAGTGAAAGAAACATTTTTATGAGTAATACATTTTTATAAAGAATAATTTTAAGACAAGAAACTGAAGAGTACATCCACTATTTTAGGGGGATAATGTATACCTACTCAAAACTAATATTGCTATCCATATAGGAAAAACCAAAGTGCTATGCCTACCAAGACCTTTTTACTTTCAAATATAAGGTTTAGCTGTCATTATTACAGTTTTATCTCAGCAAAATGGTATCTTAGAAACAAAAATTCAACGTTCCACAGTCAACTTTAAGAACAAGAGTGAATACACTAATAATGTGTGTTCTAATCGCTTAAAACACTACTTTGATGTACTAATAACCATCAACACAACTATCACACATCCATTCAGAAAAGAAATGTCACCCCCTAATGTAGTCTATTAAGTACTGAAGGTGTTTCAGAGTTGGTACAAAATTCACAAACATGTCAGCTGATTCTATATTCTTCCCTAACCCTACAACCACATCTCCTTTAAAGAATGGGAAAGGAAATGAGAGAAAAACTAATGTAGCCATTAAAAACTCTGATTGCTTTAATGAGTTCCACTGAAGTGAGCGGAAATTCAAGAAGTTCATGAAATTACTCAAAATGGACTTCCTGACTGCCTCCCCAAATGTAATTTCTTGCTTCTCTTTTTATGCAGATAGCCAGTCTCCTTCCATTTGTGGGGCTGGAAAACTCAATCATCCTTGGGTCAACTACCTGAGCCAAGATTAAAATGGACAGCATTGAGTTTTCCTAGCACTGAAGAGTAGACAATAAATGTAGATTTCTGCTGTATGAGTATAAGCATTTCCACAATCCCCCAAATTTCAGGCCCCCACTTATAAAACCATGTGGTCTACCTATGTGGTCTCAATTACAGATGCCCAAAGGTAGAACTGTTGAGCTTAAGCACAAGACTTCACTAAGGAGAGAGGCCCTTTTGTCATTTAAAATGCCACTCTGTACTTATAAACAAAGATTAAGGTGGCAGGCCTGACAACACTAAAAGATGATGACAATCCTATTTTAAGAGTGCATTTAAAGACGTCACCAAGATGAACAACACCATCGGCATACTTAGAAGCTTCTGCTCTGTATTATTTCTATTAAAAACTGTGATGGAGCACAATCCACAGGGAGTTCGTGCTTCCATCTAGTCTTACCCCTGGGCTTTGATTCATAAAAAAAAGAATATCTCTGACTTTTTTGTTTTTGTTTTTAAATAAGTCTCTCCACTACTCTTAAAAAAATTAAACCTTGCTTTGCTTGCCAGAAAACCTAGCGAGATAAATATTTTAAGTACTAGGTTAGAAATGTCTGAAACTTATTTCAATAGTCAATCCTCTAGTGTCCATCAGTTTAAGTCATTTCTAAATCTCTTGAGCAATGCAGGTTCAGACACCTAAAGGATAAGAGACGTAAATAACACCCTTTCTGAAAATTCTGAATAAACTGCTTGAAACTACTTTTATACTAGAAAAATAGCTATGTTGATTTATGTCATCTAACATTAATATAAATAACAAAGAAAAACTCAGAAGCCAGGATTTGACCAGAATGCAAATAAAAATACAATAGAAAATACAAAATTAAACAATATTTAGTTTAAAAAAAATATTAAGCATTATAATTAGCACCAGTTTTTGGATCTTTTTAATCTATTAAAATTACTAAATTAAGCATAAAATTTCAGAAAACTAATTTTCAATTTATCACTATGCTCAAAGCAGCAAATCCTAGCTAAAAAAATGCCAATTTGGATTTAGAAATTATGATATCAAATAACATGTTATATATATGTATGTATGCGTGTGTGTGTATGCACACACACTAATAGATGATACACAAAGGTACAATAAAATGGTTCCTTAATAGAAAAGCAATTTCATTTTTCATTTAGCTATTTGATATTACTTTTAAAATTAATATGCTTATATCAGAGTTAGGTCAATAATAGGTACCAAATTGGTAAAACTGTATCTATTCTCAACAACCATCCTATTTAGTTTTCTAATCTTTTTAAATAAACTATGTTGACAAGACACATATAGATACTTTTGGATGTGTGATTCAGAATAATCACAGCCTAACCACTCTGAATATGGTTTCCACTTCAATAAACATAGTAGTGGGCCTGGTATTTACTGAAAAGTACAAATTCCAGCTGTTTAAAATCTATCTTTGTTGTAAACATAGTTAAGGAAGCAAATACATTGAAAAAGCTTCAAAGCAGTTAAACTACCCATTAACTAACAAGGTCAATATATTTTTAATAGATTATGATTACAGCGTCAGAGAAGGATAAAGTTTCTGAATAAAAAAGGTTACAGGGGCTTTAGATTTCCGGTGCCTACACGAATCATTAAATACTAACATCCTATCCTGTTTGTATATGCCCTATATATTCCCTTCAAGTTATACTTGCTTGTATGTATCATTTTCAATCGGCAGTAGATCATATGCCATTGCCTGAAAGGTCAGTTCATGCAGGACAGTGGACACAGGATCAAAGCCACGATCAATTATTATGAGCTGGGAATGAGTTTTACCCTGGAATAACAAGATAAAATTACCTTAAGAAACTTCAATTTCTTTGTGTGAACACATTTTTAATATCTTAGAAAACAAAAGCACGCTTGTCCTAAGTTCTGCCACATTCTTAAGAATGAGAAGTTATATTAAAACAGAAAAATCTGAATGGCATAAGAGGGGAAAAAAAGACTACAAAAGCAAAAGCTTTCATAATTAGATTAAGAGGTTATACTCAATAATACAATATTGTGAAAATTCCTTTATTTTATTATTTTTTTTTGGCACACGGGCTTAGTTGCCCCGTGGCATGTGGGATCTTCCTGGAGCTGGGATCGAACCCATGACCTCTGCATTGTCAGGCGAGTTCTTAACCACTGCGCCACCTAGGAAGCCCCGTGAAAATTCCTTTAAAAAAAAGTACCATTTGGCTTGCACTAAATCTGTTTCCTTAGGAATTCAGCTCCATAAACACTAAAACAGATATAAATTATGAATAGTAGTTATTACTTGAGCTCTTTATGCTACACATTGTGCTAAACATGTGAAACATCCATACTATTTAATTCTTATAGCAACTCTATGAGACAGGGATTAGTAACTTCATTTGACAATGGGGACATTAGGCTTAAAATTTAGTAACTTGCCCAAATCACAGAGCTAGGCTAGTATGTGGTAGAAATGAGATTCAAAACCAGGTCAGCTTCACTCCATAGCCTGCACTCTTAACCATTATGCATTATGCATTTTAAAAGATTATACTGATGCCAGCTAAGATGATAAATCACAATGAAAGCTTTGTTAGCATTAACTTACAAACAGCACTAAACAGTGAATAATAGTGCTGGGAAAAATCATTGTTAATATCAGTATCTTCCATATTCCATTTCAAAAAGTAATAAATTCTTTGGATTATTATTCAGAGCAGTAAGAGATAACTACAACTCATTAGATAAATGTTTCTCATTTATTTATTTACAGCAAAGGTAAGCTATATAGAATAGATCTTATACAAATTTTTTAAATTAACCATTCACTCATTTAGATAAACCTTGAGACAGTATGGTATAGTGATTAAGAACACAGCCTTTGCAATCAGGTAGATCTGCATTTGAATCCAGCCTAGACCACTTTCTTTTTTTCTTTTAATTAGAAATTTTTTTTTTTGGCCATGCCATGCAGCTTTTGGGATTTTAGTTCCCTGACCAGGAATCGAACCTGGGCCCTTGGCAGTGAGAGTGTGGAGTCCTAACCACTGAACTGCCAGGGAATTCCCAGCCTTGACCACTTTCTTGCTGTACAACTTTGGACAAATTGCTTAACTTGTTAATATCTCAGTATTCTCATTAAAAAAACAAATATATATATATATATTTAATCAGAACCTCTGCCCTATAAGATTACTGTAAAGATTAAATGTAATAATACCATAGAACACTTAGCACAGTGCCTGGCACTTAGTAAGCCCTCAATACGTGTGAATTATGAGTCTTCAGAAACATGAACAGAAAAAGGACTGTGCAATATAAGTGCTATATCAGGGCTTGGGGTTATGAAAGTACGTGAGAGGAAGAATCACTTGACCTGAAGAGTGAGGAAAGACTTCAAAAAGGAGGTGACACTTTCTCAGGTCCCTGCATGAAGAAAAGGTATCAAGCATTTGAAGGATGTATAATTTCCGAGGCAGAAAGAATGGAAAGGACATGTTTGGTTTCTGTGGATTTTGCCTTTTTCTCACTGAAATCATGAAAGACTAAAGGGATATTTACTAATATAATGATCGTTTATCTCTTTCCTCATTCAATAAACATTTATTGACTACCTAGTATACTATGCATACTGAGCCATTATCTTCTTAACTACAACCAGGACAACAGATTTCACTAGTCCTACAAACCATTTAAAGTTCTAAACCAACATTACATGTAATCTTATACCCTTCATTCTAGCCAAGTTGTCTGATTGTGAATTTTGCCTTTTTCTCTTGGCCTCTCTCTGCCCAAACAATCTGTTATCCAAGTAAGAAACTCCCTCTTCTATTATATTATGTTCATTCTTCAAGCTCAAGGGCCTCTTCCTCTAGCCTGCCTTCCAAGACTCCAGTTAGAGTAAGATTAAGCCCAGCCTGTGTTCCCATTACATTCCATGTACTCTTCTCTCATTTCTCTTACTACACAGCACTATAATTGGTGGTTTCCTTGCCCATCTCCTCTACTAAATTATCAACAGTTCCTTCTTTTCTTCAGCTACTCTAATATGGCTTCCTAGCCCTCTGGCACCACCTCCGTCAGTCTACTTAGGCTCTTCACTCTCCAACCCAAGCCCAAATGCTGGAATTCCCCAGGTTCCAATCTTAGTCTTCAATTACTTTATAGTATCTTGATAAGACAGTAACAGCTGTCATTTATTAAATTCCTATATGTGCCAAACACATGCTAATCTGCCTAACCTTCATACCAACCAAGCAAGGTACATATCATCTGATCCACTTAAACAGATGAAAATACAACTCAGAGTAAATAATACATCCAAGAACACAGAGCTGGTGATAACAGGAAAAACTATGTTTACTAAATGTTTACTCAGTGACAAGTATTATTCTAAAAACTTTTTATGTATTAACTCATTTAATCCTCTATTTTATAAAATAGGTATTCTCTTATTATCCCCATTTTATAGATAAGAAAACTTAGGCACAGAGAAGTTACATAATTTGCTAATTGACACATTTATGAATTAAATGGCAGAGCCAGGATGTAGACAAAGTGCTTACCTCTACACCCTTATCTTCCCCACTAAACCACCCTGTTTAACACCTCTACTCCCACTTATATCAATCATTCCCAAATCAAAACTGGAGATGTGTTAATGATTCTCAAATCAATACTGGAAAATGAATGAACAACAGTTTCCTTAGTTTATAAAAAAATAAGACAGACTTTATGCATAACCACTGTTTGTCTTTTATATGTTACCTTTATTGGGCTCTTTTCATCAATCTTGTAGTAGTTTTCAAGTTTTTTTTCAACAAGCTGAGCAAGCTTACTGGCATTATCTAGAGGTTTACTAGAAATGGAAAAATGTTCAAACAATTATCTTTCTTTCAAGACACATTTTACAATATCAAGTTGAATTCTAAAATTAAACCATAAATTTATTAATTTAAAAGATTTTACAAACATGGAGAAGTTCAGATAATATAACAAATATAATGCTATATCAATTCGTCTGCATTTTATCAATGTAAACCTTATCATATGTGCTTCAGATTTTTATCATATGAAGGAAATATTATAAATAAAACTGCAGGTTCTTTATTCCCCTCCCAATTCCTGGTCTTTTCCCTACCCCTAGCCACCCAACTCCAAGGCAACTATCATGAATTTGATGTATATTCTTCTTGTCATTACAATTATACGTATATTTACTGTTTTATATGTGTTTTAACAGTACATGTTTTTACTGTTATATATATGTTTGAGATCTATCTATGTTGACACACATATCAAATTTAATCATTTTAGTTCTATACAGTATTCCATCATATGATTATACTGGATTCTATGCATTGATACCTCTAAAAATTGACATTTAAGTCATTCTCAATTTTACACTATTGCAAAGAACACTGAGACAAATATCTTTGTACATTTATCTCCATGTACACGTTTCTCTAGATATATTATTTCTAAAAATATAATTGCTGGGTCATACAAATATGTACATTTTCAATTTTTCCACATATTATATGACTCTCCAAATTACTTGACCAATTATCTCTCCCACTAGCAGTATGAGATTTCCCTACACGCTCTCTAACCTTTAGTCAACTTTCCAATACAGTCTTTTGCATAAAATCTTATAATATTACTGTCTTCTAAAATGATAAACTCATACTCTAAATTGTAACTTCATGACCAGTGACATTAGTATAACTTCCGAGTCTACAAGAAAAATGTTGGAAAAGGGTCTTCAATTAGCACACCAGCCTCGAAAATGGAGAACCTCCTTGTAAAGGACCTTTAGGTTTTATACCTCAAAAGTAAATAAAGCAGCAACTATAAAGAATAATTTATTACATATTTTGGTTTAAAATATTTTCAAAAGGAAATAATTTCCTGTTAGAATTATACTTGAAAAGTCCATAAGGCATAAAAGAATACTTTCTGAAAGAACAGGTAGGATTTTAAAAGCCTGGATTATTACTTAACTATTACGATAACTCAAAACGGGTCCACAGGTGAGCTGTTAAAATTATAAACTAGCTACAGTTATCCCTCAGTATCCACAGGTGATTGGTTCCAGGACCTCACTGAGATATCAAAATCCATGGATGCCCTTATATAAAATGGTGTAGTATTTGCGTATAACCTATGCACATCCCCCATATACTTAAATCATCTCTGGATTACTTATAACACTAATACAATGTAAATGTTATGTAAATAGTCATAAATACAATGTAAATGTTATGTAACTAGTTGTCTGTATGTAGCAAATTCAAGTTTTGCTTTATGGAACTTCCTGGAATTTTATTTTTTTAATATTTTCAATCCACAATTGGTTGAATCTGAGGATGTGGAACCTGTGGACACAGACGGCCGACTGTATTACATTCTCATTTCCCTAAACAGAGCCAAACACAGAGAGCAGAAGCTTAAACAGAGACTGAACTCTAGCACAAGATGAACCACTTTGTTCAGAATGTAATTAGCATATCACCCATAAGAAAAACAATGTTTCTAACACCTGAGGTATGAGTAAAGAGCCTGTTTGGTCACATCTGAATTAAGGAGACTTACCATATTTTTTCTAAGTAATTAACAGAAGATTTTTTTTTAATGGTTAAGAATAATGAAAGAAATATAAAATACTACATGAATCTGAAATTAAACAACTCAGCCAACTACCCTGACAAATGTCAATGTTTAAATTAAAGGACCATTTAAAACAGAAACGAGTGATAATACTTAGTAGTAGTAGTAGCAGTAGTAGTAATAGTAGTACAGTATATTTATCTCTACCATTTTATTAGTGCCATGCACTACTTTGAGTGCTTTACAGATATTAAGTCATTTAATTCTAAAAACAACCTTATAAAGGTGAAAACTATTAGTTTTCTCATTTCATAGATAAAAAACTGAAGGCAGAAGGATTACACAGCCAGTAAACACCCGATTAAAATCCAAGCTGTCTGGCTATATAGTACAACATAATTGTCTAAGAACATAATATTGAACAAGGCCAGAAATAAAAAATATAACCCTATTTATACAAAGTTCAAAATCAGGCAAAACTAAAATATGTGTTAGAAGTCAGGATAGTAGTTATCTTTGGGGAGGAGACAGGGGGTGATGACTAGCAGGGATCATGAGGGGGGCCTCTGAAATGCTCTTAGTATTCTATTTCTTGACCTTGGTGGAGTTAGACGGGTATGCCTAATTTGGAATGATTTATCAAGCCATATAAATATAATTTATGCACTTTACAGTAAACTGTACTTTTAATAAGAAGCAAATAAGTAAAGATACATAGTACTGAAGTCAAACTTTAACTTTTAAAAAACTCCAAAAATCTGTTTAAAATGGCCACTGGAATTAGATACCATAGATATTTAGACACTATAACCAATATCCAGATACTATGACTATTTAAATTTGGTGAAAATTTAATAAAACATTAAATGTAAGATGGTATTCCCCACAGGACAACAAAGACATTCCTTAAACTCATGAAAAATATACATGTAAATCACACCAAATTTAAGCTCTGAAATTCAGTAACAGGGGCTATTAGTTACTCTGAAATTTAACCATTAAACTTTAAATCTCCTATATGTATAGCATAATTTTATAAAGAAAATAAATTCTGCAAACCAAAACACAAAAGCACAGGGACATTACTTACCTCCATGCCAAAGAGCAAACAGACAGCATAACATATAAAGACACCACTGAGTGTCTTACCTTTTATATCTTACTCCAGGATTTTCATCCAGGGTAGCACATACAGTAACTATCTGCTCAGCCATGGCTTCCATGATGGTATCTTTTCCATTTGCACTACTAGGGTCTGGACTGTAACAGTAATAGAATGCATCTGGTACATCAAGAGTATATACCTAAGTTAGGCCAAAAAAAGTCACACTGTCAATTTAGAAACTTGATTAAAAATACATATCAAGAAAAACACAGCTGTTCTTTGGGATTCTAAAGTAAATACTTGCACTAACCATGCTGTTTCCTGAAACAACTGTGTCTTTACCTTAATCAAATCTCATTTTCTGTCATCTTGATTTCATTCTTTATATCTTTTCTCACTCTCCTTTCCTGCTTAATCTACCTCTCTCCTTCACCTCTTGTTTCATACATAGATTGTACGGTTTGATTTTCTCTACCCGTGCAGCAGATGAAGGAATCAGAGGTAGTCAAACTGAAATAAAAATCTAACACCTGGCACAAAGAAATAAAGCCAAAACTGGTTTATATATTTGACATACATTAAAATCTTAACCCATTAGAGAATAACCTAGACATTTTCCGAAGTTGATATATATCTTCAATTCTTTACCTTATACTCTTAATGTCCTTAAAATATATACTTCCCCAAAAGACACAGCATTGTGCCAGACATAGTATTGGTCTTATGAATATACACAATGAAACCTCACAGACATTTTTCGACTAACAAAAGTATTTACTTACATGCAAAGAACTGGATTACAGATTTACTATTATTGTGTTATTTGAGGAATACAAAAGATAAAGCTCTCTAATTGGAGTTGAGAGTTCCCCATTAATTTTAATACAGTTTTTTAAACAATGGTAGTAATCTCTCTCAGCCTAGGATAATGTATTGAGTGTAAAAGTAGACATGTAATAGACATTGTGGGTTAACTAATGAATTATGAACAAACTTCCCCCATTTCCTTTCACACAAAGTAATGTTTCTCTGAACATAACCCATCACTAACAGCAGCAGCCTGAACACAGACTGAGATTCAGCTGAAAGTAATCCACTTATGTCTGTGCTACTCAAAGTCTTAGTTGCTATATTAACTGCCAGCAAGTACCCTATAGCTGGACTGCGGCTTTCTCATAGTATTCTATCCCACTGTAGTAGATAATATCTGTTCAAAAGTATTTATTGCCCCTCCCTACAGGGCCTCTCCCTATGGGAGTATACTTCCCACTCATTGATATCAGACTTGCTACCGTCATTGGAATGTGAGTAGAAGTGACATGTGCCACTTCCCCACAGAAGCTTTAAAAACCATTGTATGGCTCCACCATTTCTCTCTTCTCTCTGCTATGTCCCACACAAGGGCTACTCCTTCAGCCTAAGTTCCAGAATGAAGAGGATATAGAACAAAGCCCCAGTCAAACCACAATGGACAATAACATGAGTGAGAAATAAACTCTGTTGCTGTAATGCACTGAGATTTGGGGAGTTGTTACTACAGCTCAAATTAATCTAAGCTATTACCTAATACTTCAGTGAACTAAATAGAATTTTGGAGCTGGTTTTCATTCTACACTCACATCTTCCCTTTCCTTCCTTCTCCTCCCCCAATTTTCCATCACCACCATGACATGTTCCTTTAGACTATTACTAAATGCTTTCTTCATCTCCATGACCCACAATCAGCTCCTTAAATACAGGAACTCTACCCCCACACCCCCACCCGCAACCTCCATCTACTTTTCTTACTAAACTATAACTAGCTTAGCTCTATGTCTATCTAGACACAATCTAGCACCCTCTCCACTAACTATACCAGACTTTTTGTACTCCCTAAGCTCCTTTATATTCTTTAATGCTTTCCATCTGATTGCCCTAATATGTGATATGTGATAGCATTAATTACCTTAAACCCTTTGAAAGGGAAAGAGAGAGCTTTCTTTATCCCTTGACTCATGGATTCAGGAAAAGTTAACTACTTTCTTCCCTATGCAACTTCTAAGTATGTTGAATGTCCAACTTCTCTTCTTTGGAAGACTATCACATCTGACTTCACCAATTTCTCCTCAATGATCTCCTGACTTCCACTTTTCCTTAAAGACCTCAGGACTTTTCTTAACCAGCCCATTTGCTGCCATCATTATTGGTGGAACCTGGTGCCTCCTACAACCTGGTCCCAACCTACCTACAGACATAGTCTTATCTATCATACCGTCACCCCTTATAATCCATATTCCTGCTGCTCCCCTGCACTTTTCTGCTTCTGTATCTTCACACTCAGGCTATTCTCACTTTCTAGAATATTCCTTCCCTCATTACTACCTTATGAAATTCTATTTTTTAAATGTTTTCTCATTTTCCTAGTAAGAACTAATCTCCTCTTGTGGCAAATCATGAGCTGCCTCCTCAAAAACCATTGTTTCCTTACTTTTCAGTAATCATACCAATTATTTGGAGGAAGCAGCCACATGCCCAGCTAAAAGACTACATTTCTGTTTTCCATGCACTTGGGTATCGCCATGTGACTAAATTTTAGCTAATAAGATACAAATGAAAATGTACTTCCTTCTTTCTCTCCATCTTCCTTCCTTAAGTGAGAATGTAATAATTCTGCAGTCATCTTGGACCATGAGGGCCATGCGTAGGAGAACAAGGCCCTGACAAATTCTGTAGAGCCAGCACACTGGCCTTACATAAACTACTTCCTGACTTCTTTTATATTAGCAAGAAATAAATTTCCAACTTGGTTAAGCACTGGAAGTTTAAGTTGTGCTGTTATATGCAGTTGAACCTAATCTTAACTGATATCATTTTGAAGATGCATAACACTTTGTATCTCTTTTACAGCACTCAGATGAGGATGGGGCATATATCTTGCTCATCTTTTCATAGCATACTGTTTTGCATCTAGAAGACAGTGTCCACAGTGCATGATCTTGATAAATGCTCACATAAGCCTTTGCTCACAGCTCAAAGCAGTTAGCAGTATTTCATTTATATCTTCACTTGCAAACAAACAAAAGGTCACAATACAAAATTGAGAAAATTACAATTTTCACTGTAATTTCCCCATAACAGTTAAATTCATTAAGTAAACTCCCTTAAGATGTTTATTAAGAAAGCAAATTAAAAGAAAAAACTTCTTAGGGGAAAAACATATAGCAAATAGGACCTTAAGTAATCACGACATTTTGCAAAGACTAGTAACTAGAAGATTCTCACGAGATTTGTCTATACACACAAAGACAAGTAATTTCCAACAGCCATCAAATTAGTCAGATAGCTATACAAACCTCTCCTTCAAATATAGCAATTACTGATTTTACTGAATTCTGAGGCTAAAACCATATTAATCTTCTGTGCAGCAAGATGCTCTGGACATGTTTGTAATATTTATCACAGCACTATTTATATCTCACATCATTTTAGGAAGCCCATTTTCACCCTACACTAAACTTACATATCCTATCAAAAGGAATAAACCTAAAGGAAAACAGTTTAGTGTTAAGCAGATACCTTAAAATTTTACAAATTTGATTATGGTCTTTCTTTGTCAAAAACAGCATCAGCTTAAAATAAAAATTTGTTATCCAGGACCTTTCTATTTCTTAAAATAATAGTTCCAAAAAACAGCAAACTATTTCAATTCTATAAAATGTTAGACTCCAAACACAGAGAACAGAGCTAAACAATGCACTAGCTGTGTGATTAGGGCAAGTTACTTAACCTCTTCAACTTCCCTATCTTTAAAATGGAGATAGACATACCATCTATAAACAGGGCTATTGTGAAGATTACATGAATACATTCATGTAAAACACTTAGGAAAGTGTCTGACAGAGAGAGAGTACTATGTGTTTGCAATTATTATTACTAATTGAAGTCTCATTAACTATTCTAAAAGCAAAACAAATCTACAAAAATCCATTTTATAAATTAAATGATAGTTTATATAATGTTATGTAAAAAGTTTACTAAAGAACTTTGTTTTAATATCACAAATGGTACAGAAGCTGAAAGTATTTATTTCTTTGGAGTCATTTAACAAAGATTATGCTCAAAATTTTTTGATTTCATAATCTGCTAGGGCTGTAAACCATGACACACACAGGACTTAGTGGGAGATGTTAAATTTAAGTTCACTTTCATTATAAATGTTATATTCCAATTTAGTACTCATGTTCCTCCCTTCATCAGAGGAAATGTTCATTTGTGGATTGTTCAAAATTCACCAAATACATAACATATAAAACACGTTTAGGATAAACCTTATTTTTTTTTTCCTGAATGAGGAATTATTTATTTCATCATTAAGATTTTGGTATAATTTTTTTAAGCTCTATGGGAATATAATTGCTTTACACTGTTATGCCAGTTTCTTCTGTACTCCAAAGTGAATCAGCAGTATTTATACATATATCCCCAAAGGTCCTCCCTCCCACCCTCCTTATCCCACCCCTCTAAGTCATCACCCATCATTGAGTTAATTTCCCTCTGTTATGCAGCAACTTCCCACTAGCTATCTTTTACATTTGGTAGCGTATATATGGCGATGCTACTTTCTCACTTTGTCCCAGCTTCTCCTTCGCCCCCCCCCCCCCCCACCCCATGTCCTCAAGCCCATTCTCCACATCTCCATCTTTATTCTTGCCCTGTCACTGGGTTGTTCAGTACCATTGTTTTTAGATTCCATATATATAAGTTAGCATACGGTATTTGTTTTTCCCTTTTTGGCTTACTTCGCTCTGTATGACAGTCCCTAGGTCCATCCACCTCACTACAAATAACTCAATTTCATTCCTTTTTATGGCTGAGTAATATTCCATTGTATATATGTGCCACATCTTCTTTATCCATTCATCTGTTGATGGGCATTTGGGTTGCTTCCATGTCCTGGCAATTGTAAATAGTGCTGCAATGAACATTGTGGTACATGTTTCTTTTTGGATTATGGTTTTCTCTGGGTATACACCCAGTAGTGGGATTGCTAGGCCATATGGTGGTTCCATTTTTAGTTTTTTAAGGAACCTCCATACTGTTTTCCATAGTAGCTGTACCAATTTACATTCAGGATAAACCTTATTAACAACTAAGGTCATAAAACTGAATTTTAAAATCCACTATGAACTAAAGTTAAAAATAAAAGGAGTCTGGATCTTCTGAGCACAAGATGCCCATTCTCCTTGCTTGACCCTTCTAATAAACCCTTCTCTACTCAAAAAAAATTTTTTTTCAGTAAAAAATAAATTTAAAGACTTCCCCAGTAGTCCAGTGGCTAAGACTCCATGCTCCCAATGCAGGGGACCAGTGTTCAATCCCTGGCCAGAGGACTAGATCCCACATGCCACAACTGAGAGTTCGCATGCCATGACTAAAGATCCTATGTGCCAGAACTGAAGATCTTGCATGTGGCAACGAAGACCCGGCACAGCCAAATAAATAAATAAATATTCTTTTTTTAATTAATTAAAAAAAGTTAAAATAGTACCTGAGATTCAAGTGGAATGAAGGAAATATTTATTTCTTTACATCTTCTTATTGACTTGGAGCAAGAAGCCTTAATTTTGTTGAAGAGATTATCAGGGCAAACTGAGAGGGAAAAAAAAATTCAAAGCATATAATTGCATCTAAATTTTCATTCTTTTGAATAAATCATTCCAACATCCAAGAATATTTATTTTTTATATATAATTACTGACTTTCACAAAGTAATTTACTATGAGGATGGAGATAATATGTAAATACTGTTTTTCACTTTACAGAGCAGATGCATTCTAGTAACAAGGGCTGTAACAGAAATTTCATTTTCCTCATTCGTAGCCACTACAACCTAAGACATATTTCCTTAGAGAACAGTTAACACAGCAAACTAAAATTGTTAGGAAGGAAAATCAAGTCCAAACTAAGGACTTAGTAAACTTCTGTAGGACTTTCAGAACTCCTCAGGAATTTACAGTACTTTTCTAAATCTGCCACTAATTGTAGCCACACCACATAAATTTTAAATTTTTCCTTGAATTACAAGACTTTCTCTAATGTCAGGAAATTCTAAGCCTCTAAAGTAGTAAGTTCTGGACCTTAAAGCCCGTCTTTCCCCTCCTTTTACCTAACTGCTTATAGTTTCACTAAATCTAGGTTGGAGTATCAAACATTGGTTTCTACTATCTTTTAACATGATGTTCTTTAGCCTCGAGATTGCTTAAATTAAAAAAGGCTTCACATTCATTAAATTTTATCAATTCCATACACATGAATTTGTGAATAATAAGGTTACTTAAATGACAAATACTTATGTGGCATTTTTAAAAATGCAAACTACTAGTAGGTATGAGATAAATAATAATTTACAGGAAAAATATTTACAGGAAAGCTGCTTTCTATTTGTACAGCATAGAAAAAGAAATGTGATAGGTTTTCTCCTTTAGTATTAGCAAACAGATGGCAGTTTCTTCAGTGCATCTCCTAAAGGGTCTTATTTTTAATTATATAATCAAATCCCCAGTTGAAACTTTGATTTAAAGAAGAATTCTTCCTGTTATCGGCACAGAATTTGAGGGGATAGCCCTCCCCATTAACTCCCTCATCCCTGTATACCAGCAAAAGTGACTGTCTTTTGAAATTAGTTTGGAATGATTTATTTTTCTATTGCCTTACCATGAATTAGGATAGAAAGAATCTTATGCTTTTAGATTCTTTCTAACCTAATTAGAACAATCAATAAACAGAAAGTCACTGGTATTATAATATTTCATGATTAATAGGATTTGAAATAATAAAGCAATAATTTTTACAAAGCTACTTACAGTCAGTGAAGTAGATATATGCTGCTTTATATCTGTTCTCCGATTTACTTCCAAAATCACGTAAAAAACATTCTACAGACTTAAAAAAAGGTTAGATGTTAATATACATTTTATCAAATACTAATTTAAATATGCTAGTGTTTGAAACAGCTAAGATTACTTTATTTTGATGATAAAGTAAAACCTTAGCTGTCAAAAGTTTAATTTATAAACTGATTTTTTAAGACGCTATGTTGTCTAGCCAGTTATAGTTAGAAGCATAGTAAGCAGCAAGGTAAAATGTATGAACTGCGTGCCGCTTTGGTGATGAGGAGATCTAGGAATGGCCAAGTGACCGAGAAGCTGAAGCAACATAGAAGATAAGACCAGGGACTTCCCTGGTGGTGCAGTGGTTAAAAATCCACCTGCCAATGCAGGGGACACAGGTTCAATCCCTGGTCTGGGAAGAGCCCACATCTTAGCTGCGGAGCAACTAAGCCCATGCGCCACAACTAGTGAGCTTGTGCTCTAAAGCCCGCAAGCCACAACTACTAAGCCCACGTGCCACAACTACTAAACCCGCGTGCCACAACTACTGAAGCCCTCACACCTAGAGCCTGTGCTTTGCAACAAGAGAAGCCACCGCAATGAGAAGCCCTCGCACCCCAATGAAGAGCAGCCCCCCACTCAATGCAACTAGAGAAAGCCCACGCATAGCAATGAAGACCCAACGCAGCCAAAAATAAATTAATTAATTAAAAGAGAATACAAAACCACTGAAAGATAACAGATCAAGGAATTGAGAAACCAATGAATGTACTGGAAGTATTACCTACACAAATAATGAACCATGGAGACTATGACTGGAGAAGTGTTGAAGAGACTGACAGTGAGCTAGGAGCTAAAATTGTCAAGGGGGATTAGAATGGATGACCCAAAGGTTAGACTGCGAGGAGTAGGGAGAGTAGATAATATAGTCTAGTAGTATTTGCCTCTATGTTGGTAGTTTTAAAGATATGATAGTCTGAAAGCAAAAATGAAGAACCAACAATTGAATTTTCTCTCACCCATCTGTTCCTTTTTCTCTTCCTGCAACTCCTAGAACTAGTATATTTCTGTTACAGCCTATGAATCTATCCTGCAAGTCTCTTATCTTCCTCCCATGATTGCTTTTTTTTTGCTTTGAGATAACTCTATTTTTATCTTCTAGACTCTCAATCCAAATTTCCATAGTAATTATCTTCTTCTTCAATTAAATATTTAACTGAGAAAATACACTTCTGAGCTTCAGAAAGCTTTTTACACACTATACCAGACTCTTCTTAAGTGTACTATTTTTCTGTCCAGGTTATCAACCCTCTCTCCAATCCTCTATATTTTGCTAGATGTGCCCTTTTCTCATTCTTACTAAACCTTCTCTCTATGGCCACGTGACCCACTAAGATGTGTGGTTACTTCTCTTTGTCAGCTCACTTGTGGCTTCGGTTTAGTTGTTGGAGTATCCTAAACAGAGGCAGCACCGTGAGAAGAAGAAGGCAAAGAGATTTCTCCTCCTGAGGGCTGTAGGTATGACAGCAAACAAACTGCCGAACTGACCTTTCCCTAGGGTTCAAAGATCTCTTATAGGCAAACTTCCTGAAATCTGTCATTTTGACCCTTGCCTGGGAACTCTCTGATGCTGATCTCCAGGTGCCCCATCCCGAGGAAGGACATCTCACACCAAGTTTCTCTACAAGTGCCTGAGGAGCCCAAGGCCTCATAGGCACCCAGAGGTAATTGATTCAGGACAGTAAGAGAAACTGGAGTTGGCTGTGGTAGATAAAGGAGTCACATTCAGGTACCATTTTCTCTGAATCCTTTGATCCTTTACTGAATATATAATTCTGTATCCTGCTTTTGTCACTTACATTAAAAAAGAACATTTACATAGATCATTAAAATTTTCTAGAGACCTCATTTTTCAATGTTTACATGGTCTTTCATACCATTATTTGTTAATGCTAAGAATTTATTTGGATATCTTTATTGCTTTTGGAATTTAGTTTGATCATTTATTTGATTTTTTTTTACAATAAATTCCAAGATTCAGAATGTTTTAAGGTTCTTGATATGGCAAATTATTTTCCAAAAAAGGCTATATTAATCTATACTCTCACTAGCAGTATACAGTATTGCAGTTTCTGCTCCATTAACCATTGATAATGGACATTAATAGCTAGAACACTATACATAGATAAATAAATAAATGTCTAACTATACACACTTTGTTTTTAATCCCTCAGCCAATTTAGAAGGTAAAAACGGTGCTTTTAACTTCTTTTTCTGATCATGAACTTTATCTTATAAAATTATATTACAGATAAGATATAAAATGTCATTAAAATCCACCAATATGTAGAGACTACATAGTAAATATCTGGGTTTTTCCCTACTATCTGCTAAAGTTAGAAGAAATGAAACTGGAATTGCCACATTCAGATTCTTATTCTAAAACTATTGGAAACAATCTTCTAATACGAAAGACTTTCCTAAGCAAACTAGTTTTTAGCACTATTTTTCTAACAAAGGACATTTTATTGCTTTGAATTTTCTAAGAGAAAATCATGTCAATGGTGAAAATTTTGAAGAATGTACTTTTTAAAGATTCAAAACACTCACCTTTGATGTTGGAGAGATAAAATAAAGAGCTTTCATTTGTCTGACAGGTTCTCGATTCTTATAAATATTCTCCACAACTAACAACAAAAAAAATCATTTTATATAACGAAACATTTACACACTTGAAATAATTTTCAAATGAAATTTACTGTACTTATTTATAATAATATGGGAACACAATTATATATCCTGGGCTTAACATTTTCTTTGTCTTCAGTTGAAAAATTAAAAAGTCCTGAAAATGTGTCTTCCCTAAACTCTGGGCTAAGTGCTCATCATGAGAAAAAACATAAAGCAGTTATTTGATAGTTAGGTCTACCAGCATAAGCAATTAACATGTCATGAAGAAACAAAGAAAATGCATTTAAAATTAAAATATGTATTCTTTTCAAAAATATTCTACCATAATAATAGAAAATATAAGAAACCAGGCTAAGTACTTTACATGAATTATCTGTTAAACCTCATAATAACCCTATATGTATTTTACAAATGAGGAAACTGAGGCTTAAAAAAGTTAAGTAACTTATCCAAGTTACACAGTAAGAAGAGGAGACAGGATTCCAACCCACATCTGTCCAAGTCCAGAGTCTAAGTTTTTAACCACTATAACATTCTTTAAATAAACTGCCAATTAACTCTTTTTCTTTTAAAACCACACATTAATATTTATAAATCATTTTTCAATAATGAAATATCACAATTTACTCAATTATATTTTTATTATTAAAATTAAGACTATAAAATAACTAATATAAAAGAAAGTGAATTTAAAACTACTATGCTCTAAATTGTCAAATTAACTATGAAGGCTATATTAAAAAAAAACTAACTTAAAGTATCATTCTACAAATCAAGAGAACCATCTTTCAAGATTCACGCTGACCAAGTGCCTAGAAAGAATTTAAAACATTAACTTGACATGCAAGGAAGGCTACTGTTGGACTTCTCCTTTAAATACTATGATTCATTTTCTCATCCCTAAATTTATACTAGCATAGTATAGGTTTATCACAGCTTCTGTTAGAGAGCATATCAAATAAGATTTCCAAGGAAATATTTAATTTTATTTCTATCTCCACTCCCAGCAGTTGTAATTTCACATTTAAAAGACTATGGTTAAATCTGTGTTAACTTACTTTTATTGCTTAGTGTCCAAAATAAAGTGTCTTACAGTCATCTTATGCTGTACATACTATGTACTATGTTTGGTGAATAATGTACATGTTAAAATGTTGTAAAAATCTTGTAATATGATTTAGAACAGACTTTGAAAAAGATTTTGAAATGTCTGGTTATCAATAGCAGAAGGTGCCACTTCTTCAATTCACTGAAAAGTGGATATTCATTAAATGACAAACAAAACAAGAAACAAACAACAACAAAAAAGAAACAAAAAGACAACAACAAAAAAGAAATGAAAAGACAACCCTCAGAATGGGAGAAAATATTTGCAAACAAAGCAACCGACAAAGGATTAATCTCCAAAATATACAAACAGCTCATGCTGCTCAATATCAAAAAAAAAACAAACAACCCAATCCAAAAATGGGTGGAAGACCTAAAGAGCCATTTCTCCTAAATAGACCTAAAAAGGTATACAATATGGCCAACAAACACATGAAAAGATGCTCAACATCACTAATCATTATAGAAATGCAAGTCAAAGCCACAATGAGGTATCACCTCACACCAGTCAGAATGGCCATCATCAAAAAATCTAGAAACAATAAATGCTGGAGAGGGTGTGAAGAAAAGGGAACCCTCCTGCACTGTTGGTGGGAATGCAAACTGATACAACCACTACGGGTATCAGTATAGAGATTCCTTAAAAAACTAAAAATACAACTACCATATGACCCAGCAATCCCACTACTGGGCATATACCCTGAGAAAACCATAATGTTCACTGCAGCACTATTTACAATAGACAGGACATGGAAACAACCTAAATGTCCATCAACAGGTGAATGGGTAAAGAAGATATGGCATATATATACAATAGAATATTACTCAGCCATAAAAAGGAACAAAACTGAATTATTTGTAGTGAGGTGGATGGACCTAGAGACTGTCATACAGAGTGAAGTAAGTCAGAAAGGGAAAAACAAATACGGTATGCTAACACATATATATGGAATACAGAAGACTGGTACTGATGAACCTAGTGGCAGGGCAGGAATAAAGATGTAGAAAACAGACTTGAGGACATAGCAGGGAAGGGGAGGCTGGGACATAGTGAGAGAGTAGCATTAACATATATATACTACCTAATGTAAAATACATAGCTAGTGGGAAGCTGCTGCATAGCACAGGGAGATCAGCTCAGTGCTTTGTGACAACCTAGAGGGGTGGGATAGGGAAGGTGGGAGGGAGGCTCAAAAGGGAGGGGATATGGGGATATATGTATACATATAACTGATTCACTTTGTTGTACAGCAGAAACTAACACAACACTGTAAAGCAATTATACTCCAATAAGGATGTATACAAAAATTTTAAAATAAAAGGTTTTTATGATTATTCCTATACTAGTGACAAAGGAATAATCTAATTCCCAGTCTATTTTTTTTTAAAGGTTTTTACTTGACTTCAACAGAGACACTTAAGTAGCATCACAAGTGTATTTTTGTCTCATGTTTTTTAAAAGTTCCAAGACACACTGAATATTTTCACAAATGACTTGAATGCAGACAGAAAGTCTGATCACTGAACTGCAAATGCAGGAGAGCTGACGTGGAACTCAAAAGAAATGTGACATGTTCAAGTCAGTAGATATACTTATGATTAAATCAGAGCAAACCTAGGTGACTCTGGAGGATATTGAGAACAACCCATAACAATATGCTCCATGATATACAGTCCTACATAACACTTTCCAAAAAACCTTTCTGTGGTCAAATAAGTTTAGAAAACTGAATACTATACCTATACACAGGGGATCCACATACCCGCTAGTATGTAAAAAACTCCAAAAAGTCCTAAAGAAACCTGTTTAGCTTTGTTTAACGCTGTTTCCCCAACTAACTTGGCCACAGAGTCCTTTCCTTGAAGAGTATCAACACTGAACGCACAGTAAGGAACAATGGTCTATAAAAATTCAATAAAGCCTCCTTACAGTGCAAAATGGTTCTGTAGCTTCCTATGCTGCCATATATATTATCAATGGTTCTCTAACTGCATATCACAGAGACCTCTGGGAACTTAAAAGAACTTAAGTGGCTTAATCAATATTACACTTATTCAGTTAGTAGAAAAACCAAGGCTTTCACCTTTTAATTTCTAGTTCAGAGCTTAATTTTCTAATGAAAGTCATAAAGACCACAAGCTGAATATGTAATCAACAATAAAAGATTATTTTATTTTATTAATAAATATCAAAAAGTAAACATTGCTAAACTTTTTAGGTAATCCTCTTACTGCACACAATACTCACGCTTTCTTGAATACTGGGTATACTTTTGAACCTCACAAGTTAGGAGTGATAAAGGATACAGTTACTATACTAGGATCCAAAATATAAAAGAATTATATTTGACTTTGAGTCTCGGTTTTCACATTACAAATCGACGTATTTAATATCTGTCTTTAAAGGGCTGTTATGAAGAGCAAATTTAAATAAATTAGTTAAAGGATGATGAGTTATAGACGATGATATGATTATGATGTTATAAGAGATTGGTATTTTCCCCAAAATGTAAGAGAAATTAAAATCTTGTTAACACAATCCTGCCTAGTAGAAGACAGCAACTGTGGCAGTGTGATTTTTTTCATAATCCCACACTAAAGCTGATTTAAATTTACAATTAATTGCCTCATTTCTAGGTAATAAAGAGAAACTTAAAAGGTCAGTATTACACACTTGTAAATCCGTACAAAAGTTGATTTTGTGACAAATCTCACTATTCATTTAAAAGCAATACATGAAAACCAGAAATATTGATCAAAATACTGAGGTAAACCGAGTGTATCAACATACAAAACTATAACAAATACATAAGAGTAAAAAATTTGAAGAACAAACTCAACAAGGCAACTGACTTAAGTCTTGGTTAGGGGCGCTTAATTACATATGTTTCAGCTGAGGGAAAAAACCCTGACTGACAGAGGCTATTCTGAAGATTCACAAAGAAAAGAATGTCCAGTGTAATTATTACGGCTAGAGTTACTAAAAAAATAAGAAATAACCCCCTGAGAAACATAATTACTAACTAAAATTTATTAATACTTCAAACTATCCCAATCATAAAAAAAAGTTTTTCATGATGAGTATTTGTAATACTTACCAGTTATACCCTCTGCTAGAAGATCTGTCATTTTGCAACACGATGCCAAAAGCTTAGTGGTAAATTCATCCAGGAGCATTATCTTAAAATGAATATAAATTAAGAAATAGTATAAACACTTGACTGCCAAAAATTCACAAAAGACAGATTTTAATGCATTAAACCTACTCAAACTTATAAACTTTTTATAACATAAAATTAAAATATTAGGACAGTAGGCAAAATTATCTCAACTCATTTAGCTTGCATAACCTGGAAATTTATTTTCTCAATATATGTACATATAATATACATAAGTAAGCAAATAGAAGTACATGTATTTTCATTTTGAAACAGAACTTGTTCACTTTAAATGTATCTTATGTTTAACATCAAATTTTCTTAAAATTATAAAATTTCACTTGTAGAATAATAATTGTTCTAGGCACCATTTTAAGCATTTTACATGGATTAATTCATTTAATATTTACAACTATCCTAAGAGGTACTACCATCCCCATTTTACAGATAAGGAAACAGAGGCACAGAGATGTCAAGTAATATGCTCAAGAAGCCACAGCTAACAGGGTGAAGCTAGGATTTGAATGCAAGCAGTATGGTTCTAGATCCTATCTTTTACAGAAGTATAATAAGTAAAATATATAGAAGTCCTCAATAAAGGCTTCTAGCTTTATGCAAATTCTATGTGAATATGCAAATTCTACCTTCCATTCGCCTTCTTTCTTGCAGTCATCAAACACTGTTGCTTTTATCTCTGCAAAGAAAAAGAGAACTATTTAGGAATCTTAATCAACAGTTAGAATAACTACTCAAAAGGTCCAAGATGGCTGGGGAAATAACAACTGGAATTGCTCAACTACATAAAAAGTACACACACTTGTTAAACTCTAAGTAAAAATCCAGTTCTCTTTAATACTTAACCTATATGGTACATTTAAACTGTAATATAGTTTTAATGTTTTGAGAATAAAAACATTATAAAAAGGCTAATATATTTAATTACATAAACATATCTGGAAAATATTTCTGAAGTATTATCTGACTTGGTTTTTCCTATTCTACTTAAATCCTAAGTAAGCAAGACGAAAACAAGAAACCAGGGCTTCCCTGCCAGTCCAGTGCTTAAGACTGCACTTCCCCTGCAGGGGGCACGGGGTTTCCATCCCTGGTCGGGTTCCATTCCTGGTCAGGGAACTAATATCCCACATGCTGCCATGGTCCGGCCAAAAAAACAAAAAAACAAAACCAAAAAAACCCACAGGAAAATCCCTAGCTAGCCCATTGCTAAATTACATCTGACAATCAAAACTAGGTAAGTTTCTTCCTGATTTACTACATTACAATTTTCAGAAATCTGTCACAGCATTAAGATATAAATATTCAGAATTTATTTATAATCAATATTATTGTGTTGCTTGCAATGATTTTCAAAATTAATCTAAACATATTTTAAATCATTAAATAAAATAAAGGCAATTCACACAAATACCTGTTATTCTACTCTGTAAGATAAAAATCTCCCACATTTAATGTTTTATTAATTCTCAATTAATTTTGAAAACTGTAGTAATATGTAGTATGTAACATAAGTATAATTAAATGTAAATTATAGTAACTCTCCTGTTTTTCATTAATTCTTAATAATGAGATATTTATATAATTCATTTAAACTTTTCTATTTCTTATTTTATATTTAAGTTAATGCTTCTGGAAATTTACCATCAAGTTTTTGGCATCATGTTAAAAAATGACACATCCAAGCCGAGGGTATATTTAATAAGGGTTACTGATGCTCATTGTAAGAACTGTGATCTGAAAGGTTTTATTCTGATTGGGAAGGTTTGAAAGCGTTAAAATGTATTAGTTAAGGGGCTTATATACGTTTGCTGGGAAGATTATGATGTTATATGAGATTTATGGCAAAAGCCTAAAGTATTTAACCATAATTTAAGCCTAAAGTAGTGGTTTCTGGTATTCTACAGGCAGAGAGGAAGGATTTTCTCAGGTAGCACTGAGACACTGAAACATTATGGTACTTCCCTAAGCTTGCTTTATTCCTGCATACCTAAAACATGCTGAAAATCAAAGACATTATGCTAATTTCTGCAAAATTGTCTTTCTCTTAAGAAATGAATGTGATGGAATTTATGATGGAGCAGAGTGAACAGTTAGCAGAACTCATTCCAGTTTTCAACACCTTAGAAACTGTACTGTCGTACATGGCAGAAACTAGTCACATGTGGCTACTGAGCACTTAAAATGTGGCTAGCCCGAACTGGGATGTCCTGCAAGTATAAAATACACAACAGATTTCAAAGACTTCGTACAAAAACAGAAATTTAAAATATTTTTATGTTGATTACGTGTTTAAATGATAACATTTTGGGTAACTGGGTTAAAAATATATTTTAAAAATTAATTTCACCTGTTTCTTCTTACCTTTTTTATTTTTTTAAATTTGGCTATTAGAAAATTTTAAGTAACATATGTGGCTTGCCTTTTATTTCTAACTAGATATTGCTACCTGAGAATCTGAGGATACCAAGCCAGTCAGTGTTAGCATCTCAGAAATCAATGAAAAAGAGATAACTAGTTTTGTGGACAGAGATTCCCTAATCATCATCCATGAAAAGTGATGTGGTTACAGGTAAAACATGTTTGGATGAATCAAAGGAAACTGCATCAACTAATATTACAGAACTAAAAAGGTATTTACTCTATTAATGAAAATTATTTAACCTTATAATCCATTTCTCTAGCATCCTAAATATGGATGCATCCCAAGATATAATTCTCTTACTTTTGCTCTGCTTACTCTATACTCTTCCTCAGAGACCATATTCATCATCAAAGCTTCACCTATCAGATCAGTCCTTCAAATTTTCCCCCAACTTTGAGATATAATTGACATATAACATTGTATAGTTTTAAGGTATACTATGTGTTGATCTGATACACATATATTGCAATATAATTACCACTGTAGTGGTAATTAACACCTCCAATCACATCACATAATTACCATTTCTTTTTTCGGGTGGGAACATTTAAGATCTACTCTCTTAGCAACTTTCAATTATATAGTACAGCACCGTTATCTATAATCACAATGCTGTGCATTAGATCCCCAGAACTCATTCATCTTCTAACTGGAAGTTTGTACTCTTTGACCAACTTCTCCCTATTTCCCGCTAACCCCTAGCAATCCTTCAATGTTCCACAAACCCTCATCTCTCCTTGGACTTCTCTCAGTTACACAACACAGGTTTAGCACCTACATGCCTCAAGCTGAGATTAAATGCCCTAAAAACTGCTCTAGACTTCTCCATTTCTATGAGTTTTATTGTCATCTTCTTAGTCATAGTCTTTGGCTACTTCCTCCTTCCTCCACTTCTAATCACTGGGCAGTACTGATTGTTCTCTCTGGTGACTGCCACTGTCACCATCATTGCCTTGATTCTCATCATCTCTCACTGAATTACTGCAATGATCTCTTATCTGGATTGCCTGCTTTCTACCTCCAACCCCTTTACCTTCACCAATCCATTTTTCACACTGCTATCAGAGTTGTCTTCCTGAAGCACAGCCCTGTTACGTCAATACCCACCTCAAAATCCTCTCAAATGCTCACTGTTACCTACAGAATAAAATCTAGGCTCTACTATTCAACATCCTCCACCTAATCTCTAAATTAGTCTTTCACCAGTCCAAATAGTAACCAATTAATGAGCTATTCATACCAATTACACTATCTTTGCTCCTTCTGTTTCTCTTATATCTAAAAGGAAATGTATTTAAAACTGTAACACCGAAGAAGATATGAAAACATTGAAGGGAAGGAAGAAGGGAGACCTAACAAAGTACTGTGTAGCATCAGCAATGCCAAAGGTATACTTGCGCAACTATCTTAAACCACAGAGAAACTCATAAACCTGATACTAACAATGCAAGAAAAACTAATTTGTCTGGAAAACAGGAAATGAACAGGTAAGAATGTTTATAAAGGTAATCCCAGGGGCCTGGGGCAGAGGCAAAGGTAATGCTCATCACCAGCTGAATAAAAACAGATTGAATTTGCATGGGAAAGACCACTTAGGGCTTTCAAGGTTTACTGTTTAAAAATTGTGTGAAAGTTGGTGGGAATGTAAGTTGGTACAGCCACTATGGAAAACAATTTGGAGGTTCCTTAAAAAACTACAAATAGAACTACCATATGATCCAGTAATCCCACTCCTGGGCATATACCCAAAGAAAACCATAATCCCAAAAGAAACTTGTACCATAATGTTTATTGCAGCACTATTTACAATAGCCAGGACATGGAAGCAACCTAAATGCCCATCAACAAATGAATGGATAAAGAAGATGTGACATATATATACAATGGAATATTACTCAGCTATAAAAAGGGATGAGATGGAGCTATATGTCATGAAGTGGATAGAACTACAATCTGTCATACAGAGTGAAGTAAGTCAGAAAGAGAAGGACAAATATTGTATGCTAACTCACATATACGGAATCTAAAAATGGTACTGATGAACTCAGTGACAAGAACAAGGATGCAGATACAGAAAATGGACTGGAGAACTCGAGGTATGGGAGGGGGCGGGGGGTGAAGGGGAAACTGAGACAAAGCGAGAGAGTAGCACAGATATATATATACTACCAACTGTAAAATAGTCAGTGGGAAGTTGTATAACAAAGGGAGTCCAACTCGAGGATGGAAGATGCCTTAGAGGACTGGGGCGGGGAGGGTGGGGGGGACTCGAGGGGGGCGAGTCAAGGAAGGGAGGGAATACGGGGATATATGTATTAAAACAGATGATTGAACCTGGTGTACCCCCAAAAAAAAAAAAAAAAAAAAAATTGTGTGAAACAATACGAACAATATGAAAACTGAGGACTATCATAAGACCAACTAAATATATACAGAGGCAAATACTGAAGCAATTATTTCTAGGTAGAAATTTAGTAAATTCTATATTTACTCTTCAAATAAATACTTTACAATTAAAAGTCTGAAGGGTTCCTCTCTTAAATATCAGGGTGTAAAGTTAAAAAGCCACCACTGGAAAACTGCTTGATGGGCAATATAAGTCAGAACAGTAGTTACTCTGGGGGAAAGGGTGGAATTTGGCCTCAGAAGGGTTATGGGGTGCTTGGAAACATTCCATACCTCAATCTAGGTTGTAGTTACGTGAACAAAAATTTATCCAGCTGTACATTTAGCATTAGTGCACTTTACATTAGCATTATAGTTAATGAAAACTTTAGGAACAAGAAAATGACTTGCTTTCAGCAATGTTCTAATAAGTCCTTAAAATGCTGATGACTGCTGTTTGAGGAGGGAAAAAAAACCTTTCATTTTCAATGGCTCCCCACCACTAGAGCATATCTAAATAATTTAGCTCCAACCTACCTTTTAGTCTTCCTCCTCCTATTCCCTGCAACAAATACTCAGTACTCAAACAAAAGGAATTATTCCCTCTTCCATAAACAATCACATACTTTCACACCTCTGAGTCTTGGCTCAGACTTACCTGTCTGACAAAATCCTACTACCTTTCAATGTTACCTCCTATTTGGAGTCTTCCCTGATCCGCTCCCAGAGAGGAAATAATTCCTTTCCCTTCTCTTCTCCCATGAAACTTCATGCTGCTAATATAGCACTCAGTATCTGTGTACCTGTCTCCTCCAACTGAATTGTGAATTACAGGAGGTCAAGGAATATGCACCTACAATAGTGGGCGGCACAGGGTACTCAATAAATATTGATTTAAATGAATACATGACTGCAGAAGAAAATTTTGCTCAACTAGATAAACTTACAGAAGTGACGAGAATGAAGAAAGATAAAACAAAGATACATAATTTAAACAAAAACAAAAATACATTTCATACATGCCTATATTTGCATAAATAAGTCCTCAAGGAATTTATAAGAAACCTGAGTGGTTGTCTCTGGACAAGGAGTCTGGGGTCTGGGTAAGGATGAAGATTAATTTTATTTTACAATCTTTTCTGTTATCAAAATTTTTTGCCACATCAAGGTATTAAAGAATGATTAAAAATGTTAACTCACAAAGATTACGGAGCAAGAAAAAGATGTCAATGTTAAGTGTTTAAAAAAAGCAAGTTACAAAACGACAAATAATAAAAAACATATCTGAAGCTATATAAGGACTAGAAGAAAAATGTGAAAAAAAAACCCAAAAAGCTTATGATTTAATGTGTAAAGATTTGGCTCAAATAAACACATTCTGATTACTTTTATTTGTAATTTTCTAGGTTCATTTTCTCTAACATTCCCTCTAAAATATACAAGGTGAATTACAGACATTAGGCTATTGTTTACAGACGAAAGAAAATAGGCTGTACTGAATAAGGGAAAAAACGCCATAATTACCTTCAACATGCTTTATGGTTGATTTAATTACTATTGTTTTGCTGTGTGTTTTTCAAATGAACTTCACCAAATTTTTATTTAATATCTTTTATCAGTGATATTTTTAATACCACTCCTCTAGAGCAAAAAGTGGCAAATGAGAAATACCAAGTACTATAAACTTACTGATTTTAAGTAAGGGAAATAGTTTTGTAAATAAATGTAGCCCTTTACACTTAAAATATTAAATTTTGAAAGGGATTTTTGGACTTTTCTGGCAGTCCAGTGGTTAAAACTCCGTGCTTCTACTACAGGGGACACAGGTTTGATCTCTGGTGGGGAAATTAGGGTCCCACATGCTGGCAAGGCCAAAATGTAAAAAAAAAGGGGGGTGGTGGCTTTAATGTAGTCCCTAAAGACCGATTCCTTCTCATGTTTTAGGGCTCAGCTCAAATGTCACCTACTCAGAGAAACCTTTCCTAATCCACCTACGTAGCACAGTCTCTTTCTATATATAGATATCATAGACTGAAATAATCACATTTATTCTTTGTTTACATACTTATTTTCTATTATTCCCCACTTGAATGCAAGCTTCAAGAAGGCTGGCAACTTGTCTGCTTTCTGTTGCTGTGTTCCCATAGGAATTCAATAATATTTATTGAATAAATGGGGAAAAGTATAAAACTGATCCATGTTTACTCCCCCCCCCCTGCCCCCCACTGTTTACTGCTAACAAGCATTCTAATCCACTACATTCTGCTAGGGCCTGTTTGGAATTTAAAGCTCCAGAAGACAATAGTGGACCTACCTTCAAGAAGCTTATCAAGAGTCACATTAGGCAGCAGTGAGACGTGCCACTTGCAAAGGATAAACTAAATGCTACAGAAATATAAGATGCTGGATTAAAATGAAAGGCCTGCTATGGAGGTAGCTGCCTTGTTTGAGCTGAGACTTGAAGGTTGGCTAAAATTTGGATAGGTGAAGAATAGGGGTAAGAGCAGCATTCTACACAGTGGAATTAGTATCAAGTTGTGGAGGTAGAAGATTGTGAGAAGTCAACAGTATCGAATAGTTGAACATCAATATTATACTAGGAAAAGCAGATAACAAGGTAGGTTGGAGCCAGGTTATAAGTATTCAAAAGCAGAGTAAGTGAGGCTGCCCCGGTGGGTCAGTGGTTAGGAATCCGCCTGCTAATGCAGGGAACACGGGTTTGGGCCCTGGTCCGGGGAAGATCCTACTTGCGGAGGAGCAACTAAGCCCATGCACCACAACTACTGAGCCTGCGCTCTAGAGCCCAAGAGCCACAACTACTGAAGCCTGTGCGCCTAGATACCATGCTCTGCAACAAAAGAAGGAACGCCAGCGAGAAGCCCGAGCACCGCAACAAAGAGCAGACCCCACTTCTGCAACTACAGAAAGCCTGCGTGAAGCAATGAGGACCCAGTGCAGCCAACTAAAAAAAAAAAGAAGAGAGAGGGAGAGAGACTGTGTTTGAAACCATCTTTAGGCAACAGGGCAGGGTCTCTCTCTGCAGGTCTTTTCAAGCAGGAGATCCACATGATGACAGCACAATACCATTACAGGAAAACCATTCTGGCCAGATGAACTGGAGTGAGAAAGAACAAGGGCTTGGAAGCTACTCAAACGGTCTGGACAAAAGATAAGGCTCTGAACTAAGGTTGAAACATTATAGAAAGTCACAAAACAGAGACTTCCCGTGGTTAAGACTCAGCCTTCCAATGCAGCGGGTGCGGGTTCAATCCCTGGCCGGGGGCCTAAAATCCCACATGCCTAAGCAGCCAAAAAACCAAAACATAAAACAGAAGCAACATTGTAACAAATTCAATAAAGACTTTAAAGAAACAGAAAAAGAAAGTCACGGGCAGGTCATACATTAACTCTGCAGCCAGAAAGATCTGGGTTGGAATACTGAGTCTATAGTTAATTGTTATATCAGGCTTTTAAAAAATAGCTTTATTGAGATATGATTTACATATCATATAATTCATCCAAAGTGTACAATGAAATGGCTTTCAGTATATTCAGAGTTGGGCACTCATAACCATAATCAATTTTAGAACATTTTCATTACTTCAAAAGGAAACCAGTCTCCTTAGCCATCATCCCTGAATCTCCCTATCCTCCCTAGACATGGCAACCACGAATCTACTTTCTACTAATCTCTATAGATTTGCCCATTCTGGACATTTAATATGAATGGAGTCATACCATATGTGGTTCTTTATAACCGGCTTTTTTTCATTTGGCATTACTTTTCCAAGGATCATCAATATCCGTATTTCCATCTTTTTTACTGCCCAATAATATCCCACTGTATGGACATAGCACATGTTATTTATCCATTCACCAGTCCACGGGCATTTGGGTTGTTCTGACTTTTTGTCTATTAAGAATAACACAGCTATGAGAATAGGTATATCAGCTTTAACATCTGTTAGATAATAATTCCTATTAAGTTTTAATATTTGTAAAGAATAGTGCCTGGCACAGAGTAATGCTCAAAAAATATTAATTCCCTTCTCCCTACTTTGCAGGTAAATTGAAGTTTAAGTTATTTATCTTTCTATCCTGACCTAACCATACTACCTTCAACCTAGCAAAACCTTTTCCCAGTCAAATATATGATTCTCCTACCTCTGAGGAGATTCCTTCATCATTTCTTTCAGACTCTGTCATCTTTTGCTAATAGAACTCAGAGGCTCCCGCTTCTCTCTCTCGCTCTACTTACTCAATATTGAATGAATACCCTCTTGTCTTTTAGTTATGTTCCTATTTGCACAAAAATTCGAAGAACTATTTTTTTTTAATCCTTATAACACTTTCTTTCCATTCAGTGTCCCCTCTTCTTTACCTTACACTCCATGTGGCTATCCTGGTGCTACCTCAAATTAACAGCACAAGATGGAAATTTTGTTATCTGTAAACACTCCCTCTTGCCTAGTTTCCATGTTATCAACACCAACTTTACTATCATTAACCTTTTTTTTCTGATAAATAATGATGTTAAGGACCGTCTTGGAAATTATTTATATAATACAATTCATTACCCATTTTCATATAAATGTATTCAAATGCCACTGTGATTTTAAAACATTACCAAATCTTAAAAGTGACCCATGTACATTTTAAAAAACAAAATGCTAACCTTATAATTATGCAATTTAAAAAATACTTTGATAGCTTTTTTTCGCCTTCTATTTATACACTTGTTTTTAGTACCCGATATGTTAAGCACTATGCCAGTTACTGATCTGGAGTTTTAATTTTACACAAGGAACCCTGTAACTCCCAGAATTTTGTTAACTCAGTCACTATTTCTGTTTCTTGCTCAACAAGCCGGGGCCAGAAATACTAATTAGATGTTACCCCTTCCCACTACTAGACCATAATTACTTTGAGCCCAGCAATGCCAAACAAATTAATGGTTCTTCCTGTTTGGCGGTTCCACTCCTTCTCTAAGCTGGCAGACCTAGGTTTGGGGTGATATTTATGACAGTCGTAGATGATACAGCAGAATGGCAGGATATCAGTAACCCATAAGTATTACAGTACAGTCCTAGTAGAAGGGAGTGGCTTCCAGAGTGTAAAGGAGGCGGTGAAGGTGCAGCTTCGCCCCGAGATTTAATCATTCCGATGGTCCCTTCTCAAGAACTCTTTAGAAAGTGGGTTCCTCCAGAAGGGACGAGGCGTCTGTTTAACAGCGAGGTTTCGTTTTTGTTTTTTTAAAGGACAGGCATTGTGAAGTACGGTTGTGAAACCCTCCCTGATACTAAGATGAATACACAGAATAAGCAGTCTCCCGAAACTCAAGTGCAGGGAGAAGGGAAGGGGCGGGATGGAGAACCACAGTGCTCAGATTGCCTCGGATGGAGAGACGTCGCCGACTGGCGGGGCCCCGGCGGCAGCGCTGCTGCGGATCCGCGCAGGGGCCCCGGGAGAAAAAGCCGGGTCGGGGGCCGCTCGCGCAGGGCGGGGCTTCGGGGCCAAGGCCGGGCAGAGCCCAGCCCAGACCGTGCCGGACGCCGGCGAGAAGGCCGCGTCCTCCCGCACCCCGCCCATCCCCGGCGCCGCCAGAAGCAGGACTGCGAAGGAGAGCAGGAAGAAGTCCTAACAGGGAAGCGGGAGGCAAAGCAACAACTGCTCGCGGCGGCTCCCCAAGAGACTGCCGGTCTGGGGCAGGAAAGCAGGCCCCGGCGCCGCGGCCTCCTGGCCTTCCCCCACTCAGCCCCTGCCCCACCGCACTCACTCTGCCACACGACGCTTTTCAGCCCCCGTTCCGTCACCGGCGGCGCCATCTTCCCAGACACTGCGGAGGAGCAGCCGCCGCCTCCCGCTCGCAACCTACTTCATCTGCGTGAGAGTTCGGGCGGGCCCCGCCCCTCACTGCGGGGAACGCCCCGCCCACACCCGCGGGCCGCGCCCTCCGGGGCGTCACGGCGCCTGCAAGGGGATTGCCGCCCACCCCTGGATTGAGGCTGCGCAGTGCGGGTGGCGTCTCCGTGGGCGGTTGCGCGCCGTCTAGCGGGAGGCTGTGTGCCGATTTTCGAAGTCCTGGGATGTCAGAAAGCGAAACCGTACCAATGGATTGTGAGCTAGTACCATCTAAGAAATTCCGAATTCAAGCATTGATTCATGAAAAAGGGAGGGATCCTTCGCTTTACAAAAGAGTTCTTCACTTTGAAAAGCGATTTATAATAGACTTCACTCAGTCAGGTACCGAATAGAAAATTTAACCTCCAAAAAGTTTATTTTATTCATTTTTCAACGACATAATAATTGTGTAGAACTATGAGGTGCCATCCACTGTGCCCAGAACTGTACAGGACTTTCAGGAAAGTCAAAGAAAGGATAGACCCACTTCTGAAGAATTTAAAATCTAATTAGATAGCGAAGCTCCTGGCATGCTGAAGGCAGTCAAAAATTGGTTGAAATAGCGAATGTCCTAATGATGACAATATACATAAATGAACCAATAAAACAATAGTTACTTATTCAATGAAAAAAATTCATGTGGGGGAGCCATCAATGCTTTAGGATTTAAGAGAAGGGAATTATTGCTGATTCACAAAGGAGATGATTTGAGCTCAGACTTAGAAAGTTTAGGCAGAGATCTGTTTTCTGAGATGGTTCTTTTGAGACTTGAAATCCAAGTACTCCACGGAATTCCCTGGTGGTCCAGTCCGTGCTTTCCCTGGTCGGGGAACTACGATCTCGCAAGCTGCGTGGCCAAAAAACAAAACAAACAACAACAAAACAAAAAAAAAAAACAAGTAATCAATCATGAATTGAAACAGCTGAGTTGCTGAGACCCCCACTTGTAACATAACGATCATATACACTGGCAGAAACTAAGGTTTCCCACACTGATTTGCAAAGAATCAATGGTCTTAAATCAAGTTGGTCATATAGGGAAGTGGAAGTGGTTAGTTACTACTAGTAACAATAAGGGCTAACATCTACTGAGGGCTTACTATATGCGAGGCACCATGCTAAGTGGATCATCTCATTGATCCTCAAAGCAACCCTTCCAGACAAGGAACCTGAGGCTTAGTGAAGTTAACTAACTTGCCAAGGATGCACAGCTAGCGGTGCAGTGGGAAGGAATGGGAATCAGGCTTGAGCTACACAGAAAGCAAAACAGCCATAAAATGGGTTCTAGCAAAACCTACAACATGAGTGGTTTTACCGTGCAAGGCTTATATGGACCACGGTGGAGCTCTGGCCTCTTTCAGCCCCGCTTTAATTGGACTTAACTGCTCAGAATTTTATCAGTTGCACGCATTATATTCCCCTCCTGTTTCAATTTTAAATCGGATTCTGCTTAGTATAGCAGGGTTGATCCCCCAGCTCTAAGGAAAAGATGTAGTACAGACTCACCCTTCTAAAATGCAGCTCCTTGCCCTAGAGGGTCAAACCAAGACAGAGGAGTGAGGTGGGCAGAAGTGCCTCCATCCCCTACCCTTGAGGAGAATGACCAGGTGCCAGGGAATGACACAAAAAGCCCCTTCTGGGTTGGAAGTTTGTCTTGGGTCACATGAGGTATAGCTGTGATTGCTGCCCCTGAAGGCCAGATTCCATGGTGGCAGTGTGGAGTAGTGGAGCAAATGTGGTCGTTAGCAGCATATAGACATGGGTCCACAAATGCTGGCTTTGTTTCTTATTAGTAGTGAGACTTGAAACACTTCAGTGTCATTGCATTTATGTGTTGAATATAACAAAGCAGACTTCACAACAACCCAACAGTATAACCTTTATTGCCATTTTACAGATGTGAAAACTGAGATTCAGAGAAGTTAAATCACATAAGACCTCAAGATGTCTCCAAGACCCTTGCCCTTTCCATTGCACCATATTGCCTACCCTCGCTTGCTCCCCTAGGTTCACATAACCTCCCTGAGCTGCCTCTCTAGTCTCCGCTGGTTGGTTTGCCTAAACAGATTGAACAAAGAATTTGAATTCCCTGAACATGACACAGCAGAATGGAAGGTAAAATCCTGCAATGCTGGTCAGAGATCTGCTTTACATAATTTGTAGAGCAGATAAATATCTAAAATAACCAAGGACGGCTAGTGCGAAGCTGCTGCATAAAACAGGGAGCTCAACTCAATGATGGGTGATGACTTAGAGGGCTGGGATAGGGAGGGTGGGAGGCAGTTGTGGGAGGTAGGGGATATGGGGATATATGTATAAATACAGCTGATTCACTTTGTTGTACAGCAAAAACTGGCACAACAGTGTAAAGCAATTATACTCCAATAAAGAGCTTGAAAAAAAAAAAAACTTCCAAGGACTGAATGTAAAAGCTCTTGGGTTAGGGCAGATCACTCACTCACCATCCTATTCCCAGGTCTTCTTCTCTAATAATTTATCACTTAATCATGATAACCTAGAAAAATATTTTCCATAAAAATATATCCTAGATTAGCTGGTCTGATCAATGCTTCATACTTACTTGGCCCCCTGATAATTTGTGTTTCAGCTGTGACAACATGGATGAATTCCTTGACCTTTTTTTGTTATATGTATAAAGAATACTATTATTACCTAGCTCACAGTGTTATTATGAGAATGAAATGAGTATGTGAAAAGCACTTAGAAGCATGTAGTATGAGCTAAATCGATGTTTTAGTTTTATGTTCACCCAGTGTAGACCACATTGTCTTCTGTGAAATTCTGACCAAATCCACCCAGACTTAGATGCCTAGCTAAGTAGATGGCCATTTCATTTTCTGTGTTCTGGTATTTTTAGGGTTTGAGTGTACTGGCCCTAGCCCCCTAGTGTTCTAGGACCAGGGGTCCTGGCCTTCCATTTGGCCTTTGCCCTTGGCTCTTTGGCTGTTGCAGTCAGCCATGGACACTACTCTTTTTAGAGTGCACCCCTGCCAGCAACTGGGCTTGGCAGGCAGTCTCACACGGGCTCTGAACCACAGCCCAGAACGCTGCCCCAGGTCATGGTTGTCCTCACAGGGCATGGACCCACTCTGAACCCTCCAGATCTCCTCACCAATCTTTCCTCACATGCCACAGCCCTCTATCTTCTGCTAAATTAATTAAACAAGGAGGCCATCAGACTGAGGTGGTTCTGATACCTTAGCCACCTTTGTAGGCAAACCAAAACCTACGTCTGTAAGTGTCTCAAGGTTAAGAAATCAAAACCTAAGGACAACCAATCACAAACAGCCAACTAGGGTTTCCCAAATAAGGCAACCACTATAGCTATATAGCTATCGGAGATAGCTTTATAGTCTATCAAATAATACCCTTGGTGTGCTTCCACCTCTTTTCAATAAAAGCCTTCCCGCCACCAATCCCCGCCCCCAGTACCTGTCAGGGGAGCGCTCCTAACCATTTCTGATTCGGTGCTGCTGAATTTGAATCAATTCCTGCTCAAGTAAACTCTTAAAAAAGTTTTAATATGCCTCAGTTTATCTTTTAACATGTCTCAGCTTCCCATCACTGAAATTTTGCTTCAAGGAGGAACGTACCAAGGCAAGCCTTTTAAGGTTCCCAAATCTGGCCATATGTCAGAATCACTTGGTGAGTTTGTTAAAAGTATAGATTCCCAGGCCTGGTCCCAAACCTGCTGAGTTAGAACCTCCAGGGCTGAAACCAGGAAATCTACATTAAGTAATGAGTTCCCCAGTTGATGTCGATGCACCTAGCCCGACTCCTGCTCATCCTCTGGTAACTGGGAACAAAAGTGAACTAAGCTCGACCCTCCTCTGGGTTTGCTCTCTGACACAGCAAATTCCATTTTTCGGGATCTATGTCTTTGTCTCTGTCCTTTTCAAGTGCAGGTGCTCTGGGGAGTATCTCTCATCCGTCTTACACAGAAAGGGAAAGCAGACACAGAAAAGGACGTTTGCTGCTCCCTCCCAGTGTACCTCAAGCCTAATTCCACGCTCCACTTCCCCCTGGGCAGAGTTTTATGGTTGTTCCTAACTACGGACATGCTTAGTTCCACAGCTATGCTTCTGCAGAGTAAACGCTTTAGTTATGTGTGTGTTATACGAGTCCTACTCTCACTACCTTTTAATAAGGTTACTGGCGCTCGAAGGACAAAATTTTTTTAGGTACAACAGATTTATATTATATATCGTTGCCTTTTTTCTCCAAAGACATATAAAAAAGCAGTTAGCGTGTGAGTGGGGGATACAGTCAACAAGATTGATGGTCCTTCCCCCAGTGATGCACATGTCACTCTGCCACAATCTGAGGTTCTGGTCCTGGCTGTCCCTCCATCTGAAGTCTTTGCTCATTCAAACCATGACCGCAATCCTTTCCGCAACAGACCAACAGCTCTGCTTTCCCACACACCCACACAGAGGTCTCATCACACTATGCTTAGGCTTGGCACAGCCTGCAAGTGGTTCAGCTCCCTCCTAACGTGAGATGAGGTGTTTGTTACTACAGGTGGCCCTGGCAGCTGCTGCCATCCAACCTCAGCCGAAGTCCTGGTGGAGGTTCATCCTGGGTAAGTGAACTTCTCTGGGAATGGACGCTTCCAACTCTTGAATGGTTAGAGGGCTGCATGGCAGATGCTGGGGTGGATGAAACACTCGTGAAGTGGATGTGTTGAAGTCTGTAGTATGTCTGGATGTGAAATCTCAAAGAATTTCTGCTAAGAGACCTTTCACATTTCCAGAACTTTCCCAGTGTGCTGGCTCACTCTGGCAGGCTTCCAGAGGACTTTCTGGATTCATTTCTCTCCTGAGGCCTCTCTGCAGCAGATCTTGAACTCCTGTGCAGGTGAGGACATACCTGACCTTGCCCTCAGAAAGTAGAGTCAGAGTGGTTCTTCTAAAGGCCAAAAGAGCTTGTCCTATCCTAGAGATAGATTCTAATAGATCTTTTCCATCTCTAATCACACTAACGATTAAGGAAACTCTGCAAAAGATATGGGAAGAATTTTTTTAAAGCAAAGAAAAAAACCTTTGTCTTTGAATCATACCATTTCAATTTAAATTACTCACTAGTCAAGTCTCTGTTTTTATCCGTGGCTCACTATATCATTCTGCGTTTCTCTTCCCTCTGTAAATCACTGAAAAGGCAAAGAAGGGAAGAAGCCACAAAATGCATTAAATATTCAGACATTTTCTTAAATTAAAAAGCCCTCAAATGTCTCTGAGGTTCAGATTAGCATTTTCAATTTGAAATTCTATTTCTGCAGCACTTCACAGCAAGTAAGCAGAAAATTAAGATAATCTGAACTGTTCAAAGGGCAAAAAGAAACTGATCAGCAGGTTCTGACTAACCAGGGTGTTCTCTCTCCTGCTTCTTGAAATGAATCCTCCCCCAGAGTCTCTTTGAGCTCAGACTACTGACCCAGGACAAAGAACTTTCCTCTCTACCCCCAGGCCTTTATTAATTGAGCTTACTTTGGGCCTGTTGTTGTGTCCAACAATTTATGTCTCCTCTAATCTTCATAACATCTTATGAGGAGTTTGTTCCAATTTTCAGATAAGGCAAACCACACGTAGAATTGAAGCAACTTGCCTCAGGGTATGGGATAGTGGCAGGATTGAATCCAGATCTATCTCTTAAAAGATCCGTTCATGCTGTTGAAAAGCTTTAGGATAATCCAAGAGTCAAGAAAGACCAAAAGTCTTAGAGCAACAAGATTCCCAAGGCTTCCCTTAGCATATCTGGAGGCCCCATGTTAGCCAGGGACCTAATCTGACTAGTCCTGTGTACAGAGAGGAGAGATGCTGAAATTGGACAGCAGTTTAGAATTTCTCCTTTAATGTAGTGAATTCCCTATGATGTGGCCCCCAAATACTCTCATTTTTGAAAGTCTTGCAGGATTTCTAGAAGGATCTCCTTAAAGGGAGGGTCAGATCTCTTCAGGTTGAAGACTGAAACTTGCTGAGGAAGGGAGAAGCAATGATCAGGGCCAGCCCAGAGGGACAGAGGAAGGGGAGAGTAGTGACCTGGAGCAGTGCTTCTCAAACTTGGAGAGTGTCAGAATCACCTGGGAACCTGATAGAACTACGGAGGCCCAGGTCTTACCCACTTCAGCAGGCCTAGGCCTCTACATCCTTTATCATCTCTCCAAAAGATTCTGATACACACCACAGTTTGAGCGCTGATACCTAAGCAGTGATCCTCAAACTTGAATATGCATGTCAATCACCTGGGGATTTAGGAAATCTGGGTGGGGCCTAAGATTGTGCATTTTGAACAAGCTTTCTTGGTGATGCTGATGAATAGCAAGGTCTAAGAGTGATGGTTTTCAAGCATTTTAAGAAAAAAGTATTGCAACTCTTTCTCTAACAAAATCTTAGGAAAGGGACTTCCCTGGCAGTCCAGTGGTTAAGACTCTATGCTCCCAATGCAGGGGGCATGAGTTCAATCCCTGCTCAGGGAACTAGGATTCTGCATGCAGCATGGCATGGCCAACAACAACAACAACAACAAAACAAAATCTTAGGAAAGACCAGTATATAATATACCACTCCTCGCCTCCGAGGGGCCCTCAAGACACTTCTACATACCCTTCTATGGCTCAGGGGAAACACTGATTTAAAATGGCCATAATACTGGAAATAGTTTCCAAGAATGCAGACCCAGGCCCATGTACATAAGACCAGGGCTTACAGTCATTAGTACTTTGGGAGTTTTTAAAAGTAATTTTTTATAATTTAGAACTTTCCTCACGGTTTGTTTTTAATAAGCCAGGTCTGTTTCCCTGTAGTCACTGGAAACAGAAACTCTTTAAAAATTAATAGGGATTATTCGTATTTCAGACCTGCAGGTGGGGCAATTATTAGAAAGCATGTGTCCTGCTGTGCTCAGGGAAGTACTGGACTAGGAGAGGAAATAGAGAACAGGCAGCGAAGAGAAGCATGTGTCCTGCCAGTGGAAGGAAGTGTTGGAGGGGAGCTGGCCCAGGCTGGTAGGCTGTCTGGTGGGGTTTACTGGTAGGAAGGCTTCATTTCCACTCACACTCTCTGAAGTCAGCCATGTCTGATTGTGTGTGTGTGTGTGTGTGTGTGTGTGTGTACATGTCCTGTCTGTACTTTGGGGTTGATCATATTCCCTTGGGTTTTCCCAAGACCGCAAATCAAGCAGGCCTCCTAGAAGAGTGTAGCAAAGACTCCTGGTGAAGCAGCACATGCTACTTCCTGGGTGGGCACACACAGCTCTGTGTGACTATCTCTGCAGCCCCAGCCAAGAATAGCCTCCGTGGGGCCCCCAGAATAGCTTAGACAGGATCAGCCCCGAGCACACCTGAGTGGCAGTGAAGGTTATCCTTATTCCAGCTGCCCTTTCAGCACTGCTTTTCCTCGGCTGGCCATATCCACCCATGCAAACAGAAACAGACACCCTAGCTCTCTACAGGCCGTTAAGAGATTCTAACGCCCGGCTATGGAAAGTGTGGTCAGAACAGCAGCAGCAGTCACCAGCATCACCTGGACCTTGTTAGAAGTACAGCGTCTCAGATCTTCCCTACACCTACTAAATCAGAATCTGGTTTTAACAAAACCCCAGGTGATTTGTATGCACAATAAGGTTTGAGAAGGTCTGCTCTCAAGCAGCAGTTCTTAGCCTTGGAGCTTTAGAATCACCCAAGGAGCTTTTAAAAATCCTGATGCCCAGACTTTACCCCAGACTAATTAAATCAGACTTTCTGGGGATAGAGCCCAGGCATCAATTTCTTTTAAGCTCTCAAAGTGACTCAGTGTACAGCAGGGCTGGGAACCACTCTCTGAAGTGAGGGATGAAGCTGCTGCCTCTCTGAAATATATTTACATTTTCCTGTGGGACCTTGGAAGACTGAAAAAAAATTCAGAATCCAAAGGAGTTCATCTCCACTGGTGGAATCTAATAGGGGAGAAAAACTTATGGGAGAGGCAAGAACCCCTTGCATCACAGAAAGTATTTGCCTTTCTAATTTGAGTCAGCTTTGATCCTGACTTGTCACCCTAAAGAGCAACAACAAAAATTCCTTTGTGTTGTATTCATGAGAAAAACGACTTACCCATTCCAAGTGTACTTCCAGAGCAGGTTACTATAACAAATAAAAACACAAGCATTTAAAATATATTTATTGGACTTCCTTGATGGCGCAGTGGTTAAGAATCTGCCTGCCAATTCAGGGGACACGGGTGTGAGCCCTAGTCTGGGAAGATCCCACATGCCAGTGGAGCAACTAAGCCCACGTGCCACAACTACTGAGCCTGAGTGCCACAACTACTGGAGCCCACACACCTAGAGCCCATGCTCTGCAACAAGAAAAGCCACTGCAGTGAGAAGCCCACGCACCACAACGAAGAGTAGCCCCCGCTCACCCAACTAGAGGAAGCCCAGACACAGCAATGAAGACCCAACACAGCCAATAAAAAAATAAATTACTTGATAAATTAATTTTTTAAAAAATAATTAAAATATATTTATTGTTGTATTTGAGATGGTGAAGATTTAATTTAAGAAAGAATAATAGGAAATTTAACCAAAGGATGAGTAAGAACCAGCTTGGGTGGTAACAGAAGGAGATACCTGTTAACAGTATGAACTCAGACAAGTTATTTCACTTTTCTGTACCTCAGTTTATCTGTTAAGTGGTAAGAATAAGAATGACAACCCCATAGGGTTGTTTTAAGGATCAATAGAGTTAATACACATAAAGCCCTTAGAACAGTGTCTGGCGCACGGCACTCAATAAATATTATCGTTATTATCATTTACAATATCATCCTAATTATAAAAGTAAGGCATCACTGACATTGGGGAAAAAAACCCCCAAAACAAAAATCTTCCCCTAAGTGCATGGTTTATACCAGTGAGTTAGAGCAAAGGTAGATTCCCTAACTTGAGTCTAAACACCCAGCCCTTACTAGAGTGAAATGGCTACAGGCTTGAGATGGCACCCCACCAAAGGGTATCAGAGTTCCAACTAATGAACCATCAGAGAAATGACTCTCTAAGGGTTGAATTGAGTATGAAGTAGGAGAAAGAACAAAGACTTCCAGCACTCACTTACTGGCTGTATGATCATAGATAAACACATAAACTCATTCGTTCTTTTTTTAACTTAAAATATATTGGGCAACTGTTACACGCAAAGTGCTGAGAGACAGCGAGATTACCATTTAGCAGAAGTAACACACATCCAACTCAGTAATAACGGTGTAGTGAAGATAAGGATGATGTGGAGTCATAAAGCAGGGAGGGAAAAGATGAACCCAGACTATGAGAATTGGAGAAGACTTCAGCGGGGGGGTATTTGGGCTGGTGGAGTTCCCTTGGTTGAGGTGGAGTGGAATTCCAGGCAAAGAGAGGAGTGCTGCATTAGTTCAAAAGCATGATGTGGCATGCTATGCGTGTGTGGCATGCTATGCGTGTGTGGCAAGGGCAGGTGTGTGTGAATGATTGCATGTGACTAGACTAGAGAATGGAGTCTTCTCAGGAGGGATGTTGTGGAATGAGCCTAGAATTGTACTGTCCAATACAGTAGCCACCCACCACATGTAGCTATGAGCATTCCAAATGTGGCTAGTCTGAACTGAGAGGCGCTGTGTTAAATAAACACACACAAGATTTTGAAGACTTAGTATGGAAAAAATATACAAAAGTTTTATATTGATTCCATGTTGAAAATTAGAATATTCTGGATATATTGGAATTAACTAAAATATACTGTTAAACTAATTTCACCTATTTCTTTTTGCTGCTTTAACGTGGCCACTAGAAATTAAAAATTTTTCAAACTTGCTTTAAATTTCTATTGGATAGTGCAGGTGTAGAAAGACAGATGGTAAGGCACCTTAAATGCCATGCTCAGAGGATTGAATTTTATTCCATGGGGCAATAGAAAATTTCCGAGGATTTTGAAGCATGAAAGAAAGACAATTGGGTCAGTGTCCTGGAATGTCAACTCTGGTGATAGTATGAAGACTGACAAGAGGGCAGGAGGAAAAAACCAGTGTAGCAGTAGAGGGGAGAGGTAATGAGACCCTGAAATACTGAAGTAGCTATAGGAATGAAAAGTTGGATTTAGAAACCATCATGGAGTGAACGGGACAGGGTTGGGAGACTACTAAGACATGGAGGGTGAGGGAGAGGGAAGCTGATTCCAGGATTTTCAGCTTGAATACTTGAAATAAGGATGACAGAAGATCAGAAACTGCAGAAGATCAGAAATTCCCTGTGGCCCTGAGGAGTTGAAAGGCCTGGGTCATATCTCTCAGTAGAGATAAAATGTTTGGAGATTTGGGAGCCTCTGAACCTTAGTTTTCTCATTTATAAATTGGAGATAATAAAATCTGTGGACCCTAACTCATAGAGTTATTTTGAGCATTCAGTGAAATATTGAATATGAAAACACTTGATAAATTTCAGAACATTATGCAAATATAATGAAGTATTATTATTGAGCTGTAGGCTCTTCTTCCTAAGAGCCCATCCTCACCCCAACAACCTGTTCCTGTCCCTTTCCATATCAGCCATGCTTTGGGCCAGCTTGTTCTCTGGACAAGATAATGAAAAAGCAAGGAGTCAGAGCATGACAGCCAAGGACAGTGCAAACACTCCCTGAAGAGGACCTGGCCTGGTTCCATCACCGTGAGCCATCTTGAACCTTCTGGTCACCAACCCATAACTGGAAATTTTAAATTCTGGTTATTAGTAAAGTTTTCTAAGCCAATATTTATTCCTCTTCCTGTGTTCACCTGCAAAGCTCTAGGGCTTCATCGTCTATTTTATTTTATTTTACTTTAGAAATACATGAAAAATACGCGCATATGCTCTGGGCAAGGTAGCAGAAGGTGCTGGAATACAGAGAAGGAGAATTGCTAATGCTTTTCTGCCAGCTCTAGTGAGATGGCAGTGGCTGACAGTCATGTTTTGTGATCACAGACTGTCTGCTCACTCATATTTCCAAACCTAGCTTATGATTTATAAATTTGTTGTTTTCTGATCCCCCAGCTCTCCCTCAGTCATAAGTGTGAATCTGTGCAAATAAAGGTTCAAGTCTCTTAATTTCAAACATTCAAGTTTGTCTGTCATCATCTCTAATGCTATGTTACAAATCTCTCCGCAAATCTCAAAGCAGAAAATCATTTTAAAGTCTGCTTTGCTGTTTAAGCAGCAAGCCTCTGGTCCTTTTTCTGAAGGAGAAGAGAGAGAGAGGGATGAGAGAGATTTGATATCTCCAAATCAAATGATAATAAAGTATCATAATTCCAAAGAAGCTTGGGGTCCCTAGTCACCAGAATCTGCCTGCAGGATGTAGAAATGTCATGCCTTCTTTGACCTTCCTACATAGCAAATAAGTGTGAATACTCTGAGTCTTAATTCACAGTTTAAGTTGAGGGTTAGTTTTAAATAAAGGGTCATAACTTGCCCTACCTGAATATATTTTTTTTGGACAGAAAGTAAGCTTCAGTCCTGTCTCAGCAACTGGTGAGACCATCACCGTATATACATCCCCACAGGGTATCTCAGTGACATCACAGAAACTGAGGCCAGCGCTTGGGGCACACATGAAAATGCCTTTGGAACCATAGAGGTCAGTGCTGTAATTGGCAGAGCCCCTGGAGGCCTGCCAGTAGATCCGGATGCCATTCGGGCCCAGCCTATATAATTTCACCCCCAAAGGGCAACAGGCACCTGAAGGATAAAACAAACACAAACAGGCATATCACTATTCCACTGTTACCACAAACCTGGCCTTTGTTACTATGGGGAAACAACATAAGTAGCCTACTCTAAATAATAAATGATCAGAGCAAGATTTGAGGGTGTACTCAGTTTCTTTCTGTGGTGGGCCACATGATTAGAAATCCGTGTATGAGGGTGAGGTGAGGCATGAGTTTCTAACAGAGAACAATGGTGGGTCCAAGAGTCCATGGTTGGCAGATACGGAGTGTATGTGACTCAAACTTTATGAGTCAAATGCATAGAATTCTTGTCAAGATTCCTCATGCTGCCCTACTTTCATATGATTTTAGTGGGATTCAATTTAAATATAATTAACTGCTTTCAGCTTTAACTGAAAAGACCTATTTGGCTGAGCTGAGTAGCGTGACGTCTGTCACGGGTCCACACTTCATCCGTGCTAGCTGACTGGGTATGTTTCCTTTCTCTTTTCCTGAATACCTTGAACAAACCACGTATTAGGTGTCAATTGGTAGATTCCTCAGTAACTAAAATGAAGGTGCTATCATATAAGAATTAAAATTTCAGTTATAGATAATTAGGCTCCTTTGATTTAGTCTTTCAAAAAAAAAAGGTTTATTTAGAAGTAGAGATAAGCAGTGGGCCATATTTCCAGAACTGGATATCATGGTGAGAAATTAGGCAGCAAGTCTAATGAAAGCTAATGGGTCAACTCATAAACCACTTATGTACGTGTAGCACATTTTAAATGCTTTCACATCATGGTCATTCCTATTTCTCTTACCAATGAGGAAACAGAACCAGAGAATAAGACAAGGCAGCACAGCTTAAGAAGCCATGTCTTTAGACTCCTGATTGAAGACTCACTCTACTACCTTTGGGATGCCAAAATTATATTTCAACTCTCCCACCCCATGCCCCGGGGCAGATACAGCTAACTGGTCATTGTACTCTTTCCTATTAAGCCTGCAAGGCATCCTCCAGAGTTTTTTCCGAAACAGTGCTCCAAGCAGCCACTTCAGTGGACTAGAATCACACCAGAGAAATCTTATTTTCTAACCCTGTACCACTCCCTACTTCCCCCGCTATTCCCTAATGGTTTGGTCTTTGTGAAAAACAAGATGAAATACTGTGCTCTTTCAGCCTGTTGAAATAAGAAACCATAGAAGAAGCTGGAGTGGTTTAGAAGAGAGAGATAGTAGCATAATAATAATGAGAAAGAAAAAATTTCAAGCCAAATAGAATGTGTGATCTAAATGCTTTCTGTAAACTCTGCCAGACTGTGTTGTGCTGTGCTGCAGGTAGCTGGGTCATATAAAAACCTATCCTACTTTCAGAAAAAGTACACCTGAACCTTGTTACCAGGGAAGTTAATTCACCAACTACTAACAGAAGCCTCTGAAGCTTTGAGGAAGCTTCTAAATCAAGAGGAAAACTGTAAACATTTAAAAAACTAATCTGAACTTACCATGCAAGCTTGGTGGAGATGGAGCATCTTTTTAAATGAGACGGAAAGGCTATGTCTGGATCTATAATAGTCAAAGTCCTTGTTGATACACTAGAGCAGCAGTCCCCAACCTCTTTGGCACCAGGGACTGGTTTCATGGAAGACAATTTTTCCACGGGGGAGGGGGGGAATATGATTCAGGCAGTAATGGGAGTGATGGTGCAGGTGGTAATGAGAGCGAGGGGGAGTGATGGGGAGCGGCAGATGAAGCTTCACACGCTACCCCGCCGCTCACTGCCTGCTGCGCAGCCCAGTTCCTAACAGGCCTTGGACCAGTACCGGTCCTCAGCCCGGGGGTTGGGGACCCCTGCTCTAAAGCTAGAGTTTGGAATTCACTTACTAGAGGAATAACTTTGGTAGGCGCAGTCCGCAGTCAACCCAGTGGCACTAATTGCTTTTAATGCCACTGTGTAATTGATGCCGCATGTGATGCATCCCAGGAGGCAGTGGTTTTGATGGGTGTGACACTTAGACTGTCCAGTGTGTGACTCCAGAACTGTCACATAGGTTTGGGCGCCGGTCCCAACAGTCCAGCTAACGTTGATTACGGATTGGGTGACCTGAGTTACTGTCAGACCAGCTGGACAGCACGGCACTTAAATGGGGAAAGAGAAAAAATTGGGGATTTATTTCCACTGAGGGTTATTTGTGAAAAATAACCAAGTATGGTATTTTGCTTATGTTGCATTCAATATCCTAAACTTTGCAAACATTCAACTGTTAATCAAAATGTCCTTAATAGGGACTTCCTAGGTGGCGCAGTGCTAAAGAATCTGCCTGCCAATGCAGGGGACACAGGTTCGAGCCCTGCTCTGGGAAGATTCCACATGCCATGGAGCAACTAAGCCTGTGTGCCACAACTATTGAGCCCACGTGCCGCAACTATTGAAGCCCATGTGCCTAGGGCCCATGCTCCACAACAAGAGAAGCCACTACAATGAGGAGCTTGCGCACCACAATGAAGAGTAGCCCCTGCTCTCAGCAACTAGAGAAAGCCCGTGTGCAGCAACAAAGACCCAATGCAGCTGATAAATAAATAAATAAATTTTTTAAAAAAAAAGTCCTTAATAACTGTAAATGGAATATAATCTTTAAAAATTGTGAATCACTGTATTGTAACTTATATAACATTGTACATCAACTGTACTTCAGAAAAAGATAAGTTAAAAAAACTTTAGGGACTTTCCTGGTGGGGCAGTGGATAAGACTCTGAGCTCCCAATACAAGGGCCGGAGTTCAACCCCTGGTCAGGGAACTAGATCCCACATGCATGCTACAACTGAGTTTGCATGTCACAACTAAGGAGCCCTGGAGCCGCAACTAAGGAGCCTGCCTGTCGCAACTAAGACTTGGCATAACCAAATAAATAAATATTAAAAAAAAAAATTCAAAAATTTCCTTTTGTGAAGTAAAGGCACATTCCCTCTGATACATTACTTAACATCACTCTATATAGCGGGTGCTTTTCCCAAGAATGCAGTGCAATAACTGGCTGTGGGTAATGTGAGATTCTCCCCAATTTTTTTCAGAATAAGAAAGAAACCCTTTGCTGTTCTCCAACTTGAACAATTCCAGTTGCAAATTTTAAAGCAACGATTGCATTCATTTCTTCTCCCAATATATCTTACTTTTTTTTTTTAAGCTTTTTTTTTTCTCTTAACTCTCTTTTATTATTTATTTTTTTGAGGTACATCAAGTTTGTTTTGCCTTATTCATGCATTTCATAGTACATAGTTAATGTAAAACTCAAACTATTCTTAGCCAGCTAAGAACACCACAACCAATTCTCAACGTTTCAAAAATCCATTATGTAGGATGTAGAATATCTGGAATCTTCCTGCATATTTGGCATCGTCTCTATTCTGCTGCTTTTTATGTTTCAACTTATCTAAAGTGCCATCTATCATTGTATATGAGAAAATAATGTCCAAAGGCTTTAAGTAATTTGCTAAATTTCATTCACACACAATGCTATGAAGCAATAACAGCTTTCTTTTCTAAAGCTCTTACTGTGCACCGGGCACCTTGCTAAGTGCTGAGCAGCACAAACAACGTAATATTCTCAACCACCTGATGACGCCATTATCCCCTTCCTCCAATTAGGAAACAAACTCAGAAAACATTTTTTAGAGAAAGGTTTGAAAGGACGGAACCAAAGAAATAAATAATAACCATCTCACTTGGTCCCTTGCTAGTTGTTTTAGTGGATTGTGTCATGGGGGAATATGAAGTCAAATAAATGTTTTTGCAGAGTCAATGTATTCCTCCTTTGATGTCGGTGTTTGAATAAATTAGAGCCTTCATATGATACTTTTACAGAACCTGCGTTGAAAGTTTTCTAAGACTGGGGCTCTTTGAAAGGCTCTCTGAGTTTAAGGTATTTCTATCACACTTAGGGTAAACCAAATAAGAAAGTTCTTGTCCTAAAACCATTCCTAAGGACCCCACTGAAGTCGCGGTTCGGACTGTGGTTGCTACATACCCGTTTCCAGGGGCACACTGTAGCTGGGCAGGCTCCGTCCTGCTGGGGTTTCGGCCACAGCGGTGACGGAGAACACTGCGCCGCAGGGCAAGGCCCCCAGAGTGCAGGAGTCCCCCGTGCTGCTGCACTGGTGCAGCCCTTTCTCTCCCCGGGCAGTCACCGTGTAAGTGGCCTCATCATTAGTGGGTCGCCAGTGCACGTTAATCATGGGAAAGGCATCCTTCGAAACATTTTTGATTTCAGGACTGCAAGGAGCTAAGAGATTTTAGATTATGCACTGAAACAGTCAGAGTCAAAAATATCACACGTGCCATTTGGTCTAAAACTGACTTTTTCCCCCCAAATGAGATCATTACTTTCTACCATACCATGTATGTAGGCCAAATTCATAGAGCTTTCATGTGGAAGCCTTGTTGACGTGGACACATGGTATTGGGTTCCCATAGCATCGGACTAACTGGAAAACGTTCAGGAGCCATTTGAACTCCAAAAGTGAAAACAATTAAGACAAACATTTGTGGTCTTAACTTCCATGGTGTGAATACAGGCAGGAACCCCAAAGACAGGAGGCAGTAAATGGCTGAGGTAATCACTGGCAAAAGCTTTCACTCTCCCCATGGTCTCCTGTTTCCTTTTTGTCCTCTTTCCCTCTTCCACCTTCTCTTCTGCTTCTCCTTAGTAAGACAGGGGCTCTCAGGGTCCCCACACAGGGTGGCTAATAGCAGTTAGCCTTTTTACTGTTCTTGCTGAATGCGCTTCCTGAGGGACACAGCTGGGGGGAGCTGTTCAGACATCAGTGAAAGAAATCCATACCTGTGGTTATAAATCGGGAAGTACACGATGTATTGCTGCCCCGGACTTCGCTGAAGGAATACACTGTGATGTTGTACTTGGTGTCACACTCTAGAGCAGAAAGGGTGCAAGCCGGAGCAGTGTCATTGCACTCAACCACCTTGAACCCATCCACAGCCTTGGTTTCATAAAGTTCAGCACCACGGACCGGAGACCAGATGATCTCTACTGTGTCACTGGACACCAGCACAGGGTTAATGTCACTGGGACAACAGGGAGCTGAAAGCAGGAGCAGAGAGAATGGAGGTCAGTACAGGAGCCACTGTCAGAGGGGGATATTGAGTCCTGGTGTCCCGGAGCCTAGAGCCTCTGTGCTATCCTCTTAAGTCACTGCAAGAATCTCCTACAGGGACTTCCTTGGCGGTCCAGTGGTTAAGACTCCATACTTCCACTGCAGGGAGCGTGGGTTTGATCCCTGGTCGGGGAACACATGCCAAGCACTGCTGCCAAAAATAAATAAGAATCTCCTACAGGCTGGCCAGCTCCCATCCTGGCCTAACACACACTAAATAGAGGATAAATTCTCTATGCACGACATTCAATGTTATCACAAGCTCTACCCAGTCTACATGTCCAGCTGCCCCTCCCCACATCCTCTGACTCACCAGACTCCTCAATACCTCACCCCACACATAACTTTATTTCCCTATGCCTCAAAGACTGTGTCCACACTACTAGAATGAGGTTCCGTTCTTCTGCCTGACAAAATCATGTTTAGTCTAACTTCCAGATCCTATCAGTCTTTCCAGACACTAAACTAGATAAAACTGGGGGAAGGAGGAGGGGAGGAAGCATTGTATTAGTAGAATTTAGAAGAGGCCCTACATTACCTTACGGACAAATTCTGACAAATGTCCAACTCACATGGGGTTTCTTTGGAATGCTCTTGCCCCACCTACATTCCATCCATCCTTAAGAATACAGTTCAAGGCCACTCCCTCTGGATGGCCCTCCCGTGCTCTTGAGACATTATTGATAGCCTCTTACTCCAAATTCCAAAGGTACCAATTATTTGATTCCCTCATCCTGGTAAAAAGGTATTGTAATCCAGCTTGTATTTTTATTTATATAATTATATTATAGTGTTCTTGTTTGTAAATATAGTTAATTTTAAGCTACTCCATTCATTCTTTAAAAATCGAGCATCTCCTATATGCCAGTCACACTAGGATAAGCATTCAGGATGAACAGATAAATAAAACATACTCCCAGCCCTTTGAAGACCCAAGGCTAGTGGAGAATAATCATTACAGTAATTACGATGCTAATAAAAATATTTGCATTGTGCTTTTCTCACATACAAAGACCTTTTCATATTCATGTTCTCATTATTATTTGTCCCATTTTGCAGTGGCAGATACTAGGCACTTATTTAGCAAGGTGGACGTCATCATTCCCATTTTACAAATGAGTTGGTGGTCAAGTTAGGACTTAAACCCAGAGGTCCTACTCCAAAGCCTTCCACAGCATGTAGCATCTTTGCATTTCTGTTTTCTGGGCTTGGGGAAAGAGTGAACTCTGAGACCTAAGGATTACCTCCCCTTCAGCATTCAGCTCAGGGCTGAACACTGAGTAGGTCTTGGTGGAGGGTTCAACTTTTCAGAGCAAGCTTGAATAACAACATTCTTTCCCTTCTTTTCACTCCTAAACCTTGCATTCTTGTTAAGCTTGAGTCTGAGAAGTTTAAATTCCCTAGTCTGGAATGAATGTGAAAGAAGAGATTCACTTTCATTCTGGGCCCTAGAATGGCTCCCAGGTGGTCTATGTGAGTCAATAAGTGCCATGGGTGATCCATTCTGCTGCTGAGTGTAGTGAACTCAGAACTCCCGCTATAAGCATCAAGGGCAACTCACCTGTGGTATAATTAAACACATCCCCCAAAGGACTCTGCCCTGCCTTGTTATAGGCAAAAACACTAATAAAGTAAGTGAAGCCACACTCAGATAAGAAATTGCACTGGGTGAGGGAGGTGTTGCAGTGTACTTCCAAGCCATCGTCACTCTTCACAAAGGCCACGTAGTAATCACCCAGATCCACACTGGACCAAGCCACAGACAGGTGGCCAGGGGGCGCTTCTTGGATCGTCACTCCTCCAGGTGCGCAAGCAACTAGGAAATGATAAATAATAAACAGTTGTGAGGGGCTTCCCTGATGGCGCAGTGGTTAAGAATCTGCCTGCCAACGCAGGGGACAGGGGTTCGAGCCCTGGTCCGGGAAGCTCCCACATGCCGTGGAGCAACTAAGCCCGTGCACCACAACTGCTGAGCCTGTACTCTAGAGACCATGAGCCACAACTACTGAGCCTGTGCTCTAGAGCCCATGAGCCACAACCACTGAGCCCATGCACTGCAGCTACTGAAGTCTGCGAGCCTAGAGCCTGTGATCCGCAACAAGAGAAGCCATTGCAATAAGAAGCCCGTGCACTGCAATGAAGAGTAGCCCCTGCTCTCCACAGCTACAGAAAGTCTGAGCATAGCAACGAAGACCCAATGCAGCCAATAAATAAAAAATAAAGTTTTGAGAGTACTGCAAGAGATTTTCTTTGCATCTTTGCATAGTAGCTCTTCACTAAATGTCAGTTCTTATCCCCCAAACACACAGATATTTCTAAATTGAAGTATAGACCTTTACATATGTGTCTTTATCTCTTTGATAAGAATGAAAGTGGGAAGATATCTAAATACATATTCCAAACTGTAGACATTCCATCTTTATCTTAAAAAAATAGCTCCCACCAGGCCATTATCTGTACTGCACAGCTAGAGCTGTGTATCACTCAAACTGGATCTTAGAATATTTACAACTTTACAAATGCAAAAGAAAATAAACTAATTAGTGAAAGGTCTGGAATAGGAACCAGGCCTCCTAATTTTCAAAGTGTTTTTTCCAATGCACAAGATCTGGTTTACTATCAACAGTATTCAAACTCATCAGAATGTTCAACTCTATGCTTTCATTTAGACCAGGCTTTCATTTTTGCTTGTTCTAGAGCATTCTGGAACATCGTCATGTGATTATTTGTTTCCCTAATGGCAGTCACTTTGGCTTGCCAACCCCCCCAGTGATCTCACTCTTGTTTACATACCAGTTTTCAGGGTCACTGCTGAAGTTGATCCGCTAGATCCGGCATCATTACTTGCTAAAACTGAAATCAGGTACTCGGTTCCACACTGGAGAGAGGAGATGGTGCAGGAACTGAAAGTTGTACTACAGCTCAGCTTAGAAAAGTCACTCAAAGCCATCACAGTATAGTTGAAAGCTCCTTCTGTTGGTGCCCAAGAAACAGACGCTTTCAGAGCACCACTGTCAAAAGAGACTTGAATATTGGCAGGAGCACGAGGACCTACATTTTTGAGAAACAATTAAGGTTCTCTCAATAGCCTCAAGAACCCAAGTAAGATTTGGCCTAACAATATTGCAGAGCATGGAGGATGAGTTACTCCAATCATAGGATACTTGTAAGTGTACAAACAATAAAATTGGGATTTAGGGTACCTGAGAACTGGTAACACATCTGACATTAACTATGCAAACTCATAACTAGCTATGTGACTTTGGCCATGTTATTTAATCTTTCTGTTATTTATTTTTCTCATCTGTAAAATAGATCTAATAAGATCAGTCCCTAGCATATATAGATGCTAAATAAACATATTTTGAATGAATGAATGAGTGAATGCACAATTTGATAAGTGATTTAAATGATTAAATGAAATTATAAATGTGAAGGGCTAAGAGGGCCATGTGGGTATGTTATGAAGTGGTAGGTCAAATACTCTCTTATGGATTGATAAAGTTAAACAAATTAGTTTCAACAGCATTCCTTCTTTACTTTTGACACATGGTAAGAGATGTAAGAGCTTTTAGGTCACAGCTGTTTACAGAAGAGCAGACTTCCTACTCTAAATCAAAGGGAAAACAGGAAAGTATCAAGTGTGACGGTCACACAGGAAGGCAGTTTTTTAGCGTCTCCAAAATGATTTCCTCTGCCTTCTTAGAAATATGCCTTCCTTTCCTCAGGGTTATCCTCCTAAAAAAGCTTAAAGCCCTCAATAAATGCCTGTGGAAAGAAAGAATGAGTGAATGCCTTGGAAGAGGCCCAGGGAGACTGATTTGTCACAGACATCCTGACTCACCAGGCCCATCATGAATCACCTTAGGGCCACCTTGCTCTGATTTCTATCTAGAGAAGTAATATAAAAGGCAAACCGTTCTCTTTTCCCTACATTTCTGCTTCAGCCCATAGACAATGGGGCTTCCACTCCCCTCCAAACTAGGGATTGTTGAAGAGAACATTTCTGGTTTCTTTCCACCTTCTCCTTGGTCCTCCCAAGAGATGAAACGGCTAATCTGCTTGGTGAGTCCAGCATCTATTAGGCTATATTGTCAGAGGATGACTCACTCTGCCTCAAGAGGAAGAAAAATCTCTCTCCTTCCCTCTCTCCCATTCTTTTGGCTCACGGCAGCAGCTCAGTTTGGGCTTCCAGTTATCATGCAGTAGGATGCCCTGATCAGGTATTCCTGCAGTGGCGATTGTGAGGACACACACCATGCTCCAGCTTCTCAGCCTACAGCTGCAGGAGAGGTGGTGGGTAGCCCCACGTTGATCTCAGGCCCACGTTGAGGACTTTGGGAAATATATCTGATATTGATTCCCACCACGGCATAAAGTGCCCTAACAGGAAGTTTGTTTTGTTTGCTGCTGTGTCTCCAGAGCCATGCCAGCTCAAAGTTGGGACATATTCATTAAATGTCTGCTGAATAAATTCTTGTCTGGCCCAATTCTTTTTGTCTATCTTCTTGGTCAGAACCTAGGAAGGCATAAGAGGTGACTGGTAAATCTAACAACAATTATCTCCTGCTGTGTGATACTGAACATGTAAGCTGAAAATAAGCTGGCCGCTGGGGGGAGGGGGGGTGGCGTGGGGGTACCATGCTCTGTGTAGTCTGAGCAGCATGTTTTTACACAGGCAGTAAGCATTTACACTACCGAGGAGGAATAGTCAAGACTGTAAATAAGCTCATAATAAACTTAAATAGCTGCTGTCAGCTGCTCTGTACTTATTATTTAACACTGCTCTCAACGGCTGCAATGCACAGCCCTTCTCGTTACTCAAAAAGGAGACTGTCTGAGGCTGAATGGAGAAGTCCTTACTTGTTCTCTGATTGCAGGTGGAGTCATCCCCAGGCGTTCCATTGGCATTCCACGCATAGGCCTTTATGGTGTAGAGAGTCCCGGCGTCTAAACTGGTGAATGTCAAGGCGGTGTTGGTGGTATTCTCTTTCCATATTCTACCCAAACCGTTAGCTCGCACAATGGACACTGAGAATCCAATTGCCATATATACGGCTTCCCACTGCACAAGTATAGAGTCTGGACTTGGAGAGCTCACTTGTAGAATTGGTGCAGCCAGCACTACAAAGACAAAAACATGTGCATTTGCGTTATGAAAGTGCAAAAGAGGCTAATTCGAATTTAGGAATAGGTAATTTGAGGTTGATTATCCATATTATGAAAAAAACATTTGCTTTGCAATAGGATCCATGGCAGAGTCCCATTAAATAATTATTATTTAAATGTGCATTAATAGGGAAGATTAACTGCAGAGAACTCTCACGGAGCCCTGTATCGAGTCTAAGACCCAGCTTCGTCTGACTGTCTGCAACTGCCAGTGCTGGACACCTCACACCAAACTACAAACACGACAGGAACACAAATCCACCCATCAGCACAGACTACCTAAAGCCATATTAACCTCACAGATACCCTAAAACACACCACCTGACATGGCCCTGCTCATCAGAGAGAAAACACACAGAGCCACACACAGGAGAGCAGACACCAGACCCCCCCACCAGGAAGCCTACTCAAGACACTGGACAAACCCCACCACAGGGGGCAAAGGGCAGAAACGAGAGGAATTACTACTAGGCAGCATAGGGAAAGGAGACAGCAAATCCTGTAAATTAGACAAAATGAGAAAACAAAGAAATACCATGCAGGCAAAGGAGCAGGGAAAAAACCCACAAGACCAAATAAATGAAGAGGAAATAGGAAAACTGCCTAAAAAAGAATTCAGAATAATGATAGTAAAGATGATCCAAAATCTTGACAACAAAATAGAGAAAATACAAGAAACAGTTCATAAGGACTCAGAAGAACCAAAGAGCAAACAAACAGTAATGGACAACAAAATAGGGAAAATACAAGAAACAGTTCATAAGGACTCAGAAGAACTAAAGAGCAAACAAACAGTAATGGACAACAAAATAACTGAAATTAAAAATACTATAGATGTATAAACAGCAGACTAACTGAGGCAGAAGAACGAATAAGTGAGTTGGAAGAAAGAATGGGGGAAATAACTGCCACAGAGTGGGAAAGAGAAAAAAGAATAAAAAGAATGGGAGACAGTCTCAGAGACCTTGGTAACAACATTAAGCGCACCAACATTTGAATCATAGGCATCCCAGAAGAAGAAGAAGAAAAGAAAGGCTCTGAGAAAATATTTGAAGAGATTATAGTGGAAAACTTCCCCAACACGGGAAAGTAAATAATTAACCAAGTCCAAGAAGTTCAGAAAGTCCCATACAGAATAAACCCAAGGAGAAATACACCAAGGAACATATTAATCAAACTAATGAAAATTAAACACAAAGAAAAAATATTAAAAGCAGCAAGAGAAAAGCAACAAATAACATATAAGGGAAAACCCATCAGGATAACAACTGACCTTTCTGCAGAAACTCTGCAGCCCAGAAGGGAATGGAAGGATATACTGAAAGTCCTGAAAGAGAAAAACCTACAGCCAGGAACACTCTACCCAGCAAGAATCTCATTCAGATTTGAGGGAGAAATCAAAAGCTTTCCAGACAAGCAAAAGTTAAGAGAACTCAGCACCACCAAACCAGCTTTACAACAATTGCTAAAGGAACTTCTCTAAGCAGGAAACACAAGAGAAGGAAAAGACCTATAAAAAACAAACCCAAAACAATTAAGAAAATGGTAATAGGAACACACATGTCAATAATCACCTTAAGTGTAAGAGGATTAAATGCTCCAACCAAAAGACACAGACTGGCTGAATGGATACAAAAACTAGGCCCTTCTATATGCTGTCTACAAGAAACCCACTTCAGACCAAGGGACCCATATAGACTGAAAGTAAAGGGATAGAAAAAGATATTCCATGCAAATGGAAGCCAAAAGAAAGCTGGAGTAGCAATACTCATATCAGACAAATTAGACTTGAAAGTAAAGACTATTACAAGAGACAAGGAAGGACGTTACATAATGATCAAGGGATCCATCCAAGAAGAACATATAATGATTGTAAATATCTATGCACCCAACATAGGAGCACCTCAATACATAAGGCAAATGCTAACAGCCATAAAAGGGGAAATCGACAGTAACACAATAATAGTAGGAGACTTGAACGCCCCACTTACATCAATGGACAGATCATGCAAACAGAAAATAAATAAGGACACACAAGCTTTAAATGACACATTAGACCATCTCGACTTAATTGATATTTATAGCACATTCCACCCAAAAACTACAGAATACACTTTCTTCTCAAGTGCACACGGAACATTTTCCAGGATAGATCACATCTTGGGTCACAAATCAAGTAAATTCAAGAAAATTGAAATTATATCAAGCATCTTCTCTGACCACAATGCCATGAGACTAGATATCAATTACAGGAAAAAAACTGTAAAAAGTACAACCACACGGAGGCTAAACAATATGCTATTAAACAACCAAGCAATCATTAAAGAAATCAAAGAGGAAATCAAAAAAATGTCTAGAAACAAATGACAATGAAAACACAACAACCCAAAACCTATGGGACGCAGCAAAAGCAGTCTAAGAGGGAAGTTTATAGCAATACAATCCTATCTCAAAAAACAAGAAAAATATCAAATAAAAAACCTAACCCTACACCTAAAACAGAGAAAGAACAAAAAAACCCCAAAGTGAGCAGAAGGAAAGAAATCATAAAGATCAGATCAGAAATAAATGAAAAAGAAAGGAAGGAAACAATAGCAAAGATCAATGAAACTAAAAGCTGGTTCTTTGAGAAGATGAATAAAATTGATAAACCATTAGCCAGACTCATCAGCAAAAAATGGGAGAAGATGCAAATCAACAGAATTAGAAATGAAAAAGAAGTAACAACAGACACCACAGAAATACAAAAGATCATGAGAGACTACTGCAAACAACTACGTGCCAATAAACTGGATAACCTGGAAGAAATGGATACATTCTTAGAAAAGTACAATCTTCCAAGACTGAACCAGGAGGAAATAGAAAATATGAATAGACCAATCACAAGTACAGAAATTGAGGCTGTGGTTAAAAATCTCCCAACAAACAAAAGCCCAGGGCCAGATGGGTTCAAAGGCGAATTCTATCAAACATTTAGAGAAGAGCTAACACCTGTCCTTCTCAAACTCTTCCAAAATATAGCAGAAGGAGGAACACTCCCAAACTCATTCTAAGAGGCCACCATCACCCTGATACCAAAACCAGGCAAAGATGTCGCAAAAAAAAGAAAATTACAGGCCAATATCACTGATGAATATAGATGCAAAAATCCTCAACAAAATACTAGCAAACAGAATCCAACAGCACATTAAGAAGATCATACACCATGATCAAGTGGGGTTTATTCCTGGGATACAAGGATTCTTCAAAATATGCAAATCAATCAACGTGATACATCATATCAACAAACTGAAGGATAAAAACCATATGGTAATCTCAATAGATGCAGAAAAAGCTTTTGACAAAATACAACATCCATTTATGATAAAAACACTCCAGAAAATGGGCATAGAAAGAAATTACCTCAACATAATAAAAGCCATATATGAGAAACCAAAAGCCAACATCGCTCTAAATGGTGAAAAACTGAAAGAATTCCTTCTAAGAACAGGAACAAGACAAGGGTGTCCACTCTCACCATTATTATTTAACATAGTATTGGAAGTTTTAGCCACAGCATTCAGAGAAGAAAATGAAATAAAAGGAATCCAAATTGGAAAAGTAGTAAAATTGTCACTCTTTGCAGATGACATGATATTATACATAGAAAACCCTAAAGACTCTACCAGAAAACTGCCAGCACTAATCAATGAATTTATTAAAGTAGCAGAATACAAAATTAATGCACAGAAATCTCTTGCATTCCTATACACTAACAACGAAAAAGGAGAAAGAGAAAATAAGGAAACTCTCCCACTTACCATTGCAACAAAAAGAATAAAATACCTAGGAATAAACCTGCCTAAGGAGGCAAAAGACTCGTATGCAGAAAACTATAAGACACTGAGGAAAGAAATCAAAGACGATACAAATAGATGGAGAGACATACCATGTTCTTGGATTGGAAGAATCAACATAGTGAAAATGACTATCCTACTCAAAGCAATTTACAGATTCAACACAATCCCTATCAAATTACCAATGACATTTTTCACAGAACTAGAACAAGAAATGTTACGATTTGTATGGAAACACAAAAGACCCCAAATAGCCAAAGCAATCTTGAGAAGGAAAGATGGAGTTGGTGGAATTAGGCTTCCTGACTTCAAATTATACTACAATGCCACAGTGATCAGTATGGTACTGGCACAAAAACAGAAATGTAGATCAATGCAATAGACTAGAGAACCCAGAGGTATACCCACACACACATAGGCACCTTATCTTTGACAAAGGAGGCATGAATATACAATGGAAAAAAGACAGCCTCTTCAATAAGTGGTGCTGGGAAAATTGGACAGCTACATGTAAAAGAATGAAATTAGAACACTTCCTAACACCATACACAAAAATAAATTCAAAATGGATTAAAGACCTACATGTAAGGCCAGACACTATAAAACTCCTAGAGGAAACATAGGCAGAACACTCTAATGACACACATCAAAGCAAGATCCTTTTTGACCCACCTCCTCGAATAATGGAAATAAAATCAAGAATAAACAAATGGGACCTAATGAGACAAAAGTTTTTGCACAGTGAAAGAAAGCATAAACAAGACTAGAAGATACCCCTCAGAACGGGAGAAAACACTTGCCAACGAAGCAACAGACAAAGGATCAATCTCCAAAATATATAAGCAGCTCATGCAGGTTTATACCAAAAAAACAAATAACCCAATCCACAAATGGGAAGAAGGCCTATATAGACATATCTCCAAAGAAGACATGCAGATGGCTAACAAACACATAAAAAGATGTTCAACATCACTAATCATTAGAGAAATGCAAGTCAAAGTCACAATGAGGTATCACCTCACAGCGGTCAGAATGGCCAGCATCAAAAGATCTGGAAACAATAAATGTTGAAGAGGGTGTGGAGAAAAGGGAACTCTCCTGCACTGTTTATGGGAATGTAAGTTGGTACAGTCACTATGGAAAACAGTTGGGAGGTTCCTTAAAAAACTAAAAATGGAACTACCATATGATCCAGTAATCCCACCACTGGGCATATACCCAAAGAAAACCATAATCCAAAAAGAAACATGTACCATAATGTTCACTGCAGCACTATTTACAATAGCCAGGACATGGAACAACCTAAATGCCCATCAACAGATGAATGGATAAAGAAGATGTGGCACATATATACAATGGAATATTACTCAGCCATGAAAAGGAATGAAATGGAGCTATATGTAATGAGGTGGATAGACCTAGAGTCTGTCATACAGAGTGAAGTAAGCCAGAAAGAGAAAAACAAATACTGTATATTAACTCATATATACGGAATCTAAAAAAAAAAAAAAGGTACCGATGAACCCAGTGACAGGGCAAGGATAAGGATGCAGATGCAGAGGATGGACTGGAGAACACAGGGTTGGGGGGCGGGGGGTGAAGGGGAAGCTGGGATGAAGTGAGAGAGTAGCATAGACATATATACAATACCAACTGTAAAATAGATAGCTAGTGGGAAGTTGCTGTATAACAAAGGGAGATCAGCTCGATGACAGGTGATGCCTTTGAGGGCCAGGACAGGGAGGGTGGGTGGGAGTCTCAGGAGGGAAGGGATATGGGGATATATGTATAAATACAGCTGATTCACTTTGGTGTACCTCAAAAGCTGGTACAAAAGTATAAAGCAATTATATTCCAATAAAGAGCTTAAAAAAAGTGCATTAATTACAAATGACTCAGCAGAGGAATGCAGAACAGAGAAATTCTAATGTTAGGCATAACTTCAAGTGGAAGTTAGTAAGAAATTAGATAAAACCTCCTTGTAATCACAATATAAATGAATGGGGGGAATGATAGTTTATGCTATTTTAACGTGCATACAACCTTTCAGAAACATGGCGAGGTACAGCTTTAACAAATCAATTTGTCATGCTGATGACAGACTCTAAATGGTTTTATTTCCAAGTCAAAGTGCAGCAAAATCGCTTCTCTGTTTTTTATTCCATGTGGTCTTTATTGATAACTGAAGTTAAAAACAGAAATCCCTTTTTCAGAGATGTAAAAGCAGAGATGCTTTTAAAGATGCCCAGAAATGGGTTTATTTTCCAAAGCATCTGGAATTTAAATACCACCTCCTCCACAGATATTTGAATTCCAAAAAGATGTCACTTGGTGGCTTTCACTTCTGGGCCCTGAGTCATAGGCATTCCCATGACACAAAATTACATCATACATTTGCAGCCTCAGTATAATTGATCCAGGTCACAAGCAATTGCTCAACAGAGGATGAGCATCCAGCTACCTGTCTTTGCCTGTTTTGGAGGTGATGCCTGACTTCTTCCAGTGGGACTGATGGATCTGACGGTGATCTGGTACGAGGTTGCAGCCTTCAGGCCCGTCACAGTGCCTGGGGAATTAGCCACCATGGTTTCTATGACAGTGTTCCCATCTTTGGCCGTGAGGAGGTAACTGGTGGCCCCTGGCACTGTAGCCCATTCCACAGTGATACTGTTGCTGATTTTTGAATATGCCTGATCAATAGCGGGTATTTCGGGAGCTGAAAGAGATTTTGAAGGTGTACATTAGCTAGGGTATCTATAAAGATTATTTCTTTCATCATTTTACTTTTCAAACTAAGTCATTCTCATGCCATCCTTCAGACATAAACTTTGCCCTTATTTTCCAGATCAAGAAAAAAAAAAAGAGGAAAAGAAAGGCAAAGCTATTCTCCAGAAGACAGCCAGAAAGCTCAAACCTCCCATTTAGGAATGGGACTTCAAAGAGGTTTTTTCCAGTTGCTTCTGGGATAACTTGCACTTTTTGTACTTTTAAAAGAGTTAACTAAGAGGGGACTTCTCTGGTGGCACAGTGGTTAAGAATCTGCCTGCCAGTGCAGGGGACACGGGTTCAAGCCCTGGTCCGGGAAGATCCCACATGCCAGCAGCTAGAGGAAGAAAGCCCATATGCAACAACGAAGACCTAAAGCAGCCAAAAGAAAAAAAAAAAAAAGAAGAGTTAACTAAGAATGGGGAGTGATTTAGGGAAAGAACTCTGAGGGGAGGGAGAGTAATTGAGGGGCTTCATTCTGGAGGATTCTACTCCAGTTTGGCATCCTGTGAATCCCCCAGCCTGCTTTGTCACTGATCTCCCCTCCCTGCCACACCACTATGCTCTGTTGCATCCAGCAAGGGTCCACCTCCATCCCCCACCTCTGCCAAGGCTGTGATTTCCATTCATGCACTTTGCATATTTCCCAAGTGGCATTTAATCTAATGGAGGAAGAGGGAGAATTGATTTCTTTGTTTTATAATTGCTCCATCACACTGTCTTTAATATTATCAGAGTGTAATGATTTTCATATTCTTCTGTATAAAATAAAAATAAACTCTATTCTCTCCTTCTCTACCAAAACCTCTGCCCCAGCATAAGAATGAGATGCTATGGTCCCTCCTCACCCGGCCTGGTCCTGGTTTGCCAGGAGGCTGTGAATGCTTATGTCATGAATTTACACAAGGCATTCCTATGCTTTGGGTTTGGGGTAGGAGACACAACATGGTAATCAGATTTACTACTCTGCAAAACTCCATGGGCACAGAAATGTCCTGGGTGTAGGAGGTCCAAGTGCAAGAAAAGGTCAAGCAAGAATAGCTGGGTTTTAGGTTTGAAGCTGGCAATTGGTCTTTTATATTTAACGTATTGCATTTGCTGGGTTAAATCACTACATGCCAAATTCAAAACTGAAGGGCAAAACAAAACTCTGGGGCAGAGGAGAAGTAAACACAGTCCAAAGGTGTGATTTGCCAGTATTAACTCCCTCCCTCCAGCAGATCCCCGCCTGCCAAACCCCCATGTGCATGATACAGATGACCTTCTCTCTCTGTACCCATAGCCCAGAGAGTTGGCTTTGGCAGCATCTCAGAAATAATCACGCTGCAAAATTGAACAAAGAGTCCACTGTGCACTGGCCAGACATTCCTTGAACATCACCCAGGACGGTCTCCTTTGCCATTAAAAGAAAACTACGATGGTTCTATACGCTGGTGAAAAGTTGCAAGGGCTCATCTTAGCCATTTGCCTGCAGAAGCTGACTCTGCAAGAAGTGCCTATGTCCCCTTCCCACTGCAGGATAGAAAGCCCCTGCAGGGGGGTCACATTCATCCCTCCTACACACGCATCACCCCTTTCCTGCTCCCCCCAGTTATTTGTTCTCTGTTAGGGCCTTCTGTCCTCTAACTTTGTAGTATCTCTCAACCCCTGCTGCTTCCTTTGTCCTCGTTGTTCATCTTATCTCCTGTTAGCCAGTCCTGCTCATTGGAATGGACTAATTTCCTGGACAAATGACCATCAAACTAGACATTGTCATGACAGTGCCTTCGTGGAGTGGTTTGCAAGACATCTAAAAGGCTGGCATGGACTTCCTAGGTGGCGCAGTGGTAAAGAATCCGCCTGCCAATGCAGGGGACACGGGTTCGAGCCCTGCCCTGGGAAGATTCCACATGCCACGGAACAACTAAGCCCGTGCGCCACAAAAAATAAAATAAAATAAAAGGCTGGCGTGACACAGGCTATCTCCCCACAGGCTTGTCAAGGGGCCTGAGGATGCCACAAAATTTGTCCCATTGAACTGAGCTGGGAGGGGCACACTTGTCAGGACAGTAGTGCATGAAGCCAATATCAGCAGGATGAAACACAGGGCTTCATGGTGGGAAAATAGCAAAAGATTTGGATTTAAGAATATTGGATTTGAGCCCTGGCTCTGCCATTTACTTCTGTCTACAAATGTGTACAAGTGATTTAACCTATTCTAGTCTCAGTTTTCTCCCTTGAGTACATAGAATATTAATAACTTACATCTTTGACTTTACTTTGAAATGTAAAATATCTACATCTTAAGACTGTAAAGTTTTTTTTGTTTTGTTTTGTTTTGGCTGCATTGGGTCTGCTGCACGCAGGCTTTTTCTAGTTGCAGCGAGCAGGGGACTCTTCATTGTGGTGCACGGGCCTCTCTCTGGTGGCTTCTCTTATTGTGGGGCTCTAGGCACAGTGGCTTCAGTAGTTGCAGCATACAGGCTCAGTAGTTGTGGCTCTCAGGTTCTAGAGCACAGGCTCAATAGTTGTGGCATATGGGCTTATTTGCTCTGAGGCACATGGGATCTTCCCGGACCAGGGCTTGAACCCGTGTCCCCTGCATTGGCAGGCGGATTCTTAACCACTGCGCCACCAGGGAAGTCTAAAGATTGTAAAGATTAAGTGAAATACTGAAAGAAAGGTAGGAAGGTTTAGTGTGTATGCATGTGTGTGTGTGTGTGTGAGAGACAGAGAGCGAGAGAGAACCCGGATGAGCACATTTGGGGTATGGAAAAGCCAGACTGCATGGCATTGCCACGGAGGAGGTGCTTCCAGGGAAGGTGGGATTCTGGAGAGTCTGGCGTAAGCACAGGCTGGAGAAACAGAATGCCTGTTTACACATGGTTCTAGAGCAGCATCTGACCAGTAACAGCAATGAAAAAAGATCAACACCTCCATACTATGTTTCCCTTAAAGAGATGAGAAGATTGAGTAGGACATATAAGTCTCCATACATTAGCAGTGGTTCTTCACTCGTTCTTAGTTCTATATTTGGCCCACTTACTGCATTGATGAAAGAGAACATTTTATTCCCTAGATTTTCAATTAACCACTCTGATTAGTCAAAAGTGAACCACTTTGAGTCTCAGCATCTGTGCATTCTACCAACCTAGAGATCTAATTCAGCCCATGTGGCCCCAGTGGCCACACACAAACAGCTGATGCCAGAGCCCAAAGAGAATCGAAATACACACACCCAAAATAAAACCCCCTCTAGAGTATCAGTAAAACACATTGCATCTATTGAAAAGACGGGATGAATCAATTAACAACATCATCAGTATCTCGGTCTGCCTCATTCTTTCAAATTGTGTGGATAGCGTGGGACTGAAAAGGAGCCTGTTCTGATGGCTCAGTGGGCCTGTGGTCCTGGGACCCTCTAAGAGACAGTAGATTTTATCCAGTCAAAAAGCCACTTATTTTTTTTTTAATCCCTTTGTTTGGGTTGGCCAAAAAGTTCGTTCGGGTTTTTCCATATGCTATTACAGAAAAACCCAAATGAACTTTTGGGCCAATTCAATATATGGCCAAACAATCCTTCTCGCAGCTCCCTGGTCAATCCTGAGGGTGTCTCAAGAATAAGTGAGTAAGAATAAAGCAGGAAATAATGATTTTTAAAAACCTATTGTATAAGCATGGATTTTATAGCTCAGCCAAAAACCTATATCAAACATTTTAATTGCCTTATTTACATTTCCTTTTCTGTGGTAGATACAAAATAATAAATGAACATTATTCTTATTTGTGCTGAACTGCTAAGAGAGTTTATTGGTGGTATAATTGATATTGTTTTGTTCTTTCAGATAATCTAAATTCCGTTGAACATAAATTTCCATCCCAGGGACTTAAATTTCTAGAGTGTAGAGCTTATAGAGAGATTATCCTTGTCTTCAGTCATTTATTCAAGAAAAATGGTGATAAAATCTCTTAAAAGAAAGGCTTTTTCCAGCTCTAGGAATTCATTGTCTATATTTTAAGGATGCAATACTAGAAGTACAAAATCTTTTTTTTATTAGAGAGTCTTGAAATTTTGATCAAACTGTTTCTAGTTTTCTCCTCTAATTATTTAGAAGACAAATAAGAAAAGTTATATAAATTAGGCTCTTCACTAAAATTTTGTTTCTTTGACTAGACTGATGATCATTGTAATACTTTACTAATGGCTGTGTTTGAGAAAAATCTATGACTGCATGACTCTATACATCTCAGTGCTCAAGGAGATTATCTTATGAGGATGTATCTTTAAATTTTGATCCATATATTTGTCTTACCATTTACACTCACAGTGTGAGTGCTCAGAAAATGTTGAATGCTGGACTTCCTAGGTGGTACAGTGGGTAAGAATACACCTGCCAATGCAGGGCACACAGGTTTGATCCCTGCCCCAGGAAGATCCCACATGCCGAGGAACGACTAAGCCTGTGTGCCACAACTACTGAGCCTGCGCTCTAGAGCCCGTGAGCCACAACTGTTGAGCCCATGTGCCACAACTACTGAAGCCCACGTGCCTAGAGCCCATGCTCTGCAACAAGAGAGGCCACCACAATGAGAAGCCCGTGCGCCACAAGGAAAAGTAGACCCCGCTCGCTGCAACTAGAGAAAGCCCGTGTGTAGCAACGAAGACCTAACACAGCCAATAAAATAGATAAATAAATAAATAAATAAATAAATAAATAAATAAATAAATAAATAAAAGAAAATGTTGAATACTTTTCCTGGTATAGCCTTCATACTTCAGGGTAGCCCAAGAATTAACAAAGGAAACTAAAATCAAATATGGGGAGGGTAAACTTGCATTTCAGAGAATGTTACCTGTTTTTGTTGAAGCAACCTGAAAAGAAAAGTTTAGAAAATTAGAACCATAAAGAAAAACACCATTTGGGGAAATGTAAAACCTAAATCAGAGCAGTAATATACTTATCACAGCATGTTTATACATAATGTGAGCAATCTTCCAATCCACACACAGTATTTATTTGCACAAATTATTTCCCAACACTCAAATCTACCACAAAGCAATGCTAAATAGAATTGAGAGGCTGGAGGCAGATCACGTTACTATTTCATTTTTCTCCCTGAATCTGCCTATTGAACTAACTCAGTAGCTGCTGACAGATTTTTCAGAAATCTTTGTTCTTAAGACATAATGATATTCTTGTTTTCTTTCACTAGTAAATTGCATTAAATTTCAAACACACAAACATATACAATCTTGGTATGGCTCCAAATCACTTTGATTTCTATCTCCCCAACCCTGAGGCCCTCAAAAAAAAAGAGAAATATATTGAAGGTATTTTTTTCCTCCCCCCTAAATAGCTTCAGGTAGGTCGGAATGGTGAACTCACCATTTTAAGGCAGATAAGACCGAATCCAATCACAGACAAACATTTCACCCGTCTACCAGCCATCCTGTTGGACTGAGCACTCACACACCACACAACAAAGTGGGCCAGGTTGTCTTTGGTCCCCAGGTGGGCAGCACTGTTGGTCACTGGGATGTTCGGTTGTGATGCTGGGAACAGATCCTGGGAAGTAGCTCCTCCCCTTCTGTGTGGAGCTGACTTGTAACTAGGGGCACTTGGAGACTGGCAGGTACAGGTATTGCAAAGACTGAAAAAAAGAAGAGAGTGGAAAAAAGCCATGCCAAGCTGGTCAAAAGGTTACTGTAACTGGGTTTCAAGGTGATGTGTACAATGCTCTCCTTTCCTATTAAAAATTTTTTTTCTAAATAAAAATTTTACGAAGCTGTATAGAAATTATTGACATAGTGGAATGATCATTTTAAACTTGGGGATCCTGACCAGTTTTATTTATTCTTTTTCACCTTTATTTGTTGTTCTTATTGTTGTTTCAGTACAAAGTGATCAGTTCTGCCGTCTGATGGTATGGGGGGATTGGAGAGATTTGTTTAAGGGTACAAACTTAAAACTAGTAGATAAATAAGCTCTGGGAATCTAATGGACAACATGGTGATTACAGTTAATACTGTATCATAAACTTCAAAGTTGCTAAGAGACTAAATCTTAACTGTTCTCAACATAAAAAAGAAATGATAATTATGCAGTGCCATATAGGTATTAGTTAATGCTACTGTAGTAATCACATTACAATATATAAATGTATCAAACTAACACATGTACACCTCAAACTTATACCTCAAACTTGACAGTGTCACATATTCAAAAAAGAAAGAAAGAAAGAAGGGGGGGGAGGAGGGAGGGAGGGAGGAAAACAAAGGGCAGGATCATGTCCCTGTGCTAAGAAAGACAGTGGGAGGTCCTTAAGGAGCACATTGAATTCATCCATCCCTAGTACCACCCTGCCATTTACAAAAGGGATTACAAAAGTGAGGATGAAGCATATGTTCTTTATTTGAATTATGGTAATGGTTTCATGTGTGTATACACGTCAAAACATTGAGTTTATATTATAAATATGTGCAATTTATGGTATGTCAGTTTTATATCACTGAAGTTGTTTAAAAAAATGAAAGTCACCGCTCTAAGATCCTTCCACTAAACCACTCTGTCTTCTGTAAGTTGACTACTATGAATGTGAGGCATTTTCATTTGTGCATTTAACACTTATATATGGAATACCTACTGTATACCAGGCATTGTGATATAAACAAAAGTAAACCAGAGTTCTGCGCTCATGGAGCAAACACTGTAGTGGAGGAAGGCCGAAAGAACCTGCTAATGTTAGAACTATCTAATGTGTTGCTAAATGTCATGGAGAAAAATAAAGCAGAGTCACAGCAGAGACTATTGAGGGATGGAGTTTAGCTTATATTCCACTGTCAGAGAGGACTTCTCCAGCAATGAGGTGCTTGAGCATGGGCGTCAGGGAAGTGAGGATGAGCCCCTTGGAAACCTAGGGAGAGAGCGTGCCAGGCAGAGGGTAGAGGAAGGGCAGAGGCCCCGAGGAGCAACAAGGCTTGGCCAGAGCGACATGAGCACTGACACCCCCTAGCGCCGCAGTGGTGGGGCTGACACTCCAGCCGAGTCTCGGGCTTGCCACCCCTCTTCCCTGGGGCAGCCACAGCCAAAGACTGGGAGATGAACAAATACAGTTTCCCCTTGCCTGATTTCAGGAGGGGAGATCTGAATGGTGCACTATGGCATCTACCAGGGTCAGGTGGGGGTGAGACGAAAGAGGAACCTAGGGAGCAAAATTTAAGGAGGCACCACTCTCAGGTTCACACAAGCCCAGAGTTCCATAGTTTTGTGGTCATGAATTTAGAGATGCCAGTCAGCGTGATTGCGTATTTTTTCTGGTCATGTTCAAGCACAGAGGAGGCTGAGAATTGCATTTAAGTAGGACAAGGGTATTACTAGGCAAGTATGATGGAGGGAGACTGCTGCAAGGGAACTGAGAGTGTTTACAAGGAAGTGATTTATAATATTGGACTGTGGAAACTAGGCTGGGTGGGCAAGGAAGTGAGGCTTGCTGCCGTGCCTCGCTACCACAGAGGCAGAGGGGACTGCAGTGGAGAGTGAAGAGTCGGCAGGAACAATAGATTGAAGGACCCAGTGGGGTTAAAGAATTGTTGGAAAGGATATGAGAGGGAAGTAAGCAAAAACTAGAGGAGTTGGTGAGTAGGGAATGGGATATTTAAAATGGAAACTGTGGAGAAGTTTCAGATATTGGTGATGGGCCAGTTCTAGGATGTAACCATGGGAAATGGCAGTTGAGGTCAGGTGCAAGAAAAAAGTCATTGGAGGACAGGCGATCAAGAAATTGAGAGGTCTGAGAATTGGAAAGACTGTTCAATGGGTACTGGAATTACTAAGAATTCTGGCAGTAGTGAGGAAACAGGTATTGAGACATTTGTTAAACTCTAAGTATTAAAATACTATGGGAGTATCTTTTGAGGTCTGCGGATGACATGAACAGCTAAGGAATAATGGATGGTATAATCTGATGACATGAACTTTAGAGGAGCTGGAAAGTCAGAGAAAAAAGAAGAAACAATGATCTAGAAGTACAATGATTTTATGTTAACAACTGATGTCTGGCTAATGTCAACTTCTTATTTGTTGTCAAACAGGTTATGAGTGTTATTGCTGAGCAGTTCCATTGGGAAACAACGCATATAAAGCAGTTGTTTTGTAACATAAATTTACTTTAAAATTTTGAATTACTCGGGACTTCCCTGGTGGTGCAGTGGTTAAGATTCCGTCTGCCAATGCAGGGGACAGAGGTTCAAGCTCTGGTCCAGGAAGATCCCACATGCTGTGGAGCAACTAAGCCCGTGCGCCACAACCACTGAGCCTGTGCTCTAGAGCCCATGTGCCACAACTACTGAGCCCATGCACTGCAACTACTGAAGCCTGCTCGACTAGAGTCAGCTCACTGCAACAAAGAGTAGCCCCTGCTCGCCACAACTAGAGAAAGCCTGTGTGCAGCATCAAAGACTCAACGCAGCCAAAAACAAACAAACAATTGAATTACTAACTTTACCAATTGTCTACAATTCTCCTTTCATGAATGGGTTTCCACAAAGCAATAAGTGCTTGAGTTTAGGTCCTGCAGGGTACGGAACTAAGATGATGAAGAGGGAAGCAATGAAAAGAATGAGTCTGTTTAAGGGACTCCCTGGCAGTCCAGTGGTTAGGACTCAGTGCTTTCACTGACGGGGCCAGCTTCAATCCCTGGCAGGGGAACTAAGATCCTGCAAGCTGCATGGCGTGGCCAAAAATAAGTAAATTAATTAATTAAATAATAAAATAAAATTAAAAATTAAAAAAAATAAAAAGAGTGAGTCTGTTTAAACATTCTTCATGTACTAATAGGGTAACACTAGGGAAATCAAGATGAGTCAATCATCCAAAGGCCAAGAGAAGAGCTGAAAATAAAAGATAAAGACACAGAGCTGGAATGAAAGAAAATGTTAGGATGCTGTATAAGAAAAAGTCATCAGCTTTCTAGCCCACAATACCTGTGTCCATGTTTCTTGACATCCAAACTCCTTCGCTAAGCTAAAGTTAAATATTTCAGGTTTTGTTACTTAGTATACAATTCCAAATTTTCATTTTGCTGAGAGTGACTTACACAGAAGTTTCTTTCTGATGTAAAATATTGGAGCAGAGAATCCAGGAGCCATATGGCAATTCTAGTCCATGATGTCAGAGACCCAGCCTCCTTTCAATTTTTTAGTTGGCCATCCCTAGAATGAGGCCTTCTTTTTATTGGTCCAAGATAAAGCTCCAGCTATCATATCAAAGTTCCATGCAGCAGAATTAAGTAAGGCGAGAGGGAAAAGAAAAGATGAACTATATGCCAGTAAGTTCTTAAGAAATGTTCCTCCTGCCACTTACATCCTGTTGGTCAGAAGTTGCTCTCATGGCTATGTCAACTGAGCTGAAAGAAAAAAAAAGGCATACACAGTCAAAAAATTCTATTGCTAAGGAAGAAGGGAAGAATGGATATTGGACAGTGGGCAGTCTCTGCCACAAGAAAGCACAAATAGGTATAAGGCATAAGCTTAGGGCAGAATTTGCAACATTTAACAAAAGGATAAAGAGAGAGGAGTAAGGAGGAAAACAAGATAGAGACTTCCCTGGTGGCACAGTGGTTGGGAATCTGCCTGCCAGTGCAGGGGACACAGGTTCAAGCCCTGGTCCGGAAGATCCCACATGCCATGGAGCAACAAAGCCTGTGCGCCACAACTGCTGAGTCTGCGCTCTAGAGCCCATGAGCCACAACTACTGACCCTGCATGCCACAACTATTGAAGCCCATGTGCCTAGAGCCCGTGCTCTGCAACAAGAGAAGCCACCACAATAAGAAGCCCATGCACTGCAACGAAGAGTAGCCCCGCTCTCTGCAACAATAGAAAGGCCGTGTGTAGCAACAAAGACCCAATACAGTCAAAAAAATAAAGTTCTAAAAAAAAGAAAAAGAAAAAATAAAACAAGATAGATGTGACTGCAGCTAATCTTATAGTTTGGGAAAGAGAAGGCAGCAAGTATAGGGCCTTTTCACCTGATAGTCTCTGCGTGAAGTGAGAATGAGTGTGGAGGTGGAGTAGGAGACTTAAGAAACTAGTGAAGATTTGAAATACCTATTGTAGGGGAAATAAAAAGAATTGTTTAACGATATAGAAGGAATACAGAGTAGAACTGATTGTCCAGGAAAAGACTGGACACTATGAGATTTATGGTTGCCCTCAGTCATACTCCACTCTTCCACTATACCTGCACCTCCCCCCCCCCTTTTGCTTTTGAGGAGACCATTTCTACCAAGGAAAAGGAATTGTACCTGGCACTTCTTTTTTGACTTCATTGCCAAGTCCAATCAAGTAGATGACATTTTCTTACTGGTGCCGAGCACAGACAGGTAAGAATTAAATATCAAGGAAGTTGACAGGAAGACCTTCACTGATCAGGGACCCCTGGTGGTTACAATAAAACAAACTAGTGTTAGGCTCATGGGTTCCAAGGAAGAGAAACTCAGGCCATTTTAGGGGGAACAGAGAAATTGCAAGAATATCTACTGACCGTACCGGAAAACAAAAAACACTAGAAAGCAAGCAAGAAGTGAGGAAGCTTCTGGGTATTTATCATGGTGGCTCTTTCATGTGAGCATCTTCGTATCACAGCTATACAAGTCTTAACCATTCTTCTAAGGACTGGACAATTCTTAGTTCTCAGTCAAAATTCTAAAAGGAGCCAGTCTGATTCACTTACATAATTCTCAACAAACTTATTGGGTTGAGTCTTTTATACTGGACTACATCAGGGGTTATCAACCCACCCAATGAAGTGGGTCCCTTATGACTGGTATCTTAATCTACTTTATCAGTCAGGTCTAATCGGGAGACAGAGAATACAAAGTAATTTGAATAAGGAAAATTTTATATGAAGTATTACTAACCAGTAACAGGGGATTAATTACTAAGGGTAAAGAAAGCTCTTAAGACTACAGGAATAGTGGCTATAGGAGCAGCCACTACCTCTAGGGCTGAGGCAGAGGACCCAATGAAAGAGCAAATTCTGAAGAGTTTCCATTGCAGGGCTGAGATTCAGATTTTGCTGGAGAGGGTGCGGCTATGACCCACTGAAGCCCAGGGCCGGAGAGGAGGGGGTGTCAACAAAACTAGTTAGGAAGCCACCCCACTGGGTGTGCCGAGTTGCTGGGAAGCTGCCGGCTGGAGCACCAGCAAGACATGCTGGTAAGCTGGCAGGGGGACCAGTGGACTTGCTGGAAAACACCCTCTTGTGAGGTGCCACTGGGCATCCTACATGCCACTGGGCCCTACAAACTGCAAAAGCAAGAAAGCAAGAAAACACACCAGAACCAGGAAGAGAAGCTCCTGTCTTCTGCAGCATCCCTCCAGCATCCTCTACTGACAAACTTAACAAAACTTGCCACCAAGCATAAGGGAAATATTAAAAGGGCTCAGCTCCTCTATCACAAAGCAGAGCAATGAAGGGTGGACTTAGGAGCTAAGAAATAGGTAACTGGCACATGCACAAACCAGCGGTGGTCCCTACACAAGACTTTCTATAACTAAATTTCCCAGAATAGAGGTCAGAGATACACCACTACATTCAGGAAATGTTCACTAAATCAGTACTTGGATTGGCTGGATGAGTACAGAATCTAAGAAATGTCCTCTTTCAGTACTATTGAATATCAAGGACACTGGTGATTTCAGAATTTCTAATTAAGAGGGAAGGAGAGAGGGTAAGAGTACTTCTCTTGCATTTGCTTGGCAAGCTCTGTCGTTTTTTGTTTTCACTTAGTTTACTCAAAATGTTAGGAATTTATTTGTGGGTGATGGCTAAGCCCACTGACTCAACAGAGAAATAATTCAGCTTCGGAATGGCTAGAAAAAGTACTAACAAAGGAAAACAAGCTTTATGGATTAATGGGACTTTAGGTATTTGAACATCAGGGAAGGTTACGTGAGGATTTCCTTGAAATAGTTTTACTTTTACTTTTTTTTTTTTTTTTTTTTTTGGCCTCATCGTGTGGCTTGTGGAAGCTTAGCTCCCCGACCAGGATTGCAACCGGGCCCTCAGCAATTAGTGTGGAGTCCTAACCACTGGATTGCCAGGGAATTCCCTGCTTTTCCTAGTTCTTGTAATACAACATCATGGCTTGTACATGAAATGCAAAAAAAGGTCAGCTGTTCAACTTGAACAAGTATAACTCATTTTTCCAATAGGCTGAAAAGACACTGCCCCCACCCCGGGGAACCTGAATATATTTTGCCTGAGCAACACATTATGGATCATGATTAGGTAACAGAAATTCAACTATCAATGCTCTGAGAAACAGAATAATGGACTTGAAGTCAGCTATAATGGTAACGTTTTCCAGTTGATTGTATTCATGCTGGCACGTTTCCTACAGTAACAAATGTTGATGGCCAATGATCCTAAAGTGAAAAATGCCACTTCAGAACTATCTGCAAGGTTCAGGGAGATTTCATAGATGATGAAGGAATTTCAGAGACTGTCAGGAAATTTTCCTTCTCCATAAAATCAGCGCTACCTGAGATGCTATCATGCGGTTATCCATTCAAGGCAGAATCCAACACTAACAAGATGATAGAATCAGATCAGGACCAGAACCAACTGACTTTAAGTCCATCAATTGGCCAATATAACCAGCGAGAACTGACCAACTAGTCGGCGTTTATAATCAAGGCTGCATACAGGAAATCAGCTGAAAAGCTTTAAAACTGCCAGTGTCTAACTGTTCAAACTAAAAACTACTTATATTCACAGAAAATAATTTTCAGGGGGAAGGGAATTAAGTGACTTCCATTAGCTTTTCCCCCCACTTTCATCTTTTAAGTAAAAAATACCCCAGTAGCTATTACTGTTGGGACACTCTCAGGTCTCAAATTTGCTGTTCATTCCCAACTATATACCTAATCACAGCTTTAAAAGAAAAAAAAACCAATAAGGAAACCGCACAAAAGCCATGGAGCAATTTCTTTCTTTTGAAATCGCATGTGAATTTTAGAATACTTAATTTTTCTAGACATAATTTGTAGCTTTAATTAGATTCTACATAGGGGCCTATAACTCAGGTTAAGAACCACTGCCTTAGAACTAAATCCAACTAATAGATTACAAATTGGGGTGTATTAAAATGGAAATTTTGTATTAAAATCTCAAGACTGATAATATACTAGCTTTAATACTAGATTTAATTGCAAGTTAAACATTAGAAAACAGATAAAAAATACTAATACATGGAAAGCTGAAATAATTTTAGTAAGCTGAGAAAATTGGATGGAGGCTGCTAGTTATATTAAGCTCTATCAAAAGCATTTTAAGTTTTCTCAAATTGTAACAAACAATCCTGAGATGTCTTTCAGAGCCACTTGTTTTCACAGTCTTTTAGAAGGCTACTCTCCAAACTGAGTCATGCATATCTGGCATTTACTAGTATTATTTACATGTCCTATATATCAAAACGCTCCTCAAAAACGAACTTAAAAAAAAAAAACACAGGAAATCAACTGCTGTGTGATAATATCTTCACTTGTATTTGAAATAAATTCTTCCCATGTTTTACCAAAATACACCACCAAATTAACTATATTTCAGGTGGAATTCAAAGAAGTAGCACCATTCATTCAAGTATGCTAAAATTTTCAATGTAAGCTAAATCTTGGCTTTCATCACTCCGGAATAGTTTTCTAATTTCTACATGTGTAGTGCTAAGTCACTTGGGGCTCAGTTTAAAAAATGAAAGGATTAAATACTCTACTCTTAAAAGAAAAAAACAGCATTTTCATAGAGGAATTCCTTCATTTAATGAGATTTTTCTGGAATTAGGTAGGTACAAATGTTAAGCCCACACATGAAGGACTTTCCCAAATGTACTCCTTTGTTCCATTTAACACTTTCTGCAAGGTGGCTTCTGGGTGCCCATCAACTGGCCAATATGAACAGTGAGATAAAACAAATATTACTATATCTGTCAGGAAGACTCACTTTTAGTCCTGGCAACGACTGAACAAATCACTCTGGACCTCTATTTCTCTGTTCTAGAAAGAACTGGATGAGTTTTATCTTTTAAAAGTTCCTCCAAGTCCAAATTTTAAGTGATTCTAATATGGAATCCAACTGCTAAGTTCCCAATAAAGACCTCTGATGTGAAACTAAGTAATCACCCAATCCAAAGAACAATCTAGCAACACACATAACACCCAAGGACAAAGGGAACTGCCATTAAGAACTCTAGTAAGGATTACTGGCTATCACATATTTCCAATTCTATCTACACATTTAAAATTCACTTGTCATCTGGGCACTAAGATATCCTGCTACACAAAGTGTGACTCTACTAACATTGTATCTATTTCCATAACAAAAATACTTAAAAAAATGTTAACAAATGGGGGAAAGCCAAAAGCCAGGATAAAGGATTTAATCCAGTATTTATTCCACACTCGTGATCGTTCTCTGTAATCAGAATACAAGTCATAAGAACAATCTATCAAATAATTTGCTGATAATCTTAAATAATGCAGCACAGCATTACTTTTAATACTTCTGTTCTAGATTAAGTTTAAAAACTCAAACAGCAATCTTCATTATCAATAAAAAAAGTTCTGAATTTAAAAAAAGGACACTATATCAAGCTGTTTCATAATTTAAGTATTTTCCATTTATAAAAATGCTTTGGAAGCTTGAGGCTTACATCTATTTCTCTACTCATCTGCCTCACTCTCTCCCAATTTCTCGTTAGTATAGGGTTGCTGCAAGAATGCTAGGCTTTAGATAGACATTAATTTCTCCTTTAATATAGTACTTTAAAATCTGAAAAATTCAAGAAAAAGATTACATGTCATGTATTTTTTCAAATAAAAAAAGGAAAACTAGGTGAATTAATTTTAGGCATACTAACAGTGTCCCTTTGAGGTAGAATGCTAAAAGGACTTTTGATCAAATCACAGCCTAATTGAAACCTCTGCATCAGAAACTTCTCATAAATTCTCTCTAAGGTTAACTGTGGAGAATATTAGGTTTAACATATTAACAAGAGCCTTCCAAGATAAAATACAGTGGACAAGAATGTTAATCCTACAATTGCTGCCTTCATGTACACTGAAAGCACATAATTCTCCTATAATAGACATCCAAGATCCATTTTCAAAGTTTTTAGCATTCTATTACGAAAAGCACAGCCATGCTAACTTCAGTACACAAACCATAATCCCACACCTACAAAACAAAAATAGAATTAGTGGCAGTTTATTGCCTTATACAAATTTAACCAACATGGCAACCATGCCAAAGGAATTAGAACATTTTCAGGACATATGTACAGACTGTACATCTCAAAAACAATTAAACAATAAAATGCAAGAACAATCTGTGCATCATGTATCAAACTCAACAACTGGGTGAAAACATCAATGCAATAAATGGGATTACAAAGGCACTTCCCTACACAGAAGAGGAAATGAAAATGCAGCCTACAGGGAGCTTGAAGAGTGCGTAACTACTGCACAATCTCAATTTGGGAGGAAAAAAAAGCAGATTTAATCCAACATTTATAGGATTCAATGTGATCCACTTTTACAAAAAATTTTCACACAGTCTCCTCTTTGTTTTTATGCTGTTTTTCTTGGCTCTCTGGTTCCGTACTTTGGCTCCTTCGTCGATCATGTTTGTCAGACTGGTCCTTACTATCACTGTGATCTCGTTTGTGGGAACGTTCTTTGCTTCTGCTACGCTTCCTAGATTTTTCTTTGCTGGGGCTATGTTCCCGTTTTCTCGATTTTTCAACACTGTCAGTTCTTCCTTGACTGCCACTTCTACTCCGTTTATTTGATTTTTCTTTACTTTCATTTTTATGTTTACTTGATTTCTCTTTGCTCCTGCTTCTACTTCGTTTCCCTGCATTTCTACTTCTACTCCTACTTCTATGTTTTCTTTCTCTGCTTCTACTTCTACTATGTTTTTTCTCTTTCTTGGAATCTTTTTTGTCATCTCTATGCCGCCTATCATCTTTGTCTTCTTTATGTTTCTTTTCTTCTACCTCACCCCTACTTCTCCGTTCCTTGGACCTTTCTCTTGACCTCTCCTTTTCTCGGTCATTACCTCTTTCCTTATCATAGTCACGATCTCGTCTTCTACCTCTCTCATTTTCTTTCTCTCTTTCCCGATCCCTGTCCCTTCTATCCCCTTTCCTATCACGACTTCGACTACGGCTTCTATGTCTTTCCCTACTCCTGCTATGCCTGCGTTCTAGCCCCCGATCAATACTTCGGGATCTTCGCCTTTCTTTTTCCCTTTCTTTGGCTTCACGTTCTAGTCGCTGGCGTTCTTTCTCTCTTTCTAATTCTCGGTCAAAACTAGAAGACCCATGGCCCTCCCGATGATGGCTCCTACTTCTGGATCTTCTTGGGGACCTCCGTGGACTCAGTGATCTCCTTGGAGACCTGACATTTAAGAAATGGGGGGGAGGGGGAGAAAAAAAACATAAATGAATACAACATATCACAAAACTCTAACTTCTATCAGTGTTACATGTCAGGAATAATTAAGGCAAAATATTTGCCTGTTCTCATTTACAGATGCTTAATTTTGTTGAAACTGCCCTGAAGGGCAGAAAATGGGGAAAAGGTGACAAATAAAACAACATAAACAGAATTTCCTCAGATGTGACACTGATTTCCAAGAACCTCTGTAAGGTGTGTTATAAAAATAGGCGTAACTCAAGAGTCACATTACCTTGAACGTCTGCGTTCAACATGTCTGTCTATTTCCTCAGTGCCTTCCTTTCCATCTTTCTTGATTTTTCTTGGCCGGGTTTTAATCTGTTGGTCAATATTCTTCTGAACTGGAACCGGAATTCTTGGAAACAAGGTAGAAAACCACTCCAGTTTTGTGAGAAAAGACCGTAGCATTTCTCCAATGGTCATTACACAGCCTCCACCAGCCTTCACATCTAGGTCCTACAGAAACACAAAAGATACCCTGGCCGTCAAAAAAATTAATTCAATAAACACAAGAATACTATAAAAATATAACCATCTTTGGAATCTCAAATACAAAAAAATTCTAACAGAATAATTTTAATTTGTGTACCTTTCTAATCTGGTAATGAATGATACAGAAAAATATCTGGGCTTAGTGTGTGCATGCAGGTGAGAACAAACCCTGCAGCCTCACGGACAGAAAGAGAAGTGACTCCACTCAGTTAAGGAGAATATGAAACACCCCCCTACATTACTAAGCTATTTGGAACAATCAACGATTTACATTTCACATACCTACTTAGTATACATTTTACTTCTGTGGACACGTTTGCACACATTCCTAGCTGTGTAACTTAGCTACATATGAACTACTTCAAACAATTCCTGTCTAAAGATTATCTTTCAACAGCTCTAATATAAAATGAAGCCCTAATAAAACTGGAAGCAATAGCAAACCAACTGCCATGAAGCAGTGAGGTTTCTAATTTAGAGTTATGTAGAAAATAAATAAATGAACAAATAATTGGAAACGCATAATCCATGATGACCATTGTCTCTGAAAAGGGTCATTACCGCATGAAGGCCTTCTTGCTATGCCCTCTCACAGCTCAGGACATGTTAGTCAGCTATTGTCAGTCCCAAACCTATAGTGCAAGCACACAAGGAAAGTGAGATTTGTTATCTAAACAGGAAAACAAGAGCTAAAGGTAAAACTGCTTGCACTCACACACATTTAAGTGTTCAGATATACAGTATTTCCAAATATAATCGCTGCAGATATCTAAGGAAGAAAACAATAAGTTAGCTTAAATAGAGAGCCTCAGGTTTGTAAACACAATAAAAAACAGATTAAACAGAAGCATTCAGAAATAAGCCTAATACCAATTATGAAGCGGGACATGCTTTTTAAATAGCACCTCAGCCTTGAAAATCTCATCTAAAAATAAAAAAACTTTAGATTGAGATTTATCACCTAACACACTTTTGGCCTCTTCCGAGATATAAAACAGCTCATAAATAGGCCAAAAAAATGCAGAGAAAAATTCTCCATGGCTACATGAGTGAGGTTTTTTCAGCTGTGCATGTAAAAATAAGAACACATTAGAAAAATCTTCCATTAGAAGTATCCTTTAATTCAACCAATTCTTTGGATAAATGTTTTAAGTAGCACTACTAAAACATCTCTCGGTTTACTTTATGAACCTTAAAATATAAAGTAGTGGTGGGGATAGATACATGGACAACAGTGCTCATTATTAAAATCCTTTTGAGATCCTGAACTTTAATACATGTATGATTTAATCTGACACAGTAATGTTTCCTAAAGTAACTTTCTAAACATATGTAACAAGCTCAACCTTATTAAGCTTGAATGGCAAGCTAGTTTCATAATTTGAAAAAAATTCTACACTACTTATTTAAAAAGAAGGGTTCTAACTTTATAAACATGTATAGCATAAAAAGAATTAGAAAGCTGGAATTGAAATATTTTGATCACTTTGAAAAAGTCATCTAATCACTCAGTCTATTTAAGTTCCACCCAGCTCTTCAATTCTGCACTTCTACACAAGTGGAAATATTAATATTTGGATGAAGTTATAGGGTAAAGAACTGAAAAGTTTCAGGAAAATAAGCAGTAATTAACAATTCTATGTGCATGTCTTACCACCTCAATCCTGAGCATGGTAAATTTTAAAAAGCCACTATCAACTGTACAAGTGAAAGCAATACAATACACAGAGCACAAGGAAGAGAAAATTTTCAATAGTGACCAAAATACATGTAAACAATTTTAAAATGTGAAAATTAAACTTAAGAAATTTAACCTAAGACATATAAAATCCACCCCAATCTTAGTAATAGGACATTAATTCCAAAAGTATGTGAGTGAAATAAATTTAAGTACAGAAAATTCTGGAAGATGTTAAACCACCAACAAATAAAAATAGTAAAAAAAAAAAAAGAGCAATCAGAAGAAAACTAATTATTACCCTTGTTGACATACCTCTTCATCATCAAGGAAGGATTCAAACCAGTCCCATAGATCTGTAGGGGGCTGTGTGTACCTAGAAGTGCAAAAGACTGATTAGGCTTAAGTCAATAAAAATGACACATTTATTGAAAATGTAGAGAAATGCACACTCACCTTATATACATAAATCCTAGGGCTCTAATATAGGGAGAGTCTGTGTGTGTTATAAGACCCATCACTTGCTTGCGAGTTAACTTCAGAGTAAACAATTTGTATAACAGGCAAAAAGCTGTAGAAACAATTCCTCCTGTTCCAACACCTCGAACCTTTAAGGGAAAGAATTAATGAAGGGCTGTAAAATAATTAACAAAGATACTTAACACCCATTAATCAATCCTGTTAGCTTTTAATAACAAGATATAATCCATAATTGAGAACAGAGCATAAAAAAGTTTTTCTATCACTACGGAACACTTGAATTTAGATTTTTAAAAAACACAAACTGTATGTAACGAACAAACTTTTAGTTTTCAAAGTATACTTAGTTATCAGACACAGAAAAACTGAAAAAATGCACGTACTTCTACTTACCCCTCCGCACATCCCTGTTTGGCCAGCTGTTTTCCTGCTTCCTTTCTCCCATGGTTCAACATGTGTGACCTGAAAATAGAAAAGAGAAACACAACAAACATTCATACTTCGAATTTTTTTGAACGTATGATTCAAGTAAACCCCAATCCATAATAGAGCAGCTCTTCCAAAAGTTTGGAAGTTGGGTATTTCGACACAATTATATATTTTGCTTACACAAATTAAGTATGTAAACCATCTTTGAAAATTGCTTAGATATTTAAATAGCACCAATAAAGCTACTAAGGCTTAACAAAACCTCAATAGCTTTATAGCAGAAATCCCATTAAAGTAGAGAGCAGACACATGTGGAGAGGAAATTTCTAGTCTCATACAGTTGGGGAAAAAAAACCAAAAACAGTAATGATCAATTTTGTATTTTATTATGCTTAAAAAAATAAAAATTCCCATTTTAAAGTGGATTTAAAGCTTCAACTTAAAGCAAAAAGTATTAAAGTTTAAGCATTTACTTCAAAAAAACCTTTAAAATACCCTTAATATTTCAATTTTATGGTGATTTAAAATTCCACACTATAAGGAAGAAACTTGAAGAAAGTATGCTAAAACAGTAATAGAAATTACTTCTGATGCAAAATCATGGGACTTTATTCATACACTTTTCTGATGCAAAATCATGGAACTTTATTCATACATAAAACGATGATCAGGCATTATGTTCAATCCTGACTGAATATGAAATTACAAAGGCCACATCTACACACAGATCATTCTTGTTAGTGTATAATTTATTTTCAGCCTAATTATATGAACCAATTCGATTTTTTCCCAGAATATAAACCGTGTCAAAAACTAAGTGTGACTTGTCATATTGAGTATTCTCAAAAATACAGATCTTTGCTAAGGTGGGGCACCCTATAAAAACCACATACTTCACCTAAAGACAGCAAAGAAAGAATATTAGCTCTACAACATATATAACAAAGAAGGTATTTTAGAAAGATAAGATGCATATTTGTTTCTTCACTTGAAACAAAACAAAAATGAAATCCTGTTCATTTCACTATGTATTTCTAAAACTTTATTTCCACCCACTCATGATTACATATCAGTCTTTTTCAGTGGCTTGACAGAAAAGCATGCATTTAAATGTAAGCACTACACTATTTTGCTCAATGCACTGCTGCACTGCTTTACTGTTTCACTTCCTTCCTCCAGCTTGCTGTAAAAAAGATGTTTCAATTCCTTAAAGGCTAACCAAAGGGGTGGATGGCATACAAAATCAACTTACAAAACTGGAAGCCTACATATTTCAATGATTATTTGATCTGGATAACAAAACCCGAGTCTCTAGTTTTATAACTAAATTTAAGTAATTTGTAGTAAAATCTCAAGTGTTTCAAAACACAGGATGTGAAATCTGAAAACAAGCCTTTCCTCTATCGAATTAACACCTGCCTACATTATTAAACAGAACCTGCCACAAAAAGAGCAGGAACCCGATTTTCAACTGATTGAAGTTTACTACGTAAGTAAAGCTAAGGGTCAAATATTCGCCATATTGTATCCATGCTGAAAAAGGTCTTACCTTTTAAAAAAACTAGTTCACAGTATTACAATTACTTACAATACTCTTGTAAGAGGACACCAAAATTTCAATCTACTTTCTATACCCAAAGTTGAACTGTATTCACAAAATAAGATCTTCTATCAAAAGTAACTAATATCTCAAAATCCTTCAATAAGCCTTAATTGGGGAAAAGGTGGACAAAACAAAACCTAAAAGCAAATAAAGTTTCCTTCTCTTAACACCTCTACAGATATGTTCAGGTCACGGAAAATACTTTATGTGATCTGTCAAGTGTTCTTAACAGTCAACACAGACAAAATGGATTGTATATCAGATGTCCTAGTTTACGTATTCAAACATCGTTAAAACTTATTCTTTAAAATATAAATTTACCTTAGGAGGCCTGGAAAATATTTTTAAAACTACATCATTTGCAGGTTAAGTAGAGAAAGCCTACAAATTCGTGAGGGAAAGACCAAAATTAATGGTCCAAAAAAAAAAAAAAATCTAATTAGCCGTTCATTTAACCAGGGAAATGCATTTATGGCGATTGAGCATGATTAATAATGCATACCTCTACCTGCGACCCTGGGCTGCTCCGAGCCTCGCTGCAAGACTGAGTCAATCCTGCTAACGAAACAAGAACTGAGACAAGAGTGCAGTGAGGAGGCGCCAGGTGAGCTCCCCAGCACAGCCAAGCCAGCACCGACCCTGCCGCAGAAGCCCAGGGCCCAGATAATTCTAAATAAGCCCAATGCACAGGTGACTGAGACCACTTACTCCTGACTGCCTGCTGCGAAAATTTCCAGGCCTTCGGTACATCTTTTCCGCTTGCACCTCTCCACCCTCAACCCTCCCACCCCTCCCGACACACACACTGACCATTTCCCTGTCTGGATCGGATACCGAATACCAACAACACGAGGCCAACACTGAAGTCAATACACGCCCTGGCCCGGGGTGAGCGGGAGAAGCACCAACAAGTTGGCGCTGAGCAGATCCACGTCAAAAGAAAGAAATGTAAAGCTGTAAACCGGAGAGGCTGCGGTTACTCGTTTCTCCTCAACCCCGCTCCTCCCGTCCAACTCCCCCCAGGGGCGGGCTGGAGGTTGGGGGAGGAGAGTGATCAATGGCGGCGACCTCTCCCAGCCCTAAGAATCTGAAAAGGAAAGGAGAGGGCGGCCCCAGGGTGACCCCTCCCTGGCGGACCGCTGGCCACAGTTCCCCCTCCGCCCAACCTTCCCCCACCGACAAATGATCAGACCTCGGGGGCCGCCTCCGCCCGTTTCCTCCATACCCCCTCCTCGGAACTTAACCCCCAACCCCCAGGTCTAGTCGCTTCGCACCTTAAAGTAGATCTCGTCCACCACCTCGTGGTAGGTCTTGAGCTCGTAGAGCTGCACTTTGAAGTAAGGCGACGACAGGATATTGGTCAAGATCATGGGATTGAGGTTCATAGTCTTTTCGTTGCCCCACAGCGGCAGCACGTTGCCCTGCTTGCCCGAGACCGCCGGCTTGGTGGCGCCGCCGCCGCCGCACTGCTGCTGCTGCTGGGCCGCGGCCGCGGCCGCCTGGTGCTGCGGCTGAGAGTTGCCTGTCAGCGCCGGGCTGTTGTTAGCCATGTTGCGGCGGAAGGAAGGAGGGAGGGAGAAGGGAGGGGGAGGGGGCCAAGCGCGATCTCGCTCTTCGGGACAACGGTACGGGACCCTACTCCATGGAACGCCGTCGGAAGAGGGGGGCCTCCTCGCTGTGCCCCAGCCGGGTGAGGGAGGGCAACCGGGACGCCGACGAATGGACCCCGGATCGAGAGCGGAGGCCGAATCGCGAGCTGCGAGAACTCCGAGCAGAAAGCGAGCCGCCGGCCTAGAAGCGCGATCTCTTCCGCCAACTGCCCCTGGGAACAAGATGGCGGCCCCGGCGGATGTGACGCCACGCGCCCCAGCGTTCCAAGCTTAGCCGGCGGCCAATCAGAGACGCCCGGGTGGGCCGGAACTTCCTCTTCCTAGTTCCGCGCGTTCTGTGCACGCTGCGGTGGCGGCGCTGGCCTCCGCTGCCAAACTGTTAGATTTACCCTGGGAATGTGGGGGTCGGGGGAGGAGGTTGTGGGTCCAATTTGTATGTTTTAATATTTGGACTGCGGCTCCGGTTTCTCCTTTCGGAAGCCGAGCGGGAAGGCTTTCGCATGGCTGAGTGCTTGCAAATTCGTCACTCCCAGTCTCCCGAGTTCACAGTTTTCGTATTCTCTGGAAAGGATGATAGGACGTCACTCCACGTGATTCCAGTGCAAAGTCTTTCTGTCCGCCAGGCTGTAGTGTCCAATCGAAGGTATCATTTGAACCTAAGTTTATTCAGCAATAAGGTCGGGATAACATTTTGCTGGGCTGTTAAGAAAAAAAAAAAGCATTTAGCATTAAAAGAGCTCCCGTAACTGTGGCGTCATTTGTTACATGACTACTTTCCTCCTTACTCGAGTACTTCCGTTCAGAGGGTGCACTCTGAGTGACGAGGTGGAAGAACGTGGTGGGTGCGAGAATGAGTCAGAATCGGTCTCATCTCTCAAAAGCTGCTGTTAACCTAGAGAAGATTCATGGTGTTGGGGAGATAAGAGAAGGCTACAAAGGGCACTGAAGTTTCTGCAGGTATTCATGGGCTGAGCAGTTTTATCGACTGAAAGCAGCCTCAGTATATATAGAAGCGGAGAAGATCAAGCTTGTCTGAGGGTAAATAGCCTGGTTGACAGGAGCCAGGAAATATACCTATGGGGGAGTAATGACTAGATAGGAATTGGGCCACCTAAGTGCCTGGAATGCCAAGATGAAACAGGAATTTAATGACGTTTAAAGCAAACAGTTACGTCTGTGACCTCAAAGTCACTTTAAGATACTAATATTCATAATATTCTCTGGCTCCAATTCATTCTTCACAGAGTGTGCCAGAATCATCGTTCCAGAAGTGCAGCACTCCCTACTCAAAACCTTGGATGGTTCACTCGGTGTTATCCTAATTGCCAAAAGCCAATGACATTTACCATTCTCCATCCTATTTGATTTCTCATTGTGGCACTTTTAATCACTTACTCTTGCCTAGAAACTGTTGAAGTAGGGAGTTTGAGGGTGGAAATCTTAATTTCAGTGGTTTATACACAGAGGAGGGGAAAAGGATAAGACAGAAACTTTAGGGGAAATCCACATCTGGATGTATTGAACCAGTAGGAGAGAAAAGCAGAGAGGTGGGAGGTAAACCGGGAGACAGTGGTATGAAAATTCAAGGAGAGATAAATGAGAAATGAACGATTGGACAGTATGTGCAATAGCTGGACAGTACGTAAGTGATCATCCTGTTTGGTTCCTTTATTTTATATGGGAGAACTAAAGCTTTCAGAAGTGGTTTTTAACTTCCTAATAGATCTTGTTTTTCTATACATTAGTTTATACCAACTTACTTCCCAAGGAAAATAGATGATCCCAACCTCTAATGAATTACTAAGTTAAAAATACATGAAAAAAATTTGAACCAAGTTCTTCTTCCTTTATGTGTGTTTTTTGCCTTGATAATAATTGTACTGAGTTTACCCAGTGACACGAATTGCCAAGTCCTACTAATTGCCTAAATCTTTTAAAATTCATTTACCCCTAGACTCTGAGTGAAAAGCTTAGTAGAGAGGTTGAAGTTTGATATCAAAGTTTCAGTGGTATGGAACTAAGTATTAAACTAAGTATTAGGATAAAGTGATGTATTCAATGAATCCCTCAAACAGCCTGAATATATAACTATTGTCCCCATTAAAAAAGTTATATTTAACTTAGAAATACTACGCTGCACATAGATAAAGCTGGAAAGTTTGGTTTGCTTTGTTTTGACACATGTACCCTTATTGTCTTAGTCTTTTTCGGCTATGACAAAATACCACAGACTGGGTAGCTTATTAACAACAGAAATTTATTTTTCACAATTCTGAAGTTCTGGAGCATCCAAAACCAAGGGACAACCCTTTTCCTGCTTCATAGCTGGTCCCTTCTAGCTGTGTAATCACAAGATTGTAGGGATGAGGAAGATCTCTGAGATTTCTTTTATGAGAACACACCAATCCCCAGTTCTTGAGGACTCCACCCTCATGACTTAACTACTTCCCAGAGGTCCCACCTCCTCATACCATCTTCTTTGGGGGTTAGGGTTTCAAATTCTAACTTCAGGGGTTAAAATTTTGAGGGGGACTCCTAGGTCTGTCTCAGTACCCATTAAACTATCACCACAATCAAAGTAACAATCATATATCACCCCCAAAATTTCTCTTGTGCCTATTTGTAATCCAATCTCTCCATTTCCATCCCCAGCAACCAATTTCTGTCAATATAGATTAGTTTTCATTTTCTTGAATTATAATAAATAAATGCAGTTATGCACTAGGTTCCCTTTTTACCTGGCTTCTTTGACTCAGAATCCTAATTTTGATATTCATCCTTGTTGCTTGTATCAACAGGTTGTACACGTGTTGGGTTTTTTTGTTGTTGTTGTTTTTACTGAGTAGTATTCCATTGCATGGAATTACCACTGTTTGTTTATCGGTTATTTGCTGGTAGGCATTTGGATTTCCAATTTTGGGCTATTACAAATAAAGCTGCTATGAACATTTGTGTACTAGTCTTTGTGCAGATGTTTTTGTTTCTCTTGGCTAAATACCTAGACATAGGCTAAATACCTAGACATATGATAGGTATATGTTTAACTTTTTAAGAACCAGCCAAACTGTTTTCTAAGGTGATTGCACCATTTTACATTCACACCAGCAATGTATGAGCGTTCCAGTTGTTCCATGTCCCATTCAACACTTGGTATGATGAATTTTTTTTTGACTGTTGAAATATGATTTATTTAACTTTTTATAGCGTGATAAATAAACACACAAAATACATTTTGAAATTACTACAGCTTAAAGATATAAAAGAAATTCAAACATTATAAGTCTTTAATAAAATGACCAACATTTATGCTATTAGAAATAAGCCTTTTATTGATTAAGAAATGAGAAGAGGTACTTGACTTAATTTTCTTTTAAGTGCATACTTGTAAAGTGAAGCTAAATGTGTTAAGCTAGCAATATCATTAAAACAGAGCTTTAAAATACTTTGTAATAACCGTGTTTTAAAATCATTTTATGTTGCACAGGAGTTGGTGCACTTTGGTGCTGCTGAACAGTATGAACTTTGGATCATTACAGAACTGGGTTCAAATCCAGGTTCTGACAATATTTATGTGACTTTGACAAAATTTAAATATTTAAAAGTTTTGGTTCCTTTCTCTATAAAATAAGGATAATAGTAATATATAACTTCTGAGTACAACAAAGAAATATATAATGGTACCGTATTACTATTATTAGCAAATTTCCATGTGAATTTCTTAAAATTTCTATTTCATGAGAAGAATGAAAAAATCCTTGCTATGTTATCTGCCATATCTTGAAAATGATACCCCAAATATAAGGCTTTGGCTGTATGAAGGTCTGCCTTGTTTACCTTGTTTCACCAGAGATTAGTTTATTCATTAATTGAACAAATAGCTTGGCATTACCAAGCAATGCAATATATTGAGGAAATGGTATATAGTAGTAGCCTTAAGAAGGTAAATTTGTGAGTGACTACAGTAATTAAGATTTAAAAAAAATTTTTTTTTTTATTTTTAAGGTCTTTATTGGAATATAATTGCTTTACACTCTTGTACCAGCTTTTGAGGTACACCGAAGTGAATCAGCTGTATTTATACATAGATCCCCATATCCCCTCCCTCCCGCGACTCCCTCCCACCCTCCCTGTCCTGGCCCTCTAAGGCATCACCCATCATCGAGTTGATCTCCCTTTGTTATACAGCAGCTTCCCACTAGCTATCTATTTTACAGTTGGTAGTGTATATGTGTCTATGCTACTCTCTCACTTCATCCCAGCTTCCCCTTCGCTCCCCACGCCCCCAACCCCGTGTCCTCAAGTCCATTCTCTCCAACTGCATCTTTATCTTTTCCCTGTCACTGGGTTCATCAGTACCATTTTTTAGATTCCATATTTATGAGTTAGCATACAGTATTTGTTTTTCTCTTTCTGGTTTAATTCGCTCTGTATGACAGTCTCTAGGTCTATCCACCTCATTATCTATAGCTCCATTTCATTCCTTTTTATGGCTGAGTAATATTCCATTGTATGTATGTACCACATCTTCTTTATCCCTTCATCTGTTGAGCATTTAGTTTACTTCCATGTCCTGGCTATTGTAAATAGTGCTGCAATGGACATTATGGTACATGTTTCTTTTTGGATTATGGTGTTCTCTGGGTATATGCCTGGTAGTGGGATTACTGGGTTATATGGTAGTTCCATTTTTAGTTTTTTAAGGAACCTCCAAACTGTTTTGCTTAGTGGCTGTACCAACTTACATTCCCACCAACAGTGCAGGAGAGTTCCCTTTTCTCCACACCCTCTCCAACCTTTACTGTTTCTAGATTTTTTGATGATGGCCATTCTGACCAGTGTGAGGTGATACCTCATTGTGGCTTTGACTTGCATTTCTCTAATGATTAGTGATGTTGAGCATCTTTTTAGGTGTTTGTTAGCCATCTGTATGTCTTCTTTAGAGAAATGTCTATTTAGGTCTTCCGCCCATTTGTGGATTGGGTTATTTGCTTTTTTGGTATTAAGCTGCATGAGCTGTTTGTATATTTTGGAGATTAATCCTTTGTCCATTGCTTCATTGGCAAGTATTTTCTCCCATTCTGAGGGTTGTGTTCTTGTCTTACTTATGGTTTCTTTTGCTGTGCAAAAGCTTTTGTTTCATTAGGTCCCATTTGTTTCTTCTTGATTTTATTTCCATGATTCTAGGAGGTGGGTCAAAAAGGATCTTGCTTTGATGGATGTCATAGAGTGTTCTACCTATGTATTCCTCTAAGAGTTTTATAGTGTCTGGCCATACATTTAGGCTTTAATCCATTTTGAGTTTATTTTTGTGTATGGTGTTAGGAAGTGTTCTAATTTCATTCTTTTACATGTTGCTGTCCAATTTTCCCAGCACCACTTATTGAAGAGGCTGTCTTTTTTCTATTGTATATTCTTGGCTCCTTTGTCAAAGATAAAGTGCCCATATGTGCGTGGGTTTACCTCTGGGTTCTCTATTCTGTTCCACTGATCTTCCTTTCTATTTTTGTGCCAGTACCATACTGTCTTGATCACTGTAGTCTTGTAGTATAGTTTGAAGTCAGGAAGCCTAATTCCACCAACTCCTGTCTTTCCTGAATTTTTTTTTTAAATTGTAGTCATTCTAAAGGGTGTGTACTGGTACCTCACTGTGGTTTTAATTTACATTTCCCTTATGGCTAATGATGTTGAACATCATTTCAGGTGCTTATTGGCATTAGTATATCTTCTGGTGTGAAGTAACTTCAAATCTTTTGCCCATTTCCTTAGGTGGTTGATTGTCTTATTGAGTTGGAAGATTTTTTTACATGATCTGGATATAAGTCCTTTGATACATGTGTTGCAAGGGTTTTCACACAGTCTGTGCCTTGCCTTTTAATTTTATTAATGTTGTCTTTCAAATAACAGATTTTTATTTTAGTGAAGTCCAAGTTATCAAATTTTTGTTTTGCTTATGATTTGTGCTTTTTTTGTTTTAAGCACTGCCAACCTTAATGTTACACTGATATTCTCTTATGTTTTATAAAAGTTCTATAGTTCTATAGTGTGGGATTTGGCACTTAGGTTTGTGATCCATTTTGAGTTAATTTTTTGTCTATGACGTGAGGTAGAGTTTTTTTTTTTCCCACATAGATACTCAGTTGATCCAACACCATTTGTTGAAAAGACTTCTTTCTCTATTGAATTGCTTTAGCACCTTTGTCACCTGTTGGTTCTTTCTGTAGATCAAAGAAATAGAAATGAAGAATAAGTAATTAACAGACGGCCAGATCTCTTCCCTACCTTCCCCTTCAGTAAGCTTAAGAACAAACTATGTGAACAAGTTAACACCTAAAGAGAGAAGCCTCGACAAGCCTGCACACAGTGGGGGATGGCAACGACTCTGACCCTCTATCTCAATGATTAACTGAGATTACCTCCCTGTTTTCCTTTAAAAGCTTTCATGGCTGAGCAGAACATCTGGAGGTGGTTTTTGGGAGATGTTGAGTCCTCCATCTCCCCAGATTGCTGGCATTCTGATTAAAGGCAACTTTCCTTTTTATCAGCACTTATGAGTATTGACTTTGTGTTGAGCAGCGGAACGTGATTCAGTAATGTGAGGATCAAATTTCTTGATATCTATGTAAATACTTGGAACCATAGCACATTCTGTGGCATTAGTGTTTGCCATTGCTGTTTTCTAATTAGTGTTTTTTTTAATATTCTAAATTCACCTTCAAAATATTCTTGCAGTCTTACTTTCTTCCTAAGTCTCTGACAGTTAACTTGGTACTTCCCATTAGGAATCTAAACTCTGTTACAATGTTTTGCCAGAGACATTTTTGAGTGGCTGCCAGCCATATAGCATGGCCATGGTTACAGATGGCAGTGATCTACTCAGCAGATGGGTCATAAACTTGTTGATAGCAGATTTGTTTTAAGCTGTTAACAAGAAATAAGGAATATTTAGGTTTTATCTCCAACCTTTGAAAATCATACAAAGGGTAATTAACTGTCAGGATCAGTCCTTTCTCTATTTGGTCTTTGCAAACATGTTGCCCCTTCTAAGTGAAATTGTCTCACTCACAGTGCCAATAATGGGGCAACCATACATGGCCATGATTTATACCAAGCACCCTGGCTCTCTGGCCACAACCACTTGGACTAGAGGTGGTACCGACCCACATGCAACCCACTGACCCATGACATGGCTCCTTGTGAGTGAGATGAGCTGGGGCTTCCAGATCCTCCTAGGAATTTCAGTGGGGAACATGGAATCAAGCAGTTAGTGGTAGACACTAAAGAAAAAGAATGGAATGAGATAGGGGAAGAGCCATGTGGACTCACCCAAGTTCATAGTCAGATTCTGAGAGAGCAGTAACAAAGAATGAGCAAGGACCTATGAGGTAAAGATTAAGTACTCCAGTGGGTGTAACGTGGAAATGCAGCATAATCAATATTACTCTTTAAAAATCCCTTTAGTCAGTAAATACACAATATATTGGGTTGGCCAAAAAGTTTGTTCAGCCATGGTTTTGTGAGGTATGCCTGCATATAGGACATTCGTATTGTTTTAAGGGATTTGCTTTCCAGATCCTCAGCTTCTGTAAACGGTACTTTGCTAAAACCAACCTGCCTGAGATCAGTGGTGTAATACTGGTTCTCTGTTCCCTTGTCTTCCTCTTCCACAATAGGACTCTTCTCCCAGTTTGCCGAAGAAAGGTACAGTAGGGGAATTCCCTGGTGGCGCAAGTGCTTAGGACTTGGTGTCTTCACTGCCAGGGCCGGGGTTCAATCCCTCGTCAAGGAGAACTTCCAGGCTACACATGCACAGAAAGGCTCCCTAAAGGTCAAAAAGTGAGGGGGGCCACCCCATAGTAGGTGATGTCAACCTACCCATAGGCCTCTTCACTAGAATCCATCTTGGCTGAGAGATGTGTGTGCACACATGAGAGGACCCTGAGATACGCCAAATACAGACTCAAAGCCAGGCAAAGTAAGATGATTGGCCAGAGGAAACCCGGAAGAAATGCCCTACATAAGTGATTCCAGCTACCACGAGGGTGCAACTCTCTCTCTGAATCCACCCATGTGAGTCTATTCACACATACCCTTTAGCCTCCTAATAAACACTTAACTTGTTTCACTACTTTCTGTCTCTTTGTGGGAATTCATTTCTACAAAGCCAACAGGCCAGGGCCTTGTCACTGGCCACTGGCCGTGGTGGTCCAGTCGCTAGGATTCTGCGCTCTCACTGCCATGGCCTGACTTCAATCTCTGGCCGGGGAACGGAAATCCTGCTTCAAGCCCCTGCAGGCCAAGGTCACCAGAGATCAGTTAGAACTCTCCCTGGTAGGGGAACTAAGATCCTACAAGTCTCACTGCGTGGCCAAAAAACAAACAAACAAATAGTGGGTTCGAGTCCCAATCTGAGTTTTGGCTGGGTTCAAATCCCATCTGAGTTGTGTGGTTTCAGTAATATTTGGTCAGTAGTATTTCGGTTCCTGAAAACCCTTTAGAGCCATAAGGGTGAATTGGATGTCTTGTTATTCATAACAAGCCCCTTTCCACACAAGCTGGGTTTATGTTAATTAGATAATTTTTGCAAAGCACCTAAGGATAGGGGCTGGTTGCTTGGGGAGCCAACAGTGTAATTAGAAGGTTTGGACTTTCAGCTCCTCCAACCCACCGCAGGGAGAGGGGAGTGGGCCTGAAATCGGTATTGATCTCCAGTGGCCAAGGATTTAATCAAAATACCTATGTAATGAAGCTTCCATAAAAACCCAAAAGGGCATGTTTCCTTGAACACAAGGAGACTTGGGGAACTATGAGAGGGCGTGGAACTCTGTGCCCTTTACCCATACCTTGACCTATGCAACTCTTCCTTCTGGCTGTTCCTGGGTTCTATTCTTTCGTAATGAACTAGTAATCTAGTAAGTAAAATGTTTCTCTGAGTTCTGCGAGCCACTATGGCAAATTAATAGAACCTGAGGAGGGGGTCATTGGAGCCTACAATCTATATAGCTGGTTAGTCAGAAGCACAGGGGACAACCTAGACTTGTGACGAGCGACACTGAGGGGAGGGGGTGGGCAGCCTTGTAGGGCGAAGCCCTTAACCTGTGGGATCTGACATTATCTCCAGGTAGATAGTGTCACAATTAACTTGAATTGTAAGACACCCAGTTGGCGTCTGGAGCATTGCTTGATGGTGTGGAGAAATATCCACTCCACACACATTGTACTGGGTGATCAGAATCCTTAGGCATGTTTAGTTTTGTAAGAAATTGCCAAACTATCTTCCAAAGTGGCTGTAGCATTTCGCATTCCCATCAGCAATGAATGAGAGTTCCTGCTTCTCATTCTCATCAGTATCTGGTGTTGTCAATGTTCTGGGTTTAGGCCACTCTCATAGGTGTGTAGTGGTATTTGATTGTTTTACTTTGTAATTCTCTGAAGACATCGTGTTGAACGTCTTTTCATGTTTATTTGCCATTGTATATCTGCTTTGGTGAGGTGTCTGTTTAGGCCTTTTGCTCATTTTTTAATCAGGTTGTTTATTTTCTTGCTGACTTTTCCATTCTTTGTATATTTTTTTAAAGATTTTATTTTTATTTATTTATTTATTTACTTATTTATTTATTTATTATTTTTTCGCTGCGTTGGGTCTTCATTCCTGCCTGCAGACTTTCTCTAGTTGCAGCCAGCAGGGGCTACTCTTTGCAGTGCATGGGCTTCTCATTGCAGCGGCTTCTCTAGTCGTGGAGCACAGGCTCTAGATGCACGGGCTTCAGTTGTTGTGGCGCAGGCTCAGTAGTTGTGGCTCGTGAGCTCTAGAGTACAGGCTCAGTAGTTGTGGCACATGGACTTAGTTGCTCTGCGGCATGTGGGATCTTCCCAGACCAGGGATCAAACCCATGTCTCCTGCACTGGCAGGCGGACTCAACCACTGCTCCACCGGGGAAGTCCCTTTTTTGTATATTTTGGATAACAGTCCTTTATCAGATGTTTCTGGTATTTTTTCCAAGTTTTTGGCTTGTCTTCTTGTTCTCTTGATCTCACATATTTTTAAATTGATGTCAAAATTTTCATCAAATGCTTAAGTGGTTGTAATGGATGTAATTTGCCATGTATTATAAATATTGACATTTGAAAATAATATTTACACCACTTTTTAAAAAATATTCAGTGAAATTTAATACTACAGCTGATATAGCTAGTTATTTTAAAAAGACATGAAAAATCTCCATTTAAAGTGAGAAATTGTATATTATTCTTTCCTCCTTCATCCAGTATTTTCATTCCACTCATGTGAAAAGCTCCAAGTCTTTTTTTTTTTTCCAGGCCCCACCTTGTGGCATGCATGTGGGATCTTATTTCCCTGACCAAGGGTTGAACCCCTGCCCCTGTAGTGGAAGCACGTGGAGTCTTAACCACCGGACTGCCAGGGAAGTCCCTCATTCCACTTATAAAATTTTTGCTGAATGACATACTTTTATGTTCACACATCTCATAGTGATCGCATTATCATACTTCTCTCTAAACAGAACTGTATATGTTAAGGAAAATAATTTTTTTATTTCCTAGGATTATAAGGCTCTAAGTATTAACTTTTTTCTTTTATATGACTGCTTTAACAGTTACTAGTAGTGCACAACTGATCAAAATAGCATATATGATAAATATTGATAAATGATTATTAAACACAAAAGTAACATTTTATTGAAAATACATCTTTTAATGAGATATATCTTTTTAACAATAAGTACATATAAGTGTTTATGAATATTACTGATTTCTAAGATGAGACACAGGGGACTTCCCTGGTGGTCTAGTGGCTGAGTCTGCACTCCCATTGCAGAGGGTGTGGGTTCAATTCCTGGTCAGGGAACTAAGATCCCCCGCATTGCAGCCAAAGGGGGAAAAAAAAAAAAAAAGACACAGTATAGTATCAATAGTATCTATAGATATATATTTTTTTCTTTTTTTCTTTTTCTTTTTTTTTTTTTGCCTCGCCACTCATGATCTTAGTTCCCCAACTGGGCCCACCACAGTGAAAGCACTGAGTCCTAACCACTGGACCTCCAGGGAATACCCGCTTTTTTTTCATTTTTATATACATAATTGCTGAAAAACTTCATTCATGTAAATGAGTAGATGGATCTGAAAGGAGTTTTGTTACAGCATTGGAACTTGATTCTTTGAACTTCTTCCAAGTTATATGCCAAATTGACTTGATTTTTCATCAAAAGTGATTTTTAATGATCTCTTAGCAGATAATTTGATTACGTCCTCCTCCTACTTTGTTGAAAGCAATACATTGGAAACCACTAAACTTACAAAAGGAATTTTTATCTAGTCATTAGAATCATTCACTTTCTGAACCCCAATGTCAACATCGTTATTTAGAAATGGCACTTTGGGGACTTCCCTGGTGGTTCAGTGGTTAAGACTCTGAGCTCCCAATGGAGAGGACCCAGGTTCAATCCCTGGTCGGGGAACTAAGATCCCCTGCATTGCAGCTAAAGAAAAAAAATAAAATTAAAAAAATATATATATATGTATATTTTTGCGTGTGTGTGTGTGTGGTCTCTTTATCTCTTACCTGGGCAGGGCTTAGCTTCTCTCCTGCTATTGTCTTCACCTTGTAATATCAGTTCACAGGGGACAAACCCCAGCTGCTCAGCCTGGGGCCCACTATCTCCTGCCTCATAACCACTGGACCACCAGGGAATTCCCTTGAACCCACTGTCTTTTAATTAAAATCCTGATGTCAGGACTTACTGAAGTTCAGGTTCTTTATGTCTTATTGCAGAAGGAATTCAGCGAGAGGCAAAGTGATAGGTAGGAAGTGGATTTATTAACATAGGATGCTTGTGAGGGATACAAGTGGCCATGCAAGAGGCTCTGCCCCAGAACTAAGTGGGAAAGCATGTTTATTTAAGGAGATACACACTTCAATAGTCAGAGTGTGGGCCACCTCAGACGGCGAGAGGCCCTGGGAGATTCCACAAAGTTGTTAGGGGAACCACTGACCAAAACCACCCATCCTGGCCAGGCATGATAGTAACCACTTGCATTAGTTATCCTACAACAGGAGGTCCTGGTAAGGAACGTGGAACTAACAAGCTACCACCATCCTGGTAAGGAACGTGGAACTAATAAGCTACCACCAACCAGAAGAATTTGGGAAAGAGCAAAAGGAGAGAGGAGACACCAGTCCATAAGTCCTACCAACTCCAGAATCCTTCTTGCTGGAATCAATCTTGGCTGAGTGATGCGTGAGCCATCAGGAAGGAGCCTAAGTTAGAATGATTGGCCAGAGACAACCGGGAAACTAATCCAATCACCATAAAACCCAAGACTGTGAGCTGAGCCACGTGGCAGAGCAGTCCTCTTGGGCTCCCTTACCCTCCTGCTCTCCGCCCGGACGCCCCTTCCCAATAAAGTCTCTTGCTTTGTCAGCACGTGTGTCTCCACGGACAATTCATTTCTGAGTGTTAGACAACAGCCCACTCTCAGGCCCTGGAAGGGGTCCCCCTTCCTGCAACAGAATGCGGTCCATCTCTAAAGGCTTGAGAGTGGCCCCAAATATGGGGGTGGTCAATTTTTATGGGCTGGGTAATTTCATAGGCTAATGAATGGGAAGCTTATTCCAACTATTTTGGAGAAGGGGGGGTTCCCAGGAATTGGGCCATTGCCCACTTTTTTGGCCTTTTATGGTCAGCCTCAGAATTGTCACGGTGCCTGTGGGTGTGTCATGCAGCTAATATATTACACTGAGCAATACAATGAGACTCGAGATCTACTGGAAGTCGAATCTTCTGCCATCTTGGGCCTAATTGTTTGTTTGTTTTTTTTAATTTATTTTTTTTATTGGCTGAGTTGGGTCTTTGTTGGAGAGCACGCGCTTTCTCTAGCTTCAGCAAGCAGGGGCTATGCTTCATTGCAGTGTGTGGGCTTCTCATAGCTGTGGCTTCTCTTGTCGCGGAGCATGAGCTCTTGGCATATGGGCTTCAGTAGCTGCAGCACATAGGCTCAGTAGTGTGGCACCTGAGCTTAGTTGCTCTGCATCATGTGGGATCTTCACGGACCAGGGATCCAATCCATGTCCCCTTCATTGGCAGGCGGATTCTTAACCACTGTGCCACCAGGGAATTCCAGGGCCTAATCGATTTTAAGCAGTTTTTGTCGTATCCTCAAAGGCTATGTCATTCTTTTAAAGTTTGTGCTCTGCCTCCTTCCCTCCTGTCTCATGATGACAAAAGATGCTCCCATTGTTCAAGAAATTCTTAGAGTTTTGGGAACTGTGAGCCAGGAACCCTTGACAAAGACCACATATGTAAGCACTTAGGGTAGGGTGTCCCTGGAGAAAGAGAACGAGGTATGACTTTCTTAACATAAAAGAAGCCATTTTTGGCCTAAGCCATTTTGGGGTCTAAGTCTGGCCACAATACTTGCCCTTGAACAGGTGTCAGTAATTAATGATCTTAAGGGCCGTGAGGGAATGCAGGAGCAAAGGGAAAGCAGTTAAGAGATAATAGTTCAGGAATAAAACAGAGTCCTAGTTCCTCCTCAAGGACACACATTACAATCTGATGCAGCCTTTGAGTTCTGCAGGAACTAAGGCCCCCTCTCACCCAGGTGGAGGACGGGATGATGATGTTGAACCTCCTGACTTTAATGAACTAAAGCTTGGATGCTGTTCACCTTTGCCCCAATTCTATGTTGAATTCTCCTCTGCTCAAGCCCCTTCCTGAATATGCATGTACCCTTAGCTTAAAACTTCCCCAACTTTGCAGTTTGGGGAGACATGGCTTTGGGAAAGATCCCTGGTATTCTCCAAGTAATAATAAATCCTTCCTTCTCCCAGTCTTTGGGTTCATTGCATCTTTTGGCTCAACAACCACCAAGAGGCAAACCCAGTTTTTGGGTAATGGTCTATGAAGTGATATCATTCCTTAGATTCTGATTGGTCTGGAGTCTCAGCATGCAGTTACCATCCTCCACTTGGATGGGTATCCTAGTTCCTGCAGAACACAAATATAAGTAAAAAGCCTCTTTTTTTTTTTTTTTGGCACATGGGCTTAGTTGCTCTGCGGCATGTGGGATCTTCCTGGAGCTGGGATCAAACCCGTGACCTCTGCATTGTCGGGCAGGTTCTTAACCACTGCACCACCTAGGAAGCCCTAAAAAGCCTCTTAATAGGGGAGGTTTGGGGAGTGGTAAAAGGATTGGTGGGTTTTGGATTATTTCTGGAGCAACACCTCTGGCCCTATAAAGACTATATTTGTAAAACAGGACATTTGCTTTTAATTCCTCAAAGAGTTGTGTGGCCACCTCAGTGTTTTCAAAAGACTGACATACCCTTCACCTATGTTGGAATGTTTTAACTTTCCCTCATTTAGCTTAATATATTCCTGTTGACCTGGGATGGGCACCGCACTGGAAGATACTTGGTCAATCCTGTCACCACCAAGTGTTCTCATAGACCTGTGAGCGGTGCAGGTGGTGCTTAGAGATTCCCACACAAATAGAATTCTGGCTGTCTGAATAACACCCAGGACAATTCTGGGATTGGTGAGTAAAAAAGAATTCTCTGCACTCATGACCTATATGTCTTTTTCTTTTTAAAGAAACATTGGCATTTTATCTCCTCGTGTCCTGGAAACTGTCAGCAGACTCCAAGGGCAAGAGTGCATTCCAAAGAGACACAAAGGAAAGAAGTTGTTTTAGGTAGTATGTTTGGGGTCCCCAAGATCCCCCTCAGGTTGGGTAACTCACTAGGAGCACTCACAGAACTCAGCATATGGTGGTACTCATGGCCCTTCCTTATTCTAAAAAGGTTTTAAGGAAGATAGTGTATGTTACAGGACTGAAGTCAGTCCACTCACCTTCAGTGCAGCAAAACCAACCTACTGATACCAGGTTATGGTGAAGGAAAGTACAGAGTTTATTGCAGGACCCCATGCAAGGGAGTAGGACTGTTTGTCCTCAGCATGGCATCTGGATTCCAAGAGTGAGTGTTCCAAGAAACAGGAAGTAGAAGTTGCCAGTTTCTTAAAACCTGGGCTTGAAACTGATACTTCAGTGTTCCATTCATTGCTGAAATCACAAAACCCATTCAGATTCAAAAGAAGAATAGACCTCACTTCTCAATAGGCATGTCAAAGAATTTTGTACATCTTAATCTGTCATAATCTTCCTCCTAGCCGGAAACTGTTTGTATTCCTTTTACATGCAAAATACAACCGCCTTCTTTTAAGTATTTCATCCTGTTTTGAGCATCGGGCTCAAACTGGCATCCAAGATAACTTTTGGTCACTTATTTCATGTCGGACACCTGCTGAAATAGAAGAACCATGAGACCTTTATCTGTCTTTTTCACTCAAACCGGTACTTGGTGCATAATAGGTACACTATATAAACTTATTTCTCATTTTTCAACTGAAAGAATTGACAGAGAAGGTAAGTAAATTGCCAAAGTTTAGAGAGTAATAGTCAAATTAAGATTTAAGGTCTATTTGAATTAAAACTCATTCTGAAAATGTATAACATGGCCTGTATCTCAGTGGCACTTAGAATCTAGTGGAGAAAGCTAAGATTAGATACAATGAGAAAATGAGATGACAAAGGGTAAGCTACAGTATTGGCTGTGGGAAGGAACAGATGCAACTGACAGCTTGAAGAGGTCAAGATTTGGTGATTGTCCAAATGTGGGAAGGGTGGAAATGCATAGAGCCAATGATGATGTTCAGGCTCTGAGAGAGTAGGAGACCAGGAGAATGATGAAATAGGCAAATTTGGAGAGGGAGCAGGAGCTGGACATGAGAATTCAATTTTGTAAATGAGCCAACCAGCAGGCAAAGCAAAAATTCTAAATCCAGGAATCCTATACAGATCATTTAACTTCTAAAAATTTTTTCTTCAAATATTTTTAAATTGTGGTAAAATACATGTAAAACTTACCATTTTTAAGTGTATATTTCAGTGGCATTAAGTACACTAACAGTGTTGTGCAACCATCCCCATCATCCATCTATATAACTTTTCCATCATCCCAAACTGAAACTATGTACCCATTAAACAAGAACTTCCAATTCCCTTCTCCAGCCCCTGGCAACTACCATTCTGCTAGGTAGCTAGTCAGACATAAGCGGGTCCCCACCCCGTCCTGGACAGAGTCATCTGACCAGAACATGCCCAGAGATCCTCCCTTTTGTGGTCAAGGACTGCTAAGTTTCCAGCCTTATCAGGACTAAGCTAGATAAAATCCTCCAGCACAGGTTGGCGCAGGCCCTTCAAGACCTAAAAGGGGACTCAAAGTAACCTGGGGTTCATTATGCCTTATTTGTGATAAATTAGCATTGCGGTTTTTCCCCCCTCCTGCCACCAGGAGTTTCGCTTGGGTGCTTATGGGTAAGCACCTGCATGCAAGGAGAAACGTTGTATAACCTATAGCTGTCAATCAGTTTGTCAGTCAAATGACACAGGACACAGGGAGGGACTTTCCACCACTCTGAAAAACCAACGCTACCCTCACTGTAGGGCTGCTTCTGGTTTCCAGACAGTTTGCTCTCATCCTTTCTTGGGAGCATACTTTCACTTTGCTTAATAAAACTCTTGCTGCTTAAAACTGCTTTATGTCTCTCATCTGTATTCTTTCCCTTGAGAGGACAAGAACTGAGGGAATTGCCGTTCCACTGGTGACAATTCTGCTTTCTGTCTCTATGAATCTGACTATTTCTAGGTAACCTGTATTAATGGAATCATACCAAAGGGGAGGAAAAATAATTTTTCCTCCACCCTTCTGAGTTCTTGGCTGAGAGTCCCTGTAATAAAAGATGCATTAACAAGAGAAAACCAGGGACTTTCCTGGTGGTGCAGTGGTTAAGAATCTGCCTGCCAATGCAGGGGACACGAGTTCGAGCCCTGGTCCAGAAAGATCCCACGTGTCGCCTGGGCGCCACAACCACTGAGCCTGTGCTCTAGAGCCTGCGTGCCACAACTACTGAAGCCTGGGTGCCTAGAGCCTGTGCTCTGCAACAAGAGAAGCCACCACAGTGAGAAGCCCACGCACCACATTGAAGAGTAGCCCCCACTTGCCACAAATAGAGAAAGTCCGTGTGCAGCAATGAAGACCAACTGCAGCCAAAAATAAATAAATAAATTTATTTTAAAAAACACACACAAAGAAACAAGAGAAAAACAGAAGTTTATTAACATGTATACCTCATGTATACATGGGCTATACCCAAGAACAATCAGTTACTTCCTCAGAAGGCCCAAGCTACCATCTTACATACTGTCTTCAATAAAGATAAAGGAAGGATGTTGGGGTGGGGGTGGGAATGAGGCCAGTTATAGGAGGTTACCAGGAAAAGCATTGTAAAACGGGTAATGTTTGTTTTGCAGATTTAAATCAATGTCTTCCCCACCCCCACCCCCAGACATGTAGGATTTTAGTTCTCCAACCATGGATTGAACCTGCTCCCCTTGCGGTGGAAGCGTGGAGTCTTAACCACTGGACTGCCAGGGAAGTCCATAAATTCAATGTCTTCTTTCTCCAATGATGAGATTTAATGCGATTTAGTCATCTTTCTCGGCCAGATACAGAGAGGGAGACTTCCTTACAAATGGAGATTTCTTTTATAAATGTAAATTTCCATTTCAAAAGGGTAACTTCTACTATATTTTCAGAGATTCTCCTGTGTCTGTTGTTTTTTTAAACAATCAGCTCAAAACAGTCCTTATGCCAAAGAGGCATATTTTAGGGTGCCATATTCTGCTTCCCTTCATTCCTGCCTTTGAAACCTCCCCAAGAGTTTATTCCTGTCTTTGAAACTTCCCCAAGAGTTTATTCCTGCCTTTGAAACTTCCCCAAGAGTTTATTCCTGCCTTTGAAACTTCCCCAGAAGCTGAGTTGGTAGATTGTTCCATATCTCATTGAACTAGTCTCTTAATCCTGAGAACAGGTCAGTTAAAGAGTTGTATCCCATTTCAGGAGGCAGTGAGGTAGGGGGGCTCCCAAAGTCAGGCCTATATGGTGCAAGCAAACAGGTATTTAATAAGAGGCATCACAATGGAAAACAGAGAAAAACAAGGCTAATGGTTAGAACAGACTATAAACAAAGGTTTTGAGTCCAAGGAGTAGTTAGTCAAGAAGATTTCTAGATGTTCAGCTTGAAGCATCTTCACTAAGAGTGAGAAGAGGCAGTGGCAATCTGATAGATTTTCCTGTTATCTCTGGTTGATGTCATAAGGTGTTCCAGTGAACTTTCTGAGTGGCTCACAAAACAAAAAGCATAAAGTTTGTCTGGACATGAGCTGTTGTGGTAATTTCTCTGAAGTTTGTATCAAGACGTCTAGCTTCAGCTTTCAGAGCTTTCAGAAAAGGGCAGTTTTTGTTTTTAGTGATTCCAAGTCAGAAGAGTGGGAGAAATTTGGAAATGTTAGCTTAGTGACTCAGGTATTGGTGAAAACTAGAAGAATTCAGGATCCAGTCCAATTTGCAGGTAGATAAAATCTCAAAGGCAATGAACAAGACGAATCCAGTATCCATAAAAGTGCTTTACTGAAAATTATTTTTCCTTTCCCACCCACAATACTTGTCCTTTTGTGACCAGCTTCCTTCACTTAGCATAATGTCTTCAAGATTCATCCATGTTGTAGCATGTCAGAATTAAAGGCTGAATAATATTTAATCGTTTGTATATACCACTCTTGTTTATTCATTTATCCATTGATGAGCATTTGGATTTTTTCTACCTTTTGCTACTCTAAGTAATGCTACTGTGAACACTGGTGTACAAATATCTATTCCAGTCTCTGCTTTCGATTCTTTTGTGTATATAGTTAGTAGATGAACTGAGGCACATTGGAATTTTTAAGAATATGAGCAAACAATTAAAAAAAAAAGAATTTGAGCAAATATCACTTTGAATCTGGTAGCTCCTAATCTCTGTCAGGAACTAGAAAGAAGACTTTTATAGGGAAGATGCCAAAGCAAAGCAAGGAAATTACCTGATTGGCTATAGCTTGTGACAAAGAAATGTAGAAGGCTGCAAATAAAAGTTTGTTTGGGGTCTTAGGAATTGCAACTCAGGAGACACAGATTTGGGAGGCGGCCTAGTGGTTAGGATTCCGGGCTTTCACTGCCGTGGCCTGGGTTCAATCTCTTGGTGAGCTGAGGTCCCCCAAGCAGCATGGCCAGAAAAAAAAAAAAGAGAGAGACACACACACACACACAAGATTTGAATAAAACCCAGTGTTTTGGGGAAGAGAAAGTCACCAAAACGTCACACACAACCACAAGGTTGTTAAAGCTGTCTGGCAAGAATTACGATTGACTGGACACAAGAAAGGAAATACTTGTCCTTAAGGGATATCCTGTCAGGAGTTCTTTCAGGGTAAGGGTCCAATAAATATCTTGAGTTTCTGGAACATCGGGCAGATGTTCTGGTTGCCCATGTTAAGACAATAAGTGGTCTAAGTGCAGATTCCACCCAGGCTGAGATGTACATTAGTCACACTTCTTCAGTGGCCTCCAGACTCCATTTTAGAGAGCCCTCTAGCAAGACCCACACCATTTGGTTTTTCCTTTCACAAGCTTAAGCTGGAGCCTTATTTGGGAAAGCCTACTTACTTATGATTGGTTGTCCTTTGGTTTCCATTTCTTAACACTGAAGCATTTGCACGCTTCGGTTTTGGTTTGCTTATACAGGCTTTTCAGGGCATTGGAGCCAACTCAGTCTAATGGCCTCCTTATTTAGCTAATTTAAAAATACACAGAAGTCGGGACTTCCGTGATGGTCCAACAGGTAAGACTCAGTGCTCCCAATGCAGGGGGCCCGGGTTCAATCCCTGGTTTGGGAACTAGGTCCCACATACATGCCGCAACTAAGAGTTCGCATGCTGCAACTGAGCATTCTACATGCTGCAACTGAAGGATCCTGCATGCTGCAACGAAGATCCCGTGTGCTATAACAAAGCCTCAGTGCAGCCAAAATAAGTAAATATGTAAAAAAATACACAGAAGTGGAATTGACTTACTAACGTTTAAAGGTCCTGTTTATACATTCTGTAACAAGGAATATGCTCCTTCAAGGAAGGCTGTTGGTTAAAACTTTTGTTTCCTAGGGCCAACAGGAACCTCTCAAACATGGAAGCTTCCCTTAAGTTACAAACTTTTTCCTATGAGACTAGATCCCTCAAAATATCAAAAATAAAAACCGCAATATATCTTTGTGGTACCCCAAAGGGGTCAGCATTGTGCTTTACATATAGTAGGTATTAAGTGTTTGAAAATACATTATTTCCCAATACATTATTCATGGTATGTAAATGGCTTATTCATTAGTAAAACCACACGGAGTCTTTTAAAATAGGACTAAATCCCTGTGCCGCCCCGTCCCCCGACCCCTCCGCCGCCAAATAACAGGCAGCTTCGCTTCTCCTCTCCTCATTAAACTCTTCTCTCCCATACAAGAAAGAAAGAACTTATTTATGAAGTGGTGGGTTGAGTCGCTGCAGCTGAACGGGGACACGGTGCAGTAACTCTTCTAAGAGATCAGATGCTCGTGTCCCCAGCACGCGGTGGTCGCCGGCTGGAGGTTAGCGGGCTGAGAGGTTTGAAGGTTTTCCTGAGGTCAGATGTTTCTGGCCCAACTTCCGCGAGCCCAGGGTCCCCTTCAAGGCCCTCGTGGGTTGTCCTGGGGATAGACGTGTTGGCTGGGTCGGACCCGAGCCGCCACCCGGCTCGCGCTCAGCCCGGTCGCTCCCCTTGGCACTTTCCATTGGCCGGGACCGTTTTCCGCGCTTCGCCGCGCACGGGGAGAGCCACGCAACCAACAGCCGCCCGAGCCGGGCGCCCCGCTCGCGGCCGCGGACACGCCGAGCGAGGCGCCGCCTCCATCCAACAGTCGAGGGTCCTGGCCGGCCGGGGCGCAGCCGCTCGCGGGGCGGGCAATGTGGCCGAGACCGTGGTCCCCCCGCCAAGGTGCGGATGAAGACTTAGACGTGGCTTTGGGGCATGCGCCACGGCGGTCGTTAAGAGACCCAGAACCGACGTCTTGGAGCCGGCAGGCCAGGGGAATAGGGCTGGACCCCGCGCCGGGCTCCGGACGGCTCGGCGGAGGCGCAGGCAGCCCCGGAGCCCAGGCGGCTGGCGCGGCCGTGGGCGGCGCAGGTGTGGCGGCGGGCGGGTAAAGTCACGTGGCGAGGCCGCGTGTGCGCCAGGGTCAAGGGCGGGGCCTAGAGCTATCCGCGGCTGCGGCTCTGAGCATCATCCGCTGGTCGCCGCCGTGCTTTTCTTGTCCAGGTGGAGGTGCTTCTTACTCAAAGGTAATAGTTGCATTGACTCACGCTCTGTAAATGCTCTGACGCTGGCTCGCTTGAGGAGGGTTTCGGAGTTAAGATTTAGAGAAGAACTCAAAAGTTAGATTGACAGGTCTGCATTTTAGGCGTCGTTCCAGTTGATAGAGGCAGATGTGCAATAGAAAACTCAAGTTTAAATTTAAGGCCAGTAGTGAACTGGCTATATGCTGGAGCATCTTTAGTTTATCACTTGCTTAGGACACTTTTCTCTTTAAATTTCATTTCGACCACATGTGAAAGGGTAGTTGAAAGCAGTTTGAGTGAGGTTAAGGGCTTTAATGACATAGTCACAACTGGTAGAATTGTTCAGTTTGTATCAAACTAATAGTAAAAGTAAAGAATGGGTGTTATTGCATGTGTTTGGCGTAGCGGAAGGTTACTTAGTCTTCCTGAGCCTCATTGATAGTGTCTGAAACAGTACTTCCTGGGTAGATTCTGTGGATTAAATGTAAAGAGCAGGGAAAAAGCTCGCTCTTTTCCTTCCCGATGATCTAAGCAGCTGTTCAGTCTAGGCTTCTCTTCTACAAAAACTGATATATTGTATTTACAGCCTAGTCGTTGCTGATTCCTAGGGATTGAAGGAGACATCTGCAATTTTGTCTCAACGAAACTTGAAAACAATGGCAGAAAACAACATAGAGGTAAGGCTTCCCTTCGTGACCTGCTGTATGACTAGGAAGAGTCATCCCTGCGGTGTACTATGACGTACCGTCCTCCCTCGGTATCCCCGGGGTATTAGTTCTAGGACACCCCATGCACACCAAAATTCGCAGATGCTGAAGTCCTTTTTACAATATAAAATAGTTATATTACACATGGTTATTGAGTACTTGAGATGTGGCTTGAACAACTGAGGAACGGAACTTCACTTGACTTTAAAATTAGTTTAAAAAATATTTCATTATTGGAAAAAATTTAAGTATGTTTGGAATAACTTGGGTATGTGAATCTTTTTAAATGTACCTTTTTTTTTGAAATTCAAATACAGATCAAGCATTTCAGATTTTATCTTGAAATATTTCAGACATATTGGTTATATAATTATACCTTAAAAACATTAAAAATAGGCTATGAGAAGGTTGCATATTTGCGTATTTCTGCTGGACAGCAATGCTCTAGTGCCTTTTGGACTGTATTCCTTTATAAGACTAGTATTTAGGAACAGCAGTAACAGCAGTTATGGATTCATGATGACATTCTTTTCTAATGGGGTCATGTCAAGGAAATTTTGAGAAGGCTCCGCATAAGACTATTAAAAAGGAAAACTACTTAGGACTCTTGCAATAAGAGCACTGCAGTAGGAGAGAGAGGTGGGGCCCAGCTCCATGCAATAGACAGGAGAACCCCATCAAGGGTATGGGGTTCTTGATAAACCTACTTGATAGGATTCTGAAGATGGGCCAGCTTGATTAGATGTCAGATAGTGCAGGTGACCTAGCAGGATTCTTGCTAAAACTGGGCTAGGCCAGCCAAAGATAGGATAGGGTCCAGGTAGTGTAGTCAAAAGAGGGCTTATGATTTGTTTTGCTGTATAGCAGAAACTAATGCAACATTGTAAGCAACAATACTCCAATAAAACTTTACAAAAAAGGAGGGGTGGGCTCAGTCTGATTTCAGTTTGGTTAAGGAGAGTCTTTGTCAGTTATAAACAGCTTCTAGCCTCCTGCCAACGTGGACCCCAGGCTTTGGCAGTTCACTCCACTAAAAGTCCCGTGGGGCTGGGAGACTTACAGCTGTTTTATTTACTTATTTTTTGGTTTTATTTATTTATTTATTTATTTATTTATTTATTTATTTATTTATTTATTTATTGCTGTGTTGGCTCTTTGTTGCTGCACACGGGCTTTCTGTAGTTGCGGTGAGTGGGGAATACTCTTCATTGTGGTGCGTGGGTTCCTCATTGCCGTGGCTTCTCTTGTGGAGCACAAGCTCTAGGCTCGTGAGCTTCAGTAGTTGCAGCACATGGGCTCAATAGTTGTGGCTCACGGGCTCTAGAGCATAGGCTCAATAGTTGTGGTGCACGGGCTTAGTTGCTCCGTGGCATGTGGGATCTTCCTGGAGCAGGGATTGAACCCGTGTCCCTTGCATTGGAAGGTGGATTCTTAACCACTGCACCACCTAGGAATTCCCCTACAGTTGTTTTAATAAATCTATTCATAAGTAATTTTCCCTTCAGCTGACTCTAGGCTATAGGGAGCATTAAAGCCTGAGAATCACTTAAAAGATATGAGAGGAGACTTAGGTGAAATGACGTGTGGAGGAAGTACAGTGCCACCTAATCTTAGGACTTGAGATGGTTCAGGGATCTATGTGTTCTATGAAGTGGTTGGGGGAAATAAAGCTTTTTTCTGCATGATTAGAACACTCCCCTCCACCTTTTTTTTTGTTGTTGTTTGTAAACTTTCAGTGCAATAGTGTGGTTGATGGTAATGTTGAGGAAGTTCCTGACAAGAAGATAATTAAGTTTAATCCTCCGTTATACAGACAGCGTTACCAATTCGTTAAAAATTTAGTGGAGCAACATCAACCCAAGAAGGTAGGTATTTCTCTTTCCAAACATTTGTTAATAATGCCTTATTACATAAGGCATTACATGCTTTGTCAAATACATTGGTAAGGACTTCGCAAGTAAGCAGAGACTATACAAAAAGACTTTTGCAAGGAGGGAAAGGGTTTGCATAGGGAGAGCACCTGTCTTAATGGACAAAAAGGATTTTTCTTTTATGGAGAGGAGGGTGAGGGGAAGTGGGATAAAGGGGTGGTATGATTGGGTCGTAGAATGTGTGAACCCTGAAACCATTCTATTTTCTGGGAGGGATCCTTAGGTAAATACAGTCCAGTGTTCAGGGGTCTGAAGGCGGGAGAATTTTGGGACAAGTAGTCAAGGTAATCCTTCAGGGCAAGGCATGGGAACACTAGGCAGCATCTGTGAATGGGGGGGGGAAGAGGGTACCGTCCAGAAGTCCTCTCTGGAAATATAGGCATAGGTAGATACCTTTAACCTGTTTACCAGGAGCACAGAGCTCAGGTAAAATTCAACATTGCCAGTTTCAGATGTGAAGAACATCTTGACATTTCACCATTGGATGTGATCTTTATGTGTTCCGCATTTCTAGAGCATTTAGTCTGAACATCCAAGCAGACGCGTCTTGTGGACGTAAGCACTGTGATTCTTTTTAATCAGATAATAATGGTGGGGGAAAGGCAAGGAGCCCTTGGCATCCGTCCACTTTCCCTCTGTAGCGAAGGTTCATGAGTGCTGGTGCTGGATGCTGTCTGGGTCACACCTCCCAGCTCTTTCAGTGTGGATTTCATCCGGCCAAGGGAGCTGGCTAGCCCAGTGAACACCTGAAGTCTGTAGGGTCAGTTACAGGCTAAAGAATTTTTGCTAGGTGGTTTGTAGATAGTGATGGGGCCCATACATCCTTAGTATAGTTTCGGCTCAGTTCCTGCTTGGAAGAAAATTGGGTATGCTGTTTAAAAATTAGTGCAGTTCATTGCTTCCTATGATTTGCTTTCTGAAACTAGATTTTCATTTTTCAATTCTGTGTTTCCCTTCTCCCACCAACCCATAAATGTGCCTGCCTCAAAGAGGAAAATTACTGAATAACCATGGGTGCAACTTAGATTGCACATCTTTTTGGGTGTGGGTGCTTTTAAGTGCCTGTCATGTGTTATCTTCATTTGCCCTTTTCACCTAAAGTGGGGTTCAGAAATAAATAGGTAACTCACTTGTGGTTAGTGAAGACTATTGTGTGATTAAGAAATCAGATTTAATAAAAATCTTTAAGAATGTGTGTGAATATAGATTAAGGGGATTAGATTAACAAGATCAGGCTATATCCTGGTATGTATGGTCAGCATCCTTTTTTGAAATCTTGAAGCTTCTCAAAGGCACAGATTCCTCTTAGCACTGACTTGCCTGTCAGGTGTGCTGTTCCTGTGCCAGGCTCCTAGGAGATACCTTGATACCTGAGTTAGTTTATTGTCCAAACACTCTAGTAGATCATGGAAAGTTAACAGGACTGATTTTCTGCCCCAAAGTTTACAATGTTCCAGGTTAATTTCCTTTTTGTATATTTTTTCTACCAAAAAAATATTGTATAATTTTTCTGATACTTACTCCTCTGGAAAAAAAAAACGATGTTTGATCATATGTGACTTCTGGCTATAATGTCTTTGAAATAACATTCTTTCTCATCTACAGGTTGCAGACTTGGGATGTGGTGATGTTTGCCTCCTAGCGATATTAAAATACCAAAAGTGCATTGAAGAGCTTGTTGGAGTAGATATCAATGAAGGGAGACTTAAATGGAATGGGTAATACGGAGTTTCTAAAATAATTATGCATTAATCTAAAACTAGTGGCACTGTGTTTTTAAAATTAGTTTTTATTGGAGTATAGTTGCTTTATAATGTTGTAAAAGTAGTGGCACTATTAATTATAGTTGGATGAAGTGGGTAGTTTTTTTTTTTTTGGCCACGCCATGCGGCTTATGGGATCTTAGTTCCGCAACCAGGGAGTGAACTTGGGCCCTTGGCAGTGAAAGCTCAGAGTCCTAACCACTGGATCGCCAGGGAGTTCCCAGATGAAATGTTCTTTATACAAGTTCTACACAACTTGTTTAAAAGGATGCACTATGAGAGCCCCAGGCTCACCGAATAATGCCTTTACCATGACACTAATTTGGCTGTATGTTGTAAATAATACCTAGAAGTTTTGCTTCCATCTATGTAGAAAGTATAGCCTTAATTCAGTAATTATAGCAATCAAAGTATTGCAAATTCAGTTTCAAACAGCAAGGTCTAATGCTGAGCACCGAGATGACTTACAGCGGAGGATTTCAATTGCCACAGCACTGCCACAGAGCCCTGAGGCCTCCTTCACTTTGAACGAGTAGCTCGCTCATATATGACTTCCACAGATTGCAGAAACACAATCTTAAAGAAGGTTTTTTTCTACAGAACAAAAAATTGAAAATCACTGATCCAAAGTGAGGTGAAAGAACCAAAAGTATTAATTATGAGAGCAGTATCAAATATTAAAAATCCTGTTCCCATTGGCCATTTAATGCCCTATGAGAGAGGCAGTTACCCTGTGACCTTGTGCTTACTACAGCAAGTCATGGAAACAGGCCTTGTCAGACTTGCCAATGTGAGCAGAAGGTAATTTATCAGAGGATCCCAGTTTCTGTAGCTGGTAAGATAGTCTAAGTAGATTATGTGTGTTCAGATGTTCCTTCTGCAATAATGCTTTTGCAGGTCTAGGCTGTCCCCGTGCGTGGGGGATCATCTGGACCCTCGCGAGCTGGATTTAGTTATTACCTTGTATCATGGCTCTGTTTTGGAGAAAGACTGTCGTTTGCTTGGATTTGACTTGGTAGCATGTATTGAATTGTAAGTATTAAACTGATTCTTAATGTATACATTCACTTGAAAAATCTGAATGAATTAGTCTCAGTAAATGTAGTGTCCTAAATATTTGTCATAATCTGAGTTATTTGTAAAGAAAATTGCTTGTCAGTTGAGACTGGCTTTTTGTTTGGAAATGATTTCAAGTTTATAGGTAAGATGCAAAATGTATATAGTACCAGGAACACTCATATCATTTATCCTGATTCACGGATTAACATTTTCCTTATTTTCTGTATCTTGTGTGTATGTGCTCTCCTGCTGTCTCCCTCAGTTTCCCTCTCTTGCCACACACATTTTTTTTTCCCTGAACCATTTAAGGGTAGGTTTTACCCTTTGCCTCTAATAAATTAAGTGTTAAATAACCAGTTCCTGTTTTGTTTTTTTTCTTTTTTGGCTGCACTTGCGGCTTATGGGATCTTAGTTCCCTGACCAGGGATCAAATGCAGGCCATGGCAGTGAGAGCAAGGAGTGCTAACCACTGGACCACCAGGGAATTCCTCAGTTCCCTTTATTTTTAATAAGAATCTTTTTTCATTTTTGGTTCTTAATGATTAGACTCTGACTGTGTATTCCTGGAATACAGTAGAGCACTGAAGATGTTATTTGGGTCCTCAGGTCATTCCATCTGGGGGCACCAATGTCCGTTTGTCCTTGGGGAGGTTCATTTTGATCTCCCCAGTTAAGGTATGGTTGCTTAGCTGCATAATTACTGCTTTTTCCTCCCCACCCCCCCCAACTGATAAGCAGCCTAGAGACGGCAAACCATGCACATATCATGTTACTCATCCATATTTCGTCCCCCCCCCCCCCCAAATTTCACTATACTTTATGGTGGCAAATGTTGTCTTGCAATTTCAGCACTTCTCTATATTTACTAGTCAAAAGCACTCCTACCTCAGTTATTTATCATGGGTATGAACTCATGAATTCCTGTTTTTCAAATGGTTTGTAACACTGTATTTTGTTGCTGAGATCTTCCTAAGATTGGTCGGTGGGGGTCCCTCTAAGCTGGCTCCTGTGTCCTCCTGCTCCTATGTCTGTCCTTTTTTGAGCACTTTATTTCTGGCATAGCAAGATGTACCAGGCTGGTTGTCTACTTTTCCTTCCCAATCTGCCATTTTTGGTACCTTTTAATGGGAAATGGTATTCAGAAACCAAGATGTCTCTTTAATGACCTTTTAACTGTAGTTAAGGGTCTTATTTTGGGGTCAGTTTATCTGGTGTTGTGTTCAGATTTCCAGTTTTTTGTAATGTGTTCTCTAGCGCAGAGTATTTTTCTTTTGTATTTCCTGTTGCCTGGCACATAGTAGGCTCCTAATGTTTGAAATTACTTATGGAGAACATTAGAGCATTGGTTGAAGAGCCAAGGAGCAATGTTAAGTGTCATCCATGTGTACCCTGGGTCTGAATTCCCTTTTTAAGGCTGAATATTCCATTGTATATATCCCAGTTTGCTTATCCATTCGTCTGTTTATAGCCAGCTTTTGGCTGTTGTGAATAATGGTGAACCATATTTCTCTTATCTGGTCTGAGAGGTCCATGGTTAGAAGTTGTTTTGCTAAATCAGTTAGGAAACTACTTGCAAGTGAAGCTAGGTTTAATTCTCTCTTTCTCACTTACCTCTGTAGAATAGAACATTTTGATTCAGAAGATCTGGCGAAGTTTCCTGAAGTCGTATTTGGGTACATGTCTCCAGCCCTGATTGTCATCAGCACACCGAACTCTGATTTCAATTCCCTGTTTCCATTCGAAGTCTTTAGAGATTCAGATCACAAATTTGAGTGGAGCAGAACGCAGTTTCAGACCTGGTGAGTTCTTAAGTATGATTGTTTTTTTTGTGACTGTGTTGGAGTTTTTTTTTTTTTTTTAAATAAATGTATTTATGTATTTATTGGCTGCGTTGGGTCTTCATTGCTTCACATGGGCTTTCTCTAGTGATGGTGAGTGGGGGCTACTCTTCACTGTGGGGCGCGGGCTCATTGTGGTGGCTTCTCTTGTTGAGGAGCACAGGCTCTAGGCGTGTGGGCTTCAGTAGTTGCGGCACATGGGCTCAATAGTTGTGGCTTGTGGGCTTAGTTGCTCTGCAGCATGTGGGATCTTCCGGGAACAGGGATCGAACCCGTGTCCCCTGCATTGGCAGGCGCATTCCTAACCACTGTGCCACTAGGGAAGTCCCTGCGTTGGAATTTTAAACCCTATGAAGTAAATCTTAGTATCTACAATTACCATAATTTATTTCTTATCTTATTCCAATAAAATTGATTTCCCAAAATGTAACTTAGCATATAATCATTAAGGAACCACCACATTTGGGCGTTATTTTCTCTGTTAGGTCCCACAGGAAGGCAAGTGCGGAAAGGGTGTGTGGGCACCAGGTACCTTTCCTGTGAAGGTATCAGGAGTTATCTCCCAGGGGCACGACAGATGGTCATGTTCTGGCATAACTGCAGACCCAACTAGGAGTTGGGATTATAGCTCATCCCTGCATGCTGCTCCATATTCCTGTGGTTACTGGGAAACTGACACTGTCATTGCCTTAATGCTCTTAACAGAAATAAGCAAATCCCATGATATGGCGTTATGTCGTGTTGTAGGAATTGCAGCCTGTTTTAGCTTGTATTTTTCGTGTTCTATTCTACTGAAAATGGTTGTTTCACAATAATTAAGAAAAATGATTTTTCTCTTTGTTTTGACTTTAGGGCTTTAGATTTGGCAAATCGCTACAATTACTCTGTGGAGTTTACTGGGGTGGGAGAGCCACCAGCAGGATCTGAGGATGTTGGATATTGTACCCAGATAGGGGTCTTCCAGAAAAAAGCAAAAGCAACTGAATCTGCTATTTCTGGGCACCATGGTGAACATGTTTATGAAGTTGTGAGTATTCTTCATAGCTCTCAGAGCAAGTTCATTTATTGGGAAGGTGAAATGAGTCCCCACTATAGAGAAGTGTAAATGGCCTTTTTGAGGAGAATCCTGTGCCCCATAGTGTCTCAAAGCATGTTACAGAGAACGATCTGCTGGTGTCTTAGAAATATTTGCAGGATGTTTGCTCTAGCAAACTGCACCTCCCCTCGCTTTTGTAATCTGTTAGGAAGGAAGAAAACCAGCATCGCTTTCTCTGTAGCTTGGTTTGGGAAATGACGTGAATTTGAGCCTCCAAGCTTGTCAGACCATTTTGGTTTAAGAAGGTATGTATGATGAAGAATATGGTGAAGAATGTCTATGTCAGTAGTCTTGGACTCCCATAATTGTGGCATTCACAATGGGTAGGGTTTGACATGTACATATGCTTAATCTGAATGTACAGCGAATTCTAACGTGGTAGCAAGTTACTAGTGGTTTTGAAAATTTTATTCTATTCCAAGTCTTTTGCATTTTATCCCCCCTTCAGGTTTATACGACCTCATACCCGAGTTTACAGCAAATAAATTACCGAAAACGTGTCGTGATTTATCTCGTGTACCGAGAGGTGAACAGAATGAGACGGGGCTATCAAGCGAGTCTGAGACAGCATGAATTGGAACCTGGCGACCCAACAAGAAAATTCAGCTCAGACCTTCCAGTTCCAATAGTCACAGAGGCTGACAAAGCCATGGAGTTGACTCCCGAACCTTTCTGTATTGGAGATAAGTTTTACATACCCCTGGAAAGAATCATTGCTTACCCCAGGCTGGGGCACTTATGTGGTAATATAGAGAAGCTGAGAGAGCTCCTTGCTGACGTAGTAGAACTGAACTGCGATGGTTCTGCAGTGAAGGTTGACGTGCATGACTGTGGTGACTACTGAGCCATCCTTATTTCCTGAAATTCAGGGTCTTAGCAATAATTGGGCTCATTTAGAATTTAAACTTTGTGCAGCCATAATGAAGGTAATTTTTAATTTAAAAATCACCTAACTTTTGTGGGGTTTTTTTTTGTTTGTTTTTTGGTGTGTGTGTGTCTGTATGTTGAAGACATTAAAGAGTTTTAAAGAAAATTGAATTATCCAGTAGTGTTTAAAATCTTTTCCCAGCGGTAGAGTAGCTTTAAAACCTCTACCTCCTTTGGGCTAAATTCTGACCTGTAATTACTTAGCCAACGCATATAAAACAGGAATGCAGGTATTTGAAGGGAACAAAACTTCATAATTAAAACATTGCCCACGGTTTTTGAATTTTGCTCTCTGGGAGCTTACTGGCTGGAATTGGAGTGGCAGTAGCAGTAGGAGAGAGGGAAATACAGCTTCTTGTAATGGGGGGAAGAAGTGGTCCAAATAAGACATTTCTTTCTAAGGCGTGGGGGTGTAGCGGTTAGCCGACCAGGTACGGCAGCTGTACCACCACAGGAACCCCCGTGGACCCATATGTCCATCTTGCTGTTCCACTGTACTTCACGTGCATCTTGGGGACAAAGATGGATGTTTGAGCTTTAGCTACCACTTGCATATTCCAAACCAGTGGAAAAGAAAAGGGAAGGAACAAAGGGCACGTGCCAGCTGCCTGGTAGGCTTGTTGCACTTGGTCCTGCATCCTGGGCAGATGGAAGCCTCACGGCCATATCTTATAGCAAGGGATGCTGGGGAGTGCACTTTTTTATCCTGGGATGCCACGTGCCCATTTGGTGGGCTTCTGCCAAAGAACAGAAGGGGGAGGAAGGATGTGGTGCCAACGTGCCACAGTTGGAACGTCCTGAAACTGGCTGTGGCTGGGCAGAGTGGGTACCTGGGAAGGGCCTCCTTGGGACTGTAATTCTCAAGCTGAGTTTTGAAGGTTTAACAAGTAAGTTGATGGAAAGTGGATTTGGCCAGGGGAGGTGAGCAGAAAAAAGGGATTCTGGAAGAGAACAGTGTTAATCAGACTGCCCCATCAGATCCCCTGTATGTACTTACACTGATTTTACTCCTGAATGCATGCAGTCTAGAGTTTTGCACCCCTCCCCCCACCCTACCCAAATCGCCCTCAGTCCTCCCCTTTCTAGGCCTATGCAACTTTCTCGGGTTTCCTTCTCATTACTCTTCTGTTAGAGCCAAGATCTTCCAGCTAAGGCTCCAAAAATCAACTCTGTTCAGACTTCATCACCGCCCAGACGTGTTTAAATGCTCATGACTGCCATGGGTGATGGGACCATGCTCCCAGGGCTCCCCCACCTCTCTGCCACTCCTGCACTTACATTCTTCTTATTCTGTCTTTACCTCCCTAACTTGATACAGGCCTTTATTTGCATGTCGAATGGTTCTAAGCTGGGGGTCAGCAAATGCTCCTGTGAGGACAGAGTAACTTTCAACATTGCAACTGCAGGAGTTGAATGGAAAAGTGAACACAGTAATCCTGCATACAAGAGTCTTTCTGAGACCAAATGATCAAATACCTGATTTAAAGAAAACAATGCTGGCAGCCCCACCCATATCTGTATACAGAATGAGTTGTATAGTACCTAGCCAGATTTCAAGTATCTCAGATATTCATGGAGCGTGGGGACCTGCTGAAATGCAGTATAGTCCCCTCCAGCCACTGCCTCTGTTACATGTGCCTCCTGCTCCCTTTACTGCCACTCCTAGGGCTTCCCCCAGCACAATGGAAACCAGCTCCCCAGGGTGCAGTGCTGGATGGCCTATGGCTTTTCATCACTACTGGGTTTCTGAGGATAATTTGCCAGGAGGTTCCTGAGAAGGGACATAACCTTATCTGAAATTTCACAGTCATGCCTTGCTGGGAGTGGGTCCCTCCCCTACTAATTTGATGGTCTGCATATTAGCAGGCCCTTTGTATCTGGGGAAATGTTTTATATGATTTAAAAATCTTTTCATTAATGGAATTTAAATTTCGCGTCACACTGCTTGTGGGATCTTAGTTCCCCGACCAGGTACCGAACCCAGGCCCTTGGCAGTGAGAGCATGGAGTCCTAGCCACTGGACTGCCAGGGAATTCCCTAAACATTGTAGACTTGAAACTTTTTCCTTAATGCCTGCAATTGGGAACACCACTGAGAACTCCCTGCCTCTCAAATTCATTGCTTTTCTTAGTCCACCATTCCTCATAGAATTCCAGTGGATAAAATACCTATTCTGATATCATTTCACATAAATGGTATTATACATTTTGATGCAGCTTTATCATTAGTAATATATTTTATAAATTCACTTCCATCTATTTGTATTCCATTCTTTTTAATGATTACATAAGCTTGTTAATAAAACAGTAATAGTGACGCAAGTTCATGCTGAAACGCAGACTGCTCATAAGGATGTAAAGAAGAAATTAAATGTCCCTCAACAGTTTGCCCCCAACCCTTCCATTTCACTCCCTAGAAAACCATTAAAGGTTTCTTCTTCCCAATTAAGTACAAGTAAATTCCAATTCTGCAAGAACTAGTGGCCTTTTGGGGGGCAGGTTGTTCCTTTTTCTAGGAAAACCACTTGAATGGGCCACAGTTTTGTAACTATAAAGGCCTTAAGAATAGCAGACTTTGCTCCAAGGAATTAAAGTGCATTTTATGACAATGTACAATGTGGTTCTGTAAGGAGGCAGGGTTTTGTCTGCAGATTTTTGTTAGAACGTTACACCACTGCCACCACCATGGCCTATCCACTAGAGTAGGTTGAAATTTGTGTTACCAGGTATTAGTTGGAACTTCCCTTGCCCTTGTTCTAAGAATTGCCTCTAATTCCTATTTCCGTGGTCTGGGCAACTCCAAAACCCCTTTAAGAATTTCTGAGACGCTCACAGCACTCCTTCTAGTGCAGTTGCCACACAGCTGAGCTGTGACACCCCTTCGCTGTCTCCACAAGACTCACAGAGCACTTGCACACAGCACCAGTCTCAGCATCCTTCCCTTAGCTTCTTACCCCCCACCCCCTCTTTCCTTTCTAACTGTCCTTGTCTACAGCACACCCAGCAGTTCAGCTCTCTTTAAAGTATTGCTCTCAAGCCCCTGGGGCTCATTTCTGTCAGGAAGTTATTCCAAATGAAAGTAACTCCCTCAGCTAGAGTTTGGGTGCCAACAAAATCACCTCATTATAGCTGGTACTGTGGAGACTGAGCTGAGCAGTGCCATGGTGGAACCTTGATTATACCTTTATAGAGGATGCAGGTGTTAACTATGGTCAATATGGTTTATCGTTGAATACAGTGCACATCTTCGGGAATCTCCTGAAGTAGGGAACATTTAAGGGTATTGGTGAGATCTAGCAAGCCAGCTGGTAGGAGCTGGAAGTCAAGTTTGTACAGTAAATGTTAATTTCACCTCTTTTGCAGGCTAGTTATGCAACTGTCTTTAGAAAGTTAATGGCTTCTTGCCCACTTATCTATTGGGTTCTAAGATCCTGTCAACCTGTATGTACTCTGTGCCAGCATTGCTGCTTACCCCATTTCATTCTGTATGCTGTGATCCTGCCTGAAACTAGTCAAATCAAACTCTGGTCATTCTATTCTTTCCCGGAAATGCTGCATTGCTCCCTACATTCACACCTCATCCTTGACTCAGATACTTTGCTTTCATCGAATAGGCTATGTTTTCCCATGGCTGTGTCTTTGTCCAGCCTTGTCCCTCTACCTGGAATTCCTTTATCATGCTGACCACCCAGTCTTTTCTAGGAGGAATCATCATGTCACCAAACTTACAGACTCTTTCATTAATTCTATACTAAAACCAATTTTGCCTTATTTAAGCAAAGTACGCAATGCTTTAAAATCTTTTTATGTATTTCAGAATTTTAAAATTTAGTACTGAAAAAATGTAAGATGTTTTCCCTTTGGTCTTAATTCCAAAGAATATAGGGGAAAGGAGAGCTAGACACGGGATCATGTGGGAGAGGTAGATTTGAACTGAATCATTGAAGTTCAATACCAGAAGGTGGCACACTTTCCCACTTAAAGTAAATGCATTCATTTGCTTTGAGGACTCCCTGATATAAATAAGATGCAAGAAAAATGCCCATTTTCTTTAGAGGTTTGAAGCTCTTTGCCATGCACACTCAGGAAAATCACTGCTGACATGGTTTAAAGATCTAGCGGTGGAGTCAGTTTCTTAAGAGAAATGATTGAGGAGCTGAGCTGTAATTGCATAAGAATGGGGTCTAAACTAATTATACAGGATGGTCTCTGACATTTCCTTATTCCATGGTCTCTAGAATAGAGATCACTGACTCAGGAAATGTCTAAATTTAAGCTTTTTCTCTATGTTTCCTAAGTTTGTGTTACATTTTGTGTAATGTGGGATGGATTAGCTCCACCAAAGATTTCATATCATGCAAATGGAAAGAAAGGTTTCATTTCCTTAAATGTGCTGCAACCAGGTATGTGCTATGCATGTACAGGAAGGAAGAGGTAAAATAAGGTAAAGGAAGGCGGAAGATGTAAGGAGGAAGGGAGAAAAAACACTAGGTGTTGAGGAAAGATGGGGTAAGTCATAAGAAGGCTGGGCCTGGGTATCCCATGCCTGAGTGTGGGCAAAAAAGTCTGAGGGGACAGGACACAAACAGATGGACTGGAATAATTAATACTGTTAAAATGACCACACTACCCAAGGCAATCTGCAGATCCAATGCAATCCCTATCAAAATACCAAGGACAGGGACTTCCCTGCAGCCCAGTGGTTAAGACTCTGTGCTTCAACTGCAGGGGGCATGGGTTCAATCCCTGGTCAGAGAACTAAGATCCATGCTGCGTGGCACAGCCAAAACAAACAAAACAAAACAAAGAACCCTCCTGTCCCCCCCCCCCAAAAAAAAACACAACCAAGGAAATTATTCACCAAACTAGAACAAAGATTTAAAAATCTGTACAGAAACACAAAAGACCCAGAATTGCCAAAACAATCCTGAGGAAAAAGAGTGAAGCTGGAGGCATAACCTTTTCAGACTTCAGGCCATACTACAAAGCTACAGTAATCAAAACAGTGTGTGGTATTGGCACAAAAACAGACAAACAGATTAATGGAACAGAATACAGAGCCCAGAAATAAACCCACACACCTATGCTCAATTAATCTGTGACAAAGGAGGTAAGAATATATGATGGAGAAAAAGTTTCTTCAACAAGTGGTGTTGGACAAGCTGGACAGCTACCGATCAATCAATGAGATTAGAGCTCCCTCACTCCATATACAAAAATAAACTCAAAATGGTTTAAAGACGTAAATATAAGACATGATGCTATAAAACTCCTAGAAGAGAACATACACAAAACATTCTCTGACATAAATCATATAGCAGTGTTTTCTTAGATCAGTCTACCAAGGCAATAGAAATAAAAGCAAAAATAAACGGGACCTAATTAAAGTTAAAAGCTTATGCACAGCAAAGGAAACCAACAATGAAAAGACAACCTGTGGAATGGGAGAAAATATCTGTAAATGATATGACTGATAAGGGGTTAATATCCAACATATATAAAGAGGTCATAAAACTCAACATCAAAAAAACCAAACAACCTGATTAAATAATGGGCAGAAGAACTGAACAGATATTTTTCCAAAGAAGACATACAGATGATCAAGAGGCACATGAAGGGACTTCCCTGGTGGCACAGTGGTTAAGAATCCGCCTGCCAATGCAGGGGGCACGGATTCGATCCCTGGCCCGTGAAGATCCCACGTGCCATGAGGGCAACTAAGCCCCTGCGCCAAAACTACTGAGCCTGAGCTCTAGAGCCCAAGAGTCACAACTACTGTGCCCCACAAGAGAAGCCACATGCTGCAGAGCAACTAAGTCTGTGTGCCACAACTACTGAAGCCCACGTGTCTAGAGCCTGTGCTCTGCAACAAGAGAAGCCACCGCAATAAGAAGCTCAAGCACTGCAAGGAAGAGCAGCCCCTGCTCACCACAACTAGAGAAAGCCCACACACATCAACAAAGACCCAATGCAGACAAAAATAAATTAAAACCCCCTCGCCAGAACTCCTTACCCTGTTTTTTTTAAAAAAAAGGCACATGAAAAGATGCTCAACATTGTTAATCATCAGAGAAATGCAAACCAGAACCACGAGATACCACCTCATACTTGTCAGAATGGCTATCATCAAGAACACAAAGAACAAATGCTGGGGGATGTAGAAAAGGGAACCTTCGTACACTGTTGGTGGGAGTGTAAATTAGTGCAGCCACAGTGGGAAACAGTATGGCAGTTTCTCAAAGAACTAAAAACAGAGCTACCATATGACCCAGCAATTCCACTCTTGGGTATATAACTGAAAAAAATGAAAACATTAATTTGAAAAGAAAAATGCATCCCAATGTTCACAGCAACATTATTTACAGTTGCCTAGATATGGAAGCAGCCTAAGTGCCCATTAACAGATGAATGGATAAAGAAGATGTGGTACATATATTCAGTGGAATACTACTCAGTCATGAAAAATGAAATTTTGCCATTTGCAACAACGTGGATGGACTTGGAGGGTATCATGCCAGGTGAAGTAAGTCAGAGAGAGAAAGACGGATACTGTATGATATGACTTACATATGGAATCTAAAAAATAAACTAGTGAATATAACAAAGAAACAAACTTACAGACATAGAGAACAAACTAGTGGTTACCAGAGGGGAGAGGAAAAGGGGGGAGGGGCAAGACAGGGGTAGAGATTAAAACATACAAACTATTAAGTATAAAATAAACTAGAAGGATATATTGTACAACACAGGGAATATAGTAGCCAATATTTTATAATAACTATAAATGGAGCATAAGCTTTAAAAATTGTGAATCACTATGTTGTACACCTGTAACTTAAATTATATTGTACAACTGTATTGAAAAAAAAAATCCGAGGGGACAGATTAGAGGCGCCTGCCAGGTTCTGCTGTGACCAGCACAAAGTTGTCCCAGATGATCCTGTACGATCCTGTGTACTGGGGAGGAGGTTTGAGGGTTTCCCCATAGAATGGCCATAACCCCACCCTGCTTCTGCCAGCAAGCAGGGCACTTTCTCCTTAACTTTTGTAACCTTCCATAATCTGCCCTGTCCAGGGAAATCATGACAGTCTACGTAGAAAGATCTGGGTTCACACTAATATTGAACCATAGTTCTTTATTAACTTTAACTTGCTGTTATAATTTGGATATCAGCGGAGAGAATGTGTTGGCATTGTTTTTCCTGTGAGGACATTCTAGTTAAAAGGAAGAGCAGTCTATACAAGGATACGGAGACCATGAGTATCATTTAAGTCATGATTATAACCTCTAACAGTGCCACATTTATTGACCATCTTCTGTATATCTAACACTAGAATTAAGGTATGTATGTAGATGCTACACAAAGACAAATTTCAGCTTGGTCAAACACTGAGTGCCTACTGAGCAGCATATCCCTAACATCAGCTTTTGTGTTCTTCATTACAACCCAAAAGAGTTGGTGGTATTATCTCCATCCTGGATTAGAAAACAGGTTCGGGGCGAGTTTGCATTCAGACTCAGGTCTGTCTTACTCCAAAGTCCACGCCCACAGCACTGTAGGGGCTGCCTCAGGCCTCAGAGGAATGTCTTTCAGTGGAGGTGTTCGAGTCTGTAAATTGCTGTACTACCTGGTCATAAATAAAGGGACGCCCTCAGGAAGAAGTTACACACTGGTCCTTTCCCTCTGGTTTTCTTTCAAGAATCTTGACAGATTTCTGACAGAATCTTAACTGAAATTTTAAAGTATAAACAACATTCTAAAGTTTAAGATGCGATTTTTATTGAACATGTATAAGATTCACCTTTACATTACTTAAATATTTTACAATAAAAAATTAATTTTGGTATAAAAAAGGAAAACATCCTGGATTAATAGTTGGACAGTTAAAACAAAGAAATATATAAATATGAAGGTCATTCTCCATGTATTAGAGATTAGAATACTAATGGAATCACTTCAATAAAAAATTTTTCATAAACATTTACATGATTACCCACAACTCTATCAATCTCTAGAGGACCAAATAAATGTATAAGAGGAAGATGATACCCCAAATAAGATGTATTTTCAAAAACAAACTGAATATACCTTAAATGTCTTCCTGTATGTGGGATTTGGTCGATGAATATTGGCAAAAGAATTCTTTGTTATACACATAAGATGAACATAAACATTTGTAAATGTGGAGTTTGTTGTCCACGTAAATTAAAAATTTTGCCAGTTTTGTCATATGGAGAGTAGCTAGAGACCACACACACGACCATTTAAAATATACTGTGTATATATTATCTTCTGAAAAGTCACATATATAAGGGAATAAGGCCTTTATATCTAATGCAGCCTTAAAACAGGTTAACATAGGCATTTTCATCCTTTGTATTTTTAGACTTCATATTCTTTAACATTTCAGCTATTAAGGCTATGTACAGTACCCAAGCCAACACATGGGTAACGGCATAACACAATTTCAACTACAGTACTAGGTTATATTAACATGACGTACCATCCAAGAGAACTGACCAAGCATAATTTCTGAACTGCCCCAGTTAAAGATCTGTTAAAATAAAATGCAACCCCTGTCATATGAGCCCAGTCTCTTTCAGAGCATTATCATATATAATAGAAGCCTAACACTTCAGAGAACTTCAATGAAGTATTTACTAAATACCATCAGCCTGAACTTGTAAGGTAGTCTAGTTAGCATGGAAATCTTAAATTCTGGATGTTTTAATATATTAAAACTCATTGATACCTGAATATGTGTTGACTGGAAGCTAGTAGGAGATTTTTTTCCCTTCTAGCAACAAATGGGCTAAGTGGTGGACCTCTGTGCCTCATGGTTTCCATTTAAAAAACAAAAAAAGCACATACAGAAGAATCTAGTTTGGACATCATTACTCTGATAGTATTTCGCTGGGTCCAGTGGACTTTAGGATTCTTGGTCAAGACTTTCTCAGGTTATAAGTACCAATCCAAATTAGTTGGTTGTATACAGAAGCCTTCACCACCACTACCATCGCAAAGGGAAGTCAAGCATCAGAGCGTAGACGAATAGCCCAGGGCCTTCTCTGCCCTTTGCTACCCTTCACATCCTCTCTAGTCTTGGTCACCAGCACAAATCACAGGAAGTGGTCTCCTGGTCTCGGTGGAACTCCCCCCCACCCCCCGACAAGGTATTTAAGATACTTCATTATCTGATCAGAAATACCTAGCTTTAAAATACCATGAATCTTTTTCTCTAGGGTAAGGTTAGAAAAAGAAAATGTTATACATCTGCAAATTTTCCAGGACTAGGTGATTTAAAATTTGACTTTAATAGTAAAAAAATAAAATATTTAATATTTAAAAGTTGAAGACTTATTAAGATTTAATTTTTCAGATTTATCTTCTAAACTCAAAATGGAACCAAAAGTGGACTTGGTATTTAAGCAGAGTTTTTTCAATAGCTCCATGGTTAAGATATTAATAGTACACACTCTAAGCAAAACTAGAAAGTAAGATATTTAGGTCCTTTAACAAATATTTGCAAGGACTGTATTGAAATCTGATTGCAAATATGCTGATGGAACACAAAATAGAATAAAATAAATCCAGACTTTCACTGATGAAAGAGGACACCATTATCTTTTCTCTTCCTAATGTTTCTACTTATCAAAATATTTGTTATATTTACTACTACATTAATCAAGATGTATCTGGTGGCTGCTCAAATTATAAAGGCACAATTTTCAAAATCTCTCATTTTGTTTTTAAAAAATAATTCTATATCATCTTAAATACCAACAGCCAGTCTTGTATAAAGGTTTTGGGCCTAGGGCAGCCAAGGATAAGTAAGATGGGGACAGTGCCCTAATCACAGCATCTTTTACATATCTGAAGAATGTCCTGACTGAACCTAACTTACAATCTAGTTTTTATTATCACTTTCAAAACTGCAAAATCATTTGCAGAAGTGCCAATAAAAAATACAGCCTAGAAATAATACTTTGAAAATAGAAAAATATGTTTTTAAGATGTCATAATAAATCTCTCTAAACAATATCTTCACATCTCTATTAAAAACTTTCTTTGATTTTTTTTCTTCCCGTAATATATAATGAATGGATCAATTCACCTGTTTATTCGCAGACAGCAAGTCTTTACCGCTTAAGGTAGTATTTTCCTTGGCTAGACTAAAATGTTGAGGTCAATTTTTTTCTTCTAAACAAATCTTAAAAAATAAGAGTATAACTAATGAGTCAGAAAATCCTATCTTTCATCATTCGAAATATTCTAAAATGGGGTGTTATCTCTTTAAAAAAAACCCAGAATCCACTAATAAAAGTAGTTTTGAATTAATTTGGAATACCCAATCCTTGAAATATTAAAAAAAAAAAACAACCCTAACATGAAGTATTCAAAAATTTTCAAACTTCTAAATTTGGATATTAAAATAAATTTGCTTAAAAAAATAATGTATTTTTCCCCCTTATTTTGTCAACATGGAAATACTAGACCAAAGTAATTCTAACACACTATATTTCTTGGACATGGTTTTGAAAGTAAGGACTGGGAATTACTGGTTCTATAGAATCAACATTTTGCTTCAGTGACTGAGCGATTCCAAGAAAATTAAGATCTTTCCATACAGACTGTCATTTAAGACCAGAAAAACTCTAGGTTTATCTGCTGTGCTATTTAACTGGATCCAGACCAGATATTCTTATTTTAAAAGCTGTATTTGATGTATGTTATATTCTATTCTTGCCTCAAAATAACGAATTTCTGATACGGTAAAGAAGAAAACAGAAAACCATGGGTCCATGTCAGTGATGGTAAGTGGCTGTCCCCTGTCCTTTATGCACTGCCTCCTTGGAATACTTTTCAGCTTCACACAAGCCTGAACTTACAGAGAAAAGGCAGCTCTGTTTCCAACCATATCACAGTTTCCCTCCTGTTGTTCTAAATTTTGACTCCTGAAACCAGCAGGTATTATTCTGCTAGTGAACAGAGCTCTTACATTAGGGTGTCTGATGGAAGCCTAACATACTGAATCTTAAACTTGTCTTCAGCCTCTCATACAGCGCTAGCGGGAGTTCTGTAGCTCGTCTAATGTTAACAGGTAATGATACATACTGCATAATAATGGCATTATACCCATTCACGTATCTCAGGCTTAAATAACTCACACGTGTTTTTCAATTTATGACTGATACGTATAGAATTAAGCATTTTACACGTTTAAATTGTAGTATAACACTTTCCCAAAGCATGAACACCCACATTTTATATCAATTATTGCATCAAAAAGAGTGAATGAACTTAGTACACTATTGTAGGTAGTATAATATGGAAGATTTCCTTCACAGGAATTATATCTATTCTTGGCAGAATTTATAGGGTTTAAATTATTTTCACTTACTGTCTATCAAACATAAAGTTAAAAAATTAGAGCCCAAATCTGTCGAGCACTTCTATCACAGGTTTTACACTTCAACACTAAAACTATACTCAGAAGTATAGTGCTGTTTTTCTCACTGGATATTTTGAAAGAAAAAGCAGGCTTTTCATTATTATGTGCAGTGACCACAGAAGCTGTGTACCTATACGCACATGTGGCACACTGCCCTGATACGACCATTCTGATGTTCCCTGTTCGTAGGTGAGAAAGGAGAGTGGTGGGCACCTTCAGAGAAGCAATCAGTGTTGGCTTTCCTCTTGATGGATGAACATGCTTCATTTTTCTTAATAGGTTCATTTTCTCATAAGTACTTGAATAAAGTGCCTTGACAGCTCAACTGCTCACATCTTAAACCCAAGGGGAAGCTTTAGTTCACCAGCTTGACTTTTAGCGTTTGATTACAACTTGTTCATAAGCTCCAGACCCCACCCTAAAAGTAGGGGAAAAAAACAAAACAAAATTTCAAACTTGTGAGCTGCACTGAGATTGTTCCAGTTAACCTTGTCCCCAAGGAGATAGCGCATTAGGCATCTTCTACTTGATTTGACATCCACAAGGTTTATATTAGGTATCACAGAGAGAAAGTACTTGAAGTATTAAATACTTATAATCAGTACACTGGGATTAGTCTAGTGCCCGATTACCTCCTACTTATTCCCACAGTGATCGAGTCATGTTTCCAAATTCTTACGCTACCAACACATTGTGGCAAACATGTCTATTTATAAGTCCTAAAATTGGTTTTATCCAGGAGCATGTATTGACTCTGGCAGTTCAGGTCTTGTGCTGAATGAATGCGTGATAGTTTTTAGTTGGATTAGTAGTGTGGTGTCTTAACGTACTTAACTAGGAAGCGCAAAAATTATTTCAGTCAAATGCACATGTCTTTAGAAGTGGTCAGTAATGTAAATTACAGCTATGTTAGTGCAGATTAAAAGGGAAAATGATCTTGAAGAGGGCTTTATTCCTTCACAAGCTTGGTTTGTCAGGCTGTGGGTTGTCCCCCCAGTATCTGCTCTCCCCTTCTCCATGGTTTTAGCTAGGTACAGGCTGCTTGGCTAGAGGCATGTCTTGAACTCCTCTGTCTACAGGTGTGGCCTTGTGACTAAGTTTCCCCCCAGGGAATGTGAATGGAGACATGCCAACTTCTGCCTCCCTTGCTTAAAGGGAAATTGCTTGCTTTGGACTGGTAGCCGTCTTGACAACACAGGGAGGATGGTAGAGGACAAAATGGAGGTACCTGCATCCATGAATCACTTCTGGGGCAAAGCTGTCCCTGCAGGCTGGCTTTGTACCTAACATGCCAGGTACTAACTGACCTCTATTAATGAAATATGGAGAACACTAAAGGACTTAAAATTTGCAAGCTTTGTGAATAAAGTATTTAGAAATACTTAAATTAAGTAAAGGCCTCATCAACAGGGTTTTTTTGGCTATTGTTGATGCATCTGGTACCTTGGCCTTAAGTTACAATGGAATGAACACATTCCCTCTATTGTTTCTAGGCCTGGGGGGATAAAGTTTTTTTTTTTTTTTTTTTTTTTTTTTTTGGTGCTGAAGGAAAGTACAGTGTTTACTGCAGGGCACTAAGCAAGGAGTCCAAGGCAGGCAGTACTCAAAACATCCAAACTGGAAATTCCCTGGCAGTCCAGTGGTTAGGACTCCGTGCTTTCGCTGCCAAGGGCATGGGTTCAATTTCAATCCCTGGTTGGGGAACTAAGATCCTGCAAGTTATGTGGCACAGCCAAAACAAAGACAAAAACAAAAAAACAAAACAAAACAAAAAAACAAAAAACCTCAAACCAAACCAAACAAAACCAAAACAAACCCCAAACTCTGCTGATAAAGGTTTTCTATAAGCTTGTAAACACACCAGTGTCTTTCTGATGGAGCTGGATTTATTTTTGGATGACGCACTTTCTACCCTTTCCTTGACCCTTCCTGAGGGACTAGGAGGAAAGCTAAAGTGGTGAGAGGGAGAGTATTATTGCTTAAAGTTATCACCAGGCACCTATCTCCTCATCTGTCAAGATGTCAGGGGCTACTACCTGACATTTCACTCTGAGTATGCCAGAGATCAGTAAGACCAGAAGCAACCACCATGACTGGTCTCTGCCCTTAACAGAATTTTAAGAGGAAATTCTAAAAAATGGAAGTAAGGTAGTGGTTGCTAGTCCACCATGGACTGAAGTGGAATTCTCAGTTGATTGCTCAGAAACTTCTGTTCTTACAGATTCATTCTAAAGAAGAAATAGGGCATCCTCAACAGAACGCCAGTGAACACTTTCACAGCTGCAGACAATCAGAATTTGAAGGAACCTTGGTGAGCACCACTGCACGTAGGCTTTTAGATGCCCTAAAATGGTTCTGCTTCTGGCAGTGATGGAGTAAGAGCAACCAGACTTTCGCTCCTGCTTCCAATAACTAGAAAACTGGATAGACCATATGAAACAACAGTTTTCACACATTGGACAACAGGCAGCATGGGGCAGGTCCTGAGATAAGGGAAATAAAGAAAGCCAGACAAACTGCCCCAGCTTGCTGCCTAAAGCCTTTTCCTTCTGGATCCTCCCAGTCTACGTGCAGGGAGGGAGAACCCTAATACAGCTAGGTGGTCTCTATCAGTGGAGGAGTCAGAGCACAGGGATGCTGGGAGCTAGAACTTGTAAGTCCTAGATGTCAGAAGGAGAGGAGGAAAATAATGGCTGGAGAATTTCCAATTTTGATGAAAATTGTAAATCCACAGATTCAAGGAGCTCAATGAACCCCAAGCAGAATAAACACAAAGAAAAACACATCAAGGCACATCATCACCAAACTGCTAAAAACCAGTGATAAAGAGAAAAGCTTAAAAGCAGTCAGAGATGAAAAATAAATTACAGAGGAATAAAAATAGAAATGAAAGCAGACTACCTGTCAGAAATTAAATCTCCCAAAGGCAAGCAAGGAGGTGCATGCAGGGTTCTGTAAGCAGCCCCGAGCCGGCCAGGCTGTATCCGCTAGACTTAAAATGGGTTATTGCAGGTAGCCCTCCCCACGTCTCTATCACTTGTTGCCCTGTTCTCTTCAATCTCACGGGTTCCCTTTCAGAACTAGGGTTGTTGTGCCTCCTCTGTGCCCTAGGTAAATGATTCTGGTTTCATCCTGTGCTACTAGTTTATCTTACATAATAGATCTAACACTAACACACTAGCTTCTCTGATGAATACCCACTATTTATGCAGAGCCTATGTGTACAAGTGCTTGCTGGACCGTTCACATAGATTAACTGTCATAATAACTCTGAAAGACAGACCTTCAATTAGTGTATATAAAGTACTTGAGTGTTTACTGCATGCCAGATTTTGTCCTAAGCATTACCATGTCTTACCTCATTTAATTTGAATAGTATAACTCTTATGAGGTGGGTTCTATTATCATCACTATTTTACAGGTGAGGACACTGAGGCAGAGAGAAGCGAAGTAACTTACCAAAGACACACAGCTAATAAATGGGGGAGCTTGGGACTGAATCTAGGCAGCCCACTCCAGAGTGTGTGTTGTTCTCCCAGGGGTACAGTGGCCTTTTTGGTAGCAAGTGAGAGATGCAGTATATCAAGATCATGGGTAAGCTACATAGTTATGGCTAAGCCAGGAACAGAACCCATATCTGACTCCATGGCCCATCCTCCTTTCACCATGACACACTGCTTTGGACATTCTTCAGCATGTAATATGAATCCACTTCAACCCCTAATTGTCCCTTTAGGCTTTTGTTTATTGGGTGATTTTTCTGACATTCACTGAAGGCGGATGGGAACGAGAATTTTTAACTACATAAATGCCTGTATATCCTAGGTTCTAGATTCTCTCTCAACTAGAAATTATCTTTCTTTTCTCTCAGTAACAACATAAATAGCCAGCATATATTGAGAACTTTCTATGTGCCAGGTACTGTGTTATATAATTTTACATAAATGATCTAACCTAACCCTCACAAAAAATCCTATGAGTTAGGTAACTTATTTATCATTCCCATTTTACAGGTGAGGAAAATGAGGTTTACAGAGAGGTTACTAACACTGTAAAGTCATTAGTGGAAGAACTATGACTGGACCCTGCAGTCTAATGAAACAGCCCATGCATTTATTATTTTGGTTCCTTTTGTTTGGAACTGTATCTTTTGCTGATTGTCCATCTAAAATAGTAACAGCTAGGGCTTACTGAGTATATCATGTTATTTATACTTTAAAACAACTCCATGAAGTAGGCATATGATCACATTTTTCAACAGAGTTAAGTTCAACTGAGGTTAAATGATTTACTTCCAAAGTGATCTGGTTAGGATGTGAACCTGTCTCTTTAACTCAAAAAACACATTTTCACTACCGTGCATATCATTGTCCTTATAGATGTTCTACCTGGTCCCTGCTACTAGTCTCTCCTTGCTCCAATCTACCCTCAAAATTATGGCCAGTTATTTTTCTAAAATGACCATCTGATAGGTCAGTTCCCTGCCAAAGGAAGACCAATGACTCCACAGTGTACACACAAAGGGTAAACTTTTCGTCATGGCAACAGAGGCCCTTTACAACCTGTCGTCAAGATACCGTACTTCCCAGCCTCATGTCCCACGACTCCGTTTCACATGCCCACCTCCTTAGAAAAACCTGTTCACTGGCAATTCTCTAAGTAGCTGATGTTATTCATAAGCCAGTAAGTTAAAATGGTTAAGTACAATGAATGGGCTTTAGACTCAAAAGAGACATGGGTTTGAATGTTGGTTTTACCACTTACTAAGGCCTTCCTTGGGTAAATCACCTTAACCTCTTTTTATCTTTATTGGCTCTTTTAAAAAACTAATATTACTATTTTTTTGAGTGTTGAAAGAGATAAGAATTGAATGAAACATACATATGGTTCTCAGCACATAACTAATAAATGCTCAATAAGTAATGCCTATCATTATATACTCGCTATTATATAATTATATATTATAATTATACGTCTGTAAGTTCCTTCTATTTGTTGCTACTACCAGGAATATTTGTCTTCCACATACCCCCTGGCAACCACTCTCTTATCTTTTATTCTCCCAAAGATGCTCTTCAAGTGTCAACTCTTCCAGGAAGTTTTCTGTCTGACTGAAGTCCCACCTCTGTTCTCTCAGAGTTTCCTCTGCTTCTATATATTATAGAATTTATCATACTATTGTAAAATTTAGTCTATTTGTCTATCTCACCTGCTAGAAATATCTTAGGCTTGGTGGGCCACACAGTCTCTGTTAAACTGCTCACTGCTCCTATTGCAGCACAAAGCAGCCACAGACAATACATAAACAGGCGGGCTGTATTCCAGTAGAAGTTTATTTACAAAAACAGGTAGTGAGCCAACAGGGTCCACGGGCTGTAGTTTTCCAAACTCACGTGCAAGACTATAATCTAGCTGAGAGAAAGAGCTCTGTCTTTCCTCTTTGCAACTTTACCTACAAGTTGACCCAATAAATTGTTACTAAATTTAATAAGTGGATAAGTCAATGAAAGTTATAAAAGGTCTAAATTGTGTTACTCCTCTATAAACCTCTTTTCAAATTAACTACTCCCCCATAGCATCTTTTTATTCCCACCTATCACATCTGATGGTAGTTAGCTGCTGATGTAGGTGTTTCCTCCTTTGTGTCCTTTGGGCCCTGCAATGTGCTGGACACACAGGAGGTACTCAATAAAATGAGTATGAGTAGCAGAAATGAGTTAAACATTCTTCCTGGTTTTGAGGGTTAGAGAATAAAATAACCGTCTTGAACCGAGGGGGCTCCCTCCCCCTGCAATTCTGACTTATTCTGTAGTTGTGCTGGAATTCTACATAAATACTACATGGAAATACTGAGTTCCGGGTACACAGGGACCAGGCTGTGGGGAAGCAGTGAAGTGATCAGAATTTCTAAGGTGTCCTCAGCATATGTGCTATCATTTGCTGCAGTGCGGGGAACCAGAATGGTAAGTTTAGCAGGTGCCTTTTCTTCATCTGAATCTAAATAACTACCCACATGAAGGTTAGTTTTCTGAATTTATTTTTTTTTCTTTATTTTTTATTTTTTATTTTTTTTATTTTTTTGGGGGTACACCAGGTTCAATCATCTGTTTTTATACATATTTTTCTTAATACGTATGTTAGACCCTAGTGCGGTGGAGAAGAGAGAGTACAAAAAAGATTAATATCAGTGTCTGCTGTTGACTGGTTGTGTAACTGCTCATAACAGACAAGATCACTGACTGAAAATATAATTTTGCTTTGCTCTAAGATACCAAACTAAGAACTCTTTTTTAAATGTCCTTTTCATAATGCAGCTTGCCCAATGCTTTACCAGTTCTCTAATAATACATTCTAAAAATACATCTAAGGAAATCAACAAATAAACTTATAAAATACAATTTCAAACATATTCAGGATAAGGAAAACTAAGAGCTACACTAAGAGCTGTAGTTTTTCTCACGGATCTACTAATATTGTGCTTTCTAACCGCATTCTAATACAAACTTTGTAACCTTCATCTTCCACTCATGAGCATTTAAAAGAAAAAGTCAGTCTACTCTTTATTTTAGTAAGATACTATTTGGACTACATACCTGTTTGGAAGATGATGACTGCCAAAGGTTGTACGTCCTCCAGGACCCACAAATAACCTCAGTCCTTCTTCTGCAATACACATTTACAATATTTGTTTCAGGTACAATTATTAGATTATTGTCGAATAATTTTCATATTATAATACACAGTTTACATTTCAGTTCTGTTAAAGAAACAAAAACTTAAAAAAAAAAGAGCTACACACATGTTTTAAAACAGGCAGTTTAAAAGATATCCTAATAGTTACTTCTCCTTAACTTCCTTAAAGCTATTTTTCTTAAAGCCGAGTAAAGAAGACAGCTGTTCCTAGAAATTTCCTCAAGTAGGGTTTAATTATTTCTCTTTACAACCAGTTACATAATGAAACTAAGTCCATTGTTAACTGCTCTCTTTTCACACCAGCATGAATAATTATACCTTTCAAATTGGTGGCATGTAAATTTTCAGTTTCAGTGGAAACGCTAAGGAGGGACTGAGGGGTTCTGTTACTCACTATCATTTTAAGATCACCACCCAACCTTCCAAACGGCAACAGTGACTTGAGGTACTTATGCCCAGTTATGACAAAGCAGATACAGACATCTATCATAAGGTACATAATCATGGCAGACTCTGATGCATAGTTAAAAAATACAATAACAGCTTTCTTTAAATTGGATATTTTAAACTAAAGTTAATTCTTTTCCAAATTTAATATCCATTAACAAATGAACTATAAAGTTATTTTCAGATTTTTGTGGATGTGAAATTTACTTTACAAATATGCAACACTCAGTATCATAATCACTGCCTCTTTATTGCTGATCACATGGATTATGCAAACCTGGATCTCGTACATCCACACATACTTAACGGTTATCTACACACCTTCTGCACTGGAATCTAGGCTGAAGTCTTGACTTTGCAATATTTTCTCTACAATATCATCTGCATCCACTCTGGTGTCATCAACTCGCTTCAGTTGAGATTCTACAGAATCTTGTTTCACTGGGCATCTTTGAAAATAATTAAAAAAAATTTCCTCCTTTTATCACTATGTTATGAAAAAAAACTTTTTTTTTTTTCATTTTAACTGAGACCAAAATGATACCTGTTGAGTGTTTCTGAAGTTGTATCTTCTTTATCAGCTGTATCAAGATTTGGTTCAACTATCTTTTGCTCAATTTCATCACATGGCTCAAGAATACTTTCAATTCCTGTTGATGTACTTCCCACTGAGGTATTTCTCCTGTGGCAGAGCTCAGAGAAACTAGATGACCGGGAGTGGCAGGAGCTATACCCTGTCAGAGAAAATCACTCTGGATATAATAACACTAGTATCACACACACTGCAACCAAACATTCTTCTCCCGCACCATAGCAATTCCAAGTCCCTTCAGGGCAATTCATCTTCACTCTTAGCCTCTACCTGATACTTTTGACTGCTGGCTTGCATAGCTTGATGTTCTAGAATGTCCACAGGCACCAAGTTCATCTGGAACAGAGGCACTCTTTGCTGAGAGATCTGCAATACATCATAACATAATGTTACTATTACTGTCAACAAGTCAATGGTCGATTTGTATTCTAAGCTGCCGATTTCAGACACTGCTAAGCTCATTATCAAGTTACAGAGTGAAAGAAATCCCTTTAAATCAGTACAATGTAAACAGCTGTGCTGTGAGAAATACTGTACGAAGAATTTAAATACCTCAGTTTACTGAAGTGCTATAGTACTTTTCATAAGATTTAACAGCACTCTATCTTAAATAAAACTATTTCAGTTTTTACATTTAGTATTTCTCTAATAAAAGGGAATCAGATGAATTCTTATAAGTTTTCACAAAACTGCCAGGTTTTTGTGTGGTTTTTGAGGAAACCTTGCTCCCCAAATCCATCAGAACGGTAGACTAAAGAGCACTCTGTCACTTTTGCGTTAGTGATGCTAGCGCTAGGCTATAATTTGGACAAATGTATGTGGTTTACATCAACACAGCATGTGATGTAGCACTGAGGATAAGGTTCTTCAGAAACTGATTACAGTATTCAGTTTCAAAGTAAATGTACAAAAAAAGCAGCGTCAAAGCCATTTCTACTATTTCCCTAATAATGTGCATATTCTGGATGCCAATTATGTATGTCCAGAACTAGGCTTCTTCCACAGAATGCAGAACTGTGACCATTTTCATTAGGGTGAAATATTTGGAAACTAAGAACTGTTTTTCACTTAGAGGCAAAAGGAAACCAATTGAGTAACACAGCAATTATAGTGGCAGTTCTATAAATGATATTGAACACAGATGGGCCAACAAATGCTGCCAAATAAGCAAGCTAGAGGAGTGACCCGGCCCTTCTGCACAGGGTTTCTCATTTCTGGACAGACTGTAAGGAACAAATCCAAACCAGCATCCCTAGTCCTGCTTGACAGTAGTCCTAAACCCAAATGTTTAGCTACAGCAAATTCTGAACTAAAAGAGTTGGTGCATATCAAGAATTATATACTTTACTCCTAGGGTTGGCTCAGATCTTAATTCATCCATTTCCTTATTGGTTTTCAAAATTCAATAAATATTTATTAAGCTCTTACCAGGTCAGTGCCCAATACTGTGCAAGATACAGGGGTACAAAATAAATAAGATAAAATATATGCTTACAGTCTAGGGTAGAAGCAGTTATAATACAATGTGGCAAGTACCAAAATACAAACACCAAAAAGAAGCTATCAACAACTCCAAAGGACAAATGCATCGAACACTACCTGGTAATGAAAGAACGTCCTCATAGAGGAGGTTAACTCTAGGTCTTTAACAACGTATAGGAATTTGTGAGCTAGACTAGGTGGGGAAAAGCATAGGGAAAAGCATGCCTTAAGGCTTGTTGTTTTTAAAAAGAAAGAGAGAGCAACGTGAGGGAGCCTGGAGGGGACCAGATGGGAGCCAGTCGGGATTGCGTAGCTGAGCCCCAGTGCAGGATGACAGCCCTCCGCGTGCAGACCCAGAAGCTGCTGGCCCAAAGGAGGTCCTGCTCGCCCTTTTTTGAATCCTCCATCCGGGCCCTCATCAACCTGTGTGCCTCCCTGGCCGTGGTCCTCTCCTCCATCTCCATCTGTGATGGTCACTGGCTCCTGGCTGATGACCGCCTCTTTGGGCTGTGGCACTTCTGCACCACCTCCAATCAGACTGAGCTGCACTGCCTCTGAGACCTGAATCAGGCCCACAATGCCCAGGCTGGGCTCGGGCATGGCCATGGCCCACAGCATGGCCACCTTGGCCGAGGTGGCTGCCATCTTTGGCCTGGAGCTCCTCATGGTGTCCCAGGTGTGTGAGGACCCCCACTCTTGGCACAAGTGGGCTGTGGACCCCGCCCTCTTCCTCCTGTCATTCATCCTCTCCTTTGGAGGCCTCCTGAGCTTCCTGATGCTTCTCAGGAACCAGGTCACGCTCATGGGCCTCACCCTGATGTTCTGGAGCGAGTTCACGGCCTCCTTCCTCTTCTTCCTGAATGCCATCAGCAGCCTCCACATCAACAGCATCACCCACATCAACAGTGTCACGCATCCCTAGGGGCTGCCTATAAAATTTCAGGCCCCCCTCCCAGGACTTGAGTTCTCCCAGAAAGTGTGATCAAGATGGGACTTTTCCAACATGTGACATTCAAAGTGCCACCTCTTAGCCTTGGGGTGGTTGGGCCAGTGGTCCAGGGGCCTTTGCAGCTGGTCTGCAGCCCAGAGGCCGAGGGAGGGGGCTGCCTCTGAGTCACCAGCTATACCAGCTTAGCCAAATTATTAGGATGTTGATTGTACAAGAAGAAATATATTTTAAAACCTTTTCTTGAATCCATGCTGGGATCGGAACAGACGTGGAAGCAGCTCAGGTAACTGGTGCTCAGGCTGGCTGCACAGCCAAGTACAGTTCACACCTGTTTTATTGACTCTGCTGGGATATGGGCTGTAGGATCCCTGGGGCCTCCTGGGTTGCTAAGAGTGAATCATTCTTCAGCAAAGGGTGTCCAATCAGTGCCTAGGACTTTCTTCCACCAGCTCAAAGAGCCTTTGTGCAATTTCCCTGCTTTAGCTTTGGTCATGCCAGGGAGGCAGAGTTCAGGATTGCTTGCATATATATAGTAAGTTTAAAAAAAAAAAAGCAAAGCAAAGCAAATAGTTTAGTAAAGTTCATATAAAGGGTAGTGGTGTAGATAACTGAAGGAAAGAGAGAGATGAGCAGATGCCTGCTAATGAAAGACCTTCTCCTATGAGTTTAAGGAAGGAAATAATTCAGTGGCTTTAAGCAAGGGTGTGACTTGACCAAACTGACATCTTGGGAAGATCTCTTTGGCAGCAGGATGAACAGGGGGTGAAGATTTTCATAATAATTCGGCTGAGAGATGTTGGGCGGGCACAGATGATGGTGCCTAGTTACCAACTAGAGGTGTGTCCAGGATAACTGCAACAGGCAATGCAGCAGGAAGAGTTAGGAGGACGTGCTGGTGCGTGGTGTTCTGAGACGCCTGAGGACACCCATTCACTATTCACAGAATTTCTACTGTGTCCCTGCCATTACGCTGCTGATATGGAGACAAACTAAGATCTGATCATGAAGAACCTGGAGGCTTGCTGAGAAAAAAGACGGACAGATGGGTTTCAGTCTAATGTGACATAATGTGGACGCTTCCAAAAGGCATTTGGAAACATGTGCCTAAAGTCAGGACGGAGGCCTGGAGGCAACACAGATTTATAAATCAAACATTTTAACTCATATTTACATGATCACATTTATGTTTATGTGATAGTTAAATCCCAGGTACAGATGACAGCACAGGGACAGTGAATGGAGGGAACCAAACCCTGGGGAGTATCAATATTTTAAGAGGAAGGTGGAAGAACATAAAGAAGCCTCTGAGAAGCTAGAGAAAAGAGGTGGGAGCCAAGGGAATAAAAAGCTTCCAGAAAGAATAAATGGCCAATTTTTTCAGATGAGAGCAGAAGAGATGCCCACAGAATCAAACAGTCATGTTCTTGGAGACATCATCAAGAGAGGGCAGAATGTAGAAGCCAGACCACACGTGTGTTTAGGAATAAATGGGCAGTATACTCTTCCTAGAAGTTTGGCTATAAAAAGTGTGAGAGAAAGAGGGTGGGGGATGGTGGGGGGAAGGAGAGTGCCTATGGAAGAGCTGTAGATAGAGAAGGGTATAGGGCTGAGTGTTTGGTTTCCAATATGAGAAAGAATTCAGAATATTTAAATATTGAAGAGAAGAAGCTAATGAAAGAGTTAAAAGTACACAAAGGATTCACTGACCCCAAATCAAGAAATTTTATAATCCTCATTACATATAAGAAATCTTATCTTTGTAATCTGAAAAGTGGTGAAAATGTTAATTGCATCACTACACCTTTCTTTTCATTCTTTCAAATAATAACCCTGGTCAAATGGCATGGGAGAAAAAAGGAAGCTCATAAGTGCTTTTTACCCAGCCAACCTGACATTTCCCCCACCTGCTTTTAACTTGGGGCGCAGCCTATGAGCAGCTGCTTGCCTGGAGAAGTGGCTCTAAAGGTGTGGCCAGGGGCCCAGCAGCAGCAGCAGCATCACCTGGAAACAGGCATGCAGTTTTCAGGCTTCAACCTAGACTTAATTAATCAAAAACTCTGCTGCAGTGTCAGCAATCTATGGTTTAACAAGCCCACCAGGTGATTCTGATGTGCACTAATGTTTGGGAACCACTGACAGAGGGTACGTGATTCATGGAAGAGAAGCACCACCTGAGAGGTGACTGGCAGAAGCTGCTGGGCATGTGGAATGCGAACAATCCTGTAGTGTCCGGTGGTATCTGTGGGGAGTAGAGGCATACAACGGTGCGGGTGGGAGCGTCACTGCAACATTTAGCTTTTAATCGGTCAGAGGATAACACACCCTTTAGACAAAATGAAGCACTGACTTAAACAAAAATTGAATAATTAAAACTGTTGATAATTATTGGTCCATTTCAAGTCATATATACCCACAGAATTTTAAATCTGGGAGGGATTTTGGGAATCTTTTAGGGTAGTACTGTTTCTCACAAACTGAAAAACCAGTAAGCGACACATCCATACCTGCTATCCCAAGATGAATTTTGAGAGTCTCTCCACCTTTTCTATCTTCTTCCAGAGATTCAGATTCACCAGCAATTGGTATAGACATTGATGTAGAAGGAGGCCTGTAAATAAACATTTCTAAGGGTCAGAACTTGATTTATGGTGAATCTGAAAGTTTGAAATATTGTTAGTGATTGGTTGTGTAGTCAGTATACAGCCTTAGTAAGGTGCCTGGTGATGTTGCCTCCTTGAGGATGAAAGTGACAAAAATCAACAAATAATGTATGAGCATCCCCAAAACCTGAATAAAATTCACCGGGGAAAAAGCAGTTTTTACACAACAAAAAAAGTGAGACCAGAAAGGGAACTGCTTCGGGGAAAAGAGAGGAGATATGTTCTCAGCAGTGTCAGTGGAGGGCGCTTCAACTGTCAGTTCGACTTCCAGGCCTGGTAGGGAGGTATCTGTGAGGTTGAGGTGATGGCACAAGTCCCTTTGTAGCTGAGTTTGGAGGGGATACGTCATGCCTCGGGCTCCAGTGCCTAAGATCTCTTGTTGGCTCCATTAATTTAAATCATCCGTAATTTTATTTTCTTCCTTCTTCCCTGTAAACAGTCCACCTGCCTCAGGGAGAATCTATAAAGAGCCCTAGTTGCTTAGATTTGATATTTTGGGCTGGATTCTCTGGGAGTAGATGATGGATATATTTTCACTGGCTCATTCAAGGCTCCTATCTCCATGTAGAAGCTATGAAGCAGGGAGGGGCAAGACTGAGTTATAATAAGAATGTTTTTTTTCTCCAGAGAACATCCCTAATCTTTTGAGGTTGATATCAAGAGGAAAATCACATCTTCCTAGAGACTATCCCTTGGTCACTTGAAATAAAATAGGAAGGTGGTTGAAAGGGGATCATGAGGTTGACCCATTATATGGCAATTCTTAAAATCTTACTGTATTAGTTCAATCCTGGCTGTTCAGGTCCTTGGGGATATACACATTTAATATTGACATTAAACCTATTTAATTCATAGATTATTCCTATCCCAGGATCTCCTAAATTTCAAAACTGCATATCCTATTGAGATATACAAAATATTTATCCTGCAAATTTTTGTCCAACAAAACTCATACTCTTTCCCCAAACCTGTTTTCTTCTTATATTCCCTATCTCTGTGAATGCCATCATAATCCAAAAGTCACCAAAACTAGAATCCTAGATATTGCCTCTGTCTCTACACAAAAACTATTAGAACAAATAAATGAACTCAACAACACAGCAGGATAGAAGATTAACATACAAAAATCGGTTGCATTTCTTTACACTAACAATGGAATATAAGACAGAGAAAGTGAAAAAAAACAATCCTGTTTAAAATTGGGTAAAAAACTCCAAAACAACAAACAACCCTAAGAATAAATTTAACCAAAGATGTGAAAGACTTATGTGCTGAAAGCTATAAAATACTGATAAAAGAAACTGAAGATGATTCAAAGAAAAGGAAAGCTATCCCATGCTCTTGAGTTGGAAGAATACTGTTAAGATGGCCATACTACCCAAAGCAATCTACAGATTTAAAGCAATCCCTATCAAAATACCCATGACATTTTCCATAGAACAAGAACAAATACTCCTAAAACTTATATGGAACCACAAAGACCCACACTGGCAAAGCGATCCTAGAAAAAAGAACAAAGGTGGAGGCATAATCCTGCCAGACTTCAGACTATACTACAAAGCTACAGTAATCACAACAGTGTGGTACTGGCACAAAAACAGATATATAGATTAATGGAACACAATGGAGAGCCCAGAAATAAACCCACACACTTATAGTCAATTAACCTATGACAAAGGAGGCAAGAATATATGATGGAAAAAAGACAGTTCTTTCAACAAGTGGTTGAAATTCAGTGAAATTAGAATACTCCCTCATACCATATACAAAAATAAGCTCGAAATGGTTTAAAGACCTAAATATAAGACATGATGCCATAAAACTCCTAGAAGAGAACATACACAAAACATTCTCTGACATAATAAGCACCCGAGTGTTCATAGCAGCACTACTCACAATAGCTAAGACATGGGAACAACCTAAGTGCCCATCAACAGATGACTGGCTTAAGAACATGGAATATTACTCAGCCATAAAAAAATGAAATATTGGGACTTCCTAGGTGGCACAGTGGTTAAGAATCCACCTGCCAATCCAGGGGACACGGATTCAATCCTTGCTCCAGGAAGATCCCACATGCCATGGAGCAACTAAGCCTGTGTGCCACCACTATCAGCCTGTACTCTAGAGCCCGTGTGCTACAACTACTGAAGCCTGCGCACCTAGAGGCCATGCTCCTCAATAAGAGAAGCCACCACAATGAGGAGCATGCACACCACAATGAAGAGTAGCCCCCGCTCACTGCAACTAGAGAAAGCCCGTATGCAGCAATGAAGACCCAATGCAGCTGATAGATAAATAAATAAGTAAATAAGTAAATAAATAAATAAAAAATGAACTACTGCCATTTGCAGCAACATGGATGAACTTGGAGATATTATTTACACTTAGTGAAGTCAGACAAAGACAAACGTTATATGATATCACTTAAATGTGAAGTCAAAAATTAATACAATGAATCTATATACAAAACAGAAACAGACTCACAGACATAGAAAACAAATTTATGGTTACCAAAGGGGAAAGGGAGGGATGAATTAGGAGTATGGAATTAACAGATACAAATTACTATACATAAAATAGATAAGCATCAAGGTTTTATTGCATAGCACAGGGAATTATATTTAATATCTAGTAACAACCCATAATGGAAAATAATATGAAAAATATACACAACTGAGTCACTCTGCTGTAAACCTGAAACTAACACAATATTGTAAATCAGCTCTACTTCAATTAAAAAAAAAAAAAGGAGTTCCCTGGTTGCCTAGTGGTTAGGATTTCAGGCTTTCACTGCCATGGCCCTGCAAACCACATGGCATGGACCAAAAAAACCCCAAAAAACAAAACAAAACAAAAACCAGTCACCAAAACCAGAATTCTAGATATTGCCTCTGTCTCCTTCCTATTCACTTTTCTTCATATCCAATCAATTTCCAAACCCCACAGATTCTCTCTTAATATTTTTCCTATTCACCCCTTCTCCGCCTCCACTAAATACTTGAGTTTGGCCTTTGCACCTTTTCCTGGATAACTGCAAGAGTCTCTTAGCTAGTCTGCCAACCTTTATTCCATGCTACTCTCACTGTGGTCTTTCTGAAATGTGCATATGAACATGTTACTCTCTGATTTAAAACACTTCAATAGCTCCTTTGGGATAAAGCTCAAACTCCTCAGAGTGGCAATACAAGGCCCCTTGCAGTCTGGCCTAGACCTGCCTCTTCAATGACCAAAATCTGTATTTTTAAACAATGTCAAACAGCTTGGTGAAAAAACCTGCTGCATTCAATATTCTATAAGAAATACTAACATGAAAAAGAAATACATTTACAAAGAATGGAGTCTGTAGTCACAGTCAGTAATCAATGATGATGACTAATGCCTGCCTGTCTAAATTCTTATTTTTATTTTTATGGCCATGCTGCATGGCTTGTGGGATCTTTGTTCCCTGAGCAGTGACTGAACCCAGGGCCACAGCAGTGAAAGCGCCAAGTCCTAACTACTGGACCACCAGGGAACTCCCTAAATTCTTATCTTTTCAACGCCAGTTCCTTTGTTTTTCCTTTCACAGGTGGCCTGATTACAGCGTCTCCATCCCTCTACCTCTTAGACCTGCTTTACAACCCTTCAGAACTCCCAGTGTGGCCTCTTCTCTTTCTCCCTCTCCATCAGTCTCCCTCTGGCTCCACTCTTTCCTGTCCAGCCTGACTTCACGGCCATAACACTTTGAGCAATACCTTCAGTTTGGTGCCCCTTGTTCTGCAGTCTCAAAAAATCTGAAGAACCCCAACCCTGGATAATTTCAGCCATCTGCACTAACTGTTCTAATACTGGGGCAACTAAACATTATGGAGAAAATTCATCAACCACAGGGACTGACATTAAGGCAAATCTAGAATCTAAAACCTTAGCAAATTTAGAATTTGAAATCTAGGTCTCCCTAGACAAAGCTGTGTTGAATAAATAATCACTGAGTGCCTATCATGTGTCATTTTTTAATTCTATTACCCCTTCTGTTCTGAAATGCTTTTATATCTCCTATCAGAAATTGTTTAATGTAGTTCAATTTCAGAATGAAAGTGATGGGATTATTTTAATTTCACGTAATGTTACGAGTATGTGAAAAATGACCTCCTAAAAATGAGATTACTATCTACTTGGTATTTCATAAATATTCTCTCCATGCCCTGTAACAATGCTATAAAGTCGTGCAAGCTGTTTTCTCTTCCTGGAATGTTTCTACCCACCTCCCCTGCTTATTTCCTATTTATCCTTTAAAACTTAGCTCAGTGTCACCCCCTCAGTGACAACTTTCCTGGCTTTCAAGGAAGAGTAATTAAGGACTCTATCTTCTATGCCTCAATAACATGATATGTTGTTTGTCTCCCATATAAATAGTGAATCCTTCAGAGCAGGGGGTTGGTCTTAATGAGTTTGGTAAATGTTAGAAACGGTAGGCAATCAATGCACATGTACTGAATGAGTGAATCCTGGGGCGCTGGACAAATTAGTTTCTTAACCTCTGAGTCTCAATGTCCTCACATTACAGAGCTGATAATACATCACAGAGTTGTTTCAAGAATTAAATTGGGAGACAGTAATATTCATTATTTTGCCATCATTTTCACAAGTGGTAATTTCCTTCCTTCTAGAATATAGAATGCTCCAGAACCCTAGCTATTCAAGAGGGTTACATCTTCCCTAGATCTGCTTTGCCACCAAATCATTAAATGCCAGTACAGTATATAATGTCTCTCTCAAAATACCCTTTGCATCAGCATTAGTAGTTGGCTTTCTTTTCAGAGTCAGCTTCATTCTTTTAAGAGAGCTGGTGGATATTTGATGAGTTGTAGAGAACTACAAAACAGAGTTTAGGGCAAGTGCTTAGAGGCTGACTTACCAGCTGTCTTCTTCATAAGTACTGGCTTTAGCATAAAATTTGTGTTTCTGAAAAACTGTTTGATCTAATTCACAGATCTTCTGCTCATATAATATCAAAACTAGAATTTAACTTGGAGTACTAAGAATCTGCTATACTCTTGTCTGCTTCTCTAGCAGGTTTTTGAAAACTTATACCATGAAAAGTTCAAAGACAGACAAAAGCAGAGAGAATAGTACAATGACCCTCTCCGGCAGCTATTTACATCTTTGTCTTCCAGACAAATACTCAGTCAAGTCGCTCAACTGCTCTGTGCCTTAGGGTCCTCATTGGTAAAAAGTGAACTTGGATTATACTCATAGTTTTAAAACTGGCTTCATGAAGCTCCCTTAGGGACTTCAAGTGGGGGGGGGGGGGGTAGGAGGGCACTGCACCTTTTTTTCTCTCAATAGAAAAATGTTATATATGGGATTCATAATATATTTGTGCAAAGGATTTTTGTGGCTAAATATTCTGGAAACAAAGTCATCAGACTAGACAACTTCCAACACTCTTTTCAGCTCTGAAGTATTGTGATTTTACATATTTGATATACACAAATACAACCTGGTAAAAATAATTTCCTTTTCACATCAGCAGTTCAAACATTTTTCTATTCGATCCATACTCAGTATGGATATGTTAGAGCTGTCCCTTTTCTACTGATAGCTGCACAATTTCAGATACTCAAAAGAGAAAACAAATATTGGGGGTTTGATTCTCCTGAGAAATACTCTTATGTATCTTGGGATTAGGTAAAGCTTGTTTATTCCAAGAGTTATAAAAGTCTTTCTCTGTAAATATAAACTCTAGATTATCAGAATTACACGTGTGGAGGTAATACAGAACATAAAATAATCTATCTTTGAGCTCTTCAGTATCTGAATTTCACAAATAGAGAGATAAAACAGCAGAAAAAGGGCCAGAAAGGGAACACTCATAAAAAGGCCCTAAGAAGGAAGAATGAATGCATTTTCTTCTACTAAGTTTTGCTGCTCATTTTCTCTTTCACCCTAAACTGACACCACTAGGAAAACATATTGTTACCTAAGAAACCAAAAATTGTTTGGTCCCAAAAGAGCGGGAAATAAAAAAAGAAGCCAGGAAATTATGGTTTGAGAGAAAACAGCACATAAAGATTAAGTTATAGGAAAATGCATAATTTTAATCAAGAATTCATTTGTGTTAAATATATATATTTTCATCTTTATAAAACACTATGTAAGTAGAGAACTATATGGATGATGCTATTAAAAACATGAAGTTGATACATAGGGAAGTAATTGTTTACTTTTCTAAATACATTTTTTCTCAGATATTTAAATGATACCGATTAACTTTCATTTTTAATTACTGTCTTCAAGATTGCTGACAGGCATCCTACTGTCTTTTCCCATTCAGCCCACTCACCTACTCTCTGAGAAGACTTTTACACATCTCCTCCTCTTTCCTCAAACCCCCACCTCCATCTTTCCCATTCTTGCTCTTCAATGATTTCCTTGTTTCCTATATCACTAGGAAATCAGGAGCAATTTGAAAATAACTTCTACATGTTACTGCTTCTCCTATATCTGCATCTGTAGCCATATTCTCTGCCTTCATTACTCTTGACACTCCAAGGACACTATTCTAGCAATTGTCCCTTTTCTCTTCTGCACATTTCTCCTTGTCTACTGGACCATTCGTATCAGGATACAAGTATGCTGTGCAATCTCCCATCTTAAAACAAACAAACAAACAAACAGCTGCCCTTAATTCCACATTCTCTTATGACCCCATTTTCCTGTTCCCTTTTTGCAGCAAAAGTCCTCTTAAGAATTATTTATACTCACTATCTCCAAATTTTCTCCTCCAGAACTTTCTTTAACCCACTCCAATGTGGCTGTAGTCTAAAAACATTCCACGAGTGCTTGTCAGAGTCACCGATGGTCTCTATACTGCAAAATCCAAAGGTCAATTCTCAGCCCTCATCTTCCATGGCCTACTTCAGTAGTGTGTGATACAACTCATCACTCCCTCCTTTTTGAAACACGCTAGTCACCTGGTTTAGGGACAGTACCCTCCTTTGGTTCCCTCTTCCTGTCTCACTGGTTGCTACTTTGCTGGTTTTTTCCTATCTCCTCAACGTCTAACATGCAGGAGTGTCCCACACCTCAGTCTGTGGTCTTTTTCTTTACTTATACCCATTTCGTCTAGGTCATTTAACCAAAGCTCACGGCTTTAACTAGTATCTATGTGCTCATGATATCATGACTTCCAAATTTATATCTCCGGTCTGGGCCTCCCCACTGAATCCTATACTGATATATCCAACTGCCTACCTAAAATTGCTGGCTGGATGTTAAATAGGGATCTCAACCTTAACACACCTAATACCCAAGCTCCCAACCTGTTCCTTTTGTAGGCTCTCACATTTCAATAAATTTACACCATTCTTCTAGTTACTCAGGCCCCAAACTTGGATTAAGAAACAGCCTCCTAACTCATCTACCTATTTCTGCCCTTGGCCCCTTTGTTGCTCCCACCAATTGTCTATTTTCTATCTAGTAGCCGTAAGTCTGATAATTTTACTCCTGTTTTAAACCCTCCGGTAGCTTTTTATCTCACTCAGATTATAAGTGGCCTATGAGACTATTATTATAATGGCCTACAAGACCCTTTATCATTTGGTCTCGTCTCCTATCACCCACTTCTTCGTTCACTCTGTTGAGACATACTGGTCTCCTGGCAGTTACTGCCAAACACACTCCTCTCTCAAGGCCTCTGTCCTTGTCACCTCTGTTTCAAATGCTCTCTCCCCATATATCTGCATGGCTTGCTTCCCACTTCCCTCAGGTCTCTGCTCAAATATCACCTTTACCAGGAAGGACCTCCTGCCTATATAAAACAGCAATACTTCTCCCCACCATGGCCCTCCAACCCTGCTTTATTTTTCTCCAAAGTACTCATAGCCATCTTTATATCATATATTTACTTGTTAGCTTGTTGTCTGTTTTCGTCTTAGAATATAAGCTCCAAGATGCCTGGGACTTAATCTATTTTTTTCACTGCTGTTTCTCTAGTGTCTAGATTAGGGCCTAGCACATGGCAGTTAATAGGTATTTATTGAAGAAATAAGTCCACAGAGGTCAAATTAAAAATTTTAATTTGTATAATTTCACCCAAAACCTGAAGATGACAAAAGACCCATAGCTTAAATAATTTAGACTGTGGAGAGTATATTTGGTACTAAGTAATAGTAACTTCTATGAGGGTCAGTTCCATTTCCTAAAAGAGGAACTATTCCTTCACTGGTATTAGCCTACAAACACTATAAAATATGAATGTGAAAATTTAAACAAATAAATCACTATTGCACTTTCAGATAAATAACTCATTTACTGAGCATCAACTTACGTTTTAAAACACGGGTCACCAGACATCAGTTGCATACTAATCAAAACCTAAACATAAGAAAAAGAAATATTGTAATTATAAAAATCTCGAGAGGAGAAGCCACATTCTGCTACTCTATGCATCTTCCACAGTTCCTAGTCCGGTATTTCCTATTTTGAAAGTATTAAATAAAATGATTACTGAATTGGGTTATATCCAATACTGAATTGCTGCTTTATACACAGGTCAAAAATAATTTTTAACATTCAAAACTTTGTAACTGCAAAAATAAGAGTGGAAAAGATGGAAAGGAAAAGCAAGGGCCTCATCAGTAACAATCCTCTGGGTGTGCGCTGCCCTGCTCTATTTTATCTGTCTTTCCTTCCAGATTCCTGTGGTGTTTAAGTGTCTGGAATGTTTTCTTCCAACATGTTGGCCATAATGATGCTTCCAGGGGTGCCTGGCTGGAGGCCTGTAAGAGTAGAATGCTTCTGGCCTTTGCTCTAGCTTTGGACCAGAATGAATGAATGAATGATTTTGTTTGTCATTCATGATTTTATTCATTCATGCAGCAATGATTTTGTAAAGCTTGTACATTATGTCAGGCTTAGAAATATCTGATCTTCCTGATACCCCAAGCTATTCAAGGCCTTTCACCCACAGTAAGAGGCATTTCCTCTGGAGGATCTCTATACATATTTATCTTGAAGACTAAATGCTTAATGCAAGTCTCTACATGCATATTAGCAGCATCTGAAATATGAAAAGCACAGGGTTATCTATGCAGTTCCCCATTCTAAGAAGCTAAAAAATAAAAGGACTCAATATCTGGAGAAGTCTGAACCCTCATTTACTCTGCTAATGGGAATGTAAAATATTTCAGCCACTTGAAAAACAGTCAGGTACTTCTGCAAAAGGTTAAAAGCAGAGTTACCATGTGACCCAAGAATTCTGCTCCAAGAGTACATACTCTTGGATGTATGCCCAAGAGAAAAGAAAACATATGCCCACACCAAAACTTGTATGTGAATGGTCACAGCAGCACTGTTCATAATAGCTAAAAGGTTAAAACAACCCAAATGACCATTAACTAATGAATAAATAACATGTGGTATAGTCATACAATGGAATATTATTTATTCACAAAAAGGAATGAAGTAGTGATACATGCATGCTACAGCATGGGTGAACCTTGAAAACATTATGCTAAGTTAAAAGAAGCCAGACACAAAAACACTATTCTATAATCCCATTTATATGAAATGTTCAGAATAGGTAAACCCACAGACAGAGAGTAGATAAGTGGTTGCCTAGGGCTGGGGGAAAGGGAGGAGAGTTGGGGGAAAGTGGGAAGTGACTGCATTTGGGCACATACGAGGTTTCTTTTCTGGGGTAATGAAGATGTTCTAAAATTGATTATGGCGATAGTTGGACATGCCTGTGAATATACTAAAATTGTGTACTTTGGGTGAAATGTATGGTAAGGGGATCATAGCTCAATAAAGCTATAAAAATTTAAAAGTACTCAATGCCCTTCTCTACCTACCAGATGGATCAGCCTCTCTCTCAAGGTACTACGTTACTTTAACTAATGTTCTTGACACCTTCTGGGAAGGAAAACTTAGCATCTGTAAAACATCTACCCTGCCTCAACATATACTATGAGGATACTACTGCAAACACATTTTGGGCAACCTACCAGGTCAAGACATTTTAGAGAAGGTCTCTAAAAACAGCCTCCTCCGCCTCCCAGATTCTGCTGATGTCATAGCAAGCCAATGCTACTTAGAGGTAAAGTTTAAGGGAGGGCAGGGAAGCCGTGAGTAAGCACAAGAAGCTGGTCTGCAGACAGAATGATAATGCAGAGAGCCAAGAACAATCCCTGAGAGGCCTGGAAAGCTCCTTCAGTTCCTGGGAGTTCACATCTGGTTGCAACTTTCCATCCTAGGGCTCTGTGAAACATTCCTGTGTTAGAACTAAAGTTCTCTTTGACATGAACTAACCTGAGGGATTTCTATTCCATACAACTAAAGAGTGCTGGCAAAATCACATACAGTAACTCATTCGGACCTCAAGAACAGCCCCCTGGGGCAAGTACTGAAATTCCCCTTTTACAGAGGAGGAAACAGCAGGGCAGAGGTGAAATGCTTACACAGGGCTCCAGAAATCTAAGCACAAACACAGAGCCCTGATGTCACAATCCATGCTCGTGCCACGTGGCTGGGATTATGCTCCTTAAGCTCCCTAAACCTATGGCTACTCAAAAAATTCTGGTTGAACGTTGAATGAATGAATGAATACCCAGAGTACCATTATTTGGAAATGGTGTTTTTCGTTGGAGCAGAATTTAAGGCTTTGCTAATGCTTTCTGAAATGCTGCTGTTCTCTAGTGCTGATTGCCTTTTAAGAATCAGCCATAGGATCTTTTTTTTTTTTTTTTTTTTTTTTTTTTTATTATTATTTTATTTTATTTTTTTTGGGGGTACAACAGGTTCAATCAACTGTTTTTATACACATATCCCCATATTCCCTCCCTTCCTTGACGCCCCCCCCTTGATTCCCCCCCACCCTCCCTGCCCCAGTCCTCTAAGGCATCTTCCATCCTCAAGTTGGACTCCCTTTGTTATACAACAACTTCCCACTGACTATTTTACAGCTGGTAGTATATATATGTCTGTACTACTCTCCCGCTTCTTCTCAGTTTCCCCTTCACCCCCCGCCCCCTCCCATACCTCGAGTTCTCCAGTCCATTCCCTGTATCTGCTTCCCTGTTCTTGTCACTGAGTTCATCAGTACCATTTTTAGATTCCATATATGTGAGTTAGCATACAATATTTGTCCTTCTCTTTCTGACTTACTTCACTATGTATGACAGATTGTAGTTCTATCCACCTCATTACATATAGCTCCATCTCATCCCTTTTTATAGCTGAGTAATATTCCATTGTATATATATGCCACATCTTCTGTATCCATTCATTTGTTGATGGGCATTTAGGTTGCTTCCATGTCCTGGCTATTGTAAAGAGTGCTGCAATAAACATTATGGTACAAGTTTCTTTTGGGATTATGGTTTTCTTTGGGTATATGCCCAGGAGTGGGATTACTGGATCATATGGTAGTTCTATTTGTAGTTTTTTAAGGAACCTCCAAATTGTTTTCCATAGTGGCTGTACCAACTTACAGTCCCACCAACAGTGCAGGAGAGTTCCCTTTTCTCCACACCCTCTCCAACATTTGTTGTTTCCAGACTTTGTGATGATGGCCATTCTGATTGGTGTGAGGTGATACCTCATTGTGGCTTTGACTTGCATTTCTCTGATGAGTAGTGATGTTGAGCATCTTTTCATGTGTTTGTTGGCCATCTGTATGTCTTCTTTGGAGAAATGTCTATTTAAGTCTTCTGCCCATTTGTGGATTGGGTTATTTGCTTTTTTGGTATGAAGCTGCATGAGCTGCTTGTATATTTTGGAGGTTAATCCTTTGTCCGTTGTTTCATAGGCAATTATTTTTTCCCATTCTGAGGGTTGCCTTTTAGTCTTGTTTATGGTTTCTTTTGCTGTGCAAAAGCTTTTAAGTTTCATGAGGTCCCATTCGTTTATTCTTGATTTTATTTCCATGATTCTAGGAGGTGGGTCAAAAAGGATGTTGCTTTGATGTATGTCAAAGAGTGTTCTGCCTATGTTTTCCTCTAGGAGTTTGATAGTGTCTGGCCTTACATGTAGGTCTTTAATCCATTTGGAGTTTATTTTTGTGTATGGTGTTAGGAAGTGTTCTAATTTCATTCTTTTACATGTTGCTGTCCAATTTTCCCAGCACCACTTATTGAAGAGGCTGTCTTTTTTCCATTGTATACTCGTGCCTCCTTTGTCAAAGATAAGGTGCCCATATGTGTTTGGGCTTACTTCTGAGTTCTCTATTCTGTTCCATTGATCTTCCTTTCTATTTTTGTGCCAGTACCATACTGTCTTGATCACTATGGCCTTGTAGTATAGTTTGAAGTCAGGAAGCCTGATTCCACCAACTCCATTTTTCCTTCTCAAGATTGCTTTGGCTATTCGGGGTCTTTTGCGTTTCCATACAAATCGTAAGATTTCTTGCTCTAGTTCTGTGAAAAATGCCATTGGTAATCTGATCGGGATTGCATTAAATCTGTAAATTGCTTTGGGTAGTACAGTCATTTTCACGATGTTGATTCTTCCAATCCAGGAACATGGTATATCCCTCCATCTGTTTATGTCATCTTTGATTTCTTTCATCAATGTCTTAAAGTTTTCTGCATACAGATCTTTTGCCTCCTTAGGCAGGTTTATTCCTAGGTATTTTATTCTTTTGGTTGCAATGGTGAATGGGAGAGTTTCCTTAATTTCTCTTTCTGCTCTTCCGTTGTTAGTGTATAGGAATGCAAGAGATTTCTGTGCATTAATTTTGTATCCTGCTACTTTACTAAACTCATCAATGAGTGCTAGCAGTTTTCTGGTAGAGTCTTTAGGGTTTTCTATATATAGTATCATGTCATCTGCAAAGAGTGACAATTTTACTTCTTCTTTTCCAATTTGGATTCCTTTAATTTCTTTTTCTTCTCTGATTGCTGTAGCTAACACTTCCAAAACTATGTTGAATAACAGTGGTGAGAGTGGACACCCTTGTCTTGTTCCTGTTCTTAGAGGGAATTCTTCCAGTTTTTCTCCATTGAGAACAATGTTGGCTTTTGGTTTGTCATATATGGCTTTTATGATGTTGAGGTAATTTCCTTCTATGCCCATTTTCTGGAGAGCTTTTATCATAAATGGATGTTGAACTTTGTCAAAAGCTTTTTCTGCATCTATTGAAATGATCATATGGTTTTTATCCTTCAATTTGTTGATATGATGTATCACGTTGATTGATTTGCGTATATTGAAGAATCCTTGCATCCCAGGGATAAACCCCACTTGATCGTGGTGTATGATTTTTTTAATGTGCTGTTGCAGTCTGTTAGCTAGTATTTTGTTGAGGATTTTTGCATCTATATTCATCAGTGATATTGGTCTGTAGTTTTCTTTTTTTGTGACATCTTTGCCTGGTTTTGGTATCAGGGTGATGGTAGCCTCATAGAATGAGTTTGGGAGTGCTCCGCCTTCTGCAATATTTTGGAAGAGTTTGAGAAGGATAGGTGTTAACTCTTCTCGAAATGTTTGATAGAATTCGCCTGTGAATCCATCTGGTCCTGGGCTTTTGTGTGTTGGGAGATTTTTAATCACTGCCTCAATTTCTGTACTTGTGATTGGTCTGTTCATGGTTTCTATTTCTTCCTGGTTCAGTCTTGGAAGATTGTATTTTTCTAAGAATGTATCCATTTCTTCCAGGTTATCCAATTGATTGGCATATAGTTGCTTGTAGTAGTCTCTCATGATGTTTTGTATTTCTGAGGTGTCCGTTGTGACTTCTCCTTTTTCATTTCTAATTCTGTTGATTTGCATCTTCTCCCTTTTTTTCTTGATGAGTCTGGCTAATGGTTTATCAATTTTGTTAATCTTCTCAAAGAACCAGCTTTTAGTTTTATTTATTTTTCTTATGGTTTCTTTCCTTTCTTTTTCATTTATTTCTGCTCTGATCTTTACGATTTCTTTCCTTCTGCTCACTTTGGGGTTTCTTTGTTCTTCTTTCTCTAGTTGTTTGAGGTGTAAGGTTAGGTTGTTTATTCGATCATTTTCTTGTTTCTTAAGGTAGGACTGTATTGCTATAAACTTCCCTCTTAGAACTGCTTTTGCTGCGTCCCATAGGTTTTGGGTTGTTGTGTTTTCGTTGTCATTTGTTTCTAGATACTTTTTGATTTCCTCTTTGATTTCTGTAGTGATTCCTTGGTTGTTTAATAGTGAATTGTTTAGCCTCCATGTGTTTGTATTTTTTGCAGTTTTTTTCCTGTAATTGATATCTAGTCTCATGGCGTTGTGGTCTGAGAAGATGCTTGATATGATTTCAATTTTCTTGAATTTGCTGAGGTTTGATTTGTGACCCAAGATGTGATCTATCCTGGAAAATGTTCCGTGTGCACTTGAGAAGAACGTGTAGTCTGTCGTTTTTGGATGGAATGTCCTATAAATATCAATTAAGTCGAGATGGTCTAATGTGTCATTTAAAGCTTGTGTGTCTTTATTTATTTTCTGTTTGGATGATCTGTCCATTGATGTAAGTGGGGTGTTCAAGTCTCCCACTATAATTGTGTTACTGTCGATGTCCCCTTTTATAGCTGTTAGCATTTGCCTTATGTATTGAGGTGTTCCTATATTGGGGGCATAGATATTTACCATTGTGATATGTTCTTCTTGGATGGATCCCTTGATCATTATGTAGTGCCCTTCCTTGTCTCTTTTAATAGTCTTTACTTTCAAGTCTAATTTGTCTGATATGAGTATTGCTACTCCAGCTTTCTTTTGACTTCCATTTGCATGGAATATCTTTTTCCATCCCTTCACTTTCAGTCTATATGTATCCCTTGGTCTGAAGTGGGTTTCTTGTAGGCAGCATATAGAAGGGTCTTGTTTTTGTATCCATTCAGCCAGTCTGTGTCTTTTGGTTGGAGCATTTAATCCATTTACATTTAAAGTGATTATTGACATGTGTGTTCCAATTACCATTTTCTGAATTGTTTTGGGTTTGTATTTGTAGGTGTTTTCCTTTTCTTGTGTTTCCTACTTAGAGAAGTTCCTTTAGCACTTGTTGTAAGGCTGGTTTGGTGGTGCTGAATTCTCTTAACTTTTGCTTGTCTGGAAAGCTTTTGATTTCTCCCTCAAATCTGAATGAGATTCTTGCTGGGTAAAGTATTCTTGGCTGTAGGTTTCTCTCTTTCAGGACTTTCAGTATATCCTGCCATTCCCTTCTGGCCTGCAGAGTTTCTGTAGAAAGGTCAGCTGTTATCCTGATGGGTTTTCCCTTATATGTTGTTTGTTGCTTTTCTCTTGCTGCTTTTAATATTTTTTCTTTGTGTTGAATTGTCGTTAGTTTGATTAACATGTGTCTTGGTGTATTTCTCCTTGGGTTTATTCTGTATGGGACTCTCTGTGCTTCTTGGACTTGGTGAATTATTTCCTTTCCCATGTTGGGGAAGTTTTCCACTAGAACCTCTTCAAATATTTTCACAGACCCTTTCTTGTTTTCTTCTTCTTCTGGGATGCCTATAATTCGAATGTTGGTACGTTTAAGGTTATCACTGAGGTCTCTGAGGCTGTCTTCTAGTCTTTTTATTTTTTTATCTTTTTCCTGCTCTGTGGCGTTTATTTCTTCCATTCTATCTTCCAACTCACTTATTCGTTCTTCTGCCTCAGTCATTCTGCTGGTTAGAGCATCTAGAGTATTTTTAATTTCAGTTATTTTGTTATCCATTGCTGTTTGTTTTTCTGAGTTCTTATGAACTGTTTCTTGTACTTTCTCTAATTTGTTATCGAGATTTTGTATCATTTTTACTATCATTACTCTAAATTCTTTTTCAGGCATTTTTCCTATTTCCTCCTCATTTATTTGGTCTTGTGGGTTTTTTTCCTGCTCCTTTGCCTGCATGGTGTTTCTTTGTTTCCTCATGGTTGTCCAAGCTTTTGGGGTTGCTTGTCCTGGTGATAGAGGTGTTTATAGAAGACTGTCCAAGCCTCAGACTAATGTCCAAGTATTGGAGTAGACGAATATTCAGTCGGCTATGTCAGGTTCTCCGCAGCCCTTTCCGGTGTCCGAGGCCGTCTGCTGGTGTTCAGCTGGTTCTCTGTGGGAATGACTGTGTCCTTCCGTGCATTCCCAATGCATCTGTGGAGAGGGATGCACTCCACGTCTCTCTACTTCGCCGCCATCTTTTTCTCTCTAGCCATAGGATCTTATTATGCTCTTCTGGGAATAATAATGATAATGGTAATAATAACAATGATGAATTAAGAATCTATTAAGTGCCAGGCATAAGCTAAGAGAGTCCGAAAACTGTGAGGTATAGGGTAATTCTCTGTCCACTAACTTTTGACCATTCAGTTTTTATTCAGGATTATTTTCCTTTCTTGTCATTAGAGGACTGACCATAATGGGGTAACCCAACTAAAATACAGCAAAAGGTTCATCCAATGAGTTTTACTTTACATTTTCTCTACTGGTTTCATTTAATGCTCCCACCAACTCTCTGAAGTGTGTGTTCCCTCTGGGTTCACCAGACTACATGGCTCCTGAAAGGTACTTGGAAACAGAGGGGTAGATGCCCAAAGTGAGTTCCACCTATCACTTGTTGAGACACACCGCATGTGCCCACCACAGCTGCTTTGGAAATCACCTTTTGGGAGCTATGAACATTGTAAGGTATTCATTTATGATGCGCCTTCTGCTCAACGAGCCCTTATGCTGTAGTGATTGTGTGTATTCGTGCCTGAATGTTCACAGCACTGGAGAGAAACACCTTAGGATCACGAACGTGAACACTCGTTATTTTTCAGGGCTTCTGTGGTTTGGATAGTTTTTCCTCCTAGGTGGTGAGTATTTCAGTGATGTGGTCAGCTTGTGATCTCAGTATTGATTCCTATCTTGCCCTTGACAGTATATACCTATGCTTATTTAAAGGCAGAGAATCTCATTTGTTGACATGTAAATCTGGAAATGTGCTTACTTTAAGAATGGAATTATCCTGTCTTGTATTTTTGGTATCATAGCCTTCCAGTAAACAGCGACGAGTAGTACTTCCTGATCCAGCGAACTCTGCCAGGTTGAGATCTGCAAAGCCCAGCTATGAAAAGAAAGAGAATTATATTAATTGAATATTTGCTAGGCTTCTATCATATTCTCTTTAAAATAAACATTCAACCCATGCTCTAGCCAAGTTGTCTCAAACTTCAGTTATTTGCAATTCTTGCAAACTTAACAACACCTGTTCTATTCTTTGTTTAATGTGTCTTAAAAGTTGGCTCACTTTTTGTAAAAATGTATTACCTATTCTACTCTTGTCTTAAGCAATATGATCTCTGAAATCACAGATTTGATTGCTACATATATTTTTTCTGTACCCATTAAAATATATAACTGTTAACATGAAAATAATGCATATTGAACAATAGAAATCACTGCTAATAGCAGTGGTGCTCACACCGCACTATGGGAAACACCAGCAGACCAACATGGTCACTTGCACACCCACAGCGAAAACTGATCAGACTTGCCTCTCCCTGTTTTGGTCTGGCTCTTTTCCCAGTTAACCACTGGTGACTGCAGGCAGTTGAAGATTATTAAGTTCTCACTTTCCACCCAAGAGCGAAATGATTTAAGCATATCACACACTTTCACTGGTCCCCCTTGAGCTAAATTTCTCTTTATGAAGACTCCTTCCTTCCTCCCTCCATCCCTCCTTCCTTCCTTCCTGCCCCACACCAACCTTCTCTGATGTTACCCAGAAGCTCTGCTCAAACCCATTCCTCCCTCCTATTACTACCCAGGTTCAGTCCCCATTTTCTGCAGCTACCAAAGATTACCCTATGGTCTTTCCTCTGTTGTTCAACCCTATTTCTCATTTCCAAGTGGTACAAAAAATCATCCCCCTTATATCATTATATCTTGATTCCACATGATTAAGTGTATATAGTCTCTTATTAACAAAAAAATGTTTTGAGGTGGCAATTAAGCACATCTCGGGCTTCCCTGGTGGCACAGTGGTTAAGAATCCACCTGCCAATGCAGGGGACACGGACGGGTTTGATCCCTGGGCCAGGAAGATTTCCACATGCCGTGGAGCAACTAAGCCTGTGCACCACAACTACTGAGCCTGAGCTCTAGAGCCTGCGAGCCACAACTACTGAGCCCATATGCTGCAACTACTGAAGTCCATGTGCCTAGAGCCTGTGCTTTACAACAAGGGAAGCCACTGCAATGAGAAGCCTGCACACTGCAACAAAGAGTAACCCCTGCTTGCCGCAAAGACCCAACGTGGCCAAAATAAATAAGTAAATAAATCCCCACCCCCCAAAAAATTAAGCACATCTCCCTGAATATAATAAAAAGTATTATACACTTCAAACCCTGCTGTGAGTTTAAGCTGCCTGCTTTAATGCTTTAAAACATTCAGTGAAGCACATATGAATGGCATTCAAAATGAAGATTTTAATTGTAGGCTGGAGTATTATTTTAGTAGTTTTTAATTGGTATAAAAAGAATGAAGAATAAGAACTTAAGAAACCAGTTGTAGGGCCACAAGCTCCAAAGGCAGTAAGTCAGGAACACATCAAGCCACGGGTAACATCTACCTAATCTTCACATGATTACTCTTGGTCTTACTGCCTCTTTTAGGGGTCCAAGAGATCAGTGAAAAGCCTGGATATGTCCAGGGCAAAGCCACATCCAAATGAACATGGGGAGACTCCTGTGACTGTGTGATCACACATCATCCACAGGCCCTATTTCACACATTATCCTTTCTCTTTGAACCTCCAACACCTTTTCCATCCATACTCTTGGCTGATGCCTTGCTTCGTATTTCACTCAGAAATAAAAGCAATCAAAAGAGCACTTAACTTCCACAAGCTCTTATTGCCAGCCACATCCACTCACCCACCTGCATCTGTGCCCATGAATTCGCCTTCCCACTTACTGTAAGTGAGCTGGCTGTGCTCCCATCCACTCTCCTCCTGCCTTTTCAAGTTCATCGCTTCAGGGATTCTTCCCTCTCTACTGGATCAATCCCATCAGAACACAAACATGCTGGATTTTCTCCCATCGTAAAGAACAAAAGAAAACAAAACCTCACCTGACATCTCTCTCCAGTCTATTGTAATATTCTTCTGCTCCCCTTTAGAGCAGAACTCCTCGAAAGACTTGTCTGTATTGACTGTCAGTGTTTCCTCTGTCCAGAGCCACCTTGTTAACTTCATTCCCTCCTTGCCTCCTATCTACTCTTCCAGCCACGAGGTCCTTTTCCTTGAAAATGCCAAGACCATCTCAAGGCCTTTAGCACTTACTGTTCTTTTGCTTGATAGACTCTTAGATCTTCTCATAGCTTTCTTCCTCACTGCATTAGGGTCTATGTTCAAATGTCATCTCTCTAAAGGGGCCTCCGTTGACCATTCGAAAGCATGCCTGTCTCCTCCCTCCCCTCTCCTGTAGCTGTCACCCTCCACCCCTTACCTGCTTTATTTTTCTTAGTAGTCATCATCACATCACATATATACACACTTCATATTTATTTTGTTTATTGTCTGTCCCCCTCCCTCAATCCTCCATTAGAATGTAAGCTCCTCTAAGACAGGGATTTTTGTCTGTTTTGTTTACTGCTGTATCTCTAATACTTAGAACAGTGGCAGGAACAATGCTTGGCACATGGTAGGCAGTTAATACATATTTTTTGAATAATCAACAGCCCTCTGACTTACCATCCACTGTTGGGATGCTGGTATTACAGTTTAAGCATAAAGCAAGTTTTTTAAAAAAAGAATCCGGTCAGTCCCCATTAAGAAAGCACACTAAGGTCAACATTTACTAAGCACCTTTTATGTGCCAGGCCCCGTTCTAGGGACTGGAAAACAGTGATGAACACGACAGATAAGAACTGTCTTGAAAGAGCTTACATTCTAATATGGTACGAGAGAGTCTATATTTCCTTATGATTTTCTCTTTGGTTTCACTGAGATAACTGTCTCATTAAAATGGCATATGTACATAAATTCTAGGTATAACTGTGGCAGATCTTCCTTTGATTGGCAAATAATTTTGAGCATCTTCACTCCAGATAATATTAGGTATTAGGAATGTATATTACTCTAATTCTCCAGGAGCTCATACTTTAATAAGGGAAGATAAAAAAGAAACAAATTCCTATAAAAAGTATAAGTTCTGTAATAAAGGAAGGCACAATTACAAGAAAGAGAGGGAAAGAAAATTTCTCAGTGGGGAGGGATGACTAAGCTGAGTTTTTAATGATACGTGAGTTGACAGAAGCACATGCATGGCAAGGAAAATATCAAGTCACAAGGCAATGAGGCTAGAACAGCACAACACACTCCAGGAAGATTCTGAGGGCAGTATGTCTGAAGCATAAGGATGAGTGAGTGTGTGTGTAGGTGGTGTGTGCAGACAGATGATTTGCAAACTAAGATGGGTCTAATATGCTAGGTTAAAGACATTTCATTTCATTTTCCTTTACAGGCAATAGAGAGGGGCTGAAGGACTAAAAATGGGGGGAGGATATGATTGTCTTTGAATTTTAAAACAATCCCTCTGGCAATAATATAGAGGGTGAACTGGAGGGAGACAACAGAGGCAGAGAACAAAAGATAGGAGGCCAATGCAGGTTTTAAGTAAGAAATAAAGAAGGCATAACCTAAGGCAGTGGTCTTGGGACTGGAGAGAAGAAATGGTTTCCAAAGGTTTTTAGAAGGGAGAAATCAAGAAAATCTGTCAGTCACAGCAGACCTTGTTTTTTTGCCCACCCACCATTCAATGCCCTGATGTTCCTTGCTAACAAGTCCTGATTTTATTCATGTGTCTACTCTTAGCTCATCCACGTGCAGAAGGAAAGTAACCCAATCTCCAGCTGAGTGTTAAATTGTGATTAGTCTAAGCTAACCATGGCAATCCATTCCTATTGCCCATGACTAGTTTAGGAGTGGGCATATGATCCAGTTGTAGCCGATCAAAGGTATGGGGAAATCCTCTGGGGGCCATCCAGGAAAAGTTTTCTCACTCAAAAAAAGTCATAAGAAGCAGCTGGGTTTTGCCATCTGTGAAAGTGTTGACTAAAACTTGAACAGCTAGCCAGCTCCTTACCATGAAGGGTGCGCACCAAGGACAAAGCCATCACATAGAGAACACAAGAAAAAAAAAAGAAAAGTAACATGGCTTCTTGATGATGTTCTTTAGTCAGTGGATTAACCAATCCTGGAGCAGCTCCATCTCACAGATATAGCTCCATCTCATACCTACTTGTTTTGCGAGATTAAAAAAATCTCTAGGTGAGGAGGGTTTTCTGTTGCTTGTAGCAAAGAGCATCCTAACTGACATTGTAATCAACTAGTTTTAGGGAGTTAGGTAGATTTCATGGTTGAAATTAGTGCCCTGGTTCTTGGCTTAGATGACTGGATTGATGGAGATAACTTCACAGAGACTGGAAATAAAAGAGGAGTATGGGGACTTCCCTAGTGGCACAGTAGAGGGGCCTGGGTTCGATCCCTGGTCAGAGAACTAGATCCCACATGCATGCTGCAACTAAGGAGCCCACAAACTGCACCTAAGACCCAGTGTGACCAAATAAACAAATAAATAAATATTTAAAAAAATATATTCTTTAAAAAAAAGAGGAGTGTGTGGGGAGTTCCCTGGTGGCCTACTGGTTAGGATTCTGGGCTTTCACTGTTGTGGCCTGGGTTCAATTCCTGGTCTTGCAAGCTGTGTGGCACAGCCAAAAAAAAAAAAGAGGACTATGTGGTTTAGAGATTAAAGAGGTTTAGAAATAAAAGAGGGTGTGTGGGTTTCTGGTAATATTATTAATTATTAATCCCTTCTATCCAGCAAAAAACTGAGCACATTCATCAGTAATTCCATATAGCTAGTGAAAGTATAAAAGGACAGTATATAGGGTGTTAAGAGAGCACAGAGGTCCTATTTCACTGGGGGTTGGGTGGGACTGACAATACTTCCCAAGGGAAACTGAATTAACAGTTGCTATTGTTTAATATAAACCAGAGATAGCCCTCTAGTAAGGCAGCTGAAATTTAAGAATAACTTCCTATAATCAGCATTTAGAAAGAATAAATAATAATAAATTGCCTCTAATTTATTGTTGGACCCATCTCCAAGTTACTTTATTTAGAAAGAGCCAAGCTTGAAGAGCAATTAGAAAAGCAAACTATTTAATTTTTAAGCTTATAAATAGCAATAAGTGATAATACAAATTCCAAATGAGTTAAAGAACAACTTACCTTTGCATAAGCTTTACCACCTTTTAATTCCTGCCAAAGATAAAAAACACTATAAGGATATCACAGGATATCATAATTATTAAATAATTATGAGGTAGATATTTACATGCTGGCAAGTATACACTAAATTTCTGATGATCTTAAATCCAACTATTCGGATGCCCCCCCACCCCCTGCAAACAACCAGAATTTTTATTTAGAATTTAATTGAAATCCAAAGGAGACAAAGCTAATATTTAATTTATTTGCTGAAGAAGAAACTGCCAAAAAATGTCCTGGACATACTGCAAGACCCTAAGTCACCAAAGAAAGGTTAAATTACTTACTTAATTAAGCAAAGATTTCAGCAAGAGTTGAAATCCCCTCCCCAAAGACAATCACTTATCAATTTTTAGGAATTGTCCAAAAGATGTGTGTATCTATTCCCCCTTTACTCAAATGATAGCACACTACACATACTGTTCTATACCTTACTTTTTTCCACATAATATATATAGCATTGTTCTATGGTAACATAGTAGAAACTGCCTTATCTAAGGTGAACAAGCCTGGCAAAATTGAAAAATAATAAAAGATGTCTTAACATTTTACTTTAAAATTATAACTACTTTAATTTGCCAAATCCCTTGATTTAGGACATCACAGAGATGTGAGAATTAAGCATAAAACACTTAGAACGCTGCTTAGCATACAATATACGTATTCTCTCTGTCTGTTTGCCATTAAAATTAGGGCCAAATTCTCCTCTCCTCACTCACTTTTAAAAATGTGTTTTCTGAATGGGGTTGTCTCTTATCTTTCTTTCATAAACCAGGTACAAATGCATTATCTACCATTTCCATCTTTAAAGAGGTGAATTTAAGTAAGTTGAGAAATAATCTATGGTAAACTCTATTTTTCATGAATATTTGCTATCCCTCCCCTTCCCTATCCCTAGTGAGGCGGTGGCCAGGCCACCAGATCTACTCCATTATGAATTCCCAAATTTTCCTTCATTATTAAGTCATTGTCATACCCTTAATAGCACCTTTCATTAAACAAAGCAAAACTTTCTCCAGATGATCCTTGTCTCTACTAGCTAATTCTTTTCTTTACTCTCCTCTACAGCCAAACTCTTCAACAGACTTACCAAAATTTGCTGTATCCTACTCTCTATTTAATGTACTCTGATTGGGCTTTTGCCCTCATTTCCCCTTTGCAATGGCTCTGAGAATTACAGTGATCTCCATTTTTATTACAGCCAAAGCTTTTGTCTTCATTTCACCTAACTGCACAACAGCACTGAATAGGCTTCGCCCCTCTGCCTCCTTCCTTACACAATTTTTTCCTTTAAACTTCCAAGGTGCCACAATTGCCTACTTTTACTCCTACCTCACTGGCTGTTCCACGCTCTCCTTTGCAAGACCTATTCCTTTATTCAACCTCTGTGGAAAGAATGCTAGTTGTACACCAACTATTATTCCTCTATTTTTAGTTGGGTGTTGGCTACCCAAAATAAAGTAATTGACTACATTTCTTACTTTCTTTTTTGTACTATGGCAGTATGATTAAGATCTCGCCAAAATTATATAAGAAGTGATATATATGAATTCTTGCTCCTTTCTTGTACCTGCTAAGTAATTTTATACTACCTCTAACTGTTTGATCTAGGGCCTCTTGTCTTCTCTATCTACACTTTCTCTCTCGCTTATCCCATTCAGGTCTATGGCTTGAAATAAAAAATATTGTATGCTGATGACTCTCAAATCTTTATCTCTAGTCCAAACTTCTCCCCTGAGTTCCAGATTAGTATTGTAAATGCCTACATGACATGTTCACTTGATGTCTCATAGACATCTCAAATTTAACTTGGCTGAAACAGGCCTACTGATCTCTATTTATCTGTCCCTGAAATTGCTCCACTTTGAGTTTTTGTCATTTCAATAAATAGCACAATCATCTACCCATATGTTCAGGCAAAAGGTCTAAGAGTTAGTCTCAATTTTGTTTCCCACACTCACCATATCCAATCTATTAGTGGGAAGTCTACCTCCAAAATACATCTTGATTCATACCACCTCCACTATTATAATTCCATGCCAAAACGTAAGCATTCCTCACCTGAACTATCCCAATTACTTAAGTGGTCTCTGCAATTCATCCTCCGCATAGCAGCAAAAGTGATCTTAGAAGATCATGTCTTTCCTTATTAAAATCCTCAAATGGATTCTAAATATAATTGGAATAAAATCTAAACTCCTATAAGGCCCTACCTGATCCAGTGCCTCCAACCTCATCATCAAGAACTTCCCTTTCCATGTTTCCCATGTTCCAACCAGGCTGGTCTTCTATCTTTAAATATGCCAGATTTGTTGTTTATCCTGCATGAGGGTCACAGCACTTTTGAATATGTGGCTCCATATCTTTCATCAGTTTTAGAAGATTCCCAGCCACAATCTCTCAATCTCTCACCTCTCCTTCTAGGGCTCCAATTATATATATATATATATATATATATATATATATATATATATATGTATGTGTGTCAGACCTTTACACTGTTTCCCATGTCTTACACTCTTTTCTGTGTAACCCACCCTTTTTCTTTCCGTGATTTAGTCTGGATATTTTCTTTTGTCTTATTTTCCAAAGTTTTCTTCAGTTGTGACAAAGCTGCTGCTAAATATATCTGTTGAAATATAGTTTCATCTACTTAGCTTTAAATTTCAGTTACTGTATTTTTCAGTTCTAGAATTCAATTTGATTTTTTAAATAGTTTCAAATTTTCTAATTTCCCATTTGGCAGCTAATTACATTACTATAAAAAGTCTGTCTTAGATCTTCTCCAAATCTATATCTTCCATGGGTCTGTTTTCATTATCTATTTTTCCTTTTGGTCATGTAGTCATGTCTTTTAGTATGCTTGGTAATTTTTGTGCATGACAACTTGAGGAAATAATTTTAGGCTCAGAGTAATGTTATTCTTCTCCAGAGAAGACACACATTTGCCTCTGGCAAACAGTAAGGTCAGGGATTGAGCCAACCTTCATCCAAGCAGTGATTGAGCTGACTAGAAGCTGAATTTCAGTTTTTATAAGGGTTAATCTATAGCTACTATACTCCTTCTAGGCTGAAACTCTTAGGGAGCCCCAACTAAAAGCTTGGGGTATTTACCAAGGCTCTTTCTGCTGGTGTGCCCTGGACTCCATTTTTGTCCCTTTAGTCCTGTAAAATTGCCAGAATCTCAGCTCAGCTTCTTAGCCTCTCCATCACTGCTTTGGCTCAGCTCCCCAGCTACTGCTTACAAATTAGCAAATGCATTGAGGGTAAGAGCAATGCCAAATGTCAGGCTCATCTCTTTACAATTCCCTGGACTATGATTCTAAGCCTCTTAAATCCTTACTGAAGGCAGCTTCTGATGCCTTCAAGCAGCTATTTTCAATATTTTGTCTAGCTTTTCTGGTTGTTCTCAGAGGGAAGGTTGGCCTGTAACTAGCCAGTCCATTAATTTCAGAAGCATAAATCCCCCAGTTTATTATAATCTTAGGGCCTGTAATCTTAACCCATAGTATCTCAGAATATGGCCCTATTTGGAAACAGGGGAGTCTTCACATAGGTAATCAAGTTAAAATTAAGTCCTAATCCAAAATGACTGGTGTCCTAATAAAAAATGGGAAATTTGAACATAGATACACACAGAGGGAAGATGATATAAAGACTCAAGGGGAGAAGACAGCCCTGTAACTGGAGTGAGACAGCTAAAGCCAAGGAAAGTCTCAGGCTAGGAAACTAGGAGAGACACATGGCCTTCAGAGGGAGCATGGCCCTGATGACATCCTGATTTTGGACTTCTGGCCTCCAGAACTGTGAGACAATAAATTATTGTAAGCCACCCAGCATGTGGTGCTTTGTTACAGCAGTCCTAGCAATCTAACAAAGGGCTTTTTTACTTTCAAGTCTGTGAGTTAATTTTCTGTGTCAACTTGACTGGGTCATGGGGTGCCCAGATATTTGGTTAAGCATTATTATCTTAAGGTATTTTTTGCAATGCAGAAAATATTTATACAGATGTCTTTACCAATTTTTCTTTATGGGTTCTCACTGTTAAATAATAATTACATAGGATAAGGTAGAGTAAGTTCAGTAAATACTTCCCTTTACCAAGCATGGTAAAAGAATGCCAGTGGTTCACCAATATCTATTTTCCCCTTCTTTAATGTTGGAATCGGACAGCCATTCAGCTACAGACTACATTCACAGCTTTTCTTTCAGTTTGGTGTGACCATGTAACTAAGTTCTAACCAGTAGGACATGAGCAAAAGCCATGAGCACCACTTTTGAGTCACACTCTAAAAAGGAATGCATTTGTTTGCTTGTGGCTTTTTCTTCTTTCTCACTGGTGGAGATATAACAAGACTAGAGCAACTTCCTTGGATCTAAAAATGGGCACCATACAGTGAACATGGCAGAGCTGCTCTACCAGCTCTGGATCCTTTGTCTATTATATATTTGGGTCTCTGTTTCAGCCGCTTATCATATATGCCTTAACTAATACACCAAACCATTATAGTCTGAGGAACTGGTTTATTTCAGTTGAATAAGCCCTACCTTAAGCAGCAAAAAAAAAAAAAAAAAAAAAAAAAAGTTAAAAAAAGGATATCTGAGCTATGTTTTACTATAAATTGGTTACATATTTTCTTTTTCTTAAAATTCAAAGACAGATCATCTTTCAAAAATTATGGTTTAAACTCCATTTAGAAAAAGTTGCAATATGAGAGCTACAGCAGGAATTAAGGTAGCAAGGGAAGAAGGCAGAATGATTTACTTATATCTTGGCTAATCCCAATAACTCCATAAGGAAGTTATTACACCCTTATGTGGATGAGGAAAAATGATTTTTTAAAAGTCAGGAGAACTGCCTAAGGTTTCACAGTTAATAGATGATATATCTGGGATCCAAACCCAGGTCAATATGATGCCATGTACACTTCACAGCACCATCCTTCCTTTAAAGAAGCTCAATTCAACTACTGCTGCTCCAAATGACTATTTTACAGGTTTATTTCCACTAAAGGCTTAAAATAAAAGCACAGTATGTATGTGCTTGTGATATATTTTAACTGAGTAAATTAAGCAGTATATGAGAAACTAAAATATAATCACATACATCAGAGTGCTATTAGTTCACTAAAAAAAAAAACAAAAAAAGCTAAATATACAAGTTTTTATTCGATAGAGAAGGATGCAAAACTGTAGTGGAAAAGAATGAGGCAAGGGACTCTTGCTTTTCATTCTAAATAGTTCTCTATTTAATTTCTTAACATATATATGTTATTATTTTGGTAATTCAAAAAATTTATATAAAATGTAAAACATGAAGTTGACATTTTAAAGCCAGTAGTTTAATTTACCAGTAGTGGATTCCTAATGGATTTCTCTTTTTCACCCAGAAAAGATAGGATCATACATATATATATATATATATATCTGAAACAATCTGAGATTGCAATTTTTTTAGATTATTGGTAATATGCTTCAACTTAATAAGTGTAAAGGAAATATATAAAAAAAAAGATTTGTGCTTGAGTTCCTACTTTGTTATTTATTAGCTAATTGAATTTGGACAAGTAACCTCTCTGAGCCTTGGTTTTCCTGAAAATGGAAAAAATAACACACATTTTCAAGGTTGTTATTAGACACAAAATATGTAAAGTCCCTGAAAACAGTGCCTAGTAAAGAAGAGATATAGACATATATCTCCCAAACTAATACAAATAAGATTAATAATTATAAGTATAGTGATGAGATGAAGGTTCTTGAATAATATTTTAATTTATAACTTCAGATTCCTCATCACATCTGTCATAGTAATTTAAATTCTGCTGCAAGTGTGAAGCAAAATTACATATAACAGTTCTAACAATAAAGTGGAGCTAAATAAAGTGAGTCAGTGACTATGGAACCAATCATGGTTTCTGAAAGGGGAGAAGCAATAGGCTGTTTTTATACCTTCCTCACAGATACTCTGTAGATACAAGGGTCTAGGATGCCTGTGGTGGCACTTGCACTCATTTTGCACATAAATGAGAACTTCTTTCTCCAGTGAACACAGTTTGCTTGCACCACCTCCCTGAAGGGGAAAAAAAAAGAACCAGTTAATTTAGTATTGATGACATGTTAAAGAGCACATACACTCTTTCACTCAAGATTATAATGCAAACATGATACGTGAAAAGCCAGTATTTGGAAACAGTGAAACGTGAAGAAAACAAATTCCTAACAATGTGATCTGAAAATCTTTAGAAAGTTTTGATTATCCACAGGAAACTGAAAAAAAAGTGAATTTACTTATCAATTTAATCAGTGTAAACTGACACTTCACTATTCATTCATGCAACACACAATAGAGATTTGTTTATATTAGATGTGATGAAATGTGCTAGGTGATTAAAATATGAAGATCAGAACGACAGTTTCTAACCTTATAGCGCTTATACGAGGGTGAATCAAAAGTCATCTGTACTCAGGTTATATTAAACCTTCTGTTGGCCACACTGTCTTATCAGTGCTTTCCGTGCAAGGCTACTGTCTCCCCAGTCACGGCTGTGCAGGTGTGAAAGTGTTATATCAGTTCATTTGTAACTGTGGTGTGAGCAAAAATGGATGCCCCACTTGTGATTTGTGTGAAAGAAAAGCAGTGTGCAGTGATTCATTTTTTTGTAGCCTGAGGGTGTACCTGGTGCCGTTATTTATCAAAGACTTTGTGTGCAGTATGGAAAAGTGTTTTGTTGAGAAGAAGTGTGTATGAATGGATAGAGAAGTTCAGGGAAGGTCACACAAGTGTTAGCCATCAAGAAGGAGCCAGATACCCATCCACATCCACGGCTGATGACAATATTGAGCATGCATGTGAAATGACTCTGTCGAACAGAAGAGTGACAGTGGATTATGTGGCAAATCATTTGCAAATCATCCATGGCTCTGCTTATGAAATAATCCATGACAGACTTAGGTTTCAAAAAGTTTGTGCTGAAGCCTAAACTTTGAATTAAATGCAGGGGGCTGCTATACAAGGATGCTGTGTTCTTGCATGACAATACACGTCCTCACACTTCTGCCCACACTGTCGACATTCTGCAAAACTTCGTTTTGAGGTGTTAAAGCATCCTCCTGCTCCATCGCACTTTCACCTGTTTGGTCCCCTGAAAACAGCCCTACGGGGACGAAGATTCATTTCTGATGAAGAAGTGAAGACAGCGATGCATTTGTGGCTCATTGCTCAGCCTAAAACATTTTTTAATGAGGGAATACAAAAGCTTGTTGACAGGTGGACAAAGTGTATTGAAAAGCAAGGAGATTATGTTGAAAAATGATGTATTTGTCTTTTCTAAAAGTTAATTAAAATAAATTCTACAGCCAGAGTGCAGATAATTTTTGACTCACCCTTGTAGTTTGTAGTTAGTGTAAGAGACAGAAATATAAACAATGCTTATTCTAAAATGAACTACTGTCATAGTTTCACTCCTATTTCAGCCATAAGAGCAACAGCAGCTACCATTTATGGATAGTTTATCACATGCTATTTAATGTCACAACAACGCTAGGAGGTAGCTGGCATTATCCTCTCTTTATAGGTAAGGACACTGAAGTACAAGAAGAGAAGTTAACTCTAGGTCATTTAGGTAGGAAGTAGCATAACTAGCATTCAAACTAGGCTCATTTAACTCAAAAGTCCACTTGTCTATTTTTTCCAACAACTCTGCTCTTTCAAGTTTCCAGGCCTCTGTACATGCTGTTCCCTCTACCATTCTCTCAGAAAGGAAGGATAATTATTCCTCTAACACTGGAAGAAAAGAAAGACAGTGGGCAAAAATAGAGACAAAGCTGGACAAAGCAAAAAGGAAAGGCAAGAGAGCCCAGGTTAAACAGTTTTCATTTTCTCAGGAAAGTAATAGATGAGGTTACTTCTATAGGATGATAGTAGTTGATGGGCAAGTTGTAAGTTTACATAAAGGCTGAGGACAGTGAATGTGATGGGGATTGGTTTTATGGATTTCTCCATCATTGCACAGAAATCCAAGAACAAGAAGTGCAAATACAAATATAATTTAAAAACCAAGTATGGAGACAGGATCAAGATGGTGGAATAGGAGGACGTGCGCTCACTCCCTCTTGCAAGAGCACCGGAATTACAACTAACTGCTGAACAATCATCAACAGAAAGACACTGGAACTCACCAAAAAAGCCACCCCACATCCAGAGACAAAGGAGAAGCCGCAAAGAGATGGTAGGAGGGACTCAATCGTGTTAAAATCAAATCCCATAAATGCTGGATGGGTGACTCACAAGCTGGAGAACAGTTATACTGCAGAAGCCCACCCACTAAAGTGAGGGTTCTGAGCCCCATGTCAGGCTTCCCATCCTGGGGGTCCAGCAATGGGAGGAGGAACCCCCAGAGAATCAGACTTTGAAACCCAGTGGGATTTGATTGCAGGGCCTCCACAGGACTGAGGGAAACAGAGGGCACACAAAAAAGTGTGCTCACCAGGACCCAGGGGGAAGGAGCAGTGACCCCATAGGAGACTGAACCAGACCTACCTGCTGGTGTTGGAGGGTTGCCTGCAGAGGTGGGGGCAGCTGTGGCTCACCGAGGAGACAGGGGCACTGGTGGCAGGGGTTCTGGGAAGTGCTCATTGGCGTGAGCCCTCCCAGAGTCCACCATAAGCCCCACCAAAGAGCCTGTAAGCTCCAGTGCTAGGTAGCCTCAGGCCAAACAACCAACAAGGTGGGAACACAGCCCCACCCATCAGCAGACAAGCAGATTAAAGTCTTACTGAGCTCTACCCACCAAATCGGATTAAAGTTTTATTGAGCTCCGCCCACCCAGCCCTACCCATCATCAGTCCCTCCCATCAGGAAGCACCCACGAGCCTCCTAGACAGCTTCCCCCACAAGAGGGCAGACAGCAGTACCAAGCAGTATCAGCAGTATTTCTTCTTGTGGAACTGAAAACCACAGCCACAGAAAGATAGAGAAAATGAAAAAGCAGAGGACTTTGTACCAGATGAAGGGACAAGATAAAACCCCAGAAAAACAAGTAAATGAAGAGGAGATAGACCACCCTTCCAGAAAAAGAATTCAGAATAATGATGGTGAAGATGATCCAGGACTTTGAAAAAAGACTGGGTGCAAAGATCGAAAAGTTTACCAAAGACTTAGAAGAATTAAAGAGCAAACAAACAGAGATATGCAACACAATAACTGAAATGAAAAATACACTAGAAGGAACGAATAGCAGATTAACTGAGGCAGAAGGGCGAATAAGTGCCCTGGAAGACAGAATGGTGATAATCACTGATGTGGAAAAGAATATAGAAAAAAGAGTGAAAAGAACTGAAGACAGCCTAAGAGACCTCTGGGACAATGTTAAACGCACCAACACTCGCATTATAGGGGTCCCAGAAGGAGAAGAGAGAGAGAAAGGACCCGAGAAAATATTGGAAGAGATTATAGTTGAAAACTTCCCTAACGTGGGAAAGGAAATAGCTACCCAAATCTAGGAAGCGCATAGAGTCCCAGGCAGGATAAACCCAAGGAGAAACACGCCAAGACATATAGTAGTTAAACTGACAAAAATTAAAGACAGAGAAAAGTTATTAAAAGCAGCAAGGGAAAAACAACAAATAACATACAAGGGAACTCCCATCAGGTTAACAGCTGATTTCTCAGCAGAAACTCTGCAAGCCAGAAGGGAGTGGCACGATATATTTCAAGTGATGAAAGGGAAGAACCTACAACCAAGAATACTCTACCCAGCAAGGATCTCATTCAGATTCAATGGAGAAATCAAAAGCTTTACAGATAAGCAACAGCTAAGAGAATTCAGCACCACTAAACCAGCCCTACAACAAATGCTAAGGGAACTTCTCTAAGCGGGAAACTTAAGAGAAGGAAAGAACCTACAAAAACAAAAACAAAACAATTAAGAAAATGGTACTAGAAATATACATATCGATAATTACCTTGAATGTAAATGAACTAAATGCCCCAACCAAAAGACACAGACTGGCAGAATGGATACAAAAACGAGACCCATATATATGCTGCTTACAGGAGACTCACTTCAGACCTAGGGACACATACAGACTGAAAGTGAGGGGATGGAGAAAGATATTCCATGCAAATGAAAATCAAAAGAAAGCTGGAGTAGCAATACTCATATCAGATAAAATAGACTTTAAAATAAAAAATATTACAAGAGATAAGAAAGGACATTACATAAAGGTCAAGGGATCAATCCAAGAAGAGGAGATAACAATTATAAATATCTATGCACCCAATATAGGAGCACCTCAATACATAAGGCAAATGCTAACAACTATGAAAGAGGAAATGCAAGGCAGAAATAGAGACATGGATGTAGAGAACAAACATATAGACACCAAGTGGGGAAAGTGGGGAGGGTTGGGGGGGAATGAATTGGGAGATTGGGATACCAAATTGTACACTCTAAATATATGCTGTTTATTGTCTGTTAACTGTATCTCAATAAAAGTTCTTAAAAAAAAACAAAAAAACCAAAAAACCAAGTATGTGTTTGTGTGTGGTGAGTGCATGTATGTTTACTTATACACATATAAAGAGACATGCAAACAGAGAGGAAGGCATGTATTTTATCATAGGTTTAACTGTAATAACTTTGTTTTGCTTTTTTTTATTAGGAAGCTTTAGGTCATTTAAGAAATTATGATATGAAGAGGATGTATATGTGTTCTTAGGGGAGTTTCCCTAGCAATCCAGCAGGGGTGCAATTTATCTGTGCAGTCACAACACAGGAAGATGGAGAGTTGTTTGGCAAAGGATAGGTCTGAAGGAATTTGTCAGTCAACCTGAGGTACTCACAGTAAGATGAGCAGTAGCTAACCTGTATATTCAAAAATAAGCGAATTAAAAAAAAAATCAGTGAATAATAATGAGAATAACAAGCAAGAAAAAATAAAACCAGATTTTTTTTTATTGTTGTTTTCCTCTCAACATCTCTTGGCCTCAAGACTTGATCAAGGTGTCAGCCGTGGCCTCTGGAGCTTCCCAAAAAAGGTATGTAGATATACCAATGTCCCAGTACTCCTGGACTCCTCAGGAGTATGCTGAGCTTCAAGGCACTTTGTTGTTCCTGTCACTGAGACCACTGATATAATGATCAAGAACCAGAAATAACATTAAACAAACCTGTTATTTTACTTTTATGATAAAATTACATTAAAACTTCTGATTAAGGATGGCAGTTTGGGTACCTATATTAGCCTCTGCTCCCTCCCCAAAACCTTCTAAATTAAAAAAAAATTTTAAAGTCACCGTCACACAAGGACAAAGAGAACCAGACAGAAGACCAAAAAAAAAAAAAAAAAGTGTCCAGTGACAGACAAGTGATAACTGATTAGGCAAACTGAAGAAAGCTGAACCTTAAGCTGGTAACAGTGAAAACCAAGAGCAGGAATCTAAAATTGATCTTGAAGTAAAATGAAGGAAGGGCAAAAGGCAGAAAGATTGATTGAACACTGTTTTAGAAACAGAACCTCAGATCCTCTGACTCCTGCAGAAGACTGAGGTCATTCTCCTGACAAGGAAAAACAAAGGGATCTCTGAAACACCTGATCTGAGGGCAGGTATTGAAAATGGCATGATAGCATGACCATATTGTGGGGAGGGGGATGAAAGATGACTTAATGAATGCTGAGACCTCCAGTCTTCTTCCCTTAACCTGGCTCCTCAGAATGCTGGAGCCAGGGGCATATTCTTCAAGATGTGGAAAGAATATTCCCTGGGGAATCCAACCAGCCCCAAAGAAAATGAGATGGATGTCGAGGGTTCCTAACAAAACAATCTACAGTGAAAACCTGAGTCAATGTGCACCCTCCATATGCACAAAGCTTCTAACCCACTTTTAATGCTTCATAGTTAAAATGAGCAGACACTCAAAGAAAGTTTCTTAAAGTGAAAGAGACCAGTGAATAGCAAAAAGTAACTTGAATGAAACAAAGTCTATGCTGGAAGAAGAAAAGACTCTCAGAGAGAAAGAAAGTATATCTACCATACAGGAACAGGATGCTGTTAAATTAAAAACAAACAAACAAACAAAAAAGGAACATACAGAAAACTAAAAAGTACTCATGGAAATCAAAACTACTGGACTTGATACTCTGTTCTTGCAGATCCACTCTACCCTTTGCCATGGCCCAGGAGGCTGGCCTTTATGGACTATATCAACCAGGCTCCCCTGCCCTCTGCCTCTGAATGTGCTAAAGGGACAAACAATAGAAAGATGGAGGGCAGGAGAAGAGAGAATTTGGTGTATTTATTCCCTTGCTCCTTCCCTGTCAGACCATGTGAAAAATAGGGAGGTGGTTGGGGGCTGAAGTTTTCCACAATATGCCTTGTAGAACTTAGACTCTAAACTATGTGCATTTAGGGACTTCCCTGGTGGTCCAGAGATTAAGACTCCACACTCCCAATGCAGGGGGCCATGGGTTCGATCCCTGGTCAGGGAACTAAGGTCTTGCATGCTGCAAGGTGTGGCCAAAAAAAAGCAAAACAAAACAAAAAAATAAACTATATGCATTTATAACTTGGTTAAAATAAAAACCAAATTAAAAAAGTTGTCAAGTATTGAATAATGTGAAAATGGGAACAAAAGTATACAACATTGCAAGCCATTTTTTTCTAATTGCTTAAGAAAAACCCCAAGAACCTTCTTCACTGGCTAATACATGAAAATTAAATGGTATCTTAAAATGTTTTTCAGCCAATTATTCTAGAAATTATGTCATAAGTATAAAAAAATCCATTAATACTCAGTGCAAAACCCTAAAACTTTGCTTTGTATTCTGTTACTTTTCATTCATTTGTGAAACAATTCCTCAGCAATACTAATTACAGAAACGCATCTTTAGATTTTTACCTAGTTTAAAACACCCTATAATGTAGCAGCCTTTATATACCAAATGGTATATACTACCACAAATGGAGGGCAGTTTTGGCCTGAGTAATAAAAATAAAAGAAACCACACAAACTTCATATGTGGGTGGTTTCTCTTAAAAACATACACAAGTAGGCAGGGAGTATTTACAGAAACATTGATCTAGTTTGGCTAGAGAGTGGAGGAAGACAACATTAAGTCTGGTAGACTTGGGAAGAAACGAGAGAGTAAAAAACTTTACCATTACAAATACAGGTAGATAATTGACATTATAGTGTAGAATAGAGGTGAAGAATAAGTTTTCATAAAGGGTATGATGTTAAAACTTAAGGGAAAAGAATACACTTCTATAACCCTATGTTCCCATCTACTTATTAGCACTCTCTTTCCCTTCAGATCCAAGCTCTTTGAAGATGATGTTGACAACAATGACAGCATTTACTGAGTGCTTATTATACAACAGGCATTGTTATAAATACTTTACATGTATTAACTCAGTCCTCAAAACAACTTCATGAGGAAGGTACTATTAGCTCCATTTTATAGATAAAAGAAATGTGGAAAGTAAGTGACTTGTTTGGAACTGGAATTTGAAGACCTGTCTGCAGTGTAGACATTTTCCTTCCATTTCCTCACCTCTCAGTTACTTTTGCATGCCCTCAGTCAGGCTTCTATCCTCCACTACGCCAATGAAACTGCTTACCAGTGAGCAATTAACTGCCAAATCCAATGAGTTCTTTTTTATTATCGTGGTTAACTCCTCTTATACATTCTTTTTTTTTTAAAAATAAATTTATTTATTTTATTTATTGGCTGCGTTGAGTCTTTGTTGCTGCACATGGGCTTTCTCTAGTTGCTGCGAGTGGGGGCTACTCTTCATTGAGTTGTGCAGGCTCCTCATTGTAGTGGCTTCTCTTATTGTGGAGCACAGGCTCTAGGCGCGTGGGCTTCAATAGTTGCGGCACACGGGCTCAATAGTTGCGGCACACGGGCTCAATAGTTGTGGCTCACGGGCTCCAGAGCACAGGCTCAATAGTTGTGGCGCACAGGCTTAGTTGCTCCGTGGCATGTGGAATCTTCCCAGAGCAGGGCTCGAACCCGTGTCCCCTGCACTGGCAGGCGGATTCTCAACCACTGCGCCACCTAGAAAGTCCCTCTTATACATTCTTGAAATACTCTAGTCCCTTTCTACTTCTGTGACTATGTCTCTGTCCCTAGTTTCCTTTTCTTTTTACTTTTATGGCCTTTACTATGTATATACCGAGAATACATAAATGTAAAGTCTCCTGCTTTAGTCACTGAATCAATATATCTACTAATTTACTAGCAATCTCCACCTAGTACTCGTAGTTTCTAGAAGAGGCTTTAGGCCTCTGACCTCTGTCCATAATGGTACTCACCAGTAGGCTGGTTACCCAACAGCTTACCTAGTTAGCTAAACTAGTCAATGGATTGCCCAGGTGCATATGTGATAGAGATTGCCAGCTGCTTATCCAGTATCCACTCTCCTCTCTTCTTTAAAAATAGAAACCTGATTTTATTCAGAATGGCAATGTGTACAGTTAAAAGGCTGCATTTTCCCATTCTTCCTTGCAGCTTGGGGTGGCCACAGGATTAAGTACAATAATGATATAAATGGAAGTCATTCGGTGTGACTTCTGGAAAGGCACAAGAAAAGAAAGATAGCTAAGACATGAACTTTCACCTTTTCTCGTTTCTTCCTTCCTCTGCCTAGAAAACTGTAATGACAAAGGTTAGGGTGTCAATAGCCACCTTGGACCATAAAGCTACCTTGAGGAAAAGCAATGTGATGATGATGGTGCACAGAAACAGAAGATGGGTCCCAATAATCATGTAGCCCTGTCTTCCTCCAAACTTAAAACTTATTTATTTATTTATTTTCAAGAACTTTTATTGAGATATAATTGACATATAACAAACTGCATACATTTACAGTGTACAATTTGATTTTTTTTTCTTATTAGTAATATATAAACCTTATTATTTAAAATGCTTATTTGGGGCTTTGTTATATGCAACTGAACCAAATCCTAATTGATACAGCCTAGGACTAATCACTCCCAAATAAAGGAATCTGTAGAATTCTAATGTTATTCACATCATGGTAAGTGCTCCAGGAATCCCAGAGTCCTGTTCCCCTCATTTAAAATTACTGTATGAAGCGAGACAGAGTAAGAGGTTCCTAGCCCTCATCCTTTCACAGAAACAGACATTCACAAACAAAAGTGGCTTTGTGGGAGTCCTGGGTTCCAGGTAGGAGGCTGTGCACTCTGATGGAGCCCCAAAACTAAGGAGGGCTGCTTTGAGAAGGCAGGCCTGCACCTCAGTTGGTACTAGATTTATTAAGTTCCTTTGGTGATATCATGTTTACCTGATTCTTTGTGATCCACATAGCCTTGCATGGTGCATCTGAAAGAGAATACACCTCTTCCAGTCTTTACAGACTGGTTTTGGCAGGTAAAGGCCTTCTCCTGCCAGGAGACTTCAATATTTCACTCACTATAATGATTAGATTATCTAGACATAAAATCAGTAAGGAAACAGAACTGGACAACATTATGGGCCTAATGAACCCAGCAGACATATACAGAACTTTCTATCAGCAGAAGAATGCATGTTTTTCTCAAGTACACACAGAACATTCCTCAGGATCAAGAAGTCAACAAATTTCATCAGATCTAAATCACTCCAAATTTCTTTTCCAGCCACAATGGCATGAAACTAGATACCAATAATAGTAAGAAGTTGGGAGAAATTCATAAATATGTGGAAACTATACAACATATTCCCGAACAACCATTAGTTCAAAGAGGAAATCAAAATGGAATTATAAAAATATCTCAAGACAAATAAAAACAAAACCACAACATACTAAAACTTATGGATTGCACCAAAAGCATACTAAGTTTATAGCAATAAACACTTCCATTACAAAAGAAAGCTCTCAAATAAACCTAGCTGTATACCTCAAAACTAGAAAAAGAAGAAACTAAGCCCCAAATCAGAAGAGTGAAGGAAATAATAAAGATTACAGAGGACATATATCAAATAAAGGATAGAAAAACAATAGAAATAAATCAACAAAAACAAGAGTTGGGTATTTAAAAAGTAAACAAAATCAACAAACACTTCGCTAGATAAATTTGAAAAAAGAGAGAAGACTCAAAATCAGAATGCAAGTAGAGATATTACAACAGATGCTTCAGAAATAAAAAGGACCATAAGGGGCTATTATGGCAATCACATGCCAACATATTGGACAACCCAGAAGAAATCGATAAATTCCTTACCAAACAATCAAGAAGAAAAAGAAAACCTGAACAGACCAATAAAAAATAAGGAGATTGAATCAGTAATCAAAAACCTCTCCACAAAAAAAAAAAGCCCAGGACCAGCTAGCTTCACGGGTGAATTCTGCCAAATGCTCAAAAAATACCAATCCTTAAACTTTTCCCAAAAACAGAAAAGAGGGAACACTTTAAAACTCATTTTATAAGCAGCAGCATCCTGATACCAAAGCCAGACAAAAATACCACAAGAAAATAAAATTGCAGGCCAATATCCCCAACAAAGATAGATGCAAAAAATTCTCAATAAAATACTAGCAAACTGAATTTAACAAAATATTAAAAGGATAAACATATGCAAAATCAATGTTATATATATACCACAGTAACAGAATGAAAGATAAAAACCACATGGCCATCTCAATAGATGCAGAAAAAGCATCTGACAAAATTCAATATCTATTCATGATAAAGACTCAACAAAATAGGTGTAGCAGGAACTTACCTGAACACAGTAAGGACCATATATGAAAAGCCCACAGCTAATATCATAATCAATGGGGAAAAACTGAAAGCTTTTCCTCTAAGATCTACTACAAGGCCAGAAAGCTCACTCTCAACACTTCTATTCAACATAGTACTGGAAATCCTGGCCAGAGCAGTTAGATAAGAAAAAGAAATAAAAAGCACCCAAATTAGAAAGAAGAAGTAGAATTATCTTTACCTGCAGGTGACATGATCACATGTGTAGAAAACCCTGAAGACTCAACAACAAAAAAAGATTAGAACTAATAAATGGATTCAGTGAAGGTGCAGGATAAATAATCAACATTAAAAAAAATCAGGGTATTTTCTACACACGAGCAATGAACTACCCAAAAAGGAAATTAAGGAAACAATCTCATTTGCAATAGCAACAAAAAGAATAAACTACTTAGGAATAAACTTAACCAAAAAGTTAAAAACTTTTTAAACTGTAAATTACAAAACATTGATAATGAAAATTAATGAAGACACAGTGGAAAGATAGCCTGTGTTAATAGACTGGAAGAATTAATATTCTTAAAATGTCTGTACTTCCAAAAGTGATCTACAGATTCAATGCAATCCTACAAAAATACCAAGGCATTCTTTACAGAAACAGAAAAAACAATCCTAAAATTCACATGTAACCACAAAAGACCCTGAATAGCCAAAGCTATCTTGAGGAAGAAGAACAAAGCTGGAGGCATCACATTTCCTGATTTTAAAATGTATTACTGATGTATCGTAATACTTGAAGCCCTACACTTCTAAGAATATATTTCTTGCTCAGTTGTTTCAGGCAAGCCCGAGACTTTGTAATTTTTAAAGTGCCCAAGATTTTTTTTTTCAATAACAGACCAGCTTCTTTTTCCTGCAGTTACAGATGTAATTTCCTTTTTGTTGTCAAATATAAGGTACCAAATATGACACAATAAGTCGTTTTGAAAAACAAACAAAAAATAAAATAAAATGTATTACAAAGCCACAGTAATCAGAACAGTATGGTATTGGCATACAAACAAATATAGACCAATTGAACAGAACAGAGTGCCCAGAAATAAATCCACCTATGTACACTCAACTGATTTTTGACAAGGGTGCCAAGAACACACATGAAGAAAGGAGAGTGGTGCTGGCAAAACTGGTTATCCAAATGCAGAAGAATGAAATATATGTATATGTATAGGGGATATATGTATATGCATAACTGATTCATTTTGCTGTACAGTAGAAACTTACAAAACATTGTAAAGCAACTATACTCCAATAAAAATTAATTTTAAAAAACAGAATTATCATACAATCCAGCAATCCCACTTCTAGGTATACATGCACAGGAAATGAAATCAGTATCTTGAAGACATAGCTGCATTCCCATGTTTACTGCAGCATTATTCACAACAGCCAAGATATAGAAACAACTTAAGTGTCTGTCAACAGATGAATGGATAAGAAAATGTGAAAAATATATACATATATAGATACATATGAATATTAGTCCATCATAAAAAAGGAAATGTGATACCATGTATGGATCTGGAGGGCATTATACAAAGTGAAATAAGCTAGACATAGAAAGACAAACACTGCATGATCTCATTTACATGTGGAATCTAAAACAGTCAAAGTCACAGAAGCAGAGTAGAATTGAGGTTGCCAGGGTTAGGAAGTGGGGGAAATGGGAAAATGTTGGTCAAGGCATATAGACTTCAGTTAGGCAAGATAAATAAGTTCTCGAGATCTAATATATAGCATGGTGACTACAGTTAACGCTACTATACTGTATACTTGAAATCTGCTAAGAGAGTAGATCTTAAGTGTACCTGTGAGGTGATGGATATGTTAATTAGCTTGATTATGGCAGTCACTTCACAACATATACATATATCAAAACATCAAGTTGTACACCTCAAATATAAATTTAAATTTGCCAATTATACCTCAATAAAGCTAAAAAAATTACTGTTTGAATGAAATGCTTTGGAACCTAATCATATTTTTCATGACTTGTATAGTCTCACCCAATGAAGTCACAAATAAACTCAAGGCCTACTTGCCAGGGATTAAGAGACTGTCTAGACACATGACTATTGCCTCCCAAGTAGCAGACTGACATATGAGCTAGGACTGGAACATGTTCTTATGTGAGAGTAAGAAAGTCTAATGAGCCAAGAGATCAGATTGGGATGAACTGGGATATGAAAAGTGTACTCATCTATTAACTCACAATGTGTCACAATAAAGAATCCTTATTGGAGGAGAAACCCCAAAATGATGAAGGCAGAGAATAAGAACTTGTATAACACTCTGGACAATACACTGTCAACCACAGTAAACACTCAATAAATATTTGTGGACTGAACACATAAATTCATAGGCCACAAATGAACAGTCCCAGCTACCAATTCCGCCCTATATTACTTCACAACTATTCATAAATCAAACTCTTTCCTGTGTCTAGCTCCACTACGCTAATTCCTTCCCTCAACAGTTCTTCCCTGGAATATGGCAACAGTTTCCTAAATGGCCCCCACTCAAACCTACCTTCCTCATGCTACCAGAGAGCTCCTTCTGAAATACAAATTTGGCAATGTCGGTCCTCTGTTTAAAATCCTTCACTGCTTTCCCATCTCAGATTAGGTCTAATCTCCTTAACACAGCATCTGCATGATTAGGTGCCTATCTTTAGTCTCATCACTTGACCCTTTCTGTCTCGTACTGATTGTCATTCTCTATTTACTTCACACTATTTCTCATTTGTATGCCTTTGTTCATGATGTTTTTTTCCCCTCGTATACTATCTACTCACCCTTTCAACTACCACATTCACCAGTTTAATTCTAACGCATTTAGATTAGTCATTACCCCCTCTAGGAATCTTTCCCTGATAGCCTCCAGGTGAAAGCCTGGTATCATGTATGACCTGGCCTGACTTGTTCCCCTGAATAGTGTCAGTGTCCACCATTCGCTGCCCTAGAGCACTGCCACCCAGGGAAGGGGCTGGCAGGAACTGGCTGAGTTGGCCTCCTCCATCATCTTATTCAGTCCTCATCCCCCAGGATGTGGTCCTAATTTCATTTATCCTTGCCTTGTTTCTAGCAGATTCTCCTATGATTATACATATTTCAAACGACCAATATTGTAAATGAATTTTTAAAATTTATAAGCCTAAGATATTCCTGACTATGCTCTTTCTCAACTGGAACTCAAGTAGAAATAAATGTTAATTTAAATATTCATTTAGATTTTGTACTATCAAAATAATAGCCCTGGAGTTTGAAACAATTTATCCAAATAAAAAGATTTTTGTGTGCCTAAGGCAATTACTCAGAATTTTTTTGTGGTAATCTTTAATGCACACACACACATGCGCACACAGAGCTGTCAGAAAGCTATCCAGACTACACAAACTAACAAAAAAAATTGGCCAAGTTAGTTTGTGAGTTTGTTATACTGATGGGTTACCATGGAAACAAACTCAGACTACTTGGCAACTGAGACAAAAGTCACATTAGTAAATGCTTTCCGTTATGTGACTCATTAGTTTCCTATGAGTCTTATACGGTTGCTTAACTATTTTCAGGAAACAAAGCAACAGAAAATGATTTGTGTTGATACTGTGGAAAGCCAAGTATGTGTAAGATAAAATGATAAAGTTGCTGACTGTGAAATATATAAGCAGGGGACTCAGAAGATAAATGTTGCTATGGCCATTGTGTATGCTTCAAAAGAGTCAAAGAAAATCTAAAAAGTCTTAAAAAATAAAAATAATATAAAATGAAATGAAAATTATGGATCCATTTTTTTATGACTACTTAGTTACTGTACCAGCAAACCACATTACTTACTATTCTTTTTTTAAAGAACTTTTATTGAGATATAATTGACATACAATAAACTGCATATATTTGAAGTGTACAGTTTGACTTCAGTAGTCTAAGAATAACTTGCACATGTATACTCTAGGCACATACAAAATTATGCCATATCTTAGTAACTCAATTTTTTTTTCCTGGACTTTTTTCTATTTAGTATTTTTTAAATTAATTTTTATTGGAGTATAGTTGCTGTACAATGTTGTGCTAGTTAAAGCATTTTTAACTTGTTAAAAACAGTGACCAAAAACTGCTATGAGGAATGCAAGCTGTTTTGCCAGACAGCATTATTGCATGCACATTAAGAGCTCATATCCAGAGCCAGTCTGCCTGGGTTCAAATCCTATCTCTGCTACTTGCTGGTTGTCACCCTTAAACTCTCTGCATTTCCGTTTCCTCCTCTGTGAAACAGGGATGGTAACAGTACTTATACCTCATGGGAATTTGGGGGAAACCAAGTGAATTATTACACTCAGTATTTGGAGCAATGCCTGGTTTATAATGGACCTCAATAATAAATATTATAAAGTGTTACAATCAAGGATATAAGTAGTTGTAAGTCCACTTAGACATTTGCCCTCCAGAGAGAAATAATGGTTAAATTTAGGAGTAGAGCATTTTCTTCAACATTAATGGAGATTTCTATTTTATAAAAGATATAGATTCCTGAAAAAATGAACCTTTTTTGAACTGAGGCAAAAACAATATTTTGAGACTCCAAGGATAAATTAGATCTATAAAGCTGTGGCTTTAAAATACAACACTAAGGATCAGTGAATCATACCTCAGTGGTAGTTCTGGCTTGAGGAACTGAGTGGACAGTACCATCATTCAGTGGAAAAAACTGAACACAAGATCTTTTTTCATTCATGCAGTCACTCAATCATATATTCATTCATTCTGCTAGTAGTATTAGTGAGGGAAAGACAATCCAGTTTTGGACATCTTGAGGTTGAGGAGCCTGAGAGTCCCTGAGATATTATAACTTGTCAGAAATATATATTTGTTCATTCAGATAACCAAAATATATTTCTCATATATATTTGGTATCCATCCACTATTCCTGGTTCACAGCTCCCCAAACCTTTGGAATGTCCTAATTGTTGATATTCATTAAAGTGTCTTTTGGTTACGTGAATGAAGCGATTTTTGGATCCTGCCTGAGGTTGGGGGCTGGTAGCCAGGAGAACCAACCATGTGATTAGAGGGCTGGAACTTTCGGTCTCACTCCCTAATTTCTGTGGAGGGGAGAGACGCTTTAAGGTTGTATCAATAGCCATTGACCAATGATTTAGACAATCCAGACTATATAATGAAGACTTCAGAAAAACCCAAAAGGAAAGCTTTTTGGTCCTTTTCCTGAGAGCTTCCACATCAGGGAACCAGCATGTTTCCATGTGCCACCATGCTAGAGTCTGGAACTCTACTGGAACACTGATACATAAGATATAGGAGACGAAGGGGGGCAGGCAAAGGGAATTCAAGTGTCAACAGAGAAACAAAGGAGATCATGTTATCAGCAAGAGATTTTTAAAGAAGGAATTGCTCAACAAAATCAAATGAGGCAGAGAGGTCAGGTAAGATTAAAACAAGCAACAATGAAGTCACTGATAGCATTGACAAATGCAGTTTCGGTGAAAAGGTGGGGGCAAAGGCAGATTACTATGTAAAGTAGAGACAGGGAACACAGACGATCAATATCAAGTATTTTAGTAATAAAGTGGAAAAAATTAGGGTGGTAGCCAGATGGGGATATGGGGTAGAGGGAGGATTTCACTTTAACATGCTTTAGTGTGATAGGAGAGAACCAGTAAAGAGAATAAGTCAAATATCTGAGAGGGCATGAATGATGGTGCCAGAGGGGACCCCACTGCTAAGATGGGGGGATTCAGACAATAGCTGAGCGGACAGGCCCTGGACAGAAGGGGCTCCTTCTTGCATCCTGAGGAGGGGAAGAGAAAGGAACAAGCTCCAGCGCAGGTAAGTTTGTCAACAGATTTACTGTTCATTGCCCAGAAGCGTTCTAATAAGAAATTTCATATAAGAAACAGTACTGCTTGGTATATACTAGGTCCTCAAATAAATGTTTGCTTGTTAATAATCTGCTGTACACATTACAAAAAAATGTTTGAAGGCTCATGTCAGAAAGACTGCCGTTCAGTGACTTGGCAGATGTCCTAATGAGAAATTTTATTTTTAAAAAAGTATGTAAAATTATGCCCATTTTTATAGTATGATAATTGACTAGTTAATAATAATTTTGAGTAAAAATGTTTAAACTCAAATACAAATTTATGTTTACCTAAAGAGACATGTATTCTTTAAGTTCCCTCATATATACTCACAGATCATTCTTTCTATATACTTTTGGATCACATTTCTAAACATTTAATACAATTAGAATAAAAAAGGAAGACTAGCACCCGGTCACCTGTCAGTTAACATATAGTTTTCTTTCTTTTTTTTAATTAAAGTATAGTTGATTTACAATGTTGTGTTAGCTTCTGGTGTACAGGAAAGTGATTCAGTCATATATATACTTTTTCATATTCTTTTCCATTATGGTTTATTATAAGACATTGAATATAGTTCCCTGGGCTATACAATAGAACCTTGTTGTTTATCATTCTATATACAATAGTTTGCATCTGCTAATCCCAATCTCCTAATTTTCCACAATGCCCCTCCCCAAACTGGTAACCACAAGTCTGTTCTCTAACATATAGTTTTCTATTCATAATTTTTCAGCTTATCAGCCAGCCAAAAGGAAAGCACGATGGCATAATGGAAAGAGATAAGGACTGAGAATCAAGATGTTTTCTAGTATAAACCATATAAGTGACTTTGGACAAGTCATTTAACCTGTTTGGGCCTCAACTTCCTCATTGAGAAACAACTGCTGAATTAGGTGCTATGTAGAATCAAAATGAATATTTCTGACAAATATTTTATCATTTGTGACATTTATTTTTCTGTAACTATACACATTCTACATAGCATCATTTCTTTACTTTGTAGAAAGGACAGTAAAGACAAAAATGGCACAATAAAAAATGAAATAATAGGAAAAAAATCCTAATTTAAGGCAAGACCCATACTAAAATTTTAAGACTATACGTTATAGTCTAGGAATTTTTTTTAATAAATTTATTTATTATTATTTATTTTATTTGTTTATTGGCTGTGTTGGGTCTTCGTTGCTGCACATGGGCTTTCTCTAGTTGCAGAGAGTAGGGGCTACTCTTCATTGTGGTGCACAGGCTCTTCATTGAGGTGGCTTCTCTTGTTGCGAAGCACGGGCACTAGGTGTGTGGGCTTCAGTAGTTGCAGCACATGGGCTCAACAGTTGTGGCTCACAGGCTCTAGAGCGCAGTCTCAACAGTTGTGGCATACGGGCTTCGTTGCTCTGAGGCATGTGGGATCTTCCTGGAGCAGGGTTCAAACCCACGTGCCCTGCATTGGCAGGTGGATTCTTAACCACCGCTCTACCTAGGAAGTCCCTAGGAAATTTTAATGAAAAGAAAACTACCCAAAACTTCCCAATTTTCATCAGGTAAAAGTCCTTCAAGATATCAAAAATTAAAATCAGGTTATATATACATAGGAATGAAAATATGTCCTCCACCACCCTTAAAAACAAAGGGACAAGAGACTGACTATAGAACTCAGAAGCCGATGTGAACTATGGATTCCGTATCTCGCCAAAAACTGTATTGTGCGTGAAGGAAAAAAAAATATTTTGTTAGGTATGCAAGGACTAAACTAAACAAAGCAAAGCAAAAAACTATCACAGGTACCCTTTCTGAATAAGATCTTGAAGAACTGTGCAAGAACAAGAAAAATGAATTAATAGTTAGATCTTAAGAATCAAAAAAAGGCAAGAATTCAATTCAGCAGATTACCTGTTCACTAAAAAATATTTTACTTTTGAACAAGTAGGTTTTTTTTTCCTTTCTGAATTGTCTAAAGGCATGTATGAAAATAATAGCTAAAAACAGTTTCTTCAATCACTTATTCAATCAGCCAGTTTCCAGATCAAGAAATGAATGGCTCCTTTCTGTCTGAAGACTAAAGGCCAAATTCTTCAACTAAGTATTTACCCCTCCAAGGTCTGCTCTCAGCCTCTGAAATATGATCCTCTCAGATTACCTTCATTGACCTCACCAAACTGAATTATCCATTACTCCCTATTCAGGCTCTATTCACATCTGCCTGCATGAAGTTCTTTCCCTTTGGATGCCCTCCCAATTGCTTCCTATCCTTTTCCTAAAACCCAACTTCATCCACATGATATAGAAAGGACAACAAACAGACTCAGAGGACCTGGGCTCAAGTCTAATTTCAACACTAAATCATGTTGCACAAATTACCTTCCTTTACGTAAGTTTTCTCTTTTATGAAATGCTTCGAATTCAGCTAAACACATTAGTATAAATTATATAGAGATATTTATATACTATATAAATTGGTAAACATGTTTCCTGAATCTATAAAATCTATAAAAACTTACTGTAAAGGGTAACTTAGAGACACAAAGGATGCAGGCACACAGAGAAAGGACATCTGAGAGCACAGCAAGAAGGCAGGGATCTGCAAACCAGGACCAAATTCGACCACACCTTGATCTTGAACATTTAGCCTCCAGAACTGTGAAAAATAAATTTCTATTGTTTAAGCCACTCAAAAAAAAAGGATAATTTAAAATTAAAAAATGTATATACATACATACATCACTGTATATATACATCACTATGTGTGTGTATATATATATATATATATATATATATATCACATCACTGTATGTGTATGTGTGTATATATACATATCTCACTGTGTGAACTACAAAATGTTACGAATCAAGACTTCACTCAAAAACTTTTTCTGTGATGTTTCCTGAGCCCCTGGGCAAAATTATTCTCTTGTTCCTATAAACTCCTGGGACATTTATATGCACATCTGGAGCTGCCTTGCAAATGAAAGATACTGAGAGCAAGAGAAATAGGACTTTAACCAAGTTTTGCTGTGTGTTAAAAAAGTATTCCTTCGGTACTTGCAGAAGTATAATTACTGAAAGGGGACTCTATAGTGTACTGTGATGCTAAATAGTGGATTCTGAAGAACATGTATAGGCCTTCAAGACCTATTTGGAGATATAGATGAGGAGGAGAAAACTGCAGAATGTTTACATTCTTGAGATACAGAGTGAAATGAGCCAGTGACACAGCAGGAATGTGACAAAATAATATTAAAGATGCACTGTGAAGGCTCTACTCTGGCTATCTTGGTTACTCTTAAAATAATGATAATGATGTAGTAATGAGGAAAAACTCATGCAAGTGAAGTATTAAAATCAAAGGCACAGCTAACTAACTCTAGCTAACTCCACTTGAAGGAACGTCTGGGGAACAGACTGGAAGAGATCTGTGCAGCAACAAAGAAACGAGATTACAAGGAGGTTGTATATAAAAGGACTGTATTGAGAATATGTGGTGGGGTATTTCTTGAGTAGCACAGACCTGCTGAGCTATCTCCTGCTGACTTTGATCACAATCAGTATAAACACGTTTATGCATCACATTGCATTACTTGACATGTGTGATACCATTCCTCACATGGAAGGAAACCCCAGTGGGAGCCGAGTAGCTGCGTTAGAGAAATTGCAATAAATATTTTACACAGCTTCTCAGTTATTTTGTGTGCTGGTTTTATAAGGGTTATCTTAGCAGATTCTTGACTTACTATCAGTTGGTACTGACTTACAGTTTCTCAAATTAGGAAATAGCCAGTGCTAATACTGCAGTTATTACTGAGTTCCTGGTTGCTTCAGGAAAACTTATGTCTTATTAATATAATAAGAGAGTTTACAGTTCTCAACTGCATGTAATTACAAATCCATATTATCTGTATTACTAACAATGATTGTTTATTTTTCCATTAATAGAAATGCATTAACAGAGATTATTAAGGTAATTTATGGTTGCTTATAAAACATTCTTTACTGATTTAGCCTACAAGCAAAATTTTGGAACCAACTTCTGCAAGGACTATGGACAATCTTTTCTAACTACCTTCCTGGGGCTGTTATTTCTAAAACCTTTTCTGCTTTGTACATGCAGTAAACAGTAAAGTCCACAGGACAATCCTAATAAGATACTCATTTGAGCTTTCTGGAAGTCATTCCTTAACCATAAGGAATGACCAAAATGGGGAGACCTTCTTGTCCAGATGGTACTCAGAAGTAATAATAAAAAAAATACCTTAAAAGACTCTGAATTGGCCTCAAAAGATAACAATAGGAGATAAAATGTTAATAACTTTATGTTTAAACACCAGCACTAGAGCAATTCCCAGAAACTGCTATTGAAATGTGGCTGCAGTCTATGAACAAGGAAGTATATAAAATTGTAACTAGAAAGAAATTGTCACTAAATGAGTTCACTCTAATGCTATGTTAGTGATGACTCACTATTATGAAATGAAGTAAACATGTAAAGTCCAAAATCAATACTATGGGAAGTTCCCCATTTCATTAAGATAAAGTAAGTCTCGAGTGTAAGCTAGATACTAAGCCACAATGCTTGGAAACAGCATGTGATTAGGAAAAGACTAAGAATTTCTTCTGAAACCAATAAACAGGTTTCAGGACAGAACAAAATATTCTTCTTTAAGACAAAAGAAAAGACTTTCAACCATGAGTTTCCTTTTAATATTTGTATCCCTATTTTTCTCTTACACTATTCCTTTGCCCCAACCTATAATCATGTTCAAATCTCTACCCTAAAAATAAAAACATAAAATAAAATTGTTTATTCCTGTTTTCCCCCTTTTACCTAATTCTACTTTTTTCCTTCTCTTCATAAACAAACTTTGCAAAAGAACAATTACACACAATGCTTTTGCAGCTTTACCACCTGTTCGCTCCCTAACCCCTTGAAAACTGGTTTCTACTCCTATGACTCTAATGAAATTATTCTCTCAAGTTCATCAATGGATAGTCACATGCAAAAGAATGAAACTGGACCACTATCTTACGCCATACACAAAAATGAACTCAAACTGGATTAAACTGAATGTAAGACCTGAAACCATAAAACTTACTGAGGAAAATATAGGTGGTAAACTCCTTGTCATTGGTCTTGCCCCTGATTTTTTGGATTTAACACCAAAAGCAACAGCAACAAAAGCAAAAATAAGCAAGTGGGACTAAATCAAACTAAAAAGCTTCTGCACAGCAAAGGAAACCATCAACAAAATTAAAAAGCAACCTACTGAATGGGAGAAAGTATTTGCAAGTCATATATCTGATAAGGGGTTGATATCCAAAATCTATTAAGAACTCATACAACTCAACAGCAAAAACAAACAATCTGATTAAAAAATGGGCAGAGGATCTCAATGGACATTTTTCCAAAGACATACAGATGGCCAACAGGCACACAAAAAGGAGCTCAACATCACTCATCATCAGGGAAATGCAAATCAAAACCACAATGAGATATCACCTTACGCCTGTTAGAATGGCTATCATCAAAAAGACAAGAAATAACATATGTCAGTGAGAGTGTGGAGAAAAGAGAACACTTGTGTACTGTTGGTGAGAATGTAAACTGGTTGAGTCACTAGGGAAAACACTGAGGATGTTCTTCAAAAAAATCAGAAATAGAACTACCATATGATCCAGCAATTCCATTTCTGGGTATTTATCTGGTGAGAGGGAAAAAAAGGAAACACTAACTCTAAAAAGATATCTGCATCCCTGCTCCATGTTCAATGCAGCATTATTTACAATAGCCAAGATATGGAAGCAAGCTATGCATCCATCGATGGATGAATGGAACAAAAAAATGTGAGATACACACGCACTGCAATATTATCCACTCATGAATAAGAACATTGCCATTTTCGACACATGGATGGAACTTAAGGGCATTATACTAAGTGAAGTAAGTCAGACAGAGACATATGAACAGTGTATGATCTCACTGATACGTGGGTGATGGGTGGGTGAAGGGGGTCAAAAGGTACAAACTTCCAGTTATAAAATAAATAAGTCATGAGGTCATGATGACTGTAGTTAATAATACTGTACTGCATATCTGAAAGCTACTAAGAGAGTAGATCTTAGAAGTTCTCATCACGAGAAAAAAATTTTTTTGTAACTGTGTGATGACGGATGTTAACTAGACTGATTGTGGTGATCATTTCGCAGCAGGTAAAGATATCGAATCATTATGTTGTACATCTAAAACTAATATAATGTTGCAAGTCAATTACACCTCAATAATTAAAAAAAAAGTTCACCAAAGAGTTGCTGATTGTCAAATAAAGAGAGCAGCTCTCACACCACTCCATCTCTCCACTCGGGTAGGTCTGAACACCCTACTTCAAGTTTTTGTTTGTTTCTTTCTTTCTGTTTAGCTTCTGTGGTGCCAAATCCTCTCCAATGTTTTGGTCTCATTTTTCTTAATTATGTCTTCTTCTACCAAGGTTCTATCCTGTGACCCTCAGGTTTTGTTCTATATGCTATCTTGGGCTTTAATTATCTTGCCCATGTGGATTATCTTAAGATTTAGGTATGAAAGAAATCCTGACTACCATGCTCAGTTTTAGACATAAGCTCTCAGCTGTCTACCACACATCATCACAGACCTTGCTTGCACCTCACATTCAAATATTTACAGAAAAGAGTTCAGTATTGGCAAGAGAAGGAATAAATTGTAAAAAAATAGGAATATCCAAAACAGAAGAATTGTTAATTTATAGTCCATTCATGAAAGAACAGTATGTAAGGCATTATTAAAATAACATGCTATAATGTTTAATAACATGGAAAATGCTTATTTCATAATGTTCAGTAAAAGAAAAAAGCAAGATAAAAGTAAACTGGAAGAAACTGGAAAGGTATATTTCAAAATGTTAACAGTAATTATCTCTGATGGGTAACATTTTCTTCTTCGTGATTTTATGTAGTTTCCAAATGTTCTACAGTGATCTTGAATTAATTTTAGAATCAGAAAAAAAGAGGGATTCAAGGTCATATTGCCTACTAAATAAAATCTAGTCTTTACAGAATGGCATCCAAGGCCTGCCAAAATCTGGCCCCCAATGCAGCCTTGTCCTTAACTACAGGCCCCGAACATTCTGTTCCGCTTTACCACCTAGCCACCATGTTCTCAACACTGTCCACTTTTATGGTTCTGGGCTTCTGTTTATCAGGTCTGTTTTTCTCCTACCCCAAAGCAGGACATATTGACCCTGAACATCTTTGAGCCCTAAACCATAATACAGAGTGCGAAGGCAATGCTCAAAATGTTCTATTAAATTAAGAAAGAAAAATTCTACAAGTCTTTTATCCAACTCATAATGAATATTAATGGTAGCAATAATAAACATAAAAATAGCTAAAATAACTCACTGGCTAAAGTAACACACAATAAAGACTGCTCTTGACTATAAATTGCCACAAAAATGAAGAATTCTTAACAGAATTTAGATAATGTAAAATCTGATACTGAAAATTTGGACTTTATAAAAATAATAGCCACTATACAGATTATGGCAGATTAATATAAATTAAGATAGATATTATAATCTTTACACTTGTTTTATAACTCATGTTCATTGTAAAATATACAGAGAATAAACATCAAGGAAAATAATTTCATAAAATAAAGATTGAAGTGAAAAATAACAACTAGTTCAAATGCCTGGAATAGTGCCTGGCATATAGTAGACACTCAACAGATATCTGCTAAATAAAACAATAAACTGGTATAGAAAATTATCCAAGGAGTTAGATTGGCTTAATGCAGTTTTTTCAGAAAATGCTTTTTTAAATAGCCTTATTGAAATACAATTCACATACTATACAATTCACCCAGTTAAAATGTACAACTCCAATGGTTTTTTAATATATTCACAGAATGTGAAAACACCACCACAATCAATTTTAGAACATTTTCATCACCTCCAAAAAAAAACCCCTCATACCCATCAGTAGTCACTCCCCATTTCCCTCCAACCTCCCAATCCTAGGCAACAAGTAATCTATTTTCTGTCTCTGTAGACTTTGCCTAGTCTGGACATTTCATATAGATGGAATCATAAAATATGTGGTCTTTTGTGACTGGCTTCTTTCACTTAACATGAAGTTTTAAAGTTTGGTCCATGTTGTAGCATGTGTCAGTACTTTCTTTGTATTTTGCCAAAGTTTTCCGTTGTATGGATATTCCACATCTTATTTATCCATTCATCAGTTTACAGACAGTGGGGTAGTTTCCGCTTTTTGGTTATTATAAGTAATGCTATGAAAATTCATGTACATTTTGAACAACATGGTTTTGAACCACATGGGTCCACTAATACGTGGATGTTTTTCAATAGTGAATACCACAGTACCCCACAGTCTGTGGCTGGTTGAATCCTCAAATGTGGAACTGTAAATACAGAAGATAAGGAGGGCCAATTAAGATAGGTGGACCTGACTGCATGGAGGGTCAGTGTGTAATGGGGAAGAACAAACCTGATTCCTTATTAGATTTGTTCTTTTTGCTTTAAGCTTTGTGCTCTGTTGCCTGTGCCTAGTCATGCTGGCTCTCTACCTTTTGCAAAATGATGTTGCATATAGTCTGAAATATTCAGGATAGCCTATTCTCAAGGTTCTGACCTTTAAAAATCCATTCATAAAGAGATAAAAAGTTGTAAAACAGAGAATAACATTTGTTTTGTTGGAGGTTTACAGGAACATCATGACCTGACCTACTTGGACAGCAGCAAGAACAAAGGATTCCTACACCAAGAAGTTCACAACAACTAAACACGCCCCTCCCTCACCCTGCCTATAAATGGTCCTACAATAAAACTTTCTCTGCTCCAAAATCCGACCTTTCAGTTTGTTTGCCCTCACTGTGTGTCAGCCAAGCGCTTCTATCCTCCCCCTGCCACTCTTGTGTTATTCATGTGTTAAGTGTTCAAGTTTTTGTGTTGATGTTTTCATTTCTCTTGGAGTACATTAGTGGAATTGCCAGATCATATGGTAACTGTTTAACATCTGAGGAATTGCCAGTCTGTTTTCTAAAGCAGTTGCATTAGAAAATGCTTTCTTGATGAAAATTCAGTATTGATGTACCACTCATAAAGTTTTTGATAATAAACACAAGTCAAAATATTATTAGAGTCAAAATGTCTGACACTTTCATCCCATTTCCCCCCTACTGGTTAAATCTTACTAATCTTTCAAAGCTCAGCTCACATACAGCCTCTTCTAAGGAGTCTTCCCTACTTTCTCAGAATTAACAGCTCCCTTCCTCCTTTGAACTGCCATACAATTTTATTTGTACACTTACTATGGCCTTTGTCACTCTGCCCTACATTGCATTTAACAATATATGTGTCAGTATCTCCCACTCAACTGTAGGTTCCTGGATGGTAAAAATTCTACTTTATACCTACATTTACAGTAATGACTATTATGAAGAATATCATTTGAGATGATGAAAAGAGCTCATGCAAAAGATGAAAATAAGCAACATACATACTATTTCACAGGACACTTACATGCAAGGTAATATATTTGATAAAAGATAAACTAGATAATTTTATCAATAAATGCTGATACTTGATGAGCGACAAATAAGATATATCTTAAGACATATAATGAGCAAAAATAATGGCTTAAATAAGCAGAAACACAAGCAGGGGAAAAAAAAAAAGAGGGAATTTCCTAAAACTGTTAAATAAAAATTAATTACCAAATAAGCCAATATGCCTATGTTTTGTTAAATCATATTAGTTGGCAGAATGACTAAATGGACTCATCAATGCTATTGCAGAAAATTCCGGGCAAAATGTCCCTAAATTACGAAGTTTGAAAAAGAGAAAACTTTCTTTTTAATCCTAATTCACTTTACTTGAATATACTAACAGGTAAATAATTGGCTTGGCCTAATACAATTTGGGGGAAGGGTACAAGATATTTATTCATTTTTAAAAATTGTGGAAAAATATAACAAAATTTACTATCTTAACCATTTTTAAGTGCACAGTTCAATAGTTTCAAGTACATTCATATTGTTGTGCACCAAATCTCCAAGAGTCCCCTTCATTTTGTAAGACTGAAACTCTATACCCATTAAACAACAACTCCCCATTCCTCCCTCCCCTCAGACCCTGGCAACCATCATTTTACTTTCTGTCTCTGTGAATTTGACCACTCTAGGTATGACATACAAGTGGAATCACACAGTGGATGGTAGGTGAATGGATAAAGTGTGGTACATCCAGCTAACAGAATATTATTCAGTGCGAAAAAGAAATGAAATATCAAGCTATGAAGACATGGAAGAAACTTAAGTGTATATTACTAAGTGAAAGAAGCCTACCTACTGAATATGGCTACTTACTGTATGATTCTAACTATATGACATTGTGAAAAAGGCAAAACTATGGAGACAGTAAAAAGAACAGTGGTTGCCTGGGGTTAGGGGGAGGGAAGGAGAATGAGTTGCACCCAGCAGATTTTTAGGGCACTGAAACTAGTCTGTATGACACTATAATGGCGGGTACATATCACTATACATTTGTCACAGCCCACAGGATATACAACCCCAAGAGTGAACCCTAATGCAAACTACAGACTTTGGGTGATGATGATGTGTCAATGTAGGTTCATCAATTGTAGCAAATGTACCATTCTGGTGTGGGATGTTAATAGCAGGGGAGGCTCTGTGTGTGTGTGTGTGTGTGTGTGTACACAGGAACGCAAGCAGGGGGTACATGGGAACTCTGTGCTTTCATTCAGTTTTACTGCTAAGCTAATAGTGCTCTAAAAGTAAAGTTTATTAGAGAGAGAGAGAGAGAGAGAAGAGAAGAAGTGCCCTCAGAATTCAGTGAAGGAAGCAGAGAAGTGGGAGGTTAAAGTGGAGAAAAAGGTTCTTGGAAGTCAAGATACTCAAGTTTCAAGAAATAGGTAATGATCACAGAATTCTAAATAGAGCACAAAGCCACAAATGAGAAAATAATGACTAGATATTAGACATGGCTAATGATATGAGCGGGGACAGTTTCTGCTGAGTGCTGGGATGGAAGTCAGAGTGTGAGTCTGAGAGGAGAGGAGGAATGCTTAAGAGACAGCAAATGCAGATCATTCTTTCATGAAGTTTGGATCAGAATCGTACAGAGGGAGAGAGAGAGTGAAGTTAGATGGAGATAGGATCAAAGATACGGAAACGGGCTGGCGCTGAACAGAAAGAATATTTTGATCCCGGAAATGAGCGTGAAAAGATTAGTGAGAATGAAGATGAAATCTGTAGGTGGAGGGTATGAAACAGAAAGACAAAGATACAGAAAATAAAAGGAGGCAAGGACTCCTAGGAAGTGAAAGGTATAACTTAACATGATCTCATTCTTACTCTCCTAGAAGTGGCAGCTAGAGAACCTGTCTTGTATTACCTGGGCCTTGGATATGACACTAAATTATTTTATATCCATACTGAAAATCTTAAGGCCATTTCAGTTCTATGTATACTTTTCATCCGTGTAATCCACAGGAAAAGACTACAATGCAAGTCCTGGTCACCTATTCTCCCTAAATCCCTAGGCTGCTCATTCCTAGTTCTTTTCTTCCTTACCCTGATTCTTTCTTCTGTTGCTACTCTCTTTCCCAACTCATTCTACCACACCACCTGAAACCCCGGTTCCAGGATTAACAAACTCTTGCACTCTCAACCTCTTCACTTAGCCCACTCAGTGCTTAACTGAAACCTGACTATCTCGTGAGCATACTACTTGTGCTGAAGCCCTGTAGTGGGTAGTGTTATCCATCCCCACCTTCCACAGGAGGCAGTGCCAGCATTTTCCTAATTCCTCAGTGCCACTTACAGGCTGTAACTCTTCTACTTTCAGCTTGAGGCACATGACATCTGGCTATGTCACACTCTTCTCCTAGTTAACGTCACACAGAAGTATCTTCCCCTCGCCCCGCTTCACTCCAACACCTGCAATCATACTGGCTATTTTAACACCATGCAAATAACCTAACATTCTAGACCCAGAGTTCCTTGCCCTATGCCTATCCTCACATCACTTCAGTAACACCTATACCCTGGACCTCGCCCACTCTCTAGACTTTCTCTAGAGAAAGATGCACGAACATGCATGCTGCCATCACTAAAATTCATGTTCTAAATTTCAATTGGGCCTTGTCTTTGGTCAGCTGCCTCGCTCATTCTTTATAGAAGATTTTCTGATCTTTTGTCATTTTCCTCATATCCCTCACTTCATCTTTTTTGGTTCCTACTGAGAAAGCTAAGGTCATCAGATGAGAATTCTCTTAAATTCCAGCCCTAAGCTAACCCACTAACTTTGCATAAGTCACTCCTCTGGTCTTGGTTCCCTAGACCCTAGAGTATCCAAGCAAGCCCAGGCTCCTTGAAATGCTATTTATGTGGCAGCAGTAATACACCTCTATACTCACAGTACTTTCAGCACACATCACGCTGCTGTTTCTTGCCACTGTGTGTACTGTTCCTTCTACTGTTCCATTTCCTTCTCCAGCTAGACTTTTTTCAAAACCTTGCTAAAAAATGATCTTCCATGACACTTTCCCTAACCCACCTTGTCAAAAAAACCCCAAAAACAAAAAACAACAACTCAGTTAAGCACTTCTTCCTTCCTTTTCTTATATTTATTTCTACTACTGTAAATTTTATACTGCATGGAAAATTTTTATGGGTAATTAAAAGAACAAATTTGGGTGAAATGAATGGTAGAAACAAGAACTACAGGAACTGAGTAAGAGGTGAAATCATAGTGCGGATGGTGAAAAAAACTTCATTCATTCAACAAATAACCAATATTTATTAAGGACACAGTATGTGAAGTAAGTGTTGGAGGAAAGCAGTGCGTAGACTGTAGGTTGTGACAGATGTGGGCATAAGCTGATGAGACATTTGATATAGATCTTGAAGAATGCTTGGAATTTCAATCAACTAAAAAGAATGGTAAAGAAGAGGTGGAAACAGGAGAGAGTACCAAGGAGACAAAAATGCACACATATTTGACTAATATAAACTGACCAGTCTTGGCTAAAATGGGATGTTTAGGAAGAGCAGTATTAGGAAATAAAATTGAAAGCTTAATCATAGAAATCCTGGAGTTAGAAAGGGCCTTAAGAATCATCTAGGTCACCCATCCTTCTAATAAAGGATAACACTCTTTTTTTTTTTTTTTTTTTTTTTTTAATGGCGCACGGGCTTAGTTGCTCCGTGGCATGTGGAATCTTCCCAGAGGAGGGCTCGAACCCATGTCTCCTGCCTTGGCAGGCGGATTCTTTACCACTGCGCCACCTAGGAAGTCCAAGGATAACACTCTTGACAAATGGACAAGGTAGCCTATTCTCTAACTACTGTATTCTTTTTAAATGTTAGAGATTATTTTTTCTATTATTATATTGAATAGAAACATGTCATCTTTAACATTTCCCCACTGGTTCTGGTTCTTCCCTCTAAAGTACCCAGAATAAGTCTATTCCCTCTTTATGGGACAGTCTTTCAAATATCTTTCATTTAATTGACATGTGATCTTGAACAAACTGATGTGTGATCTTGCTTTTCTGCAGATCAACTTTCTCTTCTCTAAAAGAGAGAAGTGGCAGACAGGCTAACTGTCCTCTGATAACCGTCTTCCCCATTCTCTTTACCATAACTGAATCTTTTGCTGAGCACATGGACACACAGCAAAGAAGACATTTCTCAACTTTCCTTGGGGCTAGATGAATCCTCGTGCTCAAGTTCTCGTCAACGGGCTATGAGCAAAAAGGACCTTCCCTTCCCCTTTCCTCCTTCCCAGTGGCTGGAATTCGGATGAGGGGTGAGCCAACTTAGTCCCTGTGGAAGAGAACAATACCCTGGGCATAACAGAGCACCAGACAAAGAGTCAGGGCCCCTGATAACTTGATGGATCAGAGCTACCACATCAGCTTGGATTTTATATGTGAGAGAAATAAATTTCTATCTAGTTTAAGGCATTTGCTAATTTTCAAATATATGTTACATAACTTGATATATATTCTAACCCAATAGGAGGTAACACATCTATAAAAGGGATTTTGTAATAAATAATTAGGAATGTAAAATATACATATATAACGCTCATTTTTTAGTATTTAAATACCATCATCTTCCCTTGAGACTCATCCCAGTCTCCTGTTATTAACACAATTCAGGATTCCTCAGAATCTTAGTACAGTTCCCTGGATCTCTACTTGATAATATCCCCCAAAGGCTGACACCCCAAATTGAACATTAATTCTTTATAAGCTGTGTACAAAGAACAGCCTATACTTCCCCACATGACTTCCCCATATATTTAATTTGGGAATCTCTATGTATTTGTCATCCTTAGCAAAGCCACAACAGATCCTTTCTCTAAATATCTGCATTCTTTCAATAAATATTTATAAACTGCCTAGTGTGCAAGGCTTAGTGATACGATAGTGAATATTAACTTACTGGTGTAAAATGGTATTAATAACAGTTTAAGAGGTGCAACTATCAAGTAATGAAACAATTTTGAGGACTTACAACTGGAAAGTCACACCTTGAAAAAAAACAGTATGTGCATGAGTACTACGGTTCTCATCTTTCGTATACAATAACTTCGGGCAAATCTAAAGGGATCAGGTCTAATGACTTGTTTAGTGGTGTCACGCATGGCAACCAGTTTTCTGACACTAGCATTCAGAAAAAGTCATACTATATATATTATCTACTGTTTTGTTAAAACATCAGAATGAGAAAACATATAACATAAAATTTGAGAGGCAGCAGAGTTTTGTGATTAAGACATCCCCTGGAGCCAGACTGCCTCCCTGCCCTGTCACTTACTAGCTGTGTTAACTTTCAGCACCTCTTCGTGCTTCTGTTTCCTCAGGTATAAAATGAGAGTAATAGCAGTAGTAATAATAATAAAAATGTAATAATAGTACCTTTCTCTTAGGACTATTTTGAGGATATAAAGGCTTAGAAAAGTTCCTGACACATGGGCAAAGTGCTCAGTTAAGTGTTAGCTACCATTATTACAGCTATTATAATAACGTGAATAGATGACCTCATTTCTGGTCAGGATATAAATAATTTTGTGCCATATGGTCAAACAGCATTTTCTAACACTGATTATTTTTTGTATTTGCTATTTATCAGTAATTTTTTCATCTTAAAAAAGTCAATTTAAGGTATCAAAGGGCAAGTTGATAACATATATATATCAAAAGCCTTAAAAATGCCCTTTGACTCAATAATTCTATTTCTAAGAGTTAATCCTAAAAAAATAACAATGATGTGCATGAAATCTGACTTTAAGGATGCTCAATTTAGTGTGCTTATAAAAATGTTAATAAAAAACAAAGAAGAAAGACTATTTCAAAGGGGCTTTGTTCAGCAAACTACGGAAATCCATACAACAGAATGGTATGCACCTATTAAAAATAAGTCTGTAATTGAATACTTAATGATATGGGAAGATACACTAAATGAGAAAAAAAAATGTAAGTACAGTGTGATCCCATTTTGGTTTTTTAAAAAAAGTATGTGATAAGTGTGTGTGGAGGGTGTACATGTGTACATATGTGTGTGTATATGGATCAATAAAGACTCCCAGGTTATACATCAAAATACCAGTAACAGTGATTATCTCTAGTTGGTTGATTTACATGCAATTTTTGTTTTTGTTTTTCTATTTGCTAAGTTTTCCACATGAATATGTGTTATTTTGCAAAAAGAAAAAAGTTACTAAAAAGAAGTACACAATGTGCAGTGAACTAAATTCTTGAAAACATGAAGATATACTCTGGCCAAAGAGAAAAAAAATCCCTTCAACTTGTTTACAGAGTAAAAGAATCCAATACAGATGTGCTCATTATATTAGCTTCCCAGACACTCCCTGAATTCACATGGTTTTCTGCCACAAGCTTATGTGAAACTTAGAAAAGTATTTAGCCATGAGCACACACACACAAAAAAAAGATGGAAAAAAAACCAAAAAACAAAGCAAACTTGGAAATTTTAAAAAATATGGAAATATTTTTTATTAGATCTTTATTAAAGCAGACCAGGAATTATTAAACTTGTTCTGATAGTCTTAGGAAACCTCAAAAGTGATTTGAATGCTTTTACAAAGGAAGAGCACTCTGAAAAGATTTTAATGTAATAGTCCATCTTTTTTAAAAGGTCTTCAAAACTATTTTATTAGGCAATGATTTGGCTTCAGTTTATTAGATTAGTATAATCATACAATGTATTTTCTGAGTATTTTATTAACTATCGTATGTAAAAATCTGACCATTTTAATAACATTTATTACAAATAAATACCTTTTAGTCTTTATATTTTTTTTCCAACCTCTTCACTGGATACACCTTCCCAGGAGGAACTGGATCCTTCTAAGATTAATTTTCACGAATAATCTTTAAAACGGCAAAACAGTGTCAGGAAAATTTTAGATGAAAAATTCAGTAAGCAGGCTTACTTACAACAGACCAGAATCTAAGAAATCCACAATAAATATGTTTCCAACTGCTTATCAGGCTGTCATTGAATGTAGTATGTTAAACATACAACTGACCTCCTCATATCATCCCCAACAATATATATTGATAAATTCCCCTCAACAAAACAAAACAAAGATTCTTCCTGACTTCTTTACTCTGTCCTGTCATCCAGGCATTTGTCATAGTATTATCATTTCACCACTCACTTCCATGAGAAGCCTCCAAGTTCAGGTTCTTATTCACTTCTGCCTGGGTTATTTTAATAGACTCCTAATTTGTCTCCTCATTTCTAATCTATCCCCATTTGAATCCAAAGAGCATCAGCCCACCAGCCAGCTTAAATACCACTTTAATCACATTACAACCTAGTGCGATAATCTTAGATTAGCTTTTATCCTATGAACAGTGGAAAGTAAATTCTTGCATTCAAAGTCTCTATCTTCTGCTAGAAGTTTAATGTGAATTCTCTTGGCAATCAGGCTGAACTATCACCAACTCCTATCGCCAACTTGCTCAGTTTTCCCACCCACACTTGTCAATGCAAACCACCCTCCCAGCATGCACAACTGAAAAGCTGATGTGGTTTTCAGTAACCTTCACAGCTGTGAATACTCTTTACCTTCAGAATTTCAACAATACTCACATATTTTCTGACCCATTGATTAGGCACTAAATCATAGTCTCCTACTACCAAGCAATTATACATGCATGACCTAATTTCATTAAGTAGAAGTAACTGCCTTATGGGACTTTATATCTGTTGTACTTTTCATAGCCCCTGACAGACAGCTAGAAACTTGGTAAATGCTCAATTAATATTTAGTAAACAATGAATGACCTGCATCTTTAGTTTCTGCATAAAATGAAATATATTTCAATATATTTATAATTTGCTATGTACCTCCAAGGCTTTTCTTTAACAAAATGAATTATTATTTTATGTAGGTTCATGCATCAAGGGTCCCCAGGACCACCCCCAGTTCAGTGATCCATTAGGAGGACTCACAGGACTCAGCATAAAGTCATACTCATGTCTAAGATGTACTATAGCAAAAGGATACAAAACAGAATCAGCAAAGGAGAAAGGTGCACGGAACAAAGTCCTGAGAAACCAAGTGTAAGCTTCCAAGAGTCCTCTTCCAGTGGAGTCACCCAGAGAACACAATGTCTTCATCATCAAACTGTGGCAACACATGTGTCTACCAAGGAAGCTCATTAGAGATGAAGTACCTAAGGGTTCCCCATCCCCACTTCCACTTCCAGGCTGGTCACATAGGCACCCTCTGCCTAGCACAGGCCAAAATCCCAGACTCCCAGCATGTATTCAGCACAAATCACACTGTAGTCAAGGCACAATGAGCCACTCTAAAGTCTGATGTCAGGGTCGGTAACTGCTGAACATTCAGGTTCCCAGATGTCAGCAAAAACACTGTAAGCAGGCCTTTCTAAGGAAAGCAGTCTTGGGCTTGCTAAGTTAACCCTTTTCTATGAGTTCACTGCATATTTTATGGAAGAAATGTTAAGTGTTAAGTATATTTGATTTATGAGAGGCACAGGTGATTTTTTAAAAAAGTAAAACCCAGCATTTATTTAGAATGCACTGCCTAGACTGGTATCCAAAAATGAAAAGTTCTGCAATTTTTAAATAATTCACATCCTTAGGTATTTCTGGTTTTTTTTTTTTTCTTCTTCTTTCTAAAATGAGGTATCTTTTTCAAATCAACGCTTTCAATTTGCCAGGAGAAAAGAATTAAGTATAACACCTAAAGGAAACAAATCCTCTCAAACAATCTCCTTGTCTTCTCTTTAAATGTTGGTTGGGTGCCAGAGAACTGTGATAGCTGTTTTAGATGCATCATCTTACTAAATCCTCATAAGCCAGTGATGGTTTCTATCTTATAGATGCAAGCTTGGAGAGGCTAAGTAACTTACCCAGGTATGCCATGGTGGAGCTAGGATTTAGGTTCAGATCTGCCTCCAAAATCTTGGTTTTAGCTTTACACCAACTACCTCTACCCAATAAGGAACACGCTTCTTATTATGAATCACTTCCCTCCAAACTATAAGGGTGTTGTTTGGTTAGTTATACAGAGCACTATTCTTTTTTTTTATTGGAATATAATTGCTTTACACTGTTTTGCCAGTTTTTGCTGTACACCAAAGTGAATCAGCTGTATTTATACATATATCCCCATATCCCCTCCCTCCTGCGACTCCCTCCCGCCCTCCCTATCCCAGCCCTCTAAGTCATCACCCACCATTGAGTTCATCTCCCTGTGTTATGCAGCAGCTTCCCACTAGCTATCTATTTTACATTTGGTAGTGTATATATGTCAATGCTACTCTCTCACTTCGTCCCAGCTTCCCCTTTACCACCCCCACCCCCCACCCTCTGTGTCCTCAAGTCCGTTCTCTAAAACTGCATCTTTATTCTTGCCCTGTCACTGGGTTCATCAGTACCATTTTTTTAGATTCCATATATATGCGTTAGCATAAGGTATTTGTTTTTCTCTTTCTGGCTTACTTCACTCTGTATGACAGTCTCTAGGTCTCATTACATATAGCTCAATTTCATTCCTTTTTATGGCTGAGTAATATTCCATTATATATATGTGCCACATCTTTATCCATTCATCTGTAGATGGGCACTTAGGTTGCTTCCATGTCCTGGCTATTGTAAATAGCAGAGCACTATTCTTAACCTAACTGACTTTGATTAAATTCACATTTCAGTTGGAAGAGAAAGGGGTAAATTTAATCCAGGATATTCTGTTTTTTCCTTTCCAATCTTGCAAATTCCAAATCAAATTACACCCCTTGCTTATTAAAACCACTAGGAAGCTCCCTATTCAGCACACAATTTTCTCCGTTATCTGACATCAATCTGCTTGAAATTAGATAGACCTGTATTATAATTTTGGCATTTCACTTACCAGATGTGAGGACCTTGGGAAAGTCAGTTATGCTAAGTTTCAGTTTATTCATCTACAAAATGGGGATCCTGACCTCATAGGCTTGCTGTGAGAATTAAATAAGATATATCTAAAGGGTTTAGTCTATACATATTTGCTGAATAAATGACTGCCTGCAACACCGGAATAACTGATTTATAAGCAAGTCAAACCAATCATCTAAGGGAGAAAGGAGTAGAGAAGTACCCTGACCACCAGGTGTCACCACTGGCCCAGAAGAGCTGGTCTAACTGCCAGAAGTGGCGGGTGGGACTTCGCCGCAGAACAGGGTAACACTGTCACTTGCACCTACAGAACATTCAAGAATTGGCTTTGGCTTTCAACACCTTAAGAGCTGGTATAATATTTGTTCCACCATTCTGAGTTACATTGTTCTCTTACCAGCGTGTTAAAAATGACTGTAGTAGATGTGCCATCTTAGTTTAATTTAAAAAACTATCCTCAGCTGATCGTTTTTTTCGTTTTTGTTTTTTTAATTCTGAGAATGAATATTGCTTCATACCTCCTTTGCTTTGGCCAACTAGACATTTGCATTTCTTGGCTTTCATAGGCTTCTATACTGCCACCGCGGACAATTTTCTGATCCCAGTTCCACAACCCATGGGCATTATTTCCTTTACATTATTAACAGGGATGACAGACAAGAGGAAAGCAGAATATTTTTTAGGGTAAAAATAAAGTCCATGAACAGCATATTTACGCAAATAAGTATTTAACTATGAGCCTTATTCCTTGATCTCAGGAACTTAAAAGTTCATTTTTAAAAATTCCGCAAATTTTCTCTTTTCTTAAGGAACACATCCTAGGGGAGATCTGTCAACCTACAAACAGCCCTGAAATTACTCAAGGATCCCTACCACTCCTGATTTCATTCTGTAAGCTGCCAACGACGCTCCCTGAGAGTGCCCGGGGGCTCATTTCAAAATGAGAGCAGGGTCTGGGCTCTCCTGCTTCTAAGTCCTGCATACCAAGAGCTGCTAGCGGCCACTTCAAGACGGGTAATTCAGTGAGTGTTAGGGCGTAACTGGACACGCAGCTCTGAGACGAGGCACAAACTGTTGTCCTGTCTGCCAGGGAACACTTGACTCAAGCCTGACCAGGCCTACCCGGGCTGCATCCTGGGCTCCCGAACCCTCCAGTAACTAACAGGGAGGAGAAAGGCTAAAAGCACAGGCTTCTGTTCGGAGCGGGTGCTCTTGGAACTCGAGCAGTTTGGGTTATTTTTGTTTTAACAACAGCTCAAGTTTCACTTTGCATCTCACAAATATGGAAAGGTCTGAAGAGAAACCAGAAGCATCCTCTCCCTTCTGACCATCGCTCCCATTGCTGAAGAATTCAGGAGGGAAGAGCAGATACCAGGAACCATCTGGAATCACGAGCGCAGGTGGCTACCTCATCCGAGAACACATTTGCGAAGCACTTTGTGCAGATCGATACACTCCTGACTGACCTCAGACAGGTCCCTAGAGAAGGAACTCACGAGGCTCGCCGCCCTCCTGGAGCAGATGGGCCACAGAAAGAGATGCTGCCCATCCAACAAGCCCCTGCGGGGCAGGCGAGGGCGCCGCTGCTCCGGAGAAGCGGGCGGCGCGGCGGGCGCGTTACCTGGGGGACTCGGCGGTGAAGCTGCCGCCGTCCAGCAGCCGCATCTTGCAGAACAGGACCCCGTTGACGAAGGGCACCGAGGAGAGCTCCTCGAGCTCGAAGTCCACCTTAAACTTAAACTTCTTCTTCTTCATCATCGTGAGAGCCAGACGCCGGCGAGCGGGGTGCGGGGGCGGCCCCCAGGGGCGCGCGGGCCGGCGCCTCCGCCTCACCTCGGCCGAGCCCCGGGCCCGCCCAGCCCCATGGCCGGGGCCGCGAGCTGCGCGCGGGGGCGCGGCCGGGGGGCGCCACGGGCTGGCCGGGGCCGGGGCCGCCGCCGCCTCCTCCTCTCGCCGCAGTCCGGGCCGGAGCGCGGCGGCGGCCGCGGCGCGGACCCCGCCCGCCCACGGGGAGCGGTCGTGCTGCAGCTCGCCTGAGCGGTGGGCACCCTTTCGGTGTGCAGCTGGCCGCCGCCGCCGCCCGTCTGGGAGGAGGAGAGGCGAAGCTCGAGAGAACCGCCGCTGCCGCCGCCTCCTCAGCGCCACAGCGTCGGCGGCGCCCCCAGCGGCGGCGGCCAGCAGCGCACGGTCGGGCGGAAGCGGGAGGGCGGCGAGGAAATTCGGGGCGGGCGGGCGCCTCGCTGGGAAACTGACCCGCGACGGCAGTTAGGGCGTCACGCCTCTCTGGGGTTAAAAAAAGACAAATCCGACCAAAAAGGAACTTCCTTCTACAGCTTCCTCTCGGCCTTTCTTTCAGTTTTTGCTCCGCCTCCTTTCTCCCCCTCCCCCCCCAGTGATATTTTACCCCCCTTGGGTTTGAGAGTCCTGGGTTAATAGGGTTAATCAGAATCTCCACGACGTTGTTTTCGTCAAATGGATAATCCTAAAACTTAAATTTCTTTTAGGTACTCTAGATTCAGGAGTCTTCTAATATAAAACGAGGAAGAAAAAAGAAAGGATTAAAATGTGTTGAGGACTCAGGCACTGCAATGCTACAGGCGTTTTCTCTTGTTTATTCTTTTATTCCTGTCATCCAGGATAAAAGAGTGCAGAAGGAATGAAAATACTTTCCTTTCTAAAATGTGTCTGTCCATGCCGAGAACCGAAAAGCATAAAACTAAAAATCTCCATACATGCATAGCAATTACCTGCCCCCTTAGGCACGTATATGTTGTTACAATGTATCTTTCCTGCTTGGTTACATAATGTTCGTGTTTTCAGCCTGAGTTATAACCTTCGCCAGTAATCTCTCTGAAAGGCTGCAACTGAAGAGTTGCTTGTTCCCAATTCACTCATTTATTCATGCATTCATTCAGGCAAAAATATTTTTAATCGCCTAAAATGTTAGTCACTGTCTAGGCCCAATGGTTTATTTTAAAAAAAACCACAAAAACCACAAAAAACCTGACCTCGAGAGTTTTACGATTTAGTGAGAGCGACATATATAAATCTGTCGTTAAAAAACAAAACCTAGCGTGTGTTTGTTTAGAATAAAGAAGCAGTTTGTCTTGAGCTCAGAAGAGGAAGCAGTTAATTGAAGTTAACCAGTGTTCTAAATTTCAAAGAATGAATAGGATTTGGGACAAAGTGGGGTGTGAGAGAAGGGGAGGCGTTCCAGGTGGAACACCTGGAGTTTAGGAGTTTGGGGCTGGGGGTTTGGTAGTGAATATAGATGGTTCGCCAGCAGGACAAGGGGAAAAGGCAGTGGGAAGAGTTAACAGAGACTTTAAGGTTTGTAGCTTGGAAAACTAGATGGATGTTAGTTCTGTTGACTGCTTTGGAAGCAGGAGGAGGGCAGCTTGGGAATGGAAGAGATAATGAGTCTTTATTTGAACTGTGAGACATTTAGAGAGAGAAGGGCAGCCTTAGCTCAGGGGAAAGGTTAAGACTGAAAATATGCATTTGGGAATTAGAGCATGCCCTGATGGCTGAAGTCCCAAGAATGGATAAAAATGAGTTACTCTGAAGAATATTTAATGCGTAGATGGAGGAAGAGGAGCTTGTGAAGGCACCTGAGAACAAATAGAGAAAAAGGAGATCAAGGAAGATAAATGGCCTGGAAGTCAAGAAAGAATTTTAATCATTTAACATTTGGGTTTTTGTTTTGTTTTTTTGTTTTGTTTAGCTGCATTGGGTCTTCGGTGCTGTGTGTGGGCTTTTCTCCAGTTGTGGGGAGGGCTACTCTTCGTTGCAGTGCGTGGGCTTCTCAGTAAGGTGGCTTCTCTTGTTGCAGAGCACAGGCTCTAGGCGTGCAGGTTTCAGTACTTGCAGCATGTGGGCTCAGTAGTTGTGGCATGCGAGCCCTAGAGCACAGTCTCAGTAGTTGTGGTGCATGGGCTTAGTTGCTCCGTGGCACGTGGAATCTTCCCAGACTAGGGATCAAACCCATGTCCCCTGCATTGGCAGGCAGATTCTTAACCACTGCACCAACAGGGAAGTCCCAACATTTGTATTTATTAAGGCCTACTGTGTGCCAGGCACTGTGCTAGGGACTAGAGATACAAATGAACAAAACACACAGGGGCTTATGATACAGATACACAAGTAGATCAACTAGAGAAGGGGGGAGAGAGAGGTAGGTCTATGATCTGTGGAGAGTAGAGGAGGGTAGTCTATAGTGCTTCAGAGCAATCCTGGAGGATTTGGACTAAAAAGAATCTATGAAATTGAAGTTCTAGGAGGTCACTGGTAATCTTGGCAAGAGAAGCCTCCATAAAAGGTGATGGCAAAGTAAGATAAAAATGGTCTGGTAAGCAGATAGGGTAGGGGGGTCCCTGGAGAAAGAGAACCAGGCATGGTTTTCTTGACAGAAGAGAAGCCATTTTTGGCTTAAGCCCTTTTGGGATCTAAGCCTGGCAGCAATAACTGCCCTTGAACAGGTGTCAGTAATTAATGATCTTAAGGGAAGAGAGGGAATGCAGGAGCAGAGGGAACGCGGTTGAGAAACAATAGTTTAGCAATAAAACAGAGTCCCAGTTCCTCCTCAAGGATACACATTACAATCTGATATGTATTTTTGAGTTTGGCAGGAACAAAGGCCCCCCCACCCAGGTGGAGAATAATAACTACATGCTGAGACCCCAGACTGATCAGAACCTAAAGAATGCTGATGTACACTTTTTCTGACTTCAACCAACTAAAGCCTGGACTCTATCCACCTTTGCCACAATCCTACACTGAATTCTCCTCTGCTCAAGCCCCTTCATGAATATGTGTGTACCCTTAGCTTAAAACTTCTCCAGTTTTGCTGTTGGGGAGATACTTCTTTGGGAAAGATCCCCAGTATTCTCCTTACTTGCTGCAAGTAATAAATCCTTCCTTCTCTTTGCACCTTCTGGCATGACACCCACCAAGAGGCAAACCCAGTTTTGGGGTAACAGTCTGGGAAGTGAATGGTCGGTAGTCATGAGGGGGTAACTAAACAAATTTTTTTCTGGTTTTTGTCAGTGAATGAAAAGACAAAGGACAGTAGCTAGAGGAGGAGGGTTCAAGCTTTTTCAACGACGTTTAGGAACTACCCAAGATTTATTGAGTGCCTGATATGTGCCAAGCACCTTGATAGGTCCTAGAGATCCAAGATGCAGTCTCTGTTCTGAATCTTAGGATCTACTGGAGGACACAGGTAAGTAAGCAGGCAGTTGTGGTACAATGTATCATTGAATTCTGTCTCTTTGTGACAGTGAGTGAATAGAGGCTGCTGCAGAAATACAGTACATCTAACTAGGATAAGTAGGGTTGTGGAAAACTTTCTGGGCTTATGTCTGAATGGTGAGAGTGGGGGTGGAGACAGTTTCCAGGAAGAAGGTACAGCATGTGCAAAGGCTCAGAGGAAGAGAGACCATGTTCCAGGAGGAACTGAAAATAGTTCAGTCTGGTTGCAACTTAGAGTGGGGTGTGGTGACAGGAATATAACAGGGAGCCATTGAAGTTTTAAAACATGGAATGATATAAACATGGATTTGAAGTATATAAAGATCTCCAGCTTTAGTAAAACTGAAAGAAGGAAGAGAGTCTAGTATTCTTTTTAAGACTCATGGTTTCATCGTTAAACAGCGTGTATGAGTCAAAGTCCAGGCAAGAAACAGAATCATACCCGTAGTACTTAAATGAGGAAATTTTAATGAAAGGATTCTTTACAGAACTGCAGAGTAAGGAACCCACAGTCTGGTGGGGAGTTGAAAGGAGCGGGGATAAATATCCTGACCTCTCTCACCTCCTGCTTTCTGATCTCCTGCTGGTACCTCCCATAATCTAAAACCAACCAAAGTGACAGGGCAAAGGAACCTGGAAGATGCAGTTGGTAGAGGGTGGCCTCCTGAATCACAGAGTAAGGCACAAAAGGGTGGAGAGTGATGGAGTTTAGGGGACAGAAAGCTACCAGTGCACACCTGATTCAGCCAGGGTTCCCTGTAGAAACCTGAAACAAAGGGATATCAGTCAGGCAGTTCAGTGCTTCTGAAACCCTTGGAAGGGCTGGTGGAATAGAAGTCAACAGACTATTGAATTCAAGTGACATCATTTGTGGCAAATATTATCAGATGCCACTAATATCTGGTCCTTCTTTACTTCTTGGGCATATGAGAGTTTACATGTTCCAATCCCCTTGCAGTTCAGTAGGGCCATGTGACTAGCTCTAGCCAATAAAATGTGAGATGTAATATGTCATTTCCAAGATGAGACAGTGACAAGCTTTTGAGTGATTCTCTAGACTTTCTCTTCCCTGCTACAGTTGTCATGGAGGAAACCTTGTGTTAAGATGTGGTAGCCACAAGATTGAAGCAGCCCAGATCACTGAGTCAGCATATGGAGAACAACTGCCCACACCAGCAATAAATTTTGTCTCCCAGTTTTATTGAGAAATTCTCAATATGTAACACTGTATTAGTCCAGGATGTACAACATAATGACTTGACATAGGTATACATTATGAAAGGATTACCATTATAAGTTTAGTTAACATCAATCATCTCACGTGGTTACAAATTTTGTGTTCATGATGACAACTTTTAAGATCTACTTTCTTAGCAACTTTTAAACACACAATGCAGTAAATCTACAGTCACCATATTGTATATCACATCCCCATAACTTATCTTTTAAGTGGAAGTTTGTGCCTCTTGATCCCCCTCACCCATTTCGCCTAGCCCTCCATCCCCTGCCTCTGTGAACTACCAATCTGTTCTCTGTATTTGTGAGTTTGCTTTTTCTTTTTTAGTTTCCACATATAAGTGAGATCATATGGTATGTTTCTTTCTCTGTCTGACTTATTTCACTTAGCATAATGCCCTCAATGCTCATCCATGTGGTTGCAAATAGCAAAATGTCCTTCTTTTACATTGAATCTTATATATATATAAAACATTTTTTTTTATCCATTCATCCATTGATGGACACAGTTTTTTCTATGAGTTGGCTGTTACAAATAATGCCACAATGAACATGTGGGTGCCTATATCTCTTCAGGATGGTGATTTTCTTTCCTTGAGTATATACCCGGAAGTGGGCTTGCTGGATCATACGGTAGACCTAATTTTAATCTTTAGAGGAACCTCCATACTGTTTTCTGAAGCGGCTGTGTCAATTTACATTCCTACCAACTGTGTATAAGGGTTCCCTTTTCTCTACATCCTCACCAGCACTTGTTATTTCTTTCCTTATTGATAATAGCCGTTCTAATAACTGTGAGGTGATATTTCATTGTGGATTTTTTTCTTAAGTTACCTTATTTACTTAATTTGTTTATTGGCTGAGTTGGCTCTTCGTTACTGCACACGGGCTTTCTTTAGTTGTGCTGAGCGGGGGCTACTCTTTGTTGCAGTGCTCGGGCTTCTCACTGCGGTGGCTTCTCTGTTGCGGAGGATGGGCTCTAGGTGCATGGGCTCAGTAGTTGTGGCTCACGGGCTCTAGAGTGCCGAGACCAGCTCAGCGACTCGAGGCGAGTGACGGGTGCCGCAAGCTTGAAGAAGACACAGACACAGACTGAAGAGAAAAGTGGGACCGGGGGGCTCAAGACCTCTGGGATCAAGAGCCCCGCTGACTCAACCCAGGCTGCTTTTATTGAGTTCGTGGGCTAACATTCTCAGGTTACACTCATAAACAGTCAAAGGCCTCACATGATTGAGGCAATTATCTTTGTTTACTTCCTGGGTCTGAGTTGAGCAGGTGTGGATTTGAGCTGGGGGTGGAGAGCAAAACAGCCCTGGGGGCAGGAGACGTCTCTCAAAAGGATTAAGGGTCTGTGCCCCATCCGTGTTGGCCCCTCTGCGACTGTGCCTGTCTTAGGTTGTTCCTCCCTTGAGGAATCTTACCCGTCTCTCGCTAACCAGTCATCCTCCAGGGCCAAACACGGTGATATAAGGAAGGTTCTATGCACCAACCCTGTTGGCCCCTCTGCGGCTGTGCCTGTCTTAGGTTGTTCCTCCTCTGAGGAATCTTACCCGTCTTTGGCTAACCAGCCATCCCTCAGGACCAAACAGGGTGATATTAGTCTCCACGCCCCGCACCCTCAGCTCCTCCACTGCTCAAGCAGGACATTCTGAATCCCATCGCTCGGCCCACATACTTCAACACTTTCAATGCTTCAAAAAGGTTCCAGAATGTCTTCCCACACTAGAGCACAGGCTTCGTAGTTATGGCACACGGGCTTTGTTGCTCCAAAGCATGTGGGATCTTCCCGGACCAGGGCTCGAATCCGTGTCCCCTGAATTGGCAAGTGGATTCTTAACCACTGTGCCACCAGGGAAGTCCCTTCATTGTGGCTTTAATTTGCATTTCCCTGATGTTTAGTGATGATGAGCACCTTTTCATGTACCTATTGACCACCTGTATGTCTTCTTTGGAAAAATGTCTACTTGATTCCTCTGCCCACTTTTTTTTTTTGGCAGTGCAGTGGGGCTTGCAGGATCTTAATTCTCTAACCAGTGATTGAACTTGGGCCCCAGCAATGAAAGCGCTGAGTCCTAACCACTGGACTGCCAGGGAGATCCCCCTCTGCCCATTTTTAAATTGGATTTGTTTTGTTTTGTTTTGTTGTTTGCTATTGAGTTGTATGAGTTCTTTATATATTTTGGATATTGATACCATATCAGATATATGATTTACAAATCTTTTCTCCCATTCCATAGGTTGCCTTTTCATTTTGTTGATGGTCTCCTTTGCTGTACATGCAGTTAACTTTTGTCAGTGAGAAAGAAACTTAGCTGTATTAAGGCACTGAGGTTTTGGGGGTTTCTGGTTACTACAGCATTAGGCTAGAATGTAGCTGGGATGAGAAGCCGACAACAGGACACTGCTGCTGCTGCTGCTACTGCCACCATGGAGTCCATACGAAGAGTCTAGATGCCACAAACATGTCATCACACCTTGCTTGCAAGTGGCCACAGCAGCAGGAAGATAGCCTGAATTTCCCTTGCACCTATTTTTTGCATAAGTACATCTATTTGGCAGACCTTAGTTGTACCTAGAATTTGAGTGGCAAGGGAGTCTGAGGAATGTAATTTTTAGCTTTCCAACTTCTTCAAATAGAAATAATGGAAGGGAAGTTGAAGCAACAGATCTAAGTATCTACCCCAATACCTACAATAAATTTCCTCAAAGACAGGGATGGATGGTTTTCTAATTATCTTTGTATCTCTTGTATCTAGCCTGATACCTGGCATTAGTGGATATTCAATAAGTGTTTCTTGAAATGATACTAATTTATGGACTAATCCTAAGTGCTTTGCTTCTCAGGTAAAACAATAAAGGTGCTAGACATATGCTAAGACTACTCGTATCAGAGATTTGACACATGTTATAGTACCCTCTACTGTGAGAAGGAAGTGTTAGTGGGCTCCAACTAAAAGGAGTGGGCAGAAGAAAAAGTAACCATACCAAACAGTTAGAGAATAGTTATGTAAGTTAAAGTTAGATTCAGCTCCCAATAAAACTCAAAACAACAGTGGCTTAAATATGACAGAAGTTCATTTCTCTCTTAAATAAAGACAGGAGGTCAACAGTCCAGAGCTGGTTGGAGAGCTCCATGATCATCAGAAACCCAAGCTCTTTTGCTCCATCATCCTTAACATCTGGTCTTCACACTATAGTCTAGGGTGAAGACCATGGTCTCAGTTGGCTGCTCAAGCTCCAGCCATTTGTCCATTCCAGCCAGCAAGAAGATGGAAGGGAGAAAGTCGTGCTCAGAAGGAAGCGAGGTATGCTCCCTCCCTTTAAGAATACTTCCTGGAATATACACACTCTGCTTTTACTTACATTCCATTGGCCAATGGAATGTGATCAGAAGAGAGGGCACCAATTCCAGGCCTGGCCCATAAAACCTCCCACAAGTGATTGTCCCTCTATTCTGGCATCTGCTGTTTGGAATTTGATGTTAAGGGAAACTTCTGAAGTTACATGTTGAAGATGACAGAGCCTGTATAAGCCTGGGTCCCTAGATGACTGTATGGCAAAGTTTTATTCTCTTGCTCCTCCACACCTAACCAGGAACACTAACATTCTAACATTAGACTGTTATGTGACCAAAAAACAAAGTTTTACTGTGATTTTGAGGTATGGTTGCCATAACAACTAGTTTTACCTTAATTCAAAAGTTGTTTCAGAAGTAGAGTGCTGTCATAGAAATCTAAAGCTAGTCAGACAGACATTGGGCAACAAGGAAACTATTATTAGGAGCTGGAAAATGGAAACCCACGGCAAGAGATTTGCTGAAAGAGTTGCCTGTGATAATTCAGAAGGCAAGTAAGGTGCCTACAAAGCCCATAGCTCTAGAAGAGGTTGAAAATGGAATGTTAGTAGGTTATGTTTACTGGCTGCATTTAGCAAGATATTAGAAAGATGAGATGAACTCATGCAATAATAAGGAGTTTTGCAAGCATAACCAAAGAGGAATATAGAGAGTACAGCAATTTGGAGACTCAAGGCATTGGAAAAACCTACTGCTCTGTACTTCAAAGAATAGGAAACAAGATTGAAAAAGCTTTTGAGCAACAAGGGCCCATTAAAACTCAGCCATGAAGCAAAGATTAGATTGAGGGTGTGGCCTTCACATAGAACTCTCGGAGTTTTAAGCTGAGATGAAAAGAAGCATGGGGTGAAAAGGCAAGGAAATAAATTAGGATCAAGAATTATCTCTAGGGAAGAACTTTAGTGTTATCGGCATTATGGAACTGATTGGATGCAAATAGATTGGAAGTCTTCCAATCTTTGAGAGACTGTATTGCTAAAAAATTCATGAGCCTGTATTAAAAGCTGTACTTTTCACAAGGAAGTCATGATTCCTGACACCCACGTCACATGTGAGCTTAGAGGAAAAACTTCCTGAGGTCAGAGACAGTGACCACAGAGGACAATGCACAAAGGGGTGGGGCTCCTTGCAGAAAAGAGTAATATGGTCTAGCCTAGGAGCTTACCCAACTGCCAGTTCAGGGCCATCACAAAGCCTCGTGCAGAAGTTCATCTTTGCAGGGGACTAGTGTCTCCCTTTCTCCCCTGTCCCACCTGAAAGTATTTACTGCAATACATTTGTTCCATCATTACTTACTGGGTGTGGCTGGGGAAGATATCTTATTAGCCCATAGGTCACAATGAGTTTCTCATCCTTGGCACTATTGACATGTTGGATGAGACAGTTCTTTGGGGTGGGGAATGGGACTGTCCTGTGCCTGGTACAATGTTTAGTAGCATCCTTGGCCTTTACCCACTAGATGCTAGTAGCATCTTCCTCCTTCCCAGTTGTGACAATCAAAAATTTCTCTAGAACTTGCCTAATGTTTCCTGGGGGACAGTATCCTCCATGGTTGAGAATCACTAGGTCACAAGATAATGTGGAATTATATCCAGGTCTGATGGAGAAGCCCGTGTGATTACTTGGAGATCCTGTACTTTGAACTTGATGAAGTAACCAGGTGAGATTTTAGATTATCTTTCTTGGGGATTATCTATTTGGGGAAAAAGGGTAAAATGGATATTTTATGACTGAATGGTGGGACTATGGCATAAAGTGCTAGGTCATTACCAAACCTGTTTTCCCTTTTTCCTGAGTACACAGATTGTATTTTCCAATCTCCTTTGCAATTAGATGCAGCCACAAGACCGAGTTCCAGTCAATGAAATGCGTGCATCTTCCAGGCCTGGTCCATACAAACCTCCTGAAAGAGTGTGATTCTTTCACTCTTCCCCCATCTGATGGCTGGATGTTGATGTTAAGATCACTTTGAAAGCCAAGTGTTGAAGATGAGAAAGCCTCTATTAGCCTGGGTGTTTCTATTAGTAGCTTATGGCAGAGTCCCTCACTCACTCTCCCAAACCTACTGACTAGGATATTGGCTGTGAGGTGAGTGAGAAATTAGCATTTAATTTTTTGTGTGTGATTTTAAAAACTATTTTTTAAAATTGTAGTAAAATATATATAACATAACATTTACCATCTTAATCATTTTTAAGTGTTCAGTTTAGTGATATGAAGTACATTCACATTGTTGTACAACCATCACCACTATTCATCTACAGAACTTCTCTGTCATCCCAAACTGAAACTCTTTACCCATTAAACAATATCTCCCTATGTGCCTGTCCCCCAGCCCCTGGCCACCACCATTCTACTTTCTGTATCTATAAATTTGACTATTCTAGGTACCTCATGTGAATGAAATCATACAGTATTTGTCCTTTGGTGAGTGGCTTATTTCACTGCACTTAATTTTTAAAACTACTGAAATCTGGGATGTGTTTGTTGTACCAGCTAGTATTATATACTCTGTGCTTGGAACAGAGTAGATCCTCAAATAAATGTTTGCTGAATGAATGAATATTCAACTATTATCATTAATTTGAGACGTTTGTTTAGAATATTATGATACATTTAATTTGTAAATTATATTGTTTTATAGTTATATAAAAGTTATAAGATCTAATTTGATGTTTAATATACATTTATGAAATCTTATATAATAAATTAACATTGGGAGTTCATGATATATTTTTTTTCTATATGTTATTCATTTTGGGGAAGCACTCCTATATTAGGTTGTTTGCAAAAGCATATATTCTAAGAATGGTAAATCAAATACTTTCCTTGATTTTCCATTGTCTAAAACCAAACTATACTTGCATTGTTGAGGAATGATTACAGGAGAATGACACAGGAGTTTGAATAATAACATTCCCAGCCAAGCAAAATCTTTTTAATTTCACATGAAAGGAAATATGGCAATAAAAACACACTCTCCTTTTTTGGTTCTGTGATTGAATAAGGATGTTATTGATACCTAAGTACTGACATGTAATTGTCTTGAATACGAATCTGTATGATGAAAAGATAAAAGCTTTCAATGCAAGAACCAGATTACTTTCTGAGGTGCCTCCTTTAATTCTAGAACTTGATCTCACCAGTAGTTCTTTTTACTTCTTTCAAATTTCTATGGAAAGATAGCAAATTGCCTTTGTGGTTCTTAAAAACAAACACTAAATTTTACACTTTTCTATCAGAAACCACAATGCTTATCCAACAACTTCTTTCCAGTTAGGATGTAACTAGAGTGAATTAAGAAGGGTTCTTTCACTGAGCAAGTGTGATAGCCTAGGTGCTCTTGACTGATAGCATTTGGGGGATCCTTAAATTTTGATTTGGTCCTTCCTTTCCTTGTCTCCTTCATAGTCTAATGTTAGGATAGCCATGGGAATGATTACTTCCTCACTTCTTTGTAATTATTTCTATTGGGCAGTACTAGATTTCTCTTTCCAGAGAACACTAAATACTCATTTCATAAACAAACACATTGTGGAAGTTGTAGAAAATAAGGATCTTTCTCCAAAAGCATTTTAGAAATTACTGATGCTCTGAAAAGCAGGTGAGAAAATCTTCTAAGAATTCAAACCAAACCGACCTTGAATCTCAAATTTGAACAAAGCTTATTAATTTGTTGATTTAGATCCAAATAACTTTTATAAATTAGTAAACCAAAGAGGAATGCTTTAAAGAAATGAAGACAAAAAGCAACCATTACACCAGAACCCATTTTATGCATTTTCTAATTAAGTTGGTGCAACAGAATATTAAAATATTTTGTTTAGCTAGGCACCTGGAAAACATTTTTTAAATTAGTGTTATTTTCTCCTTTATGCCAGAGGTACATAGAACTTACAGGTACATTTTTTTTTTTACCAGTTTCAATTTTTGTTTATAAAACCTGCAAATTGACCAATTACAATACAAAAGCGTAAATAGCTTCTAAGGCGATCATAAGATAAAGACCACACTTCTCATAATATCACTACCCCAAAATTAGAATGAATCAGAATTATGACTTAACAACAAGGAACACAGATTTAGGAGTTCCAAGGTTTAATCCCAGTTCTGCTTCTGATGGTTTAATTTTGAGCTGGTGACAACTTCCCTGAGCTCATTTTTTTTCTGAAAAATGAGGGAAATAGTCTAGACCAGCACAGTCCGATAGAACTTTCTGCAATGATGGAAATATTCTCTGCTCTGTTCAATACGGTAGTCACTAGCCACATGTGGTTACTGAACACTTGACACACGGCTGGTTTAAGAAAATGAATTTTAAATTTGATTTAATTATAAGTAATTTAAATAGCCACGTGTGGCTAATGGCTGCCACATTGGCTGTCAAAGGTCTAGACTCGCTCTCTCACTCACTCAGCAAGCATTTGAGTGCCTACAATCTGCCAAACATCAGGCTACTTGGGGAAGGTGGGTCATCACACTGTCTTTGCCTTCAAGAAGTTCACATGGACGAAAGCTAAATAAATGCTTGCTAATACTGTGCTTCAATAAACATATGCAAAAACACCATGCACACATAGAGGAAAGAGCAATTACCAGAAGGCAAATCATCTCTAAGGTCCTCTCCAGCTCTAAAATTATGTTAATTAAACTTAACAAAACAAATATTTACTGAGCACCTATTTTCTGTCCAGCTCATTATTGGTTTGATTTCTGAGTACAGCATTATCACTCAGAGTTAGTTGCTGATAAATTCTATTAGCACTCTTATTTTGTAGAGTCATTCATTCAATAGTTAGTGACTGTTTCTCTTTGCTGGGCATGTGTGAAAAAAATGAATTTGATGATTTTTTTTATAAATTTATTTTTATTTATTGGCTGTGTTGGGTCTTTGTTGCTGCTCACATGGGCTTTCTCTCGTTGCAGTGAGTGGGGGCTACTCTTTGTTGTGGTGCACGGGCTTCTCATTGTGGTGGCTTCTCTTGTTGAGGACAACAGACTCTAGGTGCAAAGGCTTCAGTAGTTGTGGCACATGGGCTCAATAGTTGTGGCTCACAGGCTCTAGAGCGCAGGCTTGGTAGTTGTGGTGCGCGGGCTCAGTTGCTCCATGGCATGTGGGATCTTCCCAGACCAGGGCTCGAACCCATGTCCCCTGCATTGGCAGGTGGATTCTTAACCACTGTGCCACCAGGTAAGTCCCAGTTTGATACTGTTTTAAAGGTGATCTCAAAAGTTTAGAGTACAAGAAAAACAGACTTTGACTCTATTTTTTCAGGAAATAAATCACCAGGTGATGGGTTTGGTTATATTTGGATTGACAGTGTTTCAGTTAAATTCAATTTTATACTTGTTGGCCTAAATATGAATTGATAATGCTTCAAGTGTTATTTCAACTACCTAGAGCCAAATCAACAGCACTGGCTAGTGTTAATAATAAAGAAGGTAGGAATGAAAGGATTAGACATGTTTGTCCATTAAAAACACCTCATAAAATTTCGCACCAGTTAGAATAAATACTTTGAGGAGATATTTTTCAGAAAAATTATTTTATATTATTACCTAGATATAAATATTTATTCCTTTCCAATGTTCTAGTGTCTAGCTATAATATCATTCAGTATTTTTTTGTGCATTAGGTCATGTTTTCTTTTACATGAAACTCGTATTTGCTTTAAATATCTCTTGTTTATTGGATTTATTTCCTCCTTCCTCTCTCCCTCCCGCCCTCCCTTTCTTCTTTCTTTCTTTCTTTTTCTTTCTTTTTTCTTCTTTAATTCTTATTTGTTTAGTTGACCATTATGCAACTATTCAATTAAAGGATACAAAAGCAAATGAATTAGATCTTCTCAAGGAGTTGAGAGTAGGGAAAATAAAACAGAAGAAAGTTGAGAAAGAGGCATTTACATAACTACCAGTATACCTCAGAGGAAGCAATTACTTCCAGATGAGACATTAAGAGAAGGCTTTGTGGAGGATGTAGCATCCAGCTAGACCTTGAGCCTTGAAGGAAGCGTAGGATCTGCAAATGCAGAGGAGGAAGGAAAGGCATTTCCGACTTGAGCCAAGGGAGAGAGGCAGGAAAGCACAAAGTTAGGGAGGAGAAGAGTCTGAGTTGAAACAAAGGGAAAAGTAACTATGAAAAGAAGTAGAAAAAAACCAGGTTGGAAACATAGACTGTGGCCAGAACCTGGTTTTAAATACTAGGCTGGATAGTCTAGACTTTGTTTCATAGATTGTGAAGCATTTGAGCAAGGGAATGAAAAATCAGAGTTGTTCATTAGGAACATTAATCTGACAGGCATATTTAAGAGAGATTGGGCTAAGGAGAGGCTAATGCAGGGGCCAGTTAGAAGGCTAGTTATTACAGCACTGCAGACAATAGGTTATGAGGCTCTGAGTTGGTATTTTAGCAGAGTCATTAGAGAAGAGAAGACTCATAAAAGAGGTTATGGTAAAGCTAGAATCAATAGGCCTTGGCAACTCATTGCATATGGTGATGGAATAAGGAAAGTAGTAAAAAAAAAGACTCCAATATTCTAAACCTCCATGACAGAGAGGATGGTGGTACTTCAAGCAAATTTAGGGAAGGAAGGATTAAGATTCGTATAGAAAATATGCTCTTGTAGGGAAGAAATATATTTATACTATATCTACAGCCAGGTGCAGATACTTTTTGACTCATTGTCGTATATATTCAATGCACTTCAAGTGATGCCAATGATGAAAATGTGAAGTGTACTAGGGGACACCTTGAATTTTGCACTATGGTAACAATGAGTGTCCAGCTTACTTATAGTCATGTTGTTTCCTTTTTTACTTAAGTATATTTATGGTCTCAGACTGATGAGTTGGAGAAATGCCTCTTGTAACCTTCACCTGACCTTCTTGGTTAGCCAAGTGTCTGAGGCGTATAGATTTTTCAATGTGTTCAAAAGCTTTAACCAAGGAGATTCTTAAAATAGCACAAAGATCTTTAACAACAACAAAGGCATCCATCCGTGGATGGACTGGATGTAAACATTTAGCTTACATATTCTTTGAACACTTAAACTCAGGGGCTTTCTAGATTAAATCTGATGTAGTTAATATATTTAAAATAAATAGCCCATAGACAATTACTGTCATTATCATGACTAATGCAATCCAGTATAATTTCCCAGTTGGAAAGTGTAATTTTTATTTGTACAATCTTTCTAAGAAGTAATATTCAGTTTTCAGTAGAATTGGTTAAGATTAAAAAATATTTTTTAAGGGTTTAACAATTGTTTTACTAGAGTACTTCCTAAATAAGTGGATAGGGAAGATCTGTTATTAAAAAGTGAGTTTGTTAGAACACAAATTGTTCTAAGCAGAATCTTACTCCATATCCATGGTTTTTCACTTTCAAACTGAAAAGAGTACAGTAGGAATATGCAGTGGGCCCATTTAGTCTGATATTTTAATACTACATTTAACTTTACTCATTTAAAATTCTCCTTTAAGTCCTAAGAGCTATCTTTATAAAAAGCCTATTTTTCTTTTTTTGTTTTTGAGAGGGAAGGGGGCCAAGACTTAAGGTATGTTGAGACAGCCAGTATCATTTCCTTTCTTTGGCACGCTTCAAAATACTAGCTAAGAAAAGATGGGAAGTTGCTTCGTGGGAACCAGAAGACTACAACATACATGACAAGTCAGTTTGACCAAAGGAGACTGTGTTAAAATCTCATCCTGATGGTTTTACTATGGAACAAAAAACCAAAAAACAAAACAAAAACAAACAGGAAAAAAAACAGAATAATAATGTGAATGATAAAAAATAAAAGAAAAAAAATTTTTTTTTCCAATAACACATAAGAAAGGAAACTGAGGTAAATGCACAAACAACTGATTTAAAAGCAAGTTTTATCAAAATTATCCAGTGATTTGCTTCAATTTTGGGGTTTATCATTAGCACAGACTTGATTTCTTAACACATATCTTAGCTAATCAAGCACCTGCAGTTGTGGAAACCCTTTTGGGGCCAAATATATTGACCTTGCACTAATTTGATAAGCCTGGGCTACAGTAAGAGTGAGGTCGCTGACTCCCAGATAGAAGTTGTCAGTAAAAGGGGGATGTGGTGATTATGTGGTGGAGAAAGGACAGAGACAGGAGGAAAGGGCTCCCATGTGTCTTTGCTGATTAGATGGGCATTTGGTATTGAAAAATACAGATGTGCTTTAACTTTACACTGATGTTTTCTTGAAAAGTGGTATATAAACTGATTTTTTGGTTGTTAATCAAATCTGGCTATATTATATTTTCAGAATCCCTTTACTTTCATTTCTGATTGATCTTTAATTGGCAGAGGTTTCTAAGACTTTAATTCTAAATTTCTCTGCTACTTCTTACCTGTCAGGTAGTCAAGTCCTGCGCTGTTCATCCTAAAACATGTTTACTGGTTATGATTTTTAAAATTCCTTTGTAATGTGAAAAATGTCTGTTTTCTCTACCTTATCAATTTAAGCTTTGTGAATCTATATTTCTCTTATTCCATATATTTGCTGATATCATTAGTTATTCCATAATAATAAAATTCCACTATAACAATATCAGCATTTATTGAGCACTTACTATGTAGTGGCCATTGTTCCAGTCTAAGCACCTTCATTTATTCATTTATTTAAACCTCATCATTCAATGAGGTAGATATTTTTCTTCTACTTTACAGATGAAGAAAGTGAGGCACAGGGAGAGTAAGCAACTTTCTCAAGGTCACAGTCAGTAAGTGGCAGAACCCCTGTCCACTGGGGTTTCCTAGATGAGGTTCACAACTATAATTGAGTCAAACTTGGAAGGCTTTCATGCCTGGAAGTGGTCTTTTTCTGCCTACATTCCATTGGCTAGAACTTAGTCACATGGCTGCCTCTAACTGCAGGGGAGGCTGGGAAATGCAGTCCAATTGTATCCCAGGAGGAAAGTAGAAATGCTTGGTAAATAGGTAAGCAGTCTCTGGACATATGGCAACAAACTAGTAAACACACAATTATGTAACTTGCGAGAAATGCTGTAAAGTAAAAATAATATACAAGGGTGAGTCAAAAGTTATCTGCACTCTGGCTGTAGAATTTATTTTAATTAACTTTTAGAAAAGACAAATATATCATTTTTTGACACAATCTCCTTGCTTTTCAATACACTTTGTCCATCTGTCAGCAAGCTTTCACTTCATCAGAAGTGAATCTTCGTTCTCGTAGGGCTGCTTTCAGGGGACCAAACAGGTGAAAGTCTGATGGAGCAAGATCAGAGCTATAGGGAAGATGCTTTAACACCTCAAAAGGAAGTTTTTGCAGTGTTGACAGCATGGGCAGAAATGTGGGGGCAAAGTCTTTGATAAATTACAGCACCAGGTATGCCCTCAGACCACAAAAAATGAATCACTGCACACTGCTCTTCTTTCATGCAAATCACAAGCGGGGCATCTATTTTTGCTCGCACCACAGTTACAAATGAACTGATGTAACAAACAGGTGAAAGTCTGATGGAGCAAGATCAGAACTATAGGGAAGATGCTTTAACACCTCAAAAGGAAGTTTTTGCAGAGTGTCGACAGCATGGGCAGAAGTGTGGGGGCCAAGTCTTCGATAAATTATGGCACCAGGTACACCCTCAGACCACAAAAAACAAATCACTGCATGCTGCTCTTCTTTCATGCAAATCACAAGTGGGGCATCCATTTTTGCTTGCGCCACAGTTACAAATGAACTGATGTAACATGTTCACACCTGCACAGCAGTGACTGGGGAGACAGTAGCCTTGAACAGAAAGCACTGATAAGACAGTGCGGCCAACAGAAGTTTTAATATAACTGGAGTGCGGATAATTTTTGACTCACTCTCGTTTGTGAGTGAGAATAATGGATTGGGGGTGGGAAGCTATTTCAGGAAAGTCCTTTGTAATGAGGTAATAATTAAACTCAGACCTGAAAAGTGAGAAAACAAAGAATGGTAGGAGAAAGAACATTCTAGGCATTTATGAAGGCTCTGAGGTAGGAAAGAGCTTAGAGAACCTAAGGACCTGCAAGCCCAGTGTGGCTGAGCCCAGGGAAGAGTGACAGGAGACAAGGCTGGAGAGGTAGGCAGGGGCCACATCACACAGCGCTCCATATAAAACGTTAAGGAGTTAGCATTTCATCCGAATAGCAATGCAAAGACAATAATATTTTACCAGATGTTAAAATGGGACTCTTTCTAACCCACTTTAAGCTGAAAGCCCCACTTATCACCATAGTTCAAAGTTCAGTGTTAGTTAGTATCAGATCATCCATGCCAGAATTACAAGAAGGTCTAAAAACCAGTTCTGTGGATACGTACTCCCCTGCCTATCTTAAGGCTATCCAAGGGCTAAAACTGGAGGGGTTAAGGAGCTAGTTGAGATTTGGAAGATTCTCATGGAGAGAATCTTCAGCATGTAACGAGTCTTCCCTACACCGCCAGGAGACTGGTAGGACAGGTTTTTTTACTTCGCCTCAGGCTTAGTGAGGAAGGCTTTAGGGAGACAACATGGAGAATCCGACTTGCATCCTCTGGATTCCATGGAACACAGAAATACCTGGAAAAGTTTGCCGGCATTAGAATAAAGAACTGTATTTGGAAAGTGACTTTAATCCTTTCGTTGGCATCTTAAAGGTAGAAACCCTTGGTGGGAATTTATGCCTGGGGTCATTTAAAAAGGATCATGCCTGAGACGCCTTCTGCCTAAACCAGCCAACCTTAGCAGAAAGAGGCTGGAGACGTGCAATCAGATTCAGAGGCTGAAGGTGAGGCTGGGGGTGGGGTGGGGGTAGAAGTGTCCAGCTTAGGTGGACACCTTGCCTGCTTCAAGGAAGCTGTGCTCAGAGTTCACAGCGGAATATCCAAGGTGCTCATAAAAACAACACTTAGAGCAAGAGTCAATTGTAAACATCTGCCTCAGCGAGAGTATACCAATGCTAGGTTATATCTGTGCCGGTCAAAGAAGAGCTTTCCTTATCTCTCTTCCTTCTCTGGCTCCTCTACCCCTGGCTGGCCTAAGGCCAGCTGAGAGAATGAAGAGGAAAAGGGCAAGAAGATAGGAGCTGATCCCCACAACCAAGGCCTCCAGCCCAAGCAGTTTGGGGGGTTGGTGGGAGGAAGCATTAACCGTAATGAAATTCAGGCTTTGACAAACACACTGGACTAGGTATTTTTATTATTGAAACGGGACTACTTTGTGACTAAAAAGAAGAATTTGTATTAACTGAGAGCACCAAAAAAGTCAAGGCACTTCTCCTAGGTACTAGGAAAGAACCTGTCCTGCAGAGCTGGTTTGATCAGGCTTTCAGGAAGAAAAGAATAAAGCTGTTTTCTGTTCTCACCTTAAGGGAGTTTCTGGTTCTGGTGAGAGTTAAGTGTTTCAGATAATCACACTGGCTGCTGACTGGACATCAGATCGATGGATGACAGGTGTGAATGGAACGTGTGACTTAGGAGGTGATTGCTGGCTTCTTAACTTTGCAGATGTGTGACTTTGGGCAAGTCACTGAACTTCTCTGTGCATGTTTCTTCATCCTGAAGTGGTTGGTGTACTAGAACATCTTATAGGGTTGTGAGAGGAATAAATGAGCTAATATATGTAAAGTGCTTAGAGGGGTGCTTGACCCATAGTAAGTATTATGAAATGTTTGTTACTATTTTCACTTCAAAAACTATTATTGTAACAGTGCAACTGAGAGATAGTGGTGAGCAGGTATATGTTTAACTAGAGAGCATGAAAAGGTTCACGATGTATGTTAGAATTACAGGCTAGGACTCTGTAGGGGGTGATCACACAGGAAGAGTAAGGTAGAGAGAGAGGGCAAGAATTGCTCCCAGGGTTCTAGTTTGGACACCTGGATAGAATTGAGATCACTGAGATTGAGGGCAGGAATTGCAAATAGGCTTCGTAGGGATTCCTGGTTACTGACGCTTTAAAAGGCTACATTTTAACAGCATTGAAAGATTTGGGCGTCACAGGAATAGGTAAATAATTATGTGATAATACGGTTTTTCTTTCAAGAACCAAGACTGACCTCAATCGGCAATCAATCCTTGTATAATAAACATTGTTAGGGGAAAAATGGCATAATATTAACACTTCTGAAACGAACATTGTTGTCTTTGACAGATGTCCTCCAAAATGTAATTGTGCCATGCGTAATAAACTTAATAAACTACATAATAAATTTACCCAGTGGGGGCTGCAATATGGTCTTCAGACCTTTTCTCAAAGCACACACAGAAATGCACAGATACAATATTAGCACTTACTGGTTTAAATGCCTTGAGTGGCGTGTCACCTTACCTTTGCTGCAGTAAGTTAATCTTTAACCAGGGTTAACAGCAAGATTCCCATTCTAAAGGCAAACTGTGGAGATAAAGGAACACTTTGTTCTTTGGTATTAACTCCTCGTGTTCTCTCCACCCCCACTTACCCCACCTCCAACCCCACCCCCGCCCTCTGGTGATACAATCAGTGCTGAGAACCAGAATTTCTCTTTTGCCTGAGGTCTGGCCAGGAACTGTCTTTATCTCCCCCTCCAGGCCTGCTAGGGATTGGGAGAATATTGGTATCAGATTCTAGGGCTGACCATAAGGGCCATTTTTCGTTTCAGCCCTTGAGTTTTGTAGAACCCTGTGTAGGTGTGTATATCCCCTCATCATCAGAACCTTCGTCCCAGTTCTCCTTCTTGACAGCACTCCAGAAGGAGAGGCTGCGTCCTTCAGGGCTCTGTGAGAGTGGGAAGAAGCAGGTTGTTCCCTGAGACCTTGGTGTCTAGGGTTACAACATCGGTCCGGGCTGGGCCTCATCTTGGTTTAATGATTACTCTATTTCTGTTCTAACAAACACTCTTTTAGGTAAAAGTAATAAATCTCCTGCTGCTAGTGACAAATGTTTGGTTTGGCGTGTTACTTTTGCTTTCGGCAAGGCAAAGCCAACCCACATGCTCCAGAAAGGAGAAAATAAGGTCAAATGCTAAAATACTGGACTAATTTCTCTAGCAGCTGTCAGGTGGATATGAGAGGAAGCCGTTGCTTTCAAATAGAGATTAATTAATTAATTAATTAATTAAAAAGTGAGAGAGTAGCATAGACATATATATACTACCAACTGTAAAATAGCCAGTGGGAAGTTGCTGTATAACAAAGGCAGATCAACTCGATGATGGGTGATGCCTTAGAGGGCCGGGTCGGGGAGGGTGGGGGGTAGTCACGGGAGGGAGGGGATACGGGGGTATGTGTATAAATACAGCTGACTGACTTTGGTGTACCTCATAAGCTGGTACAAGAGTGTAAAGCAATTATATTTCAATAAAGAGCTAAAAAATATATATATTTATTTATTTATTTGGCTGCATCGGGTCTTAGTTGCAGTACTCGGGGCCTTCACTGTGGCACGTTGGCTCTTTGTTATGGCGGCGGGCTTCTCTCTAGTTGTGGCACATGGGCTCCAGAGCACACTGGCTCCGTAGTTGAGGCATGCGGGCTCTTTAGTTGTGGTGTGAGGGCTCCAGAGTGTGCGGGCTCCAGAGTGTATGGGCTCAGTAGTTGCAGCATGTGGGCTGTCTGGTTGTGGGCTTTACAGTGCATGGGCTTAGTTGTCCCGTGCATGTGGGATCTTAGTTACCTGACCAGGGATTGAACCTGTGTCCCCTGCATTGAAAGGAGGATTCTTAACCACTGGATCACCAGGGAAGTCCCAAATAGAGACTATTTTAGATGAACATTTTAAAATCTATACAGGTATTATCAGAAAGTCAAAGTGCTGAAAATCAAATGTTTAGTGTTATTTCATCTCATTTTATTTTCTATAACCATGGTGACCAATTGGTAACATCTACTTTGAAAATTTCCAAGCCAGCCTTATCTTGGCCATGATGGTATTTGGGGAATCTACTGGGTATTTGTTTATGTGTTAGAGTGAACCTAGACCTGTTTATTCTTTTCCTTCTTTTTAAAATTAATTTCCTCTTTCAATTTTATCACAGTAATACATGTACATGGTAAAAGTAAAATATTATTGAAGAATTTATACTGAAAAACAATAGTTCTTTGCCCCACTTCTCAGTCCCACTTTTCAGAGGCAAACAACCCTCCTTTATTTGGTAAAAGGATTAAAACCATTTTTTAGTAATTACTGATTTTTACCCTTTTATTCCTTTTTATTTTATATCCCTTTATGTCCTGAGAGGTTACAATGGCTAGTAATCTGGTGTGTATCCTTCAACTCTTTGTTTCTGTGTTTGTACCAGACATATATATACACACATGGAGGTAGCAGCCACTTCTTAGTAACTTTTTATTTTTAGTATGCTAGTAATCATTTCCAAGCTTTTAATTATATGCTGTTGCTGCCACTTAGTTTCTCAATTTAAAAAACATTATCTATTCACTGCATGTAATAAAAATAAGAATTTAGCTATCCCTTCTGGATTTTGATTGTTACCATCACAGTTTTCTTTTCTGTTGCTTTTATATTTCTAAATAAAATACTTAAACCTTCAGGTTTTGTCCCGTCAGCCTTATATAATCTCTTGACTCCTATTTACTCATTTAAGGATTTACAGAACACCCACTATGGTAATAGGCACTATTCTAAGTGCTCAGTGGACAAAACAAAGATCCCAGCCTCATTGGCGCTGACATTCAAATGAGGAGAGGGATATTGAGACAAACTATACTGTAGATGTTAAGTTCAATGAAAAAGAAAAGTAGAACAAGGTAAAAAGGGATCAGGAATCAGGGAGGTGGGAGTGACAATTTTAAATAGGGTGGTCAGATTTGGCCTCATTGAGAGGTTACGTTTGAGCAAAGATTTAAAGGCAGAGAGGAAGTTATCCACGTGAATTGTTTTACAGAAGAGCGTTTCAGGCAGATGAAATAACAGAAGCCCCAAAGCTGGACTGTGCCCGGCACATTCAGGGCTTTGCATGGAGGCTAGTATGGCTGGAATGGAGTGAGCAAAGGCCCATGTGGCAGGCAATGAGGTCTGAGAGATAACAGCAGGTAAGATGATGTAGGGCCACATAGACCAATGTAAGGCGTTTCTCTGTGCTCTGAGTGCGATGGGAAGCCATTGCAAGGTTTTGAGCAGAGAAGTATACATGGTCTGACTTGTATTTAGAAGGATTTGTATAGCTTCTATGTGGAGAATAAGTGTAGGAAGGCATTGGTGGAAGTAGGAAGGTATTGGTGGAAGTAGGGAGGCTAGTTGGGAGGCTATTGCAGTAACCCAGACAGAGGTGATGGGAGTTCTGAGCAGGGAGAGCTCATGGAATTTGTGAGAAGCAGTCACATTCTGGACATACTTTGATGAGACCAGTAGCTCCTTTTTTCCCACCTTCCACTCTTCTACATACCATGTTTTGTCAACTATACTTTTGTTTTTACATTTTTAAGGTTAATGCCGAATTCATTCTTGTTTATAGGTTGATTCTGAAAGTTAAAAATCAACCTTTTCCCCAATTTATATTATTATGATTATTTAATTATTGTTCACTGCATTGCCAAATAATGTATACAAATTGTTTCTTTTTTTAGAGGTCCAAGGTCATAACCTCTGGGCTCTTTGAAGAAGAATGTTCTAGTATCCAAATTACATTCTCTTATAATTTCATAAATTGCTTAAAATTATGCCACATTTTAGCTGGCTTCATATTTGGTTATGAGTTTTTAGAAATGCAATTCTTGTTTGTCTCTCCTGGAATTTCCAATTGTCTTTTTTTTATCTTGTTGAAAAAAAATGTTTTCTTTACCGTATTGCTGATATCATCCATTTCCACAGTCATTCTATCTTTTGCAAAGACTAAATTTCATTTTCCTTCTTGAAGATATTGTACTCGAGGCCCATTAACTTCTTACTCTGATTTAGCTTGTTTTGTAAACTCAATGCACAGCCTCACCCTGGAATTGTTTTGCATTAGACTCCTGGGTTCATTCCACTCTTTTTTACATTCCATATCTTCCTCTTTGTTGGTTTGCACCTCACTTCTCTGGAACATATTTTTAAAAACCTGCATCATAAAAAACAGATGGGAGATGAAATTTCCGAGTGCTTGTAAATCTGAAAATGTCTTTAGTATGACTTCACGTCGATTTATAGTTTGGCAGAGCATGGAATTCTATATTCAAACACTTTCCCCCCATCAGAACTGTGAAGGTATTGCTCCACTGCCTTCTAGCGAAGACAATTACGGATAAGAAGTTAGATGTAAGTTTACTCCTGTTCTTTGGTTAGTGACCTTTTTTTCTCTTCCTCTCTAAAGGCTTTATAAAATCGTCTCCTCTCATGTTCATTGCAGCATTATTCACAATAGCCAAGATGTGGAAAGAACCTAAATGTACATCAATGGATTAATGGATTAAAAAAAAAAAAAAAAGAATACAATGGAATATTATTAAGCCATAAAAAAGAAGGAAATCCTGCCATATGTAACAATGTGAATGAACCTTGAGGACGTTATGCTAAGGGAAATAAGCCAGTCACAAAAGTTTAAAGTTTTTGTGATTTTAATGCTGTGTGATTCCACTTGCATTAGGTATCTAAAATAGTCAAATTCATAGAAGCAGAGAGTAAGATGGTGGTTACCAGGGGCTGGAGGGAGAGGAAAATGGGGAGTTGCTGTTCAGTGAGTATAAAGTTTCAGTTACTAAGATGAATGAATTCTAGAGATCTGCCTACAAGTGTGCCTATAAGTTTACAATTTGCCAAGAAGGCAGATCTTGCATTATGTGTTCTTACCATGATAAAACCCATTAATTAATAAATTAAAAAATCTCAATATTTGGTGTTCCAAAATTTCATAATGTTGTGTCTAGATGGTCTTTTTTCATTCCTCTTGCTTGGCACTCATTTAACTCCTTTACTAGGAATACTTATCTTATGATTTTCTTTAACTCTGGAGGAGATATATATATATATCTCCTCTCTCTATATATAGATATATATGTGCATGCACAAGGATGAGTCAAAAATTCTATAGCCAGAGTGTGGATAATCTTTGACTCACCTGTGTGTGTGTGTGTGTGTGTGTGTGTGTGTGTGTGTGTATGTGTGTGTGTGTAATTTATATATTATACACATACACACATATATATGGAAGCAAAACTTTAATTTTATATAACGTTATGAAGAGCTAAGAAAATTTAAGGACTACTTTTTAAAAATATTTATTTATTTATTTTTGGCTGCATCAGGTCTCAGTTGCGGCATGCGGTGCATGAGCTTCTCTCTAGTTGTGGCGCACGGGCGCTAGAGTTGTGGTGCATGGGCTTAGTTGCCCTGTGGCATGTGGGATCTTAGTTACCCGACCAGGGGATGGAACCCGCATCCCCTGCATTGGAAGGCAGATTCTCAACCACTGGACCACCAGGAAAATCCCAGGACTACTTGTTTTCTATTATTTTTTTTCCTTAACAAAATGGAATTCACTGTGTTGAAGACTAGATATTATGTGATTATCTAAACATTTTTTAAAAATTAGAATGAAATCTAGTGTGACCATGGTTATTGAATGGGTTTGTTTGGAAAGTTACATTTTATTTGTATTTTCAAAATATCAGGGTAATTATAATCTTGATTTTTGATCCAAATCCAAGCTACTCAGCATAACTGTATTTTTTTCTGAGAATATTAGTATATATCATCTTGACATTGCTCAGTAAACATTTTAATAAGTTCATTTAGTTACTGAAAGCCCTCTTTGCATTCACTGTGTGAGAATTAATCATCCACTGCTCCTAGGCAAATATATAGTGTGTGTATATATATATATATACACGTATTTCTGAATATAGATATTCATTCTTCCCTGGTTTTTTTTTTTTAAACTTCTGTTTGCTGGATGTTGGACCTTCTGGATTTTGTTTCATCTTTAAAGTTTTCTTTCATTTTTTCTTTTGTTTTATGTTCTATGAAAGGTCCTAGACTTTGTTTTCCAACTCCTACTGATTTTTAAAATTTCAGCAATCATATGATTAATTTCCAAGAAGTTTTCTCCTTTTGGATTTTTATTTTGGTGTGTGGGGGAGATTGGGGTGAGAGGTAAGAGTACCCAATTCTGACTTTGTGGAAGCAATATTTTTTCAAATCTCTCTGATGATGCTAATTTAAAATTTTTAATGTTTGTCTATTCCATAGATAATTTGTGCCTTTCCCCTAAGATCAGTACTATTTATATTGGTCTTTCTCTTTTAATTTTGCTTGTTTTCTTTCTTGTGATCTTGTGATATTTATTTGCCCATCATATTTATGAATGAGACTGTTCTAGATAGCTTTTAGGAGTTTCTTACTGTTGTATATATAGGGCTGTCTTCCTGTGGGATAGCTCTGTGCATATAGAAGGGATAATTGATTATTGGATTACCCAATAATTGTTATTGGGTTACCCAAAGAAACCTCCGGATTGCAATGGCTTTATGCCATAGATGTTTGTTTCTCATCTGTCACAAGTTTTTCTGATTGGCAGGTAGCTTTCTTGCATGTGGTGATTCAAGCCCCAGGCTCCTTCCACTGGTGCTGCCAGCATCACCTTGCGTCTTGGTGCCTTCTGCTTTCTGCTGCCAGAGATTAAACAAGAAACTGAAAAGGCACAACTGTTTTCTCAAAAGCTCTGGTCTGGAAGTGACACACGTCACTTCTACCCACATTTAGGTAGACTACACCCTGAGTGCAAGAGAGGCTGAAAAACGAAGTCCCTGGCTGGGCAGTCACTCCCCAGAAGAAGCATCACACTAAGGAATGAGGAGCACAAATTCTTGATAGACAGCCAGCTGCTGTCTCTATAAATAGACTTATCCACTGGTGCATTCATTTTAGGGTAAGAATGCTGGAGCCTTTTAGTTTTTGTGGGGGAGATTTGGCACTCCAACATGCAAGAATGGGGAGAGCTGTACTTGGGGCACTGGCATCCAGCCTTAGCATTTCTAATTCTCTGCAATCAGTTTATTCAATTTTTCAGGATAAGAAACCTTTTTTTTTTTTTTCGTGGTGGTGGTGGGAGCAGACGTCAAATGCTAGGTGGTATTCCATGTATTTAGGAATGGGTGAAGAGGGTAGGGAGTGTAGGCAGGTGTCTGAGGCAGTCATGTACTATGTACTAGACACATTTTCAAACATTCCCTCTGGTGTAGCCTCCTGTTTGCCTCCTGCCCCCAAGGTACCTGCTCACTCCGCCTGAAGCTTCTGCAGGTTTCTGCCGTGGAGACTGACCCTCTCTTCTTGCACATTCTGAGCTACCCATTCTTTCTTATCTAACCACAGGTTTCAGTTTCTTTCCATCTTCCACATATTTGTTTTAATCCCTCACCCAGTGGCAACTCTCCTGTTCCCTTTATCGTTCTGGGTTTGTTTCCATGTTATCATCAGGTCTCAGAAGGTAGAGAGGTAGAGAAGACACAGGTTTTCCCTGGGTTTACCGTATTGAACTTGACACCCCCAGAACCATTTCTTGAGGAAAATTCTGAGTTTCCTTGCAGGAACCATTGGAGTATTTGTCCTGCTTTCTATTTAGATTCTTTAATTTTCTTAAGAAATGTAACTTTACTATCTGCTCACTTGTTTTTTAAATCATGTGTAGATCTAGCCGCTCAGAATATTAGCTTCCTGGATTCTCTTCAGTGAGCATGCGCTGGGAAACTCTGCCATCCCGTACCTACCTAAATGCCAAGTGGTATTTGGGGAAGCGTGTTTGAAGGATGTTTGTTTCAGTTACTCTTCCAGTCACGTTAACTTCTCTCCTTGGAATATGCTGGAACAAGCAGCCGCTGTGCTTGTGTTATCTTAGCCCTTCGCAACTGCCTTGGCTGAGTTGTGTTTCAGCTTTTTGGCCTCCACTGTAACAAAACAACTGACAAGAAGCAGACTTTCCTGTTATTGCAATGACTTTAGGAATTTTTAAAGGACATTATTTTCTCCCTTCATTTACTCAGTGAGACATTTTTAAAAACAATTCACTGCTCCAAAAAGCTTGGGTTCTCCAGAGGAGCTGACGTGTTCTCTCCTTTCTGATAATGAGAATGGTGCAAGGGACCATATTTCCCTTTATCATCTGTGTCTTAGCATTATCTGGTCTTGACTGTCTATTCTATTTAAAAAATGTGACAGTGTCTCTGAGGTAATATGAATTCAAATAGAATTCAATTGTCAGTTGGTTCCCATCCTCCACCTGGCTGCAATCAACTAGGCATCCATCAAAGGTAGTATCTTCTGCAGGGTAATGGGCCACAAAATGACGACTTTATGATTATTTGGGGCTTTCTCAGTTCCGCATATGGTGCACATTTTCTAATAACTGGTTTATTTCTTACACATCTCAAAGACGAAGACAAGTAAATTCAAACACGTAGTAACTGGAAAACTAATTGAGAAGAGCTGTTTTCTTTAACATTGAAATAATGTGACCATGAATTCCACGTGATGGAACTTTTTGGCTTCTACTTATAGAAAGGGTTTTTCTATATCTTCCTTTATTACTAAATCGCTAATTCTACTGGGTTGCAGTAAAACGTGTACACTGTTTATTAACGGTGAACCATATATATTTTATGTTGTGCACATTACTATCTAAATGTTATTATAAAATAGCTTAAAACCATTACAGAACAAGGCAAGGTATAAATACATGAATATGAAAATAGTAAAAGTAAAATATGATAAAAATAAATTAAAAAAGATTCAGTTGCGTGTACTTTGGGATATGTCCATTTTGAATACAGTATATTCTGTTTCCATATTATTTCCGTAACAGAAAACCGTATTATTTTTTTCTCCTTTAAGATTTATTTAAAGACATTAAAAAAATAGCACAATAGCACTACTACTTGTACTGGGTTGAATAGTGCCCCCCCTCCCCCATTCATGTCCTCTCAGAATCTCAGAATGTGATCTTATTGGGAAGAGGGTCTTTGCAGATGTAATTATTTAAGATGAGGTCATCCTTGATTAGGAGGGCCCTAAATCCAATGACTTGTATCTTTATAAGAAGGCCGCGTGAAGACGCAGAGAGACACACAGAGGAGAAGTTCACGTGAAGATGGAGGCAGACGTTGGAGCAATACAGCTACGAGCCAAGGATTGCTGGCGACCTCCAGAAGCTAGGAGGGAGGCAAGGAAGGGAGTTTTTTCTCAGAGCCTCCAGAGGAAGCCAACCTTGCTTACACCTTGGCTTCAGAGTTCTGGCCTCCTGAATTGTGAGAGGGTGAATTTCTGTTGCTTAAGCCCCTCAGTTTTTGGTAATTTGTTAATTTGTTATGGCACATAAATTTAGTAGCTAATGGGAGCCCCATAAATAATTGCCAACTGATATCCTTCAAAAGGGAGAATAAAATTCTATAATAATTCAAACAAGAGAGGTATTTCTACAATAATTTTAAACAAAACACATTCTGATGAAGAAAAAAAAATTTGTTTTGGTAGAAAGCACACTGGTTTAACATAAAATGCTTTACCATAATTGCATTCTGAAAAGATCTCATTAACATTACATATATGAATTATAGCTAAAGAAACTGACTTAAATGAGGGGAATCAAATTTCATGCTTTAAAATATTACTCACAGATAATATCAAGATTTTTATCATTTATCTTCTGTCAACAGCCACAGCTGGCCCGGTGTGCCCACTGCATTGGGTGTCATTAGCTTGACCATTCTTAGAAAGATACCAAGACAGACAAACTGCATTTGCAACACTTATGAGAAAAAAAAATGATGCATTGTATCTCTTCAGTTGATAAGCTTTCATCATATTGTAGGACATAGAAGAAAAAAGTTTAAAAAAGAATGAAAAATAAAACATGAATAAGTGAAATTTGTTATTTCACGGTATTTTTTCCAAATCATAAATGTATTTTATTCAGAGTGAATTTATTTGCTTTGTATATTCACAGCAAAATATGTCAATGAGTCTGAGGAAAAGTATTTATTGAATAAATTGTGGAAAAATGCCTACAACATGGTCCATAAAGGCATTCTGAAGCTGTCATTCTGATGTTCTATCACCCTCTGCTGATCAGTGGGCCAAGTTACATTTAGCTTTCTCCCCAGTCCAAAGTGGATCTCTTCTCTAAAGACCAAAAGAAAAAAATTTGTTTATTGCTAAATCTACAAAATCTGTTCATGAATTTTAAAAAATATATTGAAACTAAGTATATCAAACATCATCTGTCTATGTCTCTGTCATCTGTCTGTGAGCTCCTCAAGGGAAGCCAGACTCTTTCATTTGTCTTCATGTCCCTAGTAGTTAGCATGCTGCTTAGCAGAGTATATACACTCAGTACATGGTAGGTTGAGGCAGTTACAGCGATTTCCATTTATCATTATTTGATAGACCTGTCTCATAAATATCATCAGTACATGGACTTATGTAAAATTAGTAAAACACTTTCCCCACACCCTGATTTCATTTAAAATGTGGAAGCGATTTTGACCTCAGCATATTTTCGTGGTTTTAAACCTGTGCTCGATGTCATGTTGCTTGTGATCTAACCTGGGCATTTTCCTGGTACTCGTGGCTCTGATTAGTTGTGTATTGTTCATTGAGGATTTTGGGGGTTAGAATTAGGATCAGCTGTGGGGGACAGAAGGCCTGAGATAATAATGGCTGAAGGGCTGAGTTTATTTCTGTTTCACATAAATACAGATAGTCCAGCGCTGACGTGAAGGCTCCAAGGATCCTCGCTCCTTTTGTCTCACTGCTCCATCATGCGCAAGCATGTACACGTCACGTATATTGAGTGGGTTGAGTAGGTGCAGAGCCTTTGGGCGAGTAGACTAGAATAAACTCCATGGCATGGCAGAGCGGAGGTTGGTATATTAGTAGTTCTGGCCAAAGGTGCTGATGTAATGGGCTGGGTCCATTACAACTATAATGAGACAGGTGCCCATTTCTGGGCAACATGATATGCACAGTAAGTTTCAGGAATGATATTCCGTAAATTCATGGCCACAAATTGGCACTCCAAGTGCCCCCAGATCTTAACCAGTTTCTCTTGTAACATAGCCTTCCCACTCTACAACAACTATCCCTTCTTCCATCTCTTCAAACTTCTGGCATCACATCCTCTGTTTCTGACCCTCTCTCCCTCATATCTTAACATCCTCATTTTCACCATTTCTTCATTCATTCATTGAAGAAATGGAAGTCATTCTTCAAAGAGCCTGGGCCCCCTTCATCTTTCCACCATTGTATCTACAAACGCTCAACAGAATTTGCACTTGTTTTTGTTGTTGTTGCATTATAGGAAGGGCATCTACAGCCATAGATAGGGGTGAAACCACAGAGAACATGGGAAGTTGAATTTACTCAAGGTTATGGTTTTGCCAAATGAATGAGGCAAAGAAAAAGGGACCAAAAATTTAAAGGGATATGAAAGATACTGATTGAGATGATGCATTATGGAATCTAAGTGGAAGTAAAGAGAGAAATGACACAATGGGGTGAGGACACTGACAAGGTGAAAATATTAATAGATTGTGGGTCCCGGTCAGATCCCTTTTCATATTATTGGTCCCCTTATTAGGTTGTCTTTTTCTTATTGATTTACAGCGTTCCTTACATATTCTGAATATGATTTTTTGTTGTTTATAAGCTTGTATCTTCTTTCTATCCGTAACTCATCTTTTTCACCTTTTAAGTGAATTTTGATGCATAGACGTTTTCAATTTTATCAAATTTGTGCTTTATGGTTTATGGTTTTTATGTCTTGTTTTGGAACTCCTTTTCGACACTGAGATCACAAAGATATTCTTCCAGATTTTCTTCATAACGTTTTAAGGTTTCACATTTTACTTTTATATCTACTTCACCTGGAATTTATTTTTGTGCATAGCATGAGGTGGAGATCCATTCAGTCTTTAACTCTCCCCAACCTGGTTTCTGCCTCACCAATTCACTAAAAATGCCGGTGAGTTTCTTGCCAAATCCAAAAGATAACTCTCAGTCCCAGCTTTTAATTTTACTCAAGTTTTCCATAGCATTTGACACTTTTGGCAGCTCTCTTTTTCTAAAAACAGCCTCTTCTTATGGTTTCTTTAACACTTGCCTGTTTTCCCCTACTTCTCTGAAGGCTCTTTTTCAGTCTCCTTTAATAAAAATAACAACTCTCATTTATAAAGTGCTTTTTTTATGTGCTGGGCCCTGTGTTAAGTATTTTTTTTTCTACTTAATCCTTACAACAGACTGTTGAGACAGAACTGGTACTGATGAGGAAACTGAGGCCCAGAGAAATGATGTAACTTGATGTAACTTGCTCCAGATGATTCAAATGCCGGCAGCTTGAATTTCAGCCTGAGCTTTGTACCACTGTGCCATGCTGGCTTTGTTTCCTGCAATTCATTTCTATATTTTAGAGTTTTCCAGAGCTTGGTCTAGGGCTTTCTTCTTACTCCATACTTCCCAAGTGATGTTCTTCTTTCCTACAGCTTTAAAAGCTATCTGTATGCCAATGACTTGCAAATTTATATTTCTAGCCTGGACCTCTTTTCTGAGCTGTGCATGCAATTGTGCCACTTGCTCGATTCACAGTCATCTTAAACTTAACATGTCTAAGATTGAACTCTTGATCTTATCCCCAGACACTCTCCTCCACCTCAGAGGTCGGCAATTCCATCTATAGGGTGTCTCATGCCAGAAACCCTAAAAGTTATTTTTGGTACTATCTTAGCCTGAGAGCGCTGCTATAACAGAATACCGTTGACCGGGTGTCTTGTAAACCACAGAAGTTCATTCCTTACAGTGTGGTGGCTGGGAAGTCTAAGATCAAGGCACTGGCAGATTCAGTGTCTAGTGAGGGCCCACTTCCTGGCTCATAGATGCTGTCTTCTTGCTGTGTCCTCACAAGGAGGAATGAGAGAGGGAGCTCTTTGGAATCTTTTTTATAAGGGCACTAATCCCATTCACGAGGCTTCCTTTCATGACCTAATCACCTCCGAAAAGCCCCACCTCCTAATACCATCACTTTGGGGGTTAGCATGTCAACATATGAGATTTTGGGGGACGTGAACATTCAGTCTATAGCAGGATCATTCTCTCCTTCATCCCATCATCCCCAAAGTTCTTTCAATTCTACCTCTAAAATATATCATGATCTGTCTGCTTCTCTCCTCTGCTGCAACCACCCTAGCTCAAGCTGACAGCTCCAAGAATCTCATGATTGCTCTCATTCCACTGAGTCTTCCCTTTTTTTCTCTTTCTCCACACAGCATCTAGAGGGATTTTTTTTCTTTCCACGCCGCGTGGCTTGTGGGATCTCAGTTCCCAGACCAAGGATTGAACCCAGGCCATGGCAGTGAAAGCCCTGAATCCTAACCATTAGGCCACCAGGGAACTCCCTAGAGGAATATTTTACATTGTGAATGAAATCATGTTTATGCTGCGGACCAAAATTCTGAAATAGTTCTTGGGTTAGACTGTAATATTGTTCACCACTATTCAACATCCTTCCCAGCAGGAGGACTTAAAGTCAGGAGAGCATGTCACTTGCTTTGGCCAATGAAATGTACACAGAAATTGAATATGTCACCTGTAGGCAGAAGTTTAAGAGCCACAGCATTCTTCTCCATTTTCTCTTTTCCCTTTGCCATGGCTACCAGTGACATTCCAGGTAGTGGCTGCTTCGGACCCAGAGTAAGGACAACATCCTAGGAGCAGAGCCCGCAGCTGACTTACGACGGATTGTACAAATGAGGCATTTACCCTGTGGCTCACTGAGATTCTAGAGTTGTCCTCACAGCATAACCTAATTTATCCTGACTGATACAGCTCTATATTGCTCTTGGGAAAAAACGTAGGATTTTTAACATGGCCTGTGTTTTCAGTCTCAGTTTATGCCATTCTTTCTGCTGTTCACTATTCTCCACTAATAGTAGCCTTCCTTTAGTTCTTTGAACTTTTCAAGTTCTTCTTCTTCTCAGAAATGTTAAAAGCCAGGGAATGCTATTTTCCTGTCTTCACTAGCCAACTCCTACTTATCCTTCAGGTCTTAGATTAAATATCTCCTAACCTCAGGATGCCTTCCCTCATTCCCTGATATGTATATATATTAGGGTCTCTGTTATGTTCTCATAGAATAATTACAAACTGAGAGTGATAAAGAGAATCACACTCCCTCCAGTTTATAATTATTCCACGAGTTATGATTTTTCTATGTTATGGTACTTTCAGCTGTGACAGACTATCCAACAAAAAGTGGCTTAAATAATAGAGCTTTAGTTTGTCTCCTGTCCAAAGAGGTTCAGAGGAAGCTGGTTCCAGAAGTGGTTCACTGGCTCGGTGGCAGTCAAGAATTTGGGTTCTTTCCATCCTCTGCTCTGTCATCCTAAGGTGTTGGCTTTCAGCTTCAGCCTTGTTGCCCAACATTAGTAGCGACCATAAAGAGACAATCAGCAGTATCAGGACACCGAGAGAGGACTTCAAAACACAGGTCCAGAAAAATACTAATGGGACAAAGTGTCCTAAATCTCAGCTCATATGAAATTCAGATATGTAGAGAAAATGTACTTTATTTGCCCAAACAGGTCTTTCTCCCGAGCCCCACCTGTTAGATAACAGGGAAAAAGAGTTAAGCAAATATCTAATTTATTTTAAAGCTTAGACTTAGCATTAGCTCCTTTAGATTGTATTTACTTCCTTTTGCTTACTAAATGCTCACTAATTCTCTCCCTAAGAGAGCATCCAGGGGTCTGAGGGAGGGATGTGGCTTACCTGTGACTTCTGCGGCATTGGAACTAAGGAAAAAACTGCCTGCACAGATTCTTAGAGCAGGCTGGTTGGTCTCCTGTCTGTGTTCAGTGCTGGTCTCCGCTGCTCCACTGCTGTGACTGGTCTTTGTTTGGTCTGAGCACTGCTTCTGGTGGCTTTCCTTGACTGCTGCTGATTTTCTCACCAATTTTTTCAACTAGCACACTGACCCACTGACCAGATGATCCCTTCTGTTACACAAGAGTAAATGTCTTTGTTCATCCACCCTCATTTTGGTTACATGTATTTAAATTTTGTATATATGTGCAATTGTCAATTCATGTTAAATATTAGAAAGCTTATTTTTTCACCTTACATTTATAAATATAAAAAGTCCTATTATTTTCTGCCTTGGTTACTAAGGGGTTTGGATTTCAACAATCCCATGAAAATGGGAGATGAAGCTTTGGCCTAGTAAGAGGAAGAGAGAGAACTGGCCCAGTGTAGCTTCATGGAAGCTGATCTACATCAACCTTGGCTCTGAGCACAAAACTGAAAAAAATCTCCCCTAAAAATTCACAACCATGGGGCTATCCTCAGCCCCTTTGGAGTTTGAATTAAGATGTGCTGTCTGGGAATCCCCATTCAAATATTAACCCGAAAAAAAAAAGAAAAGAAAAGAAGGTGGTTCCAAGCAGCCCCCAGCTAAGGCTGGCAGAAGCAAATCTGGAGCCAGCCTTGTTGCCCGATGAAGGGGACGTTCCTCGCCCTCTGGCACCGAAGCCAGGGGCATCGGACCACGCCTTCTAGGAGCAGTTGCTATGCAGCTGGCTGCAGCCGCTCCCTCGGCGGCTCCTTGGTGGCTCTGCCTGAGGGTGGGGCTTTCCCACTTTTCGGGGTCCCTTGGCGCTGCATGACCATGCTGTACGGCATAGGGGGCTTCCTGCTGCCCACTGTGGGGGGCCAGGAAAACGAATCTGATAGCCTTTTCGAAAAGCTCTTCCAGAAGCTGGACCGCCGAGGGGACGGGATGGTGGAAGTCATCGAACTGCAGAAATGACTGGAAGCTATGGGCATCCCTCCTGGCCCGGGGGGGGGGGGGGGGGGGGGGGGGGGAGGTGGGCCGCGGTGTGTTCAGGCCGCAGGGAGCGTGCGAGGCTGGAGGCCCTGCTGGGGTGATGTAGGGGTGAGGGCGAAGACCCCTTCAGCCCTTCGAGCTCCCTTCTGGGCTCAGACATTCTTTCTGTGTGAGCTGCTTCACTGGGAGTTACCTCGCTGTTGGCGCACTTTCCAAACGTCTGTGTCCTATGAGTGAACTGCTACGATGAAACATACAGAAGACTTTCCCATCTTGCCTACAAATGGGGTCCAAGCCATCAAAACGTACAAGGTCTGCTTGGCGTTACTGCAACGTTAACCAACCGCCCTGCAGTGAGCCGACTGCCTAGGCCTGGGCCCACATTCGTTTTTCTCTCTTGGAAACTCCAAGGGTCCGTCTGGATGGCTCCTCCTACACTCTCCCCAAGGGTATCGCATAGGTCGGGAAATGCGGCAGGCACTGCAGAGCTAGAGCTCATCGCGGAGCCCTTTGGGGCTTTCCTGTGTGTCCACTTGCTACTCTGGATGCAGGCACAGGGCGAGGGTGATGCTCTGATACTAACACACTGATTACAACCACGTAGTTTCAGTTTAACCTAACGCTGTAGAAGTCGTTATACTTATAACATTATACCCTACACTGCAGTGTGGAGTTATTCTTAAGCTTAACACATGACAATATCAATACTCGCTATTGTATTTTCAGAGGGTCCTCTTTGCCACAGCTGTACATTTAACCAGTTGACCCAGTGGAGTAAACAAAAAGTCTTTGTTTCACTTAAAGCTGCTCTAAGAGACTATCAGCTTTAGCAACAGCATGGGAACATGTGTGTTTGAAAAGGGGATGGGACACCAGGTTTTGTAGAAATCTTTCTCTTGTGAGGTGACTGAATTAAATTCGGTAAGAAAAAATAGTATTTAATAAGTTTCCCTCTGGCAGGTTTGAATTGAGTGATGGATGTGAGGGCACAGAACACTGAGTCCAGAAAAGCCAGGTAGTTAGCACAGTAACATGTAGTGTTCAGTCCATATTTCTTAGGATTCATAAAGTGTATGTCAGAGAAATGGGGGGGTGGAATATGCTATCTCACATTTTCGTGCTGGAAATTGATGATTTGTTCCCTGAGGCCCACCCAACCACAGACACTCGTCTTAATTATATATAACATGTATTGATTTCACTGGATTCTGTGTGTCCAAGGCTTTTTGTTGCAGTTACTGCATATTATACAGAATCAGCAAACGAACTGATGAAACTATGCTTTCCTTCAGAATGCAGCCCCAGAATCTTATTATTCCATCTCTCTTCTCAGTAAAGAGCTGGGTCTTCTGCTTAATCAGCCTGTCAGTTTTATCATCTATCCATTTATCCCAGTGGTTCTCAACTGGGGGTGATTTTGTCCCTCAGAGACATTTGACATTTTTGATGGTTGTGACAGTGGGGGATGTGTGTATACGATGTGAAGGATGTAGAGAGTAGAGGCCAGGGATAGTGCTAAACATTCTAGAATGCACAGGACAACAAAGAATTATCTGGTCTCAAACGTCAGTAGCGTTGGGGTTGAGAAACCCCACTTATCCCAACCACATGTTCCTTGCTGCTGCCTTCCAGGAGCCTACCATGCCCTTTACCTCACTGAATAAACAGAGGTGAGCTGGCACGAACTCCCTCAGATTTCTGACCCTTTCATAATGTGTCCTAAGCTGTGAAATAGGGATAATATTAGTGCCGGTCTCATAGGATCATTAGACTAATGATCAAATAAATGAAAAATGCTTAAAATTGTTTACGGAGCTTCAGGCTCCTCAGTGACGCTAACACATCAACTATAACCCTACCTTCATTCATACTCAGGCCCAGTTTCTTTCCTCCAGTCTCAGAGGGGGAGGTGTCGTTCGTCCTTTTCAAAGCTGGTTTTTCCACTTACATTTCTGACCTTACGTCCTTTCATCTCCTTTAAAAAAGGAAAAGCACACTTTTACTATTCCTTTTCTTTGTTCTGTATTTTCAGACCTTTCCTCTCTAATAACAGTGTTGGCTCCTCCGACCCCCACCCATCTAGATATTGTCCTATGATTCTCCTCCCTGTGCAATCAAGGCCTTTGATGGAGCCAAGTCTGCACTTTCTGCCTTGACTTCTCTCACTCTTCGGTTGTCTGTCTGACGTGAGGTTTCTGCCTCCACTCTTCCCCTCTGTGAAAGGTCACTAAAGACTTCTGCCTTGCTGCACCCAGTGGGCTCTTCCCAGTTATTTGTTTGGCCTTTCCGCAGCACGGAATACTGATGAAGGCGCGCAGATCTCCTCCTTTTGGCCCTTGCTCTCAGCTCTCCCACTGCTGCTTTTTAGATCCCTTTATGACTCTTTTTTTGGCTCACCTCTCAAATGTGAGTGAGCTCCAAGATTCGTTTTCAAGGCTCTAACTATCATCTTAGTGGGTGACTCACAAATTGAGAGCTATCCCCAGCTTCTGAGGCTCTCTACTTCCCTCTGTGATCAATGTCTTGGCTATGTGTTCCACTAACAAGTCATTCTAGATGCCTCCTTTGTCCTACCCCAACATCGAGTTAATCACAGGGTCCTGTGTAATTCCTTAATATAGCTCATAACCAGTTTCCTTCCCTCCACACCCATTGCTTCTGGTAAGCCCCGGCCTCTACCATGTCTCACCTAAGTTACTGTAACAATCTTACAACCAGTCTGCCTGCCCTTACCTCTCACCATTTCTTCTTCCACACTGCCACCATATGACATTTCTAAAAGTACATCTGATAATTTCATAACCCTCCTGAACGTTCTTCAGGGGCTGACATTGTCCGTGGGAAAAGTCCAAACCTCTTAGCACGGTATTGAAGGTTCTTCATGATTTCTTTGTGGGTGTTGAGGTTGGTGGGGTAGTTCTCCACCTTGCAGTTATTCAGGGATCCAGGTTCTGTCTCTCTTGTGGCTCTATCCTCCTCAAGGGTCTCATCATCATCTGCATTCAGCTGGTGAAAGGAATGAGCATGGAGGATTATATGTGAGAAGATTTTTAACCGGGTCTAGAAGTGGTTCACATTACTTTCACTCACATACTTTGTTGGAGAGATGTTGGTCACATGACCATGCTTACTAACTGCAAGGGAGACTGAGAAATGTCATCTAGCTGTGTGTCCCTAGAAGGCGATGAGGAATTTTGGTGGACAGCTGCTGGTCTCTGCTACATTTCCCACACCCTTGCTTCTTTGTTTGCCCACCTTTTGCTATTTATTTTTAAGATATTCAAGTAGAGTCCCTTCTGTGAAGATTTCCTTCACCTTTGTCCCTCCTTCAGAGCACCCGCATCTTTGTTGCCCGCCGATCCCTGAACATTTTCTATCACGGTGGTTTTGGTGTCTTCCCTATCAGCCTGTAAACTTCTCGAGGGCTGGGACTATAGCTGATTCATCTGTGTTTCTCAAGCATTTAGAACAGTTCCTTACATATTTGTTGAGTGAATGAATAAACGCATGACTGTTGAGTATGAGAGAAGACTAGGCAATTGCTAAAGTTCTTTTAAATTCTAATATTCAAAGATTCTATGTTTTTGGTATTAGAAATTTTACTCTAAAACTAAGGCACTGGTAATTTATGGCAGACTATCTAATTTACATGTGATAAATATACAAATGCTTAAACACTGTAATTTGTAATCTACCTTGTCTGAATCTGTGTCTCTAATATCATTTTTTCTCTCTTATAGATAATTTCAAAATCTGTTGATGCCAGCAAGCATAGTCTGCTGGACCTTGGCACGTTTATGCAGTACCTTAAAGATAATGAGATGAAAATGAAGTTGACTTTTAAGAGTTTGGACACAAATAATGATGGTTTGTTTTTATACAGTTAGCAATTTTATCCAAGAATTAACTATGTTTTAGTAAAGGTTTATTATTAAGTGTTTGGCTTCCCTGAAAGGTTATTAAAAACTCACTTATTTAATTCTGTCATTTGTTTTATTGTTATTACTTCTAAGGAATATTTTTAAATGATGTAGTTTTTATTTACACACTATCTTTTAAAAATAAAACCACCAACAAAAAGGTTATACCCTTTGAATAATATACTTTTTAGCTAAGGATCTAAGAAATATTTATAACACTTTGATAAGGTTTTTATATGAGGCAATGGTGGTGAAGCTGAATCTGGAAAGATCGGTAAAAGTTAGCTAAGTGAAGGGTGGAGAAGAGTGTTCCAGGCTGGGGAAATAGCTTGTTGGGAGGCTGTGGTCACCTCAGGGGAGCAGGTCATGTCCGAGGAACTAGAGGAAGACCAGTGAGTCTGAAGCTCAGAGCAAGGGCAAGTGTCAGAGATGAGGCTGGGAGGCTGGCACAGGCGGGATCATGGAGGGCCTTGGGGTTTGTGAAAGTTTCTGGACTTGATCCTGAGGAGGAATGAGGTGGGAAGCCTCTGAAGAGTCTTCAGTGGGGGGATAATAACACCATCATATTTGTGTGGAGCATGGACTGGCATCTGAGCCATGATGGGACTGTGGTGATGGGAATAAATGATTTGGGAGATATTTAGGCACAGAACAGACCACAACTGGTGGTTGAATGTGCAGGATGAGGGAAAGGAAAGAAGCAAGAAAGACTGATTGAGCAAAAAAAAAAAAAAAAAAAAGACTGACTGAGCAATATTGGAGGGTAAATATTTTATTTATTGACACAGGAAATACCATATGGGCTTTCCAGTCTTTTCATCTTGGCAAGTAGAAGAAATAACTGGGATGTTGATGTTTGATGGAATGTTGTGATGATGTGCTAAACACTGCTTGACTATTTGCTTCTGCATCATTTTAAAGCTTCCAGTTGATGCTTACTTTCTTTATTCCTTTAAAGGAGTAATTGATACTTCAGAAATTATCAATATTCTCAACTTAATAGGTATACATATTTCTGAAAAAGAAGCAATGAAGATTCTTGAAAGGTCAGCTCTTACATATGTATATACATTTTAAAATTAAGTTTTATTTACTTTAAAACCTTTTTTGGGACTTCTCTGGCAGTCCAGTGGTTAAGACTCTGAGCTTCCACTGCAGGGGGAATGGGTTCCATCTCTAGTCAAGGAACTAAGATCCACATGTTGCGCAGTGTGGCCAAAAAAAAAAAAAAAAAAAAAGCAAACAAAAAACCAAACCAAAAACCTTTTTCATTATGAAAGTGACTATGGAAACTTTATGGAAACATGAATAATAGCTCAAAATCATCTGTTTGCTATCACTCTTCTAAGTACTTCACATATATTATCTCCTTGAATTCCTACAAGACTTTAGAGGCAAAGTCTATTATTTTCCTAATTTCACAGATGAGGAAATTATTGAATAGTGAGGTTAAGTAACTTGCCCAAGGTCACCATAATCCACTACTGTGATATTAACCCACTGATATAATTTTATATCTTTTATACTTATGCATGTATCTATTATTTTTTGTAAAATCATATACTTTATACTATTAGTCAATCCATCAGTCATCCAATCAAGTTACCTATCAATCAGATACTGATTGATGCGTTTTGCCAGGCGCGTAGTAGCCAGTGAGGATTCAGTGGTGAGTAGGATGGTCCTGGTGCCTAGCCTTGCAGAGCTAGCAGTCTATGGGGCTGAGGGGAGTTCAGTTGCATCGTGGCAAACGTTATGATGGGACACGTAGGAAAACATGGAAGAAAAGTATCTTTTACCAGGAAAGAGAGCTGAATGTTATCAAACTATACTGCTTTTTTCGTTTGACCTATTTATATAAGGTGTTATAGTCGTAGATTTTCTGACATTAAACATTCATGAGATAAACATTCAAGAAAGAGGATTATATGACAAACAGCCATACCATCGCTGCGTTTGTCACATGTAACATCTTGTCATATTTGGTTCAGGTTTTTTCAAATACATAAAACATTACAGACCACTGAAGTTTTCAGTGTCTTTAAACCCATTTCCTCCTCTTCTGCCAGAAGAAACTACTATTCTGAATTTATCATTTCCATGCAGGTTTTTACCTCTGTGTGTATTTTACTACAGACAGATTCTTAAAATATGATATTGTTTCTCATGTTTTGAGACTAAGTGGTGGGATACAGCATATTTTTAAAATGACACTTTCCTAAACCTTCTGTTTTTGAGATTTGTTGATGTTGATGCTTACAGCTCTAGGTCAATTGGTTTAGTCAATGTACAGTTTCTATTTAATGAGTATAATTCAATTTACTTATGATTCTCCGGATGATGAGAGAATTTAGGTTTTTAAAAAAATTTTGTTTTGTTACTAGTACAAAACAGTGCTGGAATGAATAGTCTTGCATACATCTTCTTGTATATTACTTGCAGTCGAGGTGCCTGACTGTAGGGTATGCAGACATTTAACTTTAATTTCATATTCCAAATTGTTCTCCAAAGTGGTTGTACCAATTTAGTGTTCTACTAGAAATGTATTGCCGAGACCAGCTCGGCGACTTGGGGCAAATGATGGGTGCCGCAAGCTTAAAGAAACACAGACACAGATTTAAGAGAAAGATGGAACCCGGGGACTCAAGACCTCTAGGATCAAGAGCCACGCTGATTCATCCCACGTTGCTTTTATTGCACTCTTGGCGTTCCAGAAGCAAGATAGCCTAAGGTTCTCACACTCCCAGTTTGGTCCCACAATCAAGGTTATCTTTGAAGTAAACAAACAAAGGCCTCACATGATTGGGGGAAGTGATCTTTGTTTGCCTCCTGGGTCCTGATCTGAGCTGGGCGTGGAAAGCAAAGCAGCCCTGGGGGCAGGAGACCTCTCTCAGAAGGAGTAAGGGTCTGTGCCCCACCCCTGTTGGCCCCTCTGCGACTGTGCCTGTCTTAGGTTGGTCCTCCCCTGAGGAATCTTACCGTCTCTGGCTAACCAGCCATCCTCCGGGGCCAAACAGGGTGATATGAGGTGTGCAAGTGAGGAAGGGGCTGCGCCCCCAGAGAGGGTCAATTTTCTGTTTCCTCGGTAGCCTATGCCCCCATGGGCTCCACGCCCAGCACCCTTAGTTCCTCCGCTGCTCAAGCAGGACATCCTGCATCCAGCTGCTTGGCCCACATACTTTAATTACTTTTTGTAACATTTTCAAGGTTTCAGAAAGACTTCTGAATGTTTTCCCACAATGTATCACTTGATACTTTAATCTTCTAATATTTAAATATTTTCCAAATCCATGGGTCAGAAATATTGTCCTGTTGTTTTAATAATTTGATTTAATATGCTTGTATTCCTCATTATTAGTGAGTCAATATCTTTTCATATTAGCCATTTGTATATCATCTTCCCGTGAATTACCTGTTATGTCTTTTGCCTACTTTTCAGCTGAACTAGTCATCTTTTTCTTAATGGCTTGTAGGTGTTCTTTCTAAATTCAGGATGTTAATCTTATGTTGGCTATATGCACTGCAAATGTCTTTTCCCAGCTTGCTGCTTATTCTAAATTCATTTTTAGTTTTTTTTTTTATCATCGTGCAGAACATTTACATTTTAATGTAGCTTATTTGTCCATCCTTTTCTTTTACAGATGTGCTTCTAACATCTTGAGAAATTCTTCCTTACCCTGAGATATAAAAATGTTAATCTATATCTTATTTTAAAAATTTTATGTTTTACGTTTAGTTCTTTAATTCATCTGTAACTGATGTTTGTGTATGTTATGAAATTGGGTGCCCAGTTTCATTTTTTTCTATATGGTCGGTTGTTCTGTCACCTGTGTTGGGTCTTCACTGCTGTGCAGGCTCTCTCTAGTTGTAGTGGGGGCTACCCCGTTGCAGTGCACAGGCTTCTGATTACAGTGGCGTCTCATGTTGCAGAGCACGGGCTCTAGGCATGGGGGCTTCAGTAATTGTGGCACATGGGCTCAGCAGTTGTGGCTCTCTGGCTCTAGAGCGCAGGCTCAGTAGTTGTGGTGCATGGGCTTAGTTGCTCCGCGGCATGTGGGACCTTCCCAGCTCAGGGGTGGAACCCGTGTCCTCTGCATTGGCAGGTGGATTCTTAACCACTGTGCCACCAGAGAAGCCCCTGTTCCATGAATATTATGTATGTCTTCATGTTTTGGATCCTCTTTAACGTCTTTTAATAAAGCGTTATATATTCTCTATAAAGGTCTTATATAACTTTTATTGGATTTATTCATAGAAACATAGTTTTTGTTGCTCTTCTAAGTATACAGATGAATTTGATTTGCTATCACTTCATTTGGAATTTTCATATCCATGTTAATAATCGATGCTATTCCAAGAGTTAAGATGGAACTTTGTCTCCTTTGCATAGTCTACAGGACTTCCCGTGGTCTGGCCTGCATCTCTAGCTTCATCATCTTGAACTCTCCTTCCACTCTGTGCTCCAGGCCAACTGAACTTCTTTCAGTCTAAAAAAAAAACCAACCAACCAAACAAAAACACCAAACCCCAAAAACATGATGTCTCATTCCTCCAATCCTTGTACAAACTGTTCTCTCTGTCTGGGAGACCCATCCCAGCTCCTTCACTTGAATATCTCCTACTTATTCTTTAGGTCTCAGTTTAGATGTAACTCTAACCTCTGAAACTTTTTTGGTTTTGCTCGTATTTGCTTTTATGACAACTTTACAGAGGCTCGTTTGTCATACTCTCTGTTCCCACTAGACTGCAAGCTTCATGAAGACAGGGACAAAAGTATATTATTTATTATTTTATAGTCAATGCCTGTAACATACTAACAGAGCAATACATGTTTTCTGACTGATTTGTCACAAAAGCCAAGGGTGGAGAGTATCAAATTTAACAGGAAGGACCAGCAACATAAATATTGAAAAAATCCATTGGATCTGCTCATTGGGGAGATTCCTGGGCATCTCAATGAAAGCAGTTTCAGTAGGGTGGTAAAGGGTTAAGTCAGATTGCATAGGGCTATTGAAGGAATCGGAAGTGAGGATGTGGGTACTATGAATGTGGTTTACTGATTTGGGAAGTTTAGATAAGAAGGAGAATTCAACTAAAGTCGTTTTAAATTTTACTTTTATTATTTTCTGAAGAATAGGAGGGATTTGTGGAGAAGTAGCCATCAGAGAGAGAAAGCTGTTGCATATGTTGTAGAGAAAGGAGATTAATGATTGAGAGGGAATGGGACCACCAGCTCAAGAGAGGGAGAGGGTCCTTGAATAAGAGCCAATGTTTCATTCTCTGAGTCTAGAACCTAGGAGGTGGGTAGAGAGAAATTTAGTCATTCACCCTACAAATATTTACTGAGTGCCTCACATTCATCTAGATGCTAGGGATGTAGCAGTCAAGAAAACAGGCTAAAATTCCTGCTCTATGAAACACATGATAAACAAGAGGAGAAAATAGTAAGCTAGATAGACAAATTATGTTAGATGGTGATAAGTGGAAAAATAATGCAGGGGAGGAAGACAGTATGGGTGTGTGAGTGGTAGGGAGGCTGCAGTTTTAGATATGGTGAGTTGGGAAGGCCTTGAAGGTGACATTTGAGTACAGGTCTGAAGAAGTGAGGAAGGAGTCATAATGGTCTTTGGGAGACGAGCAGTCTAGGCAAAGTAGATAGCATGAGCAAAGTCCCCAGGAAGGCAGTGTATCTGACAAGGGTAGTACATTGAGAGGAGGCCAGTGTGTTTGGAATAGAGTCAATGAGGAAGAGGGTAGCAGATGAGCTCTAGGAAATAACAGGAGTCAGATCACATATGATCTTGTGGGAAACTGTAAGGACTTTGGCTTTTCCTCTGATAAGTCACTGGACAGTTTTAAACAGAGGTATGACATGATCTAACAAAGATTTTAGTAGTCTCATTCTGGCTGATGTGTGGAGAACGTTTGTAGGGGACAAGGGTGAAAGCAAGGAGGACAGTTATGCATTAATACAGACAGCATTTGAGGGTGGCTTATACCAGGATGGAGGAGGTAAGTAGCGATTGGATTCTGGATATGTTTTGAAATGCTGACAGGATTTACTGCTGGATTGTGAGTGGGGAGTAAAAGAAAGAGTAGTCAAAGATAATGTCAAGATTTTTGGCCTAAGCATCTAGCAGAATGGAGTTGCCATATATTGAGAGGGGTAAAATTGTGAGAAAAGCAGGTTTGGGATAGGGTAGATATCAGAATTGAGGTTTGTTCTTGCTAAGTTTCAGATGCTAACCGAAGTAGAGATGTTAACTGGGCAAACTGAAATAGGAATCTGGAGCTCAGAGGAAAACTCAGGCGAGGGATTTGGGAGTCATGGGCCTATAGATGATATTTAAAGCCATGAGACTGGAAGAGATAACCAAGGAAAGAGTATAGTACGCTGAGTCCTGGCATTCCCTAACGTTCAGAGGCGGGGGAGATGAGGAGACTGAGAAAGAGTAGCCAGAGAGAAAGAAGGAGGGCTAGAACACTCTGTTTTAGAAGCCAAGTGAAGAAAATGTTTCAAGGAGGGCACAACTATCTTTGTCAAATGCTGCTGACAGGCTACAGAGGAGGATGGAGAATGTGGACCGCTGATTTAGTGCTGTGGAAGCTACTGGTGGAGTAACAGTGGTGAGAGCCTGATGGGAGTGGGTTCAAGAGAGAGTGAGGAGAAACTGGAGACAGAAGGTAGACAACTCTCTAAAGAGTGTTACTGCAAAGGCAAAGAGAGATCAGGGGTGATAGTAGGGAAGGTGGAGTTAAGAGATTTTATTTTAAGATGAGAATACTTAAACACTCATGTTTTAGGGAGCAATGGGGGACAACATGGCCTGAGAGTGAGTGTCAGAAATTCATTTGGTGGCTTGTGGAGATGTATGAAAATTGTCAGTAGTCACTGAGGAAAATGAAAAAGGGAGCTACCTGAGACAAGTAACTTGAAATTTGGGGAAGCTCACATTTCGAAGCAATATATTTTATTATCTTCCTTCACATTCTTAATTTCATTCAATGATTGAGAAATTCCCTGATGAGAAGTCTTAAAATTCTTAAAATTGGTTTGATTATTATTTCATATTAATGAAAATTATATTTCCATGGATATTTGAGTTTCTTATGATATTTTTGATATTAGATATTTTATACCCACAAAGATGAAAATTGTCCTTTAAGATCCATAACCAAAAAGGGTAATTGTCAGCCATCATTCTGATTGCTAGAGAAGTTACAAGATGAACTTAGAAATGGGAAGGAGGGGAAATGTTTAAAGGAGAAATACTAGAAGGGTGGGATGCAGTAATACTGACCTACAGTTTGCCAGCTCTTTGTAATTTACAAGGTCTCTGTACATATAATCCCATTTAATACTCTATTAGCTCTGTGTTCTAGGAATTATTCCCATATAAACAGAAGTTTAGAGATGTAAGATGCACTCTCTACATCACAAAAATAACAATGGGCAGAGCTCAACTATAGTCCAAATTTTCTGACTTTGAGAATATGAGATGTCATTTTGATAATGCTTTTTAAAATTTATGAACCGTAATTTGTATTTGAGCATATTCTTTGTTTTAATATACAGTATGGATACTGATGGGTCACTGACAGTGGACTGGGACGAGTGGAGGAAGTATTTTTTATTTAAACCTACAAGAAATATTGAGGAAATTGCCCATTACTGGAGCCGTTTTACTGTAAGTGGTCTGTTTTAAAATATTTGTATATTTTATTCCATGAATCATGGGTGTAAATGTAATGCATTATATACTGTCAGAAAATTATCTAGTGAGGTTTTGTTGATTAAAAAAGTGATGCTATAGAATGCTGTTTTCTCAGAAATTTGTATGATGCCAAAAATCTGAATTGACTATAATATCTAGTTCAGCCAAAGTTTCAACCTGCAAAAGGCATACATCTGTTGAGAGTAACTACTCTTAAAAGTTGATTACTCCTACTCAGCACCATCATTTTGTATTATAGTTGCTTATTTTCTTGTCTGAAAAGTAGGGAGTGTGAACTGCAGACTGCGGTGTCATAAAGTACTTTACTGATAAATATTTAAATATTTGTTGGATAAATGAATAAACAGAATTTTTTGAAAGAGTGCCAAAATTCTAGTTTTTTTCATATTCATATATACATTATAGTCGGTATAGTTCTTGTCTCTCAGTGTACTTAAAAATCTAAGCTTCATAATTTCTTAAAGTTCTCAAAATGTCTTAAAATATCTTTAAATTTTTGCTTAGTAACTACAAATTATAATCTACACCATTCTCCTATGTTCCATGATTATATGTATACAGTTGAACCTTGAACAATGCAGGTCTGAACTTCACAGGTCTACATATATGCAGATTTTCTTCCGATAAATACATACTAAAGTACTACATGATCTGTGGTTAACCTTGGATTTGGAGGGTTGACTGTAAAGTTATACATGGGTTTTCTACTGTACTTGGTGATCAGTGCCCCTAACCCGTGTTTTATTCGAGTCAAATATATACATACATACATATGTCCTGTCTCTCTGAGAAAGGGAGATCACCGGTAGGATCACATTACTATTGATGGGTAGAATAACCTTACTGCCTTAGCTGTAATAGGGTGCCTTCTCTACTCTTAACGTGACCCTTATGAAACTCTTTAGTTGCCAACATTCTTTTAATAGATATGTAATCATTAAAAAGAGATTTTATCCTTTTGGAAGTGTTCATTCTGTACCTTCCCTTTAGAGGTGATTAAAGGAAATTCAAGTCAATGAAAAACACATTTATTGTATGCCTGCTATAGGATAAGTTTTCTGTTTTATAATGAGATAAAGAGCAAACAGAAATGGAAAATACCTGTTTTGAAAATTAAATGATATAGTGTCTATGATAACCTAATAAAGTAATTTAAAATGAACTCAATGAACTTCCCTTTTGGGTACAGTGCTAACAAAGGGTGCTTCATTGGTCCTAGTGGCAGGTCCACTGTTTGGCTTATAGTAATTTCACAGGGAACAAATATGCTTGGCACTAAAACTGTATGACCCAGAGGTAGGACACAGCCAGTTCTGCAGGGTGGAAACAGAGTGTAACTCTAGTTCAAATCCCAACGCTGCCATTTACTGTCTGGGTGAGTTGGGGTAAATAATCTAATCTCTCTAGGCCTCAGTTTTCTTAACTGTAAAACTGGGATAATAATACTTACCTCTCTTAGGGTTAATATAAAAATTGAAGATGACACTTAAAACTGTTTAATACAGCACTGGCTTTGCTCTGTAAATATTAGTTTTTATTTCTCAAACAGACATTGAGCTATTTCCGAGACTTGTTATTGCTAATGACTAAGCACAGTCAAATACTTGGAGGCCTAATTGCTATCAAGCACTCTATGTTTTACAACTAATAATATCAGTAACTAACATTCACTGAGTGCTTTTTAGTGCCAAGCATTATGCTGAGTGCTTTACACGCTCTAAGTTATTTAATCTTAACAAGCCTACCCAGTTAGGTATTAGTATTGTTCCCCTTTGCATTCGAGGAAACTAAGTCCCAGAGAGTTCATTCAATTAGGAGCTAGGGAAGTTAGGATTTGAATCCCACTTGACTCCTGAGCCAAGGTCCTTAATCATGACATATGTGATCAAACTTCTAGACCCTCAGAAAGCTCCTACTTGTAATCTATGTACCAGAGAACTGATTATCGGCTCTGTGCACTACATGGGAAGGCCCAGGTTTTTGTCAATTTCACTGTAGGTAAAGATGTGAAAGGAAACTGCTTCTAAGTGTATGTCATACATTTTATATTTGTTTTGTTAGAGGTGAAGAGTCTGACTGAACATCGGGGTCCACTAGATCTTGAACACTGAAGATACTTTTACATCATTGCCACTTAAATGACAATTCTATTTTTGTTTGTTTGTTTTTGGCCATGCCACGTGGACTCCATCTTTCACTAGTAGTTTGCGTGGCCTGTATTTCACTATAGCTAAAAGTATTTATTAGAACTTAGATTTTTCTTCTTGTATTCAATCCTAGACAAATAATTTTATATTGAAAATGGTATATAGATTTTGAAATGGGAAATGTAAAATTATCCTAAATGTGAGTTACTATTAATTTAAAATTGACAGTATTTCAAGCTAATTTATGAGTTATTTAAAATTATACTAGTTGGTAAAGTACAAAATTCTAGGATAGGCTGATATTAATTTGCTGTGGAGCTGAGATATATAAAACATTTAGATTTTATAAGGAGTTAACATTTCCATTTGAGATCTGCTAATTATAATGTTCCTTATTTTAAAATTTATTTTGTTTTAATAGGGAATTGATATGGGAGATAGATGGACTTTTCATAATTTAATTAATGAAAAGAGAAAATCTGGCCATCTATGGAAATACCTGTTGGCGGGAGGCACAGTGGGTACTTGTGCTCGAACATGCACAGCGCCATTAGAGCGTCTGAAAACCCTAATGCAGGTGTGTTGCGTAGTTCATGTGCATGTTTTTGAGAAATGTGAATAACATTTGATGCTTTTAAAAACAACTACTTCAGAGGTCTTAACACTATTTCTTGATACTCTCATGTGCAAATTACGTCATCGCTGTAATCTCCTAGACTCATTTATTCAATAAGTTCCCAGGCACTCAACTCACCTTGAGGGTACAACAACCAAGTACTACACCATTCATATGCATTTTGGAGTTTAGTGATGGAGAGAGGTATGTAAATAAATAATTAAGCACAACCTAATGATCTAGTACTGGTGTTCTAGGGAGGGCAAAAATCAGGGAAATCTTTTTTTTTTTTGCAGGGCCGGGGAAGGGAGGGCTACACAATGCTCTTGATTCTCTCCACGGGTTGGAAATCGTGACAGCAAGAGACAGAGACTACTCAGAGTTGCACTCCCTCTTTATCACATTCGGGGCTCTGTACGTGCAATTCTTCAATTTCTTGAAAAGTTTTGGGTCCCTTTCACATTGGTGCAGGCAATGAAGAGCTTGCCTGAGCCTGGTGGCCACTTCTCTGGCTATGGCTGTACAACGGAAACAAGGTGAGAAGGGTGTCCACCCTTTTCATTGTTCTATCCAAGGCAGAAGTGATGGGCCTATGACAACATTCAGTCACTATCTCCTTTTACCTTTTCTGGGTCACCAAAGAACAAACATCTCTCTAATTTTTATAGAAATACACAAAGCAAGGGAACATGTCTGGCTGCGGGTATTCTGGGTTCAAAGCAGGGGGAAGGGGCAGGAGGCCTACTGTCCATTGTGCACATTTCTGCACTCAATCCGTTTTCAGTCCTGTGCCTCACTGAATTCTTGAATTCTGTATTCCTGGGTCAAGATCCTCTTTGCTTTCTGCAGAGAATGAAGCCTCATGGATTTTTAAGGGAAGCTGACTTCTGTGTGCATTCTGCTCCTGGGATACTTACGTTGTAGCTGCTACTCTGCTAAATGAGTTATCACTGTTTCATTAGCTTTCCGCCTCCCCCAAACCTGCCGACATCACTAGTGCACTTTCTCCTTGCAGGTAAGTCATGAGGTGGACGGACAATTTTCATTTGAACCAAGACACTTCTAAAAGGGAAAGAGGGTGCTTAATAATCATGGAGGGACAGCTTTTGGGCAAACTGGGATATATGGCTGCCCTAGTTATTGCCTTCTTTGTTATTTTGCTATCCTTTTTGTGTGGTTTTGTGAGGATGAGGGAATAAACACGCGTGGTCATTCTACCACTTTTACTGAAAGTCAGTTTCTTACACGTCTACAATTATTTTATTTTTCTTTTCTCCTTGATTGGCAGTCTGGCTGAATGTGGCCACCAAGGTCAAAAATGCTTTCCCTCAGAACTTTTTGAAGGCATTACCCTATTATTTTCTAGCATCTAGTGTCACTTCTGAGAAGTCTGATGCCATTTTGATTTTTGGTAGATGACCTGGTTTTCCTCTCTGGAAGCAGTTAGTTATCCCCCTATCCTGGGTGTTCTGAAAGTATACGATGTAAGTTTAGGTAGGTTCTTTTTGATCCATTATGCTTGACTACTGGTGGGCTCTTCCTAACTGTAAACTTATGTCTTTTCTCAGCATTAGTGTATTCCAGCATTTCCTCCTTAATTTTTTTTCACTTTATTCTCTCTCTCTGGAATTCTTTTTGGTTGGATGTTGTACCTCCTAGATTGACCTCTATGCGTCTTATCTTTCCATAAAGATTTTCTATCACTATGTCATTTTACTCAACATTCTGGGACATTTCTTCAATACTATTTTTCAACCTCCTATTGAACTTTTCATTTTAGCAATCACACTTTAAATTTCCAAGAGCTCTTTTTATCCCTTTGATTGTTCCTTTTTCATAGTATCTTTTTCTTGTTTGGTATGTTTTAAAATTGATTCAGTACCATCTTGATTCTTTCTGAGGATATTAGAGGGTTCTTTATGTTGTTTTAGTTTACTGTAGTTTCCTAACTTGTCACTGTTTTCCCTGGGTTTAGTTATTCTGTTTCCCTTAGTTTTGGTTTTTATGCTGCCATTCCTCCTCCATATATATGATGATGCTTTATTGTTCTTTCATATTAAAAATGAAGGACTGGGGACTTCCTAGGTGGCGCAGTGGTAAAGAATCCGCCTGACATTGCAGGGGACACGGGTTTGAGCCCTGCCCTGGGAAGATTCCACATGCCACGGAGCAACTAAGCCCGTGCGCCACAACTATTGAGCCTGTGCTCTAGAGCCCGTGAGCCACAACTACTGAGCCCATGTGCTGCAACTATTGAGGCCCACGCGCCTAGGGCCCATGCTCCACAACAAGAGAAACCACTGCAGTGGGGAGCCTGTGCACCACAATGAAGAGTAGCTCCCAATCGCAGCAACTAGAGAGAGCCCGTGTGCAGCAACAAAGACCCAATGCAGCCAATAAAAAAAAAAAAAAAAAAGGACTGGATATTTTAGGTAGTTGGTATAGATTTCTTCTGAAGCTAGTTGTGTTTTCTAGCTATGTTTCTCCCATAGATTTTTTACAGATTGATAAATAATTGACTTATAACATTATATTAGTTTCAGGTGCACAATATAATTATTCGATACATGTATGCAATGCACAGTGATCACTGCAATAAGTGAACATCCATCACCACATATAGTTACATTTTTTTTCCTTGTGATAAGAAGTTTTAAAATTTACTCTTAGCAAATTAGAATTTTTGTTGTAAGAGGAATTTACACATCTGTTTATTTGCATTGTCTTCCTGTCACCAAGAGAATAAGAAATAAATTCCCTGTGAATCAATCTCCTGAAAACTCCACAAGTTTTTTGGTAGTCTTGTTTCTTTTGCCAGCTTCTCTTTTCCTCTATGCAAGACAGGCTTAAGCTTCTGCACTCCACACTCCCCACCTCCCATTCTGTCCTGGAGGCTGAGATAGAGGGCCAGGGTGCAGGTACCCTTCCCAGGCCTTGCCCTCCTTTCCTTGTAACACTGTTGCTTTTCCTTTATACATATTGAGATTAAAAATTTGAATACTCTAGGTGAATTGAACCTTTTATCATTGTGAAGTGACCTTCTTTACCTCTGTAAATGCCTTTAGTCCTCTTTTGCCTGACATTAATATAGACACACTCCCTACTCTTAAACTTGGGATTTGCATGATATATCTATTGTCATTTTTTAACTTGTTTTCAAGGTTTCTGTATTTGTATCTTTTAGGTAAGTTATTTGTAAATGGCATATAGATGGATTTTGTTACATTTTATTTATTCTTCATTTTTTTTTGACTGCGCTGAGTGGCTTGCAGGATCTTAATTCTTTGACCAGGGATTGAACCTGGACCCTCGGCAGTGAAAGTGTGGAAGTCCTAACCACTGCACCGCCAGGGAATTCCCTGGAGTTTGTTATATTTTAAACAGGAAGGCTCATTCCATTTACAGTTAATGTACTAACTGATATTTTTGCTCAAAGCTACCATCTTATTTTATGCTATTTGTCCTGCATGGTCTAAGATTTTCTCCTTTCTCCTTTCTCACCTTCTGCTATATTTTAAAAAGTCATTCTACTTTTTTTTCCCCTCCATTAGTTTTTGTTGTTGTTTTTTAAAATATCACTTGGAGTGATAACTTGAGGGCTAAGATGATGATACCTAACTTCAGGTGAGACTTTTGTTTGTTTCTGCTAGATGCTTGGGAACACTGTCAAGCTGGGATCACTTTAATTCAAGTTTGAGTCTTGAAGTTCCCTGGACTACACAGGTGATACAAAGCCATGCTCTTAAGTCCTTGCAGAAGCTAGATTCTTCTGGTTTACCCTTACCATGAGGGGACAGACCTGCAAAGTCCCAGTTTAAAGTGGAGGTGGTTTGTCAGAGACCTATAGCTTCAGTGAGCCCTGGGCTTTGTCTTTTGTTCTTTGTTAACCCTGTGAGGTTACAAAACAATTTAATTTCACAATTGTTTCTTCCGGATCCAGAAATACACTTGAGTGCTAATCTTACCTTTCTGGATATTCTCCTTATCTCCTAGATAATGGCCCTGGAATATGTCTCTGTCTTGTTAGCTCATGGATACCTTCAGGAAACCTTAAGAAATAAATATGTCATCAGCTTTTGCAGTTATCCTTAGTAGGAAGTTCATTCCTAATTACACAGCCTGCCATTACCACAAGTGGAATTCTACATGTATTTTAAAGCTTTTGATATGTTGTCATATTTCCCTCCAGAAAGGTAATACCAATTGGTAATACCAATTTATCATACATTACTTTCCCTAATACTGTATGATATTACCTGTTCTGCCGAGACCAGCTCAGCGACTCGAGGCGAGTGACGGATGCCGCAAGCTTGAAGAAAACACAGACACAGACTGAAGAAAACACAGACACAGACTGAAGAGAAAGATGGGACCGGGGGACTCAAGACCTCTAGGATCAAGAGCCTTGCTGATTCATCCCACGTTGCTTTTATTGAGTTCTTAGCTAACACTCCCAGGTTAATCCCATAAACAATCAAAGGCCTCACATGACTGGGGCAATGATCTTTGTTTGCCTCCTGGGTCCGATTTGAGCAGGTGTGGATCTGAGCAGGGTGAGGATTTGAGCTGGGCGTGGAAAGCAAAGCAGCCCTGGGGGCAGGAGACCTCTCTCAGAAGGATTAAGGGTCTGTGCCCCACCCCTGTTGGCCCCTCTGCAACTGTGCCTGCCTTACGTTGTTCCTCTCCTGAGGCATCTTACCCGTCTCTGGCTAACCAGCCATCCTCCAGGGCCAAACAGGGTGATATGAGGTGTGCAAGTGAGAAAGGGGCTGCGCCCCCAGAGAGGGTCAACTTTCTGCCTATGCCCCCATAGTCTCCACGCCCAGCACCCTTAGCTCCTCCACTGCTCAAGCAAGACATTCTGCATCCAGTCGCTCGGCCCACATACTTTAATTACTTTTAGTAACATTTTCAAGGTTTCAGAAAGACTCCTGAATGTCTTCCCACACTGTTCCCCTGTATCCTCACAAATACCAGGTAATATTATTTTATAAAAGATCTTGCTGGCAAGATAGACAATAATTATTGCACCAAAATTTCCAAAAGGATCTAAATACTGGAATGAATCTTGTCACTTGTATTTTTATCTTACTAATGCATTTTTGACTAAGTATATCCTTTTCAATACTACCAAGTTTGTTAACATTACATTCTGTTCTATAATCATATTTATATTCTCTATGTAAATATGTCTATAGGATGATTTTAAAAGTTTAAAATCAACATTTACATTCTCATGATGATATAAATGTTATTTATTGTCAAGCCAAGTGGTATGCTAGCACTGCATTTCTTTCTCTACTGATCTAGTGCCATACCTCCTTGTGGTAGATTGTGTGCAAAGATCACTCCATAATTCTTCCCATCCTTGTAAGCACACCCTTTTGCAATGTGACTTTGCTCCTCCTCCCATCAAGAAGTCGAGTTTATTTCTCCATCCCTTGATTCTGGGCTGACTTTGTCCAGTGACACTGTGGGACTTCCAAGCCTAGGCTTCAAGCAGTCTTGAAGTTTTTGCTCTTGCCTTCTTAATGCCCTGAGACAATCATGTAAAGAAGCCTGGACTAACCAACTTGAAAATAAGAAACCACGTGGAGAGAGAAAGGCTCAGTTAACAGCCAGAACTAACCACCAGCCATATGCTTGGAGACATCTTGGACCATCCAACCCCAGCCAAACTGCCAGATGACTGACTACAGCCACATAAGTAACCACAGGAAAGAATAGCAGAAGAACCACCTAGTTGAGTCTGGTATAAATTGCTAATCCACAGAATCACAAGTAAATACATTGGTTGTTGTTTCAAGCCACTTAGTTTTGTAGAGTAGTTTGTTACACAGTAGTAGTTAACTAATGTACCTTTTTATGTCACTCAAAGCAGAATATTTGAGAAAAACCAAATTATATTATGACTTGATTATAGTAGGAGTGACTTAAAGAATATTTAACAATGTGTGTAGACTAAAGAATGCCACAGAGGCTGCAGTATGAATAAATGTGAAGGTAATGTGAGGGTAACTTTTGGCGTGCCCTGGTTGTCACAGCCTCTGGGGTAAGATGGATACCTAGCATTTGCCTGTCTGGGTGCAAATATTACGATCTGAGGTACTGTCTTCCTTGTCTTGGTCTGGACTTGCTCTGGACAGAGAAGCCCAGGGATGACACGAGAGGGCAGTTCGCTGGTAGGAGGGCAGATATGTAGACTGGTTAATGGTCACCTGGGCGGGCACTCCTTTAATGTGGAGCCCACCTGGGATTCCCTGCAGCTGAAGTGACTGGTGCAGTAGGGGGTGGGTATACAAGGGCTTAGCTCAGTGACTGTGGACTAGCCAGTTCAGAAATATTTCCTTATTTATATATTGGCTGAATATCAGCTCTTTTATAGATTTACTGCACAATTAAAGCAAACATATTTATTATTAAGGCTATAAAATATAGGCATCATTCTGAGTTTAAGTGTCTTTTTCTCCTCAATAGAGAGTTGGTAATTGTCTTCTAGTTGCAACTGACTTAGTGATTATCCTCATACTGGTTCTGGTTTGTTTTTTATTTTTGATATGAACTTATTTCTATTTCTTGATCACATTGTATATGTATTTTATGACAATGTTTCAAATGAACTTTTAGAAAGAATGAGGCTATAAATATACATAAATATAGATGCAACTGCCTCCCAACATATCAACTCAAAGTGTCAACTTTTACATATTTTTAAGAATATTTAACACTGCATGATCCTTTAAATATAAGTATTATTTATACCATTATTAGTTCTTGGGGTTTTTTTGCTTGTTCGTCTGTATTTTCATTTTTTGGTCAGTTTTTCCTCCTTTTCTTTTCATATATGTATTACAATGAGCCTGCTAATCCCCTCCACATTTACTAGGAATCCAATCATCATACTGTAAGGGCTGCCAGTCCCCTAAAAACAAATGGCTCTTTAATACCTCTTATTTTTAAACCACTTTTGCAGCTTCTCTTACTGGACTATATTTGGTGAATTTATTTTTTATTTTTCCTGTTCTCTTCACTCACATGCTGAATCACATTGTCCTGGGTTTAACTTTTCTTGTGCTACATGCAAGATAGTCAATGTCCAGGACACATTCTCTGATACTGTCTTAAAGCTAAACTGAACATCTCTTTTCTAATACATGCCCTGGGGAAAGGTCTCAGATCTCGGCCACAGAATCTCGGCTGGATTCCACCTTTTTTCTCTGCTCCTACTGACCATACCGATCACCCTCATTAAAGGCCTCATGGCCACTTGTTAGCAATAAATGCTCCGAGTTTCAGCGGACCTCACTTTTCAGGAATGTTGCTTCCGCGATCCTTCTCTTGAAATTTACACCTGATTCACTCTTTTCATAACGGGAGAGCCATTTGTTCATCCCCTTGAGGAGGAGGAAACAAAGCAACCATGTCTGTGGCATGTTCGTCTGTGTCCCATGTGAAAGGTGTCCCCTTCTCAAGCTATAGTGCAGAGATTAAAATAAACACGCTTCCGAAGCTGTCTGATCACCCGAACAGCTGCTGCTTCCCCAACAGGAGAGACTTTCGGTATTTTAGGAACTTTCACTCTCTCCTGCCAACCACATGAATATTACAGTGTGTGATTTTCAAAGTTCTTCTTTCCCTTTTCAAGGCTCAGAGTTCAGAAACAAAGACGGTGAAGATAATAAGCCATTTAACAGAGATGAGGAAAGAGGGCGGAGTCATTTCTTTGCGGAGAGGACAGGGTGTGAATGCGCCCAAGCTTGCTCCTGAAACAGCTGTTAAAGTCCGGTCTTAGCAACAGGGAAAGCTGCACTGCCTGTGACATTCATTAACAAAGGGAAGCCATTCAATTTCATTTTAAAAATGTCACTTGGGGTTATTACAAAACAAAGGGAAATCGTTGTTAATATCTATGTTGGAAAGTTATTATGGAGCCATCTAATTATAATGCTGTTATTTTATCTTAATGCTGTTTTTAAAAGAAATTTCTTCTTTATGGTCTTAATATTTCCTCCGTAAGAGTTATTTTAGATCATTCATTTGGGCTTTTACATGGAACTTCACAATAGTGTACTAAATTCACTGAATTCTAACAGGAATATGGTTGAATCAAGGGAGACAAAATGAAGGGATGGACAGAGCTGGGCTTTAGAGACCACACTTGTATTTGGCACATTCTAGCTGTATGGACTTGGGCAAGTTCCCATAATGTCTCTGAACTTCAGTTGTCTCATCTATACAATATGGTAAACAGTATCTACCTTGCAAGTAGCTTGGCACATTGTAAGCATTCAATAAACAGTGGTCCCAAGTATTATATGAAGTGTAATACAGGATACTGTGGGAAAATGATACAGAGGGACGCTAACTAGGTTGAGGGACTAGGGAAGGCCTCCTCAAGGAAATGACATTTAAGTTGAAATCCAAAGGGTACGTGGAAAATTTCTAGTGGAAAGACAGAGAAAAGAATTTTCCAGGCAGAGGGAGCGATATGTTTAAAGCCCTGGAGGTTAAAGAGTAAGTTGTGTCTGAGGTACTAAAAGCTCAGGATGTCTAGAGTGGAGATTGTGGTTAAAGACGAGGCTGAAGAGATAGGCAGGCAGAAGGGAAGAAGGGCATGAGCTTGAGCAGGGAGAACTGCTGTGACAGTATGCTATAACCCAGGCACGAGATGACAGTGATGTCAGTAGAGAGAGACAAGTGGACAGACTCCAAAGATATTTAGGAAGTAGATAAGATTTTGTTATACTTGTGGAGCACAAGAGAGATACAGGAGTTTCTAGTTTGTTTAACTGGGGACATTTATTGTGATGAGGAACGACCAGGTAGAACTTCCATGTCACACATCTCTAGAAGCACCATTCACAGTATATTATTTGGTAAATAGCATCTGTCCTTTAGGAAGATTACAAGATTTTTTTGAGGGGGAAGATGTATGTTTAGTTTTGGGCATGTGGAGCTTGAGGTGCCCAAATCAGTCAAGAATCTTTAGGTCATAAATAACAGAAAGTGTGACTCAAACTGGCTTACTCAATAAAGGGAATTTACTATCTCACATTCAGAAATAAGGTGTACTTCTAATGAGGCTTTATTTTGCAGTTCAACAGTGTCACCAAAGCCTGAATTTTACCCCATCTTTTTCTCTCTGACTTCCTCCAAGTGCGTCATCCTATGATTTGTTTCCTTTGTGATGAAAGATCATGCCAGAAGCTTCTAGGGGTTCATGTTTCTTTGTGTGTAGCAGGAAGAGAGCTGACTCTCCTTGTAGTTCCCTCAGAAGAGCAAGGAAGCTTCTTTTAAGAAGTTGCCCTAAAACATTTCCTTGGGTCTCATTGGTCAGGGTTGTGTCATATATTCATTGATGAACTAATCACTATTTGCAGATGATAGGATGTACTGATTGGCTTGGAACGAGAAGCTAAAATAAAGATCACAGAGGCCAAGGAAATATTCTACTGAAAATCTGTTCTGTAAGAAAAAAATTATTGTTATTAATATATGTAATAATAATGACTGCTTCCTTAGTTTCTACGTGGCAAACATTTTACATGAGTGCATTATTGTATTTGTTTAATCTTCATAACAGTCTTGCAAAGTAGGGACTGCAGGTGTAATGGTGACTAGCATAGACAAGGCTCTTGCCTTCATTTTCCAGATGAAGAAACTGGGTTATCAGAGAAGTTAAGTAATTTGTCCTGGATCACTCAGTAAATGACCAGGCCAAGATTGATCCTGGGTTTGTTTGTCATGTTGTGTTGCTTCATGAAAATTTGACACAGTTGCCATCAGAACTTATTGCATAAAGTTCTCAGTTGTTTCCATCTTAAAGTTTTTCATTTTCATTCCTTATCATAATCAACACTTGCTGAATGTCTGCTATATACCAGGTCTTATTCTAGGCAAAAAAATGTACAAGATGAAGTCTCTACCATTAAGGCTGAGGTCTCCTATCAAATGTACATGACTATATTTAGGTACTAGGTAATGTGCTTTATAGCTTTTAACTATATATTAAATGCCCGGTATTCATTGATATTGAATAAATTACATGCCCTCTGGGACTTCTCAGTGTTAACATACCTTTGAACTCTTGTTAATATAGTATAAGAAGTATCTTTCTTCTGAAGGAGCCAAATTAGGAACAATTGAGAAATTTGCTTCTGCTGCTTTGGCTGGTGTTACTGCTCAGTCTTTTATTTACCCCTTAGAGGTAAGTGCTGTTGAAAAAAGATTTGTTATCTTTAATGAAAATTATGGCTAATTTTTTTTTCAAATGAGCCACAATCATCTGATCATTAGCAGTTATTGAGTAGGGAAAATCTGGTGCTAGGGCATCGTCACCAGAGCTGTGATATCTAAATTGGCATTTCTGTTGCTTTTTTTAAAAAAATTTTATTGAAGTATAATTGATTTACAATGTTGTGTTAAATTCTTATGTAAAGGAAAGTGATTCAGATACACACACACACATATTATATTATTTTTCATATTCTTTTCCATTATGGTTTGTCACAGAATATTGAATATAGCTCCCTGTGCACTAAGACCTTGTTGTTTATCCATCCTATATATGAGTTTGCCTCTGTTAACCCCAAACTCCCATTCCTTCCCTCCCCTCCCCCCATCCCCTTTGGCAACCACAAGTCTGTTCTCTATGTCTGAGTCTGTTTCTGTTAGATAGGTTCATTTGTGCCATATTAGATTCCACATATTTGATAACATATGGTATTTGTCTTTTTCTGACTTACTTTGCTTGGTATGATAAACTCTTGTTATCTGCTGTCTTTTTGATGATAGTCATTCTGACAGCTGTGAGGTGATATCTCATTATGGTTTTGATTTGCATTTCTCTGATGATTCGTGATGTTGAGCATCCTTTCATGTTTGTTGTCTTCTTTGGAAAAATGTCTATTCAAGTCCTCTGTCCATTTTTTAATTGGGTTGTTTGGTTCTTTTTGATGTTGAGTTGTATGAGTTCTTTATATATTTTGGATATTAACCCCTTATCAAATATATCATTTGCAAATATTTTCTCCAATTCAGTAGGCTGCCTTTTTGTTTTGTTGATAGTTTCCTTTGTTGTGAAAAAGCCTTTTATTTTGATGTAGTTCCATTTATTTATTTTTGCTTTTGTTTCCTTTGCCTGAGGAGATATATACAAAAAAATATTGCTAAGACAGATGTCAAAGTCTTAGCTTTGTTTTCTGCCTATGTTTTCTCCTAGGAGTTTTATGGTTTCAAGTCTTCATTTAAATCTTTAATCCATTTTGAGGTTTTTTTTTGTAAATGGTGTGAGAAGGTAGTCCTGTTTGATTCTTTTGCATGTAACTGTCCAATTTTTCCAACACCATTTATTGAGGAGGCTGTCTTTTCCCCATTGTAACTCCAACATTCTTAATTGGCCATATAAGTATGGGTTCATTTATTGGCTCTTTATTCTGTTCCATTGGTTTATGTGTCTGTTTTTGTGCCAGCACCATACTGTTTTAATTACTGTAGTTTTGTAGTATAGTTTGAAATCAGGGGGTGTGTTAACTCTAGTTTTCTTATTCTTTCTCAAGACTGTTTTGGCTATTTGGGGTCTTTTGTGTTCCCATACAAATTTTAAAATTATTTGTTCTAGTTTTGTGAAAAATGCCATTGGTATTTTGATAGGGATTGCACTGAACCTATAGATTGCCTTGGGTAATATAGTCATATTAATAATGTTAATTTTTCTAATCCATGAACATAGTATATCTTTCCATTTGTTTGTGTTGTCTTCAGTTTCTTTCATCAATGTCTTATAGTTTTTTGAGTAGAAGCCTTTTATCTTCTTGGTTAGATTTATTCCTAGGTATTTTATTCTTTTTGATGCAATAGTAAATGGGTTTGTTTTCCTATTTTCTCTTTCTGATAGTTCATTGTTTGTGTATGGAAACACCAACAATGATGTTTCTGTTTGTTAATTTTGTATTCTGAAACTTTACTGAATTCATTTACTAGTTTGAATAGTTTTCTGGAGGCAACTTTTTAGGAGTTTCTGTATAGTATCATCTCATCTGCAAATAGTGACAATTTTACTTCTTCCTTTCCAATTTGGATTCATTTTATTTCTTTTTCTTGTCTGGTTACTGTGGCTGGGACTTCCAATACTATGTTGAATAAAAGTGGCGAGAGAGGGCATCTTTGTCTTGTTCATGATCTTAGGCTTTTCACCATTGAGTATGATATTGGTTGTAGGTTTGTCTTATATGGTCATTATTATGTTGAAGTATATTCCCTCTATACCCACTTTCTTGAGAGTTTTATCATAAATGAATGTTGAATTTTGTCAAAAGTTTTTTCTGCACCTTGAAATGATCATATGATTTTTATTATTCAATTTGTTGATGTGATGTGTCACATCGATTTGCAAATATTGAACCATCCTCCTACATGCAATACACTCCTGAATTCCTCTGAGGATTTTAATTTTACTTGTTCTAAAGTCTTCAGTTTGTTTTGTTGTTATTCATTTTTTCTTAATTCCAAATTAATGAATACAGAGACCCTGGGATAAACATGAAAGTGATTCATTTTAGAGCTATGTGTCAGAGCAGATGTATGTAATTTAAATATATTTTGAATATGTTTTTCTGCAATGTTGATAATTTTTTACTCCTTTGTAATTATAAGAATGAAACATCCAATTTTTAAAAACGATATAGATTTCCCATGTAGTTTTTATTTTTTAATTTTTTAAAAATAAATTTATTTATTTACTTATTTTTATTTATTGGCTGTGTTGGGTCTTCGTTGCTGTGCGCAGGCTTTTTGTAGTTGTGGAGAGCAGGGGCAACTCTTTGTTGCCGTGTGCAGGTTTCTCATTGCAGTGGCTTCTCTTGTTGCAGAGCACAGGCTTTAGGTATGCAGACTTCCGTAGTTGTGGAGCATGGGCTCATTGGTTGTGGCTCACAGGCTCTAGAGCACAGGCTCAGTAGTTGTGGCACATAGGCTTAATTGCTTCGAGGCATGTGGGATCTTCCCAGACCAGGGCTCAAACCTGTGTCCCCTGCATTGGCAGGCGGATTCTTAACCACTATTCTTAACCACTATGCTACTAAAGCCCTCCATGTAGTTTTTAAATTTTAAGATTGTTTTCTCTTCAGAGTCTAAACTGACCCGTGTATTTGTCTGACAGTATTTATATGTGATCTAGGATAAGCAGTACTTCTTTCAGATTGTGTAGCTTTACATTTGCACACTGAAGAAGCAACTGATTTAGTAGAAGATAAGATTTCTGCAAATACATTTCTATAACAGCATTTCTCAGTGAAAAAGGAATAAATAGTATAAAATTAAGACCCACATACTTGGTAAAGAGATATAGCTCATTCTCTCATACTAAACTTCAGTGTCAGCAGAGTTTTCTGTATGCTTTCCTTTAGTCCAAGGAAATCCTGGATACTCTACACAAATTTCCAATAAACATTTTGCCTCATTTGCACATTCTCTCTCCATACGTGTGTGTGGGGTGTGTGTGTGTGTAGAGAGTGAGCAAGTTGGAAACATTGTGCCCCTTTACCTTTAAAAATTTCAGTGTGAATTTCCTAAGAACAAGGAATTTTCTTTTATATATTATCAAAATCAGGAAATTTAACAATACAATACTATTGTCTAATCCACAGTCCTTTTTCAAATGTCATTAATTGTTAATTGTTCTAATAACATAGTAATTTCTTTTTAAGTGGCGTCGGATCCAATTCAGGATCATGTATCAGATCTCTTTAACATCATTTTATATGGATAAGTTCCTTAGCCTTTCTTTTCTATTGTTTTGGCCTTTCTTTATGTTGGTATTTGTGTGTGTGCTCTTATATACATACACATATATATCAAATTTAAAAAACTGCCATTCACAAGTTGTGCGTATATGTAAACGTGTATTGATGTTTGTGAAATCCTAATATCATTTTATTAGGATATTTACGTTGGGGATGGAGGTTGTAGGAGCTTCTTTTTTCTTTCAGGTTCTTTTTTGAATATATTTGACATATAATATGGTGTAAATTTAAGGTGTACAACATGTTAATTTGATACATTTATATATTATAGCAATACTTAGCACTTTCAATCACGTTCATAATTATCCTTTCTTTTTAGTGGTTGGAATAAATAAGTTCTAGTCTCTTAGCAAGACAGTTGATTATAGCACAAGATTGTTGTCTGTATTCACTATACTGTGTTAGATCTCTAGTGCTTATTTATTACTTGTTGCAAGTTTGTACCCTTAAATAGAATCTATCTTATCTGCCCCACCTCCAATGCCCTGGTAACCACCATTTTCCTCTCTGTTTTTGCAAGTTTGGCTTTTTAGATTCAATATATAAGTGATACCATATTATACTTGTCTTTCTCTGTCTGATTTATTTCACTTAGCACAGTGTGCTTGAAGTCCATCCATGTTACCGCAAATGACAGGATGTCCTCCTTTCTCATGGCTGAATAACATTCCAGTGTGTGTGTGTGTGTATCTCTCACATCTTTGTCCATTCATCTGTTGATGAGCATTTAGCTTGTTTCCATATCTTGGTTATTGTGAATACTGCTACAATAAACATAGACGTGCATATATGTCTTTGAAATCCTGTTTTCATTTCTTTTGGGTATTATACCCAGAAATGGAATTGCTGGGTCATAGGGTAGATCGACTTTTAATTTTTTGAGGAAACTCCTACTTGTTTTCCATAGAGGTTGGACCAATTATATTCTCTTTTGGGTTCCTTATTTGAGTGCAATAGCCATGGCTATACTATTTCATAATTTGGATAAAAAGAAGACAGAACTGGATTCAGACACTCTATCTTCCTGCAAAGTAACATTCAGAAATTTGGTAAAAGCATTTAAGCACTGTAGTTGTAACATATTAGTATGCAAAAGTAAAATATTCCAGGGAACAGTAGGAAAATGATAGTAGATATATTGTTATTGAAAATACAGTTTGACCTAAGGTTGTTTTCTCTTTTTAATTCTAAAACAATGGATGAGTTCTGTAGCTCGCAATTTATAGGACTGCCCTGGGTTGGATAACTGATCAATGACCCTATAATATTCTTTCATATTCAGGTTTTAAAAACTAATTTGGCTGTAAGTAAAACTGGGCAGTACTCTGGATTATTGGATTGTGCCAGGAAGATCTGGAAGCTTGAAAAGATTACTGGCTTTTACAAAGGCTACATTCCTAGTCTTCTGACTTCTCATACCATATGCAGGCATAGATATCACTCTCTATGAGGTGAGTTTGTTTCCATGATGGACTTACAACAGATTTATTACATCTGAAAATATAATACAGTTGAAAAAATTTTAAATCAAAAATATATTTAAAACTGAGTGATTAGAAAACATATTTTTTTATAGCCTGTTTTGCTGGCTTCTCTTCCTCAGGATTGCAAGCTAGTTTCCTGTAAGTATTGACCTCAACCTTCCCTCTTCTCTCCCTACACACAACCCACTCTCCCTTGGTGACTCCATCTGTTGCTGGGTTTCAGTATAGGTGGTATACCAGTAACTTGCAGATCTGTTTTTAAAACCTCTTTCCTGATCTTCAGATCACTGAGGAGATTGAATGATATTGTTTTGCTTTCCATTTTTTCCCTAGTGTCAGAAGTCTGACTTGGCTCATGTTACTTTTGTTCTGGGGTTCCTTGTGAATAATCTCTGGTTAAAATAATTATCTACTCCAAATCAATTACAGTCACTTGATTCAGAAAAAAGGAAGGGAAGAATGTAAATTTTTTTTGGGGGGAGTATAAAATAATAATGACCTTTTTTCTGTTAGTAGTGTCCATTTTCACTTTGGTCATTCTCTGTAGCTGATACTGACAGACCATCAAGCATGACATTCCTTGTCCAACTCCCTTCGTTTTTGGTAATCCTGAGTACCTTCACCCCATCAGACTTCTTAATTCTTATCAGTGGTTAGGATAGCAGTTAGGATCATGGACTCAGACTGCCTGAGTACAGATTATGGCTTCACAGCTTGCTTAACCTCTCTGTGCCTGAATCCTCTCACCTTAAAAATGAAGATTTACTCATTCAATAAATAATTATTGAGTTGCATGTTCTAGGTTCACCAAACAAAAGAGACAGAAAGTCCTATCCTTAGGGAGCTCAACATTCTTTCATTGGGAGACAAACAATAAACAATTGAAATGTGTAATGTGTTAGTAATAGAGCTGTGGAGAAAAAACAGGGAAGGAGAATAGATAGTGTCAGGGACTGAAAGGCCTTCCTGAAAAGATACCTTTTGAGTAAAGACCAGAGGAAGTGAGGGCTTAAGCCAGGCATACACCTACAGGGAGAACATTTAGGGTGGACGCATGTCTGTGCAGCTGGAGTAGAGTAAGCCTAAAGAGACTAGTAGGAGATGAGGTCAGAGAGTGAGTGGGGGGCCAGATTTATCAGGGTCTTGCAGATCATAAAAGGGACTTTAATTTTTGCTCTAGGTGAAATGGGAAACCGTTGGAGGGCTCTCAGCAGAGGACAAGATATTTTTTATCATAAAATTTTTTTGAGATATAATTCATATACCATATAATTTACCATTTTAAAGTGTACAGTTTAGTATATTCACAGGGTTGTGCAACAATCTCTACTAATTCAAGAACATTTTCATCACTCCAAAAACAAATCCTGCACTCATTAGCAATTACTCCCCATTCCCAACTCCTCCACTTCCTGGAAACCACTAATCTACTTTCTGTCTCTATAGATTTGTCTAGTCAGGACATTTAATATAAATGCAATTATACAGTATGTGGTCTTTCATGATTAGCTTCCTTTCACTCAGCAAAATGGTGTCAAGGTTCATCCATCTTGTAGCATGTATCAGTATTTCATTCGTTTTTTTTCTGAATATTATTCCATTATGTGGATATACTATCTTTTGTCTGCCCATTCACAAGTTAATGGACAGCTGGGCTGTTTCCATCTTCTGAGTATTATGAATAATGCCACTATGAAATTGAGTACAATGGACATGTTTTCATTCTCTTGGGTATATATCTAGGAGTGGAATTGCTGGGTCATTAGATAAATCTATGTTTAACCTCTTGATAAACTGCCAAACTGTTTTCCAAAATGGCTACACCATTTTATTTCCACAAGCAGTGAATGAGGGTTCTGAGTTCTCCACCTCCTTGCCAACACTTGTTATTATCTGTCTTCTTGATTTTGTCATCCTTGTTGATAGAAAGTGGTACTATTGTCTATCATTAATTGGTTTATTTGTCTTTTTATTGTTAAGTTGTAGGAATTCTTTGCATATAATAGATATGTCCCTTAGATATTTGACTTGCAAATATTTTCTCCCATTCAATGGGTTGTCTTTTATTTATTTATTTTTTTTAATGGAATATAATTGCTCTACACTCTTGTATCAGTTCTTGAGGCACACCAAGGTCAATCATCTGCATTTATACACATATCCCCGTATTCCCTCCCTCCCTCGACTCCCCTCCACCCTCCCCGTCCCAGTCCTCTAAGGCATCACCCATCACTGAGTTGATCTCCCTTTGCTATACAGCAACTTCCCACTGGCTATCCACTTTATGGTTGGTAGCATATATATGTCGATGCCACTCTCTCACCTCGTCTCAGCTTCCCCCTCATCCCCCGCCACCCCAAACCTCGAGATCTCCAGTCCATTCTCTGCATCTGCGTCCCCATTCTTGTCCTGTCACTGAGTTCATCAGTATCTTTTTTAGATTCCGTATATATGAGTTAGCATACAATATTTGTCCTTCTCTTTCTGGCTCACTTCACTCTGTATGACAGACTCTAGGTCTATCCACCTCATTACATATAGCTCCATCTCATTCCTTTTTTTATTTTATTTTATTTTATTTTTTTTTGGGGGGTACACCAGGTTCAATCATCTGTTTCCATACACACATCCCCGTATTCCCTCCCTTCCCCGACCCCCCCCCCTCGAGTCCCCCCCACCCTCCCTGCCCCAGTCCTCCAAGGCATCTTCCATCCTCAAGCTGGACTCCTTTTGTTATACAACTTCCCACTGACTATTTTACAGTTGGTAGTATATATATGTCTGTGCTACTCTCTCGCTTCATCTCAGTTTCCCCTTCACCCCCCGCCCCCTCCCATACCTCGAGTTCTCCAGTCCATTCTCTGTATCTGCATCCTTATTCTTGTCACTGAGTTCACCAGTACCATTTTCAGATTCCGTATATGTGAGTTAGCATACAATATTTGTCCTTCTCTTTCTGACTTACTTCACTATGTATGACAGATTGTAGTTCTATCCACCACATTACATATAGCTCCATCTCATCCCTTTTCATAGCTGAGTAATATTCCATTGTATATATATGCCACATCTTCTGTATCCATTCATTTGTTGATGGGCATTTAGGTTGCTTTCATGTCCTGGCTATTGTAAATAGTGCTGCAATAAACATTATGGTACATATTTCTTTTGGGATTATGGTTTTCTCTGGGTATATGCCCAGGAGTGGGATTACTGGATCATATGGTAGTTCTATTTGTAGTTTTTTAAGGAACCTCCAAATTGTTTTCCATTGTGGCTGTACCAACTTATATTCCCACCAACAGTGCAGGAGAGTTCCTTTTTCTCCACATCCTCTCCAATATTTGTTGTTTCCAGATTTTGTGATGATGGCCATTCTGATTGGTGTGAGGTGATACCTCATTGTGGCTGTGACTTGCATTTCTCTGATGATTAGTGATGTTGAACATCTTTTCATGTGTTTGTTGGCCATCTGTATGTCTTCTTTGGAGAAATGTCTATTTAGGTCTTCTGCCCATTTGTGGATTGGGTTATTTGCTTTTTTGGTATTAAGCTGCATGAGATGCTTGTATATTTTGGGGGTTAATCCTTTTTCCGTTGTTTTGTTGGCAACTATTTTCTCACATTCTGGGGGTTGTCTTCTTGTCTTATGGTTTCTTTCACTGTGCAAAAGCTTTTAAGTTTCATTAGGTTCCATTTGTTTAGTCTTGATTTTATTTCCATGATTCTAGGAGATGGGTCAAAAAGGATCTTGCTTTGATTTTGTCATAGAGTGTTCTGCCTATGTTTTCCTCTAGGAGATTTATAGTGTCTGGCCTTACATTTAGGTCTTTAATCCATTTGGAGTTTATTTTTGTGTATGGTGTTAGGAATTGTTCTAATTTCATACTTTTACATGTAGCTGTCCAATTTTCCCAGCACCACTTATTGAAGAGGCTGTGTTTTTTCCATGGTATATTCGTGCCTCCTTTGTCAAAGATAAGGTGCCCATATGTGTTTGGGCTTACCTCTGAGTTCTCTATTCTATTCCATTGATCTTCCTGTCTGTTTTTGTGCCAGTACCATACTGTCTTGATCACTATGGCCTTGTAGTACAGTTTGAAGTCAGGAGCCTGATTCCACCAACTCCATTTTTCCTTCTCAAGATTGCTTTGGCTATTTGGGGTCTTTTGTGTTTCCATACAAATCGTAAGATTTCTTGCTCTAGTTCTGTGAAAAATGCCATTGGTAATTTGGAAGGGTTTGCACTGAATCTGTAAATTGTTTTGGACAGTACAATCATTTTCACTATGTTGATTCTTCCAGTCCAAGAACATGGTATGTCCCTCCATCTGTTTGTGTCGTCTTTGATTTCTTTCATCAGTGTCTTAAAGTTTTCTGCATACAGATCTTTTGCCTCCTAGGTATTTTATTCTTTTTGTTGCAAGTGTGAATGGGAGAGTTTCCTTAATTTCTCTTTCTGCTTTTCCATTGATAGTGTATAGGAATGTAAGAGATTTCTGTGCATTAATTTTGTATCCTGCTACTTTACTAAACTCATCAATTAGTGATAGCAGTTTTCTGGTAGAGTCTTTAGGGTTTTCTATGTATAATATCATGTCACCTACAAAGAGTGACAATTTTACTTCTTCTTTTCCAATGTGGATTCCTTTTATTTCTTTTTCTTCTCTGATTGCTGTGGCTAAAACTTCCAAAACTATGTTGAATAATAATGGTGAGAGTGGACACCCTTGTCCTGTTCCTGTTCTAAGAGGGAATTCTTTCAGTTTTTCCCCATTTAGAACAATGTTGGCTTTTGATTTCTCATATATGGCTTTTATTATGTTGAGGTAATTTCCTACTATGCCCATTTTCTGGAGAGCTTTTATCATAAATTGATGTTGAATTTTGTCAAAAGCTTTTTCTGCATCTATTGAGATTATCATATGCTTTTTATCCTTCAATTTGCTGATATGATGTATCACGCTGATTGATTTGTGTATATTGAAGAATCCTTGCATCCTAGGGATAAACCCCACTTGATCATGGTGTATGACTTTTTTTAATGTGCTGTTGGATTCTGTTAGCTAGTATTTTGTTGAGGATTTTTGCATCTATATTCATCAGTGATTTTGGTCTGTAATTTTCCTTTTTTGTGACATCTTTGCCTGGCTTTGCTATCAGGATGATAGTGGCCTCGTAGAATGAGTTTGGGAGTGTTCCTCCTTCTGCTATATTGTGGAAGAGTTTGAGAAGGATAGGTGTTAGCTCTTCTCTAAACGTTTGATAGAATTTACCTGTGAAGCCATCTGGCCCTGGGCTTTTATGTGTTGGGAGATTTTTAACCACTGCCTCAATTTCTGTACTTGTGATTGGTCTGTTCATGGTTTCTATTTCTTCCTGGTTCAGTCTTGGAAGATTGTATTTTTCTAAGAATGTATCCATTTCTTCCAGGTTATCCAATTTATTGGCATATAGTTGCTTGTAGTAGTCTCTTGTGATCTTTTGTATTTCTGCGGTTTCCATTGTTACTTCTCCTTTTTCATTTCTAATTCTGTTGATTTGCATCTTCTCCGTCTTTTTCTTGATGAGTCTGGCTAATAGTTTATCAATTTTTTTTTTATCTTCTCAAAGAACCAGCTTTTAGTTTCATTTATTTTTGCTATTGCTTTCTTCCTTTCTTTTTCATTTATTTCTGCTCTGATCTTTATGATTTCTTTCCTTCTGCTCACTTTGGGGTTTCTTTGTTTTTCTTTCTCTGGTTGTTTTAGGTGTAAGGTTAGGTTGTTTATTCGATATTTTTCTTGTTTCTTAAGGTAGGACTGTATTGCTATAAACTTCCCTCTTAGAACTGCTTTTGCGGCATCCCATAGGTTTTGGGTTGTTGTGTTTTCATTGTCGTTTGTTTCTAGATATTTTTTGATTTCCTCTTTGATTTCTTTAATGATTTCTTGGTTGTTTAATAGTGTATTGTTTCGCCTCCATGTGTTTGAATTTTTTGCAGTTTTTTTCCTGTAATCGATATCTAGTCTCATGGTGTTGTGGTCTGAGAAGATGCTTAATATGATTTCAATTTTCTTGAATTTACTGAGGTTTGATTTGTGACCCAAGATGTGATCTATCCTGGAAAATGTTCTGTGTGCACTTGAGAAGAAAGTGTATTCTGTCGTTTTTGGATGGAATGTCCTATAAATATCAATTAAGTTGAGATGGCCTAATGTGTCATTTAAAGCTTGTATGTCCTTATTTTCTGTTTGGATGATCTGTCCATTGATGTAAGTGGGGTGTTCAAGTCTCCCACTATTATTGTGTTACTGTCGATGTTCCCTTTTATGGCTGTTAGCATTTGCCTTATGTATTGAGGTGCTCCTATGTTGGGGGCATAGATATTTACAATTGTTATATGTTCTTCTTGGATGGATCCCTTGATCAATATGGAGCGTCCTTCCTTGTCTCTTGTAATATTCTTTAAAGTCTAATTTGTCTGATATGAGTCTTGCTACTCCAGCTTTCTTTTGACTTCCATTTGCATGGAATATCTTTTTCCATCCCTTTACTTTCAGTCTATATGTATCCCTTGGTCTGAAGTGGGTTTCTTGCAGGCAGCACATAGAAGGGTTGTGTTTTTGTATTCATTCAGCCAGACTGTGTCTTTTGGTTGGAGCATTTAATCGATTTACATTTAAGGTGATTATTGACATGTGTGTTCCAGTTACCATTTTCTGAATTTTTTTGGGTTTGTATTTGTAGGTGTTTTCCTTTTCTTGTGTTTCCTTTAGCAATTGTTGTAAGGCTGGTTTGGTGGTACTGAATTCTCTTAACTTTTGCTTGTCTGGAAAGCTTTTGATTTCTCCATTGAATCTGAATGAGATTCTTGCTGGGTAGAGTATTCATGGCTGTAGGTTTTTCTCTTTCAGGACTTTTGGTATATCCTGCCATTCCCCTCTGGCCTGCAGAGTTTCTGTAGAAAGGTCAGCTGTTATCCTTATGGGTTTTCCCTTATATGTTATTTGTTGCTTTTCTCTTGCTGCTTTTAAAATTTTTTCTTTGTGTTTAATTGTCATTAGTTTGATTAACATGTGCCTTGATGTATTTCTCCTCGGGTTTATTCTGTATGGAACTCTCTGCACTTCTTGGACTTGGTTAATTATTTCCTTTCCCATGTTGGGGAAGTTTTCCACTATAACCTCTTCAAATATTTTCTCAGACCCTTTCTTTTCTTCTTCTTCTGGGATGCCTATGATTCGAATGTTGGTATGCTTAATGTTATCACTGAGGTCTCTGAGACTGTCTTCTATTCTTTTTATTCTTTTTTCTTTTTCCTGCTCTGTGGCAGTTATTTCCCCCATTCTATCTTCCAACTCACTTATTCGTTCTTCTGCCTCAGTTATTCTGCTGGTTATATCATCTAGAGTATTTTTAATTTCAGTTATTTTGTTATCCATTGATGTTTGTTTGTTCTTTAGTTCTTCTGAGTTCTTATGAACTGTTTCTTGTACTTTCTGTATTTTGTTATTGAGATTTTGTATCATTTTTACTATCATTACTCTGAATTCTTTTTCAGGCATTTTTCCTATTTGCTCCTCATTTATTTGGTCTTCTGGGTTTTTTTCCTGCTCCTTTGCCTGCATGGTGTTTCTTTGTTTCCTCATAGTAGTCCAAACTTCAGGGGTTGCTTGTCCCAGCAATAGAGGGGTTTATAGAAGACTGACCAAGCCCCAGACTAATGTCTGAGTGTTGGGTTAAACAAATACTAAGTCTAGGAAACACATACATGTATAAGACACACCATTACTGAATCCATTAGGACATAAGGCACTAGAAAGACCTGACAGAAGAACCCCAGTATGCTATCAGATATTCAAAGAGAAACCCAACAAAAATTGAAAACTAAAACAGAAACAAAAGCAAAAACAAACAAACAAACAAACAACACCTTACACACACAAACAGAAATCCAGGGAGATATTGAAAGCTAGGATCAAATATAGAAAAGAGCTAGAGTACCACCAGACAGAATGGAGATTCTCAGAATGAAATTAGACAATTATACTAAGAACTAAGATAAAGACAAAATCCTAATGTTAAATACCAAGGCAGTATGTCATCTGGAGAATAGAGCAAGGAGTCTGAGCAGATCGATAGTGTTGCTTATAAGTACGTGAAGATGAAATAAACTAAAAATGGATGGAAGACAGGGGAACAGAAGAGCGTAGTGTGACTGTAAATATGCAAATAAAAAGAAAGGAATAGAAATGTATAAAAGATAGAGATGAAAAGAAGGTAGGAGCGATATATAGTCCCTACTACAAAAGCTTAGCTAGAAATAGAAGTATATAAAAAGGCTGAAAATAAAAATAGAATAAAAAATAGAATAAAAAATGTTATAAAACTTGTAGATCCCTTAGGACTAAGATCGTAATTAATAAGGAAAAAAAAAAAAAACCCAAAAGCTAGAACTGATCCCAGAATGGACCATTTCAATAGAATTGATACTAATATTTGTTTCCTTAGAGTCTCAACTGTAAGTATCCTTCTACTCGCCTTGGGTTTTTTGTATTATTCTGTGACCAGCAGAGCTTCCTTTATTGTTCGTCTGTAAGCACTGGTATGTGGGGAGGGAGAGGGTACAATAGTGGCTCATTCTCCTGGGAGTGAGTGAGCAGTGGTGCACTGTCATTTCAGTCGGGCTTGGAGGTGCCTGTTGCAGAGGGATGCCGGTGGCTCAGGTGTAAACAGAATGCCTCATAGTTGGGCCTCTCTCTGGGTTTTTTTGTTCTCAGCTGCCTCCCTGTTGCTGGTCTCTAAGCCTGCTCTCGGCTGCCTGCTGGGGCTTTAAGCTAACTCTGCCCGAGGGCCTGAGGGTCCTTCTTATCCCTGAGTGCCTTAGATGGCCCACAGGGGTCCCTCCTCTGCCCATTGCAGGCGCTGAAAGAGAGAGAGAGAGGCTATGCCCAAGGATCCCCCCCCACCGCCCATGAGCCAGCAGCATCCAGCTGCCATCATGGCCGGGAAGCTCTCAGGGGCAGGCCCTCCTCGCTGCGGACCTCTTCCCTCCTGTCCTCTCAGTCTGTCTCCTTACTGGCAACAATGTTTCTCACCCTGAACCAGCTCTCCGGTTCCCATGCTTCCACTTCTGGACCCTCTGTTCAGCTGTGAATCGACGTCTCAGTCCAGGAACGCTGAATTGTGGTGCGGACCCTCCGTGTGTTTCTCACTCCCTCCTGTCTGCCACAGCTCAGCCGCTTCACCCTCTTTGAGCCATTGTAGATGCCTCCCTACCGGTTATGTTGGGATCATTGCAGTCCTTTCTGGTGTCCGAGGTCATCTGCTGGTGTTCAGTTGGTTTTCTGTGGGAATTATTGCATCTTTTGGTGCATTCCCAATGCATCTGTGGAGAGGGATGCATTCCACGTCCCTATAGTTCGCTGTCATCTTTTCTCCCCTCCAATGGGTTGTCTTTTACACAAAAGTTTTAAATTTTGTTGAAGTCCAATTTATTTATTTTTTTTCTTTTGTTACTGCTGTATTTGATGTCATATATAAGAAACCACTGCCTAATCCAAGAACATAGAATATTTACATCTATGTTTTCTTCTAAGGGTTTTATAGTTTTAGCTCTTACTTTAGGTCTATCATGCATTTTGAATTAATTTTTGAATATGGTGTTAGAGATTTAACTTCATTCTTTTGCATGTGCATATCCAGTTGTATCAATACCATTTGTTGAAAAGACTATTTTCTCCATTGGATGGTCTTGGCTCCATTCTTGAAATTAACTATACATGTTAAGGGTTTATTTCTGGATATCAGATTCTATTTCACTTATCAGTATGTCTGTCCTTATGCCAGTACCACAACTGTCTTGATTGGTGTGGTTCTGTAATAAGTTTAAAATTAGAAAATGTGACTCCTCTAGCTTTTTTCTTTTTTTCGCTCGGCATTGTTTTGGCTATCCTGAGTCCCTTGCATTTCCACATGAATTTTAGGATCATCTAGTGTTAGAAGTTTAGGACAGTGGACAAAGTATGAAAAAATGACTTTTGGTATGTTGGGAGAGTAAATGGTCAAGGGAACTATGGTATTCTAGGGAATAATTAAAGGCTCACTTAAGATTTTATGATCATGAATTTAAAATGAGACCAATCAGTATGGGTGTGTTCTCTTCAGCCATGTTTAGCTGTATGGCAGCAGACATGGAGTTGGCTGAGTTAGTTTTAGGCAGGGTGGTTCTGTCATACTAACATGATGAAGGGAGAAAAAATAAACAAGGGAATTGTAAGATACTAGTAGGACCTACCTCATGGGGTTTTTATGAGTACTAAATTAATATATGTGAAATGGTTAGATCTGCCCCAGCACATGAAAAGTGCTATGTAAGTGTAAGATATCATCATTATTATCAGTTATGTCCCAGATATAGTGTCTTTTTTAATGAGGCTGAGTGTTCTACCTTGGCTCTTGATCCAAGTCCTTGCTCTACAGTACTCCCCTTTGACATTGGTAATCACCTTCAAGTCTCTTTTTCAAAACAGAACAAACACCTAAACCAAAAAGATACAAATTTTCTCTCTAACTCTTCCTCCTTCACTAGTGACTGCTATCAATTTCTCAGTCCTTTACTACCAAAGGATGTGAAGTCTCATCTATACTTTTATTTCCTCATTGTTTATTTTTTCCTTAACCTACTATAATTTGCTTTCTGACCTTTGATCTGCAGTTGAAGAGTTAAGTAAAAGTCTTAAGTGAATATATGCTGAGAATTATAAAACATTAATAAATGAAATTAAAGGTGGTTCAAAGAAATGGAAAGATACCCCATACTCTTCAATTGGAAGAATTAATATTGTTAAAATGGCAGTACTAATCAAAGCAATCTCCAGATTTCATGTGATCCCTATCAAATTACCCATGACATTTTTCACAGAACTAGAACAAACAATCGTAAATTTTATATGGAACCATAAAAGACCCAGAATTGCCAAAGCAATCCTTAGGATAAAGAACAAAGCAGGAGTCAAGCCTCACAGACTTCAGGCAATACTACAAAACTACAGTAATCAAAACAGTGTGGCATTGGCACAATACCAGACACACAGATCAATGGAACAGAACAGAGAGCCCAGAAATAAACCCACACACCTATGGCCAATTAATTTTAGACAAAGGAGGCAAGAATATAAAATGGGAAAAAGACAGTCTCTTCAGCAAGTGGTGCTGGGAAAGTTGGACAGCTACATGTAAATCAGTGAAGTTAGAACACATCCTTATACCATGCACAAAAATAAACTCAAAATGGCTTAAAGACTTAAACATAACATATACAACATAAAACTACTAGAGACTGTAGATTGTGGGCAAAACATTCTCTGACATAAATCGTACCAATGTTTTCTTAGGTCAGTCTCCCAAGGCAATAGAAATAAAAACAAAAATAAACAAATGGGACCTAATCAAACTTACAAGTTTTGCACAGCAAAGGAAACCATCAACAAAACAAAAATGCAGCTTACAGAATGGGAGAAAATATTTGCAAATGATGTGACTGACAGGGGCTTAATTTCCAAAATATACAAATAGCTCATTCAACTCAACAACAAAAAAACAAACAACCCAATTGAGAAATGCACAGAAGACCTAAATAGACATTTCTCCAAAAAAGACATACAGGTGGCCAACAGCCACATGAAAAAGTGCTCAATATCACTAATTATTAGAGAAAGGCAAATCAAAACTACAATGATGTATCACCTCACACCGGCCAGAATGCCCGTCATTAAAAAGTCTACAAATAATAAATGCTGGAAAGGATGCAGAGAAAAGGGAATCCTCCTACACCATTGGGAATGTAAGCTGGTGCAGCCACTATGGAGAACAGTATGGAGGTTCCTCAGAAAACTAAAAATAGAATGACCATACCATCCAGAAATCCCACTCCTGGGCATATATCTGAACAAAATTATAATTCAAAAAGATACATGCACCCCTATGTTCATAGCAGCACTATTTACAAGAGCCAAGACATGCAAACGACCTAAATGTCCATCAAAAGATGAATGTGGTACATATATACAACGGAATACTACTCAGCCATTAAAAAGAACAATTTGCAGCCATTTGCAGCAACATGGATGCAACTAGAGATTATCATGCTAAATGAAGTAAGCCAGAAAGATAAAGACAAATACCATATGATATCACTTATATGTGGAATCTAAAATATGGCACAAATGAACCTGTCTATGAAATAGAAACAGACTCACAGACATAGGGAGCAGACTTGTGCCAAGGGGGAGGGAGGGTGGAGGAGGGTTGGACTGGGAGTTTGGGGTTAGTAGATGCAAACTATTATACATAGAATGGATAAACAACAAGCTCCTACTGTTATAGCACATATATTCAATATCCTGGGATAAATCATAATGAAAAGAATATAAAAAAGAATGTATAGGACTTCCTAGGTGGCGCAGTGGTAAAGAATCCGCCTGCCAATGCCGGGCACACGGGTTCAAACCCTGCCCTGGGAAGATTCCACATGCCATGGAGCAACTAAGCCCGTGTGCCACAACTATTCAGCCTGTGCTCTAGAGCCCGTAAGCCACAACTACTGAGCTCATGTGCTGCAACTATTGAAGCCCACATGCCTAGGGCCCGTGCTCCACAACAAGAGAAGCCACTACAATGAGAAGCTTGTGCACCACAATGAAGAGCAGCCCCCGCTCGCAGCAGCTAGAGAAAGCCTGCGTGCAGCAACGAAGACCCAATGCAGCCAATAAATAAATAAATTTATTAAAAAAAGAGACAAAAAATTAAAAAAAGAGTGTATACATTTGTATAACTGAGTCACTTTGCTGTACAGCAGAAATTAATACAACATTGTAAATCGACACTTTGATAAAAAAAATAAATTAAAAAAATCCCAAGTAAATCTGATAACTAGTCAAGTTTGAGAATCACTAAATGAGGAAAGGCCTTAAAAGCACTGCACTAGTTTGCCATAACAAAATACCACAGACTAGGTGACTTAAACAAGAGAAGTTATTTTCTCACAGTTCTGGAGGCTAGAAGTTCAAGATCAAGGTGTCAGCAGTTTGGTTTCTCTGAGACCTCTGCCCTTGGCTTGCAGATAGGCACCTTCTCCCTCTGCCCTCATATGGTTTCCTCTGTGTGCAAGCACATCTATATCTAAATTTCTTCTACTTACTAGAACACCAGACATACTGGAATAGGGTCCACTCCGAATACCTCATTAAGTTAACTCAACTGCCTCTTTAGAGACCTTATCCAAATATGGTTACATTCTGAAGTCCTGGCAGTTGGGGCTTCAACATAAGAATTTTGGTGGTAGAAGACACAATTCAGCCCATCACAAGTAGTCAGTGACATCGTCTAGTACCTTTAGATTAAAAATAAGTATTTCGCTATTTCAAAACCATTTAATCAGTCATCTAAAGCATGATCTGGAGACTCTGGGGGTGGGTTCCTGAGACCTGTCTGAGGATCCTTGAAGTCTAAACTAGTTTCATAATATGAAGATGTTATTTACCTTTGTCATTCTCATTTTCTTGTGATGAAAGAGTTTGTTCACATTTGTGATGACATCATTGCTCTGCAGCCATATTCTTGTGTTTAAAATTTTTCTGTTTTAATGTCTAATATGATAGATAATATTGATATAACCCACATGAACAAAAAATTTTGGTGTCCTCAAGAATACTTAAGAGTATAAAGAGGAAAAAAAAAAAGAGTATAAAGGAGTGCTGAAACAAAAATATTGCTGTTAAAAGAAATGCAATTTGACATAGTAAGCTTCCTTAAAGATTAGGCAATCAGGGCTCTAAAGTCCAGAGTCAGTTTCCATTATTAAGGTTCTCTGATTTCTGATTTTATGTACATAGAGAACACCTCTGGATAATTCTAATTGCTAGGATGGTGCTTAGGAAAAGAGATAATATTTAGATAATTTGAGTCTTTGAAATATTGAGGGCTTTATTAACTTTACATTAAATTACATGAAAAATTAGCAGTTTAAAAATGTATATCCTATGGCCTTTGCTACTCTGCATTGGATTACTGCATTCTGCATTTGATATACAACACTATAATGTAACACAGAAGATAGAAAGGAGTGTATTCCTATGGTGAGAAAAGATATTAACATTTTATTGTTTTGATTCTTCTTTAACAGCTGTTAAAGTGTATTATTACTTTGCTCTCTGTCAGCTTTTGAAGACTCATTGGCTAAACACTCATGCAGAAGATCCTGGGTTGGTGATTTTGATGGGATGTTGTGCCTTGTCTAACTTTTGTGGTCAGTTTGTCAGCTACCCTCTGAACCTAGTGAGAACTCACATGCAGGTTTAAGGTGAGTTTTTGTGAGAAGGCTGATAGTTACAAAGCCCCACGTGATTTAGGACTTTTTACTTTCTGCTCTGAAGAACGTCTTAGAATCCTCCTCATTACCATCATTCAGTGTTTGCTCTCTTGAAAAGACACAATTAGCAAATCTTTCTCATATGAGTTTTAATGGTGCTATTTATTTAAAATTGAGTTTTAAAGGTCAAATCTATACTTTATAGCCACATGAAGATGGCATATTATGCCTTGGGTGGTAGAATTAATGTCTCCACAGTGGAGGTGTCCAGTCTATTCACAAGATTGTGATAATGAAGGATTCAAGATTTAGATATTTGTCTAAATGACTTTTAAAGGATTTTTGCAAGATGATGTACAGTTATTCAACTTCACTTAAAGAGAAGTCGATAAAATAACTGCCGATTACTAGAAAAATTTACCTATTGAATTCAGAAAAGGAAGATTCTATCTTTCAGTTCACAGTAGTTGACTGTACCTAGATTAAGACATAGAACATTTTAAGCATTCCTGAAGGCTCCTTTATGCCTCTTCCAGTTAATAACCATCCCATCCCAAGGTAATTATTATTCTGAATTTTATCACCATTTATTAGTTTGCCTGTTTTTGAAAACTGTGTACTGTCTTGGAGAGTCATTATTACATGTTGTCTTTTTCTTTGCTGTGTAATATTTCACAATATGAACACCACACTTTATCCATTGTACTATTGATGGCCATCTGGGTTGTTTCTAGTTTGGGGCTATTATGAATAAAGTTGCTATGAATATTCATGTACTTGTTTTTTGAAAAATATAAACATCTTTTTTGATTATAGAATAAATGCATATTCAGTTTTAGTACATATTGTCAAATTTGTTTTCCAAAATGCTTATTTCAATTTGCATTATAAAACAGTCTATAAGTCCCAGTTGCTTTACATCTTGCTTAGCCTTTGTTATTGTCAGTATTTTAGATATTCTGATGCATAATAAAATCTCATTGTGACTTTAATTTGCATTTCTCAGTGTCTAGTGATGTTGAACATCTTTTTACATGCTTATTTGCCATTTGGATATCCTCTTCTATAAAGTGTTTTTGCTCATCAAAAAATAATTAGGTTTTTTTTTTCCCTGATTTGTAGGAGTTCTTAATATATTCTGGATACAAGTGGTTTGTCAAATTTGTATATTGCAAATATCTTCTTCAAGTTTATGGCTTGCATTACAGTCTTTTAATGGTATCTTTTGATGAACAGACATTCTTAATTTTATTGAACTCCAAATTACTAATCTTTTCTTTCAGTATTCTGTTTAAAAAACTTTGCCTAACCCAAGATCACAAAATTTTTCTGTTTTCTTCTAGAATATTTATCATCTTATCTTTTCATATTTAGGTCTACAACCCACTTAGGATATTTTGTGTGTATTTACAGTGGTGAAGGTAAAAAGTTATTTTTTCTCATATAGATATTAGTTGAGCACAATTTACTGAAAGGATCATTCTTTCTTCATTGCTTTGTGGTAAACCACATTACTCTAGTTGTATGGTCCTGTTTCTGAATTCTCTACTCTGTTCCACTGGACTACTTATATTAATAAGTATACTGTCTTAATTATTGTAGCTTTGTAAGAAGTCTTCATATCATGTATTTTAAGTTCTTTGATGTTGTTGCTTTTCAAGATTATCTTGGAAATTTTTGGCTCTTTGCATTTTAACATAAATTTTAAGACCATCTTGTTATTCTCACACCAAAAAATCCTGCTAAAATTTTCATTGAGATTATTTTTAATCTTTAGATCAATTTAGGAATAATTTACATCTTAGAAATCCATGAACATGTTATATCCCTTCATTTATTTATTTAGGGCTTCTTTAATTTCTCATAGTAATATTTTGTATTTTTCAGTGTAGAGGTGATGTGTATCTTTTGTTAGGTGTATTACTAAACATTTGACTTTTTTGTGTGATAACAAATGGAACTTTATATAAATTTATTTCCTAAGTGTTTGCTTTTGCCAGTTTTTAGAAATACAGTTGGTTCTAGAACATTAATCTTACATCCAGCAACCTTGTTAAATATATGTATTAATTGTAATAGTTTATCTGTGAATTTTTCTTTTCATTTTGGATTTTACATGCACACATGCCTTCTGTGACTACAATAGTTTGGTTTCTTCCCTTCCAGCTTTTATAATTTTCACCTCTTTTTCTCGCCTCATGGCACTGGTTGAGACCTTCAGTACAATGCTATAATGGTAATGGTAAGAGTGAACACCTTTATCTCATTCCTACTCAGAGGAAAAAACTGTTCAATATTTTACAATTGAGTATGGTGTTTGCTGTAGGTTTTTTGAATATACCCTTTGTGAGATTAAGAAAGTTCCCTTCTATTCCTAGTTTGCTGAAAGTATTTTTTAAATTATGAATAGGTATTGAATTTTATCAATTGCTTTTTCTGTGTCTATCAAAATAATACTATGATTTCTCTCCTTTCTTCTGTAAATGACATTATGATTTTCAAATATTAACCTTGAAATCATGGAAAAAACAACTTGGTCATGTTGCATTACCATTTTGTATAATGTTTGATTGATAATATTTTGATTAGGATTTTTATATCTACATTCATGAGAAGCTTTGGTTGTAATTTTCCTTCCTTATAATGTTCTTATCAGGGTTTGGTATTGTGGACACATTGGTCCCATAAAGACAGGAAATGTTCCTTCTTTTTCTATGCTTTAGAAGAATTTGTATACAATTAGAATTATTTTTTCCTTAAATAGTTGGAAGAATTCACCAGTGAAGCCAATTTTGTCTGGATATTTTTGATGAAAAGTTTTTTTTGTTTTTTGTTTTCCTGTATTTTAATTACAGATTTGAGGTCTTTAAAAGGTATGGCATATTCAGGCTTCTTATTTCTTCTTTTCCCAGTTTTGAAATATTGTGTTTTTCTAAGAATTTGTCTATTTCATCTGAATGTTTAAATTTATTAGTATAAGGTCATTAATGATGTCCTTTTATTAAAACTTTAATAATGACTGTAGGTCTTAAAATGATGTCTCCTTTTTCATTTCTGACATAAGCAATTTGTTAGTTTTCCTTTCTTTTTCTTAATCAGATTTGTTGGGGTTTATTGATTTTATTATCTTTTGACTTTATTGATTTTTCTCTATTGTCCATTTGTTTTTTATTTCATTGGTTTCCATTCTTCTCTGTATTATTTTCATTCTCCTTTTTTCTTTTAGTTTCTTGAGTTAGAGGCTTAGATCAGAGGTTGATAAACTAGACCTGGAGGCCAAATCTGACTCTCCACCCATTTATGTAAATAAAATTTAATTGGAACATAGTCATCTCCATTTATTTATGTATTGTCTATGGCTACTTTCATGCTACAATGGCAGAGTAGCTGCAAGAGGCCCCCAAAACCTAAAATATTTACTGTCTGGCCCATTATAGAAAAAGTTTGCTGACCTCTGGCTAAGATAATTGATTTTAAATCTTTCTTCTCTAATACATGAATTCTAAGTTCTGAATATCTCTGTAAGTATTGCTTTATTTATACACTATAAATTGATATATAATGTTTTCATTATTATTCATTTCAAAATATCATCCAAATTTCCACTGTGATTTTTAAAATTTATGTATTTATCCATCTATTTATTTTGGCCATGTTGGGTCTTTGTTGCTGCATGTGTGGGCTTTCTCTAGTTGTGGCGAGTGGGGGCTACTCCTTCCTTGCCGTGTGCAGGCTTCTCATTGGTGGCTTCTCTTGTTGCAGAGCACGGACTCTAGGCATGCAGGCTTTAGTAGCTGTGGTGCATAGGCTCAGTAGTAAATTGTGACACATGAGCTTAGCTGCATGTGGGATTTTCCTGGAGCAGGGCTTGAACCTACATCCCCTGCATTGGCAGGCAGATTCTTAACCACTGTGCCACCAAGGAAGCCCTCTATTGTGATTTCTTTTTTGACCCATTGATTATTTAGAATATACCCACTGGTTATATACAAAGTACTTATTATATATTGCTTAATTTACAAACATTTGGGGATTTTCCAACGATCTTTCTAACACTGAACTTTTCACTTAATTACACTGCAGAGAGAGAATATACTCTGCATGATTTCTATACTTTGAAATTTATTGATACTTGCTTTATGGTCCAATATGGTCTATCTTGGTAAATGTTCACTGTACACTTGAAAAGAAAGTGGATTCTGAAGTTGTATTTAGTGTTCTCTATATATGTCATAAAAGCTCAATTAGTTAAATGTTTTTCAAATGTTTTATATTCTTACTAATTTTTTTGGTCTGCTTTTTCTATTGGTTACTGATAGAGATGTGTTTAAATCTCTAATCATGATTTTGGATTTCTCTATCTCTCCTTTAACTTGGTCAACTTTGGCTTTATATATTCTGAAGCTATATTATTATGTGTATTAAAATTTAGGATCAACCCTTTTCTTATTATGACAAGTCCCTCTTTATTGCTAGTAATGTTTTTGCCTTAAAAAGTCTACTTTGTCTGATACTAATGCAGTTACAATAGCTTTCTTTTGGTTAACGTTTACTTGGTATAATTTTTTTAAACATCTTTTTACTTTCAACCTTTCTGTATCCTTATATATAGTATATGCATTCTGAAAAGCATATATTTAGGTCTTTCAAAAACTTCAGTGTGATTATTTTTTCTTTTAATTAGCATTTAGTACATTTGTATTTTTTTAAGCTCTTTATTGGAATATAATTGCTTTACACTCTTGTGCCAGTTTCTGAGGTACACCAAAGTGAATCAGCTGTATTTATACATATATCCCCATATCCCCTCCCTCCTGCAACTCCCTCCCACCCTCCCTATCCTGGCCCTCTAAGTCATCACCCATCATCAAGTTTATCTCCCTAAGTATATTTGTATTTTAAGGTATGTTGCATGTAAGTGGAGACCATATATTATATAGCTACATATTTTCCATTGATTCCACTTGGTCATTTTCCTTTCCCTTTTTTGGACTTCTTTTGAATTAATCAGCTATGCTCATTATTTCATTATTTCTCCTCCACTAGTTTGTTAGTTATACACTCCTTTATTTTTCTTTTAATGGCTACCCTGAAGATTATAATATGAATCCTTTGTTAATTACAGCCTACCTTAAATTAGTATTTTTACCAATTTCTAATATAACAGTTTTACTTCCTCCTTTACTGCCTCCTTTTGTGCTACTGTTGTCATATATTTTACTTGAGTATGTTTTATAACCCATAAGACATTACTGTTTTAAAAAATCAGTATTGATATATATTTTATTCTCTTTTTGTTTGTCTTTTTTCTTTCCTGAATTTCCTTTCTTTCACTGGGGATTATTATCTACTTAAAGAACTCCCTTTAGTAGTTCTTTTAGTGGAGGTGTGCTAGCAATAGATTCTCTCAGCTTTTGTCTCTTTTTAAGGCACATTAAAAGAATGCCATTCCAGTGTCTTGTGAGTTCCATAATTTTTGTTGAAAAGTTAGCTATAAGTTTTATTGCTGCTCTCTTAAGATACTGTATTTTCTTTCTCTTTTTTTCTTTTAGATGCTTTTTAGATTTTTCTCTGCCTCTAGTTTTCAACAGTTTGACTGTTATGTGGCTAAAATGTCATTTGCTTTATATTTATCCTCCACCTGGCTTTAAAATATGTGATTTGATGGCTTTTGTCAGTTTGGGGAAAACTCTGAGCCAAAACTGCTTCAAACATTGCTCTATCCCATTGCCTCTCTTTTTCTGACATTCCAATTACACGTATGTTAGATTTTGTTCCCCACGTCCCATATATCTATTATGTTCTTTTCTGTAATTTCTGTTCTTTTCTCCCCCTCTCTGTGCTTCAATCTGGATTTTTTTTTTGTTCTCTTACTGAACCTATCTTCTAGAGTTCACTAACCCTATGTTTTGCTGTGTCTAATCTGCTATTAAACTTATACAGTGAAGTCTTAACTTTGGTATTTTTTTTCAATTTTAGACTTTCCATTTTTTATTCTTAAAAAAATATATTCCAGGTTTCTTGTGAAAGTCTCCATCTTCTTTTTCTAATTTCTTAAACATATTAATTACAATTATCTTAAATTTAATATATAAATTTTTTTATTGTCTGTTTTTCTCTCTAGTTTTTCAGTTATTTGATCCTTTTTTTTAAAAATAGCATGCTTCATTAATTTGAATTGAATGATGGGCATTGTGTATGAAAAATCACAGACTCTGAATGATGTTATTTTTCTCCAAACAGGGTTAAGCTTTCTTCTGGTAGGTAGCCACAGTACAGGTGGATCATCTAAAACCTGTTTAGACTTTGTTAGGAATGACCTATTTCAGCTTTGCCTCTTCTTCAAGGAACTCTTAGAGTATGGTCCTTATGCCTAGACCTTGACTCTTCACAGGCATTATCTGAAAGCCTAGAGTGGTTACCACAGCCCCCCACTTTGTTGGGCTTGAACTCCAACCTCTGTTAATTAGCACTGCGTTACTGCTAAAATCTTTTCATACACCTTTAGCCTTCCAACTGCTCTTTTCTGCTTGGCTTTATTGAAACCTCATTTTGTGCAGCTTTAGAGTTAGCAATGCTCCAAGGGAAAACTGCACTGAGATTTTTGGACTCACTTCACTAGTACTAACTCTGTTTCATGATTTTGCTCCTCAAGTATCTGGCACTTCTGTCCTCAGTTCAGTAACGTTGCTGTTTTCTGCTTGAACCCTATTCTCTAATGCTGAAAGTGGCCAAATGGCCTAAGGGAAAACATCAGAGTGAATGTAATGCTTATCCTTTTCTCAGTGATCTTGTCTTGCTTGCATTGATTGCTCTCAAACAATGATTTTATGTATTTGGTTCATCTTTTAATAATTATTTTTATTTGAAGTGTCACTTGACACAAACTACTCTGTTATAACTGGAACTGAAAATCCTCCTTTGTTTTTTGGACATGTCCACATTCATTTCTGGGCTCTTCTGTGTTTTTTGGAAAAATGATGTTTCCTGGTCACTTGTATTGATACTTTCCCTGCCCTCAAACCTGTAATCAACTATTTTTCTTTTTAGTAATACAGAGTAATGATATTTCAAAATCAATATCTGAATCCAGGATCATTAGGGAATGTTAAAACTATAAAGTAAAATGATACTGGGGAACAGTATATTCATATAATGCCTAGGTATCATCCATTATATTTCTTGTTAATTGCAAAAAAGGAAAACATACCTTCACAATGGAGACAATGGGTAGTCATCACTCTAACCAAGTGACCAAACCTGGTGCTGGTAACAGTAAAAAAAAACCTGACATGTGTGCCTCCTGATATACTGTAATATGCAGTTCATGACTTCTGCTATGAAGTATTCTTGCCAAAAAATGTTTTATTGACATTTCAGTATGCTTTCAGACCTAAAGGAAATACAGGGGATTGAGAAATAAGTTAAATGATACCATTAAGAATCAATAAGACAAATATACAATGTGAAATATTCTATAAGACAATTGGCCTGGGCTCTTCAAAAAGCCATTATCATAGAAAAAATGGGGCTTCCTAGGTGGCGCAGTGGTTGAGAATTCACCTGCCAATGCAGGGCACACGGGTTCGATCCCCGCTCCAGGAAGATCCCACATGCTGTGGCGCAACTAAGCCTGTGCGCCACAACTACTGAGCCTGCACTTCAGAGCCCGTGAGCCACAGCTGTTGAGCCCATGTGCTGCAACTACTGAAGCCCACGCGCCTAGGGCCCATGCTCCACAACAAGAGAAACCACGGCAATGAAAAGCCCTGCACCACAATGAAGAGTAGCCCCCACTCACCGCAACTAAAAAGAAAGCCTGCACACAGCAAAAAAAAAAAAAAAAAAAAAAAGAAAAAAGAAGAAAAAATGGTGGTGGTGGGGGGATTGGTACTAGTCTTGATTAAGAAATATAACAACCAAATGCAATGACTGAATTTTGTTTAGATTTTAGTTTGGGAAAAAAAGACAACCTATAAGTGACATTTTGGGGATAATTGGGAAAATTTGAATAAGGAGGTATTTGGTGATATAGGGAATTATTTTTAATTTTCTAAGGCATAATGATGGTATTGTGGTCATGTGGACTAATGTCCTTGTTTTTAGGAGATGTTTCAGTATTTAAGGAAGAAGTGTCATGGTGTCTGTAACTTACTTTCAAATGGCATACCCTCATATATATACACACACATTTTTATATGTATATACAGAGGAGAGAAAGAGAGGCAAAAAATAAGTACGGGAAAATGTCAAATTTTGAAACTAGGTGGTAAGTATAAAAATGTTCATTGTACTATTCTTTCTGTAGTTTACAATTTTTACAATAATGAGTTGGGAGAAAATCAATGGGGAAAATAGACTCAACATTAGGAAAAAAGTAAGCATGTTATACAGATGGGCAACAGGCACATGAAAACATAATCAACATTGCTATTTATTAGAGAAACGCAAATCAACCAGTGAGATACCACCTCACACTGGTCAGAATGGTCATCATTAAAAAGTCTACAAATAACAAATGCTGGAGGGGGAGTGGAGAAAAAGGAACCCTCCTACACTGTTGGTGGGAATGTAAGTTGGTGCAGCAACTATGGAGTTTCCTCAAGAGTTGCCATATGATCTAGCAATTTGACTATTGGGCATACATCTGGACAAAACTATAATTCAAAAATTACATGCAGCACTATTAATAGGCAAGACATAGAAACAAGCTAAATGTCAAGAGATGAATGGATAAAGAAGATGTGATGTACATATATATATATACACACACACACACACACACAATGGAATACTACTCAGCCTTAAAAAAGAATGAAATAATGCCATTTTCAGCAACGTGGATGGACCTAGAGATTATCATATTAAGTCAAGTAAGTCAGAAAGAGAAAGCCAAACACCATGTGATATCATTTATATGTGGAATCTAAAATACGATACAAATGAACTTAGCTATGAAGCAGAAACAGACTCAGACATAGAGAACAGACTTATGGTTGTCAAGGAGTGGGTGGGAGAGGGATGGAGTGGGAATTTGGCATTAGCAGACACAAACTAGTATATAGAGAATAGGTAAATAACAAGGTCCTACTGTATACCACAGGGAACTATGTTCAATATCCTATAATAAACAATAATGGAAAATAATATAAAAACAATGTATGCATATACATAACAAAATCACTTTGCTGTACAGCAGAAATTAACACAACACTGTAAATGAACTATACTTTGATTAAAAAAGATAAAGTATAAAACCACAGACAGAAAAAAAGTAAGCATGTTCTCCAAATTTCTTTATAAAATTACAGAAATTGGGAGAAATGTTATTAGCTTCTATTAAAAAAACAAAAATGCATGTAGTAATAGAACGTTCTTCAAGAAATTCCATGGCAAGTAAATACTTTCTAAAATTTCAAGGGACTTTCTCTAGATTTCAAAGAAATTATTTTATTTTGGGGGGGGTGGATGAAGAGAGGAAATGCTTAGACAAAACTACCGAATGTAAAATAGATAGCCAGTGGGAAGCAACTCCCTAACACAGGGAGATCAACTCGATGAATGCTGATGACCTAGAGGGGTGGGATAGGGTGGGCGGGAGGGAGGCTTGGAAGGGAGGCTCAAGAGGGAGGGGATATATATATAAATACAGCTGATTTGCTTTGTTGTACAGCAGAAACTGGTGCAACAGTGTAAAGCTATTATACTCCAATAAAGATTAAAAAAATTTAAAAAATAAATAAAACTAATAGTGAAGACATATCTTTCAGTTCTCTACTGCTTTTTAAATTCAATTTAGCTATGCCAATTTTGGGAAAATGATATAATGATTAGAGAGAAAAATGCTAGCTAAAGAGTTTGAGAATGTTGCCAGGTACTGTGTAATCTGCCAGGCATGTGGGGTTTGAGTAAGGAAAAAGAGACATTGGTCCCGCTCTCATGGAATTGATAGCCTGGTAGGGAAGATGCTATTAATTAAAAATTTACTCAAATACATAAACTTTGATAAGAGCTACAAAAGAAAAGTAAAATTCTCTAAAGACTATAACCGGGTGGAATGTAAAGGCATTTCTGGATGACTTTCTTCAGGAAGTGCTGCTTGGACTGAGAACTGAAGGCTGAAGTGGGGTTAAACAGGCAACGTTGAGGGAGTTACTTTCAAGCAAAGGGAAAAGCCTGTGCAACTAGAAGCAGGAAGACATTCAAGAAACAGAAAAGTAGGCTGTAAGGCTGGAATGCAAAGAGCAAGGGAGTGGTACAAGTTAGGTGGGAGGAGGAAACAGAAGCCAGAGCATACAGTATTTAAGCATAATGTAAAATTACTGAAGCGGGGCAGTTACATAATCAGATCTGCATCATTAAAAGTTCTCTCTGGTTAAAGTGTGGGAAACAAAATGAAGGAAGTAATTATGTTAAAAGGCTGTTAGAATAGTCTAGCAAGAAATGATGGTAGTTTGCAGGCTGGAGGCATGGCAGTGGACATGGCAGTAAATGGATGGATTTGAGACATAGTTAGAGGGTAAAATTGATAGGCAATGGTTTGGATATGTAAGATGAGGGAAATGTTATGGATGCTTTTCAGGTTTCCAGTTTGAACAGCTAGATGAATGATGGAGCCATTCCCTGAAAATAGAAACATCGAATGAGAAACATATTTGAGTTTGTTTTCGAGTTTGAGATGTTTTTAAGACAGGAGATGTTAAATAAGGTACTTCTATATGTCTGGATAGTCTTTTAAAATTATAACTCTATGATAATTATAAGTAAATTTCACCACCAGTGGACAGAATTTGTTCCTAAAATGAGAGAAAATTAAATAGAGATGAGCATCAAATCGTTCCATTAGAGTCCCTGATTATGTACATAATATTAATTGTATTTTATCTGTTTTAGCATATGTTTTACATTAGTCAGTGTCTGCAAGCTAAAATATCAAATTAACTTGACTTTTCCCTTCCCTTTCATTTTCTAGGAGTTCCACAGCTAAATATGATTAGCGTCTTTTATAAAATTTATAAAAGACATGGAGTGACAGGATTTTTCAGAGGCATGACTCCAAATTTCTTAAAGTTGTTTCCTTCAGTATGCATAAGCCATATGGTTTACGAATCAGTAAAACCACTCTTGGGAATAACATAAAAATGAAATCTTGAACTATCATTTTATGTACATTTATAAGCATGAAAATATCTAGGCTTTCTCGTTAAATTTCAAGAGGTCTGTATGAAAAGATGCTATATTCATTCCCCAAAAAGACAAACTTACAAATTAGACTTAAATATTGAATTTTAATTTTATGTAAGCCAGAATTGTAGTTTAAGTTCTTTATGAATTATGATGTTTAATATTCATAAAATCTATTTAACCTTCTCTACATTTTAATGAACACTCAACAGAAATTTGCATTTAAATTGATTAAAATGCAATTTATATTACCTAATATAACCTAATAATATTATTAACCTAATATAATTTTATGTTACAGAACAAAATTGGAATGTTTTGAAGTTTTTCAGCATTCTCTAGTTTAGTTTAAAAAGCTAACGTTGCTTTACATACATATTTTAAATCTGTTTGAAAGCATTAAAGAAAACCAATGCATTAAAACTTATAATTAATAGGAAAACAGTGGTGTTTGAGCTTCATTTCCTTCTTTAGACTGAACAAAACAAAATAGAAAGTCCTAAATACAATTACATGGCATCAGACTACCTCAGTGTTCTAATGGAATACTCATGACCTATTGCTGCCTTACTGAGCACTCTTATTTGTGGATACAGACATTTTTAGCTTACTCTTGGTTCTTTTCTTTTGTTTTGGTTCTCAGCATTGCCAAATGTTACAAGAAAGTACCATTGTGAACAAAGTAAATTAGAAAAACTTGAGAGCTCTTGTACTTAAATCTGTGTTTTAAAAAAAGGCAAGAGGATTCTGTAATGAGTTAATATATATTTCCTATACTTTATACTGCATTTTAAAATTCAGTTCAAGAATAAAGAAAGGTTGGTGCAGTATTGAGGTCCTTAAGAAGCTAAAAATGGGGACTTCCCTGGTGGTCCAGTAGTTAAAATTCTGTGCTCCCAATGTAGGGGGAAGCAGCCTAAATGTCCATCAGATAGACGAATGGATAAAGAAGATGTGGTTATATATACAGTGGAATAAAAAAGAATGAAATAATGAAAAAAATGAAATAATGCCATTTGCAGCAACATGGATGGACCTAGAGATTATCATGCTAAGTGAAGTAAATCAGACAGAGAAAGATAAATATCATATGCTATCACTTACATGTGGAACCTAAAACAATGATGCAAATGAACTTATTTACAAGACAGAAACAGACTCACAGACACAGAAAACAAATTTATGATTACCAAAGGGAAAAGGGGTGAAGGGATAAATTAGGAGCTTGGGAGTAACAGATACACACTATTATATATAAAATAGATAAACAATAAGGACCTACTGCATAGCACAGGGAATTTAATATTCTGTAATACATCATAAAGGAAAAGAATATAAAAAAATAAATATAAAACTGAATCACTTTGCTGTACACCAGAAACTAACACAACATTGTAAATCAACTATACAATTGGAATAAATAAATAAATAAATAAATAAATAAATAAATAAATAAAGGAAGGCTGACTGGAAACCACCCCCCCCCCCGCCAACCTTTGAAGTTTTAAACTTATGTGAAAGATGAATAGTATCCTTATTTTCCTTTTGGTTGTTTTGTATTTTGCTTCTTTTTAATTTCTGTTGAAAGAGAATAGGCCAAAGCTATTTTAAGATTTGTATATATAACTACATTTTAAAGACAGTATTGACTCTAAAATTGTGGTTTAATGAGATATAATTATAAATCACACAGTATAATTTATATCATAGCCCGTAATTAGTAACTGTATTGGACCAACTCTCTTTTCAATTGTTTTTTAGGACACAGATATTTCTGCCATTTTATAGATTACAGATTTTCAGTTACTCTAGTATTTGAAGTTGTGTCTTACTTCTAAAGGTTAATAAAATTTAGTTAAAATCTGCTCTAACTGTGAAGAGTGTTAAAACTCAAAGGAATGATTGATACCATCTTTTTCTCTCTTGTTAAATGGCATGATTTAATTTTCTGTAAATAAAGATAGGATCCCTGAGATAGGGCACTAAATAAAATAGTAATGATTGAATTAAGTTAAATTTCCTAAAAATGAAAATTAATATAAATACACAGTGAACATGAGTTTGAGTAAGAAAACTAAGACAATTTTTTAGTCATAGTCCCATTTTCTCTTAATAGAATTTACTAACAGAAGGATTCTAATCAATAATTCGGCTTCTAAAGTTCACATAAACAAGATTAAAGTAAAGCAAGTCTCTCATGTGAAACTAATATGGTACCATGCTTTATAATTAAAAACTATTAGAAATTAAGTTTTTTTGGTGAACTTTTCTTCTAAAATATAGAGCAAAAAAATAAATGGCAAGTTGGATCCCTCAATAACCCTACAGATTATAAAGATCAAGTATTGATTTAAAATAATGGCACATGGCAAAATACTTTAAATGCTTCAGTGGATCTGAAGCATTTTGCTGGTAGATCAGATTCACTGAAGCATTTAAAGTATTTCATCATTTATTTTTTTCCTCTATATTTTAGAATAAGATTTATGAATAGCAACATGGCATAAAAATTGGAACTATTGCTATGTGCAGTCCATATTCCTGGGTTTGGAGAAATCTGTCTGATTTTAACCTGTGAGTTTATGTATCTTCCCTTTATTTTGTCTATTAATAGAGCTAGAAGTATTTCTACATACAACCCAATTAATGTATAAAAGATTATATATGACTACAGCCAACATTTTAATAACTATAAATGGAATATAACTTTAAAAATTGTGAATCACTATGTTGTACACCCGAAACTAATATAATGTTGTAAATTAACTATATCTCAATTTTTAAAAGAAGGTTATATATGCACATGAAAAGTCTAATCCCAGGCTGGCCAAAATAGGTTTAATTCCAATAGGTTGTCTATAAAGGACAGGAACAGAAAAGGAGAAGAGCGCCTGTGAATTAGATGTATGGATCTCTATTCTTCCAAGGAATCAACAAATCATTGACTTGGCTTCTGAAGAGCTCTGGGAATAAAATAAATGAAAAAAATGCCCTATAGGCAGTCATGTGTTTTATTCTACTTAACCATAACGTAAGACAATAAATATTAACATTTATTACATGTATGTGTATATATATGGATGCCAACATATTATATATACACACACATATACATGCATAAATATGATACACACAATACACACACACACACATATATATAAAATCACATTTTTTCAAGCATCAGAATTGAAGGAGAGGGATAGAGATGTAAACTGTTGACAGTAGTTAAATATTTGAGTACCCACAATGCAATAGGTGTTAACAGAAAACATACATTGTCTTCTTATTTAATATACAGAAGACAAAGTGCTACTCCTTCTCTTGTTACTAATAAGATAAATTAGAAACATATCCAAACCTGACATTTAATTTAAGATTGCAACAGCTAAAAATTCCCTCAGATATCTTGACTTGTGTCTGTGAATTTCCTTGATTAGCAGGACTATGTCTTTGTTAAATAGTTAAAGTTTGGTTTATGTTCTCTGTCCTGGATACAAATATGCAAACATCATTTAAAATTGTTGGCTATTTGTGAAAGTAATATTATCAAAACATGAATATTTGAGATGGGAACAATTATTATTGAATTAACATCTTTCATTTATCGAATGCTTCCATGATCAGTTTTTGCCAGTCTGAGTGAAAAAAGAGTAAATAGATTCCACCTTTAAACATATATATATATATATATATACTTAAAAATTAAATATGTAGCATTTCACAAAGAAAATAATAAATCAGTCATGTTTTATACTCACCATATTATTTCACTTTCTGTCATTTTTGCTTCAAATACTACCTTTCCTCTTCTCCTCTCCTGAAAAGTAATCTTTATCCTCAACTTGGTGTGCTTCATTCCCATGTACATTTAACATTTTCTCTACATATGAATATATCCATAAGTATATATCATAATTATATATTGTATACATCTAAAACTTGCTTTTTCACTCAACATTGTAAGATTTATCTATGCTGATACATGTAACTTTATTTCATTCATTTCCACTCCTACATGGCATTCCCTCATATACATAAATGTGAGTATATTTATCTAATCTTCTACTGATAAGCAGCTGTGTTGTGTTAATTTAAATGAAAAACAGATTCTCAAACTATTTTAATAAATATTCAACAATGTTAGAGGTTTTAATACCTTTATAAATAAAGGATGGAGGAAATTCCAAAGGTGTCTTCTGAATTATTGAAGAAACAAAGAAGCTTGAATGAGTACTTTTACATTTCAGAAAACAGAGAAATCAATTTAAATATTATTACTAGAGCGATAAATTACTGTTTAAGACATAACTTCAGACTTTCAGGGGTTAAAAACATAGTGTAGCCTCTGGAATTCACCTTTGATTATATTAAAAAACACTTGTTAAGAAGCCATTGGGGGGATGGGGAGGGAGAGAGAAATTGGGAGATTGGGATTGACATATACACATCAGTATATGTAAAACAGATAACTAATAAGAACCTATTGGGGACTTCCCTGGTGGTGCAGTGGTTAAGAATCTGCCTGCCAATTCAGGGGACACGGGTTTGAGCCCTGGTCCAGGAAGATCTCACATGCTGTGGAACAACTAAGGCCATGCACCACAACTACTGAGCATATGCTCTAGAGCCCATGAGCCACAACTACTGAGCCCATGTGCCACAACTACTGAAGCCCATGTGCCTAGAGCCCATGCTCTGCAACAAGAGAAGTCACCGCAATTAGAAGGCTGTACACCACAATGAAGAGTAGCCCCCACTTGCTGCAACTAGAGAAAGCCTGCATGCAGCAACAAAGACCCAATGCAGCCAAGAAAGTAATAAATAAAGTTCTTTAAAAAAAAAAAGGACCTATTGTATCTAGGCAGGAAACACAAGAGAAGGAAAAGACCTACAAAAGCAATCCCAAAATAAAGAAAAAGGTAATAGGAACATACATGTCAATAATTACCTTAAATGTAAATGGATTAAATGATCCAACCAAAAGACAGACTAGCTGAATGGATACAAAAACAAGACCCTTATATATGCTGTCTACAAGGGACCCACTTTAGACCTAGGGACACATATAGACTGAAATTGAGGAGATGGAAAAAGATATTCCATGCAAATGGAAGTCAAAAGAAAGCTGGAGTAGCAATACTCATATCATACAAATTAGACTTTAAAATAAAGACTATTACAAGAGACAAGGAAGGACACTACATAATGATCAAGGGATCAATCCAAGAAGATATAACAATTGTAAATATCTATGCACCCAACAAGGGAACACCTCAATATATAATGCAAATGCTAACAACCACAAAAGGGGAAATTGAGAGTAAAACAATAATAGGAGACTTTAACACCCCACTTACATCAATGGACAGATCATCCAACAGAAAATAAATAAGGAAAAACAGCTTTAAATGACACATTAGACCAGATGGACTTAATTGACATTTATAGGACATTCCATCCAAAAACTACAGAATACACTTTCTTCTCAAGTGCACACAGAACATTCTCCAGGATGGATCACATCTTGGGTCACAAATTAAGCCTCAGTAAATTTAAGAACATTGAAATCGTACCAAGCATCTTTTACAACCACAACGCCATGACTCTAGATATCAATTAAAAGAAAAAACTGCAAAAAATACAAACACATGGAGGCTAAACAATATGCTATTAAGCAACCAAAAGATCACTGAAGAAATCAAAGAAGAAATAAAAAATACCTAGAAACAAATGACAACGAAAACATAATGACTCAAAACCTATGGGATGCAGCAAAAGCAGTTCTAAGAGGGAAATTTATAGCAATACAATCCTACCTCAAGAAACAAGAAAAATATTGAATAAAAAAACTTAACCTTACACCCAAAACAATCAGAGAAAGAAGAACAAAAGAACCCCAAAGTGAGCAGAAGGAAAGAAATCGTAAAGATCAGATCAGAAATAAACAAAAGAAAACTGCTAGCACTAATTGATGAATTTAGTAAAGTAGCAGGATACAAAATTAATGTGCAGAAATCTCTTGCAGTCCTATACACTAACAATGAAAGAGCAGAAAGAGAAATTAAGGAAACTATCCCATTCACCATTGCAACAAAAAGAATAAAATACCTAGGAATAAACCTGCCTAAGGAGGCAAAAGACCTGTATGCAGAAAAGTGTAAGACATGGATGAAAGAAATCAAAGACTATACAAACAGATAGAGAGACATACCATGTTCTTGGACTGGAAGAATCAACATTGTGAAAATGAATATACTACCCAAAGCAATTTACAGATTCAGCACAATCCCTATCAAATCACCAATGGCATTTTTCACAGAACCAGAACAAGAAATCTTATGATTTGCATGGAAACACAAAGGATCACAAATAGCAAAAGAAATCTTGAGAAGGAAAGATGGAGTTGGTGGAATTAGGCTTCCTCACTTCAAACTATACTACAAGGCCATAGTGATCAAGACAGTATGGTACTGGTACAAAAACAGAAAGGAAGATCAATGGAACAGAATAGAGAGCCCAGAGATAAACCCATACACATATGGGCACCTTATCTTTGACAAAGGAGGCAAGAATATACAATGGAGAAAAGACAGCCTCTTCAATAAGTGGTGCTGGGAAAATTGGACAGCAACATGTAAAAGAATGAAATTAGAACACTTCCTAACACCATACACAAAAATAAACTCAAAATGGATTAAAGACCTAAATGTAAGGCCAGACAGTATAAAACTCCTAGAGGAAAATATAGGCAGAACACTCTATGACAAAATCAAAGCAAGATCCTTTTTGACCCATCTCCTAGAATAATAGAAATAAAAGCAAAAAATAAACAAATGGGACCTAATGAAACTTAAAAGCTTTTGCACAGTGAAAGAAACCATAAGCAAGACAGGAAGACAACCCTCACAATGGACGAAAATATTTGCCAATGAAGCAACTGACAAAGGATTAATCTCTGAAACATACAAGCAGCTCTTGCAGCTTAATATCAAAAAAACAAACAACCCAATCTAAAAATGGGCGAAAGACCTAAATAGACATTTCTCCAAAGAAGACATCCAGATGGCTAGCAAACACATGAAAAGATGCTTAACATTAGAGAAATGCAAATCAAAGCCACAATGAGGTATCACCTCACACTGGTCAAAATGGCCATCATCAAAAAATCTACAAACAATAAATGCTGGAGAAGGTGTGGAGAAAAGGGAACCCTCCTGCGCTGTTGGTAGGAATGTAAATTGGTACAGCCACTATGGAAAACAGTATGGAGGTTCCTTTAAAAACTAAAAATGGAACTACTATATGATCCAGCAATCCCACTACTGGGCATTTACCTTGATAAAATCATAATTCAAAAAGATACATGTACTGCAATGTTCATTGCAGCACTATGTACAATAACCAGGACATGGAAGCAACCTAAATGCCTATCAACAGATGAATGGATAAAGAAGATGTGGCACATATATACAATGGAGTATTACTCAGCCATAAAAAGGAATGAAATTTAGTTGTTTGTAGTGAGGTGGATGGACACAGAGTCTGTCATACAGAGTGAAGTAGCCAGAAAGAGAAAAAGAAATACATGAAATATATACATATATACACAGAATCTAAAAAAAAAAAATGGTACTGATGAACCCAGTGACAGGGCAAGAATAAAGATGCAGGTGTAGAGAACGGACTTGAGGACACAGGGTTGGGGAGGTGCAAACGGGAAGCTGGGACGAAATGAGACAGTAGCACTCACATATACACATAACCAAATGTAAAACAGACAGTGGGAAGCTGCTGCATGACACAGAGAGATCAACTTGATGATCGATGATGACCTAGAGATGTGGGATAGGGAGGGTGGTTGGGAGGCTCAAGAGGGAGGGGATATGGGGATATATGTATACATGCAGCTGATTCACTTTGTTGTACAGCAGAAACTGGCACAACAGTGCAAGGCAATTATACTCCAATAAAGAGCTGGGGAAAAAAAAGAATCCATTGCATAGCACAGGGAACTCTACTCAATACTCTGTATTGACCAATATGGGAGTTGCATCTAAAAAAGAGTGGATATATGTATATGTATAACTAATTCACTTTGCTGTGCAGCAGAAACTGGCAACATTGTCAATCAACTATACGCCAATAAAAATTAATTAAAAAAGTAAAATCATAAACAAGAAGCCACTGGATATTATTTATTTGAAGTACTTGTACAAATCTTTTAAAAAATTTCTAAATATTTAATTAGATTGTTTGCCTTTTTCTTATTGATTTGTAGGAGTTCTTCAAACTTCTGCATAGGAGTCATTTGTTAGCAAATGTATTGTGGATAACTTTTTTAGTTTGTGGCTTTATCAACTTTGTTAATTGTGTCTTTTGATGAAGAGATATTCTAAATGTTGATGAAGTCTAATTTCTCAATTTTCCTTTCATGGTTTGTAGTAAAACACAAACAAAGCATAAGAGACTGTATGTGGCCTACAAAGCTTAAAGTATTTACTATCTAGTTCTTCATAGAAAAAAATAAAGATAATTCCTGACCTATACTAATGAGTTGAACATAGCTGGGACTCAGAGTTAGAAATCTGCTGCAGCTGCCATCACCAGTGTCAAATCTGCTTCAAGATATCCATGAAATTGGTGAATAAACATTGGATTGCTGAGTCCAGGCACCAAAACTTATCTAAACCCTAATATTCATGACCTTGCTTGCCTGCTGAAACAATGGGAGAAAGCAGTCTTATTCTTTGCAAATGCTGTGTAAGGTTTTTGGGGAATCTAATTGTCATACAGCACCCTAACTTCAAAGGAGTTTAGAAATGCAGTTTTGAGCACAACATAGTCTCAAAGAGAAATGCAGCATGAAGGTTGCAAGAGCCAGTCCAAAGTATCTGCCATAGCCCTAGTAATTTTTCAAACAGCTGATCCTATTATACCAAAATAGCCCACTAAGAAAATCTGCATACTGCTTATTGTAAAGACATGGTTTCTAACAACAAAAGTAGTAATAAGAAACTTTTAAATGCTTACCACAGGCCAGTTGTAAACACTTTACCTCATGATTTTTTTTTACTTTGATAATGATCTTATGAGGTAGGTATAATTGTTAACCCCATTTTACAAATGAGAAAATGGAGTCTTTGAGGAGTTAAGTAGTTTGCCTAAGATTGCATAAGTGGTAAGTGGCAGAGGTGGGATTCAAGCTCAAGTGTGTCTTCTAGTGCTTTTAATCTTATGGTTGAAAGAAGTTAATAAAGGGATAGAGAGATGGGGAAAAAAAAACCCTACAAACTATGGAGAGATTCTAAATCTCTCATCAAACACTAAATACTAGAAAAAGTTAGGTTTACAGGTCAATGGAATTAAAATCCCTCTGGAGAGTCTAACCTTGTTTATAGATTTAATAATTCCATACTTTAAACATTTACTGAAGTCTTTGTTCTGTCTAGAACTCTGCTACACTCGGGAAATTGAGTAAGACCCTGTTCCTGTCATCAGATAGAAACATAACTTAGCCATAATATAACAAATGTAATTTTTTTCCTGGTGAGAATTTGATTACATTCCTACTGTAGTTTCCCTTTATATCTATAACTAACCCAAAATGTATAGAATACTGTATGCATGGGAAAAATTCAACAATATTTAGTTAGTAATAACTAGTTGCTTAAGTTTAAAATTCAACTTTGTTGAGGCATAATTTACATTTAATAAAAGGCACTCATTTTAAGTATTCATTGTGATGAATTTTTATGAAAGTATACATTTGTGTAACCACTATCACATTCTGATTTCTATTATTTCCCACAGTGTATTTCAGTTTTATCCAAGTTGTGTGTATCAGTAGTTCATTCCTTTTGAATGTTGAGTAGTATTGCATTGCATGACTATACCACAATTTGTTTATCCACTTATGTGATGAAGAACGTTGCTTCTAGCTCTTGGTATTATAAATAAAGCTGCTGTGAATACTGGCGTACAAGTCTTTTCCTGGACACACACCTTCATTACTCTAAAGTAAAAACATAGAGATGGAATTGCTGGATTACATACTAAGTGTATGTTCAGTATTTGAGAAACTACCAAACTGTCTTTTTCATTGCACTATTGTACATTCCCACCTGCAACATTAATTAGAGTTTCAGTTGTTCTAAATCCTCAGCACCATTTAATACTGTTAGTGTTTTTAATTTTATCCATTCTAGAGTGGTATTTAATTGCAGTTTTAATTTGTATTTCTGTAATAATTAAAGATTTTTTATTTTTTAATTTTTAATGATTAAAGATTTTTGAGCATCTTCTTATGAGTTTGTTAGTCATTCACATTTTTTTGTGAAATGTCTGTTCAAATCTTTTGCTCATTAAAAAAATTTGATTGTTTGTAATATTTTAAGTGTTCTTTAGTATTGTGGATACAAGTCCTTTGTCAGATACGTGTATTGAAAGATTTTTTTCCCAGACTCTGTCTTGCCGATTTTCTTAACAGTGTCTTTTGAAGACAAAGTTTCAAGTGTGTGTGTGTGTGTGTGTGTGTGTGTGTGTCTTTATGGATATCCTATTGTTCTAGCATCATTTGTTGAAAAGACTATCCTTTCCCCATTAAATTGTTGAAAATAAATTGATCATATATGTGTAGGCATTCTTTTTCAAAATGGTTTTAGCAATTCAACATCCTTTGCATTTCCATATAAATTTTAGAATCAGCTTGTCAGTTTGTATAAAAAAGCCTGTTAGGGCTTAGTTTGGGACCACATTAAATCTCTAAATCAAACTGGAGAGAAATGACTCAATCTATGAGCCTTTCAATCTATGAAGTAGATGTATCTCTCCATTTATTCAGGTATTCTTTATTTTTCTTCAACAATATTTTTATATGTAGTGTCAGATATTGCACATATTTAATTAAATTTATTACTAAGTATTTCAGTTTCTGAAGCTGTTGTAAATGGTATTAAATTTTATTTTCCAATTATTGTTATATGTAGAAATATAAAATTTTATATTGACATATCTGGCAACCTTGCTAAATTCACTTATTAATTCAAGGAGCTTTTTTGTAGATTCCTTGTGATTTTCTATGTAAATGATCATGCCATCTGAGAAAAAAGAAAGTTTGACTTACCTCTTTACAATATGTATGCTTTCCCCTTTTTCTTGCCTTATTGCACTGGCTAGAACATCCAGTACATTGTTGAAAAGAAGGGGTGAAAACAAACATTCTTACCTTGTTACCTTGTCTTAGTGGGAGAAAATAGCCTTTCACCATTAAGTATGAATGTTAGCTTTAGTTTTACACAGATGGTTATTCAGGTTTACTATTTCTTCTTTTGTCAGCTTTGACAATATGTCTTTCAAGAAATGTTTCCATTTCATTTAAGTTGTCAAATTTATTGACATAAAGGTGTTTGTAATATTTTATTATTTCAGCATGTGTAGAATTTGTAGTGATGTTTTCTTGATACTGGTAGCTTTTTTTCTTTATTGGTCTAGTTACAGGTTTATCAATTACATTAATTTTTTCAAAGAAAAGAGCTTTTAGTTTTACTAACTTTATTGTCTTTTATTTCATTCAAGTCTTTAAAATCCTTGCTATTTATTTGTCATTAGTTTGCTCTTCTTTTTCTAATTTCTTAAAGTGGAACCTTAGATCACATGTTTAAAATTTTCTTGTTTTCTAATACAAACATCTAAAGCTATAATGCTAATTCTAGGCACTGTTTTAGCTGCATTCTACATATTTTGATGTATTTTCATTATCATTCAGTTCAAAATATTTTCCAGTTTTTCCTGTGATTTCTTCTTTGATCCATGTGTTATTTAGAAGTATATTATTTAATTTCCAAGCATTTGTGTATTCTCCACTATCTTTTTGTGACTGATTCCTAATTTAATTCCATTGTGGTCAAAGAACATATTCTATATGATTTCAGTCATTTAAAATTTATTGACTTGTTTTATGGCCCAGCATATGGTCTTTCTTACTCTTTCAACTTTACATGTGCAGTTGAAAATAATGGGTATTCTGTTATTGGGTGTACTGTTCTATTAATGTCAATTAGTTGATCATGTCATTGAAGCATTTTATACCCTATTGACTTTGTTTCCTCATTCTATCAATTGTTTGACTCTGTGTATTTATCTATTTCTCTTTGCAGTCTGTCCATTTTTACTTTATGTAATTTCAAGCTTTGTTATTAGGTGCATACACCTTATGATTGTTATTCCACCTTGATGAATCAACCCTCCTAATATTATAAAATGTCTTCCTTGTCTTGAAGTCTTATTTGGCTGATATTAATATAGCTACCCCCAGCTTCCTCACGATTATTGTTTGCATAGTATTTCTTTATCCATCCATTAACTTTTAACATATTTGTATCTTTATATTTCATTTTTGTAGAAAGCATATAGTTGGGTCTTGTGTGCTCCACCGTTCAATTGGAGTGTATAGAATATTATGCTTAATGTAATTATCTACATGGTTTTAAGTCCCACACCTTTCTTGTTTTGCTTATCTCAACTGTTCTTTTTCCTTTTCCCCTCTTATATTCTTTTGTATTAATTCAGCATTTTTTGGTATTCTATTTTATCTCTTCCATTGGTTTATTAGACACACCTCCATGATGTTTTCAACATTTGCTCTAGGGTTTCTAGCACGCATTTTTAAATGTATACTACTTCACATATAATGTAGGAACCTTTTAGCAGTATACTTCCATGTCCCCCTTCCCATCCTTTTTACTATTGCTGTCACATATTTCACTTCTACATGTTATAAGTTCCACAATATATTATTATGTTTGTTTTTGACAGTTAATTATCTTTTTTAATTAATTAATTAATTTTTAATTTATTTACTCATTTATTTATTGGCTGTGATGGGTCTTTGTTGCTGCATGCAGGCTTTATCTAGTTGTGAAGAGTGGGGGCTACTCTTCAGTTGCGGTGTGCAGGTTTCTCAATGTGGTGGCTTCTCTTGTTGCAGACCACAGGCTCTAGGTGCGAGGGCTTCGACAGTTGTGAGACGTGGGCTTAATAGCTGTGGCTCGTGGGCTAAAGAGCTCAGGCTCAGTAGTTGTGGCGCATGGGCTTAGTTGCTCCAAGGCATGTGGAATCTTCCTGGACCAGGGCTTAAACCCGTGTCCCCTGCATTGGCAGGTGAATTCTTAACCACTGAGCCACTAGGGAAGTCTTTTTTTAAAAAATTTATTGATTTGTTTTTAATTTATTTATTTACTCATTTGACAGTTAATCATCTTTTAAAGAAAAGTCATTTATATTTATAAATGCCTAACACTTAGAATATTTTAAAAGCTTTATTAATAGCTTTCTATTTTATTAATTCCTAAAAGTTATTCATTTAAATAATACATATTTTATGACATTTGGTCACATCTTAATTATAGCATATCTTTTTTAAGTTGAATTTTATTTGTTTACAAACCTAGAGCACACTAGATGGTAAGCTTCTATGAGAGCAGATTCAATGTTCTCTATTTTTATCTCTAGCATTTAACAAAATGTCTGGTATAAAGCTACATGGAAATAACATCTTAAACTATATCTAACTGTTATTTTGAGAAATAAGTGAACTTTACTCTATGGTCTGTGGAATTTTATGAGAAAACTTTTCAAAACATGGGTGGGCCTGCCATTAGACTGTGCCATTGACTTTCAAAGGACATGACTGGGGATTGAGGACACAAAGCTTCAATGCAACAAATTACAGAACTAGATTTTTACCTAATCCTTCAATCCTACCTACTGAAATTCTCTAGAGCATCAATTGTAGAACATTTCAGGCTCTTTTTGTGGGAGCTTGTAAGAGAGTTTGAGGAATGGCAGAAACACGTGGTGTTTCAAAAGGCAAAAGAAAAGGTATTTCAGGATGGAGGGCGTGGTCAGCAGTGTCTAAGCAGGACTGGGATTAAATAAGGCAAAGATTTTAAAATGTCCTGTGGATTTTGTGATGAGGAAGTTCAGTGAAGTGGTGAGTGGTGGTGGCTGAGATGAGACTGCAGTGGATCTGGGAGAAAGTGGGAGGTGAGGAGGAGACGGGTTCTTGGAAACAACCCCAGGTTCCCAGGGAGGAGACGGAGGGCGAGGCTGCTCGGGAGGACTGCCCTCTTCAGATCTCCCCCGCTGGGGCAGTGGACGCTCTCATCAGGGGTGCTGGTCTGAGCAACTCACTTACCTGCTGCCCCAGGGGCGCTGAGCTCGCCCCGGGAGATCCTCGACGCCGGAGCGCTCCTTCGACGCCGCCTGGGGGAAGGCATTCCTCTCCGCAAACTCCCCTCCGCTCCCGGGTCGACCGCAGGCTGGAACGGTCCTGGCCGTCGCGTCTGGCGCCTCAGCTTCCAACTTCCGGGATCACCGACCCTCGCACGGCGCCTCGGCCGGGGCCTGCCACGTGGCGGGCCTCCCCAGGCTCCTCTGGCACCGCCCGAGAGCCACAGGCGCGGGGGCCCTTGCCCCAGGCGGCTCGGAACCGCGGCGGCTCGGGTCTGGCGCTTGCCGCCGCCGCGCTGACCACGCGGACCCGTCGCCCTGCGCAGCCGCGGCGTCGAAGAGGCGGCAGGCTGCGCGGCCGCCGGCGGGACGCCCTTGCTGGGGCCGGAAGGAGAGGCGGCCTGCGATCCCTGCCGCCGCGGGCCAGCGCCGCCGGGGCCATGCTGCGCTGGCTGCGGGGCTTCGTGCTGCCCGCGGCGACCTGCCACACTGACGACGACGACGACTACTACTTCCACTACAAGATCCTCTTCCAAGACCTGGACCACAGCGGGGACGGGGGTGGTGGACATCGTGGAGCTCAAAGAGGGCCTGAAAAACTGGAGCTCCTCTTTTGGCTTGCACCAGGAGAAGGTGAGTGGCCGGGAGAATGTGGCTCCTCCAGTCTGGAGAGATGCTGGGCAGACGGTGAAGCTGCTACCGACCAGGTTTCTTGGCCTTCCGTAATCAATAAAAATTGATATGAGGCCAGACGAGAAATTCAGGCAAGGCTTTACTGCAACAGGGGGAAGTGAAAACCAGTAACAGTTTCTCTTGCTCATTCCCTCAGCGGGGAGTGAACTGGTTCCTTATATGGGATGGGATGAGGGTGGGGGTATGTCCAGACATCAGGCAGGAGGGGTGGCTTAAGTGGTTTGCCATCCCTTTGGTGGTGTTGAGTGCAGGGGGCATGTGCAGTATCCTGCTTTTGCTGTGGGCGAAAGAAGTGGCAGTTGGGTTTTTTATCTCTTTGTACCTTGTGCATAATTTGTCCCAAGGTGTGCATGCAAGCAGTTATTTTTAGTCTCTTGTGGTTTCTTTGTATTTTGTTGCTGGAGATGGTTGTCCAGGTGCAAGCACTGCAGCAAAGGGTCCCCGGTCCCAGGTCCCAGGTCCCAGCCTGTCTCAAATCCAGAGTCGCTCTTTCCAGAGCTGCTCTCAAGGGCCCAGGGTGGGATTCTCTTCCGTGAGCCCCTCACAGAGCGATAAGGCAGCCTAGCAAAACACCTTCTCCACCTTCTTAGAATGGTCACTTTCCACGAACACCAAAACCTTCTCTTGGGCTTTTTAGGAGATGCTGAGTGGGTTTCTGGTGACTCATTCACCGTTTACTGAACTGGTGCAGAATTTCAGGGGCTGCGTTAGCCTTTGTGAGTGCAGGAGTCAAAGACCTTATCTATTCTCTAGATGTTCATGGCCAGGATTCGTGCTTCAGGTTCTTCCTCAAACAACAGGCACACACGGGTCCCTAAAGCTGCTCTCCCACACCAAAGACTGAGGGAGAGTCAGACCTTTATCCATGCGCTTACACTTCAGCTGATTGTTTTGGTACCTTGCCTAAATTAGGGATGTCTTTCTTCTCTAGATGAGTCTTGATTATTTAAAAACTGTTTAGGTGGAAGTTTTAGAATACCAAGAGAAAACAATTATTCTGTTTCCACTTTATCAAAGCAAAACAGTCTTCCAATATTACTCTACTTGTTTAGCTCTCTGCTGGTGAGGGGTGTGTGTGTGTGTGTGTGTTAGAGGTCCAAACGGTTCCCATTGCTCAGGAAATTCCTTTAAGAGTTCTGTGCTCCAAAATGTATTGCTCTGATTTGAGTTTTATCTCATTATCTCAGTCCTGTATCGTCCTACTCTGCTTAGTCTCTTCAGATTGATGACTTAAACCTTCTGCATGGCTTTATTTTTCTTATCCCTGGGTCCTGTCTCTTAGGACAGTCTCTGGTTATGTATCCTCCTCTTAGGCCAGAATTCCAGGACACTGCACTTCAATCTGTCAAATATCTTAGGCTTCTGCTTACCTGAGAAGGAATATCAGAGAATAAACCTGAGAGATAGGAATCAGAGAGGAATGGTAGGGATATAGGAACATTAGCATGAATACTTATGTAGTGTGTATACTGTGTCTACAAGAATAGTATTCCATTCATGAAGGGTATTATCTTTAAGCTGTTACTTGGAAGAAAACCACTTATTTGTTTTGTTATAGCAGGCTAGAAGCTTCTGGGTAGTGCTTTATGTGATAGGACTGCTGAGTCCTATCGTCGTTATATGGCCCCTTTGCAGTATAATAGGACCTTTGGTCCAATGCAATTTACTGTATATACACACATTGTAAGATCAAAAACTCTTTAACTGTTGGATTGTTCTGCTAGTGGAGGCTCTGCAGGCAAGTAAGGCAAGCACATGCTTAGAATGTGTGTCAGTTCCAGTCAAGATGAAACACTGTACCTTTCAGGGTGGAATAGCTTCAGAGTAATCAACTTGCTGCTCAGTGGCTGGTAGCTTCCCTGAAAGGATGGTGTTAGGTCAGTGGCTCAGTATGCATCTCTGATGGTAGTAGGTTGGGCATTTGGCAGCAACAGCCCCACCAGCTATATCAGGTTTGGTAAGTGGGACCCATACTGGTTGGTCCATGGATAGCATCTATCTCCAGCAACATGGCTGCTCCATTCCTGAGCCCAGTATGTCAGCACTGCTGTTCATTATGTCAACTGATGAGAGTCTGGCTGACTTTAACTGGCTGACTTCAACTGATTTCAGCTGGCAGACTTCAACTGGCTGTCACTCTGTCTACTTGGTTGTTTTGTACCTCTTCCACAGTAGCAACCATACAATATGAAAATATTTTTCCTTTACATTCTCTCCCATGGATCCATCCTAATGCATATTTCCCAGACCTCTGTGTCTCTGATCTTCTAATCTTTTTCTTTCCAGGCTACTGATCATTGAACAAGCTACTCACCACTGTCTACAGGTCTCTACATATTGTTATTTCTGGCCACTTCTTTTCTACATAAAGTGAATCATCAGGTACACCACTTGACATTCTTCTCCCTTTCCCCATATTGCTGTCTTTCTGGACTATCCTTGAGTGGTGTTGTAGTGCATATCAGGCTGTTTTCAGTTTGCATTCACATACTCAGAAATCCATCCATGGACTAAGCTTATCCTTTTTACTTTTTCCTCCTGTGTTGGCTGGTCATAATGAACTTCCATGTAGTTACAGGAGTGAGTTTAAGGAGAGGTGGTGGTATAACAGTGGTGGGGCCTGGAGATCTGGACCTTCTTTGTTTCGTTTGTGCTCTGATTCTGCTTGTGCTTGATCTCAGCTGTGCTGTTCCATCATATGGATTGCTGCCGGGCTCACCAAAACTTACGACTTGGTGGGTCTGACAGAACCTAGCTCATGAGAGTCAACCCTGGCTGCATGGTCATTTGATGTCCCATATTTAAGCACTCTGTTTCTACCGGGACCCCATTGCATGTCAGGAACTGTTACCGTTTTCTGCTGCAGACTCTCCTTTTGGGGCTTGCAGTAACTCCACACAATATCTTTTCATAGCTCTGATACTTTGAATACCATAGAGCCTGCTGGGTCAGGCGGCTCAAGAGGCAGGGCTGCTGCCTATGACTAGGACATGTGGAGGAGCTCTTTCCCACTATGGTTCCCATTGAAAGCTGTCAGCCTTTCCTGTTTCTCAGAAATTGGTCAGGGCAGTTTGCTCAATTTTGAAATACATTACCCCCAGAACTCAGAAGCCTCAGATGTTGTGTTTCCTTCTTAGGGAGGTGTGAGATGCAATCAGTTGCCCTTTCTTTTGGTGATGGTGGTGGGGCATATCCTGACATACCTCAGACCACTGGTCCTGGAAATACTTAATTGATATGGTAGACCCCTGAATCTTTTTTTTTCAGACAATACTTTATTGGGGTCCCTGCTGCAGCATGGGGGAGCGAGAACAAACAATAGATTCCTCTGCTTGCCCAGCTCTCTGAGGCGGGCGAGTTTGTTTGTTTCTTTTTTTTTTTTTTTTTATAATAAACTGCATATATTTAGAGTGTACAATTTGGTATTTTTTTTTCTTATTAGTAATGTATATATGGCAATCCCAGTCTCCCAATTCATTCCCCCCCAACCCTTCCTGCTTTCCCCACTTGGTGTCCATATGTTTGTTCTCTACATCTGTGTCTCTATTTCTGCCTTGCAAACCGGTTGATTTGTACCATTTTTCTATATTCTGGATATATGTGTAAATATACGATATTTGTTTTTCTCTTTCTGACTCACTTCACTCTGTATAACAGTCTCTAGGTCCGTGCATATGTCTACAAATGTCCCAGTTTCATTCCTTTTACAGCTGAGTAATATTCCATTGTATGTATGTACCTCATCTTCTTTATCCATTCATCTCTTGATGGGAATTTAGGTTGCTTCCATGTCCTGGCTATTGTAAATAGTGCTGCAATGAACATTGGAGTGCATGTGTCTTTTTGAATTATGGTGTTCTCTGGCTATATGCCCAGTGGTGGGATTGCTGGGTCATATGGTAACTCTATTTTTAGTTTTACAAGGAACCTCCATACTGTTCTCCATAGTGGCTGTACCAACTTACATTCCAACCAACAGTGCAAGAGCGTTCCCTTTTCTCCACACCCTCTCCAGCATTTACTGTTTGTAGATTTTCTGATGATGCCCATCCTCACTGGTGTGAGGTGATACCTCATTGTAGTTTTGATTTGCATTTCTCTAATCATTAGTGATGTTGAGCAGCTTTTCATGTGCCTCTTGGCCATCCATATGTCTTCTTTGGAGAAAAGCCTATTTAGGTCTTCTGCCCATTTTTTGATTGGGTTGTTTGTTTTTTTGATATTGAGCTGGGTGAACTGTTTATATATTTTGGAGATTAATCCTTTGTCTGTTGATTCATTTGCAAATATTTTCTTCCATTCTGAGGGTTGTCTTTTCGTCTTGCTTATAGTTTCCTTTGCTGTGCAGAAGCTTTGAACTTTCATTAGGTCCCATTTATTTATTTTTGTTTTTATTTCCATTACTTTAGGGGGTGGATCAAAAAAGATCTTGCTGTGATTTATGTCCAAGAGTGTTCTTCCTATGTTTTCCTCTAGGAGTTTTATAGTGTCTGGCCTTACATGTAGGTCTTTCATCCATTTTGAGTTTATTTTTGTGTATGGTGTTAGGGAGTGTTCTAATTTCATTCTTTTCCATGTAGCTGTCCAATTTTCCCAGCACCACTTATCAAAGAGGCTGCCTTTTCTCCATTGTATATCCTTGCCTCCTTTGTCATAGATTAGTTGACCATAGTTTATCTCTGGGCTTTCTATCCTGGTCCATTGATCTATATTTCTGTTTTTGTGCCAGTACCGTACTGTCTTGATCACTGTGGCCTTGTAGTATAGTTTGAAGTCAGGAAGCCTGATTCCACCAACTCCATCTTTCCTTCTCAAGATTGCTTTGGCTATTCAGGGTCTTTTGCGTTTCCATACGAATTGTAAAATTTCTTGTTCTAGTTCTGTGAAAAATGCCATTGGTAATTTGATAGGGCTTGCATTGAATCTGTAAATTGCTTTGGGTAGTATATCATTTTCACAATGTTGATTCTTCCAATCCAGGAAGATGGTATATCTCTCCATCTGTTTGTGTCATCTTTGATTTCTTTCATTAGTGTCTTATAGTTTTCTGAGTACAGATCTTTCACCTCCTTGGTTAGGTTTATTCCTAGGTATTTTATTCCTTTTGTTGCAATGGTGAATGGGATAGTTTCCTTAATTTCTCTTTCTGATCTTTCATTGTTAGTGTATAGAAATGCAAGAGATTTCTGTGTGTTAATTTTGTATCCTGCAACTTTACCAAATTCGTTGATTAGCCTGAGTAGTTTCCTGGTGGCATCTTTAGGATTTTCTATGTATAGTGTCATGACATCTGTGAACAGTGACAGTTTTACTTCTTTTCCACTTTGGATTCCTTTTATTTCTTTTTCTTCTCTGATTGCTGTGGCAAAGACTTCCAAAACTATGTTGAATAGTAGTGGCAAGAGTGGACATCCTTGTCTTGTTCCTGATCTTAGGGGGAATGCTTTCAGTTTTTCATCATTGAGAATGATGTTTGCTATGGGTTTGTCGTATATGGCCTTTATTATGTTGAGGTAGCTTCCCTCTGTGCCCACCTTCTGGAGAGTTTTGATCATAAATGGGTGTTGAATTTTGTCAAAAGCTTTTTCTGCTCCTTTTTATGTGGGATGAGGGTAGAGGCAGGGGTGTGTCCAGGGGTCGGGCCGGAGGGGTTTAGGTGTTTTGCCAACCCCTCTGGTGTGTTGAGTGCAGGGGGCCTCCTCAGTACCCTGCTTTTGCTCCTGATCCCCTGCTTTTGCTCCAGGCTCCTCAAAATGGCAGTTGGTTTTTTTTGGTCTCTTTGTATCTTTTATCCAGAATTTGCCCCAACTGTGCATGCACACAGTTATTTTTGGTCCCATACAGTTTCTTTGTATTTTGTTGCTGGAGGGTAGGTGGGTCCAGGTGCAAGCATTGCAGCACTGTAGTAAAGGGTCCCAGGTCCCAGGTCCCATCCTGTCTCATTCCCCGCAAGAGACTCTACACCCTTTTTCTTAAGGGGTAAGGGGCCGAAGGTCTCTTCTTCTGAAACTTCTTCTTGCTGAACAGGGGCCGCAGACTCTAGCCTACCTGAGAGGTGTAGAAGTCTCTCGCTGACTGTTCCAGGGACCTGTAGGGACTGGGCCACTTTCCACTGGAATGGGCTGAATTCCTTGAGCCATCATGAGCCTTACTTAAAACTGTTAGAGCCTAAAAGACACAAACTTAACCAAAAGGTTAAACAAAAAAGGGCTAAAAAGGAGGAGAACAACAATAAGCATTAAAGGGCCTAGTAAGGGAAGGAACCTGGTTAACTTTGGGTTTCCTTAACTGTTGACCAGAGAAGGGAGGTGATATCACCCCTGCCAGAATTATGAAGCCACTCTTCTTGGGTGTATATTTCTTAACATTAACTTTTACCTGTCCTGTCGCATTGATCGAAGTGCAGCAGGAAGTATTAGTTACCGCACAAACTCTACCTTTTTCTGCCAGAAGATAATCAAGGGCCAGATGATTGCCAAGAACCACATCAGCCAAGGAAAGAAGAGAGGTCCCAAGTCTTGTTACAGCTTCAGATAGGAGCCAACCCATTACATCATCTCACTTATCTGTTGATGGTGCCTGGTTTTTGAATAGGTATCTCAGATCTTCCACTGGCTCACAAGTGTTGCTCTTCTGTTGTGACCTGCGGGGTTTCTGGAGGTAAAGGCTTTAGTCTGGACAAATATACTCAACTAGATATCTCTTGCAGTTTGACAGCAGGGAAGGTGGTGAAGATTACTTTATAGGGGCCCTTCCATTTGGGCAATAGTTGGTCTTCGGGGGACCCCGCTTCCCAGGTTTTCAGAAGAACTTGGTGCCTGGGGTTTATTTGTAAAGGAACGGCTCCTTCCTCTGTAGTTTTAGTGGGAGCTGGCAGTGCCTTGTGGGCATGGTGCTGGATTGCCTTCTGAACTTGTCCTAGATTGTAACATATCTCAGGGCCTGGTTCACTTCTTCATAGAGTAGAATGTCAGTAGTAAGAAAAGGCCCCCCATAGGTCATTTCAAATGGGCTAAGTCTCAGACCACTCCTGGGAGCTACATAGACCCTGAGGAGTGCAAATGATTTAGGGTTGTTATAATGATTAAATGAGTTTGGACATATAAAGTGCTTAGAAGTAAGTGCTCAATAAATGTTAGCTGTTATTATCATCATTATTATTGTGTTTTTTCTAACATATGTTCTGCCTGCTTACAAATACTGTCACATATTCTTGGAATGTCCTGTCCCATTTCTCTGCCCAGCTAATGCCAATTTTTCTCTGCAAATCTCAGTTCAAGTCCTCTCCCTCTGTGGAGACTCTCCGGATTCCCCTCAAGCTGCAGTGTATCTTGAATATATTCCCATCACATCACCTAACAAATTCTTTTGGTTATGTGAATGGTCTGTAACTTCCTTTAAGGCAGGGACTGCATCTTCTTGTCTTTTAATACCTACCACATAGTCCATTGCCCAGTTCACAGTATTTATTAATTCAGCAAATATAGATTAAGGATATTTGTATGTCATACTTTATGCTAGGCGTCGATGGTACAAAGATGAACAAGACATGTCCTATATCTTTGAGGTGGGAGTCTGCTAGAAATGTATATGATGCTCATTTTAAAATTATGATTATTAATTTTTTATTTAGAAAAGCAGGACACCCCAGTGAGATTTGAACATACACTCTTACTTCGTAAAGCTAGGTCTCAAAAATCATTAATCTGTGGGTCATACTAGAATTTCACACATTTTACCTCATTTAGTTAATAGAGTGTGAGATCTCTGATGGCAAAGACTATGTACCTTAGTATCTTTATTCCCTCTAGGTACTTGACATTCATTGTTTACCTCAGGTAAACTTACTTACATGTAAGACTCATAATTATTTGGAATGACTTGATGGCTTTTGACTCCAGTATTGCACAAATTAAAAATCACCTAATGTGTTTAACTTTGTGGCTGTGACTGAAAAACTAGGACAATGAATGCTGGTAGAAGTCATGATTAGCATGAATGAAACATGCCAGTGTCGGCATGGTATAGTAGCTTTACTTGCAATACATTTGTGTAATGAGTTTCTTCTTTCTTGTAGGATATTTTTAAAGCTGTAGATGCCAGTGCTGATTCCGGATTAGGCTTTGAAGAATTTATGCGGTACCTTAAAGACCACGAGAGAAAAATGAGGCTGGCATTTAATAGTCTGGACAAAAATAATGATGGTGTGTGTGTTTGTGTGTGTGTGTGTTTTATCCACAATTAGACTAATATTAATAATAACTATGAGTACTAGAGGGTATTTTTACTACCTTTTAACTTACTTCTACTATCAAAGATTTAATTGCCTATTGTCTAGCAGTAATTTTTTAATGTCTAGGAATAATATATAAATATATTTATTAGTATTAAAATTTCTGTGTGTTTAACCTTCTTTTTAATAAAATTATTTTTGTCCTCTGAATTTAAAGCTTCTTGGCTTAGTGAGTAGGCCTCTTCACTTTTTTGCAATATATGAGCTAAAAGTATCATGGTGATTTAAAAGTTATATTTATTGTTTTCTGATTTTGAAAATATTTCAGGGGTAGGAAAGTTAGATAACACAGAAAAGCTCCTGAAGAAAGTAAAAGTTACCTGTAACCTTGCTGTTTAGAGATCAAGTTTAGTATTTTAATATTTTTATATTTCCTTCCAGGCTTCTTGTCTGTGTTTCTTTCTTGGTTTTTCTCTCTTTAAATGGAATTGTAGTCACACTGTATGTATAGTTTGGTGTCCTACTTTTTTCTTTTAATGTCAATGTAAGCATTTCACTTCATTTAATATTCTTCATGAACATAGTTTTTAATGACCTTGAAATATTCAGGTGGTAAGTAGATTTATCTAATCATTCTCATATTGTTAGACATTTAAAATGTTTCCAATCTTTTACTCTTATACATATGATCAATATCCATGCTGATTTGCAGAGGGAAGGAATACTCTGTTAAACTTTGTTACAAACCCTTAAATCAGAGAGATTAAATGTAAAGGTAGAATACCATTTCTGCATCCACATGTGGCTAATTCACTATGGGTAATTAGAAACTAATTATGCCCTATTTAGGAAACATACCTATTAATTTTTAAATTTTGTGAAATCCAATTTTTTGTTAATTGAAAAATTCTAAGTGTACCAGAAAAAATATTTTAAGGATACTATTGATGAATTCTTGGTAAGACAAAGTATAACCTGAATGTCAACAAGCTTTAGTAACCTGTGAGCACAAAAGTGGTTTCATTTCCCTTAATATCCAAATTGTAGTGCTCCAAGCTTCCATTCACTTCCCAGGATGAAGTTTAGGCCTTTTGGGGGCTTCCTACTAAAATAGTACCCAGAAGCTTTAGAAGTACTAATTGTTCATGTCTGTGAATTAGACCTGATCATCATTTGCTGGTGATCTAAGACTGGTAGTTCTATTTTTGTATGGTTCTAGAATTTCACTCTGTTATTGATGGTTACTACCATGATCATTTGTAAGCTGAAAATCCACGGTGTCAGATAATCAGTGAAATTAGAATTCAATTAGTGAAAATATAATTAACGTGACTATTGCCCCTGCAATCCAGTGCTTATAGCTCTTGGTGATGAGAGAGAATACGCTTTCTGAGGCAAGATGGGAATCCAAAGTAATATAGTGATTAGCAATATAGACCTTTTACTTTCTGCTGGAACATCACAGCTCAGGCCCCAAAGTCCTGCAGTGGCACTATTCTGGTAGAGCTACTCTCTGAATTCCCACTGGCTTCTTTTGTTTTGAGCACCTGAGCCATGACAGTAGGTATGAAGCTCTTCTGTGGCTACCAGATCTGCAGAGTTCAGGCTGTAGCAGCCCTGCAGAGGCACTGCTCTCTGTGTCATCATTGCTGCCGCTTCAGTGACTGCACTTCATTAAAGCTCAGCCAGTTTACCTTGGCCATGATGCTTCTTGTGGGTGGGAAAGGGAATACCCCCTCTGTTATGAACTGAGTTGTGTCCCCCCGAGAGGATATGTTGAAGTCCTGGCTCCCAGTGCCTCCAACTGTGACCTTATTTGGAAATAGATCTTTACAGAAGTAATCAAATTAAAAAGGAGGTCATTAGGGTATGCCCAATAAATAATAGGACAGGTGGCACATAAAGGAGAAATTTGGACACAGGGACAGACATGCATGGAGGGAGATGATGTGAAGTGGCCATTTGATGGTGGAGTCAGGCTTAGAGTGATATGTCTACAAGCCAAGGAATACCTAGGACTACCAGAAACTAGGAGAGAAATATAGAACAGCATCTACTCAAGGAGCATGGCCCTGCTGACACCTTGGTTTCAGAGTTTGGTCTCCATAATTGTGAGACAATAAATCCTGTTGTTCTAAGCTACCCAGATTGCGGCCCTTTGTTACAGCAGCTCTAGGAAATGAATACACTCCTCCTTCTTATGCTTAATCAGAAGGTGTCTTATACCAGAATATTTTGGGCCTCAAAGTACAGCTTTTTCAATTCATGTGAACATGCTGCCACCTTCTCCCGGAGTGCTTCCAGTTTGGCTGAGATAATTTCTGATATCCAGTGTGCATCATTGACCCTGGAGCCAACCTTTCTCCCCAAATCCTATTGTTGCATCTGGCTCAGTACAACATATCTTTTCCCTTCTTGTCCTTCCTGACATCATTGTTTTTCTTGGGCGTCTCCCAGTTCATCACGTATTAATGTATGTGAAACATTAATAGTAGGATTCAATTTTTACCATCCCCTTTTCTGTGCCTCATGAGTCTTTCCAGGCCTTGTGCCAATCAGTGGAGACAAGAGGATGCATGTGGGCTGGTGTACTATACTGTCAAACTCACTAGCTGGAAGCGCTCAAGGCCCAGTGTGAGCTGATCTGTTTAACTTCTCTCATCAAGAAGTATCTGAGTCCCTGCTTCTGTTCAGCCAAAATGTCTATGGAATGTGATTATAAATATGTGAATGAAGTAATTATTAAGCATAATTTGGTCATTAAGATTCTTTTTTGGATGGAGTTTCTTCAAGATTGAGAAAATGGTGGGGAAGGAACTAATATTTATTGTACTTTACTGTCTGCCATGTCCACTTTAGCTGCTTTATGTTCTAAATCTTATTTTTGTCTCATACAATCCTCACAGCAGCTACATTTTACATATAAGAATACTAAGGCTAAGTAATTTTGCTTTACATTGGCTATCCCAGTGAACCACATCTAGCGGGGTTTATGCCTTTGTGTAGCCCTGAACCACACTGACCTGGGCTTGGCCATTTGACTTGCTTCAGTCATCAGGACATTAGCAAGGCTTAATAAGTACTTGCACGTTGGGACTTTTCCTCTTGGAATACTCCCTCTTGAACACCCTAAGCCACGAGAAAAAAGCCACCAGCTGATGAGACCACATGAACAGAGATGCCCATTTCATTCCCAGCTGTTCTATACTTCCATCTAAGGTAAAAGACACGTGAGTGAAGCCATCTTGGATTTCCCGCTGCGGTCAAACCTCCAGATGACTGAATTCACATGTGACCCAGGCAAAACCAGCAGAAGAACCAGCATGTTGAACCGAGCTCTGATTGCACACTCATGGTCAAATACACTCTTTTTAAACTGGTAAATTATTGGATGGCTTGTTACTTAGTGATGAATCTCTGGTATAGGAGTGGAATATTTCGCATTTGCCCCGGTAATTACAGTGCTGGAATGGTTGCAGGCCTCCTCACCATCCATCTAACTACTGTTATTCCAGCAAATCCATTTCAAGTCCACCTTTCTCAGCGAAAGCTTGCTGCATATAATTAAAGACAACATTGACTCTCACTTTCATCCCATAGGTGTTGATTATATTCTGAATTACAGTACCTAATTTTTCTCTACATCATAGCTTGAATTTTTAACTTCTTTAGGATAAGGATTACTTAATGTAATTTTGGTTCCATGAAGCAAACAGTTTTTGAGCAGTATACGTGAGCTAGTGCACTAGGATCTGTGTTAACAAGGGTCTTCAGAAGCACACAGTTTTGGGTGAAATAAGAAGAGTAAACATACATAGCTGTACACAAGATAGACCATGATAGTCGCTATAAGAGTAATATAGGGAGAATTTAATTGTGCCCAGGAGCAATTTAGATTTGTTCTGGGTCAATATATCAACAGAATTGAAAAGAAAGGTTTTTTTTTTTAAAAAATTATTTTTTATTTAACATACGAAAATTGGAAGATTTCACATAAAAATTCAGTTTTTCAGGTTTTCTTTTAAAATAAAATCCAACAGATGATCCACTTTACAATATGGTAAAAATCAGTGGTGGTTTATTAGCAGTTACTTCATTTGTACAGATATCCTCTCCCCATAGATCATACTTTTCACCACTTGTCGTCTCCCTAATGTGGAGGTCAAATATATACTACCATTCATCTCTGCTCTTCCACTGTATTTTCTTCTTTTAAATTGAAGTATAGTTGATTTACAATGTTGTGTTAGTTTCAGGTGTACAGCAATGATTCAGTTATATACATATCTTCTTTTTCAGATTCTTTTCCATTATAGGTTATTACAAGATATTGAATATGGTTCCCTGTTCTATACAATAGGACCTTGTTGTTTATCTCTTCTACATATAGTAGTGTGTATCTATTAATCTCAACCTCCTAATTTATCCCCCCTCACCCCCTTTCCCCTTTGGTAACCATAAGTTTGTTTTCTATGTCTGTGAGTCTATTTCAGTTTTGTATATGTTAATTTGTATCATTTTTTAAAATTCCACATATAAGTGCTATCATATGATATTTGTCTTTCTCTGACTTACTTCACTTAGTGTGATAATCTCTATGTCCATCCATGTTGCTGCAAATGGCAAAATTTCATTGCTTCTTATGGCTGAGTAATATGCCATTGTGTATATGGAATATTCTTTATTCACATCTTCTTTATCCATTTATCTGTTGATGGACTTTAGGTTGCTTCCATATCTTGGCTATTGTAAATAATGCTGCTATGAACATTGGAGTACATGTATTTTTTTGAATTAGAGTTTTTGTCTTTTCCAGATACATGCCCAGGAGTGGAATTGCTGGATCATATGGTAACTCTATTTTTAGTATTTTAAGGAACCTCCATACTGTTCTCCATAGTGGCTGCACCAATTTACATTCCCATCAACAGTTTAGGAGGGTTCCCTTTTCTCCACACCCTCGTCAGCATTTATTTTTGTAGACTTTTTAATGATGGCCATTCTGACTTGTGTGAGGTGATACCTCACTACAGTTTTGATTTGCTTTCCTGTAATAATTAGCGATATTGAGCATCTTTTCATGGGCTTGTTGGCCACCTGTATGTCTTCTTGGAGACATGTCTGTTTAGGTCTTCTGCTCATTTTTTGGTTAGGTTATTCTTTTTCTTTTCATACTGAGCTGTATGAACTGCTTGTATATTTTAGATATTAATCCCTTGTTTGTTGCATCATTTGCAAATATTTTCTCCCAATCCATAGGTTGTCTATTCATTTTGTTTATGGTTTCCTTTGTGGTGCAAAGGCTTTTAAGTTTAATTAGGTCCCATTTGTTTATTTTTGCCTTTGTTTCCATTACTCTAGGAGATGGACCCAAAAAAATATTGCTGCAGTTTTTGTCAAAGAGTGTTCTGCCTATTGTTTCCTCTAGGAGTTTTGTAGTATCTGGTCTTACATTTAGGTCTTTAATCCATTTTGAGTTTATTTTTGTGGATGGTGTTAGAGAATGTTCTAATTTTGTTCTTTTACATGTATCTGTCCAGTTTTTCCAGCACCACTTATTGAAGAGACTGTCTTTTCTCCATTGTATATTCTTGCCTCCTTTGTTGTAGATTAATTGGCCATAAGTGCATGGTTTTATTTCTGGGCTTTCTGTCCTGAAGAAAGGTTTTTTTTTGTTTGTTTGTTTGTTTGTTTGTGTGTTTGTTTTTTGGAGCAGAGAGAATAGCTTGAACAGAGGCAGAATTACGAAATTGCCGGACAAGGTCAGAGCTGGTTAATACGGCATTTCAATTTGACCCTAACTTACTATTTTTGGGTGAAGATTTCATTGATATATAACATAAAGCAAAACGCATACATTATAAGTAAAAGCTCCACGAATTTTCTCAAGGCAAAAATACAGCATGAAAACAGCATCCAGATTAGGAAGCAGAATATCACTATCATCTCAGAAGCATCCCTTTTGTATCCCCTTCAAATCACCACCACCCTCCAAAGTATTTACTGTCCTGCTTTCTAATACTATATGTAAGTTTTCAATTTATCTTTGTTAAACCAATAAGCATACCTTGTTCATACTGTACCTTTTGTTGAAATGCTTTTGTTTCTTTGGTGGTCTCTTGTTTATCCTTTTATAGTACTTCATTTGTGACTCTTGTTTTTCACTCCTTTATTTATGCTTCCATTGCACTTTATTCAAAACTATTCTATGGTATACATTTAGCACAGAGTGATGTATTTTTAAAATAATTAGTGCATGCATACAAACTGGTAAACTCCTTGGGGGGTTGTTTCATTAATCTTTGGCTTCTCTCACATTTAGTACAGTGATTTGAATAGTATACTTTCAAAAAATTTTTAAAAATTATTGTACTGTATAGTGTTTGAAGATTATAATGGGATATAATGGAATATGATGGCATAAGGCAGAGTATTCACCTTACTCAGTTGAAAAGAATTTTGATTTCAGGCTGAGGAATAGACCAGTAAACTCCACTCTATGGAACTTGGAACACTAGGGCCTCTGAGTCATTGCAAAGAATCTGAGTTTCTACATGTAAATATTGGGCTTTGTCTGTAGGCTAAATAAATGTCACATACATATGTATACTATTTTTAAATGTATGCATATGCAGCTATGGTTTGTAAAGTATAATATAAAGGTATGACTGAATTTATACTAGCTTTTTAACATTACATATTTTTTCATTTAGGTGACACTAAAGTTGAATTTTTTAATATAATTTTTTTTCATATTTTAAAAGATTGGGTATACTCAACAGTTTTGTGTAAGGGAGGAATCAAATATTTTTTTGGACTTGGGGAGTGACATGATTAGATATGTGGTTTAGGGCTTGAGGACAATATGGAATACTTAATTTTTCCATCAGAACATTCAGCAGTGTGAGATTGAAATGCGTGGTAGTCTTGTATTAAGTATATTAGTTGATTTGAGTTATTTAACATAAGATATGCTTGTGTTAAAAAGAGTTTGGTGTTGTATTTTAAGTATGTTGTTTCTTTTAAAGCTTACCTTATAAAATGTCGAGTAGCCTTATTTTCATGTCCCTGAATCAGATCTTCAGAATTAGCTTTTTAATTCTTTCCAAGTAAGTACAGTAATCAATATCTGTTACAGATCTATAATCTCTAATTGGAAACCCTTGCAGCCAGATATGTTTATAAGTTTAGAATTTGGATTTTAGAAAAGCAGTATAGCTTATATATAATATGTTATGTAATACTCCACGTGGGGTCTGGAACACCACTGTGCAGTTATATACATGAATATTTCTTCAGTGAAACAAATGAATAACCACACTAAATTAGATAAATAATTGACTAAAATTAACCTCACACCAGTTTAAGGCAGGTTTTGCCATAAAGTTAATTTTGGTGCCAAATTTACAAAAAGTCTTTTAATTTTTAGAGCTAAGCTTTGGGTTCTGAATATGGGATTATAGGCCTATAAAACACGTGGGCTTTTTAAGACTATTGCATTCTAAGTATATTTTGCGTTGTTATCTTTTCAGATTCTTTAACTTGACATATTTTCACTTTTTAAAGGAGTAATAGAAACTTCAGAAATAATTGCTATTTTGAAATCATTGGGTGTAAATATTTCTGAAGCTCAGGCAGAAAAGATTATACAAATGTCAGCCCTTACCCTTATTTTTAATATTTTTAATTTTTGTTTAATAGTCCATGTTAGAAACTGGTTGCTATAAGTGTCACTTCTTTCTTCCTTCAACCCTCTCTCTCTCCCTCCCTCCCTCTCTCCCTTCCTTCCTTTTTAGTTTTGATAACATCAGCTTTTATTGACAGTGTTTTAAGAAAGATCCCTAAGAAATCTGTTGAATTGTGAGAATGCTATTGACTAAAACACAAAGTATTCTATTTATAGTCCCCAGGATAAGATTCTTCCTGCTTCTAGTTCAGAGAATGGTTGTAATTCTCTTAAGCAATTGATTTAAAAATTTTTAATTTTATTTTTTTGACATACAAAAAAAAAGTACGTAATTTATGTATACAACTTGATGAGTTTGGAGGTTAGTATACACCCAGGAAACTATAACCACAATCTATGCTGTAAACATGTCCATCACTTCCAAAAGTCTCTTCCCACCCTCTTATTTATTGTTGTTATTATTATTATTATCATTATTATTTTTGTGATAAGAACACTTTCTTGTAGTTAAATCTTAAATTTACTTATTTTTTAAATTGGGGTATAACTGATGCATAATTTTATATTAATTTTAGGTGTACAACATAATATATGTATATATGTGAAATGATCACCACAATAGGTCTGGTTAACATCAGTCACCATTTATAGTTATAATTTTTTTTTTAATGATGAGAACATTTAAGATTTACCCTCTTAGCAACTTTCAAGTATGCAATATAGTATTATTAACTATAGTTACCAGGCTGTACATTATATCCTTGACTCTTTAATTTTTGTACCTGTGATCCCCTTTACCCATTTTATCTATCTCCCAACCCCCTACCTCTGGTAACCACCAATCTGTTTTCTCTACATATAAGTTCTTTTTTTTTTTTTGAGATTCCACATATAAGTGAGATCATATGGTATTTGCCTTTCTCTGACTTATTTTACTTAGCATAATGCCCTCAAGGTCCATCTATGTTGTTTGCAAATGGCAAGATTTCCTTCTTTTTTATGGCTGAATAATATTTTATTTCATATATATATATATATATATATATAAAATCACATTTTCTTTATCCATGCATTCATTGGTGGACACTGACACTTAGGTTGTTTCCATGTAAGAACAATTACAATTACTGTAAGACCTACCCTCTTAGCAAATTTTTAAGTGTATACTTTGGTATTCTTAATTATAGGTATTATGCTTACCTTGGATCTTTAGAACTTATTCATCTTTCTTAACTGAAACTTAGCACCCTTTGACTAATACCTCCCTGTATCTCCTCCCCCCAGCCTCTGGCAACCACCATTATACTCTCTGCTTCTATGAATTTGACTATTTTAGATTAATTATCTGAGTGGTGTCATGTAGTATTTCTCCTTCTGTGTCTGGCTTATTTCACTTAGCATAATGTCTCCATGTTCATCCATGTTGTTGCAAATGGCAAGGTTTCCTTCTTTCTAATGGGTGAATACTATTCCCTTGTATGTATATACCACATTTTCTTTATCCATTTGTCTGTCAACAGACATTTATGTTGTTTCTGTGTCTTGGCATTGTGAATAATGCTGCAGTGAATACGGGAGTGCAGATATCTCTTTGAGATATGGATTTTGTTCCTTCAGATATATACCCAGAAGTGGGATTGCTAGATTATGTGGTAGTTTCTATTTATAATTTTTGAGGAACCTCATACTGTTTTCCATAATGGTTACACTAACTTACATTCCCACCAACAGTGCACAAGTGTTCCCTTTTCTCCACTTCTTGCCAAGACTTATCTTTTTTTGTTTTTTATAACAGCCATCCTAATGGGTGTGATTTGATGACTCATGGTTTTGATTTGCATTTCCCTGATGATTAGTGATATTGAGTACCTTTTCATATACTTGTTGGCCATGTGTATGTCTTCGTTGGAGAAATGTCCATTTAATTCCTTTGCCCATTTAATAATTTGGTTATTTGTTTTTGTGCTGCTGAGTTGTAGGAGTTCCTTATATATTTTGGATATTAACCCTTTATCATCCATATGATTTGCAGATAGTTCCTCCCATTCTGTAGGTTGCCTTTGCATTTTATCAGCTGTTTTCTTTGCTGTGCAGAAGCTTTTTAGTTTAATGTAGTCAAACTACAAACATTAATTTTTGCTTTTGTTACTTGTTACTTTTGGTGTCATATCCTAAATATCATTGCCAAGACCAATGTTGAGGAGCTTTTCTCCTATGCTTTATTCCAGGTACTTTTATGGTTTCAGATCATAATGTAAGTCTTAGATCCATTTTGAGTTAATTTTTCTGAGTGTAAGATAGGGGTCCAATTTCATTCTGCTGCATGTGGCTATCCAGTTTTCCCAGCAACATTTATCAAAGACACTATCTTCTAGTGGGAAACTGCTGCATAACACAGGGAGATCAACTCAGTGATGGATGATGACTCAGAGGGCTGGCATAGGGAGGGTGGGAGGGAGTCGCAGGATGGAGGGGATATGGGGATGTATGTATAAATACAGCTGGTTCACTTCGTTGTACAGCAAAAACTGGCACCACAGTGTAAAGCAATTATATTCCAAAAAAGAGCTTAAAAAAAAAGACGCTATCTTTTCCCCACTGAGTATTCTTGACTCCCTTGTCAAATATTAGTTAACTGTACATGTGAAGGTTTATTTCTGGACTCTTGATTCTGTCACATTGGATTATGTGTCTGTTTTTATGCCAGCATCATACTGTTTTGATTACTGTAGCTTTGTAGTATAGTTTGAGATATGGGCATGTGATGCCTCCAGCTTTGTTCTTCTGTCTTAAGTTGATTTGGCTATTTGAGGTCTTTTGTTGTTCCATACACATTTTAGGATTTTTTTTCTATTTCTGTGAAAAGTACCACCAGAATTTTGATAGGTATTGCACTGAATCTATAGATGGTTTTGGGTCGTATGGACATTTTAATGATATTAATTCTTCCAATCCATGAGCATGGCATATGTTTTCATTTGTTTATGTCTTATTCAATTTCTTACATCAGTGTCTTAACAGTTTTCAGTGTACAGATCTTTTAGGTCCTTGGTTATCTTTATTCCTAAGTATTTTAATGTTTTTGATGCTATTGTGACTAAGTTTCTGAATTTCTCTTTCAGATATTTTGTTGTTAGTGTATAGAAATTCAGCACTGATTTTTTTAAAGGTTTAATTAATTAATTAATTAACTTATTTATTTATTTACTTATTTGCTTTTGGCTGCTTTGGGTCTTCACTGCTGTGTACAGGCTTTTGTCCTCTAGCTGTGGCAAGCAGGGTCTACTCTTCATTGCAGTGCATGGGCTTCTCATTACAGTGGCTTCTCTTGTTGTGGAGCACGAGCTCTAGGTGTGTGGGCTCAGTAGTTGTGGCATGCAGGCAGAGTAGTTGTGGCTCACGGGCTGTACAGTGCAGGCTCAGTAGCTGTGGTGCACAGGCTTAGTTGCTCTGCGGCATGTGGGATCTTCCCGGACCAGGGATCGAACCTGTGTCCCCTGCATTGGCAGGAGGATTCTTAACCACTGCACTGCCAGGGAAGTCCTCAATGCTGGTTTTTGAATGCTGATATTGTATCCTGTAACTTTAATGAATTTGTTGATTAGTTCTAACAGTTTTTTGGTGGAGTCTTTAGGGTTTTTTATATATAAGATCAAGTCATTTTTTTTATTTTCAAAGTGTTTTATTAGAGCAGCTTACATTTATTTTCAAATTACATGAATACACAGAAATTCAAGAAATTCCTTAAATTCTAATAGTTTATTTCCTATACCCTAAGTTATAAAGTTCAGAGTAGCATTTCAGCATTAAATAGTGACACATATCAAGTTTCAGATTATTTATTAATCAGTGTAAACCCCAACACAGTACACTAACATGATTTCGTGCATTTAGAAGGGAAATATTTCCTGGTTAAGTGGAAAATTGTGCAGATGGCTTCTGGAAGACCTTCATTTTAAGCAGCTTTATAGTGAAACATTTCATTTAGAAGTCTGGACCTTCTTTCTTCAGTTTGCTGTAATCTACATTCACTGAGTAGAACTTGTACTTATCATTGGGACCCAGTTTGTTCCAGGGTTCTGGGTTATTCTTTTTGTCCCAACAGACATCTGGATTGAACATTGCCAGGTGCAAGACATACAGTGCTGCTCCAGTACCTCCCGCTCCAATAAATATGAAGAGGGGGATCAAGCTAGGATGCTTCTTGGCCTGACCGATGATCTGGCGGAGCATGGCTGCGACAGAAGCCTCGAGTCCAGACGCAGAGAACAGCAAACCCACAAGGCCCGCGACTAAACGGTCTCAGCGCCAAGCTGCAGCGGACTTCCAAGATCAAGTCATTTGTAAACAAATACAGTTTTACTTCTTCCTTTCCAATTTGGAAGCGCTTTATTTCTTTTGCTTCTTTGATTGATGTGGCAGGTACTGTGTAATGGAAATGACAAGAGTGGGCATCTTTGTCTGTTTTAGATCTTAAAGGTAAAGCTTTTAGCTTTCCACTGTTAACGCTGATGTTAGCTATGGACTTGTCATTATGGACTTTATTATTGGGTGGGCCAAAATGTTCATTTGTTTTTTTCCATAAGATGGCTCTAGTAGCACTTAGTTGTCTTTAACTTCATTCAGAAAAATTTTGTTAGATTGTATGTGACAGCTGTCATATCAGCATGCATTCAAAAATACATCAAAATTGCTGAATTTTTGTATAGGTATTTTAGTATTGAAGATAGAAGAAAAAAAGCAACATTTCGGCCTATTATGCTTTATTATTTCAAGAAAAGTAAAAATGCAACTGAAATGCACAGAAAAGTTGTGTAGTGTATGGAGAAGGTGCTGTGCCTGATCAAACATGTGAAAAGCGAGTTGCAAATTTTCATGCTGAAGATTTCTCGCTGGACGATGCTCCACGGTTGGGTAGACCAGTTGAAGTTGATAGCAATCAAACTGAGACATTAATTGAGAACAATCAACATTATACCACGCGGGAGACAGCCGACATATTCAAAATATCCAAATCAAGCCTGGAAAATCATTTGTACCAGTTTGGCTATGGGAATCACTTTAATGTTAGGGTTCTACATAAGTTAAGAGAAAAAAACCTTCTTGACTGTATTTCCACATGTGATTCTCTACTTAAACATAATGAAAAAGTTCTGTTTTTAAAACAAATTGTGATGGGTGATGAAAAGTGGATACTGTACAATAATGTGGAATGGAAGAGATCATGGAGCAAGCTAAATGAACCACTGCCAGTCACACCAGAGGTTGGTCTTCACCCAAAGAAGGTGATGTCGTGTATACAGTGGGATTTGAAAGGAGTCCTCTATCATGAGCTCCTTCTGGAAAACCAAACAATTAATTCCAATAAGTACTGCTCCCAATTTGACCAACTGAAAGCAGCACTCAACGAAAAGCGTCCAAAATTAGTCAACAGGAAACGCATAATCTTCCATCAGGATAACGCAAGACTGCATGTTTCTTTGATGACCAGGGAAAAACCATTACAGCTTGTCTGGGAAGTTCTGATTCATCTGCCGTATTCACCAGACATTGCAACTTCGGGTTTCCATTTATTTTGGTCTTTACAAAATTCTCTTAATGGAAAAAATTTCAATTCCCTGGAAGACTGTAAAAGGCACCTGAAACAGTTCTTTGCTCAAAAAAGATAAAAAGTTTTGGGAAGATGTAATTATGAAGTTGCCTGAAAAATAGCAGAAGGTAGTGGAACAAAAGGGTGAATACATTGTTCAATAAAGTTCTTGGTGAAAATGAAAAATGTGTCTTTTATTTTTACTTAAAAACTGAAGGCACTTTTTGGTCAACTCAATGTTGAGATACATTCCTTCTACACCTAATTTGTTGAGAGTTTTTTTCATGAAAGGATGTTGAATTTTGTCAGATGCTTTTTCTGCATCTATTGAGATGATCGTGATTTTCATTCTCGATTCTGTTAATGTGGTGTATCATATTAATTGATTTGTGTATATGGAAATATCCTTGTATCCCAGGGATAAATCTCACTTGATCATGATGTATAATTCTTTTAACATGCAGTTGAGTTCAATTTGCTGTTATTTATTAGAGAATTTTTGCATTTCTGTTTATCAGCGATATTGGCCTGTAATATTCTTTTTTTGTACTCTTCTTTTTTGGCTTTTGTATTAGGTAATGCTAACCTCATGAAATGAATTTAAAAGTGTTCCATCCTCTTCAATTTCTTGGAAGAATTTTAGAAGTATTGACATTAATACTTTAAATACTTGGTAGAATTTACCAGGGATGCCTCCTGGCCCTGGGCTTTCTCTGTTGGGACATTTTTTGATTACTGATTCAATCTGTTTCCTCATTCCTCTGTTCAGATTTTCTATTTCTTCATAATTCAGTGTTGGTAGGTTGTATGTTTCTAGGAATTTATCAAGTTCTTTTAGATTATGCAATTTGTTGGCATATAATTGTTCATAGTAGTGTTTTATAATCCATTGTGTTCCTGTGGTATCACTATTATAAATGTCTCTTAATTCTTTTTGGGTTTTATTCATTTGAATCTTCTCTCTCTCTTTTTTTTTTGGTTAGTCCAGCTAAAAGTTTGCCAACTCGGTTTATCTTTTCAAACAACTGGATTTTAATTTTGGTGATCTTTTGTTTTGGGGTTTTTGTTTTTGGCCTCTATTTTATTTACTTCTGCTCTGATCTTTATCATTTTTTTTATTCTACTAACTTTGGGCATAGTTTGTTCTTCTTTTCTAATTCCTTAAGGGATAAGTTAGGTTGTTTATTTGAGATCTTTCTTTTTTTAAAATGTTGACATTTATTACTATAAACTTCCCTCTTAGAACTGCTTTTGCTGCATGCCATATGTTGTGTTTCTATTTTTATTTTTCTTAAGATGTTTTTTATTTCTCTTTTGATATCTTCCTGCATCCATTGATTGTTCAGAAGTGTTGTTTAATATCTACATACTTGTGAATTTTCTAGTTTTCCTCTTGTTGTTGATTTCCAGTTTCATACTATTGCTGTCAGAAATGATACTTGATATGATTTCAGTCTTAAATTTGAGACTTGTTTTGTGGCCTAAGACATGATCAATCCTTGAGAATGTTCCTTGGGCACTTGAGAAGACTGCGTGTTCTGCGGCTGTATATGTTTGTTCATTTGGTCTAATGTGTAGTTTAAGTTTATTATTTCTTTACTGATTTTCTGTCTGGATGGTTTATTTGTTGTTGAAAGTGGAAAACTGAAGTCTCATACTATTATTTCATTGCTGTCCATTGCTATCTTTAGATCTGTAAATATTTGCTTAATATACTTAGCTGCTTCAATGTTTGGTTCATATAGTATATATGAATATTACAATTGTTATATTCTGTTAATAAAGTGACTTTATTTTATAATCTCATTATTTGTCTCTTTTTATAGTTTTTGAATTAAACTCTAAGTATACCTACTTTGCTCTATTTTGGTTTATATCTGCATGCAATATCTTTTCCCATCCCTTCTCTTTGAGGCTATGTGTGTCCCTAAATCTGAAATGAGTCTCTCTTAGGCAACAAAAAGTTAAGTATTTTTTAAAATTTCTTCAGCCTCTCTATGACTTTTGTTTGGAGAATTTAATCATTGATAAATAAGGACTTACAATTATTCACTTTCTTAATTGTTTTTTGATGGTTTGTAGTTTCTTTGTTCCTTTATTCCTTTCTACCTGTCTTCCTTTTTGATTTTGTGACTTTCTGTAGTGGCTGCTTTGATTCCTTTTTCTTTCTTTTTTGCCTGTTTGTTATAACCTTTTGCTTTGTGATTACCATGAAGCTTACATAAAATATCTTACACATTAAAGTACTTTAAGCTGAATACAAGTTAACTTTGATTGCATACAAACATTCTACCCCTTTACTCCCCCCAACACTTTATTTTTTGATATCACTATGTTTTTAATATTGTGTATCCATTAACAAATTATTGTAGCTATAGTTATTTTTAATAATTTTGTTTTTTATCCTTTATGCTACAGCTAAATGATTTATATACTACCATTAGAGTATTCTCAATCTGTCTTACCTTAATCAGTGAGTGTTATTCTTTCATATATTTTCATGTTATTAATTAGTGTTCTTCCATTTCAGCTTAAAGAATTCCTCTTAGTATTCTTGTAAGGTAGGTCTGAGGGTGATGAACTCCCTCTGCTTTCGTTTGCCTGGGAAAGTCATTATCTCTTCTTCATTTCTAAAGAACAACGTTGTTGGTTGTATTCTTAGTTGACAGTTGTTTTCTTTCAACACTTTGAGTATATCATCCCACTCTCTCCTGGACTGCAAGATATCTGCTGAAGAATCTGATAATAGCCTTATGGAAGTTCCCTTGTACGAAGTGAACTTTTTCTTTTTCTCTTGCTGCTTTCAAAATTCTCTTTGTGAGTGTTTATCTCTGACTTTTGACAATTTTAGTATAATGTGTCTTGGTGAAGTCCTCATTAGGTTGAATCTGTGTGGGGACCTCTGAGCTTCATGTACCTGGATGTTCATATCTCCTCAGATTTGGAAAGTTTTCAGCCATTTTTTTTAAAGAAGCTTTCTGCCCCTTCCTCTCACTGTTTTCCTTCTCAGACCCTCATAATGTGAATATTGTTTTTCTTGATGGGGTCCATCATTCATGTAGATGTTTTTCATTTTTTTCTTTTATTCTTCTCTGGGTAATTTCAAATGACCTGTGTTTGAGTTTGCAGATTCTTTATCCTGCCTGGTTAAATCTGCTGTTGATACTCTCTATTGCATTTTTCATATCATTCATTGTATTCTTCAGTTTCAGAGTTTCTCTTTGATTCTTTTTTTATGATGTCTATCTCTTTGTTGATCGTCTCATTTTGTCCACATATTTCTTTACTGGTTTCATGGAGTTGTTTATCAGTGTTCTCTTATAGTTTGCTTAACTTCCTTAAAATAATTATTTTGAATTGCTTGGCAATTTGTAGATCTCCATTTTTTTGAGATCAGTTACTGGAAAAGTATTGTGTTCTTTTGGTAGTGTCGTGTTTTCTTGATTTCTCATGTTTCTTGTAGCCTTGCATTGATATATACACATATGATGGAGTTGTCACCTCTTTCAGACTTTTCAGAGAGATTTTGGTGGGGAAAGACATTCACTTGTGGGTAGCTACAAGGGCGCCAGGTGGGTGGGGTGTGGTGGTTCGGACTCTGTGAAAAACCCAATGATGTAATTTCTGTGCAGCTCCATCAGCTGAGGTCAGCATCAGTGAAGATTGCCAGGGTCCTCAATGGCCAAGGCTGCAGATGTCTACAGTGTGAGGAGGGCTATCGGGGTCTTTGCTGCCCAAGTCTGATGGAAACCTCTTGATCTCCTTGTCTCCCATGGAGATGTCCTGGCCAAGAGGATCAGTCATGGTGCTGGATCCAGCTTGCAAGTTCCCTCATGATGGTAGTGCACTAGTGCTGATGTGCAGGTAACTGTGGAGCAGCCATGGAGTCAGGGTCTGGAGCACAGATGCTTGTGGATTGACAGCAGTTGCAGGGTCCAGGATGCTGGTTAGTTCTCTGTTGCAGTGGCTAATGTGTCCGAGGCACAAGCATGGATGGAGAAGCCACAGAATTGGAGATTGCAGTGCAAGCACATGTGCAGTGACTGTGGCTCTGGGGTCCAAGGCACTGGCTAGCCTGCAGCAGCAGTGGCTGTGGTATTTAAGATGTGGATGTGCACTAAGCAGCCGCAGAGCTAGGGTCTGAACATACCTGTGCTAGAGCAGCCATGGTGCTGGGGCCTCAAGTGTGGGTGTGTGGGCAGCAGCCAGAGTTCTGGGGTTATGGGGGTGGCAGGTCTGGTCCCAGGATGGTGCAGTAGTAGCTCCTTCTGTTTGGGTGCACAGCATCTCCCTCCCCAGGGGGTCCATAACAGAAACACCTATTGTTTACCTTGGTGACAAAAGCTGCCAGTGTTCTCTGTGGAGCAGGCTCTAGAGTCTGCACTGATGAACACTTCAGGGTCCTTCACTGTGAAAGCTTTGGGGAGTCTGTGGTTGTTGCACGGCCTGTTGAAGGCCTCAGTGGCAAAGGCTGCTGGGGCCCTCCACAGAGCAGGCGACTGGGGACAATGATGGCACCTGCCACGTGGTAGATGTCAGCCCTCACCCTTCTTTGTTTCTTGCCATCTCCAGACATTTCAGCTAAGCCAGCCTCCCCATTGATCCTTTCTGTGTGGTTACTCTTCATTTTTTTGCTCCACTGTATTGCTATAGGTTCTTAACCTGTAGCAGGGCTCAACCTTCCCAGGGCTGTTTTCATTTCTGGAGAGCTGTCTAACTATTGTTTCTTGTTGGGGGAGGAAGGCTGGTATCTCCTACTCTGCCATCTTACTGATGTCACTAACTTCTTTTGTTTAAGAAAAAAGAATGGAAAAGGCAAAACATTACAAAAATTAAAAGGGGCATTTTATGATTACTAGAGATTTAATTCACCTAGAATATATAACAATTCTAAATATGTATGGATCTAATAATATAGCCTCAAATTTATAAAGCAAGAATTGATAAAACGACAAGGAAAAATAGATGAATCAATGATTGTAGTAGGAAAGTTTATTGCAAATTTCTCAGTGATAGATAGTACAAGCAGACAGAAAAATATCAGTAAAAATAGAATATTTGAACAAAACCACCATCGATCTTTACCTAACAAACATACCTAGAATATTGCACCCAAAAACTGCAGGGTATGCATTCTTTTAAGGACACATAGAAAATTTATAAGAATTGACCATATGGTGAGTCATGGAGAAATTGTAAAAAATTAAATAGAATTGGACTCATATAGAATATGTTCTCTAACCTTCACACAATTAAACAAGAAATAAGATTTCTTGCAATAAAACATTTAAAAAGAATTAATAGGATAGCTTGATAGAAACTTGGTAGTTTTATCAGTTTATGGAGTTTTTAAACTTGTGACTAAGGATACACAAGCCATTACACACAAAATGGTATACTGTTACACTGTTTGTAGTAATATTCGAAATATACTGCTAAATCATAATCTAAAATAAATTATGGATTTCTAAAAGCAATGATTTATCCAAAACATATTTGTATAATTTCTATAAACATTAGTTATAGCTCTAGGTGCAAAGGATGCAGTTGGGAACAAGCTAAAGTTCCTGCTTTAGGGTTTTTGACAAATAAAGGAGATAATACCAGGTGATTACAGTACAGTGTCATAAATGAAAACAGAATGAGGTGAGGACTTGCTGACTATTGGTGAATTTTGTGGTAATTATTTTGTTTATGAAATATACACTTTCATTTTTATTGGATATTTTGTTATATACAGAATTCTAGGGTGACAGGCTTGTTTTTTTCTCTTTCAGCACATTATAGTTACCATTAACAATGTCTGCTGGTATGCATTGTTTCTGGTGAAAAGTCAGTGGCTGTGTTTCTCCTTGTAAATACTCCTTCCTCCTTTCCACTCCAACGTTGCTCAGCTACAGAATTTCTGTTAAGCTCACAGCCCTCCTCTAGCTGTATTTATTAGACTAACGGAGTCATTCATAGCTTAGTATTTGGCCAAAGATACAAAGAGATACCTGCATAGTTTCTGGAACACCCTCCAAAACTTGCTGCCCCCACAGCAACCCTCAACTCCAATCTCTGTTGACTCCCTGTTTAAGCTCCTACTTCTCTTTGCTACAGTTTGGAAAGTGTTCCCAGATAAGAACCAAAGTGAATGGGGTGCTCAGCTCATGTGCTTTCCTTCTCTCAAGTATCATAACCATGTCCTGTTTGTAGTCCAGTGCCCTGAAAACAGTTGCTTCATATATTGTGTCCAGTTGCACAATTGTTTATAGTGGGAGGAAATGTTCTTAATTGGTCTTGCCTGGAACTGGAAATTGTATTAATCTTTCTGGTGGCAGAGTGAAGTTTGCTTTTTAGAATTTCCATTCAGACAAATGCTACCAAAAAAAATTTCACTTAATTCCACCTCTTACTCAGACTTTAAAGGAACAACATCTGATAGAATTTTTTTGGTTTGAGATTCTTCAAGGTTTAGTAAATCCTGATTTTTGCATGGAAAAAAAAGTGAATCTTCTCTCTAAATTCGTAAGTAAAAGGTTAAAGTTGATTTAAAAAGTATAAGTAAGGAGAAGAGGGTCGGGAGAAAAATGCCACTAGGGAGAGTCAAAATTTATAAGGTTAAATAAACTTCAGTCAGTTTTATTCATTTATTCATTCATTCAACAAACATTGAGAGCTCAGTGCTAGAGACGTAAAGGTGACTTAGAAATTGTCTTTCCCTTTAAAAGATCATAGGCAAGTATGAGAGAAATACATATAAGTAAATAATTGAAAAGCAATACAGAATAATATTCCATTAGAGGAGTACTCTACAAAATATCTGATCAGTGCTCCCCGAAACTGTTAAAGTTATCAAAAACAATGAAAGTCTGAGAAACTTTCATAGCCAAGAGGGACCTAAGGAGATGTGATGACTAAATGGAATGTGGTATCTCAAGTGGGATCCTAAAACAAAAAAGCACATTAGTTAAAAACTAAGTAACTAAAGTATGAACTTTAGTTAATAATAATATATTAATATTGGTTTACCAATTGTAACAAATGTACCATAAAAATGTGAGATGTTACCATTAGGGGAAACTGGATGTGGGGATATATGGGAATTCTCAGTACTATCTTAATAGATTGTACAATAAATCTCAAATCTCTAAATATTCTCAAAGATTTTCTGAAAATCTAAAACTATTCTGAAAAATAAACTCTATTAAAGATATGAAAATACAGCAATCATCATGAAGCCCAAAGAAGTGGCTTCTATAATAAATATGTAAGAGGTATTTAATTAATTTTTATAATGATGCTAACTTTGTTATAACTATTTGTTATAAATTTCAGCATTGATAGTGATGGAACAATGACAGTAGATTGGGATGAATGGAAGTACTACTTTTTGCTTCATGCTGCAAAAAACATCGATGAAATTGCTCGTTATTGGAAGCGTTCAACTGTAAGATTACTTTGTATTTTATTCTATTTTTATTTTGCCATAAATGTCATACCTGTTATTATGACCACATAAGCCATCTAATACTTCCAGCCTCAGTGTCTACGGTAACAGTAATCTCTCCTAATAGTGTTGTACTAATTTAGCAAGGAGTATTAGGATAATATGTACAAACATAGCTACCACAATTTCTTTGTTTGCGAAAACCTAGAACTCAAAATAGATATCCATCTGCTGAAAAGGCCTACTAGTATTGAGAATAATTTACTATTATACAGTTAATTGTCCTAGAAAAGTGGAAAAATAATAGACTTTTCTTTTTTCACAGATACAGTGTACTCAATTCGGCCTGTCAGGAAATGTAAAGTCAAAGATTAAGATTCAAAATTTTAGAATCAGAAAAGATTAAATATATAATCTGCCTCCTATTTTTGTACAAGCACTCAACTAAGAGTTGTGAGGAACAAATGAGATTTTGTAATTTAAAACTTTTTTTTCTTTTTTAGATCTCAGGTGCAGGGAGTGAAGTCAATCACTTTTCAGGGCATACTATTTGCATCCACCATTGTAACTTTTTGCCTCCTCTTCATATATGTTATAGGGGAAGGCTAAGAACATAGCCTTTGAAGTCAAATTGCCAAGGTTTAAATCCCACATCTGCCACCCACTAGCTGTATAATCCCTCTGTGCCTCAATTTCCTTATTTATATATTGGAGATAACAATAGTAAGAGTTTCGAAAATTAGTACCTTACCATGTTTAGAAAAGGATTGAGCAGGTAATATATGTGTTCAAAAAATGTTACTTATGATATGCACTTTTTTCATTTGTATTCTTGAATCTATACATTCTTAAAAATCATATAATATTGTTTCACATGTGTGTTTTAAATTTACATAGATAGTATTGTGCTAAAGGTCACATCTTATTTATTATTTTATTTACTCAACATTATGATTTTAAGATTTGTTATTATTGCTATGTGTTCATCTAATTTATTGTTTCTAAATACAACATAGTATGCATTTAACACATCTTCCTTATCCATTCCCCAGTAAGAGATTCCACATGTAAATGATAACATACAGTATTTGTCTTTCTTTGTCTGACTTATTTCACTAAGTGTAATACCCTCCAGGTCCATCCATGTTGCTGCAAATGGTATTATTTCATTCTTTTTTATGGCTGAGTAATATTTCATTGCATATATGTCCCACATCTTCCTTATCCATTCCTTGTCGATGGACATTTTGGTTGTTTCCATGTCCTGGCTATTGTAAATAGTGCTGCAATGAACATTGAGGTGCATGTATCTTTTTGAAGTATGGTTTTTCTCCAGATATATGCCCAGGAGTGGGATTGCTGGATCATATAGTAGCTCTATTTTTAGTTTTCTAAAGAACATCCATACTGTTCTCTATACCAGTTTACATTCCTACCAACAGTGTATGAGGGTTCTCTTTTCTCCACACCCTCTCTAGCATTTACTGTTTGTAGACATTTTGATGATGGCCATTCTGACTGGTGTGAGGTGATACCTCATTGTAGTTTTGATTTTCATTTCTCTAATAATTAGTGATGTTGAGCATCTCTTCATGTGCTTTTTGGCCACTTGTTTGTCTTCTTTGGAGAAATGTCTATGTAGATCTTCTGCCCATTTTTTGATTGGGTTGCTTGTCTTTTTGATATTGAGCCATGTGAGCTGGTTGTATATTTTGGAGATTAATCCCTTGTCAATTGCATCATTTGCAAATATTTTCTCCCATTCTGTGGGTTGTTTTTTCATTTTATTTATGGTTTCCTTTGCTGTGCAAAAGCTTTTAAGTTTAATTAGGTCCCATTTTATTTTTGTTCTTATTTTCATTACTCTGGGAGGTGGATCAAGAAAGATATTGCTGCAATTTATACCAGAGAGTGTTCTGCCTAGGTTTTCCTCTAAGGGTTTTATAGTATCAAGCCTTTTGTGTATTGATAGGGAGTATTCTAATTTCATTCTTTTGTATGTATCTGCCCAGTTTTCTCAGCACCACTTATTGAAGAGACTTTCTTTTCTCTATTGTATATTCTTACCTTCTTTGTCATAGATTAGTTGACCATAAGTGATGAATTTATCTCTGGGCCGTCTATCCTGTTCCACTGATCTATATTTCTGTCTTTGTGGCAGTACCATACATTTTGATGACTATAGCTTTGTAGTATAGTTTGAAGCCAGGGATCCTGATTCCTCCAGCTCCATTTTTCTCTCTCAAGATTGCTTTGGCTATTAGGGGTCTTTTGTGTTTCCATACAAATCTTTAGGTTTTTTGTTCTAATTCAGTGAAAAATGCTATTGGCATTTGATAAGGATTGCATTGAATCTGTAGATTGATTTGGGTAGTATGGACATTTTGACAATATTGATTCTTCCAACCCAAGAACATGGTATATCTTTTCACTTGTTTGTGCCATCTTTGATTTCTTTCATCGGCATCTTATAGTTTTCAGAGTACAGGTCTTTTTGCCTCCTTTGGTAGGTTTATTCCTGGCATTTTATTCTTTTTGATGTGATGGTGAATAGAATTGTTTCTTTAATTTCTCTTTCTGATCTTTTGTTGTTAATGTATAGAAATGCAAGAGATTTCTGTGTATTAATCCTGCAGCTTTACCAATTTCAATGATTAGCTCTAATAGTTTTCTGGTAGCATGTTTAGGATTTTCTATGTATAGTATCATGACATCTGCAAACAGTGATAGTTTTGCTTCTTTTCCAATTTGGATTCCTTTTATTTCTTTTTCTTCTCTGATTGCCATGGTTAGGACTTCCAAAACTATGTTGAATAAAAGTGAAGAGAGTGGACATCCTTGTGTTGCTCCTGCTCATAGAGGAAATGCTTTCAGTTTTTCACTGTTGAGAATGATGTCTGCTCTGGATTTTTCATATATGGCCTTTATTATGTTGAGATATATTCCCTCTATTCCCACTTTCTGGAGAGTTTTGATCCTAAATGAGTGTTGAGTTTTGTCAGAAGCTTTTTCTGCATGTACTGACATTATCATATAGGTTTTATTCTTCAGTTTGTTAATGTGGTGTATCACATTGATTGATTTGCATATATTGAAGAATCCTTGCATCTCTGGGATAAATCCCATTTGATCATGATGTATGATCCTTTTAATGTGTTGTTGAATTCAGTTTTCTAGTATTTTGTTGAGGATTTTTGCGTCTATATTCATGAGTGATATTGGCCTGAAATTTTCTTTTTTGTGTGGTAACTTTGTCTGGTTTTGGTATCAGGGTGATGGTGGCCTCATAGAATGAGTTTGGGAGTGTTTCTTCCTCTGAAATTTTTGGAAATAGTTTCAGAAGGATAGGTATTGGGACTTCCCTTGTGGTCCAGCAGTTAAGACTCCAAGCTCCCAATGCAGGGGGCCCAGGTTTGGTCCCTGGTTAGGGAACTAGATCCTGCATGCTGCAACTAAGAACCCACATGCTGCAACTAAAGATCCCACATGCTGCAACTAAAGATCCTACATGCAGCAATGAAGATCCTATGTGCTGCAACTAAGACCTGGTGCAGCCAAATTAATAATAAATAAATAAATAAATACTGAAAAAAAGAAGGATAAATGTTAACTCTTCTCTAAATGCTTGATAAAATTCACCTGTGAAACTGTCTAGTCGTGGACTTTTGTTTGTTGGAAGTTTTTTAATCACAGTTTCCATTTCAGTACTTGTGATTGGTCTGTTCATATTTTCTATTTCTTCCTGGTTCAGTCTTGGGAGATTGTACCATTTGTGAATTTGTCTGTTTCTTCTAGGTTGTCCATTTTATTGGTGTATAGTTGCTTGCAGTAATCTTTTATGATCCTTTGTATTTCTGTGGTGTCAGTTGTAACTTCTCCTTTTCCATTTCTAATTTTGATATGAGCCCTCTCCCTTTTTTCTTGATGAATCTGGCTAAAAGTTTATCCATTTTGTTTATCTTTTCAAAGAACTAACTTTTAGTTTCATTGATCTTTGCTATTGTTTTCTTTGTCTCTATTTCATTTCATTTTTTTTAATTTTGTAAATTTTGCTTTATTTTTTAATAAATAATTTTAAAGAAATTCTAAGTTTATGCAAAATTGAGCAAAAGGTACAGAGATTTCCCATATATCTCCTGCCCCCACACATGTGTAGTCTTTCCCATGATCTCCCACCAAAGTGGTACATTTGTTATAATTGATGAACCTACATTGACACATCAAAATCACTCAAAGTACACAGTCTACATTGGGATTCACTCTTGGTCCTGACCACTCTATGGGATTTGAAAAAATGTCTAATGAAGTGTAACTAACCTTATAATATACAGAATAGTTTCAGTGCCCTAAAAATCCTCTGTGCTCTGCTTACTCATCCATTCCTCCACCTACCCACTGGCAACCACTAATCTTTCTGATATCCCCATACTTTTGTCTATTTCATTTATTTCTGTTCTGATCTTTATGATTTCTTTCCTTCTACTAATTTTGGGTTTTGTTTCTTCTTTCTGCAGTTGTTTTAGGTGTAAGGTTAGATTGTTTAATTGGGATTTTTCTTGTTCTCTGAAGTAACAGTGTTTTGCTATAAACTTCCCTCTTAGAACTGATTCTGCTGTATCCCAAAGGTTTTGGATTGTTGTGTTTTCATTTTAATTTGTCTCTAGGCATTTTTTAATTTCCTCTTTGATTTCTTCAATGATCCATTGGTTGTTTAGTAACACATTGTTAGCCTCCATGTGTTTGTGTTTTTTTAGTTTTTTTCTCTAATTAATTTCTAATCTGATAGTGTGATCAGAAAAGATGCTTGATATGATTTCAATGTTTTTACATTCACTGAGGCTTGATTTGTGGCTCAGCATGTGATATATCCTGGAGAATGTTCCATGTGCACTTGAGAAGAAAGTGTATTTTACTGCTGTTAGGTGGAATGTTCTACAAATATCAATTAAGTCCATCTGGTCTAATGTGTCATTTAAGGCTTGTGTTTCCCTATTGATTTTCTGTCTGGATGATCTGTTGATTAGTTTTACACTTTCAGACTTACATTTTAAGTCTTTAATCCATTTCGTGTTAATTTTTTTGCGTGGTGTAAGATAGGCATCGAATTTCATTCTGCTGCATGTGGTTAACCAGTTTTCCTGACACCATTTACTTAAGAGACTATCCTTTCCCCATTGAGTGTTCTTGTCAAATATAAATTGATAAGGAATGATTATAAATCATTATAGAAATGGTTTATAAATGGCTTATTTCTGGGCTCTTGACTCTGTTCCACTGACTTATGTATCTATATTTATGTTTTGGTTGCTATAGCTTTGTAGTATAGTTTGAAATCCAGAAGTGTGATGCCTCCAGCTTTGTTCTTCTGTATCAAGATTGTTTTGGCTATTTGAGGTCTTTTGTGGTTCCATGTGGGCAGGACACTGTGGCAGTCTTTGCTCCTGGGGGGAGAGAGAGGTTATCAATTATAGGGGGAATTGATGTCAGGTTGGCTTATCGGTTACCAGGGCCAATAGCAGAGGGACAGCCCCATCACCACCCCTTTGATAAGCTATCTAATCTAAAGATTAGAACAGTCTCTCGCTGGGACAAGGGCAAGTATATATGAAGGTCAGTCATATGAGTAGGGTTTAGGTGAATCAGTCACTGGTCAAGTAGGGTGTGTACAGAGAGCAAGAGAACAGTCATCTTGGGTGTCCTGATCATATGCATTTTAGGATTTTTTTCTATTTCTGTGAAAAATGCTGTTGGAATTTTGATAGGAATTACATTGAATCTATAGATGTCTTTGGGCTGTATGGCTATTTTAACAATATTAATTCTTCCAACCCATTAGCATGGCATATCTTTTCATTTATTTATGTCTTCTTCAATTCTTACATCAATGTCTTACAGTTTTCAATGTACAGATCTTTTACCTCTTTGGTTAACTTTTTTTTTTTTAAGAACTTTTATTGAGATACAGTTAACAGACAATAAACAGCATATATTTAGAGTGTACAGTTTGGTATCCCAATCTCCCAATTCATTCCCCTCCAACCCTCCTCGCTTTCCCCTCTTGGTGTCCATACATTTGTTCTCTACATCTGTGTCTCTATTTCTGCCTTGCATTTCCTCTTTCATAGTTGTTAGCATTTGCCTTATATATTGAGGGGCTCCTATATTGGGTGCATATATATTTATAATTGTTATCTCTTCTTGGATTGATCCCTTGATCTTTATGTAATGTCCTTTCTTGTCTCTTGTAACATTTTTTATTTTAAATTCTATTTTATCTGATATGACTATTGCTACTCCAGCTTTCTTTTGATTTTCATTTGCATGGAATATCTTTTTCCATCCCCTCACTTTCTGTCTGTATGTGTCCCTAGGTCTGAAGTGGGCCTCTTGTAGACAGCATATATATGGGTCTTGTTTTTGTATCCATTCCGCCAGTCTGTGTCTTTTGTTTGGGGCATTTAGTTCATTTACATTCAAGGTAATTATTGATATGTATGTTCCTATTACCATTTTCTTAATTGTTTTGATTTTGTTTCTGTAGGTCCTTTTCTTCTCTTATGTTTTCCGCTTAGAGAAGTTCCTTTAGCATTTGTTGTAAGGCTGGTTTGGTGGTGCTGAATTCTCTTAGCTGTTGCTTGTCTGTAAAGCTTTTGATTTCTCCGTCGAATCTGAATGAGATCCTTGGTGGATAGAGTATTCTTGGTTGTAGGTTCTTCCCTTTCATCACTTTAAATATATCATGCCACTTCCTTCTGGCTTGCAGAGTTTCTGCTGAGAAATCAGCTGTTACCCTTATGGGAGTTCCCTTGTATGTTATTTGTCGTTTTTCTCTTATTGCTTTTAATAACTTTTCTCTGTCTTTAATTTTTGTCATTTTGACTGCTGTATGTCTTGGCATGTTTCTCCTTTGGTTTATCCTGCCTGGGACTCTCTGCACTTCTTGGACTTGGGTAGCTATTTCCTTTCCCATGTTAGAGAAGTTTTCAACTATAATCTCTTCCAATATTTTCTCGGGTCCTTTCTCTCTCTCGTCTCCTTCTGGGACCCCTATGATGCAAATATTTGTGCACTTAACATTGTCCCAGAGGTCTCTTAGGCTGTCTTCAGTTCTTTTCATTCTGTATTCTTTTCCACATCAGTGATTATCCCCATTCTGTCTTCCAGGTCACTTATTCGCCCTTCTGCCTCAGTTAATCTGCTATTGGTTCCTTCCAGTGTATTTTTCACTTCAGTTTTTGTGTTACAGATCTCTGTTTGTTTGTTCTTTAATTCTTCTAGGTCTTTGGTAAACTTTTCTTGCAACTTTTTGATCTTTGCATCCAGTCTCTTTTGAAAGTCCTGGATCATCTTTGCCATCATTATTCTGAATTCTTTTACTGTAAGGGTGCCCATCTCCTGTTTATTTAGTTGTTTTTCTGGGGTTTTATCCTGTCCCTTCATCTGGTACAAAGTCCTCTGCTTTTTCATTTTCTCTATCTTTCCGTGGCTGTGGTTTTCAGTTCCACAAGATGAAGTACTGCTGATACTGCTTGATACTGCTGTCTGCCCTCTTGTCCTCTTGTCCTTAACTTTAAGGGTTTTATTGATGCTATTATGAATGGGATTTTCTATATTTCTTTTTTTTTTAAAGGTCTGTGACATGGGCATCATATGGCCTTTTTTTTAAACATTATTATTTTTAAAAATTAATTTATTAATTTTTTATTTATTGGCTGCGTTGGGTCCTCGTTGCTGCAACGGGCTTTCTCTAGTTGCAGTGAGCAGGGGCTACTCTTCATTGTGGTGTGTGGGCTTCTCATTGTGGTGGCTTCCCTTGTTGCAGAGCACAGGCTCTAAGTGTGCAGGCTTCAGTAGTTGTGGCACGTGGGCTCAATAGTTGTTGTTCGCGGGCTCTAGAGCGCAGGCTTAGTAGTTGTGGCACATGGGCTTAGTTGCTCCATGGCATGTGGGATCTTCCCAGCCGAGGGATTGAACCCATGTCCCCTGCATTGGCAGGTGGATTCTTAACCACTGCGCCACCAGGGAAGCCCAAATTCAACTGATTTTTGAATGCTGATTTTATATCCTGTGATTTTACTGATTTCACTGACTAGTCCTAGGAGTTTTTTTGTGGAGTCTTTAGGGTTTTTTAAATATATAAAATCATGTCATTTGCAAACAGAGACAATTTTACTTCCTGTCCTATTTGAAAGCCTTTTATTTCTTTTGCTTGCTTAATTGCTGTGGCTAGAACTTTCACTACTATGTTGAATAGGAGTGGTAAGAGTGGTCACCATCATCTTGTTCCTGATTTTAAAGGAAAAACTTTAAACCTTTCACCATTGAGTATGACTGATGTTAGCTTTATGCTTGTCATATATGACATTTATTATGTTGAGGTACATTCATTCTACCCCATATTTTTGAGATTTTTTTTATCATAAAGGATATTGAATTTTGTCAAATGCTTTTCTGCATTTATTAAGATGATCTGATTTTTTATCCTTGATTCTGTTAATGTGGTGTATCACATTTATTGATTTGTGTATGTTGAAACATCCTTGCATCCCAGAGATAAATCCCATTTAATCAGGGTATGTGATCTTTTTAATGACTATTGAAGTCTTTTTGCCCTGTAGTAATAAACAGTGTGTGTTTGCATAGAATACCCCCTCTTTAAAACGTGTGCTTCAGCAGATACTCAGCTGAGGTTTTGGACTCAGGGCCCAGTCACCTCCCCATCTTCTCCAATAATGCATAACTCACCAGGTTTCTCATTGGTTAATACACTAAATTAGTTAACAGACCACTAATTTAGAATAGTCCCTGGCACAAAATAAGGACTTGACAACTAAAATGTTTTATTATTTGTCACTATAATACCATTACCTTAATATATTACAAATTATACAATTAGATGAACAGTTAACTACTTAACAGTATCTATTTATTTTATAATATCTTGGGCAAGAAGACGCTTTCTGCAGTTTCCTGGATGCCTCAAAATTCTGAGTTATAACAGTGGTATAAGCCAATGAATTAGAGTGTGTTATTTGTTCTCAGTATTCTTTGCCCCTCTCTTTTTTGGACCCATCCACATAGGGTTCCTCCCTGGCACCCCCTCTGTAGCATAAGTATTCTTCCTACCTCACTGATGTCATTTTTATGGTGTGATGTATTTGATAAACTTCTCATGTCAAACTCTTTACCTGGGCTTTGGATTGGATCCTATCATCTACTCATTTACATTGCTCCCGCTATTGTTCCTTCTCTCCTGCATCATCAGTATACGAGATAAGAAACTGTAGCAACATCACCCCAAAAGACAGTGACTTAAAAAAGATAGAAATCTATTTCTTATTCATGTAATAGTAAGGCTTGCTTAAGCTGATAGGATACCTCTGTTTCATGAAGGCCTTGAGAAATCCAGTGGTTCTTTCCATTCCCCAAGATGTCTTCATATGCATAGTTGAAGCTGGGGCAGTGCTTCATTTTTAAGGATATGAAGTAGAAGTTGTATATATTTATTCTGCTCGTAACTAACTGGCCAAAATCTAGACGTGTGCCTACACCAAGCTCCTAGGGAAATTTGTTTGGAAATATTGCTTTCATTTGGGTTGCCATTTACTCAGGCAAAACTCAGAATGTGGGTGTGACTGGGTTGTATTACTAAAACAGAAAAAGAGAAAATAGAGTCTGTTGAACAACAGTCTCAGTCACAATCAGTTTTTCCATCTCTGTTGTGTCATTCCCATTACTGTACAAAAACACTGCAGTTCCTCCCATTTAAAAATACACCTTTGACCATGCTTCCTCCTCTAGTGACTGCTCATGGCTCTGCATTCTTTCATTGCAGCTCTTTTCTAAAGTGTTGTCTATTTAAACTATCATCACATCCTCCCTCTAGTTCTCTTTCTCTTTTTGCTGTTGCACAAAACTAAGCCTTTCTTCTATCACAATTCAGTGCCATTATCTGAAAGTAAGAGCTGGTCTGGCAGTAGTACATGACAAATGGTGCAGAAGTCAGTATAGACTTTCTTTTTGTTTTTATAAAATTCTTTGTTATTGTGACATAAATAGCACATATGCAGAAAAGTATAAATAAGTACAGTTAGAGATTATATCATTAACCCTACAGTGTTCACTACCAGGCTAGGAAATAGACATTTTCCTTACTGTAGAAATCCTTTGTGTCCTCCCCAGTCCTATCCCTCGATTTCCACCAAGAGTTAACCAATATACTGAATTTTATGTAAACCATTTTCCTACTTTTTCTTTATACTTTTAGCACCTAAATATGTATTATGAACAACATATTATTTGATTTTGCCTATTTTTGAACTATATATAGTATTTTAACATTCTGTTTATTTAGATTAAACTATGTTGATGTATGTAATTGTATTCTATCCATTTTCTCTCATATAGTATACCAATGTGTGAGTATATATATATTATTTATCAGTTTCACAATTGTTGAATATTTGTGTTGTTTCTAGATTTTTACCATTATAAGTAATGATTCTATAAGCTTCCTTATACATGTCTCCTGGTGTACATGAATAAGACTTTTTCTAGGAAGATAGGGCATATACCCAGGAATGGAATTGCTGTTTTGTAGCGTTTGTTCATTTTCATTAGGTAACATCAAAGTATTTTCCAAAATTTTGTACCATTTGTTTGTTTCCACCAACGATGGATTAAAATTACCCTTGCTCTATATCCTTACCAATAGTTGGTATTGTCTTACTAGAGTTTTGAACAATTTTGTGACTATTAAGTAGAATATCACTGTAATTTTAATTTGAATGATTTTGAAAATCTTTTCATGGACCCCATTCTGTCTTGAAACTTCACAGCCTTTCTTTTCAGTGACTTCTGAAGTTCCAACTCCAATAGTCCATTCTTACATCTCAATTTACTTGATCTCTCATTTGCATTTGATTTGGTTGATCACTCCATCCTTACACTATCTGCTTTACTTGGCTTCTAGGACACTGCATTCTACTGGTTCTTGTTGCCACTCTGTCCTTTCCTTTTCAGTCTCCTTTGATCTTCCTCTTTTAGTGATGTTATGGGTTGAATTGTGTATCCTTGCAAAAAGATACTTTGAAGTTCTAACCTCCAGTACCCCAGAATATGATCTTATTTGGAATAGGGTGGTTGCAGATTAATTAGTTAAGATGAGATCACACTGGAGCAGGATGGGCCCCTAGTCCAATAAGACTAGTGTCCTTATAAGAAGACAACTGTGTGAAGACAGAGACACATAGGGAGAACACCATGTGAAGATATAGGCAGAGATTGGAGTTATGCAGCTGCAAGCCAAGGAATTCCAATAATTGCCAACAGACTAATAGAAGCTAAGAAGATAGGAGGAAAGATTCCCCTACTGGTTTCAGAGGAAACATGACCTGCTTACACCTCAGTTTTGGACCTCTTTGTCTCCGGAACTATGAGACAATAAATTTCTGCTATTTAAAGGAACCCAGTTTGTGCTACTTTGTTATAACAGCCCTGATAAATGAGTGCACCTGACTTCTAAATGTGTTCGCATTCTAGGGCAGTCCTTTGACCTTTTTGGTTCTCTAGCTACATTCTCTTTCCAGGCAATCTCTTTAGTCCCAGGGTATTAAATACAATTTCTATGTTGGTGACTTCCAAATTGATATTTCTAATCTCAACCTCTCGTCACCTCTAGACTTGTATGTCCAGCTATGTACTGAATACCTCCACTTAGCTATCCAAGAGTTCAAACTCAGCTTGTCCACAACAGAATTATTAATTCCAATAATCTACCCTCCCAATCTATTTTGTACCCAACAACCTAGGAATTATCCTTGGTCCTTTCTTTCTTTCATTCCCCACAACTATCAGGAAGTCCTATAGCTCTGTCTTCAAGTTGTATCCTGAATCTGATCATTTCTCACCATTTCTACTGCTATCCTAGTTCAAGCCACCATCTTCTCTTTATGCAGCTGTTACAATAGCCTCCTAACTAGTCTCCCCACTTCCACTCCTGTTCCCTTATAGTCTTTTTCAACACAGAGGCCAGATGACATTTTAAAAATGTGGAAACTCTCTAAAAGCTTTCTATGATATTGAAAACAAAATCTAAAGCCCTAGCTGTAGTTTTCAACGTCCTGCTTGATTTGACTTCTGTGTACTTCTCCAGCCTCATTTCTTATCACATTGCTCTTCTAGATCTTTCTATCCTGTGACAGTGCCATTTTGCCATTTCTCAAATCTGCCATGCTTATCGAAGCCTCAGAGCCTCACACTTCCTTTTCTCTCTGCTTGGAATGTTTTTATCCCAGATTTGCACGTCCCTCCCCTTCATTTCAACCAGCTCTCTGATAAAATGTCCACTTTCTCAGAGAGACCTGCCTGAATGCCAATCTAAAATATCTATCTCTGCTGTCTAAATTAGGGTACGGGCTAAGCTTCTGTAAAGACAGCACCCAATACAATGGCTCAACCAAAATAGTTTATTTCTCTCTCTTACTCTTGGATAGTTGTGAAATCTTCAGCACATGGCTTTCAAGGTTGCTTTAGCTTTCCCATTTCTCAGGTATGTATCTTACCTACCCCTAAGATTTCCTTTTCCCTTTGTTGTCATAACAAATAGATGTTTCCACTTGCAAAACTAAAATTTCTCCCTATGCTTTAAATCCTCCTTTTCTCCTTCTCAGAGGCTTTCTTCTCTATTATCCCTGTTATTTCTTGTATTTAAACACCACAACATTTAACATATTTAGGTCTGTACCACTTTAAAAAGTACAGTCCTGTTGATGTCCCCTCTAGCTACCTTACCTTTTTTTTCTCTCTTCACAGCTACATTTCCCATTCACTTCTCAACCAACTACAGTCTGGTTTCGGTTTCTCCACTTGATGAAAATTCTTTCATGAAGCCAGTCTTTCTATTGTTAAGTTCAATGGATATTTTCTAGATCTTACAACTCTCTTTTTTAAAACGTTCTCTTCAGCTGACTTCCTTGACACTGGATTCTGCTGGTTTTCTTCCCATCTCAATGCCATTACTTTTCTGTCTCCCTTGAGGAAACTTTTCCTCAGATTGTCTTATGTATTCGTTTTCTTCTATGTTCTATCTTCAGCTTTGTCTCTCACTCTATAGATTTTCCCCCCAGGCAATCCCACTTGTTTTCCCAGGTTAAATTACCAAGGATAGGCCCATTGATTGCTCCAAATCTTATGTCTCTAGACCATACCTTCCTTCTGCATGTGCAGGTATCTGTTGAACATCAATTGGGACACTTCAAACACATCATTTGTGCCCCAAAGCCTTCGTTTTCCATTTCACTAAATGGTACCATCACCTAACTAGTTGCCAAGCCAGAAACGTCAACATGATTCTGAGACCTTGAGCTTTCCTTTACCCTCCTTCCATCCCTGCATACAGTTTTGCAGTTCTTAGACTATGTAATATCTTCAAATAAACTATTTTCTTTGACTAGAACATTCCTTGGGTTAAATTGTTAATTCTTTAGAGAGATAGTAGAGTGTGATGGACAGGAAAGTAGCCTCTGAAGTCAGAATACCTGGATTCATATTGAGACTTTGTTACTTCTAAGTTACTTTATGTGGAGAGTGTTCCCTGAAAGTTGCACTCATTCCATCATCCCAACCCCCTCCCCCAGAAAACCCCACACATATGCTCCATTGTACTATGAACATTGTACTATGTTCTTTTGTTTTTTTTTTAACGTGGACCATTTTTAAAGTTTTTATTGAATTTGTTACAATATTGCTTCTGTTTTGTGTTTTGGTTTTTTGGCCCCAAGGTATGTGGGATCTTAGCTCCCCGACCAGGGATTGAACCCTCACCCCCTCATTGGAAGGGGAAGCTTAACTACTGGACCACCAGGGAAGTCCCGAAGTCCCTGTACTATGTTCTGAAGAAACATTTTTCTTTTGGTACTACTTTTCTTATTTTACTTATTACTCTGTGTTATAATTGCTTGTTTCCTTTCCTGTCTCTCTTTTTACACTGTAAGCTCCTGGAGGGCAGAACTGATTTCTGCACTGTTACATTTACTGATACATAGCCTAGGGCCCCACGCCTTAATTTATTAATTCAATCACCACTTAGTGAACACTTTTATCTCGACTGACCAAAGCGCTAGGTTTGTCGATGCACAAGAAAGACCAGTTTGCTGCTCTTAATAGGCTTACCTTCTAGAGGAGAAAGCAAGCAACGGACAGAAATGAACTAATTAAGATTGTGCTACATATTAGGGAGGAAGCCATGGAAAGAGCCAAGGAGAAATGTTCTAGGCAGGGGGAAAATCAAGAAGAAAGGCCCTAAGATGGGATGGTGCTTGGAAAGGGGGCAGAAAATGAATGAATAAATGAAGGTGGGAAAACTTAAGAAGCAGAGAAGTGACTTGTCCACTATGATCGACAAGTAATGGAACCTCCAATTTGGCACTCTTTCTACTGAACTGCATTGCCTCAACATTTAGCAAGAATGGATAGTCTTAGCAAAACCATGTATGATTACTGAAAATAAAGTGAAATGCAAAACTTGTTAGAGTTCAGATTTTTAAAAAGAAAATTGACATTTGAAGAAAGAGTCAACATAAATAATAGAGATAGAAATTAAAGCATATAAAATGCTACTCTTGGATTTTGACTTAGGTTAAGTAAGTGCAGAGTGGAGTCTGAGAAAATTTGAAATAAAATAAAGAAAATTTATTAAGCATTTATTTCTTACTTACGTGTGGCAGACACTATGGTGCATGACTAGGACATCATCCCTGCACTGAGTATTTACATTTTTCGTGAGAAAGATTAGTCTAATAGTTTGAGAATTCCCTAAATAGCTTGAGAATTTAAAACTAAAACCTCCAGTTTAATGGGAATTGGGATATTACATTAAACCTATATGTGAATGTGCTATGAAAAATTATTTGGTCTATTACAAGTGCTAAGAATGTTGTCAATCTTCATTAACAGGAGATGAGATATGAAAAATAGTCTTCGGGTTTTTGGTCTTTGTACAAAGTTGTCCTTTTACTTATCAAGTGTTTACACTTTTTTAAATTGTCTAATTCTGTTTTCCATTTTGTCAGATAGTTGACATAGGGGAGAGCATAGTTATTCCAGATGACATTACTGAGCAAGAAAAGCGTTCTGGAGATTGGTGGAAGCGTTTGGTGGCAGGAGGGATAGCTGGCGGAGTTGTGAGGACATGCACGGCACCTTTTGACTGCTTGAAAGTCATGATGCAGGTAGTTTGCACACTTTGGCCCTTAAGCATTAAAGTAACTTGAAAAAAATCTTGATAATTTTCAAAAGAAATGTTTTGGCACATTTCATATTACTTCTCACTGAAGTTTTACATTTTTCTGAAAACGTAAATTTTCTTATTTTCAATATTAAAAGATTTCTTAACTTTCTTAAAGATGCTTTTTAAATTAATTTTTATTTGAAATAATGTAACCACTCAGAATTTTTTTCAGAAATATAACTAAATCTATTAAAGAAGTGATAAGACATCACTGGTCTAATTTATTAGTCATCTTGAGCCTGACGCCAACATAATGGTGTGGTTCTACTCTACTACTTAAATACTAAGAATATTTCTAAGAATTGGAAAATAAGTTACTTGGAGTGTGTTACTGACTAATACCTCATTAGAGATAATACTGTCTAATTACTTTTATTTTACTGACTAGTAGGTTGTCAACAGTACTTATAAAAAGTACATGGTTTAATCTGTTGTGTCAATTAAAGTTTAATATTTGCTGAATACTTTCTTTGCATTGATACAAAATTAATAATTCACGATCTAGTGAATCTAAATTTGTAGTTAAAGTTACTTACATGGTGTTTTTTTCCTAAGAACTTTTATTGAGGTATAATTGACATACAATAAACTGCACGTATTTAAAGTGTACAATTTGATATTCTTTTTCTTATTGGTAATGTATATATGGCAGTCCCAGTCTCCCAATGGGTATTTTATTTTCTTTCTTTTTTAACATTGGTGATATTTGGTAATGGATTATAAAAAGTTTTTTGGTTGCTGTCTGATCTTATTTGTTTGTGCCTGTTAGAAAATCTTATATTTGGGGACTTCCCTGGCGCTCTGGTGGTTAAGACTGTGCTTCCAACACAGTGGGTGTGGGTTCGATCCCTGGTTGGGGAACTAGGATCCCACATGCTGTGTGGCCAAAAAAAAAAAGAATAAAAATATTAGAAAATCTTATTTTTGACTGACAGAATTAGAGATAGGAGCTCTCAGGGAGGACAGCCTCCATCTCTTGGCAGTCTGCTCCTGTTGTTTTTCTTTGGCTTGCTTTATTCTCTTGGTCAAAAAGTCAGCATATTCTGTGGCATCATCCTTATTTTTCTTAGTATGCTATTTCTTCAGAGCGATGTGCCAATGTCTGTGTTGCGGGACACGTGGAGCAGCAAGATACTGAATCTTGGGCACTTTCGTCCTGGGTTTTGTACCTTCTTTGTTCAGGAGCTTTCTGACAACATGCTTGTGGACATCGTCTTCTTTAGAGACTGAAAAGTTTGCGGATTCTGCTAGTTTTCTTGGGTCCTAGGCAATGAGGCATAGTAGTATTAGGACTATCTCATTTTTACAATAACCATGTTGAGAACACTCAGATTGGCATCCACAATGCAACTCTGAACAGCTTTCACTTTCTTTCTCCACTTCTCCTTGGTCTATAACAGAAATGTCCCTTACTCAGTAGCAGGTGGACATGGCTGTGGGTCAGCCACCCTGCTTAATGGGGAAACCTTCTTTGTCATTCCCACCACTGATTCAGGCCACATAACCCTCCCATTCTTCACCCAGAGCACCAGCAGCAACTTTTATGGCTGTACACAAAGGGAGTCCAACTCGAGGATGGAAGATGGCTTAGAGGACTGGGGCGGGGAGGGTGGGGGGAACTCGGGAGCGGGGAGTCAAGGAAGGGAGGGAATACGGGGATGTGTGTATAAAAACAGTTGATTGAACTTGGTGTACCCCCCCAAAAATAATAAATAAATAAATAAACAAAACAAAAACAAAAACAAAAAGTAGGACATTTGTGTTCATCATTCACTTAAGTGAGTTTGCGGCAGTCAGTGACTGGGAAGGAAGTGTTCAGCTTCATCTTGAAGCAGCTGATATCCTCCAAAATACCATGAAAACGAGCTGAATAGTTATTATTGTACAATGTGAGTTAACTGTGTAATAACTATAATGTTACATAATTAAGAACTATTTAACATTTATACTTTTGCCTTATTAAAGAAAAGATTTGGGTCCTCTTAATAAAGAACTACATTTATATAGCTATATGGTCATTTTTGGAAAATAAATGTTGTTAGAAAAATAACCTTTAGAAATAAAGGCTTTGTGCATTAATTCCACATATGTTTATTCAGGGCCTACTATGTCGTGGGTTCTTAATAGGCATTGGGAGTTATGGTGGTAGATGAGACATTCCTGTACTTACAGAACTTACTGTCCATCAAGGAAAATAGATAATTAGGCAAGTAATAATAAAACATGATATAAGTGCTATATACCCAGACAGAAGATACACATAGTACCAGGAAGGAGTAAATATAATTTCCCCTCTGCCTATTATTTCTCAGGTAAATATACAGTGATATTTTGGTTAATGCATCCAGTGGAAAGAAAAACCTTTTAATGAGTTAAGTGTAGGGAATACACTTTGAATGGCATAAGACAGTAAGGCAAACAACCCATCATTCTTCTGAATGTTTGATTCCATATGTAACCTAAATTTTATTGTCAGGTGACTAAATTCATTTAGCTGTTAGGAAACAGCAGAAATTGAAAGTTCTCTTTTCTTTTCTAGAAAGAAAGGAATTGAACGTTCTCTTTTCTTTTCTAGTTTTTCTTTCCTAGAAATAGAAGAGCCGGCTTCCTCAGTGACTGGGCCTGTTAAAAAATGGAAAATGAGGTGTAAAGGAAAAATATATGTACAGAGCTATACAGAAATGGAGACATATAAGGAGATGAAAAAATGGGAAAGGGACCCAGAGGAAAAATAAAGAAATAAAAAATAAAGAAAATAAAGATGTATTTGTTAAGTGCCCATTATTATACGCTAGGTGCTGGATGAAAGGCATACTTCTTATACTTCAGAACCTTACAGAAATATAAACAACGTATCTGTGTGATGATGATGACATTGAAAATAATAATTGTCACTTATGAGTACTAGCCAGATAGAAAGGTATATATGGGTATTGTAGAGATAGAGTAGAGATTTTCTTCTAGGGGATGAAAATAGATCAGTGGATTAGGAGAATGAAAAAGTATGGAGTAAATAAGGGGGTATTTCCAGAAAGAGTGATAAAAGAGAAAGGAATAAGAGGGCTGGATAGATAGGAATTGGAAGAGGATGGGAGATAAGATAGAAAAGGAAATTAGAGATGAAATGAAATGAAAAAGAGGAGGAAATATGATAGATGAAAAACAGGTTAGAAATGGGAGAGGAATAATCTAATGAGAGGCAAGAGGAAGGCAAGCCTCTGCCCTTTTTATGCCACTCTGGCTTGGATCTCATGGCTTTCATTTATACATACATTTGACAGTGAAATGGGTTTGCTAGAACTTGTCCTCTTTATTGATAGAGATATTGAATATTTCTTTGCGAGCCTCACACAAGTGGAAAAGAACACTGTGAACTACAGAAGGATATGTGTTGTGTGCTTAGAAGTAGTTTACCTTAGTTTAAGAGCAGGTCTCTTTACAGTCAGAGAGCCCAGGGTTTTAATTCTGGTTTTGCTGCTTACTTTATAGCTGGGCAAGTTATTTGATCTCTCCTAATTAGGCCTATAAAATGAGGATTATAACACCAGGGTTATTTTAAGCATTAAATAAGATTTTATAAAGTGCGTAGAATAATGCCTGGAATGTAGTCAGCACTCAAAATATGAAAGCTGTCATTTTTGTAGAGAAATAAGATGAATAAAGATCATCGTTACTATTTTAGCAAAGCCACATTAAACTTTCTACAGTCACATATTTGGTCTTTAAAAAACATTTTTTTAAATAAAAATGAATATATGCTTACTAAGAGATATTTGGAAAATAAAAAAGTAGAAAGTAGAAAAGTTATCTTTCTCACCACTGAACACTTAAGTGCATTTCTTCTTGTCCTTTTTTCTATATAATTTTTACATAGTAGTGTTTACTTTATAAATGATTTACATCTTGTTTATTGCTTTTATGATTTACAGTGTTAACTTGAGCATATTTTCATGTTCCATTAAATAGTCTTCAAATATTTCAAATATTTGTTTATTGTTTAAATACAGTTTTTAATGACTATGTAGTATTTGCATGGATGTCATAATTTACTTATTTTTTTCTATTCTTGGACATGTAGGTGATTTTTAAAACTCTTTTAAAGCTATTTTAAAACTATTATTCATAATAGTTTATGAAATTTTTCATATTTGGGATTGTTTACTTAGAATGAATTCTGAGAAGTTTAAGTAATGATATGAACATCTTAAAGGCTGTATATGTATTTTATATATATATAATATATATAGTTAAATGGTTTTCTAGACTTTTTCTTTTCATAGGTGATAAGAATGCCCATTTCACCTTGCTCTCCCATTCATTATTATTTTCTTATAGACAGAAAGGTATTTTACTAATGTTTTAATTTTCATTTTCTTAAAAATAACATCTTATTAGAAAATAATATGAAAATGGGAAAATAAAATTGGGAGAATACAGAAAATATAAAAGAAGACATTAAAATGACCCATGATTCTTGTGTATTAGTTTGCTAAGGATGCTGTAACAAAATATCACACACTGACTGGCTCTTTTTTTTTTTTTGGCCCCGCCACACAGCTTGTGGGATCTTAGTTCCCCCACCAGGGATTGAACCTGGGGCCCCAGCAGTGAAAGCACAGAGTCCTAACCACTGGACCACCAGGGATTCCCCTGACTGGTTTATTTTTTTATTTTTATTTATTTTTATTTTTTTTTTGGGGGGGGGTACACCAGGTTCAATCATCTGTTTTTATACACATATCCCCGTATTCCCTCCCTTCCTTGACTCCCCCCACCTCGAGTCCCCCCCACCCTCCCCGCCCCAGTCCTCTAAGGCATCTTCCATCCTCGAGTTGGACTCCCTTTGTTATACAACAACTTCCCACTGATTATTTTACAGTTGGTAGTATATATATGTCTGTGCTACTCTCTCGCTTTGTCTCAGTTTCCCCTTCACCCCCCGCCCCCTCCCATACCTCGAGTTCTCCAGTCCATTCTCTGTATCTGCATCCTTGTTCTTGTCACTGAGTTCATCAGTACCATTTTTAGATTCCGTATATGTGAGTTAGCATACAATATTTGTCCTTCTCTTTCTGACTTACGTCACTATGTATAACAGACTGTAGTTCTATCCACCTCATGACATATAGCTCCATCTCATCCCTTTTTATAGCTGAGTAATATTCCATTGTATATATATGCCACATCTTCTGTACCCTGACTGGTTTAAACATAGGAATTTATTGTCTCACAGTTCTGGAAGCTAGAAGTCTGAGATCAAGGTGTTGGCAGGGTTGGTTCCTCCTGAGGGCTGTGAGGGAGGGATCTGCTCCAGGCCCCTCTCCTTGGCTTGGAGAAGGCCATCTTTTATGTCTCTTCACACTATCTTCCATCTGTGTACATCTCTGTGTCCAAATTTTTCCTTTTTTTAAGGATATCAGTCATATTAGATTTTAGGTCCCACTTTAATGACCTTACTTTAACTTGGTTATCCTAGTAAAGACTCTATCTCTAAATAAGGTCACATTCTGAGACACTGAGGATTAGGACTTCAAAATGTGAATTTTAGGGGACACAATTCAACCTATAACATCTCTCTACCCAGAAGCAGTTATATTGAAAATTTGATGTATTTTTCATCCATTTCAGTGCACTACTTAATGATCTTGTAATATTTTAGCAGCAACAACACATCTTGTGTGTGAAAAAATTCTCTGGAAACTAACTTGTACCCATTTATTTTATTCTTTTCTTTGATGTGTGAAATTAAAGTATGTATTTAGGGGACAACAACAAATTAATATATCAACTTTCTATGTCTCTAAAGGAAAATGAAAATGGTATTGAAGATCATAAGTTCATACATATATATATCATTATTTTATTAGCAATAATAATATCAATGCCATATTACCAGCAGAATAAATTTTATAGTAGATAAATTTGCTGTTTATTTCTAGGTTCATAGTTTAAAGTCAGGGAAAATGAGATTGATGGGTGGGTTTGAGCAGATGGTAAAAGAAGGAGGAATTCGTTCTCTTTGGCAAGGAAATGGTGTAAATATTTTAAAAATTGCACCTGAGACGGCGCTCAAGGTCGGGGCCTATGAACAGGTAAAATGTTACTGTCTGTGGAATTCTATAATAAAGACAAATTTTAAATTTAATTTAAAAATTTAGACTTTTATGAGAGAAAAAACTGGAGTGTGCACAAGCAATAGTAGAATGTCAATGTAAATATAAGTGACTTTGTTTATTCTTATTTGATTATTTTTGCTATTTTCACATTGCTTTTATTTGCAAGAGGTATTTCATGGTCCAAATTATAACTATAATATAATCTATTATATTGTCCATTAATAGTTATTTTAATTTCAATGTCATAGTGAAAGAGGCCCTCACAAAACATTTCAATATTGTTTTTCCTTTGAACAAATTGAATATTTGATTTAAAATTTGTTAATCTGATTTAGGATTTCACTTTTGCTTAAATAATTCACTTTGATATGAGCTATATTTATTTTCAAGCAGTATAAATTATTAACATCACATAAGAGTCTGAGTGCTCTGTGTGCATCTCAAACTTTCCATTTTCACTGTAAATCTTGTAGTAATTAGTTTTTCTTTAAACATTTTTATAGCATATAGCATTAAATTGCTTCTTTTTTAGAACCTTGGTTTACAAAGTCAAAAGACCTCAAAATTTTAAGAAAATATAAAAGATAAATAATATCCTTTCTTACCCCAAATTGTTGAAAAGCAAATGGTTGGATGAATAGGACACTAGACTTACTTGTAATGCACATCTTAAAAACATACATCTCTTACTTAAACTGGGATTTGCTTTCTCATTCAACAAACATTTCTTTCATCAATAAATGTTTCTTGAGCACTTAATGTGTTCTAGACCTTATTCTAGGTGCTGGAGATATAGCAGCAAACAAAACAGAAAAAAAGACAAAAAGCCTACCTGCCTTCATAGAATTTATATTAGCATATAGGTTGGAGGAGACAATAAACAAACAAGTCAGATATATGGCATATCAGATGTTGATAAATGCTATAGAGAAAATGGCTGATAGAAATTGGAGATAGTAAGAAATGACAACTCTTTCAAGGAGTTTTTCTATGAAAAAGAGAGGGAAATTGAGTGGAACTGGAGGATGATGTGGGATGGAAAGAGAGTTTTCTAAAAATGGAAGAATCAGGAGCATGTTTGAATGCTTAAGAGAAAGATCCAGTAGAGAGGGGACCATTGATGACAGGAAAGAGGGGAGAGTAGTGCAAGGAGATTATCCTTGAGTCTCTCAGAGGGTGAGAGAAGTTGGGAACTAGTGCTCATGGAAGGGTTTGGCCATGTCTAGGCACTTAATCTATAGTTAGAGAAGCTCTACTAATTGGGCACAGATGCAGGTGGGGTTGTGGAAGCTTTCTTCCTAGTGCTTCAACTTCTTCAATGAAATGGGAAGCAAGAACATGTTGGAGGTGTGAAGAAAGAAGAGAAGGCATCAAATAGTGTACTAGGAGAGTGGAAAAGCAAATGATAGAGGAAATTAAATAAGATTGCTGGAAGCAAAGGGTCCAGGTGAAATTCTTTTTGTCTGATTATATTACAAATCAAAAAATACTGTAGCCTGTATTTATATACTGATTGAGTACAGCTTATTATCTTGCCCCTAGGGAATTCCATGGGTAATTAGACATCAAATTGTCCCTGTGGGTTAGGGTACCTTGGTTACAACTCTGGTCTTATTGTCTTGTAAGATAATTATATTCATCTTGCATCTGATGATGCAAGTGCCATCATTTGGCCTCTGCTATTCTGGAATTTTCCATTCCCTTTGATACTAATGACTCTAGTTCCATGGCAACATCCTTTGCTGTAAACCCTGGTAAGAGCTATCATTGGGCTTCTCAACAAGGACTCCCCTCTCATCCTAGAAACATGGTTGACTGATAGGTTCTCCAGTCTCATGATAAAATTCATTCTGATATTGCCGCCTTCCTGAGTCTCCTGATCCCTTCCTCAACACTCTACCAAGACTTTGGCATCTCTACCTCATTTGCTGTCAGTCCTAATTGTGTCCAAGCTTTAAAGGTCCATCCCAGCAGCATATTAGGACAGGTTTCAGGTGTCCTGTGTCATGGGTGAGTGTTCAGCATAAATAAAGTCTCCCTTATCCAGCGTTATATTCCACCTCTGATATCCCCACTATCCAACACTTGTGATCCACTCCTACACATGTTCAACTGGTTCTTTCTAGTCCATTAACCAGGCCCTACAACAGTTGCTCAGAATGCCGTTCATTCCTAGAATACGGGCTGTATTTCTTCATTGGCCTATTTACCCTATGAAAATTGTTGATTGGGAGGCAATAAGAGGAGGCGGGGGCACATTGTGAGGAAGACATCATTTTGTTAGGCATCTGCCTCTTTGAGGCCTTTGCATGCCTCTGGACAAGGAAAGGCTGCTTTGCTCTAGCAGTAGGAAGAGGACAACTTTTTGCCAAATTGGAGGGTGCTGGAGAATCTGGGATTTCAGGTTTCTCAGACACATACACCCAAATGTCCCCATCCCATGTATCAGGGTCCCATGCCTTCCCAGTGAGGGTCCTCATTTTAGCATAGGAGAACTTTTGAAGCTGTGCCTTCAGTTTCCTTTGCAACTCCGGTAGCTTTACATTTATATCCTGGGCCTGATTTTCAGCAGTCTTTTCTCCAGCTGCAGGAGATTAGGGTCTCTTTAAATGCTGCCATGAAGGCCTTTTAGTGTTCATAGTATGCTTTAAGGTGATAGTTGACTGACCTAACCTTGACATTCTCTTTCTTCAAAGTTTCTAAGGTGGTGAATAAGAGTCAGCCAACTCCATAACTTTATCTCATACTGTTCAAATATTAGAAAAACTGCATAATTTGATGCTTTTCTTTCTACCAGTACCTCATCCCAAGCCACTATGACTAAAAATCTTAGTAATTGTAATGCTATGGCATACCATAGGTTATCATCATCCCATTTACCACTAGTAATGGGGTCTTTGTTACCAGTGACTGGTGACTGATTCAGTTCTAATAATATCAGCAGGCTTACCTTCTAGGACCACGTTTCAAAAAACCAGCTTTTGATTTTTGTTGATTTTATCTGTTGATTTTCTATTTTCAATTTCATTGATTTCTGCTCTAATTATGATTATTTCTTTTCTTCTGCTTACTCTGGGTTTAATTTGCTCTTCTTTTTCTATTTTCCTAAGGTGGAAACTTAGATTATTCATTTTTATATCTTTCTTCTATTCTAATATATGGATTCCGTGCTATAAACTTCCCTTTAAGAACTGCTTCCCACTAATTTTGATAGTTTTCATTTTCATTTAGTTAGAAATATTTTAAAATTTCTCTTGAGATTTCTTCTTTAACCAGTATGTTACCTAGAAGTGTACTATTTAATCTCTGCATATTTTGGTATTTTCCAATTATCCTTGTGTCATTGATTTCCAGTTTAATTCCTTTGTGGTCTGAGAGCAGACGTTGTTTGATTTCTGGTTTTTTAAATTTGTTAAGGTGTGTTTTATGGCCCAGAATATGGTCTATCTCATGTGTGCTTGAGAAAAATGTGTATTCTGCTGCTGTTGGATGAAGTGGTCTATAGATGTCAGTTATATCCAGTTGAGTGATGGTGTTGTTTGGTTCAGCTATGTTATTACTGATTTTCTGCTCACTGGAACTGTCCGTTTCTAATAAAAGATGTTGAAGTCACCAGCTATTATAGTGGACTCATCTGTTTCTCTTTGCAGTTCTATCAGGATTGCTATTTAAGGACTATTATGTCTTTTTGGAGAATTGACCCCTTTATCTTTATCCCTGATAACTTTCTTTGTTCTTAATTCAGCTCTGTCTGAAATTAATACAGCTACTCCCACTTTGTTTTGATTACTATTAGCATGGTGTATTTTTCTCCATTCATTTACATTTAATATATATGTCTTTATATTTAAAGTTGACTTCTTGCCGTCAACATATATTTGGATCTTGGTTTTTGATCCACTCTGACAGTCTGTCTTTAATTGGTACATAGGACCACTTTTTGAAGTAGTCTCAAGTGTTTTGGTTTGGATTCCACCAGAGCAGAGTCTGGGTGCAGCTAGTTTATTTGGGAAGAAGCAGGAGTGAGGAAGTAGGGACGATGACATGAGGAAGGAAGAAAAGCCAACATAAGGGTACATAAATGAGGTCTTGCTGTAGGCAGTAGGGGCTTGATTCTGCTGGAACTTCTAAGAAGTGTACAGAATAGTACCCAGAATTGTCTGTCTGAGGAAGGGAACTGAGGCATTTATCTACTAGTTTCTATCCCAAATTATTTGAAGATTGCTCTTAGGACTTTAACTTTCACAGAATTCTAGGTTAGATAGGCTCCCATAGCTTTGCAGAAGGTCCTAAGGCAGAAAAGCAGGGAGAGGCTTTTTCTTTAGATGGAATTCTGTCACTGTGAGTCTGCACAGAGCTCTCCAGATGTGATGCAGGGCCCCAGAAGTGTCTGTCATGGCCAGCTATCTGCCTGCTTAGGCTTGGGGGCCTCAGAGTTGTGTTAGAGATCAATAAAATGCAGGATTTTATAGGCTATGCTCATGGGCTTTCTAGCAATACAGTTCTTTCAAAAACTTCTTGTACTTCTTGTCTGTTTGCTTCCAGTCAATACCATGAGAAGTAACCACATCCCCAAATATTTCTCCAGATATTTTATTTTCCAGTTCTTGTGCTCAGTCATTCCTTCTCTTTCCCATTTTTATAGTAGGCTATGATGTCAACTGAAACAATAGCCTGACAGATGACAACACCCTTAGTCTGATTTTTGCAGATAGGCAAGCTCTTTAGGACAATCTTATTTCCTTCTCTTGGGGCACAGAAGCTGGTAACTTTCCCAACTTGGAAGCTCCGTATTTTTTGACTTTCAAGCCAGGCAAAGAAAACTCCCTTTGCAGAGATCTGTTCCCTTCCACCTCTGCTTGTAAACTAGCTTTGGAGGAGGCCCCAAGGCAGACAAGCAGAGAGATGCTTTAGTTCACGTCTCATAGATCTTGCTAAAAGCAGCAAGGAGCAGGCAACACTGCTCAACATTCTGGGTTTTACAATCAGTTTTCCTAACTTCAGGCTCAAAAAGCACATGGTCTTCCTTCCAAGTTATCACAGGAGGTGGTTTTATCAAACATTTCCACAAAGCATTAGAAAGATCATCACCTTCTTAGACTGTAATATTTGTGTCCTAATAATAAAGCCCATGCCACATATATTAGGTTTTAGTTATGGCATCACCCTCTGTCTAGTAACCAGTTTCTGTACTTGTTAGGGTTCATTCTAAGCTGTTGTAACAAAGGGAGTTCAAAGCACAGTAGCTTAAGTAAGATAGAAGCAAGTGGTGTGGGGCTAGCAGTCCACCTCTGCCATTTCAGTATATGTGTTCCAAGGTTGTACCCATCCTTGCCATTTCCCAGGTGGAGAAAAGAGGAGTTTAGGATAGTTTAGTTTAAGGAGATGCCTCAGAATTTGCACATTCAACTTCCCCTCACATCTCATTGGCCAAAATTAGTCATTTAGCCACACAATCGAGTTGCAAAGAAGAGGAAAATGTAGTTTGTAGCTGAGTCAGCTCTGTTACTAAAAGGAAGAAAAAGATAAACAGAACAGATAGCCGTCTCTGACAGATTTACTGAACCAATCATACTTTTTGATGGGGAGTTACTGATTTGAGAACGAGAGTTAGTTCATAGAGAGTGGCCGAATCATATTGATGAAAGACCACCAAGACCACCAGAAGAGGCAAACAGAAAAACGTTTTGCCTAGGAGGTAAAAGGATAATCTGTTTGCTGAGGCTGTCTTGGATCCTAAATGGGTTTCTGGTTTCAAGTTTCATGAAACTCAACTTAGTTTATTCCCTGTGAAGCCTGATCTTTAGGCTTATATTTCTGTTTTCCTATTTCCACGTGTTATTCAGTAATTTCTCTGTTACTGAGCTAGCCACAGGAAACTGTTGTTCTTTGTAACAAAAAGAGCCTCTCACATTAATTTACTAGTCCTGATTATCCATGAACCAAACGATATTCAGTACCTTCCATGTGTAAGGTGTGGGGCTAAAAAGAGATGAGAATACAATCCCTTTGAGTCATTTGCATGCCTTTTATGAAATACTGCATTCATGAATTGCTTAAGTGATTCAAATTGCTAACTTATTCTGCAGGAAAAAAAAAAAAGGAAAAAGGAGGCCAAATAGAGGGGTCTTACTTTTTATCTTAGTTAATTGAGTAAAAATTAAAATCAAGTATTCCACTAGATGCTAATGTCTGGAATACTTTTTCAAATAATTTGTATTACTAATTACTGTTTTAAACAATGTATATTCAATTTCAGTAATTTTATACATTTCAATATTTTTATTTATACAGTATAAGAAATGGCTTAGTTTTGATGGTGCTAAAATAGGAATTATTGAAAGATTTATATCTGGTTCATTGGCTGGTGCAACTGCCCAAACTTGTATTTACCCCATGGAGGTATGTAATATTATAAACTTTTAACCAAAGTAGTGTTTTAATGCAAATTATAATTTAAAAAAATAAATGAATCCCAGATCAGGATTTTGTGCAATAAATAGCTTTATAGCTATAGGATTTGTATCATATTGTGTCTGTTGGCCTTAGTAGATTTTTTTTTTTTGGTTTAAGATAAAATTAGTATTGTAGATGTACTAAGAAGATAAATAATTTCATTGATTAAGTATTTAATTGATAGAATCACTTATTCATTAAGCAAACCAAATTTGTATTGCACACCCACGAAGTTTAAGGAACTTCTGTAGATCCAGAGATGAATCAGACAGGCATTTTGGTCATGGAGTTTATTATAATCCAGCAGGGGAGATAAAATAGGTACATCAGTAATGATAATCCAAATATAAATATAAATTCTAGAAGAGAGATCAATATCGAGTGCTATGGAAATTCAGAAGGGAGAAATTATTCCAGTTAGGGATATTAGGAAGGACATGAATAGAATGTGTGAGTTTGGCTTAGAATCTGGATATTTAGAGATGATAGGGAAATGCATTTTAAGCAGAAATAACTACTTGAGCAAAGGAATGCAGGTATAAGAGCAGGTATTCAGGTTTAAATGAGACAATACCATAAATATTGGGTTGGGACCAGCTCAGAAAGGCTCTTGAATGCAACTTAAGAAATTTAATATTAATTTCTTAAGAAAATAAGAAGCCATTAAAGACTTTGGACCTCAAAATATAATCCTGGTAAAGTTTTTTTTTTTTTAAGCTCTTAATTGGAATATAATTGCTTTACATTCTTGTACCAGTTTTTGAGGTACACCAAAGTGAATCAGCTGTATTTATACATATATCCCAATATCCCCTCCCTCCCGTGACTCCCTCCCACCCTCCCTGGCCTGGCCCTCTAAAGCATCACCCATCATCGAGTTGATCTCCCTTTGTTATACAGCAACTTCCCACTAGCTATCTATTTTACATTTGGTAGTGTGTCTATGTCTATGCTACTCTTTCACTTTGTCCCAGCTTCTCCTTCGCCCCACCCCACCCCCAGCCCCATGTCCTCAAGTCCATTCTCTACATCTGCATCTTTATTCTTGTCCTGTCACTGGGTTCATCAGTACCATTTTTTTAGATTCCATATATATAAGTTAGCATACAGTATTTGTTTTTCTCTTTCTGGCTTACTTCACTCTGTATGACTGTCTCTGGACACCTCATTACATATACTTCAATTTCATTCCTTTTTATGGCTGAGTAATAGTCCATTGTATATATGTGCCACATCTTCTTTATCCATTCATCTGTTGATGGGCACTTAGGTTGCTTCCATGTCCTGGCTATTGTAAATAGAGCAGGAGAGACTGGAGAAATGAGATGACTAAATACAAGATACTGCTATCATTCAGGGAAGTGATAATAAGGGCTTGACATATGATATTGACTAGAGGAGGTTGACTCACATTAGAGCTGTCTTGAGAACTGACAACATGAGAAGTGGAAAATGGAGAAAGGGAAAGGAAGATGGCAAAGCTCTGTCTGGGTTCTGTGCCTGGGTGTTTAGGAGAGTTATGTCCTAGTTATGTCTCTAACAGAGGTGGAGAATGGAGGAAATAAGCCAAACTCTGAGAGATGATGAGTTCAGGTTTGCTTATATTTAATTTGAGTTGTTGGTAGACAACTAAATTATGATTTTCTGCAGGCAGTTGCAAATGTAATACTGAGACTTGAAATATTTCAAGTCTTGATGTGTCATCTGTGAAGAGGTGTTAGTTAAAGCCTTGAGATTGTTTAGGAATAAGCCATAATTTTTTTTAACTTTTGAGAAGACTGTAATTTAGAGAATGAGACGGAAAAAAAAAACATGCCAATGAAGCAGACAGAAAAGATTTACTTGGGCAAGAAGAGAGTGTACTGCCCTGGAGAGAGCCTAGAGTTTTAAGAATGGGATTATCCAAAGTGTTGGGTCCTACAGAGAAGTTCATAGAACAGAGGGCTTCCAGCTGACTACTCAAAGGAAGTTCCATCAAGAAATACAGTTGCCCAATAAAAGCAAAGTTTGTACTTTTCTTGTCTTGGCTGTTTTAGAGAGCCATTTCTCCAAGTATACCTAGAGCTCCATTAAATTACATTAATAGAAATTAGAAAGGGGAAACTGAGACGAAGCGAGAGAGTAGCACAGACATATATATACTACCAACTGTAAAATAGATAGTCAGTAGGAAGTTGTTGTATAACAAAGGGAGTCCAACTCGAGGATGGAAGATGCTTTAGAGGACTGGGGCAGGGAGGGTGGGGGGGGGACTCGTTGGGGGGGGAGTCAAGGAAGGGAGGGAATACAGGGATATGTGTATAAAAACAAATGATTGAACTTGGTGTACCCCCCCAAAAAAAATAAAATGCAAAAAAAAAAAAAAAAGAAATTAGAAGGACAAGGAGTGAAGTTCTATCAGGAAAATTACATTGAGCATAGGAATATGGGTCACAGACAGCCTAACAGAGCCTATATTGTCCTCATAACCCCTGTTATATTATTACTTTGTGAGCACAAAATGAACCCAATTTATATTAAATTAGTTTATAGCCCTCACTGTTACAATAGTTCCCAGAATATGTATTTTAAGCATATATAGAATGTTTTCTCCATATTGGTTCTTCACTTTACCATGACCACATACTTTTTTAAACTTGGATTTTGGCTGTAGTTGCTTTATTGTAAAGTAATAATGTTATCTCGAATGATTTCTTTTAGAGTATGTTGCCTTATAGCACATTAAAGGAGTTCAAGTGGGTGTATCAATCAAAGCCACAAATGATTAATTATATTTTCCTGTTTAAATAATTTTTTAAAACCTCTGTACTGTATCAGTTGTTCATAATTAAGAGTCAGTTAGTGAAAAGTTAAAAGTATGTTTGAGATTGCTTTCTTTTATGATTTCTATGACAATTAGCAAACATTGTGACATAATGCAATTTACTGGATTGCTAGATGAGTTGAGTGAATCAGATCAATATATTTTTATTGTATTCTTTCACATTTAGGTTATAAAGACCAGACTGGCTGTAGGTAAAACTGGACAGTACTCAGGGATTATTGACTGTGGCAAGAAGCTTCTGAAGCAAGAAGGTGTTAGAGCCTTTTTCAAAGGTTGCTAGGCATTGTACCTTATGCAGGCATAAATCTTGCTGTTTATGAGGTGAGCTTATTCTCATAACATGACACTATGTGTTAGATTTGGAAATTTTGTTCAATACTAGTTTTTATTCTAAAAATCTGGTTATAAAGGGCTTTTAATGAAGTAGTTTCCAACCAAGAAGTGAATTGAATTGTTTATTTGGCTTTTCTTTTTATATGTTAGTTGTCTGCTATTCTAATAATAATTTTTTGTTTTGTGAGGGTTTTTTTTTTTTTTTGGTAAATTAGTTTTTGGTAACAACAATTAAAGACCTTTCTATGAAGCCATCATCACCCTAATACCAAAAGCAAAGACACTACAAAAAAAAATTACAGGCCAATATCTTTGATGAATATGGATGCAAAAATTCTCAACAAAATATAAGCAAATCCAGCAACACATAAAAAAGATCATACACCACAACCAAGTTGGATTCATCTCAGAAGTCACAAGGATGGTCCAATATAAGCAAATTAATCAATGTGATACACCACATCAACAAATAAAAGACAAAAACCACGTGATCATCTCAACAGAGGCAGAAAAACCATTTGATGAAATTTGACATCCATTCATGATAAAAACTCTCACCAAAATGAGTATAGAGGTAACATTTGTGACAAACCCACAGCCAATATAATACTCAATGGTGAAAAGCTAAAAGCCTTTTTGCTAAATTCTAAAACAAAGTAAGGATGCCCATTCTCCCCACTTCTATTCAACATAGTATTAGAAGTCCTAGCCACAGCAATCAAATGAGAAAAAGAAATAAAAGCTTATCCAAATTGGAAGAGAAGAGGTCAAATTGTCATTATATGCAAATGACATGATACTCTGTATAGAAAACCCTAAAGACTCCACACAAAAACTATTAGAATAAATGAATTCAGCAAGGTAGCAGTATATAAGATTAACATACAGAAATATTTTGCATTTCTTTACACTAACAATGAAACATCAGAACAAAAAGTAAAAAACAATTCTGTTTAAAATTGGGACCCCTCCCCCCAAAAAATACCCCTAGAAGTAAACCTAACCAAGGAGGTGAAAGACCTATATGCTGAGAACTATAAATCATTGATAAAGGATACTGAAGATGATTGAAAAAATGGAAAGATATCCCATGATCTTGGATTGGAAGGATCAATATTGTTGACATAGTCATACTACAGAAAGTTATCTACAGATTTAATGCAGTCACTATCAAATTACCCATGACATTTTTTACAGAACTAGAAAAAAGTAATGCTAAAATTTATATGGAACCAAAAAGACCCAGAATTGCCAAAGTATCCCTGAGGAAAAAGAATAAAGCTTGAGGCATAACCCTCCTAGACTTCAGATAATGCTACAAAGCTACAGTAACCAAAAAAGCATGGCATTGGCATAAAAACAGATGTACAGATCAATAGAACAGAATAGAGAGCCCAGAAATAAACCCACATACCTATGGTCTATTAATCTTTGACAAAGGAGGCAAGAATATACAATGGAGATAAAACAGTATCTTAAGCAAGTGGTGTTGGCAAAGCTGGACAGCCTCATGTAAATCAATGAAGTTAGAACACTTTCTCACATATATGGTGATACGCAAAAATAAATTGAAAATGGCCTAAACACTTAAATATAAGACATGACACCATAAAACTCCTAGAAGAGGACATAGCAAAACATTCTTGAACATAAATTGTACCAATGTTTTGTTTTTTAAAATTTTATATTGTAGAATAGTTGATTTATAATGTTGTGTTAGTTTCCAGTATACAGCAAAGTGATTCAGTTATAAATATACATATATCCATTCTTTTTCAGATTCATTTCCCATATAGTTTCTTACAGAATATTGAGTACAGTTCCCTGTGCTATAGAGTAGGTCCTTGTTGATTATCCATTTTATATCTAGTAGTGTGCATATGTTAATCCCAAACTCGTAATTTATCCCTTGACCCCAACCTTTCCCTTTTGGTAACCATAAGTTTGTTTTTAAAGTCTGTGAGTCTGTTTCAATTTTTTAAATAAGTTCATTTGTATCACTTTTTTTTTAGATTCCACATACAAGTTGAATCATATGATATTTGTCTTTCTCTGTCTGACTTACTTCACTTAGTATGATAATCTATAGGTACATCGTGTGGCTGCAAATAGCATTATTTCATTCTTTTTTTATGGCCGAGTAATATTCCATTGTATATATGTACCACATCTTCTTTATCCATTCCTCTGTCCATGGACATTTAAATTTAAATAGCCATGTCTTGGCTATTGTAAATAGTGCTGATATGAACATTGGGGTGCATGTATCTTTTTGAAGTATGGTTTTCTCCATATATTTGCCCAGGAGTGGGATTGCTGGATCATATGGTAGCCCTATTTTTAGTTTTTTAAAGGAATCTCCATACTGTTCTCCATAGTGGCTATACCAATTTACATTCCCATCAGCAGTGTAGGAGGTTTCCCTTTTCTCCCCACCCTCTCCAGCATTTATTGTTTGTAGATTTTTTGATGATGGCCATTCTCACTGATGTGAGGTGATACTTCATTGTAGTTTTGATTTTCGTTTCTCTAATAATTAGTGATGTGAGCATCTTTTCATGTGCTTTTTGGCCATCTGTTCATCTTCTTTGAAAAAATTTCTATTTAGATCTTCTTTCCATTTTTTTTGATTGGGCTGTTTGTTTTTTTGATGTTGAGCTGCATAAGCTGCTTTTATATTTTGGAGATTAATCCTTTGTCAGTTGCTTCATTTGCAAATATTTTCTCCCATTCTGTGGATTGTCTTTCATTTTGTTTCTGGTTTCCTTTGCTGTGCAAAAGCTTTTAAGTTTAATTAGGTCCTATTTGTTTATTTTTGTTTTCATATTCATTACTCTAGGAGGTGGATCCAAAATAATACTGTTGCAATTTATGTCAAACTGTTCTGCTTATTTTTTCCTCTAAGAGTTTTATAGTGTCCACTCTTACATTTATGTCTTTAATCCATTTGAGTTTATTTTTGTGTATGGTGTTAGAGAATGTTCTGATTTCATTCTTTTACATGTAGCTGTCCAGTTTTCCCAGTACCACTTTTCTCCATTGTATATTCTTGCCTCCTTTATTGTAGATTAATTGACCATAGGACCATGAGTTTATTTCTGGCCTTTCAATCCTGTTCCATTAATCTATATTTCTGTTTTTGTGCCAGTACCATCCTGTCTTGATGACTGTAGCTTTATAGTACAGTTTGAATTCAGTGAGTCTGATTCCTCCAGCTCTGTTTTTCTTTCTCAAGATTGCTTTGACTCTTTGGGGTCTTTTGTGTCTTGATACAAATTAAAATTTTTTTGTTCTACTTCTGTGAAAAATGCCATTGGTAATTTGATAGGGATTGCATTGAATCTGTAGATTGCCTTGGATAGTATAGTTGTTTTGACAATATTGATTCTTCCAACCCAAAAACATGGTATACCCTTCCATCTGTTTGTGTCATCTTTGATTTCTTTCATCAGTGTCTTATATAGTTTTCAAAGTACAGATTTTTGTCTTCTTAGGTAGGTTTATTCCTAGGTATTTTATTCTTTTCAATCTGAGGGTAAATGGGATTGTGTCCTTAATTTCTCTTTCTGGTCTTTCTTTGTTAGTGTATAGAATTGCAAGAGATTTCTGTGTATTAATATTTTATCCTACAAGTTTACCAGATTCATCGATGAGGTCTAGTAGTTTTCTGGTAGCATCTTTAGGGTTTTCTATGTGTAGTATTATCATCTGCAAACAGTGACAGTTTTACTTCTTTTCCAATTTGGATTCATTTTATATATTTTTCTTCTCTGATTGCCACGGCTAGGACTTCCACAACTATGTTGAATAAAAGTGGTGAGAATAGACATCCTTTTCTCATTCCTGATCTTAGAGGAAATGCTTTCAGCTTTTCACCATTCAGTATGATGTTAGCTGTGGGTTTGTTGTATGTGGCCTTTATTATGTGAGTTAGGTTCCCTCTAGGCCTACTTTCTGGAAAGTTTTTTTAAATCATAGATGGGTGTTGAAATTTGCGAGATGGGTGAAGCTTTTTCTGCATCTGTTGACATGGTCATATGGTTTTTATTCTTCAATTTGTTAATGTGGTATATCACACTGATTAACTTGCGGATATTGAAAAATCCTTGCATCCCTGAGATAAATTCCACTTGATCATGGTGTATGATCCTATTAATGTATTCTTGGATTTGGTTTGCGTATTTTGTTGAGGATTTTTGTGTCTATGTTCATCAGTGATGTTGTTCTGTAATTTTCTTTTTGTGGTATCTCTGTCTGGTTTTTGGTATCAGGGTGATGATGGTGGCCTCATAGAATGAGTTTGGGAATGTTTCTCCCTCTGCAATTTTTTGGATGAGTTTCAGAAGGATGGGTGTTAACTATTCTCTAAATGTTTGCTAGAATTTGCCTTTGAAGCCATCTGGTCTTAAATTTGGTTTGTTGAAGCTTTTAAATCACAGTTTTAATTTCAATACTTGTGATTGGTCTGTTCATATTTTCTCTTTCTTCCTGGTTCAGTCTTGGAAGATTGTACCTAAGAATGTGTCTATTTCTTCTTGGTTGCCCATTTTATTGGCATATATTTGCTTGTAGTAGTCTCTTATGATCCTTTGTATTTCCATGGTGTTCATTATAACAGCTCCTTTTTCATTTCTAATTTTATTGATTTGAGCCCTCTCCCTTTTTTTCTTGCTGAGTCTGGCTAAAGGTATATCAATTTTGTTTATCTTTTCAAAGAATAAGCTTTTAGTTTCATTGATCTATTGTTTTTTCACCTCTGTTTCATTTACCAATAAGCTTTCCCATTCATAATTTTCTTATTTCTAGTTGTGCCTTTTCTTTTCTTCCTGGAGAGGTTCCTGCAGCGTTTGTTGTAAAGCTGGTTTGGTGGCTAGTGTTTTGTTGGTTGTAGGTTTTTCATTTTCATCACTTTGAATATATCATGCCACTCTCTTCTGGCCTGCAGAGTTTCTGCTGAAAAATCAGCTGATAACCTTATGGGGGTTCCCTTGTATGTTATTTGTTGCTTTTTCCTTGTTGCTTTTAATACTTTGTCTTTGTCTTTATTTATTTTTTTCAATTCGATTAATATGTGTCTCAGCATTTTCCTCCTTGGGTTTTTCCTGCTTGGGACTCTGTGCTTCCCACCTTGTTGGTTGTTTGGCCTAAGATGTCCCAGCACTGGATCCTGCAGGCTATTGGGTCGGGTCAGGTCTTGATGCCAAAATGGTGACCTCCGGGAGAGATCACACCGATTAATATTCCCTGGGGCCTCTGCCACCAGTGTTCTTGCCCCCCGGCTCCTATGGAGTCACTGCTTTGTCCTGAGTTCCTGTGCACATGAAACCTTGTGTGGGCCCATCAAGAGTGGAGTCTCTGTTTTCCCCAGTCCTATGGAGGAGCTCCTGCACTGAGATCCCACTGGCCTTCAAAGCCAAATGCTCTAGGGGTTCCTCCTTTGATGCCTGACCCCCAGGCTGAGGAGCCTGATGTGGGGCTCAGAACTCTCACTCCTGTGGGAGAACCTCTGTGATATAATTACTTTCCAGTTGTGGGTCACCCATCTGGTCGATATGGAATTTGATTATATCATGGAAGCACCCCACCCCACACACATACACACTTCTTATTTGTTTTTGGATGTAGAATATCTTTTTTAGAAGGTACAAGTCTTTTTTGTCTGTGGTTCTTCAGAAGTTAGTTGTGGTTTTGATGTTTTTGTGAGAGGAGGTGAGCTCAAGTCCTTCTCCTCCACTGTCTTGTATCCCTTCCCCTGGCAGTGTTTTCTTAAATCAGTCTCACAAGGCAAAAGAAATTAAAGCAAAAATAAACAAATGGGAACTAACCAAACTTATACGCTTTTGCACAGCAAAGGAAACCATGAACAAAACAAAAAGCCTACAGAATGGGAGAAAATATTTGCAAACAATGCAACCAACAAGGGCTTAATTTCCAAAATATTCAAACAGCTCATGCAGCTCAATATCAAAAAAAGCAAACAACCCAATCAAAAAATGGGCAGAAGACCTAAATAGACATTTTTCCAAAGAAGATATGTAAATGGCCAATAGGCACATAAAAAAATGCTCAACATCACTAATTATTAGAGAAATGCAAATCAAAACTACAATGAGGTATCACCTCACACTAGTCAGAGTGGCCATCATCAAAAAGTCTACAAATAATAAATGTGGAAAAAAGGGAATCCTCCTACACTGTTGGTGGGGATATAAATTGGCATAACCACTGTGGAGAACAGTATGGAGGTTCCTTAAAAAACTAAAAATACAGTTACCAAATGATTCAGCAATCTCACTTCTGGGCATATATCCAGAAAAGATGGAAACTCTAATTCAAAAAGATACATGCACCACAATATTCATTTCAGCACTATTTACCATAGCCAAGACCTGGAATAACCTAAATGTCCATCAACAGATGAATGGATAAAGAAGATGTGGTACATATGTATACAATGGCATGTTACTCAGCTGTAAGAAAGAATGAAATATTGCCATTTGCAGCAACATGGATGGACCTAGAGATTATGATACTAAGTGTAGTAAGGCAGACAGTAAAATACAAATATTATATGATATCACTTATATGTGGAGTCTAAAAAAATAATACAAATGAAGTTATTTACAAAACAGAAACAGACTCATAGACATAGAGAACAAACATGGTTACCAAAGGAGGAGTGGGTACAAATTAGGAGTATGGGATTAACAGATACACACCACTGTATATAAAATAAACAACAAGGATTTACTGTATAGCACAGGGAACTATATTCAACACAGTAAGTCCCCTACATAGGAACCTTCAAGTTGTGAACTTTAAAAGATGCGAATGTGCGTTCGCATGTCCAATCACATAAGTTAGTTCATGTGTCTGGCGTACATTGTGTACACCCCCATGAAGAAGAATTAGGGCGATATCTGACATTGTGAATTACAAGTAGCAATAAAAGCTGCAGAAATAGGGAGCATAGATACGGGGGTGGGGTCTGAAAAAATAATCAAAGGCCTCAGTGCTGATGAAATAGTTGTTGTCAACTCTGTATGCATAGCAGAATCACTGGCATGTGGATGTTTAAAAAATAAGATTCTTGGGCTATATCCCAGGATATTCTGATTTAATTATTCTTGTAAGAGACCTGAGATTCATGTTTTTTAGCTCCCTAGAAAAATCTGATGTAATCTCAGTTAAGACTGAGAAAACTGGGGGGACTTCCTTGGTGGTCCAGTGGTTAAGAATGCACCTTCCAATGCAGGGGGAGCAAGTTCGATCCCTGGTCAGGGAACTAAGATCCCACATGCCGCAGGGCAACAAAGCCTACGCACCACAACTAGAGAGACGCCTATGCACCACAACTAGAGAAGCCTGCACACCACAATGAAAAGCCCACGTGCTGCAGCAGAAGAACCCACATGCTGCAATGAAGATCCTGCATGGTGCAACTAAGACCCAAAGCAGCTAAATAAATAAATTAATTAATTAATTTTTAAAAACTACTTTTAAAAAAAAAGACTGAGAAAACAGATACTATTGCACAGTTGTGAAAATGAGAATTGAGGAGAGGCGTAATTGGGGACGACTGGGGGAGAGGCAACGGAGAGATAGGGCAGATATCCTTCTAGTGCAGTGTAGGTTACTCCCCTCCCCCGTCAGCCAGTCATTTCACTATTATGGCCATACATCTATTTCAGGTAGACCATCTTAACAATAAATACTATTTGGTTATAAGGACATTGAGAGTATGTGACTAGAATAACTAAAATTCATTCTCAATACAGGAAGAATATCTCTCTAGGCACAAGCTCAGTGGTATTTTTGGCAAGTGGTGCCACCATTATGTGAAAGCCAATTTCATTTAACACTGAAAGAAATATGCTTACATTTTTGTAGAAGTTTAAAGTATTAAATATTATACCATATATTTATTTTCCTTTCTGTTTTCTTGCTTCTATGGTCTTATTAAAATAAATTCTTACCCCGTTTATGTTGGGCTCCCTCCATTCCTTTATTTTTAAAGTTAACTATTTTTTGCTGTCGTAACAAAGCACCATTACACATTTATCTCTATTGTTGCATGACTCTCATAAATGCACACTGACTAAGGACATTTTGAAATTTATTTTTTCCAAAGTATCAAATTATATATTTCATAGTAATTGTCCTAGTATATAATGGTAGAGTTGTATCCTTTAATAAATGAATAGTTCTGAAAGCATCTGGTGATATTTTCAACCAATTATTTCTATATAATTTCTTCTAGCTATTTTTATTCAAGGAAAAACAAATTTAGAAAGATGAATCATTCTTAAAATTTGAGAAAATGTGGTGGTTTTGTTAACTTAGAGTGGATTACTCAGTCTTCTCTACAATGTTCTGTTAATCCCTCTGAGAATCTCCAGATTTTGCCTGGGTCTTTGAATATCATTACAAACCAAAACAATCAAGCAAAACAAAATAAACAAAACATGAACAGAGGAACGAACATAGAACTCAAACTGAGATTGTATGAATACGTTTATTTGAAAACATCTGTGCACCCTGTGCCTGATAGGACAGCAGAGATTGCCCCCTTTATACAAGCAAGAGTAGGAAAAAATCTTTTGTAAAGATTTTGGGGGACTTCCTAGGTGGCACAGTGGTTAAGAATCTGCCTGCCAACGCAGGGGACACAGGTTCCAGCCCTGCTCCAGGAAGATCCCACATGCCGTGGAGCAACTAAGCCCATGTGCCACAACTACTGAGCCAGCGTGCTGCAACTACTGAAGCAGACGTGCCTAGAGCCCATGCTCCCCAACAAGAGAAGCCACTGCAATGAGGAGCCCGTGCATTGCAATGAAGAATAGGTCCTGCTTGCCGCAACTAGAGAAGGCCCATGTGCAGCAACAAAGACCCAATGCAACCAATAAATAAATAAAAATATTTTGGAAAGAACAGTTATTAAATTCAAGTGACCAAGCTTGACTTTCATTTATCAGCTTTGTGACCTGATAACTTAGTCTCTGAATTAGTTTCTTCACTTATAAAATATATAAAACAGAGGTGACAATATTGACATCAAACTTCTGTAGGGATTAAATGAGATAACGTCTATGAAAATGCTCTCTATAATTCTTGAATCAAGAAGCTACTCAATAATGTTATTGAAATTGAGTGAGCAATGAACTTTATTTTACTTAGACTTGCATGGTTGTTAAAGGATATTAACTACTCTCTTCTCTGCCAGCTTTTGAAGAATTATTGGCTAGAACATTATGCAAGAGTCCCTCTAGACCCTGGGATAATGATTTTGCTGGGTTGTAGTACATTGTCTCACACTTGTGGTCAGGTGGCCAGCTTCCCTCTGAACCTTATTAGAACACGCATGCAGGTTCAAGGTGAGTTTTATTTCAGCGAAGTAATCATAAGTTTAAAAAGTTATTTAAAATAACTTTAATGGATCAATAATAAACAGTAACTTAAAAACAGTTAAAAATAACTTGTTCTAAATGAGTAGAAATTAATGATTTCAAAAACAAAAACTGTAAAATAGATAGCCAGTGGGAAGTTGTTGTATAACAAAGGGAGTCCAACTCGAGGATGGAAGATGCCTTAGAGGACTGGGGCAGGGAGGGTGGGGGGGACTCAAGGGGGGAGGAGTCGAGGGAGGGAGGGAATACGGGGATATGTGTATAAAAACAGATGATTGAACTTGGTGTACCCCCCAAAAAATAATAAATTTAAAAAAAATCGGCAAAAAAAAATAAATAAATAAAAAATATTCAGAAAAAAAACTGTAAAAATTAATAAATAAATCAAAAGCTAACTCTCTGATGTTTGAAGCATGAATTTTGGATTTATTGTTTTATTGCAGAGTCTTTTGTGAATTTTAGATTTTCTTTCTTCTCCAAAGTTCTATTTGGAACTCTCCTCATTTCCTTCAATGATTGACGATCTCTACAGTGTTTACAGTTAGGAAGTTCCATACAGAACAATAGAAAAGATTTTTCTTTCTTCCAAGTGAATCAGCAGTTACTCAATATGAACATATTATTTCCCCCTAGTTCTGCGCTTACTATATTCTGCATCAGGAACTTAATACACTTGTGGAATTGAATGCACTTGTTCTGTATTCCAATCCATTTAGCAAGGAGCTATTGAGCAGAGTGCAGGGTATCTGTTTTGTTTTGCTCAAGTGAAGTATTAGGAATTTAGACTTTAAGAAAATACCTGTGTCACTTTTCAATAAGAAAAAAAACCCCACATAATCCTATTATCTTCCTGAGTTAGCTATTCAAGGGGTCATGTGGTAAGTGTATTCTTTTACGTTCTTTTTCTCCTCTTTTTAGTGAGATTTTGGGATTTATTTTATATCGCAGCTCAGGTGGAGAATCTGTCCATCCCCCTATCAAATTATGTATGCCTACACAATTCGAAATGCTCTTTTGAGGTCCCTTGTGAAAGGATTTCAAGTGCTGTCCAATAGAACTTTCTGCAATGATGGAAATGTTTTATATTTGTGCTATCCCGTATAGTAGCCACTAGTGACACTGGGATAGTGAACACTTGACATGTTGCTAGTGCAACTGAGAAAATGATTTTTTAGTTTTACTCAATTTTAATTAATTTAAATATGTAGCTACATGTGTATAGCGACTACCATTTTGCACAGCACAGGACTATTCTATAGGTAGGGAGAGAGGTATACTCTGAAGTAGTTTCAACCTCTGTAAATTCTGATTAACCATTGGACTATCTTAATGTGTAAAGGTGAAATATTGAATTACACTGATTTTTTTCCTTCATAGCACTGGAGGAAAAAGGAAGAACTTCTATGATTCATCTCGTTCAAGATATACATAACAAAGAAGGAAAAATGGGATTTTTCAGGGGTGTCACACCAAACATCATAAAGGTGCTTCCTGCAGTATGCATTGGCTGTGTGACTTTTGAAAAAGTGAAACGACATTTGGGATTCATTTAGAAGTGAAATATCAAATTGTTTTCATTACTATAATCACCTAACTGTAAGATAATACTTGGGTTGTAAAGAGAAATTTATTTTTTCCTGAAAGGAAAGAAGTATCAAATAATTATTAAAACATTTTCTCTTTATCTATTACAAAATCTATAAATTAATAATTTTGATAAAGTTCTTTAATAATTAAAATCCTTCACATCCACAGAATTCAATTTACATTTCCCATTACTCTCCCTGAATCCTAACTTGAAACTTGTTTTCGTTGGGTTTGAACATACATCATAGTAACACTATAAAACATGTGGTCAGTTGTAGTAGTTTGTGTTAGCTTTTTTGCATTTAAACAATTTTTTAGAAAGCAGAGCTTAAAAATGTTTTGTACACTAAAAGAAAAATCAGTGCATTTAAAATAGATGTTGTAGCGAATGATCTATTTCCCTTCTTTAAGCAAAATGGAATGTGTTTCATAATTCCTTCTATCAGACTGTAGATGGAATAATGATAACATGATAATATACTGCTTATTTCTCTGGGTATTTTCATTTGTAAATGTAAACACTGTTCATTTTTATTCTTTATATTTTCAGCTATTATAAGGAAGTCAGCACTGAGAACAAATTGGCATTGGATGAATTTGTTTTTATCTTCTGGTTGAAAAACATTTGAGAGAGTTTTTAAAATTAAATCCATTATTTCATACTTGTTGAAGCAATTCTTATTTCAACTCAGAAGTTGCCGAGACCAGCTCGGCGACTCGAGGTGAGTGACGGGTGCCCCAAGCTTGAAGAAGACACAGACACAGACTGAAGAGAAAAGTGGGACCGGGGGGCTCAAGACCTCTGGGATCAAGAGCCCTGCTGACTCATCCCAGGTTGCTTTTATTGAGTTCGTGGGCTAACATTCTCAGGTTACACTCATAAACAATCAAAGGCCTCACATGACTGAGGCAATTATCTTTGTTTACTTCCTGGGTCTGAGTTGAGCAGGTGTGGATTTGAGCTGGGGGTGGAGAGCAAAACAGCCCTGGGGGCAGGAGACCTCTCTCAGATATTGGGGGTCTGTGCCCCACCCGGGTTGGCCCCTCTGCGACTGTGCCTGTCTTAGGTTGTTCCTCCCTTGAGGAATCTTACCCGTCTCTGGCTAACCAGTCATCCTCCAGGGCCAAACACGGTGATATAAGGATGCACCACCCCTGTTGGCCCCTCTGCGGCTGTGCCTGTCTTAGGTTGTTCCTCCTCTGAGGAATCTTACCCGTCTTTGGCTAACCAGCCATCCCTCAGGACCAAACAGGGTGATATTAGTCTCCACGCCCCGCACCCTCAGCTCCTCCACTGCTCAAGCAGGACATTCTGAATCCCATCGCTCGGCCCACATACTTCAACACTTTCAATGCTTCAAAAAGGTTCCAGAATGTCTTCCCACAAGAAGTTGATTGAGTCAATTGAAATTCTAAACCTCTCTCCTCAGTTTTATTAAAAAAAAAAATCCTGTTCTTTGCTGGAGTTAAGTAAGAGTGTGGTGAGAGTGGTAATGGCCTGGTTAGCCACAGTAAGCTCAGATAAAGAACTGCCTAGCTATACAGACTAAAGGCCACGCCTTGAGCCTTAGCCTTGCTGATCTGAAATTTTAACTTTAATTTCCTCAAGGTGATCAGTTTCTTGGTGATATAGTAACTAAAATTGCTCACAAGATTCAGATTTATATCACAATGCAAAGTTATTAATTTATTGTGGGGCTTAATACTTTCCATTAACCAGAATACTTTCATTCCTTCTTCAGGGCACATTTTCTTCTGGTATCAAGGTATCCAGGAAACCAAATAAGTATTGAGAATATTGATGGGGAATTAGAGAGGAAGATATTTTTGAGGAATGTTTTACTCAATCCCAATTAAGATGGGATGAGTTGGGAACCTTTTATACAAGAGAGAGGAGCTGAGACCTAATGTAAGAGGGAGGAGAGGATTGTGGAATTTTAGTTAAACTAAGCCGAAGACCACCAGAAGGGAGGGAGGCAAATCTCACGTGAAGTCCGGGAGTACATGTGTAAGAAACCTGAGTAATGGTGGTAGTTGTGCAGACAGACTTTTTAGAAGCATTCCAAATTGATGCAACAGCTTGAGCAGTAACATGGAAATGGGGAGGTTCATGGAGAATTGGGGAAATTGCAAGTAGGCTGGTCATTTTCAAACATATGGTGTATAGAAAGACATAGCCAGATATGAGGCTACTGCTGCAGGTTGGTGACAAGTCCTGAACTTTGAATTGTATGTGATGATGATATGATCTGGTGTAAGAAGATAACTTTGACAACAGAACAAAGCCATTGAAAGAGGGGGTAGTAGAGCCAGTGAGACCAATGAGGATTTTGCTACCATAGCCGTAGTTATAAAATGCTGGCTTCTAAAGACTTGTCTGTAGAGTAATAGACTCACTTATTGTATCAGAAGTCAATGTCAAATGCTGTCTTTTTTTTAATTAAAAAAGACTAAAATTTATTTTATTAAGTGCCTGCTGTGTGCCAGGTATTATTTCAAGGTCCTCTTGCTTAATTCTAACAACCATACTAGAAGGTTGAGGTTATTATCCCAAATTGCAGATGAGGAAATGAAGTCTATAGAACTGAGTACCTTGAACATATCTCCTAACATTTCCTCCCTCATTAAGGATTGTGCTCATCTCTCACGGTCAGAGCCTCTGTTTTACGTGAAGGCCTACTGTCAGCCAGAACCTTGGCTATGGGCTAGATAGTTGATAAAATCTCCTCAAGTGATGATTTAGCCCATTGTCCTTAGGGTACAGCCTCTCAATTCTCTGAGAGTGAGTCTAGGCCTGATCTTTAGATACTGAGGGTGCCTGAGGGGTAGCCGTATATTACAATGGTTATCAGAATGTACCTTGAACATTGAAACTCATGAGTTGGAGTGAATCTTGAAGAAACACCAAAGATCTTTCCTGATTGCCACAGAAGAAAACAACAGGACAATATTATAAGATGTGGTGTCAGAAGTTGGATTTAACCCTAAAGCACACTTCTGCATAGTTTTTCAGATACCATTAGAGCTTAAAGATCAGCCCTTTCATGGATTACCTTGCAGAACTGTGATACAAATTAGTGAAATTCTATTTCTTGGTCTCTGGAGAGTTAGCAGCATATTATAGTATATAATTAAGATTATTGGATAGATTAAGGAATGGGTTACAGAAAAGACTTAGTAATATGAATTAAAGATACAGAAGGATCATAGCAGAACTGATGATCTGGAGATGCTTGAGATTAAGTGTGTATTGAAATTTTTGACTCCAGGAACTCTCTGGACTTCACCCAGAAAGGCAAAGGACTCTCCAGACATCCACAGAGGCCTTTCAGGAATTTATTTTCAGTCCACTTGGAGAAAACAGTAAGCCCTCAGATCTCTAGAGTCCTCTAGCAGAGCACCCACCTCTCTAGCTTTGTGCAAAGCCTGTGTTCCTGAAGGCACTGCAGAACTTCTTTGTATTCTCACTCTGCTCAGACTGCATATTAAAAAATAGCATGTAATTCCATTCACTTTGGAGAGATCAGTTGAGAAAATTACCGCATGTTGATCACAACATCCTGCAGGGTCATTATAAACCCTTGCAAAACCCAAAAACATCCATGGGTTCTCAATGTCTGTAACACTTCAGGAAACAGACTACTTTTATTCCCCTCCTGTCTAGGCTAGGGTCTAATTTTGTCAATGATCCAGCAATAAATATTAGTAAATCTGTTGTAGGTATGTGAAAAAAGTCTTGAATAAAGAACTTTTCAAGTTCTTTGTAATTTTACAGGGAGTTAATTCGTCCGCTAATCAATGCATGGTTCTCTATCTCCATTTTTTCATAAAGGGCTGGGTATCCTTAGGGATGATCATGGTGAACTGATGGATAAAACTAGAGTAATGGACTTTTTTCCCTGAAACTGTTCATAGAGTGTCCATCTCTGCCTTGTCCTAGTCCAATCTTAGATGTTCTCAGTGATTCTCAGCCTTATATAAACAGCTTCACTGTGGCATAAAACAAAAGGAGTCCAAACTGGCAGAACAACAGGAACATCCTCACCACTAGTCTCCCACCAGGGGTCAAACTGGTTTATAGTTCAACATAGGTGTGCCAGGTACTATGCTAAGCCAGCTGTCTAAAAAGCAATAGAGGCCTTAGTGTTGAGCCCAATAGTTCTCTAAACTACCAGCTATCTGCCACATACCGCCATGAGAGTGATGGGATGTGAAGGAGCAATCTGCTTATCTAGCTCTCCTCCTCTTTGGCACCTAGGAAGAGGCCAGTTCTGTACTTCAGCCAACGGTCTGGGGCCTACCCTGTTGCTGGAGAACTTGATCACTTTTCCTCCTCCTCTGAAATTTCTGACTTCATCTCAGAGAGCTAGCTATCGATTGAACCTGACTGTGCATCTGCAGATACAGCCTTTATAGGTTTCCAGCTTTATGCACAAGTCTCAGTTCTAACCTTTCACCTTATCCAGACCCAAGGTCTCATGTCCTTTTTCTGTGTGCCCATTTACCTGCTCCTGTTAGGCTCAAATGAGACAACAGATATGAAAATGTTTGAAAACTACAAACCTTATGTAACAATATTACAATTTTTAGGGGAAATAATGCATTGTGCTGAAGTAGGAAGTAAGGATACTTTGATTCAGAAAGACCTAAGTTCCAGTCCTGTCTCTTTCATTCATTGTCTTTGATATTTGGAGACTCAGTTAATCTTTGAGTCTCAGTTTCCATATTTTTTAAGTGGGGACAATAACATTGCCTTTTTTTTTTTTTCAGCGTCCAGGCCTTTTATTTTCTTTACACCCATCATGCCATGAACTCATAGGGAATGGGCTCCAGCAGCTCAGGCCCCTTTCCATTGGTTCTCACGAAGTGTTCTCCTCTGGGTGGAGCAGGCTGGTGCTTCAGCTGAACCCAAGTACCCTTCTCTTTGGCTTCTTTCTTTTTCTGATCATTTTCCTTCACCCGTTTCAGGAAGCTATCTCGGCTCTTAGAGTACTTAATATGCTCGATACGCACGTTAATTCTCTTGGCAAGAATTGTGCCCTTAACTTGTTTGTTTACAATGATGCCAACAGCATGCTGGGTAACACTGTAGACTCTTCCAGTTTTGCCATGGTAACATTTCTGGGGCATTCCTTTTTGTGCAGTGCCCATTCCCTTGATATCTACAATATCACCTTTCTAGTAGATTCGCATGTATGTGGCCAAAGGAACAACTCCATGTTTTCTAAAAGGCCTAGAGAACATGTAACGGGTGCCCCTCCTCTCGCACTTTGTGTTGGTCATTTTGGTGAATTACTGGAAGATAGCAGTTCTGGCCGAAAGGCAATATTGCCTTTTATAAACCTTATTTACAGGATCATTTTCAGAATTGCATGAGATAAGGAATATGAAACTGCTTCATAATATATAAATAGCCATATAAGCCTTAGTTTATTAATCCATTCAGTATAGAAAGAATATATGTGGACTTTGTAAGACATACTTAGACTTCAACAACAGGCAACTGTAATGTTGGTTATGATCCAAATCGTTTATGTAATGTACAAAGATGTTCTCCCCCCATTATGCCATGGTCTAGCAGGGAAGGAGCCAGCTATTACTTGGCAGGTACAGGGGAGAACTGTACTGAAGCTGGAGCACTTTGAGAGTGCCAGCTTCATAATAACTACTCTTCAGTCAGAGTATTTAAGCCTGACATTTCTGTCCTTCAGCTACAAGGTTCTTTCCATTTGAGGTCTAAGTCATGGACTTAGGAGCACTTTTTACCTCCTGTTTTTTTCTCATGTTAGGCAAACAGCAGTCAGTTTGGACAGAGGACCTAAAATGCCCCAAAGATTGAGGGAAATAAGTTGTTAGTCTGAGCTCACTTACCACTAATATCTAAGTTTTGACTCTGCATAGAATGATCCTGTTTCTTTATAATCTTCATTTCTTTGTGAACCAAAAGGTAATTGCAATTTATCGCAGCATCACTAGGTTTTTTTAAAACATATTTTGTCTCAGTTAATTCTCTCAAAATTTCTATAAAATAGATCAGCACTATTTTACAAATAAAAAAGACTCAGAGATAAGTAATTCACCCACAGTAACACAGTAATTCAAATTCCGTTCTGTTAATATAAAGCTAATGCTCTTTCTATATACTTACTATATAGAGTAGTATAATGATCTTATAAAAGGCCTAAGGGACTGTTTCAGCTGCTTAGAACAACACTACATTGAGACAGAATGAGGCTACGTAGCTTATCATTTGCTCTGCTTCATCCAAGACAAATTTTTGTTTATAAAAATTCCAGTCTGAAAGTCTAGAAAAAGTTGTTTGTGAAGGCTAGTGACTTTTCAAGGATGGGTAATGCTATGGCCTGAGTTGTGTCCTCCCAAAATTTATATGCTGAAGCCCTAACCACCAATGTGACTGAATTTGGAGACAGGGCTTTTAGGAGGTAATTAAGGTTAAATGAGGTTGCAGGGATGGGGCCCTAATCCCATAAGATTGGTGGCCTTATAAGAAAAGGAAGAGATTGCTCGCTCTCTCTCTACCATATGAGGGCACAATAAGAAAATGTCTACAATCTCGAAAAGAGTCCTCACCAGGACTATGCTATGTGTAGCATGTCAGTGTGAGCTGATTAATACAGGTAAGAACAGAAGAGCAGAGCAGGCAGCATTGGCAGAGAAAGCCACATAGATCTTCAAAATGCCCTTAAACTCCTTGAGTAGGGAGGAAGGGTTGGAAATCAGAACAGGCAAATTTGGGACAGAAGCATTGATTTCCATGGCCTTCAAATTAAAACCCAAAACTAGTCTTTTTCTTTTGTTACTTTTTTGAGTTATGTCAGTTCCCACTTCACATTTCCATATTCTCCAGTCACAACCTCCTGTGATTTGATCATGTTTCCCATTTCTCTACATTTGTTGTATAGCCTTTCTTCACCATTGAAATTGCACATTTATAGCTTTTTTTAAAAAAAAAATGTGGGACTGTTACCTTGAAATTAGTGGAAATTGGTTTGTAGGTTTAAAGAAAGAAGTCATCTCCATAATGTGACAGTGCAAGGTGAAGCAGCAAGTGTTGATGCAGAAGCTGCAGAAAGTCATCCAGAAGATCTAGCTAAGATCACTAATGAAGGTGGCTAAACAACAGATTTTCAATGTAGATGAAACAGCCTTGTATTGGAAGAAGACGCCATCTAGGACTTTTATAGCTAGAGAGCAGAAGTCAATGCCTGGCTTCAAGGCTTCAAAGGACAGGCTGACTTGTGTAGAGGCTAATGCAGCTGGTGACTTGAAGTTGAAGTCAATGTTCGTTTACCATTCTGGAAGTTCTAGGGCCTTTAAGAATTATCGAAACTGATTCTGCCTGTGCTCTATAAGTGGAACAGCAAAGCCTGCATGATAGCACATCTGTTTACAACATAGTTTACTGAACATTTTAAGGTCAATCTTGAGACCTACTACTGAGAAAAAAGAGATTCCTTTCAAAATATTACTACTCAATGACAACGTATTATCACCTGACAGTTTTACTTCTTCTTTTCAAATTTGGGTTACTTTTATACCTTTTCCAACTCTGTTGCCGTGGCTAGGGCTTCCAAAACTATATTTAATAAGAGTGGCAAGAGTGAACATTTTTGTCTTGTTCCTGATCTTACTGGAAATGCTTTCAGTTTTTCACCATTAAGAATGATGTTTGCTGCATATTTATTATTTATTTATGTTGAGGTAGGTTCCCTCTATGCCCATTTTCTGGAGAGTTTTTATCATAAATAGGTGTTGAGCTCTATGACATAAATCAAAGCAAGATCCTTTTTGGCCCACCTCCTAGAATAATGGAAATAAAATAAAAAATAAACAAATGGGACCTAATGAAACTTAAAAGCTTTTGCACAGCGAAAGAAGCCATAAACAGGAAAGAAGACAGCCTTCAGAATGGGGGAAAATATTTGACAATGAAGCAACTGACAAAGGATTAATCTCCAAAATATACAAGCAGCTCATGCAGCTTAATACCAAAAAAACAAATAACCCAATCCACAAATGGGCGGAAGACCTAAATAGACATTTCTCCAAACAAGACATGCAAATAGCTAACAAACACATGAAAAGATGCTCAACATCACTAATCATTAGAGAATGCAAGTCAAAGCCACAATGAGGTATCACCTCACACCAGTCAGAATGGCCATCATCAAAAAATCTAGAAACAATAAATGCTGGAGAGGGTGTGGAGAAAAGGTAACCTTCCTGCATTGTTGGTGGGAATGTAAGTTGGTACAGCCACTATGGAAAACAGTATGGAGGTTCCTTCAAAAACTAAAAATAGAGCTACCATATGATCCAGTAATCCCATTACTGGGCATATACCCAGAGAAAAGCATAATCCAAAAAGAAACATGTACCATAATGTTCATTGCAGCATTATTTCCAATAGCCAGGACATGGAAGCAACCTAAATGCCCATCAACAGATGAGTGGATAAAGAAGATGTGGCACATATATACAATGAAATATCACTCAGCCATAAAAAGGAATGAAATTGAGTTATTTGTAGTGAGGTGGATGGACCTAGAGACTGTCATACAGAGCGAAGTAAGCCAGAAAGAGAAAAACAAATACCGTATGCTAACTCATATATGTGAAATCTAAAAAAATGGTACTGATGAACCCAGTGACAGGGCAAGAATAAAGATGCAGATGTACAGAATGGGCTTGAGGACATGGGGGCAGGGGTGGGGGACAAAGGGGAAGCTGGGATGAAGTGAGAGAGTAGCATAGACATATATATCTTACCAAATGTAAAATAGATAGCTAGTGGGAAGCTGCTGCATAGCATAGGGAGATAAACTCGATGACGAGTGATGACTTAGAGGGCTGGGATAGGGAGGGTGGGAAGGAATCACAGGAGGGAGGGGATATGGGGAAATATGTATAAATACAGCTGATTCACTTTGGTGTACCTCAAAAACTGACACAAGAGTGTAAAGCAATTATATTCCAATAAAGAGCTTAAAAAATAAACTAAAAAAAAAAATAGGTGTTGAATTTTGTCAAAAGCTTTTTCTGCATCTATTGAGATGATCATATGATTTTTATTCCTTAATTTGTCAGTATGGTGTATCACATTGATTGATTTTCATATATTGAAGAATCCTTGCATTCCTGTGACAAATCCCATTTGATCATGGTGTATGATTTTTTTAATGTGTTGTCGGATTCTGTTTGCTAGTATTTTGTTGAGGATTTTTGCATCTATATTCATCAGTGATAGTGGCCTGTAATTTTCTTTTTTTGTGACATCTGTGCCTGATTTTGGTATCAGGATGATGGTGGCCTCTTAGAATGAGTTTGCAAGTGTTCCTTCCTTTGCAATGTTTTGGAAGAGTTTGAGAAGGATAGGTGTTAGCTCTTCTCTAAATGTTTGATAGAATTCACCTGTGAAGCCATCTGGTCCGGGACTTCTGTTTGTTGGAAGATTTTTCATTGCAGTTTCAATGTCATTACTTGTGATATGTCTGTTTTATTTTCTATTTCCTCCTGGTTCAGTCTTGGAAGATTGTACTTTTCTAAGAATTTATCCATTTCTTCCAGGTTATCCAGTTTATTGGCATATAGTTGCTTGTAGTAGTCTCTTATAATCCTTTGTATTTTTGCAGTGTCAGTTGTAATTTCTCCTTTTTCATTTCTAATTTTAATGATTTGCGTCTTCTCCCTTTTTTCCCTGATGAGTCTGGCTAATGGTTTATCAATTTTGTTTATCAATTTTGTTTATCTTATCTTAAACCAGCTTTTAGTTTTATTGATCTTTGCTATTGTTTCCTTCATTTCTTTTTCATTTATTTCTGATCTGATCTTTATGATTTCTTTCCTTCTGCTCACTTTGGGGTTTTTTTGTTGTTGTTGTTGTTCTTTCTCTTATTGTTTTAGGTGTAAGGTTAGGTTGTTTATTTGATATTTTTCTTGTTTCTTGAGGTAGGACTGTATTGCTATAAACTTCCCTCTTAGAACTGCTTTTGCTGCGTCCCATAGGTTTTGGGTTGTTGTGTTTTCATTGTCATTTATTTCTAGGTATTTTTGATTTCCTCTTTGATTTCTTTAGTGATTTCTTAGTTGTTGAATAGTGCATTATTTAGCCTCCATGTGTTTGTGTTTTTTACATTTTTTTTCAGGTAATTGATGTCAAGTCTCATGGCATTGTGGTCAGAGAAAATGCTTGACATGATTTCAATTTTCTTGAAATTACTGAGGCTTGATTTGTGACCCAAGATGTGATCTATCCTGGAGAATGTTCCATGTGCACTTGAGAGGAAAGTGTATTCTGTAGTTTTTGGACGGAATGTCCTATAAATATCAATTTAGTCAAGATGGTCTAATGTGTCATTTAAAGCTTGTGTGTCCTTATTTATTTTGTTTGGATGACCTGTCCATTGATGTAAGTGTGGTGTTAAATTCTCCTACTATTATTGTGTTACTGTCGATGTCCCCTTTTATGGCTGTTAGTATTTGCCTTATGTATTGAGGTGCTCCTATAGATATTTACAATTGTTATATGTTCTTCTTGGTTGGATCCCTTGATCATTATGTAGTGTTCTTCCTTGTCTCTTGTAATAGTCTTTACTTTAAAGTCTAATTTGTCTGATATGAGTATTGCTACTCCAGCTTTCTTTTGACTTCTATTTGTGTGGAATATCTTTTTCCATCCCCTCACTTTCAGTCTATATGTGTCCCTTGGCCTGAAATGGATTTCTTGTAGGGTCTTGTTTTTGTATCCATTCAACTAGTCTGTGTCTTTTGGTTGGAACGTTTAATCCATTTACATTTAAGGTGATTATTGACATGTGTGTTCCTATTACCATTTTCTTAATTGTTTTGGGTTTTTTTTTTTTTTTGTAGGTCTTTTCCTTCTCTTGTGTTTCCTACTTAGAAAAGTTCCTTTAGCACTTGTTGTAAGGCTGGTTTGGTGGTGCTGAATTCTCTTAACTTTTGCTTGTCTGGAAAGCTTTTGATTTCTCCATCAAATCTGCATGAGATTCTTGCTGGGTAGACTATTCTTGGCTGTAGGTTTTTCTCTTTCAGGACTTTCAGTATATCCTGCCATTCCCTTCTGGCCTGCAGAGTTTCTGCAGAAAGATCAGCTGTTATCTTGATGGGTTTTCCCTTATAAGTTATTTGTTGCTTTTCTGTTGTTGCTTTTAATATTTTTTCTTTGTATTTAATTTTCATTAGTTTGATTAATATTGCCTTGGTGTATTTCTCCTTGGGTCTATTCTGTATGGGACTCTCTGTGCTTCTTGGACTTGGTTAATTATTTCCTTTTCCATGTTGGGGAAGTTTTCCACTATAACCTCATTTTTTTTTAATTAATTAATTTATTTTATTGGCTGTGTTGGGTCTTTTTTTGCTGTGCATGGGCTTTCTTTAGTTGTGGCGAGTGGGGGCTACTCTTCATTGTGGTGTGCAGGCTCCTCATTGCCTTGGCTTCTCTTGTTGTGGAGCATGGGCTCTAGGCATGTGGGCTTCAGTAGTTGCAGCACATGGGGTCAATAGTTGTGGCTCATGGGCTCTAAAGCACAGTCTCAATAGTTGTGGCACATGGGCTTAGTTGCTCCACAGCATGTGGGATCTTCCTGGAGCAGGGATTGAACCTGTGTCCCCTGCATTGGCAGGTGGATTCTTAACCACTGTGCCACCTAGGAAGCCCTCCACTATAACCTCTTGAAATATTTTCTCAGACCCTTTCTTTTTTTCTTCTTCTTCTGGGATGCCTATGATTTGAATGTTGGTGTGCTTAATGTTGTCTCCAAGGTCTCTGAGACTGCCTTCCATTCTTTTTTTCTCTTTCCTGCTCTGTGGCAATTATTTCCCCCATTCTATCTTCCGACTCACTTATTCGTTCTTCTGCCTCAGTTATTCTGCTGTTTATAGCATCTAGATTATTTTTAATTTCAGTTATTTTGTTGTTCATTACTGTCTGTTTGCTCTTTAGTTCTTCTGACTCCTTATTAACTCTTTCTTGTATTTTCTCTATTTTGTTGTTGAGATTTTGGATCATCTTTACTATCATTACTCTGAATTGTTTTTCAGGCAATTTTCCTATTGCCTCTAAATTTATTTGGTCTTGTGTATTTTTACCTTGTTCCTTCACCTGTGACATATTTTTTTGTCATCTCATTCCCCCCCCCCTTTGGATGGGTGGGATTTTGTTCCTGTCCCACTGGGTGTTTGGCCTGAGGTTTCAAGCACTGGGGTTTGTAGGACGTTGAGTATAGCTGGGTCTTGGTGCTGAGGTGAAAACCTCTGGGATACCTCACTCTGATGAATATTCCCTGGGGACTGGGTTTCCTGTTAGTCCAATGTTTTGGACTCAGAGCTCCCACCTCAGGAGCTCAGGCCTGACTCCGGGCTTGTGAATCAAGATCCCACAAGCCATGTGGAGCAGGAAAATGAAAAAAATTTAAATATAAAAAAATTGTTTTAAAAATTAAAAAAAAAGACTAGGAGAACAGCAGAACAATAGTAAGATAAAACATACAATAAGAATAGGAAACTAACAGATGTGCTAGAAAAAATTTTTAAAAAATAGATGGAGCAAAAACTGGAAAGTAAAACAACTGCAATAGCCAAAGTGAGGAGGTGGGGAAAAGAAAAAAGAAAAAAGGAAAAGAGAAAGAAAGAAGGAAAGAAAGAAAAAAGCCAGAAAAGGCCTTGGCTGTGGGGGCGGGGCTTAGACAAGGGCAGGGGTTGCGGGGGTTAGTCAGTGGGCAGAGCCTACGCTTAGAAAAGGCCCTGGGGGTGGTGGGGAATGGGGCTTAAGCGCAATGAGGCAGAGGAGCCCAGGAATGCCTCTGGTCCTGGGGGCAAAGGACCAGGTCCAGGTACCCAGCAGGCTCCCTGGGCCCGAGTTGGTGGGAGAAATGTTAGGCACCTCCCTCTGTCCTCCAATCTCGGAGGGTCCCTCCCCTTTGGGTTCTCTTCATCCTCACCCCCTCCCTCCTATTCCCTTAGGACCCTCCTAGCTGGAGGGGGCACTGGGAGGCAGGAGACCAGACTCTGAAGCCCAACAGGCTTCCCAGGGCCAACTGGGTTAGGGTAAGGCTTATGGCACTTCCCCAGATCTCCTAGTCTTGTAGGGTCCCTGTCCACCTCTCTTCCTCTCCCCCACCCCACTCTCCTAGGTCCCAAGCAGTTGAAGGGGGCCCTGAAGTGTGAAAGACCAGGTCCGTGAGCCTAGCAGTCTTCCCAGGGCTAGTGGGCAAGGGAAATACCTTCCCTGCCTCCCTTGATCCTCCAATTCCAGAAGGTCCCCTCCCCTGCCCCCCTCTCCTCTTCTCTCCTGCTTTCCTCCTACACCCCTAGGACCAGTGAGACCTGGAGGGGCCCCTGGAGGACTGAAGACCAGGCCTGGGGGCATAATAGGCCTCCCGGTGGCAAGTGGGTATGGAGATTTCCCGCAGTGTCTCCCCTGATCCTCCAGTCCTGCGAGGTCGCCCCCACCACTGTCTGCCTCTCTTCCTCTTCCCCTCTCCCCCCTCCCTCCCATGCCTGTACGACCCGCTCAGCCGGAGAGGGCCTCAGAGACTGAGGGACCAGACTTGGGAGCCCAGCAGGCCCGCCGGGTCCAAGTGGGCTAGAGGAAGATCCTTCACACCTCTCCTATTCCTCTGCTCCTGGAACGTCCCACCACCAGTCTGCCTCTCTTCCTCTTCCCCTGCCACGATCCTATGCCTCCGGGACCAATGTGTCTGGGAGGGGACCCTGGAGTGTTGGAGACCAGGCCCAGAGCCCAGCAGGCTTCCTGGGCCAGTGGGCAGTGGAAATGTCTTCTGCTCCTCCCCCGATCCTCTGATCCCAAAGAGTCCCTCCCCCCTTCCATCTCTCTTCTTCTCCCCCCACTGCTTCCCTCCTGTACTCCTAGGACCAATGGCCCGGAGGGACTTTGGAAGGTGGAGGACCTGCCTGGAAGAAATTCCCAGCGGTGCCTCCCCTATTCTTCTGACCTGGAGAAATCCCTTCCCACCCAACTGTCTGCCTCTCTCCCTCCCCCCGTCCCCCTCCCCACCATGCCCCCAAGACCCACGTGCCAGAGGGGGACCCGGAGAGTGAAGGACCAGGACCAGGAGCCCAGTCGGCTTCCCTGGCCAAGAGGGCAGGCGAAATGCCCTCTCGCCTTCCTGTCCCCCAATCTCAAAGCCCCCACCCCCACCAGTCCACCTCTCAACCTCCTCACCCCTCCTCCCTCCCTCCCACACCACCAGTACACAGGCAGCCCAGAGGGGGCCTTGGAGGGTGGAGGACCCTGCTGGGGAGCCCAGTAGGCTCCCAGGCCTGGGAGCTCAGCAGGCCTCCTGGCCTCCTGGGTGGTAGAAACCCAGATGCGGTTTCGTGATCTCCCCAGACCCCAAGGGTCTCTCCAGGCAGGAACCTCCCCCCTCACCCAGCCACCTCCCAGGGGTGCCGGTACCATCCAGTTTCCCCTTCCCCACCCCCTTGACTTCCCCCAGGTCCTACCCAGTTGCTCTGGGGTTCCTCCAGCCTCTTTGGGCCTCAGGACCCCCACCAGCCTCTGGGCAACTGATGTGTTTGTGGGGAGATGTAATCTCTATGTCTTCCCATGCCGCCATCTTGACTCCGCCCAGTATCATGAGGTTTTGATACAGCAGTCTCTATATACATAAGATTGTTTTAAGTTGCTGGTGTCTTAATTTCAAATGCATTTCCAATATCCTGCACTTGTACTCTCCTTACCATTGCTGGTTTTAATACCATATTTGTGTGTGGATAATTTCCTACCTTTACTGTATGTTTCACTTTACCAGTGAGCTTTCCCATTTGTAATTTTCTTATTTCTAGCTGTGGCCTTTTCTTTCCATCCTGGAGATGTTCCCATAGCATTTGTTGTAAAGCTTGTTTGGTGGCACTGAATTCTCTTAGCTTTTGCTTATCTGTAAAGCTTTTGATTTCTCCATTTAATCTGAACAAGAGCCTTGCTGGGTAGAGTATTCTTGGTTGTAGGTTTTTCCCTTCCATCACTTTCAATATATCATGCCACTCCCTTCTAGCCTGCAGAGTTTCTGTTGTGAAATCAGCTGATAACCTTATGGGGATTCCCTTATATACTATTTGTTGCTTTTCCCTTGTTGCTTTTAATATTTTCTCTTTGTCTTTAATTTTTTTCAATTTGATTAATATGTGTTGCGGCATGTTCCTCCTTGGGTTTATTCTGTATAGGACTCTCTGCGTTTCCTAGACTTGAGTGCTTCCTTTTTCATGTTAGGGAAGTTTTTGGCTATTATCTCTTTAAATATTTTTCCAGGCCTTTTATCTCTCTCTCTCTCTCTTCTCCTTCTGGTTCCCCTGTAATGCAAATATTGGTGCCCCAGAGGTCTCTTAGATTGTCCTCATTTCTTTTCACCCTTTTTTCTTTATTCTGTTCCACAGTGTGATTTCCACCAATCTGTCATCTAGCTCACTTATTCATTCTTCTGACTCATTTATTCTGCTATTGATTCCTTCTAGTTTATTTTTCCTTTCAGTTATTGTAATGTCCATCTCTGTTTGTTTGTTCTTTATACCTTCTAGCTCTTTGGTGAATGTTTCCTCCATTCTTTTTCTGAGATCTTGGATCATCTTTACTATTATTACTCTGAATTCCTTTTCAGGCAAATTGCCTATCTCCACTTCACCTAGTTGTTCTTCTGGGGTTTTATCTTGTTCCTTTGTCTGGAACATATTTCTCTGCCATCTCACTTTGTCTAACTTTCTGTGTTTGTGGTCTTCTTTCCACAGGCTGCAGGCTCATAGTTCCTCTCTCTTCTGTTGTCTGCCCCCTGGTGGATCAGGTTGGTCCAGTGGTTTGTGTGGGCTTCCTGATGGGAGGGACTGGCATATGCCCACTGGTGGTTAGAGCTGCATCTTGTCCCTCTGGTGGGCAAGGTCAAGTCAAGTGGTATGTTTAGAGATGGCTGTGAGCTCAGTACAACTTTAGGCAGCCTATCTGCTGATGGTTGGGGATGTAGTCTCTTCCTGTTTGTTGTTTGGTCTGAAATGTTCCAGCATTGGCGCCTGCAGGCTGTTGGGTAGGGCCAGGTCTCAGTGCTAAAACGGTGACATCCAGGAGAGCCCATGCTGATGAATATTCCCTAGGGCCTCCACCACCAGTGTCTTTGCCCCCACAGTGAGCCACAACTGACCCCCACCTCCTCAGGAGACCCTCCAAGGCCTGCATGTAGGTCTGGCCCAGACTCCTGTGGGTCCAGGCTCCTTTGCCCTGGGTCCCACTGCACATGAAACCTTGTGTGTGCCCTCCTAGAGTGGAATCTCTGTTTCTCCCAGTCCTGTGGAGGAGCTCCTGCACTCAAATCCCAATGGTCTTTGAAGCTAAATGGTCTACAGGCTACTCCTCCTGATTCCAGACTCCCAGGCTTGGGAGACTGTTGTAGGGCTCAAAACCCTTAGTCCTGTGGGAGAACCTCTGTAATATAATTATTTTCCAGTTTGTGGGTTGCCCAGCCTGTGGGTATGACATTTGATTATATTGCAAAAGTGCTGCTCCTGCTGTTTTCTTTGTCTTTCAATGTAGAAGGTCTTTTTTGGTAGGTTCCAGTCTTTTTTGTCAATGGTTGTTCAGCAGTTATTTGTGATTTTTGCATTTTCATGAGAGGGGATGAGCTCAAGCCCTTCTACTCTGCCATCTTGTCTCCTCCGGCTCTCAAGTTTTATTCTTTAATACATTTCATAAGGCTATAGCTGTCAAGATTCCTCTGATAGATCTGGGCAAAATAAATTTAAAACCTTCTGGAAAGGATTCACTATTCTAGACATTGTTAAGAATATTAGCGATTTGTGGAAAGAGGGCAAAATATCAACATTAATGGGAGTTTGGAAGAAGTTGATTCCAACCCTCATGGATGACTTTGAGAGGTTCAAAACTGCAGTGGAGGAAGTAACTGCAGATGTGGTAGAAATAACAAGAGAACTAAAATTAGAAATGAACCATGAAGATGTGACTGAATTGCTGCAACCTCATGATAAAACTTGAACAGATGAGGTGTTGTTTCTTATAGATGAACAAAGAGAGTGGTTTGTTGAGATGGAATCTACACCTGGTGAAGATACTGTGAAGGTTGTTGAAATGACAAATGATATAGAATATTATATAAACTTAGTTGTTAAAGCAGCAACAGGTTTGAGAGGATTACCTCCAATTTTGAAAGAAGTCCTGCTGTGGGTAAAATGCTATCAAATAGCCGTGCATGCTACAGAGAAATTGTTCGTGAAAGGATGAGTCCATTGGTGGGGCAAACTTCATTGTTGTCTTATTTTAAGAAATTGCCAGAGCTGCCTCAACCTTCAGCAACCACCACCCTGTTAAGTCAGAAGCTGTCAACATAGAAGCAAGACTGTCCACCAGAAAAAAGATTATGACTCACTGAAGGTACAGATGATGGTTAGCATTTTTTAGCAATAAAGTGTTTTTAATATGGTATGTACATTTTTTTTAGACATAATGCTACCGCATGCTTGGTAGACTATAGTATAGTGGAAACATAACTTTTATATGCACTGGAAAACCAAAAAACTTCTGTGATTTGCTTTATTTCAATACTTGCTTTATGGTGGTCTGGAACTGAACCTACAATATCTCCAAGGTATGCCTGTAATACCTTAGTCTATATGCTGAGCATATTCATTTTTGTTAATTATAGTTGAATGAGATGCAGATTTCTGGATTAGAATTTGAAGTCCCAGTAGGGTCAGTAGGGGAGGCCCGGCTAGCTTTCCAAGCTTCATAGCTCAGGGGAACAACTTAAAATAGCTGCCTTTGTATAGTCATATCTCCTCTTGCTCTCAGAACCCAGCCTAGTTTAGGACCCCGGGCTTCCACACATTCTTTATAGGTTTCCATCACCAAGAAACAAAGTAATCACCTTCCAAAATGCTGCACTCACTTCTAGAAGTTTTAGTGTGTGGGAACTGTGTGAACTCTTCCCTTCAGAGCTCAGTCCACCAGCATTTTCTGAGCATTCTCTCTTCACCTCTCCCCCGGTGTCCTATCCAGTTTCAGTCTTGCTCACGATAGTTTATTCTACACATACGGCCATCTCTTAGAATACAATATTTTATGGAGACTTCTGAGATCTCCTACTGTTGAGTCCTCTGTTCTTCCCTAGGACATGTGTTACAAACTCTTGTGCCGACTTCTTAAGGACCTTAGGGAAGCACTCATGCCCAATTTTGAGTTTTCAGATTTTTGCTGTCTCCTATCTTCACTGAAATGTATTTAAGGGATTTTATTTCCTTTTCCTTTTCCTTGGGTTTCTAGGAGAAATAGGACAATTAAAAACTTAGCATCTACCTCATTCCAATGGAACCCAGAACTCCAAGTAAGACAAAATATATTCCAGTAAATATTTAGACAGTTTCTCCTTGTATTTTACATTTGAAATAAAGGATAAATAAACATATTTGTATACATACATAGAATAACACAAATGTGACAACAGGTGCAAAGTAAGACAGATGTTGCTTTGGCAGCTCAAATACCACAGTGACATTATTTTCCAAAATGGTAAAACTGCTTGGTAACATTCTGAACAAAAGAAGTATAACTTTCCTTTGATTTACATGATAGTTGCATTCTTGAAATGTTTAATGAAAATTGAAACTGTGTAAAAATAGAAAATAAACAGGTTTTGCTTGCATAAATGGTCAGTGGGACGTTTAAAAGTCATGCATGCAATATTTTATGCAGAATTGTGCATCACGTTTCAGGACATTTAACATTCCTGAGTCCTTCCTTATAAATGTCAGAGCCACCCCTACAAACATTGTGACAATCAAAAGTGCCACCATGTCTGTTAAGACTAAAGGCAAAAGGAACTGCACATGAGCACTATACTATAGTGGATAAAAGTTGCTTCCCACAGGGATACAGTTTAACAATTCTGAAACCACTATACATGTATACTGAAATTTAACAGTTAAGAAAATGATGGCAGATCGGACTTCCCTGGTGGTGCGGTGGTTAAAAATCTGCCTGCCAACGCAGGGGACACGGGTTCCATCCCTGGTCAAGGAAGATACCACATGCAGTGGAGCAACTAAGCCCATGCACCACAACTACTGATCCTGAGCTCTAGAGCCATAAGCCACAACTACTGAGCCCACGTGCCACAGCTACTGAAGCCCATGCACCTAGAGCCCACGCTCTGCAACAAGAGAAGCCACCGCATTGAGAAGCCTGTGCACCGCAATGAAGAGTAGCCCCCGCTTGCCACAACCAGAGAAATACAGCACAGCAACAAAGACCCAACGCAGCCAAAACAAACAAACAAAACAAAACAAAACAACCCTCCCCCCCACACACATGCACACATTAAAGGAGATATGTCAAAGTGGCACAGGAGCCCACAGAAAGAGTTCCAAATCACCAAAGCTGCAAAAAATTTGAGCAACAAAATGAAGCAGTATTGGATTATAACTCAACATAAAATATTCATGAGTCCATACTAATGCAAATTAATGATTGAATAAATAAATGGGGAGAATAGACAAATCTCCTTTGCAGAAGAATTCCAAATAATTTATGTAGATACTTCTCCCTCAACTCCCCACTCTTAAGTGTGAGCTATGCATAGTGACTTCCAAGGAGTGTAATATGGAAAGGAGGAAAAAGTTACTTAGCTTTATTAGAGAAATCTGACAAATATTGCCTCAGCCAGGTAATCAAAGTCAATATCAAATAAGTAATGTTGATAATATGTACTACTGATACCATGTGCTGAGAATGGCACTTTATTTCTGTGTCTTTCTTCCAAAACCCTGTGATTATGAGGAAAACAACAGAGGAATCCCAACTGAGAGACAGTGTACAAAATTCTTGGTTAGTACTCCACAAAACTGTCAAGGTCATCGAAAACAAGGAAAGTCTGAGAACCTTTACAGCTAAGCCAAGAGAAAGTTAAGGAGACATGATGAGTAAATGGAATGTGGTATCTTGGGTGGGATCCTGGAAAATAAAAAGGGCAGTAGGTTAAAAACTAAAGAAATCTGAGTAAAGTATGGGTTTTAGTTAATAATAATTTATCAGTATTTCTTCTTTGTGACAAATGTACCTTACTAATTACAAATGTTAATAATGGGGGGATACCTGGATATTCTTTGAATTATTGTCACAAATTTCCTGTAAGTCAAAAACTATTCTAAAGTTAATTTTTTATTAAAAAATAATTTAAAATTCTCTCACAAATTTCCAAGTTGCTTCCTAGGAGCCAGTATTACTCTTATTGAGTGCCTACTGAGTTAGTCCCATACTTTAAGCTCTGATGTCTTCCCTCTCCTTGCTCACTTGGAAAAATTGAAGGTAAGGTGGAATGCACACATGATTTTTTAAGGAATAGATAAGGACACTGTTTCACTTGCCATGGGGTTTCTGTGAAGTATTTTTCTTAATTTGATTTTCTGCCCAGTACATAATTGTAATGCTTATGATGACATTAATTGTATTACTAATATTGATGATGGGATATTAATAATAAACTACAGAGGGAAGTAGGGAGCAACTCCTGAACAGTTGAGAATAATACCCTTGGGGTGGGATTCTCAGACCTGTTACAGGAAAGATGAGTGAAAACCGTCAGTGGTGTGATTTTCTTGTAAGCAATTAGTGTGGTTGACTTTTCTTGCTGTCTAGAGTAGAAACTGAGCTTTAAGAAAAGTAATATTGTTCTGTATATACTGATGCCAGCCCCAGCAGAGTTTTTTCTTAGCAAAGATAGTTGATCTACAATCAGAGAGGAAAAACCTTAAGAGGAAGGAATGGATTTCTGACCTAACATCTTCTATGTCTCCTCTAAAATAACTGTAATTGCTGAAAATATCAGGAAGGAAAGGATATAAAAAAGCCCCTTCTGTAAAAGCTATGGGTTCTGTGAATGACTAAAAAAAGTCTGGTGAAGGAATACACAGGGCTGTTTGAAAATATCAAATTTCACCTTGTCACTAGGAAAGTCAGACCAATAGAACACTGCCATAAGAAAGTAGATGATCATGTCAAGGGAAGGACCATATGTGTGTGATAACCTCTTAGTTCAGTAGCCATACCAGGGAAGGATAGAGTAAGCATACCAAGAAATGGTGTGCAGCAGACACACTATGAAGTAGAAGATAATGTAAAGACTTTAGTAGAACAGCAAAGTCTACCCTAAATTTTATGAGTCTCTAAAATTTTTTTAAGGCATTATGGCACTTTAGCCTGCTATAATTTTTCTTTTGCAAAAATATATATTGCTTAATGCTTTTTTAAAAAATAAAACTTCCTACAGATTTTTGCTTGTAAATTAAGGGGTTAATTCCAGAATATTGAACCGTCCAGAGGAAAAATTTTCCTCAGGTTTCTTCATAGTACTAAGTTAGAGATGTTTAGCCATCCAAAAAATATGCACTCTTTCTTCCTTGAAATACACTTAAAGATTTCTCAGCATCCCTGGTAGTTAGGGTGCACATATGACAAAGTTTCTTCCAATGGAATGTGAGTGGAAATGATGTGTATGATTTATGAGCCTGAAGTTAGATTTCCTGAAACTGCATGGAGGGAGAGCTACCTGTGACTGGAACGCCTGGGTAGTACTATTATGTGAGTGAGAAATAATTACTTTCAAATTTGGGCAATTACAGTTTTGGGCTTATTTGTTAAAGTAATAGAGCCTATTGGTACAAGTTTCTTGTTGAGTAGTTAGTGCACTAATGAAAGAAAAATCACTTATAGGGCTAACACCCTATTAAGATGTGGGCATTTTATGTAGGAAATATTCACTTAATACAAAATAAAGCAGTAAAGGAAGAGAGGAACAAAAACAACACAAGACACCTAGAAAACAAAAGTGCTAGGTATAAATTCAGCTTTGTCACTAATCACATTAATGTGAATTAATTAAACAATCAAAGCCACAGATTAATAGAATGAATTTTTAACAAGATCCAACTATATACTGTCTAAAAGGAGGCATGCATTAGAGCAAAAGATAACAAACAGGTTGAAAGTAAAAGAGTGGGAAAAGATGTCAGGTAAATAGCAGTCCTAAGAAAGCTAAAGGGGTTATACTAATCTCAGGCAAAATAGACTTTAAAACAACAAATGTTAAGAGATAAAGAGGACCATTGATAATAAATAGGTCAATTTATCAGGTTGCTAGAACAATGAAAAACATATGCGCCTAACAAGAGGCACAAGAGATATGAAACAAAAACTGCCAGAACTGAAGGGAGATAGGCAATTCAGCTATCATAGTTGGACACAATACACACTTTCAGTAAAGGATATAAAAACTAGGCAGAGCAACAAGGAAACAGAAAATTTGAACAACAGTATACACAAACTAGACCTAATGTATATAGAACGCTCCACTCAAAAACAGCAGAATACACCTTCTTAAGTGCACATGCACGTTTTCCAGGATAGACCATATGCTAGGTCATAAAATAGGTCAATAACTTGAAAAGGATTAAAATCATACAAAGTATGTTCCATTGCGAATATCCCAGGCTTTCCTGAACAATTCTGAAGAACAAAGTTTGAGGACTCATACTTTATAATTTAAAAACTACTCTAAAGCTACAGTGACAAGACAGGGTGGTACTGGCATAAGGATAGGTATTCAGATTAATGAAACAAATTAGAGATCCTAGAAAACAGACTTACACATATATGGTCAATTGGCTTTTGATGAAGTGCCAAGGTAATTCAGTGGGGGAAAGGACAGTCTTTTCAACAAACGGCTCTAGAACAATTGGATATTCATATGGAATAATACGAACCTCAATGCCCCTACCTTACACGACACACAAAAGTTAGCTGAAGTAGATGACAGCTTTATGTAAAAGCTAAAATAATACTACTCAAAGTATTGTGGATTAAAGTAAGACACAGTTTTCACCTCTTTAATTAAGGAAGTTTATAGTATTCTAATACGCATTACTTGCATTTTTTAATTGAAGTACTCTCATACACTGTCTATGGAAAAGTAAATTAATCCAGACTTACTGGAGGGCCATTTGACAATACTTAGCAAAAGCAGAAAAAGCCATAACTGAGCAATTTCAGTTCTAGAAATTTATCCTAAGGAGAAACCATTATGGCTATTAAAAAAGATTTATCTTTTAGAGTGTTTATATTTTCCATTGTTTATAATAGCAAAGAATTGTAATAATGAATATGTTTAACAAAATATTAGTTTAAATCTAACACAGTACAGTATTAAACAGTTTTTTAAAATAATGATATAGGAGAATGTTAATGATGGAAAATGTCTATACTATATTAACCAGGAAAAGCAGAATTCAAAATAGTATATATAATCTGAGATGAGATTAATCAAAAACAAGGAATATGCAATAAAGCAGTTATACGAAAGAGGAGAGAGAGAGGAAGTGAAAGGTTTCACATCTGAATTAAATCTCTGGACAGTGAGATCATGCGTATTCTGTGATATTCTGTATTTTCCATAGACTATCTATCATTTTGTAATCAGAAATGAACGTATATAGGTCATTTAAAAATAGCAAAAGAAATTGGTGTAAAGGAGAGAATTTTAAGATGGCTGAAAAAATTTTAACATAACACAGGTGGCTAATGAGGCCTTGCATTTAAGATTAAATGCCTTAAACAGCATTTAAACAGAAGAAAAATGTAAAACTAAAATAGGGATATTTTAATACATTTTTTTAAAACTTAGTAATTTTATAATTTTGATTTCCTTAGTCATCCTCTCTTTCTTATAAATAACCTTTATTTTCCTAGGGAGAGGATGGTAATGCCCCAATGCAAGTTGAAGTGTTTTTTATAACGTTGTTTAGTTACTCACCGTGTCAGATCACAAGAGGCTGCCAGGAAGTCTGTGCAGGATGTTGTGTGGGCAACAAGAAGTTCTTCTGAGATTTAACAAATTTGACCAAAGAAAATTCAAACAGCTGCTCACAGTGGCCAGCCTTACTCCACTTCATTCATGTGCAATCTGGATTACTTTAGCCAAGATAATTAGGCTGGTAATGATTTGTATAATCTAAATACATTTTTTTGATTCAGTGAAACAAATGAAAAGGAATGGTTTCCATTCTCTGCTTTTGTTTTTCATTGGTAGCGGTGTTATGTTTTTAGACCAATAAATTTATATTTAAAGCAAGCTTTTCCATTTTGAAATTTTTTTCAGAGGAGATATAACGGTTTTGGTGTAATATATCCCAAGCAATTTATGATTATGATTTATGACCCCCCCCATGTGATTACCTCCAATACAATTCTTCTGTCTGCAGAAGAAGGAACAATAACGTATCGTTCCTCTCCTCTTTACAGTGTATGATCTCATGATTCTTCCAATATCCCTGGAAGGGGTAATGACAGGCATTTTTAATCCAGTCCCGCCCGCAAAGAAACTAGAGCTCAGAGATTTTAGATAAATTTGCTGGAATGTCTAAGAGACGGAAATGGGAACTAAGGTGATATTTAGAAAGGACATGTTTATTGGAACCAGATAAACATGAATATGAATCAAGACTCTGTTATTTGGGAAAGTCATTCAATCTTCTTGATAGGTTTCACATATGTAAAAAAAAGAGGGGTTATTAATTCCTACTTTGGATGATTGTTATGAGACTTAAATGAGAATAATACATGTAAAGCATCTAGAACTTAGGATGTTTCTCTGGCAGTTGCCTCCATTCATTTTGAAACCAAGCAGGACCCTGCAGGGTCCTCCCAGGTACAAAGGCCTCCCATGTGCCCTGCCTCTCATTTGTAAAAAATCTGTAATCTCCCAGGCCTCCTCTGAGTCACAAAAAACAGGTTCAAGTAGTTAATGATTAGGACAATAGAGTCACAGAATCTTTAGTTCCTCCCTGAAGGACATAGATAACAGTGCCTGATGCACATTCCTGAGTTGTTTTGCAGTTACTGTAACTGCCACCAGAGAGAAAATGCTAACTGCATGACAACCAGACTGTAGCCATGACATAAACTGGTCTGTCTTGCATAATTCCAAGAAGTGGCCTCAAGAAAATGGGAACACACCCACCCTAGAATTGAAGATTGTGCTTAAAACAATCAAGATGATGCTTATCAGACCACTGCGTGACCAATTTCAAGATGATTGTTGGAACTGAATGTGCTGTTCTGCATGAGGCACCCCCACCCCACCTGTGCACCCCTGGAACTCCCCTTTAAAAGCCCTTGCCCCCTGATTGGCAGTTGGGAGTTGGTTCTTTGGGAATGAGTCCACCTTCTCCCCAGGATTTTGGCTTCCTCAATAAAGCTATCTTTCCTTTCACCCAAAAACTTGTCTCTCAGTATTGGATTCCTGAGTGATGAGCAGCTGAACCTGAATTTGGTAACAATTTCTCTTAAATGTTATACATTCTCTGAGATAGCTGTAGCTGAATATTTTAAAATTTATTTTTTATTGAAGTAACATTGGTTTATAACACTGTATGTTTCATGTGTACAATGTTATATTTCTACTTCTTTATGCACTATAGTGTGCTCATCACCAAAATTTAGTTTCCATCCATCACCATACAGTTGATCCCCTTTACCCATCTCACCCTCCCACCCCCACTTCCCCTCTGGTAACCACCACTCTGTTTCCTGTATCTATATGTTTTTGTTTTGTTTGGTTTGTTGAATTATTTCATTTGTTTGTTTGTTTACATTTCACATGAGTGAAATCATATGGTATTTGTCTTTCTTTGTCTGACATTTCGTTTAGCATAATACATCCATGTTGTTGTAACTGGCAAGATTTCATCTTTTTATGGCTAAGTAGTATTTCATTGTATGTATATATATATACACACACACATACCATATCTTCTTTATCCTTTCATCCATTGATAGGTATTCAGGTTGTTTCCATATCTTGACTATTGTAAATAATGCTGCAGTGAACATAGGGGTGCACATATCTTTCTGGATTAGTGATTTTATGTTCTTTGGATAAATACTCAAAAGTGGGATAAGTGGGTCATATGGTAGTTCTATTCTCAGTTTTTCTGAGGAGGTTCCATACTGTTTTCCTTAGTACGGAAGCTGCACTAGTTTACATTCCCACTAATAGTGCATGAGTGTTCCCTTTTCACGGACACTTGTTATTCTTGCCTTTTTGATAATAGCCGTTCTAACAGGCGTGAGGTGATACTGCAGCTGAGTATTTTAAGTACGTAAACAAGCATAACTTGTGGGATGTAATTACTAGGCCTTTGTGACTGTTTCCCAGAGTCATGTAGAACTCATTTTGTGAGGCTGGTTCTTCCCTTGTTCTAGATGAAATTTAGGGCAGATCCCACAACTTTTCTAATCACTTTTAGTTAATAAAAGCTTCTTCAAGAAAGTGATTAATATGTTTGGCCCAGTGTAGTCATCAAAACTTCAATTTAAAGCTAAAATTTCTTCCTCTACAAAAGGCCTGTGATGAGAAAGTGGGCATTTTTGGCTTCTCTTTTTTTTCCCTCCTAGGATTCATTTTCTCTAGTTTGCTAATCCCATCAGAGTCACAATAGAATAGAAAGAAGAGAAAAGGGCCAGTGGGCCAGTTCTTACCTAATACTGCTGTAAGCAGCACTGTTTTCTGCCCTGATATCTTGTGAAGCTCTTTCTTTCTCTTATCAGCTCTTTTGTGGGTTCTTTGGAGACCCACCCAGTTACTAGGAAGTTCTCTCCTGTAGTCTCTTGGTGGATATCATGTATTCTCCCTGGCCGGTCACTTAAATGTCTCCTTCTTCAATCTCTAGACATCTGCTGCACTTCATTTATCTCTTTAGACAGCCCTTTAACCCTTTTAGACAGGATCTAAGACAACTCCACCTAGGCTCTCTTTTCACAGCCCACATCTGGTATAGGAGAAATGTTCACATATTCTTTGTTTCAACAAACTCTGAGAGTGTAACTTGCCTAAGACAGCAGCTTCTCTTTCACTTAATTGAGAGCATGGTTAGCACACATTTCCTACGCATGAACCAGTCCACTGTGTTTTCGAAACCCATGAGATTTATATTACTTTTCAGGTAGTCTCACTAAAGTTCCTTGCCCTAGGCTGCAGGTGAGGAACAGGTACCCTTTCCCCTGGGTGGGAAGTGGGGGTGAGTGGAAGGGGGCACTCCGTACAGCAGCAAAGCTCTCTCTAAAAATCCTCTTCTGATCCAATCCCTTTTACCCTCAATGTGGGTGAGGGGTTCAAGGCCCACAAAACTGACTTCTACTACCACTTCTTTTGAAAATTCTGCTTTATGGCCTTGCATCTCATTTTGTCTTAGGATACCTTGGTTAAATTTTTAACCAAGTCGTCTTGGTATCTTAGTTAAATTTCTTGGTGTCTTGGTATCTTAGTTGTCTTGGTATCTCAGTGAAATTTCTATTTACCAGCCTGTCAATTCTGCATTAATTTATATAAAATGTATGTTCCTACAAAGTTGCTGATAAATTTGGTTTTTGTTAATTGAATCCCATTTTGCCATTGACTTAAGTAAGTCAATTTCAGAGATGTTTTATTTTTTCTAACTTGTTTTCAAGTGGAATTGACTTTCAAACATTTGACAAGTTACACATAATCCAATATACTGAAACCCAAGTCAATTAAATTTAATGAGAAAAATTTATTTGTACATCTATATCCTCTTCCAGAAAATGCACTTCTTCCCTTTCTTATTTGGATTCACTGGGCCTATGTGAATGCATTGGCATAATCCTGGGCCTAGGGACGTTGTTAATTGCTCCAGTGGGGAGCACCTAAAAGTCCAGGAACCCCTCATGATTTAGATCCCTTAGGATTTAGAGAACTTAGTGCTGGAAAGAGCGTTACAAAAGGCTGTCTCTGGTGCCTGAGGTAGTGAGATACAAAACTGGAAGCTGTTACAACCATGTTTCCTACTATGTGAAGAAAACAGGTCTGCATTGCGGGAGAAGACAGAAGCAGGAGCACAGATGGGAGCAGAGACACAAGATACAGAATCTTGAGGCTGTTCCAGTTCACGGTTCTTGTTTTACCTGAATTCCAGCCGTAGTCCTTCTCTTCTTGGATAAGTTAGCTCTGACTGGGTTTCTGGTAGTTGGAGTCTGCAAACACTTTCTCGTTATAGCTACTAAGTTTCTTCAAATATTTTTTTTGAAAACAGAAAATATGAAATTAGGGTATAATATGACTATAAATTTATCTATACACATGTAATATAGGGCCTTATATAGAGTCAACATCTAGAAAACATTTGAAGACATTAAAAGGGAAGGTTAATTAAAATCAAAAACAATAACAAAGAAGAATTAACACTATAACAACTTTAAAAAGCAGTACATTTTGACAACAGAAGGTTTCAAGTGCTGCAAAATGAACTTTAACCATCACGTGCCCCTTTTTTATTTTTATTTTTTTATTTTTTTTATTTTATTTGTCTTTATTACGTGCCCCTTTTTTAATATCACAAAGTTACCTTGTATACTTCAGGGCTTAAATAGATAACTGAGTCACTGAGAAATCATTCACAGGGATTATAAAGTTCTTGACTCCAGATGACTCCAGATGATTTTGTTATTTTTGTTTTTTATTTTTTTATTGATTTTGTTATTGATGGAAGGATGCTGATGTAATATTGTTTTTGAAACATATAAAATAATTTTTAAGATAAATATATTACATTTTTTTCTATTGATTTACTTTAGTTTTATTGGAGTGCATAGTGAGTGAATATGGACAGACAATATTTTTTAAAAAAGAAGAAAATATGTTGCATTATACCCAGGTTTTAAATAATACTATAGTTCTGCATTTCTTGTTAGTGTATTTTAGGAATCTATAACTATATTGATGACTAAGAAAATAAAGACCCACTAATCTCCCTTCCTTCCTTTGATCTCCTGCCTGCATTCCCCTGTTTTTACTGTTTAGCCCAAAGTTATTCCTCATCTTTAAGTTATAGCACCCTCTACTGAGTTGGCAGCAACATTACATTGTGGCCATTTTTCTAATAGTGAATCCGTTTCCTTCAAAAGGAAAATAACACTTTGAAAATGTCAAGGAAGGGAGGGAATACGGGGATATGTGTATAAAAACAGATGATTGAACCTGGTGTACCCCCAAAAAAATAAAAAATAAAAAAAAATTAATTTTGATATATTAGGATAAGATTAAAATTGTATTATTGGAGAAAAAAAAAGAAAATGTACTAAAAAGACGGACTTTCTGCAAATTGAATTGCTCTAAACTATTTCAAACTTATTACAAAGATACAAGTACAGTCACATTACTACAAAGAAACAAGAGATCATGAGTTTGAAGGTATTGAGAAGATACAAGCAAACAATGTAAAGACATTTAGTTCTTGAGTATATATAGCAAAAAAGTATAAATGAAATTAAAAAAGCAAAAAGTCCCATTTTAGGTATGAGTGATGAACACTTTAAAATAAAAAATGTGCATTTAAAATTTCTCTCTGCACTCTGAAACTTTTAAAATGAATGTTAGAGGAGCAAATTTTTATTGTTTTGTAGATTCTTAGTTTTGTTATTCATATGACACAAATTTCTTCTAGTTACAGTATCCTGGAGGTATGATTAAATTATTTACTGTCTCCCCTGAATAAATTGTATGTTCCATGAGTACAGAGACCCCCTCTATATTTCTGTATCTAAAAATATTTAAAACTGTGAATTCACATCAATACCACTAATTCAAATCCAACACTATAGAGTTCATTCTAGCTTTCCTCTCAGCATATTTGTAACTCACTTGCTTGACAAGAAGCCTAGCTCTCATTATCCTCAGTATATTTATTTATTTCCTCTATCCTCTTGTATGTAACCAGTCTCCCAACCATTAGGCTGCTGCCCTACTCAGCTACCATTTTTCCTTGAGCTTTGACCCATGCTGGGCAGCTTTCCTTAAGCCTGCCTAATAGCTTTTAACTGGAGATTCCAGAAGGAAGGCAGGGAGGGAAAGAGGGAAGGAGGGAGGGAGGGAGATGGAGGATTTACATACAAAAATATAAGTATAAAATATTGATACAATTTCCATGATTATTGATTCTTCGATAGAAGTGCAAATTTTTTCCTGCATTTTAAGTCTGTCAGTCTTCTGGACAAAATGTATACAAATGTTCACAAACTGAAGATGGTCTGAACATAGTCTTTTACATAATTATTTTCAAAGTTATGAGGTATGTGGTTTTGAATCCCATTTGAATTTGACACAACTGGTTTGAAATAGGAATTAGTTACATGATTTAATAATAATAGCAGTTTTTCAGTGATTAAGTTCCATGTTTTTGTGATTGAGAGCTGTCTGCATTTACCGTTCTGGGGGTTGGAGATAGTGGATAGGCTGAGTAAGAGACAGAACTCACCTTCTTATCTGGATTTCTGTCTCCTAAATGCCTTGGAAAACCTGGGGAGAATATCCACTTATCTTAATGTGATGAGTCAAAACTTAAAATGATTATTGTTCTCCTAAAGACTACTAGAACATTCAAATTTAAAACTCATATGATAAAATTGTCTTTCCAGTGATGGTGATGGTTTTATAGGGAGCCAATCAAACTCTTAGCCCACTTTGTGATCACTTAAATGTGAGACAGCAATGACCAGGATTTTGAAATAGGATCAGGTCTTTGTGTACCAGCTGAGACTTTGGTCTTATTGGAACTAAGTGCTCCAGTAGATAGAAAGGGTAAACTTGTTTACCAGCTAAAACTATGAAAATCTAGAACAAATATTCAAGCAGATCCCCCTAACTATATGGTATTCAAAGTGGGTGTTGAAAGAAGTCTTTGAAGACCAAAGTAGGTGAAATTAACTTCAAAGATTGTCTCAATGGAGGACAGTAGTACTTGAGAAGCCTAGATGTTGGGAAAAATAGAAGCAAGCTAAACTGGGCTGAACCCCAGTCTTCTGTCCTGACCACAGAAGTAAATTGGGCTAAGGAAGTGAATGAGCTCCGGGTTTCTGCTCTTGACCTCTGTAGGAACATTGGTCTTTGGGAATTACCAACATACAAGTGGGTAGGGATGCCCTCTCTCATGCAGATGTTTAAATATCTATGTAACATTTTTTCCACATGCTTTAAGTCACTATTGTTAATTACACCTTTATTAGGTGTGGTAACAGTGTTTTCTTAACTCATTGCAGACAGATACTTTTATTTTAAAATGTACAAATGAATTACTAGAAAGCTGAAATAAAAAAGACAAGCCTTGAGTTTTTTTTCTTCTCTTTACTAGATTCAACAAATAGGAAATTACTGTATCAAACAGCTGTAAAATTTCTAAATGCTTCCTCTTAATTTCTAACTTACCTTGTGAACAGGTAACAGCTTGCAGTCTGGCACTGAGTGTGCAAGCTGCACTTTGAGTGTACTTTATACCAACAGAGCTTCTCAAACATTAACACCTGGGGCTCTTGTTTAATTCGACTCTTATTTAGTAGACCTGAGGTGGTAGTGGGAGTGATGGTGCTGAGATTCTACATTCCTAACAAGCTCTCAAGGGATACTGATGCTGCTGGTCTGCAACCACACTTTTCTGTAACAAGTCCTGAAGCTTATGTACTTCATAAGCTATTCTGATTTTCACAGTGATCTTTTGAGCTAAGAATTCTTATTCCATTTTATTTATGTTAAAGTCAGATTTATTGACGTATATTTCCAGAGTAAAATTAAACGTTTTTAGTGCACAGTACGGTGCATTTTAACAAGCGCATACAGTTGCATTAACACCACCATAATCAAAACACAGAGCAGTTCCATCACTCCCTCCCTGCCCCTCAGCACCTGGCAACCACTGATCTGTTTTCTGTCTCCATAGTTTTGCCTTTTCTAGAATGTCATGTAATGTATGGCTGCATACACCAGTTCATTCCTTTTTATTGCCGAGTAGTATTCCATGGTATGTATGCCACACAGGTTGCTTATCTATTCACCCATTTAAGGACATCTTGCTTATTTATGGTCTTGACAGTTATGAAGAAAACTGCTATAAACATTCCTGTACAAGTTTTTTGTGCAAACATAAGCTTTCTCAGTCAAAATTTTGACAGGTAATTCCTCTATTTACTACAAAAAAAAAAAAAAAAAAAAAAAAAGAAAGGAAAGAAATGAAAGAAGAAAAAAAAATTAAGTCTGAGATGACCATTTCAAGCAGCTTCTCTTCAAGTACAGTGTTCATAGCAGGGATTAAAAGAGGCTTTTAAGGGTGGATAGGAAATTTGATGAAGTTTGAAGGCCTTTCTGAAGGAAGAGGATAATTCTTAATAAAACTGGAAACGGTAACTAAAATAAGCAAATAAATTGGTTTCAAGGTGATTTTACCAAACAAGCAGTTCTCAGTTTACAAACTCTAGATATGCATATGTGTTAAATATATAAAATAGTATGAGAGGAAGTAGATTCAAGGCCTGAGTTCCTGGATTTTGTGGGAACTAGTCTTTGTTTAGTGATTCAGAAAATATGGGCAGAGCTTTATTTAATGTACCTGTATCTCCTGCAGGTAACAGGAACACAGTGAGAGTTTGTATACGCAGCTGTGAATGAACAGAGAATTAGTGCAATTAATATCTCATCTGATTGGCACTTGAGAGTATTAAGATCTTTCACATACAATATACGGCCTTGTTTTTATGAGGCAGATATTCATACACTCGTTTTACTGATGAGAGGCTGCCCAGAGAAGTTATGCCACATCTCCAAGTTTACACAGCTGAAGGATTAGGACCCTGCCTAGTACTTTTTTTTCTTTTTCTTTTTCTTTTGAAGGCTCACTGTTCCTTCACTTATCCAGTGTTACGCAGTAAGAAGTTGTCTTTCCTGGGCAATAAACCCCAGCCTTGTTAACTGCATCCGTCTTGAGAGGGAGGGGCCTGAGGTTTTTCTGATAAGTGCTGATGGCAGATGCTCCCTAAGATTTATCGGGGCAGATCACACTAACTAAGCTGTAGAGCTAAGTAGTCCCTCTTTTGACCGCTGCGCGTCTGGATGGATGTTGATCATTGCTGCAAAAGACCCTTGAGTCCGCTCCACCCAGCGCCTCGTTTTGTTGAGCTATAATTATTTAACACTGTATTAGTTTTAGGTGTTCCTTTTTGTTTTTAAGTTGCATTCAGATTTAACGCCTCTGCTTCTTGAAGCTTAATTCCCATCCCAGGTGAGCAGCCACCAACTCTCTCATTTTTGTGAATAGAAAACAGTCCCAGGGATGTGTAGTGTCTGTGGAGTTGCAGGGAAAGTGAGAGATCTGTGCGAGACAAAGCCCGAGAAGGCCCGGTTTCCCTGCAGTGAGCACTATTTCTGGGCAGTTCGCCAGGGTTCCAGGCTCGAAGGGAGGGACGCTAGAAGTTAAGTAACCTGAGCTTCAAACTGCTCCCCGGTCCCCCGCCTCCCCCTTCCCCCTTCCCCCTTGAATACGCCGATGCAGAATCCCACAACCTCCGGGAACTGGCTCCCCGTTCCGCACCCCTGACGGCTCGGCTCGGCTCGGCTCGGGACGGAGGGCCGCTCACTCCGCAGGTCCCACAGCCCCTCACGGGCCCCACCCTGCAACCCTTTCATTTCCTGCCCGCCCCAGGCAGCGCTGGGCGCGTCCCCCGCGCCTCTCGGGGAGGCCGGCGCTGGGCGAGCTCCTCCCCAAGCAGCCGCGGGAGCGGCCACTCCCCGCGCGCTGAGCCGGGCTCGGGGGAGGTCTTGGCTCTTCTCAGCCTGCGCGTCGCGGGCCCCTCGCAGCCAGGCCTAGCGCCCGAGCAGCCCTAGGCCGCCCCTAACCTGCCTCGGCTGGGCCGGCCCGCGCCTCCGGGACCATGCTGCGCTGGCTGCGGGGCTTCGTGCTGCCCGCGGCGGCCTGCCAGGACGCGGAGCCGCCGACGCGCTACGAGACCCTCTTCCAGAAGCTGGACCGCAACGGGGACGGCGTGGTGGACATCTGCGAGCTGCAGGAGGGGCTCAAGAGCCTGGGCATCCCCCTGGGCCAGGACGCCGAGGAGGTGGGTGGCTGCGGGGCGCGGCCCGAGGGCCGGGAGGCCTGCGGGGACTCTGGGCGCTGCCAGGGCGGAGGGCGGCGGCCCGCGGCTCTGCAGGAAGAAGCTGGAGCTGTGGCTTCCAGCCCGCGAACGGGATCAGAAGCCCGGGAATGGGGACCGCGGCCGGGTACCCCGGAACGCACGCGCGGCAGGATCTGAAAGGCCACCGGTATTTTTCCTGAAAATTTAGTGCAGTGGGCACTCTGGCTCACTCTAGTAATTTAAAATCCTGTACCCAGTAGTGTTGGTCTGAATGCATCCCAGGCCTTTTTTAAGCCTGTGCAAAAATGTAGCCACTTTTCTTCTTTTTTTCTTTTAGCTTTCACACTTCAGTGGGCCCCACGGTCCGTAAAAAAGCTCACGTTTTGTACCTCTCCGAAGCTGCTTTCTTACACGGGCTAGTTTGTCTCCTGTTCCAGAACTGTTTGAAAACCAATAGTATGTTTCCCCCAACTTCCCGTTGAGGAGGAGAGGCGACATTCCTTTGTTTAAGACATTCTTAATGCCCAAAGTACATAGGTTGACCCTGAAGGGTTGGTGCATCGCATGAGTAATTTCAGCTTCTCTGAGTCATTTTAATTGTGTCCCTGTAGTGCAGCCTCTATCTAGTGATAGGGTGGAGATATTTGGAACCTCTCCAACCCCACCTTAACGTAAGAGGATACTTAGGCATTCCTATCCCAAGAGGGAAAGTGATTAGCCGACAAGAGCCAGCAGCTGTTCTATGGTAGCTATATTTTAAGCTACTCACTCAGTGTCTTTAGTGGTTACAGGTCTCTTCAGGTTACTATTTCTTCTTGGGTCAGATTTAGTAAGTTACAGTTTTTAGGAAACTGCCCATTTTATCCAAGGCTCATAATATTTATATTCACTTATGATTTTTAAAAAAGCTCTGACTGTATCTCTAGTCATGTTCTGTTTTATTCCTGATATCTTCCCACCCTCCCCGCTTCCTCTTCAATCTTGCCAAATCTTTTTTTCTTGCCAATCTTTTTTTTCCCCCTTCAACCTTTCTCTCTTTTATTCATACACTGAAAGAACCAACTTTTGGTACTTTTTGCAGATTGTTTTTAAAATTGTCTTCCATTAACTTTTATTTATTTCCGTCTGCTTTCTTTGGGTTTACTCATTTGCCCCCTTTCTGATTTCTTGAGTTGAATGTTTGGTTCATTAATTTTGAGCTACACTATCCCTTTAATCACTTCTTTAGTTGCATCCCATAAGTCTGTACTTTTATTGTAATTTAGTTTCAAGTATTTTCTAATTTCCAATATGATTTCATCTTTGACCCATGAATTATTTCAATGTGTGCTTTAAGTTTCCAAATATATGCTTTTTTTGGTTGGTTCTTTGAAAATATGAATAAAATAGACAAATCTCTGGCAGGATTGATTAAGAAAAAGAGAGAGGAACTCAGGAATAAAGAATGTCTTTTGTTTTCCAAAATTTATATAAGAACAAATTATAAAATAATTTATAGAACAGGATGGCATATATTAATCACATACATATCATATGAAAGTGTATTTTATACCTACATACATACACACGTATATAATATCACTCTCTGTGATCATGCCAGGTATTATTAACTATTCCCAGCACTCTTTTTTGATGGATATATTCTTCAATAAAAGGTTAATAATGGTTACTTCTGGATGCTAGGAGATAAATTACCTTTTTACTTTTTTATTCACAATTTTTGTATTATTTCAATTTTTAAAAGCATTATTATTTTTACGATTAGGAAAATAGAGGGTTTTTTTGTTTGTTTTTTTGTTTTAAAAAAATATCATCTCCTCTGGGATGAGCTTTTCTGGACCACCTCTATAGAAGAGTTGGTCACACCCTACTATTTGTAGAACTTTGTCTCATATATCACTACTGCTATAATTTTCAAAAGGTGTTATTTTTATTTATTGACTGTGCCCTCCACTAAGACCAAACATCTTGAAGATGAGGGTCATGTCTCAGTAATCTAAGCACAGTGATATAAAAAGATTTAAGGCTATGATTTGAAATACCCTAAACAAGGCAGTGGCTCATTTGAAATCATTAAAAGAGAAAATTTAACTGTAGACAATTGTTAGTTCTTTTATTTCCAGCATATGTAGGACAAGAAAATCAAAAATTCTCTTGTTGCAAGATACCTAGAAATGCTGGATAAAATAAGATAAATATATAAAAGCTATTTTTTTGAGCAGTTTTTGGTTTACAACAAAATTGAGAGGAAGGTACAGACATTTCCCATACACCATCTGCCTCTAAACATCACATACATACTGTCTCCCATTGTCAGCATCACTCATCAGAGTGGTACATTTTTTTTTTTTTTACCAAGAGTGAACCTACATTGACACCATTATCACTTTAAATCCATAGTTTACCTTAGGGTTCACTCTTGGTGTTGTATATTCTGTGGGTTTGGACAAATGTATAATGACATGTATCCATTTTTCTAATATCATATAGAGTATCATTACTGCCCTAAAAGTCCTTGTGCTCTGCCTATTCATTCCCACCCCCCACCCCTGGACTACTGATCTTTTTATTGATTCCGTAATTTTTCCAGATAAACATCTTTTTACATGCATAGGTGAGCTTGTAAGAAAATAAGAAAAATCTAGTCAAACTACCTGGGTTTAAATCTTGGTTCTGCCACTTACTGGTTAATTTTGGGCAATTAAAGAAAATCTTTTTAGCTTCAGTTTCCTCATCTGTTTCAGAGGTAACGTGAGTACTTATCTATTCCTCACAATAACCCTATGAGATGAATTAAAAATATGTAAAGTATTTAGAATAATGCCTGGTACCTAATAGGCAACTCATTAACCATTAGCTTTTAAATTATCTAATGCTGTTACTGTAACATCACTTTTCAAAGAGGGGTGTCAAAATCTCCTCTATGGTTGTACATTTGCCAGCTTTTCTTTATAATTCTGTTGACTTCCCCCTTTATTTTAAAAATAGACTATATAATGGGCTATACTACTGGCGTATTCAAATTCAGCGTGGTTTTATCTTCCTGGTGAATTGCCCCTTTTATCATTATGCTTTCTCGCCTACCCTTAGAGCATGGTTCCCCCCATAGTTTCTAAATGCCGAAGTCACTGCACTAGCCAGCGTGTTCCCCTCAAAGAGGTTGTTTTCCCAGGTCATCACTGGGAAATCGTCAGCATTTGGGCTCCCACCTTGTACAAGGCATCCTCCTTGCCCCATGTTCCACGCAGGGCTCTTTGCCTGCTAGGCAGTGAATGAGCCAGTTCCCAACCCCCATGTTCTCACCTTTTGCCTTGGGCTACTCCTGGTGCTAACTGCATCATTTCTGGGCCTCCTAGGAGCAGAAACCCAGATGGGATTGGGTGTGCAAAAGAAGGGTAAGGGAGAGGAAACAGGAGTGAGTTGCGGGGGTCTTCAGACCACGATGCAAGTTTAGCCCCTGTTAGAAGAGTGGAAGAAAGAAGGAGGTTTAGGAAGAACTTCAGACCAAAGCATAGGTGTTAGGCAGTCTCAACTAGGCTAACGAGGAGTCGCTGAGGAAAGGCAATCTGTTAGGAGAGTCCTGTGGTGGCTGCCCCGTGCTGTGCCAGTCATTGGTTGGAGCAGCCCAGGGCAAGTGTGGCCTTGGAGGGGGTGCTGCAGTGAGTCTAGAGGTCCAGAGGGTGGCAGGTTGGCTGTCAGTCACCTCTGCTCCCACAGCAGCTTCCCTTGTGGGGCGATCTGACCTGGCCTCCACAGGCCACTGCTTGGCCCCCACAGATCTTCTTCTCAGCATAGGTTTGGGGAGCGGTCCCTCATTGTTCTCAGCCTCTGTTCCTCAGGGAGGACCGTGGAACAAACTACAGTCCCCATTGCTTCACTTGGCCACAGTTGGTACTCATGATTTCCATTCTTGACTGTCTTAAATTCCACTCACATTCAGCTAGAATCTCTGCAGGTCTTTGTGACTTACCTGGTGGTGTGACCCAAACGTTCCTTCCTGCAGGGTCTGAGCTTCTCAGGCCAGTGTTGCTGCTGGGCATCCCTGGTGTCCACGTGGATCATCTGCGTTCCATAAGTATTCCTCTCTGTCTCTGTGGTGTAGAAGCAGCCCTGCTTCCTGCTGCTCAGGGCCAATTTACACCTACTAAGAGGGTGACTTTTTTTCTTGTCTGTTGGTCCCTGGACTCAAGGAGTTCCAAATGTCCAGGTGGAAGTTATAGCTTGTAGTTCAATGGGACCTTTATTGTGTTCTCTGACAAGGGTGTATCTGTCCTTTCTGGGTACCAGAAACTAACCCTGAAGAGCCCAGAGTTGCGGGGATGGGAAGGAGAAAGTCCCCAGTGGGTCATTGGGAGTGACAGTAAGTGGGACTGCTCCTGCTTCCACGAGTTCCTGGACTCACGTATTCTTCCTTTTGGGTAGATCTCTGATTTAGTGCATATGCTGCATCCTGAAGGGTGGCAACCCATTTTTGCCAAATATTGTCTTCTAGGTGGTGCTTCGGCTATGCGTTCAGTAGGTCATTCCAGCATTCTGTGAAGTTGGCTGCTTCTGGATGGTGTGGTGTGTGAAATGGCCAGTGGATCCTGTGGTCTTGGGCCCACATCCACACTTCTTCCACTATGAAGGGATCTGCTGGTCAGATGCTGTGTTCTATAGGGATTTCACGCCTGTGGATCGGGCATTCCACAAGCCCCCAGATAATGGTGCTATCTGAACCTTTGTGGGCAGGAAAGGGAAACACCTGCCTTCCTTTGAGGAAGATGCAGTGCCCCTTCCACCACAGGAGGCACCCAATATAACTGACTTTCCACCGAGTGACCAGTTGGTCTTCTTGAGGAATAGTGTCATATCAGGGCCAGGCAAGGGCCAGATCGTGAAACGCATTGAGGACCTGGTGGGTGGTTTGGACTTTTTATCATATGAGTGATGGGAGCACTTGGGAGGTTTTAAGCAAGAGGGGACGCAAGCAGACTTATGACTTAGGAAGATCACTCTGGTGGTTGTGCAAAAACAGATGGAGGAAGAGAGGGTGTGGCGGCAAGCCTAGGCAACAGTAGCCAATCAAATACTTGGAATTAGGATTATATGTCAGTCTTTATGGGGGAGAATTTCAGAGGCATAGATCAAGGGTTTGCATAATGTCAGGGACTGGGGAGATTATCCACTTGAGTATCTAGAAGTGAGAACTGTGGGGTGACTCTTCAAGGGAAGGTTTCAAGATAATTTTCATCTAAACCAATACTCAACCTGAAGTGAAATCTATAAAGTTCCACCTGGCTTGATCTCTTCTCCATGTTGCCAAGCTTTTGTAATGAACTCAGCATGTAGAAGAGAGCAAATTTCTGTTTAAAAGTTCTTCTAGGCCTTAGATGGAAAGAATGTGGAATATAAGAGTAGAATGTAGAAAGTAGGCATAAGGAAGATGATAATTTTAGGAATATAATAAGGAGTACTAGCCGTTACTAAGTGTTCCAAAAGTATACAGGGAAGGGAAAAGACATCAAGATAAGTCCTAAGACAAAATTAAGAACTAGCTGGAGGCAAACTCACTGTGGTTTCTTCTGATATGAGCGACCCTCCTTTTCCATGTGTTTCCAGATCTCCTCATTATGAAATTTGTGTTTTATTGATAGAAGAGACAAAATTCACAATAAGTTCTCCTAGGACTCAGGGATTGAGAGTAGTAGGTAGTATGAGGAACAAGGAGATACGGTAGTTATTACTAATTTTCCCATGAGAAGCTAGTAATCCTGTCTGCTTTTTAGAGTATTTTTCATTGTTTTTCATCAAAGGCCACATTAGAACATTCTAAAAGGCAATCCCAATGTTTGGATGTCATTTTGAGAGACTCTGAGGAAAAAAAATTGAGAACATCAAAGAGTAGAAGAAATAACCTGAATTTTAATTTACTGAAATGGAAATCAGAAAAATAAACATGTTGATGAAGAGTAGCAGTTTTAGCTGGAAGTATGCTTATTTTGGTTCAGTTTAGGCCTGCAAGACTTTGCAATAGTGTAGGACCAAAAAAAAAAAAAAAAAAAAAAAAATCTGGATCTAGAATTAAGACAACAAAATGATGAGATGATCAAGTCTATGTCTTGCTCTCTCCTATCAGTTCTATAACATGCTGTCAGTCTGTTTCCTTTATTCAGAAGTCTGACTGTGACATCTGTCTTGTCTCCTTGGTCCTGTAGACTCTTGTGCCTGCCTGGATGTCTGTCTTCTGAGTCTTTGTGACTACTTGTGTTCTCTGCAATGCCCAGGGAAGGACCATTCCCTGTGGACTGTAAAATTCTCTTTTGTGGGAGAATTCATTGTTGATTGGGCCACAACACATCTTGTGAAAGAGCATTACGTGTTTGCCACTGCTCAACAGCTCTGGAGAGAAATGTTTATTGCAAAGCCTGCAGTAGTACTTATAACTAATCATGGCGCAACCTCCTCCTGGCAAACCCATGGGTAGTTCAAGGACATGTGATGGTCCTCTTTGTGTTGTCAGTACTTGATGAGTAAATAGAGCAAAAACTGACAGATAATGGAATGATTAGATTTTCTTAATGAATTAAAAAAATGTACTTTGGGGGAGCATTTTTATGTTCACAGCAAAATTGAGAGGAAGGCCTAGAGATTTCTCATATCTCCCCCGCACCTATACATGCACAGCCTCCCCCATTATCAACATCGAGTGGTAACATTTGTTACAGTTGAAGAACCTGCATTGACATATCACCCCAAGTCCACAGTTTGCCTTAGGTGTGGTATGTTCTGTGGGTTTGGACAAAAGTATAATGACGTGTATCCATCTTTATAGCATCATACAGGGTATTTTTACTGCCCTAAAAATCCTCTGCTCTGCCTATTCATCCTTCCACCCATTTCTCCAACCATCTGGCAACCACTGATCTTTTTATTGTCTCTATAGTTTTGCCTTTTCCAGAATGTGATATTGCTAGAGTCATACAGTATGTAATCTTTTCAGATTGGCTTCTTTCACTTGGTAATATGCATTTACGATTTCTCCATGTCTTTTCATGGTTTGATAGCTCTTTTCTTTCTAGCACTTAATAATGATCCGTTGTCTGGATGTACCACACTTTATTTACCCATTCACCTACATCTTGGTTGCTTCCAACTTGGCAATATGAATAAAGCTGCTACAAACATTTGTGTACAGGTTTTCACATGGACATACTTTTTCAGCTCCTTTGGGTAGATACCAAAGAGCACGATTGCTGGATTATGTGGTAGAAGTGTGTTTAGTTTTGTAAGAAATTGCCAAACTATCTTCCAAAGTGTACCGTTTTGCATTTCCACCAGCATGAGAGAGCTCATTACTCCATATGAATTTTAATATTCAAGTTTTTAAAGAGTACTCCATATTTTAAAAAGCAACTTATGTAAAAAGTGTAATTTTGACTGTGAAACTACACTTCCACATTTCCAGTGCAGCCAGATGAGGGACCACAGGTGTATATATAGGGAAGCCAGAGCTCTCAGTGGTTCCAGAAAGTGGTGATTAAGAAGATGCCATAAACGTTGTTTATGAGTATCTCCTGACTTCTTTCTGGACCCCAGTGGACCTAACTTCTGTGCATTTTGAGATTATCCTCCCAAGTGTGGTGCCAAAATCTGTAAGGATGGAGATGGGGCTCTTTCTGTTCAGCAGCGTTGCTCTGGAGCCGCTGCAGATACCGGGTGAAGATAAGGAACTAGGGGGAGAGGATCACAGGAGGAAACGCCCATGGAGGCAGATTTTCATTCTGGTCTCAAGCTTCATTACAGTAATTCCCAAGTGCCTTAACCTTTGAAGAAGAAGTCTGAGAAAGGTGTGACCAAACAACTTAAAAAAAAAATGTTGGGCCAACACCATCAGTCATTATGGTCCCACAGTCCACGTCTCAAAACTCCCCTACCCACTTTTCTCTAAAAAGAAGTTCTACCTTTAGAGACAGACCTGTGCAGAGGTCTTTCAGGAAGCTTCTGGAGAAAAGGCTCTTCCTGGAGGGAGGTGGGAAACGGAATCTGATTGGCTGATCTGGGAGTGGGGCGGGGACTCCATGGCCTCACACTCCAGGCCTGGCCCCCAGCAAGGCTCCCACCGTCGCTCCCAGCACACCACGTGCCTCTGCTCAGAAGCCATTGCGATGCTCGCCCTCTTCCCCGTTCTGTACCTGGCGGAGGGGCTTTGGCTTTGGTAGCAGAGAGGCGGCTACTCTTTTAGGCCTCTTCCAACTCAGCCTGTGGTGGGCAGATCTCCCCATCCTCCCTCTCACATGCACGTTGGGGAGACTCACGGGGGTCGCAGCGTGGACCCCCAGAATTGCTTCTGCCGCCAGAGACATCCCAGATGGATGCCTTCTATGAAGAACTGTTTTCGTCCCTAGACCACAATGAAGACGGGACCCTGGACATCCTTGAGCTTCAGGATGGCCTGCAGGACGTAGGGGTCATTCAGAATGAAGGGAAGGTGGGCCTCAGTGGGGCTGTGATCGCAAAGATGTTGGGGCTGAGAATTCAGGAGGGGCCTTGGGCAGAGAAGGGTAAAGCCAAATTTACACGTTCCCAGGCTTGGCCTGGGCCCCAGTGTGGTTTTCCGGTTAATTACTAACGTTACTGTGTGAAGAATAACAACGTTCCTAATACTCCTCTCAAGTATTTTTCTCTCTGGCTCTAATAAAACTTCTAAATTCAAATCGCTCTCAAGATGTTGGCTGCAGCCTTCTTTTTGGAGTCACCTTGTTCAGTTCCTCACCTGTTATTAGTAGCCTAGATGGGCTTCCTGGCGGAAGATGCTCCCTTCCCACCTTGGGGAACTGGCATAATCACTATGTATGTGTTTTGGGACTCGTGTGGCCATTGGAAATTCTTTGATACTGTATTTTGGTTTCTGTTTGTGGAAGGAGGGTGGGCAGTCTGAGTGGCTTGTATTCTTGGGGTTTCACCCATGCTGGTGTTTCCTCATAAGGTGCCTTAATCATCAGACCTTTGAAGAATGAGCTTGGGCATTGTTTCCTTTGCAGATCTTTTTACTGGCAACCTAGATTAGAGGATCCTTCTCAGGATGCAGTCCCTCATACATATTTCTCTTAGTGTATTTCCAAGATATTTTCTGCTCAGAAGTCATTATTGAGTAAGATTATTACTTTCCAATTATATTTGCTCTTCGGATGGCAAATTCATTTCAGATACTGGGCACTTCATGCTCAAAAAGCTGTCAGTTGAATTCTGTCGTGTTAAAATTTGGTAAAACTCTTCCTATTAGCTGTGGGAACTTTGGGAGTCTTTAATCATCCACTCTGTCATTCATCAGTTGTATTTTGAGCACATTCTATATGCCAAGCACTGTGTCCTGGTTTCCTCATTTGTCACACCAGAGGCCTGGACTGGATGTGGTCTGTAGACCAGGCCAGTCCAAAATATTATCTCTGTGACGTTCACTTGAATTTTTAAATTGCGTTTTTCCTTTTAAACCTAAATGTCCTTCACTTTTTTATATATCTCTGTTTGTTTGCTCTTTAATTCTTCTAGGTCTTTGGTAAACTTTTCGACCTTTGCATCCAGTCTTTTTTCAAAGTCCTGGATCATCTTCGCCATCATTATTCTGAATTCTTTTTCTGGAAGGGTGCCTATCTCCTCTTCATTTAGTTGCTTTTCTGGGTTTTTATCTTGTCCCTTCATCTGATACAAAGTCCTCTGCTTTTTCATTTTCTCTATCTTTCTGTGGCTGTGGTTTTCAGTTCCACAAGATGAAATACTGCTCATACTGCTTGATACTGCTGTCTCCTTCATGCTTTTTTAAAGCTACTCTTGTACTCAGATTTTCAAGTGTGACTTGTATTTGTTTCTTTGATACAGACTAACCTTTCATAAGAAATTCTGGATTGTGCCATAAGCAAGTTTAATCCTTTGAAACACATTTCTTCTGTATCAAAACAAATTTTTTGTATATTTGTCTTTTGTTTTCATAAGAGATGGTGTGAGCCATATAAATGCTTTTTATGACTGATGACAGCTCACATATCAAAACTCTGTCAGGCTCTGCACCAACCACATAGAACCTTATATATTTCAGGGAAACTGATGCGGCTTTTCCTCAGGTGATGGTGACACGTGTAGGAAGTTTTGATGTGAGTTTTCTCCCACACATCTCCAGCTTCCCTAGTAGAAAGTTTATTTATATAGATTGAGAATTCATTTGATTTTTTTTTTTTTGTCCTTTGTCTAAGTTGTAATACACAAAAACGCTATTACATTGGAATGGAGATAATAGAACCAAACCCGCATGGTTCTGTATTCATTTTCTATATTCCCTTTTAGTCCTTGGTCCATGGGCATATTTTTTTAAATTATTATTATTATCTTTTATTTTTATTTTTTACAGCACAACTACAGTTTTGGTTACGGCTTTCTTCATTATATGGTAAACTTTTTCCCCGTAGCTACAGAGTTTTCACGATTATCATTTCAACGGCTGCGTAAATTGGCCATTAAATGGATGGTCTTTAATTTGCTTAAACATCCCCCTTTGTTAGAGGTTGAGATTGTTTAGATTGTTTTCAGTTTCTGGATGTTATAAATCATGTAATGTTGACCATCTTCTTAAAGTAGGCTTTTCCTTCTCATGAATTATTTTCTCGGGGAGAAAAGTGAGATCATTGGATCAAAGATTGTGGGCATTTTCACGGTACTTGCAATGGTAAAGCCAAATTGTTTTCAAAAAGGATCGTTTCCCATCAATGTGTGAGAAGATGAGTTTGACTATAACTGAAGAAGCATTTGGTGGTGCAGTGACAAACCTTTGTTTTTCTTTGTTGCTATTTCAATAGATGCGAAATGATTTCCCATTTGGTTAACAGAGGGATGGAGAATTTCTCTTCATGTGTATTTACTAAAGATACTTCTTCCTATGTGGATTTCCTGTTCAACCCATTCATCTGTTGGCATCTTGAGTTTTCAGAACGATTAGCATGAACTCTTTATATTATAGAATTATCAGTGCTCTGCCTGACACATTGCTACAAATATTTTTCCTAGACTATTTCTCTTTTAGTTATCTTGTTCCTTTCCTGCAAAGCTTTTGTACTTTTATATTTTTGAATCTGTTGGTTTTTAAATTTTTTAAATTTTTGTTTTTTTTTCATTTTTTAAAAAATGAAAAAAAATAATTTTTTAAAATTTTATATTGGAGTATAGCTGATTAACACTGCTATATTTAAAATGGATTACCAACAAGGACCTATATAGCACAGGGAACTCTGGTCAATATTACATAACAACCCAAATGGGAAAAGATTTTGAAAAAGAATAGATACATGTGTATGTACAACTGAATCACTTTGCTGCACACCCAAAACTAACATCAGCTTGCTCTTTTCATTCTCATTTGTCCTGCTATTTGTTTGTTTGTTTATTTATTTGAATGGTGTAAACATTTTATTTTTAAAAATTAAAAAATTTTTAAGCTTTTTACTGGAATATAATTGCTTTACACTGTTATGTCAGTTTTTGCTGTACAACAAAGTGAATCAGCTGTATCCATACATATATCCCCATATCCCCTGCCTCCCTATCACAGCCCTCTAAGTCATCACCCATCATCTAGTTGATCTCCCTGTGTTATATAGCAACTTCCTACTAGCTATCCATTTTACATTTGGTAGTATGTATTGATTTTTTAAGTATAGAAATGGTGCTTATGTAGTGCTAAGAAAGAAAAGATATAACTTTTTATTCTGATAACAGACTTTTTGAATGACATTTGATTTAGGTTTTTTTGTTTGTTTGCTATGAAAAGTGAGAGACTGAATATGCAAATAGTGGTTAGACTATACTTAAAATTAAACTTTCATAATGTATGCAAATGTCAAATCACTATGTAGTACACCTGAAATTAACATAATACTGTATGTCAACTATATTTCAATTAAAAAAATTTGAACTTTGATCCACAACCTGCCCAGAAAACTACCCCTTGACTATAATAAACAATCCAGGAAGCCAACCTGCTATAAGTCACACTTACTTGGAAGCCAGGCTGCTGTCTCTGGTGACAGTCCAGGAAGCTAAACAATAACTTCTGTAACAATCAGCCTAAAATAGCCAGAAATTAATTGGTACCTGAGAGTTTCCCCAATTTTTGTGCCTGCTTCCAACTTAGGACCAACCAGAGAAAGCTGAATATGCCCCCCTAACCAGTCACACAGGATGCCCCACTTTTGCTTTAGCCCACATACAGTTTTCCCAGGCCAACAGTTTACAATCAGGGCACACCCCAAAACTCCTTTTTTTCTACTATAAAGCTTTCCCACTCTTCTTCCTGCCTTCCTGCCAAAACACAAGTGACAATGGCTAACTTCCTTGCTATAGTGAGCTCAGAGTAAATAGCCTTTACTTTTCTCCTTTGATTGATCTTTATTTCCACAGAGGAATAGACAAGAAAACTCTGAAGTCAGAGTCATTAGACAGTTATAACTCTGGGAATCTTTATTTACCATAAGAAAGGCTAATGAAATATGGGTAAAAAAAAATCAAACTATTCAAAGACAGTGCTAGAGATGTCCTTTAAGTTGTAATTTCTAAAATGATAGTTGTTCACTGTTCTTTTCATTGACCAAAATATAAACTTCTTAGATGAAACTTAAGTACATAAATGGGGCCCCAGAATGCTGTGACATTTTCTCGTGGATTATGCAAATCTCAGTGTATATGTTGAGTAATCAGAAGATAATTTCCAGATGGAAATCATCCTCAATCTAATTTGTGAAAGTGATTAAATAACAATAATTGCTTTCCAATGACAATACAAACTGATTTGATTTTTAAACTGTAAGTAACAATTGATGGAATTTGAATTAAGGCTATTTAAGTTGCAGATAAGAGAATCCAACTCATACTAGTTTAAACAAAAACAGCTAGAATTCTTTGTAGATACTCTTTATTAGTTTGAGGAAGCATCACTCCTAGTTTGCTCAGAGTTTTTAGTCATAAGTTATACTGAATCCATCAAATGTTTTTCCGCATTTATTAAGGTGATTACATGACTTTTCTTTTTTATTCTGTTACTGTGGTTAAATTATAAGATTTAAAAAACTATGTTAACCTAACCTGGCATTACTGGAATACATTTATCTTGTGTATGTATGTGTGTCCACATATATTCATGTATACATGTGTTATGTACATATGTACATATAATATATAGCATTATACATGTACATATGTGTATATATAATACATATAGTATTATATATGTATATATAGTATCCATTTTATATATTGTATTCATATAATTATAGTATTATCAATTTTATATATTGTATTCATATATATTATGTGTGTATATATATCAATATATAATGTGTGTGAAACAATATATTTCTTTCTCAAAAGGAATGATTTTTCTTAATAGAGACAGACAGTTTGATATGACAATTTTTTATAAGGATCATCTTTAGGAAAAGATTATTTAATTTTGGAAATCAAAGGGAAAAAGTACTATTTTAAACATTTAAGTCAAGATTTTGTCTTCTGTGTTGGAATTTATAAAATATATGTCTTAATAGGAAAACAGCCAATCTGCTTGAAGTATTTGTACAAGAAAATTTAGTATTTTTAACCTATATAAAAATATCTATAATTTTTTTCTTTTTTGTAGAAAATTTTTAGTACTGGTGATGTCAACAAAGATGGGAAGCTGGATTTTGAAGAATTTATGAAGTACCTTAAAGACCATGAGAAAAAAATGAAATTGGCATTTAAGAGTTTGGACAAAAATAATGATGGTGTGTCTTTGTTTTCTGTTTATCACCAGCCATGAAGAAGCACGTCTCATGCTTCCAAAAGTCTAAAACAATGTATATTTAGTCTGTCTTTTTTTAGATGATAATTATTACTTGTGATAATACTTGTTTTTCTTAGTAATGATTTTTATATAGAATGTTTTTAGTGAAGAAAAGTTATATGTAGCTTTGTCCAGTGAATCATAAACTGTGAGTAAGGCCTTTGTAAAATATTAATTATGGACTCTTATACTAATTTGACTTAAAGCTATGGGTTAAAAATAATAATTATGTTTTTTTGCTCTCTGGACAAGAGAGATTTATTTTTATTCATACTAAGCATAAGTATTATGTATTCTACAATTTAAACAGCTTCCAGATTATCTTATATTTGATAGTCTTTTTGAAAGAATTACATGTGATCAGAGAAGATACTCTGATTCTGAAAGTTAGAAAAGAAAATACTAGATAAACATTTAAATATATACCTTCTGATTGGAATCATGGTTTTTCAAAAAGTAAGGGCCACGGTAGGCGAGAGGGAGGATCTATCAAACCCTTATCACCAGAGGCAACCTTTGATAGGAAGAAGGCATTTATTTTTAAAATGTATAATGCAGCTTCAGACCTTTCTGCACACATGAGTGGTCAAAGCCATTCCATTCACAGATTTGTTTTTCAAGAAACAAGTTAAACAAATTAATTGAGAGAAAATATGATTCACACCAGGGGTAGGGAAACTGTGTGTGTGTGTGTAAGTCCAGATAGTATTTTAGCTTAGTGGGCTGTGTGATCTCAGTTGCAGGTACTCATCTCTGCTGTCACAGTGCAGAAACAGTCACAGATAATATGTAAGTGAGTAGGTGTGGCTGTGTTCCAATAAAACTTTATTTACAAAAGCAGACAACTGGCCTTATTTGGCTAGAGGGTTATAGTTTGCTGGTCCCTGATTTATACTGAACATTGACTTCAGTTAGATTCAAGGCAAGTTCCTTCAAACAGACAACTAAACCCTTTGAATGGCTTTGATGATCATTCAGATCTGTGTCTCAGCTAGGAAGAGGCTGGTTTGTGGTAGAAAGTAGAACTGTTAGAACATTCCTTACCGCTCATAAACCTTACATTGTATGTTCTAGGTCTACTTTAGTCCAATCTTATAGCAAAATTCACTTCTTACAATCAACTTTGTTTCTTCCCACAAACTTTCATCCCACCCTGAACCCTCTACTCTTTTGCCGCAGAGAAGGGATTGTCTGTGTAGAGTTAGGGCAGGCAGTTGCTGGGAGATGGAGCTACCTCAGCATCATCTCCAGGTAAGTAGAGGCTGATCATTCAGTATGTACAGTATGCACGTATCAATGGTTCATTTCAGAAAATTCTAAACAAACCAGAAGAAATAATTAAAGGCGAAATCTTTCATTTTTTATTGAAGTATAATTGATTTACAATGTTGTGTTAAAGGTGAAATCTTATGATACATTTGTAGTAAATGCAAACGGTTTCCCCTTAATTTACCTTGTTTGTATTAGTTTAAAAACACTTTCTCGTTATAGGTTCATATTTTTATTAGATTTTTCTTAAAGCAAAGCATATATAGTCTCTCCTCATTATTTGTGAATTATATATTTGAGAATTTGTCTACTTGCTAAAATTTAACTCCAAAAGTAACCCCCAGGTCCGTACTCACAGTGCTTTTGCAGTCATTCACGGCTTCACGCAGAGCAGCCACAAATTTCATTTGCTTGGTGAGCAAGTTTCTAGCTGAGATAGAATGAGGTGATGTTCCACATTCTTGTTTTAGTTTTGTATTGTAAACAAGTCCTTCTGCAGTCCACTGGGTGCCATGTTTTTTGCATTTTTGTGCTTTTTATTGGTAATTTCACTATTTACAGTGGCTGCCAAGAACAGTGCTGAGAGGCTGTCGAGCGTTCCTAAGTGCAGGAAGGCTGTGATGTACCTTCAGAAGAAAATACGTGTGTCAGAAAAGCTTCACTCAGGCATGAGTTATAGTACTGTTGACCATGGGTTCAATGTTAATGAGTCAATAATGTGCATTAAACAAGGCGTCTTAAAACAGAAATACACAGAAAACAGTTTCGTGTTGATTGGTTGGTGAGAATATTGTGACCAGAGGCACGGGAACCTAACCCTGTATTTCCCTGAGAAACAATGGTTCGGTTTTCCTTGATTCTGTGTTCACGGTGACCTTAGAGAAAGTAGCTACCGTGAATAATGAGAATCAACTGTATTTCTTTGAGAGTGAAATTGTACAGGAGATTATTCAGAGTGTTATTTAAAGAATTTCATTGCTAACAGAGTGATGCCTCTAACTGCTTTTACAATGTCCAGATTCTCATGCTGTTCCTTTCCTCTCCCTAAGAGAAGTCTCTCCAAATCCTGTCATTCCTTCGAAGTCCTTCCCTTAAATGGGGTCTTTCCTTTCACCACTAACAGTAATTTTTGTCCTGTTTTCCTGGAGAACTTTGCTGTTAATCCTGGTTTGGCATCAGACTCTCTCTTACTTTGTTTTCTTTGCCTCTTCCATGCATACTATTCTTAGGATCTTCATGGGTCTGTGAGGTGCTTGAGGGAAATGCAGTCTTACATTTATTGCTTATGTTTTCTCTTTCTTCCCTTCTGATTCTTCTCCTTTCTACAACATGCTCTTATAATAATAATTTTCCTGCTTCCATCATCCTGCTATCCCTACTTTTATTTTTATCATCAGATTTCTCGAAAGAATATTCTGCACTCTTTGGCTTCATTTAGTCATTTTCTACTTTCTTTTAACTCAGTGCAATACATCTTTATGCATAATAAATGCTCAATCATTTATTAAAATGTAGAAAAGCATACTTTATAAATTAATAGATCCTAGCTTAATTGAATTTACCTCAAAGTCAGAGTATCTTGATTTGAATCTCAGTTCTGTTGCTTCTTAATGTTGTTTCTTGGTTAGGCCATATAAGTGCTCAGTCTATTCTTTACATGGAATATCATTATTTACCTACAAGGCTGTTAGGATTTTTGAATGAAATAATGTGTGTATATTTAATGTATTTGTTAAAATTTGAGTCAGTGTTGTAATATGTACTTAAGCAAATCTATAACTCATATTAATTCATAATTTTACCTTAATCAGTTCAAGGCTCTCCCTTATAAAGTGAGGGATTTGAAATTCATGATTTCTAAGGTCCTTATCAGTTCTGAGTTTATAATTTTTATTTTTTAAAGGAAAAATTGAGGCTTCTGAAATTGTCCAGTCTCTCCAGATACTAGGTCTAACTATTTCTGAACAACAAGCAGAGTTGATTCTTCAAAGGTAAGTTCTTCATCTATTGACAATTTTTTTTTTAACTTTAATTTTAGTCTCCTGTATTGGCGATCTGTGTTTGTAAGTGTGGATTAAAACAATTCTTTGTACCTTACCATTCCTCACTATGTACACTCAATATCTTTCTCCCCTTTTTCTCCCTTTTCATTTTGTGTTGTGCATTTTTTCGAGCCCTCCAGGGCTGGTGCATTAGAAGAAGCTCTGTTTTCTCTTTTACATGACTGCTTTACTACTTGCACAAAACGCTTCACTTCTGAAACTTCTGTTCACCAAATATGTGGATTTTCCCCCCACAACAAGTGATTCTCTTTGACACCAGCTTGGTGTCCTACAATGTAACTCAATTCTAACATTGTCTACCTGGAGGTAGTGTCAGATCCCACAGGTTAAGGGCTCAGTTTCACAAGAGTGCTCTCTGCTTTGGATGCCAATTGCAAGTAGTAGGTCCCCAGGTTACCCACATCTTCTGTCCAGCTTGGCTACAAATCAGAGGTTCCCATGACCTTCTCCCCCTTGGATTTGATTACTTGCTAGAGGGGCTCACAGAACTCAGGGAAACATTTATTTATGTTTACCAGTTTACTACAGGGTATTATAAAGGATGCAAATGAAGAGCCAGACAAAAAGATACATAGGGGCGGTCTGGGAGGGTCCCTAGCACAGGTGTCTTTGTGGAGTTTGGGTGTTTCCCCCTGCCAGTGTGTGGATGTGTTTGCCAACCAGAAGCTCCCTAAATCTGTGCTGTTGGGATTTTTATGCAGGTTTCTTCATATAGGCATGATCAATTATTAACTCCATTTTCAGTCCCTCTTCCCCTCTGGAGAATTGGGCTTGGGGTGTGGGAGGGGAAAGGGGCTGAAAATTCCAAGTTTCTAATCATGGTTTTTCTGATGACCAGCCCTCATCCAGGAGCCACCCACAGAGTTGCCTCATTAGAACAAGAGATGCCCTAGTGCTCTTATCACTTAGGAAATTGCAAGGGCTTTAGAGGCTCTGTGCCAGGAACAGGGAGCAGAGACCAAATGATATATTTTCTATTATCTCACAGTGTTTTAAAAGGGAGTGTCTGATTGTGTTTTCTGTAGTGGAAATCAGTGATTGAGTGCGCAGCCATCAGTATGACTCGTATACCTCCAGATGTCAGCTTCTTTTCTGCCATTTCACTGTCTCTTAGTATCCCCAAAACTGAATTCTTGGGAGAGAAATCCGAAAGGTGCTGATTGAAACAGCTGAGGCCGAGTCATCAGCGTATGAGACTATGAATCAGTTGGTTGAAATACAGTCTCCTAGTTCTACTTTTTCAGTGGAAGATATGGGTAGGGAGTAGCTGAAATAGGTAGGCTGTCTCTCCCAGATATGTGCACTTCATGTATCTGTATCTTCTGCTCTCAAGTAAAAATCCATTTTCCTTTTAGGCTTCATCTACATTCCCCCTTTCCTCTCATTTTATTACCTCTAGTTCCCTCTCCACGTTTACTGAGGACCTTGGCACTTGTCAAATAGTCGTTTTCTCTTTGCCCGAAGTCCTCGGAAGCTTCAGTATTTGTGCTGGCAACTCCTCTTTCTCGCATCAGTGTCCCTTGGCTTCCTCAACACCCCTGAGACTTCCATTCCATTTTGCCCAGTCCCTCTCAGGATTGTATCATCATCATACAGGAGTCTTAAACACCTGTATCCTACCTTCTGACGCTTCTTCCTCCAGATTCTACACTGTCTCGCTCCTACGGTACTTGCGTTTTGACTTACAGATCTCTGGCCCCTTCATTCCCACCAATCCATCAATCTCCTCTTGATCGATTCCTTCCATCACTCCTACTTTCTTTTCCCGTGTCCTGAACCATCCTCTCAGTTGTTCTCTTTGCCCTAGCATTTGGGCTATTAAACATTTCTAGAGAAAAATGAAACTGTACAGGCCTGAGAATAACTAAGACATTCTTGGAGAACCATAAGGAGCCAGGGCCTGCCCTATCAGATATCAAGAGTTGTTATAAGCTATAATTAAGACTTAGTGGTATCGCTACACAGATAGACAAGTTGACAGATGAAACATACTATCCCAGAAACAGACCCATCCATGTTTGGGATTTGTCATATGAGAGAAGCAGCTTTGCAAATCTCTGGGAAAAGGAGAGACTATGCAATAAATGGTTCTGGTACACTTGGTTATTCATGCAGACAGAAATACAGTGAGATACCTACCTCATGCCATACACAGAAATCACAGACAGAAAATGAACTTATCATTACCAAAGGGCAAAGGGGGGGGGGGGAGAGATAAATTAGGAGTATGGGATTCACAGATAAAAACTGCTATATGTAAAATAGATAAGCAACAAGGATTTACTGTATAGCACAGGGAACTATATTCAATATCTTGTAATAACCTATAATGGAAAATAATCTGAAAAATATATATATAACTGAATCACTTTGCTGTACACCTGAAACTAACAAAATATTGTAAATCAACTATACTTTGATTTAAAAAAAATCAAACTAAATGTGAAAGTTAGACTGTAATACCTTTAGGGGGAAAAGAAGGAAATGTCTATATCTCAATATAGGGAAGAATTTATGTTAAAAAAATACAAAAGTCAGTAACCATAAATGAAAAGGTTGATAAATTCAGCTGTATTAAAATTAGGAGCGTCTATTCATGGATGCTATAAGTAAAGTGAAAAGACAAAGAGAAGGTACTTGCCAGTTTATAACTTGAAGGATTGAATCAACTATGTAAAGAACTATACATATTTAAGAAAAAGACAGGACCCATTAGAAAAATGGGCAAAAGATATGAACAGGCATTTCACAAGGGGTAAAGCATGAATAGCAGATGACTGTGATGAGATGCTCAACTTCGTTAGTAATTTGAAGAGAAATGCGATTTAAACCCACAGTGAGACTCTCTTATTTAAGAAGTTTATCAACACTAAGTGTTCTGTGGCTTTAAGCTACAGAGTTTGGAATTCATTTATTCATTCAATAAATATTTGCTCTGTGCTAGGCACTGTTCTAGGCACTTTGGTCATATCAGTGAATAAAATCAACAAAAATCCTTACCTTGTGGAAGATGCTCGCATGCATGTATGGGAGGCTGAGGGGCAGAGTCAAATAATAAACAGTTGCACTAAAATAGGAAATAGTGATAGATGTAGATGTATAAATACTGCAACCCAGAAGAATAGCGTTGTAAACATCAGTAGTAACTAGGACTGTTATGAAAATATGGAATGTTAACACCTCTGTGCTGGGACAAATGAAAGTTTACGTGTAATTTCGTGTATGCCGGTCAAAGTTAAAAGTGGCGCTGGAAAAAATAGTCATAAATATCTGAACGTCGCATTTTATTGGACTGCCACCTTTATGCATCACGTTCATACAAGTCATAGAATAAATACACAGCTTGGAGGAGACACCAAAACTTTTTTTCAGAGATACTCATTCATTCAAATAAATGAGCCTTTCTTTGTGCTGACCACTTTGAGTGCTGGGTCTACAGTAGTGAACAAAACAGTCAAAATCTTGGGCAGTATAGAGTTGTTTTTAGGAAAAAAAAAACAGGTACAAATGACATTATTGCCAAGAAACTTCTAAAACGAGCAAAAAATTAATGAAAAATAGCCAAGGCTACAATATATTAATTTTAAATGTTGAAGATAAAGTACCAGGATTTCTTAAAACTCAAAAGGCCCAACCAAGTTTGATTTTATTTTTTACAATCACTCTAATTTGTTTAGCTTAGAGAAAGTTGGAGAAGGAACTTGATGGCATATTTTGAGTATATTCCAAAGTCACATCCAAATGTTACAATAGAACATTAAGAACTATCTTCCCTAAGCAATGAAAGAAAAAATGGATCATAAATCCATTCATTACTATTTCCCAATTTTATCTTCCAGCATTAGTGTTTGATAGCGCATTGACTTAAAGTTTGACAGAGCACCAGAAGTTGCCTTTAGTGAGGTGTGTAATTTTGGGGCCCATTTTTATCTAAATGGTTAAAACTAACAGATCATCAAATGCTTGTTGCCATTTCCAAAAACCTTATAAGAATATTAAGATGGAAGAGAAACTGTCATTCTGCAACATGGCCAGTAATGTTAGTTTTATTTATAAATTTAATTTTGTTCTTTAATCAGCTTCTTTTTATTTTCAGCATCGATGCTGATGGGACAATGACAGTGGACTGGAATGAATGGAGAGACTACTTCTTATTTAACCCCGTTACAGACATTGAGGAAATTATCCGCTTCTGGAAACATTCTACTGTGAGTACACTTTGTGTATTAATTATTTGGAGCTGTGAGCCATTGGTATAGTTATCATCCAAGAGCACTCTGTAACACTTACAGGCCAGGGGACCCAAATCTCAGTAGCTCTTTGATTTGTAGAGTTCTTCATATTCTGTTAGGTGTATATTCATAGTATCTTAAAAAACCCCAAGACTGCTTAAACATTGCAGATATAGTTCCTATTTTTGCCATTCACAAAACTTGGAAGAGCTACTGCCTTCCAAAAATCTTATGATGATAAGTTGCTCAGCTTTTATTGGTATTTAAGTATTCTGTCCTTGGCAAGTGTAAAAGTTGCAGGCTTTTGCTTTTTACACATAATACATTGCCTAAATAATGTTAATACCTGTGGTTGATAATGGCCAAAGATCCCTTCTAAAACTTGCTTGTTCAGTCAACTGCCTAAATTTATCTCTGGCATAAGGCACCTATAACAATCATGGAAGGTTAAAAAATCTTCACTCATCTGCTCAGCACTGCACACCTATAGTATTCTTTTAAACATTCAAATTTTAATTAAATTTCATTAGTATCCTGCTGAAATATCCTGGTGTAAATGAAATTCATTTCATTGTGTAATCTGTTCCTGAAAACAATGGGTACTCTTTGAAGGAATTTTTATTTTTCTAATGGGCTTGACTTCTGTACTTATTCCTGAATTTCAGTGCATTTTATATGCACTAAATGAAGCCTAGAGTTCACATTGTCACCAGTAACCATGCCTAAACTTACCTAGAATTACCTAGGCATTGTGGAATTATTGGTGACTAATGCCTCTTCAACTATGAGTATAAAATAATACTATATTAGTAGTTCAGTTGCCTTGATAAATTTTATACTTATGTGAAGTCATATTTACATAATCAAATTCTTACCGTATCTGTGGAGATAGTTAATAATAGTTGAGGCTACAATCATGTATCCATTTTATTGATAGTAAAATGAAGAAATACAGGGTTACTACTATAGCATAGCTCCTTATCCTGACACTCTTACCTATAAAATCTTTTACACCAGAATCATTTAGATAATAAAGTTTTAAATATATTATCAAATTTTGTTTCTGTCAGGCTATGTTTATAATCTACAGTAATGTTTAGAGTAGATTGGAAGGTAGATCATTTTAAACAATACCTTCCCATAAGCTAAATGCTATATAGAATCTATTGCCTGTTTTAAATGTGACATTTATATAAATATTTATAGACAGACTCTATAGGAAATGAGTTTAGGGATACTCAAATTACAATTTTAACTTAATTTTTATTTACATATTTAGAGCACATATCGTGGTATAAAGTATAATGTGGATATAATTTTGAGATAAAGTGTGTATCTTTAAAGAACTGACTATTTTCTGTCTGTAGCTAAGGATTCACTACATCTGAGAGAATGCTGCCCTTTCATTCTGACTTAAACTTAGGAGTTATTCTGAATCTATTAAGAAAAAAGGTTGTAATTATTGGTTTGTAAATTTGTAATTACTGTTAATTTTCATTTCTTGTGGACTGATACTGTACTTTTAGCGTGAATAGGCTACTTATAATTGCCTCTATGCTCAGATTGGTTCAGTATAGTACTTTCTAAGGATTAAAGTTGATCTTAATTATAAAACGATACATATTTCTTGTTTCAAAGAAACAAACCTTCTGGAATGATCTGTCTTTAATTGAAGGAGCCTGGGGGTCTTTCTTCCATTTTAACAGGGTATTGACATAGGAGATAGTTTAACTATTCCAGATGAATTCACAGAAGATGAAAAGAAGTCGGGGCAGTGGTGGAGGCAGCTCTTGGCAGGAGGTGTTGCCGGTGCCGTCTCTCGCACAAGCACTGCCCCTTTGGATCGTCTGAAAGTCATGATGCAGGTGAGCTTTAGGATCTTGTGTCCGAGTTTGTCCAAAATATTCTGAAACAATGAGAAATGTGGTGTTTTGAAAAAAGTTTGAAAATTTCTCAGTAATAGTCATACCTTTAAGAAGAAATCTCTCAGTTTTATTGCTGTTGATCCTAAATTCAGTCCATGTTAAGCATTTCAGTGTTTGACCAAACCTTAAATTGTTGGTACATGTGTGTGATGAACTTTTAATCTTGGCTTTCTGTAACGATTCAAGTGTTTAATTAGAAAAAAAAAAAACCTCTAGCCATTATTGTGGGATTCTCCTTAAATTACTTATATTTTCCCTCTGCTTTATGTACTTTCTCAAAAGAGGGTTTTTCTAAAATCTAGAATCTTGAAACAAGGATATAACTTAAAAAATTATTCTAAAGCTGACAGAAAAGACCTGGGTTTATAACCTGACTTTCCTATTTACTAGCAATGTAGCCTGGGCTGGTCAGAGTGGAAAGAAAGAGGGAAAGGAAAGGATTAATATTTATTTGGTGCACATTATGGCAACCCATTTAATCCTCTAGTTACCCAGCATGGGGGGATTTTATCCTCATATTATCTCTGGAGAACACAAGGCTCAGAGAGTTAAATAACTTTTCCTTTACAACAAATTAGACAAGGAATGGAGTATTTTCGGCTCTACAGCTCATGGTTCTTGCACTGCATGAAACCCCTGAGGCCTCATTTTCCTTTCTTCTAGAATGGGAATAAGAATATCTAACAGTGGTGGTTGTAAGAATTAAATAATGTAAGGTATGTGAAAATGCCTGGTGGGCTGGGACACCCTGCTGGAATATAGTAGTTGCTTAAAAAGGGTTTTTAAAAGTCAAGTAGTTATACCTAAGGCCAGCACTTTTTTAGATTTGCTCTTAGATTTCCATACCAAATGTTTTCTGACAATGTTTTAAACTAGCATCCATCGAGAAGGTACCTCAAAATATTGTTTAGAGGTAAAGATACTGCTTTAAAGAAAAAGGAGAGGGAATTGGCCTGTATGTTTTTCTTTAAGAATAATAGTAAATTGACTGAGAGAGCTTGAATAAGCATTCATCTTTTCCTTTGTCATATTTTATTGTGAAGTTTATTTAAAATCGATTGGATATATTTAGACGTTAGTTCCTGCAAGTTCAGGGGGTTCCCCAAACTACCTTCAGATTCAGTAATTCACAGAACTCACTAGAAGCTTTTATACTCATGGTTAGGTTTATCACAGTGAAGGATACACATTAAAATCAGCCAAGGAAAGAAGAGCGTAGGGCTTCTAGGGAAGTACCAAATGCAGTTTCTGTTGTTTTCTCCCCAAAGAGCCACAATGTGTTATTTCCTGACATTGGTGTGTTGACAATATGCACAGAGTTCCACACCAGCCAAGGAAGCTCACCTGAGCCTTTACTGTCCAGAGTTTTTATTGTGACTAGATCACATACTGCCCTCATAGCTGACCTTTAGTCTTCAACCCCTTCCTTCTTGGTTTCTTTTTTGTTTTTTTAATAGTGGTCACCATTTTGTGTAAGCTGAAAGAATCAGAATAGCTGACTTCTTTAATTACTTTTGGTTTATTAGATTTAATCAGTTTTATACAGAGGCAAACATAAGGTTTAGTTTATTTAAACAACAATCACATCGATAGTATGAGCCAGGTAATTCATCAGTACTCACTGGGTTAGGCAATGGTACATGAGGCTTCGCGATAAGCCATAGAAGATACAGTTTTTATTTTTGGTGTCAGGCTGGGTGCGTTCTAGTCTCTATGGCTCTGATAAACATAACATCCAAATTGTTTTCAGTCCCATTTATATTTCATGTCAGTATTACTTCTCGGGGGAAGGATAATATATTGCCTTCAGTATGTTTTTTTAATTTTTCGTATACTGAGTTTGCTCATGTTCTGAAGGGTGTTCCATAGCCTAATAAATAATAAGTTGGTTCGTTTTATCTTATGAATGTTGGTCATAATTTTAATTTTGATCATGTCTTCTCTGTCTGCGTTCTCATACTGAGGATATCGATTTTTCTTAGTTTTAGATTCAGAGTCAGGCTTCTAAAATGGTGGTAATAGTTCTTACATATATTTTCTCAACCTTCTATATTCTATTTTCAAATACGTCTTCACGCAGTGATAAATAATATTGAAGAAAAGGGAGTGGTTTGTATGATTACTTTAGAAATAGTAATAACATCTCACCAGTATTTTATAACGTTTTGCTTTTATTTTTAGGTCCATGGTTCAAAATCAGGGAAAATGAACATATATGGCGGCTTTCAACAGATGGTGAAAGAGGGAGGTATCCGCTCGCTTTGGAGAGGAAATGGTACAAATGTCATTAAAATTGCTCCTGAGACAGCTGTTAAGTTCTGGGCATATGAACAGGTAATAGTTATCACCTGTGGAGTTTGTTAACAAAGGGGAGTTAATAAACTGATTCAATAAGAATAATCAGACAGTGCTTTTTAGATTACTGTTTTAATACATGATAATTTTCCACATATACTGTATGATGAATTTCTCTTACAGGAGATTAGACTAGATAAACTCAGAGATTCCTCATAACTAAATTCTGGAATTCTAAATGTCATATTACTTATAAAGAAAGACTTCTGTGTTCCTTTCCAAGTAGCTCTCAAAGGACATGTAAGATTTTAGCTTATTCATTTGGAATTCAGAATAGAAGCTGCACACTCAAGTTTTTGTGAAAGTATCCCCCTCCATCATCTGAAGGGAAAACTTTTAAGTTGAAGTCCTGTATGTAATTTGACATTGCTGTCAAACTGAGTTGAATTTACAGTGACAGCTCCGTGAGGGTGGGTGGGGGCTTGGCTTCTTCTCCATGCACTCCAGCACTTAAAGCCTAACATGCGATAAGTGCTCGGTAAGTGTAGAATGAGTGAGTGTGTGAGTAAATGAATGAACACGTTTACCTCTGAGTCGACTTCTCTGTTGACTTAGGTTGTTTAGAATGCTTGGATATTAGGATGCTGCTTCAGCATAACTTGGTGGTAAGAGGAAATACAACAGTAGATTTTAGAATTTGGCTTCTCTTTATTGCCATTAGCAGAATTGTCTAGTTAAGCATTCACAGAATTATTCTTTCCACTATTTCTTCCATCATTGTTAACCACAGACAGTAAGAACCTTGAAATTTAACCCCACCTTATATTTTGTATTATTTCAAATAGATTTTTGGTAATTTTGGAAAGCGTTTTGTTCTTGAGCAACAGAGTACTCTTGGGAAGATTACAAAGTCTAGTGGTGTGTTTTCTTGGCTTAGGGAATAGAGAAGTAAAGAAAAAATTGAAGAGAATCTAGTCTCCATGACTTTAATTAGAGCCTGTCTTTAGGGAGGATTTTTTCCTTCTGTGAATGCTTGAGGATGCAGATCCCGACTAGTAAGGGCCAGCATTTTAGATGCCTGTAAGTTATTCTGATCACATACTTGGATTTTATGATAGGAAAGCCAGAGCCTAAAATAAATTAGTATTCAAGTGTAAAACCATTCTTCCATATGCAGGAAGTCAGTATTTTTGAAAGTCTGTATTACTGCAAGCAAGTGCATGTATTCTACTTTATGCTACTTAGTAGATTCCTACCTTGAACACTACCAGCAGGCATCCAACCAAGCTCTCAGGCCTCTTCACAGTATTTTAATTTCTGCATGCTAACTTTTCTTAGAGATCAAGAGAAAGCTCTCTGCACATGTGGCATAGTGTTCTTGTGGTCTCTGGGGCCTATTATGCCTGTCCATTTTCTGCCCCCAGCTGAAAGTCTGTTCATCCCTTAGGGCTCTCTTAAGTCCAGCTTCCTATGAGAAGCATTTCCTAAGCATCCCAACCAAAACTGATGCCTCTCCTGCCTGGCTTCCTTAAAGTACTATTTACAGAGTATCCAGTTTTCCACAGGATAATGGAAAACCCATTGTTTTTCTCGGTGAATTATAAACTACTTTGGGATAAATATTATGCCATATATATTCTCAAATTTCCAGAGTACCTAACTGTACTGTATTCAGGTAGGTCTTGTTCACTGAATAACTAATAGCTTAGAAAATGAAGAAAGGATATCTTCAGCTTGGTACGTAGCTCTCTTAAACACATCAATATGGGATAAAGCTGTGGTCCATTTCGGTTCTCATTGCTGTAAGCAGGGCAATTGTATCAGGAACAGGGGAGCAGTGTGCTGTAGTGTTTCCATTGTTTCAGCTGCCATCTGTATCCTAACTGCCTTCCATTCTAACGTATTTCTCTTCATCTCTATACCTATTCATCCACCTGTGCATTGCATACCTGTGCACCTCTGCTTACATATCCCAGGGGTACCTCACAGTCATCCCTCCACCACCCCCCTGCTCCAGTGACACCCCCCCCCCCCCCGCCCCGTTCCTCTTCCTATAGGTCATATGGTGGTGAACATCCTTCATCACTTTGCTCGGGAGTTGTTTTCTCCAGGACACCGTCCCTTTATTTCCCTCTGTTAGCACTTTCACACTGAATTCTGATGATCTCAGTGCTTCTTTCTCTTCTTAATGAGACTGTGAGCTTCCTTAGGCAGTGTTTGTTTTCAGGTGTGTGTCGCCAGCACCTTGCCCAGTGCCAGTGAATCCTCACTGAATGAGCATGAGTCTTAGGTCTTTAAGATGAAGGGGGGATGGGTACTTTGAGCAGAAGCAGCAGCCTGTGGATGGAGATGTAGGCACAGGAGAGCATCATTCACTAAGGAAGCTGAAGGTGGTTCACTAGGCTGAAGTGTGGTGGAGTCCATGTCCGGGAAGATGGTGATGGAAGCAGGCTGGACAGAGGGGCAGGAGCCAAATGTGATAGGAGTCTGTATTTTATCCTGAATGTGGTGAGGGGGCTCTTGAAGCATCTTATGTAGGGAAGTGGAATAAGTATATTTACATTTAAGAAAGATCAACCTGGAAAAAGAGTGGAGAGGTATTAGAAGAGAGTGAGGCTGTACTTGAGGCAGGGAGACTATTTAAGGAAATATTTCAGGAAATCAGGTAAGAAATGATGAATCCCAGTATAAGGCGATGGCTATAGTGATTGAAGAAAAACTGAAATGAACTGAAAAATATTTTGGGAAATAGAAGCAACAGAGATCACTGAGTGGATGTGGAGGTGAGAGAGGAATCAAGGGTGATACCCTGGTTTCTAACTTGAGCAACTACATATGTAGAGAATACAATAAGAGGAATTGATTTTGAGGTGAAATGACAGGTTGCACTTTGGACATGCTGGGTTTGAGCTATTTCTGTAACACCGACAAGGAGCTGTCCAGCAGGATGCTTGGTCTCCAGTGTGGAGATTGTTGTTGAGGTGAAGCCTTTGGAATGGATCACTCAGGAAGGCTTGTAGAATGAGAAGAGTTCCAGGGATAGGCCCAGGGAAAGTAGGAGAAACTTGTAAAGGAGACTGAGAAGGAGCAGCCAAAGGGACAGGAGGAAATCCAGAGAAAGAGATGGCCTCGAAGTCAGAGGGAGGGGAGGGTCTCATGAAGGGTCAAGTACTGCAGGGTAGTAAATACAATAAAAAGCTGATCGTTCAGGATTTATCAGCTCTGAGATAGGAAAGCTTGGTATAAACGTTTCAATGAAGTAATGAGTTGAGAAACCAATGGAAATGAGCTGAAGTGAACAGATGAAGAAAACTGGAGAGTAGACACCTTTGTCAGGAGTTTGACTTCAGTGAAGGGAAAGAGGAAAGAAGAGGGAGAGAGCAACAGGTTAGAGGGATGTTGGGTTTTGATTTGTTTTATTTTAATGACATGCCTATGGCTGAAGGCAGCATGTTGATACAAAGAAGGAAGTTGAAAAATATAAGTGAGAGGATTGGCAAGTGCAGCAGGTATTCAGAGGAAGTATGTGTGTGGAATAGGGGGTGGGGGTGGCAGGGCTGGGGGAGAAATGGGTACCAACCAGACTGTTGGCAGGATTGGCCTTTGACTATGTGAAGGACTCTTCTCACATCAGCTTGGGAGGAAGACGCTAAGCGGATGTGGGTGATTTTTGTGGGGAATGGGCAGGAGTACCAAGATACCCTTGCCTCATGGCCTCTCTGTTCTTCCTTCAGTTCCCAAGGAAGGATTTTTTTGAGAATGAGGGAGGAAGTGGTATCGGAAGCTGGAGGAGAATGGAGAAGGTTAAAATAAGTATTCTAACAAATGGAGAGAGAGTTGAGATAGATTGGATGGAAGGATGGATGGAAGGGAGGGAGGGAGAGAAGAAGAAAGAAAGGAAGAAAATTGAAATCCTGAAAAGGATTTTGGGCTGACTTTGAGAGCCCAGACTTTCTCCTTTGAGAAAGTCAAATTCCGTGGCCTTAGCAAGCCACTTAAAGTCTCTGTGACTGTAACCTCATCTCTGGGGTAGGAATTTAGCTTGGTGACATAGTGTTAAGCACCTGTCACTTTGTCTAACCCTTTATAGGCTCTCTGTCCTCAACTCTTCCCTTTGTGTATGGTATGTTTTGGGGTGCAGGAGCCCCAAACCCCTATCCTTTAAATATTTATTCTCCAGCAACGACTAAATATTTACTGGGTACTTTTGATAGGTGCTTTTGGGGTGGGGTACACAATGTAAAAGATATCGTCAAGGTTCCTATTCATATGCAGGGACATTTTCAATGTTATATTTAATGATTGTGATAATCAGACATGCAGGAAAATTAACAGAAGAAGAGGAGTTTTGGTTAACATTCTGATGCAGTTCAGGAAATAGAGCCTGTGGAAACATTGATCTTTTGGGGGTGGGCAGATATCTGCTATTTGGAGAACTTTGTGAAATTATAATTAATTTTTATCATGAGCAGAGAAACACAGTTTTACTAGGAGAAAATATTCCTGTATTTTTGCATTAGGCTCTTTGGATCCCAAGGAACAGAGACTCTGGCTGGCTCAGGGAAGTGGGGTGGGAATGGGGGTCGCTGTGGGGGTGCCTGTGGTGTTAAGGGGAGGAGCCTCAGGGAGTGAAGAGAGTGGAACCTCACTGACCTGTCCTTCCTCCACATGTCTGCTTCTCTGTTGTTTTATCCATTCCTCCCTCAGGTGTCAGTGCCTAAATACCCCTGGAGACCCACCGCACATCTCTAGGAGAAGGAATCAGGTTTGCCTGGCTTATAACCACAGCCTGTGTTTGGGCAGAGCTTTTCTCTCCCAAGCTGTAGAAAGATAATATTGAATATATTAATAATAATAATAACAACAACAATAACATTTACTGAACATTTGCCATTTGCCCATCACTGTGCTGTGTTACGTGTATTATCTTATTGAATTCTTTCAACAACCCCGTGAGGTAGGTATTATTATCACAGATGAGGGAACTGCAGCATGGACATGTGCGTGCACTTGCTCAGGGCCGCATAGCTCTGGCGTTCAAGCCCAGGTCTGCCTGACTTTGGAGCCCATGATATTAACATCCTGCCCTGTCGGTATTTTGGCCACATTTGTGCCAGGTTTCCCCCTTTGGCCAGATCAGCCATGTGGATTGCTTTAGTACTGGTGGGCGAGGCGGGCTCTGGGGTCAACATGTTAGTATAATTAAGTGTATTACCTACAGAAACTGTTTTTCCAAGTTGTTTTGTTAATATTTGTTATTTATTAGTTTTATTTATACTGGTGAAAATAAACTCATCTTAAAGAAAGGAAAACTATGGAGAAAATATCTAAAAACTGTGAACACTTTATTAACCTGTACATCTGGGGAAGAATGTTATGAGCCTGTTTAAGCAAAAGAGCTACCGGGTCCACTCTGTGCACCATCTGTGTTTTGTGGAATACTATCTTGAAATTCACTGTCCAGTAAACTGAATGTATTAACATTCAGGCCTTTCTTTTCTGTTAGATATCGTTCATGCAGTGTGTGCATTTAGAGAAACATCACATTGTCAATTAATTGATTTCTAGGAGCTGATCTGTAGTTTGGTATTGTCTTAGCTTGGGCTGCCATAACAAAATACCATACACTGGGTTGTTTAAACAATAGAAGTTTATTTCTCACAGTTCTAGAGCTGGGGAGTCTATCATCAAGGTGCTGACCAGTTCGGTTTCTGGTGAGGGCTCTCTTCCTGGCATGCAGGTGTGCACCTTCTCACTGTGTGCTCACATGGCCTTTTCTTGGTGCATACATGTTGTGGGCGGGGGGGGGCAGAAAATAGAGAAAGGAAGAGAGAGAGGTGAGGGGTAGGGGTAGGGAGGGAAGGAGGGAGAGAGGACGGGACTGAGCACATGTGTGAAAGAAAGAGAGAACTGTCTGATGTCTCTTCTTATAGGGACACTAATCCTGTCATGAGGGCCCCACCTCAGGATCAAGTGATAATTACCTCCCAAAGTTCCCATCTCCAAATACCATTGCATTGGGGGTTACAGTTTCAACACATGAATTTATGGGGGGGTGGTGGGAAGAGGGAGGAGAACACAGTTCATTCTGTAGCAGGTATTAATGTGCATTTAAAACTTTATTTACACAGTACAAGAAGTTGCTTACTGAGGAAGGGCAAAAAATAGGAACCTTTGAGAGATTTGTTTCTGGTTCCATGGCTGGAGCAACTGCACAAACTTTTATTTATCCTATGGAGGTAAGTACCATTGTGAAGTCTGATTGCGTTAATGGTGTTTGCATTATTGTCTATTGCTGTGTAAGGAATTATCCCAAAATTAACTGTTTAAAACAACAAGTGTTTATCATCTTGCAGTTTCTTTGGGTCTGGAATCTGGGTATAGCTTAGCTGGGTGTCTCTGGCTTAGGGTTTCTCACAGCTTATAGTCAGGGTGTCAGCCAGGTCTGCAGTCACTGCAAGGTTCATCTGGGGATGGATCTGTTCTCAAGTTTATTCACATGTTTGTTACCAGGTTTCCTGGCTGTTGGTTAAAGATATCAGTTCCTTATCGCATGGGCCTCACCATAGGATGCTTGAGTAGCCTCACAACATGGTAGCTGGTTTTTCCAAATCAATTATCAAAGAGAACACCCAAGATGGAAGCTGCAGTCTCTAGTCGCATCTGCTCTATTCTGTTGGTCACACAGACCACCCCTGGTAGAGTGTGGAAAGGGACTACACACGGTGTGACTACCAGGAGGCGGGGAGAGTTGGGGGCCGTCTTGGAGGCTGGCTGCCATAGTGTTGATAAGAATTACATCACCCATTCCTCTCCAAAGAGTTTCGGTACCATACATTTCATAATGGAACCTTAGAATTTGATGAGGTGATGGTAATCCTAATTGGATATCCTTCTAATTGGAACCTAGGTTAGCAAACCAGGACCTGTGGACTGTTTTATACAGTCCTTGAGCTAAGAATGGTTTTTACATTTTTACCTTTTTAAAGTAGTTTAAAAAACAATGGCAAAAAAAAAAAAAAACAAAACCGAAGAATATGCAGCAGAGGATATTTTAGTCCTGCAAAGGCTGAAATATTTACTTTATAGAAAATGTTTGCCAACTCCTGCTTTAGAGTGTTGTAGATGTGGGTATCTTTACTGATATGACAAAGGGTTTTTCAGTAACTGATAAGACTTAATAAATACCCTTAGCTAACACAACATTGTAAAGCAATTATACTCCAATTAAAAAAAAAGAAATTACCCTTAATTTTCGCCTTTGTGGTGTGCATATTAATATAGCTTTCCTTGCAAGCATCTTAATATGATTGTTTATATTACTCCAGACACCCCTCAAAAAATATCCTAATTCAATACCTAGGCTTCCTCTTATATCCTCCACTTCAGTTAATAACATCACCTTCCCTCTTCCCTGCTGGCCCCACCCTGAGTTCCAAGCTAGAAATGCTGGAATCATCCTTTACACTACCCCCACCCTCCATATCCAATTCGTCACAGTCAATTTTGTTAAGATGTCAACAGATTATCTTCTCTCTATTTTCTCTGCCACCACCCTAATTCAGACCCTCTTTACAACAAAAGGGTCTTCTTGGCTCTGGTTTTAGACCCTCAAGAGAGATAATGTGTGATAGAGAACACATCAAAAAACTGGACAGTCATTTGAGTGACAGTATATGCTAGATGTTTGTTCTTTGTAAAATTACCTCTTTTGAATTCTGTGATGATGGTGTTGACATGAATAATAATATCTGTTATATTCTTTCATAACCAGGTTCTGAAAACCAGGCTGGCTGTAGGCAAAACTGGACAATACTCTGGAATGTTTGATTGTGCCAAGAAGATTTTGAAACATGAAGGCATGAGAGCTTTTTACAAAGGTTACATTCCCAATTTATTAGGCATCATACCTTATGCAGGTATAGATCTTGCTGTGTATGAGGTGAGTTTGTAGCAATCTTTTGAATCTGAAAATGTAGTTAAATAGTTCTCATTGTTAGAATTTGACTTTATATAGAGAAGTACGTATGTACCAGGAGACAGTTTGTGACCAAAAGTAGATTCAAGGGTGTGTTCTTTGATCTTTCTTTTCAAGTTCCTTGAATGTGAGACCCCATATGCCTGTGGTCACTTTTGTATTAGATTTCTCTGTTAATTATTTTTATTAATGAAGAGAATACGCTCACATTCGGATATGGTTCAATTCTGTAACACCATATACAAAAATAAAATCAAAATGGATTAAGGACCTAAATGTACAATTGGATACTATAAAACTCCTAGAGGAAAACATTGGCAGAACACTCTTTGACATAAATCACAGCAATATTTTTTTGGACCCATCTCCTAGAGTAATGGAGATAAAAACAAAAATAAACAAATGGGACCTAATTAAACTTAAAAGCTTTTGCACAACAAAGGAAACCATAAACAGAACAAAAAGACAACCTACGGACTGGGATAAAATATTTGCAAAAGATGCTACCAATAAGGAATTAATTTCCAAAACACACAAATAGCTTAATATCAGAAGACCAACCCAACCAAAAAATGGACAAAAGACCTAAATAGACGTTGCTCCAAAGAAGACATACTGATGGCCAAAAGGCACATGAAAAGATGCTGAATATTGCTAATTAGTAGAGAAATGCAAATCAAAACTACAATGAGGTATCACCTCACACCAGTCAGAATGGCCATCATTAAAAAGTCTACAAATAATAAGTGCTGGAGAGGGTGTGGAGAAAAGGGAACCTTCCTACACTGTTGGTGGGAATATAAATTGGCACAGCCACTATGGAAAACAGTATGGAAATTCCTTGGAAAACAAAGGAGAGCTACTGTATGATCCAGCAGTCCCAATCCTGGGCGTATATCCAGAGAAAGCTCTAATTCGAAAAGATACATGCACCCCAGTGTTCATAGCAGCACTGTTTACACTAGCCAAGACATGGAAGCTACCTAAGTGTTCATCAACAGGTGAATTGATAAAGAAGGTGTATTAATACACAATGGAATATTAATTACTCAGCCAAAAAAAAAGAATGAAATAATGCCATCTGCAGCAACATGGATGGAACTAGAGATGATCATATTAAGTGAAATAAGACAGAGAAGGACAAATATTGTATGATATCACTTATATGTGGAAACTAAAAAAATGATATAAATGAACTTATTTACAAAATAGAAATAGACTCACAGACATAGGAAACAAACAAGAGTTGCCAGAGGGGATAGTGGGGGTGGGAGGGATAAATTAGGAGTATGGGAGTAAAAAGATACAAACTACTATAAGTAAAACAGATAAGGAACAAGGATTTACTGTATAGCATGGGGAACTATATTCAATGTCTTATAATAACCTGTAATGAAAAAAAGAATGCATAACTGAATCGCTTCACTGTATACCTGAAGCTAATACAGCACTATAAATTAACTATACTTCAATTTAAAAAAAATATTATTACAGATATAGTTGTTCAGCTTAGCAGATGATATTAAGGATTTTTTTGAGGAGAGAGAAATAAGCAAAAATGGCGCATTTCCTTTGGTTTGTGAAAATTTAATACGGATAAAGCCAAGAGACTGATGTGGGTAGTACAGATTCATTCCTTGTACTTGTCAACCTGGAGAAACCTAGGAGGCAATAATCAAACACAAAGCTTTTATTTGGAATCAAAGAATTGCAATTCGGTGCACACAGGTTTGGGTAGCAATCTGGACGCTGTCTGCTAGGGAGTAAAAGTCAGGGGGTTTTAATGGCAAAGAAGCGAGGTTTGCATTACAAAGAATTTTAGTTGGAGCTGAAGGCAGAATCTAGTTGGCTAAACATGATTGATTGCTGAGGCTATCATTAGAGGGAGGTAATAGTTTGTTACTGTGACAAGTTGCAGGTGTTCTGCAGAGTCCTTGGACTATCTTTGGTGTGGCCCAATTCATAAGTTTATGGTTCTACCTGGAGAGACGTGCATAAGGTCCACCTCTTGAATGGCCTTCCAGCTGTATTTTAAAACCCCTTGACGGGGACTTCCTTGGTGGCGCAGTGGCTAAGAATCTGCCTGCCAGTGCAGGGGACACGGGTTCGATCCCTGGGCTGGGACAATCTCACATGCCGCGGAGCAACTAAGCCTGTGCACCACAACTACTGAGCCTGTGCTCTAGAGCCCGCGAGCCACAACTGTTGAGCCCATGTGCCACAACTGTTTAAGCCCATGAACCTAGAGCCCGTGCTTCACAAGGGAAGCCACTGCACTGAGAAGCCCACACAACGCAACAAAGAGTAGCCCCCACTTGCCACAACTAGAGAAAGCTCGCATGCAGCAACGGAGACCCAATGCAGCTGATAAATAGATTAATTAATATAAAAATAGAAATAAAACCCCTTGACATAAGTGACTCCATCTTATTTCACGTATCCACCTTTTTATCAAGATCATTCTCTAAAAGCATTGCCAGTCAACTTATAGATTTGCTTTGTCTCACATCGCTGGGATGGACCTGTCCCAGAAAGTCATGTTTCATGGAATTTTTAATCTCCAGTGATTATTTCAAGTCATCAGTGTCATAGGATTAGACCACATTTGGGCAACAGGGAAGCTCAGGAAATAATTCCTAGGCTGATTTGGTGGCTTGTAAGGCAGTTGTCCTTGTGGCCTGATTAGCCAGGTTATTTCCTTTGGTTTCATCTGAATTTAATTTTGGATGCCCGGGTACCCTAATGATGGCTAGGACAGATGCAAGTTGGATTGATTCCAACAATTTATTGACCCAATTTTCATTCTTAATCTGACTTCCCCCTGAGGTTAAGAATCCTCTTTGTTTCTAAAGCACCCCAAAGTCATGAACTACCCAAAAGGCAAAGCGACTATCTTTATTGGTATTCCCAGTTTTACCGTCTGCTACCATGCAATGTCTAGTTAAAGCATGGAGTTCTGCCTGCTGGGCTGAAGTAGCAGTCAGCAGTGGAGCTGCCTCAGTTACTTCAAAGGAGCAGGTGATTGCATACCCAGCCCAATATTTTCCTTTGCCATTTTTCAAACAAAAACTGTCCGTAAGCCATGAAATCTCAAAGTTAGCCACAGGGGTTTCTTGTAAGTCAGCTCTAAGGGTTCGTAACTGATCTATCAGGGTCAGACAGTCATGAGGAGTTTTGTCACTAAGTAAAGGGAGCAGGGTTGAGGTTGTTGTAGTGGGAGGGGTTATGTGAGAAGTCAGTAATGATATTTCATACGGGGTAAGGCGGCTTGCGGGGAGGTGTTGAGTGTGATGAGAATTGAGCAAGCCTCCTACTGCATGCCGGAACATAGATTAAGAGTGGAGAGCCCATAACTGTTTCCTCAGTTGCTGTTGTGAGGGCTGTGGCTCATGCTGGAGGAAGGCCTGTGGCTACAGGTCTGATCGTTGAGTGTGATAGCCAAGGGGCTGGTGTTGGCCTCTGTGCCTTTGAGTAAGCTCTCCTGAGGCATTTCTCTTCTTTCGTACATGAAGTGGAAAGGGGGAAGCTAATAATTAGTATGTCCTGAGGCAGGGGCCCGCGAAGTCCACTTTTCAGGTTCTGGAGCCATAAGGATGTTTTCTTCCCACTCTAAAGGATCTGGTCTTTAAGCTTTGAGCAATGAGTAAAGAGGCTGGGCAACTAAAAAATTAAATATCCAGCTTCTGTAGTATCCAGGCAGCCCCAGATATCTTTAAAGTTGTCTTTTGGTCTGTGGCTGTAGGAAATTTAAGACATTTTGAATCCTATCAGGGTCTGAGTCCTCAATCTGAGATCAAGGGTCCTAGGTATTTGACCTCTGTTTGAACAAGTTGTAATTTCTCTTTAGAGACCTCCATGACCTTTAGTTGCTAACAGCTTGGGGAGATGGATGCTGTCTTGCTCACTTGCTTTGTTGGAAGAGGAGCCAAGAAGGTCATCAGTGTATTGAAGAGGGTGGACACTTATGGAAAACTGACCTCTGCTAAATCTGCTTCTAGGATCTGTAAAGAGTAGGAAGGGCTTTTGGTCTAGACCGGTGGCATGACTGCCCAGGTGTATTTACTTTTTCACAGTTCTGGAGGCTGGAAGTCCAAGGTCAAGGTTCTGGCTGATTTGGTTTGCGGTGAGGCTCTCTTACTGGCTTGCAGACAGCTGCCTTCCTGCTGTGTTCCCAGAGGGAGAGGGAGGGAGTGAGTGAGTGAATTCTCTGGTGTTTCTTCTTATGAAGACACTAATCCTACTGGATCAGGACCCCACTGTTACGATCTTGATGTTGCCAGAGAACCTTCATAAGGTGATAGAATTGTGAGAATATCTATAAATTGAGGGGTACAACGCCAGTAAAGAGGCGGGGACAAAAAGTAAAATAAATAAAAAATAAAAAAAATATAGTGGGACCTGAGAGGAAAGGAATGATAATGGATCATAGACTGCAGAAGAAAGTGGATTATGGGACACACAGAGAGGACTTACAAGATCATGTATATTGTATAGAATTTTAAATTGTTTTAGAAGTGTATTTTCATATCTTTTCCCCCTGTTCTGGTCTTAATAGTGTAAGTAGTTGCTTAGTTTCTAGTGAATAACTTCTCTTTTCTCATTTTTGTAGTTCAGACATGGTGGTCTTTAGCCTTATTTACTTTATTTTTTGTCATATTATAGTACTAAATAGACCTTAACTAAAACACTTAAATGTAATCTTTGTTTTCAAATTTATAGAGATATTCAAATTATATAATTGTAAGGTCCAAGAATGCAGTTAAATTTTTTATTAAAATATTTAAACTAGTATATAATTTCCCCACATATTAGCATATATTTTAATACTTAACATATTTTTAATTTAAAAAGTAGATTATACAGTTTCTCTCAATTGTTGCCTTCTAATGGAAATACAGGGAACTAGGATAATAGGGAAAAAGCCTGGCCTGAGGATCAGTACACTTGATTCAGCACCCTCGTCTACAAAAACTCCACTGAGACTAATTTTCCTCATTTCTAAAATTAGAAGAATAGCTCCACCTCAGAGCTTTTGTAGAAGGACTGAATGAAATAACACATGTGCAAAGTACAAAATTAGGTGTAATTTGTAGTGTTATGTTATTGTCATTGATAACCACCATAGGAAATGTTCTTTAGATCCTACATCTGGTGTGCTGTTGGTCTTCACACTTATTTAGAAGAAGATGAGCGCCCAGTGCAGAGCTCTCGTGTTTTGCATCCCCTGTGGCTTCCCCACCTCTCTACGGAGCTGCTGCCCCTACAGTGGCTGCACTGCCCAGTCTTGCAGAAGTGTAGCCTGTCTCTCCTCAGGGGGAGAGTAGTTGCAAGAACGTCCATGTTGAGTGAACGCCGTTGTAAAGTTAGTTGTTCATTATTTTTCTTCTTTTCTGCTTCTCTGGCAGCTCTTGAAGTCCCATTGGCTAGATAATTTTGCCAAAGACTCTGTAAACCCTGGAGTCATGGTGTTGCTGGGATGTGGCGCCTTATCCAGTACCTGTGGTCAGCTGGCCAGCTACCCCTTGGCTTTGGTGAGAACACGCATGCAGGCTCAAGGTGAGTTTTGGATGAAAGGATGACCCTGGTAAAAGTACTGCACCAGTAACATGCTCTTGGAACTTCAGGTTCCACTGAGACAGCAGTGTGGTTTTAAGATAGTATTTCTCAACCTTTTTTTCATCATTGCCTCTCTAAGGAAGCTTTTTAAAAATTCTTTTCCAAATCACTTCCTCTTCATGAAATTTTAACACAGATAGACTATACATATACTGCTTGTGTATCTGTGGTTTATGCACAGAGTAAGATTTTCTTGCCCCTGTGGAGAATGAATGTCTTGAGTATGTATATGTGGGATCTAGAAAAATGGTACAGATGAACCTATTTGCAGGGCAGGAATAGAAATGCAGATGTAGAGAACGGACGTGTGGACACAGGTGGGGAAGGAGAGGGTGGGATGAATTGGGAGATTAGGTTTGACATAAGTACGCTACCATGTAAAATAGATAGCTAGTGGGAACCTGCTCTATAGCACAGGGAGCTCAGCTCAGTGCTCTGTGATAATCTAGATGGGGGGATGGGGTGGGGAGGGAGGTCCAAGAGGGAGGGGATATATGTATACACATAGCTGATTCACTTCACTGTACAGCACAGACTAACACAACATTGTAAAGCAATTATACTCCAATAAAAAAAAAAAAAAGAATGTACAGTTGGCCCTCCATATTCGTGGGCTCTGCAAGTCACGGATTCAACCAACTATGGATTGAAAATATTCAGGGGAAAAAACTCCCAAACTTCAGAAAGTTCCAAAACGTAATACTTGAATTTGCCATGCAGTCCACTATTTACATACCATTTACATTGCATTTACAAATCATCTGCATTGGAAGTATTGGTTAATTAATGAGTGACTGCTTGGTTGCAGGAAGGGTGGTCGGTACTTGGAAGAGAGGTTGGGGATGGAGGTGTCGGTGCTCAGGGTGTACTGTTTAAAGAAATGGTAGTGGGTGAGATTGGCCAGGGATAAAGCAAAAAAGAAAATAAATGCACAGTGTGTACTACTTTAATACAGCAATAAAAGCCAGCAAATCATAAGAAAAGAGAATAATGAACAAAATGGCAGGAAAGCCAGGAGGGCACCGGGTAATCAAAGTCAAGGAGGAGTCAGTGTCTCAGCAGGGAGGAATCACACTTCAAAAGTTGTAGGTCTCGTACTAGTAAACAACACCAGCCACTATATACTGAGAATTTGACAAAAGCCAGCTGCTTTACACACGCTGTTGCTAATTCTTACAACACTGCACAGTTTTCATTCCATTTACAGAGGAGAAAGACCATCCGCTCTCAGCTCTCCCACTTGCTAGCTTAAGTGTGTTGGGACAAGTTTCTCTGTCTAAGGCTCCAATTCCTTGCTTATTAAATGTATATAATGACGTTTACCTTGGAGGATTGATATATAAAGTAATTAACCCAATATCTAACACAAAGTAATTACTCAATAAATAACTGATGTACCATTGTTATTGTAATCAGCACTCACTATTAGGTGCTATACAGAGAGAATTATATATAAAGAATTATATAAAGCACTAGTAGGTGCTGTAGGAGCACTCACTATTATTTGCTATAAAGGGAGAATTATATATTCTTGGGCCCCCTGGAATAAATTTTATCCTTTTATTCTATTTAGAATATCATTCTGAATCATAATTGCATGTACCCTAATAAAGCATGCCTGAATGTTAGCATGGTTTCCTTTTTTGTTTTTTCTAGCCATGGTAGAAGGAGCCCCACAGCTGAACATGGTTGGGCTCTTTCAACGAATAATTTCTAAAGAAGGAATACCAGGACTTTACAGAGGCATCACCCCAAACTTTATGAAGGTGCTCCCTGCTGTAGGCATCAGTTATGTGGTTTATGAAAACATGAAACAAACTTTGGGAGTAACTCAGAAATGACGTGTGGAATTTTTTGCTTTAGCATGATTATTGAAAGTTTCAACCATCTCCAGAGTGACCTTTTCTGCTGGAATTGCAACAATTCTTTGGCAAAAGAAGCTTTTTTTTTTTTTTTCCACAAAAGGGAAGAGCATATCAATGATAACTTCAAACATTTGGACTCAATTTTATACATTCAGAAATGTTAAAAATCATTGTTTCGATAAGCTCATACAGTTTTAGAAAGGCCACAAAATTATATTTTATCTTTTCTTATTAGTCCTTTCTACAAATCTCTGCCCGGAATCCTAAATCTGAAAAAATGTACTTGTACTAAATTTGTTTTGTGTGATAGAATTGTAAATCTTTGGTCTTTGTTTTGGTTGGTTCAAGTTTATGCCAGTTACTTTATATGTACTTAAATATCTTTTTCTTAAAAACAAAATTACCTGGAAATTTAAATTGTATATTTTGAATGTCTTTATAAGCTTCTTAAAACTTCCTTGTAGGACCATTAATGCAGAATCATTGCATGAAAACATACCTTACAGCAGCCAAATAGTATAGGGTCTATATTCTTTCTTTAAGCTGAATAAGAATGTACATAAGTGGCAGAACTTCAAGGCATGTGAATACCCTAGTCCACTCATATGATTTTTGTGTAAGGAGGAGTGATAAAATAATGTTTGTTTCAGTGGGCACTTCTCCATTTTTCTTGTATTGTTATTTGGTTCCTGGGATGACACACTGATTATCAGTATATTGTTGTTAAATTACTGACACAAAGCAACTTATTTGAAAGATTCTGTTTATTGTCGTTGCTTTGAAAAGCACCAGGAAACAAAACCCATTTACTTATATCAGTTTCTGAAGAGCATCTCTCTTTTCTCTTTGTCCTTTGTTTCCTACTAGAATCAGACTTCATTTTAATCAGAAAGGCTTCTGGTGACCACTCTTGGTTATCTGAAATTTCTTAATTACATGGAGTAGTCTGATCATGGGTGAATGGCATTCTCATTTCCCCCTCACTGTTTAATTTATTTGACCCTGCAATTCTCAATTTGGGCAGCAGAAACCTAGGAGACTAGTATATATTAATAATAGTATATATTAATTTTATATATTTGGTACCTATATTTAAATGAAAGGCCCAGTTTACAAACATGTACATTCATATTTTCTCTTGTCCCTAGTTTTAGAAACAAGATATAGAAAACAATCTATAATATTGATAGCATGTTTTTATTTTACTGAAGCCATGTTTGTAATCAACTATCTTTTCTGATTTGTGTGATTAGGACTAAGAAATATATTCATTAGTTGAAGTTATTCTTATCACTTTTCAATTTATTTCTTAAACTAAAGTTTGATTTCTACTAATTTCTGTCATAAATTGCCAACATTTTAATGAAAATCTAGTGACATAATAGGCATTTACTTTATTTGAACCTACCTCTCATGTTTTCTGAACCAAAGAGAAATGTTGGACTTGTGTTTGTGAAACATATCCTATTTTTCATTATATTAGTTATGCCTGATAAATGTCTCACTATTTTTATAATACGTATGATAAGCGTGGAACTCTGTCTTCAGGGTGTTTGTACTTTTGAGTAATACATAAATGACAGTATTAAAGTACATGATTAGCTCTTGTTTCACTTGTAAAATTATGAACGAATAAAATCTCAAGCTACTGAAAAATATTCATTGTTCATTATGAATTTAAATTGTTTGCTATTTAACATTTATATGGTATGAATGTGATTTATCTGTGTATCTTGTATCTTTTGAAAAAATGATCTTGTACCTTTTGAAAAGAGCCCAGAGTTGAAGATAGTTTATTTCTGGCATCACTGCATACTTACTTTCCATTATATTAAAACTACATATGTTCGTTTTTGAAATGTCTTGTTTCCTCATTTAAAAAAATAGTGTAACTAAGGCAAAAAAAAAAAAAAGGCTGTGTCATGTAGTTTGTATCACTGGCAGCAGTTTGAATAATATACATAGTAAATATTATTGAATAGGATTCATTGTGGTCTTTCCAAATATTTTGGCCTTTTCTGAGCAGCCACAGCGGTCATTATTTCTGTCATACATTTTTGTATAAGATGATGTTTTTCATGATGTCCAGATTCCACATTTACCAGTTAGGGTGATACCCCTGGGGGTCACAGTGCCAAGGAGAATCCAAAGTCCCAGGACTTCTTGGCACATCTTGGTGGCCTATCAGTTTGTCTCGAAGTCGTGGGAGACAAAAACTAAGCAAGTTTACAGGTAAGTAATTAAAGCAATTGTATAATGCAGATTATACAATTATAGATTACAAAATTTGATTAAAAAAAATAAAACATACGACTGCAAATAAATTCTGCGTTCCAACTTGAATGCTACCCAGCCTCCAGGAAAAACGTGTTAGCCCTCCTTGGCTCTCAGGGACCCTTTATTAGAAAAATGCCGCCAATTTTGTTTCTTACCTGTTTGTCTTGTACCCCCACCCAGAGAGGAAGCGTCACGTGAGCAGGCATTGTATTTTATACTATTTTGTTCTTTGAGCTTTACATCAGGTCACATGTGTAAAATGTATGGCATGGTTTCCCTAGCCCCAAATAATTTTCCCAGCTCTTTTCTTCTCATGGAGTTTCTTCGCTTTGAGAAGAGCACCAAAGGAGTAATGATCTGTGTAGGGGGAGCAACCAACAATCCTCCTCCTCCTCCTTTGCCACGTTCCCTGCGTGGGAGAAGCGCAGAGCAGACTGAGCTCATGCAGACTGCTCTCCGGGAGAGCACGCCCTGTGAAGTCCCACTTGCCCTCCCCTTCCACGCAGGACAGAGCTGAGCTGAGGTCCAAGCTGCCCGGGCCTGGACCTGCTGCCACCCTGTGACCGCAGTGCAGTTGAAGACACCTGTTGACAGCCTTCTGGGTTTGCTTTTGTTTTTTGATTGTTTTGTTTGTTTGCAAATTCACGTGTTCTCTGGTGGTCGCGGGGCTCCACAGCCCTGTCCTCGGGTGCTGGGCCACAGCCACTGCAGCACTGATGGCTGTGAAAGCAGACGTGCCCCTCGCCTGGGCCACTTGGCATTTAGTCCGTAAACATTCACTTGCTCGTTGGTTCTTTCAGTGAGTATTTATTAAACACCTATTGTGTGTCAGACGCTTTTAGGGGCTGAGTACACAGCATGGAACAGGACTCCATGCCTTTCCTAGTGGAGATTACCTAGTAGGGACAGACAACAAAGTAAGTAAACTACGGAGTATGTCAGATGGTGATAAGTGCAGAAGGCACTGCTGAGGATGAGCTGGCACTTTTAGGTAGAGAAGACCTCGCTGAGAAGTGCTCTGAGGAAGGGGCTGAAGGGGGCATGGGAATGGGCCATACTGATGTCCGGGAAGGGCATTCCAGGCATTGGGAACGCAGGTAAGGGCCACAGGTGGGGGGAACGTCGAGGAGGCCAGCGTAGCTGGAGTGCAGTGAGCAGGAAAGAAGGTGGTAAGCAGAGAAACCACAGAGGGCTGGAGGGAGGCCTGTCCGCTGAGCACTTCTGCTACTGCAATAGCCACAGTTCCTTGGTGATGTTTCCTAATCAAGGTTCAGATGTCTCTCCTCTGGGGGTGGGAATTTTATTATTGGAAACATCGTTGGGAAACACCCGAAGTTTCCGTAACCATTGTGTCCATCACACACACAATGTTTTTTCCCTGAAACTGCTGTCCCAATATAGTGGCCCCTTCCCTACGTGGCATGTCTGTTGGCTACTCTGTGCCTTTCCCTCTCCAGGGAGGATTTTAATTTTTAAAAAGAGAAATTAACTTAGAGATCTTTAAATCTTCCTAGATATTTTCCTAAGAATTAGAGAACTTGAATCTTAGCAAACGAGCAAGGCTGTGGTGCTCACTTCCTTCTCTGACCACCTGGTAACTGCCCAGGATTTGTTTGTTTATAATTTATACAAATTGTACAATATTGAAAACAGTCCTTTTATTTATTTTTTGTTAGTTGATACTGTCTTGCTTTGAATTTACTTCCACCAAGTCAAGATAACTAACCAAAGAAGTGATTTGTATTTCGTTACTTTTAAAAGAGGGCCAGGGATTTTAAAGCATTCTAAAGTACTCTTTCAAACCGAAACTTATTGCAGATTCTTGGTATTTGCTAATCAGGTGTGTTTTCCGAGGGTTTACACTCATCTCTTTACACACCATTCTGCAATACAGTCATGACAGTCAGGATGAATTAGCTTAGGGTCCAGCACCTATAGCCAATGTCAGCCACAGATATACACCACTCAACCCCCATGGGAGGGCCCCACATCAATCTTAGTGTGCCAACTGGGGTGTGCAAAAAAGGTGACATTTCTGAATTTTCTTTAAATTAGCTTAAATTCAGCTGGAAGCTCCTGTACCACTCAGTGTTGTGCCAGTGAGCTGGGATCTTAGGTCCAATGGACACTGGTCATGGTCCACCAGTAGCTGCTAAGGGGCCCATTGTTGCAGCCTGCATAGTCCCTTGGATCCAGTGGCTGTGTTGTGCTTGGCACGGGAGTACTTGGTAAGACATGGGGCATCTGGGGTCTGGCCTTTCCGGGCTGCAAGGGTAAGGAGTTGAATGTGAATCTGGCATTACCTTGGGACCCACCAACATAAGTCTCCTTCCCAGGCCCTGAGTTTGTCCCTTTTTCTCTTTGCTCTTAAAGGCACCCATCTGCTCATCCCCTGGGGCTCCTGCCATCCTCTCTGCAGGTAGCTTAGATGCTTGCAAAAGATAAAGGAGTCTCTGATTGAAAGTGACTTCTGTTTTCCACTTTTAAAAATCACTGAGGGAAGGAGATACTAAAGCCCTGACTCCTTGTCTGAAATGAGATGAAAAGGAACACATAGGGGGAATAAATAGAAATTAGTCTTTCGCTCAGTTATCTTGCTATAGGCTCTCAAACCACCTCCTGCCCCTTGTCCTCTGTGTCTCAGGAATGAGTCTTATTGTGCCGCAGAGCGGTGGGCTCTGCTCATGTGAAACAACACATCCTTCCGCCTAGTGAATCTCTAAATCCTCAGAATGTTACTGAATGTGGCAATGTAGCTTCACGGCCAGATGGTTCAGTCAACAGTGTCCTGAATGAAAAGTCAACAGTATAATTGAGAGCTGACACTTTTCAAGGCCTTGGGAGGAGATGGGAAGTAGGGGGTAAAATTAATTGTACTGTGGAAAAGGATAAGATTCTTCGGAGTTAGAACTGTTTCTACATCTGTTTTGTGTTTGGATGATTTAGGCACTGTGAGTGTAAGCCCTCAGAAGGCATGGGTGATAAGATGCAGGTGCAGACTCACAGGTGATAACAATGACTCAGGTACTTGAGGCTTTTACAGTAGAAGAATCTGCAAGAAAACTGAAGGTGAGGAGGCGTTTTAAAGTCCATCCATGTGTGATTTGTTCCTCCTCTGACTTTGTTCCCCTCCCTTCTGGAGGAATACGACAAAAACTTCCATAAGGTAATAAAACTATATCAAGGAGAGGAAAAAGTCAGTAAACGATTGAAGAATTTTGCTGTAGTTTGAAGATTTTGCTATTTCATATGTTTGTTTTCTTTGACTAAGTAAAAATGTGTGGCTGTTGTCTTAGGGAATTCTGACTGGATTATGAGAGATGCTTCTCTCTTTGCCAAGCCTTAATAATTCACTTATTCTTCTTACAAAGCAATGAGCACAAAGATTCAGAACATCAAGAGACATATGTTGGCCAAGAGTGTTATTCAGTAAAGTTCTTTCTATTTTTTTAAGGTGCTTTTAACTTATAAGCAGATGGTGACTGCTGGTCAGGTATTTCCCTCCCCTTTTCAGAATTCCCCGCAGTACCCTTGGTCGGGAGCGGCAGGAAGAAGGACCTGGAGAGATTGGTTCAGTATAGCTCTGTGGACACGCCCTCAAGGTGAGAAGGGAACCGACAGCCTTATTTATCACCATGATGATTGCTTATGATGTTATTCAGCTGTAGATCTGCCCATTTGGGGCACCACGGGCCATAAATACGGTTCTCTAGTCACTAATACAGACTTTCCAAGTATCAAGCATGCCTAATTTCTGAGAGAGGGAGAGGGAATTGACTGATGAGTCTTGCAGCCTATTTCATGCCTTCCCTTGTTGAGCTGGTATAAATTCTCTCTTTAAAAACAAATAGTACAGCCTTTGGGGCGCTCGTACAATCAAGCTCATCCTTTCCCAGATGGATGGATAGTCATTTTGCAAATGGCCAGCAGCCTCAGCCCAAAGGGACAGTATTTTCCAAGGATTTCTTGCCATATTTTGCTGTTTTTCTTCCTGACTGGGAACAGAGGAGCTACAAAACTCTTTAAGTAGATCCTTGTATTTGTTCTATCATCCAATCATTGCAAAGTGAAATGGGAAGACTGGTTTTCCCTGTTGTGGTATAGCACAGGACTAGTAAAATCGTGACCCCTGGCCCACAGAGCAAGGTTTCAAGGGTGCTGGTCATGGGAGCTTTCCCCACAGCAGCCCACTGGCCACCATTCCTGAAGTATAAACTGTTAGTGCCTAGTTATTGATTTAACTTTAACACTGTGGCATATCTTGTATAAGTTTTTCATTTCGTGCCAGATACGATTGTTCAGTTCAGATGATTCAGATTGAGATGATCTATAAACTGAGATAAGGCCAAGTCTACCTCAGCCTGTCGGGTCCAAAGTTTACACTCCTGACTCATAAATTGTAATCCAAATGCTGTATGCTCCTTCTGAGGGGCGTCATTTTTCACCAGGCAATGGAATGGTGACTTTAATTGGGGTGGGGGGTGGTCTCTGTATCCTTGTTGATTGTGGCCCCAATGAGGATGCTGACAGCTTTGGCTGGGTAAATTAAATGGACACATGACATAATTGCCAATCTAATGTTAGAATGAACTGTCCAGGCTTTTCCCTGCTATCAGAGGAGTCATCCGTTGACGTGCATATTTCCACTTAGAGCAAAGCCAGGTACTTTTATGGAAACTCCAGGATTTCCAAAGTGAGCCAATAAGTATGTACATCATACCAACTGCATATATAATACATACAAAGTAATACAGATTAAGGAGGAAGTTACAAATTTAATAAAATTGTTTGGAAGAAGAAAAGTAAACTAATTTTTAAGGATCGCTTTAGACATTGTAACTTCTGAAGCAGATCTTCTTAGACACAGTTGTGCCTTCAAAAGTAATATTTTTTACACAGTCTTATTGATGTGTAATTGACATTCAATAAACTACTTATAAAGTGTATAATTTGGTGTGTTGACCTATGTATATACCCATAAACACAATCAAGATGATGAACGTACCATCACCCCTAAAAGTTTCCTGTTGCACCAGGAAACCACTTATCTGCTTTTTTGTTATCACTGTAGATTAGCTTGCATTTTTATAGAATTTCATATAAATATCTGGTTTCTTTGGCTCCGCATACTGGTTCGCCTGTGTTGTTGCACGTGTCCACAGTCCATTCCTTGTCATTGCTGAGTAGCGTAAGGATATTCTACGATTTGCTTATGGACACTGACCTACTGATGAACGTTAGAGTTGTTTCCAGTTTTTGGCTGTTCCAGATAAGCTGCTATGATCATTTATGTACAAGCTTTGTATGGACGTATGTTTTTAATTTCTCTTGGGTAAATACCTAGGAGTGGCATAATTGTCCCACTTGCTCCACATCCTTGCCTTGTGGATATTTCTCAATTTTAGCTACTCTAATAGGAGTAATGGTGCCTTATTGTGGTTTTAATGTAATTTCCCTAATGATGTGCTTTTTTGCCACCAGTTTTGGTAAAAACTGTGTTTATGAGTGTATACATATGTCAAGGCTTATCAAATTATGTTTCATCATGGTTGTGTCTTTTCAGATATTTTGACCATTTTGGGGGGTTGTTTGCCTTATTATGGAGTAGTGAGAGTTCTCTCTATATATTGTGTATGAAAGTCCTTTATCAGGTATACACTTTGCAGATATTTTCTCCTAATCTGGTACCCTCTCTCCATCCTCTTAGCTATGTCTTTGAAGAGCAGTTTTTAATTTTGATGTAGTCCAATTTATCAATTTGCTCTTTTTGAATCATAAAATTATATCTAAGAAAAATTTCTTACAAGTTTTATAGTTTAAAGGCCTTAAATTTAGGTCTGTGATCTGTTTTAATTTTTGTGTATGGTGCAAGGTGTGGATTAAGTTCTAGCTTTTGCATATGAATATGCAATTGTACTGGTACTATTTGTTGAAAGGACTGTTCTTTCTCTACTCAATCATCTTTGTACCTTTGTTGAAAATCAGTTTTCCATATATATGTGGGTCAGTTGCTGGACCCTATTCTGTTCTGTTGATCTGTTTGTGTATTTTAATGCCACACTGTCTTCATTACTGTGGCTTCATAAATCTTGAAATCAAGTACTGTTAGTCATCCAACTTTGTTCTTCTTTTTCAAAGTTATTTTGGCTATTCTGGGTCCTTTGCGTTTCCATGTGAACTTTGGAATCAGGTTGTCAATGTCTACAATAAAGCCTGTTGGAAATTTGATTGGGATTACATTGAATCTATAGATTAATTTGGGGAGAAATGACATCTTTCTGACCCATGAAGAAGGTATCTCTCTCCACTTACTAATTTAAAATTTTTTTCTTAATAATATTTTGTAGTTTCATAGTGATATGTGTGAATCTAACAAAAAGCCAAAATATTGAATAAAAAATGCAAGTTGTATAAGACTGTCACCTTTTATATGTTTCAAAAACTTACCACAATTAGTTACCAGTATAGTACTTAAAAATAATATATAATTTAAAATATAGTTTTAAGAAAAGCAACATTTAGATTAGTGGTGGTGGTTGCGTGGGAGGGGGTTGAAATTTAGGGGGCACTCTGGATACTTCAGCAGTACTGTTACATATTAGACTGAGTAACAGAGACACGTCCTATTTTATATATACAAAAATATTTTTATATAGAATATTTTGTGCAATATTTGAGTCAAAACTGTAAAATAGCTGTATAATTTCTAATCTACTTGAAGAAGACAAAAGGAAACATGAGGACTTAACCAGCCTAACAGAGCTGAGCAAAGGGGATGTAAAAGAAACAGTGAGAATGTTACCTACATATCACATGTGCATGTGTTTATAAAGCTTGTAAATGCACAGATAAGGATCTCTGCTGAAACACACAACGTTATTCTCTGGGGCAGGGAGTATCACGGGTGGGCTGTGCATGAAGACTTCCACTTTTTAATGTAGACCTGCATATTGTTTGGATTTGCACAACTGGTATGTTTTACCTTTATAACCTTTTAAACCACAAAAAGCAAAGTGAGATTGTATTCTCTATGACCTTTTGTCATCTTAATTGCCGTGGTCCTGGGCTTGTCTGCCTTCAGGTTTGTTCCTGGCCCTTCCCCTGCCCTGCTCTGTATTCCTGGGTGTGACTCCTCCAGGTAATGTTTCCCAGGCTCCCAGGTCTGCTGCTTCCAGGGGGAGCTGACCAGTTGGGGCCCTGGCAAAAGACTGGAGGGCAGAGCAAGAGGGAGCCAGGGTACTTCTCCCCTGCCTCTGCCTCTGGAAGACCTTTCGCAGCACACACAGTCTAGACCCACCACTGCAAAGTTCAGAACATCAAGGGTAAAGAGAAAAGACCTTACAAGCTTCCAAAATGGAAGAGGAAACACAGACCATCTGCAAAGGAATAAGAATCAAAATGCATCAGATTTTGCAGCTGTATCCCTAGAAAGTAGAAAAGCAATCATCTAGAATCAAAAGCAATACAACTGTTTATTAAGCTGAAATGAGAACAATAAATTTCCAAAGTGAAAGGAAGTTTACTTCCCATATATTATTTCTTAGGATATAGTCAAGTAAAACCAGGGAGTAAACATACCAGGAAAAAAAGGAGAATGGGATACAGGCAACCGTGGATCCAACCAGGGAAAGCAGCGTCAGGAGTCTGAGGCTGACAATAGGTTTGGAGAGAAGGACCCCAGACTGGAGCAGCACCATGGAGGGCACTACAAAGAAACTCTACAGAGAAAAGGAGCTCAACACAACACCCGATCCCTGATGGATGGAAGAGGTTAAGGAAAAAATGTCATTATGAACAAAGGCAAAAAAGTGCAAGAACATTGAAAGACACAAACTTCAGGAAAAATGAAAAAGATTGAATACAAAAGAAATGTTATCATAGTGAACACTAGCTCTGCAGTGAAAAACACTGTGTGGTCACAAAAATGCACTTTAAAAATTAAACTATAGGCTGAATTCCCAGGACTTAGTATAGCTATAGAACAAAGCAACTGAGAAAGCAAATATAATCATAAGTTGAGAGGTGGGAGGCTGGGGGGTGGGGTGGTGTCTGAAAGTCTTCACCTTAGATGATGAGATACTGCCTATTGTGAATGGAATAAAAAAGAAAGCTGCTAGCATGTACTGAAAGTTACAGGGGTTTCTAAAGAAGGATTAAAAAATGGTGGTATTGGGAGGATGGAATGGAGAGGAAGGGTGTGTGCTAGTGACTTGCTCATCTAGGTAAGATGGCTGTAGCAGGTGCTACCAGCGCCCTGCCCCGATGCCTGGTCTGCCCATCGCAGCACACAGTGGCTCTGTGTCCAATTGCCAGCTTCTGTATTTCTTTGCTCCAGGGTTTTTCCTGCCGGAACTCACTTTGCTGCCCATGGGACAGGAGCAGCCCTAAACCAGTGACCTGGGACTGTTTTCCGCTGGCTCCATTTCTGCACTGGGGTCTGGCTCCAGGCGCCCACAGGGGCAGCTGGTTTGGTGATGTACCCTTTCCTGGCTGCCTTCCTCACCTCATCTTACTTCCCCATCCTGCCCTTGGATCCTTGCCTCGTGGTTGCTTCTGAGGGAACCCAAACTGAGGCAGTCCACCCCCGACAGATCTGGAAGTAGCAGCAGAAGCATTTTATTTAGAGAAACAGCTGACAGAAGTACAGGTAGTTACTTCTACCTGGACCAGGACTGGAGGTAGGAAGGGGTGGAATGGGGGACTGATGCCTTCAAATAGATGCTGTATGTGTACCTGAAAAACAATCATTTAAAACATAAAGCAAACTGGAATAATGTGACAAAAGAAATTAAAAGAAGAGAGCACAAGTATACACAGGTGGCATGGCCTGGACTCTAGCTCCCAATCCCTTAACTCTGCTTGAACATGTCAATTACTTTTGAAAGCTGTAAACGGAGATAGTTTATTGCATGGATCTGAACGGATGAAAAATATTCTCTACAGATATTGAAAAAGTGCAACTTTAATCACAATATTGGGGGATACATATTCTTCCCACCTTGTGTTTTCACCACCGAATAGGGAAAGACACACAGAATACATTGGTAATCGCTGTAGAAATGAGACAGGATTTGTTAAGCACTCAGTACTTACTTTATGTGGCACTACCTTATGCGCTTGTATAGGGCAGTACTGCGAAGTTGTCATTTATAGGAAGGAACATCTTGTGTCTTGGGTTTAAATATGGCTTCTTCTTGTTGGCATTTTCCTGATAGTACACAATGTCTCAAAGGGAAGCTTTGGCCCAGGACTATGTAGAAGCAGTTCTTCATGCCCCAAAAGGCTCGCACCAAACTACCATTGCAAGTAACCCTCGTGGCCTCCATCGTCCACTGGGTGGCAGACTTCTCCCAGCTCTGCAGACTGCAGGTACCTGGAGCCTCTCCGCTTTCTCCCTTTGCCTCCATCTGGAAAATCACTGGGCTGCCTCAGGCCAGATTTGAATTTCCTGCACAAACCAACACTGCCTTGTTTAGAGTTGGGTAGGTAGGGTCGGCTTGTTACCATTCCAGGAGAGAAGGTGACAAAGAAGGTCCTTTATATGTAGCATTGAGGAGGAAGGCTTGTTCTTATTTTTTTTACACAATTTTTCAAAAATAGAGTCTATGTTTTACAAGTCAAATTGGAAATGATTGAAAAAAAAAAACAAGCATTACTGGTCATACACGGAGTTATATTTAAATGTTCAGATATGAAAATTTTGACCATAGAAAATATTTGGGGATATTTGTTTTTATAGTGTGATGAATATTTTTTCATTTGCTTAAAATATTTTGAGAAGAGTACTCATAATTCAAGCTTGAAGTACAAGGGAGGTAAAATAAGTGTAAAAATAAAATAAAACAAACAAGTAAAATATACCACAGAATTGAGTTTACTCACAGAATTGAGTTTATTCCATTTCTCTCTCTCTCTTTTATTTTTTAAACAAGAAGTTGTTCTCTTTGATTGCACTCCGGTTGACATGTTTTAAAAGAAATACAGTTTAGGTTTCAGATTAAGTTAAGCTTGCTCTGGCATATCCCTGGAATAATTAGCATCATGGGAAGAATTTAGTATTACTATTAGGCAACTCAATCTATATTTTTGGATTAATCCAAAATATCCTTCAATTCTAGCAAACAGTTTTTTAAATTCTAAATTTTTATTTCAATGTTATGCGACTGCATAAATATAAATATTTGTTCAATATACAGTATGACATCCATAGGGAATTTCTTAGGGGAAATAAGACTACAAACACTTTATTACTCAGATCCTAACAAACATAAATTTGAAGCAGAGAAAAACAGAAGTTAGGATGGGGAGGAGAAATGTTAGGTTCTGACGGGTGATGATGGGCTCCCCTCCCAGGGTGCACCAGCTGCTCACCTGTTTTCCCAACTCCCTCTGATGGCAGGCACTGAGAAGTGCTGGCCCTCGCCTCCTTGGCCTCTTCTTTCCTCCTTCCTCTCTTTGAGTTGCATTTCCCTCTCTTCCCTATCATTTTTTAACTTCTCAATTGTCTCTTTCCCCTTGTTCGTTAACTTATCATTAAAAACTGCAAACTGGTCACCCCACAGCCTGATGCTTTCGGAGGAAAATGCTCGAGAACTGAAAAAGAAAATCAAGGTAATAAAATTGACCTCCTTAAATTTAGTCCTACAACCCTGCTTAAAATTGAGATGAGCTTTTCAAAATTCAGAAAAATGTTGGTGATTGAAAAGAAAACACAGAGAGGATCCAGAGCTGAGATCTGGTGATATTCTGGCCAATTTGTGGCCAGGAGTAAAATTTTCTCATCAAATGATCAGTAATTAGATCTCATAAAAAAGATTCTTATAAAAATGAGAAAGAAAAGATTGTAAAAGTAAAGATTGAAATTATAAGGCTTATTCAAAAAGAATAGAACATATTGATATAGATTCCCAGTTTTAATTATTATTATTGTTTATTTTAATTTGGGGGTATTGTTTTTAGTGATACTGATTCTGTAATCTACTTGACATTTAAACACTGATTAATACTAATGATTTTCACCAGGTCTCTCTTGCCGTCTCTCTTTTTAAGCCCTAAAACTTGACTGCACATTGGAATCACCTGGGTGGAGGCCTGGAGCGGTTTTTAAAAATCTCGGGCCATACCCCAGACCAATTAAATGAGAATCCCTGCAGGTGGGACAGAGGCACCAGGAGTTTTTAAAGCACCCCCACACCCCAGTGAGTCCGGTGTGCAGCCAAGGTTGAGAACCAGTGCAAACTGATTTCCTTCTGACCTCTGCATATAAATGATGTTATTAATGGTTAAGACGAAAGGACTGTAAATAAAGGGTAATGTTCTCCAGCCTCCTACGCAGAGAAGAGCAGGACGGAGAGCTGACAGAATTTGACAGACTAGATAGAGGTTTAAGAGAAATTGTTGAGTCAAGGCTGATTAAGTTTTTGGTCCAAGAAAGATAGAATGATGAAGTTGCCTTTTATTGAGGTGGGTAGACTACGTTCATACCCAAAAGGTGGGGCTGAATGGGAAGGTGGAGAATCGGGTTTGGAGCATTTGAAATCTGAGATGGCTAAGGCAAAATTCACGGAGGCATAGCTGGAATTCAGGGGAGAGGTAGGCATAGACATTGAGGAGTCATCAGCATCCAGGTGGTATTTAAAGCCAGGAGATCAGATAATTATCAGAGAAGTGAGTACAGATAAGGAGGAGAGGATGGGGGATGAAGACTGAAGCCAGGTGCCTCCCTCTAGTAAGAGGTCAGAAAGATGAGGAGGAAGCAGTCTGGGTGATGAGAAGGAGCAGCAGTGAGGCTGGAGGAAAATCTGAAGCATGGGCTGTGTTGTAAGGAGAGGACTGAGGATGGGCTGTTAGCTTTCCCTCCACGAAGGTCGCCTGGGCAATGAGAGGAAGAAGATAAGAGGGTGACAGAAAAGAAAATCCTGCCCCGCACACGTAATTTACTCCAGTATTTATGTCCTGATGTAAGCACCAAGACAGCAGATAGATTGATTTACCACTTAGGGTTTAACTGGGCAGGCGCTGTGAAAACACAGACCAGAAAGGAAATTGCAAATACTGGAGAGGGAATTGTTGAAATCAGGACTGTGGAGTCAAAGCAGAGTAAGGGGAAAGGAGGAGATGGATGCACAGAGAAGTGTGTGGATTGATGGACCAGAGGTCCTAACGAATTTGAAGAACAAAGGTGGTGGGAATGATTGGCACATAAATTGAGAGTAGAGAGGGGGGGTCAGACAGATTTTGAGTTATAAATCTGACAGAGAAACAGTTTGGGGAGCTGACAATTTCTCATGACCCAGCTATGTAAAGTCCTTAATGAACGAGGGCAAGTGACCAGGAAATTGGGAAAAAATGTTGACAGCCAGGGGAGTAAGTGGTCAGATGGCCGGAGCTTCTGTGGGATGGGGTTTAACAGAGGTGCATGTGGGGGGAAGGGTCTAGAAGTTGAAGTGGACAGCGAGGAGAACACATGTCCTGCCTCCCACCCTGCAGAGAGAGGCTGGAGTAGGAGAAGGGAGGGTGGGAGAGGCTGGGAGTCGGTAGACCTTTATCAGGCTAAGGTTTGCGGGAAGCCCATGAGAGGGAGCGTTAAAAACGTGTGGAGGTAGGGCTGTGCTCAGCAATGACACCTGTCCATTTCCCTTCCCTTTTTGGGGTGGGAGTGGCTCCTTGAAGCTTGGGTTTCCAAGGGCGCTTCTCCGTGGCCTGAGGCAGGGCACTGCTTGGGGCTATCACGGGGGAGGGACAGCTCGTCCAGACAGAATCCCTGACTCCTGCTGCTAAGGACGTATAGGGCCACGGTACAAACCCCAGATGAGGGAGCGCGAAGGATCCTAAGGTCGGAGTGGGGGAAATAATGGGATATGCAAGTGGGCAGGGGAGGGGCGTGCATCCTGGAGGCAGAGACGTGACCTGTTTTTTTGTGAAGTGACTTTTTAATTCAATCCCAATGAGGTCTAGTGTGGGTGGGCGTGGTTCACGTACCAGGGCAGGAATAGGATGAGCTGGAAGGCACGGTTTTCACAGAGGGGTATGTAGTAATTACTACACAATGACAGAATTAGAAAGACTGAAAGCAAATTAAACATTGTAAACTATAGAGGCTGTGCCTTTTGAATCGAGAATAGCCAATTAGGCTGTTTTGTTATGTAGTATCTCATTCATTAGTCGTTGAATTACCTCTGGCTGTATGTACTGTTTCCGTGAAGTTAATTTTTATTCCATTATGAAGGAATAAATCAAATCCAATGAAAGGAAATCTGTCCTCAATGCTATCTACAGGAGGAGGGGCTTGAACCAAAAGTGTTTTGTGGTTTAATATTTTTGGTTTCAGTTTAATAAAGAAGAAGAGCCTGAGGGATAAGAAAAGAGGTCAGGTTTTGCTTTTCCTCTTGAAGTACATAAATAGAACAAAAAGAAGTAGTGAGATGTAGACAACGGTAAAGAACATGAAATCAACCCAGGACATATTATATGTTGATGGGATGCACAAGCACTGAGGATTTGTGGTACCACTGAAAATAGAGTAATTAATTCAACACGTCTTTGTTGATGTCTGCGTTAATAACTCTCTACCAGGGACTTTGCTAGGCATTAGGCATGTGTGAAAATAAATAATATGTAGGTTTTGTTCTCAGAGCACACAGCTTTTGAAAAGGCTGACATGAGAAAACAGTTTCAACTTAAAGTGATAACTGCTTTAATGTTTGTACAATGGGAACACCAGATGGGGTGTTGACAAAGCGTCACATGGGAGATGACATTTTTGCTCAGTTTTGAAGGATGAAGACAATTTTGCCACACAAAGAAGATAGGTGTGTGTGTGTGTGTGAGAGAGAGAGAGAGAGAGAGAGAGAGAGAGAGAATGTAAGGACAGAGAGGCATGAGAGGGTGTGTGTGTTGGGCTTGAAAAGAGAGCCATTGGAGGGATTTCATCAGAAGGGAGTGACAGGACCTGCCAAATCTTTCCAGAAGATGGGTGGGGTGGAGGGGAGTGAATTGGAGGCAGGTACAAACTGAAGGCAGAGAAACTACACTCTCATCTTTCAGAGCTGCATCCCCAGGGTCAAGTACATCATTTGGCATGTAGTTGGTACTTGACAAATTCTTGTTGAATGAATCAATGAAAGAAAGAAAGGAAGGACTACCGAGTTGGAGTGGTGGATGCAGCATGTTGAGAGGAGCTGTATCTGAGGATGGTAGTGTCTCCCTTCTGCCGCTTGCCAGGTCCACTCACCATACCTCACATCCCTGCCTACTCAGGAAAGCAGAGTGCCCGTTAGGGAGGCTGAGAAGGAAGGAAGCACCAAAGAGCTGGCATCATAGAGCCCAGGATGAGAGAGTTTCACAAAGGAAGACATGGCCAACACCGTCACATGCAGCAGGGACATCCAACAAGGACAGGTCCTTGGGCATCGCCAGGTCTGAGATCCTGAGTGACTGCAGTGAGAAGAGTTTCCTGGAGTGGCAGCAGCAGGTTCTAGATAGCAGTGGGCTGAGGAATGAACGGGGCGGGAGGAAGGGGAGAGTGTGAGGGTGGACCTTCGCTCAGAAAGGTGGGCTGTGAAGGGAGGAGGCGGGGGAGAGAGCTCGAGGGGAAGGCAGGATCAGAGGGATGTTGTTTTGTTTTTTATTTTATTTTATTATTTTATTATGATAAGTTTATGAACTTCAGAAAAACCGGTGGAGAGCAGAAGTTAAAGCCAATAGGTGGAGATATTACAGAATAAGGGAGATAGGTTTGGCTAACTAGGGATAATGAAAATTTTTTAGTTTTAAACCTGAAACCTGCATTTTAAAAGAATGAATAGATGTCAGTAATGGAAATAGGATGGGGTGGAGGAGAGGATGCTGGATGGATGATAGAAAACCTGGGCTCTAGTCCTTTCTTTGCTATGACCCAACTGAGTGAGCTTCACTAAGCTATTGATCTGCTCTGAGCCTTCCTTTCACCTTTAAAACAAGTGATGCTCTCTGGAATGGTCTGTTTCAGCCATAGAACTCTGTAATTCAAAGTGGTATAAGCTTTGTAATATATACACATAAAAATAAGACTTTTTCCCAAATACAGTTTGCCTCAAGCATAACAGGTATTTTGTTTTTGGAATTTTTGCTTTATATTATCTTTAAGAGTAAATGAGATAGTGTGTGAGAAGAAACTTTGGAGACTTAAGAAGTAAAACAGCTAAATTTATACTCATTAATAATGATATTATTCTTGACCCAGAGACCTCACATGTTTTCCCTTTTTTGTATATATTACCCCAGAGAATGAAATCTTAGCAGAAGGGGAACTAAAATTAAATTAGCTCCTTATCTAAAGATTTAGATGCCCTGGTACAAACCTCTCAAGGATAATAAACTAATAATTTCCCTGTGGATGGTGAAATTATGGTTTGCATAATTATTTCATCATGACTTAACTGAAAATATTAAAGATTAGGCACACAGATACCAGGGACTCTAATACAGGATAACACATTTCCATCTTTTGTCTCTGCAACGCTTGCAGCTGATGAGGTTTAAATGAAAACAGAAATACTCATGAAAGACACAGCTGCATTTAGACAAGAGTGGGGCCATTCTAGGACATATTTAAGCACTTGGTCATGGGCCATGGGGTGGATGCCATTTTCAGGGTTCTCTGGAGAGCAGAGGCCAGCAGCTGCCTTGTCCAGCATCACACTACAGGATCTGGTGATGCCACCCAAGCATTCACACCCTCAGACCTGGCAGCACAGCAATCGGCTGCCTTGTCCTTACACCACACTTATTAATAGACCTGCTGCACGGCTCTCTCCTCCACCTCCTGAACTCTGTATTTTAGAGGTACAACCAGTCACACTAGCTAGAAACCTGACAGCCATCCTCAGCTTCTTCCTTTTTCTCTTCCCTCATGTCCAATGCATCCATTACTTTGGATTTTGCCGCCTCCATAGCCTCTCTTCTGGGTCCCTTTTGCTCTTACTGTGTTCATTGCTCTAACTTCAGCAATAGCTCCCTCCTTTTTCTCCTGCTTCCCAGCTTTGCTCCCTTCACATCTGCCCTCCACCCTCCTGCCAGATCTTAAGGACGGCATTCAAGGCCTTCCTGTTTGGGCCTCTGAAGCCTCCAGAGTCTTCTCTCTCACCCCTGCTACGACTTTCATGTCTAGATTCCTGCAAACAGTGGTGGTGCCCTGTTTCATCTCTTTGCACGTGCCCTCTGCTCGCCCGGACTGCCCTTGTCCTGAATTTTACTGCCTCTGAAACTTCTATTCATGTTTCTATCATCTTCCCTTTGAAAGCCCTCCTATTCCAGTCTCTCCAGTGAACTACAGAAGGCACAGCCAATTTGTCTCGTTGTGCAGATTAGAGGTTCTACATCGTATTTACAGGTTTAGTTTTATTTGTCTCCACAACTAGATTCTGAGCTTCTTAGGGGCAGGAGACTAGGTCTTACTCATCTGGCACATAATAGGTGCTCAATAGATGCAAGTGAAATGGAACTACATTTTGTTTCTTTCTTTGCTAGCTCTATAACTCTTTCATTTTTATTCTCACAAATAAAAATAGAGAGCTCTTCTTTTGCTTTTTACACATGTCGTCGACATCATCATCATCATCATAGCTTTGATTTATTGAATGCTTTTCAAATGATAGGCACCATTCTAAGAATTTTACACACTTCATCTCCTTTATTCCTCGCAACAGCCATGTGAGCAAAGCATTATTTTCCTTATTTTGTGCCTGAAGAAACTAAGCCTCAGAGATGAAGCAACTTGACCAAGATCCAGCAGCAGACTTTGGAATGTGCCTGCAGACCTGGGTCTCCTGAGAGCAAGGTGTACTCTCTCAGTTACGTTGTACCTGCTTCTTACCAATGGTAGTTACCATTTGTTGAATGGATTTTGGCAGCATAATCTTAGTCAATTGTTTTAAAAGAAGAAAAACATCATAGAAAGAGTTCTTTGACCACTGATCCCAAACCCATCTCCCAGCCCAGAGAAAATTACTATGAGCTTTGTGTGTAGTCTTCCAGATCTTTCTCTGTGCTTTTACATATGCTGCATGTACCTACATTATATAGTTGACCTTTGAACAACCTGGGTTTGAACTGTGCAGGTCTACTAAATATGTACCACAGAATATGTAAATAGGTACATAAATCCCTGGATGTGGAACCATGGATTCAAGATCCTGCAAGGGGGTAGGCACCCTTAACCCCCACATTGGTCAGGGGTCAACTGTATCAGTTTGGTGAAAGCAAGCTACTTCAGCAAAGAGGACCCCAAATAAAGCTGATTAAAGAAAGTAGACATTTATATTCTCTCACATAATAGTTGCAAGGTGAACAGTTCCGGTAGCAAGATGGCTTTGTCCACATGGTCAGTCATAGACCTTCTGTCTGTTTTATTCTTGTTTGTATGGTTGAAGGTAAGTCAAAGTCAAAGATAGCTCCAAATCCCATCATCAGGAAGATTCCTAGAAGAGCTCATACTTGTGTTCTAAGGAACAGACCTGAAAAAAGCACACCTCCCTTTGCTGATGTAAGATATGAGCATTTCAAAAAAACAAAAACAAAAACAAAACTCTATCAAGTAACTTTTGTACTGGGCAGTTGCACCTATTTACATGGTTGCTAGTTGTATATGAAAGTCTTCTTTTCCTAAATTCTCATTATCACTTGATATGATTAGCTTTCTTTAAAATTTTGCCAGTTGAAAGGATAAGAAATATCTCATTTTTCTGTTGAACTTTTTTCTTATTCATTTGTAATTCTCTCTCCATATTAGACTCTAATCTTTTATTGGAGATATATATGCCACACAGCTTTTCTGTCTTTAGCTTGTCTGTTAACCTTGTTTATGGTTGGGTTTCTCAACCTCATCACTATTGACAGATTGGGCTGGAGAACTCTCTGTTGTGGGGGGCTGTCCTGTACATTGTAGGACTTTTAACAGCAACCCTGGCCTCAGTGCATTAGATGCCAATAGTAGCCCACCTCACTTTCCCAGTTTTGGCAGGCAAAAATGTATTGCCAAATGTCCACCCCACCCTGGGGGGTGCAAAATTACCCCCAGTTGAGAACCACTGTTTATACAAAGCTTAATTCTTAGTGTAATTAAACTGATAATGCTTTTTCTTATGATTTTGCTTTTTTGCATTGTGTTTAAGAAAGCCTTTCCTACCCCCCAAATAATACAGTTGTACTCTTTTGTCTTCCTCTAGTATGTTCATGGTTTATTGTTCTTTGAAGAGTAGTTTAGTCTTTAATGCCCTGGAAATTATTTTTGTGTAAAATGGGAGATGGGAATCTGCAGTAGAGCCAGTTTATGTGCCATCCCAGATCTACCTGGCTCTGCCTGTATCTTGGCCACCCGCCCTGTTTCCTGGCCAGAGTGACCCTGGCAGTGGCTCTCTTTGCTCTCATGGTCATAAAGGCATGGCCACTGAGGCCATAGACTAAGGAGCTATTGTGTGGCACTGACCGAAGAGGAAAGTCTGTCATACCTGCACCCTGATTATGACCTGGGGAGGCTTGAACTTCTCCATGGGCTGCCTGGGGGCACACAAAACCAGGGAGTGTGAGGGAGTCAAAGCCCAGCAGGTGGACTTCTACCAAGACAGAGAAGAGAGGAAGGGGAAAGCCAGCTTTTAGATTACTTGACCATCCTCCTTTGTGGAGTTCCAAGACACAGTGGTTTCATATTGACTTTTTGGAGACATCCTGCCAGACTGAGCAGTGAGCTGTGCTGGTTGCAAAGCTGTGGCTCAGTAACTCACCTCCATGCCTTTGCTCTCACTCCTTCCTGTAATGCAAGGTTAGCATGTAGGCTTTTCCCCAGGCCTGTCTAAAGCTAGAATTCCACTTTAACATTTACCTCTTACCAATTTCCCTAACAGCTTTTATCAAATTCTACCCACCCTCCTTTTTTTCATTCTGATGATGATTTTTGTCATGAGTAACAAAAATTGCAACTAAATGTAGCAGGGCTAGGACTAGGGTGAGGTAACTGAGGCACTCACCTTGAGTGCAAATTTGGAGGAAGACACCAAAAAAGTCAGTAATAAAGATTAATACCATTTAAATGTAATGTTTTAAAAAAGCCAACATTTATGCAAAAAATCCACAATGAACAAAATATTGAAATCTTAAATAATCTGATCTTACATTTGCTTGATTTACACACTTCCCCCTAATCCTGGGGGAATTCAGTAATAAGTAATATAGTAATAAATTACTATGTGATGTGACAAGAAATCTATAAGAAGAAAAGGGTAAGCTCTAGGCATGTTACAATCATCAACTCAATTATGTCATCAAGGACCCAGATTTCTTTCTTCTTCTATTCTGCTCTCATCAGTGGCAGCTTCAGCCCAAGGCTAGTGTCCCATGGGATTGCAGCTTGCTGTAACATCCCAGGAATTAGATTCAGAGGGAACACACCTGCAGGTGAAATTCCACTAAGTTGTGTTTTGGACAGAAAAGGGGAGACTTTGTGTAAATTAACTCAATGACATGTTTTCTTCCTAGTATCTGGTTGAGCTTCCTTGAGGAAGATTGAGTTTTGGGGATGGGAATGATGATAGGAAAAGTGGAGGCTTAATTTTGTGATTTGGGGGACATTTCAGAGAGGGCAGGATTGGATGGACTCTGGGAAGCCAGAGGTACAAGAGCACTGGGAACTTTGGGCAGAGAGATGAGGTGTCAGAAGGAAGGAAGAGGAAAGAGAGACATAAGAGAAGGAGGCTGAGCACTGACTGCTGGAGAGTGTGTAGGACCAGCTTGCTCCCTCCTCACCCTTCAGGACCTTGGATAAGGGTCTCATTTCCAGACAAGCTTGAACTATCATCTGACCTTCAGGCTGTGGCCACTCTCTCACCTGCTCCAGTGAGTGGTTCCATTGACATTTACATGGGAACCTGGGGACATTTCCCAAGCTGGCTAGACAGGGTCTTAGGAGCTGCATGTGTGTGTGTGTGTGCCTTTCTGTTTCTGATGGCACTGTGAAGGCCATCAGCCTGGTTCACAACATGTAAACCTCGTCTTCCCTGTGTCCTGATGTGGCTGCTCAGGCCAGGGCTGGAGGGCCCTCTATTGGTCACCTGTCACATTGAGCTGGACTGGCCCTTTGTAGACTTACCATCATGACCCCAGCCTGGAGCTCACCAGACCCTTAGCTAACTGATTGCTCATCTGATGGAGGTGGGTCTTTCCAGGATGAAATGATGCATCTGGCCTTGTACTTAATCCACTGCTTAGCTCATTCCTCCCCACATATGGGGAATGGGAGGAAGCAACTTATTTGATTGACTTTGGGAGGACCTGAACACATGTGGCTCAGCCAGCCCCCCTCCACTTTCACTCTCTTTTGGAGATACCTGTCCATAGAACAGGCTTGGTTTTTTTTTTGTTTTTTTTTAATTTTGATTTTTTATTTTACTTTTTAAAGAACTTTTATTGAGATACAGTTAACAGACAACAAACAGCGTATATTTAGAGTGTACAATTTGGTATCCCAATCTCCCAATTCATTCCCCCCCAACCCTCCCCGCTTTCCCCACTTGGTGTCCATATGTTTGTTCTCTACATCTGTGTCTCTATTTCTGCCTTGCAAACTGGTTGATTTGTACCATTTTCCTATAGTCCACATATATGTGTTAATATATGATACTTGTTTTTCTCTTTCTGACTCATTTCACTCTGTGTGACAGTCTCTAGGTCCATCCATGTCTCTACAAATGTTCAAGTTTGTCTACTAACTTTGGGTTTTGTTTGCTCTTCTTTCTCTAGTTTCTTTAGGTATAAGGTTAGATTCTTTATTGGGGATTTTTCTTGTTTCTTGACGTAGGATTGTATTGCTATAAACTTACCTCTTAGAACTGCCTTTGCTGCATCCCATAGGATTTGGATCGTTGTATTTTCATTGTCATTTGTCTCTAGGTATTTTTTGATTTCCTCTTTGATTTCTTCAATGATCTCTTGGTTGTTTAGTAGCATATTGTTTAGCCTCCATGTGTTTGTGTTTTTTACAGTTTTTTTCCTGTAATTGATTTCTAATCTCATAATGTTGTGGTTGGAAAAGATGTTTGATATGATTTTAATTTTCTTGAATTTACCAATGCTTAATTTATGACCCAGAATGTGATCTATCCTGGAGAATGTTCCATGTGCACTTGAGAAGAACGTGTAATCTGCTGTCTTTGGATGTAACGTCCTATAGATATCTATTAAATCAAGCTGATTTATTGTGTCATTTAAAGCTTGTGTTTCCTTATTAATTTTCTGTGTGGATGATCTGTCCATTGGTGTAAGTGGGGTGTTAAATTCCCCCACTATTATTGTGTTACTGTTGATTTCCTCTTTCATAGTTGTTAGCATTTCCCTTATGTATTGAGGTGCTCCTATATTGGGTGCATATATATTTATAATTGTTATCTCTTCTTGGATGGATCCCTTGATCTTTATGCAATGTCCTTTCTTGTCTCTTGTACCATTTTTTATTTTAAAGTCTATTTTATCTGATATAAGTATCACTACTCCAGTTTTCTTTTGATTTCCATTTGCATGGAATATCTTTTTTCATCCCCTCACTTTCAGTCTGTATGTGTCCCTAGGTCTGAAGTGGGTCTCTTGCAGTCAGCATATATATGGGTCTTGTTTTTGTATCCATTCAGCCAGTCTGTGTCTTTTGGTTGGGGCATTTAGTCCACTTACATTTAAGGTAATTATCAATATGTATGTTCCTATTACAATTTTCTTAATTGTTTTGTTTTTGTTACTGTAGGTCCTTTACTTCTCTTATGTTTCTGGCTTAGAGAAGTTTCTTTAGCATTGGTTGTAGGGCTGCTTTGGTGGTGCTGAATTCTTTTAGCTGTTGCTTGTCTGTAAAGCTTTGGATTTCTCCATCGAATCTGAATGAGATCCTTGCTAGGTAGAGTATTCTTGGTTGTAGCTTCTTCCCTTTCATCACTTGAAATATATCATGCCACTCCTTTCTGGCTTGCAGAGTTTCTGCTGAGAAATCAGCTGTTACCCTTATGGGAGTTCCCTTGTATGCTATTTGTCATTTTTCTCTTGTTGCTTCTAATAACTTTTCTCTGTCTTTAATTTTGGTCAGTTTGACTACTATATGTCTTGGCATGTTTCTCCTTGGGTTTATCCTGCCTGGGACTCTCTGTGTTTCCTGGACTTGGGTAGCTGTTTCCTTTCCCATGTTAGGGAAGTTTTCAACTATAATCTCTTCCAGTATTTTCTCAGGTCCTTTCTCTCTCTCTTCTCCTTCTGGGACCCCTATAATGTGAATGTTGGTGCGTTTAACATTGTCGCAGAGGTCTCTTAGGCTGTCTTCAGTTCTTTTCATTCTTTTTTCTTTATTCTTTTCTGCATCAGTGATTATCACCATTCTGTCTTCCAGCTCACTTATTCACCCTTCTGCCTCAGTTAACCTGCTATTGGTTCCTTCTAGTGTATTTTTCATTTCAGTTATTGTGTTTGTTTGCTCTTTAATTCTTCTAGGTCTTTGGTAAACTTTTCAATCTTTGCATCCAGTCTTTTTTCAAAGTCCTGGATCATCTTCACCATCATTATTCTGAATTCTTTTTCTGTAAGGATACCCATCTCCTCTTCATTTAGTTGTTTTTCTGAGGTTTTATCCTGTCCTGTCATCTGGTACAAAGTTCTCTGCTTTTTCATTTTCTCTTTCTGTGGCTGTGGTTTTCAGTTCCACAGGATGAAATACTGCTGATACTGCTTGATCCTGCTGTCTGACCTCTTATGGAGGAAGCTATCTAGGAGGCTCATGGGTGCTTTCTGAAGGGAGGGGCTGATGGTGGGTAGGGCTGGGTGGGTGGAGCTCAGTAACACTTTAATCTGCTTGTCTGCCAATGGGTGGGGCTGTGTTCCCACTCTGTTGGTTGTTTGGCCTGAGGCCACCTAGCACTGGAGCCCACAGGCTCTTTGGTGGGGCTAATGGTGGACTCTGGGAGGGTTCATCCCAATGAGCACTTCTCAGAACCCCTGCTGCCAGTGCCCCTGTCTCCTCGGTGAACCACAGCTGCCCCCCACCTCTGCAGGCAACCTTCCGACACCAGCAGGTAGATCTGGTTCAGTCTCCTATGGGGTCACTGCTCCTTCCCCCTGGGTCCTGGTGAGCACACTTTTTGTGTGCCCTCCAAGAGTGGAGTCTCTTTTCCCCCCAGTCCTGTGGATGTCCTGCAATCAAATCCCACTGGCTCTCAAAGTCTGATTCTCTGGGGATTCTTCCTCCCATTGCTGAACTTCCAGGTTGGGAAGCCTGATGTGGGGTTCAGAACCCTACTTTAGTGGGTGGACTTCTGCAGTATAACAGTTCTCCAGTTTGTGAGTCACCCACCCAGCATTTATGGAATTTGATTTTAACACGATTGTGTCCCTCCTACCATCTCATTGCAGCTTCTCCTTTGTCTCTGGTTGTGGGGTGTCTTTTTTGGTGAGTTCCCGTGTCTTTCTGTTGGTGATTGTTCAGCAGTTAGTTGTAATTCTGGTGCTTTTGCAAGAGGGAGTGAGCGCATATCCTCCTACTCCGCCATCTTGATCAGAACAGGCTTGTTTTGATCTAATTTCTGCCATACACTGATGATGATAAGTCTCTTCAGTCTGGGGGCATTAGGAAGTCCACATACTTACACATCCAGGCCACATGCTCTAATCCAGTTACATCAATAATAAAGCTGTTGGTTGCCTTTCCCCTCACCTCAATGGCCCCTAAAATCCTAACCCAACAATGGAATTTATTCCAAAGGAGAGAGGGATGTACTCTTCTACAGGAAATTTTAAATTTGCTTACTTAGTCAACAGATACTTATTAAGTGCACACTAGGTGCACCATATGGTGCTAGATGCAGGCTATGTTGCGGTGACCAAATCTAGCATCACAGAGGTGATATCCAGTGTGTGTGTGTTGGGGGTGGGGAGGGGGGAAGGTCAGTAAACAGAGAATCCGCAATTAGTTAATGACAAATGTTAAGGAATTTTACTATGAAGGAAAAGTGCTATAAGAGTCACTTGCTCTCATCCAGATCCACCTGCCCTCAAATAGCCTCAAAGACACCCTCCCACACCCCGTTTCCCACAAGGCATGGGACACCGAGCAGAGTGAGCCCTAGAAATACTCTTAGGTGTCCCTGGGGTACGTACAGAAGTTACACTCATAGTAGTTCTGGGTTACAGAAGTGTCTTTAAATAGAGATTTAAATTGCCAAATTAAGAGAAGAGGGAACAACTGCCAGAAAGAAACAAGTTGAAAAAAGCATTGCATCAAGGAAATAATTGCTTAATCACCCCGTGTGGTTCTGCTTTTTTAAGAATATGAACAGGAACGCTCTTTTGGTCTTGGAGATTCAGTGCAGGGGTCAGGCTCCCCTTAGAAGTCAGGAGCAGTTCTCAAGCTGTGCTCTAAAGCATGTGGGTGTGGAGAGAGGATTCAAGGAGGCAGAGAGAGCCTCCTGTTCAAAAGTGTCTTTCCAATGTTCCCACTGAGCAGAAATTTTTCTTGGTTTATGTATAACTGATTCTGAGGGTTAAATCTGTTAATAATCTATTTTTTGGTATAAATTAAGATAATCTGCATTGGGATACTAGCAATTTGAGTTGAGACATTGAGGGAGTGATAACAATGACTGTTGTTTACCAGGAACTGAACTAACTGATTTCCATGAATTATCTGACAAGGATTTTTTGAGGTTGGTACTATTATTCCAGTGGGTTTTGAGAAGGTAAGTGGCTTGCTGAAGGTTGTACCTCTGTCAGTTGGTAGAGTTGTGATTGGAACCCAGGACATTCTGACTCAGGGTCAATGCTTTAGTTTTATGGGACATTTCTGGGAAGGATGGGAGACAGTATCTCTGGAAGGCCAGAAGGCAATGTGAGAGGGAGATGGATTTAACATAACAATGATAACATTAAGTCAGGTAGCTGCAGTTTATTGGTTTACTCAGTACAAACCATCTACTACATGTCATAGCATTTACCCTTTTAACAACCCTAGAAGAGGGGGTGGTGTGTGGTCCTCATTTTATAGATGAGAAAAGGGAGGCTGAGAAAGGTTGCATGACATGCTCAAAGTTACACATCTTCAGGGTCCAGAAGGCAGCTTGGATTGCCAGGCAAAGTGGTACCACTGTATTCTGTCCCCAGGGCCGTAAACTGCCGGTGCTGCTTAGAGGACATGCTGTTAGAGGCAGGAAGTGGCCTTGCGGCCACGTCATGATTCTGGGCATAAACTACCTTGGGAAGCAATTAGGACCCAAGAACTAGAATTCTGTTAAGTTTATTTTCCTACTCTGTATTTGTTGTATTTATGTATCTAATCAGCCCAGAATCGCATTTAGATTTTAATCTGTCTGTCTTCCATGGGGCGCTTTGGGCCTATTACAGGAGCTGAGTTTTCATTGGTAGTCCTGGACCCTGGAGGGGAGGGTGGGGAGGAGCCTCTGATAGAGTCAGGTGGTCCTGTGGCTGCCTGAGGGTGGGCCAGTCTGGAGGTGTGTCAGCTTTGCTTCATCTTCCCCAGGCCCCAGGTTTCTCCCCAAATGGCATGGAGACCCACAAGTTGCTTGGTGTTACTCCGTCAAGGTCATCAGAAGACAACCCATCCCAGAGCCACTCATGAGCATGAGTGCCTGGGAAGTATGGAGGGGACCATCAGTCTCTTTTTAAAAATGCAGTAACCTCCTGGGGAGAAATCATCTGTGCTATGGCAGCTTTCCATGGGGACTGAGCCCAGAACCCTGAGTCACGGTGGGCTCAGGAGTTTGTTGCCAGAGGCTGGAGCAGATGGGCTCCTGTTGCTGTTGCTGCTGAAGGCTGAGCCCAGTCTTCTACGGTGCTCTGACTACCACCTCAGTTCCTTCTTCATGGACTCCCCAGAAAGCCCCAGGTGCGCTTGCCATGCTACTCAAGTCCCAGGAAGTGTCAATGCAAACTAAATGTGATGCTGGGCCACACTCACAGATTTGGCAGGTTCATTAACTGTGTTTTCAGGAAGTAGAATTAGGCATGCTAGTAAGACCTTAAGAGACCTTAAGTGAAACACAAGCCAGGCTGTCTGATGAAAAAGGGCTTTGCTGACAACTTCATTAAACATATATGAGGAAGTGAGTCAAGCATTTCAGCAGAGGAAATCCAGTAGACGGTGGCAGGAAATAATAGCAACACCAGCAAGGTCTAGAGATACATGAACACAAAGCATAGTTCTTAGGATAAGGATAATTGGTTTGGGGATGGATGCATGCCATTACAGAGAATTAATGAGTCTTTGTTTATTCACTCATTAAAAAATTTTTATGGAGCAATTTTTTTCATCCTAGGTACTGTACTAGACAGGAAAAAGGTATGAAGAACAAGATTTAGGGCCAACCCTCTTGGCACTTATGAAGTCTAATTTGTTAATATTATCAGGAGTTTTTTAGAGAACTATAGGCTAGTGGACAATTTGGGCAAATATTCTTGTTCTTTGTTTTTTTTTTAATTTTGAAACATACAGTCAGAAGTGTAAAAAACACAAATGTACAGTTTAATGAAAAATAAGAAATACCTGTGTAGCTATGCCCCAGTGTAAGGAACAGAACAGTACTAAAACTTTAGAAGCCTCCAGTGAATACCTTCCCTATTTAATTCTCTTCTCGGCCCCCCAAAAATAGCTACCCTAAAATTTGTGTTAAGTATTCTCTTCCTAGTTGTTTTCCTTTTGTATGTTTCTCTGAACAATATTTTGGAAATCTGCAAAGTGTGTAAGTGAATCTAAAGCTCACTTTGATGAGAATTATCTTCAGTATGATATTAAATCTTTCTCTCCAAGAATAGGGCATGTCTCTCCATTTGTTTAGGTCTTTCACACTCTTGCAATAAAGTTTTATATTTTTTTCTGTAAAAGGATGTACATCTTTTGTTAAGTTTTTCCCTTAGCTAAATGTATCTTTTTTAAAAAAATATCTTACAATGTATCTATTAAAGAGTATAATTTCTGACTGGTTATTGAAGGTGTAGAGAAATGCAATTGACATTTTTGTAGGGACTTTGCCAGCAGGAACTTCTAAACTCTAATGATTTGTAGCTGTTTTTTGAATTTATGTGTGGACAGTCATATGATACGCAAACATTGGCATATTTATCGCTTTCAAATCCTTTTGAAAATATTTTTCTTGTCTTACTGTACAAGCTAAGATCTTTAGTACAATGTTAAATAGAAGTTGTGGTAAATAGGCATTCATGTCTTGTGCCAGACAGTGACTGACAGTGAAATACTGAAAGCACCACGTTTTAAAATTTTATTTTTATTTATGTATGTATTTTTTGTTGACGTACAATTGACTTACATTTTTGTGTTAGTTTCAGGTGCACAGCATAGTGATTTGATATTCTTACACATTACAAGAGGATCACCATGATAAGTTAGTTGCCTTCTATTACTATACAATGTTATTACAATATTACTTACTATATTCCCTGTGCTGTATATTACATCCTCGTGGCTTATTTATTCTATAACTGGAAGTTTGTACGTCTTAATCCCCCTCACCTGTTATGCCCATCCTGCCATCCTGCTACTACCTCCCCTCTGGCGACCGTGTCTGTTCTCTGTATCTACGAGTCTGTTCCTGTTTCGTTATGTTTGTTTATTTATTTTTTAGATTTCACATATACAGTATTTGTCCTGAAAGCACTGCATTAAGTGTCGTTGAATATTGTTTATTTTTAGATACTCTTCAATAAGTTAGAGACTTACTGTTTTTAAAGGTTTTTAAAAAATAAATGGATATTGAATTTTATTAAATTGTTTTTTATAGCTATTGAAATAATCATTTAGATTTATTAATGTTTAATTTTAGGTGAAACTTTCATTCATGAGAAGGAAAATCAACTTGACCATGTTACATTATCATTTTATAAGTTTTGGGATTCACAGTTATAATATTTTCCTTAGGATATTTCTATTTGTGTTCATGAGTAGAGCCTAACTTGGTGATCAGTTTTCTTTCTTGTACTGGCTTTGTCTGGGTTAGGTATGGAATTACAGTAGCCTGAAAATATGAGTTGTTGAGGGGGAGTGGGAAATTATTTTTCTTTTTGTGTTCTCTGGAAGAATGAATATATTGTGTTGGCCAAAAGATTCATTCAGTTTTTTTCCGTAAGATGGCTCTAGTAGCACTTAGTTGTCTTTAACTTTATTCAAAACAATTTTGTTAAATTGTATATGATAGCTGTCATATCAGTGTGTATTTAAAATATGACATCAAAATTTTTGTGTAGCCATTTTAACATTGAAGATGGAAGAAAAAAACAACATTTTTGGCATATTATGCTTTATTATTTCAAGAAAGGTAAAAACGCAACCGAAATGCAAAAAACAATTTGTGCAGTGTATGGAGAAGGTGCTGTGACTGATCGCATGAGTCAAAAGTGGTTTGCGAAGTTTCGTGCTGGAGATTTCTCACTGTACGATGCTCCACAGTCAGGTAGACCAGTTGAAGTTGATAGTGATCAAATTGAGACATTAACTGAGAACAATCAACATTATACCACGCGGAAGGTAGTTGACTTATTCAAATATCCAAATTAAGGGTTGAAAATCATTTGTACAAGCTTGGTTATGTTCATTGCTTTGATATTTGGGTTCCACATTAAGTTAAGTGAAAAAAACCTTTTGACCGTATTTCTGCATGCAATTCTCTACTTAAACATAATGAAAACATTCTGCTTTTAAAACAAATTGTGATGGGCGATGAAAAGTGGTACTGTACAATAATGTGGAATGGAGGAGATCCTGGGGCAAGTGAAATGAACCACCACCAACCACACCAAAGGTCATCCAAAGAAGGTGATGTTGTGTATACGGTGGGACTGGAAGGGAGTACTCTATTATGAGCAACTTCTGGCAAACCAAACAATTAATTCCAAAAAGTACTGCTCCCAATTAGACCAACTGAAAGCAGCACTCAATGAAAGGCGTCCAGAATTAGCCAACAGAATATGTATAGTCTCCCATCAGGATAACGCAAGACTGCATGTTTCTTTGATGACCAGGCAAAAACTGTTACAGCTTGGCTGGAAAGTTTTGATTCATCCACCATATTCACCAGACATTGCACCTTTGGATTTCCATTTATTTCAGTCTTTACAAAATTCTCTTAATGGGAAAAATTCCAATTCCCTGAAAGACTGTAAAAGGTACCTGGAACAGTTCTTTGCTCAAAAAGATAAAAAGTTTTTGGGAAGATGGAATTATGAAGCGGCCTGAAAAATGGCAGAAGGTAGTGGAACAAAAGAGTGAATAAGTTGTTCAATAAAGTTCTTGGTAATAATGAAAAATGTGTCTTTTATTTTTACTTAAAAACTGAAGGCACTTTTTGGCCAACTCAATAAGATTAGAGTTATTTTTTACTAGAATGTTTGGTAGAATTTGACTGTGAAGCTCTCTGGGTCTAGTTTTCTTTGTAGAAAGGTTTTAAAACATTGATTAAATTTACTTAATGGTTGTAGGAATATTCAGATTTTCTATTTCTTCAGTTATTGTTGGTAAGGACCTTCCCCGCCCCCCCAGGGATTGATACGTTTATATGGTTTTCAAATTTACAAAAAGCTGTTTATCATATTCTCTTTTAGTATCTGTGTTTAAAAAATAGCCCCAAATCCCAGATAGATGCATTATCTTTTCCCTGAGCCGCTTTTCCAATGAGAGGATTCATTGGCTAGCATGCTGCTAATTCAACCTCTACTCCCAGCCACCAATATCATTTTGAAGGTATTGATCACTAATTCAGATGTCTGTACCTTGACCGGATATTTGCCCCAAAGCTGAGTTTTAATTGGCCTTTTTTGTACCAAAACTGCCTCAATGTTATCTTATCCCAAGGTTGAGAGACACTGTACAAGTCCCTCAATTTGTGGACTCTGTTCTTTCTCGCCCTTTTCTGCAAACCAGCTAAATCTTCTGTGAGCTCTCATCTTCCCCGTGGCAACTTGTTGAATGCAGCCAATTGTAACTAAAACATATAACTAACATTTTGCTTTCTGAACTCTTCCCCTAGAGTTATAAATTCTCTAGATACAGGATCTGCCTTCCGGGTTACTATAGTGACAGTTCTACCAAATACTTCCCACTGTATAAAACCAATTGCTGTTCTAGCTTCTAATTAATTTCCCTGCTGCTGACCAACTGACCACTAAGCCAATGTCCCCTATTGAGGGTATTTTGTTATTAGCAGAGTTCTCCTGCTAATTGGTAAAATACCAATTTCTGTGTCTTTCAAGGCAAGCCTGGGTGAAACGACTTCAAAACCTCGGTGGCTTCACACAAGTTTTTGAGGTCAGTGTAGATGGGCAGAAGCTCTGCCTTTCATAGTCACTCCTTGACAAGTGCTGCCAGGATAACAGCAGTAAGTGAAGGGGTGGCTGTGCTGGTCACTTCTTTGTTTGCTTGTGGCCCTGTTCTTTGTCCCTCCCCAGCTTTGCTCTGTCGTTAGGAAGCTGACACCAGAGGCCTTGTTTCATGGGTTCTCATGTCAGCTGGCTTGTGGGTTTGTCAATGGGAGACACTGGCAGGAAATTACTGGGTATCTGAGCTTCTGAAAGGCCGAGACTACTGTCCTCTCCCATCCCCAACATGTTGTTTTTGTACCAAGACTTGGAGCATGTGAGGACTCCTCTCAGTTACACATGTTCTCAGGTCTGCTTCCCAGCTTTCCACTTTGGGTAGGGTCTCTTTTTGGTGGTGAGCAGTTGCCAGCATCTTTAGGTTGTTCAGTCTGGTTTCAGAATGAGTTTTGGAGAGATTCAATAACTTCACACTGTTGCCATCATTCTTTTTCAGGAAGTCCCCTGGGACCAATTCTGTTTTGAGGTTTTGGACCACAGAATTGTTGTGAACTTAGACTATGAACCCATGAGGGAGAGCCCTTTGGTTATGAGATCTTAAGGGGAATATTTTTTCCCCTTCCATCCAGCATCGAGGTGGAGGCGGACTTCTCCTTTTAGCATAAAGGAGTTTGTTTTCGGTACTTTTTTTCTGAGACTGTAGCCCTTTGCAACCTCAGCTTCGTGTAGGGGTCTTCTACTCAATGCCCTACCTTGGGGAGTATCTAGTATTTCCCCCACACATTCTGCAATTTTTCTAAATTTGTCTCCAGGATTAGCACAAGCCCTCCAGGCAGAGTTTTATCCTTGCTTTACCACTCAGAATTCCTGCTCTCATTTCATTTCTGGATTCTATAGATTCTTTTGAATGCAGCTCAGTGACGCATTCAAAATATTTTAGGAAACATTTTATCCTGCATTTTAGTTGATTCAATTGTGAGGGTTAGTCAGAGTATCTAATCTGTCCACAATGCCAGAAAAGGAAGCCTACTTCTAGTCTTTACTTTTTATTCCTTCTGTAGCACAGAAAGCAAAAGTCGCTGGGGCAATAGTCCCCATGTTAAAGTACCATGATGACACTAAAAAGACAGGAGAAATAGATGACTGGTTTAGTATCGATTACTAACTAGTAACAAGGTAAATGGATACGTTTACATATTAGTCACTTGTCTGGAATTCCTCTGGTCCTCCTGTCTGTTGGAAGATGGGAGAAAATGTTGGATCATCTCAAATTAAAAAGAGAAACACATGCTTGCTACAGTAGATCCAAAGATTCTTGGGTAGAGGAGGCTTGCGTTTAGGATTGCTAGATTTAGCAAATACTACACTAATTTTTTAAATATAAGTATGTTTCAGGCAATATTTGAGATATCCTTAGGCCAAAAAATGTTGTTATCTGAAATTAAAATTTGACTGGGTGTCCTTTATTTTATCTAGCCACCCTGCTTGCCTTTCTCCTAGTCACCTCTTGCCCAGCATATTCTGCTCATAAATTCCTCTTTCTGTTTCACTTTTCTCTATGCCTTTGGTTAACCTGAAGGGAAGAGTTCTCTGATTTCTATGAAATACATTGTAGGTGTTTACTCATGAGTTGGAGGTAGATGTCAAGTTTGTGTGATATTGCAGCAGAGCCCAGCAAGCAGTTTAAAGTAGAATATTAGCCATCCCTATTCTTCAGGATCAACATCTATGCCCACAGCTTTGAATTTCTGCACAGCCATCTGTTCTCTGGTCTCTTGTTACTTTACTGGCCTTCTCTTTCTCCATGATGAAAGGAAACTCAAAATGGTGTTGGTTTTGCTAAGTGAGCTCTCTAAAATGGCGCTGGGAGGCCATTAAGGAAGCATGACTTATGCACGTCTCAGCCTGGATGGAATCTGACCTTTCACCTGATGAAGTCATCAGAACATCTGTGAGAAACTCAAGACGCTTATCAGACTCTTAGCCCAAAATAACTTGTGACAGTCTATCTACCTATTGGACACCTACCCTCAAACAACTTGTGATTCCTTAAGGACAAATATTTTCTTTCTTTTTTTTAATGGAAGTATAATTATTTATAATATTGCGTTAGTTTCAGGTGTACAGCAAAGTGATTCAGTTATATATATACATATATTGTATTTTCCATTGTAGGTTATTATAAGGCATTGAATATAGTTCCCTGTGCTATACAGTAAATCTTTATTGTTTATTTTATGCATAGTGGTGTGTATCTGTTAATCCCACTCTCCTTATTTATCCCCCCTTTTCCCCTTTGGTAACCATAAGTTTGTTTTCTATGTCTGTGAGTCTATTTCTGTTTTGTATGTAGATTTACTTGTATTACTTTTTAGATTACACATATAAGTGATATCATACAATATTTGTCTTTTTCTATCTAACATTTCACTTAGTATAATAATCTCTAGGTCCACCCGTGTTGCTGCAAATGGCAATGTCATTCTTTTTTATGGCTGAGTGATATTCCATTGTATATGTACATCACATCTTCTTAAGCCAATTATTTCTTGATGGACAATTGCATTGTTTCCATGTACTGGCTGTTGTAGATAGTGTTGCTGTGAACATTGGGGTTCATGTATCTTTTCAAATTAGAGTTTTTGTCTTTTCTGGGTACATGCCCAGGAGTGGGATTGTTGGATCAAATGGTAGCTCTAGTTTTAGTTTTTTAAGAAACTATTTTAAGAAACCATACTGTTTTCCTATAGTGGCTGCTTATTCCTACCAACAGTGTAGGAGAATTCCCTTTCCCCACACTCTCCCCAGCATTTATTTTTTGTAGACTTTTTGATGATAGCCATTCTGACCCACATGAAGTGATACCTCATTGTTGTTTTGATTTGCATTTCTCTGTTATTAGTGATGTTGAACATCTTCTCATGTGCTTGTTAGCCATTTGTATATCTTCCTTGGAAGAATGTCTGTTTAAGTCTTCTGCCCATTTTTTGATTGAGTTGCTTATTTTTTTGATATAGAGCTATATGAGCTGTTTCTATATTTTGGAAATTAGTCCCTTGTTGGTTGCATCGTTTGCAAATATTTTCTCCCATTTGGTTGTCTTTTTTTTTTTTTTAATTTATTTATGTATTTTATTGGCTGTGTTGGGTCTTTTTTGCTGTGTGCGGGCTTTCTTTTTAGTTGCAGTAAGTGGAGGCTACTCTTCATTGTGGTGCACGGGCTCCTCATTGCCATGGCTTCTCTTGTTGCGGAGCACGGGCGCTAGGCACGTGGGCTTCAGTAGTTGCAGCACATGGGCTCAATAGTTGTGGCTCACGGGCTCTAAAGCGCAGGCTCAATAGTTGTGGCGCACGGGCTTAGTTGCTCTGTGGCATGTGGGATCTTCCTGGAGCAGGGATCGAACCTGCGTCCCCTGCATTGGCAGGTGGATTCTCAACCACTGCGCCTCCTAGGAATCCCCATTTGGTTGTCTTTTTGTTCTGTTGATGGTTTCCTTTGTTCTGCAAAAGTTTTTAAGTTTGATTAGGTCCATTTGTTTATGTTTGCTTTTATTTCTTTTGCTTTGGGAAACCGATCTAAGAAAATGTTGCTACAGTTTATATCTGAGAATGTTTTGCCTATGTTCTCTTCTAGCAGTTTTATGGTATTGTGTCTTATATTTAGGCCTTCAAGCCATTTTGGGTTTATTTTTGTATATGGTATGAGGGAGTGTTCTAATTTCATTGATTTACATGTATTTGTCCAGCTATTCAAACACCACTTGTTGAAGAGACTCTTTTTGTTCTCCATTGTATATTCTTGCCTCCTTTGTTGTAGATTAATTGAGCATAGGTGTGTGAGTTTTGGCTCTATTCTGTTCCATTGATTTATATATCTGTTTTCGTGCCAATACCACACTTTTGATTACTGTAGCTTTGTAGTATTGTCTGAAGTCTAGAGGTGTTATTCCTTCAACTTTGTTCTTTTCCCTCGAGATTGCTTTGGCAATTCCGAGTTTTTCTGGTTCCATGTAAGTTTTAGGATTATTTGTTCTAGTTCTGTGAAAAATGTCATGGGTATTTTGATAGAGATAGCGTTAAATCTGTAGATTGTTTTGAGTGGTATAGCCATTTAACAATATCAATTCTTCCAACCCAAGAGCATGGGATATCTTTTCATTTCTTTGAATCATCTTCAATTTATTTTATCACTGTTTTACAGTTTTCAGCATATAGATCTTTCATCTCCTTGATTAAGTCTATTCCTAGGTATTTTATTTTATTTTTTTGACACAATTTTAAATGGGATTTTTTTTTAACTTTCTCTTTCTGATATTTCACTGTTGGTGTAAAGAAATGCAACAGATTTCTGTATATTAATCTTGTATCCTAATACCTTGCTGAAATAATTTATTAGCTCTAATAGTTTTTGTGTGGAAACTTTAGAGTATCACATATATATAGAGTATCAACCTATGTAGAATATCACATCATCTATAAATAGTGGATAACTTTTCTTTTCTTTTCTTGTCTGATTGCTATGTCTAGGACTTTCAATATTGTGTTGAAGAGAAGCAGTGAGAGTGGGCATCCTTGTCTTCTTCCAGATTTTAGTGGGAAGGCTTTCAAGTTTTCACCATTGAGTATTATGTTGGCTATGCATTTGTCATAAATGGCTTTTATTATGTTGAGATACGTTCCCTCTATACCCACTTTGGTGAGAGATTTTATCATGAATAGATGTTGAATTTTGTCAAATGCGTTTTCTGAATCTATTGAGATGATCATGTGATTTTGTCTTTCCTTTTGTTAATGTGGTGTATCGCTTTGATTTGCTTGTGTTGAACCATCCTGGCAATCCTGGAATGAATTTTTTTTTTTTTTTTTTTTTGGCTGCATTGGGTCTTGGTTGCTGTACATGGGCTTTCTTTCTAGTTGCAGCAAGTGGGGGCTACTCTTCATTGCAGTGTGCAGGCTTCTCATTGCAGTGGTTTCTCTTGTTGCGGAGTGTGGGCTCTATGGCATGCAGGCTTCAGTAGTTATGGTGAATTGGCTCAGTAGTTGTGGCTCATGGGCTCTAGAGCACAGGCTCAGTAGTTGTGGCATACAGGCTTAGTTGCTTCACGGTATGTGGGATCTTCCTAGACCAGGGATCAAACCCATATCCCCTTCATTGGCAGGCAGATTCTTAACCACTGTACCACCAGCGAAGTCCTTGGAATGAATATTTTCTAACTCTAGCTAGATTCAATCACAATTCTTGCTGGGCACCTTAACAACCTCATGGCTTTTTGTCTTTGTAAGCCCTTGGCTTTTTCTCTTCCTCAGAATACTCTTTTGGGGTAACCCAAATTTGTATCTCTGGAATTATAATTCTTAAGACCTCAAATAAATTCTATTTTTATTTGCAGCTTCCTGCATTATTTTTTTGGTTGATACCATCTTCTTTTATCTCCTCCCTCAGTTTGTACCTTGTTCTCACCCCCCCCACTCCCCTTTCACAAAAACTTCTTACTTATCACATAGGGCAATTTAATTCTCTTTTCTTCATTCTCCCCCCATCCTGCACCCATCTTAAGGAATATCCTTCTGTGACCAAAGGACAATCAAGATGTTACAAGTAAAAGAGATTTTTCTCTTAGAAGGGTTCTGCCATCTAGTTTTTAAAACCAACATCTTTTCTTCCCCTCCTCCCCACCCTGCATGGTCTTTGGTGTTTATAGATGTGAGCATAAAAGGAGAGAGAGGAAAGAAAAATCCTTAATGGAAGTACTGAGACTAAGCTGTAGTGAAAGGAATTAGGAACACTGAGTGTTGTGAAATTTAGTTTTATTGATGGAAAAATTATTCAAAGGCATTTATAGCATTGATGGATCCAACAAATGTACTCACAGTTTTCTTCTAACTGATACCAAAATAGTGATTACAAACACAATATATAACATCAAATTATGTAGTTGCTTTTTATGAAGATTTATAGTCAAAATGTCATGTTTTCATAATATTGTATGATTAAAACATTTTTGTTATTTTTTTTAGTTATAGCATAAAGAAACATCAGAATTTACAGCACCCTATATACTCTAGTTACATTTGCTTTTGACTATCAAAAAGACAAATTCAAACATGTTAACTTCCTTTATAAATAGCACTGAGTAATAGAAGCAAATTGGTGCCTTTACATGAAAGTGACTTCTTGTCTCATGCCTCTGATATTATGGTGAGTGCCTTGCTGAGAGCAAATAGAGCTGCTCCAAGTACACAAGGGCCTTATCTTGGCCACTTTAGTATGACCACCACTCACTGCAGTTCTACATGCTGGCTTGGAGTTCTAAGGGTGCCACTTCCTCAACCAGCAGATTTCTTGCTCACCTCAATGCTCCTAGGGTCAATCTGCACTTCTCTGTGGATCCACATTCTTAATTGACAAAGGTCAATGTCTTACAATGCAGGGAAGAATTTTTCAAGGTTGTTGGCAATGAAATTTAGAGATTATATTCAATTTTATTACAAGCTAACAATGATGCTTGATGAGTACGTGTGGTAGATTGCATTTTTATACCCTATTTTTCACTGCTTCTTGCTTTTGCACCCTTGCCATGGCCTTATTGTGGCTGAAAGGTGTTTCCCTACCCTTGACTTTGGGCTCGACATGATTCGTTCTTGTTAATGGCATATACACAGAGGTGGTAGTGTGAGAGTTCCAAACTGAGGCAGTGCATTTTCACAGCCCCTCTTGCACCCTTGTCATTGCCAAGAGAAGAACATGCCTGGACTAGCCCACTGTTCCAAGGAGGATAAGGGACCTGGAGAGCAGAGCTGCCCCAGGCAGAACTAATCTAGATCAGCCAACATGCAGATGCATTAACAATAATAGATGAGTGTTGCTTCAAACCTCTGAATTTTGGCGAGTGTTTTGTTTTGTTTTGTTTTCATATCATTTTTGTGGCACTAGATGATAGACCAGTAATTCCCTAAATTTTTTAAAAGTAAACTGTTGTAACAATTGAATGAAGGATGATGGTTTTCAACTTGCCTCTTAATTCTGATTGATGTTACTACCTGCCTGATGCATTGTTCTAAAAAGGAATTTGAAACTGAGTCTAGGTTTAGCACCGAAGTAACGGGATTGATTATTAATGCCTGCCACAGGAGTGGAAAGGGAAAGTGAAAGAATATATGCTATACATCTCCTATCCTTACTCAGACTCAACTTAAGTGTGACTGGCTATTAATGACTGGTAGGGTAAATGAATCACCAGGGACTTCCTGAAGTAGTTTATATCTTGTCATTGAACCTCACTCAACTCATTCTATTTTGTTTTCTTTCCAAAATACCTGCTATCTCTAAGTATTGTATCTACGTGTGTGTGGGATACTGTGTTTTGTTTGGCCGTCTCCACGTCCATTGTAATGTCTTTCTAGGCTAGAAAGGTAAAAATCACATTTTTAAGACTCCCTTAAGGTTATGGTTGTAATTTAGGTTACACTTGTGTAACTCAGAACTGAGTTAGGTAGGAAGAGTGTCAAGGGTCTGAAACACCACTGGGCTGACAGGGATTGTGAAAGATTAGCAGTTTCTTCAGTCAGCCAAGAAATTATTTTTCTTCCTTAATTTCTTCCTACCCTTCTTCCTGCCCCTCATCTTTGGTTCTAAATGATTCCACTCCACATAGCTTCTCTGGTTATTCTGGTGGCAACAGGGTGTCCTCCTAGCATGTCCTTAGACAGGGACTGGCTTTGTCCCTTTGCAGCCCTCCTCACATTATTGTTGACAGCACTCCTCTGAGACAGTAAAGGATTTGATTTTTAATTGCCTTAGAAAAAATCAGGAGTATCTTATGTTACATGAGTCTTGTAGATGCATTTCTGAAAGGAAGCCACACAATTGGGCTTGGTGTTGGAGCTGGGAAGCTCTCTGGGGTGGGGTAGGGGGAGGATTGGGTTTCTTGCCTAAGAAAGCTCTTATACCTGATCCTGGGACTGAATGACCTTATGCAGGTTGAGGGAAAAAAAACAATCATCATTGCCCAGTTATATTTGCCATTTAATTAATGGGTGAGATTTCTTACCCTTTAAAAAAATCAATAATAAAATGAAATATTGGAGGTAGAACAGATCAGATTTCAGGCATTAGGAAATCATCAATAGCCACAGAATATGTCATGTTGAGTTGAAAATGACTTCAGAAGTAGTTTAATCTAACACCCCGCTCAATGGAGAAATTCCCTTTTCCTTCATCCATAAGAGGGCTGATCTCTCACAAAACATGTCAGCAAAGGTGGGATCACTACCTCATTAGAAAATTCTAACTCACCTCAATATTTCTCAAAGTGTGTTTTACTTTGGGAAGTGATAATTTGCAGGAAAAAGTTATGAGGTCAAATACATTAGGGAAATGTCATATGAAATTGCCCCTCTTGGAGAGTCATCATGTAAATTAGCATAATAACAGCTCTGCAAAAATCAGAAGGGGAAAACTTTCTATTTTGTTTAACCCAGAATTTTCCAAACATTTAGCCATGGAACTTTTCCTCCTTGTCCCTGCAGTGATCTGAGGTCATATTTGGGGAAATGCTGCAATAATTATAAAGCTCTTTCTAATGAGACAATTTTTTGCTTTTGTATCTTCTCTTGTATTTACACTAATATGTCTTAATTGTAACCTGGAGGCACAGAGACAAATGAGTAATCTCCTTTCTATATAAAGACCTGATGTGCAGTGGTCCCCTCAGGACTGGGATGAGGGTTGGAAGGTATGGGTGGAAAGAGAAGGCATCATGAGGGATAGAAAAAATGTCAGTCTAGCAATTTGTCTTTCTGTCTGGCTTGTAACATACATACCCTTCCCCAATTCTGTCTTCACTTTGCCCCACAAAGTGACCTTTCTAATCTGAAAATATTCTTCCCTTCAAAACTTTAGTGCTTCCCATCATGGAATACACAAATTTCACCTTCCTTGGCAAGGTATACAAGGTGCTGTAGGATCTGGTTCTTGCTTCTTGCATATTTTTTGGTTAATATTTTCTCTCCTTATTCCACTTACACTTGAAAGACAGCAATAGTGAGCTACCTGCAGTTCTTGGAGCCACAATACCATTTCACACTGTCTGGGCTTTGCACAGCCTGGTCCCTGTGCCTGGAAGAATATCCTCTCATTCCCCATCCCTTCCTTATTCAGTGGCCTTCATGTAGCCATTATCCATGCCCCAAACCAACATCACTGTATCTCTAAAGTTTCACCTGAATTCACCCCAATCTGTATCCCCAGTAGAGTTAACCATTACCTGGTACTACCCTTGAATACTGTACATAATTTTATTTTTTGGTTTTATCACTCCATTGTGTAAATATTTGTTTCTATGTTTGTCTCATTGCATATGAGTTTCTGAAGATAGGGACTGTATTAGTTTCCTAGGGCTGCAGTGATAAAGTACTACAAACTGGGTGGCTTGAAAACAACAGAAATTTATTGTCTTGTTCTGGAGGCTAGCAGTCTGAAATCAAGGTGCTGGCAGAGATGTACTCCCTCTGAAATCTGTGCAGGAATCTTTCCTTGCTTATTCTGAGCTTCTGGTACTGGCTGTCAGTCCTTGGTGTTCTTTGGTTTGCAGCTGCTTCACTCCGGTCTCTGCCTCTGTGGTTACAGGGCCTTCTCTTTGTGTGTCTCTCTCCTTTTTGTATAAAGATGCTTGTCATTGGATTAGGGACCCAACCTAATCCAGTACAACCTCATCTTAACTAATTATACCTACAATGACTCTAGTTCCAAATAAGGTCACATTCTGGGATACTGGAGTTTAGGACTTCAGCATATTTTGGGGGAGGATACGAGTCAACCCATAACAGGAACTATATCTCATTTATCTGTTGCTACTGAGTAGATGCTTAATAAATGTTTGCTCAGTTGAGGCCCATCTTTTTTAAAGTTAGACATTTTGGTTGTCTGGTTACCTGCACTTCCCCCTCTATTATTTAAAATATTGTTGTGAACATCTTTGTGTATCCATTTTTTTTCTTTGCCTCTTCTGAATTAGGCCTATGACATAAATTCCTGAAAGTCGAGTTCTTGAATAGGGGCTGGGCATTGACTCAGGTCAACTAAAGAGATGATGACAAGAGTACAGTCAGCTGAGCAGTTGCTTCATTCCTGGTTCATTGCTCATTCATCAATGTGCCTACTAACTACCAGACGCTGGGTTCGTGAAAAATGGTGCTGTGACCCATGCCTTTCTGGCAGTTATAATCTAAGAGCCCTAAACACTGTGTAAAATGTTGAGGATTAGATAAACCATGATTCTTACCCTCAAGGAGTTACCAGTCTAGCAGGGGAGATTGACACACTAAGTGCTAATTACAGTACAATCTTGCGTATAGCACAAAAGAAGTGGGTGCTATGATGGTTTTGATGAGGGGCACCTAAGCCAGCCTGAGTGGAGAGTGGGGGTCTAAGGGGGGTTTCTGGAGATAGAGACACTCAGTTGAGTATGAAGTGATGAATAAGCTGGATATGTTTTTGTATCTGAGGCTTTTGTGGCTCGGGGGATGGGAATTTTCACATCGACAAAGGCAAGGATGCAAGAAACAAGTTGTATGTAATCTTGTGCAGCTAGATCATCAATTGGCAGGTAGGGAGAAGTGAAGATGATTGGAGAGAGAGAGAGTTTCCAGATCATGAAGGGTTTTGTAAGCCAAGCCATTTGTTTTTTCTCTGATTACAAACTCAATACATGGGCAATATTCAAACACTAGTGGAATAAAATATCAAAGTAACTTCCACCAAATCTAACCCCTGAAATAACCATGGTCAACACTTTTCCAATTATTTTCTGTATGTATTATAATTTGGTCAAAATGGGATTATGCTACATACATATTTTTCTGCAGTTTGCTTTTTAAGTTAGGTAATATTTCTTGGGCATCTTTCTACATTAGAACACATGGCTCGTGGTGTGGGTGTACTCAAGTGTATTTAACTATTTCCATACTGATAAATATTAGCATGGCTTCCAAGTTTTCCAGTTACAAGTAGTTTTGTAAAGATATTAAAATGTATGGTTTGGGGGCAATTGTGGTAGTATTTACTTATCTGAAAGATAAATTCATAAGAGTAAAATATGAACATTTTAAAAGGAAAAACCAAATTTCTTTCCAAAAACGGTTATTAATTTGCCCTCCAACCAATAGTGTGTGAGCAATAATTTCTCCAGAATATTATCAATCTCTAAAAATATTAGCCAATACAAAGGGTAAAAATATCACATTCAGTTATAATGTTGCATCATTAATGAGAATGATTATCTTTTTGTATTCTTATTGGCCACCATTATTTAGCTATAAAATTTCTTTTTATATACTATGTACATTTTTCTATTCAGGTTTTTTCTTATTAATTTACAGAAGCTGTTGAATATTATAGGTGTTAACTCTTTGCCTATAAAAATGTTCCAAATGTTTATTTCCAGTATAGTGTCTTTTGTTATATAGAATTTAAATACTTATAAGTAAGATCTGCTTATCTTTTTTTATGACTTGTGAGTTTCATGTTTTGCTGAAAGAGCCCTTTTCCATCTCACAATTTAAAATATTTCTTACTGTCATTTATTTTTACATTTAGGTTGTTTTTTTAAAGTCCATCTGTAGTATATTTTGTGTATGATATGAGGTGGGGGTTTGATGATATTTATTTATTTATTTATTTTCCCATTGGATTATTTTTTCCTCCCCCACTGTTTGAAGAAGTTTGCTTTGTTATATAGTAAGTCCCCATATATGCATAGGTGTGTTTCCAACCTCTAAAATTTGTTCCATTGAGCTTTAGTCTATTCCTGTGGCAGTGCTACTCTGTTTAATCACTAGAGTATATTTAAACATCTGAGATGACAAGTCTTCTCTCATTCGTCTTTGTCAAACATTTCTTGGCTGTTCTTGTGCCTTCATTCTTCTTGTGCATAATACTGATTAGGAATAGGTTCAGCTGAAAACCCAAAGCCAACCCAAAACCCAAAACCCACTAGATAGAAGTGTATTTTTCTATCAAACAAAACTTGGAGCAGAGACATTGTGGTGGGTCCATGGTTAATAGAACATCAGTATATTCTATCCTCTTGTTTCACCATTTTCAGCATTTGGCTTCTACCTCATGGTCTAAAATGGCTGCTCAAGCTCCAGTCATAATATCTGGAGGGAGAAGTAAGTGCAAAGGGGGCGTGCCAGCTACCTTTTAAGAGGGGTTCCTAGTAGCTGGTACACAACATTTATAGTTACATGTTGTTGGCAAAACATGGTCCCAAGGCTATACCTAACTGTTACGAAGCCTAGAAATATATTCTTTGTTTTATGTGGCCAAGTACCCAGCCTAAATTTTGAATCTTTATTACTAAAGAAGTGAGTTTAAAGAACATATATTGGGGTGGAAAACTAGCAGTCTCTACAATACTTTCTTCTCTCCTGTTGGGATTTTGATATAATAATAAATTATATTAAACTTATAGATGAATTTGGGGGTAATTGCTATTGTTATGATATCATAGAAGCAGGGCTTGAATCTCAATTTGTTTAGGTCTTCCTTTATATTTTGTTAGTAAAAATAAAAAATTATTTTCTTAAAAATGATACAACTATCTTTTAAAATTTTTTTTATTTCAAAAGATTTTTAAGACTGCCTTCACCCAATTCCCCCGCCTTCTACTCCCCTCGCCCCCCTTTGCCTATGGTAACCAAAAGTCTTATCTCTTTTTCTACGTATTTGTTTTTTTTTTGAAGTGTAATTAACCTACAATACTATGTTAGTTTCTGTTATACAACACAGGGAATTGGTATTTCTATACATTTTGCAATGATCACCATGAGTCTAGTTACACTCTGTCGCCATACAAAGATATTATATAGTTATTGACTGTACTGTACATTTCATACCCATGACTCATTTATTTTGCAGTTGGAAGTTTGTACCTCTTAATCTCCCTCACCTATTTCTTTCTTCTCCCCAATCCCTTCCCCTCTGGCAACCACTTGTTTGTTCTCTGCATCTATAACCCTGTTTCTGTTTTGTTATGTTTGTTCATTTGTTTTTTAGATTCCACACATAAGTGAAATTATACAATATTTGTCCCTATTTGACTTATTTCACTTAACATAATACTCTCCAGTTCCAACTATGTTGTCACAAGTGGCAGGATTTCATTCTTTATCATGGCTGAGTATATATATATATATATAAAACATATAAAAATCACATCTTCTTTATCCATTCATCTATTGATGGGCACTTGGGTTATTTCTATATCTTTGCTATTGTAAATAATGCTGTGGTGAACATAAGGATGCATATATCTTTTCTAATTAGTGTTTGTTTTCTTTGGGTAAATACGTAGGAGTAGAATTGCTAGATTATATGGTAGTTCTATTTTTAATTTTTAAAAATAACCTTAATTAAAACATTAAGAATTAAAAATATGCACCTATCTTTTAACATTTATTTCTAGATATCTGTTTTGCTAGTATGAATGGTGTCTCTTTATTATTATTATTATTATTATTATTATTATTATTTTCTATCTGGCTATTACTACTATGTAAGAAAGCAATTTCTGCACATGCTTATAACTGGTCACGTGACTTTTCTTATTAGTTATCACAGTTCTTCAATTGATTTTATTTTCTTGATAGACAATTATAACATCTGAAAGTAATTCTAACTTTTTCTTGCTATTACTTATGCTTCTTAATTCTTTCCTCATCTTCGTGCGAGGGTTAGGCTCTCTAGAGCCTAGCAAGGGTGCAAGGGTTAACCCTTGTATAGGACACAGAGGTGACATGGTCAGATTTACAATTCATACATACCATTCTTTTGGCTAATTGGAGAACAGACTTGAGGGGAAAAGGTAGAGGTAGGAGACAAATTTGGAGATTATTAAAATACTGTAGGTGATAATGAGGTCTTAAATTGATTTTATGGAAGTAGGGATGGTAAGTAAGGGAAACATTAAAGAAATATTTAGGAGATAAAGTTAGCAGGACTTTGGTGGTTGATTAAATTGTGCTGGTGAGAGGGAAAAGTCTTCCTGAAGTGATTATTTATGATGTTTAACGGAAGAGAGCTTGTTGTTGAGGCCATGATCCCGACTCTTTGCATGATTGTTCTAACAACTTGTGTCCCATTTGACTCCGGGAAAAAAACAGGATAGAGATAGGCTAGGAGAATTCACTTTATTTTTGCTAGAGCTTGAGAATCAAATGTTTATTTAGAGTGACCTTATTTTTCAGAGTGAGTTGTTGAAGTGGAATGTGAATGAAGTTTGCTACCACCAAGAATATTAATAAATTTTGAGTCTAAATTGTTGAATAGATGATCACATGAAGGTTAAAGTTGTTCAGGAGGACAGCAAGATTCTGAAGTCCTCAGTATAAGATCGGGGGTTGGTGATTTTGGCCACGAGTAAATAGCAGCAAGGGGCAGGGACAGAATGGAGTGCAGCTGGCATGTGTATCCTGGGAGAAAAAGTTGGTGGAAGATGGTAGAGAGGAAATGGTATGAATGTTGTAGTGGAGAACTAGAAATTGTCCTGAGGAATATGGGTTGTGGGAGTTAAGTGACAGTAATAAAAGGAGTCTGAGTGTGGGGTAGGTGTGGAAGAGACTCAGTGGAGTATGGGTGCTCTTAGAATATGAGGACTGAGAGCTGATTGGAGGCTGCCTGAGAATGGGATGGAAGTCATAGGTTATTTATACTATACCAGGTACATCTATACTATGTGTACTATATCTAGGCTAAACTAGATTAGACTAGGGGTTTGGCATGGGCAGCTGAGCTAAGGAGTAGTAGAGGCTTTGTGCTAGCAAAGAGCAATCTCTATTGGTGAGAATTTTCTTAGTTATCTCTTGAGGAGAACCTTCCTAGGTAGTTAAGGGGAAGCATTAGCTGGTCATCCATACATCTTATTTCTAATGGAAACATGATGGCTGGAGGTGGCTGGGAGACTTAGAATGGGTTGGGGAAAGTAACTTTTTGCCAGTGTTCTCCCCATTGTTTTGTGGCCAAGGGTACTGAGTCATAATATAGGCGTCCTCTCTCCAAGTTGACATCAATCTTAACTTCTGTGATAACTGGGATTAAAAGAAGAAGAAAAATAATAATAGGCAAGTATATAAGGAGGAACAGGAAGAGAAAGAGGAGATGGAGAAGAAGAGGAGTTGCAAGAAAAATGAGGAGGAAGAGGAGGAGGTGGAAGGGGATTCCAGGATTAAGCTCTCTCTCTCCTCTCATTACTCTATGCCTGCCTCTGGCTACCCACTATCACGTATAGTTAGCTGTCTTGGGTATATGAATAGGAAAGGGTTCTCTTTACTTTCCACATGTTGGACTTTCACATTAAGGATGAAGAAAATGCATACTGCTAGAAAACATTTTAAAGAATTACTCCAGCTGAAGTTTCAATAACACTCATGTGATGAAGACTTGGCATTCATTATTTTAATAGCTGTGTGATAATTTAGGATCCTGCTTCTCTCCTGCATGTTCAGTTAGTTTAATTTTCCAAAATAAGGGGTCACTGGAATAGTTCCTGATCAGTGTGAGGAAGTAATCCTAAACGGTTTGGGACTTGGAAAAATTACTTGCAGGTGATATCAAGACGTTGTGAGCCTCAAAGTAGAAGTTACATAAGAGTTACTGAGAGAACTGAACAGATATCACCACCGCCTCTTTTTTTTTTTTAAGCCTGTTATATTAAGGACCTTGCATTAAGGACTTCATGATATAAGAGGAGATCTGAATAGGTAATTTTGGGGGAGCCAGGAAAAAAACTGTCTGGCTACATTTTATATGCTACAGTTTCTTTGATTTTTAGGCAATAGTCTTATGAAGTCAACTTTTAGGCATGGGAGTCCCCAGGTAGAGAAATGGAGTAAATAGAGCTTTCTTTGACATCACCAGATATTCTTGGTTTTGGGGGGTGGGATGTTTCTTTCCAGATCATTCCTAGGTTGGTTGATAAAAGGCCCAGGGTCATCTTTAGGATGTATCAGCTTAGATAAACAATACCATACCACACATCTCCCCATGACCATCCTTTCCTCTATCCTTTACACAGTAAAATTAGATAAAATGAACATCAAGAGCAGTTATAAAAGAGAAAAAACCCAAAAACGAAAACAATGACAACCCCCCTCCCCCCACCCAGGGGCATATGTTCGAAAACATAGTTTTGAAGAGCGGTCATCTCCCTAGTAGAAGTAGTGTGGACTTTGGCTTTAAGAACCAGCTCTGCTACCTACCAGTTGGGGGACCTGAGACAGTATCTCTGCTTCTCAGGTCCCTGACCCAAAGAATGGGGGTGATAAATACATACTCCACAGGATTGTAAGGATGAAGTTCAAGAATGCTGATAAACACTGTCCACCTATAAAACTCCCACTCATCCTTTAAACAACAATCCAAATGCTGCTTCATTTAAGAAGTCTTCCCTGATTCCCCAAGGGCGAGGTTGGGTACTCCCTTCTTCTATGCTGTATCATCGTTTGTATATACCTCCAGAAAGCAGCCATTAATTGAATTGTAATTACATATGTGCCTCTCTGTCTTCTAAGGTAAGCTTCTTGAGGCCAGTGATTGTGTCTTTTTCATGGTTTCTCTGATATCTAGCACCACGCCTCACATTTAGAGCATGCTTCAAAATATTTTTGCATAAATGAATGAAGCACTTACTAGAATTTCTGGCGCTTAGTAGGTGTACAACAAACATTAATTCTTAACGTCCTTCTACGGTCCCTTTTTATACTAGTGGGTGTATCATGCAAAGGGTAGGGAGGGAAGAGGAAGAGAGAATTCAGATAGAGAGGTGGTTTAGGTTAATTTATACATAAATGAAAGTATTTTAGTTCCCTCATCCTTCCAGCTGCCTCTCTGGGTCACCACTCACCTGTGTGATGAAAGGAGGGTGGGCCGTCCCCCTCACTACCCACGAAAACAGCTTTAATTTCACTCCAATCTTGGATTCTCTTCCTACAGGAATGCTTTTTATTTCCCTAAGGTCAAATGTTTGCGGCAGGCATTGACTATAATAAAATACAGTTTAATTTATCTATTGATTTATTTTGTCTTAAATTCTTGATCTTGAGGAAATTCTTGAATCCAATATTCAAACAGATGCAGAGGAACCCAGACTGCTGGGGGAAGAGCATGTAGTTGTATTTGGCAGGAGAATTGGGACTCATGCTGGCTTCCATACTAGACTTCCAAGTGTAACATCCAGCCAATAGCTTGTTGTCTTCAGGCCCTGACCTTGCACTGATGTAAAACAATTCCTTGGAGTCTTCTTTGTTGACCCAACCTCTGGGCCTTGCTATTTGCTAAAGTGAGAAATGGTGTAAGTTGCTTCTCATAAGGTCAGTGACCTGGGTTCCTAATATTGCAAACAGATGTTTTTCCTGGGAAAGTCTTCCTGCCAGTTCATCGTCTCTGGAGGATTCCTGTACATCTAAGTACACTGATAACCAAAATGGTTCATTCATTCTCAGTTGATTTAGTCTACTAGGGTTGAAAGAATATGTCTCATTTCTAGAAACCTCTAATTTCCCAGGCATAAAAACTTCCTCTGTACTATTTGACCATCAGGTTTAGCATGGTCCAGTGAGCAATGTGTACATCTTTTGGAATAAGAGCATTTGTCCTCTGGTAGCACAAGAACAGAGGGTTTAGCTGTGCTGCAAAGCAGTAGAGGAATTAGGAGTGGTGCTGGGCTAGGAGATAGGAGACCAGAGTTACAGCTTCGCCCTTTCATTTAATAATCAACGTACTCTGAGTCACATTAAAAAAAAACATTTCTGGATAAACCTTTTGTAATTGTCAATATTGAACTGATAACACTCAAAGAGAAAGACTTCTTTTCCTTTAAGAACAACTGCTTCTTATTCAGATGCATATCCTATTTCCAGACACATTTGAAGCTGGCAGTGTATCAAGCTGAAACCTGTGCCCCAAGACCTCCTGCCAGTGATCCCACTGTCCCCTTCATAGTGTTTCCCTTAGAAGCTTTCAAAGCACACAGAGCACAAGTTCTTCCACATGACAACATTTAGAGGAGAGGGTGGGGGCATTCATTGAAATATTAGTATATAATCCCTAGCAAAATCTGACATTTTTATGGAAAAAGTAATCTTTCTAAAGATTCGGTATTTCTAAACTGCTTTGAAAAAAGATTTCTGAATAAAACTTGTTCTGAAATATCAGTGGCTAAGAACTATCATGACTAGAAACACATAAAGACAACAAGTTTTTATTTTAAATATCATATGTCTCTAAGTTTTAAAAGCAATTCCGTCTTTCTCTGTATCTTACCTTTTAGTTTTTGTCCTTACACTTGCAAATTTTTGGATAGTTTGATTAACAACGCACATACTGCTTTGTATTCTGCCTTTGTTTTGGCAATAGAAGATAAAATAGCAAGTAATCAAAACAGAATTCTTTTGACTATAACTGTAACTGAAAACATCATTCATAAAATCATCCAAGTAGGAGGAAAAAGAAAAAAAGAGTGTCTTCTTTATAGAACGTGTATTAACCAAGCCACATCAGAACGATATTTAAAAATTTACCCTTCTTGCTTTCTCTGAATTTCCACTGTTTGGCGGATGCTTACATCTGTTTATGGAGCCCTTGGGACATCTCATATGTGTTTGGGAACCCAGCAAGCTCAGGTGCCTCATCCCCTGTCTTAGTCCATCTGGACTGACTACATACTGGGTGGTTTATAAACAACAGAAATTTATTTCTCACAGTTCTGGAGGCTGCAAAGTCCAAGATCAGGGTGAGGGTAGATTCAGTGTCTGATGAGGGCCCACTTCCTTGTTCATAGATGGTTGTCTTTTCACTGTGTCCTGATATGGCAGAAGGAACAAGGGAGCTTTCTGGGGTCTCTTTTATAAGGGCACTAATCCCATTCGTGAGGACTCTTCCCTCTTACCCTAATCATCTCCCAAAAGCCCCACCTAAAAATACCATCACTTTGGGGATTAAGTTTCAAAATAGGAATTTGTGGAGGATAGCAGCCTATAGCATTCCCTATGCCATCTTCTTCTGCTGCTCTAGATATAACTTCCCAGGCTGCAGTTGACCAGCAAGCCCTGGGCAGGTACTTCCCTGCTACTGTAGTGCAGTCTCCCACTGCTGTCTGTCTCTCTTTGACCATACTTTGTTGTGCTGAGGTCATTCATGTGTCCTTGATGAGGCAATAGTTCATCTCATCTAAGGTGAAGTGGAGAGAATCACATCCTTGACTGTGGCATCATACATTCTCAGCAGAGTCCTAACTCAATTTTAGGATTCTGCCTTCCCTTTTTGTGTTCTACTACCTTCCAGTAATATCCAGTTTAACACTAGTAATAAGTTCAAACATTAGGAGATTGTTATCATTCAATATCTAGAGAAGCACTCCATGAACACATTCCTGACTCTCAGCTGTACTTGTATTTTGGCAGCAGGAAAGTTAATTTATGATAAGTGTATTGAGTTTCAATCTTAGACCAGTTGGCAAAAACCTTGAGCTTCTTCTCCTTGAAATTATCTGGACAAAGCACAGCTCCTAACCCTCAGAGACAGAGTGAGGGTGTAAAACAAGAGATTTGGGGGAAGGTGTGTCAGCAAATGCTGGCTCATGAACTCAAATTTAGAAGTTTGTTATGGCTTTGAATGCATGTGCACAAGTCTTTCTTCTCCTTCCAGGAGGGCTGGGGCAATAGGGTTCCTCTGGGAGCTCCTGTCCTTGGGCTGCCCCTTTGGTCTGCCTTACCACAATAGTGCCACAGTCATGATCTAATTGCTGCCACTCAGATCCCTGAACTTGAAGGTTTTTAATTCTCTATCACTGATGAACCTGGGCTGACAGCATTGGCAGAGTTATTTTCATCACTGCTGCAATTCTATTATTTCCTACATTTTTTTTAAACTAAAGACCTAGCAGGACTAGTATTTGTCATGGTGTAACTGTAAACTCATATCTCCTAGATAGAGAGCAATTATGTTCATGAACCTCCAAGGTCTTGCCAAATAAAATTAGGTCATATAAACAAACTTTCATATAATTTATGTCATTAGTCATTTTACCATTAATTTCTAGAAAATAGCGGTAGCTCCAAGATCCCTTGGGCCTTCCTTTTAAATTGGACCCTTATGAGATGAAGAATGATATATTTTATTTATCCTGGTAAGTCTTATGCATTTGATAACACCCACTTCTTAAAACAGTTCTTGCAAACAACTGGCTTCTTAGCATTTAGTCTAGAATATCCTGAATTTATGGTTTCAGTACACAAATCTATTTTGGTACATCTATTCAGAATGCACTAGTTCATATGACCTTTAAATTTTTCCTTGATTTTCTTCAGTAACCCAATAGGAGCATATGAACTATAGAATTAGAAACAATTAGGTGACCATACATTCTGGTTGGGCTAAGACAATCCTGCTGTTATTTGGGTATAAATATTAGTAGGGTCTCCTTTCATGCTCAAATTATCCTGATCTGGACAATGAAGTATATGATCACCCCTGAGATGATATCATTAATCACTTTTTCTATGGTGTTATTTTCAGGGTCACGTTTCTTGTATTTCTATGATATGCTGTTTCCCTGAACACTGATTCTATTACACTCAGAAAGAGCATAACATTTGTCCTTTCTTGCATCTTCCTCCTCAATCTCTTCCTCCTTTCTCTTGGGATTGAAGAGTCTTTAAGTCACAAGTTTTCAAGAATTAAACAAGGTGTCCTAGTTGTGAAAGCTTCAGGAGAGGAAGTTGTTTCTTGGTAGAATCTACACTCAAGACGGGGATGAGAAAAATATCCGGAAGCTCCCCAGCCTCTCACCTCTCCTATTGGCAAGCACTTCAGATGGGCTGGGCTGTCCTCTGTTGGTGAATCGCCCCTCACACACCCAACCCCAACCCGGGCTGGCAATTGATGCTGTAACCGTCTCCTCACTATCCCCACCCCTTCTTCAGGAGGCCCACCCTCACAAGCCTGGAGAAGAGAGAAACATTTGGACCTGGGCATGGAATCCCAAGCCCCATCTAAGGGAGGGGCTTAGGTGATCATCAGGACATTTGTCCCAGTTAAGACCTCTGGAGTACCAAGTCCCTTCTATTTTTCTAATAGGGCTAAATTCTTCCTTGTTTCTCTTGAGCCTCCCATAAGTAAACATTTGAAAGTCATCTGTAATATTCCTTTAACTTCATTTTCACTGGAGTATATCAGTTACCTCTGAGAGTCCACACTTTTTCTGTACCATAAAAGCACATACAATTGTTTCAAATATCAAACAATTATTGTTCTAGATAGAGTAATTAGTGTGGGGGGCAAGTGTATACTAGACAGAGTTTCATCATCATCTGGACAGTGCCCTCCCACCCCTGTCCTGATCATCCCCACATTGATACCTCAAAAGATGACCCCCAGATCCCATTAGCCAAACTAGCGAAAGTCCAGTTTTTCCTAGCCTCTTTCTTCCTGGTGTTTCTGGAATTACTGTGGGGGGTTAGCGGCACTGACCCTCTTTGTAGTTGAATATCTGCATATAATTTATAGTCAGGCCTCTGACTAGGCTTTTCCTTGGAATCTGGATTTCTGCATCTGTGGATTAAACCAATGAGGGATCTTGTAGTGCTGTAGTCGTTACTATTTATCCATATATAGGTGGACCCCTGTAGTTCAAACCTGTGTTGTTCAAGGGTCAGTGGTACCTGCAGGTAGTTTAGGAACTCAGATGCCCTCTTGAGCCTCCTATTGGCCACGGGAATAGCCTCCAGACAGTTTGCCACCAACTGAGAATGACTTTCTCTGAAGCTGGCAGAGCAGGAATGTTAGTGTTGTCTGCTATTCCAGAGACCCAGATTTCATTCTCATGGGGATAGCTCCTTCTATGATAGGCTCAATTAAATGAGATCTAGGTGGTGGTAGAGAGAAGCCCCTAAGCAAGATTGTTTGTTTCCAATGAGTCTTGTTTCTGTAGTGAAGTGGCTCTTGCCCCTACCACTGGGACAAACTGGGTGGCCTCTGCCAGCTCTGTGGAGGCTCTGGCAGCCCTGCAGGGATCTGGCCAGCTGGACCCCCCACTCCTGCAGGCCCCACTGCCTTGCTCTGTTATCCAACACCAGGGCGACAAATGACAGTAGTGATACCTCCTGGAAAGAGGGACTCCTTGTCTTCTCTCTGCCTTGCCTTTTGTGCCCTGCAGAAATACACTCTGGCCCCCAAGGGTTAAGGCCCTTCTAATACAAGTCCTTCTCCAGGGTACCTGGGTTGGGGAGAAGTTCTGAGACAGAGGCTACTATCTGCAGCCTTGGCCCTTGACGCCAAGCCCAGTCCACTGTGCTGGATTCCTTCCACCTATACGGTAAGTTCCCTTTAGGATTCTCACTACTCTTTCCTAATTCAGACTCAGACCCTCTCACTCCTAATCCACCAGACAATTTACAAAAACTTTGAATCTCAAAAGGAAGGATTTGGGGTCTTTCAGAAGTCTTTATTCTCTCTTTCTTAATGTATAGGTACATAAAGATTGTAGTCAGACACTCATTAATTCTCAAGCTTTAACACAAATGGACATACTGGGTGACACATCATGCCAATCTGCCATCTTCCTAAGTCTGGGCCAGCACACGTCCAGCACATGCCCATTCCCTAAAGCATCTTGTAAAATATGATCACACTGAATATTCCCTTTTATAGCCTTCATGTTTTCTTTCCTTTTTTTTTTTTTAGAACTTTTATTGAGATACAGTTAACAGACAATAAACAGCATATATTTAGAGTGTACAATTTTGTATCCCAATCTTCCAGTTCACCCCCCACAACCCTCCCTGCTTTCCCCACTTGGTGTCCATGTGTTTGTTCTCTACATCTGTGTCTCTATTTCTGCCTTGCATTTCCTCTTTCATAGTTGATAGCATTTTCCTTGTGTATTGAAGTACTCCTATATTGGGTGCATATATATTTATAATTGTTATCTCTTCTTCTTGGATGGATCCCTTGATCTTTATGTAATGTCCTTTCTTGTCTCTTGTAACATTTTTTATTTTAAAGTCTATTTTATCTGATAGTATCGCTACTCCAGCTTTCTTTTGATTTCCATTTGCATGGAATATCTTTTTCCATCCCCTCACTTTCCGTCTGTATGTGTCCCTAGGTCTGAAGTGGGTCTCTTGCAGTTAGCATATATATGGGTCTTGTTTTTGTATCCATTCAGCCAGTCTGTGTCTTTTGGTTGGGGCATTTAATTCATTTACATTCAAGGTAATTATCAATATGTATGTTCCTATTACAATTTTCTTAATTGTTTTGTTTTTGTTTCTGTAGGTCCTTTACTTCTCTTATGTTTCTGGCTTAGAGAAGTTCCTTTAGCATTTGTTGTAGGGCTGGTTTGGTGGTGCTGAATTCTTTTAGCTGTTGCTTGTCTGTAAAGCTTTGGATTTCTCCATCGAATCTGAAGGAGATCCTTGCTGGGTAGAGTATTCTTGGTTGTAGCTTCTTCCCTTTCATCACTTGAAATATATCATGCCACTCCTTTCTGGCTTGCAGAGTTTCTGCTGAGAAATCAGTTGTTACCCTTATGGGAGTTCCCTTGTATGTTATTTGTCATTTTTCCCTTGTTGCTTTTAATAACTTTTCTCTGTCTTTAATTTTTGTCAATTTGACTACTATATGTCTTGGCGTGTTTCTCCTTGGGTTTATCCTGCCTGGGACTCTCTGCGCTTCCTGGACTTGGGTAGCTATTTCCTTTCCCATGTTAGGGAAGTTTTCAACTATAATCTCTTCCAGTATTTTCTCAGGTCCTTTCTCTCTCTCTTCTCCTTCTGGGACCCCTATAATGTGAATGTTGGCGCGTTTAACATTGTCCCAGAGGTCTCTTAGGCTGTCCTCAGTTCTTTTCATTCTTTTTTCTTTATTCTTTTCTGCATCAGTGATTTTCACCATTGTGTCTTCCAGGTCACTTATTCGCCCTTCTGCCTCAACTAATCTGCTGATGGTTCCTTCTAGTGTATTTTTCATTTCCGTTATTGTGTTGCATATCTGTTTGTTTGCTCTTTAATTCTTCTAGGTCTTTGGTAAACTTTTCGACCTTTGCATCCAGTCTTTTTTCAAAGTCCTAGATCATCTTCACCATCATTATTCTGAATTCTTTTTCTGGAAGGGTGCCTATCTCCTCTTCATTTAGTTGTTTTTCTGGGTTTTTATCCTGTCCCTTCATCTGGTACAAAGTCCTCTGCTCTTTCATTTTCTGTGTCTTTCTGTGGCTGTGGTTTTCAGTTCCACAAGACGAAATACTGCTGATACTGCTTGATCCTGCTGTCTGCCCTCTTGTGGAGGAAGCTATCTCTAGCCTTCATGTTTTCATTTAACTTCATGAACATCCTTCCATGACAATAAGTGTTTTTCTACAGTATTGTTTTTATGGCTGCATAGTGCATTTTGCTAATCCTGTAGTGTGACACAGTTATTTCCATTTTTTCACTATCACAAACAGTGATGAGATGTATACCCTTTAATAAACATCTTTCTGGACATCACTGATTGTTTCCTTAGGATGATTTCCTAGAAGTAGAATTTGCTGGGTAAAATGGCACTGCAGTAACACCAACACCAGCAGCTTATGGGGCTTTGCAAAAGGCTGTCAGTAGTCATCTAAAATAATTCAAGAGATGTTTTCCCTTGGCTTTTCTTTTAAATGGTCCATAAGAGAATGCAATCAAGGCTTAGAATTGTACACACACACACACATACACACACACACACGTGGCTAATACTGGATCTCTGAATAACAAGCTAGGATTGTACAGTTCTGTTAACTGCTTTCTCTCAAAATATCTTTTATTGAATATATTTTTAATAATTGCTTTTCAGCAAAACATAGTGACAGCTGTAATACTAATTGTAGGAAAGGGTTTTCCCTAATACTCTGAGTATTTACGTGTCAAAGGAAGAGCCTTTATATCCTTTCAAAAGAACAGCAAATATGACGGGGTGAGGGTGGGGACAAAGTTGCATCTCAAAGGCCTTCCTGTTGGGGAGATGTCTTAGAGAGGCCAGGAAGTATAATATTTACTGGTGGGGGCAGGGCTGGCTTTCTCCCCCATCATATTGTATGTAGCCTTAAGAATACTATGTCTAAATGATGAGTGGAGTGATGTTTGTCATCTTGGCTTTTAGTTTGTCTCCTGGGACCCTTTTCTAACCTTCTTATACTTCCTGCAGTATTTTGGCTCTAGAATTGTGACATTTTGTCTTTTTCCCTGAAGGCACAGGGAAAGTGAGGGAACCATCTGTGCTTGTCCTCAATACTGTGTTTAAAAGATAAAGAAGCAATTACTTCTCTCCTCAGGCAAACTCTTTTTCTGTCCAGCCTCTGCCTTGATCTCTCTTTAGTAAACAGTAAAAGCAATGTAGCAGTTTCACAGCCATACAAGCCTGTGGCTGGCTGTTGCCCCTAGTTACTTTAGACTGCATTAATAAAAATACAGCATATGGACTGAGTAAAATACCAATCCCTTTGTGCTCTGCAAGTCTTCATTCCGCAAACATTGCATTATGCAGTGGACACTGGGCCAAATGTTGAGATTCAGGGCTAAAAAGACAGTCCCACATTTAAGGAACCCAGGCAAGGGAGACAGATGTGGCAACAAACAATTGTCATATGATGATATAATTATTGTAATGAGTATTTGTTCAAAGGGCAGGAGGTAGTTAAGAAGGTGGAGTACCTGGGCAAAGAGCCAGTGAGGTCTTAGAGGATAAATAGGTGGAGGATAAATAGGCACGTGGAAGAGGGAATTTCAGGCAAGGGAACACCGTGTGCAAAGTCATGAAACTATACTAGCTCATGTGGTGTTGGGTGGAACATCACGTATTCTAGTTTTGCTATCAAAATATGAGGCTTGGATGGGCAGGAAATGCAGTTGGAGTGATAGGCAGGGACAGGTGATGGGGGGATCTTATATGTCACATGTGAGAGAAACTAATTGTCTCCCAATATTTGTTTTCTCCTGTCTTCAATTAGCAATAGACATTTTTGCTGGGCACATAGCTGCTAGGATTAAAGACTACATTTCTTAAGCTCCCTCGAAGCTAGGCATGGCCAAGTAACTAAATTCTGTAAACTGTGTCACCTGGCTCCCGAAAATCTACTCTTAGGCCCTTAAAGACTGTAGAGCATGAGTGCCTCCTTTTTGTTTGTTTGTTTAGTCTTTGTCCCTTTCTCCATCTAAATTCTGGAAAGCAAATTATGTCGATCATACAGAACAAGATAGAAAGCCTGGTCCTTGGTTTCCTGATACCACAGAAAATCTTACAGCCCTGGACCACCTACCCAGATTTCTACTGGAGACAGAAATAAATTTCTATTTTGTTTAAACAAAAATTATTTTGAGTATTTGTCTCTTGCAAACACACCAGATCCTAATACATTATGCAAACGAGTTTAGATTTTGAGCTATTGCTGATGAAGAAGCAGTGGGAAATTTCCGTGGGGAAGTGCTGCAGTTGAAGTAGCAATGTGGTTGAAGTTGCATGTGAAAATCCTCTCCTGAAGACCCTGTGAAGGATGGATTAGAATGGGACAGATGAGAGGTGGGCAGAGCCACACGCTTATGTAGTGGCTTTGTACTGGGTCAGCTTAAATGGGAATTCAACTTCCCAGAATCCCCTTCCCTGTGTAGTTCTCAAGATTGGCTTCGAGAGAAGAATTTGAAAGGGGGAAGTGAAGCAGTGGCCATGTTTACATGGCAAGTTGGTATAGGGCGAGGTGCTGCTGCAGCTCAAACACAGTCAGGAATCTGCTGGTTCACCCTTTTTTGCCTGAGGCAGCAGCTGGGATGGCAACTATTTCAACTACTGCCAGTTTCCGCTTTCAGCCCCTCTGACTTCTGGGCCAAACGTGGTTTAGATTCTGGGTAAAGGTGAGGGCTTGGAGGGGATGGGAGACTGATGAGCATCCCAGTTTTTGTCTTAGGTTCCAACTTAACCTTGTGGGTTCCGGTTTGTCCTTGCTCTCCCACTTCCTGTCCATCTTTCCTTTCCAACCGCCTGCCCTGCTGACTTCAAACCAGCACCAAATGAAAGAGCAATGACTGTACACAAATTGTTTAATCAGTTCTCCAAGCTGCATACTTTCATATCCCTATAATAAGTCTCTTATTACTCTGAGTTGGTTCTGCTTTTCTGATTGAACCCTGACTGATATTGTGTATGAAGATGGTGAGGGCAGGGCTGTGACTTTCTTACTTACCACTGTGTCCCCAGAGTCTACAATAGTGCCTGGAAGATAGTAGATGTTCAATAGCCATTTTTGGATGAAACACTGAAGAGGATGAATAATGCGAGAGCTTCAGGAGGCAGAATTAACAGGATTTGGTGGTTGCTTGGGTGAGAAATTGAGAAAGAAGGGTGAAACCAGCAGAATCCTGTTGTGTTTGGCTTTGGGCAAGTAGGTGAAGATGATGCCATGTGCTAAGACTGGGGCCTGGAAGGGGGATCAGTTGGGGGTGTATTTTCCAAAAGGGTTCTTCCTACGATGCTATTGAGTTGAATAAACCACCAGTTTATTATGCACGAATGCTTATATTCTTAGAGAGGTTTTGAAGTTGTGGGATTGGAGATTGAATCAGACAGACTGTGCAGTTCCTTTTGGCCTTAGAATCCTGATATAGTGGGGAGAAGATAATAAGTTCTGCTTTGAATATACTGAATTTGAGAAGACTGTGAGATATTGCTTTTGGAGGTCTATAGCAAACTGACATTCAATTCATACACCAGGAAAGGGATCTAGGTTGGGGATTTAGTCTGGGGAGCTGTTTGTGTCAAAGCAGTAGTTGAAGCAATGAATATGATTAAAAGAGTTTAAAGGTGATTGAGAGACCAGATTGAAGACTTAGGGACCAGCAACGCCAAGAGTCTGGCAGGAGAAGAGGAGCCTATAAAGGACACTTAAAATAGTTGTTGGTGAAGTAACAGGTAAGCCAGAGTGTGTTCAAGAGACTGAGGGAGGAAATGGTTTTAAGAGAGAAGCATCAAATGCCGAGAAGCATCACTAAGCATCAAATACTACAAGTGGATGAAGACTTAGAAGTATCCCTAGAAAGAGTAGTTTCTGTGATGCATTGGGGTGAGAAACCAGAGTGAAGTGAGTTGGGGAGTAGATGGGTGTTGGTGGGTGAAAATTATGCTCATTTGAAGCTTGGCTGTGGAAGAAAAGAGAGATTGAGATAGGAGTAAAAAAAAAAGAGTATAACTGGACAGAGAATGGTTGGAATAGGACAGTGGGGTTTAGAATTTCACAGGGGAAGCTGCTGTGAATGACAACAAAGTCTGAGTGTGGACTTGGGAGTGGGTGGCCAAGGGGGAGTGGAGATGGAGTCACCAGAGTAGAGATCAAGGAAGTGGAAGACAAGATGTAGAAACACAGTCAATGTGGGCATTGGTGGCCTAGCAGAGGATGACAAGATGGTGAGAAAAGTGATGACCCCAGGTTCATGGTGGATATGAGGGAGTGCAAGAGATTAGCATATTGCAGGGATGACAAAGAGAAGAGGTTGCCATTCTCAGAGGGACGGGGTCTCAAAGGAACATGAGGTTGTTCATTCGATACTCAATAGTAAGCACCTACAGTAGTGACCTGGGAGCACGGGTGGCACATAACTAGGGGAACCACCTACCGAAGGTTCAGTGGGGTGGGGGCGATAAAACATCTTCACAGAGGAAGCAGCAGCCTTCAGAAGGATTCCGATGTCCTTAGCAATTTTTAACCCTGGCTGCACATTCAGACTCCCTGGGGAGCTCTTAAAATGTACCACACCTACGTCCTATGCCAGCCCAGTTCTGTCAGAACCTCTGACAGCATCATGAGTAGGGCAGCAGCAGCAGTAGCTTCTAAAGGACCCGAGGGCTTTCCATTGTGCAGTCAGGGGAATCACTGACAAGCAGGGAGTCCTTGGGAGTAAGCAGGTTTCGGCGCTGAAGCTGACCGGGGCCTCTGGGAGCTGGAGGTGCGGGTGGGGGGTGGATGCGCAGTGGCACCTGCATTTGGGACCCAGGGGGCAGGATGTATAGTGGGGCCCCCCGGATCTGGGGAGCTCTGATGGTCTGCAGCTGAAGCCCTTGGCCGGCGGGCAGGAAGCAACCGGCGGCCCAGGTGCACAGCATCCTATCGTTGCCTGCAGCTGAGCCCTGGCGCCAGAGGGAGGACAGGAAGGGAGGCGGGCCTCAGCCAGAGTTCCCACTGGGACGCTACCTCACGTAAGTTCTGTCGTCAGTCCTCGGTTCTACATTTGAAAAGCACCATGAGAAATTGAGTCCTGTCTTGAGAGGGCAAACAGGAAGGAGACAGTTCAGGAAACCATGTCACATTAGGAATGAAAGAAGGAACTGGAAACTGGGAGAAGAAAAACCTTAGAGTGGCACTGACAACTGTCATCAAGGAGCTGAAAGGCTGTCCTGTAGAAGAGTGATTAGGTTTACTGTGTTTAGCTCCAGAAGGCACACCAAAGAGTAGGAATTCAAAGGAAGACATTTCCATCTCTGCTTAAAGGAAGACATTTTTAATAACTACCTTCCACCACACTTGAAAGGGTCGCTCTATGAAGTAGGACTTTCTTCTAGACTTTACTAAGGGGTTGGATGGCCAGATCGCTAAGTGGTTTAAGAACATTACAGCCCTACTTTGGGTAGGAGGCTTAAGATCATGATCTTTATGGTCTCTTCCTAGTCTTAGATTCTAGAAAATTCTCCTTTGTGAACATTAAAGATTAAAACAAAACAAAACAACTAAACCTGAAAAAAACCCTTGGCCATAGTCTTGGGGAAAACAAAGTGTTAGATTTTTCTTTTTCTTTTAATCTAGCATTGTACTTGGGAAATATAGGTAACAATATTAAACTATTCAAGCTGGCAGGTTTTTTTTTTAAATTAAAAAGCAAATACTTCCTTCATTGTATATATTTGTAGCTTAACACATTAGTAACAATGTTGATAGGCCCTGACATTTTCAGAACAATTTATTAGTTAATCCTCACAGTGTTTCTGTTTAAGTAGGTCAGTATTTTTACAGGAGAAACTTGAAAAAGAGAGAAATCTATGTGACTTGAGGAAGGTCATAGCTTAAGTCAGCAATGCAGCCAAAAAAAACCAATTGCCATAATTTGACAGGTATAAAGCTCTGACAGTGAGCCCAACTGAATATATAACACAGGGCATATAGTTCCTGTTCAAATGGATCTCCATATAAACCAAGGCAGATGACAATGAATACAGAAAGAAATTATGTTCTTTAGGGAGAGGCAGTAGATATTACTTTGTTTTCCATTGCTGGATTCTTCAAGACCTTGTGAAGAAACTACATTATAACCCTTTAAAAAATGGTTTTACTGTAAACATGTTTAAAAATTTGGAGAGATTTTTAAAAAAAAGGTTTAAGGAATAGCTTGTCAAAAGCTGGAATAAAAATAACAACACAGGGGTGGCTTTAGGAGGAGGTAGTAGGACTAATTACTAGATAATTTTAAGGAATTAGATGAAAAAAATCTCACAGCTGCCTAGAGCTGCAAAGCATGGGGGATGGTAGCTAGAAGAATAGGAACTTGGTCTCCAAGAATGCAAACCTTCCCTTTTGGGGGGTGCAAGGAGAAGGCAATTAGTGATACCTGCAGATTTTAAGGAATCCATAATTATTTTTGTTATGCAAATTATTATTTTTTTGGTCTGTCCTGACCTTTTAAAGAGAGTATATAGAAAATATGGTACAAACTGCTAATCCTTTCTGAGAGGATCTGAGTAGGTATAAGAATACCCTCTCATAGATTAAGAGAGGGAAAGAGGTGAAGGATCCCATCTCTAGGCAAACAATAATGCTCTCTGAAGCTCCTGAGAACGCGGTATGAAATGATAAGTCCTGAGGAAGTCAGGGTTGCACAGGCCCTGACTTCAGACTTTAGAGAAGGTAGAATGTTTCTCCTTCAAATAAAAAATAGAAACAGTGTTGGATTCGGTGGTCATTGTTTAAGAATTGATGTTTATAGTGTGAGAAGAGAAGCTATCTGCTTATACTTAAGTTTTAAGCCTTACTGTAAACTGTGTGTCACACTGTTTACAAATGGACTTCCCTGGTGTGCAGTGGTTAAGAATCCACCTGCCAATGCAGGGGATATGGGTTCGAGGCCTGGTCCAGGAAGATCCCACATGCCGTGGAGCAACTAAGCCCGTGTGCCACAACTACTGAGCCTGCATGCTTCAACTACAGAAGCCTGCATGCCTAGTACCCGTGCTCCACAACAAGAGAAGCCACTGCAATGAGAAGCCTGTGCACTGCAACAAAGAGTAGCCCCCACTCGCCACAACTAGAGAAAGCCTGTGTGCAGCAATGAAGACCCACTGCAGCCAAAAATAAATAAATAAATAATAAATAAATCTTAAAAAAACAAAAAACAAATGAACTTACATGTTCCATTATATTTCCACAGAAAGAGCATGTGTCCTGAATTGTGAACTGAAAGCTGTGGCACCAGTTATCCCCACCTGGGCAGGTGGCCCAGGTGACAATGGCCCATAGAATCACACTTCCCTGGGTACAAAGTCATCAAAGTATAGAAATTAGTGCGTCTCTAAGCTGAGAGGGTAAACCAAGAGCCCATCCTCAGGCACAGGCATCTTCACGTTTACCTGCATCTGAGGCCTTTGGGTGCAGATCACTCTTCAGGTAAGTGGTAAAATTTCAAAGACAAAACATGTTTAGCTATGAAACGAGGGAAAAGGAAAAATGTCCCTGTTGTTAACTAGGATGACTGTAATGGGGACAAAGAATTAAGTCAAGGCTAGTGGCAAACATTGGGTGTGGAACAATGGTCCTCTAACCTTGGTCTTCATCGGAATAACGTAAAAGTCTTGTTAAGAAACCCACATTCACAGACACTACCTAAGAAGATAGGCAGATGGCAAGGCAGCATGTGAAAAGATGCTCAACAGTAGTATCATGCATCATTAGGGAATTGCAAATTAAAACAACAAGGAGATATCACTACACACCTATTTAGAACTGTTAAAATTAAAAAAAATAAAAATAAAAACCCTGACAACTTCAAATAATGATGAGGATGAGAAGCAACAAGAACTTTCATTCGTTGCTCATTGTAATGCAAAATGTACAGCCACTTTGGAAAACAGTTTGGCAGTTTCTTACAAAGCTAAATATGGTCTTAGCATATAATTTTGCAATCACACTCCTAGGTATTTACTCAACTGAGTTGAAAATTTATGTGCGTACAAAACCTGCACAACAATGTTTATAGCAGCTTTAATTATAATTGCCCCAAACTGGAAGCGACCAAGATGTCTTTTAATAAGCCAATGGATAAACAAGCTGTGGTACATCCATACAATGGAGTATTACTCAGCAATAAAAAGAAGTGAGCCCTCAAGCTATGAAAAGACACGGAGGAAACTTACATGTATATTGCTAAGTGAAAGAAGCCAGTCTGAAAAGCCTGCATAATATATGATTCCAATTATATGGCATTCTAGAAAGGGCAAAACTATATAGACAGTATATAAGATCAGTGATTGCCGGGGGCTTGGGGGGTCCTGAACAGGATGACTAGGTGGAGCACAGGGGATGTTTAGGGTGATGAAACTATTCTGTATGATACTGTAATGATTTATACATGATATTATGCATTTGTCAAAGCCTGTTATAGCTTTACCACACAAAAAGTGAACCTTAATATATGTAAATAAAAAGATTAGGAAGTCAGGGGATCCCAGAAAAGGTTGCAGACTGTGACAAGAGAATCTACCTGTATTACAAGCATATGAAACACTCTCATTGAAGGAATGAGGGAAAAGGTGCTGACCTAAGGAACTCTGGAAATGGGTGGAGTCTTTAAGACCAAAGGCAAAAGCGAATGCACACACATACTGAACTCCAGCCAATGAAGTTGTTTCTCATGGAGGTAGGCATTAACAATTCTGACACTGCTGTACATGTATGTTGGAATCAAACAATTAAGTAAATGAATGGTGTCTGGTGGGTTCCAAGTTCTTGCTGTTGCAGTGGGAGATTTCAGAAAAGGGAGAGAATGATCCATATGGTAATGGATTAGAATTGGAAGCTCCGCTAAAAACCTATGTTAACATTGATACAAATGGTTAATGTAGAAATATTTATAGATACACACACACACACACACACACACACACACACTCTGAAGGCATATGTCAAATGTGCACAGAAGCCAACTGAAAGAACTCCCAATGGCCAAAGCTTGAACATTTTAGCAACAAAATAAAGTGCCTTTAGATTGTAATCCAAAGTATAAAATGGATTAAAATGAATATCCACAGGTCTATACGGATATAAATAAATTATTGAATAAATTAATAAATTGAGGAGAGACAGACTTTCCATCCAGACAAACTCCAAACGATTATCAGACCCTTCATCCTGAAGGAGAGAGAGTGTAACCCCTATTCCTTTCTTGTGAACTGCCTGAAGTGGCTTCCTTCCAAAGAGTGCAATGTGGAAAGGGGGAAAAAGGTAAATTTTCAGAGGGGAAACCTGACAGATACTATCTAAGCCAGATGATCAAGGTCAACAACAGTCATAAATCATGTTGATAGTATACACCCTTGATATGCTGTGATGAAAATGGAACTTTGCCTCTATGATCCTCCTGCCCAAACTCATAACCCACTGTCTAGTCATGAGAAAAATGTCAGGCAAATTCCAATAAAGGGTCTTCCTACAACATACCTGACCAGTACCCCTCAAAACTGTCAAGGGCATCAAAACAAGTCTGAGAAACTGTCACTGCTAAGAGGGAGCTAAAGGCACATGACAACTGCATGCATAATGTGGTATCCTGGAAAAGAAGAAGGGAATTAGGTACAAATTAAGGAACTCTGAATAAACTATGGATATTAGTTAATAACAATGTATCAACATTGGTTTCTTAATTGTAACACAGTTACCAAACTAGTGTAAGATGTTAATAGGGGAAACTGTGTGTGTGGAGCACATGTATATATAATTCTCTGTATTATCCCCTTAATTTTCTGTAAACCTAAAACGGTTCTAAAAAATAAAGTTTATTAATAAATGAATTAAAAAAATACATATTCCCAGCTCCCACTCCCCAGGTAATTCTGATATACATCAAAGTATGAAAACTACTTATATTAAAAGTGCTTCAAAGCTAAGAGAAACCTTAAGTTCTAGACCTCTTACTGGGTCAGTGTCTTTTTTTTTTTAATATACTAAAAAGCAAACATAAAATCTTAGTGAATTTTGCATATGTGGTTTTTCTGACATCTGTTCGCTTAGCCACATGGATCAGGTGCAGCAAGATGCTGTCTGATGCTGGAGTGGCAGGCAGGGTCCATGTCAAGGTAACGGTAACACGATGAGTCACAGTTACCATGATGCATTTTTGTTCATTTGGAATATATTTAAAAATTATTGGCCAACTAGGCTTCTTTACAATATAGTTTTCGAGGTGTTTATCAGGGTTAGATGAAACTAAGTATTGATATTTTTAGGTAAATGCCATTACATCAATGATAAAAATCATTTTGGATTTTAGAAGCAGCTGCAAATGGCTTGAGAGAATGGTCTGGTTACAGCTCAGTGTGAGTTACGTTTCGTGTGTGTGTGTGTGTGTGTGGGCATGCACACTCAGCAAGCAGACAACAGCTGTTTGGTTACAGGATGAAGCAGGCCAATTGGGAATTATAGAATTATTATTTCTTTGCCCAGACCTTACTCAGAACTTCCTGGCTTCTGCAAGATTGGCCTGTGATGTGAGTGAAGAGGAATGGACAAGTTTCTACCCGATAGAAACAAGGCTCTTTTGACATGGTCTCTCCAGTTGGATTGAGCCACCCATGGTTTTGAGTATGCTTTTGATCTCAACATGAAAGATGTTCTTGAAATGCTGAGCGACGCTGTCCATTGCATCTACAGCATATCAGGGGGTGGTTACAACAGAAGCACATGCAGACCTGGATACCAACAATGACCATCTCTAGCCTGCAACTAACTAAAACCTGGGTGATCTGGAGCAAATCAATGACCCTGAGTCCCAGACCCCTGCTGGGACCCAGTAGAGACAATTCCTGGTTGTGGGACTGGAGCATCAGTCATTTTTTGGAAGCATCCAGGTGATTCTAATGTGGATCCAGGCACAAGAACCACTGACGAGTAATTGATCTGTAAGTTCCCTTCCAGACCTGAAGTACAAATTGAACCCAAATTTTGGCAGATGCCCGACCATCAGCTGTCCCAGCTCCTTCCCCTTGTTACTTTATTTTTTTCTTAATTATTTTTCTAATTATAATCATTAGCTCCTGCATCAGGAGACATCTGCAGGCTTCAATCCAGGATCTGCAATGATACATCCAGCCCGGGACTGGAATGTCCCACCTCCCAGGACAGGGAGGAACTAGCTGGAACTACGTGTCAGTCCCTTACTGCTCTTTCCTTATCATTTTAATGAACTTCTTGCTATTTAAAAATCGGTGCTGGCAGTATGCCCTCTCTTGGCCCATTTGCTTGCTACTAACAGCTGGTTATTACCCTAATTAGCATGTGTTGACTTTCTTTTCAGTCCTGTAATTTAGGGTGTAAAAGCTGCCAAGTTGAGGTCAGTTTTGTTTGTAGGATCTGAATCTTTCCAAAATGACCTTGACAGCTAAGACCTGTGTAGGTTCCTATTTCTATTCTATTGGAGGATTTCTTTTTTTTAACATATTAAGGGACATTTATACCATATTAAAGAATATTTTTCCTATCACTTAGGTTATCAATTATAATCAGATATGTTAAAAGCTAAAAATATTCCCCAGAATAAACTAGTGAATGCATGATAACATCTCCACTGGAGATATTATATCATATCTTCATGCTATTTTTATTTCATAACATCCAGGGCATAGAATTATGGACTCTTAGGAGGGGAATTATAGGGTCATCAACTTCCTATGAATTAGAGAAATCTCTTCTCTGATGTGGCCAGTGAACGTGCACCTGTCTTCCAAACAGTTCTAATGACTATAATTTGCTACTATATTCATTCCTTAATGATTTGTTTCTTCTAAGCACTTAAACTATGCTAAATTCAAGGAGTACACAGTTTTGGGGGAAATGGTGTGATTTATGTCCCCACACCTTAGTGCAGGAAGCAGACAAGATGCCAACTATAACAATACAGTGACACAAGGACTCTCATAGGTATAGATTTTTCTGGAAGCTCCCAAACTGGGAAATAATTAATTTTGCTTGGGACTAGGAGCGGGCAAAAGATCAGGGAAGTTTCATAGAGGAGATGGTATATGAAATAGGTCTCAAAGAATGAGTAGATTTTCAGGCAGGAAATGTAGAGTAGAAAGAAGTAACGGCAGTACAATAGAAGCTCTCATGATTGAAACCTCATTTTATCCTTGGTATCCCTCTAATTATTTCTCCCTTTTTCTCTTTCCCTAAGAGAAGGAATAGTATGCAATTTTGTTTCTCAAAGTATGTCCATAGACCAGGAAAAGTCCATGAAAGAAATGTAGACTCTCAGATCCCACCCTGAATCTACTGAAGCAGCATTAACACTTTTAGAAGTGCAAATTACTGATTCCCTGGTAATTTGTATGTATATTAAAATTTGAGAGGCATTGGGCTACAACTCGTGTCTTCATTTCCTTATCTCCCATTCAGACTTTTAAAAAGAGTTACTGTATTTTATAACTAACTAATGTACATACATATATAGTTTTAACAATCAAATAATTCTATGAGGTTCTTAACAAAAAATGGCAGGCCCCTTTTCTATTCCTTCGCATCCCCACTAATCACTTCCAAGAATCAAACACTTTTACATCTTTTAGCTATTTCTTCTGATATTTAACTACAACTCTAAAATCAATATGATCATATTACTATTTATAGATTTATTCATTTTAGAACTAACCTATCCTTCTTATCACAGAAAGTAAGAATTTAACTTTTTTACACAATCATTTTGACTTTCTTTCCCTCTCTGCCTTCCAAAATAATTATATGTACAATTTTGATTAAACTAATATTTAGTGTTTATAGTGTTGTGACTGTAAACATTGCTCATTGAACTGAGTAGTATAATTTAAATTTTTTTCCTGGAGTTAATTATTGCCTTGCTTTTTATTTGTTTAGGTTTTTATGTACCTATTACCTATATCTAATTCTTCCTTATCTCTCCAACAGAACTGTAAAAATCCTCTGAATATAGTCAAACTATTCTATAAATTCCATTGTTTTCCTTGGAGTCATTTCTTAAGTTCCTATAACCTCCTATTCTAATCTGGCTGACTTCTCTATAGGCAGCTAACACAGCTGTCATCTTAGGACTTCCTGTTCCCATTATCTTGGAAAATTCTTTGCTTCTTTTCTGTCCCGAATTCTTGGTTTCTAGGATCTCACGATCTCCTCCTTTGTTGATTTAATCTTTCATTTTTGTGGGGCATATCCCCCGAAAGCTTCTCGAAAGAGATGTGTGCCAAGTATATGTCTGTTGGCATTCAGTACAATGGTCTCCCCTTGTATGGTGGAGGCAAGAATCCCGAGAACTACATTTCCCAGAATTCTTTGCCAACAGTTCTTGTTTAGAGTAGGCTAATGAAAGGTACTTATATAAGATTTGGAAGGAGGATGTGAGATAGGTTTTTTCTTCTTCCATCAGAAATGGTGACAGATTAATATGAGCTTCTGCAAGTGGCTTTCTCACATTCGTTATTAGACCTAGCAGCTGTAGCTTTACCAGCAGATTTATGTGGTTTCCTGATTGATGGGTAGCTCCTACCCACCCCTCTAGACCTTTCAACAATATGAGATCACTATATTAGATCATTTCCTGCTTACACTACCTATAATTTTTTTTTTTGACTGAACACTTACCAAGAGTGGTTCTGAGGAAAAGGCCTTTAAAAATAGGAATTTAGGCTTTGTTATTGGAGTTGCTATATTTGAAATAGTGATGACCTACTTAGCAGTGATATTATTAATGACAAAATAGTTATGTATTTTTTTGTCTTTAAGAACTTTTATTGAGATGCAATTGACATACAATAAACTGCATATATTTAAAGTGTACAACTTGATATTTTTTTCTTATTAGTAATGTATATATGGCAATCCCAATCTCCCAATTCATTCCCCACCCCAAACACCCCCACCCCCGCCCTGGCTTTCCCCACTTGTTCTCTACATCTATGAGTTACGTATATTATTATCTGTATTGCATACAATGAAGTGTCTAATAGTCAAGGTACAGTTTTGGGACACCAAGTAGCTGCTGCGATATGTGGATATTGTTGGAGTGAGAACCACGGGGACTGTAGGGTAGAGCAGATATTTTGAGGGCCCTGGAGAGATTGCAGAAAGAAATGATGAGCTCAGGGTTTAAAAATGTCTGCTTAAGACCCTCTCAGAAAACCAGAGTGTTTCTGTGCTGCCCCCAAATAAAATCTTATCTTTTAGAATTACAGGACCAAAGTAACCAAAAACCAGACCAGAAGCTTTCTCTTTTGCACACGAAAGAGAATTGCAAAGCAACTGAATTCACTACTTTACAAGGTCTATTATGTGAAATTTAAGACATATTAGGAAAGTGTGTAATGGACCAAACTGTGTCACTCCAAAATTCATGAAGCCCTAACTAACAATGTGGCTATATTTGGAGATAGGACCTTTAAAGCGGCAATTAAAGTTAACTGAGGCCATAAGGGTGAGGCCCTAATCCAAAATGACTGGTGTCCTTACAAAAAGAGGAAGAGATACCAGGGAAGGGTGGGCACAGAATAAATGCAATGTGAGGACACAGAAGGCAGCTAGCTGCAAGCCAAGGAGGGGGCCACAGGAGAAACCAAACCTGCCAACACCTTGGTCTTGGACTTCCAGCTTCCAGAACCATGGGAAATAAATTCCTGTTAAGTCACCCCACTGGTAGTATTTTGTTATGACAGCCCTAGCAAGCTAATACATCCTCTTAGAGGATACTGCCTTCATCAAAACTTGGGAAAAGACATTGGCCATAGGAGCACCAGCTTTCCTGGAAAGCTCTTTACTGGAAAGCTCTTTACTGGCAGCTGAAGATGCTGCCATAGAAATGGGCTCTTTGATTTCAATGTGGATGATGAATCTCAGAGTGACAGGCCAAGCAGATAATGCCAAGCCAAGATGAGACTGAATAGTGATAATTAGAATGGTTTAATTACAGGCATTTTTGAATATGGCCAAGTGATTATGGTATCCCTAAGACTGAAACAGATGGGTAGCTTTACTTCCATGTGACAAGGTTTTACTTTATATATAAAATATAAAAGTTCTAGGTCTGTGAGTGGAGGCTTAGTTTTAATCACAATGCAGAGTTAATACTATTTATTCTATTTTCAGACCTGAGCCAGTTCTCAAATCTCAAACCCCTTGAATAGAAGGAAAGACCTATCTCCTGGAGGAAGAATCCTGTGAGATTGCTACAACCATGTAAGTCTTCTACAGAAAAATCCCCAGACTTTTCTGGGATTGCTGTACACTGCCTGCCTCTGAAGTGATACTACTTCCTAGGGTTCCAAAATGCCACAGTGGTCCACCAGTTAGGGTGGAAGTCCATGCAGGTCAGATGTAGTATATTTTATTATTGTTTGCCAAATACTCCATTGTCTCTCTCTGCAGTGCCTTCAAGATGGCAGCATTATAAAGCGTTGAACTCTAGAGTGGCATGTGATTTGCTCTGACTACAAAATGCAGGCAGGAATGACATATGTCACTCTGGGCAAAAGCTTTAAGACACAGACACATTTTTCAGTGCTTTGCCGTGTTTCTTTCCCCTCTCACGATAGAGAATGCTCCAGATTGCAGCTACTAGCCTGGGTCTTGGAGTGAAGACATTGTGGCATGACACCATACCTAATTAACGATGACACGTAAAATGAGTAAATAATTATGTTTTGTTTTTGTAAGGCACCAATATTTGTGGTTGTTTGTCACTGTTGCATAACATAGACCATTTTGACTAGTGTAGATGTTAAATGGAGTTTTACCCTAAGTCTTCATCATGGTGGTCCCACTAGATCCACAGATCTCTTGTGATTACTTCCCCAGGACCTGAATGGATAGTTGGAATAGACGTATTAAGAAACTAGCAAAATATTCACTCTGTTGTGTAGGTTAAGATTTATTACAGTAGAAAAGACCAATTTGTAAACTGAAAGCAATATTGAATCCTGAGGGGAACTGCAGAGATTAATGCTACCAGCAAAGACTTGAAAGATGCATGGGTGGTGATTCCTACAGGCATACCTCGGAGATATTAAAGACTCCAAAATGACATGGTGACTTCCTCTCATATCCAATCACCAGCCACATTTCCCTTATTTGTCAGAATTAGGTCTGGAACATCAGTTCCCTCTGTGGCTTCCTGTGGCTTCCAAGAGATGAAATTACCAGCAGGGCAAGTAAAGACCGAATCTGATACTTGATTTTCAGCAGAAGGGGACTTTTAGAAGCTGTTGATGTCATTAGTACAACTGAACTCTACCCTGAATTGTTCGTCTCTTTTAGAAAGCAGTGGCTTTCATCTAGCTTGGCGCTCTGTGTGGCACGCCCACAGCCGTTTAATTTGTGTTCTTTCTATTTTTATCCCCAACAAAATACTTTCTAATTTGCATGTATTATCAGAATCCTGGATTCCCAGACAGGGCTTTACTGATTTACTCTGGAGTGTTGCCATTTCTCTGCCTCCTTTCTTGTCTATTTACTTTTTATTAATAAGATAAACCCTTCCAATATTGGGCTATGCTTTCCATCTTTACAAGTCTCATGGTGTGTTTACTGCACACCATGCAAATTCCCTGTTTACTTGGCTTATTCACTGTGCTCTGAATACAGCACCCCCTCCACACTTTTTTGTTAAAATGTTATGTCAGTAGGTTTGAAGTTACTTAGCCATATTACATAGGGTAAGAAATGCTAGATGCTGTGTCAAACAAACCACCATATCTCAGTGGCTTAATAGAATAAAGGTTTGATCCTTGCTCCCTGCCCTCCACCCCACCCCCCACCAAAGAACAAAGCAGATGTTTCTACTAAGCAAGTGGGCAGGCTTCCACATGGTTGTTTGGAGACCTAGTCACCTCAATCTTGTGGAATAGTCTTAGAATCCTGCCCATTCAGCCAGTAGAAAGGAAAGAGAGAGAGAGGGCAGAGAATCCCACAGGCAGTTTTTCTAGGTCAGGTTTGGAAGTGGAGTAGATTGCTTTTGCTCTCATTACATTGGCCAGAACTCAGCCACATGGCTACACCCAATTGCAAAGGAGTTTGGGAAATGCAAATTAGCTGTGAGCCCAGGAGGAAAGAGAAACAGAATTGGTAAACAACCAGCCAGTCTCTGCTATAACTGTTTATGTTTATATAGTGATATAAAATATAAGATTTGTTGAGAGTTCTATATCTTGCTTTAAAGTAATTTTCCGCCTTTTATGTTTCCCCTTCATGCCTGAATTATGGTGATGATGTCATGATGGCTTCCCTGTTTATGGTTTATCATTCTGCCAATACACCCTACAGAGCCTCAGTAGATATATCTTCTGAAAATACTGTTTTCATCATGTCCTTTTCCTGTCTTTCCTTAAAGACTAGCTCTTCATAATTTCTCCATAATCTGGCTCCATTTTACTTAGCCCATCTTTTCTCCCATTAATCCCTACTCGTAGTTTGGCCTGGGATCCAAACACCTAAATCCTGTGATGCTATAGTCCTCTTCCTTAACCCCACTGTACAATCTACAGTAGAAGGCCAGGGAAATGACACTTTTTAATGTTCTGAGCATCTGTTAGTTTTTTGCTACATGAAAATGATTCCAAAACATTGTGACTTAAAGCAACAAACATTTACTATTCCTCAGGATTCTGTGGGTTGCTGCTCAGTTCTTTTGGTCAAAACTCCTCAGCTGGAGTGGATGTTTTGCAGTGGCCTTGCTCTTGTATCAGGGGCTTCAGCCAGGATGGCTGGAAGTAGCTCAGGCCCTTCACGTTGTCTCTCTTCCCCCAGAATCTGACCTGGGCTCTTCTCATGGTAGCAAAGAGGTTCCAAGCAGCAAGAGGTGGCAAGTTCCAGCGCACACATTCTTTTTATGTCTCTGTTGGCACCATCTTAACAAGCAGGCTGAGGAAAAGTAAAGGAAAGTTTCCTCCTGACTGGCAGAAAATTGAGGAAGAAAAAGAATCCTGGAAATTTCCCTAGAGCAGGAGTTTTGACATGGTGGCGGAGTAGAAAGTGGGGGTGCCTTCTTGTTGACATTCAATACCACAAAGAGTAAAGGTGCTTACAGGAAATTAATAGGCTTGAAAACAGTGCGAAGATAAGGAGAATCAAATGTTGGAGGCCAGTGATAATGGCCTTCTCTCTCACCCCCTTCATGGTTTACTTCTGCCTGAGTTTGTGATGCACTGACTTGTTTAGAATGCCGTCTTGGCTTCTGCAACTATTCAGAACTTGTAGGTCCTTTCTTTCAGATGCTCCTAGTTACCTACCTAACATACATTCTCCTCTTCTTCATTACTAGCAGAATCCTAGTTCTGTTTAGGGCATTAATTTACATTTTGCCAGCTTTTTTAGGGCTAAGAATGGTTAGGTGACACAATTCTGGTTTATCTGCTGATTTCCAGTAAATTTTTGCTTTCTTGATATAGGTACCACTTTTTCCTCTTTGTTGCTTTCTTCTTCTTGTCTGGGATGAAGATGTTAGGCTGGAGATGGAGCAGCCATCTTTTGGCTATGAGGCAACCATAAGGCTGAAAGCCACATGTTAAGGATGGAGAAGCCAAAAATTAAAAGGATCCCAAAGACTTGACATCACAGATTCACTGTAATCAGTCTCACTTGCCCACTTTCAGACTCTTTGTGGTGTGAAAACGTTAAGTGGCTCTATTTGTTTACATCATTGTAACAGCTTTCTGTTACATGCATACAGACAATCCCCAACTGATGTAGCCTTCAAAGCCTTTCACATATCTCATCTCCCCCATGAAGCCCTCTCTGTTTAATACATATTGCTCTCTCTTCTTCCTGACCACTGCAGCACCCCCATTTATAATATGGTGTATTAGTTTCCAATTGCTGTTGTAACAAATTACCATGGATTTAGTGGCTTCAAACATCAGAAATCTGTTATTTTATAGTTCTGGAAGAAATCTAAAATGAGATGGTAAGTCTGTGTTCTTTATAGAGATTCTAGGGAAGAATCCATTTCTTTGCCTTTTCTAGTTTCTAGAGGCTGCCACATTCTTTGGCTTGTCACTCCACATCATTCCAACCTCTGCTTCTTTTGTCACATCTCTGACTCTCCTTCTGTCCTCTTATAAGGACCTTTGTTATTGCAGCTGACTCACCAGAATAATCCAGGATAATTTCTTCATCTCAAGATCTTTAATTTAATCGCACCTACAAAGTCTCTTGTGCCATGGAAGGTAACACATTCCCAGGTTCCAGGAATTAAGACATGGACATCTTTGGGGGGATCATTATTTTATCTGCCAGATATACCTTATCCTTATGTGTCTGTAATACATTTTAATCCACAATTACATTCAATTTAGCTCTGTATTTTATATTATTTCTAATTATTTTGTGCGGAAGTCTCATTTTCTTGTCCAAGTATAAATCCCCTTGGGGCATACATTCTCCACACAGCTGGGCATGTACCTATTGGTTTTAGAATTTCATTCTGTTCATTGACAAATACTGTTTATCTCTTTGGTGTAAAGACAAACACCAAAACATCTTTATTTTAATTGACTACCATAAAAATTTATTCACTTTGCTTATTTCCCATAGGTCTCAATTCTCATTATGTAATAAAAATATATAAACTCTTTATAATAAGCCTAAATGGAAAGTTGTCCTTATTAGTGCCTTTTAACCAAGTTTTAGGAAGAGTTCTTTTTGGCACAAGTAATGGGGTGTTTGAATTATTTAGCTTTTGTACATTTGTTTTCAAATACTTTTTGTTTGGTTAATTGATTTTTAGGCTTTTCTCATAAAAAAAAATTTCAGTACACAAAAAAGTAGGAAGAATTGTCCAGCGAATACCCAGATACACACAACCTAGATTGAGCAACATGTACATACACACATAATTTTTTTTTTTTGGCTGACCCATTTTAAGATAAATTACAAATAATCAATTTTTATTCAATGCCTTAAAAAAGTGACAATTTATATACATTTCCTCTGCTTCTTGAGGCTCATTAAGTTGTGGTTGGAGTTGGTGAACACCTTGTTATATTATAGGTTTCCCCTTTTTAAAAAAATATCTGATGTGCTTCAGGTCACTATAAACTGAGGCATTCTTCTCACCCGCTAGAACATCTGTAAACAACTGCTTTTCTCTTTCAAACACATGATTGACTTTGAGTAAATTTTATTTCAATAACCACAGCCTCCACATTCCTCTTAATTTCTCAATGAGTTTCCTGGAAAAGAATCACTTAATTCCCATTTAATTTGGGGTCAAATCTCATTCCAAGTTGTTACAGCAATGTTTGCATGCTAGGAAACTAAAGACGTAATTGCTTTGGTCTTGATGTTTTCTATCCTGTCATATGTGTACCAGTTTTTGTCTGCTTTGTTTCTTTCTCAGAAAAAGAATTTGGACATAATTTAACTTAATATCCACTTATGCAATTCCTTTGCCCTTCCTTCTACAAAGGGAATTATGGGTACCCTTTTCAACTTTCTCCAAAATTTTTTGGCATTATTAGAACCACCCTATGTCAACCTTAAGAATAATTAAAGTGTCAAAACCACAATGAGATACTACCTTACGCCTGTTAGAATGGCTATCATCAAAAAGACAGCACATAACAAGTGCTGGCAAGGATGTGGAGAAAGGGAACCTTTGTGTACTCTTGGTGGGATTGTAAATCGGTGTAGCCGCTATGGAAAACGTAGTGAGGTTCCTTGCCAAATTAAAAATAGAACTGCCATATAATCTAGCAATTTCACTTCTGGGAGTTTACCTGAAGGAAACAAAAATGCTAAATCAAGAAGATATATGCACTCTAATGTTTACTGCAGCCTTATTTACAATAGCCAATATATGGAAGCAACCCAATTGTCTATCTATAGAGAGCTGGATAAAGAAGGTATGGTGTATATACATACACCATACACACACACACACACACACACACACACACACACACACACACGTATAACAGAATATTACTCAGCCATAAAAAATGAAATCTTGCCATTTGCAACAACATGGATGGATCTAGAGGATATTATGCTAAGTAAAATAAGTCATAGAAAGACAAATACTACATGGTCTCACATATGTGAAATCTAAAAAACAAAACAAATAAAACAACATAAAAACAGACTCATAGATACAGAGAACAAAGAGGTGGTTGCCTGAGGGGAGAAGGGTAAGGAGATTAGGGAAATAGGTGAAGGGGGTTAAGAGGTACAAACCTCTGGTTATATAATAAACAAGTCAGGGTGTAATACACAGATTAAAAAATATGGTCAATAATGTTGTAATAACTTTGTATGAGGACAGATGATTACTAGATTTACTGCAGTGATCATTTCATAATGTATGCAAATGTCAAGTCATTACCTAGTATACCTGAAATATACAACTATATTTCAATTTAAAAAAAAGAATGATGAAAGTACAGTTTTCAAGTAAAGAAAGCATTGGCATTTTTGCTCTAAATCTCCCATTCCAAAGAGTGACAAATTACCTCCCAAACACACATCTTTCACTTCAAAATTTAAGTTCAGCAAAACTCTCCAAGTTAGAAATTGGGCTATTAGTGAGTCAGATTGCTGCTGTAGTTGGAAATCCGGATTGTCTGGATGAGGAAAGTATATTGTTTGAGAAAATATTTAGGAGGTAAAATTGGTTAGTAGTCTCCCTCTCCCTTCCTGCTTTTCTCCACTGCAAGTTAGGATACAGATTCATAGAGTGGCTTTGCTTGTGCCTAGGTGAGAAGTCTCATGGTCATTATTCTAGTAAAATGGTTTGTCTTTCTAAATGAAAATCCTTTTCTATGCTTTATCAAAGACATTCTCAAGCTCTATTCCTTCTTTCCATCTCAAGACGTTAAACTTCGATTTAACCAACAATCATAGGAAAATTCTACCAGCATTGTCATCTAACATGTTTTACAAAGTAACCTAGAGCTTTTATTGTCTCAGGTAATTCCTCTTATTTTTAGCGTAATTCCTGGCTTTAATTAGAGTGAAAACCCTCATCCCTTTCTGTTTTTAAGTGTTCTTATTTTATCTTCTTTTTTGTTTTTAGATTAGATCAACATTTATTACAAAAATACAAGTAGGTTTTCTGATTCAATGCTTTGGCTATTCTGATGCAAGTGTGTATTTAGAGAAAAATTGAGAATTTAAGATAATACAACTCTAATTATGTGTGTATACAAACGAATTTTGTTTTATTTATGTATTTATGTATTTATTTTCTTTTCCATTATGGTTTATTATAGGATATTGAATATAGTTCCTTGTGCTATACACTAGGACCCTGTCATTTATCCATTCTGTATATAATAGTTTGCATCTGCTAGTCCCAAACTCCCAATCCAAGTCTCCCCAACCCCTCCTCCCCCCTGGCAACCGCAAGTCTGTTCTCTATGTCTATGAGTCTGTTTCTGTTTCATAGATAAATTCATTTGTGTCATGTTTTAGATTCTACATGTAAATGATATCATATGGTATTTGTCTTTCTCTTTCTGGTTACTTTGCTTAGCATGATAATCTCTAGGTCCATCCACGTAGCTGCAAATGGCATTATTTTATTCTTTTTTATGGCTGAGTAATATTCTGTTGTATATATATATCACATCTTCTTTACCCATTCCTCTGTCGATGGACATTTAGGTTGCTTCCACATCTTGGCTATTGTAAATATTGCTTCTATGAACATAGGGATGCATGTATCTTTCCAAATTAGAGTTTTTTCTGGATATATGCCCAGTGGGATCTCTGAATCATGTTGCAACTCTATTTTTAGTTTTTTGAGGAACCTCCATACTATTCTCTATAGTGGCTGCACCAATTTACACTTCCACCAACACTGTAGGAAGGTGCCCTTTTCTCCACACCCTCTCCAGCATTTATTATTTGTAGTCTTTTTAATGATGGCCATTCTGACTGGTGTGAGGTGATACTTCACTGTAGTTTTGATTTGCGTTTCTCTCTTATTTTAGCTTTAAAAAGCCAAGAGTAAACATGAGAGTTTGAATCTATTGATTCCCACCATAAATTTTGGTCACAAGTATGCCTCATCTAGAAAAAAAAATGATCTAAGTACTATCATGAAACATTAAGTACTGTCATAAAAAGGCTGTAATCTGTATCACATTTTTTATCTGAGAGTTACATGTCATAAGATCATTCAACTATGATGTTATAAGAGAATATTATAAAACAGTAAATATTATTTCTATTCATATTGAAGTATTGGTGTTTGAAGAATTCTCAAAATAATCCAAAATTGGTATTTTATTTTCAGCCTTTGATTTCATTTGAGACTGTAAAAATCATCTAGTCAGCTGCATTTAATGTAATTCAGATGTGCTTTCTAAAATGTCTTTAGGACCTTAAATAATTTCAGAGGAACATTTCTTCTAAGAAAGAAATGCTTTACACTTGGAACAACAGGAAAAAGAAATGTTTTGTGAAAAGAATTCAAACAACAGGGTTCTCAGAAGACCATAACTGTTCTGACACCAATTCTTTGCCTCCCACTGGGTGTCCTGCAACTCAGTTCAACTCTGACAGTAATAACCAGAGTCAGCATAGACCCCACAGGTTTAAGGGCTCAGTCCTCTATGGGACTGCACCCACTTCAGACCCCAGCCACAAGTCTTGGGGGTCATCTCCCCTTCTGAAGACCAGCCGTAAATTTTGGGTTTCCCATGACACACTTAGGTTCAATAATTTGCTAGAATGACTCACTGAACTCACTAATAATGTTATACTCACCATTATAATTTCATTATAAAGGATACAGATCAGGAACGGCCAAATGGAAGACACACGTGGGGCAAGGCCTGGGGAAGGGGGCACAGAGCTTCTCTGTGTCCTTTTCTCATCAACTCCCAGCTCATCAGTCCACCAGCACATCAATATGTTCACTAACCAGGAGGCTCCTCCAAGTGTGTGTCCAGAGTTATTATTGGGGCATGCTTGATGAAATCACTGGCCACATGATTGCCCTCAATCTCGGGCACCCCTCCCCTACCTGGAGGTCAGTTGCCCAAAGTGCCAACCCTCTAATCACGTGATTATTGTTTTTGATGGCCAGCCCTCATCCTGAAGTTATCTAGGCATCCACCAGGAGTCACCTCAGTACAAAGACGCTTCTATCACTCTGTATATTAATGTGCTGAGGCTGCTATAAAAAAAGTACCAGAGACTGGGTGGCTTAAACAACCGAAACGTATTTTCTCATAATTCTGAAGGCTAAAAATTCAAGATCAAGGGGTTGGCAAGGTTAATTTCTTCTGAGGCATCTCTCCTTGTCTTGTAGATAACCCTCTTCTCTCTATGTCTTCACAAGGCCTTTTTTCTGTGTGTGTCTGTGTCCTCATCTCTTCTTATAGGGACACCAGTCATATTGGATTAGGGCTCCACTCTTACGACCTCGTTTAACTTAATTACCTGTTTAAAGACCCTCTCTCCAAATACAGTCATTGTCTGAGGTAATGAGGGTTAGGACTTGAACCTATAAACTTTGGGGTGACACAATTCAGCCCATAACACCCAGGAAATCCCAAAGATTTTTGAAGCTCTGTGCTAGGAACCAGGGACAAAGACCAGGTATATTCTTTGTTTTACCATAATAGTCTTCACATATTCCTTCAGAGAAACACATCTAAGTTCTGACTAATAACTATGCACTAGAGATAAATGTAAATAAATGGTTTCGTTCTGCTGCCTAGAAATTGGTGGGCAGGCCACATTTTTGGAGGGAATGCACTGTCTGCTCCTGTAACTCACGTTTTGAAGCCCCTGAGGAATGTCATGTTTAAAAACTGGAAGGGGGTACTTCCTAGGTGGTGCAGTGGTTAAGAATCTGCCTACCAGTGCAGGGGAAACGGGTTCGATCCCTGCTCCAGGAAGATCCCACATGCCACGGAGCAACTAAGCCCATGCACCACAACTGGTGAGCCTGTGCTCTAGAGCCCATGAGCCACAACTATTGAGCCTGTGTGCCACAACTACTGAAGCCCACATGCCTATAGCCCATGCTCTGCAACAAGAGAAGCCACGGCAATGAGGAACCCGCACACCACAATGAAGAGTAGCCCCCGTTCGCTGCAACTAGAGAAAGCCCGTGTGCAGCAATGAAGACCCAACACAGCTAATAAATAAATACATTTATAAAAATAGGAAAAACAAAAACAAACTGGAAGGGGGCTGAAGGGAGAATTCCTTTATTTCAGATCCATTTTCTGCTGTTGATTTCTTCATTTCTTGGCATTTGCACATCCTTTCCTCTAACTCAGGCTTTCTTCTGTCTGCGTTAGCCAAATGAGTTCGGAGTAATTTTGTCCATATTTAATCTGAGTATGCACTTCAATCAGCATGTTACTTCTACCTAAGATATTTGCACTAAAGCCTTATTTTCTCACACCCTTATACTCTTGAAATTACCTCAGGATGGTGGCTTTTCGACCATCAGGGTGGGGCTCACTACAAAGTAGGTGATACTTTTATGGTTTTTTCCCCCCTTTATAATTATCTTGGTTCTGAACTCACCAAATGTGGGATCACAAAACTCCTCAAATTCATTTCAATTTTTTAGTACATATGTACCTTGCCAAAGTACAAATGCTGTTATCTTGATAAGAACTTTATCCATGTTGCTTATTACAAGTCTGACAACTTTACTTAGGTCTTGCCTCCCCTCCGGCTGTGGAAACTCGTGATTCCTGCGGGCAGGCAGGGAATAGAGCTGAGGGGGAGACTGTTCTCTTATTGTTTGCCGGGGGAGAGGAGCAGCTGAATTTGACTTAAAGGCTGTCTCAGAATGATTTCATTTTAGAATTGAGAGGTGAGAAGGGCACAGAGATTCCCTCATGTGTGGTGGTGTTAAGTAGTTGGTAAAATAGAAGTAGGAAGACAACATTCTACATATGGTTAATAAGCTTATGCTCATGTATTTGTGAGGTACTAGAGGGAAAGGAGTAAACTAGGCACAAGTGCTAATGTAGTTTACTCATTCTGGTTTACTTATTTGAAGGAATAGCTTATCCTGGCAGCAGTTCAGAAACGTGGCAGCCTAGGACAGCAACCCAGGGTCTCTTTCATGTGACAACATCTTGAGAGCATCAGGAAGCCAGATTATTTTCCTTTTGTGTGAGTTCATTCTTTCCATGGTATTCAGCAGACACTTATAAAGAGGATTCTACATTCCAACCACCTGATAGAAATAAACTGTCTTGTTTAAAATAGATGGTCTGAAAGTGAAGAAATTTTCCCTCATACTAAATAGAGAGGATTTTGTTAGTTTTCATGATGTCAGTAATTGTCTGTAAGAAACGTCCGGCAATTTATCTCCTCATCTGTAAAATAAAATGTTTGCTACAGATAATCTCCAACTTTTTCCCAACTTTAAAATTCTAGGATTCTGTAGTCTGTCATGATTTCTATACCCCAGAAGAATAAGGCTCAAATATAATTGATGATTATGAAATAGAATTCTTTCCCAATGGAAAGACTTGTTGTAAGGCACATGAACCTGGTTTTTCAATATTGTACTGGGTTCTGAGATGCTGAGATTGCTAGACAGAGGCTGGCCATAGTTTCTATTTCTTAATACATATCAGGATGTTTTGGGCCATTTCCAAGAGCCACGGAGGGGCCTGGCCTAAGGAAGTCTTTCTTCCTTAAAACCTGCCATGAAACCAGAAATGCCAGAATTAGAGATGTATTCCTGTTACTTAAGTCTTTATCTCTGTCTAGCTCCTTAGGATGCATAACAAACTAGAAGTTCCAGGCTTTTCCATTGTTTCAGTAAGGACGCTTTTGGCTGTAAGTAACAGAATATCCAACTCAAAGTGACTTAACCAGTAAAGAATCGATTTTCTCACGTAGTATCAGAATTGGTTAATTGGGTTCCAGGTCAGCTTCTTTCATACCTCTTGGCTTTCCCCTCATGGGCACAAAATGGCTGCAGCAGCTACAAGCATTGGGTCCTCATGTGAAAATGTCCAAAGGCAGAAAGGATAGTTTGTCTCCATGAACCTCTATTTATTAGGGAGGAAACCTTTCTTTGAGGCCTCCAGCAGACTTCCTCTTACAGGCTAGTACTGTGTTATATCCCTGAGCCTGTGGCTGCTCAGGGATGTAAGCAGCATCTTACATCCTGTCAGGAAAGGAGAGGGTGGTGGGAATGCATTGAGGAGGCAGTCAGTTACATCTGTCTCATCTTTTCTGGCCAAGAAACTTGACAACAGATCTAACTGCAAGGGAAGTTATGGAAGGTATTTTGTTCACATGTACATATGTAGGGGTGCTCCCTCTTCATGCTTTTAACCCACTCCCCTTAATTTCCAAGGGCCCTGGATAACAACCGGTAAAGGCGAAGTTGGGCCTGTGGATGGTGTGGCGTAAGAGCAAAGGGTAGAGACCCACACTGAGAGAACAGGCAGGGGAGGCCCAGATGGAGGTTGAGAGTAAGGCTGAGGCTAACAGAAGGAGAGCGGCTGCAGCCCAGGAAGGCAGCAGTGGGTGGAGTTCTAGCCCTGCACGCTCAGGTATATGGTCTGTTCGACCCTTGCTGAGCATCAGGGAAGTTTGCAACAGATTCCTGTGATAGCTTGCACCAGAGTGCAGCTCCACTGACATTTTACATATCTGTAGGATGTTTCATCTCAGATGATTAACCAGACAGTAATAATTATCCTAATCCTCTGACTCTTTGCCCAGGGGTGGATGATCCAGATACAAATAATGGGCTCCTGACTTCTGATGTCGGATTTGCTCTTTGGGGATTAGGGATCAGCAGAATGGGTGTCATTCTATTTTAAAAACCTATTTTGCTATCCCTGTAACATGTAATTAATTTGCTCATGTAATTTGCTCAAGTTCGGTCAAGTTTTTGACTTGAAGTCTTTGTGTGGGTTAATGGGTGAGTGCTTTAATGAGAGCACAAGCATTTAGGAATGAGGGTTTGGAAGAATTAAATGAGATGTACAGGTGGGGCTGCCTCATACATTTCCTGGCACACAGTGGGCACTCAATAAATATTAGTTTTCTTCCCTCATCTGGCTTCCTTCCTAATTACCATTTCTCCAAATTCTCAGCAAAATGATCTCACCCTCCTTTTTGGAGAATCTCTTACCCCTACCCCAAAAAAGCAGGAAGAGTAAAACCAATATTCCAGGACAAGGTAGTAAGAAATGGAAAGATGGAAGGAAGGGAGTGATTTTTTTAAAATTTATTTTGTTTATTTTTGGCAGCGTTGGGTCTTCGTTGCTGCACGTGGGCTTTCTCTAGTTGTGGCGAGCGGGGGGCTACTCTTCGTTGTGGTGCACAGGCTTCTCATTGTGGTGGCTTCTCTTTTTGCAGAGCACGGGCTCTAGGTGTGAGGGCTCAGTAGTTGTGGCGCATGGGCTTAGTTGTTCCACGGCATGTGAGATCTTCCAGGACCAGGGATCGAACCCATGTCCCTTTCATTGTCAGGCAGATTCTTAACCACTGTGCCACCAGGGAAGCCCAGGGAGTGATTTTTTTATCATGCACTGAGCACCTGGAATAGATGTATTAGGGATTCTAAGGTGAGTTAAGACACACTCCAATCTGAAAGAGCTCACACTCTTGGAAGTAAGATTTAGAGAGAAATAATGAGAGGTTTGAAGAGGATGAGAGCAGAAACTTGCACAGGGGGCAGATGAAAGCTTAGAATTTAGGTGGACAGTAATTTACACTGGATGGTGTGTGGTGGTGGTGGTGGGGGCACCAGGGAGTCGTCCCTGGGGAAATGATACCTGTTGGTGGGTCTTGCCCTTCACACCTCTGCCAGGCCACAGCTCTTAGGACCCTTGCTCACCCAAGAAGGAGACTGAAGTAGAAGATACCGATTTTTCCAGAAGCTTTGGAGAGAGCCAAAGAACAGCCATGATTCATATACTTGTAGGGTTTGGGGCTATAACATGTATCAGGAGGTTTCTAGGTGGCCTCCTTTCCTGAGCACACACTGAATTCTGGTGCTTGTTTTAAGAAAATGTATGAAATGTTCACATGCCTGAGCCATAACCCTTGGGTTCTGGTTCAGTAGATCTAGAGTACAACCTGCTACTCTGGCTCTGGGGTGTAGCCGGGGTGAGCAAATGGATGGAATAGGATGAAAAGAGTATGGGGAGAAGTAACGCTATCTGCTATTTATTTTCACGTGTCATCTAATTTAATCTTCAAAACTTCATGAGGGAGAGACTAGGTACTATTTTGTAGACGAGGTCACTAAACTTAGAGAAGGTGTGTGAACTACCCGAAGTCACCCAACTGGTGTCTGGCAAGGTGAGCCTCATGGTCAGCTCTCCTCAGCCCAAGTCCTGGGCAACTTCCATCATGCAGCAATTAACTTAAAACATTTAATTGTGTCCCATCTCTTCCAAAAAGCTGTCGGCCTGTGTGCACACGTACGTGTATTGTATGCACAATCATATATTAGAAATAGAAAATTAGGAGCATGGATTGCAAGAGTAACCAATCCCATATGAACTTCTGCTTCAACATCAGATTTTGCTCTGAGTTTCCTGGTGTCCAGAGCAAAACGAGAAACAAGTTCTCACTATTGCAAAGGAGGAAACATTACAGAGGAAACATTTCCTCTGTAGAGGAGGATTCCTTTATTCTGAGGTTTTTCTGAACAGGAAGGAAAGAGAATATTAGCTCCTCAAGAAAGTTATAGATTTGGGGGGTTTATTTCCAACAATTCTCTGTGGATCTTGCAAGGAAAATTGAACCATGCAATGAACAGTGTTCTCCACTGGAGTTTGCTAACAAATGCAGAAGTGGTATTTACTTTACTTGGACTTGCTTTTTGTTTAACGTGCCCAAATAAAATGGGATTAGTCAAAATAACACCAATGTAGTCATTTGATGTGATCAGAGATAAAACATATATAAATTTACTTCATTTCTTCAAATATTTATTGAGCACTTGATATTTATCAGGATTACCTTAATAATTACTATGTGAGTTCCTGAATTTATTGGAAAAATTGGTAATTTAAGGGGTCAGTTATATAGATCTATATTTTAGAAAAGCAGAAAAAAATCTTGCCGATGTCTAGCTCCATTTTATCCCATTGCTCTCTGTTATCATGTGTAGTTGGTAATATTTTCCAAATTAAGTTTAAGTTCATGTTGAGGAAATTTTTCATCAAGACAGGCCTAGAGAGGAGGAAGATCTAGAATGCTTTGAGAGGGATGAGCCCAAAAAACTCAACTTCAAAATTCTTAGATTATACAACCAGAGCTCATTGGAGCATCTGACTATTTCAAAGATGTCAATTGTGTGTATGGCGCTAATGTCAGCTGACGTGAGGCAGGTAAACGACAGCAGGACCGGGACGGCTGTCGAGACTTCCACGAGCCTCCCCAGCAGGACAAGGAGAGACCTGCTTGCCAAAGCTCTGTTTGGAACTATAAGCCCAATTAGCTTCCTGCTTCTCATCCCTGTTTGAGCTGGCCACCTCCCAAAATGCAAGCCCTCTGGACACGCTTCCTTGCGTGTGCTCATTCCCGTGTTGTTTTGTCCATTTTAGCCCCTGATTCATCCTCCCACTGCTGTGCCTTCTGCCAACCCTCCCAGCCTGCCCTCTGCAATCCCCATCCAGCTGTAACCCCCCGCCCCCTCACACACTTGTTTGTCACAGAATGTTCCCTCCGCTTCCTCACCTTAGCTGAAACCCCGCTCTCCCCCAAGGACAAGGGTCTCAAAGAGAGCTTGCTTCTTCTCCCAGGCCCCAGAGACCACAGTGTTGAGAAGCAGCAGGAACTCTCTCTCAGCTTCCCTCTGCTACTCAGCGTCTTTTCTCGGGTGCTCCCTTAGGAGACCCCCTCTTTCTCTGAGGCTCTTGTAGCCCAGCTCCGCCCCCCCCCCCACCCCGCCCCGCTCTCACAACCGTGGTCACTGGCCACAGGTGCCTATGGAACTCCTGAAATGTGCCATGCATGTAAATGTTTCCAAGTCTTAGTAAACAAGAATACAAAATGTCTCAATATTTTTATACTGACTGCATTTTTTTTGAGTTCTGAGCTCACTACCTCACTTTTTTTCTTAAGCTCTTTATTGAAGTATAATTGCTTTACACTGTTGTGCCAGTTTCTGCTGTACACCAAAGTGAATCAGCTGTATTTACACATATATCCCCATATCCCCTCCCTCCTGCGACTCCTTCCCACCCTCCCTGTCCCACCCCCCCAAGTCATCACCGATCATCGAGTTGATCGCCCTGTGATTACATATTGAAATAGGATAATACTTTGGATATATTGGGTAAAACAAATTACTGAAATTAATTTCACTTCTTTCTGTTCCTTCAGTGTGGCTACTGGAAAATTCCAAGTGACATAAATGGCTCCTATTTGTGCCTCCTGTCATTGTATTTCTATAGACCAGCACAGCTCTGAGGACTGCCAAGGCCTGTGTGCATCTCAGACTCTGGTCTGTAGGTCTTCCTTCAGCTCCTGTACTGGCTGAGGCTTTTTCATGAGTTAAAAAATACTTTAATTGATTTTTTTTACATATTACAAAGTGAAGCATTTCTGTTATAAAATGTTAGAAAATGCAGATTATAAAATGTTAATAAAATGACCAGAAATCCATAAATATATATATGATAGGGCATATAGTACTTTTTCTTTTTGATTGACATATAGCTGATGTACAATATGATGTAAGTTACAGGTGTACAATACTGTGATTCACAATTTTATAAGGTTATACTCCATTTATAGTTTTAAAATATCAGCTATAGTCCCTGTGATATACAATATATCCTTGTAGCTTATTTTATACCTAATAGTTTGTACCTCTTAATTCCCTATCCCTATGTTGCCCCTTTTAACTGTTACTCTTTTGTAACTTGCTTTTCATACTTTCCAACATGTCACAGACATCTTTCTGAGTCATTACGTATTCTTCTGTGACAATTTTAAAAAAAAGTCAACTAATATCTTCTTGTAAGGTATACCATAATTTACTTGCCAGTCTTTGTGGATTGGGCAGTATTTTTTAATTTTTCTATCTTAAGTGAAGCAGAATAGCTGCTAAGAGGAAACTTAAAGTGGTTTTTGAAGAGAGGGCCATATTTAAAGTTGCCAGCATTTTCTAGCTGTAGAAGGATCAGGTCAGTCACAGAGGAGCCCACCTGCTTATTTCCCACACACAATGGTCACATAATTTTAGAATAAATATGCACTGATGATTCTGGGGAAATCCACAAGTTAGTGCTGTAAACCAAATGCTTCAGACTCAGATGGTAAGTATTTCTAAATTAGATAACTACTATCTCCTTGGAAGATGGACTTTCAGGTGTTGAGAGTCTGGGTATTCTCTTAGGTCTTCTCCACGGGGAAGAGGAAGGGTGGAATGCTGTTGGGAGCCAGGCACCCTCAATGGGGTTGAGTTCCTGGTAGCTGTGGAGGAGGATGGGTCCCAGCTTAGAAAGTCAGGCAAGGGAGAGAGCAGATGTCCAGGAGAGGTGACCAGTGAGTCCCAGCAGGGATTGTGGAGTGTGTGTACTGTCCCCAGAGAACCCCAGGAACACTTAGGCAACACTCCAAAGCATGCACTGCTGTTCTGGTGCTACCCAGGTGGAGACTGTTAAGTCACTGATTGGGCTAAAAAAATAGCTGAGATTTCCAACAGTGCTCACCTGCTTCCATCAGAGGCTGGAATAAAGTCCCTCAGGGAAATCCTCAAAGCTAAATCTGTTCCTAGGCAGAAAAGTGTGTAAATTACGTAACTATACACATATCCACAAAGACATACCATGTAACAACAATTAAATCAGAATTACCAGAGTCAATACTTTCCAATCCCAGGACTGTGTCAGACATGTAAGAAGAGGTCTGTATGGTTGTCTTAAATGGATGTCTTTCCAGGGCTCACATAGTGTTCATTGCTGAAGTTCCAAGGCAGGTGAATGCGGGAGTCATATTGCCTGGGTTTGAATCCAGATCACTGCTGGTGACCTGGGACATGTTATTTAATCTCTCCTAACTTCTTGCAGGGGTATTAGGAGAAATAAATGAGATAGCACATGCAAAGGGCTTAGCACGATGCACGGTATGCAGTGAGCACGCAATCATGCTAAGTGTTGTCCTTATATTGTTATCTTTATATTATTTCTCCTGTGTGTTGTAACAGCTTCCTAACTAGTCTCATTACTTTCACTCTTTCTCTTTCTCCAATATATTCCGCACATAGCAGCCAGAAAATTCAAAATTCCAACCTGATCATGTCACACTCCTGTTTTAGGCCTTTTCCCACCACTGCTCTCTCACCGCACTAAACTCCTTCCTGCTACGAGGAAGGCCCTGCAGGGTTTGGTGTCGTCCCCTCCAGGACAGCCAGCCCTCCCTTTGCCCACACTCCTGGCGCTCCAGCCCTGCTGGCCTGCTCGCTGCCCCTTGAACTTTCTATGCGTCTTATTGCCTGTAGTCTTTGTACTTGTTGTGCTCCCAGCTGGAATGTTCCCCCATCTCCTCATGGCTGACTCCTTCACATCACCCGTGTCTCGGCTTAAATGGCACCTGCTCAGAGAGCCTTCTCTGAAGATCTCATCGAATCCGTTCTCCTGGCAGTTATAATTGCATCATCATGTTTTATTTTCTATGTGGCATCGTCCTTCTGTTCATTTATTTGATTTCACATTATCGTCTGTCTCCCTGCACTGGGGTGTAACCTCCCTGAGAGCAAGCACCTTTGGCGTCTTGTTCAGCTCTAACCCCCAGTGTCCGCAGCTGAACCCAACACATATTAGGAACTCAAGAAGTATTTTTAGGATCCGTGAATGAACGATGGCGTGAATGGTCTTGATAATGACACCCTATTCAAAGAAAGATCAGGTTCCACCCAGAGTTAAAATTGCCTCGATGGAATAAAAGCACTTTAGTTGGAGCGCTAACAATGGAATTTGGAATCAATAGAATCTTAGGGCCTGTCCATTTCTGAGCTGATTTTCTTTATGCTGGGAGCATCCTAGATTGAAGGACATTTTTCCTGGAGATATGGAGTCCTGGAAAACTCAAAGGGGGGCATAGCTTGAGGGACGTAAAAAATGAAGACCTTAGAGGAGGAGGGCAAAGGCAGGCTGTGAGGAAAACAAGTAGTGATGGGCCCTATACACCATTCTGGAGGAAAAGGGGGAGGGGAGAGAGTCTGTTACTTCTTCCTCCCACGTGTTTGACACCATGTAACTCGTGAGTCACTTGTGAAAGACTGGTCTCAGAAGCTTCCAGTCCTCTGCTTCCTGAAGCAGTCATGCCTTTCCCTCTGAAATTCAATTAAATCAGCCCTAATGAGTGGCTATGCAGAAAGGGAGCTCTTGTTTACAGAATACAAGGAATAATAACGAGCCGACCTTAATTAGGATTGTTACTGCAAATCAGAAAAATCGATTCTCTACCTCAACAGCAGGCAGATTTCTGCTTTCAGACACCAAGTCTCACAGGCTTGAGAGAGAGCCTTGTGGTCTTTGTTTATTGCCGTGAAGTAGATGTTTAAGAACAGCACCACTAAAATTTTCCTTTGTTCTACTGGCTTGAGTCAATTCCACCAATCACCATTCACTATTTTTCTGGCTGTTGCCACTATTGAGTTTCCTGAATAAACACAGGCAACCAAATTTTAACCACAATGATAAAATACTTAAGAAAAAAATTCTGTGGGCAGAGGGCCACGGCAGTAGGAGGGTTTGACATACGGATTATGTTTATCCTTTGATCATCTGTCATTTTGTTAGAAGAAAGCATATGCCATCCTTTGCTCTGTTTTTAAAATAGATTCAGAGGAAGTGAGGAATTAATCTTAACCTTAAACACATTGAGCCCAGTATTTCCTATCCAACTGTAGAATGCACTATCTAGTTTCCTACACCTCGCCCTTGCTAAGTTTAGGTTCTTTGGGCCAGCTGTCAAGAGGGAAAAGAAGGGGGAAGGGAACATTGCTTTAGATGGATAAGGCATTGCGCTGTCTGTTATCAATCCTGGCTTATTTCCTCTCTAAGCCATTCTCCATTCCCCACAGCGACAGAACCAAGCATGACCGAGGCTAATGACCCTTGTGATTTTTCAGACATTCGTTCCAAAATGGGATTGGCATGAATCTCTTTCTCACTGTGTTCCACTTCACGGTGATGTGCTATGAACACTGAAAATGAGTCAGCCCATCAGCAGCGCGGATCTTGCCCACCTCGGTACTCTCTAGAAGAGCAAAGTTTTGTCTTGCTTTTTAAAAATTGTTGCTCAGAAAGGAGGCTAGCCTGTCATCAGCTCACCTGCTCTGCACGCGGTGGAAGTGGTGTGGAACAGCAACATGTGGAGAGTTTGTCCTTTAAGATTTTTCTTCCTTAGGTTAACACTGCTAAGATGACTGACTGCGGAGAATTCAGTCAATTTTCTTCAACTTTTAAAGACAACAAAGCTTTAGCTATTGCAGATGGCGGCACGTCTTCATAGCGACATGCTCTGTGCTCAGCGCTCCGACTTGGCTCATGGTGGGTGTTCAATACATGCTGTGAGAATTGAACTTGAGTTAGTGTCTGTGTCCCGTGGGGTGCTGGGGGCCCTCTAGTGCAGGTGAGCTGCTCCCAGACTGTGGACCTTCCCAGTGCATTTCAGTGAGGGGGCTGCTCCTGCCCTGCTTTTTGTTTGTTTTTTTTTTCAGCCCCTTCAGCCTGCTGCCCACTCATTTCCCACGCCCTGTGCCTGGGCGCCATCCTTCCTCTGCCAGAGCAGGCTTCTGCTTTCCACACAAGCATGGAGAGAATTGGAGCGGACTTAGCAATATCTGCACTGCCTGTGGGCCCCATGACTTAGAGATATGGTGAAGCTTGGTGAAAATTTTTATAAAATGAGCCATGTGAGGGAAGAATAACTCTGAAAAATTTTCTGCAGCCAATGAAATCAACACCTTTCCCTCTTTTTTATGGAAAATTTAAAACACTCGCAAAGACTAAGCAAAGACTAATACAGTGAACACTCATGTACCCATCATAAGCTTCCACAACCATCAGTGTTTCACTAGTTAGTTTCATCTGTGAACTCTTCCAATTTTGTGTGCATGTCTGCGTGTGTGTGAGAAAATCAGTGAAACTTGGCCTTTACATAATGCAAGTCCTATCTACTTCCATATCATTTAGGCACAAATAAAATTTCCTAAATGAAAATGTTACCATTGAGTCTTTTGTTACGATGCCCTATTTTTAGGTCCTGGGACTGGCGGTTCCAGAATGTTTCAATTAAATGCTAGTAATGTAGAAAACAGCCTTTTTCAAGGCCTCATGTCCCCTCCATCAGTGGCTTTCAGCCACTTCCTTCTGTCTGATTGAATTTTTAAACGTGTCCCTGGTGGGCTGCTGGTGGAGCTTGTGTTGCTTTGTCAGTCTGTCTACTTCTGGCACCCACACGCTGCAAGTACAAGCTTCCTTTGGGCATTTGAGACCATTGGAGCTCAAACTTTTCTTAGTTGCTGTATTTGCAGTGAATGTCCTTTTGTCGCAGTGCAATGACCCATTTTTTTTCAACCACAGAGCTGATGGAGCCAGGCCGCCTCCCTCAGAGGAGGGAGTAGCAGGCGGCAGCCTGCACACGTGATAACCTGGGGAGTGCTCCGTTTATTTCATAGATTGTGCTTTATTACTCGTGCAGTTGAGAAAGAGGTGATGGCATCTGTTTTGATTTACATGCTCATAAAAGAAGAAAAATCAAATGGAGTCCATAAAATTATCAGGCCATCTCATGAAAATTACTCCCTGACCAGATGTCATTCCTTGGTGCTAATAATTAATGATGAATTTGAATAAATCAAGAGAGAATAAACCTTGTTTTTATTATATACATGTTCCTGCAAAGATTTTAATATGCCAGTCTCTTCCTCATATAGATTAGAATAAACTCAGCTGGATGATTTATATACATAGAATTTTAAAATGAGATTCAGAAGAATGAGTTTCAGATGTCTGTTATGGCATGAGTGTCCTGCAGGGGTGGGAAAGTGATTGCAGTGGTCCTGGGCATGTTCTCCAGACCCTTTCCTAGTCCTTCCCTTGTAGGCTGTGTTTCCCTGGCTTCCCTGTCACTTGGCTTCCTGCTGGGTTCTGCTAGCGGGAAGGCTGAAGTTGTGGGAAGAAGGGACAAGCCGAGTGTCTCAGTTTCCCATTGCTGCTACAAGAGATTACCACACACTTAGTGACTTAAACAACGCATTTATTATCTTACAGTTCTAGAGATCAGAAGCGTGCAATAAGTTTCATGGGGCCAAAATCAAGGTGTCAACAGGGCTGCCTTCCTTCCGGAGGCTCTAGGGGAGAACACGTTCCTTCCTAGCGGCTGCCACATTCCTTGATGTGTGGCCACAGCACTCTGACACCTGCTTCTGTTGTCACATTGCCTTCTCTGACGGGCCCCCCCCCCACCGCCTCCCTTTTATAAGGATTCTTGAGATGACAGTGGGTCCACCTGAGTAATCTAGGATACTCTCTCCAGCTGAAGATCCTCACCTACTCACATGTACAAAGCCCCTTTGGCTTTGTAAGGTAACACACAGGTTCTGGGAATCAGCACATGGACATCTTTGGAAGGGGGCCATTATCCCTCCTCCCACACCAAAGTATTCATCCCCATCCATGCAGGTGACCCAGGCCCCTGCCCTCTGGTAAGGCTCCTGCTCCCTTGGTCCTTATGGCCTGGGGGTGGCAATGGCTTCCTGCTGTTGCTCATCTCCGGGTGCCACTCATCCCCAGCGTGGCTAATTAGCCTCTTTGGTCACCTGTGTAACATTCCTGGCATCAAATTCCCTTTGTTTGAAATACTGAAAGTTATTTTCTGTTTTCTTGGTTGAAGTCTGACTAATGAGGCGAAGTGGTGATGCCTGAGTGCTGATGGTCTGCACTGGAGATTGCCGTGGCCGCACGCACCTGGGGAGCCACAGACCTTCGCACGATTATATCAGGATTAGTAGAGGCCCCACCTTCCATTTGGCAAGAGTTTTCTCCCTCTCCTTCCCTCTCAAGGCCAGGATGTGCGAGCACGGTGGAGCTGTTGGAAGGATGGGCGGTGATTTGAGGTACATGGGCCTCTGATGTAGACCAGTTCAGCATCTCAGTGCAGACATGAAGAGTTCCCTAACCAAAGATTCTGGACTGTGGACAAGGACTACTTAAGAGATGCTATCAAAAGTATATGTGGGAAGAGGCATTTCTTCTAGTCTGAATACTTAGATTTAAGTTCGTGCATTTGTTCTCTGCATGAACAAATCACCTAGTTTCTCAGCCTGAGTGTCTTCAACTGTTAAAATTGGACAATCATACTTAACTTCAAAGGTTTGCATGAAGGCTAAATGAGGTAATATATGAGAAGTGCTAAGTAAATGTAGGTTTTTTATTGGTTAATTCTAAAAATAATTAGAGACCTACCATGGGCTGGTTACTGTCCTAAGTCCCTGTTCCTGTGGGGATGTTGATTTATGGGGAAGATAGACATTATTCAAATAATCACAACAAATGTACACCTAATTACAAGCATATCTTTGAAAAGTACATGGTTCTTTGAGAACATATGACAAAGAAGCCTGACTTCAACCAGAGGTTCAAGAAAGCACGTGGGCTATCATTTGAAGACTACCCAGGAGTTAAGTAAGTAAGGGGATTGAGGAAACAGCCAGTATAAAGGCCCTGGGGTTGAACGGCACGTTGTGTTCAAGGATCTCAAAGAAGCCCAAGGAGCAAGAAGAAAGTACAAGACAAAGCTGGGTAGGTAGTCAGGGTCAGACCATTCAAACCCTTATGAGGATTTTAGCTTTTACGTGAAGAGCTGATGCAATGGGGAGACGCTGAAGGATTTTGGGCAGTGTGTGTATGTATATGTGTGTTTGTGTGTGTGATGAGAGAAGTTTTATGATTTAGCAGAAGCTCACTCTGGCTGCTGCATGGAGAACAGATTGGAGAGGGTCCGGAGAGGATGAGGAGAGACCAGCTGGGAGTGCCTGGCGTGGCCTCCAGGAGAGCCTGGAAGAGAGCTTGGATTAGGGGGTGTGGAGGCCGAGAGAGAGGCAGGGGTCTCAGCTTGCACTCTGGGATGGATGGTGGTGTCGAACTAGGGGCAGAGAGCACGGGAGAGAATGCAGATTGGATGGGGAGCGATCATGAGCTTGGTGTTGGACATGCTGAGTTTGAGCAGCCTTGGCGACCGCCAAGAGGAGACTTTCCATGAGCCACTCAGGAGTGGTCTGCTTTGGACTTAGAACGTTGGGCATCATGGGTTTATAGGTAATAACTACTTGGACTTAGGTGAAATTGTCTTCTGGACAAGCTAACGTGTATTGAGGGCTTATTCCACACCAAGCTCAATTCTAAGCACTTTACTCGTATTAATTCGTTTTATCTCCATAACTGCCTTTTGAGATATTTTCCCCATTTTACAGATGAGGACACAGGTAACAGAGACCTTCTATAACTTGCTCAGGTTACAACAATTAGTGAGGCTTGGAACCAGGATCTGAACCCGGGCTGGCTCCCATACCAGTGCTGTTAGTCACGTCTCTGCACTGCCCCTCTCTGTCAAGGCTCACAGCTCATTCTGAGAACATGGACTGTTTTAATGCAGGGACATTGTTGCAAAAGCTGTGCCCACTGGTTTTCAAGGCACTACAGGAGATGTTGGTGTTTCTGGTTACCATGGTTTGCATGATATACATTCCTCACCTGCTGGCATCCTACTGCCCTGAGGAGCAGCTGTCAGGAGTTATGGAAGGAACATGTGCCAGCAGCAAAGCAAAGCACATGCAGAAGAGGGTGAGAATGAGGAGAGGCACGCAGCAGTTATCCCTTCAAGCGAAAACTTGCCTGAGATGCTTTCATTTACTAGGAGGCAGTGCCTTCCCACAGATGGAGGCTGACCCCATCAACAAGGTAACCACCTTTTGCAGTAAAACTGGGCTCATTAGCATTTACAAACTGGGAAACTGTTCCTTAAAGGTATACAACTCACTGTGTGTATTTCACCTTAAGAAAGTTGCCTTGCCAAGGGGGAAAGATTCACTAACTTTATCTAAAAACCTAATAATGCTGTAGCACAGGTACCCTCAAAAAGCAATTGCCTCTAGCTGAGTGGGTGTAGTTCCACACCCCAGAGAGGAGAGAGAGGGTGAGCCTAAGATAAATTATATAAGCTCTTGAGCTGAGCTACATATAGACGGGTTCTATCCATGTGGCTTGCTTTATCATAAGAGGGGACTGTGTCCTTTCCTGGAGTGCTGTTGCAGCTGGCAACCAGTTCAGCCGAAGGCAGCTTAAAGCCCCATAAAATGATTAGATAAGGATGAAGGCAGATCACAGGCGTGGGTCCTGTCGCACAGCTGAAGAGCATTAACTACAGCACCCGGTGTGCAGGCTGCCGCAGGAAAGGGTTCCGTTTATCCAGCCTGCTAAGGATGCACCATGAGTGGTCCAGCCACACAAAGAGCAGAAAGTATCACTGTTTTCCTGTCTGTTACACCCCCTTTGTCCTCGCAGTTGGGATAGTCCTACTGCCTCGGGGCTTCCTTTTTGTGCACTTGCTGAGCCATTTGCTTAAAGAATTCAGGGTCCAGAGAGAAAATGGAACGTAGAAAGCTCTCGATTCATGCAGCAAAAATTGAGCACCTACTGTGTGCAACAAAAATTGAGCACCCCCTGTGCGCTCCTTGCATAATGCGCTTCAAAAAAGAAGGAAGCACAGATCTGCCCCCAGGAGCCTGGGGTCTGGCCTGGACCATCGTCCGTCCGTGATAAGCCTAAGGACAACTGTGCGTCCAGAAAAACTGGTAGAGTTCTGAAAGGTGGTGCCAGAGGGTGGGTAGTCCAGGTATCAGATAAAACTCAGTTGGGAATTGCAGGTTTCTGCCTAATGCCTGCAGGGCCTTCGTGGTAACTGGAGCCTCCCCCAGACGGGGTGGGTTGCCTGACGAGCAAGGGAGCTTCTGGTGGAGTTTATGTAAAGAACGAAGGGCCACAGGTTATCGGGGTTCTTGCTTTGGGGTTTGGATTACATGCCCCACAGAGTTCCCTACAACTTCATGTTTCTATTTTTCAAGCCCCTCAAAAATGAATCCCTCCCCTGAGAACTTTTTGGCTTACTAGGCAGATGTGAATAAAAGTATCCCCAAAGATAATCTGAGTCCACAAGTTTTCTGTCTTTGAGAGACTAAGTCGATATTTAGCGTTATCTAAATATAGCTTTCTCTGAACACTGGCACTCTTTTCACAGAAATAACTTAAATAGAATTGAGTGATAGATTAGTTAAAATTATCTTTAAATACTTGTTCTCAAAAGATGGAACAAACTGCATAGGTTCCTATGGAGGCATTTTTAAAAAAATTATGTTAAATTATTCTTTTTTAAAAATAGGCAGTACAAGCACATCTTAAATAATTCAAATATACCAAGCACATCTGCCTCCTGTTTCATCCTCTAATTCTCTAGTGACCCCTTCCCCTGGCAACCACTGTGAATGGCTTCTTAAGTATCCCTCCAGAAAGAGATGCACCGAAACAAGCACGTGTGTGTGCAGTGTGCTCTGTTCACTGTTCTAATGACTATATTTTGAAAATTTCTCTGGATCATTGTTTAATTATAGGTAATAGTTGCATAGTATTTTTTTGTATACTCTATACCCATAGTTTACGATACTACTACATATCTCTATATAGTATATATTTTTTCTACATCTATATTTAGAGAGAGGCTGTGTGATCAGTATGTACTGCATGATGTAGCATAATACTAGTGTATATTACAATATAGTGTATTAAAGTACATAGCACAGTGTACAGTATATGTACAGTATGTATGGTATATACTCTACTCTGCCTGGTAGTCTCTGGTATCGATGTTCATAATTCATTTCCCCCAGGACTGATCTATTTTGGCACCGCCATCATCTCCCCCACTTTCCTGTTAGAATGTAAACCTCCCTAAGAGCAGGCACTTGGTCTTTGTTTTGCTAATTTTGTTTTCATATTTGGGTATAGTTGATGAATAATGTTGTGTGAGTTTCAGATGTACAGCAAAGTGATTCAGTTATACATTTATATGTACCTATTCTTTTTCAAATTCTTTTCCCATTTAGGTTATTTTAGAATGTTGAGTAGAGTTCCCTGTGCTATACAGGAGGTCCTTGTTGATTATCTATTTTAAATATAGTAGTGTGTATATGTCAACCCCAAACTCCTAGTTTATCCCTCTCCGCACCTTTCCCCTTTGGTAACCATAAGTTTGTTTTCTGAGTCTGTTTCTGTTTTGTATATAAGTTCACTTGTATCATTTTTTAAGATTCTGCATATAAGCGATATTGTATGGTGTTTGTATTTCTCGGTCTGACTTACTTCATTTAGTATGATCATCTCCAGGAGGGACTTCGTTTTGTTTGTACCCCTGACCCACAGCACTTGGAGCATTTGCTGGACTATGGCAGGTGTTCAATAAATATTGGTTGAATGAGTGACTAAATTGCAGGAAAATATTTGTTTAAATTTACTTTAAAAACTTTTATTTATAACCAAATATCCTCATTATGAACATTTTGAAAAATCGGAAAATAGAGAAGTTAAGAATCACAGTCTGGGTATTCAGAGACCACCACTGTTAACATCTTGATATCGTTCATTTCAACCTTTCCTCTGGATACATTTTAATGTTGTTGTGATTTTATTTCTCTCATAACTTTTTGTCTTGCTTTCATTCCAATGACATTCTAACATGCATTTTTCTATGTTATTAAAAACTTCAGAAGCATATTTTTAACTGGTTACTCTATAATGGAGATACATTTTAAATTATTAATGTACTTTTCTCCTTTGTCTTCGCCTTTTCTTCTTGGCCAAGATATCCTCCACCTTGGCATGGGAGTCATGTCAGGAGTAAGACAAGTAATATTTAGTTTCTGACATGCAAATAGGATTAAGTGGCAGGAGAAAGGGTTTCTCATTCCTTTGGCTGATGTTCTCTCTTGCACATTACAACCAAATGCGGGTGACCCAGGCCACAGGGTCCTCCTGTGGCGTGGAGATGCTGCTTCTGCCCTCAGGAGCGGAGCACGGAACTCACTGCTCTACTGATGCAGGGCTGTGTTTAAGACAAAAGGAAGCAAAATGTAAGATCGTTCGATTTCTGTCCCAGAGGAAGGCGCGGCAGAGAGGAGAGGGGAAGGGAAGAAAGTGAAAGAATTAAATGTGGGTCCTAATGTACTGTGCATTTTGTAACTGGAGGGAGCAAAGAGACTCTGGGACGCTCCCCCCGCACCTCTCCCCTCACATATGTTTGGGGTCTTGGGAGGAGACTTCTGTGCATAGCAGGGTAGCTCTGGCTGTGATTGCGAAGGGGAGCTGTGTGGTCAGACTAGACCAGAGAGGGGTCTAGTTGGCACTTTCTGGAACACCCCTTCATTCCCAGAGAGCCTGTAATGTTGAAAGCACTGAGTCTGTAATGGTTTGTTGTGGCAGAACAAGGGAACCCAGCAGCAAAGCCTGGGGGTGAACTGCAGATCAGGGGCTGGATGGAGCCTAAGACAACCGCATAGGTGTGCTCAGCCATTGGAAGCAAGGCCTAGGCAGCCAAGGAGCACACGGGGGCTTGGCCAAGCCTGGAGATGAGACTGAGCAAAACAAGCAGAGCAGCCTCTGCACCTGGGAATGGCAGCAAGCCGTCCAGAGGGCTGAGGAGGGCACTAGCACTGCGCTCGAGGGCCCCGCAGTTCTGCTGCCAAAAGCACGTGTGGGATGCCCCTCTCCCCAGGTGTCTCCTTAATGAGAGAAGCAGGGGATATGAAACCATGTGAGAGATTTGATCTTTTTCTCCAAGGAGACCAATTACTACCGAAGTTATCAATGCAGATTAAGCTTTAAATCAGATTGGAAAATGAGTTATCTTCCCCCCACTAACCAGTGGAGCAAAACCAGAGGAATTTGAGTTTATATAAAGCAATCAGAGTTCTTGGTATATACGAGTTGTAATGTGAGTTAAATATTGTGATCCCTACTGAACACATTACTTCAGTGAGTGACAAAATCATAAAGAATTTGCCCGTCCCCTTCTGGCTGGAATTTGTTTTCCTCTTTCTGCATTATTAGAGAGGTTATAAGAACATTTAAATGTACATGTGTGCATTTAAACTTGTGGCACACAGGAGACACCAAATAAATCGTTCTTCAATACATTTTGAAGTGACATTGTTACTGGAAATGTAGAATAGCTTATGTATGTGATCTAAAGTTGCTTCTTTTTGTAGAAGATGAGCTCCTAATAAGACGGACTGGTAAGAGCCAGAGTAACGAAAGAGGTAATTGACCTTCTCTGCGTTAGAAGTGAACAGAAGTTTCTGAATGTGGGCTTGAGAGAGAAAAGAGGGTGAAGCAACATGGAGTCCCAGTCTTAGAAGTGGCCAAGAGAATTGTAGGACTAGAAATATCAATCAAGATTTTTTTTTATTGAAGCATAGTTGATTTACAATGTTCTGCTAGTTTCAGATGTGCAACAAAGTGATTCGGTTATACATATACATATTCTTTTTCTTTTTAAGTTGCACATCTGTCATGTACATCCTGCCATTGCCTTGTTAACCTTTGGCAAAGGCTTCCAGAGGCACAAATACCTCTGTGATGGTTTTATTCATTTTGTTGATTCGTTGATAGGGGGTGATGAAATTAAGGAAAGGTGTTGAATACAATGTCTGGGTCAGTCTGATGAGGAATTGGGACCGTGCAGTTGACATAGTGAGATAATCTATAAAACGATGGTCTCTAAAATGAACACGTCAGTGTAAGTGGGCGCTCAGAGATGGCAGTGACTACAAGAAGTTTAACCCCCTTGCCTTCCAGGATTTGAGAAATGTTACAGAGGCCATGGAAATTTCCCAATTAATGGAATGGGAATTGAGTCAGTCTTGTCTAGCTATTAGAGTCTGGGGAACACCAGTTGACAAGTGGTATTTATGTATATCTTTGCTGTCACCAACCGGTGGAAACGGGGGTTTCCCTTCACTTGTTTCAGAGATCCCCTGCTCTCCAGCGTCCTCTGTGGCAAGGCACACGCATCATCAGCCTTTTAGAGGGTAAAAACAATGGCAGGGTGGAGAGCGCATGAGAGAATCGACCTAGAGAGGTATAACTACAGGATCTTTATTTTAGGTGGTGCAAGCTAATAGGCCAACTGGCTCTCCTAAGACTGCTATTTCTCTCTATTCCTGTATGTACTGCAAGCTGTTTCAACAGGGAAGAAGCATACGTTTTATAGGGGTCTTGGGTCCACTGCTTGGTTCTATCTCATGGATATTCAAACTTCAGCAAATTTCCTGGACTCTGCCTCAGTTGAGAACTTTCTCTTAACAAGTTCCTCTCTGTCATCAGCATGCACCCCTTACTGGAGAGAACAGTCCCACGTGTTTCTATCTACGCCTGAGAGCCCCTTCTAGGGATCTTGCTTTGGTCACTGAACACATCCCTTTTATGGTGACCTCACACATTGCCTGCCCACCCCTCCCTCCCACACTTCTACTCTCTCACCTTCCCGTTTCCTCTTTTTGCTTCATTTTCTCTGCATTTTGCTTATACTGTTTGTTCACCATCCTTATTGCAGGAGGTCAAGCCCGCCTGGCCCACATCTGCGTTCACTGTCAGCACAGGAAAGCCCATATTTAATCCTACAACTTTCTTCATAGTAAAAATAGCTACAACGTCTTACAGCAGGCAAGTGTTTGGGGAGACAGACTTTCCTTGAAGCATGTTCAGCGTTGAAAAGTAGGAAAGTCATCACAACACATAATTAATGGAGTCTGAACAGGGCTATCAAAATAGGCTGAAAATATTGCCCAAAATAAGGCAATTACAAATAGGCACCAAAAACAAACCAAACCAAACCAACCAACCAACCAAACAAAACAGTAAATTTAATTTTACAATGACCAAATTTTATAAATTGCTGACATCCCTTAAACAGAATTTCCAGAGCTAGAGTCAAGTTTCAAATTCCTTTACTCTGGCCTTAAGCATTAGCTGTACTTGGCAGAGCAGGCTGAGAGTTAAAGACCCTGCCCAGTACTGCCAGATGCCTTATATATGCCAAAAAGCGAGGAGTTGAAAGTAGCCTGATAACCTGACTGCAGGCAATCTGAAGCTTGGCGTAATTGTATAACGTGAGGCTCTTGGGAGGATGATGATAAACCTAGTTGGCAGACTGCCCCTGCCTTCCCAGAGATGGAGAGTGGGGGTAGAAAGTGTGTGAAGGCAGGTGGGAAAGGAAACCACAAATCTAAATCCTCCTTGCAGTTTTCACCTTCAGAATTCAGAAGTTGGAGGATATGTGAAGAGTGGGCATGGAGATGGATAGAAAAAAAACAAAAAAACAAAACCAAACCAAACATGGTTACTCTGTAGAACAAATATCTGCAGGAAGTTTTCCCGAGTTGAGGCACCTCTGCTAGGTTAAGTTCAAAGAAGTGTTTTTCAACTGGTGAACTTCTTTTTTCTTTTCCTCCTTCCTCTTCTCACAGTATCTCATGTTTAGTGGATGGATTGAAATCTTCATACTTTGTGTGCTTTAATGTTTCAGTTAATGTTGTGACACAATAATAAGATCAAACTGCATGTGGATGAAACTTGCTATGTTAACAACATCTTTCACAAGCTACAGTAGCTCATGTCATCACAAAAACCTTAGTGAGGTAAACAAGGCAGGTGTTATTCCATCCCATTCCACACACAAGGAAACTGAGACCCAGGGACTCTTCTGCTCAAGGTTAAACAACTGCAAGAAATGGAATCAAAACCCATGTTTTCTGATTTGGAAACACTTGCTTTTTCTACTGTTAAATTCCATTCATACACTTTCAGGCCCATGTATAAAAGATTTAATCCTAAGAACTATCTCCTTGACCTTAGTGGTATTTGTCTTAGTGTAGAGTATATAAATGTTTGGATGTTCTTTCTGTGACCGTGAGATTGGCATCGGGCAATTATCCAATGAACATGTTGAACATCTGATAAGGTCAGGCATTCAACTCAGCTCTGGGACTATGAAGACCTAGAAGATGCAGCCCTTGTTCTTGATGTGCTTGCTGTTTATCCCAGGGGATATGGCCATGGGAGGATACTTTACAAAATAATAGATACTGTTAGAGATGTATGAACAAGCCTTGGAAACACTGAGGACACAGCATCTGATTCTACTTAGGGGAGTTGGGGAAGGAGGTGATATCAGAGCTTTGTCCTCAAGGAGGGGAGGGGTCTTCCAAGTGAAGAAGGAAGGGAAAAATATTTCAGTGAGAAGACCCAGAGTTTGTGGAGCACAGAGAGAGGACTGTGCACAGTGGGCCCGGGACAGGGAGGTGTGGTAGGGAGGCAAGGCTGGGTAGGGGGCCAGCTTGTAGAGGTCTTGGTGACCAAGCTAAGGAACTTGTATTTTGTTATGTAGGCAATGGGGGCCACCAGAGGATTTTAATTAGGTAAAATGGCATATAGAGGAAGATTCAACAAAGTGGATATATTGATGTTAACCTTTTGGGACTCAATATAACTTGTTTAACAATGAATTTTCATACCTCTAGAGCAGTGGTTTCAGACTTCAGTATGTACCAGAATTACCCAGAGGACTTGCTAACGAGCAGGTTGCTAGATCCCACCCCCAGGGTTTCTGATTCAGTAGGGCTGAGGGAGGTTGGAGAATCCTCATTTCTAACAAGTTCCCAAGTGATGCTGATGCAACTAGTCTGGGGTCACATATTGAGAACTACTGCTTTGGGAAAGGGTTCGTTGCCTATAGAGGATCCAGGAAGAATACTTCTATTAATAAAGCAAAATTGAAACAAGAGGTATCAATTGAAGCATTTGAGATATACTAAAGGTTTCGTTAAAAAAAAAAAAAACAATTTAAACCAAGGGTTGCAGTCATCATCAAATAATATGAAAAATAGAAGTTTGCGTGAGGTCCTGGGCTAAATGCTTACAAGGAAAGCTAACTGGATGTGGCTCCTGTTCTTGGAGTTCATGATGATGCCTGGGGGAAGGCGTGGACATGTAACTGACCAATCTTCAGTTTACCTCTGGTGGGCCTTCTGCTCTTTTCATTCCAACCCCATCCCCCCCAAACCCCCGCGAACCCCAAACCCCCAAAAAACCTTAGAAAACAGAACTGTAGGTGAGCTAAAGGTTGTCATAAACTCTGAGAATTTCACCAGACTAATTCTGTCACATTGGTGAAATTTTGGGGTGGAACGAGGAAGTATGTAGCAATCACAGACCATCTTATGTGACAAAGTTGTCTTATGGTTAAGAATCATCTGACCATTAATCGGTGGAAATAGGAAAAGCCAAGAGCTGAGTAATAACAGGAACACTGTTTACAGTGGGGAACTGGACCACGTAACGAATGTAAGAAACTGCAGGGCTTTTTGTTTCTAAAATAGATGTCTGTCTAGAATTCTCTCTTTAAACCTCTGCTCTAGGATGTCCTAGCCTTTGTCTCGATTATAAACGGCCTCTAAACGTGACATGAGTGGGTTTCAGACAAGCCTCCCAACGTCTGCAGTGACTAACCCTCTCTGACCTTCAGTCTGCACTCTCATTCCAGGGAGTCTGTTTCATGAAATATTGATAGAGGAGATTACTTCAGAGCAATGCATACAGAATGAATGATGGTTCTTTGATGTGTTAAGCCATCTTCCTGCCTTAAAGATTGTGAGGCAAAAAATAGCCATTAAAAGAAACCATTCTTAGAAGGACTCCTCGCCTGATTGACAGTCACACTTAAATATGCACGGCGGATTTCAGGCCTCTCTCCTCCTAAGTAGCACTAACCCAGCACCAGTCTCTAATATCACACCCCAAAGCGCTGATGGCTCTGTCTGCAGTCCTGGCTTTGTTTACCTGAGTCACTGCAGTCAGCTACTAATATCTACCTTGCCTTCCTCTGTCGTCCTTGTCTCTACTCCATTCTTTTTAGATCAGTTCTTTTCAACTGCTGTACCCAGATACACAGGTGAACTTGAACCTATTACAGGCATAAAGACAAATTTTGAGTAACAAGTGCAAATAATTTTGGCTACACCTAAGTATAACCATGAAAGCAGCAGCACCAACTAACATGTCTATTACTCTTTTTTTTTCTTTTTCTTAATTAATAAATTTATTATTTAATTTTATTTTGAGCAAAACATGTCTATTACTCTTACCAGGGGCCAGGCACGTCTCTAAGCACTTGATAGGTATTAATTGACTTCATCCTCATGAAAGACTTAATGAAGTACATTCTACTGTTAATCCCATTTTCAGATGAGGAGCCTGGGGCATAGAGGGGTTGAGTACATTCCCTAAGTTTCCGCCAATAGTAAGTGGCGGAGCTGGGTTTCAGAATTTGCTCCGGAAGCAATGTTAGGATGAAACAAATACTCCTCCATCTAGACGTTCACTAAGCTCATTCCTGCTCGTCCCTTAAGATCCAGCTCAATTGTCCTCTTCTTTGCAGCTCTCTCTGCTTCCTTCCCACTCCTCCCCTGAAGAAGAGATTGCTGCTGTATCTGTGCTCCAGAAGCCCCTCATACAGACCTTGATGCTAAGGCGTATCCCACCATTCTCGGTGCATTCATCACCCTGCTAGTCTGAGAGTTCCAGGCCCGTGACTTATTCATGCTTGTGTTCTTCTGTCTCCTGCAAGGCCTCAAGTGCTGGTGACCTTCAGTAATTTCTGTGGTTGAGTTGAACGAGTGGAAATTATGATATTTTATGTATAACTTTTGGAAGGAAGTTACGTCTCCTTTCAAATATAGTTTGAAAGCTGATCATTGAGTTCTGCATTCTGTTTCATTCAGTTATGCAAACAGTATTGAGAGAATGGCTAATATGTACTTGGATCCTGTGTGGGGTCAAGGGATACAACAGTGAACAAGGCAGACACGATACCAGCATCATGGACTGTGGAGACCAGTGTGGGAGGCGGATTACCTAATTATGGTGGCAAGTACTGAATACTGTAATAACATAGAGTGTAGAGACTAACCTGGCGCAGGGGGAGGGAAGGTTTCCCTGAGATAATAACATCTAAACTGAGACCTAAAGGAGAGTAAGAATTAGTCAAGTGAAGAGGGGGAGAGTTATATTCTCTGCTCTGACTTGCCTAAAAAATGGCAACATTCTCACCCACTCTGTAGATCTTTATATTTTTTCAAGACTCAGATAATTCTGCTTTCTCCAAGAACTTTCTCTGAATATTTTAGCTTTATGACTTGTTTCCTCTGAAATCCTGTATTCATAGTATTTTAAAATAATTGTGAACCTCAGGGATGCGTCCCATATTGGGGACACTGGGTTATTTCACTTAATCTTCAAAACAGACTTGCAGGCGTGGCGAAGGGGAAACTGGGACAAAGTGAGAGAGTAGCATTGACATATATACACTACCAAATGTAAAATAGATAGCTAGTGGGAAGCTGCTGCATAACACAGGGAGATCGACTCCATGATGGGTGATGACTTAAAGGATTGGAATAGGGAGGGTGGGAAGGAATCGCGGGAGGGAGGGGACATGGGGATATATGTATGCATATAGCTGATTCACTTTGTGGTACAGCAGAAACTGGTACAACAGTGTAAAGCAATTACACTCCAATAAGGAGCTAAAAAACAAACAAAAAAACCAAACCAAACAAAAAAACCCTGTGCATGTTAGGTATTAAAATCTTTTCTTTTTCAGGTGAGAAACCGAGGCTTGGTGAGGTCAGGCAATTTTTCTAAAATCTCATAACTAGTAAGATCAAAGGGGAGAGTTGGATATCAAATTTAGGTGTGTTTGGTAATTTTTGCAATAGTTCTATCATGTAGGTATTATTATTTCCACTTTACAGATGGAGAAACTGAGGTCCAAAGAGTACTGGCCTAAGGTGACAAAGCTCCTGAATGTGGGGGCCCTCTGGATTCCAGTTCATGTCTGTTTGGCTCTAGAGACTGTGCTCTGAAGGGCTGTTACTAAGACAGAAAGTTATTCAGCAGACCCTCTGATCTGAGCCCATGTGGCACCTCTGTGATTGCTATCCAGAGGCACTGTTAGGAGGCACACTTGTGGCTCCAGAAAACTCCAGACTCTTGCTACTACAGGGTGGCCATCCATGGACCAATGACATCATCATCACCTAGGAGTTTATTAGCAAAACAGAATCTCAGGCCCATCCTAGACCTATTAAATCCAAATTGCATTGTAACAAGATTCCCAGATAACCCCAGAGAGTGCTCGTTAAAATTGATGAAGCGCTCATGCAAGGTGTGCCTTAGAATTGCCCTTGCGATTATAGATGATGGCGTGTTGGCTTTCTTGGCCCAAGGACTGGTCAGTTGTGAGACTCTAGACTTTCAGGGGGAGTCCTGGGGCTCTGGACTGAGCTGGACTTTCTTACTGACTCCCAGGAGGTCCTGGTGAGCTGTGAGGACAGGGGCCACAGTGGGATCTTTGAACTGGTGTTGACTATATAAAGGGTCCCTTGAGGGTTACTGCTACCTGTGAGTGGGATGTTTAGCTTGTGGCAGTTTTAAGCTACAGATTGAAATTTAAAAACCACACCAATACCATGATGAATTATAACATCCTTGTGAGGAAGAAAGAGATAAATGCCTTGCTCCCGCTATAAAAGACGTGCGAGAGCCAAAAAACATTTTCCATAAAACCTTGCAAATTTGTGGCAGGTCTATCATTATGATTCTGTTCAGGTGGCTTCCTTCTTTGTTTTCCAGCTAATAAAAGACTGTAAAACAGTACTGAGTTTTAATGAAATCTGCCATCTTTATCTTTATGGTTGACTGTTTGCTCTCATCTGCTTATTCATTCATGAACACTTATTGAATGCCAGGCATTACCCTTTACTGAGAAAACTGTATTTTTTTTTTTATTAATCAGTATAGCAAAGATCCTAAAAGACTGATCAATTGTTACATGAGGTGATAACTAGATGATTTAACTTCTTTTTACAAATCTTGGTCCTATTTCATCTTCAGTTGGAAGGAAAGGACTTCCAAAATAGTGCTGTTCATGGCATTGTGTACATTGTACTTCTTGTTGGATAAAAGGAAGTGTGGGTAAAGCATAAGAGATAAAAATTATATCAGGTGTGGCAAAGTCCTGGAGACTGAGGGTGCCTGCTTTTCTGCTTTGATTAGATTTTCAAGACCACTTCTCCTTAAGGTGAATCTGTTCTGCTTAGAGAATTTGAGAGGGGAGAGAGAGAGAGAGAGAGAGAAATAGAGAGACTATGACCATAAACCAAAATAAAGGCCAAGACACTCTGAGTGGTTTGTTTCTATTTCTATTTCTTGTGGGAAAGTTCTCATTTCCAGCTCTGAGTGCCAGAGCTGACAGCAGGTATTTCGTATTCATTTTTTCTCTCCAAAGTTTAGTCTATGGGGCTGAAAACTGTGGCTGCAACATTAAACAATTTAAGTGCAGTAACTCTGTGCCAAGTCCTATGACAGAAGAGCTTTTCTAGTACACACCAGGGAGGCATGGGCTCCAGAAGACCTCTCCTTCTCTAAAAATTAGGTCATGACGATTTAAGAGATTGCCAGTTTGGGTGACTGCGAGTTTTCCAAGTTGGCAGGATACATGGCTCTGAAAAGACTGTCAGCTCCAAAAATGCTTGTGTCATCTGTCTCTGAGGTGTTTACAGAGAAAGCAAGCAAACGTGGAAATGGTGGGTTGGCTTGCCACTTGAATTGTGCTGGGTTTGTTTTGGACTTTGTGAGTGTGTGCGTGTGTGTGTGTGTGTGTGTGTGTGTGTGTTGTTTTGCTTAGAAGGCTGTTTTCAGGATTGATATCACATATTTCACAACTAGAAGGTGACCACAGCTCCTCTGGGTAGCAGTAGTGCCCTGAGGTAGAAAGGGATAATCTCATCACAGCCAGAAGCACATGCCACCCAGAGGGAGCCCAGGAATAGGAAAATTCCTGCTTCTATCTTTCTAATCTCTCTTCTATTTTCTTCCTTTTGCTCCTGCAACGGTTCAAAATATGAGCATCACTTTTCAAGCAGAGGAAGTCTAGGTCATATCCTGTGTGCAGAAGCTGGCAGATGCTGGTTCTCATTTTTCCCCTTGTCTCAGATTGTACTACTGCCTCTGTTGTTTATATAGCTCACTCATTTCATCATTCTACAAACATTTGCTAGGATTGTATGCACCAGGCACCGTGAGAGGTGCTGGAGGTGGGAGATGGATGAGGCATCATCCCTTCCTTCAGGAAGCTCACAGTTCCATTAAGGAGACAGGCATGTAGACTATAACAATACAAGGTCAAAACAAAACAAAACAATAAAACCACCTTATAGAGACATACAGAAATGTGAAGAGAGGAGGAGCAATCAGCTCTATGTAAGAGGACTGAGGAGGCCCCCACCCACAGTGGAGGGGCCCCTTGAGCTGAATGTTGAGGAATGAGCTTCAGTTTGCCAGGCCAGGTAAAATCATTTCTCACTGGGTGACTCTACTGTGAAGTAATCATGACGCATCAATATGTTATTTATTGTGCTTGCTTTTTCTCTTAGTCAAACATCTCTGCTGCCCATTATAGAGACCCCTGGCTGAGTAACTTCAGAGAGGCAGAGATTGTAGCAGATGAGTGGTGGGAAGCACAGGCTTTGAGTCTAAACGACTGGGAATCAGAGCTCTGCCACTTACAGCTCCCTGACTTTAGGAAATTTGCTTGACCCCATCAAAGCCTCTCTTTCCCCCTCAGTAAAATGGCATAATAACACAAATCCCACAGGATTGGTGTGAGGCTTTACTGAGATAGTGATTGGAATGGATTTAGCCCACTACCTGGCATCTCCAAAGTCCTCGATAAACGCTGCTATTATTATTTAGATACAATGTTTACCTCCTCCCTACGTGCTTCTCCAACTCCAGGTGGTGACCTAAGAACCTGCCTGTAGGACATCCATTCTTGCCTAGGATGTAGCCATTAGATGGTTGATAGAGTCAGTGGTTTTTAATTTCAATGTCTTTTTAGAGATTTAAACTTTAGAATTTTAACAAATTGGGTTATTTCACAATAATTCAATTTATACAACATGGACAAAATCATAAACAGATTTACTAAGCAATCAAAACAAATATATGTAGCTCATTATATTCTTATATTACGGTAAACGGAGTGCATAAATGTAAGCTGAGCACTCACCGATTCCTCCTTGCTTGGGAGTTGGTAACTGATTGATGGCCAAGGGTAATATGTCTGTGTTTCAGTCCAATTCTTTGGCTTTTTGGCCTTTGGTCGACTTATTTTTTTATATGCTATGTTATCCTCACTGATTTCATTCATGGAATTGATCATCTCCTGAGGATATTTTTATTTATATTAGTAGGTTACTATGGCAACAGATAGTCTCTTCATATTGCACAGTCCTCACAAACAGCTTCAACTATCCATCCATTCATTCATTCATTCATTCATTCCACCGCTAGTTAGATATCGACTATACAGAAGGTGCCTATTGTTGGGAAACATGATTTCTTGCCTTAAAGAGCTCACAGTTTGTTAGAAAAACAGAAAAGCTACTTGGTAGTTACCACACAGTGTGGTGAGTGCTCTGGTAGAGGTTAGCAACAGGTGCCAGAGAGAAGAGAGACACCAGCACAGCCCAAGAAGTCAGGGAAAGCACTGAAGGAAGAAGGAGTAAGAATCAGACAGGCAAGGGGAAAAAGGAAGGACCTTTCAGGCAGAGAGAACAACACCAGTGGAGTCAAAGCATCAGTAGACTCCTTAGGAGTCAAAGAAATGATGACTTGCGTATGGACGGTGAGGAAGTTGGCAAAGTGGGCCCGTGGGACACGTGCAGGGAAATGGATGACAGGAAGATGGAGTGGTTAGGTTGGGACAAGACCAAGCCAGGTTAAAAAATTTTAACATCATATAAAAGATGATGAGACCCTTTTGAGAGATTACAGAGGGGTTAGTTTTCTGCTTTGGAAAGTTTACTCTGGTGACAATGTGAAGAATGCACGAGATGAGGGCAGGGCTGGAAAGCAGGGGATAAGTTGATGCCCTGAGCTGAGGTGAGGGCAAGAGGGTGGGGGGAAGGGAGAGAGCATGGTAAGTGGATGCAGGGTGATCTTGGGAGCATTAAATAAGAATGAAGACAAGGAGAAGGTTTGGGGTGGGGAGAGAAAAGAAAGGAATGGTATTGTTTCCTCTTCCGTACTTTCTGTTTTCATGGAGCTGTTGTCTCTTGCTTTACTTTTTCTCTTATACTTCTCTCTCTCTCTCTCTCTCTCTCTCTCTCTCTCTCTCTTTCTCTTTCTCTCTCTCTCTCTCGTATAACCTATGTTTTCCACCCTCTGTGTACAAAAGATCAGTGTGATCCAAAGAGCATGGGATTTGGACTGAGATTAGTCTGGCTTAAAATGCTAGCTTTGCTACTACTGGCTCTGTAATCCTGAGCAATTTATTTAATTTCTCTCATGCTTCCTTTCTTCTTCTGGAAAATAGTAACAGCCATGTTGGGTGGGGAGGAGGCAGAACTGCAGAGGAGCAGTTGTCAGGGAGGTCATTTTTGTCAGGGAAATAGAAGTCCCTTTGGGTATTACAAGCAGTAAAGAGTTTAACACAGGAGACTGGATACTTAGGAAACATTTAGAAAGGCTGGAGGAGTAAAGCTCACTCTTTGAAACTCTTTCCTGAGCCACTGGAGACATTACACTTTCCTACTCAGGCTGGACACTGTTATTATTATTGTTGCTGCTACTGTTATTGCTGTTGTTTGCAGCATGCAACCCCACACCTTCTTGAGCTCTCCCTGTATTACAGGGGCTGTAAGTCTGGGCAGCTAAATTTCTAACATCCCTTGCCTGAAGGGTTCTGTCTTAAAAGTCCTGCCAATGACAGGTATTTGTGTGAGACTGGGAAGGCAGAAATGAAACAAGTTATTTTTCCTTTAACAGCAGCAGGCACATGGGAGGTTTATAGCTGCCTCCAACATTCTCCTGCAAATCATCACCTCCATGCAGCAGGTAGATGTGATCACCTCAAGCGTCTTTTCATTTTCTAACAATTTCCTAATTTTCTGAAAGATAGCAATAAATCTGAGAGCAATGTTCCCTGCTCTCCTTACTTTCTGATAGTTTTGTGAGCACCCAACTTCCTGGATCTATTCCTTCCTATTTAAAATCTCTAAAGTGATGTCTATTTTCCTGGGCAAATAGCAACCAAAGCTTTTCTGGAATCTACTTCTCTGTATCCTTTGCCACCTTTCCCACTAAAACTCAGAGACTCTCAGGACTTCATCTGAGACCATTTTCAAGCTATGATTCCTAGGTGAACTTATTCAGTCCTATATCTTTCATTCACAGGCATACCTTGGAAATATTGCAGGCTCTGTTCCAGATCACCACCATAAGGCAAGTAGTGCAATAAAGTGAATTTTTAAATTTCCCAATGCATATAAAAGTTATGTTTGGGGACTTCCTAGGTGGCACGGTAGTTAAGAATCTATCTGCCAATGCAAGGGACATTGGGTGGATCCCTGCTCCAGGAAGATCCCACATGCCACGGAGCAAATAAGCCTGTGGGCCACAACTATTGAGCCCATGTGCCACAACTACTGAAACCCATGCACCTAGAGCCCATGCTCAGCAACACAAGAAGCCACGGCAATGAGGAGCCTTCGCACCACAATGAAGAGTAGCCCCTGCTCACCACAACTAGACAAAGCCCATGTGCAGCAACAAAGACCCGACACAGCCAATAAATTAAAAAAAAAAAAAGTTATGTTTGCACTTTACTGTAGTTGATTAAGTGTATTATGTCTTTAAAAATGTACATACATTAATTAAAAAGCACTTTATGGCTAAAAAATTCTAACCATCACCTGACAACGAAACCTTTAATTTGTTAAAAAAAAAATTGCAATATCTATCAAGCACAGTAAAACAAAGTGCAACAAAATGAGGTATGTCTGTATTGCCAATGGTCCAATAATTCCCCAACTTGCATCTCGAGCCCAGACTCTCCTTTAAGATACAAACCCCTATATCCAACTTTGTCTGCCGTGCATCCACTTGACTGTTTCATAGGCCCCTCCGGCTCAGTTTGTAGGAAACTGAATTTGTTAGGAAACTGTTGACCAAAATCACCTACCTTGGCCAGGCCCGCCTGCCTGAGTTGTCTCACAACAGGAAGTCTCGATAAGGAACATGGTACTGCCACTGAAAACTAACCAGGAGAATGTGGGAGGGGCCAAAAGAGGAAGGCGGGGACGGACCTCCCAGAGCCCTTCTGGCTGGAATCCATCTTGGCTGAGAGAGGTGCACCACCAGGAAGACCCTGAGTCAGACGATGGGCCAAGTAAGATGGCTGGCCAGAGACAACCAGGAAACTAACCTTATTACCGTAAAACCTGAGACTGAGAGCCACGTGGCAGAGCCGTCCCCCTGGGCTCCCTCACCCTCCTGCTCTCCACCAGGGCGTCCCTTCGCAATAAAGTCTTTTGTTTTGTCAGCACGTGTGTCTCATTGGACAATTCATTTCTGAGCATTAGACAAGAGCCCACTCTCGGGCCCTGGAAGGGGTCCCCCTTCCTGCAACAGATTCATGGCCTTCCCTTCTCCTCCCACCCCCAACCTCCTTTTCCAGCTTTCTCTTTCTAAGAAAATGACCTCACCCTTTGCCCTGAGGCCTAAACTGGAAATCTAAGAGTCATATTGACTCATGGCGCCCCTTCATCCCCCACGTGCAACCAGGAAGCCATCCTTACCCCGTGTACCTCTCCCCAGCCTCGCTGCCACCGCCCTCTTCGGATCCCCCAAACCTGATACGGGGAGCCTCCCTCCTGATCTCCCTGCTTCCACGCCCGCCCGCTTCAGCTCGTGCTCCACTCTAGGACCAGGGGGATCCTTTGACCGTGTATGTGTGACCTCGTCGGTACTTCGCTTAAACCCTTTGATGACCTCCCATTATTTTAGGGAAAGTTGAACATCCTCGCGCGGAGCTGAGGCCCCAGGGAGTTCCTGCCTCCCCCACCCCTCCTGCTGGCCTCCCCCTCACTCGGCTGAGAACACGCAGTTCTCTGCCTGGAGCAGTTCTCCCACTCTTCCTCCACCTAATTCCTCACCATCCTTTGGTCTTACTTAAATATCTCCTCTTCAACTCATTGAGTTCAATTAGGTCACTCACTTGTCACTCAAATGGTGACATGTGCTGCTTCTCCTAGCACTCATCACAAGGGTAGTAACTTTTAAAAATCTTTTACCCTTTTTTAGAAGGGAAACTCCATGATAGCAGAAACAGGCTGTCTCGTTCATCACTGTAGCTTCAGTCCCTGGTACAGAGAAGGTATTTATTACATATTTATTCCATGAATTAATAGTATTTGATAAATTTTCATTCTCTCTCCCCATCCCTCCTTTATCGTTCTCCCCTCTTTTTCTTTCCTCTTCCCCCCTCTCCCTTCAGTGGTTAGTGCCACTCTGCGGCTACTCTTGCTATTGTTTTCCTCCCTGTTGCCTCCCTCTTTTCCTCCCTGCCTTCCTCCTGTCCTTCTTCTCTCCCTCCTTCTCTTCTGTCCTAGGGCAATGTTCATTCTGGCAATTGTGCCTTCATTAGCTCAGGTTCTGTCTTTCTGTGGTTCTTCTGCCTTTGAGTGTCTCTCAGGGTTCCCCATATTTGAGCTTGGAAAGGACAAATCTCCAGCAGAGCACCGGATAGGGCTCCCAGAAATAAAATAACCTCTGTCTCCTATTGCGCTGCCATCTCAACTCCAGGCATTGTCCATCAATCAAATCTTGATATTCATCCTTATTCTAGAGCAAAGAACATAGGCAGAGATTTATTTGGTTGGAGTGGAACATTTAGGGTTATCACCTGAATTTATTTTTTTTAAAGTATAGTTGTATATACAATGTTGTATTAGTTTCAGGTGTACAGCAAAGTGATTCATATAGATGATAGATAGAAATTCTTTTTCAGATTCTTTTCCATAATAGATTATTACAAGATATTGAGTACAGTTCCCTGTGCTTTTTGTTGGTCCTTGTTGTTTATCTATTTTATATATAGTGGTGTGTATCTGCTAATCCCAACCTCCTAATTTCTCCCCCCGCTGCCCCTGATGTCTTGAAAGAGATTTATTTCCCCAAAATGAAGAGCTTCCTGAGTGCAGGGAAGTAAGGGTTGACCTCAGAAAGGGGAGGTGGGTATACCCTGAAAAATGAACTTCTCTTATTCTACAGTTTTTCCACATGCTGGCCCTGATTTTTCACTTCGTGTGGAATCTGTTGATAGATTTCTGGCTTGCTATATATAAATTATGCAGACTCTGTTTCCCCTTCTCTTCACAGTGGCCAGCAGAGTCCTTGTCTCTACTGTCTCACGACTCAGAGCTTTCATCGTAGTTTTTCTGAGCACCTGCAGCTCAAATGTTAGTGAATCTTCCACTGGCAAATGATAAATGTGCCTGCTACATTTTCTAATATGAGCAGATAAGTCGTAACCCCATATGCTTCCTTTCTGATTGCTCCTGCAGGAATCCAATGACTAGGAATCCAAGGAAAGGATTCTAAGGGGGAGAATCAGTTCTCTTTTGGAGTCCTGATTCTACAGAATGAAAATCCCGTCTCTACCCATTCTGCACTCCATTTGTGACTTCTCAGTGAGCAGCAGGATAATAAAATGAGGCGCTGAGATAGTGGATGCAATTGCTTCACATACCAAAGGTACTAGATCACCCAAGCAGGCGGATTGAGAGCTGAGTTTGCAACTTTCAGTGACCATCCAGCTCTGAGAAAGGAGTAGGAGATTTTAGAAGGTGAATGCTTTTTGGAGAGAATTGTTAGTGTGCTGTGGGTTTCAATCTCCCCGGTGGAGTAAGGGTGAGAATGATTCCCATCTCTTTAAGCCTGGTGAGAGGAGCTTGGCGGCAATCACTCAGGGAGTTTGATCCGTGTCCTTTGGAGTCTCTGGGGGCACTGAGGCTGGTGCTGGACTTGTGACCAAGAATCCTAAATGTGCAAGGCAGCAGGACCCCAACAAAGAGAGTCAGTGTGGAGTAAATCTGAAGTCTCAGAGGGGAGTTGTAAGCAACGGCTGGAGGAGGAACAGCTTTCCATAAAGAAATTGATAGAAATCCCAGGAAACAGGAGGCAGGGATGTCTCTAAAGAAATCACTAGCTTGTCCCGAAAAGAGGCAGCTTTGACTATCTATCAGTGTCAGCCAACTTAAACATACACTATGGTCAGAGGAAGCCAGTGCCAATTTCACCAGTGCCAGGCAGGCAGGCCCCTGCTTGCCTCCACATCTCCTTGCTCTGTATGTAGAATATATATGTATATACACACATATATTCTTTGGCAGATTCCTTTCCCATATAGCTTATTACAAGATACTGAGTATAGTTCCATGTGCTCTACAGTAGGTCCTTGTTAGTTATCTATTTTTATATATATTAGTGTGTATATATGGCTCCCTTCAAATGTAATGGACTTTCGAGTTAAAACAAAAATAAATGTACATATCTCAAGATCTACACTAAGTGATCAGCAAGGTGGAGTTATCGTCCTCTGGGGAGACATAAAACTAGATTATGCACTCTGTGAGGCTACTCTCCCGAAGACCCCATCTCCAAACACTACCCCATCGAGGATTAGGGTTTCAGCCTGGATTTGGGGGAGACACAACCATTCAGTCCATAGCAGAAGACCACAGCGGGTGACCAAAATCCAGCTCACGGGGTTACTTGAATGTTTTCAGGTTAAAATCTTTCCAGAGCGCATCCTCTATACCTCAGGTTCCCAGGGATTGTTTGACACACTCTTTACCTCTGCTCCCCTGTCTTGCTGAAATTAAAGCTCCGAGTCACCAGGGACCTTATCTCTCGCTCAGCACTATCTCCTCAGGACGTAGAGCACTGCAGGCACGCGGTTTCTTGGATAGGTTAGTGAGGGGATGAAGAGAGGGAGTGTTATGGGCTGGCAGGGGCAGCTTGTAGCGCCTGTGGCTGTGCTGTGGGTGCCCAGAGACTGGGCAGCTCTGGAGACCTTTTCTAGCTCTGGATGATAGAGAGAGCGTAAAATAAAATTGTGATTAATTTTTCTTGGCAGCTGATTTTTAAAATAAAGAAAGAAATAGTACGAAAGCAACTTGAATTATCAAAAGTTTATTTTTTAAAAACTTCCCAGAATATTTTTGTAGACAGCCTTGTTGATATGTATTTCACATACCGTATAATTCACTCATTTCAAGTGTACAATGCAATGTTTTTTAGTATATTCACAACAATCACCACAATCTAATTTTCAACTATGATTGCAATCTAATGGTAGAATGCTTTCATTGCCCCCCTAAAAGAAACCCATTCTCATTAGCAATCAGTCTCCATTTCCTCCCTCACCCCAGGCTCTGGAAACCACTAATTAGTTTCTGTTTCTATGAATTTTCTTATTCTGGACATTTCCTATAAGTCATACAACACGTGGTTCTTTGTGACTGGCTTCTTTCAGCATGAAGTTTTCATGGGTCATCTATGCCAGAGTATGTTTTAAGGTATGTCACGTCCTTACTTCTTTTGTCTACTCTCCTTTCTTCCCTCAATAGTTTCATCTTGAGTGATGTATGTCTCTGTTTACGTTTCTGTAGCATATAAGGTATTTATTGTTCATTTAATACTCATTTGCTATGTAATTCTATTAACTTTCTTCATCTCCCCCTGCCACGTTGCAGTGCTGGGCACCATACTCTTTGCATGGCCACCACAATGTAGGGCTTTATCCGTAGTAGGGCTCATTAATGTGCAATGATCACTGCTCTTCGTGTTGAGTTCCTGGCAGCATCACGAGATTCAGAAGCCTCCAACGAGATTCAAAGCTCTCAGAAGCAATTATGGATCGCACTCCAAGTCTGAAACGTTTCAGATGCTGAAATGCCAGATGGAAGAAGCCAAGTGGAACATACATGGTGTGAGAAAACAAGGATAAGCATTCCCAGGGGTTGTCCCCGCTGCAGAACGCTTGTCTCTCTGCCGTCGTGGGCCACAGCTGACAGCTAGAACAATTGTGAGCAGGAGAGAGAGGCCTGGCCACCCAGCCAGAGACTGAACAGCTGGGTTTACATTATCCTCAGGGAATGTGTGAGCAAATCTGTTGGTCTGGTGAGTTCTTATCATCGGCTTCTGCCGGTCTTTCCTTTTCTGCTGCTTCTCTCTTCCAGTGCTGGGATAGTGAAGCCAGCCGCTAATTGGTTGTTAAATGTCTGCCATCACCTTGCCACAGTGTGGAGAACCATTTTCTACAGGGAATGACCCATCTACATCAGCAGAGACCTGGATGGACATTCCTGCAAGAATGATATTTTGGTTCCAGGCACTATTTACTTGGGGCGTTGTGTCTCAACGTTGAGGGCTCCAGACCTCAAGGTTGGAGGGTTTCAGCCTGATAAAGCAGAGACCAGGGACGTGGCAAAGTTGTTCTAGTCCTTCACATGTCACTTTCTTTTTGAATTTTCCCTTAAATCTTCTCAGGCCACTCTCCTGGTGATGGATAACTAAGGTTGACCAACTATTCTCACCAATGCATTACAAGTATTTAAACACAAGTGTAGAATCTTTTACATATAAACTGTATGCTGTATTGCGCGTGCGCACGCGCATGCACACACACACACACACACACACACACACACACACACACAATATTTGTAGCTATTATCTCTGAAGAAGTAGTTGCAGATGATTTTTTCCCCCCTTAGAGTGAGGAAATGAAAAAAGTGAGAACCAGGACAAAACCTATTTGCAGACCAAGTACTGGATTTGAAGGACTGGTCTGAGCACCCCTCTACCTGAAAATCTGTCTCCTCCTGGCTCTGCACAGTTGCTGAAAGTCTCACATCACCTTGAGTTTTAAAGAGAATCTTTATTAAAATGAAAGTAATATTTGTATTGGCAACACACTAATTAATTTTTTGACCATAAGTATTCTGAAAAAAACAAATTTGTTAAAGACTTGACAGGTAAACTTTTCAATACCATGAACTAAGGGGAATTGAGATACTGGATGTTTGGGTCTTCTTGGGTGGACCAGGCTGGGGGTGAGATGAAGGTGAAACAGGAAAGGAAAGATCTAGGAGCACATGACTATGAAGCACTGGTCACAATGGAAGTTGTCATGGACATCTGTCATTTTTGCCTGCCAGTGTCTATTCTAGTTTGAGCACTCTGATTTTGCTTTGGGGGAATCACTGCCTCTTATTGGATTTATGTCTGGCAATAGTCCATCAGGGTGCCTGCCTTCTCCTGTCCAAGGCCAGACCAATCAAATATACCCTTCCTAGATTTTAATCCTGGGAGAGATGAAAAGAAACAGCTGGATCCCATCATCCCAAGGGCAACTCCCTCCAGACACTCTTCATTAGGACCTGTCACCAAGATTCTTAGAGTTGCTCTGGTTCTTGTCTGTTATAAAGTCCAAGTCTCCCACTCTTCTTCAATTATATGAATTAACCCATATCCTTCTAGGTTTTTCTTTGTTTTGTTTAGTTTTTCCTAAATGAGCCTGTGTTGGCTTCTGCCAGTTGCAGCCAAATATTCTCACTGCATCTGCGTGAGGGCTTGGGTGGGCAGGAGGCAGTGCATTGGCCACGGGAGACTAGGGGCTTAGGGTGAGACACCCTAAGATGGGGATAAGGGCACTGAGAGAAGAAGAGGGAGGCACCAATGGTACTCCCATCCTTCAGAATTTTGCCTAGAGGTGCTTCTGGGTGACAATCTCATTTGCCCTTTAGAAGTTTCCTTGCTGTCAGTCAAGTCACCTCTTTCTTTCTACCTGGCCTAGAGGTCCCACTGTGGAAGCTCTTTCAGTGAGACAACAAAACAGGGTTTTTTTTTGCCAAATTCATTTATTCCACAAATATGTATCCAGCCCCTACTGATTGTCTGGCTCTCAGCTAAGTACCAAGGATTCAAAGGTGAACAAAACACAGCACTTGTATTTAAGAGACATAAGGTCTAGACCTGCATAGTCCAGTATGGCAACCACTAGCCATATGTGGCTATATACATTTAATTAATTACATTTAAATAGATTGAAATGTATTTACTCAGCCCTACTAACCACATTTCAAGTGTCCCAATAGCCATACATGGCTAGTGGTTACCATTTTGGACAGTGCAGATATAGAAGCTTTCCATCACTGCAGAAACTTCCCTCGGACAGTGCTGATCTAGATAGGTAGAAGGCAGGTCAACAGAGAGTAATATGTGCTGTAAAAGGTATAAGCTGGGACATTAGGAGATCACAGGGGATCTGACCCAGACAAGCTTCCAAAAGGTAATGACATCTGAGACCTGAAGGCTAAACTGAAGTGTCCAGACTGGGGAAAAGGGAGCATTCCAGACAGAGGAAACTGCATGTAAAAGGGCCCTGAGATGACCAAGCTGAAGGGTACTCAAATAACTGGAGGGGAAGAGAAGCCCTTAGCATCTTCTGTGGCTTCATGCTTGGTTTTTCAGATTAACCCACTCTCATTTTCCTATGCTGAGGGCAGGGTCTTGGGATGAACATGAGACCCATCCATCCTGATATGTTAAAGTGGGAGTCTGTGTGCTCAAATTTTGGAGTACCAAGGGCATATAAAAGGAATTTGCTACATGAGAAGCCAAGGGATTTGGGCAGAGACAACAGCAGATACAAATAAGGTCTGATTTAGAGCTCGAAAGGCTGACTCTCGTGACCCCAGGCAAACCATCTCTTACACGTCCGTCTTTTTTTTTTTTTAATAAATTTATTTATTTATTTACTTATTTACTTATTGGCTGTGTTGGGTCTTCGTTGCTGCGCATGGGCTTTCTCTGGTTGCAGTGAGCAGGGGCTATTCTCTGTTGCGGTGTGTAGGCTTCTCATGGGGGTGGCTTCTCTTGTTGCAAAGCACGGGCTCTAGGCACTCGAGATTCAGTAATTGTAGCATGCAGGCTCAGTAGTTGCAGCTCGCAGGCTCTAGAGTACAGGTTCAGTAGTTGTGGTGCACGGGCTTAGTTGCTCTGTGGCATGTGGGATCTTCCCAGACCAGGGATCAAACCAGTGTCCCCTGCATTGGCAGGAACCCCCTGCGGGTTCTTAACCACTGCACCACCAGGGAAGCCCACACCTCAGTCTTTTTACATCTAAAACCAATTCACTTTTCTGATCAGCACCCAAGTTAAGGGAGCCAAAAAATTTGTTTTACAAATGGTGGCTTTCTTTTCCCAGTGGAGTGTACATTTATTGAGGCCAAGAGTGCTTACATTTGGACACAACTGGTCAAGTCTGGGCTGATTCAACTGCTCCATATTATGTTTAAAGTGTAATGCTAGTTTTGGTGGAAATGTTAGATGAAAATGAGGTGCTCAAAAATGCCTAGCTTTTGATTAAATTGTACTGTCGTTAGGAAAGACTTCATGAGAGGGAGACTCCTAAACCCAAAGATTAGGGCCCTTTTTCAGAAAAGGAAAAACTGTCATTTGCTTGGGCACCTCCAGTGTCCCCACAAGCTTTATCAATGTTCTTTATAATCTCCTCCCAGTCTCCCAGGAAGAAGAGGAGGGGCAGAGTGGATAGCCCACTTCTTCCACTACGTGTTAATCTCACAGCTATGAGAGCATCAGCATGTACCTGATGCAGAGCCCCTGCTCAGCCTGATATTTTAAGGGGAGTGATTGCTGCTGGGATGGGAACACATCTGTGAGTCAGTGGCAGTGGAACAAGGGATAGAGGTCAACCTGGATCTGCAGATGATTGACAGTGGCAATTAGAGCCTGAACCTGACAGAGGTCCAGTGGAAGAAAATGGTTCCTTAAATACAGGGGCTTTTCAACATACCTTAAGTGAGAAAAAGCCAGAAGTCTCTCTTTAGAGGAGAAAAAGGGAAAGGAAAGATAGATTACATTTCATAAAGTATGTATCTGGTTCATAGAATTTTAGAGCTGGAAGGAGTATTAGAGAGAATCTAATTTAAATCTCTCTTTTTTTTCCTTTGCAACCTGGGACTTAAGAAGTAATAAAATAAATTGCCCAACATACCTTGTCAATGGTGAAACTAAGAATTAAACCTAAATCTTTTCATTTCTAATGCAAGCCTCTTTCTATCAACCTTTTCTAAATTTTTTGCTTTACTGTTTCTTTAAATTGTTCTTTGACTCACACATATCAATGTGCTACTTGAAGGGTAATATTGGAAAATCGCCATGGATTGTTTTATTTCTAGATCAAACCCAGGGAGACTTAAGAGCTTTTCTCAGTTATCTACTCTCAACCAGGCAGACAGCTTCACCCAGTGTCAGAATTACAGACAAAACTCCCAGAAAGAAATAAACATGGATTGAAAATCTTGGCCCAAGTCAAATGCAACTCACCCCCAGTGAACTTGCATTTTGAAAGAGACTGCACTGTTTAGTGGAAAGAAAGAGCAGGAGCTGTGAAAAAAAAACAACCCTGGTCTCAATACGCTGTACTAGTTTTGTGATCTAGACAAGTTATTTAACTTTACTGTATCTGACTTTCCACATTTGTAAGATACAAATAATATGATCATTTTTCTCTAGAGATGGGTCTTTAAGGTCAAATAGTCACTCTGTGACTCGAATGGGAATCCCCCACTACTGTGGGCTGAGCTGACTTCTGAAATCCCAACCTTGGCACAGCATTTGTTGAGTGACTGACAGATAGACAGGGGTGCTGAAGGGCCCACTGCAGAGACTGGCTGGAAGGGTCGGATGGGTGGGGGAGGTGTGGCTATTGAGAAAAGAGGGAACCAGAGAAAGGGCATCCAGCTTCCCCCTTTGCAGTATAGCCTTAACTTGGGAGTGTCTCTTTCTTGTTCCCCATTTAAAAGCATAAAAATAATGGAGTTAAAAATAGACATGAGAGTAATGAAATGGAGTCAAGCAAAATAGTAAATACTAATATGGTAATAAACATTCTACTAAATGATAAAATGTCTTTTCAAGGACCAGTCAAATCTGTTTATTGTAATGAAGATGACAGAAACCTGCCTACAATGACCTGATCAGCCAAGGTGGCCATGTTGGGGTTCTGGAGAAGGATTATTTCTGAGGGCAGTGCTGAAAGTGGAGAACCAACGCAGTGGGAGGGCTCAGTTTGGGAATTTGAGGGCAGGGCGTCCTGGGTTCCTGCTGGAGCGGGTCTGTAGCAGAGAGGCAATGCGAGCTACCATCAGGGAGGCTCATATCCCACTGATCTCTCTCCATCCCTCTTCCCTTCTACTCACATTCCCTCTTACCTCCACCCCCAACCCCCAGACCCCACAGCTTAATTAGCCATCTCACATCCCTGAACAAACTCAGTCTTCCCCTACCTGGCATTATCCCACATTGCTGCCTCAAAATCCTGGCAGGTATTTGACCAGGGATGAACATTTGGAAGCCAGAGAAACTGCTGTTTTATCCAGGCTGTATCTCTTACTCTAGTTTGGTGTTGTTGACTGGAGTGAAAAGCATGGAATTTATCAGCCTCAGTCATAAGCTGAGATAGTTGATCTGGAAGGGAGGTGACTCTGACGGTTGGCTTCCGTGGACAGCCCAAGCTGAGTGGGACAAAGTGCAACAAGCCAGAAAGAAAGAAAGCAAAGACCAGAGGCCAGGAGAAACATGGTGGTATGATTTGGGGTACATGTAATTGACAGGGCATAATGTGAAGACAAGGTTGGTAACTACAGTGAACAGTGGTAACTATAGGTTTTCTCTGTCCAACAAGCTTTGCTATCTCCTTTTTCTACTTCCTTTGGTGAACTCCTCCTCCCCTCCACATAGTCTGAGTAAAGTTGTTAAATAGAATGTATATCTTCCCTACCCCATTCCCCCTATTCAAAACCCACAGAGATGGGCAGATGACTCAAGTTGGCAAATTTGTTGATTCAGGAATAGACACACACCTAAATCAGGCCAGTGTTCTCCTTGGACTATCTCTGAGGGAGCTGGCAGGGGAGCCTGGGAGAGCCTAAGGAGTAAAGAACAGCAGAGGCAAGTGGAGGAAAGGGTGGGGAGGGGGAAGAGAGAGAGGGAATGAATATGAATTGGCATCCTTAGAGCTGGACCCAGCCATGCTAGATCTACCCCTTGACTTCCCAGTTGAGCCAATACCTTTTCTTTTTCCTTGCATAAGATAGAGTTTAGTTTCCTTCACTTGCAACCAAAGGAGTCTTGATGAATTTCATTGCCAAGGAGGGCCAGAGGGTAAATGGAGCCAGATTGGATGGTTTAGGAACTCAGGCACTGAATGCTGGGCATGTTTAGGCGTTCATAACTCATCAAAGGCACTCCACTTTCTCAGATAGAAATAAAGTTTATAAGACTCAAGACTATGCTGAGGGAATAATCACACTGGAGATCCTCAGCGCTCACTCACTGATTATTCCAACGGCTAAGTCTATGGACAACTGGCCATGCTATATGCAAATTATGATAACTGTATGATATTGTCTTCACCTATGACGTTGAAAAAGATCCAGTAAAAAAGCATCCAGTACTGACAAGGATGTATACGTTGGTGAAATGGGTAGTCATGCATTGCTGCTAGAAGGGTAAATTGACTCAGAATTTCTAAAGGGACATTTTATACCATGTATTAAAAACCTGAAAATGTACCTATTTTTGACCCAGCAATTCTGATGTTTCAGGTCCAGTATGGACTCCCACTTTCCCAGGAGAGACTCTGGGAAATAAAACGCCAAGTTCAAAGACCCGTTTATATAATGTTAAGTAGAATACCTAAGTTCATGCCGTTTGTTACCACAATTTTGGTCTTACGTTAAAGGATCTGGTGAGCACTGTCCCTTTTAACGCTAGCCGTGATAATTTTTCGTATTATTGACTTGTACTTTGAGTGGTAAATGCACTTTGGAAAAGGTATACACTGCAATCAATTGGATAAATAACACCCACCAAATCCCCTCAGAATATAAGTTTTTAAGGGCTAGGTTTTATGTCTCTTTTGTTTACTATTTTGTTTCTACTAACTAAAATAGCAGCTGGCTTAATAAATACCTGTTGAGTGAATGAATGTTTCTAGAAAATGACTTGGAAAGATAGAAAACCATCATGTGCTTCCTTACTTTGTATCATGACTATAAAGTATCACAAAGACTACTGCTTTATACTTCTTAACTCAGAATTATGCATTGTGGATTAGTGTAACAAGTAGAAGGTTGAAATTTTTGAACCTGAAGACAATGCTTATGGTGTTTATAGTTACCTATATGTTCCCATTTATCAGGGAGAAAATGAAATGCTTCCTCCTCTGTGGACATTTCTAGAAACATTGTGGACACATTGGGTCAGTAGATATGACAGAGTTATTGCCCTTGATCATAGCTGGGGTACATGATTCAGGCTCTTGTGCAGGAGCTGGTAAATCGGCAGAGGGTAGACAGCTGCTCGATATGAGTGCTCATGTGGGGAAAGCTGCTGATATTTCATAGAAGACTAAGAAGCCAGTTTTAGGTGTTATGGATACCTAAGCCTTTTAGTTAAAGAAATACTCCCTTCATGGCAGGCTTTTAGGTGGTCTAACTCCAATTCTTGGCAGAACTGCCTATTGAATGTTGAATGCCCACATTTATTTGATTTTGATTTCAGTTTGACTTGGGCACAGAAAGAGATTGTGTGGCTATTTAAGGGCCCTTCCACTCTAGTTCTATGCATACAATGAGCTTTTAGTAAATCTGAGGTGGTAATTTACCTTTGAAGCTCTGTTATTACAGTTTTCTCCACTGCTCAGAAAGGTCTTAATATTAGGTGTAACCATATATTCTACATTTCTGAGTCAATAATCAATAAGGTTAAAGTCAATCACTTCCAAAAACAAGTTTCTGGGTGGTGGGGATGGGAGTGGGGGTGGGTGTAGCATCCCCTGGGGTAATTCAACCCCAAGAAGTCTGTTGTCTTCGCTCATCACTGTCTGCACATCTGGAAATCAGAGGCAAGTCATTTCCTGGAACTTTACCTAGGATGCCTGTTAATTTCTAGGAATAAGAAACTTGAAAAATCTTCCTTAAGGGGGAGAAAAGAGTGCTATAAATTGTCCTATAGTAGGGAAATCAACAATCTGATGTGGTTACAGAACAACTGAATGCAATTGCTCCAAGGGTTAAACTCCCGAAAGCATAATGCCACAGACTTCTTAAAACCTCCTCAGGTTAAACAAGCTGCCCACCTCCTCCTCCACCTCCTGAATGTGTAGTGTGTCAAAGATGCATTTTAAAATTCTGTGGTATAGAAAGAACTTAAGTGTGGTTGAAAAAATCAATTCAGTCTCTCTACTGCAGGGCTGAAGAAAGCATTAGGCAGCAATTCTTACAGAAATTTTCCTTTCCATCTTTCTTTCAAAAGATTGAGCAAAATGTAGGTAAACCATTCTTTTCTGGTTGATTCCAAAGTAAACTGTTGGAAGCTTGTTTGGGGTAATTCAGCGAGAGAAATGAGCTGATTTTCCCCATCTGTTAGGCAACTGGACCTAAGGGATCGGTAGTTGTCATGGCACTAGGCATTCAAAGGTAGCACTAAAATGGCATTAAAAAATTATTCCTTTGATTAAAAAAGAAGCCAGTGTGTAGCCCCTCTATTGGCACACTCCATCACCAGCCTGAAGTGCATCCTTGAGCCTGGAGCCTCACGGAGCCAGTTCTGTGAGTCTAGTTCAGATCATTTGTTTATTTCGTGGGGCTCCTGGCTTGATGCATTGTGATCCTGAGATGTGCTGATTTATTTGGCTGCACTAGAAGGCTTGTTGAACTGTTTTGGTATCAATAATTCTCTCTCTTCACTTGGTAGAAAACTTCAAGCCTTTTATTTAAAGCTTGCTTTCTATATCTGTCAGAAACCACCTGCAATATTAGACCTCTTTTTTTTTTTTTTTTTGTCTTATCCAGTATCGGTTCTCTCATTCTTCAAACAGCTGCAGACTCAGACTTAGCCCCACACAGACCCTAATTCTTGCCCTTACAGGAAATAGTATATTAGGAACTGCTAGCCCAGATGCCCTTTGCCCCGGCATTAGGCGGCTTTTAAACAGTGGTCCTGTATCTATCTTTAATATTTCATTTCCTGGACTCAAACTCCTCACCTGTTCCTCTCACAGATAACTGTGTCTCCTTGGCCTCTTCCTTGGCTACCTGGAATCCCAGGCTGTTTGGATTGTTGCTTGATCTGTATGTACCTAGAGACTGTAAATTTGTTTTCCATCTTTCTTTGCATTTATTTGTACATATTTTATATTCCATTTTTAAAACAACAGGTTTTTTCATTTTATTAAAAATTATGCATAATATTTAAATTGATTTCATTGATATTTATCTTATGAGCATCTAGGTGATTTCTTTTTAGTCTTTTCCTAAATATGTATTAATAATATGAACATTCTACAGTATGAACATAAATTTAGTAGTGTGAAGATTTTTGCTGTTAGTAAATATTTCCTAGAACATGATTTTTAATAGCTGCATCATATGGATGTGACTTAACCAATTTCTAGTGGTTGATATTTAGGTTATTTCCAATTTTTCACTGTCACAAATAATGCTATATATATTAGCCTTATATATAAAGTTTTGCCTGAATTTTAAACTCAGGTTTGGAATTATTGGGTCAAAATGTATAAACATTTTTAAGATTCTTCATACTATATTGCCAAATGGCTTTTGGATAAATTGTACACACTTTCATCAGCAGTGTATGTAGCTTCTATTTCATTGTAGTCTTATTAGAATTAGCATTATTTTGATAGTTTGGTGAACTAAAACAAAATCTTATTAATGTTTAAATTTTTATTTCTGTGTGAAATCAATTTTTCATCTCTTTGATAAACATTAAAATTTCTCTTTTGGTAATTGTCTATTTATATTCTTTGTTCATCTTCTGTAATAGTTTTATGCTTTTTATTTTCAATTTGGATGAAATGTTTAATGTGAGAATATTTTCCCTTCAGCTACTACTTTCCCATATATTTATTCAGCTTGCTGTGTGCATCATTTATTTTATAATAATCTTTGATTTGCTAATGTTTTGAATTTTTTAAATTGAAGTACAGTTGATTTACAATATTATATTACTTTCAGGTGTACAGCATAGTGATTCAGTATTTTTATAGATTATACTCCATTAAGTTGTTAAAAATAATGGCTATAATTCCCTGTACTATACAATATATCCTTGTTGCTTATCTATTTTACACATAGCAGTTTGTCTCTTAATGCCATAGTCTTAATTTGCCCCTTACCCCTCCCTCTACCCACTGGTAACCACTAGTTTGTTTTCTGTACATATGAATCTGTTTCTGTCTTACATATACATCTGTCTGTATTATTTTTGAGATTCCACATGTAAGTGATATCATACAGTATTTGTCCTTCTCTGTCTGACTTATTTCACTAAGCATAAAGTTGTCTAGGTCCATCCACATTGCTGCAAATGGCAGAATTTCATTCTTTTTTATGGATAAAGAGTGTGTGGTATATTATATTATAAATATTTATAATGGAATATATATATATAATGGAATTTTACTCAGCCATTTGTAATATTATATATATATAATGGAATATATATATGTAATGGAATATTACTCAGTCATTTTGAATTTTTGCATGTCAAATCTGTCACCTTCCTTTTATGATTTCTTTTATTATTTTTGTGCTTGGATAGTTATTCCTTGTTCAGATATCAGGTAAACATTCACTCATTTGAGTTTCATCATCATGAGAGCTACATTATGAGAGGTGCTAAAGGAAATTCTTCAAGTTGAAATGAAAAGACACTAACAATATTAAAAAAAAAGAAAGTATAAAACTCACTGTAAAGGTAAGAATATTGTCAAATTTAGAATACTCTAATACTGTAATGATGGTTCATAAATATCTTTTAACTCTAATGTAGAAAGTTAAAAGAAAAAATTACTTAAAATAACTATAGTTACAATAATTTGTTAATGGACATACAACATATAAAAGATATAAATTGTGACATCAATAATATCAATAACATTAATAACATAAAATATGGGGGGAGAAAAAGTTAAAATGTAGGCTTTTTGTATATGATCAAAGTTAAGTTGTTATGAGCTTAAAATAGATTGTTATAACTATGAGATGTTTTATGTAAGCCTCATGGTAATCACAAAGGAAAACCTGTAGAAGATATACAAAAGATAAGGAGAAAGAAATCAAAGCATACCACAACCCCCAAAATCATTAAATCACAAAGGGGAACAGTAAGAGAGGAAAAAAGGAATAAAGGAACTACAAAACAGTTAGAAAACAAGAAAATGGCAGGAGTAAGTTCTTACCTATCAATAATTACTTTAAATGTAAATATGTTAAAATTTTCAAAGGACATAGAATAGCTGAATGGATTAAAAAAACAGGATATGTTTCTCAAGAGACTCACTTTAGCTTTAAGGACACACATAAGTGGAGAAGTGGAAAAACATATAATATGCATTAAAGAGAGAGAGAGGGAGAGGGAGATAGAAAAGGAATGCCTATACTTAGATCAGATAGAATAGACTAAATCAAGAGATAAGAGACAAAGAAGGTCATTAAATAATGACAAAGGAGTTATTTCAAGAGGATGTTACAATTGTAAATATATAGGCACCCAACATTGGAACACCTAAAAATATAAAACACACATTAATGGAAGTGAAGGGTGAAATAAACAGTAATACGGTAATAGTAGGGGACTTCAAAACTTCATTTTCAACAATGGATAGATTATTCAGACAGAAAATCAACATGGAAACGTGGACTTGAACAAGACTATAGACCAAATGGATGTAGCAGATATATATAGAACATCCATCCAACAGCAGCAGGATATATATTTTTCTCACATATACATGGAACATGCTCCGTGATAGAGAATATGTTAGGCCACAAAACAAGTCCTGTCAAATTTAAGAAGATAAATTTTATCAAGTATCTTTTATGACAACAATGGTATGAAAGTAAAATACCTTGAGACAAATGAAAATGGAAACACAACATGCCAAAACTTGTGGGATACAGCAAAAGCAGTTCTAAGAGGGAAATGTACAATAAACACCTACATTAAGAATAAAAGAAAGATCTCAAATAAATAACCTAACTCTGCACCTCAAAGAACTAGAAAAAGAATAACCTAAGCACAAAGTTAGCAAAAGAAAGGAAATAATAAAGATCAGAGCAGAAAAAATAAAATAGAAACTATAGAAACAGTAGAAAAGATGAACAAATCTAGAGATTGGATTTTGAAAAGTTAAACAAAATTGACAAAACTTTAGCTAGACTAAAACTAAGAATAAAAAAGAAAAGACTTGAATAAGTAAAATTATTTTTGAAAGAGGAGGTATTACAGTTGATACCACAGGAATACAAAAGATCATAAGACAGTACTATGGTCAATTAAACATCAACAATTTGGACAATCTGGAAGAAATGGATAAATTCCTAGAAATACACAACCTACTAAGACTGAATCATGAAGAAATAAAAAATCTGAACAGAACAATAACAAATAAAGAGATTGAATCATTAATAAAAATTTTTCCAACAAAAAAAGCCCAGGATGATGGCTTCACCAGTGCATTCTGCCAAACATTTAAAGAATTAATACCACTTTTTCTCAAACTCTTCCAAAAAGTAGAAGAGAGAACACTTCCAAACTTATTTTATGAAGCCAGCATTACTCTGACAGCAAAGCCAGATGAGGACACAATGAGGAAAGAAAATTGCAGGCCAATATCCCTGATGAATACTGATGTATAAATCCTCAATATTTTACTATCAAGCCAAATTCAACAGCACATTAAAAGAATCCTACACCATGATCAAATGGGAGTTATCCCTGGGATGCAAGGAGAGTTCAACATACACAAATCAATAAATGTGATACACCACATTAATAGAATGAAGGATAAAAATTAAATCATTATCTCAGTAGATGCAGAAAAAGAATTTGACAAAATTCAACATCTATTTACGATAAAATATCTCAACAAATTAGGTGTAGAGAAAGTACCTCAACATAATAAAGGCCACATGTGACAAGCCCACAGTTTATGTCATGGTCAATGGTTATAAACTAAAAGCTTTTTCTCTAAGATCAGGAATAAGACAAGGATGTCCAATTTCACCACTTCTATTGAATATAATACTGGAAGTCCTAGCACAAACAACTAGACAAGAGAAAAAGTCATCTAAATCCTAAAGAAAGAATTAAAATTATTTCTGTTTGCCAACAACATGACTTAAAAAAAAACCCCTAAAAACTCCCCCTCCCCCCCAAAAAAACCTGTTAGAACCAACAAACAAATTCAGTAAAATTCGCAGGATACAAAATCAACATACAGAAATCAGTTATGTTTCTATACTCTAGCAATAATCTATCCAAAAAAAGAAGTTAAGAAAACAATCACATTTGTAATAGCATCAAAAACAATAAAATACTTAAGAATAAATATGATCAAGGAGGTGAAAGATCTGCACCTGAAAGCTACAGGACACTGAAGAAAGAAATTGAAGAAGACACAAATAAATGGAAAGGTATTCCATGTTCATGAATTGGAAGAATTAATATTGTTAAAATGTCCATAGAGGTCTACCCAAAGTGATCTACAGATGCAACACAATCTCTACCAAAATTTCAATGACATTTTTCACGGAAATAGAAACACAGTCCTAAAATCTGCAAGGAACCACAAAATAACCAAAGCAATCATCATCAAAAAGAAAAAACTGGAGGCATCACACTATGTGACTTCAAATTATATTACAAAGCTATAGTTATCAATATAGTATGGTACTGGCATAACAAACATATAGACCTGTGGAACAGAATAGAGAGCCAGAAATAAATCCACACATTTATGGTCAATTGATCTTCAACAAATATGCCAAGAACACACAACTGGGAAAGGAAAGTCTCTTTAATAAATAGTTTTGGGAAAACTGAATATCCACATGCATAAGAATGAAATTGAGCTGCTATTTAATACCATTACACAAATCAAATCTAAGTGTATTAAAAACTTAAATATAATACCTGAAACTATAAAACTACTAGAAGAAAACATTGGTGCAAGCAATGATTTTTTAGATATGATGCAAAAAGCACAGGCAAGGAAAGCAAAAATAGAGAAATGACTTTGAATCAAACTGAAAAACTTCTTCCCAGCAGAGGAAACAACAGAGTGAAGAGAAAACATATGGAATGGAAGAAATTATTTATAAACCATACATTTGGTAAGGGATTAATATCCAAAATATATAAGGTACTCAACTCGATAGCAAGAAAACAACCCCATTAAAGTGGGAAAGGACCTGAATAGACATTTTCAAAGGAAGAAACACAAATGACCAATGGGTAGATGAAAAAATGCTCAACATCACTAATCATCAGGGAAATGTAAATCAAAACCATGAAAAAAAAAAACGAGATGTCTCCTCACACCTGTATGAATGACTCTTATCAATACAACAGGAAATAATAAATGTTGGCAAAGATGCAGAAGAGAGGGACCCTTGTCACTCTTGTTGGTGAGACCCTTGTTGGTGGGAATGCAAATTGGTATAGCTGTTATGAAAAACATGATCAAGTTTGCTCAAAAAATCGAAAGTAGAACTACCATATGATTCAACAATCCCATATGGGTTTATATCTGAAGAAAGTGAAATCAGTATCTCAGAGAGATACTATAGCATTGTTTACAACAGTCAGATATAGAATTAAAGTGTATAAGCTCTGATGCATAGATAAAGAAAATGTGGTGTATATGTAAAATGGAATATTGTTTAGCAATGAAAAAGACAGAAATCCTGTCATTTGCAACAACATGGATGAACTTGAAGGACATGCTAAGTGATATAAGCCAGGCACAGAAAGACAAGTATTGCATGATTTCATTTAATATTTGGAATCTAAAAGAGTCAAACTTTTAGAAGCAGCAAGTAGAATAGTGACTACCAGGGGCTGGAGGGTGGGGGAAATGGAAAGTTTCAGTTACGCAGGATGAATAAGTTCTGGAGATCTAATGTACAGCAGGGTGACTATAGTTAATAATTCCATATTGTATACTTGAAATTTGCTAAGTGAGTAGGCCTTAAATGTTCTAGAACCTCATACTCACACAGATACAGATATAGACACACACACACAACTATTTGAGATGATAGATATGTTACCTTTATTGTGGTAATCATTTTGCATATTTCAAAACATTACATTGTACACTGTAAATATACACAATTTTTATTTGTCAATTATACCTCAATAAAGTTGGGGAAAAATACACTGGAATTCAGTTTATATTCATGCGTGAAACTAGTTTTCTTTCTCATATTGTTCTTTTCAGGCTTTTCTATTTCATCCAATTATTTTGTAGCTTTTCCTATGTTTCCATGTTGTGAAATAATTTATCTATTAAGACATTTTCTGTACCTCGTGTTTGAACCTTGGATCAGGCATATACTAGTTTCATAAGCTCTCTCTAAGCCTCAGTTTCTTCTTTTTTTTTTGTAAAACTTGGAAAAAATAATTCCTATCATAAGGTTGTCATGAGAATTAAAGAGATAAAGCATGTAAGTCACTTAGTGCAATCTCAACCAGATAGTAAATGCCTCATAAATGAAACTATTAAATGTAATCATAATTTTTAACTCATTGATATGGTCTTTGAACACTGAAGCTATTTGAAAGATAAATCTTGGAAATTTCCTCTTTATTTCTTGATTGTTGACTAAGAATCAACAACTTTTTCTTGATTCTATTCATTGGATTAATAATTTGGGTCTATTTTGATTTCAGTTCTTCCAGGAAATCATCAATTTCATTGATTTCCAAAAGTTTTAGTATACCATTTTGCATAACATTTACTTATGATTCTTTTAAAATATCTTTAAAATTTATTGTTAAGTCCATTTTTTAAATTCTCTTAAATTATCCAGAGGTATTTTATTCACCTTTTCCAAAGAGTTATGTTTTAAAATTTATTCATGAATTCTGCTGTTGGTTGCATTTAAGTGTCTAGGGTGACAGCATGTGTTACTTATCCAAGCAAATAGAACTGAACATGCACACTATTACAGGTCACAGCTGGGGCAGTTAAGTTCCCTTGACATCTTCCACCCCTCTTTTATCCAGTCTCTGCTTATACTCTTTAAATTGAATATCTAAGGAGTAATCAAATAGATCAATCTTTAGTAAGTACTTTGAACTTTTACATTTTTTGAAAAGAGTTTTAAACAAACCTTTGCCTTTATTTTTCTTGAGGGCAGCATGAACACATTTGGAATAAGGTGGTATTAGGAGCTTTATAAGTAAAGAAAGAATTAGCTACTAAAGAGTTCCTGTGTAAAATGTGTTAGAGTGTGTGTGTGTGTATGTGTGTGTGTGTGTGTGTGTTTCTCCCACATCTCAGCCTTCAAAATCCATTAAGTTGGGCACCAAATGAACCATTTAAACCTACCTACTGCATGTATCATTTCACCGGAGTCTTGACTACAGGTATTTATGAATATTCAGAATGAATGCTGAGTGAGTGTGTCTGGGTGAGTTGCAGTTGCCTGCAATGTAGGGTACGACCAACTCGTAGATGAAGCTGGTAATTGTACTGCATGAGACAATGAAAACGCCACATCTTTGCTAAGATTCCTGATATACTCTTGTCAAGGACATGCTGATGATCCTATTTATAACACTGGAATCTGTGCTGAGCCAACTCCTCCAGACAGTGAGAAATGTATTTCAGATGCCTTTTTGTGCTGACTATCATTTAGAATAATTTCTCCAACTATACTTAAAGAAATTTTCCAGGAACCTGACAGATGGAGTAAACATCAAATGCCAAATTACAGTGCTTCTATCTAATTGAGGCCATCACCCAACTGGGTTCCAAATTGACTGACAGAGCAGTTATTGTTTTACATGTATTTGTTTTTCTAATTCCTTTTGCTAATCAGTGAAGTTCTTGTGATTGTTTTAATTGAATAGTCAATATTAGATACTGGGGACCATATGCACTATTGTTTCTAAAAGGTATTTATGCCTATTCTACCTTTTTACTAGAATTTTTGGTTCTCAATTTAAATATATAGGGACAAAATATGCCAGCCCTATTGTTGCATATTTCCTTCCTCATATTCTAGCCTATCAAGCGTGATGCTAACATTCTCATGTGCCTATTCTCCTTATCAAATCCAAATCTAATTTGTAAATCTTCGGAGTCACTAAGACTGTAAAATTGAATCTCCTGGATAGAGCTGAGTGTTGTGGCTAAGTAGGTAATATTCAAAATGCTTCTTCATTGTTTGAGCTGCATGAAGCTCTAGTAAAATTTATATGCTTAGCTTTTCTTATTTTATTTCTCACCACCTAGTTTCTGAGAAATAAAAGCAAAAGAACAACAACAACAACAAAAAGCCCATGGGACTAAGAAAAGGGAGGAAATAATCTTTGAAACTCAGAAGGATAAGCATCTTTTTGCTGCTTGCAATATTTTACTGCCCCCAAGCATTTTATAAGCATTTTCAGGAACAGAACTTCAGCCCATTTCCATTCATAACCAGAATTCAAAGGGAGAATATAATACATATAATTTCCCTAAATAATTGTTTCTCAAACCATGGATGTTGATACTTTAGCTCAGAACTAGCTTTATGCAAATTGGGAAGTGGGTACCATTTTTGATTTACACTTAATCTTTGCTTTGATTTTGAAATACCAGATTGAAGTTAATATATTTCCCATGCCCTGAATCTCCTTAAAGCTTTAGAGCCTCAAATACTTTAACATTTATATACATTCCAAACCTTATATAACATTTATATAAACGTGCCCAATACAATAGCACTAGCCACTAGCCACACATGGCTGTTTAAGTTAATTAGAATTGAAATTTATTTCCTCAGTCACTCTAGCTACATACAAATGATCAAAAGCCACATGTGGTTAGTGAGTACCATATTGGACAATGCAGATTTAGAGCACTCCTACCATCACAGAAAGTTCTATTGGACAGCATTTGGTGTATATTAGGTGTTCAGCGATGTTCACTTATTACCCTCCTTGTGTCTTATTCCCCTATGGCAGGTTCATGGAAACTAGAAGGGTAACAATTCTGAATTAATTTCAGATTAACTAATTGAGCTTATTCTCACCCCCAAGGTTCGTTTTTAACACCACCTATACTTAATACATCTACCTTTGTTACCTACTGAAAAGTTCGGAGTTTCAGGCCGGGATAAAGAGAAGCTGACTTACCCTGTAGCAAGCTAAGCAAGGTGATTTTGGGGGAAGGTGAGGCTTCACGGATGCTCCTTAAATCAGAGTCATCTTTGTCTGTCTACTTTCATAGGCAATTTCACATAGTTGACAAATCACTCACTCTGCAACTACAAAGTAAATATATTTTATTTCCTTTATCTATAACTGATCTAGTCTTCCTGGTGATCCCCACTCACTGTGAAGCAGGGGGAAAACGGTCCTCAATGGTTTTAAATTTAGCCTGAACCAATAATGTAAGCAGCCCTTTAGGTAATTTTCAGTCTTTCTCTATGCAATAATCGCTTTCTCAGTCATATTTTCACTTCTACCTCCTCTTTGATGGCAGGTAAGCGCAAGATAGATGACACTTGAGTGCATTTGCAGGTGCGGGGTGGTTTATGTAAACTTAGGGTAGCAGAGAGTCAACTCGGCCCTCTCCTGACATCTGGTGCAGATCTTTGAGGCCAGTGAATTCACAGGTACTCCTGCTGTCCTCTGTCAGGGTTCATACTCAGTTCCAGCTGGTTGATCTCACCCCAGCTCTTGAGGTCCATCTTCTGAGTTTCTTTCATATCCTCCATCTGGCCCCCTGGCCTAGGTGGTTCATTCTACAAATACACCATTATAGGAGAACAGAACTTCACGTTTATTAAGGTTGGAAGCTTCCAGAAGCAACATTTAATCATTTGATCTGCAAAGGAAAAGTTAGATGGGGGAGTCTGGAGCTGTCTCATTTATGAAAGACTCCATGCAATTTACACAATGGTATGTCAGTTGACACAAGCTGGTGATTACATTTGCAGTTTAAATGAACAACTTCTGTTTCCTATGATGAACGTTTATACTCAATATGTTTTACAACCTTTGTGGTTATCATGTGCTTTGCAATAGAAGGTTCATTCCTAGAGGATTAAACAAAAGGCCTCTTCCTTCTCCACAAACATAACAGGCGATGGAGTTTGTTCAAATTCACATTTTTTGCTCCCCTGCCTAGTCTCTTAAAAGGGATCTTTGTTCCCTCTGCTCCTATAAGGCATGGGGTGCAAGTATTTCTTAGTATTCTATTTGTTAACGTATGAGAATACAGCTAACACACTACCTTGAGAACTTAAAGTGTATATGACATAAGGATTCTTTTCTCCTATGTTTTCTCATTAAATATCACTCATATCTGCAGTCTTTCCATTTTAACACAGACTGAATCAAACAATGTGTTTTATTATTTTTTTTCCATACTTTCCATGTCTCCCATATCTAACTGCCTTCCTTCATCCAACCACCATCCTCCAGTCACTAGGAGGGAAAGGCTTCTCTTTTTCTGCCTCTACTTCATGGCCTCCTTTGGTCCAGCTGTAGCTTTGTGGCTAAGTTTTGGTAGAGAAGAATCCTACACATAACTGGAGAAACCCTATGATCTAGGTCTTCCAGGCTTGGTTCCTGATATCTTAGAGGAATTTGAAACATCTTCTGACAAGGGCTTGGACGTAGAAAGGATGTCTAAGTTCCTTTAGCATGCCTGCTTTATTCTGCTCTGGATCTTTTATGACTTGATGTCAAAAGTGGATGAAGTAACTCCCTCTTGCAAGAGCACTGGAATTACAACTAACTGCTGAACGATCATCGACAGAAAGACACGGAAACTCACCAAAAAAGACACCCCACATCCAGAGACAAAGATGAAGCCACAATGAGACGGTAGGAGGGGCGCGATCGCGTTAAAATCAAATCCCATAAATGCTGGGTGGGTGACTCACAAACTGGAGAACAGTTATACTGCAGAAGTCCACCCACTAAAGTGAGGGTTCTGAGCCCCAAGTCAGGCTTCCCATCCTGGCAGTCCAGCAACCAGAGGAGGAATCCCCAGAGAATCAGATTTTGAGAGCCAGGAGGATTTGATTGCAGGACCTCCACAGGACTGGGGGAAACAGAGACTCCACTCTTGGAGGGCACACAAAAAAGTGTGCTTGCCAGGACCAAGGGGGAAGGAGCAGTGACCCCATAGGAGATTGAACCAGACCTACCTGCTGGTGTTGGGGCATTGCCTGTGGAGTTGGGGGGTGGCTGTAGCTCACTGAGAAGAAGGGGGTACTGGCAGCAGGGGTCCTGGGAAGTGTTCATTGGCATGAGCCCTCCCAGAGTCTGCCATTAGCCCCACCAAAGAGCCTGTGGGCTCCAGTGCTAGGTAGCCTCAGGCCAAACGACCAACAGGGTGGGAACACAGCCCCACCCATTGGCAGACAAGCAAGCAAATTAAAGTCTTACTGAGCTCCGCCCACCCAACCCTACCCACCATCAGTCCCTCCCATCAGGAAGCACCCATGAGCCTCCTAGATAGCTTCCTCCACAAGAGGGCAGACAGCAGAATCAAGTAGTATCAGCAATATTTCATCCTGTGGAACTGAAAACCACAGCCACAGAAAGATAGAGAAAATGAAAAGGCAAAAGACTCTGTACCAGATGAAGGGACAAGCTAAAACCCTAGAAAAACAACTAAATGAAGAGGAGATACGCAACCTTCCAGAAAAAGAATTCAGAATAATGATGGTGAAGATGATCCAGGACTTTGAAAAAAGAATGGATGCAAAGATCAAAAAGTTTACCAAAGACCTAGAAGAATTAAAGAACAAACAGAGATGTGAAGCATAATAACTGAAATGAAAAATACACTAGAAGGAACCAATAGCAGATTAACTGAGGCAGAAGGGCGAATAAGTGAGCTGGAAGACAGAATGGTGATAATCACTGATGCAGAAAAGAATAAAGAAAAAAGAATGAAAAGAACTGAGGACAGCCTAAGAGACCTCTGGGACAACATTAAACTCACCAACATTCACATTATAGGGGTCCCAGAAGGAGAAGAGAGAGAGAAAGGACCTGAGAAAATACTGGAAGAGATTATAGTTGAAAACTTCCCTAAAATGGGAAAGGAAATAGCTACCCAAGTCCAGGAAGTGCAGAGAGTCCCAGGCAGGATAAACCCAAGGAGAAACACGCCAAGACATATAGTAGTCAAACTGACAAAAATTAAAGACAGAGAAAAGTTATTAAAAGCAACAAGGGAAAAATGACAAATAACATACAAGGGAGCTCCCATCAGGGTAACAGCTGATTTCTCAGCAGAAACCCTGCAAGCCAGAAGGGAGTGGCATGATGTATTTCAAGTGATGAAAGGGAAGAAGCTACAACCAAGAATACTCTACCCAGCAAGGATCTCATTCAGATTCGATGGAGAAATCCAAAGCTTTACAGACAAGCAACAGCTAAGAGAATTCAGCACCACCAAAGCAGCCCTACAACAAATGCTAAAGGAACTTTTTTAAGCAGGAAACATAAGAGAAGTAAAGGACCTAAAAAACAAAAACAAAACAATTAAGAAAATTGTAATAGGAACATACATATTGATAATTACCTTGAATGTAAGTGGACTAAATGCCCCAACCAAAAGACACAGACTGGCTGAATGGATACAAAAACAAGACCCATATATATGCTGTCTCCAAGAGACCCACTTCAGACCTAGGGACACATACAGACTGAAAGTGAGGGGATGGAAAAAGATATTCCATGCAAATGGAAATCAAAAGAAAGCTGGAGTAGCAATAATCATATCAGATAAAATAGACTTTAAAATAAAAAATGTTACAAGAGACAAGGAAGGACATTACATAAAGATCAAGGGATCCATCCAAGAAGAGGAGATAACAATTATAAATATATATGCACCCAATATAGCAGCCCCTCAATACATAAGGCAAATGCTAACAACTATGAAAGAGGAAATGCAAGGCAGAAATAGAGACATGGATGTAGAGAACAATCATATGGACACCAAGTGGGGAAAGTGGGGAGGGTGGGGGGGAATGAATTGGGAGATTGGGATACCAAATTGTACACTCTAAATATATACTGTTTATTGTCTGTTAACTGTATCTCAATAAAAGTTCTTAAAAAAAATGGTTGAAGCAAAACATTTTTGGGGAGGTAAAATTTATCAGTTTAATATTTGCTAAAATTTATTCTTATTACAATAATAAGTGCTGGAGGCATTTGATCCTAAAGACCATTTCTTAATCCCTTCCAATAACTGCTTGGATTTCCATTGGAAGTATGTGTGCCAAGAAAGGTTGTGCATTTGATGCAGGTGGCCCTTTTGCTCTTGTAGTTTAATTACGTGCAGGGCAGCTTGGAAGAAGGAAACATCACTTGGGAGATGTTGGGGAGTCCCAGGTCCACTTTACAGATTGGTGACTATTTTAGGTACCCTGAACATGTTTTTATCCTCAACTTCTTTGAAATGTCAGCTTCCAGAGTGATTTATATTAACAGTGATTTATGTTAATAAGAGTAGAGGAAAAAGAGTAACCAGAAGTAGTGAGTAGATCATATTTCTAAATTATGATAGCAGTAGAAAGACCACAAATCTGAATAATCTTAAGCATTATACTAACTTTGGCACTCCTTTTATTGTTTGTTAATTGGAAGACCTTTAATTAACTAAACTGACTCAAACTTATTATTTCCTCCAGTGTTAGAGTCTTCAGATAGAAGCCAGTATTGAAGAGCACATATGTGGCCATCCTGGATAAGCCTGGGGTAAATAATATACTCTTTTTGCTATGTTTCTGAATACTTTAGTTTGGGAGTACATGTGTCTAGAATATTTATAGGTGATGATGTGTGTCACAGAGATTGAGTTATCTGACCCTATGACAGAATCAAAACTCAAATTCACAATTTGTTTATCATGTAAAATAATTCAACTTTGGGATGCTCTTGGATTCTGGCTTATTCAGAAGCTGTTGAATATTACAGATAGCTGTGAATTATAAACTGGTTTGATTTTTCATTATTAACCCATGTATGTACACAAGTGAAATAATAAACCATTTCTAGCTGGACGAGATGCCAATAATCATTGCCCTGAGCCATTTTTTAGATGGGGCTGTTGAAGACCTAGTAGTTAAATAAGAGGCCAGAAGGAATAGAGCCATGACTAAAACCCAGATTCTTTGACAGTTGTTGAGTCTCAGTTCATTTATTCCTTTCCCTCATTTGGTGTTCTAACTTCATTTGTTCTTTTACCCATCCATTCACTCTTGTGCTCTTTGTATTGAATCTTGACCATATACGAGCTTGTGTCCTATAATTAATCACTGGTAAACTGGGTGTGAGTTTGCAAATCATCTCTAAAGCCTTGCACTGGGGCACTCTTCCAACTCAATACATATAGGCAAAAAGATGGACCTTCTTGTGTTAAAGTATGACTGTAAATTGCTGAACTCTTTACCCTAGAAAAGCAGCAAAAAGGCTCTTGCATGATGTCTGACCTCTTTTGAAGTCCAAGGAATTGGCCACGTCATTCTGCTCAGTCATGAGGCCAATAGGCCAGGCCCTTCCTGAATGTCGCCTGACCTGAAGGGCAGCATGCGTGACTCAGTGCTGGCTGATCTCTGCTCCTCCAAGGGTGATTCCCCAGCTTGGGGCAAAGCAGAGGGAAGGCCAGCTTCAAAGCCTGTCTTGGCCTGTGGAAAAGCACAGTCTGGAGTGGGGCAGCTGCCAAGTCCACCACATGAATGTTCGTTCTGCTTGGCTCATGGTCAAGCAACAGTAAAAAAAAAAAAAAAGGGTTAAGAGTGAGTAATGGGTTAGCCTGGCTCTTGGAGTTTGTCAGCAGACAAAGAGAGATCTGGTCTGGAGTCCTCCAAGAGAAGCCATGGGGTGTGCCGTTGTGGGGTCTATTATCCTGGCCAATGTGCGACCCTAAGCAGGGATGCCTTATTGATTCCTATCTAGAATAGATCTAAGGGAATGGTTTTAAACAGAGCTTTGATTCTCTCCTTTGTGCCGCTGAAAGATCAGTTAATTACGATTCAACGGCAGTGTCACAGGCTGGCCATCTCTCCTGTGGGCTAAAATGGACAGAAACTTGAGATGGCTAAAGAGGCCAAAATGTTGTTAACTTCATTACGGATAGCAGCAGCACCAGTAATAGGAATAGAGAAACGTAACACAGTACAAAATGAGGGATGCCTGGGAAGACGCTCCATCTAGAAATGTCCAAACCCACCCAGGCTATGTATTTTCAGTGGCTGCGGCCCAGGTGAGTGCTTAGCTGACTTGCGTTTGCTGCCCTTTAGAGGAGACCCGGTCTGGTGTTAACTCTAAGGTGACCGTGTTCTCCTCTCTCCCTCCTTTTGCAAATTTAAACTTATCCAGGGTAATAAACATTGTCCTCCTAAAATATATGTCATTTAAGAAGTACCCCCTCAACAACAACAACAACAACAAAGAAGTACCCCCTCCTGAGACAAGGTAATGGATATATAAAATTGGTTTTCTTTCAATTGAAGTATAGTTGATTTACAATGTTGTGTTAATTTCAGGTGTACAGCAAAGATACTCAGATGTATGTAATATATATTCTTTTTCAGATTCTTTTCCATTATAGGTTATTACAAGATATTGACTATATTTCCCTGTGTTATACAGTAAGACCTTGTTGTATATCTATTTTTTATATAGTGTGTATCTTAGTTCCAAAGAGCTACAAAATGATTATGTATGATATATATATGATAATGACATATATGATCATTATGTATGATACATCTTCATCACATATGTGTATACATACATATTCATAAATGTATACATAAAATCTAACATCTTCCTAGTTTGAGCCTTTTCGAAGCAAAATAGCAATGAGAGAGAGAGAGAAACACCATTCCTGGCTACTTTAGTTGGGATTATCCCCTGCATTAATGTACAATTCAACAGAGAAGGAAAACCAGGCCCAGGGCAGTTAGTAAATGATGTGGCCCAGATCACAGCAAAACTGGACTAGAATGCCAGGTGTTTGGGTCTACAACTAGGTCATACTGCCTTGCTGCAGTTCCTGGAGGGCGATGCTTCTTTGCTTACTGTTCCAGCCCTCCTTCAGTGCATGGAATAGAAATGCTGCCCTACTTATTTTTCTTCAACCTGCAGGTCTTTGAGTGAAGTGTCGTTACATAAAACTTATGTAATCCAGAAATTCAATTCTTGCTGAAAATGCAGTGATGAGAGTAATGAGATTTTGATCCACAATTTTCTAAAGGAATAACCTTTATGAATTATAATATCTGCATTATCCCTCAAAAAAGGGAAAATCACATTTTTGGAGTCTTCTAAGACAATCCTCACCTTAATTTCTCTTTTCTTGCTGTTTGTAAACAATGACTTTTCTTCTTAAGATTGGTCACCTGTGAGTAATAGAACAGAGGAACAAAGAATAGTCTTTATAATTAATACACACATTCTCTAGAACCCCCTTAAGCCTGTGGCTCCTGGTTCTCCTAAGAGGAAAATATCCTTGGCATCTCTTAGAAGAATCATGTGTGCCAATCTGGCTAGACATTCTACATTCTTTTCTATGAGCAATAATCTTTATTTTCCAATACACTAGCATTTTCTAAGCAAATATGATAAAAATCATGAAAGAGTGAATAAGAAATAGGAAAATAGGACAATCATTTCATACTAAAGCAAGTGCCTGGGAATTGCCTGGTGGTCCAGTGGCTAGCACTCCATGCTTCCACTGCAGGGGGCGTAGCTGCATGGTGTGGCCAAAAAAAAAAAAGCAAGTGCCTACCCTGACTGTCTTAATGAAAGGAAATGTCCCCTCCAAATCGTGGGAGTTCCTGAGAATGTGAACCATCCTTCATGGTATGTCTTTGGAAACTGAACAAGCTGAGAGCTCCCAGGGCTGAGAGACTGTCATTAATAGTTATATGGATTAACTATATATTACTCTAAACTTTGCAACACAATTACAACCACAGACTCCTTTTTCAACTCCTTAATATAGCCACTGCACAGTAAGGGTAACTGTGTAAGTAGGCCACTTAGCTCATATGCTAACTTCGTTACCTCCAGGGACTCCTCATTGTATATTGAATAACAAACATTTATATGGCCCCTACTAAGTGCCAGGCAGGCTTAAGCACTTCTGCCTGTTACGTCATTTAATACTTGCAACAGAACAGAAAGGCTAAGGAACTTGCCTAAGGTCACCTAGAACCAGGATTCACACTCAGGAAGCCTGGCTCTGGATCTCATGCTCTTAGTTGCTACTCAGTATTGGGGGGAAGCCCTGTGGGTTTGGGTTTAGATTTCCATTAACTCCCTCAAGCACCTAATGCTGCAGTCATATGGATTTACTTATTCTGGTCCAGACAGATCTTGGCACAGATTGCTGTGACTTGAAAGAATACGCTTTCTTGCTTTTGTAGACATACTTAACACATATCACTCTGCAAAGTCCTCTTTTTTGACAGCTCAGATAAAGTCCTACCTTTTCTGAGAAGTCTTCCTGGATGCTTCAGGCAACATTAAATCTCTCCTTTTGACTGTCTGGAAACAGTGTTTTTAGTACCACTGTCATCACACCTATTGGAATTGTTTACGTTTTTGTCTTCCTGAGTAAAGGGTGAGGTCCTGGGGGTCAGGATCTTGTCTTTTCTACCTCTATAGCCCTCTCAGCACCAAGCCTATAGCAGGCATTCACTAGAACACCAAATTGAAGGCAGATATGGTGTATGAATGTTCAGCATGTAATTGTTCACATTTTTCTGGGGAGACTCTCTATGAGTATGTAGTTATTTGCCTTTGATTGCATTTAATTATTGTTCTGGATATACATGCTTTGCACCGTGAGGGTGAAATACAGAGGAAATATCAAATACAATCCCACGTCCAATGTGGAGGTTACAGAGGTCTCCACAGATCATCACCTTTGCCTTAGCGTAACTACTGAAATAAGGAAAGAAACTTAAATAATTCTTGGGAAATCCTGCAGTGCTTCCTCCCCAACCAACCATTGGCGCTTTCCTTGGGCTACCTTCTGCAATTGTATGTGTCACGTTTCCACTTGTGAGCTCCTTAAAAAGGAATCAGTCATTTCTTTGTATTCATTATGCCCAATATGGCAGGTGCCTAAAATATAAATGTGTAATGTTGATGGTAGTAATAATGTCGAGATGATATCATCAAGCACTGGAACTACTTATATTTATTGGATGAATGAATGCATACCCCTAGATGGAGACTTAGAGATGGTCTTATTCTAACTCATTATTTCATTGATGGGGGATCTGATGTCCAAAGATTTAAAGCCTTGCCAGTAGTCCAAAGGCTGATTAGTGATGGAGTGAGGATTTAAACCTGGTCACTTTGCCTTATTGCCCAATGGCACTTATCCTCAACTACATGGCAAAATTTAGGCCTTTGGAAGAATATAAAAGAGTTTCTTTTAAAATGTATCTAATTATATAGACTATATGATCAAGGAACTGTGTAGTGGAATTTTCTAGATAGCCCCCCTGGGCCCTTCAAAATTGCTTTTCTTTCAGCTTGCTACCAAAAACTGTGGGAAATTTCACTGCCTAAGTAGTGTATTCTGAACTTAACTGAATCTTTCTTCAATAATTTAGAATCTCACTGGGTAAGAAAACCATAATTCAAAAAGACACATGCACCCCAATGTTCATTGCAGCACTATTTACAATAGTCAGGACATGGAAGCAACCTAAGTGTCCATCGACAGAGGAATGGATAAAGATGTGGTACATAAATACAATGGAATATTACTCAGCCATAAAAAAGAACGAAATCATGCCATTTGCAGCAACATGGATGCACCTAGAGATTGTCACGCTGAGTGAACTAAGTCAGACAAAGACAAATACCATATGATATCACTTATATGTGGGATCTAAAAAAATGGTACAAATGAACTTACTTATAAAACAGAAATAGAGTCACAGGTGTAGCAAACAATCTTATGGTTACTGGGGGGAAAGGAGGGGAAGGGATAAATTAGGAGATTGGGACTGACATACACACTACTATATATAAAATAGATAAGTAATAAGGATCTACTGTACAGCATGGGAAACTCTACTTAATACTCTGTAATGACCTATATGGGAAAAGAATCTAAAAAAGAATGGATACGTGTATATGTATAACTGATTCATTTTGCTGTACACCTGAAAATAACACATTGTAAATCAACTATACTCCAATAAAAACTAAAAAAAAAAAAAGAAAAGAAAAGCAATTTAGAATCTCACAATGCCTTGGGCTCATTTCAGCAATCCCTGAATAGCAGCGTAATGAAATATCTTTAGGAAGTTGGGCTAAATATTGTGTTACCACATGGCAGACCTTAAGGATTAAAAACAATCATGGGTCCTAGTTGTTTTGTCACTATTTGATTATTGTTCCCACACACTGAGTTTGAGATGGTAGCAAAGACTGGGGGATGAGAGAGGAAGAATCATGTAATTCAAAATTCTAATTACTTGGGTTCCAACTAGTTTATTTTTTTAATAAATTTATTTATTTATTTATTTGTTTTTGGCTGCTTTGGATCTTCATTGCTGCATGTGGGCTTTTCTCTAGTTACGGTGAGTGGGGGCTAATCTTTGTTGCTGTGTGCAGGCCTCTCAGTGCAGTGGCTTCTCTTGCTGCAGAACATGGGCTCTAGGTGTGCGGGCTTCAGTAGTTGTGGCACAAGGGCTCAGTAGTTGTGGCTCAAGGGCTCTAGAGCACAAGCTCAGTAGTTGTGATACTCGGGCTTAGTTGCTCCGAGGCATGTGGGATCTTCCCAGACCAGGGCTCGAACCCCTGTCCCCTGCATTGACAGGCAGATTCCTAACCACTGTGCCACCAGGGAAGCCCCCAACTAGTTTGAATTTTGGAGTTTTTCTATAATTTATATACTGCAGGGTAATCCCAGATGTAAACACTTGCAAAGTAAAGTAAATATATGCGAAATTTTGTGGTAGAAAGAATGGAGATTTTGGAGTCAGGCCTGGCTTTGAATCCCGGCTCTATACACTCTCTGTGAGATGTAGGTCTGGTTATTTAACTTCTCTGAATCTCAATTTTTTTCATATACAGTGAAGATAATAATAAGTTTCTCATAGACTTGTTCAGATTCAATAAAATGCGCAGTTCATGCTAGGCATTCTATATATTTTGGTTCCTTCACCTAATCTTCCCAATAAAAGAGAAGGTAGATTTATAATGTAATGCCATATACTATAAATAATAGTAAAGATATAACATTAGTTATATATGATAACATATATAACTAATGTCTTGAGTGCTAATGAGATTAATATTGCTTGGTGAAAAACTTTTAAGGGAATCAGGAAGACTCAGACATTTATAGAGATAAGATGAAATGTTAATGGGATATCTTTTTGGTCCCATTAATACTGTCATTCTTGACTACCAATGATGAATCTTACAGAATGGGCTATATTGAAAAAGGTTGATTCTACTTAAATTTTTCTTAGCCGACTTGAGATGCTGCCCTTGGGGGCAATTGTGAACTGCCAGTTCGAGTTTTAAAGCAAGTAGATGAAATGAAGGGCGAAGTATATTTTTACTAACAGGTACAGCTCTCTCATATTCTTGTGACCTTCCCTCTGTGAGTTGCTTCTGTCTGGGGAGATGTTGGAGGGGCAGGATTCCAGCTTGGGGGAAAAGGGGTGTCCTTGGCAGAAGCCTGCCCTGTCCTGGATCAGCTGAGTGGATTCCTGTGCAGGAGAGAGAGGAGTCCGTTTCTATGACGACCCACAGCTGCTCTGCCAAGACTGCCAGCCGAGGTGCCTGGCAGGGCTAATTGCTATGCAGACATCCGTTCATTCGATTTTGACCTAGAATTACCATCATCTTTCACAAGGTAGGCAATGAATCATTGTTTTGGGGCCTTGCTTTGTCTTCTTAAGCCTAGGTTTGGTTTGGATCAGAAATGCAATCTGTAGGTCATTACCCATCTCAGCCAAGAAGGTTCCTGAAGGGTAACTTTTTTTAACAGGCTAAGGTTTTGGAAACAGAGTATTAGTTAACAGTCTAAGAGCTCAGAGGGAACTGATTGTAACCCATCTCTGCCACTCAGTGGCTCTGTGATTTTAGGTAAACTGCTTGATTTCCATCCATGAGGTGTGGGCAGGGATGAAGAGGAGAGAATCACTGATGACTGTGTTGGTATGTGGCATGAGAAAGTGCAGCTACATGGATGGATACCTAGGTGGCTGGCGCCTGAGTGCCATTCACTTGTGGTCCATCCAAACCATCTGGTTCTTCCCATTAAGGTTGCATCCTTAGCAATTCAATTTGTTTCCCGTCATCCTTTACCCTCCTTGACTTTGAAAATACTGAAAAGCTATGATGAAATCTATGACAACAAAATAGCAGTGTGAATTCCAATTACTTCTCTCAGTAATCAACCAAAAAGTTCATTTTATGTTTTTGTATAACTCCTATTTTATACTCTAATCTTCCTTCTAGAATTCTGGAGAGAAATCCAGATGTTGAGTGCTTTCTTTTGGTTATCTTGAGATCACCTCACTAACAGGTGGTAAAGTTCAGGTGTATCCTAACAGAAGTAAAACCAATGACAAAGACTAAAGATTTATTGAGCACCTAATATATGCCAGTTACTGTGGCCATAGAGACAGTAATACAAAAACTGGGGCTGTGGAACATGTCCCTCTAATTCTGTCAAGGTCACATAACAATTGCAAAGAACTAGGGCAGATTTGAGTCCCAGCTCCTCCACTCTACACTGTTAACCGCTCTGAATTTTCTGATTGTAATCAACAAAATTAGACAATGCCTGTAATGCTTAGCACAGGATTTGGACTCCTAATAAATAAAAGCACTTAAAAAAAATCTATGTCTATGCATCAAATGAAAACACGTTATTGGAGTTCAGGTATGATGCCACTGGATATGAGAGTTTAAGTTCCTCCAGGGAACTTTTTAGAGTGAAATAGGAATTCAGCACCACGGAATTTCCCATTGACCATTTCCAAAGGGACAGTGTGATGATAGAACCATTTGCAAGTGGGATTTTACTGATGTAAAAACAACTGGACATAAACATAGGAAAAATCGTTGGAAGTTTCTGTATTTCAAAAAATGTAGTGCAAATACCCAAATAAAGTTTAGGTTTTTTTCCCAATGGCTATAGTGTGACTTTGAATAAAACCAACTAATTCTCACTGTGTCCATCATAAACATCCCTGTCTCACTGATGCTGGAACCAACACTGTCCCAGCCATGACTCACTGGAAGCAATTGTACAAGTGGAGGGATTTTGTGTTTCTGTACCGTTAGTTGTTATAACTTCTGATTTTTCTCGGCGAACATGGATCCTTGTCTTCTCAAAAGGCGCTTTCTCTTGTCCTAATATTCAAACTACCTAAATGTCACATGTATTTCTTTTTGTCCAGCTGAATGAGAGAAACAATCGTTAATCCTCCTCCAACCCGCATGTCTTCTCTGTTGCTCTCTGCCTCTTATACAAGGGACAAGAGCACAGCTCTGAGGAGTACTGGGCAGGCAGTGAAATCTCGACACGTTCCTGGTATGGGAGGGGATTCTGTGAGCGAGTTGGCTGCCACATCTGGGGGAGGTCTGGGTGATGAAAGATGGCAGCTGTGATGATGAGAGAGGAGCCAGTTTCCGGGAAGCAGGGGCAGGCTCCTCTCTTATTCCTTCCACCTCGATCCAAATGCCATTTGTGTGAATCAGCTGCCACTTGGCCTCAAGTGACTTTGCTGCCAGATGCTCCCCTTCCCCCCTCTTGAGGCAAGAGCCAAGCCCCCTCCTGACCCCTCCACCTGCAGTGAAGTCTTCTAGGGCCACTTGACGGTCTCAGGGAGCGCAGGACACAGCAGCAGGCTTTTTTTTTCTCTTATGCAGAATGTGCATAGGACTTTGAAAGGAGCAATGAAAGGACTGGAGCTGCTCCTGGTTGCCTCACTGAGCGTCTTTGCTGGCAGTTTCCCTCGCATTGTTGAGCACTTACTGTGTGTGGGTCTCTGTGCTAATACGTGATATGCACCGCCTCATTTATCCTCAGAAAAACCCTACGAGATGGCTATTGTGCGCTTCTGGACTGTACAGCGACGGCAGAGGAGGGAGGATGTAAGACCTGGCCCTCTGTGCCATATTACTCTCCCTTACAGACAAAGACTCTAGAGTGTGTGGTACTGGGGGATCCTGCTCTTTGTGTGTCTGAATAAGGAAACTGTAGAGGAAATGGAAGAGTCCTGAGGTCCTGGGTTCTCCCCAGCCACCGGAGGGCAACAGCAGTGGTCTAGAAGAACCTCAGAGGCACCTGCATTGCCCTAAGAACTCTAGCATTTTCTGGAAAAACTGCCAGTGGGGACACTAAGTCAGAAATGAGAGGAAGGCTCCCGCCATGGCTGAGCAAGCAGCCCTCAGCTCCCGCACTTGCTGCAGCAAATGTTGTATGCCTTTCCTCGTGGCTCTGGCTGGTAGTTCCAGGGGGCTCTGCCTCCTCCATACGATACTGCCCTGAATGATTCCGTAACGCCACCTTGGTGGGCAAACTCCGCCTTCTTGCTGCTGTCCTTCCCTTAGCGTTGGTGGTGACTCAGCTGGCCCATGGTACTGTCCTTACTCCTGTGAGCGCCATGCCTTGCCAAGGTGCCCCTCAGAACCTGGGTTAGCCCCCGAGAGCGCCTCTGTGGGCTCACACTGGCAGAATTTTCCATTCCACACCCAATCTCCACCACCTGCCTCCTCCTCTCACACCATTTTGAAGCAACTTGGAAATTCTAGTAAACTTTATATAAAGCTATAAACTCAGTGTCCAAGTTTCCCTTGCCTATCTTTCCCTTGTGGTTGCTTTGCCCTTCTGATCATTCCATTAGAGTCACAGGATTACTGAGATACGTGAATTGCAATGTATTCTCTAGGATTCTTTGGTTGCAAGCAAGAGACCAAGCCAGGCTAACTTAATGCAGGGAAAATGAGGGAGAGAGTCAAAGAGGTGGGAGGGGGTGACTCTAGTGAAAAGATGGGGGAGGGGAAGGGGAGAGAGAAAGAGTGAAAACTCCATCTATTTCTTGCTCTTCTGTCACTCTACTAAATATTTCGTTTTCGGGAAGGACACTGGTCTAGCTGGAGCCACATGCTCTTGGTGGGACACATTTGTTGACCATCCACCAAGACTGTGTGCCATGGAGAGTAGGATATGCCCTAAAGGAGTTGTTAGAAGGGAAAGTGAAAGCTGCTTAGGCACAAATAGCCAATGAACACCAGAGGAAAATGGAGGTAGCTTTGTCACCTTCTAAAGCATCTCTAGGCATTGCTATGAAAACTTTTCTTAATTTTAGCTTCTTCATAGCCTAGAATTCAACTTGGGCAGTAAAAATAAACAACTTTCTCTAAAAATGAAAGTTGCCAATGAGTTAGGTTTTTTGCTCAAACTTTCGTATTTGAATATTTGGATTGCTGGTGGAACCGCGCAGTGACATCTGTGTTCCGCTACGTGTGTGACAGAGCAGGGACGTGCAAGAACCCATACGCTCCAAGGCTGCACGTAGAGGGTTTTTGTATGCTGTTAGTTTCGGCAGCTTTCAGATGTTTAAACTGACATACTTGAGGCTGAGCCTCTACATCTCTCAGGAGTGCCCATGCCCTTCTCACAGTTTGCATTAGTAATTGCCCTTCCTGAAATCTCTCCCAGGATCCTGGCCCCGGGCCTCTCCATCTCTGTTATCACGTGGTTCCCCGTGTTCCCAGGTTAGTTAAACAGAGGTCTTTGTAACAGTTTGGTGAGTCCAACTTTCTTCCTCTGTGAGGTCAGGCACAGCGCGGTATTAGGAACAGTCTGCAGTCCGTTGGCTCCTCTGAGATGGCTGTGGAATCATGTTCTAATACAATTCCTTAGAAAATAAAATTCAGCATAAACTTTGAATTCTACTCATTGGGAGATTGGGTCTCATTGGCAAGATGTCAGAAGACTCTCACCGTAAGGTAACTTCACCTGTCAGGTGTGGGCTTTGAGGACAACTTTCTGGTGAGGCTCTTGATTCGTCTGCAGACCTTTTACAGTCTGGCTCTGTCTGTCTTCTGTCCTCATCTCCACCCATTAGCTTCACACAATCCTTTCCCTTCACTTCATACACACAGTGTATCATGCCCTCCACAAAACTGACTGGTCTCTGAGTTTGTTGACTACCTCTAGGCCTCCGAGTTTTTGTGTGTGCTGTTTTATTCTTATAATGCGCGTCCACCTACTTTTCCACCACGTGAAACCTCCTCTCCTCACCTCTTCACCTATCCCACCCTGGGCGGCTGGTCCCTCCTTCCCTCTGGGCTTCTGTAGCAGTTGACTCTACCTCTACCCTGGTGCTTTTTTGTTTATAATCATGCATTTGTGTTGTTTCCCTGGCACACAGCAGATGCTCTGTGAATTTGAATGATCACAATGGGAGGCAGTTTAGGCAAAAATACAGTCAACATACATTCACAGAGGTCATAAAGGATCCAAAGGAACTGTCAGAACTGAAAACTACTGACGGCAGTACTTGAATTGAGAAGATGCCTTGGCTAGGAAGGGTTGGATGTCTCCCGCATTTCTTCTTTGGGTAGTAAGGAGTATTTCTTAAGCGCTCTCTCACAGGAGCTGTGGTTGCAGGCCCAGAACTAATGGGAACAAGCCCCAACTATTGGTGCTATCATAGTCAGGTCTGTTATGGCTAAAATCACAAGGTACATTAAAGGAAATGGACAAGACATTGTGCTCCCACCTTGCTGCGTGGAGCTAACCCATCACTATGTGGTTTACTGCTCTGCTCTGTGAGAGGAAAGAACGCTCCTAAAAACTTATTAGACACGGATAGCTCATTGCATGAAATCTTGTGTTAAATCTTGAAAACTGCTTCCTGAACTTTATTTGAAAACCTTAGCTTCAACTGACAAGATGTTGTTGTCCTAAAGGGGGAGAGGGAGGATGAGTTTCAGATTTTGTATAGCACAAGGGAGCTATACAAAAGCTATACAGAGCCTTGTTTACCTCTGATTCTGAGATTTTTACATGTCCTTTTAGAAATATGTTTATTTTATCACCCTGATTTTTTAAATGTAATCATTTAAAAGCACTAAACCATTCCGTTAAAAATAATCACAGAATGATCATATGTGCAAAGTGAAAAAGCACTCATACTTTATTCAAATGAGAATTTTCATACAGATATTACCAAGATGTCAGATTATAACAATTTAATATTCTCCCTCCCATGGCCCACTGTTTTCATGGTCTTCGAGAGTCCAGAGATTTCTTTACGGTGTTTGAAAATTCCAGAGAGCTTATTTCCTCTTAGCCCATTCTGTCTGTCAATCTAATGTAACCCTAAGTCAACTAAGTTCAAACACTTACATGGCTTTCCATTTTGGTGCAAAAATTCCCATTACCAACAAGTGTTTCATGAGTTACCAGAGGGTTTTGTTTTTAGCATCTAATCACATGGGCTCTGCCTCCAGACTTTTAATCATTCTCCCTCTTTTAGATCTTCTCTCCCCAGACTTTGTCCTTCAGGGTCTTAACATCTACTTCGAATGAGCTTGTCAAAATAAAAATCTTCTCCAAAAGGAGGGCTTGCCCTGGTACTTCCCTCAGACACAGGCAGGAGAGGTCCCTGCCTTGGGCCCTGTGCTGCAGAAGGCCCACCCTGGGTCTGCACTCCACACCTGACACCCTAACACACACACGTCAAGAGCAAGAAGTTACAGGGCTAGGGGATGTCTCCCCTGGGAATCTGCGCCCTCCTCTTTTACACTGTGCTTTTGGTACCTAAGGTCCCCCAATCCCCTGCCATTTCTCCCTCCAGCTTGCTTCCAAAGGCCTGCACAGGTCTCTTCCCCTTGCCCTTCCTTTCTTCCCAAGGACTGATGTGCTGCTGCATGCATGCTCCCAGGCCTGGTGGGTGCGCCGTGGGCAGAGCTGTAGACAAACTGAGGTGTTCACAGGCATGTGTGTGAGTCCCCGGTGGGGTGGGACAGAGCCAGGGATGTGAGGAGAAGGAGAAGTAGCCCACAGGTTATAGGCCACGGACAGAGGCCAGGCTCATCTCCCTGTACCTCCATGTTTGGTCTGAGCGTCTTCATTCTAACCTGACTCTCAGATGATTTTGAAAGTACCTTTATCAAGGTGGAAGTGTAGAACATATTTTATTCAACAGTTTGTTAGTTTGATTTATAACTTTTTTTTTTTAATTATTTTTTTGGGGGTACACCAGGTTCAATCATCTGTTTTTATACACATATCCCCATATTCCCTCCCTTCCTTGACTCCCCCCCCACCCTCCCTCGAGTCCCCCCCACCCTCCCCGCCCCAGTCCTCTAAGGCATCTTCCATCCTCAAGTTGGACTCCCTTTGTTATACAACAACTTCCCACTGGCTATCTATTTTACAGTTGGTAGTATATATATGTCTGTGCTACTCTCTCGCTTCGTCTCAGCTTCTCCTTCACCCCCCGCCCCCTCCCATACCTCGAGTTCTCCAGTCCATTCTCTGCACCTGTGTCCTTGTTCTTGTCACTGAGTTCATCAGTACCATTTTTAGATTCCGTATATGTGAGTTAGCATACAATATTTGTCCTTCTCTTTCTGACTTACTTCACTCTGTATGACAGATTGTAGTTCTATCCACCTCATTACATATAGCTCCATCTCATCCCTTTTTATAGCTGAGTAATATTCCATTGTATATATATGCCACATCTTCTGTATCCATTCATTTGTTGATGGGCATTTAGGTTGCTTCCATGTCCTGGCTATTGTAAATAGTGCTGCAATAAACATTATGGTACAAGTTTCTTTTGTGATTTATAACTTTTAAATATTTAGATATGTGATATGTGGCTTCCATTTGTACTCTTGCTCCAGGCTGGCCTTCTCTACCTAAAAAGTACTTTCCTTCTAGTTAACTACACAATTTTTTTTTTCCATCTCATGATATGTGGGTTTGCTTAAAGCCAGATACTCTTGGATCTAAGAGCACGATAGCGCAGTTATACGAGTAAACAACCAGAATATCTTGATGCTGGTAAGCTAATTGTGTTTCCAAACAACTTATTGACTTATTTACATACATTAAAAATACAAAAGTGCAACTATTCTATATATCATGTTAAATGAATCAAGAGAGTTTATAAAAGGAATAATAGATTACATAAATACAAGAAAACTTTAGAGTGCTAAGTGAAAAAATGTTCTAAAATAGTGTGTACAGTAAACGGGCACTTTTATTTTATTTTATTTTATTTTATTTTATTTATTTATTTTTTTAGGCTCTTTATTGGAATATAATTGCTTTACACTCTTGTACCAGTTTTTGAGGTACACCAAAGTCAATCAGCAGTATTTATAACCATATCCCCGTATTCCCTCCTTCCCGCTACTCCCCCCTCCCTCCCCGTCCAGGCCTCTAAGGCATCACCCATCATCAAGTTGATCTCCCTTTGTTATATAGCAACTTCCCACTGGCTATCTATTTTACAATTGGTAGTGTATATATGTCTATGCTACTCTCTCACCTCGTCCCAGCTTCCCCTTCGTCCCCCGCCCCCCAACCTCGTGTCCTCCAGTCCATTCCCTGCGTCTGCATCCTTATTCTTGTCTTGTCACTGGGCTCCTCAGTACCATTTTTGGTTTTTCTTTTTTAGATTCCGTATATATGAGTTAGCATACAATATTTGTTTTTCCCTTTCTGACTTACTTCACTCTGTATGACAGACTCTAGGTCTATCCACCTCATTACATATAGCTTCGTTTCATTCCTTTTTATTATTTTTTAAAATATATGTATTATTAGAAAAAATGGAAAGAATGCACACCAAAATGTTAAAGGTCTTTTGGATGTGAAATTCCTGGTTATTTATATTATATATATATTTTAACTCTCTGGATTGATTATATATTACTTTTGTAAAATTAGATTTAAATAATTATACAGGAGAAAAATATTTGAGAGCTGCAGTAGTAAAAGACATTGCTGGGTTTCTTTTCACTATTGATTTTATGACAATAAAGTGGTTATCATTTGTTTTATATTCCACTCAAAGAAAATCTTTTAACGGGGTCAGCTCTGTAGTGCCTGGTAGGTTTCTCCTGAGTTTATACAGTGCATGTTTAATTTAATTTTAATTTTAAGGAGGTCGAAGGATCAAATCAACATACACTGATGGAATAAAGGAAGCTTTTCATTTTATCTGAACCTGCTGTATTGGGATGTTTGCTTGCTTTGTTTAAATACAAAGACATTAGTAGACTCAGAATGGATTTCATGTATCGTAACACAGTATCAAGATTTCCATCATATCTTATTTATTTTGTGGTCATTAAATGAAATAGTGGAATATTTTCAGGTGGGTAATCTTTTGTAATTGTCACATAGATTTTCCTGAAACTTGGGCAAAGTTTATAAAGATTCGATTTACTGAGAGAGTTCTATAGTTCACAGACCCACTAGCCTTTGCATGAATGGTTAGCATAAATAGAGTGTTCATTTTATCCCTTTTCTCTTGTTTGTATTAGGCGGATTAAAATGCTTAGAATTGAAATTTCTTGATTAATTATCTGTGTCACCCCCAGTAGTCTTCATGTGGTTTTATAAACTGGTGACATTTTCACCCATTGTATTTTATTGGCTAAGGAATTTTCTACAACTTGGATTTTCTATGAACATAAAAGCTTTGGTTCCAAAAGCACTTGAAAAGTTGTCAAGCCAGATGCTTTCCTGATAGAATCTTGATCTAGCTCACACATGGGAGAGACAACTAACTAATTAGTCAATGTATTAATGATGATCATTAAAAAAAATTTCCCAAATTCTTGGATTATTGCAGTATGTAAAACTCTCAGTACTATTTCTGAAGCAGCAAGCTCTTAGTGAAGTTTTTAAAATATGCCTATTACTGTGCAAAGCTGGAGGAGTTGGGAGGAGTGGTGGGCTTAAGGCAGCAGGAATTATAAGGAGAAATAAGAGTGATGGGGTGTGTCATGGGCTGATCTTGGGTGTTAGCATCAGAGCTGGGTTTGAATTCTGGTTCTGCTACTTATTGGCTCGCTTGTGTGGCAGTGGGTAATCTATTTCATCATCATAAGCTCCAATAAAAAGCTTAATGAAATCCACCTTCCAGAGTAGTAGTGAGCATGATGTATGAGTGTCTGGCACATGGTTGAGGTAAGCCCAGGTAGAGGAACAGAATGATACCTGGCAGGAATGCACTAATGGGGAGGGAAAGGAAGCAGGAAATATATGAAAGTTGAAAATGGACAGCAAACAATTCCCAGTTAGGTTTCAAGGGCACTTTGTGTTTTAAAGACCTGTATTTAAATAACCTTTAAACTTCCTTTTTGGGGATGACTTGTCCTTGCTCTGTAGTCTTTCCTTGTAATCACTGCTTTCCAACACTTTAATCATCATTACGGCTTTCCTCTGTTGTTTCATACTTCTTTCTCTGGTTGCGGACTGGAAGTTTGAACAGTACTCTGTGCCCGTGGAGAGAGTAGCATCACTCTTGCTCTCCTCTTCTCTTTGTAGTTAGTCAAGATAAAGAGAAGTGAGCAGCAGATGACAGTTTAAGTATACATGCCTAAATATATGTTGCTGACCAAGCATGCTGCAAGGAGCTGGTGTAATAGTGGTTGCAGACACTTTTAGAATGTGTACTGTGTGCCTGGCACCGTTCCAGGTGCTTTACACACATTAACTTGTTAACCTCACTGCAACTCAATCCAGTAGGTATTAACGTATCCCCACTGTATGGACCAAAGTACAGAGAGGTTGTATCACATATCCAAAGTTATAGAACTAGCAGGTGGCAGACCCAGGAGTTGGATCTAGGCAGTCTGACTTCAACCAAGGCACTTGTAACCACTATGCTATGCTACCTCGCACTACTTGAAGGCAGCAGGTCTTGAGTACTCGAATAAAGAATTTTGAAAATATGTAGGAGTTTATACATATTTTATATGAATTATAACAGGCTAGGTTTAGGAGTAGGAATGGAGTAGTTTCAAGATGAGAGACCATGGCAAATAAAAGGCTGGAGGTGAGATGAGCCAATGGTCTCTGCTGTATTGGAGAATAAGATTTGATTGATGAGTTGGAGCTGAAATGTTTCTCAAAATGTTTCACATTATCAAACTCTTATGAAGAACCTCTAATAGGATAGGCTATAGCCAACCCCTGAAGACTCAGAGTTAGGAAAGATGCTGAGAAGTGGATATGTACCATGGGAAGAATGAATTAACAAGGTAATAGAGCATGCCTAAGAGGATAAGGTCCAAGTAAGATGAAAAACCAACCAACCACACAAAAGATGACAGTTTAGATGAAAACAATGTAGTTAAATCCCATGTTTTTGAGTCTGACGGACTGGGAGAGAGTGTGGGTGCCTTTAGAATCAGAATTTTGACTTGGAAGAGACTTTAGAAATAATCAGTAGGTCAAGGAAAACCAAGACCCAGGAGGTTGTCCCAGGTCATGTGGCAGATGTGGGGGAATTAGGCCTAGAACCCTGGTTCTCCGCCCTTGATCTACAGTGTTACCCTGATATTGATCTTCTACAGATTGGCTGACACTTGCTAGAATTTACAGCATTGCTTTAGTAAATGGATGCCAAGTGGATGGTCTGTGTGTGAGGCATTCAGGACCATACTTTCTGAAGTCATGACCAGCTTTGTGACTGAAATGGGAAATGGAGAAGAAGAGTCATTTTGGGAGAAACTTACCAGATTATTTCTTGGTGGGAAAGGAAGAGGTAAGGTGCAGATGATGATTTTGAGCTTACGGTTTCTCTGAATGTAGAAAAAGAATGTCAACTGTGTTAAAGTTTGCTCTCAGAAGTTAGCAGATTTGGATGAATATTGATTGAAACCAGTTTATTTTGAAGGAAGAGCATTTTTCTTTTAATTCCAGAGATTCAGAACTTTGGATATTATGCATGTAATTTTATTAAGAATTATATCTACTTTATTAAGAATTGATATTCACCTAGAAACTGTACGAAATTCACTTTTATCTAGAGAGTATGTTAATGAATGTTTTTCTCTATATCTTGATAATTCTTTATAACCCTCTGTTGAATTTCTGGTACATTTTATGTTTTGAGTTAGAGTCTGAGGATAGCAATGTGTAATTTGGTTCTACAGGATTAATTTCTAACTTCTATATAGAAGCCTTAGTGCTTAAAACACTTTATAGTTTAATATGTATTCTGGATTTAATTGTTACGAGGTCTGTGCTAAAATAAGTTAAGGTAATCCATGTTAACATGAAAGTTTTCATTCAGCATGTGTTGGTGGGAATTTGGTTGCTGATTTTTCTTTACAGAAAGAAAAAACCTTTTTTACTTCATGCTGTGAACTTTATAAATCCTCACATGAAAACATGTTCTTGATGGGATCCTAATTGCTGTGAAGCCATGAGAACTACAAAATTGACTGTGTGTTTTAAAATGTATTTATTTTCTTGACCATTGAGGAAAACTCTCCTTTCTACACTGGAATTGAATCTGTCATTTGATCCCTTCCTCTTGTAGCTGATAACATCTCTGTCTTGTTAAAAGCATTTTTTAATAGCAGAGGAATTGTTTGCTTATCATACAAAATTCATGGAAGATAAGAAAAAGAAAACTGAAAATGAAATAAGGTAGTAACAATTGCCTTATAAATTTTTAATAAAAGATTTAAGCTTCTGAGCCTCCTCAAAACTTAGACAAAGAACAAAGCTTCAAATGTAGACAGCATTTATTTCCAATGATAAACCTCAAGACTGTGGACAATCCTTTTCCCTTGGGAACCTCAGTCAAGCAAACCATTTACTTTTCATGGGTGTGTCTTGAAAGGAAATAGTGTTCCTTTTGAAAAAATTCATTTGAGAATTATTTAACTTGGATTTTAGTCCTGTTATTTTTGTGGCATAAAATATTATGTTTTTTTTCAGAAAGTTTTTTCAGGATTGATTTAATTTATCATGTGTTAATTAGAAAAATTCTTTATAATTTTGTAATCAATATCGTTTAGAAGAAAATAAAAGATGTCTGGATAACTTAAGCAGGGAAGTTTCCTAAATGAATGGTAAAAATATTAGCTCACATATGATTAGGAAAATATAGAAATGCTTGTTTCTAAAAGGATATGATTAAAAATGTATTCTCACTAAAGTCAACATTCTCTTTTAATCTATTAGCAAGGCTGGGTAGATATCCTTTTTTTAAAAAAGATATTTATTTATTTTAATAGTTTTATTTATTTTTATTTAATTTTTTATTTTTTTGGCCATACCACATGGCATGTGGATCTTAGTTCCCTGACCAGGGACTGAACCCGTGTCCCCTGAAGTGGAAGCATGGAGTCTTAACTACTGGACCATCAAGGAAGTCCTAAAAAAAATTATTTATTTTTTAATTGAAGTATAGTTGATTTGCAATGTTGTGTTAGTTTCTGGTATACAGCAAAGTGATTCAGTTATATATACATATATATTATTTTTCAGATTCTTTTCCATTATAGTTTATTACAAGATAAATATAAAAAAAAAGATAAATATAATTCCCTGTGCCATACAGTAGGACCTTGTTGTTTATTTTATATACAGTGGTTTTTATCTAAGTAGATATCCTTTTAAGTACTGCATTTTTCTTGAAAATATTAATTTTCCTGGATAAATACAATCCACTTAATTAAAAGTGACAAAACTTGTTGGCGTTTTTAAAAGAATCTATACAGTGATTTGCTCTAACTTTTAATATGCCGATGGGAAAGTGCAAGATGGCACCAGAGAGCCCTGACAAAATAGAGCCCAGTTCTCTGAGTTTATCACCACCACCCCTTCCTTCTTGAAATTCTCTTTCCTCTTGATTTCTGAGGTACAGTGCAACTTGGATATTGGAGGAAAGAAAAAAGTAAAGTATTTTTTTTACTGCTTGTAGTCAGAATCATTGATTTAAAATTTTCTTCTGTGGGCTCAGAATTTGCATAGGGTTTAGAGAGAAGTACAAATGGGGGAAGACTGTTTCTTGGTGGCAGTGTCACTTTTCCTAGCAGCGCTGTACGGAGGCCTCATACGGTAAGACCGCTTGTTCCAGCAGGTGACCGCATGGGAAACACAGGGGTCATGAGAACTTGGGAAGGAGAACTGAACAGAAGCGTTGCAGCCACGAGGGATCAGGGAGTCGTCGGTGCCTTCAGTGTGAGCAGAAAGGGAGGCTGCTCAGGAGACTGGGGGTGGGATGCCATTGACCCTGTGGCAATTTGACTGAATGTGGACGCCTTTGAATTCAAAAGGTCTGAATGCTGTTCTTGGCAGGCAGAGGAGAAAGTACAGCTGAGTTCAAATGTGAAATCCGAGTTCAAATGTGCATATAGCCCAAAAGGGCAACGGCAGGGGTAACACATACAAGTGATACAGTTAGCAGCTGTCTGCTTTACTTTGGATGAATATACTCATAAATCATTATTAGTCATTGAGCAAGGTCAAAGGGAGACTGTGTCCTCCGTGAAGATGAAGATTTTGTCTGTACTATCTACCATGGAACCTCTAACATTAGAAAAGATTGTGATCAATAAATACTTAGTTAATAAATGAGTTAATTGTCACAGACAAGTTTGGAATCCTAGAAGGGGAACAAATGGACTCAGATAAGTAAAATAAACCCCTAAAGCAGAACTGAGACCTGCCTTTAGCTTCCTCTAGTGTAGATCTCCTAATCCCTGGGGAGGGGGGATTATAGGTCAACAAGACCACGCCTGTAAGACACCTATGGAAAAGGCCTGAATGAATATTTTGTGAAACATGTATAATTTACCACCAAGCTGCTTTGATTATTTTTTGCTAATTTCTTTTATCCTTTACCGTCCAAATTTTAAAAGACATGTTCTGCAAGTCAGATGTATTGAATGGGGGTTGGCCCTAACTGATTATCTGGAAGTCACTACAGAAGCTATAAGGCAGGGCTTTCTACCCACTTAGCACACAGCCAGGGGCAGCTTTATCAAGGGCATCCTCACAGGGACGCATGTTGAAGTAGTTCTCCGGTGGGCATCGACCTGGATTGTGGTCATTCAGCGACAGCCCCCCGGGATGTCTATAGCGCCACTAACCATTTCTTCCCCGGCTCTTCTTCTTCTCTCCATCCGTCACTGTGAACAGTCCCCTGAAGCTCATTATTCCTTTCCAGTGAGCTTGTCCCTTGATTTCCTGTCTATCACTCTTTCAACTATTCCCTGTGCTGATGACTCTCAGCCCTAGCATTCCCATCCTAATTCTCACCCACACACTAATCTCCTATCTTCTGATCCTCTCCTATCTCTCTATCTTCAGTAAAGCTCATTTTGAGTTCTTCTAAGTACCCAGTTACAAAACCTCAGAGTCCTTCTTAACTCTTCCCTCCCCGTTGTCCCCACCGAGTTCAGCTGACTCTATAAAATGCTCCACAGCCATCTCTCAAGTCTTGATCCTTTTCATCTGCCCAATTCAGTGCAATAACTTCTTGACTGGTCACCAAGACGCCTAAGTTTATCTTTTCTAAACATACTGTGGCCAGAGTTTTCTTCCTGAATTCCCGTTTTGACCATATTTCTCTCCTATTCAAAAATTCCCAGTGGCTTCTTGTTATCCCCTTTTTTTCTTGCCTTTGAGAACTTCCATGATCTGGCCCCTCAAACAATCCTCTACTGCCTCCTGATATGACCCTCTGGGCTACCCAGCCTGTTTTTCATTCCCTAGTCCTCCAAAAATAATTTGTTTTGAATGCTGTATTTTTGCTCATGTCACTCTTCACTTGTAAAGTCTTTTCTTGCTAAAGGTTCAGGTCAAGTCTTAACCTTTTCTATAAAGACTTTTGAATGGTTTCATTCTTCTTTGATTTACTTTCTGATACATTAATATGCTTATTATCTACACCTCTTTTTTGGGTCACAGGACATTTTGAAATATAATTTAACTTCATTTTCCGAATTATACACATTTTAAAAACAATAATATGTATTTATTTCTTTACACGTTTTAGTCCTCAATCTGATGCTGTATGAATATAAAGGAGCTCAATAAATATTTATGGACTTGATGAATACAGCTACGGTTTAATGGAAAGCAAACCCTATTTGGAGTTTCATACTTTGGATTTGCGTCTCAGCTCTGCTGCTCCCCAGCTAAGTGACAATGAGAAGGTCACGAAACCCCGCTGGTTCTCAAATTGTATTATTTTGAAGAATCACCTGGATAGTTCATTCAACGGACATAGAAATTAAAGCATCACAGGGCAAAGCCTGAACAATTGAAGATACCCACTCCTCTGGTTGATAACTGTTGAAACTGGGTGATGAGTACCTGGCAGTTTAGTAAAAGTTCCTTCTACTTCTATAAAGGTTTGAAATTTTTCATAATAAATAGTCATCATCGTCACCCTGGAGCACTAGTAAAAAATGCAGAAATTCTCATTTAAGAGATTCCTAGATATGCCCCATAAATGCTGATTTAGGGGTTTGAGGTAAAATTCGGGAATCTTGTGTTTTATCGTCAAGCTGCTCTCAACATTGCTCTATCTCTCTGGGTCTTTTTCCTAAGCTGTAAAATTGGGACACGACATCTTCTCCATGGATCTACTGTGAGTAGATGTGTAAAAGCATGTATTTCGGTTCCTGGCTCAAAATCTGAAGCCCAGTATATGCTTAAAATAATGGAATCCTGCACACTTCAAGAAGGACTCCTGCTCTGATAAATGGCCAATGACCATTCATAGCCCTGAAGATGAATAAGGCAACCAAGGGCAAGAATAGAAAAGAATTTAAAAAGTGAAAGAACGTGAGTAAGAGTGGTACTGACACACGCTCTCTTCTTTCTGCTCTGCTAAGTGATTTGACCTCTTCTCGGAATAACTGCAACCATATTTAATTTAAAAAGCTCAGAGATAACACATTGCCAATAACCGGGGCATTTTATGGACGTCTGACTAGACTGGTGACTGAGCTAATTTTCAACAGCTGGACGAGCTTCTCTCTCTCACACAAATCGTGTATAGTTGTGACATTATGGAGAAAATCCCTTTGAAGAACAAACAAACTAGGTCGTCTGGAGTGAAGTATGATTTAGGCTTATTGAAAAAGAATTCTGAAACTTCTATAAACATTTTTAATGACACTTGTTTACAGTAACTGCTTATTAATAACTAAGTAGATTACATTTACCGCCACGATCGCATTAGATATTTTGTCTTCTTTAGCACTTTTGGAATAATTTTGTTTTTTAATTGGATGGAGCATACCATTTCTGAGTTATATTTTTTCTCCATCTTCAGCCACCACTAACCCCTAAACCTTCATTTCACTCCTTCTAGACTTCTTCTTACACTTTTCTCCAAATTTTTAAGAGAAAACTGACTCAATAATGTAAAATCTAGGCATCAGAAGGTTAAATATGTGTAAGAAAGCTGAAAATAATATGAAAACTTTTCATAGCTTAAGACTACATATTCATTTGTTCTGAGACCGCTTATTCATTTGTTCATTCATTCGATAAATATTTAGTGAGCTCTTGGGAATTCCCAGATGAACCAGACACTATATTTCCTTAAGGACTCGTAAAACCAACCATAAAACAAGGTAGAAATGACACTGGGGGGGATGGGTGAACAGTGGTGGTGGTGAGGCAAGGATGAGGTTGTCACTCATTATCAGGGAGGGTCCTTCGAGGAGGCCACCTTTACCTGGGCTTGCAAGAGTCTGATGTGGGCAGAGACAGATGTGTCAGGCTAGCTGAACCCTCCCACACTCTCATCATATGCATAGCTTAGAGCGTGGGTTAGAGCTCATATGCATATGCTACAGATCTGGCTTAGGTCAGAGCCACGTTTTGTGGCCATGTAGCACAGTGAGTCTTACATGGCTGATACAGGAACTGAGTCCACAGGCAACACTAATTTAACAGCTGCTCTCATTTGCCACAGCGTGTAACTGGAATGAGATGCCCGTTTAGTTTTAAATCCAGCTGCAAATGGACCATTGCTTAGCTCATTCCTGAAAGATCCTTTGAAAAAGTAGAATTCAGGGCTTGGATTTTCTCCAGTTTATCTGCAGAGTCTGAGAATATTGTGGAGAACTTTTGGGTAGAAAATCTAGAGGGAAAGACAGATCAGACATAGACAATATCTTCAAACCTGTATCTTCTTTCAATCTGTTTTTGCAAGCAGCACTTCTCTTTAAATGCAGAGAAGTGAAAAACGGTAGTTAAAGCTGACTTCAAAAATAATTAGATTATTATATAAAAGATATATGAGTCTTTTCTTCACTGATACTAGTTTCTGGCTCTTTAGAGATAAACACTTTTTAATCTGTAAAGAAACTATTGCCACTTTTGTATGTACTCTGAAAGGCGTCACTAAAGAACTTTTAATCTCTGAATGTGAGAGATGTAATAAGAATGAAAAAGCAATTATGAGGCAGACATAAAATGTCTGAACTGGATGCGGGAGCGAGGAAAGGCCTTTCTGATCATCCTTGTTCCAGTGCTAGAGATCCACTGGCTTGGGGCCAGCAGAAACTGTCTCCTTTTCCTTTTCCTGTGAATTGAACTGGTAGCTTCAATGGAGGTGTGGGGCCACAGTTATCTACCATCTACATGCAGATCACAGCAAGCCACTATAAACAGAAATTTCAGCCAGCGGCCACATCTTCCCAGGCATTTTCAAATAAGAGACAGATCAAAATGAAAGGCATTGATAGACAAACAGAAGCAAAAATCTCATTCACGTTGATTCAAGTAACTCAATTCCCCGTCTGTGTGATGGAGAGAGGCTGGGAGACCGCAGCCCTTGTGCTAGTATTGATCACCTGTCTTCCCCAGTGGCCAGCACCAGCCCCTTTCCCATTGTATTGTGAGAAAGCTGGCCCATTTAGTGCTGAAACAGGGTAGCTTGTGAGATTCGTGCTGATATGGGAGGATGGGGGTTTTGTTGTGAATTACCTCGATTAGTTAGGATTTTCAACACTTTGGAGTTTTTCGTTAATGCTGTCGACACTTTTTGCTTCATCGAATTGCATCAGTGTGAATATTTTTGTGCGTGGGGCACCCCAGAAGTTATTCCTGTTTCCTGATACTTGGAGTGACTAAGTAGACAGAGGGAAAGGGACAGGAATGTGGAGATAGCAGGATTCTAGAAGATAATAGACTTCATTTAGCTGGCTCCTCTTCTAGGCCTATGGCAGACCTCAAGAAAAACGTATTCTGCGCTTGATTTATCTAGAAATCCTAGTTCAGTACCTGTTCATAAGTCTACTCTAGCTTCAACCACTATAAGCAGTTGACATTAAATATAAAAACAGCATCACAGAAAGATCTGGGGTCTTTGTGCCATCTTTCATATCTTTGCCTTGTAGTGTTAAATTTTCACCGAGATTTAGAATGGAACCCTGTGTCACTTTTATTCTGTAAACTCACATAAAATTCAAAAGAGTGTTTTTGCACTTAGAAAATGTTAAATATGTATTAAATTTGGTAGGTAAGTCAGATTTGATATGGGATAGGTTTTGTTTTTGGTTTATGTTTTTTTAACCTTTTTTTTGGTAACGGACAATAATTTCCTTTTTTTGGGAAATGATTGTTCTTCCTATATTGTAATGACATTTAATATATACAAAAACTAATTATACTATTTTTCTTCAGGTTTACCAATTTCATCCTCTTCCCTCTTTGAAGTACTCTGAAGTACTTCTGTTCTCTCATAGCCACCCTTTGTAGACTTACCTCTTTCTTTGACTCTAACACCATGCTTGGATCTAAACAGCCCTGAATGTTAGTTCCTGAAAAATGTCAGCAAGGGGGCAAAACAAAGTTAGCAGAACACATGAGTTATTTCCTAAATCTAGGAAATTTCTGTAAGAACAACCTGACAGTTATAGCCAGCAACAAATCAAGCAGTTTGAAACAGAAATAATTATTGTGTTTTCATTCTGACCAGATATAGTGTTCTTTTAGTGCTGCCCGTGTCTCCCTTTGGTGTCTGGGCAATGAAAACCAGATTAGGATTTTTATAGGAAAGCTCATGCCACGATTACAGAGTGGACCCTAAATAGTCTACACATACATGAATGTGAGAATGTCTGTCTGTGTGTGCACACGTGTGAGGTTGATAAGGCAAACTAGGTTTCCATGTTGGTGTTTTTTTAGCATTCTCATGTCAGTTCCCAGAAAAGTTGGTTAACCTTTTTATTAAATCACTCCTGTCTTGTGGTCTTGTCAGAATGAGTCTGATGATCAAAAAAGATGCCCACAGGTTTTCTAAAGCACAGCGTTTCAAAACTTCATGTGCGTCTGAAGCATAACAAAACACAATACAACAAAATAAAACAAAGGGTATGTCAGAAAAGAATAAATGGAATGCTTAACATTTTAAAAATTAAAATAATGGAATATTTAAGACTAAAAATAAAGAGTTAAAACAACATGGCTTTACCAAACAGACAGATTCTTTTCCTGATAGTTGAATCGCAGTAGGGGGAATGTCATTCGTGTCAATAATAAAACTGTACTTTATTCATGAGTTTGCACAGGTGTGGAGCATTGATAGTTGGTTATGTATAAAGCCATCTCATTGCAGTCTGCTCTTGGGAATCTCTGTATAAATCTCCAGAGAGGCAGAATGGTATCATGTGTACATGTGTGGATCTTGTATGGATCATGGCATTAAGACGCTTGGGCTCCAGAGCTGGTTCTGCCACTTACTGGCTGCTTGCATTTAGGAAAGATAGTTGAGCTTTCTTAACCTCAGTTTCCTCATCCATAAAATGGGGTAAATAATTGTCCTTACAGCAGAGAGGTTGTGAGAATCCGAGCAATGCGTAGAAAATTCAATAGCTAGCTGTCAGTGCTTGTAATAAGACCTCAGTAAACAATAGGTGTCATTGTCATTATTTGATCTCAGGCATGAGGTATGAATTTAACTAAACGTCATCTTTTCCAGGGAGTTTCCAGCTGTGTGATAATGGATTTCAATTGTTAAAGAAAATTTAAACAAAAATAAGGGGGCTTTTTAATACTTCTGTTCTCTCTTCACATGGATAAAGCCAATTGGTCCTGCAGAATTGCTTTATTTTCCTAAGGACATTGTTGGTGACAGGAATAAATCTGGGCGAAATGTGGAAATGGTGATGGGAACTTCAGCCTTGCTGCTCTCCTCTCCCAGCATTGCTGTCATCGTATGATTTGCATCCTCTTCTTCTCATTTATCCCTCCGTCCCTCCCTCCCTGCCTCCCTCCCTCCATTGCCTATGAGGTGCTAAGCGTTGGAGATGTGACATGAATTAGCTACAATCCCTGTTCCCAAGGAGCTCATAGGAGGGTCATGGTGGGGGTACAGGGAAGATGGTGGTAGTTGTGGTGTCAGACAAAGAGATAATTATTCTGCAAGGAACTTAGTATAATGATTGAGATACGCATAGAATTTTGTGGAAACAGGAGCACCAAGGACTTCCCACAAAAGTTTCCTCACATTGGATTTTAATATTCACCATTGAAGTATGAAGAGCTCTCTCTTTCACAGTTTGTTTATACCAACATGCAAATGAAATTGAAATGTTTTACAAATTAGATTAAGGCCTTTGGTTGCTCACAGGAATACATAACTATTTAGCTTTTCCCTGTAAATTCGACCTTCTTAGTCATCTTTAAAACATAACGTGTACGAGTCACAGCTAATGTTTAACAATGCATGAATGTTCAAGCAGAGCTTGAGGGGGTACAGCATGTTTAATGGGAACCAGATTCTGAGAAGACCCAGCTGAGGTGCAATTAACTCGGTGAATTAAACCTTTGGAACCTCATTTTGTGTGTGTGTGTGTGTGTGTGTGTGTGTGTAAGGGGGAAAATTGTATTTTCATTTATTTGCACATTAGTTACCTAATTAGTCCATCCCTTATAACACAAAGACTTACAGTCATGTTCTTCTGCTCCTTTTTAAGCTGCTTCTTTGGAAGCTATTTGTGTCATAAATTATTTCCAGTAAATTTCTTTCGTTAGATTCTAAGTGACATTTCGAAAAAGGGCCATTATTGTCACTGTTGTTGTTTTTATTACTATCAGGACTTAAACATGTCAGAAGAGAAAAAAAATCCTGAGGTCCTAACAAGATCCTGCTCAGTTGTACCTAAAAATCTTTAAATTCACACCGAATTGGGAACATTTATTTAAAAAGTGATTGTTATAGAAATCCCACTCTACACCTATCCTATCTTCACAATGGCTTCCTGGTATTTATTTTTAAAACAGTATCAAGTGACTAGAAACTTAAAGACTGCATATGTAATGTTTATGTGAAACCGACCAACATTTGATTGTAGTTGAAGAAAATTAACCTAACAGACGGAGGGGTGGATTTCAGTTTGCAGTACATAATATTTACATTTTTGCGTTTTTAATTCTTTCCTATACTGATTTATCTTCAATATGCTTCAAAATGGTGTACTTCTTTTGTGTCATAAAATAACAAATAAATAAGGAATAAGAAATTTGAGTTTCTGAATTTCTTGGTGATAGATCCTAGTGCTTTTCTAAATTTAGGAGTTGAAGGAATAAGAAGAAAAAATTGTAGCGACTGAGTGACATCACATATTTTAGAAAGCAGTGGATTTATGTGGCTCTCACCAGCTTTGCTTCAGTCGTGTAGTACATTAGGACTGAGGCATAACCTAGTGAATTCTCTAATCCTTATTTTTCTGATGATGGTGTAATTTTGAACCTAGAATGTGACATCCATCATTTATTGTCTTGTCTTTCTGGCAGCTCAGAATGCCACCCATCCCATTTCCCATTTGTATAAAGTATAGGGCTGAGGCAAAGATCCAAACCACAGAGCCATGCAGGAAAGGAGCAGGTTGCCTACTATGCTGGAGGGTCCAGAAAGGGTAAGGAGACGCACAGGAAGAAGCAGACCTTCCCTTCATGGGGCCCTGATACCTGGTGAAACTAATACTGGTGTGAATACGTCCTGATCTTTTTGCTCTACCAGGAAGAGAAAGCCAAGGAGGTAGAAAGGGGCAACGTACCTCATTTGTTCATTCATTTATTCACTTACTCAACTGATATTTATTGAGTTTTTGTGGTGCACCAAGCACCAAGACTGGTTCTGGGAATTTGAAGATGAATAAGGTATCACTCCTGCCTTCAAGGTGTTTCAGTTTAGTGGGGAGAAAGACATTTAAAACTAATTAAACTCACTAAGGTAATTATTACAATGGGGAGCAGCTTCAAACAGAAACAGCGTCATCATGGAGGCCAATGAAACGTCAGACTCTTACTGAACTTTGTAACCAGGAGCAAGGTGATGAATGCCTTTGACCTTGGTTCTTCATCTAGGGTGGTGATGGTGATTTCCTCTAACTTTCAGATAATGTATGTAAAGTACCCAATAGAGGGCTTGGCATTCAGTAAGTAGTAGAGAGTGGATGTGCTTCAGGTGCTCACGTGGGCCTGCAGGGTATTGGGACCACTGAGTCCTGAGTCTCATGTCATATGTGCAAGAATGGCCTTCACTGGAACTCTGGGCCCCTGGAGTGACAAGGAAATGCTACTGACAGAATTTAGTCCCCTATCACTAAATGTGTCATTGTCCTTAGGTAGTAAGCTTTTAAAGGAAGGACCACAGCTGACAGCTCAAAAGAGCCCATTGCTGTTTTTGTTCTCATTCGAATTTCTGACACTAATGTCTTCCGCATGACACTTTTTGCCCCTGAGCTCCTTGTTTACTTGAAGAACCCTGCGCTTCCACCAGCCTCCTCCTCTTCTAGGCCTTCCATATATTTTCCTGTTGCCCTTCTCTCCACTCTCTGGTTTACTGTATTTGAGAGATATGTTTTGAAGTTATATTTTAAATATATATATATATATAATATGTCATGTATGCAATATATATAAATCATAAAAAGTTAAATAGAATTTATTAGGTCATTGCTGCCTTTTTGTGAACTAAAAACTGTTGGTTAATGTTTACTGAGTTCTTACTAAGTGTTAGGCATCATCATATCCTAAGCATTATATCAGTGCTTCTCAGACTTTAATGTAAATATATGTCATCTGGGGATCTTTTTAAAATGTAGGTTTTGATTCATTCATTGCGGGGAGGAGGTAGGGCCCAAGAGTCTACATTTCTAACAAGCTACTGGGTGATGCTGTCGGTCATAGACTGCATCTTGAATAGCAGTGCATTGTATCCTTTGATCCTGATGACAACACTACGAGGTGAATTTTTTTTTTCCCATTTTATGTATGTGGAAACTAAAGGTTAGAGGAATTAGATCATTTCCCCAAGGTCATGTTGCTAGAAACTAGCAGTGTTCAGATTCTAAACCCAGGTCTGCCTCCTGGTATACATTGTTTGGGCTTTGGAAGTGTCCTGCAACACCCAAAGGTGATCCGATGCTACCTGAAACAAAATGTATATTTTTGTTAACTATTTCTTCCTTTTGGTGAAACTTCTTTTCTAATTTAATTTCTCTTTATGCAGGACCTTGTATTACATAGTGATTCAGATGTGCTGGATTTTGTTTCTAAAGATCATACATACAGTTTATTTATTTTATTTATTTCTTAAATTTAATTTTTATTTTATATTGGAGTGTAGTTGACTTACAATGTTGTGTTAATTTCAGGTGTACAGCAAAAAAGTTTTGTATGGTGTAGTTCCCCAAATTACAAGTTAGGAAACATTGTACCATTGATGCAATCTGGTTTGAACACAAGAGGAAGCTGCTGGGGAAGGATGAGAGTGAGGAAAGGAAATCCTCAGGCTGATTTATTGTTTAAGGCTCAGTGTACACAGTGTGCTACGCTTGTCACAGGCTTGTGGAAAAGGACGCAGTTCCTGTCCTTAACAGATCAGATATACTTTTAAAAATAATAGTTTGACCTGCTTATAAAATTAATATGGTTCACAATAGAAAATTTGAGCTACAGAAATGTAAAATAAAAAATGATCTAAAATCCCGCCAACTGGTTTCATATTTTATTTTTATTTTCAAAATTTAAAAGAATATACCTCGAAACGGTGACCCGGGACCACATGTACACAGAACAGCAAGAGTTCAATGTGGTAATATATTGCGATAAATAAACACCATTTTTGGTTTTGAGGAGCAGTGGGAGTAAAAGGGGCAGTTAGGAGTCCCCCCAACATTTAAGAAATGTGAATGCGCTGCTCAGCCAGCACTAAGAGTTCTGGGATCGTGTTCCACCTTTCACGAAGGGTCCCAAAGCTTAGCCCAAGCGGTGCAGCTGAAGACTGGTGTTAACTGCGCTCTCACCCGGGCCGGGTCGCCGACGCATGCGCAGTGTGGCCGCCGTGGCTCCGTGGGCGTTTCGCAGGCCTATTTTCTCCTGAGCAGGTTTCTGTGTGGTCAGCAAAGGGGCCAGTATTGCCACGCCGAACAGTTCCCAGCCTGAGAGGGGAGAGGGGGACCGTCTCTAAGTGAAAAAGGCGTCGAAATATGCGGGGGGGGGGGTGTTGAGCAGGCACCCCCTCACTTTTAAGGTGCCAAAACATATTTACGAGCAACTAACTTGAAGGAACAGGAATTATCTGTAGGAAGAGAATTTAGAGGGTGGAAGCGGTGAGGGGGCAACGATCTCTATAACTTTCAGCGTTGCATTCTCAAGATGCCCCCCCGCCCCCCCCCCTTTTTTCCCCTCCATTTCTCTAGGGAGTCCTGATGCCCCAATTAATCCTTCTCTCCTCTCGGATCCTTTAAAAATTGCACTCGCCGTTTAGGAGGTCCTAATAGGAACCCCCACCGAATTACACGGTTCAGACCCACTCTGCCCAAACCGGGAAGGCGTCCCGAGAGAAAATCCCGGGACGCCTGGCGCTGTGCGAGCTCCGTCTATATGAGGGCTCGAGGTGGGCGGGGGCCCTGGGATGCCCTTGGCCGCGCCCCCCTCCCCTCCCCTCCCCACCCCCTTCCCGGTCCCGGCCGCCGACCCCAGGCCGGGGCGGCGCGCGCTCTCCCACCCGCGCCTCTGGGGACTCGCAGACGGCAGCGAGACGGGCCGGCGCGCTGGGCATGCTCAGTGGCCCGGCGCCGGGCTCGCGAGTCGGAAGCCTGTGCGCGGCCGCCGCCGCCAAGCCGGCCGGGGCGCTAGCAGAGCGCGCGGGACTTGCTGCAGCGGCGGCCGGGCGGCGGCGGACCCCGGCCGGGACCCGAACCGAGCCCCGCGCTGGGCCCCCGACCCGCCGGCCGCGGCGCCTGCTCCCTCGCACCGGCGCACACTCGCAGGGGAAGGGCCAGCCGCGGCTGGCGTCGGGGGGCGGAGGGACCGCGGCGGCGGCCGCCGCATCCTCGCCTCCTGCCCCGGCCCGGCAGCTTCCCGGAGCCGTCGGGCATGGAGCCGTGGAAGCAGTGCGCGCAGTGGCTCATCCACTGCAAGGTGCTGCCCGCCAACCACCGGGTGACCTGGGACTCGGCGCAGGTGTTCGACCTGGCCCAGACCCTCCGCGATGGAGTCCTGCTCTGCCAGCTGCTCAACAACCTCCGGGCGCACTCCATCAACCTGAAGGAGATCAACCTGAGACCGCAGATGTCCCAGGTAAGGAGGCCGGCGCGGGCGCCTCCGCCTGCAGCCGGCATCTCCCATTAATCAGCCGGCTAATTTCTTTGTGCGAATGCAAACATCTAGGTGCGCTCCGCTTGCCCTGCCTCGCAGCCTTCTGTTTTGCGGACCACTTCGGTTTCTTGTACCTTGGCTTGAGATGGTTTAGCTCTTTAGCTGAAGGCTAGAGCCCTGCGTCCGGAGATGGTTTGAAGATTTTGTAAGGGCTTTCTGTGAGGCGGGAAACAACAAGCTGTCTTAGGGTGCCCTTGCACCTACGTGTGTGTGTGTGTGTGTGTGTGTGTGTGTGTGTGTGTGTGTGTGTGGCGGGGGTAACAAAAGGAATTTGATCCAGCTCTTTTATAATAACGGTGGAGAGGCATGCGAGGAGCTGATGGGGGTAATTTTGCCTATAGCCTGTGCTTTTGCTTTGCGTTTCGTCCCCATGTTTTCTCGAAAGAGGAACCGTGGCATAAATGAGAACCCTAGGAAGTGGAGGGCGTTCCGGGACCGTTATCTGTACAGGAGTGACACTGGCCAAAGGGCGGAAAAGGGATCACAACACAGCGGCTGCCCCGAAAGCCCCCTGAGTTTGCGGCCAGCTGGCAAGCTGCATGGTTGGGTTTATAGTTAGTCTTAAGCCATGTGAAAAGGAGCCAGTCCAGCCTCTCTCAGCAGCGACAGGAAACGAGAAGTTTCGTTCCAGATTCCGCTTTCCTTCATTCAGTGCTTGCTCAGGTGGTGTGGTGCACTCTTGGCTCCTGTGGCTGGAGCCTTTCCTGGAGGTGCTTCTTTGAGGGGTTAAAAAAAAATGCAACTCTGGAAGGCTGTGTGCAACCTACAGTCAACTCAAAAGTCACAACTCAGTGGAATGGTGGTTTCTTGGTCCCGTCAGAAAGTTTTCATGCAGAAAGCTGTTAAACACAACTCAGTACACCTATTTTCTCTTTCGGAATGTAAAGAACCACTTTCAACCTAAAAGGGAGAGGAAACAGTTCTTCCCATGACACACTTTAGCGCTAATCCTGAATGATATAGAGCCTCAGCTACTTAGCAACTAGAACAGTGCCTTTTACAGAGGAACTGACTTTATATAACATAATAATTATGTTTTTAAAGTTTGAGCACACACATTCCTCTTTTCTTGATGTCAGCATTTCATCAGGGCCCCTCTGCACCTCCAATTCTACATCCCTTGCCTGTCTGCCTTCAACCTGCTGGTTAGTTGTCCCCATGAAAGAAGAGGCTTGTAAGTGATGAGAGCCATATGGTTTTAGAAGTGAGATAATTTATTTCCTACTTTCCCAAAATCCTGGGTGGTAATTGCTAACTCCATGGACCACTTAAGAGTTGTCCCAATTCAGGATATCCTGTCCAAGAGCTCGACAGACATTTCCATTAAGCTGGGAGTTGCTGCTCTGAACAGAGTTCTGTAGGAAGCTGCAGTTGATTATCCAGTCTGCAGATAGATTCCCATTTTCCCCCTGGCCTATGGCCCCAGGATGCCTCGGCCCACCAGCAGGGAGGTACAGTACTGTGCGCATGTCCTGAAACTTCAGTTGCCCGGATCCCTTGGGGGTTGTTCAGTAAGTTGTTCTCAATAATCATAATTATAGCTGAGGATCTCCCTATTTGAACCTTCTAAACTTTACTTGAATGTTAACAATGGATGAAAATTTTTTCAAATGTGTTTTTTGCTTTCTTCTCCCTGTAGAATATAGATGTCATTTAATCTTTCTGATGACTAAAGATTGTCACTATAAGCATCATTAATGAAAACTGAGCACGTATGCTGCTCTAAGAACTCTGTTCCCTACTGGGAGTACCACAGTGAACGCCTCAGGATCCTTGCCCTAAAGGAATTATTACACTGTTTTGTCAGATAAGCCACCAGGTTATATGAGCTAAACAGCTGAATGACCTTCCTTAGGCTCTTGTGCTTTTGGGTTCTTAACCCTGAGCTTTCTGGTTCCAATTCAGTGTGGTAATTTTCTGTGAGCGCAGGCTTCTCCCAAAAGTGCACCGTGGAAGGCTAGTACCTGAATATGCTGATGTCTCTTTTAACCTCAGTAAGGTTACTGAACAGCTGAGTGCTGGACAGGTGAGCTTGTATTATAGAGGTTGTCCTTAAATCCTTAAATGAGACTTAGTAAACGTTTTCATTAAGTAATTCATTGACATATTTAACATGCCTACAGTGACCAGCGGATACTGTGCACTTAATAGGTGTTCACTAGTAGCAAAATTACTTAAAACATTTTTTTCTGCTATTGTCACATTAAGAGTAATATATTACAATTAAAATTTTTAAAACAATTGCAAGGTCTACAAGTTCCTTTGGGCCGGCATCTCTATTTCTGCCTCTAACTACTCATATGTTTCTTGGCGAAGGTTCTAGCTGCTTCTGGTTGTAAAGCTCCTGTGCCATCAGCTCTCTTCATACTGTTTAGTGAGGAAACTAATAACCCAGTGAAACCCTGACATATGTCCTGGCAGACTTTACTCTTTTGAATTTAGAGCTGTCATTACTAGTATTTGTGGCTTCTGCCATGTCTAAGACTCATTCCATCCACCCGACCTAGGTGCTGTTGAGGATATTAACTTGAAATAAACTATTTCCTTATAGCACCTGATCTTCTGAGCCAGAAAAAAACTGGAGGCTCTCACTTCAGAGTTTTGTGGTATTTGAGACTGTTAGGAACAGATGTTGACACAAGAAACCTTAGTGTATTGATGTCTTGCTTATTGCTTGTGTTAATTTTTCAGAAAGAGGCTATGAGTAGCCTCTGTTAATAAGTGTTTATCTCCAATGAGTGAGATTTCTGACACTCTCTGTTAGCCTTCTGCGTTGTTTGTGTTAAAAAATAATAACCCTGCAAATAATTAAACCATTATATGTTCGAATCCTGGAGTCTTATCCTTCAAAATAAAATTATAAATGGGACCCCAGTTCTCTTACTAACTATTCTTTTTGATTGTGGACATCAGCCTTTTTTGGGTCTTGCTGTGTTGGTAAGAGAACAGTCTTCTTCAGTTCAAAATAGGTCTTTCTTTTTTTAACCCTGATTTAGATTTGTTTTTATTAGTTAAGGCGGTAAACAGTACATCACATTTAGTTACACATTTAACATATTCCTTTTATTATAAAGAATAAAAGTTAAATAAAACCCAGATGATCCACGAAAATCCACGCAATCCATGAAACCTGGTCTTTGCAGATGGTAGACAGATTTATTTTTCATCCAAAACTGTGTTTTAGCCAGGATATCTAGCACATACATGATCCTGGAAGAGAAGAGCCTTCCTGTGCTAGTTGTACTAGGGGTTCATTGTGGAAGACTGTGGGTTGTGGGCTTGATGTCACTTTTGGTGATTAAGAAGGTCTCCTTAGATGCCTGTAATCAACCATGGTTGTATCATCAATGAAATTATCTTGATATTACTATTTTGTAATTTAAAATTTTACTTTATATTATGCCTTAGGATGGGAACAACACGTTCGATAAACGTACTGACTGCTATGTACAGTATAGGCAAACTTTGAATTTTCTTAAAATGGGTTATTCAGATATCAAGGGTTCCTTCAGCAAATATTTGTTCCTACTATGTGCCAGGCACTGTTTTAGGCACTGGCTTGGAGCAGTAAACAAACTCAACAGAGTCCCTGCCCTAAAAGGACTTATAGTTTAGTGGGGGACAATGAATAAGTAAATGGCTATATAATATGATGTGCTATGAAGAGATATGAACCTGGATAAGGGACTAGAGTGAAATGCGATTTGATTTTATGGAAGGTCATCAAAAAAGGCTTCTCTGAGGAGATGATGATTGAGCAGGACCTGAAAGGAGTGAGAGAAGGCAGGGATGTTTGGAAGAAGAATATTCCTGGCGGAGGGGACACCAAGAGCAAAGGTCTAGAGGTAGTTAAATGGCGGGTAAACTGGAGGAACAGCCAGAAGACCAGTGGCTGGAGGAGAGTGAGAGTGGGAAGGAGTGGTAGGGATGAGGTCAGAGAGAAAATGGGAGCCAGATTTTTAGGACTTGTGGGCCATTGTAAGGACTTAGACTTTCACCCTGAGTGAAATAGGAATCATGTGGCCTGACTTACCTTTTCAGCAGAGTCACTCTGGCTGCTGTATTGAGGATAGACCTCAGAGCAGCCAGACTGGAAGAGTCAGGCTAAGGCTGTCATTTGGGCAAGTGATGATGGTGGCTCTGACCAGAGTGTGATAGCAGGGCAGGTGATGAGAAAGAATCCAACCCTAGGTATATTTTGAAGGTAGAGCCAGCAAGGGTTTTTAAAATGGAATCAGATGAGAGGTATGAGAAGAAGAGAGGAGCCAAGAACGACTCCCGGGTTTCTGGCCCAATGAATTGAACTGATGGAGTGGCCATTTGCTGAGATGGAGAAGATGCGAGGAAGAAGAGCTTTGGGGGGTGGGGGAGGACCAGCTGGAGTTAGTTACGTCTGAAATGCCCAGCAGGCATCTAGATGCTGAGCAGGCAGCTGGAAAGGTTGGAGACAGAGAGGAAAAGTTTGGGTATAGGTGGTATTTAAAATCCCGGCCCTGGGCGATATCCCCTAGGGAGGAGTGTAGACAGAAAAGGTCAGAGGCGTGAACCATGGGCCTGCCCACGTGTCAAGGGTAGAGAGATGGGAACCTGTACAGGAGTTGGGAGGGAATGGCCATGGGATAGGAGGGAAGCCAGCAGAGTGTGGTTCTAGCAAACCAGGCGATTAAAGTGTTTCTAGAAGGAGTGATTAGACATGTCAAATGCTGCTGTTCAAGTGAAAAAAGAATTGAAGATAGAATATTGTATTAAGCAACATGAAGTTCTTTGGTGACCTTGGCAAAAACAGATTTGGTGTGTGATGGGCAAACATGCCACTGGAGAAGAAGGGCGAATAGGAGAGGATCTAGACCACGAGTATAGACATGTGCTTGGGGTTAATTTTGCTGTAGAGAGAGCAGATAAATGGGGTAGTGGCTAGTAGGGGAAAAGAGATCAAGAGGGTTATTTTTCTTATATAGAATTTTTATTTAATACCTATTATAAGAGCTCTTTCAGATTTAGACAAATGTTACCATAGGGCACACTTATAAAATATGTATGCATATAAGAAAATATACATGAAATACATTTCATGTGTATTTTCCGCTGAGCACCAAGTGTGGGTGATGCAGCATTTGTAAAACAATTCACCGCTTTTGTCCCCAGGATTTCCTTCTAAGCTCCTAACACACAGTTGGGTTTTTACTGCTGTTACTACTTCTTAAAGTTAAGGAGAACTTTATTTCTGCTATACATAACTGTACATTGTTGTAAAAATATGATTATATTAGTTTTAGCATTAAGGTGTGCTTTCCAAATGCATGTCTGTATCTAAACCCCCCCCCCCAAAAGGAACTGCTATGTGGAGATTACAGGGTGATACGGAAGAGAGAAAAAAGGCTGTCATTGTCTGAACAGAGTGGTGTGCCGGTTATGTTTTTAGCTAGTCAGCTCAGAAAATAATGTCATTATTTAGTCTTTCTTCTCAGGAGTCAGTAACCCCTTTGCCATTTGTTGGATTATTCTCTTGGCCAGCATAATTTTAAACTTGACACCAATCAAGATCTTTTCATGTGAAGTAGCCCAGGCATGTTAAGCACTTGTGCTGTCTGCATACTTGATGGCTTAACCTGGACTCTCGAGGAACCAGAGCCTGGGGTAAAGGATTGAAGTGCCGAAACTGTATTGGTGAGGTACAATTCCGTGGCTTGTCAGAATGAACAAAATGAGCAAGTGCTTTTTTTTTTTTTTTCTAAGATGGGGAAAATTGTATCATTTTTGTGATGCAAATAGGGTTGATCCAGTATAGATCACCACTGATTTCCAAATTTTCAAATACAACAGACTTTTTAAAAATTATTTTTCTTAATCTCTCAGTGGCAATTTACATCATTGACTTTTCCTTGCATCCTGAAACTCTTCACTTAACTCTCACCACACTAGACTCTCCTGGTTCTCTTGTGCCTTTTATATTCCTTCTCGGCTTCCTTTGCTGGCTTCTCTTTAACCATACCTTAAGAATTTTAGTTTTGTCCTTCGTTGCCTTTTTTCATATCCTCTTCCCTGTATCATCTCATGACACTGTGGTGTTACCTCCTTTTCATACCCTGGTGGACCCCACGTTCATGGTGACAGCCTATATCTGCCTGTTTTATGTCCCCTGCTCTGTGGTTACAGTCACTTCTTGGATGGAGGGATGCGGATCACATGATCAGAGTTCACCGTGGAAAGTTCACCCACAGCAGAGTGAAGGATAAATTGGATGGGGTGGAGCTGGGCGTGAGAAAGACTCCTGCTGAAGTTCAGTTAGGGGAGGATGAGGCCAGTAGATGCAAGGCCAGAGAAGGGGTGGGAGTAGAGGAATAGGGAGGAGCGAGAAAGATGAGAGAGGATGGCGACTTGTAATGCACCAGACTTTGGGACCTCTTAGGTGCAGTGCAAGTGGAGAGTATCTGGGATGAGCCTCAGGTTTCAGACTTGGGTGACTAGGGGGATAGAGGGGAGGTGCAGATGTCAGAGATAAAGGGTGCACAGTTAGTTTTGTATGTTGAGTTTGAAGTCGTTGCCAGTTACCTTCTGTATTCTGTTTCAAGCATCCTACTCTCTTACTAATCCTTCCTTTCTGGATTATTCTACTAATACCTAAAATTCAACGATCTTTTGAACTCTTGGTCCCACCACCTCTTCACTGCCTTCGTGTCTTCATTTCCTTCCTACTCAGCTTAAATACCGTGGCCATGATAGTTACTTCCTTAGCTTCTTTTGGTTGGTGATGCTCATTTCGGTAAAATACAACCCTGGTTAAATCTACTTACTTCCTGCCTGCAGTTCAGCTGCTGAACCCAATGGAGGAAAACCTATGCCACCTGAGTGCTCTCACTTTAAATTCAGGATCCTAACCTCAGGTGGGTGCCTTAGGCGACGCAGCCATCTGATTACATTTCTCTAGACAGTCTTAATGATCTGGGGACTCTGACAGTCCTTAAGACGCTTTTAGGGGTTCCCTAAGGTCAAGCATTCTCTTTATAATATGATTAAGCCATTACTTGCCTTTTCTCACTCTCATTTTCTCATAAGCATGTAGTGGAGTTTTCTGAAAGCTACATGACACTGCTGATGTCATGGCTGTGATGGTGTGCTTGTGTACGTTTTAAAATCTCTCATTTTAGAATTCCAGTGTATTAGGTGTTCATAGACCTAACCCCCATGAACAAAAGCTGCTAAGGATTCTCAGTATTATTTTTTAGGGATGTGAAGGGGTACTGAGGCAAATTTGAAAACTGCCCTAGACCGTTCAATTTCTGACTCTCCCAGGTACCTATCTGGTACCTTTTCTTCTTGAACCTTCATCTCCATTCTTTCTCTCAGCTGGTAATCTTGCTTCCTGTTCTACCCGGAAAATACACACAATCAGAGCGGAGCTTACTCAGGCTCCCACCTTCCTGCATCTTTTCCGTAGACGATGCTTTCTCTCTCCTGTTCTATGAGTGAATTATCAGTGCTCCCGGCAAAGGCCATTTCCTCCTTCACTCTGTTTCTTTGCTTTCCTGCATCTTCCGTTCTCTCCTGAATCTTTTCGTTTGCATGCATGGGATACATTTTCAAGGTAGAGCCACAAAGACTTGCTGATGAGCACTGGGTGTGATGGAGAGTGACTAAGGACGCCTAAAGTTTGACCTAAACTACTGGGTCAGGTCAGTCTAACATCCTTATGACTCTTCCCTATGGACCATGGGATAAAATCCAGGCTCCTTAGTAAGCATGCCGGGGCCCATGGGCTGGTCCTGCTTCATGTTTCAAAGCTCTTTCAAGTCTGCTCCTGACCTTTTTTGTGGCTTCTCAAATGAACTACACTGTTAAGTGTCTCTCTGCTATTGCATTTGCCCATTTCTCTACTTGAAATGCCCTTTCTCATTTGTCTGAATGAAGATTTGATTCAAGGGCCCTTTGCCGTGAGGGCCGCCCAGCTTCTCCTGCAGGTGTGAGTGATCACTTACTGTTTGGGGCCATGCTGTACTGTGTACAAGGGTGGAGGGCAGCATTCCTTGCACGGTTTTGCAATCTTTTTCATATCTGTCTCCCTTCTAGGCTGTGACCTGCTTGAGGCTATCATAGGCTCTTTTATTTATATACATCTCTAGAATTTGACCAAGGGACTCATTACGAAACACGTGTGCATAAGGAGGCATTGATGAAACTTATTGAAAATGGTAACTGTTTACTACCTTGTCAAACACACCTATATAGAATTTAGTAAGATGCATTAAGCACTATGTCATTGAAAACCAAAAACAGATGTTCTTTAAGTGGCATTACTAACAACAGCAGGTAACATTACTCCTCTGCTTACCACCTGAGTGACTTCCGGAAACTCCCCGAACCTGTCTGTCTTTCAACTTCTTCATCTCAAAAACAGGCATAATAAAAGAACCTGCTTCCTGGAGTGGTTGTGAGGACTAAATGAACTAATTATCCCTGTGCTTGGCACAGAGTAAATGCTCAATAAATGTCAACTACTTTGACTACGATTATTACTGCTGTGTCTGCAGCAACATGCCAGGCAATGTGTTAACGCCGTCCCCGCGTTATCTCATCCCGTCAGCACAGCACCGGGAGACGGGCACTGGTACTCATCCCCGTGTTACTCTCCAAGGCTGAGGGGAGTTCGTAACTTGTACTAACAAGTCGTTCGTGGTAGAGGCAAGATTGGAATGAAAGCATTTAAAGTGAACTGAGTTCCTATCTGCAAGGCAATTGGCACATCTGAATGTGACCTGTGCGGACTTTTTCTTGTTTTCACTGTCTTATGCTCGTGTGGCATTCCTGTGGAGGAACGTTCTGGTTGGTTTTGTGGCTGTTGATTATTGCACCTCCATGCTAAGTTGGATATTGAGTAATAATTTTGGTTTAGGGTATTGAATGTACCAGCTGGATGGTTTTATACACATTTATCACACAAAGCAGTGTGAAATGGGAGATGGGTATATGATGGGGAGAGGAAATAAAAGCAGAAAAACTGAGGCAAGTTAACGAGAGGAAAGGAGAAAACGAGTGTAGCTGGTCCTTTTCGGCCTTTTATCGCTGTGCCTCGTGACAGCTGATCTCGAGCACATAGTTTAATACCCGACTCTTGAGCAGGGTCAGGACAGCTTACATCTCCCTGGGCAGCAGGAATACCATTGTTTTCAATGGCATGTTTACAAGTGACTATCTGTTCCCCCCCCCCCCAATGTTATAACCATTCTTCTTGTAAATTCACAGACATCTATTGTTAGCTGTTATTTGGAATATTATATCCCACTCTTTTTCCCCTGTTCGCACAGACCCTGGATGGTATTAAGGACAGTCACAGATTCACATTCTGCCTTTCTCCAGTCAGTCTCAAGCATTTAATGGACAGAACCATGATCAGCGAAGAAGCAGCTACTTCTGATTTTCCATGGAAAACTATTTTAGAATTGTATTTTGTGCTGCTATGTGAATGTGCTTTCAAAATATGTGTTGCAAGACACAGTTGTAGTCAGCTTTTGAGTGGCTTGCTTAACAGGAAGCTGGCAGCATGTGCTGCTCACATGGGAGTTCTCTAAAGGGTCAATTAATATGGAATATTTAATGAAACACTTGATACTCACCTTCCATGATTTTCAAAGTGCTTGTCTTAAAATAGATCTGTAACAGCTGGTCTGAATAAACAGGCATCATGCCTCAGTGCCCACTAATGCCAGGAGCCTTTTCCTGGGGGCGTGGCTTAATGGAAAGACTTCAGGCCAGGAGTCAGGAGACCCAGGTTCTACTCCCAGCTCTGTCTCTGACATGTGACCTTAGCAAACACCTGCTTCTCTTTGTCTCCACCTTCCATACTTAAAGCAATGATAGAAAATACTGACATATGCGGTAAGATGCTAAAAAGCAACTAATTTTTTTACACATATTTAGATCTCATTTAGGAGGCATTACCTTTCATGAGGAGAGCTTTGGGACAAGCCAGAAGTGTTTGAATCCCAGCTCTGGCACTTAAGTTTCCCAAGGTCATAGAATTGCTAGTTTCCTTGCTGAGTCTCAGTTTCCGCCTATAATAGGCAAGAAATAGTCAAACCTACTTTGCAGGATGTGGTGAGAATTCAATAATATATGTAAAATGCTAGGCATAGTAGGTATTCAGCAAGATTTTATTTCCTTCTTTCTCCCCTCACCTCCTGGATCCTCATCAGTCTAAAAGGCAGGAAGAACAAGATCTTATCTCTGCTCTACAGACAAGGAAATTGAGATGTGCACTGGCTAAAGGACTTTTCTCAAGGTCACAGACAGGAAGTGGTAAAGACAGGACTTGAGTCCAATTGTCCTAATTCCAAATTCAGTGAAGTTTCCCATTCCTGCTACCAAGCTCCGCTGATAGATGGTGAATTACATGAGCAAATGACTGGGAAATTGATTGTAGAAAGCAAGGCCTGTTCTGCAAATGTAAAGTGACATTATTATTTTGCACTAAAGTTTGCTGTATTTAAAACAGAAACGTCTAAAATAATGAAACTAGTTTTCAGTTATTTTAGAGTCTGATTATCTAGTTTGTGGATTATTTGCTTTTTGGTAATTTCTAAGCTCTTCTGCTTTCTGTTTCTGTTTTCATGGGAGTTTCTGCATGATTGATTGATTAATCAAATTATGCATTTTTTTGCTAAATATTGGGCTTTGTAGTAGATGCTGAGGATTCAAAGGTGAATAAAACTCAGTCCCTGAGCCTGTGTTGCTTTTCGTCTACACAGTGTGGATTTTACCTCAGACGTGCCCTTATGAAACAGGGGGATGGGAAGGGGGGCTTGAGTCAGAGTGATGGGCCTGGCAGATGTTTGGTAGGTGGGTGATGCTTCTGTGGATGCTTTTTAATTTGCTGATTTGCAGGGCAGACATTAATGTCACAGAACGGATTATGTGTGTGCCTGGCTCGTGGTACTTCTTTCCATAGACATTTGTCTAGTACCTCCTCCTGTGTGCAGGGCCCTGAGGGCGTAAAGGTAAATCATAGGGAGTTTCTGCTTTTGAGGGGCTGGGAGAAAGCAGATTTGACCTTGGAGTGAGGCTTTTGCAAGAATGAGAAGGGAAGTAAGTCATTGGATGCTACAAGGCTGGTGCAAAAGTGCAGGCAGCTGGGTGAAAGAGACGAGACCAGGAAGAGGACAGACATGAGTGGTTACTAGAGAGGAAGAAGGTTTGTGAAAGAAAACTGGGTGGGGGAGAGCACGTGTGGGATGGAGGATGTGCAAAGATATTGACTTCAGTGATGTCCCCAAACAAGGCAGTTATTCTGAGCACTGATAACGTTAGTACTGGATTAGGGCTGTACCGTTTGCATATGACAGTGAAGGTGTTCAATTACATCTGTCTGGTGTGTGGCCTGGAGCCTCAGAGGATGGCCTGTTCTCTTGAATGTCTTAAAAGCTGAGGGAACAGAGACTTTGGAGTCAGACTGCTTAATGGGCATCTAAAGTAAAGCACGTAGGGTGGGGGTGGGGGGGAGCTGGGGTGGGATGAATTGGGAGATTGGGATTGCCATATATACATTACTAATAAGAAAAAAATATCAAATTGTACACTTTAAATATATGCAGTTTATTGTATGTCAGTTATATCTCAATAAAAGTCCTTAAAAAAAGAAAGCATGGAGAGGTGAGGGCCTGCTCACTCTCCCTCTAACCTCCTGGCTTCCCTCCCTCCCTCACACCTGTCTGTACCATTCCTTACCCTCCCTGTGCTCTTTACTTGATTGACATCTCCTCCTTCCGTGGTCCTTTTGTCCTTGGCTGTATACTCCAAAGTCCTCTCTGGATCTGCGGTCAGCTATTCCACTTTCACCCCAAATTCCCTTCACCTTCTGTGACCTCAGATGGGCCAGCCTGTGGCACCCTTCCCCACAGGCTTTCCTGTTCTCGAGGCTGAGCTGAAGAGAGCTGTCAAAGTCGGCACACCAGCCTGTTTTTACTGTCCGGTTTCACTGCAGCCTGTTGCTGCTTTTCTTGCCTCTTTGCGATGCCTCGTATCCTTTTGGCTTCCTCTTGTTCCTGCAGTCAGACTCCAATCCTCTGAAGCCAGACACCCTGAGTCCCCGACTCTGCGCTAGTCCCTGCCAGTTCACCTGGCTCTCATCATTACCACCCAGCCCTCCTGGGTTTGGATTTGGCCTCAGTCTGTCTCATCCACTCCCTGTGATGGTGGCCATTATTACTGTCATGAGAGGGAGCGACTGTTCCAAACTTTACAAGTTACATTTGTACATTTTTTGGCCTTCTGATTACCAAGAGGTCTTGAAGGGACTGTTTAATCAATGAAAATCCCAGAGGGGACCAGGTGTTATGAAAACGTTGATTCTGAGAAATTTGACACTGTGCACTAGCAATACTTCTTTTGGTTTGTGGTCTGCAGAGCCCAGTGCTTACGTGAACATCCACCAACAAGCCAGAAGCTCTCGAGCCATTTTTATCAGTTCCCAGCAGGACTGAGGCTGCATGTGCCCCCTTGCAACCAACTCATAGTGTCTACTTATTTTAGTAAGCCTTTTTTTTTTTTATGGTAATATTATCATTCAATTAGTGCAACTTTCACTTAATCACATATGTGGTACCTGACAAAGGAGCATGGATCTAGAATAATTCATCACTTATTGACACTCCAAAGTGTAGATTCAGCAGAAGGTTATTAAATTCCCTGGCATTTGACCTGCAAATATAAGAAAGCATTTGTGGGGCTAGAGAGAGTTAGTAAGCTTGGTTCATAGTCAGCCACACAAGAAATGCTTGACTTCAGATTATTTATGATGACAGAGTACTTGAAAATAGAGTCTTGCATTTGCCTGTAAACTGTACTTGGAGATTCAGTAGAATATATTTATTCATCCTCAGTGAGGGGGAAGCAAGAACTGAGATTTATGGAGCTCAGGATGAGCACCAACATGAAAGACTTGGGTGCTTCCAGAGACACTGTTTAAGGAAAGAATGTGACATAATTGTTGTTTATCAGTTTTATCCCGGTAGATTCTGAAACATGAAGCTGGATTCTTAAGTGTATTTTTGCAGCAGCCCTGATAGTTAAACCTTATTGAGCTCTCAGTCTTTTCGAATATATAGTTGTATTTAATGACCTTAGTTAAGAGTAGTAAAATTTGGTAAAGGGTTTAATTTTTTTCCCCTTCATTGTTTAATAAATGATTCACCAGTTTTAACAATACATATAAATTAATTTCTTACCTAGCAAGCACTAGGCTTTTTGGCATCCTTGCCCATTTGATAACTACCTAAAGCCCTCCTGAGTTTTATATAAAATAAGCTAAGTAAAAATGTGCATTTGAAAAATAATAAATAATAATAATAAAGCCCTTCTCTACAGAAGAAGAGAAAATGAATGTCTTAAACTCCATGTAAATGTAATAAGCTAAACTTAATTTATGTAACCATTAGAGAGAGTTCCTAGATTCTGACTTCAAGGCTGAGGACTTTTAATTTACCCCCGTTTCAATACACAACATTGTGTAGCAGAAAGCACATGAGCCTTGGATACATCAACCTGGCTTTGACTCTTAGCTCTGCCACTTAAAGTCTTGTGCAACTTAACTCTGATCTTGGGTTTCCACATTTATTAAGTAGAGATAATACTTATTTGCAGTGTTGTAAAGATTAAATTCATTGAAGTAATGCGTATTTTATTTGTCACTTGGAAGGTACTCAGTAAATGTAGTTCCATTACTTTTCATCTTTTCATTAAGCCTGTTTTTTTGTTGCCGTTGTTTGTTTTTGTTTTTTAGTTGAAGGAGATTACAGGTTGCAAGTTAAAATGAGAAAAAAGGAGAGCTGGACATTAGGTTGGCAGTAGTAAATACTGTAAATCATGGACTCAAGAACTCGAAAACCATGTTAATCTTGGACTTTGGAGAATGCAGCCAAACTAATTCACATACTGCACAAGGCTCTGGAGAAGGATAGTTTTGTTTGAATCGACATTATAGTAACTAATTTTATTGTTCAAAGAGTTATGCAGTTATGGAGCTGGAAAAGTCCTCAGAGATAGTTTTAGCTCAGCTCCTTCACTTTAAAAATGAGCAGTCTAAGGTTCCTAATGTATGCAGTGATTTGCCCAAGGTTGCTTGGTTTCCTGAATCATGGCACATTATTTTTCTCATAACAGAATGCTAGTAATGACCCAGCTCCTCAGAAGTTTAAATTGTGTTATTCCTTAAAAACAAACAAATCTTAAAAATTCTTTAAGCAAGTTTGGAAAGTGCTGAAGTGCAGAATTTCTCATGTGAAGTTCTTATTATAAAGACCTTATTCTCTCCCATCCATCTATCAATCCATCGGCTATAATAAAGGAGAGTCATTGAGAATGGGGAATGCACGATCTCAGACTTTGGAGCTCAGAATGTCCTGGGAGAGTTGACAAAGCACTGAGAAATGATTAAGCAATAAAAATTGTGAAATCAAAGATATGATGCTTAGAAGAGTAAATTCTCAGCTATCCAGACACATAGTCATCCAGAATCACTCAGTTCGTAAGAGAGCTGGGGTTTTGCCATTTCAAACCAGATAACCCAAATGTGTCCCAGATTCCCAAGAGTATACATATTCACTAATGGTTTCACCAAAACATGTTATTTCTCCTAGGGTTCCATGAAATTTGGGACCATTTGTTCAACTGTATGTTCCTAGCTCATACCCAGCAGAGTGAGTGCTCCTGTGAGTGGCTGTTGAGTGACTATTTAATGAATCCCTATCATTAGCCTTAATATTGTTTGGAGAGGAATGCCAGATATTGTGTCCTTCATTTTATTTTATTTATTTTTTATTAATTAATTAATTTAATTTATTTATTGGCTGTGTTGGGTCTTCGCCGCTGCACATGGGCTTTCTCTAGTTGCTGCGAGCGGGGGCTCCTCACTGTAGTGGCTTCTCTTGCTGCGGAGCACAGGCTCCAGGCACGTGGGCTTCAATAGTTGCGGCACATGGGCTCAGTAGTTGTGGCTCAGGGGCTCTAGAGCACAGGCTCAATAGTTGTGGCACACGGGCTTAGCTGCTTCATGGCATGTGGAATCTTCCCAGGGCAGGGCTTGAACCCGTGTCCCCTGTATTGGCAGGCGGATTCCTTACCACTGTGCCACCTAGGAAGTCCTGTCCTTCATTTTAATCACAGGATGCAAAAAATATAATTCTGTCAGTCGTGTTGCAGTGGGAGGCATCATGGTATATTGAAAAAATATGGACTTTAGCATCAGATTGGCGTGGGTTGAAATCACATCCCCCTGGCTGAGTGACTGTGGGCAAATCGCTTAATCTCTCACCATCTAAGTTTTCTTGCTTGTGAAATAGAATTCTTCCTGTTCTTCACAGAGTGGTGCAAAGAGCAAGTGAACTCTGATGGGCAAAATATCTAGCACAGCACTAGGACATAGTGGCACTTAGTAATCATGGGAGGTCCTTTGTCTCCACCCCATCTAATCTTTTCATGACACAGGGCTTTCCCCACAGTTCTTTTGGACGGATAACCTTTTGTTGGTCTTTGGCAGATTTTTCTTTTCTGTAGTATTCTATCTTTCTGCATATGTTTTATTTAGGCCAATTGAATCTAAGCTTTAGAATATGGTGGCTTTAAAGTGCTTTAATTTACTTAGTTTTATCTATCTGTTGGTGATTTCATACGTGACAACTGTGATATAACAAGAGAGAAAAACAACACTACCAGGAATTGGGAGATCTACATTCAAATTCTGGTTCTGACACTAGCTTTGTCATCTCTGAGCCTCAAGTCACTCAATTTATCTGAACCTCCATTTTCTCTGATAACCAGTGGGTGGCATTGTATAGTGAAGAGAACACAGGCTTTAGAATTCCAGTTTCTGATGTGCTACTAATTTGCTGTATGCTCTAGCGCAGCTCTTTCACCTCTCTGTTCCCTCAGCTGCCTGTGGAGAACAGCACCCTCTGCGCTGCAAGTTGTTAGGATTAGATGAGATAATGTATGACAGTTCCTGCCTCAGAGCTTTGCACATTGTGAACTCATCATCAGAGAGCGGTAAGAACAATTCTTCCACTAAATACAACTGTGGTTAGTATTATTAATGCCATTTTCCCTAGATGGTTGAGGGAGTCATTAAAAGAACTTAATCATTATAGCTGAATATTTTAGAGAAGACCGAGCAGTTTCTCAGGATCACGTAGGAAGTGATAATGGAGTAGTATGTAGCTGTGAACATGATGATGGGTCTGCTTTCTTAATATGCTTCCTGTTTATATAATTAGTCACTTGGGTTACTTACAATACTTCTCTTTTACAGATAGCATGATTATAAATGCTCTTGTAGAGATTCTTCCCCCGCTGCTGCTTGGATTATTTCCTTCAGTTTTATTTTCCAAAGTGAAGTTTCCAGGTTAAAGGATATAAACATTTTTGCAGCTCTTGTTAACATACTGGCAGATAGTTTGTAGAGAAATATTTTTTAATGGACCAAAATCGCAAATTTCCAAAGTCTTGGTTAAAAACAAGGATTTTGGTGTCATTTGGATATGATTCATATCTCAGCTACTTATTTGCTGAATGAGCAAATTACTTAACCTCACGAAGTCTGTTTTCTCATCTGTAAAATGGGTTATAAGTAGCTACCTCACGATAACTATCAAGTACTTAGTTGGTGCAAGGTGTTTAGTGCTCAGCCTTCATTGTCTTGAGTCCATTTGTGCTCTTCCCCAGCTCCGTGATCTCTCGCGTGGACCTCTGCCTCCTCCTAATTGGTATATGCAGTGACAGTCTACAGTATGCCAGTGTGTTCTCCCAGCAGCATCTTCAACCTTAAAACAACAGCAAAAACTACATAAATCTGATCGTGTGAACCCTTTTAGCACTCTTAGAAAGCCTCCCATGCCCTGAGGGTGAAGTCCAAAATCCTGAATTGGGCCCTGTGTGATCTGACCCTGCTGCCCTCTCCGGCCTCAGTTTCCCTCTCTCTCGCTCATGCTGCTGCACCCACGTTGGACATTTTTCCATTACCAGAATTTGTCACCTGCTCTTTTTCTTCTAGACTTGAAACTTGCCATTTTGTCTTGTTTCTTGGTTTTTAGGTCTGCCTTTTGCACAGCTCATCATCTGCAGAGACACTTGCTTTAGGACCGATTTTCCCTCTAGACCTAAGCCTCGTGATGGCAGGGACCATTGAGATTGTATTCACTGCTGAATTGCCAGCCCAGCACAGTGCCTGGCATGGAATACTCAGTAAATCTTTAGGAAAGTATAAATAACTAAATACATAGTAACGTATTATTAGCAATAAACACAGGATAGAATAATTTTAGGTATAATTTGTTAAAAGCATTTGTGATTTCGAATTGCTCTGTGAAATTAAATGTCTAGGTGTTTCCCAAGGACCTTTTAAAAACTTGACTATATCTTGTAGTTAGGATCTTGCTTGCTTTTTTTCTTATATAATCTTTCACAATCATGAGGACAGGTCTGAGGAAGAGAGGGCGCATTCGTGTGTCAGGCATAGTTTAGCATCTAGCAGTCTTTCGTCTTCGCCAACACTCTTCATCCAAGAGCTGTGATAACATTACCTGAGCCGTCTGGGAGGCCGGGCACAGAACCATCCTGAGTCAGACAGCAGAAGGACTTGATGAAGATGAGCATTCCTAAGAGATTAGATTATACTCAGTCCATTTTCTTGCACTTGAGACGTCCGATCATTTTGGCTTGCGTTTCCCAGAAGTGCAAACTGTTTTATATTATACCTTTTAATCATCGTTTTAACATTTGGGTTTGCAACAATGTCACTGACTCATTGGTCCATCTAAACCCAAGAATGCAGCATATGCTTAAGCAAGGATGTTCCCCTTCCTTTTCACTTGCTTCTTAATAAAATCTACAACTCTTCTATAGGTGAAGCCACAGTTCTATGATCCAGTGGTAGGAACTTTAGTAACAAATCCAGAGCAAACCTAAGTCATGTTTCACAGAGCATGTGAACTTCTGCAAGTGCAAAACTATTTTGTTCATTCAGAAATAGAATTCATTCTTTCAATTTATTGAACTTATACTATATTCACAACTGTGATTGGCACTGAAGATGTAAAAAAGAGTTCAAATTATAAGACAGGTCTATTTTGGAGGATAAGCTCTCTCCCCATCCTTTGTTTCCATGTGGAAAAACTTGTGTTAAAGTGTTAGAGTAATCTTGGGTATATGCAGCTCAGCTTCTTCTGGATCTTCTTTTTGAGACCTACTTACTTGCAAAGAGGGTGGTGGTTTTCTGGTCTAGTGTCATTCATAAGGTAGGCTAAGCAGAGCAGGTTCTGTCCTCGAGGGGGAGGCTTACAGTATTTTTTGGAGGGGGAGGGGAACAAGAGGAGAACCTGCATCCCTAAACTACACTTTCCAATATATATTATTAGCTTTTATCAATAAAAAGTTTACATAGTCATCTTATTTTTGCATCTGTTTTATCTATTGCTTATTAAGTTTCTCACTAAGTAGGAAGGGAACATTTATTGCTTTGCCCTTGGGAGACTGTGAAGCTTTTGATGGCCTCGTCCACAGGTAAATGACTTTACCAGACACAGTTGTTTGTTATGGGGCTTTAGGCCTTAGCAAGTGCAAGATGCACTGATCCTTGCTGGGCTCTGCGGGTGAGCTGAGGCACTTGTATGTACTTTGGGTTTTGTGGGTTCAGCTTGGACTTTTGTTGCAGGTGAGGCTGGGGAAGGGGTTAGATCTTTTTGGTTATTTGGGGTGGAAGAGCATTTGCTGCTTTTACTGTGTTTCAGTCAAAGCTGCAGGCCAGGACTTCAAACTGCAAAGGTGATAAAGTTTCAAGAGTGCTATTGTATGAGGTTCCTCCTTTAAATTGTGAGAACAAGGCCAAGGTAGGAAGTGACAAATTGGCCTCACCACATTCAGTTAATTTCATTCCAGGCCAAACAGAGGAAGGCCCTGGAGGGACTAATCTTAGGTAATTTTGTTGTTTATCTAAAATCTTAATAGACCACCTATCTATCATATGACCAACCTCAACCGACCTACCCACCCACCTCTAGCAGACCTGGAAGGTGCTATCTCTGCAGCTGGGCAGGCCTCAGAGACAGCCCTGGGAGGGAGCTGAGGCACACAGTGCCTAGCAGGACAGAAGCAGTGCTCTGACACTCTTAACAAGTTCCTCTGTTCTGGGAAACATGACTTAGGTTTGCTCTGGATTTGCTACCTTACTTCCCACCATTGGATCATAGAACTGTGGCTTCACCTATAGAAGAGTTGTAGATTTTCTTAAGAAGCAAGTGAAAAGGAAGGGGAACATCCTTGCTTAAGCATATGCTGCATTCTTGGGTTTAGATGGACCAATGAGTCAGTGACATTGTTGCAAACCCAAACGTTAAAACGATGATGACAAAGGCCTGTGCCTGCAACGCTCAGATTCTAGATGTCAGATTTTCTTAGGAAATCAAGAAGGAACGAAAGTGGTTTGAAAAATATGCTTTGGTCTTATGAGAAAAGGAGCAATGATGGACTGAAAGGACTAATGAAGCTTGGAGAGAGAGGTTCACGTCTTATGAGAGAGATGATCGGAGAAGTGAGGTCTTAAGCCAGGATAGACAGATACAGAAAGGAAAGGAGATTCATCCTAACAGCAACAATTGGAAAGGGTAAGGGACCTGTAGAAATATAGGCTCATATGGGACAACTTCTGAAAGGTTTTCACAAAGACCCAGAAAATATTACAGAGTGCCCCTTTAAAGACTCAGCTAGAATCTGAAGTAGGAACAGCTGGAAACGAAATTTTCAAAGCTTAGAGCTGGGTGTGGTTTTGCATTCTGTGTCCTGCATAAAGATTTTTGCTGGTAGAGGTGGAAATGCAACTGACTTTCTTTTCAGCGTGGATCCAGGCCAGGCTTTACTTGTGCCCCTGGGGTGGCACCTTCTTCCCCTGTGTACAAAGCCTTCTTCAGCTCACTGGCTTGTGGTGGTGGCCCTGGGATATTAACCCCAAGTGGTTACGAAAATTTGCATTGGAGAGGGAAGCAGGAAGTACTGAAGAGGTCAGGAAGTGAGTGTCAAGGTGAGGGAGCTACTTTAATCCGGCTGGCAAGTATCACCTAGGCACCGAAGGCCCCTGATCAGGTTCTTTAAGGAGTTAGGATTCTAAGGGAAGGTATGGGAGAGATGAGGCGTGTTCTTGGGGAGCTAGCCCAGGCCTGGCTGGAGGTGGCCTGATGGGAGTAACCCCTGGGTGGGATTATCTAACTTGGGAAGTAAACTGTTCATTTCTACCCAACAACTCACAGGGGAATAGAAGGGAAGGGAGGGGCCTCTGAGTCTTTCTCAAAAGAGATTGGGATCAGCAGAGATAAGTAAGAGGGATAGGCCCTACTTTTGCCAAAAAAAAAAAAAAAAAAAAAAAAAAAGAAAGAAAGAAAGAACACGAAAGGTCCTGAGGACCTGGTCATTAAAAGATGTAGGAACTCTAGTGCCTTGAGATGCCCGTACAAAGAGGTAGGTCCTTGCCGTCCTCCAGGGATGTGGGCTTCAGAAACAGTAGAAACAGTGTTGGAATCTGCTGAAGTTGAGTTGGAAGAAATGTGGGGCGGAAGACAATCTTCTTCAGGAAGCACTTCTCACAGCCCAAAGCAATTACACAGAAAAGGCAGTTGCAGCAGATGCTGTGGCTCAAGACTAAACATTCCTGCTTGTAAAAGACTGCGGAGGTGCTGACTGTACTAGGCAGAGCCCCCGTTCATTCAGTATGTGAGTGCCAGAAATGGGGGCTCAAAGCGCAACTGCCGCTAAGAAGCTTTGAACATGCAGGTTGGGAAAGAAAGCTTCCACAGTTAGGGCCTGAGGGGCCTGGGGCTGCCACCCTTGCACATGTCTAAACTTGTAGCGAAGGCACCTCAGTGACGCTCTCTGAGAGAGAAGACTGTGCACAGTTGGATTTGTACCTCTCGTATGCAGATGCATTGGGCCCGAGTTAACCTGCTTGGAGATTCCTCCGAGGTGAGCTTTTTTAGAATTGTGGTAACATACACATAAAATTTACTTTTTAAACCACGTTTAACGGTACAGTTCTATGGCATGACGTACCTTCACAATGTTGTACAACCATCACCGGCATCCGTCTCCAGACCTTCTTCACCTTCTCCAGTTGAAACTCCTTTGTTCCCATTAAGTAGCCTCCACCTAACTCCTGGCAAGTGTCATTTATGCATCCGCCTACTCTAGATGCCTCATAGAAGTGGAATCATACAGTATGTGTCCTTTTGTGACAAATACCTTATTTCGATTAGCTTAATATTCTCCAAGTTCACCCCTGTGGTAGCATTTATAAGAATTTTCTTCCTTTTTAAGGCTAAGTAATAATCCATCGCATGTATGTACCACATTTATCCATTTATCCATGGGTGGATACTTGTCTTCTAATTGAGTGTTAAGCTCTGGAAAATTGGCCTAGTATTACAGGCGTCTTGGCAAAGGATCGTGCTCTTCTTGTTGACCTGCCATCTCTCACCTCCACCTCTTGGATGCCCTGGAGTTTCTGCCATTGCCTTTGGAAGCAGTTGAATGGGTCTAGATTATACCAAGTACTGGGTTCTGGAAACACTTTTGCTTGGGATAGCTGTTCCCAGGCCTGAGGATTGACTTCTTTTAAAATGTGGTGGGTGTGGACACAGTGACTTGTAATGCTTTGGGTTCTTTGAAAGTAGGGGCATACAAAGACTTGAGATGATAATATATAATATAGTTTTAAAGAATAAAAAGCTAACTTTATTTCTCTCTCCCTGATGCAGGCATTTACCGCTCATTTAGTTCTAAATTCAGACGAAGACAACGAATGTCATTTATCAGTTGCCCTAAGTTCTTAATGTTTGAGCATTTGAGGCTGAAAGGTTAAGGGGCATTCTTGTGGTGTCACTGTGGAAGGGACATTTAAATCAAATTGGAAATTATAAAAGATGGAGGTGATTGGCATCTGGGGAGGGAAGACCTTTTAGGAAGAATGAATGTGCCCACATATAATTAAAATATACGTATGTGATGTACTATAGTGAATGTAAATGACCTATAAAAGCAATAAAGGGAAACAAAAATATCCATCCTTTCCTCCTCTCTGCTGTTTTCTTTGTTTGTTTTCCTTTTGAGAGGGAGCTGCTTAACATGGTAATCAGCGTATTTTGACTACTCAGTGATAAAACATGCAAGTTCACTTGCAGCATTACTGAGAGCATACTAAAGGAGCATCATTTTACACAAGGGACAAAACATCATCCTCTCTCTCTCTCTCTCTCGTTCTGTAAGTACTTATTAAATGCACAGTACATTGGGAGCCCTTGAGGTGTTCAAAGCTACATACCTACTTGGAGACATGAAGGCGTTTGAATATGTCATGGGTTCAGTGGTATGAGATGATAGCACACAAGCGCTCTGGGCTTATCCAGGCAGGAAACATCGAGGAAAGGGACAGCCAGTCTTGCACTGGGCATCTCGGAATGGTTTTAATATCCCCATTATGTCCCCAGGCTCTAACTCACTACTTTAAGTGCAAGAATTATTCTTCCCTCCATGCCTGCTTCCTCTTCCCTTTCTCTTGTTCCTTCCCCTTTCCTGTCTACGTTCCTGCTTCTGCAGGAAACAGATATTTTAGTCTTCTGGGAGTTCACCCTTTGTAACCCCCGCTATTCCTGTTGCTTTAGTTAGGCCCCCCTAGTAGATCCCAGAAGGCCTCTGGCCTCTGGCCTCTGTGGTCCCAGCTGGCAGCTCTTTCCCTCCTCAGCCTCTCTTGGGCTGGGGTTCCCTTGGCCCTGGGCCTGAAGTATAGAAGGGAGAGGCATCTCTTTAAGTTAGTTGGCTGGTCTTCTGGTTCAAGGATCTCCCCCTCTTCTTTACCCATCAGTGTTTCCCTGTTTTCATCCGTCTCACTCCCTTCCCCAATCTGTTCCTGTTTGAGGGTCTGGAATGCTTATAGCCCTAAGGATGCCCCGTCCCTGGCTTTCCCGTGAGGGCTAGGGCTTAGGTCCACACCAGACATGTAAAGAAGACAGCGGTCATGCTCTGATGTGATGAATGCATTTCATCATGTTGGAAAGCAAGGAAGTAAAGCCAAAATGATTTCACTTTTGGGTGTCTTTATTTTGAAGTGAGGGCTCCTGGCTGCTGGCCTAAAAGCTTGACCATCTTAGCCTTATTTGGAAAATGTTTTCTAAATTCTAAGGACTAGAAACTTTAACGGACTGTATTTAGACATTTTGTTAAATTGAGGCTTACCTATCCCTATACGGATGTTATATCTTACCTATATTGCATTAGCAATTGGTACTGTGAGCCTCAACCCGAGTCTCTTAACATTTTATGAAGTCATAGACTTGACCTCTGAAAACCTTATGGTGAACTTAAAGAGCGCTTTGGCCGTCATGCTTGAAAGTAGGAGAATGATATATTTTCTTTAGCATTGTGCTAACATGGTGGTTGGGAGGTAAACAGGCAAGAAACCGTTGTAGGCTTTTCCTACTCATTTCCCATTCCACATACATTTGTTTGTTGGATGCATTTTGCTTAACTCAAATGGTGGAGGATGCCAGCGGTGTAAGTTTAAGGATTACATGGTTCTGGTCCTTGAGAAGAAATGGTAGGGTCCAGCAGCAAGGACGTGACATAGTATCTGGCAAGCAGAAATGGATGTGTGAAGAAAAACTTCTGTGCTGGTGTTTATAGCTGCCGTAGTCACTAGCCACACTTTCGTACAAAGGCAGGAGCGTTCCTGAGTCAGCATGACAAATTGGAAGGAACCAATTTGTCATGCACTGGTTTCATCCCTGCCTCTATAGGAAGTAACACCTCAGTGGTGGTGGTGTTTTGTTTTGTTGTTTTTCCTTTTTTAAAAAAATCATCATACGTATTTTGTGATATCTGTTTTTCAAATCTCCAAATACTGTGATTTTGTGGGTCATGTGTACTATTTATTAAAACAGAATTATAGTGTGAATGATGGAGCTTTTTGGGGGGGAGGAGGAAGGGGTGTATCGACTCTGTGTTACCCTTGCGAAGCATCCTCTACCTGCCTGTTTGTAAGGTGTGGCCGTCTGGGTAGTCACTCTGGTCCTCCCATTTCACACAGTGTTCGCAAGTCTCATTGGCGGCATTAAGAGGGTAGCATCAGGGATGCACTCTTAGTTTTCCTTTCTTTCTTTTTTTTTTTTTATAAATTTATTTATTTATTTATTTATTTTATTGGCTGTGTTGGGTCTTTTTTTTTTTTTTTTGCTGTGCGCGTGCTTTCTTTTTAGTTGCGGTGAGTGGGGGCTACTCTTTGTTGTGGTGTGCCGGCTTCTCATTGCCGTGGCTTCTGTTGTTGTGGAGCACGGGCTCTAGGCGCGTGGGCTTCAGTAGTTGCAGCACATGGGCTCAATAGTTGTGGCTCACAGGCTCTAAAGCTCAGGCTCAATAGCTGTGGTGCACGGGCTTAGTTCTGCGGCATGTGGGATCTTCCTGGAGCAGGGATGGAACCCGTGTCCCCTGCATTGGCAGGCGGATTCTCAACCACTGCGCCACCTAGGAAGCCCTTCCTTTCTTTTTAACGAATGACCATATGTGAAGTCACAATATCAGTTGAGAAAGGAGCAGATTGGATACAGGTTTATCTTGTCTGTGGTTAGGGATGAGGTGTAAGCCCATAAATTCCAACCCGTAAAAAGATATGCAGGGAAGCCTGCCCTCAAGATGTCCTTGTGCTCCCAACAATTTTTTTGGCATCCTCGGCAACCCTTGGCTTCCCCTACCACCACCCCCCCCCCCCCCGCCCCGCCTCCAACGTTCTTCTTCAACTTGAAATTCAGGCTTGGTGCAGTGAGCCACTGTCAGCCTCGTGGCTGCTCCAGGAGGTGAGCTGTGACTCATTCATGACTCACTTGGCCAGTTTTGGTTTCCTTACAGTCAATTAAGCGAATGAATGAAACAACTAAAAGCACAAGTTGCAAAGTAAAGCTAATGAATGGAGGATAGTAATTTGTGTATAGTGTCATTGTTGTTTCTACAGATTGTCCTATTTTTAAAAATTCTCTAAGAAAAATTGGTTAGTGTTAGAATCTAGATCTCTTTTTTATAGTCTAAAAATCAGACCTGGAATCTGATTTACCTTTTGGTTCTAATCTAATCCTATTCTAATTCTAATCCTATGCACAACTAACTCATACATTAAATATAGAATTTTTCATTGGCCTAATGCAGTTTCCTCAAATTTAAGTCATAGAGGTTTTCCAGCACTATTCATAAATGTAAGTTGCATTAAGGCATTTGTTGCTTATTTAGATTATTTTCCAGTTTATTTTCCAAGTATTTAAAAACATATTTGTATACTTTCAGGATATTTTATGTAGCAATTCACATTAAAAATATTCTTCCAATCCAGGAACTTTAATTATGTCCTTCACTCATTCCCCTCCTCCCCATCATAGAATTATATTAAGGTTTCCAAAAGGGACATACATTTTTCAGTGTTTTCATCTTGAAAAAACAAAACTCTCCTTTATCAGTCAGCCCACTTCAGATTTAGCAAAACGGAGTTCAGGTATTTTCACCTTTTTGATGTCTCTGCTTCTCTGATGTTGCTGTAGTTCAGAGACATTTCTTTTCACATGTGGTCTTCCTGCTTGGTTCTCTAGCCTCTGGGTACAGTGACATTTCTTAAAACATTTATGTTTTTTGATATTTCTTGCGTGAAACATTTCAATATCCTCAGTATAAAATCCCAAATATTTTAACTCCACAAAGGCCTGCCTACATTACTGACTTCATCACTCCCCTGCCTTTACTACACCTGCCCCTTCCATCAGAACTTGGCCTGAATAGGCCATGTTGTCCTTCATCTCCCTGTCCCTGCATACGCCACTCTTATGAAAGGGAACATCTTCCCCTTCAGATCTGCTGGTCAACCCCCAAATGCCTTCAGAACTTAGACAGGAATTGGCCTTGGTTGATGTCATGCAGTTTTAGATGACTCTTCTTTCTGCTCCTCCAAGCATGCTTTCTTTGTCATAACACTTACCACGCCCTACTGTCCCCTGTCTCTCCACAGCTGGGCTGTGAACTTCTTCAGGGCACAGAGGATTTCATATTCATTTCTGTAACTACAGTGAGTCAGTGACTGAAGGGATGGAATGTTTGTCTTTGTTATTCTGTTGAGGAAATGTATGCCTGATTTCTGTGATTGAGGACCAGCTTTATGTATTTGTCAGACACTTTCTTCTCTTTTTCCTTTATTCCTTGAGTATTTTACTGTCCCGAACGTTGTAAGAGAGACTACTGTGGTTTCTGCACAGTGGATGCTGCTGCTTCTCTTTATTCCTGTAGAATTATCTTTACCTCTTTCCTAAACCTCAACATTCTGCATTTCAGCTGTTGCTTGATGTGTAAGTTCTTTGTTTTTCTAGGGTTTTTACCTTAGGAGGAGCTCAGTGTTTGACTTGAATGGAATCAAATCACGTTTGACATAATTGCTTTAAAATGAATGAATGAATTAGAAGCAACTGCTTTGCTTTGGGGAGCTGTAGGAAACTTGAATTGTGCAGCTGTTATTGCCCAAGAAGAAAGCCTTAGGGATTTATCTTGAAAGTAGAATCCTTCCAACGTTCTCATTGACAAATTGGCTCATACAAATATTTGCCAACTGTAACCTGGCTCCATCAATTAGCGTAATCTATAAGAGGTGAGTATATTGTATGGCGGAAAGGGATCGAGGAAGTTTAGAAGCTATTGTTACTAGTGCGTGATGGGTTCTTAGACAAACTTATTCACCCTCCTGTGATCTATTCAACGCTATAGATGTAGATATAGTTAGGTTTTTTGTTGTTGTTGTTTGTTTTTCTTTCTTGCAGTATTTCTCGTCTTACATGCCTTGGTGCGCATCTATGTTTTGTTTAGCATATGGTTTTGTCTTAATAATAACCCAATGATTTATAAAATTCCCCAAAGAGGATGTATTTAGTCTGAAATTTTCTGAATGTAACATTTGGAAATTCTAAATACAGCATATAATTTAAGTGGTTACGTTTTCATCGCAACTTGTTTTGGAGATGCAGGCTTTCTTGTTTTTGGGATGCAGAGGGTTTGCTTTAGGGGCGTGTGTGGGTGTGTGTGTGTGTGTTTTGTTTTTGTTTTTGGTGAGAACACAGGAATTTGAATTTTGTAAACCATATATTCAAGTAATCAATAACAGAATGTTGCCCATAGAGAATTGGGGCATGGGCTGAGAACTTGTCTCTGCTGAAATGCAAAATCATGCACTACTCCCAAGAGCTAACAACAGGTCTGTCCAGATGCTAAGACCAGGGACTTCGAAATCTCCATCTTGAGCCTTACAGGACTTTTTGTTGTTGTTGTTGTATAAGATGGGTATAGTTTTTAACAGAGCCTTTTGACTTTTTGCTTAGAACTATACTTTTCTTATGAGCCATTTCTCCTGGGGACTTATCTTTGCCTGAAATAATTAGAAATTCTTAAGTAATTGTTTCTATGACTCAGTGGTAATGGCTCAGAAAAATAATTCCACATATGAAAGATACGGAATCCGTTTAGTTCTGTTTGTGTTTTTATAGGGCAAGGAAGAATGGGAAAATATTCTGTTCTGTTCTCAGGGTTTTGGTCCAGATCAACAATTTTTTCAGGATTCTTTTCTATCACCTAAAAGAATTTATAATTTTAAGCTCAGTAGAGGTATATCTGCTTCTGTCCTAGAGATGATGTCTGGGAAAGTCTCGAGTTTTGCAACATTTATATGTAGCCATTTCACAGAATAACTTTAAAGAGTTTACCCTTACTAGCTTTAAAAGACATTATATATATATATATAATATTTATTTATTTATTTATTGGCTGCATTGGTCTTCGTTGCTGCATGCGAGCTGCTCTAGTTGTGGCTAGCAGGGGCTACTCTTTGTTGCGGTGTGCAGGCTTCTCATTGCAGTGGCTTCTCTTGTTTCAGAACACCAGCTCTAGGCATGTAGGCTTCAGTAGTTGTGGCATGTGGGCTCAGTAGTTGTGGCACGTGGGCTTAGTTGCTCCGACGCATGTGGGATCAGGGCTCGAACCCGTGTCCTTTGCATTGGCAGGCAGATTCTTAACCACTGTGCCACCAGGGAAGTCCTATCTGTTTTAAAGATAGCAGTGTATACAGGAACATTTCTTTACTTACTGATAGTATGCTTCATTTTTTTCAACATTTATCAAATAATGAGATTGAAATTTTATGCTTCAGTTAAAATTTAAAGTGTTGCAAATGTGATTACAGGAAATGGGTGGATGAGCCCTCATTTTCTCCCCCCTCTTAATAATCTCTAAATTTGGAAGTGAGCTGATTAATGTGAACTGACTCTGAGGACATTTGTATTCAGAATTTGAAACAAGCAGATTTTTAAAGAACCACGGGTCCAAGATGTTCTTTGCCGATGAAGGTAGAGGAGAACCAAGTAGTTTCTGGACAAAGTCTGTCTTTTAGTGAAATACCACCACCATACCACTATCAACAAAGCAAACGTCTTAGGCTCTCTCAAATATGAATAGTATAAAATCAAGACAACAAACAAAACACATCACCCCACACCAAATAAACACTCTGGAAAAACTGTTGATACTATTTTCATTTAAGCTTCAAAATATTAAGAGGTTTAAAAATATATTCATATACTTTTCATTACTTTGTTATAAATTTCTTTTATACAGTCATAGTCTACTTATTGTGGGGATGTGTTCCTCATCATTGGAGTATATGTTAGTGTCCTATTGCTGCTGTAACAAATAACTACAAACTTACTGGCTTAAAACAACCCAAATGTATCATCATACAGTTCTGGAGGCCAGAATTACAGAATCATTTTCACTGGGCTAAAGATACGGTTTTGGCAGGGCTAGTTCCTTCTAGAGGCTCTAGGGCAGAATCCATTGCCTTGCCTTCTTGAATTTCCAGTGGCCACCTCTATTCTTTGCCCTCTGGCCCCCTTCTCCACCTTCAAAGCACGTGTCTTCAATCTCTGCTTCCATCCTCCCATCCCCTTCTCTTCTGTGGTCAGGGATCACTCTGCCTCTCTTTTATAAGGACACTTGTGATTGCATTTAGGACCCACTCAGATAATCCAGGATAACTTCTCCAACTCAGGATCCTTAATTTAACCATGTCTGCAAAATCCCTTTTGCCATAAGATCATGTTCATAGGTTCTAGAGATTAGGATATGGGTGTCTTTGGGGGCTGTCCTTCAGCCGCACCACAGAGTACTTTACAAGTTTTCACAGCATAGTCCTCGTAGAGCTGGGTTTTCCAAAACATACTTCATGATTACTGTTTTGTTTCCTTTCAAATCACCTCAGGTCTGACAAGTCTCGGCATATTTTTCAGGTTCTGTCTGTGTGAACTACCTTCCCTCCCTCCCTCATTCCTAGGCAGAGACCTTCTGCCAGTCCCTCCATGATGCTTCACAGCTCACCAGATCACAGTCTCTTCAGCTACATTGTCATTTGCTTTGAACTCCCCGAAAGGTGTGTCTTAATATCTACTTTGGCACTTGTGGGGGCACGTCCAGCACTACAATTTGCACGTCTTTGTTAGTTGGTATGAAGAATTAAAATCACCACTAGCACATAAAATAATGGCAGGTGGAGTAAATGAAGCATAGGTCACTGAAACAGAGGAAGGCACAGTGCAGCCACCAGGAATGCCCAGAACAGTGTGCCACGCAGGTTCCTGGCTCTTGAGTGAGCATCACAGCTCACTCCATATGCTATACCGGTTGGCCGTGAGAAAAATATTTAAGCATGTGATAGATATATAATAGTAATATAAAATACATACATATTAATGTAAAAACAGAGCTATTTCTCAAATGAGTTACATATGGGCAGTGCTTAATGTTCAAAAGTACAAATTTGGAATAAAATAGTATGAGAGTTAAATTACTGAGAATTCATCCCTTTTTTCCTTTACCAAAACCCCCAAATCTGACACACGGAATTTAGGCTTCCATGGTGTAATGTTAGTTGTTCAGGAGTTGACCAGCAACTGATAGTTTTAAGATTTCCGGCAGACCAGTTAAGCTCTCTGGGCTTCAGTTTCCTTATTTATAAAATGGAGTATCTGACTACAGTTCTTTATTAGAATATTTTAATTTTTTGTTTTAATATCCATGGGCAATCTGAAGTATATGTAAGCATAGTCTGTATCAACTGAAAAATCTAAAATTATTTCCAATGAAAATTTTCAAACATATACGAAGAGAGAATATGAACTCCTATAGCACATCATATGGATTCAACAGTTATCAAGGTTACCATATGTGCTTCAATGATATGCCTTTTTTTTTCCCCCAAGTCATGTCATTTTAATCCTTTCATGCTTCGATATGCATCTTTAAACATTTGAGCATTTTCTTAACTAGCCAGGATGCCATTATCACGTCTAGCATGAACAATGTCTTGATATAATCTAGCATATGGTCTATATTTAGATTTCTTAGATTGTCTCAATTTTTTTTTTTTTTTTTTTTTTTACATTTAGTCTGTCTCAAATCAGGGTATACTTTGCATTTGGATTTTACATGTCCTAAGTCTCTTACTCTAGAGTGGTCCTTTTCTCCAAGCAGATGACATGATAAATAAACCTGGTCACTTGTACAACATCCTGCATTCTGGGTTTGTTGTTTTGCTTCTTCATGGTGTCATTGACTTGTTCCTCTATTCACTAGAATTCTTTTAAACTGACTGTTAGCCCCAGAGGTTTGAATACATTCATGTTCCCCTGTTTTTGCAAAGATGGTGCATTGCACTTCATTTTAAATCATCTCATAGACACATAATGTCTAGTTGCCCCACTTATAGACATACTAAGATTGATCAGTGGATTCAGATGGTGGCAGCCTCATGCCTCCAGTATGAAGTTTTCCATTACTTTTTCATCAACTGTGTCATTGATGATTAATCTTTGCCTAAAACAGTTATTTTATTGATTTGTAAAGTTTTGTTTTTAAGAAATTGCCATTATTTCTTCCACATTTTTTGACTGGAGTATTTCAGTAAAGAAAGAAGAGCCATTATCTTAAGTATTTGGTAACTCTGAAATGTAATTTATAAGGGAAAGATGGGAAAAAATAGTTCTTTCCCTTTGATTACCAATTTTCAGAGTAAGGAGTTGGTGCCCTAGTTATTTCCAGTCATGACCAATGAATTCTTTTGGCGGTGGGGTAGGGGTACGGCTTCTCTGTATTTTGTTTTTAGTCTTATTCTGAATTAGTGGGTTTTTATATATTGAATGTGTTTTCATCAATGTAGTCATTATTCTTTTTGATACTCTGTCCTATGTTTGGCCAATGGGAACCCCTATTGACTCTGGAAACTGTGTTTTACATCACTTGCTAAAAATAGTGGTGAAAGATACATGACATAAAACTTACCATTTTAACTATTTTTAAGGGTACAGTCCTATGGCATTAACGATATCTACATTGTAATGCAGCTATCATCACCAGGCATCTCCAGATCTCTTTTCATCTTGCAACACTGAAATTTTGTACTCATAAGACAAATACGCCTCATTCCCCCTCCCTCAGGCCCTGGAAACGACCATTTTGGTTTTTGTCCCTTTAAAGTTGACTACTGTAGGTACCTCATGTAAGTGGAATCGTGCAATAATTGTCCTTTTGTGATTGGCTTAGCCTTCAAAGTTTATCCTTACATCCAACGGTAGCGTGTGTCAGAATTGCCTTCTTTTTTAGGACTAAATGATGTTTAATTGTGCATCTCGACCACATTTTGTTTGTCCATCTGTTAGCTGATGGCCGCTTGGGCTTCTTTTCCCTTCTGACCATTATGAATAATGCTGCTATGAACATGGGGGTACGAATTCAATTTTTTATTAAAGTGTACTATGATTTGTGCACTTTTCTGTGTATAAGTATAGAGCTTACTGAATTTCCACAAACTCATCTATATGATTAGCATAGTATATATTACTAGCACCTCAGAATTCCACTTTTGTCCCCATAGCCCTCAAAGGTGCTTCTGTTTTTACTTTCAACACTGTAGTTCTTCTTGTTTCTTATTTTAAACTTTATATTAATAGAATCACACATAACGTAGTCTTTTGTGTCTGGCATCTTCTGCTCAATATTATGTTTCAAGATTTATCTACATTGTTGATGGTAGCATGATGTTTTTCATATTATAAATATACCACAGTGTATCCATTTTACTGTTTCCAATTTTTGGTGTTGCAAATACTGCTTTGAACATCCTGTACATGTAATTTAGTGGATGTATATACATCTTTCTGTTGGGTGTAGAATTAGGAGTGGCTTTTTCATGTAACTCTAGATGTATTACTATCCCAGACAGCATTTGCCAGGGTTTCTCCAACTATTCTTCTCACTTTCCTTCTGTTCTTAAATACTATTTAATATTTAATGCAACAAGTACTCTTTTTTTTTTTTTTTTTTTTTTGGCAACAAGTACTCTTAAGGAGCATATGGTCCTATTCCTCCCACCCCCATGGAACCTGTAAAGGAACAGAATCAACAGTTTCATCATAACCTCAACTTTCCAAATAGGTATGAAGGCACCAGTCATAGCTGCTGTCAATAAAATGAACATGGTCATATATGAGCTTTTACAGCTTCTTAAATTTTCTAAGTGTATGTTGTACATGCATAATCAAAAATTCAAATGCCATAGATATTTTTGGTGATAATATGGTGAGAAGTTGGCAAAAGCTGAGAGCCAGGAGACAAAATTGCTTTTTGCTGATAAGGCAACCTTTATGCCATTAGAAGCGTGTTAGCCATCCAGAGAATCAGAAAACATTAAAAAAAATGTAAGTGAATAGTTTTTGTCATAATATTGACTGGAAGATAAAATTGGTTATCAAGGTGACATTTATCATTTAGTAACAGTCAAAATTCTTTATGTGCTCAGAATGTTTACTAGTTCATTTGTTATTTAGGCATCGGTATTAAGTCGTAAAATAGGCATGATATAAATTTTTTTCTCAATATTCTTAAAAATTAAGTTATAGTGATACTTAGAAAATCATGATTTTCTAGGCTATATTATAAGAACAAAAATGAGGCTAATATATTTAATTGTGTACAGTGTATCTTGAATAGATATCCATATACATCTTTAAAAGGTGAAAGACCCAGCACAAATTTCACAGTGTGTTCAGCATATGGTGATTTCTGTTAGATAATACACTTTAAGTTTTTAACTTCATTTGGTAAAATTTGCCTCAAAATATCCCTTGATGTCCTACTCCCTGGGTAGATTAAGGTTTTTTTTTCCTCCCTCTCTCCCTCTCCCTCTCCTTCTCTCTCTCTCTCTCTTTTTCTTTCTTTCTTTCATTTTCTTCTTTCCTTCCTTCCTTCCTTCCTTCCTTCCTTCCTTCCTTCCTTCCTTCCTTCCTTCTTTCCTTCTTTCTTTCTTTTTCTTTCTCTCTCTCTCTCTCTCTCTCTCTTTCTTTCTTTCTTTCCCTTTCTTTCTTTCTTTCCCTTTCTTTCTTTCTTTCCCTTTCTTTCTTTCTTTCCCTTTCTTTCTTTCTTTCTTTCTTTCTTTCTTTCTTTCTTTCTTTCTTTCTCTTTCTTTCTTTCTTTCTCTCTCTCTCTTTCTTTCTTTCTCCTGAGATACAAAGAAAAGAAAACATTAATTTCTACCCCCATGGAGATTTTTTCCTTTCTGTTTTTGTTCTTGGCAGTTAGGTATACACATGTATTATGATACAACTTAATATGCAAATACTTGAGGTGTGTGTGAGGCTGAGTGGTAGCCCAGTGGAGGGAACTGTATGAAGAAATGGTCCTTCTCCCAAGTGCAATTTTGACAGATCAAGAGGATAAATAATCTAATCCATGTGTTTCGTAAATACTGAACCTCCTCAGAAGAACTTAGTCTTTACTCTGTGGGTCATGTTTGTGAGTGAGGTAAAAGCTGGTTTACACACAAAAAGCTAAGACATTAAATAACTAGGTTATGGTTTTGCATTGTTAACTAGTGTTGTAGTGAGGAACAGCACTAATATTTCTAATTTTCTTATGCTTTTAACACCTGGATTTGTAGATTAAAAAAATCAAAACCATAAATACAATGCCTTCCTGTTTGCAGATTTTTCTAGCATGTTAGAGTAGATAATTTTACTTTAGAAACTAAATATTTAGAAAATTATTTTATGTGTTTATGGAGCATTTACCATCAAAATTTCCATTTAAGATTCCCATCTCCCCTCTCCCCCCACCCCAGGTGCTTTGTTGAGATTAGGAAATGCATCCCTAAGGGATGACTGGTTATAGTGTGGTGGTTCAGTTGTCACGCAGGTTCCATGCTTGAGTAGAATAAACTTTCCTACTAACTTCTAGAACTTTGTTGGTGCCAGGTCTTATGCTTAATTCTGGTGTTTAGGCACACATTCTTGCAGATGGTTTCTAACTTTTTATCACCTAATGGCCTTCTTATATCTTGGAGGGAAGACAAAGCCATATTTACCTTCCCAGTTTCCTGCTCTGTGCAGTATGAGAAGTGCTGTAGGACAGGCACAAGTATAGTAGTATGCACTGTGTTTGAGGAAAGTGCATTATGAAATTTGAAGATTGGAGTTGAGTGTTGATATGTAAGAATGTGCCTGGTGGATCAGGATGAGAGAGCAACGGCATGGGGGAACGATGCATGCTTCTGAAACCCAGGCTGTGGTTCCTCTGTGGCAGTGATAAGAGAGGAGATGGAATTGTAGTAGCCGTATACGGCATGTCTGTGAACTTGATCCTTTGGGAAGTAAGATGCCAGTGAAGGATTTTAAGTAGGGGAATGATATTATTGGGGCTTTGTTTTAGAATAATCCTTTAAGGAACAGTGTGAAAGGGGAATTGCCGTGGAGATGGAAGCCAGTTAAAAAGTTTTGTGATGGTATCTGTACAAAATAAAATGTTGATTAAAAGATATAAGCATTTTATGCTATTTATATGTGTGTACAAGACAGTGTAAGATATCGTGTGGAGAAGAAAATGTAGATAAGGCTCTTGTCTGTTCTCAGCTAATTTAAAAGCTGGAAGGGAAATCAGCCACACACATGCGCGCACGCACACACACACACAATCATAAAGGGAACATATGATCATCACTGTAAGAGGTGCAAACAACTTGCTGGGAAACTCAGTAAAAGGAGGATTCTTTCTGACTAGAGGAGAGGGAAATGTTTGCATTTTCTTTGCATTCACTTTAAAATTTTACAATCATTTCTTTAAAAACATAAAATAATTTTACAGTAAAACATAAGGGGTAAGTGGGGAGCTTCTTAATCAAAGAGAAATAGTTTTGGAGAGTTCAACTAGTTGGGCAGCATTTTCTTCTGTTTTAAAAGTAGATTATCCAGAGATACATAAGTTTTTAAAGATCATTGTCTCATAGCTTTTTAGATGAGAAAAATGCTGTCTCTCCCTCCAAGGCAGCAGTTGCTGGACATGTTTACTACCCTTCAATGGTACCTAGGCAATGTTGACTTATAGGTGACAGTTCTCCCAGGTATGGCTTATTTGTTTGTTTTTTAATAGCTCTTTTTTACTCATTGCTTAGTGGAGAAGAGTTTTGTGCCTGTTTGTCCCAAAGTTTTCATAGTGGATGGCCATGTTTATATCTTTGTCATTGGTGGTAGCAGTGAACTCCTGTGCATTTTATCTAGTGTTTCAACTGTTAGATGAACCTCAGTTGAATGAATTTCTTGAATGCTAACGTTGTACCTGTACTGTTCTCATTTTACCACATGCCTGAGCCTGATTCGGCAGGGCATCCCTTTCCCTTAGCTGTAGATCTTGAAGATGTTTTCATGCAAAGTGTTCTGATAGGAAAGCATGGCAGTTTCCTGTCTGGTTTAAATACAAACTAAAGACCTTACAACTGCCTCTGCAATATGAGATAAGACCAGGCATTATTAAAGAAAAGATTATCACTGAACTCCCATCCTCCTTTATTCAAGTGATTTCAAGGAATTATTTCATTAATAAGCTGTCTTAACTGATGAAAACCAGGGTCAATTTCTTCCCTTACTGATTTTTTTCTTTTTTAGATTACTTTTATTATGTGTCTAATATTTGTGTTTTCTGAGTTCTGTTTCTGAGATGTTGATTCTGTTTCTTTTAATTTTATGTCATTTTCATTAAGGTACCATATGGTGTAATGTGGTAAGCTGATTTAGATGTTAATAAACTGTTTCATATATTTATGGAAATAAGCATTCTATATGTCTTTGTATATGTGTTAATAATTATGTTTACACATATAACTGTTTTAAAATATGCATATAAAGTATGTCATAATATGTAAAGGAAATACATACATAATGTATATCTTCCCCTTTCCATCCATCCATCCATCCATCCCACCTAAAATTAGGCTTGTCAACTTGGGAAAGCCATTTAACCTCCCCTGGTCTTGATTTCTTGTCTTTAACACACTGGGGTAAAAAAGGAATTTCTTAGACAATTTGTATTTCAAGATGTCTGATTTACCCAGGATTATAGACAAATTCCCAATTTATATTAAAGTAGGCTAAAAGATAAACTCTTAGAATTGATTTGCTACATGGACGTATCATTAAAATAGGTTCATTGGAGCCAAGTAATAGAATTAGTCTAGATTCAATATATTTTATATTCTATTCCTCTAGGGATGAAATTGCATGTTTAAAGTGATGAATAGTAGTATAATAATTCCATAGTGAATTTGATTTAAGCAATATTTATATTAAATTTTCTCTACAAAAATACATTACTGTTCAATAAAAACTTAATATATTGTCATCTAAAGGTAAATGTAAGTTTCACTTTTTAGGACAAATATAGAGTATATTTCAAGTCAGTGATTTGTTTTTACTTAAATATAAACGTATAGCCAAATAAGTAATGGTTTATTATTTCTATAAATTGTTAACTAAAGCATAAACTGGAGAATAACTTGAGTGAAACTGTATCTGGTTTGTTAGTAGATATTGGTACTTTGTTATATTTTGGTATAATTCTTCATATGGCACATGTAAGAGTTGGAAATACATTGAAAAATATGCCTTAAAAGAACCTTTTACTTTGTGGCTTGTTTTCATGGGGTAGTTTCTTTTTTCTATCAAAATATCCAGCTACTTTAATTCAGATACACTAAGAAAATACTTCTGAAATGGGATGCACCAAAATATACTTTGTTTCTTCTGTATCTTCTATCTTTATCCTTAGCTTCCTCTTCTTTGTGTACCCTGGTTTGGTTTGTAACAATCTAGGTTTATATTTTTGAAACATTGTATTCTCACAGAAAGCTGAGGATTTTTCTTACATCCACTAAAGTTTGTAAAGAGACCTTCTGAGCTCCATAGCCCCACTTACCAGGTTTGTTGTTACCAAAATCATTGTCTCCTGTACTATGGCTTCTGTTTCAGCTGCCTTGTTGAAGTCACGGGATTGGGTTTTTCATCTCACTCTGTGCTATTTTACTTTCCAGTCTGGTGTCCTTTTCTTCCTGTGCTGTCTTTCCCAACCCTGCATGTAGATGTTCACCAAAGGTAATTTACACTCTGTATATTCAGGTCTCATTAACTCCCTTCTTTTAGCCATTTAAGCTACAAGAGAGCAGAAACTTTTGGTTTTACTTATCTCCCAAAGTTAGCTTTGTGGTTGGCATAGGAAAGAAGCTCACAAAATATTTGTTGATGAAATAATTGAGTATTATTCCATTATTGCCATTTAAAAGTTAATTCCTAGGTCTATACATCCCAGCCCTAATATGTATTCCACCTTTGATCTTGGACTTCCTTCATTTTCAAGTGCCTGCTGGACTGTTCTCCTTAGCTGTCTAATGTAACCCCAGACATGATGTGCCTGAATCTCAATGTCTTTCTCGTGTCCTCTGTTTTTATAGATGGTATCATCTTTCTCGTAGTCACTTGGATTTAAAAATAATAGAGCATATTGGTTCAGATCAGTGAGCTGTGAGTCAGACCACAGCTAGACTCCTCGCAGTTACTTCATTTCCTTGAATCTTAGTTTTCTCCTTATAAAATTCTTATCTCCTTGGAGTTGTTTTTGAGAATTATGTCAAAATATGCACAAAAGTGCTTAGTGTGGTACATGCGGCACATGGTCAATGCTGAGTAAGTTGTCTCGAGACAGACAGTTGTGATTTCCAGTGAGTCATGGGAGGATTGTTAGGATTTTTGAGCTTTCCCATTGTTCCCAGTCAGGCGACTTCTGCCCTACCTAGTCCATGTTCTCACCTCTCGCGTGAGTGACTGCAGTAGTGCCGTCCACTCCCGGCCACACAGGACTCCACCAGTGGGCAGATGGTGGTCACACTGGCCTTCTCTCAAGAAACTGTGATGACTTTCTGTAGCTCAGGTTGTCAAGTCTGTACACTTCAATTTGATATTTAAATTTTTGCACAGTTTGATCCTCACCAACATTTCTAGCCTTATTTTGGACACTTCTGCATGAATTTCTCATCACAGTTTTACACTTTCCATCTCCTCAACTTAGTGTCTGACACTACTCTTCTCCACCGGCCCCTGCCACCATTTTTATTTTCTGTCTAGATTCCCTGTCATTTAAGGCCCCTGATTCTTTTTTTTCCCTTTAAATATTTATTTATTTATTTATTTATTTATTTATTTATTTATTGGCTGCATTGGGTCTTCCTTGCTGCGTGCAGGCTTTCTCTAGTTGCGGTGAGCGGGGGCTACTCTTCGTTGCAGTGTGGGGGCTTCTCTGCAGTGGCTTCTCTTGATGCGGGGCACGGGCTCGAGGCGCATGGGCTTCAGTAGCTGTGGTATGTGGGCTCTGGCCCTTAAGGCCCCTGATTCTTTTTTTCTATGAAATTTTTCCTGAACCCTTTCTTGTAATGTTGCTCTCCCTGCTTAATCTATGGATTTCATTCACTCACTTACTCACTCACTTGCTGCCTGCTGAGACATGCTGCTCTAGGCACTTGCATGCACCAGTGAACAAAAAAAGACAGACTGCGGCCTCCCTGGAACTTGGGTTTGTATCAGAGTTGACAGGGCATCATGTCTTGTGATATCTTTGTAGCTTGCATATTATTTATTGAATTCCTATAGTATTTTTTCTTTATGGATTGTAAATTTCTTGATAGTTGGGTATTATTTTAAGACTTTTAATATTTTCTTTAATGTCTTATTGATGTTTTACACAGAGGAGGTTAATCCTGGTTAATTTTGGAGGGTCACATTCATGGCTCGAGTTTTAAAACTACAGATTCAAAATCAGAAGTATTACTGGGAATGTATTTAAAGTGAGAAATTCATACGTCTTTATGCTTTGGGGGCAGGTTCCCTTTGAAGAAAGATCTATAACTACACAGGCAGATTGCTTATAGTAATTGTGGTTTTTCTGGTAAAAAGTTGATTGTGGGTGAACACTATGCTTCTGTTACTCCTACATGTGGTAGGTAGGATACATTAGATGCCACTTGAACTTACATGGAAACCTTTTTCTTCCATCTAACTTTTTTGTGCAACCTCCCCCCCCATGTGATGTCCAAATCAATATTTGAAAAAAAAATCTATATTTAAATCAATAGGCAGTTAATTTTTAATAGCTTTTGTTACTCTGGGAAATCATAGAAGTAATTGATGACTGTTACTTGCTCCTCTCTGACCTTGTAGACTAGGTTAAATGCTCTCCTCATTGCTCTAGACTTCCACGGCCCTGTACTTCCTGTTTTGATTCATCCTATGGTTGTAATTATTTATATAGTGCCATCTTCCTCCCTAGACCACAGGCTCTGTGAGGGCAGAAGGACCCAGGACCTACTAGACCCAGGACCTACTCAGTGCACCGAACATATGCGTGCCCGTCAAAAATGCATTGCATTAAATTTGACACTCGTCCAACAACCTAAGAGGTGTTGCCTTCCTGTAGATGTGAGAGACTGAGCTCGGTTCTGGGTTTGCACTGGAGAACAAAACACAGCCCTTCTCCTCAGAGTCCTCATCAACTCTCAAAATGTGCTCAATTTAATTCTTATTTAATTAATATTTCTTTACTGCTGAAAGTTTCCAGAATTTTGTTTCTAACTTAAACCTCAAAATAACCCTGGCAGATGTACAGTTTCGCTCTATAGATGAGGGAACTGAGGAACAGAGATCCAGTAATTTATTCAGGTTCACATAGGATTGGAACCTACCTCTGTCTGATCTCCAGATGCTTCTCCTGAAGTGTGTGCTGCCTGCAGCCTGGTAAGCCACGTGCAGTGACAATCACACCTTACATCTGTCCTGGCTTATCAGAAGTTACATCTCTTTCTTTCCACTCATGTGTTTTGGGGTCTGCATTTTAAAGCGGGGCAAGGAATTTAGATTTGGAGCCTCTTGCTGATTGAGGTTTTGCATCTCATTAAACTTTCCCAATCAGCCTCAGCCTCTTTGCCTTTGCGACTCTTACCATTGGCAAAATTTTCCATGGTGATACTTTTGTGTGACCTTTAGATCTATTTATTCTTCATTTTAGGCCTGTCAGATTCAGTTTAAATTTTTTTCTTGGTGTTTGGGTCCCCCACAGCCTGAAGAGTTTCTGCCCCTTTGCCTCTTACTACTTAAGACAACCCCTAATCAGACCCACAGATACATTCCTGCCTTTATACCTGTGTTTAGGCTCTATCTTCCTGGTGGGATGCCTTCTGTAAACTTTTTCAATTAAAATCAAATGCATTTCCCTTCCTTCTAGGTTCTAAAGTAAGTCCCACCTACAGGTTCAGCCCCTCAGTCACATGCTGGCCTCTATGCCTTGTTGCTATTTCATGTGTACTGGTTTTGTTTCACTGGTGAAACTTAATTTCTCTCTCTCTCTTTTTTTTTTTTTTTGATGAAGAACGTATTTATTTTAAACCATTACATGAGATTCAGCTTAAAAATCATAAATTCCCCTTGCATTGTAACATGATTTTAAGTAGATTGATATGACAAGCCCTAATTATATTCCTTTTGCTGAAGCAGGATCATAATCATCTTTCTGAGTAATTTCAGACTGATTCGAAGTAGGAGAAAGCTACTCACATCCTTTAGCTAATTCTTGCATCTGTTTCCAAATCAGACGAGACTTGTATAGTATTTATTTTAGTAAATTTGGAAACACAGAGAAAATAATTTATTTTTGTGCAACTTAATTTCTGGAGTTAAAAGACTAAATCCTGTTTTTGTTTTTTCTGTCTCTCACAGTGTCTAGTACAGTGCCGGACATATGACTGTGCTTACTAAGTGCTCAAATGTTGGTTGAAGTAACTTTAATTATAGTTTGCACTTCCTACTTATATCTGAAAGCCTCAGTGCTTTTCAGACATTTTGGCATCCTGGAGAAAGGTGGCTGGAGGAGATGGTCTTCTGTAGTAGAACAGAGATGCATCCCGTTTGTGTTGTGCATGAAGGGTTACAGAGTTTTCATGTGCATATTAGCTCACTTAATCCTCGCAATAATTTTGTGGGAGAGGGATCATTTTATCCTCATTGAGAGGTGATAGCACTAGGGCTCATAAATTTTGCTTATATAGCAGATAGCTGGAGCTGGGACCCAGAGACAGCTCATGTGAGTCCAGTGCACACAGGAGGGACTGGAGCAACTGGGCTGCAAGCTCCAGAGGGCAGGGCCCAGGAATGTTGATTGCACATCACTGTTGCAACATAAAATCGAGGTTCTCGTGGCAGCTGCCCTTTGATTCTTTCCATGTGTGTACTTCTGATCTGTCCGGCTCTGCTGGCACAATCAAGTTGGTTTTCTGCTGTTAGAATTTCACTACCAATTAGCTATATGGTAATCATAAAATAACTAATATTTGTATTGATCTACCGTCCCTTCTCTTCTTCCATCATCATCTTCATTGTGGTGGTCACCATCATCTCTGTGTATGTACGTGTATAGACAGCTGTAGTTATTAGGTATAAAATAATCTGTCTTAAAAATTATATAGAAAAAAATTCAGTTGTGACAGTTATAAACTTTTTGTTAGTGCTTCCTTAACTATCTACTTAGGTTGAGGGTTACTGTGAATAGATTGGTGGATAACCACATTAACAGCTTTGGGCTAGAGAATTCACATTTCAGTATTTTGAGAAAGAAAGATCCTTTTGTGCTCTTATGTATTTCATGAATGATTAAAAACAAAACAAAACAAAACAAAACCAAAACAAAATCCCTGATAGTCTTTGGATCTAGCCTTGGAAATTTACGATTACTTTTAAGATCAAATGTAGTTCCTTCCTTTTGTCTCATGAATTGAATTTTTGCTGCAGGATAGGAAAACATTTGTCTAGTTGTCTGATTAAAATTTGTAGCATTTAAATTTTCTGTTGCTATTTCTGTGAGTGGTTAGCAGTGTAATTTCATTTTTATACTCTTGGTTTTTTATATACCTGGGCACCAGGGAAATGGCCAAGGACCATCAAACTGGGTAGTTCACACTGAAGCTGATCTGTGGCCCTCTGACATCTCTTTGGGGGAATATAGCTTGTGAAATTCATCCTAAATATTTCCTTTGCTTTTGGTTTGTACAGTCAGATGCCAAAAGCATTTTAAAAATGATTAAAATTTTAAAATATTAGAAATAGACATGGATTTCTGTAGACAGTATAGACTCTTCAAAGAAAAGACAGTCTTATGTCTGTGTTCTTCAGGGGATGTAGTCTGTTTATAGTTTTTAACAAACCTACAGGAGAAGAAATTGTAATAGGTTAGCTTAGAAGTAGGTAAACATGAGATTGAAGTCTTCATTTTAGCCCTGGAGAGAAACAAGAAAGGCATGTTGACCTGATTCTAAGCATAATACTACTGTACCAAGTGGTTTTGGTGCCATGGAAAGTGTGGCTCAGGTTTTTTAGTTCAACTAGAGCTGAGTAGTTGAGACGACCTTTTCACAAAGGAGTTTGCTAGAGAGACTCAATTCCTGAGGGTCCACCAAGTTTGCCATTGCCTATCATAGGCTTGGTACTTTGGGAGGGACCCTATGGTATCATTCTCAGTGTGGATGCAGATATCTAGTCCTGCTCTTAGAGAAGCTAGTGGATATTTGGGGAAGATAAAATTTTAACAAAATAAGAAGCAAAATTAGATCTAAGGTCCGTGGTGGTTAATATTAGCGACATGAAAGATGAGACAAGGGAGAGAGTAGCAGAGATTGAACTGCCAGAAAGATTGGTTCGGAAACTGGACCACGCATGGGAACAACTCTGATTTTTCTCTTTACAGTTTGTCCCAGCAGGTCAGAGTCCTGAGGTCCTGGTCAATCTCAACACAATGCTTTTTAAATGTTCTTGGGATTTTATTTTCCAAGACCTGTTGGAAAGTCAGAGGATAAGCCCTTAAGTTTCAGATACAGGGTTGCTTGGGGGAAAATTTCAGTGATACAGCTATTAAATATTAGTCACTATCTGCTCGTGGTGGTATTTCCTTACACATTTTTAAAAGCCGAGGTTTTAAAGGAATTAGAAAACACACAAAAATCAATATTTTTATTTATTATTAATTTATTTAAATTGATGGGTCGATTCTCTTTTGAAAATATCAGTCTGTCCTTGAGGTTGTTATTTCTGTGTCAAAAAGAAAAAGATTTTTATGAAACATTTGCTTTTTAGAACATGATAGTTTTAGGTATGTTTTCAGTATATTCCACAGATTTCACAGAGCTTTCATTTTTCATAGAAGAATAGTGGAAAACAAAACAAAACTTCTTCTAAACTCCCAAATTGCTTCCTCCCAGTGAGGCTGCTTTATCTTATTACGGTATCTTGGCACTTGATATCTCCTATCAACATTCACTACATTTTTGTCTAAACTAGTGCTGTTTGTGGTAAGTATGTAGCATTTGCTTCTAGATAATATAGTTGAAGAACAGAGGCATCTAAAGGACCTGTCCTATTGTCTTTAATAAATTTATGGGTTAGAGAATGTTTAAACTCAGGCTGATAGGAGGTTTTGTTTTATTTCCTCCTTGGTATTACATCTCCATTGGGTGACTATTTATAGCAGAACCCATTTCGTTCTCACTTGACCAGTCTGCTAACAGTTAATTCTCACCAGGCTGATAAGAGTGTCCCTTTTCTTGCTACAGCAGCTATCTCTGTGGTGGCCTGTTTTTCCAGGACTCATAATAGAACATTTCTCCTTAAAATATAATGAAGAAAACAAATGTACCTTTAAATTATTAGATATGTTTATTTATCATAACCATTTTGAGGATTTAAAAATGGTGTAAGCAGTTTTCAGAGGGTACTGTACTCTTGCTACAGAGCCTTCAGAATCTGTTTTCTTGCAGTGGTGTTCCTGGGAGTCATGGCATTTTTATTCCATTAGAAATTTCTGCCTGGGTGATCCACTGTGATCTGGAACTTTCCCCCATGTTCAGTTTCTTATTTCTTTGTCTGCCGGTTACTTATATTAAGCTTATGTTTTATATATTGCTCACAAGAACAAGAAAGACTAAAAAATGTAATATACAGATACAGATGTTAGTAGCATTATAGGTAACATTTTCTAATTTGCACTTCTTTATATTTTTGAACTCATGCTTTTCTCATATTCCTTTTATAATCAGAAAAATCTGTTAAAAACCTTAACTGTAAAAGATTATGATGTATTATATTTTTGTGTGCTGCTGCTGGGTTGTAGAAGTTGGGAGAAGAAGAGAATCTGCTTTATTTTTAGTGCAATAAGCAATTGAGTAATGTTGTATTTGTTTGGCGTTAAGTAGTCAGAGATTCTGCCTAAGAAAATTTCATGTGACTCAAGCCTACCCTTCAAAAGCCAAAATTAAAAATTTTTCAAACTTGAGATGAAAACTTTTGCATATGTTTAAATTTATTGTGATTTAAAGACAATATACTGAGTTGAGTTTGACTTTTTTCTGCAGCCAGGGTCAACCCTGTGACCTTCCAGTATTGTTCTTCTGACTTTTCCCTTGCTGTCAGCTGCCACTACAGCAGTGCTAATCTGGGGCTTCTACTCATGTAGGTTAGGGAAGACAATAGCATATAACATTTTACATGGTTGACTTATAAATCCTGAAGGGTAGTATGAGAGCTTTCTTCTTGGAGTGAAATGTATGTGGTTGCCTTCCTCAGCATCAGAGAGAGGGGGCTTTGTGATTTGTGTTTTAATAACTGATGGCCCAGGGAGGATGCCGAGTTTTGCTTGTTTCTTATCTGTGCATGGAAAGATTTAGATTGGTAAGGCTTTGGAATTATATAGGCCTGGATATAAATTCCACTGACACCACTTAATAGCTGTGTGATCTTGGGCATTCTGCTTAATCTCTCCAAGTTTATTTCCTCATCTGTAAAACGAGGGTAATCATGCTTTCCTCAGGGAGTTGTGAGGATTAAGCGAAAGAACTCATGTGATGTGCTTCGCATAGTGTCTGTATATAGTAATTGCTCAATAAATGTTAACAATAATAATATAATTATGGGCTTGATTATTAATTTGGGTGTAAATAACACATTTAATGTACAGTTGGCTATAATTCTCTGCAATCATTGTGTGTCCTTGGGGATTCTTTTAGAGTAAGAAGAGTTTAAGTTAAAAACTGTTTTCAAAAATAAACTTTCTTGAACGCTAAATTGAGCAATTGTCGTTAGATCCTGTGGCATTCATGACACTTAAGGTAAACATTTATTAACTGCAGTTTGAAAGTGTGCGTTCAGTAATTCTGAGACCATACACTTTTCCCCCGCCAGCCTCAGGTATCTTCCACAGGCCCGAGAACAGCTCACTGGCCAGGGCGTCGTGTGCATGGTCCCTAACAGCGTGGTCCTCTGAGCATTTCAAGGACAGAGATAGGGAATCTATATGGTGGTTAAGGGCAAAATTAAATGGAAAAGTGCTGTGAGGTTAAAGATTATGTTCTGTAATTTAATAGTGTTGGTAATTTATAGCGACAACAAAAACGAAACTGCAAATAAAATCAGATTGTGGAGTTTCAAATCTCAGCACTGTTTTGAAAGCTACGTGATCTTGGGCCGGTTGCTTCATTTTCTAAGCTCTAGTTCCCTTATTTCTTAAATGGGGGAAATGTTATCTTCCTCGTAAAGTTACTGTGAGTATCTACTTAGGTAAGCGGACAGAGAGCACTCGGTAAGCTCTCCACACACACCAACGAAGCGGTTATGGATGTGGCTTGTGACTCGTCGTGGCCCTCACTGTGCTCGTTGAGGGCGTTCCCTGCCTTGCATTGTGCTAGACCAAGAAGTGGGGCCAGTTTTGCTCTCTTTCTGCCCTGGAGAGATTGGGACGGACAAAGACTCCTGGGATGGCACCTCTCGTGTGGGATTTCCTATTCGGTTGGCGTGATAATGACAGCTTTCCATTTTAAGAATTACACTTGAAGTGTGAATTCACAAAAGTGTTTTACAAATGTTAATTATAGAGAGTGAATACCAGTATTTTCTAATTGTGAATTTTCTTGGCTCCCTAAGAAATACATTGATGTTTTCACTGCGTGACTTGGGGGGGTGGGGTGTGTGTGTGTGTGTGTGTGTGTGTGTGTATGATGAGAGGGTGTTGATCCCAACATGGCCTATTATTTGCTAATTTGAGTTCTGAGAAAGGACAAAAGTATTATTTAAGCTACAGAGCAGAAGACCTTTTAGGTAAGGAAAGAAATCACATAATACTTTTTAAGAATATTAAAGTTTGATACCTATACAAAAATTAATAGTGCTTCTCTGTCACATTAGTAGAATAAGAAATCATTTTTAACTGTAACAAAATTGATTTAGGCTTTAAATTAAGAAATGGCTAAAGTTGATAAGCTAGGAGTAAGCTCAAATAGTTCAGATAATATTTTTTTGAATAACATTAACTGTAAAATAAGCACCAGTTTTGAATGGCTGCATAGGCCTGCACAGAGGTTGAGGGCAATGTTGATAGTTTCCTTTAGTTTTTTTAAAAATTATTTTTATTTTTTAGGATCATTTAGAAGCCTCTGGCTTGTCATGTCGCTTTGGCAGATATCAGACTGCACAAATTAAGAAACCCTAAATGCATGTCTTACATGTTTTGTTGTAAGTGATATGTAGGATGTTTGTCATTTAAATAGCAGTTTAAAGTTCTGATTACCATAATTCCTACTATAATGATCACTGAGGCGCCTCTCAGGAATGTAATGAGAAGTGCTTGTAAGCACTTTCCATAGACCTTAGACACCAAGTCACATCTTTGGATCTTTCTGTCTTTGTCTTCCTCCCTTCCGCCATCCTTTATTTTGGGGTCATTAAAAACAAATAAACAAACAAAAGACATTCATTCAGGGTCCTGAGCCAGGTGCTAAGTATTTAGACTTACCTCTGTTGTTTTAGAGGAGACTTCCCAGTTGTAGAGCTCACTTTAACATGTGTTTCTTGCCAGCCATTTCCAGCAGCAAGAAAGGAGGTCTCAGGAAGCCATCCTGTGATTAAGAAGCCTTGGCTGAGTTGTGACTTCTGGCTATAATTATAAGCCCCCTGCATTTCTGGAAGTAGCTCTGATGGACCAGGGTTGCTGGAAGGTCTCTTTCCCAGCCTTTCTGCAGGGTCGTCAAAGGATCCACTAGGAATAAGCACTTCATCATTGGTGCTAAGACTTGGTCGGAGTCTTAGCGCTTGCTAAGGTGATCAGAAAATGGTCAGGTTCTGTTATAGGAGATTTCCCTTTATGATATATAGAAACAATATCATAAAATGGTATCACGGAATTGAATTGATAATCTCAACATTCTGGTGGAACCCTGGTCTTCAGTAGATTCTTCACTTGTGTTTACATCAACTCTACGATATCGGCTTTTATCTAGTGTTTACATGGGTAGCCAAGCTGCACTTTGAATATATTTACTAGTCTTTTGCTTGTTACATGTATGTTTAACATTTCCTTCCTAGAAGGGAATACTTTATTTTCCTTTCTTTTTTTATAAAAGGGGTTAATTTTATTAGGAAGATGAAAGATTTTGTATCTTAGAAGCAATATTAAAACAAACCATTATCTGAAATGAAATATAAATGATTATTATTTCATAAAATCAATAAAATGGAATCAACTGAAAAAATCAGTGTGCTTTATAGATATGGCTTTTAAAGGATTTCCTTTATCATTGTGGTATCTTGGCTCAGTGGATTGCTGTCTGGGTGTCCATGTAAAGTTAGATTTATCAAAAAGTATTCTGGAATTTTATTTTCAAACGTCAAGAGGCCTTTAGCATCTCAGTGACTAGTTGTTACGAGGCTGCTATATATAAGGCACTTTGGTAGGTATGACTCTAGAGCAGTTTTCAATCTAGTCAGAGATATAACCAAGGCTATATCTAGAAAGAAAAAATACATATAAATATATGGTAGTGTATGCCAGTGGTTAACCACGTGCAAGCAGGAGTGTAGAGAATTTGATGATGGCCATTATTTGGGGTAGGAGCGCTCCATGGAGAAAGTGGTATATAAAGTGAGGGTTGACCTGAGACAGAGGAGAGGAGGAATTCTGGGCAAGGCTGACACACCAGGTTGTGCTGTGTACAAGGCGATCCATTTCAAGGGGTTTGTTCCCATCACAGACATCACAGATTTGTGCCTGTTTATGGCAGTGTTCAGGTAGATAGTCTTTCTACTCCACCTGTTCTGGTTCCTTGCTGTTCCTTGAATATACCAGGCAGATTCCTGCCTTAAGGCTTTTGTACTGGCCATTCCTTCTGCCTGGATTGCTCGTTCCCCAGATTTCCATGTGGTCACCCCTCTTGCTTACTTCAAGCCTTTGCTCAAATATCATCTCTATGATGAGGCTTATCCTGTGCACCTGGGTGTAAAGTAACAGTTTCCTTTATCCCCATATTACCGTGCTGTAACATTGTCTATAAATATTGAGTATAATGAGTAATTATATGACATGTAATTAGTAAGTTTATTATTGTCTGCTTCTCTTCTCTATCCCCCACCCCCAGTAAAATTCAAGTTTTGTGATGATAGGGAAATTTTTCTTTTATCCATTTTTTGTTCATTGATATATCTGAAGTGCTTGGAACATCATCTTGGTGTACACAGTACACACTCAGATATTTCTTGAATGAATGAGTGCAGGATGAACTTGAAGTGTCTCTGCTCTTTCTAGCTTAGGATATATCGAGAATAGTGACTCCATTAACTAAGGTTATGAGGAGACGTTTCTCTCTCTCTCTCCCTCTCTCTCTCTTTCTGTGGTGGTGGGGGATATTGTATCTGTTTATAACTATGGATTTCAGCTTGGTATATATTAGAGGGAAATTATAATAGGCGGTATCAGTAGGGGATATAGCTAGGACATCTGGGCTTCTTTGGGAGTCAATGAAGTCATTGACTGAGATTGTATGTATGATAAAAAGGAATGGCAAGGATGGAACCCTGAGGTGTGACATTTATACAGCAGAAAGGGCAGAAGACAGTAAGTGAAACTGTGACACAAAAAATTACAGTGATCTCAATGCAGAATCATACAGCAGTGAAATAAGAAAAGAAATAAAAATTCAGCCATCGGGTTTGGCAGTTGGGATGTCATTGGTGATTTTTGTTTCATTCAGATAGTGTGGATGACACGGCAGGGTGGGGGTGGTTGGTACCGGAGAAGAACCAAGGAAGCGAGGACACCACCTTAAGATTGTGCATGATGGCTGTTGCACCCGCTGCTCATCATTCAATCACATCACACTTTAGCGCTTATTTAGAGCAACATCTCGGCGCAGAGAAGTAATCTGGCATTCTTAAACGAAATCAGTACTTTAGCTAATTTTTCTAGCAGATGGAAATAAAGTACGAGGAAGGAAGGGTGCCTCTTCTGATTCACACAAAGGGGCCTTGTGGGTGGGCGGTGTCCATTCAGTGGCCCCCGAGTCGAGCCAGCACCGCAAGTTCTTACTGGAACTGATTTTTGATGTAGAAGAAAGAGGAAAGTGTTGTGTAACAAAGTTGTAGGAGAAACATGTTATCTACAGTTCCAGGTAAGACAGGTTAGCTGAGAAGGAGCTAAAAGCAGCAGTTGATAAAGGAGTAGAGGATCCAGCTGCAGGCTGATGAGGAAGCGGGGGTGGAAAGCAAAAGAGGAGCGTGAGGCAGATGCAAAGGGTCGAGAGGATCTGGTAAGGGCTTGGGTGGGACTGAGAGCACAAGGAGGTCAAGAATGATTTTAGGGTCATAAGGGTGGGAGGATGAGGCAAATTAATTTTCTTTTTTAACACAAATGGAGGTGTTGGTTCTCATGAAATGTGAGTTCAGTTTTAGTTATGCTTAGTTTGAGGTGGCAGGGGGATGTTAAGCTAGGAATTTCTGGTAGATAGAGGAAGTTTTTGACCAACTTAAAGGAGCGGAATCAGTTTTGTCAGTTTCTAGTTGAAGCTGTAAGATGGTCACAAATATGTAGGCTCTGCTCTAGCCTCTGTGGTAAGTTTGTGAGGAAACTGCCCTCTTCACACCACGCTGTGAGATTGGTGGTGTTATAATTTCCATTAGAGGTTAGAGAGATTTTATCATTTGCCTGGCATCCCACAGCTTATAAGTAACAGAGCAGGAGGTCATACTAGGGTTCTGCCTCCAAAGCCCTCATCATTAACCCATATTCCTTTCTGCTTTCATCCCTGGTCGTCACATTGGGGGCTGATCAGGGAGTCTTTGGGACTTAGTAACACATCTCTGGCAAAGACAGTATTTGTTTTTCACAGATGTTTTCCATTCGTTACTTCAAACTTTATTTGGTCAAACCTTTGATACAGCTGCAGACATTTCCTGCTGTCAGAAGAATCCTTTTGGAGATGCTGGTTTTCTGTTGAAAGACCCAAGGTGCTTTTTCTTATAGACCAATTGTTCAGATATTTTAAAAATCAAATATCCTGCTACCTCTCTCTCTTTTTTTCTTAACAGCATACTTTCACACCTTAATTTTGATTTATCTTTCCTTTTTGTGTATCACCTGATCTTATTGAGAAGGAGGGTGATCACCTCTATCTCTGCCTGGTCAGTGAAACTATTTTACATTAGTAGATGATTTCATTTCAGTCCTGCCTTTACAGTTTTAACCTAAGACTAATTTAATAATGCAGGTATGTTAGCCATTGGGATTTATCCCTTAGTATGGTAGTATTGGTAACTATGGCTGGGAAATTATTAATAAGTTCTTTATTTGGTATGGCAAACACAGTATGACTGTATATAAGCAAGTTGCCTAGTTTCAGGAGACTCTACAACTATGTTAGTGAAGGTTATTTTCTTAATTTTAATTTCATTGGCATCCTACTGCCTTTTATATAATAAGATTTATAATCTTATGGCAGGTGATGTATACTTGACATAATTTCATAAGCTTTTAGCATAATTTCATAAATATTTTCTTGAAGGTTTGAACATGTAGGACCTCAAACATGTCGAAAACAAGAGAAAATCTTAACAGTCTACTTAGAGATGTATGCATATTAGAGAGGAAATTCATCTAAACTCCTTTGTGTGATTATTGTCCAAGCAGTACTTTTATGCGTGGCAGTTGTTAAAAAGTCGGGAGATGGGATCTTACCAAAATGAAATGTAATTTATTCTTCCTGAATGTGAAATAAAAGTTATACATCCTGTTAATCATTGTATTTAGACAAACGGCACAGAGTGGATGATGGGTAAAGTCAGTGTAAGGATGGGAAGTATGATAACAGTTACATTGTCATCTGTTACACTGATAATGTAAAGTGATGGTGTACATTCAATCACAGGTGGCCTTTCTATCAATCACTTCAGAAACTTAGCTCAGAAAACTAGGTAAAACCTCTGGCGACCCTCAGTTCAGCCTCCTCTCCTTTGGCTTGAAAGGTTAGAATCCATCTACAACAGAGGTTCTCAGACTTTCTCAGTTTACAGCACATTTAGTGCTTGTGATTTTTTTTTCCCCACTTCACCCCTAGGTCAAAACAACAACAAAACAAAAAGCCCTAGCATTTTTGTTGTTAAGTAGTTAGCTCTAGACAACTTAATAGTTGCTTGAAAAAAAAAATAACACACATAAGTTGAAAGGAAGAATAAGTTTTATTTTTATTTCTTATATACTCACAATTACTTGCTAATGGGATGTGTATGCCTGTTGGCCACTACACAGCTTCTCAAATCTTGGAATAAGGTTATACATCACCATATCCTTGTTTCCTGTTCCACACTGATTGATATGCTGCACAGCTGCCCTTCAAACAACCCAGGTTTGAACTGTGTGAGACCCCTTATGTGCAGATCTTTTTTCACTAAATACATGCTGTAGTACTACATGATCCGTGGTTGGTTGAATCCACGGATGTGGAAGCACAGATACGTAGGCCTGACTATAAAGTAATAATCTGACGCTCCACTGCACTGAAGGTCCGTGCCCCTAACCCCTGCTTTGTTCAAGTTCAACTGTATTATTTTTTAAAATCACAGCAAATGCTGAATATCCACTTCACAAAGTTATGTCATTGAAAGGAATGCAGTGTGATCTAATGTTGGAACTGCATACTAATTTGAGCCAGTAGTTCATGCAGTGTCTGACAGGTGTGGAGTATTCCTGGAATTTTTTTGAAAATTTAAAATATCCTGGGAACCATAGATGAATAATCTTATAGCTGGTAGATCATGGTAGAGAGACTGGAAATTGCTTGCCCCCAAGTGCTGTGTGATATAGGTAAATTGTCGGATATGTTGCCCGAGTGCTCAGCCAATATAAATGATCTTTCCCTTGTCATATCATCAGTTTTTATAGCCATATTTTCCCCTGGTGGTCTGACTTCTACGTATTTACAGTCTAGTAATCTTTACTAAGTACAGCATTACGAATTTTATTGGCAATTGTTTGATTTTATGTGTAAGTGGGTGACAGTTATTACTGAGTCTCTGCTATAAAGCAGATGGCTTTATAGAAATTGTATTTACATAAAACACACAAGGCAGAAAAAACTTATTAACAACATGAGACTGAATGAATAGAGAACTTGTGGACCATTTTCCTGGGAGTTTAATCACACAACAACACAAATAGTTATGTGTAAGACATAAGCCTGGTAAGTTCACAGAGGCCACAAAGCCCCTACTGTGATGTTGTAACCTCTGTTAGCTGTCATCTCTTCTTCATGTCAATGTGAAGATAGCTATTTCAGAACATCTTTTATGAGGCCATTTAGAAAAATAGTGTCAATCACACTGCTTATTTTAGCAGTCTTTAGTTGTGGTTTAGAGGCAGTGGTCATTCTGTAACAAGACCGTACTCATCAACTCCTACACTCTCACAGTTCAGAGACTTGTCTTGACAACAGATTGGATGTGTGATCCCCTCAATGTGTAGACTTTATGAGGTGTGACATTTCATTGTTTGTGTGGAAAAGAAAACTCATCTCTACCTATTAATGGTGAAGATCTAAAAACAACTTTTAGGTACTGCACTGATGACCAGTAGCAAACACATTTTCCAGAAGAATTTAGGAAAAGTATTAAATTGATATGCAGTGGTGGCTGCCAACAAGTAGCACAGACATTTTCCCAGAAGAACATAGGGAAAATATCAAATTTGCTTGCAGGGGTGGGGGCATTCATATAACTTTTACCTCCTGTGCATAACTTGTAGCTAGTGTTACTTTGTGACTACACTGTATTATGTTTTCACTTCATACGCCCTGTTCATGTTTGGTGGGTTGCCTAAGTGCTGTAGCTTATATACTATGTAACAAATGGATGTCTATCCATAGATAACTGTTTGTTTCCATTATTGGAAATATCAAGAGTTGAGTTTTACCTTGCAGTGTGTCTAGAGCAGGTCTGAGTTTCTTGAAAAGTGGAGGAAGTAGGGATAATAGGGAGTTACAAATGCCTGCTGATATAAGTATGCTAAAAATGTATGAACCTGTAGAAGAAATAGAAATTTTATGGAGAAAGAACTGTTGAAAGACCTAAAGGAGATTCCTGAAGAGATCAGGTTGAAACCAATGAAGATAAATAAGCCCCTTTTTTTTTTGCTTACCTGTCTGGGAAAAGCCAAAGGAGCCAAGTAAGACTTTTGATCTGCTTCCTAACCCAGCTTCACCTGTTATTATTAGTTTGGCTTTGGACAAGTTACTTCACCTGTCTAACCACATGTATCTCACCTAGAAAATGGGAACAATACCTGTTTCATAGAATGAGCTAAGGTGGATGAAGTTCTAGCACAAAGGACTTTGGTCAGCTCTGATGTGATGCATCCTGCTGCCTCAGAAAGTTCACTGAGTGAACTCTCTCCTGTCCTCAAAGCTCACACATGGCTCCTTGTTTCTTCAGCCTTCCCTGAACTCGCACTGTGTAGTTCACTGCCATCGGCTGTGTTCCCATAGCTGAGAACACACCCCTATTATAGCCATTACCAAATTGTAGTGTGATGATTTGTCCCTGTGTCTCTCTTCCAGTGGGCTGTACAGTTCTTGAGGAGGGAACCATGCCTTACTCAGTCCCTTCACAGAACTTAAGTGCTCAAACGTGATATGGAGTGAATGACATGGCGGCACGGCTGCTTACCTCTGCTTAGCTCTCCTCAGGCTCTTTGTGTGACTGTATCTGTGTGACTGTGCCTTTGACACTCTATCTTTCTGAGCCCTCAGTGAAAGAAATAGATGCCTTTGTAATTCATTTGTAAGAAATAATAATTGCATTGAAAAAGTTCTCTAGGAAACTTTTCTGACCCCACCCTGCCTTCTAGGTAGAATACCCATTCTGTTCTCTGTGCCCTTAGAGAACCATGTACATACTTCCATCATCTTCATCATATTACTTGAACCATCTTATTGAACTTGTATTTGTTTGTGTGTTTGTTTCTCTGATGGATAATAAGCTCCTTGAGGGTAAGCCTTGTATCTAGTTCATCTCTGCATCCTCAGTACTCAGAGGATATTTGTTGACAGATGGCCTGACTGTATTCCTTTCTCAGACTAAAATGCTGATTTGTTAATTTTTTGTTAGGATGAAGAATCTTCCCATTACTCAAAAGACTGTTTTCAAATTGATCTACATGGTATAGAATAGTTTAAAAGCTGTCCAGTGCTTGTTTCTTCATTTCAGGACACATCCAAATATAATATTCAGTTATTGTATTCATGAATAATATATAATCTAGTACATGTACATTTTATTTAGATATTTTATGGATGGTGTGTTTTGTGTAGATGTATTTTACAGGAGATATATTTTAAATACCAACAAAATTCCTAGTGCTGTGAAGTATCTGTGTTGTTAAGTATAATAAAACATATTAGAATAAGCCAGGAATCTGCCGACTATTTCCTGTTGCACTGCAGGGACCCTGGAGGTTGAAATCTTTATTTTAGGAAAGTCATCTTTTTACATTATTAGTGTAAACTGATGTATTAAATGCACTTATAAAGAAATCCTTGTCTACCTAGCTTGGTGTATATGGGAGAAAAACCATGCTTCACTCAGAAGGTCACTGGCCATGGTGGAAACTCACTATTTCTTCAGGGAGTTGATGGTAATTATTATTTTCTTATGTTATTTTTTTTTTTCTCACACATTTATTTTTCCAAAGTTAAAACAACTTTGTTTTTCAAACTTATAGTTGAAGAATACATCTTCTTATAAAAGTAATTTCTATTTATGAGGAAAGTGGAAACAAGATGAAGGCTTACTACCCAGAAGTAACCATTATCAAATTTATTGTACATACTTCCACACAAGTATACATGTATATATGCATCTGTTTTATGTATATGTGTGCTCACATGCTCACAGCCACCCACACATATTTTACAAAATGAGGTCATTCTACAGGTGTTGAGTTTTATCTGCTTTCTTGCTTTTTAAACTTAATAATGTCAGTGATTTTATCATTTTTTCCAAATTGTACTGACATTCTTTATTCACAAGTATAATAAAATGTCCTTTATCTATAAAATCATTTGAGAATAAAACATAATACCGAATAGTTTCCAAGTTAGGTAAGGGTTTCCTTACTTATATTTTAAGCTTTTTTTTTTCCTTTTAATGAAAAAAAAGTTTCTAAAATGTGGCACGCAAAAGTTTCTGAGAATTTGGATTTTGTTGACCACTGTGGGGAAAAGGTTGAGACAGTTGTAGCAAGGAAGGGCAGTAATAAAATCATAGAAAATATCTTATTGTCTTCTATCGCCTTCATTTCATAAAAGGGAGGACCGATTCTAACACCATCAATGTGGGAAGGGTATAATCTCGTAATGCTAGAAGGACCACCAGGAGGGCTCAGCTGGGCAGTTCTGAGGAACCACCACAGTTTGTACTTATGATAGCTGTTGTGCAATAAGAGGATGTGTGCATATGATGTGGGGCATGAGGTTGAATGATGTGCTTGCTGCCCAGTAGGATAAAGGCCTCCGGAAGTAGCTGGGACTGTGGGATCCTTGTCGCTGTGTGGGTAGCCCCTTCCTGCCTCACCTCTTCCTTCTCCTCGGGTATTGGCTGTCTCACTTTTCCACACGCCCTGCCGCATGCCTGGTCTCGTCGCAGCTGCTCCTCCCTGTTGCTCCTCATATCTGCCTCTGCTTGTCCTTTCTCTGCTTTTCCAATTCTTAGGGTTTCCCCTGCAAAGAAAAGCTGATCTTTTAAGACACAGTCCTCCTTCCTTATGTTGTCGGTGAAATATTCAAAGGCATTTATTAATTTAGTTCATCAAACATATACATATCATTGTGTCTGTCTAGGCAACAGAGATGCAAAAACAACCCAGCCTCTGCTGTGGGAGTTCTCGGTGCTGCGGTGGTGGCTTTGGGTCTTTAGCACCATGGGCAGCTGTCAGGCTGCTTCCTGTTCCTTGTGTTATGGCGCTTTGTGTACTGGTTTAAGCTTTACAGAAGGTTTTAGAATTTTTTTTTTAAATTTTTTAATTTATCTGTTGGCTGCGTTGGGTCTTTGATGCTGCGCGCAGGCTTTCTCTAGTTGCAGGGAGCAGGGGCTACTCTTTGTTGTGGTGCATGGGCTTCTCACTGCAGTGGCTTCTCTTGTTGCGGAGCGCGGGCTCTAGGCGTGCAGGCTCAGTAGTTGTGGCTCACAGGCTTAGTTGCTTCTCGGAATGTGGCTCTTCCTGGCCCAGGAATCAAACCCATGTCCCCTGCATTGGCAGGTGGATTCTTAACCACTGCGCCACCAGGGAAGTCCCTACAGAAGGTTTTAGATTTCTTTGGGTCAGTCTGTTTTTCTCCTGCTTATATCTGTTGAGTGCCAAGCAGTGTCATGTACAGAGTAAATTTCTTTTCCTGTCTATTTTTGGGGAGGGGCTTTTTGAGGATCTGATCAATGTTTAGAGTCAAACTCTTTAGTCACGTGTGTGGCCTAAATCGTAGACTAAGTTGCAAGTGCATCAGATTCCCTCCCTAGTACATAATAAAAACAGTGGGTTATAGGTCTGAAAAGGTGTTGTAAATAGAATCTGACATTCTTATAAATGTAATTTTTTAGACATTGTATCCCTGACTAATAACTGAATACCAGCCTTTTTAAGGCTTTTTAAACACCATATTGAAGCACACCCCCAATACCACCCCCTCCCCATTCTAGTATATTAGACTTGGGTTCATAGGTTTCTTTGCGGTAGGAGATGTCATACTTGAGGAACTAAAGGACTTTGTAGTAAATAAAGATTATATGGGAGCAAATTTGTGTGTAAATAGCTTAAAGTTTATAAAAGTTTTTTTTTTATTGACTAACATTGAACAATAAAAGCAGTACACGACATAAAGAGAATACACACAGCATTGCAGACATCAAATTGGTGATATTGGCTGCTAGGCAGTTAATTTGATGCGTGAAGACAGTGGTGATTCTGATGATATCAGAAGAGGCATAATTGTTGAGTGGAGACAGGGTTGGGGGCACTCTGCATGCTTGTCTTTTTGCAAAGGCCAGTTTAAGGACCTGTTCAAGTGAAGTCTGAGTCTCTATGTGGAGAGAGAGCTTTATCAATTGATTTCTTTTTAACACTTGATTTGTATCCCGTACGTTCTGCCAAATGCACGTTGCCTTCTAATAGTTTACTGAAATGGCTCTGTGGTTCTGCAGTTCTCTGGCTCCCTGACCTGAACATTATGTGTCTGTGCTGTCCTGCTGGAATCAGAGTCCTGCACGTGCTGTGGCCAAGGGGAAGTGGGGGGAGTATGAGGCCCCTGCTCTGGTAGGTGAGAATGGATCCCCACTGGAGCAAATGCATGGCATTTCCAGTGTCACCTTACTACACACCTCTCTATGCAGCAGCACTTCTCTGCTGAATCACTTCGTGGGTAAGTTCCTGTGAGCCTCATACGCACAGTAAAAATAGCTCTTATATTTCTGTGTGATTCATGTTTACTAGATATAAAATTTAACAGTTGTGCAGAAGTATGTAAAAGTCTATATGTAACTGATTTTTGAGCAAATGGGGCACATGATCAATGAGATTACTATTTAATAAAATGTAAATAATGTTACTCTTTTTATTATAAGCCTTTGAAAAGTATACAGAAGTCAGTAAAGTAGGCAAGCACCTAAAGTTTTCTTTCCTGTGCTGTTAGAATAATGTGGTGGTTAGAGTAGTAATTTTGAAGCCATGCTGCTTCAGTTTGAACCCTTGCTCCCTCTACATATTGGCTGTGTGACCTTGGACAAGAGTTTAACCTTTCTCTGCCTCTGTTTCTTCATCTGTATAATGGGGGTAGTTAACTTAAGAATTGATGGGAGGATTGAGTGAGCGTGTATGTGTGTGTATACTGAATAGTACCTGGCACATAGTAAGACCTCTATAAATGTAAGTTCTACTAATATTATTCTGATTACTGGATTATTTTTACAGTAGCAGATGACACTCCTTGACATTTATCTTGTGTGGGAACTTCGTCGTTTTGTGATCTTGTGGTGGATATTAATGACTATAGACACCTACTTAGGAAAAAGGGTGGGTATGGTGAATCAGAAGAATGCCATATTTGGCAGTTGATTGCTCAGAACACATGGGTTCTGCAAAAATAGATTGCATTTAAGAAAACACTTTTTTACCCTTTGATTTTTATTATAAAGTTGGAGATGAGCACTCCTGGGAAAAGTTTTTCTAGGCACATAAAAATCAAACTTAAAAAGGAGCATGAGGTGGATGGATCTATAGTCTGTCATACAGAGAGAAGTAAGCCAGAAAGAGAAAAACAAATACTGTATGCTAACTCGTATATGTGGAATCTAAAAAAATGGTACTGATGAACCCGGTGACAGGGCAAGAATAAAGATGCAGATGTAGAGAATGGATTTGAGGACACAGGGTGGGGGTAAAGGGGAAGCTGGGATGAAGTGAGAGAGTAGCACTGGCATATATACACTACCAACTGTAAAATAGATAGCTAGTGGGAAGCTGCTGAATAACACAGGGAGATCAACTCAATGATGGGTGATGACTTAGAGGGCTGGGATAGGGAGGGTGGGAGGGAGTTGTGGGAGGGAGGGGATATGGGGATATATGTATAAATACAGCTGATTCACTTTGTTGTACAGCAGAAACTGGCACAATAGTATAAAGCAATTATACTTCAATGAAGAGCTTAAAAAATAGTCAATATATAAGCTGTAAGAGGAAGAGGATTACAGTCACTCATTCAATGAACATTTGGGGGTTACACCTACTATGCGTCAGGCTTGTTCCATGCAAGTTACTGGTTAAGCAATAGAGTACAAAGGCAAATGGTACCTCCTGCCTTCAAGGAGCCTGCAGGTGTGTGAACACACATGTAAGCAAAAACAGATACCATGAAAGTCTATCTGAACAGAAAGGCTTGTAAACAGAAAGATGGTGTTTAGTTCTAAATAGAAGTGAGAACAAGTTCTTATAAAATAGAAAACTAATAAGGACCTACTATGCAGCACAGGGAGCTCTACTCAATGCTCTGTAATGACCTATATGGGAAAAGAATCTAAAAAAGAGTGGATATATGTATATGTATAACTGATTCACTTCGCTGTACAGCAGAAACCAACACAAAATGTAAATCAACTATACTCCAATAAAAATTTAAAAATTAAAAAAAGAACAACAAAAAAGGAGCAAACATTTAAAGTTTAGTCTAGCAAAATATTCATAGAAAAATTATTTTAAATGTTTTTATAGAATCCTATACAGAAAGCGTTCTAAAAGAAAATTACAGTGCTTAAAGTGAAAATATTCAGTGACAGAATAACCAACAGTATGAACATGTGACTCATGAGTATTAGTTGTAGGGTGACACTTGAGCTTTTAGCAGCTTTACCAAGCTTTTCTTTTTACTCTAAATACATTTAAAAATTTTTGTACTTCCTGGTTTTGGCTGAACTATTCTAGTTTCCATCCAGAATCATCTGGAAGATCCTATTTATTAGTCATGGCATAGAGGCCAGATAGCACTTAGCCTAAACCCCATACAGGCAGGTAGCTGGGAAAGAGACAAATAAAGCTAACCTTCGAATACTAATGCTGACTCTTAAAATGGGTATAGGACAAAAACCAAAATGGCAACTATGTGGTGTGATAGAAGTGATAGCTAAGTCTGTGGTGGTAATAATCATTTTGCAATATGTAAGTGTATCAAATTGACACATTGTACGTGTTAGACTTACACAAAGTTATGTCAATTATATCTTAATAAGTCTGGAAAAATAAAATGGGTATAGGAATGTGGAAAAATTAGTCCAAGAAAAAATTATCTTTGTCTTCTTTAAACTTGAAAACAGAAAAAATAAAAACTGCAAAAAATACAAACACATGGAGGCTAAATAATTCACTCTTAAACAACCAAGAAATCACTAAAGAAATCAAAGAGGAAATCAAAAAATATCTAGAAACAAATGACAACAAAAACACAACAACCCAAAACCTATGGGATGCAGCAAAAGCAGTTCTAAGAGGGAAGTTTATAGCAATACAGTCCTACCTTAAGAAACAAGAAAATGATCGAATAAACAACCTAACCTTACACCTAAAACAACTAGAGAAAGAAGAACAAAGAAACCCCAAAGTGAGCAGAGGGAAAGAAATCATAAAGATCAGAGCAGAAATAAATGAAAAAGAAAGGAAGGAAGCCATAGCAAAAATAAATAAAACTAAAAGCTGGTTCTTTGAGAAGATTAACAAAATTGATAAACCATTAGCCAGACTCATCAAGAAAAAAAGGGAGAAGATGCAAATCAACAGAATTAGAAATGAAAAAGGAGAAGTCACAACGGACACCTCAGAAATACAAAAGATCATGAGAGACTACTACAAGCAACTATATGCCAATCAATTGGAGAACCTGGAAGAAATGGATAAATTCTTAGAAAAATACAATCTTCCAAGACTGAACCAGGAAGAAATAGAAACCATGAACAGACCAATCACAAGTACGGAAACTGAGGCAGTGATTAAAAATCTCCCAACACACAAAAGCCCAGGACCAGATGGGTTCATGGGCGAATTCTATCAAACATTTTGAGAAGAGCTAACACCTATCCTTCTCAAACTCTTCCAAAATATTGCAGAAGGCGGAACACTCCCAAACTCATTCTACGAGGCTACCATCACCCTGATACCAAAACCAGGCAAAGATGTCACAAAAAAAGAAAACTACAGACCAATATCACTGATGAATATAGATGCAAAAATCCTCAACAAAATACTAGTTAACAGACTCCAACAGCGCATTAAAAAAATCATACACCATGACCAAGTGGGGTTTATCCCTGGGATGCAAGGATTCTTCAATATACGCAAATCAATCAACGTGATACATCATATCAACAAATTGAAGGATAAAAACCATATGATCATCTGAATAGATGCAGAAAAAGCTTTTGACAAAGTTCAACATCCATTTATGATAAAAGCTCTCCAGAAAATGGGCATAGAAGGAAATTACCTCCACATAATAAAAGCCATATATGAAAAACCAAAAGTCAACATTGTTCTCAATGAGGAAAACCTGGAAGAATTCCCTCTAAGAACAGGAACAAGACAAGGGTGTCCACTCTCACCATTATTATTCAACATAGTTTTGGAAGTTTTAGCCACAGCAATCAGAGAACAAAAAGAAATAAAAGGAATCCAAATTGGAAAAGAAGAAGTAAAATTGTCCGTCTTTGCAGATGACATGATATTATATATAGAAAACCCTAAAGGCTCTACCAGAAAACTGCTAGCACTAATTGATGAGTTTAGTAAAGTAGCAGGATACAAAAGTAACGCACAGAAATCTCTTGCATTCCTAGACACTAACAACGGAAAAGCAGAAAGAGAAATTAAGGAAACTCTCCCATTCACCATTGCAACAAAAAGAATCAAATACCTAGGAATAAACCTGCCTAAGGAGGCAAAAGATCTGTATGCAGAAAACTTTAAGACATTGAGGAAAGAAATCAAAGACGACACAAAGAGATGGAGGGACATACCACGTTCCTGGATTGGAAGAATCAACATCGTGAAAATGACTGTACTACCCAAAGCAATATACAGATTCAATGCAATCCCCACCAAATAACCAATGGCATTTTTCACAGAACTAGAGCAAGAAGTCTTACGATTTGTATGGAAACGCAAAAGACCCCGAATAGCCAAAGCAATCTTGAGAAGGAAAAATGGAGTTGGTGGAATCAGGCTTCCTGACTTCAAACTATACTACAAGGCCATAGTGATCAAGACAGTATGGTACTGGCACAAAAATAGAAAGGAAGATCAATGGAATAGAATAGAGAACTCAGAAGTAAGCCCAAACACATATGGGCACCTTATCTTTGACAAAGGAGGCACGAGTATACAATGGAAAAAAGACAGCCTCTTCAATAAGTGGTGCTGGGAAAATTGGACAGCTAACATGTAAAAGAATGAAATTAGAACACTTCTTAATACGATACACAAAAATAAACTCCAAATGGATTAAAGACCTACATGTAAGGCCAGACACTATCAAACTCCTAGAGGAAAACATAGGCAGAACACTCTATGACATCCATCAAAGCAAGATCCTTTTGGACGCACCTCCTAGAATCATGGAAATCAAATCAAGAATAAACAAATGGGACCTCATGAAACTTAAAAGCTTTTGCACAGTGAAAGAAACCATAAACAAGACTAAAAGGCAACCCTCAGAATGGGAAGAAATAATTGCCTATGAAACAATGGACAAAGGATTAACCTCCAAAATATACAAGCAGCTCATGCAGCTTAATACCAAAAAAGCAAATAACCCAATCCACAAATGGGCAGAAGACCTAAATAGACATTTCTCCAAAGAAGACATACAGATGGCCAACAAACACATGAAAAGATGCTCAACATCACTCATCATCAGAGAAATGCAAGTCAAAGCCACAATGAGGTATCACCTCACACCGATCAGAATGGCCATCATCACAAAATCTGGAAACAACAAATGTTGGAGAGGGTGTGGAGAAAAGGGAACTCTCCTGCACTGTTGGTGGGACTGTAAGTTGGTACAGCCACTATGGAAAACAATTTGGAGGTTCTTTAAAAAACTACAAATAGAACTACCATATGATCCAGTAATCCCACTCCTGGGCATATACCCAAAGAAAACCATCATCCCAAAAGAAACTTGTACCATCATGTTTATTGCAGCACTATTTACAATAGCCAGGACATGGAAGCAACCTAAATGCCCATCAACAAATGAATGGATACAGAAGATGTGGCATATATATACAATGGAATATTACTCAGCTATAAAAAGGGATGAGATGGAGCTATATGTCATGAGGTGGATAGAACTACAGTCTGTCATACAGAGTGAAGTAAGTCAGAAAGAGAAAGACATATTGTATGCTAACTCACATATACGGAATCTAAAACTGGTACTGATGAACTCAGTGGCAAGAACAAGGACGCAGATACAGAGAATGGACTGGAGAACTCGAGGTTTGGGAGGGGGCGGGGGGTGAAGGGGAAGCTGAGACGAAGCGAGAGAGTAGCACAGACATATATATACTACCAACTGTAAAATAGATAGTCAGTGGGAAGTTGTTGTATAACAAAGGGAGTCCAACTTGAGGATGGAAGATGCCTTAGAGGACTGGGGTGGGGAGTGGGGGGGAGCTCGGGGGGGGGAATCGAGGGAGGGAGGGAATATGGGGATATGTGTATAAAAACAGATGATTGAACTTGGTGTACCCCCCCCCCAAAAAAAAACAACTTGAAAACAGGAGTATGAAATAAAGAAGGCTAATACTTGATTTGCAGAAATTCAAGGAGAAAATATCCATTCCCAAAAGAATTTCATGGGATCCTTATAAGTTTTAATAAATGTGTATTAACTCAGTGCATTTATTGCCTTCTTTATAAATAGATAGATAGATAGATAGATAGATAGATAGATAGATAGATAGTAGTCTGCCCCTTACTGATTTCATAACTCACTTTTTGTCTTTTTTTTTTTTTAACAAAAGTAATATTTTAAGTATTGCCTAAATTCAGGTAGCAAGAGAAGTTGGTTGAAGAAATTGAAGAGAGAGAGAGAGAGAATGGGGGTGGGGGAGCGAGCGAGTGAGCGAGAGAGAGCATCAGAGGAAGGAAGTTTATAGGAAAGTGAGGAGAACAGTAATGATGCTTACATTTCTACAGCTTCTCAAGGTTAAGTGCTAATCCTTGGACTGTGAACTCCCTGGAAGAAGGGGCTTGTTTATCTTCTCTTCTATTTTGGCATCTATCCTTGAATCAGCCTGGTGTCTTTGGCATCAGCCTGTCCTTAATGATGCCTCGCCCTTATTGGGCACTCAGTCAGTGCTTAATGAATGAAATGAATGAATGAACTTAGATTTCTCACAGGTTAGCTCACCTAATACAACAGACCTGTGGGGAAGTATGATTATCCCCTCTTTATAAGTGGAGAAACCAAGTCTCATATGGGTTAAGTAATTGCGTAATAATGATAATTCTGCTAACAATGGTATTCCATAATGACATATGACTCATATAAAATTAGGAATGTATTTTATTTCATTGGCATATCACTTTATTATAAAAAGCAGTGAGCTATATTTAGGAATACTTACTAAAATTTTATGCTTGACATACATAGTTTCACTAAAATAAGTACTATCCTATGAGAAGATAGAATGTGTCTACACTTAAAGTCTGGAGCTTAGAGAAGTCAAGTAAGCTTCCTAAATTCACCTGGCCAGTGGGTGGGTTGTTTGGGTGCAGGGCTTTCTGACCCCTGAACCCTTTCTTAATCATTACACTGAATAACTTCCTTACAACCACATAGTTCTTGACGGCAGAGCCAGGATTTACACCCAGGACGTTTGTTCCTGGTTCTTATTGCCCTTTGTATCCAGTGTGTATTGTGTGTGTGTATTGTATGTGTGTGTGTATGAATGAATGAATGTGTGCTTTCCTGTATGTGTGTGTGTATAGAATATATGTAATACATATACAGTGCTTGCGCTGTGTTAGTCTATGTTTGGGATATATAATAATGAATACATAGTCAAATCTTGTTACTACACAATATGGTACATTTTATGAAAGCTGTAACAAGATGTAACGCTTTCACTTTTATGAAAGTGATGTAACAGGAGGAGAGAATGACCAGCTCTACCTGGAGTTGCCAGGGAAGCCTTAACACATGAGTGTGGTGTTGTGAAGGGTAAGGGATGTTCGAGGAAGAGGAAGAAGAATGATAATGTAATTGATTGTACAAACAGGAACTTTTTTTTAAATGATAGGAACAGTATCAATAGTTGCAGCAGGACAGTAGAGCTTAAAAGTCATCTACGGTAAATCAGGACAGTGGTCCTCTTATGGAAATGCCATTTTAAGCAGAGGGAACCACATTTACAAATGACTGTTCAGAAATCATACAACGGCGTTTCAATTGGTGTTAGATAAAACAGAAACAAACAAACCTCAGTCCACAATTGTCTTATAGGATTAGAATGGCAATAGGTAACTACTACTGAAGAAACAACCTATGAACATCTACTTAGAAGACAGTTCTAGAATGATGTAGTACAGTCTGTTTAAATTGTATGATCTGAAAGTATTTTTAATTCTTTGGTGGAAAAAAGGCTAAGTTGGGGACAGAGTTGAGCTTGCAGAAGTTCACTGGGAGACTTGACTCAAGGAAGGAAGACTAAAAGTATCTGGCTTCAGAAATTAACAACTTGGACTAATACATCCATTTACTTTTTCTATTGCCCCGGAAATAAAACACTGTTAATTTGATATTGAGCTCAAGAAAGGTGTGGTGGGAAGTATTGGTGATTGTTTGATTAACAGGTTTTCTAAACAGAGTACACATCTCCTGGATTTAGAGATGACAGAGTTTCCTGGGAGACTAAGAAAAAGGTGGGAAAAAGGAAAGACCAAGGAGCACTTTCTGTACTTAATTAGGATGTATTTCTACTTGGTTAAGAATTCTACTTGGTTAATATTTCCAGAAGAAAATATTATATAGAGTAGCGGTATTTATTGAAAAAAAGTTGTGTATGCATGTGTGTGTATAAACATACAGATAACGTATATAGGTTAGATCAAAATCTGACCTGTAATTCAGTTCTTGATAATACCGTGATTTTAGTGCAAATTCTACACATACTCTAATTTAGAAAAAACTACAACTTTATTTTAATAAACTATGTTGTGAAATCGTGGGCAGAGCTAAAACCTGGAGCATAAATCATAAAGACATGTCTGTCAGGAAATAAAATCAAAAGTGGTACATATAGTTTGCATAAAATTTGGGGATGATGCTAAAGTGGGAAGGGTGTGGGTGCAGATAGAATAACAATTAGGTTAGAAATGTGGGCAGAAAATAGAATGTAATTTGGCAAAAAAACCCCAAAAAACAAAAAACCAACAGTAATCTATATGAGAATAATTTTTGTTCTAAAGTTATTCGGTTATTCAGATTTGTTCAAAGTTGTTCAGTGTGCAGAAGAAGCCTACTGAAAGGTACCAAGAAAAAAGAAAGTGATGTTCTTTGGAGTGAGGGAAGCAGGAAGGGGAGTAGGTTGCTTAGTCTAGAGCTAAATATGCTGCTGATCTGAATGGCAGTTTCAACATTTTTGAGGTTTTCTTTTCTCCAAAATGCATCTCTTTTCTGAAGTTGAAATTACTTGGGCAAATGTGTCATGATTCAGTTTTCGTTGCACTACAGATGACTTCTTTCAACAAAGTTGATGTGACAGTATATAGTTAATAACAATATTCTCCAAATTACTTCGTCATGCCAGTAGGTACAATAATGTCGCTAAGGTTATGAAGCAGCCGTTAATCATTTCATTTTATATACAGGAATTATATATACTTTACGTATAGGAATTAACACAGTATTCTTAAGTGTACTCCTAAGAATATTTTACCAAAAAAGCCTCTAAAAATTTTGAGGTTAACAGACTGGCTAGAGCCCAGATAATCTGGTATTTTATAAAGTTAATAATTATTTCCAATTTAACAGTGTGACTTTTCCACTTCATTATAACACAAAGAAATGACAAAGCAGAAAATGAACTGAAAAAATTAAAGGTGTGCCGAAAAAATTAAAATGTATATCATTTGGATAAGGAGGTCAAAGTGGGAGTCATGAAACTTCAGAAAGTCAAGTGTGTGAGCTGTGGGTGGTTTGGTGTGTGTGTTGGGGTATCTTGTGGCCCTGGCTTTATGTGAACAGCAACCAAGTGTTTTGAACTGAAAATTAAGGCATGAGCCTGGCAAATATGAAAAAAATTTTTTCTTTGTGAAAGGTAATATGAGAGATATAGTTTGGATATTCAGATATGGGGATTTGCAGGCATTTATTGTGGCGGTAGAAAGACAAAATGTTAGAATTTAGGTTTCCTCAAACTAAATTTATTTTTAAGAGGGTACTTGATATTGCTGTTTTAACAACATTCACTTGGTAGTTCACCGTAGCCAAAAAAAAAAAAAAAAAACCTCAGTTGGCCCTTGAACAATTCCGGGATTGGGACACACCCTCCGCGCAGTCAAAATCCACGTGTACCTTCTAGTCGGCCCTCCTTGTCCGAGGTTCCTCCATATGGGAGTTTCCAGCCTATCTCTGTACAGAAGATGCAGGGTTCCTCTGTATCTGTGGTTCCTCCACATCCCTAGATTCAACCAACCACAGATTGTGCAGTACTGTAATATTTACTATTGAAAAAGAAATCCGTATATAAGTGGACTTGCGCAGTTCAAACCCGTATTGTTCAAGGGTCAGCTGTGCTAAGTTCAGCCCGTGATCAAAGTGACTCAGTTAGAAACCAGCTTTCCTGAAAGCATCGGCGGCAGTCCCTGTGACGTCTGCTCCCTGGCCAGGCTTGTAGAGCCTCCCGAGCGCAGGGCGGGGCCCCAGGCCACGGCTCTGACACCGATGGAGGTATGTATTGGTCCAGAACCTTCACTGTGGGCACACCTCGGACAAGAGTTTTCTTAGACTCAAGAAAAAGCACTAACAAGTACGCCATCTGTTTCTAGTTGAACTTAATAGCTTGTATTTAAGGGAGGCAAATTGTAGTTATTTTCTTGCTTTTGAAAAAATGTAATTGGTAGAACGTTTTTTAATGTAATGCTTTCAGATACGTTTTTGTTGTCATATTTTTTTTAAAATCCCCATTTTTTAAAGTTTTCCCCAAGTCCGGGTTTGGTTTTTGGATTTTTTGGTTTTTAAAAATGTTAGTATCTACTGAATACTGGTGCAGTACAATGGCATATAAAAGTGTGATCTCTGGGACGTGTGTTAGGGGCTGTGAACTGTGGGGAACAGTGTGACAGAGTTTCCAGCATGGGCAGAGTTGAAGGAAGAAAGTACAAGTCTACATAAACCTAGGTGAATAAGATTTATAGGAAGACAAAAGACATTTTTGGAAATCATCCACGGTACAGAACCCATCTTAGCTCAGTCCTCCTCTTAGATTTCTTAAAACTTTTGGGGGCAAAGGAGAATAAAGGAAGTCCAACAGTCGAAGTGGCTGTAATATTTTTCTGTGGAGTGATGTCCTCCTAGGCTTTCCTTTGGGTAGACCCAAGTCTAAGTCATAGGTGCTAACCCCGCTATAGAACCTCTGCACCCACGTGCTCCGCGGAGGCCACACAGAGTGGTAGGAAAGAGTCCTGGCAGGGCTCGGATCTGGTTCTGTTACTTGTGAGCTACCAGGACCTTGGGTTATTTGCTTTCTCTCAATCGCTCATGGACAGGATGGAATAACAGTGTCTTCCTCATAGGGATGTTGTGTATTAACTGAGGTTCTGCATGGATGTGCTTAGCGCCACACCTGGGACATATAGATTTACACTCACTGTTTGTAGAGCCGTAGGCATTATTATGAGGCATTGCCTTGTGCTTTTGGAGAAATGCATTCCCGAGTTCCACGTGGGATCTGGGCCCGGCTGACTTTTCCAGCTTCGTTCATCTCTTGTGCTCTCTTGCTGTGGGGGCCCCATGAGTTTCTGCATTTCCTCCAAAAGGCCAGGCCTTTGCTCCTCGCCCAATGGTTTCTCATGACCTTCTGTTCATCCTCTGACACTCAGTTCAGCCACTTCCTCGGAGGAATGAATCTCAACCTGCCCCCTTCATCAGATGGAGCGAGTCCCTTGTGCTCTCACTCACCCAGTTCTCGCCTCTGGACTCACTACCCGGGGACTGCAGTGCGTTCTCTGTTCATTCGTCTCTCTCCTTCACAGCACTGTCCTCCCTTGGAGGACAGGAGCTGTGCCTGCCCGCTCCCTGGCTTGGGGCAGAGCCTGCTACATAGGAGACAGGAGGTCGTTGTTGGACGCATGGTCTTTGGAGCCAGCTGTGAAACTTGCTCTCCCACTTACTCACCATGTGACTTAGAGCCAGTTATTTTCCTGTGTACCTCAGATGCCTCATCTGCAAGTGGGGATTACAATAGTTCCCCAGGCCACGGAGTCAAGGGTAGAGGGAACGAAGAGGGAGCGATGCAGGCTCTCGCGCCCCTCCGCTCTTTCCTTCCCTTTGGTCCTGCGACTCAGTCTTGCTCTGGCCCTGCTGGGGAGCGAGGGGGAGCGGGGGCGTGCAGGCAGCAGTGGGTCCAGCCACAGAGGGTGAAGAGGCGGGGGCGCCTCCGTCGTGCTTCCGTGAAGTGTGGGGAGTTCTGCGGCTGCCTCCCCAGGTGGCTGTCTGTACCGGGTGGTGAACGCGGTGGGTCCTTTGCAAGCAGACCTCCTTGTTTGCATACAGCTCGTTTTCTTTCAGATCTGACTCACCCTAAACTTTGTTCCCGTTCTCTGGATTAATGGATTTCCAAGGCTCATCCCTGGAAGCAGTGCAGATTTGTGTCACCACAAGATTTTCCCTCATTTTGAGTGTTGTTTCTAGTGAGGACCCACCTCAGCTGCCTGCCTCCTGGGGTGACCCCGTCATGGCGGCTCTCACCCCCTGCTTCACAGGGAGTGGCTTTCCTGGCTGTGCAGCTGACTCTGCCATCACTGGTACTCCCACCACAACCACCACTTCCATGCCACGGGTATTGCCGTCACTGGTACGATTGCCGTGGCTACTCCCGCCAATATCAAAACCCTGACTTTTAGCTACTGTGTTCTACTGTCCCGTAATGGCCTGTGCAGAAAGAAGAGCCTGTTTTTCTGTACCCATAATAGGGAGCCTTGCAAGCCAGGCTTCTCTGGAACGTGGCTTGGGCCATTTTTAGTGCTTCATGCTAGCTGTGTTCCAGGTAACCGTGTGGTTGAGTGTTACTTTTTCTTACTAAAGGCCATAGCATGTACTGCTTTCATTAGCAGGTTAAGGAACACATTTAAATAGGCTAATTTTGACCCTCTGTACTTCCCAGCCAGTTTTCTAGTGCAAAGACTAGAAAAACACAAGGAGGATTAAAGGTGCTGTTTGTTAACCTTTTTGTTTCTGGGTCCAAGGGCTAATGCTGGGGTTGACAGAAAGCCTTTGAAACTGAGGGTCTAAGTTCCTGCCAAAGGGGAGGGATACAGTGTTCCTTCTTATGAAGACAAGCTGTTGAAAGCAGCAGAGGGCTTGTGTGTGTGTGTGTGTGTGTGTGTGTGTGATGCTGACAGCTGGCCAGGGACCCAGAAGATCAGCAGGCCGCACTGAGTACACACTTTCGTCTGGGCTGGCCACCCAGATAATGCTTAGGAACATAACTGCTTCATAATTTGAAGTCTTTATTTATAATTATTAATATCACCAACTTCTAAAAAGGCTTTTGAGGTAACTCAGTAATGAAGATATATTGATATATTAACATGTAAGTAAGAGGATATGATGACAATGTAATGTAAAATTTCAATATGAGCTTGCTGGCTACCAAGGAATGATGATTATTTATTCTTTTATGCAGATAAACTGTGTCATCATTCATTCATCAATTTATGCAAAAATGTGTCTGTTATAAAAGCTGTGGGGATACATAGATGAAATAAATGTAGTCTGTGATCTAAAAAATATTTATTTCATGTAGCAATGTTTGGGCAAACAGATGTAGTCAAGACAGTTATTATCACAGGTGTGAGTCAGGTGCTACAGGGTGTGTAGGATGCACATGTTTTTACAACTTAGCCCTATGTATATGAGCTTAATCATTTCAGGATTTACATATAATCCATGAAAGTGCCTCATCGTTGGAGAAAGTGAAAAACAAACGAAGAAAAATCCCTATAACCTTAAATGTTATTAAATTATATCTTTGATTAAGTCACTAAAATTTTATCCTCTAAAAATGAATTGCAGCCTGGACAATAACACAATGGAAATATTGGCTTTTAGTTTACTGAAAACAGAGCAGTTTTAGTTTAGGGATTTAAGCACAAAATTGGAGCTAAGAAACGGCCCTCTTCCATTTTTGGCCTTCTTCCTGAGTGTCCTTTAAGGCCTTCATTTATTTGTAATAATAGAATCAAGAGGAAAACTGAAGATATTGTGCAGTCCTGAATTGATGTTAAGTGCAGCATAATTATTTTATAATTTTTCAGAAGGCATCTGTAGACATGATTTCTTCATAAAGCAATGGCAATGATGCCCCTTCTGTGGGGACCTACTGACTCACAAGCAAAAGGGACAAATGAGGTCCTCATACAAATAAAAATTATTCTTCTTCCCTTTATTTAAAAAAAAAATTCCCAAAAGATGTAAGATTTAGCTGACCTTATTTTATTTGTTTATTTTTTTAGCTCTTTGTTGGGATAGGATTTTGCCTTACACTGTTGTGCCAGTTTCTGCTGTATGACAAAGTGAATCAGCTGTATTTATAGGTATATCCCCATACCCCCTCCCTCCTGCGACTCCTTCCCACCCTCCCCATCCCAGCCCTCTAAGTCATCACCCATCATCGAGTTGATCTCCTTGTGTTATGTAGCAGCTTCCCACTAGCTGTGTATTTTACATTTGGTTGTGTGTATATGTCAACGGTACTCTCTCACCTCATCCCAGCTTCCCCTTTGCTCCCCACCTGGTGTCCTCAAGTCCATGCTCTACATCTGTATCTTTATTCTTTCCCTGTCACTGGGTTCGTAAGTACCTTTTTTTTTTTTTTTAAAGATTCAGTATATATGAGTTAGCATACAGTATTTGTTTTTCTCTTTCTGGCTTCACTCTGTATAACAGACTCTAGGTCCATCCACCTCACCACAAATAACTCAATTTCATTCCTTATTATGGCTGAGTAATATTCCATTGTATATATGTGCCGCATCTTCTTTATCCATTCATCTGTTGATGGGTATTTAGGTTGCTTCCATGTCCTGGCTGTTGTATATAGTGCTGTAATGAACATTGTGGTACGTTTCTTTCTGGATTATGGTTTTCTCAGGGTATGTGCCCAGTAGTGGGATTGCTGGATCATGTGGTAGTTCTATTTTTAGCTTTTTAAGGAACCTCCATGCTGTTTTCCATAGTGGCTGTACCAACTTACATTCCCACCAACAGTGCAGGAGGATTCCCTTTTCTCCGCACACTCTCCAGCATTTATTGTTTCTAGATTTTTTGAGGACGGCCATTCTGACTGGTGTGAGGTGATTCCTCACTGTGGCTTTGACTTGCATTTCTCTAATAATTAGTGATGTTGAGCATCTTTTCCTTTATTTGTTAGCCATCTGTATGTCTTCTTTGGAGAAATGTCTATTTAGGTCTTCCGCCCATTTGTGGATTGGGTTATTTGCTTTTTTGATATTGAGCTGCATGAGCTGCTTGCATATTTTGGAGATTAATCCTTTGTCCATTGCTTCATTGGCAAATGTTTTCTCCCATTCTGAGGGTTGTCTTCTTGTCTTGTTTATGGTTTCTTTTGCTGTGTAAAAGCTTTTAAGTTTCATGTGGTCCCATTTGTTTGTTTTTTATTTTATTTCTATTATTCTAGGAGGTGGGTCAGAAAGGATCTTGCTTTGATTTATGTAGCTGACCTAATTTTAAAAGACAGATGTAGCGGGAGAGCGGGGAAGATATGGTAAAAGGGACAGAAATAGAAAATCCTAGTCAGGGAGAAGCTTGGTTTATCCATATTTCCCTTCTGTGCCTTCCTGCCTGCTAGCTCTACAAAGGGGGAGGAGTTAGAATGACAGGGATACTAGGCAGAGACTTGACTAAGTCTAAGCTGAGGCTCAGCTAAGACAGAAAACTCTTCTTGTTCCTTAATATGTGTTGGTGGTCTTCCTCGTGGTCTCGTCTGTGCCTTCAGCACTGTCAATCAGCCTGTTAATGGCCACTCATAATTCAAATTATGCCAAACTGTCAAATTCAGAGACTTTCCTTCAAATGAGATAACGAGTGTCCCACCAAGAAATGAGACCCTGGAGACTTCTTTCTTTATGTGACATCTTGGCTGTTGGTAGTTCCTATGAAAATTATAGTAGGTCAGCACGTCTGCATGGTTGTGAAGCTGTATTAGAAACTGTTGACCTTCCCACAATATACCATTTCTCAGTTGAGATTGAAGTAACTCATTTCATAATAAGCTGTGGAGGTTTTTCCTGTTATGTAGCCACTAGACCATTATTGCTAACAATTTTAGAGAAGTACGTGTTTGTCCTTTTAAGTAAAAGAGGGAAGCAATCCTGTTTGCATTCTCATCATTGAGAGAAGTCAAAATGGTTTCTACACACACAGAGGAAAAGGCAACCATACACTTTATTAAAAGGAGTAGAGGGAAAAGAGAGTCTTGAAGAGTTTTATAATGAACTTTAGCAGACTGACCTTTAAATGTTTCCTTTCTGTAACATCAGTATCACTAGCATTGAAGTGGTAAGGATGAAGAGGCAGTGCCATGAAAAGCCACTTAGCTTCATCTGTTGTGATAGCTATTTGGTTATGAAACATTTTCTAATCTAGAGAGCTCTGGCCCGATGTATAATTTTTAGGGAGTCTTAGACCTTGATGGTGTTAAGCTTTCTTCTTTAAAGGTTTTCTGCATCTTTATTGAGTGGTTTTCAACCTGTAATAAATAAGCAAGCTGCTGATGTATTTCCTAAGGAGCAGAGAGGGTGAGCATGGTGGCTAAAGACTGGGGGCTGTGTCATTAGAATGTGTAGCACTTGTCACTGATATACCTGAGAGAGAGAGGCTATGGAGTATCTCCTTACAGGGCCTTTCCAGATGAAGGTGAGAATGAACTGACTCAGTCTGTGGCCCCCTTTCACATCCCCTGTTCCCTAACTTGCTAAGTTACCATTTTCAGGGAACGCCTCCACTGTCCGTGCAGTGCCCAGGACAGAGCTATGGGTGTGATTCTTAATTCCTCTTTGCTCCTTCACTCCCTCCACCCCACCCATATTCAATCAATTTCCAGGAATTTCCTTTCCATATTACCTTCTAGAGTTCTTTCCCTTTCTCCTTCTACCATTCTAGTCCAAATCACTGTGATTTTTTTCCTTAAGTGAATATGAGAGCATTCTGTTCTTGTCTTATCTACCCCACATAATCTCCTTAATAAAGAGAAAAGAAAAAGTTAATTCTGCACACTTCAGAATGGAGCTAGTATAACATAGTAGTTAAGGATATAGGCTCTGTAGCCAGAATGTCTGGATTTAAATATGACTCCAAGAAAGAAGATGTGGCATGTATATACAATGGAATATTACTCAGCTATAAAAAGGAATGAGATGGAGCTATATGTAATGAGGTGGGTAGACCTAGAGTCTGTCATATAGAGTGAAGTAAGCCAGAAAGAGAAAGACAAATATTGTGTGCTAACATATATACGGAATCTAAAAATGGTACTGATGAACTCAGTGACAGGACAGGAACAAGGACACAGATGCAGAGAATGGACTGGAAAACTCGAGGTTTGGGGGGGTGGGGGGTGAAGGGGAAGCTGAGACAACGTGAGAGAGTAGCATAGACATATATATACTACCAACTGTAAAATAGATAGCCAGTGGGAAGTTGCTGTATAACCAGGGGAGTTCAACTTGAGGATGGATGATGCCTTAGAGGACTGGGATGGGACGAGGAGTGTGGGGGGGAGTCGAGGGAGGGGGGAATACAGGAATATGTGTATAAATACAGATGATTAAACTTGGTGTACCTCAAAAAAAATAATAAATTAAAAAAATAAAAAAATGAATAACTATGACTCCATTACTTTGGCATACACAGTTATATAAACTTGGGTAAATGTCTAAGGCTCTGTATATTTGAAAGAAAAAACAAACTTTTCTGATTGAGTTGTTGTGAGGATAAAAAGACAAACATTTAGCATAGAGCTTGGTATAGAGCAAACACTCAAAAATGACTACAGTAGTCATACCGTGCAAAACTGAGGATTACACTCTCCTATTTAAAACCTCAACGTTGCTTCTAAGATAAAGCCCACATCCCTTGGGCTTGCTCATTAAGTCGCAGCTCCCCTGTCCAGCCCTGCTCTCACTGCTTCCCAGAGAGCTGTGTCCCTTCTGAACCCCTTCCCCTGCCCCCAGTTGTCCATTCTTTGTCTTATCTCATACTCATGTCCATCCTGTGCCGTTTACCTGGACAGCCTTGCACCCCAATCTAGCAGTTTCCCTTCCCCTCCCTGAACATCAACCACTGTCCTCTTTTTGTGAATGACTCCCACTCACCCTGCAGGATCTCCTCGATCACTTATTCCAGAAGGCTGTCCCTGGTACTCCAGGACTCCCAAGGGGCCTGTGGATGCTGTCTTCATAGCATTTGCTATGTTGTTGTGTAACTGCATGTTCACTTGTCTGTACACTTTTCCTGATGAGAATATCTCTTTTGAGGGCAGGGTTTGGGTCATATTTGTTTTTTTTTTTGAATACCCTGTTCTTGGCAGTTTCACTCAATTAATATGTGTTTAATAAATAAGCACCCAATGGGGGGTGTTTATGAAGTTTTATGATGCTTAGTTCATAAAAGGCACCTCATTAATATTTGTTAAGTGAGAAAATGCTATTTAGACCTTTTGTGTATCCTTGATTTTGGTAACTATCATGTGTGGATATATTTAATACTTAAAAAATCCTGGAGTTATTCTGGGTTTTAAAATCCTAATCCTAAATTCTAAAAAAATCCTAACGTTCTCTCTTATAAATAAGCTCGGTGATTTAGCAAAGTTATATAAGTTTTGGTCAAACATAAGGTATGGTTATGAAATGAAATAATGAGATGTATTTGTGTCTGTGCATCAGATCTGAAGGCAGAAGGTTTTAAGCTGCCACCCTGATGCTACAAAGGTCTATCAGTGTGTCACAACACCAACAATATCTCTAGGCATAAAACGTTTGTATTCTTCAGTTGTTGTGAATTCAAGTTTTCTCTGTCTTAACAGAGTGAAATAAGAGTTGGCTTATTAGGCATTCCGAAAAGAAAAGGATAGTGTTTGGAGAGGTACTTTGAAGATCAGTTAGACCATTCTTGTTTACATTAACTCTTTCTGTTGCAAGTGATAGATTGCTTAAGCAAAGGGTGGAGTTATTGGTTCATTTGATATAGTGTAATTTGGAAGCAGCCTGATGCTCAGACTTTGGTTTCTAAATACTACCACTTACCGTACAAATTGAAACGAAACTGTTTGGAGAAATGGCTGATTACAGAACATGGACAGAGAAAATATGAGGTGGGCCTGGGACAGCTTTATATTAGAAAACAAAGACTAATGGAGTCATGTCAAAAGGTCACAGAAGAGACTCCCAGTGGCCAAATTTGGGACAATATGAACATCAAAAAGAATAATGATGGCAATTAATTATTACACAAGCAAAGATTAAGAAAAGGGGGGGGGGGCAGGGGAAGCTTGTGTTTAGGTGAGAATACCAGCTAATAAATGTGGAAGGAATGATAGAATTTTGCAGTCCCGAGTGGAATAATCAAAGCAAAGGTTATCTTGTATACTAAATCCATGGTGAAAAATTATTGGGAAATAGGACAGCCACATGGTAACAAATTATCACCCCCAGGCTTTATTGATGTAAAGGGGAACATGTACCTTTACAATAGAGAGATGTGGCAATAACCATCTTCACCAAGTGATCAAGCCTAGCATCAAAAATGGATTACCCTAATATTCTGTATCTTCTGATATGATGAAATATGAAGTTCATAGTGTAAAATATTTTCTTCCAAAATTGTTTAACTTGTATCTTGGCTAAGCTTTGGTTCATAGGAAATATAACTGATGGGGGAATAAGTTTAATGATACCATGAGGAAATAATCAGACAAATGCAGAATGTCAGATATTCTACCTAGGTCTGGACTCCAAAAGTCAGTGTTAAAAAAAAAAAAAAAAGTAGGCAGCAGGATTTTTAGATTAAAAGATACTGTAAAAATGAAGCAACCAAATGTAATGGGTAAAACTGAATTGGACCCTAGTGAGGTTACGGGGGATAGTGTAAAAAGACATTGGGTGGGCAATTGATGAAATTTGGACATGGGATGGGTATGCAATAATATAGAATTGTTGTTTATCTGCTCTGGTGTGGTAATGGTATTGTAGGTATTTAGGAAAATATCCTTATTCCTAGGAGATGCATGTTGAGTTATTTAGGAGTGAAGTGCCACGGTGTCTGAACTTTCACATACGAATTTTTATAAATATATAGAGGTATGGTTGACACACAAAAGCCCATATGGCGATATGTTACAGTTGTTGAGTAAATGGAGTGTTCATTGTACTATCCTTTTTACTTTTCTTTTGGTTTGAAATTTTAGAAAATAAACTGGAAAAAGAAAAATTTCAATGTAAGGAAAACAAAGCAAAAGTCGGGGGTTCGGCAGGCAGGCTGGCAGGCCCCGCTCTGTCCAGCACTTCTGTGATGGCATTAGAGCCCACTCCCTCCATCCCTCAACTCTGTTCCTGTACTTGCACAGAGCCATTAAGGGAAGTGTGATCCTAGTCTTATTAGCCAATTTTGGGGTAACTATGAAAATCGCCAACCATGATTAATAGAGAAGCTTGTCTTATTCATTTTTAGCATTTCCAGTGTCTGGAACATTGTAGGCTTTCAAAAACTGTTGACTGAAAAAATACATAAATAAAGTGGTGACCAAACTTGATGATTGCCTGGAAATGTGAGAGCGTACCAGTGATTTCTTAAAATCCAGTAAATATTTGTGGAATTTAATAGAATTGGATTAGTTAAGGGGCAAATAAGGTTAAGGTTGGTTCCAGAAGTGAGGGAAGGTTCTGTTTTTAAATCATCTCGTGTGTACAATAATGACATCTCTTTTTTTCTTTTTTTTACTTTCAGTAATAATACTTTTTTGAATTAATGATCAAAGCACTTGAATGGAGGTCTACTGTAATTTTTCCTACACAGGGGAAAATTTGAGTGTGGTGTGAAATCTTCAGAGGGTAGCATGTGCAATTCCGCTTTGTTCCTTGGTGAGCTATGAGTTGGGCACTTAATTATGTAAAAAATATTGCAAGAGAGCCGTTGCATAATCCCCAAGAGAGTAATTATTGTCTGTCTTGGCAGAATGCAAGGCTTTTAATCTGTAAATAAGCAATTCTATGTGAAAGAGCTACATACAGAGTAGTTGTGTGTCGTAAAGGTCTCTTATGAATATTTTAAAATGAAAGCAGTAACTGTATGTGCAGATTGGCTGCTGCCTGTGTGCTTCAAAGGGTTTATGATGCTTCCCCTGTGGTTTTAACCCCTCCTGAAATATTTAAGCCTCAAGAAGGATTCCCGTAAAGGGTAAGACTATGTCTGGGTTAAGCCCAGAAAATCTGAATGTTTCCAAAGTAGAAGAAGTAAAATATGCTTTCCGAAAATTAAAAAACAAACCAAGATGGAAAACAGAAAAACAAAATAAAATGTTGACCGTGGCTTAAAAAAAAAAAAAAAAGCAAAGATGCAATAATTAACTAATAGGTGTCTCAGTTATTGGAGGTTAATAATTTTATTTGTATGGGTGTCATTGCAGCTCCTATTTCCGAAATTCAGTTTCAGGATATGTGTGTTCTTGGCTTACGTTGATCTGCGTCTTAGACACTGACAGTAAATTCTGTTGGTCGTTTCAGTTGTGAAAGTGTGTGCCTTTCCCCTCGTCCCTGTTAGTATCAATGCGCTGAGCAGGTTCTCCAAGGTCAGCTTCTCCGCTTGAGCGTCAGACCCTTCTCCTTTTGCCCACTCAAGGACTTCATTTGGGTGACTGTCCCTCTCCCCTTGCTCATCCATCTTTCCCCTGTATCAAGTTATTCCAGTCAAAATAGGAACATGTTGCAACAAATTCCATTGTTAAAAAGCCCTTCCTTGACCTCTCTTTCTCTCTGACTACCTCCTCAATACTCTGTTTCCTTTTGCTGCAAAACTCCTCAGAATCTATATCCTATCTTTACTTTCTCTCTTCCCATTGTCTCTTGAAAGTGCTCCCGCAGCCTTTCCCCACCTCCATCCTCCTCACCAACCTGCTTTTGTCAGGTTGCACCCGTAGCCTTCATACGGCCAGATTCCATGGATAGCACCTGGTCAGAATCTTATTTGAGTAGCAGCAGCAGCTGATACAGCCGATCACTCCTTCTTCCTAGAAACACCTTCTTTATTTGGCTTCAGGAAGCTCCTGTTCACCTGGTTGTTCTCCTTCCTCACTGGTCCCTCTTTCTCAGCCCCTTTGTGGGCTCCTCCTCTTTTCCTGATCTAAGATGACCTGCACAGGTCCTCTCCTCCCCGCTTCTCTCTCCCAGAGTCATCTCAGATAATATCATGGTTAAAAATGTTTTGTATACTCTAAAGACTCTCAAATTTATGTCTGGAGTACACACCTGTGCCCTGGACTCCAGACATGTATACCCAGTTGTCTGCTACCCCGTGTGCCATAGGATGACTAATAGGCATCTCAAATTTGAGTCAAAATTGAACGCCTGGTCTCCCCACGACTGTCACTCACCCAGATGATTGTAATAGCTTCCTATCTGTATTGTCTCCAGTCTTGCTCCAGCCCCTTTCAATCTATATTCGGGGGGAAAAATTTAAAAAAACTCTGATGAAAGAGCAGTAGGAACTGCTGCAGTCCAGAAGGAGATGGAACTGTAGCTGGGCTGGGAGTTAGAACAGAAAAGGGAAAAGAGAGAGGGTTATTGGCTAGAGGAACGGCAAAATTCAAGCACAGAGGCAGGAATGAACATGGCATAACGAGCCCCAGCAAGGAGATCAGCCTGTCTGCAATGGGGGGGCACATTACAGGGCCTTCAGAAGCTCAGCTGAGAAGTTTGTACTTGCTATGTCAGTGCATATTGTGTATACATGAGAGGGGCCTGTTTACAAACCTATACTTGAAACTCTAGGACTGTGCTGTCCAGTGTAATAGTGACTAGCCACGTATGGCTGTGGAACACTTGACGTGGGGCTAGTCTGAATTGAGATGTGCTGTAAGTGTGAAATGCATACTAGATTTCAAAGATTTAGTACCAAAATTAATCTCCTTTAAGTGTTTTATATTGATCATTTGTTGAAATAATAGTATTTTTAATATAGAGTTAAGTATTGGGAAAAAAAGCTACAAGGATATATTGTACAGCACACAGAATAAAGCCATTATTTTTTAACTGTAAATGGAGTATATGCTATAAAAATGTCAAATCACTCTGTTGTACACCTGAAACTAATATAATATTATAAATCTACTATACCTCAATAAAATTTTTTAAAAGAAAAATAAAAAAACTTTAAAAATATCAGGTCATATCTTGACTCTGTCTCAAGGCTTGCCATGACTTCCCATCTCAGAGTAAAAAGCCTGTCTAACAGGGTCCTTCATCATCTGACCTCATTGCCTTTTCAGCTCACCTCCTACATTTCTCCTTGTCACCCATTCTGTTCTAGCCACGTTGGCCCCTTCCTCAGAAGCTTCCACCTCAGGGCCTTGGCATGGGATACTACTTTAGGCTGTCCTGTAATTCTGCCCGGTTGCTCCTTCCCCACCTTCGAATCTCTGCTGCTTATCTGTCCTCTTCTCACTGATACCTTCTCTAACCACCTCACTGACGCTCCCCCACCTGCATCCAGCACTCCTAATGCCTCCTCCTGGCTTTATGTTTCTCTATTGCATTTATCACCGTACGAAAATAAAAATACTTCCTTTTTTTTTTGTTGCTGGGTTCTTGTCTGTCTCCTCTTATTAGGATATCAGTATCAGGAGGGCAGACTTTTGTCTGCCTTGTTCACAGCTGTGTCACCGGTGCCCAGGATGGGTTCTTCCTTGGCATTTCCCCAGCCTTCTGGGTGTGACCAAGGATAGGTAGCATTCAGAATGATTTGCTGTATACTAATAGCTATTTCCTACTCCTCAGTTTCTCTGTTTGAAGAACATAAGGACATTCCTCACGGCCTGTTGCGAGACATTTGGAATGAGAAAGAGTGAACTCTTCGAGGCGTTTGACCTGTTTGATGTCCGTGACTTTGGAAAGGTAATTAAGTTTTATTTTTTATATATTTTAAAACTTGAGAACATTTTATTAAATACTGTTGTTTCTTATCTTGAAGTAGGACTTGTGACTGAAGTGCTATCTGTATTATGTAGTTAAATCTTACATATAGGCGGCTTAGGCAAAAAAACCAATAGCAACGACTGTCCAAATGAGATTCGAATTTTTTTTTTTTTATTTAAAGCAGTATAAGGGGAATCTTCTATCCAGAGGTAACTTTTCATATTGGTTATCTCAGAGGGCAGCACTTCTGTTTTCCATTTTTTAGCTAGTTTGTTGGGCTGTCGTGACTAAGGGCCAGTATTCAGTCTTCTCCAAACCTGAAAGGCCTCTAATTTTTTGGAAGTTGAGCATGTTCTGTTGCCCGTTTTGACACTTGGGTAAGGTGACTTGCAGAAGATGTGAAATCATTGAAATGTTTGATATTGCTTGGAGTTCAGCAGATATATGTTAGACTGTTAGATTTCAATGGTAAATTGATTTTAATGTTTGCTCTCATTACTTGTATGTACACCAAGCACTAGTGTAGAATAGGAGACATCCTTTCAAAAGAATCGAAAGGAAAATAGAAATCATCCTTTCAAAAGTTACATTTATTTATTTTGAAGCAATTGGGCATAAAGTTAAACTTCTTGCATCTACAAGCCATAAAAGAATCAGGCAGTTAGGTAGCCCCTGCTGACATAATTGCGTTTTGAAAAGAAGCACAGAAGAAGAGAAAAACCTAAAAGATATTGAGAAGTTTGCTCTTACTCTGGTAACTCAGGTTCTAGTATCTCACCAAACGGCTGTGTGAGAGTGACACTTCATTTGATTTTTAAGATGTAATATTTTGTTTACGAAGTCAAGCAGTGGATCGGCTTGCTTGGCAATGGGAATAAATAGCACAAACTTGAAAAAGAGATGTAGGAAATTTGATGCTGACATGCAGCAAGTATGGGGAAGCCACCCTGCCCCAGGGAGAGAGAAGGCGTGGATTCGCTCTTGGCCACTTTGTGATCTTCTGGACTGCAGGAGTCCTCTCCACATCATCAGACCACCTGCCCACTTAGAAGTCTGTGCAGAAGAAAAGGAGTATAAGGACATGGTTTCTAGGAGCCCTCTTTTCTCTGGCCAGCTGTGATTAGTTGTCTTGAGGTCCAAAAAAGTGATGGAGGATAACATGATAGTCACAAGGGACTGAAAGCCAAGCCTCCTCGTAAAGAGGTGGGGGCACGTTTGTCTACGGCCACGAAGGGAAGCCATGAAGACCAAGAGGAACCAGATAGGACCCCAGGTGAAGTGGACAGTCCTCTACGCTGTTGGCCCAGAAAAATGCCTGCACAGCTTGTAAAGACCTCTTTCGCTATTCTTTGACCTTTCTGCCTGTTTTTTTTCTAAAAAAACTTCCTCGATTTTCCTTTATTTCGCCTCTCTCTTTTGGGGAAATGAAAAAAATGAAAGGAAAGTCTTGACTTTTTAAAGTTTTTCAAAAAGCTCTTCATTTTTTTTTCCTTTGAGTTTACACGAAACGATGTTGACAAAGACTAGGAAGACATAAAAATTCTTTAGAAACTCGTAGCTTTGTTTTTGTGGAATAACATTGTGTGCTACATTGATTAGACAATGGAAGCTGTGTAGGAGAGCTGAGGTTATAGAAAGTTGAATGTAAAGGAATTAACCGTATGCTTCTCATGGGTGATTGTAGTTCTGGCTTCTGAAAATATTTTGGCAGTAGTAAGTCTGAAACAGAATTAAACTTGGAATTGTGGGTGAGAACTTGATCCTATACTTACCACTTTAAAATCACATACATTTTTGCTTCTGCCAAGAGTGGTGCAGCTATCTCTTCAGAACTGTATTTGACCTAAATAAACCACTGAAAATTAAAGAATTTAAGGGGCCGTTCCATAACTTACCAGTATTACTACTGTGAAACAATAGTAGTTTGATGCCACCACGTATTGAACCCTTTTGATGTAGCAGATATCTTTTCAGTCTTCAAATATATTTTTTAATCCTTATAACAACCCTATGAGGCGTAAGTACCAGTACTATTATCTTACTCCTTGTACAGATAAGCAAACCCCAGCTCTGACTGGTTCTCTACTGCTGCACAATAGAGCAAACATTCCCACAGCCAGTACTCTGCACCTGCGTGGGCCTAAGTGCTTTGCAAGTTATTGACTCAGTTCTCATAGCAGTCCCACCATGTAGGTACTATTATTGTTCCTATTTACAGATCTTAGATTGTAAGTGATGGAACTTGGACATTGCATGCAGTTTAATATTTTTAAGTTAAAAAAAAAGTGAATAGGGTGTTACTTTAGAGACAAAGTAATTCCTGGTATTGTGAGTATCAATTTTAACAGGGTGTGGACAGGTTAGTTTGTTTCTCTTTGTTCCTTGAAGAGTAATTAAATTTTTAAATTAACAAAATGAAAAATATCTCTGTGGGCTCCGTCTGCCTAATTCACACAAATAGTAAATCTAGGATCCGTGTATACTTGGTACCTTTTCGCCTAGAATATGTTAATTGCAATAACAGTATGTGTTGTTTTTATAGCATTTTGAAGCTTGGAGAGTGCTTCTGATCACTGACCTCATTTGATTCTCATAATATTCTTGTGAAGGAAGGAAGCAAGCGTTTCCAATTTTCAGCTGAGGAAACTGGGAGGTGGGGAGGTTAAATGGTGACTTGAAGGTCTCCTTACTTGGGGACAGAGCAGGATCTGGAGCTCAGAGCTTTTAACTTCCCAGCCCTCTGCTTTTCTTATCTGCTGCCTATGTTTTGGGTCTTGCTGCTGTGTGGATGCTTGCTTAGGGAAAAGGCTGAGCTCACAGGATAAAAACCGAAGGAATATACGAAATTTAAAAGCACTGTCACTTGGAATCTAATGACACTTTAGAAAGAGAGGAAAGATTTAGGCTACTGCATGAGTTAGATTTAGTATACTGCATGTGTTAGTCAATAAGAATGAATGGTAATTTTGCTTTTCACTTGTGAGATGAAGAGCACACATTTTGGATGCTCGAGAAGGGCTTATGTTAATTTTGCCTTTCAGCGTTGCCTTTAATTTCAAGTATTGAGCTCTTTACCCACTGAAAATAGGGTATTAATTTTAATTCAAAATCATGTCAACAAAAATCAGACTAGTTCTGAACACCTTCTATACTTTGGTTAAAAAATCACACAGGCATGGGGAATGAATTTAGCAACTTGAACTCGCTCGGGTCAGCAGAGAGAGGCCTCCCTGAGGTTAACTCTGACTCTCACTCTCAGGATTGCTACAGTTGGCTCTTCAACAACAGGGGTTTGAACTGCCTGGGTCCACTTGTAGTAGCTTTTTTCCAGTAAGTCCTATGCCATCCGTGGTTGATTGACTTTGAAGATGCAGAACGGTGGATACAGAGGAACCATATATATGGAGGGCAGACTAAATTATACATGGATTTTTGGCTGCAGAGAGGGTCCGGGCCCCCAACACCCCCCTGCCCTGTGTTGTTCAAGGGTCAACGACAAGGTTCTTGCCAGAGGTGGCGTGCTGGCCTGAGCCTGCTGAGTCTTCTCCCTGCTCTGAGGTGGAGGAGCTTAGGTGCCCTTTGAGGAAGCTTTACCCCCTCTCTCTGCCTTTGGGTTTATGTTTTTGTGTGATTCTGACAAATCGTTTACTTTCTTACTCTTAAAAAAGACGGATTCTTTTCTGGCTTTCTAGTAACAACAAGAACAAAAACTAAAATCTTGTTAGTTGACTTCCTTGCTTGAGAAATGTAATTATTAATAAAAAACAATCCTTTCCCCCCAGGATTGTTAGAAATCATTAATTATATTACCTTTTACATTACGACAGGATCTGTAAATTTGCTCACTTTCATGCTGCATATAAAGGATTTTCAGTTCCTCTGTTCAGATTGTCATTTTCTGATGAACGCTTTTGTTGTTTGGAAACCTTTCCTACTGAGCTGTCTGTTGGCACATTTACAGTGCAGAAACACATGGGATTTTTCTTTAATGAGACCATTTCTACTGAGTAACAGAAATCAGGCTGCTGTTGCTGTCCAGATGAGTGATGAAGTCAGTTCCTTCCCCTGGTGGCTCTGGGTGGATATAAGGGCCTGCTTCCCGCTACCCACAGATGTCACGTCTGTTGTTTCAAGTGTTGTAAAGCACCTGGCAAGTGTAAGGTGATATGTTTTCTTGAATCAGAGAGAATCACACCTGGTCTAAGGCAGTTCCAGCTGGTAGTGGTAGTGATAGGGTGGTTTCCATGTGTTCAGGTTCAGGACAGGCCCTGTCTAAAGGAGTTCAGAGCATTGGCTTAGGGGTGGATCGGGGATTCAGGTAAGAACGTTATTGAGAAGAGGTAGTGTTTTTTGTATTTTGGCTAAGAACATGGTGTCTGAGTTGAATCACAGTTTGCGTTCTGGTTATACTCCTTATAATATGTGATCTTGGGCAAGCTACTTAATCTCTTTGAGCTTCAGTTTCCTCATCTATAAAATTGAGGTTAGGTGAGAAATGAAATGATGTGTGTAAAGTGTTTAAAAAGAGTATCCAGTTCCAAAGTATGTAGTACTTGGTAACTATTAGCTGTTCTTACTTTTATTGTTTCTATTATTACAACTATCATTATTGGCCTTAGTGGGTTTCAGATTCAGGGGTTGAATTTTGAATTGAATGCAAGAATGAATGATATTGGAGAAGCAAGCTTAGGAAATAAACTTTATTCTTTCTATTGTGGTATAGCATTAATCTATTTTATCCTGCACAGCTTTCTCCCTCCTTTTGTGACATTGCATCTCCTTGGAGAAAGCATGCTTTTCCCTTTTCTGATCATGTAGTTTCGATGGTTTAATCAATTAGAGTATCCCATCCCTTTGGGCATAGTGATGAGTTTGGGGATGGGACACATCACTCAGTTAGGATCTGTATGATGGGTTGAGGCATTGACAGGGCCAGTTTTGTTTTTGCTTTCTGCCTGCCATGGAAGTGTGTGGATATGAGGCTTGGTGGAGCTACAGCCATCTGGGGACCACATGGAGTTTCAAAACAGACCCAGTTCAGAAAGAGCAGAGCTGAGGAGGATCCAGGTGGCACCATGTGAGGCTGGACTCATGCTGTGCCCAAAGCCAAATATACGTATGTGTGGGTTTTTCTGTGACGGGAGCCAAGACAGTCTTCCTTTTTTTCTTCCGCAGGGCCATTATCCTTAGTTCTTTCAACCAGCAGTGAGAGAAATCTAAGTGATTCACCTGGTTTTGTCCGTCACAGGATTTCGGTTGTGTAGATAGGTTAACCTTACTTCTTTTACCAATGTCCCACACAGCTTGGAGACCATTCTATAGTGTCTACATCTTCTATGATATACAGGAGATATACAGACAGAGTCCTAGAACATCTGTTTTGCAGCATGTAAATAATTACATAGAAGGACCATCCCAGCTTCATGGTAAATGCTTTCTCTTCCTTACCATTGACCCAAGGAGTATCATAGATACTCTTCAGGTTTGAAGGAGGCTCTGAGTCATCAGACATCCTTCCCATGTTTGTCTGTGCTCTACAGGGTCAAGAAAATGGGCTTGCATGCCTCTTCAGATGAGAACTCACTTCCTCCTGAGGCCCCCAGCTGAGTAGGTATATTTGGACCCTACAGAATGATTTGAAGATGACCGTAAAACTTCAGGGTAAAAAGAACTTAAAGAAGCCACTAAGTCCTTCATCTGGAAATGAATAGGGCTTCATTTCTTTCTTCAATTTCTGTCCCATTTGCAGTGCTGTATCATGTCTTAAGAGAGTGCTTGCTCAGGATGTGTCCTATAAGTTTGTGTGTTTTCACTTTTTCTTGCTTCCCAGCCTGACTTGTACACCTCAGGGTGTATGTAGAAAGAAGGGTACAAAGACCTCTACCTGCCCAGTGTGTACCGATACCCCAGGCCAGCCCCTCAGTGCTGGTACCTGGATGACTGGTTAATTTCCATATCCTCATTCCCTGCTTCCAGTCCTGTGTGTGTGTTGGGAAGCTCACCCTCCAAAGCACATTTCATTGCATCTGGACACAGTGAAACTTGATACTTGAAAATCTGTAATGGTTTTCTAAGACCTGTGTATCTTTTGGAACTCCACCTGGCTTTCCTGGTTAGAAGAAAACCCTCCCACCCAAAGGCTCCTGAGCTTTTCTTGGGCGTGGGTGGCCTCGGGGACCTCACCTTGGCATGGTTTGAAAGATCCTTATCGGCTCGTGCATGCACGTCGATAAACAACTAAAAACATTTTTTCTCATATCCCTGTGTACCCAGAATGAATCATTTTCGTGTTTAAATATAATCTCTCTTTTTATAATTATTTGTTTGAACTCCTACTCTTATTAGAAGTTTGACATTTCTCTCTTGAAATATTTCCCATCCTAAATTATTCAGGAGTCTCTGGGGCTTTTGTGGTCATTTGGACCCTAATCAGCCTTGCTTCAAAGCTCCACAAGAAGCTCAAGCTCCAGGCAATAGCCCTCTAGCCTGGTGCTGGTGAAGATGGGCCCTGCTTGGTGTCTGTGACAGCTTTTACGCTCAGCCCCAAACCTGTGTCCTACTGTCTCCACAGCATATTAGCCTCTGCATTGAGCCTGGCCAGGCCAAATTTCCCTAGCTGTGCAGTGAATTCTGTCCTGGAGTGCCTGATATCCTTTTCTGCCAGTAATCTTGGCTCAGGGCCTCCTTATTCAGTCCCTACAGGGGTACCAACTTGCATTCTCAGAGCAGCATTCAGGATCTCTGGTCTCTTTCCTCTAAGATGGCCTGGACTTTTTCTTGCACATCAGCCACTTTGAGCCTCCAGCAGACCCAGCTTAGCAGGGATACTGTGAAGCGTCAACCTCTGTCCACCCACAAAGGCCTCCTTTACTCCCCCAACCACCCCCCAGCAGTAGGTGGCTTGCTTGTATTTACAGAACAAAGGGAGAGCTCTCCAGTGATTCCTTCCTGAACAAAGAAAGCTTGTTCCAGGGCCTCCTTTGTGTCTATTTAGGCAGAGACAGAGGAAACAGCTTCTAGCTTTCCCTGATGTTTATGTCTGGTTGGCTGTTAACACAATTTCTGCGTCATTAGCAGTATTCTTCTCCTTTGTTTTTGGACAGAGCTGGCTTTTTAAGCATCCTCTCTATCTATTTCACTCTCTTTGAAATAGTATATTTCACAGGGGCCCTTCTTGGGCAGATTTCCCCACTCTTACCCCATGTTAAGAACCTGAGCCGTGCAAGGCTCATTCTTTACACCCTAGTGATTATTCAAGTTCATTTTCTGGTCTGCTTCTAACTGCTTTTGAGCCAGCTCAAAAAACTCTTCACTGTCCTCTAATCTTAATACAGTTGAAAACGTCTGGAATAGCAATTCCCAAGCATACCCATTGTCCTGACAAATGTTAATAGTCTAGGGAAAATATTCAAATAAGTTTGATAACGCTGCATCTTACATCCTCCCTCTATGTATGAGATATAGCATGGTGAAGGCAGTGAAAAGTGCTGAAGTGTGGAAAACAGTTAAACTTTTATTTGATCTAGGATTTCTCAAATGTATATGTGAATAGCAATTTAGGTATCCCGTGATTATTGAAATAGTCTCCCAAACTTGCCTTCAGGTTTGAATCACTCCAAACTCATTTCCAGAGTAATATTACAGAAATGCAACACTGATCATGGTGCTCAGAGGTTTAAAACTTGATAGTGGATCTCTGCTGCTTATAACAGAATAAAATCCAAACCCTTTTACAAGCCACACAAGGTTATTCATGATCAGGCCCCTTGTCTGACTTTCTAACCTTATTTCTTGCTTTCCTAGCTCCCTAACCCTCCTTGTTTCAGTCCCACCAAATCATCAAAGTTGTTGTCATTCTCCAGGTTCCTATTTATTAATACTGTTTTCTTTGCCTGCATGCCCCTTCTTCCCCACATCCCTCAGCTCCTCATTTCCGGTGACTTAGTTCAAGATCACATACACACACACTGCTTCGTCCAGAGCTCAGGCTTTGGTTGGTTCCTGGATGTGCTGAACCCTCCAGGGCTGACTCCGCTGACTTGTTCCTGCCCATTCCCTCCGTTCTATCTGGACCCTTGTCCTCCTTCTCTGTCCTACAGAAGTGTGGCCATGACAGATGACACAGGCTCTCTTCCCCAGCTCCGGAGACTTTGAGATCGAGTAAACCTGGGTTTCACCCTCCCCGCTCACAGCTCCTTGTGTGGGAAGGTTGCTCAGCTTCTCAGAGCCTCCACGTTTTGATCTGTACGAGGACCCCGATGATGATCCCTGCCTCACAAGATTGTAGTGAGGAGTGTGAATCACATTCTGTGGTAAAGCAGTTGGCAGTGTCCAGCAGAGGCTCAGTCAGTGGTAACTTCTCCTGAGCAATTCACCCATCATTTCCTTCCTTCCTTCTGCAAATGGTTGCATGCTTCCTCTGCCAGCACGTGCCCGAGACAGGAGGGAAGGGGGCAGGGCACAGCCATTAAAAGAATGACACAGCCACTAAGGACACAACAAAAACTGGTTAGAACCTGCTAGGCCTAAGATGGCAGAAGATTGAGCCCCATTATACGCTCACTGTAATCTATTAGCTCCATGACACACCCACAGGTGCCAGGATATTTCCAAGGCTGACCATAAAAGGCCGAAAATTGGGTGGTAGCCCAATTCCTGGAAATCCCTGCCCCTTCCCCAAAATAGTTGGAATAATCCTCCCACTCATTAGCCTATGAAATTACTCAGCCCATAAAAACTAACCACCCCCACCGCTCGGGGTGCTCTCGCCTCCTGAGACAGATTGTATTCTGCCTATGGAATGTGTATCTCTGCTTTCACTTTACTATGGCTCACTCTTGAATTTTTTCCTGTGCAATGCCAAGCACCCTCACTTGGCACCTGTCCCAGGGACTCACCCGAGACCTGGGATATGATCATCCTCTCATGGCTCATTTTCCTGCAACCTCTCTACAAAGGATATTCATAAATCTACTTCTTGCCTATCACTTTGTCTCTTGCTTAATTTTTTTCTGTGCCAAGGCATAAAGAACCTGAGCTTCGTTAAGTCCTGAGGCAAGTTGTATGGTTTTGAAACAGGAGGGAAGGGGCAGGGCATAACTTTTAAAACAATCACATAGTCATAGGACATGACATAGACCAGTTAGAAACAACTAGGTCCAAGATGGCGGAAGAATCGACTACCAGTGGACCTTGAGCCTCATTGTATGCTCATTGTGACACATTAGCATCTAAATGGCACACCCACTAGCACCATGACAGTTCTGAGGCCAACCATAGAAGGCCAAAAAGTGGGCGGTAGCCCAATTCCTGAAAATCTCCGCCTCTTCCCTAAATAGTTGGAATAATTCTCATTAGCTTATGAAATTACCCAGCCCATAAAAACTAACCACACCAGAAGTTCAAGTCATTTGACCAAGGACACCCAGGTCAGAAGTGAACAACCCAGACTGGATGCTGCCTTTCTGCCTCCAAGTCAAGAACTCTTACTTATACCAGACCAGAAAGCTGACAGAGAAGTAAAAGGAACTTGGTCAAGATCAAATAGCGCCTTCATGGTGCAGCTGGGGTTGGAACTCAAAGGGTCAGGCTCTTACTGGGACCCAAATAATGGGACTTCCTAGAGTTTTGAATGTTGCACAAAATGTGCACTGTAAGTCTCCAAAAAGGATTTCAGAGGAATCAAGATGGTGGAGTAGGAGTTTGTGCACTAACTCCCTCTTGCAAGAGCACCGAAATTACAACCAACTGCTGAACAATCATTGTCAGAAAGACACTGAAACTCACCAAAAAAAAAAAAAAAAGAAAAACCCCACATCCAGAGACAAAGGAGAAGCCACAATGAGATGGTAGGAGGGGCACAATCACATTAAAATTAAATTCCATCAATGCTGGATGGGTGACTCACAAGCTGGAGAACAGTTATACCACAGAAGTCCATCAACTAAAGTGAGGGTCCTGAGCCCCACCTCAGGCTTCCTAACCTGGGGGTCCAGCAATGAGAGGAGGAATCCCCAGAGAATCAGACTTTGAAAGCCAGTGGGATTTGATCGCAGGACCTACACAGGACTGGAGGAAATGGAGACACCACTTTTTGAGGGCACACAAAAAAGTTTCCTCACCAGGATGGAGGGGGACGGAGCAGTGACCCAATAGGAGACTGAACCAGACCTGTCTGCTGGTGTTGGAAGGTTGCCTGCAGAGGTAGGGGGAAGCTGTGGCTCACCGAGGAAACAGGGCACTGGTGGCAGGTGTTCTGGGAAGTGCTCATTGGCATGAGCCCTCTCAGAGTCTGCCATTAGTCCCACCAAAGAGCCTGTGGGCTCCAGTGCTAGGTAGCCTCAGGCCAAACATCAAACAAGGTGGGAACACAGCCCCACCCATTGGCAAACAAGCAGATTAAAGTGTCACTGAGCTCCGCCCACCCAGCCCAACCCACCATCAGGAAGCACCCATGAGACTCCTAGATATCTTCCTCCACAAGAGGGCAGACAGCAGAATCAAGCAGTATCAGCAGTATTTCATCTCGTGGAACTGAAAACCACAGCCACAGAAAGACAGAGAAAATGAAAAGGCAAAAGACTTTGTACCAGATGAAGGGACAAGATAAAATTCCAGAAAAACAACTAAATGAAGAGGAGATAGGCACCCTTCCAGAAAAAGAATTCAGAATAATGATGGTGAAGGTGATCCAGGACTTTGAAAAAAGACTGGATGCAAAGATCGAAAAGTTGCAAGAAAAGTTTACCAAAGACTTAGAAGAATTAAAGAGCAAACAGAGATATGCAACACAATAACTTAAATGAAAAATACACTAGAAGAATCCAATAGCAGATTAACTGAGGCAGAAGGACGAATAAGTGACCTGGAATACAGAATGGAGATAATCACTGATGCAGAAAAGAATAAAGGAAAAAGAATGAAAAGAACTGAAGACAGCCTAAGAGACCTCTGGGACAATGTTAAATGCAGCAACATTCGCATTATAGGGGTCCCAGAAGGAGAAGAGAGAGAGAAAGGACCCAAGAAAATATTGGAAGAGATTATAGTTGAAACATGGGAAGGGAAATAGCTGCCCAAGTCCAGGAAGCACAGAGAGTTCCAGGCAGCATAAACCCAAGGAGAAACATGCCAAGACATATAGTAGTCAAACTGACAAAACTTAAAGACAGAGAAAAGTTATTAAAAGCAACAAGGGAAAAACAACAAATAACATACAAGGGAACTCCCATAAGGGTAACAGCTGATTTCTCAGCAGAAACTCTGCAAGCCAGAAGGGAGTGGCACGATATATTTCAAGTGATGAAAGGGAAGAACCTACAACCAAGAATACTCTACCCAGCAATGATCTCATTCAGATTCGATGGAGAAATCAAAAGCTTTACAGACAAGCAACAGCTAAGAGAATTCAGCACCACCAAAGCAGCCCTACAACATATGCTAAAGGAACTTCTCTAAGCAGGAAACATAAGAGAAGAAAAGGACCTACAAAAACAAAAGGAAAATAATCAAGAAAATGGTACTAGGAACATACATATCGATAATTACCTTGAATGTAAATGGACTAAATGCCCCAACCAAAAGATACAGACTGGCTGAATGGATACAAAAACAAGACCCATATATAAGCTGTCTACAAGAGACCCACTTCAGACCTAGGGTCACATACAGACAAAGTGAGGGGATGGAAAAAGGTATTCTGTGCAAATGGAAATCAAAGGAAAACTGGATTAGTGATACTCATATCAGATAAAATAGACTTTAAAATAAAAAATGTTACAAGAGACAAGAAAGGACACTACATAAAGATTGAGGGATCAATCCAAGAAGAAGAGATAACAATTATAAATATATATGCACCCAATATAGGAGCCCCTCAATACATAAGGCAAATGCTAACAACTATGAAAGAGGAAATCGAAAGTAACACAATCATAGTGGGGGACTTTAACACCGCACTTACACCAATGGACAGATCATCCACACAGAAAATTAATAAGGAAACACAAGCTTTAAATGACACAATAAATCAGCTTGATTTAATAGATATCTACAGGACGTTACATCCAAAAACAGCAGATTACACATTCTTCTCAAGTGCACATGGAACATTCTCCAGGATAGATCACATTTGGGGTCATAAATCAAGCCTTGGTAAATTCAAGAAAATTGAAATCATATCAAGCATCTTTTCTGACCACAATGCTATGAGATTAGAAATCAATTACAGGAAGAAAACTGTAAAAAACACAAACACATGGAGGTTAAACAATACACTACTAAATAACCAAGAGATCACTGAAGAAATCAAAGAGGAAATCAACAAATACCTAGAGACAAGTGACAATGAAAACACAGCAATCCAAAACCTACAGTATGCAGCAAAGGCAGTTCTAAGAGGGAAGTGTATAGCAATACAATCCTACCTCAAGAAATAAGAAAAATCCCCCATAAACCATCTAACCTTACACCTAAAGAAACTAGAGAAAGAAGAGCCAACAAAACCCAAAGTTAATAGATGGAGAGAAATCATAAAGATCAGAGCAGAAATAAATGAAATAGAAACAAAGAAAACAATAGGAAAAATCAATAAAACTAAAAGCTGGTTCTTTGAGAAGATAAAAAAAATTGATAAACCTCTAGCAAGACTCATCAAGAAAAAGAGGGAGAGGACTCAAATCAATAAAATTAGAAATGAAACAGGAGAAGTTACAATGGACACCACAGAAATAAAAAGTACCATAAGATTACTACAAGCAACTATATGCCAATAAAATGGACAACCTGGATGAAATGGACAGATTCTTAGAAAGGTATAACCTTCCAAGACTGAATCAGGAAGACATAGAAAATATGAACAGACCAATCACAAGGAAAGAAATTGAAACTGTGATTAAAAATCCCCCAACAAACAAAAGTCCAGGACCAGATGGATTCACAGGTGAATTCTATCAAACATTTAGAGAAGAGCTAACACCCATCCTTCTCAAACTCTTCCAAAACATTGCAGAGGGAGGAACACTCCCAAACTCATTTCATGAGGCCACCATCACCCTGATACCAAAACCAGACAAAGATACCACAAAAAAAGAAAATTACAGACCAATATCACTGATGAATTTAGATGCAAAAATCTTCAACAAAATGCTAGCCAACAGAATCCAACAACACATTAAAAGGATCATACACTATGATCAAGTGGGATTTATCCCTGGAATGCAAGGATTCTTCAATATACGCAAATCAATCAATGTGATCCACCATATTAACAAATTGAAGGATAAAAACCACATGATCATCTCAATAGATGCAGAAAAAGCTTTTGACAAAATTCAACACCCATTTATGATAAAAACTCTCCAGAAGGTGGGCATAGAGGGAACCTCCCTCAACATAATAAAGACCATATATGACAAACCCACAGCAAACATCATTCTCAATGATGAAAAACTGGAAGCATTCCCTCTAAGATCAGGAACAAGACAAGGATGTCCACTCTCGCCACTACTATTCAACATAGTTTTGGAAGTCTTTGTCACAGCAATCAGAGAAGAAAAAGAGAGAAAAGGAATCCAAAGTGGAAAAGAAGAAGTAAAACTGTCACTGTTCACAGATGACGTGATACCATACATAGAAAATCCTAAAGATGCCACCAGAAAAGTACTTGAGGTAATCAATGAATTTGGTAAAGTTGCAGGATACAAAATTAACACACAGAGAGCTCTTGCATTTCTATACACCAACAATGAAAGATCAGAGAGAAATTAAGGAAACAATCCCATTCACCATTGCAACAAAAAGAATAAAATACCTAGGAATAAACCTAATCAAGGAGGTAAAAGACCTGTACTCAGAAAACTAAGACACTAATGAAAGAAATCAAAGATGACACAAGCAGATGGAGAGATATACCATCTTCTTGGATTGGAAGAATCAACATTGTGAAAATGACTATACTACCCAAAGCAATTTACAGATTCAATGGCATCCCCATCAAATTACCAATGGCATTTTTCACAGAACTAGAACAAGAAATTTTACTATTTGTATGGAAACGCAAAAGACCCCAAATAGCCAAAGCAATCTTGAGAAGGAAAGATGGAGTTGGTGGAACCAGGCTCCCTGACTTCAGGCTATACTACAAGGGTACAGTGATCAAGACAGTATGGTACTGGCACAAAAACAGAAATATAGATCAATGGAACAGAATAGAAACCCCAGAGATAAACTGTGGTCAACTCGTCTATGAGAAAGGCGGCAAGGATATACAATGGAGAAAAGGCAGCCTCCTTAATAAGTGGTGCTCGGAAAATTGGTCAGCTACATGTAAAAGAATGAAATTAGAGCACTCCCTAACACTATACACAAAAATAAACTCAAGGTGGATGAACGACCTATATGTAAGGCCAGACACTACAAAACTCCTAGAGGAAAACATAGGAAGAACACTCTTGGACATAAATCACAGCAAGATCTCTTTTGATCCACCCCCTAGAGTAATGAAACTAAAAACAAAAATAAGTGGGACCTAATGAAACTTCAAAGCTCCTGCACAGCAAAGGAAACTATAAGCAAGATGAAAAGACAACGCTCCAAATGGGAGAAAATATTTGCAAACAAATCAACAGACAAAGGACTAATCTCAAAAATATATAAACAGTTCATCCAGCTCAATATCAAAAAAACAAGCAACCCAATCAAAAAATGGGCAGAAGATCTAAATAGGCATTTCTCCAAAGAAGACATACGGATGGCCAAAAGGCACATGGAAAGCTGCTCAACATCACTAATTATTAGAGAAATGCAAATGAAAACTACAGTGAGATATCACCTCACACTGGTTAGAATGGGCATCATCAGAAAATCTACAAACAGTAAATGCTGGAGAGGGTGTGCAGAAAAGGGAATCCTCTTGTATTGTTGGTGGGAATATAAATTGATACAGCCACTATGGAGAGTAGGATAGAGATTCCTTGCAAAACTGAAAATAGAGCTACCATATGACCCAGCAATCCCACTGCTGGGCATATACCCAGAGAACACCATAATTCAAAAAGACACATGCACTCCAATGTTCACTGCAGCACTATTTACAATAGCTAGGACATGGCAGCAACCTAAATGTCCATCAACAGATGAATGGATAAAGAAGATGTGGTACATATATACAATGGAATATTACTCAGCTGTAAAAAAGCAATGAAACTGGGACATTTGTAGAGACATGGATGGACCTAGAGACTGTCATACAGAGTGAAGTGAGTCAGAAAGAGCCAAGCAAATATTGTATATTAATACATATAAGTGGACTATAGAAAAGTGGTACAAATCAACCGGTTTGCAAGGCAGAAATAGAGACACAGATGTAGAGAAGAAACATATGGACACCAAGTGGGGAAAGTGGGGAGGGTTGTAGGGGAATGAATTGGGAGATTGGGATACCAAATAGTACCCTCTAAATATATGCAGTTTATTGTATGTTAACTGTATCTCAATAAAAATTCTTTAAAAAAAAAAAAACAAAAAAACCCAAAAAACTAACCACACCGTATTTTCGAGCCTATCGCCTTCTGCGATGGCCATACTCTGTGCAGTATGTTTCTCCCAAGTCCATTCGCGCCTTTTGAGATGGGCCACATTTTGTCTATGGAATGTGTATCTCTAAATAAATCCACTTCTTACCTATCACTTTGTTTCTCACTGAATTCTTTGATACGTAAAGAACCTGAGCTTCATTAAGTCCTGAGACCAGGTGTGTGATCTCAGTTAAAAGAGTGTGGGTTCAAGTCCCAGTCTAGGTTCTTGCTGGGTTCGAGTCCCAACATATGGGTTCAAGTCCCATCTGAGTTGTGTGGTTTCAGTTTCAGTTGGAAGACTGTGAGTTCAAGTCCCATCTGAAGGAGCATGTTTTCACGGCCAGTGCTGCTTAATCAGTGTGGACAGGCAGTCCCCTTCCCTTAAGATGCTATTTAAGTTCAGGAAACAAAACAAGTAAAGCATAAATAAACAAGATAATTACACTCAGTGATAAGTGCCATTAAGGAAATAAACAGACTAAAATGATGAACTACTGGAGGAAGTTGTTACCAGACCAAACTTGGGTCTGCTCGCCTGCCTGAAATAAAGCCAATCTACTAACACCGGGTTGTGGTGAAGGAAAATGCAACATCTATTGCAGGGCACCAAGGGAGGAGTCTAGGCAAGTAGTGCTCAAAATACCGGGAACACCTTGATGGATTTCAGCAAAGCAATTTTAAAGGTGCGGTGAGAGAAGGGAGTCCCAGAATTTGTGCACAGTTCTCGGACCGGTTGATGGTGAGGTAACAGGGCTGTGTCACAAGGGTTGACATTATCACTCAGTTGGCTGCAATGTCACAAGGGTTGACATTATCCCTCAGCCTGGGGGCTGCATGCTCATGGCCAGCAAGTAGTTAATGTCTTCTATTTGGTGGGGGTTTTTGCATCTGTAAAACAACTCAGGAAATGTGCATCAGATACTATTATCTGGGTACTTTAGAGAGGATCTAAGCAGAGCAGAGGATATTGGGGGGAGGCCTGTCCCTGGAAGACCCCTTAGGGTCCTGGTTGGTTACAAAGCCACCTTAGGGTTGAAAGAAGAACTTCTGAAGTACTGGAGACCCACTGGGGGAGGATACGAGTACTACTGCCTGCTTATTCACACTGAGTTTTACATAACCGATAAAACACATTTTAACTCTGTTCTAGTCCCACATCTTCCTGTTTGGGATTGTCCATTAACTTGACGCGTTGTCAAATCTAAAAATCCCTTCTAATTCTAAAATGTCACTTATTGGTAAATTAATATGTACACATAGTATTTCATAAAGTAATGTTTTGCTTTGATAATTCTTAGTTGTGTAATCCTCTCTGAAAACCCCTAGGCTTAGGTTTTTTTGTTCTCTTTTGTTTTTTTGGCCAAAGTCTACTGTATTTTCGGTAACATTGACATTTTTTTAATATTTTGGAAATTACGAAGACATGTACTTTGGAGAGATAAAGATGTTATAAAGAGGTAAAAGCATGATAAAAAAATATTGTTTTGATTTTGTATCCTCCCTTGGTATAGTTATAAGAATGTTATTTCCAGAAATGGAAATCTAGTTTGAGAACTGAAGTGCAACTTCTCTTTGCTGTCTCCAGGGTTCCTCCTGAGACTAAGACTGAATCTTTGGGGTAGTTGTTTTTGTTTTGTTAAGTTCTCACGGTTAGGTTCTTAATATACATGTAAATAGGCACACAGATATGGGTTTACAGATACAGCAAAATATAGTATATGCATCTAAAAACACATTGTCTGTAGTAACCTATTGAACCTTATGCTTATAACTGTATGCATAAACATAATTTATGATTTTTAACTTACACGTGTATATTTTCTTTGTTACTATGTGGCTAGACAGTGCAATTCCTGTCACGTGATGACCTGTCTGAGCCTTGTTATACCTTTAGTTAATGTTGTTTATAAGTAATTTAAGCCTGTTTGAAGAGGCTTTTAAACCAAAGTAGCAAGGTAAAAGAATAAGAATGTGTGTACTAATCAGCATGTTTTTGCCGTGCTTTTAATCCTTTTTAAGGAATGCCCCCACGTTGTAGATGATATAAGTAATTAAATAAATGATTACAATATGACATGCTAAATGCAATTATTGACAAAAGATGCTGTGGAAAGAGAAAAACAAATATATATTAACGCATATATGCGGAATGTAGAAAAATGGTAGAAATCAACTGGTTTGCAAGGCATAAATAGAGACACAAATGTAGAGAACAAACATATAGACACCAAGTGGGGACAGCGTGGGTGGGGGGGAGGGTTGTGGGGGATGAATTGGGAGAGTGGGATTGCCATATATACATTGCTAATAAGAAAAAAAAATATCAAATTGTATACTTTAAATATATGCAATTTATTGTATGTCAATTATATCTCAATAAAAGTTCTTAAAAACAAAAAAATGCTGTGGAGGAACTCAAGAGAAAGGGATCAGCTCATCTTCGGTGTGGTTAGGGAACGTGCCTTAGAGTTTATCCTCATGCTTCATCTAGACAAAAATTAGGAAGGGGCACTGCGGCTGACTGTTATTCATTAGGCGCTTACTGATGCCATGTCCTTATATTAGCATTGTATTAATTCTCTCTCCTCACAGGAACCCTATGATGTTGGTATTTATCTCCATTGTATGGCCAAAGAAACTGAGACTCAGACATTTAAGAAAAAATCCTAGGTTGTAGGTGATGGAGCATGGATCTGAGTCAATGTCTAACTTCAGAAGCCACGGGCTTAGTGATTTTACTGCACTGCTTCCAAGCAGAAGTGGGGAAGCACGTTCTAGATAGAGGGGCCATCAAGTAGGAAGATACGGAAGAGGGACTCCACGTGGAATGTTTGGGATTCTGCAGAGATCCTCGTAGTTTGAGTTAAGATGCAGCTGGGGCGAACTGCATCTCAGGGTCCCGCAGGGATGGGGGCCAGGGTGGGAGGGCTCTGGAGTCTTGCAGGGTCTGCATTGATTCTGATGAAGGGCCAACGAGTGGTTTTAGCAGATAGACAAGAGATGACCACTGTACACTTGGGCCAAGCACTCTGTTGGTTGAGGGGGGAGGCTGTACTGGATGGTTGTAATGGCAGCAGTTGGAAGAGCAGGTGTGAGACCCAAGCAGTGTGGTTGAAAACTATGCAGACCTTTACTAGAGCAACAGAAAGAGAGGCCCAGAGATGGAGAGCTTTTGCATGTTTAGGAATTGATGTGACTCATGAAAGGGTAAGGATAGAGAACAGAGAACACTGACTCCTGAGCTGCTCCTGGATGACTGGAGGGAAGTAGAGTTCACTGCGAGGGGGAAATAATGGAGCAGGAACAGGAGCAGGTGCAGGTGCAATTGACTGTGTGTGTGTGTGTTTAAATACAAGAGAATTCTAATGGCAATTCTTTTTTTAAAAATATTTATTCTTTGAGGTATAGTTGATTTATAATGCCTTGTAAGTTTCAGGTGTACAACATAACGATTCACAATTTTTAAAAGTTATACTCGGGGCTTCCTAGGTGGCGCAGTGGTTAAGAATCCGCCTGCCAATGCAGAGGTCACGGGTTCGATCCCAGCTCCAGGAAGATACCACATGCCCCGGAGCAACTAAGCCCGTGTGCCAAAAAAAAAAAAAAAAAAAAGTTACACTCGATTTATAGTTCTTATAAAATATTGGCTATCTAATGGCATTTCTAACTTTCTGTAGATATATTTTGCAACCCACTAGGTATATTTTGTGTCTTATTTTTCAGTGGGTTTGACCATTCTTCATTTTCCCTGTATTTCACTTTTGATGTTTTTTTGCCCTTGCTGATTATCTACTGGAGGCTTAGTCTCTGGTAACACTTAAAAACCTTTTCCTGGTTTCATATCTTTTATTTTTTTAATTTATTTTTTTAAAAATACAATCCTATTTGTTTCTTTAATTAATTTTAATTTTATTTATTTTTGGCCCTGCCTTGCAGCACATGGGATCTTAGTTCTCATGATTTCTTTTAAATATTGAATTTTTTTTTTTTTTGTAATAGGAAGCTTTCTAGGAAAATTGTTTGCATTTCCAAGGCTGTGACAAATACATGCTGATTAATATTCACATTCTTATTCCTAGCTTAGCTATTGGGTCTTATTCCATCTCAGCTGTGTTCAGAGGTCCTTAACCCAGTCACATTGGTTTAAAGGTCAGGTACAGTTTTTCCAAGTTACATGTGGTGTTCATCGCGTCTAATTTGCTTTCAATAAATTGTTATTGTGAATATGACAGTTGAGAAATCCACAAGGAGAATTGGTTAACCCCAGTGCATGATATTATAATCACCAATTTACTTGTCTCTACAAGCAGCACTGATGCAAAACTCTTGGCCTTTAGTCCTTAACTATTGAGTCTGTGTATTTCTTATCAACAGGATCCTCTAGAAGAGGGGAATGTCACTTTCCATCTTTATTTCTCCCTGTTTTTTTTAATGGCTTATGCACATCTGTAGGGGTAAAGGAGTGCTGGCATTTGTTTTCTACGCCCCGTGAGTGGAGTGGTGCGGGGGTGGAGCTGGAGGAACGCTCTCATCTGCACAGGATTAGCAGAGGAAGTGCGCCTTGGAGCACCGTGAACACCAGAAAACGACAGGAAACAGTGCTTGGCAGTCCCTGCAGCTGTGTGGACTCCGGCCACACAAGCTTCCTCTGGATAGTTTAGTTTCTGAGTCACTTGTTTTCCACCTAAAGCACCTGTGTCTTTGGAGGACTGCATTGGGGAAGTATTAATGGATTATGGGCCTTTCTCTGGTTTGCCTCCCTGCCGGTGATAGTGCCCTCTGGGTGTGAAAAGTCCTGCTGAGTCAACATGGTGTTGAAGGGCTAATAGTGTCGGGACAAGCCAGTGCAAAGAGCAGTCAGAAATCGTCAGGTTAGAATGAATGGCATTTAAATCTTCTGGAGTAGTCCCCCTGGAAGAGTGTGTGTGTGTGTGTGTGTGTGTGTGTGTGTGTGTGTGTGTGTGTGTGTGTGTGTGTGCGCACACACAATCAATTTCACACTAAATGTGCTTGGTGAGCCTAGGCAGGCTTTATCATGCTACTTTCATCCTGTATTTCTCTGTAAAGGGTATAGGATGATACTTGCTGCTTCTGAGTGGGCAGGTAGCTTATAGGTAGTTTCTACTCTTGAAGTTGTCTTTTTAAAGTAGCTGCCTATTCATAATTCATCTTATACAGTGATCACCTTAGAATGGTTGTGTTATGATATGGGAGGATGTAGTCCACCATTTTTATTGGTCAGTGTAGGTCAAGTTTTGATGATGATTGATAGCAGTGGCATTGGATTGGGTAAAGTAATAAAAAAAATTGCATAGAAGGCCAGATTCAGGTTAGAATTAACTCTGTCTACTCCTTATATCTATGAAGTTTATTATTTAGCAAAATCCCTGCTGATGTTTTTCTAATAGCCTATTAGGTTTTGGGGAGGAAACATCAGAAAAATACTTATTTATTACTGCTGGACGATAAAGTACAATTTCTTGGGGAGCTACTAATGGAAAGTTTTAGAGCATTATAGTGAAACTATTATAAAATATGATGAAAGGGAGATGATAATAATTAGCATTTGTTTTCCAAACAATCGCTAAGGGTTTTTCACATTTGTTGTAACTTAGATTTTGGTCAGTAGACTGCCCCTAAGATTTTCATAAGTGAATAGATATTTAGGTAGGTAAGTAAGCAGTCAAACCTATATTCTTTTTCCTATACTGTTTTGGGCCCATAGTTTTACTCCCTTCTACAGTATTTGGAAGGTTCCAAGTGATGGCACAGAAATTGCCTAAGTAGCAACAGTTCCAGTTATGGATAATGAACTATTTAGAAAACCATCACTAATAATAAGTCATAATCTATCTTCCTGAATTTTCTAGTCATTGATCCTGGAGCAGAATAGAATTAATTTATAAATGTTCTGTAGAAAAATCCTTCCAATATGTAAAGATTGTTTTCATGCTCCTCTAAGTCTTTTCTTCTTAAAATGAAATGAACCTAATATCCTCATTTCTTCCTTTTTGTTTATAACCTCCTCACGTTTAAGAATAATTGGAGACATCTTACCATGGCAAGACCTATAAAACAGAGCAGTTAAAGATTAAAACATTGAAAATTGAAAGAGACTAGAAGCTGTTTAGAGGAAGGGACGCTATCATCATACCAGCTAGTCTGAGGATTACATTTATCTCTCAGCTGTCCTGAAGTCAAGAAAAAAACCCCGATTAATTTAAAAAGGGAGCTTTTGAATTAGCCTTAAACCTTTATGCCTGGTGGAATCTGGAAAATAAAGTAAGCCCGTGAATTAAAAAAAATTATTATGGAAATAAGCATACATACAGAAATGTAGAAAGACCATGACAGTGACCACTCATATATCCACTGTTCAAAAACTGTTAACATTTGGCCATATTTACTTTATCTAGTATTGTTATATATACATAATTTGCTATTTTTCCTGTATCATTTCAAAGTAAATTATAGGTAAGAACGATGCATTTGTCTCCTAAATACTTCAAGCTTTATAACTCCCAAATAAGGCTATTTTCCTATATAGCCATAATAATCTTTATCACACGTACTATGAATAAGATTTCACTAATACCAGTAGACCATATCTCTTATGTCTGGACCATACTTAAATTTCAACCGTTATCCCTAAAATATCTTTTATAGCTGGTTTCTTTGAACTAGCATTGAGTCAGTGTTATCTGGTTGCTGTCTCTTAAATCAAAGAAAAATGTTTTCTTCAGTTTTATACACATTTGTCTTTAATTTTCTGATAACCTGCTAAAGGTATTGATCATTTCTGATGGATTTTTATTGGACTAAAACTACTGTTCTTTTTTTGAGTTTAGAGTCATACTTGAGTTTCCTGTAATCTGGGGCATTTTTAAAAGTCTTGGCTGCACTCACTAAAGGAGGGGCTCAGTAAGTGTTTTTGTAAGAATCAAATAACTGAAATCCAATAGTGTTAAGCAGTTTATAAGTATCTTAGGACTACTATGTACCAAGCTCTGAAACAACCATCTGAAATTATTCAATATGGTTTTATACAGAGTTTCAATACAGTGAGTATACTCTTGTAGACAAATAGATCAATTGGTAAAACATGTTCTTTTGTCAAGAAACTCAAGAATCCTTGAGAGAGTCATAGGTACTTGAGTTCTGAGATTTTCATCTGGCTCAAAAAATATTATCTAGAAAGCATTTAAGCCATTTTAATGTTATTAAAAATGTCAGCATGAAAGAACACTGTAATTTCAGGAACACTTAGGAAGTTAGATGTCATACTCCTGCGCATGGGATTTATTCCCATGGAGAGTTGACCCAAATATTATTAGGTATGACTCACATTTTCAGGATATTCTGATCTAGAGGTTTCACAGTTTTTATTTTTATTTTTCCTTGTATGGTATTATATTTAAAATTTTCTTAAATTTTGGTGTTAAGGAATATGTTAGTTAAAATTTCAAAAGCAATTTTGGGGAATAGATTAGAAGAGAATAGAATAGTTTTTAGAAAGATCCTGTATTTCACTGGTACCGTATATCAGTCTCAAAATAAAGATCATTAGTCTTATCCCCTTAATAGCACGGAAATGGAAAGGAAACAAGGGGGTTTTCTTATAACTGGGTGGATTCCCCCCTTTAATTTAAATTTTATTATTATTATCTCATTATCTTTAATATTGAGTGAGTTACTACATTGACAAGAATTCCCATAATTTAAAAGTCATAAAATTTTATAGGCATATCTTCATCATTAAAAGGCCAGTGTACTTGTAGGTGTTCAGGATAACCCTTTCTCTTTCTGTGTTGTTATTACATATCATTTGTTAAGTACATAAGACCTGTTCCTAATTTTGGTGTTGTCAATAATATAATGTAATAGTTATACCGTTTTCTTTTCCATGAAAAATTTCCCATGTAATCGATACAACCGTATTTCACATTCTTTCTCTCTCTAGTACCAGCTGATCTAAAAGGAATTTGGAAGGTGTTCTTCCTTCCATCTTTAGGAAGTGCAGCATAGTGTTTGGTTAGGACTTCTTCTGAGACAAGAATCAGGCACAGTCAGTCAGTAATTTCCCCCCTTTCATTCTGCATTCATTCTGAATATTTCATGAAAAAAGCCATTTAGTTTTGTTGTAGAAAAAAATACCAATGCCCAGATTTGCCAAAAAAACAGACAAAAAACAAAAAAACCAAACCCCAAAACAAAACAACAAAAAAACACCTACAAAGTACCCACAAGAAGGTGTACAACAGTGAAACAGCAGTTGAAAAGGTACTGAAATATAAACTCTTCTACACTTAATATCTTCTATTGCTCCTAAATCTGCACTGTTCATTATGATGGAAAATGTTACTAACTTTTAAAAGATTCAACAGAATTCAAATTCCCTAGTTCGTTTATTTAGGACTTACAATAAGAATAGTAAAACACTAGGAGTGATACTAATTTATTATTTCATGCCAAAGAAAATGGGCTTTTCTGGGTGTGTGTGTGAAAAGAATAAAAGTAACACATTAGCACTTTAATAATAACAAGACAAAGACAATCTTTACCTTTGTAGGTAGCTTCTCTTGAGTGTGTATATTTATATCTGTGAGAGTTTATTAAATTAAAAAATTTGATCTAAGTGAACGTAGGCCTATAGGGTGATTAAAATATGAAGGCAAGCAGGATTTCAGCAGGGATATCAGCTAATCACGCAAGAAAACCAATTTATCTACTTTGCACAATTTCTGAGATGATGAAAACAGATAATGTTTTATGTAAGGTCTTCACTGTAATACCTGACACACGAATGTGTGCTAGAAAAATGTTAGCTGATAAAATATGTTTAAACATAATTTATTGGACAGAAGCAGTTCTTTTTGTATGTTTACATATTGTTCCTCTTTCCTTAAATGAAACCTCTCTTGTCACTACAGTTTGAATTTGCATCAATTTGAGGTCAAAGTTACACATTTAATCTCTCTGAGGAACCAAATATGAGAGCAGTGAAAACAGATAAAACACAACGTGTAAAACATTTACTGCTGATTGCTCAGTAATAATCAGTAATAATTATAATCAAGTTATAATTCATGGCCCACTTAGAACTATCTTATATATAGGCTGAACCAGATGAAGTTGTGAATATTTGACAAAAGTTGCAGTTTTGTGTGGTTTAACATAATATTTTGGCTCTAGGTGGCTTATGAAGAAGAGTTGATTGTTTTAAAGTGAAAGCTGTCAGTGTAGATGATGGAGTGCATATTTTCTGCGTGGCCTCTTTTTTTCTTTTTAAAAAAATTTTTTTTGGTAAAACTAGAACCAAATGAGTGTATGTTGTAGGGAGTATGGTTGTCCTTTAACATAAAGGGGAACTTGGAAATAGTAACGGTATTGCTTCTCTTTCTGTAATAGTAAAAAACATCTTGGAATTAGTCAGGAGACCTGGGTGGGGCATAATAAAAAGTTCTCCAGTTCTGTCTCTTACGATTGCTTGCCCTCTCATTTGTTAAATTATTTCTTGGCTAGTCAACAAAAATCTAGTGTTGATTCTTTATTTGGAAATCCAAGTTATCATGAATTGGGCTTGCTTTTAAGTAGCTGTGTGTATTACTTAACATAAGGTCTGTTTTCTTCTCCATCATTCTTTGTGAAATTGTATTGCTATGTTGATAAATGAATATACATTTGTAACTACTACTTAATATTATGTCTGCCCTACCAGACTTTAATTCCCTCAATAATAATGATTTGTGGTGTCAAAGATATAGAGTTAAGTTTTTTCCTAGATTTTTTTTTTTCTTTCTGGAAAAGAAAAAAAATTCTAATACAGGAATTTAGGATACGAACTTTGGAAAACATTTTTCGGTGTTCCACATGTTCACCAGTGGTAACATCCAAAGTAGTCCATATCTGGCATTCTTTTTAATAGCACATTTCATTTTGTAACTGTCAAAACAGTAGTCTGCTTCAAAGGGTGGTACTGAAACAAACTGAAAATCAATAAAGAATATGTTATAGGTCTTTGAAGTCTTATGTAAATATATCAAAATTACATGCAAATGAATTTATAGCTTTCTGTTGCATATAACTGTGTCACAGTCTTTGAGCAGATCTATTAAGAGCAAATCCAGCAATGATTTATTATTCTTTGAAGATAAACCTCGCGGCTGTGGGGGGGAAGTTATGACATAAGTTTACAGATGTTCCCTGTACTTAATTCTATTTCCCTTGATCATGTGGAGAATTTGAAAGTGATAGTCATTCCCTATTAAGCATTTAAAAAATCAGCTAGGCTAACCTTGTTCAGATTATCAAATATTTTAGTTAGTAGTCCTGTCACTTTAGCAGTGTTTTTTAGAAGGATAATTCTGAGGCTGTTGGTTGATTACCAAAACATGGGGAAGAATTCATGACCATTCTTATAGTGGATTACAAGGTTTTCTGTGTCCATCATCTTGTTCCTTACCTACTCCACCTGGTATCATCAGTGTCACCTGTGAACTGGCTTGTGCGTGTGCTCAGGATAGGCTGATGCTTCAGAAGATGCTCCAGGCTTTTCTTCCACTGCTCACTCGGTGCCTCTGTGGCCTCTGTCAGGAAAGGCTGATGGATACCACAGGGAAGACTTTGAGGCCCAGTTGGGCCATCTGAAGCCCACAAGGCAGCAGAGCCACACTGTGCTGTGGGCAGAAGTGGCCAGAGACTGCCCTTCTCAGCACTCTCAGTGCTTTTCCCCTTTCTTGTAGTCTGTGCCCTCTCTGGGCTCAGCAGGTGTCCCTAGGGGAGAGACAAAAGAACAAGTGAGCACTTTATGCTCTTGTGGGACCTCCACCCTCTGTGTGTGGGAGACTTGCTCTTGAGTCCCCCTTTTTTCTTTCTGGTTATACTGTTATTAGGATGAATTATTTTTCTTTAGGTTCCTCAGCCCCTCATGCAGTTAGATTTATGGTGAGTCACCTACCAGCCATAACAAGAAAGTCAGGCATGGTTGAAACACAAAGATTTGGTGTAGGTTCTAGCAATAACACAATTGTCGCTCTTGCTTTTAAGGAATTTACCACATAAATGAAGTTTTAAAATACCGTGGATTTCATGAAAAGCCTGTTTGTGACAGACACTGTCATGCTATTCACCAAACCTGTTTCTTCTGCTTTTGGGTACATATCTAGATGGCATTTCCCAGCCTCCCTTGCAGTTTGATGTGGCCACATGACTACATGTATGTGTGTAGAAGTCATATGTGTCATCTCCAGGCCTGACCCAGAAAAACCTTCCAACTGCTCTCCTCCATGTATGTTTGTTTTTTCCCATCCACCAGCTGAACACAGAGGCCCTTGAGGCACTAGAGGATGGGGAAGCCACAGGATGTGTGGGTACGGGGTCCCTGAAATCACTACATAGGGGAAAGTTGCCTGCTGACCAGGAACACTCGTTGGATTATTATGTGAACAAAAATGAGCTTTCAGCATGTTAAGACACTGAAATTTGGGGGGTTGTTTGTTACAGAAGCTAGTGATATCCTTTCACATCATTTTTCAGTAGTTCTCAACCTTTTTCACCCTCATACACTTGAGGGATGAGACACATCAGTATTCATGATTCACTATGGCAGGGAGAAAATATTTTCAAGATGGGCAGAGAAGTCACTATAATCACATGTTGCAGAAAAATTGCAGAGAAATGCCTTTAGATTTAGCAGCGACTAGACCACTGTTAGGACAGTTTCCATAGAGTAGGGGTGGCAAGAAACATAGTTGCAGGAGGATGAAAAGTGAGTGGTAGATGAGCTCATGGAGACAGCGCGGGAGTTCATTGACTGTGATAGATTCCAGCAACACAACCCTAGGATTGTAACATTCACGGAAAACAAGGGAATTGTTTATTGTTGAAGCCATTTGATGAAAGATCTAAAGGTGAGCATCTTCATTGACCTGGTGTTAGGTAATCGTACTTACATCTGTGTTTGGCCAGGGCAAACTTGGTTTTTGCCTTTGACTCAGCATCTTTATTCATAGTGCCCTTTCACTCTTAGCAGTGGGCTAGTTTGGATACAAATATTATACCGTCATTGCTACACTTTACAACTTCATCTGAGTACAGGGGTAGCTGTTAAGCACACAGAAATTTAACTAAGTTACCATTGCCTCTGTGGAATTTTTTTAGTTACTTTTTAATGAGGGAGTTGAAAGATTGTGTTTTTTCTCTTACTTTAATCATATTGTAGAGTTAGCTTTAATATAGGGTTATATTAGGAATAAGAATGTTGTGTAACTTTCACTGCTCCTGATTATCTTTTAGTCAGTTTTTTTTTTATTGTTTCTCTGGCTATTCTCTTGGATGTTTTTTTGTGTGTCCTCTTTGTCACAAAGAATCACTTTAAAAAAAAATGACTTGTTAAAAGAACTATCTGCGATATAGATGATTTTTTTTTTTCTCTGCATGTGGGATGGTAAAGACCTTTCTAATAACAAGAACTCAAAGAGAATGTTGATAGTTTGTTCCTGTATAATTTAGGAAAACTTATGAATCTCAAAAGTATCCCCAAATAAAGGGCGTGTATAGCAGACTCGGACAAAATGTGATACTTAGTGCAAATACAGTGTTAAAAGATTTATTTTCCATAAAGAGTAAATATAGATTATAATAGAAAACATGTTTCTCCTCCTGTATTCCAGCATAGGTTATTGAATTTGATACTACTAGCTACTTTATTACCTCAGTTTTACAAATGATGGTTGGGTAACTTGCCATGGCTACGTGACTAATAAGGGGTAGAGCAGGGGTTTCAACACGTGGTCAGATTCCAGAACACAAGCTCTTAATCACTACTTTCTTCAGTACACAAAAGAAAGTGAAAAGAAGAATGCTCAAGTATGGAGCCAGTTCTTACTCGCATAGAACCACACTCATGTGCATACACTTATTAATACAAATGACCAATAAAAATCCTGAAAGTTATTGAAAATGATGGGAAAAACAAACAAATTTAAAGGACAAACTACAAGGCTTAATTTTTGTATATGAGATTACCAAATCTTTAGTTCCAAATGAAAATACTGAAAATTGATAAAAGTGGAACAAAATGATGGTGATCCAATATCCTTTTCATAGCATTTTTGTGGCAATATGTATTCTTTTTTTTAATTGAGGTATAATTGACAAATAAAATTGTAATATATTTAAGTGTACAACATAATGATTTTATATATGTGTATACCACGAAAGAATTCCCACCATCAAGTAAACACATCTTCACCACACATTTTGTTTTATTGTATTTTATTTTGTTTTATTTTATTTTATCTTATGTGAGAACACTTAAGTTCTACTCTCAGCAAATTTCAATTGTAAGATATTCTATTAACTATAATCACTATGCTGTATATTAGATCCTTAAACTGAATTTAATTCATCTAACAACTGAGTTTGTACCCCTTTACCAGCTTCTCCCCATGTCCCCCACCAACTCCACCCCCTGGTAACTACTATTCTACTCTCTGATTCCATGGGTTAGACTTTTTTCCTTTTTTTTTTTTTTTCCCCTCCAGATTCCTCAAATAAGTGATACCATGTAGTATTTGTCTTTCTGTGTCTGGCTTATTTCACTTAGCATAACACCCTCCAGATTCATTCATGTTTGTTGCAAATGGAAGCATTTCCTTCTTTTTTAAGGTTGAAAAATATTTCATTCTTCCCCAACCCCTGCCCCATCTCTGTTTCTGTCCCTCTTATTTATTATATAATTTTATAAATATTTTATTTAAATAAATATATATATAACTTTGTTATATTTATATTTTATAAATATTTATGTGTAAAGAGAGTGTTGTGTGTGTGTGTGTGTGTGTGTGTATTTGAGAGAAAGAGAGCAAGAGTGAGAGTGTGAGTGAGATTGATTGATTTAATCCCACTTGTTTTTGGTTTTGTTGCCTTTGCTTTTGACCTCATTCCAAGAAATTGTTGCCAAGACCAGTGTCAAGGAGCTTCTTCCCTATGTTTTCTTCTAGGAGTTTTGTGATATCAGGTCTTATATTCAGATCTTTAATTCATTTTGAGTTGATTTTTGTGAATGATGTGAGATAGGGATCCAGTTTCATTCTTTTGCACATGGCTATCCTATTTCCCCAGCACCATTTATTAAAGATTCTAGCCTTTCTCCATTTCATATTCTTGGCTTCTTTGATGAAAATTAATTGACCATAAAAGGGGGGGAGGGTTATTTCTGATCTCTGTATTATGTTCCACTGATCTATGTGTCTGCTTTTATGCCAGTACCATACTGTTTTGATTATTACAGCTTTGTAATATAGTTTGAAATGAGGACGAGTGAAGCCTTCAGTTTTGTTCTTCTGTCTCAGGGTTGCATTGGCTATTTGGAGTCTTTTGTAGTTCCATATGACTTTTAGGGTTTTTTTTTTTTATTTCTATAAAAATGCCATTTGTATTTTGATAGGAATTGCATTGACTATGTAGATTGCTTTGGATAGTATGGGCATTTTAGCAATATTCTTCTAATCCATGAACATATATATTTTCAATTTATTTCTTTTTCAATATTTTTTCACCAATGTTTTCCAGTTTCAATTGTATAGGTCTTTTCCCTCCTTGAGTAAATTTATCCTTAAGCATTTTATTATTTTTTGATGCTATTGTAAATGGGATTTTTAAAAAAATTTTTCTTTCCAGTGGTTTATTGTTGGTGTAGAAAAATGCAACTGATTTTTTTATTTATTGATTTTGTATCCTGTAACTTTACTGAATTCATTTATTAGTTCAGTTTTTTATTGGAATTTTAAGGATTTTCTATATATAATACCACGTCATCTGCAAACAGAAACAAATTTACTTCTTCCATTCCAATATGGATGCCTTTTATTTCTTTTCCTTGACTGATTGATCTGACTAGGACTTCTAGTAGTATTTTGAATAAAAGTGGCGATAGTGGGCATTGTTGTCTTGCAGCTGATCTTGATCAGGAAAGCAACATTGGACATAAACTACATGTTAAATCAATGAAACTAATAACAGATACATACAGAACATTCCATCCAAGAGTGGCAGAATACACTTTATTCTGTTTGAATGATCTACTCATTATTGAAAGTGTGTATTGAAGTCCCCTTATAGTATTATTGTGTTGCTGTCTATTTCTCCTTTCAGATCTGTTAATATTTATGTATTTAGGTGTTCCAATGTTGGGTGCATAAATATTTACAATTGTAATATCCTTTTGATGAATGGATCCCTTATTATATAATGGCTTTGCTTGTCTCTTATTACAGTTTTTGGCTATTTTATCTGATACAAGTAAATCTACTTTAGCTTTCTTTTTGTTTCCATTTGCAAGGAATATCTTCTTCCATCTTTTCATATTCAGTCTGTATGTGTCCTTCAAGCTGAAGTGAGCCTTTTGTAGGCAGCATATAGTTGGGTCTTGTTTTTTTTTTTTTTTTAATCCATTTAGCCACCCTCTGTCTTTTGATTGGAGAACTTAATCCATTTATATTTAAAATAATTATTTATATTTAAGGAGTTACTCTTGCCATTTTATTAATTGTTTTCTGGTTGTTTTGTAGTTTATTAGTTCCTGTCTTGCTCTCGCATGTGTGTGTTTGTGTGTGAAAAAGAGAGAGAGAGAGAGATTTGATGGTTTTCTATAATGATGACAGATTGATTCCTTTCTTTCCTTTATTTGATTCCTTTATTTACTTCCTTTATCTCTGTGTATCTATTATAGGTTTTGCTTTGTGGTTACCAGAGGGTTTCATATAACATCTTATAGTTCTAACAGTCTGTATTAAGCTGGTAACAACTTAACTTTGGACACATACAAAAGCCTTATGTTTTTACACTCCCTCCCTCACATTTTATGGTTTTTTGTTTTTGTTTTTGTTTTTTGTTTTTTTTGGCTGTGTTGGATCTTTGTTGCTGTGCACGGGCTTTTTCTCTAGCTGCGGTGAGCAGGGGCTACTCTTTGTTGCTGTGCATGGGCTTCTCATTGTGGTGGCTTCTCTTGTTGCAGAGCATGGGCTGTAGGCATACAGGCTTCAGTAGTTGTGGCACGTGGGCTCAGTAGCTGTGGCTTGCAGGCTCAGTAGTTGTGGCACATGGGCCTATTTGCTCTGCGGCATGTGGGATCTTCCCAGACCAGGGATCGAACCCGTGTCCCCTGCACTGGCAGGTGGATTCTTAACCACCATGCCACCAGGAAGGTGCCACATTTTATGTTTTTAATATTATAATTTACATCTTTGTATACTGTGTATCTGTTAAAAAATATTATTGTAATTGTAGTTAGTTTTAACACTTAGTCTTTTAACTGTATATTAGAGTTTTTCCCATCTCTAGAGTATTCTGAAGGTAATTATGTACTTACCTTTACTAGTGAGTTTTATACATTAATGTTTTCATGTTACTAATTAGCATCTTTTTGTTTCAGCTTGAAGAACTCCCCTTAAAGTTTCTATTAAGGTTGGTCTAATGGTGATGAACTACTTCAGCTTTTGTTTGTCTGGGAACTCTTTATCTCTTCTTTAATTCTGAACGACAGCTTTGCAGGATAGAGTATTCTTGGTTGGCAGTTTTCTCCCCCCAGAACTTTGAATATGTCCTACTGCTACCTCCTGGCGTGCAAAGTTTCTGCTGAAAAAGCCTGCCCACAGACTTATTGGTGTTCTCTTGTTCATAACAATTTGCTTTTCACTTGCTGTTGTTAAAATTCTCTTTTTGTTTAACTTTGGACACTTTAATTATAAAGTATCTTCGTATGGGTCTCTTTGAGTTCATCTCAGTTGGAACTCCCTGGGCTTCCTGTACCTGGATATCTGTTTCCTTCCCCAGGTTAGAGAAGTTTTCAGCCTTTATTTCTTCAAATAAGTTTTCTGGCACTTTCTTTCTTCTTCTGGGACCCCTATAACACAAATGTTGGTTCACTTGATGTTGTTCCATAAGTCCCTTAAACTATCTTCATTCTTTTTCATTGTTTTTCCATTTAGCTGCTCTGGTTGTGAGTTCTACTGCCCTGTCTTCAAGTTCACTGATCTTTTCTACTACTTTGTGTAGTCTGCTTTTGAATCCTTATATTGTATTTTTCAGTTCCGTTATTGTATTCTTCAGCTCTGTGATTTCTGCTTGTTGCTTTTAAATATTTTCTGTCACTTTGTTGAAGTTTTACTTTGTTCATGCATTGCTCTCCTCACCCCTGTGAGCATCTTTATGACTCTTATTTTTTAAATCTTTATCAGGTAAATCACTTATCTCTTTTTTTATTAAGATCAATTTCTTGACATTTATCTTGTTCTTTTGTTTGGAACATGGTCCCTTATTTACTTAATTTTCTTGACTCTCTGTGTTGGTTTCTGCACATTAGATAAAACAGCTTCCTTTCCCAGGCTTGACGGAGTGGTCTCATATAGGAGATGAATCTCATCAATCAGCCTGGCCAAAGCTTCTGGTTGCCTTTCAAACCTTTGTGATTGTCCAAGTCACTGTCTTTGTTCTTAGGTGGCTCATAGTAGTCAAGGTTTTTGTAAGGTCTGTCATTGTCCCAAAGGGGAAGATCACAGTCAGCACCTAGATGCAGGCTGATTACAAGCTGGATCCTCAGGCTACAGTTGGAAAGAATGCAGTCAAACCCCTTTCAGGGAAAAATTAGGTAAAGGGCATTTTTGCCTGTTTCCTCTGTGCTGAAGCAGCATGTACTTTTGTGCCTTTTAAAAAATGTCTGCTTTGAGTGCTGTAGGTAGTCCTGTGGGACTTGTGAATGCAAGCCCTATTGGCTGTCAGAGCTAGGTGATTTGGGGGTCTGTGTATTGGGTGGGAGCTGTAAAAGTTGGGGTAGTAGATATGTGGGCAAGCTCCTTCCAGAGAGGCACTGGTGACTTGGTTTTAATGTTGGAGTGAGCTGTAGGGAGAACATGGGGGAGGTACCTACTGTCTCTTTTGGGCTCTGGCAAGGATGGCATTTAGGTGCATGCTAGTTAGAAGCTGGACTCTGAGGCAGCAGCTTGTAAAGTATGCAGTTAGACTCCTTCAGGGAAGGACTGGGAGATGGGCATTTTTTGCCTGCTCCTTCTGTGCTAAGTCCTGGGAGGATGACTGTGGTAAGTGCTGATGCACTCATTAACAACTGCTATTTTGTTTGCTCTGGTTCTGTGGGACTCATGAACATAAGCCTTGATGGCTTTCAGAGCTAGGTGATTTGGAGGAGAACATCCCTTAAAAATTGGGGTCGTAGGTGTCAGTTCCAAGCCTTTCACTCCTCAGGGAGATTGGAGTAGGGTTTCCTTCTTATTGTGTGGTGCTATGTCAGGGGTGGGGTTTATAGTGAGAGTGTATCTCAGCCTTTCCTACCTGTTTCTAAGTATCTTCTCAGTCAACCAGTGTATAGGAATCCCTTGGCTCTTTTCTGAATTTCTCTCAGAGGGAGTTGCTCCATGTATAGCTGTATACTATTTGGTGCATCTGTGGGAAGAGGGAAATTCATGTGTCTCCATCTTGGCCTGGAGTCAAAATGTTCCTTTTTTTACTATCATGTATGAAGTTGTTTCTGGTACGTCATTTTTGATCAGGATTTCTCATGGTATATACAAAACCTTTGACTTAATAGTCTTTTAATATACTTTTAATAATTTAAGGAAATACACATTCATAAAGTCTCACCTATTTAGATACTAGCTGATAGACACAATGTTAATTTAATAATTTGTTATAAAAAATGGAAGCAATTCAGTAGCCATTCCATGTAGGAGAATTTGTTAAATGAGTTTTCAAAAGTATATACAATGGAGCACTCTGCAGTCATTTACTATTTTGGTAGAATAGTAGAATACTAGTAAAAAAATCCCTCACAACATATTAAGGAAAAGTAGGTTATAAAACAGCATGTAGACTATGATCCCAGTTTTACTGAGATCATAATTATATACCTGGAAGGAAGTTTACCAAAATGTTAACTGTGTTTATTTTTAAGTGGTTAGATTATACATTATTTTTTCTATATTTTACAAACTGTATATAGTGAATATGCCTTACTTTTTTTTTAATAAGAAAGAAAATTTATTTCAAAAACACAAGATTTTGAAAAGTCTTTTAGAAAAATAACTGAATTCAGATTATTTTTTGGAAGATTGTGTACTCTTAGAAAGGGATAAAAACAAAAAAGAGAGATAAAAAATTAGGAATTTCAGTATTCTTATGGGGGAGAAACACTTCCTATACTCCTATCAAAAATTTGTATTAAAGGTATAGGTACAAACCCAGTTTCATTTTAATAAACAGTTCACACCTCTGGTAGTCATTCCTCTGGTATTAGTTGCTTAGCACCAGAATCCCTGGTTGGAGGTATAATAATTCATTTGTGCCCCTCAGGCATGGCCTTTCCAGCAGCCAGCTCCTCCTAAATGAGAGTTACAGATTTAAAAAAAAAAAATCACTATAGTGTAATTGAATATCATATTTCTATTTTACAATATCTAGCAAAACCTGAAACTGTTGAAAAATGTTTTTTTAAACCAGCAAATGAGTAAAGTGAAAGCAATTTCTCCTTATTTCTCAAAATAGTATATGAAAATACTATATTGATTTGATTACACATTTTGTGAGTGGGTAGATTCATGTATTTATTGAAAGACATTTAGCTAATGTTACCTAATGGTGACATTAGATACGTTTAAAAAGCACTCATCTATTATCTATTTAGTTCCAGCAACATCCTGATTTGGGAGGAATTATTTTTCAGAGCCTGTTCCCTTTGGGGACAGCATCCTGTGGGAGCACTTCTGTTTCCCTTTGACGTCCTGTTTATTTAAAGAACTCTTAACAAGTATAGGGTGTATTGACTTTTTTTTTCTCTTGCAAATACATATCTTCCCCTGAACCTAAATCTAAAATGAATAAAATGCTTTCCAAGTTAGTTGGCAAGAACATTTAAAATTAAAGGCAAAATAAAAATTCACTATTGAAACATAAAATTGGCCTTTTTTCCCTTAGTGTTTTTCTAGTTAAGTTGGACTAGTTGTTATAATTGAATTAAAACTGAATAGATACAGGAATGACCATTTTAGAAAAATGTATTCAAGGCCAGATAATTCCGATGATGGAAAATGCATGGAAGCCAACAAAAAGTCAGCCCCCCCCCTCCCCCGCCACAACCTTACCTCCTCTTTCCAGTCTCCTTCCTCTAACTTTGGGAATGAAGGTCTGTTGGGTTTCCATGTGAGGGCTACTTCTCTACTTTATCCAACTCTACCTTGTTTCCAGCTGCACCTGGGCCCTTTCTGCTTGTGCTGCTGGTCACCACCTAGAATTCTTCTCCAAGTTCTTCAGTAGCTACATTGCTGTGTATGCCAAGGGCATGTTTACCTGCTCTCCTACCATGCAGCTATCCAAAAGGAAATATATTCGTGATAGACTTTATTAGGTGTTTTTAGATAACAGGAAGGAATTGGAATTGTAGTTAGGAAGAATAATCTTAAAAATCAGTTGATCTATCTGATAATTCTCCAAGTTCAAAACAAGAAAACTTTAATAGAAATTGAAACCTTTTTTAAGACAGTCCCATCACAAATACTCCTCATTTCCCAGCCTGTTCCTTTGTTGATGTTCTTTCTCTTCTCCGCCTTATGGAAAAAATCCTCTTCTTTCAACCTCCACAGTGGAAATCTCCACCCTCTGTAGGGTTATGTTTCACCCTAGGATTATATACTGCAATTCACAGGACACAAGACTCCTCCAACAATATGTTTCCCAGTGTCTGAATTTATAAATTCAGAATAACACCATGGGGAGAGAGAGGTGAAGAATTTGGTGCAGACAGCATCGGATGAGGCTTGGCTTTCTATATTCCAACCCTGTCTGCATTTCCTTGCTAGTGTGGAGATTTGAATATGCCTCTTTATTCTCTTTTTTTTTTTTTTTGAATTTTTATTGGGGTATAGTTGATTTACAGTGTTGTGTTAGTTTCAAGTATACAGCAAAGTCAATCTGTTATACATATACCCACTCTTTTTTAGATTCTTTTTCCATATAGGCTATTACAGAGTATTGAGTAGACTTCCCTATGGTATAAAGTAGGTCCTTGTTAATTATCTGTTTTATATATAGTAGTGTGTATGTGTCAATCCCAATCTTCTAATTTATCTCTCTATGCCACCCCCTCCCATTAGCCCCAGTAACCATAGGTTTATTTTCTACAGCTGTATCTCTATTTCTGTTTTGTAGATAAGTTCATTTGTAGCCTTTTTTAGATTCCACATATAAGCAGTATCATGTGATACTTGTCTTTCTCTGTCTGACTTGCTTTACTCAATATGACAATCTCTAGGTCCATCCATGTTGCTGCAAATATGCCTCTTCATTCTTGCAGCAGATTTCTGGTTAATGGAACCACATCCCCCAAAACATATATACACAGATTTATCTTTTTCCCATACCAAAAAATAATTCCGAGGGACAGTAGTCTAACTCTGTATTGGATTAGTGAGGACTCTTAACGTTGTAAATGATAGAAATCTAATTTGAGTTACTGCTAGTACTAAGAGCTAATGTTTATTAAACATTAACCATATGCAATTGTATTGTGTTAAAGAACTTCACACATATTATCCTATCTAATTCTAATAACAGCTTTATTAGGTTGGTACTTTTATTGTTCCCATTTTAGATATGAGAAAACTGAGGCACAAAGAGGTTAAAGGCGACTTGCTCAGGATAGAAAGTTTTAGAGCCAGGATTTGAATCCAAGTTGTCTTGACTCCAGAGCATTATGCCCTAGGATGAGCGTAATGTGGAGAATCTATTGACTCATAGGTTCCACTATAAATTGCAACAACTAAACCATTGGAAAGTACAGAGTAGAGGTAGGCTTCAGGAACAATTGGAGCCAGGAGTTCAAATACCATTATCTCTCTTGCTGTCTTTTTTTTTTTTTCCCTTTGGCCGTGCTGCGAGGCATGGGGGATCTAAGTTCCCGAATCAGGGATGGAACCTGGGCCCCCTGCATTGGAAGCCCGGAGTCCTAACCACTGGACCACCAGGGAATTTCCTCTCTCACTGTCTTTTATGTATACTTTTTCCCAGTATGCTGGCTTTAGCTCTCATTGTTTACTAGCATGTTAGATGTTCACTGGTAGATCTTGACTTTAGTATTTCACAACTTCTCCCTTTGGAAGACGTTTTCTCAGCTGCAGCTATAAAAAAAATCAGTGGGAAAAACTTCTAGATACATAATACCAGCTGCCTGAATCTGTGCCACTCCCAATATGTCCTCCAAACAATACAGAGCAACAAGAAGAAAAAAATAAAAACTCAGGGATCAAGGATACCCAAATTTCAAATTAACTCTAAGTGAAAGAAAACAAAACAAAACAAAAACACCCAAATCTCATTAAGCTATTGTTCATACTTTTGCCCAAACCATTGCCATGAACAAGAATGGTTTTAAAAAAATGCAAGAGAGAAGATTGGGCCTGAGATTAATGTGAAAGTCCACTCTCTAGGTAAAAATACTGAAAATATTTCCAATATGATTCACAAGGAAAGACCCAAATATATGCTGTATACAAGAGACACACCGAAAACAAAATGATTCAGGAAGACTAAAGGCTTATAATGGGAAAGGCTGTAATTGGCCCAGGTTGGGTCAGCTGTCCACCCAATCCACTCAGCTGTGGCCAACAGTGCAGGGTAATTTGGTTCAGCCGTCCCATCCCCCACTCCCTTCCTTGGCTACTCACCAATGTCCAGGATGGTGGGCTCATTAGAACTTGGGAGCTTTCTCTTGGTTGATGTATCACTGCGTCTTAAAACAGTCCCTGGCACATAGAAGGTGCCTAGTATTTCCTGATAGCTTCCTCTGGACTAAGTGTTTATAACAATGGCTGAAAGAAGAGGGGTTCTGTTTTTTGGAAGAAGAGGATGGTATTGGGTAGACAATACACATATTAAGAAAAAGAAACATTTTCTAGAAATTGTTTTCCAGTGTTCTCTGATTTTCATATTCTTGCTAAATTGATGTTTGTTTTTAAGTGATTTGCTGCATGAACAGCAAGTATAGACAAGTTGATTAATAAGTCATGAAACTGTCTGGAACAGGGCTGTCTGACAGAAATATGAGCCACAAATGCAGGCTGTGTATGTAATTTAAAATTTTCTAGTCGCCACATTAAAAAAGTAAAGAAATGGGTCAATTTAATTTCAATAGTATATTTTATTTAATCCAGTTCATGCAAAGTATTATTTCAGCATGCAATCACGTAGAAAGCATTGATGAGATATTTTACATTCTTTTTTTCCTTATACTGTTTGCATTTATACTTACAGCATGTCTCAGTTCAGCCTAGCCTCATTTCAAGTGTTCAGTAATATTGGACAGTTCAGATTTAGAGACAGGGTTAGTCATCTAGTCATTTTAGGGTAATTGATGAAAATAATACTTGACACCTAAAACACACTACTATACGTGACAGTATATTTATACCTCTTGGCACAGGTACATTATGCCCTATTTAATGCTTTTCCTTTGTGATTTTTATATGTTGATGATACCTGTTTTAAATTGGAGCATCATTATAGTTTGGTCTATAGCCAAACAGTATTGCTACTTTTCTTTTAGTTCTGAAATAAATTTACCACAATAGGGATGTAGTGGAAAGATTATTCCCTCACTTCCTTTAGGTCTCTGTTTAAATGTCCTCATTACAGCTGCCTTCTGTTAACATTTGAAACAAAACAGCAACCTATACCATTTCTCCTCACCCTTCTGACAATTCCTATGTGCCCTTTACATTGCTTTAGTCTGTTCCATAATTCCCGTTACACCTGACATATTGTATATACTTTAAAAATTGCTTGCCTTTATCACCCCCTTCTCCCCAACACACACACACACACACACACACACACACACACACACACACACACACACGAATTTTAGCTCTTTTAGGGCAAGAACTTTGTTGTATTCACTGCTATGTCACTACATCTTAGAACAGTCCCTGGCACATAGACTAGAAGGTGCCTAGTATTTCCTGATAGTGTGAATGAAAGATGTGAGACACATGTAATTCACTGCTGCTGTGTACACAGATACTCTCACCATCATCATCATCCTATATAGCCCTCCTTTGCTATCCACACTGTTCCCCATCACACTACCATCACTGTCACTCTAGGTTTTAGTTCCTATAGTCAAAACCATTATTGTAGCCTTGTCATCATTTCTCTGCCTCCAGCCTTTCTCTTCAAGCCATTTGACAAATGACTGGCACGTGAAAGTTAAAAAAAGCATCTTTGAATATGTTAGATCCTTGCTCAGAATTTTCGGTTCCTTCCAGTGGCTTACATTTCTTCACTGTGGCTTTTAGGGATATCTGTAATGTGTTATATTTGTATCCTGTGCTGTTACCAACTGGACAGTTTGATTTTTTTAAATGCATTCAGGGCTTTCTCCTATTTCTTTGCACATATTATTTTCTGTTCTTAGATGCCCTTTTCCCATTGTGCCCTGACCAGACCCCCTGACTCAACTTTTGCTACTTCTTTAGCTTTCCTTGGAACGTGTTGTAAAGAATTTTAACTTAGGAGCATTTCACTGATGGATTATAGAAACCCTATGAGATAAGAATAAACAATGAAATGTCATCAAAGCAAGACACTTGGCATATGTACCAATGGTCATGTACCCTGGAATGCAGCAGAATTTATGGTTGAGAAAAAAATGAATATCTGTCAAAGTATGGGATCTGTAGAGAAAAGGGGCACAGTGTTATTATTCTTTGATTGTCTAGTCAAGTACGTTATGTCTTTAAGTGCTGCCAATCAAAAAAGGTCCGTGTACAACTTTCGTAAAATATACGTGCTGCTAATCAAAAAAGGTCCTTGTACAATTTCCGTAAAATATATGTTGTTTCATAGGAAGCAAAAAGTAACCCCAATGCCTTGTAGTGTACTGAGGAAGCAGCTTTTCATAGATTGAATTTATAACAGTCACACCTACTTCCTTAGCAGCAAAACATTTACAACTTTTGATAGGACACTTTTGGAAGTGTTCTCTCTGCTTCTATCATGTGGAAGATGTTGTGAAAAATTGGTATTATTTCTTCCTTGAATTGGTAGAATTCACCAGTGCAACCATGGGCGCCTGGTGTTTTCTTTCTGGAAGATTATTAATTAGTGATTCAATTTCTTTAGCTGATAGAGAACTATTAATATTATCTGTTTCTCCTTGTGTGAGTTTTGTCATTTATGTCTTTCAAGGACTTGGTCTCTTTCATTTAAGTTGTCAATTCTGTGTGTATACCATTGTTCATGTATTCCTTTATTATCCTTTTAATGTTCATCGGATAGGTAGTAATGGCCTCTTCTTAATTTCTGATATTGGTAATTTGTGTCATCTCTCTCTCTCTTTTTTTTTTTTTTGGTTAGCCTAGCTAGAGATGTATCAATTTTATTGAGCTTTTCAAAGAATCAGCTTTTTGTTTTGTTGATTTTCTCTGTTGATTTTCTGTTTTCAATTTTATTGATTTCTGCTCTAATTTTTAACATTTCTCTTCTGCTTGCTCAGGCTGAAATTGCTTTTCTTTCTCTAGCTCTTAAGGTGAAAGTGTAGGTTTGTGGTTTTAGATCTCTCTTTTCTTCTAATATACGCATTCCATGCTATAGAGGTTCCCTTTTAACATATATTTGCTACAGTCCACAAATTTTGGTAAGTTGTATTTTCATTTTCATGAAGTTAAACTATTTTAAATTTTACTTGAGATGACTTCTTTGACCCATGGGTTACTTATAAATATCTGGTCAGATTTCCAGATATCTGGGCGTTTCCAGCTATCTTTCTTTTGTTGATGTCTAGTATAACTACCATGTTATCTGAGAACCTCCTGTGTATACTTTCTTTTTTTTTAAATTTGTTAAGATGTGTTTCGTGGCTCAAAATGTGGTCAGGCTCCATGTGAGCTTAGGAAGAATGTATATTCTGCTATCATTGGATGGATATTTTATAAATGTCAATTAGAACAAGTTATTTGATAGTACTGTGTCCTTACTGATTTTCTGCAATGGAACACTTTAAAAATTGCTGCTTTAGAGCATTACATGGGATCTAATGGTTTAAAAGTATGAGAACCATTCCCTAAGGGGGCTGATTTTTGACTTGATAACATCAGAGGCGTTGCTCACTAATGACGTTTACAATGAGAATACTTCGTGTTTGAATCATAGGTGGATGTGACATGCATTTATTTCCCTTTAAAAGCTGCTCATGCTGAGTATGTACATAATGATGCCATTTAAAAAGGGGTTATACATGCCCACACACAAATGCATAGTGAAAGGACAAGAAGAGTTTATACCAAAATATTGACTGTAATTATAACCCCTGGGCCATGGTATTAAAAGTGTTTAAAAATTGTTCTTTATTACATTTCCCTATAGTTTTAAAATCTCCACTCTCAAAAAATCTAGAAACAACAAATGATGGAGAGGGTGTGGAGAAAAGGGAACTCTCCTGAACTGTTGGTGCGAATGTAAGTTGGTACAACCACTATGGAAAACAGTTTGGAGGTTCCTGAAAAAACTAAATATAGAACTACCATGTGATCCAGTAATCCCACTACCAGGCATATGCCCAGAGAAAACCATAATCCAAAAAGAAACATGTACCGTAATGTTTATTGCAGCACTATTTACAATAGCCAGGACATGGAAGCAACCTAAATGCCCATCAACAAATGAATGGATAAAGAAGATGTGGCATATATATACAATGGAATGTTACTCAGCTATAAAAAGGAATGAGATGGAGCTATATGTAATGAGGTGGATAGAGCTAGAGTCTGTCATACAGCATGAAGTAAGCCAGAAAGAGAAAGACAAAGATTGTATGCTAACTCATATATACAGAATCTAAAAAAAAAAAATGATACTGATGAACCCAGTGACAAGACAAGAATAAGGATGCAGATGCAGAGAATGGACTGGAGGACATGAGGTTGGGGGCGCGGGGCGTGAAGGGGAAGCTGGAATGAAGTGAGAGAGTAGTATAGACATATATATACTACCAACTGTAAAATAGCCAGTGGGAAGTTGCTGTATGACAAAGGGAGATCAACTCAATGATGGGTGATGCCTTAGAGGGCCGGGACAGGGAGTGTGGGGGGAAGTCGAGGGAGGGAGGGAATACAGGGATATGTGTATAAATACAGCTGATTGACTTTTGTGTACCTCAAAAACTGGTACAAGAGTGTAAAGCAATTATATTCTGATAAAGAGCTAAAAAAAAAAAATCTCCACACTGAATGTATTTTACTTTTGAAAAAGAACCAAAAGTTCATTATGGTTTGTAGAAATCTGGTACTGTTTCATATGTGAGATGAACCTAGGATGTGGACATGATGCATAAGTTTGCTTGTGAATAAGCATTCTTGTAGCCAGTGATTCGTTATTCATGGTAGTCAGACTAGAGCTGAAATGGGACAATGAATTAAAGCCCACTGATAATTTCAGCGCCCTTTTTTGAAGCCATCATTGTCATCTGAGTGGCTTACCAGACCTTTACTAATTTCAAAATAACAAGGACAGTGGAATGATTTAAATTTCACTGTGGCCTGGTGGGGCTGCAAAATGTTATCCAGGGGGTAAATGGGCACTACGAGTAATAAACATATTCTATAATTGATTCCTGAATATTGAGAACTTAGTTTATTTATTTTTCAAAAGAGTGTGAGCTTTTGGAATGAATAAATATAGAATATTGGTAGGTATGTATTAATTATACATAAATAAAACTTTAAAAAATTTCCTGGTTTCAATTATAAGTGAGAAAGTGTAGAGAAAGAGATATAGGCAACTGCATAGTAATATTGGTCTAACTCCAGTTTTTAAATTTCCCTTTGATATCTGGCAGGTACTGTGTACATGTAGTATGTTTGATAGTCATTGAATATTACATTTCATAGATTCCCTGTGCTGTTAGAAACATCCTTGGAGTCTAAATGTTGTATTTCTTTAACAAATCAGGAAATGCTGTCGTACATTGCTGGATTTCATTACCTGATTTCATGTTAGGATAAACACTAAGAACAGTAGAGAATTTCAACTGAATGGGTGAACTCATAGAAATTAGCTTCTTCATTATTTTCCTTTAATATGTGATAATAGACTTCCATATGAACTACTTAATTGCTAAGTACAGAGCTTATTATGAAATTAATTCCAGGCATCCTAGAATCCACTCAGAAGTCAAACTGTTGAATATATTAGGTTCTGGGTTAACTTTTAATGCATATGATGCTCAGTGGGAAGAGGACGAGACAGTCTCAATAAATAATAAATCTGAAATGGTAGACTATATTTAAGGTAATGTAGTTTGTGTTTTACATATCAAGAGGAACTTGAACTAGGCTTCTATGTATGTGAGTGATATTTGTAGACAGACTTTGATGATATTTATTAGAAAATTTAACAAACTTTTAAATTATCAAAGTGGTACCTATTATATTTTAAAAACTTAAAAAAGAAAAACATTAGTCTTTTGTGCCACTCTCCCTCACCTTACTACTTTTAATTATTTTTACCTATGCCTTTTGATATTTACCATTGTGTCATTAAATAATATATTTATATTGATATTTTAAATTTACTAATTAAAAAAGAACTATTGACTAATATGATAACCAGGGATTTAACTTTCTTACATTTTTCATGTTCTGTTTCTTTGCCGTGTAGCTTTATTGCTACTTAAAATTAAAGTGATAGTGCTTTTATACTATTATCACCATGTAAATGGTGATACTATGTAATGTTAAATATTTTGTAATGGATAATATTTGCATAGTGATTATGGTGCCCAGGTACTATCACAATTATTAAAAATCCTAATTAATTGGTTTATCTGTCCTTTCAGTATTTACTGAGGGCTCCCTAGTCTTAAGTTCAGTGCCACATATTGGCAAAATATAATGAAGAATCAGTTTCTGTACTCAAGGAGCTCAAGATCTTGTTTGTGAAAGAGAAGATGCAAAAGTGATAATAAAGGTTTACGAAATGCTAAGGAATTCAAAAGGAAGTTGTTTACTTTGGCTAGCAAGGGATTCCTAGGCTAGTTAATGCTAGAAATGAGCTCTAAAAGAGGTAGCAATGATCCAGATAGGCAAAACTGGGAGCGCTTTAATGACACTGGGGTTGGCAGAGGAAAAGAACCTCACCTTTTTTCCTTTTGTGTTTTGTGTATTAACAGAGTTGCACATGCTGTAGGTTCGTGTTGAACCTAAGCTGAACCTTATCTTGATTTCATAGCAGTACAAATGTTCATAAAGTATCATTTCAAATAGAAGTGTGTGCTGTCTGTGCATTGTATAAGCAGACCTGGAAATAGATCAACCTTGAATCGTGTCACTGAAGGTCCAGCTAAAGTCAAACCTGGACACAGATGTGAACATTATCAGCAATGAACTCCAGTTTCTCCAAGGTCGTAAACTCATCTTTGTATTTAATATGGTGCCTGGAATATAATTGGCACTAAATGTGTGCTGAGCTAAACTGATAAAAGAAAATACTATTTGGGTCTGAGTTTAGTTTTAGATGAATAGGAGTTTGTAATGTCTAGTTGTAGGATAAAGAAAGGATGTAAGAAATTGTATCTTAGACTATTCAAGGATGAAAGTTGCTCCTTTTCCCACCACCTAGGAATTTTGGAATGTTTTTGTTTTGAATAATTATTTGAGAGTTTTTCATTCTGTGTGAATTAGTCAAATGACTTAATTTATGGTGTCAGAAACCTGATTTGCAATTGGAATTGTATTCTATTTCCATTGATAACTTAGGTTAACTTTGATTATATTCTAGTTCTTTGCCTACCTCTTTGGTTTTCTGCAGTGCGTCATTGCTATAAGCCAATTTGCATATCTATTTGATAATTAAAATAATTTTAATTAACATGTAGGGTCTCTAATCTTTGCTTGTATTCTTAGTAGGCCCTCCTAATGTAAATGTTAATGCAATTCTTTTATCTACATGATTTTTTTCCTGTATTTTCTAGATGCTAAAAAGTTCTGTGCTTTTCTCACTAGGTTTCCACTTTCATATCAGACTTTTAAAAACCTGGTGAAAATTGCAGACTCACAAAATGGAAGAATACAGGAGACACCCATCATCCACCAGTGACAGTCATAAACTCAGCTTTTGCAAGCTGGTGGCTCTGTTAATGGAAGTTAATGAAAAGTGTGTCAATTTGTCTCTGTTTATTTGTGTTTTCCATTGAGTAGTCAGGCATATGTAATCAGGAATTGAGCTGATTCTTTTAAAGTGAGGCTTCAGGTCTCATCATAGAACCATAACGTTTTAGATTTGGGAAAGGTTCCTTTAGTGCTTGTTTTATTTTTAGTTAGACATCACACGTGAGGCTCTCTTATCAAGATTGATATTCTTAGTAATTAATTAAAGAAAACTTTCTGTGGGTGCTGAGAATAGTTGTTATACCTTCTACAAATCAGAAAAAGTACGTGAGTGGATTCATATAACAACTTATGTTATTTTCTCAGTATAATTTCAGGGACTTATATTTTCTATGATATTTTTGAAATTGCTGTGGCTTAAATATGCACACTGGACCATAAAACACCTTCTAGAAAACATAAATTAGCTGGAAGATAGAGATAAGGCGAGCTATTTCTAGCAAGGTGTTAAAGACACTTGTGTTACATCCTGTGGATTGGTCAGTTGAAAGAGTTTATTTAAAAAAAGAAAAAACTTTGTTAGCTAAGGTTTGCTTTGTAAATTCGTGTATATAAAAATTCACATAAAAATGAAAAACTATGAATTTGAAAATGCTGCCATGATAAAACAGAGGGCCCTTGGTGGGACTACCTCTCAGATTGCCACTAGCTTTACTAGTTAATTTTCAGAGATTAACAACCAGACCTGTGGGTTCTGGTTATCTTTGAAGGTGCTTCTGTTGTTCTAATTCACACAGTTCTGCTTATGCTCTGGGGGTACTCTTAGCCCCTGTGTGTTCACGGTGAGCCTCTCTGCCTCCTCAGGCACTGGATTTAGAAGCTGAGGGAGACCTGAGACATCTTAAATTCTGATGTAGGTTTCCAGAGGAGGGAACTGTCCAGAGAGGGTTAGTTACTTTCCCCCACTCATTCTTCTGTTGCTGTTTCTGAGTTGTTTTTACTGGTAGCACTTCTGACCTCAAATATGTAGGTTTCTCTCTTTTTTCCCCCACCACAGCAACAAATTCTCTCACTGTTGACACCAAGTGGATGTTGTACAATTCTGTTCACTTCCAACAGTAACTACCCAGAGTGAGTGCAGACCCCACAGGTTAAGGGCTCAGTCCCACAAGACTGCTTCCACTTGAGAGACCGGTCGCAAGAATTGGATGCCCACACTCCTGTCCACTTTGGCTATAAAATCGAGAGTTTCCACAACTTCGTCCTCAAATTAGATAATTTTTCTAGATGCAGAATTCGGAGAACTGCTTTATTTACTATTACTGGTTTATTATACAGAATATTATAAAGGCTACAAATGGCATTGCCCGATGAAGAAGTACATAGGGCCAAGGTCTGGCAGGGTCCTGAGCACAGGAGCTTCTGTTCCTGTGGAGTGGGGTGTGCCGCCCTCCTGACATGTGGGTGTGTTCACCAGCCCAGAAGCTCTTTGAGCTCTGAAGCCCGTCATTAGGGCTTTTTATCGTGGTTTCATCATGTAGGCATGATTAATTAATAAGTCAATCTCCAACCCTCTCCCCTTCCTTGAGGTTGAGGGTGGTGCTGAAGGTTCCAAGCTTCTAATCAAAATTTGGTCTTTCTGGCAACCAGCACCCATTCTGAAGCTATCTAGGGGCCCAACAAGAGTTATCTCATTAGCACAAAAGATGGTCTCGTCACTTGTGAACTTCCAAGGGATAAAGAAGCTCTGTCAGGACTGGGGGTCAAAACCAAATATTGTAACAAAAGATGTTCCTTTCATCCCTTTCACTCAGAAAATTACAAGGGTTTTAAGAGCTTTGTGCCAGGAACTGGGATTGAAGGCCAAATATATATTTATTATTATATCATAATATCACACACATACCCCCAGATTTAATCCGCACCCTTGTCACCCCTTCACCCTCACTTTCACGGCTCCTTGAAAGATTAGACCTACTTTACGTCATACCTGGATGATTGCCTTTGCCTGCAGCCTGACGTGGTTGTTTTAAATCAGTCCTGTGATCTGATTCAACAAGCCCTTCGGGACTGAATTGATACTATAGGCAAGGCTGTGGTTTAGGTTTCACATCAGTGCTTGGTCAGGGTTCCTCAAGGAGCTTTTCCCACTCAGAGGGGATTTTACAAACCTAAATTCAGCAGAACCGCCTACTGAGTTGTGGATAAAATTTTGGTTGTTGCTGTGGTTACGTGAAAATATTTCTAAAACCAATCTAAATCTATTTAGAGTGTATTGGGGGCTACTGTCTATACTAGCATGATGTTAAGGGCCAGAAAACCCTAAAAATAGAGATTTAAAGTATAAGGTCTGTTCTGAACAAGTTTAAGTTCTCATCGTAGATGAAACAATGCTCATAAATGTGTAAGGAAAAATATATCCAAGTACCCAAATGAATAGCATGACCCAAAGGGCTGAAAATAAGGGGGTGGGGGGTAAACTATGTAAAAGTTTATAGATGGAGTAAAGCTTGAGATGAGCTGTTAAGGTCAGATATGATTTGGAATAGGGAAAGGAAAGACCAGTTTGAAAGGAAAATATTGGGAATAAACTTTGTAATAAATATGGAAAGATGATTTCTTATAAATAATGTTTATTTGCATGTGAGCTCTGCTTATCTTTGCTCTGTTACATTTCAATTTTTATAGCCAACCCATTTCTCATAAATATTGGGTTGGCAGTAACATTGTTGGAAAAGCCCGAATGAAGTTTTTGGCCAATCCAATAATACTAAATCAGTCTCAATTCACTCAGTTCCCTTGATCTCAAATTGGTAATATCAAATTGGTATTATTTTATTGAGATGGATTTCATATATAATTTTTAAAACATTATTTTCCACATGTTTTCTATGTATTATTCATAAGAACGCTTTAAAAGATTATATACTGAAAAGAAGTACTAATGTGCTTAAAAAAAAAAACCTTAAATTCTTTCTACCATCTACCCACTATTTTAGCAAGTTCTTATTAGAAATATTTGTCATCAGTCCCTACACCTGAGCTTTACTTCTACTGAGTAAAGATTTTAAGTGAAAGTTGCTACCACTAGTTTTGAGATAAACTAGTTTTGAACTAATAAAGATATAACCTCAAAGTAAGCCTTCCTTATTTGGATTTGCAGTTTTCTTAGACTACTTAAAGGAGCATTTATTTAATTTGATCTTATTTACAACATAGCGAATGTTCTCATGTGCTTGAGAAACTCCGGATTCTGGAGTTTCTGTTTGTCAGGCTTCTCTAACCATGGCATAGAAATACTGAGTTTTGAAAGTTGAAAGAAGCAGAAGCCATATGAGTCTAGCTTATTAGAAGAAAGGACATTTTAGTACTAAATTTAACCCACCTGAAAAATAATGAACTGTGAGGTCTGAAATTCAAGATAAGATCTGGGAAATCCCCCTAGTCCTCTAATCAGTTATTGTTTCTCTTAAATTCTAGATGTTTTCTCCATCTCACTTATGGAAGAAAGGCACTCTTTTAACCTAAATAAAATGTTGCCTTTATCCTTTTATTACTCCTGCACCTTCCCTCTCTCGATATTTGGGTACAATATATCTTTGCTTTTTTAAATCTATCACACATTATCTGATTAGCTATTTTCTAGTTGATGCTTGACATTTTTAAGTATATTTGCATATACTTTAAAATTTATCTCTGAAGCTATTTCAGCCACCTTACAGATGAGTCTAAATAACGAAATATAGAAGATGGTGAGAAACGTGATTTTAAAGTGCCCGGTATTCATTTTGAACGTGAGGGCTGTCTGGCTTTTCCTGTAGGACGGTCCTCCTGAAGCAGCATCCACCGTCAAGAGGAACTTCCCTTGAAAGGAGGCGGTCATCTTTGGTGAAGGAGTTACAAGTAGTTTTGCTACATTAACAAGGAGTGCTTCCCCATATACACTTTCACTGAAATTTTAGTTCTTTAAATGAAATAAAACATGTGCAGAGTGTGTGAAATAGCAGATCTCTTAACTCTGAGATCCTTAAATCTCATTCAAAAGGGCTTCGTGACAGGCCGGTCGTTTGTTCTGATTAAATGATTACAGAGAAAGACTGTGGTCTATTTTGACATTAAACACGTTCCATAATTATATTAGAAAAAAAATTGTAAGCCATACTTTTTGCATTAGAAGATTTTTTAAGTTTAAAAATCAAGGTTTTAAAATTCCTAATTTTGTTCTTATATGCACAGCTGACATTTTGTGTAGGTATATTGGGCTACAGTAAATACATAGAGAACTTTGGTAGGTTACTTGCAACTTCAGCTGCCAGATGTCCCGACTTTGAGAAAAAAGAAAAAAAATCATGTGGTTATTTTACAGGAAATACTGTACAGGACTGTGGTTTCTGTAAAGGAAATGCCCATCAAGAAACTAAAACACTGTTAGTGCTTAATGATGTACTTTGCGCTTGAAGTAAAAATGAGTTGGTATAAATAAACCTTACTCCTAGATTTTATGTTCAGAATTAATTCTAAAGCACTTTAATGTAAAGCATGAAATGACTTTGTATTTTTATGTGGCTTGCTAGCAGAATGCAGCCAGGAGAGGAGACCACATAAAGGCTACGTAAATAATGGGAACAGATGGTTGAGGGACAATTGTTTGACTTTGACAGTATCACACAAGGAGTCAACCCAGATTTAAAACACAATAGTGCTGTAGTAAGCAGCAGCATCACCCTCTTCCATTCTCTCTGGAGACGAGCAGTAGATTTATAATTGTCCTATTGTCATTCTTTTCACAAATCATTTAGTCTATTTTACTAACATTTCTCTGTGTGATCGGCTCATCATGGCAGATGGAGCACGGCTGGAAGGGAGAGCAGTGTGCTTGCTGCTCTCTGGCATCTGTAATTTGTGATGTGCAAAGCTGCTTGTTAGAATTCTTCAAATGGGCACGCCTGTGTAAAATAGGGCTGAAAGGAGCTTTGGAACTGGTCAAGTCCACACCTTGCATTCCGCAGGTCTATCACTGAGAGGTAAACTTCTGTTTTCAAGGCTGCTCAGGGGGGTAGGCAGAATAATGGCCTCTTAAAGTTGTCCACGTCCTAATTCCTGGAAACTGCAAATATGTTCTCTTATGTGGCAAGAGGGTTGTGATTAAGTTAAGGACCTTAAGATGGGGAGATATTTTGCATTATTTGGTGGGCGCAATATTAATCACGTGGCTTCTTAAAAGCAAAGAACTTTTCCCGTTTGGGTCAGAGAGAGATGCAACATTGCTGGCTTTGAAGATGTGGGAAGCGGGCCTTGAGCCCCTAGAAGCTGGAAATGATGAGGAAATGGACTCCCCCCTAGAGCCACTAGCAGGGGCCACTGCCCTGCGGACACCTTCAACTCAGCCCAGTGCAACCCATGAGCATGAGTCAGAGATGTAAGATATGTAAGATAATAAATACGGGTTAAGTCACTACATTTGTGGTAATTTGTTATAACAGTCACAGAAAACTAATATGCTCACGTTACGGATAAAACTAGGTCTAAACCCCAGACCTTCTGCCTTACAGTCTCCATCTTTGCTCAGGTGGTACGTGCCCTCTATATCACCAAGTTGTGTACTCCTGGAAGGCAGAAACCACTTTGCTCTTCTTCCCCAAGATGTAACCCAGGAGTGGGTGAATGGGAGCCCCTCAGAAAGTGCTTGAGGACTAATGTCTAAGCACCAGATGCTCCAGAGAGAAACTAAATGGCAGAATCAATCTTGCTGCACTGTTTAGTTCTTCAAACTCACCAAAACCATTTTGACTCAGGAGTATCTAAAACTCTGCCCGGAGTACCTAGAAGTTTGTGACTGCCTGTCTTGGGGTGTGTCCAATCTAGTCCTCTCTTGACTCCCATATCCCAGATAGTCTGTGGATGGATATACAGTTCATAGGTACCCTCCCGAATCAGACTAAAGCCCCCAGTTAGTTTAGAACAGGGACTGGCCATGAATAAACGTAAAATAAATTCAAGGTATTAAAATTTTTTTTTTCTTTTGGCTTTTTAAAAAATTTTGATTCTGATTTTCCGCCAAGGCCCTTTAGAAGATGTTTTTAATCTTGACAGAAATAATATGGGTATCTCAAATAAAATAAAATCAATGATAAAAAAATCTAAGATTGGATGAGGGCAAGGACATATCCCTCAGAAAATCTAATGCAGGGACTTCAATATGTTTCAGCTCATCTGCCAAATATGACCTGTTGGTAAGAGCTCTATGGAACATTGTTGAAAAGGATTCTGTGGCTATGACCTTGGTCAGATAAGAAGACTTCTTTGATCCTGACTGATTTGGGCAGCTGGAGCAATGCCAACCTGCTTCCTAGAGATTTTTCTCCAGATATCAATCAATTCTTTAATCCTTATTTCTCAAGTGTGATTTTTCAGCCAATTATAAATCCAACTGAATATACAGGAGTCCACTCACATTCCCTCATTGGGTTGGAATGATTAGTGTGAGGACAGTTTGAAAATGTGAAGTGCTAGGCATGCTAACTTCATTTGTAGGTTAGTTTTATAAACTCACACCTGGAGAACAGAAAGAGGGGTTTAAAGGAAGGCAAGACCAGTAAGTGTCAAATAGTGCTTTTCTTTCCATTCCTACCTGTGGCAAGCAGTTCTTTCATTTCACTTCTGTCTGGCATAGTCACAGCAAATTTTATTTCGCTTAAAGAAGCCTTGACTGAATGTCATCATGGGTGATTCAGAGTAGGAAAAAACTAGATAAAACTAAACATATATTTATATTAAAATATTGGAGAGAAGAAAAAAATTTATGGGAGGTTATATATGAGAAGTTATTATAGTATATTGTTTTAGGTCATTAATATATTAATTTTTACTAATGATTTTTATTAGATTTATAGAGCAAATGGTAGTTACCATGAAAACTTTAACACCTTTAAGACAAAAATCTAGAAAAATGTGATAATATCTTGTGCTTAGAGACGGTGAGTTGCTTAGAAAATATAAATTCAGGCTAGCATTGTGCCATTTATTTTCCATTTGTTTCCTTTTTTATATTAATATTGGTTTCGGATCTTATCAGGAAAATCAATTTGATTAACGTAGATGTGATCTCAAAGACTTCACCTTCACAGCCTCTGTAACAAGGCCGTTTGTGAGAGCTCTTTGGCTGTAATGATCAGTTGACCTGTCTGTTGAGTATCATAAAGTTAAGTGCCCATAAAAGCTCTTGATTTCTCACCAAGATTGGAAGGAGATTCTTCCTGAGAAGCATTCACACAACATCAATCAGTGGGTTGTTTGCAGAGTTGCAGCACACTAGAGCAATAATGAAAAAAGTCCTTACGTCTTATATGGCATTTTCAGGTTTTCTGAACACTTACACTTAAAACTATTGCTTTGAGCCCCCACTGTAAACTATTAGGCAGAAGGGCGCATATTCTTATTATTTCTGTTTACAACTATAACTGAGAAGGGTTAGTGTCTCTCGAAGGCTAGTAAGCAGTGGTGTAAAGAGAAGTACATAGCTGTAAACATGTGCATTACAATTACACTTGAAAATACTTAACATTTCACACCAATGAAACTCATCAAGTTAAACCTACTAACCTTAAGACAATAACAAGGTAAATATTTATAGCTAAAGATCTTGTTTCCATTAACCTCACATTTTATTAAGAAGATATAGGCCTTTAGGCATTTCTTCTGTTATTGTTGCTGTAAGGGATAGGAAGGTTATAAGAAATGATTCCTCCCCTCTAGCTTGCCTGGTTGTGTAGGTATGCACGTAATTGACAATATAGTAAAGCAATGTTTGGTAAGTGTCCTGAGTAAGATGAGATAACCTAAGTTCCAGAAGGAAGAGGCACCCCTGGCCAAGAACAGGGAGAGAGATTCAGGTAGCAGGTGATGTTTAAGTGAGCTTTGAAAGGTGACTGAGGTTTAGACTGGTAGACATTTTAAGAGAAGCTATTTTATTTTGATGGGAAATAAGAGAATTCTGTTTGGGCAAAGGCATTGAGATAGGAAGAGTCAATGTGTTTGGGGGTAGGACAGTATACCAATTTGATAGAATGGGAAGATTTCTGTAGGAGAATAGTTATAATTATTCGTATGGGAGTGAAAAAGTGCTAGAGTTTTCTCTATCATGAGTCTTCCTACATGTCCTTCTTCCTTGGTCTGTTGAGAAGGAATTTACTCCCACTAGGGTGTTGTCCTTGGAATTAGTCATCATATTTGGTAAAGAGTATTTATGTGGATTCTCATTTTTCTTTTTATCTGTTATTTCATTGTTATTCCTCCCCACTTTCATCATTTTATTTTTAGAAATCTTTAAAACATGGGCTGTAGCCCAGTTCCTGGAAATCCCCACTCCTTCCCCAAAATAGCTGGAATAGTCCTCTCACTCATTAGCCTATGAAATTACCCACCCCTAGAAAAACTGACAACTCCATACGCTGGGGCTGCCCTTACCTTCTGAGATGGCTCACACTGTGGAGTGTGTATTTCTCTCTAAATAAATCCACTGGTTCCCTATCAAAAAAAAAAAAAAAGAAAGAAAGAAAGAAAGAAAGAAACTTTTAAAACTTACAGAAAAATCACATGAAAATGCAGTTAATACCCGTTATTGGTGATAAGCTTGATGCTACTCACTACACAGCTATTCTAGACTGACAGATCTCTATGTGGTGGCCCTACCCTTTTGTAAATTATCTAGATCATGGGTCAGCAAACTTTTTCTGTAAAGGATAAATAGTAAATATGTTAAGCTTTTGGGGCCATATGGTCTCTGTGGCAGTTATTCAGATCTTCCACTGTGATAGGGAAGCTGCCATAAACAGTACATAATTGAATGATCATGGCTTTGTTCCAATAAAACTTTGCTTACAAAAACAGAGGTGGCAGGGAGTGGGAGCTCTCTGGTGTCTCTTCTTCCAAGGACACTAATCCTGTTCTATCAGGGCCTCACCCTTAGGACTTCATTTAACCTTAATTAACTTACTTCACGGCCCCATCTCCAAATATTCCTGCACAGTCATGCTTGTGTTTGGGGTTTCAAAATAAGAGATTTGAGGGGATACAGACATTCTCTTGGCTTCCTATCTACCCTACCAGACATTCCTCTGCCTCTCTTCTTGGCTACTCTTCCACTCCTTGCTCTCTAAAATTTGGAGTTCCTCAGGCCGTATTATTCTAAGTCCTGTCCTTTTTTCATGCTACACAGCCCACTTGGACAGTTTTATCCATTCCCATGGCTTCACTTACCATCTCTATAAAGATTCTTTCCAATTTTAGTCTCTAACCTGGGCCTCTTCTCTAAGCTCCAGACTCACATCCAACATGCATCTCATATGATCTTGAAGTTAGTATGTCCAAAATAGATCCCTTAATTCCAAAATTCCTATGGATACTTCCCCCCCAATCTTTCATTTTAGAAAATGGCACCATTGTCTGCAGTTTTTGAAATCATAATCCTGGGCATTATTATGATTCCTTTATTTCTCTCACCGCTCATGTAAGCAAGTGTGGCTGATTCTATCTCCAAGATTCATCTTGAATTTGTTCCACCAGTTGACTGAAGGAAAAACGCACAGCCTAAAGCTGTGAGCTATGTTTTATTTGGGGATCTAACTGAGGACTACATAGCCCAATAGACAGCCTCTCAGAAGCTCTGGGGAGCTGCTCTAAAGAGGTAAGGAGGGGCAGGATATATAGGAGGGTTGTTTGTTTTTCTGGGGAAAAAATGTGTAGTCAAACATTGAAAGATTACTGGTAATCACAACATACATCTTAAGTTGATGACTTTAGAGCTTTTCTGTGTATGGGAAGGTGCAAGGCTCTGGGCTCATTGAAGTTATTCTGTAGATATACATCTTAACTATCTAGGGCCAGTATCCAAAGCACATAATGCTTCCTGATTTCTCTATCCTGATTTCCCCTCAGGGTGGGGAGGTGGGTGGCTGCAGTGCCTGATGGTTTGATCGTTATTTACTGGAATGGCAGGCAGCATTCTTTGTTTCCCAGAAGGCAGGCAATATTCCATCCATACACCTCTCTCCATCTCCTTTGTACTTCTGGGCACTTTCTCATCAGTCAGATCTCAGTGAAAGATTACCTTTCTTGACTTCACAGGCCAAATAGTCTCTATGGATCTCCGTTCACTCCGTTCCTTTCTGTCACTTCCACTTGGTTTTTTGTCTCCAAGGCATCTTACCATCTAACATTTTGTGATTCGTTTACTTATTTTTTTGTTATCTTTGAGAATGTCATCGTAACAAGAAAAAAGACCTTGTTAGCCTGGCTCTTCACAATGTCTCTACCACCTAGAATAGTGCTACTACACAGAAGGCATTCCAAAAAATACTTATTGTAGAAGAAATGAGTCTCTTTTACTACCACCTTGGTCCAAGCCAATACCATCTTTTGCCTGGACTATTACGGTGGCCTCTTAACTTTCCATTTCTCACTTCCTCTCATGGCTTCCTCCAGTCCTTTTCCATAAAGGAGCCAACATGATCTTCTAAAACTGTATCTCAGGCTATGCCCTCCCTGGGTGGAAGCTTTTCAGTGGCTTCTCCGTGGATAAACTGGCCCCTGCATATCCCTTCAACCTCATCTTACTTCCTCTCGCTCTTTCTGTGGATGTGTAGGCTGTCCGATGGCTCCTAGAATACACCAATCACACTCTGACAACATTAGGTCTTATCACTTGCTGGTCCTCTTCCTGGAACATTCCTCTTCGATCTTTACCTGGCTGGCCCCTTTTCTTTGAAACTTATGTCACACTTCACATGTCATCTCCTCAGAAAGGCCCTGTCTAGCTGAGGTGGGTTTTCCATCCTTCATTGTTCTAGCAGCAAGAAAAGTTTCTTTGTAACACTAATCTATTATTGTTTTATATTTTTGTTTATTAACTTTCCTTCCCAAGTTGGCATCATTAGAATGGGACATTGTCTTTCTTATTCTTGATCATATTTTAGTGTTTATCACAATTCCTGGCAATTTATGCTTATTTGCCAAAACAGTGAACACATGCTATAACATTTGTACTTTTCTTTAGGTGTCTGAAAGCACTTTGTCTTCAGAACTTTGTGTTCTAAGAGTGTAATAACAGAAATGATTATTTCTTAATTGAAGTATAGTTGATTTACAATGTTGTGTTAGTTTCAGATGTACAACAAAGTGATACAGATACACACACACACACATATTCTTTTTCAGATTCTTTGCCATTATAGGTTATTACAAGATATTGAATATAGTTCCTTGTGCTATATAGTGGGTCTTCATTGTATGTCTATTTTATATATAGTAATGTATATCTGTTAACCCCAAATTACTAATTTATCCCCCCCACCCTTTCTTCTTTGGAAATCTATGTCTGTGAGTCTATTTCTGATTTGTAAATAATTTCATTTGTATATTTTTTTTAGATTCCACATGTAAAGTGATATTTGTCTTTCTCTGCCTTCACTTACGATAATCTCTAGGTCAATCCATGTTGCTGCAAATGGCATTGTTTCATTCTTTCTTATGGCTGAGTAGTATTCCGTTGTGAGTGGGTGGGGGTGTGTATGTGTGTGTATGTCACGTTTTCATTATTCATCTGTTGATGGACATTTAAGTTGCTTCCGTGTCTTGGCTATTGTAAATAGTGCTGCTATGAACATTGGAGTGCGTGTATCTTTTCGAATTGGAATTTTCTCCAGATTTATGCCCAGGAGTGGGATTGCTAGATCATGTGCTCTTTTTGGTTTTTGAAGGAACGTACATGCTGTTTTCTATAGTGGCTGCATCAGTTTACATTCCCACCAACAGTATAGGAGGGTTCCCTTTTCTCCACACTCTCTCCATCATTTATTATTTGTAGACTTTTTGAGGATGGCCGTTCTGACTGGTGTGAGGTGATACCTCATTGTAGTTTTGATCTGCATCAGAAATGATTATTTGGGAAACTTGAATGCTACGATTAGAAATGCTTCTTGTTAGATCTTCATCCATAGTAAGTCTAAAGTAGAAGGTTATTTCTTTATATTGTATTTCTCCAGAGACAGCTTCATGAGTCGAAGAGGTACCTACCAATGCATGACTAACACAAGACAGTGGATTTATACTAACTGCATTTTTATTGTTTTAGTCATTGAAGTCATTAGGAAGTTTGCATTGTTTTCCTTCTGTTACATAGGTGTTAAGGAACATTTGCTCCTCACTGTGAATTAAAAAGGACCTAGACTACTGTTTCCTCTTTTAAGTATATCGGATTGGAAAGCTTTTAAAAAATTGATTATCAGAGAAATGAAGGTCAGATATTTTTGTCTGGCAACCCCAGGCTTGAGAAAAGGACAAGGCAGTTGTTGTTGTGTTGTCATAGAGTTTAATCCTACACTCATCATACTTCTATGATGCTAAAACAGTTTGGAGGAAGTACTTGGGCAGTATATATATATTTAAAGGCACTACAAAAAGCTACGTAACAAATTCCCCCACCCTCGTATTTTTCCACTTAAAGCTTAAAAATGATATATTTCCATTACTCTGAAAATACAGTTTGAGGCACCCATATTCTGATCACCAAGATTTAAGAAATATTATTTACATTTTGTTATATTTGTTTCACATCATTTTCCTTTCTGTGTAAAAACATGTTACATACACAGCCAAAGCTTCCATACGACCTACGATTTTTCTTCTCTCTTTCCTTGGAGTTGAATATATTCATATATTCAATCTGTGTGATGCCAAGAGAAGTAGGAGTCCCTGTTTGTAAGAAGTTGATAGTAATACATTTTGAAGGAGAAAGAAAGTTAAATTGTTAAAAACAAAATCTTTAGTTTCTTTGATGGAGTATGTTTTGCTCTTTAAGCTGGAGCCCTATATCAAAGGTTCAGAAAAATTTATAGCCTATTTTTTTCCCCTACAACTTGAGTTGAAAACAGAGATCACTAGGATATATTGTACAGCACAGGGAAATATAGCCATTATTTCATAATAACTTTACATGGAGTACAATCTATAAAAATATTGTGTCACGATGCTGTACACTTGAAACTAATATAATATTATGAATCAATTGTATTTCAAGAAAAAAATCACTAATATAACAAACAGAAAAAAATCACAGTAATACGTGATTTTAAAAAATTCTGATGCCATAAAATTTAATTGAATAAAACTCCATGTATAGTTTGACTTTTAGAATTTTTATTATAAAAAGCCTAGGATAAAAAAATATTTTGACTTTTTAGAATAAAAATTCTCAAGTACTTGAGTGGAGTACCTGAGTGGAGGCCTATGGAGTAAATGCCTTTTTAACTTTTCCCCTAATGGTGAGAGTGAAATGGCAAAAGCAAGGGATCTAGAGGGAGACTAAATAATCAGCTGCTTGGAGACCTGGCTTCATGGGAATGTCTATTTTGTACTTTTATTACTTCTGTGTATACTCATAACTAGTTTTTATGCTAGTTTTGTGTTTTACATACATGTATTTTTTACATAAATGATACAATTCAGCATTTTTTAAAAAAATGTTTTTGAGATAAATCTCTGGTGGTATATATAGTTCTGGTACACGAGGTTAACTATTCTAGATAATACCAATATAGGACATATCATATTGTTTATCTAGTCTTCCTTCCTTCCTTCCTTCCAAAGAAACAAATAAATTTGTGTCTGTATGATTCCTGTGTAGTTATTACTGAAAGCACCGTCAGCATTTTATGGTCAAAAATGCTCTGGGTGCATTTCCACTTAATTGAGGAGAATACATCTGAGAGAATGCAGCCGCGCTCCAGATGGATCCTGATTGATTGGTGTCGGGCCCATGGAGACTATGAGATTAAACAGGGAGGCGGATATTCTTTCCTCTGGGAGACCTGCCTTTGGGCGTTTCCATGACCTGCTAAATCGCTGTGGCTTTCAGATCAGCTCCGGGAGAGGGTTGCTTCTACCACAAGGTCCAGATAAGCCTGCCGCACTCCCCTCACCCCCTAAAACTTGGCCCATGTGGCAACCTCATCAGAGCAGTTGGCCTGGTCAGGAGTCCCCCCGTGCCATTCATTGACAAGTGTGCTCCGTGTGACCCTTTCTGAATTAATTACCTCCATGCGAATGGTGTCTAGGGCCTGTGGGGGTGGCCCCTGCGGATCGGGTCTCCTGAGTCATTAGTTTCCAGGTGACATTGTGAAGTTGAGGCCAGAGAGTGAACTCAGAGCAGTAAATTGCATTTTTCTTCTCTATAAGCCGTTTGCTAACTCCTGAGGTTTTTTGCCTTTTTAAAACTCCCCCTCTCTTCCTAAGTGTTTGACCTTGGCACTGCTGTAGATTCATGGCACAGCCTCCAGAGAGATGGTCCTGTCCTGTCGTCAGTGCCCTCTTGTGTTCTGCCAGCCACTCGAGAGGTACTCTCCTTCCTGTCTCCATCTTCTCAGCCTCCGTGGAAAGGTGTCCTCTCCTGTTACTTGGGCTGCTGCAGTGGTCACAGCAGTAGTCGCTCACCTGGCCTTCCTTCCTTCCCTCTGTCTCTCCTCCAGTTGGGGTGATTTTGAAACTCAGTTCTGATCCTGCCTCTCTGTTGCTCTTCATGAGCCTTTGATGTCTCCTTCTGCTGCAGAGGAAAAGGTTCATGGTCCCTAGAGCAGCCTTGAAGGGTCCTCGTAGTCTGGTCCTGACCAGCTTGGCCAGTTCCATGTCTTGACTTTTCTGCCATACAGGCCTTTTTGTGGCTGGTGGTTCACCGTCCGTGGACCTGCTGTGTGCCGGTATGCCTCACGCCTCTGGTTGTGTCGCTGCCTCTGCACTAAGTGTCCTTCTCTGCCCTGGGAACCCCTCCTTTCTCTTCAGGATTTAGCAGCTGTTATTGAAGGGCTATTGCTGTGGGGGGTTGGTGGGAGGTAGGTGGCCTCAGCCTCTGGACGTGGAGTGGAGTGGATACTGCACTGGAGTCAGGAGAACTGGCTAAAGACTGGGCTCTGGCCCTGTTCACTGATGCTGCCACCTACAGATAGATGCTCAGTACAGGCTTGTTATGTATGAAATGATGATCCCGGCAAACTTGGAACCATCCTTGAACCTCTCTGTGCTTTAGTTTGCTTGTTTCAAAAATATGAGGGTTTGAATAGTCATTCTTTTAGATTTCTTCCAAATCTAAAAGTTTCATGATATTTCTTCTTTTGAACACTCTTCTATGCTTCCCAAATTATCTAAAATGATAATATACTACTTTAGACACTTGAGCTGCCAGGTTGATGTTCTTATGACTCAAAGCAGGCCAAAGTAAATGAGTCAAAAGAAAAAACATTAAGCCTAAATATCAATGAGTCCCTACAGGTAGGCCCATTTGGCATTGGAGCGAAGTTTCTAAGTGACTGATGTTACAGTGCTGGGAGGTTTGCAGAATCAGGGACAGAGACAAGATTGTATAACATGGGTCAGGACAGGATTGTGAAACTAGAAGACTGCATGTGGCCAGTATAAATCAATTAAGAGACTGACAGTTACTTAATTGAGTACCACTATATTCTCGGCACCAGATGAGGGCTTTTGCATCAGCTATCTCATTTAATCCCAGCAATCACTTTGTGGAATTGACATGGTTATTTCAAATTTATATATGAGCAAACAGGCTCAGAGAAGGGAAGTTACTTGCCCAAAGTCACTCAGTCACCAGATATTCGAGTCATTACTCGAGCGTAGGTTCATCAGATTCTAAAGCCCATGATTCTTTTTGTGGCTACGTCACGTTGCCTCTCTGTCAGGCAATGGAATAAGTGCCTATGGGTGCCTGTGGAAGAGGCCAGGGTTTTGGAGGTATCTGTATCTTAAACAAATAGTGCCTTGATTATTGGCAGACAGTGCTTGAACTTCATTCCAAATATCCCATCTTCTTAAAAGAAGCACTTTACTACTGTTTCACAGGCTATTTTCATTAGCATCTCTGTCAATCAGGATTTCTAGTTGTAAGCCACAGAAGCAGACTCTGGCTGACTTAAATAGAAAAGAAAGTCAGCTAAAGCACATTGAGTGGTTCACAGGGTCTCTGGGAGGGCCGAAGGAGCAGGCAGCTAGGATTCGTGCCTAAAATCACACCACTGAACTTGCCTGGTGATGAGTTGGCCAGGGGCACTGTCCTTGCGACTTGATGGTTTTGCTGGACTCCAGCCACTGCTGCTGGAACCCTGATTGAGATGCTGCCACCAATTGACATGATAACGTGTCAACATGCCTTGCTTTGTTATTTTTCTAAACTTCCTAGTCAGAGTCTGGGGCTGGTGTATCTGATTGGCAGAAAGTAGGTCGTGAGCCCAGGCCATGCAGTAGAGGCTGAGATGTAAGAATGGGACATTTTTATTCATATAGTAGGAAGTGGGCTCTTCCTCTTAAGATCGGCAGGCATTCTTCAAACATAGGAAGGTGATTCAGATACACAGTAGCCAAAGTGAATGACAGATAGACACTGTAGCATTGAATCATGTTTAGATTATAATTTATCTTACAGAGTAAATTTTCTTCTCATTTTCATAATAAGAAAATTGAGATGGGAATTTTCATTCTCTTGGGAGATGAAACTTTGGCATTCTCTCTCATTCATAATCTGGAACCAATTATCACCAAATTCTACTGATGCTTTAAGTCAGGTTCAGGTCCACCACTTCTTCTCTGTTACTGGGGCATCACTCTAGCCTGGGTCTTCAAGACCTTGAGGTTGAATTTTCTCCGTAATCTCTTTCCCTGGTCTCTCCAATACCAGTTTCTTCTCTTGGATCCATCCTGCAAATTCCTGCCAGAGTACTATTCCGTAGTGCTGTTTTCATCATGCCTCTTTGTGGCTCACAATTATTATGGGTAACCATCGGCTGATTCAGGAGTCAGTAACCTTTAATAAGTGATCTGCCAATTTGGATCATTTCTGATTTGGATCCTTTAGTGGCTGTTGAAAGAGAGTATCAGGGAGGAAGTTTGCTCATGCTGTTGCTGTCCCCTCTCTGGAGTGCGATCCCTGTTCTTTCAGATGTCTGAATTCTACCTTTTCTTGAGTGCAGTTTGTCTCTCCTTTTCTGTGAAGTCCCTATCTCATTCCAGACTTTACTGTTGACCTTTCTTTCTTTGCTACTTATATATTTATAACCTGTACTTCATAGTTTATTATTTAGTGGCATTTTCTAACTTCATCAAGTAATTTTAATTCTCATATTCTTCTATCCCTTCCTGCCCCCCCCCCCCGCCCCAAGTTCTTAAGGGGAAGAACCATGACATGTACTCATGTTTCTCCTATTCTTGGTGTTAAACGCATAACAGATTCTGGACTGATGATTAATTTAATGGAAACTATATAACCTTGGATGTATGTTCTAGTTAGTGTTATATTTTTTAATGATATCGGAGGAAAGGAATCTGATTTAGCAATTCTGGATTAGTCATTGCTTGGACGTCTGAGCTCTGTGCATGTTACTCTCCATATGGAAGTTTATGCTGAGTACATTAAAAATAGTGCTATGTATAACCTGAACTGCAACTGTTCACGTCTGATATCGACTAGATACATAAAATTAGGGTCCACTATTCCTACTCTTCAGGAATTTGTATAAGAAATAATAAAGAAAAAGCACAGCAGTTATCAGGGTATTTTAGGTAATAAAATACATGTAACACACAAAGGAATTGACAGGTCATTTTTCCTTGGATTTTTCCTTCTATCTATTGTAGGATTTCCCACTTTCTATATTTCTTCAACGCATCTTTACATTGGGATTGTTACTCACTGTGCACAGATCCTGTCCATGCACAAGAGTGTCATCTTTGCCAGCAGCATGTGGCAGAACTGTAATTTAGTGTACTCAGCTATGGTGCTAAGTAACTTCCGCAAGCCAGAACTTGTAGAGCTGTGCGTCCTTATAAATTTTTGTTAATGATACTATTTTCATATTTTTTAATGTAATATTCTAAGAATATGTGATTTTGTTTAATGTTATACTTGGTGTTTTTAATTTTGTGTTTAATTCCAGAGGAAGAGGTAATAATGGCTTTTATAATGGCAAGCATTTTGGTGTAAAGTGTGGTGTGGTGGCTTTGTCCACTCATAGAAAATGACGTGAACTCATGCCTTCTTGTTACAACTTGAAAAACCTTAAAACAAAATAAAAATTTCAGTCCATATTATGTAATCTAAGAAGTGTTCTTGTTTCATGGAAATCTCTTTTAGAAGTCAAAAGGCATTTCTCAGGGGAGCCCTGATTCATATAGTATGTTAACAGCCATCATATTTCTTCTCCTTAGATTTGTTCTTTTCCATTTTTCTTTGTGGTTGTTAATAGTTTTCATATTGATTTGTAAGATTTTTTGGATAGTAAAAGCATTAACTGTCTTTTAATATGTTTGATTTTGTGATTATTTTACATTTTAATGAATTTTAATCTGTTGAAATGTTCCACTGTGATTTCTCCCCATTATGAGATATTTTTAATCCTGTAAACATTTTTGAAAAATCTTTAATGACCTAGGACTTCTCTGGTATATGGTGAGGAAGTAATTGATTTTTTTTTTTTTTTTTTTTTTTTTTACAGATCAGAGCATATTCAGCCAGTTCTCTTATTTAGTATTGATGCCTGGTCAGTTTTTTCTCTACCTTGCTGTCTATATGAGCCTTTCCCAAAGTGTTGTCCTATTTTTAAATAAAATGTCAGCTTCCTTATGTCATGCTCAGTAGCACGTCCTGTGCAGGTCTGACTGTCGGGCACCTTGCTCCTTTGTCCAGGTCATCTGTGAGTATAAGGCAGAGAATGAGCCTTGGGGTATCACTTCAAGGTATTTGTTCACCTTTTAAACAGCTTTACAGTGATTAAGACCTTGTTTCCTGAGCATGAAATGAGATTAAAAAAGGAAAAAAAAACAAAAAACAAAAGCAAACCCCAAACCTTGTCAGTTTTATTTTTTTCATCTTCTTTATGTGGCCTTCAGCATCTGTTTTAGAAAAAAATTAAATTGTCAGTTAATTCAGAACACATTCTTGAGTCAGGAAGGGGTTTTTAAAAGTTGAACTATACACATGTTCCTGAAATGAAGAGACCTTTTTGAGAATACTATTTTTTTTTAATGTCTTATTTCCTGTTTCTTAAAATTACTTTGGGGCTTTTTACATGTTTTCCTTTTTTTTTTTTTTTTCTTTTAATTTTCTTTTATCCAGGTGGTTCTCATGCTGCCTCTCCCTTATCGTCCATCTTCCTTCCCTGACGTCTGGTCCTCTTACCTAATGTTCCTGTTTTTCACCCATTTTCCTGCTGTCATCTTACTGTTCATTGTGGGATGATCTCAGGACATCCGGATGAATGGAAAAAAATGTGTCTGGGAGCTTCACTGTAACATGATTACCTATTTGGTGATAGGAAAAATTGTCCAGCTGAAGTGCTGAGGGAAAGAAAATAAACTATCCAATAGATTTACTAACTGAAAAAGCCCAGATTATAAGAAAACACATTTTAGTCTTGTCATGTAAATGTAATGATTAAAGCAACATGCAAATGAGACTATTTTATGAATTTTCATGAAATGGTAAAATTTCCTTGGGTTATACCAGTTTAGAAAATGGTCATGATTTCTTTAGTTAGAGATGCAAATAGAGTAAGTGAAATTGAAAGTGCGACTGGAAAGTCTGACTAGCTCAGTTCTCTATGCAGAGCGTCATTCTTTTCTGGTTCTGAGAACATGCAGCTCCCCTGCCACTCCTTTCTGTGTATTTCTCTTCTGTCCTGCGGCTCTGAAGCTGTAGCAAGTGGGCTGATGGGGAGGCATGAACTCCCCCATAAGAGCAGGACCGCCCATTTCTCTTATAGTGGCTGCTCCCAGACTGCCGCAGGCTGGAGCTTAGGTTTGGAGCTGAGAATCCCTGTCCAGGCTGCTGCTGTTGGAGTCTCTAGAGTTTGTCCTGTCAGCAGCAATTTATCAGCAGAATTTTATCACCTTTTTCTTGTGTAGCAAAATGTTTGTTAAAAGGAGAAAAATTATTTCAGAAAATATGGTCTTTATAAAAACATAAGCCTCTAGAAACATTTTGCAAATGCAAAGGTGTTGTTTTTACTATGACATGACATTTTCTAGTAACAATAAATTATGCTGTAACTTGAGTATTCTTAAAATCTTTCTAGCACTGTTTCCTTAGGAAATTCAAGTCACTGACTATTTTACAAATAGTTTCCTTTGCTCTAATGTATAAAAATAAAAAGATGTTTCGCAAATTGTTTCTGTCATCCTCAATTTCATAACATTGGGGTTATTTGGGAAAGAATTGTAACCTGATTGCAAATTTTGATTCTAAGATAGAAGATAAAACAAGATGTGTCCACAAAACGATTGTAATCTACGGTTATTGCACAAATTAGTGCCTTTGTTTAGTGACTTTTATGTATTGTTTTGGAATGTTTAAATATCTTCTCCTCTATTTTAATACATTTTGAATGTATTTTTCTGGTCTCCTACCCTAGTTATAAGCTGCTTGGCTTATAGACTATTTTTTGTTTGTTTCCTTCATAATATTTAGAAACAGGATCTTGCATATTATAAATGTTCATAAGATATTTGTGACTTGACTTGTCTGTAAATTAGAGATGTTATTAAGGATCCCAAGAATCTAGATGATGCCTATGCCATGTTACCATGCAGGGACTAAAAACCTGGCGCTGACACAACAATGCTCTTTTCTGCCTAGAAACGTAATCTTCCTTGTTGAATGTGTTAAATATTTTATTCCTTCTGTGTTCTTCTTTTCATTGGGAGTTAGGTAGTGTTAACTTCCCAGACTCTTAGGTTGTGTCTAATTATAGTGATGACTCCACCACAGAACATTGCTCAGTTGACAGTGGACAAAGGAAACCTTCAGGAAATAGTTCTAAGAAAGGAACTGTATGGATTTGCTTATTTTTAAGTTGCCAAGAATAACACAAGAATGGCTTCAAGGGGGAGAAAAATCACAGGAGCACCTCAGAATGTTTCTTAAGGATCAAAGGCACAATTGGATACTACAACAATCCCCTTCCCTTTGGGCAAGTTCCACTCAACCTTGTGAGCAGTTTGGAATAGCTTATTTGTAGGGAAGTTATAAAAAAAGAAATCCTTCATGGTTTAGCGGTATACATCCGGAACTTTAAAAATGTTCATACCCTTTGGCCCAGAAACTTCACTTCTAGGAATAATTATCAGGAAATAATTAGACACAGGGGCAAGTATTTAGATTCAAAAGTTTTCTTCTTTTCATTGTTTGTAATTGTGATAAGTTGGAAGAAAACCTCATGTGTTCAACAATAGGGTGTTGATTAAATGCATTATAACCTCTTCTTCTACAGAATACTGTGTAGCCCTAAGACAATCATCCTGTGTGTATATATACATATGTGTATATCATTATATATGTATAAAAATATAGGGTATGCTCTGGGTCATTGAGGCAACATCTGAAATTGGAACAGCTCTCAGTTTCATGTGCCCTATGTCAGAGTGTTTTGAAATTGAGGGTGACTTGTAGGGTTTGGGGCTTGAAGTGCCCTCACTGTGAGGTGTGAGAGCAAGGGCCAAAAGTGACCTCCGATGTAATTAAAGTGACAGAGTATTTCTTAGTTTCTACACTTAATGCAATTTCCTTTTTCCAGTAGTCAGGAAAAAAAAATGCCAACATAAATATTATATTGTAAGAAAATAATAGAGTTTTAAAAGCAATTTGAAAAAGAATGTGGCTGTTTAGAATTTGCCATTTTGTGTGCATTCAGTGCTTTTGTCTCTTCTAATCATCTTTCTTTCTTTCTCTTTCTTTCTCTAATCACTTTTCATTAAAAGCACTTTCTTTGTAGATCTAGCAGCCAGAGTGCATTTCTCTTTATTCATATCTGTGATGCCTGTGTTCAGTAATGGCTCTGAGCATTATTATGTAAGCTAAGCATTAGCATTGCTTAGCCCACATGCGTTCCATATTTCTCCTAAAGATGGACATTTTAGCATCAAAACTTTCAGACATCCTGTGTCAGCTAAGCCTCCCAGGCCACTGTGTAAATTATCTCCATTTTGAGACCTAATTAAATATGTATGTTGAAAGCATTTTTTTAAATAAGCATTTGGATTCTGAAATCAATCATCATCGTTCAAGTGTGTGAAAACAGCCAAAATTATGTCTTGCCTGATCATCTGAGTACTACATTTCTGTCAATTATTAAATCCCCACACTTGCTCCATATTTGTAAATGCATAAGTTTCTTTTGGGGAACAGTAACATTGCTCAGTTTCTGTTCCCCTGGACCTGGACACTGAAATATATTGCCACATTCCCTATAAAAGAGGAGAAAGAAAATTCAACAAAAATATTTTATTGCCTTTAAAGAAACATTTCTTTAATGCTTTTTCAAGGCAAAGTCAAAAGGCTGAGGATGTGTATGGATTGCCGGGGTTGGTCTCTGGCTTTTGCAGAGTTAGGCAGGCAGTTAGTAGGAGTGGGTGTGAAGGGTAGTGGGGCTAGGCTATCAAGCCAGTTGTGCAGTATTCATCGCTAGGGGGTGCCCTTCTTGATTTACTATGTGCACACTGTACAAGGCCCTGTGCAGTGGCCCTCCAGCACCATTACCCTGACCTCCTTCTGGCTTGTCCCTTGGAGGAGCAGGGGTGTTATGTGGAATCAGATCGGTGCTACATAATCAGATCTCACGTGATTCTCTTTAAAAACCCTGTTTCAGTATGTAGGAACAGAAGACAAATCAGATTGTCTTTTAGTACAGGGATTAGTGACAGTCTCCACTATATAAGGAGAGAAGCAGCAGAGTTAAGTTCTAATAAATATTGAGTCTGACTGTAATGGAAAGAAAGTTACTGTAGTTTCTAGCCCTCCCCTTTCAAATATCTATTTGAGAAAGGATGGAGAAGAAAGCAATAACATTTGCACTGAAATAATCTGCCTTGGAAAAGTACTCTGATTTGAAATGATCATTTTGACACCAAGAGTTTCAGTGGCTTTAAAGCAGTTCTTTTTTGAGTGATGGTGCTGAGCTGTAGAAAAAAATCCACTGTGCTTCATCACATTTGTGGTTACATCAGGTTTGCTCTACAGTGTTAGAATGAGTAAAACCTCATTTGGAGAAAAAATATAATGAGTAGTTAGAATTGTTTGCTGTGCTTTATTGTATAGGATTCAAATTAGAAATATATTTTCACAGCAAGGAAAATTGTGTCAGATATCCCAAATTATGTTCCTACCTTCAAGGACTGAAAATAGAAAGTCATTATTAGTGGAAAGTTACTGTATTAATTTACATATTAGTCTATATTTATGCCAAACTTCCCCCATGTTTATATGCGTGTGTGTGTGTGCTTGTGTGTGTGTGTGTGTGTGTGTGTGTGTGTGTGTGTGTGTGACTTGTTTTACACTTAGTTCAGTTGCCATTCTGACAAATTTGGATTAAAAAAATTAAATGGAGGACAGTGAAACTTCTATTTGTGTTATTATAGTTTTAGATTTTTTTCAACCTGACAGAACCTGACATCTTTGTTTTCTTTTTTGTTGAGTGAACACCAGAAACAGGAAAGGCAAATAAGGAAACATTTTGAATCAGGAAATTTTTTGTGATTGATGTTTCAGCATATGCCAATAGATTGTATAAGGTACAAATATGACATAACTTAAAGTAAAATCCAGGCCTTACATAGCCAAATGGAAAGTACTCTTTCAAAGTACTGTAATTATCTCGGGAAGCAGTAAGATTGCTGTTCTTCAAAGAATTTTTAGGTCTTTTACCTCTAGAGTATCGCTTTTTCCTGACCAGCTCTTCTTTTATCAGTTTTAAGTTTTGGGCTTCTGATAATATTTTATTTGAACCAAGGACTGGCACCACCGAGCAGTAAGAGAGTTTAAAAACCATTTCTGTTTGTTGTACAATTCTGAAAGCATTTTTGCATTAAATTTTTTATTTCAGATAAAAGTTTATGTACACCTCTTAGTAAACCGTCGAACAATATAGAAATGTCAAAAAATAAAAACGAAAGTGAAATGCATTGCAGCTCCACTTCCCAGATAGCCACTGTTGTTGACAGTGCAATGTATGCCCTTGAATATCCTGTTTATTGGATAGGCAGCCTTTGGCCGAGGGTTGGGTGGGAGGCATGGGAGCAGGGGCCCACTTTGGTGCAGTAGCCATATCTGAGAGGGTCTGAAATAGACCCCTTTCCTATTCCTACACAGGCCTCTTACTCTTGATAGAGCAGTGGGAAGGCAAGAGACCTTCTCAGACAACCTCACTTTTAGAAGGTAGGATTGGAGAAAATGCTAAAAAAATACAGTTCCTTATTCCTCTGTTGGTTTTTATTCCTTCCACAAGACTGTTCACATCAAATAGATCTGTATGTAGTTACTTTTTCTTTTTTAAATCAAGAACTTTTCTAGGTTAACCTTTAGGGGAAACCAGAGAGCTAAAGGGAGTAACTTTAAAAACCGTGTTCTTGGTTAATCTCTTCATGGCTTATTTCTCTATATCAGTGGTTCTTTAATATTTACTTATTTATTTATTGGCTGCACTGGGTCTTCGTTGCTGCCCACAGGCTTTCTGTAGTTGTGGTGAGCGGGGGCTATTCTTTGCTGTCGTGCTCGGGCTTCTCATGGCAATGGCTTCTATTGTTGTGGAGCATGGGCTCTAGGTGCGAGCTTCAGTAACTGTGGCTCGTGGGCTCAATAGTTGTGGCTCGTGGGCTGTAGAGCACAGGCTTCGTACTTGTGGTGCATGGGCTTAGTTACTCTGTGGCACGTGGGATCTTCCCGGACCAGGGCTTGAACCTGTGTCCCCTGCATTAGCAGGTGGATTCTTAACCACTGTGCCAGCAGGGAAGCTTAATATATTTTAGTAGAAAAAATGTATAGAGCCTTTCCCCTGAATTGTTTGCATCAAGTTCTATAACATGTATGGACAGTCCAGTACACTGGCACCAGTATACACGTCTTGTTTCTAAGAGAACTGAGCCATGAAAAAATAAGTGACAACAGACAGAGAAAACAAACTTATGGTTACCAAAGAGGGAAGGGAAGTGAGGAGGAATAAATTAGGAATATGGGATTAACACATACACACCAGTATGTATAAAGTAGGTAAGAAACAGGATTTACTATATAGCACAGGGAACTGTATTCAATATCTTATAATAACCTATAACGGAAAATAATCTGAAAAAAATATAACTGAATCACTTTTCTGTATACCTGAAACTAATACAATATTGTAAATCAACTATACTTAAAAAAAAAAAAAAAGTGGCACGATTATGCCGCTGTTGGCTCCCTGTCAGAGGTAGGCGTGTGGCCGCTTAGATGGTGGAGTTGAGTTAGCAACCCAATTAGGCCATCATGTTAGAGATGAGGGCCTGGGGCCCAGAGAAACCATGTGGTCTGTCCATGGTCTCATGTCAAGTCACGGCTGGAACCAGAATCAGAATCTCTGTGGAGTCCCATTCTCTTGGCATGATGTTTTGAGGCAGTCATATTAACAAAGCCATTGTGTAGGAGCCACTTTGATAAACCATCTGATTCCAGGGACTTTCTGATATTGCCTGGAAAATAATAACATGAAGCTGTCCTGTATGGTTTTGTTTGTTTTAAATCAAGTGAGTGATCAGTTGCCTCATTCTTGAACTTTTACCCCATCTTCAGTTCTGAGAGTTAGGTTTTGATGGAATGGGAGTTAGGAATGAGGTGAGGATCAGTGCAGGCATCAGGGGTTTGTTGGGGTCAGGAGTATCTTTCTGTTCATTACTTCCTAATAAGCACAGCTCTTTTGGTCTGGCTTCGTCAAAATAGCTGCTTTGAAACATCTAATTCAAAATGCCTCTTTGGACAAAGCGTAAGGATCTGAATGTTCTACTTCATTGAGGGCTCTTTGTATCAGCTCACATTTCTTCTCTCTATAGTATTAAAAGACCCATGACTTATGCAAAAAAAATTTTTTTTAAATTTTGCCTGTGTTGAGTCTTCATTGCTGTGCGTGGGTTTTCTCTAGTTGCAAGAGAGGGGGCTACTCTTGGTTGTGGTGTGCAGGCTTCTCATTGTGGTGGCTTCTCTTGTTGTGGAGCGTGGGCTCTAGGCGCATGGGCTTCAGTAGTTGCGGCACATGGGCTCAATAGTTGTGGCTCACGGGCTCTAGAGCGCAGGCTTAGTAGTTGTGGTACATGGGCTTAGTTGCTCCGTGGCATGTGGGATCTTCCTGGACCAGGGATTGAACCTATGTCCCCTGCATTGGCAGGTGGATTCTTAACCACTGCGCCACCAGGGAAGCCCATTGTGCAAATTTTTATAACTGGATACACATGTTTGAGTCCGGGCTGCCATTCCAGGGCTTTATCCTCTTAATTCAGGGTGCTATCAAGTATTCTTGGGGAAGTAACCATAAAAGATGATCTAGATTTTAAAACCTCTTAATATGCCATATTTTGACTTGGAGATTCATTTTGGGGGGATATTTAAAACAGAAGATTGTAAAAAGAAAAAAGACAGCAGTATTACAGCAGAATACTATTATTACTAGAGTACAACCTATTGTTGCATAGAAGCCAATACAGGGTAGATCCAGCCTTGTTCCATCCAAGGAATTTTATTAATGTGGCATAGAGGTTTTGATACAGCACAATGGGTATGTAAAGGTTGCCATGACAGCAAGGGTTTAAAGGATATAATTTAGTAAGGTATTTAGACATGAGTTATCTCAATAATGTCGTCTGTATATAACTTTTCTCACTTGGGAGTTCTGTTCCATTCCTGGGGACTGCCACGAGGCAAATCTGCTTGGCAGATGAAACCAAGATCTGTCCTGCTGCTAAGCAGTGTGTGTCTGGTATAGTTCATGTCTGAGTCTGTTTTCAAAGGTTGGCTAGAAAGAGTATCTGAGAAACAGCTTCAGAAGAGAGGGCAGATGACTCCCAAATAACTGGTGAAAGAGTTATGAAATTTATTGTTTCTTTCTTCCTCTCTTTTTTTGTCGTTTAAGTAAACTGTAGCTGTTCTTTCAGGTGAAATACTTTGTCTGAGGTTAAGTGGAAACAAAATACCAAATGAAAAACTGCAGCAGAGGAAAAATTGGGACTAGGACCACCAGAGCGTGGCCCTCTATGCTCACTGGTGTCTTTTTGCCCATTAGGGCTGAGCTGCATTTCTGCAGCCTTTGAGAGGATTATTTTGTCTCTGCCAGTTCTTGGTAAATACTCAGACTCTAAGGGAAATTCAGATTATCCTGGATTAACCACATGCACTCAGAGGAGCTAATGACTAAAAAGTACTCCTTGCTCATTGCAAAGTATCCGAGTTCCTGGAAGAGAAGTCTTCCAGGGCTTCTAAGGTAAAATCCCTTTCCGGATTTAAATGCCACAGATAACAGAGTTCTAAAGCAGCAGATATTGTTGTACTGCTTCAAAAATAGCTTTTTAAGTAATTTGGCTAAAGTTACTCCTAAAGAGGACATCAGCAAACACCTGGAATGAAAGAAGGCATCTGAAAGTGAAATTAAATAATAAAAACAAATTAATCTTCAGCTTTTTTTCTTAAATCATAATCAAGTGAATTTCAAAAAGCTGATTAAATCCAGTGTCATTTAGGTGGAAGGAAAACTTAATGTACCATAATTGCACATGATCCTCAGAAAAGGCTGAAGATGAAAAGCAAGATGAAGGAAAAATACAAAAAAAACAAAAAAACTGTGACTCAAATATATTTGTTTAAAAATCTTCTTTTATTAGCACTGGTCCATGTGTGATCTCTCCGCCCCACCCCACACACACACCCCCACACACCCACACTCACAAATAGTTGCAAATCCCTCAGTAGGAGTCACGCTACTTCTGGGCCAGCCCCAGATTTGTGAATCCAGCCTGACACAGGTTCAGGTCAGCAGCCCTGATGTGAAATGTCCCAGCCACGTGGGTCTCTGAGATTCAAGACAGTTCTGGGTCAGCTATTTCAACCTTTGTCAACCAGAGCTATCTTTGGCCCCCACTGAAACAGAATCATATTTTTAAAAAATGCCTAGATTTAATCCTTTCTCTAGTGCATCTTCTACACTGTGATGAACTAGAGTCAGATCAGATTTTCTGAAGTTTGCTCGAGCTGAACCTGCTCCTCTGGGATTCAGTGTATCCAGTAGTGGAAAAGTTGGGTTGATCCCTTTTTCATGACACTTACCACATCCATTTCCTCTGCCATCTCCCAGGCTCACTCTAATCATTTCAGAGCTAGGCGAGTGTTGAAACAACTTCCTAGGTTCAAGCTCCTTCCTCTGAACTGTCTTGCACAGCCACCAGATCAGTATTCTTGACATACTGCTTTTTGACAGTTCATTCTCCAGCTCAGAAACCTTTATTAGCTCCCCATAAATAAACTTAGCCTAGCCTCCACTACCTTCTGCCTCCAACTAGCCTCTTCAGTCCTATTTCAAAATCCCTCATCGTGAATCCATCTCCTCTCACTGTGCTTCTCTTTGTGGGTGCCCCTCAGTCCTCCCCTTGTTCAGATATAGTAATTGAGCGTCTGTGAGCTCTGTGGTTTCTAGGTGCCGTGGCTACTGCAGTGAGCAAGGCTGACAAATCCCCTGCTCTCAGGGAGCTTATACTCTAGTTCAGGGAGACAGGTAATAAACAGACATGTAATATTTCAAATGCGAGAGGTCATGACAGGTATGAAAATGGTGATGAGTTATAGCACAGGCACCTTCTCCTTGAAATCCCATAACCATAGCTGGCTCTATGATTTATCTAGCAGTAATCATGAGCTCTCTTTATTTTCATGGTTTTAATTTCCAGCATGTGGGTCTGAGTATGCGTGGACATGCTTGATTTCACCAGGTAGGGCTCTTGCTTCTGGACCACAAGGACCGTGTCTTTCATCTCTTTGCAGCTCCCAAACCATGTGGCATCAGTGCTTTCATATGGGAGGCAGCATGTGTAGTGGTCAAGAGAGCACACATTCTGGGTCAGATCACTTGTGCGTCGATATTGGCTTTACTGCTCGCTGCCTCTGGAGTATGGCCTCTCTAACCTCTCTGTTCCTCAGTTTAGCTGTCCCTAAAATGAACATGATGATGTTATCGTCTTCATAAGAAACTGGCATGTATGTGTGGTGTGTAACATGTATATATATATATAAATAATAGCACTCAGTTGTTTACCACTGTTATTTTTGTTTGGGTGACATTAAGTTTATATCCTTATAAATATTTACACTTCTAAACAGAGAAATAGTCATTAAAGAAATTAGAATACTATGTTTCTTTACAGTCTCCTTAATTGCCAACCAGATGGAGCAACATAAGCTAATGGGCTCTAGCTTTGAACAGTCATACACTTCTAAGTGGGTTCTGTTGCGAGACCGGCTTCTCTTGTATTCAATTTGACAGTACAAGAAGGTTTTACATATAAATTAATTATTTCTGCAGCTAAGCACTGTGCCTTGAGTTTCAAACAAGATGTAGAAATAAGTTAGAATTAATTTTGATCATACACATTTTCTTGGACATTTTATTATACATGAATTTATACCCAAATGCTATATACTAAATGTACTAATAAAGTTTCATAAGCAATTAGCATTTACTAAACCAGGAGGCAGTCCTGGTTTAGTAAATATTAATATCTTTGTTACGTGTTGAAATGTGCATGGGCTTTTATAGGTGGTTACTTTAATAGTATATGTTTCCTGTTTATTGTTCAGACAAAAAGATGCAAGAAGTTACTGTTATGACATGTTCGTATTTTCAGGTGAATTTGAACTACACTATTAAAGGAATTGTTTTACACTATGAATATACAGGATTTATACTTCCATAATAGTGTAATGTAACCCTGAAAAGGTTTTCTGTAAAAATATAGTCAAGGTTTCTATTTTGGCAAAAAATGGAGAAGATAGCTGCCCCCCCCCCCCCACCGTGTTTCAGCAGTGTGCTGGTAAATGTAGCAGCAGGTGAGTTTAGATGCTACAGTTGTTGCCATGGTGTTACACATAGCCGGGGTTCAGTGGAACATGGAGCACGGGTTAGGTTTTGAGGTGGTTACACTCCTTGAGGGTCAAGATATCTGAGAATTAAGGAACACTATAAGTCAAAGTACAGTTAAAGGTCCAACTCTAAAGGTACTGGCAGCATCATCTGCTTTTAGCAGATCTGAGTCTTCTGGGTTCAAATCTAGGTTCTGATATTGGCTTGTCATATTCCTGGAATTCATTCCACCTCTGACCCTTGACCCTTAGAGGGTTCTTATTTTATTAAAATTAGAACATCACATAACTCATAGGTTTTATGAGAGTAAGTAAAACTAAGCACTTAATTTAGTGCTTATCTTAAGCACTCAAATATTTATTTGCTAGATTAAAGATTGAAAAAAAAAAAGGAAACCATACTGTTTCTGTTTGACTTTAGGGATTCAAAAAGCTGTGCTGGTATCCAAGCCAGTGGTTTTCATCCCTGGCTATACATTATAACCACCTGCGTCAGCAAAGTCCTGAGGCTGCAGCCCCATCACAGGCTGTCTGAGTCATATTTTATGAAAGTAAGGGCTGGATATGGGTGGTTTTCAAAAGCTCCTCAGGTGTTTCTGACTTTCAGCCAGTGTTGAGAAACATGGGTCTTGGCCATCTGAGAACCACAGCTGTGTAGCTCTCTCACCTTACTTGAATATGTTCTGAAATGCCCTTGAATGTGTTCCCTCGTCCACATCACGGTGCCCTGGGCCACGGTGTGTACTTTGTCACATGAACTTTCGGTTGTCTCTCTTCTCTAGACTCCATTTCAGCAGTCTGTTTCTCTTTTAGTTAATCTGTTGAACAGCCAGCACACTTATCCTAGAAAACAAATCTGAACATGTTACTGCCCTCTTTAAACACCTCACCTGCCTCTGTGGCCTATCAAATGCAGTCCTAACTTCTACATGGCCATTGGCAGTCTGGTTCTAACCCCCGTGAGGATGCCTGGGAAATTGTACTGTAACTCGTCACGTCTGATAAATGCAGCCAAGTCAGAGGGGAGGAACCTTCTTTGGAGGCAGATATCTGGGAGCCCATTCTCACTGGGGCGTGGACTGGCTCACCAACTTCAGTGAATGTGTTGACTTCTGGAACTCACTCTCCTTCCCTGTTTGGGAGAAAGAACAAGAAGAAATAGGGTTAGAAATAAATGGAAAGAAGGAATGATGTTAGACATTTTCTTATTCTGTTTGGGCTGCTGTGACGAAATACCATAGACCAGGTGCTTTAAGCAACAGAAATTTTATTTCTCACAGTTCTGGAGGCTGGGAATTCCACGATCAAGGTGCCAGGTGATTCAGTATCTGGTGAAGCCTGCTTCCTGGTTCGTAGATGTCTTTTTGCTGTGTCTTCTCATGGTGGAAGCGGGGGTGTGAGCTCTCTGGGGTCTCCTTTATGGGGGCACCAATCCCATTAGCCTTCATGACCCAATCACTTCCCAAAGGCCCCACAGCCCAGTACCATCACACTGGGGATTAGATTTCAAAATATTCATTTTGGGGGAATGCACACATTCGAGCTACAACACACACTAAAAACATTCACCCTTTTGTGTGAAAAATGCTGGAATGGAGTGTCTGCTCAAAAGAATCTGAAAAAAAGAGTGGGTACACGTACATGTATAACTGATTCACTTTACTGTACACCTGAAACTAATACAACATTGTAAAGCAACTATGCTCCAATAAAATTTTTTAAAACTTCATTAGAAATTCAGATCTCAACTCCCATGTCCATTCCTCAGAGAAGCATCCCCTGAAGTCTTGGACAAAGACGGTCTGTCCTTCTGCTCTTATAAGCGCCGTACATCATCTCACTACCTGTGTAATGGCTTACTTGCATCTTTGTAATTATTTCCTTGTCTGTCTCCCTACCCAACTGCAAGCACATTGGGGCAGAGGACTTGCCCAGCTTTTGGTGAGTGTCCATGGGGCTGAGCCTGCCATGGGATAGGTGATGAATATCCTGATGCGTGACTGTCAGATTGACAGGTGGAGAGAATGATCAAACAATTGGCACTTGTAGATGGCAGGCAATGTGAAATAGAGAAGGCTTGTGTGGAGGGGCAGTTTCCTCCTTCCCCGGGGCTCCCCACTCCCTTTCAGGGTCCCTTTAGCACTCTCCTGGTTCTACTAAAACGGGCCTTGGGTATCCAGAAGTGTAGGCTCTGGCTCTGTTTTGAGCACATTGAGCTGTGGAGTCCGAGGGGGCCTTGTCACCTGTAGCTACCACCTGCATCTGTGAAATGAAAGATTTGGCCCAACCTTATCTTCACGATGGACCTGATTCCTTTTCCTCTGTACTGTGAGCGCTTGGAAGGTCTTTGTCAGGACTCGGCTCTACTCTATAGCCATTCACCACATGTGGCCTTGAGCACTTGAATATGCCTAGGTTGAATTGTATGTGCTGTATCTGTAAGATACACAACAGATTTTGAAGATTCAGAATAAAAAAACAATATAAAAGTCTTGTTTTTAATCTTGATTATATAGTGAAATGATACTATTATAAATACATTATGAATTAAATAAGATATAGGATTAAAGTTAATTTCACCTGTTTTCTTTTTATTCTTTCTAATGTAGCTTCTTAGAATTTTAAAATTATGTGTGTGGCTCACATGTTTCTATTGGTCAGCTCTGGTCTAGAACTCTGTTTCTTACATAATAAAGAATGAGTTTACCTGCTTTTTAATTGCTCAAGCACGTGTGAAAATGAGCACTTCCAAGTAGTATGAAATGACCAATGTTATTACCAAACCAGCCAGAGCAAAGACACATTTTAGGGGCCGTCATTTTCTTCTCCTCGTCCTGTAGTCCAAGGTGCAATTTCTGTTAGGTGATTTGACATATGAGAATAGCTTTTGCAGACATTTCCTTCTGTTCTATGAGCAGTCCTAGGGCAGGGACTAAAGCTGGAGCATCTCCAGGCTGGCAGAAGGGGACACGTTCTACTTCACCGTTGGATCTGTCATCCTGGCATTGCCTGTTTGTTCCTGCACTCCGTGTGATTTCAGCCTTTAAAGTGGGAATAGCCACGTAGGCAGCATGCAGGAAGCAGAGATCTCTGCGTGACTTTGAAAGTGAGCTGGGTTTGGAAAATATGTTAACTTTGACCCAGCTGAATGATTTGTGGGCAGCTTTGAAAATTCATTCTATTTTCCAAGTCCCTTAAGTCACATAGAACTCTCCCACTCTATTTCTCATCACATAAACAACCTCTCCTCTGGCCCGATACGAACACATAGGGCACGTCTATTTAAAGTGAGTTGTGTGAAAGCCACAGTGGGTTCTCAGTGAGCTGGTAATGACATTGCTACAACCTCAAGTGCTGAGCTAGAGTCATTACTATAATTGTACAGTGAGTAATCAGTGTTTACCTACAGGGTCCACAAATCAATTCCCTTTTGTAGTAGTGAACATATTAAAAATGCCACATAATTTTTGTGGATTGTATCTCTACCCTGTGTAAAGGCAGGGGATGATTTGCAAATATGATTACATTTTCAAAACTAAAGTATTTCTTTTTAGTCGCATACAAATAACTGAATTCTTAATTATTTGTGTACTAAGTTCAACACATCCTCACAGACCAGTGTAAATTTAGCAGAAGCAGTATTCATGTTTATTTTTTTTTTATTTTTTATTTTTTTTAACTTTTTAAAAAAATTTTATTTATTTATTTATTTATTATTCTGGGGGGGGGTACACCAAGTTCAATCATCTGTTTTTATACACATATCAGTATTCATGTTTATTCTGAGTTCTAACTAGAGAGTTGTGCTTTTAGGCACCTAACTCTGCACTCATGAGTTTCAGGTTTCATCTGGTTTGGTATTTGGACTCAGGAGATGGTTAGAACAGTATAAGAAAAGTTCTAACTTCTTTTTACTTGGTGTGAGAAGATTAGCATGCCTGGTACCAGTTTGCTTTTTTTTTTTTTCCTGCCTGCTTTTTAGTCTGAGAGTGTTCATTTTGAAACCACCTCAGTGAATTTTAGTGAAAAGAATTTTATGATCTGCTAGAATTTATATACGTGGTTCTGGAGTCTGTCTAGAGCACAGCAGGTAAAGTAGTTGGATAGGGCTGAACAGGAGAGGTGAGGAGAGTAGGCAGAGTAAGGCTGGAAGGGGACAGGGAGCAGATCCAGTCAATAGAAGGCTCTTGAGTGCACTGCTGAATAATCATCTCTGCGTGAGGACTAACATTTAAGAATTTTAAGGTGGGCATAGTGGTGATGGTGGTGTGCTCAGATTGACAGTTTGGAAGTGTCTTACCACCTTGATGGTAGCCAAGTAGAAGATAAAGGAAGTGAAATTAAAAGTGTGGAGGCGAATTGGAAGGCTGTTCCAATAATTGAGGCAAGAGATAGAGAGGGCCTGGACTAAGGCAGAAGCATGGGAAGAGATCTGAGGGCCATTTAAAAGGGTGAATTGATAGGATAGGATGTGAAGGAGAAGTGCCAGTCTAGAACATTTCCTGGATGTCTGGTCAGTTGAGGGAGAGACATGAGATTGTGAACTCATTGGGAATAGGGAACAGAAACAGGTTCAAAGGAAGGATGCTCTGTTTGGGGTCTTCAGAGGTGGTGGGCAGAGGCCTAGAACACAGGCAGCAAGACCACAATGGTGTGGAAGTGCCTCATGAGACAAGTGCTGGTCTGTTTGGTTTAGAAAAAATTCGCTTAATGACCTTGTCTCTTAGAACCTGGAAACTATTCACTGTCAACCAAAGAAGGAAAATATTATTCAGGAAATGGCAACTACAAAGAACTTCTTAGAGAGTAAGGGGCAAGTGATCTCACTGGAGCATGTGATGATGGAGGGGGTGGGGCCAGAAGGTGGTGGTTCTCACCCATCAAGCCTCTTTTAACCTGCAGAGAGTCTGGGAAATTCCCCATTGCCCTTCAAGATACAGCCCAGGGTCACCTCTTCTAAAGAGTCTTTTGAGCCTCCTTGACTTTGTCCTTCAGGCTGTGGGGGACAGCTGGCCTTGCTCTCTCCACTGGGCTGTGGATGTATTTTGTAACACGAGGTATGTGTTTTCACTAACCACCCTTGTGGTCTTTCCCAACAGACGGTCGATTTTTTGAGAGTAGGCATTATATAATCTCCATTTTGTTAGCCTCAGTATATGGAGTTTGTCAGGTGTATCTAGCCTGTAGTTAGTGTTCCATAGATGTTCATTGAGTAAATACAGGAGATTCATGGACAGGGCAGTGAATTGGAAGGAGCAATAGGCTGGGTAGAGGAGAAGGAACCTGGGTTCTGGTACCAATTCTGCTGCTATTGGTTCTTTGACCTTGGACAAGCTAGTTGATTTTTCTGGGCCTTGGTTTTATTATAGGCAAAGAAGGAGATGGAGTGAGAATCTAGGAAATCCGTGATTGGTCTTCAAGAGGTCCCTGGATTTCTTGAGATGAAATGCAGAATTGTGTATACTTACATATCTATGTGTATGTGTGTATTAGTATATATATAGTCTTTTTCTTCCCCCTGAGGAAGGACCAAGAACTTTCATCAGACTCTCTAAGAATCACTTGAATAAAATGTGGTGTTGGCTGTGGATTTTCTGTATAGGATGGAGCTGGGAGGGATCATCATATGGTTGGGGGTAGGGATTCAGCTAAAGGACTTGTCCTAAAACTGTGGTTACATGACAAACACCCTCTAATTACATGGATTTTTATATTTATTTGAGGCAGTAAGGTGTGGAGGTGATGGATGCTGAAGCTTCTCTGAGCCACCCCTTGGTACTGTTACTTCTTAGAGCTCTTTTAATTCCGTACAAGTTGGATGTGATTCTGGTCGTTAGCAGTGTTATCTTCATGAACAGACCAGGTGTGGAACGTGTGTTTGTTTTTTACTAAAATTCACTGTAGCAAGGGCAAATGCAATTGTTTTTAGGCTCTGAGAAATACTTTTTTATTTGATTATTTTGATTAAATATTAATTATACAGAAGCAGAAAATGAATACTAAATAAAAGAAAAGCATTTACTATCCACAGTCCTCACTTTTAAAAAGCATAGTGTTATAATTAGATAAGCTTAGCGACTGTTGGCAGCTATTAACAAACACTGGCCATCGTGTACTCGAATGGACACCATAATTTATTAAATGTGTTCCCAGCCATTGGAAAGCTTTCTTTTGTATCATATGATAACTTGAGGTGTCACATTTTATTTTCTGAAGTGCTTTGCAAAGACCAAACTTACTTTACCAATGATGATGATGGCAACAGTGGCACTAGGAAATAGCAGTAGAAGGGTGGGGTATTCTTCTGTGGTCACCCATCTAGTGAGAGGTAGAGCTGGGATTTGAACCCAGGAAATGTGAGTCTTCAGCTTGTATCCTAACCAGTCTAGTATATGACTTTCCTAAAGAGAGCTTCTTTTTCTCTATAGAGCTTTACTTTTGAAGCCTCAAAATAATACATACAGAATAATTCTTGCATTTATGATCAGTATCAAGGTCTGTACAAACTGTAATTTGGACCACCTAAACCCATGTAGATCTCTACTCTTTTGAACAATACAGATGAATTTCCCATAGTTCATAATCTTCTTGATACAGAAATAATGTTTCGTTCATCTTTTCCGGTTGTACTGCTTTGTTCTACCCACAGAAGAAATGCTAGGGATGGTTTTCGACAGCCTTCTACAGTATTCAAAGCAACAACCAGGTATTTTAGGAAAGATGTAAACGTTGCTAGAAATGACACTGAGCTGCAGTGTATCCTAACGGGGTAATTTGCTGTGTAAGATTAGAATTGCAAAGGAAATTAAAATAATGAGTTCTGTTGATTTCCTAGGAGAAGGTGAGATATATTGTTAGTCTGAAACTCACCATCTGGTTGGGTTTAGAGTTAGGCTTCATTGTTAGAGAATTGGGTGCCTAGGTCTCTGGGCTGCTTCCAATTATGTCCTCTAGGGCCTGGGTTTTTCCTCCATGAACCCACAGGGCACTTGCTCTGAGCCTGTAGGAACCACGATGCAGTATCCCTGCCCGTAGCTGAGCTGCTAGATGGTAGCTTTGTGCTGTGGGGCTGCAGTGCTGCAGACCCTTCTTGAACTGCTAAGCTTGTCTGGCGCTTGGGGCTCAAGCCTGCAGCCACCTGCTTGCCCTTTCAGAACCTACCTTCCTGGAAGGATTACTTCCCCAGGAACTCGTACTGAATACGGCCCTCTGTTCAGGAATCTTTGTAGCCTTCTCATTGGGTCAGGGAGAGGGTTAAAGAGATAAAGCTTGAGTAGAGAGCTCAAGAAGGTAAGTCCATAATTAATTAGCACTCCTGGGCAGACCTGTGTGCTGGTCCTTGTGGTTCCTCTGGTTCTTCTCTATGTCCATGGCTTCCTTAACTCAGGACCTTGGAAGGAGCTATGACAAACTGCTCCTGCATAGTGGACTTGTTTTTCTCACAAATTACAATATCAACAGCGCTAATGCGCTAGATAAGCAGAGGGTGAGAATTAGCCAGAAGGTCTCATGAAGAGAAGAGTTAAAATGGTTAGCTTTATTAGTGTACAGTGTTGCCATTCTGTTTTTGCAAACTGTTTTTATTCCATGGCTTTTAAACTGACTAACGGGGTTGGAAAAAAATGAGCCCAAACTAAATAAAAATTATCATTGGGGGGAATATTTTGATGGGGGTATGTGTGCCACTGTGTATGTTGTCTCTAGATTTGAGGCGATAAGCAACTCTTTCTCATACTTAATATTTAATTTTCATAATGGGCTGCTGCTTCAATTATTCATTCATTCCTCACTTGTGGCAGGCTAAGCTCTTTACATATCTTTACACACATTATCCCTAATCCTCACAACAATTTTGCAAGGTGAGTGTTAGTCATTCATTTGAGCAACAAATATTTTTGTGTTAAGTGGTTAAGAGCCTGGCTGTAAGCTCAGTGATGGGAATAGAACAGGGAAGAAGCAGTTTCCCTGCCCTTAAGGTATTTTCCATTGTTGGATGGGAAAGACTGACAAATAAACAGGTCATTAGAATGCCTTGTTATATTCTTTTACACTCTGCAGGGGTAATGCGAATTTGTGCAAATTTATTGAAGAGCAATGGTTATACTGTAGTCAACCCATCTAGGAATCCTTCCTATAGAAATACCTGCACACAGTTGAAAAGGTATTTGGCAAGGATGGTAATTGCAATGTTGTTGCAGTAAAATGTTGAAAAAGCTCACTGGCAGGGGAAGGGTTAAATCTGTATGTTCTACGCAGACACTGGAATGTGATACAACATTAACATGAATAAAGTAGAGCTGTATTTGTTGACACCACTGTGTGTGATATATTGTTAAATGACAAAAGCATGTTTGTAGAAGAATGTGTAAGAGAAACACATTACCTAAAATAATAATCATAAAGAAAAAGAAAAAATATTCTGCAAGAATCATACCAGATTCTTAGCTCTGGGCTCCTTTAGGCAGAAGGTGAGAAGAGGTGTGCGTGTGGGAGGGGACAGCTTTTGTGTATTTCTATATTATTTCAATGGACAATATAAACACGAACTATTTTGAAATATTTTAAACAGCAGATAAATTTTAAACAAGGTGATAGGTGCTAGGGCAGAGTCCTGTCCAGGGTTATGTGGGGACAGAAAGAACCCAGACTGGAAGAGGGAGATGGTCAGAGAAGGCTCTGGGTGGAGATCAGCCTGGCTGAGTTCAGGGTGAACATGGTCAGGCGTTCGGAGGGAACAGAGGAGAGCTTCCTGCTTGAGAGCATCCTGGAGCTTTCTGGGTGGACGGCAGAGGAGCTGGCTCCTCCCCGCTGTAACAGCCGGCCCAGGTGGTCCTGGGTTCTTCCTCCTCCCTCAGCCTCCACGGTGTGTCAGCCTCTGTTCCTAAATACTTGGCACATTTCCACCTCTTCTCTAGCTCTCCCACAGACCTCTCATTTCTCACCTGGATGATTGAGAAACCCCGCTCGTGGGTCTCTTGGCCCCTGTCTATATACCACATCCTCCGACCCTGGTCTGTGCTTCACTTTGCTGAGTGATCTTGTAAAAATGCTATCTTCCTTAAACTTGTCCAATGACCCTTCATAGATTCTGGGATCTAGCCCACCCTTCTAAAGCAGACACACAGAAGCCCTGCTCACCTCTCCCACCTTCCTCACGCCGTAACTCTTATTCCTGTTACCTGGAATTTTTTCTTATCTTTACAAATGCCACTCTTCTTGTCAAACAGGGGATGGATGTAGGTAGAGAAAGAAAATCCATGATATGGATTTAGTAGTTGGTCGTCAGCCTATTAACTTGCAAATATTCTAACTTGTTGTCCCCCTTTCTGGGAGTTAATGTCCATATGTCATATTATTTAAGGCAACAATTTAGAAATTAAGACCTTTCAAGGCAAATAGTCTTCTTACCACCCTTGGGGCTATTTTCTTTCATACTTATACTTGAATGGGTGTTCCTAAAGGCAGGTCATTCTCCACACAGAGGACTTGAGAATCTGGAATTAATTTGTGTACTTTCTATTCCAAATCCGGATACACTCCATGTGTATAGAATACACACTGTTCTAAAAACACTCATTGACCAAACAGTCTATTTGCTTTGGCTAAACTTAGAGTTAATGGATGGACTTGATGTACAATGAGATAGATACAAAGCTGAGTGATCTTAGTCTGAGAGATTCACTTTAAGGCTTGCTACATATTATCCTTCCATCTCATCCACTGAACTTACATCTTTTTGTTATTTTTTTCTATCATTGAATAGTAATAAATAATCCTTTTAAGTGAATAACAGGAGTTGGTTTCAGCTTGTTAATTTTCAGAAATGTTTGTACTTTTTTAAAAGTAAATTTATTTATTTATTTGTTTATTTTTTTTTGTTGGTGGTGTTGGGTCTTCATTGCTGCACACAGGCTTTCTCTAGTTGCGGCGAGCAGGGGCTACTCTTCATTGTGGTGCGTGGGCTCCTCATTATGGTGGCTTATCTTGTTGCAGAGCATGGGCTCTAGGTGCGTGGGCTTCAGTATCTGTGGCACATGGGCTCAATAGTTGTGGCTCACAGGCTCTAGTTGCTCCGTGGCATGTGGGATCTTCCTGGGGCAGGGATGGAAGCCTTGTCCTCTGCATTGGCTGGCGGATTCTCAACCACTGCACCACCAGGGAAGTCCTACACTTACTTTCAACGCAGGAGTGAAGTGATAGACTGTCGTCTGGCTCCCTCTGGTGGACAATTGTATGAAAAAAATCAAACTACATATAGTCTTGTGTGGTGGAGACAGGCTGTGAATAGTTCTGGTGTTTTAACATTTGTGTTAAAAGAAATCATAGCAGTAGTAAAACACATAGCAATACTAATGCCGTTGCTATTTCTCTTGTAATTGAGTAGTGGCAATGCTGTGAAAAAACGAATTAGAAACCGACTTCACCCCATAAGTTTAGAACAGTGCTACATCAGGATAAGGCTCATGCTAAAATTCAGCAATGTAGATAATTCATGAGTCTAAATATTAGTCCACAGATTATCCTGGAATCCTCAAATAACTAGACTTTTCACTCAATAATGCATATTTTTGGAAATTTATCAAGTGGTTATTTTTTTCTTGAATCAGTTTACTTTGATAAATTTAGTATTTGTTCATTCGTGATCTGAATTTACAGACTCACTGAAGATGCTTTATCTTTATTATGTAATATTTATTATGGATAGGAAGTGTTACCTAGGTGGTTGTTTTTTGCTCTTCAGCAAGATTAAACCAGGAAGAAATTGCATAAAGCTTTCAGTTAAATTTCATTTGCGTGTAATAATAATCTTATTTTATATATTAATCTTATTTTATATATTAATCAGAGTTCACATTTATTGAGTTAAGCATTTGAGGGGCATGTCTCATTTAAGTTTTTCAGTAACTCCATGAGGCAGGTAGGTAGGTGTCCTTATCCACATTTTATAGAGGCTAGTAAAGGTGGGCCCAGCTCATCCAGGCGTTCTCAGTTCAGAGTTTGTAACCACAACAATAAACTGCCTCCTAAAGTAGGTGATAAACAAGTATATGTGTGGCTAATACCCTTATGAGACTCCTAGTCCTGGAAACTTTGTTTCCATCTTTGAACTGAGGAAGTCAAAGATTACCTCCACACAGAGATAGATTTTTACCTTTTCACCTTCTTTTTTCCTCATTCTGAATAGGCCTTGTAGTAGAACCTCTTCAAGTTTTGCTTAGAGAATTGGGACAAATTGTATCTATTATTATAGAAACCATCTTCATGAGAAGAATACATTTTCGCTTATTAGCTTCCTCACCAAGTCTTTGAGAGAGATGCTGTTAGGTGTAAATGTGAGCAGGAAGGGCACAGTTGCTGGGTACTGATGCTAAAGCCCTGGCAGGGCACCTCGAGGGTAAGCAGCTAAAGATCTTTATAAAGAATTTTTGAAACAGATACAGATAATTAAGGGTAATTCAGGAAATTCTTTTTCCGAAAATATGCAGAATTAGAATAAGGTAATTTTCTTGAAGTTGGCAATTATAAAGAATAGCTACCATATAACTACATGCATTGTTTTTAAATCTTGTAATGGTTATTAGTAATCTAGCTTAATTATTATAGACAGTATCCAGGTGAGAACACTAAAACCCAGAGAAAGTTAAGTAGTTTTCCCAAGGATATATGGCTAATAAATGGTGAAGTAGGGATTAGCACTCAGGTGGTCTGGCTCGAGAGCCCGCCCTCTGAACTTTGCTCTACAGCGGTTCTGTCCAATAGAACTTTCCGTGATAATGGAAGTGTTCAATGTCTGTGTTATCCAATGCAGTAGCCACTAGGCACATGGGCTACTGAGCACTTGCAGTGTGGCTAGTCCAACTAAGGAACTTGATTTTTTGTTTTTAAAATTTTAGTTAATTTAAATTTAAATGGCCATGTGTGGCTAGTGGCGACTGTTTTGGACAGCACAGTCTTACAGGGTCTTTCAGATCATGTAGAAGTAGAGATGTGAGACCTTTAGGATTACCCTGCCTAACTCCTTGTTTTTACTGATCAAGAAACCTCAAACCACATGGTTAGTAATTTGCCCAGAGTCATAAAATTAAGGAAAGGGACAAAATTATAAGCCAGATGTTTATACTTCTCAGTTATAGGTCTTCCCTTTCTGCACTTTGGTGGCATCTGCAAATTTACATTTCTCCTCTTATTGTTAATATTAGATTGTAAAACTACTATCTTTGAAAAAGAAATTTTTTTTTTTTTTTCTGAAATACATGTGCAATGAACCCTTTCCTCTCTTCTCAGGTTATAGAAACATTATCACGACTTTCTCGCACACCTATAGCGTTGGCCACAGGAATCAGGTAAGCTACTTTCTCTGTGGTTCGTGTGTCCTGTTCAGCCCAAAGAAGTGATTGTTTATTGAATGGCTACTGTTTGCATAGCACTTTGCATACAAGAACCACATCTCATTCATGCAGAGTACCTGGTATATAAGTGCTTGATAGACATTTGAAATGTATTGAGCAAGTAAGAACTTATTTGTAGAGTTGAATGAGACACATGAGCTAAACATTATTCTCAATGTCACTGATAATGGTTCTTTTTTTAACTTTCTCTAACGTTTCTATATAGGTGATTCATTAAGACAAACACGAATGCTTAATTAAATAAATATTTTAAAAGATTCTGCAGTACATTTATATCCTGTAGGCCATAACAATAAGTCACAACTTTTAGGTGTTTAAGAAGTAATCAGACAGGTATAAAATGATATATGTACAAGGAGGTGTATTGAAGGTTTGGAACTAAATGAAAAACTTGAAAGTACACTTGATCCTTGAAAAACATGGGGATTAAGGGTACCGTCTGTTCACACAGTTGAAAATTTGGGTATAATTTATAGTTAGCCCTTTGCATCCTCAGTTCCTCTGCATCTGTGGTTCCAACCAGCTGTGGACTGTGTAGTATTGTAATATTTACTATTGAAAAAAACCCATTCATAAGTGGACCTGTACAGTTCCAACCCTGTCATTCAAGGGCCAACTGTAAATTGGTTGAATTATACCTTCTTCATGCAGTGAAGCATTATACAGTCAGTAAGTATGGAAATATAGATGTGTATGTTGTGCTGGGCCTTTTCTGTTTAAAATACTGCATATTTAAGTTAGGTCAGCCAGAAAGTTGTATTATTAGGAAGGTTAGAAATACAGAAAAACAGTTTCAGGAGCCACACAGCCAGGCCACATGGAAGTGGAATGGATCTCATTTTTTACCTGATTTCCTCAGGGCTCCATAATTCAGCCCCACAGTTGTGGGGCTCTGTGACCCTGTGTCTCTTCTTCTGTTGCTTCCGTTTTTCTATTCACATTCAGATTCTAACAGAGAGGATGCAAGCATGTCTTAGAAGGCTGGGCAGCCCAGTCCCTGGTACAAAGCACAGTGACCTTGGGAAGGGCACCCCCAGACCCTTTCTCAGAAATGGGCCATGCATTTGTCAGCTTTCTACAGAGGCAGTCTGTAGGGTGGATAAATGCTCCATACCATGTAATTTTCTCTTCAATACACGATGATCTTTCCATGTCAACATATATTTTGTTATATGCAAACAGCAGATTTTGAAAGAGCATGATTCTGTTTTTATGTATTTACGTATTGTTGATTCTGAAAGCATATACAGAAGAGTTTTTTTCCTTTTTAATTATTCTTATTTACAATTTGAATTTTTACTACAGTGGACTTGTATATAAGAGTATAATAAAATGTGTCAAAATTTATTTTAAAGGATTTTGAACCTGGCATTTCTTACACATTTTAGTTTATTTGAAAAATGTATGCTCTTCAAATGTCTTAAGTTAATGCATAAACCAATGCGAAAATATTTTCACTATACTAAATATAATTATTTCATGATTATTTAGTGCTTGTTTGTTATTTGGATGGATTCTCTTGTTTCTATGAAACATGTGACATGCTGGCTGCATGTATAAACGGGTAAAACTTTCGGCCCTGTAGTATAATCACTGTGACTTTGTTAGACATACATTCAGGGCCTTGTGTTGGTGTTATGAATGAAGTTCATAGCATGAGGCAAACAAGGAAGCCAGTGGCTAGGAATAGGGGGCAAACGAAAGTGATTTTCTGTGACCAGAGGACATAGAAAACACTGTAGTCTCCCTGAGGCCTGTTTGACTTATTTTTCCAATAGATGAAAATAAAAAATACAACTCACACAGCCTACAGTCTGAGTAAAAAAGTATATGAGAGTCAGTGATCATATATAAAGGGCATGACATTTTCGTATTCTAATTTTCACCTATACTAGTGAACTCAGTCATGCTGGGATGATTGTTACCAAGTTATTTGTCAGATCAGATTCTATAAGTGCGAAGAGACGGTGCTGAAGGCAAGGGCGCACTCTGAGCCGGGGAGCTGCAGTGGGCGGTGCGGTGAGCCTGCAGGTGTGTGGCTGGTGGGAGGTCAGAGGAGCACCTCGGCACGTCCGTAACGGCTCACATGACCGTGGTGACCGGTGGCGATGGCTGTAGGTGGTTTGGGGTAGCAGGTGCCACAGCCTCCCTGGGGGAGCCGACAGTCACAGGCGGGCGCTTTGGGAGACGCCCCAGAGGTCGTGTTAAACGTGGTGGCTGATCTGACCGCTTTGGCAGCACCTGAACTTGTGTGTTTAGTGAGAGGTAAACGTCCAGCCTATTTGTTGCTTATTCACTCTTTTCCGTCCCTCCTAGGCCCTTCCCAACAGAAGAAAGCGTTGATGATGAGGACATCTACAAAGGCCTGCCTGATTTAATAGAGTATGTTGAGTGTTTTCAGCAAAAGCACACCACTGCCAATTTTTGCATCCTTTGTGGATTTTAACCATGGGTGTTAAAATAGCTCTCTGAGGGGGAACTGTGGCTTAGTGATGAAGACATGTAAGAATTAACCTCAAGCTCCTGATGGAAAGCTTCACAAGAAAATGTATTTCAACTGATTTTTAATTCTCGTTGTGTGTCTTGCATTGTACAAGTCTCTAGGGAGACTAAAGAAACAGGAATGAAGTAACTTAACATTCGCAAGTTTCTCAAAGGCATAATAGAGGTAGTAGATAAACCTGGAATCAGACAAATAAGAAATAATTAAAGAGAGAAGTATTAATGGAATCTACCACTGGACTTGTAGGACAGATCGTGCTTGCTGTGTAAGTTCAAGGACGGAGGAGACTGGTGTGGGTGGTAGTTATTCAGGGATATTTCATTAGGTGGTGTTGATTCTGAACAGAGAATCCTTTTGGGCTGTATTATTTAATAGTCAGGAGAGGCTAAAGGTCTTTGCAGCTGATTCTCTTCTGCTGATGGAGTGACTTGTGCAGATTACAAATAAATATAAAACGTGATCCTCACCGCTCAAGGAACGGATACCAAAGATCAGGTATGTTTGCAAAGAGTTGTACTAAGACAAAGATTCTGCTCCAGGAGAGATTCAAGTCCTGTGGAAATTCATCCACGTATCCGCCCTAACACCCCAGCACACGGGCTTGTTCTCGCTCTAGGACGTCTACGCTTGCTGTTCCTTCTGCCTGTGTGGCTGACCCCTCACCATTCAAGTCTTTGCTCAGATGGCCCTCCCAGCGAGGCCTTCCCAACTACCCTAATATCGCCGCCACCCTTACCTCGCTCTGTGTTTTTATGGTACTAGCCTCTGCCTCAGCCAGTCTCAGTTTGCTTCGTTTATGGCCCACCTCCTCATCAGAAGGCTGACTTCATGAGGTCAGGGACTTTACCTTGTTCTTGGCACTTCCTAGTGCTTCAAACAGTGTCTAGTAGGTCCTCAGGAAATATCTGTTTTCTGAGTTAATAGGCCAAAGCTGCATTGAGCATCTACTGTCTTCTGGGCGTGATGCTTTGGGCCGGAGCTGTCTATCAGGAGACATCTATCAGTTCATAGGAGGTTACTGAGTTTGCGTTTCTGTGCTAACCGTGTTACACGCATCTCACATGTAACACCACATGATGAGGTTGTTACTAGTATCACCACAGTTTACAAATGAGAAAACTGAGTCTTGAAAAGCTAAGTAACTTGCTGAAGATCATGTCGCTGATAAGTAGTCGTCTTTGGATTTGAACCCAGGCAGTTCTTATTCTCGTGTGGAGGCTCTTACTGCATTGACCCCCAGAGGCACCCTGCCCTGCCCCTCAGGGAACTTTCAGTGGGAGAGCCCTGTGGCCAGAGCGACAGGGATGGCTGGCAGCCCTTCCCAGAGTAGGCTGCATTTGGATGGGCCTCGAAGTCTTGTATTTTAAATGTGTATCAAGAATGGTTTCTTGTGTCTTCTTAAAACCTCCAGGAATGCACTGATCTCAGGCAAGGCAGTTGCTGATTGTCTCACTGAATTGGCTACAATCTTCATAAAGTGACTATAAGATTATTGGCAATATAATCAAATTCCTGTAGTCTTAGAAAGAATATTGTTCTTTCTAGTGCTATGATGACGTTCTTTCTTGACCCCCACCAGATGTCACTTTTACCTGTTCATTTTATAGTTTTCCCTCATCTTGTTCTGTTGATGTCAGGATAACTCCTATGAGGATGCAGGTTTGGAGAAGCCGTGGGCCCCTGAATTGGCTGCTCTGAGGTGCCAGCTCATGCTCTGGGAGATGCAGTCTGCTTCACCTCTCCACCTGGTGGTCGGAGGTCCAAATGTTGCGTGTTTCCTGCAAATACCTGCTTTTGAGTTTGCTTTGATTGATTTTTCAGCCTTGGCTTTGTTATCTCTATGGGCTCATATACTTCATTTTAACCTTTGGGAATGGATCGTCTGAAGGGAAACACCAAACACTGGTCTGGTTCCCACTGCAGGGGGAATCATTTTCTCCTCACGTAGAGGGAAACAGATGCAGGATGGATGGAGAGTGTGTGAGATGGCTGAACTCCTTGCTCCTTCAACCTTTATGACCAGGGTATCAGATGTGACCATATATAGGCTGCGTGGACACAGGAAAGCTAATATAGATTGCTGTTGATTTATTGACCATTTGAAGAGTCACTGCTCCTTCCTTCCTCTCCCTTCTTCATTTTATGCAAATCATAAATTATTGACCAAACTGTTAACAAGAAAAACAGCTTTAGTATGGGACTGAATAACAAAACCCAAACTGTTCTAGCCCAGTCTCAGTGTGTGTGGGTGCATGTGTGTCACTCCTACAATTCTTAGAGAAAAATCTGTGTGTGCCTCTGCGACAGTAAGACTTAAGCAAGATGGTGAGATTTGTTTGTTTGTTTTTTGGGTTTGTTTGTTTTTTGTTTGGAGGGGAGTTGGAGTGTCTGAGGCAGGAAAAGGATTTCATAGCCTGTCTTCCTTCTGAACAGGATGCCCTTTGATACAGAACCTACTCCTTTATCATTTTTTAAATCTCAGTTCCTTCGTGAACTCATCAGACCTTCCTATTCTCTGATGAGTTATAGAAAGTGCTCAAACCAGTTTAACTGCCTCACAGTTCTCGGGCGAGACTGCCTGCCTAAGCCCCTCAGTATGGAATTTCTGGAACTGCCAGTATGACTCACTGTACCCCCAGTTTTCCAAAGTAGAGAGCTGAAAGCATCCTTCACTCCTTGCCCCTCTCCCTAATCCAGATTGGTCCCCAAGCCTGGTCGGCTGTACCTGACATGGTCTCCGGAGTCTGTTTCTCTCCTCATCTGCCTTCACCCTAGTTGTGGTGCTTATCACCTCTCACCCACAGCATTTCACTTCTTGGCTTCCCCATCTCCCTGCCTGGCTTCTTGACCTCCCACACTACCCCTGTATAACCCTCTGTGGTCTTCAGATGCCCAGGTAAGGTTGAGCTCACTGAGTGCGGGGCCCTTCTCAGGTTGGTTCAGCTGTTGCTCTGGGGCTCCCCTCGCTCACCTTGTCCCACTGAACAGGCTGCACTCCTGAAATCACCAGCCTCTACACACCTGTCTGCCTTCGCACAGGTTGGTGTCCTTTGTCTGAATGCTCACCCTCCCCCTTCTCATTCAGCGTGTCACCCCGGAGGGCTGAAACTGTGTCTGCCTCGTCTGCAGCTGTATCTCCTGAAACATAGTATTTATTCAGCAAATACCTGTTGAATAAATACACTCAAGATCCAGTTCAGATGTAATATCTTCCATGAAGCCCTCCCTGACTTCCTCAGAGTTGTTCTTGCTCTTTCCTCTGCACTCGTAGAACAGTGTGTTTATGCGCTGTTTTCCGCACCAGACTCTGGCAGAGCCCTTGGATCCTCCAGATCTGTGCATTCTTAGCACTGGTGAGTCCGGCAATCAGTCAGTTCTTAGTTTAGGAATCAGGTAGGTGGGCGGACGGGTGGATAGGTAATCCTGGAATGAATTTTTCTCACAGCAGAGTTCTCTGAAACTTACCACCAGATCATTCTCCCTTAAGGCACCTTCCTTTCTTCTGGGTGTTTGACAGTTCATTTCTGTCAAATGCCTCCAGATAACTCTTCATGACAAACACAGACAACCTTGTGATTGCACCTACTTTGAAAAATGCTCGGAGTTGCAGAGTGACATTTATAGTTACAGTGTTTTTATTTTTGTATGTGTCAATTTATAATGTTCTATCTGCACAGGCCCAAGAGAAATGCTAAGGGCTGGCAGTACTGAGGCAGTTGAATTTCTTTTCAGAGAGATATTAATGCATCTTTCCAACATGCCTAAATGTATTAATCTCAGTTCTTTGGCATTATTAGTTAATAGAAGGTATTTATAGAACTCTTGAACTGAAAGGAAAAACTTAAGGAGTAGTAACAGAATGGGTGATGGGTGGAAGCAGCTGTTTCTACTTCCAATAGGTTTACAATCTCACATGAAGGGTTTAGGAAAGATGCATCAATCAGTCACTGTGGAAGTGCTCAGGAAAGCTTTAGAGATAGGGATTATTTTCCACTGCCAGGAGACCAGCAGAAGAATTTAAATGGCTTAAAAAAAAAAATGTCTTCTGGCCTTAGGACCATTTCTTTAAGCAAAATACATATAAAACAGATAAAAGCCGAATCTGACTGAAGGGGGACCTGTGGGTACCCTCTGAGTGGCCTTGAAGGAACATGGTTTGAAAACCATTGCATTAGATATTGGCAATTACAGTCAGCAGAAACTTATGTTATAAATATGTTATAAATAATCTTTGTAAAGCATAGTAGATCCTCCCCAACTCCCCTGTCTTCTCCATATTATACCTTTCAATACAGATGATGAAACTGAGGCCTTGATGTATGAAAAATGGGAGGTAGTATGACAGAGCAGTTAAAACACTCAATGTGTGAGACAGACTGGGTTTTAAATCTTGGCTCTGCTGTTTGAGGAGCTGTGTTATCCTGGGCAAGTCAAAGAACCTTTTGTTTTCTCAGGGTCCTTATCACTTTAGTTGGCCAAACAACAGCACCTGCCTGATAACACAGTTACTGTGGGACCTGGCAGGCCAGGTGAGATAATACAGGCAGAGTGCTCCTAAACGCCCAGTGAATGTTAGGTTGCTGCCATCACTGTCGGATTCTGTTGTTGGTGTGCCATTGTTCTTATTGGGGGTGGGGTGGGGCAGAGGTGTAATGTAAGCCTTTGGCTCTTTCCGCTCTATTTGATTTGCTCTCTGGATTTCCTACTAAAATCCAGTAAGCTGTTTCTAACTACTGTATTTACTGCATGATAGAAAAGGATGTTTATGTAGGTCCTTTTGTTTCAGTGAAACCCTTGTGGAAGATGAAGAGGGTCTGTACGACTGTGTTTATGGGGAAGACGAAGGTGGCGAAGTGTACGAGGACTTGATGAAGGCGGAGGAAGCACATCAGCCTGTAGGACTTGACGTGCCTGTTTTTTAAGTTACTCTGAGTATCTTATTAGGAAAGTGATTATTTGAAGGACTAGTTAATATAATAATTAGAGTTAATAAAAATAACATTTATGGTATAATTATATTAGTTATAATTATAAGGTAATAACCTAATTGTAATTAATACAGTAGTTATAATTATTTATGTAACTTCTGCCGGGGTCGTTTTTCGTTTGTTTTCTTTATCTTGCTTATAACGATATAACCATGACTTGTTATTCTGAGTATTTTATTAGGAAAGTGATTATCTGAAAGACTAATTAATACAATAATTATAATTAATACAATAATTATAATTAATAAAATGAAATAATATTTGTGTTATAATTTTATTAATTATAATTATAAAATAATAACATAATTATAATTAATACAATGATTATAATTATTTAGGTAACTTCTGCTGGGATCTTTTTTGTTTGTTTTCTTTTTTATGTTTACTTGCTTATAACTGTATAACCATGATGTGTTGTTGCACTTGGAGACATATAAACATGACATTTTACAGTTCAGAATAACCATAGGGAATCTCTGGTCTAATTCTTTCATTTTATGAGTAAGAACATCAGGTCTAAGAGGTAGATGGCATGCCACCCTGCTAAGTAATGGCAGAGTGGCAATAGAACGTAATTTCAGGGAATCATGAAATTATATTGTTATGAAAGGAAATCTTACCTTACAAAGCAGGAAAATCCACTTTAAATTTGATGTGGCATAAAATATATGTTAAAGAATGTTTCTTCCTATTTGTTAGGGGTTGATATGAGGTATTTTTTTTTCTTTTGCTTCATTATGGGTCTCCTAGCATTTTTACTATCTTATAAACTTAGTTTCAGATTTTGCCATAGTCAATAGGAGTCCACAAAGCTTTATCTGCATTACGATATCTAAAACATTCAATATGACTTTGAATAATTTTCTCATCTATAATTTGATATGAAAAAAGAAAGGTCAGTTGCTTAAGCTTTTATTAACATAGTCTTTTTGTACACAGAAGACAATTTTTTCATCAGCTGGGCGGTAGTTCAGGTTTCTTCAGTGCTTTGATGAGGTCGCTCAGCTCTCTTGACCTCTTGCATTTAATAAAAAGCTGACGAGTTGTCCAGCGCTCACACACGGGACAGTAGCTTCTGTGGGATGGAAACAAGTTGGCTGGCCTGTGTTTGGTGAGCATCCTGAATGTGTGCTTTAACCCACTGCACGAGCTGACAGGACCCCTGTGGCGGCATCTTAAGAGCACTTTAGGTGACAGAGTATCGTCTATACCCCCTTCAATTATCAGCTGCTTTGGGCTCCAGCAGATTTGTCACTGTCTTTCCCAAGGACTGTCTTCACTGAGCCGACAGCGCTGGGCTGTTCATGTGGCCCAGGGTGAGCAGTGATGATGATTGAATGTGCAGCGCCCGTCTTGTGCTCTCCTCAGGGTCCTGGCGCACTGCACGGGTTATCTCATTTACAGCTCCTTGGGCTGGATAATGTAATTCTGTTATATAGATGAGACAACCGAGACACAGAGAAATTAGACAACTTTTTCATGATAACAAGCTAATAACAGCAAAACTGGTCCTTGACCCTAATTCTGTCTAATCCCCAAACTTTTGATCTTCCTGCTATGGTCTTCTGCCTCTAGTCTTAAACAGTAAGAGAACCAAACACCAAGATGGTTAACTCTTGAGAAAATGTTTTAAGATTTTTACTTACCAAATATCCTTTTATGATTTTTTCAGTTATTTCTACAGCACTTCTAAAGTGCGCCGTGCTTTAAGAAAACTATATTAGACCATTTGTGATGCTTCCAGATTCAGTAACGTTTATAATAAAACAGATGTTTAAGTTTAAAGAGAATACACTCAAAAGTATATTTTTAATTATCTAAAACTTTTTCATTTACATTGTTCAAATTCTTTTAAAAAGCAAAGATCCTTCACAAATGCAGTTAAATATATCTTTCAGCTATGTGTTTCATTAGAATGGAATGGTTAAAAAATCAATAATTTTGATTTCTTTCTATCTTCTACTGGAGAGATTAATACATGAATTTGACGAAATAATTTTAATTTGAAAATTCTAATTGCAGAAATGTCCAGAAAATGACATACGAACTTGCTGCCTAGCAGAAATTAAGCAGACAGAAGAAAAATATACAGAAACATTGGAGTCAATAGAAAAAGTAAGTCATCAGGTATCATTCTTGATGTTCACATACTGCCTTGTATAGTTAACACATCAGGCTCAATGTTTCTACTGTGTCTGTGTGTTCTGATTTTCAGTAGAACTTTGGGTTTAAAGATCTCAGAGTGGATTGATTCATCCCACAATGATTTACTGACTTCTTAGAGTCTGAATGGCACTACCCTAAGGACTGAGGATATAGCTGTCAACACAGGAAAACCTTGGTTCCCATGACACCCCCATAGGAGGGTTTATAATTTAAGCAAATAAGTATGCCAAGTGGTGATAAGTTCTCTGAAGAAAAATAAGGCAGAGGAAGGGGGTAGCGAGTGATGGGGGAGCCTGGTATTATCTTACCTAGAGTGGCAATGGAAGGCCTCTACGGTCAGGCCATATTTAAGCAGACAGCTGAGTGAGTTGAGGGAGGAAGCCATGTGTATATCCCAGAGCAGACAATCCCTGGGAGAAAGGCCCTCGCACGGGACAGTGTTCAGTATGCTTCAGTGTGCAACAGTCCCGGAGGCTGAAGCAGGATGAGTGCAAGGGAGCAGTGAGATCAGAGACCTGGTGAGCCCCTGGTCACAGGGGGCATATACAGCTGGCATATAGCCAGGTTTTATGGCTAAAAGCTGGAACGTTTTGAGTAGAAGAAGTGATGGGATCTAATGTAAGTTTTTAGCAGCTCATTCTGACTCTTGTCAGGCAAGGGCAGCAACTGGGAAAAAAAGTTAGAAGGATATTGCAGTATTGAGTTGACAGAAAACGGTGGTATTGGTAGAGGTGGTAGGGAGTGCTCAGATTCCAAATAAATTTTGAAAGTAGGGTCAAGTGGATTTGATGATGAATTAGCAAAGGAGGTGTGGAAAAGAGCAATTAACAACGCTTGGTTTTTAGCATGAGTAACTGTGCGAATGGTGAAGATGGTGACTGAGATGGGGAAGGACAGGTGAGGGAATCACGAGTCTGTTGGGACCTACTGAGTCTGCAGTAACTATTAGCTTCCAAGGGGATGTGTTGAGGAGGAGGTGAGGTATGTCTGACAGGCAGGGGAAAGGTTGAATTGATGTCTAGGTTGGGCCATTATCATTATGCAGTGGTGTTTAAGGCCATGGTACTAGATGAAATCACTAGTGGATGTTGATAGAGAAGAGGTTTGAGGTCACCTCTGGTGACTTCCACATCTGGAGGCTCGGAGAATGAGAACCAGGAGAAAGTTTTGGAAGTTTAAAAAAGAGATAAAGGTGTGGAACAGTTGTTTAGGAGAACGAGAGGGTACATGTACGAGGATTATATAACATTACAGGCTCAGTTGGGTTTTGTGATTATACTTTGAATTAGCTGTCAATATAGCTTCTGTTTAACTTCTTAGGTACAGGCACAATATATATGGCAAGCTAGATTTAACCAGGGTTTTCATTTTTCCAGAATGAAAGAAGAGAGGGTAAGGGTATTTGCAGGGCAGTGATTCTGATGATGGTTTGTGGAATGTAAACTGGGTAAGAAGGGAAGTGAGGACATGAAGAATGTAAGATGGTCAGGGGATCGGCAGACCCTGTGGGCCGGAGAAGTCCTTGGAGGAATGAGCTGTAAAGGGAGGAGGGTAGAGATCAGAGTCGCTTGCTTCAGATTAATTCTGTGCAGCATATGGTGCTGTTGGTCATGACAGGGTCTTGGGCTATGACCACAAGAGGAGCTGAGCTAGGATGGGGCACAGATTGTTGGAATTCAAGGAACCGAGAGGCCGGGCTTTTGGAAGGATCATCTGCACAGATCCTGATACGGCCAAAAATAAAGATGGGTGTAGTAATGGAAAGAGAAGTGGTAGGCCAGGAGCCAAAATGCTCAAGGAATGAAGAGAAAAGATCCATAAGTTGCAGCTGCAGATTATTGATCTCAGGGATCTAGAATCTCCACAGAGCATTCGAGGGATACTTTTTTTATTAGTCCTCAAATATATCTCCAAAATGTTGCCATTTTTTGCCAATTTGGCCAATGTTGTTTTCTCTTTTTTTCCCTTACTTTTAGAGGCATGTATAGCCCAAATTCTTTTATTTTATATTTTAAATGCACTAACTTGTATTTATATCTTTATATCTCTGTTCAAGTGTAGAATCTTTAAGGTAGAGAAAATAGTTTCTGCTTTTTTTTCTTGGAGTTCATAATACTGATTAACTTTCAATACATATTCATTGCTCATTGATGAAAAACTATTATATAGATTAGGATAAGTTGTGCTTAATTATTACCCCTTTCTTCTCTCCTGGTAGTATTTCATGGCACCATTAAAAAGATTTCTGACAGCAGCAGAATTTGATTCCGTATTCATCAACATTCCTGTAAGTAAAAATACGCTAGCTAAAATTGTGGTACACTTCTATAACATCCTCATTTTTTGATTGGGTCCCTATTTGAAGATTTTGTTGTATTCTTTAAGAATTTTAACCCAGTTTTCTGCCTCCTGAGTTCTTATAGTCTTATTTTCTGGAAATAACTAATGAGTCGTATTACCAACCGAAAGTCAGTCAGAATGGACACTGAACAGAAGAGGGTGAGAGTGATGTATTATACGTACCTGCTTGTCACGACAAGGTAGTCTCAGTTAATCCTTGGTGTTACTATCTCTTTGTCTTGTGGGAGTCCTCTTCTGCCTCACCCCCTGCTCTGTTGTTCTTCCAGCCCCTCAATCCTATCTTACAGACACTGTCCTGGCTCCAGCCCTCTCCTCCACTCGTATTCTGACACTTCCTGGGCCTCTGCTTTTTGGTGTTTTCTGCTTCCGGTTCTATCACCCTAAACTCCCATTTCTGAAGTCCATTGCTTCCTTATGGTATAACAGTCTATTTTAATGGTAAGACGTGAGGAGCTTTTCTTCACTTTTATATAAGCATTTCAAATTTCAGGGTACCTTGCAATTATCTTACAATCCTAAAAGAATATTTACCCAGAAGCATAGAAGCAAGCCCAATGCAAAACTGTGTAAGGTCTTGCCAGGCAAGATTCAAGTTCTTAGCCCTCTAGAACTGCCCTCGATTTTAATACATAGCTTTTATATACCCTGTATAAGCTTTTAGGTACAGGCTTGCTTGTATTACCTGTAAAGTCTCTAACATTTGGATTCCTTTATGTTGAGTGTTGCTCTCCTCCAGTTTAGCTCTGGCACGTTGTCCTTGTCCCTGATTTTGGCCAAATGAAGACATTCTTATTGATCTGTAATATAGAAGGAAGAAAAAGATCCCAATATCAAATGAATATTTAGCATGAAACAAACCACACGTTCTAGGAAGATGAGGGTCTTGAACCACCTAAATACGCTCACTGTAACTTAGGACCCATTTGACAGTCCTTATTCTAATGGCTTCTCCATGCTCCTCAAAAAAGTGACAGGGCCAACATCGTCATGTTTCACTTAACACCCCCTAAGGAAAGGCACGCCCTGCAGTCACTGTGTGCTCCAAGGTACCCGGGAAGAGATAGTGGGAGAATTGGTACCTTGATTCGAATCTCCTCATTTCCTGGCTGTGACATGTATTTTTACTGTCTGACCGAAAATTACTTGCTTATCAGGAAAAATATGAAATTCTGACTTTAGAGATGCCCTAGTAAACTGCCCACTACAATTTATTTGCTGCTTATTTATGCCATTAGTTGTCTGGTTTCAAGTAATTTAGTCTGATTATTGTTAGCTTAGCTCCAGGACACCACTAATTGACCAAAGTACAAATCTACATTTTTATGTCCCGAGGACATGAATCATTACTTTATCCTGTCAATAAAACATTAAGCACTTGGATAGTTTTATTTAAAAATTTAAAGTGATTATAGACAGAAAATGAACTGTACATATTTTTATACAAGGAATAAATTATCCCTTAATAACTAGTGAGATAATTTCTTTTTCCACAGGACGCTGACATTTCAAGCCAGATCTGAAATTGCTGTTTCCCATGCACGTGGCCTGTCTATATTTCCCTTTCTTCCTCCCCACCTCGCCCTCCTCTTCCCCTTCCACTTCTCTCTTCCTCTTCTTCTCTCTTGTCTCTTCTCTCCCCTTCTTAAACTCTCTTTACTGATGGTAGCACATTCATATGTTGAGGGCATTCAGCATATTCCTGAATGGCAAGTCTGGTGACAATATAGATGCTGGGCTCCGGGTGATTTTTTTTTTTTGGTTCCGATTCCTAATTTCCTTTGTCATTCTTTCCTAAGGAACTTGTAAAAGTTCATCGGAACCTCATGCAAGAGATTCATGATTCCATTGTAAATAGAAACGACCAGAACTTGTATCAAGTTTTCATTAACTACAAGGAAAGGTAACTTTTGGATTTTAAGTTTTGTGGCTATTAGTTTGTAATTATAGTGAGGGTTAATATTAAAATTGCTCATAAATAGCTATTATTATGGTTCATTAAGATACTATCTGGGCAGTAATTAGAACACAGTACAGTTAATTTCAGGGTGGTGGTTGAGCTCTATATGTGTATCAGGAAAACAAAAAAGAAAAAGAAAAGGAAAAAAGAAGGGTTCAGACTTTTGCATTGAAACCAGAAGGTGCAGGTTCTTGTACAGACCCTGTCACTCTTGACTCCTGAAGGCTTCAGGAAGTCATTTTAACTCTCTGAGCCTACCTTTTCTCCACCTGTAAATATTATGGGTGGATTAGCTGGTACGTAGTGCTTTTTCCAACTCTAATAGCTTATAATTCTCTATTTGGAAGTATTAGATTCACAGGCAAAGTCAGTTACCCTTTCTGAGTTTGAAAAAAATCTGAGCAATTCACATGAATTGGAAGTAGCAGGGAACTTTGCTTAAAATATGGTGCTCTCATTTTAAATCAAGCACTATATAGTTCCTAGTACTGACTAAGAAGTGGCGAGTTAATTGCTTTCATCAATATTAAATAGATATTAATGTAGTAATTTTTTTTCCAGTAGAGAGCTAAAAGAAATGATGAATTAACCAGGATCTTTGCAAAAATAGCTATTACTCCAGAGATACACTTCCTGAAGCAGGCTCAGACCCCATGCAGTATGAGTTGTCTGCTAGCCAGCACAGCTCAGGCCTCTCATTCCCACTTTTCAGATAATATATTCTTCTTGATTAAAAAGTGGGAAGGAGTAGGAGATTTATTACTGAGTGGAGTTGTAAGTAGTGATTACAGTGAAACTGTAGTAGAAAATAAAACTATTCTGAGTGAGCATGAACCATGAAAAAGTTGATCTCTAATGGAAACTTGAACAGATATTTAAAATTTTGTTTTTGATGTATATAGGTACTCAAACAATATTAACAGTCATTAAGCCAGTTTGTAAAATCTGTCTGCTATAAAAATGTACATGGAATCAATCCCATTCAAATTTGGAAATTAAAAATAGTCACTTTTAATATCATAAGTATGAGTGACCCTCATTCTATAACTGTAAGTGTGGTGTATGTTAAAAAGAAACAAGAAAGCTAAGGTTCAGAGAAATTATGAGTAATCTGCCCAGGGTTACCCAGAAAGTAAGAGGTGTAGGACAAGTGAGATTTGCTTTGCTTATCCCTCACAGTGTTTTTTTTTTTCTTTCTTGGTTGCACTGGTCTTAGTTGCAGCTCTCGGGCTCCTCAGTTGTGGCATGCAAACTCTTAGTTGCAGCATGCGTGTGGAATCCATTTCCCTGACCAGGGATTGAACCTGGGTCCCCTGCATTGGAAGCATGGAATCTTAACCATTGTGCCACCAGGAAAGTCCCTATTCTCAGATTTCTTCCTCTCTCACTTTTCCTTTCAGGTTGGTTATTTATGGGCAATACTGCAGCGGAGTGGAGTTGGCCATCTCTAGTTTAGACTACATTTCCAAGACAAAAGAAGATGTCAAACTGAAATTAGAGGTGCCTGTTTATTTTTTGTTTGTATATGACATAGAGTAAAATGAATGAAAAACAATATATTTCTTTTCATGATCAATGCAACAGCAAATTTCCCATGAATTCTAAGTGTAATTTTATAAAACATTTTAATAGATAGCTCTATAAAATAACAATGTGGCCAATAATAATAACAGTAGTAAAATATAAGATTTATGGCTTTTTAACATGCATTATCTCATTAGATCCTTAAGACTTTGTGAGATACATACAATTAACTTTCTTCTCTTATGGATAAGGAAGCCAAGGTTCAGAGAGATTATGAATAATTTACCCAGGGTAGTAAAAGGTACAGGATGAGTAAGATATATGTGAGATAATATATATGTAGATTTAAATTGTTTTTTAAAAATGTAAGACATTTAGGGGCATGTGTATAAAAAGGGCATGGATATCACCCATAAGATGACAAGACAGACACGTGTATGATGAGATTAAGTAGTATGTGATAAGCACTCTTCCGCATGAGTAAGCTTGGGTGATGACCTCAGTATAGTTAGGCTGTGGAGAGTTATCTGACGAGGCAGCATTTGAGTTAGGTCACTGAAGAATGGGGTGACTCTTGATAGATGAGATTCCATGTAGCACATTCTGGAAGAATTGGTATGTCTTGACCAGAAGAATCAGGAAAGTTTGAGAAATGGCAAGTAGATTAGTATGAAAAATGGAACACATGGTAACAATGGAAAATAAAGTCTGGAATCTGTGATAAGTCTTTTTTTTAACATCCCTTTTTTTATTCCCTGCAAGAAGAATTTGCAGTTTCAAAAAACTTTTGAAAAATGATTATTTGTGTTTTATATGCATTGTCATCTCAAATATATTATCTGTATGTTTGGCTCTTCTTAAGTTTCAGGTAGAGATAGATGTACAGTCAACTCTTAGGTGACTGTGGGTGGCTTCGTTGGCTCTCTCATATCCTCCTTGCTGCTCTTTGTTGGGTTTAGCAGTGAGGTCAGGGGATGAATAGGGTACAAAAAGGTAGATGATTTTTAGAATCAGAACCCCTTCACTGTTTAGCATATCTGGTCTGATTTCATAACTCATAATTCCCACAAAGGGGAGCTCTTGGTGAGAAAGTTTGCACATCAACAGGCTACCAAGTTACTGTACTAATCCTATATCATGGATCCTTCTTTCTTACCTCTTACAATCCCTTGATGATGTGGATCTTATAATTGGAGGTGGTTTGAACCACCACGAAGTGACATCCTTACAACCTTGTTAGCCTAAAGGGCCCCTGCTCCTCTCTGGAGAACAGAGCCTCATAAGTCTAGAACTATAAGCCACCTTGCCTCAAATTAAAGATGCGATGGTAAGATAAAACTTAACAACGTACACAACAATTTTATAATAGAGCTACCATTAAGGCAGGTTGTTTTTTTTTTTTTTTTAGTGAAGATATATAATTCTGGTTCAAGAGGTGAATCAGCAAGTGGTCAATCAAACCTCCATTATATTCTCAGCATTATTTGAACGTTACTCTCTCTTCTTTCAGAGTCACTGTCAAAATCCCACCCAGTGAGCATACTCTAGCACTCTAGAGACATAGCTTCTGTAGTCACTGTAACTCTTAGAAAGAGAGAGAACCTCAGACTGAATTTGAAAGGCCCTGGGTGAGGTGATGCTGGTTGTTGTTTCCTCGCCTGAAAAGCCCCTATTTCTAACCGTGGGCCTGATTTGGAAGTATTTAACCAGACACTTACTATAAGCCCTCAACAAACAGTCTTTGCTGGAACTGTCTTCTGTTTTGTCATTATTTTTCATTCCTGATGATTTTTGTCTTTTTTTTACCCCTAGTGTAAAACCAAGATAACGTGGGGTGAAGGGTAATAGAGTCTCTTTACCTTGCTCTGTAAGCTGGTTCATCCCTATTCCATTTTCTTTTCTTTTCAGTTAGAATTGGAATTGAGGCTAAGCACTTGACTGGATGTTTGGAAGAATCATTTCTCCCCTTTATTTACTTTCAATACTAATAAGCATTTTACACTTCAGTCTCAGACCCCCAGTTGTAGCTAATGCCAGCACTGTTAGTTTCTTTACTTCCTGAGCCTAAAACTTAGAACTTGAACTTATTTTTTCCCCAGCAATTTTAAACTGACTTCCATAGCATAACAAGGTAGATTTTAAATGTATAACATTTCTATTCTTAACACTGTGTTAAAATGGCATAACATGCAAAATGTAAGATACAACTTCAATTTCCTAGGCACTTAAAGATGCAGCTGGGAAGATGAGACCCATTCATTAGAATAATATTAACAGTTTGACCTCCTATTTGAGACCCATGATCCAGAACTCACTACAATCTGTGGAAGCAGGAAATCAGTTGAAATAGTTATCTGTTCAGTGAACCGCAGCAATTGACAAGATGTGAGCTAATATGGCAGGATGTGTCCCCAGTTCTTGTTTGAGAGCTGTAGTCAAGCACTCATTAACTCAATATGGTTGTTGGAGCTAATGGTGTTTGTTTTTATAGCTCCTGATAATATATCCTCCCATGTGCTGGAAAAGCTAAGTGTGGGCAAAAGGGAAACAAAAGAGTATTTTCTTAAATACAGCCCCTTCCATGAACTGGAAAATTCCTTAGGCTGGGTTATGTAGCTGTCTGAGGATTTTGGACTTAGGTTGCTCACTAATAAAAATATTTTTATGGCACCTTATTATTTTTTTGAATGATACCACAAATATGTGAGAAAAAGTAAAATCAGAAAAGCAACTTGTTCAAGGTCACGCAGCCAAGAGTTGCCAAACTTGATTTAAATTCAGGCTTTGACACTACAAATTCAAAGTACTTTCCTCAAAGTTGTACGTAGTTAATGTCAAAAGAGTGAACCAGTCAATGCTATTTTTCAATAAACTTTTAAGAAAGGAGAATGTGAGATTAAAAAAATAAAATCTGAGGCTTTAAAAACTTTGAATCCAGTAGTGGGTTTATAATTTAGGAAATTTTTAGAGTCATTCATTCCATTTCATTCATTTAAACAAATGTTTATTCACCAAATAATAGATTCTTTAGAGGTATAGAAGACACAATATATTGGAGAAGATATTACACATATACAGCAATAATTAAAAGACCCATAAGGCCCAGAGAGACAGAATAGTTTTGATTGGGACTGTTACTAACAGCTTGGAAGTATAATTCTTCAAGAAGTTGATGAATTTTGCTGGAAACTAGACAAAGCACACGGCAGTTGGAGAGAACGGAATGAACCAAAGCGTGATGATGGGGAAGGCACCATAGTGGGTTTGATGAATGGGGCTTGTTCTTGATGCCTGGTCCACAGGCCTGCTTGGGGCGACTGGTGAAAGGTTAAGTGGTAAGTGGGCAAAGATGCTGGAGGACCACTAGAGAAAATAATCTGTGTGTGTAAAATAGTTCTATGTATTTATTCTTATTTAGAATTGAAATGCTACGTTTTGTTTCTTTTGATTTTTAATTGACGATACTTCCTTTTTTTTTTTTAAGAAAGAAGGATTGTTAAGAAGGAAAACAGCGAAATATTGTATAATAGCAGTTTTGTTCATGGCTTTTGCATCTTTTAATGTTTGTGTTATGATTCCCTTTGATACTAACAAATTTAAATTAAAAAAAAATTTTTCAGGAATGTTCTAAAAGAGCAAATAATGGGAAATTTACTCTTCGAGATTTGCTTGTGGTTCCTATGCAGCGTGTTTTAAAGTATCACCTTCTCCTTCAGGTATGTAATTTAAAACTGTTTATGTGTTCATTCATTAATTCAACAAAATATTAATGAAGCATCAACTATGCTGCAGAAACTTTATGTTTGGAGCCCTATCCCTGTACAATTTTCAGTTATGAGGATAGCGAAGTGGGAGCTAACACAGCAGCTGGAAATTTTTTCTTCCTTTTCAGCAGAGATAATTCTGTATATCTCTCACAAAGTCACAGTTGGTGTCCTTCAAACAACTGGCTCCAAAAAATTTTTAAAAATTTACAAACAAGGCAACACGAATACAAATATCCCTTCAACCAAGTCTACTGTTGTTAGCAGTAATCATTTATTAGAATCTCAGTGTTGTGATACACTTGAGTTCTGGCAGGTTAATTGTGTTAGAACTTGTGCCTTATAACCATAAACGAAAGAGAATTGTGTCACATTCTGTGTTGCTCTCTGCTATCCTAAATTATAATAAGACTACATTTATTTTGAAGTGATTCTTGTTATAACCCCAAAGCTTATGGTTTCCACGGTTAGTCTTCTAATGAGGGTGGAGAGTCTTATAAATTTAATTTGATAGCTGTACCAGGAGACTCATTAGTTCTGCTCCAAAGAAATGTCTTACTGTATTAGTCTGTCAGCTCTGCTGATGCTTGTGAAATGTCATTTTAAAAAGATCTACTACCTGTATGTGAAATATAATTCTGAGTTTGCTGTGCTTTATACATCTTGTATATTAAATTTCTTGAACTGTAGCTGCAAAATTATTAGTCATTTCTATTTTTGTTCTACTGAGAAATCAGAAAAATTCAAACCCTGATTATTCCTTAAAAATGTATTAAAACATTTATAAGACCTAAACTTAAAGCAACTTAATCAAATTGCATTTTATGAAAAAATAATAAGGAAGACTTAGGCAATCAGTTTCTGAGATATGAAACTAAAAACATGTCCAAAAGAAGATAATAATTTATCTTGTAACTTTGGTATAGTCAAGTACCAAAGATTGAAGAATTTAAAAGGTACAGTTTTCAAGAAATATCTATTTTGGTCACTTAAAAGATTTTGCACAGACTTATAAGAGTATAAAATATGACCATACCTTTTGGAAAGTCATTAAATGTTTTTTCTTAATTTCTCTTGGGTTGTTTGATATTTTAAATTTCAAAAGTATATTTAGTTCCATGATGATTTTTTAAAATAGGAAAAGTTTTATCTGGGACGCCACACTTAGATAAAACATTCTAGAAATGTTTTTCCATTTCAGAATAGTGTAGCGTAGAATTAACTTGTCTACTGTTTAGAAATGTGCTGAACAAATGTATGAATTTGAATATTTTCTACTTACTACTGTATTTTAGTGGGTAAATCAATTTTGAAATACCTTATGATTTGAAATCACAAATTTATAAAATAAAAATATTTTATAGTGGGGGTTTTGAAACTTTGAGAATACTGTTATTATTTAATAGAGGAAAAGTAAAAATAGAACCAAAGACTATAACTCTGACAAGTTTATTATACTTACCAGATTTGATGTCTGTAGATTCTGTTTACAACTAGAAACACTACTGGTATTGCATTCAGCAAAGATTTTTGAATGGCTTCCATGTTCTGCATACAGTGTGAGGCTCAACAGTATGAAACAGCCTCCCTCACACTGATAAAACTCACTGTTTCGATGGGGAAAATGAAATGTAATCTGCCAAGTACAATACAATGTGATAAGTATGCAGAAGGTACAGAGTTGGTACAAATAAAGACCTAGTTAATTATGGCTTGAGTAGAGGCCTCTGTCATAGAAAGCTTCACAGAGGAATGATTCTTGAGTTGGGCTTTGAAGGAAGAATGACAGTTTGACAGGTGGGTCAGAGAGAAAGGGCTTTCTGGGAGAGAAAACACCATGCCTAATGGGATCAGATATTAGAACGTATTTTGAGAATTGCAATTAATTTAGTAGAAATAGGACATAGGTTGTCTGAGTGGAAGTGGAGAGAGAAGTTGGGGGAGGTTTGCAGAATTCAGATCATAAAGCATCTATGAGGTATGGATGACAACCTGCAGCTTTTGTGGGCTTTCCGGAAGTCTAAATGACAGGATCTAATTTACATTTAGAGATTTAACTCTGATGTCAATCAAGTGAATAGATTGTAGCAAGGAAAGACTGCAAGTCAGAAGATGAGTCAGAAGCCTATCATCATGACCCATTTGAAAAAAAGCAGGGACTTGAACCAAGGTAGTGGCAGTGAGGGTGGTTTCAAGGGGAAGGATTAAAGTTAACACAAACAGAACATAGTGAAGGAGAGGGAAGAGTCAGGGGCACCTTTTAGGTTTTGGCTTAAGTGATGGAGGTGCCATCATTCAGTAAAACATAAACAGGAATAAGAGTAGGGTTGTGAGTGAAGGTGTGTTAAGTTTGAACATGCTGGATTTGAGGGGCTTATGAGAAACCCAGGTAGAACTATTTAATAGGACATGTGAGTCTGGGACTCAGGCGTGGAGTCTGGGACTCAGGCGTGAATTCTGGGTTGAGCACATTCATTTGAGAGTGACTGTCACGTTAGATGATAGATGATGTTATGGCAGTGGTCGTAGAGTATGTAAAGTAAGAGTAACAGAAGACTAAGGTGAAGATCTAGGGAATAATAACTGATTTCTAAGGTGCAGACAAAGAAAGAAGAAAGTATGAAAGACCAATGAATAGGTGACATTTAAGATGAACTAACAAATAACAATAACAGCAACAAACAGAACAGCCTAATGTCCCTGAGGCCAAAGGAGAGGTGTAGTCATCAGAATCAAAGCCGCAGAGAAGCCAAACTTGATAACAAGTGAAAAGTTTCAGTCCAGGGATTTCCCTGGTGGTCCAGTGGGTAAGCCTCTGTGCTTCCAATGTAGGCGGTGCAGGTTCGATCCCTGGTCAGGAACGAAGATCCACGTGCCGTGAGGTGCTGCCGGGAGGGGAAAAAAAAGTGTCAGTTCAGTTTTCAAGGAGGGGACTCTTTCATAAAGTCTGGCAAGTGAGTCAGTGTGATGGTGGGGGTTAGAATTCAGGTTCAACTTTGAAAGGAAAACCTTCCTGATCAGTTTCATGTTCTTTTGATGTCTAGTTGGCCTTCCTACAGTTTGAAATTTTTGAGGAAAACAGAGCCTAGTTAAGTCAGAGTTATCACATTAGGGTGTGAATAATGATAAAAATAGTTTATTTGTAAAATGTTTTCTTATGTTTTTGGTTTTAATTTGGTGAAAGTAGTACTAAACTATATGTTCCAAATAGGAGCTGGTCAAACATACCACTGATCCTATGGAGAAGGCGAATCTGAAACTGGCTCTTGATGCAATGAAGGTGAGATGAATACATCATTAACTTGTTTGTATTTCTAATTCTTGCCTAAAAACAATAGACTATACATTGTTAATACATATGTATGATATGCTGCTATCCATTATTATATCTATAAGTATTTGTATACTTTTGTTTTTGGTGGGGAAAGCTGGATATTTTTAACTGAAATGGATACCCTTGCATGGATGTAATTGTTGGACAAAAACATGAAACCAAGAGGTATATTAAAATAACTTTCGTTATTTATGAAAGTATGACAACTTCCATAACCACCAGGAATGATTCAATAGAATAGTTTCATTTCACGTTCTTTTTATGGTTACTAGTAGAAAACTGGTGGCTTGTGCAAGCGGCAGGTTAGCTAATGACTTCAGGACACTGGTGTGACTTATTTTTCTCAAGTGAGGATGTCTGCTAGGTTTACCTTTGTGGATATTGTGCATCAGCACAAGTGATCAGTCTGGGTTTCTATTTCAGGTAAATCTGAAAATCAAGAACTACAAATAGATGAAAGCAGGTTTTTTTTTTAATATGTTGGGGAATCTATAAAACCCTGATTTCCACGCAATGCTGGACTTTGAAAGAAATAATGTTTGCCCCTAACCTAAAACATATGCAAATATTTGTTGTCAAAAAAAAAAAAAAAAATGCCCAGAGTGGGGGGTTGGGGTGGGACAAATTGGGAGATTGGGATTGACATATATACATTAACATGTATAAAATAGATGACTAATAAGGAAAAAAATTTCAAATTGTACACTTAAAAAAATGCCAGTGACTCTGCCCAGAGCAATGCATAATTCCTTATCTGTGTCCTCGTGCCAGTTTCAGTGTTAGCTCTGTGTTTAGCAGACTTTACTACCCTGCCAGGAAACATCATACAATTATTTATTATTATAAAAAAATTCATATCAACTTCCCAATTTTTTAAAGAAATCATTTATAGATGTATCCTATGAAAAGTTGGGCTTTCATTTAGAAGAAAGTTGGGAACTGCTTTTGTCTGGGTTCTGTTCCTGCTGTTGCAGGTGAATATAAGAGGGTCAGGAAAAAAGAAAAAGAACACAGAAAACAGGAAAAATCTGGAGCACATATAGTAAAAATAGCTAGTTACAATATGGAAAGATTAGCTAATGTTTCCTCAAATATGAGAAAAGACATTTTAAAATAGGTGAAGGCACATGGAGAAACAGGGCCAGCATTGTTTGTGCTTTTTAGTTCATTTTCATGCTCCCTGGTTTCTCTCCTCTCCTTTACTTCCCCTTTATTAACCTGGCTTCCCTGACTTCACGTTCTCAGGAACTAAGACACTAACTGGATGCAGACAACAGAGCTGCTAGATTCTTTGTGTAACTTTTAGTTGCTTTTTCCTCCCCGCTAATCCTTCACTATTGCCCTTATTCTAACCCAAGTGCAAGTGTGATTCTCTCAAGGTCAGTGTTTGGAATTTACACGCTCTTGACCTGATTTCCTTTTTGTTGTTCTACATGGCAGCATATTTTGTTTATTTTTGTGTTTGATCCTTCCTCTTCTCAGGGGTGTGGTAAATGACGAGGCTTCAGTCTTCCCAGCTGTGCTCCAGACAGTTTTAAATTGCTTTGGAGTTGCAGCTTTGATTGACTGGGCATTCATTTTATTGTCATTGAAAAGTTATGGTGGTAACTTTTCCCACTAATGAAATTAATGACGTGGTTTCTTTCAAACAGTGCTCATCTCTTGTCTAATCTTATCGTGCCTTCTTTTTCTCCCCTTCTCTTTATTCTTTAGGACTTGGCACAATACGTGAATGAAGTGAAAAGGGATAATGAGACCCTTCGTGAAATTAAGCAGTTTCAGCTATCTATAGAAAACTTGGTATGTAATTATCATTCCATCCAGCTTCCCTAACCCACAAACTGGGGGACGTTCTAGGAGTTGTTTTTGAAGAAAAGATAGTGTACCTTCAAGTTTCTGTTATTTTCAGTTTTTTCCGACTTCTGTTCAGCAGCATCCATGGGGATGAACGTTCAGTGGCACCTGTGATGCGTCATTGTCTGGGGACTTTCTGCCATTGCTGGTCCCTGTCACCTTAGCCACAGTGTGGTGCCTCTCCCACCCCACCCCCCACCCTCCCGCCCAGCAGTCCCAATAAAAATAACATTGGAGTCCGTTTATTCCTTTGCTCACCCCCGTACATACTCATTTATTCATTTTATGTATATTTACTGGGTGACTGCTGTGTGCCACACATTTTGCTTGCGGCCAGGGCTATAACTATGAACAACATGGGCTCATGGTTGAGGAGACCGTGAAAAAAAAGCCTACAAATGCTCTATTAATGCTCTATTCATGAGATTAATGCTGTGAACAGGTTGCTGCAACAGAGGATAGTGAGGGGAGTCCTAGTTTAAATAAGATGCTCAGGAAAAGTCCTTTGAGGCATTTGCTACTTGAGCCTGAAGGATGAGAAGAAGCCAGTAGCACAAAGGTCTGTGGAGAGATCTCAAGCAGAAGCCATAGCAAGTGAAATGCCCAGAAATGGGCAAGAGCCAGGGGTGTCCAAGAAGCTGCAAGACAAGAGAGGCTGGAAATTGAGAGTGAAAGGAAGAAGGGTGGGCTCTGAAGTGGGGGTGTGGAGCAGGAGAACTACGCACCGCAGCCTTGGAAGGCAAGGCGCTGAGTTGGGATTTTATAGTGCTTGCAGTAGGAAGCTAGCGAAAGGTTCTTGCCAGAGGGTTTCACAGTCTGATTTACGTGTCAAGAAAACCCTTTCATCAGGCAGAGCCGTCAGCAAGTTGTTGAGGTGGTTTCCAGAGAGATGATGGAGGCCTGGATAAAGCTGTGGGTAGAGAAAACAGATGAATGGATTTAAGATACTTTTCTTGGCAGGGCCTTTTTATTGTTTCTTTCTCTGAAACATCTTTGGTCTCTTTCTTTCTACACATACAGTCACTTCCACTTTTCAGGATCTCATCTGCCACTTTTCCAATCATAGTAGACTTTAATTACCTCTTCACGTAGTTGCATTTCCAAAATACGGATTTCTTCATTCACTCTTTTTTCCAAACGTGTCAGAATTTTGTTACCTCCAGGATTCAGTCAACATTCCTTAGTGTGCTATTTAAGGCATTCTGTGATTTGGCCTTAATATATTTTCCTAAACTTGCCCAGCTAATAACTGCCCACATACTTTACATTATAGCTATCCTGCTGCATTGTAAGGTCTCTGATTTGCCATACATTTTTATAGTTCTGCCTTTGATTGTAATATTGTCAAAGACTAGAATATCTTTTTTCATTATTTCCTATCGAATTTCTTCAAGGTCCAACGAAAAAAAATTCTTTCCCTAATCTGCCATCACCCCTCTTCCTTGTAATTCCACAGCACATTGCCTAGACAGCTGGGTTTTTTTTTTTCTTTTTCGCTGTGGTAAATATACATAAAACATTAAATTTATCTTGTGACATTAGATATATTCATGTTGTTGTGCAGCCATCACCACCATCCATCTTCAGAACTCTTTTCATCTTGCAACACAGGCTCCCCACATATTAGATACTAGCTCTTCATCCTCCCTTCCTCCCAGCCCCTGGCAACCAGCGTTCTACTTTCTGTCTTTATGAATTATTGGATATCAATAGTTATCACACTTTGGTTTGCAAATATTTTCTCCCATTCTGTGGGTTGCCTTTTCACTCTGTTAATAGTGTTATTTGCACAAAATTTTAAATTTCGATGAAGTCCACCTTATCGATCTTTTGTTTCATGTGCTTTTGGTGTCCTAAGAAATCATTACTAAATCCAATTTCATAAACCTTTTTCCCTATGTTTTCTTCTAAAAGTTTTGTCTTTTTAGCTCTTTGATCCATTTTGAGTTAATTTTTGGAAATAGTATAAGGTAGGGGTCCAGCTTCATTCTTCTGCCTGTGTGTATCCAGTTTCCATAGCACTGTTTGTTGAAAAGGCTCTCCTGTTCCCCACTGAATGGTCTTGACACTCTTGTCAAAAATCACTTGACCACATACGTGAGAGCTTATTTCTGGATGTTCTGTTGTGTTACGTTGGTTTAGAAGTCTGTGTTTATGCCAGTTCCACACTGTTTGGATTACCATAGTTTTGTAATGTTTTGAAATCAGGAATTGCGAGAGCCCAACTTTCTTCTTTTTGATGATTAATTTACCTATTAAGGGTCCTTTGCAATTCCATGTGAATTTTAGGATGGAGTTTTATGTTTCTGCAAAAAATGTCATTGGAATTTTGATAGGAAACATTCTTATACTCTCTTGTAGTACAGTTAATTAATTGCATAATTAATTACCCAGGGTCTAAAGGTAGCTCGCAGGAGACACACATCCTTTTTTATTAGAATGTAATCTCATAGATATTAGTGCTATTTTCAGTCAGTTCTTTTTTCCTTTAGTACCTTGTAAAGTAGGTGCTCATAAGTTCTTAAAACTTTGTATTGTCTGCCTCTGGGGAAATGGCTCATTATTTTTAATCCTTAAGTCAGAACTTTTCATTCTTGAGATCTTAGCTCAGGGAAGCCATCCTTGACTCCTTAGGCCAAATTAGGTCCCCCAGCTGTGCATGCTTCCTCTGCTCTTCCTTCATGGCAATCACATATTTGTAATTATATACATCTGTGAATGTGTGTTCCTCCACTGGGGAGTATGTTTCATGAGGGCAGGGTCTGTGTCAGTCTGTCCCGTACCTATTACAGTGGCTAGCACACAGAGGATGCTCAGTAAATGTTAGTTGTTGTAATTTCCTTGTGATTTACATTTTTCCAATTAATTCTCTCTTTTGGTAGCTAACTTCTCCATTAGGGTTGTAAATAAAATTAATGTCTTCAGTATGCCTCCTGGGATGACCAAGGATAGGCTGTTTTTGAAAGCATATCATGCAGACCTGAGCTTTTTAGTGTAAGTGTGCTAAGAAGGTAAAATGATAAAATTTGTTGTAAGATAGTTGTGCCTAGCAAATATCCTCACTAATGTTTATTTCTGTTTTTATGTGATTATGAAAAACTGAGACATGTACACTTTATATTTTAGAATCAACCAGTTTTGCTTTTTGGACGACCGCAGGGAGATGGTGAAATTCGAATAACCACTCTAGACAAGCATACAAAACAAGAAAGGTGAGAACGATTAGTACTTATTTTCAAAACAAGTTATTAGGATTGGGAGATTGAGAAAATCTTAAAAACAGTTCCTGCAGGACAAAGGAGTGAAATAAAGGGATAAAAACAAGGGGTCAAACCAATCTATGGTTTTTTAGTTTCTCATATAGATATGTTAGGTATTCCCCTCTTTGTTCTGGTATCTGTTGATTTGCCTCAGTTTGAGTTCTTAAAAAGGAAGAGACAAACATAGAATGTCAGCTAGAGTAAAAAAAGTATACATTAAAATGAGAGTAGCGATAAAGCAATAATAGATGACTACAATAAAAACACAATTGTTTAATTTTATTTTTTGGTATGCATTTTAAAAGAACTAAAAACAGTACAACATGGCCTAAGAAGGAGGTCCAAGTGAGGGCTATTTAGTGAGAAATCTGTAGGTGGAGTCCTTAAAGATTAGTGAGCTTGCCTAGTGTCCCTAATTATATCTATATATGGTTGTTAAACTGATTTATTTAGTTGAAATGGCCATTTTCTGGAAACTTTGGAGACTAGAACGTCAACCAGTAGGGGGCAGCATCAGCTCTTGCTTCCACCTTGATACCCAGGTGCTAAAGGTAGCTCCCAGGAGACACATCCTTTTCGCCTCTCCTGGAAAATAGGGTTTGAAAGTGATGCAAGTAATAGAGCTATGTGAATGTATCATTATCATTGTTTAAAAAAATGTCTGCGTGTTAATCACTGAGAGTTTTTGAAAAAATACAAGTACTGGTATTGGATGATAGGATTATAAGGTTTGTTTTCTCCCCCAATTACATTGCTTTTAATAAGATAGAAGAGAAATATCAACATGTAAATTTAACCATAATTTCTCTAGCTTACATTTGGGTCAGGTACCACTCAATTTATGTTTGAAGTGGTCCATTAAATCACGAGAAGCAACATACAGGGTAAAAGCACAGGTTCCACAAGTAGACCCAAGAGGAAATCCTGCTCTGCAGCCACTAGCAGTGTGACCTTGAGAAAATTATCTCACTTTTCTGAGCCTCAGCTTCCTCCCCGATAAAATGTAGATGATAATAATACCTACCTCAGGAGATGGTCCTGGGGACTTAAATTAAGCAGATCATCTTTGTGGAAGGGATGCACGCTCCTCAAGGCAACCTGGATGACCCCCAGCAACATCAGTAGAAGTTAACTGTTATTGTTGTCATTAATATTATTCCATAAACGTTAGCTTTTACACTAGGAAAAAGAAGTGCTAGCTCTCACAAATAACGGTTTATGGCTTAATTGCTCCTGACAGTAACTCTGCAGTGTGCGTATTGTTCTTATTATAATTTTGCCTATTTTTTATTTATTTTTTTTATTTATTTTTTTTTTTTTTACCGTCCCCCCCGTCCCCGCCACTGCCTATTTTTTAAATGTGGAAACTGAGGCACAGCAGGGTCATTCATTTAGTAAAGAGCAGTGCCAGGACACCCAGTTCATTCTGTCAGTGTGCAACACCGCCTTTGTCTTTAACTCATAGCATAAACTAAAATTTACCTGGGAAGAATTAACACACATGCTTCCAAACCATGTATTTAAATCTCTCTCTCCCTCTCTTGCTCTCTCAGGCATATCTTCTTATTTGATTTGGCAGTGATTGTATGTAAAAGGAAAGGTGATAACTATGAAATGAAGGAAATAATAGATCTTCAGCAGTACAAAATAGCCAACAATCCTACAACCGATAAAGAAACTAAAAAGGTAAATTCTTGGAAATGAATAACTGTAGTTTACTCATAACTTTGAGTATTGAAGGAAGGTATGCTAATACATTAATATGAGAGGTGGCTTATCGATCCAGGTGTTTTTGTTTCCAGAGATTAATTAGAAGCAAGCCTCTGTGAGAAATAATTGGACAGTGCCACAGGTGATATGATCATCTGTAATGCCTTAATGATCAAGGCAGCAAAATGCACTTGGCATAACAATTGTTATAGATATGAAGTTAACTACAGTAATCTTGATTGTTCACAGTTTGATGGTAATGTTATGAGAGGTTTGTGGATGATTATGGTGGTGTGTTAGTGAATTTGGAAACATGATGTTATTAATGAATGATACCTATTAACCTGAGGAATATTAATTTTAACAGTGGTCTTATGGCTTCTACCTCATCCATATCCAAGGACAAAATGGGTTAGAATTTTATTGCAAAACAAAAGATTTAAAGAAAAAGTGGCTGGAACAGTTTGAAATGGCTTTGTGAGTATTTCTACTTGTAAAAGTTCTTTTTTCTACTCTCTTATGAACAATGAACTACCAATAAATGTACTCTAATGTTTGTAACATGTGTACAGAGGCTGTGAAAACACTTTGCTCTAAACATGAGTGCTATGCTACTAGGCTGTCAGCTTGATAACTTTGGTCTCCTAGGAGAGATGTTTTGGTGAATTTCTTCAAGAAAGAGAAAGAGGGAGCTCTAACCTTCTGTTTGATTTTCTTCTCACGGGTGTATTTAATTCTTTAGCTTTTAGCAACCCTGAAAATATTAATTATTCTAATGATAAACTTTCAATGTAATTACCATGTTTTATGTATGTCTTTAAGTAGCAATATCCCCATCCCCATACACACACACATATATACATACATGCAAATATCTTATTTTTAATAGAAAGATCGCTTTGTTCCTCCTGTTTGTTTTTAACTCATTTATTGTTTGAGTTCTGGGTAAATTGCTTGACGTATTCAAGGAATGCTTTCAGGGCTTGATTTCTCTCAGTGTTTTTTCCTTTTATTAAAGTAGAAACTCAACAAAGAGGTGGGAAATAAATCAGACCTGTTTCAAAAGGAATGGCATACAGAGATGTAATTACACAAGAACATGTCATTATAGGAGTTTCTTTTCAGTTTTGAGGTTCATGGATTGAAAGGTGTATAATGACCCTTGTTATGGAAATGTATAGGTCACCCTGAAATTGAAACTCTTAGCAAAAGGTGGAATTAAGAAAAAACATTTTTGTGATTTGCTTCATTTGTATTCTAGCATTATTTACCTTTTTCGGGCGAATTCTATCAGATTTTTTGTTTGCTTTTTCCTTTGTTTTTGGAAATGTTTCTGTTAATATGAAATGGGGATAGGATTAGAATATTTTATTTTAGTTCTGAAGTGAGAAAAATAGAGATTTTCCTTAGACTGTTTTCTCTAACATTTTGAGAGTTAAGATTGTGCAGCTAAAATATTTTTAAGCTCATAGCCAGTTCTGAGTTCAGCAGTAACCCCTGCCATGAACTGGCTGCATAGTCTTAGCCAATTTATTTAACCTCTCGGAGCCTCCGTTTCCTCCTCTGTAAAATAGGGGTAATGACATTTTGAGTTCCAGATCATATGTGTCAAGCAGAATGGTGGCCAGATAGTACAACAGCAATGATATGGTATTGAATAATAAGCCGTATCTATTGTTATCACTGTTACTAATATTGTTTTGTATTTGGGATCTTAATACACCTATAGGGACTTATACATTCAGAGGACATCTTCCAGTATACTATTGTAGTTTTTAAATGTATTGTTATTGATTATAATAATTCAAAGAGCTTAGTAGTTGTGTGCATCAAGAAAACGGCTCTTCGACAGGGACCTCTATGGCTTGGGTAACAGTGGTGAAGTTGGTGACCTCTGCGCAGTCTCTGATGAATTGTGGGCTACATCATAAACCTCGTGTGCTGCTGTAGTGAGGTTTAGTGATAGGCAGTGTTTGGACTTGAGCAGCTGGGATTGGAGTGACAGGATACTGGGGCTGCCGATAGTGTGCCAAGGCAGAGCTGATCTCACACATTTGCTCTTGTGAGAAGGATGCTAGGCTGGTATTTTCTTATGGTTCTGCCCATAAAATCTTTACATGAGTGAGGGAATTTCTGCAGAGAAGGGAGGTTAAATTTGTCGTCCAGAGTAGGCAGGCTCCTTGGACTGTGTTGATAGGTATATCACTTAATATTTTGTTCACTTGCCATAAATCCCACAGCTAAACTCTGGATACAAGAGACTCAACAAGATGCATGCTTCTCTCTCTTTCTCATGGAAAAGAATCTGGGATAAGTAGACAGGGGACGGGGTGATGGCTCTCCTGGCGTATTCTCAGGAACCCAGGCTCAGATCTTCCTGCTCTGCCGTTGTCAGCACAGCTTCTGTGCTCAGAGTTGGTCATCTTGTCGTCCAGGATAGCTACTGGAGCTCCAGCTGTAAAATCTAAAGTGAGGTGATCCTCACTTTTGAGGATCCTTTGCAGAAATGCTACAAACTTCTGTTATGTAGTGCTGACCAGAACTTAGCCATGTGGCCACAACTGACAAGGGAGCCGAGAAATGCCATCTTCATTCTGGGCAGGATTACTCTTGGCTATGAATTGAGGTTCTCCTATTATGGAAGAAAGGAGAAATGGGTAGTTGTAGGCAACTCTCAGGCACTGCCTTACAGGTATATACTTAGTGGAAGAGTATGGGTAGATTTAAATTGCTCCATCACAAGAAAGATGGCTGCACCACACACAGGAAGACTGGGTGGGGTTCTTCATCTTGGAGCCTTTTCTAAGCACCTCAACAATGTAATTAAACATCCATTAAACTCTGTTTATATTTCAGAATTTCCCTGACTTGCCCAGGCAGATGGTGAGAGGGTGGAAGTATCTTTTTTTGCGAATTGTTCAAAGTCAAAGTTGAGGGCTTCTTTAAGCAGAGATTATGCCGTGTGTGGCATGTAAATTAAAATTAGGCAGAATAAAATTAGGATTTTATTCAAGCATCAGAATATTCCATTATTTTATTTTCTCCCTTCTCTTTTGAAGCTAGTTATGCAGGAAAGTCCTGTTTTGTAAGTCCAGCTTTGTAAGACAGGTCTTGCTTGTCTTGTGCTCAGGAAAGTAGGATAATCTAGGTAAATCCTGAAGCTTAAGACTTTGCCTATGGCTCAAATTTTGCTATCTTATCCATTATCTATAGTTCTAGTACTCTTATTCTATAAGCCATGGAGAATGGAGGAAAATTAAGAACGCCTGCAGCATTCATGACAATATGTGATAGACAGTAAGCCTGCATCTTGCCACAGAGCAGCTTCTTTCAGTCTCTTTGGCATTAACTAGGGTCCTGCAAGTCCCCCTAGAGCATTCTGGAATGTTGCTTTAAGGAACTTTGAAAAGGAAAGGGAGGCATTGGTGGGAGGGTGGTGGGAAATCAAGGAAGGTGATATTTTAAGACTGATAAAATGCTTGCCAGTTCTATTTACAGAAGATGGCAGTTCTGCTGTTTATAGGATGATTGGATCATTTTTATTTTAAAAAGTTTGCAAATCACCTTTAAGGAGTTTAAAAAACTGCTCTTAACTTAGACTATTAAAAAAGGCCATAGAAAAGCATGAATACCAACAAACAGTAACTATCCCGTAAACTCAAATCTTCTCCCCAGAGGTGACCTAAATCTTAGCCTCTGCCCTTCCCAAGCACACCCCCATCCCCACTCAGTAACCCTATTCTCTGACCTTCTTTGGCCATGGCCACTTCCAACGTTTAAAATACGCAGTGGACCACATCAGAACTTGGCAAACCTCCAGAAGAAAGGCTTCACAGAGAGAAAAGCAGCAGTGACCCACTTGGATAGGGCAGGACGAAGGATGTCTTCTTTTCTTTTTTTCCTGTGAGAAGAAGTGGTAGCAAGACTGATTGCTCTTGAGGTTGTTGGAACAGTTTTTGAGCCAAATAGTGTTCGAGAGCTATAGTTCTGGGGATCCCACTCTAAAAAATATATTTAGATCTTTAAAAGATTGATTGAGACATTATTTATTCTTATTTATTTTCAAAAGGGCTTTTTGTCACTGTCTCCCACAATTCCATTTAGTTATATGTGAAACAGGATGGCAAATGTTATTAGCTTCAGCTAGTTTTCATAATGATGTCGGAAAGTGTGGATGTGAACATTGCCCATAGCAATATTCAAAATACTATTAGGAATCTATGGATCTGTTTCCCCCAAATCCCTTAAATCAAGTGTTTTTAATGTTTTCTTCTGTTAGATTTAAATTAATAAACATGTCATACCCATTTTATAGCTCAGGAAACTAGCAATCGCAGGATTATTTCAGCACATTTGTGCAAGTTCAGTGCTCTACCATTTACAATACAGTTCAGGATCTTAGTTCACAGCGTTTTCTTTAACCAGGAAGGTGCTAAAATAAGCACCTGGACTCAAATCCTGTTATCTAAAACTGGAGTCAAGTTTCTTTTTTTCTTTTTCTTTTTTGCACTGTGACTAGGACCTAGAGGATCAGACGGTGTCCTTAAAGTTTCCAGAAATGTCAAAGTCAGGTAAAATATGAAGTAAAGAAATTGAATAATACAATAAGAAGATTTTTAAAAGGAAAAGTTAGAGACAGAAAAAGTAGAGTAGGGGGAGAAAAAAGCATTGCATATGGTAGCAAGTGGTAGGTTCTGAACCAGCCTCTGTAGTATTTATTGAAGGGAACTGAAAGGCCCTTTTGCCTGGAATTTCTTCTGACTGACTTGACCCAGTTATTGAAATTCTAACAATTTATATTTACTCCTTTGAATAAAGAAGGTGTATATACCATCATTACCACACTATCTAAGATTTCTTCACCGTGTGCCATCTGCCAGGCACAGTCCCACATGACTTACCTAAGGAAAAACAGCATAGAGGCCATGAACATCTATCTGCTAAAATACGAGCCCAGGATATACATCTGTCAAATGCTAAGACTAGTGGGAGTGGGGAGAAGAGGAGGAAAAGGGGGTATGGAAATTGTAAAGCTGGGGAGGGGCTCTGGGACCAGGCTGCATCGTCATCTGGAGGGGCAGCCCCTGAGCTTCGTTTCCCAGGATGAACCCCGAAAAGGGAGTGCTCTCCAAGTGGGGTAGGGCAGGGGCAGGAATTCGGCCATGAAACTCCACCAATCCCATTTAATCTGAGCCACAGTGTGTCTTTCTAATTTATTCCCCATTTACTTCCAGAAGGAATTTGAGGTCACTCACCATAAAAAGTACACATGCCACAGAATTAAAAAGAAAAATATAAATAATCAGAGGTCAAACAGAACAATGTTTCAAAGCATTTTCCTCAAACTCAGGCTCCCCTGGACAAGAACATTTTCTTGAAATTCACCTTCTGGAGTTTAAATATGAAAGCAATGAGTATGTTTTTCACATTTTAAATATAAAATTATATTTTATCCAATATAATTTGTTTTAATCTAAAGGTATTGCTAAGATATTCTGAATGCCAGAGGGGTGACTGTCAATGCATTTATTCTCCAAATATTGACTGAGCACTTGCCTTGTTGCCAGACACTATTGGAAGCCCTGACCATATAGCACTGAGGGAGCTATTGCAATTGAATTTAGTTATTGTAGCTTATGTTCAGTTAATATAGGATGTTCAGTTAATATAGGATGGATTGAATTTCAAGACTGAACTCTTGATATTTCTATGCAAATAGTCTCTTCCTCCCAATCCCATCTGTTCAAGAATAATTAGATGGAGGGCCAAGATTTGCCTTTTCCCTCCACATGTAAGCAATTTCTCACCAATCTCTGCAGATTAAATCTGGCCACTTGCTTGTAATCTTCACTCTCACCTCCCTGGTTTAAGCCGTCCATGTCTCTGATTAGCTTCTGCATTCCCTGCCTCCTCCTTAGCAGTCCATTCTTCAAGAAGCATCCAGGGTGATCTGCTGTGTTCTGTCCTACTTCAGACCCTTTGTTCGCCATTTATTGCACTCCGTATAATATCAAAATTCTTACCAGCACCTCAGAAGGCCCTGCATGGTTTTATCCCACCCATGTCTTGAGCCACATCTCATACCTGTTTGCTGTAGTTAGATGGATTGCATTTCAGTTTTTGGAGAATATGCACAGGCCTCAGGTGTTCAACCGTGAGCTTTCCTTGCCAGGATGGTCTATCCTCTTGTTCCTTGGGTAGCTGGTTCTTTATCCTACCAGTCTTAGCTTTGAATATTACTTTGTGAGAGAGATCTTCCTGACCACTATGCTAAAGGAGTAACCTCGCCTCCCTAGTATTCTCTTACAATTGTAATTATATGGTCAGACAAAATTTATCCAAGTGTAGTGTTTATAGCCTTCCCTAGACCTGACAATCCCCTCCTTGTTAAAGATAATCTTTTATTTGCCTGCTGTATTTTACCTGTCTTTTCTCCTCCTAAAAAGTAAGGATTCTTTATTGCTTATTAGGAGAGAAGCTAAACTGAATTACGTGGATAATGCTGGCAGAAGGGAATGGATCTGAGAATGGAAAGAAAGTTTTGGGTTGTGGTGTGAGTGAGGCTCTGGAATAGCTATGGGGTCTGAGGGGTTTGGAAAGAGGAAAGGGACTTTTGAAATACATTTCTGTAGACTCTGAATTGTATTCCTTTTGTTGTTCTTTGAAATGCTGAGTAAAGAATGAAATCGCCGTTTTGGTTATTTGGTTGCCCTATGTGTACCTTTAATGCCCCGAGACTGAGCTGCCTGGGCCCTTGGATTGATGATATTACCATTAGATCTAGCTGTCTATTTCATGGCTGTTCTCCTGGTGGACTAAAAACACCAAGAGGGCAGGGATCTTGTCAATGTTATTCACATGCATGATCAATCCTAGCTCAGTGCCTGGCATATAGTAGATAATCATGTTTTTATTGTAAATTTGAAATTTTATTCTTTAAGTTTTCTGACAACAAGGGCAATTAAAAAAAAGACTTGTTGCATTAGGAAATTCTTACTGTCTGACAAAATAATACAACAGTCCTTGAGGGAAAGAAACTTCCACTAGTATAATCAGAAGGCTTTATAATGTGGTTCCTTAGGTAAGAGATATGTTCTCCACCAGCAGCATTAGATTCTTTTTGAAGTTCTAGAAATTGATGTCATATATCATTATTTTCTTCTTAAATTAGCCTTCTAAAAAGAGGTTTTTTGAAGGCATTTTTGTAGACACCTAACCTGATGCTTCCAGGTTATGTTTCTTTTTGTCCTTCTAGGTATGTGTGTTTTTTGGCAATCTGACTCGATGCTTGGATGGAACTTAGAGAACTAAACCGAATGGCTAATTTTCATATCACCTAGATTCTTTCAAGTAATATTGATCTAATCTATACCTTTGCTAAAAACTGCAGAACAATATGCAAATCATTTGCTATTTGGGGCCTCCTTGCCTCTAGGAGATGTAGGGGATGTAGAACTTAGACTGGTTCAAAGGTCTGAGGTACTCAAAGCCACCTACTTCCTCGTATTTCTCTCTGTCCACACTCCTCCTAGTGACCTGCTCAGTTTTTTTTTTCTACCTGTCAGACGTAGAAGAGAGGCTCCACGGCTTCTCCATTTTGCACCTGAAGTCCAATCACTGTCTACATTTTGTGATACTGGTGGGTGTCACAAGGGAGACTCTTTTCATGTGCCTGTTCCCTCTGCCATTTCCCTGGTCTCCTTAACAGCCTCAGTGGCACCTGGAGTGTGACCCTCCCCACTGCATGTTGCTCCCTGCAGTGGACCAGGATGCCTGACCTCACTGTTTCTCCTGTGGGGAATGGCTTGTCAGGTCAGAGAGAGAGTGCCTCCCCTAGCCATCCTGGGATTTGGAGGAATAAAGCTGTGTTATGTTACACACCAGTTCAGGATTAAGAAATCTGGTGAGTGTCTCAAGAGAAGTGGTCTTTGTTGTTGACTGATGAGAGACCCATGTTTATGATATCAAAGGGTTGGCAGCAGAGTTGACATCCTATTGTGCAAATTTAAAAGACTAACTTTATGGGGACTTCCTTGGTGTCCAGTGGCTAAGACTTCACGCTCCCAATGCAGGGGTCCTGGGCTCCATCCCTGGTCATCAAACTAGATCCCACGTGCCACAACTGAGAGTTCAAATACTGCAACTAAAGATCCCGCATGCTGCAGCGAAGATCCTGTGTGCTGCAACTGAGACCCAGCGCAGCCAAATAAATAAACAAATAATTAAAAAAAAAAAAACTGGCTTTATATTTTTGCCCAGATGGAGATTCCCCCAGTGTCTATGTGAAGCTAAATCAGAGAATTCTATAGCAAGCCCAAACTACTGCTGCTATGGCTACTACTACCACTGCTACTAGGATAATAGTACTGCTGCTTCTCTCTCCTCTTCCTTTCCCTTCCTCTCCCTCCTCTTCTTTGTTTTCTTCATTAGGTCTGTTGGAATCTCCAGACAAATATATAAATAAGTATCTGCTGAGACTATGAATTTCATCCCTTAGAACAGGGTCCAGAAAGGAAATATTTTCAGCTTTGTGGACCATATGTTCTCTGTCACAACTACTCAGTTCTATCATTGTAGTGATAATACAGCCATAGATTACACATAAATGAATGAGTGTGGTATATTCCAACACGATAGGTTGTGGGCTGTAGTTAGCGACCCCTGTCTTACAGCACAGAGATGATGATTCAGGCCTAGGGAATGTAGTGAGTATATGTTGCCAGGAAAGGATCTCAGCTGCCATGCTGTGGCTTTTTGTAGAAGTATGATTTTCTCAGTAGCACTAATTCCTGTTTAGGTCATCACGACAGTTTAGCTACAAAATGTTCTCTACTCCACCAAAACCAGAACAAAAATACCTGGATGAATTATAAGTATTTGGCATTATTTTATCCTGTCCAACTGAATATCAAAAATGCTATTCAGGTATCTGGTTTCATTGGGTTTTATTATGTGGTTTATTGGAAAGGACTGTGAGACCTCAGGAATCCGGGCCAGTAGCAACAGCACGGTGAGCTTGTCTCTGTTCTCAGTAGTCGACCGCATCTGCAAGGATAGTTTTCTAGTCAGGGATGGCTTTTTGTGCTCTTGAAGCATTTACTTCTTACCAATAATGACACTTGTGCCTGTTATTTATTCTGAGATTCCCTTTTTGGAGAGCACACTGAGGAAAATTAGAAGGGGTGAAGGAAGGCTATGGTGGTGTCAAGAGTTGGCCCAAGGGTGAGCCTTCCTGGACAAGCTGTGTGTGGGGGTGACATTTGACTGTGGTGACACCTGCTTTGGCATTTTCTCGGTGTTCAAAGCCCATCGGTGTCTGTTTGGAAACTGGTAACCTTACAGGCACAATTACCAAAGTATCAATCCATAAAGCATCTCTGAATTTGTCTGCCCACATGCTTTTTTGTTTTTTGGAGAAATTATTCACTCTAAAAACAACCTTTTATTCGTTCTCTTTAAAAGGCTTTCATCACCAGTTTTTAACATGAAGGATTTGTTTATGGATGTGAAATCCATGCCGACACAATCCATCACCCCCAGGCTGTGCTGAGCCTCATGCTACTGACCTATTCACATTAATCTCCCGAGTTGAAGCCAGCGCAACTCTCCCTGAATCTAACGTATTGTCTATAACCTTTCAAAATTGGCAGTTAAGTCAGTATAGGGAACTAAACCGCAGTTTCCTGGCAGCAATAAAAGGAAGTAGGACACGGGACAGTGATCAGAAAAATCACAGCTGTCATAAAATGGAGTCTTTCAGTAGCCTGTTTGATCCAGAAACATGCAAAAGCATTTCATGCATGACAAAGCGTTAGTAAATATTAAATAGTATTCTTGTTCTGTTATTGCCTAGTAGAGATCAACCTCTCTCCTTTTTCTCAGCTTATATTTAACACTTATTTGACATTTTCCTGGCATTCCTGAGCATGCTTATGAGGAAGGAGGAGCCATAGGCAGGAGGAAGAATGAAGGATAGATATCAAAATTTCCATCAACAAATAAGCATTATTCTGGTTAAAACTAAATGCAGATAAAATTAAGCTGAATTAGTGTTGGCGTCCCTGAGCTTTTATAACAGAGCCTTTGATCTATTGTGTGTGTGTGTGTTTTCTCCTTCGTATATGAGAACAATGGTAGTGCAAGCAGGAGAGTTTAACCGGGCAGTGGTGGTCACTGTTGTCTCTAGCTTGTCTGGGTTATACAGAAATTAACACAAAGAATGGTTTGTTTTGGAACTGTTTGTTGTAGTGAGTCAACTATGTGTGTGGTTTCCTCTAAGAAAATGACATAACCAGTGAATTCTATAACAGTAAGCAAGCTTTAATTCATAAGTCTAAACCTAATATTGTAGTTAATGTCACATGTACTACTTGTAAGATGTTTCTTGATAAGAAATTGTTAGGTCATAGGCATTATTACTTTGGGCTACACAATACAAAATAAGCTGCAGTTGAAGGTTGGCCATCCTTACAATGGGAACAATGAGAGAAACTTCAGTTTTCCTCTTCATGGGATAGTCAGCAATAGCAGTCTAGTTGGAGAGATAAAGTCATACTTGAAACAATTATTGAATGAGACTGAATATTGTATATCTGTATTCATTCACTTTTTCATGTATTTATTGAGCATCCCAGGAATATTCTAGGTACTAAGGATATAATGATGAAACAGACAAGTTCCTTTCTCTCATGGAATTTCATTCTAACAAGGCTTATATTTTCAAGTCAGCATTATAATGTCAATGCAAAGTAGTGATGAATTGCAAGGTACATGAAATAGTTTATGCCACACATTATTTTGATGTGAGGAGAATGGAATTGGACATTTGAACATAGAAAAACCCAATGCATGTGATGCAAATTTTGAAAGAGTCATTGGCCCTCTGGGGATCTAAGGAAGGCATTTGCAACTGAAGGCTTTTCCTTTTAATTTAGGAAAAGTAAGCAATTGTAGGTTAAATATGTGCATTTCTTGCTTAAAATAATTAGGAAAAATACCATTTACCACTGATGCATGATTTAGAAAAAATAATTTGTTCAAGGTGATTTTTCTCCCACTTATTCTGAATACCAGTTTGTAATAATCAAGATCTTAAAAAGCCATAATGTTTTTTAAACTCATAAGCACTCAGAAGAGGTGTTTAATGTTCCTTTATTCTAGCACCTGGGCCTTTCTACAGCTTCTTTCCAGTTGTAGCCTGCGCTTGAATGCCTCTTGTGATGCGGAACTTACTGCCTCTGGAATGATTTGCTCCATCTTTGCTTAGCTTTGACTGTAGAGAATTCTTCCTTATAATGAATTGAAACATGTCTATTCAAGTATAACTTCCTAGTATTCTTTCTTGGGCCCAAATAGAACATGTCTAAACTCTTTCCCCTATGTGGTAACCCTTTAGATATTTAAAAATAGCTATTCCTCCAAGTCCATGTTGTAAACATACTTTCCCTTTGAATAAATAAAGAAGAAACTTAATTTGGGGAAATTCTTTCACTAACTAGTTTAGTAGAATGCTAATCTGATCAGGTAAAGGTATGGGTAAACTGAATGTTTAATTTCAGTCTAATACTATGGGCAGGGTATGATGCTAGCTGCTATCATTCCCACAAAAAAGTAAGGGAGACAATTTTAATTTTCAAGGTGTTTAAAAATCAATTTGGGGACTTCTGATTGAATTATACATGAAAATTTTTTTTTGGTTCTGAGTATTATAAGGAAGATTTCAGTTTTTTATTCCTTCATGTTAGAGCATTTAGAGTCTGGTAGCATATAAGGATAATTCTTTACTCTTATATGGTGCTTTATAGTTTCCAAAGTGTTTTTGGTTAATACCTCACTTGATTCTTAAGGTGTTTTGTGAAATAGCCAGGAAGGTATTATCTTTAAAATAGACTCAGAAAATAGAGAAGAGATTAAGTATTTTGTGTGCTTTTTTTCAGTTAGTAAGTGGCAGAGACTGGTCTTGAAATCTCAGTCTAGAGCCTTTCCCCTGCACCATGCTGTCTCATTTATAGCAAGACTACCTACTGTTATTCTCCAGAGATGAAAGTTTCCATCAGTTTTATAAGCAAGAGGTATTCTTATAGAGTATATTCACACACTCAATGAAAAATATGATATAGAACTTACTTTCTACTTATTTTTTAGTGATGCCATTGGATAAGAATTGTTTGTTTTGACAGAATCAAATAATCAACAACATTGAATATTATTAGCCGTTAGTAAGGATGATTTGGGCTTCAAAGAATTTCCTTAGAGTAAATTGTCTTAATTTACAAGTTAATTAATGGCAAGATTTTTGATCACCTTATCACAGGATTGAGCCCAGTATGATTTATGCAAAGTTATGATTTTATTTGATTTGATGGTATTTAGATACTGTGATTTTAGTCTCAAAGTTTAAATTCCCTTTTTAGAGGTAAAGGAATTGGGAAGGAGAAGCCTCATGGTCTGAGACTAAGCCCTGGCCAGTTATCAGTGTGAATTAAGTTGAGCTCTAAGTCAATATGTGTGTGTGTGTGTGTTTGTCCAGTACTTAGGTAACACTGGCTGTGTGTTACATAAGTCATTGGAGCTATGAATGCGTTGTGAAAACACTGTCATTTTTCTCCTTCAGCTTAAACTTTGAACTAACATTGAATAATTTCTTCTTCCTGGGGAGAGCGAGATTTGAAGTTATCTGAACCGTGTGTTTGACCTATCTGTCGCTTATTAGAATAGCGGGCTTTCTTCTAAACATCTTTCTCCAAGACAACACTGAAATTTGGGAGCTCAGATAATCTGCCTCAGAAGTGATTAGAATATTCCAGTGGTCAGTGGGTTTAGTTTAATTGTTGAGTCCAGTCCACATCTTTATGTTTGCAATATCACTGTCTGCACAAAGCATCCAGCCCTTTGAAAAAAAAAAAGGAAGGTAATTTTAAAAGTCATAAATGCCCTAAATTAATGAGCTTTATAAATTTAAAAATTCATAAAAAATAATATCTTATTTAATAAATTCTGTTGTAGTAAACAAAGAACCTTCTGTATTTATTATTCTTTCAGTCCTTCCTTGCATCCATCCCATAAGAGAATTAACATTTGCTGACATTAACATTCTATTCCAAACACAATGCTATGTTTTTGATATTTGTCTCATAAATCTTCCCCAAACTCACGAGGGGGCACAGTTATCTCTGTTTGTACAAATAAAAAAACTAAGGAGCAGAGATATAAGTGACCTGCCCAAGCCACACAGCTCTGAGCCACACAGCTCGTGATGGAGCTGAAATCCCAGCCATGCTCCTTTCATCCACCAGGTTCATGTCCTGGGACATGTTTTCCCCATTCTTTTCTCCAAAGAGTTTCTTGCCTGATGGCTAGTTAGGAATAAACCTGATGTTTTATTAAGCCCAGTTTTTCTATCTTCTAAAAATTCCTGTATTTTTCCTTGTTTCTTTTCTCCCTGGATAGCAAGAGCAACCAGAAATAAAATCCTCTCATCTATTATCGTACACCAAATTTGCTTTATGTAGTCTTTGACTAATGACTCGTTGGTCAGAATCAACTCAGGGATCTGTTCTCTGATAGTGCATTAATAATATATATGCATTAAAGCTCCTTCTCAGAGAATATTTGAGCTTTGACATATCGAACACTGGCATTTTAAATTAAAGCTGTTGCTGTCAGTGCATTTTAAAAACTAGATAGCTTGGAAATAGTGTTTCATACATAACAAAATAGACCTGAGGTCATATGTAGTTTACTAAGGCAAAACTATTCCTGGCCTGTTTAATTGTGGTAGAGGTTTGAATTAGGTTTTCTAATTATCATGACCTAAACATCTTTCAGATTGAGAAAAAACTAAACTGTTTTGCAGAGCTTTGGTTTCCTAGAAGAAACACTCTATAGAGCAACCTAATGGATTTTCCACATACCATGGCGACCAGGAATGATGAATTAGAAACCATTCTGACTCCTTCAGGATAGGAAGTATCAAGATTAAAATGATGCTTGGTGACAATGATGACTCTGTACATTGAGCCCTAGGCATGCGTTCATGTCTCTTTTGTTTTGCAAACACAACACTTTTTTATCTGGTTATATAGTTAAGCATTCTTTTTGCTTGTGGCATTAGACTTATGCAAGCTGATAGGTAGTTCTGTGCCAAGCCTCTTCCTCAGTACAGCTGATTTGGGGACTTTTTGTGTGTTACTCCTATGCACATTTCTACATATGCATATTTATGTACAATCCATAACACATACACACACGCCTCTCCTTGTGAAGGTTTCCTTCAGGGCAGTGTGATAGAGAGCCGTGTACTTGGAACCACAGAGGTCAGGAGCAGTACCTATCCCTCTCTAACCTCAGCAGTTTTACAGATAGAGCAATTAACAGATCATGTTCTGTTTTGTTTTTTCCTTAAATGTCTATGTACTGGATGGCTTCAGACTTTGTATCCATTTGGACCCAGATAAATTTGTCTACAGAGAAACTTGCCCTAAACCACAGGAGTAGCAAATAGAGGAACTAGACTAGATCCTAGGTGCTTTAATTCTGGTGATTCTTCTTCCTCCAAGGCAAACCTTTTATCAGCAGGTTCCTTTTTCATAAAATTGGTGAGTCTACCTCTTTCCCCAATATCCCTGTCATGAAAAGCTGCCAGTCCCCTATCTAGGGACCTGTGGACTTGGGGTAGAGGAGGAAAACTCAACCAGCCTCCAGTGGATATCAGCAAAGGCACCATTATCCCACTGTCTATTTGGCATTAATATATTGCTCACCATTGACACCGCGGATTTATTTTCAGCAAGGAACTCCTGACTCCTGAATACTTGATACCAGTATGAAACCCTATAATTGCAGGATAGAGTGAAACCCAAAGTGAATTAGAAATTTAATTAAACTTCTTGCTTGTTTAATTGTTTAATGCATTGCATAGTCCAACTTGCAATTTCATATTCAATTATAATGAAACTCCTGTTAGACTGAGTTTATTTGGGGTTTAAAAATGATTCTAAAAGGGTATTGATGCTTTAAGAGAATCCTTGGTTTTATAAAATTTCAACAGAAGAGATTGAGTGTTTTAGTATTAGATTTATATTGACTCTTGATATTGACACAAGTCTAAATGTGCAAAGCCCACAAAGGCTAAATCCTGTGGGCTTATGTTTAATTTAAAATATGGCTAGCGGGCCATTTTGAATATACTAGGTAGATTGACAATCTGAATATCTGACTGGTTGGGGAAATAGTCAAATATTAATTTTAATTGTTTATTAGTAGACTCTTTGCAATTGGTTTTTAAATTCATTTGGAAAGTGAGAATTCACATTTATGTAAAATTGCCAATAAACCTGATTTCATAAAGGTGTTTAGAGGTTAAATGCCTAATGATTAATTTATGCTTTAGTAATGTTTTTAATAATTTAGAGGAAAGGAAAGGCATCTGAGGATAATGTTGATGATGAATAGTAATGAAGGCTTAAAGATTCTGAGAATTAATTTGGAGATCATATCCATCATCCTAAAAACAGAATAGGAAACAAACTGGAGAAGACATTTCAGTGGAATTCAGAAAGGGCTGGACAAAGAGAAAATAGATAAGGCAGGATTCGAGTCCTACCACTGACTTTGCCAAGGGACCCAGGCAAGACTATTTCCTTCTCTGGGACTTAATTCATTCACTAGTTAAAGGGGAGACGGAAATATTTGTGATCTGGTATTTTTTCTGCATCACCAGAAAATTCGCTCTTATGTATGACTCAGTGCAGCCTCTTTGTTGAATATGTTGAAGGCTTGTGAAAGGCAAAAGAAGGTCTGGGAAGTGTGGAAGCTCATTGTGATACAAAAATAATAGTGGAATCGTATTCTCTTTTGTTTCTATACAACAGTTATGACATTTTTCTCTTGTGCTTGTTCTCTCTTGCTTCTCCAAATTACATTAGATAGTTATTACTCTGTGTGTGTGTGTGTGTGTGTACGTGTGTGTGTATATGTGTGTTTACAAGAACGTGCATGTATATACATACTGGGCAATGATAATGTGGTCCCTGTGGGAAGATTGGTGCTTTTGTGCCCTAACAGTGATGATGTGCTTTAAATTCTGTGTACTTATCCTGTAAACCATCAGGAAAATTCACTAAGTGGGCTTTGTTCCATCTGTGGAATTATAATGATGATAAAGTAATACTCAAAAGTGCTGTAGTTAGTTTAATTATAAATGAAGGCATTGCTTACACTCAAAATCTCAATAAAGAAATAAGGTTGAGAGTCTGTGCTGATTCAGTAGAACACATCATCTTGCAAAGCCAAGGAAATTAACTGTGAACCCTTGATCAAAAAGCACGGATAGTGTATGATCCAGGAAACCTGATTACTCCTCGTTTTTAGAGAGGAAGGCTTTTTGATATTAAAAGCACAAGAAGCCAGAGCATTATTACATAGAGAATTGATTGATTACTTTAATCAATGACTTCGTCAAAGGCAGTTCTGAGACATGACTGGGGAAACTGAAGTCAGCCGACCGGCCGTTAGTGGTCAGCACTGCTTCGTGGGAAGGATGTGTATGTGCATCTCTGCAGTCAGAACTCTGAGACGCTGTCTGGAGAACTGTGGCTCGTACGAGGATCAGATCTGAGTAGAGTTTAATAAAATTCTGCTTTGGAGTGATTTGTTTATCTTCTGTGAGCAATTTCTTTTTCTTTTTTTTAATAGATTGACTTATTTATCTATTGGTGTACTCTTCTACTGCTTTTTCTCATTTGAACCAAAAGCACTTTGCAAATATCAGAGCTCAAATTTTAAAAAGATCATTGATTTTTTTCAACCACCCTGAAGATAGGCTGTCAGACATCATCATTTATTTCTGAGAGAGGGATATTGATAGCATAATATTAAAATCTTTCATTAGAGAATTTTTTTTTCTGTCCAGCAATAACCTAAATTTAAAGGAGTTTTGAGTTTGCCTTCATCTCTCAGAATGGCTATGTAAAAGTACATACTTCCCAGGACAATATAGTTATCTTGTTGCTAGAAGGAAAAGGAATGGTGTCAATAAAAATTGTCATTGACAGAAAACATTCCTGTGTGATAACCAAATAGTTGAAATAGGCTCTAATTAGCTATTGAAATTTGTCCAGTATGATCAGCATTCTTTTTCTTCCCCCTAGTAAGATTCTTTTTTTTTTGTACAAAGCAACTTTATTTTTTTATATTTAAACTGTACAATTTGATATTTTTTCTTAATTGTCACCTATTTTATACATATTAATGTATATGTCAATCCCAATCTCCCAATTCATCCCACCCCAACCCCCTTGCCCCCTCCGCTGCTTTCCGCCCTTGGTGTCCATATGTTTGTTCTCTACATCTGTGTCTCTACTTCTGCCTTGCAAACTGGTTGATCTGTACCATTTTTCTAGATTCCATATATATGCTTTAATATACAATATTCATTTTTCTCTTTCTGACTTACTTCACTCTGTATGACAGTCTCTGGGTCCATCCATGTCTCTACAAAGACCCAATTTTGTTCCTTTTTATAGCTGAGTAATATTCCCTTGTATATATGTACCATATCTTCTTTATCCATTCATCTATTGATGGACATTTAGGTTGCTTCCATGACCTGGCTATTGTAAAGAGTGCTACAATGAACATTGGGGTGCGTTTGTCTCTTTAAGTTATGATGTTCTCTGGGTATATGCCCAGCAGTGGGATTGCTGGGTCATATGGTAGTTATATTTTTAGTTTTGCAAGGAACCTCCTTACTGTTCTCCATAGTGGCTGTATCAATTTATATTCCCATTAACAGTGCAGGACGGTTCTCTTTTCTCCACACCCTCTCCAGCATTTACTGTTCGTAGATTTTCTGATGATGCCCATTCTAACCGGTGTGAGGTGATACTTCATTGTAGTTTTGATTTGCATTTCTCTAATAATTAGTGATGTTGAGCAGCTTTTCATGTGCCTCTTGGCCATCTGTATGTCTTCTTTGGAGAAATGTCTATTTAGGTCTTCTGCCCATGTTTTGATGGGGTTGTGTGTTTTTTTAATACTGAGCTGCATGAACTGTTTATATATTTTGGAGATTGATCCTTTGTCCATTGATTCTTCTGCAAATATTTTCTCCCATTCTTGAGCAACGTTCTTAAAGTTTGGTCTAAAGTCAGTAAATCCTGAGGATCTTGTCAACCTACCCCAAGGTGCCTCCTCTGCTTTTCTTCACTTTATGTCGTTTGCTTCTATTTACTTTTTACCACCTATAAGAAAAGCTCAGTTTAGGTATCAGCCATCTTTGATTCAGAAAACCATTTGTGAGGTTAAGACCTGCCCAGTGATGACACCAGTCATGTGAAATCAAGAGGAGGGAAAATATGGAGAAGTCTTTATCATGTCTTTTAAGCTACTGTTAGCCTCTTAACTGGTCTCCCAGCTGCCAGCATAGCCACCTACAAGCTCCCAATGGGCTTTGCAAGGGTGACCTTTCTAAATTGCCCATCTCCAATATGGCATGCTTCTCTCTTGTTGGATTTATCTTTCATTTTGACTACTATTTTCACTCCTGATGTCGCTGCCTTAGCTTAGATCTTTGGACTCTTCTACCTAGCCTGTTGCAGTGGTCTCCGGAGCTGTCTCCCTGCCTCTGGTCGCACCCCCTCCACAACATGGCTGCCAGTTTTCTTTCTATCATGCAAGCATAATCTGGTTATCTGTGTACAGTCCTTTAGTCTAGGTCACTGACTGCACATAGAATAAGATCAGATTCCCGGAGAAGGCACAGATGGCATCTACAGTCTGGCCCGTGCCCAGGTCCAGCCTCATTTTTGACCACATCCAATGCTGCAACCAGACTGAATTCCTGGGAGCTGCCAGAACATGCTTGGCTCCTTTATTCCTCTGGGCCTTTGATCACAGTGTTCTTTACTGCCCTGGGACCTATTTCCTCCTGAGATCTGCCAGGGAACACCTTTTCATCTTTCAAGACTCAGATCTAAGGCAGTTGCTCTCTTTTCATGCCCTTGTGCCCTCTCCCACCCCAGCCTGTACTATAGAATTAACCAATCTCTTCTTTATTCTCCACTGTATCTTATACCTTTGGGGAACCCTTTATTAGGTTTACTTCTTTTTAAGCCTTTATCTTCATCGTAGCTTGAAAGGACCTTGAGGCCAAGGGCCATGCACTTTTTTCCCCCAGCACAGTGCTTGGTATACATTAGGCATTTAATAAACAGTTAAAAGAATGACCAGAACATCTGAGTAACAGTAAAAGAGTAAGGTCCACATTATTTTAGATAAAGCACAGATAATATGGGCTACAGTGATCTGGAAAGGTCTTAAAGAAAAGGTGAGGACAAAACTACAGAGATAGACAGGATTTGGAGTGGAGGGAAGAAGGAAAGATATTCGTGACCAGGAATAATAATTTAGAGCTGAGACCGAAGTGAGATAAATGAGTCTCCTTTGAGCTTATGACACGTTACTACTGCTAGAGATATAATTTGCTGATTTAAGGTATTTCAGTTGCTCTTCATGACCTACATAGTAATTTCTAAACCCCTTAAGGTTGGGTAGTCTTTAAGAGTCAGATCAGAGCTCAGCTCATTAATAGCTTCATGAGCTTGGCCTTGAATTTTTCTGAGCCTCATTTAGGAAATCACAAAATGGAGACATCATATCTACGTCACACTGTTTGTTGTAACATTTAAATAAAATAACTGTATTTACCACTTCTTCTGTATTTATCATGTGTCAGGCACAGTGCGGGCCCCCTCCCCTTTTTTATTGGAGTGTAGTTGGTTTACAGTGTAGTGTTAATTTCTGTTGTACAGCAAAGTTATTCAGTAATACATGTATTCCTCATTTTTTAAAATATTCTTTTCCATTATGGTTATCATAGGATATTGAGTATAGTTGTCTCTGCTATGCAGTAGGACCTTGTTGTTTATCTGTTCTATATATATTAGTTTACATCTGCTAACCTCAATCTCTCATGCCATCCCTCCCCCAATCCCTCTTCTCCTTGGCAACCACAAGTCTGTTCTCTATGTCTGTGAGTTTGTTTCTGTTTCATAGATAAGTTCATTTGTGTCATTTTAGATTCCACATATAAGCAATATCATATGGTATTTGTCTTCCTCTTTCTGGCTTACTTCACTTAGTATGCTAATCTCTAGTTGCATCCATATCACTGCAAATGGCATTATTTCATTCTTTTTAATGGCTAAGTAGTATTCCATTGTATATATGTACTGCATCTTCTTTATCCATTCATCTGTGGACAATTAGGTTGTTTCTGTGTCTTGGCTATTGTAAATAGTACTGTTATGAACATAGGGGTGCATGTATCTTTTTGAATTATAGTTTTGCCTGGATATATGTCCAGGAGTGGGATTGCTGGATCATATGGTAGCTCTATTTTAGTTTTCTGAGGAAGATACTGTTCTCCATAGTGGCTGTACCAACCTACATTCCTAACAACAGTGTAGGAGGGTTCCCTTTTCTCCACATCCTGTCCAGCATGTGTTATTTGTAAAGTTTTTAATGATGGCCATTCTGACTGTTGTGAGGTTGTACCTCGTTGTAGTTTTGATTTGCATTTCTCTAATAATTAGTGATGTTGAGCATCTTTTCATGTGCCTCTTGGCCATCTGTATGTCTTCTTTGGAGAAATGTCTATTTAGGTCTTTTGCCCATTTTTGGATTAGGTTGTTTGTCTTTTTGTTGTTGAGTTGTATGAGCTGTTTGTATATTTTGGAAATTAAGCCCTTGTTAACCGCATTGTTTGCAAATATTTTCTCCCATTCTGTAGGTTGTCTTTTCATTTTGTTTATGGTTTTCTCTGCTGTGAAAAAGCTTGTAAGTTTGATTAGGTCTTATTTGTTTATATTTGGTTTTATTTCTATTGCCTTGGGAGATTGACCTAAGAAAACATTGGTATGATTTATGCCAGAGAATGTTTTGCCTATGATCTCTTCTAGGAGTTTTATGGTGTCATGTCTTATATTTAAGTCTTTAAACCATTTCGAGTTTATTTTTATGTATGGTGAGAGGGTATGTTCTAACTTCACTGATTTACACGTGACTGTCCAACTTTCCCAGCACCACTTGCTGAAGAGACTGTCTTTTCCCACTGTATATCCTTGCCTCCTTTGTCAAAGATTAATTGGCTGTAGGTGTGTGGGTTTCTTTCTGGGCTCTCTATTCAGTGTAGGGCCTTTTAAGTGTGTTAACTCTTTTACCCTTTACATCAACTCTGCATTGCTTAGATATTACTTTTGTTCTTACTTTACAACATTAGAAACATGGTGATGCCACAAACAAAAAGAGGGAAAAATGGGAGACATGCTCCCACATTCTTTTTGGGGAAGGAAAGGAATAAGCCCCTCTGTATAGGGTGGCTGACAGCAGTGTTTAATTGTACCAGTACACCCTCAGGTTCAAGGGAGAGTTGGGCCTGCTAAATCGTGAGCTGACCTGCTAAGCTGCTTGGTGCCCTGTGGTCTAGCGTAGCTTCCGCTTGCAAGCTGGAAACATCACCCTGAAACCCCTTGTGATACTGAAAGTGTCCTTCTGGGAATTGGCCTGGGATGTGGGGTGTGGTGGTAAGAAGGCTGACACCCGTGGTTGGAGCTCCGAGCTCAGTGGGTTTGGTGTGACCACAAGCCTGAGCTGAGGGCCATGCCCTGCTGGGAACACTTTCATGGGCTGGTGCTGCTCTTTTGATTGCGATACCAAGGATGGGCCAGATGAAAGTTCACAGAAACCAAGACCCCTAAAGTTTCTGTCTTGAACTCGAAGTCACGTAAAATAGAGATTGGAAGCATCAACTTTGGAAATCATTGGACAACATTTGAATGATGACACTTAGATTTTCTAGTTAGGTGACCCTCCAAAAATTATTTAGGCTTTCTGAGCCTCCGTTTCATAAGCTGCAAATGGAGTTAATAATACGTATTTCATAGAGTTGTTGTAATGCTCAATGAGAAGATATGTTGAAAGCAGCTATCGTGATGCTCCAGATCCTAAGCATTTAGAAATGCTGATGCTGACAGTTTTGGATTCTCCTCCCAGATGAACGCAGGCCAGAGTTCTGGCCAGGGTGGCATACAGCGCCCGGGAGCCTGAGTGGTCATCTCCCACAGGCTTTCATGTGTGAGGCCAAAAGGCAAGCTCTGGAAATAGAAATCGAAACCAAGTTAACCGTCTCATTGAGCTGGCAATCTGTGAAGGGACCAGGCCCAAAGGGAGAATCTAGGTGTAAACCAACACAAGCAAGAGGGGTCCAAATGGAGGGTGGTGGCAGACAATGGAGAACTGACTTGAGGCTGAGCTGGGGGCTGCGGCATTTCTATAGAGGGCTCACCTCTGCCCGTCTGTATGCGGAGAGAACCCTGAAGGGCATAGGCCCAGATCTGGGGCTGAGCCTGAGGTTGTGGCAGTGACGCTTGTGGCTGGGAGCTGAGGCAAGGCCTCAGCTGGGAAGAAACTGTCCCGATGCTGCTGTACGCCCTTGATTCTCACCCGGCGTTGGGGCGTGGAGGGCCCTCTTTGGCTCAGGCAGGTCCTCTTTTTACCCATAAAGCAACACTATAAGTTCAAGGGTTTAACTGTATTTTTTATTACACATTGTCCAGAGCATAGTAGCCCCCAAATATTTTTTGAAATTGAGACCATTTGCTAGAGTGTCTTGATATTTTTTGGAGGCTGGTTGTGTTTTTCTTTTTTCGAGGTAGACTGGCACATGCATCAATTTCCAGCAAGTGAGACTGTTCTGATTTTTGTTTGGGGAGTAGCCACTTGAGTTTTACTGTTCTGTGTGTCTTGGGCCTCATTCGGGTGTTTAAATTATTTTACAATGGATAGGGACTGTAGGATAGAGAATCCCAAATCACAGGACAATTTGAAGTTCATTGACAAGGCTAGTGAGAAAAGTGTGCTCTGCAGAATATTTTACTCTGCGTTTGTCTAATGTAGTCTTGAAGAAAAAAAAAAACCCAACATTCAGCAGAAAGGCAGTGATAGAGGACCAGTCTAATACTGCACAGTGGAGAATGAGGCAGGGTTCAGGCTATTCTGCATATTCTTAACTGAAAAGAGAAACAGGCTGTCTCACATCCCCCTTCTGCTGTCATTTCTTTTAGATCCCCAAATAGTAATCTCAGGCTTTTGGATTCATTTTCTTCAGAAATATTTGGGAAATAGCACCACCCAACTGCTTGGAGACATAAAGCAACAGGTTGTGTGAGCAGTGGCCCTCAGCTGCTCTGTGGCTGGACGAAGCTGGAAGTTAGCTTGAGGTTCCTGCTCTATTTGTGTAGTTTGATGTCAAGGCATCATACATTTTTTTCAGGCTCAGGAACAGACTTTAGAAGCCTCAGGCTTTTCCGTCCTCTCAGGTAGCCTTGATGCTGGAGTTGTGTCTTCCTTTGGGGAGAGAGACGTACATCTGTGTTTGTTTCTACCCAGCTGCTGTCAGATGAAAGCACAGCTATCGTTATGTTTCTCTCCTTGAAGGCCTGCCATGTTTGCTGCCTCTTGAAGGCTCTGTGTTCATTACCTATCCAGCTTTCTCCCCACTTATGCCTGACCACGACGTAGTTCTAGACACTGGAATGCCTTGTCTTCTCAGGGCCATTTCTCCATTCTTTCCAGCTCAAGTGCTGAAAGCCCCCCAGAGGTGCTAGGCCTTGGTCACAGTCATCAGCCATGTGGTTCTCATCTGTCAGCCTTGAACAACCCCTGACCTACTCTGAGAACATCTTCACAAGGCACACAGTAGAAGCCTGTACCTTGGCATTAGTCATGTTACTGTAATTATTCTGCTGAATGGGCACATTCCCCCCTCACTCCTCCATCCACATCGATTTGACTTCTGTTACCTTGTTGTTGTTGTTGTTGTTGTTTGGTTGTTTGTTTTTTATGCCCTGATTCAGTCTTTTTGTGCCTAAACTTGGTCTTGAAGCATGAACCCATAAATGGTTCTCTTGTCCAGTTTAGAACTCTGAGCATCAACTCTCAAGCTGTTCACCTGAACAAGCCTCTGCTTTGCCTAGCTTACATCTTTGAACACCAGTTACTCCTTTTCTACTTTGATAAAAGTTGTACTTAAATCAGCTCTGGCATGGGGGCTCTCAGGAGCTACCTGTCCTCTCAAACTCTGTCTCCTCTGGTCTCTAGTTCTTGTGTTTAGTTCTGTGACTGCTCAAGTTCTCCAAGTCCTGCTCAAGTTTTTACCGTCTTCACAAGTTGTCGATGTATGAGTCTTGTCTCTACGACTTTATAGCAAGCTTGGAGAGGACGAGTATCTTTGTAACCTAAGTCCCATAAGGCCTAGAATATTACCAAACCATTAAAAAAATCTTTATTAGTTGTCTGTTATGTCACACTAATGTTAATGATAAATATGCTTTTTCTTTTAGTAAGTATATTTAACATTTTAAAGTCCTTCTTTTGTTGAAGAGTGATTTTTGGTTTTGATAAATAGTAGTAGCCTCAATTCATGACAAATTTATACTGAAATCCTGCTCAATTTATACTGAACTTCTATACATGGAGTTTAGTGTAAAACAAAGTTTACATGCAAAGGTTGGAATATTAATAACAAAACTTTTTTTTTTTCGTATATAGTCATCATAGAATTTGAAGGGGAAGTTCTTGTGAAGCTTGTTAGATTACCTTTCAGATTTCCTTCTATTGTTTTTGAATGCTATTTCATAGTAGTATCATCTCCATCCCCATATGCTTCTAAAACACATTAATTCAACAGCAAACTTCATATTATCAGACTTAATTTAAAATGTGCCTCAAGAACTTAAATTTACTGTGCTCACTCAGCATTTCTAATCCATGTTATCTTGAATGTTTGAATTATGGTACAGATTTACTGGATGAGAGAATGGGAAAATCCAGACTCCCTAGAACCTATCCCTTACATGGAATAGCTAACACAGTGGGAGACGCCTGCATATTCTCCCTCTCCCTTTCTCTCTCTCTCCCACCTCAAGAGCATAAACAATCTATTTTAATGGAAGAACTAAAGTAAAGCAAGGTAATCCAAATTAACTGGAAGTCCATGATGGTTGGGGTGAGAGAAGTTCACTGTTGTGTTCCCAGTGTTAGAAAGTAACTGGCACATCATAGGCATTCAGTTAATTTGTTGATTAATTTATGATTAATTTATTAATTTATTTAATATATGGACAAACAAATAAGGTTTAATATGCTTATTAACTATCTAATACAAGAAGAGCTTTATTCCCATTGATTCAGGATATGGTGATGGGTAGGTCATCATATATTTTGTTCTACCTTTACGAGGCCTCAGGATTTTCCACTATATCTTTGTCACTTATGACAACACTAACAATAATAGTAGATGTAGTATCTAGCATTTGTATAATGCTTTTGACCATTTAATAAATACAATTTAATAAGATGTACACATATATGCTTTCACTTTATCTTCAGAACAAATCTGAGTGATAAATAGAACAAGATCCAACAAATGGTGACCCTTTTTGCTTCCCCCACTCTTGGACCATGGCCTTCCTTCTATAGCAGGGATGACAGATTGAGTTCTTTGATTGGTCAGGAGACTAAAACTAGAAAGATATCAGCATGCTGTGTGCCAAAAGCCACACATCAAGTTTATAACAAAGACCCAAATTATATGTAGTCTGACATTTTTTCCAGTTTAAATTTATTATGGATTTAACTGACTTTACACTTCATTCAATAATTTCTTTGAGATGTCACAGAAATTCAATGATGATTGTATATTTAAAATTATTATAAAGTCAACATTGAATGAAATAAAGACGTGCTATATATAACAGATAAGAAAATACTATTTTTCAGAGCCAAGCATTATCTTATTTTCATTGATATTTTGGAAGTATTTATTCATTTCCCTAGATAAAAGACTGTACATGATTTGGAATACAATAAGATTTGGATGTGATCTATAAATCTCTTTTTTGTTTTCATTCTTTTTATGAATCCTTAGGAATAGGTGAAGATGTCCCTTCTGAACTCTGTTTTTTTAAATTGGCTTTTGAGGGAACTGTTTGTTTTTCATTTTTTTGCCCTTTCAGATAGCCAGCAGTGTCATTAGTATGCTACCATGTTGTAAGAACAAATTGTGAAGAAACAGGTAAAGATTTAGGATAGTTTACTGAAAGATTGTATGAATTAAGTCTTTTGTACTTATAGTATTACCTGTTTGGTAGATTTAATTTCACAATGTGGAAAATTCTAAAAATATTTGGATTTTATTCTGGATTTTTTTCATGTTAATAAAGGAAGGGGAAAAATACTGTTTAATGAGACTGAAAGTTGGATTGTATAGGAAAGCCTAAATTTGAGGTGAAAAAAGATTGACCTTATTTTGATTTTTGGCTAAGACTTTACTTAGTTGAAGTATGCTTATTCAGAACTGGAGACCTCACAAATGCTTGAAACATGACCAGAAACAACCTGGATGCACTATTGGGACACTCTTGAATGTTAGTTGGTGATTCTAAGGGTGTATGAGACATCTGACTAAGTGAGATCCTTTGTTTAAGTTGCTCAGGGATCTGTCCTGCATGTAAGGACTGCGTGGGGAATGGTGTCTCTATTTCAAACAATTTTAGGTCTTTTTTTGAGCTCTGGGACTTATGTATTTATCTGACCTGTCTGCAGTCCTCACGGAGATTGATTTTTGTAAGCTAACATCAATTAAGATAACAGCCTTTTATCTGTTTTAGAAATTTCTTCTAAATTATAAAGAGTACTATTACCTCTAGGTCTAGTATTTGAAGCTTTGGCACAAATGTTTGTTTTATCTATAGATAATTTTCATGTTTGGAATTATTAACTTGAATTTGAAAGATATTTGACTAGCCAAACTTGGTGTCTAATTTTGGGGGAGATGACGGCTGTTAAGTTACGTAGATGGAATGGGTCCTGAAAGGCACCCCATAGAATTGCTTTTGTTGAGCAATACTTCAGCAATATGCCCTTGACTCATACCTAGAAGGGCTAGAAGGGGCAGGTACACAACTGTATTTATAGGGATGTTATTGGAGACACTGTCCATATATTTCACACAGTGTTCCTTTTATAAAAACCTATCAGAGCAATTTTTCTTATACTTTGGTGCATGAAAATTAGTATAATTACCTTTCAAGCGATCCTGTTTTCCTCTTTGCTTTGGTTGCTAGGAAGTATGGCACTAAATTTATAACATGTTTAACAATTAATTATATTTAGGGATACATTTTGTATGTTAACTTTATTTTACTCTTATATATTTAACCTCCTTTTGATACTCCATTAAACATCAACATGTTCATTGGATTCCTGTGTCTGTTAGGCACTGTGCAGGGTGCTAGAGATTAGTGACAAGCACAGTCTGACACAGCCCCACCTCATGGAGCGTATAGTCTTTGGGGGGAAAGTAAGCATTAATCAAATAATCATACAAAGAAATGTAAAAAAGGAAATTGTTACAGGTGCAGTGAAGGAACGTTACATGATGCTATGAGACTATTTTGGTTCTAATTCCTCTTTTCCTGTATGTTTTATATCCTTTTTTTTTATAGTAACAGAGATGCGTACATACAGAAAACACACACATATATACATATACGTGTACACTGTCTGTAGAATACATTTACACTTATGTTTTATTGTGAAAACTCTTCTTCAGTGTGATTAAATGGCCAATTATTTTTCCTTACGTGGAAGTATCACAATATACTTGCCTAGTACCTTATCATTGGACACAGCTTGTTACCAGTTATTCACCACTTAAAAAAAAAAACCTTTTAATTTTCTTTATTTCTTTTCTTTTTTTTTTTTTTGAAAAACCAAGGTTTCCTAGAGGGTTCTGTTTTAGCAGGAAAAACAAGAACAAAACAAAACAAAAATCCCACCGCTCACATTCAAGAAGTCTGTATAGAATTCTTTTTAACTCGTCAAGGATAGAAGGTCTTATTGACAGCAGATAGAGCAGGAACAAATGTACCATAGTTTAACCTGCTTTTCTTGGGCCCACAGCTGTCAGTCACTTGGTCTGTGTGGGGCAGCATCTTGCCTATTCCAGAACATTCAATTCAACCCCTGAGGGGGGTTGAGAAGGGGAGAGCAAAGCAATCAGGGTCTAGAAATGATGGTTTCCAAACAGTGTATCTGCTGTAGACTTTCCATGTACTAGAACATCCATATCTCTACATTTACTAATGAGGCTGAATAGTTTATTACAGGCTTGTCAATGAGTTGTTTTTCTTTATGAATTTTTTGTTCATATCTTTTGCCAAGTTTTCTATGGGTCAGTTCATCATTGAATTATCATTGATTTGTAATGGCTTTTATATCAAGAATATTTTCACATACGCTGCAAACATTTAATTCAGTTTGCTTTTTAATTGCCTTGTGATATTTTTAGCATAGTGATTAAACGCACAGGCTTTGAGACAAATCTTTGACTCAGATCCTGTTCAGTGACTTATTACCTCTGTATTTTAGTCAAGTTGCTTAACCTCTTTAAAGCTTTTACAGATTGTTGTGGTTGCATTTGTCTTTTTTGTCTCTGGAAAGAGTAGATGTAAGGAATAAATTGAGTAATGTATGTTCACTGTCAAATCTTTAGAAAACACGGATAACTCTAAAATTTTTAAAAATCATTCATAATTCATATTGCCTCTACCTATTCACATTTTCACATATGTACGTTAGGAAGCAGTTATGTCATATTTATCATGATTCTCGATATAGTTTGGAATCAAGTTGTTCTTCAATATATTGTAGATATCTTTCTTGGTTAATATATTTGTTCACTTTATCATTTCTAATTGTTGTATAGTATTCCATCTACATGTATGGTATAATTTACCTAGTTCCTTATTTTTAATTAAATTAATTCCAATTTTAATTATTAAATATGTTGTATTGAGCCCTTCATGATTACTTCTGATAAGCAGAATTTTATGTTAAATGATTAATACATCTTTAAAGTTTTGGGTAGTTCTGTAGCTTCATCTACACTAGGTGTTATCTTTTTCTTTTCCTTTTTTCTTTTTACCAGTTTGATATGTGAAATATCTTATTTAAATTTGCATTTCTTTTGGTTACTAACAACTTAAACATGTTTCATGTATTTATTGATTGTTTTAATTTCTTTTTAAATAAATTGCCCTGTTAATTTCTTTGCTAATTTTGCAATTGGAGTGTTCATTTTTTTTCTTATAGATTTCAAGAGCACTTAGTATCGCAAGGACATTAATCTTTTATTTATTTATTTATTTATTTATTTATTTATTGGCTGCATTGGGTCTTTTTTGCTACGCACAGGCTTTCTCTAGTTGCAGTGAGTGGTGGCCACTCTTTGTTGCGGTACATGGGCTTCTCATTGCGGTGGCTTCTCTCATTGCAGGGCATGTGCTCTAGGCACGCAGGCCTCTGTAGTTGTGGCATGAGGGCTCAGTAGTTTGGCTTGCCGGCTCTAGAGCACAGGCTCAGTAGTTGTGTTGCATGGGGCTAAATTATTCTACTGTGGGATCTTCCCCACCCAGGGATTGAACCCGTGTCCCCTGCATTGGCAGGCATATTCTTAACTACTGTGCCACCAGGGAAGTCCCGGATGTTAATCTTTTATTATGTAAATTACAAATATTTTCTTGCTTTTTCTTTTAATTTTTATTGTTTTTGATTCAAGGAAAAATTGGGGGGTTTACAAATAAATAAACCTTGCCATATGTATTTTTTACCTTTAAAGATTATGTAAGTCATCATCAATATTTCCTTCAAGTACTTTTATGTTTTTGTTTTTTGCTTAAAACAAATTTTAGGTTTCTATTTAAATTTTACATTTAAGTATAGATTTATGGATAAGTTTGGCATTTAAATAAGCTCCTTGAGGGCAGCAGTTTTGTCCATCTTATTATTCCTTATTGCTGGCAGTATTCATGGCTCATCACAGGCATGTAATGCATATTTATGAAATAAATAATATGAAACTTTAATTACCTAAACTTTATTTCATTATAAAATGGGTGATGGAAATGTCCTTCCTTAACATTTTCAGAAAGCTGGAAATGTATTTTCTAAAATGTGTTTATAATCTGTTATTTTTCCTCTGTCTGGAACATTCTTCTTCCTTTTCATTGCCCGAATTCTTGATCACGTTTAGATGTCAGCTCAAGCATTGTTTCTGTAGAGAGCCTTATGTGATAATCTTTTGACAAGGTCACATTCCAAATTGTAAGTTTTCCTAACACTATCTTTCTCTGTGACACTTGTCACTCCTGCAGTTTCACAATTGTTTGTAGAACTATTTAGATATTTCTTTTCCCCACCAGCACCAAGCAGGCAGAGACTTTACTTGTTTTTGTTAACCACTGTATGCCATTGCCTGGTGTTAGATATTGAGTAAGTTTTTGTTTTTTGTTTTTTTTTTAAATGAGCAAATAAATGAACTGCCACCAGAATTGCATACTGAGTTTTTGCACATGTGTGATCCCCTTGAAGACTTTATTATTGATCTTTCTGTCTGTTTTGTTGTCGGTCCCATACAGATTTAATAATGATAGCTTTAAAAAAACATTTTAGTATCTCTTAGGTTATGATGGCTTCGCACATACCCCCTATAATAATTCATCTTAGTTTTAAAATTTTTCCAAATATTCTCACACATTTATTCTTCCAGTTGAATTTTATAGTCATGTGTTAAGTTCAGAAAATTCTCGTTGTATTGTATATTTGTGTTTGTGTGTATATCTATGCATTAGTTTGGGAGGAATTGTTTTAAATTTATAAATTAACTTGAGGAAATAGAGTGTATTTATAATAAAATATGCAAGTTTCTTACTCAGGTATTTGGTATGTAGCTTTTAGTTACTTGAATGTTTTTTTATTTGTCTCAGCTAATTTAAAAATTTTATTCATCCAGAACCTGAATATGTCATGCTATGATTTTTCTTAGACATTTTTGTTCAGGAAAGCATTAACATGGCAGGCTTGAATTTGCTATCTTTAGCAAAGTCTGCTTTCAAGCTTAGACCTTGACTGGCATTTGGGAACTTGGGTTTTGGGATGTTCCCTGTCCCTGTGGTACTAAGTGGTAAGGTTATTTGGTGTGCCAGAGGTACTGAATTTCATTGTGCAAGTCTGCCTAAACTTTTTTTTTAAAAGAAACAATACAGTGGTTTATGATGGGCACCTGCTTTCCTTCTGGGAGTTTTTAATGATTGTGGCTGATCTTGCTGGCATTCAGTGCCTGTGTGACCAGCCCCCCAAAAATCCTTGAGCCATGAGTCTCAAGGAATCTTTCTGGGTAAAAGCACTACACACATGTTACTGCATTTTACTGCTGGAGAACATTGGAAGCTTACAGATGGATTTCTCCTGACACCACCTGATATGTCTTTTTCTCTTATTAGTTTCATTAGTTTTAGGTTTCTCCTCTTGGCTTTTCCTAGTAGTCTCAATAATGTTGCCTCCAAATGATAATTCTGTGTACTTTGTAACAATATTTGTCTCTCACATTAACTTTTCTTGTCATATTGTACTGATCAGCTCTTCCAGAACAATGTTGAGAAGTATAGTTGACTTCAGGAAACTTTAATATGATTGTGATAGTGTTTGAAATATGTTTTCAGTTGTCTTTAGCTTAATATTTTTTTATTGTTATGAAAGCATCCCTTAACATTAGTTTAACATCTAGTTCACTTAGAGTTTCATCAAAAGCACAGTGATACATTTTATTAAATGTCTTGACATCCATTAAGATGATCCATTGCTATTTTTGGTTCTTTATTAATCCGAGAAATTGTTTTTTATATATACACACACACACACACACACACACACATATACACACACATATAATTTTTTTAAATTTAGAAAATTTTTTAAAAAAATTTTATTTTAAATGAGACATGATATAACTAAGTATCCTGAAGATAATAGAGTATCCATATTATTTTAAATGAGTTTTAAAACTTGCTCTGGAAAACAAGGTTAAGTATTATTCCTTATAGTAATTTATTGCCTTTTAAGTAATAGAGGCTAATAGAAAGATGCAAGATTAGATGCATCATCTTGTAATGTCATAGAAAATAAAATAACTTAATAGAATAGTATATAGAAAAAGTAAGATTGTTCAGCATCTTCTTATGGGACATTTACACTGTAATTTATGCCTGGCATTTGTTTTTCAACGTGTATATTTTCTGAGTTTCAGCAATATTCACACATATAGCTATGTGTATATACATTTTTACTTTTCTGTGTATTTTTGGTACACAAAAATGCCTGCTGCATTCAGACAAGTATTTTTCAAAGCACCAAATAATGCTTCCAGCTCTCTCACCTGAGTTTTAATGCAGTATGATGAAATAAACTATTTTGTGTTTTGCATAATTGTCACAATGCCCATAATGGTGATTTCTTTTCCCTGTTGGAGTGGGCACCCAGATATGAGCTGAATATTTGAATGTTGGTAATATTGACAGGGCATGAGAGAGTCTGATGTCATAAACTGATTCTCGTCTTCCTCTCTAATTAGTCATGATCATTATAGATTATTTTATTTTGCTAATATTTGCTTCCTGTGTTCTAACGCTATATTACTAAAAGATATCAGTTTATAGTTAAAATTGAGAAGAATGTTAATTTTAAATATATAAATTTTAAAAATAATAGCTGACTATATTACTAACTCCACTGTCATAGTTACTACTGAAATATATTTTTATCTGTGAGTTGCATTATAGTTCTTGTAAAAAGATTAAATATTATTTTCTTACAAGGAAGAGAGGATGTAGGTAAATAAACATAAATTATAACATTTCATTGAAACTCAGTTAATCATTATGTTTTTCTTCAGCTTTCTTTTATATGGGAGATAAAATTTTCTTGGCATGGTAAAAATGTCTTTATCTCTCTTGTCCTCCATCCAGATTTTCATCTGATAATGTGGCAAAGGCAGCCTTCTGAAAACAAGTCAAGTAAAGGCTATAATAAAAGCATATTCTTCTGATTTCCATCAACTGTAAATGTCTAGCAGCTCATTTTCCTAGTCCAGTGTTTGATAACTGTAAAGGTGAGATGAGTTAGAAAGAAGTTATGTCTGCTGCCCTGAAGCACCACATAGGCCAGCAGGGAGATGGACATGCAAACAAGCTCTTTGAATGTTATGTGGTTTCTTTTAGGGGTTGTACAAAGTTAGTAGAAGCCTAGGTTGTTCATATTAAGTTGGCACTGGGGTGTCAAGGAAAATACTATGGAGGCTGACAAATTTGAACTTCTGTTGCTCCCACACCCTCCTTTGGTTATGGACCTCACTAATCCATTATTTTCTAGTAACTCTGTATTAGTCAGGTTTCTTCAGAGAAACAGAACAAATAGGGGGTGTATATATGTGTGTATATATATATATACACACACACACACATTTGTGCATGTGTACATGTGTGTATGTGCATTATATGTCATAAGGAATTGTCATGCACTTAGGGAGGCTGGTAAGTCTCAAGAGCTCTAGGGTGAGTCAGCAAGCTGAGACTCAGGAGAGACAAAGGTGTAGTCCATTTTGAGTTCAAAGGCCAGAGAACCAGGAGAGCTGATGGTGTGGTTCTGTCCTACGACCTAAAGACTTGAGACCCAGGCAAAGCCATTGTTTCAATTTGAGTCTGAAGGCAAAAAGAGTCTATGTCCCAGTTTGAAAGTGGTCAGGCAGAAAGAATTCTCTCTCAGTTTGGGGAGGGTCAGCCTTTTTATTTTATTTGGGCCTTCAACTGATTGGATGAGGCCCACTCACATTAGGGAGGGCAGTCTGCTTTACTCAGTCTCAGACTTAAGTGTTAATTTCATCTAAAAATACCCTCACAGAAACACCTAGGATGATGTTTGATCAAAAGTTTGGGCAACCCATGGACCAGTCAAGTTGACACCATCACAGTGTCACAGATGATGCCCTGATCTGTCCATTGTTCTGTGAATTCATTTGTGAACTTTCAATCTTGTCCCCCCCCCAACTTATATCACTTCCCCCTTTCCTTTATCTACTAAATACCACTGACTTTCTCTAACTAATGTAGCCACTGATTGCTCTCTCCTTTTTATTTCTTTGGTCCTTAATTATAAACTTTTGTTCTTCCATAGATCTGAGTTTTTGTTTCTCTAACTCAGTGGACAACTTCCTGAGGGTATGATGACTATGCTTTTTCTTTTTTTTTGGTCCTTTTCCCTCTAAGTAGAAGAATACTTAGTATATAGATAGGGATACTTGTTAATTAATTTATTTATTCAATAATATCAACTTAATGTATACTAGATATGAGACACTGAGCTAGGTCCTGGTAATAGAAAAATAAATAGCGTAGAACAACTTTCTGGTTGTTGGAAGCAGATAGTAAGTGGTTATAATAGAGTGTAGTATTATACCAGAAGGCTGAAAAAGTACTTTGGGGATCCAGATGATGTGATAATCAGTATCTTTATCTTGCATACTCAGAGCAGATAGTATCAAAGGAGTCACTTTTTTTTTAAATTTTATTTATTTATTTATTATTTTTTGGGGGGTACACCAAGTTCAATCATCTGTTTTAATACACATATCCGCGTATTCCCTGCCTCCCTCGACTCCCCCCCCACCCTCCCTCGAGTCCCTCCCACCCTCCCCGTCCCAGTCCTCTAAGGCATCTTCCATCCTCGAGTTGAACTCCCTTTGTTATACAACAACTTCCCACTGCCTATCTATTTTACAGTTGGTAGTGTATATATGTCTGTGCTACTCTCTCACTTCGTCTCAGCTTCCCCTTCACCGCCCCGCCCCCCCCAAACCTTGAGTTCTCCAGTCCATTCTCTGCATCTGCGTCCTTGTTCTTGTCTTGTCACTGAGTTCATCAGTACCATTTTTAGATTCCGTATATGTGAGTTAGCATACAATATTTGTCTTTCTCTTTCTGACTTACTTCACTCTGTATGACAGACTCTAGGTCTATCCACCTCATCACATATAGCTCCATCTCATCCCTTTTTATAGCTGAGTAATATTCCATTGTATATATACGCCACATCTTCTTTATCCATTCATTTGTTGATGGGCATTTAGGTTGCTTCCATGTCCTGGCTATTGTAAATAGTGCTGCAATAAACATTATGGTACCACATTTTTTTTTATCTGGTCCTAAATGAGTAACCAGGTAAATTAGCAGTTGTAAGTTAGGGGAAACATTTAGAATGAATGGACTACAAAACCCAGGGTTATAGAAAAGAAGAACGTGGTTGAGAAATGTGAGAAGATCTCTGTGTCTATAGTATATGGCTTGTGAGTCTTTGGGAAAGAAGGGGCAGGTGAGAGGTAGCTAAACCTAGAGCTTAAAACACTTTGTATGGTGTTGCTAAAAGCTTTAACTTTATCCCCATAGGCAATAGGAACCAGCAGTCATATTCAAAGGAGGGAGTGACATATCATATTTTCATTTTTAATGGTGATTCTGGAAATAGTATGGAAGATGGCCTTAAATAGGGAGAGAAAGTAGGAGACAGAATAATTAAGGAGGTCATTGTCACAATTTAGTTGGGATATATTGAGGGCTTCAATTAGGTAGTGAGAAGAGAGAATGGAACCTGCATTTTAGAGGAGGTATTTTTAAGGTTGAATCAATAGAAATTGGTCCCAGTGTCAAGGAAGAAGAAATTGGAACAGATGAGAGGTTAAGAGAAAATGAATATGTAGGAGGTTTCAGGGAGAGGGAAAAATTCATCATGACTCTTTAGTTTCTCAGCTGGAAGATGGAGTGAATGGTGATGGATTGAAATCAGAATTTGATTAGAATCAAATATGTTACATCAGGGTTTCATACATAGCAGCTCCCTTGCTGTCATGTATTGAAAATCAGCTCTCGACACAAGGGTTTGTATTTTTTTAAAAAAAAGAATCAGGTATGTTAGGGAAGATGTGAAGTTGAGTTTTGTATATGCTGCATTTGAGATACCTGAGGAGTGGTTGGAATGTCAATCTGCAGGATGGAGAGGATGCCCAGGCTAGGCCAAGGTCTGAGGTCCTCAGCTTGGCTCCCACATGGAGCCAAGTGACAAGAGGGGGTGGCTGGAGGAGAACATGTAGTTAAAAGGAGCCCTAAGAGCATCAAAATGCCTTGCTCTATAAATATTTGATTGACTGATTTAATCATATTAATAATGGGCCCTATATGAAGCAAAAGAAATGGAATCTGTGAGATTCCACCAAAGTTATCATAAGTAAACTGTAGTATATCAAAGCAGGTTACTCAAATGGAATGCTTTCCGTATAGCTGAGTGACCAAGAAAGTGAGCTGACCTATATTGGATATTCAGTTCTCATCTGTAGGCAACTCAGCCCCATAATTGGTCTTGCTATATCCACTCTTGCTGCACGGAATTCTTTACATAGTAGCCACAGAGATATGACATCTAAATGTGATGTCAATCCCTGTATGAGATCAACTTTTTCCTTGGTCCTGCCAACCACTCTTACTCATCTTCTACATCGCCCCCCTTCACCCACTGGGCTCCAGCTAAAGGACTCTTCTTTCTGTTCCTGCTTCAGGGCCTATGTATACGGTAGGTGCTCAGTAAATATGAAGTGAATGAATGACTCTACCTTATAGGTTTATTATGAGAACTAAATGTGAAAAAATATATGAAGAGTCAATTAATGTGCCTGGTACATTAGAGGTATGCAGTAAATGCTACTTTTGATCATTTTTGTCCTTATGTTACCAGGTCTATAAACCTGATGTTTCTTTATCCTCTTCTGCTTCAACCTTCCTTTCCAGCTCTTCCCATCTAGCCAACTTACTGTCTTTGGTTTTTGCATCTCCGTGTGTATTGATGTCTCTCTTCTCTTTAGTTGGTGCTTGATATGACTTCATCTAATTCCCTGGGCATTTTGCATACATGTTCTCTCCCAAGTAACCCCGTTTCTTATTGTGCTTAAGTCATTATATATAGATTCCTGGTCCCAAGGGCACTGAACATAGAACAGCCTTCCTGCAATGAAATTCCCAGGAGAATGGGGACCCTCTAGAGATTTGGTCCCAGGACTGCCAAGGGACTCTTCAGCACTCATAAAGCATTATCCTGATCACATCATTATTAGGTGGAACTGGAATCAGCGATTTATAAATGAGAATGAAGACTTACTGAACACTGACTCTGGTCTAGACAAAGTCTTAAGCACTTTACATAAATTACCTTCCTTTATGAGTTTGATTTTATTAGTATTCCTGTTTTATACTTTACTAACTTGCCCAAGGTCGCCCTGCTGGTGATTTGCAAGTTAGGATTTAAGCCCAGGTGGTCTAATTTCAGATTCCTGCCCTCAACTATACTTTTATATTCTATAGTGTGTCAATAGCAGTTCCAGGGTCACAGAGTTAACTTTTATTCTTTAGTGTTTCATTTTAAATTTTTAAAATAATATGCAGTTTTAGTAAAACAAACAAACAAAAAAACTTCCAACAGTTCCTTTCTATCATTCTACCCTGCTACTTCAGGTCTCACTTAATTTGTAGCAACTACTGTTAACAATATTTTATGAGTTTTTTTTTCTTTATGTAAGATTTTTATTTTTAACCTCTCAGTGTAATCTTCCTCTCAGCTTTTGTCTTCTGAAAAGTCAGCTTATTCCTAGTTGGTGAAAGTGTTAAATACAAACAGTAAACATACACACACACACACACACACACACGCACACAACTTGGGTTGACCCTAAGAGAAAGGCGTTCTACCTATGTCCCAGGCAGATTTCTAAAATTAATTAAATTCTTACCTCTTTGGTATCTGTTTACTTGAGTTTCTGCCTGAAGGAGACCTACTGTTTTTTTTTTAATGTGGTCTATTTTTTTTTTTTTAACAGACAATAAACTGCATATATTTAGAGCGTACAATTTGGTCTCCCAATCTCCCAATTCATCCCCCCACCAACCCTCCCCACTTTCCCCACTTGGTGTCCATATGTTTGTTCTCTACATCTGTGTCGAAGGAGACCTACTTTTATTGTAAAACTCCAGGCTGATGAATTCTTCAAGTTCCCAGGACTAAAGCTGCTATTTGACAATTCTTCTATGACTGGATCACCTTGATGCTCAGAGGGAAATGAACAATGGCCCTTCCTGGCTGAGGAAATGGGTTTCAGTGCTCTTATCAATGTCTGGCTGTATGGACTCAAGAATCAAACGTTTTCTGAACAATGTGAAGAGAGTTTTGTTTCTAGATCATTATCTTTTCTCAACTTATCCCTTCCTGAAGAAGAACTCTAATTTTTAATCAGCGTCAAAAAAAAATGCCTCTATGGAAATGGCTGTGCTTTTCAGCATGCAGTGGGACATTTTCTTAAAAAGTGAGGTCACCAGAAGCACAGAGCAGAGAAATCCCAGATGGCACTCATATTTGATTTCATTTTTAGCACGCTCATATTCAGCAGATGGATTGGAAGGCTGACCTTGCTGACACTTCTGCATCACTGCCTGCTACTCCAATTGCCTTTGTGAATGTTTTTTCATAAGGCCTCTCCTGGTACCTCAGAGATTGATGCCTGGTTGCCCGCCTGCATTATGCTTCATTACGCCAAGGCTCCGTGTGGTGGAGAGTTGCTGTGTTCTGTAAAAGGGGAAATCCTAGCTCATCAGTATCTCAAACTTTTCTTACAGTTTCACAAATTGCTTGTAACATCTCAGAGAACGTCATCTTAACTTTCTAGGTGTACCTCTGAGCTGTATTAGTTTTTAACTTATCCTTTCCTAATTTTTCTGCTTTCTTTGGCGACGTGGACAAATTAAGAATAAAATAAAACATCCTCTGGAAATGACTAAACAGTTTCCAACATACCTATTAGACACAAAAATCTAATTATATGAGGTGAAAGTCGTTGAATTGCTCCTTGCACTATAGCTTTGGTGGCTAAGAACACAGACGTGGGTTGGAGTTCCCGTCTCTGCCATTTCCTTTAATGTAAGCCTCCGTTTCCCTGTTGGTAAACTAGTGATATTATTAGTGTCTGCCAGTTAGGATTGGTGTAAAGGTTAAGGGAGATGTAATGAAGAAATCATGTTTTTATTACAGTATCGGCACAGAGTAAATGCACAGTGAATGTCATTTTGCACTATGTTTAGTATTTTTTTGAGTATGTGTATAATATAAATGATAAAATAATTTTGTTTAGTTTTGATTCGGATTGCAAGGAAAGTGGATTGTTTGTTAAGGAGGAAGTTTTTAACGATCAGACTGATGCTTTGTTTCAACACTTTTTATAAAATTTTAGTCACTTTTATAGATCATTATATAATCCACATCCCTGTTTGGACAGGGACCCTGCGGAAATGCAGCACCCTCTTCCCCTCCCTCCCGCTCCCTGCAGCTCGTTTCTATTTCAGTGCTGCAGCTGGAGAAAAGAAAGGATCACACAGTGTGAATATCCAACTGGTTTTGTGCTTTTCCTGACAGGTTGACCTCCGTGGCCATTCTGTAATGTGCCCTGGGAACACTCAATTCTGAGGAGGATTAGGTTGCTTCAATCTTTACATGTTGCTCGATCTCACACAACCAGATTTTGGTGCCTATTTTAAAGCCAAGCATACTTTGGCTTAGAAAACGTGTATTTAGTAGCCTATTTGCCTGACTCACCTCTCCGCCCAATGTAATGCTGATGAATTTAGGTTTTAGATAACTAGACTGTGGCTTTGTTGTAAAACTTTCGTGAGGATGTTACTTTTTTCCCTTTGTATAGATCCAACATAAGGCCAGACTTTGCAGACTCCAATTCCCACGAGTTCAAGATGCACACCTTCAACCGGGTTACATCCTGCAAAGTCTGCCAGATGCTCCTGAGGTACGTGTGTGTGATCCTGGCTTTCAGTTTAAAGGAACTGGTACAGTTACCAAATGTTTCAGACTTTTCTGAGGTCCCAGCAAAATGTTCTCAAGTGGAGACACTGCCTTGGCCGTTTGGATCCATCAGGTCTTCCCTTGGCCTTGTGCCTGGACCGTTCCTTCAGAACCCAGGAAGGTCCACTTCCTCAGCTGACGAGGACTCTGCATAGCACTGTGTTCTCTTGTTTTGCTTTCTGGCAGTAATGATTTCCTACAGGCAGAATTTTGCACCTTTTAACCTATCACTCTAATTTTACCTTGCAGGGGAACATTTTATCAAGGCTACTTATGTGTTAAGTGTGGGGCGAGAGCGCACAAAGAATGTTTGGGAAGAGCAGACAATTGCGGCAGAGTTAATTCTGCTGGTAAGTCATGTTTATTGTTGTGATTCTGCTTTTAATGAGAACATAAAACTTGCTAAACATAATTAAGGCTTAATTTACTCTTAATATGTGTTTATTATAACATATCGGCTTTTGAAACTCTCATTTATGAGCACAATTGGGAAATTGCTTGAAATTCTTGTGACTTTTATACATACCTGGGAGGCTGAGGGGTTCAAGAGGGACTTGTGAGGTTCCATGTCATCCATTTCATTCACCCCAACCCCTAAATTTCACCAACGCCATACAAATAAAGCCAAAACACACAAATGGAGTCATAAAAACAAAACCAAAAAAAATGGTTCTTTAATTCTGTTTTTGATTTTTGAATTTCTCCTTTTTTTCTCCTAAATATTCATCTCCGAAATGCTAATGCTGCCAGGAGTAAACATTACACAGACTAATTTGTGAATTAATGAATTGAATACATTGTCATTTTCCAGCATTTAACAAAGAGCACGTATCCTTTGGATTTTGTGTAAATATTTTCCCCTTGGTTTTTAAAAATTAAGCTCCGTGATGGTGACCTGAGCCAGTTTCTAAGACTGTTGGCAATTATGCATTCTGTAGCCTTTTGCCTCTCTCTGCTCCTCTTGGGCTCTCTTCCTTCTCTTTCTTTTCTGGCCTCTTTATTCTTTCTCTTTCTTCTTCTTTCTCTTTGTCCTTTTCCCCTGAGTTTCTCTGTGTTTTATCAATAAGACCTTTCAAAATCAGTAAAACTTTTTGAACAGAAGAAAGGGATCTTTAACAGCTTGAGTTCAAAAGGTAGCCATGTCAACCTTTGATTTTCCCAAAGGGAAAGGTGGACATTGAATTATTTTGTATAATACGAAGAAGAGTGAAACAGAGGATAATAGCTCATTTCAGAGCTGAGTGCAGAAAATAGGCAATAGTACAAAAGGTGTGAATCCTATTAGAGGGCTGAGATCACAGCACATTCCTCACTCGGCTCCTTCCGTAGACATATTTTCAGGGCCCCATGAGCCGTTCTTGATGCCAGGTATGGGCAGTGCAAGGAGAAAGAGCCCGGCGTTAGTTGAGCACCTGCACTGTGCCTGCGCTGCCTGGGCCTCTGCCGGGCCCTTCCCACAGGGACTCATTTAGTCCTCAGAAGAGCCCTTCCCAGTTTCTGATGGGGGTCACAGTGCTTATGAGACTTGCTCAAGGTCTGTTAGGCAAAGGAGACAAGATTAGCACCTACTAATATTTCTGAAGGTCCGAAACAGTCTACGAAGGTACAAGATATAAAAGAAACCTTACATATATGTATTATTATTATTTAATCACCTACCTGATACAATTTAGCACTTAAATTTCTGTGGTTCCATCTTTATGTGTTCTGTCCTTTAATCTCTTTGAGGACAATTAACATGTTATTTGCTCACAGTAGATGAATGGATTTTTATAAACCCCATAGCCCTGTCTGATGAGTTTCAGTCTGTGAGGAGTATAAAGTGATCCCACCGTTGGCAGGGTTCTTTCAGTCTAAAGGGAATAGTGTAGGAGAGTGGTTGTGAGTCACGCTGAGATCACTGAAAATCTGGCTCTGCTTTTAGCTAGCTGCATGAGCTTGGGGAAAGTACGTAACCATTTCATTTATTCATCTGAAAAATGGAAATTAGAAGGTTATTGTGAAGATCCTATGAAATAATGTTGAGGCATAGCACAGTGCCTGGGCGCAATAAAAACTCAGTATTTTCATCCAGCGTGTTACGATGAGAAGCCAGTTTTTGAAAGGAATGGGTTTTAATCTGCATTTTCGTTGTTTTTATGATGTGGAGCAAATGTGTGTAGAGAAACTAGTGAGCACCAAACTTTGAAGTGATAGACAAGAATGACATTAAAAGGACTTTAAATTTTGATGCTACAAACGAGTCAGTAGGAAACAGTTGGGAATTCCTGGTCTAGCCAGACACGAGAGTGGTGTATTCCCAAGTGCCTGTTCCTAAGTCATTGCTTCAGTGTCGTCTTCTGCTGGATGAGTTGCTCTTTGGAGGGAGACAGCATGAGAAGGCATTAAAGGCTATAAGCTCTGGAGTCTTGGTCTGGTTGGAATGAGGCTTCACAATTTACTAGCTGGGTGACTGTGGTCCCCAGTTACTTAATTTTTTTTAATTTATTATTATTATTTTTTAATCTTTTGGCTGTGCTGCATGGCATGTGGGATCTTAGTTCCCCAATCAGGGATTGAACCCATGCCCCCTGCATTGACAATGCAGTCTTAACCACTGGACCACCAGGGAAGTCCCTCAGTTACTTAACTTTTTAAAGTCTTAGGTTCTTCCCTTATAAGATAGGGGTAATAATAGTACCTAGCTTTAAAAATTTTTTTTTTCTTTTTAATAAATCTATAGTGCCAGGTACTGCTCTAAGTACTTCACCACTGTTAGCTCATGTAGTCCTAGAAAAACTTTGTAAAGGTGACATTATTGCTATTCTTATCTTACAGATGAGAAACTGAGGCACAGAGAAATAAGTAACGTGTCTCAGTTGCTTAATCAATAGAGCCACATTCAAATCCAGACAAGCCAGCTCCTGAGTTTGTTCTTAACCCCTGGGCTGGCAACCAGTCCTGCGAATTAGCTGTGATGATACGTGCCAGATGTGTCAAACGCATAGTACAGCTCCTGAGTTTGTTCTTAACCCCTGGGCTGGCAACCAGTCCTGCGAATTAGCTGTGATGATACGTGCCAGATGTGTCAAACGCATAGTACCCAACCCAAGTACATCATCAAGTGCTTGGTTTTCTCTGTGAGAGGGAGAGGTTTTCTAATCTGTAGGGTTTTTTCTTAAAGCAAAAAACACTTCAAATTCAATTAAGTTAGTAACTACCAAATGTCTTTAGGTTTAAATGTTCTGATGTGCTGCAAGAAATTCAGGCATCTCTGGAGACTATGCTTGCCCTTTCCCCATGAAATGTCTAAGAGCTGGAAGAAATTTAGACACCTCTAGCTCTAGGGCCTCTTATTTTAAGTTGAGGAAACTGAGTTATAAAAAACATGAAAATGAGATAACTAAGAATAACACTTGGTACCCTGCAGATTATAGATAATGCTTACATATACTCATTCATTAAAAGGTAGCATTGTTCTCTAAACTTTGTTATTTAATTCATTATAAAGCAGGAAAAAGTTTTTTTTAAACCTCGGCTAAATTTGCTTCTTGGAGTTTTGAGCATAATTTCCTTGCTTTCTTGATTTTGTCTCTGCTTTGCATCCTTAGTTGTTTTCCATTCTCCTTCTCTTTTTCACATCTGTGTTCTTATTCTCATCCTCTCTCCTCTTTCTGTCCTTTCCTGCTTAAGATTTTTAAGAGACGGATGACACTGAATGTATATAGTTAATTAATTAGTGAAGGAGACACCGCTTTTTGGCCTTTAGAGTACGATTTGCTGGGTAGCCCTTAGAAATAATGGGATCTATCCTCAGAGCAAAGAGGAATTTCCATTATAGCTTTATCAGCAGCCTTCTCTCCCTCACTTCCAAAAAGATACCCTCTGAAAGTTGGAAGTCATGATGTCCTCTCCTCAGTCTCAGCCCTTACTGCTCTGGTGTAGGTGGTGATCATGAGTCGTGTGTGAGTTTGAGCTTGGTGGGTCTGTTATCAATGTGGTAAAATAGGTAGTATTTGGAGAACATGGACAAGCTAGACTTTATGGGCTGTTTCCTAGCCTATAAAGAATCCAGTTCCCAATATTGGTTTAAGCTTTGCACAGTTCTTTATTTCGGCATCTAGGAGTAATTGCTTGCAGCAGCTCAGCAAGGTAATTTTCCATGAGTGATATGACTGGAGAAGAACGGGTGTAAGGAAGGAGGGCAGGAGGCAGGACAAGATATATTAGAGGCTGAAGATATAGTTTACTTGAATGGGACTTTGGTATGGGGGAGAGAACTTGAGAGAGAACTTGACTTTGGGAAAAATCATCCCAACAGCCAAATTTAAAGCAAGTGGATAGTATTGTTTTAAAGCAAACTTAAATTCTTATAGAATCCAGGTTCCCCCATAAAATTAAATCATAGGATATTTGAGATGATTGACTCCAACTTTATAGCGCTTTATGGCTTCATTGGTTAACACAGTCTGTATTCTCCTCAAAAGACAAAAAGAAATTCCAGTTGGCTCAGTGTGAGTCAAGAGTCCACTTGTGGTCCAGAAAGCCATGGCTAGTAGGAATGGCCAGGTTGTTATAAACGTTGGATAGTTGGGGTGGAAGTTCCAAAAAGTGGGGCATTTTCGTTCAACATTGGATATGTTTATAGATAAGGGAGCAGTCAGTTAGAGAAGTACTCATTGTACAAATTGACACAGTAACCCAGGAGCTGAATGAAGGCTAAAGAATCTCCCATTCCATCTTGCAATTGTCATTTCTACTTGTCATCACATTGCAGTGATGTGATGACCTTTCTCTGTCATCTGGCACAATTAACCATCCACCACATCCCCCAGGTCATCCTTTGTATATCTGATTAATTTTTCTAGCATTAGCCGTAACCTACAACCCAGATAGATCAGGCTCCATTTCCACTTAAGGCTTTTCTCCTGAACTTTGGGATCCAGGTTTCCATCTTCTTCTCATGTATCCCTTGCCAGGTGTCCTGCAATGACCTCAAATTTCACATATGTAAAACCAACCTCATTAGTCATCACTACCAACTTCCTCCTATTCCTTGTTTTACTTAAAGGTCCACCATTCATACACACACCCAAACCTGGGTGTCAGCCTTGACTTAGCCACCTCCCTCATCTTCATTCACTTACCTATTTTTCTTAGTTCTCCTCCTAAGTCTCCCTAGAATCCAGATATGGTATTGCTATAGATTTAAAAAAACTCATTGTCTCTTGTTTGGATAACTGCAAACTCCCTGCTGTTAATTTTACTTCCGCTATGCAATTTGCATCATGATCTTTATCAAAATCAAGTCTAACATGTCACTCATTTGTTCGCTCTGCCTTCCATTCCTCACAGAATAATGTTCAGACTTCAATTAGATGGTGAGCCTCTCACTGGTAAGAACCATGCTGAACTGATGTTCTGACCTCTGGGAAGCCATGATGGATAGATGAGTGACCACCAAATAGATGGACAGATTAATGAGTAGAACTGTAGTGTGCAAGGATTTCTGGGCTCTGAAAAATCACTATATCTTAGAAGCAGAAGTAGGAAGCTGTGGGGGATTGGACAGTTTCTGGTTCTACCCCTGTAGAGACTAGGGCTCCAGTAGTTGTGGGATAAATGGAATAAACACCTGATCTGAATCCCTGGCTGATAGCTTAAGAATGAAAGATAGAAAACTGAGTAGACCTTTGCATTCCTTTCTAGTATTTATTCAAGTTAAGGTTCACACCCTGAGGATTGATCATCAGGCCTTTGACAAGGGACACTTGGGTTAGGTTAATAAGTAGCAAGAAAATGAACTGGCTCATGGAACACCTAATGACAAAAATACCTCTATTTCTGGAGAAATCTACTCCCTGTTCCATTCAGTCCCATTTTTATATTCCATTCAGTCCCATTTTTATAATTCTTGCTTGGCTATTAGTGTTTCCTCTCCCTGAAATATGCTCCCTTTTCTCCCTACAGTTCCAAGATCTACCCTTCTTTTACTTCCTCTCCAAGCTCATCAATCATTTAACCTTACCCTGTCCACCCAATAGCAGTCTGCATTAAATTGTTCTCTAATTAGTTTGTGTATAGGTTTTATGTCTTTGCCAAGGTTAGGCTGTGTTGTGGTAACTAAAAAACCCAAAATCCCAGTGGTTTTAACACATAAAAGTTTATTTTTCACGCATGCACTCTTTGCTATGGCTTCTTCCCTTCCAAGTAATGGCTTGGGGATCCAAGCTAGTTCCATCTTGTGACTGTGAATTCAACACATGGCTCCTGGGCTTGCTGCTCTTAAGATCTATGGACTGGAAGTGAGCAAATCCATTTTTTAACATCAGAAGTCCATTGGTTAAAAACTGGTCACATGGCCTCAACTTAATTGTAAGGGGAGCTAGACAAGTAGTGGAACCCACGGACTGTTAGTGAGTGCTTCTGTCTCTGCCACTTTTTATTTTTACTTTGTTTTTTTAAGAGTTTTTCACTGTGAATAACCATCCTCTAATCACCTTTGTTGTTGTTTTAATGGACGTTTGTAACTTTTTTTTTTTTGGCCGTGCTGCACAGCTTGTGGGATCTTAGTTCCCTGACCAGGGATCGAACCTGGGCCCTCAGCAGTAAAAGTGCAGTATCCTAACTGCTGGATGGCTAGGGAATTACCTCTGCCACTTTTTATTTCCTCTTGCAGAGTATATACTCCTTCGCCATAGGGAATGTTTCTCATCTTTTGTATCTATCCCTAGTACCAAGACCAAAGTCAAGGTGCTTAATATCAAGTTGTCACTCCTTTTTCTTAAATAGAAATATTTCAACCCCAATACAATCCTTGATAGTGTTGAATGTGGTAAAAATACTAACCATTGAGCATTTGAAATAGCTCTTACGCACTTCTTTTTTTGTGGAAATTACATCTTCTTTGGATGTTGTCTTCCCTGGATTCAGAAACCTTTTATATTTCATGCTCTATATCCCTTAAATTTGTCTAGTCTTCATTCATCCTGATAATTACTTGGCAAAAACTCAGTTCATTTCTGAAGGAAGTAATTCATTCATATTAATATTTGACTATGACAGATTATTAACTCAAGTACATTTCAAGTGTTAAAAAAGGTCCTTTAATTTTTTTTTTAATAAGGCAAACTATGCAACTTGGAAACAAATTTGAAGGTGGGTGATTAGTTTATGTCTTAACATTTGAGGATTTGCGTGGATATAAAGAGCAGGCAGTTCCACTCTTTTCTGCTGAACTTAAGTTGACTGCTTCACATTCACCATGGCAACCTCAGTCATCAACACGTATACGGACTCTCAAGTGTGCTGCCAAAATTTTCCAGCCTTAATAATGAATAGGTATGAACTCCATTATGTGAGACTTTCTCAACAAGTCACTGCAAAGATGATGTAATTCTAGAGTGGCATTTCTTTCTCACAATACACCACTGTGAAAGTCCAGTCCTAGACTGCACCCTCTGGGGGCATGTGTGTTTTTTCCCTGCTATAATACATGGCTAAACTCTTCTTGTCCCCTTCTTACCCTGACGTTGATCAATGTATCTTGCTTTGCATCCTCTCGTTTTAAACAAAGAAAGTAACGTGGGAAGGCAGATATTGCTGGAGCAGATGACTTTGGTTTAATGCATCTTTTCCTTTAGTGGGAGTGCAAGCCTCAGCTGCTCTAATATTTAACTGAAGCAGATCCCCATTTGCGTAGCTGTTTAATGGCTCTTTTATCTAGGCCAGCTGCTGCTCCTGCTGCTGCTGTAGCCACTCCTAATTGGGAGGAAGTTGCCTTGGTATAGGTTAAAATTTGCAAGATTGCTACCTAGAACCTGCACCCCCAAATTGGCATCTGAAATGGCTCTTTTATAAATAGCATTGCAGTAGTTTATCATAAGAGATAAACTTTTAGAATATAATTGTATTTCCTCCTTCTACCACTAGGCATTTTATCACATGACTTTTACATCAACTGAAGATTGATCATTGATTTCATAACCAAAAAATGACTTTGGTTCTACTTAACATTATTTAAAGCCTTTTATATAAATTAGTTATCTTTTTTAACTTATCAAGACAATTTTATACTCAAGGGTAGTTATTATTCCTTCCATTTAATTATTTGGGTCAGTTTAATGACATATTAATAATTATCACAGTGAACTGAAAACTATTACATGGTTGGACTCCTATTAAAGTTCCTAAAAAGACTTGAAATCAAAACCTCTTTCCAAGTATTAGTTATGGGATTATTTGTTTTGTTTCTGTTTTTCAAAATATTGCTGTAAATCTGAGTGGTGAACATAGCATTTGTGCAACTTCTTCCAAAATTTGACCAGCCCAACTGTCTTTTAGTTTTAATGTTTCATAAAAATAGCACATTAGCCATGATGACAAAGAAGCTTCAAAAGCTCTCCTGATCATTACTTTTCTGTGGCCCCTGTTGAGACAAATGATCTTACTGGGCATTGATTTGTTTAGTCTTAAGAAATAGAACTTCAGACAAAAGACAAAGCGGATTGTGTAATAATGTATGCATTGAGAGCCACTTGTATTGGAAAACAAATACAGTCGGACTGAAGTTTATGTTTAAACAAATGAATGATATGATGTGAGTCTAAAGTCTCAGTGAAAGTCATTTGTCTTACACAAATACTCCTACTGACCCTGTGCCAGCATTGTAGATGGTGTTCTGCTCAGGCTCCAAGCACCTCAGTAACAGTACTTCTCTGAATTACATTAAACCAGTTGGGACATGATGAAAGAACACAAGGTATAAACCCCTTGAGGGCCTGTGAACCACCATCTAGAAAGGTTCTTGAAAGGGTAAGAACATTTTATAATTTGATCAATAGGTGACTGAGAAATCGGCTACAGGGTAAAGACAAGTTGAGAATTAAAAACTTTTGGAAAATTAAAGAATTGAATTACTATCCTAAGGAAGTTCCCAGGAGAAAAAGAGAGAGACAGAAAAGAGAGAGAGACCTTTTCATCAGATCTCAACCAGCGACCTTTCTACTTGGTCAGAACTCAGCTGAACTAAATTTGATGATCATCAGCTCTTATTATCCTGGTCCTGATGTGGAACTGTGACACACAAAGAATTTTCTAGAGATCCAAGGGCCTGTCAAAGTAGTTTTGGGCACATTTTAAGAGGAAATGAAGGATGGTGTTGTAGACTTCAAAATCAGAGCACCTTTTCCATAGAATACTTCATCAGAAGAGGTGTTATTCAACTTTCCCAGCCAGAATGGACTTTTGCTTTGAAAATGTGTGAAATAGTGTTGCAGTTGGGTTTTCTGCTCTCTCATCACTGTTTTTTGGTTTTTGTTTTTTTATGAAAGTTATAAGTTGTTGCATCAATATGGTTATCAGAATTTAGATTGTGTTTGTAAAGGGGCCAATCAGTCTGATGGTATGGCCGCTGGAACAAGAGTAAAAGTATAAATAAAGGAGCCCGGCTAAGAATTTCTGAACTCGGAACAGATTCTAAGAGTTATTTCTAGCCCTTTGGCTTTTACCCTTTCCTCAGAATATTTACAGAACCCTGCCATGAAATATGACTAAATTAAAGCTCAGACTTTCAAGAGCCACTGTTTATGTGCTGCCCAGCACGAGCAGATCACAGTGTGAACTGCTCTATGCCAACTCCATGGAAGGGATGGGCCTCTTTCTGGGTGGCAGTGGAGAGGGTGGTGGGAATGTGGTGGCCACGAGGACAGGGAGTGGTGGCAAGGGAAGGGTAAGCTCCAGTTAAGGACTCACATCCTCAGAGCTGGAGCTGCATCCGGAGCCCGTTTTCCATTTCCTATCTGGGTTCCACTGAGGAGCCCTTGTGAAGAGCAGGTACATCCAATAAGAATTATGAGGAAAGCTACGTTGCTTGATGAGATGCAAAGAAAGAAAGCAGGAGACAAAAGCCGGTGGGAGAAATGAAGGCGCGAGTGTTGGGTAAGGTGGTCAGCCAGGTCTAGTTTATTCCTCTCTTTGCCAGTCCCAGGCATGCCTCTTGTGTTTGTGGTCAGTGCTTACTCACGCTGGCCGGCTTGCACTGAGCAACAGGATAGGAAGGGCCTGTAAATGAGGGGCTTCTATTCTCGGATCTGTTTTCTGGGTAAAGAGATGCAAGTATCTGCATAGCTAGATCATCACCTTAGGTACCATCACTTCCTCTTCCTGAGGAAACCCAGAGCCCTCCTGGAATGTGCTGTGCCAGCTACTGCCATGTGGGCTTATCGTAGGTTTTTTAAACACTGACCATGAAAGACCTGAGGTTTTCCCACTTTAGAGGTCATCTGGAAATATTAAAGCTTTCCTCAGTCTCCCCTTTTGTTTGATCCTTCTTGCAGTTTTTCCACTTCAGGCTCTTTCTCTAACTTACAGTAGGAGAAGAAAGTAGTGTAAGGCTCTTCTGGCATATAGGTCTTTCTGGTCAAACCAGTGAAACAGGTATCACAACTGGTCTGTTAGGAACCCAAGTTCACCTAACCTGGGTTCTAAGTCTGGGCACAGTATCCAGCCAAATTGCACGTTCATAGACCCTGTTCTCTTACGCAGTCTTTCTTCTGAAGCTGCAGAGAGGAAAAGGGAAATAGTCTTCTGTCCTTTGTAAAGGCCAGCTTCAGACCTGGTAGAGCTGCCTTCATAAGAGGCAGTTATGTATGAAAGTTAGGATGATAGGGTTGAAGCTGACGAAGAAATGCAGACTTTGCTTTTCTCCAGAAAGGTGACTTTTGGCTCCTGCATCTTCAGTTCCATTAATCAGGAGTAGTCCTTTAAAAAACAAAAAGCCCCAAACCTCCTGTTCCATGCCTCAGGCAGTCTTCCTGTGTAAAGCAATCTGTGACAGCTAGTCAGGTGTTCTGATACTTTTCCTGTTGAACCCTGGTTGTGAGGCTTCTTGGAACCTCTGTTAAGAGGTTCATTTAGGCTGACAGAGCTCTCTTTTAGACCTGCTCTTTCTCTTGTGATGTTTGCATCAGTGTCTTCTCAGATTCTTCTTCAGAGGATCATTTTGGCTGGGAAAAGTATAGGCATAGGCGCAAAATGATGAGGTGTTTTCCTTCACAGTCTGGAGAAATTATAGCACGCGTAGGTGCTCCTGGATGTGGGGAAAGGAAGCAAAAACATCACCCACCAGCTTTTCCACGTGCAGTGTGTGCCTTTCCTCTCAGAGATACCCTTTGCCCTTTGCCATGTTACTCACTTGAAGATCTCAGGGCCCTTCCTGACTGTTAGTCATTTTCAGGAACTGACGTGTAATGGAAATTGTTGTTTCTGTTTATAGACAGGTAAACTGAGATGAAAGGAAAATTAGCATTGGAATCGAATCCTGTCCTTTTTTAATTTCCATCTTTAAATCAGATGGTATCCCCCCAAATTAAAACTAAAAGCAGTAGCCACTTAATGCAGAAAAATTCATGTGCAAATTGTATGTGTTGAGTTTGCAATTGTTATAGTCAATGTATTATGTTTGTAACTTATTTATTGTGTTTAGATTCCTAAAACAAGGTGTGTTGAAAGAAAGGTTCCCACCTAGCTTTCTCTTAGGCATGTAAGAGAGTTTATGCATATAAACTTAGTGCAAGTCCCTGTTTCAAGGAGCTTTATGTGGTTGGTTTGAAATTGCTTAATAAACAACTGAGAAAGTTAAGCATAACCTAGAAGTCATTTAGTACTATGAGTCACTTTCCTGACAAGCCAATAAGGCAAGAGAACCCGGTTGCAAAACAATTACTAGCCCAGCCTGAGGGACCCTGGAAATATATGACAGGTATCATTAGGAAAACAAAGCAGTAGTATTTTACCACACTGCAGAGAACAAGCTAAGATTGCTAACCAAACAAAATAACTTCACTGACAATGCCAATTTTTACATTTGTTTCAGAACAAGGGACGCTCAAACCATCCGAGGTAAGATTAGCATTTACATTTTTTAATATAACTTTTGCATTTCAGATTGTTTGCTAACTTAAGCAGGCTCGAGCTCCTAGAATGTTAAATGTGCCTTTTAAGATGGTTAGAAACAGAGCTAGAGTGGTGCTTGTGAGTGAAATGCACAGGGTAAATCAGAAGAATTTTCAGATGCCATCTGAAGATCTTAGGTAGAGGAGAAATGTGAATATTTCATCTAAGAATGTATGTGAGATGGGACTTCTCTGAATCTTAGGTACTCACTTATTCTGGTAAATTTCAAATAAATATTGTAGCAATATTGTGGCACTAATATGGGGGTACCTTTCCCTAGTTCCCAGCTACAGAATTTTACAAACTCTGAAGCTTATAAAACTTAATGCATCTGAAGGCATTCCCTTGGAATGAATAGCTTTGATCCTGTTAGGACAGAAGGAAGGGTGGCACTCATCCCAGGAAGTTGGTAGACCTGTCTCCTGTCAGTGAAACACTGTCACTGCCCGACATTTGCTAGTACTAAAAAGTTCTACCGTTCTTCATCTAAGGACATGCTTCATGTTTCTGTGAGTTTTCCATTTGAACACAAACATGATTCGTATCATGTCTTATTGATCAAATCAAAATCTGACAACACTTCCTTTTGGTTTAACACAGTCTGCGGTCTAATAGCTCAGAAGTATGAGATCCCTGTCACCTCTCAGAGTAAAGCTCTTTTAAGAAAATATAAAAGAATGAAAAACATGGGAGATTATAGGCAGCCAGTGCCTTGGCCTTCGACCAAAAGTAATACATTTCCTATCTAACCTCCCAAAAAAATCATAGCAAAGAAAATTAAAATGTAAAATGTCTGTGATTAGTTACGTGAACCTGAAATACAGTAATATGAGAATTTCAGAATAAAAAAATGACAAAAAACATTCAGTGTCAAATTATTTTAGCACTTAACAATTATATCTCATTAAAAGTGGTATAAATTAGTATGTTTTAATAGGCTGGCATTTATATAGTTGGTAAAGATAATGAAAAGTACAGCAAGATGTCAAGCAAGAGGTAACTGCTTTCGCTTTTTTGCATAGGCGCATAAGTTGTACATGTAGGGTATCAAGAATGTGATGTGAGGAAATTCACATGCACCCTTTCAGTGTTATCAGTTGACTATATTTTAGACTTTAGAATTTAGCTCGAGGGATGCATAACAGGATAATAATATTTAAAAAATAGGTCATGCAAGTTCTGCTAGGGCTAAAATAAATTAACATAAACTTTTTTTAAGTATTTAGTCGACAGGTAAGATTTTTCACCAGGACTATAGGGATTCTTCCAGCAGTGACCAAGAAGATCTTGAAAAGCAGCCGACTTCTCTCACTCTCACACTGTTATTAGATTATTGAGACAGAGTTCCTTGTAGAGCTTTGAACTTTAACTCAGTATTACTTTACATTTATCTTCTTAGATATATGTATCTTTTTTTCCCCAGGGAAGATGATTTCACTTGATTTTATTTAAGTAATGAGAAATGGCTGTGTTTACAGAAAGAAAGTGTGCTAATAAGAAGTGGTTAATAATTTTCACACCGATACAAAATGATACAAAATAATTCTCTCCAGGCATTCTATACTCTTAAAAATTACACATAAGCCTATTATGAAAGGAATTAATTTTCACATTGATTTTTTAAAATGTAGCACCAGTGTTTTAGTGACTTGCTTAATTCTTGATTATGATAAGTGTAATTTTTACTTAATGTGTGGTTCAGCTAATAATCTCTACTTTGGATGGATAATCCTAGTAAAATCTTATATTGGCCACCTATTTGGAAACTTTAGCTTAGGATAAGGGAGATGTATAGCAAAAGAATGTTAAATATCTTTGACTCCATGCCTCCCCACAAAGACTTTGTGGAAGGTATATTCACTGTCTGAGGCAGATGGTTATATGACGTTTAGGAGTCTTCCCAGAAGTAAACAATAAAGCCCTTTTGTAAGCTCTGAGATTCCGCTCCCCCCACCCCACCCCCCAGAGGTCTTCTTTTTCTCCATGTACCAATTTGTAGTCCTATTCTGTTCCCCTTTCAATAGCCATGATTGTGAATTTTTAATTTTATACTTCATTCTTAAGGTAGGTCAGTTTTCAGTAGCCACAGGCTCCATGGGCCTCCCTAACCTGGGGTGTTCATCTTGCATCCCATTCTGGAGTGGACCTTCAGAAACCACTTCTAGCTCCAGGAAGCAAGGTTATCGGTACATATCTATATAATGTATATATACTTCAAATCTATTCCTTAACGTAGGTTTTTCTGCCTTTAAAATAGGTAGAGGAACCAACACTAGTTTCATATAGCAAATGAAACTTTGCTTGTTGTGTTGGTAAAATCAAGAGAGAATTAGGTTTCTCCCAAAAGAGGCAAGAAGAGAGATTCTTGGACGATAAAGGCAATTCTTTTAGAGAAAGACGAGACAATAGGTAATGAAGCAAGAAATAAAATTAGGTTAGTTTGTTGCCCCCTTTCCCCCTTCTTGGTAGATCAGAGAAGTTTAGAATGTTCTGAAGACTGATTGTCCCAGTCTCACGGGGCTGTAACCAAGAGCTCCCAGGGGTGGCTACTGGATGTGCCTTCCTCTCCCTGCTAGAGATAACGTCTTATCCAGCTCTGTCCCAGGCTTTTGAGAACATAGGTGGGGAAAAGGAGTATGTTGGATGGGATATGACAGAGTGACAGTTGAAATTTGCACTTTAGATCATTTAAATATGTTCTGCTAAACATTTCCAAATTTTTACAATATAAAATACGTTTTAGGTACTTTTAAAGTATAATAAATCTCAAGCTCTCCAATGCACTTGGCTTAAGTAGCTTCTCTCTCTCTCTCTCTCTTTTTTAAATGCACCAGATCATAGTTTGTTCCACTGCCTACTCTTCCTGTAGAAAAGTTTGTTTTCAGGGTCACTGATTTTTAATGACTTTCAGGAGGAAAAACCTTAAATAGGAATAGTAGGGTAATACGTTAGTAGAAAAATTTATCATTTACCTGAGTTTAAACATTCATATCATGAAACGAATAATAATGACAATAATAGTAATAATAATAAGCTATCACTTAATAATCTTTACCATGTGTCAGGAACTGTTCTAAGCACTTAACGTAAGTTAACTCTAATTCTCACTGCAAATGCTATGAAATAGGTGCTGTTATTATTCCCATTTTATAGATGAAAAAACAGGTATAGAGACTTTACTTGCTCCCAGTCAAACAGGTGCCAAGTAGTAGGGAGGGTCTGAAATTGAACTTACACAGTCAGATTGGAGAATCCATACCCTTAATAATTGCGCCATGTTCCCTAAGTTAATCCTAACTTCAGGGTCATATAGAGTTGCTCTTGAACTCAAGTGCTCTTTTTCACTTTCTAAATTAATAGTTTTTAAATAGGACTAGTTTAGGGATAGTAGGAATAAGACCCAAAGGTTTGAATTCCTTTCTTGCCTTCTAAGCACACTGATAGTAGGAGGAGTAAGAGTAGTAGAAGGACAGCTTCTGTTGTACATGAAGAAGGTGGAGGAAAGTGTAGGAGGTAAATAGCCACAAGACATCCATGATTATATATTTTCCTGTTGAAAATATTGTTATTTATATAGGGAGCTCCAAAAATTTTATAAAATTTTAGATGGAAAAGATTTTTTCTGAAAGCAGTTTTATTCCAAGTTACTGGATATGAACCTGTAACTCATCACGCTCCCCTTTTTGTGCTTGGCTGTTAAAAAGCCCAGTGTGATATCTTCTTCTCACTCACAGCAGCTCTCTTTATACTAGTTCCTTTTTTTTTTTTTTTTCAGTACAGCCATCCACCTTGCTCAATGTAGCTTCAAAGCTGATTTAATGATCATATTAGGCTTTCACAGATCCATTTTAAAAGTATTGGGTTAAAAACAAAATTTATATTTTTAATAATTCTCCAGTTTGCTTTTACCTGAGAACTCTGACATCTGCTTTGTGGCCCATTTAGCTTATGAATAAAAACAACAGGAGGAACCCTAAGAAAAACCCATGGCTACTGTGTGCTTGGCAAAGCCAAGTCTGCTCTGAATGAAACCAAGTCTCCGCACACAGGCACAAACTCGAACACACATAGAAAGAAAATTGCTTTTGTTCAAAATCTGAATTATATGGTGAGAACTGAGCATTGTTATAGACTGAACATTTCATCCAAATGTTATATAGCAAAAAGTGAAAATCAAGTTCTTATTAATTAATGAGATTACCATAGTTATTAGGCAGGAGTGAATTTAATGCTTGTGAAATCGAACATGTAAACAGACATTTTCAAAAATTTAAAACCTCTTGTTTTGCATCTTATCTGTAATTTTTGTAATGCACAGTTTTTCTTATGGATTCCTTTTCTATAATAAGAATTTACTTTCATGGTTCACAAGCTGCATGCCTGTTTTGTTTCTTAAAATATTCAGATATCACTTATCCATAATTAAAACACCATTCTCATTTAAGTGTTTGCTAAAATCAGAGCTTGAGGTCTTTGTTTGGAGGTTGTATACTTCTCCAGTCTCTGGTCTGTTAGACCTTAAAGCTGTATTAAAGATTTGGAGATCAAAACTCTTTGTTGGGAGCATTTTCTAAGCAAAAATGACTGCCTAGGGTTTGTTTTCATAATTCCTATAGTCCTTATGACTTAAAAAAATGAGTCATAATCCCCAGAGATGGTCAATGAAAAGATATTTCTTTGCCATAGTGTTATATCAACGATTTATTGAATGCAATGGTGTTCAAGTGGAAGACCTATTAGAGAAACAAAAATTATAAAAACAAACTTTGGAATCAAGTGTTTTGACCAAATTTATTTATACTTTTTAAAAAATTTTTTACTGGAGTGTAGTTGATTTACAATGTTGTGTTAGTTTCTGCTGTACAGCAAAGTGAATCAGGTGTACATATATCCCCTCTTTTTTTTTTTTTTGGTTCTTTTCCCATATAGTTCATTACAGAGTATTGAGTAGAGTTCCCTGTACTGTAAAATAGGTCCTTATTAGTTATCTATTTATATATCATAGTGTTAAAAGGAAAAAGTACAACATTTATTGGACTTCCAAAGTGTCACAAAATAATACAATTTGATAACACAAAATCTTTGTTTTTCTTTGTTTTACCTTTCTACAGAAACGGACCAATGGACTCCGAAGAACTCCCAGACAGGTGGATCCAGGTGTGTGATTAAACATCTATAATCATTTCTTCAGTTAAGTGATTATGAAAGTATATGGGAATTGTGTAGTAAGTCAGACAGATTGTTGGCCTTTGTTCCTCGCAGTTTGGTATATAAGTTGTGTGACCAGGAGGCGACCGTCTGCTGTGTAAATCATCTCCTGGGACAGGGTCATGTGATGACTAACCATCAGTGCCACAGTCTTTCCACAGTTAGCAGTTGAGCTGGTTATTTGCTTACTGAACAGCCTCAGGGTGCCTGATTAATGCTAACATATGCAACACCCTTTCCCTGCTCCCTCCCAAAGCTGATAAAAATCAACCAGCAAACTGGCACTTTAAAAATCAGCATGTTCTGAGAGTGAGGGAGGTCATAAACCAGACAACTTTGGTACCCTCCCCATTTGGGAACATATTTTTCTTTATCCTATATCTATACTATTTTATGATAGAAGAATGAGTTTAAGGACTTTGTGAACAGGTGTCCACTCTGGAGACCAATTCTTTGTCTGTAGACAGCATTCAGTTGTTCCGCATTTAATATCATGAGGTTGACCGTGTCATTATTTTCATATAATTATTTTTCATCCATTAAGCAATGTCTTCCACAATTTAATTACCAAAGATTTGTTATGTATATGGTCATATTATTGTGGGTGAAAGATATTCATGACTAAAGGATTCCAAATATATGAACTTAATAATATATCAAGTGGAACATGAAATGTAGTCTGGATGGAAAATAATCTGGATTATATGTTTTGTTTTCTCATCATAAACAGTGTTCACCTAGTTGTAAAGTTTAGCTTTCAAAGCATTATAGCTTTTAACTGAAACCACACCCCTGGTAGCCATGCCAGTTTATGAGCTGTTTGAAAAGATTTATAGGAGCTTTGTTGCCTCTGGCTAGAAATTGCCTCACTTGTGTCTTGAGATCAGTTTAAATCTTTTAAGTACAGAAGAAAATTAAGGTCATTAAAAAAATAGGGGTTCTGGTTTATTTTTTTACTGGTTCTGACTTTCCCAAGACGATACCCTTTGCAGAAGACTCTACAATAATATTTAAAAGTGACTTCCTCTGTTCTACTTAGTAGGAGTGTGTGACTGTGAACACAATAGTTTTCTTTGTATTAGTTATAGTATTTTTGTTTCTGAAAATTACATAAAGTTTATATTTAAAATATTTTCTCTCTCTTCTATGGGCATTTTCATTTAATCTATTTTCCCCCAAGGAAATGCATTTCTATATTTATAGTGTGTCAGTAGGAACACACTTGACTATTAACAATGTACTTTATAGCCAAAATTTTTAAGAGATTATTAGATAATTTAAAGGGAGGTAATGAATTCGCAGGTTATAAATATGACAAAGTGGACCAATAATAAAATAGTTTACCTTCCCTTATCCTAAAGGTGATGGCTTTCTGTAAGTATTTCTATGTGTGCAAAGTTTTTAGAACTTCATAAAGAATAAACTTACACAAGAAGTCCCATATGTTATGTTTGGGGAAAAAATATATGTATTATATATAATATACCTAGCTTTCCATTGGTATAGTGAATATATATGTGTTTTCTCATTTTTCCCCACTTTTGGAAAGAAAGCAAATAGTTGGTGATCTTGCCTGTTGTAGATCCTAATGTAATAATCATGTCTCCCTGTGGAGTGTCTTTTGATGTTCTGCTTGAATTATGTGTTTAGAGTTGGTTGTCTTTTGTATCTTTGCTTTTTTCTGTTTATTTCTGTTTATTACTTTCTGTTGGCAAATTGCAAAGCTTTTTTGCTCAAGGTTAACCCTTGCTTGATGACAGTCTTATTCTGCGTTAATCCTGATGTAACTATTGTTAAGGAGATTTTCACAGTTGTGTGGGAGATGTTTCACTCCAGGATATTTAAACAAGGGTCAATAAACTCGAGACTTCCTAAGCATGGACAGACTGCTTCCAAGGAGCATTATTTGCTATCTGTGTTTTTACTATGAAAGGTCCTTTAATCTTTTCTTTTAGCTATTTTAGTTGACTTTTCCAAGTGTTAACACAATGACTGCTTTCCAGAGCTTCACTTAGAGTGGCTGGTAGAAAAAAAGTGATTAAAGAAATTTTGGAGGTCAGATGTAACACTTCACCAGGCGCAAATTTCAGAGCCATATACAAAGGTAAATTACATATCTTCTCCACAGACCTTTTGTTTTGGAAAGGAACTTAATGCATCATTCTTTGAGTAGTGGTGTTACTGAACCAAACTGGGGTGCACTCACCCTTGGGCAGTAAAGCTAATCTACTGACACCAGGTTGTAGTGAGGGAAAGTGCAGTGTTTATTGCAGCGTGCCAAGCAAGAAGAATGGGCAGCTCATGCTCAAAAGACTTTCAGGGAAGGGGTATTAAGGCAATGTGAGGGAGGGGACTGCAGGGTGTGTGATCAGCTCCTGCATAATTCTCTGATTGGTTGGCATCAAGGCGAAGTTTCAAGCATCATCAGCCTTCTGGTTTCAACCAGTCTAGGGTCTGTGTTTTTGTGGCAGCAGTTTTCGTCTGGTGGAGGTCTGCTTCCTGTTAAAACAACTTAGGAATGTGTGTCAGGCCTTTTTCTATATCTTTCAGAGCACTGTGAGTTCAGTGATTCTGCTATGTGATGGATTTATAGTCTAAATTGTTACTAGTTTCCCAGCCCAACAGCTACTCTTTGTTTCTACATCTTTACATTTCCTGATCATTAACTCTTGAGCCAGCCTTTTGAGACTCAAGGGAGGCCTGGGAAACTAAAGCAAAAGCCTTTTCCTTCAAAGGACAGAGACACAGGGGCTTGTATACCGTTTCAGTAGATGCTTAATAAATATTTGTTAAATGAATTAATGAATGGCTATATACTTCTTCTGCATGCACTGGCTCTCTTGCTTTTTAAATTCCTCCTGCTGATAAAGTATACAGTATACACAAGGAATATGGAATAGTCCAATGGTAGGAAGCATGGCTCTGAGCCACATTGCCTAGGCTGGGGACCCGATTCAGCTGTTTACTTGCAGTTGACCTTTGGCAATTTGCTTCTTCTCTGTGCTGTAGTTTCCTCATTTGTAAAAAGAGATTAATAGCAGTAGCTACCTTACAAGTTGTGAGCATTACATAAGTTAATACATGAAAAGTACTTATAATAGTGCCAAGCATGTAGTAAATGCTAAGAGGTGGCAGTTATTGTAATACTTTGTGATAGAGCATGTTAAATATTGGACATTTTGTCATGTGTAGGAGAATCAAAAGTATTTGCGAATCATTTCTGTGCAAAGAAACCCAGAATTTTTATATTGAACTCTAGGTGAAGCTAGAAGTTACACTATCACAGTCCTTTTCAGATTTGCTGTTGTTCCCTACTTACCTGATGGCTTCCATGGTATTTTGTTATCTTTAAGAAGAGACACAATCAAGAGTGGTGGTTGAGTTTTTTGGAGAAGTTAGTAGTGTTTGCGATTGCAATAAAGAAACAAAGAAAGAAAAACTCCCAAGGTTAAAAGCAAATACTGTGTAGTTCTGTTCAAACCATGAAAGATGTGAGATGTAGGTTTGCATTGTCTTATTTACACATTGAAAACATTCACTTTTTACTCATAATTGTAGTTAATCTTTATAGATAATATTTACAAATGGCTTTGCAGTTTAGTTGACTTTTTGTCTTGTTATGTACTAAGAAATTTATCAATTTATGATCTTGACTGCTTTTATAATATAGTAATGTGTTAGATGCAAATTCTGGTAGCTCTTTTTTTAAATATAGCAGGGTATTTTCATCAGTTTGTACTTTTCTTCCTGAGACAGATGTTGGTTTCAGGAAAATAACACTTGTAAGAGACAGATCAATTATTTCAGGAACACGGAGGTGCTAGGCCTTTTTCAAAAACATGAGATCATAAACCTCAAGAAAATCTGAGCACTGGTGTAATATTTTTCACCTAAAGTGGCACCCAAGGTCAAAGTTACCAATTAAATTTTAATACTGAGCTTTAAAAATTTCCTTCTGTCTGAGTATAGAAAATACAAGATTTCTTTTAGTTTGCATGTGGCAAATTACCAGGATATGTGTTCTTTTAACCAAGTCCATGTTTTTGGACTATTGCAAAATTATCTCATATTTGTGGAACTCATAGCATCTTGTATGTAAGTCCACAGTCACTACCTTTTAAAAAATTTAGGCCATTGTTCTGTGTCACACTGCCTAAAGATTAGATGGAGTAGATGGGAAACATTTAGGTACCTCATTTTCCTTCTGATCTTAAGTTACTCATGTGATTTCTGATAACCTTGAATAGTAAATGAACAGAGTTCTTTCTGAGAACTCTTGCATCTCATGTGCTCACTGTTAAACTCTTGATTACAAAGAGAAAAATGTGGCTTAGAAACAGTGTCTTTTCTTATTCACTGAGATGTCTTACTGTTTCTTAGCGGGGACATCTTCAAAGATTATCACTTTATCTTTCAGGTGGATAGGATTGATAGATAATGCTATACCTATTTGTTGCTATATAAAGAAAGGAATTCAAGAAATCTTTTTTTCATTACCAACTTCGTGTCTTATACAACAATGAGCACCAGCAGTGTCATTAATTATAAAACACGGCCCCTCTCCACAATGTATATTCTGCCTAAGGAAGGAGTAGATACAGGCACAAAGTCTTGATTGCATAGATGCATGTAGATGGGTGTACATATAAAACATTTTAATGTTCTATTTTATACTCTGATTCATTACGGAATGGCATAGGGTCATAAAAACAATTAGGGAACAGTCTGGTAAACATATAAAAAGATCTAAGTATGTAATATGTGCAAAAAAGCAAAAGGAATTGGAAAAGAGAGAAGCAAATGTAGGCTAAGATTGCTTTTAAGCTGAGTTGTCTATATATGTTTTCATTTATATAAATAAAATTTTTGTTATGCTGTTTTTTTGCATTGAATTACAATTTTTTTTGGCATTTAATTACAATTTAATACAGTTTTCCTTAATGCTTTAATTTCAAATTATTGGCAAACATTCCAAATCTAAACAGAATTCTTGATTTCTTTTAGATTTGCTTTTAAACATAATGCCAATTTGCTAATAGAGAAATTTTATCTTTTTAATTCTCTAAAGAAAACATTGATGAGAAAAATAGCAACCCAGGATTTTTAAAATTACTCATCTAAAAATATATTTTTATTTTTTCCTTTTTTTTTCTTTGAGGGAGACAAATATATATTCTTGAAGGTTTTAGTCAGTGAGCTTTTGTCTATAGTAAATAAGTAATAAAGTATCCATAGATTACAATATTTCCATATTAATCAGTCAAACCTACCTCTGTCTTTTCTGTCACCTTTAAAATGAATTTCTCATCAAACATAAATCCTAATCTAAATATTGGGAGCATAATTGTAAATGTGTAAAAATATATTTCACATTGAAAGAATGAACTTGAAAAAACTGGGACAATAGAACCCAGTGATTAAGATTCATTGCAGAGAAATGAGAAATCCAAGCTGTGCACGAGTGCTGGGGAGCCTGCTCCGGTTTTTAAAATAGCTGATTTTCTCAAGCTTCTATTAAACTGTGGACAATAAGACTAGTTTTGTACTAAGGCATTTGATCCCCTTGTAGTTATTTTCAGGACTTCCTTTCTAATTCCTTTTACCATGATGATATTTTTCTGAAACGTACATCACAGTCCCTTCCTCACATCTTTTTTTGGTTTGGGGAGGATTTATTTTTTGCTTTGAAGGCTCATTCTGAGCTCACAAAGGGTCACTGTTGCTGTCATCTAGCAGGTTTGCCCATACCTTGCCAAGTGCAGTCTTTTACATGGCTCAGGTACCTCCAGCGTAGGAAAAAAGGGCAAGGTGAATATTTGAAGACATACATAGGGTGGGGGTGGGGCTTTAGATGGGAAACACAAGTGTCAGTGACGTGATTATTGAAATTAAAAAACATTTGGAGTATTATATACAGAACCCACTTCTGGATCATTTATGCACTTCTAATTTATAATTTCTATTACTATAGTAATTATGTCTTAGAAAATAAGATATGCATCTATTACATATTTAGAAAAATATGCTTTTTTTTTCAGATCTTTATTGGAGTATAATTGCTTTACAGTGTTGTGTTAGTTTCTGCTGTACAAAAAAGTGAATCAGCTGTATTTATACATATATCCCCATATCCCCTCCCTCCCACGACTCCCTCCCACCCTCCCTATCCCACTCCTCTAGGGTGAAAGGAAGTCTTGAACCTGGTGAACCACTTTTAACATTTATCATTGAAAAATCATTCCTCACTTGGAAGGTCAGGTATGGCCTGGACTTCCTTTGTTATGTCGTGGCCCTGGTAGCCAAATACTATCCCACTTCAGAAGCAAAAGAACATTCCATATAATGCTAAGTAGACACAGAAACTTCACAAATTTCTTATGAGCCAACAACTTCTGAGAATCAGGTAATCTCGTTCCAGAACTTTAGCCTTAAGTGAGGTAAATGAAAGGAACCAGTTGAGTCAAAAGTATTGGCTTCAGATAACAATATTTGATACAAGTAATATCCCCCTGATACCAGGAAAGAGGACATTGATAAAGGAATCCTTAGTATCATAATCGTTTATGATCATATAGTTGTTCTATATGCAAATAGTGAGAATGGTTGTCAAATTAATTAGAATATTGGAATGTAGTTTGTGGAACTTCTGTCAAAATGACTCATACTGAAAACTATTTACCTTTTTTGTGTATTCCAATCAAGTTGATTTTTAAATTTTTAATTTGAATGAAAAGAAAAGCTTGTTAGGTCTTTTTAAATTGTTTTTTACAGATAACTTTCCTTTTGAGGCTCATTTTTTTTTCTGCAGAGATATTAGAAATACTTACCCTGTCTTTGAGGACCTTGGAATTTCGTTGGCGAGATAAGACATACAAACATAAACATGTCAAACAGTAATACTGCGCAGTGTATAAGGAACTACCAAAGCGTCTGTAGTTGGTTATGAATGGTGGTGTTGACTAGGAAGGCACGATGAGGGAGAAGGGCACAGGCAGGGAGATGAGGTATCTGACGAGTACATCAATAAAAGTGCATTTATATAGAACTACAGATATTTAAATAAATGTATCCGTCTCTTACTAGGTTTGACATCCTGACCTCAATTCTGTACCACCCAGTGTGCTCTTGTTTGTCAAGTGGCATAAACCCATTTCAAACCACAGATTTAAGATGGTTTGACTTAAGGCTTTTTGAGTTTCATGATGGTGTGAAAGCGTTATGCATTCAGTAGAAACTGGAGGTCCAATTTTGAATTTTGATCTTTTCCCAGCAAGTGATATGCAGCATGATGCTCTTCGAGGTGCTGGGCAGAGGCAGCAAGCTGTAGCTCCCAGTCAGCCACAGGACAACAGGGTAAACAACCGAGATACTTACCACCATTCTGTTTTTCACTTTCAGTACAGCATTTAATAAATTACATGAGATATTCAACACTTTATTGTAAAATAGGCTTTGTGTTAGATGATTTGCCCAGCTGTAGGTTAATGTAAGTGCTCTGAGCATGTTTAAGGTAGGCTAGGCTAAGCTCTGATGTTTGCTAGGTTAGGTGTATTAAATGCATTTTCAACTTACGATGTTTTTGACTTACAGTAGGTTTACTGGGATGTGACCCCATTGTAAGAGGAAGATCTGTAGTTTAGGGAGAAAAAAAACAGTGGAGAATTTACTGACTTAGGTAACTAAAGTGGAGCATGTTTGGCTTCAGGTAGAGTTAGATCCAGGGGCTCAAATGGTATCAGATTCTATTTCTCCTTGTGTCTCAGTTTTCCTTTCTTTTCTGTTGACCTTCTGTCAACAGGCACCTCAGGCAGTTATCTCATTTGGAAGCAAAGTTGGCCACCCGCAACTCTCAGTTCCCCACAGCTTGTAATCTCTGAGAAAACTGGACACCTTTTCCCCAATTAATCTAACAAAAATCCCAAGGTGTCTTTAACTGGCCTGGCCCAGATCTCTGCTCACCTCTGAGGCCATCACTGCAGCCAGGGTACCTGTGATGAGCCACCTGGCTTCTGTGCCCACCTCCAACATGCAGAGAGGGGCTGACCCCCTGTTCACATGAAATTTGTTTTCTTTAAGGAAGAACAGCTATGCTTACAAAAGAATGGGGGAAGAAAAGAAGAGAAGCTTGGATTGAACAGATTATAATGTACATCTGTTATTGTGTATGAGTTTCAGACATTGTCCTCCTTGGGCATATTGTGGCTGGGTTTTCCACCTCTCCTACCTTGGGCTTTTTCCATCTGTAGGCTCTTCCATTTGATTGTTTTCTAGTATCAGACAAGGTGAATCCTGAGGAATGTACCTAAAATGGGAACTGGAGATTCTTGACAAAGGCTCATCCCTCACTCACAGCTTTACTTTGCAGGGATACCAAAAAAACAAGTGTTCTTGTATCATAGTATCTTCTTATAACCCTGTCTTTATACCTAAAATAGCAATGTGATATTCTCCTTTAGATAGAGGTACTCTGTTTCTATAAGGAGATAATCCTTTGTTCCACTGTTACCTATTTACATGTTAATGTAGATTGGTCCATCGAATTAGAGAACTGAGGAAACAAGACCTAATACAGCATGTTTTGTAGAGGCAGGTGGGAAGAAAGGTTCCCTCCCTACCGGAAGGGTCAGAATGAGAGTGCTGGAGAGCCAGAGAATGCAGCCCTTGAGGCACTAAGTTTAGATCATAACCTTCCTCTGTGGCAATAGAGGAGTCATGGGGAAGGAAGGAGAAGGAAGAATCTTTCCTAGTTTAGCCTGTACAGTTGTGCCTTGGTAGTCACAGGGGATTGGTTCCAGGATCCCCCGGCAGATACCACGAATTTGTGGATGCTCAAGTCCCTTAACATGAAATGGTGTAGCATAGTTGGCCCTCCATACCTGTGGGCTCTGCATCTGCAGATAGAGAGGGCCAACTGTATTAGGCACTTTCACTTACATGAACACTTTCTGATCATCAGAGGCAGCCCTGTGTAGCCATTGAGATCAAGCGCTCTCAGTGGCATAGATCTGGGTTTGTGTCCTGCCCCTCCGCTTACTAGTTGTGTAATCTTGGACCCGTAAACCTGTTTTATCATCTCTAAAATGAGGAGTAATAGTAGTAGACACCTCCTACTGTCATTGTGAAGATTAAATGAGATAATAGGTAGAGCATTTATCAACAAGGTTTAGCACATAGTAAGTGCTCAGTAAGTGATGGTGGTGGTGGTAGTGGTTATTACTAATACATAAACACTCCCGTATTAATTTTCTATTGCTGTGTAACAAATTACCATACATTTAGCAGCTTAAAACAGCACATGTTTTTTATTTCACAGTTTCTGTGGGTCAGAAATCTGGGCATGGTTTAGCTGGGTCCTCTGCTTCAGGGTTTCTCATAAGACCTTACTCAGGATGTTAGCTAGGGCTATGTCTCATCTGAAGGCTCAAGTCATTTCCCTCTTACTTATGTACTTGTTTGCAGGGTATGGGTCCTTTTGGGCTCCTGAACTGAAGTCTTCAATCCCTAGCCTGCTGTTGGCTGGAGGCTGTCCTCACATGGGCCTCCCCAGCATGACCGCTTGCTCTATAAAAGTGTACAAGCCAAGAAGGTGATAGAGTCCCCTAGAAGGATGGAAAATTAAGTCTTATATGACACGATCATGGAAATGACATCCATCACCTTTCTGTTGTCCAGAGGCAAGTCGCAGATATCGCCCACATTCAGGGGAGGGGATTAAACAAGCATGTGAATACCAGGAGGCAGGGATCATTGGGGTTCATTTTAGAGTCTGTTGCTACAAACTCTAAGCGGGAGATACTGTTAGTTTTCAGTAGAGGGAACCAAAGCTCTGAGAGGTTAAGTAATGTACCCAAGGTCACACAACACCTGGCTGGCACCAGCACTTAATTGCAGTGTTTGGCTCCAGAGACCTCATTCTTCTAGAGATCTTCTGTGTACCCTACTTATTCCAACATTTGGACAGAGGAAAGCTTATTTCCTGAAGTTTAGCTATACTACAGTACATGCAAATTAGCAATGTGGTCTGGACTGTTTTGCAGAGTTCATTAGTGGCTGCTGTTACAAAGCAGATTTATGGGTGATTTTATTTTATGCATTGTTAATTTTGAAAATGTTAATCTGAAATTGCTGCAGTATTTCAATTAATTTGGACGATTAAAACTTAGCACCAGAAGAATCCCTAGCAGAAGATAAGGCAGCTAATTAGAGGTTCTGAAACAAACAACTGTAGACACTGGCACTGAAACACGCTGTGTGGATGACACCCAGCAGAACTCGCTCTGCTTAACAGTTTTGAAATGGAAAGAATGATTTCTGGCAATCTTAGTATTAAACTTGAATGCAAATGATTTTTTTTTTTTAAGAAAGCCACTTTAAGGAGCTAACTATTTAACTTAATGTGTAGTTTTTTAACAACATGCAGTTCTGGAAAACTGTGTTCACATTATTTTTGAATGTTGTCTTTTGTATAACGGTAGTGGTGACAAATACCATAGGTATATGTTGTCAACATATTTTTCATGTCACGCTCTTTCATACTTCATGTGTATATATTGTTTTGATGTTTTTTAAAGGTGAGATAGCACATGCTTTGTTTTTTGTTTAGTGATACTTGAACTTCTCAATTAGAGTTTTAATGTACACTGTTGGTGGGAATGTAAGTTGGTGCAGCCACTATGGCAAACAGTATGGAGGTGCCTTAAAAAACTAAAAATAGAGCTACCATATGACCCAGCAATCCTACTCCTGGGCATTATCTGGAAAAAACAAAAACACTAATTTGAAAAGATACATGCACCCCAATGTTCACAGCAGCACTATTTATAATAGCCAGGATATGGAAGCAACCTAAATGCCCATCAACAGATGAATAGATAAAAAAGTAGTGGTATATATATATACAGTTGAATATTACTCAGCCATAAAAGAGAATGAAATTCTGCCATTTGCAGCAATGTGAATGGACCTAGAGAATATTATGCTTAGTGAAATAAGTCAGACAAAGACAAATACTGTATGATATTACTAATATGTGGGATCTAAAAAAATACATAAATGAATGTATACGGAAAACAGAATAGACTTACACATACAGAAAACAAACTAGTGGTTACCAAAGGGGAGAGGGAAGGGGAGATGGGCACATTAGGGATATGGGATTTAGAAATACAAACGACTATGTGTAAACTAGATAAGCAACAAGGATATGCTGTATAGCATACGTAGTTAGAGCCATTATCTTATTGTAACTTTTAATGGCATATAATCTGTAAAAATACTGAATCACAGTGCTATACACCTGAAATGAATATGATATTGTAAATGAACTATTCTTCAATTGAAAAAGAATTTTACACTTTGAAAAGTTTATTCTTAAAGAATTCAGAAAACATAAGGAGGTATAGAAAAGTTTCCTGGACAAATTGCCTGTAATCCCCTCACTCAGATAATCACCCTTTATACTTTTATTATACACGTTTTTCTAACACTGGTTTCCTTTGTAGCCATATGTTTATTAAATGTCTGTATTTTCAGTTTAGTATCCTGCTTTTATCACTTGACTTTGTTTTATGAGAATATTTGTTTATTCATTTGTTTGTTCAACCATTTGACAAGTATGCAGGCTTGGTGTGAAGTTTACAAGGATGAACAAGATATATTCAATATCTTCCCTCACACAACATACAGTGTCATGAAGCAAAGGTAACAGTGTAAGATTTGAGATCAGGGAAATGCAGGGCTTATGCTTAAAAGGGACACATACTTTAGATATGTGAACATCAGGAAATGGTGTCTAAACTGAAACCACGCTGTGAGTAGGGGGTCAAGAGAACATGAATGGAGACAAGAGGGTTGCTCCAGCAAAGGTCGTATTTATCAAAATCTTTTTCTAGCTTATTATTTGTTTCTATATAAAGTTTTAAATTTCCATGTGGTCATAGTTATTGGTATTTTATTTATGGTTTTGTTGTTGTTGTTGTTGTTGTTGTTGTTTTTATGCTTAGAAAATCCTCCCATTCTGAATTTTGTTAAATATTTACTTTGTCTTATTGTTTAATTTATGTAACATTTGACCCATGCCATTTAATTTATTTTTATTTAAGTAATAGATGAAAATTCTGTGAGCAGTTCCAAGATGTACATCAAAATATTTTTAAGGGTTTAAATGTTTTAGTACAACATTTTACAAAATTTAAATTTACTTTTTTTATATGTTGCCAGACAACCATATTGCATTGTTTACTTTTTATTTGGTGCTTTATTATACATATATTTTGCTCCGATCACAAGTTATCTTGTGCATAATGTGTCACGATATATGCTCTGTACACACAGGGAATAATATTTTAAACAAATACAGGTATTTAATATTGAGATAATCAGGCTTTTTCGTTGGTAAACTATTACAAACTAAGATTACCTTTCCTAAGCTTTCTCTGGAAGTAGGAGGACAAAATATTTTGTAGCTATGCATTTGAGTTCAGAGTATCTCCCACCTCCCGTTGATCTCTTTTCCCCTTGTAAATATACATTTCTTAATTTTACAATCTTTTCTCATTTTAATTTACACAGCTGCTCCCAAGGCTAAGCCTAAACCTATTATTTTAAAAGATCTTTGGTTTTAATTATTTTTCATCTAAGTAAGAAAATTTCACTTCTACTATATTTGAAAAATGCCATAGCTATATCCTCATTTCCAAAACAATGTAGAAATTCTGTGTTTCAGAGCTCTAATTCAGGAAGTTTTATATATTGCCATGAAAACATTAGGTGTTTAATAAATATTCTTTCTTGGGGGACCCAACTGTAAGCAGGCAGAATAGCGCCTTTGATATCCTACCTGGCACATTGCTCCTAACGATCTGTTCAAGAAACGTGCCTCTGGGTGTTCAGATACCAACAATTTTGCTCCTAGCTTCTTCCTATTTCAAATGGCCCAAAGAAATCATGTGATGCCACTTTTAATTCATGACAGAACTGTTCCTCTTGGGACTAAGAATTCTTCCTTCACTTGGTTTAGAGCATGTCATAAGGATTAGATAGATGAAAAATGAAAATATTCATGTTTCTCCAGTTCACCTACTACCGTATTGCTAATATAACTGTTAACTCCCAGAAGAAGAAGTTACTTGCCATTTAAAAACCATATTGCCATGGTGTGGGGATCCCATCTTTTAAAAGTTATGTATCGTCCATGTAAATTCCAACAGTATTCAAGAACAGAATGTGGCCAGTGGTTTTGAAAAATCAAAATGGCAACACCTTCTTGGAATCTCAGACTGTTCAAGGTTGTTTTTTTTCTAGCAAAACAGGAAGAAATTGGAAAAAAGCATATGGACTCAGGTTGAGCATATGATGTATTTTCAACCTGAATCGGCACTTTACTCATATTTGCAGTGTGACTTGAAATTAATTTTGGTGAAGCATTTAGATTTGAGAGAGAAAAAAAATCCTTATCTGGGACTAAATCAACATTTGTGGCATCTCATTAATCACTGCCTTATGTAACCAGTTTTCCCACCTAAAGAGAAGCTACTGGGATGAGAAAAGTTTATAATATTAATGCCAAGTGCAGATCTTGCCTCTCCAAAACGGAGTTCATTAATCATCATCGAAGCGCAAGAACAAACATACTTCATGTCTCTTGCCAATTTTTTCAATAACATTTCTGAAAGGCAAAAAAATCCCTCTATTTTCCTACTTTTTATCTTCATTTGAAAAGGTTTTAATTTGGCTGTTATTTAATTTGTGATAATGTTGTGTAAATTTAACATGCTCTGAGGATGCCTATGAATAGCATATAGCAGTAGCGTATATTGATTGGCTTTAGGCTTCTGAATCAGAGACATCTGGATACAGGTTCCTGGCTGTGTTACTTGACTGTGTGGTTACAACATGCAAAGCACTTCAGCCACACTGCTTGGCACAGGGTAACTGGCTAATAACTGGCAGTGACAGAAATTCTTACCTCACTGGTAGGAAGCTGTATGGGCTTGAAGTTTGAAAAGATGGGTTTCATTCCAGGCTTCGGTGTAAATCTGTGGGCATGTGAATATCCTCAGTTTTTTCACCTGTAAAATGGGGGGGGGGGGGTAGAAATAGTTGCCTAACCTACATCACAGGATTATCAATTGGCACAAATGAGATAATGCCCTAATCAAGATAGAAAACTGAATCTAGTCATGACATACAAACTTGTGTAGTAAAGTAAAAAATAAGTGCCAAGTGGTGAAATCTTCATCATTTGGCCATATATTTCAGTCTCTCAGTGTTAGAATTATGTAGCTGATTAGTTTTGATGGAATTTTACATTTGCATTTATTTTTTGATGGAATTTTAGGGTCAGCCATCTAGTTGTTACATCCTCTATGCGATTTTTAAATTACCACTTACTGAAAATTTTACTGTTCTTCCTTTGTTGGTATGTTTTTACATCTTTTTTTTTGTCTCCTAATTTTAAAAATTATTTACAAATAAGAAAAATTGAATAATAAGATACTTAGCCCATAGATGAAAATGATGACAATCTTAAAAAAAAAGAATAATACAAATCACATGTGAGAAGACAAATGCACCAATTCCAACAATCATAAATAGAAAAAAAAAAAAGCTTACATGCAAGAAAAAGTGGCTTCTGCCTGCTTTTGTTTACAATCCGTTGGCTACCAAGTGTCAGGGGTAGCAATGAATGGATGGTGAAGTTCTCAGGTACTTCAGAAAACTAGTTGATTTCTTACTTGTCGCTATCAGAAGACTTGCCCTTTCTTGTTCATTTCTATGGCCCCTGCTATTAAAAACATTGTTAAAAGCCAAAAGAAGGACAAGGCATTTTAAGGTTATGGTTGAAGATGCAGCCGTGAGGCTTTGGAAATTCCCAGGAGACAGGCAAGGGTAGTGTCCAGCAGCAGTAATAGCAGAGGTAGCTCTTTTTGTCCCCATAAAACAGTAAAGGATCAAGAAATAAGTCATGGATATGCAGCAAGGCTTGGTTCATTTTTTAAGTCAAATAGTTTGGAAAGAAGAGGTTGAGCAGAGCAGAATAGCAAGAGGTTTTCCTAAGGTGAAGTAGAATTAAAGTGCAGGCAAGAATTTTTCTGTCTTCAGTTTTAAAGAAACCAGCCTCACCCGTCTTTCTTTTTTCCCTGTGTTCTCTAGACCTTCTTATCAGCTGTTGACTTTCTCCCTGAGATTTTCTCTGCACAGTGAGCACTGACTTCCTCAGAAATCCTGAGCACCACACCCTTATTACAAAAGAATTGAAGAGAATGCAAATATGTTGCAATAAGTAGCTTGGGAACTGTTACAGGATGCTTCTGGAATAAGGCACTGCCAACTGAAAGCCGAAAATTCCATTTCCTATGTAGCATGCTCAATTGTAGGTTCACTTAAAAATATAAACTAAAGTTAGCATTAAACCTTAGAAATTCCTACGGAACCACCTACATTTCTTTGAGAGTAAATTTTTTCTAGAATTGTCACTTTCCTCTTTTCCCATCTGCACAAACGTAGATTCCAGGGCCTTGCTTTCAATTTTTCCTCCTCTTAGTACAATAAGGGAAAAGTTGCTGGTGTGCTATGCATTTCATTGTATACCACAGCTTTAATTCTTAATGTATACGATGCATACATACACCATGGGCTGAATGTTAGTGATATCTATTCATGTACAGGAATTTCTACATACTTTATTTTTAATTCTCACAACAGAACCTCTGAGGTAGATTTTATACTATTTTATAGATGAGGAAGGTGCCCTGAGAGTTTAAGGCATGTGTTTGAGTTCCATAAACGGCAAAGACTGAAGCTTAGCTTTCAATCATAGTTTTATCAAAGTTTTATATATGTGTTTCCATAACCAGTAAAAGCATTAAATGCTTTTAACTAAATATTAGGATTCTTATTGTGGGAAGTGGGGTGGGGTGGGGGGACGGCATTCACTAAATCAGTGCACATTTCAAGGAGATTTATGTTGCATCCAGGATGGCCTCAGCCAGGGATCCCACCCAGTGCTCAGGGGAGGGAGGAAGTGGGCTGAGGAAGGCTTCAGGGAGGTAATTCTGGTCAGAGTGAAGGGTATGCACTCTGAATTCCTAATCTCAAGAGAAAGGAGGAGTGGGATCTTGATGTCAGGGTTTCTGGGCAGGGGGAGTTTTGCTGTTGCATGGATGAATATTTGGGTCCTAGATGAAGGAGGACCACCAGTTGGGCAAGGAGGGCAAGGCAAGTAGGCACACTGATGGCCTCTTGGGTCCCTGCCAACCTAGGGTCACTACATTTCCAGCCAGGGAAGGAAGTTCATTCCCTACAGCACTCTAGAGCTTTCATTACTGTGTCTTTGCTTTGATCTTAATAGGATTAGATAATAAAATCATAGCAAAATATCAGGAAGTGACCCCAAACAAATGTAATAAATGCTGCTTCTGTTTATTCTCTATACATACTGTCTTTTCCCTTAATATCTTCATTAGTTTTGTGTAGAAAACAGGATTCGGGCATGATTTGGGTATTTTAAATAATTTACAGAGGTTGATTATGTTTTTCCATCTTGTGCTCTATTGTTGGTTATGTCTCTGTGTGTGTAATCCTAACAAACTGTCATCAGTCAAGGGTCTCACTCTTCAATTATGGTAATATTCCTTATAATAAATCTGTTTACACTATTTTGCGTATACATTGCATCTAATTTCCCAGGCAAATACGGAGACCTTGCTGGATTATATTTCCCGCTTTGTTGCCCCCTCACAGGTATGCTGTTACGTGCAGTGAGTGGGAGGCCAACCAGTATAAGCAGTTAAGAAATAAGGCTTTGTTGTTGGGGTTGTCCAGCCCAGGGCTTAGCTCTGCCACTGAGCAGTGCCCCTTTGGGAAGCCACTCAACCTCTTTTGCCTTATTCTGTCCTCTGTTGAGTGGGGGTACCCAGCTTCCAGAATTGCTGTATGTGGATTAACTGAGAGGAGGTATTTGTAGAGCACTAGCCCAGTGTCTGGCTCTTTGTGTGCAATGCACATATCATCCCTGCTGTCATCATCACCGTCTTCAGGATCTGGACCTGAGCAGGTGTGGAAGGCGAGCTGAGACCTGCAGAGGCAGGGCCCAGCCTTCAGACTCCTGAGGCTGGTGGCGATGCTGTGGTCTTGTTTGCGCTGCTTTTAAGAATCCAGTCCCATTTGAGCAGAGGCAGCAGAACAAGCTGCTAGCTCCCACATGTTTGACTGATAATGTTTTGGGGGAAATCAATAGGACATGGATTCCAGAGCTAGGCTGCCTGGATTTCAACGCCGTATCCACTATTTGCCAGCTCTGTGACCTTGCTCAAGTCACTTAACCCCTCTATGCCTTAACTTCCTCTTCTTTAAAAGGAGGATTATAATAAGACTTACTTCATAGGATTATTATGAGGCTTACATGAGTTAATGGGTATTAAGCTCTTAGGGCCTAACACATGGTAAGTACGATGCACGTGTTAGCCACTATTATTTTTAAAAGTAAAAGATTTTCAGTTATCAGGAGATAGTGGTAGAAGTGTGTCATACATAGAGATAATTATACTACTTAAAAGGCTGTAGGTTAATATTTAAAGAGAGCCGACAGTGCCAGGCAGGTAGTGTAACATTTTCAGGATAAGAATCCAGGTGTAGCTTGACTGTCTTAGAGGACACTGAGCCCTCTACTCTGTCTCCAGAATGACACACTTCAGAAGGTAGCTGGTGGAAATTTCAGTCCATAAATTTGAGTGCAAGAGATGACACCATTTAGATTTTTTTTTTTTCTTAAAATCAGCTTAATTCCACAGCCTTATCCCTCTCCTTGATGCTGGAAGACTGTCTATTCCTGACCAGGAGGGTGTCTGAGGCTTAGGGCCGACCTTCCTAGGTGTCCATGTGGCTCTGAAGTCTTGCTGTCCCTCGAGAGAAGCTGCAGAGCAGTACGCCGTTGCTGGGCGCTCTGGGATCCACACGTGTCCATCCTCTTTCCCATCCCAGGAACCTCCTCCTTCCTCTGTTGGTTTTCTCAAAGGCTGACTCTTCTTTCCTCTCCCCTCTGGAGCACACCGAGCATCATCTCCTCCGTCACGCAGGTTTTACAAAGGGCTGGGAGAATCAGTGATTTCTGAGAGCCTTTGCTCTCTACCCTGCAGTGTTCACTAAGGGAAGAAAACAAAGCCCTGAGCTACCTAATTTAAGAGGGAGACAGGGAAAATACTGGCAGAACACGTACACATTCAGATCTCAACAAGTGATCTGGCTACAGGAGTACAAAAGACGGAGTGGGAAGTTGGGAGCTATGGTGACACACGGTGCCGCCTCTTGGGATGGTGGCCTGTGTCCAGGCAGCGAGTATTTCACCTCCTTGCTTAGAGCGGGGGTTGGTCACTGCAGTCCCAGAGGCCCACACAGCCCTTCCCAAACTGTAGACACTGTCTTGCTTCAGGTCACTTTGTATTCTCCAAGGGCCTGTGCTTTTGAGACATCAGACATTAACTCTTGGTTGTTTTTTTTTCCCCCTCAAGAGTAAGCACTTTCTTAGTTATTCCTGAGGGCCATGTGAGTGACTTTGGCAAGTCAGTAAACTTTCTGGGCTTTATGTTACTTCTAAAAATTGGGTTGAATTTGGTGATTTCCAATGCCTATTCTAGTCTTAGTATCCTAAGATATTTGCAGAGGAAGGTGGGGGGAGAAATACTGCCATAAAAGCCTGTCCTCTGCGGGGCACTTGGTGCTGCTTATGAATACGGAGACCTCAATAGCCTTCTCCAGAAACACTCCTCCCTCTTCCTCTTTGATTCTGCAATGTGCCGTCTTCTCCTCTCCGTTACAGCCACCTCCCTTGAACAGTGCCTTCAGAGATAATATCCATTGCCTTTTGTTTCCTTGTTGATTCACCGCTAGTGTGGGTACAAAGCAGTAATCGTGAAAGCGTCCGTGCGCTTCTGGCTCTGTGACTTTTCAGAAGGGAGTCATGTGGCTGGTGCACAGCAGGACTTGATATAGAAAGATCACACCCTCCCTCTGGATCAGGTCAGGACACAGGGGGCCCAGAAGTGACCTGAAAGACACGGGCTCTGCCCTCAGCAGGGATGGCCGTGTGCAGGTAGGGGATGGAAGACTGGTTTGGCTCCCACCCTTGATCCTGTGGTCTAACGGGAGAAGGACAGGTTTGTAGAAGGTCTGTTTGTGGGTTATGGTTATTGGGGCGTGTGCCTTATCTCCCCTGATAAGCTGGTAGCTCCTTTCAGGGCAAGCACCTGGTCTTTATTTTTCTAGCTCCCAGAGAGTCTTAGTGCAGGACCCCTTGCACAGAAGCACTTAGCCGTGATGCACCAAGGAGGCGGGTGCTGTGGGAATGGTCCACCCAGTGGCGGCAGGAATATTTTATCACTGACATTGCTTAGAATCACTGGCCCATGGTGATAAGGAAAATGAAACTGACTTTTAGTCAGTTTTATTATTGCTTTAAAATTCTCCTTAGACAATGCCTCTCCCCCCTTATTATGTGGCCTGGTGTGGAACACTCCCAACCCCCCTGCTTTCCTGCAACCTTTCCCATACACACACACCCCACAGGTATATAGTAAATTATTATTCAGTTTATTTACTGTCATAGTGTCTTAGCTGCTCCTCTTGCTTCTAATCCTTCCTTTATTTCCTCCTCCATTCTATCAGAAAAATTATTAACCTAGAGGAGAACATGGTCCCCCTGCTTCTCCTGTTCAGCACATCCTCAGAACCAGTCTGCAAGATATTACGTGTATAAGGTTCCCAAGATCTGCTTCCTACTGAACTCAATCCTACTCCTCTGCTCTATGGCAATAGCAGAGATGTATGTGGTCACTTTCTACATGCACAGAATTCTTTCTTGCCTCTGTACCTTGGCTCCCACTCTTGCTTCTGGCCAAAATAACCTTACCCCCCTTCTCTGTCTGGTTAACTCTTATTCATTTTTCTATCATTTATCTATCTAAACTCAGTCCAAGAAACTCATCTTGCAGTATCTCACAGCTGGTGTGCTCTATGGGTTCCTCTCCCATGACAACCCCACCACAGTATTTTTTAAGTTTTTGGAAATTATCTGGGTACATGTCTATTTCTAAAATTTTCATAATCTCCTTAATTAATAGCTAGATAATGTCATCTTTTTCATACTTACACCCATAGTATCTGGAACATAGTTGATGCTCGGTAAAACTGTGTTGAACTGAATTGTATGCTCAACTTTATGAAAAGCAACACTAATTTCTGGTGTGCAGATCCTCTAACCTCTTTGGCAAATTGCTGTATGCTTCTTTTTTTAATATATACTTTGGAAATTAAGAAAATGGTTTGTTAGTGAGGTCAGCAATCCTATTTTAATGCATTTAATAATGCTTACTTTTCAGATTAGTTGTATATAAACAATAAAAATATTGAATATTAGTGAGTCTACACTAGCTTTGTTAATTTTTTTTCAGACCACAAGAACAATGAATAAAAGATTTTAAACCCATAGCAATATATTCATAGAACACAGGCATGTGTATAAAGTGATATTTTGATAAGTTTTACAAGAATCTTCAATTGAAATCATTTGTTTCTAATATCAACCACTCAGAGCCAAATTGAAACAATAGGAGTTTCATTTAGGATCTATAATATCTGTGATAGAATATCACTATAACATTATTTGCTGGAATTATAATAGGGAATTTGCTGGTACAGAAAAGCAAGACAATCCAATTTTTCAGCAGAGATAAAATACCAGTAAACTCTTCATTTTGCAAATTGGTATTTTTTTGGAAACTCTGACCACTTTATTGGCAATTATCTTAAATCAAGTTGCATGTAATTTTGCCTTTTACATTCTTCTAAGTTTAATAAGTTTGGTGAAAGAGGAATTTATATGATCGTGTTTTTTGTACTATGTTTATTTTCAATCCAAATGTACCTAAAGCTCAAAAATCTAGAGAAAGTTTAAGCTTAACCTGTAGAGGTTACAGAAGACCCAGAGATATTTCAAAACCCCTCTGATGGAACAGTCTATATATTTATTTTGTTAGGAGGATTTTTTTTTTCTCCCAGAAATACTTGGTTTATGACAATGCATTTCTCAACCCTTTTTTTATTGTAAAAGTTTCTTTATAACTCCAGTTCACACAAGACAATATAAAAGTTGATATATTAAAATGCCACTTGAATATTCACAAATGGAAAGTATATTTTAAAGTCATTGAATGAACTTTGCATTAGGTAATTACCACCTCCCCAGAGGCTTCCAATGACTCCTAACTGGCTGAGCTGCTGTAACACGTGTCCCGATTATAAATGCATTCCCTGGTTTATACAGCAGTTACCACAGATCTCATTAAAACATAAATTCCTAGGCATATTTAAAATATGATTAGTTTATAAGGAGCAATGATTGAAAAACCCAGGGAAGCTTCAGGAGGACAAAGCAGCCTCAGCAGTTAGAAACAGATGTGCAGGACATTGCTGTAAATAGTAGGTGTCTCACTCCATGTTGGGGAATTCCTGCTTTCTGACTGACATCCACCCCAATTCTCAAAGTGCCTGTAACTGCCCGTGTTTTAAACAGTGGTTAAATAGAGTTAGATACTTTTAGCTTCATTTCCTTGCCCATTACTCATATGACTAAATATGTTTTTTTCTACCTATTAGGTACACAGAGAATATGCTTTTGTTAGCATTTTTCTCTAAAGCATAGTATATTGCAGGGTTTTCACTTGGTTAGTAAATGTTCTTGCTAAAACCTTGTCATATAACCTGTCAGTCTGGTTGGATTGGGGACATAAGAGACTTGAAGACCAGTGGCCTTGAATAAAATCCATTCAACTCTCAGTTTTAATAAACTGGAAGAGATAACTAGTGGACCTCCATCCACAGCATTGATCATTGAGGAACAGCAGCAGTTGGGCTCTGGAAACGCTCTGTGTGTATCTGAGAAAACTTATGCCCCAGTGACCTTATCATCCCTACATCAGGCAGATACCTTTCCCCCCCATAGAAATTCTTTAAGGAAAAATCCAAAACGAGCAGAGTAAAAATTGAGAAGGTATTCTTCTGTACATGTTTTTTGAGCTTCTCTAATGTTTCAGCTTTGACTGTAACCTTTTTTAAAAACACTGTCATGTTTTTAAATATAATTTTAATTGGATAAAGGGGACTAGATGCATTTGTATTGATGATGCTATGGGCATATAAATTTGTTGACAGTCTCATTTTGCAAAGTGAATTCAATGCTGAAAAAAATAACTTTTTTTTTTTTTAAATGACACAATCACTTTAAACACAGTGCTCTGGTTTTAAAATTTCAGGTCTATACCATGTAAGCAGTTAGTCACATTATGAATTATAGTTTCATTTTCTCTCAGAGCCATTTAATTTTTGCTTACAGAACATAATGACTAGAAAATATAAATAATTATTTTTCATTTAGGAGAGAAAAATACTTCTCCCGACCAATCTGGGGCGCCAACTTTAATTTTCTTGTCATGTCCAGTTGGAAAAACCGGATATTGCTGAGTCCCAGAGTTTGTTACGTATAGACTAGAACTCCAGGTTCATGATCTTTGTTCTAAGTCCTCAGAGTCTTAAGTCATGACTCAGTTGAAATAGAGAATCTGGCAACACATATAATACGTACAAAATGGCCCTATGTGGCTGTTATATTTGTATTAGCAGAATTAGTCAAGAAATACATTTCAAACTTTTATTAAAATTATTCTTTTTTTTTTTTTTTTTTTATTATTTTATTTTATTTTTTTGGGGGGTACACCAGGTTCAATCATCTGTTTTTATACACATATCCCCATATTCCCTCCCTTCCTTGACGCCCCCACCTCGATTCCCCCCCACCCTCCCTGCCCCGGTCCTCTAAGGCATCTTCCATCCTCGAGTTGGACTCCCTTTGTCATACAACAACTTCCCACTGACTATTTTACAGTTGGTAGTATATATATGTCTGTACTACTCTCCCGCTTCTTCTCAGTTTCCCCTTCACCCCCTGCCCCCTCCCATACCTCGAGTTCTCCAGTCCATTCCCTGTATCTGCTTCCCTGTTCTTGTCACTGAGTTCATCAGTACCATTTTTAGATTCCGTATATGTGAGTTAGCATGCAATATTTGTCTTTCTCTTTCTGACTTACTTCACTCTGTATGACAGATTGTAGTTCTATCCACCTCATTACATATAGCTCCATCTCATCCCTTTTTATAGCTGAGTAATATTCCATTGTATATATATGCCACATCTTCTGTATCCATTCATTTGTTGATGGGCATTTAGGTTGCTTCCATGTCCTGGCTATTGTAAAGAGTGCTGCAATAAACATTATGGTACAAGTTTCTTTTGGGATTATGGTTTTCTTTGGGTATATGCCCAGGAGTGGGATTACTGGATCATATGGTAGTTCTATTTGTAGTTTTTTAAGGAACCTCCAAATTGTTTTCCATAGTGGCTGTACCAACTTACAGTCCCACCAACAGTGCAGGAGAGTTCCCTTTTCTCCACACCCTCTCCAACATTTGTTGTTTCCAGACTTTGTGATGATGGCCATTCTGATTGGTGTGAGGTGATACCTCATTGTGGCTTTGACTTGCATTTCTCTGATGATGAGTGATGTTGAGCATCTTTTCATGTGTGTGTTGGCCATCTGTATGTCTTCTTTGGAGAAATGTCTATTTAGGTCTTCTGCCCATTTGTGGATTGGGTTATTTGCTTTTTTGGTATGAAGCTGCATGAGCTGCTTGTATATTTTGGAGGTTAATCCTTTGTCCGTTGTTTCATAGGCAATTATTTTTTCCCATTCTGAGGGTTGCCTTTTAGTCTTGTTTATGGTTTCTTTTGCTGTGCAAAAGCTTTTAAGTTTCATGAGGTCCCATTCGTTTATTCTTGATTTGATTTCCATGATTCTAGGAGGTGGGTCAAAAAGGATGTTGCTTTGATGTATGTCAAAGAGTGTTCTGCCTATGTTTTCCTCTAGGAGTTTGATAGTGTCTGGCCTTATATGTAGGTCTTTAATCCATTTGGAGTTTATTTTTGTGTATGGTGTTAGGAAGTGTTCTAATTTCATTCTTTTACATGTTGCTGTCCAATTTTCCCAGCACCACTTATTGAAGAGGCTGTCTTTTTTCCATTGTATACTCGTGCCTCCTTTGTCAAAGATAAGGTGCCCATATGTGTTTGGGCTTACTTCTGAGTTCTCTATTCTGTTCCATTGATCTTCCTTTCTATTTTTGTGCCAGTACCATACTGTCTTGATCACTATGGCCTTGTAGTATAGTTTGAAGTCAGGAAGCCTGATTCCACCAACTCCATTTTTCCTTCTCAAGATTGCTTTGGCTATTCGGGGTCTTTTGCGTTTCCATACAAATCGTAAGATTTCTTGCTCTAGTTCTGTGAAAAATGCCATTGGTAATTTGATTGGGATTGCATTGAATCTGTAAATTGCTTTGGGTAGTACAGTCATTTTCACGATGTTGATTCTTCCAATCCAGGAACATGGTATATCCCTCCATCTGTTTATGTCATCTTTGATTTCTTTCATCAATGTCTTAAAGTTTTCTGCATACAGATCTTTTGCCTCCTTAGGCAGGTTTATTCCTAGGTATTTTATTCTTTTGGTTGCAATGGTGAATGGCAGAGTTTCCTTAATTTCTCTTTCTGCTCTTCCGTTGTTAGTGTATAGGAATGCAAGAGATTTCTGTGCATTAATTTTGTATCCTGCTACTTTACTAAACTCATCAATGAGTGCTAGCAGTTTTCTGGTAGAGTCTTTAGGGTTTTCTATATATAGTATCATGTCATCTGCAAAGAGTGATAATTTTACTTCTTCTTTTCCAATTTGGATTCCTTTAATTTCTTTTTCTTCTCTGATTGCTGTGGCTAACACTTCCAAAACTATGTTGAATAACAGTGGTGAGAGTGGACACCCTTGTCTTGTTCCTGTTCTTAGAGGGAATTCTTCCAGTTTTTCTCCATTGAGAACAATGTTGGCTTTTGGTTTGTCATATATGGCTTTTATGATGTTGAGGTAATTTCCTTCTATGCCCATTTTCTGGAGAGCTTTGATCATAAATGGATGTTGAACTTTGTCAAAAGCTTTTTCTGCATCTATTGAAATGATCATATGGTTTTTATCCTTCAATTTGTTGATATGATGTATCACGTTGATTGATTTGCGTATATTGAAGAATCCTTGCATCCCAGGGATAAACCCCACTTGATCGTGGTGTATGATTTTTTTGATGTGCTGTTGCAGTCTGTTAGCTAGTATTTTGTTGAGGATTTTTGCATCTATATTCATCAGTGATATTGGTCTGTAGTTTTCTTTTTTTGTGACATCTTTGCCTGGTTTTGGTATCAGGGTGATGGTAGCCTCATAGAATGAGTTTGGGAGTGCTCCGCCTTCTGCAATATTTTGGAAGAGTTTGAGAAGGATAGGTGTTAACTCTTCTCGAAATGTTTGATAGAATTCGCCTGTGAATCCATCTGGTCCTGGGCTTTTTTGTGTTGGGAGATTTTTAATCACTGCCTCAATTTCTGTACTTGTGATTGGTCTGTTCATGGTTTCTATTTCTTCCTGGTTCAGTCTTGGAAGGTTGTATTTTTCTAAGAATGTATCCATTTCTTCCAGGTTATCCAATTGATTGGCATATAGTTGCTTGTAGTAGTCTCTCATGATGTTTTGTATTTCTGAGGTGTCCGTTGTGACTTCTCCTTTTTCATTTCTAATTCTGTTGATTTGCATCTTCTCCCTTTTTTTCTTGATGAGTCTGGCTAATGGTTTATCAATTTTGTTAATCTTCTCAAAGAACCAGCTTTTAGTTTTATTTATTTTTCTTATGGTTTCTTTCCTTTCTTTTTCATTTATTTCTGCTCTGATCTTTACGATTTCTTTCCTTCTGCTCACTTTGGGGTTTCTTTGTTCTTCTTTCTCTAGCTGTTTGAGGTGTAAGGTTAGGTTGTTTATTCGATCATTTTCTTGTTTCTTAAGGTAGGACTGTATTGCTATAAACTTCCCTCTTAGAACTGCTTTTGCTGCGTCCCATAGGTTTTGGGTTGTTGTGTTTTCGTTGTCATTTGTTTCTAGATACTTTTTGATTTCCTCTTTGATTTCTGTAGTGATTCCTTGGTTGTTTAAGAGTGAATTGTTTAGCCTCCATGTGTTTGTATTTTTTGCAGTTTTTTTCCTGTAATTGATATCTAGTCTCATGGCGTTGTGGTCTGAGAAGATGCTTGATATGATTTCAATTTTCTTGAATTTGCTGAGGTTTGATTTGTGACCCAAGATGTGATCTATCCTGGAAAATGTTCCGTGTGCACTTGAGAAGAAAGTGTAGTCTGTCCTTTTTGGATGGAATGTCCTATAAATATCAATTAAGTCGAGAGGGTCTAATGTGTCATTTAAAGCTTGTGTGTCTTTATTTATTTTCTGTTTGGATGATCTGTCCATTGATGTAAGTGGGGTGTTCAAGTCTCCCACTATAATTGTGTTACTGTCGATGTCCCCTTTTATAGCTGTTAGCATTTGCCTTATGTATTGAGGTGCTCCTATATTGGGGGCATAGATATTTACCATTGTGATATGTTCTACTTGGATGGATCCCTTGATCATTATGTAGTGCCCTTCCTTGTCTCTTTTAATAGTCTTTACTTTCAAGTCTAATTTGTCTGATATGAGTATTGCTACTCCAGCTTTCTTTTGACTTCCATTTGCATGGAATATCTTTTTCCATCCCTTTCCTTTCAGTCTATATGTATCCCTTGGTCTGAAGTGGGTTTCTTGTAGGCAGCATATAGAAGGGTCTTGTTTTTGTATCCATTCAGCCAGTCTGTGTCTTTTGGTTGGAGCATTTAATCCATTGACATTTAAAGTGATTATTGACATGTGTGTTCCAATTACCATTTTCTTAATTGTTTTGGGTTTGTATTTGTAGGTGTTTTCCTTTTCTTGTGTTTCCTACTTAGAGAAGTTCCTTTAGCACTTGTTGTAAGGCTGGTTTGGTGGTGCTGAATTCTCTTCACTTTTGCTTGTCTGGAAAGCTTTTGATTTCTCCCTCAAATCTGAATGAGATTCTTGCTGGGTAAAGTATTCTTGGCTGTAGGTTTCTCTCTTTCAGGACTTTCAGTATATCCTGCCATTCCCTTCTGGCCTGCAGAGTTTCTGTAGAAAGGTCAGCTGTTATCCTGATGGGTTTTCCCTTATATGTTGTTTGTTGCTTTTCTCTTGCTGCTTTTAATATTTTTTCTTTGTGTTGAATTGTCGTTAGTTTGATTAATATGTGTCTTGGTGTATTTCTCCTTGGGTTTATTCTGTATGGGACTCTCTGTGCTTCTTGGACTTGGTGAATTATTTCCTTTCCCATGTTGGGGAAGTTTTCCACTAGAACCTCTTCAAATATTTTCTCAGACCCTTTCTTGTTTTCTTCTTCTTCTGGGATGCCTATAATTCGAATGTTGGTACGTTTAAGGTTATCACTGAGGTCTCTGAGGCTGTCTTCTAGTCTTTTTATTTTTTTATCTTTTTCCTGCTCTGTGGCGTTTATTTCTTCCATTCTATCTTCCAACTCACTTATTCGTTCTTCTGCCTCAGTCATTCTGCTGGTTAGAGCATCTAGAGTATTTTTAATTTCAGTTATTTTGTTATCCATTGCAGTTTGTTTTTCTGAGTTCTTATGAACTGTTTCTTGTACTTTCTCTAATTTGTTATCGAGATTTTGTATCATTTTTACTATCATTACTCTAAATTCTTTTTCAGGCATTTTTCCTATTTCCTCCTCATTTATTTGGTCTTGTGGGTTTTTTTCCTGCTCCTTTGCCTGCATGGTGTTTCTTTGTTTCCTCATGGTTGTCCAAGCTTTTGGGGTTGCTTGTCCTGGTGATAGAGGTGTTTATAGAAGACTGTCCAAGCCTCAGACTAATGTCCAAGTATTGGAGTAGACGAATATTCAGTCGGCTATGTCAGGTTCTCCGCAGCCCTTTCCGGTGTCCGAGGCCGTCTGCTGGTGTTCAGCTGGTTCTCTGTGGGAATGACTGTGTCCTTCCGTGCATTCCCAATGCATCTGTGGAGAGGGATGCACTCCACGTCTCTCTACTTCGCCGCCATCCTAAAATTATTCTTAAAAATTTTTTCTTTAATGATGAACACTCACACAGCCTTTTATTTATTCAACAGACATTTGTTGAGATACTATTGGGTACCACCCACCATACTAAGGATAGACAGTTAAGTAATTCATGGTCCCTGACCTTGTGAAGTTTATATTCCACTGGGGAGGAAACAAAATAGTAATATGCAGTTTATGCTAAACGCAGTCATTTCTGTAGCAGTAATTCAAAAGGTTGTGGAAACACAGTGGAGCAGAGGGGAGCATCTATCTGCCTGAGAGGGCTTGGAAGGCGTCCCAGAGTTGGTGCCCATGGGGACTGCAGTGATCACAGAATTATTAGCAGGTTCCTGCTTTGTGGAAGTGCCTGGTCCACCTGGCAGAGGAAGGTCATGTGCACTTTGGGTGCATCACAGGGAACGGCAAAGGGTGGTGCAGCCTGGGTGCTCTTCACGTAGGTGCCTACTGAAGGGAGTTCCAACCCGAGTTCCTCAGGGCCTTGCAGGTCCTGGCACGGGAAAGTATCTTCCCAGAGCATCTCAGGAGAGCTTTTTCTATGTGTAAATGTGCCATGTGCCTGCCAGGCCTGCCCTGAGAGGGTGCTCACCGTGAGTCACATAAGGGTACGGTATTGACTAGAGGTGGCCCTGGAGGATGGCAATTGGAACAGCAGGGTGGGAGAGAGCTGGGCGGAGTCTGGGTATATGGTCAACACAAGGAGTTTTGGCCTTTATTTCTAAGGCTACCTGGGTGTCAGGGCATGGAAGGATTCTGTTAACAACAACAAAAGTTTAAAAAATTTTATAAAAGAAGCAGATGTTAACTATAGAAAACTGAGATAAGCAACAAGTTCTCAAAATTTTCTAATGCTAATATAATTATTATTGACATTGTGGTAAGTGTCTTCACTGACTCTTCTGTGCTTCTCTATACTGTTTTGTTTTTTTCTGTCAAAGAAATGAGGTCTCCTATGACACTGCTGTTTTGCAACCTGCTGTTTTTCCAACAACATATTTGAACATGATTCGATATCATTAGGCAGTCTTATGTAACATTATTTTAAAATTTAAGCTTTCTATTCAATGATAAGGATGTACCCTAAATTTAATTTAACCAGTTCCCTATTGCTATTCATTTAGATTGTTTCCAGTTTTTTCATATCATAAACTGTACTGGAATGAATGTTTGAAAGATAATCCTAATTATGCTTTTAGAAATATACTTTAAATTGTTACTTAAAATTTTATAAATTTTTATAATTTTAATAAGAGCACTTTTTAAAGTCCCATTTCTTATAGAAAAAAAAATTCATCCGCATCACACTGCATAAACTACAGTCACTGCTGACAAGCTCTCACAGGAACGGGGCTTTTTCCCCATCATAGGTTCCTGCTCTGAACCCTGATGAGATTATGCCCTCTTGCCTTTTCCATAGCATTTGCAATTTTTCTACCATAAAACCCAAAATTTTTTATAATAATTGCATACTTTTCTTTTCCTGTGTTATATTCCAAGTTTTATAGGGGAAGGGCACGCCTGTTTTATTTATTACTCCCATTCTAAGCATAAAGGAAGCATTTGGAAGGTTTTTTTTTTTAATTAATAAATACAAGGATAAAATGGATACCTTAGGAAAAGATAAAAGAAACTGAAAGCCAAAGTACCAATAAATAAATGACCTCCTAAGGTCTCTTCACTTTACAGCCACAGTGAGTGATGTGCTTCATAAAGGGGTAAATGGGTGTAAAGTGAGAGTCACCGTGTGTCAGAGAGGGACGCCATAAAGCCACGGTCACTGTAGTGACCTGATGTGTATTTCTGTCTTTCTGTGAAGAGATAGATGGATGTCTGGAAAAACTGGCACGTGCATTAGTTTCTTTTCTAGTTATGTTTCAAAGCCAAGGGAGCTAAACCTCAACATGCCTCCCACTCACTGGAGATAATTAACATGAAAATAACAATTATACAACAGCCCAGCAAAAAGAAATCTTCAAGTTTAGCACCTTGAAAGTGGAGTTCACTGTCTCTGCTGCTATTCAAAGAATAATAGCTACAGGAAAGAGGTCTTCAAGGAAAGGAATCCTCCCTCTCTAAGTATTGCAGAGTTTTCAGTGTGTTATAACCTGAAATTAAAGAGAGAATAAACTTGGAAAGATAAAACATGGAGTGGGGAAAGAAGTGCGTAAATTAAAGGTGAATCAGATTATCTGTGGGAATACTTTTCAGGTGCCAAAGAATTTTAATTTCAGTTGTAGGAGAGCTTTCCCTCATACATGGTGACATTTTAGAAGCTTTCCTTTGTATAGAGGTGGGGGAAAGAAAAGTATGTTTGCTCTTTTACATTTGTTCTGGCTGTTTGTCAATTAAGCTTGTGAAGATGGGCCTTAGAAAAGGTCTGGTTTAGTCCTCATCACCGTTTTCCCCCCTCATTAGAGGGTTCATTACCTAGTCAATAGATTTTACAGAAAACTAGTTGTGTGTTTAAACTCATGTATGAAAAGAAACCTTCAACAGAAAACAAAGAACAGGTAATCATGTATTCCTAAGGCCTAACACAGTAGGTGATATATAGCAGCTGCTTAGTAAGTATTTCCTAAAAAAAAAAGAAAAAAGAAAGAAAAAAAAGAATGTGTGATACATTTCTATAGATTCTAAGAATATTATGTAAAAATAGAAAATATTTTTTATATTTAGTACTTATATGTAGTTATATTTACGTAAAAATTTAAGTGCTTCCTCATAAAAGAGCAATGGCATTGTCAGTACTCCTGAGTACTTAAAGAAGAAACTTCCAAATCCCAGGTGGTTTTCCTTATGGATATTGTAAAGTGCTGGAATCTGTAGGATGCCTAAAAGTGTAAGTGGTTCTTCTTTTTGACAGGAGCATCTGTTAGCCATTTATTTATTTATGCAAGAGAATTTCTTTGATGAATGTATCTAATCCCCACTCGTATTTTCTATGTATAGCTTTTAAGTAACAAATCAAACCTTTTATTCTCTAGCTATATGTTTATAATGCTATGTTCTCTATATTTACCTGTTAGTAACTTTATTGAGGCCATTTATTTGAACAGGAGTGTTTTTCTACTAAAAAGACATATTGAAGTATTGTGCCCAGTAGGAGAATTGAGGGAAAATGACATTTAATGAGATGCTCCTGTCCTCATATAAATTCTATGCCAAAATAAAAATCAGGACCCAAACTATAGATTTTCTAGTTATAGTTCTCCTGTGTAGCTGTACTAATAGCAGTCAGTTGGCAATTTCTCTTGTGTGACTGTACTGATAAAGTGATTAAGTATTTAAGTTGCTGGACATACATTTTCAGTAGTTCTTGGAAACATCTGCAAATATCACTGAATAGCAAATATGAAAATGCCGTTTTAATTTTCAGCTCTGTTTTCATGTTTACAGTTAATAGACCTTTCATCATAAGATGTATTCTGTGAATCCCAGAAAACACTTTGTTGCAATTTTTGCATTGAATTGTGTGTTTTGCCCTGCCTCTTACAGCTATGTGGAACTGCAATTGACCTCTGGAGCAGTGTCATGGTGATATCAAAAGTAATGTGTTCAAGGTTATATGAACCACTGCAGTGTCGAAGAGAATATATGCCCAGAGGCCAGTCTGAGGACAAAATGTTGAGAAAGATTAAGTCCCGTGTATGACAATTCTCTCTTAGCTGCCCTCTTCTATAACACTCATTACTACCTGAGATAGCCAGAAAGGACAAGTAAAAAGAGCATAGGCTATGCAATTTGAAGTTCTGCTTAAAAAAAATAATTCTTATTTTTAGGCCGTGGCTTTATAGATGTGGAATTTGCTCAAAAATGTCACCTTTCTACCATATTGACCTGACCTTTGTTAGATTGTTTTGTTTCATAAACTGAAGTCTCACATTAATTATTCAAGAAACAGAAATGATTGTCTTCCCTGAAAAATGTGTGATAGGTTACACTGAGGCTGGAGATTAGGCTTGTATGCGGGAGTAACAGTTACTCAGCTTCCACTCTCTGGGGACCCTTGTTGAGAGAGTTACTGAAGGATTGTCACAGGCAGTCAGAGTGTATACAGAGGAGAAAAGACACTGCAGCCAGAGCAGGGAGCTCGGATAATTTCTGCATAATTGGAACTCCCATTCCTTAGCAGTTTAGTACTTTCTGTTGTTATTCATAGCATCGTATTCAACAAGTTCAGACATACTCAAATGGTAAAGATTTAAATAAAGTTCAAAGTAGCAATAGCACTGTTGCAGTGCATAGCTAGTTGTGTTTGCTAGTTTACATTCATTGAAAATACAATTTGTTTCTGTGGTTCTTATACCATTCATGATAAATACAGGATAAACTACTTTTAAGATCATTTAAAATTCTTCAAAGTAGTATTTTGTTAGATCAAAGACCTTTAAATAAAATTTAAAAATACATTTGTGAAACATTTCAAACACCAAAAATAATATGATAGATGCAGATATACTTACTACTAAAAGTAAATAGATATTAACATTTTGCTATTTGTTAGATCCTGTTCAAAAAGTTCCTGTTCCCTTAAACTTCAACTATGCTCAGTGTTAGTGATTTGTAAGATTTTACCAATACAAAGAGTACAGATTGCAATTTCATTGTTTTAAATTTTGCCCCCCCACTCCCCCCCTCCCCCGCCCCGGCGAAATAAATACCTGGTCCTGACGATGAGCATCTTTTCACATGTGTAAGGTTCATTCAGTCTTTTTTCCTATCTGTGAATTACCTATTCATATTCTTTTTTTTTCCAAAAGCAAGGTGTCATGGATGAATTATTATTGAATAGAAACCAGGTAGAGCTATGGTACTGTATGCAATAGCAACTAGCCTAGGAAATAGCTAGTTGGGAGTTTAAAGGTTTCATATTTAATTTCTCACATGTATGTGGTGGTCCAGCCTTTTTTTTGGGGGGGGGGGGGGTGAGTCTTATTCATCACCTATTCCTGCATGGATTTTTTTTGTTTTGTTTTGTTTTTAGAACTTCTATTGAGATACAGTTAACAAGTTAGCAGACAATAAACAGCATATATTTAGAGTGTAAAATTTGGTATCCCAATCTCCCAATTCATTCCCCCACAACCCTCCCCGCTTTCCCCACTTGGTGTCCATATGTTTGTTCTCTACATCTGTGTCTCTATTTCTGCCTTGCATTTCCTCTTTTATAGTTGTTAGCATTTGCCTTATGTATTGAGGTGCTCCTATATTGGGTGCATATATATTTATAATTGTTATCTCCTCTTCTTGAATTGGTCTCTTGATCTTTATGTAATGTCCTTTCTTGTCTCTTGTAACATTTTTTATTTTAAAGTCTGTTTTATCTGATATGACTATTGCTACTCCAGCTTTCTTTTGATTTCATTTTCATGGAATATCTTTTTCCACCCCCCCACTTTCAGTCTGTATGTGTCCCTAGGTCTGAAGTGGGTCTCTTGCAGTCAGCATATATATGGGTCTTGTTTTTGTATCCATTCAGCCAGTCTTTGGCTTTTGGTTGGGGCATTTAGTCCATTTACATTCAAGGTAATTATCGATATGTATGTTCCTAATACCATTTTCTTAATTGTTTGGTTTTTGTTTTTGTAGGTCCTTTTCTTCTCTTAAGTTTCCTGCTTAGAGAAGTTCCTTTAGCATTTGTTGTAGGGCTGCTTTGGTGGTGCTGAATTCTCTTAGCTGTTGCTTGTCTGTAAAGCTTTGGATTTCTCCATCGAATCTGAATGAGATCCTTGCTGGGTAGAGTATTCTTGGTTGTAGGTTCTTCCCTTTCATCACTTGAAATATATCGTGCCACTCCCTTCTGGCTTGCAGAGTTTCTGCTGAGAAATCAGCTGTTAACCTGATGGGAGTTCCCTTGAATGTTATTTGCTGTTTTTTCCTTGTTGCTTTTAATAACTTTTCTCTGTCTTTAATTTTTGTCAGTTTGACTGCTATATGTCTTGGTGTGTTTCTTCTTGGGTTTATCCTGCCTGGGACTCTCTGTGCTTCCTGCACTTGGGTAGCTATTTCCTTTCCCATGTTAGGAAGTTTTCAACTATAATCTCTTCCAGTATTTTCTCAGGTCCTTTCTCTCTTCTCCTTCTGGGACCCCTATAATGCGAATGTTGCTGCATTTAACATTGTCCCAGAGGTCTCTTAGGCTGTCTTCAGTTCTTTTCATTCTTTTTTCTTTATTCTTTTCCACATCAGTGATTATCCCCATTCTGTCTTCCAGGTCACTTATTCGCCCTTCTGCCTCAGTTAATCTGCTATTGGTTCCTTCTAGTGTATTTTTCATTTCCGTTATTGTGCTGCATATGTCTGTTTGTTTGCTCTTTAATGCTTCTAGGTCTTTGGTAAACTTTTCGATCTTTGCATCCAGTCTTTTTTCAAAGTCCTGGATCATCTTCACCATCATTATTCTGCATTCTTTTTTCTGGAAGGGTGCCTATCTCCTCTTCCTTTAGTTGTTTTTCTGGGGTTTTATCCTGTCCCTTCATCTGGTACAAAGTCCTCTGCTTTTTCATTTTCTCTATCTTTCTGTGGCTGTGGTTTTCAGTTCCACAAGATGAAATACTGCTGATATTGCTTGATACTGCTGTCTGCCCTCTTGTGGGGGAAGCTATCTAGGAGGCTCGTGGGTGCTTCCTGATGGGAGGGACTCCCTATTCATATTCTTTTCACATTTTTTGGTTGGGCTGTTTATATTTTTTCTTCTGACGGCTTCAGAGTTCTTTGTGTATTTGGGGTACCAATCCTTTGATTACCTTAATTGTATGTATCTGCTGTTTTAGTGTTCTCTTTTTCCATTTCGAATTTTAATGGAAACAAATTTAGTCATCTTTCATTATGTGCTTTCCATGTCTTGCAAAAGAAATCCTTCTCTACCTAATCTCATAAGGATGGTTTAATATATTGGCTTCTAAAAGCTTTACAGTTTTGCTTTTCACATTTCATCTCTAGTTCATCTGGATATTACATAGATGACATGTTTCTAGGCTTTTTACTCTGTTCCATTGGCCTATTTCTCTATCTTTATATGAATACCACAAAATTTTAGTTACTATACTTTTTAGTAATTACATTGAAATGAAAAGTATCTTGTGCGAAGATTGCTTGATATCATTATAAAATATAAATGTTTCTTGTTTTTGCAACATTTTGAGGCATAGGAATATTGGATCTAAGTTACTTAGGTAAACTAGGTTAATGAAAATAACTTAATACAGAAAAATGATTACATGGAACTAGTTAAGGGTCAAACATCTACTGACTCACATCACATGGCAGCAGTGTACTAAATGCATATTATTTCACAAAAATCATAGTAGTATCAATATATCTATTTTCCAGACATGGAAATGAAGTATTTATGGTATTCAACCTTAGACCTGTTTGATACAAAGCCTGTGTTCATGACCATTACATGTACTACTCTCTCCTATGGGCTCTTTCTAAAACACTAAATTCAAATATCTCATTCTTTCACCTCAGTCCTCGGCCCCTCTGCTGCCTTTCTGTTCAACAGCCCCTCCTGCGTTCGCTGCCTTGCCTGATCAGCTTAGTTTCTGTGGTCCAACGTTTGAACCCTTCATGTGCTGTTTTCTGAATCAGCCTGTCTCTGCTCATGCAGCTGAACTGCAGAGTCCTGCTGAAGGAAGTCATACAAGCACAAAGATTTGTGCCTGTTTAAGTGGGATGCGATGTATACACCCTACTCCTATGTCTGGCTGATGCCTACCTATACCTTAGTTTCAGCTTAGAGTCTTCTCTCCTCTAAAGTCTTCCAAACTCCCTGGTTTAGGTGCTCCTGCTGAGCATTTCCATAGCAACATGTCTGTCACATTCACAGCAGTGTCACTCTGTGTAGGAGTGCATGTGTTCCTCCCTATCCCTACAAGATGTCAAGCTCCTTAAGGAAAGGGACCTTATCTCTTACTCACTATTGCATCTCTGATACCTCTCACATTCACGACAAAATGAGACAACCAGTGAGTCAGGGAATCTACCAAACTTGTCAATGAATATGTTTTAAATACCTGTAGATTCCAAAGTATTATATACGTGGGAAAGTACTTGTAACTTTTCAAAGCATTTTTAAACTTAACTTCTTTGTTTTGTGTGAAATCATTTTATTTGGTCTTGGTGAAATTTGACAAAAACAGAGATCTATTCTATAAGGATCTTTCTATTCAGGAGACAGAAAAAGGGGAAACAATTTGGAAGACAATGAAAAGCTTGATATACCTGGTATACTGGAGAAGCAGCTTATGAGTTTATCTGTTTGATGAAATAGTCCCTAGAGAAATCTTAGAATTTGAGAAAGAATGCACTGCTTCAATTGCTCAGTGGACACTGGATTTTTTTTTTTTTTTTGACTTTATGTTTACCATGCCTTCTTGGATGTTTAATTAAACTTGATAACTAAAATGCAGACATTACTGCCTTAATTTCTACTTCTTAGTGGTTAAATCAAAGTGCTTTTAAGAACAAGTATCATAAATTGTTAAATCCTTGAAGATAAGAGTAAGAAGAAATATTAATTCGGTTTTACCATATATGTTTGTTTTAAAGTTAACACTCAAAAATTTCTCCTGAAAATTAAATCATTCATTACCAAGTTATCTCATGCCAAGCACTGTGCTTGAAGTTAATAAAACAAAGATGAATGATTTAAGCAGTCTCTGCTTTAAAGACAAACATAAATTATTTTGTGATTTTGTAATAGATAAAAAGAATTTTTTCTATATAGTGGGAAAAAATTTTTCCCACTATATAGAAAACAAATAGAGACTTTGCTGTCACAAATTATACTCCCTTGCTTCAAAGGACAAAATAGGATATCCTTAGTGTTGAAACCTGAAAAAAAATTCTGTATCTAGGTTTTTCAAAAGAGTTATGGCTCTAAGGTAGATGGGAACAAGGGCCTCAACAAATGTTTACTGAATTTATTGAACAGAGTTACTAATTAATGCTGCTTCACAGAGCCAATGCCCAAGTACAGATTTACATGAAGTGTTCTTTTCTGCACAGAATTATGCCTGCTTTTTGTCATATTTGAGCCTGAGAAGGCCTTTATGCTGCGACTTCTTTAATATTAGGTATTCAGTACATGTTCATTGAAAGAACTGTTTTGGCACATTTAGGTTAAGCCATAGGAAATTGTCTTTTTTGTACTTCAGAAACAGTCAACAGCAGCCAATTCCTATGGCTCAATCCAGTGTATGTCACACTTCTATGATGGGATGAACACTGGGATGTTGGCAAGCAAAGAGAAGTTTTGTGCATTTTTCTGTAGGAGTTTGTCTTGATTGAGAAGCAAGGAACTCCTACATGAAGTGATCAGACTCTGTCCAAGAACTCAGGAAAAAGTCATCTTTAGGAGCAGCCTTTTTGTCACGATACATAAAGTTGATAAGAAGTCAGTGGTTTGGTTTGAGAGTTATGTGCCATATTGGTATATGTTATATTCAGGCATTTTTGTAAACTAACTGCATGTGAGCTTTGTGTTCAGCGTCTCTGGTCTTTTGAGAAGTGAGGCAGAACATTCTATCTCAGTATGTCTTTTCTTTGCACAGTCTGGTTTTTAGCTGTATAACTGCCTTCCAGATGATTCACAACTTTTTGGCACAATTTCTTATTATTTTTAACATTTATATTTTTTTCTTTGCAGTCCACAGTTTACATTTTAATAATTATTACTTTTATGTTTTTATTATACCCTTAGGATATAGGTTTCATTAAATTTTTACCATTTTTTAGATGATTAGAAGCAATGGTATCTAACCATTTAAATAGCCTATTATGCTAAATTTGAACAAGTTGAAACCATAACATAATTCTGGTATTTAAGGTTGATGAAAGAAGCTCTTTATGTAGGAAAAAAAAAAAAGGTAGGAAACTAAAAATTTGGGAAAAGAATATGACTAACCTTAAGGAAAGTAAGAACAGAAAAAAAAAAGAGTAGGAAGAGAAGTAATAGCTTTTGAATTGATAGGAGAGGGAGAAAAAAAAATTAAGGGCCGAAAAAAAACCCCAGTACTACTTCTAAAGTCAATATTCGATATATATTTGAAATATTTTAAATTGAAAAATTATAAAGGACAAAAGCTTATAGGCTAATACCTTAACTTTTTAGTATTCCCAGTCAATGTGTAGTAAGGAGACAGAATATATACTGTCAGTATGGTAACCTCAGGGCTATAGAGATTTTGAAATGGAATCTCTGAACTTCCTATAATAGTTTGGTCTTCTGTTGCATATAAAATTATCATTCCCATTGGAACATTTTGAATCTGATTCTTTCCCAGCTTTCTTGGGGAAAGGTAGTGATTTATTCATGAAGTACTTAAATCTGAAACAGTCATATATGACCTTTCCATAAGGTTCCCTTGTCTTTTCTAGTTGCCCTCTCTGGGTGACAGATTGTTTTTGGAAAGAACACCATTTTTGTTTTGTTTCGTTTTGTTTGTTCTTTTGCTTTTAGTTGGCTGTAAGCAACTGGACTTGAGTTGTTTTATATGCAAATGAAAATGTTTGACTAAATTATCCTAAGAACCTTCTTTGATCAAATCACATTCCATGTTAGGGTGCAGTGTTTGCATTGCTAAAACAGTATTATTTCAAAAGAATACACAATTCAGTGTGGTTTCTATTATCTTTCCCTCTGCTTGTTATCCTGTTAAGAAGGAATGTTCCTGAGAAGGGGACAATGTTTTCATTTTGTGTACATTCTTATGTAGATATGGTGGTTGTTGATCTGTAGACCCAGTGAAAAGGAATGTAAACAAAAACAATTTTCCCACATTAAAATGAAGATATATAGCCAGCCTGCTCCTATGAAACACTGCTGGTTTTGAGTAATAGTTCTACGATCATTTGATTTCAAACAGATAAATTTATACTCAGTGCACATCTGAATTCATAAGATTGTAACTAAATGGTTCTATCTGAACTGAATTACTTTTATTTCAGGAAAAGTTTAAAGAGGAAACAAAATCAAGGTAAACAACAGAGGAGAGACTAAACCTCAGAGTTCCCTGTCTTATACTGTGATTCTCAGAGTTTGAAAATGGGCTCATAAGAGTTTATAAGGACTTAGTAGGTTGCAAGTTCTTTCAAGTTAATAATTTCAGTGTAGTGCTGTTTTAGAAAGAGGAGAAGGCTTTTCTAATTTTCCTTTTTCCTGTTTCTGAAGCTTATTATAGAAGAATGTTCATAAGAAGGGTAAAGAGATTGTTCAATTTATGTGCATTTTTATGTAGATGTGTTGATTGTTGGTCTCTGACCTAAGGGCTCACTGACCTCTTAAAAAGATAATCAGCACATCGAAATGATGATCCAGAGTCTTTGCTTTCTCTGAAACTGCCAGTCAGGAATACTCTTCATTTTAACTTACAAATCAATAAACCCTGTCTGCACACATCTGAATGTTTTGGGCATGCAATTGAATATGCTCTCTGCTACTCAAGCAAGGGATCGCAGGAAGATGGAGGTCAAGAGAAAAGAGAATAATAGAGAAGAGCCAGGAAGTAAAAGGAAGAAGCTAGGGCAGACTGTTCGAGAAAGTATATGCTACATTTTATGCTAGAACCTGTGTTATTTTTATGCTGATAAGCAATTGGTGTTGTATAGGAATAAAAAAAGTATTTTTTCCTCATAAATGATGCAAGTCACCTAATTTAAAGATATTCAGGATGACTATAAAGTATTAAGAGAGTCATTATTAAGGGATTTTAGGAAATATATTAGCAATTTTGTACCTTAAAAATAATTTTATTTCCTGCAAAATTTCAGTTACAGGTACCATATTGATAGTTGTAGATAAAAGCACAAAATACAAACAAAGCAAGTAAAACTAAAAATGAAGTGGTAGTTTGTTCAATAAAAACTGAATACTTTTATTATTAAAACTAAATTTGATTATGGAAATAATAAATGTTTATTATACAGACAGTGCAAATATATAGAAAATGAAAGGAGAGGAGGCAGGTAACCAGTAAATGAGTAACTACAGAATTACAAGTTAGGGTTCATAATATAGACTCTCTTGGCTGGACCCACTTGCTCAGTGTGTTTAAGCAACTATAAAAAGGTCAGTAGGATGGAAAACTGAGCAAGTGTGAGATTGGAACAAGATGAGATTGGAGAGTTATCAGGGGCCTGAAAATATATGGGTTTATGGGCTGTGGCCAGAAGGTCAGATTTAATTCTGAGTGCTGTGGGAAGGGTTTTACAGAGGAGAATGCTATTTTATAATATATATATATATTTAATATTCATATTTATATATTTAAATATATATATTTAAGTGAAAGCAAGTTATTCAGAGAGATACACATTCCATAGGCAGAATGCAGTCCATCTCAGAAAGCGAGAGAGGTCATAATTTATATCTTAAAAAATCATTCAGGTGGCTTTGTGCAGGACAGTCAAGGATTATAAGAGTGGATGAGGAAAGGCCAGTTTGAAACACAAAGTTTGAATGGGAAGTAGAAATAAAGATGGGAAGAAATGGTTGAATAGAGAGCTGATTTGGGTGTAATTCAGTGTGTATTTGGAAGGGTGGCTTTTGGGAGAGGATAGCTACCTTTTTCCTTCTTTCTTCCAAAAGAATTCATCAAGATAACACAGTTTTTGTCATCAAGGTGGTCACAGTTTAATACAAAGACTGTACATAGGAAGATGCTTATGGTCTAGTATTTACATTTTATACTAGCTAGAGAAGTAATTTTGGTGCGGTAAGTGATATTGAAGCAGGAAGCATGAACAGCTAAGGGAGCATGTTTCAGGCATTTAAACTCATACTTAAGAGAATGTTAGAAGGTTTTTTAGTAGAAGTCATATCTGAGTTTTAAAAAAAATGAGCAGAGTAAATTAGATTCTCCTTTGGGTGTGGTGTAAGCTGGGTGTACAGACAACAGCAAGTATATGCCAGGAAGAAGGGGCAGCATGTTAATGAGAACTTGACATGTTCAATAAATTTCAAATAATTCAATAGGATGCATGTATGAAAGGACTGATGAAATGGGCCAGACCCTCAAGACTGCGTATATCAATTTTAAATTTCATGCAGTGTCACTGGCCATGCTTCTGTCCCTCAAGTACTTCAGGTCTGAGTCTCCATGTTAATTGTTTCTCTTGCCTGTTTAATTACCATCTTCTACCTCCCAACCCCCCAGCTGGACCCCAAATGATCACTGCTTTCTCCTCAGGTCTTAAACGTGACCTGATCACCTTCTCAAGAAATAGAGTCCTCCCTACACATACACATACCCTCGTCACTCTCTCATCCAGTACCTTTCTCTAAACTCTTCTTTATATAACTTCTGTCTGATATTATTGCATTTGTTAAGTTGTTTTAATGTGTGTCTTCTCCACTAAAATATGAGCTTTATGAACTCATTCTTATTTACAGCTGCAATTCCCGTGGTCAGGCCAGTACCTGCACATGATGAATAATCTGTAAATATCTGTTGGATAAAGGAACTCATAGAACAAATAGAAACTAGGTTATTGCAGAGTGCCCTTAATCATTTTTACTTTTACTTTATCTTATTCCTTAGATATCCTTTAGGACTGGATTATTAATGGTTTATTTTGGTTGCAAGAAAGAAATATGCTGAGTTGTTTGGGAGATGAGGGTTTCTGCTCAGAGGGTAAGAAAACAGCTGAGGAAATCTCAGTAGTCACTCCAGATCGCAGTACTTTCCATGAAGGGGAAAGGTACAGCAGGCTATATAAGAATCTCTCAGGACCAACAGTTCTGGAAGCTAGTAATCCCAGTCATCTCTTCTTCTCTGAAGTCGGAAACCACTGTTCCCTGCCGACTTGTATCTGCCTCCTGCTTTCATGTTGTAAGAGCAAATTGGACCGTCTTGTTTCTCATCCTCCACTGACGACTGCCCCTTTGGACAGCCTCCCTTCAAGCTTCCCTTTCAGCCGCCGGTGTCTCACATGGGCAGCCTATTCATTGCAACCTTGGGATTAGTCACCATCCATAATCCACTCGGGTGTGGTCAGAATAGCAGAATGATGTGGTTTAAGTGATGACAACTTATTGTTGAAAGAACTACATGTGGCCACTTGTCCACAGAACTGCATGGGGACGTGTCAGGCACAGAGTTCCATAGATTGTCAAGGATAATTTTTTTTTTTAAGGTGAGGCGCTCAAGCCTCTGTCTTTCGAATATACCAGCGGGAGTTATTACTCTCCTCTTAGAACTTAGTAAATCTTGGGGAGCTCTCAATCTTTCCCCACTTGAAGGAGGGTTCTTCCTCCTCTTTTCCTGCTCCTCAGGATAACACTACACACCCAGCAGGGATTCAGATGACCCCCAAACACCTATCAGTTGATATCAGGAGACCTCTTCTCTGCTACAGCCTTGTTCCCTGTAGGTTGCAGAGAATGACTAGCCTGCAGCCTGGTGGGCTGTAGTAGGAGGCAAGTCTAAGAGTTCTATAAGGTAGCAGCTGAGGGGGTTGGACTAGGTGACAGAGCTCTTACCTTGAAGTTGTATAATTGTGTTCTTTTTCTTAAGGAAGATCCTGTGATAGCTCAGGCTGTGCTCCTCAGACAGCTCTCCTCCCACCCCGAGAAGTGCTTGTTTCCTAGGGGTCTGACAAATGGCATGTGCTTTTACAGCTTTGATTTTATTTAAGATTTTAGGGAAACCTCATTTTTTGGTCACTAAAACATACTTATTCAACCTAACAGAATGTTAAATTTGCATGGATTTTAAAATAACACATGAAATTGTATAGTTCTTTAATAATTGGTAGCCTATAAAAACTTGTTGATAAATGGAAGAAATTTCCAAAAGGAGTTTTTATATCTTTCACCCTTGATTTACTAATACTCAGTAGATAGTGCCAAAGAGTCAGTGTCTATAAAGCTGGAGGAAAGTATCTCTAATACTTGTTTTTATATGAGCAGTGACAGTGCTGTTTCCTTCATCTGACTCATCATTGTTTATAAAAGTAAAGTAGGATTCTCTGGGCGAAAATTCTCAAAATCATTGATGGGGAGTGTTTCCTCTGTGAACAATTAGTTCTTTAGACCAGTTTGTTTTCCACCAAATTGTCTGCTTCTGTTGTAACAGATGGTTCCCATTAAAAGGCTCCTTGTGCTCCTCTATGAAGAGCAGTAAGTGAATGAAAGTGCATTGCCTCGCTGGGAAGAGCCCTGGAAGATGTGATGGGCAGGGGAAGCCTAGCATCCAGCATCCCAGTCCACCTCACTTGCCAGTGGTTCTGTAGACTCAGCCTGGTCCTCAGACCTGCTGGTTAGAAGGCAAACTTGTGTCTGGAAGAACCCAGTTGTTAAAGAGGATCTAGTTGGCAAGATGCCAGACAATACTTTTTTCACTGCAACTTTCTCAAAAGCAAGTTCAGAAGTGGTGGATGTTGGTCATAGTGCATGCTCGTGTCCCCATGAGAATATGATTCCCACACCTGTCTAGGATTTGGAAATCGCACCTAGGAGACTTACAGAAAAGATACAATACATATTTCAGGGTCTACTGAAGACTTACCAAAACAATTACCTGAAATTTTTACTAATAGACATATTTGGAAAAAGTTGGCCCTGGACAAGAGCCCATGCCCAGTTGTGTTGTTGTCTTTAATTCAACCATCTATTCAGGGGACTGTAGGCTCGTTGAGGGCAGGAAGCCTGGCCCTGCTGTGTTCTCAGACCACCATGGCCAGCACTTAGGGAGAGCTTGAGACATTTAAGGAATGAATGAGTATGTATGCTTATGATCAGTAACACATCCTCTGGCATCTTGCAAAACAAATTATTTTTTAATGTGGCTGTTGTTTTAGATTTTAAATTAGGCCTCAGAGGTGAAAGGCCAGCACATTACTGACAGCTCATTTATCTAGTACACAGCACTCTGCTCTAAGTTATTGCCCCGGGGAAGCCCATTGCATTAGGGCAGTGATATGAGCCTTGTGAATAGATACTAATCTCTATTGTGGCAATCACTCTTCTCAGAAGCCACAGCAGGTACAGTAGGCTAAGTTCACTGAGGATTTATGTGAAAATTATCAGTGAAATAGTTTATAGGCAGCAACTTTCCAGTAGAATTCTACCTAGAATTAACTCCTTTTTAAAAAGTCCATTTAAAATCATTTATTGGCATATGTCACTCTTAGTGGCATTGAATTCAGATTTGAAAGGAAATCTTGCTTCAGATCCCCCTTTTAAAAACACGTCTGTGTTGTTTTAGGAAAGTCTAGCGTTCCACATAATTACATTGGCTTCAGTTTTATTTAACCAGAACCCATGACTATTACTGCAGTATAACCATCATTTTAATATTGCTGATTCTTCTGTTTCTTAATTCTTCATGCATGAGAATGACTTGGGGACTCTGTTTGATTTTAGACTAAGCCTAATAGCTAGTGTGAACAAATGTTAAAGGGCACAGTTGTCCACGAGTTATACATTAAGGATATAGCTGGCTATACAGCAAAGCATTTGTTGAATAAAACAGGCTGATATAACTAAACATTTGGCAGGAGATCTAATTTTGTCTCAGCCATTTAAATTATCTTCCCTTGGATAATGATAATTGATTATATAAAGTTGGGGAACTTCCATGATTGCTTACCTGTACACGTTGGCATTACATGTGATTATTTTGCATTTAATATCTGAAGGTAGTTGCAGTATAACTTTTCAGATTTTGATGAGCAGCCTTGTAATTATACCAACATATCCATTATAAATGCAATTCTGGATCCGAAAGAAACTAAACAACTATTGGGTCCATGTTTACCCAAGAAGAAAAAAGTAGCTTTCTGGGATGAATATGAGTTTATAATATAATGGAATTTATATATTTTAATCAACTTTTAGAAAAACTTTAGCTATTTATTTCTGATTGGTCAGTATCAATGAGGGAAACTACAGTTCTGCTTTTGTAGTTTGTATACTGTTTTGCATCTCAGAATCCCTTGAAGTATTGATAACCAAAGCAAAATAAGATTTTTTTTTTTAATAAGGAACTAGGAATTTTAAGCCTGAACAAATTTTGAAAGGGTAATCTATAAAAAGGAGATTTGCTTTTTTCAGCATAATTCCAGATGGAAGGAGGCAGGTCAACGGAAAGACATTAGAGTTTTGAGTAAGTTTCAGATACATAGAACTTGTTACTAAACTATATGCTACAGTGACTGAGTTGTCATAGGGTGAATATTAGGGTGTCATGTAGTGAATATTCTGTCCTGGACATTTTTAAACAGAGGTTAAAACCTGTCAGAGATATTGTATAAGGAGAGGAGAAAACCTACACTAAATCAACACTAAATGGCTGTTCGAAATATGAGCATCTGTAAATCTAATTTTTTCTCCATCCTTGATCTCATTTGCGAGGTGTGAATGCCTGCTGTGGCAGGAGATTGTGTCAACAATTATATTGATGGCTGAGTGCTGACACGAAGTTTAACCCACTCCCCCACTCCCTCTCTTCTTATTTTAATTGCATTTTTATCAGTTACTGTGATTATGTTTATCTTCTTAGCAATGTCACCGTCTTTTTTTTTTTTAATAAAAGGAAGGAATATAAAGGGGCCTTTTAGAAAGCAACCATTCATCCCACCAATACTATAGAACTCCTACTACATGCAGGTGTCAGAGGCAAGGAGCAGAGTGACAGAATTCATTGTGTCATTGTGCCCTGACTTCATTCCTTTTATCTTTCGATCTCTGTAGCCCTGGAGTGCTGACAGGTCATCCTGAAATGAGACATGCTGACCAATCAGAAATAAATAGCCAAAGATGATCCTAACAAATGACTAAAAGATATAAATTTCTTTATATTGTAAACTCATCCCACAAAAAAGCATGTGAGTCAAATAAACGTTGTATTTTGCAAATCATGTATGGCTGAACACAGGCCAGTAGCAACATCCTTTTGACTATTACCTGGGCTCAACTAAAATTCTTGGCGAGGGGCACACAATTTCTGTTTTAGGATTGAGACCAGCAACACACCCTGTGCTAGTGTGCTACTGAATCAACTTCCCAAATGAAGCTCATAGCCAAGAAGAAAGTAATAGCAGAAAAGGTAGAGTCAATGAAAAAATCAGGAATAAACAAGACAATGAAAACCAAGTCCATCATTCTGAAGATTGCTTAGTCCAAAGTAAATCCTAAGATTTAGTACTAGTACTCTCATTTCTCGATCAAAGTATGTTAACATATGCACTATTTTCAATTTTAAGTATATGATTTTACTAGGGTCATGTGTTATGGGCATTCTAGTCCATTAAAAAAGATGAATAAGGCAGCATTGCTCTATACCCGACATTTCACAGCCTTTGTATGTGGCCTGGGTGTTCGGTATTTTAATCCCTAATCTATATTTGGTTGGTGAAATGTCATCACGCTTAATCTTTCTTCTCAAATACTCTATGCATTTTCAATCATTTCTTCTTAAGAATGAGTAACTTGGGCATGTCGGCAATAATAGAACTACTGTTTCCACCATTTGTCACAGGGTTCTGCTTCTTTTTGTCCCTGTGGGTCTTGTCTACAGAGACAATTGCAGTGAAAGCCAGGGCCCTTCCCACAGCTCACCTGGTCCCAGTATTTAAGGCCACATTAGCTCTTTCAGGTTTAAAACCTCTTCTTTCTTGTCTTCAGCCTTTATCTAAAAATTGACATAAAAACAAAATTATCAAGGGAGCCTACTGAACAAAATGCTTTCCTTGCTTTAGAAATGCTCAGTAAAACCAAGGCTAACTGCAATTCTGGCCCCTGCACATGGAAGTACTATCATACAAACCAGGCTCCAGTGAAAAAATTCTACCTTAGACGGCATCCTCTTCTATATATTGAGCTTCTAAATCCGTTTTGGTGTGCATAGGTTATTTAGGGTCCATTTTATATTCACAACAGTATCTTAATAAAAAATAAGCTCTTTCTATAACGCGAGGCATTTTCAGTGTGTTAAGACTGAGTCTGATAAACACTTGACTGAGAAGAGCCCTCTTCGACTGTTGTTTTGGACAAGACAAAGTCTGTTGTTTGTGTAAGGGTGCCGCCACCTTGTACCACCCGGTGGGGAATTGCTCCATGAGAGAGATGGGATCAAAGTCATCGCTCCAGGGTTCTGTGGCACAAGCAGTGACAAAAGGGGCGATGTGCCAACTCCTAACATGTCTCGGCAGTTACAGCTGTTAAACTGGGGTGAAGGGCGCGTTGCTTCTCTCAGTCCTTCTGCGTTCTCATTGACTGGGTAGATAACAAAGTGTCGACTAAAACTTTTCAGTTCTGTTTGTAGACACACTTGTTTTCTCCCCTCCTGGTGTGGTTACTGAGAAAGGATTTCGAGGACTTTATTAAACTGTTTGCTGGAGGATTTCATTTACACATCGAGGTCCTTTCAAGGTATCTTGGACACCTAGAACTGAAAGACCATCGTTCATCCTCCTCTATTTAGTGCCACATTTCCGGCCAATTATGGCTTCACCGTGTTCCATCATTAGAATAAAAAGTCTTGACATGTAATAAGCAATGACTTAAGTGCCTCCGTGTGCAACAGGTATCACGTTAATGAGCGATCTGTCTTGTAGGCAGGGGCAGTTTCACCTCCAGATGAAAAGCTGACTGTGAGGTGGTCCACTTGAGACCAGTGTCGGTGCAGTCAGGCCCGGGTGCAACTGAAGCTGCTGTTCGCAAACATGAAATACCGAACTGAGGCCTTCATCGCCCATTCCAAGAAATACAATGAAAAGGCCTGGATCTGTATTTCAAGTCTTGTTGATGCTATTGGCTTAGACATGTTCCTTTTATTGGGTCTGTTTTGCAAGCCTAAATTTGAGCCTGAAGAATTTCTCCCTGTAAATGTCTTAAGTATTGCAGTGGCACATCCATCACCTTTTTGCTTTTGAATTACAAAGATAACCTTAAGATATGAGCCTTCTACTGGGCAGTGTGATACACACAGAGAAAGGGTGAGCCTCCTTAGTGATGAAATCAGCCAATGCCCAAGAGGAAAGTAATAGGCAGAAAGGATAGAGTTGATGAAAAAATTGATTCTTTTCCATTAAACTGTACGTGATGTGTTTTTTATGAAGCAGGCATCAGCTGAAAGAGAAATATTTTTTCAACTAAAAAGAGACTGGTGGTGAGGGAGAGGAAAAGTGTGTAAGGAATTGGGGGATAAATGTGTCTTATTCTATTACCATCTCTAATAATGAGAAAGTTGAAAAGCATTCCATTGTGGTTACCTCAGATGTTTCCTTGGACTTGGTGCTATTAAAACTCTTTAATGTTGATAATGGCTTTGGTTTTTTTTAAAGTACATTTGGACTTCACACTTTATTATTTTCTCAATTCTAAGAGTTGTGTTGCTTATTTTCAGGTTTACCAAAGATGCAGGCCATTAGGAACTACACTGGAACGCCAGCCCCCGCTCTTCATGAAGGACCCCCGTTACACATCCAGGCAGGAGATACAGTTGAACTTCTGAGAGGAGATGCACACAGTCTGTTTTGGCAGGTACTATCCACATTACAGTTTTTTAGATTTAACGGATGATTTATTACCACTTGGAGAATAAAGCTCTTATCTTTAGAAACTGATTGCATGCTTTCAGCTTCAGAAATTTTACATGATGTGAGGAAATATATTTATTAACCACCCTCAAATTTACCAATGCTAAAGTGGCAATGAGTGTTAGAACACTAAAGAAAATAGTATCTGTACCATGAATCAGAATTACCATTTATATTAAAAATTCATACTTTGACAGAGGATTTTTTCCAAACATAAGACCTTGGGTATGATCTAATTCACATGGCTTTAACATATTAGCACTTCACTTCAGGGGAACTACCTAATTCGCTTGACAGTGGCCATATTTCATTTGTGTCTACCCCCGGTAATACCTGAAGTTATCAGAGGTGCTCTGGGCATTATTTATGAAATAAATAAAATGTGAAAAGTGAGTATGTTGATGTTTGGTGGTGATGAAATCTCTCTTGTCTAGTTAGCCTGCTTTGGTGCAAGGGTTTTGTTAACTGGGGTGAATATGGTATAGTGTTAAGATTTGATAGAGCTTGATGGTAGAACATTGCTTTTCGTTGAGTTATTCTGTATTTTCATGTATGTGTTAGAGATACTTCCCAACAAACTTAGAAAGAGTGTTAAAAGTCTGTTGTGTGTTGAGGGAGAAAAGGGTATGATCAACAGAAGCTTAGCACAGGAGTGAAATTTTCTAGGGGTAAAGAGAGCAGAAGAGGACTGCTGGATAGTAATCCATTGTGCACATGTGTAAATGATAGATATTTTGTTTGCACAAAACTCTCTTATTGTCTGCCATCTGGTTACAGAAGAATGCCCCTAAGTTGAACATTTAGCTCCAACCACATGTCAATTTCTGTAGCCAGTGGATTTTCCAGAGCTCCACTATCCTTCTTAAGTATCCTACTCTTCTCATACCTCATCCTTCCCAAAAAAGGAAAACAGAGAATGACAGACTTAAATTCTACTAACTCTTCCATCCACTCCTGCATCTCCCAGCCCAACCTCTAAAGATACCTTGTGTACCCATAAGATTCCTCTTATTCAAGACTTACTTTTTTCTTGGATTTTTCATCCCACATGTCATCAGCTGGCTCTTGACCCCTGCATTTTCAATTCATTCTCTCTACTGGCTTCCTTTCTACAGTTTATAAATATGCTCAAGCTCCTCCCATCTTAAAATACACATAACTCAATGTTTTGTCTAGTTACGTCAGTCTCTTATTCCCTCTCATTTTCTCCCTCTCCTGTTCCCACAGCTGAGCTTCTTGAGAGAGTAGTCTGCACTCAGTCTCTGCCTCCTTATGTCCTATTTCATTATGCAGTCTCCTGCAGAAACTACTCCTACTTGGATTACTAATGCCACTTTAAAAAAAAAAAAACAATGAAAAAATACAAAAAAAGAAACCAAACACCTTTGAGATATATAATTAACTACACATACTTAAAATGCAGTTGAATTTGATTAAGTTTTGTCAAATGTATAAAGTGAACACTGTTGCCATCAAGATGATAAAATCAGCCCCCCAAGTTTTTGTGTGCCCCTTTGTAATCTCTCCCTCATGCATCTACTTGTTGTCCTTCCCCAACCCCACGCAACCATGGCTCTGCTTTCACACTATGAGTTTGATTTTTTTCAGAATTTTATATGGTACACTCATATAGTAGGTATTCTTTTTTTGGATGGCTTCTTTCACTTAACTGTCTTGAGATTAAACTGTGCTGCTTTGTGTAACAATAGTTCTATCGTTTTTTTAAACCACTTTACTGAGGTATGATTGACATACAAAAAGCTATACATATTTAATGTATACACTCGATGAGTTTGGAGAAACTATCACCACAATTTATGCCATAAACATACCCATCACTTCTAAAAGTTTCCTCCTATCCTGTTTATTTATTTATTTATTTATTTGTAATGAACATGCAACATAAGATCTATCATCTTAGCAAATTTTTAAGTATATATTACAGTGTAACTAACTATAAACTCTGTGCTGTACAGTAGAACTCTAGGACATACCCATCTTGCATAACTGAAACTTGTACCCTTTGACTACTCCTTCCCCATTTCCCCCTTCCCCCAATCTTTGGCTACCCCTATTCTACTCTCTGCTTCTATGAGTTCGACTATTTTAGATTCCTCATATAAGGCTTGGAAACAACCTAAATATCCATCAATGGACGAATGAATAAATTAAGAAAATGTGGTATACAACATAATGGAATACTATTTAGACTTTGAAAAGAAAGAAAACCTGCCATTTGCAAAAACATGGAAGAACCTGGGCAAGAGAATGCTAAGTGAGATAAATTCTTTCTTTTCATTGCTGATTATTATTCCAGGCATGGGTTTATCCATTAGCCTGTGGACGGGCTTTCAGGTTATTACTTTTTTGGGCTGTTACAAATAAGCTGCTATGAACATTTAAGTATAAGTCTTTGTGTGGACACATGCTTTTATTTTTCTCAGATAAATACTGAAAGGAGATCATAAATATATACGCATTTAATTTTTTGAGAGACTAGCAAACTATTTTTCTGAGTGACTTTATCATGTTACAGTTCCACCAGCTGTATATGACAGTTCTAGGTGCTGCATTTCCTCACCAGCGTTGGGTCTAGCCAGTCTTCTTAAATTTGTCTGTTCTGACAGGTGTGTAGTGGTATCTCATTGTGGTTTTGATTTACATTTCCCTAATGACTACTGATATTGAGCATCTTTTTCTGTGCTTATTTACCATGCATATAACTTCACTGATGTGGCGTCTGTTCAGATATTTTGTCAAGTTTTTTAATGGGTTGTCTGTTTTCTAATTTTTGAATTTTGAGAGTCCCTTATATATTTTGGATATGAGTCCTTGACAAATTATATTTTTCCATATATTTCCCCTATCCTGTGGCTTGCCTTTTTATTAACTTAATAATGTTATGCAGAGAGCAGAAGTGTTTACTTTTGACATAATCCAGTTTGTTAATTTGTTCCTTTGCGAATCACCCACTGAGCATTGTGTCAGAGAAACCCTTTCCTTCCCCAAGATTACAAAGATGTTTTCCTGTGTCTTCTTCTAGAAGTTTTATAGTTTTAGGTTTTACATTTAGGTTTATCATTCATTTTGAGCTAGTTTTGTGTATAGTAATAATGGTTATTTTTTTACATACGAGTCAATGTTTTCCAGCACCATTTGTTGAAAGTCATTTCTCCACTGGATGGCCTTTGCACTTTGTAGAAAACAATTTCTTCATATATGTGTAGGTCTGTCTCTGGACTCCCTGTTCTACTGATCTTTTTATCCATCTTTATACCACTACGATGCTATTTTGATTATTGCAGCTAATAGTAAGTCTTGAAATCAGATAGTGTTAGTCTTCCACATTTTTTCTTTCATCCAAAGAGGCTTTGGCTATTTTAGGTGCTTTGCATTTCCTATGAATTTTAGAACATCTTGATAATTTCACCAATAAAAGCTTGCAGGGATTTTGATTGGGATTCTGTTGAATTGTAGATCAATATTGGAGAATTGACATTTTAACAATATTGAGTCTTCTGACTATTGACCATGGTATATCTCTCCATTTATTTAGGTCTTTAAATTCTCAGCAGTATGTTGTCATTGTCAGAGGGGAAGACAGCACACCTTTTGTTATATTTGTCTATGATTATTTCATATGTCATTTTGATGCTATTTTAAATGGTAGTTTTAAAATTTCAATTCCTACTGTTTATTGCTAGTATATAGAAATAAATTGATTTTTGTAAATTGATCTTTTATCCTGAAACCTTGCTGAACTCACACAGTAGTTCTAGTAGCTTTTTTCTATAGATTAAAGCAGGTTTTTTAGACAATCATGTTGTCAAGGAATAAACACAGTTTTACTTCTTCCTTTGCAATCTGGATGCCTTCGATGTCTTTTTCTTGCCTTATGACAGTGGCCAGGACCTCCAGTAAAATGTTGAATGGAGGTGGTAAAAGAGTGCACCCTGGCTTTATTTTTGCTCTTAGGGGGGAAGCATTAAGTCCTTTACCGTTAGATATTATGTTATGTGTAGTTTTTCATAGATGCCCTTTATCAAGCTGAAGACTTTCCCTTCTAGTCCTGGTTTGCTGAGAGTCTTTATCAGTAGTGTATGTTGGATTTTGTCAAATGTTCTTTCTGCATCAATTGAAATGATTTTATAGGTTTTCTTTTTTAATTTGTTAATATGGTGAATTACATTGGTTTTCAGATGTTAATCTTGCTTTCCTGAAATAAACCCCAGTTGGTAAGGATATATTGTCCTTTGTGGTATTGTTTTCTTTTATTTTTTTGTAATGTCTTTGTCTGGGCTTGGTAATAGTTTAATACTCAAAGAATGGAGTGGGAACTATTCTCTTCTCTTAAATCTTCTGAAAGAATCAGCATTATTATTTCTTCCTGAATTGTTTCGTAGAATTTACCGGGAAGCTATCTGGGCCTGGAGTCTCCTTTGTAGGAAGATTTTTTTCAATTACAAATTCAACTTCTTTAATAAATATATAGCTATCCAGGTTATGTCTATCCTTTGGAGTGAGCTTTGGTAGTTTGTGTGTAGAATCTGTGGTGTCATCTCTCTCATTTCTGCCATTGGTAATTTGTGTCTTCTTTTTTTCTGGTCAATCTAACTACAGGCATACCTTGGATATATTGCAGGTTTGGTTTCAGACCACCTCAATTAAAGCAAGTCACACAATTTTTTAATTTTTCAGTGCATATAAAAGTTATGTTTATACTATACTGTAGTTTATTAAGTGTGCAATAGCATTATGTCTTTTAAAAAGTTCATACCTTAATTAAAATATACTTCATTTCTAAAAAATGTTATTATCTGAGCATTCAGTGAGTCGTGGTAACATCAAAGATCACTGATCACAGATCACTATAACAAGTATAATAATAATAAAAAAAGTTTGAAATATTGAGAGAATTACCGAAATGGGACACAGAGGCATGAAGTCAGCAAATGCTGTTGGAAAAATTGTGCTGATAGAATTGTTTGACACAGGGTTGCCACGGACTTTCAGTTTGTAAAAAATGCAGTATCTGCAAAGCACAATAAAGTCAAGTGCACTAAAAACAAGGTATGCCTGTAACAGTTATGAATTTTGTTGATCTTTTCATAGAACCAGCATTTGGTTTCATTGGTTCTCGCTACTGTTTTTCTGTTTCCCATTTCATTAATTTCTGCTCTGATCTAATTTGTGTCTAGCACTTTTGCCTTAAGCATCTTTGCTGTAGACATCTTTGCCACAAGCATTTTTGCCTCATAACTAATTGGCCATAAAAGATGAAATAATGGAAAATAAAATATGTGTAGTAGATTCATGACAGTACTGCGCAAATAAACAGTTTTATCTTGTGGGTTGTCCCTAAACACTTGTCATCCAAGTCTTTTGTTCATAGTATTCTGTATATGGCTTGTTTGTTGATTTGTCTCCTTGTTTGCCATTATCCTTTTTCTTTTTTCACTAAAATTTCTTCCTTCATTAAGAGGGGTATCAGTTTCAAAACACTAGAATGCCTATTTGTATTGTGTTGTAAAAGCCTCTACACTGTTGTTTGTTCTTGGTATATTGTCTCCTGTTTGTTGATAGACATTCCGAATTTCTACAGGAAATGTGAGTTCAACTCTGTACCTTCGAGGTCCTCAGTTTCTCTCCTCCAATGTAGTGTGTTTCAAAATAAGAACTCTTGGGGCTTATCAACTTCATTTGTCAGCTGGATAAAGCCATCAAAAACATTGCTGACTGGAAGAAATGCTCACACATCTCAACCAGTTGGAACCAAACTGTCAAACCAAAAACTGTCAACCAGTTATTTTATCTTTTGCTGCAAAGTTGCCTTATGACCAGTTAGTTACGTGGCAAACATGTTTGCAACAAAAATGCTTACAGCAAAAGTAGCTAGAACTGGTCTGGTTATTACTTCCTTTCTTCTTACTTTGGGTTTAATTTGCTCTTATATTTTTAGTTTCCTAAGGGAGAATATTTGCTTGCTGATTTGAGAACTTTCTTTTCTTTCTCTAATATAGACATTTAGCACTATAAGTTTCTAAGTACAACTTTTGCTGCCTGTCCCCCAAATTTTGCTATGTTATTTGGTATTTTAAGTCAGTTCAAGATACTTTCTAATTTCCCTTTCACTTTCTTCTTATGGTTTATTTAGAGGTGCATTATTTAGTTTCCAAATACTTGGGATTTCCCAGATACATTTCTAATTTCTAATTTTACTCCATATCATAAGAGAAAATAGTTTGCATGACTTAAATCATTTTTAATATATTAAGAATTATTTTATGGCCCAGAAAGTGGTCTATCTTGAGAAATGTTCTGTGTACAATTGAAAAGAATGTGTATTCTACTTTTTGGGGTGGGATGTCCTACAGAAGCCAGTTAAGTCCTAGTAATTGATACTGTTGTTCAAGTGTCTGTATCCTTATTGATTGATGATGTAACCATCCAATCCATCCACCGTCCTACACTCAGGTCTGGCATCTTGATATATTCTCTATTCCTTCCATTCTCTCACCCCCTCCTCATCTCCTCAGTCATCAGATGTTCCTCATTTTATCCTCTGACTAGCTCTCAATGCATTTCTTCCTCTCCATCTCTATTGTCACTGCCTAGTTTCTACTCTAATCAGCTGTTCCATGACATCTGAGATCGCCTTTTAACTAGTCTCATCTCCTAAATTTGTCTTCCTGTTACCCTCTCACCACTGCAAAGTTCACATGCAGTGAATTACATAATCCCTTGTTAAAGTCTTCCAGTGTCTTCCTTCAACCATACGGAATTCACTTTTCTTAGTTTGAATGGAAGCATTTGTGAACCCGAAGGTCAGTGTCCACTCCTTGCCTGCTTCTCTGACCTCATCTCTCGTTGGGCAGCACACATGCTGTGTGCCCTGCATCACTCCCGTGCACCCCTTCCTGCTGCTATTCCGGCTCACTCGGAGCCTTCTCTGTGAAGCCTCTCCTGTCCCACCTACCTTCTTACTCCTAGTCCTGTTTCCGGCAGAATTCCCTCTTATTGATTCCTTTCTTGCAATAGTGATAACAATAGACCTAATGACTAATGTTTATTATACCTTTTTTATGTACAAGGTAGAGTTCTAAGCATACTCTACATATATTAACACATATAATGCTAATGAAAATTCTATAAAATACTGTTATTATCTCCATTTTATAAATGAGTGAACTAAGGCACTGTGAGGTTAAACAGCCTTTTGCTATGTCTTGTTTTCCTTTTCTTGGGTAGCTAGGTGTGATGTACTGGGTAAAGGGAACGGCTGTAAATAGCCCTTTAGTGTTGTGGTGAAGTGTGGGGGGAGGGGAAATATTCTTTGTCCTGTGATTGGTTCTCCTTTTCTAGTGAGCTTGTGCCTCTGGATGGTAAACTTCACACGTGTGTGTGTGTGTGTGTGTGTGTGTGTGTGTGTGTGTGTCTGTCTGTCTGTCTGTCTGTCTTCTTTCTCCCCTCTAAGGTGGGACAGGATGGCTAGAGTGGGCTGGCCATCTCTTTTCTTCCCCAGTTCAGGTAGGCTCTGAAAATACCCCAGCAGGTTGTGTTCTGGTTAATTAGTTTCCTCTGAGGGCAGGCGTTGTTAAGCGGGGGAGGCCTTTTGCCCGCCCTCTGCATGAAGCCAAGAGGGGTTTTTTCCTCCCATATTTACTGTGGGCATCTGGCTGAGCGCCTTAAGGTAAGCTTTCTAATATGATGGGGTCCCCCAGTGACTGGGGAACTTTTAACCCTTAGGGTTGCTGACACTGAGCCTCCAGCTGTTCGTCAGTGACAGTGCAGGTTTTCCTGCCCCGGCCTCAGCACTGGGCCTTGGAGTTGTCTCTGCCGCTGAGTCTCTCCTAAGCTGTGACTCCCTGTGTTTGCCTGTCTTTCTCTCTAGTCTTGGGGGCCGAGGTTTGTCCTGTGTCCTCCCCTCTCCTATGGATCCAAGAAGAGTTGTTGATTTTTCAGCCCGTTCAGCTTCTTTCTTGTTAGGACAGAGTGACCAACTGCAAGCCCCAGTACTCTTTTACTAAATTGTGCTGCTTTTGATTCTCTTTAGACAATAAGAAAGACATTATTGTCATTTCCTTTCAGCAGCCTGGAAACATGAAGCATTTCTAGCATGATGGTATAATGGCTTTGGAAACTCTCAAGAGAAATGAGAACCATTGGATGACAAAATGTGTGTGTATATCCGCAGAGGGGAGGATATATGATAGGAACAAGAAAGGCTAATATCTAGAACAGAGAAAAACAATTAGCACATTTAGTTCAGTTCAGCAAGTGTGTATTGAGTATCAACTCTGTACTCATTACTCAGACAGAGCTCACACTTCAATTATCAACTCCAATCGTTGGTTTGACATTAGGTCCTGTCTTTAGAAGAACCCTTCATGCTTGCTGGCAGTTAGTGCTATGTTTAAATTTCCAAGATATGTTACAAGTTCATCAAGTATTTATGATAAGGATATAGTGTGGGTCAGAATGGTCTTAAGGGTACCTGTAAGCCCGTCAAAGGAATTTTAGCTATCAAATACTAGCCTTATTGAAAGGAGTAGTGGCAGTCATGCATCTGTAGCCAAATAGCTATGGCCTGGGTCAAGTCACTTAATCACTATGTGGCTTAATTCCTTCATGTGGTACAAGATGGGGGCTGGACCAGAAAAGAGCTCACAACTCTGGCTGAGTCATCTGGGGGGCTTTGTAAAATGTCCACACACAACTCCACTTCTAGAGATTAGGATACAGTTAGTCTGGGTTGAGCCCAGGCATGAGTAAGATTGTACAGAGTCCCAGATAAATTTAATGTGAGTCACTGACTGCATGATCCAATTGGTAAGATTCTATGATAATTAGGGCATTATTCCCAGCTCATTATTTGGTCATTTATCTCAAACTAACTTCCTAAGCACAGCTACAAAATATGGTGTTAAACTGCACTCAATACGTTGGCTCTGATAGAGACCAAATGAAGGGTACATTTTCAAAAAATTTGAATACTATTAAAACATACTTGCCACAACCTTCATACTGAACTTGATATAATTGTTTTCTCTAATACAAAAGGCACGTCAGATCTTGCAGTACTTTAAAGCTGTCATGATAAAACCAGCTTTTGTTTTATGTGCTGTACATGTGGGAGGTATGGCAGGAAACTGGCCTGAAAGTGTACTCAGTGGCATGATCTAGAGTGACATGTTTTTTAGACTTCTGAACAAAACTCTTTCCTCTTTGGTGGGTCTAAATGCATAAAGAATGTTGCTGATTTGATTCTCTGAAGTCATGTGAGTCTGGAGGTGTGTTTACAGTGGATCATGTACAATTTTTTGGGGGGGAGAGGGCTGCGATGGGTCTTCATTGTTGCATGCCGGCTTTCTCCAGTTGTGGCAAGTGGGGGCTACTCTTCATTGCAGGACACAGGCTTCTCAGTTCAGTGGCTTCTCTTGTTGCAGAGCGCAGGCTCTGGGGCGCATGGGCTTAATTGTTCCACAGCATGTGGGATCTTCCCAGACCAGGAATCGAACCCATGTCCCCTGCATTGGCAGGCAGATTCTTAACCACTGCGCTACCAGAGAAGTCCCTGGATCATGTACAGTAATTTGCCAGCTTTCATGTTCAAGGTGACGAGTGCTTTATGGTCTGCATCCTAATGGATGTGACTCCTGCACTAGGGAGTTTTTCTTTTTTGTTTCTGAGAAGATAGTTTTTAAGCACCTCTCTTTGGTCTCTACCCAACTGGCTGGGTCACACTTGAGACTGTACATAATTAGCGCCAGAGAAGTAAGTTAAGTGTTTTTCTTTCCTGTGCTAGAATTTTAGGAAATTATAGCTCATTTTGCTGAGTTTTAGTTACTGACTCTGCCATCTAGTAAGCATAACCTTTACAGACTACTTACTCTGTGCGCCTCAGCTTTATCATCTGTAAAGTGCATATAGAGTAAAATAAATAATATATGAAAGAGTTCATGCTAGCAGTGCTCATTAAACAGTAGTTTCTACTTATTCACCCATTCATCAATTCACGGATGAATGATCTACCGATTCATCTATCCAGATTCTAATAAATTGCTTACTGTGTATCTGACTGTGTTTTGTACAAGGAAGACCACAAACAAGACAACTGGTTTCTAACTTTGTGCCCTTAGTGATCTGGAGAATGATCAAAGCTCAGGATAAAGTGATGCAGCTGGTTTCCATTTTAAGTTTTTAAGTAAGAGCTTTTGTAAATCATATTGTTACAAATATATGTAGAGTTAAACCTGAGGATATTAATCTAGAATTGTTATTGGGATGGTACAGTGGCTTTGCATTTGCATTCCAGAAATGTCTTTTGTACTAGTTAAGCACTTTGGCTTATTTGGAAATGTTCAAAAAATTATGCTTTCTAAACTAAACTGTTTTCTCCTCTTTTTTTCCAAGTGAGTTACTTCACTCATTAGTGTAGAAAGTTGGATTTTATTGTAGACTGTCATGTTTTCTACATACTCTATGTCTAGAGAATACAAATTATCTTCTACTATCTATCAGTAACTTTTTCTTTGAATAGCTATTAGTCTAGTCTGTATTGTGATTATAACAGTAATTTCTAATGCTATTGAAATGAGTGGGCTATCTGCATTTTCATTATAACTTCCTTCAAACAATGAGTTTGCCAATTGAGCTGTAAAAATGTTCTCTGTTCAATCTTTGCATTGAAGGGATTCATTTTCACAGCTTTTTCTTTCTTTCCTTGAAAGTTCTGTAAAATTGTCTTCAAGTGAAATGAATATAAAATAGGAAATTGGCCATTTAGGGTACATTTCCTAGCGCAGGTGTAAGGTGCAGTCTACTGAGTGTAACATAGGGAACAATCCTGATCATGTCCTTGGACTGATGATAAACTTGGTGCAATGTGATAATAAGGGCTTAGTAACTTAGTATCCTTCAGGCTGAAAGAGATTGTTCATAGTGGAAAAGAATCAAAAGATACAGATTCTACTTCACAGAGGGAGAGAGGAATAGGCAAATATACAGTCCTGCCATGCTGTCTATGGTTTCCGTTACAATGTAGTGCTTTTTATGTTTTCTTCTAGGAGTAAAGCTTAGGAAACAATGAAGATCCTGTGTCCTATATCATGGCGTTTTATTTGCTTCAGTGCCATTTATGAATACCCAAATGTTCCACAGGGAGAATTTTGTAAGCTAATTGGAACCAAAAGGCAATTAGAAGCAGTAGAACTGTAATCAGTGTGCCAAAAATATATATTTTTATCCACAATGAAAGTTAAATAACCTAGAAAATAGTTGTAATACTTCACACTTAGAAATCATGCACCTACATGATCTTTATTCAAAGGAGTGAAAATGTTTTTACACGCATTTTGATTAATTCACAGAAATCTCCATAAAAAAGGTAAATTATAACTGTGGTTTTTAAAGGGCCAAATTTATCATCCATCTATAGATGGCATTTGCAGAATTAGACTCTCTGCCAGACTTCTGGTCTCCTACTTTAGTTCTATACGTTAGACCGTCCTCCCTTTGTTTTGGGAGAATCACTTGTAATTTTTAACACCTTTAAGGAAAACATATTTTTAAAGGCAGTTTTGTTTTGGTAGAACAATCAGGAAACAAAACATTGCTTTATGTAGAAGTTTTTGCTTTTCAAATTGTTTTAACTCTTTGCCTCAAAGGAAATAAGAAAAAGTCAGAAAATGAGTTGAGCTTAGGGAGATTCTCAAGAGGAGGGAAACATTCCTACCCATACTGAGTGCTGAGGCAAGGAGCCTGGGGTTGGGGAGGGGTGGGGTTGGCCGGGGCCCCTTTACCACCATCTGAGCCCTCAAGATGCAGAGGTAGTGATTTCAGGAAGTTAACCTTTGTCTTATTTCACCTTGTCAAGAACTTTTGCTCCCCACATAACTGCTAGTGTTCAAACAAACAACAATCCAGGTGATTTTGTTACAGGTGCATTTTTTCTCAGACTAACCTGGGGGGAAAAAAATGGATGGCTCAATTGAAGGGATCTTCTTCATAGGAGACATGTTTTCTTAAACCTTCAGTCATTGACATATATGTTACCTTCTGCCTGAAATCTCCCCTCTACCCCCATTCTCTTAGATAAATCCTTCTTTACCATCAAGACTCAATTTGGGGGTCTCCTTCTCTAAGCCAAAAGGGCTTCTGTCTTGTAACTCATCATACTGTACCCTAATGGCTAATTCACCTTTCTCCCCTGCCCAGTTAGAGCACTCCAGAAAGGTAAGAGCCTTGGCTTTCACATCTTCATCTCTAGTGCCTAGAACAAAAGAGGCATTCAGCCCATGGGTTTAGAATGAATAACTGTTTAGAGCTCCTATTTCCATTATACATATGTTATTTATAAGTTTTCAGATTTATTGTTTATTAACACAAATTACAGGTTATGCTGTTAAAGTATTCATTCATCTTGTCATATTTAAATTCACCTTTATTCTCTCAGAATAGTCTGAAAGCTATTTAACCTTGTGTCCTCAAATTCTTTATAAAATGAGGATTTTAATAGTTAAATGACTCACAAGGGTGCTGGTGTTATAAAAATCACAGGAAGTAAACTTGAAAGAAAATTGAAAAGGAGAAAAAGTATATTTCTGTATGATTAATGATTTTGAAAAATATGCTTCACTTTTCCAAAAGTGGGAAAATGATTATCAGTTTTGTTTTCAAAGAACTTTAAAAATTTCATCTTCCCCATATTTAATATGAAGAGTCCTACTAATATACACAGGCTCATAGAAGACCACTCTGCTCCCCCAATTCTTGAAATTTCTTTAATTAGATATTGAGCTTTTTATAATTAAACATAAAAGCACAAATGATAAATTCTGAAGGAGATAGTTGATATATACAGGATAAAATCATGAGCCCTTTGTTCACAGCAGGTTTGGACCAGGAAGGCCTTAGATACCTCAGGGAGAGTGGGAAGGAAACGGGGGGGGTTAGAGAAAACAGACTTTGCCTAGGGAATGGTGTGCTTACTTGTGGAACATTGACCTTTCGTGCTTAGGGCATCTGTTGTATAACACAGGACCTGACCCAGACACCCTCTGTGGATCTTTACTCCCAACACCTCTGCCTGCAACTTTAGTTGTCATATCACTTCAAAGGATTCTTTCCCTTTGCCCTAAGTTAGGAGGAGACTTCTGATTCCTTCTAGGCCACACAAGAATATTAGCTGCAATAGAATTTTCTAAAACTATGTATTTTTTTCTCCTGACCTAAAATTCGAGTGTCAGACTGCATCACAGAAGCAAAGAGAACACAAAAGAAATATTTTTAGAAGAATCAAATCTCCCTTGTTAAGAAAACTTGATTCCTGATATCAAAACACTCACTGCTTTGGTGTTATAAACCAGAGAGTAAACATCTCTGGGACCTGTTTTTCCTAGGTCAGATTCCTACTCCAGGGCATTTCTTTGTGAAATCTGAAACTTGGTTTTTATCATGGTAGTGATACCTTTTTAGGCAGTACTGGAGCAGTTTCAAGGTGTTCCTCAGTGACCTTGGCTTTGCTTCTACACTGCCTCTCACCACTGGCTCATGTCTTGTGTAAAATCAGGGGAAACCAAGGCAGAATTGAAATTGTGGATATGGGAATTGGAAGCTGTGTGAAAAGAGTAGAGGCTGATTTGGTATAAGTATGTCCTGTAATTCTGAGCCCTTTATTTTGACAGGTGTTTACTTCAAAATATTGAGTTAAATCAGGGTCCCTAATTACAGGAAAGTAGAAAGAGGCAGAGTGTGACTGTAATAGAACAAGGGAGGCCCGGGAGAGATGATTACAGAAGATAATAGACATTAGTAAGGGCCTGTAAGAAACGTTTTCCCTGGGTGACTGCCAACTGGCTTTGATTGAATAGATCATAAACTGAGTTTGCAGGAATGTTTCCAAGTGTACAGACTGTATTGTGGGAATTGGCAGACCTCCTGACAAAGTGGGTGAGGTCCTAATTGTTAACTCTCAAGACGGGCATTTTTGGTTAACAGTTCTTACTGGTACTTTTCCCATGTTTCCCATTATAACCTACATTTGGTACAGGGCAAAATGTAGATTATAATATAACTAGATGAGGACTCTGCTGTCTAAGTAGAAATTCCAACATTGAAGCGTTACCTCTTCTTTTCCAAATAAAGAGTAACATTATTAAGGAAAAACTTCTGAGGAAAGCTGTTATGGTCCTTTTCCTTCCATTCTTTTATCACCATATAAGCTATGTTCTGTCATAATTACAAGTTTGTGTCAATCACAGAATACCGTCAGTGGGCCATCAATCTGCAATTGATTTGATACCATGAGGGGTTTCAATAGAGTGCACATGCCCTTAAGGCTTTGGGCCAAATAATTTATCAAATGATAACACACACTGAATTTTAATTATTCATGGTAATCTGAATTCCTGAAGAATAAATGAAGGAATGTCATTCACAACAAGTCAATCCTATGTACCCTAGAAAATGGAGGACTTCACACTGAGTTAGAATGAAAGTCATTAAGGACCTGAAATATCCTTCTCTTCTATAAGTAAGTACAACCAGATTAAGTTACCAACACACAATATCCCTAATTAAGAATTTGTGGATCAGCTATTCCTTGGTAACAGTAACTGACTGGAGAACTGTAGGTTCTTGGAAAAGTGATCATATAAACAAAGAATTTTGGTAGTAAAAGAGACCTCAGAAATTCATGGGTCAAAGTCTATCATTCTACAGCTGAGAATATTGTAGCCAAGAATGGTTAAATGACTTACTGAAGGTCTGAAAGCCAGAAAGAGAATACCAGGCTCCTAATTCTCTATACATATCAAATTATTACCACATAAGTTTTTTTTTTTCTGATCCAAAGTTGTATAAAACTCCATGAAGATAACCAAATCAAAAGCTAATTAAGGAAAAGACATGATCTGAATGGGACCCTTGAAGAGAGTAGCCATGTTATTCATTTTTAATCCCCTGGAACTTAGCATAGTGTAAATGTTTAAAAGTACATGTTAAGAAGCCAATACACTTTTTAATAAAGTATTCTGTTCTTAGTAGAATAGTAAATTCTTTAAAAATGCCTAATGCTGGGACTTCCCTGGTGGTGCAGTGGTTAAGAATCCGCCTGCCAATTCAGGGGACATGGATTGTATCCCTGGTCCGGGAAGATCCCACATGCCGTGGAGCAACTAAGCCCGTGCGCCACAACTACTGAGCCTGTGTGCGGCACTACTGAAGCCTGCATGCCTAGAGACCGTGCTCCACAACAAGAGAAGCCACCCACCCCCCGCAATAAGAAGCCTGTGCACTGCAACTAGAGAAAGCCCCAATGCAGTCAAAAATAAATTTATTTTTAAAAAATGCCTAATGCTGCCATGAGCATTTAATCTGCATGGTGCTTTTACTCAGACTACTTCGTGATTACTTAAAATCACCAAGGATAGGAGAATATTCATCAATTGTCTGTTAGGGTTAGAAAAACACATTTCTATGAGGGTGAGTCAAAAATTACCCACACTGTGGCTGTAGTTTTAACAGAAGTTTTAATATAACTGGAGTGGGATAATTTTTGACTCACCCTCGTATATTTTGGACCTTTGCTAATCCTGATTTATTTTGGGAGTTATGTGGCTTCTCCTCAAATAGGATTTCTTTCAAGATGTGGTAGAGTCTTATTTTGCTTTCCAGATTTTGTATTGAGTAATCATTGGGATTTGGCTTACCTACATGCAGATTGGTCTGTGCTTGTTAATTTTTATTTCATCACTTATAAGATTTTGATTCCGGACAGCACTGTGTACAGTATCTTACCCAGTGAGACTTTGGAGAAAAAGCCTCAAGACAACCATAACTAGAGAGTTCCCTCCCCTGCTGGAGAAATCCAGGAACCTCAAAGGATACATTTTTTGGATAACAAGAAAAATATCCTGCAAAATCTTATTTTGCTGTTATATTTATCTCACATCTAATAAGTGAAGAAATACAGCTTATGACTTTTTAGTGGGTTTTTTCTTAGCGTACATTTCACAACTTTTTTTCTTTTTTTTTAGTTTTTGACACTTTCATCTGCCAAAATTTCAGAGATATAGTAAACATAAACAATTTTGTGTGCGTTGGAAAAACCATTAAATAGAATAGAGGCCTTTGTCGTATATTTTGATGACTTGATACAATTATAAATCCTTACAAATTGAAGATAAATTTACTTTCAAAGATCCTAGATCAAGATGCAAGTTTCTTTTTACACTTATTCAGAATTCTAAGCCTATGACAGCCACTTACCTACAGATGAACTATGCCAGGAATGTGAATTTCGTACAGTCTTTTGAAAAACCTCATGTTTGCTGTTTATACATTAGACAAAAGTTAAAGACCCTGTTCTCTTTTGACTGAGAAATAGTAAAGGCACATGGTTTATGGTTTTGTTCGTCTGTGTGTGTGCATGGATGTTTTGGAATTCACTATCATGACCACTCAGTATAACCATATGCAATTATGTTTGGCAAATTTTCAAGGTGTTCACTGGTAGAAAAATGTGTGTCTTATCTCACTTATCATATAAGAAGCAATTAACAATGAAAAAATGTATTTGCAAGAAAGTATTGAGACAAAGAAATGGACTATCTGCAATGTAACTATTTCCTGTTCAGGTGAACCATGAGAGTCTGTGTTACTTGTGGCTTAGCAAACTTGCATAAATATAAATAAGGAAGATGGTGGGATTATACACAGAACCAGGCATTTCTATTTTAATAACAGGTGAATAGGCCAACTAAAAAAATGAAAATTTGGGAGTAAAAAAAACTGAGATAAATCAAAAAGCAATCTTGTAAAATAAAACAGAAAATAGGGATTTTTTGGCATTTACCAAATGCTTTCACAAGGCTCATGCTTTGATCTTTGTAACACCCTGGTGAGACCTGTGTGGCAGAGCTTGTCCTCATCCTTGTTTTATCATTGAGCCTTGCCTGCGGTGGTGCAGGTTTTTGTAGCAGAGCTAGGAAGAGAATGAGCTCTTCTGATGCCACATCCCTGGTGGCTGATACTGCCTTTTTCTGTTTTCCAAGAGCGAGCACTGATGTATATCTAACTGATGACACTGGCTACAGTGTCAGAGATTGCTCCTTACCAAAGGCCAGTTTCAGACAGCTTCTTTGTCATGGTCTTCTCTCCTTTTCTGGTCCTTTGGTTCCATTTTAGGTACTCACAAAAAGTGAAAGGAAGAAAAAAAAGAAGCCTGTCAGAATAATTCCCAAAATAGTGCTTGCTAAAAGCTATCCATCCAGTCAGTAAACTTATTTGTATATGCACCTGTATTCTCATAATCCATGGCCACCCTATACATCTCCTTCCCTCCCTCCCCCCACCCCTGCCAGACTGTGTATTTCTGACAATGAGAGAGTGACTGGCCAGGGTGACAGTTGCTCTGGCCCTTACACATGTGTGATGAATCGCTTAGTAATCTCCACAGCACCATCATGCATACGTTGGAAGTGTTTAGGGCACTGTAACTTGGGAACACTTCCAATCTTTCATAAATAACCATTAATCTGTCCCTTTTACATTCAGCTTTCCACATCTGTTTCAAATTGTTCAGTGCTATTCCAGGAGTGCGTTAAAGCTCCAATCCAGGGTGGTATTAAGGGGATAAATGAGCCACAGGGAAAAGACACTCTGTATTTTTCTCAAACCAATTCTTTCTCCTTTGTACAAAGTTAGGAGCCAAGCAATTTACGATTAAGATTTTTGGAGGATATTCTCTATCATTTTCAGCCATCCTTGTCTATGAGTTAAAAAATGCAGTTTTAGCTCTGCTGTTCTAGCATACATTAATGCTTTTCTCTGTATAGGTAGGCTGTAAATATCATTTCTACCAGCCTTTCATAAGTTGTTTTAATTCACTATGATTCTCTGTAGGTTCCTATTGAAGAAAAATGAAAAATATTTATAACCGAAGGTCAGTTAGGAATAAATGTCTGAAAATGCATTTATATTCATGACGTTGAGGAATTTCAGAGATAGTTGTCAATTTTAGTTTGATACATTTTTATATAGGAAGCAACTTGCTTTTCAGGGAAAAGCGCATTATTTTATGAATTACAATTTAATACTGTTTTGTATTGACAAAATACAATTTATTTAATGATAGCTGTAAAGGTGCATCTTTTCTTGCCATACACTGCCTATAAACCTATTTTCTCAGGTACTTGCCAAAGAGAATATTTTCATAAGAATGACCCAACCTGTACTGTTAGATTTACACACATCCCATCACATAATGTAGAGAATGCCCTGTAGAATAAATGTGTATAAAGCCAGCACTGTGTGGTGCATCAGATGGCACATAACTGTAAATGTTTTCAAGTTGACCTTGAAGATGTTAAGGGACTCACAACAACAAACACCAGACAGGAGGATAACGAAAAGAAGACTCCCTATCTCTGGCGTTTGTAATAGGCATAAAAGGAATGACAAGTTGATTATCTGACCCAGAATAAAATGCCCACACAGGAAAAGTAAAGAAGGAGGTTATTCAGCTACATGTCTCTTATCAAGGTTAGTAAAAATTTCATAAATAGATCATCACATAAAGTGCACAGAATCACTGGCTTTGAAAATGGTTGATTTCATAGCCAAAGTCTGCAGTTCCGTCCCTGCGTAGGGGATTGACAGCTGCTCCGCCTATTAGTATTAATGAATTATCAATGTACAGCCCACACACAACCACCAGGGAACCAAAGACACCCCACCTACACACTACTTTGTTTTTTAATCTTCCAAATGTTGTAGGATGGCTACTCCCTTAATAAGTGGAAAAATCATTAAGTACAGCACGTATTGTCTCCCGTAGCTACAACTGACATCTCATAGAATTTAGTGAGGAAATGTAACTTTATTCATCTGTTAAGATATGTTAAATTATCTCTCACCTCTTTGTCATCTGCCTGTGACCATTAAGGAACTGTAACGTGCACTGCTAGGGCATTTCAATAAGGAGAAAATTCAGAATGCCCTTAGTAGTCTGCTTAGTGAAAAATTCCTTCTCCTGGGAGATCTCCAATAGTGTTAAATGCACTGTCACAGAATATCACTGCTTTTCCCGAACTCTGATTTCAATAACCTAAGACCTTTTGTTCTTTTTCTGATGAAGAATGAGAATTGACAGTTCACCATTCTTATAATTGCCACAATTTTCCAATTTGTTGATACATCTTCAAATATAGGTTTAAAAAACCATTATAAGGCTCTTGCTTAGACCCTTCCCCTGAAAAATGAATTACCTCCTTTAGTGTACTCTCAGAGGTCTTATTTTACTTTAAAACAATCACCTTTATTTTTTTCTCTTCTGACCCTCCATCAGTATATGGTTCCCACCTGCAGAGCCTTATATTTTGTACTCAGGTAGCATTGCAGTGCATTTATATATAAGGGTCTAGCTAATCAAATATTATACTTATTTACTTGTATCTCAGTGTCATGCTTAAAATAAAGCACCAAGAAGCACTCAGTAAATACAGCTGAATGATAAACACATCACTGAAACCTTACAGTTACTGTGTTGCCCTCACACTCTAGTCTCTGATTCTCCTCCCTCCTGGTGGTTCCTTCCTCCTTCTAGTTAGGCTAATTTCTCCAAGTTTTGTTTTCTTCTCTCTACATTTTCTTCCACAACATTCTTGCTCCTATGATTTCAAGTTTCCCTTCTACATGACTGCCATCTAAATCTGTGTTACTGGATGGATTACATAATCACCTCCATCCTTGACTCTTCCCCCTAGTCTTTAATTCCCAGTCTTCTCTTCCTGTATCTAATCCACAGGCAGGTCCCAAACACTGCAGTTAAATGATGTCTCTAGCACTTATTTCCCCTCCTCCAGGCCTCCTTCCCTTTCTATGACACCATTTCTTTAATGATATTCTCACCTACAAAGTATGCCCATCTGTAAGCTAGCTTGCATAATTCTAAAATATAACCCCTTGGGACTTCCCTGGTGGTCTAGTGGTTAAAGAATCCACCTTGCAACGCAGGGGATGTGGGTTCGATCCATGGTCAGGGAACTAAGATCCCACATGCTGTGGGGCAACTAAGCCCCTGAGCTCTGGCGCCCCTGCAATACAACTAGAGAGAAAAAAAACTGCACACCTCAACTAGAGAGAAGCCCGTGCGCCACAAGGAAGAGCCTGCATGCTACAACAACAAAAAATCCTGCGTGCCACAACTAAGACCTGACACAGCCAAAAATAATACATTTTTAAAAAGTAAAATAAAATATAACCCCTTTACTGAAACCCCATAGCTAATGATAAATTCAGATATCACAATCAAACTGGTTCCTTGGTACCTTTTAGCTTTTTTATGAGTCTTATGCCATAGGGAGAGCAGTGCAAATCTCTGAATTCTGGTTCTATCCCTTGCCGGCTCTGTGATCATGGGCAAATCACTTAACTTCTCTGGGTCTCATTTTTCTCACCTTTAAAATAGGCATTGTAGTTGGACTTACCACAAAGGATTATTGTAAGGACTAAGAGAAACGCTCAGAGCAGTGTCTAGCATACAGTAGGGGTACAATAAGTGTTACTTATTATTAGACTCCACTTAAAGGGAACAATTTGCATTTCCTGTGCACATCCTGTAATTTCCTAGCCCTGTGCCTTTCTCACGACATATTCCGTTTTCAGAACGTTCTCCATGTCATATCTATTTGTTTACACCTTGCACATTTTACATTCATGTGCCCCCTCTTCCATGTAGCTTTCAGGCAACCCCCCAATCCTCCATCTATTTTTTGAATTTCCATAGTCTCTCCTGTACCTCTTTAACAGTATTTAACCCTTTCTACTTTGTATTATATGTATACCTATCTTCTGAAAATACAGGAGGAAACAAGCACTGCTTTATGAACTGTTGCATTTTCCTCAGTGTCTAACCAAACATTAGAATCTTTATTTGTTGACAAAATGGATGAACACCCCACCTGTTCACTTACCTTTTCCCTAACATGCAAGTGCAGTGCAGTTTGAGAACCTTGCCAAAATTAATATCTTCTCTGTGCTTGGTTATGTAATTGACCTCCCGCTATCCTAACCCCACCCTTTGCCCTTCTCTTTTCTCCCCATACTTGACTCTCCCCCCTTTTCTGCTCCACTTACCTTCTCTCTCTCCCACTCTCCCTTCCCCCATCTTCCCTTTTCTCTTAGTCTTCCTCCTTATCATTGTCTTTAATTCTGGATTCCCACTTTTTAAAATTTTCTCTACAAACTCATAGCCCATGGGAACAAAGGGATACTGCTTCAAGAGAGATGTTTTCTGATCATTTTTTGTTACTCTTCCTTGTCAAAAGTACTAGAGCATGTAGCATCCTTATAATGCACCTTACTCATCTGAGGTACTCAGAAGCAAGCAACTGTTAAAGTAGCAAATAAAAACAAGCCCGGTATTTGGACAAGGAGAAATAATCTCACAAGAACTTTTTAACTACGTTTTGATTGTTGCAGTATGTTTTGAGTATAGTTTTTCTAGAAAAGGGAAACGACTGTATTATGAGATTGTTTTAAAGAGGAATTTGGCTAAAGGTCTCCAAAAATAATTTTATTATTGTTAATTTCTTCCCTCTTTTCTCATTTACAATGCCATTGAGTCATAATCCTTTCCTCCAACATCTTAACTGTCCTCTTCCCTTAATCAATATCCTGTTTCTTTCTCCTAAATTTGAAAATTATCTAAAACATCATATCATGCTCTGTTTTCCACTTCCACATATCCTGAAATGTTTTATCTGTTGGAGGAACATTCTCATGAGTTCTGTTAGGGATATCAATATCCTGATTCATTATGAGCTTGCACAAAACCAGTGTGATCTACTTGTATTTATGAATATAAATTTGAAATATACAGTATGCTATTATCTCTATTATAGGATTGAGGGGTGTGAAGTTAAAAACATTGAATGGTAGATTGGGAAGTGAAACTTGAATTCTTATCTTATAATCATGATCTGAAGCCACATGTAAATTTTAAATTTTAAAACCTTTCTGCTTATGCTTCCCTTTCCTGAGCCATAGTAAGATAATGCTTAGGACTGGATACAATGTGGAAGTAATTCTGAGGATCTCTATCAATAACATCACATATCTACTGTTATGGATTATCATTATGGTAAACCTGTTCTCAACACTGGCATTTTTTTCCCCTAATTTAGGGTAGAAATTTAACATCTGGAGAGGTTGGACTTTTTCCGAGTGACGCTGTCAAGCCTTGCCCGTGTGTAAGTATGAGTATTTTATTTCTTTCTACTTTGTCTTTTGATGCTGTAATTAATTGTCAGGAATATACAAAGGTTACTGGTCTGGTCCCTCATTAATTTTATTAATATTTTCTTACTAATAATATTATATTCCAAAATCATGATCATTCTATTGTCAGAAAATATTTTTAAATGTTAAGGGAATACATTCAAGAGGGAAATTATAAAAATTTTAATTTTGTAAATTCTTCTAAGGTTTTAAAGGGAATAAACTAAAGCAACTGATCAGATGTATTGTACAAATTTCCCTTTTCCCTTTGAGGTAAGAATGGTATGGTCTAATATATTTCCAGTCACTTTGGGTTACCAAGAGATACTGCACTTCAACTAGTGTGTCTGAAAGCCTGCTTCTTAGAAAGCATGAAATTCCACATATTCCTCAGTCAAATCTCTTAATACATTTTTCTGTGCTTTAGTTTGCAATAACTGTTTATATAGTGTCATAATGACATTTTTTGAAAACCTCAAACACATTAGGCAGATATGGGAAGAATGAGTATTTACTCAAATATTATTATGGATGAATATAACAAAATGTACTCTCTGTTACTTTATGAAATTTATAAATTTCTGTTTAGGGTGATATTGTATCACTGTAATTTGGTATTTAGGGTAGATTTTTCTATGAAACTTTTTAAGTTTTTAACTCTAAATAAATGAACTTATTTTACTAATATAATGAAGTTAATGGTTTGAGGGGGGAAAACAGAACAAAAAACCTTCTTGGACTATCTTTCTTGCCATATTTCAGTCCTTCCCAGATTTCTAAACTGAACATTCTTTATTTTTAATATTATAATTGGGAATGTCTGCCATCCTTAACCTTGGATGTAGTCTGAAGAATAATTTACTCGACTCATTCAAGCTTAATTAATTTCAAAAGCAAAGGGAATCCAAAAAACAAACAAAAAAGGCTCTTGCTATTTTTGTTGCTTCTATGATATAATGCCACCTATTATTCAGGTTATGTTATAATCTTGAAAAAAATCATTGAAGTGTCATACCACTCATTTAATTAGATAAGCAAAAATGATTCTTTAGATAGTTTTCTGTCATTTATATGAATAAGATTAAGGCTTCCTATGCTTAAAGAAGTGATATTTATATTAGGCAGGTAGCAGAAAATTAAGACTTTGGGAACCTAAAGACATCAAAACTATTAAGCATTTCATGTACCATGTACTGTTTTCTTTTCACAACTCCTTGAAAATAGCATAGAATGAGCAGTTGAAGTTTTATTTTAGGAATAGTCTGGCACATAGTAGGTATTTAATAAATTTTTGTTGTATGAATGAACAACGGAGTGAAAAAGCAAACAAAAGTCCCTAACTAAATGTAGGTAATTAACAATGGACGATACTAATTAAATCAGCTTATAGAATCATATTGAATGATATTTGGTGATCTGGTTAGTTACTATAAAAAGAAATATGCTTACAATTTTAAGCTGATAAAGAGTTGTAGAGGAACACATAATTATGGGCAGGACTACCAACTAAATATGATTTTTTTAATAGCTTGAAGTTAATAAATTGCTATTAAAATTTTACTGCTTGCTTAACAAAATTATAGATTCATTTGTTGCTTGTAGTTAAGTTAGGTGAATGAAGGTAAGCAGGAGGGAAAACACAAGAGAAACATAAAAGACAATTTCATTTCTGGCAATATATTTACTGGAGATGAAGCCTAGAGCTACAGCACAGCGCAAACTTGGGTATCTCTCTGTGAATCCCAGAGCCCTCAGTGGGTGAGCAAGAAGAAAACTGTCTCACAGAAGAAGATATGCCTATCTTTGTCTTGGATCTTGGTTGAGAAGAAAAACACAGTCTCACTCCCCTGAGAATTCTTAACTTTAGATCCAAAAACCACCCACATGTGAGGCTGGAATTCATATTAGCTTTGTGACCTAAATAATGCTAAGCTAGAAACATAGCAGAACATATATATCAATAATCACATTAAACATAAATGGATTACATGTTGCAACCAAAAGACGCAGAGTGGCTGAATGGATACAAAAACAAGACCTGTATATATGCTGTCTATAAGAGACCCACTTCAGATCTAGGGACACATACAGACTGGAACTGAGGGGATTGAAAAAGGTATATCATGGAAATGGAAATCAAAAGAAAGCTGGAGCAGCAATACTCATATCAGACAAAATAGACTTTAAAATAAAGACCACTACAAGAGACAAAGAAGGACATTACATAATGATCAAGAATCAATCCAAGAACTTATAACAATTGTAAATATATATACACCCAACATAGTATTTGCCTCATATACTGAGGTGCTCCTAACAGCCATAAAAGGAGACATTGAGAGTAACACAATAGTAGGGGGACTTTAACACCCCACTTTGATCAATGGACAGATCGTCCAGATAGGAAATCAATAAGGAAGCAGGCCTTAAATGACACATTAGACCAGGTGGACTTAATTGATATTTATACAGCATGCCATCCAAAAGCAGCAGAACACACATTCTTCTCAAGTGCATGTGGAACAGTCTCCAGGATTGATGACATGCTGGGCCACAAAGAAAGCCTCAGTAAATTTAAGAAAATTGAAATCACATAAAGTATCTTTTCTGACCACAGTGCTATGAGATTAGAAATCAACTACAAGAAAAAAAAACTGTAAAGAAACATGAACACGTGGAAACTAAACAATATGCTACTAAACAACCAAAGGATCACTGAAGAAATCAAAGAGGAAATCAAAAAATACCTATAGATGAAAATGAAAGCATAATAATCCAAAACCTATGGGATACAGCAAAAGTCGTTCTAAGAGGGAAGTTTATAGCAATGCAGTCTTACCTCAGGAAACAAGAAAAATCTCAAACACCCTAACCTTACACCTAGAGCAACTAGAGAAAGAAGAACAAACAAAACCCAAAGTTAGTAGAAGGAAATCATAAAGATCAGAGTAAAAATAAATGAAACAGAGATGAAGAAAATAATAGAAAAGATCAATGAAAATATAAGCCGGTTCTTTGAAAAGTTAAACAAAACTGATAAACCTTTAGCCAGACTCATCAAGAAAAAAAAGGGAGAGGGCTCAAATCAATAAAATTAGAAATGAAAAAGAAGTTACTACAGATACCACAGAAATACAAAGCATCATGAGAGACTACTACAAGATACTATATGCCAATAAATGGATAACCTAGAAGAAATGGATAAATTCTTAGAAAGGCACAATCTCCCAAGACTGAACCAGGAGGAAATAGAAAATATGAAAAGACCAGTCTGGATGTCCTCTACATAATAAAGGCCACATATGACAAACCCTAAGCTAGCATCATACTCAATGGGGAAAAGCTGAAAGCATTCCCTTGAAGACCAGGAACAAGACAAGGATGTCCACTCTTGCCACTTTTATTCAACACAGTTTTGCAATTCCTAGCCACAGCAATCAAAGAGGAAAAAGCAATAAAATGAATCCAAATTGGAAAGGAAGAAGTAAAACTGTCACTGTTTGGAGATGACATCATACTATACATAGAAAATTCCTAAGATGCTAACAGAAAACTACAAGAACTCATCAATGAATTCAGTAAAAGTTGCAGGATACAAAATTAATATACAGAAATCTGTTGCATTTCTATACACTAACAATGAAAGATCAGAAAGAGAAATTAAAGAAAAAATCTCATTTACCATCACATCAAAAAGAATAAAATACCTAGGAAAAAACCTAAAGAGGTGAAAGACCTGTACTCTAAAAACTGTAAGATGCTGATGAAAAAAATCAAAGATGACACAAACAGATGGAAAGGTATACCACGTTCTTGGATTGGAAGAATCAATATTGTAAAAATGACCATGCTGCCCGAGGCAATCTACAGAATCAATGCAATCCCTATCAAATTACCAATGGCATTTTTCACAGAATTAGAACAAGAAATTTTACAATTTCTATGGAGACACAAAAGACCCTGAACAGCCAAAGCAATCTTGAGAAAGAAAAACGGAGCTGGAGGAATCAGGCACCCTAACTTCAGACTACACTATAAAGCTACAGTCATCAAAACAGTATGGTACTGGCACAAAAACAAATATGTATCAGTGGAACAGGATAGAAAGTCCACAAATAAACCCACATTCCTATGGTCAATTAGTTTATGACAAAGGAGGTAAGACCATACACTGGAGAAGAAGACAGTTTCTTCAATAAATGGGATAACTGGACAGCAACATGTAAGAAAAATGAAATTAGAACATCCTTTAACACCATGCACAAAAATAAACTCAAAATGGATCAAAGACCTAAATGTAATACTGGATACCATAAAACTCTTAGAGGAAAATACAGGCAGAATAGTCTTTGACATAAATAGCAGCAATATCTTTTTCAATTCATCTTAATGTAAATAAAAACAAACAAATGGGACCTAATTAAACTCAAAAGCTTCTGCACAGCAAAGGAAACCATAAACAAAATGAAAAGACAACCCACAGAATGGGAGAAAATATTTGCAAACAATGTGACCAACAAGGGATTAATCTCCAAAATTTAAACAGTTTATGCAGCTTAATATGAAAAAGCCAACCACCCAATCAAAAAATGGGCAGAAGACCTAAATAGATATTTCTCCAGAGAAGGTACACAGATGGCCAAGAGGCACATGAAAAGATGTTTAACATCACTAATTATTAGAGAAATGAAAATCAAAGCTACAATGAGACATCACCTCACAACAGTCAGAATGGCCATCATCAAAAAGTCTACAAAGGATAAATGCTGGAGAGGGTGTGGAGAAAAGAGGACACTCCTACACTGTTGGTGGGAGTGTAAATTGGTACAGCCACTATGGAGAACAGTAAGGAGGTTCCTTAAAAATCAAGAAATAGAGCTACCATATGATCCAGCAATCCCACTCCTGACCACATATCCAGAGGAAACCATGGTTCAAGAGGATACACACACCCCAATATTCATTGCAGCAATATTTACAATAACCAAGACATGGAAGCAACCTCAATGTCCATCGACAGAGGAATGGATAAAGAAGATGTGGTACATATATACAACTGAATATTACTTAGTCATTAATAACAATGAAATAATTACATTTGAAGCAACACGGATGGACCTGGAGATTATCATACTAAGTGAAGTAAAACAGAAAGACAAATATCATATGATATCACATATGGAATTGAAAAAAAAAAGATACAAATGAACTTATTTACGAAACAGAAACAGTCTCACAGACTTAGAGAATGAACTTATGGGTTACCAGGGGGGAAAGGTGGGGTAGAGGCATAGATTGGGAGTTTGGGATTGACATTTACACACTTCTATATTTAAAATGGAAAACCAACATGGACCTGCTATATAGCACAGGGAACTCTGCTCAATATTCTGTAATAACCTAAAGGGGAAAAGAACTTGAAAAAGAATAGACATGTATATGTATAACTGAATCACTCTGCTGTATGTCTGAAACAGAATGTTGTTAGTCAACAATACTCCAATATAAAATAAAAATTTTAAAAAAGAAACATGGTATAAATGTTGCCTCAGTCTCTGAATGGTGCAGACTTCAAGTAGCTCAGGTTAGGCTAAAAGAACTAAATGAAGTATTCAGTTGCCTCTTACCACACGGAAGACAGAGTTTGCAGTTGGAGTTCAAACAAGTTAATTGCCCACTCTAAGAAAAACCGCACTCTTTGTAGGAGCATAACTGAATCCAGAACCTCTACAGCATATCATTCAAATCATCCAAGATGCTATCCAAAATCAGCCAGTATACAAAGAAACAGGAAAACATGAACCACACTCAAAAGAAAAGACAATTAAAGGATAACAACCCTCAGATGTCCCAAATGATGGAATTTGCATGAAAGGATTTTTAAAGTAGCTATTATAACTGTGCTCAAGGACATAAAGGAAAATAGAGTTGACCCTTGAAACATGCAGGGGTTAGGGTGTCGACCCTCCGAGCAGTGGAAAATCCACCTATAACTTATAGTCGCCCCTCTATATCCACAGTTCCTCCATATCTGTGGTTTCACATCCACAGATTCAACCAAATGCAGATCGTGTAGTATTGCAGTATTTACCACTGAAAAAAAAATCCACATATAAGTGGACCCATGCAATTCAAACCCATTTTGTTCAAGGGTTAACTGTATGTTTGTAATGAATGGATAGGAAACCTCAGCAGAAAAATAGGAAGTATAAAAAAGAACCAAATGGAAATTCCATACAGTGAAATTTAAATATTTGAATTAGTAAGAATAATATATTCAAAGTTTTGAAAGAAAATTAGAAATATATCTTTCCTCAATAAGAATGAAATAACATTTCTAGCCTAACAAACACAGAAAGTTCACTTCTCATCTAGCTTTTATAAGATGTACTTGAGAAAAAGCATATATCTTATATAATTTTATATGTATGCTATGTTCCCAATAAATTTTTTTTAAACTCTATAACCATAGCCGAAGGTTAACAATGTAAACAGCCTATGATGAAGGTAGAAAAAGGCATTAGGGAAAAACTGTCAAAGATGAGAAGAAAATTATTTATAGCCTTATATCTGAGATATTCATCCAGACAGGGGCCCCAAGTGCACATGAAAGAAATGGGGAGGGCCCATGTCAGATGGAAAAGGACAAGATCCTACTCTGATGATGGGGATCATAGCTGAGAAGACAGTCCTGGCTTGTCACACATCAAAATGTACCCACCAAAGAGAGAAAAAGCTCCAGAAGGACACATTGGAATGAAATAGGCTTAAATCTCTGCTCTGCTTTAGAATTTTATGTCACCCTTCACTTTTGTGGATCTTTCCCAGTTAAGAAAATCCACAGGCAAAATATGTTGAGGCTTTTTACCTCTTCTCTCCTCTTTTTGCTGTTGTTCTCCAGGAAGAGAGACACTGGTGTAGGTATAAGCATACATTTGAAGAACAGGGAAGGAGGAAAATTTTTTTCCCCATCAGATTTCGGAGGCCATATTTATCTTATGAAAAGGGAAACTGTTGAAGATTGATTTATATTTGCAAAAACAAAATGGTATAAGAAAATATTTGCAGGATTTGAATGGTGTAATTTACTTTCAATATTATTTGCTGGGTATCAGGATTTTACATGGTGGTGAAATTTAAAATGCGATCCATAGGATAAAATATTTAAATATTAATAACTTTAGAGATGTTCTGACAAGAAAGATAGATTTTTATATATAACTCTTAACCTGGAAGGTCAAAATAGTAGCAGCCCATTATGAAAATAGACATAGCTAGAGATATATTCACATTGACCAGACCTCAGTTACAAATGAGGGTAACAAAGGCCCAGGAATACCATTAAATGTATGTATCAAAGACTCGGGTGATTCATGAAATTATGTAGTATGCATTGTATTTGTTATTTTATGAACATTAGTGTGGCTTCTTTGGTTTTGTTCATTTTCTAGTTGCAGTCAGCACTTAGAAGTTTTTTTTTATTTGCATAGAAAATGCGATTTTCCTCTTTTGCAAAGCTCCATAGGAAAAAAAGGGGAAAATGGATATTTCCCATGACTTTTTCATAAAGAAAACATTTTCCAGTTGGTATATTTCTAAATCAGAGTTTTGTGTTACAAAATAAGAGTCTATGTCCAGTGTATATTGTTTATTTTGTCTGTTTTTTTCCAATGTCTTAGGAAAGCAGAGTGCTATTTGGTTTTCTTAATATTTTAGTTTTAATTTTCTATTCTAGGAATCAACTACCTTGATAATAAATACCAAAAGATTTCAATTTTTCCTGTTCTCTCTCCCTTTAGAGGTACAGTGACAGTAAAATGAATGAAAGAATGAATTAAAGAAAAATGAATTATTTTCTACGTATCTGACATATGCTATGATTCTCTCTGTGTAATATTGCCAATGGATAGTTCTAGGACTATGCTACTTAGGCTTTTATAGAGCTGAGTCAGCTGAACTGAATTAATGATTGATTTCTAAAAGCTTCCCTTAAGTAAACTTAATCTGTTTTTGCGTTTTTATATTCTAGGTGCCCAAACCAGTAGATTATTCTTGCCAACCTTGGTAAGTGTTAAAAATGTTTATGTAGCTGAGTTGAAATACCATACCCTTAGCTCGAGGACTCCTTAAACATGGGAGTAGTAAACTACATTCTATTTCCATTTGTCCCGGCTAAAGATGTTTTCACATGCAACAAAACACCATAATGAATTTATATATTGCTGACCTTTTCATATTTTTTATCAGAGAGTGGTGTGTATGTACAAGCATGTACTTGGCTTATAAATCCAAAGTTTGTAACAGCCAGAGGGGAATGGGACATGGGCAAATATGTATACTATATTTTAGAAGAGTGGATTTCATGAAGTTGAGGGAAAAAAAGTATGATTCCATTGTCTGAAACTAAAACTTAGCCCAGAAATGACAGTAGATCCTAAAAATACATTTTACAACACATAATATGAGAGGAGCAAAATGTATCCACGTCTAAAGTTTTGGGTCTGTGTGGAGCTCACTTACCACTTGGAGGTTAGCATTATCACTAACAGAAACAAGGAAACAGCAGATAATGATTACTGTTTTTTAGACATTATTAGTTTAAGGGGAAATGATATCAACTGGAAAAACTATTTAGAATCTAGAATAGTTACAGTTATCATATTATAACTAACATATGTACTTAGTATTTTACACATTTTGTTTCATTTTTCCAATATCTGTATAAGGAAGGTTATTATCATCTTTACAGATGAGGAAACAAAGGTTACAGCCAACCAGCTAGTAAGTGGTACAGCCAGGATTCCAAGTCATGCTGTTTGTACACCACCTGTCAAAGTACAAAACATGGGCATATTTACTTATTTATATTTGTTTCCTGACTTTTGAGTTGGCTCCTCTTAAAATGACTACATCTGTTTATATTTTCTTGATATTGAAATATATGCATACAAATTAGATATCAGGATATGTATATATATGAGATATTCTGAGAGTATATAGTACTAGTTCAGTTTGCAAGTGTAGCTAACACCTGAGTTATTTGATATTATAAATTCTGGTCATTTTCTGTTAAATAACCAAAGCATGGAAAATGTCAGGTTACTGTAGGAATACGTTGTCCATAGTATAGGACCCTCTCTTCAGCCATCTTGCTATCCATCCCCAGCTACATCTGCCTTCTGTAGTCATTGTCTGCTTTCTCTGACATCCCTCCCTGGGCTTCAGCACTGAGCTTGCTGGAGAAATTGTAGCAGGTGTGTGATGGAACTGTAAATCTTTGTGACATGTTTACCCAGTTTAAGACAAATCTGAAGTCTTAGTTTTTGTGGAATTAAAGACTATAACCCTGACAAATTAAATTTGGAGAATAGAGCTGATAGCATAGACAATCAAACTGAAAATCATCAAGAACTGGTCAAATCATGAGAGTGTAATGATAGTTTCCTTCTCTTTTCTTTTACTGTTTTTCATATAAGTAGGCATAATAGTTACAAAAGTAATGATTTTAGAGAAATACTACTGCCCTGAATTTTATGAAATAAACCAATCAGGTACCCGGGAACCATTCAGAGCACAGGAGATTAGCTTTTGAACCCTTTGTTTCCAAATGTACCCTTGCCAATATAACTGTAAAATTCCATTGAAAATGTGACCAGTTAGAATAGTATTGTTCCTAATGATTAGAAAAAAAAAAATCAAGATGTTCAGATGAGGGAAGACCCTTGAAAAGAGTAAGAAATAAAGATATAGTCGAATTTCAAATTTACTTTTTTTTTTCTTTTCTGAGCAACTTGGACAATTTCTTCACACTAAGCTGGCAGTTTCATGTGAAATGCTTTCTGCTAAGGAACAAAATGATCAACTATACCACAAAATGAAACCTTCAATTTCAGAAATACTAAACTATTTAGAGAAAAATTATATTGTGGTTCTCAAGTCATTAAGAAGTTGAATATTACCAATTGTATGGTGTATTTATGTTATTTTCACATTTTAAAACAAGTTGTTCCCATAAGGTAAATTTTGTCTCTTTTATAGGCCATGAAATAAAATGGAATTCAAGATGATTATCTTCAACAATCTTATGTTTCTGGGTGTTATGAAGGCAGGGATGAGGCATGAGCTTAAATTTTGGGAACTGCCTGAAAATCCTTATGAAGAAAAGGATACAGATGCCAAAGTCCCTACCTCAGCCTCCAAGTAGTCAGGCAACTTACCTTTCCCTACCTTAGCAGGAGACATGAGTAAGAAGGTATATTACATGGAAAAATTGAGCCATATGGGGCCTACATTTGGAAAGAGCAGGCCCAGCAGAAGTTGGGAGAGATCCCATACTGAAAACAGATGGGTCCAATTAAGGAAAGTCAACATAAAGACTGATGATGTTCCCAGTTCCTTTGTGTAGCTCAGTTTCAATACTCTGATAGCTGCATCTCGCACACATGTACTACTCTCTTCTTGCATCCAGATAGGAGTCTGGAAGATTTTTCTCTAAAGAAACTCAATGGACTCAGAATAAAAATCCTAAAATCCAGCCCCATCATCAGGTTCTTGCCAAACGATCAGGTTCCTACCCAATGAGCCTCCCCTGCTTTCCCCACAGAGAGCTTCCAGTCAGTTCTTGGATGCCTTCCTCTTAAACATGAGCAGACAACAAGGAGTAACCAGACATTTGAGAAAAGCCTTGAAATAGAGAATAAATGCAAAAAAGAAACTTAGAAGAATTACAGATATTAGAATGGGCAGAAAAAGAAGCCTTTAATTTATAGTCTCAGAATTAAGATAATATATCCATAGAAGTGAGGTGCATGTTTTATAAAAAGGACAGAGAACTTGAAAGAGCTCCTCTAAGTTAAGTACTGAGTAGAGAAACTAGAAAATAAAGTTGAGTAAATCCTCCAGAAAATCAAAGAGAGATAATATGAGAAAAGATAGACAGTTGACCCCAGAAGTTCAGAAGGAGACACTGAGAACAACAATTATCAAAGAAATAATACAAAAATTTTTTAGAACTGAAGGGTGTATGTCTCCAAATCAAAGATGCTACCGAGAACCCAGGACAATATTGAACTTTTCAGTACAGCATATAACTGGAAGGCATATTATCATGGAATTTTGGTAGATAGAGAAAACAAAGAATCTGAGTGTTTCCAGGGAGAAAAAAAAAGCAGATTACAAAGACTCAGAAATCAGGATGGCATTGAATTGGAAGTTAGAACAATAGAGCGATGCCTTAAAACTTGAGAAGTAAATGATTTCTCACTTAGAATTCTATATCCAGCCAAATTGTGAATTAAGGATTATTAAGTAAAATAAAAATATGTTCAGGGCTTCCTAGGTGGTGCAGTGGTTGAGAATCTGCCTGCCAATGCAGGGGACATGGGTTCAATCCCTGCTCCAGGAAGGTCCCACATGCCACGGAGCAACAAAGCCCATGTGCCACAACTACTGAGCCTGCCCTTTAGAGCCCATGAGCCACAACTATTGAGCCCATGTGCTGTAACTACTGAAGCCCACAAACCTAGAGCCCATGCTCCACAACAAGAGAAGCCATGGCAATGAGGAGCCCATGCACCGCAATGAAGAGTAGCCCCCACTCACCGCAATTAAAAGAAAGCCTGCGCACAGCAAAAAAAAAAAAAAAAAAAAAAAAAAACCCAACACAGCCAATAAAATAAATACATAAATACATAAATAAATTTTAAAAAATAAAATAAAAATATGTTCATAGATGTGAGGCCTTCTGAGTATTACATCCATGTATTCATTTATAGGAATCTGAAAGATGAGCTAGTAAACCAAGAAAAAGAGCAAGATACAGAATCTAGGAAATGAGAGCAAAGGAATGTCCAGGATGACAGTAATTCGGCAGGCTTAGAGAACAAGCAGTGTTAATTAGACCAAGAGGGTGGAGGACTTGGGAAAAATGAATATCTCCACAGAAAAAATTAATAGGTACAGTACATGGTGTTGAAAAGGTATCCTTGAGGGGTTTATAATTCTTGGAGAATTTGGAAAAAATCTGTGGTAGAGACAAAGAAGCTTGATCAAACAAAAACTTGAGGATTTGTTTCTTTGATGTCAGATGTTCTTCAAATGTGACAGTGTGACAAAACTCACTTCTATGGATATATTGTCATCTCAATCCTGAGAATATAAATGAAAGGCTTCTTTCTTCTGTCCATTCTAATGTCAGATGATGGCTTAGCTGTGGAGAGGTTACAGAAGGAAGAATGAGAACCAGCACTATGAAGGATGAGCATAGGTTGAGAAAGTGATTTTCCATTCTGATATCTAAAATTGATAAAGACCCAGAAGGAGAAGAGAGAGAGAGGGCCTGAAAAAAATATTTGAAGAGATTATAGACGAAAACTTCCCTAACGTGAGAAAGGAAACACTCACTCAAATCCAGAAATCAGAGAGAGTCCTATACAAGATAAACCCAAGAAGGAACACGCTGAGACATATTAAACTGATGAAAATTAAAGACAGAAAAAAATATTAAAAGCAACAAGGGAAAAGCAGCAAATACATACAAGGGAATCCTAATAAGGTTATCAGCAGAAATTCTGCAGTTCAGAAGGGAGTAGCATGATATATTTAATGTGATGAAAGGGAAAAACCTACAACTGAGACTACTTTACCCAGCAAGGCTCCTATTCAGATTTGACAGAGAAATCAAAAGTTTTACGGATAAGCAAAAGTAAGAGAATTCAGCACCATGAGACCAGCTTTGCAACAAATGCTAAAGGAACTTCTCTAGATGGAAAGGGCCACAACTAGAATCAAGAAAATTACAAATGGGAATGCTCATCAATAAAGGCAAATATAAAGTAAATGTTGGAAATCATCCACACACAAGTATGAGATCAAAACCAGCTATCATGAGAAGACAGTACAAATGCAGGATGTTGGAAATGCACTTAAACTGAAGAGATCAACAACTTAAAACAAGCTTGTACATGTATAGACTGCTGTATCAAAACCTCATGGGAGATATATAATGGGAGGAGACAAGATGCCAGTGTAGAAGGATGTGAGCTCACCCCTTCTCATGGAAACACCAAAATCACAACTAACTGCTGAACAGCTACCAACAAAAAAATGCTTGAACCTACAAAAAAGATATTCTACATCCAAAGACAAAAAAGAAGCCACAACAAGATGGTGGGAGGGGCACAATCATAATAAAATTAAATCCCATACATAGCAGGTGGGAACCTCACAAACTGGAAAACTATTATACCACAGAAGTCGTCCCACAGGAGTGAAAGTTCTGAGCCCCACGTCAGGCTCCCCAGCCTGAAGGTGTGGCAATGGGAGAAGGAGCCCCCAGAGAATTTTGCTTTGAAGGCCAGCAGGGTTTGATCACAGGAATTCCACAGGACTGGGGGAAAAGAAACCCCACGCTTAGGGGGTGCACCCAGGGTCTTGTGTGCATGAGGACCCAGGGATAAAAGCAGTAACCTCATAAGAAACTGGGCCAGACTTACCTGCTAATATTAGAGGGTCTCCTGCAGAGGTGGGGGGTGACTGTGGTTCACTGAAGGGACAAAGACACTGGTGATGGCAGTTTTGGCAAGTACTCACTGGCATGAGCCCTCTTAGAAGCTGCCATTTTCTCAACAAGACCTGGCCCCACCTAACAGTCTGAAGGCACCAGTGCTGGGATGCCTCAGGCCAAACAACCAACAGGGCAGGAACACAGCCCCACCCATTAGCAGACAGGCTGCTTAAAGTCTTCCTGAATAAACAGCTGCCGGATAAACACACCCCCTGACATGGCCCTGCCCATGAGAGGAATGAGACTGAGCTCCACCCACCAGTGGGCAGGTACCAGTCCCTCCCACCAGGAACAAGCAAGCCTCTTAGCCTCATCCACCTGGAGGAAGACAGCAGAAGCAAGAAGAACTACAACCCTGCAGCCTGTAGAACAGAAACCACAATCACAGAAATTTAGACAAAATGAGACAGCAGAGGAATATGTCCCAGACTAAAGCACAAGATAAAACCCCAGAAAAACAACTCAGTAAAGTGGAGATAGGCAGTCCACCTGAAAAAGAATTCAGAGTAATGATAAAGATGATCCAAGGCTTGGAAAAAGAATGAGACACATCGAGAAGATACAAGAAATACTTAACAAAGACCTAGAAGAACTAAAGAACAAACAAAGATAAACAATACAATAACTGAAATAAAAAGATAAACTAGAAGGAATCAACAGCAGAATAACTGAGGCAGAAGAATGGATAAGTGAGCTAAAGGACAGAATGGTGGAAATCATTGCCATGGAACAGATTAAGGAAAAAAGAATGAAAAGAAATGAGGACAGTCTAAGAGACCTCTGAGACAACATTAAATGCACCAACATTCACATTATAGGGGTCCCAGAAGGAGAAGGGAGAAAGAATCTGAGAAAACATTTGAAGAGATAATAGCTGAAAACGTCCCTAACATGGGAAAGGAGACAGTCACCCAAGTCCAGGAAGCAAAAAGTGTCCCAGGCAGGACAAACCCAAGGAGGAACACACTGAGACACATAGTAATCAAACTGACAAAAATTAAAGATAAAGAAAAAATATTAAAAGCAACAAGAAAAAAGCAATAAATAGCCTACAGGGGAACTCCCATATGGTTATCAGCTGATTTTTCACCAGAAACTCTGCAGGCCAGAAGGGAGTTGCATGATATATTTAAAGTGACCAAAGGGGAGAACCTACAATCAAGAATATTCTACCCAGCAAAGCTCTCATTCAGATTTGATGGAGAAATCAAAAACTTTATATAAAAGCAAAAGCCAAGAGAATTCTGTACCACCAGATCAGCTTTTCAACAAATGCCAAAGGAACTTCTCTAGGCAGAAAAGGCCACAACTAGAATCAAGAAAATTACAAATGGAAAAACTCACCGGTAAAGGCAAATATACAGAAAGGTAGGAAATCATCACCACACAAATATATCAAAACAACCAATTGTGAAAAGATGAGAGCACAAATGCAGGATATTGAAAATGCATTTGAAATTAAAAGATCAGCAACTTAAAACAATCCTGTGTATATATAGAATGCTATATCAAAACCTCATGGTAACTGCAAACATAAAAATCTACAATAGAGACACACACAGAAAGGAAAAAGGAATCCAAATACAACACTAAATTTAGTCATCAAATTACAAGAGAAGAGAACAAAATAGGAAGTGGAGAAAAACCACCACCAAAACCAAATCCAAAACAATTAAAAAAATGTCAGTAAGAACATACATATTGATAATTACCTTAAACATAAATGGATTAAATGCAACAATCAAGAGACACTGGCTAGCTGAATGGATACAAAAACAAGACCCATATATACAGTGTCTACAAGAGACCCACTTCAGATCTAGGGACACATACAGACTGAAAGTGAGAAGATGGTAAAAGATATTCCATGCAAATGAAAATCAAAAGAAAGCTGTAGCAGCAATACTACAGATCTAGGGACACATACTGACTGAAAGTAAGAATATGTAAAAAAAAAAAAAAAATGTATTCCATGCAAATGGAAATCAAAAGAAAGCTGGATTAACAATACTCATACCAGACAAAATAGACTTTAAAAATAAAGAGTGTTGCAAGAGACAAAGGACGCTACATAATGATCAAGAGAATAATCCACAAAGAACTTATAACAATAATAAACATATACGCATCAAACATAGGAGCCCCTAAACATACAAGGCAAATACTAACAGCCATAAAAGGAGAAACTTACAGCAACACAATAATAGTGGGGGACTTTAACACCCCACTTTCATCAACGGACAGGTCATCCAGACAGAAAATCAGTAAGGAAACCCAGGCCTTAAATGACACATTAGACCAGGTGGACTTAATTGATATTTATACAGCATGCCATCCAAAAGCAGCAGAATACACATTCTTCTCAAGTGCATGTGGAACATTCTCCAGGATCACATGCTGGACTACAAAGCACATCTCAATAAATTTAAGACAATTGAAATCTTATCAGGCATCTATTCCGACCATGATGCTACAAGACTAGAAATCAACTACAAGAAAGAAAACTGTAAAAAACACAAACAAGTGGAAGCTAAACAATATGCTACTAAACAACCAAAGGATCACTGAACAAATCAAAGAGGAAATCAAAAAATACCTAGAGACGGATGAAAATGAAAGCACAACAATCCAAAACCTATGGGACACAGTAAAGGCAGTTCTAAGAAGGAAGTTTATAGCAATACAATCTTACCTCAGGAAACAAGAAAAATTTCAAATAAATAACCTAATCTTCAATATGTGCAGATCAGTGTGATACACCACATTAACAAATTAAAGAATAAAAACTACATAATCATCTCAACAGATGCAGAGAAAGCTTTTGACAAAATTCAACACCCATTTATGACAAAAAATCTCCAGAAAGTGGGAATAGAGGAAACTTACCTCAACATAAGAAGACCATCTATGACAAACCCACAGCTAACATCATTCTCAATGGTGAAAAGCTGAAAGCATTCCCTCTAAGGTCAGGAATAAGGCAAGGATGTCCATTTTGCCACTTTTATTCAACATAATTTTGGAAGTCCTAGCCACAGCAATCAGAGAAGAAAAAGAAATAAAGGGAATGCTAATTGGAAAAGAAGTAAAACTGTCACTGTTTGCAGATGACATCATACTATACATAGAAAATCCTAAAGATGCTACCAGAAAACTACTAGAGCTCATCTATGAATTTGGTAAAGTTTCAGGATACAAAGTTAATTCATGAAATCTTTTGCATTTCTATATACTAACAACAAAAGATCAGAAAGAGAAATTAAAGAAACAATCCCATTTACCATCACATCAAAAAAGAATAAAATACCTAGGAATAAACCTACCTAAGGAGGCAAAAGACCTGTACTCTGAAAACTTTAAGACAGTGATGAAAAAATCAAAGATGACACAAACAGATGGAAAGATGTACCACATTCTTGGCTTCGAAGAATCAGTATCGTAAAAGTGACAATACCACCCAAGGCAACCTACAGATTCAATGCAATCTCTATCAAATTACCAATGTCATTTTTCACAAAACTAGAACAAAAGATTTTTAAATTTGTATGGAGACACAAAAAACTCCGAATAGCCAAAACAATCTTGAGAAAGAAAAACGGAGCTGGAGGAATCAGGCTCCCTGACTTCAGACTATACTACAATGCTACAGTCATCAGAACAGTATGGTACTGGCACATAAACAGAAATATAGATCAGGGGAACAGGACTGAAAGCCCAGAAATAAACCCATGCACATATGGTCAATTAATCTATGACAAAGGAGGAATTTCCCTGGTGGTCCAATAGTTAAGATTGTGCACTTCCACTGCAAGGACCACATGTTCGATCCCTAGTTAGGGAACTAAGATCCCATGTGCCATGCAGTACAATCAAAAAATTAAAAAGAAAAAATTTAAATCTATGGCAAAGGAGGGAAGAATGTACAATGGAGAAAAGACAGTCTCTTCAGTAATTGATGCTGGGAAAAAAACTGGACAGCTACATGTAAAAGAATGAAATTAGAACATTCTCTAATACCATACACAAAAATAAACTCAGAGTGGTTCAATGACCTAAATGTAAGGCCAGACACTATAAAATTCTTAGAGGAAAACAGGCAGAACACTCTTTGACATAAATCTCAGCAATATCTTTTTGGATTCACCTCCTAGAGTAATGAAATTAAAAGCAAAAATAAACAAATGGGACCTAATTAAACTTAAAAGCTTCTGCACAGCAAAAAAAACCATAAAAATACAAACACAAAAGACAGCCCACAAAATGGGAGAAAACATTCACAAATGAAGCAACTGGCAAGGGAGTAATCCCCAAAATATACAAACAGTTCAAGCAGCTCTATGTCAAAACAAAACAAAACACCCAATCAAAAAATGGACAGAAGACCTAAAGAAACATTTCTCCAAAGATGACATACAGATGGCCAAAAGACATATGAAAAGATGCTCAGGACTTCCCTGGTTGTCCAGTGGTAAAGAATCTGCCTTCCAATGTAGAGACATGGGTTCGATCCTTGGTCAGGGAACTAAGATCCCAAATGCTGCATGGCAACTAAGCCCACGTGCCACAACTACTGTGCCTCAGCAAGAGAGTCCATGTGCCACAAACCACAGAGCCCATGCACTGGAGCCCAGGTGCCACAACTAGAGAGATAAAAACCCATATGCCACAGCTAGAGAGAAGCCTGCATGCTGCAACAAAAGATTCCGCATGCTGCAACAAAAGATTCCGCATGCCACAACTAAGACCCAGTGCAGCCAAATTAATTAATTAAAAGAAAAGATGCTCAACATCACTAGTTATCAGAGAAATGCAAATCAAAACTACGAGGTATCACACACTGGTCAGAATAGCCATCATCAAAAAGTCCACAAACAATAAATGCTGGAGAGGGTGTGGAGAAAAGGGAACCCTCCTACACTATTGGCAGGAATGTAAATTGGTACTACCACTATGGAAAACAGTAAGGAGGTTCCTTAAAAAACTAAAAATGGAACTACCATATGATCCAGCAATCCCACTCCTGGGCACATATCCAGATAAAAACATGGTTCAAAAGGATACATGCACCCCAGTGTTCACTACAGCACTATTTACAATAGCCAAGACATGGAAGCAACCTAAATGTCCATCAGGGGTTGAATGGATAAAGAAGAGGAGGTACATTCATACAATGGAATATTACTCAGCCCTAAAAAATGAAATGATGCCACTTGCACCAACATGCATGGACCTAGATATATCATATTAAGTGAAGTTAGAGAATGACAAATATCATATGGTATCACTCATATGTAGAATCTAATTTTTTTAAGTGACACAAATGAACTTATTTACAAAACAGAAACAGCCTTTCAGATATGGAAAACTTATTGTTACCAAAGGGGAAACATGGGCAGGGGGATAAATCAGGAGTTTGGGATAAACATACACACACTACTGTATATAAGATAGATAACCAACAAGGACATATTGTATAGAACAGGGAACTCTACTCAATATTCTGTAATAACCTGTAAAAGAAAAGAATCTAAAAAAGAATGAATATATGTATATGTATAACTGAATCATTTTGCTTGTACACCTAAAACACAATATTGTGAATTGACTATACTCCAATAAAATTAAAATTTTAAAAAATAAAATTGATAAATTGTAGTTTAATCATGTTATTTAAAAATATTCAAGTAGATATTAAAAAAATAAGAAGGAAATATAGGTGAAATACTTGAAATGGGACATGGGGTAGAATCTGATAAGATGCAGTAGTGTTGCTTTTTCATTATAGTTTTATAGTACGAGTTGACTTAAAAACTATGTTCATGTGTTACTTTGATAAAAATGCTATACTATATGCTAATTGCCATAAATGCAATGAAGGACATTAGCGATACTGTAATGATAATAATGGAGAGTGCCAGATACAGGACAGTGTTCCTTAGCTGGGATGGTCAGAGAAGACTCTAAACCTGAGGATGAGAAGGAATGTGTGTTGATAGAGGGTGAGAGTTTTCTAACATGGGAATATAATCTATGCAAAGACTCTTAGAATCCTTGAACCTGAAAGAAGGGGCTTGTTAGAGATAAGATTGAAGAGGAAGATGTGAGTCAGATCATACTAGGTACTAATAGTTCATGAGTTATCCCAACTTTAACCCAAGGTACCATCTACATAAAATACCCTTAGCTTTTCCTCTATACTTGGTGGAAACCTCACATGTCCCCCCTCAACAAGCTTGTTGAATGCTTACCATGTGTATTTTAAATAAATACTGGTTTGGCCAAAAAGTTAGTTTGGTTTTAAGTAAAAATAAAAGACATTTTTCATTTTCACGAAGAACTTTATTGAATGTATTCACTAACGGAACAAACTTCTTGGCCAACCCAATATTTAGCATAGATTATAGATGTGGGTATTTAAACTGGGTTATAAGAGTCTATATGTAAATCAGAAAATTTTCTAGAATATTGATTTGAAAGATAGCCAATCTCAACATAAAAGTTTTTCCTTTAACTTTTATTACCCATAATCTCTGATATATTTTGTCAATAAATGCTAAACCTGTATTTGATGCGAAGGGTCATTAAAGAATATTTTAACATTGAATTTGGGCCTTTTATTGTTATTGTTATGGAATCTGGGTATGCGTAAGGCCAGTAAAGTTTAGGGAGGATTGAATTCTGGTTTTGAAAATATCCACCTTTTGAAAATTTTAATCACTATGACTAGTTTCTTAAGAAAATTGGTTATCAAAATTGTGGACTACAAGAATTAATCTTATATCCAAAAAATAATTATTTAAAAATAATTTAAATTGTTTCTCAATTTTCTTAATACTCAAAGGAGATTTTATTTCATACTGTTTTACCTAGAAAAGGTGAAATTTTGGAGGAGTGTGTATGTGTGTACACGTGTATAATATATCTGTGTATGTGTTGCACAGGGCAATCCTTCCCTACAAGTCTTTTTCCTTCTTGTCCCTAAACTCCTCACAACTCCCTCTCTAACCCAATACCTATTAACTCCTCTCTTTGTACCATTTATTTATTTGACAAATATTTACTGTTGTTAGGCATTGTTCACTTCACTGTTTTATTTGTAGAGCATTTGTGTTAGGACATATTTAAAGGGCTTCTTTCTGCATTTTTTTAAATTAATATAATTAGTATAGAAGCAAAAAACAGTTCAGATCTGCCACTAAATTAAAATCCTAGCAGATACTCATTTTTAGCCTCTGTTCTCTTCCAGGTACATTATCCAAATTTTCTGTGTCTTTGTTTTTTACAGGTATGCTGGAGCAATGGAAAGACTGCAGGCAGAGACTGAACTTATTAACAGGGTAAATAGTACTTACCTTGTGAGGCACAGGACCAAAGAGTCAGGAGAATATGCAATTAGCATTAAGTAAGTAGGACAAGTACTTTTACAGAAATAGCTTTTCTGTTTTCATAATTGCATAGATCATCTGACATGTATAACACTGAAGTTGAAAAACAAGGTTTTAATTGCAGCAGAAATAATGCATCATCTCTCCAGACAGTTCATTAATACCTGAAAATATCTGTTAGAAAAAATGGTATTAAGTGTTATAGGCTGCTAATTGGCATACTAGATTTCTTTCATAACATTGTACTTTGGTGACTTGATGTGTGTTTCTAGCAAATCCTAAGAATTATAAATTACTAGATTTTATTTGTTTTTCTGTATTCTCAAACTGATCTTGTAAGTAAATTGGGCATAATGATTGGTCAGATCTAACCCACCCCCATCTCACTTCAAATATTGGTTGTATCTTCAACCAATCTAGTGAATATATTTTGTTAATTAGCTGTCACCAGTGTATTGGCATAGGTATATATTTTGTCTTCAGAATTAATTCCTATAATGTTATTGGGGCATGCCCTCTGGTAATTATTGATTTCTACTGATTAAAAACACATTTATATTCATAAGTTATCCATTGCCCACAGGTACAATAATGAAGCAAAGCACATCAAGATTTTAACAAGAGATGGCTTTTTTCACATTGCAGAAAATAGAAAGTTTAAAAGTTTAATGGTAAGCATTGATTAGTTCTTTTCAATCTGTGGTCCTTATTTTTCTCTTATTAAAAAGGTCAGTTTAATTCTAGTTTCTTGGAAATTCTGCTCACTGAAACATTGTTTAAAGATTAACATTAAACCTTCAGCAGAATCCTGAAAATTTTAAGAATTCTAGTTAAGTTGTATATTGCCCTAGACATAATTTTTATTATAAACTAAGTTTGCAAGTTTTAGACAATATTTCAGAGTCCACACTATATGATTCCTAGAGCCACAGACACATGCAAAACAATCAACTTTCAGTTACTGTGTTTTACCTTGTTCGAATGACACATAGCAAAGTTTTGTTTTTGTTTTGTTAAACATTTATGTATTTATTTGGCTGCGCCGAGTCTTAGTTGTGGGATCTTTAGCTGCGGCATGCGGGATCTAGTTCCCTGACCGGTGATGGAACCCGGGCCCCCTACATTGGGAATACGGAGTCTTAACCACTGGACACCAGGGATTCCCTCACAGCAAAGTTTTAACATGCTTCTCTTTCCTCTTCTGCTTCTATCTCTTCATTTAGGTCGAGGAAGATATTTTAAATTATAACATTAAAAAGATGTAATTTGTAAAATACCCCCCACATGTAGGTTCATTTCATGCAAAATACAATATACTGTCAAATGGAAAACCTCTTTTGTACTTTCTGCTCTTTTAAGTGATCTATGCCACAGTTCTCCTTCATTACCTTGGGCAATTGAACACTAATAAGGTGGCATTTTTACCACATGACAGTGATATTTCATAGGAATTTTATATTTAAATAGAACGGTATGTTGTTACCAAGTTGTTTCAAATAAATATTAATTCTGATTATTTTAAAAGTGTAACTTAGCATATAAGAATATTATGTATATGTCATATAAACAATACATATATCTATATGTCATTATACATGCATTGCTGATAGTAAAGTTCTTACTTCCTGAAAAGTGGTCTCAAGTCTGTTTCCCAAGTTTGAAAGAGTTTCTTGAGATAAAGAAGAATTTGGATGTAGGACATAAGATGCATTTGTTGCGCTCTGCTAAGTACTTTGAGTAACACTGGGAAGGACCACTCATTGATTGAACCATCAATCAAATGATACATACCGCATCCTTCCGGAAAACATCTCAAAGCACTTTGCAGATGTTAACATTACAGTTAAAACTGAGTGTAAGAGAGCCTTACAAAACAGCCCAGTTTGAAAGCCTTATCTAAAAATTTAGCACTGCTTCAAGACGGGAATCAGTGTTTTAAAGAAATTAAAGCATCTTGAGTTGAAAGAAAAGTAAGAAAACCTTTCTGGACATAAATATCACATTCCCAATTCAAAAGCTAAGGATGGGTAGCACGACTGTGTCCTGGAAAATGTAAACCCTGTCAAATTGGCAACCCAGATCCAGGTATCCTCCCTGCCGGCAGTGAGTTACGTTTTGCTAGAATAAGCAGGCTGTGCACAGAGAGAGCTGGGCCTGAGGAGGTTCTTCCTAAAAGGTAAACCTAGCAGGGAGGTGGCAAGTAGATGCATAAATAATGAGTGACAGCCCTAGCTGAGACATGATAAAAGCATGCACAGGGGGTCTCCACATCGCTGCAAGACACATCAGCTTGACTCTCACCTGCAGAACTTAGGACAGTTGGTAATGAAGCTGCTCCACGGTATTACAGTAAATATGAGGCTTTTTCGTGGGGCCAAAGTTGACTACCAGCCTTGCTGACTTTGAAAGCAACAAAAGGAACTCCCATCACAGGAGATAAGCAAAGAGGATCAAAGGAATAGTCACTGGAAAGGGCCAATCAGTTCAGCTTTGTGTCACCTGGATTCAGCCCAAGAAAGTTGCCCGTCCTTTAAGGTGAGATGTGAAAAGCCAGTAAATACTGCATGACCTGGATCAGTGGACACAGATCCTCAGGTTCCTATCTGCATGTAAAGCTGTGATTATAGTATAAGCAATAAAGACCCAGAATTCAATTAATTGGTACCAGAGAGCAGTAAAAGTTTCTGCAATGATGTTCTGGAAAGGGAATTAAAAGTACTTGTCACAGAGCTAAAATAAAACTCCCCTTATAGGTATGTGTAAAATATCAGAAGTGCCACTGCTAGAGACACATGCATAGGTTTTTACCTCCATATCTGGGGATCTTTGGTAAGGGGGTACATAGTGCAGAGGGTTGAAGGGAGGGGATTAAGAATTAACTGCAAAACTACAAAAAAAACCCCAAAAAACTAGTGAAAGGATATGATTGTGAAAAGACAGACAAGGAGCTGAAAAATCTCAGCCTTAGATAAATACTTTTGTCAGGTCTAGAAAACCACTGAAAAAATTGCTGGAGAGACCATTGAATTCGTTTGGACCTACCACCTCATCCTTGTTTCTGTTCATTTGTTGAACAAATTTATATTGAGTCCTCACTATGTGAAGTCACTGTGTTTTTGCAGAATTCAAAAAGGACTCAACCGGTATAAAAAAGGTTTCAAATTAGTAAATCTCTCTGTACCAAGAACCTCACAATAGTGCTGTCCTTTGATTCTACAGTGGGAAATGCCACATGGATACCTGATCAGAACGGATGGCTCCTATCTCAGTACCTAGCCCTTCTGGAGAAAGATAAGGGGTTAATAGGCACCTCTGACTTCTCTCCCGGGATATAGGGGCTTCTCTAAGCCTGCACCTTGCAGCCTCCGGGAGTTAGAGTTACCTTTTATCATGCTGGTGTCAAATAACACAGTTTCCATTTTAAGTACATAATGGTCTATTCGTGGAGTTGTTTCTTTAGTTCAGTACCCTCCCATCATGGCTGGTAAAGTTCTATTCATCTACCTAATGACACTCATTAAGGTCTGGAATTTAATTTGGAAAGAAAGTAAAATGCAAACAAAATCCAGAGTTTGTTTTAAATTAGCCAGTTTCTTAAAGAGATGATTGGCCTCAGGTGGTTATGACCTAAGCTTTTTCCCTCAGGTTTCAATGCCTTGGTTAATCAAAATCTTTGTTTTTCTTAGTCATTAAATTCAAATTCTAAGTGAATTTCTGTATCCGGATTACAAGGCATTAATTTTGTTCTAATTTTCATGTATGCCAGACAATCCATGTCCAAATGCTGTTTATAAACCATCTCCATTGCCTGTTTCCTTGGTAATTGGAATGACTGGCTCTCACTCATTATTTTTCAGAGAGCCTTGAATTGTTGACACTGCTGTGTCAGTGTGAGATAAGGAAAGCTTAGCGATTTCCATTGTTTAGAGTCTTCTTATTTACTTGTAGTACCTGAAGGTCAATGACTGCTAAAGCAGGGGTGGATTAGACTAAAATACAGAAAGCAGAAAGGCATAAATTGGAAGAGATCCACCGAGGCACTATTTAATTCTACCCAGTTAGAAACATGTAGGAAGATTTACCCTCATAAGGCTGTAAAAATGCAACTAAAATATCTCCCATGCTTACTGAGTGATAAAAGAGTGTTTTGCAGCTTACCAAGGCACATGACTCTAAGCCTTGGAAGACATTTTTTTCTTCCATAAAATTCAGAGGTGGGTAGGTATTAAATGATCACCAAGTCCTTTTCAGTATGATAATTCTGTGGTGTCTAGCCAACTTCACATAAACTTTAATTCATACTAATTCATGATGTCATGCCTAAAATTCATATTACTTATAACAAAATTACATTGAAGTTCAAAATTATTGCTTATAATTACTCTCAGGTTTATTTTCACATTTTTGCTAAAGAAAAGAACACATTTCACTCAGTTTAAGTGATAAGACTAAGAGAATGATTTTATATATAGTGTTGCTGATGCAAATGATAATAAAATGTACAGTTCTTTCAGAGACCTTACAAAATTTTGCATTTAAAAAATTAAATGATAATATTGGTCTCTATGTAAAATTTAATTCCAGACCTTGCCTTTGCAAACCATGTTAAGATCACCATACTATAAATGCCATATTCTGATCAGTGAAGTCATTTTGAAGATATAAACTTCTGATTTTTTAACTTTTTTTAAGTTGGTCAGATTCCACATTCCTTTACTTCATCAAGGACACCCATAATCTGGGCCCAAACAAGCAAGAAAGGATGGAAGGGGAAAAAATTTAAGTTATAACGTGTAAAACTACATCTTGGGTCTAAGAAAACAAATTCCTGGTATACTACAGATACTTAGAAAATGCTCCTTCCCTTTGCATCCCTTTCTGCATATTTACATTTGCCAGGTACTATTTGCCAATAATATGGTGTAGTTGAGAGCACAAACTTTGGAGCCAGACACCAGCTATACAACCTTGCCCAAGTGGATTAATCTCACTGAGCCTTGAGCGTCAGCGGGGTCAAGGCCCATCTCTTGTTTCTTGTTTGAAGGTTTTAAGAAACTATATAAAAGGCCTGGCACATGGGACCATGGTAGCTCTCATGATTATTCACAGGTACCAGGCACTTTGTACACTCTTTGCTAAAATGATTTATTATCCCCATTTTACAGATGTGAAAGGTGAAGAATCTCCATTTGCCTTATCCAACACTTTAGCCAAACCGTGCTGCTTTTAGTTTATGAACATGGTCTTTATTTTCTTTTTGTCTGTTCCCAGCCTGACTTGCTCTACTTAAAATAATCCTTCCCTCCTTCCTGGCTTTTGAAATTTTACCTGTTCTTCAGTTGATGCCAAGCTACCTCCATCATGAACTCTTCCCTCATCCTCCCCACTGGACTCAGAAAAGGAAGCTCTCTTTCTTGCCTTTGACCTCCTGTAACCCTTCACTTTCTTTCAAGGGTGAGGATGCCTAGGAGCCTTATCTTCATAATCTCTGTGACCCCTGGAACTCCCTGCACAATGCATTCCACAACTCATCGGAGTCTGGTCATAAATAATAAATAAATCATTGATGATTCTCTTTCCCTTCTTTCGGGTGGTTTTTGGCCCGACTGATTTGTTTTGGGAACTTTGAACATAACCGTTGAATGGCAATATTGAATTGACGACAGTGTGATTTTTTAAAGAAATGAATTGCTTTTATAATGTTTGTTTTAAACAATCGTGCTGTAGTAGAAGCACTGAATAATTAGCTTGAAAGTGATTATGCTTTTATTTTCACTTCAGGTTTTTCTAAAAGACATATCTACAGTACTCATCTAATGATAATATGCATTTTTCAGTATGACAATCATTATTCAGTTTCTGTTTAAAGTAGAGGGATTGAGATTTATGCAGAATCTATGAAAACAACATCTCAAAAGAAATTTCCTGAAATTTTAGGATGAAAGATGGTGGGTGGTTATTATAGTAGGCTTGGATATATTTAGGACAAATTAAGTATAAGAGAAAATTGGAAAGAACTACATTATTGACTTCTGTAAGTACCAGATGACATACAGAGCTATGAGAAGGGCACTAACACTTCCTTGTAAGCCAGAAACAAAGTCAAGTAAGTAGCATTTGTGGTTTAATAGCTTTGGTTTACCATGGAAAAGTACATTTAGGATTGAGTTTGTTTTTCTACTATGCTGAAAGAAAACGCAGGAAGCTAGAAATTGCTATATATTCATCAAACAGCTGTTGCCTTTCTAAACAAAAATAAAGGGAAGTATTTCATAAATAAGAACAATAATTACTGTTCTGAAGTTGAGGTTTAGTATGGTTTCTTTTTACTTACTACACTGACTGAAGACTAACAGGACGCTGAGCAACAATAGGGGGTAACTCACATTATAAATGGCCTGGGTAGCAAGGACTATTACTAGTTAGGTGTCATGTACATCCAGGCAGCGGGAAGAGATGACCATTTACTTACTCTGATATAGGCTTATGGAAATTTAGCGATAAATTGATCATCCCTATATTGTATCTAATTATGTGTCAAGGAGTTCATGTGTTTGATTCTTTTTTCCCTAAAGGAACTTGTGGAGTACTACAAGCATCACTCTCTTAAAGAAGGGTTCAGAACCTTGGATACAACTCTGCAGTTTCCATATAAGGAGCCAGAACATTCAACTGGACAGAGGGGTAATAGAGCAGGCAACAGCTGTGAGTACTGTAATTTAGAATACAATTTGCTGTCACTTAAGGATTGAAGGCATGTTAACGTTAAACATCTTCATTCCAAATTTTGAAATAGAGCCAACTAATATGCTGAGTTTTCCTGGAGCAAAGCAGAATCAGATGGACCAACAGGTTTATGAACATGCCTGGATTTGGTTCTTTGTGCCAAATTAAAAATCATGTTTGTGTTAAATCCATCAGAAATGTAGGGTATGTTAATGTGTAAGTTCTGTACTTTTCACTGACTTTTATATTAGCCAAGCTCTTTTTAACTGACGCATTTATGGTCATGATCCTGTTTGATTAACCATATTTAAGCAAGGCTGGTGCACAGCTCTCCCATCTAACCTTGTATCCCAAGTCTGCGTATAGATTCTATTTCCGTGATTACTTTCGGAACTTTGAAATAACTAAAAGCATGTTTCCTCTGAATCCAATATTTAAAAGTATACATCAGCCACTTCCTTTTAGAACGAGCGCTGTGCCACAAATAATCACAAAAGGTTAGCACACAAACTGAAAGCATGTTATAGTCTGAGTGTGAGTTCAAGTCAAAAACTTTTCTCCCATTACCACTTAACATCACAGAATCTTCCTGTTAGTAGATATAGCGTGTACAGAGAACAGTGTGATGAAAAATGCTATGAACAAAGTGTGATTTCATCCCCTTATTTTAGTAGCATTTTCTTAATAAACTTTTTTTAGAGGAGAAAGGAGTACAATTTTATTACCCTCAGAATATTTAGCCTAAGCAAAACGGGAAAATCTAGAGGTGTTTGAAAAAAAGAATTTGCATCATGTAATATAACTAACTTTTTTCCCCTAAAAGCAGAAACTCAAAGGGAAACAAGAAACGCTCAGGGCACTAACACCACCAATAAAATTTCATAACACTTCCATAAAGTAAATATACAAGTAATTTGTCACATCAACTGACAGGTTTTTTTTAATTTGAATAACTTAATAGCTGTTCTCCTCACAAAGATCAGTGATAAATTAACAAGCTCGTGCAGTGAGAGTAGTCAGAGCTTACTTTTTGTTGAAACTGTAAATACATTAAAATTTATCTATGTTTTTAGCCGACTGTTACCCAGTTATTTTAGATGCTCATATAGGCCATAATTTTTGCTCATTCAAAAATGCAGCTCTCCCTTCAAAAACAATTCTAAAAATTTCTTGAAAGTCTACCAGGGATATGACATTTTCCCCTACATGAAAAGTATAATTTTCAATTCTTTCACTTTGCCTTCCCAGTAGCAGGAGATAAAGTTGCCAACAAGGTCAGTTACACTAAAAGTCCTGTTTGAGTTGTTCAGTTAGTTTTAGAAAGCCCGGTTGAGAGGGGCTGGCAGTCAGGGAGAGCCAGATGTCAGTAGAAGGTCCTTAACCCTCTGTTTCACTAGGTGGTTACTCTTAGGCACTTCTTATGCTTGGCACATGTGGGTGCTCAGAGAATATTGTTCAACCACAAATGAAGTTGCCTAGTTTAAATTTTTTTCTAGTGTTTAACCAAATATTTAATGCTCAAAATTTGTTTAGTCACTAGGGATAGAGTTGAGGCTCTTTTTCTTTTTTAAAACATAGCCAACAACATGATTTTGAACATCCATGTGAGTTACAGGGAGATTTTGAGAGTTATGAATTCCAACGTCCTAAACCCAGTCTTTTTAAGAGACTCTGACAAGTCATGCTGCGAGAACTCTTTTATAATCGAGAAGTAAAAGCAAATCATTCATTTAAAATGCAATCTTTGTTAGAGCTTTGCTTTATTCCTCAATTATTCAGTTATTCATTCCTTCAACATACAATAATTACCTAACACAAACGAGGCACTGTTCTAGGTACTGGGATATAGCAGTTGAGAAGACAAAGTCCCTGTCCTTAGGGGGCGTATATTTTAATGAGGCAGCTCTGGCAAGTCTGGGTTAGGAGTCTGATATTTTTATACAGGATGATCAGGGAAGATCTCACTCCTAAACTGACCGGAAAGAAGTGAGGGCATGACTTGTTATGTCAGCAATAATTTCTCGATGGTCTACACTCCAAGATTATTCAGCAGGATTATAATCTTAGATCAAATGTATATTATCCCAGTGTTTTATTCACTTGATGCTGACTTTCATATGAAATGAGAAGAACACTAAGATGATTCTCAGGATTAAGTGAGGTGCTATACATAAAACATTTAGCAGAGTGCTGGTAACATGGTAAACACCCAATAAAAGTGGTAGAATCAGAAGCAGCTGACTTCTACCACAGCTGCTGCTATTCCTACTGCTACTAGTCACTCCTCTAACACAGCAAACATTTTCCTGTATTTCTAATAGTTGAATCACTAGTTTTAACTCAGAGCAATTTACATCTTTACTTTTATGATTTTTTTTACATATCCCTTGCTCATTTTATAACAACTCCTGATTAAAGGTTAACCCTTAATTAAAACATTCCTTCAATTTTTATGCATATGTCTCTTAGGAAGTGGTAAAGAGGAAAATCTACGTATCCTGTATAGAAAGATTGTGTGGGATGTCTTTAGAGTCCTTAATTACCTCTGGTTCACAGCTTTGGGTGTACAGCTAAATATCATTTCAGAATAACTTTTACGAAGAAGTAGTACCTTGGGATACTGGATTGGACAGGGCATGGTGTCTCCGTTACTTCTAAGTAACGGAGGAAGCAGAGCAGGCAAGCCAAAACCTAGGACACCCTGTGTTATGGGCAGACAATGAGATTGGAGTTCCAGCCCCTGAAACCTACTATTTATTAATATTATTCTTTTAAATAACACATAGTCACCTTGGAAAAGCAAGTCCCAGGGCACTGTAGAAGAGGCTGCCTGCTTCTGTATTAGTCTAGGTTAGGATGTTCTTGGGTGAATTAAAAACTGTTCTCAAGTTTGTAAAATATGGTATGATTATGACAGGCCTACCTCATGCAACTGTAAACATACATAAAGATACTAAGTAGAATTAAACAGACATCCAGAGTATTGGGCAAGGAATGTACAGCATTTCTAGGTGAGGAGCCCATTGTAGGCAAGGCTCTTTCCTAGGGCTGTAAGACTATTTTTGCCTTTGCAATGACTTGAGTGTTTCCAAGAGAGATGAGAGAGGAAGGAAGAGAACAAGAGAACTAAGGCACAGCAGTGAGCTGTTGTGCTTCCCTAGAAACTGCACTGGCTCCGTGGAAGATGTTCTGCCCTGTTCTGTGGATCTGTGTAAGAATCCCATTACTTTTGCAGAAAACCTGCCTTAGACTGCTGCAGGTGTACCCCTAGGGCTTGTATATTTGAAGGGCACTGAATTGACTTTTGCCTTTCTTGCTCTACAGTGAGCACTTAATTATTTTCAGGTCTGCTACTGAGTAGCTATCTGACCTTAGGCAAGTCACTTAGCCTGTCCGGGCCTTGGCTTTCTCATTTGATGAATAAGGAATGAGATTAGATATTTTATTATGTTCTTTTAAAAATAGCATCCTGGGTTCCTTTCTTTGTATGAGTGAGAGAAGGAAGTAAGGTAGAATGGTAATGGACCATTACACTTGGAAAAGTTGCACAATTAGCTGTTTCATTACCTATTAATAGACCTTAAGCATTTTCCCAAGTAAATGGAGAATTAGTTGGACCAGAGTTGGCTAATGTTTAAAAAAAATGTTGGCTATCACTATATTTACATGATCTCAAAGTGTCTTCTCACAAGAACTTATTAATTACTAAAGGGAAAAGAGAAGCACCTTGAAAGTGATCAAAGTTAACATCACCAGTAACAGGACAGCTAGATATCGTGTACCTCCTAATGTGACGCTCTGAGAAGGATGTAACACCACTTTTGTGGAATTCCTGCCCCTCAGAGTACATGATTTGAATCTAATCATGAGGAAACATCAGACAAACCCAAACTCAATGACATTCTACAAAATAACTGGCCTATACTCTTCAAAAATGTCAATGTCATGAAAGACAAAGACAGACTGAAGAATGTTTCAGATTGAAGGAGACCAAAGAAACATGACAGCTCCATGCAACACGTGATCCTGGGGTGAATCCTGGATCTGGATTTATTTATTTATTTTTGCTATAAAGGACACACATGGGACAATGAACACATTTTGCATAATTTTCTAGATTAAGTAATAAATTTTTGGTTTTGATAATTGTACTGTGATTATATGAGAAGAAAATGCCTTTGTTTTTAGGAAGGGCACACTGAAATATTTAGAGATGCCCTTACGGGAATTATGTCTGCAACGTATTCTCAGGAAAAATATAGAGACTGGTAAACGTGGTAAAATATAACATTTGAGGAGTTTGAGTGAAAAGAATTTAAGAATTCTTTGTACTATTCTTGCTACTTTTAAGTCTGAATTATTTCAGAAGTAAAAGTTTTAAAATTTAGAGATGATCCCTTTAGCTGCAGAGGACTAACAGAATTGGAAGAAAATGGCAGCAGTCTCCTCTTTCACCTGCTCCAAGAGCAGGGAGAGCTTGGTGGACTGATTTTTGGATATATAGTGTACTGAGTAGGTCATATTTGAAACCATCTCTTCCTTACCTGTGACCTCACTGTATTTACTTAAATTCATTCATTCATTCTTTTATTCAACATATGTTTATTTAATACTTACTATGTGCCAAGCCCTGTTTTGGATGCCAAATATAACAGTGAATAAGATGGATGGGAACAAACAAAAGCAAATAGCTTCATAAATAATCAGAAATTTTGATAAGTCTTGTGAAGCAGAAGCACAGGTGAAAGGGTACAACAAGAGGGCCTATTTAACCTATGTAGGGTCAAGGAAGGACATTTTGTGCAAGTGGCATCTTGGCGAAACTTAAAGGATCTATATGGATTGGCAGGGTGTGGGTTGGTAGTGGGTAGGGAAACTCCACAGTGAAGAAGCAGCTTGTGTGAAGGACACTTAATGGGAAATAACTTTGCATGCTTAAGGAATCAGAAGGAGGTCGAAATGTTTGAAGCACAGTGAGTGGATTCTAATATATACAGTGGGAATGTATTGAAGCTTAATAAGCAGAAAATGATATGAACTGATTTACATTGTTTTGAAAGATCACTGCCTATTCTGTGAGAGTGGCTTGGAGGGAGGCATGGACAAAAGAGATGAGTGAGGAAACTACTTCGGACGTCCAAGAGAGGGATGATGGAGGTTTGGACAAAAGTTGAATACAGACAGTGGAGCAGGACAGTGGGCAGATTCTGATATAATCTCAAAGTCGAATTGACTAGATAAAGGAATTGAGGTAGAAGTAGTATATGTATGATACACAAGTATTTGTCTTGGATGAGTGGCAAATGGTGAAACCATTGGACTGATCAAGAAACAAAGGAGACATAACATGTATAGAGGAGAAGGTAATACATTCAGTTTTGCACAAATTTTTAGTACCTGTGTATACTCAATGGTTCAGCAGGCAATTTACACTAAGAGTGGTTGGGGTTGAAGATAGAGTTTTATGAATCATTCACACTTCGGTTCATAGTTTACATAGAATATAGTATTATTTGTATATAGGTTTAATGATTTTTTTCTGGTGTATTGCTTCCTGAAGCCTTAGGAACCAGGCTGCTTTGCTCCTCATTCCCAAACTGCATTTTGCACAGTGCCTTTCATGAAACAGGCATTCAGAAAGGACTAAATGAGCGGAGTCAGAGCCTCAGGTCTGTGGGATACATAGCAGGTATTAAAACACTATGTGTAGTTATTCGACAAAGCATGGAAAGGTACTGGGTGGGTTTGAAAACAAAATGTAGAACAGCATGATCCTTTTGATGTGCTGACAAATATTATAGCAATTCTTCAAAAACTGACAAAGTCTTCCTGGGTCTTTGGGACCATGCAAATGACCTTGTAGGAAAAAGTAAAAGCCAGACAGGGGCCTGGCCACTTCTCCCTAGTGTGGTCTCTTTCCTTTCATGCAGGTATCCTCGTTATTCTGTCAGCCATCTAACAAGGTGCATAAGCTTCATTTTAGCCAGTATTTTAGAAACTTGGAGAATGTGTATCATTCCCATTTATTTAACTCACTGTAACATTATATAAAACTTGCTTATTCCTGATAATTCTTGAAACATCCTGATAATGCCCTAACCACTATTTATTAGGTTCTTTTTTGCTTTTTATTGGAGTAGAATTGCTTTACACTGTTGTGCCAGTTTCTGCTGTACAACAAAGTGAATCAGCTGTATTTATACATATATCCCCATATCCCCTCCCTACTCCACCCCTCTAAGTCATCACCAATCTATTTATTAGTTTATCACAGTGTAATGGTGGGTAATATTTATTATCTACTTCATACAAACTCCTCAAACATCCACTTAGTTTTTACCTTCTTGCTCTTGTAATTCAATGTACCCCTATTCATCTACTCTTATTCTGATCTAATTTTATCCTCAGTCTTTTGTCATCTTTTTCCTTGGTCATTTGGCATTTGGATTTGATTTAATCTAATTTTATTCTGGTAATTTAAATATTTGTTTTAATCTCATTGTAATAGCTTTCTAGGACTGCCATAAAAACGACCATAAATGAAGGGGATTAAAACAACAGAAATTTACTCTTATTGTTCTGGAGGCCAGAAGTCTGAAATCCAAGTGTTGGCAGGGTTGGCTCCTACTGGAGGCTCTGAGGGAGGATACATTCCATGCCTCTCTTCTAGTTTCCAGATGGCTGCTGGCAATTCTTGCTGCCCTTTGGCTTCTAGACACATCATTCCAGTCTCTGCCTTGTCTTTATATCACCTCCTCCTCTGTGTGTCATCTCCATTTCTCTTCTTTTATAAAGACACTTATTTCATTTAGAGCTCATCCTGATACAGGATGATTTCATCTTGAGATCCTTAACCTACATCTGCAAAGACCCATTTTCCAAATAAGATCACATTCACAGGTTCTAGGTGGACATATTTTTGGGTAAGTGAGGCACCATTCAACTCACTATAATCTCATCATACTAATTTTAAATTTTTCTCCAAATTTTTCCATCCTTATATTTTTTTATTGGAGTTATAAAAGGACTTTGCATTATTAGGGCAGACAGGTAGTCAATGGATGGGGAGTTACAAGGGAAACATTACCTTTATATAATGAAGTGTTTTCAATGGCTCGTTAACTTTCCTACAGAGAAACGCACTGTCTTCCTGAGAGAGAGCACTTCTAGCCAATGAATGTTTCCTCCAAAAACCTACAGGACCGACTGAAACACTATATAAAATACTTGATACAGAATAAGAATGTAGTAATTCTGTCTGATATTCAATAATTTGATGATTAAAAGAACACTATATTTTTCAAACCCCTCTCACTTATATTAACATCTCCAACTGAGTATTTCATGAACCACCGGCCCTGAGAAGCATCATGAAAGGTTTCATTTGTTAAACAGATACACCAGAAGTACTGCTTGTACAATATAGGAAAGTGATGCGTTTCCCTCGTTTCTTTCATCCTGCAGCACCGTCTCATAGTGTGCAATGTTCACATTCATGAGCCGGAACAGAGTTAGTGTATGTGATGTACTTAGAACAATGTCTGGCACATGGAAAGCAGCCTACGTACACTTTTCTAGGGGCTAAGGTGGTTCTAACATATTGCTGTCATTTTTATATTCTTTTCCTCAGGATGTCTATCATGCCCACAGAATTTACTGTTCTTGGGCAACTAATCAACTACAATTACACATCTTCATTATTAGGTCTTGTTGCGTTTCCCTTTTTCACTTACTTCAGGAGCTTTACTGGCTACTGTAAGACATTTTTATCCTGAACCTGACAGCTTTAAGAATTAGCAGCCAGTACCCAGGGTCCCTTCAGAAATCTATAGCTTGCAGATTGAAATTCTTCAGATTCAAATAACCTCACTCAAAGCTGTCTTTTTTCATGTTTCAAAGCTCAAAAAGCAGTCCTTATGTTTTAATATGTCTCATTTTGTATACTGTTCTTTCTATAAACCTTATTTTCTGAATTAAAAACTGGCCTCAATATGTGTCATGTTCCCTAATTGACTATAGTATCCTCGTGTGGCAGCCCTGATCCAAGGCTTTGGTTTTTCTAGCCTCTCTTTCCTGTAAAACAAACATAAATTGAGATGGATTCTTTTTTTTCTTGCTAAAATTTGGATCAGGCTCCTAGCTTTGAGGAACAGTGCTGAGAGCTCATTTTTTCCTCATATATACCACTGATATGCAGCTTCTCCTACTGAATTCCACATCTGCATAAGGGAGCAGGTCTTAACTCTGCAACTCTCATCTGTCCTAATAGCATGAGAAGTTGAGTACAGTTTGAGCATCTACTTGCACTAAACACTGTCGCTCACATCCCTTGGGTGTTACATTCAGTTTAGCTTAACAGCTGAACAACAGACAGGACCGCAGGGGTGGAGGCTTTTTCAAACAAGTATCTTTTGTGACATTCCTGAGAGATCATCCCCAGGCTTCCCTTGACACTCAGGTGACTTTACGTCCATAGCCACACAAAACACCCAATTTATTTTTTGAACGAAATTTTAAACATGCTTATGTGGATCCAGAAACTCGACTTATTGTAGCTATTGACGATCATTATTAGTTCATCTCTTCAGAACTACTCCAAGTGAAACAGACCACATACACACTCTACCATGATAACGTTTCATTTGATGTGCTTTTTCCCCTTCCCCACTGTATTTCTTTCTTTTTCAATAACCTACTCAGATTTATCAGTCCCTTGTCATACATATGGTTGCCAAATCTGTCACCATCCGGGCCACCCTGCTATGAATACACTCAGGTTTGTCAGAATTGAGCATAAACATTTCAACATTATCTGATTTGCTGTTCAAATCCTTCCCTATTCAAAGCTCAGTCTTTCTATTCAAAGCTCGAGCTTCCCCAGTTAATCTTCCCCTTTTCTTTTTTTTTTTATAAATTTATTTATCTAGTTATTTATTTTATTGGCTGCGTTGGGTCTTCGTTGCTGCACACGGGCTTTCTCTAGTTGTGGCGAGTGGGGGCTACTCTTCATTGTGGTGTACGGGCTTCTCATTGCAGCGGCCTCTCTTGTTGCAGAGCACAGGCTCTAGGTGCATGGGCCTCAGCAGTCGCAGCACATGGGCTCAATAGTTGTGACTCACGGGCTTAGTTGCTCCACGGCATGTGGTATCTTCCTGGGGCAGGGATCGAACCCATGTCCCCTGCATTAGCAGGCAGATTCTTACCCACTGCACCACCTAGGAAGTCTCCCCCTTTTTCTTTATCCTTCTTCCTCACAAGACAGTTCTCCAAGAACTTCTCTCCTCATCTCTCCTTTAGTTATTACATTCTCACCAATAACCCCCACAGGTCCCCACAGTCATTCATTCAACAGATCTTTATGAGAGCCTACTGCAGGGTGGGCACTGTTCAAATCGCTGGGGATACACAGCAGTGGGGAAAAAAAAAAAGACAAGTCTTTGCCTTTGTGGAACTCACATGGTAGTGGGGAAGGCAGATAATAGACAAAAAATAAATTATATAGCATATTAGAAGTTGATGAGCACTCTGGAAAAAAATCATTTAACAATATAATGCTACTCAGGAGTGCTGGGGATGGTTTCTGATTTTAACTGAGGTGGTCAGATGATGAGGGACAAAACTAGAGGTTCATTTTTCCTTTTTTTTGGCAGCATAACAGAGAGCCAGTTCAGCAGTTTTTAGTTTTCTCAACAGCAGAACAGGCTAATACCAACCAGTGGCTCCTGAAGTTCCCCTTTCTAACAAGGTCACTTGTATGACCACTGGCTTAGTCTGTTTGGGCTGTGATAACAAAATACCATAGACCAAATGTCTTATAAACACAGAAATTTATGGCTCACAGTTCTGGAGACTGGGAAGTCCAAGGCCAAAGTGCTGGCAGATTTGGTATCTGGTAAGAGCCCGCTTTCCGGTTCACAGCAGGCACCATGTGTCCTCACATGGTGGAAAGGGGTGAGGAAGCTCTGCAGGGCTGCTTTTATAAGAGCACTAACCCCAGGCATGCAGGCTTCATTCTCATGACCTAAGCACCTCCCCAAAGCCCAACTTCCTAATACCATCACGTTAGGCATTAGGCTTCAACATATGAATTTGGGGATGTGCAGGGGGACACAAATATCCAGTCCATAGCAAACAGGGAGTGTCTACTGTTATAAACTCACATAAATACCCCATCCTTCTGAAGAGCAAGCTACTGCAACTTTGACCGTGGCATGTAAGGACCGTTCATGCCCAACCTCAGCGGTAGGACAGTGGGAGTTTGGGGGATCGAGTGTCCTATACCTACTTCTCTGCTTGTGTATCACACACCCCCACTCCCAATAAACCCAGATTTTTCTCTGCACCACATAGCACAAGTGGTGCGTGTTCAGGACTCTTTTATGGGGCATCAGGGCAGGCCTCTTGTGAAGGTAACACGAGTAAAGACTCAAGGAAGTGGCAACAGAAGAGCCTGGGCAAAGGAAGGAGCATATATGACATGTGCAATGTGACCAGAGCGTCAGATATGGAGTCAGAGAGGTAAGGGAAGCCAGCCTATGTGAGGCTTTACAGGACTAAAGCTTTTGCTCTGGAAGAAATGGGAAGCCATTGGGAAGAGTTAAACAAAGGAGAGACATGGTCTGACTTTAATAGAATTGTTCTAGAGTCTGTGTAGAAATAGCAAGACCAGTTAGGAGGCTTATGCAGCAATCCAGGTGAGAAGTGGTAGCAGCTTGGACCAAACATGTAGGCAGATAGGTCACCTTCATCATATATCACCTAACAGGACATTCTGACACATCAGATGTGAGACAGAATAGCAAGAGAAGATTCAAGGGTGAGTAAGGTTTTTGGCCCAAGCAACTGGAAGACTGGAGATTTTTGTAGGGAAGGGCTCAAATGGAGCCTAATGTCTGGTCATAGCATTCTCTAGCCAAGATGAGTAATTTCCATATCTCTGTATCATCTCTGTGTCTGTCTCTTTACTAATTTGTAAGCTCCTTTGAAGTCCAATGCTCTGTCTTATCTATTATATCTCCAATAGCACCTTAGCACAGTCCTGGGCACATTTGTAGTTATTTAATAAATGTCTGCCAATTATTTTTAAAGGATACAGATTTAGAATCAAGTTCACATCTTGATAAACTAGATGCCTATAAATAATTTGAAATCCCTTGAAATATCAAATGATCTAATTTAGCATAACGATAAGGCCTTATACTCATTTGTTTCTTTGTTAATGGCTATATAGTTAGACAGTGCAGTACTGAATTCAAAGTAGCTGTTTATTTTCACAATAATTCTAAGTTTTCCTTGTCATCTTTTTGAATTCTAGGTTGAAAAGAGATTTGTCCATTTACCAGATGTCAGTATTCAATTAAATGAAAGCAATCTGAATCATTCCTAGTTTTTTCAGTGACAATATATAAAATATACAATAAACACTATATATTTGAGGGAGATGGGAGAGCAGATGTTTGATACTATGTCTGTGAATGTTGCTGGGAGTCTAAGAAGATATGGCTAGGTTCTAAAATAAAACCAGGTTAAGGATCACAAATTTAAATTACACATTAAATTTTCAGCATGTTCTCTGCTGCTAGGCCATCTGTAGACAATCTTGGTAAAAGGAACCTCCTGGATCCCTCAAAGTGCCCCACATAGGAACACAGTTCTTCAAAAAAATCTCTAAGCCACGCCTGGGCCCCAAACTCGCAGAGATAACTGTATTGATGATGGTACCATTGGTACAACTGACTGATATTTTTAGTGACTTTTTTTTTTTTTTTAACATAAATGAGTGTGAACACATGTGGTTGTTACAATTTAAGGCTGAGCATTTGGTAACGTCTGTCCCAGAGAATAATTAGCAAATGCTTAGCATCATGTTCAGTTATACATATAATGGATAATGAAGTGTTAGTAGTTCAAAAGTACTTCGATTTGATAACCAGTATCTTAAGGACAAGTGTTGATGAAGCTTGGTCTCTGCTGTGCACAAATTTCAAACGTTATTGAAAACTGAGTGGATTTTCACTTGCTGGTGAACATGAACCGCGTAATCCGGGCAGAGCTTAATGCTTTAAAGCAATGCTTCGTTAACCTTGACAACAGAAGTATAGGTGTCAGATACCAATTCACTAGTCCTTTTTTTTTCTCTTGTGAACACTGTGTGCCTCTTTTAATTGGCACGCTTGCGTGGATCCATCCTCTCAGTCAAGTCTCAGAACTGAATAATATTCACTAATGATTTGCCAGTTTATTATGACTATGCTGATAGCTTCTGTTTCTATTAGAGAATGTTAGTCCTTCAAGTTTTGTTTACCTTGGAAAAGTGAATATTCGACCGTATTTTTAATAACTCCTAATGAGAAATATGAAGTCAGTAAACCATGCGCCACTTATTTGCTCATGTTCCATGCACATTAACCCATCTGGGTGCCAGGTATCACATGAGAATAACCAGAGCCCCTACCTGAGTGTGATGGTCGCCCTGAGCAAGGTTCTCCTTCGTCTGTGCTAATAAGGAATCGAAAGTATTTGAGGAAGGAGGAAAGTTAGGCCCTTAACTAAAGACTGCAGTTTGCAAATGATTACTTCAATGAAAAAGGTCTCAATGTAGATTTAATAGTATCTCAGTGGATATAGATGTGAATAAAAGTTCTTTTTCTCAAGAGGTTTCCCAGAATAATGTGATGTACTAGCAGCAGGCTTCCTGTAATATCAGATGGTGAAGTGAATATTACGCCAGGAAGTGAGAAGGATAGGAGTTAATAACCCCTCAACATTCCCATTTGAATGTCACTGTTACTCAGCTGTTTCTGTTCCACTCCCGGATAGGCGCCTACCAATAATTCTTATATGAGCGGCATCCTGGTATAGTCAGCGGACTGTGATGAAGAGAACATGTCTCTGTACATGTGTGTAGAAATAGGTGGATGTATGGACATTCTCCGTATGGACACAAATATATTTTGCAGGTTAAACCATTGTGCAAAATATTTTTATCAAATACCTTATTCTGACATTGCTTACATCTAGATTTAAATCCATACTTTCCTAGGGAAACACGTTCTCTTATACTGTTGTCTCCATAGGTGCCAGGCATTCGAATGCTGTTTTGCCAGCCTAACAGGAATTAAGGACCCAAGGGCAGTGAAAACTGATGTATAGGAAGAGTGACAACAATAAGTCATGCTACAATATGTAGAAAAGTAGAAAGCATCTTACCAACCCTTAAAACGTTTGGCTGAGAGCTACATCCTCGGTGACAGGAGTAAAAGGTTAATCAGTTTCTCCTGAGGAGATTCCTGGAGTGTACAGTATGCTTAATGCCATGAGACATACAGTATTTCATAGCTGTTCAGCATCTCAGAATAAAAGTATTGTTATGGTAGGAATATCATTGATAGATTATGGCTCTCAGGGATCCGGCACAATAACACCTGACCACATTTCACGTCCTTTACTTTGGGTTGTGCCAGCCTTTGTTGGAAGTCTTTGAGCAGTTAAGTGAGCAAAAGATGAGCTCAGTGAATAGGAGGAGGAGAAACGAGGAGCTTGCAGAATTAAATACCCTGCCGAGAGAGTCCTGCGTGCAGCAGCTTCGGTTGCTTAGCCTTGGGCCTGACCCCATGGGGATGCAGAAGCAGTGTCAGAGCTGGCCCCTGCTCTCCAGAACCAGCGCTTCAGTGAGATACAACACAGGAGCACATACAGCAATTAAACAGCAGGGCCGGAGAGCCCCATGATATAAGTGCCTAACAGATGGCTACAAAGGACAGAAAAGGGGGCCAGTGTTATCTGGATTGGTCAGGGAAGGACCTGAGCTGAGCTTCAGAGACAGGGAGGTTAAGGTTCACAGAAGCAGAGTAAAGGGGCAGCATCCCAGAATGAGGGTCGGAATGGCATGTGTGTGGGGGGGGGGGGAGGTGGGGGGAGGTGTTAGGAAGCTGGTCTGGATGAAACGCATATGGGTGGCTACATGATGGAAGATTTGGTTAGAAAGGCAGGATATAGCCAGATTATGAACTGCCATGGAATTCAGGTCAAGAGTTAGGATTTTATAACATAGGAAAAGGAATGAGGAGTCTGTTTATGGTACGTAGCTGAGAGGCAGTATTTAGAGTAGACAGAAAGTCAAAAGAAAGAAGACCAATTGGGAGGCAGTTGTCTAGTTTAGAAATGTCATAAGTATCTGAATTGGGATGGTGGAGCTGAGAATTCAGTGAAGGAATAACTTCATATTTCGGAGGAAGACGGTGAGCTTGGTTTCAGACAACTTAAATCAGAGGTCATGGTTGTACCTCATGAAAATGTGTGAAATCAGAGACTGGAATTCAGGTGGGGAGCCAAGGCATATCCAAGAATCCGTTCCATGCACTGGGGAAAGAAAATGAGAGTGAAGCCAGCACAGGAGCCAAGGCCTAACCATGGTGGGAATAGCTACCATTCAGTAAAGATGATAATTTTTAGATAAGATTTAAGATGGTTTGAATTATAGGTGCTTGACATGAATGCAAATACTTGTAAGGCTTTTAGAGTAAGGAGAGAGGGGTAGCACACTAATGTTCTCTATCTGAAACAGAAATTCAAGCCCTTTGGTGAGGCATTGTCCACATTCAGGAATGTTAGATATTTTAAGAATAGAGAAAGATTATCTAATCTAATCTACCTATTTTTGAGATTTAAATAGCATTTAATTGTGTTTTCATTGATTTCTTATTTCTTCCTTCTAGAGTTATCTTTCGTTATATTTCAGAGTCTTGAAATTACCTTCATTAGATATTTTGGGGAAATACTGTCTTCTTTTATTACTTGATGGATAACTAGTCCCAGAGAGAGAATCAAGGATGGACACTGAGAAAACTGCTTGAGGAGAAAAAATTCTCATTACACAGAAGTAACGGGTAGAAGGAAGAGTTCTGATTTAAGTTCTCACAAACATGGGATAGGAATCTTGGCACCAGATTTTCTGCCAATAGTAGAGTTAGGGTGCCATTTCCATCATTAGAGATAGCATCCCCTTCTCTAATAGTGGGTATAACATGATCTCGAGGAAAATAAAACAAACCAGTTACACTGCATGCCAATAAGTGAATTGCGCAGACTGTGAAGTTCGTTGTAATGGCATGTACCGCTGCATTTTAAAATAAAAAAGTATAACCTGGAACATGAAATGGCTTAGAAAAGAACCTTGATTATCAACAAGCATATACTTCAGGGTAGCTTAAAAGTAAATATGTGAGGCCATTTATGAGAATAGTGTCATGAATGCATCAAAGTATATATGAACCAAAAAACTGAACCCCTCCTTCCAATTCCTTTGTCCAGTCTCTTTGGTTGGAATCTAAGTATCCCCTTAATGAGCTACTACTATTCTTAGTATCTCTAGAACCCCTTCCTGACAAGAGTATCTCTGCCATAAAATTTTCAGTAACCCAGGCTCCTTTAAGCTCATCCTTAAGGTGAGGTCTGCCTTCTCAAGAACCAGAACGGTAGCTTTCACATCCCAGACAGCAGGATAGAACAAAGAGCCAAAGAGAAGGGTGAAGGCGTGTGCCAGCTGCCTTCCCAGGAAAGGTACCAGAAGTTGCTTCATGGTACCTTTGCTCATATCCCAGTAGCAAGAACTTAGTAACAGTTTCCCTTCTGGGCAAACATCGCCCAACCAAATAACCTATGACATGGATTAAGGGGAGAATAAATATTGAGAGAAAGTCTATAACCACACCTTCCTTTTCCATTGCAATGGCACCATGGTATCAGCAGGGAGAGTTCTGAAACAAAGGCGATGCCTGGAGCACAGGGGTAGACGCAGAGCAGGGCAGCAGTGAAGAGCCTCGACCCGAGTCACACTGTCTAGGTCTGAATCTAGGTTGTTCTCAGATATAAAGAAGAAATAGTGTGAGTACCCTCCTCTTTGAGTTGCTGTGATAATTAAATGAATACAAAACATTGAGCATGGCGTCTAACACTTCCAAACCATTTGATAATTGTTAGCTCTTATTATTAAAAGTACAGTGAAAAGCTTTTGAGCATCCAAATGCATAGAAATTTCCTGTACATTCCTACAATTTGGGGATATATTTACTCTCTTTTCCAGATATAAGACTGAGAGTGGTTCATATTTTATTTCTGGAAGTAAGCTAGCATGTGCATGCTTGGCTGGAGGGCGAGGGTGGTTCCTAACAAATTGTACGCGTGATCTTCAAATTTCAATGGGTGCTGCACGTTTCACTGACACCACCCTATAGGCTCTCACTTCTTTATATCAGTTTTGATGTGAAGCGTATTTTACATTAAGAATTTACAGGATCCCCCTCTCCACTGATGTGACAAAGTGGGAATTGTGCACCACATCAAGAGGAGAAGGCCATCCTTGGGTGGAGTGGGTATGCTGTGTTCACCTGTAAAGGGATAGACTGCTCTGAACTGCAGAGTTCATGTCAATCAAAATGTAAAAATCTGGCTTGTTCTTCATTTGGGAATGGTGATAGGAGGCAAGTGGGTGAAAACGAAGCTTGATATTTCAACGTTTATGTGACAGTTTTCTTAAGGTTATAGACAACGAAGTAGCTGTACTGAGATATGTTTTGCCAACACCTAAATGCTCTTTGCTTCTCTCTTTTTCTTTCCTTCTCTAAGCCCCTTCTTTGTTCTGTGGCTTTTCTTTTGTAACTCCTCCAGACTACAGCTTTGTTCCCCCTTCTTCCACTCCTTTCTGGTCAGGTACTGCTTTACTGCTTTTATATGTCTTTTCAACTTGCTTTTGTTTGCAAATAAAATATTTTTATTTCTTCTGTGTATGGCTTCTCATGTAGATACATCTCCTCACAAACAGCCCCTCGAGTCACATTCCCACCACGCACTCTCCTTTTCTCTGTCATCAAGTCATCGTTTGTCTTGCCATCTCACTCCTCTGGTTTTGCGTGTGCACTCATGTTACGTGTTTCGGTAAGACATTTTCTCTTTCATCAGCTGGAAAGAGTTGAGAGCCAAAAGTATAAAGGGGGAATGAAGCACTCTATAAAACTAGTTTTCTTGAGGATCAGAAATTTTAGTTGAGAAAAGCCAGCGTTCATGTATTTCCATTAAGAAAATAAACAGGACCAAAATCCCAACTTTATCTCCAAATATAAGAATAAAATTCAGTCCCGATTGCTTTAAAGGTTGACGGTGCCCACTGGTTTGTGCAGGGTAATCTGGTCTTGATTTCTTTCATTAGCCAGAGAATGTAAGGGCTGTTTATGTGACACGTAGAGGAGTACATGATGGCTGGATAAAGTATGTTTTCTTACAGATTTTTAAAAATTAACCTGTACGTCCCAACAGAATAATAAAATTCAATACTAGAAGGCCCTTACAAGTCACCTAGCACGGACCTTTCATTTTATAGGTGAGGAGAATGTGGCCCAGAGGGGTTAAGAGACCTATACAAGGTCATACAGTTAAGTTGATGATGGGTTTTTCCATCACCAGGGTGTTTTTACGTGCACGACTCTGAGAGTAGTGCCCCTGTAATGGGATGGTTTTCAGTAAGAAAACTATTAAAGTGGTTTGTGTCTGAACAGTAAAATAAAATGACCTATTTTTGCTCCCTTTACAATTCTGAAATCTACAGCATTGCTATTCGTTTATCTTATGATGGACACCTGGAGACTAAAAAAATTTCTGTCATTGCAAAGCCCTGAAAAATAGGCCAGAGATCCCAGTCTCCCAAGTTGGCAGGCTCTTCCAGGCGAACACAGGCCATAACTGCAGCTGCCTGGGCACTGGGAACTGTTAAAAATACAGATGTGTGGCATTTCCCATTCGTTTTTTTCTTATACTTCAGTTTCTCTACCGTTTAAGGTTTATAAAAGTCCCACCAATCCCAGGTGAGTGATTCGGAGAATCACCAAACATATAATTGAAAGCACTTTATAACCCCAAGGAGCAACAGGTGGAGATGTTAATATACAATGTGTTATGAAACTTGAGGCAAACAAACCTACAGCTTGAACAGAGTTTTCCTTTCAGGACAGGCAGGTGAGGGCAGGCAGGAGGTTAGCTCCTCTCCTACCTTTAAAAAAAAAACACAAAAAAGTCTGAATATAGGAGGTGAACACCCTGAATCTTGTTTTTGATTACGTATTTCAGTAGAGGTTTTCTATAAGGCGGTATTCGTTTGAAACACAAAAGATAAATGGATGGTGTTTATTTTTTCTGATTTAAGCTTCTTCACAAATGAGCTTATATATGAAACAGTAACTGTCCCTAAATAGTTTTAACTAAGAAAAGGCTGTTTGGGGGTAGGAGGGAGGAAGTGCCATTTGACTAGAAGTGATGACATGGATTCAACAGGAGCCTTCACAGCAAAAAAAAAAAAAAAAAAAAAAAAGTTGGTTGTTTTGAGTCTTAGTTGAAAGGTTGTAAGATAAAAATGCAAAGCTTTTACCTTAGAGTTTCTAGTTAAAAATGGGTTACTATGCCATCAATAGGAAATTTAGGATAGTTATTTGAGAGTCTATCTCCTTAGACAGTAACTGAGATATAGACAGTAACTTAGATATTAGCCTTTTTTTTTTTTTTAAACTATGAAAACCAGTCCCTGTTTTGAAGTTCCTATGAAGAATGTGAAAACAGAACAATGGTTCTTTAAACTTTGTGAAAGGAACTTGACTACACCTGATTGAATTGAAACGGCAGTTCTGCTGCTTTCAAGCCCCTCTGCCATCATCACTAGCCTCTAATGAAATCACGGCCGTGCATTTTGATAGCATCTATAACATCCATCTGATGAGGTTCTTACGGTTGGTAAACTGCAAATCAATTCTGACGCCCCATCATTTCTTCACAGTGTTAAGCCCGAAGGTGCTGGGCATTGCCATCGCTCGGTATGACTTCTGTGCGAGAGATATGCGAGAACTGTCCTTGCTGAAAGGAGATGTGGTGAAGATTTACACGAAGATGAGTGCCAACGGCTGGTGGAGAGGAGAAGTAAACGGCAGGGTGAGCCCTCCCTCTCCATGTGCTCCTCTAGTGAAGGGAGGGGGCTGAGCAGCCGCGGGCGCCCACTGTGGCAGGGGGAACCCCTACACTGCAAGGCAGCCTCAACCCCCCAGAGCCCTGGCTCTGCAAGGGTGCTGTTCCTTACTGAACATAGGCACTCTAGAAAAATGTGTTGAGTGAATATGGGAGCGGCATGAAGTTTACCTGGGCAAGTTCAGTGGCTCCCTGTTGAGAAAAGGGTTGAGCATATCTGTTCTTTTGAGTCTCTAAGCCTCTTTTAAATCTAGAGCATCAACTTTATGTGAAGTATGAACTATCTGTAAGAGCTGCTGCTCTAAATTGGAAAGAGTGGGGCATAGGACCTTTGTCTTTATATCCTGTTCTACAGCAGAAACAGGAAGCGTTAGGTAGTAGAGCCCCTTCATTTACATATGTATTTGCGTGCTAGCGTATCAGAACACTGTTTAAGCATATTTTATTCCACCCTTTCTATCACTCACTCTATGGGACTTTTAGGAGCAGTTTAAACCAATCCTCTTCACCTGCGGGGGCATAAAACCCCAGCTTGATTCGGGGTGTTAGGAAAATGAAATGCCCTGTTTGCAGAGACCTTTGAAGTGCCAGATACAGAGTCACACTGCTGTGTTGCTTGCTTTTCCTTTTCAGGTGGGCTGGTTCCCCTCCACGTACGTGGAAGAGGATGAATAACCCCCACCCAGCCTTGCGCCCCGCACCAGGAATTTCAGAGACGGGATAAACAGAAGCCTGCACAGCATTTTGAATTTCCTGACATGTTTAAGAAGCTGCCTTTCTGGCTACTCAACATCCTCCCTCCTCTTCCCCTCCTAAGTCTTAATGCTGGGATTTCTAAAGATGCTGGTAGTGACAGATTAATGGCTCGCCTAGAGCTGCGCAAGAAACAGCCTGCCCGTCTGTCATCGCCAGGGATCAGGGCAAAGCCAAAAGCTCTTCTTCCCCAAAGAGCCCTGCCGACACATTGGCTCATGTCTCTTTTTACTTCGTCCAGTCAGACCCCATGACTGCCAGCCATTAGTAAATGTTTAACGCATTTTTACTTTCTTCTCACGTGCCATCCACCAGAAGTTTTGATGGTACAGAGAAGCAGAAGTTTAATTTTGCCTTGCCCAGCGTGAAGAAAAATGGGAGTTCTGCCACTGGGGCAGCTTACTGGAAAGGTCCAGCATCACTTGTCTTAAATTGCCTCGCAAGGTGACTCATTGCCTGGCAAACACTCTTACCCCTCGATGTTACTTATGTTAAAGTATGAAGCAAATGCTCAGGTTTGCTTCAGAAGTGATACATATGGGAGGGGGGGAGTTAATTATTCATTTGAAGTCCTGATGAGATTTGCAAACATCTTCATAAAAAGAAGACGTACAAAAGAGTGTGTAAAAGAGTATCTTCATGTTAAATCTTCACAACCTTCATGATTTCATAGGGTTATTTTGGAAATGTAGTACTTCACTTTATGAGATAACCTTGGTTGGGTATGTTTTAGGTAGTTACAAATAACCTGAATTGAGGTGGTATTGTTTACAGAAACAGACCAAGGGCTATGATTTTTAGTAAGTCATTTTAGAGAAGCAACATCTATTAACATATTCCTTTTTCTCCCCGATGCTCCTGTCCCCCACTACCCGCCCCCCACCCAAAAAAAAAAAAAAGACCTGGAATACACTTGCTGATTCCCACATTTTCCTGGAGGATTTACAGTAGCACAAATAAACTTGTTGAGGATTTTTGAAGGAAAGCACAGCAAGGTCCTTTATGCATTTCAGGGACAGAAGGAGGGTCGCTAGACTTTTCTGGTCTTATTCACTGTGGACTCCCAGCTCTCACTGAGGCTCTTCCCATCTGAGGCCATTTCCAGGTGTGTATTAACTGATGGGAAGGTCAATCTGCAGTACATTTATTTGACCAAGTCTTCACTGTTTATGTGAGGAGTCTACGTACATTTTTCCTGGGATGTACAGAGTGCCCAGTCAAGACAGTCAAGTTAAGACACTAACTTGGCCCTTTCCTGATGAAATATTTTCTCCATAGCAGAAGTCATGTTCTGACAAGACTCAGAGAGTGTTTGCAGAAAACATTAGAAGCATTAACTTAATAGATCCAAACTAGGAACATTTAGTTCTGAAATTTTGGATCATCTCTAAAATGAGGTGGGTGTGGCTGTCTTCTCCCCAACCCACTTGAGGGCCAGAACATGATGTTCAGTGGACATGTCTCCCTTTAGAGACCCTCGTGGGCTAGGGCTTCTCAAATAGGATAGATTCAGGACCTTTACCTCAGAATTATGTAAACTGTGATTGTGTTTTAGAAAAGTTATTATTTGCTAAAACCAGTTAAGTTTTTGTATATGTGTAAATGATCATGAAATTGAGTTTTATAAGATGTTCTGTATAGTAAAGTTATACCCCCAAAGGTATATCTTAGAGTGGATTCTTTCCCATAAAGTCTTATCTGCAACACTGTGTCTGGGGAATGTTTTGTCTGTTACTGTCTGCCAAATGTTATGGAGAGAGCAGCTTCATACAAATTGAAACACTCCTGTGTACAGTATTGTAGCTTGTGCTGTTTCTTTTATTGTTATTTTAGCCAATAGACTCCCTCTCTTTCTTGCTGCATTTCATGGACCTGGGGGTTTCCCAGCAGAGGATATCAGAGTCCCTTTTCATGACATTACCAATTACATCTTTGTCTATGTTTAATACTTCATATTGGAAACTTTAAATGCTGCGAATTTGTGTAGATTTCTAATACCAAAGACAGAAGTAAATGTTTTTCCATACTTTGTCTTGCCTGTATGCAGCCCTGTGTAATATGGTGAATTGGAGTGGTATTTCACTTTGTAATATTTTGTAAATATGTCAATATAATAAATAGTCACTACTTGCATTACATCGATTGATAGTTGAAGAGTCTTTCCATACAACAATTCCATACATAATTCAACATGTACCAATATTATAAACACAGGACTAGAAGCCCTAATTTTGATCTGGTTTAGCTCAGGATTGCTGCTTGAACAGTTATGAACAGTGGCCTATAAGACATACTCAATAGTTGCAAATAATATATTGTTGACATGCTTACCATGTGCCACACACTGTTCCAAATGCTTTATGTGCTCTAACTTGCAATAACCCCAGGAGGTATAAACCCATATTATCTCCACTTTTCAGATGAAGAAACACGCGTTTCAAAAGGCTGTAGCTCGACCCAGCTCTCAGAGCTGGCAAGTGTCAGAGATGGAGTTCCAGCTTGGGCAGTCTAGCTCCAGAGCCTGTACCACCACACCTAACGGGTCAAGAGGGAAATTAGGGATGTTTCTAAGATTGCATAGCTGAGAAGCTATATAATACTAGAGAGTGGTTTAAATGATTGAAGATGAACACAGAATTCAGAAACGTTCTCCTATTTCTGCCTCCTAAAAGGAAGCCTCAAACAGATATTGCCTGGAGAGACACATGTCAGAGATTGACCTTATTTTTCTATTCTGATTCAACTTTTGCACAGAAAATAATGAACTGCTAAGCCAGGGAGACTCAGAGGCAAGTTTCCCTTGGCAGAGCAGGCCCGCAGGTTGTCCACAGTGGTGGAGGCAGGCTGGCTTAGGAGAGCGTGGAAGCCCATTCCTTCTAAGGAGCAGAAAGGTCAGTTCCATGGTAGTAGCTTCTGGTTGATGTCACCAGCACAAATATGCTCAGAAATATAAAATCTCCCCTATTTTACTATAGTGCAGTGGGTTATCCCAGCCCTGAACTCCCTTCACTTGAAGGGCTGATTCCTTTGGAATTCTCTTCGACGTGTTAACATTTATGTGACTTTAGACCTTGTATCTTATCACTGCTCTCACCACCACTGCCAATCATGGTAATAACGCCCTCTTTACTTATTAGTTAACATGAGAATGTCCTTTATAAAACATTCAAATATTCTGTCTTCCATTAAGTAACTGAAGTAAAATATGTTGGTAATTAGTCTTTAGGTGCCTTGCATTGCTCTCTTTGAGCGATGAAAGCATAGCCCCAGACATAAGGCTGCGTGTCTTGGTTCACATCCCATCCTTGCCACACAGGGCCTCAGCCAATTAGTATAGCAGCAGGTATTTCACGGGATGGCTGTGAGACTCAACTGAGACCATACATACAACATAAGGTGGAACTGTGCCTGGCTTACATGAAGCCACTTTTATCACCATCGTGGCTGTTCTTGGCAGATGGATTTGCTGGCAAATTTGGGTAGCTGCTATGTTAATCTTTGCATCCTTCCATATAATTTAGGCTCACTAATTGGATTAAGGGGCAAAACTACATATTCTCCATTAGACAGTGTCTCCAGGAAGGAAGTTAAATCATTTGGTATCACCGAAAGTGGAAGTTTTAGCAGTCACACTTGGGTTCAAACCCCAGCCCTGCCAGTGACTTTCTGAGCACCAATTTCATCTTCTGTAATAAACAGATAATTATAAGTGTCTGAGAGGGCTGTTATGAAGAATAAACCATAACATATGAAAAAAAAGATGCCAGTAAAGAGCTTGGCACATGGTAGGTGCTTGAGAAATGTTGGTCCCTTTCCCCTGATGAATTATAAAATACTTAGGAACCAAATTATGGACTGGCAGCTTTTATTTTGAATACTAGAGCTCATGCTTTCTTACACATGATTACATTTTGAGCATTCAAATTACAGATGGAAAAAAAAGGTGTGTGTTCAGGAAGATCAATATTCAAACCCACAAACAACCTCAGAAGTTGAATTTAACAGCTCCACATTATTTTGACTAGGAAAATGGGATTTTCACCCAGCGCATCATCATTTAGACTTAGTCCATTAGTCACTTCATTTTTCACTGAAACTAGTTTTCTGGGATTGGTTGGACTCTGATTAGAAATGTTATGCCCTCTGTCTGGCAGACTTTGGAAGATACCTTATTGTAAGTAATGAACAAGTCCTGAAAAGGAGCTCAAAAAGGAATCCTTTCTCTAGTTAGATGCCATCAATTAGGATTCGGGAACACAGTGACAGAAAAGCAAACAACTTCTCTTCTTGAAGTACTCTACACTGGCCCTGTCAGAAAGTTCCAGAATTTCTAGGCACAATACAATCACAGTGACCCAGACATCAAGAGACCTTAGGGCAGAAATAGAACGAACACAAAAGTCACTCCATGCCCTGCCCACTAATGGACACTGGGGTCCGTGTTGACTCCAGAATGGCAGAGCCATCGCCTTCCACCAGGTGAGGGACCCTGGGCAAAGCACACAGAGCCCCCTTGTCTTTGTCTCTGAGAATGAAGGGGTTAACTGGTTGAAAACTGTTATTCCATCCTAGCTTCATGGTTTTGTGAAATTATTCTGAACCATGGAGGAAACACAAAGAAATTCAAAGACTTTATCAAAATGTAGAGGTTTAAAATATGCTAGCACTTAACTATGAAAGTCAAATATCTGTCCAGGGCTTCCCTGGTGGTCCAGTGATTAAGAATCCACCAGCCATGCAGAGTATTTTTGTATGATGTGAATAAAAAAAAAAAGAATCCACCGGCCAATGCAGGGGACATGGGTTGGAGCTCTGGTCCAGGACGATCCCACATGCTGTGGAGCAACTAAGCCCATGCACCACAACTAGTGAGCCTGTGCTCTAGAGCCCGTGTTCCACAAGAGAAGCCACTGCAATGAGAAGCCCACACACCGCAATGAAGAGTAGCTCCTACTCGCCACAACTAGAGAAAGCCCACGCGCAGCAACAAAGACCCAACACAGCCAAAAAAAAAAAAAAAAGAATCCTTACCCAAAAAAAACATATCTGTCAAGTTGTATGCACAATTCTTTGCACAATCATTTCATGGCTGTAACTGGCATGGGGGCAGCTCTGTGGGGCTGCTGTACTCACACTGGTACCCTTAGCACCTATCCACTGGCACATGCCAGAAGTCAGGGAACGTTGTAGAGTGAACGAGTCCCCAGCATGCCTGTGTGGGGACCTGTGGGCACTAGCTCTAGGTTCTACAGCTGCACAGCTGAATGTGCTTTGACTTTGACTCTAGCAGTTGAGTTCTGTGTGGATGGTTACAATCGAACCCCTGAAACCACAGCTGCTCATGGTCACATTGGAACGGGCTAGTTCTTGGCTGCTGTCATGACACCAGCCACCTCTCTCTCTTTCTGAAGTAATTGCATTGGCACATGTGCTCTGGACATCACACCACCCCTGCCACCCCAACAGTACATTTCAGTTGTTACTGCTCTGAGGCCGAATACAAATGATCTGCAGTTAGTCATATTTTCCTTCTGCCAAGGATAAAAAAGTAAAAATAAGTATCTCTTCCTTTGCAATCTATAGCTCATGGAGTCTTTCCACATACTTCACCTCATTGAATTTGGAGCAGCACAACCCTGAAAGGCAGGTAGGGCAACCGTCATCTATGATATAACAATGCACAGGAGCTTCCAATTTTTCAGAATTCCTAAGGCCTTTTTTCAGACACTTGTTCTGGGGAGCTGCTGCCTACACTATGGGCACTTGCTGAGGTCCTAGGTCAGGTGGCAGTGCAGCCAGGTCAAAATCCTCGTGCCTCTTGCTGTCAGCATGTACTGATGAGTTTAAGATGCATCAGCAAATCTGATAAGGACTTCAAGTCTGATCAGCAAATGCTTTTGGATTTTCTAGTGATCTGAATGACCTCGCCTCACAGAGGGAGAAGTTTTTGTTTTTCCAATGATAACTTAGGATTTGTCTATTCTCATTTGGATATTTTATTAAAATTTCATTTAATTCTGAGAATTCAAAGACTGGTAACATCCCATCTTTGAATCATAAAAACTCTAGTCCTGGAGAATAACTCTTCTACACTAGAGCTGAGTTAGTTTTTAAGGCAATTTGACCTGTTTTAATATTATAATCAACCTTTTCATCTAAGCAGCAGCAAAGATTAGTGGTCAAGGCCTCAGCCTTAGAACTGGACTGACGGGCTCCACCACTTATGAGCTGGATGACCTTGGGCAAGCTGCTTACACTGCTCATTCCTCGGTTTTTCTATAGTTGAAAAGGGGTGATGATCCAGAGATAAACTATGGTCAACTAACCTATGACAAAGGAGGCAAGGATATACAATGGAGAAAAGGCAGCCTCTTCAATAGTGGTGCTGGGAAAGCTGCACAGCTACATGTAAAAGAATGAAGTTAGAACACTCCCTAACACCATACACAAAAATAAACTCAAAATGGATTAAAGGCCTACATGTAAGGCCAGACACTATAAAACTCCTAGAGGAAAACATAGGAAGAACACTCTTCAACATAAATCACAGCAAGATCTTTTTTGATCCACCCTCTGGAGTAATGGAAATAAAAACAAAAATATATAAGTGGGACCTAATGAAACTTCAAAGCTCCTGCAAAGCAAAGGAAACTATAAGCAAGACAAAAAGACAGCCCTCGGAATGGGAGAAAATATTTGCAAATGAATCAGCAGACAAAGGATTGATCTCCAAAATATATAAATAGTTCATCCAGCTCAATATCAACAAAACAAACAACCCAATCAAAAAATGGGCAGACCTAAATAGGCATTTCTCCAAAGAAGACATACGGATGGCTAAGACGCACATGGAAAGCTGCTCAACATCACTAATTATTAGAGAAATGCAAATCAAAACGACAATGAGGTATCACCTCACACCAGTTAAAAAGGGCATCATCAGAAAATCTACAAACAGTAAATGCTGGAGAGGGTGTAGAGAAAAGGGAATGCTCTTGCACTGCTGGTGGGAATGTAAATTGATACAGCCACTATGGAGAACAGTATGGAGGTTCCTTGCAAAACTAAAAACAGAGTTACCATATGACCCAGCAATCCCACTGCTGGGCATATACCCAGAGAACACCATCATTCAAAAAGACACATGCACTCCAATGTTCATTGCAGCACTATTTACAATAGCCAGGACATGGAAGCAACCTAAATGTCCATCAACAGATGAATGGATAAAGAAGATGTGGTACATACATACAATGGAATATTACTCAGCTGTAAAAAGGAACGAAATTGAGACATTTGTAGAGACAAGGATGGACCTAGAGACTGTCATACAGAGTGAAATGAGTCAGAAAGAGAAAAACAAATATCATATATTAACACATATATGCAGAATACATAAAAATGGTACAAATCAACTGGTTTGCAAGGCAGAAACAGACACACAGATGTAGAGAACAAACCTATGGACACCAAGTGGGGAAAGCAGGAAAGGTTGAGGGGGAGGAATGAATTGGGAGATTGGGATTGCCATACACACATTACTAATAAGAAAAAAACCCCACCAAATTGTACACTTTAAATATATGCAGTTTATTGTATGTTAACTATCTCAATAAAAGTTCTTAAAAAAAAGGGGGGGGTGATGATAGCTCCTTATTTCAGATGGTTTTCATGAGGATTAAATGGCATAACATGTATAAACAGAACTTTTATATTTGCATTTTGGCCATTTAACATACAAAAATAAATGTTACAAACTAAACTCAGACATGAAAAGAAAAAAACCTATTGTATGTATATTAGCCTTTGGAAGAAACATCTTAAGATAAGTTTGCACATTAGTAGTGCTTTAGACATGATGAAAGCAAATCAAACATGGTATATTAGTTATCTACTCCCATGTAACAAATTAGTCCAGCCCTTATCAGCTGAGGACCACAAATGTCGATTATCCCACAGATTCTGTGGGTCAGGAATCAGGGAATAGATTAGTGGGGGTTTTTGGTTCTGGGTCTCCCATGAGCCCTCAATCAAGTCAGCCAGCGCTGCAGGCATCTCACCACCCAAGTGGGTGAGCATCAGCTCTCACGCTCGTTCACGGGGGCCTCTCGGCATGGCTGCCTCACAGCTTGGCAGCTGGCTTCTCCCAAAATCGTACCAACCAAGAGCACTCAAGGTGCAAGCTAGTCTCTTTATAACTTAATCTCCTAAGTGACAGCCCACTCTGCTTTATTCTATTCCTTAGAAGTGAGCCACTAAATCAGCTCACACTCAAGGGGAGGGGATTAGCCAAGGCGTGAATGCCAGGATGAAGGGATCACTGGGGGCCACTGCAGCAGCTGCTTACCACCCATAGGTAAATTGAAAGAGCATATAAGCCAAGTATGAGGTTCACCTGGAAAGCGTGGGTTACGCTGGAGAAATATAGTTGATTCAAATTTAGTTTTGTTAAAAAAAGAAACAAACAACAATTTCCTGTTGATTCCTTAAATCAATATTTACTGTGTGCCAGGCTTTGCAGAGGATACAGGAAAGAAGGAGAGAGAAACGACTTCTCAGAGGAGCTCATTTTCTTTCCTTTCTCATGTAGGAAATGCCCTTCCTGAGACTCAAAGTGTTGGGAGAGAATGAGAAAGGAGAATTTTCAGACACATAGGAAGTGGAATCAATCTCACACTAACAGAAAAGTGAAAGCAGCAACTGGCATGCCTTGGAAATACAGCTGTTGAAATTTTAAACTTACAAAATCCAAGTATCTGGCAAATCGTTCATTCATTCAAGATATATACCTTGAGCTCCTGTGATGTACTCCACCGTTCCAAGGCTTTGAGAATACAACGATAAACCTGACAACTCCTACACTTGAGGAGCTTACATGCTTGCAGATGGTGACAATAAAGAGAAACATCAAGTTAGGTACTGATACGTGTTATTGAAGGGAGAAAAGGCAAAATAAGTGTTATTCTTCACAGGGTGGTCGAGGAAATTATTTTTGAACAAAAACCAAATTTAAGTGAGAGAAGAAAACCACATCAATACCTGAGTGCTTAGAGTTTGTAGAACCATAAGGGGTAGTAAGGTTGGAGAGAGTGAGAAGGAAGAAAGTAACAGGAGGTTATGTCAGAGCTTCTTGGGGCAGATTGGATAGGTCTTGTAGGCCTGGTGATGAGGGAGGTGAGCACCACTGGAGGGTTTTAAGCTGGGCAGTGACATGATCCCGTGTACATTTCAGAAGCTTGCAGTGAATGGTTTGGCCTGAGATAGAGTTAAACCTGTGAAATAAACACTCTGCCATTCCTCCATTAGTAGCTCCTATATTAGTTTGCTAGGGCTGCTGTAACAAAAGTACCACACACCATGTGGCTTACACAACAAGTAGTTATTGTTTTATAGTTCTAAAGGCACAAGTCCAAGATCAAGGTATGATCAGAGCCATGCTCCCCCAGAAGGCACTAGAGAGGGATCTGTTTCAGGGCTCTCTCCGAGTTTCTGGTAATTCCTTGGTTTGTGACACTCATCTTCACATGCTAATCTCCCTGTGTATGTCCAAATTTCCACTATATAAAGATACCAGTCATAGTGGGTTAGAGTCCCACCCTTCTGTTGTATGACCTCAACGTAAGTATATCTGCAAGGATACTTCCAAATAAGGTCACACTGAGGTACTGGGAAGTTAGAACTTCAACATATGAATTTTGGGAGGAGACAATTCAACCCATAACAGCTCTCTTCCTTATATTCTCAAATTATAAGAGCTTCCTAAAAAATAAACAGCTTCAGCAGAGCTGAGTAGGGAGAGGGCGCAGCATGGGAAGATAAAGTGTGCCAAAGGGAGTACAAAGCCACACCTCTCGCACATGTCCAAAACCTGTACTACTCAGGTTCAAGGAATGCAAACCAAAGACAAACTCTGGTAGAAATTAAAGTAGTTGCCAATAGAAACAATACTACTTACACCCATTTATTTTTCAGCTTCTCAGGCCATCAGCCCCAAGTGAATGACCCCTTTTTTTCCTCACCCTGTGTGTCAGGATCACACATCATCTTACCCAGGAAAGGAAAGCTTGTAAGTACTTTTATGTGATGAGCTCATTAGGAACAAGCAACCTATTTAAATGAACTAGTGAAATGCTCCTGAATCCTGTGCAAATTAGACCTGCATAATATGAAGGAGGGAGGAAAAGTGTGCTGTGGTTTTGCAGAGAGGTGGGAAAACGCCCTCAGCATTTATTACACTTAATGTTGACAATATTGTTGCCTGGATGCTTTGAAAGTGAAAATTTACTTAATGATATGTGATGAAATGAATCTACATTAGTGTGAAAAAAGTTACCTTCTTTACCTTTATCCAGACTGTCTGGTCTACTGATACTGCTCAGTTTACTTTTCATTTTCCTTAGAACGCTGAACATGATCCCACTTTTTAAGATCCAGCCTCAAAGATGACATTGAGTAGATATCCAGGAGGGTCATAAAGGAAAAGGGGGGACACACAACCCTGGAATGATGCCTTGGGTGCTGCAGCACAGCCTGAAGCTACGGAACAAAAAGACTCCAACAAAAATCTGATATACTCTCCTGGGACTTCTCAGCACAGCCCAAAGTATAATTAAAATGGTGCAAAAAAGCAAAACTTGAACTTGTAATCACATAGCAAGTTATTTTTAAAACAATTAGCAGTTTCAAAGTCCTTAAGATGTTAGAAGTACATGTAATTTTTTTTTTTTTTTTACAATTCTGTAATGCATGAGTAGGGAGGTGAAAGAGCACAGGAATCAGAATAAGCAAAGCAGGTTTAGTCTCAGCTCCTTTCACTAACAAGTCAAGAGACTCTGAGTTGAATCTCTAATCTCTCTGGGGCTCAGTTTCCTCATCTGTAGGAGGAAGGCATCAAATTTGATAATTTCTGCGCCTACTTCCAATTTTAGCATTCTATCATTCTGTGCCAAGACATTTGATAGGTATTTGGCCAAGGAATCAAATTTGTAAATGGGTCAGAGAAGTGAGGCTCAAACAAAATTGGGGTGTACAACTTTGAAAAGCAGAAGACCTAAATCAGTCTTTTTTTTAATAGCTCTACTCCCTCTACCTTACTCCAAGACAACTGCAAGAACCTCCAACTGGCATCCCTCCTCCTATTTTTGCCTCCATCCAATCTTATGATTATATCACTTCGTGTTTTGAAAATTTTCATCAGCTCCCATTCATTCAATGCATGTATCGAGTATGACCTGTGTGCATGGGTGCTGGACAAAAAAGACAACTCTCAGCTCTGGTAGAGCCTACTTTTTATTGGCAAGAACAGGGAGACAGACAAATACATATGACAATTTCAGGAAGTGACAGGTACTATGAAGAAAATCAAAGCAGAGGAAAGAGAAGGAGGAAAGTGCTACTTTAGACATGGTAGCTATGGAAGACCTCTCTGGGGAATATCTGAACACAGACCTGAAGAAGAGAGGGAGGTCTCCATGTGAATATCAGGATAATGCACTGCAGGCAGAGGGTAGAGCCAGTGTAGAATCCTGGGATGGGTGTGCTTGGTTTGGTATTTCCCAGTGACAGCAAATGGACCTGTGTTTCTAGAGCAGAGTGATCAAGGGAAAGGTGGGCAGATGATGGGTTAGAAAGCTAATCTTAAACCAGATCACCTAGGGCCTTGCAGATAAATGGAAAGAAATTGAGATTTAATTTTGAAAAACCTATTGGAGAGTTCTGAGCAGGGAAGTGGCATGATCCAATTTTCTTTTTGAAGAGTCATTCTGGCTTATTGGTGGAAGTTTTACTAAAGGGAGACAAGAGTGGAAGCAGAGACCATAAAATCATGATCCTGTAATCCAGGTGAGAAATGATGGTGGCTCATACTGGGATGATATCATAGGATTTGCGAGAACTATTGGGATCTCAGCTATATATTGAAGTCACTGCTGGCCTTGCTTTCAGTGTGAATGTGTAATGATGAGAAAAACAGAATCATTAAGGCTGTTGTTAACATTTTGGCTTAAATGGTATTTAACCACGTTCATGGTGTTATGCATGCACGATGAAGGCTAAGCAGCTGAAGTAGGAAGGGAGATGAGAAGTCCATTTTTCAGCTATAGATACATTAAGCTTAGAATGCCTATTACCCACCTAAGCACAAATACTAGGTAGGCAGTTGGGTATGAGTCCATGGTTTGAGAGGTTGAGGGAGGATAAGAACATGTGGAAATGAGCAGCATATCTGAAGTCATGGGACTAAATGAGATCATCTTAGCAAATGAATGTAGGAGAAGCAAGTCAATGACTGAGCCCTGGGGCACTCCAGCGTTTACAGCTGGGGTGGAGAAGACTCCAGAATTGGAGATAAGTCACAGAAGACCAACCACAAACTTTCCCCATCACAATTACTCATCTATTTGCATCTGCACCAACATCCTTCCCTCTTGTTGTTACATGAACTGTCCGTGCTCCTGTCCAAAGCCCACCAATTCACTTAAACATGGAATCCCATTTCTCTCCTTTGCTCAAGGACATCATTCCAGTGATTATCTCTCTCCATTCTGAAAATTCAGACTTCATTTCTTTATCAGACCCTATCCCTCAGGATACAAATTTCTTTAAAAAATTAAGGAAAGCTCCTTTACATGCCATGTCCCCCTCCAGCTACTGTCCATTTTACCATGTCCTCTAAAGCAACACTCCTCAAAACAGCTAAAGTTGCTGCCATTAATTCTTCCTCTAGTCTCTCTTGAACACACTCCAACCTGACCTTTGACCTAAAGGTTCCACGAAAATGTCCTCTAAAAACCTCCACATTACAAGCAAACCAAATCAAACAGTACTTTAAGAGGATCATACACCATGATCAATGGGGATTTATCCCAGGAATGCAAGTCTTTTTCAATATCTGTAAATCAGTGTGATATACCACATTAACAAATTGAAGAATAAAAACAAAATGATCATCAATGACGATCATTGGTCATTTCTGCATTTCTAGATGCAGAAAAAGCTTTTGATAAAATTAAATATTCACTTATCATAAAAACTCTCCGGAAAGTGGAGGGAACCTACCTCAACATAATAAAGGTCACATATGAAAAACCCACAGCTAACATCACACTCAATGGTGAAAAGCTGAAAGCATTTTCTCCAACATCAGGAACAAGACAAGGATGTCCACCCTAGCCACTTTATTCAACATTTTGGCAATCAGAGAAGAAAAAGATATAAAAGGAATCCAAATTGGAAAAGAAAAACTGTCATTGTTTGCAGATGACATGGTACTATACATAGAAAACCCTAAACACGCTAGCAGAAAACTAATAGAGCTTATCAATGAATTTGGTAAAGTTGCAGGATACAAAATTAATACACAGATATCTGTTGCATTTCTATACACTAACAATGAAAGGTCAGAAAGAAATTAAGGAAACAATCCCATTTACCACTGCAACGAAAAAGAATAAAATACCTAGGAATAAACCTACCTAAGGAGACAAAAGACCTGTACTCCAAAAACCATAAGATGCTGATGAAAGAAATTGAAAATGATACAAACAAATGTGTTCTTGGATTGGAAGAATCAATACTGTAAAGGCAATCTACACATTCAGTGCAATCCCTATCAAATTACCAATGGCATTTTTCACAGATCTAGAACAAAAAAATCTTAAAATTTGTATGGGAACACAAAAGGCCCCGAAAAACCAAAGCAATATTGAGAAAGAAAAATGGAGCTGGAGTAATCAGGCTTCTAGACTTTAGACTACACTACAGTGCTACAGTAATCAAAGCAGTATTGCACTGGCACGAAGACAAGACTTATAGATTAATGGTACAGGATAGAAAGTCCAGATATAAACTCACATACATAAATGGTCAATCAATCTATGACAAAGGAGGCAAGAATATACAGTGGAGAAAAGACAGTGTCTTCAATAAGTGGTGCTGGGAAAACTGGACAGCTCTATGTGAAAGAATGAAATTAGAACATTCTCTAACACCATACACAAAAATAAACTCAAAAGGGATTAAAGACCTAAACACAGGATACTATAAAACTCCTAGAGTGATGGAAATAAAAACAAACAAACAAACAAAAAAACAAATGGGACCTATTTAAACTTAAAACCTTTTGGAAAAAGAAAAGACAACTTACAGAATGGAAAATATTTGTAAATGATGCAACAGACAAGGGATTAATCTCCAAAATATACAAACAGCTCATACAGCTCCTTATCAAAAAAACAAACAACCCATTCTAAAAATGGGCAGAAGATATTGTCTAAATAGACATTCCTCCAAAGAAGACATTCAGGTGGCCAAAAGCACATGAAGAGATGCTCAATGTTAATGCTCAATGCTAATTATTAGAGAAATGCAAATCAAAACTACAATGAGGCAACCATGCCAAAAACTTGGCCTCTGTGCACCAATGCCAAATCGAATCTTGGAGACAGAGCTTCAAGTGAAGTAGAAAAGAATAGCATTACTGCTTTGCCAGGCAAAGGGGGACACAGTAGGCTCCTGCCCCAAAAAGCTATGTCCCAACTGGGAGTAAAGAGTTTTTATAGCAATGGTTCAAGGGTGGGGTTACCAATAAGATCAGGGTGCGCACAGGACCTGCACACCTTTAATCTCATCTCAGGTGGTCTCTTAACCTTGATGAGCTTCTCTGGTTCCTTTAATCTTGCCTCAGGTGGTTTCTTGGCTGCTCCTCCCTTGTCTCTGCTTTCTCTTCCTTCCCTAACTAGCAACTGTTCAAATCTACCCTTTGGAACTCAGGAAAGGTCATGGAGGCTGAAGTCTGTCGCCTACAAACAAAAAGTGGGGGACAGAAAGGCTTCCGTGACCAGGAGACCCACAGGATCCTGCTTGGTTTCATAATTACTTCATACCAGTCAGAATGGCCATCACCAAAAACTATTCAAACAAATTCTGGAGAGGATGTGGAGAAGTGGGAACCTTTCTACACTATTGATGGGAATGTAAATTGGCACAGCCACTATAGAAAACAGTATGGAGGTTTCTTAAAAAACTAAAAATAGAATTACCATATGGTCCTGCAATCCCACTCTTGGGCATATATCCAGAGAAAACATAATTCTAAAAGATACATGTGACCTCTTTTGTATTCCCTGGGAGCCTACTATGTCAAGATCTGGGGTACAGAAGTGCACAAGATTAGAGACTGACAATGAACAGAAACGCATCACAACATACTGTGATGATTACTTCGAAAAAGTAGTATGAGGGAATATTTTTTCAATAAAATTTTATTTATTGCCTACTATGTAAGGAGAAGAGTGAAGGCTTCATTTTCCAAATTTTATCAAAAGTATCTGCTGGGGCAAAGTCAAGATGGCAGAGTAGGAGGATGTGCAGTTCATGTCTCTCACAACTATGGCACTGACCAGGCACTGGTGGGGGACCTTGGACACCTAAGGGGATGTAAGGAAACCCCGCATGACTGTGGGGTGGGGGTCAGGCCTGAACTCTTGTGGTGGGAATACTGAGTCCAAACTGCTGGACTAACAGAGAACCTCAGACCCCAAGGAATATTAAATGGTTTAACATCTCCTGAGATTCTCATCTTGGCACAAAGACCTTGCTCTACCCAACTGCCTGCACACTCCAGTGCTGGGCACCTCAGGCCAAACAACCAGTAAAACAGGAACACAGCCCCATCTATCAAAAAAAAGAGAGAGAGAGAGACAACAAAAAAATATGTTATAGATGAAGCAGCAAGACAAAAACCTAAAAGACTAAATAAATGAAGAGGAGATAGTAAACCTACCTGAAAAATAATTCAGAGTAAAGATAGTAAAGATGATCCAAAATCTTGGAAATAGAATGCAGTGATGGATAGAGAAGATACAAGAAATGTTTCACAAGGACCTGGAAGAACTGAAGAACAAAGAAACAGTGATGAACAACACAGTAACTAAAATGAAAAATACACTAGAAGGAATCAGTAGCAGAATAACTGAAGCAGAAGAATGAATAAATGAGCTGGAAGACAGAGTGGTGAAAATAACTGCTGAGGAGAATAAAGAAAAAACAATGAAAAGAAATGAGGACAGTCTCAGAGACCTCTGAGTCTAAATGCACCAAAATTCGAATTACAGGAGTCACAGAATAAGAAAAGAAAGAGAAAGGGTCTGAGAAAATACTTGAGGAGATTATAGTCAAAAATGTCCCTTACATGGTAAAGGAAATAGCCACCAAAGTCCACAAAGTGCAGAGAGTCCCAAAGAGGATAAACCCAAGGAGAAACATGCTAAGACACAAAGTTATCAAACTAACAAAAATTGAATTCAAAGAAAAAACATTAAAAGCAGCAAAGGAAAAGCAACAAATAACATACAAGGGACTCTCCATAAGGTTATCAGCTGATTTTTCAGCAGAAACTCTGCAGGCCAGAAGGGAATGGTAGGATATACTTAAAGTGATGAAAGGGAAAAGTCGACAACCACGATTACTCTACCCAACAAGGATCACATTCAGATTCAACGGAGAAATCAAAAGCTTTACAGACAAGCAAAAGCTAAGAGAATTCAGCACCTCCAAACCAGCCCTACAACAAATGCTAAAGGAACTTCTCTAGGTGGGAAACACAAAAAAAGAAAAAGACCCACAAAAACAAGCCCAAAACAACAAAGAAAATAGTAACAGGAACATACATATTGATAATTACCTTGAATGTAAATGGATTAAATGCCCCAATCAAAAGACAATGATTGGCTGAATGGATACAAAAACAAGACCCGTATATGTGCTGTCTATGAGAGACTCACTTCAGACCTAGGGACACATACAGACTTAAAGTGAGTGGATGGAAGAAGATATTCCATGCAAATGAAAATCAAAAGCTGGATTAGCAATACTCAGATAAGACAGATTTTAAAATAAAGGCTGTTCCAAGAGATAAGAAAGGATACTATATAATGTTCAAGAGATCAATCCAAGAAGAAAATATAAAAATTATAAATATTTATGCACCCAACACAGGAGCACCTCAGTACATAAGGCAAATGCTAACAGCCATACAAGGGGAAATTGAGAGTAACATAATAATAGCGAGGGACTATAATGCCCCACTTACACCAATGGACAGACTATCCAGACATAAAATAAATAAGGAAACACAAGCTTTAAATGACACAGTAGGGAATTCCCTGGCAGTCCAGTGGTTAAGACTTTGCCTTCCAATGCAGGGGGTGTGAGTTTGATCCCTGGGCAGGGAGATAAGATCCCACATGTCTTATGGCCAAACACCAAAACATAAAGCAGAAGCAATATTGTAACAAATTTAATAAAGACTTTCAAAATGGTCTACATCAAAAAAATTATTTTAAAAAATGATACAATAGAACAGATAGATTTAATTGTTACTTACAGGACATTCCACCTAAAAGCAGCAGAATACACTTTCTTCTCAAGTGCACGTGGAACACTCTCCAGGATAGATTACATCTTGGTTCAAAAATCAAGTCTCAAGGGCTTCCTAGGTGGCGCAGTGGTTAAGAATCTGCCTGCCAATGAAGGGGACACGGGTTCGATCCCTGCTCCAGGAAGATCCCACATGCCGCGGAGCAACTAAGCCCATGTGCCACAACTACTGAGCCTGCGCTTTACAGCCCGTGAGCCACAACTATTGAGTCCATGTGCTGCAACTACTGAAGTCCACATGCCTAGAACCCATGCTCCGCAACAAAAGAAGCCATGGCAATGAGGAGCCCATGCACCACAATGAAGAGTAGCCCCCCCACTCACCGCAAAGAAAGCCCACGCACAGCAAAAAAGACCCAACACAGCCAATAAAATAAATAAATTTATAGAAAAAAAGGTAGAGCAACTTTAAAAAAAAAATTAAGTCTCAGAAAATTTAAGAAAATTGAAATTGTATCAAGCATCTTTTCAGACCACAACTCAATGAGATTATAAATCAGTTACAGAAAACAAAAAACAAAAAAACACAAACACATGGAGGCTAAACAATACACTACTAAATAACCAAGAGATCACTGAAGAAATTAAAGAGGAAATTAAAATACACAGAAACAAATGAAACAAGAACATGATGACCCAAAACCTATGGGACACAGCAAAAGCAGTTCTAAGAGGGAAGTTTATAACAATTAAATCTCACCTCAAGAAACAAGAAAAATCTCAAACAATTTAACCTTACACCTAAAGAAACTAGAGAAAGAAGAACAATAACAACAACAACAAAACATCCCCAAAGTTAGAAGGAAAGAAATCATAAAGATCAGATCAGAAATAAATGAAAAAGAAATGAAGGAAACAAAGACCAATAAAACTTAAAAGTTTGTTCTTTGAGAACATAAACAAAATTGATAAACCATTAGCCAGACTCATTAGGAAAAAAATACAAGAAGCCTCAAATCAACAGAATTAGAAATGAAAAAGGAGAAGTAACAACTGACATTACAGAAATAAAAAGGATCATGATAAACTACTGCAAGGAACTATATGCCAACAAAATGGACAACCTGGAAGAAATGGACAAATTCTTAGAAAACTACAACCTTCCAAGACTGAACTAGGAGGAAATAGAAAAAGTGAACAGACCAATCACAAGTACTGAAATTGAAACTGTAAGTAAACACCTTCCAACAAAAAAAAGCCCAGGGCCAGATGGCTTCACAGGTGAATTCTATCAAACATTTAGAGAAGAGCTAACACTCATCCTTACTAAACTCTACCAAAATAAAGCAGAGGAACACTCCCAAACTCATTCTACAAGGCCACCAAAATCCTGATACCAAAACCAGACAAAAATGTCACAAAAAAAGAAAATCACAGGCCAACATCACTGATGAACACAGACGCAAAAATCCTCAACAAGTACGAGCCAACAGAATCCAACAGCACATTAAAAGGATCATACACCATGATCAAGTGGGGTTTATCCTGGAATGCAATGATTCTTTAACATATGCAAATAAATCAATGTGATATACAATATTAACAAATTGAAGGATAAAAACCATACGATAACCTCAATAGATGCAGAAAAAGCTTCCAACAAAATTCAACACTCATTTATGATAAAAACTCTCCAGAAGGTGGGCATAGAGGGAAACTACCTCAACACAATATAGGCCATATAGGACAAACCCACAGCAAACATCGTTCTCAATGGTGAAAAACTGAAAGCATTTCTGTCAAGACCAAGCAGAGGACAAGGGTGCCCACTCTCACCACTATTATTCAACACAGTTTTGGAAGTTTTAGCCACAGCTACCAGAGAAGAAAAAGAAATAAAAAGAATCCAAATTGGAAAAGAAGTAAAACTGTCACTGTTTGCAGATGACATGATACTATACATAGAAAATCCTAAAGAGGCCACCAGAAAACTACTTGAGCTAATCAGTGAATTTGGTAAAGTAGCAGGATACAAAATGCACAGAAATCTCTTGCATTCGTATACACTAACAATGAAAGATCAGAAAGAGAAATTAAGGAAACACTCCCATTTACCATAGCAACAAAAAGAATAAAATATCTAGGGATAAACCTACCTAAGGAGGCAAAAGACCTATACTCAGAAAACTATAAAACACTGATGAAAGAAATCAAAGACAATACAAAGAGATGGAGAGATATACCATGCTCTTGGATTGGAAGAATCAACATTACGAAAATGATTACTCTACCCAAAGCAATATACAGGTTCAATGCAATCCCTATCAAAGTACCAATGGCATCCTTCACAGAATTAGGATGAAGAATTTTACAATTTGTATGGAAACACAAAAGGCCCAAAGCAGCCAAAGCAATCTTGAGAAAAAAAACATGGAGCTGGAGGTATAAGGCTCCCTAACTTCAGACTATATCACAAAGCTACAGTAATCAAGACAGTATGCAACGGGTACGAAAACAGAAATATAGATCAATGGAACAGGATAGGAAACCCAGAGATAAACCCACATACATATGGTCATCTTATCTTCCACAAAGGAAGCAAGAATATACAATGGAGACAAAACAATCTTTTTGATAAGTGGTGCTGGGAAAGTGGACTGCTACATGTAAAAATGGAATTAGAACACTCCCTAACACAATACACAAAAATAAACTCAAAACGGATTAAAGACCTATATATAAAGCCAGACACTAAAAAACTCTTAGAGGAAAACACAGGAAAAACACTCTTTGACATAAATCACAGCATGATCTTTTTGACCCACCTCCTAGAGTAATGGAACTAAAAACAAAAATAAACAAATGGGATCTAATGAAACTTAAAAGCTTAAAGCTTTTGCACAGTAAAGGAATCCATAAACAAGATGAAAAGACAACCCTCGGAATGGGAGAAAATACTTGCAAACTAAACAACTGACAATGGATTAATTTCCAAAATATACCAACAGCTCATGCACCTCAATATCAAAAAAACAAACAACCCAACCCCAAAATGGGTGGAAAACATAAGTAGACATTTCTCCAAAGAAGACATACAGATGGCCCAGAGGCACATGAAAAGATGCTCAACATCACTAATTATTAGAGAAATGCAAATCGACACTACAATGAGGTATCATCTCACACCAGTCAGGATGGCCATCATCAAAAAGTCTACAAACAATAAATGCTGGAGAGGATGTGGAGTAAAGGGAACCCTCAGGACTTCTCTAGTGGTCCAATGGTTAAGACTTTGCCTTCTAATGCAGGGGATGAAGAAGGTTTGATCCCTGGTCAGGGAGCTAAGATCCCACATGTGGCCAAAAAAAAAAAAAAAAAAAACGTAAAACAGAAGCGACACTGTAACAAATTCAATAAAGAGAAGGGAGGGAGGGAGAGAGAGAAAGAGAGAGAGAGAGACAGAAAGAAAAAAAGAAAAGGGAACCCTCTAGCAAGGTTGGTGGGAATGTAAATTGATACAGCCACTATAGAGAACAGTATGAAGGTTCCTTAAAGAACTAAAAATAGAACTACCATATGACCCAGCAATCCCACTACTGGGCCTACAGCCTGAGAAAACCATTATTATTTCAAAAGATACATGTACCACAATATTCACTGCAGCACTATTTACAATAGTCAGGACATAGAAACTACCTAAATGTCCATCAACAGATGAATAGAAAAAGATGTGAGTACATATATACAATGGGATATTACTCAGCCACAAAAAAGGAATGAAATTGGGTCATTTATAGAGATGTGGATGGACCAAGAGTCTGTCATACAGAGTGAAGTATGTCAGAAAAACAAATATCGTATATTAACTCATATGTGGAATCTAGAAAAATAGTACAGATGAACCTATATCCAGGGCAAGAATAGAGACCCAGACATAAGAATGAACAGGGGTGGGGGGGAGGGATGAATTGGGAGATTAGGTTTGACATAAAGACACTACCATATGTAAAATACACAGTGGGAACCTGCATTATAGCACAGGGAGCTCAGCTCGGTGCTCTGTGATGACTGAGATGGGCAGGATGTGGGGGGTGAGAGGGAGGTCCAAGAGTGAGGGGATATATGTATACCTGTAGCTGATTCAGTTTGTTGTGCAGCAGAAACTAACACAACATTGTCAAACAATTATACTCCAGTTTAAAAAAAAAAAGGGAAGAACCTAGCATAAGAAAAAAAAAAGTAGCTGTTTTCTGATGTCATGGAAGGATGCAGCTTCATTTATAAGCACTCTCTAAACTGTGATGTAGCATAGGTTACAGTGAATTCTAGCCATTATTTTTATGATCATCAGTTTCAGAGGGCTCTCTTCTGACTTTGATCCCAAGGCTCTCTCATCCAGTGATCTTAACTTTCTGTGACTCTCCATTTATTATGACACGTTGTGAGCACAGGAGGGAACACATCTTCCTGATCATAATTTCACATCTCTGTCATTGTTCTGGATATAAATATACAAACCTTTCAACTGTAGAGCACAGGGAACTATATTCAATATCCTGGGATAAACTATAACGTAAAAGGATATAAAAAAGAATGTATATATGTATACATCTGAGTCACTTCGCTGTATAGTAGAAATTAACACAACATTGTAAATCAACTATACTTCAAAAAAAAAAACCTTTCAAACCTTTGAAACTCAGTTTAAATTTACCAATGGAAATAAGAGAATTAGCAATCATTTTCTTTCATTAGGATTTGTGGTCCCTAATATGAATACTACTATGCTACTTGGTTTTGAATGAATGACCTAGGCACTAAAGAATATATATTAAGACATCATTAAACAAATACATGCACCCCATTTCTTAAGTGCACATGGGACATTCTCCAGGATACATCACATTTTGGGTCACAAATCAAGCCTCGTTAAATTTAAGAAAATTGAAACCGTATCAAGCATCTTCTCTGACCACAATGCTATGAGATTAGAAACCAATTACAGGAAGAAAACTGTAAAAAACACAAACACATGGAGGCTAAATAATACACTACTAAATAACCAAGAGATTACTGGAGAAATCAAAGAGGAAATCAAAAAATACCTAGAGACAAATGACAATGAAAACACAACAATCCAAAACCTATGAGATGCAGCAAAAGCAGTTCTGAGAGAGAAGTTTATAGCAATACAATCCTACCTCAAGAAATAAGAAAAATCCCAAATAATCTAACCTTACACCTAAAGAAACTAGAGAAAGAAGAGCAAACAAAACCCAAAGTTAGTAGAAGGTGAAAACTCATAAAGATCAGAGCAGAAATAAATGAAATAGAAACAAAGAAAACAATGGCAAAAATCAATAAAACTAAAAGCTGGTTCTTTCAGAAGATAAATAAAATTGATAAACCTCTAGCAAGACTCATCAAGAGGGAGAGGATTCAAATCAATAAAATTAGAAATGAAACAGGAGAAGTTACAATGGACACCACAGAAATAAAAAGCACCATAAGAGACTAATACAAGCAACTATATGCCAATAAAATGGACAACCTGGATGAAATGGACAGCTTCTTAGAAAGGTATAATCTTCCAAGACTGAATCAGGAAGAAATAGAAAATATAAACAGACCAATCACAAGGAATGAAATTGAAACTGTGATTAAAATTCTCCCAACAAACAAAAGTCCAGGACCAGATGGATTCACAGGTGAATTTCATCAAACATTTAGAGAGAGAGCTAACACCCATCCTTCTCAAACTCTTCCAAAGTTTCAGAGGAAGGAATACTCCCAAATTCATTCTACGAGGCCACTACCACCCTGATAGAAAAACCAGACAAAGATACCACAAAAAAAGCAAATTACAGACCAATATCACTGATGAATTTAGATGCAAAGATCCTCAACAAAATACTAGCAAACAGAATCCAACAACACACTAAAAGGATCATACACCATGATCAAGTGGGGTTTATCCCTGGAATGCAAGGATTCCTCAATATATGCAAATCAATGTGATACACCATATTAACAAACTGAAGGATAAAAACCACATGGTCATCTCAATATATGCAGAAAAAGCTTCCAACAAATTCAACACCCATTTATGATCAAAACTCTCCAGAAGGTGGGCATAGAGGGAATCTACCTCAACATAATAAAGGCCATATAGGACAGACCCACAGCAAACATCATTCTCAATGGTGAAAAACTGAAAGCATTCCCTCTAAGATCAGGAACAAGACAAGGATGTCCACTCTCGCCACTACTATTCAACATAGTTTTGGAAGTCCTTGCCACAGCAATCAGAGAAGAAAAAGAAAGGAAAGGAATCCAAATTGGAAAAGAAGTAAAACTGTCACTGTTTGCAGATGACATGATACTATACATAGAAAATCCTAAAGATGCCACCAGAAAACTACTTGAGCTAATCAATGAATTTGGTAAAGTTACAGGATACAAAATTAACACACAGAAATCTCTTGCATTCGTATACACTAACAATGAAAGATCAGAAAGAGAAATTAAGGAAACAATCCCATTCACCACTGCAACAAAAAGAATAAAATATCTAGGAATAAACCTAACTAAGGAGGTAAAAGACCTGTACTCAGAAAACTGAGACACTAATGAAACAAACCAAAGACAACACAAACAGATGGAGAGATATACCATCTTCTTGGATTGGAACAATCAACACTGTAAAAATGACTATACTATCCAAAGCAATTTATAGATTCAATGCAAGCCCTATCAAATTACCAATGGCATTTTTCACAGAACTAGAACAAGAAATTTGACGATTTGTATGGAAATGCAAAAGACCCCCAATAGCCAAAACAATCTTGAGAAGGAAAGATGGAGTTGGTGGAATCAGGTTTCCTGACTTTAGGCTATACTACAAGGCTACAGTGATCATGTCAGTATGGTACTGGCACAAAAACAGAAATATAGATCAATGGAACAGGATAGTAACCCCAGAGATAAACTATGGCCAACTAACCTATGACAAAGGAGGCAAGGATATACAATGGAGAAAAGGCAGCCTCTTCAATAAGTGATGCTGGGAACACTGGACAGCTACATGTAAAAGAATGAAATTAGAACACTCCCTTACACCATACACAAAAATAAACTCAAAATGGATTAAAGACCTACATGTAAGGCCAGACACTATAAAACTCCTAGAGGAAAACATAGGAAGAACACTCTTCAACATAAATCACAGAAAGATCTTTTTTGATCCACCCTCTAGAGTAATGGAAATAAAAACAAAAATATATAAGTAGGACCTAATGAAATTTCAAAGCTCCTGCAAAGCAAAGGAAACTATAAGCAAGACAAAAAGACAGCCCTCAGAATGGGAGAAAATATTTGCAAATGAATCAACAAAGGACTAATCTCCAAAATATATAAATAGTTCATCCAGCTCAATATCAACAAAACAAACAACCCAATCAAAAAATGGGCAGAAGACCTAAATAGGCATTTCTCCAAAGAAGACATACGGATGGCCAAGAGGCATATGAAAAGCTGCTCAACATCACTAATTATTAGAGAAATTGCAAATCAAAACTACAATGAGATATCACCTCACACCAGTTAGAATGGGCATCATCAGAAAATCTACAAACAGTAAATGCTGGAGAGGGTGTGGAGAAAAGGGAATACTCTTGCACTGTTGGTGGGAATGTAAATTGATACAGCCACTATGGAGAACAGTATGGAGGTTCCTTGCAAAACTAAAAACAGAGTTACCATATGACCCAGCAATCCCACTGCTGGGCATATACCCAGAGAACACCATCATTCAAAAAGACACATGCACTCCAATGTTCACTGCACTATTTACAATAGTCAGGACATGGAAGCAACCTAAATGTCCATCAACAGATGAATGGATAAAGAAGATGTGGTACATATATACAATGGAATATTACTCAGCTGTAAAAAGGAACGAAATTGGGACATTTGTAGAGACATGGATGGACCTAGAGACTGTCATACAGAGTGAAATGAGTCAGAAAGAGAAAAACAAATATCGTATGTTAACATATATGCAGAATACAGAAAAATGGTACAAATCCACCAGTTTGCAAGGCAGAAATAGCGACAGATGTAGAGAACAAACATATGGACACCAAGGCGGGAAGTGGGGGGTGGGGAATGAATTGGGAGATTGGGATTGCCATATATACATTACTAATAAGAAAAAAAATATCAAATTGTACACTTTAAATATATGCAGTTTATTGTATGTCAACTGTATCTCAATAAAAGTTCTTTAAAAAAAATACATGCACCCCAATAGCAGCACTATTTACAACTGCCAAGACATGGAAGCAACCTAAGTATCCACTGACAGATGAATGGATAAAGATGTGGTACATACATATGATGGAATATTACTCAGCCATAAAAAAGAACAAAATAATGCCATTTGCAGCAACCTGGATGGACCTACAGATTATCATACTAAATGAAGTAAGTCCCACAGAAAAAGACAAATATCATACGATATCAGTTATATGTGGAATCTAAAAAATGATAAAAATTAACTTATTCACAAAACACAAAGAGACTCACATAGAAAAAAACTTATGGTTACCTAAGGGGAGGGGGAGAGAGGAATAAATTAGGAGCTTGGGGTTAAAATATATACACTACTATATGTGAAATATATAACCCACAAGGAGCTACTATATAGCACAGGGAACTATATTCAATATCTTGTAATAAAGTATAATGGAAAAGAATGTAAAAAAAAAATTTACATATACTAAAAAAAATCACTTTGCTGTATACCTGAAACACAACATTGTAAATCAATTATATTTCAATGAAAATTAAAACCAAAATACCTCCACAGTGCCAAATCCCAAAGTCAGCTCTCTGCATTATTTAAATGGCTGATTACATTTTCCTTCTTGAAATGACTGTTTCAGTTGGCTTCTAGAACACCATTCTTTTTTGCTCCCTTTCCTATATCCTTAGCTGTTTCTTCCTAGACTCCATGAATTCATTAAGTATTTATACTGCCTATTCTGGGCCTACATTGTCCCTGTTGCTAGAGATTCGGCAGTGAACAAGCCAAAGCCCTTGCTGTCATCTAGTAGGCAGAGACAAACACTGGCGTTCTGGAAGCCAGGTGAAGACAATGTTTCAAAGTGGAGGTGATCAGCTGCACAAGTAACGCTGAGCCATCAAGTGAGATGAGGACTGTGCAGTAACCACTGGATTTGGCGGTTAGAGGCTTGATGGGTACGCTGACATCATGAGTTTTAGCGAAGGGGTAACAAAATTCTGGAGTGGATTCTGGATAAAAAGGCAGGTGAGGAAGAGGCTACAGCAAGTGTCCTCAACTCCTTTCAAGACATTTTGAAATGTCTTTCACTTTTTTCTGAAACACTGTCTTGCACTTTTTTCCAGGTCTCAGCTTAGATGTCATTCCTCAGCAAATAATTCCCTAACCAATCAATTTTCTTCCTGTCATTCTCTCATGGGCTCATCTTATTTTTCATCACTACACTGTCATGTTTATAGTTATAGATTTAAGTGTCTGAAATTCACTTATAATAGCTGCCCCACGATTCTTCAAATTCATTAAGGCCTTTTTAAGCTCTGCAAAATGAGTACCTACAGTGCTACTGGGACAATATATCAATAGTTCTTGCTTGAATTAATAAATGAATGATTAACCAATCTTTTCCTCTGGATGGTGCCATAACAACTTGGTTAAAATGGAACTATATTTCCCAGAATCCCATTCCCCATGTGTCTCTGGAGTAAAGTTGGCCAAACAAGAACTAGTCCAAGATTTGGAAAGTAAAAGTAAAGCAACAGGCATTACTCGAAGGACTTGCAGCCAAATATGTGAAGAACAGATTCAGAAGTGCCCGAGGATACCACTTGCCATTTCTCTTCTCCGTTGTTTATCTAGCTTTTCTTTCCAGCTACTAGACCTGATTCCTACATTCAAAACCAGATGTTTGGCTGAGGATGCACAGAGGTGGGAGTAGAGAGGCCACAGCTTCCCACAGAACTATCAAAAACTTCCCCTCTGCAGCTCCTGTAGGGTCGCTTAGATTTCCCTGACTTGTCCATCCTGCATCAGTGCTTCAGGAGGACAGGTTGGTGACTTGGTTCTTCCAATATTTCCTTTTGGATATAACTTCTCTAGTATTTACCACAGTTGCATAAGATCTAGTTCTGTAATAAATATCTTATCCAGTAAGACTCACAGTGGTTCTAGTTTCCTGATTAAACCTTGGTTATTGGCATTGTTATTTATGGGCTAGGCCACATGGAATCACACTCTTCAAGGCTGATCTGACAACAGCCTAACCTGACTGCCCAACCTACCAACAACAGAGAGCAGCCCTGAATGCCGAATACGGCACCATTCCCCAGGGGAACCAGCCAGCCACCCAATTACTTTGGACCACTTCCATCATAGAGGAGCAGTGCATATCCCTTGGAATAAAAGCTTACTCTGGACATGGATTTCTTCTTTGTCCGGAGTGCTTCTGCCAAAATCACCATCTATGGACTTGTAGAGTGTCTTATTATTCTACAGAGCATTGCTTCTGACCGAGCAAATTAAGTGCAACAATGGTCTTGTGTTCACAGAATTTACTGGTATTACCACATTTCCCATCATGCTGAAGCAGCTGACCTGATAAGAACTAAAGATTCAGTTATGGGTCCAGGTGGTTGGCAGTACTACAAAGTTGGGGTAATACCATCCAGTATGTAGTACATACCCCGAATCAGGGACCAATATATGCTGTTTTTCCCATAGCCAAGATGTTTAGGGCTGGTAATCAAGGGAAGGATACGGGAGTGGACCCTTTCACAATTATCCTTAGTGTACCTTAGTGAAATTTTGCTTTCTATCCCTTTAGTTTTGGGCTAAACTCGTTGAGTCCTTAGTTTCCAAGGCAGAATGCTTCCACCAGAGGATTCAACAAATCCAGCTGTCACTTGGCCATCTTGGGGGGGGGGGGGGTCTTCAAGTCACTGAGTCAATAGGCAAAAAGGAGGTTACTGTACCAAGACCTGATTATCAAGAGGAAATTAAGTTGCTACTGCACAATGGGTCAGAGAAGAGTATATCTAGAATCAGAGCTCCTCTGGGGTGTGTATCAGTAGTCTTATAACCTGTGATAAAAGTTAATGGAAAGCTACATCAAAACGGTAAACTACAAGTGTTCAAACCTTCATGCATAAAGTTTGGAGACTCCCACCCAAGAAGGAACTGTGACCAGCTTAGGAAAAAATAGTGGTATGGAATAAACAGTAGAAGAAGTTAGAAATATCAGTAATAATCACATAGTCAGTTGAAGAAATGAATGTAGTGGTGATAAATCCATCCTTGCTTTTATATAAATGTATTGATATATAGATGACACAGACATATTTAACCAGTTTTTCTACTATCTAACATAAGATGTACTCATAGTGATTAACCTCACAGCTCAATATTTAAGTTACAGGCTATCAGAGAGGGAGTGTGACTCAGAGGAATGAATGTCCCCAAAAGGTGGATAATGCAACGTAGGAGGTTTTACATATGTTTTTTCTGGAGGAGAGGTTGCACACGTTCAAATAATTGTACCGTGTTAGGTAGAAGCATGATTTTGCTACTGTCTTTATTTAGAAGTTAAATATGCTTGAAGAGGAATGTATCATTGAAAGGAATGAACTGTGCTGGATTATGCTGTATTGACTTGGGTGATCTGGGAAATACATCTCCTAGAATTCCCTTCTCTGTGTGACTCCAAGTGAGAGTCAACCAAGGAACTTGCCTGAGATCTGGAAGATAGAAACAGTGGCCATTACTCCCAGAAGGAGTCATGTTAGATAAATGATGATGAAAAAGCAAAGGAGAGCCTGGGATGTTACAGCTTGTCCTGACTCTCCTTTGCCTCTAGGGCTTCTTCTTATTGGTTGGCCTTGCTGACCAACAGAGATGCTAGGCCTCATACCAGATGCTTGACTGTGGAACCACAGAGGTGGTAGCTATACGGAGGCAGCAGATTCCTGGACCTTTCCACAAGATTCCTTTTTGTGGTCCTGTGGCTCCTCAGATACTCCTGCTAACTCTGACCTGCCTACCATTCAAATGCTTCAGAAGGTATAGTTTGTGACTTATTTTCTGTTCCTCCAACTCCCCTTCCCAGACCTTTACTTCTGCTGTTGTGTGAGGTCTAATTCCTATAATACAAACCTTATCTCATAGTATTCATAGTGACTCCACTTCCCTGACTGGCAGATTCATTGACTACCTAAAATTTTCCATGAATCACTTTCACTATGTGCAACATCTAACGCCCTGCCATCCCTGTGTTCTCACAGTAGCTCTACAAGTTCTCATATGAGAAGGATCTGAAAGCATTTTACTTTCTTCTTGTGACTGGTTACAAGGAGAAGGGCAAGGAATGCATTTTCTATTATAAAAATTTCACACACCACTTTGGATTTTTCATGTTAAGTTACTAGGCATTGGAAGGATAGACAAGACATTTAATGTTTCATGGAAGACCGAGTTAGGAGTGCCAAACCTCCCTTAATCCACCTAACAATTACAAGTCAAAAATAAGGTTGTGCTAGTGATACTAACTGCTCTTTATGGAATGTGTATTGTTATGACATTCTTCAACGTCAGATTTCTATTTTTTTCCTATCAGGCACTCCCCCACCCCCCACCTCCTCCAGTAATACCAATACCCTTGGCCTTAGAGGAGAGTGCTTTTGTGTATCAGTGCTAATTAATCTCTTGGGGTACAACTGCAAAGGACACCAAATCGTGAACAGGATAACTTATTCTATAAAAAGGAGTCATTTTTGAAAGACAGTAAAAACATTTTCCAAAACCCAAATAAATTCCTGGTTGCTCACGTGCTCATTTCTACTCAGAGTGTGGGTTAGGGGAATCGAGTACTTTCCCCGAGCATTTCATGGAATTACATTTCATGGAATTACATTTCATGCTGTTTGATAGAATCTACGAGAGCTGCATTTGTCATGGTCCCAGCAAGAAACATATGGCACATGAGTAATGGAGTTTAATGGAGAGACTGTTTACAGAGCTCAGGGCAGGATGAAAGGAAACCAGTGAGGCTTGGTGAAGCATCCCTGGGCTGGCAACCGTGGAGAACAATGGCCCAAAGGAGTAAGAGGAAGGAATGGTTTCAGGCACTTGAATTGCTGGAGGAAGCTGGGGAGAGGGCCTGAGACAAGTCACTGCCAACCCACAGCCCAGAGAGGTCTGGGGAGCAAATACCTTTACTTCAACGTCTTCCACCCTCCCATCTCTGCCAGGACCTCCTACTTCCAAATACAATCATAAGCCAGAGGTCAATGGTCTCTGGTTGGTGCCCTCCATAAAGATCAGCTGTCTATGGCAGGGTGGAGAGTGGATCTAGGGGCAAAAGGATTTCCATACAGGCTACTGCATCCAGATTTATGGGGGGGAAAACTAGTCTTATTTCAGATGTAACCACCATGCTATTACGAGTTATTAGAGACATCTTCCTGCATGAACACGCCTGAAAGGGCTCTCTTCACTCAGTAGGATGCAGTTAAGCTCTGTTACTATCTTGCTAACCTTGATGTGCAGGTAGGTATTCACTCATGTGATAAACCACCTGGTTTGAAGTCTTTATTTTGTCTTTTTTTTTTTTTTTTGTCTTTAAGAACTATGACAATGTATTTTTAATTTAGCTACAGTGCATCAAAAATTTTTTTGAACTGCTTTGGGACTCCCACATTTGGGATGGCCCAGAAAACCGTAATTTTAGCATTAGGAAGACTGAGGAACACAAAACCCATCAATGATGCCTTCACAATGACACCTGGTATTCATAAGTGACTTTAATTGGCATTACCTCTTCCTCATTCACCACTGGAGTCTTCATTGAATGGCACTGCATTCCAAGTACCAAGTGACTCTAATGAGTAAAACAATTCAAACAATTTTAACCGTGTAAAGGACATACCATCACAAAGAGCCTGTGGACTGACTTGTGCTGAGATTTAACAAGGGTTTCCCTATGATGGTGGGACATGAAGACTCCAGGCTTCATCTGCCTGTCCATCTGCTGGCGACTGCAGGCTGGGATTTCCTGCGGCAAAAAAGCAGGAGCCTTGGATTCTATCTGTCACTAGAAATGGTAGGCCATGGCTCTATCACTAAACCCCTGGAGTAATTTCTTTGCCCTTGATGAAACTACTTGTCCTCCGATGTCAGGTTTAGCCTCTTCTATCCATTTGCTCTTTCTCCTACTTCTTGCCTCTGAATATGATCCTTACACTCAGGGCCAGCATTATCTTTTTGCATCTTCACAGCTTTATTTCATCAATGATTATAACTGGAGAATCCTGGTGAAGGGCAATTATTTCTAAATTTCTACCAAGGTCTCTTAATGCAGAGGAAAGTGAATTTCTGGAATTAAGGAGAACCTTGGGAAGGAGATGACAGGTGAATACCACTGTAAACAGGAAATTCCTTTGAAGATTCATCTTTTTTCTTCCAATAAGATTTGTATGGCTTTTTCATTCTGTGTCATGATATCATGAAACATAAGACAGTTTCTGTAAGTCTGAAAGAACTGCAGTTGCAGGAAGACATGATAATTTTTCTGTGGCCTCACACACCCCAGCACACCACTGAGAGCCACAGGTTTTAACCTATCAAATGAGCAAAAATTAAAACACACCAGCACGTGGGTGCACACGTGCAACTCCCAGGGTTATGAGGTATTGACTGGTGGGGAAACAACCTTTCTGGAAGAAAGTTTACCAAGACCAAATCAAACATTCATCTACTTTGACCCAGCAATTCAACATTAAGAATTTCTTCTAGGACGATAACCACGGATATGCACAAAGGTAGAGATATGAAAGTATCTGTCGCAGAGACAGCTTATAAGACTGAAAAAATCAGAAAGAACAAAGGTATCCAACAGTAGTAAATCTGCTAAGTAAGTTACGGCGCATCTAAGTATGGACTACAGTACTACCTAGTTGTCGGCTGATTCCCCAGCACCCATTTCCAACAATACCCGATTTCGTTGGGGTATTCCTCCCACCTACCCCTGCACCTGCGCATATGCAGCTTTCCCTTGAGCACTATGGGCATTAGTTTGCCCACCCCCACCCCCGCACAGTCAAAAATCCACGTATAACTTTTGACTCCCTGAAAACTGAACTACTAGTAGTCTGTTGACCAGAAGCCGCACTGATAAAACAGTCCATTAACATATTTTATATGTTACATGTATTTTATACTGTATTCTAACAATAAAGCAAGCTAGAGAATGTTAAGAAAATCATAAGAGAAATTACACTTACAAGAACTGTATTTACCGATACCATGCGTTTATGCCATCTCTTTACAAAATGGATAGCTGTTACCTACATCAATACTGTCTCATGATACAAAAGACAACTGATGTCACACGCATTACTAACACTAGGCATCAAAAATGAAAACATAATGTGAAAAAACCTGTATTTACAGATGTAACAATCCATGCGTTTGACAACGAAGAAACAGCAACACGACTGCTTCATGGTAGCCTAGAATAACCGATACAGTTGGCTTCACGGTGGCCTAGCCTATACACTAAGGGATGAATCACTACATCATTTTTTATGGCATACAGTATTACAGCCATATTCATAATATCATATTGGAAACATTTTACATTAAAAAAAAATACTTACCTGTGAGGATAGATACGCAGTTCCTTCGGTTGTTACCAAACGGATGGAGGTTCGCCCTGCCCGTTGCACAGCAAGCCAAAACGCTGAGACGCCAAGGTTCTCAGCAAAGAGGGCGTTTATTCGCAAGGCAGCGATGCGATGAGACAGGAGAACAAATATGCTTTTCCAAAGGCAAGGGGACGTGGGGTATTCATGGGATAAGGAATGAAACTGCAGGGCTGGCTGAGGCATGGGGAATGCGCCGGGGCGTGGGGATGGTGACTGGAAAAAGGTGACGTATTGGTGGTTCTGCGCAGGCGTAACCAGGCTACAGGCCTTGGCCGAGTGCAAAGGTCACTCAAGCATGCGCGGTTGAAGGGTTAACCAGCTACGCTGCAACTGGATGCAGCTGACTGCAAGTTCCTAGACAACAACCCTGGCAAACATCTTATTGTTCAGGCTACGTGCTGCTACGAGGAACCGACCTTGATTAGTGAAGGCAGGTGAAATGGATTTCCCTTAGTTTCACAATTATGAGAGAGGCATACTGTATGATAAGCAGTTATAAAACAGCAAGGAAACTAACACATTATTAATTTTTATATTAGATATCACCTTATGCTATGTTAGGATAGATCTACATGTATTTTATGTATTCATGAGATAGATACCTTTTTCTTTTTTTGATATGTCCAGGCTACATGGTTCGCCTGGGATTTTTTTCAAATTGTCACAAAGCTTCAAAAAATTTACCCATGTATTTATTGAAGAAAAATCTGTCTATAAGTGGACTTCAACTCAAACCCATGTTGTTCAAGAGTCAACTGTACTTCAAGAAATGACCAAACCCTCAGCTTAAGAAATAAACCGTGATTGGTTTAAGCCCATTAGGCTATGCTCTATTATTGGGTCAGGGAAAGAGGCCCAGACCAGTCAGTACAAGGCATTCTCTACAGAGCCTCCTCCTAGGATGGCTTTTATCTCTATTTTATGCTTTTTCAATTCAGGAGGTTAGAAGACTAACCACTGCATGTTCAAAAGTCCTTGAGACCAGGTTTCTCCTGTGAAGTTCTCCCAATTGAATACATTCATGTGAGATTTGGAAGCTGGCAGAAAGGTGGCCCCTTCTTTCTATGCTAATGTGGACAGACATGGGTGCTGGCAGCGTCTCTGAACCTGCTTCCTCATTTGTAAAGCAGGGGTAGTATCAGGTACCTTGCATGGAAGCAAGCTCTTACACCTTCTGTTTCAGTATTTCTTTCCTGGACATTGGAACAGCAGCATCACTTGACTGAGGGGTTCTGAGAATTCTTGGGTACAGATGGCTGTTTTTCCAAGCTTTATTGTGCCCAGAATCAGGAGTTTGGATAAGAAGAAGGTGGGTCTTGGCATGCAGGTCAGAGCAGATCTGCTCAGGCCTGTGTTATCAGCACCATGATAATATGAACATAGCCTGCACCTGCCTGACAATAGAGATTTCCAGACAGTAGAGATTCACTTTTCCCCCAAGAGAAACTGAATAGGGACTCAGGGACCTGAGAGCTCTTCTTGGCTCTGAAACTTTCTGTAACCTTGACCAAATACATTTCCCCCTCAGGGCCTCAGTTTCCTCATCAGAAGGAAGCTTTAGAAAAGGTGTTCCCTAAAGTCCCTTCCAATTTTAAAAGTTCCATGTATCAGCAAGACAAAATGGTTGGAAGTTTTTAGGCAAACTCAATCTTTATGTAGCCAAAGGTCAGCCTTGAAATGTTTTATTTCATATACATCTTTTTAAACCTGCCCTTTAATAAATTTTCCCTTGGGTACAAAGCATAAAAAAATAACAATTAAAGTGTACTGCACAGAATAGCAATGTCCAGGGCATATTATAAATTGACTCTTATGAAAATTGCTGATAGTTTATCTTATTTGAGCCCCAAATCAGCAATTTTATATGGCTCAATCTACTAAAATCATTAAAATGCAAAATTCCAAAATGCATTTGGAACATCAGCAGATTAGGAAAAAGTTGAGAATTTCATGTTTTCCTCTGACTTTTCACATTGATGCCACAAATCTTTACAGTTATTTTCTTTTTTGGTGGGGGATGGTGGAAGAGAGAATGATAAAGCCATATTTCAATTTCTGTAAAACACAAAAAGCTATCTGAATGCCCTCTTTGTCCTCTAGCCACAAAGCTCTGCCAGTTCATTCTCCCTGCACAGCAGGGTCTAAAAGTGCCCAATCTGCCCTCTGTGATTTCCTGTCCTGTTCTGGTTCCTGGCATCCTTGGGTGGCCGTCATTTCAGGATATGGGACACTATCTGCAACTTGTTTGCTTGCATCCTTTTAATCCATTTCTTGGGCAGAGTCAGCATAGAATCTATGTCTATGTCAACAGTGACAGGGATATTAAAATAGCAAACACTATATAGCACTCGTTATGGTCCGGGAACCAGAGGAAATGCTTTGTACATGCTAAGTCATTTCATCTTTACTTTCCTATGAGAGCTGCACTATTACTACTCACTTTACAGATGAAGAGACCAGGCACCACAAAGTTTTCTTCACTTGCTCAAGATCACACAGTGAGCAAGTGGCCCACCTAGCACCTCCGCACCTCTGTAACCTCATGCCCAGCTGCCTCTCTGGTTAAACCCCCAAACACGTGATTAGCATATCGTTGTCATAGACATGCTTCCAGAGTAATTTTCGGGACAGGGTCACTGCCACCTACCACCACAGACAAAGTTACCAATGTACCTTATGACGAATACACATCAATTTATTCACAACATTTATCTGCTCCAGTGCAGCTGGAGGACCCGCGTGCTCCCCTGCAAACCTTTGTGGGGTTACAGGTATGGGTCCTCTGCCTGCAGCAGATCCCAGTTCCCAGGTTGGGAGAGACGGGCATGGTTTCTACCATCTCTGAGATTCTCATGCATCCCTCTAGGGGTCTCCCTTTTAGGAGCCCTACCCTAGATACCAGTGAAAACAGAATCTACTTGAACTATTTACATTGTTTTTTAAGGTTTAGGCAGATGAGAGTATCATGTTATTTAATACATTTATTAATAAAATCATTCCATCTATCCTTATTTACCCAGTGTATTACTTATCTATCTATTCTAGATGAAAGAGTTTTTGAACAGTAAACCTACAGTGATTCTGTGCATTCCAACACATGTTATTGTCTTCACAGCCTCCCTTTGAAGAGCTTTATCCCCATTTTATGGCTGTTGCCTCTTTCCCTGAAGGGTCTGGAAATGTTGCTGTTAATCAGTCTTGGAAGCTGATTCTCAGAGAATGGACACTCCTATCCCGGCACCAGGAAACACTGTTCCTCCATTCAGCATGAAAATAGCAACGGGGGCACCGTCTAGGACCACCCTCGGAATACTGGGCTGCTCGCTTCCTGAGTTCTTTAAGAGGGGACCACTCATTTCAAACAGAGACACTAAAATTTTAATCACCCGAAGGTCTGTCACAGGAAACTGCAGGTGGATTTTGCACTGTCTGTAGAACTTGGCTCTTTTCCTTGAATGCACTTTTGAGTCTGAGAACTGTACACATCGTTTTCCTTAGCAAGCAAGTTATTTTGAGAAAATAAAGTGCATGCACTCATTTAGCATTGTAGATTTGAGGTAAAATGTTTATCTTTCAGCAGGTTGGAGTTTTGTGATTTTTTTTCACTTTACTCTTGGGGCAACATCCGCCCCCCAATTTACCCACAGAGGTTCTTTTAGGGACTTGCTGGGCTTAAACATCCCATCCTTGGGCCAGCAATGATTTTACCACTCTAAGAAGGCCCGAAAGGACATTATCTGAGGATGTCCTTGGTGGCCCAGGCGCAGTGATTTGAAAACATGCCCATGGTTATCCCTTTGCCTTCGTTATCCGGACTGCAGTCCTTTCACAGCCCCATCTGGAGTGCTTGGCTCAGTGTTAGGGAAGGACAGATTCCTAGCAGATGGTTTATCAGAGGACCTGGCACATGGTTTGGCCAAGAAAACCTCATCTAATACCTCTGAGCTTGGGAAGCTTTAGAGGGAAGAGTAGCTCCAATCCTTCTGCACAACCAGGAATGTTTTGCTCATTAAATTTTTAAAATGATGCTCAGAGTAAATATCTAGATAGCAGCAGTTCTGGAGAGCTGGCTCCACAGACGGTACCAAACTAATGTATCCCCTTAGACCAGTTTTACGACATCTATAAAGTTTGGGACAGGGCCAGAGCCTTGGGCCTGAAAGGAATGAGATTCATGCTAAAAGAAATGAGGCATTTTGACAAGTGATATTTTAATTAAAAAAAAAAGCAACTCTGATCAGCATGAAATGTCCCGAATGTCTAATAGGCTGCTTAAAATTAATATGTGCAAAGCTACTCCTTCTACAGTCTTCCCCATCTCTGTGGCAACTCCATCTATCCATTTGCTCAGGCCCAAAACCATTAGAATCATTCTTGATTCCTCTTTGTTTCACATGCAACATCCAGTGCATCAGTAAGCTTTGTCAATTCTACCTTAAAAATATGTATGGCATTCAACCTCTCTGCTACCACCCTGGTTGGAGCTGCCATCCAGATGGCGGCAGGAGCCTCCTACCTGGCACTCTTGCTCCCATCTATACTCCCATGCAGTCTGAGTGAGACACAGCATTCTGAGTGAGACTGCTGAAATCCCTGTCCCACCATGGCACTCCTCTCCTGGAGGCACTCCAGCGGCTGTGCACTGCCCACAGCATGAAAGCTCCCTTAGGCTGCCAGGCCCTGCGTCATGGAGCCCCCTGTGTCTCTGCACTGGTCTTTCAGTGCTCTTCCCTGGCTCCTTCTGCTCCAGTCACACTGACCTTCTTTCCGGCACATGAACTCAAGGCATCCGCCCATCCAGGACATGTGAATTGCCCACTCCCTTGACTGGAGCATTCTTCCTCCAAGTAGCTGCTTGGTTTCTCTCTTTCTCTCTCTCCCTCTCCCTCCTTTTCTTTCTCTTTCTCTCGTCCTCCTCCTTCCCCACTTAATTTTTTTCTATGGCATTTTATCACCATCAGATATACTGTATATTTTTCACATTGTGTTTATTCTGTCTCTCTCTACTAGAATAGATACTCCTTAAGGGCAAGGAATTTTGTCTCTCTTAAGAAACTGTTATTCCCATATCACAAAGAACCAAGAATAGAGCTTGACACACACTAGGCACTTAAAAACTATTTTCTGAATAAATAAATCATATATTTTCCAAATATGTGTCAAGGACTGTGTTTATTACTGTATATAGTGTGGTAAAAAAGTAAACAAAGATTCATGACCTCATGAAACTGTAAGTCTAATGGGCAGGGAATAGAATTAATTAATTAGATGTGAGAAAGAATTGAAGCATTTGAAGAGGTGCAAATCTTGAAGTAAGCTGGAGAGTTGGGTTTGAGAAACGGCATTATGAGACAGAAATTAAGCCATGTTGATCTGGTTATTGGTTTGGGGTATTATCCTAACCATGGGGTCCATCAAAGGCTTTTAAGCAGTCAAGTGACATAGTCCTGCGTGCATTTTATAAAGTCCTCTCTGGCTGCAGTGTGAGAATGGATCGGAAGAGGTTGAGTGGACGCAAGGAGATGTGATGAGAGGTGATTGCTGAAGTACAGTTGAGAGATGGTGGTCACAGGCTGCGACAGCCTGCATTAGAGAGCCTGTTTGAATTGGATCTGGGTGGTCAGGAAGCGAGAGGGGTTAAAGGTGAACCTCAGGGTCTGCCTTGAACAGCAGGTGTCTGCCATTTCCTGGGAGGCTTGCTGAAGTAAGTGGAGTCTGGGATGCAGAGTGGCGTGGTGGTGAGGGTGCAAACGGGGAGAAGTTTCTGAGTCAGCTTCTGACACACTGAGTGTCACACGTCCACGGGCAACATCCCCGTGGTGATATTCCTGCTTACGAGCAAGTCTGAGCAGGTGCAGGAGATTACAGAGCCATTAGTTTACAGAGGGATGGCGATCCACACCCCTGGGGTGGATGGGGCCACAAGGCAAGCGTTAGGATGAATAAGGAAGGAGGGCTGGGACACAATGCCCCCTGGTTCCAATATTTCAAGGCCTGGGTCACGTTGGCAGGGGCTGGAGACTGAGTTCAATCATCAATGGCTAGCGATTTAATCAAGCATGTCTTATGTAGTGAAGCCTCCATAAAAAAAACCCAAAGGGACAGGGTTTGGAGAGCTTCTAGGTTGGTGGACACATAGGACGTGGGGAAGGTGATGCACTCAAAGAGAGCACGGAAGCGCTGCGCCCTTTCCCCAGACCTGGCCCTGTGCGATGGTAGGAGGTAATGCACACCTGGTTTGTCTGCGGACCTTCCCAGAAGAGTCTGAGAGTCTGTTCTTTGTCTCATTCTCGACATCCTTCAAGGTTGGGAGGCAAGGCCACTTTCCTTAATCTTGTCGTAACTGCTGGCTGTCCTTCTTCCATCATTTCTTCATGGTGGGCACAAACTGGAAGTAGGAGTTGAGGGAAATAGAAAAGTCTAGAATAACTTCTGGGGTTGAGTGTTATGATGGTTAGAGGCAGGTATTGGGGAGGTAGGGAATGCAGGAGTGGAACAGGATGGGGGAGAGTGCATAATGAATTCCATTTTTTAATGTACTGCACCAAGATGCATATGAGACACTGACAAGGAAGCAGTCAATATATAGGTGGATCTACGGCTCTGAAGTACAACCTACTAGCTGGGGAGAGAGCTGTGGGTTGAAGCTGGATATTGATCAATTATCCATACATAGGTGGTGATTGTAACCAAGGGAAAGAATATTTGGAATGAGTAGAGAGGTGGGGCCAGGGCACGCGGTAGAGAATACCTGCCTTTATGGGGCAAGTAGAAAAATGTATAACTGAGAAGATTTAGAAGAAGGTGAGTGGAAACCAGGAAGGGTGTTGCAAAGACTGAGGGAGGACGGTGTTGAGAACAGGGGAGCAGTCAGCAGGGCCAGTGCTGCAGTGGATCAGGTCACGGGGGACTGAAGGGAGGCCGCTGAGCAGCTTCGTGAGGGCCCCAGAGCTACAGGGGCTGCAACCTCAGAGGGCTCGCTGGGTGGAAATGGTGGGGATGTTGTCTGAATTCTACCCGAAGGCTCCAGGCTCCCTTCGGGTTTCATAAGTCAACTGAGGAGGCTGGACTAGATGACTAAGTTTCTTCCGGTTCTGAAATCATGATTCCCAGAGCTTTCATAGGAATAAAAGCCAATAACAACAAAAGATGGACCTCCCCTGGAGAGGGTTTTAAGGCTGGCTCACTACAGCAGCCACACCAGCAGCCCGAAGTAAAGAAATCTGGATTTCACCAAGGGTCTTTGCTGGAAATCGGGAGAGTATGAACACACCAGCCTGACGGAAGAGTGTGCTGGACCCAGGCCTCAGTGTGCTGCCCTCTGCCCACCACGAGCAGCCCCTGGAAGCACTAGACCCCCAGGAGGTTTTTAAAACCTTGCTCCCCAATAGGAGGGGCTGCCACATGGAGCACTGAGCTGCTGTGTGAGGCTGGATGACTGCTTGTCCAAAAATTTGTTGGAAAACTTCAGGCAATCAGTGGCAGCTGGACTAGATGACCTTGCGGTTATTTTCAAGCCAGTGATTCTTACATCCTCTGAGGGAGACCTCATTCCCGTTACTAATTTTGTCATGTTTCCCATGGGGATTCTGTTGCAAAAGACTTCTGCCCTGATTTCCGCTCAGGGGTCACTCGGCTAGCTTCCCTCCTCTGCTTATAGAGCCTCCTCTTTCCTACTAGGAGAGGTGAGGCCCCTGACCTTGGTGTGCCAGTTGAGCTGAGTTCCTGTCTCCTCACAGCTCCTCCTTGGACCCTTTCCTTCCCCAGGGAGGTGCTTCACCCTGTGAGGCTTGAAGTCAGGGACTCGATGGATGTCTGAGAGTTGGGGGCAGAGACTGGTCCTGGGTCTGTTTCGAGAGGAGGCCGCGGCCACACAGCCCACAGAGGAGGGGTGTGTTTCCCACTGCACTCAATCTTCACCCTTGCTTCAGGACCCAGGAGAGGGAATGTGGTAAGAAGTGAGGTGCTAGGGGCCCCGTGCAGAGTGAAGGATGCCCCGCACTCCATCCTCAGCACCCTCCACCCTTTCCACCCAGTCTGCTTCCCCAGGCGTGGGGTCTAGCTCTTGGCCTCCACCATGATGATGCAGCAGGTCCTAGAAACACAGATAAAATAGAAGATGAGCCTCCGTTTGGGAACCCGAAATCCCTGGATAGTCACTCAGTTGGGCAGTAGGTGCAAAGCACAGGAGAGGGTCAGAGGCCACATGGCAGGGAGCAGTGAGGCCATGTGGCAGGGGAAATGTAGGGGTGCATGAGAGCTGCAGGAGGGCTGGACCCCTAGGAGAAGGGGGACTTTCAAACACTGCCTTTTGCTGGACTTTCCCTGAGAGCCCCGAGGCTCTAGGGAGACCCTCCCTGCCTGGCGTATGGGCACACCCATTGTTTGCTCCTCTCCAGTCCTTCCAGCCCTGCGTTCATCTTGGCTGCCCCTCCCCCTCCTCCCTGTGCTACAGCCTGGGAACTTCTCACATTTCAGTCCAGAGGTCAAGTGTAGGCTGAAGGGCCAGCCCTGAGCAGGGGCTACCGTGGCCCTTCCCCAGGGTCTCAGTCTGCTCTTGCACGTCTCAAATCTACCTTTGCCCCGTGTGAAGTTGTGTCTCACTCTTCAGTTGCTTCCGCTTGGGCGTGGGGTGGTGGCGAGAGGGTAGTTTGTGCAGATCGCTTGGGGTCATTGTGATCTCCACATAACTAGCAACTCAGGGACCACTTGCAAGTTGGAGATGGGCCCTGAAGACGGACTGAATTTGTTGTTTATTCAGTGTGTGTCACTGCATTCTACAGTCACCTGTGGGCCTTGGGCCTGGCCTTTGGGACCGACCCTCTAGTGAGTGGACAGCAGTGGGCAGAGTCACGGTGGACGTGGAGCCAGAGCAGAACCAGCAGCACCTCATTCTTCGCAGAGGAGGGAGAGGAAAGGGAGGGCAACTACAGCTCTGCCTTCTCATCGTTGTGCTTGCCTCAGGCTCCTGGGAAAAGGGTGCCCCCTCCATCTTTGCTGAACCAGAGGGTGTACAGGTCTCACCCCCATGTGAGGTCTCCCCATATACCTTCTAGACCCAGGCACACTGGGACATGGTCTTGCCCAGGCAGAAGAGCTGAGAGGGAGGTGGGAGCGTAGCGGACCTTTCTCCTCCGGGCAGATAGTGATACAACACCCTTATGGTTGTTGTTGCAGAGATGCCAAGTGAGCTCCTAATTTACAGGGCTTCTCCTGCCTCCACCCAGCTCAGCTGTCAGCATCCACTTCCCCGTGGAGCTCAGCAACCAGAGTGAGCCGTGATACTGTCTCTCCGCTGTGCCCTCCATGTGCTGCCTCACGACATTGTTCCAGCTCTGCAATCAACCAGGCACAGGGTCAACGGATGGGAAGCAGAGCGTCATGGGGGCCAAGGGGCACTCCTGCCATTCTCCTCACTCACAGCAACTCGCCTGCCTCCTTGCTTGGTGGGCCAGGGCTTATACAACCTGACCACGGCCAGGCCAGGGTGAAGGCACAGTGAACACAGAGGGTAGGCTAGAAGGTGCAAAGGTTCCCCTAACTCTGCCCCTGCCCTCATCTGCAAATCATTTATTCCACAAATATTTATTGACTACTTACTCTATGGTAATGGTGGGAAAAGAATGATGTGACATTGTAATATTAGTAACATATATATTTGGTTTTCATCCCAGGTTCCTGGCACAAAGCTCATAAAACTCTTGGAATTTCTTGAGGGAAGTGAGAAATAAATATATTTATTCCTTTACTTGTTTATGGTCTAGCTCTTCCAACTGGAAAGCAGGCTCCTGAGAGCAGAGTCTCTGCCTGCTTTGTTCACTTTGCATTTCCAGTGCCTGAAACAGTGCCTGGGACACTCGGTGTAGATGCTGGATAAATATATATTTCTTAAACAAAATAAATCATGAAAAATCCTCACAAAGGGTTTCTAAATTACAGCTGTGAAAAGTGCCCCAAAGGAGAAATCATAGAGTGCTGTGAGAACACATTACCAAGGGTGTGTGCAGTTCTCATGATATAAACAGGGGTCCTGAAGGGTCTTTCTCTGTTGGGCCGGATGGCTTGACAAGCAGGTTGGTGGCTTGGCCTCTGTGGCAGAGATGTTGGACCTACTTTCAGTTGGGTCCCTGCCACATTTAGCCTCTCGAGCTGCACTGCCTAAAACATTCGCTACCAGCCATGTGTGCCTGCTTAACTGTCATTAAGATGAAATGAAGTTTAGAATTTACTTTCTCAGTCACACATTTCCAGTGCTTCGTAACCACAGGAGCCTAGCCGCTACCATCTTGGGCAGCACCATTGGCTACAGACTATTTTCATCACTGCAGACAGTTTTATGGGGCGATGCTGGTCTAGAGTGTGTTTCTCACCAGCAGGCCAGCAGGTGGGGCATGAGCTAATAACCACATTTGGCATCTATGTATTCCCAATTTGCAGTTCTGAAGATAAGTAGGTAGGTAGGTGGATAGATGATGATAGATAGATAGAGAGAACGAGAAGGTGAGGGAAAGGGAGAGGGAGAGAGAAACAAGAGACCTGGTTACCAATGACCCCCGTGGAATCATGTTCCATTTCTTGTGAACTTGCGCTTTCCTCTGAATCACAAAACAAGCTCTCCCCTATCGCCTCTCCACCCTACCCCTGCCCCTCACCCTAAGAAACTTCTCTTATCAGGATGCTGGGCCCAGAAAGAGAATCCAACACCTGGTTGCTCTTATTCATATACTCACGTTTCCTGCTGGAAGGAGAGGGATGAGATGCTTTGATACTGTCTGCACGGGAGGAGCAAAGGGAGAACTCAGGCTTCGGACGGAGGCTCGTCTGTAACTAGTGACACTATTGCTGAGAAGCCAGGAAGTCAGGCGCACTGCTCTCTTTTCATGTTACAGCATAACATCATCCTCAGGAGAAAATTATAGAAAGAGAAGGGCCCTTGTGCTTGCAGAGCAAGGTGGCTAAGGCGGGCTCAGAAATCTGCCCTCTCTGAGCAGGGCACTTTATCATTCTTGCTCGCTCTGTGTTTATCCCTCCTGTGTGCTCCTTTTGTGCTTTAATGTTTTTGACAGGCCCAGCCAGGCTTAGCTGTGTTAAGGACAGCCAGAGGCAGAAGATTTTGTCCCCACTTGTGCTGGCGCATTCAAGAGGGTGCAGCCACTTCCGGTGGCAGGCTGGTGGCAGAGGAATTTCCTGTGAGCAAGTCCCGGGGGGAAGATAAACCCTGGTAGACAATATTGGATCCACTTGGTGAATTATTTCTTTCTGCCTGGAGCTTCACCTTCTAGGGTAAAAACCGTGGATGTTTTAATAAGGGAGTGATAATAGCAATAGGATCTAAGGCTGAAATCTGGTAGGACACAACACCTGTGCCACATACGACCACAGCAGTGTGTGGAAATCACATATTTGCATATCTTACAGGACCTGATTGTGTGACCAGAAATGAAGGAAACTCAAAGATGAAACTATTAATATACATATGAATTATTTGTCATCTCCCATTTGTTAGAGAAATATAATTACAAATATTCCTTGTGAGATTACATGCTAATGTTAATTTCTTAGCGCCATCGAATAAGAGCACAATAGATTTTCCCAGGCAGTTCAACATGCATGTGACTATGTGTGAATATGCTCATTTCCAGGGATCAATTACAAGTGATGAATTCTGCGTGTGTAACAGGCTTTGTCAGAGCCATTGTCTCACACTCCTCTAACTAGACAGCCCTCCCGGTGTCACCCCAACGGCCAAGGAGCAAATAGGAAAAATGAACCATCAATCAACTGAATGCTAGCCTTTCCTTTCACACAGAAAACCTCCACTCAGCTGATGATGACTGACATAAAAACTAAATCCATCTGTTTTATCACTCCTTTCCAAAAGGACACGTCTGAGAAGCAGGGAAGAGGAGAAAATACTAGGATTAACCTTGCCTTTAGTCACTGGTCTGCTGTGGTACTGATCATCTATCCACTTGGGGAGAGAAAAATCAACTGTTAAAATATGCTTCTTGCAGTTTATTGCACATTTAGTATAAAATGCGGAGGTGTGACGTATAAGCAATATCTTTGGAAATAGGATTCTCAGAATATCCTGTTTAATGCGATGGGAAACATCTTAAAATAGGGTCTGAGAATATGGTTAGTCCATTCATTCATTTTTTCATTCATTGAACAAATATATACTGAATTCCTATTATGTCTCAAATGCATGCTGGACACTGAGGATGCAGTGGTGACCAAGACAAAAACCAGCTCTTGCCTTCATGGAGCTAACAATCTGGAGGTGAAGACAGATGTTTAATAACTAAGTGAGTGAGATAAATGTTTCCGGAGGAGTGGCGTAGAGTGTTATGAGAGCGTATCACTCCACTACGGCAGTCCAGATGGTGGGAGTGATTGATGCCAGGGCCCTTTCTGAGGAAGAGACATGTAAGATGTGATACAAAGGGTGGGCAGGATTCAGGAAGATTAGGAGGTGGGGGTCCAGGGGGGCTGGTAAGGGAGAGAAAGGCACATGTGCAAACCCCAGGGCAAGATGGAGCAAGGGACATTTCAGGAACAGAAATAAGACAAGAATGGCTGGTGCAGAGAAAACAAAGAGGAGAGTGACTCATAATGAAACTGGAGAGATTGGAGAGGGTCAGATCCCACATAGCCCTGTAAATCCAGATGAGGAGTTTAAAATCATGAGAAGGGAAATGGGAAAACAAAGAATTCTAAGCACAGGAATAAATGCTTTAGAAAGATCTGCCTGTGTGCAACAATAATGATTAGAAGGGTTAAGACCAGAGGCATGGGGTCCAGTTATTTGGCTAGTGTGGTGGTCCAGGTGAGAGACAACGAGGCTTTGGACCAGAATAGGATCTGTGGATATTCAGAGAAATGGTCAGGTTCAAGAGATTCCCAGGAGATAGAACTCACTGCACAAAATGATTGATTAGATGGAGGGAGAGGTGAGGGCAAAGAAGGAATCAAGGATGACCCTTAGGCTTCCGGTTTCAGCCGTGGAGTGGATGGTGATGCTTTTCACTGAGCCAGGGTATGCTGGAGGAGGAGCAGGTTTGAGGAGGTGGAGAGAATGACAACTGTAGTTGTGGAAATGTTGAATTTAAAATACTTATGAAACATCCAAATAGAGATGTCCAGTAGACACTTTGCTATATGGCTCTGGTGCTCAATAGAAACAAGCTGCATACCTATTCCTCTCTTAACTCCAGTCTTCTTGACTCATTTAGACCAAAAAACATGTAGAGATAATGCCCCTGGAAAATTACTTATGAGTTATAAAAATGAAAGTTAAAAGGTATCCCTTAATCTCTAAATTCAACCTCTGGGAAGTTATCCCAAACAAATTATCCAGAAAATGAGAAAAGCCACATGCATTGAATTCTGGTTTATAATAGCAAAAAATTGGGAAACAGTTCAAACCCAATAAGAGGGGCTAGTTAAATAAATTACAGTATACCAACACAATAGAATATTGTACAGTTACTAAAAACAGTAATTATGGATTTTTATAACAGCTTAGAAAAATGCTTTGTCGTTTAAAGCTAAACAACAAAATTCAAAAATCTGTTTATGCTATGATTACAGTTTTGTAAAAAATGACCATACATGAACAACTCCTAGAAGGGCACTTGAATAAATGAAGAGTTTGTTTGCTGAATGATGGAGTTATGGTGGGGTGTTTTTTTTCATTTGTTAAAATGCTATTTGTAAACTAAGCATGTAAACAAGATAAATATGGTTTTGTTCTTGTTTTTGGTTTTCAAGCAAATGAGTTTCCATCTTATATAATCATAGGCAGTCGCTTGCTGAGTTGGAGAGATGGCGTTCAACACTTGTGCATGGCTCAATGGACAGTGTCAGCAAAGATCTTGTCTCCCAGGTCAGTCCACAATGACTCAGGAGTCTTGTTTCTGAGCATGTCCTAATGTCTCTACCAAAAGAAAAAAAGAAAAAAAAAAAAAAAGCATATTCAGAGCTCCTCAGAGCACATGTGAGTCTCCACCAGGTTCCTGTGGATTCGGTTCTTTAGGGGCAGATCCTTTTTCTTCCCCAGGGCTTTCCAATGTCTGGAGACTAGAGAACCGAACACGTGATTGATCTCTTCTCATTCTTTTCCTCTGTTCCTGACTTGCCTCAGAAACCTAGTAAGAATTCATGGCCAAATGCTTGAGACAGGTTCCCTTTGGTTCAATATTCTCATCATCTCCTCATCAAAATCTCCTCAGCCAATATTTGTAAATGATCCTAAAGATGAAGTGCCAGCGGTTTCCAAAGCTGAGGTACCTTGTAGGTACCGGATGCCCATTGTTACCGTTCTTGTCTATTCAATTACGCCCTTTGGAATCGGCAGGGGGATGGGAGGGTTTTTGCTCACTGGGCAATCTTGTGTGATGACAGTACCACCAACAGCTGAGCTAAAATGCAAACCTCCTGGGTCAGATGTCATCCTGAAATAGGTTGTGAGCAAGGTTGCTGTACCGGCAGGATCCTTTGTTTTTCAAAAAAGAAGAAGCTATGCCTGGGAACTAGTATAGAAAATAAACTCCAGTGGCAAAGTATAGTGAGGACAGATTTCACGCTTTTGAAATAAGCTGGGCGATGTGGCAAAGAAATCAATGCCAATGAAATAATGGAACATAAACCCTCAGAGGTAAAAGAGCTCTTTTCATTCTGGGAGAAAAAAACGAAACCAAGCAAAAAATGGATTTAAAATGTCCTTGTCTTGTGTTTATGACAAATGGAGAATTAAGCAGATTGGCTGGTTGGGCTCGCTTGGAAGAGATAAAATGGCTGAATGTTCAGATGCACCCTTTCTTTTCCAGGGCAGCCACAAGAAAGTTGCAGTGAATGCCACCGTGAGGTGGCCACTGAGAGGGGGGCTCAACAGGGGAGCCAGGCAGGGCACGCTGCGAGCAGAATTCCAGTTCCAGTTCCTCTCCTCCCCAAGCAGAGGAAGTGATTTCACATCTTAGGATGTGCTATTCCCGTGGGAGATGGTCAAAATGATACTTGAACTTATGAGAGCTCTTGTGTCTGTAAGGATTGACTGAAATGCTCTCATGTAATAGCTGCCTAGGTACCTAAGTTGTGGTTGGCAAAGGGATGGCTTAGCGTTTTTATAAATGCCCCAAGCCTTGTTATATTTTTAACTTTTTATTTTGAAACCATTTGAAATGTAAAGATAGCGCAGAGAGTTCCCATATACCTTTCCCCTAATGTTAACACCTTACACAGCCATGGTACATTTTTCAAAACACAGAAATTCGCCTTGGGAGGGATTTTATTCACATTTCACTCCTGTTTCCACTAATGTCCTCTACCTGCTCCAGGACCCTGTTCAGGATGCCACATTGCATTCAGTTGACTGGTCTTTTCCAATCGCTGATATTTTCTCAGTCTCTCCTTGTTTGCTACAACCTTGATGCTTTTGAAGAGTACTGGTCAGGTATTTTGAGGAATGTCCCTCAATTGGTGCGTGTCTGATGTTTTATCATGGCTAGACTGGGGTTATGGGTTTCAGGGAAGAATGCCACTGAGGTGAAGTGACCATCCCAACACATGATAGCAACATGACATCACCATGACTTATTACTGGTGATGTTCATTTGGGCTTGGTTAAGGTGGTACCTTCCAGGACCCTCCACTGTAAAGTTACTGTTTATCCCTTTCCCTGCTTTTTTCCTTTGGAGAGACACTAACTCCAGCCCATACCTGGGGGAGGAGGAAGGCGGACATATGTTAAAACCACTGCAGAAATTAATAAATATTTGGGGGGAGTTACTTTGAAGCCAAATAGTTTTATTATTTTAAAATTAAATCTACTTTTTTTTTTTCCTGATGACAAAAGTAAATATAGAACAGAAAATCTAAGTCTCACCAATCTCACAGATAAAAAGCCAAATCTCACCAATCACTGTGTGTGTGTGTTTAATATCTGACAAACACACTTAAGTTTAGGACCTTGTAAGCATACTTTAATGCAAAGTATATTTGGGAAAGCCATACAGTATGAAATGACTCATTCACTGTCAGGCCCCTACCAAAAATCATTGCTTAAGATCAATACAGTTACCCAAGGTTTAAACATGTATGGCCTTCTAATTAAGAGCCACCTAATAGGGCAAAAATAACCTAGATTGAGGTCATATGTGCTGAGATGGGGCTTGAGGCGGGGCAACGAGGGATCCACCAGGTCCCGAGCACAGAAACTTACTCTCACCTCTTGACCTCTGAGGCAGAGACCAAAGCCACAAGTCTCCCACTGTGAAAGCGGAGACATTTAGACATTCTAGAATGTCGGCTTAAACCTCATTCAAAACTGTTTGATTTCCACTGACTGAAAAAGAAATTTGGATGCTTTCCTTATCATTTTAGGAGCCCTCACCTGGTGGGAAGGGGCCACCCAGCTGGTAACAGTTAGGACCCATGTCATGAATATCATGTCTTTGAACAAATCATAATTCAAATCTTTTTTCTAATGTAAAGAGTGTCCCAGAAATATTATGGTGAAGTGTGTAGGAGAAAAGTAGGTGGTGTAGAAGTTGCAAGCACTTTATCAAGTTTACATTGAATATCAGTCTCAAGAGAAACCTGGAGTTCTTTTGCCATCACAGTGGGGAGTATAAATAAGTTTTTAAAACTTGTGAGTGGCACAGATGTCCTTCCATTGTCTCCCTCTTGCTTTTCTTAAGTAAACTGACTGGTATGTCAGTTGTAGTGAGGGTCGGAGAAAATATGTAAAGGCAGCTCTGCAACCCCTAAGAGACCTGTTTCCTTTTATGCTGCTCCATATTGACTGACAGGAATTTGGATCCCTCTCTGCCTCCCCCTCTCTCTCCCTGGTTCCCCCTCTTCAGAACTCCAGACAAGGGTAAGGAGTAAGAAAACCATGCTTTTGTTATTTGTGGGTAACTAAATAAATAACTCTCTGTGTCCAGAATTAACTCTATGTGGACTTTGATATTAATGCAAGGAAGGGGCCAAATTAGGCTCCTGCCACATAAAACTAAACAAAACAAAACACCCACTAGCCATTTCTTTTGTCCAAAAGCCTTAGAGAGGATGAGCTCCTCTGAGTAATTGCCATGAAGCATGGAGTGTTTGTTCTAGTACATCAGAATCCCCTACGGGTCTTGAGTTCAGCAGGCCTGCTGGGGGACCCAAGAAAGTGCATTTCTAACACGTCTCTCTGCTGTGCTGATGCCCGTGGCCCAGGACCACACTCTGATCATGGCTTCTGTAGACCAGACTATTCGCATAGATTCTTTTCTGCACAGGTAGCAGTGCTGACTAAGTGCATGTGATGAACTAATAATGCAACACCAGGACAGAACAAAATTCAGCCTGCCTTGCTGCAATTTCGTTCTAATTAACATCTGCTCTCTCTTGGGCTCTCTGAAAAAAATTCTTTTGATGTTCGTATTTATAACCCGCACCAAGATGAGCTTGATGCAAAAGTTGATTCAGTTGCCAAACATTTCGTGTATGATGACAAAAGATTTTCCTTCTTTCTCTGATTTGAGCACTGTTTTGTTTTGTCTTCAATGTGGTTTGAGCAGGTGTTTCTTTCTCTCTGACATCTGGCAGGCTGCACTGGCTCAGATTCTCTGATCTTTTCTTACTCTTTCCCTTCAGAATCATGAGGTCATAGGGCCTGGGGCTTGCTTTGTGTTTTGGAGATCTCTGACAATTTAAACTGTAGCTCTTCTAGTCTCAGATGAAAATCTGTGGCTTCTGGAAATCATAAAGTCAAATGAAAGAATTTTGGATACGCTACCAGACCTGGGCGTTCTTCGGTCCAAGATCCAAGACTTACCAATTCTCAAACTTGAGAATTCCAAGTACAGTCTGCCCCTCCTTATTTTTCACCTCAGTGAGGCACTCTGGAGTGTAGCTTCACGGAAACAAGCTAAAACAGCAACAAAAACACCTTAAGAAAGCATTACAAAAAGCTCAGCAGAGACCAAAAGTGAGGGCCAGAGGGGTTTTCTGGAATATATCACTGGTGCCTAGAAAAGAGGGAGAGAATGAAATACTGCAGGATGTTGAATGAGTCCTTGCTTTCTGGGTGTTCAGTCTTTTAGAGGGAGATGCTCACAGGGACTTGAAGTGGAAAGGGCTAAGTTATCATTCTTACATTTTGGTGCATAAGCAGAAACAATGACCATTTTGGCTACAGAAACAGCTGGTACGGAGCCAAGGGCATGGCTTGCTATGGGAACAGCCCAGCGTAAAGGATCAGACACGTAAAGCGGAGGCTGGCAGTTGGATAAACAAGTAAGAACAGGACTGTGGTGAGAGACTTCTGACTGAGGCAGACAAGCGAGGGTGGGGAGAGGATAAACTTTATTGAGCTCTCTCCATGGGTCTGCTTAGGTTGAGTGTGTGAGTGTGTGTGTGTGTGTGTGTGTGTGAGAGAGAGAGAGAGAGGGAGGGAGGGCGCGAGAGACCAGGGGTTGAGGGGGAAGGGGGTGAGCGTCGGGGGAGGGGGTCGTGAGGAAGCCACATCAGAGAATGAAACAAGCAGAGTCACATGTTGTCAGATTAGATACTGGGCACCCAGTTAAATGTGAATTTCAGGTAAACAATGAGTATTTGGGACATACATGAAATAAGTACTTGTTGTTTATCTGAAACTTAAATAGATACTCTGTATTTTTATTTGCTAAACTTGGCCACCCTAACTTAAGAGGTCAAGGTCAGATAAAGCACGTGGGCAGCAGCCTAGAGGAGATGGCTGCACAGGACACACGGACTCTGCTCAGCAGGCGGGCTTGCTGTGCAGATCTGCAGAGACCCCTGGGTGAGTGGGGACGTCGGGAAACGCTTTCACCAGGTTCGGGGGGAAAGCTGTAGGCAGCACTTCTGTGTCCAACCCAACTTTGGCCTGATGCGAGTATGGACGGGATGGTAATTTTAAAACCCTTCACACTTTTTCCAGGGCTTTTAAGTTTTTCTTTAAAGCAAGAGAAGGGTAGGAAGTCCTAGGGGCCAAGGGTGTGACCTTAGGCAGAGACTCTAAGTGTGAAATCTCCTTAACTAGCTGGTAAGTGTGACCCAACAGGAGTCAGAGAGGGAGAGGACACTAATGAGTGTCTACTCCGGGCCAGCCATTCTCTATTTTCTCCTGTATTTATTTTCAGAACAGCCACTGTGAAACAGTTGTTATTATTAACTCTTCTTCACAACACATCACATCGCAAATAAATGATAGAAGCTGAAATTGACCCCAATGCATTCAACAGCAGCAGTCCCTGCTCTTTCTGAAGCATCCCACTGAGTCCCCTTCTCTTGTCATGGCAGGGAATGGGTGTCAGGTGTCTCATGCTCCTCTCTTGGGTAGACCCAGACGCGGCAACGTGTTACCCTGAGACAGAGACCTGACAGGTGAAGTAAATAGTTACTCAGGTCAAATAATTGAAAGCAGAAGGCTGGGCTGGGCTTGTCCAGCAGGTGAGACCAGACTCTCCCATCACGTGGTCATCAGGAGAGCCAGAACTGCTAGAGAAGGCATGGATACCTGGGGTCTGGTCCTCAGGCTGCTGAAGGCTCAGAAGGTTCAAGTGAGCAGCAGCAGAGTCTGTGTAGGACGCTGAAGACAGGTTGGCTCCTAAATGGTGCCATCGACTGGCCAGGTACCTGGGATCAGTGACGACACCGACTGAATTGGTTCCTGCACTGGAGGACTTACAGTTTAGTGGGGAAAGATATAGTAAACAAATAGCTATAACAAAATAATTAATGCGGCTGACTGATGTGCTGTGAAGAAGTAACCGTTATCATGAGGGCGTGGGTAATGCAATCACGCTGCCCAGTCCAAGAGGGAGCGTGGCCTTCTCAAAGCAACAGGACAGATCCTAGAGATCAGCGGCTCGGAACTTGTCTTGGAGGTTGGGGAGACCTACTGCTGGGGTAAATGAACAAGTCTACTGAACAGGAGGGTAGGGGGATGAATGAAAGCTGGGTTGTGTAGGTTCCTCTTGGATTTCATTCTTCCAGCGTATCCTCAACGGTGAAGCATTTGACTGGGATCTGGTCAAGTCACTGAAAATAAATTACTGACAGTTCGCCTGAAGACTAACGTGCTAAATGATCAGATTACTCACATTGGTCAGATACAGTCTTTAACTGGATCTCCACCAGTTCGTCACAGCCATTTTGTGGGCATGGGTACAGATGAGGTACAAGGCTGGAGCAGTAGAAGATGAAGAAAAGTAACAGGCAGAAAGAGGGGTCTAAGGTCTCAAATTGGCAAGGGGACAAACTATATTTAAGGGGAACATTTCCTTTGTGTATAAAACTTCTACTCTTCACGCTTCAACACATCCTGGGCACTTCAGATGTGAAACCCATAGGAAATTGACATTCAGACTTAGAAGCGTCTGAATGACTTCACAGCTAAAAGCTGAAGTGACAGCCTCAGAGAAGCCACTGCTAAACTAAAGTCTGGGGACGTCCTCAGCTTGGTGACTAGGTCTCCCAGCAAACAGATAATTTGAGGAATCGATATTTGGCAAATTGGTTAATCAGAGAGTTGGCTTTCAAAAATGTGGTGATTCAGGGTACTGTCCTCTTTCCATTTGATGTGGTCCATTTATTGGTCAGGACTCTTTTAGCTTCAAGGACAGAAACTCAAAATGGCTTTGGCAAAAATAGTAATTTACTAGAAGGATGTGGGGATATCCTATGTAATTGAAATAAAGATCAGACAGGTAAACAGGTAAACTGGAAGGGCAGAGCCTTGGCAGGGCCTTGGGAGTCTCTGGTTCGGAATGGGCTGGCCCACTGCTGGTGTCTCCCCAGCCTTGCTCACGGCACGCTGGCTTCTGCCACAAGACTCACATCCTACAGTTTCCACTCCTGGAGCAGGACTAACTCTCGGCCCAGTTGTGTTTTGAAAACTGCGGAGAAATTCTTTGATTTTCAGCAAGAGAAAGGTGCCCAAGAATAGAGGGAGGCAGATATTCCAGAAGAAGGGGATGATGTGGGCAGACAAAAGAGATATCCCTTGCAGGCCTTGTGAGAAGCTGGGGAAGGTGTACTCGCCTTTTACAACCACAACGCAGTTCTTGTTGATACAAAGGACAAATGCAACCAACTCCCCAGATGAACAAGCCCTCAAGTCTCTTGTCTCTACCTGCCAGTTTAAAATGGTAATCTCCCCTCCACCCTTCACTCAGAGGAGGGCAGAATCCCCCCCAAACCCTCAGCTCGGAGGACAGCAGATGGATATTGCTACTGGCAACAGAAAACCTGCTGGACAGATTGAGCCCCACTTTGAACATGGCAATGGCTGTTTACTAAATTCCACAGGGGCTTCTTGTGAAGGGGATGAAAAGCAGGAGCAAGTCCAGGGATGCAGCTGAAGGCTCCGTGGCGCTCACCGGAGCTCCGTGGGAATCAAGGCTGCCTAGCTGCCCTAAGCCTGGCCCCGGGAGTGGGCAGGTGTGCTGTCTGCATAATGCCCTTGATCTCTAAGAGAACCGGTGAAGAGCCAATCGGGCGGTAACCTCCTGCCAAGGACTCCATTAGCCCGCTCTGGGGGCTGCTTCTGAAGTGGCGGCCGCTGGCTCCGCTTGCTCTCTTGTTCACGGAGGACATATGGGCCAGGCAGGGATCAACGAGAAAACATCTGGCACAGAAACAAATCAAACAGCCCCAGTGACTAATTTCAGAGTGCCGCCTCTCCATTGTTCTTGCTGTGGCCCTGTGCAAAGGTCACTCAGTGTGGCAGGCTCAGAGAAGCCGCTGCTCCTCCTTCGGCAGTGCCCAGGATCCAACACGTTCTCCTTAAAAGTGAATCAATAGCTCCTTCTTCAAGGGTACACACAGCAGCTCCCTATCACTGAATCCTGAATTCTCCAATGTGCGCTTAGTCCCACCTCACCAATCCCAGCACCCCTGTTTCTTATTAGCCATTTATCATTTTGCCTCGGAAGAGTCTTTTTAAAAAAAAAAAAACTCTACTGAATTCAAGTGTGACAAGTTCTTTTTCTGCGACTGAGCTTTTTCTCCTTTTGGTTCAAATAAAGGAAATAGCAAATATTAAAAAGCATGAGAGAAAAGGCACAAGTGTCTGGACCATTAATAGACAAGATTGCCATGGGTCTGATTTTGGTGGTTTATATAATAGCTTCAAATGCTGGTGAAGATAGGGCTCATCCTTGCCAGAAATGATCTTTAAATTAAATATCCGTTTTCTTTTAAATTATCTTTAATGGCACACTAAAACAATATAATTTTCAGCTTAAAAGGAAGGTGTTAAGCTGATTCTGCCTGTATCCTCTTCTTGGGGTCAGGATCACACATCAGACAGCTTATCTGTAAAGTTCTCCACTGGAAACGATATACCTTTCCTTGAGAATTTATTCTGTGTTCATGGTGTGCTGTGGGATAAGCCAGGTCTTCTGTGTTTGACTGACCACATCCTAGCTCACCGGTAATACCCAGCTGGCTGTCATGGCAGCTACCTCTCCTTCCACCTCCTCACTTGGTATCACACACCCACGGGGCTGTGTGTGCCCAGAGCCATGGGCTCCAAGGGCTGACATCCCACTGCTGATCAGTGAAGACTGTTTCTCCCTTGGAAATATCTCTAGGTCCTATACCCAGCAGAGAGAAGAGATTCCATTCCCCATTCATTAGATTCTCAAGGGAAGCAAATGCTATGTTTCTATGCTGTTTCATCCTGCTGTCCCCAGCCAGCTCCCAGCTCTGAGAAGGGATTCTGAAATTGCCTTAGTGGTTAGCATCACTGGGTTTTTCCAGGACAGGACTAGCTCCCTTCCCTCCCTTCACAGACATAGACTGGTATTCTTTATAAGACAGGCTGTCCTAGCAGGTGGATGAAGTGACAAGAGAAATGAAATCTAGTCCCAGCTCAGTCATGAGCTTGCTGTGTGCTCAGAGACAAGTTGTAACCTCTCTGTGACTCTGTATCTGTACCTTCTAAGACATACAAGTATAGATCTTCTGATTTGATTATCACATAAGGTGGGCGTGGGTAACAGATTCAGGGAAAGCTATCCTTCATAGGCAAGGTGATGACGGTGAACCAACGTGTTTGGAGACCCTCTATTCTAGTGTTCAGAGCATTCAACTGTCTTAGCTATCCTAAGCTATTCAGAGACATGTTCATTAATCAAGACTTCCAACAGATTCCTCCGGATTTCCTTGGAACTTGGCAAGAGGACAATGCAAGGCACTGTCTGGCGCTTGTTCCTCTTGGTTGCGTGACCACCCATTACAGCTGCCTAATGATGACAACATGATCATTTGTCTAGTAATTACAAAGCACTTTCATTTTACTGCCTCTTTTAATGCTCCCAATAACCCTGTGGAATAAATATTATTTCCCCTATTTGATAGATGAGGAACCTGAGGTTTAGAAAGGTTAATGATTTATGAAATGACGCCCTAGCTACTAAGGAATAGAGTTGGGATACAAAGCTGGGAGTTCCAATTTCAAATCTAAACTCTTTCCATCTTTCTATTGGTTTTCAAACTATTCCCCCAAAGGTCTGGGTTTGGGGAGGTCTCTCGGTGGGGTGAGGAAAGCTAAGCCAGTGGAGCTCAGACCCCCCTGATTCAATCAAAGCAACTTTTTTCTCCCCCTCCACCCCATTTTATATTATAGGGCTCCACACTAAACTTGGTTTTAAACAAAATGCTTCTAGTGTGAAAAACAAAGTTTGTGAGCCACAAAATTACACCATGTGTGTTGAAAATAAAACCTTTCATCAGTCTGCTCTTTCAGAGGATACTTCATTGTCTGTGCCAACAATCCCAGCTTGAAATCCTCTTTCCCAGAGCTGAACGCAAGTACTCTTTCTTTTCTCAGCCCAGTGAGCCACATTCTGTTTTGGTGGGTCTTTCACAGGAGAAATGTTTTGTGGCCAAGGCGGGTGACACCAAGCCAGATGTCATATAGCCCGGATAGAGGCCCCATTCCTTCCCTTAGAAGAACTGAACCACGTGTTCCAACTTGCCTCATAAATATAAAAGAAAAGGCTAGTTTCCATTTTAATTAGATGTAATAGTTACATGTCACACATCTTCTACGCAGTTTTGTATTTGCTCTAACTGTAATGCTGACATTAGCATTCAAAGATGCTCCTCTCACTGTGTACAGATGTTGGGTTTATAGACTGTCATGTTCCTTGTGGCCACAAGATGTCAGGCAAATATGGTCATGGGATGGAAGTGCAGGAAGGTGCCTTGGCTCCTGAAAATGCCATTGATGAGTTCATTAGCTGATTAAAATCCTCCCAGTAAGCTTGTCAGAAGAGTCCAGGGAAAGTCTATGAAATGTGTCATACTGTTATCCTGTTGATGGAGGTACTGAACACCACTAGCTGGTAATCAGATTAAGATAAACATTGATTGTACATGCTTGTGTGATTAAATCCTGAATAATTAAAGGCCACTGAGTCTCCCAGCTCTTTCACTAGCGTGTTTTACCATGAGCAACATGTGCTGTATTCACTATGAGTGGACATGACTATAGGAAAGAAATAGGATCAGTTAGAGAAGCAATCTCCTGTGAAAGTTTCTGTTTGAAAATCTGATGACATAAAGAAATAACGTTTTAATAACTATCATGTAATTGTGAGACGTTATAAACTGAAATATATTGAATTACATAAAGCCACATGTCTAAACACATGCATACATCTAAAGTAGATTTTGTTTACTCAAGGATCTGAGCGATAGGTGTTGTTAATTAACAGCCAATAGGACACCCTGCCCCCAATACTCTTTTAGTCTCCTGAGTGACTTCTTATAACAGCTTCCTGGGGATCCGACAGAAAGAGGCAATAATGACAGGCAAAGGCTGGGTCCAGTCAGTAAGCGGTTATTGTGTCCTGCAGAGGGCCACGTGCGGGTGAGGATGCACAAGACCTGGAGGCAGGGTCTACGCCTCACCCTTTCCTCCTTCCTTCTAATTTACCCTCTTTCTCCAGCTTTCTGTCTTCTGCTTCTTAACCCTTCAAATGCTCCTACTGCTGAGCTAGAAGATGAGGAGATGAGCCATTATCCGTTTACCTTTTAAAATATATTGACTTCCTACTGCATGCTAAACTTTGGCATAAAGATTCAGAGATGAACTAAAAATGGTTCTTTCACTAAAAATGGAGCAGACAAGCCAAAAATCAAATTACAGGGAATTCCCTGGTGGTCCAGTGGTTAGGTCTCTGTGCTCTCACTGCCAGGGCCCGGGTTCAATCCCTGGTTGGGGAATTAAGATCCTATAAACCACGTGGTGCAGCAAAGAAAAAAAACAATTCTGAGTTGTCAAAAATCAAATTACAGCAGGCTGGTGTTGGTGATATAATCAAGTAAATACACTGTGGAGTGCATAGGCAAGGAAGGATTAATTCTGCTTCATCCGGAGGGCATTGTGGTTCTTCACAAAAATGAGGAACTGGAGCTTACCAAGTGAACAGAAATGGGCCACCCTGAAGAATTAGAACACATGAAGGCAAGTGTGTTAGGGTAAAGGCTAAGTCGTTTAACAAAGATCTACAAGACAGTGACTTGAAGTAAGTCCATCTGTCTCTCACATGGCAGTCTAAAGATGGGAAGTCAGTGGGATGGGGCAGCTTTACTCCACCAGGTCATTCAGGGACCAAGATTCTTCCAACTTGTAGCTCCACAATCCTCTGGGATTGGTGGAGTATCAGCTAGCTTGTTGCTAAGGGCAAGTCCCACTCGTAGGAAGGATGAAGAGAAGAGGTTCAGGGTAAGCTAGTTCACTTTAGTCAAGTGAGGTAGAAGTTGACCACTTTTCCTGCTACATTTCACTCACTTTGAGGATAGACAAATGGCTATGTCTGGTTGCAGGGGGGATGGGGAGGCAGGGAAATGTATTTTTAATAAGATGAAAAAAGGAAGAATGAGCTGTGGGGAACAACCAGCAGCCTGTCATAGTAAAGGAGGTAAGGGGAAAGCTGAGTTGCAGAATTTGTATGTGGTGGAGGGTGGCTGGGTCATGGCTGGTGTGGCGGGTGATGTGTCTGGCAGGGTGGGGCCAGGATGTGGAGGAGTTTGAAAGTACATTACTGAAAAAAGTTGAATGGGGCCCACATGCTGAGCTTCATATTTGGGTAACATCGTCTATTACCTGGTGGTTGAGAGATCATTCAGCGGGGTTAGACTGGAGGCAGGCAGGTGTCACAGGCCAGGGTCAGAGATAATGGGGGCTTCACTCAGGGGTAGGAGGGGGCTAAGGGGGAAGGGAGGATAGATTGAAGAGCCAGTTAAACAAGAGCTTGAACTGAAACTGGCTGATAAGTCTCTACCAGCCTCCCCAATAAAAAAGTGTTAGCAAACCATATGATATTATTTCCAACATTAGCAAAGTCTCTTCCATAGTGGATACTAGTCCCACCCCTCTTCCCCAGCTTTTATTAAATAAGCACACTGGAAATCAGAGCAGCACAGCGGGTCTGTATAGCTTACCAAGTTGGGTCCATGTTCATTATTTATATAATTCTTACGACAACCTTGTGGGTTCAGAACCCTGAATGTGTTGGCACGTTAAGAGTGTGTCTCCCACTGAGGGACTAAGGCACAAAAACCAAGTTTACAAAGACTGACAAAGATAAGCAGAGCAACAGTTTAGGCGTGTGCACTGAGCAGTGCAACAGGTAAGCAGAAAGATATCGACTTGACCAGCTTTCTAGGGGGCAATCGCCATGGGAAGTCAAATTGTTAGAAGAGTGCTTTAGGGGCATGGAATAGAATCTGGAATTATATATTTCAATATTAAATGGTACTAATCCCTGATAGCTTGCTGCACTCATCTGTAAGGTGGGAATGTGGCTAGTCGGGGCCCTAACGTCTTGTGTTGGACTCATCAGGCATCTCACCCTAAACATTTCCAAACTTGGGAACTCTGGAGTTTTTATCACTATATCCACACTAGGAGACATTTATAATTGCATCGCACACAAAGAGATTCTGATAAGAACCAAGGCCCCTCAGCTGCATTCTGGGAACCAATGGGAGTGTATTTTATTCTGGAGATGAACCAGAAGAGATCAAAGATTGAGCCACCAAGACCGATCTTCTACATGAGGATTAGCAAGCTTTTTCTGTAAAAGGCCAGATGGTAAATATTTTAGGTATTATGGGCCATATGATTTCTTCCATAACTAGTCGACTCTGTAATTATAACACAAAAACAGGCATAGACAATATGTAAACAAATGTTCCAATAAAACTTTATTTATAAAACTAAGCAACAAGCTGGACTTAGTCCAGTGAGCCATCCTTAATGGACCCCCACCCCCCCACCGCCTGTCCTAGATTATCTCTTTGTTCACAAAATCTTTCTCCAAAAAGGGTTCAATAGTACTGATTTTTTCCTACTAACTAAATCTTAATTATGTTCAAGTTTACCCTCCCTGAGAGCAACCTGATTGGAATCTGGGATCTTTCTAAAGCTACAGGTCACAGCGGATCTCTTGATTTTCTACCATAGATGCTTGTCACATCCATCGTGTGGAATTCTGCTAGTTGAGTTCTCAGACACCAATCTTACTTCTCTCCAAGTTCCAGAGCAGCAATGCACTCTGTATCTATTATAAAACCCATTTTACAGATGAGCAATCCAAGTTAAAGTGAATGGAAAAGCAGAGGTTGGATGCCAAACAATCCAGCTCCAGGTCCAGCATTCTTTCCACTCTGTCACATTTTCCTGAGTTTATTCTAACTCTGTAAGTATAACATTTAGACAGGGAAATAAGTCAATTTAGCTTACTGTACTGACAACAGGAAAACCTGATAATGTGGGTATGATAGAAAATTATTAGAATTGGGGGACTATTCTAATACACAAAACAACACTGAAATGTAAACCCAAGTTCACTGCCTAACACCCTCTCTAAATCTACAGCAAACATGACCTTTCTGGAACAAAAGAAAGAGATGATTTAGTTATCGAAGCTGAAGCAAGTTTATGTGACTATGTGTTTGGATTTAGTCTCTACACTTCATTAAGCATATGGTAGCGAACAACGTCTGCTTCCTACTGTACTGATGAGGGGGGATGTGACCAGGAATATCCTTCAGACATCTGCAAGTGGCTTCTGGGTGCTTCCAGGCTTGGCAGATGGAATTCAGGAAAATGTTGCTTTCCATACCCCTATTGTTACGGCAGTTGTATTACAAATTGAAAGTCCTCGTTCTGGCCAACGGCGCTCCTATGAAATCCTTCCTTGTCTGAGCCCCACCCCTGCAGGAATCAACCACTCCTTCTCTGCAAATCTTATTCTAATAAGGCCCATATCACCTCATGGGTTTATCCATCTACCAGTCTCTTCCTCTGTCTCTTTTGGGGCAAAAATTAGGTAGAATCTTTCCATTTAGCTCGGGGCCTGGCCCTTAACAGTCACTCTATACATTTTTTTTTAAGTAAACTGGGCTATAATGACCATTTTGGTTCCTTTTTTTTAAATTAATTAATTAATTTATTTGGCTGTGTTGGGTCTTCGTTGCTGCACACGGGCTTTCTCTAGTTGCAGTGAGCGGGGGCTACTCTTCATTGTGGTGGCCTCTCTTGTTGCAGAGCATGGACTCTAGGCACATGGGCTTCAGTAGTTGTGGCACATGGGCTCAATAGTTGTGGCTCATGGGGTCTAGAGTGCAGACTCAATAGTTGTGGCGCACGGGCTTAGTTGCTCTGCGGCATGTGGTATCCTCCTGGGGCAGGGATCGAACCTATGTCTCCTGCATTGGCAGACGGATTCTTAACCACTGTGCCACCTAGGAAGTCCCCACTCTATACATATTTTATAACGGAAAAAGAAATCTTCCCAATGCAATTTTTTTTCACCTTCATTTGTTACATACACTCTCCAAATAAGTGTGTGGCAACACTGGCCTCCCCTTCCCATTTTACTGTTTGGTTCCATTCCATATTTGTCCCTGGAGGGAAGCATGGCTTTGCATTGTGTCTCACTATGTTCCAGGCTGTTTTAAGTGCTTTGCCTGTCTCAGCTCCTTTAATCTCCTCTACACTGCTCTAGACCCTACTGCACGCCAGCTCTAGAATTAGACAGCTTGGGTTTGGGTTCTGAATTCTTTACTACTTACCTGTATGACTCTCCACACCTCGCCTTCCTGGTCTGGGAAATCATCAGGAAAGTGATGGTTTCATGAACTTTAAATGAGGTAATACATGTAAGGGGCTTAGCGCAGTTCCTGGCACACAGTCAGAACTCCGTTGACTGAGCTCTTCACATTATGCTTGAGAGATGATAGATATCAGCAAAAGAAAGCCCATCTTTCAGATGTTTTATGCTGAAGAGTGCGATGATCTACCTAGTTTCCACTTCTCTAAGTGAAGCCAGGAATGCATCCCTAGACTTGTACCATGGGAGCCACAACTAGATGCAGCCAGGACCTCAGGGGGCAGAGAGATGTAAAGGAAAAAGGAGGGAAGAAGAATGGCAGGCTTCCTTCTGAATCCAAGGAGAGCAATAAAGATACTGTTTGCACCCTTCTCTGGCCCTTGATCACACTTGTGATTGGCTAAGTCTAAGACTGGATTCTCTCCAGTAGTGGATCGTGTGGCCTTCCAGATGTGCAACATAATGGTAAGATTACAAATGTCCTACTTATGTGGTTAAGCAGTTGGTCAGTAATTATTTGTCGTGTGCCTAGCAAAGCACCGTCCTGAAAGCACATGTCCCCTCCCTTAGAAATGCTCACACATGAGCTTTGTTATAATGCTAACAGAGGTGAATTAGGAAGTGATCCCCTGGAGGTTCAAAAAGGATGGGTTCCTGCCAGAAGTGACTCCAAGGTGTAGTTCATGGGCATGAGGCAGACTGTGGAGAGGATGTGATGACAAGGGTAAGACATTTCGCCACTCACAGGTCTTCTGACACCTACCATTCAAATGGAAATGAAAGCCATGACAAATGAAAGAAAATGAAAGGCTTTTTTTGCTCCTTTCCGGGCAAGATACATTCTGTGGGGTACGGCCCAATCAGACAGATCAGAGAGGTCAATGTTGTCCACTTCCAAATGTTTATCAGCGCCACATGAAGGAGGAAGCACACTGAGTGCCTTTGGAGGCTGAGGCACATGGAGCCGGCTCTGTGGGGAGATGGCTTAGCAAACCCACCCTGACGCAGGGGGCTTCCTAGGCTCTCCATCTCTTCTCCTTCCAGCTCCGGGTGCTGTCACACCCATGCTGCTTTCCTAGCCTATATCTTGCACGTGGAAAGTGCAAGGGTGATAACCCTTAATATCTTACGTGGGGATTGTTAGGGAGAAGTACCCTTCCCTCTTGGCTCTATAGTTGTCTGTTACAATATGTTATAAATCAATAATGTTTCTATAAGAGAAAAGAAGATAGAAGCCAAAAGGGGGAGGACAAGGTTTATCAGACAGAATACGTACCAGTTAGGAGAGCTTGCACCAAATGTTAACATGGATTGAACAGGAAAACATGCTGCTGGCAAGGCAAGCTCAGGTGTACTGGTTTTGACTGGGCACTGAAGTGCATCTGCAGGTAGACTGCCTGTAGATTGAAGGTGTTTGCTGTCTCAGGTGGGGGCAGAAACGAGGCCAATTAGTGCAAAGCCCACGCTGTTTCAACAATGCGGGCAGCTCTGGGGGAAATGGCTCCTACAGGGAGACAATGCAGGATTAAGGGAACCCAGGATCCCTTTGGGAATTTTCATGAGGGGGAAAAAAACAGAAGCAAAGATATTTAAGTAACTCTAATAGTTATAAAAAGTACAGTTTGAAAGGTTGGAGTCCTCCTATGAATCTCTGAACAATATCTCCCATGCATCCATCTTAATCAACTCCTTGACTTCTGTTTAGGGATGTGTTTATTCATCCATTCAACAAAAACTTAATAAACACTTCCTATGTGCCACTTTAGATATATCTTTGAATAAGATTAGCAAAGGCGGTGGGGACAGATAATAAATAATAAATATATTAAATAAGTAAAGTATATACTGTAGAAGATGATAAGCACTATGGAAAAAAGTAAAGAGGAAAGGCAGGTGCAGGATAATTGACATTTGAAGTATAATGGATGGGGTGGGGCTTATGGAAAAGGTGCCTTTAAGCAAAGATTTAAAGGCAGTAGGGAAGGATTCCATGAGAATATTTGGGAAAAGAGGGTTCCTGGCAGAGAAAACAGCAGAGAAAAAGCTTGAATGCAGGAGTAGGCCCAGCTTGTTCTGAGGAACAGAACCGGGACTGTGTGGCTAGAGCAGAGACAGTGGGGGTGGGGAGGTGGCAGAAGATGGAGGGCCTCGCGGCAGGCATCTCACCTTAAGCCCATTATGAGAACTTTGGTTCTTATGCTGATGGCATAGAAAGGGAATGGCAGTGGTTGTCACTGAGAAAGTGCTCTTTTTCTACCTGACACGGGATTTCTGAGACACTAGCAAAACAAAGTTCTTGCTGCTATCCATGTAAAGGACTTAATACGCTATAGAGATCAAGGTAAGAGTTATCTAGAAGCAGGCTCAGAAAAATCACTGTGATGTAACAGCTCTAAATTTTCAACTCCAAACAGGATTTTCTTTTGCATTACACTTTTGCCACCTTTATTTGTCCTAGCAATAGGCATTTACATGTTGAATGTAAAGAATACTGGGTTAGGAGTCCGAGGTCATGGATTTGCTAACTCTGTCACTTTGGTTCGTCTTAGACTTTTCTTTTCTTCATCTGCTAATGGGGGTGATCAAATCCTTTTCAGCTTGACTCACAGGGTGGGCAGACGTGCGCATCCCATAAGACAGCTCTTATACGGAGAAGAGAAAGGGAAGTAAAAGTCAGCCAGTCACTGCATGCCAGGCAACGGAAGGCTGGGAGCTGGGCACAATTTATTTCTTCTAGTAAAAGAAAACATGTTGAACTCTGAAAAATGTACGAATACAATTCTTCCCCCTTAAGTTGATAAAAATTATTAGGTTATTGCTTTGAAGAGGGCTGTGTGTGTGTGTGTGTGTGTGTGTGTGTGTATCCATGCGCGTGTGCAATGTAACCTTAGGAACCCCAGGATTAAAACAAAACCAAGGAACGCATGTGTTTTTACCAGAATAGAAATGTGATTATATCCTAGAGAGTAAACTCCTTGAAGATAAAGTCTCCATCTTACTAAGCTATTCATGCCTGATGTCAGTGCAGCTCTGGAATAAAGAATGGATACGTAGGTGTTGATGAGGAATAACTGCACAGATAAGTGAATAGAGAAGGAATGGCTCTATAGATGGATGGATGGAGTCGTGATTCACCACAGGTCATAGTATTTTTGTTTGTTTGTTTGTTTTATATGGTTTTGTCACTTAAGGAGGCCTCCTCTGGCTTAGAAAATTATTATTTTACTTAAAGAGTGAGAATTAAAAAAAAAAATAGATGCTGAATATATGGAAAAACGTAAGAGGAGAGATTACAGCATCTGCACCACAGATTTCACTGTGGGCCACACTGAAAATTACAGTTCAAGTTGAAGTGTAATTTTGTTTTTAATCCTTAATGAGAGTACTTTAATCTATTTTAGTGGACGATTGAAGAAAAAATATCAGTCTTACCCTGTCTGAGAAAAGAATAGGTATTATAAGTTTCGAAATTTACCTCATAAATTAGGAAGTAAGGCTTATGTAGGTCTAGATGTTAAGAAAGCTTGGGGCTATATTTGGGGGATGACCTGAAGTGAGAATGGACCTAATCTTCTCTTTTCCTGTTAAATCAGGGGTGAATTATTGAGCTTTTCAGGCCCACCTACAGATCCTCTATGCAATCATACTCCAGGAAGGTGGCCGGGAATTGGGGTAGTTAACCAGACACAGTATCTGGATAATGTGCATACTTGTTTATGATGACCAATACCCTGAAGCATGATCAGTGATGATCACTTTGGTTTTATTTAACTCTTTAAGAGCTTGGGAGCTGGCAGTAAAGAAAAACAAATGACTCTCTCCAGGCCAATCTGCTTTCAGCCAAAGTCACTTTTCAATCTTTTGTTATTTTTCTCTATTGTGTGGCTTTGCTTCCTCATTGAAGCTATCGATTCCAAAGTCAGAAGTGAGAATCAGGTCAGGGAAGGTACAAGTGCATGGCCTCTGTGCATACTCTTTGCATGTGCCCAGGTGAGGGTAAAGCAGCTACACGAGGGGAGGATGTAATGGAGACAGACCCATTTGTTGCTTTGGTGAAACCAGAAGTGATGGAAAATATCCGATGTAAGAGAGTTATCCTCTGAGTGTCTTGCTTCTATTTGCCTCTATTATTCCAGTGAGAAAACTCACAATTTCACAGCTTCATCAAAAATATACATAATGACCAACAGATGAGTGTGGGCAGCAAAACACATAAGGTATTAGGACCAAAAATAAGAAAAAAAAACCCACAAATAAAGGCCTAAGGGGTGAAATAAAATACATGTATAGTAATTGTGGTTGTTTCTGGGTAGGAGAAGCTTGGGAGACATTAATTTAAATTTTGATCTTTTAGTTCATCAGTATTTTCTCTATTTTTCTCCACTGATTTTTTGGAAAACTTATGTACTGTCTAATTTAAAATAGTAACATTTGATCATTACTCTCTGGAAAATTAGTGGCTCATAATTTCATAAATAAAATTTTATTACGAAAAAAGAAAAAAGTAGCTTAAAAAAAAGAATTCAGTAAAAACTGTAAAAGTATCACTAACTTCTTGTTAATGTCCAGATGACCCTAACAATCTTAATTGCTTGGGACAAAATTGCTTGCAAAGGCAAGACCTAGGTGAGACTGAAGAGCGCAGGTATACGTTGCGATGCTAAGTGTATTGGCTTCAGGGTAATCTGTGCAATTCTAAGACACGCTGATGTATGAACTAATTAATGGTACACAACAAAAATACTTATAGAAACTTGCTCTACCCCCAGCTTGAAAAGCCTCCAAACAACAGAAAATGGGTTTTGCATGTTAGAAAATTAAATTCAATATATATTTATGAGGCCGTTCAAAATGTGGAGTCCTTTACTACTAAGTCCCGAAGAAGCAGAAATGTCCATGTATCAAAACTTAATTGTGCCAGAGTCTAAGGTTTGGGGAATAAATTAAGTCTTAAGCTAAAAAAGACATGAGACATTAATTTTAAGGCTTATTATAGCTCTGATGATATGGGCATTAATAAATACAACAGGAAGAAAGAATAAGGCAAAACGACAAATAAGCTATACCTATTGGTTTTCCTTGGCAAAGTGTTGATTGTTGATAATTCGTTTAAAGTTTCACAAATATTTCTGCACTCTAGGGCCATTGTTCCAGCAGCTGTTAATAGGGACTGAATAAGGTATTGAATATTTCATAGATTTCTGATGTCTACTTCTTGTTTCTGAGGTGGGGAGGAAATGGAAAGGATTTTATACTACATGAAACATTCAACACTCCTCCCACAAACCTTTATTGAGCACTTTGTATGATAAAGGGGTATTATAGGCTACGAGTAAAATTTGATGGGCATTCAGAGGAGGGAGACATTATTTCAGGATGGAAAGAGAATTGTCTTTAGAGCTGGTCTTTGAAATATCTGTAGGACTTGAAAATTAAAAAAAAAAAATGTCGTTAGGAAAGCTTCCAGGATAAAGAAGCAGTGTGAACAAAGATACAAGGATGGAGAAATGTGGGGCATGTAGTGGACATATTAAGTAACATAATTGTGTAATAAAATAAGGTTCGTGAAGGCACATAATGGAGAAAACTCTGGTAAGGTGGTAGGAGTCAGATATCAGTTAAGCCAAAAAACTTGGACTTTCATGTGACAGACAATGCTGTTATTGAACCAGTTTATACTGAGCACCTATTAGGTGGGTGGCCCTATAAATAAGATATGCTACAAACTTTCAAGGAAATTTCAGTTTTCTGAGGGTATGCAAAATGCAATTATAGTACAAAAAGAAAAATTCATGGAAATACAATAATGCAGGGTCTATGCAGACACTTTACTAGGGTACCTAACACATTCCTCAGGGATCAGAAAAGGTTTATTGGATAGATGACCTTAACTCTGAGGCCTGAGAATTTAAACAAAAAAATAGGGAAGTCATCTCATATTTGGGAAAACTGGAATTATCTCAGAAATGCTGGGACTTAGATCGTGAAAGGAAGATGAGAGCAGACCATGCAAACGTTTGTGAGCTATGGCGAGCCTTACTAGTGTTCACTGAAGTCTTGTTGCCCTCTTTTTCTGGGAACGTGGGAGGACTGTCCCTCAGCATTCCTTGAAGACAGGTAGGGCCACGTGATCGCCTTTGGCTAATGGGAGGCATGTAGGAAGAAATATTTAATTATTGGTGCTCAACTCTATATCTGGTTCTGTTGTTATGAGATTACAGAAACATGTGTTGACATGAAAATTCAACAGTGAGCCATCACACGGAGGATGGTGTCCTTGGAGGGCCACTTGAACCCATAATCAGATTTGTGTGGATGAGAAATAAATGCATTATTTTAAGGAGCTCTGACATTGGGGATTATTTGTTACTTCAGATTGTAGCCTGTCCTGACAGATACACAAGTCATGGTTAGGAGTCTGGATATTGTTATGAGGGCAATGGGGACTAATTGGAGAGGTTTTTTTTTTTCAGTAGTAGGGGAGTGGCATATGTGCTCAGAACTTAAATTTTTGAAAGACTATTCTTATGGAAAGCAGGAAATATGTTCAGTAGGAAAGCAGAAAAATATGTTCAGTAATCTAGGCCAGAGATAGTGAGAGCAAGAATTAGGATGCTGGAAGAGGACTAGAAGAGAGATGATAGGAGAAATATTGTTATGACTGAATCTGCAGGATTTGTTGAGTGGTTAGCCGTGAGAGGTAAGCAAAGTGTCTAGGATGACTAGGTTTTCCAGCTTGAGGTACTAGAAGAATTAAGTTGCCTTTAGTAGAAATAAGAAAAGTAGTAGGAACAATGAGTTGGGGAGGAAAGAAGAATCTGGTCCGGGGGCCAATTACAGTTGAAGAATTCAGGACAGAGTTCAGAGTGTAGGAATCACCTGTGTCTAGGTGGTAATTGAAGTGAAGAAAATGATGACCTAGAGAAGAGGACTGGGAACAGAAGCTCAATCACACATTTAGCGGCAGGAAAGGAAGAGTGGACCGTAAGGGAACAAAAGAGGGAGGGGGTTGCTATGTCACAGAAGCGAAAGGAGAAGGGACTTTCTGTAAGGAAAGGGTATGAAACACTGTAGATACACAGAAAAATGAGGACTAAAATAATCCCATTAGAGCTGAAGTTCAATAACCACACTGGAACTTTTTGAGGAAGGGGTTTCATGAAAGATTATTGAGAGCAGAGAACAGATTTTAAGAGACAGAGAGCAAGAGGGTGGTGAGAATCGGGATGCAATAGGTAGAGATAGCTATTTTAAGAAATTTGTCAATGAAAGGATGCAAAGAAATGACAAATTAGACTGGAAACAGAAATAAGATAAAATATATATAAGACTTTGAAATTTCTATAGGCAATTGACTTATAAGGGTAATAACTGCAATTAGGGATATATTACCATTGTTAAAAGTTTGGGCCGTGGGGTCAGACGGGCCTGGATTTGAGTCCTAGCTTTGCCAATAACAAGTTTTGTGACCTAGTGCAAAAGGAGGTGTCCCAAAACCTCATGAACAGTTTCTCCTTGATCTGGCCCCTAACTACCGGTTTGACCTCACCTGGTACCTTTCTGTCCTTTGCCTACTGTGCTCCCACCAACTGGCACATAGTAAAGGGCTCCATAAACAAGAGTTGTTTACAGCCCTTTAGCTACAAAGATCCTTTGACCAGGGTTTGGAGTGGGCTTAGAGAATTTCTGGTCTCAGACTTCAAAGAGTTTACCTAATATTCAGTTCCAGTTGATGTGTGTTTTGAGGTGACGGTGGATAAAGCAGCATCTGAAGATACAGGGAATTTATTTGGAGAAGAAGGTATGTCCTTGCCCAGTCATGAGAATAGGGTGAGCATAGGAAAGGCACCACTTGCTGTTTCCGTCCTTATGATGGAATGTGATACAGCCCCGGGAGCAGAGGGGCCCTTCTCTCCCCAGCCCTACTTTTGAGCACATACAGGCAGTACTGACCACTGTAGGGCATTGGAGGGGTTCCTGTACTGCTTTGGGATGGTGGCAATCCTTCCCCAAAATGAAGCTTTTAAGTCGGTATTTATGCCTGTGGAATGTAAATACATTTTACCACCATACTATGTGTCTAGGGTTGGGCCAAATGGCAAGAGGTGAGATTTCACCAATAAAGATTTCAGGAGCATCCAGTATCTACAAAGTACATCATTGTTCTAAAAGGTAAAGGTATTTTTTTTTTGATAACACAAATTCTTGGTAGCCATGGCTGTAGGCAATGAGGCTGAGGGCTCAGTGGGGAATGCAGCTGCAGTGATGCTTCTGTACACACTGGCCTCTCTGAACCCACTCTGTTCTTAGGCAATTTAGGGAAATGGAAGCGACTTACTCATCAGCAAAGCTGGAGCAAACCCTGCCACTTTCTAGGTCATTACTCCTCTGATGGATTGTTGCATTTAAGAGTTTCATTGGAAAGCATCCTCTTCATTAAACATGTTATTACTAGGAGGATGTCATTTATAGGGCCCAAGGAACAACAGTTTCAAAGCCAGGTTTTTAACCAAGTAAATCCTTAGTCCCACTTCCACTAGGCATATGTGACTAACTTTAGCCATTTTTCCATAGCACATGTCTACTTTATAACATGGCAGATAAAGTTGTTCTAAATATCACAAACAGCTTCCCAGAGAAACACAATAAGTATATCTTAAGAGTCAGACTTGCTGTCAAGAAGAAATATGTGTGAGTCATGGCAAGAACTAAAGTCCATGTGAGGACCGAACGTGTTGCCAAGAATCCCAATTTTGGTCTTAAATCTGGCCCTCTTACAGGGAAAGAGTTTACCTGACCAAGAAAAAGAATGTTGTCTTGTAGAAGCAGGAGGCTTCTCTGGGACCCTTAACAGCTCAGATTATAGATCAAGACCTTGAGTGGAAAGACAGGCTTGTAGGGACTTATATCTTGCTTTTGCTTTTGCTTTTCAGGGACAGCCTATCTCATGACCATTCATGACATCAGGACACACAGGAGGCACATCCACTTATTCACAAATATTCACTGGTCACCTACAAACAGACTGGATACTGTGCTGAGCACCAGACGCAGAAGAGGAAGTAAAACAAAGCCCTGATCTCATGAAGTACAAATCGTAGTGGGAAAGTCAATGTAGATAAATGAGTAAATGTATGTAAACTTGTGGGTACAGGCAGTGTTAAGTGATACGAAGAAAAATATAACAGAGGAAGAATATAGTGAAAAGGCAGGTAGTTTGGCCAAAGTTCTCTCTAAGGAAATGATATCTGAGCAGAGACCTCAGTAAGGTGAGAAATACACTATACGGAAACCAGGAGGAAATTGTTCTAAGGCAAAGAAAACAAACACAAAAGCCCTGAGATATGAATATTTGTGTATTTAAGGAACAAATAAGGCGTCTAGAGTGATGGAGCAGAATGAGCTCTGGGACAGTAACAGCTGGGGATGAACAGAGGTTCTCACAGCCCTTACCACCCACGAGACACAACACGCCTGGGCTTTGCTGTTGTTCCTTGTTAGTCTCTCCTCTGTGAGGACAGGAACTGTTGTCTTCATCTGACTATCTCCTGTGGCGGTAGCCATGCCTGACACATAGTAAGCCCCAAACAGGCTTTGGGGTCAGAAAGTCTTTATCACACAGCCCATTTCACTACTTAGTATCTGTACATCCTGGGCAAAGCATTTAAACTTCCTTAAGCATCCGTTTCCATATTTGGAAGGAGACTAAGAATCCCAAACACGATGGTTGTCAAATGAGTGAAATGCAACATGCCATGGAAAGCCCCTAGCCCAGAGCCTGTTGATGGTGAGTGGTCAACACAAGGCAGTTACAGGTGGGTTATAGATGGGTGACAGGGTTCCAGGGGCCACAGAAGTTGTCTAAGGGACAAGATGCTGTTCGCTAACTTTTAATTCTTGGAAAATTTGCCTGGCAGATGATAAATAATTTGGGGTCTGCTCTTCCTAGTTTATCACTTCTTGAAAATCTAACAAGACTCCTTTCTCAGTTAGTTTCACAGGGTCCTTCGTTGGTGGCCATCGTATGGATCATAAACTAAAATGCTGCTCAGAATAGCATAATGCCTTTGGAAAATATCTTTTATCTGGTTCTAGGCACTGGCTAACGTGAACTGGGACTGGGTTCTACTTTCAGTTATAACCAGTTTCCCTTGCTCCCTGACAGGTCTGAGGGAGAGATATGCCTCCTAGTGTTTTTACAAGTAGTACACGTGCTTATTCTCTATGTCAGCAAATAACACATTGTGCAGTAATTGCTGATTTACTGGTTTAGACTGAGAGCCACTGCATGGTTTTCACCGGCTTCTTGATATTCCTTATTGAATGCTTACCACCTGAGATGTCTTCACCATAAAGCTAGTGTGGTTTAGGCTTCAGGTTCCCAACTTGCATTGTCCCTTTACTTGTGGGGTCTTTAACAAAATTTCACATGGCCATTTGTTTTTGATAAACTTTGCATAAGTAAAATATTTCAAACCCAATCAGTTAAATGACAGGTCTTTCCCCACTGACTTCCTCTCTGTCACAGTTTCCTCATGTTGAGAAGTGTTGACGTGACCAGGAGTGATTTTTGAATTCAGCCAAGGGAGAGCTGAGTTGCATATATATTGAATTTTGGTTTAATGAGAGAGATTTATGTGGTTCACATTCACTTTTTTGTATCATTACGTTATTGCTTGCTGATCCAGTCTTAGAACGGCTTCCAGGTAGGATCCTACTGCCTTCTGAGCTCACTCACCTGGAGTTGGCATATAACGATGAAGGACCAGAGGTTGTGCTTTGAAATGAGTGTTCCTACAGCTTCGAGCAGAGGAGGTAAGGGGATAGTGGAAGAGAAACAAGGTTTGAACTGTATGGTGCCAGAAGTTAGTCTATGAAAAATTCTTCCAATCACTAGCTATATAAAATCATAGAGGGTTTGGTTCTCATTGCTGGAACCAAATCAGATAAGAAGTTCTCTCCTTGATAAATGTTTTCCCAAATTTGATGGCAATTCTGAAATTTTATATTATATAACCACTAATGAGTTCTAAAGCTGAAAAAAATCATTCCAAATTGCCAATTATCAAATTTTGATCAATGATGCTGAAGGAAAGACTGAAATATTTCTCCTTTGTGTCTATAGAAAATACTATGAAATGACTGTCATTGAAAAGGTGATCAATGAATAAGCAGCCAAAATTGTCAGGAAAAGATATTATAAAAGAGTGATAGCTGAGAGGAAAAAGATGGCGGTGAAGTAGAGGGACGTGGAATGCATCCCTCTCCACAGATGCATTGGGAATGCACCGAAGGTTGCAGTAATTCCCACAGAGAACCAGCTGAACACCAGCAGACGGCCTCGGACGCCGGAAAGGACCGCAAGGAGCCCAACATGACCGGTAGGGAGGCATCTACAACGGCTCAAAGAGGGTGAAGCGGCGGAGCTGTGGCAGACGGGAGGGAGTGAGAAACATACAGAGGGTCCACAGCGCAGCTTAGCGTTCCCGGACCGGGACGTTGATCCACAGCTGAACAGAGGGTCCGGGAACAGGAGAGTGGGAACAAGAGAGCCGGTTCAGGGTGAGAAACATTGTTGCCAGTAAGGTGACAGACCGAGAGGACAGGAGGGAAGAGGTCCGCGGCGAGGAGTGCCTGCCCCTGAGAGCTGCCCGGCCATGATGGCGGCTGGAGGCTGCAGGCTCACGGGCAGGGGAGGAGCCGCACGCATAACCTCTCTCTCTCTTTCTGAGCCTCTGCAACAGGCAGTGGAGAGGTGCCCTTGGGCCACCTAAGGCGCTCAGGGATAACAAGCACCCTCAGGCATTCGGGCAGGGCTAGATTAAAACCCCTTGGAACTCCGGCAGCAGGGAGGCTGCCGAGAAAAAAAAAAAACACACAACAACAACAAAAACCCGAGAGAGGCCCAACTCTAAGACTTTCTGTTTACACCTGAGCCACCGGCGTCCCTCTGCAACAGGCACCTCCAAGCCCGACTGAAACAACAGTGCGCCACTGCTCACTCACTCCCCAGGAAAAGGAGCCACTATCCTACCCTCTCCCTCCCCACACACCGAGGCTTACAGACGAACAATAAAGGAACCTCTGCTGGTCACAGAATAACGCAAAAAAACCCAAGGCGAGCAGAAGGACACTTACAGCTGAGACTCTAAAGAAACAGAAATATTAGTATCAATTCCTATTGAACTGGTCCATTCTGGGATCAGTTCTGGATTTTTTTTTTTCTTTTTCTCTCTCTCTCTTTTTTTTTTTTTCTTTATTAAATACGATCTTAGCTCTAAGGGATCTACAAGTTTTATAACATAATTTTTTAATGATATTTTTTATTCTTTTTTTCTTTTTTTTTTTTGCCTTTTTATATACTTCTATATCTAGCTAAGTTTTTGGTAGTACAGACAATATATCTCTCATACTTTCCTTTCATCCTTATCTTTTATACATTTCTATTCCTTTCTTTTTATTTGCATATTGCCAACCACATTACGCTCTTCTGTTCCCCTTTCTTCCGGCCATTTTAAGTTTATTTTATCTTAACACACTTATAAGCAACACTATCGATCTGCTCAGACTCCTTACTCTATTCTCCAGATGACACACCACCTTGGTATTTAATATTAGGTTTTTGTCTTTATCTTAGTTCTTAGTACAGTTGTCTAATTACATTCTGAGAATCTCCATTCTCTCTGGTGGTACTCTGGCTCTTTTCTATATTTGATCCTAGCTTACAAAATCTCCCTGGATTAATGTTTGTATGTGTAAGGTGTTATTTGTTTGTTTGTTTGCTTTTGCTTTTGTCTCTGATTTGTTCTGTTTCAGCTGTCAATTTCTGTTGGGTTTCTCTTTGAATATCTGATAGCACACTGGGGTTCTGTCAGGTCTTTCTAGAGTCTTATGTCCTAATGGATTCAGTAATTGTGTGTCTTATACAGGTATGTATTTCCTAGACTTAATATTTGTTTAATCCAATACTTGGACATTAGTCTGAGGCTTGGACAGTCTTCTATAAACACCTCTATCACCAGGACAAGCAACCCCAAAAGTTTGGACAACCATGAGGAAACAAAGAAACACCATGCAGGCAAAGAAGCAGGAAAAAACCCCACAAGACCAAATAAATGAGGAGGAAATAGGAAAAATGCCTGAAAAAGAATTTACAGTAATGATAGTAAAAATGATATAAAATCTCAATAACAAAATAGAGAAAGTACAAGAAACAGTTCATAAGATCTCAGAAAAACAAACAGCAATGGATAACAAAATAAGTGAAATTAAAAATACTCTAGATGCTATAACCAGCAGAATGACTGAGGCAGAAGAACGAATAAGTGAGTTGGAAGATAGAATGGGGGAAATAAACGCCACAGAGCAGGAAAAAGAAAAAAGAATAGAAGACAGTCTCAGAGACCTCAGTGATAACATTAAGCGTACCAACATTCGAATTATAGGCATCCCAGAAGAAGAAGAAAACAAGAAAGGGTCTGAGAAAATATTTGAAGAGGTTATAGTGGAAAACCTCCCCAACATGGGAAAGGAAATAATTAACCAAGTCCAAGAAGCACAGAGAGTCCCATACAGAATAAACCCAAGGAGAAATACACCAAGATACATATTAATCAAACTAACGACAATTAAACACAAAGAAAATATATTAAAAGCAGCAAGAGAAAAGCAACAAACAACATATAAGGGAAAACCCATAAGGATAACAGCAGACCTTTCTACAGAAACTCTGCAGGCCAGAAGGGAATGGCAGGATATACTGAAAGTCCTAAAAGACAAAAACCTACAGCCAAGAATACTCTACCCAGCAAGAATCTCATTCAGATTTGAGGGAGAAATCAAAAGCTTTCCAGACAAGCAAAAGTTAAGAGATTTCAGCACCACCAAACCAGCCTTACAACAAGTGCTAAAGGAACTTCTCTAAGTAGGAAACACAAGAAAAGGAAAACACCTACAAATACAAACCCAAAACAATTAAGAAAATGGTCATTGGAGCACACATGTCAATAATCACCTTAAATGTAAATGGATTAAATGCTCCAACCAAAAGACACAGACTGGCTGAATGGATACAAAAACAAGACCCTTCTATATGCTGCCTACAAGAAACCCACTTCAGACCAAGGGATACATATAGACTGAAAGGAAAGGGATGGAAAAAGATATTCCATGCAATTGGAAGTCAAAAGAAAGCTGGAGTAGCAATACTCATATCAGACAAATTAGACTTGAAAGTAAAGACTATTACAACAGACAAGGAAGGACACTACATAATGATCAAGGGATCCATTCAAGAAGAACATATCACAATGGTAAATATCTATGCCCCCAATATAGGAGCAGCTCAATACATAAGGCAAATGCTAACAGCCATAAAAGGGGACATCGACAGTAACACAATAATAGTGGGAGATCTGAACACCCCACTTACATCAATGGATAGATCATCCAAACAGAAAATAAATAAAGACACACAAGCTTTAAATGATACATTAGACCATCTCGACTTAATTGATATTTATAGGACATTCCATCCAAAAACAACAGACTACACTTTCTTCTCAAGTGCACACAGAACATTTTCCAGGATAGATCACATCTTGGGTCACAAATCAAACCTCAGCAAATTCAAGAAAATTGAAATCATATCAAGCATCTTCTCAGACCACAACGCCATGAGACTAGATATCAATTACAGGAAAAAAACTGCAAAAAATACAAACACATGGAGGCTAAACAATTCACTCTTAAACAACCAAGGAATCACTACAGAAATCAAAGAGGAAATCAAAAAATATCTAGAAACAAATGACAACGAAAACACAACAACCCAAAACCTATGGGACGCAGCAAAAGCAGTTCTAAGAGGGAAGTTTATAGCAATACAGTCCTACCTTAAGAAACAAGAAAATGATCGAATAAACAACCTAAGCTTACACCTAAAACAATTAGAGAAAGAAGAACAAAGAAACCCCAAAGTGAGCAGAAGGAAAGAAATCATAAAGATCAGAGCAGAAATAAATGAAAAAGAAAGGAAGGAAACCATAGCAAAAATAAATGAAACTAAAAGCTGGTTCTTTGAGAAGATAAACAAAATTGATAAACCATTAGCCAGACTCATCAAGGAAAAAAGGGAGAAGAGGCAAATCAACAGAATTAGAAATGAAAAAGGAGAAGTAACAATGGGCACCACAGAAATACAAAAGATCATGAGAGACTACTACAAACAACTATATGCCAATAAATTGGATAACCTGGAAGAAATGGATACATTCTTAGAAAAATACAATCTTCCAAGACTGAACCAGGAAGAAATAGAAACCATGAACAGACCAATCACAAGTACGGAAACTGAGGCTGTGATCAAAAATCTCCCAACACACAAAAGCCCAGGACCAGATGGGTTCACGGGCGAATTCTATCAAACATTTCGAGAAGAGCTAACACCTATTCTTCTCAAACTCTTCCAAAATATTGCAGAAGGCGGAACACTCCCAAACTCATTCTACGAGGCTACCATCACCCTGATACCAAAACCAGGCAAAGATGTCACAAAAAAAGAAAACTACAGACCAATATCACTGATAAATATAGATGCAAAAATCCTCAACAAAATACTAGCTAACAGACTCCAACAACACATTAAAAAAATCATACACCATGATCAAGTGGGGTTTATCCCTGGGATGCAAGGATTCTTCAATATACGTAAATCAATCAACGTGATACATCATATCAACAAATTGAAGGATAAAAACCATATGATCATCTCAATAGATGCAGAAAAAGCTTTTGACAAAGTTCAACATCTATTTATGATAAAAGCTCTCCAGAAAATGGGCATAGAAGGAAATTACCTCAACATAATAAAAGCCATATATGAAAAACCAAAAGCCAACATCGTTCTCAATGGGGAAAAACTGGAAGAATTCCCTCTAAGAACAGGAACAAGACAAGGGTGTCCACTCTCACCACTATTATTCAACATAGTTTTGGAAGTTTTAGCCACAGCAATCAGAGAAGAAAAATAAATCAAAGGAATCCAACTTGGAAAAGAAGAAGTAAAATTGTCACTCTTTGCAGATGACATGATATTATATATAGAAAACCCTAAAGACTCTATCAGAAAACTGCTAGCACTAATTGATGAGTTTAGTAAAGTAGCAGGATACAAAATTAATGCACAGAAATCTCTTGCATTCCTAGACACTAACAACGGAAGAGCAGAAAGAGAAATTAAGGAAACTCTCCCATTCACCATTGCAACAAAAAGAAGAAAATACCTAGGAATAAACCTGCCTAAGGAGGCAAAAGATCTGTATGCAGAAAACTTTAAGACATTGAGGAAAGAAATCAAAGACGACACAAACAGATGGAGGGACATACCATGTTCCTGGATTGGAAGAATCAACATCATGAAAATGACTGTACTACCCAAAGCAATTTACAGATTCAATGCAATCCCGATCAAATTACCAATGGCACTTTTCACAGAACTAGAGCAAGAAATCTTACGATTTGTATGGAAACGCAAAAGACCCCGAATAGCCAAAGCAATCTTGAGAAGGAAAAATGGAGTTGGTGGAATCAGGCTTCCTGACTTCAAACTATACTACAAGGCCATAGTGATCAAGACAGTATGGTACTGGCACAAAAATAGAAAGGAAGATCAATGGAATAGAATAGAGAACTCAGAAGTAAGCCCAAACACATATGGGCACCTTATCTTTGACAAAGGAGGCACAAATATACAATGGAAAAAAGACAGCCTCTTCAATAAGTGGTGCTGGGAAAATTGCACAGCAACATGTAAAAGAATGAAATTAGAACACTTCCTAACACCATACACAAAAATAAACTCCAAATGGATTAAAGACCTACATGTAAGGCCAGACACTATAAAACTCCTAGAGGAAAACATAGGCAGAACACTCTATGACATCCATCAAAGCAAGATCCTTTTTGACCCACCTCCTAGAATCATGGAAATCAAATCAAGAATAAACGAATGGGACCTCATGAAACTTAAAAGCTTTTGCACAGCAAAAGAAACCATAAACAAAACTAAAAGGCAACCCTCAGAATGGGAAAAAATAGTTGCCTATGAAACAATGGACAAAGGATTAATCTCCAAAATATACAAGCAGCTCATGCAGCTTAATACCAAAAAAGCAAATAACCCAATCCACAAATGGGCAGAAGACCTAAATAGACATTTCTCCAAAGAAGACATACAGATGGCCAACAAACACATGAAAAGATGCTCCACATCACTCATCATCAGAGAAATGCAAGTCAAAGCCACAATGAGGTATCACCTCACACCAATCAGAGGGCCATCATCACAAAATCTGGAAACAGCAAATGTTGGAGAGGGTGTGGAGAAAAGGGAACTCTCTTGCACTGTTGGTGGGAATGTAAGTTGGTACAGCCACTATGGAAAACAATTTGGAGGTTCCTTAAAAAACTACAAATAGAACTACCATATGATCCAGTAATCCCACTACTGGGCATATACCCAAAGAAAAGCATAATCCCAAAAGAAACTTGTACCATCATGTTTATTGCAGCACTGTTTACAATAGCCAGGACATGGAAGCAACCTAAATGCCCATCAACAAATGAATGGATAAAGAAGATGTGGCATATATATACAATAGAATATTACTCAGCTATAAAAAGGGATGAGATGGAGCTATATGTATTGCAGTGGATAGACCTACAGTCTGTCATACAGAGTGAAGTAAGTCAGAAAGAGAAAGACAAATATTGTATGCTAACTCACATATACGGAATCTAAAAATGGTACTGATGAGCTCAGTGACAAGAACAAGGAAGCAAGTACAGAGAATGGACTGGAGAACTCGAGGTATGGGAGGGGGCGGGGGGTGAAGGGGAAGCTGAGACGAAGCAGGAGAGTAGCACAGACATATATATACTACCAACTGTAAAATAGATAGCCAGTGGGAAGTTGTTGTATAACAAAGGGAGTCCAACTCTAGGATGGAAGATGCCTTAGAGGACTGGGGCGGGGATGGTGGGGGGGACTTGAGGGGGGAAGGAGTCAAGGAAGGGAGGGAATTCGGGGATATGTGTATAAAAACGGATGATTGAACTTGGTGTACCCCCAAAAAATAATAAAGAAATAAATAAATTTAAAAAAAAAGCAAAAAAAAGTGATAGCTAACACAACATTGTTAATCAACTATACTCCAATATAAAATAAAAATTAAAAAAAGAAAAAAGTGTGATATGCAATTAATAAGAATGTTTTGCTATTTTTTCTGGATTTTGTGATGCTTGTGATAACTGATTGTTGGCTTTAACATTTTTTTTCACTTGTATGTTTCCGTTATTCTACATGAGTACTTACTTATTGACCTAATTTTATACTCTTTTCTTTTTTCTTAATTTTTATGGGAGTATAGTTGATTTACAATGCTGTATTAGTTACATTATTTTCTTGAAACTATATAAGCTTCAGGATCCACAAAGCTGGATCTGTAACGAAGCTGGACCCCATGGGACCTTCCTGGGACAGATCCCCCCATGTCCTCTGCCTGCCTTTTGTATGAAGAAAACTTCAGTCTCCTAGGCCTTCCCTGAGTTCCAAAGAATAAATTAATCAGAGAAGTGAGAAAATGCAGAAAGAAAGGAAAACAGTCATGCAAGACAAAATAATAATAGTCTAGCTATTAAACAAAGTCAAGGACGTTTAGTTCCTCCCAAAGAGCTACAGATAATATCCTGAGCCATATCCTTTGAGCTGTTTTGAAGATACTGAAACCCCCACCAGGTGGAAGAAGTTAACTATATGCTGCCCACAAGCACGTAGACCTCAGAAGGGTGATGATGTTGACTCCTGACTACCTCACCACCAAACCGTCAGTAGAATGTTCATGAGCTGATCACACACCCCACAACCCTCTGCCTCATCCTGTCTTTAAAAACCTTTCCCTGAAGCCATCAAGGCGTTTGAGCCTTCTGAGCACTAGCTGCCTGTACTTTGCCTGGCGCCCTGCAATAAATGCTGCACGTTCCTTCACCACAACCCAGTGTCAGTAGTTTGGCTTTACTATGCACAGGCAGGTGGACCCAAATTTGGTTCAGTAACAGATCTACTCCTGCCTACTATTTAGCATGGGACCTGGGTTATCACAGGTGTTCATTAAATAATACTGAGTGAATGAATGAACACAAAAATATGACCAGAGGAATCACTTTTCTTCTTTGGACCTTGGTCTCTTTACCTGCAAAGTAATGGATCTAGGGTAAGAGGGTTGCAGGTGATATATAACCAACATTCAGTTGCTGCTACTTCTAATTCGGGGTTTGACATTTTCTTTAGCAAGTAGGAACCACATTCCACGTGCTATTTGCTTGTGCCGTCTTTGCCCCTTGACTGATCACCTGAGTTTTGATTTTTATTTTAGTGTCTTAACCTGCTACCCAAATCAACCAGTTTTTGTGCTGTGTGACTACATTATTACTGCCACACACTCAAACTAGAATGCTCTCATGGAATCACAGGATCAGATTTTGAGCTCTCTAATTCTCAAACACTTTTGTCAAATCCATATCTTTAGCCCACTGCCTCATTTCCCCAAAGAGAGTTTAAAATGGTATCTAAAAACCCCTTCTCTCCCACATGATTCTCTTAAAGATGACCCACAGGGATATAATATCTGAATGAGGACTGACATTTATATCTTATCTCCTATTAGCAAATTCAAAACAAAGAATCACACCACAGAGAGACCTGGCTGATTTTTTTTTAAGGACACAATATAATTCATCAAATAGTCCTTTTATGTTGAATTTTCCATCAGCTGAACATCCCACACACTTTTGCTGAGAACATCTGTGGCAGTTGGTATGTATTTTTGCTCAATGTCTGACTTAATGCTTCCTCTAAGTATCAGACACTTTCTCAGATGCTGTGATACATCTTAGCACAGTATTACTGAAGAGATGTCAGTTATGCCTGTATCTTGAATAGTGTCAATCTGAATTGAAAATATGCCAGTTTTCTTACTAAAAGAGCTTTTCATTCATAGCTGATGGTATCAATAATGCTGTTCATTGATGGTTCAACACCCACGGCTAAATGTCTTCTACTATTTATGCTTATAGCTCCTTTAGAACTAAACAAGTATTTTTCAAAGTGAGTGAGAAATCCAGAAACAGCATGAAAGTAGTTGATTTAAGTTTGCCTTTCAATATATAACTATCTGCCACCTATCAGCTCTAGTTACATTAGTTATTTGACCTAAAATTCCAGTATTTTTCATGGTCTGTGTTCATGTCATACTATTCATAAGAATTAATTTTAGCAGAAGAATGAGGATTGTACCTTTTTTATTTCATAGACTTTTCAGTATATTTGCACCTAAACAATTTAATATTGCTATCAGCCTGGCTCAGTTATTGTATGTATTGCCATATATAGGCTGACATACAATAATTTGTCCTCCCAGTGTAAAATGAATCACCATGCTTTCAGGCCAACACTCACTGAGAAGCAATAATGATTTCTTTCATTCGTCTGGTCTTTTTCAGTAACTTGTTGACCTCCACCTGGTGCTCTGAGTAACAGACATACACCAGGGGTTGCAAGGGCAGAAGGTAAGATCTAGGTAGTGCCAGGTCGCAGCAGGAAAAGGTGAGAGAAGAGAAAGTCATTTTATAATTTATCAAAATAGGAATACTAGGACCACAGGTTTTATGATGGATTAAATATTACCCCTTTAAAAAATAGAGATGAAATTCACATTTTATTTAGATTGAAATAAACTAAAAAATTTTCTGTTTTTAACCAAAAAATGAGAACAATATTTTATCAGTTGCCTGGCAATAAACCACAATTTTTCTTTTTTGTATTCTCTTGCCTAGTTTATGTCAAGGCGAGGCATGGCAAAACACGGCACAAACAGACAGAAAGAGTGTCAGCGTCCAGGGACCTTGTTTCTGACTCTGTGATGACTATCAAACAAGTACATAACTTCTAAAAACCTTGCAAAACAGTTTGTAGGTACTCTCAAAGAAGGACTGGATGAAGTAGCAGCATTCAGATTTGGATTAATCTCTGCTGGGTACTTGGTGAACGCACAATAAATATTTACTGAATGAATTCAGTGACCTAGAAATGGAGGTTATGTCTCTTTCTTGATGCTTGATCGTAGATATTTCCAACCACTCATGACAAAACACATTCACTAGAGTCTTTGGGCCCCTTAAACTTCACCATCCCCAAAAGTTTGTTTCTGCTTTGGGAAAGCTAAGAACTCCCTTATTTCAAGATTTTATGGTCAAATGATTCAAACTACTGTTTATTTAAGGAAAAAGCAAAAGCCCTCTTCCATTTCTTTGTTGGCTGTATTCCATTCATCGTAAAGAAGAATCAGATGATGTGGAAGGCATACGTGCTTTTGCTTTTCACTTGGGAAGGAGAGTGGTGGTCAAACCTTATCCCACCTAAACTATTCACTATTCTCCTCCCCAGCTCTCTCCGCCTCACTGCAAATGGGTTTATATAGTCCTGGCTCTGCACTGGTGGTTGGGATGCTAAGACTAGTGTCTCACAGGCAGTTCCAAAGTTATCTTTTATGAGAGCACTGATGATAGCAGGTGCACCATAAATACCCCGGGGGTGGAAGGGACGGAAAATAGAAAGGGAGCTTATGCAAGATCATAAAAACAGAGTTGCTGATTCACTTTGCTGTACACCTGAAACTAACACAACATTGTAAATCAACTATATTCCAATAAAAATTAAAAAAAATAAAAACAGAGTTGCAAGGATTTTTTTTTTCCTCTGGAGTTTTTGAAGGCCATGTATGATAAATAAAGCACCGAATACCCAACCCAGTAAGTTGAGCATATGTTAGGAATAGACACCTAATTCATATATTGTGGTTAAACACCCACCCAGGGAGTCTCATTAGCAAACACATTAATTAGGTTCCTGTTTACTTTTCTACTGTCAACAGTTGTTTGTTTGAGCTAACCTATGCTACCTTCACTAAAGTAAAGCAGCACCAGTCAGCGCATGAAGCTGTCTCAATTTTATGAGAAATTTAGGACCCATACAGAGTTTCTATTTCACTACCTATCTTCTGATTGTTCAATATTTTAAATACATGAACAAGGCAGGCGGTCTAACGTAACAAGAACTGCAATGGAACTACACATTATAGTATCTGTTCTGTGGATATTTCATTCATTTATGTCATTCTGGGTATTAAGGATGCCCAGAGCAATAAGACATGGCTCCTGTTTCCACGCGGCTTACCATCTAATAGAAATCAGAAATGTCAATATATAAAACAGATATGACCCCAGCCTCGCCATCTTGCAAGTACAAGTGAGGGCAGGATTAGATGAACCCCCTAAATCTCAATGTTCTGAGCCAGTAGTCAGCAGACTCCTACTCGAAGGTCAGATCTAGCCTGCCACCTATTTTTGTAAAATTTTATGGGAACACAGCCACACTCATTTGGTTACTTGTCTGTAAAACAGCTGTACTGTAGCTGTTTTGGTGCTACAATGAGAAAACTGAATAGTTACAGCAGAACATACAGCTCACAAAGCCTAAAACATTAGCACATGGCTCTTTACAGAAAAGTTTGCTGAACCCTATTCCCACGCCTCCAGAATGTTTGAGGTTCCCCTAGGGTGCTTACATGTCGGTTCTGGTCATTGCTCTAAAGATGTCCTTTTTGGGGAACTGGGAGTTTGCATGTGTTCTTTGAGGCTGGGCTCAGAAACTGCTGGCCTCCGGTCATCCTGCAGGGGGTGCCACCAGCAGGATCATCCACTCCTGCTGGCCATAGCTTTCACCGTCCCCCCTCTGCACTCGCTACTGTGTTGCAAAATGTCCTAGTTGCTACTGGTAGAATCATACATTTGGCAACATTCTGGGGGGCTGCCACCAAGACAGAACAGCCCTTGATAGCCTCTCAGGGATAAGCCTAATCAGGTCCCTTGGCTTGACTTCCCTGAAGATGCTCAGGTTTCCCCAATAGGCCAGGACCTTGGGGAGCGAGAAGAATCATGCTGTGTGTTCTCCATGTCCCCCTACAGACACACCCACCACTCTTCTCTGCTTTCTTTCTGCCTCGGGTAACCTTTCATGGATCATATAGGCTCCTTTGCCCTGTTGATCCCTATTGAGTATGGCCAGTGGGAGGCACTGACAGATACTCAAGGGCAGAGAAGAATTGGACTTTCCCCCCAGGACCCCCTCCTGCAGGATGCAGGCTGGCAGAGGCTGGTTCCTCCAGGGAAGCCCACACCTTTCCTGAAGCCACCAGTCTCTCCAGGTTCTGGGGATGGCTCACTGTCTTTGCCCTTCTGGCCTAGGGGTGGTATCTTCTTCCCCAAACCTAGACACTTCACCACTCCTTTTCTCTTAACTCGCTTTACATCTTTGAACATAGTTCCCTCGTTAAATTCTCTTCAACTGCCCCCACAGAGTGTGCCCTGACTATACCCAGAGCCATTGGAACCCTGACTATACCCAGAGCCATTTCCCCAAGGCACCTCCACGGCAGGAGGATGACTGGGTTGGACTCCAAACCTCTCCCTTACATCTTAGGCTGTGACACTGACTCCAAAGTCAGTTTCCTCTCATGGACCCTTTTGTCCTTTCTTGGAATTTGATTTTGGGTGTGATCCATTCCAAGTCAGCATTCTTATAAATTGGAAACTCAAATCAGCACATGCGGGTGGGGAGAGACAAGAATAGAGGACATTGCCTTACCCCACTCCTTGGTAACACCTGAGCCCTAAACATTCCTGGCTGAGCGGGGGAAGGTGCCTCTTAACACCATTTGTGAACAGCATCCGAGCTCCAGCTTGGCCGTATGTAAGTGAGGTCGGGGAGAAGTCACCTATTCTTCTTCCCAGGTTCATCGGAAGCCCAGATCTGCTTAGCCCAAATGCCTTGTTTCAAAAGAAGTGCTTCTGAGTATCAAGAGACTATGAGCCTTTTTTGTCTTTAATCCCAACACACACACGTAGCTGGGAGTTACCTTCTGGTACAGGTTCAGAGGACGGAAACAAGCTGTGATTACATTACGGTATTTGCAAGGCCACAGCACAGAAGCAGAAGCATAGAACAGAAGTGGAATACTCAATTGAGAAGCAACAGTCTGTCAGCAAGAGGAGACTTGGCAAAACTTATAAACACCTACCATTCGGCTCTTTTCTGCTCTCTCAGGGGAACTTCAGTTCTGCTTGATTTCCCAGCCCGGCCCTCTGCCCCGCCGCCGGAGGTCTCAGTCAGGAGGCGCCTCTCGGGTTCGCCATTCCGACCAATTTAATTTAGAGAATTTCTCGCTCTTCACATGGCAGCAAAGGTCATGTGCCTTAGCGATTATGTTGTTTGGGAAACAACTTCTTTACTGCTGTGCTTCTGTAACATTGGTTGAAATTTCCCTTTTTGTGCTATTTTTTTTTTTTTTTCTCTCGGCCCTGAAATTATAAGGTCCTACCAAATAGTTTTATGGCCACATCTTGAAGAACACATTTTTTTCCCTTAAGGCTTTATTGCCAAAGGGGATGAGAATGTGTATATGCACTTACATAAGCACATCTCTGTCGTCAGAGAACAATTTCCTATCTCATAGAGACAGGAGTAGGTCCGGGATGGAATATCACCTAGAAACTGTGAGCTGGTATTATCTGTAGGCAGCTATAACCAAGGAGAAAGAGGTCTTGTGAAAAAGAAGGGAAGTCTTGGAAAGCAAAGAAACCCAGGTCTCATTGCTTATAACTTTATTTTATTTAGAATGTTGAACTCTGACTATTGGGAAATTAAGGTGGTGTTGGAAACATTTCCATGGTCATTCCTTTGGTTCTGCTTCTCCTAATTGAACAGCACCTCTATAATGGAATATGTAGTGATACATTCAATTCCTATAACAACAATGTGAGGTAGGTATTATTAAACCCATTTAGCAGTGAAGAAACTGAGGCACAGCAACGTTAAGTCAGGGCCCAAGATCACACAGCTTATAAGTGGAGAAACTGAGCTTCAAACCCAGCCAATTGGACCTCATAGCCCACACTCCCAACCATTCTGCTAGGCAAGGAAAGATATCTGGAATCCAGATAGGTGCTGGAGGCCTGTGACAGTGAGTCAGCACCTATTACATCTAACCCTCAGCATGTTCCTATGAGCTGAACCCATCAGTGACTCAGGGATGCTCCTTGCAATTCTGGAGCGCTGGCTTTCTGCCCTGTGGGGATGCTGAGGAAGTGAGGAACTGGAGTTGCTGCGGAAGAAGGTGGTGAGCCCTGCCCTGGTATGGGCACTGCAGCTGTGGGTGGTGGTAAGAACACCAGGCCTGGAGTCCAAGACCAAGCTCCTGGCGTTTCTTTAAGCCACAGTTCCCTCAGTTCTCCAAAACAGATTGTGTTGGGGATTGAAGGAAATTGAGCGTGAGAATCTAGCACAAGGCCATGAGCATAGCTGGTGCTTGCTAAAAGCTTACTTCACTCAGAGAATGAATGTCTGAGGGGCAGGGGGCGGCCTTCTCCTTACTCCTGGGGGAACCTCCTACCTCATGTGTGTTTGAATGATGATGTTAGAACATTTGACCATGGCCCAAAAAGTGCATCAGATTTCCTCATTACGGCAATGCTGGTGTTTTACCCCCAGTTAGAGTGGGAGTCAGGATCTAGAGGAAAGTCCTCTTGTGCTTGATATGTTCGAGGATGTACTGTTTCCCTTTATTTGTTTCATGTAATGTGCTGATAATTTTATTGCACAAGTTGGCATTTCCAACCAATGTAATTACATTTGGAAACTGTTATAAGAGGCTGTTACTAAAGAAATCAAACGTTTCTCCTCTCTATGTGAAGTAGGGATAATAGTTTCTCTTAATGTTTGTACCATGCTTGGAAAGCCTGGCTTGAAAGAAGTTTTGCAAACACAAAGCAGCATCCCCTCTCTCACTTTGTCCTTATTTAGCACCTATCTCAAGAGGGCCATTCTGGCACAAAGTAACAAGGAAAGCACAGTCTCTTGGGACCTATTAAATGATCACACCACCTGAGAGACTATTAACATCCAAAGACAGGAAATGTCAAATGTAAATTAAGGGCTTTCATCACAAACAAGCATTAATTTCCTTAAAAGTTTTATATGCATACATACATATACATATATATGTATGTATATAAGCACAGAATAAAGACAGCACTATTTCTTATCTCCCTGCAATTCAGGGAGAGGTACCAGCATAGAATGACCCACCACATCACTCTAGTCTGTACCCGGAGAGGGGCTGTGCTGATGAAGGTTAAGAGGATCCAGGTGCACTTTTCTCTGGAGCCAGCCGGTTAGCAATGAGGACCACCTTCTTCTTCCTTCCAAACCCCCAGATGAGCCACGGAGGAGATGGGGGAGAAACATGGTGCATGAGGCACCATGCTTGATACATATTTGGTGTCAACGAAGTATTTGCAGAATTAAATCGGGGCTGCCATTTCACCGGTTAAATTTTACATGTGGTGAGTCATCAAGGCATGTGTGTACTTCTAGTCTACCAAGCGTGAGTTCAGCAAACACTTATCAAGCACTTGTTAGTTCCAGACACTGTTAGGTACTGGGAATATGGAGACAAAATCATTCTGGTTGTAAAGAAAGCAAACAAAACAAAACCAAAAGCATCTCACAGTTTAGTTCAGGGATGGCATAGCCTTTTCATTTCTTGACCTGAAATACTTTTGTTTCGATTGTTAGTGGTCGTGTGGAGCACAGATCACAGGGGTCCTAAGGCCTCATCTGCGTTCTGCAGGCAGGAGCACTGTGATCCACGCCTTCCAGGAGCATTCATTAATTTCTTCATTAATTCCACAAATATTTACTTAGTGCCTTCTTTAATGCCAGACACTGTTCTGAATGCTTGAAATGCAGCAGTAAACACAGCAGACATTCTCATGGAAGGAGACAGACAATAAACAAACAGTAAATATAACATCGGTGGTGGTAAGTGGTAGGAAGGCAAATAAAGCCAGATGACGGAATAGGAGGTGACTGGTGGGAAAGGGGGCCTCTCTGACGAGGTGACATTCGAGCCAAGTCCTGAATGAATTATGAAGAATATCTAGGGAAGAAGATTCCAGGAAGAGGAAGCAACAAGTGGAGAGGGTTGAGTCTGAGTATGCTGGAGGGAAAGGCAGAGTGCATCTGAAGTGGGAAGAGTGCAGGGTGGTGTGGTGGGAAATGAGGTCAGAGAGGTAGCTGAAGGCTGGATTATCCACGTAAGGCTTTGTGAGGCTTAGTGATCCCTTTGGATTTTCCATCTGAGGAGACACCATTGGTGGGTTTGAGCAGAGGAGGAACATGGCCATATTTTCTTATTCAAAGGGTCACTCTGCCTACTGAGGGAGATCTGAAGAGAGATGAGCCTGGAAGAAAGGACACCAGTAAGGACACTGTTGCAGTAGACCAGGAGGGATAGGTGCTGAGTTTGGATTTGAACTTGAAGGTGGAGCTGGAAGGGCTTGCTGACTGGATGCACGATAGAATGAGAAGAACACAAGCTTGGGGTCTGAGAAACTGGGGGGCAGGAGGTACCACAACCTGAGATGGGAAAGCTGAGGAGGAGCAGATGGGGGTTGCAGGAGGTGGGCACATGAGATTCTGGTATTTGAGACCTGGTGGTAGAGCACATCTATCAGACATCTAGGTAGATGTCCCATAGGCCATTGGACATGTGAGGCTGGATTCCAGGGGAAGGTTGAGATGGCAATGGCAGAGGAGAAAGACAGCAAGATTGTCTGTGCCTTTGACAGCTCTGGTGGGTGCTTGATCACTCCTGGCATTTGTCTTTGATAACTCGCCCTGGAAAGGTTGTGGGCTGTGGCCTCTGGCGGTCCCTCTCACTGAGAGGTCTGAGTCTACATCCTCCCAACCACCATACCCTCTGCTCACAAACACTGTTCTTCCGTACAGCACAGTGGGTCTGTGCTCGGGACAGGGGTTACATACCCTTTGGTGGAAGAGTTTTTGCTTGGAATATAAACGTAAAATAGACCTTCCATTTGAGAAGTGCTCATTAAGCACTTTTTGTCCAATGTCTTATGTGAGCTTTGCCAGGTCTTGTAAATACAATGCTGCTAGCATATCAGGGTCTAGTGTGGAAGCTGGTGGACTAAATGGCCACACAGTACAGCCCGTAGCAGGTGCTGATAGAGATCCCAAGGTCAGGGGTGGGCAAAGCAGAAAATACCACCCTATCTGGGAGGATCAGAGAAGAAAAAAGGTCCCCAATTCTTTGACATGTATCCCAATGAGAGACAGAGACTGTCCCCTCCTCTTGAATCTTGTGACCGTGGTGCGTGACAGAATGTGACAAAAGTAACACTATATGTGTTCTGAAGCTGGGTCTTGAAAGGCCTCTCGCTTCCATACTGTTTGCTGGAATGCTGAGCCTCTATAGAAGACACCTGACTACCCTGTGGCTGGTCTGCCGACGGGGCCATGTGTAGGTAGTCTGGTTGATGACCCCAGCTGAGCTCAGCATTCAACCACCCTCAAAACATGCCAGATATTTGTGGACTTCCCGTTCCCAGTTGACAGTCTTCCGTCATTTGAGTCTTTCCCAACTGAGATGCCAGACGTTGTGGAAGAGGGACAAGCCATTGTTACTGGTCTTGTTTTAACCCAATACGTTTTGGGGTGGTTGGTACACAGCAGATAACTGGAATGGGGCACGAAACAGAAGGCAGTTCCACTTGGTCTAAAGGGATGAGCTCACTAGGTGGACACAACGGAGAGGTGCCTAGCAGGTAGAAGGGGAAACAAGTGCAAAGGCACATGGGACATCCGAGTCGGCCACCTGCAGGGAACTGCCATCACCAGTACTTAGCGGGAGCACAGGCTGGCCAGAAGATGGGGCTGAAGCAACCAGATAATAGGGAGTCTTATGTGCCTTGCAAAGACCTCATCATGTTTGATTCCATTTGGGCTAATCTAAGTTTGCCACTGGGATTTCCCTGGTGGCACAGTGGTAAAGAATCCGCCTGCCAATGCAGGGGACATGGGTTTGATCCCTGCTCCAGGAAGATCCCATATGCCGAGGAGCAACCAAGCCCATGCACCACAACTGCTGAGCCCCCGTGCCACAACTATTGAAGCCCATGCGCCTAGAGCCTGTGCTCTGCAACAAGAGAAGCCCGCACACTGCAACGATGAGTAGCCCCCACTCGTCACAACTAGAGAAAGCCCATGTGCAGCAATGAAGACCCAATGCAGTCAAAAAAATAAAAATTTAAAAAATTTTTAAAAATTAAAAAATTAAAAGATAAGGAATCTTTAAAAAAAATAAACTTGCCACTGTTCTACAAATCCTGAGGATTTATTCATGCCATGATGACTTTTTAGTGAAGTTAATTGTTATGTAATACTTTAGATGTTATCTATTATACAGAAAATAAAGAAGCTCCTTATTTCCTGTCAGTGACCACAGGCTTTGAATTTTGCTGTTCTAACATGTTAATCATGAGTGTAGCTGTCTTGCCCTTGAGTGTCCATTATGTTGCCCAGCAAAAGGGCGCGGGTGTCTGCCTTCCGGAACTCTATCACTTCCAGGGGTCAAAGTGGGCGGACTGGGCTTGGGGGTCTCCTAGAGGAAGAGCTAAGTCTCTGTGCCCTTAGAACACCTCCATCACATTTTTTCTGAATTTACCATCTCTTTTTACTTTTTACGGGAAACAAAAGCCCTTTTTTCCCTTCCTGAAAAGGAGCCTCCCCATTCTGTATTCTTGTTGAGGCAATTTTAGAAGTACCTCGCTCTGTGCTGCAGGATATTGTAGCGCGTTTCCATAACACATTTAAAGTCTCTCTCCTTAAAACTGTCACGTCTGGAGAGCCCTAGATAAGTCAGCAAGGACACAGACGTGATCACTCTCTCCTGCCCCTAGTATTACAGGCAGCTATCAATTCCAGCTCATTTAGGCTGATCCAATCCCGGCATCCAAAGCCATTTCCATATTATTACACCAAACTGGAAATTACAGAGGCTGTGTATTCCTCTGCAAAGTCTCCAATTTAGCTTACGACTTAGCACTAGGTTATTAGTGACATGCATCATTATTCTCAAGATACATTCTATCTGCAAAATTTTGTTCTCAAATCCTTCGGAAGATCTTGGCTGTGCTGCTCAGACTCTTGGCCAGGCAAGCTGCACTGTTCATGTTAATGTGCTCTTAACATAGGCTCTAAAATTAATTTTTGATCATTGATTCCTTGCATTAACAGCCCCCTGAGCCCTTCTAGTGGGTAGAGAAACATCACAGAGGGAGGCCACAGAGTGACTGAGTGGGCAAGCTGGAGTCGGAAGGAACTGGGCTTTAATTAAGTGTGATCTCACAGGGCGGCAGAGTGTCCGTGTGGAAGCTACAACCACGAACTGACAAGAAAAACGAGAATCTCATCTCTTTTTTTCTTTTTTTCTGGATGGAGCTTGTTTAGGTCAAATAATTCAATTTAGAAAAAACCAAATATTCAAGTTGAAGGGTGATGCATGCAACCAGTTCAATTGTTTTGATTGCTATATCGAATCAAGGAGGGAAACAAAAAAGGTTTGACAATTTACCTGGTCCAAAACATTTAACTGCTCGTTCTAGAAAACCTCTAAGGTCTTTGTTGACGGTAGGATTCTATTATTTTATCATTTTGTGGGTGAAATCGGTTGAACTTAGAGACCTGAATTTCTAAGAGACAGCTCGAACTGCTGGAGTGAGAGAATCTAGTGAAATAAACGCCTTTGCCTTATTTTATAGCTAACTTGAAAGTATGTGGTTTCAAGTCATATTTCCTGAATGTGAACCTCAGATTAGACAGTTTCATGTATATTATCTCATTTAATTCTCATCACAAGCCTGTGGGCTAAAAATCACGGTGCCCACTTTAATGTTAGGTCACTGAGTCTCAAGGAAGGGGGGTTAGCTTAAACCCTGAGAGTTTTTCAGGAAATCGCAGTGAGGTTTTTAATTAGCTTGAATCAATGTTTCTCAAACGGTGATGTCTCCATCAGCAACATCAACCTCACCTGGGAATTTGTTACAAATCAAACATTTGGGCCTCACCTCAGACCCACTGAGTCAGAACTCAGAAGTTAGCTCTAGCACACAGTTTTACTAAAGCCCTCCAGATGATTCTGGTGCACACTGAAGTCTGAGAACGATTTGCTCAAGGGTAAATTATGACAAAGATTGAGGGATACGGATGCTCCTATTTTAAGAAAAAGCGATGTATATCAAAATCTGAAATTAGAAAAGGTAAACTGGGATACATTGATGATATTATAAAGGACTGCTTGCTTTTTAAGAAGCATACACCACAGGTTTTAATTAGGAATACTCTCCTAAAGTATTTAAAATGAGATTCAATCGGTAAATCTAATGTATACACATTTTCTCTTCAGGAATTCAGTTTATTTTAGTTTACATACAATGAAAAGCACACACACTCAAATTTGTATTAGACTCTGTTGCTTCAATCATCTAGATCAGCACCAGGCACAGAATATGTGTTCAACAAATATTTGTGAATGAATGTACATAGCCCTGTTACAAGCAAGATCCTGTGTGTGTGCACACGTGCGTGCATGTGTATCTGCCTGTATGTGTAATATATTAACAGTGATGATCCAGTAGGAGAGATAACAAGTAAATCACAGTATAAACCACATGTAGCAAGAGCGAAGTGGTAAGTCAGATCATTAAGCATGAGTAAAAGTACTGAGAATGACTGGCAACTTCTCTTGGAGAGATGGAACTTATCTGGGATAGGATTTTTATGGGTGAAGAATGTTGAAAGGCATTCCAGGTTTTCAAAAAGACCTAAACATGTCAAGAAGATAATAACGTGCAGGGCATTTTCAGACTGCATGGATTAGAGAGGTGTACTGAGGACAATGTGAAGGTGGGGTCTGAGTTCAAGGCTATGTATGGAGTGAGCAGTTTATCTCAAGAGGCTGTGAATGGAGTAGTGAGATAACAAAAATGTTGTCTTGTGAAAACCACCCTTTAAGCAGACAGAATTTAAATTAATGAGAGAGTCAACACTTGTATCCAACTACAAGGCATACCTCGGAGATGTTGTGTGTTTGGTTCTAGACCATCTCAATAAAGTGAATATCACAATAAAGTGTCACATGGATTTTTTGGTTTCCCAGTGCATATAAAAGTTATGTTTACACTACACGGTAGTCTATTAAGTGTGCAACAGCATTATGTCTAAAAAACCATATACATACCTTAATTAAAATATTGTATTGCTAAAAAAAGGCTGTCATCTGAGCCTTCTGTGAGTTGTGATTTTTCTGCAATGGTAACATCAAAGATCACTGATCACAGATCACCATAACAGGTATCATCATAATGAAAAATTTTGAAATATTGCAAGAATGACCAACATTGGACACAGACACGAAGTGAGTAAATGCTGTTGGAAAAATGGCGTTGATGGACTTGCTTGATGCAGGGTTGCCACAAACCTCCAATTTGTAAAAAATTCAATATCCGCAAAGAGCAACAGAGTGGAGTACAGTGAAATGAAGGACGCCTATATAGAAATCCTAACACCGTGTACATTATGATGCTAGAACTCTGTTATGCAAGTTTAGGCACACATTGTCGACTCACCTTGCACCTTTGGCCCCTGAGTTGCTGTTGCTAAGTCACATTTTGCCATCTTCCATTCGTGGTCTACATACAGAACTTATCAGAAACAAGTGTGCAGAAAGAAAATGTCAGCAACGTGCTCATCAGCTGTACTAACAGAAATGCAGTGCACTATTTAGAATAAAGATGGTAAAGATACTTACAGTTCCTGGCTCAAGGCTTTTGGCAAAGATGAGCTGTGTGGTTGCTAATTACTATTATTTTTTTTACTACCATTAGCATTCTCTTTGTTGATATTGTTGCAAACGAATGCTTCTTGTTCAGGTCATGGGTCACATTCAAAACTCTAAAAGCCTTGCACTCATTGCCCTGGAGCACTTTTAGAGGAAGTTTTGGTGAGACCCCTGGTTGAAAATTTCCAGAGAAATATGGAAAGGAGGAACTGGAGCTTGAAAATATCACCATGATTATCACCATCCTGGTCATCAACACTTTAGATGTGTCCTACACTTAACAATTCGCCAATCATTTCACGTTCATTAGCTCACTTCGATTTCCATGTTAACTCTGGAGAGTGAATACTATTAGCCCCATTTTAGAGATGGGAAAATTAGGTGGCTGGAGCAGTGCTGTCCAATAAAAATACAAAGTGAGCCATTATGTAATTAAAAGATCTCTGGTAGCCACATTAGAAAAGGAAAAAGAAACGGTTAAAATCAATTCTAATAATATATTTTATTTAACACAGTATGTCCAAAATATTATCATTCCAACATGTAGTCAATATGAAAATGATTAAAGAGGTAATTCACATTTTTTTCTCATTTGTTTTGTACTCTTTGAAATCCGGTGAGTATCTTACATTCACAGGACATGTCAGTTTGGACTAACCACATTCAAGTGCTCAAAAGCCATAGGTGGCTAGTCGCTCCTGATTTGGAGAGCACAGGTCTGTGGCACGGGGTGGGAATGCAGATCAGTGCCCCCAACAGGACAGAGAGAATAGTGCCCACAACTCAGGGAACCATACAGACAATTAGAAAGACCGTTGCTCCTGATCTGATGCTGACAGTGAGAATCACCATAAAAATGAAACAAACCAGCCAAAAGGAAAATGAGTTTGTGCCATTCAATCCGAGTGTGTTCCAGTGTCACACATATTTTATTTTATTTTTTTGAATGTAGAAGTGTGGGAAAGAAACAGTTTGAGCCCTTTCTAGCAAAATGTCTGCAATAGAGAAGTCAGAGTGGTTGTGCTTCTCACAACCCTGAGAACAGAATCAGAATCCACGTTACTTCCGACTTTCTCAGAGTGTGCTCATATTTCGGGAGACAGAATCTGACAAATGGGGAAGGATTTATGTCTCTGTGGCAACATCCTTGATTAGGCAAGTCTCAAATCAACCTAGTGCTATCTGCCTTTGATTAGATAGAGGTAGCCCTCACTGACTCAATAATATAGGCATGTGATTGTAAATGAAAACACATGTGCATTAAAGTAAGCATTTACATGGAAATATGTACATCAGTTATCATTTCATTGGACCTGATTATGAGGTATGAGGCCTTTATTATCAACATATTAATGCAGATGTTTATATTATTCAGAAACAGAGATTCTCCCAAGAGCTTTATTTGGGATTCTTTATTGGAACCAATATCCTTCAAAGCCTAAAGGAAGGTTGACCCAGGGACCCAGAGGAAGTGAGGGTCCATTGATCCTACGACATACACCGGAGTTGCTGAGGTATTCTGATCATTTGTCAGTCACATGATACTCCTGACCTAGGTTATTTTCACTTTTACTTCATGCAGCTTCCAGAACAAAGATGAACGTATTAAAATATCTACCTACAAAAGAGAATATAGATGCTCTTAGCAGCTCAGGAGAGATAAGGTTAGAAAGAGATGAAAAAAGAGCTGATTGCTGGAAAACATGTGCTTTCAAGTGCCAACATGTTATTTTCACTCATCCCCTATCAACAGTTTATTATTAAAAAAACAAAAACAAAAATCTTCTGCAGTTAGGGTAAATCTCTACCTGAGGTTTTAGTGCAGTCTTATACTTTCGGTCCTTTTATAAATGAAAAAGAAAGGGAGAGAGAGCATAATAGATCCTCTGCCCAGAAAAAAAAATCATTTATACACAAACTCTTACACCTACATTAAAGCACTTCAGTGCTAAAATCCCTCCATTGCCCTTCCTAAGTCTAGTTGGAGCTCTAGATGTAGAAGTCCCACTTTTAAGTCGCTTACTGTAACATGTTGTGCTGGGTCTATTTGGCGGAATAAGAACCATTGATCAGAATGCGTTTAGTTTTGACTGCTTTCCCAATTATGAATTGTAATTACACAGGATGTAAACACGCGTTTAAGTGGTTGTAAAGCTGCTCCAATACTTGTCACACTATTAATTTAATAAACTAAATATTTAGCTGGAGTCTTCATAATTAGGCATCAACTAACTGAAGGATTCTTGCAAATGTCATCCTATATTTGGACCCATTTTTTTCCCCCCAAAGGGAGAGAAAAAGAGACGAAGAGTGATGACACTAATCTTGCCTTTAGGTGTTTATCACACCATGAAAGCCAAAACAATTACTCAGGGCTTCATGGGGTAGGCACGACTGGTAAATAGCAAAATGCTGTTTCCTTGGAGAATGTTTTCTTGCCGTGTTTCACATGGGTAGAGGGAAAATTATTCCCCCACAGGAGCAGCCCCTCCTTCAGAGCAAAATACAAACGAACAAAAATGACATTATGTTCTTGCCTGCCTGGGGCAAAAAGAATCACCTATTCTTAACAGGACTTCAGGTGTGTGATTTTCTGCCATTTTCCTTCTTTTATTAGATTAGAATGACTTCCCCCGGTAACAGCAAAGCTGTAATGCGGTACTATCAGGGCAGGGCGGCTGGAAGATACACACCATGGTACATTACATCTTTAACACGACACATTCTCGCCATGCAGGAATTTTGGTGTCTATTCAGACAGATGTAGGAGGAGGAGTAATTTTTTTTTTTTCCTTTCTTCCAGTCAGGTTCTTTTTCCCATAAAATTCATAGTTCACTAATTAAATAATAGTTAAAAGCGACGCCTCTGAAAAAAGACTAGGTTAAGAAAATAATATTATTTTTACTTCCAATTCTCTGTAGTTTGTTCCAGCCAGCCTAGCTAAATCTTTAGTGTTAACATAATTAGGTCTTGCAGAATAATGGCCCATTTTACCAGCTATCATTTCAGGTTAATAAAAATATCACATAATTTTAAATGTCACTACTCCATTTTAATTCAATCATCAATTAAAAAGAGCTCTGGGGTGATGGGAGAAGGTAGAAAGGAGATTCCAACATTTGTTAAACGCTCAACTGTACTAATTTAAACAACACCCTCTAAAATTATTTGTCTTCTTGGTAGACTTGTTTCAGCACCTACTCTAAAAACGTATTAGGGGTAGAATTTTTCTGCCATAATGATCTCAAATAACTGCATTTTTCAATACTAATATAAGTTTTTCACAGATGTTATTTTCTCATTTCTAGTTAAATGCAATAACATGATTTATACAAGGGATATATGTCTGTTTCTTAGTTATCTGATTCTTCAGATACAAAATGAAGATAGTAATATGAGTCACACCTCACCAGGTGTTGTAAAGAGTAAAAATTCTCCATGTTCCCAAGACTGTTGGTGAAAATTCAAAATATGATAGTTGGCATTCTTAATTCTTTCTGACATCATGTTATGTTTATGTGCAGTTTATGCTGAGAATTTACTGGCAAATGCTTTAGGTAACTAATAGGGAAAACTACTTTTAGTGCAAAAAAGTGAAAATATAGTTAAAAGTGAAAAATTCTTCTATGTGGAAATGGTCAGAGATGTCAGAATATTTGTGCCAAGTGGACATTTGATATTTCTTGGAAAGAAGATTGATTAGAATCTAGTCTTTATTTCCTGAGGCAAGGAAAGAATTGTTCACAACCACATATTTGGATTCAAACTCTAGGTTTGTTCCTTATCAATGTTTTTCATTCCTATATGCCATTAAGGCTGCCCAATTATATTTTCTAGAAAAAAAAAAAATCCTAGCATTTTGCCCAGTTATTCAGATTGTTCTAAGATGCAGCTTAGTTGCTGCCACCATTGTCATCCTTATTGATAAAGACTGGGAATCAAAACGGTGGGCAAGGAAGTCTAGTTCAGATTTCTGAAGCTGAAGCTCTAAACTGCATCAGATCGTAAACAGAGAGAATTCAAAGCATAACAAACATATGGAACATGTAGTTCAAAGTTTCAACATATTCTGTGTAAACCTGTGAGCAGATAAACTGTTAAACAGGTATTTTATTTAGTATTTAATAACAGATGAAGTGCAACAACCCATTTTCCATATAGTACAGAGCATCCCATCTCAGAATATGAGGTCCTTACATTCCAGTATACTGGATTATGGATGGCAGACAGTGAGGACGATAGGACAAAAGATCTGATTCCAGGGTTTCCTCACAGCTGCCCCCAGTCCATCCAAACCTTCTTATAGTCAGTAAGGCCACAGGTTGGAGAAAAAAAATTCACTATAGGAATTGTTGAAATGTGACGGGTATACCTTCTCCCAACCTATACCTGGGTGAGTGATTTAACTCTGTCATTTAACTCAAGGGCATCTTCAGTGTTCATCTCCAGGCAGACCCACCAGGCAGGGGCCAGGACAAAAGTACCAATGGAAGCCCATATGCCATATGTCTAAATATTTAAAGTTCACTAACATAGTGTTAAATATGTTGCTTTAACACAAATACTTTCATAACAATTGGAAACCCAAGATAGGTTTAGAATCTTTAAACTGCTCAGAGTTCTGTACTGGACCCTGGCCCTGAGGTAGCCCTACTCTCTCTCCCACCCCTTAGCCCTTTCTTTTCCATCCCTGAGCTCTGGTTTTCACTGCAAGGAGCCTCTTCTCACTCGCGTGTGAATTTCCCAGCATATACTCCCAGGCCCAAGTCACTAACCTATCCATACATATTCACCCTTTGCCACCTCTTGCCCTCAAGGATGTGCACTCATGATGCTGCCTGCCTTCAGGAGTCTGGACCCCTAGAAGAGGTGTACACACCCTAAAAGTGGCTGGAGGACACCTGGGTAGGGAATTCTAGGTTCCTGGCTACTGAGACAAAGTGGGAGGAGGGTCAGAATGGGCCCCACCAAGCAAGGGCCCCTCTCTTCTGACACTAAAGCTGCCCCTCTAGACTGTGTACAGGGTTAGAAACGACTCAAACCCACATTATCACAGGGCAGTCTAATTACTTTCCTATAAATACCAACACTTTCTATATAGCTGAAACTTGGGACAAAGATTTCTTTTATGTTCATCAAAGGTGTTGATGGACGAAATTGTATTTGTATTTTGTGGTAACGTTGATAGATTAACTCACATATAAGACTATCTTAACCAACCCTAAGGGTTAATCCAAGTAGAGACCAAGCAAGAATTAGGATCTTAAATATGTGAACAACTTAGTACCCACTTTTCACCTCAATCCTGTCCTTCGACACACTACTGTAGATGGAACAAGCTTTGTAAGAATGCTAGAAAACAGCAGACGAATAAAATCCTCTGAGTTGGGGTTTCATCAAAGTAATACACCCTTCAGAAGAATTTGAGAATCCAGATTAAAAATAACATTTCATATCCATTTGTTACATACCTAAAAGTGAATTTATTAAAAGCAGACCACATCACTTCAGGAAATTCAGAAAACTATATCTAAATACACTGAACGCAAGACATTCCTCATCAATTTAGATTCTTATAGCTTCATAAAGATAAAATGCAGATGAACTGATTTAGATCAGGCCTTCATTAAATTTTAGAATTAGCTTTCAGAATACCATATACTCCAAAATGTGCAGTCTGATTCCTGAGCATGGTGACAAAGCCATGAGTGGATAATGATAAAGTGCATCGTTGCTGGAAATAACACAGTCTACCTTTGGTTTGTGCTAATAAACTATAAGACAACTTAAACTCCAATTTTAATATTAGAAATCCACCTCATTATAAGTAATCTCAAACTCTGTATGTTATTGGCATTTTCACGTATAGTCTTTGGTGAGCCTGAAATATAATTTGCTGTTTATGCTTCTAATGTAAATCTCCAATTTCTGGTTGGCCACTCCGGCACTAAGCCAGAGCTCTAATTTATCTCCATCTTTTCTTATTTCTTACATCAAAAGAGACTGTGGATTTGAATAACAAACATTCAATCGACTTAGACGTGGGGTAGCAGGCAGCACAGGCATTACCTGTTTACCTTTTATTGCCTTCTTTGAATTGGCTTTTCTGGGAAGAAAACCAATAAGACAAGCTGTTCCTTCATCTAGTTTTTACTGAGGATATTTATCAGAAGACATCCCCTCGCCCCATTTCAGCAAGGAGTGGCGGCAGGGTGAAGAATTCAGACTGGAAGCAGGCTTCCGACTTAACACCATCATAGGTTATTGCTCTACCAAGTCATGTAGGACTTCACTGTCCTTCCGACTCTGACTTGGGCTGATAATTGTTTTTGAAGCCAGGAGATGCTGCTGCTAACACATTTGTAACCTGTAGGGCAACAGTGTGCTGGGAATGGAATACACACTGTTTTAGTCACTTTGAAACTTTGCAATGGTTCTCCCCTCCCCTCCCCGCCTTGCTGTCTTGCACAGTAATTGGCCTAATAAAAGGCAGAAACAAGAATTTATTACACCTTGGGCGGTACTTAAAACAAACTTTATTCTCAAGAACAGCAGTTATGTCTACTTGCTGCTGTATATTTCGATATTTTCTGTAAATACTTAAGTCTGAATATATTCAAAGTCAAATTGCTTATCACTCAATTTCCCTGTGACTTTCCTGGTTCCCCAGGTTGCCTCTTATGATACTCATGTAAACACTATAATTGGAAAGATACATAGATCAGCATCCCTAAAGTCACATGATCACATCAATCTGTGAAAATAGCATGACTTAAAAATAAAAGTCTCTTAGTACTCTGCCAACAGGCTTTGGCATAATCTTGGCAATCACTTAGATATATATATATATTTTGCTGTTATAATTTTTCCCAAGGGGAAATAGTCTCATATTTTGCGAAGTTGTCCAAGCTAGTGAAAATCAATCCATCTTCCTGGGTACTAAATTCGTCAGCTGAGTGTATTCAGTCCACACAGAAATCAGTAAAGTGAGTGTGAATCTGCTTGGTGGCTGCTCCTTTCATCTTAAGAAATTGCAATACAAATTCCTGAAATCGTTTATGCAGGAATTTTTATTCTTTAAATCTTCCAGTGTTAAAGCAACAAGAAAACACTTAGAATGTCCTTTGGTGGAATCTTATTACACTTGTTATATATGTAAACTGATATTCTTTGATGCCAGCAAGTTCGTTGCCCTTACAGAGAAATCTCTGCACAATGAAACAAAACAGAACGAAAGAGGACAAAATAAAATGTCAGTCTTTGCTGATTTGAATTAGATACATTAACAGATTGTCTGGTAACACAAATTGGCAAGAATACAAAAAATCTACATATTACAGTATTTCAAGAAAAATAACTTCATTTGAATACAAAAGGATAGATACACTTTCTTTTTTTCCTATAGCCACTCTTGGACCGTGGGTGTGTGCTTGCACTGGGATGCCTCAGTGCTGCTAAGATATAGGGGGTATGACTGGCTTGAGCTTTTGGAGGGGGCTGTTACACATGTGCATTACTAACATCAGACAAAGAAATCTTTCAACCAACAACGGTTACAGAGCAACGTTCACTAAAGCACAGGTTGGAAGGGGTTCAGGGACTGAAGCAGGCCAATATGGCAGCTTGTACCAGACTTCCTTAGACCCACAATGCACTGCCAGCAAAGGATGCTTCTATTTGGTTGGTCCACACATGGGGCCGCGTGGTGCTGGGGCACACCACGTGCCAGTAGCAAATGTTTTCAGGTTGGTTGATTTGTTGGGTTTTTTTTTTTTTTTTGTCTTTCCTTTTGGGGGGCTGTCACAGCCTTTCCCATCGGCAATACGCTCTGCAGCTGGAAATGGGATCTGCAGTGATATCAACAGCTGCCAACTCCTCCGGAGTCTGAAATTAACAGTCTTGACTCGGATGTGCTGTCCACGGCTGATAAATATGGCTTAGTTCAGTTAGGCCTTCTTAGTTTGAACGCTGCGTTTGAGTGGGGGGTGTCTGAGGATGGGTTTCCTACGTTAGTAGCCAGTGCTGGGCTTGTGTTTGCTTCCCCACGGCACGGCCCATCTGGTGGCTGGATGTGCCACCTAGATTCCCAGGGGGCCGGCTGTCCCCAGCAGAGCGGCCAGCAGCAGCAGCGCGGGGGAGCCGCGCGGGGGCGCGCCCGGGCCCGAGTCGGGGCCGCAGCTGCCCGCCTCTTCGCACCGCAGCTTCTCGCACAGGATGCCCGTGTAAGCGGCCGGGCACAGGCAGCGCACGTTGTTGTGGCACGTCCCTCCGTTCTGGCAGTGCAGGAGCTCGTTGTCGCAGACGTTCGCTGCAGAACGAGGGAGGGGGGCGCGGGGAGGAGAAGCAGAATCAATTTAAGTTCATCTGGTACATCATGTTTTCAGCTTTAAAAAAATCTCTATCGATCTTGTGCTCCCCCCGCCCCTCCGCAATCTAAGCATGGGACTCCAATTTCCAAACAAATGTAGCTTGCTGCCTTTGTTTTGATCATATTAATCCTGTTCATATAGATTTTTGCTGCAATCTTGGATATTATCATTGTCCATTTCAGGCTATCAAATACAAAGTAATGGGATACTCCTGGTGTGGCAGTATCTTCTCTTCATGGAACTGGGACCTGTTGTGACCTCCAGGGTTTTTCAAGGATAGTGCCTGATACAAGAACGCAGAACTCTGAAGCCAGATGAGTGGAATTAAAATGCAAAGCAGTATTGCTAAAATGACCAAGAACCTCTAAGGGGTGGGCCATTCTCCCTGCAGGTGATTCCAGTGCTGCATGCAGGAAGGCAGGAGGAGCCCACAGGCAGTCAGGAGGAGGGAGGGATGGGAAGAGGGCAGGCAGCATGCTCCAGGCAAGGCAGCGGCCAGATCCAAAGAGAGGAAGCTTTTCATGGGAGGAATGTGAGGAAGAGCAGTTGCATTTACCCCTAACAGCCGATTAGGATATTTATTGCCTTGTAAAGACAGCAAGTAGAGTCCAAGGTTACCTTGAGTTCCAAGAATAATATTAAATGCAATGGTGAAACCCTGATTATCAAAATTTCACTATGTCCATCAATTTATAGAATCAGTTTGAATAAATCAGGCAAGCAATTTCAGATACTAAAATTCATTCACAGTTCCTGTCATGTAACGTGCATCTCTAATAATTTCTTATTTCTTCAAAAATCTAGTTATCTTCATTAATTCCATGTCTCCTATTCTTTTAGATAATCAAGGTTTCACTGATTTAGCAGAATGATAAATAGAACACAGGGAAATTAAAACAACACCAAAGAGTGAAAGAGCGAAGAACACTTCCCAGCAACATATGCTGCTTAAGCACTTAATATATATATAACCACTCTGGAATAGGGTGGGGTGGGGTGCAGAGCAGAAAAAGTAGCTTGTTATAAATTATAACGGTCTTCATTTTTTAAAAACGTCATAGTCAGATTTCCCCAGGGATACTACATGAACACACACACACACACACACACACACACTATTATTATCAAACGTAAAGTACTTAAAAAAATAACCCTCATCTCCCAAGTAATAATTCAAGAGAATATTGACTTGTCCATTAATCATGTTCAATAGTTATGTCACCTTCAAAAGAAGCTTCTTAAACGCAAACATGCTAATGCTCTGTGTGAAAATGAGCTGAGAAAAGATGGTGGTGGATGCTCACAGAGTTAGTAACAAAGTGCCCTAAACAGGGCCCTATTTTCCCACCTTCCATAACAATTCCTTGGTGACCTCTAACATAGTTGCATAATGGATTGGTATAATTTTCAAATGTACCCACACTTGCTATCTGTAAATGTTAGAAGTGACTATTAAGGCTTGCAAAATCCTTCAGGCGCAAAATATTGATATACAAGGTAGTGTTCCAGGGGTTCTAATGATTATGTAAGCTACCTCTCATTGGGGTGGCTTAGAAACCATGAATACTAGACCCAAATTATAGTATTTTATGAGTCATGGTTAAAAATGTCAAGATCTGTAGCTCTGAGGCAGCCTACAAGGGTAGAGTGGTTAAACTCACGGTCAAAACCGACAAAAACCCTCCTTTTTTTTTTGGTGGTTGTTAATTTGGAAAGCACACATAGATTTTCAGGATTTTGTTTTGCTTACACTTCAGGAAATATCTGTTTAATTGGGGCAACATGGAATAAACAGATCCAAATAAGTGTTTCCATTTAAAGTTAAAGATTCTCAGCATTTCTTGTTCCTGGCAGCAGAATGCTGAATGGGATATTTCCTTTCATTTGGGCACTACACGTAGGGAAATATTGTTTCCATCAATATCGATAATTGCTTGCCTTGAATAATTGAGAAGAAATCAATAGTTAATTAAATATCACTCCCCTTAAGAAAAAAAAAAGCTATTTTTCTTCTTCTTGGACCTGAATGTAAATCAGTTGTTGAACAGAGGTTTCTTTTTTTCAAGAAGCTGGTGATTAAGTTAAAATCCAATATCTTTCCTACATGTAAATAATCTACTAGTTGATGTTGATGATTGTGAGAAATTTAATAAATATTCAAGGACCAGATGTAACCCAGGATTAATAATCACATCAGCTCGGGTAATATATTTTCTGTAAGAGATAAGCAGAAAAAAATGAAACCTGTAACATATTTAATTACTTTAGAATTTACATTAAGACACACTACATTTGGTCTCTTGATTGTGCTATTCAACCAATACAGAACTTTACTATATGCACAGATCTCTCTGTTGGAATCATGTGCTAGAAGCATATCTAAGCCTAACGACAAATCTTACCTGCTGTTCATAAACTTAATGCTCCATCTTCATGTCATTTGGAATCAAATTTGTTGTGCTTAATGAATAAACTAGGTGGTAAACAAATATCATTGGGCTCTTCTTCAGCATATGAAACCTTGTATTAAACACCATGAAAAAATAAAAGAAATAGAAAGCATGATATCTGCTCTTATAAAGTTCAAGTCTGGGTGGGAAGATAAAATATATACAAGAAATAATCTAATATTAACTTCATTAAAATGCTTTTATCATTTCCATCCAGCTCAATCAACATCTGCTATGTGCCAGGTACCCTGCTAGGTATGGTTGTAACTGTACCTGCCCTAAAGGAGCTCACAGCTTTGCAGAAAACAAACAAATGAACATATACAGAAATAATTATGATACAATATAAAAATAAAAAACTATAAAGGAAGTATTTGCAAACTGCTAGGGGAGCTCAGATGCTGGTGTAAATAATTATTCGGGGGAAGATTAGGGAAGATTATAGAAAGGAGATTGCATTTGAACAGTGGCATGCAACAGGCACATATTGGTAGAAAAAACATTATGGATAGGGAAACTGTATCAGTAAAGGCAAGAAGACATGAAAATACATCGTGCTGGTTATTAAGCATTTGTCTTTCAACTCTAAATCTACCTTTCCTTCTGATGTTGAGGCTGAAACCCAACAAGTTGTCTCCTGGTTTCCACCAACAGGCTGCACTAGAGGGAACAGAGAAGATAGGAGGAAGGAAGCAGAGATGTCCCTTTTCCTGATTCATGGCTCTTCCTAAGAGTATTGCCCTAGCAATGACCCTACATCCCAAGAGCAGCAATTTGTTCTGGGACTCAGCCTTTTCAGAACCAGTTTCAATCTCACCCTCAGAGGTTTCTGCACCAACCTGGCAGCATTCCTTCTCTAGAGGTTTGAGCCCCAGCTTCAAGGGGCCCCTGCCTAGCATTTCAGAGGTAATAGCAGCAGCCAGCATTATCCTCCTAAAAGGTACAGGTCCCACAGCTGGTGGGTCTCTCCTTCAAACTGTTAGTTTCTAATAACCCCATCCTCTTTCCTGTAATTCCTCAGCCCAAGAGTGATAACTGCTCCCTGCTTACACATCTACTATCTCTGAGTTATTTCAGTGTCCTCTTCTTATGTTTAAATTCTAAAGCACGCGTTTAACCATTTCCCTTAGTAAATTCTCTCTGTTGAACTATGTAGTGTGGGTTCAATTTTGTAACTGGAGCCTGAGAGACACATGGAAAATGTTGGTGAATGATGGATGAGGAAGGAATGGTGTGGCGTGCCTCTGAAGGTTCTACATAACATGCTACAGAGCTTAGACGATAGGCAATGGGAAGTGACAAAGACCTATGGGAAGGGTGGTGATTTAAAAGGGGAAAAAAGGTGAGGCTAGACCTGAGAAAGCACAGGCTGGAGGCAAGGTGACCAGATACTTCAATAGAATGGGCTTGGTCTGTGTTAGAGCAATGGGGAGAAGGAAGAAGGAACAGATTTGGAGACAGGTTATTTGAGATAGGTAAGAGAGAGTCTGAGGTTCCTGTTTTTGGCATTTGGATGCATCATAATGTAATTTATCAAGAAAAGAAGATTGGAGGAAGGGTTTAGTCAGGGAAGAAAATGAACTTTTTTTTGGTCCTATTGATTTGAAGGGATCTGTAGGCTCTTCTGCAAGGATCTTCTTATTAGCTGGAAAAACTAGTTAACAGTTCAGGAGGTAGTTCACTCTGGAGAAAAGATTTGGAGCAGGGGTGATGGTGGTCACTGTGACAAAAAGTGAAGAGAAAAGAAGACTTCATCCTGCTAGAATATAGATTAAGTCGAAATGAAGACTGCAAATAGAACCCTGAAGAATATCAGCATTTAAACCATAGGCAGAGAAAGAAAGACCACGAATGATGCTGAGAAAAAAGATTTCAACAAAATGCAGTGATGATATGAGATTATAAAATTGATCATAGAAGTCTTCCTGCTGTGGTTAGCTGTATCTAGGAATAAATAGACTGGAAGAGTATGACAGAAAGGGCACTTTGAGTTGAGTAAAGGAAATATGCAAAATAAGCATTGCGTGCTCTTGATTGAATCTGACAGAAGGGATTTTAGAATAATTAGAAAAAGGATTGGAGGAATTTGAAGAATTAACATTTAACAGAGGTCTTTGGTTGTCAGTCTAAAGTAGTAGCTTTCAACAGTGGATGATTTTTGTCTCCCAGGGGACATTTGACAATGTCTGGAGATGTGTTTGGTTGTCACACCTCGGGGGAGGGCATGCTACTAGCATCTAGTGGGTAGAGATACTACTAAATATCCTGCAATAAACAGGCAGCCCCCTCCCCCCAAATAAAGAATCACTCCTCAATTAATGTTGGTGATAAAATATTGAAAGTCTGGATCAAGATATCAGCCACAGGAAAGAAGATGGGCAGCTGTCCTTAAATATACTGGGGAAAGGAGAATGAAGACCCCTTGCTGATTTTAGATCAGAGAGAGTGAGTTTTCAGGTGCAGAACCATAGGAATTAAGACAACTGTAGTACTTGAAGCTGAAATATAAGAGCAGATTATCTTCCTGTGGGAGTTATATACAGAAAACTGGGATCTAAGACAGACCATTTAAGTATTACTCACAATTAAAGAAGAACCAAAATCACCTTTGTTATGTAATTTGTCCTACCTTGCTCTGATAGAAATTGTAAAATCAAAGGTGGAGGAAACTTCAAAAGCTATCTAGACAAACTCTAGATGAGGAAACCGTAAATAATTAAGGGGAGCTCTGGAACTAGAATCCAGGTCTCCCAATTTACGGATTAGTGCTCTTCATATAGAAGAGAACAGTCAGCAGAAATGCAGTGAATGTGTTGCACAGCGTGAAAGGCATTCTATGCTCCTCAAGACAACATAAATTACTCTTCTGTAGATTCTCAGTAGATTTTCATTTGTATTGACCAACTGATCTGTTTTCATACCACACTGGGTGGAGGTCTTTGTTGATAGCATTAAATTTCACATCTTCTAGAGTTCCACCACATTCTGGCAAAGCTTCAAATGCAAATCAGCTCATACATAAAATCCAAAAATATCAAATGTCTAGGTTGGGAATAGTAAATACATTGCATATGCTCTCATTTCCTCTACCTCTATGCAGAAAACATAGTAAAAAACTTAATCAGGGCATTCTCTTATACTAAACTTCAGAATTCCTTTCAACACAAGGTTTTGTAATAAGGAAGAATCTTTTGTACTCTATTACAAGTTAATCACTAAAGGGATGTTGCCTGTAAGCTTAAGTTATACATAATGGCCCACCTCCAGGAACCCTGTCTCCCAGGTAACGAGCATCAAGCCAAAATACCTTTGTTTAGCTCAAGGAAACACTCTGACCAGGCCCACCTGTGAATGACTGCAGGGAGGCAGAAACTAAAACATGGCCCTTCTGGAGGCTGACGGAAACCAGGAAATGTTTGACTTTACTCCCTCCCCTTTTAGTTTAAAAGAAGCCTGAATTCCAACTCAAGCAAGTTGGTTCTTTGGGGCATGAGTCCACCATCTTTTCAGTTTGCTGGCTTTCCAAATAAAGTTGCTGTTCCTTGCCCCAAGAATTCCTCTCTCAATTTACTGGCCTATTGTGCGGCAAGCAGGAGAAGCTTGAACTCAGTAACAGTTTCAGGCATCTACCACCAGTTGAGAAAACGGACATGAGGATAAACACCCATTTACAAAATCCTGGCATTATCTGCATTTCATCTTGCATATCATTGCAGATTAAAAACCCAACTAGGGATTTCTACCCAATAAGCACTTCACAGTTATCACTTCTTTATTTGGTGCCCTTCTGTGTGGATTTGCCTCAAACTGAAAATGCTGACCTTATTTTGTTAAGTTTTTACATTAAGCATGTCCTGATTCTTTCTTCATTGCTACTGACAAACTAAGAATGTGCTATCTCAATAAATAGTGAAGGTTCATTTTTAAATCTTTTACACAAAACTTGATCTAGTATTGGATACACATTATTATTTGCTAGACAATTATTTTTGAGATTCCTTTTTTTTTTTTTTTTTGGCTCATGGGCTTAGTTGCTCTGCAGCATGTGGGATCTTCCTGGGTCAGGGATCAAACCTGTGTCCTCTGCATTGGCAGGAGGATTCTTAACCACTGCGCCACCTAGGATGCCCTACACACAATTATTTTTATTATGATAAAATATAATCCTTAGATACAGAAAAAGCTAGCTACTTTGGTAACAGCTTGACTACATTCTAAAGGATTATTTTACTACCGATAGAAAAAAATTCATTATGGTGTGTCCAATATCACACCATAGAACCTATAATCCCATGATGTTTCAATACTAAGAATGCTTTCAAACCAAGATAATCTGTGGCCATTGATAGATAAGGTTATAGTATTAATGTTAGACCCAAGCAGAGTTATGTGGCTAAAAGATGAAGTGTGGAACCCTGATGGAAAGGCTGAAGTCAGCAAGTGTTCTAATAGCTCTGATCACAGCTTCAGTAAGCAAGCCACCATAGTAGATAAACAAGCGCCCACAATTGCCACAAGTTTATAAAAACACTCAGAATTTTCACAGTGAAAGAATAGGGACAAGAAGCATTTCTTTCTCCCTCTTTCACTTCTTTATATTTTTATTTTTCTTCTAGCTTGGATAATGAGTCACAGGGATATGGCTAAATCATTCAATCCTTTAACTTGTTTTTTGTTTCTTGATAGTCATTCACTTTTCCTCTTCCTAAATAGCAAACTATGGCCAAAATGTGAATTATAAGACCTTGATTCCTCTTCTATTAGTTCTTTCTGGGAGGTATGGAAAAGCAGACCTAGAGGGAGCCCAAATGCGCAAAGACGGCACCAGCCAGGACTTATATTGCTACTCGTTCTATTCTTCTTTTCTTTTGTGACCCGAAGGTCACTTATTCCTGATATGGTCATGATGACCCATTACATTACCAAAGGGAAGTTTTCTTTTTCATGTTTGGGTCTTATTCAAAGCTATACATTTAGGTTCGCCCTGTGAGTGAGCTGCTAGGCTTTAGCAATGCTGCGTCTGTATTTATAGACTTCAAAGTTTCTCTTTTTGGCTTTGTCTCCTGTACTTCAAGGAATCGAGGCAATGCGCTACCATGACAGCCTTGCTTGATGGTTGCATTAATAAAGTGACCTCTACTTTCAGCACCTGAAACAAGCCTAGGATTGCTGAGGGAAAGATGTTCCAAACTGTTCCCGTCCTTTTGAAAGAAACGTCAAAGAGCAAATAACCTCCACCAAACAGGCTAATAACAAAGGCATGTGTGCAACATTCAGTTCTGATTTAGGCATTTGAGAGTTTGTGGTAGGGAGATGAAGAGCTGCGATTACGACCCATTTATTCAGCCTCGGTGGCTGTTTTACTCAGTTGTGAGATGTGAGATGTAAAACTGAACCTACAGGTTAGCTTCTGGGGTACAGAAGAAACTTTACAGACTAATGGCCTTTTGTGGGAATTCTAGGTTTTTCCTATCTTTTCTTACTTATGTCTGGCCATGATTGGGGATATGGTTTAGTGGTAAAAACACTGATTAAGAGTCATAAAACCTGAATTCTAGTTCTGACTAGTGATCACTTTGCTGTAAGGCCTTGGACCTATCACGAAACCCCATTCAACCATCTAACCAGGCACTGTTCTAGATGCTGGGCACACCGTTTGAGTCAGATGGGCCATGCAGCTGCTTCTGTGGAGCTTACATTCTAGTGACAGCTATACAATTAGGGAAAGAGTTTGAAGTAGATATTTCTAAAGTTCTCTTGAGCTTTGTGATCTGCATGAATATTTCTCACAGAAAGCCTATCATTTTAAAAAGCAGAGAGTGAGGAATTCCATCTCTTTTTCATCAAGTACATGATAACAGTTGGACTTCTCCAATATTATGAGTCCTGGTGATGACTCAGGTGGCTGTTTGGCTTGATCAGTTTCGCCTGCTGGTGCCCCACGGAACAGAGAGAGTTTTTCTCCTCACTAAAAGCATGAGGTAGTATGAAGAGAATTAGGTGAAGAACTTGTGATTCAAGGCTGGTTTCTGTGGTTAATGGGCTGGGTGAACTTGGGGAAATCATTTAACCTCTTGGTGCCTCTCTTTCCTCACTTCTAAAGCAAGGATAATAACATTTGTCTTCTTCACCGACCTCACAGTTGTTGGGAGCCTCAAGATGAATTATGTGGCGATACTTTAAAAAATATAAAACACAACCTAAGGATACTTTGTTAACATTCGATACCTTCCCAATCTCTCCTAATGCTAGAAGCCCAGAGTGAAAAAGTGAGGTGCTTATTTCTATATCTGCCAGAAAAATGAATTAATCACTACCTATTCAATTCAAGGTACTTGAAGTGAAAAGGGAGTAAATGTCCTCTTTCAAAGACAGCAGCTGTATATGCCCTCTGTGGGTATGAATCTTTAGATAGCATAGGGTCAAACATGCAGTTATTGAATATTTGAATTCAACTGCTGTGTACTTACAAGGTCAGCTTGGACAGGCAGTGCCTGTTTTCTGAAAGATGTATACTCACATTCGATGTGCATTCTCCTGTACCAATCAGAGTACATAAGGTGTGTTTTCAGAATAGCGGGGGTGCAGGGGGGAGCCCTGCCCCTTGGCCAACCTTTAGCCTCTGCAATGGTGAAGCAGGGATACAGTATCTATCTAGACTGAAACCTGGGAGCCATGAAGTGGAAACATCCTTGCTTTCCTGCTCTCAGCCTACACCCCTGTCTGTGCCTGTATCCATCAAGCGACAGTGATGCTGGTGGCATGATCCCTGTGTGACAGCATCCAGCCTACTTTGTTTCGGTGTAATGAGGCCAAGGAGCAGAGCTAAGGGGGTTGTAGGGAACGATGTGGAGCTGTCAGCAGGTGGTCAGACACGTCTGGGTAATCAAGTACAGCAGGTTCTGACATGAGGGAGCAGCCATTCTATATTCTTATTCGTCTAATATCAAAGCATTGATTACGGGAGTGACACTTGCTCTTGTCCAAAGGAAATGCTACTCAAAACATCATAAGAGCGCCATGTTCACTTGAAGGAGCCTACACCTGCAGTATGCAGTAACCCAGCTAGCGTGAACGAGATAACAGGTGACTCAAATGCAGGAGCTAGAGGCACTGCCCGAACACCCCCAAGTTTTTAGCTGTTGCAACCTGAAAAAAAACCTTTGCTGACGTTGAGAAATAATTAATTCACTGAGAATCCCACAAGCCAAAGGCTGGGCACCTTTCCTGAAGTGATCATTAATGATGTATTGAAATGCTATTTAGGTCAACACCTTCAGACACAGAAGCGAGCAAGGTGCTCATAAAAATGGTGCTGAGAAATCACAGAGTTTCTCATCTGGTATCAGAAAATGCACTTGTCTAGTTTAATAAAAAGGTGCAACCTCTACTCTTTTGCCCAAGGTGAAAGCGTTCATTGGGAGGCATAGTCACACACCGTGGCAACATACAGCAGGGTATAAACCATCATTTCAAGGTACATGACATTATGTCAGAAGAGGAAGCAGTACACATATTATCCAGTGTGATCCCCATAAGTACCGACATATACCTCTCCATGCGCCTTATATAATATAAACTTTAGAGAAAGTACTGGGACAGATTCTACCAAAATGTGACCAAAGTTTATCTCTGGCTGGTAGGAATGCAAGTGATTTTGGTAACTATAATTTTCATCTTTATACTTTTTACTCTTTCCAAATTGCCTGCAATAAATACACAGTCCTTTGAAAGTATCAAAAATGTTAATAAAAAGAATTGTTACTTGAGAAAACAAATATCTTTTACTGAGATGATAAAGGTAATTTTAAGAAAGGAATCATGTGATCACATTTTGCCACATTTCAGTATTTGTTATTAATATATATTTCTAGTCAAACTACCAATTATTTTAAATGTCTACAAAAATTATCTCAGAAAAGGTATAAGAGTTCCTACACAATCCTATAATCATAAGACAGACTTAGAGTCCTTGCTTTGCAGAAGACTGCACAGCCTCAGGTGTGAATGAAACCAGTATGGTCTCCTGAGCTAATGTGATTTGTAGCCCAAGGTCCATCTCATTGTGAACTAGTGCAGATTTATGCAAAATGAGGGGACATTTTTACATTTGAAGATCAAACCACAGTGATAACTCTAACTGAATTTCCCACCATAGTCAGATTTAACCTAAAGAGAACATATTTCATGCTACTTGTACATGACTGCACTTGTACATGTCTGCACTATATCTGTGACCTGTTCATTGTGGCTGTATCATGAATATTCAGCTCTGTCCCTAGCACAAATAGATACCCAATAAATATTTATTAAGCAAGTGAAAAAATTTGTCCTTTGTTCTCTGCCTCCTTCTGAGTGGTGGATACAAATCTATTATTAGTAGACTGATATCAATACAGGTGGAAATATAATAGCTCAAATGTTGGAGAGCGGGAAGTAGAAGGAACTTTTCCCTTGATGGCCTCATCTTAATTTCTGTGGAGTGGGAGGTAAGCCTTCTGCTGATCATGAGAAGCAGAGTTAAGCTGGAAGTTTAAGGGAAGGGTGAGGTATTTGGTGGGGAATGAGAGGAAGCTAACTAGGGACACGTAGAAAAATCACTGATCAGCTCTGACATTCCATCTCCTCTTGTATGTCATGATTTGTCAGGGCTTCGCACACATGAATCCACAGTGGAAGACATTAGCTAGAAGACAATGGTGATTGGCTTTGGGTTTCTCCTTTTAATAATACAATATATGCCTTGGGAAGGGATGGAGGGAGGGGAAGAAGCAAGGGTAGGCAGATGAGTTAAGAGATCAGAAGCATTCCCTTCATTTTTCATTAGTCAAAATGTATTACCTCTTGTTATAATCTTAGCATCGCGGGTCATATGAAGGTAAAGAAACATGGCCCTGAAGAAACTTAGTGACATGTTTCTTTTAATTGGAAGGTGACTAGTTAAATTTGGAACACAGGCTAAAGGAAAATCCAGACGGAGGTGTTCTCTGTAGGACTGGGGTGAGGTGAGAGTCCACCATGGCACATAGAAGAACGCCAGAGAAAACACTTGGTGTTCTTTGAGAATGGCCAAAGACAGGCCATATAGCCACGTGCAGTGCTGAAGACAGGTCCGCAAAGCATTTCACATTCTGAGTAGGAGGAAGAGCCATACTACAGGCCTTTGATATTCAGCATTAAGAAATTCAAGTACCTGTGGCTGAAAGGAGAGAATTGTGTCATTAATTCATATGTGTGGTTTTTTTTTTTTTTACTTGAGACAGAATTTCAATGCCTTTGAGCACTTTGTAAAGTTAAAATATAATTTGAGGTTCCTGTTTGTCGAGCTATAGCCAAATGTCTCCTTAGAGACTTAATTTTTCCTATATATACTTGGCAGGAGTGTTCTAAATATGGTGTGAGCCCTCTTAGGATTTTTAAACAGCGGGGATATTTAAGTATGAAAAATAGCTACTGAAATCACACAGCGGTAACTTTTCTTAATGATTTTTTTTTTCCTGGGAATCACTGTAATTCACCCTTGTCTTCTGTGGCCTTGCTGTCACCATAACCACCTCTTGACAATGTCAAACCAAGTCTTGGGAGGTGATTTTATAATGTCAGGATGAAACAAAGCCATTTCCCTGTTAATGCCAGTGTCAAGGCAAAATGAATCTGTGTCAATAAATTCAAGGTGAGGAAAACAACATTATGGAATCAAGAGCATGTGCAAAATGAAGACATGAGTCATTTAGGGATGCAAGGATCCAAACAAAAATAATTGCTAATTTTCAAAAATGTATTTGTTACTGCACTGGGGATCAGACATTTAAGTAATCTATTGTAAAATACATTAGTGAGGTTAGGAAAGGACAAAGGGGTTACAATTACAGACAAGTAGTAAGCATACCTTTTCAATAAAATCACAACTCACCATTGTAACTCACATTGTCTTTCCCCATTGTTAAATTCCTGAGACACTCACAATGTGAACTGCAAAGTTTAGTACTTAATTGTTTACTGTGGTGTTGCCCAGAAGTCTGGGCTCAGATACTGACATCACCACTTGTGGCTCTCCAGTCTGAATTTCTGAGCCTCTATTTCTTTATCTGTAACAGAGGCCATTTCACAGGGCTGTTGTGAGCATGAGAGATCATTCAACTCAATAATTGTTATTAAGGGCTTTCTAAGTGCCAGGCACTGCTCAAAGTCCTGCAATAAAAAAAAAAAAACAAAACAGACTGGAAGAGCCACAGAAATAGGGCTTATTTTTATAGGTTCAGGTATTTACATCTCATTAGATAATGTGACTTCACAAAGTGGATGCTCTTGTCTTTTAGTTTACTTTCATCATTAGTAATTTCTAGCTTCTTTGGTGCTTAAGTACTCATTGATTTGAAAAATATCACCTTTCACTTCTATAGTTCCTTACATGAAAAAACAGCTGCAATTTATTCAGTTTTCTGTAATGAAGAGGGAAACAGACAAAAGTCCTTATTAAAGAAAGTGTTTACATAAAGACAGGGATGCTAGACTGGCTCATGAGTAACATTAAGTAATTTCATGCAACATAACTTTTACTAAAACCAAACTTCAAACATGAGGCATTAGAAAGAGGTACTCAGAGTCCTTTCTCAACATTCAAAGGAATCCTTTCATAATTGGTTAAGAAATGGTATAAGGACGAGAATAAATCTATATAGTAGCTGACCTGAAAAGGAGGAAATGAAGTCATTGCAAGTATGTAGAAGGGCATTCTAAGGCTTTCCCTAAGAAGAGCAAGGCTGTCGTATCTCAGGAGAGAGGAGAGCTAGCTAGATGGAAGTCAAGAGGCGAGCAAGCAACGTGTGGAAGCTATGCCTTCTGGGGCTTTCAGATCCAGCAGCAGAAAGAAAAAAATTATAAATTGGTTTGGATACAACTGGGAGGCTGTGAACATTATTTAAAACATAGTGAAAAGATGTTAGCGCTTCTCTTTGAAGCAGACTAAGGCATACCAAGGTTAGATGAAGCAGGGAGGAATATGATTTGGGTGGGCTGGTTAAAGAGAAATCATAGAGAAATCATACGACGTGCTTTGAGAATACCTTGTTCTAACACATTTCACTTTCTTTGACATCTCTGATTCTTATCTTTGAATATATGTAATTTTTATAATAATAAGGAGTTATTATAGAATATAAACTCTGTGAAGATAAGGATTTTGACCGTTTTGTTCCCAGCTGTATGTGCAAGCCTTGAAGAGTGCCTAAAATCCAATATTCAATGAGTACGAGTAATTTTGAGTGAATGAACAAGTGAATTTTATAGAAAAAAATCCACATATTCCATATCCATTGCTTTATCGCTTCTTCTAGAATACTTTCCCACGGTGTTTACTCTCTATCCCCTAAATCAAATTGCGCAGAAGTGCTATAGCCAGGTTGAGTTCTCACTCACAACCTTCACTTGTTGCTAAATAGATAATTCTGAAGTCAGGATCCCCTACAATGTGGGGAGAGCAGAATCTCCCCATCGTCTGCCTTCACTCCCCAGTATGAACTTGCTACTCCTTGCTAATCTATTCACTATTTTAAACACACACACAGAAAATTAAAATAAATTATAATTAAGAGGCTAGACACTTTTGCATGCCATCTTGTAGAATATTCCCACTAACCTAGCAGGATAGGTATGTATTATTATTATTACCATTTCCATTCTATAGGAAACCTGTGGATCTTATCCAAGCCTGACCAGCGACCAAGTGCAGAGGCAGGACTAGAACTTAGCCTACTCTGACCCCAAAGCACTGTCAGTCCTAGGTGCCCTCCTGTCCCTTGAAGGCCTCTGAGTAGGTGCCTCTCCTCCTGGCCTGTCCCTTTCTAAACTCCCCATGTATCTTTGAGTGTCCACCTCATGGACAATGCCCACCATGGTTTTTCTGACGGTCCCAGCCTTCAGACACCAGTCCTGCCCTTCAAACCTTACAGCAGATGATCTGGAACTAGATCTGGACATAGATAAAAAGGTAGATATAATTTGGATGGCCTGGATTTAAATGTTGCTTCCACCAAACACTAGCTGGGTGAGCCCATGCAAATCACTCGACCCACCTTTCCTTCATTTATAAAATGGAGATAATTTAATGCCTGGTATCCACCTCATAGGACTGTTATGTTGATTAAATAAATTAATTAAGACATATAAGGCAACTGCAACAATGCCTGATGTAAAGTCTCTCAGTAAATGTTGTTTTATTTGACTCTTCAAAACCTACAACAAACACTCCTTTTTCATGTGCATTTCCTGTCTCTTCAACTAAAGCATAAGCAATGTGAAGGCAGGGCAATTGTGCCTCTTTTCATTGTCTGCATTGAGCAATGTGGTGCTTTGTGCAGAGCAGGTGGGCAGTTAAAAACATTACTTCCTGAAGGTGGTAGACATCACTTTGTGCACTCAGCCATCTTTCATCTTTGTATTCTAATTACCTATACTATTTTCTGGTACAAAAGAGGAAATTCCCCACGTTTCTTCCAGCGATTTCTGTGTTCCTAAGATCATATAAGAGTCCTGAGAATAGAACTGAAATGAATCTGAGTTTCATTACTAACTCCAAGTAATGGCTTCAGAAAAGTCCCTTAACTTAGCTTTTAATACCTTTTGTTTCTGTTTCTTTTGCCATGGATAGAAGGAGAGCAGCAGGGAAAGAGGGGCAAGGAGGACAGGGAAGGAGGGGAATTGTGGAGTTGGGTTGATGGGGAGAGAAATACCCAGAGAAACCTACCTGGAGATGCGATGCTTCCTGGGGGTGTCTCAGGCTCTGTTTGTTTTGGAGGTATGGATCACATTTAAAGTTTAAAACCTTCAAGAAATTAAGCTGAACTGTTTCTTGGATTTAGCTTCTTTCCAGGCTATTTCACTCCAAGGATCAGAAGGATGAATGACTCCCACATGCTCCCCATAAAAAAGCACAGAAGGGGGAACAGGCCACCCCACAAATTCCCATTCAGACTTGTCCTGAGGCCAAAGCTAAAGACCTTGATTCAAACAAACATGTTTCTTGTCACTGGCTGAGCTTCTTGGTATGCTGTGTGATCCCAAATGTATCATCTTATCTGGTTTTACCTTCCAGCATTCTAATTGTTTTGTTCCATGTAGGCCTCTGGTTAATTTAAAGTTCTATGCTCTCATTCACCCCTCTTTCCCTGGGTTCCTGCTACCTACCAGTGATGCGTTAGACCTTTTATCTGTGTCCAGTCTCTCATTTCTATGCAGTGCTTGCTTTTTACACCAGGTGCCCCTAACTAGTCAGATCTTCTGAATATCACTCTAGCCTCTGAGGATCTATTTCAGATACACCTCCAACCTGTTCAACCACGCAATTTCTTTGACCCAATGATGTTACTGGTTATACATTTTTATGCCTCTTAAATCAACCTACAATGTTTAAATGCTGTAGTCAAAAGGCTAGTCTATGCCTGGCCCAGCTTTAACAAGGCAAAGCAGGGCATTTATTCACAGAGTGCAGAGAAAGATCCACAGAGGTAGGTGCGGGCAGCGAGGTTTTTAGAGTGTGTAAAGATGATGTCTCTGCTTATGTTAAGTAGAAGAGTAGAAATATAATTCACAGAATGTTAAGTTGAAGGTAAGGCTGTTACTTCAAACTTGGATATCGAAGCTATTACCTTGTTGCCATTAATTGCTTTCATATTTCCAAAATAATGATTAGAAGCCTCTTTTTTATAGTCTAGGGAGGGAGTATATAATTGCAAAATAACCATAAATCTCCCAAGTCCATCAAAATGGAAATGTATCTAAAAATGAATACATTTTTACTTCCATTTTTACTGTATTGTAGGCATTTGGCAATTTTTAGGGTTACTGATGACGTGAAGAATAAATAAGTCCTATGATTTAAGGAACACATAGAAGTGACTCCTAGGGACATAACCAGGCCCTTGTATACACCAGGTAGCAAACTGCTTGAAAAAAAATCTCACGAAACACAAGTATATTTTAGGTCTTGAAAATTTTCTGATTACTCTTAGACTTTCTTTTGATAGACTGCTTAAACTACCTAAAATGTTTTAATTAATATTATGGATTATTCATTTACTGTTTTAAATTCATCCATTTTATTTTCTGAGAACAAGTGTAAAAAACAACAAAACAAAGGGACCATGAATTGAACTGTGAATTATTTTCCCTATTTTCATCACATTACATAACTAATGTGATGAAAATTTATGGCAAAAATTCAGTCAGGGAAGAAAAATGATGCCAAAATTTCATGGTAAATGAATTGATATGACCAAGTTATAAACAACATGACATAGATTTATTTTCCAATGCTAACATCGATAGACTCTTAACTATACTGCTAAGAGCAATCCTGTGAGAATGGGAAAAGTTTTGAATGACCGCATGGAAAAGTAAAGGATTTGCAGTGATTTCCAACCTTCATCGGTTCTTTCCTAAGAAGCACATAGCGAAATTGTGTTGATGATGGGTACTTGCCCAATGACATCAAAATGTATGATCAATACATGCTAACTAGACCAGGAATCTAGCTGGGAACATTCTTGACTAGACACCAGTCAAGGCACAAATGAAGATGAGCTGGCAGTGGGAAAGCAAGGGAGAGCCTCACTTCCTGGCTTGTTTGATGATGGAGCTAAGAGAACTGGAATGAGCCTGATATAGCTGGTCTCTCATCCACTCTTTAAAAGAAATGGCAAAGGCTGTGAAGTCATGCAGAGCTGGCTCAAATCTTGGGTCCTCATGTCACTAGTTGCAGGGCCCCGGCAGGGCCAGTAACCTCCCTGAACCTCAGCTTCCACACCTGTGAAACAGGCAGAGTACTTGTAGAGTGCTTTTAAAGATGAAAATAGATATTGCATATAAAAAGCTTACCAATAAATGGTAACTGTTTTGATTATAGAGAGGTCTAAATGATGTATGGTTGTTTATGAATCATCTGGCAAGTAACAAGAGCTTTTTAAATGTTAGGGTTAATTTCTCTTCTTATAAGAGGTTAAAAAAATAATTCTCTACATCGTCCTTCTTCCTGTTGGTAACTAAAGAGAAAAGTGTGTATTGATAGGTCAGTATATGTCTCACTTTTGGGGGAGGGAGGGGTTTCAGTTAAACCAAAATAATAATAACGAAAGCTAACATTTATTCACTGAGAACTTAGTTTGTACCAGGAATTATTCTAAGTACTTTCCATGAATTGATTTCATTAATCCTCTTAACAATCTTATAAGGTAGGTACTCTCATTTCAACAGTTTTGCAGAAAAAGAAACCAAGACTCAGGGAAGGTGGATAACTTGTCTAAGCTTACACAGGTTGTTAGTAGCAAAACCTGGGATCCTACCTAGACCTGTGCCCTTCATTGCTTCCTTATTCTGATGGCTGTGCTCTACACCCGTATGCCGAAATGCCGTGGTGACGACTACGTTTTGTCTCTCTGTTTCCTTCTCTATCAAAGAGAATCAAGTGCTAATCAATTACAAGGTATCGATGTGGTGAGGGCAAGAGAAAACAGAAAAAGCACATCTCTGTTGCAGACGCCTCAAAATGTATTTAATACTGAGTATCTCAGCAAAGGCAGGCACAGACGACAACAGGTCCTTAATCCATCCATTTTCAGTACCTGCTTTGCTCCCACCCTAGTCTAAGCCACCAACACCTCTCACCTGGACTGCCGTAGTCTCATCAGTCTCATTCTTGCCCTCCCTCTCTTGCCCCTTCTACCATCCACTGTCCACAAAGTAGCCAGAATTATTATTTTCAAACTTAAACCCCCCCGTTGTGCCACCCTCCTGCTTAATGTCCCCTGCACTCAGAATAAATCCACACCTCTTGCCCTAGCCATCAGGGACCTGTGATCTGGGCACTCAGAATAAATCCACACCTCTTGTCCTAGCCGTCAGGGACCTGTGATCTGGGCACTTAGAATAAATCCACACCTCTTGTCCTAGCCATCAGGGACCTGTGATCTGGTGCCTATCTATCTCCTTCTTCTACCTCCTCTCAGGCCAACTCCCTGTCACTCACTGTGTTCCAGTCACACTTGCTTCTTTCCATTTTCTGAACTGGCCAAGCTCCTTTCTGCCTTCCGGCTTTTTCAGGAGGTGTTTCCTCTGCCTGGAATACCCTTCCTTCAGAACGTTCCATGGTGGGCTCTTCCTTAATACTCAGGTCTCAGCCAAAGTGTTAACTTCTCAGAATAGTGTTGGCTGACTACCAGTCTCAAGTGGTGTCCGCCTGCCCACTGTGTATTCCTTTACTAGTCTCCCATCTGCCTCCCACCAGCTCACGAGCTCTTGGGAGCAGGGTCTATGTTTGTCTTCTCACCGTCCCATTCTCAGTACCCAGAACAGAGTCTGGCACAGAATTTATACACATTTATTAAATAAACTGAAGGCTTCTATGGCTTGTTTCACCCAGCATCCTTCCTTTATGGGCCTAAAAATAGGGCAGGGATAATGGATTTTGTGGAAGCTCTCCTGGCTGGGATGGATTTTAATTACTTTTTTTACCCCAGGATTAGATAAACTCTTCTGACCTTCTGGGCTTTAAGCCATGATGATAACTAGAGAATACAATTAGCATCCCAGCACACTGGCTGCCAGACCCTCTAGAGTTAAATATCACAGGACGTGTCACAGCAGTGTGGTTTCACGCAGGCTTGCTCCAGGGGAATATTATGCACTTGGCAACCCAGCAGAAAATTCCCCTCAGAGAAAGGATCGTTCCTCATGATGGATGGACAGTTTCCAGCAGCGGTTTCCACAGCTAGGCTACCTCCTAATTTTTAGTTTGGTATAAAAGCGAAAGCTGAAGGATGTACTGTTGTCAAAAAAAGGAACCTATCAAATAATTACAGCTATTATTTCAACAGAACTGCCTCTTTCTCTGGCAGTGCAGCTAAGATGCTAGGGATATAAATATTCATAAGAAGTCAATGTTAAACCATGGGCCATAGAAGAAATAATTTCACATCCCAAACAGGAACTATTGGATTTCTTTGTGAGATTTAATTGCCAGAGTTATTCCAAATTCTAAAAACCTGTCCTGCCTGATAAAATATTATCCGCTCACCTCTTTCTGAGTGAAAGAGCAGAGGAGTGATGTCATGGTAAAAGAGGGCAGTAGTGACCTGAGAGTGTGCTCCTGGTGAACTGTCAGCATGGCATTGTGCAGGGGCACAACTTAGTCCTGTGGCACTAGGCACAACGTGAGTGTTGTGATGAGAACCAGGACTAGCCAGCTGCAACTCTGAGACGGGTTGCACACTCATTGTGCTAAGTTTTTTAAGCAGAGCAAACTGTTTTCTATTCTGGATGTTCTAAAGAAACGGAAAAGATCAAAGAGAGAAATCAGACAAGATGAGCCACAGTTGTACTTTAACTCATCAGTTCATCTGTGCTCCCTCCATGTTTATTTGGCTATTTGGGGAGGAGGGATACTGATCTGTAATTTAAAATCTCCCACTGGTAAATCCACCAGCAAATAATTTGCTCCGGGAGTACCTGGTTGGCTACATCTGAAAATGCGGCTGTGGACATGTCTCTTCAACATTCCAAAACCCTGTGTTGGAACAGCTCCTTTGTGCCAGAGTCTAGGTTAAAGCACTTCCTTCCAAAGGTGTTTTAACAAACTCTCCCCTGCTGGCTTCCTGCTAGTGTCACGGCATAATGGATTTTGTCAGAAGAGACTAGTGGGGATGCTAAGGCCTACCCCTATCTGTAAGGAATCATTAATCTCTACTGTGAATAATTTCAAAAGACTTGACTGAATAGAAATAACCTCAAATTGAAAATACAGTTTTTTTCCTCTTGGTGACTTACTTGCTACTCCTGCCTTGCTCCCGCCCCTTCCTTCCCTTTCCTTCTTGTAAGCTGACATCTATATATACTGGCAAGGGTATTTTCAAAGACTCTTTAACAGCAGTGAATGCAGAGAATGGGATCTTCAGAAAGTATGTATTCTATTTTGAGGCTGAATGAAGAGCATAACCTGAAGCTAGTGGCCTCTGTGTTAGGAAAACAAAACACAATACCACAGAACCTGGGTGTTACAAAGAATATAGGAATAAAGTTATCCTAGGTTTAAGACTCAAACCAAATTAATGCAATTTCTTCTTCTCTCTTCTTGAACAATATGTTTAGAAGTCTTTTCAGTGTTGCCAAAGCATAAAGCAATGAACTGCTCTAAGTTTTTTCTCTTTGATACACTTCAGGTAATAATAGTGTGAACTAATGCTATATAATAATCCAATAATAACATTTTTTTCAGAGGTAACAGAGTTTAATAAAAAGAAATAAAATTAAAAATACGCATTGAAAATGATTTTAAAACAGCATTCATCCAACTTTCCAAACTATTTTGATGCCTTCTGAGACTGTAGGAAGTAGGACAAAATTAGGCAAGAAATAAATTATATTTCTTACTGGGGGAATAACACTTCCAACTTAAAAATGAACTTTACATCCAACAAATAGGATTCCATTTATAGGTGAACTATAGTAATTGGAATGATAAATCTGGCCCACCAGTTTTTGGCATGCAAAAATATTATGCAAAGATCCATCATATGGAAAATGGTAACCATAGTGATGCTAATGGCAAGACATTGCATAATTTTTTTCCCCTGAGTTGTTCAGTTTCAAAAGGCCATCAGGCTATTTTTTGGAAACTGTTTCATGAGGATTGTTAATATGTGAATTAACTGAATTTGCAGGTCTTTAAAAAGGAAGCTGTGGACACTGCTCACTTCTGCCCATGTCACAAATGATACCTATTTTTTAGTTTTAAGCCAGATGGTCAATGAAGGCAGTGACCTCAGTAATGGCCAACATAATTACCTACTTTATTTTCACTAAAATTGAAACTTCATTGAAAATAATTTTGTTTCTCAGTTTATTTATGTGAAAAGTGCTCTTCACCTTTTGAACTCTAAGACTACTGGGCTGAACGTAATGGCTAGAGATCTCCTTTAATCGTCTCTAATGGCTTCAGAGTAGGCTGAAGTTAAATTTGAAATGATATAGAGTTCTTTTGCTTCCCCAGATTGGCAGTTCCTAATTTTAGAAGATTGCCACCAGAGTGGTATCACAGTGGAACTAATGTGTCATCCCCATTAATCTGACTAATAGATTGAAAGTAAGGGGATTTTGAACTAGCTTTTTATTGTACTGTGCGTTTTAATATTTGACATTAGACATATGGTGAATAACATTCCTAAACTTCCAGATGAGAACAGGTTGGAATTGAATTTATCTGCACTTGGACTATTAGAGCAAATTAGATCAACTTTTAATGGGAAGCCGAGCCTTTCCCTTGAATATAATGGATAAAAACATGGCATCCTGAGGATGGGTCCATTTTCTAATATCACTAACCGAGGAGTCTGGGATACATAAATGAGAAAAAAGTCTTCGGCAAAACTTCCTCACGCTGCTCATTACACAAAAAGCTAAGAAATTAATGTTCTGCTTCTTCAACACCATGGCAAAGTATTAGATTCATAATTTTCTAATACTTTAGGAGGCAAACACATCCTCACACTGTGAACTCATAAGTCACTGAAATGAATAATTTATTCTGGCAGCTTATGTATGATTCAAACTGTAATATTTATAGAAGAATGTTGCAACTTTCTTGTCACAAAAAATCTTAATAAAAAAATAAATTATTAGATAAGCCCCCAAACAAAATATCTATTTGCCTCTTAGAACGTTACCTGACTATCTGATAGACACATGCATGTTATAATTAAGCACAATATTAAATAATGCTCTCAAATTCTCTGTTGATTCAGTGTAACACATTCACTGTAACCATGTTGGATGAGTGCTTGTATCTGTGTATATCTTCGGCACTGAGCAAAGTGCCATGCACAGGGGTACATGTGGAAGGTGCAAATGGAATTCAAGTGCATCACTCCCAGACTTTTCCAAGTATGTGTTGCTCTTTGTAGTTAAAGTACCGGATTGGGCATTTGGTACCAAAACCCCCAGAAATTCATACTGGAAGATAAGCCTAACGATAGGTGTATGTATGGTGTTTACTTCCAACACTGACAGGCTGCCTGCTGGCCTTTATTTCTCCCCAAGAATGTTTTTCTAATGAAGGAAAACAGATTGGAACATTTTTACATGTACACATCTAATTCACATGTAAATTCCTATTGAAACAACTTAGAGGAGAGGCCTTCAACAAAGTACTTATCCTCTCTGAGACTCTGTTTATTCATCTGTAAAATGGGCATGATAATACTCAAAGAATTGTGGTCAGGACTAAATCTTATGACCCAAATAATAAATAATGCGTGTGTGGGGAGGGAGAGAGGATGAAGGTTGTTGGGGGGGTGGTGTGCAGGCTTCCAGTTATAGGATAGATAGGTTATAGGGATTAATGTATACTATGTGACTAGGTTAACAATACTGTGTTGTGGGACTTCCCTGGTGGTGCAGTGGTAAAGAATCTGCCTGCCAATACAGGGGACACGGGTTCGATTCCTGGTCTGGGAAGATCCCGCATGCCGCGGAGCAACTAAGCCCATGCACCACAACTACTGAGCCTGTGCTTTAGAGCCGGTGAGGCACAACTGTTGAGCCCATGTGCCACAACTACTGAAGCCCACACGCCTAGAGCCCGTGCTCCACAACAAGAGAAGCTACCACAAGGAGAAGCCCATGCACCACAAGGGAGAGTCGCCCCCACTCTCCACAACTAGAGAAAGCCTGTGCGCAGCAACGAAGACCCAATGCAGCCAAAAAAAAAAAAAAAATATTGTGTTGTATATTTGAAAGTGGCTGGGAGAGTAGTGGATCTTGAGATTCTCATCATGAGAAAAAAATGTGTAACTATGTGAGATTACGTTAACTAGAGTTATCATGGTAATCATTTTGCAATATATACAATATGTAAAATTATGATTTAGTACACCTTGAACAAATATGTTGTGTGTCAATTATATCTCAATAGAACTGGGAAAAAAGTTAAAAAAAAGGCAATACAAAAAGGATGGTGTTAGCCACACAAGTCTGAGGCTTGAGGTTTGTATTTTCTTCAAACAATACAACTTAGAAGTGCCTATAATTAGATTCAAAATGGAACAAAAAAGGAAGCCATTTCCTAAATGTGTGGATAGTGTTGCATGTAGAATTTCTGCAGAATAAGTATTAATTCATCTATACATTGAGTTACATGACACACAATACTCCAAATGTGTAATTCCATGGACCTAAGATCTACTATTCCGGTATGGTCTTATGGAGATTGGTTTCATGGTGGAGTCTGATAGCTAATGGTTTATCAAAGCACACATGTCATCCGACTGGGGATTAAAGTCTTGCATCATGTTATGTCAGCAACAGTACTGCACTATGCAGCCAGACATAGGTATTTGCTGACCAATAAGAAACAACATGGAACCTCTAACCCTGGGATATAGGGTCGCCTGATTGGTACCAGGTATCTGAATCTACTTCAGGAGTAAAGCGTTGGATGAAGAACAGTGTGTTATCAGCAGCCACATCAAAGGCTATTCTAAAATCCAGCTGGAAGTCCCAGTAAGCAAGTAGGGTGGGCCCCTTGGTGGATCCACTTGCTTCTGGTGGGAGCTCTTAGATGTTGGTCTGATTCACTTGACCGAGAGTGATCCTGTAATACCAGGGTTTCCAGGATTAGATGCAGACCTATAACAGACTCCAGAGTTAGTCTCGGTGAGAGAACTAGCTTGTGCCCACTGTTCCCAAATCCCACTCTCTCCCCTAAAGTTTGAAAGTAGGGATGTAGACATCGGCTTGATGTCCAAGGAGTTTTCATTTTTGTTAAACTCAAGCAGCTTATAGTCAAGTTATCCTATGGCTTGTCAGGCCAGCCTATGGAGGGCATCAAGGTTTCCTGTGGGTCACATTATGTTCTTCTACTTACTGTAAGCAGACCCTTCACCCCACTTAAAGCCCAAAGTGATTCCAGGGTGCCCTTCCACTCCCCTATTTCATCTCCTTATCCTTCATTGCTCATTCCCCCTTTCCACAAGATGGTTTTCACTTTCTGAGATAAAAGGACCTGTCTGCCATCAGGAAGGGTCACTGTGGTATGGCCTGGGGAATATTCTTATCCCTTCTAGAAATAGATGCATCTTTCCAAACCTCACTGGGGACTATTCTGTGACAGCTACCTATGTTTTCAAAGATCCTCTTTATAGTATTTGTAGCCACTCTGTAGAGCCATCTCCACTTCTACTCATACCCCTTCCAAAGGGATGACAGGCACAGGACACAGGAGCTGAGACAGTGTGTCTGCCACCACTGGCTAATGATCTGATGCTAAAGAGAATTCTTGCCATTTCTTATCTCCAGGGCAACAGAGGGCGCCTGACCATATAGTACTGACATGACATCAAGAAAGTTGCTACCACAATAAAGGGTTGTCCAAGTATTATTCTTGCCATGCTGTCACCTCATTTCACAGGAATGGCTGCAATGCAACAGCAGTCACTTTCCATTTAACCAGACTGCTGCCCAGCAAAGTCATTTTGTAGCTGCCTTGCCTGGCTGAGAATATTGGACCCTCAGAGTGAGTCAGGCATTTATTACTTTTCACAAGCACTAATGCAGCTGCTGAAGGACAAGCCTGCTGCTTGAGAGAAGATGAGTGCCTTCCTGTTTCCAGCATCCAACAGTCCATTTTGTTTGATCCTGAGGGGCTAGGCTAATGGACAACATTGGGAATAATGACTTTTTATTGCTCCTAAAAAATCATTATGCAAGTGTCTGATGTTCAGCAGCCTTCCTCATCACACCTCACTTCTTGCCTGGGCTTCCCTACGGGGCTCAGCACTGAGTAACCATAGCTTAGTGCTCTGTGCACAGCACCTGAACAATGAGCATGTGTTGGAGAGACCTGGAGGGAGAGAGAGAGAGAGAGAGAGAGAGAGAGAGAGAGAGAGAGAGAGGGAGCTGGGTTTGAGTCTTGTGCTTTTCTCCTCTAATTTTGTGACCTTAGACCATTTGTTTCACCTCTCCAAGTCTTAGTTTCCTTATATGAAAAAGCAGAAAGTGACATCTATTATAGGGATGTGGCGAAGATTAAATAAGATGTCATCTACAATCCAGTGACTAAATATCTGACAGCTGTTTATGTATGTCATTTCCTTCTTTGAGGTATTAACTTGTGACACAGGGTCTGCTAATTGGGCCACAGTTTTATGTCTACTGATTTAAACTTTTGACAGGCTTGAGGAATTGGTCAGAAAATATTTTAATGGCTATTTTGGGTGATATTCTTGTGTGAAAAGGCACAGGATTTTTGTCTTGAACCACATGATTTGCATCCTCAAATGATAGTGCATTCTTTCTAACATCCTAGGCCCATATATATGAGATGCCAGGTCTCAGCAGTGTTTGTACATTACAGCAGGAAGTCTCCTCTGTATGCATCTAAGCACTGACCTTGCATGCTGGGAACCTGAGAGTGTAACTTGCTTGTTCCACATGTGCATGGCTAGACCAGTTGTTGATTCTGAGAAATAAATTCCCTGCACATACAGGGCACTGAACAAATATTTGGTCTTGTTGGCAGATGATAAAGTGATGGTGAGAGAGAGCTGGTAACCTTTGTCAGTCGATGCCTGTTCTTATCCAGGAGACTCTTTCTCTGTTGTGAGGTGGTGTTTGTGTTCATGAACACTCCTATTAATAAGTACTGAGGCTTGTTTCCATCTCACTGAAAGCAAACTGATCCTGTAGCTGGGCTGTGGTCCAAGACTAGAACACTGCAAGCTCCAATTACCCTTCTGGCTCTAAAGGAGGGTTGAGCTTAAAGTGGGTTTATTTTGAACCCATCGCATTGAGGTTGTGTGGCATAGGAGGCAAGGAATTAGATCTATATCTTGGTTTTATAACAGCTCTATTGCCTACTGGTTGTTTGCTTTGAATGAATTAAACTGAGTTTCAGTTTCCTCATCTGTAAAATGGGTACACTAGCACTTCCTTCCAGAGTTGTTGGGGAGAATAAATGAAATAATACGTGTGAAATGTCTAAGCATGCTTATGGCACATGATATGTTTATTATTGAAATATTTTTGAATGCAATTTAATTTGTGAAGTGGCTGTATTTATTTGTAAGACTTGCATATATGGCACTCACCTTTGCTATTTATTAAAGGCATAGAAGTTTGAAAAGAAAGACATAGCAGGAAAAGCTTAAATACACTTATGTTGAACTGAAGAGACCACTTAGGGGGTTTCAGTCATGATCTCTAGCTGTCTTTTCAAATGTATTCTTTGGTGAGTAATACATACTTCTGTAGCTGCAAACTAGGTACCTGCTGAGGGAAAGAAAAGATCCCCAGCGAACTCCTGTCTTCTCTTGAAAAGAAATGTGTTTGCAGTATCCTTTTTGACTGTCAGTTTCTGGATGAAGTTTTAGACAGAAATCCATATCTAAAGCATTGTTGTTTTCTGTATTAATGTTAAATTTGGGGCTAGGAACAGGCAGTGCCTTGTCGTCTTCATTAAAGAGAAATTGAAAAGACTAACTTTACCTTCAGATTCATTACCAAACTTGAAGTTCACTGTATGATTTACAAAAGAATACAATTCTAATTTGAAAGTGAATGTAAGCAAGAACTCTGTCTTCTACTATACAAATGGCTAATGCTGACCATTGCTTTGCAACAGAAACTAGTATCACGGAAGTGAGACACAGTTAATGGAAAGGCCATCTTCTCACTCAGAGGACCCAGAGCCAAGTGTTCGCAAACTCTGAGCAAGGCTGGGGACTCAGGTACTCTCTAGATCTCAGTCATCTCCCTAGGACCAGCAGACCTGCAATGTCAGGCACCTCGGACTTTAGGAAGAACATTCAACTCTTTATCTTTCCTACACTTCCATTCCCTGTTGAATTTTAGAGCATCAGGGAATCCGTATTAAGGTCTCCATCCATCATCAGAGACTTTCCACGTTCCCTTGACGGCTAATGGACACACAAAAGTTAAAGTCAAATTTTGCTTAAAAAACCAACATTTATGATTGGGATCTCCATTTACAAGTTTAATGACTCACTGACAGTTGCAAATCCTTCCCAGCTCTACATCAAGGGTTCTCTGTTACCTACTGGGGTTTGCTTACAGTACAGCAGTACCAATAAACAGTGATCCCATATAGAGCTTACTGTGTCCCAGGAACTGTGCTCAGTAGTTTACAAGCATTTCATCAAATTCCCTGACAACTCTATGAGATGGAATCATCTCTTTTAGAGAAGTAAAATCTTAGGTTTTAGAGGTTATATAATTTGCTCAACAAGATACACAGGAAGAAGCAGTGCCGGATTCCAACCATTGTAAGAGAGAATTACTCAGCTAGAGTAAACCTAGTATAGTTTCCAGCTTCTTTTCACAGCCAGAGACATTAGGAGGACCCTAAATACTTTGGACAGGAAACTTCTACTTACTCCGTGATTTTATCTGCTTTATTCCAATCTCCTTAAGTTTGGTAAACTGCTTGAGGGTGCAGGTTGTATTAAACTTTTCCTTTCTTCCTTCCTTCCTTCCTTCCTTCCTTCCTTCCTTCCTTCCTTCCTTCCTTCCTTCCTTCCTTCCTTCCTTTCTTCTTTCCTATCATGGTGTGAAGTTCATAAAAAATATTCAATACATACTTGGTTATTTATTAATGAATCCTTCTACCCAGGGCCTCTCCTCCTGCCATGTTCCATCAGAGTGGTACTTCTTACACCAATTCTCTCTGCCCTAGCGATTCCTCATTCAGTATGTAGTTGCAATGACTAGTACATTCATGCTAAAACATAAAGTAATATGCCAATACAGTGTGTAGAGAGACAGAACATTTCAAATGCACAGACTAAACCAAGACTGCTGACTCTTGACAATGAGCCCCGTGTAAGCTAGTGACAGTCACACTTCCCTCATACTCTCCTTACTCTTTGGAGGTTATGTTTCCTTCTCATTTGCACATGTTGTAGTGACATTATTAGGGCTGCAGAAATAGTAATGTATCCTCTGTTCCTCAATGTCTTTTGGTTCAGTATAAAATTTAGACTTCCTTCTTCAAGGGCAGTATGACGTGGTTAAATTGCTACTCATATTATTATTATTTTTTAATCTTCTGCAGGAATGAACAACCTTATTTCCTTCAAAGTAAGAACCTCAATTTGAGTATCTTTTTAGTATAAAAAGAGAAATCTTAACTCTGCTGAAAAATAGCACATATCGTGAACTTGCTGGGAATAGCCAGATAACCCTGTAGAAAGTCTCCTGAGAAGTCCTAAAAAGAAGGGAAAAAAAAAAAAGAAAAGGAAAAAACAGAAAACAAACAAAGAAGGATCTTAATACATTTCTGACATACAAATCCATAAGAGTGTCAACAGTCACCAAGCTGAAGAGAGTCAAGTATCCAGTAGGTCTGACGGTGATGCAGTGTATTGTAACTGACCAATCACCACTCCCGAGAAGTTGGTTTATGTCCAAGTACAGAACCTACTCTAGCTTTTGGTTTGCTTAGGGGTCACCATAATTCAAGACCCAGCTAGCAGGCAGGCATTTTAACATTATAGGGTAATTTCCAGGATTTTAAGATGATCCTAAAATTGATGAAGAAGTGCTAAGGTTAGGGTGAATTTAACGGATAAAAGTTTATTGTAAGGGCTTTATTTCCCTTTTTGGAACTGCAAAATAAAAGTCGCTGATTTTAGACAAACTCTTAACAGAAATTTTGCATCTGCAAATGGCAATTACAGCCTAAAAGAATCACACAAAAACGACACAATAAGTGTGAAATTCCATTCATTTTTAGCCTTTTTTTTTTCTTTTTTAGGAAGCAGCCATGGCCATCATAGCTTTAATTTTATTATGTCATTTGTTTGTAATTTGATTGCTTTTTAGAATGTGTTGATCCAATCCCCACCATTTTCAATGAAACTTTGAGGGCAGGTACCATCATTTATAATTTTATTATCTCACTGTGCCCTTACTGTGTGGCAGAACCTGGGTTAAATACTGTTATATTATTTAATTCTCACAGATAGTGAGGTAGATACAATTCTTATTTTCATTTTACATGAGCAAACTGAGGCTAAGTAAGAATAACTATTGGTACAGGACTGACATTTTTGCATACAAAATATTTGTGTCTATGAGGATATAGACGCATTAGCCTAATTTTGCAAATACTACTTTTGTTTCATTATCTTTAAATTTCTGTCACTGACCATAATGTTCTTACTTCTTTATCCCAAGATTAAAAAATTAACAAATGCTAATGCATTTAATAATCTCATTCATTTAAAAAAACATAACTGAATACAAAAATATTTTTGAAGAAAGAGGATAAAGCTACCAACAGGAATAAAGCAGCATATTTTTATCTTCATACACTTGCTTTCTCTCTGTGTTAGAAATGTTTCATCAAGACAAGTATGCAGTAAGGAAGTGGATTTTAAAAAATGGTAATTGGGAACCTGGTAAAATACATTTCAGAGTAATGCTAATCACGTATGTCAAGATAAAGGAAATTAAGGTGGCTTAAGTTTTCAGTTTTCTTCAGAAAAATCAATTATAAAGCAGTTACGCTGTTGACACTAAACAATAAATCCCTGGATTTAGTTAATAAAAAAAACCTTCCACTTTTTGAAGGTTTGTTTTTTCATTTCACAAAAGAAACTCATAACGTTGATTCTTTCTGAGGAAGAAGGGGCTATTTACAGCAGGTATCTTTCAATCCGGATGTATTCTTGATCTTAGTCTGCCTGTCTGAATCAGAGATCACTTGCCATCTAGGAAATACATCTTCATAAAGCCATCCAGGGTTTACAGTGATCCCGGCACTGATACTGAGCAGGACCCTGCAGGGCTCCTGGGTACTGAAGCCTTTCTGTATCGCCCATTTCTTGTTTGTAGGGAACAGACTCCAGCCTCCATGACCTTCCCTGAGTTCCAAAGCACAGATCGAACAGCCGCTAATCAGGGAAGACAGAAGCTTGGGTCTTAGACCACTGCCATCCTGACACTGTCAACAGTTGCTAATCAGGGAAGGAGGGGATGCAGAGACAAGGGAGGAGCAGCCAAGAAACAACAGTGCAGCCTTGGGGCAGGGTCCTGGTTCCGCCCCCAGGGATACACAAAACAATATCTTTGAGCTCTTTGCGGAACTAAAACCCAACAAATGGAAGATGTCAGCATTCTTCATTCCAGAGAAGACCACCTGAGCCCAGGTTAAAGGAACCAGAGAAGCTCATCAAGAGATTCCCTGAGACCAGAGGAAAGGAGTGCAGGCCCGCACAATACTCTAATCCTGTCAGTAACCCCACCCTTGAGCCACTGCTGTGAAACTCCTCACCAAATCCTCCGTGGTTGGGACACACAATTGACAAGCGCAAGAGCCCACTATGTCCCCATTTGCCTGGTAAAGCAATAAGCTTTTCTTTTCTACTTCACCAAAAACTCTGTCTCCGAGATTCGATGTGGCACTGGTGCACAGAGGCTGAGTTTTCAGCATCAGCATTAGTTGTGTGCCCTCCTGCCTCAAACTCTAACTAGGGATGGCAGACTGGAGCCCAGTTTGCATCTCACTTGGGGTTCAGAATATCCTAAGTCAAATTCATGGGTGGGTGAAGTTTCTTTGATAGTGTACAATTCCTGAAAGTGTAGTCCTCAATCCTGGCTTATTACTGTTATTGCCTAGAGGATTTTGTAAAATACGGATGCCAGGGTCCACCCCCAGAGAATCGCATTTAAGTATGCTGGAGTGGGCCCAGCGATAACTATTTCATTTCAATCTCAATTAACCTTTATATAGTCACCGAGATGTTCACAGTTTTGTCACTTCCTAGGTTTGGATGATTAGAATCCTGCTGTCATTCTTTCCCTTTTGTTCTTGTAAAACCAATGACACAAAGGTTAAAGCCACTGAGAAAGAAAGTTTTTCAACAAGTGCAGTTCTGCTCATCGCTTTTCAAATGAGCAATTAATAATTCATAACAATTAACTGAGTTATGAGTTTCTCTTTCAATACGTTTCCAAACATGAATAGATTAAATGGTAATTGCTATCAAATTTTATGTTCTATTTCATGTGACCAATAAAAGTTTATCTTTTGGAACTCATTTTGTATTTCCTTTTGATATATTCATAACCAAATGCAATATACTGTATTAAAATATTTATTATTAACCTATCAAATATTAACCACTTTTAAATTATATGGATAAAACAAAACAAATAGGCTACTTGTTTAAGCTTTCATGATTCTCCTTATTTTAATATGATTTGGATTTGTAGAATACATGCCAGTAAAAACCGATGACATGAGATCCTGTATGAGGTCCTGCCCCTTACAAAATTTTTCCATGGCGTATGTATGCCCTTGATTTCCCAGCCACCATTATTCTATGAACATCAAGTGACAAAAATAAACAAACAAAAACCCAGGCTTTGAAGTCAGCCTCCTAGGTTAAAGTCCACACGTATTATCTGATCCTCTGATTCTCAAACTTTAATGTGCATATGAACCACCTGGAGATCTTGTTAAAATGCAGATCAGTAAGTCTAGGATGAGGCCCAGGATGCTGCATTTCTAGCCAATTCCCAAGTGATGCTGATGCTACTGGTTGAAGGATCACACATTTAAACTGTAAGAATCTAGATGGCTGTATGCAGGTTACCTAGACTCTCTGAGCCTCAGCTCATGCATCTGTAAAATGGAGATAACTGCTAATGGGGTTCTATGCAGATTAAACAAGGCAGTGTAAATGGCTTGGCATAGTTCCTGGCACACGGCAAGCACTTAATAAATAGTGACCATTGTCATCACTGCAATTAGGAGAGCTAATCTGTGACCTAAGTGCTAAACTAGGATACGTCTAAGATGCCAACTCAGATATAAGATTCTAAGGTTACAGGTCAAAGCAGGGGTATCTATGACAGAAAAGTGAGCTAGAAAAGTGGTATTGGAAGTCAGTCCTCTCAGATTCCAACAAGAGTGATGCACTGTCAGGTTTGACACCTCTCTTGTACTGTCAGACCCTAATTAGAGGGCAGGGATCACATTTTATTTGTCTCTTGGTGCTCAAATTTAGCGGAAGTCCTGGCACGTAACTAGCACTATATACTATTTGTTAAATGAATGGTAGTGTGCATAAATGAGTGAGTAAATGAGTGAATGAGTGACTGTATGAACAAATGAATGGATTAGGACAACCCAAACCAGTCTAGTTTTCTGGGGAAGAGAATTCAAAAGATTAAGCAAGATTCTATTAAGTAGCCCTTCTATCATTATGATTAAAATGAATTTAGTAACCAAAGAGGAAGTGAAGGGCAGAGATATTCTATAGAGTATGGGATGATCTGATCTCATTTGTTGTATATGAAGAACATATGGAACATAATTGATTTAATCATGTTATATTAGATGGGCCTATCAATAGGTAAAGCACAGTCTCCTCCATCCTAAGACACTAGACAGTCTTTAGTAAAATTGTGACTTCTAATTTCAAGGTCTGGTATAATCTGATAGAATTCACACATTATTGTATCTATATGTCCATGAGTAGTTTAGCATCCTTGTTGCAAAATCAGCAACTTTAATTTTCATTCTTAAAGAAAGAACAGGCAGATGGCAACTAGAAGTATCATGGTGATCATTTTGTAAATGTGTAGAAATATCAAATCACTATGCTGTACACATGGAACTAATCTAGTGACATAGGTCAATTAAAAGATATATAGACACTGAGAGAAAATATATAAAAATGCTGATGATGGTTATTTCTGGGGGGTAGGGATTATGGGTGATTGTCAATTTTTACTTGATGCTGTTATGTATTTCTAGTTGTCTGCAATGAACATGTGTAGCTTGTAAAATTAGAAAGAAAACAATAAATGTCATTAAAAATGAAAAAAAAAAAGAGAAAGAACAGGGGTGTGATATCTCAGGAAAGACCTCATAACACATCCAAGTATCTTTCACATGGGCACTAGGAAAAGCTGGATCAGCAAAATCATTGGAAATGCAGTGACTGTCATCTCTGACATTACATCACTAATACATTGCCAAATTATTCTGGTAATAAGCTCTCCTGTAAACTCCCAAACTTTGTCTTTTTACACTCAAAATCCATGTGAACAATGTAGTTGTCCATATTATTGATTTTCATGATGAAGAATACAGATTAAGGTAAGACTAAGTCCACAGGGTCAATAATACTAATTAAAAAGAGGTCTAAATGTGATTCTTAAAAATAATTACATCAATATTTCATTATTTTTGTAGCATGTTGTCTTTGAGACATATGCTCACTTCCCCCAAAGAGCTGTATAATAGCTTAGAAGAAATAACCATGATACATAATATTAATCCTACACTTTTGCAGGATATGGGGAGGAATAGTGTTAAAAATACATCTTAGCAATTGTTTCTTTTTTAAAATATCCAGCGATGTCTAGATGATCTTGACTTTGAACTATAATGATGAGCTGGGGACTGAGGCTTGATGCAGAGCATACGAACCATGTGTGGGTCTGAATTTCTGCGTATATGTGCCTGTTGCAGATGAAACCCAACTTTACTCGAATTTACATCAAGATGATCAATTACCCCGTATTTACGCATGCCTCTTCTCCACACCTTGCAGCAACAGATAACTGAAGGTTGACTGTAATTTTTAAAAACAGAAAACTTGACAAAGGTGAGATGGAAAGCATGTAGCACTTAAATAGAGATGGGTCATGACATTCCATCCCTGTAGGTAGAGCTATATGATTTAGAATGTCCTGGGTTCAATAGACTCAGTCACACTCAAAAGAGCATTGGACAGAAAAGGCAGGGGTTCACAGCACTGATGTGCACTTTATTCAGAATAATTACCTCTGATATTGAAGTTGATGGTAAAAAAATAAATTCTCGACATGCTCTGTATGTATTTTTTTTTCCTGTGCCCTTGATGTTGTAGCCAATATTATTACTGTGATTGTTCCTCAGCAGAGGTTTTTGCTGATACTCAAGGTGACAGGTTGTTCCTGCAGAGTGCAACAGAACGATTCCTCACACCAACATGAGCAATCCTGATTGTATTATGGCCACTCTGACTTCGCCTTCATTAGTTGCTGATTGTACTAAATTGATGCGAAATTGACTTGGCTGGCCTGTAAGCCTTTAAACAGCTGGCACTGACTATGTCTGTGATCTTGCTCTGGAAATTATGTGGTCAAAGCCTTCATGTTTCTGAAAATCCTAATGTTTTTCTTAAGGTCAATTAGGGCCTGGTAAATATGAATCAGTTAGACCAACTCCCTGTGATACTCATATCAAGATAGAGGATACACTTTAATGAAAGGCACGGTTTGGGTTTGTTTTTCTCGCTTCCCGCTTCATATTATCTCCATTTTATTTAAGAGGTCCTCTGTTTCTTCATTTTCAACTGCTGTGTGAGTTTAAAATAAACCAACCTATGGTCTGTAGCCAAATTCAGCCTGCATCCTGTCTACTATGGCCTATGAACTAAGAATGGTTTTCACAATTTTTAGTGATTGAAACAAAATCAAAAGAAGAATAATGATTCATGGCATGTGAAATTTTACAAAATTCAAATTTCGGTGTTGGCAAATAAAGTTTTAATGGAACACAGACACACTCATTCATTTCATTGTTGTCTATGGCTGATCTGGGGCTACAACAGCAGAACTGAGTAGTTGCAAGAGACTGGATGGCCCAGAAAACCTAAAATAACTACTATCTGGCCCTTCACAAAAAGTTTGCTGACTCTCGGAATAAATCACCAAAGCCTCTGTCTCCACCTGCAAAGTAAAAATTACAAAATCCTAAGAATGCCGTAGCAAACTCAATTAGCAATAAATATTCACTATTAACTGGTTTTGTCACTTATCAGGTATTTGGCTTGGGGGAATTACCTTCATCAGGTCTCAGTTTTGCTGTTTATAAAATAAGGGAAACATTATTACCTCCCTGGTAGAATGAGATAATGCATACATGCTCCTGACACACAGAAAGTGTACAGTAAATAACCACAATTTTTATTATTTTGAAATAATTGTCATTCCTCAGAAATTGGTCTCCATACGGGAACAGGTCAGACCATTTTTGAGACTTCAGGATCATAAAATTTCATACCAAGAAGGAGCCTTAGAACATCCAAGCCCTGTCTAGGATTTCACAGGAGGAGCTGCACAGGGAAGGCTGAGGTGGTCGAGCAAACATTCCTTGGAGAGGTGGTAACAGTCACCCCCAGGTCAAGTCACTGTGCTGACTCCTAGAACGCGGTTATCAGGAACCCCCCACCCTGGTTTATCTGTGGCTCCTATACCTCAGAATTCTGTTCTGATGGTGGCTGAGGACTGGCCCTTTACTTAAATGAAAAAATTTCCCCTGCAAGTTTCAAGTGGGTTGGCCTTTTTTCAATTGAGCTGATTTTCATACTTAGACATCTTCTTTATAAACGTAACTTTAGAATATTTTGAAATTTTCTCCCTCTTTCACACACACACATTCACTAATGTGTAAAGAACGGCTCAGGATGAAACTCCACTTGTGCACTGTCTAAAGCAAGGCACGAACTCCATGTACTGTGTTTCTGCCTGGCCATCTCACTGTCAGATAGGCCCAGGCTGCTGCTTTGATTCTGGGCTACTAGTAGGTACAACTGTACCTGAATTTCCTCATGAGCGTTGGCATTTCCCACAACGTTCACTGCGGAACCTGGACGGTTTTACAGTGCGAAACGGTAGGATTTGTGCACACGTGTCATTCTCAATATTCTCTTCAAATAAAGGGATGAAAATTAGCATGGACTGCCAAGTATACATAGAAAGTTGCCCATCCAGGTCAGAACTGAGGCTCCTCTCCGAGCTCAGCACAGGTTAGCACAGTAGTAGGCAAACCTCAGCATGTCAGAAGGGAGCCTGGAATTGCTGCTAGTATGTCCACTGTTTGTATTTGTCCTATGCTGAGTTTCAGCAATTCAAGAGCCTGGAGTTTTGAATGTATTAGGATGTGATCCTACTGTGAAGGGCATTCTGAACAACTCACTTCTTGCAACCTACTCCATCAGCCTTATGCATCTGTGCTTGTTCCAAATGAGCCATTAGTGGTGGGAAGCGTTAGAGCAGTTTCCACAGCGTAAGTGTAAACTCTGGCTTCTCTGCTCACAGGCAGCACTGGGTCCCTGATGTATTGATATTATATTAGAGGTCGATGGGCTTTTCCTATCAATCCCAAATTAAAGTCATATTAAGAATGAAAGGAGAACAGTACTGTCACTGGAAAGTGATGGCTATTAGCATGACTGAGTGGTGTGGCACTGTTCTGCTGAACTGGGAGAAATTTCACAAATGGGAACAACCCTGGGTTCGCTCTTCTAGCTGACAAAAAGAGCGATTTACCCCAGGAGGACAGCCCAGCGTATCTGTAATGCCTACAAATTGCCCCCTTCTATCTTCCTTCTTTCTAACATTTTCCTTTTTAAATTACCTCTGGGAGGCTCCTACTGGTTCTATTTAACGAGCACTTCCTTCCCACCCTTAGGAGTCGAAAACAGTAACATCAAGCGCCCTTCCAAGTATTTATTTTTCATCACTGCTATGTATGTGGTGCTCAGCAAGGGAAATGAGACTTGGTGTTCAAGTTGATGGCAAGGAAATTAAAAACCTGGGTTCAGAGATGCCATTCATTTTCAGCAATAGAGATATAAGAGCCAAACGTGTCTAGGACTGCAAATGCTCTGAAGCGTCACAGCCATCCTTATTTAAGCGATGTGCCACCTGCCCATGGATTCAACATGTGAGGTCAACTGGTGGAATGTGAACTGGACATTTCAGTGCAACACAAAAAATAGCAGGAAACGGAAACTGAAAAATTACAAGTTAGGTTCAAGGCATTTGCCCAAGTAGGTATAACCTTCATCTCAGAGAAGCAACTGGAAGCGTCATTCACAAGTTGTCAGGTTCGCAGAAATTAATCTCAGACAAAAAAAAAAAAAAAAAAAGAAATCCCTCCGAACTATGGTAGCAGAAAAGCTATCATAGGAACCAATTAATCTCTAGAAAAAAGAAGTTATATAAGTCTTAAGTCTGATTCTTGGAAACCAGAAGTGAGGACTGGCTAGTGAGTGTATGAAAGTCTACCTGTTGGTAAAGAGATTATAGAGGACAGCTAAGCACCCAAACTGTGGTTCTTAATACAAATTGAGCTGGCTCTCTCACTCTACCTTCCCTTTGCCCCGTGGCCTTGGTCTGAAAGGCAGAGCTGGAACGTTGGGGAGACCCTAGAGATCTTTTCACTTGACTTTTAAGCAGAAACTTGTCAAAAAGCATTACTCATAGGAGCCCAGTCTGCTTCTGTTTGAGCTTGTCTAGAGCCTGGGGATTCATCATAACACAAGGTACCCCACTATGTATTCTCAGACAGCTGGAGAGAATAATTGTTGGAAAATGCTAAGCTGAAAACCACCTCTCTCTTTTTACCCACCAGTCCCTATTCTATCTTCCTGAACCAAGTCCACCTGTCACATAATAGCCCTCTAAACACTGTTTGACATCTGTAACATGTAAAATCATATGCTTACCAACCTGTTTCAACTCTCTTTCATATGAAAAATGCTTCCTCAAAGACAAAACTCCCCTACAACACTGCTTCATTAATTTTTTTTAAGCTCTTTATTGGAATATAATTGCTTTACACTGTTGTGCCAGTTTTTGCTCTTTTTTTTTTTTCCAATGACTGGACTCTTGTTGTGGGCTCGTCCAGGGGAACTATAACCATTTTGGTCCTTGTTTAATCTGAAATTGTGTTAGCTTCTTAGCCACTTATGACAAAATGTTTTCTGGACTTGAACTTGAATGGAAGCTAAGATACCCACATCTATGCCAATTAAACAACTTGTTAACACAGCTCTACACCAGTCTACATTTTTGCAGTTTGTTTTTATAGCCTTAATTTACAGCACAGTGTCTAGCATATAATAGGGACTTAAAATGTTCACCAAAACTTCATTAGAAATCCTCGTATAGCCATGTTGGTTAGTTTAGAAGTCTCCCATTTTTCTCTAGGTAGTCTATTGGAAACAATTTGTGATTTTATTAAAAAAATTAACTTGTGTGTTTTTGTGTTTTAAAGAGGGCTTAAGATCTTACCTTTTTCCCCCAAGAATATTTTGCATTTTTCTTAAGGTTTGGGACCATATCGCTTAAAGGTTTTTAATAGCATTGCTCTCTTATGTGACATTGTCATCTCCCTACTACCAATAAGTGGTACTAGTAGTTCACTGACTGCTTCTTCCACTCTTTTGGGTGAAGAAATTCTCATCAATGTGAGCCAAAAATTAGCAGGATACATCTTTCAGCAGATATCTTGATATGTGAATTTCCCCCATTTTGGAAGATCACAGAGCACATAGATTTTCTAATTTGGTTTTGGATAATATCTATATCCTCTAAATGGTTGTATGGGCTATAATATACACTCACAATACCTTTTCTATAATATCTTGGATCCTCACTGAAAAATATTTCACTGTCTCTAATTCACAGTGCAAGTTTATACCCTCTTGACTTACATTGCTCCTTTCTAATCATATTATGTATTAATGTTTCTTTCAAATATCTTGAAAGAAAGATATTTTGAATATCTTTATTCCAAGCATGAGTTACATTCCACCTCCATGATACCTGCATATTTATCTCTGGTATTACAAGCTGGCATTCTTGATGATTATTGTGGTAGGCAGAGAAAAATTTCTCCCCAAAGATGTCTATATCCTAATTCCAGGAACCTGCGCCCTTACATGACAAAAGGGATGTGATTCAATTAAGGGCTTTCAGATGGAAAGGTTATCCTGGATTATCTGTGTGTCTCCATTCTAATCACATGGGTCCTTAAAAGTGGAGACTGTGTCCAGGCTGTGGTTAGAGAAAGATGTGGTTGTGGAAGAAAGGCACAGAGAAATGGAAAGTTCCTGGCTTTGAAGGTGGAGGAAGGGGGCCACACGCCAAAGAATGCAGGTGGCCTCCAGAAGCTGGAAAAGGCAAGGAAATAGACTCTCCCCTAGAGCCTCCAGAATGGAACGCAGCCCTGCCGACACCTTGATTGTAGCCCAGCGAGACTCTTGTTGGACTTCTAAATACAGAACTGTAAGACAATAAATTTGTGTTGTTTTGAGCTACTAAATTTGTGGTAATGGGTGGTAATTTTCTACAGCAGCAGTAAAAACAAATATACTTATTATGCACTCTCTGGGAAGGGACACACCTAAGCCACAGAATTTTGTTCCCCAAACTTTCTCTTATTTTTCTCCTGAGAATAACTGTTACCTTTTTTTTAACTTTGCGGTTTGCCAGTTTCTGGTTTTATAGTTTTATAAGGGTATTTTCACTATAGTCCTCTCAAATTTAATTTAAAAATATTCCTGATTAGGCCATTGAGCTTCCTACTAAACATATGTTTCCCTGTTTTTGGCAATATATGTACTGATCCCATCCAAGCACACACATTCTGATACTAAAGGTCATGGCCCAGCAGCTGCATCTCAACCTTCCCCTTGCTGTGTGTGCTCAGTTCTTGATTTCCTACATGTTCTATTATCTTCCAAAATCATAACATCTAGCTCTGTCATGAAATATTTTGACTTTAACACAAACATTCACACTGTAAGTTCTTCTGAAAGCACCATTAGTATTCATATAAATTAGGTAAAAGTGTGAGGAACTCAGCGGCTTTAATAAACATTGTATGATATTTCAATGTAGCTTATACATTCTCCAGAAAGACAAAACATCGCCTCATCAGCCCCACTGGTTCTATGTGTGGGTATTTCCATTTCATTTTCCAAACCAAAAAAAATCACACACTTCCCCTAGTCTTCTTGGTGCCCTTAACAAGTGTTTCATTATTTCCGAATACATGTTAACCAACTATATTTTGTGTGAAGCATGAAATGTTCCTTTCTCTTTAGAAGGTTCATCTTTATTCTCTGGGGTGTGGCTCATGCCTCTTCACAGATTTCAAAGGGGTGCATTACAAAAAATCTCTTTCTCCTCAATCTTATTCTTCTGTGGAGCAACCTCAACACTAATTTTGATTCTGCCTGTCCTCCTTGAAATCTTTTCATTTCTGCTTTCTTTCCTGGATTGTGTGTTCCAAGCTGTCTAAAGTCCATTCATTCTGATGGTTTTCAAGGGCTTCACCTTTTGTCAGAGAGACCAGCTTACACTTATGGTGCACACAATCAGTGGCCCCCCCAGGCAGAAAGTTCACTAATAAGCCTGGAGTTCTTGATTTCCCCAGCTGAAGACACACACTTGCTTTGGGGGGTCACCTTTGCTTCAATTACTTGAATCAGTCTTGTCTCCGATCAAGGGATTTTTAGAATCCCCTAGGTCAACAATTTGATACTCAACAGTGGCCATTCTTGCTACACGTTCTGCACTGTCATTGTACAATTAGTTTTAAACATGGATTCTTACCTGCTTCTTTGACATATCAACTTGCTCTTGAAACTAACTGATAATAATTGAGCTCTTACTATGCACCCTGAGCTCCACATTCATAATTTTCCTTGAATCCTCACAGTTACCGTATGTGTTATGTCCTAGTATTATCACAATTTTCAGAAGAAAAACTAGGCTTAGGGAGTCCAAGGAATTTCCTCTAAGTCCTGCAGGTAGTAAGGGGTGGAGATGGGATTTAAACCCAGGTCTGTGTGACTCCAGAGCCCAAGTGTGTACTCATATGATGGTTCTATTCATATTGGTTCTATTCATATGATGTAAGTGACAGTGTCAGTAACTGAATCTCTTTATTTTCTATTTCCAAATCCAAGTCCTTTTGGACTGCAGTTCCACTTTGCTCCTCTTGCCAGTCCTCTGGGAGACCAGAACCCTGTGTCTGCATTCCTTGGACTCTGTCCTGATACCTATGACAGCTCCTCCCTGGCACTGCTTAATCCCTGCTCACTGCTGCCAATGTCATTATCAGCCTACCTGACCGCTATGTTTCTTCTTGGCCTTGGTTTCTTGTTGCCAGGTTAATATCACTGCCACTAGTAATGTGGCCAACCCAAGGATGGGTTCAACTCAGGGCAAGCAGAGGCGTGTGTGTGTGTGTGTATGTGTGTGTGTGTGCGCGCGCGTGTGTGTGAAGTGGGGGATGGCTGGGGAGGGAAGAGAGAGAGAGAAAGATTGACTTGAGGGACATTTTTGAATGTATTCATGTGTATGCAGACATAGGAATGATATGAAAAATATTTATCAACATACAAGAAATAACTAATTAGTATGCATACCTGCTCTAGTACTGGAGCCGGTGCTGAAGGCACACCACTATGACAGGTAGTACCCTACTAGTTGCTAGATCTTGAGGATGTCTAAGAGATCCCAGGGCAGGCACTTAGGGATCTTAATGCAATAGCCATTTACCAACTGGCAAAAGAATTTCTATATTTTAACACCAGACCCGTGTAGGTCGGTCGAGGGAAGAAAAGATTTCAGAATGAGGTAAAACTATTGTGTGCTCAAATGTGTATTTGAAATATGTTAAATTTATATAGTAAATTCAGTCTCACCCTGTTCCAGTCCTTCCTTTACAGAGCAGTCAGAAGAATCTTTCTAAAACACACTCTTACCCTTTCCTCTGCTTGAAATTGTATGGTGGATCCCATATCTCTCCTGTATGGTGGTCCTCACATCTCTTCCCTGATGAGATAAAATTTCTTAGCTTGGCATTCAAGAAACTACATGATCTGTTCTCTGGTTGCCTTTTCAACATTTTCCCTCCCTCCCAACACACCACACACACACACACACACACACACACACACACACATCCCTTATCCTCTAATCATATCAAAACCATTCGCTATTTCTGGAACATAGTGTGTTAGCTCATGTACCTTTTTGCCCAAGAAGTTCCAGCCTAGAAAGCTTCTACTAACACTTGAGTACTCAAACAAATGTCAACTCTCTCAGAAGCCTTACTCCCCATCTGGGCTTCACTAAAAGCATGTACATAGTGCTTGGTTGCTTGGTTCTGATCATCTTCTAACTGCTGGGTGCATGTCAGCCTCTCACTCCAGACTGTGAACTTCATGTCCACATGTCCAAAGCACCTATCTCTCTTCATTCTTCAGCCTCTATGGCAAGCTCAAAACCTAATTTATAGTAGGTATTCAAGAAATACTCAAGTGGATAAAGCATTTACTCCTATTATATCACTTATCTACATACTAAGGATGTAAGGTGCTAGAGCTGAGGCATGTAGGGTTTTGTCAGCCTACATCCCTTATGTGGTAGAGCCATGCTTAAATCCAGTCCTGCAGTTCCAGAAGGAAAATTTTGATGACATTATATAATTTTTCTAATACTTCAGAAATTAACACAGAAAAATCAGGTTAGGCCCTTTTTTGGCATACACGTCCTCTAAGGCTTGATTAGTTTACTTTCCTCTCCACTGTCTTTCCCTGATTGCATTTCTGGAACCCATTCATCAGGTCCTGTCACAACAGGTAGTTTACATGAGACTTTCTCTTTGAGAAGGTGTGTCTTCATTATAAAGTCTCCTCATTCCTTATACTTTGAGTCTTGGTGCTGGTTTCGGCCCCTCTTCTGTCTCTCCTTTCCTCCTGACTGCTAGCCTTCTTTGGGCCTCTGTATCTAGATGTTTCAGGACCGATGACTATCCTCTAAGTCCTGGCTCCTGACATTGTTTTGGGGATCCAAAACTCATTCAGACCCTTAAGGTCCTTTCTGGGAACCTATGGTGTACACAACTTTCAAATCACAGCCTTATCCAGAGTTTATGTGCAGAAGTGCTGCCTGACTTCTGACTGTCTGACACTTTCAATGACTCTCCAGCATGGCTAGAGATGCTCACCCTCCAGCTTCGAGATCCCATCCTAACCTTGGCCTGCTCAATGCCAAACCTCTCAGTTATCACCCTAGTGCACTGCTGCCCATGGCATTTACGTGGCAGTAAATTTTACTTCGGTTTTATAATATGCAGAAGTATAGCCTCCAGATAAATATACATTCCATAAGTAGCAGGTAAAATATTCTGTACATCCCTGGTAGAAACTGGCTTTAGATACTTCCTGCATGCTGACATTTTTTTTTTCAAGTGAAAAGTAAGCAAAAAACCTCTAGAGCTGTGCTGTCCAATATGGTAGATATATGTGTCTATTAAGCCTTGCAATATGGCTAGTTCTAACTGAGATGTTCTGTAAGCATTAAACACCTGATTTCAAAGACTATGAAAAATGAAAAGTATATCCTTAACAACCTTAACATTAATTCCATATTGAAATGACAATATTTCAGGTTTTTTTTGGATAAAAAATTGTTAAAATCCACTTCTATTTACTTTTACTTTTTTAATGTGGATAACAAAACATTTAAAGTTACATGTGTGGCTTGCATGATTTTCTATTGGACTGCACTCTCCAGAGGCTTTGCCTGGTGGCTCTTTTACTATTAGTAAGCTGACTGTGTATAGATAAAATGGAAAGTTAGTGCAGAATTAAAAAGCAGAAAAGGTTATGAATGACAGAAGGAAGCTTCTGCTCAGATTTTAAAATTTCTGTTCCCTGAATACACCGACATGCCACCTGCCTTGACAAGCTTTTAAGAACGTCTGATAATCCTCAGAGAAATGAGGCTGAACCAAATGGCATCTGTCTAAGGCTCACTGCATGGTGCCTAACCTCAGAGGCTTGAAATCAATATTGATTTTCATCATTTATTTTATCCTGGCATTTAAATATCCCTTAGATTTATTACCTTTAGGTTTTTGGTTCAGTTTCAGTGATGGGGATGATACAAGAGTGGTAATAAGTTATGTAGATATCATTTAATTTATGAACTCTGGAGCTCCAGGGTAGTTCAAGAAATATATTAACCACATACACATCACCCTTCATTTTGCGGTAAGGATTTCTAAGCTGGGTCCCTATTGTGCCACTTAATTTATGGTCTGGCCAGGTACACGGATCCACGTACAATATTTCAATACAAGTTGCTCCAGCCATCAGAGGGGACGAAGATGGGCTTCAAAGGAGCCAGCTGGACAGCTGATGGATTGCTCTCTCTCCTATACATAGGCTGGGGCATTAAGTAGTTTTTAAAGCTTGTCAGTGGTTTGGGCCTTTTTCTGCTCTGAGAAGCTGCACGCCCCAGCCCAGACAAGCAGAACCAGCCATGCTGCAGCAGGCAGAGGGCAGCTCCCAGAGTTACTTACGTTGACAGCCGTAGTGCCAGGAATTTCCTGGCAGACACTCATCACACTTAGGCCCTGTCGTTCCAGTCTTACACTCACAAAATCCTGAGCCATTACAACGATCATGGACTGAGCCCAAAGGGTTACAATAACACTCTGTAGAAACGAGACAACACACAGGCTGGAGACAAGTCCGCGTGGCTTATAAGTTATCAACACAGGGGCGCTGCTTACTTAAATGCATCACTTAAGGAAAGATGTCCGCTAATGAAATGCTTTGGCAAATATAGCTATTTCAGGCCCATTTATTTATTTGCTCAGCCCTCCAGGATATCATTTTTATGTTATGGGAGGAAATCAACTGAAAACTTCCAAGGAAATAAGACATCACGCTCTTCACTGCTAATGGATCGTAACGGAGGTTCCATTTGTTAGGGCATTTTTAGATGGTTTAATGAACACCATGAGAAGTTTATATATCAAGGATAAATCAATATGCCATCAGTGTAAAATCTGTTTTAAATTATTCAGACGAGCTTATCTGTTATACTCAATATCTGAGAACTGCTGAACATTGTTAAAGTGCAATATGAATTCAAAGGCAGTTTTACTTTATGATTTGGGACAGTGCTATATATATATATATATATATATATATATATATATATATATATATAGTGTTCTGATGAGCCTTGAGATATTGTATCTGCTAGGCCTGTTAGTATAGCTTTTATGCAACCTAGATTAACAATCATGAAAGAAAAATGAATTTTGTAATCCTAAATAAATTTCAACACAGGCATAATTTGAGACTTGTATCACTATAATGTCTATGGACAAAACAATATAACTTTGTGTAATAAAAAGTAAACAGAATAATTTCTTGATTCCTCATACGTTGTTATGCAGGCTATTTTTACTTCTGAAGCTCTGTTTTGCTTAAAGGCTGAATCAGAAATGAGAACTGCTTAGGCTTCCATTAGCTTGAAAGGTAAGAGCAGCTAGTTTGCAGCTTTTGGAATCTGTAGGCCAAAGTTTCTTTCTTTGTAATCCCACTGTATAATGTTGTGCAAGTTATTAAGCCCCTCTGTCTCTTGATTTCCTTTATTTTAAAAAGGTCCTATGAAGAGGTTTTCATGTTAAAAACCAAATAAAATCACATCAAGCAACCGACCAAGCAACCAACCACAAGAAACCCTGAGAATTTTAGTTTAATATCTTTAAGTTTAGTGTCTTAGATTGGCAATGGAGAGTCAGGGTTTACTGTTATATAGAGAGGTCCAGAGGTTTCGTTCTGTTTTTGTCATAGGGACTAATCAGATAATTTCTTTAAGAAATGTGGAGTACCTTAGAATCATTATTTATTTCATGTTAAGTCAGTTTTTAAGTTCAGCTCCTTAAGATATAAACATTTGCAAGACTAAGAGTAACACACATAGGTAAAAATAAAACCAAATAAAGTCTAAAATGCTCTCTCCTTGTCTGGCTTGATTTGTACTTAATAATTGGAGTCATTTTAAACTGGCATTTTCTATTTTAATGTGTGTATATATGGCAGTTTAAAAATTTTTTAAATAGCAATTTTGTTGTGGCTTAAAAAATGTGTGTGTATAGATACACACACACACACACACACACACACACACATATGTATATATACACACCCACACTATAAGTATATACCTATAGCGAACCTACTATAACATGTTTCTTACTATTTAGTGTGTATAAGTTGACAATGAATCACCAACGTTTTGTAAGCCAGAGAGTAGAGTTTCATCTGGCCAGTATGAATTCACACACTGTGCTAGTCAATTAGCCCATAACAACTGATTAATATAAGGTTTTAGATGTAAAAAAGAGTGTAAACAAAATTCTAAAAAATGTGGAACATCTAAACCACGGTACATCTCAGTGGTTGTCATACAAAAGGCGGTAAGTGTAAAGTTAGTCATGAAAATAAGTGACAAAGAGAGGTGGAGTCTATACTCCACAGGACATACAAATAATTTAGTTTAAAAAAATATCATTTCTGGAACTATGGTCAGTGGTAGATGTTGGGGTGATGGGGATGGCCTTGGAGAATTATGTTTTAGTCCATGAAACTAGAAACAACATACAGGACTGTTAAACTAAAAAAACCATGGAATACTTTTGGAAGTCTGATTAAAAAGTTATACTACAATGGTAGGTATTAGAAGTGTCTTGTGTTTGCTTTGTTTTATAGAACGTACCTCTGATTTCCCGATCTTGGGTTTCCAGGGGAATGAAAACAACACATCATAACTGGAGATATGTTTAGTAGCAACTGCTGAGCCCTGCATTTCATTCTGATGTGAAGCTTGTTATCAGGGATTATTAGCAGTGATTACCCAAGGTCACAAGCCACGTATCCTCTAGCTTCCTGCTTAATGCTTGAGTTTATATGAAACAGAAGCATGCAAGGATGTCATCTTCATGGAATTGCTGCATCATGCAGGGTAATTACATGTATCTTTGGAAACATGGCTGGCTTGGAATTTGTATGAAAATGGGTAAATTTATCAGGAATCACAAAGCAGCAATCCCTGTGACAACATGGAAGAGCCTGAATTTTACATTTGCCATAATGTAAAGTGATGCAAATAGTTTAAGACATCTATTTCAACACAGTCGACATTTTGTCAAAGATATATGCTGTTCCCTCACAGCCAGGGTGGTGGATTTCCTTGCCAATTGTTAAAGAAATGGCAAAGTGCCTTTATTCCCCTTAAGTTTAGAGACGGCTTAGATGAAGTTCAAGTTTTCAGATTAGTGCCTAATTCTGTGAAAGTGAATTGGGTAAATATCCATTCATTTTCATTAGTGCTTTCTATACAAAATGGTATTAAAATTAACTTTCAGTTACTTGTGGTGTATCCTCTCAAATTTAATTCTCAGTCCTGCTGCAAGCACTTTGGGGAACTTAAGTGTAGAAAATAGTGAATAGGTTTGTGCTGCCCCAGGGGGCAAACCTTAGTAATGGAGTCACAGGCTTCCAACGGCCTTCAGAGAGCAAACCTCAGCCTCAGCCTTGGGCCCTCGCAGCCCAACAGCTCTGCCCTTGGCCCCTCAAGTGGGAAAAGTGGAATCTATAACTCTTTTAGGAAACTGTTGCATGCTTGTAGCGACTAAAGACAAAAGATATACTGTAGCATATACCAGCTAGCCAAATTTTTCAGTTCATTCTTCAAAAACAATTTTACCCCTTGGGAAAAGGGCAACAATTTAAGGAATTTTGGTATGTGGAGGGGATATTGTAGCTAATTTTAGTGGTACCTAAAAAATACTCATTTTTGTGTTTATTAATGACTTCACTTGGTTTGAAGAGTATAAAATACTGAATAGGGATATGTTTACCTCAATAAAATAAAATCCCCCAAGATTTGTAACTTTAATTAACAAACTTTCTAGAAAGAGAGAAAACGACTGCTCTTGACTTTTTTAAGTAGAAATAAAACAAGAATGTATACTAAGGTTTCCATTCATCTGTGTTTTACATGATTTAAAAGACAAAAGCTGAATGGCTAACTTCTTGTCTGTGGATAATCAAATATGGATTTAACAGAACTATGCCTCTTAGAATTGGATAGAAAGTGCATATTTTGTAGTTCATAGATAACTTCAGAACAGGAAAAGGGGAGGACTTCATTAGAATGGAATACTCGAGTAAAATATACTGGGGTATTGTTAAGTTACCTGCTATGAGAAATTTTATGGGATAAAATCTTTTATTTGAAGGTCTTTTTCTTTGATTTATTTAAAATAATATGAAACTGATATTGTAAAATCAATTTACATCTTATTGTAATGTTTTATATTAAAAATGATTAGGTTTTATTCCTGTGTTCCTAGTGTTCCTATTTATTTTACCTTTTTCTCTTGTTTCCATATTTATAGTATGACATTTATATATTTTTACAAATGACATTCAGCGAAATGTAACTGCATTTGAAATATGGACAGCTATGTGCCTTTTGGTTTTTATTAATATTCTCAACTCTTTGTAACCCAAATGTTATAAAGGCAATTGAACCTCTTCTGTTCACAATCACAGTGGAATTGCTGTTGTCATCCTAAAAGCATACCATAAGTAAAAGTCTGACAAGCTTAGCTTTGCTAATTGTGTTAGGATAGTTGGGAGAAAGAGTTCAAGCTCTGAGGTCAGGAAACTAACTCTTTAGGAAAGCTGTATGCTTTGGGTCAATTTGCCTTACTTTTCTCAACTAGAAAATAGGGGAAGTTATCAGTGGAATACTTACCACCACAGTTTTGTTAATGAGGATTAATTAAAAAAAATTTGCAAGTCAATTCACAGTTTACCAAGTGTTTCCTGTGCATCCCATATGATACCAATTTGACCAGGAGTTCTCAATGACTTACCTAAGGCACACAGCTATTAAATAGCAAACTGGGACTTGAACCCAGTTCTCCAGCCTCTAAGTCCAGGGAGTCACAAATAATAAGGAAGCACTTTGAAAAATAGAACATACTATAGACATAAACAGTATTATAAAAACTTGCCCCATTTTAACTGAAAAAACTTGTCCAGCTATTTTGAGTGACACTTGGCAAATACCTATATAACACTGACACTCCAATCAGAAAACAATGACCCCAGAACTGAAGATTGATTTGATTCCTTTTTTGATGAAAAGATCACTTTTCATTTTTCAGCTCGGGTGTTCTATCTAGTCTCTATTTGAAAAAATCTACCTTTACCATTGCTTATATATTACCTACTGGTGTGATAACATATGCATGTACCCTTCATCATTTTGAATATATGCATTTCTTCAAAGTACATTATGAAGAGAAATTCCATTTCTTATTTCTTATTTTTCATCAGCTCCCTTTCTTAAAGATAGGTTCCACTATGCAAAAGGTAGGAGAAGCTTTTTTGGATGGGAAGGGCACCTGGTTTTCTCCAGCTGACGTGATCAGTAGTCACAGGGGCTGGAAAGAATGCTCAAGGGAACCCTGTGGCCCCAGTTTCTAGGGCTCATGTACTTTGGAAGCTAAGAGAATTAATTGCCTTGAATAGTTTTGAAAAATTGCTTCTCCTTTTGGGGGCTATCGGAAAATTCAATAAATGGAATTTCATTACGCTGGATGGAAAAGTCAGGCCAACTTCTACATTGCCAATTGCTAGCGGTTTTCAATCTAAATGGCAATATTTTAAATCAATATCTGTTGATTACCAATTCTACACAAAAGTTTGTGTCCTAATTTCTCATATCCATAAATCAAAACCTTATAATAAGTTTACATTTTGAAAGTTGAATGTACAACTTAAGATTTTAAGATCAGGTTGAAATGACCAGGTTTTAAGATTTCATGCAAAAAAAAAAAAAAAAGAATAAGAAGAAAGAAAAAGAAAAAGAAAATTCTTCATCTCTTAAACATGATTTTTTAGCTTGTCATCTATAAAGCAACAATAAGACAAGGATTCAAGATAAATCCCCAACTATGATTTCAATCAGCACAAGTGAATTCTTTTAGTCTGCCACAAGGATGTTTTCTCCATTGAGGAAGTTCATTCTGGCTCAGCTGTGGTGCAAATCACCAGCCTCTCCACCTTAAATACCTCCCCATCGCTTGAAAGGCACAGAACAATAGCTGAAATTATAATGGAACTGACCTATGCACACATTCTCATCGTCCAGCTGTGCAGAAGCATTTCTGAAGTAGCCCAGCCTGCATAACTCACAGTGCTGCCCTCTAGTGTTGTGTTTACAGCTCACGCAAATGACTGTATTTAGCAGATCGATATAACTGCATCGATTGGAGTGGCCGAAGCATTCACAATCTTGCAAGGAAGAACAGAAATGTATACAGAGTGTATACAGTCGCAGAGTAACAGCACACTACATGCTTGGGTAAAATGAGAAGTGGAGGAAAGATGGTGGAATGGCATTACATGTATGTGATTCCACATGACACACGGTGACCACAGGTGGTTGTGACTGGCATGGAAGTAGCATCTGTTTCAAGCAGGAGAGAAAGGTTGAACATTCAGAACATGATCAGAGAGTGTGAATTCTTGGCAGACAATATGAACAGAAGCATTTGCAGGTGTACACCTTTTAAAACTTGGGAAGGCTCTGTTTCCATTGATGCAAAAGTCTAATTTTTGCACGTCGAAAACTTTGCTGTCTTTGCATCACCCCCTTCACTTTCTCTTCATATTTGCAATCTTAAAAAAGAAGAAGGGATGAATGTCAGCAACTAAGGCCTGAGTCTGCCATCACCCATGGCTCCCGTGTTTAGAGTTTTACTATCGTTTATGTCAAGACAGTAACTCAGTCAGAGTTTCACAGAAGAAATCACGGCAAATTTAACAGGGATCTAGACAACCGAACAATTCCTTATTTTTGTTTTTTTCCAAATTGTAAGAGGAGAAGATGGGTTTTGTAAGCCTTTCATCAGGCCAAATCTGCACGTTTGCTTATGTGTGAGAGAAAATACAAAAAACGGAGATTATCAGTATGAAAAAAGTGCTCTTAAGATTTCCTTTTCTTGTAAGTTTCAAGCTAAGCCTGCTACAAAGAAGAGTCAGGCAGCTACCGTACCCTCAGATTTCTTTTCCTTTGTCTCCCCAAAATGTTGGAGATGCCTCTCGGGCTTAGGGGTGATGGTGATAAGAACTAGACAAGGAGGTGTGGGGAAGGGTGCAGAATGACTACATTGTCTCTCTTTTGCATCTCAACCAAAGCAAGTCATTCATCTACTCCACCCTTTTTAAAAGAGGTAAAAACAAAGCCTCTGTTGGTGCAGTTGTTACTAAATCAGACAGAAAAAAAAGTGAGAAGCAAGGAGGTGGGGAATCTGTTTGGCCTTCTCAAAACATGGGGATAGGCCTAGCTCACATCTACAAGCAAGGTCAACTAGGAAACTGCAAACCTAGTTTGTCTGAAAATATCCCTCTCGTTAATGTCTGGCTTTTATTTTATCCCACTGGGAAGCCAAACACGGTCACTCTTTGAGCCCATTCATTCATTCATTCACTCAATAAATAATTTACTCGGTTGGTCTATGTGTCAGGCACTATGTGAGGTGCTGAGTTACGCTTTTGGCCTAGATTAAAATTTTGGAAGTACGGCATTTGAAGACCAGAGTAAAAATGAGTAAGTGTTGACAAAATTAGTAAGGAAGGGTAATTATCTTTTTTTTTTTTTTTAATTAACATTCGGACACTCATCAGGAGAGTGGAGATTCATTTATATGAGTCAGTTACTATAGAAGATAGCTGAGGTCAAGGTCCTGACAGAATGAAATCAAATTTGGATAGAAGCAGAGGAGGACACGGGAAATGGTAAAGAGTAGAAGATACCCAGGAATAGGGTTAGCACCTTGGAGACCGGAGATGCTTAAGAGAAAGGCAAGAAGAGTGGGAGGTGCCTGAAAGCAAGCCGCTTCCTTAATAGGAGGCTAGCTTTGTCACTGTGTGCATGTGTGCTGGTGGTGGGGAGTGGGAGTGGGGATTCAGAGGAGCCAGAGGGAGAAGGAGAGTTCTGGGAGAAGGAGGCCATCTGAGAGGTGGAGTAAGAAAACCCTGCAAAAATTTAGTAGTTAAGGCATGCTAAATTAATAATAATAATAACAAGAAAAATAACAGAATTATGTTATCACCAAACTAAATTCTCTTAGAAAACAAGCATTTCACCCCCAGACATTACACCTCTCTGAATTCAACCTTATTTAAGCTGACATTTCTGATGCCCTAGGAAACCTAAAGGGCCTTCTCCAACCTCCCTTAGTTGAGGGATTGGAACAGGGAGAATCTTTCTGGCCTGGAGCTACCCCAGAGTAGCAGTTGCAGGGAAGAGACCCATGTCCCAAATCTAATTGCTTCTCAAGGACTTCTTCAGAGTTGCCTGGAAGTCCTGAGGAGTGGGCACTCACAACTCTGTCCTCAGGCACCCTCTCTAGAAGAGGTCCGGAAGTGTTTACTATTGTTCACATAACCCCATCCTAGACTGGTCCTTGGTGCACCTAATATAATTATTACAGATTTTTTTCAAAAGAATCTTTTATGTGCATAAATTCATCCTAGGAACTTTTCGGAATCACATAGAAGTCAGTCCTTGTTGTCAAGAAGCTTGTTTAGTGGGTAAGACAAACATGTGCTCAGATAACTAGAAAAAAAAAAGATGTGCTGAAAAACAAAACAAAACAACAAACCAAATAGAAACACAAGGTGATATAAGGAGAAAGTCATTTAACTTGAGAAGAATTAGGAAAAACTAACTTAAAACTGAATCTTCCATGAGGTCAGGTAAGGTTTATTTACCAAAAACAAAAAAAACAAAAAAAAAAAACAAGGAGGAAATGAGCATTTCCAGTGAAAGGAATACAGTGTGCAAAGACGTGGCATTGGAAAATGGGAGAGAACAGGGCTGGAGACGTTTCATATCACGGTTCCTTTGCGGGTAAGATCTGCCCAATAGCCAGCACTACATGTGGGGCTTCATCTGACAAAGATTTATCCATGAAAAAAATGTGTCTGTAGACATCCAAGTTCAATCAAGACCCAATCCATGAACCTTCGTAGACACTGTTACCTACTATTCTTTGAATTTAATGAATCTTATGCATTTCTGTGACAGTATGTGTTTCTGGGTCTTGTTTGAAAACCAATATATTAACTTTAATAGGACAGTTAAATAATGTAAATTACATAAATAATTATATACAAAACCATACACAGCTAAACACTCAATATTATAAACTTGTTTCACAAGATAAGAGGATATTTTAAATGTCTTATAATCTAAGAAACGAGCTAATAGTAACTATATTCCTTTAAAACGTCTCAGACTCTTCTGAGACTTTGATAAAGCCGTCTTCTCTGGCCATGCTATATTTGAGAATATAAAATAAAAAAAATCTTTGAAAACTGATTTGAAAAACGTGAGAGCACTATATAAATGCAAGACATTTCAACGCAATTATTACACTGCTGTATTATTTTTCAGTTTTCTGTTAATTTCCCACTCTTTGGGAACTAGTCTTTCCACACAGGCACAGAATCCACAAATGATCATTAATGATACAGGTAGAGCTGCACTATCCTGTTAAGATCCTGAAGGGATGATATTACTAGTTCAACAATTCTTTGATCCTCCTCCTTTCCCTTTTTAAAATATAGAGTCCATGGTCCATTCTTACAATCACTTCCTTTTACATACTCTCATCTCCCTCACCCCTAACCCCCAACCCCCAATTACAGTCTCCTGGGAAAATCTGATCCTGGTTAAATCCAACTCATCACTTCTCCATGCCTACTTCCCAGCAGCTAAATGTGGCTGGAATTTTTTTCCAATTATTTCAAAACAAGTCTCACTTTAAATTTATGGTCATAAACTTCAATAGGGCCTTCAGGGCATTCTGGCAACCCTTCCTGAACCAGGGGGCTTCTGGGCCACCACTCTCTCTTGGTTCACCTCCTTCCCCACTTATCCTTGCTTTTTCCTCCCTTCTTCTTTTTGTTGTATCTTCTCAAATGTCTCAGGACCCTTGCGCTTCTTTGCTCTTTAAGCTCACCCAAAGCCAGGAATTTTTATCCAGCCTCATGACTATAGCAACCATCAATATGCTGACTTTTCCAAAATAGTTATTTACAGCCTGGACCAATTTCTCAGTGAGGCTTCATCCAGACTGTACGTTCAGCTGCCTTCTTAATGTCTCCACTTGGACATTTAATAGATATCTCACCTTTAACATGTTCAAAACTGAGCTCATAGGTTACCTTCCCAAACCTGTTACTTACATGGGCAGCTGGACCTATCTCAACAAATGACAACTCCATTCCTCCAATTGCTTAGGTCAAAATTCCTGGAGTTGTTCTTGACACCAATCTTTTTCTCATCCCCCCGACCCCCCGTGCTGACAACCAATCACTCAGCATATCCTCTTGACTACACTTTTAAAATACATTCTAAATCTCACCACCTCTCACCATCTCATCCTTAGTGAAGGGCACCTGGATTATTGCTGTTTCCTCAAACTGCTTTCCTCTATTCCGTCTTTGTGATAGTCTTCTCCACACAGCTGTCAGAAGGACTCTTTTAAACTTAAGTTAGGTCATGACATCCCTTTGTCCATAATCCTAATGGCTTCCTGCCTCACTCAGAATAAAAGGCAGAGTTTGCGTTCATTTATTCCCAGTTGATCTGGGCCCTGGCTTCCCAGGGGCTCACCGCTATCACTCTCCTCCTCACTCTCTGTACAATGCCTACACATTGCTCTGCAAACATGCCAAACCCTCCCCCAGGGCCTTTGCATTTGCTGTTCCCTCTGTCTGGCCTACACCTCCCCCACACTTCCCTATGACTTGCTTCCGCACTTTGGTTTTAGGTCCTGCTCAAAGAAAATTCTGTGACTACTCTATCTGAAATAAAAGCTTCCGACCCAAACACATTAATCCACCCTCCCTCATTTCCTAATCCTGTTTAATTTTTTTGTAGAACTTAGAGCATCAGAAGACTAAATTAAAAAAAAAAATTTCTTCCTTAAACTTTGAGTATGAATACATGAGTGCAGACTGCGTCCGTTTTGTTCACAGATGTAAAGAGAACTCAAAACATCGCCTGGCACATACTAAGCACTCAAAAAATGTTGTCAAATGAATGAATCAATGAGTCAATGAATCAGTGATGATCCAGAGGGACCTAACTTTGGGAAAAGGAGAAAGACACAGAGGAAAGTTATGTTTAAATTCATTCCTCCACCATTCAAATTCCATAAGAGCGTCTGGCTATATCCTACATTTCAAAGAGTTTAGAAAAACAACAACCACACATCAAGCTATAACTGACTTAGTAAATATTTTAGCTGAGAGTTGACTATATGGCTATGCAGATTAGTTATTTAGGAAAAAGGAGATTTCTAAAAATTGCTATGGTTTTATATAGTTTTTCAATCTCAAACCACACTGTAGACTGTATTTTCTATATTCAGACAAGTTTTAATTACTGTTGTATAAACAAGCTAACGGGGTCCTCTAAAACACATTTTCATGGTGCGGCACACCATGCATTGGCAATGCATATTTACTGAGAACCACCTTATACCAGGGGACAGCGTGAATGAGGCCCAGCCCTGAAGCGTTCAGCGCAGAATTTCTCAACCTCAGCACTACGGACATCTTGGGCCCCAAATAACTCTTGGTTTTCCTGTATGTTGTAGGATATTCAGAAGTATCCCTGGCCTCTACCCACTAGAAGCAGTAGAAACTCCCAAGCTGTGACAACCAAAAGTCCCCTGGGGGAGCAAAATCCCCCATCTGACATATATGACATCATATAAGGCAGTTACGATAACATGGTACTTAAGAACTGGCTAGTTAAGAGCAATATAAGCTAGCAACGTTTTAGAAGAAAGAGAGTTCAAAGTTGTCTTTCTAGATCAGGAAAGACTCAAACCTCTTCTAAGGTTTAAAGACTCTTTCTGACTGAGATTGGCTGGAGAAGGCCTGGGGAGGTAGGAGCTATAGAAAAACAAGAGGTCGGAGAGAAAGAGAATGAAAGAAAAAGAATGTTATGAATAGGAGGTGGGGTTAAATGTCTTGGTGTCTTCTTTCTTACTGTTCCCCATGTTGCCTCTAATTCCATTATTATATCATCTATGTGCTGTAATATGATATACACTATGGAATATGAGAAAGTACTCTGAATGTGGCACAGGTAGGGTTAGTTATTTATTTCAGGGCCGAATGTGGAGAGCTTATTCAAAGTCAGAGCTGGTGAAAATTGGTTTTAGTCACTGAAAAAGAAAGAATGTGGAAAAAAAGACTTTAGATAGACAGAAGGTGAAGGAATTAGAATTCTCAAAGAGTATTCTCCCTTCATTACATTAGCAGTCAGCAAGCCCCCAGGGGCCTCCTCCAGGGGTGGGCGTGAAGAGGTTGCAGGTTTTCCTCGTTCTTCCCCCACCCTCACCCCCACCCCGTCTTGCAACCTCAGGTAGCTTTTGAAGCCCTTCCATATACATCATTAGATAACAATGTGGATTGTTCTATCACAAAATTTACCTTGTTGGGTGGCTTTTTCTGCCTGTGGAAATGTGTTCAGATCTCATGAGTGCTGTGACCCCAAAAAACGAGAGATTCAATGATGCAGGGTCAAATTTCAGGTTAAGAGGCCTCTTGTAGAAACACATACCACAGTGTTCACTGCAGCACTATTTACAATAGCCAGGACATGGAAGCAACCTAAATGCCCTTCAACAGATGAATGGATAAAGAAGATGCGGCACATGTATACAATGGAATATTACTCAGCCATAAAAAAGAATGAAATTGAGTTATTTGTAGTGAGGTGGAAGGACCTAGAGTCTGCCATACAGAGAAAGTAAGCCAGAAATAGAAAAATAAATAAAATACGCTAACTCATATACATGGAATCTAAAAAAATGGTACTGATGAACCCAGTGACAGGGCAAGAATAAAGATGCAGATGTAGAGAACGGACTTGAGGACACGGGGTGGGGGTGGGGTGAAGGGGAAGCTGGGAGAAGTTGGAGAGAAGCTGGGACGAAGCTGGAGAGTAGCACTGACATATATACACAACCAAATGTAAAATAGATAGCTAGTGGGAAGCTGCTGCATAACACAGGGAGATCAGTTTGATGATGGGCGATGACTTAGAGGGATGGGATAGGGAGGGTGGGAGGGAGTCGCGGGAGGGAGGGGATATGGGGATATATGTATAATATACAGCTGATTCACTTTGTTGTACAGCAAAAACTGGCACAACAGTGTAGAACTATTATACTCCAATAAAGAGCTTAAAAAAATAAATAAAATATCTATTAAGCATCACACACACACACACAAAAAGAGGCCTCTTTATAGCCAGTGCTTGACATGACAGAAAAAAGATGGACTCTATAAAAGTCCCTAATGCTTCCTTTCTCCTTCACCTCCTTGGTTTCTTTGTGTAGGTTTGCATATCATAGATAAGGAGCGACATCCCTACTGCGGCATCAATGACTGCCTTATGATATACACACATGCCCAAATAGGCTTAACACCCTATGAATCTGCAGCTGCTCTGTTCCTAAAGGCCTTAGTTCCCCATATTTCAAATCCATTTGGATTCCCCTCAAAAGGGCACTGTCAATGTTTGATATGTAAAAGCACATTGTGAGGGAAGTTTAAGACACGGTTTAAGTACTATTGATTTCCCTTTCCCATCTTCTGACCAGCTTCCTCCTTTTCTCTATATGCCACAGAAGGACCAATTCAAGTTGATTAAAATCTGAAATATGATTTGACTCTTTTCAATAAGGAATACGGAAGCTATTATGGTCATTTTCACCAAGTGAGTCAAACCAAATTCAGATATTGTTAATAAATATATTTCTTTGTAAGAAGTGTTTCTTGAAAAACAAAAATAAAAAAAGAACACCTCCAAACATGACATATACTCAACAGTCAAGGGTGGAAAACAAGACACACCTGTCACATAGGACATTTAAAGGAAAATGGTGAAATAAAAACAGAAGACTTTATGTTTCCTGAAAAATCTTCAGTCTGTGAATGACAGATGCTAGCTGGAATGGGCCATTCATGAGTCACAGATGAGCTTCTGCTCACTTTCATTTAAAGAAAGTAACGTAACTATTATTTTTGGGTCATAATCAATGCTTAACCCGGTATACCTCTTCACTAGTATTAGTTCAAATTCATTTCAAACAATGTTTGGAAGTAGAAATTCCAAGGTATTTCATTTGTCAAATGGGCTCCATACATGAACCTACCATTCTGTTCTCATGAAAAGCATCCTTGAAACTCACTGTATGTGAGTTTCCTTATTTTCAATGCAAATGAGTAACAATGTTAATACTCTAACAGTCATGTTCTAAACAGGAACCTAAAGTGTTATAATTCTTATTCACACATTAATCTTTCAGAAAACAAATATTGCAGCATTTTAAATTTGCAGCAGTCAAATTTCTGCATGAAGCTTTTTCCCTCTTACAGATGACATTCTCAGTACTGTTTGATGCATTGATTGTTATCAGTCAACATGCCTCACCAATAAGCTGATGGGTACACTTCACAGATATTCCAGATTCATACAGTGCAATGTTTCACAACACATAACACCATGAGATCACTGTATGAATCCAAGAATTCCTACCTCTCTTGTGGTTTGCAACTTGAACAGAAGAAACTGTTGACAAAGCTAATTTGGGAGCAACTGGATAGGTTTAAAAGAATGAACAGCACATTAGAAACAATAGTGAAACGTTCAAATTGTAATTACTTATCATCAACCCACTTGAAAAGTAGCCCTAAATGAAGACACTATTTGTGTCTGTTGTTTCTGGGAGTTTGTTTCAATCACAAAGGTATTTGGCTGAAAATGGTTTGACCTTGTCAGTAATAAAGTTTAGAAGGTTTATTTTCAGAGGCAAAAAGAATTACCATTTAAGACGAGAATCCAGATATGCAGAGATTATGCCAATAACAATATGGATATTAGGATCCCCTATCGTCCTTCTCTTAAAATAGTAGTTGTGTTGTTGAGTTAATTAGCAATATAATTGTCTCAATTCACCATGCCTTTGTCTCTGCATAACCATAAGCTCATCTACATATAAACCAGTTAGATTATTTTTGCCGAATTGATTAGACATCACAGAGCATAGTCACAATGGTCAACCATTCAGCAGAATCTGGATCTCAGTCTCGGAGTCAGAATTTACCTTTCAAAAATGTAGTCTTTTTCTCAACACATTACGTTTATGACATCAGTTTGTTAATGGCAGGAGTTTCTGTCTAAGTTTGCCTGCCTTTTTTTCCAATTGTTTGTGAAGAGCTGCTTGTGAAAGTAGCATAAACAAGATAGAGTCTGATGCTCTTTGCAGATGTTGACCTGTTAAATTACATCTGCACAGAACTGACCTCTGCTAGAAAGTGCACCTTTAGCTAAAATTTCAAGTTCAAGCACTTTATTCAACTGTGCGCTTCACAAATAAATTTATTTGAACTCATTATCTACATTCTAAAAAGTGCAACTGGCATTAACTAAAGATATTTCTGAAAGCTTTTAGTCTTGTGACACACACACAAAAGCAAAATAATTAAATGGGTCCGTTTCAGGTTTTGAACAATGCATAATCTTTTTCAGCACAAAACTCACTGTGGAGAAGTGTTAAGTCTTAGATCCTGTCTTGTAATAATTTGTCGAGCTATGAAATTCAATATGAGATACTGAGTGACATTTCACTGAAGATGCTCTCACTGAACTTGCCAAGGAACAAAGCCACTAAACCTCCCTACAATCCTCATAGAATTATACTAATGGGGTGAGCTTGATCTGTATTTCTTCTTCCACATATGTATGCAGAAACTTGAAAAAATTCATTTGGAGCAGATGATTAAGATAATTCTATTTGCTAGTAATATATGTATCTAGGACAGTCTTGATTTCATCACTCTGATCAAGGACTAAAAATGCAGCCCTTCCAATTTGACTCCTCAACAAATTGCGAATATATTTTGTTTTGCTTAGTAGCTATTTCCTGGATCCTCCTTTTGTTCATTTCCTCCTCCATCTGTATTCATTAGAGCTTAAAAGGAACATCCTGTGTATAACGAAGGAAGGTGGAAGTCAAAGATGTGCCTTTTTTTTGTGAGAAGTAAGGACGCAAAAGAAGACAACCTTCTATTAATATAAACTATTTATACATGTCTATGTATATCTATAGGCTAGATGTTAATGTAATTTTAACATTACACTGCATCTTACGAATTTTATTGGCCAGTTTTTAAAGGTTCTATTTCTTCCTGTGTAATCACAATGCTGTCTGTCAGCTGCATTTATTATTTATTTATTTATTTATTATGTTAGAAGGCAGAAAATAATTACTTCCCTAAGGATAGAAAAAAAAAACAGGTTGTACTTAATCCTGGCAGAAATTATTGTTAATTCATAAAGGATTAAAAGAGGGAAAGCCCCGACAGAGAAAATATACTGTGATGTGGGAGGGAGAGACAGAGAGAGACAAAAAGAGAAAGAGAGACAGAGAGAGAGAGACAGAGGGGGAGAGAGATCGAGAGATCCAAATTCCTGCCAGTCAATATGGAACAGCAGTTAAAAAAAAAAGCAGGTCTCTTTGGGATTACAATACTGCCTTTACGTATTTTCCCTGACCCTCAATACAACCGACGTACCAGTCAGTTTACTAAAGCAAAGCAAAAGGGAGACAGTGGAAGGACACCTGTGTTACAAATTTTTAAGATATATTATTTACACTTCCCACTGTGATGGCAACCAAACTCCAGGCTTCTCTTGGGAGTGGCTGACACTGAATGTAAAGTTGATAAAGTGCTTATAACTTCTATGCCATCTAATTTCTTCTGCATCTTTTACTATAATATTTCTGGGACACTCTTCATATTAGAAAAAATATTTGAATTATGATTCTTTCAAAGACATGGCATTTATGATAAAGCTCTTATTTAGTGCTAAAGAATAGAATATGGGATTTTCCCCCTAAACGTGGGATTTTATATCAGTAGGAATTTTACATGCTCCTACCTTGTTTTGGGTTAGAAACCTCAAGGGAAGAAATATTCGGCCATATCCTATTAAACTTTGGAGGATCTGCATGCATCAGGAAAAATCAGGGTATGTTATTTTCAGCTATAATGTCATTTGGTCTAAACATAAAACTATATGGACAAAGACACAAACCACACATCTGCTTTTTAACTTGGCTGTGATGCATTTAACAAAACATGACTCCCACACCGAACAAGAGCAAGCAATTGATGATTCCCAAAACATTGAATGGACATTAAATATATAGCCCGTTCCCTAACAAAGCTGTATACATTAACTTTTGCAATAAAGTAGAGTGGCCTTACAAATAACCAAACAGGGACTTCAGCAATTCAAATCATTATATAAAGCTGGTGCCTGAAACTAGAAGATAACGGGAAAGAAATAATTTCTCACTTGAGGATTCCATTCTCTGCAATTTATATTTATAGATACGAGCTGGTTACATTAGTCTTCAGGAGAGATTCTTTAGGGTATGTTTTAAGTGTGAGCCATTATCTCTACAAAGAAGTGGATTTATTTCCTATTTTTATTTATGCAATTTCTCAGAGAAGGAAAGAGAAGGATTACTGGTGGTTCTGGCTTACGGAGAATAGTCCAAGGTGCTTCCGATCATATCTAAAGTTTGTATATATGGGTGTGTATATGTTTTTGTGATGTTTTTAACTCAAAATGTATTTCTAAAGTTATTGGTTTCAATCTAGAAATAATTATAAACATTTTTAATTTAAGAATTAACGTTATTTCTTTCTTAGATTCACCCATATTAAAAAAAAAATGACTCTGGAAAAGCAGAACAGCCAGGTTTAGGATTGGGTGCTTTAAAACTATTTTGCTAAGATACATAGGCCATAACTATTAAAGCAGTTATTTCATGACTCAAATCTACCATTCACTGAGATCAGCTCAAAACCATATGTCTAGTGTTGTCCTTTAGGAACACTCAAGTCCACAAGGAGATTTCCTTCCTCTACACTCCTATAGCATGTTACCTTCTGTGCTCCTTTTTTCTCATTGATATGTGGATAGGCATAAGTTTCAATATTGCTAGTTTAAATTTTATGTCTATTTCTTGTCTCTGTAATTAAATTGGATCTCTTTGAGGAAGGGCAAAGCCTTCCAGAAGGCCTCAGTTAATATCTAATAACTGGGTAATTGATATCAAGTGGCTAGGCTCCTGTAAACAGGTATTATCAGATTGTTTCCTCCATAATTAGATTATAGTGAATAACATTCTTGCAAGACATGGAATTTTCACCACAACTTTGGTTTTTTACTATTTGTTAGAAAAGCTGATCTACTGTTGCTCTGTGTGTGTGTGTGTATACACACAAAGGCAAAGGAAATCTTAATATTCATATTGCTGTATCTGTCAAAATTTATACATGAAAAAAGAATGTAATGATTTTCCACATCTATATCCAGGTGTTACTAAATAAATAGGTATTTGGTAACATGTAGGCAAAATATGCAAGTTATTGACTGAATGTTAAGCCTACTTGACCTGTGATGATCACTATTGAAAAACAAATGATTTCTAGAATTTTTTTAAAAATAGTTTTTGATGTGGACCATTTTTAAAGTCTTTATTGAATTTGTTACAACATTGCTTGTATTTTATGTTTTGTTTTTTTGGCCCCGAGGCATGTGGGATCTTAGCTCCCTGACCAGGGTTTGAACCCACACCCCCTGCATTGGAAGGCAAAGTCTTAACCACTGGACCACCAGGGAAGTCCCTAGAAATTGCTTATTTAGAAGAGATTTCAAACCACTGTTACAGTTTTATATAGAAAATATCTATTTATATTATTAGCATCAAATTAAGAAAAATTTAGTTCTTTGAAATGGTTCTCTCCATTTTTTTCCACAGGAGAGGCAAACACACGTCATATGTGGGAGTGATGCTTGTAAATTTAATGTTAAGTATTCAGTGGCTTGGTTTTCTTGATGAAATGAAAGTGATAATATAATTAATCATTTTGTTATAAGCTTTCTCAAGAAATTTAAAAACAAAATTTTATACTAAATTTATAAGTGAGTTTTGAAAATTAACTTTATAAATTAAGCTCTATTCCATATTCCAATGTAATAAATATTTGTTTACGCCTATATTTTAGTATAATCTTTTATGATTTTTCCCCAGGATGCTGAGGTTCCATTTTGAGGATCTTCTTACATGTATAAAAAATTAATGTAGGTCATTCTATGTTTGAATTGTTAACTACTTGACCTGTGTGAAATTATCAAGATAGACACTTCAGTTACAATCTGATCCCTAGCTAGAAGGTAATTTTCTTCTGTATTGTGTACTTATGACAGTTTCTTGAGGGATGAATGTAGCTTTTGTGTTTGGGAATATAACTGACTTTTTTTCCAAATGATTTTCATTATACGGGATGCCCAATCTTCCTGAAAAATTAAAACTCAGAACCACCAGCAGTCATCATGTGGAAATCCTAATCTCATCTATGTATATCTTTAGTGGGCCAAATTTTTTGTGTGATGTCTTTTCCTTGGGAGGAAAAATGTCCTGAAAAAAAAAAGATATTGAAATTTGTGGACCCTAGGCTTCTATAGCATGTTACTGTCTGGGCTTACATGTTTTAATATTTGGTCATCATGCAATTTTTAATTTAATATCGCATCTTAATATTTTAAAATTTTTATTTTGTTTTATAATTGCAAGGCCAAGTAAGAAAACAACTTAAAATTAGCCAGTTACTGTCTGGCTACTCTTGTTACTCGAAGACCCTGGCACGTATAAATATTCAATCAATATTGCTAACAAATGTTTAATTCCTAGACTTAAAGTGGGCACATTGGAGTGTACATTAATTGTATAATTGAAACAAATTCTATGTTATCCTATTCAGTTCTAATAAAAGTCTTTGCATAACATGAAGCCTCTGAGAATTTTTAGCCAGTGGCCACTTACTTCAAGTAGTTAGAAACTGCAAAGAGAAAAAAAAATAATGGTACATCAAAAGTATTGGTATTGCTTCTAGGTGAACTGTTGCAGAATTTATTAATTTCATTCTTTCATGAATTAACTAAGGAATATCTTTGGGTCATATGAAGGTCTCAAAATGGTAGTATGTTGCAAGGCAAAGAGTACTAGGAATCAGATAGGGGATCTGGTCCCAGTTCTGTTGAGTAGCTGTTTGGCTATTAATTCCTTGGACTTCAATTTCTTCATCTGTAAGATAAAGCTGCTGGACTAAAAGATCTCTATAGTTTCTCTCAGTTGTTAAATTCCATCACTCCAATGGTTCTTTCATGGTCTAGCAGTGTCACAGTAAAGTTCACAGAAGGATGAAGCCTGTTGGAATGAAGCACATGCTCTTTGGAGAATCTTAGGGGGTTTAGGGGATTATGAATCCCCTGTGTGGAGGGAAAATTATTGCTGCACGTTGTAACTGTGGACCTTTGGCTGTCATAGGGAAACCCAAGCTGGAGTTGAGAAATTACTACTGAGGTGAGGGGAGGGATCAGCATACGTGTCCAGTGGGACTGTAGATGGCCAATCCTTCAAGAATTGCCTTTTATGGAAATCCCTACTTCTCAAGGATCCTGGTCCCACACATCTGGGAAAACGGACTGAACTCATCTTGATGATCTCCAAAGACTTCGGCGTGGGGAATATGGAGACCAAGATTACATACTCTGCCACTGTCCCCTTTAAAAAGAAACAAAATATCTGAAATGCCCATCATATGCTATTACTCTATTGTCATTGCTAAATTTTCAAATTACATCTATGGGAAGCCTAGGAAATACCTATTTAGAGGAAATTTATTTCAGATATGGTACATGTAAATAGAACTTGGACTGGATTCAAATCCCAGTTTTACCACTTGGACAAGTTCCTTAACTTCTCTGAGTCTAAGGTTTCTTATACATAAAATGGGATAATGACAGTAGCTACTGGTTGTTGTCACAGCTGAATGAGTTAATATTTGCTTGTCATTGTAGTGAGCATTCAAGAAATGTCAGCTCTTGTTTTTTTCTTAATTGAAGTATAGTTGATTAACAATGTTGTGTTAGCTCTTATTGTCCTATTTGTGGTTGCTGTTGTAATAAAAAGATTATTGTAGTATAAACAGTTTTTACTGAATTGAAGTAGAGGTAATAATGGGCTCCCCCTATTTCTTGCAATCTTAATTGTTCCCAAAGCAAGTGATCTGGATATGTAAAAAAGCTCACTTAAGATACAACTTACTTTAGGGAATAATCTGGTTCTAGGGCCTACATTGATTAGGACTACTGTTTAGAAAGCAATATAAATTATTTTGGAATACTGTGGAAAAGATTTGATTTTTATCACTTAAAGATAAAATGTTAATTTTCAAGTTTCTTTCAGTTTAGAAGCACATCAGTTTCGGCTATGAATCGAATATATACCTTGCCTGAATTTTTTTTTCTTTTTTCATTAAGGAGAGACTCAGAAAACTGGTATGTGACAATCTGGTTGTGGCACTTGAAACTCGTTTTCATGAACCAGAAAAACTAGGATTCTAGTTATAAAAATGAGAGCTTGGAAAAAAGTTTTTCTCCTTTGTGCCCCAAGGAAAACTCTTCGCACTGTAAGTTGGAGAGAGCTAGGTTAGAACTGCTAAACTTGATCATCTATTGCTGACACCATAGTGAATGAAGCGGCAAGGAAGCTTGAAGCAGAAGGCTAAAAACACTTTATTTACATCAAGAAAGCTTTAGAGTTAGGGTTTTAGAATACTGTCTTCTATCATACATGCACTCACTTAGCATGAATCATAGGCAGCTTTCAACTCATTTTGTGGATACCCTTTAAAACCAGAGTAAATTGTGCCTATGCTTTCCCATGGTTTTTTTTTTTTTTTCTTTTTCTGGACTAGTCTACTTTGTAGTATTTCATACATTAGTCATTTAATTAAATGAGAAGGTGAATGAATTCTAAAGAGTCCTATTTTGGAAACTGGACATTGAGCTAGAACCCTGTCTTGGCTACTATCCAGATGACTTAGATGATTCAATTAAGCCTTAGTTGCCTTGTCTACAAAATGGGGATGTTGGATGAGTGCTCTTTAAGTTTACTAAAGCACTAATTTTTACATATTTTTTTGGTTCTGAAATATGGTGGGAAACAGGGTGCCACCGTGGATATGAAAAGCCACTGCTGGGAGGATGTTAGTGAGCCTTCATGAAACATCCTTCTTCCAGGAGCGTATGGGGAAAACATTAGGTAGAGACAAAGTTACAAGGTCCCTTTGGATTTGTGCAGTTATTGCTCTTCTTCCTCAGGGAGCTTGGAAATGACGTTATTGATGTCTATAAAGGAATCTATAGATAACCCTAAAGCTCTTCAGAAGAAACCCCTAAGGCCTTGGAGGTAATCTTACCACCTTTACAGTGATCTGCCTACTCTCAGAAATACAGCGTCATTAAACTGCTAGGGAAGATACAGTTTAATGCAATAGTGGTAAGGCTGTCCTTGAGACGGCACACATATATATATTTTTTTGCTATAAGTGAATATGTCATAAACATTTGGATTTTTACTGTCATAGAATATGTACAAGCATGTTTCACAATGTGCATAACATTTCATGAACTGTGCCATGTTCTATAACATATGTAACATCTTTACGTTTCCCCTCTCCCTCAGCTTACTGAGGATGTTTATCATTGATGGCAGTAGAGGAAGGGCACATTTTGATGTAGCTTCTGTTGACCACACAGTGCAGTATAAGAAAATGAACTTCTGTTTTTCTCCAGGACACTAAAGTTCCCTACACAGAAATGGGTCAATTCAGGGATCACCAAGTCTAAGGTGTAATGTATTAGATTGGAAAGAGTCTGAAGCAGGAGCCAATAAATTTAGAATTTTTCTTTCTAACCTCTTTCACTTGGTATAACGCTATGAGCGCAGCTTTTGGAGTCAGACAGGCCTTCCTGGCCGTATCACATTTGGTAAATCACTCAGACACTCTGAGCCTCCGATCCACCATTTGTAAAATGGAATTCTGCAGACGTGTGGCGATATCTTCCTCTAGTTCCCAGGAAGTGGAGCAGTTAGCTGGCCAGCTTTCTATTGATGTTCTAAGAAGACTTCAGTGATACCCCACTCTTAGTTCACAGTTACATGTTTGCAGGTTCATCACAGGACCTTTCAGAGATCTTTGCAAATCTCTGTTTAAGCTAGGAATTTCCAGATGCCCTCACACAGAGATAACAGCAAAGGTACAGATATCAGCTCACACTTAAAAAGTGACCTGACACTCTAAAGTCATCTGGGAAAAGGTTAATACATGAAAAAAGTCAGATTTGCTCAAGGTGGACAATTGCTGTTTGCTAAAGATTGCTAAACCTCTTGGATTTTTTTTTTTCTTTTTAAGGTAGGGGATACTTTCCCCTCCTTCACTGGAATATTTAATTTATTCTTTAGGATTAAAGTAGCAGCTATGTCCTAATGTTCATTCAATTTTAGGATAACCACAAAGGTTTCATGAATGTGAAATGCTAGTTACACAAATATGAAATGGATCTATGATGAGAATACTGGGTACATGATATAACAAAGTCCCAAAGGCATTTCACCTGGGACAGCAGCTTTCCTTCTAGAACATCAGCAAACAGTTCAGAATTAATGTAGTACACCATGCAATGTGCCATATAGCTACACTAGCCTGATAATTTTTTTCTGCGTTATATAAAACCTCATTAGCTAAAGGGCAATTCAAATGAAACTTTTATTTGGGGGATTTAGAAGTATTTAAGCAAAGGGAGAAAAACAAACAAACACTGCAGCTCTCTGGACAGCATGAACAAGATTACTAATAACCTTTGAGTGGGGAAATGATTACCCTTGTTATTTTCCTCACGATCCAGGTTTCCACAGTAAATCAGTACTGAACAAAAGTATTTGGATGCTGTATGGAAAACAACTTCTACAAGGTCTCCAACTGGCATCAAATGTTTTCAAGTATGAAAACATCTCTGAGCTTTCTCAACAAGCTGATGGATCCCTGCAGGTAGCACTTCCCTTGTTTAATAGCCCTGCCAATGAAATCAAATTAGAGATGAATTTTTAACTCTGTGATGAAGGCAATGCTCATTATAAGCGAAAGCAGGGAAATGGAACATTCCCCTTAAGTGAACCGTTGTTTCAAATTGAATAAGTTGAAAAGGAGGAGACAGCCAAATGCCTCCATCAATATTTTACACTTTATAAACCATGATGTCAATCATCTGAAGGTAATTTAAGGAAACAATGTACACTTGGGTTCACAAAATGCCTACATATGTCTTTTCTTTTGTTGCTATTCTAAGAAATGTTTTTGTTTATTTAAAAAATCCAAGGTTTTCTAAATGGTGTTTCCTGATGCGAGTTTTCAGTGGATGGTCTGCCTTTAACCTCTGACTTTTCAAATTTTAACCTCTGTCATTTGCTTTTTAAGTGATAATCACTCACACAAAGCTATTTGTACTTTAGGTCAACCCTTGTTCTAATTATGTTTTTTAAAATAATATACTGTTTAACATACTTAGTGAAATCACTTGCTTTTCAGGACTAAGGATCAGATAAATGTATGTTAGAATGTAATGATTAGTTTATCACTTTAACAAAAACACCTACACCAAACCAAATATTAATTTGGATCATCAGCATCAACAAATATTCACTTGGATAAAATTGTGAATGTTTACTTCTAAGTGCACAATACATTTTATATAAAAAATGAAACCTGAACGAATTACTACTGCATATCAGTAAAGGAAAAACAGAGCTCATAAGGCTCAGAATGGCTACAGATCTATTTTGGGATTCATTAATTGCTGACAATATCACCAATATTTTTTCAGCCATGGCCGAAGCACATCAAAATGACCAAGTTTTAAATCAAGTACCTTTGGGATGTTTGGGAAACCTATTTCTTAATAGATAGACAACAGCAGGTACAAATGACCTTAATGGGAAATTTGCTTCAAAAACATTTTTAGCAGATGATCAGAAAGGATGACCACTCTGTCCATGCATTTGAACCTTATTACAGGTTTTGAAATCTACACTGAAATCTATGAGGCCTCCAAAATCTTTAGTCACTGTGTATATAGCATATGTATGTGAACTTATGGTTACATACATCAATCATTTATGTCGATAATATACATCATTCATTTTTCTTGAGATACTCTTTGATGATGGGAATATCGTGGGTGTTATATCTATTATAATGGCATCTTTCTATATATTTGGTGGAATTATGTTCATTGATTCCTTCCTTGGGATAAAGTGAAAAGTCCTGGAAAACACCCAAACTTAGTTAAAAATCTAAGCAGCTCTCTCTTCTCTGGCTTGTACCTGGGAAACCCCATTCCTCTGCCCTCTAGAACAGGCAGTGAGTCCTCTGTGCATGAATTCTTGCCCTTTGGAGAGCAAAGGAATTCACCAGTTCACACAGCAAGCACCTTATGAGTCCTCAAAGAAGGAATGTGTAAATGCCATTAATGCAGCCTAGAAGATACAGTCATGTTTGATGGTTTTATGGTAAATCTCTTGATCTTAAAGCCAGGCAATAAGCAAGCTAGTCCTGTGTGATGTTGGGTGACCCCTGGAAGCACTTACATCCTGTTTGCCTGAGAAATCTGAGGAAATACCCATTGCACTCCAAGCAGAACAGCCAGAGGCATCATGAAGATGAGGTACAAGCTATCACTTTCTTTGTTAGAGGGTTCTGATTAGGTATTAAGGGGTTAAATTTTTCTAATTTCCTGATAATAAAGGTTAATACATTTTCCAAAGGCACAACAAAGCATCCTTTCAGGTCACCACTGGTTTGAAAATAAAACAAAGCAAAACTGGAATTTCCTGATTCACTGTGTAAAAGGTCAACATCTGCTGATGCTCAGAGATGGGTCATGTGGTGGAGGCGGCCAAGTGAGATGTCGAGTGAGCAGTACAGTCAGAAATTCCATGCAACACATGATTGACACTCTGAACAGAAACACACCCCAACGCCAAAGAACTACTTTCCATCCATCCATTTCTGAAACTTTTGACAGGTCAGATCACCATAGCAGTCTCAATTATCTGTCTCAGCTTGCTTCCATTTGGTTCCCTTTGGTTCCAAAATGCACGCTCAAATGCAACTGTCAGGGCCTGAAAGGAGCACATTGTGGCGTATTTACATAGTTAGGCAAATGCCAAGGGAGCTACTACAGCAGAAAAATTAGACTATTAGATCTTAAGGTTTTCATTTGCAAGTTTGTAGCACTGATGCCATTTCAACAAGATCACAAAGAGGAAGCTGCAGCATTAAGCTGGTAGCTAAATGAATGTGAACACTAGTTCTATTTCTATTTACAAAGCAGCTGATTTTCATGGCATTTAACACATCTAGTGCTTAACAAATCTGTGTGCAGGCCGACTCACAAGCTTAAGTAAGCTAGGCTGATATATAAATCGGAAGACCTGACTGTGCATTTATGAGAAGTGGGAAGTTGTTTTACCCAAATTCTGAGGGTACTGGTTTTTAGATGGATGTTGGGTATTGGAATGCTCCAACCGCTGCTGTTTACGCTTCGATCACCCTACTTGGCCCAGCACCTATGACAAAGACTGTGAGGGGTGAGACCCCAGTGAAAATGCATCTTTTCCCTTACAGTGCACAATCTTGGCTTCCTCAGTACTTCACTTCCAATCAGTTATTCAGTAGCTGTTCAAAGGTTTTAGCCATCAGAGAGAAAGGGAACAATATTTAAAAATATGTGAGATTTGGCTCCGAAAAGTTATGGGGCATTTCCTCAGCGAGTATTTCAGGCTTGGTGTTGGGATGTCATTGTTTTACATGTAAAGAGGGAGCTATGGCCTGGTTCTCTCAGGATCGCTGCTAGAAAGCTCTCTGCAATGGTACTAGAGAAAAGTTCCATAGCGTGTTGAAGAGAGATTTCTCTTTTCAACTGCTGATATTTCTACTAAACTATTCCTTGCAGGAATTTCCAGTAGCCCTACTCGTAAATTTTGCACCTATTTTTTCATACCCCTTCTCTATCAAATTTGAACCTAAGTAGTCAGGAAAACATGGATAACTGTATTTTAGGAGGGAGAAGTGGACATACTGATTATTTTTTTTTTCCTTCATTTCTCCAGAAAGGCTAATGATCACAAATCTACCTCTTTCAGGCCTTCACAAAGGCTACAGTTTAATGCATTAATAAAATTTTGTCCCGCTGGTTTCATGGTGATTTCTTTGGATTCTAATGAATGCACCTAAAGCATTCATTGGCATTCATTCTCTGATTTTCTAAATTATGGTAGAAATCCATATACAGTCCTAGGGAGGGAGTTCAATTTGCTTGTTGGTTACTAAATATGGGTAAATAGGACTGTTTATATTTTTGCTAAATGAATTATGGTTACGTAAGTAATTGCACCTCTGTAGAGCGAGCCTTCATTGATCAACAGTAGTCAGGAAAGCTGTGGCACTACCATATCCACAGAGGACTTATACACAGATGCCTATTTTATCTGTGCTCTCACCATGTCTGTGCAGAGAACAAACACAGCAATTCAATTCACAAAGGATATATTCTCTTACATCAGAAATGGATACTGGGAAAATAGATCTGAGGTGCTGAACAACAAAGCAAAGCTAGCCTATACTTGGTTTGGTGATTTTTTTTACTTACTACCAATACTGGAAATACTGGGGATACCTGGAGAGAAAGAAAACAATAAAGAAAGGCTGTTAGACATTTATTAGTATATAACATCTTTAACATAATATACAAATCTAAGAAACTTAACACTTGGTAACATTCAGATCATTAGAAAATGAGCACAAAAAACTCCCCAAATATATATTCATCCACTGAAACAATTTTGCTTTATTCTAGAACCCCTTGAACTCAGCAGAATTGGGAGATTCATGTTCAACTTTAACAGCTGGTTCAAGACAGCTTTATGATATCAAACATTTTGTGCTTACTTATAACATTAATGAACATTTGTATGTGGTTCAAAACAGATACGAAGCTAGGCTTGTGTTCTGGGCACAGAGCACCAAGAATGGGTTACATGGGCCTGTGCAAATATACCCACATACGCAACAGACCTCTTTAAATGTGCTGAGATGCATGTGTTATCTGTTGAAAGTCATTTGGCATTTTATTTGATTAACTACATATAACCATCATTTTTAGTCCTCTTTTACTCATCAGATATGTGGATTAAACTCTGTAATAGAAATTAAACTGAGGAGAATAATTCAAGAATATGTTAGGTTGTTTACATCGACTATGGGCTTCATCGATTTTTCAGCTTCTCCTTTAATTGCCAAGCTCTGCTAAGGTGGTGGAACCATTTCAGAATGTGACTTAGCTTGGTATCAATGTGGACATGAATTTAGTCTGTTACCCGATGAAAACTTCTGGCTAAGAGCAGGGGCATGAGAGCCAAGCTGTCTTGGTTTGAAGCTTTGCTCTTGTACATTGACTGTGTGACCTTGGGGCAAGTTGCTTATGCTCTCTGTGGCTCAGTTCTCTGCCTCTCAGGGTTGCTGTAAGGATTACATATATATAATTAAAGCACTTAAAGCATTGCTTGGCAGGTAGTATGCGCTATAACCAACTATCTTTGCTATGATTACTATTATTGATTTACTTGGTTCATCAAGCAAGCAACATCATGATAGATACTATTAACTAAGAGTCAGAGATTTATATCATTTCCACTAAAAGTTCAGGTAGCCGTGTGGGTGACAGCATGAGATGGGGATAAGTCAGAACTGAGTGACAGTCATGCTTTGCAACTGACTTAGCTGGGTGATTTCGGGCAAGTTCCCAGCCTCTCTAAGCCTGTTTCCTCATCTAAAAGGGACTAATAATATCTACTGCACAGGGTTGCTGTGAGAATTGAATGAGATAATTCATAAAAATGTCTGACACATGGTACACAGTCAATAAATGATAGCTGTTAATGAGCTGTTCAGACTTGTTCTCCACATCACTGAAGTGTGCTAACAGGTGGTAAAGGTAGGAATCGTTAAATTTCTATTTTAGTATTTAATCTTTGAACAACTGCCCTCTGCTCATGTTAACTAATCATTGTGCTTACTCATAGATTTCTAGCTTTGTATTCTTTAAAACCAAGAGCTATTTTCCTATTTCTTAGTAGGGAGGGGAGAAGGGGAAATTAAAGCTTACCATGATGTTTTAAAAAATCCTGGAAGGAATGAAATCTTATTTTCAGCTATTAGGTACATTCTAAATCTCTTGATTTTAAATGCGCAGAGCTTATGGTGCTTCAGCTTAATTACTGATCACGGATCAACCAAAACTGGAAACCTAAATTTTCATTTCCACATTTTAACTTCGTCTGAACTGAATTTTAAGCTGGATGTGATTTCTGCAAAGGACTGCTGGATTCCTGACCTGACATTTCAGCAGACTATCATTGCTGCAGTGTGACAGTGACTTGGTACTGAATCTTTTTTTCCTTTGCAAATCCTCTGTTGAGTAAGGTATGATGGCAGCATCATAATTTTAGTATCAACTGCAGAAGCTCCAAATTTCCCCACAATTGAAAATCCTGCTCCATTACAAGGAACTGACTTGCCTTTGTAATCCGTCAAAGAGAATGTAAGTTAGGACGGCAGGAAGAGACTTTTCATGTGATTTCAAACTTGCATGGAGTTAGAGGGCCATGCATAATGCAAAGCAAAGTTCTCAGGATGCTTGGCCAGACAAAATGGAGAGCAAACATGTAAGACTGTTTGATGCAGTACTTGCTGCAGGTGAATACTTTAGAAAGATGCAGAAATTTTTCCATTCCTCTGCGGATGCCAGTGCTGGGGAGAAATGTTCATTGCAGCTATACAAACCTCGCCAAGCAAGCCCATTATGAGATCCTATTTTCCTCATGAAGATGTTTTCTATTACCTAACATTTGGATGCTTAAAATTCAGGCTCTTTCTCATTTTGTGGTTTAAAATTTTTGAGGTGCTGCCAGGTGAGTCACTTTCTATTCCATTGCTGTAAAATGGGAATTGCTTAGAAAAGATTTTTGAAGTTGAAAATACCTGAACACCAAGGGATGTTCGTTAGTATACTGTCAAATGTTATTTTTTCCATAATGTTTCTTATTGTAATGTTCAAACACCTTGCTTTAGTTCTCTACAGACAACTAAAGAATTTAATAAACCGGTTATATGCATTGAAAAGGCTAGGAGTAAGTCATGAGAAATCTTTCAAATGCTTAAGAAACTAAAACAGGAAGGCTACAATTCATTTCATGAAAGGTGGGTTTCTTTGGGGGCTGTAAGTGCTGAGCCAATGAATGCAACTCCATCTTACAACAGTGATGGTTGCCCATAAGCCACAGGAATGAGAGTCAGATTATGTTCAGGAAAATTGTCTAGACATGTGTTGGCAGGTTTTTAAAAAAATATTCCCTGTGAAGTGACTATTATGTAAAGAACATTTTTACCTTTAAAATCGAGCTCAGAAGTTATTTCTTCCCTTTCTTCTTCACCTCCCTGATGTGAATTAGCCAGTGTCCTTTGTGATCGCACACCTCTTTGTGTGGGCCTCTGCGAGCAACTTAACTTCATGATTTTGTGCTTGCACCTCTGAGGGGACAAGCATCACATCTGTATCCCTATTGTCTGCCCAGGGCAATGCCTGGTACAGAATTGCTCAATGTATATTTGAGCAAAAGTTTATCGTTTGTTTCCAAGGTTTCTATCAGAGTGAAAATACCACTTTTGGTCATAGTACGATCTTGTCCCCTATAACATGTTCCACTGAAACATTCCTTGGAGTTCAGTATTAATAAATATTTTTGTTCTCTTTGGACATTTCCTCCATTCTGATAGCAAGAGTTATACAATGTACAGATATGCCCTTCATCACTCTGCCTTCCAGGAAACTCAGAGGCCAGCTTGATGCTCAACTGGGTAAACTCATTTAATGTTTGGCTTATTTTCTTTCTATTCTTTTTTTCTCACACCTTCCTTTTATATTCCTATTTATATGCTCTTATTTTTATTTGTCTTTTTTCCTAAGCTATCCAGGGGGAAATGCAGATTTTGAGGGTCCTAAAGGAAATACAAATCTGGGAGCTCTTTTTGGGAATATTAACTTTATAAAATCAGACATGAAATTAATTTTTTTTTTTAATTTAGAAGGAGTCTAATGAGGGGCCCTGTAATTTAAGCTTCATTAGCTTACATCTATCTCTAAAAACCTCAAAAATATTTGGGAAGGATAGATGACAGGTAGATAGGAAGGAAGGAAAAAAGGAAGATACCAGATAAGCAAATTCGGAAAGAGTGACAAAAAATGGAGAGCTGAAAGGGCGTTAAGAAATCATCTTACTCAGCCTTTTCATTTTAAGGAGGGGAAATCGAAGGCACAGTGAAAAGCAAGGGCCTCGTCCAAGTTGACCCCTTTATAGTCAACACTGGAGCAGGTAAAATTCCTAATTCCTGTCCACTGGGACACTGCTAAACTTACACTGAAGAAATGAAACACAGGTACGAATGAGCTTAAAGGGAAGCTTCTGCAATATGTGGTATATGAGTTTCAGACTTCTAGATTAGAAACGCTCCTTCAGTCAGAGATACACACACACACTGAGGAAGCCAAAGGGCCAAAGAATATGAAGGTGCTAAGCTTGTAGGTACTTGCAGTTTTTCCCTCCTCAACCAGCCCTCCCCACTCCCATATTTATTTATTTTTTTTTAAAGGAATTCTACTGCAGTTGAGGGATGAGAACCTGGCAGAATTATACAGTTTGTTATTTTCTCCTTCCTCCTCCTCTTCCTTCTCTCCCCTCCCCTCCCTCTTCTTCTCCTTCTCCGTCTCCTCTTCCTTCTTCTTATTGCAGCTTTACGAACCCTCCCACTAAGTATGTGGCTAAAGGGGACATAGTTAAGCTTAAGGAAGTCAACATGATGGACACCTCAACAATAAACACTCTGATTTTTCAAAGCAGATGAATGCAGCACTAAAAGCCATAACTCCTTTTGAGAATCAACGGAAAGTTCAGCAGCTTTTTATCAAGAGGGAAGCAGAAGAGACAAGGATTCAGCATGCTTTAAATTGAGAGAAAATATTACCATTGTTGTGTTAGGTGGTTCGAAAAAAGCCTATGAGGTAGGTGGCTAGATTTTCTTCTAGCCAAGCTGCAGCCACTAGGAGCTCTAATTCCAAAAAGCACAGTTGTTTGTATTCTGGAGAAGCTACTTCCAACATCCTTGCAACCTGGCTCCCTGGTCCAAACTGCTGTTGATAGGAGGTACAGTGAGTTGTCTCCCAGGAACTTGAAAGTGAAGGAAATAAGATTGCCTTCACAGAATTACACGGTTACATCAACACATAAATGATCCAATCAGAGATAGCTAAGTCATCTTAGAACAACAGAAGGGCTCTGGGACCTGAGCATCTATGACACATCTGACAGAGGTGACATTAATCTGTTGATAACTTAGTGTATTAACAAATATGAAGATTGGAAGAAAAGCTGGTCAGAAGGTAAAAGCCTACAAAGAAGAGCATCTTCAGGCACGTGGTGGCAGTACCGGCCTCGCACTGTCTCAGGAAGAGGGAGGCTGACCCTGTCTGTGGTAGGATGGATGTGTCAGGATATTTCAGCCTGATGTTATTAGCATTCGAATCATTTAAGTTTTCTGATCCCATGCTCACCAAGCAACCTTCTGATTATTATCTGGCTCTATAAGGAGACAATTACAGGGGAGAGAATACACTGATCACAAGGACTGAAACATTCTGCACACTGTAACAGTTATTTCATATTGTGGCTGCATAAGCTGGCATTTGGACACAATTTCTCTCCCCATATAGTTGCTGTATCCAAAGAGAGAATTTGCTCTTTAGACTGGGATGGGTCCACATGCTACATTTCAGTGAAATTATAATGATAATAACAGCTAGCTTCATTGTGTGCTTATTATGTGCTTGACCCTGTTCTAAACATCTTACATGTATTAATTCATTTAATTTTTGTGACAACCCTACGATGTCAATACTCAGGTTTATTTTACAGATGGGGAAAAATTCAAATACAAAGAGCTTGCCTGAGATCATTGCAGTCAGTTGGGAAGGAGCCTAAGATTTGAATCCAGATGTCCAGGATCCAGAGCTTGGGCCTCTAACAACTACTCTATATAATTGATCAGTTTATGACAGGCCCCTCTCTCTTATCTTTAATCCTCAAAATAAAAAAAAAAAAATCTGAAGACACAAAGGTTTTTCCCAAAATTTACCTGCAGCGCAACATAATCTGAACTACTTTGGTGACAAAACCTGACTGGAAGGGGTACAAGGTCCTCTCCTTTACCTCACTTAGCGAAAATAATCATAGGTTTGTTACAGAAATATTAAGATGTTTGATTAAGTGGTGCTACCTGATATTCTGCTGCAGCTATCAATGTAATATAATGTATGTACACTGTATTACCTTTTAAAATTAAAAAAAATATATTGAATTCCAAATCAGATCTGGTCCCACAAACATCAAATAAGGGGCTGTGAACTAGTGGTTGTATCCTGGTTTTATATATTGGCCCTATAGCTTGGTTCACATACATAAGGCTCTGAGAGGAAGGTCCTCTCTTATTGTGCAGACAGAATCAGGGTTTTGAGCCTGAAAAACTGGTGGTCAGAGCCCACGAGTGGTCAAGTCACCAAGGCCACGAATGCCACTTAGGAGGCCTGTAAAAACCAGCAGCCAAAATGCCATCCCTAGATGGCTGAGCACCCATGAAAAGTAAGCGATTCTCTTTGCTACTCTATTTCCTCCAAACCTCAGCTGGTCTCTTCCTGTGGGAGACTGAAGGCCCTTGTGTTAGAGCTGCTGAAGGCCACATATTCCAGGGGACATGGGAAGATCGATGGAGGTCAATGCATCCACAGGCACATTTCAAGACTATTTAGGTTTACTTATTCATTCACCAAATAATTAATTCCACAAACATTTATGAAGGCCAAGAATAAAATGTGGTCCCATTCTTAAATTGCTAACATTTTAGCTCCTGATGTCAGAATGACCTGAGTTTAAATCTCGCGCTGTCATGTGTTCGCTGTGGGATCTTGGGACAACCTACATATTGATCTTTACATGCCAATGTTTCTTTATCTGTAAAATGGGGATAAAAATAGTACACATCCCATGGGGATATTGTAAGGATTTAATGCAAGAAAGTACATGAAGCATTTCACAAAATATAAAAGGCTATGGTAAGCTTAATAAATATTAGCCACCATTATTACCATTATCATTGTAATTTTGATTACAGTCAACCAATTGTAGGTGTACATACATTGTCAAGAACCTGGAGAGAAAAGAGCAGCTGATTTTGCATAGGACAGTCTAGGTAGGCTGCATGGAGGAGTTCACATTGAGGAGTAGTCTTGAAAAATGAGCAGAATTTCAACAGAGAGTGAAGAAAAAGGTGATTTGGGAAAAAGAAATGAATTTGGTATCTTGCAGGTTGACTTTGAGATCTTCAGCCTGGGTTCATTAGAACGATTCAGGCTATAATTTGTTTATTCATATTAAACCAATATTAATTGATAAGATCTAAAACCACAAGAATAGATTGGAACATCAAGGGGAAAAACTACACTGAGAATGAAAATTTAAAGCAAGGGTAGAAGGGGAGTCTTTGAAGGAAAAGAAATAACAAGCAGTGATCTAGGAAGAAAAGTGGGAGACAGTATGTTTAGAGAAGACTAACTTGTTCAAACAGGTGCCAAATGGAGTCTACACCCCAGTGGAGGACACAGGAAGTCACTGAACTTTAATCGAGAAGCTGAGACGTGCAGTCTTTGGGGTCAAGACATACCTGGGATCAAATCTTCCTTCTCATTCTGACTAGGTTGCTATACCTTAAACAAGATAATTTTCCTTAGTTGTCACCAGATTCCACGTCTGTAAATGAAAATAGTAGCATCTACCTTATAAAACTGTTGTGAATTAAAAATGAACTAATGCATGAAAAGCACTTAGGAAATTGTCTTGGTAATGACACACATGTGTACACCTGGGAAAATATAAATTGATCAATGCAAATGTAATACCAGAGAACATAATAGAACAATCATCAAAGTACTTTCCATCACTCAGAGGAGACCTAGATATTGTGTCACAATTCAAGTTGGATTTCTGAACAAACAAATAATGTCAATGTCAGACCAATTTAATTTTCTTTCTTTGAAGAATATTAGACCGTGTAGGTAAGAGGGAGGTAACAGATTGAATACAGCAGAACTAGCTGGGCTTTCTGTCTGTCTCCACGACATTTCTATCAGTAGGCAGAGGAAATTATTTAGAGCAGCATGTCCCCCAAAGAGTGTTTTATAGAAAGTTTTTAAGTGTTTCATGAACAATAAAGTTTGGGAAACATAGGATAAAATAGATTGCTTATTTTAGGGTTCTCAAATGTTTTTAATACGGTAATGTGAATATCTGAGTCTGTATAATGTACAGCATTTTCCAAGTTTATTTGGCCATGGAATTCTTTTAAAGGTCATAGAACACAGTTTGGCAAGCAGAGGTCTAGATCATATTATGTTATCTTTTTTGAAATTACAGTTCCTAAAGGTTAATTATTGTTTTCAGCATCTATATGTAAGGATCAGAACTTGAAGAGGGATCAGAATTTTATTCATGAACTGGACAAGGAGAATCGAGAGAATCATGATTACGCATGAAGTTGGACAGAGTTTCTATCTACTTGGAAGACAGAAATGAAATTCAATGGATATTCAAAATAGAATTCTATCAAAAATAGAAAGAAGACCAATAGGGAGAAAAAGAAAGACATCTTACAGATAAAACATAAGCTTTGTAGAAAAATAAGAAATATATTGATACACGTACACATGGCTTTAAAGAACCAAGAAAACACATTGAATGTGTTCAGTGTGCTTCAATAAAAAGCACAATGAATAAAAATATCATCACAAGAGTTATTACTTCTGCCTCTGCTGAGTCTATTATAATGAAAAGCATAGGGAAATGTGGTGTGTCTCACAGACTGGGGTGGCGGTATTTTAGAGGGCTGGGGCTCTGCATTTTTATCTCCGGGCTCTATATGCTCCATACAAAAGTAGCCTTGGAGTTGCTCCAGAATTTGGGACTTCCAAGCCATAGGATTCCTAGCAAGGTCCCAGTTTAAGGACCTAGTGAGTGATGGATTGAGTGTCTTTGAAGGGAGATCTTAAAATTTCCTGATATAATGAAGCCCTCCTAGTTTTTATGCTGAGTGGGCAGGAACTGATCTTCCTATTCAAAAATTATCCTGGCTGTGGGGAGGGTTGGGGGGGAATGAATTGGGAGATTGGGATCGCCATATATACATTAACAATAAGAAAAAAAATACCAAATTGTACACTAAATATATGCAGTTTATTGTCTGTTAACTGTATCTCAATAAAAGTTCTTAAAAAAATTATCCTGGCTGCTTGAGATTCTGCTAAATCCAGAGATTATCCAATATGAGTGTTATCTCTAGGCTACTGAAGAGTTGGTGTTGAGGGATCAGAGATTATAGCCACTCCTTTTTACTTCTTAGGTTTTGTATTCTTGTATTAGGATACTGCATATCCTAAGTGTCCCTCTTAATATCTGACTTGCAATGTACCAACTAGAGTTGTGTATATATGTGTGCAAGCATGTGAGTGTGTGCATGTACACATGTGTGTAAGAAAAAACCAATATGCTATGAGAATCATAACAGTGCTAGAAGTCCTGTGTTTGGCTTAAATTTCCACACTAAAAAATTAGAGGACTTCCAGGGCAAACAACCAGGTAAGAGAGTTGAAAATCTTATCATATGAGAGATGGAGCTGATGATGTTAACCTGGACAAAAAAGGAAACTGGGGTTGATGTAGTATTTAAGGCTTAAAAAGAAAAAGAGGTTGGAAATTAGGAGACACTCAATACTGATGTTAACAAATAAGTTTTATAACAATTAAAACCATCCAATAATTGATAAGTCTGCCTTATGAAAAAAAAGCCTAAAATGAAATTATTTTTGAACACGTATTTTGTGACAGGTGTTATGCTAAACACATTGAATGCATTAGTTTATTCATTTCTCTCAAAATCCCTATGAGGTAAGAACTGTTATTATCCTCACATTACAGATGGGAAACCAAGTGATGGGGAGGTTACTGCTTTACTTTTTCAAGGTCGCAGAGCTAGTGAATGGACAAACTGGTATTTGATCCTGGAACCTGTGTACTAAATGACCAAATTGCTTACTTCCATCCTGGTATACATGCAAGCAGTCTGATGTGGCAGAGATTTCATTTAAAGGGTTCTTTCCATTGCAAAACTGGACCATTGAAGATTATCTTAAAATCTTCAATCTAGATTCTGCCATGTTGAGGATTGAAACATTGAATTGAACCTCCTTGGCCATTGCATCTATCTGTCACCTTCCTATTTTAACAGGGATGAAGACAAGTCTAGAGAAGGCCACTAAAAACTAAGGGATCGATAGACCATAAAATCCACAAGGAAAATTGAAAGAGGTTGCATTTCTTGGACCAGGGTGAACTGGTGGTCTGCAATGTGCAAAAAATTAGGGGTATGTAAGTCATTTCCATGGAGAATATAACAAGAAATCCACTGCAGTGAAAAAGCTCGGCTGGTACAACAAGGTCTTTCCAGTGAAAACGTCTTGTAATAAGCAAGACTTTGAAGCACAGTCATGGGTAGAAGAAAATAGGGTCGTGTTCGAGTAGAAGCCAATGCCTTCACCAGCCGTCTGTCCCAGCCGCCTTTCTGGTAGCCCTGACCAGCTGGCCGGCCCTGAGAATGGGCCAGAATGCCAGCAAGTGTTTGTGAACATGGTTCTCTTCCATCCTGTCCCACGAAAGCAGCAGCAGACATCAAAAATGAAATCTGAGCCACGGGCAACTGAGGAAAGCTTTAAACTAAATGTGACAACTGTGGTGCTAGGAATTCTCGCTCGTCACAGGGCACTGCGACAAATAAGCTCATGAGATTCCTCCTGAACTCAAGAGTCTATGGCTCTTAACAATTGAGGAAAGCCCACGGAATCTCTGTTAATGAAATCGCCTTGAAAAAAAATCAACATTTCTGCTCAACAGAGTTTTATGTATTAATTCTGGGAGCTAGACTGTCAGTTTTTTCTTTAACACAGAAAGAAATGGAATACCCTTACAAAGAGGGATTTTTTTTTTTCAACCTTTGATGGATTTTTTTTCCTGCTTCATAGAAATTTTATCATAATTTCATGCCCCCATTCTTTATGGCTTGTTACTCGGTCCATCACTCTTACATTTAACTTGATAAGGTCCTGGTTCCTGTGATATTAGTTTTTGGGTTTTGGTTTCTCACAGCTGCTGCTTTGAAGTGCCTGATAACATTCTTAGCCTTACACGGAGCGGGTGGCTTTTTAAGGTCTCATTCTCCCACGGCTCACTGTCCTGCTATTTCTGTTACTTCTCACTTGAATGTGTGTATTCTCAACCTCACCCTTCTCTACTTTTAAAAGAGGTCAAACCTTCGGCTTTTGTGAGTGGCTAATTGGCCCATGCGTGGAATTGGGCAATTTTTTCTGGAAGTGATCACTTCTCTTCTTGAGCATGTCAGAACATGTCTTCCTAGGGATGTTCAGGGATTTCAGAGGAGCACACATGAGTGGTCACGGGGCATCTCTCATGGTTCCTGTGAACACAGATAACGCCTGTGCTCTTTTCACATGCACACAAACATCCCTTTTCTTACTGTGGTCCCTGCAGGCTTACAGTCATGCTCTTTATCGAAAGGTGGCCTCTACTAACAGGATACATGCCAGGCATGACCTCAACTGCTTGAATTTGGAAAAAGCCAACCATTTCACTGGAAATGGTTAGGCCGTAGCTAAATTTGGAGAGGGAAGCATCTTCTAGACAAAGCTTCTCTTAGGTTACCCAGTATGGGAAATGGAATTGTAAACATTTGGAGAATTTCTGGAAGTAGCTTACGGTTAAAATTAAGTCAGAGTTCAGATTTTTGAATGTCTTTGTTATTTTAATAGGAAATTAATTTGGAGAAGGAAAAAAGAACACCTCCTGTTTTATCCACTTAGAAAAAATTTCTCCTGTGGTCTATCATTTCCAAACACATTGATGTGAATGTTGGAAGACTGAGTTTAACAGATGATCCGAGTGCTAAAATGTGCTTACAGGTGGGAAAATAGGGAGTAAAGCTTTGGCTGCATTTTGAAGAGGAATGGGACTACTGGTAAGAGGAGTGAAAGCACAATTGCAAGTGAAATTGAGAGGAACTCTCAGCTCATCGTGCACAAAATATGGTATTACCAAGCAAAAATTACTCACAGGTATTTGCAGTGCCTTTAGGGATGGGGAGATACGAGCCTGGACTCCAAGGCCGGCCCTGATAATTCTTCTTGCATTTCCCACAGTCTGGACCTGTAGTGTTGTGCTCACATTCACAGGTCAATTTGCTGTTGTCATACACACACACAGTGGCATGGAGATTACATTTGCACCTAGGCAGAGGAGAGACAAGAGTTCATTGTTAGGTCAAGTTGGTCTTGGTGATCACGGAGGCTTCACCTATCCGTCTCCTAGGGTTGTGGCTTTCACAGCCTGCAGTGCTTGAGTGCTACCTAAAGACTTAGTAAAATGTAGATTTGCAGGCCTGACCCTCAGAATCTTTTAAACAAGTGTCCTTGGGGGTGGGGGTGGGATTATGATACAGCCTGACCTCATACCACACTTTGAGGAATCCTAATACCAGTCAGTCAGTTTAGTGGGGTCTGAGGGTCCCTTAAGGCAACTGTGCCATGAAATCAAGGGTTTCCCAACAGATATCCAAAATATTGCCATTAGTGAGAGGCTTTTCTGTGCTATTATCAAATCTACAACAATATATCTGGGTTTGAAGAACAATGTCATCTTCTGTTTTTCCTTAAACCAGAATAACAATTCTTGTTTAAAAAGAAATATAACCATTGAGACAATTTGTTATTCAGATTTATTTTATAGACCCCAAGAGGTTATAATCAGATGTTCTCATTCTGGGCTCTAAAATGGCATTCCTCAGGCAGAAGAGTTTTTCCACCAAGGCCTCTAACTAACCTGAGTAATCCTCAGATTTCCTACCCACATAAAATAATCACAAAGGTCTCTCGTAAATGGGTCAAATGACTCAGAAAAAAAAGATGCTTGGAATACTAGAAAATAAAAACCTATATGTGGCAGGGGTTTGAGGTCATTAGCCAAGGCCTTTCCTTTGGCGCCCGTGAATAAAGCTGTGATATATGAGAGGAAACAACGGAATATGCAAGTTCCACAAAAGAACATTCCCATATCCAAAGTCTCTGACTGTAAAACTGCAAAGGCCAACTTGATGTTTGTTGAGGTAGCAGGCTATAAATGCAAAGTATGAGCTACATCCTCTGGAGAAGTAAAACCTAGGTCAACAGAATGTCCATGACCAGAGGTCAGAACAATATATGTGGGAAGAGATGTGTCCACACAAAGGAAAGAACCTGGATACCCAGACCTGAGGATAAAGGGCCAAGATCTGTCAGGGTCAGAACCTGAAAGTGTGTGTGTGTGTGTATGTGTGTGTGTGTGCATTTTTAAACTAGTCTGGCCTTTTTCAGGAACTAAGACAAAAACATAGAAAGTCAAGTTTCATAAAAACAAAGAAATATTGTAGCTCTTTACCTTTGCTTTATTTTTTGGCAGATGTCATGTAATGCGAAAAGAAACAACACTCTTTCTTAGGTAGGAAAATAAGATTAATTAACAACTGCTGTTGGTCTCTATGATGTCTGTACAGCAACATCTAAATTTCTTTCTTGTGCACTAATGGTATGTTTAGAACACTGACCCATACTTACGGCAAGGAAGCAAAGGAATGGCTAAGACTATTACTGAGAGCTGCTGGGCTCTCTTCTAACTAAAAGGTTTAGCCCCTAAAGCAATGGCCACCCACTCAACTTCCCTGGGTAAGACAAAGCTTCAGCTCCCTCAGGGGTAGACTACAATTTGTAGTACTTATAACTACACTCTGCCTTCTGCATAGTTATAAATTATAATAAGCTGAAATGCTACTATTTAAACAATACCTATTCAATATCGACACATAAACAGAATCTTTAAAATTAACATTCATACAATCTTTTAAAAAAGAGAAAAAATTCACTCAAGTGAAACAGATAGTGTTTAATTATGAGCTAGGTCTTACAAAAATCTCCTACATGCAGGGAGTTACTTGTGCTAAGTTGTTGATTAAAGAATCTTTCTCCTTCCCCCATTAGCACCTTTATTTATGGGTGTGTTTATAAATAGGGAAGATGTTAGAAACCTAAGTGATAGAAGCACCAGCTTATACTGATTTAGCACCCTATCTGATGTTAAAAATTCTAAATGAGGAAATGAACAACGTGACCCCAAAGAATATGCTGGTTTCATGTATGAAGACCAAGAATGCAAGTAGTAATTGTAAATTGGATTATATATCTTGTAGCTGTTAATACTTTCATACTGGTAGTCACTCTCTGAGTTATAGGCAATTTCTATTCTAAAGACTATATTTGCTGAGAAAATATTCTTCAAATAACAAAAGGAAGTGAAAGAACAATAGATGAATACTTAGTCTTATTTTTCCCAGATTTCTTTCAATTAATGGTTCATCTTCACCTGTCCAAAAGCTTTTTAATCATTCAAGGCTCAACTCAATTCATAACTCTTTCTTGATATTTACCCTACCCACTGTAGACACCCTATCTCTAAGCTTCTGATCCCCTTAAATATTTTTGTGTGTTTGGTTTGGTTGGTTATTTCTTAAGGCTCTTTCTGCTTTTAGAATTTTTACTCACTGCATCTCTCTCATCTTAAGGAAGAAAAATACCCACTTTGTGCCCTAGTCTTCCTTTCTTGCTACCACTTTAACACTCCTCTTTCCCTTCTTGAGTTTTCTGCACTTGCCATCTCCCTTTTCTCACTGATTCCAACTAACTACAGCCTCTTTTGCCAAGATCATCCATGACCTCCTTGGTGAAAATCAAATGGATATTCTTCCTGTCTTATTCGACCCCTTAATTGGAACCACTTGACTCTGTGGGACCACTCCCTTTCCCCTGACACACTCTCCCCACTGGATTTTCAAGGTCATTTTCAGGACTCTCTTCTGTTGTTCTCTTCATGTGCTGTTCTTTGGGTTCTGGACCAACACAGTCAGCCTAAGTGACTTTCCTTGAGCGCTCTTATCCAGGTTGTCCCTTCAATTTCCTCTGTGGTCCTTAACTACTTTTGAGTTATACGCATTTTAAAGCAAATTTGCATCATTTCTTTTCCCTAGAAACAAGCAAACACATGCAAAATAAGCTCAAACATTTGGAAACATTTTAGGAGATTTGGATTCTCTGTTACCCATAGGAATCCACAGAACTCCCTCCTTCCATTATCACGTGGTGAAGATCTTCTGCCCAACATGTAGATAAGCCCTGGTGCTGTAATCTCCATCACGGATCTCTCTCCGAGACATATCAAATTCAGCACATCCAAAACTGAACTATTTGGCTTCCGTACCCCACCTACTCATCCTCCTATGTTTTCTGTCTTAGTACATTGCATCACCTTCTAGTCAGTTGGTCAAGAATGACCACTCCCACTCCCTTTCCTATCACATCTAATCTGTCTTTATTCAATCTCTCACCCAATTCTGAAACTCCTCCTCCTCGATAACTCTCAAATACATACAGCTTTAGTAATTGCCACTTCCCTGTTGACACCATCATCATCTTTGATCTGGCTTATTGCAGTGGCTTCTACAGAGACCTTAATGCTTCCGTTCATACTCCTCTTTAGCCCAATCTCATCACAATAGTCACAACAATCATTTACACAAAAATATTTGGGTCACCCTGGCTTAAAACCATTGAAAAATTTCCCTTTATTCTCAGAATATAGTCCAAGATCTATAACATGGCCTACAAGTCCCTTTGAAATCTATCTCTTGTTCCTTCTCCATTTTTATTTGCACCACTACCAATTCTACAATTAGTTCTTCAAACTCTGCCTTCAGGTAAACTTTTAAGCTGTTCTTTCCACCTAGAACATACCTCTACCTGTTTTACCTGCATAATTTTTACCATTCAGATGTCAACTTGGCAATCTCAGTGTCTGGCTCCTAGGTGATATTCAAAACCATCTGCTGATTAACTATCTGAACATTTCTCTGACCCACCAGAATGCCCTTCCTATGGGCTTCTCTGACACGAGGCAAGGCCAGTCACACGATGAAGTCCGCACTATCTCTGTGTTAGGCTTAGGCTGTATTGTAATTGTTTATTCTTCTGTCACTCTCACTGGAGTGGAAACTCCTAGGAGCAGCAGTCACGTTTGCCTTATTTACTGTAACATCCCTAGCACGGGCCAAGCTACTTGGCACATAATAAGTGTTAAAAAAAATCTGACAAATAAACAAGTGACTAATAAACAACTATACTTCCTGAAAGCAGGGACTTTATGTGCCTGTTCTACTATGATGAATACAGCAATGGATTAAAAACAGAGAATCAATAGGCATGTACTAAATCGAACACTCCATGAGGTATTCTGAAAACTGCTCTCACCACTGATTTTCATAACTAACCTTATATTGGACAAAAGGAACTCTAAAATTGGTGAGACCTTGTAAGCTAAATTTAATTTAACTTAAACTCCAGAAGATTTGCCAAATGTCTGAAAACTAACACAAGAGCTATCCTAAAAAAAAATGCTTAACCAGGAGAAGAATGCAATTTAGGAGAGAGAAAAAACAACGTAGAGGAGAGCATTGTGTAGCATGATTATTCTGGAATGTACATCTTTTAGTTTCAACTCCTTCACGTAAGGATGGCCACCCTGGTTCAGCTAAAGTTTGGCAGAATGCTGCTTGGGTGCTGGCTGCAACTATAACTTCTCCAGCAGTAAATGTGCTGACCTAGCTCGGCTTTTCTTCAGTCATTGTGACAACTGCTGTACCAGGGCTGAGCTTGTGAAAGTGGACACTGAGGCATCATGACATTGGCCTGTATTTGGAAATGGCTCCCTTTCATTGCCCACAGTCAGTTTATTCTCATCATCCATTCCAATCAGCCACTAAAATCCTTTATTTAGAGCCTTTGCCAGAGTGGCTTTTCCTCTGACAGAAAAAAAAAAAAAATTGTACTTCACAGTGCTGGGAGATTGCTCTCAATTCCTGGTGTTATGACCTCTGGCCTTGTGAAGGGGTGGAAGGCAGACTTCCGTGACATCCACTCATCTCTGACAGATTCATTATCCATTTCCATGGCCATCCAGCTGCTATGTCTGCCATCACATTACGTGGGGGAGGAACTGCACAAGTGGAGACCTAACAGGCTTCACTAGCAGTCACATATCTAATGTTTGGGAGAGCTGAGCCTGTTCACCAATTCTGTTTACACGTACAGAACTCATACCAAGACACTGCAGATAGAACTAAGTGACTTGCTTGTACCTCAAAGATCCACTTGTGTGTAAGTAACAAATTGCACACACTGTCAAATAAGGGCATTGCTAAGACAGACCTTAAAAAAAAGAAGTGAGCTCTATTCTGTGATGCAAACAATGAAAACCAGTGTGTTCTTGCTTTCATTTGGGTCTGTACTTCCTGTATTTTAGTGACCAGCTGTCACAAGTCAATTTAATCTTGCTTATAAAAAGGCTCCAACATTTAGATCTGTGCCACCTGCCAGTAGGTATGAAAAACCCATATAGCCTGCCTGTTCTTTTTTTTTTTTATATATAACTTAATATATTTATTCTGGGAAGCATGCTATCTGCCAGAGTTTCCTGTGAGTTAGAGGTCTGTACACGTAGTCTACTAGTAGCGTTTCAAATAAAAGTACCAAGACAAAGAAGTTCAAAACTGACCCTTTGTGAAACAAAACTGGAAGGGAAACCAGGCTTGCTGCTTTTTGGCTACTTTTATGCCATAGGAGGATTCACCCTGAAGTGAATGAAGTTTAAGCATCAGGGGGCCCTTCCAAAACCTTGAGAATGACCCTAACAATGTGTTCATATAATCATATGCTTTTGTATTATTTTCACAAATAAGATACTATTATATTTTTTAATTAATGAAGGTTTTTCCTTAATAAGCCCCCCTCCCAAAAGGCATAAATTTCAGGCACTACAAAACCTGGATCAGGTTTGCCTTGCCTTGTCCCGGATTGGCACTAGCTACACAAATACTTGTAGAAAATGAGTGAGTACAAATATCAGAGATTTGGAGATGTCTTTTTCAAAAGGTGATAAATTATAAAATGCCTCTCACATGCTTTATCTCTTTCTGTAGCCCCTTGACCTTTCTCTTTTCACTTTGACACATGAATTTTTGATCTCTACTTCGATACATTATTTGAAATGGGAGACTCACAGCAATACGATTTAGAGATTATGAGTTACAACACTGGAATCAGACAGCCTGGGTTCAAATTCTGCCTCTGCCACTTATTTGCTGTGAAGCTATGGATGACTGACTTAACAAAGAAATAAACAGAGCTAACCCTGACTAAACACTTCCCAGCACCTGGCATGGTGCTAAGTGCTTTTTGCATATTTCACATATTATTTCATAAAAACTTCGAAATAATCCCATGGAATTGGCACTATTAATGATTATAGATGATGCATTTGAATATTGAGGGACTAAGAAATCCAAGTCTCCCAGGTACTATGAGCTGCAGCATGGAATCAAACTATGGGCAGCTAGCCTGCAGAACTCAGCTCGTACGAATACAGAAGGTATGCTGCCTTCCTAAGTATGGCCAGGCTTCAGCTGCCACAGGGACAATAAATGAATGTGTTTCAAAGAACAGTTTTGGGGACTGAATAAGATTATCCATGCATACTCTTAGCATAATGTCTGACAGAAAGGTATTAATACATGTTAGTTTCAATTATTATCATTATTTCTACTGTTATTATTGTTACTGCTACTACTGGGATGGGCTATCTGATTCACTCCATAAGCTTTTATTAATAACATATTCTATGGATAACACTGTGAGAGGTCTCATGCATTCAAAAAGAAGACAATGTAGAGTCCTAATCTCTAAGGACATGCAATCTGTTGAGTCAAGAAGATGAAACATATATACACTACCTACAGACCACAAAGATTGAATACTCTATTTAATCATGACAATATAGGAAAGTAGGGTATTAACACCGAGTTGTCTCTACATTGATAAGGATGTATTTCTACTAAACAGTCAGAGGTACAGCCCCTATCACTGAAGGCAGGTGGAAAAAAAAAATCAGCACTTACCAAGCCCCACTATAGACCTGAAACTGAATAGATGCTTTATGTATGTTATTTCACATCATCGTCATCACCACTTTGAGAAGAAGGAATAAGTATCTCTGATTTGCAGACGTGGAAAGTGCAGCTGAGAGCAGTAAAGTAACTTGCTCAAAGAAACACACTGCTGGTAAGTGGTAGCCAAGAGTCAATTCCAAAAGCCGGGCTCCTTCTAGGACATCACTTTATTGGAGGAACTGGTTCAGAGGAGAATGAGACCCATGGTTTTAAACAGTGATATTAATACTTATTCTCTTACACTTGTTACTCGATGTGTGATCTGTGACCAGAAGCTCTGGGATCACTTGAGGGCTTTTTAAAATCTCAGGCCTCCCCCAGGCTTTCTGAATAAGAATCTGGATTTTTAAATAGATCTCTAGGTAATTTACGTGCACAGTAAAAGTTGAAAAGGATAGCTGAGCTCACCAGTGTATCAAAGTCCTGCTGAAAGAAGAAAATTAAAATCATGGAGGTGATCCTTATACACACCTTCTCCCTTCCATCATATTGTCTGTAACTCTCTGGCCTAAACCTGACTAGCACTAAGGTTCTAGCTGTACTCACAAGCTGAATATGTACATTATAATATATAATATTATATATAATATATAACATAATTCAATAATAAAATGACAAATAACCCAATTAGAAAATGGATGAAGGATCTAAATCGATATTTCTCCAAAGAAGATACGTGCAAATGGCCAGTAAGTACCAGTAAGCACATAAAAATTGTTCAACATCATTAGTCATTAGAAAGATGCAAATTAATATCATAATGAGATACCACATCGCATCCACTAGGATGATTATAATTTAAAAAGATGGATAGCAGCAGATGTTGGCAATGATGTGAAGAAACTGGAACCCTCATATATTGCTGGTAGGAATGCAAAATTGCGCAGTCATTTTGGAAAACAGTCTGGCAGTTCCTCAAAAAGGTAAACATAAAGTTACTACATGACCCAACAATTTTATTCCTAGATATTTACCCAAAAGAATTGAAAACATGTCCACACAAAAAACTACACAAATGTTCATAGCAGCATTATTCATAATAGCAAAAAGTGGAAACAACCAAAATGTCTATCAACTGATGAAAGAATAAAGAAGATACAGATAACAATACAATAGAAAAAAACATAGTAATGAAGTCTGTTACATGCTACAGCATACGCAAACCTGGAAAACATTATGCTAAATCAAAGAAGCCAGATGCAAAAGGCCACTTAATATATGTTTTCCTTTATATGAAGTACACAGAACAGGCAAGTCTATACAGACAGAAGGCAGATGAGTGATCACCAGGAGCTGGGGAGAGGAGTGAATAGGGAGTAACTGCTGGTGGACAGGGCTTTTAGAGTGATGAAAATGTTTTGAAATTTGATAGTGATGATGGCTGCACAACTTTTTGAAAATACTAACACCCACTGAATTGTGCATTAAATAAATGAGAAAATAAACTAAATGAAATTGCGCATTTATCCAAAAGAGATAACAGAAAACAGTAGATAAGAGTTTGGGCTCTGGGGTTATGTAGTGTGGTGGCAGCAGGAACCTTATGCAACTTCCTTAAGCTCAGTTGATTCCTCTGTAAAATGAGGATGGTAAAATACCTACCTTGGGGGTTGCTGGGAGGGTTGAATGATACACTGTGATGAGGTAGAAACTGCTAACTGATCTTTCTTTTTCCACACCAGAAAAGTTTTAACTGGGCATATGGTCACAGGCATAAGGACTACATTTCCTAGCACTTCCTTTAGCTAAGTGTGGCCATGTGACTACATCCCAGCCAATGGCATATTAGCAGGAGTGGTGTCTGTGACATTCCTGCTGGGCTTGCACTCCCTTCCCATTTCTCATTTAGTTCCTGGAACATGCACGGGGTATTGAGTCATCTCAGACCACACGGACTTTGGTAGTGGAACCAGGGCTCTCAGACAACCTGCCCTGCAGTCAGGGGAAGGTGGGTCAGGGTCGGTGCATGGATGGGTGGGTGGTGGGTGGATGGTGCCCCACCACCCCAGCTCTGGAGCACCTACCTCCCAACGGCCAGGAGAGAGAGATACGCTTCTACTTTGTCTAAGGCACTGTTAATGAGTCTTTCTTACACACATCTGAAAGTATATCTGAAACAGCACCTCATATGTAATATGCACTTAATAAATATAAGCTACTACTATCACTTGTATTTTTTAAGCACAATCTTATAGCAAAAGGCTGGATCTTCAAATATCAAATGGGGCTGGTCTGATCCTAATCCCATGATGAAAGAGAAGGTTTCAATCTTTCTAGCATTCTATGACCACTTCCTTCATTAATAAATTCTAGACTCTGATGCTACTTATCACTGGTAAGCAAAACTGTTTTCAGAAGATGTGTTTTTATAAGCTATACAATGGTCAAAGTTCAATGTGAAATAGATATCTGCTTATAATTTTTTGAAAGCGGTGACACACCAACAGACCAACAAAGAGGCTGGACATCCAACTTGTGTTTAGATTTCTGTATTACAGGAGAAGCATAAATGAAAGAAGAGGTGTTAGGACTCTAGGAAGCCACCGTGCAAATCCAGAGGGCAGGTTTCCATATGGCTCTTGAGCTCATTCTTTCACAATATATTGAGTTCCTAATATGGCCCCTGGTTGATGGGGGCTCTGTTCCCCTAACCTTTATTCTTGAAAGCATTATTTTTGAAAACTGATTGGTATAAACTTATTTTTTTTTTGAAGCAGGAAATATACTGTTATACAGTTTTCTCTGGGAGTGTAAAATAAAAACTGAGATCTTGATCAGTTCTTCATTGACTCTGGGTCTTAATGATCTTTAAACATACATATATATATATAGACAGATAGATATAGATCTATCTGTCTATACATATCAATTGGTTTACTCCAATAATTGATGGAAAAAGGACCCAGAAAGCCTTCTTACACATTTTGCAATAAATTATTTAGACATCCTTATGGCATTTTTAAAACCCTCTAAAAGTTTCATTTAAACCTTACTTGAGACCCTAAATTTACCCATAGTGAAGCATCAGATTACATGATTCACTAAACTGCTGGGTTGTGTATATAATATTAAAAATAGTCCTTTTCTATTTCTAAAGCTTGCCAGGGAGACTAGAGTACCATGACTATAAAATAAAAATAGGAGCTTATAAATTTGAGATAATGCATTGTCCAAGATTGGGACAGGTATATGATGGTACTCTGTGACCCGTTTACTACACCCAAGAGAAATCTGGTTAGACAAGAGGTGCCTAAAGATAAAAGACATAGCAAGATAATCATCTCAATCCAGACTGTCACTCTTCTCTGCACAACCAATCAATCTGAAGACTGGCAGGTAAAGAGCTTGTTAAATTAAAACTCAACTAATCCAAGGCCAATTAGCAATTAACATTAGATGCTTAATATGTGAATAGTGAGCCATTCTAATTCTGAGAAAACAGAAAATCTAGGGGTTTCCAATCCCAGAAATACAAATGATCACTGTTCAAGGAACCAGATTCTATAAGACAGATAGGGCAACATGGTATTAAGAGCTTGTACTCTGGATACTAAGGGCCTGAGTTCAAGTCCTAGCTCTACCATGAGCCTGTTGCGTGTCCTCAACTGAGTGTCGGTTTCCTCACCTATAATATGGATTACTATTAGTAACTATAGTGTAGGATTGCTATGAAGATTAAATGAAATAGTCCATGTTAAGAGTATATCACAGATTGGGGTAGATAGTAAGTATTCAATAAATATTAGCTATTATTATAGGGAAGAATGGTAAATTCATGGCTATCTAAAATCTTCACATTCCCTTCTCTCTTGCCTTTCTATATAAAACATGTGCCAAATTATGTAGTTCTGACCAGTGAGATGTGACCAGAAGACACTAGGTAGGGTGTTCAGGAAAGCTTTTAAAAAAGGACAGCTTGAATGGAATCATTCCTTTGGCATTTTGCTCCTTTATCTTTGCCCTTTCCTCCTGTTTTTTGTCTGAGGTCCAGACTGAAATGCTAGAGGGACTTAAAACTTTGCAATCATAAGAATGGAAGTTCTGTTTAATGATAGGTAAGTAAGAAGCTAGAAGGAAACCAAGGCATGGCCATGTCCTCACACACTTTGTGAGCCCCCAGCCACCGACCTCCCCTTGTCCTCTCACATGCAGAAAACAAGCCCCACCCTGTTTAAGACATTCAGCCTTCCTGCTTTGGGAAACTAGCTATACTCCTGATATAAGAAGCAATTGTAAAGATTGTTGATGTACTCAAGTTATGTTCACATACTCGTCCATTCTGTGGTTTATAGTAACCAACTAAGTTAGATTTCTTCTTTTTCTTTATAGAACCACATAAGTGAAATTTTTTTCACTTATTTTTTAAATTCCAATTTGATGTGAACTATACCATGATAATTTCTTATATACTTCCTTGTATTAAAATATATAATTCTCCTCTTTTTCTTGGAGAAAATGGGACAAAAGAAAAATAGGGCAAGAAAAAAACGTGAAGTTCTCCTGTGCTCTACAAAGCCACAGAGTTCAGGAAGACTCTACAGCAGAGCTGAGAGCCATCTGACACTGTGGGATTCCTTCCTCAGGTCGGACTGTCAGGTAAGCTTTTGAGATCTCTTAAACACGTGTACTTATCCACTTAAAAAGGTCTTACTTCTTCAAATGGTTATATTAGAGTCTGATTAAAAGTGGATCAGACCAAATAAATAGCTTTATGACTAGAAATAAAAGTCAAATCTGTGTAAAAGAATACAGTACAGCAACCCTACTCTATACTTTTACTTTCACTACAAAATTTGAGAGGAAATTGAATTAGATTCCCATGGGTGGTATGGAAAATTGGGGGAAATAGCTTTCTTCTAATTCTCCTCTTTCTGAGAAATAAAATAATATCCAATAGAGAAGAATGTACCTAGCAAAGCCTTTGGTTTTTTTCCCCTTATTTGGTGGCCTACTTTTGTTAACAAGCCTTGGAAAACTTGAAGTTTAAAGACCACAAAAAAAAAAAAAAGGGGGGGGGGAGGGTAAAAGAAAAAAAACCTTCCCACTAAAAGAGCACGACCTTTCTTGCTATGACTGATGACCTGAACTGTGTCTCTTAAGGTTAGAAACAAGGGCTTTAAAGCAAAGAAACAAAGAACTCTAAGAACAGAAATGAAGCACAGGATTGAGTTCTGAAAAATATACAAGAGATAGGATATGGTCAGGAATAAGTAGATAGTATCAGTACTGTCATAATCACAGTCAGTCTTTCCATCAATACAGTTAATCTTCAGAGGTAGGGTCTGTACCAAATGTTTGAGAGTATTTTAATGAGAAATGAAATTTAAAGTAATTTCATATGCATCAGGGTCATATTTTAGAGTCAAATGATATATGATCAAGAGACGTGGGTTCAATTACTAACTAGCTGATTCATTTTGGGTGAATTAAACTGGCTTTCTGTGGCTTTTTTCTTTGAAAGGTGAAGGGTTTGGTCTGTGAAAAATGCCCTACGTTGGCTGCCTGACTGACCCTACCTTCTGGGCAGTATCTAAACTGTAGTGGGTATGTGTGTGTTTTTGCACACCCAAAATCCCTCTTCCTTTGGTAACAGCTATTTGGGATCATCCTTTCTCATTTTCAGGCTAAGAGGTCCAGGTGGGGGATTCCAACTTGCAGCTCCAGGGGTGAGAAGAGAGGCTGGGCTCAGCCCACCAACCCATTCTATCTTCTTTGAGACAATAATTAGTTCAAGGATGGGAACATGACTCAATCCCTTAGAAAACTGGTCCTGGGGCTTTTGCTGAGATTATGGGAATAAGAACTCTTTTTCCTTATAGTATTGCTACATTGGTAGTAAGTAGCCTGGAACTGCTCATAACCATCTTGGCCACAACATGGAGAATCTTGGCTTAAAATAAAGCCAAGACAGAGGAGAGCAAAACTAAGAGATAGGAATAACATCCTGATGACTTTGTATAGCCCATGCTGCTAGCCTAGCTGTGTCCTGAACTCCTAGTAACGAGCCAAAATAGTCTCTATTTTGTTTAAACTAGTTTGAATTATTTTCCTGTTACTAGCAACCACAAGATCCTAACCCAATACACCATGATAGTTTTCCATAACTTTACCATCTCCTGAGCTGACTGAACTAGACTGGATGTAAGACCCCCAAAGCGGTCATTACATACATTGATCAACAACCCAAAATTTATGGCCTAGCTTGAAAAGATAAGCTAGGTCAACCAGACTTTATTGTCAAGGATTTAGAACTGGAAAATGGAGAAATGTTATCACTAGGAGGTGGGCACCAGAATATGCTAGATAATTTCAAAGTTCAGTCCAATTCTAACCTTATACAATTCTTATTAAAAGTTTGTTGTTGTTCGGTTTTTGTAAAATGAAGTGACTTTTTAAGTTAAGGTGAAAAGTGCTGTATTTTGGAGTTAGAAAAGATCTGGATTTGACTGTCCCCTTGATCACTTTTAAACTGTTTGACCTTAGGTTACAGACTTTGCTTCTCTAAGTCTAGTTTCTCATTTGTAAAATAGAGACGATGATGAGTACCCTCATCCGGTTTTACTTTGACTTTTGAATGAGAAAGTATGTCAAGTGCCACCACAGAGGGCTCATGACTAGGTCAACTTCGTACATTTTAGTCCCACTTCACTGCCATCATCAATCGTTATGAGATGTTTGCTAAACACTTACACTATGTGAGACTCTGTGGTTAAGATTTTATTACTTCTGAGCATTGAACCATTAAAAAAACAAGCAAAACGAAACAAGCAAAACTTTCAATTAAACAATATCCACAGGAAGAAGGGACCTGTAGTCTTAATTACCTTAAAGTCACTAGGTCTTCTCATTCTTGTTTTGTATTTAACAGAAGGACAAGAAGCAGCTTTGGTGCACCGAGAGGGCCTGCAGTGTGGAGGAGAGGGACAAGGACTGTGGACCTCATGAGGCCAGGTGATGGGCAGGGCTAAATCCCAGCTCCTGAACAGAACCTTTCATGGTGCCTAGTGTGAAGTAGGCTCTTCATAAATATTTGTTGGAAGAATCATCCAATCCCATACCCTCAGTGGGGACATGTGGAAACACAGGATCAGAAAAAATAATAATAACAATAACAAATAAGCTAGCACTTTTGAGCTTATTCTGTGTTTAAACATACATTCAAAAATGCATTTTCCTAATGGTGTTTTATTTCATCTATACAGCAACTTTGAGAGAGAGAAAGGCAGGTATTGCCATCTTCATTTTACAGATAAAGATAAAACTCAAATGGAAACTATTTACATGTAGTAGTAGGATATAAAACAAAACTTGTTTTAATATGAAACATAATGGTTTAGTTTTTCTCCACACACCTCCTGGATTCCCTCTCCCTGAATCCCATTAGCAATACTTTAAACAAAGTAAGCCAACATTTTTTCTTCAGGTGCTTAAACACTGAGCTCTTTCTACTCTGCTTTTAGTTGCCAAAGACTTTAGCTGTGGTTTGAACAGGTTATCAAAATCATTTGATACAAAGGAAAAGAGAAGGCTAGAGGGTTTTGAGTAAGAAAGGATAAAAAGTGTGTAGCAAAAGCATCACTACCCCCACAGACAGTTCCTCCACAGCCAGCTTCCTGGTCTATTGCCTCAGCGTGCTTGGTGCTTGGCCAGCAAGTTGAACAAGCTAGAGGTAAGTTACCCTCCCAGAAACAATCTTCAGCCAATGAGGGCTGGATGCTTGAGGATAAATACTCCAGTTTCCTTGCCTCTCAAGGAGAAAGTTCTGAAAACTGCAACCTTATTGACTTTCCTTCCTGCTCTATTTACTTCCCATTCCCTCACAGTGCTTTCTTGAATTATTTTGCAAATATACTATTTGCATCCAAATCCTTGTCTCCACGGGGTAGGGGAGGGGGAGGTGCACAGAATTAGGAAGACAGAGGGAAGGAGCCAGAGAAGAATTTCTAGACTGCAAGATGGACCACAGGAAGGGATAGTATTAGATTGTTAGGTTGAAGACCTCAGCGATCAATCACCTGCCTTCCCAGGAATAAGGAGCTCCCAACACCCATTCTCTGTCTGTTAGTCCTTTAGTGAGCACGTGGAGGTGATCAAGTTTTGTTCTTTATGTAACAGGGCTTCACTGGTTGACTGCCTTTCCCTGGGGTTCCTGAAATCGTCCTGGGGTGTTCAGGAGAACCCTGCACCTCCAGGGGCTAACTGATCAAGCCTGAGGACTCTCCAGAAACAAGACGTTAGTTAGTGAAGTACCCTCATTATATACACAGCTTATCCGAATGCATTAGGATCCAAACCTGTATCTGGGTGTTCTGTCTCTCAAGCCCCAAATGCCTCTATTTGGACCCTGGCTCTTCTACTTGCTTGCAGTGCCACCTTGGGCAGGTTACATAACTTCTACATGTTTCCATTTCCTCATCTGTAAAACTGGATCATAATAGTACTTAACTCATAATGTTCCTATGAAGAATAACATGTTATTATCTTCAAAGCATTTAAAAACAGTGCCTGGCACAGAGTAAATGTTTATTTAGCCGTATCATCATCCCCATCACTACCATCATCTTTATTATTTTTGTTGTCGTTTTGATTGTGGAAAGGAAAGCTAAAAGGGCATCAGAGAAAGCCCTGGCTTTCTCTGACTTCTAGTGTTCTATATAACACTGGTGATAAATTATCACACAAAGGGTTTCTGGGTACACCTGGCTGACAAAAGAGCTTAAGCTTTTTACCAGTAACACTAATATTTTTTTCTCTCTTACAAACTGTATAGATTGGACACTATTTTAAACTTTCAGGTGCTTGAACCAAACCTGGAAAGTGCTGCTAAGCCCTGAAGAACACCACTGGAGGCAGGGAGTGAGGATATGTCATTGGAAACTGAGATGGAAGGTTCTGGAAGATTTACAGGCCCACGCTCCTTAGACTCCACAGAGATGGCCATAGAAATGAAGTGACCTGTGCGTTTTCTAATAAAAGCCACATGATGGTAACAATAACTGCCACGAAGCAGGCTTGGGCCTCGAGGTTTCCCTTCATTTGAGGGCCTGCCCGAAGAGCAGGGCTGCAACAAAAGCAGAGCAAAACTGCCTCTCCTGCAGGACTGGAAATATCAAATGCAGAGTGTGGTGCAGCCTTTTAATCCACTGGGTAGCAAAGTAAAGGTCAATTACCTCACTTAGAGGAATGAAAGGCATGTAGTAAAAGTCAAATAGATGTGCCATTAGATAATATATTTCAAGCATGAAAATGAGGATTTTCTCTTGCAGGGTTATATTTAATGCACTGGTAAACACAAGAGCTTTATGACAGAGAGTGAGATAGGAGGCTGACAGTGAATCTGCCCGACAGAGTGCCCTCTGTTCGATGGAGGTGTCTGTGTGGGACTGTGCAGTCACCATTGATTGGTGTCAGGACCCTGCTGGGAAGCAAGCAGGCTGGCCCCACAACCTGCCAGACAGCGCCAGGGGGAACAGGTGCTGCTTGTGGTGGCTCCAGGGGTTTAAGGCTGTCAAGATACTCTCAGCTGTGCCAGACTAGCCTCTCTGTCTCTAGCCTGTCCTGATCTGTGAACCGTACTTGGGGCTTTTCTCCTTTCCCGGCATTCTACTCTTGGTCCTGACATTGGCAGGGCACCCAGTTCTGCTCTCCTGCATGGGTGCCTTCATTGAACAACCTTATTCCCAATTCCTGGGCTGTGACTCTCTATTCCAAGGCTGTTCCCCTGCTTCATGTACCTCAGACTCTAATCTCCACTTTTAACTAGGATTGTTGTGCATCCATCCCGGTTTCTGCATTTGCAGGTGATTAGACTTGGTATTGAACCCTGACTTTTTCATTCTGATCACTTCCAACACACTGGTTCTTTAGGAAGGGTTCTTTCTCCGAAAGCACTCACTTGGCTATGTCTCTGGATCTATCTTCTTCCCCAGCTTTGCCCTCAGTTTTCCACCTCATCAGAAACATTCTTAAGGCAACATGCTGAGACTGGAGTTGGGGGCTGTGTGTGCTTCCGTTACAGACACCATCTCTCTCTGTGAACCTGGCACTATTTCACCTGGGGAAACACCGTGTCCATTGGCCACCACTTAGGAAGCCGTGTGACTTTGGATATGTTGTGTAATTTCTCTGAGCTTCAGTTTTCACAGAAACATTCAGAATAATTCTGTTTTTCATTTACTTTTTAAATAAGCATTTATATTAAATGGGGATATTCAGTAGAGAATGCATCTTAATATTTATTGAATTTGCAAAACTGTTACGTGGTGGCTCTGCCAGAAACATCTGCAATGGATTATATCTGGCAAAATCTTCCTTGGTTCTGGAAAGCACCCTTTGGTGAGCTTTTCACTCATGCAATGGAATGCAAATACCCATCCACTCTTCTTTAAAAAGCCTTGATCCTGTGAAATAACTCAAATGCAGATGCCGCAGCTCGAGATAATAAGCTTTCTGGTTAGTGATGTAAATGTGGTGTGTCATTTGCAGATCCAAGTCTCTGAGGAGACGTGCCACTAATTCACATTTATGCTGCCCGAAAAATTCACTTGCCCCTGGGAGATACCTGCATCTTTTTGCCCAAGCATCTGCTCATAGGAAATTAGGGGAGTGTACAAAACAAGGAAGAACGTGGTGGCCTGATATCTCATCCTCTTGGAGAAAACACTGTGATGAGGAACCAGACTGAACTTGATACACACAAAATTGACTGAATTTTGATGCTTCAAAGATGTTGTTGTGGAGGAACAGACTTGAAGAAATGCACTGTTAAATAGCAGAGTGGCCAGAAGGTCTGGCCCCATTCTCTGGGTAGGGCTGGGAACTTCTCTTGAAGGAAGAGAATATTCTCAGACAGTCCTCCTACACAGGTAGTTAGGTGGACTTTGAGGGGAGGAAGGAGGTCTTTCTTCCCTCTCCGGAGCCAGAGGGTGGGGAACCTGGACTACGAGTCAGGGCGGTGTCTGGAGATTCCAGCTAGAGGCGGTGCAGACGCTCCTCCCTGCCCTGGCCACCATATCACAACTCTGTGACACCTTCTGGGAGTTGGGAGCTGTTCAAAACTGAACATGAGACCTTCACGCTTGATGTGGTACTTCAGTGCTCCCCAAACCTTCCATAAAGGTTGTTAAACCTAACACTCTTGCTTTAAGGAAGTAGGTGCCCATGATGGGAGAAAACAGCTATGTGGTAAGCAAGCTAATTACCCCCTTCAAAGCAAGTGAGAGAGGTCAGAGAAATCCTGGAGCCACGTGTTTAAGGCTCAGGGCACTTTAATCTCCCCCTGGCAGAGGTGCATCTCCTCGATCCTCCTGCCTTGCTGTTATTTCTCAATGGGGCTCTGCTGTGGAACCAATGAACAAGTGGGCAAAGGCTGTGATAATTTAAGAAGAGGTATTACTCAAATAGTTCTGAGTGAACAGTCTGTGAATATGAAGAGCAGGGAAAGAATATGAAAAGGAGGCGCTTAGGTGTACCTGGGTTGGTGACTGGGAAGCAGCAAGAGAAGACTGGAGGTTGGGACCAAGACAGCAAAGAAATTAGCCAATAAAGTTCACTCTAGGTAATAAGTCAGCAACCAGGGTAGAAATCTCCATATCATACAAATTGAAAGTCAGAGTAAAGTACGTCAGAAACTCAGGAAAAAAAAAAAATCAAAACAGAATTTAGGGCAGAGGTAAATTCCAAAGTTAAGGGAGTCTGGGCAGAAGAAAGGTAACACAGCAGAGTGGTAGGATCTTGGGCTCTGGGGCAGGGTTTCCTGGTTGGACTCTGATCTTTCCCTAGCTATGGGACCTTGAATAATTTTCTCGTCTTCTCAATGCCTCAGCTTCCCCATTTAAAGTTGGGGATAATAACAGTAATATTATTATAAGGATGTTGTAATGATTAAATGAGTTAATAAAAGTGCTTAGAAGAGTTCCCAGCACAACATAAATATTCAATACATGTTAAATATAACTGTCACTGCTATTATTATTTTCTAGGCAGAGATGAGCTAGGAGCAACTGATTAATGGCCAAATGTCATGACTAGTGGCCTACTCTCTGTTTTCCTCTCTTTAAAAGGAGGCAATGGTGAACAGGAAGGAAGAAGAAGGGCACATGAACTTAAAGAGCACGAAAAACAGTCAAAAGAACAAAAACACAAACACCCAGACACTGTGATTCTGAGCTGGTCTGATGTCTAAAGTAGTGAACTTTACACTTACTTCCTCTTAGTATAGCTAAAAATCCTGCCTTTTATCAATTACCAGTCAGATGGTTAATCTGATGGTGGAGGCATTAAAGTGGATTTAGTTGTGGGAAATGATCCCTTTGTGGCTCAGAATCAAAATATGTCAACACATTTGGCTTAAAATATAATATTAAGACTCTCATATCCAATAAGGGCATTTTGGTTAATCAATCTACCATAAACAAATGCCTGATCAATAGTACCCTTAGATCATTCCAGAAATCACTGGAACGCCTAATTAAAAACATGGGACTTCTGGGACTTCCTTGATGGCGCAGTGGTTAAGAATCTGCCTGCCAATGCAGGGGACACGGGTTCAATCCCTGGTCCAGGAAGATCCCACATGCTGCAGAGTGACTAAGCCTGCAAACTGCAATGAAGAGTAGCCCCCACTCGCTGTGACTAGAGAAAAATGAAGAGTAGCCCTCACTCTCTGCAGCTAGAGAAAGCCCATGCGCAGCAACAAAGACCCAATGCAGCCAATAAATAAATAAATATTTATTAAAAAAAAAATGGGACTTCCACTTGCATGCAAAATGGAGTAACAGGGTCAATGTTTACTCTTCCCCTTGAAATAACCCCCCAAAAGATGAAATACATGAAATATTTTCAAGGCACCAGATACCTGGAAAGGAGGGACAATCATTCCCAAGAGATAGCAAAAAAAAAAAAAAACAACCCAAAACAAACAAACAAAAAAACCAACCCCTCCAACCCAAAACAAACAAAAAAACTGAGTTCAAGGACTGCCTTGGCTTGCTGTCTTGAGAGAGTTTTGTGGCCATAATATAGAAAGGAGAACCCAGCCTGAGGCCAGTGGACCCCCTGATCAGAGGAGGAGGAGGTGAGAGTTGAGGAGACTAGGGCAGCTAGAGTCAAGACAGAGTACTGGAAGGGAGAGAACTGCACAAAGAACACTGGAGATCTGCACGTTGACCCCTCAACTACTACTTCCTGTGAAAGAAGAAACTACAGGAGACCAGGGAGAAAAACATTCAAAAGGATTGGAGAAGAGTATCTGGAACTCACACGGGACTGGAAATAGTGCCTGTTCACACTAGCCAGATGAGAAAAACTCTTAATTCATGGGGCACTGGATAAAATAGTCAGGAAAGTCTTGCTTCAGCAATGTGTAATAATTAGCCCTAGACTAAGGACTGCTCCAGACCAGCCTAATAGATCACAAAAATAAGACCCCAAAGGATCAACATGTTTCCAAATAACTTAGTTAAATACCAGGAAAACCTCAAAAATATTCATAGGAATACAAAAATACCCAGCACTGAACAAGGTATAAATTTACAATATCAGGCATACAATCAATGATTACTGGCCATACAAAGGAGCAGAAAAATGATGCAAATAATCAATAGAAACTGATTTAAAACTGACACACATAGTACAATTATCAGGCAGGATATTAAAACAGTTATGTACAGCTATTTTTTTTAAGAACTTTTACTGAGATACAATTGACATACAATAAACTGCATATATTTAAAGTTGTACAGTTATTATAATTGTATTCCCTATGTTCAAAAGTTAACTAGAAGAATGGAAGATATAAAAAAGATCCAAATCAAAATTCTTGAGACAAAGAAATATTATTTCTGCAATGAAAAACTACACTCGGTTGGGATTAGCAGCAGATTAGACAACACAGAAGAAAAGATTGGTGAATTTAAAGACACTGCCATAGAAACTTTCTAAAATGAAACACACAGAGAAAAAAACTAAAAATGAAAAGAGCATCAGTGAATTACATGACAATGTCAAGTGACCTAAGACATGTGTAACTAGAATTCCTAAAGAAAAGGAGAAAGGGGGTGGATAGAATATTTGAAGAAATAAGCCCCCCCACAATTTTCTAATTTTTACAAAATCCAAGTAGGGCAATGAACCCTAAGCATAAGAAACATAAAGACTCCTACCCCAAGGCATATCATAATCAAAATACATAAAAGCAGACTATATTAAAAGTAGTGATTAAAGAAAAAAACACATTACATACAGATTTCTCTTTGGAAACAATGCAAGTAAGAAGACAATGGAGCAAAATCTTTAAAGTAATGAGAAAAAACAAAAAACAAACCCTGTCAACCTAGAGCTCTACACCCACCAAATATCTTTCACAAATGAAGCAAAATAAAGTCATTTACCAGCATACAAAAGCTGAAAGAATTCATCACCAGCAGACCCAAATTATAAGAAATTTTAAAAGAACTCCACAGAAATCTGGATTTATACACAAAGCAATGAAAGTAACTGGAAATGACAGCTATGAGGGTAAATATATATGATTTTTTCTTATTATTTAAAAGATAATTGATCATTAAAACAAAAATAATACATTGTGAGGCTTATAAGATGTATTCAAGTAAAATGTATAAAAAACAAAAGCATAAAGGCTGGGAGGGGAGAAATTAAATATAATATTATACTTCTTGTACTACATCTGAAGAAGTATAACATCATCTGAAGTTAGACCATGATAACTTACATATTATAAACCCTAAAGAAATCCTAAAACAACTAAACAGATACAGCCAACAAAGGAGATATAAAGGAATCATTAAAAAATTACATTAATCCAAACAAATGCAGAAAAAGAGGAAAAAGGAGCCAGAAGAATGGGACAAATAGAAAATAAATAGTAAGATGTTAGACTTAAACCTAACCATATCAATAATCACATTAAATCTAAAACTAAATACCCAATTAAGATACGGATTAAAAAGCAACAGTAACTACATGCTACCTGCAAAAGGACAGAAAAATGTATCAGGTCAACATTTATCAAAAGGAAACTGGAATGATATGTTAATATCAGATAAAATAATACCTGCGAAGGACCTAGACGGATGCTGTTACATAGATAGTGCTCACTGTGTAAATAACCTTTATGGTAGCTCTAATGAAAGAGGCAGTGAATCATCGTAGACTTAGAAGTCAAATGTAGACCAGGAGGCTTAATTTCAACTCAAAACACTTTATTTGCTTGGCTATAAAACTTTAGATAAGTTACTTAACTTCTCTCAGCCCCAGTTTCCCTATCTGTAAAAGTGGGACAGAAAACAGTACTTGCCATGCGGGGCTGTTAGGAAGGAAGATGAGATGAGCAAACTTGAACTAAAGAATTCCACCACCAGTTTGTTTTTTAGGTAAAGGAAATAAAGAACTGTATTTTGCACCCTTGAGATTGTGGACTGAGATTCATCCCTTTGCACACACTATATGTTCATGCAGTGAAGAGGGAAGGGAAAGGGAGCAAGAGGGGAGAGGAAGAATGAAGCCAGCAGAAGTAGGAAAATGGAACAGAAAGTAACGAGGAGATAAAAAATCCTCCAAGAACCCTGGAAATAATGGGGATATGGGAATAGAGTAAAGGGTTTCCTATCTATGTTGGGTGGGTTTTCAGCCATTTTTATTTAAAGATCTTAGTATAGGGTAACTCCAGAAGACTAGGGACTAGGGGAAATCTAGATGGCTCACATATTGATAATGTGTATTTTTTTTTATTTCGTGGCAGAATTGCCTGTTTTACAAATGAGAAAAATTTTCATTCTATGGGAATACCATTGACATTCCAGGCTTGATGGTGATGCAACAGGAACATTGTAGCATTTAAGAATCACCCAGGGAGAGGAAAAGATGGCGGCGAAGTAGAGAGACGTGGAGTGCATCCCTCCCCACAGATGCATTGGGAATGCACGGAAGGACGCAGTAATTCTCACAGAGAACCAGCTGAACACCAGCAGATGGCCTCGGACACCGGATGGGACTGCGGGGAGCCCGACATAGCCGGTAGGGAGGCATCTACGAGGGCTCAAAGAGGGTGAAGCGGCGGAGCTGTGGCAGACGGGAGGGAGTGAGAAACATTCGGAGGGTCCGCAGCACAGCTCAGCGTTCCCGGACCAAGACATCGATCCGCGGCTGAACGGAGGGTCCAAGAGCGGGAGTGTGGGAGCAGGAGAGCTGGTTCAGTGTGGGAAACATTGTTGCCGGTAGGGTGACGGACCGAGAGGACAGGAGGGAGGAGGCCCGCGGAGAGGAGTGCCCGTTCCTGAGAGCTGCCCGGCCATGATGGCGGTTGGAGGCTGCAGGCTCACTGGTGGCTGGGAGGAGCCACGCGCATAGCCTCTCTCTCTCTCTTTCCGCGCCTCTGCAACAGGCAGTGGAGAGACCCCGTGCAGGCCACCTAAGGCGCTCAGGGATAACAAGTACCCTCAGGCACTCGGGTGGGGCTAGATTAAAACCCCTTGCAACGCCAGCAGCAGGGAGGCTGCCGAGAGGAAAAAAAAAAAAAAAAGAAAAGAAAAAAACCCCCGAGAGAGGCCCAACTCTAAGACTATCTGTTTACACCTGAGCCACCGGCGCCCTCTGCAACAGGCACCTCCAAGCCTGACTGAGACATCAGTGCGCCACTGCTCACTCCCTCCCAGGAGAAGGAGCCACTATTGTACCCTCTCCCTCCCCACACACCGACGCTTACAGATGAACAATAAAGGAACCTCTGCTGGTCACAGAATAACGCAAAAAAACCCAAAGACAAGCAACCCCAAAAGTTTGGACAACCATGAGGAAACAAAGAAACACCATGCAGGCAAAGGAGCAGGAAAAAAACCCACAAGACCAAATAAATGAGGAGGAAATAGGAAAAATGCCTGAAAAGGAATTTAGAGTAATGATAGTAAAAATGATACAAAATCTCGATAACAAAATAGAGAAAGTACAAGAAACAGTTCATAAGAACTCAGAAAAACAAACAGCAATGGATAACAAAATAAGTGAAATTAAAAATACTCTAGATGCTATAACCAGCAGAATGACTGAGGCAGAAGAACGAATAAGTGAGTTGGAAGATAGAATGGGAGAAATAACTGCCACAGAGCAGGAAAAAGAAAAAATAATAAAAAGATTAGAAGACAGTCTCAGAGACCTCACTGATAACATTAAGCGTACCAACATTCGAATTATAGGCATCCCAGAAGAAGAAGAAAACAAGAAAGGGTCTGAGAAAATATTTGAAGAGGTTCTAGTGGAAAACTTCCCCAACATGGGAAAGGAAATAATTCACCAAGTCCAAGAAGCACAGAGAGTCCCATACAGAATAAACCCAAGGAGAAATACACCGAGACACATATTAATCAAACTAACGACAACTAAACACAAAGAAAAAATATTAAAAGCAGCAAGAGAAAAGCAACAAACAACATATAAGGGAAAACCCATCAGGATAACAGCTGACCTTTCCACAGAAACTCTGCAGGCCAGAAGGGAATGGCAGGATATCCTGAAAGTCCTGAAAGAGAGAAACCTACAGCCAAGAATACTCTACCCAGCAAGAATCTCATTCAGATTTGAGGGAGAAATCAAAATTTCCAGACAAGCACAAGTTAAGAGAATTCAGCACCACCAAACCAGCCTTACAACAAGTGCTAAAGGAACTTCTCTAAGTAGGAAACACAAGAAAAGGAAAACACCTACAAATACAAACTCAAAACAATTAAGAAAATGGTCATTGGAACACACATGTCAATAATCACCTTAAATGTAAATGGATTAAATGATCCAACCAAAAGACACAGACTGGCTGAATGGATACAGAAACAAGACCCTTCTATATGTTGCCTACAAGAAACCCACTTCGGACCAAGGGATACATATAGACTGAAAGAAAAGGGATGGAAAAAGATATTCCATGCAAATGGAAGTCAAAAGAAAGCTGGAGTAGCAATACTCATATCAGACAAATTAGACTTGAAAGTAAAGACTATTAAAAGAGACAAGGAAGGACACTACATAATGATCAAGGGATCCATCCAAGAAGAACATATCACAATGGTAAATATCTATGCCCCCAATATAGGAGCACCTCAATACATAAGGCAAATGCTAACAGCTATAAAAGGGGACATCGACAGGAACACAATAATAGTGGGAGACTTGAACACCCCACTTACATCAATGGACAGATCATCCAAACAGAAAATAAATAAAGACACACAAGCTTTAAATGACACATTAGACCATCTCGACTTAATTGATATTTATAGGACATTCCATCCAAAAACGACAGAATACACGTTCTTCTCAAGTGCACACGGAACATTTTCCAGGATAGATCACATCTTGGGTCACAAATCAAACCTCAGCAAATTCAAGAAAATTGAAATCATATCAAGCATCTTCTCAGACCACAACGCCATGAGACTAGATATCAATTACAGGAAAAAAACTGCAAAAAATACAAACACATGGAGGCTAAACAATTCACTCTTAAACAACCAAGGAATCACTACAGAAATCAAAGAGGAAATCAAAAAATATCTAGAAACAAATGACAACGAAAACACAACAACCCAAAACCTATGGGACGCAGCAAAAGCAGTTCTAAGGGGGAAGTTTATAGCAATACAGTCCTACCTTAAGAAACAAGAAAATGTTCGAATAAACAACCTAACCTTACACCTCAAACAACTAGAGAAAGAAGAACAAAGAAACCCCAAAGTGAGCAGAAGGAAAGAAATCATAAAGATCAGAGCAGAAATAAATGAAAAAGAAAGGAAAGAAACCATAAGAAAAATAAATAAAACTAAAAGCTGGTTCTTTGAGAAGATTAACAAAATTGATAAACCATTAGCCAGACTCATCAAGAAAAAAAGGGAGAAGATGCAAATCAACAGAATTAGAAATGAAAAAGGAGAAGTCACAACGGACACCTCAGAAATACAAAACATCATGAGAGACTACTACAAGCAACTATATGCCAAGAAATTGGATAACCTGGAAGAAATGGATACATTCTTAGAAAAATACAATCTTCCAAGACTGAACCAGGAAGAAATAGAAACCATGAACAGACCAATCACAAGTACGGAAATTGAGGCAGTGATTAAAAATCTCCCAACACACAAAAGCCCAGGACCAGATGGGTTCACAGGCGAATTCTATCAAACATTTCGAGAAGAGTTAACACCTATCCTTCTCAAACTCTTCCAAAATATTGCAGAAGGCGGAGCACTCCCAAACTCATTCTACGAGGCTACCATCACCCTGATACCAAAACCAGGCAAAGATGTCACAAAAAAAGAAAACTATAGACCAATATCACTGATGAATATAGATGCAAAAATCCTCAACAAAATACTAGCTAACAGACTGCAACAGCGCATTAAAAAAATCATACACCACGATCAAGTGGGGTTTATCCCTGGGATGCAAGGATTCTTCAATATACGCAAATCAATCAATGTGATACATCATATCAACAAATTGAAGGATAAAAACCATATGATCATTTCAATAGATGCAGAAAAAGCTTTTGACAAAGTTCAACATCCATTTATGATAAAAGCTCTCCAGAAAATGGGCATAGAAGGAAATTACCTCAACATAATAAAAGCCATATATGCAAAACCAAAAGCCAACATTGTTCTCAATGGAGAAAAACTGGAAGAATTCCCCCTAAAAACAGGAACAAGACAAGGGTGTCCACTTTCACCAGTATTATTCAACATAGTTTTGGAAGTTTTAGCCACAGCAATCAGAGAAGAACAAGAAATCAAAGGAATCCAAATTGGAAAAGAAGAAGTAAAATTGTCACTCTTTGCAGATGACATGATATTATATATAGAAAACCCTAAAGACTCTACCAGAAAACTGCTAGCACTAATTGATGAGTTTAGTAAAGTAGCAGGATACAAAATTAATGCACAGAAATCTCTTGCATTCCTATACACTAACAACAGAAGAGCAGAAAGAGAAATTAAGGAAACTCTCCCATTCACCATTACAACCAAAAGAATAAAATACCTAGGAATAAACCTGCCTAAGGAGGCAAAAGATCTGTATGCAGAAAACTTTAAGACATTGAGGAAAGAAATCAAAGACAACACAAACAGATGGAGGGACATACCATGTTCCTGGATTGGAAGAATCAACATCGTGAAAATGTCTGTACTACCCAAAGCAATTTACAGATTCAGTGCAATCCCGATCAAATTACCAATGGCATTTTTCACAGAACTAGAGCAAGAAATCTTACGATTTGTTTGGAAACGCAAAAGACCCCGAATAGCCAAAGCAATCTTGAGAAGGAAAAATGGAGTTGGTGGAATCAGGCTTCCTGACTTCAAACTATACTACAAGGCCATAGTGATCAAGACAGTATGGTACTGGCACAAAAATAGAAAGGAAGATCAATGGAATAGAATAGAGAACTCAGAAGTAAGCCCAAACACATATGGGCACCTTATCTTTGACAAAGGAGGCAAGAATATACAATGGAAAAAAGACAGCCTCTTCCATAAGTGGTGCTGGGAGAACTGGGCAGCAACATGCAAAAGAATGAAATTAGAACACTTCCTAACACCATACACAAAAGTAAACTCCAAATGGATTAAAGACCTACATGTAAGGCCAGACACTATCAAACTCCTAGAGGAAAACAGGCAGAACACTCTATGACATCCATCAAAGCGCCATCCTTTTTGACCCACCTCCTAGAATCATGGAAATAAAATCAAGAATAAATGAATGGGACCTCATGAAACTTAAAAGCTTTTGCACAGCAAAAGAAACCATAAACAAGACTAAAAGGCAACCCTCAGAGTGGGAAAAAATAATTGCCTATGAAACAACGGACAAAGGATTAACCTCCAAAACATACAAGCAGCTCATGCAGCCAAATACCAAAAAAGCAAATAACCCAATCCACAAATGGGCAGAAGACCTAAATAGACATTTCTCCAAAGAAGACATACAGATGGCCAACAAACACATGAAAAGATGCTCCACATCACTCATCATCAGAGAAATGCAAGTCAAAGCCACAATGAGGTATCACCTCACACCAGTCAGAATGGCCATCATCACAAAGTCTGGAAACAACAAATGTTGGAGAGGGTGTGGAGAAAAAGGAACTCTCCTGCACTGTTGGTGGGACTGTAAATTGGTACAGCCACTATGGAAAACAATTTGGAGGTTCCTTAAAAAACTACAAATAGAACTACCATATGATCCAGTCATCCCACTACTGGGCATATACCCAAAGAAAACCATAATCCCAAAAGAAACTTGTACCATAATGTTTATTGCAGCACTCTTTACAATAGCCAGGACATGGAAGCAACCTAAATGCCCATCAACAAATGAATGGATACAGAAGATGTGGCATATATATACAATGGAATATTACTCAGCTATAAAAAGGGATGAGATGGAGCTATATGTAAGGAGGTGGATAGAACTACAGTCTGTCATACAGAGTGAAGTAAGTCAGAAAGAGAAGGACAAATATTGTATGCTAACTCACATATACGGAATCTAAAAATGGTACTGTTGGACTCAGTGACCAGAACAAGGATGCAGATACAGAGAATGGACTGGAGAACTCGAGGTATGGGAGGGGGCGGGGGGTGAAGGGGAAACTGAGACGAAGCGAGAGAGTAACACAGACATATATATACTACCAACTGTAAAATAGTCAGTGGGAAGTTGTTGTATAACAAAGGGAGTCCAACTCGAGGATGGAAGATGCCTTTGAGGACTGGGGCGGGGAGGGTGGGGGGGGCTTGGGGGGGGGAGTCAAGGAAGGGAGGGAAGATGGGGATATGTGTATAAAAACGGATGATTGAACCTGGTGTACCCCCCCAAAAAATAAATAAATAAATAAATAAATAAATAAATAAAGAATCACCCAGGGAAACGTTTTCTCGGGGTAAATCTAATCACAGTTACAAATAAAGTTTGTTAGGCCCTAAGGATAATCATCCACTCAGCAATTATTTACTGAGTATCTGATATGAACTAGGCATGCTGGTGCCCAATATTCATAAAATTCAGTGTCCTTCTTCAAGGAGTTTCACATCTGCATGTTTCTACTTCCTACCTCCATTATTCAGGGTCCTGTATGAAAAAAAGAAATCAATTTTGGGCAAATATTAAGATCTACACTTGCTGTTTTTGGCAGGCACAGGTTTAGAATGCCCAAGTTTGCATGCAGGATGCAGCCCCTTTTCCAATTATATCTGTAGGACAGCAGTGATTTATCATATGGCTTAACGTCATTAAACATTTATTAAGCACCCACAGTGTGCCAGACTCACAGAAACAGATAAAAGACATTGTTCCTGCTTAGCAGCCCTTTGTAAAAGAAGACCAATGAATATATGCTTATTCAATAGATCAAGCAAGCAATATACAGCGTAAGAAATTTATAAATATTTAATTAAGATGTTGTACAGTAAATCTGACAGAGAAACCTAGACTTTTTGGATTACTAAAATAGAATTCTACATGACTAAAAACAGCGGTGTACAGCTTTTGTGTACAAAATGAACTGAAAACACTTTAAAATAGATACTTCAAAATTATTCCATATAATTTCTCCTGAATTTCCCAGAAAAAAATAAAAAATCATAGAATATCTTAAATCCCCAGTAGACAAAATGAATTAATTCTGCATCATTTCAATCTACATATAAAGTGTGGGAGATTTCGTATTATCCCAGTAGCTTATATGTTAATAACTTGGAAAAGAGTTTAAGTCTGACTTTATCCTTTCATTTTGAGTGCCTTTAAATATAAACACACACACACACACACACACACACACACACACACACAGCCTTATAGGATGTTTTGTGTACAGATCTATAACCCCATCAGTTTGGCATTTTGTGGCCCTTTGGAACATCATCCTTGACTTTAAACCCTTTTGTTCTAAAGTTAATTTTAGCTATGTATTTCCAGGTCTCTGGAGAGAATATGTCACAACAAACTTTACTTTGAGACAGATTTTTGGGTCTATATTTAATTAAAAGTGCCCTTACATCTGCTCAGTAGCCATCCTAAAAAAGTCCTTCTGAGATGTGAGTGATGACCCACAACTTCCGATCTATATTTGTAGGTAGCATTCCATAGCAGCAACTGCCAGCTGGTATCCTGCGCTTTTTTCCCTACTGTGCCACTGAAAGGGAACAATTTGTTGTGTGGGAGATCTAAAATTGTGAAGATTAAATTACCATCTGAGTGGACATGGTTACAATACCATTCAAAAATATCACTTAACTCTCTGCTATGTTTTTATATTCCCCCACACTAACAGAGCTACCCAGGTGAGTTGTTACAGATCTATGTCAACTGCTATTGTTACATGCAACAGACATGGGTAGCAGAATCTTTATCTGTCATCAGCTTACTGGAGAGGCAAAGTAGAGAAGGTATTTGACACAGTGGGGAATATAGTACATTTATGAATTGCAAGAAAATTGAGTTTCTGTTGAATTGTTTACCACTGCTGGAGTAACAAGAGAGGTTAACTTCATACTGTTTAATATAGCTTTGAAAGAATGTAAAATAAAATAATGCTTGAGCATAACAGTAGCATGCTTAAATTGTACCCTCCCCCAAGCAAAATAAACTCAGTGTAGTTTTAGACCTTTAAAATAGATTTTAAATTCTTATGAATTCAGATCCTGAGGGATTATGTTAAGTAGTTCTTACAAATCATATCTTGTGCCAAGTGGCATATAGAAAAAATATGCAAAAATATGATTATGTTTCATTGAAGATTCTGTCTATTCTGTATTATGGCTGAATTTGAATTTTTATACTTATAGACATCATTACATCACATATGGTAAGTGACTGTAAAATATGCATATATAAAATTATAATGGTTTACCTATATGCACATGAATAAATATATTCACTCATGTGTATAATTTTTTTAAATTACCACTTAACTTCTCAAAAATGGGGCTGGGATTCAGTTGTTTCTTATGAGCCCTGGAGTGCTAAGCAGGATTAACCCGTACCATCAGTAAATCACTCACCACACTGGTAGCCCTTTGGCTCTCTTTTATTTGTAGGGATCATCAGGTTTTTTGTTTTGCGTTTTACAATTCCTATTACAGGCTGAAGTTGTGGGGTTATAGTGTGAATGAAGACCAGATCCTAAGGTTGACTTTGATCATTCTTTTATTTATTTATTTATTTATTTATTTAATTATTTATTTAGGTTGCACCAGCTCTTAGTTGTGGCAGGTGGGCTCCTTTTGCAGCTTGCCGGCTCCTTAGTTGTTGCATGTGAACTCTTAGTAGCAGCATGCATATGGGATCTAGTTCCCTGACCAGGGATTGAACCTGGGCCCCCTGCACTGGGAGCGTGTGGCCTTATCCACTGTGCCACCAGGCAAGTCCCGACTTTGATCATTCTTAATGAAGTCTTTCAGAAGAACAACTATGCCCCATAGTCCCACACAACATATTGGATCTCTACTGTTTTTAGGTCAGCACGCTGTAATAGAAATGTAATGCAAGCCACAGACGCAAACCACATACATAATTTAAAATTTTCTAACTAGACACATTCAAACAAGTAAAAAGTAATATGTGAAATTAATTTAATACATTTAATGCAATATTGTTTCAATATTTTTCTAATGCTTATCAAAGTGAATGTATAACTGTGCATTGTGTAAAATTATTTTGCTTCTCATCAGTGCTTTCAGTACTAAATGTAAAAATACTTTTTTAAATAATGAGGGACATGGGTGACAAAAAGTAGCAAGATAATTAAGTGTGTATCATACAGATCTGGATTAGGACTCCAGGTTGAGTATTTGACTATGTAATTAACCTTGGGAGGTAATTTAGCACTCTAAACCACTCTGAACTGTAAAGGGAGCATATTAATACCTGATTCAGATGAGATAAGCATTCAAAGCACTTAGAACATTGCCTGGTACAGAGTAATTGCTCAATAAATGACAGGAAGAAAAAGATGATGGTGATGCTTTCTGGAGTGTGAACAAAGGGGTACAGTTTTAGCAATCTCACTAGGAGCTTCTCTACATATTTGAGGTATTCTGTACCCTGCTGGACACATTGTAAATGGTCAAAGTTTAATGATGAGTGAATAGCTTGATAAAACTATGGTTTACCCATACAAGGGAGTATTGATTATGCTGTATATTACTATGCAGTTAACATGATAATAATGAGATTACATAAAATTACTGAAATGATGGCAAATACAGGTGACAGAATACAAAACGGTAAGTGTACTCTGATAATGATTATATAAAATATATATGGATGTGAAAAAGCCTTGGATGGTAATTTGCAAAAGTAGAAATAATTGTGTTAGAGTGAAGTCACTTAAATTATTTAATATTATTACATCATATTTTCAATAAAATAAGTATAAGCAGTTTATTATAGTAACACTTATACCTTCTTATTATTTGGTGAAGCACAAATATTTACTTATTCTATGTTCTTCCCTTCTCTGGTCATAGTGGGGCAATCCAAAAGGCTACCAGAACAACAACACAAAATAACATGATCAAAAAACAAAAATGCAAAATGTAAAATAGGTATATGATCATGTCTTATGATATCAATAATAAAAACATTGCATACGATATCTCAAGAAATATATATAAAATGATTAAGTACTTGATTGAATTAACTGAACTGAGTTCAGATAAGAAGGAAGATCAGAGTAGAACAGTGTCTCTTGGTGAAGATTAGCCTTGAGCTGAAGTTTAAAGGATAGGCCATCTCTACACAAATAGTAAGAGAGGATCCATATTCTAGAAAGGGAGAAGTGAATAAAAGCATGAAGTGAATGGAATTAATCAGATAAGGGACTGATAATATTAGCAAGTTTTTTATTTTTTTGAAGGGGGAAAGCATAGTGGGTTAATTACTCATTTTACTTAACTAACACTTATTAAGTGCAAAATATGGTTCAGATAAGGAGTGATCAAATTAGCCATGATGTTGAAAGCAGGTTAAATTGCAGATTAAATCATGTTTGCCGTGTATTGTGGATGATGATCCCCATATCTGTCATGGTTACGAGATTCTGTGATGATACATCCCGCACAGCGCTCTGACACAAAGACTACGCCGTGCTTTACTTCCTTCATATGATGATGTCAGGACACTGCTCTACTGTATTTGTTTTTTTTTAATTAATTAATTTTATTTTTATTTACTGGCTGTGTTGAGTTTTCGTTACTGCATGCAGCCTTTCTCTAGTTGCGGCGAGCAGGGGCTACTCTTTGTTGTGGTGCATGGGCTTAGTGCGGTGGCTTCTCTTGTTGCGGAGCATGCGCTCTAGGCGTACAGGCTTCAGTAGTTGCGGCACATGGGCTCATCAGTTGTGGCTCACTGGGTCTAGAGCACAGGCTCAGTAACTGTGGTGCATGGGCTTAGTTGCTCTGCGGCATGTGGGATCTTCCCAGACCAGGGCTTGAACCCATGACCCCTGTATTGGCAGGCGGATTCTTAACCACTGTGCTACCAGGGAAGCCCTGTTCTACTGTATTTGTACTTCAAATAGGGCTTTTTTTCATTGTGCTCCCCAGAAAACAATCCAAAATATAAGCCCTGACTTCTCTCTATCATACATTTATGAAATTTAGATATGTTTTATTTTGAAAAATATAATTAAACTCATATCTACAAAATAAAGAAAAAAACCCTAACTTCACCTCTTTGTTTAATTTTTGAAAAGGATTAAACAAAATGATGTAACTCTGATCATTAATTTGGCAAAATACACAAAAGGCTTTTCAGGGGTACCCACAGCCAACTTCCTGTATGACAAGAGAAAGCTTGTAAAAAGCCAAGAAACAGATAGAGTGAAAGGATGAGATGAACCTCACACATTTGCTCAGAAAAGTCTCCTGAGCACATCCTCAAATAATCAGACACAATATAATCAGATTTTTAAGAAAGGTAGAGAGACTAACACTACATTGTAAAGCAACTACACTCCAATAAAAATTAACTACAAAAAAAAGAAAGGTAAAGAAACTTAAAACCTAAAAGAAGATTTTGAAATCTTCACATGCCCTTATTCTATTTTTTGCTTAAATGAAAATAGCATCATTTGCCTTGTGCTTTACAGTTTACAAAGCGTTTTAACATATATTCTGTATTTAAGTTTCATAACAGCTCTGTGAGATTTTACAGATGATGTAAGAGTCTCAGAGGCTAAGGGGCCTGCCCCACACCTCTCCTTCTGTAAGCAGTGGAGACAGAAGATATGCCCAGGTCTTCAGACTCCAAAGTTCTTTCCAACACACTACATCATGTGCCTGTCAGCTTTGGCTTCATGTGTGCTAGGATAACGTACAAATTCATTTTCCTACTTAGATCCTGCCACAGTATAGTGTGGCTAAAATGAGGGTTAACTAACGAACACCTGGCCTAGCACTTAACCACATCTAGCCAGGGTTTTAGGCAGTAATGTACCCAACAACCACATGTATCTGGTCTGCCTCATGCAAGACATCAGATGGTGATATTCAAAGGGGAACAAAAGGCCTCTTGTCCATATCTCTCCTACGCTGCCTGCCAATGCATCTAGAATTTCCACAATTCAAGTTATTTCTTTGGGCAAGATATAACCATCCCTTTTAAAAAGCAATTATACTACCGAGATGGAAATATCATGGCACATAGACTTGGGACACTAACAGAGAGAGGGCTCTAAAGAGAGGGGATAGAGGTCAGAGTAATTGTGATCGATGGGTTTCAGGGATGGATGCTTTGTGGGGTGTCCAGGGAATTCCTGATGGTTGTACAAGAGCACTGGATGAGTGAGGGGTGGGTGTGAGGTGACCCTCCCTGCAACTTTGTTCAGGAGTTTCTCGGTCCCTGTGCTTGTCTCTGTCATATATAAACTAGCCTGTCCTTGATGAGTGTCCTATAGACTGTCAGTCACACTCTGAGATTCCAGAAAATAGGATAACAGGAGCCAAGTTGCTAATTTGATATGACTCGACAACTATGAAGTGATTCTCAGAAGTGAAATAGCAAGCACTGTCTTTTACTGGGTTACTGTAGTAGGATGCAAACTGGTTTATCGTATTTTCCATACAGAAGTCATTTCCTGAGTGTCAAAAATGACATCAGCTTTCAGCAGGATGAGAAGGTGCTGACAGTGATTAAAAGATTTTTCTCAAACCTATTTCAAAGGTCTTATGCCTTTTTTTCCCCTGGAGCTGTGTACTTCCATATTGTAATATGCTTTTCTTTGAATAAAAGTGTTAAAGGAGTGGCATAGGATTTCTGTGTCAGGCTATGCATCATATATATTGATCAATAACAAAACTAAGGTTCTGAAGTTTGCTTTTCAGTAATAATAGCAAGAAAAAACGTAACAAATGTATTTTGTAGGCATAGCAGAAAATACTCAGTGACTGGTGAATAGATGCTAGAAAGTGGTATCTAAGGTTCTTGAGCCAATGAACACGTATTAAGTGATCTTAATACTGTAAACAGAACTCAGCATAGCACCTTGCACATAGCAGTGCTCAATAAATGTTTTCTAATATACCGATGAGTTGAGCACATTAAGAATACAGATGCAATTTCAGGAGCAGTATTTAATTTTGCAAATCTTTTAAGAATTTAAAGTAAGTTAAAGTATGTGCTACCTGTGAACTAGACGTTATCTATTTATTATTATATAAATCAAAGTACTTGATTTCCTTGCTAAAAATCTTCCAGGGGCTTCCCATTGTCTTGAAGTAGCTCATAAGACCTAAACAATCCAGCATTTGCTCAAGTCCCCTACCTCAGTTCTATCACTTGCCACCTCACGTGCTCCACACTGGTTTACCTCCTGTTTTTCTTCAGGGTCTTTACACTTGCTCTCCCTTCTTTTGGAATGTTCTTCCCCCAGATCTTTACAAGGCTCACTCTTTCACATCACTTAACTCAAGCTCTGGTACCCTTCCCTCAGAGAAGCCTCCTCAGATCACTCCTAAAATGATTATCCTCTCATTCTGTTCCCCTTACCCTAATTACTTTTCTTCATGGTCTGCACCACTGCCTGAAATTATAAAATTGATTGTTTTGCTTGTGTCAAGTTCAGTACCTGGCATATCATATGTACCCAATAAGCATTTCCCTCAAAGAGTTGATGTTTCCAAATCAATCTATTGGATGGTGTAGACCAAGGGGTCACAGCTCCACTGCCTTCAATTGCCAGGCAGGTAAGCAGATCCTGGATAAGACAACAAGGTACGGCAGGAGCTGCAACTACCTGAAAAGTTTAGGATCCATTAAAAAGGTACTTAAATTTAAAAAGGTAATCAAAACACTGTGTTAACCAAATAAAATATATTTGAGGACCAGACTGGGCCTGGCCTCTTCGGGTTCACGTAATGTATGCATTTACAGATAGCACTGATCACCTAAAGGTAGTTGGTTTTGGAGAAAAATACTGTTTCCAATAAATATTCATTCCCACTTCTCCCCCTCCCTTCCTTTCACCTTCTCTTCCTTAGAAATTTTCCTTAAGACCTGAAGCTGAATTAGCACAGTTTATGTGTTCAATTCTTGACTGTTCAGCAACCTAATGATATGGGCAGTGACTGTAAATGAAAACATCTCTAGGGATTCTAGCCACAGAAATAGGAAGCTTCAACTCAAGAACATACAGCAGTTATGGAAATGAGAAGGGTGGGGGCTTACCAAAGACATAAAATAGAAAATGCCACCCCTAACTTCTGGTATCTACTCTCAAGCCTGCAGAGAGGGTAATTCCCAGAGGAAGGATCATCTTAAAAGTATGAATAAGGCTAATGAGGCTATAAAGCTTTTATATGATGACTGGACCTGTCCACTCTGTGCCTGTGGTCTCTTCCTGGGAAGCTAAGATTGATCTTTGGTGGTTCTCTGATTCTCTGATGCCCTAACTGCTCTGTGATAGGGTTCAGATTGAGTCAATCAATCTGTTATCATTTGCTATTTATATTTCTCTGCAATCAGTGTCCATGCCACGTTGCTTCAGGCTGTGATTCACAATCATAAACTGTGGTTTATACTTATCAACTTCAGTTATGAGAAAAATTGGGCAGGCAGGATGTAATTACATTGTCATGAGTGACTAAAAAGACAAACACGGAGGCTCACAGCAGTGACCACAGAAGTCAGGCATATACCAAATCTCTATTACTTCAGCAGTACTGAGGCTGTGCTGTGTTTTTAGTTGCTTTGTTTAGGTTTCTACCAAACTGGAATAGCATTTTGTGATAGAGATGTCAGCATTTTCAACAGTACCTTATGATTTTTTATAAGACAATGATCGGCCTTGAAGGAGTTTGCCATCATTTGGATAAATTTATGGTGGGGCTGTCAAGGCTAGAATTAACAGGGAAAACTAGCAAAAAACTAATCTGTCAGTTCAAGGCACAGACCTTAATCCTTTAATCACAGCTAAACTCTTATACTTCTGGGGCACCAAAGCTGTCCTCACAGCAGGGTGTTATGGCAAGTTTATAATGTCTAAAGGGTAGGAATATGCTCAAATTTCCGTTCAAATTGTGTGTTTTCAACAAACATCAGCTTATGAATATTGTTAAACTCTCTGCTTTCTTCCTGGAATGATTCGATTGTCACCTTAAGTTGCTCTTTAGAAATCACTACTTTCAAAGCAGATTCTAATTTAGACTTTTTTTTTTTTGTAGGAGATTACTTTGGAAAAAGAAGACCAAATTTTCAGTGGGCTAGATCAACACTATGCATGCAGCAGATGAACTGGAGATGAAAAAAAATGTTACCCTTGACAGACTCATCCAGAACAAAAGAATAGAAAGCCTCCACTTATGACCAAACCTATGTGCAAGTGGCCACTGGTGGTTGATAAATTCTAGCTTCTTCAAACAGGGAATCACTGAAAAACAAATTGCATACTATCTCTTCACACCCATCTATGTCCCAACGCCCAACTCTGGAGTATCATCTTCCCCAAGAGGGCTTGATGAATTAAACTTTAAAAATAATTCAAATTGAGGTGCTGTCTTAGTCAAGAGAGTAATATTTTCTCCCAATCACTTTTTTCCCTTACAAAGATAAAAAAATCCATACATTTAATATTTACTTTCAGATTTTTCACACTGTTGTATCTAAATATCTATTCACTGCATTCTTAGGACATATAAACATTTTCTCACAATGTTTAAAATGGAGTCCACATTAACAGCTCATTTAAATTCAATATATTTCAAAATTTTAATCATATATTTGAATGAAATAATCCATTATTTAAGAGTAGTCAAAAATTTAAAAGAAATAATTTGACTTACATGGTAGAGTAAAACACAATGCTATTAACTCTACTGTTAGAGTTTCTAAATGTTCCTTAGATATATCAAAGTGCAACTTCAATATTCTCTCTGACTAAATGACTTCATCTATATTTCAAATGCTTCTAATCAATATTTTCCTTCATTTTGTATCAACTCACCATTATAACCACATATGATTGAAAAGCTAAGGACCAGAAAGTCTACTATAAAATATTTTTTTGTTGTCCCTATGAAAAACAAATTGTTAAATACCACTCACAAAACATTATATTTATATTTTTATGTTTCAAATACACCTTTTTCCAGTTTCTTTCATTCTCTCTTGTCTTTAAAGCTAGCCCATTCTCTTTCTTTCAACGTTTACTTTGTGATCCAGAATTTCTGGTCATTTCTCAATTATTTCTATCAGATCAGTCAAGTAAATGATGAAATTATTTAAAGTTTTTAAGGAACTATGAAATGTCTTTGAAAGAAATGAAATAGTTAAAATTAAAGCCTCTGTAAGCTTATATACCTGTGTGGAGATTTCGAGGCCCAACACTTGGCAAACAGATATTCAGGTATCTAGAAAAGATGTTATAATCATGAGTCATCTTTTAGCCTCTCTTTCTTTTCCTGTGCTCAGTGCACGTCTGCTTATCTTCTCTAGTCCATCTCACACTCATATACTGCAGGCCAGTGCTCTGTAAACTTGGTAAGGAGTCCATGCTCACAGTTGCCAAGTTCAATTCTCATTAAATGGGGCCTGCCAGAGAAGATATTTACAAATCATAATTGTTGATTTGGGAAGTGTTGTTTGATTAGGAATTGCTGATATTATAGGCCCAGATGGAGAGAGGCTAGGTAAATTCTCGCCAGGATTAAGAGCCTTTTCTACCTATTCCCAAAGGACCCAATACATATCTTCTAATGACTTGACTCCCTTTAGTTTAGGAAATAGGCCAACTCTCTCTTGGGGCTTTCTCAACACTCATCAATTCATTCAATAAATATTTTTTGAGGATATACTCCCTATCAGGTATATTCCAGGTCGATGTTTCTCAATTCTGGCTGCTCATTTAAATTTCCTAAAAGGCTTTTTAAAAATGCCTATGTTAGGTCCCACACCAAATACATAAGTACTGGGTATGATTTTAAGTATAACCAGAACTGGGAAACACTTTCTGGGCACTGTTACAAAGGTGGGCAGAACAGACTAGATCTCCACTCTCATGGTACTTATATTTTAATGAAGGAAACAGCCCAAAATATTTATAAAGACTTTTGTTTCTGCCATTATGGAAATCTAGAACACACTAGAACCTTCTTTCAAAACAAGATCTAAAGATACTTGATATATACGTATATGTATAGCAGATTTGCTTTGCTGTACAGTGTAAACTAATACAACATCATAAAGCAACTATACTCCAATAAAAAAAGAATTAAAAAAAATAAAAATACTTGATAAACACTTTTGAGACTGCAAAAGAGTGTAAAAAATCCACTGAAGTCAGGAATGAATCATAAAACTGGGGAAGCAGGTAAATATTGAAGCCTGTGGATTATTAGACATCTATGGCTAGGTGGTACTGGTGAAGTTGGATTGGTACTGAAACAAGACCTTGAGCCCAGTGGATCAAAGGCTGGCCTAATTGAATATGGAAACCAGGAAGGGTTAGTCTTGTGCGAAAGGGTAAATAAATGTGTGTGCATATACATATATATACATTCACACATCCACACTTCCTAAAAATGCTCCAGAGACAGCTGATAAGGAAAGTTACTTTTCTTAGCTTGGCTCTAAGTAGTGGTTAAAGCCAATAAATATCTGTGATTCTTTGTGGTCAATGCCCAGTCCTCAGGGGCTCTGGGGTTTGAATATACCTTATTTACATGGTCCTTAAAACTGTAAGCTTTGAATTATAATTTTAAATAGACTTGGGGCTATGTTGCTTTTAGGTGCCTGAAAGAAGAAAATATAAATCCATTTTATTATTTGAAGAATTGCTATAGAATACTATTAATTATAAGCTTAGAATTTAAAAAAATTACAAAGCTTGCAGGAAACAAACTACCATATGCAGGAGTCAGTAGAAAAAGTAAAAAGAATCAGACCCACAAAGACTTCAGAAATTGGAATAATCATAAGACACTGATGAAAGAAATTGAAGACACAAATAAATGGAAAGATATTTCATGCTTATGGACTGTAAGAATTAATATTGTTTAAATGTCCATACTACCCAAAGCCATCTACAGATTCAATGCAATCCATATGAAAATTCTAATGGCATTTTTCACAGAAATAAACAATCCTAAAATTTGTATGGGACCATAAAAGACCCTAAACAGTCAAAGCAATCTTGAGAAAGAAGATAAAGCTGGAGGCATCATGCTTTCTAATTTCAAACTATATTACAAAGCTATGGTAATCAAACAGTATGGTATTAACATAAAAACAGACACATAGATCAATGGAAGAGAACAGAGAGATTAGAAATAAACCCACAAATATATGGCCAATTAATATACAACAAATGAGCCAAGAATTTACAATGGGGAAAGGACAGCCTTTTCAATAAATGATGTTGGGAAAACTGATAACCACATGTAAACTTATACCATACACAAAAAATTAACTCAAAGTGGATTAAAGACCCAAAACCATAATACTCCCAGAAGAAAACATGGTGGTAAACTCCTTGACATTGGTCTTGACAATGATTCCTGGATTTGACACTGAAAGCAAAGATAACAAGAGCAAAAATTAAAAAATGGGACTACATCAAACTAAAAAAGCTTCTGCGCAGCAAAGAAAACCTTTAACAAAACAAAAAGGCAACCTACTGAATGGGAGAAAATATTTGCAAATCATTTATCTGATAAAGGGTTATTACCTAAAATATATAAAGAATTCATACAACTCCATAGCAAAAAAAACAAACAATCCAATTAACAAATGGACAGAGGATCTGAATAGGCATTTTTCCAAAGAAAACATATAGATGGTCAACAGATACATGAAAAGATTCTCAATATCACTAATCATCAGGGAAATGCAAATCAAAACCACAATGAAATATCACCTCATACCTATTAAGATTGCTATTATCAAAAAGACAAGAGATAACAAGTGTTGGTGAGGATGTGGAGAAAAAAGAACCCTGGTGCACTGTTGGTAGGAATGTAAATTGGTGAAGCCACTAGGGAAAACAGTATGGAGGTTCCTCAAAAGTTAAAAGTAAAGCCAACATATGATCCAGTAATTCCACTTCTGGGTATGCGAAAAAAATGACAGCACTAACTTGAAAGGATGTATGCATTCCCAAGTTCACTGCAGCTTTACTTATGATAGGAAAGATATGGAAACAACCTAAATGTCCACTGATGAATGAATGGATAAAGAAATTATACACACACACACACACACACACACACACACACACACACAAATACACATACTGGAATATATTCATTCATAAAAAAGAAGAAAATTTTGCCATTTGAAGCAACATGGATGGACCTGGAGGGCATTATCCCAAGTAAAATAAGGCAGAGAAAGATAAATACCGTATAATTTCACATATATGTGGAATCTTAAAAATTCCCCCAAACCAAGTTCAGATAGATACAGAGAACAGACTGATGATTTCCAGAGCCAGGGAGTGGGGGATGGGCAAAATGGGTGAAGACAGTCAAAAGGTATAAACTTCCAGTTATAAAACAAATATCCTGGGGATGTAATGTAAAGCTTAACCACTATAGTTAATAGTACTGTATTGTATATTTGAAAATTGTTAAGAGAGTAGATCTTAAAAGTTCTCATCACCAGAAAAAATTCTGTAATTAAATATATTGATGGACATTAACTTGACTTCTTGTGGTGATCATTTTGCAACAGACACAAATACCAAACCACTGTGTTGTACCCCTGACACTAATGTAAGGTGGTATGTCAATTATACCTCAATAAAAACAAATAAATATTTTTTAAAAAATCAAACAAACAAAAAGGAACGAAATTGAAATTTGATTCTGAGTCAAGTTCCAGCAGTCACCTTTTGAAGGATCAGTGCAGGGTCAGTACAACCCTAATGAAAGGAAACTTTTTTTTTTTTTTCCAGGATAGGAAAGAGATGATGGCAGGGTTGGGGAGAGTAAGACGGAATTGCTGTTTTTTGAACTCCTACTACACATGGGTTCTTTACAAATGCAAATACAAGATAAGAAAGCCCTGGCTGTTATGGGGGCAAGATTGAAGACATAGTTAGGCAATTTTGAAGGAATGTGTTAAATAAAGATTGCCTTGCAATAACTTCCAAATGCTATTCTGGTCCCCTAAGCCTGATCAAAGCTTCTTTTTAAACCAGGCACTGAACATTTTATCTTGGATATAAATTTTTTACTTGTTTTGACATCCCAGAAGACTTTTTTTAAACTTGCCAAAAAAATCTAAATATATAACAGATTTGTGAGTGCACCTTGAGAGAAATGTATTCTGGATCCAGAACAGCCACCCCAGCCTATGTAGTCAAGCTGTCATCAAGGAAGGGGCCACAGGTAGTGTCTGTTCTGCTGCTTGGCACACACTTTCACAGTATACTCTCACCAGGCATCTGGGTTGCTTTCAAATGAGTGGTCTTTTTCTCCAGCCTGCAAAGCCCAAGGTGCCAAAATGGCTGACTTAAGTCCCCTTTTGCCCCTGGACAGCCAACTATACTAAATTCACACTCGAAGCCAAAGAAATAAAGTTTCCTCATAGAGCCCGTGTCCAGGGAGTAATCTTCTTTCCAGAGCTGTATTACTGATGGAGAAAACCTTCAGCCACTTCAGATTGGCTGTAGTTCAGTATTTCTTAATCTCATACATTTCTTCTTTTTGAAACTTATGAAAATTACAATGCCTGGACAAGTCAGACTGCAACACACCAGCCACAGCGGCAGGGAGGCAGGGAGACTCCAGACCTCAGCCTAAATCCAGGTTCTCAGGTATGCCTTTATGTTTGTTGCTGGTTGGAACAACTGTGCTTTTTCTAGTATCTTGGGGCATGAGCATCACACGAAACCCCTTCGCAGAAAACAGATGAGGTACCTACACAATCTATGCCAGGTGAACTAATGAACATTCTCAATTCTGAGAAGACTGTACCCTCAATCTGGAAATGAGAAGAGGGTATTGCTTAGCATGTCAGATCCATGATCTAGGAATGAAAAGCTTTCAATTCAGAAAGTTTTTAAAAGACAAATAAAGAATAGCACAAATCTACGGCAGGCAGCACACTTTTCATTTGGGGATTGGGTAGGGGGAGAAATCTCTAAGGTACTTAAAAGGCTGCATTCCGACTACTGGAGATGAGGACAGTTATCAGTCTGCAGAGGGGTTGTCTAGAACAATAGTTCTGGGCTGAGGGGTTGCCATCATGAATAATATAAAATGCCATCAGACATTCCCATCACAGAAAAATGCCATTTCAAAGGAGGAGGCCAGAGTTCCTCGCTTCCCTTCACTGCTGTGCTTGGGACTCTATGCCACGGCAGCTCACACCAGGCCAGTGACCTGCTAAGCACGCTGCCTTCCAGCATCAGCTACGGCACTTGGAAACGCACTCTCTGGGCTTTTGGGGCTCACCCAAAGAACAATAAGGGTTGATTATTCTGAACATTATATAACAAGAAGCAGTTCCTGCTTATAACCCGTTTTAAAATATTAGCGTCTTTTATTTTGAAAAATAATTCTGGCATCAAGCAATGTGAAGATAAAATACCTGGTACTACCCAGATCTTCCATATAGCTTTTGAACACTGGATTTTAATTCCCAGATAAATAAATGAGACAAACCCAAACATTTGGAGATATTTTCATGATCAGATCTACAATACACTGCAATCCATATTCTCTTGGAATTGTTGAATCTTATCTTTCTTAGAAAGACAAAAATATTAGAAGTGACATTTTGGAACTACTCCATGAATATAAGTATTTGAACGGTGTGAGGCTGCTTTTCCTGACAGTAGAATAAAATATATTGTTTTGGTCTGTTTTAAAGGAAACTAGATATTTTATTCACAGATCAACTGTGTCTGTTATTTTAAAGCAGAATACCACATCGTAAAGGAGAAGGAAAGGTTTAAAAAATTATCCTTATCATTGAGAATAAATAAATGCATGCTTCATTTAACTAGATAGCTGAACTTTATGACCCAGAGGAGTTTTCAGAACAAAAGTGAGAGAAGTGTTTTGGAATTTAGGACACTTCCAGCATCAAAAAGTACTAAGGGAGGGTTATGATATTCTACTTCACATCTCTGAAATATCTTTGGGCCCAAGAAGAGGGCTCAAGCCTCAAAAATACAACAGAGTGACAAGTTTGCTGACAAACACCTCATCAAGTGGATTTGAAAAAAATTAAAACACCAACAGATGGAATGTGTCTGAATTCTCTCCCTGCTGGTGTGTGTGTCACCGAACATCAGCAGAGTGTACTGGGGAGGCCCCATAGGACCCTGCCAAGAAGGAAAGCGGCAGTGACCCAAATGCTCTTCCCTATACAAAAGACTCAAGGTTGATGAATGCCATGTCTCTGCAGCTGGCTTTTGTTGGCTCTTCATATTTCCCTTGGTGCCCTTTCCTCTCCTAAAAAAAACCCCCAGAAAATCAGACCGTAATTTTGGATCAAAGAAACTTTCCATTTATATTTCCATAAAAACTTTGGTAAATATCATCTGTAGGTTTAAAGAATCAATCCTCCTGTTCCCCGTAATTAAGTGGGAAAATGAATTAGTGGATGTTTCCAAACATTAGTATTAAAAACAGTAAATATGCCTCTATGGTGAAGGTTTCCTTTTACAGGGGAAGAAGTAACAAAATCTGAATTAAAGTGGCATTTTGGGAACCAAAGTGGTACTACAGCTCAATAAACTAATGTAATTAGACAACCTAAGAAATTTTTTGTTTCTAGTCTCCAAATCTAAAGCATGGGCTTTGTGAAGGCTCAGGATCATTGTCAGAATCCAATTCAATAGTCGAGCTTCTCAAATTCACAGCCAGCACATGCTGCCTTTAAGGTATTGCTTGTCTGATTATCTTGCCAGTCTCCCCATCTCCGAATGGTTTTGTGTGACTTTCAAGTACAGCAGCCCCATTTGGAAACTGACAAGTGTTCATTTTGAAATGGAGTCATCAAACACATGCAGCCTTCAGGAGGCTCCTCTTTTCATGAGAACAAACAAAGGGAAATGTTTTTAGTACAAAATCCCTTTTTAACAAATAAAAAGCTTGTATTGCACTGCAGGGCTGCCCACCTCCACAAAGCCCTGGCTCTTTTTGGTGGCCCTCAGAAGCAAGCTTTTCATTGTATAATTCATCCAGGGATAGAGCATCTGCTGGGCTAATGAGCTCTCCTGCAGCCTCTTCTCCCGCAGGCAAAGCCCCAAAAGCACAGTCTTAAATCAGACAGTGTAAAAGCCAAAAGAGAGAGGGTTAGGGTGAAGGCAAGAAAAAAAAAAAGTGGGGTCAAGAAAGCCAAGTTAGCAGTAGGCCAATAATCAAACCTTGTATCTCGCTTCAGTGAAGCTGTATGCTTAAAGATTTTCATCCACACAGTTAATTTCTAAGCTTGTTCTTTCATGGCCAAAGTTCTATTTTGAGTATGACACCATTTGAGCACACCTCCAATGGATATTAATGTAATAGATCATCATGGCAGCTGGCTCTTAAATATACTGATAGCAACCTTGACCAGGAACTGATTAGAAAGGGTAAGATTAAGGAGCATTCCCTTTTTGCCAGAAAGTGGGAACATGACACTGGAAAACCTGAGGGCTCTGATTCCTGTCCTGTTACTAATTTTCTCATGTTTTACACTGTCACCGGTGAGTCCGGCAGACATTATTAGGAAGCTATGTGACAGCATCTAATAAAGTATGTTGGGAGAGAAATCATGGCTCCCCTTTGCACTGATGATCTTTTGGAGAAATACAGTATTGTGGATTACAGGAGGTGGAGGTTACAAACACTGATGATGCCCACGGCAATTCATCATCAGTCTATAGCTTGCCAGTGATCTACAGCTATAAAGGAATAGCTTCCAGGAGGGACAGGGATGGAGAGTCTGTCTTATTCACGTTAGCAAAGATGTTCTAGAGAGGATCATCTGATTATTTATTGCTTGTTCTAAATCCCTGAACACAATTTGAGGACACTGCAGGTCCCCATGCTGTGTGAAGACTCTGTAGGATATTCTGCCTTTAGAAGTGTCCATTGGGGTTGCACAAAAACAGCGCACACTGTGGTTTAGGATGAATCTGTGCAATTCAAAAGGCCAGAAGAGTATTAGTAATGTTGGGGTTAACAGAGGCAGCTCATTTTAGAAATTTGGTATTTGAGTTTTTCAACATTATCCAAAGTAGGTTCACCACATTCTTTTTAACAAACTCTTCAGCACAGAGCAGATGGTTCCTCTATTAACAACCATTTGCATTTAACATATTGCAATGATTTATGTACCACATGCCATTGAGCAAAGCAAAAACATTCAGTAGCGACTAATTAGTTGAGTGTAAAGACACATATCTCAATGTACAGAGCCCTCCTCTAGTATGTTTTACATTTTTATAGTTTACCGTTTTATTTGTATAAAGCATCTAAGTCTGAACTTTGACATTTGTCTTACAATTATGGTTAATTGTATGGTATGCTAATTATGGTTCTATTAATGCTTCGGTCATATGCTTTTTTAAAAATTTAGGTTATCATTTGTATGTCAGAGTTTCCCTGGGTACTGATGGGTCAGTCACTTTTTATTTTTAAGTGTTAGAATATTTGTAAGTTACTCCCAAATCCAGCAAAATACTTATATTTAAGAAGTCCACTTTGCCTAATAGAACATACTCAATATATAATAGAGGTGAAATAAAACCACTAATCAAAAAAGATGATGTACAAAGAGTGACTAATTTTAATTGGGTTTTGAATGTCATTTATATAGTATATAATTCCTTCTGTATCATATCTTCTTCACTTAATTGTCCACTCTTCTGAGCCCACATATTTTTCCTTCACCTGCTAAACCTCTGCTCCAATTCCCTCATAACCCACGGATTTGCCTCTGAATTGGAGGTGCTTCTTAAGTTGGTGACCCTTGAACCTCCCCAGCACACAGGGGTCTTGCTGCCTCTCAAAAGCAGATTCCCTGAAGCCAGAGGAAAAACAAAACTAAAAATTTTATTAGTTATTGCATCCTATGGAAAAGAAGTCCCAGACTCTTTTTTCTGTCTTAGATGATCCTGAGACATTTTCTTCTCCTTTTTGCTGTCCAACAGGGTCAATGGACATTATAATACTGTCACTGTGTGTCAAGGTGACAATGTTAGGACGCTAGGATGAACCAATGAATCTTTTATAACTATAGTCTTCATTCTCAAGAGTCATCCATGCAAAATGTCAAAGTAGGCCATCCATCACTGGTAAGGATAAACACACATCTGTGACCCAGAGGAAATGGGGTGCAATATAGCAACATTTACCGAGGACTCAAGGAGCCAAGCTTAGAAAACCTGAACTTGCTTTGCTCTTTTTGCAATTCCTGGTTTTAATTTTCATGGGGATTTCTATCAACAGAGAACTCCAGAAATATGGTAATAATAAATTTAACCTGCTGAAGTCTTTAAAGGGAAAGGAAACAATTAAGACAGACAACATAAGTGCATTAATGAAGGTACAGTAGAGTATGAATTATATATTAGTATATATACAAACTCAGCAATATAGGAAATATAGTCCAACAATACAGGAAGATAGAATTAGTAAAAGAAGAAAAATATTAATGGTTAATGTTGATAGGACCAATATGTTATAGTGAGACTAATAAAAAATAATTGACAAAAAAAAAAACCAAAGCTGCTTTTGAAGTCATAATATTCAATTTTCACTACCATTCCTGGGCCTGTGGTAATAACCACCATTTATTTAATATGTGCTTACATTTTATATACATTAATAATCTTTAAAATAGCTCATTAATGTGGGCAGCATTTGTTTCACCTTATACATGAGGGGGACGGAGACACTGAGATGTTTAAGTTATGCAATGTTTCTGAAATCTATCAAGTAGCAAGTGAAGGAGCTGGGATTTGAACCCAGGTCGGTCTTGCTTCCAGCCACCCTCTGCTGCCTCTCCATGTAAACCAGAGTTGGTTAACAAGCATTTGCCTCAACTTAATATTTTCTTAACTTAGTTTGTGTCAAAAACTCAACTGTGGTAGTAATTTCCTCTGGCATCTTATTTTGGTAGTAAAATAATACTGAAATCTTTACATGTGCTTTTGTTAGTAGCAAAATCTAATAGAAAATCAATATCAAGGAAAGGAGCAAATAATCAAATTGCAAAGAAGTCTATTGGTTTAAACTCATCAATACTAAGCAAGTATAAAATGTGAAACCCTGAGAGATGTCCTCTTGCTTCTGCATGACTCTTATTTCCCATAAATAACATTTATATTTAATGAAAACAGGATTAACTTTGTATTGAAAACTGAGCCTGTCATTCAGTCTGATTAAACAACATGCAGTCTTACAAATCCACATTTTACTTAATATTTCTGTGTGTCTGGAACCAAGTCTACTGTGAATAAATTATCCAGATATACTTATATTAGGGAAAGGAGAAGAAAAACATGTCTAAGTGTGTACCAATACTAAAATAGGGCACTAGATATTTTCAATCATTACATAATATTCAACCATCTTTAACTGATTAATAATAACAATTCCGTATGGTTTGACCAAACACATGGAGGTAATCGTTTAGAAATAACCTTGATGAAGAAGAGAATATTGGAAGTCCTCCAGAAAGCTTCCCTCTTCCCAAAGGTCTTCCTCCTCCTTCCTGCTGTTGCCATAGCAACCTTATACACATCCCTATCACCGCACAGACCACACTGCTTTATAATTTTCCTGTGAAGTGGCTATCAACCCATCCAGATGGTAGCAACTTGAGGATAGGGACTGTGGCTTTTCATCTTTTTATCTCCAGCAATTGGCATACTGATAGGAACTAGTAAGCACTAAACATTTAAGTGCTTAAATTTATTTGTATTGTATTTTTCATTTTTCAAAATTCTTGTAAAGGAGGTAAGGTAGGTATTATTATTTCCCATATTACAGTTCTTGGATTAGCATCCACCTGATTTGATTCCCATTTAAATGATGTTCTATTCCTTTTTATTTTTACCAATTATCATGTTCTCAAAAAGCTTATAACTTTCTGTTTAACTAAACGTAACTGATTATTCTTTTCCTTCTTAAGCCACAAACATAAATTATTCTTAAAATTGTGAAATGTCTGCATTGTATTAACAAGTTTAATCAAATGACTACTTACCTCCAAAATAGATTTCTTTCCCTGTTTGATTATAGTGTATTTCTGACATTGCCTGGCCTATTTTCATATAAGTTTCTGTTATACATTATGGGATTTTGGTACATTTTACATTCTTTGTGCTGCTGAAGTTAAGAAGGTGGTTGCCATGGTCTCCTTTGATATTAACACTACATACTTTTCATTTTCAGCATGCTTTATCTCTTCCTCTAAATGGGTCACTCTAGAACACAGAAAAGACTGCATTTTAGATTGTGATCTGCTGACTTCCCAGACTCACAGTGGCTAGAGAAGTGGCAGAGCTGTCAGAACCAAAGAGCCTTTGAGTGGTTCTAGTGATCTGGAGATCTACCTCTGAACCAAGAAAAGCACATACTCCACCCTTATGTTTTCTCTGATCTGTAATCAGCCATGAAGCTGGGCAATAAAAAAATGCTTCTGAAATGAATGTGGATGAGATCTCTCAACTGATCTGATCATCTTGGATAGGAGTGCAGAAAAATACAACATGATGTTAAAGACGTCTCCTGAGTCCTCAAGATCTCTGAAGAAACACCATTTATTTATCTCTATTCTAAAAAACAAAACAAAAAAAACAAAAAGCAAAACAAAAAAACCTTCTCCAAAGGAAATAAAACATTCTCAAGATATTTTTATAATGTGATGTTCATCCAAAATCTTATTCTCTATGCTTATATTATTGGTATATTTTCCATCTGAGTTGGAATACTCATTGAAGAGTCAAACCATTGTCCTATGATACCAACATTAATGGTCTCAATACTTTCAGAGTTATATGTGGGCTAAGAATACTTTCTAGGTATTCTCGTGCCATTAAGAAATACCAGAGCGGCAATCAGTAATAATAAAGATAATAATGATTGCTATCTGCTTATTTCTAATGAAACATTTGTATTTGGATGAAAATTTAGAGAATGTAAAATAGCAATTTATTTGTAGATTATCAATAGGCCAATGTACTCATACATTCACTAACAAATAACTTATCATATTTAAGTTTCTCCTCCCTGGTTAAAACCAGTCTCATAATTCCAATTAACCATAAGCCATTACCACTTTTTTTTTTTTTTTTGGTGGGGGGTACACCAGGTTCAATCATCTGTTTTTATACACATATCCCCGTATTCCCTCCCTTCCTTGACTCCCCCCCCTCGAGTCCCCCCCACCCTCCCCGCCCCAGTCCTCTAAAGCATCTTCCATCCTCGAGTTGGACTCCCTTTGTTATACAACAACTTCCCACTGACTATTTTACAGTTGGTATTATATATATGTCTGTGCTACTCTCTCGCTTGGTCTCAGTTTCCCCTTCACCCCCCGCCTCCTCCCATACCTCGAGTTCTCCAGTCCATTCTCTGTATCTGCATCCTTGTTCTTGTCACTGAGTTCATCAGTACCATTTTTAGATTCCGTATATGTGAGTTAGCATACAATATTTGTCCTTCTCTTTCTGACTTACTTCACTATGTATGACAGACTGTAGTTCTATCCACCTCACTATATGAGCTCACTGTTGTCTCAAATAGGTACCGCTCTCCATTTCTAAAATATTACGAAAGGCACCATCACCCTTCTGGCTCCCTAGGATGAAAACTTTGGTCATACGTTGTGGATACCTCCTCTCCACCACTGCTGCCTGTGGGCCCCCACAAAATGGGTCTCTGCTCTGTTTTCTGACTTTAGAGGGTCCCATACACCACAAATATGAAAACGCATTTTTTTCCTCTAAGTTTTTAAAAAGTTTGGTAACAGATTAAGCAGGTAAGGGCTATAGGAGGGGGACTGCTAGGCTAAGCTGAAACTCACCAGGAGATTTAGGGCTAAGGGAGAGCAAGTCATTGTGTCTGGGGTGGGAGAGGGGAGGTGGGAAAAAAAATTTAAGCCTCTGTATTTTTGTTTTCTACTTTTTAAAAATATCAACCTCCCAAAGCACCCCAAGTGGATGTCTAGGCACACAGGCTCCTCAGATAACTCTGCTTCCTCCTTTCCTTGTTCTTGGGTGGTATAGTTTTGGTTTGATTATGTATTTCTTAAGATTTCCATTTTTAATTTTTCTACTGGCTTTTAAGATCTACCTCATTGAATTATTATTATTTATGATTCCTCTTAGGATTCACTATATACCCTTAAGTTTTTACCATCTACTTAGAGCTAACATTGTACCACTTCATGCTAAATGTAAGAAATTGCGAGGATCCATGTATCTCTTCCTCTGATGCTTTATGCAGTAGTTCTTATATGCATTATTTCTGCATATACATCATAATAAACTGTTACAATTTTTGTTTTAAAGTCATGCATTTTAAAGAAAGAAAGAGGAAAGTTGGTCTTTTAGATTTATCTATATATTTTCCATTTCCATTGTTCTTCATTGTTTCCTATAGTTCTAAGTTTTCATCTGATATCGTTTCCTTTCAGCCTGATAAGTTTCTTTTAGTGTTTCTTCTAGTGCAGGTCTTATAGTGATGAATTAGTTTTCTTTTATCTGAACATGACTTTAACAAGCCTTCATTATAAGAGATGCTTTCACTGGGTATAGATTCTAAATTGACATTATTTTTTTTCTTCATCACTCTAAAGATGTTGTTCACTGTCTTCTGTTTCTGATGAGGATTTCAATGTTTGTTTGGATTGCTGTTTACTTATATGTAATGTATTTTCTTTTCTCTTGCTGCTTTCAAGATCTAATTTTTATCACTGGATTTCAGTAGTTTGTATTGAATACATGAGATGCTTAGGGGCTGTTTTCTTGATATTCATCTTGCTTGGGGTTCACTGCAACTTTATTTCTTTGGGTAAATTTCAGGAATTACTTTTCATATATCTCTGCTGCTCAGTTCCCTCTCTTCCCTCTTTCTGGGGCTCATATTACACACATATTAAACCTTTAGATATTGTCCATGAGGCTTGGATCATTTATTTTCTACCCTCTTCCTCCCTGTTCTTCATATTTGATAACTTATACAGATCTATCATCAAGTTCACTGATGTTTTCTTCTGGCAGCCCCAACCTACTCTTAAGTACACCAGTGAAATTTTATTTTAAAAATTATGCCTTTTAAGTACTAGAATTCCCATTTGATTTTTTAATAGTTTACATTTCCCTGAAGATATTTCATATCATCACTTATTAAAATCACAGTTCTTATATCCTTTGGCACTGTTACAATAGCTGCTTTAAAATCTTTGTGTACTAACACCTTAGTCATGTTGAATTTGGTCTCAGTTGGCTTTTCTCTACAATGTGGGTCATGCTTTTTGTTTGTTTGTTTTAGATATTGAGTAATTTGCTATTTTATTTGGACACTATGAATGACAATTTGTAGAGATTCTGCATTCTGTTATGTTCTTCTGAAGAATATTGATTTTGTTTCTTTGTTTTAGCATGCAGTGAATGTGGCTAAATTCAAACTGCATACTCTGTCTCCTCTACAATAGCAGCTGAAAGTTCAGTTCTTTTAGCTTTCGGTAGGCTGCTTGGAGACTGCCCCACACATCAATGATTCAGGGATCAGTCAGATATTTAGGTAGAGTTTGTACATAGTATTTAGGGTTCTCCCCTTTCTGACTCTCTCCTTCTCATATTTCTCTCCTGACATTTTAATTGCCGTGGTTGCCTCAACCTGTCCTCTGGTTGTTCAAATCAATAAGGTAAGATTTTCCATCTGAGTTTTAACTGCACCACCCCTTCCCCATCATGCGTAGCATAGACTGAGGCCTGCCCTTAGGGAAAAGCAGAAAAAAAGGGAAACTCACAACACCTCTCCTTTCTTCCAAGTATTGTCCCCTCCAATATTGGCCTGCCTCTTGTCACTCTCTAGGGCCTTCAAATAATTGATTTTACATTTAGAATGGAGTTTGTACTCATTATTTTCAGGAAAGTTAGCATGATAGGAAATGTTTGGCCATTATCAACAGGAGGGCCCTCGGTATACTTTTGGGAGGTGCTTAGAACTACCTGGAAATCCTGAACTGGGGAAGTGAGGCATCATCAGAGATAAGAATCTCCCTACCTTAGCCTCTTAGGTACTTACCTGGGAAGGTTCCAACCCCAATTCAGGGAGATTCAATTTTCCCAATACTGTCCTTTCCTCCTTGAATGGCATTGACGCCCTTGTCAAAAATCACTTGATTATACATGTGAGGTTTATTTTCGTACTCTTCATTCTATTCTATTGTTCTATATGTCTATCTTTATGCTAGTACTACACTGCTTTGATTATTGTAGCTTTGTAATAAGTTCTGAAATCAAAAAGTGTAAGACTTCCAACTTTATTCTTTTTCCAGACTGCTTTGGCTATTTGGAGTCTCTTGAGATTCCACATGAATTTTAGGATGGATTTTTCTGTTTCTGCAAAAATTGTCACTGAGATTTTGACAGAGATTGCATTGACTGTATGGATTGCTTTAGGTAGTATTGACATCTTAACAGCTTTGGAGCCATGAACATGAGATTTCTTTTCATTTATATGCCTTCTTCAAATTTGTTTCAGCAATGTTTTGTAGTTTTTAGTGTACGAGTCTTTCACATTCTTGGTTAAGTTTGTTCCTAAGTATTTTATCCTTTTTGATAGTATCGTAAATGACATTGTTTTCTTAATTTCCTTTGGGAATTGTTCACCGTTAGTGTATGAAAACACAACTGCTTTTTTTGTGTTGATGTTGTATTCTGTAACTTTGCTGAATTTTAACTTTATTTTTAAAACTAATTTTATTCTGATGATATGTTCAATAAATGAAATGTGAAAAATATAGAAAAGCACAAATAAATATTACCGAGAATTCCATCACTGGGAGCTCGTCACACATTATGTTCTTTCATTCTCTCTCTCCTTTGTTCTCATAATCAGTCATTTACTATTAATATTTTTAATCTTATTTTTCTACTTGAGTGTATAATAAACTTGAATTATTTTAATAAAGACATATGTTCACAAAAGGTCAGTGTCTGTTTCCTTGTCTTCCCAGCTCAAATTCTTTGCAACCCCAACCTTGACCTTATCAATATTTAAAGGCCTCATTTACAAGTTGTAAGATGGTTTTTATACACTTTAAGATTCCTTGGTTATTGAACCCAAGTGACAAATATCAGTTGAAGGCAACTTTGGGGCATATGGTGATATTATGATTTTACTAAATATTTCTTGAGGGTGAACAGAAGAGTCCAATTCTTTTCATGGACTTGCCCTCAACCAGGAAAGGAACCGAGAGTCTTTCTGGTCTTAAAAACACCAATCGGACAAATAATAGAAGAAACAATGTGTGTCTGGGTAGGGTGATATTATCCTGAATATCCTACCTGGTATCTGAGGTAGATAAATTTTATTCTCTAACTTTGGACAGTTGGTTGAAGATTGAAGCTTTGCAATTTTAGTATATTGGATAAAGTGGCACTAGCAAAAATATTGTGCTTAGCTCCAATTCCCCTTGCAGTTTTGTGTAAGGAATACACAAAGATGGCCATAGGATGCCTAATGGGAAGAGTACAGATTCTTAGAATGGTTAGTTTGCTTGATGCTCAAAAGGATATTTCACACCTATTCACTCATTCTCTCACTAAATATTTACTGAATGCCTACTATGTGCCAGGCCCAGTTATAGGCACTGAGGGCAGATCAATGAGTAAAACACACTTCTACTGGATCTAAATTTTGCTTATGCAACAATATGATCCTTAGTTAATTAATTTTACTACTCTCATATCTGAAAAAGAGGGAGTTAGATTACATTATTTTCATGGTTTCTTTCAGTTCTAAAAGAAATGATTTTGCAATGCTATGACTCTCTATTTGCCATACACACTATTTAATTCCAATATAGACGTTCATGAGGCTGTCTCCTCCTCCCAACCTGCCAAATTGCTGACCTCTTAGACTCCCCCATCCCATCATCTCTTGGCCCACCCTACCCCCATCTGCTCCCTTTTCTCAGCAGCACTGGAAGATCTATAATTACACATGGATGTCACCAATATGTTGTAACAGCTTTGCTTCCCTGATATTCTAGCAGGACCAAGTGAGTAAAAGCAGCCAGGGCAGCCACACAATTCCTAGACAAGATGATATCCCTTAGCTGTATACTATTTTAGTTTTGCTGGGTTCTCATTTGTTATTCATTAACACTCCTCAGGAGTAGAAGGAAGGCGACCCACATTTAACTAAAATCAGCCTGTGGTTTCAAGAATATCTTCCAGAGCAAAGGAAAAAAATAAAAATAATACATTAAGTATTAGTTACTCTTATTTTCCTTTACACACATGATTTTAGTTTATTGCTGTAATTAGAGTTTGAGGAGCTACATCTGAGAGGAAGAGAAATCCTCCAGCATCTCTATTTATCTCTAAAATGTACCAGATTGTACCACTTGGCATTTCATTTTTTACATCTTTGCTGACTCCTCCATCACAATTTCTCTAGCTTAAAAACAAAACAAAAATATCCCTATCTATTCCAATAGAATAGTGAATTTCCTATAATTCTTAAAGATACACAGTACACCCCAAGGTTCAAAAAATAAGAGAAGCAGTAAAAAAAAAAGAAAGGTACTCCCTATCAAAACTAGCCTTTCACTAAAATAGTCTCATTTTTTCTCTCAGTGTAACAAAGATAAAGGAAGGATGATAGCTAAAATTAGACCTTGCTGTGAAATATCAATCTGTCCTTAGAAATGCAAAAAGTTCGAACACACACACTTTGTTTTCAATTGTTCCCTTATATCATATGAAGAGTCCAACGATACCGGAAATTGAAAAAGACCATGTTACCCTGCATCCATTAATGCTAATTCTTTGGGGTACTAAGAGAGGGTTGTTTTGTTTTGTTTTCTTTTTTGGGCTTTGGGGGTTTTTTTTGACTAAGTGTGGGAGGCTCTGGTGAAATAAAATGGAAATGTTCCTTTACTGTAGGACATCTCAGGGCCTTTAATATGCTAATACATATTGTGATTCTCCTAGAAGGAAATATTGCAAACAACATTTCCCAAGTCTTTGACCATTACAGCCTTTATTTGAAGATTAATTCTGAGAAACACAAATCAAGTATAACAGTCTCATTTTGAAGATGAGGAGACTCTGCTTATACTGGTTGGGACTTGCTCTGAACTCACAGAGTTATTAGCACAACTAGAGCTAAAACCTATTTCTCTTGATTCCTAGCCAATGCTTTCTTCTAAAATAAGACAAATAATGATTTTGAGATTCTAATGTTTTGTCCTTTGTCCTCTCAATACATTCCTAGCACATTATTAGTTGTCTTAGGCACCAGTCACAAAGCAAGAAAGAGCTGACACAGTAGCTATTCCAATTATATAACATTCTGGATTGGGATCTTTGGACCAATGATATTTGTGAGACTCTTATATCACACATTTTAAACCTAGGCTATTCATTCTTTCAATTTTTTTTTTCGAGTGAAAGTTCAGAAACAAACTCACTTGCCAAGGCATAAGTAATTTCAAATTTTTCTGTGAAAAATACCATAGGTATTTTGATAGGGATTGCATTGAATCTGTAGATTGCCTTGGGTAGTATGGTCACTTTAACAATACTGATTCTTCCAATCCAAGAACATGGCATATATTTCCGTCTATTTGTGTTGCCTTCCATTTCTTTTATCAGCATCTTATAGTTTTTGGAGTACAGGTCTTTTGCCTCTTTAGGTAGGTTTATTCCTAGGTATTTTATAAGTTTTAATGCAATGGTATATGGGATTGTTTCTTTAATTTCCCTTTCTGATACTCTGTCATTAGTGTATAGAAATGCAACAGATTTCTGCATATTAATTTTGTATCCTGCAACTTCATTGAATTCATTGATGAGTTCTAGTGGTTTTCTGGTGGCATTTTTAGGATTTTCTATGTATAGTATCATGCCATTTGCACACAGTGACAGTTTTACTTCTGCCTTTCCAATTTGGATTTCTTTTATTTCTTTTTCTTCTCTGATTGCTGTGGCTAGGACTTCCAAAATTATGTTGAATGAAATTGGTGAGAGAATCTTTGCCTTGTTCCAGATCACAGAAGAAATGCTTTCAGATTTTTACCATTGAGTATGATGTTAGCTGTGGGTTTATCATATATGGCCTTTATTATGTGAAGGTAGGTTCCCTCTATGCTGATTTTGTGAAGAGTTTTTAATCACAAATGGATGCTGAATTTTATCAACAGCTTTTTCTGCATCTACTGAGAAGATCATATGGTTTTTATTCTTCAATTTGTTAACATGGTGTATTACACTGATTGATTTATAGATATAAAATCCTTGCATCCCTGGGATAAATCCCACTTGATCATGGTGTATGATCCTTTTAATGTATTGTTGGACTCAGTTTGCTAGTATTTTGTTGAGGATTTTTGCATTTATGCTCATCTGTGATATTGGCCTATAATTTTCTTTTCCTTTGCTTTCTTTCTTTCTTTTTTTGTTTTCTTTTGTAGTATCTTTGTACGATTTTGGTATCAGGATGATGGTGGCCTCTAAGAATGAGTTCAAAAGTGTTCCTTCTTCTGCAATTTTTTGGAATAGTTTCAGAAAGTTAGGTGTTAATTCTCTAAAGACTTTGGCAGAAATCACCCATGAAACCTCCGGTCCTGGACTCTTGTTTGTTTGGAGTTTTAAAATTACTGATTCAGTTACATTACTGGTAACCGATCTGTTCACATTTTCTATTTTTTCCTGGTTCAGTCTTGGGAGATGGTACCTTTCTAAGAATTTGTGCACTTCTAGGTTGTCCGTGTTTTGCAAATAGTTGTTCATAGTAGTCTCTCATGATCCTTTGTATTTCTATGGTGTCGGTTGTAACTTCTCCTTTATCATTTCTGATTTTATCCATTTGGGACCTCTCCCTTTTTTTTTTCTCAATGAGTATGGCTAAAGGTTTACCAACTGTATCTTTTTGAAGAACCAGCTTTTAGTTCCATTGATCTTTTCTATTGGCTCTTTTTTTCAGTCTTTATTTCATTTATTTCTGCTCTGATCTTTATGATTTCTTTCCTTCTACTAACTTTAGGTTTTGTTTATTCTTCTTTCTCTAGTTCCTTTAGGTGTTGGGTTCTTTATTTGATATATTTCTTATTTCCTGAAGTAAGCTTGTATTACTATAACCTTCCCTCTTAGAACTGCTTTTGCTGTGTCCCAGAGGTTTTGGATCACTGTGTTTTTGTTTTCATTTTTCTCTAGGTATTCTCTAACACTATATACAAAAATAAACTCAAATGGAAAAATGGGACCTAATTAAACTTAAAGGCTTTTGCACAGCAAAGAAAACCACTGACAAAATGAAAAGAAAAACTACTGAATAGGAGAAAATATTTGCAAATGATATGACCAATAGGAATTAATATCCAACATATATAAACCACTTATAAAACTCAACATCAAAAAAACAAACAGAACTGAATAGACACTTTTCCAAAGAGGAAATGCAGATGGCCAACAGGCATGTGAAAAGATGTTCAACATTGCTAATCATCAGGGAAATGCAAATCAAGACCACAATGAGATATTACCTTATACCTGTCAGAATGCTATCATTAAAAAGAACACAAATAACAAATGTTGGCAAGGATGTGGAGAAAAGGGAACTCTTGTATGCTGCTGGTGGGAGTGTAAATTGGTGCAGTTACTGTGGAAAACAGTGTGGAGGTTTCTCAAAAAACTAAAAATAGAACAACCTTATGGCCTAGCAATTCCACTTCTAAGTATATATCTGAAAAAACAAAAACACTAATTTGAAAAGATACATATACACCAATGTTCTTAGCAGCATTATTTACAATTGCTAAGATATAGAAGCAACCTAGGTGTCCATCCACAGATAAATGGATAAAGATGATATGGTATATACATACAATTGAATACTACTCAGTCATAAAAAAGAATGAAATTTTGCCACTTGCAGCAACAGGGATGGATTTAGAGGGCATTATGCTAAGTGAAGTAAGTCAGAAAGACAAATACTGTATGATATCACTTATATGTGGAATCTAAAAAATACAACTAACTAGTGAATAAAACAAAAAAGAAGCTGACTCTTAGATTTAGAGAACCAACTAGTGGTTACCAGTGGGGGGGAAGGGCAATATAGGGTGAGGGAGTGGGAGATACAAACTACTGCATGTAAGATAGGCTTAAGAATGTATTGTACAACATGGGGAATACACCAATATTTTTTAATAACTGTAAATGGAAAGTACCCTTTAAAATTGTATAAAAATTTTTTAATAAAAATATAAAAGCAAAAAAAAAATTCCATCTCCCCTTTGCCACAGATTGTTGATCTTGTTTAGATACAGTTTTCTAACCAATAAAAAGGAGGCAAAAATAGCAATCATAAATTTATATGCAGTGCAGTTTATTCTGGTTACACTAACATTTTTTATTTTAAGTGTGGTTTAATGAATTGCTATGAAATCAATATATCTATCCACACAAATTACTATGATAAAAGCCAGGACCTTAACACTTTTGTTCTTGTATTTGGAAAATGAATGGAAAGTGTATCTCTACTGAACCACTGATCACACAGATCCACAAAAACTCTTACACTAAGTAGCAACCAATGGCCATGAACTCCTAATGTGTCAGGAAATATCTTTGATCCTAGGGAAAAAAAAAAAACAAGAAGACCTTCCAAAGATGACAAGCACTGAATTAGAATAAAAAACATGGGTCCCAAAGGTGGACAGAAAAGCTGAGTGCATCCCTTTTTCCCACTGTTTGGGCATACAGATGTAGCCAGAACATAGCGTCCTATAAAAATGCTAAATTAAGTGAGGGAGAAAATTATCTCACTTTTTTATTATGTGGTATTTTGCCTAAATATCCTTATGTTTCTTAAAAAGGAGACATCTTTCCTTTAATGACCCACTAGTTTAAAAAAATCTCTGGCACGGGGGAATTAAGCATAAAGAGACAAGCTCCTAAACTGGGTTGTTTTTCTGCACACTAATGAAGTTCATAATTTAATTGGAGAAATTATTAGATACATTCTCTCCTTATAATGGTACAAACCTCAAAGGAAAATGAGCTGCTTATGCATATATTCTCTTTATAATTCAAGAAATCCTCAAGGATTTAAAAAATGTGCCCCAAATCAGAATGGCACTCTGCTGTCCACTTAACATGAGTTTATACCATAAATTTTTATTTTCAGCATTTCCACTGGCGTTAAGTAGCAATGCTTTGTGTTGTTTTTTATTTTTAATTATGGTTACTAAGCTTTTCATCTGAATGCTCTTATTTATTGAAATTCATTTTCTTTCGAAAAGTAGAGAAAATTAAAATGAAAATTTTTGGATGATAGGATGGTTAAATTTAACTTGGGGGAAAAAAAGACTTGGAGGGATAGAATCACTGACTGCAAATTTATGAAATTTTATTATATGAAAGAGGCAGCCCACATTCACTATAGTTTCAGAAGAGAGAATGTGGACTAATACATGGAAGTTAAAAGGAAAATTTGCTCTCAAATGAAGAATAAACTTTCTTAAAATAAACTAAGGTAGTTGGCCATTTCCAAGTTTATCCATTAATGTCTGTGGCTTGTTTTAGTGTTTGATGATGCCCATTAAGTGGAAGTAGTTGCAGGTATTAAAGGTCTATGGAAAAATATGGGAAAAATTAATAATGAGAAAATTTAGTTCATTTATTTATTTTTCCCCTCAGAAAATGAGCAAGTATCATAGTTTTGTTTTAGCCATCAAACACTCAGATCTAACACAATATGACAAATTAGCCCAATCACACATTATAAAGTTGCTAAAAATGAAGTAAAAAGAGTTCAGATAAATACACTGCAATCTGGTATAATGAAATGTGGGTTTCCTATGCTATCTGAAAGTAGGGAGTTCCTGTGAAATCTTTTGAAAGTTGAAATGGTGTAAAGCAGAGAAGCAATTACTTTAGGACACATCTTGCTAACAGGTGCACAGAATAAACTGAGATAGAGCATAGAAGCTCACAGACACAGTTCAAAACTATGGAGCCTTGATGCTGAGATGCTAAGTGTAGTGCCTGGAGAAAGAGCCTAGTGGTGCTGCTCTCGCTGGGCTGCTCAGGGTGCACACTGCCTCTAGCAGGGCTTGCTGCAGAACAATTGCTAAACACTATTTTTGCTTTTCTCTTTTTTAAATAAAGGTGAAAATCCTCTTTAGACTCTTCAGTTAGCAAAAACAGGCAGGTCTTTTGTAAAAGCAAAGTTGGACACCTGTACTGGGCCAAAAGTCATGGACTGGTGGCTTCCAGGATATTCCAAGAAGGGTAGAGCCACCAGACCTATTGGTTCAATATTGCCATTTAAAGATGGGCCTTTGGGGAATATTCTGGGTCTGCTACATGTACTGAGCTCACCTCAGGTTAGTGTGGCTACAAGAGCATAATAAGGAAAAAACATGAAGTCTGTAATTAGCAACCTGATTTTGTCACTTTATTATGTGTAGGCTGTTAAAAAAAAAGGCATGGAACTTCTCTGGTCCTCAGTTTTCTCATCTGTAAAATGGGGTTAAACAGCACCTGCCTTTAATTCTTACAAGTAACTTGTAATTCTTACAAGTAACTTGTAATTCTTACAAGTAACTTGTAAGAATTAAAGGCAAGAAGGTGTCTGACAAGAATCTTGTAACCTGAGTGCTGTACAAATGTAAAGGATTACTACTTAAATATTAATAGGTGCTATTAGAACCAACTCATTCTCCTCTTTTCTGATTTCCTTCTTTCTCAGTTTTTCTTAATTTCCTTCAAAAATTACCTCATAAGTGACAGTACTCTACAGAGTTTTGTAAACATTCTATAAATGACCATCGTCATTTATAATTATAAGGGAAAACACCCTATCATATCAACGTCATCGATTCTCTAAACTTCAACCATCACATGTAAGGTGATAATTTTCAAACCTATATTGCTAATGCAAACCTCTCTCTGGAACACAGAGCAATACTTTCAAATCCTTTACTGGACTCTCCACTTGGATCCCTACTAAAGTCTTTTTTTCTTTGAAATCTGATTGGTTGCCACGTCCTATTGACTTTCTAAGCAAATATTAAACCCTTATGCTCTGATCACTTCTCTGGAATTTGGAGAGCTTTTACAGACTTTCCACCTGAGCATCAGGACTTGGAGTTACAGTTGCTCTGCAATTAAGCAATGTTATGGTTCCCCTTGTCTCTTTGTATTCCCTTGTTAATACAGCCACACTAGATTATCCTCTAACACCACTGCCTTAAAATGTTTCTCACCTACACTTAGTTGCTATATGATAAGAACCCATATAACTCTTAGATTTCCTTTGACATGGGGAATTCAGAGGCCAAGATGTAGGAATCCTTCAAGGCTTGTTGGAGATGCTAAAGGTCCATTGGGAGAAGATGGAAGAGCATCTCCTAGGATTTGTCCACTTCACCAATTCCTCACTATTCCTTCCTCAACATGCTGTGCTGTTTTTAAGCATAATCTGTAACCTAGAATATCCATTCTGCACTGGTTTCTTGGCCTTCTAAGGCATATATTCAAGATACCATGCAAATGTCATCCTCATCAAAGTTTTTGTTAGGCTTCCCAGATTAAGTTGGTATCTCCTGCTCTGTTTCCAGGGCACTTTACACACTCACACAGTAAAGCTTTTAACCCAAGCTGCCATCAATTTTTGTTTACATGTCTGGGCTCCTTCTGGATATCAGTTCCTTGAAGGCATTGACTATGCCTCCTGCATCTCCATATAGCCACTGCCTAGCCTAGCGTCTGTGCCAGGGCAGAGGTAAAGTCTTTTGGGGTAACAGAAAGAAGAAGGTGTTATAAAAGCAGAGTCTGTTAAGCAGTAGTAAAGCCCAACCTCAATTATTAGGACTAATTGGGAAGAATGGACAAATGCCAGACCAATATGTCAAAAGCACCCTGCAGGATGACTCTCACAGGAGAGGTGAAGAGTAAATATTCTGGTGGGTTTATTCAAATTGCAGCTAGGAAAAAGACTAAGAGGACTTACAGGATAAATTTAAGTCTTTTATAATGGGCAGAGTGCTACCATATTACATGTGTTTTCCAAATTATTTAAGAAAATTTGAAGAATGCCCAACTGCTTTTATACTTTTAAACTTCCACAGGTGTTCCTGCTTACCTAATATCACAAGTTTGTGTACTAACCATTTGAAAGCCTGGCTTCAAGAAAGTGAATCTCAACCACACTTTGTCCCAATTAGAGCAAATACCAAGGAGGTGACATTTAAACAGTGACAGTTTACAAATGTATCTGATTCCTTCTAAGGGTGAGAGTATAGGGGACCTTTCTCACTCCTGACACCCAAAGAGAATATTTCTGTCCCTGGACCTTCCCAGCTTCCGGGATTAGGCAGGGAGGCTGTGGTTCTGAGCTGGGGCAGCAGTGAAGTGAAGAAAGGGCCCAAAAGTGTGTAGAAGCGGTGCTTCTGTGCTAATGCTCCCTGGCTCCTTTCTTAAAGATAAACGGAGGCATAGAGGGCAAAGTCAAGTCTATAAACAGTAACTGGCAGCCAACCACCTATAGAGAGCTTGGGTAGGCCTGCAGGGGTTAAGAAATGAGTAAGCGCCACTGAGAAAAAAATATTGATAATTACGTTTAGGAATACTACGTAACAAGGCAAGTAGTGGAGATGTGCATTAAAGTTTCTACCACTGAGAAAAGTTCTTACAATTCTAAATCTCTTGAGGCTGAAAAAAAAGGTTCTCTTATGTCTGAAGTCTCTTGAGGTTGAAAAAATTTTCTATTATCTTATGTCTGAAATCAGTACCTTGATACACTGCTGGCAGTATATCTTACAAATAAATGAGCATATTATCCAATGTTCATTGGTCTTTCAGACTTAACAGTTATTTCAATAAATCACATTACTTCCTTGAAGCCCTTCACCTCAAAGAAACAATAATGTTGAATTTATATTCTATAAAAGCTATGAATCTTACAAATATAATGTTCACTTTTCAATTAATTTAAATCTACAAAGTTTAGACAGAAACAAAACACTTAAAAATCAAAAACTCCAATTGTGTAACTAAGAAAACATTTTGGACATTATCTATATTTAACAGCCCTGTGTATTTAACTCCCTGTCTGTATAAAAAGATGTTCATAATACACATCTACTCTTCATTTCTCCTCTCACCCCTCATCTGGGTAGATTTTATTTATGCATTAGACGACCTTTTTGGCCATTAGAACCATCTTGCTTCAGCAGTTAATTAACACAAGTACCATAATTTAATACAGTTAATGCTACTTGATGCCCTTTAATGTACCTTCCATTAGTAATATTATTGTAGTATTACCCTGTAAATTAAAATGAGATCAAGTCTGAGAGAGCCACTCTTTAATTAAGGTACTGGCACACTGCACTCGTCTATTATTCACTGGAGAAAATCACCCTGATTTACTGAAGCAGGACTTCCATAAGTCAGAATTAGTCCATGGAGATTATTAGGTTTATTGAACAATGTAAGTAACACGGAGTTGCTGAGGTTGCCAACAGCCATGTGTCCTCTTTTTCCTCCATTATCTTAATAAATACACAGTAAGAGGGAGTGAACGGAAGCAAAATGAGGATATAGCAAAAGAGGAATACAATTTTTATGATGTGATTATAGCTGTCATCAGTAAAGCTGGTATCAGATGTGTCATGGTAAAAAGAATATAGATGCTACATTAGTTCAATAGTGATCAAAACATCATTGTTACGCCAGTTAATACTAGTCAGTATAAAACATAAAAGACATATACACATGTGCACAGGAAGTAGAGAGTTGGAATTCACAGTCAATTGTTTTTGTTTCATAGGTAAAAAGACTTGTAGTATTATGTGTCCACTATTCTATGGAAATTTACCCACTTTCCCCAAATAACTCATGCCAATTCTCACATTATGGTGGGGGTGGGGGGGTGGAGTGACAGGTAGAAAAATATCATTATAATGATCAGAGATAGACATGTAAAAGTAAGTTAAATGTTGCAATCATATCAAAGATGGTGGAGGGGGTGCGTTGAGGGAAGCAAAGACCTCAGCTATATTTTGGAAAGTTTATAGTTATGATATTCTTGAAAAGAAACTTTTAGAACTTTCTTTTAGAGATGATCAATCAATGTTCAATTCTCCTATAGATTATTTACTATGTAGGAAAAAGACAACTCAGGATTTTAACCCAACTGAAATTCTCAGGGGTATATCAGCTTCTTTGCTGAAAGGGCCGTGAACCAAGCAATAGCTCAGCAGTTCCCTTAGTGGCTCCATCTTCCTTATATAACTTAGAAGCTGGAGACATACCCGAGCCATCATGCCTTGCTCCTTTAGTCCCTCCCTTAAGACTAAAAATACCGCAGCCATCTGGTGCCTAGCACAGTACGTGCTGGTGTTAGTTTTGCCCTGAGGAATTTGGACAGAGTTTGGAGGTGACAGAGTGGGACCTTATGGGAGGGGATCACCTCTATTGGACCTTTCTCTTTTGCCCAGCTGCTTTCTCACCAGCTTACAGCTGACTGGGGAACAGCAAAAGACAGCAGAGGTGAGTCCCAGAGAAGGCAGGAGGGCTTCTCCAAACTCCTCAGAACCATTGAAATGCAGTTGAAGGATACTACTAGGATGAGGTATAAAAGAAAAATGATAAATCTGGTGGGATTCTACATTTCTAACATGGCAGCTTTAAGCGACAGTATATCTGATTCCAACAGAGAATGCACAAAAATGCTTTTAGCTTGAAATTGTATTTTACAGTCTTAAATAATCAGAGGAAACAAAAATGAATATCTAATAACATAAATAAGCCCAAACAATGGTTATTTCCCAGCCAAAAAACATCAAAAGACTGCCTTTTTTATAAGTGGAAAATGAGAGTTTTAGGGCAAGTTGGACTCTAAGGATCTTGGCTTAGATTATGGATTTCTCAAATTGTAGGTAAACTGACCTAGATGATTCTGCCTAACAACACAGATCACACTAGGATTCAAATTCCAATCTCAGCTTATTAATTTTGACATTTATTCTTGTAGATAAACAGAATGCTTTTTACTTTGTTGTGGTAGGCTGTTGTTAATAATATCAACATCAACTGTTTTGGTATGTGTTCCCAGGAGTAATATACTGGAAACTGATCTTTTGCTAAAATATTCATGAGTACCATAGCTGCATTTTATTATAAATTGCAAACTCATATTTAAGGTCATAGCTCCACATGGCTCTCTGTCATGCCCTGGTAATATATGAATCCTAGGACCCACCAGCTCAATATTGAACTAGTGCATATTTCTCTCAGAAATATAATTTTGTTCTAAAGACATCCTCATCAAACTTCACCAAACCTTGGTTAAAATTTTTTAAAGAGGCACCATACCGAAAGATTCTTGACTCTTCCATGAGAAACATGAAGCTTGAACAAAGCTGAGAGTAGGTGGCCATCATCAGTTCCTGCTCCTCTCCATAAGTAAGATTCCATAAGGGAAAATTCCAAAACCTTTGCCACCTCACTGAGGTCACGCCCACCACCTCATTCTGCGGGCACACGATGGCTCTTACTTAACAGCAGTGACCACTTCTTCCTTTTAGTGTACAAGTGCACTAGCACTACTATTAAAGGTGGGTTGAGACAACTCTCTGAAAGCCCAGGGAGTTTCAACACTTCTCCAGTCTCTGAGGACTAGGCTGCCCTAAGGGATGCTAGAAGCCAGTAAACTTAATGAATGCAGACTTATTTGCTTAGCTTTTATGATTAACTAAACTTACATGATGTATGTACTGTTTATATTCTTATCTTTGTGTATTTTGATTAAAACTCTCTTGGTATTTTTAGAATGATTATTGCTTTGCTTCGCATTTCCTTTTTTCTTTTCCCATTGTGCTTCCCACTCTTAGCTTTCCCAACTCATCATTTCATGCTTCAACTCCCATCAACTGGCTATCTTGGTAGCACACTATAATTAAAAATCTGGTTGAAAATCTCTATGTTGGTGGCCCTGGTTGTCATTATTCAAGGTTTTCACTTACATGTCTTCAAAATCCTTGGAAACTTGCTCAAGTTTGTCTCTGGTATATTATCAAAACAAAGATATGCGTGACTGGGAGCACTAACACATTTGAACTCTGGTGCATCTGTAATTGACCGACAAAATGAAGGCAGCCCAACTCAGGTTTGTATTTTAAATGACAGTATATCCTTTTAAGATAGTAACATCCAAAAACCTGAAGAGTAGAGCTCGCCCCTCTTTAACAAATGCAATATGTTTCCTAAATGCTTTTGGCTCTGATTTAATAAATGTAAAGAGATAAAACTTTCATTTCCGCAACTTTTTGGTACAATATAACAAAACATAAACAGAGAGTTGTACCATGGTGAGACCCTCTCTTGCATTCAAAAACAATAGTAAGATGTATTTCTTGTTTTTCAATCCCTTTTACAGAGCAACTGGCTTTGTCCCTGGCTTCACTGCCTTAAAGACTTATATCATCCGCTGACCTAGGGAGCTCCTTGGACTCAAGTAAGTTTTTGTTTGTTTGTTTTTTGCCTTTGGTTTAAATTCTGAGACATCCTGCCAGATTCAGGTTCAGTGACAGCAAGTCTGGGGTTACAAATTACTGCTGAGTTAGAAGCGTCTCATACACCTCAGAACCTACCTGCAGGCTGGTGTTCCTGAGAAAATGTTGCAGTAGGAAGTGACAAATGTCACTCTATAGCTGCAGGACCAGCAAACTGGCCTTCTTTTTGGACACACCCATTCTCATTCAAGTCAGACAGTTGTTTTCTTACCTTCCGTGAACCTTTATGTCTGAGATCGCGTAAAAGTAGCGTGCCAAATGTAGCTCATCTACAAATATTTCCCCGACGGCAGGTCTCAAAAGCCTTATCCTCAGGTCTGTGACTGTAAAGAAATCTCTGAGTTTCTTGGTTGTATCCAGTTGTCCATAGAGGGAAGCCATATTGCGTAGCCAAGGTCCAGCAAAAAACGCGAACCTATCTTTGATTTCAAAGTGGATTATTTTGCTATTTGTCATATACCCCGTGGAGTACTCTTCGGTGCAAATGATTTCTAAGACCGTATGCTGTGATAAGTCCTTCACAGATTTAGGATCCATGTGGAAAGCGTCTAAGCAGTCTGTGGCATAATACTGATAGGGCTGCCATGTTCTCCCATAATCAAGAGATTTCTCCAGGATCATTTGGTCTGGACGCCCCGATTCAAAGGTGATAACTATGTTGTCTGTGAGCTCAATAGTTTTGCTCCAAGACAGAGTGATGTTAACCTGGAGAGGCTTGGGATACTCTTTCCAAGTAGCAGACTGCCAAAATGTGGAGGGATGTCTTCCTTCAAAATCAAACATCAGCTCGGGTGGATGTGCCAGCTCTGGGGTACTCGCATCACACTCATTATTGCACATGTAGGGGTTGCCCTATGGAAGAAGAACAAAAGAGGGCGCATCAAAACACTCGTTTGACACAAGTCTTGCCATATTGCCGTTGCTGAGTAGGAGGCTAGGAGAGAGAAAAAGAACAAAAAAAATCTGTTTGCAGTAATCATTTTTATTTGCCCTAACTGGATTCTCCTCTTTAATAGCTTAAAAAAAAAAAAAAAAGAGGCAATATGGTAATTTTCTTGTCTTGTTTCCTTCCATGGTCTTTAAGAAATGAAAACAGTTTATTTATCCCATATGCGTTAGACTCATAATGTGATCCCAGAAGCACAAAGACACTGAGCAACTGTCTAACAGCTCAATACCTCCGCATCCTCTTAGAAAGATGTTATAGAAAAGCAAGAAAATTCCTCCATGCCTCAAGGACGTTCCTCAAGAGCACAGTTTTTTAAAAAGTCATTTTTCAAGTAAAGCTTTAGAATTAGTCATGAACCGTAGATATCTGTGTCCTGTTTGGGAAACAACATTCTGTACAACATTCAGCTTCTTTTTTGCTTCACGTCAAATCCATCATACTTAACTGGGTGCCTGCTTCATAAAGCTTGCTTTTAAAGCATTTACTTTGTTCACCACAAATCATTAAAATGTGGCATACTACAGGCTCTGGGGCTTGGTCCAAACATCTGCCATCCTATTAGCTAGAGGCAAGGGGATTGCTTAGGAAAGACTTTGGGCGGGGGTGGGCTCCAACTTATCAGGACAGGAAAATCCAGTACTTAATTAGAAGGTTTTTGCAAAGAGTCACAGCCACTTGATGTGTTACTCTGTGCTGGCCCACGGTCAGCTCTCTGTGGATGTTAGCCATTATTATTATTTTCCCTCTCACAAAGGCTAATACCTTCACTGTCCACTGCAAGAAGAAGCTGAAAATAAGTCTCTTTGTCATATCACAACAAGGTATAACATCACTTATGCAAAACTAAATGGCTGCTCTCAGGTTTCATCAGTAGACTGATTCTATGGCAAACAACTGGCTCCCCAGTTCTGGTTTATTTTGTGTTTTAAAAAATGGTATCCTCTGGAGTCAACTATTCAGGTATTTCTCTATTATCCTGTACTGGGTAATTATAAGCATGGATGGGTGAAAGAATCAATCCTCTGACATTGTCTGTCCTTAGGCTTTCTCTTGTAATTACAACTACATTTTTGTTTTCTTTTTCATGAACTGAGAGCTTTTCATCATATCTGCAGGATGCATGAGCTGGGTCTCAAATAATGAATTTACACTTTAGACACTGATGCTCAGTTACCGGCTGACTCCTATGAAATGTAAGACGAACACTGGAGACTTGCTTTGGCCTCCCTAGAGGTGACTCTTTCCTGCCTAGTCAGCTAATACTTTCACTCTCTCTTTCCCATTAATGCAACTGAATCCTAAAGCTGGCAACAGGTTTGGGGGTCTGAGTATAATTGAGGTGGTGCAGGAGAAAGGAGAGAAGGTATATTATTTGAAGAACAGAACTGTTTTAAAAATATATTCAAGGCATCGGTGATAATGGAAATGTTTCTGTTCTCTCTTGAATTTCAATTCCCTATTCCTGATCCCAGCGTCTGTGGCACTATTTATAGTATCCCCTTCAAAATGAGCCAAGGGGGGGAAATAAGTTTCTGTTCCAGGTGGAATAAATCACCGAATTTAATATTATTTAAACTTTCTTAAGCACACCAGAGAGCCAAATGCATAGCTCTGCAAACTGGCAAAGGCTTTTTATGGAGGGCTATAAATATTGTGGAATCTGTCAGGATTTATAAATTCTAAATATATGGAAATGCACATTTTACTGAAAGGGGTCAGATTTACACAAATCACACCTTCATTTGAAATTTACTGAAAAAATATGGTCACTTCAAAATCTATTAGCATGTAGCCATCTGCACAATCATTAACTTGGATGCTACCACCTTTCTCCTGACAGAAGCGTCTTCATCTGAGGTCAAGGGTATTGAAACATAGGAAATCAACTCTGCAGGATACACCAAAGTGAGTTATCAAACATTTGTATTAAAAGTCTTGTTGAAAAATACGGGGATATGTGTATAAAAACAGATGATTGAACTTGGTGTACCCCCCAAAAAATAATAAATAAATAAATAAAATTTAAAAAAAAAAGTCTTGTTGAAAGATAGCATTTCTTTGACTTCCGCTTAGATATACAGAGCTTCTCAGGTGGGAACAGGGTGCTGAGACAAAAAAGGAGGCATAGGTAGCTGATTCTGGGTATGGGTCAATACTAGTAAATCTGTCTTAGAAAATATTCTTGAAGACAGCTATTTGAAAAGCACTCATTTCTACATTTGATAAAAGGTGTTGACAATACCCAGCATTTATTTAGCACTTATGGATCAGTTGCTTTACGTACATTATCCTAGGTAATCCTTTTCAACCCTACCTTATGGAAGAGAAAACCGAAGCATAGAGAAGTGTGAAGTAGCTTGTCCAAGACCATATAACAGAGTGATAAGGAGTGGAGCTAGAACCCACTTTTCCTGTACATGACCTGGCCCATTCACCTCCTAAGTCAATGGAGTTCCCTATGAGGCAACCTAGTCTTGGAAACAAGAGTAGGCTGGTAGAATAGAAGAGTCTATGACCAAATGAGTTTGGAAAACACTGCCTAAGGTCTTCTTGCCTTGGAGAGCCCTAATGAGCATTATCATACCTCTGAGATGCCTTGACATTAAGAACTTTCCTTAGCTTCATGTACTACCTAGTTTCAGAAACTTATCTGACCATGGAACCCCTTTTTATTTTAGTAATCCCTACTTATATACCACATAAGTAATCCCTACTTATATACCTAGTTTCAGAAACTTATTTGACCATGGAACCCCTTTTTATTTTAGTAATCCCTACTTATATACCTGGAGAGCATCCTTTGAGATTCTCTGCTTTGTATTACTCTTAAAATTGTAAACATGTGGATGGATGCCAAACAACAGGGCACAGCCCAAAGTTTTAGTTGTTTAATGAAGACATAGCCACATCCAGCACTGTCTGCTTTTGTTCCAGAGAGGGACACCCTTCCACTTGGACTGAGAATAGCCAGCCTAGGATAAAGGCTTATACTTACATCAAGTTGTCAGCCATCAAAATGCTTGCCAAGAAAAGGGGAAAATTTCATTTCTTTGCACTGATCTGGTGCTTTAAGCTTCATGCATTCAATAATTATTTATTGACTGTCTACTATATTACTATATTTAAGGCACTTGTCTTGGCTCTCAGGATACAACAGTAAACAAATCCAGGTCCTTGCTTTTAGCAGAGCTTCCATCTTAGTCAGGGAGAGATGCACTAAAAAAACAGATATATAATGCTTTATAATGTTACATGATGAGAACTGCAATACAGAAAAATAAAGTCAATTAAAGGGGAGAATGGTGTCAGAGAAAGGACACATTGTAATTTTATATTGGTAGGTCACAGAAAGTCTCGCCTGGACAATATGACATTTGAGCAGATTAAGAAAAATTCCCAGTTTACACAGGAGACAATCAGAGTCTGACCAAAATGACAGTTTTGTCCTTCATCTGACTCTACTCCTAGTGATAATTTCAGCAGCATAAAAATTTATTGAAATTGATGAGTAAACAAATCATTTCAAATGAAAATCTACACCAAATGACAGTAGATACCAAAACCCAAACAAACAAACAAAAAACTGGACTACTCTTATTTCATAGCTTCCATGTTCTTTTAGGAGATTAATGATTTGATGGCCATTAACATAACTTACTGAGAGATAATGACATTGAGAGAAAATTAGCAGAGGAAAAAAAAAACCATTCTGGTTCCCTAAGAAGAAACCCTGCATGTTAGGTGAAAGAAAAAAGAGGAAAAGAAGAAGGACAAAGCTAAAAATCTTACCATTCTAGAAAGAGAAAGCTTGAGGAGAGATTATATGATAAAATATTGGTGTAATATTTCACATGGGTGTGATCTGTAGTACAGTACTGTTGTTACAGAGAATTATATGAAAACAATTGCTGTTAAAGGGATTAGGTTAATTAAAATTTCAGCTACTTCAGCCACACCCTAATCCTCTCTAATAGCATCAATGATAACATTTATACAAGAAAAATAACTTCCTCCTACTTGTGAAAGCAAAGAATACTTCTTGCTGCTAAATCTAAGAGATTCAGGCATTAGCAAATGTAAGCAATTATTTTGTGGTCAGCAGGCAGCCTTCAACAGACCTTAATTTAAGTCCCAGAAGCAACAGATTCTTAGCTGATTGTCTATGGATAAAGCAGAAAATATTTATGACTGTGCTGATAATATTTACACCATTAGGAGATGCCTAAATAAACAAACAGATATTGCTGCTAAATATTTCTATAACAATTAGAAGATTGTGATGCTTAATTTCATTTAAAAAATAATGTAATATTTTACCAATGAGAGAACTGAAGTTAGTTATTAATTAGTATTTTGTAGCCAAAGTAGAATGTTGTTATTCTTCTTTAATGTGCTTTCAGAACTTAGAGGGATAAATAAAATTTTAGATATGCTCTTATTGTTTCTATGGACAGAAGTGTCTTCCGTCTGGTAAATGACACTTTGAAAAGAACATCCTTTCACCTAAGATCTGCTAGATCCTTCAGAGTTAAAAAAGAAAATCCTATATAAGCAGTATATAGTGTAATACTTGTGGTTCCTACCATTGTGAACTTGCTTTTCCAAGCTTCACCTATTGGCAAACTATTGAGATTGACAATTGGAACTATAGGGAATTCTCATGGGAGATTTGTTACAAACCTGTAAGTTATATGCCAAGCAGACATGTACTTACAAGCGGCTGTGAGAAGCATTTGAGTTAACACTTACACAGATCTTGAAAAACACTGAGGCAGAGTTGCCTCACAACCATTTGCATCTGGCTTGTCCTTGCTTGTTTTATTGGTAAGTGACAGTAAGGAGGAAAAAAAAAAAAAAGACACAAAGGCAAAGGGAGCAGAAACTGCATTCTGGGATAGCACTCCAGACCTGTTCCCACTGTGACTTTGAAATGGACCTCACTATGGCTTTGCCAACGCAAGGCTCTCAAAGGGTGAAGAAACTAGTAGCAGAGCCCACTGCTCATCTCTCAGAGAGACAGACCATGAGCACCATGCTTTAGCAGCTAGGCTGGGCTATCACCTTCAGGAGATGGCTTCTTTATCTCCTCCTTCAATACAGCTCATTGGGAGCCAACCAAGCAGGACAGTTTCTGAGAAGCTAGTGATTGATCTCTCTATATCAAAGGCGTAATTTTTGGTTGGAGGAACCCCCACTCCCAGTCCCTTCTTGGAACTTCTTGGTCTAGGAACTTCTAGATTTTTGCTTGGCTATAATAAAGGGGAAAGGCCCCTCCTTTACAACTTCTCTGATGAAACTCAGACTACTCTGAGTATGGGAGCTGATGTTTAATTAGTCATGCTGAGGTGTCCTCTTCAAGCCTTACAGCTTTGTTACTGACATTAGGGAGAACAGAGAGAAATCAGACCAAGAGGTAAGTACAATCCAAGATAGCAGGTATCTTTTCCAGAAATCTGAATGATAAGTATCAGTGCCACCAATACTGACAAGCCTTGATGACCACAACTATGGGGACAGACTCTATATATCCTCAGATGAGAAAGGCCCATAAAGCAGTGTGTTTCCAGATGTCCATCGTTCCTTTGGAAACAAAGGGCAGCAATCTTTTCAAATGGCACTGCAATCTCACTTTGTAACCAGCCCTACTGATTGGCATGTTGAATCCCAACATAGGGCATATACAGGGTAACAACACAGCCTGAATATTATGGGACTGACATAACTAAAATATTCTGAAACTGTTGTTATAATAGTACCTATGTATGTGTCAGAACATGAGACCCATCTTTTAGGTTGGGAAATATGGCCACTCTAAGAATGATAGAAGCTAAAGAATTTTGTTTTTGTAATTCTGAAGTTAAAAACTGACGACTCAGGGCTTCCTAGGTGGCGCAGTGGTTAAGAATCCGCCTGCCAATGCAGAGGTCACGGGTTCGATCCCAGCTCCAGGAAGATCCCACATGCCGCAGAGCAACTAAGCCTGTGTGCCCCCCCAAAAAAAAAATAAATTAAAAAAAAAAACAAAAAAAACTGACGACTCTATTTTCCAATGGAACCCCTTGCTCATAACAAAGATTTCTCCCTGCCTCAGACACAGGCTTAAGGCCTGACTGAAGCTGCTGCTTGTTTCCATCTGCTCGCTGACAATACCACGTGTGGACTTTTTTACTCAAGAATAAAGATGGGAGGGCTTAACCTTTCTACAACAAGAATGCTGGAAGCCATATCACAGATTACGAGCCATAATAGACACCTGTGTAAATCCCCACAAAGGATTATGGTTAGGATTTTCAAACTGGTGAAGGCTGCAGAGCTCAAGAAGACCAAGTTTCTAAGAAGGAGCCAATAAAAGTCTCAAGCCACAAACCACAAAAAATGGATTCCTATATAGCAATCTAAATCATTACTTTGTACCTACTGAAGAAGAAACAAATATTCATAGAATCAAGTGGGTTCGAAAGTGAATATCTACAGAAAAACACTGTAGTAACTGGTAGGGCAATTGCTTTTTCAAATTTATTTTCTTAATAAACATTACTTAAAAATCTTTGGTGCAGTATTTTGCCTTATAGATAGTCTCAAAATAGATCAGAACAAAGACAGTTAAATGTTAATAACACAAAGCTGAAGCAGGCTGCCAGAAGTTTAAGTGATTTGAGAGAAACAAGGTGAGTAAAATACCACAAAGGTATTTTAGGAATGTTAGGAAGGTTCTGCGTCCTCAAAGCATCATGCCTTATGAGAATTAGTTTGAGCATTTTGAATCCTGAAGGATCAGATTTGATTCTCAAAAACTGCTTCCTTTTTCTCTCACGTGAGAAAGCAAGCCCAAGATCTGCTTGAAGTCCATCTTCTGAAAACCACCAGCTTTAAAAGAGTACAGGAAGACCAAAGCATCCTCTGTTGAAGTGATTACTTAATCATGAGAGGCAGTAAGGCATCTTCCTAATGTGACACTCGCATGTGATTGGGTTTTGGTGAGTCTATTCTGATTTCTCATACTCCTTATTCTTTTCAAATGCCCCTCTTCCAAGTTCATTAGCTGTTTATTGGGCACCACTGGTATTTTTAAAGTAATGTGAAAAACACAGAAATAACACAATATTTATAATTTAGTAGTGAAGTTTAGACTTAAACAAGCAATAATCACATGCTTCTCAAATTGGTTACTGATGCTCTTAGGGAGAGCACTGGGTAACCCTCCTTGAGGCTAAACAGTGTCACTAACAACCCTGTACAGCTTCCTGGAGTTTCAGTCCTTGGTATATAATTAAACTTATTTTTATATTAAAAATAAGCATTTTATGGAGCAAGGTGCAAAAATAAATTTGCAGGTGTTTTTAGGAAAAGATACAGAGACATTTCATGCTTGGAGCAGATCTGGAGGTAGGTATCAAAGCCCACTGAATAAGAGAATGAAGGAGGAAGAGTTTGGGGGCCTTAGGTGGGTGATCATTTATTCTACTCCACCACTCTTCCTGCATATGATACTTCATCCAAACCACCCTTCAGTGGTTGCAGCACCACTAGCCTTATTAAGATTGAGAATTGTGAGTTAAACCATCCCAGCATCAAATTCCAGCCTGAAAATATTTGCTGCTCTCCACCCATGTGGTAATCCAGCTGGCACTCTTCATACACTAAAATCTCCATATTAAAAAAAAAAGGGAGTTTGTCATTCTCCTTCCACCAAGTCATAATATATACTGTGTACGCAATGGTATATAAATTTTAAGTTGTATAAGAAACACCTGGTGAATCCAGTCCCCACTCATCAGGAATTCTGTTTCAATAGATTGGGTTGCAGAGCCTTTCTAGACCACACTTTGATAAATACTGGTGTATTGTTTATTAAAAACCAAGGCCCTGAGGTAGATCTGCCTAGGTTTGAATTCCAGGTCTACCATTTAGCTATTATGTAACTTTGGACAAGCTACTTGACTTTTTGAGCCTTGATTTCTCCTTCTTTAAATTCATATAATAATATGTATTCCATGATGTTAATTTGAGACAAAATTCTATAATGCATGTTAAGTGTTTAGCATCTCTTTGGCAAGCAATGAGTGCTAAATAATTAGCAGCTAGCATCAGACAGGCTCTTCCCCCCTGTATTCCTTGACTCTGAGAATGACACCAAATTCTTCCATTTCCCAAGCAGGAAACCTGGGAATCATTTTATATTTTTTTCTTTTTCTTCAATCTGTTCACCAGCCAAGTTCTCTAGATCCAACTCATCACCACAGCTTGTTCACACTGCCAATGCTGTCCTTAGTTTTTTTAAAATATTTTAAACATTTAAAAAATATTCTTCTCCAGAAGTACTATAATAACTTCTTAAATGTTCTCTATTCATATTATATTGCCCTCTTGTAATCTATTCTCTACAGAGCTGCTACAGTAATCTTTCTAAAATCCAAATCTAACTGTACCACGTTCCTTCTTAAAGCTCTTTAACGGAGTTCGCACTACCTTCAAGGGTACAATTCAAATTCCTTAGCATAGCCTGTAAGATCTTCAAGATCTGGCCTGTGTATTTTTTATTTTTTTACTCACTCATGTTCACACCTGCTGAGTCAACCATACAGCCTATGAGTGTCTGTGTATATACAGTGGACCATATGCATTATCATACGACTCATCATATTAAATTCGAATTGTTTACTTTTATGTCTCCTCCACTAGAGTTCTATGAGAAAAACTGGTAATAATTAATGTGCAACAAAAATGTGTGGATCTACAGAAAATATGGAAAGCAGATAAACAGGAAGCCAGGGAGAAAACAGAATAAATTAAGTAGATTTATAGCATGGAATAAGATGGAAGGGATTTACCCATGGGTTGGTGATTTGGGACCAAACAAATAATCAAGCTTAAAGAACTTCCTAACTCCCTGTGTTGTAGATGGAATTTGTTTGATGTAATATACTGTGTAAAAAAAGAATAAAACCAAACAAAATACAGAGAGTCCAACTCCAAGTGCAGTATGCCTGTGTGTGATTGATACAGTTACTGGGACTCCTGGTGAAGCTGGAGGACAAAGACAAATGGCATGAGCTGCAATTATGTCCCAGTCCTTTCCTGGCGCTTGCTTGATCTTCATGTTTCTCCATCAGTCACAGCAGTATTTCTCCTAGTGGTTTTGGAGCTGAAGATCTCTCTTCCTCATCCCATCTTGCCTTACTTATCCAACCACAGGATATTCTGAGTTTACAGGAGTAGCTAAATACCAAGAATTTTATTTATTCTTGGAAAATTATGGAGAACTAAATAAACTTGAAGGAAGAAGTAGCAAATGAGGTGGTTGTAATTTTAAAATACCCAGGCATGGAAGTGCCTCAGTGGTGCAAATCCTTGAAAAAAACGTAAGATGTCTAAGGTGGAAACTGGTGGACAAAAAAAGAAAGCACACATATTTTGCTGGAAAAGAGGGACGCGGTCTTTGTTCATTGTGCTACTGCTTAAATGGCTCTCCTAATTACAGAGGTCCTGAAAATTCTACCTGGGCCCAGAGGCTGATTCTTAGGAAACTAATGAAGCTTATACCTCAGAGCCACTCAATTATACAAGCTGCTTCTCAGGCCTTGTATCTAATTTTGTGTTTGCATTTTTGCATTTCTTTTTTTAAAAGAAGGCTCCAGAACTAAATAGGTTCTAGGCTCTTAAAACCTGGTCCTGCCATTGTCTGGGACATAAGTAGTATGTTTTAGGGCCTGCTAAACTAAAACAATTCTTTCTTCCTTCCTGTCCCTCCTTTTCATTTCCTTTTTTCCCCCTAAGATGCTCTATTCTCAGCATTTCCAACCTTGAAATATGTTTTCTAAATTTGCCCAATTTTCTTGCCCAAGTTCATACCATATATATATGTTTCATACCATCCTTATATCTACACAAAATTGATATAATATATCAATATTTATTACATTTATAATATACTACTCTTTCATTAAAATGTGAATGTATTTTATTCAGATCAACAGACACATAATTATCTTGGTGTATTACCGACAATAAATATGATATTCATTTATTTGTAACAAGGTCAGAGTGGCTGTTAGTTTAGTACAGCCACCATTAGGAACCAAAGCAAATTAAATGACAGAAAATATGAAGCAGCTATCATGCGCCGAAAGTTATGTTAGATGTATAGATTAGCCTACAATAAGGTCAATTCCTCCTTATCAGCTATAATGTAGCACCAAGACAAAATTTGGAAAGATATCATTTTGAAAATAAGAAAATTATTATAGAGGGCTACTTTGGGTAGGTTAAATAAAAGTGAATTGTCTAATTTTCAGGAAACATGCAAAAATTAATTGTTAAAGAAAGGTATAAAAGTTAGAAAGTCATTATGAAAGATTTAGAGAAGGAGTCCTAGCTTTCACAGGTGTCTCAGGTTTGCATCGGTGAAGACATACTCTTTTTGGAATGGAGAAGGGATCAATGATCATTGAATGCCTTTTATGGTTAGGAATTGTGAGAGGGGTTTTATATTTATCACCTCATTTAATCCTAACAATTCCCTATGAGGCAAATATTATTCTAATTTTACAGATGAAGAAACTAAGGTTCAGATACGTCATGGAACCTATTCAAGTTAAGTATTTGTAAAGAAGAAAATGAACCTAATATTTGATAGGCCAGAGCATGGGCTGTAAGGTAATGGAAGATAAGTTTGAACGTAAAACATGAAATAGATTTTAGAGAGCATTGAAAGCTGGGTAGAAGTGTTTGGGTTTGAGTAACTGGAAAACAGAAAGCCATCTGTGGTTTTTATAGCAGGTTATCTCATACACAGCTTTCTTCACTGGTTTTCCAGATTTCTTTCTTGAGAAAACAAAATGATCAAGTTGAGTCCAATATTAAGAGTAATCTTGTTCAAGTCATGAAGAAGAATCAAAAAGTAAGATTCAGTCAGAATTCTAGGAGTGCACATGCAAATAATCCTGGACATATCTTATTCATCTTTGTATCCTGCACAATCCCTGGTACACAGTAGATGGTCAATAAATGATGATCAAATGAATATAAAACAAGTTTTTTCTGTAATTAGCTTTTCTGTTTAACAAAATATGAAAACTATCAAAAACTGAAGAAGCAACTCTGTGTCTTCTAATGTCCTCAACTCTCTGTCTTCTAATATCCTCAACTCTCTATATGTCCTCAACCCTCTACATGTCCTCTGCTTCTAGAACATCAGGCAAAGAAGACTCTGCTCTTTATTTAGAGAGATACTGCCCAAATCTCAAACATTAGTTCATGCTTCACTTCCAAATCAAGAGGTCTCATTGTGAAGCCAGAAAGGATTCAAAACTGGCCTAGAGTTAGGTAAGTCTATTTCCATTGATGTCTAGAAAAGGGCTTGAGACATCCTTAGAAATAGTGGCATGTCATGATAACTACAGTGTAGGATATAATGAAAGGGGGAATAGACTGAAAGTAGGGAGGCAAGCTAGGAGTACTTCAGTTATCTAGATGTGAGAACAAGGAACTGCACTAAAGTGAATAAAAAGGTGATGCGAGATTCAGCAGGAATCAGATTGATTGGAAATGGAGAAAAAAGGAAAAGAAAGAATCATTGGTGACACCAAGGTTTAATGCCTGGAAGAGAGTGAAAATATTGGTAAAAAGGTATCTGTCTGCAACTAGTATAAGACTGACCCTCTATTACTACCTATCCCAGCAGAGTCCCATTTGCAAAACGTTAGATATCTAATGTAACTGAAAATCAAGAAAATGCCAGAGATTTAATTCATAATGTTCAACAAAAAATTTTAAAGTTCACCATCCTCATTTCTCTCTAAATATCTCACATGTCATAATTACTGATCTCCAAATCTTTCCTACTTCATTCCAAGCTCCTGCTAACTTGGTCTCAAACTTGACCTACGTAGGCTTTCTTATTTCTCTTGGTTTCTCCCCATTCCTCTCTTTATCTTCTTTTAGTCGCTGTCTGCCTATTTCACTACAAATCCAGCTAGCCTTTCTGCTTTCTTCAAATATCCTCCTTACATATCACTCTAGTTTAAAAAATAAAGGCCGAAGATCCTAGAGGGCAAAACAGAATCCTCAGGAGCCAGTGCAAGGAGCTGTAAAAACTCTTAAGGAGCTAAGCAGACCCAACCATATTTCAGCAAGAGACTAGAGCTGGGAACTGTAACCTAAGGAATGAACAAGGTATGTTACCCTTCCCAAAACAGTCACAAGAAAGTGGAAGGCCAACTACAAATGAAGTGGAAAAAACTCGAGTGGAAGAGTGAACAGGGCTAAGTGTTAGAAGGTAAATAGAAACCAGGAGCAGGTTAGGAACAGGTTAGGAAAAATATGAGCAGGTTAGGAATAAGTTAAAGATAAGCCTTGTGAGCTGCAAACTGGTAATGCATGGGGGTATTAGTACTGGACAAAGATGGAATCATTATTTTCAAGCCTGGAAAGCTGGAACAAATAGTTATTCTATCAAGGAGTATCAGTTTCTCCTGTGGTGAAGAAAAGCACAGAACTGTTTCTCTCAGAATTCACATCCCAACCCCATGTGAATTCTCTATGCCTCTGTTTTCTTGTCTATGTAATAGGAATGATAACAGTACATTTTCATAGCATTTTGGTGAGGATTAAATTAGCTACTGTGTAAAAAAGCTTAGCCTGGCACATAGTAAGACCTCAATAAATGGCATCACTGTCACTACCTTGTTCCCAAGTATGATCTTTCCCACTTGTCCTCTAACAAAAGCCTCCTTTTCAGAGTCACGTGTTGCCACCAAACAGTTGAATACTCTGTTTTTCAAAGTGAACTAATAAAATGGAGTTAATCTCTTCATAGAATACATAGAACAAATCAATCTCTTGAGAATCCAAATGCAAAAACACCATTCCTATCATTTATGTTGAAACTACACAAGGTCCCAGGGTGTTCTTTGTGGACAAATATAAAAACATCCCCAGATGGGTCTTACTGAATACCTTATCTGTCTCTCAGGACCAAACCTGTTATAGTAGCTATGGTCAATCTAGGAAAAAACAAAACAAAACACAGTTGTCCTACCTTGCCATCCAACTCAGAATTCAGTGTAATTAAAATCCAGATGCGAAGAGATCATACCTGAGACTGAATTCATACTCTTGAATTTATGAGCAGAATGAACTTGGAAAAATTATATTACTTTTCTGGGCCTTTGCTCAAGTATATAACAGAGACTACATCTCACTCCCAGGTAAATATTAAAGTAGCTAATACCTTAAAAAAAGAAAAGCCACACCTAACACAGAAATTAAAATATAGTTGGCAACATAGATTCATTTTCTTCCACTTCTATTCTCTTTTCCTTTTAACAGTTCACACCCATGTTTTCCAATATGGTGGCCACAAGTCACATGTGGTTATTAAGTACTTGATATGTAGCTAGTCAGAAATGAGTGATGTAAGTATAAATCACATACTGGATTTCAAAGACTTGGTACAAAAAGAAAAGACTGTAAACACCTCATTAGTAACTTTATACTGATACACGTTGAAATGACAACATTTTGGATATTCTAGGGGTATAGAATATATTAAAATTATTTTAACCTGTTTCTTTTTCTCTTTGTTAAATTTGAAATTATCAGACTTCCCTGGTGGTAGAGTGGTTAAGAATCCACCTGCCAATGCAGGGAACATGGGTTCAGTCCCTGCTCCAGGAAGATTTCACATGCCGAGGAGCAACAAAGCCCTGTGAGCCAAAATTACTGAGCCTGAGCTCTAAAACCCACGTGCCACAACTATGGAGCCCGCAGGCTGCAACTACTGAAGCCCGCACACCTAGAGCCCATACAGCCCATACTCTGCAACAAGAGAAGCCACTGCACTGAGAAGTCCACACACCACAATGAAGAGTAGCCTCCACTCGCCACAACTACAGAAAGCCCACACACAGCAACAAAGACCCAATGCAGCCAAAAATAAATTAAAAAAAAAAAAAATAAATAAAAGTGTGTTGTTTAAAAATAAGATAAAATAAAATTACTTATCTGGACACCTTATATTTCTATGGGACAATACTAGTTTAAACAATCAGCCAGATGTGATTAAGGAAATAACTGTCTGGCAAGTGGACACTCATAATGGTCCTACTTCTTGTAGCCTAGATTGAAATGACCTTTGCCATCAATGCCAATAGGCGCTTGAAGTCCTTGATGTGTTTGCTTCGGGCAACATGAGTATGGAAGGCATGGAAAACATAGCCTGACCAGCTGTTGAAAACGAAGCCTAAGATGAGAAATAGACTGATAAGGAGTCTTTGAAGAACTGTCTGAGATTTGCGCTTTTCATGGCTGGGAAGGCCAAAAAAGAGAACAGTCACAAGGACCAAAAAGTTCTTTTTAAATTACATGAAAAGAATACAAACTGGATGGTCAAAAATCAAACTGCAACAAGGATGCATTTAAATGCCTCCAGAAAGATAATTAGAAATTCCTCAAACCCAATATTAATAAGTTGTTCCAGAATTTATGGGTACGGAATGGAGTTACTCTTTCTGGAGGAACCTCTTCTGGACCAGCCACGGAGGAATTAATCAGCTCCCCTAGAAGAAGGAAGAGTCCGTGTATTTGGTCATAAATGTGAACACATCATTTACTTAGAGCTGATTTTATTGGCAGCTTACAACCCACATTTAAGTTTACATACATATAATTAGGGCACTCTAGATGTTTGAATGTATGTACAGGAGAGACATAAAAATGTAATCTGACCTCAAAGAAAATGAAAAGGCAATTCCTATCCTAGAGAAAAAAAATAAAATTATGTTATTATTTATTTATTTATTGGCTGCGTTGGGTCTTCATTGCTGTATGCAAGCTTTCTCTAGTTGCAGCGAGTGGGGGCTACTTTTCATTGCAGTGCGCAGGCTTTCTCACTGCGGTGGCTTCTCTTGTTGTGGAGCACAGGATCTAGGCATGTGGGCTTCAGTAGTCGTGGTGCACAGGCTTAGCTGCTCCACAGCATGTGGGATCTTCCCGGACCAGGGATGAACCCACGTTCCCTGCATGGGCAGGAGGATTCTTAACCACGGCACTACTGGGGACGTCCCCTCCCCCCCAAAAAAATTACTTTAAAAGACCAGTAGGAAAAAAAAAAAGGGTATACAATCAATAGTGCCAGATATTTGAGAGAAGATAAGGAATAAGAAAAATCTTTTGATTTGTTTTGTTTTGAAAGTGGTTGTCAATGACCTTGGAAATACTTATTATAATAGTGTTGAGGCAGAAGCTATTTTAACAGAGAATGGTGGAACTATAAAAAAAAAAAGGTGGGGGGAAGCAGGGGTTCAAAGCATGCGTTGGAGAGGTCTGGAAGTGAAAGCAAGGAAAATGGGATAATGGTTTAAATGGGAAAAAGGATCAAGCAATACACTTTTAAGACTGATCAATTCTGATGACAAAGTGTGAATAAATGTAGTTGGAAAGGAAAGGATAAACATACTCATGAAAGAAAGGTTACATGTGGGACTAAGTTGCTAGTATCTGTATGACAATTTTGCAAACACAGGATGTATTCCCAATGCAAAAAGCTCTCTTATTTATTGGCTGAATCTTTTTAGTTAGTAGCCAGGATGCTCTATGACTAAAATTATTGAATAAATGTCTTCTTTGTTCCTCACCTTCTAATTTCATTAATCTGCTGTGGTTAACTCTCACTTACAGAAACCAATATAAGGATTGATTTTAGGCAATTTCAGATCTTCCTCAATATTAGTTCAGGACCATATCAGCGGAAAATCTACTTGTCTTGAATGGATTGCACTGGTCTACTCAAGTGATTTCAGAACTGGGAAGTCAGAAGATATTGAATTTTAAATATTAGATTATTTTATATTGGACTTTGGATCTAATATTAGATATTAAAGTGTAAAATCACATTGTCCTTATTGCTAGTCTTCTTTTTTATCTTGCTGCAGGATCAGTATTGTTTTAGTACAGTATTTGATGGCTCATGAGCCTTCAGAGTGAGAGAAAATATTTATACTACTTATTGAATGGTGGACAGCCCAAGATTTAAAATAAATTTTGCCAAACTTTAAATGCAGTAATTTATTAACATATGATGGCCAAATCGTATTTTACTATTGTAGTAAAAGAAATAGCAAACAAAATGAAACAAATACCAAGCTAACCTAAAGAAGTGATGAATGTGCTCTTGACTATTTGTGGCGTTGCTTTCGAAAAGAAGCTTTCCACCATGAGAGACTGCCTCTGTACAGTCTGGTGTGTTGACACCACATAAAAGGTAGTAAACAAAAACAAATGGACAGGATAATTACGGGAACCCAAACAAGAAGGCCAAAGTGGGTCAACACTGCTTTTCTACTGTACTATTTTGACATATATTAAGAATAATCAGTATTGAGCAATACTTAAAACATATTAAAACCAGAAACAAAATGTGCAGTTTTGGATCCGCAAATGAAACACAAACATTTGATTTTTATTGCATTACAAAAAAGGCCCAACTTTGTTCAGAAAAATACCCAATGCTACCAAAAAATACCTAAATACCTAATGTTGTTTTAATTTGTTTAAAACAACAACAATAATGACAAAAGTTAATATTTATTGTGAATCTATTATATGCCAGGACTGTTCTAAGTACTCTATTCCAAATATTTTACATGATTTAAATCATTTGATTCGCGAAACAAACAAACAATTCTACGGGGAACAGACTGTTATTATTCTAATCTTGCAGATGAGAAAACTGAGACTTAAGTGAACCTCCAAGTTTACACAGCTAGTAGTGGCAGAAAGTGGACAGAACCAAATCCAAGTTGCTGTTTCTTTATGATCAAAATATTGGTATGCTACAGTAGTTCCTGAACAGAACCTAACTGATATTTTACTTTGTTTCAGTCCCTGATAAGCATATTCTGTATGGCAAGAGTTTAAAGTTCTTGAAATGATCAGATGCCAGGCAAGTTAGCAATTACCGGCTTATTACAATAGAGTACAGTGGGAACTGGGTCCTAGGAATAAAAAAGTTATCAGAATAGGTGTTCCTATACATGATCAAGACAAAGAAGAGTGAATTTGTGGCAAGTTCCAGATTATGGAGTAGACCTATTTTAAATCCCTTTTACCTAAGACCATCCTAGAAACTGGAGTGGAGCTAGGCAGGCAAGGCTTATCTAAAGCTGAGATACAACAGTTGCGTGGATAAGAAGGGAACTGAGGCTAAGACCCAAACAGGTCTTATTTAAAAAGATACAAGACCCTTGAATATTTTTAAATAGGCAAAGGGGAGGACATGGTCTTAGGAAAGAAAAGAGTCAGTGACATGGAAGGCTTGGAATTCAGAGATTGAGACTAGGTGTCCAGGATCTTTCGGGGATTATATGGGAATCTATAGAAAGAGATGGCAAACAGCAAGCAAAGATGATCTCTAGCAAATCTGAATACAGCAGGATTTCCCAAGGGGATCTTCAAGGAATATTAGCCCTATAGATGCTCTCCCTCATAAGAACTCACAGAGGGATTCTATATTAAAGATGAGAAGTCACATGGCAAGGAAACTTACCTAATTTTAACCTAGCATTTCCTAAACTTACTTGACAATTAAATCCTTTGTTGTTAAAAGGACATTGAGCTGCTGCTGCATAGAGTAGACTCTGGGAAACACTGTAGTGGATACAATTAAGAAGAGGGCCAAAGTAGCCCGTTGGGGAGTTGGAGAAAATATTGGAACATCTATATCCACGTGTGTTACCTCATGCTTTAAAATTCCTTATTTTGACATTTTTTATAATGCTTACAAGGTATGAGTACAAAGCATGTATTCCATTTTTTTCTAAAAGAACATACACATATTGAGGGTATATGCTCCCTACTTTTTAACTGATGAGGTGCATATCAAATGAGTTTGGAGAAAACCAGGAGAGGAAGGAGACCACTTGGGGTGGATGTTCCCTACCAAAATGCAACCCTAATCTATGGCAACTGAGAGGCTGTTCCTCATTCCTCTTCTACTTATGTTTCTTTTGCTGTTTGTGCAGGATGAAGTCTAGCTCCCCCATAGGACCACTCTCAGCCACTGAAAGCTGTTAGTGTTAAGTATTAATTGTTTAATTAACTTAAACAATGGTACATTAAAACTTTCATAGAAAAAAAAAAAACTTTCATAGATAATAAGAGTTCTTGCTCCCTCAGAGTAAATATGAAAATAAAGCTAAACATTATATTGGCATTTTTGTTGCTATTTCACTTTTTAAAAGAAATAAATATACCAATAATTAGTTCAGGGTATTAACAGAACGTGAAAGTAGAATGTAAAATTTGTTCATTTTTAAGACGCAGATAAAAGTCCCACATTTAAAAAGAAGAAACAGAGCACTTGCTTGATCTGGATCACTTTTAATAGGACTAAATATCACAGAACAGATCTAACTGCTGTTTCTAACTTTAAAAAAATTTTGCAGCGTTGTCTGCACTTGTCACAGTTTAGTGTCTTCAAGTAAACAGCTGTCTGAATTACAACAATCATTTAGATTTGAGGTCACAAACTCAAAGCCCATAGGAGCCAGGCAGGCAGAGTCAATCCATGATGTGCACTGTGTACAAAGGAATGAGTGTGGGGTCTTGGGGGGCCGGGGAACTCAGGCACTGGGTTAGAGGGGCAATCACCAGTCAGCTCCAGCTGTTTCCACGTAGGAATTTAGATCCAGTTCTGCCACATTCTCTAATTTTTCAAAAAAAGCCATAAAAAATCCAGATTTAGGTGATCTCTCAGTATGGAAAGTGACACAATTTTAACACAAACATTGCACATTACACACCAACCACAGCTATAGGCAAAATTCAAATGCAAGCTGCCATTGTGCCTCTGCTGTAGCAACAATGCTTCCTTTCAGCAATTAGTAACTGTACTTAATTATCTTTGGAACATGGGCTTTGGTGGCAGATATGTCTTATTTTGCCATATAATAGCTCTGAAACTTAGTATGTTACCTATCCTTTCCAAGACTTCATTTCCTCAAAGGAAAGTGGTAACTTGAAGCACTGTTGTAATGATTAAATAACATAACTGGCCTGACTCTCCTTCAAAACTTACTGCACTCCTTTTCTTCCATTTTGCTGCCAATGGTGGCAACAATGGGAACTCTGTGTGTGCCTGTGTGTGTGTGTGTGTGTGTGTGTGCGCGCGTGTGTGTAGGGTCTTAGGGTCTGAATATTCACAATGTGATTTTTTTTGTGGAGGCCATAAAAGAAAGAACATAAAACAAGATCAGACTATATTCTATCACTAACTTATTGCGTGTTTCTTGTCAAGCTACTTAAGTCCTCTGGGCCTCAGCTCCTTACCTTTAGGTATGTAAAGTGAGCACCAGATGTTCTTCCTCCTAAAGTCATTGGGAGGCAGTGATACAGTGGTTTTGGGCTTGGCCACTGGAGCCAGTCTGCCTGGATTTGAATCTTGGCTCTCCCACTTACTAGCTGTGCGGTATTGGACACCTTAACTAACTTTCCATGTTTCAGTTTTCCCCTCTGTAAGGTGAGGATAGTAAGAATGCCCTACTTTTAAGAAATAAAAAAGACATGCAAAGCCGTTAAACCAGTGCCCAGAACATATCAAGTGCTTAATAAATAATAATTTCTATAGTTCATGGAGTCTAATACACCATTGATTATAAGCAGTGCCATTGTGTGTACTATGAAGGAAGAAAAAAAAAATCACTTCCAATTAAATTTCAACATAATGCTTTCTTATTAGAATTTTTATTTATACTTAATAGAAAGGGTCTCCAGACCTAGGTACAGACCTGCATCACACATTACTCTTATGCATATATAAAAAGAAAAACATAAATGTAATTGGTTAGATTAACTTCGCTGAATCACTTTGAAACTCTGAGTTATCCATATCAGTGCTTTTCTACCCCAAATTATCTGAGCAATCAGGGAGCACTGGGAATGCATTACCTCCCTTCCCTCTCTTCCTGCTCCTTCTACATTTTCCAAGTTTAAAAGACTTTTAATTTCAAAATTTTAGTGTAATGAACCTCCTTGAACCCACAAACCAAGTCAACACTCTTAATGAAGTGCTTTTACCATCTGCAGGATTTTTTTTCCCCCAAGTTGCTAATACTTATTTTGCAAGTTTTGATGCTTACATTTTCTTGGTATTACTAGAAGATGCCAACATGAAGTTTTCAGACAAGAATTGGGACTCATATTCCTTCCTCCTATTGCCCTGGAACAGTTTGTTATTTGAAACATCAAGAGGCTGCCCTTGTTTAGTCATGTCAACAGGAATCCCAGCCAGGTTTGCGCATGTGCAGGCAATGACAACTATGTCACAACCGACACCTGTCAAACAGCAACTGTAGGACGCTGACTGGAAGATGCATCCTGATTTTGTCAGGGTTAAAATGAGTATGTCTTCTCATGTGAACATCTCACGATTTCCCCTCAGGAATACTAGATTTGCTCCGTCATCTTCAGGCCTAAGAAAATGCAAATGAAAACTATGAAGATAGGTAACGTTAACTCCTGTTGAAGGAACCTAGCTTTTCTGTTCTGAAACTTATGAAATTCATCACCACGATCTTCTATAACTTAAAAATTATAACAAGAAACGGTTTTTGTCATTACCCAGATTACTAAGTTACCTGGGACATGATAAACTCTTCCAACTGCTATTTTTGGGTCTTTTTTTTGTCTCCGAATTCTGAAATACATGTTATTACATCTTTAATGATTAATTTTGATCCATTTGTTGAGTCTATAGGTTTTATCTTCATGACTGACCTCTATGCCCATTATATGCTGTCTCATTTTTTAAAGCCGTGATTTCATTTTCTCAGTATTCTGGGTATGGCTGATTTGATTATTTGCAATGTCAAGTCTGCTTTTTACTACTTTCAAATAAGATTTTTATTTCAGTTATTGTCATTTTCATTATGTAGCATGCTCTTCTTACCCAGGCCTGCTTTTGCTCAATAGAGACAATGTCCTCTTTTATTTCATTAGGAATAAAAAGTAGGTAATTTCTAAAAACCATGTCCTCTATTTCATGAAATAGATCAGGTTTATTTCTGAACCCTTATAACTTGGCTCTGTCTGTGTGGCAGAATTACTGCTATTGCTATTCATCTTTGAGATTGATGTGTTGATATTTTCATCCTCGAAGTTAAGGTTTTGCTTGGACATCTTGAGCAGCAGCAATTGTTGTCTTGGGGAGACACAGATATTAGAGAAATGATCCTGCCATCTTAAATCTCAACCAGTGGCTCTCAAATTTCAGGGCACCTAAGAATCAACTGGGGAGCTTTCTAAGAACGAAGATTCCAGAGCTCTACTCCCAGTGATCTTGATTCAGCACAACTAGAGAGGGGTGCCAGGAACCACTGTTTGTTAAATGTTTGATATAAGATTTTCAAGCATATGCAAAAGCAGAAGAACTGTATACTGAACCACACTGTACCCATCACCCAACTTCAACAGTTATCAATAGTCTGTTCATCTGTGTCCTCTTCTATTACCAGTAACCCCATTTGATCTTTTTTGTTTTCATTTTTATAATTTTTTCTAAACTATTTTAGAGATATCTATACCATAGATATCAGTTCATTTCACTCTTAAATTCACAGGATGCATCCCTAACTTTTTCTGTAACACATAACTGCAACGACATTATCTCATCTAACAAAATTAACAATAATTCCTTAATATCTCATACTGCATGATCATATTCAAACTTCCCCTAGTGATTCAAAACTGTCTTTTATAGCTAGCTTGTTGCATCAGGTCCCAACAATGTGCATAGTATCTGGTTGTTATGCTGCTTATGTTGAAGCAACTATTCTTAAAGCTTGTCTTCTAGGGCCTGGACAAGATGTTAGCATAGTAGCCCTTCAAGGAGTGAAATGGTTTTGTTCACAACACAACAAGACCAGGAAGACAATCCTTGACTTTCAGCATCGATAGAGATGTACATAGTGAGATCAAATAAAGATGTAAGTCAGGAAACAAAGTTTGGGGCTAGTTGAGGGAGGCCTCAATTCAGAATGAGTCTGTAGCACCAAGGAAACTATTTAATCCTCACAGTATTAAATGATACAGTTAATATGTGAAATGTGCTTAGAGTGGCCGAGCGTACAGTAAGCTCTCAATAAATGCTAGCTATTATTGTTGTAATTACTCCGTGGGACATAGGGAATGAAGTTTGGAGGCCTGGTCTGTGATTGAAAGGAAAAAGAAAAACTAGCATTTATATGTCTTTTGTGATTTAATGTAGAGTTTAATGGCAGGTGAGAGAGGGCAAATGCAAGAGAGAGAGAGCTCAGTGGAGAAGTGGGAGTCTGGGTCTACAGTATAAAACAAGGCAGGGCAAGGGAGGACAACGTGGCAATGAAGATGATTCCCTGCAGTGTCCACACCTATCCCGTTGGTATTTCAGGCACAACAGAGACCCAACTGAATTCACATTCACTGTTGCATGTGCTGTTGAAGCATCTCTCCTTATTTAGTGTTTCAGAGGTAATTTCAGTGGAATTAGGAAGACAGGATGTTGCAATTAATATACAACACTTTATGTTTTCCAGGCACTGTCCTAGGAGTGAAAAATGTGAAAACAAATGAGATGAGATTCATGCCCGCAAGGAGCTCATGGTCCAGTGGAAGACAAATAAGTGAGATTTTTATAAAGCAGTGAGATTTAATGAAAAAATTATTTTGTGATACATTTAAAGCAGAAGGGGATGCTATGGAAACAGAAAACAGGGGATGCTTAGCTTGGCCTGGGAACAAGTGGTGTTTAGGTGGGGTGACCATATAAGGTATCATCCAATTCTCTGAGTGTGAAAGGTGGTGCTAATACTAATTACAGGGAGAGAAGAGTTCTAAACTAAGTCTATCTTTGACAAACCAGATGGATGGTCACCTCAATTAGGCCAAAGAAAATCTCTATAAGTCAGGTGATATGTGAGTTTGAAAGGGAGAGAACACAGTCACCAGGGAAGAGAATGTCTTCTAAGTACAGAAAGAGTGTGTTTAAGGACAGAGAGGTGTGAGAGACCTGAGACTGCTATGCGTCCAGGAAATATCTTAGAAATAGAATAGTCCTGAATGAAGGGCATAAAATCGTCAATGCTGAAAGAAGAATCTAGAGTTAGGACCAGGCCACGAGAGAACTGGTCGGCTAAGCAGATGAGGCTGGATTTTTATCTTGAAAGTTATTGGGCATCATTAAGGGGTTTTAGGGAGGGACATGACATAGTCAAATTTGCGTGGAATGGTAACAGCAGTAAATGTAATTATTAAGGTTCCTTTCTGTGATGTACACTTTCAGATTTAATGTTCCCAACAACCTAATGATATGCATATTATTATCCTTATTTTACACCCACATAAAATGAGTTAAACAAGTTTCCTATAAGAGATGGAACTGGAACTTACAAATAGGTGTATCTAATTCAAAATCTATGCTACACTTACCTTTGACAGAAGGTTTGAGTGCAGTTTGGCAAGGAGCCAAGGGAGTGAGGCAGGGAGTCCAGTGAAGTAGCTACTGAAATCCAGGCAGGAATTATGACATGCACTAAATATGGAGGACGCAGGGGAATGATTAGGAAGAAATAATCAAGCCATATAAAAAGAAATAAAATCATAGGACTTGGTTTATGGAGTGAGTGGTAGGGGCAGTAAGTAGACTTGAGGAGTCTAGATTTCTGATTTGTGTGTCTGTGTAAATGGTAATATGCCATTCACCAAGACAGGCAATTAATTGAAGGAAAAAGATTTATGCAAACTCAGTGAGTTCTCTTTTCAAATGTTCGTATAGGATTACCTGGTGATGCTTGCTAATTGAGTATGTGAATCTGGTGTTCACCAGTGAATCATGGAAAACTAATAAAATGGAAAGTTCAAAAGGTTGAGGATAGAACCTGGGTAATATCACCAAGGAGAGGATGAAGTGAGGCAGAAAAGAACATAAAGGAGACAAAGATGGATGAGCCAAAGAGGTAAAATGAAAATAAGAAGAATGGGTCAAGAGAATAGGAAGTTTCTGGAAGGTGAAAGTGATTGACAGGGACAAATATTGCAGTAAAGTATAGTTAAACAAAGATGTTAACATATCTAGTGAATTAGGCAACCAGTAGCTCAATTTTGGAATCTAAATTGGATATTGTATCTTTATATTGTTAAATATTATACTAGTTGAAACAACTTTGAATCTTGAGTCTGTCATCTCATACTAGCTAGCTTTTTCTGCTTTGCATCATTTATATACTTTATACATATATTTCTATATGCATTCATTATAACAGTATAATTTATTAAATGCCTACTATATCCCTGGTTCTTTATAAACATTATTGTTAATTTACAAGCAAACCTGCAAAATCCATATTATCATCTTCATTTTAAAGATGAAGAAATAGTGTTCCCATTACTGTAATTCGAAGAAGGGGGAACTGAAGCTAAGTGGGGCAGTATCAAAGCCTGTTCTCTTCACATTTATTCTACAAACCTAATGCTCCCTTCAGGTTTCAATTGCATAAGCCAGATGCCCCCAGATGCATCTTCATTAAGGCGCAGGAAAACTAGTGACAAACAGTAAGGCTATTTGATATTTCCAATCCAGGGGAAAAGCTGGATTATTTAACCCACCATAGAAGAAAGAGGATCTGTGAATATGAAGCAAAGTGAAGCTGGGTATTTCCACAACGAATGAACAAAAAGAATGTAACAAAGCTTAAAGCAATCACATCTAAAGAGAACCAGGAGAAAAGGAACAAGGTTGAGCAAGACCTACAGGAAAATCAGTGACATAACTCACTCCACTGGGCTCCATTTTAAGAGAAGGCAAGAGCACAAATGACTCTTCCTGCACGTCCCAACCAACCCTAATGTAATTACACAACCGCTTTCTGATATTGAAAACTGAACACAGTGTAAAATCCACAGAATGACTTTAATTAAAAGTTATTTTCAAAAGCAAACATGAATGGATTTTGCAAAAGGGCAAGTAAAAATCAGATGGCTGAATGTTGCAAAGAATTCACTTATTGGGTGCACGAAGGTTGAAACTATTTTGGATGAAAGAACCTCTGAGTCCCATCAGGTCAGCTCCTTTTATATGTTGGAACACCCTGAACTTCAGATGAACTCAGACACATAGCATATTATATTTTAAGGTAATGTTAGAAAACAGTGGATAAATAAATGATACCAAGAAAAACATGAGCAAAATGCTAAAGGATTCCAAATGAACAATTGTGAACTCTCACTAATCTCTATAACTCTCTTGGAAAAGCAAAACTAACCTAACCTTTAAACATGAATCTCATTAAACTGATTACTTTTTCAGATCACCTGCTTTTTCAGATATTTATCAACCACCATATATAGCAGTCAAGGTCTTTTTTTTTAAAAAGTATGTCTTCTTACCATTTAGCAAAGGTGCTATTACTGACTCACCAATAATAGGACATGTGTTTGGGGTTGTTTACCAGTGTATGGGGGGTGGGGGGAGCGTGGAGTGGAAAGAGGGGAAGAGATAATGCACTCTTTTCCATTCATGCCCTGAACTGGCCCAGCCTTGATTAGACATATGGCAGTGAATGGGCATGCAGCCTGCAGGCACACAAAGCGGCTAACTATGGAAGTCCCTTTGGGGATGCAGTCTGGAACTCTGGCCTCATTAATACCACGCTGTAGCCCAAGGGTTCTCAAATTTTGGTGTGAGTTAGAATCAAAGGCAGAGTAGCAATTAAAAATTCCAGCCCTTGGATACCACCTCAGTGCTACCAAATTAAAATCTCTGGAGGTGGGGTCCTGTCATCTCTGCTGTCCTCAGGCTCCGCAGTTGATTCAGATACACATCACAAGTGCAGAACCACTGCTCTGGCCACCAGGCTATACCTTGTCAGCCAGGACTTTGACTACTCGCTGTGTGGCAGATGGTGCTAGCTGACAGTGGCTCTGCCCTGGTGGCCCAGGTCCTGGCTGCTGCTGCCTGTCTGACTTACTCTTTCTTTTTCAGAATCCTTTGTCTGCTTTCCACCATTTGAAAACAAAACAAAGCACAAAACCAATATACTTTAAAAATTATGAAAGTAGAAAAGTCTGGAAAATATATAGAAGAAAAATCACTTTTAATTGCACCATTCCAAGATAACCACTATTAATGCTACGGTGAATTATTTTCACTCTATACTCAGACAGTTACAACCATCCTTTTATGGAATTGTGTGCCCCATTAAAAAAAGAATAAAGAGTAATTTTTATTGAGTGGTATGTGTCTTGTGCTAAGTACTTTATAGTCATTATCTTATTTAATCCTCACAGCATCCATACAAGGCATGTACAAGTATGACCCTCTTTTATGGACTAAAAAATTGAAGCTCAGAAAAGTCATAGCAGGTGATGGCAGAGTGCTGGTTTGAACCCAATACAGTCTTTTTCTCACTTTAACATCTGATATACCCATATTTCCAAGATACTGAAAATATTTCATAAATAACAACAATAATGGCCACATACTCTTCTATTTTAGGATCCTACCATTTGCTTATTCAATGCTCATAGTCCAACAATGGATTATAAATTGCTATAATGTTGCTATGAATACCTTCATGAATTTGGCTTTATCTGTGTTCCCAATTATTTCCTTAGGAGAAATTCCTAGAAAATGAATCAATATGTCAAAGAGTATAAATACTTAAAAATATATATAATTGTCAATGCACATTGACAGGTTGCTTTTAAGAAAAGATTATAAAAATTTCTGCAGTTTTTTCATCTTCCCTGGCCAAAATGCTTATGTAGCTATTTCTCATTTTTTCCTGATTATAAATAAATCCTAAGTAACTAAATTTGCACATTTATTTTTGCCTACCTTTCTGAGCATTTCTTTAAGTTAAATGTCTAAGGGTGGAATTGCTAGATCAATGGGTAACACATTTTATGAGCTGTTAATACTTATGGTATTTCTAAATTGTCTGCCAGGAAGATCACAATTATACTCCCACCAGCAGGGAAAGTGAATGACCATTTCTTCACACCCTTGTCAACACAAAACATTTGTTTCCATCTGAGTTTTTAGGAACTAATGAAGTGGAACAGCTTTTCACATGTTTATTGACCCACTGCTTTTCTCTTTATTTCTTGTAAATTTAAAAATTTATGTCTTTAGCCTTCACTCAACAAATCTTTAGGTTGAAAGTGTCCTTAGTATTTATTTGAGAGTTCTTTATATTGACTTAGCTCTGTCAAATCCATTGCAAAATGGCCCAAGTTTTTCATTTGTATATTTCTTTTTCTTTTTCTTTTTTTTTACATTATAAATTTCTTACTTTTTATCGTGAAAAATTTCCAAAAAAACATAGAAAGAATAATATAATGAACACCTGTGTGCCCATTACCCAGTTTTTTTTTTAAATTTTTTGGGGGGTACACCAGGTTCAATCATCTGTTTTTATACACATATCCCCATATTCCCTCCCTTCCTTGACTCCCCCCCCCCAAGTCCCCCCCACCCTCCCTGCCCCAGTCCTCTAAGGCATCTTCCATCCTCGAGTTGGACTCCCTTTGTTATACAACAACTTCCCACTGACTAATTTTACAGTTGGTAGTATATATATGTCTGTGCTACTCTCTCGCTTCGTCTCAGTTTCCCCTTCACCCCCTGCCCCCTCCCATACCTCGAGTTCTCCAGTCCATTCTCTGTATCTGCGTCCTTGTTCTTGTCACTGAGTTCATCAGTACCATTTTTAGATTCCGTGTATGTGAGTTAGCATACAATATTTGTCCTTCTTTCTGACTTACTTCACTATGTATGACAGATTGTAGTTCTAGCCACCTCATTACATATAGCTCCATCTCATCCCTTTTTATAGCTGAGTAATATTCCATTGTATATATATATGCCACATCTTCAGTATCCATCATTTGCATATTTCTTATGAATGTTTCTGATGTAGTAGAGTTTAAATTTTAATATGGTCATGTTTATCTGTATTTTCCTTTATGGCTTTTACCTTTGGTTTTAGATAGACTTTAGAACATGTATTCTCACTCCACCAAGTATAAATATTCACATATATTTTCTTTCATTTATGGCATCATTTAACCTTTAAATCATTTGTAACACATCTTGGTATGGGCTATAATATAAAAGCTCTAATGTATTTCAAGTAGTTAATAAATTAAGTCAGCTCTATTGCTTGAAAAATTCACTTTCCTTTGTGAAAAGCTACCTTTACATTTATGAAAAAGACCCATGCACACACAGACACAAATACATAGACATTATGTATGTGTGTGTATAATTATATATACACACACATATACATATACATACATATACACATATATGTATGAAACACTTTGGAATATTTCTGCAGGTGTACTCAATATTTTAAACATTTTAATTCATTGATTCATCCACCTGTTTTTTCATTCCCTTACTGCATATTCATGAGTAGGTTCTACATACAAGCACATAATTAGATGCTCTATACTCAATCTTTTTATTATTGTATTGACAGGGAAGAGTCTTACTATTTAAAGAGAAGTTCTTTTCTCTAAACTCATGGATGGTCTCTTCTGTTCATTAAGCACTTAATCATGTGAAGTACAACAGCATGTTTTGTTTAATTTTAGACTGTTTTGGTTTGGGCCCATATAAAGAAGATAAGCTATTTGTGAATAAGGACTGTGCCATGTCTTCCCTCTCAATGGTTAGTAAGTGTAGGCTTAAATGCACTGTACAATTTTTAGATAAACTGACCTCAATTAAAAGTTCAATTTTGCAAATGAAGTAGATTCAAGGAAGCCAGATGACTTATCCAAGATCACACAGCTAATTGGTGACCATATTAGGATCAGAGCCCAGGTCTTTTAGCTGTCACTACAGGTACCTTTCTATCATTACACTCTTTTTTCCTAGAATTTCATTTGGCTCTTCTAGCTGGTCTGCTCTGCTAAAAATCTTGGCATTAAGGCAGGATCAGCAAGGTTCTCAAGCCATGAGTGAATGTGCTATCAAATCATGAGGAAATTCCTATGAATTGTGAAATGATTCTGTTCTATTTTTCAATATGTATCTATATATATAAGCATTATGTGTCTGGTTGACTAAGAATTAAATACACAAACTGAAAAATTAAATACATATGGCAAAGAGATAATGCTTGTTTAAGTATATATAGAAATGTTAAGGATGGTTAATCACATGCTGAGGTCAACACTTTTTCAGTAAAACATATTTGAAATTCTAATTGAGCTTAGTGGGAAATATAATTTCATGTGAAAATATTCCTTGATTTACTCCAAAAATCAATGTGTAAAAATCAATTAATGTGAAAATCAATTGAATCAAAATCTATTCTTTTGATAAATTACATTATAATCTAAGTACTAGGGAATCTACCTATTAATGAGCATCTGCAATGAATATTGGACAAAATTTTCTGAACGCCTACTCTATGCCAGGTTGTATGCAGAATTCACTATATAAGAAAGAACAGGATGCATTATCCTTTCCTTGTGGAATATATAATCCTTTAAGAAAGAAGCACGAGAAGTAACTAGAAGGGTAATAGGTATAATAAAGAAAAGCTCCTAGACTAGGGTTGAGAAAAAACTATTCTAAAGAAGTGATATTTAAGTTGACACTGAAAAGATGAGTATAAAGAAGCTTGGGAAGGGGCAAGGGATTTGAGGGGCAGGAAATCATTTCCAGCAAAGCACCCTGCAAAGGCAAAAGGCAATGAGTGGTGTTGCACATGAAAACTTGGCCAAACTTTATGAAGCTATGGAATTAACAACCTCTTTATAAAAGGAATTGGAGGAACACAAGCAGTAAAGGGAGGGCTTTAAAAATGTTCGGTTGAGACCTGAGCCTGTTTGATGTATGATATGAAGAAGTCAATGTGAGGCTGTCTATACGTAAGGCAAGGAGATGACTAATAGCACGGGTTCTTGAGAAGGAGGGAGGAGAGAAATCTAGCACAGTAGATGGAGGGGTCACCCACTTCATTGTGAAAGGAGGAAAAGAAAAACCAGGAGACTCAGAGGCACATATGTTTACAGATGTGATGGTGGAAAGTTGAAAGATTCAGCATCTCTGATGGCTTGTGTTTTCTGAAGTAGGTTGTCTAATGCGAATGAAGAGAAGGAAGGAGGAATGCAAAGATTTTGAAATAATCATGGGGGTCACTGATTAAAGAAAATCATACTGTATTAAAGTGAGGACTTGTGTGTATACTTGTAGCATACAAAAGTTATCTTGACTTTTGTCTAGGAAGTCGTCTGAGAAATTAGGGAGAAAGGAAGCTAGGACAAAGAAAATCATTGAACCCTGATTCAAAAAAGACTTCACAACAATTAATCTAATAAGATCAAATGTATAACCTTACAATAAAATTAATGAATACAAACATCCTCAGAGTATAAATATTTTTTGACTTCATTACCATTCACTACAAAACTTCTTGAAATGTTTTACACTTGTTTCATTTTATTCAACCCCTACTCATTCCTTAATCCTTTGCATGGCTTCATTGACTCTTTTAAAAATAAGATTAATTTTTAAGAGATATTTTAGGTTTAAAACCAAATTAAGAGGGACCTACAGAGATGTCCCATATACCTCCTGCTCCCACGCATGTGTAACCTCCCTCATTATCAACATTACTCACCGATATTTTTTTTTACCAAAGAAGAACTGACACTGACACATCATAATCACTCAAAGTCCATAGTTTATCTTAGGGATCACTCTTGATGTTCTATATTCTATGGGTTTGAACAAACATGTAATGACATATATCCACCATCATAATAGTATACAGAGTATTTTCACAGCCCGAAAAATCCTCTGTGCACTGCCTATTCATCTTCCCCATCCCCCACCACTAGCAACCACTAATCTTTTTACTATTTCCACAGTTTTCTCTTTTCCAAAACATCATATAGTTGGAATCATACAGTATCTAGCCTTTTCAGGTTGGCTTCTTTCACTTAGTAACATTCATTTAACGTTCCTTCATGTCTTTTCATGGCTTGATAGCACATTTCTTTTTCAGGGCTGAATAATATTTCACTGATCAGATGTACCATAGTGTATCTACCTTCACTGACTTTTAGGACATGGTTTTCATCTCTACTTGATTCTTCTCCTACTTTATCATAAATGTTGGTATTTCTCAGTGTTCTGATTTTGGAATTTTTCTGTTTCTCCCCTAAAATCTCACAATACTCACTGCTTCTTGGCTTCAATTTGTACTTCAGTGCAGAAACCTCTCAAATATATCAACCTTTCCACTACACCACTGCTCTTCTTTTTCAATGGTCCAGCCAGACATCCTGGCCTGAATATCACAATAGAAACTACAAGGTGTGCTTCATCATTTTACTGTGCTTCCCAATTTGTGTTAACATCCTCCTAGTCACTTAGTTTCAAATTCTGAAATCACCTTTTTCTTTTCCCTTTCCCTAGTGCTCATATCAATTATCCCACTCCATCAATTCTATTTTTTATAACGTCATTTATTTGTCCTTCTGTGCCCTACCTTCAGGCTCTCGATAACCTGTGCTTAAATAATTGCAACAACCTCTACAGTTCGGTTCTACCTTCCTTCAGCCTTCCTTTACTCTATCCTACATGCTATCTTCCTAAATTACAGCTGTAATCACATCACTCCCATGGTCGGAATCCTCTGATGGCTTCTCATTAGTGATAGCTGTCATTTATCAAGTTCTTCGTAAGTTCTAAGCAGTTTGCAAAGCTTACCTTATATTACCTTATATCATTTATCCTCCTCCTCATCATAATCTAAGAGAGAAGTGTTGCCCCCATCTTACAGATGAAGAGGACTGCAGACAACTGAGCTCAACTAATAGTAAAGCCAGACATCAAACAGCATCTGGCTAACTAAATCTTTGTTCTCCCTCCTAACCATTATCTTCCCACCTAGAGAATAAAGTAAAGGTTAAATCTCCTGGTCTTATATCCAAGGTCTTCAAGATATTTCTCAAATTTACATCTTCAACCTTTTGTCCATACCATCATTCTTCCCAATTTAAATGAGTTAAGCTATCTTTCTGGCAGGTGTGCCAAGCACTAAAAATCTTTGAGGTACTAATGCTCCAAAGAATATCCAGTAGTTAATCAAGGGCCATGAAACTTAGGTATTTTATGCTGCACCTGATTAAGAAAGAAATGATGAACTAGTTACACCCTAGGTCAAAAGTTTTTTTAATAATATATTATCTCTACCCATTTTTTGGGAGGTGAAGGGAAATATTAAAAGAGGTGGTAAATAATTATAATACTTTATGTAAAGCATATACACACTATGCACATTTTGTTGGGTTTCAGCCTCCACAGCTGGTAGATCTTATTCTTCCTTTTATAAATGAATACTTCTATCACACTTTTGTATCAATAAGAATTCTATATGTGCAAAAAGGAGTCTTTAAAATTGCTCAGAAAACCAACTGCAGCTATAAGTAGCTATACAACTTTGCACAGATTTAAGAAGTTTTTATAAATGTATAAACATCATTGTACATATGTGTGAAGGACATAGTGTGAATTGTCATTTGAATACCCCAAATCTTTGTTGGCTTAAATAGTGTATTAATATTTTGCATAAATTTGGATGAAGAGATTTACACTTCTCTTGGCAAAGTCTTTGGAATTGAAATAAGAGAGATTATGGATATCACAATGAATCACATTAATAACCAGGAATTAATATTTAACTGTAAGCCCTTCTATGCAAAGAAACCCACTACCAGCAGACAAAAGAGAGCATATTTACAATGGCATGTACTTTGTTGAAATGTTCACCTTAAGAAAGTGACTTTACAATGTATTTCTCTCTTCTTACCTCCACCTATTTATTTTAATATCTTAGGTGCTTCTCAAAATGTGTGGCTACAACAAATATTCATATAGCACTTCTCCATAATCTTTGGGAAATCAGAAATAAATTACAGAAAGACAATGAATGGGAAGCATGCAATCCTCCATGGTTTTCATTAATGGGTGCTTGTAATAAGATACTGTCAGTTTTAGTTTAATAATTTTTCCTTGGATGGTTCCTATTTTCTCAGCAGAAGGCTTAGGCATTACTAGGACAGCTCACCATTAGTGGCAGTACTGAAATGACTTTCTTGTCAGACACTCTACAAAGCATAGGATTGTGACTGAGAAAGATGACTGAGGTCCTCAGTCTTACTCATTTAGCAAGTAGAAGACAATTCCCGCATCAACTTAGATAACTACCCTCTCCCCCGCCTTAAACCTTCAACCCATTGAATACCATTAAGTATTCCCCATTTTCCCATGAGTACCTCGATAATTAAGGAATTAGGGTTTGGGAGTGGCTCTTAGATGAATCTAGAAATAGAAGCTAAAACATAAATAACTCCCATGGCCTAATACACCCACTTAAATAAAACTGCAGCAAACACCTTCAGAAATGACAAAGTGACTGCAGGGTCTTCTATGACAAAGTGACTGCAGGGTCTTCTATCTTCACAGTCTCTTTGATGCGTTTCCTTCTTTTAGGAGCAAAAGCTGGCATTTATTCTTTATTGTTAATTCTATTGCTAATTCCACTGGGTAGGGGTGAGGAGCTCCACACATTCAGTTGAAAAAAAAAAGAACAAAGGCAAAACCAACAAAGATTCCCCCACTTGGGATCTTTGAAATGTACTGCTGGCATTGTTTCCAATTGGGAGCACTATTCCTGGGTTATTGATTATATACCTGTGAATTCTATGCAAAAGTCAGATTTCTAAAATTTCATGGCCGATCTTAAAGCTCTCATTGTTTTCAACAATTTCTGACCTGCTTCTATGCTGCCAATGTGTCTACTGCCATTTTTAATAAGCTTTAGAGCTGGTGGATTAACACTGAATGTCAAACACCACAATCAGAACTGCTGATCATTTGCAGAAACACTATTTTCACATATTAAAAAACTGCCTTCTTCCTGCCATGAAACTCAGCGCTCACTTCTGTTGTATTTGATCATTCTTGCATGCACTTTTTAGCTCTCAATAACCCTTGTGTGAATACAAGCCTTTGAAAGGGAGAAAGAAAGTTAGCATAAATAAAAATGACAATCATAAGTGGTACCTAATTTCCTTTTTTCTAAAAAGGTGCATTGACTCTTTAGCTGTTGATTTTTCCTATGAGTCATCATCAACAACTATGTAATCCAAAACCCATGAAAGAAAATTTGAAAGCTGGACCACAACAGAGTAAAGCAGACCTCCTTAGCATGGGTTAGAGTTAAACTTTCTTACATTATCAAATTATACAGCATAATTCTCTAGAAAGGAGTGATGATACATATCCATTCTACTGCAGATTATTCTGGATAGTTATGCAAAATTGTTTCTGAATTTAATCCATGCTTTTCTACAGCATCAAGTAGTATAAACTCATTTTTAGGAGAACCCAGTGTTTCCCAACCATCCCACAAAATCTTTACATACCTCAAAATATTTTTTATATATGTGACCGGCAATCAATGAGATACTAATTACTTATTGAGGTATATCATAACTAATTTAATGAAAATTAGATTTAAAGCAGAATACTGTTCTCCTCCCTTCAGGATACCATTTCTGTTCTCCATTCCAAGTCAGTGGACTGATCAGCCTATCAATTGCTATCAATGAGTTAGATTTCATTCTATTAGGTATTTTTCCTTCTCTTTTCAATCCATTACTTCCTAATATAGCAAAGTCTAGTATATTCATTGAAGGAAACTTGGAATATACAAAATACTATGACAGAAAAAAGCACTCACAGTTATGCCACCACACTCAATTATCAGCATTTTGGAGATGTTTCAATGTTTCCCTCAAATCTTTTCTAATGTATATATTTTTTAAAAGTCACAATTACACTATATACACAATTTTATCCTACTTTTCTCACTTGCATTATGTAAATATTTTCCATGTTTTTGCAAACCATGAGGTATAATTTTTAACGAATGGCTATAGAATTGACCATGAAGTGAATACATTATTAGGTCAATTGTCTTAAGCACAGATTTGCTAAACATTTACAGCCAAAATGGGTTATTTCTAACCTTGTTCAGTCCAAATACCACTATTTGCACACATATAATGAAGGTTTCTGAAAGAATCTGTAAATAAACACTTCAAGATAAATTACTGGGAGGGAGAGTGTTCAAGCCTGCTGTTCAGCATCATAAGAATTAGGTTCTGTTCCTCAAGAGTTGCCCCATTCTCCTTGCCTTGGTTCAAACATTCACAAACCTACCTTATTAAGTGACCATCATAATCGTTACTTTCTTGGCTGTCCTTAGTCTATAACAAGCAATAATGTATTCATTCACTATTTACTGAGTATCTCCCATCTGAAAGATACTGTGTTAGCCACTAGGAGTGACCACGGATGCATGAAGCAGCAGCGCCTGACCTCAAAGAACTAATACCCCCAAAGAGAGGAGACGAGTACACGCATAAATAAAAGAAAATGACAGTAAATAAAGCAGGATTTCAGAAGAGGGGGGTTCACATTTAGCTGAGGTAATTAAGTAAGGTTGTCCTAAAGAGAGAGAATTCGAACTGAGCTTTAGGGGAGGCATAAAATTTGAATCAGTAGAAAGGGAGAAGACAGGTATAACAATATGAGAAAAGTTAGACAATAATTAAGGGCATGTGACTGAATAATGGAAAGATGGCTTAGAGTGTAGGAGTCAGTGGCTGAGTTAATGATGTTGCTTAATCACCGGGCCATAGTTCTTGGACTCCATCTGTTATGCCATAGGGAGCCACTGTAGGTTCTTCAGTACAGATATAAGGATGAGTGTAGCAAATTAAGAAAGTTAATATGGCAGTAGTGTGTAAACTGGATTGAGTAGAGAAAGAGTAACAACGTATTTCGGTCAGATATATTGAAATGATCCTGCGCCTGATAAGGCTAACTCATTGGAAATTGTAAGCCAGTAATGTCAAGACAATCTAACTTGCTCATTCCAGGGCAATCATTAAACACAAAGGAATAATGTTACCATATGTATTTGGAAAACTGAAAGTGAATAAGTGACAAATTAAGGGGTTATTTGCACTAATACAACCCATGTATGTTTGGCACTCCTTATTTTAGGGACTGCGCAAGGTGGAGCTTGAAGGCTGAAATTTAGCAGGGCTGGGACAGGCTCTGGGAAGAGCTGCCTCTACCAAGGCATCCTGGAGAAGAAGAGCAGGTAGGTCCCAAGAGGGAACAGAGCTGTGGTACTTGAGGAAGTTCACAGACTAAACACGCTGGGCTAGGGTGTAGTTTATTTAGTCTTGTGTGAACTGAGCTGTAGAAGTCAGAGGGAAGATGGTCTCTACAGAATAGGATTGCGTGCCATTCTAGAAATGGAGTGCAAAGATGGTAAGATTCCCATTTAGAAACTAGGCCCTTCCGGGATGCCTGAAATGAGACTTAAGGACAGGGCCACAACATGATATTTGGAGTCTGTAACTAGCTAGAACCCATGGTAGACCAGCACAAGACAGTGAGCTAGGGATGCACTGGACTTTCTTCACAGAAAAAAGTGTTCAGGAAGAGAACCAAGGAGCCCTGAGTGCATCCAGAGAGGGCTGGTCAGTGCCTGTTTCCTACGCAGAAGGTGGTACCCACTGAATAGCACTGCAGAAATATCTTGCCATTTGTTGGCAAGTAGAGATGGAAAGATCATTTCCAAACTCTGGGGGTCTTATGATGGAAGACAGATGTTGATATATTAACTCACTACCCATCTCACTAGCAAAATACACACAATGGTATGCAGAGTCCAGAATATTAATTAACATCAGCTGGCACGAAGTCTTAGGATGGGGGCTCTCAGGAAGAGAGCTAGAATAGACAGGCAACAATTTTGGCAACACGTAGAACTCTGCAACAGCTTTGGCTATTGTCACATTGGCAACTTAAGTGATTGTTTTCTGCTGAATAAACTAAAGGGGTTTATGAGATTCTGCCAAACTGAAAAATAACAAAACTTTCACTGTGAGAAATTAGCAAAGTTCACTTTATTGTTTTATTAAAGAGATAAACAACAAAGCATTCTTTCTGTGAGCGATCACGGTAGTTGTTTTCAAAATTCATTCCAAAGAAAACATGTGTCAGATTCAACATTTATTCAGTGTCTTTCCTGCCAGGCACTATTCTAAGTGATTTCTACCAGTCTTCTCAAAATGTGGTCCTAGGACTGCAATTGATATGCAAACTCTTACCTGTCTGTGATAGGGAAGTAGCTTTTACCAAAATGTTAATCAACATACTGCTTCTTTCACTGGAAAGTCTTGCTAGGAAAAAAATGTCAGCTAACTACAAAGTGTGCTTAATAACTTAGTTGATTTACACTCTGGTGCAAGTTACTTATCTTGTCAGGCAGGCAACAAACAACTCATATACGCAGTGTTCCACAAACCACATTTTAGGTAGGACTGATTTATATACATTTTTTCATTTAACCAAGTAAATGAGTCAAACCTAACTGAGGAAAATGTAGGGCAAAGCAGACATTTATTTTAGGGTTGGTCCATTTCCTCCGTCTTGTGCCAGCAACGTGAAAGTCACACAATTCTTAAAGTATTTGTAAAGTGGTTCAAATTCCCCAATTATTTTAAAAACTCTTGAACATAACCATTGAGTCTCACAAGTAAGCAAACAAGTGAATTTTTCTCTTGTTTAAAAAGACTAATCATTTTTCTTCTAGAAAATATTCCTGTTCAATATAAATTCTAAAAACATTTAATGACCTGTGGGACAATTTGGCAGACTGAGCACATGCTTTCATTCTCTGAATTCCACTGGGGACCCTGAAGTAATAGCATTTTATATGTATATACTTGCATAGAGGTGCAAAGAAGAAGAGACACATAACAACAAAGATACAAGATTTCAACACGTTTATGGAAAAAACAAATGGGGATGTTGACAGATAAAACACAGACAGAAACACCTCAGTCTAGAATGTGCTATGAGAGGTCTACTGCGAAGGTGAGTATACTGGAAACCTGAAAGGCTCTAGGCTAGAGGGTTAGATGACAGTAAGGGTGAGAAGTGATGCTGAAAATAGGGAAAACATTGAAGCTATTACACAAAATAACTGGCCACCTCACTTCCATTACTCAGAGTGATTGACATTTGTCTGGCATTTGTTTCCAAACAAAAAGAAATCAGGACTCTTTTTGAAATAAACTGTTTGGGGACAGCCTAAGTTTCTATTTTAAATTGAGTGCCCAAGAGTCGATCCCTCCTTATTTTGGTATTTGTGGTCCTGTGGCTTGCAGCCTGAGTCTGATCTCTGGCTCTCCATCAACTCAATTCAAAGGAAAGTCTGCCAGTTGGGAAATCCCTGGCCAGTAACAGAGCTCCAAATGAGACTTCTTATTCATGCAGGAGGATTTCAGGATAGGGTACTTATATAGAGACCAAGGAAGCCATGCCAACTTGCCAACCCTCCATTCTCATGTAAGTATGGATTACCAAGAACAACCAGACAGTGGAGAAAGAGCAACAGCATGCCTGAGGTAAACCAACACAAAAAGAAAACTGACCTTTAAGGGAAAAGAGATAATTCAAGAAACAAAGAGCAGTATAAAAACAATAATTAATATGTCCAGAGATTCCAGAAGACTCTACATCTACGATAAACTAACATAATACCATAAAAAGAAAACCAGAATATAATAGAGGTTCTGTGTTTTAAAAATATATATAGTTAAGATAAAATCAATAGAAGGGTTGTAAATAAAGCTAAGAAAATTTCTCCGAAGACTGAGTAAAAGGAAAGACACACGCACATACATACACAAATATGAGAGAAGAGGTAAGTGATACAATATTCAAAAGTACATTCCAAGTACATCTAATAGAGCTGCAAAAGGAGAGTACAGAAAACATGCAGAAATGATCACAACATAAGAAATCATCAGAAATAAAAAAAATTTCCACAACTAAAGAAACAAATTAACCTTCAGATTGAAAAGTTTCCTAGACTGACCAAAACAGAAAGTTAAAAAAGTCCAACACCATAATCCAACAGCAAGATCTCATATCATTAGGAAATCTAAGGAAATCAAGGATAAAAAAAATGATCCCCAAAGCTTCCAGATTAAAACACACACACACACAAACACACACACACACACACACACACACACACACACACACGTATAAAGGAACAAGAATTCAGAAAGCACCAAACTTCTTCCATCAGCAATAGGAGAGGCCAAAAGCCAATGGAGTAATATTTTCAAAATTCTAGGGAAATATTATTTTTAACCCAGAATTCCATTCCCAGCCAAATTATCAATCCAGAATAAAGTAAAATAATTTAATTTTCCAAATTTCTCTTCTGAAGAAGCTGAAGATGTATTCTAGAAAAATGAAAAAAGAAAGAGAAGTCAGGAGAGTCAAGAAATAATTAAGTCAAGCCAGGAGAACAGAAAGGAGGAACACTAGTGTGACAGCTTGTGCTGCTGCCTTAGAGACCAATCATTCAAAGTTGGTAAACAGGGTGATACTCAGTCTGTACACACTGGAATGCCCTAGCTGGTGGTTTATAAATGGCGTCGTACCTGATTGGTCAGTGATGATATCATGTTAGTTGTTAAATAATTTGACTCCAAGGTGAATACAAGAGGGAGGTCAACAGGAAAAAAAAGGGTGGAGATACACAACAGATTTTATAATTGAGAAGATGAGTGCAGAAGATGGTGAGTAGAGTGGATATTGAGCAGAGGAAACATATCATGTAGTTTTAATAGCACTGCTTTCTTTAAGTTATACCATATATTATCCTGAATCATTTCTTTCTGGCATAAAAATGTCATATGAAATAATGATTGGGTTTTATTTATTTATTAGTCTTAAGGTTGCTTCCAAGAGAGACTGGTTTATTTATAAGAATGCAAATTTAAAAAGCCTTCTGGAATTTAGAAAAGGCTTGTCATTTAAAATCCCCATAAATTAGATATGCTCTATTCTATACAACAAACTTTTACATGTTCTTTCTCACAAGATATGCAGCATCAACAATTTGTTAAATGTGATTCTTTTGAAGAAGCCTTTTGAATTTAACCTCTAAGTTCCAGAAAACTATGACCTTAGTCAAATGTATAAAAACACCCTTGATTTTTTGGAAACATATTTGTGCCCAAAATTTACTTTAATATGTTTTGTTTTGTTCAAATTAGTTTTATTGTTATTTTATCAAAGTGTTTTATATAACTTGAGATAAAATTCACATACCATAAAATTAATCATTTTAGAATGAATAATTGAGTGTCATTTCAAACTTTCATAATGTTGTGCAACTACCTTTATCTGGTTTCAAACTTTTCTACCATTCAGTGTAAAACCCTGTACCCATGAAGCAGTTGCTCCCCATTCCCCTCTCCTCCAGCCCCCGGTAACCACCAAGTGTCTTCTCTCTCTATGGATTTAGCTCTTCTGAATGTTACATATACATGGAATCATATAATATGTGACCCTTTGTGCCTATATTTTCAAGATTCACCCACAGTGTACCATACATTAGTACTTTATTCTTTATCTTTTTGAAGTTTATGTAGATTTTTTGTTGTTGTTTGTTTGTTTTTTGGTTTCTGTTTTTTTTGTTTTTTGGAGACAATTCTCAATTCTGTTGTTGCTATTTTTTTAAATTTTATGTTGGAGTAGAGTTGATTAACAATGTTGTGTTAGTTTCAGGTGTACAGCAAAGTAATTCAGTTATACATATACATGTATCTATTCTCTTTCAAGTGCTTTTCCCATTTAGCTTATTACAAAATACTGAGCAGAGTTCCCTGTGCTATGCAGTAGGTCCTTGTTGGTAATCTATTTTAGATATAGCAGTGTGTATATGTCAGTCCCAAACTCCCAATCTGTCCCTCCCCTCCACCCTTCCCCCCTGGTAACCAGAAGTTCATTCTCTAAGTTTGTGAGCCTGTTTATGTAGCACTTTTTTACTCAGTTGAGTATTTTATTTTTCTCTAAAATGTCAGAATTAGCTAACAACTAAGGCTAATTTCAAATGAATACATGATTTCCAGTGCCTGTCTCTTGTTCCATTATTTAAAGCATGTTTCATGTATTTTTTATTTTTTATTTATTTACTTATTTATTTACTTATTTATTTATTTTATTGGCTGCATTGGGTGTTCGTTGCTGCACGCAGGCTTTCTCTAGTTGCAGCGAGCGGGAGCTGATCTTCATTGCTGTGTGAGGGCTTCTCATTGCAGTGGCTTTTCTTGTTGCGGAGCACTTTCTCTAGGCACGTGGGCTTCAGTCGTTGTGGCACATGGGCTGGGCTGCTCCGCGGCATGTGGGATCTTCCTGGACCAGGGCTCGAACCCATGTCCCCTGCACTGGCAGGTGGATTCTTAACTACTATGCCACCAGGGAAGCCCTGTTTCATGTACTTTTAAAAGCATGTTTCATGTATGTTTAGGTCCAACTCTGTAGAAGTGATAAAGGACCATCCCTACTGCCTCAAATCCCTCAAGGATATCAAGCTATTGTAGTCACCTCATATGTGGCCTCTCATATCTCCAACTGCAGAGAGTATAACTGACCAAGGGCCTCAGCTGCTGGGCTCTTAAAACCAACTCTGAGTTTGACCAGGGATTCCACACTTCCCAAGAGCTGCTCTCAGCCAGTGACAGAATGCAGCAGCAACACTAAGGCAACCAGGTCCTGGGAGATGCAGGGCTCCTCTGATGGATGACTGCTTGTTCACAGATCCCCACTGGCTTTATGGAAATGTTCTTAAAACTGTACCATGGTCTAAAACTTTTCCTACCCAACCTCCATTCCTTCTCTCTCTCTCATCCACAGGGGAAGAGCATGGTGATCTGACAACTTTCGCAGCCTCCCCTAGCTTCCTCTCCATTTCCCCTCATGTGAGTTCTCCCCACTAAATCTCTTATATATGTAATCCCATCCTAGTATCTGACTCTTGGAGGACCTGAACTAATGCACCATTAAAAATCAAATCTTAAGAATGACTGATTTTGCCATCGCTTCAACAAGGTAGAAAACAAAATTTAATTGACCTAGGGAAAGTCAGGGAATAATAGGTAATGAATGTGACTGTTAATAATTTCATTATTCATCCAACAATTACCAAGTTTTTACTATGTGTCAGGTACAGTTCTAGGTGCTTGGGATGCAGAGATGAATACGGCCTAGTTTTTGCCCCCTACAACTGCACTGACTGGCAAGGAAGGCAATATACCCTGAACAAACTGAATGGAAGTAGATACCCAGTGTTATGGGAACTCATTCCAAGAAGTAATTGATTTTTCTACAAGAGAAAGGTTTAGCGTGGAGGTTCAGTGATCCGAGCCTTGAAATTGGAGTAGGCGTTCACCATGTGGAGAAGGTAAGAGGAATAGTTTCCAATCAGAGGGTAGAGCAGAAGCAAAGGCAAGAAAGTAGACAAGTATGTGGGTTACACGCGAAGGGATGAATAGCAGGTGGGGCCAGAAATTAAAGTGATTTGGGGGAGGGCGGCGACAGAACCCAGAAAGCAGAAACTGTTGCCATGATGAGACAGAGATTGACTACTGTGCTGAAGTCTAGTAAATAAAAGTCTGGATGCACTGTTTTCCTCCTTACACAAGGGAGGATGTAATCATCAAGTATGTATAGAGTCTCCTTAGTATGAAATCAGATTTACAGCAGAAGCTGTGAAGGACAAAAAGGAAAAGAGCTGATCCCTTCCCTTGATGTACATGAGACTTCATAGACATGTATAGTAACTGGAGAATGAAACAAAATTAGTTAATATCTATATCTTTTTTATTAAAATATAGTTGGTTTGCAATGTTATATTAGTTTCAGGTGTATACCATAGATTATACTCCATTTAAAATTATTACAAAATAATGGCTGTATTTCCCTGTGCTGTACAACATATCCTTGTTGCTTATTTACTTTGTACACGTAGTCCATATCTCTTAATTCCATACCCCTATCTTGCTCCTCCTCCCTCCCCTCTCCCTACTGGTAACCACTAGTTTGTTCTCTGTATCTGTGAGTCTGTTCCTGTTTTGTTATATATATTCATTGGTGTTATTCTTTAGACTCCACATATAAATGATATCATACAGGATTTGTCTTTCTCTGACTTATTTCACGGAGTATAACATTCTCTAGATCCATCCATGTTACTGCAAAGAGCACAATTTCATTTTTTTTTTTTATGGCTGAGTAATTTGTGTGTGTGTATGTGTGTACAGCACTATGCTGTACACCTGAAACTAATATAACATTGCATACCAACTATATATTTTTTAAAAGATATAGATATTAACTAATTTTGTTTCATTCTCCAGTTACCATACAACCCTATCAAGTCTCATGCACATCAAGGGTAGGGATCAGACCTTTTCCTTTTTGTCCTTCACAGCTGCTGATGTAAATCTGATTCCATCTTTATCCATTCATCTGTGGATGGACACCTGGGTTGCTTCCACATCTTAGCTACTGTAAGTAATGCTGCTATGAACATTGGGGTGCATGTATCTTTTTGAATTAGTATTTTCGCATCTTTTCAAATATACACCCAAGAGTGGAAATGCTGGGTCATATTATAGTTCTTAGTTTTTTGAGAAAACTCCAGACTGCTTTCCACAGTGGATGCACCAATTTACACTCTCACCAACACTGTAAAAGGAATACAAGGATTCCCTTTTCTCCACGTTCTTGCCAACATTTATTATTTGTAGACTTTCTGATGTTAGGCATTCTGACAAGTGAGAGGAGATATCTCATTGTGGCTTTGATTTGCATTTCTCTAATATTTAGTGATACTGAGCATCTTTTCATGTGCCTGTTAGCTATCTATATATCTTCTTTGGAAAAATGTCTGTTCAGGTCTTCTGTCCATTTTTTATTGGGTTGATTTTTTTTCTTTTTTGATATTGAGTTGTATGAGCCGTTTATATATTTTGGATATTAGCCCCTTATCAGTCATGTCATTTGCAAATATTTTCTCCCCTTTAGTAAGTTGTCTTTTCATTCTTTTATGGTTTCCTTTGCTGTGTAAAAGCTTTTAAATTTAGGTCCCATTTGCTTATTTTTTAAAATTTCTTTTGCCTTAGGAGACAAATCCAAAAAAAAAAAAATATTGCTATGATTTATGTCAAAGAGTGTTCTGCCTATGTTCTTTCCTAGGAGTTTTATAGTTTCAGGTATTACATTTAGGTCTTTAAGCTATTTGAGTTTATTTTTGTATATGGTGTGAGGAAATATTCTAATCTAATTGTTTTACATGTAGCTGTCCAGTTTTCCCAGCACCACTTATGAAGAAACTTTTTCTCCATTGTATAGTCTTGCCTCTTTTGTCATAGGTTAACTGACCATAGGTGCATGGGTTTACTTCTGGGCTCTCTATTTTGCTCTGTTGATCTATGTGTCTTGTATCTGTGCCAGAACAATGCTGTTTTGGTTACTGCAGCTTTGTAGTATAATCTGACAGTCAGGGAGCATGATGCCTCCAGCTTTGCTCTTCTTTTTCATGATTGCTTTGGCAAATCAGGGTCTTTTGTGGTCTCATATAAATTTTTTTTTAAGCTTTGAATTATGTTTTATTCAGTGGGACGAAGCCTCTTGGATAGCTCTGAGGGACTTCTCTGAAGAGGCAAGGGGGGAACCAGGATATGTAGGAGTTTTTGCAACAAAGACCAGGAAGTCGGAACATGAAAAGTTTACTGTTTCATATAAATTTTAAGATTACTTGTTCTACTTCTGTGAAAAATGTCCTGAGCACTTTTATAGGGCTTGCATTAAAACTGTGGATTGCTTTGGGTAGTATGGACATTTTAACAATATTCATTCTTCCAATCCAAGAACATGGGATATCTTTCCATTTCTTTGTATCATTTTCAGTTTCCTTCATCAATGTTTTACAGTTTTCAGAGTATAGGGGTTTTACCTTCTTGGTTAACTTTGTTACTAGGTATTTTATTCTTCCTGATGGGATTTTAGATAGGACTGGTTTTTTGTTTGGGGTTTTTTGGCTTTCTCTTTCTGATAGTTCACTATTAGTGTGTAGAAAAACAACAGATTTCTATATATTAATCTTGATCCTGCAACTATACTGAATTCATTTATTAGCTCTAATAACTTTTTGGTGGAGAAGTTTGGATTTTCTGTATATAGTAGCATGCCATCTATAAATAGTGACAGTTTTACTCCTTTCCTTCCAATTTGGATGCCTTTTATTTCTTTTCCTTGTCTGATTGCTATGGCTAGGACTTCCAGTACTATGTTAAATGGACGTGATGGGAGTGGGCATCCTTGTCTTTTTCCTGATTTTAGAGGAAAGGCTTTTTCCAGCTTTTTACCATTGAGTATGATGTTAGCTGTGGGTTTGTCATAAATGGCCTTTATTATGTTGAGATATGATCCCTCTATACCAAGTTTGATGAGAGTTTTCATAATAAATGGATATTGAATTTTATCTATATTTTATTTTGTTAGAAAATATTTCAGGTGGTTATTATGATTATATATAGTGCATTCTATATTCCAAGCTCTGTTTTTTAATACAGAAGCCACTAGATGCTGGGGGAGCCACAAGAAAAGAAGAAAGAACATCTCCTCTGTCCTTGGAGTGCATTGTTTGTGGGCAGAATAACTAAAGGAAGCACAGCTATGTGGTAAGAGCTATGAAAATGAAGATTTCTGGGTTCTCAGGGAACACAGAGGCACATTTATTTATCTCACAGGTGGGAGTGGGTGATGAAGGGGTGGTCAGGAAGCTTCCCAGAAGAAGTGTCTAAGCTGAGACTCAGTGCAGCAACCTTTATATAAATCAAATGCTGAACAATAAATGTTCAAAATAATTTCACTGTCATGCTAATGTTACTCTAATGCTCTCACAGAATCAAGTGTGAATTCCTCTGCCAACATATCAAGTTGTCAGTGGGAGATAACTTGTCTCAAGTGCTTTCCTATTTATTGCCCAGAGAAAACTCTCATGTGGCAAAATATGTTTGATTCTCTCTAAAGTTCCTAGGTGTGGTTTTCATCTAGACAACATGTCTCCACTCTGGCTGCTCCTCTAAACCCTTCTCTTACCAGCTAGGAGACTGAAGGAAGTTATTTAACTGCTTGTGCCTCAGTTTACTCATCTGTAAAATGGGCATGTTATGTGCCTACCGTATAGGGTTCTGTGAGGTACAAATGAATTAATTAAATACAAATGGTCCCTGGCACAAGGCAAATGCTACACAATTGTTTCAAATTGTTACTATTGCCCTTACTTAGTGTTGAAATTCAATTCTACCTATACTACCAAGTCTATCCAAATAGCATGCTCACTTTACTTTCTTGAAGTCTGATGGTACTTTTTACATTCTCTCTAGACATTTAACACATAATACCTCAAAATGTTACTTTTTGTTTTCCCAGAATGAGCCCTGAAGACAGCCTGCCTGGGTTAGAACCCCAGCACCAACTTCTTGTGGCCTTGGGAAAATTACTCTTCAGACCCAAGTCCCTCATTTGTAAACTGTAAAAATAATACCCATCTGAATGGGTTCTTGTACAAATTTAGTGGAAAAATTACAGACCTAAAGTTTTCTACAGGGTGGGTAGCACATAAGAGCTTACTAAATGTTTGATATTAATAAATTGTAATTTCTGAGCGCACAGAGCTGTGCCTTAATTCTCAAATTCCCAGCACCTAGTGTAGCTGCTAAAGCATAAATTATCATCATTGATAAAATTCAGGAGAGAAGTTAAAAACATTGTCAGAAAAAAATTTATTGGGAAGTAAAATGACAAAGGTTGGTGGGTTTATATATCATGTACTCAGTTTATTTACTATAGATTCAGTGACCACCACCTGGGGCTATGGGCTACATGCCTATGAGTGATATGCAGTCACTAAGATCCCACAAACTAACATCTATAAACATAACACATTATAAGGAAGTATGTAATTCATTTTCCAAATTGAAAAAAAATTAGAACGATGAGAAAAAAAAAACTCTCTTCATCTCTTCAGTATTCATTCAGCACCTACTACATCACAGTACGTGAATCACAGTAAGAGGCACTTCCATGGAAGACTTCGTGGCAAGAAGCAAGGGACAGAGGGCAGGAACGGCTGTTGTTCCAGCTCCCTCCTGCGCCTTGTATTTAAAAAACAAAAGCAAAGCAGAGCAATCCTCTCTACCACCAAGAAGAAAAAAAATCCACCACCGACAAAATTAACTATGTTGCTTTATATTTTGCATTTCCAAAGAGAGCTCTAGTACAGTCCCCTTAACAATTCTTAGAGATGTGTGTGAGCCTTTAATAACTTTAGGGAGTTTACCATAGCTTGCCCTTATTCACAAACCAATCCTTTCTTCCACCAGGATTGACACCTCCTGAGTCACAGTGGTTCTCCCAGTTCCATACCTTCTCTTCCACATCACTCAGTGGCTCTCTTCCCCGATTCCTCTCACACCTTGCCACCCTGCTCGAAATCCCGTCTTGACATCTGTCAGCTTCTGGGTCACCCACACCACTTAGCGTGGCCTGATACTGTTCCTCAAAAAAGTGAATAAAAAGCAATAACCTTCATAAAAAGGGGAAAATGATACACATTTCATTTCTTTACTAAGAAATGAGAAATTATTGATCTTTGCTTCTTATCACCATGCAAAAAGCAAGCTGCTTGAAAAACAATGAGAGTAAGGGATATGCTAAGCAATTTTAAGTATTTATGATGCTTTAGATTAGTTGTGTCCTATAGACAATTTTACTAGAGCTTTTAAGTGCTTCCGACTTTAGTGCTTTAAATTGCTTAAGCATTTATACTTAATGGTTATATGGTAATGCCTACTCTCTTAATACAGCAGCATTGAAAGACAAATTTATATATTACATATCACTTTTTTTATGTTATCTTTTTTCTTTTTTTTCTCATTTATTTAGTTATTTATTTTTTTAGGTACACCAAGTTCAATCATCTGTATTTATACACATATCCCCGTATTCCCTCCCTCCCTTGACTGCCCCCCCACCGTCCCCATCCCAGTCCTCTAAGGCATCAACCATCCTCGAGTTGAACTCCCTTTGTTATGCAGCAGCTTCCCACTGGCTATCTATTTTACAGTTGGTAGTATATATATGTCTGTGCTACTCTCTCACTACGTCTCAGCTTCCCCTTCACCCCCCCGCCCCCCCAAACCTCGAGTTCTCCAGTCCATTCTCTGTATCTGCGTCCTTGTTCTTGTCTTGTCACTGAGTTCATCAATATCATTTTTAGATTCCGTTTACATATCACTTTTAAAGATTGGTTTTTCCAGTGACTTGGTGAACACTATCAAGTCTCAACATCAGTCCTCAACAACTCTTCTTTAAATACAGATTAACTTTCACTTGCTCAACTATGTACATATGGGGGAAATAGGTCCTTCTGGGAGTTTGTGGCTGACTCGGAGGGTTTTTTGGGTATTCCATAGAGCCAGGCAAAAATACGAAAATAACCTTCCTAAGGGTGAACTTCCTTGTAATCTTGCTCTGTGTACCTATGGGAATTCACTGCAACAAAATGCCCTTGAGTGCTGATTTGAATGCTATTTTCCCAGTGGAATTCTTTGTAAAATGTTCATTTATTAACCATCAATGATGCTAATGTATCAGCCCAGCAAAGAGCTAAAAAGTTGTGGAGCAAATACAGAGTCATTAGTTTATAATACAAACTCCTCCGGGATGAAACAATGCCTATTATTCCATGTTCTGAAAGGAGCTACAGAGAAGGAAACACTTTGTTGCATAAAAAAAGATTATTCAAAAAAAAATACTGAGCAATCTATTTTAGTCCCTTTAAGAATAATATTAATAGTATTACTACTAATATTATTATTCAAAAAGCTAAACAATACTTGTTATTGATGGTAGTAAGTAACTGGGTCATTTGTAAAGGCATGGTATTGACACAAGGAAGTGCTCAATAAATACTTGTTGGAGAGTCACTTAAAATCACCAAGGATGTTTTACCTGAGCTGATTTCCATTTGACTTTTAAAAGTTCTCTACATCACTATTTGGTCAGAGGGAATTTTAACTAGAAGAGACGGTTTTAGCTTAAAACTCTGAATCATTGTTTTTAGAACAGGTACTAAACTTGACAGAACAAGGTCTTACCTCCCCGTAATTCCCTCTTTTCATTAATGTCATTTTTTTCAATGCATTTAAAAGACAGTGCATGCCCTAGATTCTGAAGTCACTAATATATATTCATGAGCCAAACATGACTGGAGTGTTATCCTGCAAAGCTCTATACCTTATCATGTTCTTGTCTCAGATTAGTAGCGCTTTTTTGACCCAAAGATGGGAAATGTCTATTTAACCAGACTCAGGAGAGTCAGTACTTCTCTGTGTCTTATCCTTATACATGATGACTTCACCTCCATTACCTAATTTTCATTAAATTTAAATGTATATGAAAATAACTACTGTGATAGAATATATCAGTTTGATATTATAATTAAATTATTTAGCACTCATTCATCTGCAGGTTGGGTTTATTGAGGTTTTTGGTGTCTGCCAGTTACTAACATGTTTTTGTTGTTTTAAATACAACTCAGTGTATGGCATTAATTACTCATAAACTGAATCTGGAATAAAATAGAAAAAGGAAAACTTGGAGGATTTAAACAAAAGTAATAAATGCTGGAGGAGGATAAAATTGTTTAGATCAGACTTGTTGGCTTTCAACTGGTTTTGTCTGATAATAATGCTTATGATCTCAATTAAAATATATTTTAAATTGATTTATATTACCTGGAGAACAAAATCGTTATCTGTATCTGTATAAACAAAGTGAGTGTAACTATTTAAATTTTCTTAGTTTTAGATTTATGTGTAAATATTGTTGTCTACTTTTTTTTTTTTTTTTTTTTGTCTGAGTTGGGTTTTTGTTGCTGTGTGCGGGCTTTCTCTAGTTGCGGTGAGCGGGACCTACTCTTCCTTGCAGTGCACAGGCTTCTCATTGCAGTGGCTTCTCTTGTTGCAGAGCATGGGCTCTAGGTGCACAGGCTTCAGTAGTTGTGGTGCACAGGCTCAGCAGTTATGGCTTGTGGGCTCTAGAGCACAGGCTCAGTAGTTGTGGCCCACGGGCTTAGTTGCTCCACAGCATGTGGGATCGTCCCACACCAGGGATCAAACCCGTGTCCCCTGCATTGGCAGGCAAATTCTCAACTACTGCACCACCAGGAAAGTCCCTGTTGCCTACTTTTTGTGGTAAGCAATTTACCTTTCAAACCCTTTTGGTTGTATATGCAGAACAACTCCTGTTGCTTAATAAGTTCCTTGTACTTGACATGAACTCGTTTGGTGTGTAGTTAATTTTCTCATTATTAGAATCATCTCATAAGTTATATGCTGTTGTAGATAAAGGATATACTTTAGCTATATGAGGGTCTTCAGCTAAAATAAATCATATATTTTGCAATTAAAGCAAACACAAAACCATGCTAACTTGTCTTTTTTTCAAAGCATACACTATCACTGAAAAACTTAATTTTTAAAGAAATATGTCAGACTTTGACAAGGAAGAGGGAGTAATACTGTACTTTAGAGAGTCAAGTCAATGCATTCCTATTAATATGCTTCATTGAGGAAGTGAACAAAGTTTATTTTGGAGGTGAATGCAACTCCAAATTATGAACTGTTAATAAACAATCCTTCTGCCAGTGTAATTAATAACAGAAATATTAGTAAATGCATATTGAATGCTATATATTACTTGTTTACTTCAATCATCATAACACACTTATTCTTCCCATTTCCAAATGAGGAAACTGAGTCTTAGAAATGTTATGTAATTTTATGAGTTTGCTGAGATGAGAGTTCAAAAAGCTTAGTTTCAAACTGAGACCTGTCTAATTACAAAGCTTGAGATTTGAAATCACTTGGTGAATGAGGAAATAAGCCAACCATAGCAATCTGCAATGGGATTTTCATATTTTAAAAAACTATTTGCAGAAGCGATAAAATAATTTTGATTAAAGCATGAAAAACTCAGCATAAGTGACAGGTCATAAAATGGTAAGAAAATAATATTATATGGCTAAGTGAGTGAACACATTGTTTGTTTTCTTTTAAAAAAAGTAATCTGCTGTTTTACATCTGTCTTTTTGCTTAAGGTGACTTGGATTTGGTTTTCACCAATTTAGAATAATTTGCTGTACAGAAGCCCAGGTTGAAATAAAATGGCAGTTGATGATATTTTTCATATTGGCATACTTTGTGTAATATTCAGTGGCTTTTCAATGGCATTTGGAACGTGAATAGAAATTACAGAGCCAGCTATCCCAAAAGCAAAACAACTGTTTAGACCACCATTGTGAAGCCATCAATAAAAAACTGCTTTAAAGCTGCTGATTTTCTACATGCTTAGTTAAATTTATGATATTTCAAGGCAGAAGTCTGAAGAAAGAAAGGTGAAGAAGGACACTCCTCTCAAAAGAAGTGTCAGGGAAACTGCTAAATATTCTAAAGACATAAAATGTAACATGCATAAGAGTTTTACTTCATACCAGTACGTTTGTGCTACAGAGATAGAAGGAATGACTGACACCCTAGTCTCTCATGGTCAACCAAGGGCCTCATTCATTCATTTGTTCATTCAATAAATATAGTTTTGAACACATTTCATGTATCAGATGTTCTTCTAGGTGTTTGGGATAAAGATTAATGGAGGAGGGGGGTCCTATGTAGGCCTTGTCATCATGGAGTTGTCTTCATTTGGGTAGACAGCCAATAAACAAGAAAATAAGTATACAATATATCATGGAGCAGTAATTACCATGGGGAAAAAAAAAAGAGTGGGGTAAAAAGAACTGGATATGCTATGGTGAAAATGGGGATACTATTTTTCTTGGGTAATCAATTAAGTTCTTACTGACAAGGTAACAAGTGAGCAGAGAATTGAGGAAAATGAGAGTGAGCATTTATAGATTCTGGAGTTAAAAAATTCCATGCAGAGAGAATAGCAAGCAAAAAGGCCCTGGGGTGAAGTCATACTTGGGTGTGTAGTACAAACCAAGAAGTGGCTTATGGGTTGCAAACTAAGCAAAGCATCATCTAATAGGAGATAAAGGCAGAGAGGTAGTTGAGCCACCACAAAGTGTTTGACTTTTATTTATTAGAGATAAGAAAACATTGGAAAATATTTTAACAGAGGACTAGAATATACACCTTACATTTTAAAAGAATTTTTAGATCCTCTACCCATTTTTAAATCAGATTATTTTGTTTTGTTTTTTTGCGTGTGTTGAGCTGTGTGAGTTCTTTACATATTTTGTATATTAACCCCTTATCAGATATATGATTTGCAAATATATTCTCCCATTTGGTAAGTTGCCTTTTCATTTTGTTGATGGTTTCCTTCTCTGTGCAGAAGACTTTTAGTTTGATGTAGTCCCATTTGCTTATTTTTGTTTCCTTTGCCTTTGGAGTCAAAAAAAACCAAAAAAATCACTAAAACTGATGTCAAGGAGCTTACCACATATGTTTTCGTCTACAAATTTTATGGTTTCAGGTCTTATGTTCAAGTCTTTAATCCATTTTGAGTTAATTTTTGTGTATGGTATAAGATAGTCATCTAGTCTCACTCTTTTGCACGTGGCTGTCCTGTTTCCCTAATACCATTTACTGAAGAGATTGTCCTTTACCTATGTATGTTCTTGGCTCATTTGTTGTAAATTAATTGTCCATATATTTGTGGATTTATTTCTGTGCTCTCTATTCTGTTCCATCAATCTATGAGTCTGTTTTTATGCCAGTTCCATACTGTTTTGATTACTGTAGCTTTGTAGCATAGTTTAAAATCAAAGAGTATGATACCTCCAGCTTTGTTCCTCTTTCTCAAGATTGCTTTGGCTATTCTGGATCTTTTGTGGCTCCATACAAATTTTAAAAGTCTTTGTTCTAGTTCTGTAAAAAGAGCCATTGGACTTTTGCTGGGATTGCATTAACAACATTAATTCTTATAGTCCATAAGCATGTAATATCTTTCCATTTATTTGTGTCTTCTTCAATTTCTTTCATCAATGTCTTACAGTTTTCAGTGAATAGGTCTTTTGCCTCCTTGGTTACATTTATCCTTAGCAATTTTATTCTTTTGATGTAATTTTAAGTGGGACTGTTTTCTTAATTTCTCATCCTGGTAGTTATATAGTATATAGAAATGCCACAGATTTCTATATATTGATTTCGTTTGCTGCAACTTAACTGAATTTATTTATTAGTTCCAACAGTTTTTCGATGGAATCATTATGATTTTCTATATATAATATGATGCCATCTGCAAATAATGAGTTTTACTTCTTTTCCATTTTGGATGCCTTTCATTTCTTTTTCTTGTCTGATTACTGTGGCTAGGACTTCCAATACTGTGTTTAAAAAGTGGTGAGAGTGTGCCAGTATTATTTTGTTTTGTTCCTGATCTTAGAGGAAAAGCTTTCAGCTTTTCACCATTGAGCATGACGTTAGCTGTGGGTTCGTCATAGATGGCCTTTATTATGTTGAGGTACCCGCTTTCTTCTATACCTACTTTCTTGAGAGTTTCCTCTAGGCCCACTTTGTTAAGCATTTTTTTTTAATCATAAAGCAATGTTGAATTTTGTCAAATGCTTTTTTTGAATCTACTGAGATGATAATTTGATTTGTATCCTTCATTTTGTTAATACGCTGTAACATGTTGCTTGATTTATAGATGTTGAACCATCTTTTCATCCCTAAAGTAAATCTCATTTGATCATGGTGTATTATCCTTTAATGTATTACTTAATTCTACTTGGTAATATTTTGTTGAAGATTTTTGCATCTGCGCTCATCAGAGGTATTGGCCTGTAATTTTCTTATAGTGTGTGTGAAAAAAAAATCCTTGTTCAGTTTTGGTATCAAAGTAATGCTGGCCTTATAAAATGAAAGAAGACATACACACGGCCAACAGGCATATGAGAAGATGTTCAACATCACTAGTTATCAGGGAAGTGCAAATAAAAACTACAATGAGATACCGCTTCATACCTGTTGCAATAGCTATTATTAAAAAGACAATAAATAACAAGTGTTTGAGAGGATGTGGAGGAAAGGGAACCTTCATACTGTTGGTCAGAATGTAAACTGGTGCAAACATTATGGAAAATAGTATGGAGATTCCTCATAAATTTAAGAATAGAACTACCATATGATCCAGGAATTCCACTTTTGTGTATTTATCTGAAGAATAAAACACTAATTCAAAAAGATATATGCATTCTTATGTTCACTGCAGCATTATTTACAATAGCCAAGATATGGAAAAACCTAAGTGTACATTGATGGATGAATAGTTGAAGATGTGAGACATATATATACATATACACATGTATATATACATATATATAATGGAATATATACTCAGTCATAAGAGAAGAAGGAAATCTTGTCATTTATGACAATGTGCATGGACCTTGAGGGTATTATGCTAAGGGAAATAAATCAGAGGAAGAAAGACAAATACTATATGATCTCACTTATATGTGGAATCCAAAAAACAAAACAAAACAACCAAACTCATAGATACAGAGAACAGATTAGTGGTTACCAGAGGGGAAGGAGGTTGGGGAGAGGGTGAAATGGGTGAAGGGAATAAAATGTAAGATGATGGATGATAACTAGATTTACAGTGGTAATTACTTTGTAGTGTATACATATATCAAACTATAATGTTGTATACGTGTAATTTATGTAATGTTACTTGCCAATTTTATCTCAATTTAAAAAAAAAAGACTGCAGAGAGCAAGGGTGGAAACAGTGAGAACAGACAGGAAATTACTGTGATTAGCCACATGGGTAATGATAGTGGCTTGGATGGTTGGATTTTAGATGTATTTGTTGAACTGGATGTGGTAAAGACAAGACTCCAAGGTTTTGGATGTGATGAGGAGAGTTGATAAAGAGAGGACTCCAAGCTTTTTGCCATAAGCAACTGGCAGAATGGTGTTGCATTGAACTAGGGATGTCTGTGGGTTCAGTGGTTTGGGGAAGGAAGTGGGAATTGAAAACTTTGTCTAAGGTAAGTTTGAAATGAAGTAGGCAGTAAGTCTGGAGTTCAGTGGTGAGGACTGGGTTTCAGCTATTTATATGGGGCTTATCCACATATAATTGACATTTAAAGCCATAAGACTTGTTTGCCAGGAATACAAGTAGAGATAGAGAAGAAAGAGACTTCACCTTGAGAGGGGAAGCCAGCAAAAGAAAGTGAGAAAGACTGAGGAGAGAACCAAGAGACAGGGGTCCAAAAAGTCAAGTGAAGAAAGGTTTCAAGAAGGGAGAAGTAATCAGTTGAGACCAATGTGTCAATAAATCAAGAAAGATGAAGTCTGAGATCTCACCATTGAATCTAACAATGTGGAGATACATGGTGATATCGACAAGAATTGATTTGTTAGAATGGTGGGGACAAAAGAATGATTAGAGTGGTTAGAGAAAGAATGGAATAAAAGGAAGTAGAGAAAGTCAGTATAGACAACTTTTTCAAGGAGCTTGGTTATAAGAAGAAATAAAGAAATGGGGCAATGGCTAGAGGAAAATATGATGTTAAGGGACTTTTTTTTTAAGATGGGATATATTTTAGCATACTTACATAAACGGTATTAGAAAGTGATAATGTATGAGAAAAAGGGTAGCATATCTGCAGCAATGTCTTTTGGTGAAGGGGGTGGGATCCATTCATGTAGAGAGAAGTTAGTCTCAGATAGAATAGGGGATAATTCACCCACAGTGATGGAGAGAAGGGCAAAGTTTGGGGGCTAGATGCAGGAATATTGTTAGACATGGTGCTGGGAATTTGTGGAAACTGGGCTCTTTTATGGTTAGCAAAGTGCCTTTTGTGCTTACATTCTAGTCAAGGACAGAGAGAAATAAGCAGGCAATCAAGGACTTACTGGAGGAAGAGAGTCTAGAAGTCAGTGTATGTGTGGTTGGTGTGTGCTCACAGGGAAGAAAAGATGGCTGAGGGGCTGAGTGCTCAAGGTTACGCAAGCTGCATGTTCAGAGCCCTTGCGGCAAGAGAGTGGAGGACACTCTGGGGACTGAAAATAGCTGCAGAGATCATGGCTGGAAAGAGGTGCTAGAAATGGAGAGGCTCAATAAGACTTGAGAGGATTATATAAGCTTGAGAAATATTTGGAAGTCAGCATGGATACAACATAGTAGTGAATTGACTATCAGGGATAAGTATGAGGGGAAGAGAAGAGCTACAGCTGACACCCAGGTTCTAGCTTTAGCACTGGGTTTATGTTGATACTGGTATTAGCTTAGTGACCTCTGTTCATGCTTTACCTCTATGCAAATCTGACTTCTGCTTTCGCATCCAATGTATGCCCTATCTCCCTATGAGCGCCTTCTCTTACTCTTCCAGCCCGCACTGATCTTTCTTGAATAACAGTGGGAATTGCTAATATTGGTTGAATGTCTTCTGTATGTCAGGCATGCTACTTGGTTTTTAACACGTATCATCTCATTAATTTCTATTACAGCCCCAAGAGGTAGGTCTTGTTATCTCTTTTTACAAATAAAAAAATCGAAGCTCAGTGTAGACATTTTCACAAAGATCTAAATGTCTCCCAAATCCATGATGAATTGATCAAGTTAAATAACTGAAGAGCAGTTTCTAAATGTCTAGTCTGTAGTTTTGGTACGTTGTACCACGATGTGTCTGACTACAGTGAGACTGTGATTAATCGAGGTGCAATCAACACCCTTTTAACTCACCATAGCACTCTGAACATAGTGGGAATTCAATAAATGTCAACAGAAAGTGATGAAAATCTGTGGATGAGACCCCAAATCTTGAAACTTTATGTAAACCGATGGTTTTCACTAAAACATGTTCAGAGAGGGTGGGGGACCCAAAAAGCACTCTAATTGGGCTGAAATGCTAACAAGATTATAATGTTAATTGAATAACACTTTAAAGATCTAAAAGCAGTCTACACCTCATCTTTCTTTTCATTCTTTTTTGTAACTATTTTTCTCGTCTTATGAATGAGCAAACTGGAATTCACAGGGTTAAATAGCTTTGTTGTGTAACAATAGGTCTAAATTTGGAAAAACTGCACATCCACACATTTTTCTGATATACCATTTACCTTTCACATCGCTATACACTAGTACTTCTCAGTAATCCCCATTTCAGCTAACACATATTGCATATTTACAGGAGAGAAAAAAGATGAATGAAATGCAGAACCTCACATTCTAATAAAAGAAAAAAGATAAGCAGTTAAAAAATCATTCTAAAATACGACACAAGCAATTAGAATTATGTACAAAATACTAACAAAGCACAGAGATTAGAAAGATTAATTTTGCTTGGAGCAAAGGGTAGAGAACTGGAGAAGGTTTCAAACTACCCATTAATTCCAAGATGTAGTCTCAAATACATTGATCATTACTGGACATTGAATTAAAGAGAAGCACTCACGGGTAATAGGCCAATAAGAACATCAAAGAGAATGCTCCAAATTTTTGCTATATTTTCACAGCTCTGCTCTATTTTCTTATATATTTATTAACAAATAATTTCTTATACTTCTAACAAAAGAGGAGCATGATTGAAAGACGTAGAATACATTTGGGGCTCATATTTCTTACTCCTAAAATTGAAAATTTAGTAGAAAGCCATCTGGTTTAGAGTAAGTTATAAACAAATGATGTCAAAATCACTAAGGATCAATACAACCAAATCACCTGACAGAAAGAACTCATTGCTTTTCAGAAATTTCCATGTGACATTTATCTTACTGCCTAGGCTTACAGCCCTGCAAATCTCAACTCACGACAGAGTTTTCAATGCCTATGATTATTCTGTTAATCACACTTAGTTGACTCTTAGTTGACTCCCTTTCAGGAAATCCTCCCACTTCCAGACTCTCACAATTCTAATCCACTGCCAAATTAATAAAATAAAGGAAAGAGAAGTGCTATATTTAAATTTTCATTAATGAAAATCCTCTAATTTCTGGAAAAGTAATTCATAGAGCCTGGAGGGGTGAATTTATAACAGTGTGCCAATGTACAGAGGTACAGACAGATTTCTAGGTTCCTTTCCCAGCACTGATTTGTTATACATTTTAATCAGCTTCTACTCTTCTGTAATTCTTCAGGGAATTCAAGGAGGCAGTATTCTGAGAGAGGACAATGAAACAGAATATTGAAACAATGAGAAACAAAATACAATCATCACACCAGGATTAGTACTTCATGCAACATTCACTCATTTACATATTCATTTGTTTAACAAATATTTGTTGATGCCTGCCGTGCAAGACACTGGAGTGGAGAAAGGTGAGGAAAGACACAGTCAAGGTACTCATCATCTCGTGAGAAAAGCAAATAGGTAAAATTCTCACTGCACCCAAGTCACACAAAATGCTCTGCCTGCATATTTGATCAAAACTTTTCTTTCAGGGAAACAAGTCAGGTGTAACAAGCAGGAATTCTCAAGGGAATTTCACAGGTGCACAAAGGGACGTAAGTGTGGACCTAGCTCTGCCTCAGCCCTCTCTTATCACAAGTGAGGCCAAACATAGAGACCAAATAGAAAAAAATGAGAAAAAAGTGGCCCAAAGATGCCTTAAACTAATACAGAGAAAATGTCGAGAACAGCCAAATAGATGCAAAATGATTTCTATTTTTAAAACTGCCAATGTATAAAGAAATAAAAACAAAGAGCTATAGCCAGGAATTCTCCTCAGAGAATATAGCATGATACAATACAAAAGCCCAAAGAGCACTTATAAAAAATGAAAGGAAAATCCATATACAGTCTTTTAACTTCATAAGGAAAGGATGAGGGGCATTGATTGCCAAAGACTGCCAAGGATTTTACTCTGTAGCTAAATAGCTTAATCCACTAGAACTTTGGGGTTGCTTTTTTAATGAAGCCATCTCTGTAATGAATGGCTCCTTCAACCTTCACAAAGAAAAAAAATGGCAGGGAATGTGTCAACCTCCAATAAATTTTGTGGGAGGTAAGATGATCAATAAGAAGTCTCTCTCACTGTCACCCTACCGAGCAACTGGCTACAGAAATTTGCAACAGGGTGGTAAAATGGTGGTGGGGGTGGGAAGCGGTTAGGAATTCTGAAAAACAAAGGGTGTGTGAATGAGTGTGTGTGTGTATGTGAGTGTGTGTGTGTGTGTGTGTGTGTGTGTGTACAGCCAAAAAGGAAAGAAGGTGGGATGGATCTGTTCAAATAAAGAGAGAGACCTGGAATTCTAGATTAATCTCCTGTCATCTACTGATACCTATCAAACAAGATAGTTTAGTATCTATAATTCCTTGAAATGTTTCAACAAATTATAAGAAGACTCCTAAGAGAAACAGTAAAATACATCTTTTAAAAAAGATGAGTTTCAGAATATGTAATTAAGATGTTTGGGTCATGATTTATTGTCATTATACCTTATTTCTATTTTTTTCAAAATCCCACAACAATACTCAAATCCATCCCCTGACTCTTGAATACTCAAATATTACAATGAATGTTAAAATGAATTTTTTTTCATAAAATTAATAAAGACAAGTGCCATAAGCATAACTCTCAAATACATCCTTCCCACAGGGAATATCTGGGATTGCTCCAGGTTATAAAGCTGGTAAGGAGACAAGAAGTGCTAAGTGGGAAGTTACACTGTACAAGATTTAGAAAGAATTTTTTTTAACTTGCCTTGTTAAGGCTAATGACCATAGATGAAAAGAGCTAGATAACGCAGAGCATTCATTAGCTCTCTCACACCACTAAGCAGGCTTCCCCAACGTGCTAACATCTTCCCTACCACATTCTTAAAGTGTTCCATATTCACTATTCATGGTTTGCACTTCGCAAAGACCAACTTCCTGATTAATACCTAAATGGAAAGAGTATAAAATGTGCCTCAAAAATTAGCACAGCCCTCAAAGGTATAAACCTACCTGTCTTAAAAGTTTTAGAAAAAAAATTTTTAGAAAGAAAGCAAGTCAGCTGAGAAATGTTCTTAGCTTTGCCCACACCCACTCACCCTCACATCTACCCTTCTATTCTTCCAGGAGCTGTGGCCATGCAGCATGTACTTGGGGTTCACATATTAGGATTTATTACTTTTCAAAGCTTTGGGTTCCATTTTACAATAAACACAACACTGATTCCACTGCCTTTTCGCCTCTTTGATCAGAATCATTTGCAAAAGTATCAATAACTCACACATAGGTAAATGGCCAACTGTGTATTATTCCTGTCAGATGATGATTTCCAGTCCTTTGCCACCAGATCCTCTATAGGATTGTTTCTGAATCCAGTCATAATTACAGCGGTTACCCTAATTAAGAGAATTCATAGCTAAGAATAAAGTTGTACACCAGGCCAGAGGGTTTCAACTCTGCCTACTATTAACAGATGGATTTACAGACAACCCTTTATTTTGTCTTTTACCTCCCTCCCTCTTGGGGGTGAGGGAGAGATTTTTTTTCCCATTGGTTTTGTCTTTTTTTTTTTTTTTTTTTAACAGAAGGCAAATAAGCTCCTGGGAAATGTGTATACCATATGCTCAAGTCAACATAAATGATTTTTAAGATCTAATTTACGTATTTATTTCTCCACTTCCAGCTACTACCTGGAGTAATTACAATGTACTATATCATCCTCATTGTGTGTGCTGCAGCCAGATGGATTTTTCTACTTTGATCATTAAACTCCCCTGTCCCCAAAACCTTCAATGGCATAAGCTATCAGTTAGAATCTAAACTCCTTAGCCAGGCATTCAAAGTTCACCACAGTTAGATCCCAACCTACCATTATGGCCTTTAACAATAAAATAAACCTCTATTTTAGACAACTGGTCTAACTGCTTGTCTCCAGGCATATCTTGAATTTTTATGATAAAATACCTTCCATTGCTCCTCTTTCCTAAAGTGCCCTCGTTACCCCATCCTTCACACAAATGCCCCATCTGGTCATCCTAACCAACTTAGTCTCCCTATCAGTCTCCACTTATGTGCCCCTAACTCAGATTTCATGTGGTTTACCATGTATTACTATATGTACAATAGCCTTTTAAAAATAATAAAACTTTTAGTATAGATGTATAAATCAGGGCCAAAAGTCTTTATCAGTTCATGCATTGTAGTTTTTCACTTTGAAATATATAAGTAGAACTTACTACATATGTTAACTTCCATGGGCTTTATCTCACATTTTTTGTTTTGTGGTTATTTCACTGTGTATCTTATTTCTCCTCCATGAGGGTAAATACGTAGAATGTAGTTTTTCTATAGTTTACGGTGCCCTCCCAGAGTACTGTATACATATCTTGTGTTTCCATTATGTAATAGATTTTGGGCCAACAAATGACATACTATAATAAAGCATTATCTTTTTAAATAATAAATTTGTCACCTATGATCAACAGCAGACTTAGAAATAAAATATTAATTGAAATATCTATTGGATTTTTATAAAGAGATTTTTAAAAATCTTGTGAAGCATGCAAAGCAAGAAAAAATTTACCTTCCAGCAGTTCTTACACAATGTTAATAAATTAAATTATTGTTATCAAATTGACCACTGAAATTTATCTGGTATTTTAAGAAATTTTAGATGTTTGAGTGGCATTTCTTACATTTGTGATCAAGTAACACTTTGTGTATTTATTTTTCATTTGACTGTCCATTTCTTGAGGGCAGGGATTATGTGTACCTTGTTCATTTCCACATCTCCAGTTCAGTGCTCAGTGCATGGCAGGAGCTCAGAAAATACTCCATGGACTAATGATTCAGGAATGAATAACTGAAAAGAAATGAAATAATTAAAGAACAACTAATATCACCAGAACTCCTACTTTTTTGGGCTCTGACCCACAGTAACTACAGCTCTTCAGATGTACTTACTTGGGCTGAAGCTGTAGTTCATCAAGGCTGTCTAGATCCTTTGCCTTGCTTTTCCCATCACCAAGAACTAAACTTGGTGCATAGTCTCAGCTGGCATTTCCTTTCTCTATGTAAAATATTAGGTTTGAATTAGTGGCTTCCAGTTACCAGGTTTGTTAAGCAACAAAAATGCCAACAAAAGAAACCAGGGCAATATGTGTGTGGTTTGGGAGTGAAAATATTCACCTGATTGACTTCTGGGGATCTCTAAATATCAGCATCTTGACAACAGTACTGCCTGGTGACAACGCTGGAGGTGCTGTTGGTTCGGAGCCCAGAGAAGCTAGACAGGAAATGTCAGAACAGGGGTAATTCAGTCCCAACATTCTCAGAAGTAATGTGTTCTGAGAAAAGCAGTAATAATGGTTGTGACTGCTATAGAAGACCCTGGTGAAAACCTGGATGCTTCGATGGGTCCATCACTAGCTGCAGGTACTTACTCTTGTCTTATTGCTGATGCTACAGCTGAACTTCATTCTGTGACAATTGCTGTTGCTACTACAGCTGTTGGAGGCAAGGCAGACCCTCTCCCCAATGAAGAATGTCAGAATGAAACAAGGATCCTGTTTTCCCCAAATTTAACTTTTGCAATGAGTGTGAAAAGAGGTCCCAAAGCAGACCCAGAAAATACTCAGCAAGAAGATGATCATCTTCTCCCCATTCTCACAAAACCTCTTTATATTCTGTATTAGCAGAAATCGCTCTTGTCAGGGGCCAATTCAAGTAAGATACCTAAAAAGCTGAGAAGATCAAAAAACTCATTCATTTTTATATGATGTTATCACAGAAAACTACTATTGTGAGATGATCAAATGAGTGTTTTCATTTTTCAGTCATTGTTTATGATCATGGAGACATGGCTAAAATTTTAATTTTCAATGTGTATCTTCTTGTGCATTCCAGTCATTTTTAAATCAACTATAATTTGCATTCAAAGGGAAGAGTGAAGTGTTCACACAATCATAGTTCTGCGGTGTCCCTTTCACCTAACTCAGTATTTATAGCAAGTTTCTGACCCCAGTAGCACACTGTCATTATTCTGGGGTTTGAATCAACAGGATTATATAATTGAAATAACAGAATTTCAAATTATATTTCTGATTCAAGATACAACGAAAACTATAAAATTTTAATAATCAGTTAAAGAAGAAAAATAGAGACCTACTAAAAAGAAACTGGTCTGCAAAATATCTCTGGCATCTATGGCAGAAACCTCACACACTAGACAAAGAGTTTATTAATGTTTGAATGAAGCGAATAGCAAGACTGAGGTTTTTATCTTGCGGAGGAGGAACATATAATAAAGGTAAAATGGAAGTAGCAAATGGAAGTTATTCATTACCAGAAGAATACTATTTTACAGAGGGAAAGTAAAGAGTACAGTTTGAGTTAAATGACCTAAAAATGAGTTCTAAACAAGGTCTGGATTTATACCTATGAAAACACAGAAAACAACAAGTTCCGAGTTAAACTAAATGACTTTTAAGGTCTTTGCTGTGTCTAATTTTTATGATTGCAGAGGTTAAGTAAATCAATGCTGTCTTACAGTTCCCAATACTGATGATCCTTTCAAGCACCTTTGTCAATTTATCCCTATTATGTATGACACTGAGATTTACCCAGTGAACATATCTGCCACCTTGACCTAGTGAGGACTTCAGCGTGAAAGGAATGTATATGGAAACAATTGGAAATTTTTAAATTATAGGCTGCTTTGTACCTTTGGTTGAATAGAAAAATACTAGGAAAACATGGCCAAAAAAAAAAAAAAAAAGAAAAAAGGAAAAGAAAATGGGAATGCTAAGCCTAGTACAAAACTTACTGGTATCCTTAGTAATTAGTGCTTAAATTTCAATGGCTTTCTGGCTTTTAAAATTAAAACCCAATCATTTTTTTTTTATAGTGTATTTTTAAGACCAGCATTTCCTAAATGTTTTTTATTTTTGGTCCCTAATTCCAATAAAATTTTGGTCACCCCTATCACAGAGCTGATTAATTTTTAGGACTCCTTTGAAGCATTCCTTTACTGAGGGTATTTTGCCTTTTCCCTTTGGGCTTTTCAGATGAAATATCTGTCATCTCTGTAACCCTACCTATTTTTTTTTATTTCCTCCATTCCAAGGGTTAAAATAAATGAACAATAATAATAACAGCAGAAATGACTGTACTACCCAAAGCAATTTACAGATTCAATGCAATCCCGATCAAATTACCAATGGCATTTTTCACAGAACTAGAGCAAGAAATCTTACGATTTGTATGGAAATGCAAAAGACCCCGAATAGCCAAAGCAATTTTGAGAAGGAAAAATGGAGTTGGTGGAATCAGGCTTCCTGACTTCAAACTATACTACAAGGCCATAGTGATCAAGACAGTATGGTACTGGCACAAAAATAGAAAGGAAGATCAATGGAATAGAATAGAGAACTCAGAAGTAAGCCCAAACACATATGGGCACCTTCTCTTTGACAAAGAAGGCACAAATATACAATGGAAAAAAGACAGCCTCTTCAATAAGTGGTGCTGGGAAAATTGGACAGCACCATGTAAAAGAATGAAATTAGAACACTTCCTAACACCATACACAAAAACAAACTCCAAATGGATTAAAGACCTACATGTAAGGCCAGACACTATAAAACTCCTAGAGGAAAACATAGGCAGAACACTCTATGACATTCATCAAAGCAAGATCCTTTTGGACCCACCTCCTAGAATCATGGAAATAAAATCAAGAATCAACAAATGGGACCTCATGAAACTTAAAAGCTTTTGCACAGCGAAAGAAACCATAAACAAGACTAAAAGGCAACCCTCAGAATGGGAAAAAATAATTGCCTATGAAACAACAGACAAAGGATTAACCTCCAAAATATACAAGCAGCTCATGCAGCTTCATACCAAAAAAGCAAATAACTCAATCCACAAATGGGTTGAAGACCTAAATAGACATTTCTCCAAAGAAGACATACAGATGGCCAACAAACACATGAAAAGATGCACAACATCACTCATCATCAGAGAAATGCAAGTCAAAGCCACAATGAGGTATCACCTCACACCAATCAGAATGGCCATCATCACAAAATCTGGAAACAACAAATGTTGGGGAGGGTGTGGAGAAAAGGGAACTCTCCTGCACTGTTGGTGGGACTGTAAGTTGGTACAGCCACTATGGAAAACAATTTGGAGGTTCCTTAAAAAACTACAAATAGAACTACCATATGATCCAGTCATCCCACTCCTGGGCATATACCCAAAGAAAACCATAATCCCAAAAGAAACTTGTACCATAATGTTTATTGCAGCACTCTTTACAATAGCCAGGACATGGAAGCAACCTAAATGCCCATCAACAAATGAATGGATAAAGAAGATGTGGCATATATACACAATGGAATATTACTCAGCTATAAAAAGGGATGAGATGGAGCTATATGTAATGAGGTGGATAGAACTACAATCTGTCATACATAGTGAAGTAAGTCAGAAAGAGAAGGACAAATATTGTATGCTAACTCACATATATGGAATCTAAAACTGGTACTGATGAACTCAGTGACAAGAACAAGGACGCAGATACAGAGAATGGACTGGAGAACTCGAGGTATGGGAGGGGGTGGGGGATGAAGGGGAAACTGAGACAAAGCGAGAGAGTAGCACAGACATATATATACTACCAACTGTAAAATAGATAGTCAATGGGAAGTTGTTGTATAACAAAGGGAGTCCAACTCGAGGATGGAAGATGCCTTAGAGGACTGGGGCGGGGAGGGTGGGGGGGACTCGAGGGGGGAGGAGTCAAGGAAGGGAGGGAATACGGGGATATGTGTATAAAAACGGATGATTGAACTTGGTGTACCCCCCAAAAAAATAAAAAAAAAAATTTAAAAAAAAGGAAATATATTTAAATGCAAAAAAAAAAAAATAATAACAGCAGAAGCAGCAATAGCAACAACAACAAAATGGCTTTATTCTCTTTGTATGAAGATGGTCACACTCTTAGACTAGTCTTTTCCTCTGTAGATTGGGCTGGCCAAAGTGTGCTCACAGATGGAGTCTGACTCTGCTTCTAGTCAAAAGGTGTTCAGTGAAATGGGCTTTTGTATCCTGTGGACATGGACCACTGAGTTCCAGTCCCCACTGAGTTCCCACTCTGCCATTTGCTTATTTATGAACTCAAGTGAGTTCTTTAATTTCACTGCCTGTTTCCTCATTTGGAAAATAAGAATATAATAATAGCTACTTAAAATAGGGGTTTTTTGAGGAAGTAAATGCTTGGCACATTAAAACTGCCACGTGAGTGTTTGCTGTTATTATAAACTGTATCTGTTCATGCGTGCCCCTAAAAAAAAAAAATTCAAAGTTGACCCTCCAATTGTTTTCTTTTTTAAATAAAATACAATATAGAGAGTGTATTATGAAGCTGTTTTCATTTTTGCTCTCACTCAATTTTTTTTAATCATTTCATCTAGGGAATACATGCAGTGACATGCTTTAATTAAGAGATGAACCTACATTATTTTAATGATGATTTTTCCAGCAACATCACTTTTTTTTTAACCTTAGCTACTATTAAAGTGAAAAAACAAAAACAAAAAAACAAAAAACACCCTTCTTAGAGCCATTAAGACACTTATTATGAGCAGCCCTGGGCAAAACATTAAATAAAAGAGCATGTAATCCTAAAAAGAGCATTCAACTTAATGAAATTCATCCTATAAACCCACATGTAGATGATCCTATCTATACAGGGCAAAACAGACAATGCCATGGTAGAGTTAGTGATTAACGTGACAATGTCTTTCATATAATGCTTTAATCCCTCTTGTCCAATATTGAAAAATGGGAATGGAGGTCCCATTATCACTGACAATGTCCTAATAACAAAATACTCTTGGAGGAAAAGTCTCTTTGGGTTACCATAGGCCTGAGGCTACTGAAACAAAGAGGAAGCATGAGAAAGAATGCTGGATTATTAAAGTGGAAATGTAAGATACTTTCTCATTGTGAGGTCATAGGGAGAATAAAATATTTTGGTTCTGGGAAATTCCAGCAAGCTGCATCTATATTTTTATCCTTTGTCCTGCTTCTGCAGGCATTTACCACAGAGCTGTGTTTCCCCCTTTGCTTTGTGTCTCTACGGCTAACATATGGGAAGGGTTTTTTTTTCAGCTGGGGCCCATGCAGTGTACTTTAACCCCACCTGAACTCCTCTACCATCCATAGAGCATTTGTGTGCAGGGATCAAATTAGCAGTCTAGCATCAAGCTGGTATTTTTGGATACATTCACAATCAATTCCAAACTAAGTGACTAGAACAGCTATGTAGCAACTCTATTTATGTATTAAAATGTCCAAAATGACTGTATTAATGGTTTTGATCCTTTGAAAGATTTTTATCCTTTTACTGTCTTAAGTAAAAAGGAGGCAAATTTCTCTATTTCTGAAGAGCGACTGGGACACTGAGGCAAAACATTAAAAAGATGGGATCATTCTTTAAATGCAAATTCTTATCTCCCCATCTATATTTAAACTACAAAATAAATATTTGAAATGGACACACATCATAAGGTAGACTATTCTCAAATACTTCTCTGAACCAAGGTGTTCTCCAGTATTGGAAACATTTTTTAAAAAGTGGATTTCAGTGATTTCTCAGTTAGCAACTAAAATATTTTTTATTTTCAATCTTATGAATTATGACCTGAACTGGTTTCTAAACTAGTTCATTCAATCCGAATAAATATAAAGGTAGGCAATTAATATCATATAAGTAGCATATTATCTTTTTAAAAAGTCCTATCTAATTATATTTTGAAGCAGATTTACCTTTCTAATTTAGCATGAGGAAAGATCTCAAGCAGGTAGCTGAGGAAGGAAGACAGGAGTTAGAAATTCAGACCAGAAAGGAAAATCTTCCTATCTTTCAGAAAAGCAAAAACATTTCAAAGTCAAATCTGTCAGAAATGGAAGCCAGAGCAGTTTGGACAATAAAAAATAAAAAAAACAAAACCTGTTTGGACATTTTGACAGGTAAAGAAAAGGCATAAAGTATGGCTTATTAATTCAGTTAGAATATTATACTAATTGGATAGAAATCATTCTCTTGATTAAATTTTTTATTTGCTCTTTGGTTTCTGCAGAGTAAAAGCCAAATACATGGCTTACAGAGACTTTCCCAGTGATGCCTTACCTTTCTTTTCTGTCTCCCTCCCTGTCTCCTCCTCCTCCAGGTTTAAGGAACATCTTGAGCAGGGTTCTCTCTGCAACTCCAGCAAGTGCAGCTCCCTCTGCCTGGACCACCCTCCTCCTGCCCCTTCCTTTCTGAGAGCTCTTATTAAGTCCTCCCCTGGGATGCTTTTGGTAACCTCTCTGGGCTCTGTTAGCCTTACTTCGAACACTCTTTGTGTTAATTGCTTGCACATTTACAGGACCTCTCACAAAATCCAAGCTCTTTGAAGGCATGCATTATGACTTTCATTCATACAGAAAATAAAAGCATGAGGTCTAGAATCTAGCAAGTATTCAATACATTTATTCATTGACTGACTGACAGACTGACTGAATAAATGCTGCTTCAGAAAACACTCAGGACTCCTCACCCTGTATAGTGTCTCCTGAGAAATTTTTTTTGGTTACATGAGAAAATTATGAGAAGCCAGTGTTCATAAAAGGAAAAGGCAATTAAACTGATTTGTGGGTCAGGAGTAACAATGGATCAATAACATTATTTTGTTTTAAAAGCGCAGCCATATTTAGCCATCAAATAATTGCAGGGACCTTTAAATGTTTGAGGTGTGACCATAAAGTAATGAAATGACTTCAATAAACAACACATGAGAACCACTTTCATTAACTTAAAGTCACACTATTACAGATACATTAAACATGCTGCTCTTACAATTAAAACAACAGCTATGAACAATCCAATGAGGTTCCAAACCCACATTTTTAATTTCCTCAAAGAGCTTAAGAGTTCAATAATATAAGCAACTTATTTATTAGAATAGTTCTTAGTTGTAAAATATATAATAATGTATGAAAAGGCCAACAGAGGAAGGTATCAGGGATGCTTTGAAAATTGGGGCTCATTTCTCAGGATTCCAGACTATCTCTAGATATGCTGAACATAGAGTTTTCAAAGCTTGGAAGCTTGTTTTATTGGCAACTTTATTCCCATAATAGTCTCAGTCCCACTTCCCAAGACAGTGGTCTATCAGAAAACGAGGAATGTGGGGGACATGGGGGGACTGCTGAAAAAGTTGAATCACTAGAATTTCCTACTGGACTTGAACTTAGGTACCCACAAAGAAACAGCAGGGCAGTCAGTGAGAAAGAAAAATGTTTAAAGAATTAATTCCTGTCTAGTTTCAGTTTTCAGGTCACATAGGAAAAGAAGAATTTAATCAAAAAGGCCCTAAATACATTTCAGCTGGGCTAATGCATTTCTTTTTATTTCTACTCTTTGCACCAATGTAGGAAGCCAACCAACTCAAAAACAACTGCCCATCTCTCATCATCTTCTCATTTATCAATGTCCCCATTCCTACACTCTAGGCTGTTTCTCCTTTGGCAATTACTGTACCTTTATGAAGGAAAGCTATCTTTGTCATAATAACATATGGTTATTATGACATATGGTTGTGATGTTTAATCATCTTAAATTTAAAATGATTTTAAATGCTAAAAAAACACTTTTTGTTTGAAAATGGCTTACCTTCAGAAATCTCCAGGCACAAAGGGGAAGGCTGTGACTGAAATATGAGGAATTTTTATTTCATTTCATTATTTTACTTTTTGCTTATTTTCTTCTAACTTACTGGGATGTATGTTAGTTAAAATCCATAACATTAAGATCCTAAACATTTTCAGTGCCCTATCTCTAAGTACTTTGTGTCACTGTTGTACTTCTTTATGACTATGATTAATAGGCCTAAATAATAAGGTCAAAGAGTAGAAAAAATAGATATAATCTTTAGTCTTTATCTTCTGGGCAAAGGTATGGTATATTTGGCAGGAACAGATGAAGCCTCTTGGAGTCCTAAAACTGTTTGTCTAAAATAGCCATCAGCATTCAAAGTCACAGATAGGTATAATACACAATCATGTTTAAGCAATGTATTTTTTGGTCCCCAAATGGAGAGATTAGTCCAGCCTTTCACTAAACAAAAGGCTGTTCTATTTTTAATCCTTAACTCATTTGTTTCTTTCAAAAGTACTTTTCTATTTAAATATGTTAGGATCCCTCATTGCAACAAAATCCTATTATCGTAAATCCTTTCCTAGTGCAGGCAATCACCCCTTGAACACAGCAGATAATTCATGTTCTTTTGCATCACATAACCTCATGTAGTTTCCAACAGCGAGGCAAGCACCTCAAAGAGCTTCAGTGTGAGTTCTTCAGAAGGAAACTGGGGGACTCTTGAGCCCCATGGTGAGGGCAGACTCAAACAGCAGTAGCAGCAGCAGTCACTATATGACTACAACTGGGAAGGGAGGTATGCAACAGTCAAGAGGTAAAATGACAACAAAGCCATAGAGTTTGTTATTTTACCTTACTGGAGACCAAGAAAATCTTGGGAAGTACTTATTCATCTCAATTTTACAATCCAAGTGGTGCTCTGAGTTTTCAGATTGTATAGTTCGTATTAACTCAATTTTATCATTGATTGTTTCTCCTGATGCTAAACAGATCTGATGGCTACTCCAGCCACCACTGTAGGTGTTTATTTAAAGAACACATTTTCCACAGCCTGTTCTCCATTTTACAGCTTTACTGGAGCATTCTCATGTCAACCAAGCCCCCTGGGCTTTTAGAAGTGATGAATCCTAAAAGATGTTTTCCCCACAGAAACCACAAGGTAAATGTAACAAGTAATCAATCTTCAGAGCAGCAATCAGGCAACCACTTAACGAACATACTACACAAGCAAAATAATTAATCTAAGCACTGTCCCGAATAGTAATTAATCTAATCGGCTCCAAGTGATATGTTTGTCCACTGTACCCTCTTTTGTTTCATGTTGTCATAGTTAAAGGTGTCAGAGACAGTACAAATGTGCTAACCAGTTTAAAAGAATACTAATTTCAGGAGGAAAGTGTGACACAAATGTTTATGCCGTGTGGGATGCTCATTCCTTTGTTTGCAAAGAAGAACAACACATATCATTGTCAGACTGAAACAAAAGGACAAATGCTTTAAAATAAAGGAGGAAACACCACTACCAAACATCAGGCAAGCCAGTGAAGACCTGAGACAATTATAATATGATCTAGACCAATAACTGCCTCTTGGGTAAGGGCAGGTAAACTTAATTATAAAAGTCCTGATGAATAAAAATGAAGTAAAACAGAATGAAAAATACAGAGCCAAAAGAGTACCCTTCTCTAAGATCTGTGACATACTAAGAAGAGATAGTTGATTTGCCAGGGAAAATGGGTTGCTTAGGAACTAATTCTGATAATTTAGAATAAAAGGCTAAACATAAATTCCTTATCATCCACCTTCTTTTTTTCGGATAGTGAATTCAATAATTTCAAGTGTTATCAGCTACCTCTTATCATTGAACTTCACTTTATGTCACAAAGACCAAATCCTTATTTCAGGGTGGCTGCTGGAAGAGTAAAAAGGAGCCCTCAGATTGGATTTACAACTGACATTTGGCCCAGTAGTGTAATATGTAGTGGTATTCAGCCTCATCCGAGGTCAGACCCTACTGAGTAAAGAGGCTTTCTCAAAACTGTGTGTTTAACCTAAGGAAACTGAGTGAGGTCGTCTTCAGATATTTAGGCTTTTTTGAAAATTTCCCATGAAATTGAGATTGTGTGGTTATAAAACATTTTCCCTGGCATCCTTTAGTTCTTACTGGCAGGAAAAGGAAGAGAAAAAAGCAAGAATTCCAGAAGAAAACACTAAGACATGTCTTCTTACAGCAAAGATGGTGATAGGATGTATGGACATTTTGTGATGTCTGTACCACCACTCCCCATCTCTGGTATTGGGGATATTCCCGCACTACCCCTACCACCCCTGCAGGAAGGCTGGTCTAAGTGATCATGTTTGCACCAGGTAAAGCTACAGCTTGAACATCTAATTGAAACAAGAGTGGACACTTGAGCCTAACTATAGGCTGGTCTGAGCCATTAAGACACTCTTTCCTAGGAATATGGAATTCAGACAGAGAGATTCACTTTGTTATTTGTGGGGAGCTCTGATGCAGAGCCAAATAATGTCCAGGCAGAAATCACTGCCTTCGCAAGCCAAACCCACCCATGGGCAAGAAGAATAAAGGGAAACAACAGCAAAACAAAACAAACAAAGAAGTCAGGCAGCTAAGACAACGAGGGTAAGGGCCCAGAAGACCAAACAGCAGGAAATTTCCCAGAAATGGAAGGAGACAACTCTTCTCAGTCTAACCCCATATGGCCTTGATGTCTGTAATTTCCTGTTTTTAGATGTTAGTGTGATTGCCTGCTGGATCTATTCAGTAAACACCATGTTTACATGCATTGGTTTCTGTGACTTTCAATATAACATTTCTTGAATTAGAACAGAAAAGAATCACTAAATAGAAAAATCTGAGAAGAGACATACAATTAACAAGTAACAAGTCAGCTACTGGGTTTCAAAAGAACAACAGGTTACAGAGCTTCAGTAAAAGATTCCACACACAAAAAAAGGATGTCAGTGAAGACTTTAATTTGGTCTGAAAAAAAAAACAAAAAACAAAAAACCCATTAACAATAGCCAACCTGTATAGAATGCTTACGACAAGTTGGGCACTTGTCTAAGTCTTTGCATATGTGAGCCATTTAATGCTCAAAACATCCTCTGACACAGATGCTATTATCCCCATTTTACAGGTGAGGAGAATTGATGCATACAGAAATTAAAATAACATGCTCAAAATCCCACAACTATTAAGGAGGCAGAAGTGAACCATGGAGGTTTATAAGCCCAAGATATCTGTTGTTGAAAACAAGTTAACACAAAGAAACACAATATAGGAATATATATTATGGCAACATTTTCCAAAGTGTATCTCAATTTAACACTATAGTTACAAAATTTAATTATTAATTCCAGGGGATGTTCATAGTTGTTATTTTACAGGAAAGGTCTTGGTAGTCAGATAAATTTGGAAAACTTTGGGTCAAAGTAACATAAATTCATATATACAGTGAATACATATATGTACATATATATGATCTAATAATACATATGAGCCAATATATAGCATAGATTTCCAAGACGTAGATATTTTATGTAGCTTTTTTTTCCAAACTTATTTGACAACAGAGTTCTTTTTTTAGGGTGGTCTCATCAAAACAGCACATTTTGGGAACTTCTATCTTAGGGAATAATTAAAGTAGTAATTTTTTATGGGTTCAAATACATGCATAGCTCCCCAAAATAACCTCTTAATTGCAGTCAATATAATATCTAAATTTCTGATGAAGTAAATCAGAGCGTTCCTAAAATTTCATTTTTATTTATTTATTTATTTATTGGCACACGGGCTTAGTTGCTCTGCGGCATGTGGGATCTTCCTGGAGCTGGGATCGAACCCGTGACCTCTGCATTGGCAGGCGGATTCTTAACCACTGCACCACCTAGGAAGCCTCTCCTAAAATTTTATAAGAAGCTAGATATACGCACACACCACCCAGTTCTTATTCATGAAAGGAAAACATAAAATTCAGCACTTGGATTCAAAGAAACACTGTCTTCCATTTTTAACACCCTCCTGGACTTGGGCTCTGACAAGAATAAGAAAGCTGAACAATAATTGACAGGTTAATAAAATTGCTTATATTATGATTGTCATTATAGATTCAGTGAACTCAATTTGATAGCCACAAGCAATGAAAAATGTTAGTCTTAAATCACAGAAGACTTGAGGACAAGTGGATAGTGAATATGCATATATAATCTTAGTTTCTCGGTAGGATTAACTCCTTGTTACCTCCCACATCTCCTGTAGCACCAAATTTATAATGGCAGCTAAAAATCTCAGACTTTCCCAAACCAAAAGCTAGCTTCTCCACCACCTGCTACTCCCATCCTAGCAACAGAAGATATCATATACTTGAACATCTTACTAATAAGCACGTGATGCTGCCACTGGCCATCAGTAAAGTGATCATGAATGAATCCTCACCATCCTTAGTCTGGAGTCAAGGCCTCAAACAGAAGCATCTGATTGGCCAAGCTGAGGTCCCATGACTGAGCCCTGGCTGCCAAGAAGCTCTGACATCTGCACTCAGAGACAGGGTACTTATTCTAATAACAGTATACACAGTGGAATGTTTCCTTTAAATAGTATGGCACATTTGCAGTAGGATAGCTAAAAAGTGACAAAAGTCTATTACAATGACCAGGGACAATTTTGAGTGACAATTTTAAGTTCTACAGGAACCTATAAAACTGACCTAAATAAACAGTTGCAGTGGGTGAAATTGGGCCATATCCATTCAATCTCACCTGCAGAGCTCCAGCCTCTGACTTCCTTATTTAGGCTGTACTTGAAAATCTGGGTGTCAGACACATTTTAACTGAGCAGAGGACAGCAAAGGCCCTCAAGACCAGGATGGTTGATGGAGCCCACAGCTGAGACCCTCAGTTCACTTGACACTGACAGTGTTTCTCTTATTACAGGTGTCATTTGATGGGAATAAATAAGATCCTCTTGTTTAAGTAACAGATGGTTGGTACTGCAATGTTGACATTCAGGAAGCCAAGAAAAAAAGGTGACCACGTGATTTGGAGAGATGGGGAAAGATGAAGTACTAAGACTGGCACCTAATCCCACAGCACCCAGACAGAACATAGAAGAGAAGGTCCATGCTTCCAAGTATAGCTCTATCTAGAATTTAGCAACACCCCCTGAAAGGCACTATGCTTATAATTATATGTACTGTCTCATTTAATACTCTAAACAGTCAGATGAGGTGGATTATATTATTATACCAAGTTTACAGAAGAAGAAACTGAGTCTTAGGTACTTGAAGTCACTTGCCCAAAGTTATACTCTGTCACTCCTTAGTGACAAGAGATGCCTCGCCTATCTGACTCTAAGCCCTATGCTTGCAATTAATGATCCCTTTGGCTTGTTTCTCTCCCATTCATGGCTCTGTAACCTCATTTGTAACATATGACCGAAAGAAAAAGAAAGACAAAGAAAAGACTGGCTAATTAAGTAATGATTATTTCTGGTAGGACTGAAGAGTACAGTGGTGTGACTAAGGGCACCACGCTTCCCATTTAGTACTCGGGAAATGGCCAGTCGGGTGTGTGTAGATGGAAAGCCTCAGAGGTATAAGCTTATTCTCATGGAGAATTACGCTTTCGGTTTCTTCCACCAGAGCCTCACAATGGTCTCCTGAAATGTACCTTAGTGAAAAATCAAGCAGAAAGGCAGCTTCATCTCTGAATTCACTGGGTTTCTAGGGTGACAGCCACATCAATAAAGCCACGGAGAAGTAGCAGAATATGAGACATGCCTTTCTAGGAATAACCCAATGCCTGGCTGAAAGCTGTAATTCTCACCAAGAAAGAAGCATACAATGGATTTTACAATTTACATGTGGGTGTTGTGTGTTATGAAAAATTAAACTTACTACAAATACATTTACCTCTATCATAAAAGGGATCTTGGATTTTATAAGATTCATTGAAAAGCTCCTTTAAGTAGTCAGTGTCTCTATTACAGTTCAATGTGTTTTTTATAACTTATTACACAAGGGCTCTGAGATAGCAAAATTTAAGATTTCAGCATTAGCAGCTACTACAATAAAGTTTTCAGCATAAACAAAAAAATAATACTTTTTAAATTATAATGTATATATGACAGGAAATAGGAGATGAGAAAAATGAAATTTAAACTCAGCTTCTCAAGATTATGCTTACTATGTGAATTGAGGTTTACATGTATTTCCCTATTGTAAAACAGGGATTAATAAATTTATAGTAGTATTCCTTTATGAACAATTGCATCTAAGCTTTCATTTCCCACAAGGGCGTCTTTTGGCTTAAACAAAAAAGAATAAAACTCTAATGTTGACATGACATAAGCAAGTTGAGCATACCTAACATGCCTCAGGTTGCCTGCCTACACATAAACTTGCACAAATTTGCCACAAATTCATAATTAGACAACTAAATATTATGTAACCAGTATCTAAACACCTTATAGCCTACTATATCAAGAATTAGATAAATTATCATATAGAATCAAATGTATTTAACTACTAATTTAGAGATTTAGAATTTATTGTTAGGCCTATTTAAAAAGTTGTTTTAATAAGATAATAACAAAAATTCACATTATTTATTGAACACCTAGCACACGCCTAGCTCTGAATTAGGCTTTTTACATTCGTTATATAACATTTAACACAACCACGCGTGGGATAGGTGTTATTATTTCCATTTTACAGATGAGAAAATAGTAACTTAGTATTAATGGCTAATTTACCCAAAAATACATGGGTAATAACATGTGACAAGCCATTCAAACCCTGATGTGTTTCCATGACTATTATTCCCCACTCCTCTGCTTCTTGCTCTTATTTACCTAAAATAACTGCAGTGAAAGTATGTGCCCAGATTAACATTCTCTAAATCATTCAAATATAGCAGCATCAAACTAGAACAAGAAAATAGTACCATGTGTAAATATCAACACAAAAAATGTGAGTGAAAAGAAATATATACAAATGGTGAAAAGCAAATTAAAACATTAAAAATCATTTCAATTTAAGAACTAAGCATTGTTGGCAAGAGCAGAGATAATTTTTTTTCTTATAATAGCTGAATAGGCTGATGGCTCATTTCATTGTATAGCAATATTCTGATTTTTCTCCTGAAGCTGGAAATGCCTATTTACCAGAATGAGAAAAATACTTACACTTATCTAAACTGCAGTGGTAAATTATGCACGCTCAATTAATCTGCAAGTATGGCCCTGGGTTTGCTTAAGGTTCTTGAGGCATAAGACGCAGGTGCCATGATGATAATTTATCAACCCGTGGATTTTTAGTCATCTATTCAGATTAGGCTGGTTGTGTAAGAAATGTTCACTGTTTAAAACAAACTAGATGGATAAATTCCTGCAGCCACCCCTCCCCCACCACACAATTCATTACTGAGCTCTATGGATGTGAAAGATGAACACTTCTGGGTCTTTTCTGATATAGTTCTGAGAAAGTACTGTTAGCTAACAAATCCAGCCCATAATAAATCTTTATTTACTGCCCACCTGGCTATAGCCCTATCAGTATCAGCAGGAGAAAAGATAAAATCTTATCAGTAAACTGTGCAGACACCAGATGCAGTTTCCCTTGCAGTACTTGGGGTATGTGAATCGCATACTAGTTTCATTCAGCAGGCTCCAAAGTGACAGCTAAATTCTCCAGCAGGAGATGCACTGCCGGGCACGTGCCACACTAAAGGTCCTGCTGCCTGCTCCATAGCCTTCACCTTATTCCAGAGATCTATGAATGGCGGGAGAGAGACACAGAGACAGAGACAGAGAGCCAGCAAGCAGGAGAGGGGAGAAGAGAGGAAGGGGACATGAAAGAAGGGAGAGATTGAGGAACAAGGGATGGGGAGAGAGAGAATGGAACTTCAAAAATATAACAATATATAAAATTACTGAAATAATGGATCATTTATTCCATATGAAAAGCTGAAAACAAAAATATAGAGTGGAAAATTTTAAAGCTCTAATACAATTGCATATAATGACAGTGTCTGTTTTAGAAAATGAAAGGGGGTCTATTATTTCTAAGATGGCAGCAGATGTGGGGACATAATACAAGATATCTATCACACGTGGCACATTTCAGAACAAGTTAAAACAATGGGGGTGTAGAGGGGAAACCAAGTAGTCAACACTTTTAAATTTTCAGAATCGTGAGTTTCTAAAGTTACAGGCAACATAAAGGAAAAGAAAATTGTTCAAAATTTGAGTTTCATCTATTTAGCTAGTATTTTGTCTCCACAGGATAACTAAATGTAGATAACATTGTTTATCGGTTTTTATCTACAGAAAGCATATGTATGTACATATACAAACAACACACAACCTCATATATGAAATTATTAACCTACACACTGGCTGCAACAATAGGTGTATCTTTCAAATTTATGTATTGTACCAACATGGTTTTTATCTTCTGGCCATTATTGCCATAGATTGAAAAATGCTTTATTGCTGAATGTTTACTTTACCTCCAAGACATTTACAAAGTGGAAGTTAGTAACTTAGTTTTTTATTTCAAAATCAAACAAAACCTTCCTAACTCATTATATATCCATACTTCCACTTTACTAGACAAAATGATGCCAAGTTTTAATGAAACTTGGAATATAAGTAATACATTTAAAGAGTGATGGTATAGGGAACTGAATAGTTCTTTTTTTATTCTATCTATCTAGCCTTATCACTTAAAACGATTCAAGTACAAAAGGCCATACAGTGAGAAACAAATCTCTCAATCACTTGAACCCTAGCATCCTTCCCTTGCCCAAAAGCAATATTACTAATTTATTGTGCAATTATTCCAAATAGAGTCTATGCAAATGTATATAAAAATACTAAGTGAAAAAAAATCAAGAAATTTAACTGTGGGGACACTGTTTTTTTCATCCACTATGTCTTGGCAACTGTTCTATCTTTTATTTTTGTTGTTGTTTTTTGTTTGTTTTATAAATTTATTTATTTATTTTCGGCTGCATTGGGTCTTCATTGCTGCACACTGGCTTTCTCTAGTTGCAGTGAGCAGGAGCTACTCTTTGTTGTGGTGTGTGGGCTCCTCATTGCCGTGGCTTCTTTTGTTGCAGAACTCGGGCTCTAGGCATGAGGGCTTGAGTAGTTGTAGCTCAACAGCCTCCAGAGCTCCAACTCAGTAGTTGTGGTGCATGGGCTTAGTTGCTCCACAGCATGTGGGGATCTTCCTGGACCAGGGCTTAAACCTGTGTCCCCTGCATTGGTAGGCAGACTCTTAACCACTGCGCCACCAGGGAAGTCCTCTGTTCTATCTTTTAAACTGATAAATAAAATTCCATTTTAAGGATGTATCATAATTGATTTAAGTAGTCCCAATTCATGTTTATTTAAGTTTTCTCAGTCTTTTTTGTGCTTAAACATTTTTTGAGCCAATTTTTGGGGTCACTTTTCCATTTCCAGACTCACTCTTTTTTCTAGAAATGCTCAAATTCAATTCTGATGTTACAACAAGCATAAAACCTGCACAAGAAGAGCTGCAAAGTTACAATGAGAAACATACCACATGGAATATAAATGTGAGCAAAAAATATTTTGTATAATTTTTCAAAGGAATAAAAGTCAAGTTCACAAGTTATGAGGATTTTCAACAAACCCCTTGATGCTCTCTCTGATCAAGCTTCAGAAATTTAAATCAGAAACCCTCTGGCAACCTTACCTCTAAGTAATCAAAAGCTCACTTCCCCGGTATATGACATATTGACATATGGTAACCTCTTATTCCAAAAAGTTATTTCTTCTCAAATAAGGCTTTTCATTATTTTGTTCCCTGGTTGCATTTAATCCTTCAGTATAAATTTTTTCCCCTTTAATTTGGGAATCCGACAAAACAAAGGTATTTCTGAAGCACAAATGTTCACTTAAGCAGCTCGGTGAGATCCAACCACAACATTAAGTAAATGAGGTGGTCAAGTGGCAGAGGGAAAAGATTTTTTTGTTTGCTGTATCAGGCAAGTCCTACTTTTATTCATTTTCAGCACACAAGAAAATACAGCAATTACCTTATAAGTACTAAAAGGTTAGAATTAGCATGCATCCAAAGCCTGAGGTACATTTATTTTGTAGACCACAAATACAGGAAACACGGACTGGTTTGTTAACATGTCTTATGTGATGTTATCTGGCTTTCTGTAAAGCCCAGAAGCTAATCTGCATTTGTTATACTATTCAATGCACCTGAGTGATAGGGAGACTTTCTCTTCCCACAAATTTCTAAAGCCTTTGAGTTAGGTGGTATTTGGATATTCTCAAAAGCATTCTTCTTTATGCCATATTTACACAAACATATACACATCCATGGGCACTGTAGAGCAGCAGGTGGTCCAAAGTTTTTTTATTCGGTTCAGGCTTTAAAGACAGTAATAGGAAGCACCTCCCCTTTTCTTGCCCTAAAACATGTTCATGGCATCAAATGACCTCCCATATCGAGTCAAGCAATCAATCAAATTTATTAAGATGTGGTATAGTGGTGATGCCCTTTAGCCAATCACTACATTGTCTTGAGGAAATAGGGTGACTAATCCAGGGAGAAGTTTGGTACAACTATGATATTTTGTTGCTTTGGTCACTACTGTGCTTTGCCCTGTTTGAATTGCTCCAGTTATAGAATGAAGTGTTTAGTATCAGGCTCTCCAGATAACTTTTAGTAGGGCTCAATGACCATGAGTTAGGGTTTGCTTGTTCTTGGCTTTTTACTAATATCCTATGACAATGTGAGATTCAATTATATTTGGACATTCTTTGTGTAAAACATTCACTGAAGGCAAATTTTTCTATACAATAAACATCACTACTTCACCCTTTCCATTTATATCCAGGCTTGGCTGTTCCAGGAGGTCTCTTGTCCAAGAACCCATTAGTAATTTATCAAAAGAGCAAATGTCATTCTGAAGGAAGCCAAGGGAAGTATTTTGCATTTGATTTCTGTTTCTGATAGCATTACCATTGATTTAGTATTCTCCAGCATGACATGGGCTAGACACAACAGACCATTGTATTTTTGAACTGTCAATCACAAATGATCCAAGGCTTTCCAAAATATTTGAGCACTTTAGAGTCGAAGGTTCATCTTATAGCCTGAAAACAAACCTTATCTGAAATTCCCCAGCCCCAAAAGATTTAGTAAGGAGTTGCTGTATTCACTGTTAAAAAAGAAACTTTTTTTAAATGAAGAAATCTCATTATTTCCAAAAATGCTTGAAATGAATTAAGAGCAAAGTTAGAAAAAGTTGGAAGAAAAACAATGCAATGTAATTAGCTCTTTTTTAAAAAACCAAAACCCAAAGTGAATTTGAAGTTATTTTTTTGAACTTATCATCTCCCCAAAAAAGAAACTAAAAACACAGAAAGTAGGTGAAATGAGGGCACTTCACATAATTTCAAAATAAGAAATTGAGAAATTATTTCCAGAATATGAGAGTGAATTTATTTTTTTTTAATACTGTTTAATTGGTCAAACATACATCAGTTTCAGTTACTGAAAAAAAAAAAGTGATGTGTTTATATTGCACATAAAGAGTTTTCTCTTTTTTTCCACTAACTAAACAATGAAGAGCAAATCATGAAAACCAATAGTTAGCTGGGTATTAATGAAAAGCATTAAATGCATGTAACTTTTTGCAAAGATCAAGAAGGTGTATATTAATATACACTTTTTTTTGGCAATAGTAATATTACAAAATATCTAACAACTGCTGCTGATCAAGCAGAATGGACACCTTCCCTATTAAGCTCAGATACTGGCTCTAAACAGCCAGAAGTACCCACTCCAGTGCCCACTGGTGGCCTCTCAGTCCTGGATCTGCTTCCGGGGTGTCTTGGAGCACAAAGGTCAAGTGAACAGGCTTTGGAGTTAAGCACCCTGACAAACTCCTGACTAAGCCATTCACTACTAGCGTGAAGTGATTTAACTTCACGAAATTTCCTAATCTGTTAAAATAAGCCTATTTCATTCTACCTAAAAGGGACAAACACCCATACAAATGTTTAGCAGAGGTGGATAATTATACTGCAGTAGCTTTCTTATCCTCACTGCCAAAATGGAAAAACAATTTTAAAAGCTGCTTTGCCGTTGTTTCTGGAAGATATTAAATGCATTTCTGATGTATCATAACCTCCCACACACTTTAGAACAGTACTATCTGACACATCTTTCTGCATTGGTGGAAATGTTTGATTTCTGTGCTGTCCAACATGGTAGCCACTATGGTAGCTCTCTTAACATAAGAGGAAGAAATAAGACTAGTGCAATTGAGGACCTGAGTGTGTAATTTTATGTAATTTTGATTACCTTAAATTTAAATAGTGACCATGTTTTTGGGCAGCACACGTCTAGAAAGCTTAGTATTACATAGGTTGGACTCAGTTTCCTTGATGACTCCTCATACTGAGCTCTTCTTCCACAAAATCAATGTGATTTTCATCCTTTAACCATCTGTCCCAGATTGATGGGTCTTAATCTAATGTTCCCATCTACCCCAACTCTAATCCAACCAGATCAGCATGTCGTTAGTGGGTTCTTTCTCTCTCTCTAGTCCCTCTAAACACCATGGCTCCAATGGTCACACACCCATTTCAGTCTCTGGCCTAACAAGACTAATAACTCTCATTTGATTGGATTTCAGTCTACGCAAGTGAGAAACTCTTTATCTATCATCACCGTGGCTTCCAGGATACGGCTCACTCTCTGGCCAAGAGTTAATGTTCTTCAGGAAATAGACTTCCTACTCCAGGATCAAGAATGTTAATTTGGTTCCATCTCAGGTGTTAATTTACAAACAAAACAAAAAAAGGTAGTATCAACATGAGTAGGGTCAGATTTGATACTGAAACTCAAAATGAGATGTTAGTTCCTGCCCCACTCTTTCATTTCCATTCTAATCCAGTGTTTCTCATTGTCTGATCTGGTCCTTGGGTCCTGAGCTACCTAACCTTTGGGACTGATTTGAGACAGAGTATGAAACATTCATATGATTTACTAAGTCAGAAATTGCTAATGCTCCATGTCTGCCATTCATGTCTGCCATTCATGTTGCTCATTCGGGTTCTCACCTTTAATAAATAGAACTATTTCTCCTTTTAACCCTAACTCTCTTATAGCTTTGCTTCACAATCCTAGACGTGGCTATTAGCCCCCTCACTGTGATTTCACAGCATTTCTACACTTCTGCATTCTGGCACTTATTACTTTGCCTGGTATAGAGTAGGTGCTCAAGAAATATGTGTTGAACAAATGAATGACCTAGATGATAGTCATTTATTTGTCTATGTCTCATGCTTAACTATAGCTTTCCTTTTTTTTAATTGAAGTATAATTGCTTTACAATGTTGTTAATTTCTGCTGTACAGTGAAGTGAATCAGCTATGTGTATACATATATCCCCTTCTTCTTGGACCTTCCTCTCCCCCATCCCACCCATCTAGGTCATCGCAGAGCACTGAGCTGAGCTTTCTGTGCTATATAGCAGGTTCCCACTAGCTATGTATTTTACACATGCTAGTGTATTTATGTCAAACCTAATTGTATGGGCCACACTTATTCATCTTTTTATCCCTAATATTAAACAGTGCCTGTAGCATAGTGAGCATTATAAGTCTTCCTTTGACCTAAATGACAGGCAAGTGCTTCCAGCACTTTTCTGTTCTGACTACAGTCTGAATAGGTTCTTCAAGCCCTCTACTTGTCTAGATTATCATCTGTAGGCTTTATCCCTTGTAACACTGCTGCCTTCATTTCACTGGTCCATACACTATAATCACTCAGTTCATTGTTACTATTATTACTTTCAAGTTATCTTCTAGATTAAGAATAATAAAACTAAAAAACTTTATTTTACCTTTATTTATTCCTTCTCTGATGGCCTTCTTTTTTATGTATTTCCAAATTTCTGACCTACATTATCTTCCTTCTTCCCTAAAGAACTTCTTTTAATATTTCTTGCGGAACAAATCAGTTGATGAGTTCTCTGAGTTTTTGTTTGTATTTATTGGCTGTGTTGGGTCTTTGTTGCTGCACGCAGGCTTTCTCTAGTTGCAGCGAGCTGGGGCTACTCTTCATTGCAGTGTGTGGGCTTTCAGTGCAGTGGCTTCTCTTGTTGCAGAGCACGGGCTCTAGGCGCGTGCGGGCTTCAGTAGTTGTGGTACTCAGGCTCTAGAGCGCAAGCTCAGTGGTTGTGGCGCACGGGCGCAGCATGTGGGATCTTCCCAGACCAGGGCTCGAACCTGCTTCCCCTGCACTGGCAGGCAGATTCTTAACCACTGAGCCACAAGGGAAGCCCTCCTTTATTTCTGAAGAATAATTTTGATGGACATAGAATTCTAGTTTGGTGGACTGTTTTCTCTTTCAACAGTAAATTTTTCACTCCATATTTTGCTGGCTTGCATGATTGCTGACCAGAAGACCAATGTAATTCTTACACTTGTTCCTCTGTTGGTAACAGTATTTATACCCCTGCTTTCTTTCAAGATTTTCTCTGTCTCTGACCTGCTGCAGTTTGAACAGAATATGCCTAGATGTGTGTGTGTGTGTGTGTGTGTGTGTGTGTGTGTGTGTGGTATTTATCCTACCTTACATTCTCAGATTCCTGGATCTACTGTGTGTCATTAATTTTGGAACATGCTCAGCAATTACTACTTCGAATATTTCTTCTGATCTTTTGCTTTTCTTCCCTCCCTTTCTGTTATTCCAAATATGCATGTGTCACACCTTTTGAAAAGGTCCCACACTTCTTGGGATGTTCTGTTCTGTGTTTTGGGTTTTTTTTTTTTTTTTTTTCCATTCATTTCTCCCCTTGCATTCCAATTCGGGAAGCTTTTATTGAGCTATCTTCAAGTTCACTGATTCTTTTCTCAGCTGGGCCAAGTCTACTGATGAGCCCATCAAAAGCATTCTTTCCTTTTGTTACAGTGTTTTTGATTTCCAGCCTTTCCTTTGATTCTTTCTTAAGAGTTTTCCATCCCTCTGCTTACATTACCCATCTGCATTAGTATTCTATGGTTGCCTTAAATTAGATCAAACTGAGGTGCCAAAAATACAGTTCTGTACCTTAAAAGTACAACACAGGTCCCACTGGGCTAAAATCAAGGTATAGGAAGAACTGCATTACCTTCTGGAGGCTCTAGGGAATAATCCATTTCCTTGTCTTTTCCAGCTTCTAGGAGCTGTCTGCATTCCTTGGCTCATTGCCTCCTTTCTCCATCTTTAAAGTTAGCAATGGTGGTTGAGTCCTTCTCACATTGAATCACTCTGACTTCCTCTTTTGCCTTCCTCTTCCACTTTTTAGGACCCTTGTGATTCTATTGGGCTCACCTGTATAATCCATGATAATCTATCTCAAGGCCCTTAACTTAATGACATCTTCAAAGTTCTCTTTGCCATTTAAGATAATATATTCATAGTTTCTCGGGATTACAATGTGGACACCTTGGCATGGAAGGAGGGCATTTTTCTGACTGCTCTACCATCTGTTCTTGCATATTGTCCACGTTTCCATTAGGTACGTGGACAATATGCAATATATCAATCATATTTATTTTAAGTTCCTTGTTTGATAATTCCAATATTTGTGTTATATTTGAGTCTGTTTCTGATTAATGCTTTTGTCTCTTCAGACTGTTCTTACTTTTTGGCATGCCTTGTAATTTTTTGCTGAAAGCTGGATATATTGTAACAGGAACAGGAACCAACATAAATCAATCTTTAGTTTGAGGATTTATGTTAATCTGGCTAAAAGTTGGGATGTTTAATGTTTTCTATAGGTGTGTGTGTGTATAAATGTGTGTGTGTAAAATATATACAGATATCATTGTTTTGGTTTTCTTGCATTTTTTCACGGGTAATCCACAGTTATTATACTGGAGCCCTGTGGGTGTGGTGGCAGTGTGTGGGGGATGGGGAGTATTCTATAATCTTCCAATCACATCTCAACATTTTAGTAGGCCCTTCCTACTTGGGCTGTGGTCTTTCCAAAGTCACTCCAGTGACATTTTATTTTCGCCCCTTTCCCCTATATCCTTCCCTGGTTGTGGTGTTCCCAATATATTTCCTTGAAGACATGACCTCTGTGGACAACCTCAAATGTGATTGGAAGGCTAGAGGGATCTGGAATGGGAAAAATGCCCTTTCCTTAGCTGGGCCATAGACAAAGCCCTGAAAAAGTCTTTTCCCTGGAGAGTAAGCCTTTGTTATGGAGAAAGCTCTGGGCTTATTTCATGAGAATCATGCTTTATCAGAGTAATGATGAAATGTTCATCATGAGAACCTGGTGGGATTTCTGGAGGTGAAGCCCATGAATGTGTAAGGGACTCTCTGCGGTTGAGGTCCCTCAGAATTTCTCAGACTCAGCATCCAGTAATTCATCAAAATCATTGTTGAAGTGTTTCTACCAGTTTATGACTTCAGCAGCTTCTGCTGCAGGTATGCAACTCTTACATGTTTCTCCCTGAATGAGCCTCTCTTTCTAGATTTGGGGGTGGTGATTTGCCTAGTAATCTTATCTCTTATGAATCCAAGAGAACTCACTGATTTTCAGTTTGTCCAGGTTTTTCTTGTAAGGACAGGACTGATAACTTCTAAACTCTTTACATGTAAGAGCTAAACCAGAAGTCCTAGAGCAATGACCTCTGAATTCAGACAAATTGATTCTGAGTTCTGCTACTGTCATTCAGCAGCTATGTAACCCTGGGAAAATTGCCTAACCATTTTAAACCCCAGTTGTTGCACTGATAAAACTGGAATAATTATAAGATGCTACCATGAAATAAGGCGTTGCATTCCACTGAGTCTAGCACACAGAGTGCTCAATAAAATTGAGCTGTTATTTCCCAAGGGTGGCTTTCATTTGTGCTTATTCCTGATGCTCTACTGGAGACCCTTCCCCACCTCTCTGCATCCTGCCTCCCTGTCTCACACACGACGCTTGATACTGCATGAGCAGTTCCAGTGGTGACAAATTTGGAAGCTGTGGGTTCAGTACCAGCCTCCTCATTTTAATCATTAGCCTTTATCCAATGGAAGGTGGTAATTCCTGACTATCAATGTCTTGTCCATGGGGACCAATTGATCTTTGGTTTTCCTGGGAATTAGAGTGTGGTGTTAAAAGCGAGTCCAGGAGAGATTCAAATATTGCCTCTGTCATTTTTCAGTATCACCTTAGGCATGTTACTTAACCTCTCTATGCACCAGTTTTCTTATCTGTACAATAAGGCGAAATAGCTTATGGAATGGCCCTACAGATCAAAAGAGGTAACATATACAGCATTTAGAACAGTGCTTGGCAAAGAGTAAGAATTCAGTAATATTAAATATGATTTTCATTAACCATACATGTCTGAAAAAAAGTGGAAAAGGTTTCTTGAGCATCTCTTATCTCTAGACCATTACTTCATTGTTATCAAATTTATGTTATTCTTTCTCTATTACAAATTTTCATCCTATATAAAGGTAAAAATCATTTACCAAAAGACCTATCTCCAGAGTATAGAGCTACAGAGCAACACAAGCAAAATTAGTGCACGTAGTTCTTTGCACTTTGATCTAATGCACCTCTGGCTCCAAAACAAAAATCTTACACTGCTACAGAACAAATGACAGCGAAGGCAGGAAATGAGATGGAAAGGTGATTCTCATTACATGGCTTCCAGTGAGGAGAACTTAATATAAAAGGGAGCAAAAGAGTGGGACAAAATGTCAAAAACCAAATGTTCATATCCATTAACTATCCTAAACAGGCAACAGACAAGTAATTAATCCATAATCAAAATCTACAAACAAGGTTTCTATTCCACATGCACTCCCTAATCGCTATATTTAAAAGCTGTCTGGGGAAGAATCCTTGCTTCTAGGTGTAGGGAATAGTAAAAGACCATGATTGTCAGGGAACTCAATAAAAGAACTTGACTACCATGCTGAATGTTTTCCAAAATGCCACGAGCACATTTCTTTTCCAATAGGGGATGTAATTTATCAATTGTTAAGATTGATTTTCTCAGTACAGCTCCTTTTCAGATGGGCTTCGAAACCGTACACATTGCATTTTTTAAAACCATAATCAAGGATGCTTGCTTAAGGACCTAAAATTCTGAATATCACTGAATGATCCAAAGGCTAGCCCTAGCAGGATGCCTGAGTTTAACAGACTCCACATAAAACAACAATCATTTTAGAAATACTTAAGCTCAATGAAATTATTTTCTGAGACCCATAACACTCAATAAACAGAGAAGTGCAAATGCTTAAAAGTAGTGGACTAAGTCTCTGACTGCCTAGTAATATTTTTTATCCTTTATCTCCAGGGTTTTGCTGATTTACACAAACCTGAAATTGAAAGTTGTTATTCTCAGCACAGGTCTATATCTTTAATATTTTCATAATCTCATATTTATGGATTTTAGGCAAATGCATCAGTTATACCAGTTACAATTTTGAAACAAAGGTAAAACAGTGTTAGTGGTCTCTGAAAGTAAATGCAATCAAAATGATTAAAAGTTAATAAAAATTATTATCCACAAAACAGTAAAACATATTCTGATGAGATTTGTGCATAAACTTCATTCTAAACAAAATAAAGTCCAATATTTGAGCTTCCAACTTTAATTTGTTCCTCTGTAGTCTGAGCTATATGCACTGTCATTATCAGATAATGTCTATGCAGCTGAATGCTATTAGTACCCTCCATTCTGACTAGACTATTATATTATAAAACATGAGATTGGGCAATTTTACATCTACTCCTATCATTGATTCTGACTAGTAAGTAGGCAATCAGTGGTGATTACAAGATGCGTAGCATTCCAGAGGAGAAAGAAAATTAAATTTGGCTCACTTCTGTTAACTATACAAATATAATATCTTCAAGATGAACAGCAGGCAGACTTTAATATAAATAAATACACCGTTTAAGATCCCAAATCAGCAACAAAATTTATGAGACCACTTCAAAATGATGATGCATTTAAAAGGAGATTATATTTTCAAAGGAACTGCTCTCTTTAAACTGTTAGCAATATAGGCACATGGTGACACTAATTAGGGGTGAGAGAATACAAGAATATTTATTAAAAGAAAAGGGAGAAACCAGGGAGGACACAAGATCCAGAGCTTCTGGTTTCCATGGAAGTAGGGAAAGCTATGCAGAGAAAAACTGGTTTAAGCAGAGTCATTTGAGAGTTTCTCAAAGCATGAGGTACAACCAACGTTTTGTTGATTTGTTTTTCACCTTTAAAGAACTCCATTCTTCAATAAGTATCTTTTATATGTTGTTTTTCTGGATCTGTACTTCCCTTCACTTGAAAAGGTATTATTACAATAAAAAGGATCTGGCCTTGAAATGTTTTAGTAGCTAGGAAACGAAAAAGGTTACATATGGTAGCCCTTTATTCTATTCACCTTGACTCAACAGCAATAAAGACCAGATGAGACTAATCGTGGAATTTGGTCTGTTGAATGTTCACACAATACCAGGGTGATAGCCAGAGTTTCTGAATCAAGAAGCCTTTACTGTTCTTTCCTTCTACAGGAAAACCATCCACAGTACAAATTACCACAGATATAAGGGAAATACCAGTAAGTCTCTAGACTGCTTTCATTTGAGGATTCCTAATGAAGGGGTCAATCTATGGACTACATGTGTTTCTTCTGTTATAGCCACATATTAATTTCATTTCATCCTCTTTGGCAATAGTCTGCCTCTAACGGCTTAGTGGCGTCCAAGATAGTGGAGAAGGTACATTAATGCCATTGAGAGCCAACTAACAGATACTGGAAGCTTGCCTTCCTTTAATCTGTGCCTCATTGGCCTGAACTGGACAAGTGCCATCCAGGGGTTAACCTGTTTATTCATCAGCTCTTCTGTGCAAAGTACTGTAATTTAATAAGAGATGAAGTTTTCAGAATTGTAATTAATTTCATAATGTATGATAACAATGAATGAATATTGCAAGGAGCTAATGATTAGTCATATGAGATGAATAAGCCCTTAAATATAATAAATAATCCAGAAAAAAGTATGGAGTCTGTTGGAAAGACACACAGAAATATACTCAACATAGGGGCTTCCCTGGTGGTGCAGTGGTTAAGAATCCACCTGCCAATGCAGGGGACACAGGTTCAATCCCTGGTCCAGGAAAGTCCCACATGCTGCGGAGCAACTAAGCCCATGTGCTACAACTACTTGAGCCTGCGAGCCACAACTACTGTGCCCATGTGCCATAACTATTGAAGCCCGAGCCCCTAGAGCCTATGCTCTGCAACAAGAGAAGCCATCACAATGAGAAGCCCGCACACTGCAATGAAGACCTAACACAACCAAAAAATTTAAAAATTAAAAAAAAAATAAAAAGCTACTTGTTAAAAAAAAGAAAGAAAGAAAGAAATATACTCAACATAAATCACTTATCTGAATTAACCATTATTACCACCAGTGGTAAATGGCAATCAGGAGTTGAAGTCAAGCTGCTTAATGCCAAAGCCTATTCACTTGTTCTTTGCATTTTTCAGGACATCCTAGAAGGCCATATCCAGGACTGAGAGCCACCAATGGGCACAGTGGTGGCCACCTCTGACTGTTTGTGCCAGCATCTGAGCTTATTAACTAAAATGAACTTTCACACTCATTGTAACGGCCATACGGTCACTGTATTCATCTTTTATTGTACAGGTAGTTAAGGTGCAATATCTCTTTAAAAAATCTGGAAGATAGGGATATTTACCTATGCTCTATAGGTAAGGAAACTAAGGTATAAAAGTCAAGTACTTTGTTATACATTTAATAATTATGAGAACCTGGCTTCAAACTCATCTTTATCCGACCCCGAAGTCCAAGCTTGAGCCCACTCTATCACAATACCTCTTTCATCCATTGGAAGTCAAAATGGATAACATGGATAACACATTAAAAGCTACGCATTCCAGGAAGGACTCCATGCGGTACAAGGAAAGCTAAACTCACTCAGCTTTGAAACTGATTAATAATTGTACCATGGGGCTGTGTTGTCTACCAAGGCCAACTAGTAACTCAAATGATGCCAACTGCTCTGTATTTCTAGGCTCTGAGCAGTAAACTAATATGTTCAGTTTTTGGCAGACCTAGAAATAACTCACTTTCCTGATGTAATTTAAAAACCACATTCCTATATTGTACATGATTTGAAAATCACAGAAATGCATCAGGAATATTATTATTAATACCCCCATTTTAAATATAAGGAAACATACCTAAAGTCAAAAATAAACAGGAAAAAAAGGTGGGAAAACAGAATTTTAGAGCATTTGTTTAGATAAGATATACAAAGTCAGCATTCAAATGCTACTCTATTGACTCAGTCTTTCCAGAACCCTAAAAATGTCCAGCTTCCAGCTGCCCTGTACCCACTCTTCAGCCTATTTATCCTCTTAGAGCTTTCCCTGGTCTTCTACATGCAACATATCCTGCAAGGACTGCAGACTTTCAAGGATGCTGTCTGATGTAGACAGTCCACTGGTGGGCTGGCTGGAACCTGAAGTAAAGGGCACCATAGTTATCTTTTCTTCCCATAATAATACTGGCACCTTATATCACTGTTAGGCCTAAGGACATCCAGAAGTAAAAATGTCTTGTGATGTCATTATTTCTCAAGGATTCAAGCTTTCCTAACTATTTTACAAGTGCTTGTAAAATTAATACAATAAACAGGTACAATAATCCAGCAAAAAATAATACTAAAAAGAAACTACATATTTTAGGATTAGTACTAGTATTATCACATATAATTCATTCTCAGTTTGCTCAATTTGTATTCCACATTTTGCCTTAGTGAAGAATTCTAGGACCAATCTTTGCCATCTTTACAAATAAACCAAATTCCCAGAGACCACAGAACAGTGTTTCTTCAGAAACAAATTTGCTTTTCAGGGTCATTAACATATTCCCATGGGTCTGAGGAGCTGAGCAACTCTGAGGGAAAATGCACTTCCTTCCTCTAGGAGAGAAACCACCACATTTTTTTCCAGCCCCTTCTCACAGGATCATCATCATTTCCAATAGAATTCACAGTAAATGCAGAAATACACAACACCATGACTTATGCGAAGGAATCACCTGGGACTCTAAAAACAATATTTTTTAAGCCAAAAAAAAAAAACCTTGAAAAGTTTCTGCAAACTGTCATGGCATAGCAAACTTCTGAGAAGTGGAAAGGAAAGATATTACAGGGATCAGCTTCCCAAGTCCCTACAGAGCAGACTAACACACTAGCACCTCTACCTCTAAGCCTTTTCCCAATTGTTTCTTCTTTCAGAACAGAATCTTTCTCAGAAGTTCTCATTTAAAAATAAATGAAAACAACTTTCAAATGTACTAAACACATCATAAATTCTTGCAGTATAAATTTTATAAGTCGCTCCAGACAGACAGGATTAAGAGCCTGAGAGGGCAGTGAAGGAATCCTCTCCTTCCAGCTTTTGTATTGCTTGCTGTCTTTTATTTTCAAAGAAGGCATACTTGATGAGAAAATGCCATCAAGTGTATACAGATGTGGATGAAAAGGCCAACACTGGATCAACTCAGGGCACGCACGTATTGAGCACAGAACTGACTGTCCTTCAATCAATTAGCAGTGAGGCTATCAATCCAAAATGGGGGGTGCTAGCCAAAAACCCCTTCTTCATTTGAAAGATTTCCACTCTCCTAGACTTGCTGCCAACCCAAAGTCTTTGCTTGATATAAGCAGTTCTAATCTGTCCAGTATGTTGATGGGCTTGCTGTACAGCTCTTTCATCTAGCATGAAGCCAGTCTGAGGCTTTGTTTCATCGCATCCACAGGCATTGTTTCCAGTTTCCTGCTTGAAGGAGGTCCTCGCTCCACTGACAGCAGTTTCTTGGATGTTGTGAACAATGATCTGCCCAACAGAGATGCACTGGGAGAGCAATGCTTCCACACCTGGTGGGCTGACCACACACAGCACACAACCTCATTCATCACACTTTGGTCTGGCCACTATGTTCACATACCACGACACCAAATGATACTCCTCACTGGCTGATGGTATTGTTTTTGGTTGATCCAGTCCTCATAACCTTATCAGAATTAGAAAACTATTAACATCTGAACATGAAGGATGCCAGTGCCATATTTAACTTCCCTGATCCTCAGTTTCCTTATGTATAAAATTAGAATAATAACACTATCTGCCTTATTAGTTTACTTGAGGTTACTGTAAACTACTTAGTCCAGTGGATGTCATGTTGTAGTCACTCAGTCAATGGTAATAAGTATTATTGCTGTTTCTCAGCTTCTAAGAAGATGTGATGACTCCAAGTATCTGGGATAACCCAGCATGGAAATTACAGCCATCCTTTCACAGGAGTGTCTGACTTTCTGTAAACATGCAGGGAGTTTACTGTAACCAAGATAGAAATTTTTGCTGATGTGTTAGGTCAAAAGCAACTGTATAAATGGATTTTATAGTTCACAAAATAACAATGGAGTTTGATCTCACAGATTTAAATTTTCCTGGTATGTAAAAAGCAATCACAGATTAGTATTTCAATATTAAGAAAAATCAAGAAAGTGACAAAGACAGAAGAGAAGATTAATGCCTAAACTTAAATGAGTTATCAGTGAAAGGAATAATGCTGTTTTTATCTTGAAGGTGTTGCTTTAATTTTGCATTTAGAAAAGAATCTTTGTGATTCAAGTCTCATCTAGCAAAACAAAAATTAATGTTTTAAAATTGATGCAAGAATAGCATATGTGGATTGCCTGATACTTATGTAGTACTTGAATAAGAACAAAGGAAGCACAGATGAGTGCTATCTAGAAGTCATATAAATAGGCATTCTTTAATAAACTACTAAAGTAAATGTTTCCATTAGTCTTGAATTCTGGCTTCAGGTAATTCAAGAAGAACCAGTTAACATCACTGAAAGATTATTTGGGAAGATTCATGTAAGAGACTATCATCTCACAATGATGTTCTACTGAAACTCCAGAGACAAAGTATCTTCGAAAGAGATCTAAGAAGGAGTCAAGTATACCAGAATTCATTTTATAAGCAAATTATAACAGAAAGTTTCTCATCCTGAAAAAATACAAGTCCCTGTTTGTGAGAGAGAGAGAGAGAGAATGCTCGTCTGCAACTTGAGCTAAAAGTAACCCTAAACAAACGTGTGAAAACACAGTCATATCTTGGTCTATTTGGATGCCCGCTGGAACAGTCCCAACAGAATTGATTTTCTCGAGGGACTGGGGAGCTAGCTAGGCAAGAGTGAATCAAAGAAGGAATAATAAGGCACATGAACATAATTTAGGTTAGTGCCACAGAATTAGAGAGCAGGGCATTTTTTAACAAAGCCAAGAGCTTACTATTCACGACATACTCCAGCTCATGCCTGAGTCCTAAGGAGAGAAACTATATACACAAACTGAAAGAGCAGATTAAAATTTCTGTGCTATCCTGGACATCTGAGCCAGTTTGGTTTAGGTACTCATGTAACAGTAACACTGGCCAACATTTACTGAGGCCTCACTCTGGACCAGGTACAACTCTACGAGATTAAGTGCTATTGTTAGCCCCACTCTGTAGATGAAGAAACCCAGGGCAAGGGAGATTAAATAACTGCCCGTGGTCACACTACAACCTGACAGAAGGGCTGAAACTTAAACCCAGGGCGGAAGGAGTTGGACCCCACATCCCTACTCAGATCTACTACAGTTTATTGAGCAAAATCTTCAAGTGGAGAACGGGTTTTCCCTATTACTCAAAAAAATACAGAAGCAGTTTTGAGGCTTCAGAATTTCTAATGCACATAACAAACCAAGGGTGCTTCTTTATAAGCAGTACACTTAAGACTCCAGATGTTTGCTTGGAGGCACCAAGGGTGGAGCCAGCTTCAGAGACATCACAGTCCCCCACGGTGCCATCACGGTGGGAAGTCAGGTCATACAAGGAGGAGAGAGGCTGACAATCTTTGGTATCCGAGGAGACTGTGAGAAAATCTCCTTGGAATAACTGAGGAAATCTTTACCGAGGGATAGAGGACACACAACAACGGATGGGCAGATAGTCAAAGAAATAATGTTTGTCACCCTGTATTTCCCCCCTAGGCTGGCATGGCCTGGAGAAACCACTTCAGATGATAAGGAAAGTGAAGCTGCTAGAAATACAGTTGGGTAGGAAACTGCCGTTTGTGTGCCTGCTGGGTGCTGAACTCCACATCTGTATGAGATTGCCCTGGAGGCATATGAATCTACATGTGTTTTATTCCTGAGAAATAAAACTTTTGCCACATTAATGACAAAATTCTTCTTTTACACAATGCGAGGGGGAAAAAGGAATATGAACGCGGCATTTATCTCGGATGCAACATTTTACTTCCTGACTGTTAATGATTGTACTTGAATAGCAGGGGGGAAAAACCCTAGAATAGTGCATCACATTTAGCATTTAACATCTGGGATCAATTCAGTCAAATTAAGGCTCACAGAGTTCACCAGGACATCATCATATAGTCACAGTATATAACATTTGTATATGCTATACAGTTGACACTGGATAAAAATCGTCTTTAAAGACAACAGACTCCTGCTCAAATCCTGCCTCCTCTCACAAGCTGCATAACTCTGGACAAGATGCTTCATCTCTCTGAATCTCACTTCATTTGTCTATAAAAGGCAGATGATATTTGCCTATCTCAAAGCATTAAGGTGGTATGCATCAAACATTAACTGCCAGATGCTTAGAACAGTTCTGATCCCACCAAGCATGGTGTCTACAGCCTTTCACATGTACTTCTTTAGTCTATGGTTGATGCGGGTGGTTATTTGAGTAATTAAAATGTTAATAATTTAGAAGGGGTTCTATAAAAAAAATGTCTGGATTATTTCAAATTTCTATATCAATACAGTAATTGAGGATTAGAAAACAAATTCTCCATTTTATCTGGAAACACATGAGAACTTCCTTGGGATAGAAAGATTTTGTCTGCCTGGATATGCACTAATGTCACATTTTCCATATATAGAAAAATATAACTAACATATATTGATTACTTACCTCATGCCATGCCCTCTGCTAATTTGCTTTCAGCATCTAAATTAATTCCCACAAAAGGAGGAAGATACGGTTCACACAGTTTACACATCTTGCTCAGAGGCTCACAGCTAGTGAAGTGATTTAGCTGGGATTCAAACCTAGATCTGTTTAATTCCAAAACCATGTGTGAAGCCTTAGTCCACATTGCCTTAACTCTCTAAAAGTCTTGCACATGCATATTTATATATTTTTCAGACAGAACCTATCACTTAAGATAGGCAAGTTTCTTCTTTGTTTTTTAAATTTTTACTCCACTTCCTTGTTGTGTGAGCAGATGCTTCTCACCTGCCTTTGATCTATCAGGTGGATGTAAATATCCTGCGATACCCTATGACTGTGATACCTGCTGATCCCACAATTAGCACAGAGCCCCTTTCTAAGGTCAAGCTCTTAACCAGAATCTTTGACCACTAAAAGGAAATTGCTAAGTCTTCCAATTTCATTCCATCTAAACCTTATATTCTGGTTAAATGGTAAATTAGTGTTTTCCCTTGGGACAATCTCATTTTTTTTTTTAGAGATATTCTCTGGGCATATGGAGTAAGAGTAATAGTAGCAGTAGAAGCAATAGTCAACATTTATTAAACACTTACTATATGCTAGGTACTATACTAATTGATAAATATGCATTATTCATTTACTACCCACTATAGCCTTAAAAAGAAAGTGACTATCATACAACAGATGAGAAACTAAGCCTTCAAGTCTCAGAGCCAACAATTTGCAGAGGTGGGTCTCAAACTAGATTCTTCCTCACACAAACATCCATTTTTTTTTTTTTTTTGGCACACGGCATGTGGGATCTTCCTGGAGCTGGGATCGAACCCGTGACCTATGCATTGGCAGGCAGATTCTTAACCACTGCGCCACCTAGGAAGCCCCCAAACATCCGTATTTTTAAATGCAATAGATGCTGCCTTAGTTGTAAAATGTGAACTAGGATGCAATTTAATTTCTCATCATTCTTGCATAATTAAATGAACACACTGCAATCCTGTAGCTTCTGTTAAATACCATGCAATACCTCAGAAGAAAAAGCGGACAGTAATCCAGTAGGGAGCACTTAAAACTGGAGCATTCTAAGCAGGGAAACTGAATCAAATCCTATTCAGTAAAATCTTTAGGGACCAACAAATGTCTGACCACAGAAGGTACCCAAACAACTGCTTCTCAGAGGACTGTGCTTCATCATCCTCTTGATAAGTTCTCTGTGTGGTGAGGGTGTAGAGAGGGTGAGATGGTCTGGTGTCCAGGAAACTGAGACTCATTACTTTGGAGATGTGTCCTAAATTATGAGTCTTAGAAATCAGTGAGCAATGCATGTAAATGTCCAGATAAGCATCAATTTTCTTGAAAATGTGTTTCTTGGATCTCCATAGGCAAATATTTGATGGCAGACCTTTTCAGGGAGAGCAATCCCGAGAACATGAGTCGCAGTTAGGGTTTTATATTCTCAAACTCAGACTCATCAGATTTTCAGATAAGGTTAGGTGCTGTGTCAGATGAGAGCACTTTAGCAAGTGCATACCCATGAGCTTTTCCTTGCCTGATGCCAATACATTTTCAGGGATCCTCTGAAAATCCTCATCCTCCTCCTCTCTTGCACATCATCCCTTGTGACCCTAGGCATCTTTCTATTAAACAGGAGGCTAACATTATTTAGCCTACAGAAATGGGAAATTAACTGGCCCATTAAGGATCAAATCCATAACTTTGTTCTCTAATAAAAGCATCTCAAAACAACTGAACTTTTTTAAAATTCCCATGTAAATAATACCTTTATTCCACAAGTAGTCATTTTTATTTTCCTCAGTTCTCTCCCCATTCTTTCATAAAATGACTCCCTTCCCCATTCCAAGGTCTCACCCCTTAATCTGACACAATCCCAAATTGATTCTCCCAGGGTCTTATCCCCACCTCACTCTGCCTCTACCTTATCTAACAAGCAAGCAAAAATGTTCTGTGATCTTAAAAAATAAAAAAATAAAGCCCTTTTATTTTCAGTCCCATTATCCCCAGAGATGCCAATCTTTCCCAGTCCGTTCACATCATTCAAGAAAATATTTAGTATTCTATTTTTGTTATAACCAATATGTCAATTTGGTTATAACAGAAAGTTAGCAGATACAGTTAAGCAAAAGGATTAAACTATTACCCTAATGTAACTACCTGGATATAACCTATGCATCACTTTAGAATATATCCATCTACCATGTTTGTATATAAATGTTTTTAAACAAAAAATAGGGTCATTCCTTTTTATACTATATCTTACTTAAGAACACATAACTAGTGTTTTTGCATGTCATTAAACATTCTTATATTCTCGAACCAGTAACAGACACTCATTACCCTCCTCCCAATTCCCTCACTCCCTAGTCTCTTATCTATGGAAACAATTTTCTCATCTATGACTTCCACTTGTTAAATTCAGCAGTCTTTTCTTATTTCTCTCCTTTTTTTGACCAACTTGCAATATCACACGGGATACGATGTGATGACCATATTTTCTCCCAGAAACTCTTTACTTCCTCAGTTTACATGACCCCCGCTCCCCCAACACACCACAATTTCCAACCTACAGCCTACTTATGAGCCACCTGCATCGCAAGCTGCTTTCCTTGCGCTTTTTCTCCTCCTTTCTATCTTACCAAAGTTAGACATTTTCCCCATTTAATAAGGGCAAAAACTGAAAATCAGAATAAATGACTTGTCCAAAGTCACAGTGGAGTCATTTAAGCTAATTTTTCAAACTGCATTTTCTTTGGTTCCCCTCCAGACCTACCCTATTGACCAGCATCTGGAGAGATGAGATCCAGGAGCACGCCCTTTAACATCACCAGCAGGTTATTCCAAAGCACACTAAAATTAGAGAAGCACTGGCTCGAGTCCCTTCTCTTGAAATGAAATTAAAGCCCATCTCACATCTTCAGTTTCTTTCTGGGCTCCAGGACTAAATTTTGAGCTTTCTACTAGACCTATAACTTGGTGTCCCCCAAAATGAATTCTGATAATCACCTTTTCTCACCCATCACTTCTTTTGCTCCCATTCCAAAAAGCACCACTGGTCTTCCCATTCCCCAGACTCAGGCCATAGAGGAATCTGCCCAATCCCTTATCCCTCCTCTAAATTAGGTAAGTGATTGTGTTCTTCTGGCTTTTATCACTACAATTTTCTGCATCCCCAATCACTTAATGGCTACCAGTTCATAGAAAGTTGTTGGAAATTTGATGTAGTTCCCCATGTCAAGCCATAAAGCAAACAGGGTTATCATTTAGCTGCTGACAAAAGTATCAAATGGAAGATCAAAACCAGCACACTAGTCGATATACTATTTGGAAATTATTGGAATAATTTTACAAATGAAATGTATTACAAACAATATGACTAGGTAAGAAAGTTACACGGTGTATCATTAATTTCCTTAGACAATAAAAGGAGTATCCTATATTTAATATCTGACTTATCAAATACATTACTACACTACTTGAATATTTTGAATATTATTTTTTGCTACTTTATATCCCAAATTGAAGAGGCCATAATAGATGTCTGGACATGTTTTCTTCACTCATATTTTCTTCATTTCTACAAGCATTTTTTAATCTTCTGGCAATATTTGGCATGCTTATTATGTGTTTGGTAGTGTATGGTTGTGGGGGATTCTAGGGGTATGACTGTGACTAACAGCAAAATTTTAATGAATGTTTATGATGTTTCCATTACATCCCAGGTCCTATGCTAAGAACTCTACCTATGCTAAGCCTTTTAATTCTCACATGAATCTTAGATATTAGGCTTTGTAATTATCCCCATTATACAGATGAGGATGCTGAGAGCTGGATGAAATAACTTGTCCAAAGTCACTCAAGTTCTGAATGGCAAAACCAGGATTCAGAAGCAGGTTTATATATCTCTCTCAACCCACTTTCAACCAGTAAGTTATACAGTCCTCACCTGCCAGAGCTTTCATTCTGGAAGGGTTAGAAGAAAGGCACAGAGGAACAGACAGTTAAAATGAAGAGTAGATGTGTTAGCGCATTGGAAGTAAGGGCAGCCATGCAAGTCCCCAGGAGGGATACGGTCCAGACTTGGTGGCTGACCTCACAAACAGTACACACAGGCTCAAGTGTGTACTAGGTGCCAGCCGAGGGCCTGGTACTGTGCTCAGTGAGGACCTCCAGTCCTCACACACCTTATGTTCTGACCAAATGAACGACACACTGTGTATGTAGCTATTGCTCTTTCTTTGCTCCGCATGTTCTCTCTACCTAGACTGCCCTTCCCTTGAATTTTAGTAGGTGGAGACACTAGGCTTGTCTCAAAGCCTGGCTCAGATGCCCGGCCACATAGCAGCCCTGAATCTTTCCAGACAGTGTGGTCTACTTCCACTGTGGTCATCTACCACTGAACAAGAGCCTGTGTTAGGGCATGCACCAATGTTGCATTAGAGATGTTTGCTTTTTGACTTTAAGTGAATATTTTCTCTTGCCTGCAGAACTGTGGCCTCTCTGTGGGCTGAGGCCCTAGGGTAATCGTTTACGTATCACCACAACCCTGCACAGACTTATTATAAAAGCTAATATATATTGAGCTCTTCACATTAGGTTGAAGTGAATGAAATTGCCTTTTTCATGGGTCAAAAATGGTGAATATTGGCAATTCATGTGTTTCAACCTAAACATAGGCCAAGTACCCAGCTAAACAGCTTGCATGTGATATCTCAATTAATCATCACAATAGTCCTTTGAAGTAGGTGTTATAATCATCTTCATTTTACAGACATGGTAACCAAGGTTTAGAGAAGTTAAGTGATTTGCTCAAGGTTACACTGATAATAAGTGGAAGAGTTTGTTAGAAACTGAATAAAACAGATGAAAATGGTAACATAAATTGCCTCTTAATGGTAGGCTCACGGGAAATATCAATATATGTCACTTTTACTCCTTTTCTGTTTTTTTCTTTTCCACAAGAATATAGCACTTGATTGTGAGTAAGAATGGTATTTTAAGAACTAACAAATGCATAGTTATAATAATGAATAAAATTTGTTAAGCACACACCTGTGCCAAGTATTGTTCTAATACTTTAAATCTTTTAATGTTCACAAGAATCTTATGAGATACAGTCTGACAAATGAGGAGTCAGGCTAAGGAGGTTGAGAATTTCCCAAGGTCACACTGCTAGCTAAGTGGTGGAGTCAGGGCAGGCAGTCTGACTGCAAAGACCATTCTCTCCACCTTTAAGTCATGCATATCCACAAAAGTTGACACCATATATAAAGGATATATTTTAAATGGCAAGAAATGCAAACATAGGTTAATCTAAATCCAGGTTTAAGATGCTTGCAAAAATGTGAATGAATTTGGTAACTTAATTCCCCCTTGCTATGGCTGGTATAAAATTTCAGGCTGGCTCTTTTTAAAATGTCCCACTTTCAAAGGCAGAATTACTTGTTTACTAGCTTCTTCAAAGTATAATGATTAGAAAAAGCACAAAGGCATAGAGTCATAATGAGACAGGCATGATGGCTGAGAATTTGAACACAAAACTTATTTCTGACTCTGCCACAGGAATTTGTCAGCTAGATCTAATTAGGTCCAAAATGTCACTGAGGAACTAGTCATAACTAATTTAATAACAGGACTGGGAGGATAAACCAGGTGATGGGAGGGAGCAGGGGAGGCAGGGAGGGCTTAGTAGGTACCTAGAAAAGAATGTGTTTTGAGAAAAGCAATTCCCAAGTAGGGCTTTGGGAGCTGCCTTCCACGCATGCTCCATCCCGAGGTCTGTATACTCTCTGAGGTGTGAAATTCAGAAATTAAGAAAGCAGGGCTGGAGCTTTAGTGCCGATGGTTAGCCAAGTTTTAATAATATGTCCTTTAACATGATTTCTTGTGGCAGTCTCTTTAGACAGGCTGTTGTGCTTTTCATAGCTTCCAGATGTTGGAGCCATGATGCAAAAAATTGAAACAAGTGTAATGGGCTTGATTGTGCAGAATCAGATCGATTCAAATTAGTTTATGAGCCCACTAAACATTAACAGTCAATGAGTTTACAAGAGATTAAAAGTGAAAATGGCACTAACTATGGTATTTCATGGCAGAATAACAGCTAAATAAAAATATTTCATTTCACTTTTATCTAACAGCAATTTTCAAATTACCCCAAAATATGTTTGTCTGTGAAACTTGGCATATACCACCGTGTCTTTTAAAAGCAGAATTCCAAGGTAAGAGGGAGCATTACCTTGGGGTGTTGCCCCTCAATGGTCACCTCCATCACTCACATAACTTGCTTTGAGTGAGTTAATACCTGAGCATATAATGGGCACACAGCAGGTGCTCAATATGCGATGTTTTCTTTCCCCTTTCCTCTATGCCACACAAGTGAGAAGCCCTTTCTTGCTTACTGTAGGAGCAAGTGGACACAGACAAGTATACATTAAGTTAGATGGACTTGTATGCAGCTGGAGTTTTCTTCCATAAATTCTTGAGAAAGCAGGCTAAGTCCAGAAGCTCCAATGAATAATTCACTACTCAAAGCTCAATAACGTCAAGATTCTTTTACAAAAACAAGGTACGTGTATGGACTTTTTCATATGTTCAGTGACATTGTTAAGAAGGAAAAAAATGGCTTGACATTACTGTTCATATAACAAACTTAAACAAGCGCAGATTTTGGAGCCAAAAGGACCTGGTTTTGAATCCACGTTTCAACACTTACTAGCTATGTGACCTTGAATAAGTCCCTTATCTCTTAGGGAGTCATTCTGAAAGGGAGTCCTTTCCTTGCAATGTTGTTATGAGGATTCAAGATGAGATGTGGAAGGCAAATAGCATTCATTAAGTGATGTAATATTACAATAGGTATTCAAGCATACTCATTACTACTAAGTTTGTAATTGATAAAATAATATCATAGACTTAAAGATTTTTAACAAAAACGTGGGTGTTATGCTACTGCAATAGAGAGCAAATGGGATCATTTGCTCAGGAGGTTTAACCAACCCCTAAGCCTTCTAGTTTTCATATAACACTTTCCTCCAGGAAAACGATAATATCTCATGCTGATTTTCTCCTTAGAGATTTATGAGTATTAAATATATTTTAATATATCTATAAAGAGATTTAAGCTCTTTTTGGAAATAAAGCTGAGGGAGCCATTGATCAGAATTTGACAGAGGTATAATTTCACTGCTGGGCTGCATTTTTCCAAATACATTTCTCCCCATAAACTGATGGGAAATTCAGTATTTCATTTTCTGAATATTGCCCAAATGAACTGTGGAAGTCCAGCAGAAGTGCTTGATTGTAGTTTCATTAGACTTCTTTTCCTTTAGGCCATACAGGTGCAATGAAAGAAGAAAGAAAATTAATTAAATTTATGGGCATGTTTATACCCTCCAGGTGTCATAAAATGTACTGGCTCAGACATTTTTCAAGTAATTAAGCAGACATCTCTGTGTTTCCTAATGAGTTGCTGCCCTTCCCTTTTTAATCTGGTGAGAGATCTTATCACCTGCCTTCTGTCAGATGATGGGCTTATTCCCAAAATGAGCTCAACCTTCTATCCTCATGCTGCAAAGTGCTAATGGGACTCCATGGATACAAACATGAAATCCTCTTGTCTGCAAAAATCTTTTCAAGGGTCAAGTAGTAATCGCACTGGGTGTGGCGATTTAAGAATATTAAAATGAACTTGTTTGCCTCTTAGATGTATTATTGAAGATGCTGCTTTAGATTATTAGAGAGATATTACAACTAAGACATGCTCAAATATTCAAATATAGATATACATTTACATATGATGCTCAAATATAGATTATATATTTCAGTATATATAACATATATGTGGAGAAAGAATGACATTCAGTCTGGGGCTTAGAGACAAAATTTGAACTACCTCTTAAGGATGTATTAATGGCATTTTGGCGGACAAAGTTAGGGTGAGACAGAATTCCAGCAGAGATGAAGGCCACATATAACTGGCTTACATGATGCTCCTGCACTTCACTCAGCACTACTCTAGACATTAAAGACCCTTTAAGAGCACTAGGTTTACTTGAGAAAGCAAACTATATATGAAATATAATTAGGGCTCTAAATAATAGAGAACATGTATAATTGATTGCATTACATAGTAAGAGTTGAGGACAAGTAGATGTTCACAGAAGATATACAAGGGCTACAGTACAGTGTGCAGTATGGAGAAGGAAGTCACCCAAAAAAGGGAGGATGCACTGAGCTAAGCCAGTGGATGAACAAAGAAATGGGAGCGGGGATTCCAGATGAGGCGGTGTCAGGAACTCAGCATCTGTAGGAGTACAGAAGGCACTGCTCTCCTTAGAGCAGGGTATGGCACAGGAAGCAGTGCTAAACAAGATTAGAGAGGCACAGAGGGTCCAAATTAGAATGGAAGGCTTAAAAGCCAGGAAGAGAGGACAGAATTTGAAACTTCTATATAGATTCCATGGCAGTGACATATAATCAATTCTTTTTTAAAAAATCACTTGAAGAAATCTTAAAGATCAACTAATCTTAACCTATTCTCCCTGCACAACCTTTTCACAAATGAAAAAACACATTGAAAACAGCATTTTATGAAGATTCATCTGGCAGTGACGCAAGGAGAGCCTGAGTCCCAGGCACTCCAGTGGACACCTCATTTTCCCTCAGAACCTCTCCGCCTCCTGTGTTCCCCACAATGGTACCTTCATTCATGACTGGCCCTGGCTCTTCCTCTCCCTTACCCATCCTCATCTACTCAGTAACCTCATCCTGGCAGTTTTAGCTCTTTATTCTCTCTTAAAGCTATCCTTTTTCTCTGTCTCCAGGACCACTGCCTTAGTTCATGTTTTTGTCATTTCTGACTGGGTTGCCATGGGAATTAACTTTTCTCCTTGCCTTCATTTTTCTTCCACTCCAGGTCACTCTCCAAATGACTCCAGTGAAACAAAGCAAAGGTACCTAAGCCATATATATGTATACACACATACATACATGCACACGTAGTGAAATGATTACTACAGTCAAGCTAATTAACACATCATCTCACACACTTAACATTTTTTGTGTGATGAGTGCACTTGAAATCTACTCTCAGCATATTTCTACTGTTTAATATAGTATTATTAAGAATAGTCATTAAACCATCTTTCTAAAATATATTATTTTATTATTGTTTTCGGAGTAACACGCCAAACCCCTCTGCTTGATCTCGTCCCTAAATGCTTCTCCAGCAGTGTTTCCCCATTTTGTAATGCTCTTCTCCTCCTCCTTCAACACTCTACTCTGGCATCATCTACTTTAGGACATATTTAAATCACATCTCTTTTAGTTGCAAATGACTAAAATCTGACTCATCCAACTTAAAACTTGAATCAACTTTAAAAAGGGACGTATTGACAAAGAGAACCATTATGGAGCTGGGCTCAGGCACTGCCTACTTTAATGATACATCTGCTGTCAGATCACTCCAGACCTTGCTCCCCTGTCCCTTCCCCCAATAGAATGGCTTCATTTTTTCCTCTTATAGACACATTTTCTTCATGTGGGGGCAACATGGCTGCAGGCAACTGCCTCTGGACCAGAGAAAAAAGAGAGTTCTTAAGACAATTCCAGGGAAATGCCTTCATTGGCTCAATATAGGTCATATGTCCATTCTTAGACCTATTATTATGGAAAGCAGAAAGAAGTGCCCTAACTGGCTCAAATAAGGTCTTGTGTCAGAGGCTGTTATCAGGACCAGGTGAAGAATGAGTGAGCGCTGAGAAGAGGAAAAACAATAGCCAACGCAAGAAGACTTTCCTTACCTGTCCACACTGAGTCACCCCTACAGACGCTCCTTTCACATCTTTCACATACTGCTATCTTAAGTCACCATTACTATAAACCTCTTAGAGGAAAACATAGGCAAAACACTGTGACATAAATTGCAGAAAGATCTTTTCTGACCCACCTCCTAGAGTAATGAAAATAAAAACAAAAATAAACAAATGGGACCTAATTAAACCTAAAAGCTTTTGCACAGAAAGGAAACCATAAACAAAATGAAAAGACAACCCTCAGAATAGGAGAAAATATTTGCAAGTGAAGCGACCAACAAGGGATTAATCTCTAAAATATACAAACAGCTCATGCAGCTCAATATCAAAGAACAAACAACCCAATCAAAGAATGAGTGGAAGGCCTAAACAGACATTTCTCCAAAGATGGCCAGAAAGCACATGAAAAGATGCTCAACATCACTAATTACTAGAGAAATGTAAATGAAAACTACAATGAGGTATCACCTCATACAGGTCAGAATAGATGCTGGAGAGGGTGTGAAGAAAAGGGGACCCTCCTACACTGTTGGTGGGAATGTAAATTGGTACAACCACTATGGAGAACAGTATGGAGGTTTCTTAACAAACTAAAAACAGAGTTACCATATGATCCAGCAATCCCACTCCTGGGCATATATCTGGAGAAAACCATAATTCGAAAAGATACATGTACCCCAATGCTCACTGCAGCACTATTTACAATAGCCAGGACATGGAAGCAACCTAAATGTCCATTGACAGAGGAATGGATAAAGAAGATGTGGTAGAAAGACAAACATCATATGATATCGCTCATATGTGGAATCTAAAAAAATGGGACAAATGGACTTATTTACAAAACAGAAATAGAGTCACAGATGTAGAAAACAAACATGATTACGGGGGGTGGGGGGGGATAAGTTGGGAGATTGGGATTGACATATACACACTACTATATATAAAATAGACAAGTAATAAGGACTTCCTGTATAGCACAGGAAACTACTCAATACTATGTAATGGGCTATGTGGGAAAAGAATCTAAAAATGAGTAGATGTATATCTATAACTGATTCACTTTGTTGTACACCTGAAACTAACACAACATTGTAAATCAACTATACTCCAATAAAAAAAACTTTTTAAAAAAGAAAGAAAAAGAGAAAAAAAAAAAGTCCCTATTATACCATGATGTGCTTCCTTTCCTGCCTCCCTTGCGAACATACTGTGAGGCACATCCATCATGACTACAGTGCTCGGCATATAGTAGTCTCTCAAAAAACACTCATTGAATGGACCAAAAAATGTCAAAACTTGTGACTGACCAAAAGAGAAAGGGCTAATTGCCACATTGTGATAATCACAGCAATAGGTAAAGGTTTCAGATGGTGGTGGGCCAGAAAAGAGGAGCAAGGATCCAGGGTCAATGTCATGAGGGTATTTGCAGTTAAAAAGAGAGAGGAAAAAGTGAATGCAACAAGAAAAAAAAAAGTAAGCAGATGATTTTAAAAGTAACAAAAGAGTTGGAATCTCAGAAACCATGGAAAGAGTTAAATGTATACTCACCATTGGACCCCAAAATCCCACTCCTATATATTTACCCAAGAGAAATGAAAACACATGCACACAGAACCCTATACACAAATGTTTATAGCAGATCTGTTCATAATAACCAAAACTGAATGTTCTTCAGCTGTTGAATGGCTAAACAAACTGTGGTACATCCATACCATGGAATACTACTCAGCAGTAAAAGTAACGAACTACTGAGACACACAATAATTTGAATGAATGCCAAATGCAATATGCTAAGTGCGAGAAGCCAGACTCAAAAGTCTACATACTGGGCTTCCCTGGTGGCGCAGTGGTTAAGAATCCGCCTGCCAATGCAGGGGACACGGGTCCGAGCCCTGGTCCGGGAAGATCCCACATGCCGTGGAACAACTAAGCCCATGCGCCACAACTACTGAGCCTGCTCTCTAGAGTCTGAGAGCCACAGCTACTGAGCCCATGTGCCACAACTACTGAAGCCCATGTGCCTAGAGCCCGTGCTCTGCAATGAGAAGCCACCACAATGAGAAGCCCACCCACAGCAACGAAGAGTAGCCCCTGCTTGCCCCAACTAGAGAAAGCCCACACACCAACAAAAACACAATGCAGCCAATAAGAATAAATAAATAAATGAATAAATAAATAAATAAAATAAAAAGTAAAAAAAAAAAAAAGAAACTATGGAAAGAAACTCATGAACACAAAATATAAAATTTGAGCTTCATTTGTCTGGGTCCTGGATAACTGGGAATGCTCTCTATTTTCCCTAAATGCTGTATTTACTGGCTAAAAAAGGAATCTCACAAACACAGGCTGTGGTATGTGGGCAGTAATAGTGTGGGGTTCCAGAAAGAGCCTGCAGAAGCTTGGGGCATTGTTGAGAGCAGGCATGTCTGTCAGATGAACTGGAGGGCAGGCCCCTACAAAAGACCACACACCTGAGACACTAAAGCTCCTTCTAGAAGGGACTCTGCCTAAGGGAAGGGGGAGCAGAGCCGATAAGCCTAGTCCAGGAAGAAAGCCTTGGTGCTGCAAGGGGGACATGAGTCGGAGTGCAGTCTGGGGCTGGATACTTGCACATGTCTCCCAGCCAGCCCTCTAGAATGGGGCAACAGATGGAAAATAAAAGAGTTCCCTCCTGTGTTGCTTTGGGACATATTTGATAAAGGTTAACATTGAAGTGAGCAAAGAAGAAGCATTCTCCCCACTTCTGCATGAATCAGAGTATGACCTTAACACTTTGCAGTCTCCAGAGGACACACAGCACGTCAGCACCTTGAGGGCTTCAGCAACAGCTCTGTCCCCAGGGTCAGGGTAAGGAAGTAGGGAGGTGGGGTGCCCTGCAGAAACCATTCTTCTGTGGATACCAGAGGCAACAGCAGCAGAGTCACTGGAACCAGAATTACAATAACTGTTATATGCATGTCACCTCATCTTTAAAAGGCAAAAAGTTTTGAAGCATCTCTACTATTTAAAAAAAAATTAAAATGGCCAATGTTTATACCACAAATACTAAACATACGTACAGTTTCTCCACGGAAGAGTCCATTTTTCTCCTTGATATCTGGAGCAGAAGTTGATCAAAAGGAAAAGGAGAATTGAAGAGATTCTTAAAAATAAGTGCACAGTAAGATCTCCTGCTAAGCACCATGAAAAATCTGGCTTTGTGCCGCCTTCTTCACAGTTACAATATTCTTCCTTTGGGAAGTGGCTCTTCACAATCTAAAAGTCATTTTTTTTCAGTGTGTATATCTACTGCATAAAGTATCTGATTCCATAGAGGAGTTTTTCACAGATATGGAAGGAAAATGGGAAAGTGTTTGAGGCAAAATGAAATCTCTAGGTGTCATAGTTACTGCAGGGAAGAGTGTCTCCTCTGAGTGGAGGTCACAGTTCTGCTATTATAGAGGATAATAAAGCTGTGTCAGACAGGGAAGAGGATTTCTTTCATAAAACCTACGCTGACACTTGTGACTGGCCAGGATTCCTGAGAAATTAGAAACCAAGTAATTGGATGTTTTCATCTCCACAACATGCTTCATATCAGTTTTGAAAAACGTCAGTGAAAAATCGTTTTCTTCCTTCTAGAAAATTACTAGGCAGAAATCTCTCAAGACCAAATTTCAAAGTAGCCTCCACGTTCACATCCTTAAAGTGCTACATATCAGCTCTGCTCATCCAGTTACACCAGGAAGAGGGTGTGGGGAGGGGAGAGAAACCAAGGCCTTAGATTAAAGGAGGACTCATCCAAAACCAGCACTTAATCCAGACTGGCACATGGTCTACAAGCTCCCAGAGCATGAGAATTATCTCTCAATTCACTAACATAGTTTCCCGTAATACACCTTCCCCCAACACAGCCTTACACATTACCCAACACATACTAGACACTGAAAAGATATCTATCAAGATTTTTTTAAATGTTTAAAATCTAAAACTTACATACTTGCTACTCCAGGAATAACCCTTGAGGTGGTTACGAAGTACTGTTTCAGGAAGAGAAGCTGAAAGCTCCATACATTTATCCAACTAAGCAAGCATCTATGCTAATACTGGATGAACAGCAGTTTAGAAGAGAGACACTGGCAGATTTTGAGAGATGCAAAGGTGAATAATAGGAGCCCTGCCTAGAAAGAACTCCCAGTCTAACTAGTAAGATAGACTTGATTAAAAAATTACCATAATAAACGGCACCTTCAAATAGCCGGAAAACAAAATGCTGAACTTTGTTACTCACCAGGGAAAAGGAAATTAAAACCATGGTGAAATACCGCTACACACTCTAGAACAGCAAAAGTGAAAAAGATGTGAGATATCGAATGTTGGTGAGAATGTGGAGCACCCAGAACTTTCATGCAGTGCGGGGTGGTGCTGATGGGGGGTGGGGGATGAGGCAGGACAGGTCGGCCACTTCAGAAAACCGCTTACCAGTGCTTAGGAAAGCCTGGAGTAAGGATGAGTTATAACCCAGCAATTACATTCCTAGGTATACACCTAAGAGAAACACATACACATGTTCACCAAAAAATACGTATTTGAAAGTTTCAACTGCCCTGGAAATTACCCAAATCTTCATTCACTCAGAATGGACAAACTGACATGTCGTCACACAATGAGAAGGAACAATCTACAACTACACACAGCAAAGCAGATAAATCTAAAAAACACGTTACACCAAACAAGTCAGATGAAAAGACAGCATACTGTATGATTTCATTTATATGAAGTTCCAAAACCAGCCAAACTAGTTTGTGCTGTAAGGAATCAGGAGACTAGTTACTTTTTGGGGATTAGTGGCAATTAGTAAAGTGTCAAGGGCAGTTGAAAGGGGCATGAGAGGTGTCTCTGGGCATGGTGTAATATTCTGTTTCCTCATTTGGCACTAGTTGTACAGGTGACTTTCAGTTTGTGAAAATTCTTTGTTCTCTATGTACACATATGATGTGTGCACATTTCTGTGTGTGTATATTAGACTGATAAAATATTTTAGCAAGAAGCTTGCTTTATATACTGAAAGGGAATTATGAAGAAAGTATTCAGGATTTGTGATCAAGGGGGCATTTTAATTTCACACTTTGCATCCTGCTCCAAACATTGAATATAACAGATACATTATAATAATTATTATAAACATTTTTTTAAAAAGGCATGAGCAACTTCTGGTTTTAGCTTTGACACACAAAGAGCCTGAAAGCCATCACTCCCATCCTTACCGAAAAGAAACACTGAATAAATTGAAAACCATTGACTTCTAAAACCCATCAGAGAACTGAGGTTTCATGGCAAACCACCACCCTGAAATTTCAGGAGAGAGTCACATCAAGAGAGACACATCTGAGATCTATATACCTGGAGCAGAAGCCTCTGAAGTCATGAACTGATAGGAACATCTAAAAGGGATTGTTGATGGACTTCTGGAGGCTGAGTGTGGGCTGCCATAAGAGTGAGGCACTACTACAGTCAAAGCCTTAGTGCATGTGCCCCCACATGGCCATGGCTTTATCTCTAGTAATGGTACCAGGCTCTCACGCCAGAGGTTCCTATATGAGTCTGGTAGAGGGAAGAGAAGACAATCTTTGTGCAAGATGCCCAGAGTCTTCTCTGTGAAAGACTTAATGTTCAGAAAAAGATGTCAGAACATTATTCCAGCTGATGGAAGAGTACTCTACCCATTCCAACCCCCTCTAAATTTCCTAGTTCATCTAACAGAGGAGACATAGTCAACAGTGCTGAGGGCTTTGAGGACATAGATTGGGAACACTGTGGACAGGGAATGGAGTTTGAGGTTGGAGCGAGAGTGGGGGTGGGCAGGAAGCTATGCCATGGGAAAAACATTTCTGAAGGTCACAGCCCCCCCAAAAACCTGTCCACCAAAAGACAGAGATGTAATCAGATTACAGAATGTTCCCTTTCCCTGACACCTTACCACCACACCAACAGGGCTCCAGTAGAACAGGAGATTATAGTTCAAAGATCTCTGATATAGCTTCTCTCCAAAGAAGAGTGTTAGGGAAGCCCAAAGTCAAGAGAAAAAACAGAAACAATGATATTAAAGGAATTTGAAGCCTCTAGTACCTTAAGTGCTATACCACTTAGCCCAAGTCCTAGCCAGGTTAATAAAAATACACTAAAGGCCTATTTCCCTCAATTCTTATTAACCAGTACAAAAAATATGGCTTTCAACCAAAAAAATCACAAGGCATACCAAAAGGGAAGGCAAACACAAGATGAAGAGGCAAAGGAAGTATCAGAATTCAACTCAGATAGGACAGGGAATTATCAGACAGGGAATTTAAGTAACTATGATTATTGTGTTAAGGGCTCTAACAGAAAAAGTAGACAACATGCAAAAACAGATAGGTAATGTAAGCAGAGACAGTAAACTCCAAGAAAGAAGTTAATGGAAATGCTAGATATTCTGATACCACTATACTGGTACCCTAGAATTCAAAAATTAAGAAAGTGTATATCACATAGTGAGAGTAAGGTTTCTCACTGTTATAGTGGGAGGTCACAGACAGGCAATGGGACAACGCTATAATGATTCATGTGGTAATAGATTAGAATTGGAGACATGAGAGTGAACTACTCTTTAGATTAATATAGAAAAGATGGCTTCCTATAGAAGTAGTTATACATATATATATTAGAGGGGTTAGTATACACACAACAATTTCATTGTTCTATCATCTGGGGAGGCCTTGAAGCAATAACACACCAGTAGCAAAAGCACACCTTATCACCCAGATCTTGATTTCTAATACCATTTTCCAATGAAAGCAACTAGGGTTGCTTGTGGAAATGGTTAATTCTTGTATTGGGGAAGGAAATATACATGATGAGTCTAGAGCATCCTGTGGTGGCAGAAAGTAAAGAAATGCTAACACACACACACACACACACACACACACACACACTGCACTGATGGGTGTATGTCATTAGGACCTAGGAGCCAAGAGTTTATGTAAATACTTCATCCTCAAGGAAGTGAAACATAATTCCTGTTCCTTAAGAATGGATTATGTCTTTCGTCCAAACAGCACAGTATAAAAAAGGGATCTAAGAATAACTATAGTAGAGAAATCTGACAAACCAAATGGTCAAGGTTAATAATAACAGTGATAAGTCATATTGATAGTATTGTATGTACCTTTGATAGGATGTAAGAAGAATGGTACTTTATCCCTGTGGTCTTCCTCCCCAAAACACATAGTCCCAGTCTAATAATGAGAAACACACCAAGCAAATCCTAATGGAGGGACATTCTACAAAATACTTCACCTGTTTTCCTCAGACTATCAAGGTCATCAAAAACAAGGGAAGTCTAAGAAATAGTATGTTTCCATCATCTATTGCTGTGTAACAAAGTATGCTCTCTAAAACTTCGGCTTAATCCAATTACCATTTTATTATAGCTCATGAATTTGTGGGTCAGAAATTTGAACAGGCCTCAGCTGGGTGATTCTTCTGCTCCACCTGCACTTGCTGTCAATTATGGTCATTTGATGATATTCAGATGGTGGCTAAGATGATCTAGAGGGTTAGAGACAGCTTCATTCACATGCCTGGTTCATTAGTAGAGACAGCTGGAAAGTCAGGATCAGCTGGGCCCTTCTCCCTCTCCACGTAGTCTCAGGGCCTTCCCACATGGTCATTTATATGGTAGTTGGTCTTCTTTCATGGTGGCTCAGGGCTGTAAAGGGACTGTTGCAAGAGATAGGAAGGACCCAGAAACTGGCTCAGTATCACCACCTTGTGTCTTGGTCAAAATAGTTACAGATCCCAACAAATGAAAGAAGAGAGATAGATCCACCAGAGAATGGAAGGTTTCAAACAATTTGTGACTTTCTTTATCTACCATCAACCTCAAGCCAAAACTCTAAAACAGGTGATGACATGTAATGCTAAAATTTCCAACCAAAGAAATCAACAAATGGGAAAGAAACTTATTCCAAATGAAATGAAAATAACAGGAGCATCTGATAACTTCAATATAAAAATGTTTAGGATTTTCAAAGCGATACAGGGGAGCAATGGCATCAAAAATAAAACTATATAAAAAATACAAGTAGCTAAAAAGAGTTAAGTAGATTAGAAATCTTGAATATGAAAAATAAAGATTTTTTAAAAAATAAAGCTTATTTAGTGGAATAAACCTTACACTTTTGACAGCCAATGGCAAGAATTAGTGAACTGAAACATGGTATTGAGAAATTCACGTAAAAGCAATGCAGAAACATTGTTGTTTTAAAACACATGGAAAAGCAGTTGAGATATAGATCAGTTAAGATTGTCAAATACACTTCAAAAAAAAAAAGAATTCAAAGCATAGAATAAAGGCAATGGATAAAAATTTACAAAACTGAACAAAAATAGATATTCCCAGAAAAAATAGATATTCAAATTGAGAGTAAATAGCAAAGGCCAAGCTTAAAAACTAAAAATAAAGCAAAACTGTACTTAAATAGAGCTTACTGAAACTACATGAAGACTATATATAAATATGCATGTATATTTATACATATAAATCTTCCAGAGAGAAAAACTGATTACCAAAAAAACCTCATAAACAATATTGATGAAATATTTGCAATAAAATTTCATTAGCAAATTTTATTGTGCCTAAAACAATAGAAAATATCCTTTAAAATGGACAGAAAAATAACTGTCCACTTTAAAGGAAATGTGAAATTCTATCACTGAGCACACTACTATTCTAAAGATATACAGAAAAAAAGACACAGGCTAAGAGAAATTAGTACTCACAGACCCTTATTGAAAGAATTATCAAGGAAAGTACTTCAGTTAAAAAGTAATAATAAATGCAGAGGGATGGAAGGATGCAAATATATACAGAAATGTGATCAAAGGAATTGGCAAACTTTCTTCCTAAATTAAATTACTTGCAAACCAAAGAAATACTATGTTTTAAAGTACAGAATTAAAATTCTAGACAACAGTAGGAAGGAAAAAAGGGGAATGGAAGGTCAAAGCATGGGGATCTAAGATCTTTTTTATTCAAAAATAGTGTATACATATTGAATACCTTTAAATTTGTGTTGAAATTTTTGTAATTGAGATGCTTTAGATGTATCTCCATATTATAAATATCAAAAGGCATTATTATAAGTGAATGAAGCCATTCTCAAAATATTACATACTATATGATGGATTCTATTTATATGAAAAAGGGAAAAACTTTTGAGACAGAAAACAGACACTGTCATGTTAGACAGTGACAGGAAAAGGTCATGAAGGAAAAGCAATTTATTTTTGATAGGAGAAATCAAGTGTCCCTTCATTCACATCAACAAGTTATGTGAAGAAGCAGAGAACAACTTGAACAAGGGACAACCAGTAGCCCTGAATCATTTCAACTTTAAAAAGGCTTTGAAAAGTTGCCTCATCAGAGAGTATTAAAAAGACAATGAAACAAGAGTTCAAAGGGTGGGCCAAGAAAGGAGAATGATCTGCTCAAAACTCTCTCCTGGACACACCTTCCCTAATGTACTGATGGGAATCCTCATGAAAATGCCCTCATGAATGTATCCTCAGAAAGAAACCGAAGGGGGAGGCATAAATCAGGAGCTTGGGATAAACATACACACACTACTATAAATAAGATACATAAACAAGGACCCACCGTATAGCACAGGGAACTCTACTCAATATTCTGCGATAACCTATATGAGAAAAGAATCTAAAAAAGCATGAATTTATACATATGTATGACAATCTCTCTGTCGTATACCCGAAACTAACACAACATCATAAATCAACTATACTCCAATAAAATTAAAATTAAAAAAAAGGAAAGAAACCAAAGACACAAGTCAGATCATGTACTGTTCTAACTCAACTACACAGCATATGATTACTTGATATGCAATCAAGAACTACCAGATTTTAACACATGTTATTCTGAAAATGGGGGTTGCTTAGGTGATCCTTGTCACTCCTGCACTTACCTAGCACACAGTGGATTCTCAACAAAAATGTTTATGAACTAATGAACATATGAGTTAAGGAGCCCACACTTTCACCTCTCAGTCAGAGCTGAGAGTAAATGAAAGGAATGGTTATAAGAACAGCATCTGGGAAACTGACGTTTACGGGAGTACATATCTGACTAAAGAAGGAATGGATCCCATTATTTGTCATGTCAAGTACTTCCAACAGGTTGACTGATGAAAGTCCCCACGATCCACCAACATCAAACAGGAGCTAGTCCTGAGAGACTCTGAAAAGAAGTATCATCATTTCACAGAGATCAAACAAACAAATCCTGGCCCAGAAGGCTACTGAATGATAAATTTAATTATTGCAAACATATTGAGTAAGCAGACAGGATTTGTTTTAAAAAGTGGCGGTAATGGATTTTGTAAGGATATTCCATTATGGCTTTCATGGAAATAGTCACTTCTCTCTGTGGGGGCCAGTTGGGACTCTGAATTAATTATGGTAATTTTGAAGTATCTGTGCAAGAGGAGGACTGTGTGTATGAATAAGTAAGTATCTTTTAGTAACATTTATTGAGGAATAAATCAGTTTAAAATTGGAAATCTACGTCCTCTGGTAATTTGTTCTGAGCCTTCTTTCCTTCGAGATCCCTTTTCAAAATTAACACACCTAGAAGACATTCATTAAACATTTGTTGAATGGATGAATTTTGATGGGACACTGAGAATATATTTAGCATTATTATAAAGTAGTACCCAATGCATATTTTTCATAAGATGTTTTACAATGATTATAGGACTGCAATGAAATTGAATCTCGAGGGGGAGAAGTTACAAATACATAGGCCTGCAGTGAGTTAGGGTTGCACTTCACATGTTCAAAAGTCTTACCTTTGTTTGAAAAAAAAAAATTTATAAACACAACATGCATAATGTATGCCAGACTACGGAATTAGGGACAGTTCAAAAAAGAAACAATAAAATTGGTGAAGAGGACAATGTCCTACTACATGAGAATATGTAAAAGACTTCATACAGAAGGCTGGGGACATAACTGAAGGTAATAATATCATAAAATGATATACAAGAGTAAGTATGGTATTATTTTAAAAAATCTTGAATCCTAAAATGAAGGTGCACCCTTTGACTCCTGAAAGAGTTTATATTCACACCACACCAGGAACATTCTTCCACTTTTCAAAATGGGAAATAATTTCTATAATTTGTCCACTAGGTCATATTGATAGAAATATCAGCTCATTTCAGGACTTAAATAATAAATTCCTATACATATGATCAATAGGAAGCATATAATATTTTGTATCACATTCCTAATATCTTTGTGTTAAAATCAGCTGTTTCCAGAATATAGCTCATTACTCCATTAATAGGGAGAGAATAAAGGTTAAACACACCATGAGCCCAGCTTAATGGTAGATTTGGAAAGCCTGAGTGTGATACCATGTCAAACAATTTCAGAGCTGAATGCCCCATGAGACCAGAGTAGAATGTTCTCATTTTACATAATGAGAAAACTGAGGCCCAAAGAGATTAAGTATCTTGCCTGAGGTCACACAACTAACAAAAGGCAGAGAGACTTGTTAGAATTAGAATCTCTGAGTTCCCAGTTCTCAGTTCTTTCTATTATATGTGACTGTCTCAAATGAATAGAAAGAGTGAAAAAAATAAGCCAAGTATTGGACCTGAAGGCAAATATTTCTGTCCCTTAAATATGAGCATTAAAATCTTTGATTTCATGTGATATAATTTTATTTAAACTCTGTATAATCAGACTAGAGTTTAGGACTGAGGAATATAGTTTTAACTTGCTATTATGGAAAATTTCGACCATATATGAAAGCAGACAGAGGAGTATAATGAAAAGTCCTTGTACCTATCATCCACTTTCAACAATTATCTCATGGCCAATCTTGTTTTATCTATTCCCTACCTACTCTTGCCTCTTTTCACAGTACAATTTTGAAACTAAACCAAGAGCACATTCATAGGCATATCAGCACGTGTATCTAAATTTAACTACAATACCATTATCACACCCAAAGAATTATTAATAATGTGCAACATAATTTTAAAGCCAATGTTCAAATTTCCAATTGTTCAACAGATGTCATTTGCAGAATTTATTTGAACCAAGAATAATTTAAATTTTACTGTTATTGAAAATGAAGAATAACCAAATAAGCTGTAGTGATGAAAGTCACACTATAATCTACCTTTGATAGCAACAGTACCTTGAAGAACAGGGAAGAACGTGTATTATTTATAAGTGTCGGGGAATAAGATCATTATTTTTGTATAATCACATTGTGACCCAATTTAATGCATAAAAAAGTTTTTTTAATAGAGATGAGTTTATGATGTAAAATGCAGTGGCCAAGTTGATGGCAATGTTTACAAGCTACAGTGCACCAAATTATCAATTGCACCCAAACCTCCAAACAATCCTGGGCAAGGCGTCATGCAGAGGAAATGAAAGGGATCCTTCCCTGTCACTCCATGCAAGTGTATTCTAATAAGTCACGGCAGGGATTAGATAGGCAACACTGCAGGAGAAACTCTGTAGGAGAAAACCCAGCTGATGTTGAAGTCAGGGGGCTGAAATTCCAGCCTGGGCTCAGCCAAATCTGTTGAACTCTCCAGGGGTCAGGCTCCTGATCGGTATAAAAAGGAGTAGCCAAGATGGTCTCTTGAGTCCCTTCCATATCTAATAGTAGATGATTTTAAATACTGTCTTCCCATTCTTCTATATTATGCTGAACTTCAAAGATATTATCATATTATTAAACTGAGTGTTGAAAATCATTTAATCTATCACACAGTTTCTGAAGAACAAAATCCCAAAGTGACCACTGTTGTGATTTCTCACTAGACTGTTTGTGGTGGGACTCTGTGATTATGTAATTTGCTGAGGCACAGGACAGCATTTGGGAGTAGCAGAAAGCAAGCAGAGACCTACTTAGCTTCAGCATAGCTGACCACTGTAGCCAAGGGCTGCAGAAGGAATCCCACACTTTCTCTATCACACACATATGGGTATCACATATATACTAGTGCTCCCTCCAGGCTTGCCAGACTTAGCAAATTTTAATACAGCATGCTTAGTTAAAATTGAGTCTCAGATCAACAATGAAGAATTCCATAATAAAATGTTATGCATTACAAATGTTTATAGAAAAATATTCATTGTTTTCATGGAATTCTAACTTAGCTAAGTGTTCTGTGTTTTATCTGGCAAACCTAAGCTCCTGACACAGGCACCTAGGAAGATTTATCTTCATGTTATAGATGAGGAAACTGAGGTTTAAATGATCCTTTAACACAGAAAAAAATAAATGGTTGCAGTGGAATTCAAACCCAGATCTGCCTAACTCTAAAGCACATACATTTTCACTACACTTTCGCTTTTCCTAAGCACATGGAAAACAATGTAAATTTTCTTTAAATTTGCAGAGAAATCTCAACAAATTTGAATGTAAGAAGACCACAGCTTGCACAAGGACTATGTCTCAAAGTTTGTGAGGCAGCTATTTAGAATTTGGAAGGCATTTTTCCCACAGAAACTCTGACAAATGGTTACTAGTTTCCAGGTCAATCCAGGCTTAGAGAACACAAAAAAGGTGAAGTTGAAGAAACAGTTGCAACTAGGCGCAACTTGAAATCAGGAAGACCACAAGAAAAGCGAAGAGCGGTAAGCAAAACATAATATTGAGAGGCAACAACAGTGCAGAAGTTGTGGAAGGAGGTCTCAGAGAGTGGAGAAAAATAACAGGAGAGAAAATCATCCTGCCATTCAAGAAAGTTATCCTACCATCCAAAGGAAAGGACAATTTGGCCCCTTATCAAGGTACTTTTAATTTTTGAATCTAACAGTTAAACAATTAGTATTTATTTAAGTGCATTTGTTACACATTATAATGCCAGTTTATTTGGATGATAACCCTCCAATATCTTATCTCATTTTACCTATTACTGTTTACGATACACATGGAATTTAAAAAGAAAAAAATGTGTGAAACAGAAACAGACTCACAGACATGGAGAACAGTCTTGTGGCTGCCAAGGTGAAGGGGGGTTGGGGAGGGATGGAGTAGGAGGTTGGGGTCAGCAGATTAAGCTACTATATACAGAATGGATAAACAATAAGGTCTTAAGGTAACGCACAGAGAACTATATTCAATATCTTGTGATAAACCACAATAGAAAAGGATATAAAAAAGAATATATACATATGTATAACTGAATCACTTTGTACATCAGAAATTGATACAACATTGTAAATCAACAATATTTCAATTAAAAAATCAGTTAGGGACTTCCCTGGTGGCGCAGTTGTTAAGAATTGCCCGCTAACGCAGGAGACATGGGTTTGAGCCCTCGTCTGGGAAGATCCCACATGTCACAGAGCAACTAAGCCTATGAGCCACAACTACTGAGTCTGCGCTCTAGACCACAACTACTGAGCCTGCATGCCACAACTACTGAAGGCCGTGCATCCTAGAGCCAGTGTGCCACAACATTGAACCCACGTGCTGCAACTACTGAAGCCCACACTCCTAGAGCTCGTGCTCTGCAACAAGAGAAGCCACAGCACCGAAAAACCCACGCACTGCAATGAAGAGTAGCCCCTGCTTGCCGCAGCTAGAGAAAGCACATGTGCAGTAACAGAGACCCAACACAGCACCCCCGCCCCCAAAAAAATCATTTAAAAGGAAGAAAGTTGAAAGTTGAATTCTTTTAAAATATAGTCAGTGGTTCTCATTTTTCAAGAAACCACTACAGTCTAACTTCCATTATTCAGAATTAGTCAGATTTTATTGTCTAATGTGAGCCAACTGAATTAAAGTGAACATTAGAATCAAATCCCATGGCATCCCTGGTAATTTCCCAGCACACAGGATATACTCACACAAATGGAACAGCACTTGTAACAAAGACCATTTCACCCATTCAGGAAGAGCAATTGTATCTTAAATTTTAAAACTAAATACACATCTTGGAAATAAAAGAAAGAAGATAGAAGAAGATGTGCCAGAAAAACAGCAAATACAAGACAAGGGAGGGAGATTCCGGGCTAATATGTGTGTCTCGAGGGCCCTCAGTGGAAAGGAGGAGGGCAGGGCTAACCCGCAGATGCTGGCATTTTGAGCTAACAGTTGGAATCTGGGGCCTGGAGGTCATGAGATGACTCCTGGGGAAAAACAGAGTGAAACATATTAGTGCTGAAGTCATCCCTTGGGATAAGGCTCTCAAACAGAGTCCATACACTTTCCTCACAGGAGACACTGAGGAGCTTATCCATCCAGGATGGTTCTGTGAAAAGGAGGCCAGCTGTGCAAAGCAGGAGTCAGACACACAGGGGCACAGACCAATCGGAGAGTGAGAGAGTACAGAAAGATGCTCATGGACTCCTGGCTTCTTCCAAGGCACCTCCTTTCTCGTCGTTGGTAGCGGTTTTAATGGTGGGAAAATATACACACAATACAAAATTTACCATTTTAACCATTTCCAAGTGTACAGTTCAATGGAGTTGATAAGTGCATTCATTAATAAGTGCAATCATCACCACTGTCTATCTCCAAAACTTTTTAATATTCCAAAACTGAAACACTGTATCCATTAAACAAAAGCTCCCTAGTCCCTCCTTCTCCCAGCTCTGGCAACCACCATTCTACGCTCTGTCTCTGTGAATTTGACTATTCTAGATATCTCACATAAGTGGAATGATATAAGATTTGTCCTTTTTCATCTGGCTTACTGTATTTAGCATGATATCTTAAAGAAGCATTCATGTTGCAGCATGTATCAGAATTCCATTCCTTTTTAAGTCCGAGTAATATTCCACTGTATGTATATACCACAGTCTGTTTATCCATTGCTCTGTCAGTGGAGATTGGGTTGTTTCCACCTTCTGGCTATTGTGAATGATGCTGCTGTGAACCTTGGTGTACAAACATCTGTTCAAGTAAGGCACTTTGTTTTTTAACTTTTGACTCGTATTTACCTGTTAGGCCATAAGTGTTGGCTCCAACTGTCTTAGGACATTAAGAACTTTCCAGTTAAGGTGTTTGGGGAACTACTAGAACTGTCTATCTGTCCAGGGTGACCTATGTGGGATTCTTATGCCAGGTATGATACTGGACAACTGACACATTACATGCCTATAAGGTCCTTTTTTAAGAGTGTAAAAATATTAAAACATTTTACGAACCCATCTATAACTATTAGAGTACTATGCTCAAATGGTAGAAGAAAAAATTGAGTGAAGGATATCTGAACAGCAATGAGTAATTTGACAGGACTGGGAATTTTGATTCTCACTTTCATCTTTAGAGACTACTAGTTAGTTATTTTCCTTTTTAAAAAAAACTGAGTTACTGACAATTTTGTCCTCAAGCTTCATCTGCATTTCTAAATTTACCCAAACCCTTAGACACCCCAAAATATGACTGGATATCAATGCCTATTCTGTCACAGAAGCCCCTCAAATGGAATGGAATTAATACTCTTAAAAATTTCATTGATTTGTATGCCACTAACCAAAATGAGATTACCAGGAAGGACCATTTTAAATTTAAATAAATTCTGCCTTAGATGGAATGACTTACTCTTGATCCTCACATTTGTAATCAATAGGGAACTCTCTGGCTGCATTTGATTTTTCACATTTTTCAGCTAAGTCAGGAATCCTAATGCAAAAATCTGCTCTGTTATGTGGATTTGTGAACTGTCTAGAGGGTTCTGGGTCCATTAACCAATGGATAGATTACCATGAGACACAAATATAATGTTTTTGTCTCCAACTGAGACAGGCTTGCTCGAATGTTATTCATGTGACTTCAAGAAAAGTGGTTGCTGTTTTCTTTAGACTCACACTTAGAAATTAATAAAGAGAAAGGCATTTCTCTTGGTATTAATTCAAAATTCTAAAGCAAAATTAATTACACATGCACTTTTAAAACTATGGATCCCAGAGCTGGCAAGGAGAGTACTTTGGAGTTTATCTATTCAAAATCCCTGAGTGAATGTGCATAATAGGAGGTATTACTTATGCAGAGTGTGAAGGGACTGAAAGATACAGGGCCAAAGCATAGACCTGTCAGTTAAATGAGAGAGGTATTACATCCTGGCCGTGACTGAGACATCTAAGCATCACCCCTTGTCTTACCAGCCTGTAGCCAGCCAACATGATGTCAAGACTTCCATACCTAATATGATAAATACAGTGCCACCAAATGCTACAAATTCACTCAGATCTATTGCTAGGTTCACACCAGCATGGCACTGCTGGTCAAAAAATTCAAGTGGTATTTTTATAATTAAGATCTGTCAAATAAGATGTTGTCAGCAATGCTGAGGGACGTATAGTGATTTAAAAAATAATGCCTGTGTCATTCCATATTGCATACAGAGGTAAATAATTGGACCAATCATATCAGTCTTTTGTACAATCTATGCTAAATGATTTTTAGCATAAAACTCTCACAAATATTCTCAAGGAAATGTCTCCCTAGCCAAAGCTGTAACTGAGCATTTTTGTGAACTATTAATGACTTCAACACCCCCCCACCCCCACCTTCTCCTTTGTGTTCACTTCTTCCTGCTCCAGTCCCAGCCATCCTTTCCCTGTAAAGGATAAAACAAAGTCATCCAGCCCTTGCTTCTGAATCATATGTGTCCTTGCCAACACCTGAAGCAGTGAAAAAAGATGAAGAAGTGACAGTATCTGGTCTCAGTGTTTCTCACTACATTGCTGTAGAGATATTCAGTATCTCAGATGCAGTGTTAACTCTTCATTGCCCTTTACAGCTCTGATAGCAGCTATGCTCTGAACCCTCACCAATGTGTTTCATCTGTTTGGAGCTAAAACCACAAGGGCTTATGGAGAGGCCACCTCTTGCCCCCTTGAAAACTAGTTACTCTGGGTTAGCTACTTTGTTCTTTGCAACATTCACTCACTCATTCACTCATTCATTCATTCAGTGCTATGCTAGAGCCTAATTTTCAGGAATCTTGTGAGTCAGTTGTTAAACTGTTTGCAGCTTGCTTGATATACGCTCTGGGGTGGGAGTATGGAAATTCAAAAAAAGTACAATCATGGGACTTCCCTGATGGCCTAGTGGTTAAAAATCTGCCTGCCAATGCAGGAGACACGGGTTCGAGCCCTGGAAAGGGAAGATCCCACATGCCACAGAGCAACTAAGCCCAAGCGCCACAACTACTGAGCCTGTGCTCTACAGCCTGCAAGCCACAATCACTGAGCCCACACGCCACAACTACTGAAGCCTGCATGCTTAGAGCCCGTGCTACACAAGAGAAGCCACCACAATGAGAAGCCCATGCACCACAAAGAAGAGTAGCCCCCACTTGTCGCAACTAGAGAAAGCCTGCGCACAGTAACGAAGACCCACCCAACCAGCCAATAAATAATAAAATAAACTAATTTTTTAAAAAAGGTACAATCAGTCCCCATCCCCCATGCAAAACTAGTGGTTAAATATTTATCAATATACCACTACACTTATTCATCAAATACTAATTATTGTGTGCCATGCACTGTGTGGGTGGTGAGATATAGCTATGAACAAAAAAATTTTTAATATTAATTGGGAAGATAGGCAATAAGTACATATATATATATATATATATAACTATATAGAATAATCAACAAAATGAAGAAAAGAAATAGGCGCTATGACTGAGAATAAAATAAAGAATGCGGCTTTCTGTACAGGCAGCAGGGTCTAGTGGTTGAAAGGACAGTCTCTGGAGTCAGACTGTCCTGAGTATAATTCTAAACTCTATAGTACATGGTATACTTTACACAGCACATGGTAGTATGATTTTGGGAACATCATATAAAATCTCAGTTTTCTTATCTATAAAAGAAGAATGATAATAGAACCTCTTTCACAGGGTGTTATAAGGATTTTAAAAAACAATCCAGATAGAATGATTAGCTCTAAGGCCTGAAAAATGTTTCAAGCTAACTTAAAAGAATGTTAGCTATAATTATTATTATCACTATTACCTGAAGAGGTAGCATTTAATATAAAACTTAGAGTATGTAAAATGTGAGCCTAATGAAGAACCAAAGAAAGAGGCACAAGAAAGCATAAGTGTAAAGTCTTTGAGGTGCAAACATGGTTGGGTTGGTCCAAGAACTGTTAGAAGGCCTGAGTGACCAGAGACCAGTACATGAAGAAGAAAAAGGTGGCACACATTTTCACTGAGGCAGTTGGAAAGACAGATTTTGCAGGGCCTCTTAGGCTTTTGGGAGGTATCCATATTATATTGCACATGCAATTGGAAGCCTCCAAAGAGATTTAAACAGCGATATGAGTTAATTTATAGTTTTAATACCTCTTTTCTTGCAGCTTGGTGGTGAATAGGTTAGAAGAGGCAAAAGTGGGTGCAGAAAGATCAGAGTCTGATGCAGTAATTCAGATGAGAAATTATGGTGCTTTGCATGAGTGGGTGGGCAAAGGAGGTGAGTGAACAGATGTGAAATATATTTTGGAGGTAGTATCAATAGAATTTGGTCAAGGACTGGATAAGTGTGTGGCAGGTTGCATGTTTCAAAGGTGAACACAAAAACACTTTATATCCCACATTCTTGTACACTGTGACCCTGAAAGTCCTCCATCAATAAGTATAATCTAACTCTCTTCCTTTTAAACCTGGGCATGATTGTGACTGCTTCAACCAACTGGAGCACGCTGCACATGATGCCACATAACTTTCAAGGCTAAGTTATAGAGATAGTGCAGTTTCCAGCTTGTACTGGGTTAAACAGTGTCTCACAAAAAAAAATCAGAAAGTGATCTTATTTAGAAATAGGGTCTTTGCAGATGCAATTAGTCAAATAAGGACATGGTAGATTAGGGTGACCCTAATTCCAATATGACTAGTTTCCTTATAAAAAAGAGGAGAGCACAGAGTAAAGAAGGCCATGTGACAAGAGAGGCAGAAATTGGAGGGACGCAGCTGGACGACAAGGAACGTGAAGGCTGCTTCTGAATGGCAACAACCAGAAGCGAGGAAGAGGAGAGGAAGAACTCTTTCCTAGAGCCTTCAGAAGGAGTACAGCCATGCCAACACCTTTATTTCAGGCCTCCAGAACTGTGAGACAACAGATTTCTGTTTTCAGCCAGTTTGTGGCATATTGTTATAGTAGCAACAGGAAACTAATACACATTTTGTCTGCTGTGACACTTGCTTTGAAATGTCTGAGTGTTAATGTAGTAAACTCTGAGTCCATTGCACAGTGAGAAAGCCCAGGTCCCATCGAGAGGCCACATGAAGGTGCTTCAGTGAATATCCCAAGCAGAGGTGGAGCTACTGACAGCGTCAACTGCCAGACATGTGAGTGAAGACACCTCGAGATAATTCTGGCTCCAGCTGTTGAACTGACCCCCAGCTGTTCAGTTCTACCAGCTAAGACCCTAGAAATTGTAGAACAGAGCCATCCTTATTGTACCTGGTTTAAATTCCTGATCCACAGAATCTTTACACATAATAAAAAGATAATTTGTGCCACTAAATTGTGTGGTGGTTACTTACGCAGAGATAGCAAGTAGAACAGAAATCTGGTACCAGGATGGAGTTCTGCCATATCAAAAGCCTAAAACATGTGGCACTGGCTTTGGAATTGCGCAGTGAGAAGAAACTGGAAGGTCCTTAAAGAGACAGTTGGTGAAAGTAAGTGAAAGCTAGTAAAGCTGGTGAAGGAAGTCAGTGAAAGCTAGAAAGGCCTTAAGGAGACGGATGAATGCTGGGATGAGAGGGAAGAAACTGTTATTGGAGGCTAGGGAAAAAAACTGATCATTGCCATGTAGTGGCAGAAAGTTTGGCAACCCCACTGGATGCATTGATATAGAAAATGAAAAATATGCTTAATACACTGGCAGATTTGGCTAAGGATATTTTTTAGGCAGAATAATGAAAGTGCTAATCTGTTTCTTTCAGCCATATATAAGACACAGTTAGAGAGATATAAGGAAAAAGGAATTGGTCAGCTTTTAAGCAAGCTTTAAGGGAAATACAAAAGGTCTTGCTGTTTTGTGTGTGTGTGTTTTTAAATTGTTCATTCAGTGTTTCCCTGCATTGCACTGAGGCCCTTTCTCAAAGTGAGAAAGGGCCTCAGTGCAAAGATCAAATTCAGGTTTGATAGGAAAATGTCTCGATGCTAGGATGAAGAAAAGAATGCGACTGTAAACTCTTTCATTAAAACTTCAGAAAGATTTAAGATGGTACCTCATAAACCTTTCAAATACATACAAAGCCTTCCGGATTTAAGGGCATGCCTTTTTAAACAATAGGCACCTAGACTCTCAAGGGTTTCGCCCTACAGATATTTAAGAGATTTCAGGGTGTCTTTTGTCTAATGTAGTGGATTGATATACAGGAAGCCTGAAAGTGTTAAAGGAACTGCATCAGCTTGGACTGAAAAGGCTGGAGATACACCATAAAATGAAGGGTTGGGGTCTTTGGACCCATGAACTACTTTGGGCAAGAAGCAGTAAGTGAAAACTACTCAACTGCAAATGTGGGTTATTTCTTATGGAAAAGACAGAATAACACAGGGAGTGAAGCCAAATGCTGAGGAAGGTAGATCTTATAGCTGAGGAAAACAACTGCTTGGGAGTAGATTTGGGCCTTTATCAAGGAAGCAACAAGATGTGCCCAACTGAATTTCAGACCTGCCATTGAACAGTGACAGCTTGTGTGCCTCCCATTCCTCCTTGTCCCCACCTTCCTTAAACAGGAATGTTTGTAGCGGTCGTCCTGTGCCTGACCCTCATTGCGTGATGGGTATATGGGAGAAAGATAATGAGAATCTTTTATCCACAGCTCTTTAGAGACTGAGGAGAAACATGGTAGAAAAACTGCATCCACAGAGCCTCCTTGGCACCTGGATCTGATCTGGATGACAACATCCCAGCCTTAAAGTAATACAATGAGACTTTTTGGGAATTTTGAGGGAGGGATCTGGTGTACTTTGCATGCAGAAAGGATGTGACTAGTTATGGACAGGGGGTGAACAGTGGCTGACAGTATTTACCAAAGATGGCTACAACAGTATCTTTCATCCCATACACCACTCTTCTTTACTTTGTGCCACTAAATTTTGAGGTGGTTTGTTATACAGCAACAGTAACCTGATCACAAGGATGAGAGTAAGAAGGGATCAAGGATGACTACTAGGTTTTGGCTTAGGCAAGTGAGGGAAAGGTGGTACCATTTGCTGAGATGATCAGTGATAGTTTTGAGGGGAGGGGGAGGAGGGGAGGAAGATGAGAAATCACAGTTGTCTTTTGGCCATGTTGTTTTTGGAATGTGTGTGAGACATTAAATGTAATCTCTTTACATTTCAGTTCATTCAGGATTCTGAAACCACAATAAGACTTTTATAATGGAAACAGCGCACCAGTGACATTTTTTACAAAGCATAGCATTGCAAGCCCATTATGATGTTAACAAAAACAAAAGATTGATGTCTTCCAAATGGCATAATCACCCAAAGCTGATACAACTACGCATAAGCTGCCCCAAATTTTTAATATTATTGTTTGTTACTTTGAAAGGTCACCATTTGGTCCTAATTAAATAAGTGAAAAAAAACTTTATTATTTGAAAAAAAAAATTGAATGCTTGAAGTGAAAAAATATCTTTAAACAATCACTCTTGCAAGAAAAACACAATTTGAAGTTGACCTAACTGGTCACTGGCCAAAAACCAAATCTTGGATTGGATTCTAGAGTCAGTCTGATGCAAATGAGGGCTATTTCAAAAATGGTGTTCCTTAAGGGAATGCCAAAAAACCTTAAACACTGCAGTATGAGAGACTTGGCCATAAAGAACAGAACTAGTTGCTTTGCATCACAGCATTAATCACAGGAACCAGACAAGAATAAACAGCAGTTGTGTGTGGGGGGGTGCCCCATGAACAAGGATAATAAATGTTTATGATGACCTCTCCCACGAGTGAATTAAAGCCTTTGGGAGATATGAAAAAGCAGAGCAAAAGAATCGATTCAATCTTCTGTTACTTGTGTTGATGAAACAATGCGCAATTTGTACAAAACCTCTACTCAAAACAAACCATCCCAGCCTGCCAGACACCATGTTTCTAGTTACAATGTCACCTCAATACCATAGGAATTCTATTGCATTTTTGGACGTTGTGATTGATCCATGACACTAGATTCACTGCAACCTTCAATAGAATACCATCATTTATTTAGGGGGCAACAGAACTGCAACAGATCAGCAGGCAGAAGAATTTGTCTCTGACTCCTCTGCTCCCTTCTCTCTTGAGAAGGATGAAGAAGGCTGCCATCCACAGGATGTCCTGCTTTTCCTTTGTCAGTGCACCAGTGGTTCCAATTGAACATGCGACTGCAGATCAGTCTCCGGTACAGCTCATACCTCAGAATCCCAGAGAATTTCTAGAGGACATAAATAAAGCCCTGTAACACCTGTGCCAAGGAACTGGCAAGTGCTGGGACGTTTACTACGACCTTGGGGAATTGAGACTACAGACCAAGAAAAGAAGGATGTTTTATTATTTTTCTGTGTCTAATACAAGAACTCTAGAGCCAACACAGACCTCTACCCACTTAGTAGACCATCAATGAATACTTTTATGGTCATGATGAGGCTATAGCTTACATAAAAGTATAATATTAATTGGTCATTGCTTCTGAAGAAAAGATAAAAAGCAAAATTTCATCACTTGGATTTGACCACCAAAAAGGGAAGAATTTATTACCAGCAGTATCTTCTAATTTGTGGCATGTTTCTGTTGCTAGGAAATTTCTCTAAAATGAGATTTGGGAAGATGTACTTGTGCCTATACTTTTTTCCACCCCCTCCTCCTTCCCATTCCTAATGTAAGATATGGATCATAAATAAATGTCTCATTCTGCATTTCAATAAATATATTTATGTATTCATATCTTTCATCAAATGTTAAAGCTTCAAATATTTTAAACAGAAAGGGGAAAATGCACATTGATTTGGGGATTTGGAAGTGTTTAGGGTGTAGGTTTTTTTTTTTTTTTTAAGAGAAATTGTAAATGGTGCAGGACAAAATCTAGGACAGTAATCAAGCTTAATTCCTCTAATAATTATTATTATTATAAAAAATTGGGGGAATATGGAGAGTTCTCCCGTATTTTTTCACCTAAAGGAGACAACCAGAATGAGATGCAAATCAGTGCTCTTATCTAATGAATAATGCAAATGAATGTTCTGCATATAGCAAGTCAGTTTGCAGGAATTCTCTCTGCTTCGCCTCACATTTCTTGTGGATTTAAGCATCCTGTGTCACAAGAAATTAGAGAAGGGAATGCCAAGTAATGACAGAGCCTTGGCGCCCCAAGTCAGTGTAGACAAGGACATTAAGATGCATGATACAGCAAGGGAGGCAACTGATGTCTCATTAAAATGAAAATGTTGCAATTTTCCTTCACCTAGTTAATGGAGTTGTATGACACTGTAATCTGTGATTATTTGTGTGGCTATTACTTACAGGAATCTTCAACAACACCTTTTTGGAAGGGCTCTGGAAAACTTTAAAAAGCCATCTTTCTTCCAACCCCGGTGAAGAAGAAAATAAAATATGTAGGAATATTTTACTTTCTCTTTCACACAAGTTAACCAACACTTAAGATTTTTCAGTAGCATAATAGAATCCACTTAAAACTGTGCCCTTTATGCAACTTTCCAGCTACTTGAAAGGTACTCAATTCCCCAAATAACAATTGAAAACAAACTCTCATTTACTCAACACATAATCAATTGATGTTAACCATGGGTTGCTCATAGTTACTTTGCAGTCATGGATTATTTCACTGAAATGTATTTTTGACTTAGAATTCACTGCCATGTCTCTACCTTTCTAAGAAAGCAGTTCTGAATACAGAATTCTTTTTCTGTATAACATAACTGTACTTGCCTCATGTTTTTTGTTGAATCCCTCTCTCTGCCAATTCCAAATTTTAATCAATCTTAAAGAGTGCTCGACTAATCTCGTGCAAGTGTGACACACTATTTTTCACCAAAATATTGAGGAGAGCTTTAGGCATGAGCAGCCACCTGCCAAAGGGGCATCTGTGGCATGGTCTTTGGGCTATTTGTTTCTAGCCATCCTGAGGGGGACTTCAAAATACAAAAGTGGACGAAAATCAAGCAATGATGCTTAAACTTTTTTGATGAAAATTGCTTGAAATACGTTGTAAATTCCATGCCATAAAAATAAAGGCAACACTGACCACGAAATATCCCAATAAGGACATTGATCATTTGTCTCCATTATTATACTAGGCAGTGATTGGGTCACTTATGCATTTTAGTTTTATGGTGTTTCCGCTAAGTTTGAGTTTTGGAGAAGACACCCAGATAATAAAGCTTGCTAAGAATTATTATGTTAAATACACATAAGACTCTGAGTTTTTAAATTACATTACACAATAAAGAAAATAATTTCAGAGAAGGGATTTTGTGACATTTATTTGAAAACCCAGAGAACATTTCATTCTTAGGACCATGTCCTATAGCACTGTTTTTCACACTATGAAATGATTAGTGAGTGATAAAACAAGTTTTGTAAGTCTAGATCAGAATTTTTAAAACCTGAAACAAAAAAGAAAATATAAAATTGCTCTGTATATGGTATGCATTTTAGTTAAATGAATATTTATGTTTATATGTGTTTACTGCTTCTTGATGTAAAATGCATTACTGTTAATTTTAGATTTCAAAAAATTGAAAGTTTGTGCTCTAGGGCCCTTCATCAAATCATGTAACATTCACACTGACACTGGGAAGGAGCACAGAGAAGCCAGACCAGCTTAATTATTACGCCTACTAAGTTAAAGGGTTGACTGAGTCTTCATTATCCGTGTAAAATACAAGTTGCGTGAAATTCACAACCTTATAGAATTGCAAATACATTTTCATTTCTTAATGGGCTCTCCAAAGAGAAGCATATATTTTAATATAAGTCCTATATTGTTGCTAAGGGTGGATATCAATCCATATTCTTGTCTTTAGGCAGGAAAATGTAAAGTACTCTCTGGAGTGTAGGTGTAACTGGGCAAAGATAAGGCTCTTATGTGGATACTGGAATCTCAAAGTGGAGGCTTTGCATTCTTGCAAATGGGACAGTCAGTGCCTGACACGCTACTTCCTAAAGCCAAATTAGACTTATTTTCTCACAGTGCTTCTAGTCAGAAACGCTTGAAAAGAGAACTAAGATAAACAAGCAGAAAAGTACAGCTTGAGAGAAATGGAGATAATTCAGGAAATAGAAAAGAACATAATCCAATTCACCTATTCAGAAATTCAAGAATGTTTTATATTCATAAAACAAGAACAAAATATTTTGAGTAAAAAACAATCAAAACAACTCGTTATTGCCAATTTTTAAAAAAATCAATTAAAAATAAATGCCTGGAAAAATATCATAGAGCAAAAAGCTAAAATAATCGAGTACATGTTTTATTGATAAAAATAAAAAGATAAAAGATACATATAGAAACAATTCATGCGGTTTAATTTCTAGCAGGATGAGTGAAGAACAGGGAGGAGAATTACTAGAGATAACTGAGGAATCTTCCCCACAAGAAGGGAATGAGTCTTCTGGATTGGAAGGATCCACCAAGTGCCCAGAACAACAGATGAATAGAAGAACCATCTGGATGGATCATTATAAATTCAGAACACCAAGAATAAAAAGGAAGTCCTGAAATCGTGCCAGAGTGCAGCACACTGCATTACTGGTCCTACTTCTTCACCGTCCCTCTCTATATCCCTCAGGGACCCTCCCTGGGACTTCTTCCCGTGGGGAGCATGGGGTTAGAGAAGCAGGAGGCTCGGAGGGACTGTTTCCTGTTCAGCTGGTATCAGGCGTGGCCATGTGACTATCTTGGAAAGTGAGTGCAAATAACATAAGCAGAAGCTTTAGGTGTCAACATTTGGTTCTACCATAACTCCTTTCTCTTGTCTGGGAGGTGAGCATTACCAGATGGGGGCTATCCTTTAGCCCAGATCCCCTGCTTAAAAAGACTTAAAAGACCAAGCGAGAGCCAACCTACAGCTAACTTGTTGCAAGCCACTGAGATTTTGGGGTTGTATGTGACCATGGCCTAATATAGTGACACCAAATATACGAGAGCAAAAGTATGTCATCTAAAAAAGAAAAAAAGTATGTTTGTTCGCCAGCACTGTGTCTAACTGTACCTTTAGAATTGTGAAAAAAAAATATTTAACTTATAAGTCTATGCCCAATCTATCAACCAAGGTGAGGGAAATTTTTCATTATACAAGGACTCATACAAAGTTTACTCCCTGTACCCTTTTTCTTATAAGTTACTTGAACCTATACCCTAGCAAAATAAGATAAAATAAAAATTAGAAAGACATGAGACCCAGAAAACTATGGGTCCCACCTAGAAAAAACAATGAAGGGGGTCCCCAAGCATAGGGTTGAGAATGTGGGGAAAGAGACAGACATGTTAAATCTAAGAATATGATGAAAGAAAATAGGCAAATACTACAAGAAACAAGGCAAATAAAAACTCACAAGAAAGATACATGCTCTTTATGAAGTAATGTAAAATACAGTGTGATTTTTCACAGTTGATGAGAGTTGCAAGAATTTATCTGACATTGACACTGATCTTTCTCCTTCAAGTGATGTAAAGATCATGACATTAGACCTATGATGTGGCATTGAAAAATATTTGCATAATCATAATAATGTAAATTTGGCTTACTGGCTTTCAACTTAAAGAGTCAATCTGTGAATAAAGCACAGAAGCTTGGCTGTATTTGCAAGAGAGAATGAAAATGTCTACATTGTAAACAATAATGTAAATAAAAGTATAGCCGACAGAAAGTGGAAGACAGGAAGAAAAACAAAAGCAGTGAAGGTCGCATCTTCCTACGTGGAAGGGTTGAGAGATACTATCAACACAGTCTCTAGTCCCAGCCAGCTTCAGAGGATACAACATTGTGGTTCTGAAAGTTGACTGACCAAAAATATATTATTTTTTTAAGGATACCATATATGACTATAAAGAATCACCTCAATGTCAAAAAATGGAAGGAAGGGAGGTAAAATGTCAAATTATATAAAAGAGCTACAACCCCAAATTTAAAACAGAAAGCCAATAGACATTGTCTAAAATTGCAAAGTCAAATAAGCAGAAATATAATTATATCTACAGTGTTGGAGAAAACTGCTAGAAGTAAACCAGAGACTGTAGGGAGGAGTAGAGCAGGAGACCTGCTTTTCATCACTCTCCTGTGCTCTTTAATTTGTTAACGTGTGCATTAGTACTTCATTAAAAATGAAACTTTAAAAAGACAGGGATGAGGGTGACAAAGGTCTGAATACTCGGGTAAAACGTCATCGGACGTTTGGGGGCATGGGAGTGACATAATGAAAACAAGTCTTAGAACCATTAAAATGACAGCTCTCATGAACAGAGGTGAGGCTGAGGAAGAAAACTTAGGAAACCGCCTTAAACAGGGGTTCTCAACTGGGGCAATTCTGCCCCCAGGGACATTTGGCAATGTCTGGAGACATTCCTGTCGGCCACAACTGGAGGTGTGTGCTACTGGCATCTAGTAAGGAGAGGCCAGGGACGCTGCTCAACATCCTTACCTACAGTAAGGTGCCACCCAGCCCAAAACATCACTTGTGCTAAGGCTGAGAAACTCTGCCTTAGACCATGTACATTTGTTCAAATGAGGCACCAAGCAAGGCAAATAGCAATAAAGCCTGAATGAAAGAACCAGTCAGGAGGAAACGGCAGCATTCTGGGTAACCTGGACATGGTGAATGAAAATCAGAAGCCTTTGCAAATATAGATTCTGAAAAAGTATATTCTGTTTATCCATTTCAGTGAGTTCCCTAATGTAATGCAGTATTGTATTTAACCCGCAAATTTTCAATGTACCTCAATTCAGGTAAGATCCTTAAGCCTTACAATAAGAGCATATATAGTTCATTCCTGTCAGCTAATGCACATAATGGTGATGTTAAGATTCGTACGTATGAATCTTAAGTACTAAACAAATGAGTACAGATCTCCCTCAATTTACAATAAGGTTATGTCCTGATAAACCCATCGTAAGTTGAAAATGTCGGAAGTTGAAAATGCATTTAATACACCTAACCTGTCGAACATCAGAGCTTAGCCTAGCCTACCTTAAATGTGCTCAGAGCACTTGCATTAGCCTACAGTTGGGCAAAATTATCTAACACAGCGCCTATTTGATAACAAAGTGTTGAATATTTCGTGTACTTTATTGAATACTGTACTGAAAATGAAACACAGAATGGTTGTATGGATACGGGATGGTTACAAGTATCTCGGTTGTTTACCCTTGTGATCCTGTGCTGACGAGGAGCTGCAGCTCGCTGCCACTGCCCAGCATCACCAGAGAGTATCCTATCTCATATCACTAGCTGGGGAAAGATAAAAATCCAAAATTCGAAGTACAGTTTCTGAGTATGTACTGCTTTTGCACCATTGTAAAGTTGAAAAATTAAGTCATTAAATCATAACCACCCTAAGTATAGGCAACCTCTGAATTCCTTAGTTGAGGATCCATACAACTGTGTTATTTATAAGGCTAATTCAGTGAAATTCTTTTTCCAAAGCATTTTGGATTCAGATACTTAGGGTAAAAATATGCTTTTATTGTCTAGGGAAATGCCTAGTGATTTTTATTTTAATTTCCGAAAGAAGTAATGTATACATCATATTTTTTCCAATACCTCCCTTATCAAAAGAGCTGCTGATAGCAGATATGCAGGGGGCGGAAAGGGCATCCACAGAGAATAGGCAACCACTTAACTTTTGATAAATCAAGCTCTCCTACCATTGTGTTCTCTATAAACCATTAGTTCTTTGCAACAAGACTTTATTTTACAATGAAAAGCTATACTTTTCCTACCCAACAGAAAGTTCCTTGAGGGTAGGAACCTTGTCTTAGTCAACTTCCTTCCCCTCTAAATGTCCAGCCTTAAAAATAGTGGGCCCTCAATAAGTAGCTGTTGATTTGTCCTGGATTGCTGAATTTAATTTCAAACTGCCCCCAGCAAGAATCTGTACTTGTCAACACTAAAATTACTTATGATCCCATGCAGAGACATAACCAACAGATAAATTTATGAATCTTTACAAAACTGGCCTTAGAACTACTTGTGGTTCTCACCATGCATATGGTAAATGAGTTTGGAATTTACATGCCAAGTTGAAATATGGTGCCCTAAAGAATTTCTATGATTGATTTCATTCAAGCAAATTTTCTCGTTGTCCCACAACACCCCATTATTATTAGAGACTAGTCTTTTGTTTCAAATTATGTAATAGCTTTTCATAGAAGACATCTGTGTTATAACCTGCCTAACTTTCTTGGGGAGGGGGAAACAGAACGCAAAGGGAAAAACAGTACCTCAGTGACATTAATTATACCACCATGTTTTCCAGTGCTTTGGGAAAAGGACTATTAATTTGAAATGCGATTTGAAGGATATACACAGTCCTGGAAATCCCACTTAACGTTCTTATGGCTCTAAGTAATCTAGTAATATCCTGATGGCTACCTGGGGTAAGAATCAATTTCTCCTATTAAGTTGCCCAAGGCAGTAGTCTGCTGTGTGCTGGTGCCAGGATCCCTCTGCAGGTTGCTGAATTCAAAAATGCCTCTTGCTTTCTGATATAGAACTTGAGTAGCATATAACACACCAGTAGGTAAAGGTCCTTCAAAACCAAGAAAAGACTTGCAAAGAAACCTCACATTCTGATTGCACTACTGTTGTACTTCATTCATCCCAATAATTTTTCTTAAATTTGGAGTTCTTAGGAAGCATCCTAGAAGAGCCAGTGTGCTGAGGTGTGCTAGTCAAGTACAGCTTAGTTCTGAAAATCGGAAAGCACTACCTGAATTTGAAGCTAGTATTATAATTGCTCTTAAATACTTAAAGACATTCCAGCACTCACACACTTATCCACCATATATTAATCAAATAAATAAATATTTATATTGCAAAAATCATAGTAAGTCAGCATTCTAAACTTCATTCATTCATTCATTCCACCAACCACTATTTATTAAGTATCTGTTATGTATCAGGGATGCTACTAAATTTTGGGAATACGATTGAATTATCCTCACCCTTGAAGAATTTATAGGTTAATATTTAGTTCTCATTTCTGAACTTGCATCAAAATTACCTGGGCACTTAAAAAAAAAAATCTGTGAACTTCATCTTCAAAGGTAGGTCCCAAACATGGGCATTTCTTAAAAACACCCCAGGAAGTTATAATGTAGATAGAGAATGAGATCCCTGCTCCATTAGATGAACTGCACAAACAAACAGGAGATCAGAGTACAGTGTAGTAAATGCTATCACAGGCATAAACAGGATGTTATGGGAGCACTTTGGAAGGTCATAAAAATCAGACTTTCAGGAAGGGTGGGAGATGGTTAGGGAAAGCTTTATTAATAAAAATAGACTTATAGCTTCTACAGGATAACTAAAAGCCTTCTAAAAATGGTCAGAGAAGAAGGAGAGGAACAAGAAAGCAAAAAATTAAAAAAATAGCAAGAAGACATGCATAGTTTAGCAGAGTAAACTAATGGACAAACATTCAGCCCAAAATGCTAGATTCCATAGTAGAAATTCAGCTCAAACACCAGCATTGTGTCCGTAAGACAAATTACTGAACTCCTGTGGTTCTTTTTTATCATCTATAAATTAGGGATAACGATAGATACCTCATAGGGTTATTGTGAAGAACAGAAATAGAATGTGGCATGAAATACTCAATAAATGCCATTATTAAGTAAATATAGATGATTCAAACCCAGACACTATTCAAATACTGTTTTGGTGATTGAATTAAAATTATAGTTTCTGGGGCTTCCTAGGTGGCGCAGTGGTTAAGAATTCGCCTGCCAATGCAGGGGACACAGGTTCAATCCCTGATCCAGGAAGATCCTACATGCTGTGGAGCAACTAAGCCTGTGAGCCACAACTATTGAGCCCATGTGCTGCAACTACCGAAGCCCATGCACCTAGAGCCCGTGCTCCGCAACAAGAGAAGCCACGGCAATGAGAAGCCTGCGCACCACAATGAAGAGTAGCCCCCGCTCTCTGCAACTAGAGAAAGCCCACGCACAGCAACGAAGACCCAACACAGCCAATAAATAAATAAATAAATAAAATTTATAGTTTCTGTTTGTTCAGAAGACTAAAATCTCAATATTAAATAAAAACAATCTTGACATATCTTTCTGCAGTGAGATATAATACATATTACTTTTTATGCCACAATTATTCTGAACAGGACTCAATATTCCTCTTGCAGTTGTAGAACTGACTACTATACTGCACTGATTAATCAAGATCAGAAAACTCTGAAGGAATTAGAATGGGATTTAAATTTTCTACAAAAATGGAACTCTAAAACTCAAATCTTTCTTCCAGAACTAACTGAGAATAAACACTCAATGTGGCACTGAAGTCTTTTCTTCATGAAATCTGAGGTTTAAGATTTGCTTATCTTTCTTAGAACGGTGGACAAGAATAAAGGGTTACAATTTTTTTCTCACTGGTTTTCACTGCTCTAAATAAGAATTTCTTAAACATCTCTCTTAAACATCTCACACTACTTTCAATAGATGGGTATGGTCTTCCTTAATGCAGAGACTGTAAAACCTTCATTTCCAAGGTATCAGGTGTGCTGGGGCATTATCAAAGGGCGCTGGGTTTAGCATATAATTTTGCAGGCACAGCTAAGTGTTGTGGGTCATATTTTGTTATCAAAGAAGCGTTGGCCCACTTCTTTACTTCCTCCCCGCCCAAGCAAAAAAATGTGCCAGCTTACTCAATTTATCTATTACTGAGAAAGAGAAACACCAATCCCTTTCAACCAGGGCTTTGAAATTGGTATTTCTAAAGAATCAGAAGTCTTTCTGTACCCTAGACTAGACTGTATCCAACCCTAGAAATAAAAACAAGAGCATAAAGGGAAAAAGGAATAAAGCATAAAGTAAAAAAGACTTCTAGAATAGAGAATTATGAAGAGATTTTAAGGTATGCTGAAAAAAAACGCATCCTGGCTGGTTATATCTCAATAAATCTTTGAAGCGCTGCTACTTGATTCTTTGACAAATATCACATAATGGCTTGGAAGTAAAGTATAATTTCAGTTCCTACTACAGAGCCATTATGATGTTCTTGGGGACCAGTTAATTTATTATGGAGCTCTCCTGTACCAATCTCATACTAATCTGGAAACAGAAAAGTCCTCTGTTCAGAATGAGGTGATTTCTCTAAAAAGGCAGCAGTTCTCAAGAGTCAAGTTCACAGCACACAGACTGCAGAAGGACACTACCAAATTCTCTACTGTAGAGTATGCCAAGAAAAATTATTTTCATATACCATAAACATTCAACCAAGCACCCATTGCTTTTTAAAATGCTAGTTTTTTGAATTTTTCAAGTATAAATTAGTGAATTTACATTTATGAGAGTTCTCAGTGCGAGGACACGGGAAAAGCAGTCTACAATTTAAGACAAACAATTTGATTCCATAAAAATTTCATTTGCTTTCAAGACAACTTCTAAAAGCACAGCCAATATTGTTTCTTTCCAAGAATGCTTTAGCCAAAGAGTGTTCACTTTTCTTTCCTAGTGACAGTATAGTTAAAATGATTTTAAGTTTTTAAGGCTTGGATTCTGGAATTCTGACTTCATACATTATGGCATACAGGTTAAATATGAGGAACCCAAAATCAGACTGCCAAGATTTTTGCTAGTTGTGTGACTTCGGGTAATTATATAACTTTTCTGTGCCCCACCTTCCTCGTTTGAAAAATGGGGCAATAACAGTTATCTAATTATTAGAGCTGTTGTGAATTAATAGATTTAAAATTTCTTACAACAGTGCCTAACACAGAGTAGGTGCTCAATCGAAGATAGTCGTTAATATATTATCATAGGGCCCCCAAATTTTCCCTTGGCAGAGTACAGGTTTTGGAATTCTGGATGGATCCCACCTCAGTCCTTCATTAGCTTTGCCATGAAAGACAAAGCTGTTTGACCTCTCTGAGTCTCAATGTGTTCAAGCAAAACAAGTACAGTAATATCTACCTTGTATAGTTGTTTGAGGATTAAACAAGCAAGGAGCAAGATGCTCGCCTTATAGTCAGGGTTATCTGAATAGCACACAGCAACTAAAGCAAATAAATAGCATATATTGTCCTAGTTGACAAAGGTAGGGAAACAGAGACTGAAGAGTAAGTTAATATTTAGTTCTAAAGCCCAAAGACTTCTGGGTGTCTTACCCATCATCCCTCTTCCCCTCGATCCCCCAAAAATCCAGGCTATTGATAAGAGAATTTCTATGTACCAATGCAAATATGATACTAGAAAATCATGTGGTGACTACAGTCAGCCTTCAACAGCCATACTGACTAGGACAAGGTTAATAAATGTCACTTCAGAGTCTCAGGAAATGCTGTGCATCTTCAGAGGGTAGATGGACAGTTCCTGTTTCTGAGGGATGGGGAAATGGAATTTGGTATGGTAAATGCAGCAGGTGTGTAGTGACTAATGCTAGGACAACAGCAGTCACAGAGCCCCATGGAGGCTTGGCACAAGACAGCCAGGAAGCCTCTGAGCTGCTGCTGGGACACAGAGGCAAACCAGTGCAAGCTGATGAGACCAAAAAGAACCCGGTGTCTTTGAGGCAGCCAGACACCTGGAGGGAGGAAAAATCTTAATCCCAAGGCTTCAGCCTCCTTTAAGTGTCTTCTGCCAATGGCTTTGAGAAGAGGGTAAAAGGCCGGGGAGAAAAAAACTGTTTGCTGAAAGATGGAAGGAATGTAAGTCCAAAACTCAGAACTGATGCAGAATGGACAGAGAAAATTAGAAAGTCTTATACTTAAACATATAAACAATAAAAAAAAAACACTTAAAAATTTTACTGAGCATTTTTAAACATCAATAACTCAGCCATTAATATTTTTAAATATTAAAGAGAGCACAGAGGGTGGTATTGATTGGAAATACAGAAAATGTCATGCTGAAAAAGGTATCTGATTTGAAACTGACAAAATAAGACCAGTCAATCTGATTTTATCACAAACTAAGGGCTAGATTTCAACACTATTAAATTTTGTCTTATTAAATTATGGGTTGGGACACTAAGTATTTGTACGGTGCTATAAGTAATAATGGCTCCATTATTAATATCCTTTCCTTATCGAAGAGTTTCAAGAAAAGAAAAGAGAGTTGTGGTCTAAATATACCTTTCAATGTGAAAAATCATTACCTAAATTTGATTTAGGGGTCAGCAATGGTAACCTGATCAATTATAATGTGTTTTCTAAACCTGACCTATAATAGCTACTTTTAAAATAAAACACAAATGATACATCCAATTAACTCACCTCCAACTGGTTTTGATGACCAGCATCAATAATTATGTTTAGTTTGTATCTGGTTATTAACCTTAACGATACTATACCTGCCATTTACATAATTGCTTTTTTACCAGTATCATCAGTAACAATAATTTTTGCTTATAATTAGCTGATTTGTCATTCATTAAGACTGCTAATTATAATTATCCTATTAAATTCATCATCCACGAGATGATCAAAAATAAATAAAATATTGCCTGGGTACCGAAATTTGTCACTCAGAATTTTGAAGCATGACATAGATGTGGCCCAAGAAAAAATAAATGATTTATTTATCTACCTTAGCCTCTAATATCCTTTCAGTTTCTCTCCTTTTAGGTCTTAAAGTATATATTTATGTAAGAAACCTAAATAGCTAAACACTTTGAAAACGGTTTTCTTAGTATTTCTAAAGAGCTGATGTGATGATGTGTCAACTCACAAGGCAACAGCCACCAATTACTCAAACACTAATCTAGGAGTTACTGTGAAGGTATTTTATAGATGTAATTAAAGTTCATAATCAGTTGAGTTTAAGTAAGGGAGATTATCCTAGATAATCTGGGTGGGCCAGATTCAATCAGTTAAAAGGCCTTAAGAGCAAAGCCAAGGTTTCTCTGAAGAAGAAATTCTGTCTTTAAACAGCAGCTTCAGAGCCTGAGACTTCTAGCATGCCCTTCCTGAGAGCCTGCCTTATGATTTTGAACTTGCCAAGCCCGATAATTGCATAAGCCAATTCCTTGCAATGTATGCAACTCAATACATATCTCCTACAAGTTCTGCTTCTCTGATTGAACTCTGATACAGTAGGCTGGTGCACGGTGTCTTGGCTGTTATATCAGAGAGAAGAAAAAACAGAAGACACTCCTTGCCCTAAAATAGATACCTTGCCATTTCAAATTGCATTATGAGATAGCCATTCACTTTGTGAGACCCTATTAATAATGCAGACACTTCTAGAAGGAGTAACAGCATAAATTATTCCTATTAAGGCTTTTGCCATTAGAGGTCCTCTACTCCTTCCTGATGCACTGAGAGGATGCTACCCATAGGAAAGCTATAAGGACCAGGGGAAGAGTAGGTAGAAAGTGGAATGTTGCTAACTCAGAGCTTGGCCAAGAGCTAGTCCTATCAGAACTAAATAAGTCTTCATCCAAATTTCCTTGAATTCCTGCTCAACTATAAGCTTGCTTCTCCCAGGTGGCAAGACCTTACAGAAATGTACTCTCCGTAGATTTTTATTATCAAAAGGACAGTGCACACTATGTATCAAGAAGTTTCAAAATACGCTCACCACTCTTTATAAAATCCATTTACTCAAGAGAACAGTTTGATACACAGACTAGAGACTCAAACAATACATGTGTAGATTAAACTGTTTGAAAGGGAAAGTTTTATTTTCACTATATGCACCCAAACCTGTGGGTACAGGTTTGGCTGGAAAAGAAGGCTAGCCTGCATATGGAGGACTTTGTGATGGCTCTGGCAAATTTCAATCTGTCAAGAACATGGTGCACAAATGAAATTGGTTACCAATTTGATCAATTTTTTAGAATGTCATGAGATCACACACACAAAAATAGCCAGTGATTTAAAGGTATTTCTGGAGATTTTGTTGCTAGGTGGTTTCTATGAGTCACCCCTCCATGGTCAAGAGATTGACAGACCTGTCCCAACTTTGGAGGATTGAGCCAAATAGGAGAGAGATCAAAGAAACTGCTACAGATATGAAAACAAAGGTACACAATGTGCTTGTCCTTATGTTCCTCCAGGATGCAATTCAAAAGAGGATTATTTTAAAACAGATTTACTACTGGGCTTATTTTGTAGACCTTGGTAAATATCACCTCAAAGTCGTTCCACTTGTATTTTCCTTAAGGGAGCAGAAATACACATGAACAGGTGTAGACAGAATCACATGTCAAGTTAAGGTAAAGATATTGCAAGTGTCTACAGAGAGAAAGATTTTATACTGTCCAGAATAATAAAAAAAAAATAGGATTTGCATAACAAGAAAAATACTCTCCTGGATGTAGCATCTTATTTCATAGATCAATAACCACTTATAAATATGAATGCAGAGCTTTCTGAAATTATTTATATTACAATACAATCTAGTGCTGAGGTCCTTTTTTCCTTGACATTCCTCTAAAATGGAAATGAGAACCTAACCTATGATTTTCTATGGTGATTGTGGATTTCCATTATACAAAAGGAAGAAAAGCCAGTAGAAGCAACATTTGAGAACAGCCTGGCTCATTTCAGACTATGACTACATGAATAATCTAGTTTCACAGTAAAGCTTCCATTAGCTATACTGTGAGATTGCAGGCTACGTCTCCTCCAGAGATCTCAAAGTTCTTTCCTGGTATCAATTTGTCAATAGCCCAATGCCTCTAATCCTAGGGAGCTCAGAGGAATCTGTTCTAGCATTATTTCCATGGAAGCCTTTCACAAGCTTTATGGCAATCCAAGCTAAGAAGCACCAATAATGACTGCAATGTTCTTTTGCCAAGTGCTTACTTAACTAATAAAGGACATGTACATGAAAAGAAAAAAGAATGGCTTTGAAAAAAATTGAAAGCTCAAGGGCAAAATACTTACATCTTTTTAAAATCTACTCAAACTTACACTCAAAGATTAAATTAATACATGTTACGGTTCTTGGTACAATATAAGCAATCTCTAATCCCTGAATGCAATGCAATAAAAGTTCATTATTATAACTTCATAAATATGTGATAACCCAGCAACTACCACTTATTGTGATTGAGGACAAGCCATTTAACCTTTTTTAAAATCTCAGCTTCCCCATTTGTAAAATGGGGCTTTTCACCTATATATTATTATTAACACGACTCAAGATGTATGAAACCATTTTTAAGTTATTTTTATACAAATATGCATTATTAGTATAATAAAGCTGGGATTTGAACTTTAGACAGTTTAGGAGTTTTAACACTGGTCATAATTAATTATATATAATTTATATTATTATGCCATTTATGGATAGACTCTTTAGAATAAAATTCTTCTCGGTGATCTTGTATAAATTCACGTTACTCTAAGAATGGCTGCAGGCAAGTTCATGGAGTTGTGAAGATCTGTTCTAGAACACTGCAGAACAAATAAAAGGGCATTCAAGCAGTTTTATAAATGCTTTTTTACTGGAAGTCAATGGTAAAACCAATAGTCCAGTATGCCAGTGACAATGTCATACAGCCTCAAATCAGTATTTTGGGAGAAGAAGAAAAATTGAGGTTTGGGCTAGGATTATGGAGGACCCTCTGAGTACCAGAGCTGTGAACACAGGCCAGGTTAAATTGCTTGTATCTGAATTCTATGTTCACTGTGATCTTTCTGTTCAAAATTACTTGCTTAGGCTTCAATAAATATTTATTGAATTGAATACATGATCTGTTAAGTACCTAAGATTGGTGATCACTGAGCTTACAAATAAATATGTAATAAGAACTACAGAACCTCTGTATACCACTTTCTCCTATTTTATAAAGTACTTTGTCTTTTATAAAGTATGTTTACCTACGTGATTGTGTTTAATGATCGACAGATTAGAGAGTAGGAGAATATGCCAAGTATAAAAACGTTACAGTATCATGTACTGGGAAACATAAGGACAGCTGAACAGATTAATTCACGGATGGCACAATCATAACATTTATTACTGTTGAGATAGAACCACAAAAGGAAATTCGTTTAAAAGGTAAGCTAAAGACAAGGCTTTGCTTGTTTCCTTAAGCTGGACTGTCCTTCTCTTTCTTTTTCCATCTCAGAGCAGTTTTACTCTTCTCTCAAAGCTTAGCTCAAAGGCCATCTCCTTTATGAAGCTATCATTGATCCCTCTGAGTTTGCAATGAACTGCTTCCCTCTGTCTCCCATAGGTCTTTATATATACCTCTAGCATAGCATTTATTTTCTTCTTCTTTGTAAATAGCTGTTTACTTTATAAGGCTGCTTGAAGGCAAAAGCTAGCCTATCATTGTTATCTCCCATTACGCCCTACACAGGGCTCTGCAGAGCAAGGAATTCCATTAACACTCAAAGTATTGAACTAACTAAATGGAGGGAACACCACTCTGTTAAACTAAATACTCCCACAAGATATCCCCGAGGGTGTGTCACCTTCTGCCAGATTCTGCACAAGTTTACTTGGATATCATAAATAACGGCAAAGACAGTGGAAAGAAGAATTGAAGTGGCAGAAAAGAGTACTAAGGGACAATGACAAAAAAGTAGAAGTGGAGACAGCAGAGATGTAGGAAAGCAGACTGCTAGCAGGACTCTTCATTCCACCACCATATAGATAAGGGTCACTGTGTATCAGGCACTAAACTAATTGCTGGGGATATAAGGGAGAACAAGGCTGCTTCCCTGTCTTCAAGAAGCTTCCAATCCAGTGTGGAGGCAGACAAGTAACCAATAATTACAAAATGAAGTGCTAATGTATTGGTAAGGATAACCTCCTAGTATAACTCAGCAGCTGCATGTCTAAGAAATCTTGCTGTCAAATTGCCTTTAAAAAATAGTTTCAATGAGGAAAAGGGGTTACGGGTTAGATTTCTAGTCTTGTAACAACAAAGTTAGATTCCATCTTGGCTACTATAAATAATGCTGCAATGAACAATGTTTTTCTGCCTTGTTGATCAGGACTGTGATGGAGATACACTGCATGCTTTAGAGGAAAGGGATAACATGGATAATACAGGAGTCAGAAAAGTTGATTTAGGACCGGGCTTTTCCATTTCCCGTAATGAAATTTCTCTTTCACTTCTAAGCCTCCATGACAGCCAATATATTGAGCCCATTCCAATATTTTATTAATAAAATGAGCTTTTATTTAATTTATTTTCTCACATTTATTTAACATTTTTTTCTTGTTTTTATAGGGAGTCACTATGTTGCTGCTAGGCATGTCCAGTGCAGTTGTTAAAACATTGATCCATTATAATCTCAGTGCAAATGCCATTGCACCCATGAATAATTATTTTAATACTATGTTATTTAGAATACATTTCATTTACTTCAAAACTGCAGTTGTGAAATTATTTTGACTTTAAATACCTGGCTTGGAGCCAGAACCTCACAATTAGTTATTAGATGCCATTAGTAACATTAGGAAAAGCCAGGCAATTCACAAAAAGGGAAACTAAAGGGAAAATATTCAGAAGATACCCTCAAAGCAGGAAATGAAAATCAGAAAGACTTCAACTTTTTACCACTGGAAATGATCATCACAGAGATAAAGATGATTCATATTTACGGAGCACTTCCTATGTGCCATGCACTGTGTTAAGTATATCTTTACCTTACTGTTGCTCAGAACAAAGAAGTGAAATAACTTGATTGAGCTGGAACTTGAACGTTGAGACCTGTCTGAATCCAAACAAAATATCCCCAACAGCATGCACTTTCCCAAGTTATGCAACTCCACTTCGAAATACCTGGTTCTAAATGTCCAAGACCCTTGCACCTGAAGCTAACATAATACTGTACATCAACTATATTTCAACAAGAATAAATGAATTTTAACTAATTAAAAAATGTCCAACACTCAACGATCCTGGAAACTTCCTACCTAGAAAGGGCAGTTGGTCCCTTCTTAGTCATATGAAGCTACTCCTTTACTGCTGTTACTCCTAAAACAATCCCTATTCGCCCCAAACAAAGAAGCAAATGAACAAAATGTGTACTGATCTACCTATACTGTCAGCCTAAATGGGAACTTCCTGGCTGTGGTTTTAATTGGAAATGGAATCCTTCCCTTGTTGTCCAAATTTATTACAGTTACACATCACCCTCAGCTTTTCATCTAGGAAACAAGTCATTCTGGTGATGGATGAGGCAATATTTATATATCATCTTGCAAAGTAAGCAAGCAGACTTCCAGTTTAAATGCACTATAAGGCTATTGTCACAGTCCAGTAATGAAGACAGTGATTTTGGGAAAAAAATTACATACAGCTAAATATTAAAAATAATTTTTTAAACCGTGATTTTTGTATAAGTTGTACAGATCAAAGTATACCTTTCAATTTAGGTGGAAGATGCCATTCTTAAAATTTGTTGCCCTTTGCATAAAAATCTAGTTAAAGAAGTTTGCTTATACTTTGGCTCAACATTCATTTCTCTAAATTTTATATTTCTACCTGTTGATCCATAATTATGAATATTTATTAGTGATGCTCATATAACATCCAAATGATTTACCATTAAATAATTTTTAAAAGATGAGAGATTAAGAGTCATGGTACATAGATTTCTATTAAAAATCCTGAGTTAATTATGGTGGCAACGATAGATCATTAAATCAAACTATGAGTGTACTGACATCTAAGGCAGTAAGAGAAACATTTCCTAAACTTTTCTCAATACACAATAAGAGGAAGCATATCAGTAAACAAGACAAAACAAAACTTAGGAGAATCCTTATAATCTGTTGGTAGGAATGTAAAGGGTGCAGCTATATTTCATGAAAATGCCATACTCTATAAACCAACAGATTGGTTACCGGGTGTATATCCTGCAAAAACAAAATGAAACAAAACTCTTGCTCATATGCACCAAGATAGGGGTACAAAAATGTTTATTATTGAGTGGCTTGTAATTACAGAAAACTGAAAAAAAAAGAACTTCATAAATTCCCACTGATGAAGAATGTATTTATACAATGGAATATATATTTTTATACGAATGAACAAGATCATACAGATCATATGGATAATTTACAATAATATTGTTGAATAAAAAAGTTACAGAATAGATTTTTCAGGATGGTAACATGTAAAAAGCCCCAAATCAAAACTAAATATTGTTTATGAATATACAAGCTTGGTATAAAAAAACATTAAAAGACAGACTAGAAGGAGATATACCAAATTTACGACACTGATCCCCTCTGGGAGAAGGAGGCAATAAATGGATCAGGGCGTGGAGATGAAGATGATTTCAACCTGGTCAGCAATGTTTATGTTTTTTAAATCTTAACAAAAACAATATGTTACGATTGTTAGTTTTAAGTGGCAGTTGTACACGTATTTGTTATACTGTTTTTGTACTTTAAATTTTTTTAAGAAAACTGAAAAAGTTTTATGATAGCTTCACGATCAAGGACCTCCAAAGCAGCCCATATATCCCAAAGACCATGTATGTATTACAGCAACAATCTTTGATATGAATGTTATGATCAAATTAACATATCTGTTTTAGCAGTTCATTTATTCATTCAACAAATATTTACTAAGCCCCACTATAGGCAGGTACAAGACAGTGTTCTTGCTCTTTGGTGCTTGTATTGGGGAGGAGAAAAGAGATATAAATAAAGGAGCAGTATATAACATAGTAAATATCAGGTAGTTATAAATGATATTCAGTCAGAAGGTACCCAGTAAAGTGTAAGCATTGACACCTCTTCTGATTGGTCAGTGTTGGTGCCGTCCCAGTTGTTAAACAGAACACCAATCCTGTAATAAATTCAATGAAGAAAAACTAAGCAGGCTAGGATAAATGGATAAAGGATATGGAGGAGATGTGATTTTAGATAAAGTGGTCAGATGAGAAAGGTTTTTAAGCAGACAAAAGGTGATAATGAGCTATGGGAAGATATTGAGAAGGCGGGTCCAAAGAAGGCAAGAATAAACTGAGTTTAATGAGGAACATCAAGAAGGCAGGTAGAGAGGACTGAGCAAGGTGGCAGTGATCAGAGCTGAGATCAGAGAGGTACTCAGGGACCAGATTACACCGGACCTCTCAGGCAGTAGTATTGTTTATATTTAATTCTCAATGGGATACAAAAATGTGAGAGGAAATTAAGGAAAAGATCTGACTCAGATTCTTAAATTTTTATGTATGTATATTTAAATAATATAATTATAGAGTATGTTATATAATATATTCACATATTATAATGTTTTATATTATAATATTATAAAACATATGTGAATTTGATAATAGGGCAAAAGTGGGAAGCAAGGAGACCAGTTAGGAGATACTGAAGGAGTACAGCTTAGACATATAGCTGGTTGAGATCTGGTTGTTAGCAGTGGAGACAATGAAAAGTGGTCTGATTTGGGATATAGTTTGAAGGTTTAGCTAACAGAATTGGTTGATATGTGTGGTGAGAGACACAAAGGAGTTAAGGAGGATTCCTAGATTTTCCGACTTGAGAAACTACATAAATATAAGCTGCCATTTATAGATATGGGAAAGACCAGAGTCAGAATCGATTTGGGAAGAAGAAATCAAGCGTTCTATAATAAACATGTGAGGTTTAAAATGCCTACTAGACATCCAAGTAGAGACAGCATGGAGGCAGTTGGCTATATGATAACAGTTGTTATTGATAGTGTAAAAAAAAATCTAAAGTATCATGCTATTTTTCTCAACACTTCACCCGCAAGAATATGATTTTGTTAACTAGCCAACAGTTGCTGACTTATTATTCTGGTTTTAGATGGTGAATACAATACGTACTCTGCTCTCTATGATTTTTAACAGCTTATTTCCATTTATATGAACACGTTAATGGAAATGAAAGCAGGAATGGAAACAAACACTGTTGATTGGTTCTCTTATCCCTGAATGAAGACACTCATCACATAATGTGCATTTCCAACATTCCATACACTCTGTTTACAGAATCCAATTTTCTGAGGTTATTTTAGATAAAAGGCTTTTTAAATAACAAAATCACAGTATTGTAGCTCATAGTCCAAATTATAAATGTGATTTTAAAAATGTTTTCGTGATGCTTTATTCCATATATTACAAATAAAGTTAGAGGGTAGTTTATAGTATAGTTTAAAAGTAGGGCATGCATGTCAGATTGCCTGGGTTTATATCCTATTCTCACTACTCAGTTGGAAAAGTTACTTAACCTCTTGCCTTAATTACTTCAACCATTAAATAAGGATAATGATAGGACTGAGGATTACATGAACTAACAAAGACCAAGTGTTTAGTACAGTGCATGACACCAGGAAAGTTCTCAAATAAATATTTGTAAAAATATTCCACAAGTTCAATTCAATAAGCACGCATTAAGTAATACTATGTGCTTTGCACTGTGCTAGGCACTATGAAAGTGACCCTAGTGATGGCTAAATAGAACATTACCCTGAGCCAGCCAGTAGATGCATTGGTGACAATGCTTTCTAACACCACATGTAAGATTAGTTTTTCTAAATTTTGAAATCAAAATCCATGTGGCGTGGTCCAGGCATCACAACCAACTTCAGAGTGAGAACCAGCTCCTTTTCTTTGTCATGCCACATCCTCTTCTGCAACTTGTACTGGCCACATATATTGGATTCTCCTCTCCCTTGAAAGAGGATTGCTTAGAAGTATATTTGATATCTTCATTTTATCATTTCCAAGAAGGAAAGAGAGCAAAAGAAAACAAACAAAAAGTTATATGTAATGGTGAAACATCATTGTTCAGACATGACCTGATGATAACATCAGCTGCTAAACCTCTCAATGGACATCAACCTTCTGGAATGAAAGGGCTATTTCTTTGTGCTAAAACAGAATCCAGCTCAATTCTTCATTTAGCATTTCAGAAGTCAGTTTCAAAATAGGTCAAAGAATGAAAACCAATTCTGATTTCTTCCTCAACTCACATCTTTAATTTTCATAGAACTGATACTATGAGAATCTATCTATTCCCAGAAAGATGAGAAGAAACTTACAACCTGTCAATCTTAGTAAGTTCTTTTCCAATATGATGCATGTGAAACAACTTTCATCCTTTTCCCCTTTTGTAAGGAAAAGAAATTCTGAAATCTAAAAATGGCACATGAAAAGCTAGTCTGCCCATTGGTTTGGTGAATTAAAACCAAAGCAGATTTCACACCAGCCACTTTATACAAGGAATTTGTTTCAGTATGCAACTGTCTCTGAAAGGACTGATTCTACGAGAGTAAGTCAAAAATTACCCACACTCTGGCTGTAGAACTTACTTCTAGAAAAGACAAATACGTCATTTTTCAACACAATCTCCTTGCTTTTCAATACACTTTGTCCATCTGTCAACAAGCTTTCGTATTTCCTCATTAAAAAATATTTTAGGCTGACCTGCAAGCCACAAATGCACCGCTGTCTTCACTTCTTTATCAGAAATGAACCCTCGTCCTCACAGGGCTGCTTTCAGGGAAGCAAACAGGTGAAAAGTCCGATGGAGCAAGATCAGGACTATAGGAAGGATGCTCTAGCACCTCAAAATGAAGTAATCCACGACAGACTTAGGTTTTGAAAAGTTTGTGCAAGATGGGTACTGAAACAACTCACAGAAGAGCATAAACAGTAGAGTTAGGATATTTGCAGATAAAATTTGGACTGATACTCTAAGGAAGGTAAAAGTTTCTTAAAGAGAATCATTACTGGTGATGAGACATGGATTCATCACTAAGAGCCTGAGTGTAAATGGCAGAGTATGGAAAGGAAACATCCTCAATCACTGATCAAGAAAAAGTTCAAAAGCCAACCATCAGCTGGAAAATTGATGCTTACAGTTTTCTGGGATTCTCCAGGGCCAGTATTGGAACATTATCAGCAAAAAGGTTTAACAATCAACAGCGCTTGTTACAGTGAGATGCTTATTGAAGAGCTGAAGCCTAAACTTCAGATTAAATGCAGAGGATTGCTATCCAAGGGTGTTTTGACCTTGCATGACAATGCATGCCTGTACACTTCTGCCCGTACTGTGGACACTCAGCAAAAACTTCGTTTTGAGGTGTTAGAGCATCCTCCCTATAGTCTTGATCTTGCTCCATCAGGCTTTCACCTGTTTGGTCCCCTGAAAGCAGCCCTACAAGGAAGAAGATTCATTTCTGATAAAGAAGTGAAGACAGCAGTGCATTCATGGCCCGCAGCTCAGCCTAAAACATTTTTTAATGAGGGAATATGAAAGCTTGTTGACAGGTGGACAAAGGGTATTGAAAAGCAAAGAGATTATGTCGAAAAATGACATATTTGTCTTTTCTAGAAGTTAATTAAAATAAATTCTACAGCCAAAGTGAGGATAATTTTTGACTCATCCTTGTAAGTGAAAAGGAACGCTTTCTGAGGGTAAATGACAACTTCTCAAAGATTTTACATTAGAAACAAAAGACTTGAGGGGGCACTCAGATGAATGTTTCCTAGCCCTGAGATAATGGGCCCCTTGCCACCAAAAGCCCAGTGCAAGATCACGTAAAATTCGCACAAAATAAAGGGTGCAGAAAAGTCTCTGAAATAAGAGATATTCTTCTAGAAGAAAGGGTACTCATTTTTGAACTTGATCAACTGACAAACAAAGGTGTCTGTTGAAAAGGCCCAAATATATATCTTTTAATTGTTGGCTTCAATAGAAAAGGGGCAAAAAGTACAAAGGAGTAAAACTACTACAATTAGAAATAAGAAAATTTAAATGGCCAAGAAACACATTTAAAAAAATCAATCTTTTCAATAAGCAAATAAATACATCTTTAAAAATGAAATGTCATTTTCACCTTCCAATATGTTTGTATATCAATGCCAAATTTTAAAAATTATTATCTTAACAGAAAAGGTCATGAGAATAAGGATAATTTCATCAATATCCTTTTTGGTAAACTACATAATTTACCTGCTAAGGCCCTACATTTGAAGAAAATTTAACAATATAATGTCCAGTATTGACGAGGATCTAGCTACTAGGACATTTCATAAAATGTTAGAGGAAGAATAAATAAACTATCTTTCTGGAGGACAGTTTGACACCAGTTAAGAACCTTAAAGTATAAAAGCCTAACAACCTAAATGTCAATAAATAGAAAACTGATTAAAGAAATATCCATAGGGTAGAATACTACAAAGCAGTATATCTCAAAAATATAATGTTAAATTAAAAAAGGAAGCTATACAATAATGTGTACACTATTTTTCCATTTATGCAAGGTTCAAAACCAATACTACTTGTAATTTGTAGATAACTATCAGTACGTAATTTTCAATTATTTGTTAAAGAAGAAAAAGGAATATAAAGGAAGAAAAATATCAGAGGGCAGAGCACATATAAAAGGGTAAGGACTGTTTCGCAAAGCTTTTGTTTTGGTTGTGTCTGTGTGGACAAGTGTGTGTTTACTACGTTCCAATATAAAATGTATTTCTCACTGTGGATCAAATTAAAGAAAGTTTTAAAGCCACAGGTATAGTTTACAAGGTGTGATTTCCTCATCTTCAGCTTGTTGCTCCTAAAGAGGTCTCCTGACTTTGCTCTCTACCGTGTGGCAGAAACTGTCTTCATTCTACCTCCAGAAGCTCTCTCAAGTCCAGACAAAAGAGAACAAGGCCCCAGAGAGGGGCCTGCCTAAGTCCCACATCTTGACTTAAGTGCAACACCTCTTTCCCCGAGACTCACATAGAGAATGTCCCTGCCATTCAGTAGGATTCCACCCTTGAGAACAAAAGAATACAGTCCAACCCTTTAGCCTCAACTAAGTCAATATGATGAGCTCACCATCCTAAAAACATGTGCATTTAATATAGGAGGTTTGGGATATGAGAGAAGAAGGGTATGTTTAATACAGAAAACTATACTGATATATGTTCATCTGGCATTATAACCAATGGAAAAAAAATGAAATGAAAATAACATCAAATCATCAAGGTAGGAGGATAATTAAATAAAATATTATGTATCCATAGGATATTTATAGCTAGCAAATCATATTCTCTAAGAATATATAAATGATCTAAGTAAATGATAAAGCTATAGTAGTAAACGAAAAAAGATGAAAAATTTTATCTGATATGAGTCTATGATTCCAATTTTGTAAAACAAAATGTATATTATATTTAGGGAGAGAGACTTTTAAGAAATATGGCAAAATGATTTCAATGTTGAGTGTTAGGTTTTTCTCCTTTTCCAAATTTTTTATTTGGAAAGTTATTTTTTAAAAGATTGAATTAGAAATGGAAAAAAAGAATCCTTCATACATACTTTCAGTGTTGAAACTCAGAGTAGATTTTTCTCTCCCATCTCTCGTTTGAGAACATCATTAAAAACTGCCCAAATGCATTAGCTAAATTTTTCTAGTTGTCTCTTAATTCACAGAGGAAAAAAAATTCATGATAAAAGTCCTCGAGAAATAGAAAACATTCCAGAAAATCAAAATCTATATTCAATCAATTGATCAATTAATCTGTTAAAAACATGCTATTATTTATTTGTCACCTAGAAATATGGTAAATGCTATGAGGTAGAAAAGCAATATAATCTATAGTCTCTGTTGAGCCCCTGCTCTGCATCAGAGAGCATGGGAGGCTGTCTCACATATTATCTCACTTAAAGGGCAGAAATCCAGACCAGGAGTCCGGATATGGTAAACACAGGAAATATATGCGTATGTGGATACATCAGCCAATAAAATGTAATGAAGTGCTAAGTGGTACAGCACAGTAAAGTAGCTAGATAGGTATATATTTTAATTACATAGTTAAAAGGTCAAGAGAATAATATGAGCTGAAGTTGGCAGGACGTATATAGAGAAACCAACTTGACACAGACCTTGAACGGTGGGTGGAATTGGGATAAGTGGAGACTATTCCAAGCAAGTGGAATATCTTCTGCTTGTCCTGGTAGAGAAAACACACGAGATGAGGGACTTCTCGCATGATGACACTAGTCACTAATGTCAGAGGACCAAGATGACAGCTTACGACCTAGGCACAGTTTCAGAGCTAAGCAGAACAAACCTCACCACCACCACCAAAAGTCTACAGAATGTGCCCAAAACACTCCAGACAGACTATGGGTCTTTTTAGGGCACTAGTTCTCACAATTTCCAAGTGATATTCCTCCAGAGCAGACAAGGTTACCTCTTGGGGAACTGAAGGAGGTAATTCAAAGTAGTCTACTACAAGGCAGTAATTATGTTGAAGTCGCATGTTTAACCTTTAAAATCTTGCATTTGTGTATTCAGTTAAATGATCCTTCTAATCTTTGTGTAAAATTGGAGCACCAGGTATATAAGCCATGCTTATCTTATGCAGCAAACTCCAGCATCTCCTAAGTTGAGAAATACATATATATACAAGTTTAACTCATCAGGTTCTATGAATTTGACTTTGATTCTCACCACCACCACCACCACCATCACCAGATTTTGCATGTGCTATATGCTCTTTTCACTTTACACTGCATACAGCAGTCTGCAGTAATATTTGTGCTTTAGCCCAACAGAGACAAGAGTACTTGTACACATAGAGAACACTGGGAACCATGAATGACATGAGGTAGTTTTTTTGGTTAGCCCTACCATAATATTTATCAGCTCCCTCCCAAGACCTCCCGCATAAACCATGCATGTTATGCCAATGCAGCCTCAACCCAAATCCAGTAGTCCCCTTCCAATAAGACTGCTAGCCTTAAATCCCTTGGAAATGCCATTGGGTCCCAATGGGAAGTAATGGGAAATAAGGTTGTAAACACTCAGATTTAAAAACCAGGTAAAGTACTTTAGACTTCATGCAATAGATAATACAGAGCTACTGTTGCCTCCTTCACAAGGGAATACTTGATACAGTGACATATGAGAAAAACTGACCTCCTTGGAACTTAATTCACTGCAAACATAAACTTTTCTAAGAAGTAAGTCTAAATACTGAACTAAATAACAATGAAGTGTTAATAAAGAAGGAACCGAAGATTTTTAAAAATTCCATTCTGGCATAATTAAGGGATAAATCAATTCAAATGAAAGATGTCACTGTTATTAAAACTTCATTCATTTATTAAATTATGTTTCATGTGAACAGAGTGGAGGATTATTTGATTATTATATAAGTCAATGTCATTTCCAGTTTTTGGAAAATTGATATTAATGCCTTGTCATTGAAAACGTAACTAAATTTATCAAATTAACTTCTCAAAGGCCACCTGATAGCCACCAGATGGCAACCTGAGCTGATGGCAAGTCAAAAATGTAAGTATAGATAGCCCTGAGACTATGCGTCACCACTCACTCATTCCACTGGGTTCCTTTAAAATCATAAAACGTGAAGGCTTTGTACTACTTTTGTAAATTCCATTTGAGCGTAATGAAATATGCTCTATCCACAATGCTTATAGTAATTAAAATTTTTTTTCTTAATAGGAATCTATCTGGAAACAGCACAATATGGAATGATCATTAATAGACCTGTTATGGTGCTTGAATAAATGCTTATCAAGAGCGAAGGCACACATTAGGAAATTTCCTAAAGAAAATCCATTTTGATTTCAAATTCTGACATTTTATTTAGAAAAATTATACCCTTTCTTTTAATTATTTCAGTAAACATAATGAGGGTATTGCTAACTACACCTCAGAGTACTTTATTTTCTCCATTTTTTAGTAATATGAGTCTACATGTAATTAAAGGCGTGCTGCATTAATGATGCTGAAGGTCTCCAAGGGAAGCATTTAATGTCCACCTCATAATATTATGCCAAAATTACATGCACAGAAGACTTTTTAATAATCTTTGTTTCCTAATTTAGTTTTGATTGGCTCTGAAATCCATAGCTGCACTCAAGGGCTCACATTTCTACCGTCATCAGCGCTTCTGCACCATAAATTGTACAAACGCCCATGACTTCTTCCGTCTGTAGGCTTCTTTTGAAAGTGTCTGTTTAACTTATCCAGAAAATTAGCTGCAGACTGGAGATAATTGCAGATAATTTTGCCATTTTTAAGCCACTGGGGTGTTGGGTGGCAATATGACAGCTAAGTTTGTCTAAACACAAAGAACAAGTCATAGCTTTGTGTTGTCACTTCAGCTTTACACACAGGTTCAGATCATCCTATTTGCTCTGCATGCAAATTGAAACAAACTGTAGTCACAAAGTGATCTGTGTTTTCTGACAAAGCTGTGCTACCTGAAGCTTTTATGTGGCTGAAGGAAGGACATAATCTATACTAACATGTTATCCCAGCCAAAAAAAAAAATGCTTAACCCTCTTCTACCCTTCAGATTCCTCCCCTTAATAAAAACAGAGTTCTTTCAGCCATCAACAACTTACAAGGAATATATCAAATTAAATTCAAAAGAAAATGTGTGGCCTCAATACACAAAATGTATGCATATGTAAGTATATGTGTATATGTACATCTATACTTCTATTCCCCTATTCCACTATTGTAAGTAGAAATGGCAGAATCTTAAAATTAATGTTTAAAATGCTGGCACTATTACTATACAAAAAATTGAAAATCACCAGACATGAAAGAGGTATTAAGTACGTTATCCAGATTAATAAACAGAGATCTGTTAAATGGAATCGTGTGATCCTTTTTTCCCTAAAATTTTCACTCTAAAGTAAATGCAGCATTCACGGATGGTCACTGGCATATAATGATGGAGACAATGCACAAAGCAGCAATACAGACTCTCAGCGCATTGCCAATGAACTTCAACTTTATATAAGATAAATTGGCTATGGGAATTATAGGGTATTTCTCTGACCAAATGTCCCCTCGGTGCTCAGAATTGCTATAGTCACAGCTAATAAGGGTGTCACTAGCTGAGCAGGTGATTACTGAAACCATTTTGCAGCAAACATTTACATATCAGGGCTAAGCAGTGATTGTGCTTATGTGGCAGCTGCCCTGATGTAATAGGCCATAACGACTCTGAGGGAGCAGGTGTGGATGCGTGTGTCAAGGAGGCGAGAACGTGAAAGTCATAGCACAAATGACTTTATGGATTCCCATTAGACCTCGGGCTAAGGAGCACCTAAACAGGTCTGATATGACAGCATCCTGAAACAGCTCTACAGCCTGTGTCAGGAGCCCTTACACTGAAGAGTTTTATGGAAAATCCAAAACTGCAGAGAGGAAGCGTTGCTACATTAGGTCACTATCTGACTTGGTATATAATATTCATACAAATAGTCCCAAACAATGTATTTAGAGGATAGATTATTAAATCTGTTATACCAATCAAATATACATTAAGGAGACCAAATTAAGCATTGATAGCTAACATCTCACAAACCTCACACTCTCCCTTGAAAAACAATTCTGTTCAATGACAAGCTTAAACTCACCAAGGCTTCTGAATATCTACCTCTTAGTAAAATGTAGCCTTTTAAATCACTGCCCTGTGTAATTTCCTATAAACATACAAGGTACACATAGTACTGCACTTGAGAAAGCTGCACTTGAGGGATATCATTTTCATTTTCGTCTCTTTTAGTCTCTCTAACATCATTTAGCCAGTAAACTGGTAGGAACTGGCTCATTTAAGGACCTTAGACCATGTCACTGTAAAAGGCAGGCATGAGAAGTTCTATAATGCGCCCTTTCCCACTCAAGATGGCAGAAAGAGGCATGCTGAAGACACCAAGTAAGCCCTTCAACATGATGGACAGGAGCAGTGCTGAGCAAGCATTCTCTTGCCGGAGGCTGACATCAGGGAAGCTGCACATTCAAATCACATATTGAACACATCATATAGGGCCTATGCAAGTACAAACAGCACTCTGAAAAAGGATCTTTGTTATTTTACTTAGATCTGTAAATTATTAAACAATTCCAGAAGGGGCATATTGCTACAAGTTCATGCAAACCAATATACAGAGTTAGAGTGTTCTTAATAATATGAAGACGTGGCCCAGAACTCATCCTCCAGTAAGGAGTGGAAGATTGCACCACCTGTCACCTGAACAGCAATTTCACCCCAAATTTGCAATGAGATCTTAAATTGGGCCCTTTATGAGAAATGATTAAAAACCTTATATAAAGCCAACAAATACCACCGCTCTTTTACAGATTTATTATAGTTTTCCTAATGTGTTTGAATAAACTCCTCTTCTGGAAGTCTCTGGTTTCTAAAAGACAACTTCTTTGCAAAGCACACACCTGCTTCCCAGAGAGACGGTCCTCTCTTTGAAATATTTAGTCTTTCAGAGCACTTTAGTCATAGTGACACCTAATAGCCAAGCTCTTTTTCTCACTCTCCACAAAATCAGGTTTAGACTATAATTCAAACCAGTCCCCAAAGGCACTTCTGAAAAATGGCAAGCCCTTAGCTTTTAGGTGAAAACACTCTTTAGTGCTCAAAATTGTTTCCTCTTACAAAACCTTTTCTACAGTGTTAGGTCTAAGATGATCTTATGCTAATTTAACTCAGTAGGGACTGTGAACAGATGCTACTTTGATTAATAGTTTCACTATCCCGAAAATGCCAGGCCAAGTTCAAGATAATAAAGTCAGGTAAGGATACTATTAAAATCTGCCATACGATTACATCTGTTACATGGAGAAAAATGGGATCACAGTTCCTGTATCAAATAAAGACAACCACTAACAAAAAAAAAAAAAAAAAAAAACACCACAACAACATAAACCAAATGAACACACTGTCTGAATTCTTTAGCACATTGGTTTGCATCATTTCAATCACCAAACTCTTACTAATACCTTATGGGTATATTTTCAGCAATGTCTCTAGTGAAAATTCAACATGTAACTCCTATGTTAGCTTTTCACATCACATTTACCTTTCCATCCAGAAAAAGGCTTATATATACTATGAAAAAAATGAATTATCTAACTTTGCTTATCAAAAGGAGAGTATCTGAATTTGTATGCTCCATGTCTTTACAATTTCAGCAAGCATATTTTCAATATTTCAACCTTTTCTATGGAAAATCGCAAACCTTGTAAAGAAGAAGCTGCAGAAGTTGACAAATAAGAGTCTTCTGGAAAAGCTTCCCATGAAGCTTTAGCCCCTGTCTCCTCCTCTGCTTCCCTACTCACTGGTCCCCTAACCAAGCATTTCCAGAGCACAGCAGTTTCCTGATTAAGAAAACCATGGCATCTACTCTAGCCTTGAACTATGGAACATAGGACTAGCCTTAATTTAAATATGTATGTGAAGAAACCTTTGTGTTTTTAAAGTTGGTTCACCAATGGATTTTATCCTTACCATATCACATATAGCCTAATCATATTCTCAATCTCCAATCTGAAATTTAAACTTCAGTTGGACATTTTCTTTCATAATTTCTACTCAGTGCACTCATCTCAGTGAAATCTTTGGTTCACAGGAAAGTAAGTTCCAGTGCATCAATCACACTGTGCAAACTGTAATTCCAGGTGGTGCGGGCCTCCACTGAGAACGAAGCTGGCCTGTTAGCACAGACCTGCCACCTGCAGATTCAGCTCATTGCCTGAGTTGCATCTCTACACTCACCACATTTATATGCTTATAATACAACATCCCCACACTTAATAGGAAACATTCTATTCAAAAAGGTTGTCTCACCATTGCACAGAATGTCTCAGGAGGGTCTCCACAGGTAATGTCCGGAGGATCCAGTTTCACTTTCAGATATTTTGTCATGTCTGTGGACTCCGGCTGACAGGCCATGTAATCCCAAACTTTCCCTTCTTCTGTGTAAATCTGAGTCTTACACACATCGTAATGTCCCCACACCAAAGGGTAGGGCTGCATCACTGAGGACACTGTAACCCAAAGGGCATGAATTGATAGGAATCTTGACAAATACATTTCTAAATTCTTGGCAATCTTCGTGGTAACTAAAGCCGGGTTTGCTTATCTGTGGTCTCTATTTTACATACACATGTACGTCTATACGTAGGTAGGCTTGTATATTAAAAAAAAGAAGAAGAAGAAGATGAGACTTCAAATTAGATTCCAAAACTAAAAGCAAAGGATTCAGATATTGCACACGTTCAGGTATATTGAGGACTTTGGTGGAAGCCTAGCATACTTGTGCATTAGGCATTAGCAACAACTTGCAGCTTTTTCACTGTTCTAGAACATATCTATTAGACTTGGGTCTAGTTTGGTTTTTGTAAAAGGTGTCCAGTAGCAGATAATGATTTAGCAAAATGATGGCTCTCCTATTGTACATCCAATAACCCTGGGTGATCCTCGATGCTCACGGCTCACAAGGGACGCTCAGGCACACTGAGGTATCAGTATCTGAAGCAAAAGGATGAGTGTCTATAGCTCGGTGTCTGCTTTCCATCAATCATTCTTTTCTTCTGGCACCAACACCCTTTTAGAAACAATAAGAATAAGAGTTATTGTCCCACAATCAATGCGTTACAAAACGTATGATATGTTGACATTTGGGAGGTTTGATGCAATATGAAGCAAATTGGTGTAATATGGACAACCTTTACTCAGCTGCTTTGCTAGAATGAGCAAACCACAGAAATCATTCACATTGAGGAGAATTTTGATATGAAGGACTTAACCCTTCCATAACAAAGACAGATGTTTGCGTTCCAGGTGAGTTACAGGTTTTCACTTCAAAAATTATATTTCCATCTTGACAAAATAAGAGCAAGCAGCTAGATTTAAACATTTCTCATATTTTGCAGTGCTGGAAAAGCTTCCAGGAGAACAATGGGGGAAACAAGCGCTTTTATAACAATGACAAAGTGACAACTACTTCTATGCCTTTTGTCTCTTGGCAAAGAGACCCTAAAAATCTACAAATTCCTTGTACGATTCTTAGCTTTTGTTAACTGGAGTGAAAACTGGCATTGTTGGCACGGTTTGCCGTCCCTTCGGATTTGCTCATTATATTGGAAGAATTTAGCATCTTTTGTTTAGTTGCATTTTGCGATAAAGATAACTTGGATCTCTGAAAAAATACTCAAAAATAAAACCAAAGGAGCAAATTTTCCTTTCATAAAAATTTTCTATTTTCTTACATCTTTTTATAGCCATTACATCTGCATTTGCAGTTACTTTCTGTAACAGAAGAAGAGAATTTGTCCCAAAGGCGAATATTATGTGCTGCTTTATAACTAAAAGCTCTGTAGTAAAACGCACAATTTAAAATGCACATATAAAAATAGCTGAGGGTGAGTTAACAGGCCATGAAGCAGAATAATATGGCACTAATTCTAAGAGAAAATAAAAATTACTGTTTAAAAGTACTTTTGGTTAACTGATAACACAGCTTACATAACTATGTAGCCTACATGGCACTGCTGAGTTTACCTGGCAACTTTTCTCTTTAGAGATCACTGCCCAAATCAAACAAACTATACTATTTGGAATCCAGGTGTAAGAAAAGTCTGTTTGCTTAATTAGTTGGTTTATATTGTCATAGTACCAATAATTAACTATTTTTCAAATGTAAAAGGACAAAAAGGCCTACAGTTTCAGTAAATACCATTATAGACCCTTCAATTCACACTAAGCAGTTTAAATATGGAAGTTCACTATCCTCACACAGTCTTATAAAAGGAATTCACTATCTTTAAATAATGTACCATCTTAAAATGAACTAAGCCACAGAGACTATGAAATGCCAACAGATGGTTGAATTGTGTTTCCATAGCAAAGTAATTTATAATAATTGCTTTATGGATGCAACTGCAATTTTCATTATATTCAATTCATAAAGTGTTATCATACTGCTGCAATTTGTGATATTTTCTATTAGGAAAAGTGCTGAATATTTGAGTTCCTATGAAGCAATAATTAGCAGTTTGTCTAAACATGTATAAACTACAGATTTGAATCTGCCTCTTTCTTGTAACGTAAAGATTATATTGTGTTGAGTACGTTTTGAAATGTTAAAACAAAAAGAAAAAAATCACAGAGAACCATGTAGTGGCTACTACAGCCTTCTGCTTTTTTCAGATTCATTAGTAATTTTAAGTTGATATTTTCAGAAACAGCTGACATTTTGACAATTAATAATCTGAAAAGGTAGTAATACAAATTTACATTTTCTAGATGCATTTTTCAACTGTGTTTACTACTTTATTATAATAAGAACAAACACTTTCATGGTGGAGACATGGAAAAGAAGGGTGAGTAGGCATTATAACTGAAGCAGTGTAAAATATACTACACTGAAATTATTAACTTAAATTCTTAGTTTCAAATACATAACAACTTATTTATCAAGAGCCATATACTCTTGAAGGCCTGGAATGAACTGCTTTGAGTTTGAAATGAATGAACACTACAAGCTAACTTTTAATATTATTTTCAAAATATATTTGAATTCCATGAGATTAATATTTGAATTCCATGAGATTAATCGTCACATTTTTTAATCAATAAATATTATTCCCCTGATCTATTTATTCATGGCTACTGTCTTCATCCACCTTTTGCCTCACTCAAATCACAAAATAAAGGATGACCATAGATACGTATGTTAACAATTTGGACACTAAGGAAATGTATGGGAACCTGCTACTATTTCCTGACACAACAGCGATCCCAATGTAACAAATTCTCATTAAAGTACACCAGAATTATAATGATGGTCATTATACAGAATTATGGACTACACCATTGATCGAATTTAGAAAACTGACAAAGAAAAATGCAGAGGAGTGCAAGACATTTGAATATTAGGCAGTTGCAGGACTGGGCGACAGACATTCTTGACAAGAAGCAGCCAATTATAGCTTAAATTTCTGGCACATAACCAGTTGTGATTAATAGTTTTCCATTACATTACAAACATATTATTAATGTATTAAAAATGTCAAGCTTTGGCAAGCACTAATATGGCATAGCTCAGTTAGTCTGCAGAATTTACATTTAATGAGCTCCCATTGACACAGAGAAAGATATTGACCACGGCAGATTACAGATCAGGAGCAGAGGGTCACTAAGCTGTTCTTTAAGGTAATTACTTGATTTCATTCCAACTTTTATGTTTGTAGCGTCACTTAGTGCGTACCCTTCACATTAGGATCTCCTTAATTTTCAGTGCCACACACACTTCAAAGAAAATCCTCTTAACTTACAATTAGAAAGAAATTAAATCTATGAACTTCCATGACACACAATGGAAAAGAAGCCTCTGTCAAAATCAAGAATTTTCTACTGAAGTATAATTATGGAGTTTTCAAAGAAAATAAAATGATTTTAAAATAGAATATTATTTACCCCTTAACCTCTATTACCTAATGGCACCAGTTCCCATCCAGCTATGCTTTCAACCAGGTTAAAATCACCAATAGCTTCTTAAAAGCTAGGTCATCACAGCAAATAACCAGGCAAACAGATTATGACAAGGACAGTCAATGACATATTTGGGGATTTAATATACTAAACCAATCCCTTCTTGCCCATAGCCGAACTAATTGCCAAGTAATGTGGGCTTTGAATTTGTCTCAGGTGTTCGTATCACCTAAATGTGAGCAGCTTCCGAAGAGCTCTGAGTAGCCCCAGTTCTAGTTCTTTACTTTTCGAACCTTAGGAACTTACTGTAATCAAATAGTGCCATCATCTCCACCTGTGCACTAAAGTATTGGGACGTCCTCTTTGGTAGAAATACGCATTAACGTGCCATCAGTACTCCATAGGCCTCTGACTGCTGTATAAATTTGCAAAGCCAGTGTGAAAATATAAAGTTACGTCACGCCCTCAAGTTGATAGATGTTACTGATCTGGACTAAAATGGGCTATAAAATGGCTTTGCCTACAAGAACGTATCTTCTTCCAGGCTTCTGTATCTAATTCCCTTCCACCTTGGGTTAACTTTGCAGAAGGTATTTCACAGGTCCTTTCTTTCATTAGAAAAGAAACCTCCTAAATATTACATGAAAGTAACAATGATCAAAACTATAGAAAATTATATTCCAAAAACAATTGCCAGTTTCATCAACGGAGAGGAAAATATTGACAGTAAATCCACCAACTCTAGCTAGCTCTCAGCATTCATTTTATTATATAAATCTCACTAGGAGGTGGGGGTGGTGATAGTAGGCTATTTATTCCATAAATACCCAGCTCTTCAGGGGCACCTGAAATAGACAGCTATTGACTCATTTCTCATAGACATTAAGAATTTTATAAATATGCATGTTTCTGAATGGGAAGGAACAAAAGGAACACTGATTATAATCATATTCCATTGAGTGAACATATAAGGAGACAAAGACATATCCAAATTCCATTACCTATCAAAATTAGCAGCTTACAACACTGTCATAATGAGATTGACCAGATGAGATATTTAACATATATTGAATGCTCTTTGCATTTATTTATTTGTTGTGAAGAAAGCATTTTCTGGTCATTTTAATGGGAGACATTTGCGTCTATCCTTTTGTTAACTGTCTTTCAAGATACAGGGAATTTAACATGTAGTGCAACATCATTGGCATATTTTACTCATACTTGATTGGGTATTATGAGCAACTGCCTATCATGAGATTCTTCTTAATAAAACTAAATAGCACATCTTAGTATTTGAGAGATCTCTGTTTTCACCAAGAGAATAACGATTAGGGAAATTAAATAGCACATATTTTGCATGATGTTTGGGGATGGGATAATACAAAATTATTTCAGAATCAGCTAAGTCTAGAATAAATGTGCTGTTTCATTAATATAGAACAACAAATCTTTCATTGTCATGTAGGGAAGTTCAGAAATCCAAGGTTTCAAATACACATTTGAGAAAATCTACACCCACCTGAAGTTTTGAAACAAAACTCTGGATTCTGAAGATGAAATTATTTTTAAAAGTAGGTTAAATCTCTTACTGACCTATAATATAATTCATACATGCACATTTTTCTGTTAACATACAATTAATTTTCTGAGTTGTATGAAATTTTATTTCTTTCCAAGTGACTTGGTGTTTTTCTAACTCTAAAACTCTCTCCAAATTTTTACAACAGTTAGAAACCATATCAACTAAGTGTGTAATGGTTTTTTTAACATTACTACTTGATTTTTTTTCAGAATAATAACAGAGGAAAAGACAAGTATTTGCGCCACTTACAAATATACAAAAGGAAACAGCAAAATACATTAGCTTGCTCCTAAAAAAGCTAACCTGAATCATTTTAACACACATACCCAGTGAAAGCTGACAAAACAAAAATCTCAATAGGAAAAACAGCTTTATGTGTATATAAAATCAACTGTTTTCTCACAAAATATTAAAATTACCCTTTTAAAATTTCACAATAGGAAGTATCACTAAATTAATAGCTGACTATATAGAATTCTGAATTCCCTCATGTTGGTCTTCAGTGGTAAAATAGCTCTTATTTCATGGCACCCAGAAAAGGAAAGGAAAATACATCCCTTATGTATGTTTCTGTGTGAACAACCTTCTATGTGAAACACTTGAGGCATTTTTTCTTTGCATGCTGATCCACATGCAAAGAACCAAATTTCATTTTAATGAAAAACTGAAAGTTACTTATCTTCCAAAAGAATCTTGAGCTTTATTTTCCTTTGCCAAAAAGAAAGGGGATGGGGGGTGTTTAAGGCATTCAAAGTAACAGTTCAAAACACTTCATTAAAACCTGGGGTTGTTAATTCCCCAAAGGTTAGAGATGGTCTCAAGGACTAGACAAATCAGAAAAACTTTGCCCCTACTGCGAAAAACAGAATTTCTAGAAAACTTTTTTCTAACAAGCTGAACCATTAAGTATATTTGAATAAGTGATTTTGTTGTAAGATTTTTCTGTTTTGTATTTCCCCATTCTGTAAGATATGAGAACTTTTAGTATTTTCAGTCATAAAACAGGGCCTTATTTCTAGAGCAAATCTACTGCCAGATACACCATATGCTTAGTGAAATTCTGAATCTTACTCAGAATTTTCCATTCCAAAGATTGACAAACTGCTATGATAAGGAGCGGTTCCATTACCATTCCCTGAGAAGAAAGGGGCAGGAGGGGGGAAACAAAAGCTTCTACTCTCTGGAAAGCTACACCTGATGCGAGGATGTTTTCCTAATAAAGTTGCTTAAAATCTCCGCTAGAATTTTTCCCCCCTTGCCCTGTAAAATGACAACCTCCTAAATGGATTTCTGGAAAAAAAAAAAAAAAAAGTCCCTGAGTGAGGTTACTAAAACAAACAGCAGAGGGCGCAGTTTCTTTTTTTATCCAAGTTTTCCCGTGTATGAATCACTTAATTGGTTATTTTGGGCCCAATAATACTCAGTATTACTTGTATTATATATAGATATCCACATCCATACAGGAGAGAAATTCAATGTCCCAACAACCGATTAATGCAATGCCAGTAAAGAATCTGAGAAAATATTCCAAACAGCGTTCCTACACCAAGTCTTTCCCTCTTTCAATCTTCCCTTCTCCCCAGCTGCACAACATGGGATAGTAATGCTTTAATCTCGCACCAATAAAGGAGATTAAAAGAAAGGAACTTCAAAAGCTCAGTGTGGCCACCAGCTCCACAGGGCATGCAAGAGGGCAAGTTTTTTCCCCAAGCAAGGACAACTGGCAAATAGAGAAAGAGAAAAGAAAAAGAAAAAAAACCCTCCAATGTGTTGTGTGTGGTCAGGGTGTGTGTGCGTGTGTGTGTACAGAGAGAGACAGAGACAGAGAGAGAACGAAAGGGAGGGTGGGGAGCGCGAGCTGTGTGTCTGCGAGTCCGTCGATGGAGCCACCGACCCCGCGCCCAGGCGCCCGGGCACCGAGTACATCACTCAGACACGTAACCTGCCCGGGGCGCACACCGGGAAGACTTGTGTGTGGGTGTGAGAGGGTGCGGGGTGTGTGCGCGCAGAGGCTCCGCGCGCTGCCTCCTCAAGGCGCTTCACAAAGTTCCTCGCCCACCCGGAGCCTTCCCTCCCGCCTGTGGATGGCGCTGAGGGGGGGGAGGGGGAAGGGGGGGAGGAAGGAAGCCCGAGGGGGAGAGGGGCCAAGGCGGGACGCGCGGGTCGCTGCGGGAGGGGGAGGCCGGCGGCACTCACCGTGGGGCCGGCTCGCTAGGCGCCGGGCGGGAGCCCAGCCGACGGCGCGGGGCGGCGGCCGAGCCCAGTCTGGGGCGCCTCGGGCGGCGGCCGCAGCAGCGGAGCCCCGGGCGGCGTTGGGCGGGCCGCGGCTGGTACCGCCGAGCTTCCTCCGAGGCGCGGGCGGAGCCGGAGAGCTGGGGGTGTGGACCCGAGCGCCGCGGCCCCGCCAGCGCACCCCCGGGGTCCGGGTTGCGCCTGGCCCGCGGCGGAGGAGGACCCCGCGGACTCGGAGCCCCGCGCCCGCCGGCCACTCCCCTCCCCGCCGCTTAGTTACCTTCACCTCCGGCCCCAGCGGGGCGGGCGGGGGGCGGCCTCCTGCGCGTCGCCCCCTCTCGGAGCCCTAGCCGAGAGGGGGAATTCCTTCCCGTTGACGTCCTCTTCCGAAATGCAAAAGATCAGTGACTTTGACAGGTAGATGAGGGGGAGGGAATAGGGGTGGGCGGAGAGGAAGAGAAGATGAGAAAGGTTCCTCTCCCTCCAAAAATATAGTGATATTAATAATGAAATCGCAGCCTTCGGGAGGTCTTGCCAGCACGGTCCTCTGCTCGCCGGCTCTCCGCCGCGCCTCCTCGCGCCACTGCCTCTGCCACTTCTCGCCTTAAACTTTTACTGAGGGATTTTTTTTTTTTCTATTTCTATTTTTTCTCTCCTTTTTTTTTTCTTTTTTTTTCTTCTTTTTTATTTTTTTATTTTTTTTAAGCTGCAGGACGATTTCCTGATTCCCGGGGATCAGAACCAGCGGCCCGGTGGTTCTACTCCGCTTGGCACAGCTTTCATTTTATTACAGACGAAGACGTTGAGCGCAGTCAGAAGGGACATAAATCAGGACAATTAGCATTGGCGCCAAGAAGATCCTCTAGTAGCAATTTCGTCCGGGCTTCCTTCGCGCATTCCTCCACTCAAGTCAGAAATGTCACTGCACATAGCGTTGATGGCTGCGAGACGCGACGCACCCAAAGTCCAGTTGATGAAATATACATGGCCCACGATGCTTCTGGATTGCGGTTCCCGGGCTCCCCGCCCCCGCCCGCGGCGCCTGGCCGGACCCGGCTGGGAGCCGGCAGCGAGCTCTCTGCAAACTTAGGGGCGCGTACAAATGAAAGAGTGAGCGCAAGGGCCGGAGAAGAGAAAGAAAGAAGCAAGCCGCGGGAAGCTGCAGCCCTTGGAGGGGTGGCATGTACGTTTCACTTAAAAGCAGATCTTCTGCAACTGCCAGCAAGTGGAAGGATTGCAAACCTTATACTACCTCGAGACCTGGGCGCTCCGAGCGGTCCTAACTCCGTCCCGCTCGCTGTTGCGGCTGCTGCTCTAGCCGCCGCTGCCGCCGCTCCGCAACCTCAGGGTACCGAGGCTCAGCGACCACCCTTCACCTCCCCCACCCCTAGCTCGCCCACACGAGCGCGGTCTCTAGGAACTCTTCACGTACCTTCCACGCATGCCCTCTTCCCGTCCCATCCCTCACTCCTGGCTCACCCCTCGAAAACCGTGCCTAAGCATACCCCTTACTCCTAGCTGATAGCGCAGCGGTGTTTTTCAACCACCGATTCCCCTGCCCAGCCAGCGGCCCCTACAGCGCAAGCCTCGAACCTCCTTATTTAGAAATTCATTCTTCTTCGGAAAGTTGAAGAGACAGCTGTGTTCTGGCCTCCTCGCCATTCTGAAGAGAAAGACAAATGCCTCCGCCCCAAGACTTCCTTCCCCACCAGCGGGGGCTCAGACTTACCCCGGATCACTCTTAGCTACACACTAACGTCAAGGAAAAAAAAAAAATCCAGACTTAAACTTACATAGGGAGAGACTTTAATTAAAAAGAAAGACTACTGCAGTGGGGAGAAAGCTCTGATCTCACAAATCTGCAAGCATCTCAAAATCAAACAGAAACAGGCTTTCGTATGGTAAGGGGCATAAGCAGTAGGTAAAGTTGGTCCGTGAGAGGGAGTAAACCATGGTGTGATCAGCTGGTTTGACAAGAAATGTGTCTCTGTGGTTCACCAATTTGGGGGATAAACTGACTAGAAATCATGTTTTGCATTTTAGTGTTTGCTCAGATTTGGGGGCAAGTTCAGGGTCCCCCAGGGAGGAGAGAAGTCGAACTCAAGTTTGTTGAAGACAAAGCAGAGAGTAAGAAGTGGGCAATTGTGAACACTTGGTCACTCATTGCATGCCTCACAATGGAAGCACTGAGCTAAGAGCAGAGGAGTCATTTTTTTTTTTTTTTTTGCCATGACTAGGGCTGGTGGTGATAGAAGGGTGCATAGGAGAGAAGCTTGTTGAGCCTATAGCCAGATCCGTCTTGGCCCTGAGCAGCCAGGAAGGAGGCAGGGATTCCAGGCAACCCCCACCCCCCTCTCCCACCCTAGACCCTCCAACACCTGACAAGCCATAATGAATCCTCTCTCTCTTGATTCCCTCCAGTGCAGGAATCTGTGATTTCCTTACTTTCCTCCTCTCCACATCTACTTTCAAGCACTGATATTGAAGAAAGGAGTTACCTGCAGGGGTAAACTCCTCAAAGGCATTCTTAGACAGTGGCCATTCCTGGCTTTTCGACTACTCTCTGCCCATGCTCCTCCAGGGTCGGAATATACTGATTATAGGGAGATGCCACTCACCACCTAACCCTCCCTCACTGGCTACCAGAGCCTAGTCCCTTCTCAGAAGCCAGTACAACCTGAGAAACAACACCCACAGCAGCCTTCTCACTCCTCAGTGGCATCCTGGCCTGAACACTGAGATACAGACAGCTCTCATCCTTAATTTTTCCTCCTGCCCTTTTCTCTCAAGCCAAGAAAACTCCTCAGTTTTGTGTGATCTTTGTAGGTATTTCACCAGTTAAAAAAAAAAAAGAAAAAAGAAAAAAAAAAAGAAAGACAAGAAAAGAAACCTGTGCAGAGATTAGATTTCCTTCTAGGATATACCAAGATCTTTGTGATATTGGCTCCCAACCTGGAGAAAGTTCCCTTTCAGCTGTCAAAGTCTCAGAACTAACCTCCTTCCCCCTCTTCCTATACTATACCTTCCCTCATTCCCAGGGTCCCTTTGACTAGGAGGCAGACATCAGTCCCAAATAAGTCCAATATGTGAATGGGGACTCTCTCCAGGTAAACAGTTTCTCCCACTCCAAGAGTGATAGAGTCTTCTGGAGGTGAATGTTTCTCTCAAACATCTGCTCTGATCTTTTTAGACTCAGTAAATCACCAACTAAACAAGTGGATCTAAACTCGAGCAGGAAATCTGAATCTCCAAGGAGACTTTTTTTAATATTAAAATCCCTTCTCCAGATCATGATCCCTCCTCTAGTGGGGATGGGTGGGAAGGACTTTTTCTCCACAAAAGTACTTCAGGTGGATTTTATATACTTCCTCAAACTGAGAACCTGTGAATTTACATATTAAACCAGCTTCCGTGAACATACCTTTGTACATTTGTTTACATAATACACAGAAATCAGAAATTTACTTTAGATATTTCCTTGGCATCTTTTCTATCATTCTTTGCTTTCTCCACCTATGTGTGTGTGTGTGTGTGTACACACACACACATATATATTTAACTTTCTTTGGAAAGAATGATTTTTCTGATTTTATTTTATTTTACTTAAACGTTCAACTCTACTTTTTTCTCTCTCCTTTTAGAGGAGAATTATTTGATCTTTCAGTTCTCTAACTTCAGATCTCTGGCTGGTTTCCATGTATTCCTCATTCTTCTTCAACTTAGATTTTCATCTATTTGTAATTCTGTTAGGTCTCTAACTATTGTTCATTTTTCTAGGTTATTAGCTGCTTAAAAACCTTTTTTAGAGATTTGGCAGGGTTGTTTAAATACTTGTGACATCACTATGACAAACTGGTAGTCGTAGTATTTTTGCAATGTATCTGGTCCAAAAAGATATGTCTTTTTAGAAATACTGTAAAGTACTTGACGTAAAGTAGGTACAAGAGAAATGTTTCTTGCAGGCGCAAATAATTTTTGCCCATTCCCAGGACTCAGTAATAGCCTTGTTGGTAACAGGAACTAATTCCCACTATATTAAACTAAGACTTAGATGTCTGAAATATCCAAATCATGGACAAGTCCTCTTTGACCAAATGTATACTATGTGATAGATGCTTTTTATAACTGCTGCTGTGTCCCAGTAGAAACATCCTTCCTAGTAGCTGTAAAACCTTTAGCTCTTTCTTGTCTCCACTCTGTGCTCAGGGACATGTTTTATTACAGAGCCATTATCAGGTAGTTTTGACAAGTTTTGAAATTCCTTACCTAACAGGATTTTTTAATGCTTAAATATTTTGACATTTAAACCTCTCACAAGTCCTAAGCATCAGGTCTGGGCTCTATCACTGACTATATTGGCATTTTTCTGCTGTTGTAGGTGTACCAAGTGCAGATATCTTGAAACTTTAAAATTACAAGCCCAAATTATCCAAATATCAAGCATGCCCAATACAGGTATATTAACAACCTCATTTAGTTCTTCTGAGGACTGATAGCAGAACAAAGAACATATTGTTTAATATAAGAAAATACACTTATTGTCTGTATTACTGATTCTAGAACATGAAGAATAGCAAGTTGTATAAGCCTTTGATAGTTAATGACTGATGCAAGGAACATGACCTTTAGCACCCATGTGCTTTCTAATATATGGCACTGTGTAAAATAGTTTGAAAATAATAATATTAGCTGCTTCGGTTGAAATAACATGAAAAAATTAACAAAATGTGGGGGTTTAGTATTTTCTTCAGAAGAAAGCATGTTAACATAAAGATGAACTTTTTTTTAGTCAAATATGTATTTCATGTGACTTTTCCATTCCAACTTTATGACCCATGAATAGTTTTCTCAATTTTGTTTAACCTATCTCACCCATAAGTAGTCAACAGAAATCACTTCTTAATTTTTATGCTTTTAGAGTGCTGTGACATTAGATGTTTTTATCCAACCAGTAAAATCTGTCAAAATCATGACACCCTGAGCCTTTTTTAACCTATTTCAGTTTTTGTTCATTTGTTTTTGAGACTCAGAACACATAGTCAATATGTTTAACAGTTTATATTTTTTTCAAGGCTGCAAAAAGAGGCATTGAAACAGTGGGTTTGGATAATGCTATGGTCTGAACAAACTCAGTACGCTGCTATAAATTTGTATTTTCTTGGGCTTAGTTTGTCTAAGATCATTAACTTATTTCTTGAGAAAAGGAGATCTCACAATTAATTTAGTGTGTTGGCTGGAAAAGTTCAGTCTCAAAAGTTAACAGCTGTGTCAATTTCCTTAAAACACGTAATTTTCATGTTTTCAGTTAGTCTCCAACAACAAAATCAGCAGACTTTCCAAACTGAGAAGAAAAATATATGAAGGAAGACTGAGTAATAGCCCTTGCCTTAATTTAGAGATCTTTCCATGAATTCTGTCCCAGTGGTTCTTCCCTTCAATTCAATAAATGTTAATGTGCTGGAGGCAGCACATAACTTTCAATCAGAGTATATACTATGTTGTTGGGAAAAGAGAGGTAGACTAACTGTAATGTGCACCTTTAATATTATACTAGAGATTGCTTAAGGGAAATGTAGTAGTAATGGTCAAGTCTGGAGATTCCTTCTGTACCCAAGATGGAGCAAAGATACACACAATTAAGATGAGCTTCCAAGATCTCTATCAGGCCATTGGCCCAAACTACAATAGAGTCCAGCCTCTGTGGTTTAGCAGCCTCTGGAAGAGGTTCTTGTACTGTCATATAAATGTGGGGTGGAATGCAACAAGGGCCGAACTAAAATTCAGTGAACCACTGCAATGAGACTATCCATGATGAAACATATTCCAAGAGTAGAAAAATAGCAGACACAGAAGAGCAATCTAAGATCACAGGGCGCCATCTGCTTGAGTTATATTCTACCCAGATGTTCCTCCCAGCTTTTCTTGACTTTTGCTTCTGAGTTTAGATTGAGATTTACTGTTCTGAAATGATTGCCTTGACTGCTGTTTTTATCAGCTTGATGGCTTCCATCCTTTAGCTTCTATGCTGAATTGAGGCAGTGGACATAAGCTGGGTTGGCTTCTAGTGAGTAAGATGGGTTTGTGCCACGTGGCCTTTACTTCCCTTTACTTCTAGTGAGTAAGATGGGTTTGTGCCAAGTGGCTGTCATCTCCTTCGGCAAGAAGGCTCCCTCTCCTACAGAAAATGACTAATTCTCTTAAATCCTGCCTCAATGTGTAATGGAGAAGAATAAAATCAGAGGCATTATGAATTCTCTTCTTACTTCAATAAGCCGGGAAGAAACTCTATTGTCAGTTCTCCAAACTTTAATAAAATCCCATGGAAAATAATACAATTGTAAGACTCCTATGACATCATAGAAATTATTTCTTGTTCCCCTCTCCCTTCCTTTTTCCTTATTTTCAAACATGAATTCAACACCTCCTATGTGTTAGGGACTGCAGTAGAAATAAGAAGATGAATAAGGCAGTCCCTTCCCATAGTTTACAGCCTGGTAGAGAAGATGGACTTATAAACAATCAATGTAATGCTGCTGTAGAAACTGAGATTGAAACCCACAGGGAGCAGGTGTATCCCAAAGGAAGCAGTGTCTGATTCTCTTCGGTGAATCCTGGGAAAAGCTGATGAAGTGGTATATGACCTAACATTTCAAAAGATGAGTAGGTGTTCGTCTGGCAGACAAAGGAGCAAAAGACCTTCTGACCAGGAAGCAGGGGGAGAAAGTCAGGAGGCCTAATACAATAGGGCATATTTTGGCACTTTCAAGTAATTTGGTATGAGTGCAGCTCACAGCCCCACACAGAGGGCCTTTGTGGTGAATGCTTGTGAGGTTTTGACATGGAAAAGCTGTAACAAGAATTGAGAGCAATAGAAGAGAAAAATCAAGAGGAAGGAAGTATCCTATGTTATTTAGGTTCAGGTATATGAACATGCTAAAAAATTACCATTATTGACCTACAAAAATGGCAACTTTATGTCTCAATCTAATAGGATCAGATACTGCCCATTAAGTTCTAAGTAATCTGTATTAAGAGAAGAGTAATCTAAAGCAGCAAATAATTTTAAAAAAACTTCTATATTTGCTTTTGAATATATTATATGCCTTATTTCGGCAGGAGATATACCTTCCTAATGAGCCTTTGTGCTTAGATTGGTATTAAAATTAGTTGGATTTCCCTGAGTAAGCACAGACAGCAGGAGAACTTGGCTGCAGAGCAGACTGGTGACTGGGAAACCCAAGGTTCAAACATTTAACCAGGAATAACCCACACATGAATAATGAGCTGAGTAATTAGTCATTATAAACACCGATTAAGTGTTAGATAAAAGAACCAGTTTCCAACCATTCCACCATGGTTTTCATTTTTGCTACCCTAAATCAGTGTGCTTCAAACTTCCATCGGAGAGTAACTATTTGTCAAAAAGAACTGGGGAACAAGATAAAACAAGACAGAAAAAGAGGCAAAAATTCAAGAACTTTAGCAATCATTATGCATCATGGAAGGAAACAGCAACAAAGTAATGTTTACAGTAACCAGTACTTCTCTAAGTCAAAGCAGAATTCAGATTTCTTTTTTTCTTTTTTTGGGAAGATGAGAGAGTTAATTAAGCTTTTAAGTGTTTATGGCCAAAAAGTCGAGAGATGTATTGGTGATAAGGAAAAAATGAGTAATCCTGTTTTGTGTTTTACCTGCCCTGCACACATATTCCCAACTGCCTTCTGTGTTTAAAAACCTTAGTTTTCTTGATGTTTATGTAGGATGAGACTTAGGAAACTACCTCTCTCCTCAGCTATTTCCCTGAAACTGTATCTGCCCCTACTTGTCTGAAGGCTGAGTTTGCAATAAAGGAAGAGAGCTAGACTGTCAGTTACTGTATATCATGCTATATATATTACTGTTAAGATGTTGCAGTTGTCCTCATATTAAGAATTGATTGATAGTCAAGGAGAGCTGAATGCTCATAGCTGTTTTAAGCATTAAGAAGCAGAACTCCAGGCTTTCAGCAACAGAAAATCTGAGACTGACCTAAATGCTGTTCAGTTTAAAAGTATTATATGTTTGGATGCTTCAAATAAATGTTTTCAGAAAATCCAATGAGCAATAGTGTAAGTAGCACTGGACTAGAAGCCAAGAGACTAAGACCTTGTTAAGACACTTTCCTGCTGTGTGATTTTCAATAAGTCATCTCACTTCTCTGGGCCTTAACTACCTAATTTGTAAAATAAGGAAGCTGAGTCAGATGAATCTAAATTCTCAAAATGGGGTTCACGGACATTCTACCTCAAAATGGCTTTGGGGGCTTGCTAAAAAGCATGTTCCTGAATCAGCACCTCTACAGGTGATTCTTATTTAAGCACATTAAGTGTTGAGGTTTCTTCTAGTTTTTGCATTTTGAGTCTTGCTTTGAGGTTGGGATTGATTTAAATGAAAGCTGAGACAAAAATAAATATCCTCTTCATATTCTTGGATAATAGAACATGATCTCTGATTTCTAAAAGTTGTATGTAAATTTCTATATATTAGAATTAAGTGGGATATATATTTGATTCCCTGAAAGATCAGATAGAATGAAGACCAGGGACCTTGAAATCATATTTTTAAGAAAGGAAGAAATCAAGCATTTGCCACATACAGTTATTTTGTAACTGTGCTCACTAAGGCCCAATTTCTGGAACATATGTATTAGCTATAAGCTATCATAAATCTCTCCTAGAATTGAATTATTCGACTTGTAAACACCATTTCTCTGAGACCTACCATAAGATCCAGTCATGAGGTGTTAAAAGCTCTTGAACATTCTATTCTGGTTTAGTTTTTTCAAAATCAGTCAGTGACTACTGGGCTTTCTTTACGAGCACTAGGTAATATATCTATGCAAAATGCCCTTGTGAATTATTATAATCAGACTTCCATAAAGGTCAAAACTTCCAAAGCATTTTAGATTAAAAACTTATCAAAGGACTTCCCTGGTGGCACAATGGTTAGGAACCTGCCTGCCAATGCAGGGGACATGGGTTGAAGCCCTGGTCCAGGAAGATCCCACATGCTGCGGAGCAACTAAGCCCGTGCACCACAACTACTGAGCCTGTGCTCTAGAGCCCTCAAGCCACAACTATTGAGCCTGTGTGCCACAGCTACTGAAGCCGGCGTGCCTAGAACCCGTGCTCTGCAACAAGAGAAGCCATAGCGATAAGAAGCCTGCACACCGCATCGATGAGTAGCCACCGCTCACTGCAACTAGAGAAAGCCTGGGTGCAGCAAGGAAGACCCAACGCAGCCTAAATTAATTATTAATTAATTAATTTAAAAAATTGAGTCAAACTACATAAACATGTGTACATATATATATATATATATATATATATATATATATACACATGTATTTTCTGTGTATCCAAGTTAAAGTCATTATGAAATGTAGTATGATATACTGGCAAATCCTCAAAAGCAGAATTCAAGTCCTTTAATACATTGCTTGACCTTAGGTAACAGGCTTAATCTTTCTGGGCCTCTCTTTCCTCAGTTGTAAAAATGGGAATAAGAATGACGCTGAGTATCTTACAGGATTGCTGTGAAGAATAAATGTGACATTGGCTTTAAAAAAACACTTTGCAAATATTATTTACTTCCCATATTATAGTATTGACACTTTCATTGTTAGTATGTCAGCGTAAATTCTTACATTTATTTATTACTTATTTAATAAATAAGCATTTTGGGGACCACTTATAATACTTCTAATACTGTGCCAAATACTCTGGAATATATAGAAATATAAGCTATAATTTCTATGCTTAAGACAATTTTTACTTAAGGATTTTATAACAATATCACACAGTGTAAGGTTAAAAACTGAAATACAAATTTTTAAAACTGACTGAAAAATGAATACAATTTGTCTTCAAAGATCAGGGAGTGTTCCACTGAAGGAGGTGGGAGGTGGAAGGAAGACCTTTTAGGGTTTGGGTAGGTACGTGATGGAGGGAGTTTCAACAGGAGACTGAGCGAGAGCAAAGGCAGGGGAGCCCAGACTTCAACTCATTTTCAGGAGATGGCGGGGAAGCAGAGCCATTCAGGTTAAGGTATCATGCTAGGAAATTGTGGGTGTACGTTTGGAAAATTAGATCAATGGAAAATAAGGTCAGTGCTCCTTGAATTTCCCAGTGAAGAATTTGAAATCTACCCAAGACATAATATGGAGCAATTAGAGTTCTGAGCAGAGGAAATCCATGAATAATGTGGTATTTTTTAAATTAATTTTTCTGGAAATTATGTTCATAATGAATCCAAGTTCAGAAATATTAGAAGCAGAGAGAGTAAACAGGAGGCTACTGTATAAAGCCAGGTAGACAATGATTTATACTAAAATGGTAGTTGTTGAAATAAAAAAAAAAATAGATATGTGAAGAAATGGTGAGATTTCTGACAATTTATTTATACATGATTTTAAGCTAAACAATTATTTTAAATTAGATGAGAATGAGACATAAAACCTTTACAATTTCAATTTTCTGTAAGTATTCAAAATGCACATACCTTTCTTCATTCAACAAAATATTTATTGAGTACATGATATGGGCATTGTCCTAGAAGCTTGGAATTCAGTGGTGAAGGAACAAAGATTGAACTCATCAACTTTACATTCTAATTGGAGGACAAAGGATATAAACAAGAAACATAATTAATAAGTAAATTATCCACTATGTTTGAAAGAGGATAATACATGGAAACAAGAAAAAGTAGAACAAGATAGCAGGGATTAAGAGTGATACGTTGAGGGCAAGTTGCAGTGCAAAATAGAGTGGTCATTATAGACCTCACAGAGAAAGTGCATCAAGCAGAGTGTTAAGGAGGAAAGAGAGCTGGTCCCACAGATATTTTGGGGAAGAATGTTCCAGAAAGAGCAAACAACTAGTACAAAGGCCCTTAGCCTCCCTGGAATGTTGGAAGAGGCCAGTACAGCTAGAGATTTAAGACATTGTTTTTAAATTCTGATGGAAACTTACAACAAATCACATTAATTCATGTTTATACAACTCTTTGAGGCTTAATCATATTTGTACTGTTTAAGTCTTTTGGAGAAAATATACATTTTTGGACATGGAGAACAGTCCTCTTCACATTTGATTTCAGCCAGTATTATTATTTCTTATTAAATAATACATTGATTTTTGTTTAGAGATTTCATTTCTATATTTTTATGGGATGTTTCTTTTATTTGCTTCTTTTTAAATTTGTGCTACCACTGTATTTCAGAAAGGGTTTTGGGCCACTTAAAAGAATATGTAAAATATGACTCTGAAAAGGTAGCAGAAACAAAGCGCAATGAGAAATAAGGCTTAACATGCCCCTCATAATGTCCATGTGCCACAGTTTTTTCCCAAAGCTTACCAGAGGACAATAAAAAAGAAAAAAATCTTGCAACTTAATTGATAGTATCTATTAGATTTAAAAAAAAACTAGATATATAGGAAAAGTATAACTGTTCTTTGTAATAAGACCAGCATGGATTTTTCCTGAGGGTCCTCAAAAAAGAATATGATGTGATGAAATAACGTTTTTCTACAACATCCTTGCCAAAGATATGAATAGTGAGGAAAAAATGGTTCATGAGAAAGTTTAATTCAAGACTTCAGTTGATTATCTTGAGCACCTCTGGGAAAGGCATGGGATACACATGAAATAGTATTTGTTTTAGCAAAAAAGAATCTCATTTTCTCACTTAGGATGCCACATAACCACATATTTACAAACTCTACAAATTACATCTCTGTTCCTTGTTCAGTACAGAATTCAAACCAGGGAAACTTGGATGGGATTCTCAGTTTTGTTGCACATCTTTATAAAAATGCTAAAGAATAAGAGACCGGAACACTTTGTCTGATGCTGGCAAGCTGCTGAGCCTGAGCACCACGGAGCCTAGAAGCCACAACATCATGACCAATGTCAAACTGGAAGGCTTAATTGTCCTGTAGTCCAGTTTTACCAAACTTGTTAAATTTGGGGTTGTGGGAAACACTAAGTATTATTTGTATATGCGGCCAGGAAGGAAAAACTTCTGAATAACCAGAAAACAACATCAGTAGCTGCTGCAAAGTAACATTATGGTAAAAATCACAAATTAAAACACCCTACCTACTGATAATGCTCTTAGAAGTTGTTCTGAAATAGTGGAAAATGTTTTCAATGGTATTATAGTATGCATTTGAGGCGGTGCCCATTACATATTTATCATGATTTATAAATGTTTGCCTCACTCTCATCTCTTAATTATATGTCATGTACAGTATTCGAGTGAAAATCTCTACTCACTGACCTCTACTCATTGAGGACACAGATGATCACTTGGGTATGTAAGGTAATATTGAAAGAAGAAATGGGAAATTCTGATGAACCCACTTTCAAATGGCAATACATGGTAAGCAGTGAACCACTTCTGTGAGCCCTGAGGTCAAGAAGAGTTATTTCAGATAGCTCCCTGGCTGATCTTCATAAATATCTGTTATTTGGAATAATGCATAGCATGTGGAGACCTTTGCACCTTTGACAACTAACCATGAGTTATGATTTGTGGTACCACTGCAAACCAGTAAAGGGCAGCAACAGCCAAGGGTTTCGTAACATAAACAGTAATGCCTAGTTGTTACTTCAACTCGTAAATAAAAATGATTGACTTTTATATATGTAAAGGTATTTGCTGCAAATTAATTATATTACGCTAGTAGTTCTGATAGGCTAGCTTTAAACAATGTAATCTTAACACAAACAAAATTTATAATTAACTTGACCATTTGTCATTTCAGAATCAATTGGTTCTTACAGAACTTAGAGAGAAGCAGAAATTAAAGATTTTTCTGCAGCTATTCTGGGAATACGTAAGTGAAATATTTTCTCACCCTCAACTCTGCCATCCAAAAATATATTATGCAATAGCATAAACATCCAAAGACTTTATTGATTTGAAATTGGAAATAAGAGGAATAACGTTCAATGGAACATCGATATAAATCTGAATTCAATAAATTCTTTTTCAGATATCAGTTCAGTTCATGACTTAAACTAACATTCTTTTGCCCTAGATTAATAACGTGTACAAGAAAAGCGAAAAAAATCCTTGCAACAAATTTTACACTTTGTCAGAGCTTTCTGATTAAATTAATTTGTCACCACAATATGTTAGAAGGTGGGGGCAGGGGAGGTGTTTATCCTAAGTGATTAAGATGAGTCAGGAGAGGGAAAGGAGGAGGAGGTGACAGCCCCATACTTAGAGCCACATCTCATTTTAATCTTCTTTCACTGGTTACAAGCATGATGTGAAGATTTTTAATGGCCTTAAAATATTCCAGGATAGCCACTAGTGAATACATTTAGATTTGGGGCTTTCTTATAGTGGACATCATAGTCTTTGGTAGCAGATGTGATGTGATCTCCAACTCTTCTACTTAAGACCTTTGTGAACTTTCATCCTATTTTTTAATGTATATAATGGAGATAATACACAACTTATACGGTTACTAAAAGGATTAAATGGCCTGTGCTGATAATAATATTATTTTTTAACATAAATATATGAGGCAAATCAATTAGAGAATATATTATATAACGTTTGTTGCTTTGAATTGTTTAAAGACATATGGAACATTTGTAAGTGTAATATTTACACTCATAATGGATCATTTATGAAGTGTAATAAGACACTATGTAAGCCTTCAATATTTACTGATGAAAAATCACTATTGCATTTACTTGTATATTATGTCAAAATAAAAATTTGTCATGAGTACTTGCTTTCTTCTTAAAAAGCATCATGTAATAATTTAAAAAAATAAACGACAATGTGTATAAAAACAGAAGATTGAACTTGGTGTACCCCCCCAAAAATAATAAATAAATAAATAAAATTAAAAAAAAATAAACGACAGTCTTACTGGAAAATCTTTGTTGATCTTTACAACTGATTGCTTTTAACAGATTCCAGAGAAACAAAGCAAGAGGCTGATGCCACAGCTTATTTGCAAGGACCCACCAGGGTCATCTCTTTGTTCTAGGTCTGACTAGTCTTATCACATTTCTCTTTCAATGTGCACATCTGGTGTATATCCTGCTCAGTAGTAAATGAGTATGTCCTATAACATTTGTGAAATTTTTACAACTTGAAATAGCCGCTGACAGAGTAATTTTCAAATTGCCCTATTAAGATCCACATCAGGAATAGCAGATCGAGCTTCTATAGTGGTTGTCCCATTACTTGTCTTCCTTTCTATTCTAGTAATAGAATTTTAGCTTAAGGACATTTCGCAGCCTTGATTAAATGGTATGTAAAACTTGCAGGAAATATCCTTAAAGGGAAGTAGTCTTGGTCCTACTTTCCCCTTTTGTCCTTCATTTGGAAAGCAGGTGTGAAGGTAGGAGCTAGCATAACCATCTTGAAACCTGACATGGAAGACAGGTGTTGAGGGCTGCAGAGCAAAAGGCAGATAAACGGTTCTGGCTTCTTGATATAATAGACCACCATATGAGCCCTGGTCTGCTATGCTCAATGGTTATATGAGATTATTTTGGGTCTTGTTGCAGTGGCCAAACTGTGCCTTAACGAATACAGCTTCTATGACATCAACACAGAAACTGCATATTTCAAAGCCAAGCAAAGGAATCACCACTCACCTGAACTACACCAAATCATATATCAATTATAACAGTGATATTATTTTAAGAAATAAATTGTAATCTGTTTAAAAATTTTAGATTGATTCTATTGTTTGGATCGTCTAACCTACATGGTGATTTAATTTGTTTTCTTTCTTTTCAAATACTTAAAAAATTTTTCTGCCCTGTTTTTCACTTTTTAAAAAGTTACATATTTAGTTTCACATAATAAAGAATTAAGGAGAAACTAATGTAATATCTTTCCATAGTGAACATATTCTAGACTCTCTGACCAGTGGGGTTTTCTTAAATTAATTAATTTATTTATGTATTTATTGTGTTGGGCCTTCGTTGCTGCCCGAGGGTTTTCTCTAGTTGTGGTGAGCAGGGGCTACTCTTTGTTGCGGTGTGCCGGCTTCTCATTGTGGTGGCTTCTCTTGTTTTGGAGCATGGGCTCTAGGCAAGTGGGCCTCAGTAGTTGCGGCACGTGGGCTCAATAGTGGTGGCTCGCGGGCTCTAGAGCACAGGCTCAGTAGTTGTGGTGCACAGGTTTAGTTGCTCTGTGGCATGTGGGACCTTCCTGGAGCAGGGATTGAACCTGTGTCACCTGCATTGGCAGGCAGGTTCTTAACCACTGTGCCACCAGGGAAGCCCCTGACCAGTGGTTTTTTAAAAACTGTTAAAAAACATGTTTTCCTGTAAAACATAATTACTAAATTCTTCCTACAGTTGTCTGACTCATCAATTTGCTAGTTTGTCCTTCCATAGCTAAGCTATCTTCTGGTTAGTATTGTAGCTACGTGATAGGTTATAGAATAAAGTCTGAACAGCAGGTCTTTAAACACAGTGGCCAGTCTCACTGATTTATGATCAGATGTCTATAATCCCAACTACTCATACTTAAATCTTCATTTGATTTAACACATTTAGCCAATATGGGTGAAAGTGAACAGTTCTGGGAGGCTGTGAGTGCAGTGAAACCAGCTTGAGCTTTGAAGTCAGATACACCCAGCTGTAAATCCTGGCATTGACACTTACCACCCTATTTCCTCTGGGTTATTTCCTGGACTTCTCTGAGCCCATGTCTGTAAACGGGGGTAATAGCACCTATTTCACAGTCGGGTTGACAACAGTGCTTCATTCCTGGTAGGTGCTCAATAAATGTTAACCCCTTCCCCCTACTAGAGTGTTCTGACATAATGACCATGTGAGCATGAACACTTTGACCCATTTCTCAGAACTTATTCCATGTATTTATCAGTTGCTGGTGCTGAAAAATATTGCTGGCCTTGCTCAGCAGCTGCTTCTGTAGTTGGACAGGTTGCCTCCTTTTGAAGTTGGCTAGAGCTGAATTAGAATGAAATCCATGGAGGGAATGGAAAAAGAGCAACTCTGCACTTTTAGATGAGCTACAGATGTGCCCCCCTCCCTGTCCCCCCCCCCCCCCCGCCCCCCACACAAAAACTTGCTATCTCTTGGTGGATTTAAGACAAATTTCCTTGGTTGCTTGGGCTTCTGCGATGAGGGTGTCTTTGCGTAGACTGGCCACAGCTCATCCAGTTAACTGAAGATAAGATGTAGTGCAAGTGGGAATCCAGAGACCTGTATTATCACTTCCATTCTGCCACTAACTACGGTGTAACCCAAGGCAAGGGAAGAGGAGCAAAGAATATATATTGAGTGCTTATAATGTACCTTATCATGTGCTAGACACTTGGAGTCATTAGTTTCATCCTTAGAAGAAGTCTGTGAACTGGGCATTCTTACACCTTTGGTGAGGACAACAAGGCTTCTCTGCTCTTAGTAACCTGCGCATAAATTATGGAACCATGAATTGAACCCAACATTGGCCTCAAAGCCTTGCCTCTTTTGCTAAAGAATGCTGCCTTTGACCTAACTGAGCCTTTCTTTCTTCTGCAAAATGCTGTGGGATGAATACCCTCTAAGGTTCCTTATATTTTCAAATCCTACAATTCCATCGTCTACTTTAAATGCAGGAATATAAAACTTACTAAACTTTTTTTAAAGACTTAATAAGTCTCCCTCCAATAAATGTTCACACTATGTTTGACTCAGTAGAGCTGGCACTTTTAAGTATGGAAGACATAGAAAGAGGAAATACATATAATTGGGGGTAAGGAGTTAAGAATTAGGTACTTATCACTTTTGTAGGCATCATTTTTCAGGAGAATGCTATTTAAAATCTAAGGACTCTTATCATTTTGTTTTTTAAAAATTCTGATTATACAACAGAACACAAGTGAAACAATTCAGAATCCATGCTGTGTTGAAAGAAGAAAGGGATTCAACAAGTACAATTGAACCCAACAGGAGACGCAGTTATAGACATGCTACAGCTGAAGGAGCCAGGAGTATAAAAGATTATGTTGAAAAGCCCCCACATTATTAGCTTAACTCCATTTTAGTCTTCCTGGGTTGGCTAGGCAGTCAACACAGCAATATCTAACACTTAGCTTCCTTCATTTGTCACACACATTTTAAGTTTGAAGATGTGAGTCTCACACTGATTTTTTTAAAAAAGAATTCCTTGCCTTCTTTGGTATAATGTTTTGTTTCTTTTCTCTATTGAATAGCAAGGCCAATTCTCGGGAGATTTTGCAGGGCTGTGCTTAAGCTCAACTAGAATACCCTTCGAGTGGCAAATTCAGTTTTATATTTAAGGACACATCTGCCTTAATCATAATAGGTAAGCATCCTTCTGGGTCACTAGGAATGTTGCATTTGGTTGGGATTTATTATTTCTATTCACTGCTCTTTGTGTATCTATTTGAAGAATAGGAGGAGGCTACTTTTTTCTTTTTTTTTTTTTTATTATCATCAAGCCTGTGCTTTTGTGAAACACATTAGAATTTGCATTTTGCTTTAGTTTATAACATAGTAATATTGCAAGCTCCTGGAAATTAAAAGTATTTAAAAGAGAGGCAGAGAACATTTTCTCAATGATTCAATAAACTGTAGAGGTAGATTCATAATGGAATGGGCATTTAGGTAAAGTGACAGAGGTGCAGAGGTTATAGCTTCTGAGGCAGATGTGCAGAAATGTAACCTGGCCCATTTCACTGCAGTTTCTTTAACAGTACTATTTATGACACACTGAAGCTGACACACTTTGTGGAGCATTTTTCTGCAGATGTAAAATTCACTGTTTTGATTCTGCATTCCAGGTTTTACTGCTACTTGACTGTCCATGGTACAATGCACGATTTTCATGCACAAGAAGTTTCTACCGGTGTCTTGTGCATTGTGAACTTCAGGTAAGGAAAAACGACTCAACTCTCCCTTGGAAGTGGAAGTGTGGGGTCCCATATCCTGCTTCCAAATATTGCAATTAATCAGCGCCACAAATATGTTTGGGGTGTGTACTATGGTCGTGGATGTAAATACTGCAGAACAGCTTTGGGCTACTTGATTTACCGGCAGCCTATTTCAATTCTCCCTAGCCTACCCCCAAGTTTTGACCTAATTAAACACTTTTTCACACCTGGTGCTTAAAAAAGGAAGTTTCATTTAGAGAGTGTGTGAACAAAAAGTAAAAGATAGAAAAGGCATCAACAGTTCTTCCCCTAATCTGCCATCCCGGCTTCCAATATGCAAGGCTCTCGCAGTTCAAACATTCAGATGTCTCCAGGTGGATGTGGAGAGCAAAACAAGTGATGTCAGTGATCTCTCTGGGATCTAACATTGGTTTTGGGCTCCAAAATGCATTTGATTTTTTAAATATTTTTATAGTAAAGTCAAGAGAGGTACACTTGGATCTCAAAGCATGGACTGAACCAGATAAATGGCAGCCCCAACTCTGACTAGGGCTTAGTTCTCAACTGCAAAGAGCTACTATTTTAAGCTAACCCTATAACAAGAATATTGCAAATTAGTGAGTTTCTGGAACTCTGTTTCCTTCTCAGTGGATGAGTGAGGATGGAGAACTCTTACACAAGGGTGGATCCCAGCCAGGAGGGAGCTGCTGGCATCCACATCTCCCTTGTTCAGATAAGGGCTTTGAGACCCAATTTCATCCTTCTTCACATTCCCTGTCAAAACCACCATAGCAACCAGCAAGGGAGAACACATACAATAGTCTGCGCAGGGAAATCCATACCATACAGCTGCCTCTTTGCCCTTTGTGTTTAAAACCATTGTCAAATAATTGCAAACTGAACTTTAAAGCTATCCTGTTATAAGTGTGACTGACACCCAGGAACATGACTTGTTCAATGGATCACACTGTTACTTGGTTGTCATCATGCTTTAAAATGCACAAAAGATTTTTTATTTAACAATCACAACATAGGTAACATTCAGTGGACCAAGGGTGGTTCTAGACATTTTATAAGCATCTTCTCATTTAATTCTTATGGCAGCCCATTGAGGGAGAAGCTGCAGGGCCAGATAGTTTGAGTTTAACATTGGCACTATCACTGTCTAGTTGTGTGGCCTTGTTGCTTCCCTGTGTTAAAGTTACTTTTAATCTTCACAGCTACTGTATGTGGTAACCACAATTTCTCTACCTTACAAATGTAGAAACAGTGTCAAAGGTGTTAGTACAATAGCCTGTATTCGAATCTGATCTTCTGAAGGAAAATCTTATGTATTTTTGTCTGCTCTCTATCTCTGCTACAATCACAACTGGTTTATTTTCACCAGACCACTGCAACAACTACCCACCAGTCTTTTGTATTCATATTTGCCCAAACTCCTTGCCTCCCACAGACTCATCCTCTACATGGCAGCCAGAGTGATCTTCTTATAAACATATCTAATCATATGTCATGTTCCACTTATCACTTTTGGTGGGTTTCTATTTTTTCTTTGGATGGAAAAACAAAATCTTAACATGAACTGTAAACAAAGATATGATCTAGCACCAGCCTACCTACCCAAAAACTGATCTCACAGCACTTTGGCTCTTGTCCTTCTTATCGAGTTAAGTAAGGTAAGAAGTGTGGGCATCTTGCCATTTGAACCACTTTCCAAGGATAATGCCTAGTATAGAAAATATTAGATATATTCAGCTCTCCTTGGGCACTCATCACATACTGCCTGATTCAGACTGTTACCAACTAAAATGTACATATATGCCCCAACTGTTATAAATTGGTTGTTTGGGACAAAGAATACATTTCCCCAAAGAGTCAGTGTTATAAAAATTAGTTAAGTTCCAAGATCATAAATGCCTATTTTGCCTATGAGGTAGCAAAGCTACTCTGCTGAAAGTACTATAGCTTCCGATTTGACAAAATAACAATACTTAACATAAGAAGAATAGCCAGTATTGATTTAGCACTTACCACTATCAGGTGGTAATTTCTGTTTTTGGCATTTATTTATGAGGTAGTTACTATAATAATCCCCATTGTATAGGTAAAGGAAATAAGGCACGTAGCAGATTCCAACTAGGAGAAAAGTCAAGCTGAGGTAAACTACAACCATAGCTTTTATTTTAAAAACCATGTCTGTATGCCTCCTATTCAAACTTCTAACAGTAGGAAAACAGCTTAAGTTTCAGTGATCAAGTGTAGTTTTGAAGATTTTTTGCTCCTTATTTCACACTTTGAAAAGCAAAAAGTTATGATCATTTTCTAATTAAGAATGCAATGCTTGTTTCTCAGCTTTTTAAAATTCTCCCATAACTGACAATAAAAGTCCCTGCTTTTAGTTGATTTCCATTTTGCTTCTGTCTGTTCAAACTTGTTGTTAGAGACCCCCCCATCTTGATTCACTCACTTGACAATTTCTATTAGTGTCTGACTAGGTTATAAAACAGCTCACATGCAGTCCAGTAACCATGCAGTATGTTTCCTTAAAGTAACCTCACTTAGGACATAGTCTCTAGGAATGCGTAGAAATAGCAATCCTAAAATGTCTTGCAATTGTCTAGTTCCTTCTACCAAATTGGGCTTGCTCCTTATGGAGCAAGTCTTGCTAAATGTGGGGGCTAAGTCTTTGTTTAGCTTTTTATTTTTTAAAGGCTTAAGCAGATTCTGCATGTTTAAAAAGATCAGATCTCAAGTTATTAATATTTGAGCAACTGCAAAAAATTAAGCTAAAATTTCAGACAGCATCACTGATTCATTTTCATCTATTGCCTTTGTTGTTTCACACTTTGGGGAATATTTGGCTAGGGTTTATTTGATTTGGGAGAATTAATAAAAAGTGTTTTTCTTGCCCACAATGATTTTCAATAATAGGTCAACAAATGAAGGGATTAAAATACATATTTTACTGAAAGCTTAAAAATATTTTAGATTCAAAGGGATGCCCTAATATAAAATCGTAAGGTCTTGCCAAAACAGAATTGTTTCTTAGTTTTGAATTAATGTAAGGTAGATAATCAAACATTGCTTATGTATTTGATATTCTCAAAATCGACTGTAACCAATGAACATATTATCTATCTTTTTCATTCCATCATCTGTCCCACTTTCTCTACCACACTGTGGCGCCATGCCATCCTGGTGTGCTCTCCGTCAAATAAATATTGTCAATATATCATCATACACACAAAAAAGGTGTTACGTAATTTTAAAAAGAGTTGACACAAATAAACGTACATAATATATGTAATAAAAGGAATATTTAAGCATTTTCTTTAAGTCTTCATAATGGGCTTAATGGATTAAGACCTTTCAAAATATCAAAATGCTAAACAAGCAGTATGGCCTAGGCCCTTACCAACCAGAATCGACACGGGCTCCTGTTTAATGCTGTGCCGACAATTAAACCTTTACTTGTGTGGAGATGGACAATGGCAGTTGAAAGTTTCAGAGTGCTTACTACAAAGGCTACAACTAGTACAGAAGTATTTAACTAACTAACTAACTAACCAAATTCTAACTAACCAAATATTTATAGTGGTGAATACTGGCTTATGAAAGTCTTGACCTCAGAGTGAGCTAGTAATACACAACCTAGGAAATCCACCACTTTGCATTTACCATTTTAAGATCCTATCTTTGCATTGCTATTTGAGAGCCTAGTTCTGTAACAACATCTCCAGCCCTGGCTTGGAGAGCCTCCACTGAAGTTCCCATATGCTAACGGCCCTCTCATAGGTGCATTCCTTCTGCAGTATCACAGAACATAGGTGATAGGTGGGCTTTTAGATTTTGTAACATATCCATTCCTGTACGATCACTTCTTTGAGCCCTTGTTTCCTTCCTCTACCAATTGCTGTGGCAATTCTCATCTTTCTACTTCTCTTTAATGTGGGTCATTGCTAACTCCAAGCATGCTATCATTTTTCCTGAGAGTCCTTACCAGGATGTTAAATCCCATATCCCAGGAGAATGATCCCACATCAATACATTCTTCCTTATTTAACTTTATATTCTGTTTCTGTTGATCTAGCACTCTTAATATCTGTTTCCAAATACACTCTCCTAGTTCCTCTGGTACATGTTGACTAGGTCCTATATCTCCTCTGATGATCCTTTTCCTCCTTTACCACTTAGACCTAGCACTTCCCTAGCCAGGTTATGTTTGATTATGTGTGATTTTCACCTTAATTATTGTTCTGGAGGCCAAGGTAGATCTGGAGGGAGCATGTGTTGTCCTGAAATGCATGGGCTCCTGCATCACCACCAAACAGTGTGAGTATGCTCTCCTCCGATAAATAAAAGTAGGTAACTTCTGCAGATCCCAAGAGTTCATTGGAAACTGGGGATTTAAATTTTTCAAATGCATCTGACATCTCAAGATCCCATTCTTTTCCAGCTAAGGTCATAACTTTGACATAACAGATTTGCTTAGGTTGAGAATTCAGCCGTATTTGGAGCTCTGCTACTTAAAATTAAATTTGGAGCCTGGTTCTCAGCATTTTTTGTCAGCCAACTCAAAGAGAGGAGAGTCTCTTTACATGCTGTCAAAGAGGACTTTGGGCTTTCATAACTACCCCTTAGTTGCTCAACCTTTTATTACTTTTTACAAAGCATTAGTTGCCCCTATCAATAACCAAATAATTCTATTATCCTTATAATTATAATGATAATAATTAATATTTCTCAAATACCTAATATACTACACAACTAGTACATTTACTTCTTCCTTTATAACGACTCCATTTTCCACCAGTGAGCATTTTAACAATTTCACTGCTACCTTTTTCCAGGAGCTCCATCTACCATCAGTAATAGGGTCCTTGTGGTCAGGGGACTGGCAGGTGGTCAAGCTCCAATATCCCATCTCAGTGTCTACAATCTCTGGTCACTCCTGTATCAACTACTGCAGATTAGGTTCCTAAGGAGGCAAAATATGAAGTGAAGATTAGCATGCAGGATAAACACCCCCAGCAAAAGGAAAGCAGACATAACTGGGTAGAGGGAGAAGTTGGGCTGCAATGCAATGCAGTCTCAAGAAAGGCTTCAACTGGCCCATGGGGAGTACTGAGACTGGGGTAGCCCTTCAGAGTTGTTCCACATTTGGACAAAGGGGTAGAAAGGAACAGAAATTTGTCAAGGCAATTTTCATTAACATAGGTCAGTGTCTCTCAAACTTTAGCATATATCAAAATCAGAACCCAGGAGAGCTTAATAAAACAGACTCTTGGGTCCTGATGCCAGAGTTTCTCATTAGGTCTGGGATGTGGCCTGAGAACTTGTATATCTAACAGGTTCCCAAGTGATGCTTATACTGTTGGTCTAAAGATCATACTTTGAGAATCACTGTTGTAATTCATTTCCTGGAGGGGCTTGTCAGCTGGCAGCACTCCCAACAGCTAGGAGAATAAATTCTTCAATCCCAAAATGGGATTTGGAAAGCATGTCAAAGCATCTACTAACAGCATCGACTCAGGAGTCAGGAGTATAATCCTATAGACTACCACTTATTAGATTTGTGACTTTGGGACTTATCCAATTTCTTTGGGCTTTGTTTCAGAAATGGGTGTAATAACACCTAACGAAAGGGATGCTATTCCTTTTTCCCCCTCAGTGCCTGAGATTGAGAACCATCCTGAATTTTACCTCTTCCTCTCACCTAATCAGTGTATTATGACTTGGAAAATCTACCAGTTCAATGTCCTTTGACTCAATCACTTCTTTTTAAGGTCATTGTCAATGTCTTAGTTTAGGTCACAGTGATCTTTCACCTCTGAATAGGTACATCTGCCACAAGCTTTTCTTCCATTTCATTCTATAAAGGCATCCAGAGAAATTTTCCTAAAATAACTTAGGCCCTCTTGTGTTTAGCAGATTTTAGTGGCTCCTTCATGTTTTCAGGATAGAGTGTAATCATTCAGGCTTTGTTCTGCCCTTCAGAAGAACTCTGCTTACCTTTCCATTGTCACATATTGCCACTCATATCCTCATGATCTGTCCTCTGAGCCAGCTTAATTATTGGTAGCTTCTTGCAAACTTTTTACTTTTCACCTTCAGGCTTTGTATAAACTATTTTCTCTCTATGGAATGTCCTTCTCTTATCTCCCAACTTACCTTCTTCCAATTCCAAAATATTCTTCATGTCTCACTTTCTTTGGAAACATTTTCTGACTCATCGGGGCTGGCTAGGTGTCCTTCTCATACGCTTTCCTGACTCCCTATGTTTTTCCTGATTTTATTGCAGTTAACTACCTCTCTACTTTTCTATTCTTTACTCTCCACCATTCCACAAGATGGAGATGGTATTTGGAAACGCTGTCATACTAAAACAATAGGTACATAGAAGAACTCCCCAGTTTCAAATTTTGGAGGGTTAAATCAATAAGCTATGAACTTGCCACATAAACATTACTCAATAAATGCTAGTTAGTATTTCAGTTAGAGTTGGAGAAAAAAAGTTCATGTGAGTGAGGGGAAAGAAAATGCAACATGCAACTGGCAATTTGTAAGTGGAAGTTCATAACTGAGACAGCAGCATGGTTGTTTTCTCTACCAAAAATGCAAATCATTTAGAAAATTTAATCTCTCTAAACAGAAAATTTTAATCTAATGTTATTAGTAAAGATATTGGTAGCATAAGAACATTTCAATTTTATAATCTATCTTAGAAATGAAAACCATAAATAATACTATAGGAACATAATAATCTGGTCATAATTATTGTTAATTTACTTTTCAATTATTATTTAGTTATATTTAAAGATTGATTCAAATTTTAAGTATTGATATAACACTTTGTAACCATTATACATTTAATAAACTCAGAAATTCTATGATATATAGATAAGCCTATCATTGCTTTTGCAAATGAAGCAGTTACATAGGAGTATCTCAAAGGAATGAAAGAGGCAGAAGTCAAACTCTGAGTTTTTACCACAGGAATCACATAGCCCACTCACATCTACTTTCCATGAGAAAAAAAGAAATCTTTATCAGAATCCATAGGAAATAAAGAGCATCATTTTTGGTAAGATATCAATAAAGGAAACCAGAAGCCAATATAATATAATAAGGTAGATAAATTTCTACAGAACCTCTTATGCTGATTAGTTTCTCCATTTAGGATATTTGCTATTTATTATTATATCCTCTTAGTCACTTATATCCCAGTAAAGCATACATAGCTGTGCTGACGGGTAGAAGGGCTGCTTCCACTGGCAAAAGAAAGCTCAAAAAATTTTAGGAGATTGGATTATCAGAATCTGCCCATATGTTCCATATCAATTTTCAGGATCTCATTCCTTCCCAATCATGTCATAACTTTAAGAAAAGAGACTCTTCATGGTTGGGAATTCAATTTGTATTATAGTTTAGCCACCTACAGGATTACACTTTGGGTTTGGTCTTCAGATATCTTGATCCCACCTTTATAGGAAGTAAGAGTTTTCCTCACTGTAGTCATACAGGCTTTCAGGTCCTTTATGAGGGCCTTGAGATAAAAATTTAAAATACGGTGAGCTTATCATCTTCTTGCTTCAAGTTCTCCAGCACAGTTAGAAGCAATTAACCAACCCCACTACACTCTGTATTTTTACTATAATGTTTTAAGGCTGAAAATACTAGTTCACACAGAACCTTCCCTTCTAAAGGCATTTGATTACAGGTATTTAAACATTATAAACTGAGTCACTGTGTTGCATATATTGTCTATGCATGCCATAGGTCACCAGGGCCCACTTTATCATGGGACACAGGATCGTTAATGTCTTCAAATTTACATCAGAGAACCTATTCCAGAAAACCCAGAACCAACATAAAGAACTCATTTTAAAGATTTTGTTTCTACAGAACCATCCCACTTCCAATATCAAACTCTGTAACAGTCAGGATACCATCAGAAAAACATAATCACTAGGAGATATAAATAGGAAATAGATATAGACAGATAGATATAGATGATAGATAAATAGAAAGATAGACAGACAGATAGATAAATTTGATACAGGGAATTGACCTCATGCAATTGTGGGAGCTGGAGTTAGTTAAGAAATCTCTGTGAAGCTCATTCTTCACGCTCATAAGCATGAGTAGAACTCATGAGGATAAGTTTCATGTCTGGTTCTTGTTGCCTCTGACTGGTAGTGTGGGTGTCCTGAAGAAGCCTGAACACTTCATTATGAAGCTTGACACACACACTCGCCCCAGGAGTTGGAGAAGCAGAAGGAAGATCCGGGATGGCTGCTGCCTTGTGGCGACATGGTGTATCAACACATCAGGGGTATGTGTGAACTACAAAATGGCTGCCATCTCATCTACGTCCTCCAAATCTTGCAGAAGAACCTTTCTCGGGCCCGTTGCAATTGGAAACATATAGGAAAGAGAATTCTGAGAAATGTAGTCTAGCCTAGCCAGTTTGATACTTTATAAAGCCCCCATACACCCTGAGGAGAATTGTTCCATCAGAAAATTTCTGAGGAGATTTTTGACAGTTGATAGGAAGTAAAGGATATATAATAGTGCTGAGGGATGGAAGGGCTGCTTCCACTGGCAAAGAAAATGCTGGGTAGGTTAGCCTTCCTTTTCTTGAAGAATCTGTAATGCCCCCCTCCCCCCCCCAATACAGTTGCCTTGCAAGGCACTGCTGATCATCCTTGGGACCTACCCTTGCTTCCCTTCCAGATCTAGCCAGAGTCAGCTCCCAGCAGGCCCCAAAGGATATGGTACAAATAATGACCTGTGATCAGGTACAATAGTCAACAAGAGAATTGCACGACTTGCTAATTTATTTGGACAGAAATCTGGAGGATGTGTAGGAATAGATCTTATATGTGTTGGATCAAGGCAGAAGGAATATAAAGTTGTATCTGGCCTAAATTTTGCTATAGGCCCCCTAAGGAGAGATTCTAGATTTAATGTTTTAAGTGGAAGAGCTAGAAATTATCCTAACTTTTTTTGTTGGTTGGTTGAAATATGGATCCAAAATAGCCCATACCAAATAAGTTAAAATACGATAACTGTTTTGAAATTCTGTAGAGGAAGAAATCCAAAGACATTGGGTGATTGGAATACTAAAGTGTTTTTCTTATCTAAGATTTACTTAGAAGGTTCAGAAGACATCCTTTTCATGAAGTTATGAGAAATAAATTAGTAAGGGGCTCCCTGGCATCCTTGAAGGGCTTTGTGGTAGTTCTTCTCCATACAGTTAGAACTACTCCCATAAAACTGGGTTCCTGAAATACAATGGGGATAATGTTATTACTGGGACCAAGTTACAACACAATCTCCAAAAATAAAAGGTAGCATGGTTACTATAGTGGACATTGGAGCCAATGCAGTCACCAGAATAGACTGACTCACAAAGATCTTTGGCATTAGCCAGGTTACTTAATCTTTATAAAAGGAATAGCTCTAGGTCTAGTGAACAGAAATCTGACTTGAATCACAAAAACAGAGTCATAAATCTTCCATCAATTACCAGACTTAAGCCAGTTCAGACAACAAGAGCCTTTTGAATGAGGGGGAGGCCTGGTCCCCTTGAGAAAAGACTCTGATACACTGCCAAAATTTTATACTGTTACTCTTTTCCCCAGAACTCCCCGCAAAGGAATCTGTGGCCATTTTTCAGTGTCACTATAAACTGTGAAGGGAAAATAATCAGACTTTTTGGATATTAATGGAAACCGGCTCAGAACTAATACTGATTCCCATAGACTTAAACTACCACTGTGATCTACCAATTAGTATTGGATTTTATGGAGGTCACATAATCAATAAAGTTTGGCTCAGGACCTTTTCACAATAGGGCCTGGGGGTCTCCAAAGCAACTCTTGTGCTTATTATCCTTGTTCTAGAAAGCACAATTGGAATACACACACTTAGCGATGGGAAGAATCCCCACAATGGTTCCCTGACCCATGGCGTTAGAGTTATTATGATAGGAAAGGCCAAATGGAAGCATCATAATGGCCTCTACTTATGAAAATGGTAAAACAAAAATAATGCTGCATTTACGGAAACATTTTGAAGATTATTGCCACAGTCAAAGACTTGAAAGACACAAGGATGGTGACTTTCATTCAACTTGCCTATTCAGCCTGTGTAGAAGAACAGATGGATTTTGGAGAATGACAATGGATTACTGTAAACTAAATCAGGTGGTGACTCCAACTGCAGCTGCTGTTGCAGATATTTTTTCTTTTTTTTCTGGAGCAAACCAGAACACCCTGGTACCTTGTATGCAGGTATTGATTTGGTAAATATTTTTTTTTTCTCTATACCTGGTAGTAAACACCAGTAAGGAAATAGTTTTCTTGCAACTGACAAGGTCAGCAATATACCTTCACTGTCCTGAGTGGTATACTAATATTTCAGCCTTATGTCATAATTTAATCTACAGAAACTTGATCACCTTTGTCTTCCACAAGATATTAGTTTGGTCTGTTACACTGAGGATATTATGTTCTGGTAAGCAGAAAGTAGCAACTATCTAGACAGGTTAGTATGATACTTGCGAGTGAGAAGATGGGGAATGAAATTCGTAAAAATTCAGAGGACTGTCACCTTGGTCACATTTCTAAAGGTGCAATGGCTTGGGGCATGTCAAATTATCCCTTGCAAGGTGAAGGAAATTTGCTGCAACTGGCAACTAAGAAAGTGGCATATCACCCAATGAGCTATTTTGGATTTTGATGTACCATATATGTCATTTGGTACTCTGACCCCTTTACTGAGTGGTCCAAAAAGCTGCAAGTTTTGAGTGAAGCACAAAACAACAGAAGGCTCTGCAACAGGTCCAGACTACCACAGACATTGCTCTGCCACTAAGGACATATGGTCCAGCAGATCCAGTGGTACTTGATGTGTACAGGAATGCTATTTAAAGCTTTTAGCAGAACTTTATCACAATAAATATCCTTAGAACTTTGGAACACAGTCATGCTCTTCTCTGGTGATAACTTCTCTTTTACGGTACAGCTTTTCGATTACTACAGGTATTTAGTAGAGATGAACCATGTGACCATGGACCATCAATTTACCATGTGACTTGAACTGCCCATCATGAACTACATGTGGTTCACGAACTGCCTGATTCAGCAAACCATGAATCTGGATGTGTGCAACTACACGCCATCATCAAACAGAGATAATACATGCAAGATCTCGTCCAAGAAGGTCTTGGAGGCACAAGTAAGTTACATGAACCCAGATGCCTGTCGTCCCTACTGTCCCTAATGGTGCGGATGCCCATTCTCTCTATCCTGCTACACTACCTTCTCTCTCTCTACATCATGGTCTCATAGGGCATTTCACCTGACCATTTGACTGAGGAAGAAGAATCTTGGGCTTGTTTCATAAATGGTTCTGTGTGATATGCACAACCCAGAAGAAAACAGCTGCAGCAGTACAGCCCTACTCTGAGATGACCCTGAAGAACCGTAGTGGAAGAAAATCCTCCCAGTAGGTAGAACTTCAAGCAGTGCTTCTGGTCGTTCATTTTTCCTGGGAGAAGGGATGATACAATGTATAGATCTATGAAATTTATGTACTACAGCCAATGGTTTGACGGGATGGTCAGAGACTTCAAAGGAACATGATTGGAAAATTGGTTGTTAGGAGGGCTGAGGAAAAGGTATGTGGGGAAGCACGCCAAATAGGCAGAGTTTGATGATTTGTGTCCCATGTGAATGCTCATCAAAGAGTGACTGTAGCAGAGAATGATTTTTGTAATCAGGTATGACCCATTCTGTATGGAGACCCTTACTTCTCCAACCACTCCTGTCATTGCTTAATGGGATCAGGAGTTAATGGTCATGATAGCAGAAATGGAGGTTATACATGGCTCAACACTGTGGACTTCCTCTCAACAAGGCTGGTCTGGCTACACCCACTGCTGAGTGCCCAATTTTAACAGAGAACAGCAGCAGAGACCAACATGAGACCCTGAAAACGATACTGTTCCCATGATAGAAACATCCAGCTACAGGAGATGCTTTACATTGGAATACTTCCATCATGAAAAGGGCAGCACTTATCTCTTTTAAAACAGGTACTTCCTCTGGATACGGATTTGCCTTCCCTAATGCTCCTGCCAAAACTATCAGCTGTGGACTTCAGGATGCCTTACCCACCCTAATGGTATTCTACACAGCATCACTTCTGACCAAGTAATTTATTTCACAAAAAATGAACTACAGCAGTGGGTTCATGCTCATGGAATTCCTGGGGCTTAATGTGTTCCCCGTCATCATGAAGCAGCTGGCTTGACTGATGTAATAGCTATTTGAAAACTTGTGCTGGGGAGTGGCAACACCTTGAGAGACTAGTGAAATGTCTTCTTGGATGTGGTATGCGCTCTAAATCAGCATTCAATCATGCTCTTCTCCTATAACCAGGATTCCTGGGTCCAGGAATCAAATGGTAGAAATGGGAGCGATTCCTTTCACTATTACCCTAAGTGATCTACCAGCAAAAACATTTTTTTTTGTTCCCCACCTTCTTGACTTTAGGCTCTGCTGAGCACACAAAAATGGTTCCTTTCAACTGGTAGTTGAAACTTCTGCCTGGAACTTTGGTTTCCTTATGCCTCTGACTCAATAGGCAAAGAAGAGGATTATTCTCCTGGCTGGTGTGTTTGATCCTGACTGTTAAGACGAACTGGACTGCTACTACACAATGTTCTAGCATCAGATGCAAAAGTCAACTGCCTTACAGAGACTGCTTAACCAACTTAAGCTTTCAAATTCGTAAGGTCAACCTTTATAACAAAACCATGTATCTATCTGTTTATGCACCTATCTCTATAATCTATAGTTTTCTGATAGTTCTGCTTTTTTGATTGGACCCTGACTGATACAAAGCATAAATGTAAATGACTACAAAGAAATTAAAGTGTTACTTTCTAATAAAAATCAAATCCTTAGGCCACTGGAGCAGATAAGAAGTGCTTTTAGAAAAGGACTTTTGGAGTAACTATCACTAAGGTCAGAAAGGATGTTTTCCCAATAGGATCTAGTATATGTTTTTCAATGAAACAGTGCACGTTAACCTAAATAGTCCTGCTACTTTGTTTGGTAAATAGGCACTATAGCTTGGGTAGGTCTAATTAGTCCAATAGCACCAAGTCTTAGGAAAATGATTTCTGTGTCTCAGACAAATAGCTGCTATAGTTCCTCTAACATGATCTATTTTATATTGGGGATTGCTTGTGTGAGGTCATCTATGGAAGGAACCAGAAAATATGATCATTCAATAGAAGGGAAAAAAATCAAACTTAGAGAATGTCTCTCTCTGATAACATGTTTTGTACTCTCATTTGGTCTTGGAGAAACTGTTTGAGACAATTTTTCCAGAAACTGTTTAAGATGAAATTTTTAGATCTGTAAACAGTAACAAGGATGTGACCTACTTTGTGATATCATGTAATTACTCTGATCAGGTAGATAATATTTCTCAAAATCTCACTAATATAATGAATATTCACCTACATTTTGCAGTGTTGATAAATACTGAGACATACAGAGCTAGCCCAGCAAAGGCAATGTGACCGCCTCATGCACAGAGAATGAAATATGCTTTTAACATGCCTCATGGCCCTTGTTTCAGAACTTTATCTGTGATTATGATAAATAAATGAGGCCACCTAACGTTATCTCAGCTTCACAGTCACTTCACAAATATCCTAATTTTATCTCAGAATTCATGAAAACAACTTATTTTTGTTATTTAACACTAACGTTCAAATTTCAAACACCTTATTTTATGGGTTTCTAGGGCTTTCTGTTCTCAAACCAGGAGGTGTATTCCACATTCCACCTCTCTTTTCACTTAACAGGCTCTTTCAATCATTTCAATCAATCATACCCTAACTATGAGTGAAATAATGTCATGAATTACCAATTGTATGCTGAATGCCGGAAAGCATGTAGCTTGAAAAACATTTACACTTGGAATCACAAAATAAAATATTCAGCCCCCTTCTCCTCACTTTCTTCTTGAATCAACCAAATTATCAAAACACAATAGCTTCAGAAAGGTTCACTCAAGTATTTATCGTCAAAGGATGTCAGAATGGCCTCCATCGTGAAGGAATTTCAAACTCTAGAAGGATAGTTCCAACAAGGCTTACAGTATTATTTTGCAAGCCTCCTTACCATATTTTTCTGAATATAATATCCCACAGGTATTTTCCTTCCCACTTCAATTTTGAGGAACAAATATATTTTTTTATTTGGTTGGTTGGTTTTTACTCCAAGTTATTTTCACAGCGGCGAGCTGCTTCGGTTGTTGACAAAAGTAGTTGCAGCTCTGAAAGAGGCATGAAAGACCCTATTTGCTGAAAGCAAGAATGTGTATAGACTTTGTAACAATGCTTGAGTGATTTGATATGGAGGAAATTTAGCTGTAAACTGCAGTGGCTGGAGTCCCTGGGGCAGCCATAATTTATTCCTCTAACTTTTATCTTCCACTGACCACCTTCTCAGCCTAGCCTATTTTAGGAATAAAACATTCACTTATAAGGCCAAAGAAATTATGTCCCGTGTAAATGTCACCAGCAAAGCCCACTGGGGTCCCCAGGAAAAATAAGATGGAATCTAGGTGATAAGATAAGGTCTAAACTCTTCTTTTGTGCTATGTCTAGTTTCACTTGCCTTTGGGTGGACATGTGCAGAGCCTTGCACCTCACACAAAACCGCTGCGCCTTTCACCCCATCTTGCTGAGCCGTGTGGAGACTGTGTGGAGAGGAGCTGTGCAAGATGCCTCAATTCAAGATGGTAGCAGCGTACTGTGTGCAGAAAGCTGCACCCAGCACTTCAGCTTGACGGGCTGTGGGCAGAAGCGTTGCGCACCACACATCAATTCAAGATGGCGGCAGCAGGTCGTGTAAGGAGACCTTGGGAGCAGCACGACAGCGCCAGACCCTAGAGAACTCCGCCCCCTTCTGGCTGATAAGACAGCCCCGCCCATGGCATGTATCTAGAGGGCAACTGGCACATCCATTCTTTGATCAACGAATAAAGCTTTCCTTTGCTTCTGAAGAGAACTGCGTCCCTCCTTCTACTGGTGAGAGCAACACCCTGGCAGGACACCTATTGGAGACCAACTTGGGAAGGTGGGTAACAAACACCAAGGTGGGGGGGCTTGAGTCGTAAAGCAGTTTCTGTTTGAAGAGTTCCCTCATTTTAGTGGTTAGAGAAATGATTACAGGCGAATACCAAACATTCAGTTCATCTCAGCAGTTTTAAGAATTCAGAGGGTAACTTTCTCAGCATGAAAAATCTGAAACAGATTTTGAAATAAAATCATTAGAAACATTGTTTTCTAATACATTTCACAGCTTATCCATGGTGAGCCATGTAAAAAAGGGAGAGAAAATACAACAAAAACACTTTGTCCCTGACCGTATTGGTAATTAGAATAAGGACTAGTAAACAACACTTGAGAGTGGGCTGCGAGCACTAATGTGGGCCAGCACATTATTATCAGTCAGTTGTCATTGCATGTATTTAAGCTACTAGTAAGAATTTTAACCATAGCCAAATAGAATACCTATAGCCTGGTGGCTTAATAGCTGGTCATTATGTTAAGGGGTATAAAAAGGGGTGTTAGAGAAATAGTTTTGTGTTGCAAGCTTTTCTAATTGGTAGAATATGAATGCAATATAGCTTAAAAAAAGGAGTAAAGAAAATGTGTTGTTGGTATAAAAGGGAAAAAAAATTTCTGCCTCATTGAAATCCATTTGTTTGTTTATGATCTCAGTATTTATCTGGGAATTTACCAAATTGTAACATATTTCTGAGTGACAAAAATAGTAGGGTTTTGGGGGGGGTTTGTTGTTTGTTTTTTGTTTTTGGTAATTTTGTTGTAAATTAATGTTTGGTTCTGAATTTACATTTATTTGATAAATTTTTTTGTAAAATTCCTTTTTAGTAGTCATGAATCACATAGGCTATTTAGTGTGGTCCTTCAGAACTTAAGCCTTGATGACAAACACCACTGGCCATGAACTTCACTTCAGCTACTTACTAAATGTGTGATCTTGAGCAAATATCTTGGCTTCTCTGAATCTTAGTTTCTTTATCTATAAAATGGGGCTAAACCAATAGTCTCTATTGATAAAGTTATGTGAAAATAAAGTGAATATAGAGAAAATGCTTAGCACATTGTCTGTCACATAATAAAAGCTCAATAAATGTTTGCTATTTTTAAAGTTGCAAGCTTAAATAACCTTGCACTATTCATAGTATGCTTACAGAATTTAGATCCATAATAGGTTGGTCTTTTAATGGGGCAAAGATCTACAATTTTAGATACAGCATGACTATGTAAAGAAAGTTCAGATTGGGTCAGATGAGTTCATTGTTCTCTGAAGGTCCAAATGAGATGAACAGGGACATTGGGAATTAAATATAAAGATAATCTGCTAATAATCTAACAGCCTGAAACCAAGAAAGAGTAGTGAAGAGATGATAATTCCTCTTTTGAGCAGGCAAGGAGTTAGGGAGGTTGGACTGGGGCACAGGTAAAAGACAGATAGCAGAATCTTCAAGGGCATAATACAAGGAGGGATGCTACATCAGGTTACAGACAATTAAATCAGAATCAAAAGCCTGGAAGAAGAATCATCAGTGATAGTTAAGGAATGAAAGCAAACATTGGACATGGACCCAGGGGCTAGCTGAGGGACCACATCAGCTGAGCTATACAAGAACTAAGGGACAAATTGATGACAAGCCTATTTCTTCATTCACCTACTGTGTGCCTGGAGCTAGACTGGTTAGGAGAATAAAACTATAGTTACACAGAGAGAGTGTGTTGGAACTCTGGAGCACTTCTTAGATTCCATTTGTTCATTCATTTTTAAAATTTTATGCTAGGCTATGTTCTAGACAGAATATACAATATTAAACAAAGACAACACTCCCTACCCCCATGGGAACTTATATTCTAGTGGGAGAAAGACACACATTCAACAAAAAATTAATAAAATATATTACATGTAAGACAGCAATGCATGCTAAGCAGGAAGGAAGACAGGAAGTGTTGTGGGGATGTGATTTCAAAGAGGCCTCCCGAATAAAAACCTGAAGGAGAGGTGAGAGCACACCACATGGATGTCTGAGAGGTAGCATTCCCCAGTGGTATGAATGCCGATGTTAGAGCCAGCTGGCTTGCCAGGTGACCTACCAGCTCAGGGGCAGATCAACCTCCAGCAGAGGCAGGGACCACAGAAGAACTACCAGCCCAGGCTGGAGGAAGGGTCCGGTGGACACCAAAGTGTCTTAAGTTGGTAGAAACCACACTGAGATTGAGACAGGCATGGAGGACTTTCAGGGCTCGGGCAAGCCAGAGAGACCAAATCATGAACAGCAGTCAGAAACTGAGTCCCAAAACAACAGCAGGGCCAGAATATTCCTGTGGGCAGGTCTCACATTGGACCAGCATTCAGGCACTGTCTTATCTCCCCTGCCAAGGACATAAAAGCCATATAACCCTTCTGCCTCTTCCAACTCCAGCCATGTACACAGACAACGTTTAAGGGAGAGAAGCAGAGAGGAGTCTGAATCACTGAAGATTTTTATCCAAGAGAAGATGGACCCTACCTGAAAGTTATAGTATCCTAAATAATGTAATCTATAATGTGTAAATTATATATGAACTATGTAATTGGATGAAGCTTTAAACTGCAGTGAATATTTATTTTCCTCCATCCTTTCCCTATCCTGCACCAGTGGGAGTGGCTCAGAGGAAGACATTTGAATTGTACTGTAAGTAGATATTTGACCCTAATACATTTAAATTATCAAAGAAAAAAATACAGTGATGTTTCTTCAACTGCCACAATATAAAAAAGACATTTTCTTTTTAGTTATCTGTAAGTTTGTTCTAGTTGCCCTTGTTTTTCTTTCCTACCTTAGATATATGTTTACTCCTTTCATTTTTTTCACTTAACTATTTTTTTCTATTCTTGTTCCAAAATGATTTTCAGAGTAAGATGTTACTATTATAATTATTTATTTACTATGGTAACTATTATTTGGCTTGCCTAATACTTTCTGTCTCTCTGGCGAACACACCTTTCCCATTTCCAGTGATGTGATTCTAATGGGAGCTTCCATAATGATGATGATAATTATTATTTTAAAATAACATTTAGTTTTTATTGAGCATTTAACATGGACCAGGTACTGTGCTAATTGCTTTGTGCACATTAATTCATTTAATACAAGAACTCTGTGAGTTAAGAGCTAGTATTTCTTCCATGTTTCAGATGAGGAAATAGAGACTTTGAGAAGTTAAGTAACTTTTCCAAAATCACAGTCAATACATGGTGAGACCCAGACACATTCTTATATTACCTTCCAACCTGGTAACAGTGGTGGTTACCAGTACCAAACTGGCCCAATGACATCAACTTTCTCCAAAACCTCAGTTGATTGTCCTAATGAGGAGCACGTGATGCAAGCCAGTAACTTGTCTTTTCCAAAAGAAAAGCTAAGGAAGAAGCCAAGGAAGAAAAATTAGTGGTACTAGTTGTAGGAAGAGGAGGGAGATAAGTTGAGAGTTCCTGGCAACTATGTTTTCTACCAAATGGAAGAAGTCAGACTAAGAGAATGAAGCCAAGGTTAGCAATTTTGAGAATGTGGGAAGATTCTGTTGTTCTATCCCTGGGCTTTCACTGTCTCTAAGGTCTAGTAGCATTCCTGCTATTACATAATATTGTTCAAGTTGTGTTTCTGTCACTTGCCACTACAAGTGCTGATCAAATTCAGATGAAAAGGAATTTAAGTGTTCAGTGGCCTCATCTTTTGGTTATATTTGTGGTAATCTGGTGACTTAGAGTTTCAATTTCATAACTTTTAACATTGTAGTGTATATTAAGATTTTCATTATTTCTAGTAATTGTCATATTGTTTTGTTCGATACTTGATGGTCAAGACCTCAATAATTTTTTTGTAATTATAGTAGTTGAAGGGACTTGGAGAGGCATCTTTGTCCACGCCAATCTGCAGAAAATAACTCATCCTTTAAGTTCTAACTAGTTTCACTGAGATTATTTTCCCACAAATAATTAATTACTTCTTCCTCTTTAAGAATATTTTTTCTGTGCTGCTAATATAACATATAACATTTTAAATGGGTATTTGAATTGATGTACTAAATGTATGTTGTGAGCCTTTGGCTTTATAGCTCAATATTTAGCATATCTTTACCTAGCATTCTCTAAATACTTAAGATACATTTATTACATAAATGAAAAAAATTATTAAATTTAATTTACAATATGGAAACTAAGATATAAATGAGAGGTACAAAGAACATTAGAAATCATCTAATATAAACTTCTTAGAATATAAATTTGCAAACTGAGGCCTACAGAGTTGAATTTTTTTCCAACCTCACACAACTAATTACTAGCAAAATTAGGATTACAACACAGCTCTTCATTCAGCTACACCATTCAGCAACTGGCAAATTCAAGGAAGTGTTTTCTCAGATTAAACCTGTGTGATGCATTCGTGCTTTGAGAAAAGAGAGAGTTCATATACCCAAGAAGGGTGGTCCTCCTCATCGTCCATAAAATTGTGCAAAATGGACACTCTCGATATCTCATTTGGTAAAAATTGTCTTGGTTTTGTAATCCTGAAAGGACAACATTATTTTGAGCATGTGTCATTTAATGATATACTGTCTATTTTGTATTTGAAATATATAAATTGGCATACAAAAATTCCTTTATGTTGGAGATATTTAAAAATAGGTATTTAAATTGTAATTATGGGTCTGTTTTAGATCTTTCAAATGTGATTCACAGGTTTGATCAGTCTTTTTGGTGAGATGCTGCATCTTCTTTTATTTTAGAGCATTGCAAAATTGTTTTTGTGGTTTAGAGTATATTTGTAGTTGAGAATCTGTTTTATTTTCATGTGTGTTAGGTAGGATCCATGTAATCTTGGTGTTCAACTTTTGTAATGATGGTGGATACTGAGGAAGACAATTTTGGCACTGAGCAGGAACCCTGATAATAAGAGGTTGATAACACTCTGGCCCAGGTGGGCATTGTCAAATGCTGATTGCTTGAAGGTCTATGTCCTTAATGTATGAAGAACATTTAAGGGGGAAGAAATGTACTTCTGAGGACAAACATCTCTGAATCAGAGTAATATCTCTGTTGATAACAGCTTGATTGTGGAATGTGGATGCAGATCACAGAGGAGATGAGGAAAGACTAATCTGAGAGTGAATTATAATTGAGATTATGGCAATATACAGATTACCTATAAGAATCTTCATGAAAATTTACTCTTTTCAACTGAAGTTGAGGCATGCATTATCTATTCTCAAGCTGCTGGTGTGAATCACAAGATTCTTTCTTAAATTCTATAAACTGGACGGGATTGATGGGAACCTCATGGATACTACGCATACTACAAGGATTTCTGGTTCATGTACCAGTCATGCTGTACTACAATCAATTTAGCTGCCGAGACTTTAAGAAGGGGACAGATAGACACACTTGTCCTTCTGTGTTGCCTGTGACCTCCAAGGCATTCAAGAGAGAATTGGATTCCTACATTTATTCCAGAGCCAGTCATCAACCTAATTTTCATTATAGGATTTCATTTCTCTACATTTATATTTTTTGCTACATTATATCAACAATTTAAGAAATATTTTTGCTCTTGTCAGCAATATATTTCAAGTATAGCTTTTATTAAATATTTATAAAAACAAATATTTTATTTGTCTCTACACAGTTATTAGATTTTTTTTTTCTTGGTATACATTGAAATGATACATTTAAAAAAAATTATGAGTATAGACTTATAGTAATGCTCTTGAAGGAGAGAGATTAAAACTCATATTCTAACTATGTTTGAGAAGACTGACATATTTTATGTTTCTTAATTATCTTTAAAGTTCCCAGTTGCATTACTGTTGAAAAGACTCAATTTACTATGTGCCAATGAAAGAATAAAAGAACCTCCCAGACAACTGCTATTTCAGATGAGAAAGTATTTCATTCCTTTGTGCTGTCAGAATATAAAACTTTCATGTGAAGGGCGTTTTTAACCTTTTATTCTTCTCAAAGTCGTGACATCATTTGGGTCAAGACTGACATTCAACAAGAGCGTAAAATATTAATTTAATAAAATTTTCCAGTTTTCTGTATTTATTAATTGGCAGTGTCTTTAGGTCTTTGTCTCTCAAAAATATTTTTCTATATATGAAAGCAATCTCAAAACTAGCTTGCAAAATTGATCCATCTCTTGAGGCTTTTACTAGCCTACTGAGATTTTTTTAACCCTTCTCCCACATTTCCTGTTCTTTGACCAAAGGTCACTTCATTCAATATCTTATATTGTACCCTCAATGAACCTTTTCACTAGGTGCCTTTTGGAACTACTAGGGAGAGTTTGATGAATTGATAGTAGCCTGGGGGAATGGCAGCTGACTTTGTTCCTCACCTGAAATCACTCAGTAGCAGAAAGCCTATCTCCTTATAAACTTACATTTGGGCCATTTTCAATCTGCAGATCACATTAGCTATAAACCTACCTGCATTTTCTTTACACAATTTTTTACATTTGTTTCTGACTGTACTGTCTGTTATCTTTTTTGGGTGGCAGTACAAAGACTTGTTTTAATCACAGGCCTAGGTGCATGGCACACTATCAGCAGTCCTCATTTTATTTTATTTTAATTAATTATCCCTTTCTTCAACAATCCCTAGTCCTTTTCCTCTTTGGCCCTCTCCTGTACCAAACCACTCTATTTTGTTTAAGGTATTTACATTTGTATATCCTATTCTGGTAGAATATTGTTTTGAATCTTTGAAAAAAAAAATTTATGTAAATGGTTATAGTTCTCTTTCAGTTTCTTACATGTTTTACAACTCAGGAATATATTCACATCCATCCATGTTTATGAATGCATGTCTAATTCATTGCTTCTAACTGTTGCATGGTATTTCATAGTATATGTATGCCATATTTAATTATCCATTCTTTCAACAGTAGACAACAAAGTTAACTGATGTTTGTACCAACCCCACCAGGACCCCTTTGGTATTGTAAGTGTGGAGGCAGGGAAAAGCCGTGGGTGGAAGAAATGCCCAGGAGATAGAAAGTCTGCCTACACTAGCTGTCAGATCCTCCATATCACACATGGGTTTGAACTCTGTTTAGCTGCTACCATCCCTGGTGTTGGCCAGAGATGCTTTTCCCTGTTTCACAGTGAGGAAGGGGCCAACAGTGATCTACCTAGGGATTCATTTTTGTTGTTAATTTTCCAGCAAGAAAACTTACCTCTCTTCTATCACATATCAAGCATTGAATTTCAATAAAGGGAGCTAGCAGCCTGTGTTCTTAGTGTTTTTAGGAACCAGGAATCTATCATTATTTTTAGAAGACAAATTCATGTTTATAATGTGGACGTGAGTTTAGACATTGGGGAGATACAGGCTTGAAAATGTAGTTTCATTGGGCACATGTACATAGTGTTGAACTGGCATCTAATCTAAGTAAACATTAGAGCTATTAACCACTTTAAGAACCACAACTCTCACAGGAAGAATTAATGGCTGTACAAAATGACCACAGATTTATTTGAAGTAATGAAAAAAAAATGACTCTGGGAAAGGTTTCTTAGAATTATTGCAGTAATATATTTTCTGGTCATGTTCTCACCTTCTAAGCAAATTTTGATCTCTGTGATCTCTTTGATCTCTTTGATCTCATACTTTGAAACAGCTCCCTTTTCTTGGTGGAGGGAACAGGACTTGACATACAGGCACTCGCCTTTCTCTGCTCTGTGATCTCTGACACCTGCCTAGACACTACCTGGAATCTTCCCCTGGAAAACAAAACAAAACAAAAAGAAAATAAAAGCAAACAATAGGGAATTCCCTGACAGTCCAGTGGTTAGGACTCTGCACTCTTACTGCCAAGGGCCGGGTTCAATCCCTGGTCAGGGAACTAAGATCCCACGAGTCTAGGGGCAAGGCAGAAACAAACAAACAAACAAACAAACAACAAACAATAAAATTCCTCCTTGAAGCCATATCTTACCCTAATTACTGTCTTATATCCTTCACAGCCAATTTTTTCAGAGGTTCCCTTCCCACTGTAACTTATCTTTAACACTCCACTTGAAACCAATGTCACCCTACAGGGCCAAATTCAAAACTTTTAGTTTTTTGAAGTTGCTACATTTTCTCCTGTCAGCAAAATGACATTATGAACCACTTCTTTCACCTCAAAACACTCTCTAATACAATCTTGCTTAGTTTCTAACCTCCCGGGAAATTCCTGTCTCCTTTGTCTCATAATACATTCAACTTGGAAATGTTCTTTTCTTCCCTTGTCACTCTACTCTCCCTGCCTAACCAGTTTCATAACTTCGTTCACCATGCATCTATTTGCCAGAAATTTTCAAATCTGTACCTTCAGTCGAGACATGATTCCTAACTCCATATATCCAACTGTACATTAACTCACACCTTGGCTAGTTCACAGGCACCTCAAAGTAAGGTTGTCCAAACTGAACTCATGATCTCTCCAATCCTCGACTCCCACCTACCCCCCAAACCGTCTCCCTCACCCCCGCCCCCCTTTCAGTTTTCTGTAATGTTCCATTTTGGAACCATCCATCCAATCATACAATCCAGAAATGGACAAGCTGTCCTTTAAATTGCCCTCTCCTTTTCCAGTCGTGATATGTAATCAATCACGACATCTTAATTATATTTCCAAAATATATTTAAATATACTGTATCCATGTTCCCCACTCTTTCCACACTTCCATTCTTGCCCCTTTCAATTCAGTCTGTACACAGTGGCCAGAGTGAATTTAATAAACCCTAAATCAAATTTGTAAATGCCTTCAAATGGTATCAAGGTCTATATAATACCACTAAACTCTTCACGGCTTGAGCTCTGCCTATCACACTTACAGTTTGGCCCATCACTCTCTGTGGTTGTCAGACTCAATGTTTTTCGGTCCTTGTGCTTTCGCACCTCTCCCCCTGCCATCATGGTTCTCCCTCTGCCTGGAATACTCTTCCTACATCATATTACCCCATTTCCCTTGAGTAACTCTTACGCACGCTTTGGCACTTGGTTAAACTTTACCTCCGCAGATTACGTGAGGCTCCCTTTCTGAGGGGTTTATGTAGAGCCTTGTACTTCTCCTTTTATAACATTTTTTAACCTTGTGATTATTTGTTTATTAACTTTTCATGCTACAACTTATGTTTCAAGTAGGAAAAATAATTATCTTATTCTCTTGGTGGCATGTCTGACATCATAGGTACTCTAAATATTTGATGAATAAATGAATGACTGCTTGAAGAAAGAAATTCATCTTCTGAAATTCACTCATGTATAATAATTTCCAGAAAGCCTTTCCTTAACTTTTTGTTTTGGCTAAGTTCCCCTTTATACTTTTGTATCCTATCCATGACCCCATATTCACCTATTACTAAATTAGGGTGAAAATATCTGCTTCGGGATCTGCCATCACTGAGCTCTGCTTTACAACTTGTATCAGTGGGAACAGGATGGCCTAGGCTTGAATCCCAGCTCTGCTACCAAATAGCCATATAATCTTGGATAAGCTCTGCCTCAGTTTCCTCCTCTAAAAAAGGAGATAATAATAATAATACTTACATTGTAGTTTATCGTCAGGATTAAATGACAGCACGTATAATGAGCGTTCAATAAATATTAGTTACCATTATTACTAATTTTGTGTACTGTTTTGTATATTCTGCATTGTTTTGCTGTGAATGATAAGGCAAATTGCCTAAGGAAGTAGAGAAAGAGAGAGAGAAACAAAGTTACAATTTAAATTAATCCATTTATTGTTTCATATAAAATATGTATTTGAATACCTATTTCTAAATTCAATCCATTTTCCACATTGCAACCAGAATTATATTGTAAAAATGCAAGTTTTCCTTTGCTCCTTCCCTCATCAAAATTTCTCTAATAATTCCTTATCCCTTATAGGAAAAAAATACAAAAGCTTTAGCATGGAATGAAATGTTAACATTTCTTGAGTTGCCTCCTCAAATTTTTGTTCCATCCTGTTACTTTTTCTTGTTTCAGCCATATTTATCTGCCATTGAGAGAAAAAGAGAGAGAGAGAAAAGAAGAAAGAAAGCCAGTGCTCTTCCTCTCAAGCACCAGATCTGTACATGATAAAATTCTACTTCCTCTTCAAAGTCTTTCTGAGTCTTTTCTCTTCTCCCCCATCTCCTCCTCACTCCAAAAAGAATTATATTCTCTCTCTTCTACATTCTCATGGCATCTTGTTAAGCCCATATTATACTTGTCATATTTTATTGTTATTATTTATGAGTCTATTTCTCCACTGGATTATGAGCTCCTTGAGGGCAGGGACTTTGTAGAGCATAGGAGTTCAGAATGCAGGCCTTGCATTTTAATTGTAGCTTCATCGCTTCCAGGCTCTGTGATCTTGAGTGAGTTTATTTTGGCTTCTCCAGAAAACGGAGATAATGTTAGTACTTACCTGAGGATTAAAGAAATGCGTAAGACATAAGAAGAGGTCAATAGATGCCAGCTATTATTATTATTATTTATAGTTATATAACATGTTGGTGCATAGCAATCCCCAAACCTAGTGGCTTACACCAACAACCATTTCATTAAGTTACAACTTTGTAGGTCAGAAATCTAAGCAGGGTTTATCTGGACAACTTTCTACTCCTTGTAGCATTGACTAAGACCAGCTGGTCTGGAGGATCCAAGATAGCTTCATTCAACATCTGATGTTTTGGTGAGAATGGCAGGAAGACTGAGCTTGAGTGACTGAGTTGCCTACACATGGTGTCTCCACCAGGCAGCCTCAGGGTTGTCAGACTTCCCTGAGAGCAAGAGTTTCAAGAGAACCAAAGAGAAGATGCATGGCTTTTGATGAACTGGCCTCAAAATCCATGCACTTTCATTTCTACTGCCTTCTGTTGGTTATGAGTGAGTTCTAAGAGCAACCCAACTGAAGAGAATAAGAATGAGACTCCACCTTGTGACAGAGCAGTAGCCAGGTCACATTGTAGGAGCGCCTGTGGGACAGGAGAGAGTGCTACTGCCATTGTCAGAAAACACAGTCCACCACAGTATTGTCAGTGTTGAAAAGAGTGCCAGACACTCAATCAATATTTGAAAAATGGATGAATGAGAGATTTCAGGGGAAGGAAAAAAGTAGAACACAATCCTTGCTCTTAAGGATTTTTTAACTCTGTCCTCACTAGCTGCTGAGAATCAGAGACAATCACTGAAGAAACAGGCTCCATTCTTCTTTTTATCTTCTAAAATAAATCTCAGGGCATAGTGTTTTGAAACTGGAAATGAAAGTGTTTGTTTTCATGGACTGACATCCAGTTCTTACTTTTCCCTCCAACCATCGCCACCCCTATATATCTATCATGTTTTAAACTTTAAGTTTTGTATCAGTTGTCTTACTGGTTCAACACAAAGAGATAAAGTCTTTCTTTTATAGGAAAAATTATAGGGAGTTTTATGTTAACACATTTACTGTTTAATTATCTCTATGAATGTGAACTATAATTTTAAGATAATAATTAAACTTCTGTCTCATAAAATGTTTCACAAGTCCAAAATTATTATTTCAAATGAATGAAAATTAGAAATCAATTGATCTAAAAATCTCTGATAAAAATTGTTAGCATGTAGAAAAAAAAAACCCCTAAGAACAACAACAATAAAAAACCTTGTGCCTATTTATGGAATCCCCTGCCCATGTGCCCAAGTGATCTTTAAGTTCTGCTTTCTGACAGGAATATAACTATACCAGAGAGCATACTGTATTTTCTAAGTTCATAGTTATTATACAAAATATTACTGAATCTGGAATTAAAATTTTTTAAATCACCATAGCAACAATAGGAAATACCTATCCAAAGATACATATTATATGATAAAACTCATGTCCAAGTAATGGCACCACAGCCTGAGCTTTAACAGGACAAAAAAGAATTCTTTCCCAAATTGAGTATGGTGTGTCTTGTCCAATGAAAACAAGCTCAGTTTCATTATTTACATGCACTGGTTAGTTGAATCTTCATCAAAATTTGGAACATCTTGCTAAGCAGTGGATAAGCCAGGATTCTAAATTCAAGATTTTCCTTTCTCTTGGACCACAGCCCAGCTCACTGAAGTAGAGAGTTGCATTTATTACAATTCAACAGCACCTAAGGGACTTAGAGAAAGAATATGCATTGATTTACTGTGACTATTGCCTGCTATGATCTGGCAGAAACCAAGGGGCACAGAAAATGATGCTTTTTTTTTTTAACATCTATTCAAGCAAATGCAGGGGCAAGAAAACCAGTTCAGCTGTGTGAAATTTAGTGTTATGTTTTGTTTAGTTATTTGTTTTGTGATTTAATCTCTGTATGTTGGTGAGAATACACATGGTTGAACTTTCTATTGATCATATCTAGTTATGTTTAATTACAAATGAGTATAAACAATCCCTGAATGAAATGTATTCAAACAATAAAAATGGGTATAACTGGTTCCTGAATGAGAAATAGTCAAACATTACTGAATCCTTGAGATTTAAGCGAGTAGACATAATTCTTCAGTAGAAATTCTAAAGCAACTTAACTAGGTATCTGTTTACTTAGAAGGATAGGCTATGCAATAAATGTTGAAGAGAGTCCCATTTCTACTTATTGATCTTTGAACTTTCCCCCAGAGTTAACTTACTCATGGAATCCTTGTCCTCCCTCCTGCCTTGGAACAAAAAAAAAAACCAAACAGTGAAGTTCCATAAGGCATCTCATCATTAAATCAGAAGAGCAATGAGCATTGGTTTGGTCTCAAAAAGAAAAGCTTCATTCATTATATTTTTTTGTTAGTTGTTTAGTTTCTCCAAAGTCTCGAGTTTATCTTTGATACAAAGAACTATTCATTAACTCATGAATGTATTATTTTGACTATGTATTTAGTAAATATTACTAACTTCTGTTATGTGCCAGGCATTCTGGAAGGTACAATCATTAGTTTGAGTGTCAAATTATAAACAAAAGAAAGTCGTTAAACTTCAGTTGCTCACATTGGGGGAGACAAGTAATTACAGGCAATTATATTGTGCTGTATATGATAAATATACACTATATACACTAGAGCCCATGCATTATGCCATGGAAGCCCATAAGAGAGAGACACCCACTCTTTCCCTGGAAACTTATAGAAGAAGTTCCTGGAGAAGGTGATAATAGGTGGGAAGGAAATATTTGTTGTTATTTTCTGTTTTATGTTTAATCAGAAAGTATACATTGCTTAATGGAAATGGTCTTTATTTCTCCATCATTCTCATTTAAAGTGTTAACTTTGGGTTACAGACTTCCCACTCTTCATCATCCCTATTGGAAGAAAATGTATACAAATTATATACGGGATTTGTCTGCTGTGCGGCATAATTTGATTTTTGACATTTTAGAAATTAGTCACTTGCAGCTGAGATAAAGGCGAGAGTAGAGAGGAAAGCTGTAAAGGAAATCACAATGGCTTTAAAAAAAAATCACCATTCAACTCATTGTTTCTACAGTGATAGAACAGGGAATAAGACCATTCTATACCATTTATTTTATTGGCAAGATCTTCCTAAAGGCAATTCCTTAGGTGGCTCTTCTTTCAACAAAGCAGTCCCCAAGGCACATTCTATTAACGTATATTTTCTGATGTTGATATTAGTTGTTGTTATGGGATGTTTTATATTCATCTTTGCATTTATTCATTTGATGAGTATTTACTAAGAGTCACCAGGTTAGGCATTATTTTAGGTGCTTGGAATACATGCAGGAGTGTGCTAGTAAAGGTTTAATAATGGCTGGGGTGGGGAACGGGTTGATGTGTAGCACTTGCTGTTTTCTCTGGTGTAAATACTCCTGTGACAGTTGATTTCGAATTAGCAACAGGATGTCACCGAATGAGGATTTGGGAAAAATACAGAATCAACTCTTGTGAGCTTCTGAGAGCTGACTTTAGTACACCAATGCACATGCTAGTGAACAAAATAAATGAAAAGTGTGCCCTCACGGAGCTAATATTGTACATTATATTATTTAATCCTGGGGACATAGCCACTCTCTTCTGAAATACTAACCGCCACAAATTAGATAACATGAAGCACAGAGACATTAAGCAGCTAGAATTAACTCACCCAGCTAAGAAGGTGTTGGAGCCTGGACTCGTTTCCGCAGTTTCTGATTGTGATTCCTGTGCTTGTCACATTGGGTAACCAATTCCTCATAATAGCTCATTGCAGCATTTTGAAAACTTCAGGTTGTGATTCAGCCATCCTTCAAAAAAAAGAAGAAATAGAATTTAAAAAACCCAATTGTTCGGTACAAGGGATATGTATTTTTTGTGAAACTTTTGTTTCGATTATGAATGCTATGATCACAAATTGAAATCTACTTCTTCCCCTAGATTGTAGTTAAAATAAGTTTGAAAAACAGCTTTGTTGACACAGGCCTCCTAGAATTGCCCTTTAATTGACGCATGGTACCAGGGGAACACCCAAAGGGTGTAATTATTGGGCACCCTAGTGAATTGGGTGTCGTCTCATGGGACAGCCTCAGAAATACAAATGCCCACTTGAGGTCAACGGGGTAGCCTTTGTTCTATCGTGAATCCATATTTAGTCCTTATTTATGTCTCCAGTTACTGTCCGAACACCTCTCAGAAAAAACAGGAGAATGTTTTCAGTTATAGAAAATGAGTCAAAGCCTCTGAGGTAAGAACATCGTAGGCTTTAAAATTTATTTCTTACTTTTGTTGTTGATGTTATTGCAATTGCCTATTTTTCTTCAGAGGATAGCAGTAAAAGTATTTAAAGAAAATCTGAGGCAGCAGGGAAGAGGAGAGGCTGTCAAGACCAAATCCACTGCATGGTGAGTTTTGAGGAAGAAAGAAGAGATTGGACAATGATTCTGGAAAACAGAAAACAAGAGCATGGCTGTGCTCTGTGGTCAACAGGGTTGAAGCAGACAGAAGAGAAGCCCAGGGCTGAGGCTGACTCCACATCATCTACTCTTGATCCACCATTGACTTGACTGTGAACAGATCACCAAAAACGGAGTGGTTGAAAGCAGCACCAATATATTAAATTACAGTTCCGGAATTCAGAAGTGTAGATGTCACTGGGCCAAAGTAGAAGAATCAGCAGAACTGCATTCCTCTCTGGCAACTGTGGCAGAGCTTCTGTTTTCCTGCCTTCTCTGGGTTCTAAAGGCTTCCCACATTCCTTGCTTTGTTGCCCTCTTCCATCATCACAGCCAGCGGTGGCCAGTTAAATTCTTTTCACGTCGCATCACTCATATTCACTCTTCTGCCTCCCTTGTCCACATTTAATGACTCATGATTTCAGTGGCTCTGCCTGGATAAGCCAGGACAATCTCCTTTCTCAGGTCAGCTGATTAGCAATCTTCATTCTACCGGCAACCTCAATTCCCTTTTGCCTTGTCACCTAACATGTTATAGGTTCAGGGGGTTAGGGTGTAGGCATCTTTGTGGGGCCATTTACCTACCACAGACACCAAACATTAGATTGAAATTATTGATCTGTAATCATCTACAGTTAAATCCAGTAATAGGGCCTTGTCCTTCATTGACTCCATTCAATCTGAAACTTTTACAGAGTTTGACGGCCTTGAGTCACACAGAGCTGGGCTTTAGTCCCAGCTCTGCCTCTTCTAGTTTTGTGACCTTGGACATGATAACTAGCCTTTCTCAGCGTCATTCTGTGTCTGTGAAATGGCAGTATGTGTTGCAAGGGTTTTGTGAGGAATAAAGAAATATGGGTAGAGGCAATGTATATAATTTATAAGCCTATTAAAATATTGATTTATTCTCACTGTTAGAAGAGAATAGAAAGAATGGAAGAGGAGCTAAACCTCTTGGTTTTTGCTTCTTTTGCCTTGGTGATAATTAATAGCTACTTTAAAGATCTATCTGTGCAGATGTAGAGAACGGACTTGAGGACACAGGGTTGGGGGGGGTGTGAAGGGGAAGCTGGGTCGAAGAGAGAGAGTAGCATTGACATATATACACTACCAAATGTAAAATAGATAGCTAGTGGGAAGTTGCTGCATAACATAGGAAGAGCAACTCGATAATGGGTAATGACTTAGAGGCGTGGGATAGGGAGAGTGGAAGGGAGTCTCCGGAGGGAGGGGATATGGGGATATATGTATAAATATAGCTGATTCCACTTTGGTATACCTCAAAAATTGGCACAAGAGTGTAAAGCAATTATATTCCAATAAAGAGCTTTAAAAAAAAAAGATCTCTCTGAAGCTATCTTGAAACTTTTTGTTAGAGAAGGCGATGGGGCTTCTCAGGAAAAGGAGGAAATAGAAGTGAGTATCTGAGAGGATGGCCAGACTCTGAGCCTAAGAAGGCACAGGTATTGCTATGCCAGTAAAGGAGTTTTGTTTTCCATTTGTACCAGCACACTAAGGTCAGACAGGACCTTAAACAGTGATGGCAGCACGTGTGCCAAGGGAGGTTCGGATTCTTGACACAGATTTCCATGGTCACACCTGGCACAGAGGTAAAGAGTTTACATACCCTGAAAAGGATCATGAAAATCTGGGCAAGGAGAAGTAGCAGAGTGGTTCCCACAGATTTTAGGATTGTTGAATTGTGGGAGGATGGGAGGTGGATTGAAATTTTTTGGAAAATAAATGTATTTGATATTTCTTTTGTTATAAAGTCTCTGAATATGTAAGAAATTAAAAATATAATAGCTATAATAGCTGTACTCAATTAATTTTGTCTATGTGATCTAATTTGATTCTTTCCAAATACTATGCATGCTGAATAAAAAGTAATAAAAAATTTCTGATTCCTTTATATATTTTTTGCTTCAGTGTCCTCCATAAGTAAGGCTTCTTAAAAACCAAATGGCAACAGGTTTTAGATTTTCACTCTTCATGAAAATAGTAAAGTAACATACTCTTTTTATCTAAAATTTTCACTTCTATTTCTGGCATTTGCTATTCTGGTGTACTATTTGCTATTTCTTATAATGCAAAAGCAACACTTCTGAAAGCCTCACTCAGTATAATGAAGAATGTATTTCAATGACTTAGAATACACTTACTCTAGTTAACCAACGTGTGTATGCATTTTGATATTATTTTATTTTAATTTTTTAAATGTACATTACTTATCCAACCAATTGGAACTATTCTACTATGCATTTATTTGTGAATGCTTTTAAAATTCCAAATGGCTTATAATGGCATATTTGAAACTACTAGAGTTGGTGCTGTAAGTGAATATTAAGACTCATAACCCAAATGAAAATCTGTTATTGCAGAACATTCAAGTCATTTTCTAGAGCATAATATCACAGCAAATTTAAAGGCGTTTATCCAAAATACCAAGAAAAATTAGACAATGTGATGACAATTCCTTTGCAAACTTCAATTATTAAAATTATTCTTGAAGAGAAAAAGATGGCGGCGAAGTAGAGAGACGTGGAGTGCATCCCTCTCCACAGATGCATTGGGAATGCACGGAAGGACACAGTCATTCCCACAGAGAACCAGCTGAACACCAGCAGACGGCCTCGGACACCGGAAAGGGCTGCGGAGAACCTGACATAGCCGGTAGGGAGGCATCTACGAGGGCTCAAAGAGGGTGAAGCGGCGGAGCTGTGGCAGACGGGAGGGAGTGAGAAACATACGGAGGGTCCGCAGCGCAGCTCAGCGTTCCCGGACCGAGACATCGATCCGCGGCTGAACGGAGGGTCCAGGAGCGGGAGCGTGGGAACCGGAGAGCTGGTTCGGGGGAGAAACATTGTGGCCGGTAGGGTGACGGACCGAGAGGACAGGAGGGAGGAGGTCCGCGGAGAGGAGTGCCGATCCCTGAGAGCTGCCCGGCCATGATGGCGGCTGGAGGCTGCAGGCTCCCGGGCGGCGGGGAGGAGCCGCGCGCATAGCCTCTCTCTCTCTTTCTGCGCCTCTGCAACAGGCAGCGGAGAGACGCCCTGCGGGGCCACATAAGGCGCTCAGGGATAACAAGCACCCTCAGGCGCTCGGGCGGGGCTAGATTAAAACTCCTTGCAACGCCAGCAGCAGGGAGGCTGCCGAGAGAAAAAAAAAAAAAAAAAACCAGCATCAAAAAGAAAAAACCCCGAGAGAGGCCCAACTCTAAGACTTTCTGTGTACGCCTGAGCCACCAGCGCCCTCTGCAACAGGCACCTCCAAGCCTGACTGAAGCAACAGTGCGCCACTGCTCACTCCCTCCCAGGAGAAGGAGCCACTATTGCACCCTCTCCCTCCCCACACACCGAGGCTTACAGACGAACAATAAAGGAACCTCTGCTGGTCACAGAATAACGCAAAAAAAAAAAACCCAAGGCAAGGAAAAGGACACTTACAGCTGAGACGCTAAGGAAACAGAAATAGTAGTATCAATACCTATTGAACTGGTCCATTCTGGGATCAGTTCTGGATTTTTTTTTTTTTTTTTTTTTCTTTCTCTCTTTTTTTTTTTTTTTTTTTTTTTTGATTTATTAAATACGATCTTAGCCCTAAGGGATCTACAAGTTTTACAACATAATTTTATAAGGATATTTTTTACTCTTTTTTTTTTTTTTTTTTTTTTTTTTTTTTTTTTTTTTTTTGCCTTTTAAAATACTTCTATATCTAGCTAAGTTTTTGGTAGTACGGACAAAATATCTTTCATACTTTCCTTTCATCCCTTTCTTTTATACACTTCTATTCCTTTCTTTTTCTTTGCATATTTCCAACCACATTACGCTCTTCTGTTCCCCTTTCTTCCAGCCATTTTAAGTGTATTTTATCTTAACATACTTATAAGCAACACTATCGGTCTGCTCAGACTCCTTGCTCTATTCTCCAGATGATGCACTGCCTTGGTATTAATATTAGGCTTTTGTCTTTATCTTAGTTCTTAGTACAGTTGTCTAATTACATTCTGAGAATCTCCATTCTCTCTGGTGGTACTCCAGCTCATTTCTATATTTGATCCTAGCTTACAAAATCTCCCTGGATTGATGTTTGTATGTGTAGGGTGTTATTTGTTGTTTGTTTGCTTTTGCTTTTGTCTCTGATTTGTTCTGTTTCAGTTGTCAATTTCTGCTGGGTTTCTCTCTGAATATCTGATAGCGCACTGGGGTTCTGTCAGGTCTTTCTAGAGCCTTATGTCCTAATGGATTCAATAATTGTGTGTCTTATACATGTATGTGTTTCCTAGACTGAATATTCGTCTAATCCAATACTTGGACATTAGTCTGAGGCTTGGACAGTCTTCTATAAACACCTCTATCACCAGGACAAGCAACCCCAAAAGCTTGGACAACCATGAGGAAACAAAGAAACACCATGCAGGCAAAGGAGCAGGAAAAAAACCCACAAGACCAAATAAATGAGGAGGAAATAGGAAAAATGCCTGAAAAAGAATTTAGAGTAATGATAGTAAAAATGATACAAAATCTCGATAACAAATTAGAGAAAGTACAAGAAACAGTTCATAAGAACTCAGAAAAACAAACAGCAATGGATAACAAAATAACTGAAATTAAAAATACTCTAGATGCTCTAACCAGCAGAATGACTGAGGCAGAAGAACGAATAAGTGAGTTGGAAGATAGAATGGAAGAAATAAACGCCACAGAGCAGGAAAAAGATAAAAAAATAAAAAGACTAGAAGACAGCCTCAGAGACCTCAGTGATAACCTTAAACGTACCAACATTCGAATTATAGGCATCCCAGAAGAAGAAGAAAACAAGAAAGGGTCTGTGAAAATATTTGAAGAGGTTCTAGTGGAAAACTTCCCCAACATGGGAAAGGAAATAATGAACCAAGTCCAAGAAGCACAGAGAGTCCCATACAGAATAAACCCAAGGAGAAATACACCAAGACACATATTAATCAAACTAACAACAATTCAACACAAAGAAAAAATATTAAAAGCAGCAAGAGAAAAGCAACAAACAACATATAAGGGAAAACCCATCAGGATAACAGCTGACCTTTCTACAGAAACTCTGCAGGCCAGAAGGGAATGGCAGGATATACTGAAAGTCCTGAAAGAGAGAAACCTACAGCCAAGAATACTTTACCCAGCAAGAATCTCATTCAGATTTGAGGGAGAAATCAAAAGCTTTCCAGACAAGCAAAAGTTAAGAGAATTCAGCACCACCAAACCAGCCTTACAACAAGTGCTAAAGGAACTTCTCTAAGTAGGAAACACAAGAAAAGGAAAACACCTACAAATACAAACCCAAAACAATTAAGAAAATGGTAATTGGAACACACATGTCAATAATCACTTTAAATGTCAATGGATTAAATACTCCAACCAAAAGACACAGACTGGCTGAATGGATACAAAAACAAGACCCTTCTATATGCTGCCTACAAGAAACCCACTTCAGACCAAGGGATACATATAGACTGAAAGTGAAGGGATGGAAAAAGATATTCCATGCAAATGGAAGTCAAAAGAAAGCTGGAGTAGCAATACTCATATCAGACAAATTAGACTTGAAAGTAAAGACTATTAAAAGAGACAAGGAAGGGCACTACATAATGATCAAGGGATCCATCCAAGAAGAACATATCACAATGGTAAATATCTATGCCCCCAATATAGGAGCACCTCAATACATAAGGCAAATGCTAACAGCTATAAAAGGGGACATCGACAGTAACACAATTATAGTGGGAGACTTGAACACCCCACTTACATCAATGGACAGATCATCCAAACAGAAAATAAATAAAGACACACAAGCTTTAAATGACACATTAGACCATCTCGACTTGGTTGATATTTATAGGACATTCCATCCAAAAACGACAGACTACACTTTCTTCTCAAGTGCACACGGAACATTTTCCAGGATAGATCACATCTTGGGTCACAAATCAAACCTCAGCAAATTCAAGAAAATTGAAATCATATCAAGCATCTTCTCAGACCACAACGCCATGAGACTAGATATCAATTACAGGAAAAAAACTGCAAAAAATACAAACACATGGAGGCTAAACAATTCACTCTTAAACAACCAAGGAATCACTACAGAAATCAAAGAGGAAATCAAAAAGTATCTAGAAACAAATGACAACGAAAACACAACAACCCAAAACCTATGGGATGCAGCAAAAGCAGTTCTAAGAGGGAAGTTTATAGCAATACAGTCCTACCTTAAGAAACAAGAAAATGATCGAATAAACAACCTAACCTTACACCTCAAACAACTAGAGAAAGAAGAACAAAGAAACCCCAAAGTGAGCAGAAGGAAAGAAATCGTAAAGATCAGAGCAGAAATAAATGAAAAAGAAAGGAAAGAAACCATAAGAAAAATAAATAAAACTAAAAGCTGGTTCTTTGAGAAGATTAACAAAATTGATAAACCATTAGCCAGACTCATCAAGAAAAAAAGGGAGAAGATGCAAATCAACAGAATTAGAAATGAAAAAGGAGAAGTCACAACGGACACCTCAGAAATACAAAACATCATGAGAGACTACTACAAGCAACTATATGCCAATCAATTGGATAACCTGGAAGAAATGGATACATTCTTAGAAAAATACAATCTTCCAAGACTGAACCAGGAAGAAATAGAAACCATGAACAGAGCAATCACAAGTACAGAAATTGAGGCAGTGATTAAAAATCTCCCAACACACAAAAGCCCAGGACCAGATGGATTCACAGGCGAATTCTATCAAACATTTCGAGAAGAGTTAACACCTATCCTTCTCAAACTCTTCCAAAATATTGCAGAAGGCGGAGCACTCCCAAACTCATTCTATGAGGCTACCATCACCCTGATACCAAAACCAGGCAAAGATGTCACAAAAAAAGAAAACTACAGACCAATATCACTGATGAATATAGATGCAAAAATCCTCAACAAAATACTAGCTAACAGACTGCAACAGCACATTAAAAAAATCATACACCACGATCAAGTGGGGTTTATCCCTGGGATGCAAGGATTCTTCAATATACGCAAATCAATCAACGTGATACATCATATCAACAAATTGAAGGATAAAAACCATATGATCATTTCAATAGATGCAGAAAAAGCTTTTGACAAAGTTCAACATCCATTTATGATAAAAGCTCTCCAGAAAATGGGCATAGAAGGAAATTACCTCAACATCATAAAAGCCATATATGACAAACCAAAAGCCAACATTGTTCTCAATGGAGAAAAACTGGAAGAATTCCCTCTAAGAACAGGAACAAGACAAGGGTGTCCACTCTCACCACTGTTATTCAACATAGTTTTGGAAGTGTTAGCCACAGCAATCAGAGAAGAAAAAGAAATTAAAGGAATCCAAATTGGAAAAGAAGAAGTAAAATTATCACTCTTTGCAGATGACATGATACTATATATAGAAAACCCTCAAGACTCTACCAGAAAACTGCTAGCACTCATTGATGAGTTTAGTAAAGTAGCAGGATACAAAATTAATGCACAGAAATCTCTTGCATTCCTATACACTAACAACGGAAGAGCAGAAAGAGAAATTAAGGAAACTCTCCCATTCACCATTGCAACCAAAAGAATAAAATACCTAGGAATAAACCTGCCTAAGGAGGCAAAAGATCTGTATGCAGAAAACTTTAAGACATTGATGAAAGAAATCAAAGATGACATAAACAGATGGAGGGATATACCATGTTCCTGGATTGGAAGAATCAACATCGTGAAAATGACTGTACTACCCAAAGCAATTTACAGATTTAATGCAATCCCGATCAGATTGCCAATGGCATTTTTCACAGAACTAGAGCAAGAAATCTTACGATTTGTATGGAAACGCAAAAGACCCCGAATAGCCAAAGCAATCTTGAGAAGGAAAAATGGAGTTGGTGGAATCAGGCTTCCTGACTTCAAACTATACTACAAGGCCATAGTGATCAAGACAGTATGGTACTGGCACAAAAATAGAAAGGAAGATCAATGGAACAGAATAGAGAACTCAGAAGTAAGCCCAAACACATATGGGCACCTTATCTTTGACAAAGGAGGCACGAGTATACAATGGAAAAAAGACAGCCTCTTCAATAAGTGGTGCTGGGAAAATTGGACAGCAACATGTAAAAGAATGAAATTAGAACACTTCCTAACACCATACACAAAAATAAACTCCAAATGGATTAAAGACCTACATATAAGGCCAGACACTATCAAACTCCTAGAGGAAAACATAGGCAGAACACTCTTTGACATACATCAAAGCAACATCCTTTTTGACCCACCTCCTAGAATCATGGAAATAAAATCAAGAATAAACGAATGGGACCTCATGAAACTTAAAAGCTTTTGCACAGCAAAGGAAACCATAAACAAGACTAAAAGGCAACCTTCAGAATGGGAAAAAATAATTGCCTATGAAACAACGGACAAAGGATTAACCTCCAAAATATACAAGCAGCTCATGCAGCTTCATACCAAAAAAGCAAATAACCCAATCCACAAATGGGCAGAAGACCTAAATAGACATTTCTCCAAAGAAGACATACAGATGGCCAACAAACACATGAAAAGATGCTCAACATCACTCATCATCAGAGAAATGCAAGTCAAAGCCACAATGAGGTATCACCTCACACCAATCAGAATGGCCATCATCACAAAGTCTGGAAACAACAAATGTTGGAGAGGGTGTGGAGAAAAGGGAACTCTCCTGCACTGTTGGTGGGACTGTAAGTTGGTACAGCCACTATGGAAAACAGTTTGGAGGTTCCTTAAAAAACTACAAATAGAACTACCATATGATCCAGTAATCCCACTCCTGGGCATATACCCAAAGAAAACCATAATCCCAAAAGAAACTTGTACCATAATGTTTATTGCAGCACTCTTTACAATAGCCAGGACATGGAAGCAACCTAAATGCCCATCAACAAATGAATGGATACAGAAGATGTGGCATATATATACAATGGAATATTACTCAGCTATAAAAAGGGATGAGATGGAGCTATATGTAATGAGGTGGATAGAACTACAATCTGTCATACAGAGTGAAGTAAGTCAGAAAGAGAAAGACAAATATTGCATGCTAACTCACATATACGGAATCTAAAAATGGTACTGATGAACTCAGTGACAAGAACAGGGAAGCAGATACAGGGAATGGACTGGAGAACTCGAGGTATGGGAGGGGGCGGGGGGTGAAGGGGAAACTGAGAAGAAGCGGGAGAGTAGTACAGACATATATATACTACCAACTGTAAAATAGCCAGTGGGAAGTTGTTGTATAACAAAGGGAGTCCAACTCGAGGATGGAAGATGCCTTAGAGGACTGGGGCAGGGAGGGTGGGGGGGAATCGAGGTGGGGGCGTCAAGGAAGGGAGGGAATATGGGGATATGTGTATAAAAACAGTTGATTGAACCTGGTGTACCCCCCAAAAAAATAAAATAAAAAAAAAAAAAAAAAAAAAATTATTCTTGAAGCATCCTACTAGAAAAGATCAACCAATCTCACAGACATTTATTAGCATTACAATAAATAAACATTGATTATGGCTATAAAAATACCATAAGAATTTTAAGAGCCAAGAAAAAAAATCTTCTAAATAAGAAAAAAAAAACCAACAACAACACTCTAAATATATAGCTAGATTACTCTATAAAAGGGGAGAAGGTATAAATCTTTTCTATGGGTTCAGGAAAGATAGTCGTGGTTAACATGGTTCGTGTGGTTTACCACAAGACAGTTTTTGAAGCATCATAATCTTCACAGGTTTTGTTCTATATAATAAATAATATTTCATTCATTAATATGTATGTTCTGTGAGCCATCTTATTCCATTTTTACTTCAGTGAACTGTCTTCTTGCTGGAAAGTATTTTTTTAGTAATACTTAAATATTAGTTTTAGAAAAGTTTGTGCACAAGTTTCATTCCATTCGAATACTTTTTAGAGAGATAAAAAGTGCCAAGCAGTGGCACTAAATCAGTGACTCACAAACCAGGGGCATTTTTGTCCACCGGGGACATTTGGCAATGCCTGGGGGTCAGTTTTGATTGTCAGAACTGGATTAGGGAGGTACTACTGGGACCTAGTGGGTAGAAATCAGAAATGCTGCTAAACATCCTACAATGCATAGGATGGCCCCTACAACAAGGAATTATCCAGCCAAAGATATGTGAATAGTGCCAAGACTGAGAAACCCTGATCTAAATTAAAAAACAGTCACAAAACCCATATATATGTAGTCAGTTTGCTAGTAAAAATAATTGGTTGGCTAGTAAACATCATTTATAGAATGCCCACTTTGGCAAGGGAGGCGTTGAAAAATAAATGACCTCTTCCCTTGAAAGTTTTAAAGTTTTAACACAATAGTTGGTCTAAAATTGTGTTTAATCTGTCCACAATTTCGTCTGTAAATGTAAGTGAAATACACCAACACCAGAAATAAAAAGCATACATCTATACAAAACTTTATACATAGTAGACTCTCAATAAATAATTATCTAGTAAAGATTTATTTAGTGTTCATTGTCTTCTTGGAAGGATCAAAGTCAAATAAGTAAGAGTCTCTGAAATTGAGGGGTTTTATTTTAGTAGAAAGAGTCAGACAGTCAAATAAATAAAGGCAATTAGAGGAGAGAAAAGGCTGGAAAGCAAGGCAGGTGGGTGCCAGAATGCAAATAACATCATGAGACATAGAAGTTTACATTTTATTTTATAGGCAACAGCATTAAGAATTGCTTGATGTGAGTATGGGAAATGGCCTGGAATGATAGGATACCAGTTAGATTTTTAATGGCCAGGGGAGAGATGTTAAGGACCTGAGCTAAGACAAGGCCATAAGTACGCAGGAGAGAGGGCAGGTATAAAGATCGAATGAGGGGATGAATTGGGAGATTGGGATTGCCATATACATTACTAATAAGAAAAAAAAATCAACTTGTACACTTTAAATATATGCCATTTATTGTATGTCAATTATATATCAATAAAAGTTCTAAAAAAAAAAAGATTGAATGAGGCTGAATTGAGTGAACTTGGTGACTGATTAGCCAAGAGTAGGAGAAGGAAGAATAGCATCCAGGATGACTCTGGGCTCAGGATGGGCTAAATGAGTTGTTATTCACTAAAGTAGAAAGTAAATAGGCAGTAGAATTATGGGGGAATTTGCTCTGGCAATCTGAGTTTGAGATGCCCTTCTCACCTCCTGGTGGTGGTAGAAGAGAGCTGGGCTGTATTGGGAGACATTCTCCATAGATCTGTAGCATTTCTGCATCTTTAAGGCAGAGATACTGACAGCTTTTAATATCTTTTCAAGGATGTTGTAATGGGGAACAGCCTGGAAGATAGAGACAGTCAGTCTCTCACTCTGGTGTAGGGGGCATACTTTTTGCACTTTAGAGTGTGATAAAGTGTCTCCCCCCGGAGCACAATTTGGTCAGGTGTGCTTACAGTCCATTATAAACGTTTGTGGTTTCCTAAGCTTGGGTTTCTCAGTTCTAGTGCAAAAGAACTGCATCTACAGCACCCACCTGGGTCTCTAAACAGTGCCCCATGGATTTGGGTGGGAAAAGGGAACTGGCATGAACATGAAGCTCTCACCTTGCTGTGCTGTGAGTAGTAAAGTGCTTTGCTTCTGATCCAAGGGTCTTCTGCCAGCATCCATGAAACTGGTATGCTAACTTGTGTGCTTGTACACAGGGTAAAATCACAAGCTCTTCATAGTCTTTGACAGGCTGGTGATGGCAATTTGGGAATGATCAGAATAGTGCCAGTGGTTGAAGTCTTCAGAGTGTATAAGATCTCCTTACACAAAGAAAAGAAAGAGATTCTTCAACCTGGGATATATAACATTTTCCTCCTATTTTTATTTCATTTCTTTTATTCTCTTCTTTCCTGCCTCCTTTTTTCCTTCCTCCCTCCCTCCCTCCCACCCTCCCTCCCTCCCTTCCTTCCTTCCAGTCCTACCTGCCCTTTCCCTCTATCTCTCTGTCTTTCATAATGGCACATAAGTACAGTAGGAATTGAGACTGCATCTCTCTCCTTAATCAGTGTAGGCAGAGATGCCATCCTTTTCCCCTGGCCCAAGCAGTGTTCTCAGAGAAACTGTCCCATCCAGAGCTCAGAACAGGCAACCCTGCCAGAATCTTGTTGCCTGACCAGGTAATAGAGGGGATGAGAAGATAAGCTGTCCTACTTAAGAGGGTACTGAGGAAGTTGATCATAGCAAAGCACTGCAGGAAGCATTCTGAGAAATCACTTCAGGAGAAACATTTGTTTATGAGGGCTCCAGAGAAAATATCACTTATTAAACTGTTTTATTTCCCTACATAGATGTTGTAAGAGAACAAGAAGATTTAATCTCTTTTAACATGGAAAGTTAACACTTTTGTTTTTCCTCCTTTTCTTTGCTATCCTGGGACTGTTTCAGATAAGCTTGCTTTTCTATTTAAAGTGGTGAGGGCAGAATACATGGGGCATGGACCATAGAAAGAACTTCAGAGATGAGAAACACATTTGTGTTTTGGGAGGTGGAGTGGTCAGTAGATGAGATAACTAAATTTTAGGAACTAATTCCAGTAAAACTTTCGAGAAGAGAGAAGTGAGAAGAGAAGTAAGAACTTGATGGATGGACATAATGAAGAACTACTGAATAAGATGTTGAAAGACCTCCCAGGGGCTGGTCCACCATCCACTCAGCTTTCAGTCAAATGAGAGCGTCTCAATATTAAAAAAACAAAAACAAAAAAACAACCCAATCAAAAAATGGGCAGAAGACCTAAACAGGCATTTCTCCAAAGAAGATATACGGATGGACAAGAGGCACATGAAAACCTGCTCAGCATCACTAATTATTAGAGAAATGCAAATCAAAACTACACCGGTTAGAATGGGCATCACCGGAAAATCTACAAACAGTAAATGCTGGAGAGGGTGTGGAGAAAATGGAACACTCTTGCACTGTTGGTGGGAATGTAAATTGATACAGTGACTATGGAGAACAGTATGGAGGTTCCTTGCAAAACTAAAAATAGAGTTACCATATGACCCAGCAATCCCACTACTGGGCATATACCCAGAGAACACCCTAATTCAAAAAGACACATGCACTCCAATGTTCACTGCAGTGCTGTTTACATGGAAGCAACCTAAATGTCCATCAACAGATGTATCGATAAAGAAGATGTGGTCCATACATACAATGGAATATTACTCAGCTGTAAAAAGGAATGAAACTGGGACATTTGTAGAGACATAGATGGGCCTGAGACTGTCATACAAAGTGAAGTGAGTCAGAAAGAGAAAAACAAATATTGTATATTAACACATATATGTGGACTATAGAAAAATGGTACAAATCAAACAGTTTGCGAGGCAGAAATAGAGACACAGATGTAGAGAACAAACATATGGACACCAAGTGGGGAAAGTGGGGAGAGTTGGAGGGGGGATGAACTGGGAGATTGGGATTGCCATATCTACATTACTAATAAGAAAAAAAATCAAATTGTACACTTTAAATATATGCAGTTTATTGTATGTCAATTGTATCTCAATAAAAGTTCTTAAAAAAAAAACAAAGCACCCAGGGACTATGATAGTTGAATCTCCCGATACTTAAAGAAAATCTTTCTTTTATGATACACCCAGCTTCAGTCTGAATACCCAGCAAGAGTAGTGGTCATTCATGACACAAATCTGTATGTAGTCGTGCCACCCTCTGTGCACATGTCATAGCACATCTGCAAGCCCTAAGGGAGAAATCCTGAGCTGGAACCGTTAGAGGCAGAATCACTCCAAGATTTTTTTTTTTGGAAAGAGGAATAGTTTTAAGTGGGCCTTGAAAGATGAGCACTTTTTCAGGACAAAAAGCATCATGTGCACAGAAATGAATTTTTTTTTAATGGTAGTTATTTTGCAAAAAAAAAAATGATGAATAAACCTGAACCAGTAGTGATTCTATTGGTAGTAACTAGAAAATTACATCAGTCAATTAGAGGCTAATTATATTACCTAGAGGGAAAATTAGTGATTTGACTTCTGCAGTGCCAAGTCATGGCATTGTTCATCCTTCAGTGCAGATTTATGAAATAAATTTAGAATATTTCAAGGTATTGCTGCTAAGTGCAGAATGTTATGTGGTTAGCAAACATTCTATATCTGTGGAGTTACTCCCCAAACAAAACAAAACTGGAGAAAATTAATAATAAAGGCAGAAACATGTAGTAGTTAAATATTTCTAGAAGAAAATTACTTATTTTCCTCTATTCCTTTTGGGAAAAAAAAAACAGGCACGTAAAGTAAGCATTTTAACAAAAAATATTATAGTACCCCAAGCAAATGCTTGCCACAAAAATATGCACCCCCTTTTCTGTATATTTGTATCAAAATACGGATGTAATTATCCAGATGCTATCTGTGAACACTGGAACAGCACTTGCATATTCAACTCATGTTTTTTCTGAGCTTAGACTATGTGCATACCATGGCCTACGCAGCCTTGTGATAAGAAAGCCTGTTGCAAAAATATGAACTCACTGTTTTTGCAAATGTATGTCTTGATAAAAGCTGTCAATAACTACTCATTAATATGTTTTATTGCCCAGTTTTTTTTCAGCATATGCAGTTCCTGTAATGTGTTATGATAATGCTCATTTAAAATAGCTATGATTCCAGTCAGTTCACATTAACAGTAAACAAACAGGCGGCTCACCAAAGGATAGATCTTCTTTTCCAATAACCCAAATATGCCACATAACTTACTTATATAAATATGAAGACCTATAAAAAGTATCTTCTGTGATGGCTAATTTTGTGTGTCATCTTGGCTGGGCCATAGTGGCCAGATATCTGGTTAAACATTATTCTGGATGTTTTCTGTGAAGGTGTTTTTTGGATGAGATCAACGTTGAAGTTGGTGGACTTTGAGTGAAGTCAAATACCTTCCATAAAGTGAATGGGCCTCATCCAATCAGCTACAGCTCTTAACAAAACAAAGACTGACCTCCCTCTAAGCAAAAAGGAATTCTGCCAGTGGACTAACTTTGGATTTGAACTGCAACTCTTTCCTGAGTCTCCAACCTGCCTGCTTACCCCATTAGATTTTGGGCTTGCTGAGCCTCCACAACTGCATGAGCCAACTCCTTAAAATAAACCACCCCCCTCTCTCCTTCTTTCTCTATAGATGATAGATAGATAGATAGAGTTAGAGATAGATCTATAAATATATAACCTATAGTTCTATTTCTCTAGATACCTGTGACTGATATACCTTACAACTGCCTTAGAAAAGTCGCTCTGCCTATTAAAGAAAAATTTTTAAGTGGGAGTTCTTAGAATGTTCAGGATAAATACAGGATTAAAAGTATTTGTTTGTTGACTTGTAGGTTAAAAAAGAGATAAAGAGACAAAATAACTATGTTGAATAACCACAAACACCAAGTGTTTATTCAGGTAGCAACCCCGTCAATAAATTGCTCATAAATGCCCTATGTAATTAGTTTTATTGAATGCTTACAGGTAGCATATTCCCCATCTTTGGAAAGGGAATATCTGAAGCAAATAAAGCAAACCCTCTTATTGTAAAGTAATGTTAAGATGTTTAACAAACCACACACCATGTAACATGTACATCAAACATGAAGTCATTTCCAGGAAAGATATAGGAAGGCTTAAAGCCAAGCCCACTGAAATGTACAAAAATAAATAAAATTGGCAAGAAACTTGAGACTAGGGGTTAATTTCAAACTTATTACACAAAGTAAATGGAACATTTTTCAGGAACACTATAAATTGATCAAAATTGAAAGTAGACATTGTAGGTTGACATTAAATAATTCTTCCAAAGGGAGTGATTCAGTGTTTTAGAAAGTTATTGAAGTAAATGTGGAAAATTCCCAATAACATTTCCTATTTTGGAAACAAGTCTGAAGGTAGGGATGATAAAAAAAATCATGATAAAGGACATCTTTTCTTGATTATGATAAAGATGATAAAAAATCTTTTCACTAAAAATTGAGTGTCATGGGATTTAGTGCTCAGCATGTATGCTCTGTAAAGAAAAATTCCTTAAGGTATTCAAGGAAGGCAAGAAAGTTACCTGCAAAAAGTGAAAAAAGTTTGTCCTTAGTTCTTAGCAGTAGTGGAAACCAGAAAAGCAATTTCTATGAATGAGTTAATGTCAGTAAACAGTTGGATATATGATCTATAGCTTACAAAAGAGATCTGGCCTGGAGATAGAAACGCCCGCTATTCATCTTCACCTGAACTGATTGCTATCAAGGAAAATTATAGGCCAGTATTGCTAGATCATCCAAGTCAAAATTCCAGATTTTTAAGTGAAATCTGAAGATCTGTTAACTATTTGAATTTAAGACTGTTTGGATTTAAAAAGAAAGCTTTTGAAGATTGACACATAATTGAGCAAAACAGAGCACAGGAACCATTAATTGTAAGACTCAGGGGGAGAAGGAGAAGGAGGAGGAGGAGAAGAAGGAGAAGGAGAAGGAGACGAAGAAAAGGATAAAAGGCCCTAAACTGAGCAAAGTCTAACAACCACTAGATTTGTTAAGACATATATATACAACTTGATCTATAAATTTAATGCAATCTCAATCAAGATTCCAACAAATTATTTTGTGGATATCAACAAACTGATTTGAAAGTTTATCAAACTTTCAAAAGACCCCAAATAGCCAACACTATATTGAAGAAGAATGAAGTTTGAGGACTGATAGTATCCACCTTCAGGACTTAATATGAAGCTACAGTAATCAAGATAGTGTGAGATTGGCAAAAGAACAGATAAATGGGTCAGTGAAAAAGAATAGAGAGCCTAAAAATAGGCCCATATAAATTTAGTCAACTGACCATTGATTAAAGAGCAAAGGCAATACAATGAAGCAAAGACAGTCTTTTCAACAAATGGTGCTGCAACAACTAGACATCTACATGCAAAACAAATGAATCTAGTTACAGATCTTACACTCTTCACAAAAATTAACTCAAAATATATCATAGACCTAAATATAAAACTATAAAACTCCCAGAAGATAACACAGGAGAAAACCTAGATGACCTTGGATATGGCAATAACTTTTTAGATACAACACCAAAAGCACAATCCATGAAAGAAATAATTGATAAACTAGATTTAATTGAAATTAAAAACTTCTGTGCTACAAAAGACACTGTCAAGAGAATAAAAAGAAAAGCCACAGACTAGGAGGACATATTTACAGAAGATACATATGATAAAGGACTGTTATCCAAAATATACAAAAAATTTCTTAAAACTCAGCAAGACAACCAACAATTTGATCAAAAAATGGGCCAAACACGTTTATATACACCTCACCAAGGAAGATATACAGATGGCAAATAAGCATATGAAAAGATTCCCCACATAATATATCGTAAGGGAAATACAAATTGAAACAACAGTGAGATAACACTACACACCTATTGGAATGACCAAAATCTGGAACACTGACAACAGCAAATGCTAATGAGGATGTGGAGCAACAGGAACTCTAATGCACATCACTTAAGGGAGTGCAAAATGCTACAGCTATTTTGGAAGATATTTGGCAGTTTCTTACAAAACTAAACATATGCTTTCCATACAATTGAACAATTTTGCTCCTTGGTATTTACCTAGAGGAGTTGAAATTTATGTTCACAAAAACCTGCACATGAATGTTTATAGCTGCTTTATTCATAATTGCCAAAACTTGGAAGTAGGTGAAGTTGACCTTCAGTAGGTGAATGGATTAACAAACTTTTGTATATCCAGACAATTAAATATTATTTAGTGCTAAAAAAGAAAAGAGTTGTTAAGCCAAGAAAAGACATAAAGGAATCTTAAATGCATATAACTGAGAGAAGACAATCTGAAAAGTCTACACACTGTATGGTTTCAACTATATGACATTCTGGAAAAGACAAAATTATTAAAACAGTGAAAAGATCAATCTTTGTAAAAGAGTAGGTAAGGGAGAGAAGATGAGAAGGTAGAGCCCAGAAGATTTTTAGGACAGTGAAAATACTCTGTATGATATTTTAATGATGGCTACATGCCTGTATCCATTTGTCCAAACCCATTGAATTTAGAAAACCAAGAGTGGACTGTAATGTAGACCATGAACTTTGGGTGATTATGATTTGTCAATGTAGGTTCATCAATTATAATACATGTACCATTCTGGTGAGTAATGTTGGTAATAGGGAGGCTATGCGTGTGTGGGAGAAGGGAGTATATGGGAAATCTCTGTACCTTACCTTCATTTAAAGTATGAGTCTAAAACTGCTCTAAAGAATAAAGTTCTTTTTCAAAAACCAAAAACATATACAGCTGCATTTATTAAAAATGTAATATGGGACCAGCGATAAATAAATAGAAAAACAGTTACCAAATAAATCCAAATTTTGGGAATTTTGGCATGATGGCATTAAAAATGAGTGAAATAAATATGATATTCAGTATATGATTTGGAGACAATTATATTATAAAGCTATTTGAAAAATAAAGATATGTTGAAATATGTTACATCATATGTTACATCAAAAATAATTCATACTTGAAGATAAAAATGTAAAAATTAAAATAATAAATATACTAAAATAAAATTTAGATATATATTTCTATAATATAAGCTGGAAAATAATTATGTAAGCATAATCCAAAGCCATCGCATCAGTTATTTACTGCTGTGTAACAAATTACCCTAAAACTTACTGAATTTAAATAATGATTTATTATCTCTCATGAGTCTGTGGACTGGCTAGGTGGTTCTTATGCTGATATTGGCTGGATTAACTCATGTGGCTGTGATTAGATCATGGATCCAAAGGTGTCTGGGTACAGCTAGGGAAAATGGGATGACTGTTTTCTTATCTTCAAGATAGTTAGACTAGACTTCTTCACAGTTTAGTAGCCTCAGGGATTCAAAGAGGCAAAAGCAGAAACTGCAGAGAATTTGCCTTGGAAATTTGCACAAGGTCACTACAACCTCATTCTATTAGTCATAGAAATTCACAAGATCTGCCAGTTTCAAGAATTGGCAAAGAAAACCCTACTTCTTGATGAGAGACACTGCAAAGGGTTTTTAGCAATTTCTAATCCATCACAGGTGCAAACTGTAAAGAACAATTTTGATTGTGTGGATGACATAAAAATGAAAAGTTTTACTGCCAAGTTCCCATAATAAAGAAGGCTGAACACAAATGATAATGTGGTTAAAAATACTTTGTAACATGTGTGACAAACGATAAGTATTTCTAATACATAAAGCATTCTTATAAATCAATGCAAAAAGGTAAAAACTGATCGGAATAATGGGGTAAGCCAATTACAATAACATTCCCAAAAGAAGAAATATCAATCAACAATTGTATGAAACTGTTAATTGTGGTAGCAGGCAACCACAGTAGAGCACATCTAGAATTTAGATATAATCAGGTAGTATCTTATTAAAACAAAATTAGTAAAAAATCAACAGGTAGTTGATATTAACTACTTCTAGAAATAATCTTCTTTATCCCTTAGGGGGTAGTTTGCTAATACTCCTGAATCAAGTTATTCCCTGGATCAAATCAAGAGTGCAGATTATTTGTGTGAATCTAGTTAAAGCAAAAAAATATTTCTTGAAAACTGCAACCTGATTTTACTTTAACAAAAATCCTATTATGCTTTCCCAGTAAGGTCATTTTTTTTCTAAGATAACGATTTCATACCTCTCATTCCTTACAAAGGGAACAGATTGAGACATATATCCATTCTATGATAAAACTGTGATTCTGTATTGACACCTCTCAAAGGTTGATATCCCTCAAAAGAGTTTAAATATACTAACTCTTCATTGCTGTCACTTATAAGCCAAAGTCCTAAACCTCAAGATGGAGGTGAAAGATTTTTAGCCCAAGAACAATACATTTTTGCCTTTCTGACGTTTGTGTGAGAAGAATTTGAATCTAGGCAGTCTTGAGTTTTCAGCCATTGAAATATCATTTGTTTATGGCTTGGAAGAGGATGGGCAAAATACTATTCTTTCTGGAAAGCAAGACTGTTGAAATGATTGTTCTATTTTAATTGGGATAAAACAGCTACTTTTATGGGGCTCTAGGATGTTAACTAATTTCACCGCTTAGCGACAATGCTCATCTAGGGCTACAGAGAGAGTCTATCATTTTTACATACTTTTCAGTTACTTTTTGTAACAACTCATTAAAGGATGGTGAACATTTAAATCCATACTGAAATGGTGAATTTCAACCGCCAACGTAACTTCTATTGCATCACCACAAACGAAATATTCTTTCCTATTTAATTAGTCTATTATATTTGATTATAATTATCACTCCATAATAATGTGTTTATAAATATAAGGCTTATGAAACTGGCCCCTCGAATCCACCTTATCACAAGGGGAAGGCTTCCTCTTACCTTACTCCCCTTTTTTCATCAGGGGCATATTGGCCCTTTGAAAGGAATTTCACTGTATCTCTCTTGGTGGAAAAATTCTCAAACCTTCCCTCACCAACTGACTCCCCAACTCCACTTGCAACTCTCGTAACTAATTAAAGAGGGCTGTCAAAGCAGATATGCCTTATTATAACTCCATAAACTGACCTGCCAGTCTCCACTCATGCCTATCTTCCCGCCTTCCCTTCTTTATGCCCAGAGAAGTACTCTTCTCCCATGAAAGTCTTCCTCTTTTGCCGTGGGAACTCACTGTCACCTTGTCAAGGATTTCCCTCCTTCCTTTTTCCTCCTTCATTATCCATGTTCCCCTTTCTATTAGATCATTTCTATCAACAAACAAGCGTGTTCTCTTATCTTCTTTCTTGGGAAAAAGAAAACACCTCTTTTTTGACCCAAAATCATCCTTTAAACCTCACGTCACTGCTCTTCACGGTGAAGCTTTGCAAATACGTTGTCTTTATTTACTGAATCCATTTCATTTTTTAACTCACTCCACTTCAGCTAGGTTGGAACTCCTCTTGTAACATTTACTAATTTTATTTATGATGCCAAATGCCATGAATACTTTTTTATTGCTTGAACTCTCAGCCATATCAACACAGTTCTCCACACGCCATGAATTGGCTTTCTGAGTGTGGCACTTGCCTAGCATTCTGAACTCTTTACTCTCAAGTCATCTGGGATGCCCACCCTCTAAATTTGGAATCCCTCAGTCTCAACCATTGCTTGATTTTAAGTCATATCTGTATGCTTATGACTCCCGAATTTAGTCTGTCAGTTCTCTCTTTTGACATTTAATTCGTATCTCACTATCCAACCGACATTTCTACTAGGATACCTAATAGGCATTTCGGATATATTAGACCTTGAGGTAGGCTGAATAATGGCTCCCAAAGACATCTATGTCTTAATCCTCAGAACTGTGAATATGTTACCTTACATGGCAAAATGGATTTTGCACATAAGACTAAATGAAGTATCTTATCCTGGATTATTATCCTGGTAGGTCCAAGGTAATCAAAAGGGTCCGTAGAAGAGGGAGACAAGAAGGTCAAAGCCAGAGAAGGTGATATGACCATGGAGGCAGAAGGAGAAAAAAAGGAAGCCAAGGATTGAGGACAGCTTCTCAAAGCTGGAGAAGGAAGGGAAACAGATTGTCCCTTGGAGCCTCCAGAAGGAAACAGTCCTGCTGACACTTTGACTTTAGCTTAGTGAGACTGATTTTGGACTTCTGGCATCCAGAACTATAAGATAATGTATTTATGTTGCTTTAAGATGCTAAGAATGTGGCAATTTGTTACAGCGTCCGTAGAAAACTAATACAGGTCTCAATGTCTGAAGTTAAATTAGGTTTTTAATCCATCCCCAAACCTGCTCCTCTGTAGTCTAAACTAATTCAGCAAGTGGCACTATTATTTACCAAGTTGCTCAAACCAGAGACCAAGGAATCACCATTGATTTCTCCTTTTTCCTTCACCTCTTCCTCCAATTAATTAACAATTCCTATTCATTTAAATATATCTCAGATCTGTATGTTTCACTGTGACCACCTTTGCCAAGTCATTATCGTTCTTTTCTATGGAACCTAATGACCTAAAAATGATCTTTTAGGAAAAATTTCAAATATACACAAAATAAAGGAAATAGTATAATGAACTCTGTATACTCATCATACACTTATCAGTATATGTTGATCTTCTTCCTTCTTTCACCTCTCCTTTTATTTTCTTGGAGTATTTTAAAGCAAAACCCATGTATCATGTCAGTTCACCCACTAATACTTCATTATGTTTCTCTGATAAGAATATTTTTTTGAAATAACCTCATTGCCATTTTCATACCTAAAGAGTTAACTAATAATTTCTTAGTATTTTTGATACAATTTTATTTGAATTTCCCTATTGCCTCAAATATGATTTTTACAAATGGTTTGTTTGAATCAGATCCATTTAGGTACTCATAATTGCATTCAGTTGTATGTCTCTTAAGACTCTTTTATTCTATAACAATCCCCCCATCCCCCATCATCACTGCCTTTCGTAGGACATTGATTTGTTGGAGAAATTAGGCCATTGTTTTTCTGTAGACTTCTCAGATTCTGGATTTGCCTGATTGCTTCTTCATGGTGTTAACTTATTCCTTCATTCCTTTTACTTTCCATGAATCTAGAGGGCTGATTAGATTCAGATTCAATATTTTAGGCAAGTATACTTCCTGCTGCTTTCTTCATGCTTTAAGACACATAGTAACTGGTTTTCCCACTTTTAGTGATTAGTGCAACTGATGGATTCTGAGCATGTCAGCCTGATCCCTTCAATACAAAAATTCTCTATTAACCACTCCCATCCTGGTTTTAGCAACTATGGATAATCATTGCAGAGACCTATTATTTCATTGTGTGTTGGGAAGTGACGATTTTCTCATCCTACCACTTCTACTGCTTTACTTGCTAGAATTCGGTAAATATCAAGAACTTTTCTTCACCAACTATTGATTATCATGAAATGTAAGTTAGGAAGCTGTTGTGATTGGCTTGGCCAGAGGTTTTAGTAGCATGGAATAAGGTGATTGCAGTGATGATTAAAAGTAAATGATTTCAAAATATATTTTGGCAGTAAAACCCTCAGTACTTGCAACCAATCAGATGTTGCAAAGATGTAATATGAGCTAAGACTGACCTCTAATTTTCTGGCTTGAATAACTAACTGGTGGATAGAGGTGTAATATACTGAGACAGGAAAGCTTTGTGGAAACCAGCCACGACAGAAGATGAGACAACCAAGGAGATATTGTAGAAAGTAGAAAAATAGGGCCTCCATCTTGTTCATTAAAATAATTTTCGAGATAAAAGGAGTTTCCAAAACAAGAAATGAGTTTTCTAAAATTTTAGAAATGGGAAACTATCTCAGCAAGTATTCAACCAGTTTCATATTTGAAATACCACATCTAGCACCCCAGTCATGTTGCTACACTGACGGAGGCGGCAACAGCAAATGTTATTACAGCAGCACATTCGTCCTAAAAGTTAAGGGTCTGTCAGTATTTCCATTATAAACTCCAATTTTCAGGGGTTTATAACTTGGCTATTTTAAAATCACATCAGGCTGAAACTTGCAAGTAATAAAACATTTTAAAAAATAGATTTAATGCATTTTTGTCAAAATCTGGTTAAAGTATTGCCTAATTTTTCTGAGATAAAGTGACCTACAGTTAATATATTGTGAGACAAATGTTTAATTAGAAACACTTCTTATTTTAAGGTTTCTGGAAATAATTATACTTTATAGTAATGTCACATTTCATATGGATAGATTAGATATGGATGGACCACAAACATTATACTGAAGCAATTTTAACACATTATAGCAGAACTTGGCATATGTATTGCAGTTTTGGATGAATTTCTTCCTAATAAAACTTGTAAATTGGTTAAGGTTTTTTTAAAGAACAGTAAAATGTTCAATTTTATTTCATAAATAGATATTTTATTATTTTGCCAGACAAAACTTAGTCTCAAAGTTATTGTTCAATTAAAAATATACTGTCTTTTCTTTGGGATACAGTATTTTGATTTCCTTTTAGTAACAGAATTTTCTAACATATGGGATGCCAAGTTCATCTAAGGCCTTTGTAAAATCAGTTAAGCTAGGAACTCTGCCTTAAAGTACAAAAATACTCTTATAAGGAACAGGAAGAAACAGAGAGTGTTATAGAATAAAAATAATCAAATACTATATCCTAGGCAATGTGCAGCATGTAAAGATGAATAAGAAAAGTTCTCTGCCCTCAAGGACAGTAAGCTACAAGAGAGCAGATACAGCTAAGGCCCCAAAGAGTGAGGCAGGTAAAGTATACTGAGAGATTGTAAAGAGACTCCTTCCATCAGGGAAGAAAAGGAAATATTATGGGAGGTGGAATTGAAGCAGGATCTTAAAGGTTGGACATGCAAAGGAAAAGGGACAAGATGGGCATTCTAGACAGGTAAGGGTGGCAGCATTAGCAAAGGAAAGGAGCCAGGAATTGCAAGATGTTTACTGTCATGATACCACCGTGTTTCTCAGGAACTGAATCACATTTATGTAGTAGATGTTACCTTCTGGGTCTGTTTCAAGTATTTCTAAAAAGTCCGTGTGTGTGTGCGCACACATGCGTGCACGTGCTCGGGCCAGCATATTTGACTAAGAGGACAAGTTAATTGAAAGTAAAATGGACCCCGGAGGGTAAATTCCTTGATGATCAAATTTAATCCTAGAAAGAAACTTTCACATTAGGGGAAATTTGCTCATGGATTCTTCCTTGTAGTGACAAAAATATTCCGGTTAAATATAGAGAAAACTGATATCATAAAAAAGTGATTTTTCTATATATTAAAAAAAATGGCTTTGGAAACATAACCCAAATGACTCAATATCTATAAAATATTTGTCCCTTTTTGTTTGGAGAATTTCGTTCTTGGTTATAATCTCATTGAAGGACACCTTTATGTCCACAGAGATAAGGTGCATAGAATGTGTTTACCCATACCATTTAAACATGAATTCAGCTTTATTTTAATATTTTGTTTCTGGAAATTAATACTGCATATTATTTGGACCACTTATCTAATATTTTATTTTTTCAGGGCTATCTTGAACTTTTAAAAATTTGTAAACTTATCTGAAGTTTAAGAACAGTATTCATAAATTTTAAAATAAATTAATTTTTAAATGTAAAAATAAATTTTAAAATATTGAAATTTTAAATTTAAAAATGAAATACATTTTTATTAATATTGATAATAGATAGTTATAAATATAAGTATTAAGAAAATAACCAATCTTTTAATTTAAGAGGATAGCATATGTCAGACTAGTTTAGAAACAATTACCCATCATTAAAAAGACTGCACCAGAGTTGGCTTAGGGAGGAAAATAACTGACAAAACAATACTTTTTTGAATCAGAAGTATTAATAATGATAAATTTTGCTTACACTGCTGGTCATATTGTTAGATTCTTTTCTTTCTCAGACATTTTTGTCTCATCTCCTATATCTATCTTCTGGGCAATTTTTGAGTTTACAAACTTTCTCTCTCTGTTTTTCATGAAAATCTATCTACTGCTGTTCTCCATGCATTTTCTTTTATGTAGCTTTCCCTCTTTTTCCCACCTTATCTATTATTAAACTTATACTTTTTCATATTTCTGAAATGCTGAGCTAAATGTAAAATCTGGTAGCATTAATTAAGTGCATTCTATGCTTTTACATTGAAAATAAAAGAATTCTTACCTCAAATTGGAAAAAAAAACCCAAAATACAAGTTAAATAGGAATTAAATATCTAAATTTTTAAATTAAATAATGAATATAAAAGATAATTTGGGAGTATTTCCCCAACTTTCAGTCAGGGAAAACCTTAGAAAAGAAACTCAGAAGCAATTATAAACAAAATTATTAGATTTGGATTCATTAAATGGAAAAGTTCTGAGTGACCCAAAATTAATGAAGTAAAAGAAATTAACTGAATAAATTATAACACATATGATAGACTACTCCTAATTAACAAAGAGCCTCTCAATAATTGTAAAGTTCAATAGAAAAATGGGTAAAATAAACTGTAAATTCACAGAAAATGAGGTGCAAAGGACCAATGAAAGATGGAAAGATGCTCAACCACTAGGATTTAGGGTAATGAAATTAAACATAAGGAGCTAGCATTTTTTACCCATTAAATTAAAAAAAAACAAGATCAATAAAATCTAGGTGAGTGAGGGTATCAAGAAACAGACTTTTTGAGATATTTTTGGTGGGAATGTATATTATGATAACCTTTCAGAAAGCAATCTACCAGAATTTATTAAAATTGAAAATAAGCAAAATACTTAGGGAAATCTATCCTAAAGATATGAACATACCAATATATGAAGTGACATTTATAAGGCTATTAACTTGACATTTATTTATTAATTTCTTGAGTGCATAAGAGAGAAAAGAATTTTGTTCTCTATAAAATGTAGATTTTATTTGGAGAAAGTCAATATAAAAGTAAAAAAATGAATAAAATAACTTCAGGTGGTAATAGTGCTATTTGGAAGATAAAACATGGTGGTGTGACAATTAAGTGAATTAAGAGTTGTAGAAGACAGCATGAGGTTATTTTAATAAAGTTCAAACACAGGCATACCTAAAAGTTGGAAAATACTCTAGGGGGTGAAACTATGGTTAATATGTTATTTTTTCTCATATGTTTCTTGCAGTTTGAAATTTGCTATAATCAGCTTGCATTGCTTTCTTAGTGAAAAAAATAGTATTAAAGTAGATGAGTTTTTTAAAAACGGTTCTTAGTAAAATCCTGTCGAAACATATTGGTATGTAGCCTCCCTCTGTGGTTGCTGCCTCTTACTGTAGTGTATCATAAAGCAAGTCTTTGATGAGCTTTAACCACTCAGAGCACCAATTGAGAAGATCCTGCTTGCTTCCTTCCTCAAAGGAAGAAAGGTAGACTTGTGCTAATGCAAATGGGCTCCGTGGGGCTGATCTTGTGGCATAGAGTGGGCAGCACCGGTGGATGAAGAGACAGGGCTTTGTAATTCCTTCATTGGTCTTTGGGCAGTTTTATAGGATCTTGTCCATTCAGGCCTGCTGGGGAAGAGAAGACATCAAACAGCAGTTGGGGAGAAATCTGACTAAACTGGTTGTCCAGATATAGTTTTGAAAAAAAAGTTTTCAGCATCTTTAGCAAATTAAACCTTGGTTTTATTTTCATTCTTTGTCATGAGTTTTAGTCTTCCTCTTTTGTTCATGGAAATCCTGAAAAACAAGTCAATTGTTTTTAAGTCCTATCAACAGTTTTATTTCTCTAATGCCTTACAAAATTTTATTTCTAGAGAGTCAACCAACTCCTCTTTGACAAGCTTTCTTCTGTGTGCTCATGAAAAACGACAGACCTAGGAGAAGGCTCAATGGCTATAAACTGGCTAGGAATTATTCTGATAGTGGCAAGCCCAATCATTTGCACAGTCCATCGGTGGATAACACGTGGGTATCCCAGGTATTACTAAAATTTCCACGTTAGAAAGTAGAAAGCCATTGATGGATCATGTTTGAAAATAACTCTCTAAGGGGCACTTGTTTCTCAAGCCATTGTCTTTGCCTAGAATGGCTACTCTGTCCTCGTATGTAAGTTCCATTTGGTTAACAACCATTTACTCAACAGATATTTATTGCATACCTACTCTGTGCCTGATAATGTTTTAGGCAGTGGATAGACAATGATGGAGAGAGACAAGATTCCATAGCTTGCTAATCTTACGTTGCGAGAAGGACTATACACAAGTAAACAACTGAATTTCAGATAACAAGGGGAAAATGGTATCTGTGGTAGAAAAGAGGACCTTTTTCATCACAGTAATCGAGGAAAGCTACTCTGAGGTGACATTTGAGAAGAGAACTGAGAGAGGGCGAGTGGAACATGCAGTCTAACGAAAGAATGTTCTGGGTGGAAAATCCCTCAGGGAGGATCTTGATATGATTGTGAATCAGCAAGATCTGTTTCCATTCCTCCATTTTCAGTAAGAAGCTCTGATTCTCCCATCATGCAGTGACCAAACTCTTATAATAGCAATTGTCTGTGTGATTCATTTGTTATTGAAAGTATGTTGTATTATCACAATAGTTGTCTATAGGAAGTTGACATGCTTGCTCTTCACTTCAGACTCAGCTCCTTCAGGCTATGGAGCTTGTCCTCTGCTTCTTGATATACCAAAACCAAAAATTGTACTCTCATAGAGTAAGCATTCAATAAACACTCACAGATGATCATAACCTGATGGAACGATCTATGCTATTGTCATGTTTTCAGAGAGCATATCATCACTTGACTAAAGATAAAGTTGGACAGAGGGTAGTGAGAGGTTCTGGCTAGTTAAAAAATACATACCGGTTCTGAAAAAAAAAAAAAAAAAAAAAAAACAAGCGAAACTTAAGAATATGCTGTTTAGAGATATATACACATATGGTAAAATTATGTATATATATGCATATATTAAAAATAAAACAGTTTGGTTATGTTAGGTTATGCCTGTTATGTCCAAGTAGAGATGACAATTGAGCCATTGTATATATGAGTCTAAATCTCAGTAGAAATGTCAGGGATGACAATATAAATTGGGGAGTCATAAGCATATAGATGGCATGCTATTTAAAGTAACGGGACTGGATGAGATCACCTAGGGAGAAAATAGAAAGAAGGGTAAGTATAATTTGTTGTAGCAAAGAATGGCAAACGGCTGTTTATCAATAGAAAACTGGTTGAATAAATTACGGATTATGTATATCATAAGTTTTCATATTGCTCTTAATAAGCTATTTATACATGTATTGACTTCAAGGAATATTTAGGATATATATTTTGACCTAAAATAATTTTCAGAGTAATATGTCTACATGTTTATAAAAAAACTACATAAATACGTGTGAGAATCTATGTAGTAGAAAGATACACTCTAAACTGGGGGGTAATGGGAGATCAGCTTTTTCCTTCTAAATATATTTGTATTTTATTCATGCAGTTTAAAAAAATCTGATGATAAAGAAGGACATGAAACAAATGTGTCTGTAACTATTTAGAATGTAAAGGAATCTTAGAAAGGATATTTACAAGGGTGAGTCAAAAATTATTTGCACTCTGGCTGTAGAATTTGTTTTAATTAACTTTTAGAAAAGACAAATATATCATTTTTCAACATAATCTCCTTGCTTTTCAATACACTTTGTCCATCTGTCAACAAGCTTTTGTATTCCCTCATTAAAAATTGTTTTAGACTGAGCTGCGAGCCACAAATGCACCGCTGTCTTCACTTCTTTATCAGAAATGAATCTTCAACCTTGTAGGGCTCATTTCAGGGGAGCAAACAGGTGAAATTCCGATGGAGCTAGAGCAGGACTATAGGGAAGATGCTTTAACACCTCAAAACGAAGTTTTTGCAGTGTCCACAGTGTGGGCGGAGGTGTGAGGACATGCACACCCTCAGACCACAAAAAACAAATCACTGCACGCTGCTCTTCTTTCGTGCAAATCACAAGTGGGGCATCCATTTTTGCTCGCACAGCAGTTACAAATGAACTGATGTAACACGTTCACACCTGCACAGCAGTGACGGGGGAGACAGTAGCCTTGAATGGAAAGTGCTGATAAGACAGTGCAGCCAACAGAAATTTTAATATAACCAGAGCGTGGATAATTTTTAACTCAGCCTCATATGACAATAACAATATCCTATCAGCATTCCACGTATTCTACTTATGTCACTTTGTATCCTTTCCCTTTTTTATTGTATGTCTGCTCCCCCAGGAACTTTGACTCAGCCTTCTTCAGTGGTGACCCTTAGCTGGGGGATTGCCCTCTAGCTGTGGAAACTGTTATGCCTGCCTACATGGGAGCTGGGAACTGCCTAGGAATTTATGTCCCTCTTGGGGCAGTTATTAGCCAATGTCTGATGGCTGAGAAGGTTTGAATATTGCAGAGATGCTCTGGAGATGGCATAGATTACACATGTCTCTAATTAGGGAGCGGCATGTGTGATCTATGCTATCCCCAGGGCATCACTGCAGGACTGAGACAAAGTTCCCTTTCTTGGCACTTGGCCTACATCACATTCTAGCCAGATCTCTTTCCCTTCCTAGTCCTGCTTCCCAAACTGCCCTTCTAGCATATTCTGGGAATACTTCCTGATAGGCACATTTACATGTATCCTTGTCTCAAAGTTTGCTTTTGGAGATCCCCGTCTAAGAAAATGACCAGTCTATTTGAAATGCCGACTGACGTCACCTTAACTCTTGAGGACTCAGGCATCATGGACAGGATATATAGTAGTTTAGATGCTCATAGTTTAGGTGATGAGTCCCAAGCTCTGCCACTTACTCTCCATGTGGCCTTGGGCAATTCACCTAATTCCATGCCTTTGTTTTCTCATCTGTAAAATGGGATTGATAATAGAACTACTTCACAGAGCTATTTCAAGGAGTAAATAAAATAATGTAAAGTGCATCTAGCACGTGTTAGGCACTCAATAATGATTTAAAAATTAATAAAGATGCTTTATGTATCATGATTATCTCTATGTATGCTGTGGCATGTCTGACAAAAGAAGGAGTTTCTTTTACTTAAAAATTTGTGATATGAAGTTTTCCTCAGGATGAAAGCCACTCTTTACAGAACATTATTTTATTTTATATAACTCATGTGAAGTAAACAAAGTTAATACATCATTGATTTTAATGGGACTTTGCACAGTATGATTAATATGCCATTATTGCATAAAAACATTCCACATGCTGAGAAGTAGTAGCTGGTGCATTAGAATATCACTTGGCATAAAGTTTCAGCATATGCTATTTTCACTATATGTCCCTAGGAATGCATTATCATCTGGCATAAATCAGACAATGAATCAAAAAATGAAAAATTATATCTCCCTAACAACCATATCACATATTTTAGCACTGAATAACATATCATTTTAATGTCTTTAATAACATCACTATTTATGGGGATGGTGCAATGACCACATCCTTTATTGGTCTAGTTTTACTTTTAAGAATCTTGTCTTATTGCTTAGAGTAACTCAACTATTCTATCTTCTGTTTACATAGAGCACCATCCTGAAGCTTACTTTTTTCTTGGACCCAAGACCATGGAATTAATTTATATGTGAACCTATTTTTAATAATGTCTGGGGTCTATGAAATTCCCCTGGTTGGGGTTTAAGCAAAGATAGGTATTATTGAATTCTATTTATTACAAACTGTACATTTCCTGGTAGCTTCTAATTTCTTTTCATATTAAAATCCCCTTGTTGTAATTGCTGTCATTCTCTCTCTGTTTTCCTCTAATTATTCTGACTAGAGTAAATTTTCAGTTATTCAGGGACTGGGTATTTAATCTGTGGATTTTCCAAATCCTCTCTTTATAATTCTGTCTTTTACTGTACATACTTAACCATTTAAACGTTTCCTATTTTTATAATTTACCAGGTGATAAATAATGGTAGAGTGAGCTCACACTAACATAAAGATTTTGTTATTTTTATAGAAATTCCTGGTAAAACTCTGGCTCCAATGAATGCATAGAATGAATTTTTTAACCATTTAGGATTCTTAATCCTTTCTCTAACATCATATACAAAGTCAAAGCTCTACATTTTGTTCTTAAATATAATAGTTTTACCAAGAGCAAAGCTGCAAGTGTTTTTTAAAAAAGGTCTAATGTCATCCCACTCCATACCAACCATTACTAAGGTGCACATCACTTGAGATAATGGAGGTTGGAAGGTTTTGTTCATAAATTTGAAAGGAGTAGGAAGTTCTTACATAGAAGAGTCTTTGAATAGGTTTAGAATCTAAGCTGAAAAGAGAGATAAAGGACAAATATCAAAATAAGCAATTATTTGCAATCGATCCAAAAATAATCTGTTATGTTCTGAGCCCATGACTTCAGAAAAGCTTACCCTAAGGATATTGCGACATAGGAAAAGTGTATGCATGGGTATCCTAACCTTTATTTATGTGCTTCTCTCACTAACTTTCAGGTCTCTTTGACCCCAAGATGTTTTTTATGCTGACCTTTGACTCTGGAAAAATACCTATTGTCCTCAATCCCAGTATCTAACCACCTCCTGAATACTCAACTATTTTCATTCCACTCTACACAGGACAGAATTTCTAAAAAAATAAATAGATTCATGCTAAAGGGTGTTTATAGCCCCTTGTAAGCTCCCCCAATCCATTTCATTTTCCTTAAAAAAAAACCTGCATTGAAAAGATCTGTAAACCCAATGGAATCTTGAAGTACTTTATAATTTCTGGAAATCAAAGGACAGAATGTTGTGCTACAGTGAGTGTTTCTGTAAAATAATGAACTCAAATGATATTGGTAAGTAGAGGAACAATGTCAAAACATAATGTGGAAGTTGATTGATTTATATGTGACCATTCCCATCATTAATATTTAACACCATCAGGTAGCAACCACCGAACACGAAGTACACAGACACAAGTAAATGCAGCTAGCCAAAGAGGAATATGTCACACCCTCCATTCCTCCTCTTGACTCTGTTCAGCCACATGCTCTATGTCCTAGAAATGTTTATTAAGACTTCTTCCCACCTTTGTGCATTTTGCTTTGTCTCTATAACTCTTTCTTTATGCTCTTTCATCAAGCTATCTTATTTACTGCAATGTTAATTTATTAGGGTTAACATCTTTTTAAACTGCTACTATTTTTAGTACAATTAGTGTTCTTAGTGCTCTTGGTTACAAAATTACATAGGTTGTGATGGTCCAAACTAATTTTTCCTTAAGTTTGTTATTTTTAGTGTATAATATTACAGAATGTGAAGGTTTTTCAAATACATATGTCATGTGATAGCAGGAATGCCTGTAAAGCATTTAAAAATGTTTGGGGAGGATTTCTTTCCATCCCACTTTCATTTTCGTGTTCTTCCTTTCCTTGCAAGGGACAGCCTATAGAAAGAGAAGGAGGAATTCTGCCCCTCACCCTCAGCTCTCTGTATTCTAAGTTTCTCCTATTAGTGATTGTTTTCAGAGTTAAGCTATCCAACTGACATTTCACCTGTCTTTCCCCCATTATTATTGATAATGAGGAGTTAATTATTAAAGCTCTCCAGAGCACAATTCCAAGGCTACTGTTGACGTCTTAATTTTTATTAAAATTCCCTTTGTGTTTAGTAAGGGTCAGATTCTTTGTTTCAAATCTTTCCCTACAAGCATGTATGATATTTGAGAAATGGTTTCATTATGTCACCTTCCTCCTTATCATCACTTTAAACTATTTTGACACACTTTTGGGAGGGTTTGGCAATCTGCAACTCTATGGTTGTGTTTAAGATGCAATTAGGGCCTGTTCTAGGCTTATAAAGAGCTGCAGAATAGTCAAGGTTTCCTCAAGATTGTCTACGTGTCTGAGTTTGTCACACATTCAGAAATCTTGATTCTACAAAGTGTAAAATGCTATAGGTTGGCTAAAAGGATGGGATCCAGTCAGCTATCTGTCCAAATGAACAATTTTGGACACCACACCTCATAGAAAATAAAGGGGGCATATCTCAGTTTCTTGGCCTTTTCTCCAACCTCCTCACCTTCATAACTTCTGAAAGTATCCCAAAAAGTTAATGCCAAAAATTATTAGAACAAAGATACATAATTTCCAACAAAACATTGATATTTATTGAGAGGGATAAATCAGGAAAAAAAAAAACTGGGTTATGGAAATGAAGCCAGATACAAAGCTAAAAAAAAAAAAAAAAAAAAAAGCACAAGTAAGCTATAAATTTGGCTCAGCTTTCTAGCAGCCAGTGTGAGATGGGTCATCTATCCAATATGTTATGTCTATTAGCTGAAACAAACCAGTTAAATAGAGGACATAGATTTATTTTTGGAACTAACACTATAGAGAAATTTTTCTCTGAGGAATTCATAATCTGTGATGATAAGGACTGTTTTTGCAATTGGGCAAAATTTTAAGAACGAAATTGATAAGAGAGCTGGCTTCTCATTTTTACTTCAGCAGGGGTAAGAATTAATTGGAATGAAATCTTTCCAGGCTAAAGAATGAATGCAAATTATTGATGTAGGTAATTCTATTCCTCGCCATACACCAGTTTTTTGAGAGTAGGATCTGCTTATTTATCATAGAACTTAATTGTTAGATAGTTGGTGTTTATTAAATCGTTAAATGAGTGACCACCTGGTCAGACATCTCTCTGTTGCCCAGCATCAAGTAACAAGTAGATTGGCAGTTTATCTACCTTGGCTACGGTGTTGAGGATTCAGTCTCCTGGGGGTTCAGAAAGTGCCCCATTTGATTAGCTCTGTTAGGGAAATGGGAACAGGGAGTGGTTCATGAGTGCCTAGTATTTGTCAGCCTGAAGATCCTATATACTGAAGGTGGCTCTTTGAGGCCTATGAGACAGGGCTCCAGTGAGACTGCCTTAAACTAATGGGTTTTGCAGGGGTTCGGAATTGAAAGACACGTTCAATTGTCAAGAATTAGCTATGTAACCTTAGGCTAAATCCTTCAAAATCTGTGTAACTCTTTTTTCCTAGTATGTAAGGTGAAGATAATTACCTGTCCTCCCTAACACCTACACCATCCCAGTCTTTTGCCCATTATTTTTTATTTATTTTACTTTCTGGTTTATCCTGTGAACATCCCTATTTGGAGGAGAAACTATGTTTTACTGGTTTGTACCCTAAGTGCTTATCACAATGACTATTATATTGTATGCTCAATAAAATGTCCATAGGTCCAGCGAATTAATGGAAATATCTGGAAAGTTTCACAGTGCTAAATACGTGTAAGCTGTTTGAGGAAAGTAGGTAGAACTTCACCACGTTTTTCTCTCCTTAGGGCTGGTAGTTTCTTCCTGTGGCCCAAACGACCCTAAACAATCAGTACCAGTTCCTACAGAGCTTCGACAGTGCCTGAATGTTGGCGCATTTCACAATCTCATCCTTCTGGAAGAATCCTCACTTCAGGGCTTTGGCTTCCTCTGGATCATTTGGTGTCCAGTGTCAGACATTGCTCGTCATATACAGCCACGCTCATGCTGTCAAACACCTGTAAAAAATCAAAGTGTTGACTAATTTATTCTGTAGCATATTTTCTATGTGTCCAACTTCTCCAGGTTTGCATATTACTTTTCCGTAGTTACAACAGCAAGGAGTTACTGAGATCTTATTATGTACCAGGCACTATGTATGTATATGTATTAATTCGTATCCTCACATTTCTATGGGGCAGGTATGATTGTTATCCCATTTGCATGACAGCACTGGACAAAAAACAGAGCTTAAGTATTTTGCCCACAGTCAGAATGGTGGAGCTGACTCCAGCATGAGCTGTCTGGCTCCAGAGTCCAAGGTTTTAACCACTATGCTACGTTGCTGCTTGACTAATTGCTTTAGCTGTATTTTTATGATAATCCACCTTACTTTAGGGAAACAGTAACAATAAGAATTTTTAATTCTATGTAATTATGAGATACTTACCTTTTACTTCTGCAGTTACCCAAAGTTTTAACTGGTATTCCCTTTGTGTGCTTACACTGGTAATAAGAACTCTATAATACCTGTATATTTATAAAACAGGTATTAAAAAATGGAATTCGGAAGAATGCTTTCATGTACACACCTGGTAAAGGGACTGTTATAGGAAGCTAAAACCAACACCAGATATCTACTCAAAACTGTACACTAAAATGCTAAATAAATGTTCACCTTAAAATATAGCTGACCCTAACATAGGGAACTAATTTATACCTGTAGCTTAAACCAGGCCTAGCTTGCTATGACTGTACCTTTTACATAAGCTATCCTAACATCAACATGGTGACAAGTATAAATGTATTACTTGCTATTCAGGATCTTGCAAAGTTGATGATTTGTACATGTATGTTTCCCTTCATAATGGCAGATCTCGTGTTGATACCAAATTTTATAAAATTAGTTGTAATACTTAAGTATTTTAATAAGCAGTGAATAAAAGAAAACAGTTACAATAAACAGAACTATGTTAGAATACTTCAGAGGACCAGCTTTTCCACACCTGTTTTCTATTAGCATACAAAAGCTACTAGTATGAAGAAACCATACATTAAGCACAGTTGAATTATCCTTAAGCTATATTCTGTAGGGGCTGTAACATGGTTTTTAAGAGGAGGAGGCGAAAGCTATAACTCAAATAGTACACAAGATTTCTTACTTCATCTATAAAAATAGAATGCCAATGCTTTATTTGCCACAGAGATAAGGAGGGAAACTGGTAAAGTAAATTTGATAACATGACTCACACTTCATTATAAATGATTTTCCTAAATTCACAACTTTCACATTTAGCTGAGCTAAAAAGAAAAAAAAAAAAAAAGAAAAAAACAAACACAGAAACACTAAAAAAGAAACTTTCACTTGATGTAAGTGGGCCAAATCACACGATCCCTCTGAATGAGGGAGTTTAATTTTCTAGCTGGGAAAATATTTTCCTTAATTTAGTGAGTTTAAATAATTCACCCATGATGATAAATAAGCCCTTGGGTCAGGTTCAGAAGAAACCTCCTCTATCAGCCTGTTTTAAAGAAGTACACAGAAATTTTATTATGGAACATACATGAAACGTTTTCTTGGTTAAATCTTAGTAAAGACAAACAGTAAAGACGCTTCAAAAATCCATACTACTTCACTGTCTTTCAGGTCTTTTCCTCCTAAATGTACCTGCTAGATTTCTTAGGTACGCTGTATAACCACATATGAAGTTTATTTCACTTAATGGAGTAAGGTGTTCATCAACTTTAGCACCCTAAGGAAGCAGTAAGTTTTATTTAAACTTTGTCCTCATTGTCCTCCCCCACGTTACCAGTAGTAAAATTTATTTAAAAAACAACGAGGAAGAAATACTGTAGCCTAGAGGCACCTGGGAAGGGAGGGAATTCAGAGAATGAGAATATGGCTCTGGAGAGATATTAGTCATTCTGGAAATGTACATTCTAATTATAAACCCCTTTACCTTTCCCTGGTTTTAGACTTAGGGTGTGAGGTGTCTGGGATGTGCATGGAGCCTTCGCGAACTGACATTTTCTTCCTTTCTTCCCCCTTTTTTGCATGAAACAAAATAAATACAAGTGCTTGGTACCACGTGCTTTTGAGGCTTAAAGGGCCATTAATAAACACGCTGTTTCGGTCGCTGCGGGGGATCGAAATCGCTTTTTAATAAATATCGCCAGAAGAATCTCCTCGAAGGGAGACTGAGGTTACTTTCCCTCCCCAGGAGCCCTGAGGGAAAAGGGAGATGGCGGAGAATGCCCCCTACTTGCACGAGAGACTTCCCTTTCTCCTCCGACCCCCCTCCGCCTCTACCGCGCAGGGCTGGCCGCCTCGCGAGGTAGCTGGGAGCGAGGGCCACGCTCAGTCCTCCATGGCAAAGTCTTTGGTCTTCTCCTCCTGGTCGCCCACTTTGTAGCGCAGCAGCACGCGCAGGTGACGGTGGTTGTCCTGGGAGGGCAGCAGCGTGATCTCTCCGGAAACGTCCGTGTCCTGCTCCACTTGCACAGGCTCGTTCAGGTAGAGGAGTGCCTGCTTCCAGTGCGTGACGGGGTGAAAAGGCGAGGTGGACAGCACCAGGGGTTTCTCCGAGTCCCCTCCGGGGAAGGTCACCTGGAACCAGATGGCAAAGCCGTGCATGTGAGCCGAGCCGTAGCAGCTGAAACGGAAGCGCCCTCCCACCCCGGCCTCCAGCTCCTGCTCCAGGCCGGCGCGGGCCAGCTCCAGCTGAGCAAAGCACTGCGGCCGGGCCAGCACATCCTCGCCGGACAGGCCCTGCACCACGATCTCTGAGTGGCCCATGAGGCAGCGCGTGGCGAAGCTCTCCAGGCAGCTCATGTCCACACCGTAGAGCTGCTTCATCTGGCTCCAGAAGCTCAGGCGCAGCTCCAGCATCTGGTCGCTGACGGGCGCCACGAAGAGCTCGGCGGAAGCCGGCAGCAGAAGACCGCCCTCCTTCAGCCACTTGGTCCGCGCGTGGAGCACAGAGCTCAGCATGGACTCGTGCAGGAGTCCGCAGCCCATCCACTCGCTCACGATGGCATCCACCTGCTCCGGCAACTCCACCGTCTCCACCGGCCCCGGCAGGACGTGCACCCGGTCCTCCAGCCCGTTGAGCCGCACCACCTCCCGGGCCTGTTGCCAGATGTCGCTGGCCTCCACCGCGTACACGCGCCGGGCCCCGGCCTGGGCGCAGAAGATGCTGAGAATGCCAGTGCCCGCGCCCACGTCCAGCACGGTCTTGCCCCGCAGCGCTGCCCAGTTCCGCAGGATGCCTAGGCGGTAGGCATCGGTGCGGACGCGGTCAGCAATCATCTCCTCGTGGACCGATACGTCCGAGTAGCACTGGTAGTACAGCTGGTCCCGCTCCCGCCTAGTCCTCCGGGGTCGCGGCAGAGCCACCTCCAGCTCTCCGCCATCTTCCTCTTCGGTTCCCTCCCCTCCTTCGCCGCCGCCCCCCGACTCAAGCTTCCTTCTCTTGGGCTGCGACATCTTGGCGGCTCGGGCCGGCTCCCGGCGTGCGTTGCGCGACTAGGCGCGGGCTCCAGGAAGCCGGGGCTTCTGGTATTTGTAGTGCGTGCTCGGGCCGCGGGCTTCTGGCGGGGCGTTCGGCGAGCGCCCGCCAGGTGCCTCTGAGCTGTCTCTCCTCTTTTACCCGCTCCTTTGGTGTCCTGGAATCCCTCTCCCGCCCCCGGCACCCACACCCTATTATGATTCTTTACGTTCCTCCTCCTTCCCTTAGATCTTCGATTTTCTTTTGCTTTCACTCCCTTCCTGAAGTGGACACGCCCACTTAAAACTAAAAAAATCCACATTTTTTTTTCATGTCTGCTCAACTCCCAGATTTTTTGTTACACAGAGTTATCTGGGCGGCACCGATCACACACTACCGCCTCATCTGGACAGTTGCAACTCTTCAAGCTCTCCAAACGTGGAGATTTGGAAATTGCACTACACGTTTTTCTTCTTTGTTTTCAGGGGAGTTAGGATGCAAATAGAACAAAGTGTAAAAACCGAACAGTGTAAAACCCTGGTTAGGATTCCAGTGAGACCACAAGTTAATAGAATGATTAGGGCAAGTTATAAAACTACTCTTGCCTTCAATTACCCATTCACCCACCAGCAACAAAATCTTCAATGCAGTTGAAAAATTAAGTTTTTGGTCTCTATTTTAAGAGACTAGTTTGTTGGCTCTTAGTCCTGCTCTGGTAATTCTGTGGCTCATTCAAGAGTTGAATCTTGGATAGATTCAGACCAAGGAGCAGTTGAAAAGCAACAGTGATGTGATACAGTGAAACCCATTACCAGGGGTATTCTGGTAACCGAATTTTTTACCCTCCCCCCAGAGGTAACGGAATCCTTCATCCTCTGTGATCACTTCTCTGATTCAACTCATTTTTTTCCTGTGTATCTCCGTGTCTGGGTGAGATTGGTACTCTCCTCTTCCTCTTCCATTCCATTGTTCATAGTAGAAATAAAATACATTTTAAAATACATGTAATGTCTATATGGGTGTTTGTGTTCTTCACAAGTAAGGTGAGAAAAAATTTTCTCCCAGCTTAAAAAAATAAAATCACACGAAGAAAATTGACTTTTATTTTCTTGTAATCTCAAACTATGTCTTTTTAACCAATGGGCCTTATTCCTTATATAGGGGAAAAGTTCCTTCACCCTATTCTATTAATGTCATTGAATGAAATAGGTTTATTGACCTGACATCCTCAACTGTACTTCTAACTCAGGGTTCAACTCTGGCTGCTCATTAGACAACTCTCTGGAGCTTTTAAAAAATGCCTGTGCCTGTGTCCCACCTCAAACTAATTAAATCAGAACCATTTCAGTTGAGCCTGTGCATAATAGTTGTAAAAGCTACCCAGGGAATTTGTGCAGCCAGAGTGAGAACTATTTCTCACTAAAATGATCTTAGTTAAATCTTGCTTCATTATTTCCATTGGGTAAATTATCTTTTTCCAGTGGCCTGGGCTCAACCATTTAAGGCTAAAAATCCTCAGAGTATTTCCTCTCTGCCCAGTTTGCTACCTTTTTTTAAGAAAATAGAGGCCCAGAGCAGGACATGGGATTAGAGTTGTAAATGTGACTACTTTAATATATTACTTCTAGGTTGTTACTCAGTGTATACTTCTCCCATTCTTCCTGTCCTCAAAATCTTTTCCTTCCTCTTTTAAGTGCATTCAGTCTTCTACTCTATTTTCAATTCACTTACTTGTGGTCTCTTTTAAGAAATATCTAAATATAAGTTTGGTTCTACCTCCAAGATATATCTGAGTCTGTCTTCTATTCTCCTTCTCCATTGCCTATACCCTAGTCTAATTTTCTGTCATTACCTGTGTGGAAATCAGTCTCCTAAGAGATCTCTTAATTTCTAATCATACCCCATCTGATCCATTCTCCACAGAGCTACAAGAATGAGCTTTTAAAAATCTACATTGGACTGTGTCATTCTCCAGTAACTTCTTCCAGTTACTGAATGGATCCAGTATCTTCTTCAAGTAATTTCCCATCTTATCTCAACTACTCCTCCCAACTCCTTGTTGGGCTTAGATATACTGGCCTTCCACCTTTTTCCTGTCTTAAGTCTTCACTTATGCTCTTCCAGGGCCTGGAGAATTGTTTTTCTTCTTAGCACTTTCCTTCAGTGGCTGCTTCTCATCTGTCAGTTCTCAAATATTACCACCTAAGAAGGTCCTTCCTTGGCTACTTTAAATATTATTTTCTAACACAAGACTGTTTATTTCCTTCATAGCTTTTATTATTGGCTGAATGTATGTAATTTGTCTGTTTTATGTAAAATATAAACTCCAGGAGACTTGGACTTTTGGGTCCCCACTCTTGTAGTTCCTAGCTCTAGAACAGAGCCTGACATGTACAGAGTGTTTGATAGTCTTCATTGAAGACTGTTGTGAAAACACATTGTTATTTATGGGGAAGGAGAAGAGAGTTCCGTATGACAATTTGACTCTGGTAAACTCTGAGATAAATCCAGATATAGATCAAGTTTAGGATGCTCCCAGATCTGAGGTGATTTCATTTCCAAACTCTCTTAACCTTTTTAGATAGAATAATGGTAAACCCTAAATATTATGCCCAGATTAGAGAGAAAAATGGCCTGTGGCACTTTCCCTTCCTGCACTCTGGCTTGATATAGAGAATGATTTCTTTACTCTTCTTGTTTGCCACACTGAGTTCTTTAAGTAAGAAAGGGACAAGGACAAGATCATAGTCCTTCTCTAAACACTGCAGCTCAGCAGCTAACCACCTGGATGGGAGAAGAATTGGAGCTGTGCTGGTGGAGTGTTCTTTGTGTTTTCATGGCAGTGATCTACTCGCCTTATCTATTCAATGCGCAAACCCAACGGTTTTCAAACAAATGGATTTTGAAATTGATTTAAACACCTTCATCAGCATTAAAAAAGAAGAATAGAAAATATCAAATACATAAAATGAATAAAGGTGAATATTATTTCATAAAACTTGTTAAGTATACTATATATATATTTCTTGCTACAGATTGCAGTTAAAAATTTGAAATCCACAGCTTACTATTCTCCAAAAAGAGTGTGAACTTTGATATTTTTGTAACTTTGCTTTGGGTATGGTACTCCTTTGTCCTCTCACTTGTCTTTTTAGAAAGTGCTCAAATGTTATCATATTTTGGTAGCCTTTTCAACCCGTCTGTGGCCCGATAATACTTATATACAACTTTTTTCACTCATCCCGTTGTATCAGAGCTCTTTATACGCCTGGCTTTTCCATGTCAGACAATGTACATTTGAACACCAAGATTTTTTTTATTTCTCACCTTTATATTGAGAATCTAGCATATTGTGCTGGAATCTGAACCATTTGCACCTTCCAGATTGGCAGTCCTGAGTGCACGCAGGATCATAGATGTGTTTTATATGACTGTGAGAACCATGATCCTTTTCTGCATCACACACATTCCTGCATTTATCAATCTTTCATTTATTCAACAAACATTCTGGACTTCTATTCCGCACTAAGTATTCTAGAAACAGGGGCATATCAATAAACAAAAAGAAAAATCTTTACCCCTAAAGGGCTTATATTTTTATGTTAATGTTATGTTATCTTTTACTATGGGTTTTTTTTTTTTGTTTTGTTTTTGGTTTTTTTTTTACTTAAGTAAAGTATTATACCACTTCTAACTATCAACTTTCTCTCTTGTATTATTTTATCTTGGGTCCTGATGTGATTTTCTCCCACAAAAACTTATTTCTAATTTCTTTTCCTCTTTAATTTGATGGTCTGTTGTTTAAAAATGTATTTTAAAGCCTAGCATAAGACTTGAAGGTAGTTCCTTTAGAATTTCAAGAATTAATTATAATTCTCAGAGTGTGTGTTGGGAAAGGGTAAAGGAACAATGACATGAAAAATGTTATAAATGTCTCTTTGATATGAATACTCATCCAATGATGTAGTTCTTGCCATGCTGCAGTTACGTGGGAGCTGCCAGAATAGAAAGAGGCACTTCTGTCAAAAAAAAAAAAATCCTTTTTAGAAAATGAACAGAAAAGATGGTGATTTTTGTATTTAAACAAATTGGAACATCAAACATAAAAAGCCTAGATGTATGTTACTCTCTTGATGTGTATAGTGTCTTTTAGATCCATGGTTGGCCCAACTATTAAACCTAATACTAAAACAGATGAAAAGCAAATTCATAGCTCCCTGATGATATTATTATGAGCAGTTGTAATTCTTTTTAAAAATGTGTGTATTGAATTGTTTAGGTAGTGACAAGAGGGATATTATAAACTTAATCCATAATTAGCAATTCGGTTTAAATTTATTGAGCCCTCTTAGTGTATTGAATATGGCATTTTAACAACTTCAAGTGTAAATATTGGTTATGACATTTTAACAATTTCTGCTATAAATCAGGCCACTATATTGAAAATAGTACAGAAAAACAGGAACGTAAATTATAATACAGGAAAAGTAATGTATTGGTGCACCTATGGAAATAAGCATTTGTTCACCTGACCCAGGAGTAATAAGAATCAGGTAGTTTAAGGAAAATCAGGCATTACAGTTAATGAATATCAATCATTTAACAAGATCTTCCTCTCTTTTTTTTCTTTTATGAAAACCTTTAATATGAAAGGAAGCCAGCCATGTGCCTGAATCAGATACTTATGTTCTCATAGCATTTTGCTACTGAGGGCATTTAAAGTGCATAGAAGTAATGTAGTCATGGTAAACCTGTGATGCTCAAGACCAGCAGTATTGGCAGCACATGGGAAATTGTTAGAATCACACAATCAGGAGCCCCACTCTGTAACTAATGAATTAGTATCTCTGAGGTTGGGGTTCTGCAATCTTTGTTCCAACAGTCCTTCAGGTGATTCCAGGGAACACTGAAATTTGAGAACCATTGCACTAGACAATCTGAAGACTGCTAGGACCAGTGTGAGGCCATGTAGAGATTATGGAATGGAAGGTCTATTATTTTTCCTACTGCTGTAAAACAAATTACTACGAATTTAGCAACTTAAAACAACAAACATTTTTAATCTCATGGTGTCTGTGGGTCAGGAGTTCGGGCACTGCCTCACTGGGACCTCTGCAAGGTTGTAATCACAGTGTCTGCCTGGCTACATTCCTTTCTGGAGCTTGGGATTCTCTCCCAAGCATATGTTTGCTGTTCCTTGCAGTTGTAGGACTGAGGTTTCCCTCTTTTCCTGATTGTCAGATGGAGGGTATTTTAGCTCCTAGAAGCTGCTGGCAGTTCCTCGCCACAGGGTCGTTCTTACAGGCTCTCTCACAACACTTGCTTGTGAGAAGTTTACTTCTTCAAGGCTAGTAGAAGATTTCTTATCTCAGGGAGGGTCCTATTCCAAATGATTTCCTTGCCTCTCACCTCCCGAGGGTAATCTCCCTTTTGATTAATTCAAAATCAGCTAATTTGGATTTTCAGTTACATCTGTTAAATAATGCTTTCAGCTGGAGAAAACAGCTCTGGGTAAAGAGACCAAAGGTGTATTCCCACTGAAGTTTGATAAATATTGCAAAGTATCTTAAAATTAGTTTATATCTCAGAGAACTATGGGTATGGCTCATGGCATAGGGAGATGACCAGGTTAAATAGATCAGAAACAAAGTTTTGAACAAGCTGTACACCAAATCTGAGCCAAAGATTTTAATACAGCACAGTTTGCCTTAGTCACCCTTGAGTTTCCGAACCCTGCTATGTTAAAAAAAAAAATAGAAAAGAAAAGAATCATACCCCATATAGTGGCTACTTTTTTAGTCTGGGTGCAAGAAAAGAAGACTGCTGGAATGAAACCAAGCTGAGCTGAGCCTAAATGAACACAGTAGACTGCAGCTCTCATGTAATGGAAGCAAGAAACCAAAAAGTTTTGTTACAAGCCACTGAGATATTGGTGGTGTTACTGCAGCAAAAACAAAGCTGACTAATACAAATATACATACAGAATGAATGATCATTATATTACCACTACCCAGATCAAGACATAAAACATTACCAGTGTCACAATTGTCCCTGTGTCCCTCCAATCCTATACTTTTTCTCTTTCCCAAATGTATCTTGATAATACCATAAAACATTCAGTGACAAAAAAAATCTCTGCCTTAAATGGAGTGTATATTTTAGGGAATAATCTCTAATTCTCAAAATCTATGAGATAGATATTAGTATCCCTGCGTTCACAGTTTGGAAAACCAAGGCACATAGCAGTTATGTCCATCACTTATTTATCTTTTCTGGATTGTAAACTCCTTTTAGGCAGGAGTTAGGCAGTTTCCTTATCTTCCCACAGTCTAGTGGAGCACCATACATATAGTCATAATATTAATTGTTTTGATGACAATTAACATTTATTTCCTGCTTTCTATCTACCAGACACAACTTGATTTTCACAAAGCCTCTGTGGTAGGTATTATAATTAACCCCTTTAGAGATCAGAAAATAACAAAAAGAGGCTGACTTGTCATTGGTCTAGATTCTTTTGCTCTATATACGTGTGTTGAAATTAATCCATGTGATTGCACATAATAGCACTTCCTTCACTTGTATTGCTATATAGTGTTCAGTTCTCAGCTCTCTCTAAAGCCACAATGGCTCATACTATGCTATACCAATGGCTGACATTGCATAGAGGAGGTACCCGAGCTTCTCGTTTCTTCCATCTCTGTTCTGTAACTTCTCTATCTCTATACATCAAAAGAAAAAAGCAAGTTACACTTCATGTTTTTATCTAATCTCTGGCTGTGTTTTACTCAGAAGAGTTGTGGTGTGGGAATTGTTAGTGATGCTGTAGTACACTGTATATAAGAACATTAGTTGATTTAATAATATTGTAAATCAACTATACTTCAATAAAAAGAAAAAAGTGAAGTGCAATTTAAAGAAAAAGAATATTAGTTGGTTTATTCACTTAATATTCTTGAGCTCCTTCTACATATCTAGCACAGTGCTGGGTTTTAAGAAAAAGGGGAAGAAGCAGTCTCATTTTTCACCATAAGGACTTACAATTGTTGGAGGAGGTCATTCAAAGGACTTTACTGACTGTTGACGCATAAGCTGGACCTGGGCGATCAGAGGCTCCTTACCCTCTCTCCTGCCCTTGGAATGTATGTTCTGCCCATGGTTCCCATAGCCAGAGCAATATCCAGGATGTAGTTTTAAGAGAGTAAGGTGCTGTTGAGACCATCTGTACTGTATACGTGCCTGGGCCCCATTAAAGCCTTTATATAATGTTTAAGATTTTGGCAGACAGGTGTGGAGATCCACTCAGCTTACAGCCACCCAAGACAAGCCTTGTATGTAAATTCCCTCACTTTATTAAACCTGCCACCTACCAATTTCGATTGATCTGCCTGATTCTTTGGTCTCTCCTTGCTCTCTGTGTAGGAGGCTAGTTTCGGATTTCACCAGGGTAGCTCCCAGGTTTATGAACCAACAATGGATGAGCCAACCAAGAGACTGAAGAAATGAGCCTTGAAAAAGCGACATCCAAAGGGGAAATGCGGAGTTGGCCATCGACGTCTGTGTAGGAAGGGGTGGCCCATATGTTAGATGATTGTGGACTGCGCATGTGTACAGGATGCACAACTACCACGGCAAAGAAGGGAAGTGAATGGCTGTGCAGGGGGCTGGCCTCTACTGTGGGCAGGTTGCTGGCCACCGATGCCCAACTAGAGGCTGAAAGCAGGAAAAAGAGCTGCGGTTAGAGACGGATGTGTGATTGTCTATTGCTCTGCTAGCTTTGGGGCTGGCAGACAAGATGGGAGAGCAGGATAAGAAGTTGGAAAACTTAGCGTGCCATTTGCGAAGGTAGGAGGGCTTGACCTAGAGGATAGGTGATGAACCTTCAAAAAATTAAAGGCCCAGATACTACCATAATGTTTTCGGGAGTCATATGGTCAGGTAAAATGTGCATTGTCCCAGAAGTTGTGATTGACAAGATGCAAGCCTATCCAATCCCTAAGAGCATGTGATGCAAGTCTTTGTAGGTTTGGGAGATTTGGAAGACTTTTACTCCCTACTGTGCTGACTGCCTCCATCTCTTATACCGCCTGGTAAAGAAAGGGCACATGTGGGCCTGGGGATCAGAGCAACAAGTCACCTTTGAGAAGGCAAAAATGCTAATAAAACAGATAAAAGTTCTGGGCATCTCCCAAGCAGAGCTACCTTTTGAGTTGTTAGATGTGTCTGTGACTTAGGATGGTATGGGTTGGGCACTGACAGAAACAACAGAAGAGAGTACCCTTAGGTTTTGGTTCCAGCTCTAGAAGGGGACAGAAACCTGATAGACTCCCCCACAAAGCAACAGCTCCTAGCAGTGTACACAGCCTTCCTTCAGGTGGAGCCTCCTATGAAGGAACAGCATATCATGGTGAGAACTTCCCGTTCTATCAAAAGATAGGTTGAGAATATGCTCCACTGACCCACCTCTGCCATGGCTCAAACTCCCATGTTGACTTAGTGGCGTGCCTGTTTGCAGCAGGGGAGCACCCTGTCTGCCAGCCCCTGTCTATGACTTGGACAATGGGAAGCCAAGGGGTGGATGATTGTGAATAAGCCCTTGTGGGGTCAGGATGTATGGAAAGCATTTGGATTTGCCTGCAAGAGCTTAAAGCAGTCTTCACTGTCTTCCGCATCCTGGACCATTTGGCATTGACACCCCCTGGCAATCAGGAAGCTGATGCCCTAGATTGGGTATGACCCCTAGCAACTGACCCTTCAGCAGACACAGCAGGCTGGGTGCATAGAAAGAGTGGCCACTCTAGTGCCTGGGTGGGATGGGGTATTGTCAAGGATGCCTAAATTGTCCTGGAAATACAGTGGCTTGTTTCATGTCCTGTGTGTTCTAAACAATAGCCAAGGCAACTACCAAAGAGTCTGGGGCCATTCACTGGAATTCGCAACTGGTGAGGGATTGGAAAATTTTGATTATATTGGTCCCTTTCCTCTGACTGAGGGTTCTAAACATGCCTTGGTTTATTTAGATATGCCGTGGTGGACACTGCATCTGGCCTAACTCAAGCTTCCCCCTGTCACCATGCAAACCAGGCTGCTACCATTAGAGGATTAGAGAAACTGAGTACCATATATGATACTCTCATGGAATAGTCACATTTCAAAGGTCATGATATGCAGGACTAGGCAGAAGACTATGACACTGAATGGAGGTTCCACCTCTCCTGTAACCCACAAGCAGCAGTGTTAGTAGAAAGGAAAAATGAAATAGTAAATCAGCAGATTAAATTATTAATAAGTAAAATGACCTTGGTGTGATGGACTAAAAGTACTATCCCAGGCTTTAATACATTTGAATGATCAACTTATAGGGCCTATTGCCCCATATGCCAGATTGGGGACCCTTGACAAGATACCCAATACCATGAAGGTTTGGAAATTTTGGAAGACAGTCATTGCCTTGATTCTCATGTGGTTTATGTGCCATGCTGCTGAGAACACCAAGCTCCATCATGCCCGGGAAAGACATTATTCTTGGCAATGGGATGTCCCACTGGGATGCGTGAATTACTTCATACCTCTGGGTGAGGAGGAACTCCACAGTCTCCACTGGCATCCTGTTGTCCTGCTGCAAGCTTGATCTATTGAAACACACAATATCTGCAAAGGAACATGTACCCTTGAAAGAGGGGGCGAAAATCAGGGTCCTGATCTGGCACATCCCACCCCCAGCCCATCTCCTCATGACTGACAGTGCTGCCTCCCCTGGCCAACATGTATGGTATGCACAACCAGGTCAGATTCTTAAAACTGCAGTCACAGTAACATCTAAGGATCAGGCCACAAGTGTCATTCTTAAAAGGGGAAGGCCTTCCTATACAAATTTCTACTAAATATCTGTCATTGTGGCCTTAGGCTTCTGCTACTACTCTGTTGTCTCGTCACAGGATGACACCTAATGGAAATATCTTTTTACAGTGGGCCCACTAGTATGCCCAACAGAGGAATCAATCCAACTGCTGGGAGTTGTGGGAAGCTGCCCTTCTTTAGCTCATCGGGATTAACATGGTGGACATCGCCAGGGAGGGAATTGGAAGGCCCTAAAGCAGTACATTAAGGTAGAACAAATTAAGGCTAATACTCTTAATTCATCTGACAATACCAATACTTGATCTAGAGATCTGGCCTGTGGCATGAATATCAATAACACTGGGCATGGGTATTCTTTTTCTGTCAGTCAAACTATGCAGGCAGCCCATCGATCTGCTGAAGGGCCCTAAAACTGTCACCACTAGAGCCGTGGGTGGCTACACTCGGATTTGGGATGGGTTCATGTGGCCCACCCTGGGTTATGGACATTTGAATCCATGCACCCCTATGTTGGGAACAGACAGATCACACTAAATAGAACCAACCCAATTGTACCAGGGATATGGGGGTGGATATCACCAAAACTGTGTAGTCAGGCTATCACAGGAAAGGACAGTGACTGGCTTGGCAATGATTGGTCGCAGCGCCCAGGTATTTGTTGGGGAGCCTAAATGGAACCCAGTGGTTGTGTGGCACACATTTTTGGCCATGGTTTCCACATGGGTGTTGGGCCCCTGTGCTCTATCTAGGTCTTCTCTGGGCACAGGGGAGAATCCTCCCCAAAGCAACAAAAGTTGTCAACTCCTCCTCCTCAAGGCCAAATGGGCACATTGTGTTTTCCACTGGTACAGTCACTTGGCTGCCGTCTTTGTTCCCTTCGTTGGCCTGGAGGATGTTATAGCACACATTGAAGCCCTTACTGAATTCATCCAGCAAGCTGTAAATGACAGCTAGCAAAGCCTGTCTTTACTGAGCAATGAAATGTCTCTAATTAGAAATGCTGTCCTCCAAAATTGGATGGCCTTGGACATTATTACTGTGGCAAAAGAAAGCACCTGTGCCATCGTTGAAACAGAAGTTGTGTGTTGAGTCTGACCAGGCATTATCTTTATTAAATCACACGAGGGCACAAGTGAACACCATGAGTGAGCTGACCCCCAGCCTAGGGGACTTAATAAATCAGTGGTTCAGATCATGGGCCTCTGGTGGAAAAACCTGTTACTTATTTTGGAAAACATTACCTTTTTCTGTGTTTTCTCTTCCATGTGCCCATGTGGCTGCTGTGGAATATGCCTCCGATGCAGCCAGATAGCCACCAAATGAGCCTCCTTTCTGCTGGTGAAATCCGTTGCTGACCGCTCCGGGCACACTGCGGAAGAGGGGCGGGTGTGAAATTGTAAGAGCCGGTCACGAGGGATGGAATGTTGGAGGAGGTCATCGAAAGGATATGACCGCCTGTTGACCTGTAAGCGGAATCCGGGTAATTGGGGGCTCCTCACCCCTCCCTAGTCCTTGAAATGTACATTTTGCCCACCATTCACATAGCCGGAGTCATTTAATGGACGAAGCCTCGAGAGAGTAGGGTGTTGTTGAGACTGTGGTGTATGTGACTGAACTCCAGCAAAGTCTCTATATAAGCTTTAAGATTCTGCCCAGTGGGTGAGGAGATCTACGCGTCTTGCGGCTGCCCGAGACATGCCTCTGGTGTAAGTTCCCTTGCCTTTTAACCTGCTGCCTACCAACCTGCAGTGGTCTGCCTCTTTCTTCAGTTTCTCTTTCCCCTCCAAGTACCAGGGCTAGTTTCAGATTTCACCAGGGAAGCTCCAGAAGGTGCAGACCAACATCAATACAAAGAGCTCAAAATCTACTTGGTAGTCCTTTACCCCAGGTTTGTCTATGGTGGGCAAATAATGCTGAGTCCCTTTCTCAAGAACTTGAGGATAATTCTTGTATTATTCAAATATCTTCCTCACGTGGTTCTGCAGATATTTAATTTTCACTCTGAATTTTCTTGCTGGTTTGATGTACGACTGTGTTACTCTTCTGATGAATACTGTTATGTTCTCCACTTATATGCCTTAGGATATCTGGATAGTGTAAAGTCTGTACTTAAGAATTCAATTAATTTTCACTTTCATGTATATTAAAGCTCTTTGTAAAGTGCTATAAAATGATATTATAATTATTGCTGTTGTTATTGTTGGGTTTATGTTTTCTCAGCCTAGTCAACATGAGGAAATACCTAGATGATGGAATCCAGTTTTTGTTTTTTGGTTTTTAAAATGTTGATTGAGTTGAAGACTTTCTTCAAGGACAGGAAGCAAAATTTAACACATGCTTTCAGGCTTCTCTTTATATTCTCAAGTATGGTTTACAGCCTCAAGCATGGTTGTCTTTAATGACAGAACTACATTTTATCTTCTTTTTACAAGATAAGATTGATCTATTTTTAATACACCACTGGCTTTATATCCTTGTCATAGGCTTTGGGAATAGGTTAAAGCTTCTTTATGTTGTATTATTTACTGTACAGCCATATTTGAAAATACAGTGAATACACTGAAATTAATAACTCTAGAAGGGTGCAAAGTGATAGTATTCACATTCAGTTACAGAGATCATCCATTACATTAATATAAGAGTGATGCTATTTGAATGTAATATAGTGAATACAAATAAAGTGACAGGCTAACAGAATTTTAGCTTTTGAGTTTAAAAAAAAAAAGGAAGATAAATGGCTAGCAGGCACAGTTAATAGCTCAAATGCATGTGCTATAAGCTCTTATTTGAGTGTCAACTCTTAGCAAAGGACACCAAGCAAATGAATTTGAATATCCATTTGATTAACTAGCTTCTTAAAAACTGAAAGAGGCTTTTATATACTTTGGAAAGAATTGCTAGCAAAAAGGATAAGAGGGTGGATTTTTAATGGAGGTAATCCTCTAAGAAATTACTCCTTAGCTGTTAGAATTATAGAAAAGCAAGATAAACTTGAAATAAGCCTGATAAATCCTATCTTACCCATTGTCTTCACTTAATAGATACTTTGGATCTGGATTAAACAGTGCTCAGTAGTCAGTCCGAGAAATCCTATTCTTTATGTATCTCCTTCCACCCCTCTTCTTACTGAACTAATGATTACTTTCCCATTTACAAGTTATGAATGAAGTCACTGAATGCAGTTACTGGGTGGAGTCCTAGTTCTTGTCTTCACATCATGGATCTCTAATGAACCTTCATGTGTTCTATAAATGACTCTCAGACCTGCCTGAGCATCAGAATCATCTGGGTAGCTTGTAAGACATACGCATGCCTGGGTCTCTCTTGCATAGATGTTGGTTCTGTAGATCTGAGAAGTGCCAAGACAAATGTAGTTTGTGATGCACCAATAGAATTGTGAATCCTCTACATTGTTGGTTCAAGGTACATTTCATAAAGAGGTGAGAATTTTTAAGTGTATATCAGCATTGATTTGAATTTATATTATTTATATGTTTTATGCATGTACAATTAATTTTTATTATCCAAGTAATACCTGTGTGCAATAAAAGCATCAGAAATGACAGAAGCAAAAAGAAGAAAATACTTTCAAATATGACCACTGTAAATATTTTAAAATACAAGAACGGATATTTGGAGTTGAACTATAGTATTAGAGCATTTGCCTTTGCAATTGGAAGCATAATTCCATGGGTGCTCCATAGAGTAGTCTTTTTTGTATATAATTAGATATTATTTGTTCAAATTGACATTCTTTACTGAAGGGAGGATCCCACTCATCCCTTCTTTCTCTACTCAAGCATTTTTCCGGTTCTTTCCCTCAGTTAAGTGGCATATCTGAGCGTAGTATGGGAGTCTAACAAAGCTGATAATGAGTTTTGGACTGATCAGTCCTGGGGACATACCAAACTGGTGTGACAGCATTTCCCACTCCAATTATTTATCCACTCAAAAAATTTATTGAGCGTCTACTAATATGTCAGACATTATGCTCTGTGTTGGTAACACCCAGTCCCTTCCCTGGAGAAACTTCATACTTTAGTATGGAAGATAGACAAACAGAAACTAGGGTATATTGTGCATGTGCTATGCAAGATGTATGTACAGTGTGTGTTGATAAGGGATATCTAAATCAGCATAGTGAGTTAAGGAGGATGCATGTAAAGAAAGGATGTGAAAGCTGGATGTCAGAGCCCAAAATACTCATATGTGGCTGCAAGGGGTGTACTCAGTCTTTACCTACTGTGTTTATTACCTAAAGAGGAGACCGAAAAGTTCTCTTTTGTTTCCTGATGCTCCTTTTTAAAAAAAAAAAAAAAATAACATTCTGTTCTCTTTTTCATAGATGCATTATCTTTTATTATATCTCTGATAGTCTTAGTAATATTTTGAAAATTTCTTCTCTCTGCCTAGTTTCTCTTTCTTCTGAGAAGCCTTTTCCATTTCTGTTTGTTTTGGTCCCTTTCAAGGTAGAAATCAGATTCTTGTGAGAAAGCTCTTCCGGTCTCCTGTTTGACAGGTTATTTATGAACCTGGCTTTCCACCTTTGTGAAGTACAAGGGTAAGAAGCCTGAAGTCTCAGCATTCAGGATGTAAATGGCCCCTGGGGAGAAACCATCATCCCGGTGATCTGGTTTTATAATGGTGGGCTAACTGGTTCTTAAAAATACTTTTCGCCAATCTTGTGTTTTGGCTGTATTTTCACCTACACTTCAGGCAGGGGTGGGGTGTGAGGGGGCACAGTTGCATGTCTTAAATGGGGTTGCTTCTCACTTCCTTCATTACCAGCTTTGCATTTTGCCTTCCTGGGTCTGCTGCCAGTTACCATTAGTCAGTTATCATTTACTTTTCTGACTTCTAAACTTTTGTTACTTTTCTCTATTCTGTTCTCTTTGTCCTTGTGGCTTCGTGCCTTAAAACAAAATAAAACAACTCCATTATGCTATGGTTTCAGGAAGGAAAGAGAATAAATTCCTGTAATCTGTCTCTTCTTTGACCTTCCTTAAGTCAAGTCAAATCTTCTTTTTTGTAGGACACTGTAATGAGAATTTAATTTTTTATTTTTATTTTTATTTATTTTTTCTTCTTTTTTTCTTTAAGAACTTTTATTGACGTACAATTGACATACAATAAACTGCATATATCCAAAGTGTACAATTTGATATTTTTTTTCTTATTAGTAATGTATATATCGCAATCCCAACCTCCCCATTCATCCCACCAAGAATTTAATTTATAATAATTCTAGGCAACAGGCATTATTATTGTGCCACTTTTGAAGATTAGGGAAGTGAACTTCAGAGAGGGTAAGTGGCCAAAGAGCTAGTAAGTGCTAGAGCTACAGCAAATAAGTGGCTCTCAAGTCTGTAGAGTGGTTCACATAGGTTATGAAGTCTTTTTGGGCTAACATAGGAAAGACAAGCTCGTTCTCTTGCATTTATCAGAGCTAACCCTGGTTCCAAACCCAGCTTTAGGGACGAGAACAGTAAGGACCCGTGAAGGGACAGCTGGGTATACAAAGCCATGAGAGAGCCCCCGCTCCATATAGAGCTGACTTTTATCAGCTCTATCTCCAGTATGGATTGGACCATATTCTGATATAAATTCTTTGTTTTAGGAGCTTGACAAAGTTGCATTTTGATGATCTATTTTAGTATTTGCTAATTATGAAATGCTAGCCACCTGCTTTCAAAAGAAGGGGCTGAAATGGAGAATAATAGCGATGTAAATATGGTGATTTTTATGGGCAAAAGAAGGTTTTTAGCAGCATGTTTAAAAAAATTAAGTATTTAACAGCTGTTTTGAAAAATAAATGAAATGCTTCCATATTGTTAAAGAATGTGCACAGGTAATTAATTTTAAAGTAAAACTTGTGACCTCATTTGACTGTATTTAGCATCACTAAATTAATTAACTGATTTTGTATATCAAATTATTGACCAGATTCTGAATCTCTTCTCACTGAAAATATTTATTTTTTCATGAAAGGTAAATATAAATTAACAGGACCAATTTTCTTATGTACTTTGTGAAATGGACCCCATGGTTTTATGTCCATAATGGGTATGAAATGGAATATAGATTATATTTTCTAGAAGGATTTTAAGATGAAATTTTTGGGGGTGTAGTATTTATAAATTAGAGAGTGAAGTTTTGAGTGGATAAAGATTTTTAAGTACACTGAATTTAAAATACAAAAGAGTGAAAAGAGATAATTGAAAAATCATCTCTCTTCCAATTAGGCTTCAGTCAGCACAATTCTTACCCAGCAAATGGTCTACTTTGGCCCCTTGTGTAGACAGAATATTTGTGCCCCCCTCACAGATTCATATGTTGAAGCCTTACCCCCACCCCCATGTGATGGTATTTGGAGATGGGGCTTTTGGGAGGTAAATAGGCTTTGATTTGGTCATGAGGGTAGTGGGGCTCTCATGATGGGATTAATGGCTTTATGAAAAGAGGAGGAGAGAAGAGAGATAGCTGAGTCTCCCCCATGTGGGTTCACAGCAAGATGGCAGCCATCTGCAAGCCAGGAAGAGAGCTCTTACCAGAACCTGGACATGCTGGCACCTTGATCTCCAACTTCCAGTCTCTAGAATTGTAAGAAAATAAATTTCTGTTGTTTAAGCCACCCAGCCCATGGTATTCCATGGTATTTTGTTATGGCAGCCCAAGCTGCCCTCAGCACTGTACTTCATCTTGTTCTAAGCTTTGTAGGTCCCAGACCCTGGGTGGTTTCTCTCACATGGTACTTCCTCTGTTCTCGGTGTAAAACACATCCCATGGTACCTGAAACACTTCCTCCTCTCAACACTTGGCAATCCTCTGTGCCCCAGTTTTGAAAAGAAGCTGAAAATCCAGATTTTTATATGAAATTGCCTAACATTTTTAGTATTGACATAGCATTCTAGAATAACATATATTTCTGTGCTGGATTGACTCTCAAGCAGCAAGTTTATAAACTTGGCTTTAATGTGTATATCCTATCTCCTAAGCTCCCTGGAGGAAGTATTTGTTTTATTTTTATTCTCTGATTCCCAAGGTCTGAAATGGTTGGTAATCAGATAGGTTCTTGTTGATGCTGATTCTACTCACCTTTTTCTTCCCCTTCTTTTCTTTAGGTAGAATACTCCCAATTCCATTCATTGTTACGTATGTCTTCAATTATATTTTTTGTTCATTTGGTTACAGTCCTCTGATCTCTCAAATTTTGGTGAAGACTATTGTTAGAGCCATAAGTGGGAAAAACCTGCTTGTCTGTACTCACCACTTTTGAACAAGTTACTTTTGGACCCAAAGTTGGGAGCATTGGCTTGGGGGTCTCTCTTCATCTGAGGGCCTTGAACTGTACATAGAAAGAAATTAATAGATGCTAAATATAAGGATTGCCTCCAGTTTCTAGGTTTTTGTTCTGTTTTCATCACCAAGTATCCTGATTGCTGTTTCAACAACAGTGCTGTGTTACTGCTTTGTGGTCCAATTTTTCTTGGTCTCAGTGGGAAGGCTTCTCTCTTATTTATCTGTTTGTTCCTATTATGTGGAGATTAAACTTTAAGTGGCTATACACCTGTTTATTCATTCTGCAAGTAGTACTGCTCACTGTCAGTGGTTGTTTTTGATGCTAATACTGTTTCCTGCCTTGTTTTATTTGGACTCATGACATGTTTGCAGGTCTTCGGTATCTAATAAATAACAGTAATGAATTCTTTACCAGTTTCTGTTCCTCCCTCACCACTGTCTTCCTGGAGTCAAAGTGGAGAAGTGTTTCTTTTTCTCTGTTTTCATATTTGGTATATATAAAGTGTTTAATCAAGATGTTTATAAAATGAAGTTAGTTGGCATTTCAATGATGTGGTACTGATGTGATTTTCTTATGATATTTTTCTGCAACTATTTTTTAACATGTGGTTGTTAGGATAGATAATACAATATTGTAGTTCGAAAACAATATACAAAATGCAGAAAGATACACAACGAGAAGTCTTAGTCTTACCTTTTCCTCTCTTTTTCTCAGTCCCCACCTCCCTACTCCAACTACTTTTATTAATTTCTTGTATATTCTTCTACTGTTTGTTTTTATAAATGTAAGCAAATGTTGATAGTTATGTATATTCTTATTTCTCCTTTTTTTTATACACAAGATAACATTGTTCTCCTTGCTGCGGTATTCACTTAACATTATATCTTGGAGTTTCTGCCATATCAAAATATAGACTGCCACATTCTTTTATACAATTGAATAGCATTTCATTTGATGCAGAGATCATCATTTATTTAACTAAAGTCTTACTGACGAACATTTGTCTTGTTTTTAGCATTTTATTAGGGCATGCTGTATTGCAATGAATAACGTTTTATAGATCTCATGTCATATGCAAATAAATTCATATGAAATAAATGTCCGGAAATGGTATACTATTAGGTCAGAAGGTCTATTCACTTGTGATTTTGTCAGATACTGGTAAATTGCCTTCCAATTGTAGTGGTACCAGTTTATACTTTCAGCAGCAATTTGTGAGCTCAGCCATAAAATGCTTTTGGATTTTATCAGTCTTATGGGTAAATATAGTATCCCAGGATAGTTTTAATTTGTATTATGAGAGAAGTTGGGCATCTTTTCATATGGTTAAAAGCCATTATTATTTCCATTTATGTGTGAATCCTATGTTCCTAGCCTTTACCTATTTTTCTATTGGGTTGTTAGATTTTCTTCTTTTTTAAAATAATTGTTAATTAATTTATTATTTTGGCTGTGTCAGATCTTGGTTGCTGCACGTGGGATCTTCCTTGAGGCATGCAGGATCTTTCACTGAGGCGCATGGGCTTCTCTCTAGCTGTGGCATCCGGGCTCCTCTCCAGTTGCGGTGTGTGGGTTTTCTATCTCTAGTTGTGGTGCTGTGGGCTCCAGAGCACATAGGTTCTATAGTTGTGGCATGGGGGTTCCAGAGTGCGTGGCTCTGTAGTTTGTAGCACACAGGCTCTCTAGCTGAGGAACGTAAGCTCAGTAGTTGTGGTGCATGTGGACTTAGTTACCTTGTGGCATGAGGGATCTTAATTCCCCCACCAGGGACTGAACCCATGTCCTCTGCATTGGAAGGCAGATTCTTTATCACTGAACCACCAGGGAATTCCCTAGGTTTTCTTCTAATTAATTTCTAGGAGATCTTTATATATTACAAGGATTAACCTTTATCTGTGATGTGAAAATCAAGTTGTTTTTAGTGATTTGAGATTTGTCTTAGCTTAGGGCGTTTTGTTGGGCAAATGTTTTTACTTTTTAATTTATTCAAATTTACTTATCTCTTTTATAGATTTAGGATTTTGAGATACAATACAAGGGGCTTTTTTATACAATCCACCTACCCCCAACCCAACACAGAATTTTCTTCCAGCATTTGATAACTTCATATTTTAACATTTAAATTTTTGTTTGATTTATTCATCCATTCATTGAACACGTTTGTTGAGTATCTCTCGTGTACTAGGAACTATCTTAAGTACTTGGGATGTGTCACTGATCAAGACAAATATACTTGCCATTGTGGAGTTTACACACTAATGGAAGGAGATAGATGTTAAAAAGCCAAACCAAAACAGAAAACCCCCCAAAACAATGTAATTCATGAATTATATAGTATGCCAGAAAGTGATGAGTGCTATTAAAGTTAAAATAAAGTTGGTTAAGGGGAACTGGAATACCAAGTGACAGGCATAAGATGCAATTTTAAATAAAGTGATTGTTGCAGACCTCACTGAGAAGGTAACATCTGAGTAAAGCCAGGAAGGAAGTGAGTGACTTTCATGCAAACCTCTGGGAGAAGAACATTCTAGGTTGAGACCCTAAGTTAAAAGCATGCCTGAGAAAGAGCAAGAAGCCATGAGACTGGAGTACAATGAATGAGAATAGTTGGAAAGGAAACCAGAGACACAACAGGGATCAGATCGTTTAAGTCTCTCTAGACCCTTATAAAGACTTTAGATTTTACTTTAAGTGAAATGAGAGCTCATTGCTGAGTTTCGAGCAGAGGAGTGACAAATATCATCTGTTTTAAAAGGATAGCTTTGGCTGCTGTGTTGAGAATAGATTATAGGAGAGTAGTGGTGAAAAGGAAGAGACCAGTTAGAAATCTACTGCAAAATTCTGAGAAAGATATGATGAAGCCTGAGACTAGGGTAGAAACAGCAGAGATGGTGAAATGTGGCCACATTGATACAGTCTGTTGGATTTACCAGCAGAATTTCCTCATGGATTGGATACAAGGACAAGAAAGAGAGGATATAAAGATGACTTAATGACTTTCCTGGCTTTGGAAAATTGGAGTTATCATCAACCTAAATGGAAATGCTATGGGCGGAGAAGTTATTGTGTGGTGGGGCACAGATATTATAAGTTCAGTATGGACCTGTTTTATTTTAGATTTAGGCATCTGAGTGGTGATGTTGAATAGGCACAATGAGATTGGATGAGGCACTTCATTATTAGTATTTTGAGAAGGGAAAGAACTAGCAAAAGAAGTTGACAAGGAATGACCATTAAGTTTGGAAGAAAACAAAGTTATGCAGTATTCTCGAACCCCAGTAAAGATAATGCGTCGAGTGCTGCTGAGAGCAGTCATCAAGGAAGATGAAGACTGAGAATTGACCACAAGATTTAGCAGTATGGAAATCTTTGGTGACCTTATTAAGAGCAGTTTTAATAAAGTGGTTGGGATGAAAACCTGATCTAAGGGGGTTTAAAAGAGATGGGGAGAGATAAACTAATGACAGCTTAGAGAAATCTCTAGGAATTTTGCTAGGAGGCAGGAAAGAAATGAGATGGTAGCTGGTGGTGAAAGTGAGGCTAAGAGAAAGTTTAAAAAAATATTGTTGTTTTAATTTGGGAATGATAACAGCTTATGTGTATGCTGATGGAGATGGTACAGGAGGGAAGAAGAATTTGATGATAAAGAGAAAGTGGCAGAAAATGTTAAATAACGCCCTTGCTTAGGTGAGAGGCGTGGAATCTAGTGTACAAGTAGGGGGACTGGCTTTAGATTACAAAGATGGCCAGTTTATCTATGCCAACAGGAAGGAAGACAGACTCCACCTGGGTCTAGATGGACACAGGTATGTAGATATCATGGTGCCAGGATTTTTGAATCCTTTACTTATCTCAGTGAGGTAAGTAGCAAGGGCTTTAAGAGCGTGGAGGCGTTGGAGGTTGGGAAGGGAGAATAGGTGTTACAGTCATCTTGGGGTGCGGGGAAGTGAATATGCAAGGACTGTAAGTGTGCTGATAGCACTAAGGGCCCTCTTAAGGTTCATGGTCATGGGTTTAAAGTGAGACTAGTTTTGTTCAGCTTTAAGAATGCAGGTACAGAATGGTGAGAGTTGTATTTAGCTAGGGTTATGGCATTTCTAAATTACTTCAAAGAAATGAGAGAAGGGATAGAGGCACCAAGTAATTTGAGCAGATTAAAGAGTGGAATCAGGACATCAAAGGGCAGGGAAAAGGTAATAAGGTCCTTTTTACTGGGGTTGAAGAATTACTGAGACTGAAATATTTTTAGGAGTAGGCTGGAAGGAGGAATCACCAGAGCGTGGGAAGCAATAAACTTAGATTATAAAAGAGTTGCAGTTATAATAAAGCTTCTGTGCAATCTTGAGAGTGAGTGGCTCAGATAGGGTAAATGGTATAATAAGACATATACATTTAAAGGATATATATTTATTGAGAGGATCATTGAAAGAGGTAAAAGCAAGGAAAAGAGAAGACAGATTATAAAATGGATCATCCACATGTGTTATGGGCTGAATTGTGTTCCCCTAAAATTTATATGTTGAAGCCCTAACCCCCAGAACCTCAGAATGTGACTATATTTGGATGTAGGATCCTAAAGAGATAATTAAGTTAAAATGAGGTCATCAGGGTGGGCCCTAATCAAATCTGACTGGTGTCCTTATAAAAAGAGGATATTAGGACATAGAGAGACATCAGAGAGGTTTGTGCATAGAGAAAAAAACATGTGAAAGGGTCAGCAAGAGGGCGGCCATCTGTAAGCCAAAGAGAGAGGTCTCAGAGGAAATCAATCTGTAGACCCCTTGATCTTGGACTTTCAACCTCCAGAACTGTGAGAAAATAAATTTCTACTTACTGAGCTCCCCAGTTCTTGTATTTTGTTATGAAAGTCTTAGCAAACTACTGTAGTAGGTTTGCTGAATCATCATAAAAGAAGAAAAGAGTAGTATTTTGGAGAACCAGACAATGACTCAGGGGTGGAAATTTTTGAGAAATTAGGGGAAATCGTCCAGAACATTTGATATGTCATCAAAAATAAGGAATATTTAGTGATATTATCTGGTGACAATGTATTCAAAGCTGTTTTTTGTTTTTTTGTTTTTCTTTTAGGGAGGGAATGGTCTGAAAGCAGCAGTGAGGACTGAGGCTAACATCTACTTCATTTACAGCTCAGTGACACTAGGGTTAGGGGTAAATAAACAGTTGCAGCTTAAAAGAGCTTTGGGGAAGGGAGGGTCCACAGAGGAGAAACAGATTTCAAGAAGGTGAAGGGAAGATGATTTTGCTGATAATGGAACCATGAATTTCAGAGGGTAGAGTGGGAGAATTTCAGCAATCAGATGGCTTGGGAGAACGAGACAAGAGAAGATGATATAGGGATTCTTATCGTGATTAGAGTGTAGATGTTCTAAGAGTGTGGTGATGGCCATACCGAGGGATAAAGGGCCTGATGAAGTAAGTCCCTGAGTATATTTAAGACAGAGAGTCTCTTTAGGACTTGAGTTTAAATTGGCGTGGGGGGGCGGGGGGCGGAGGGGGGAGGGTGAGTTTCTGGTTAAGGAATTAGAAGTCCTAGTGGGTTTTGTTTTAGTCTTTGATCTTGAATGGAGTGGGGGTGATCTTATTCAGAATATGCTGTGTCTTGACCCGATGTTGAAGGCCTTGGGGACTCTGGAAAAGCAGAGTGTTACACTAAACTTATGGGCTGCTTCCTGGAAAACAGGAAATTTATCATGTTCTTCTCTGTGAAGTATTTTATTCTAGAGAGTTACCAAGCTGGCTCAAAAACTTTCTTTGGACAGCTTATCTTTCCTCCCATGGATTTGAGATGCCACCTTTAACATAAATTTAATTCCTATGTCTATCCTGTACTTTGCGCATTATGTATTATTGATTTTAAAGCTCTTGTGATTAATAAATGTTCTTTAAGAAGTGTTCCATAATTTATAAGTGTATATTTTGTTAATATGATTTTCTCAAAAGGTAGGTCATAAAAGTATACAGCTAACATTGGCTGGGGGAGGGCATTAAGTAATTAAAATTTCCTTTATGTTATAATAGAATTCTCATACCAAAATGTTGTGAGAACAACCTTTCCCATATTTTCCTTCACTGAGCTTATAATTCTGCAGATATTGGTCGTTGTTTTTCACTATCAATGATGCAGCAACATAGCATAACTCCCAAGTGTAATGTTAGCACAGATCGCTGTCTGCCATATGGTAAGTTAAGAGTGCAAGACTGAGCAAGTCTTTCTGTAAAGTAACCAGTAAATCCTGGCAGGGTCAAGTACATATTGCAGTTTTACCTGGGACATAGGCTGTTTGTACTGCAACCAACAAAGTGAGACATAATTGATTAGTAATGGAGATAATAAAAAATTACTACTACTACTTATAAAATAGGGGCTAATCTTTGAGCACCTTATTAGATCCCTGGTACTGTGCCATGGATTTTGGTAGTGTATGTTTAAAGCAATTAATTATTATTTTGGTTTTACAGAAGAGAATGCTAAGCATCAGGGAAGTTGAATAACTTGCTTAAGTCACACAGCTACTAAGTGGCAGAGCCAGAATTATATAACATCTGTGCTCTACTCTTAAGCAGCAGATTTTTTTTGTTTGTTTTCTTCTTGCTTTACTGCTAAGTATTGTTTAGATCATATGACAGAGAAAATCTCATAAAAAAACTAACCTCCAGAGCAAAAAACGTAAGTATATTTTAATTATTTTGTTTTTGAATAAGTAATTATCATTCCTAATTAATATATTCACAAAGTTAATGCATACATACTTTAATCCATCTAGCAAATATCTATCTACTTAGCTATTTATCTATCTATTCATTCATTCCCCCATGCCAGAATAAATTTGTATAAATTATTATAAACATAGCAAATACTTATGTAAATGAAAATATTAAAAAAGCAAACTAAAAGTGGTTTATTTGAATTTCATAAAATCCAGGATTATGGAAGTTCCAATGACAAAAATATATAGTTAAGGGCCTTTTATCTGTTATTATAAAACACATGCTTCAAAAGAGAACATCTTTATTAATAATGCCTAAGGGGGTTAAGAGTGAAAGTCCAGTTTTATTAGATTGTGAGTTCTGTATTCTAATTCCGCACTAGAAGTAAGTGGCTTTGTAAGCATTTTTGTTTTCACTTTCATATAGAATGTAAGTTAGATTTTTAATTTGACAGAGAAAATATAATTAAATAATTTTCTAAGGCAACAGAGAAAAACAACAGTGCTTTTCTTTGTCATAAGTCACAGTTGTGTTTTTTTCCCTTAGCATAAGTGTGGTCCACATGTTGATCATATTGATTTTTACTCAGTGTGTTTATGAATTTTGTTCAAAGATTTTTCTCTTTCTGCATGTGTTGGGCAGTAGGCATTTCAAACAAGGGTGTGGAAATCTAACAGTCACTGTAACATAAACTCTAATAAAGAGGGATTTCCCATTTTGTTCTAACAACAGATACCTCAATTCTGTTCCTTGAGTCTGCTGAGCTTTCTGCTGTGAGGGCATTGGCACTAGTTTCCTTATCCCAGAATGCACTGACCCCAGGAATTCACACTTCTTTATCCCTTACTTTGGTCAGATGTTCTTTCATCTCTTACTTTCTTGGGTCTTTCCTGGGTGGCCTTTCTAAAAGGATGTCTCCTTCTCTCTGCAGCACTGTACCTTCCTCTTCTTCATGAACATAGGACTACCTCACACTTTATTTTATATGTATGTATTTGTTTATGCTGTCTCTATAAGTTATAGTTTATCAGAGATTATTTTTTGTTCACTGATGTATCTCCAAGATCTAAAACAGCATGGCATCTAATGGACATTCTAAAAACATTTGTTAATTGAGTGTGCTGAGTTTTTTTCTTTTTTTAAAATATTTTTCTTTCTAGTTTTTTTAAATTAATTAATTAATTAATTAATTAATTTTTGATTGCGTTGCATCTTCATTGCTGCATGCAGGCTTTCTCTAGTTGTGGCGCTACTCTTCATTGCGGTGCTCGAACTTCTCATTGCTGTGGCTTCTCTTGTTGTGGAGCATGGGCTCTAGGTGCGCAGGCTTCAGTAGTTGTGGCACGTGGGCTCAGTAGTTGTGGCTCACCAGCTTAACTGCTCTGAGGCATGTGGGATCTTCCCGGACCAGGGATCTAACCCGTGTCTCCTGCATTGGCATGCGGACTCCCAACCACTGCACCACCAGGGAAGCCCGAGTGTGTTGAGTTTTTAATATATAAACACTTGTGGGTTCTTTTCCTTACTATTTCCCAAAATAGCTGATCTATGGAGAGCACCTTTTTTTCCTTTAAAACAAAGTAACCATGTACCATATCTTGTTAGATGGTATGATTCCTATCCCACTGAGTATCGTCTATGATCTTTTTGATTGTTATTTTTCTGTAGCAGCATATGGAATCAAATGCTTTTCTTTAAGTAAATCGCTAGAATTTCCACCAATTTTATCCAGTTTGTAAAGAATTGTAAAAATGTTCATTAAAAAGAAACATAAAGAGAATACTTATCTCTACATAAGAATCTTTAAAAGATGTTTATTCTACCATTTATTGAAACATTTAAGATTGATTAGCATGAATAATACTTATGAAAGCACTTTGAAGTGCTTTTAGGTATAAGATATTATTATTTAATATTTTGACTATATTTGGAAAAGATGTCTCGAATGAACATTAGACATTTTAATTTTTAACAGAGCACATTTACTTAGATTGCTGAAAGTTCACTTCTAAATATTTAATCTTAAACTCATGCGAAGTGTGTTCTTAAGAGATTTGAGATTTCACTACTCGTATAGCTTATTTGCTTGTAATTGGTGAAAACAACACTAAATATTTGAATTTAAAATCATGGGGAAAAAACATTTTGAGATTAGTAGTCTTTTTATTGATATGCAGTCTGCCTCTGTTGGAAGCTGGTCTTCATGGAAAGTCATTTAGACCATTTAACAAGGAAGCAAACCCATTAAAAATATGCAAGCTCTTGGAAAACAAAATCCAGTATACTAATCAGACCTATTAAGGCAATTACAAAGAACTATAAAGGATGTAAAAGTTATGTTGGGCTCCTCATGGTACCAATGACAAAAAGCCAAGGAATCCCTATTTTTCTAAATAGAGATAAAGAGTCTGGGTGATTAATTTCAGCATCATTGAGTTAATTTGGGATAAGTCAACAGCAGAAGGCATTTCCATGGGCATTGAATAATGGTAGAAGACAAGTGTTTTACCACTTGATGGTTATACAGCTATTTGTCAGGGAATGCTTTAGTAATAAAGGAAAAGTACAACCACCTGTTAACAAGAAAGAAGAAACACAAAAAGTTTCCTGAAACAGTTTGTGATCTTCACTTGGAGCCACATCTCTGAGATTTCCCTGATTAGTGTGCACAGTTGAGAAGATTCTTAACTGCTGCCTTAGTATCCTTTGATGGGTGATCAAAACATTATGACTTCTGTTTCAAAAGACAACTTTAGGCTTATGAACTAGTAATAGAAATTTCAAACCTGTTCCCTGAAAGGCACCAATTATTGTGTGGTGGTATGGAAAACCATCTCATTTAAGGAAATTAAAAACAAGGCTGTGGTCAATAAAATCTTAAAGAAAATGTCTGCACAGATTTGTGAGAGATTAAAATCTTTTCAAAGTACTTAAAAAACCCTTCAAGTATTGTTTATAATAACTCTGAAGTAACTGAAACAGATATAACTATTCTGTGTAACTATTCTCTTCAGATGAATGATTGTGGTAGAAAAGTTAAGAAATTTCCATAAGATTTTCAGTAAGGGAGGAGATGTATTAGGTCAGGACTCAGCTTTCCTAACTCCTCATCTGGCAATGAGGTGGTCCCTGATACCGTGTGACTCTTTCCTCAACCTCAGGTGCATAATGAATTTTCAGTTTCTTGTGCCTTGTAGCATCCCATATTGCATAAACATATTTATTATTATTCACCAAATTACGACAGATGTGCAAAGTCAGCTAGGGTAGATTAAGTGTGAAGGAAGGGCAATGAACAGCATATGTGCAGATGTAACATCTATTAGAGTCATCCTCAGTGGTTTTGCCAGGGATAGGAAGCCATCAACAGAACTACTTGAGGCTGCAGAATCTCATACAATGCCCATCATCAGAGCTAAACACGGCAGAACAACTTAGCTGTTTTGGTTTTGTATTCACTTAATGTATTCAGAAAGACAATGTGTGTACATTTTAACTGGTATATGCCCCATGACAGAATGGAATAATATAAGAAGATGAACCAAAACTAAATATAATTAATGGCCCATTTTCACCTCATAAGAGCCAGGATTTAAAAATCCCGAAGACGTAGCTAATTGTGTTGCTTTAACCCATTGCTGCAGCACACATTCTTTAAGAATGGGTATTTCTTAATTGAGATCTTATTAAAACTAATAATTTTCTTTTTCTTCTGACAAGGTGTAGATTAATAATAGTGTGAAATAAATGCCTCAGGGAATCCATAGTCTATAGACTGATCAGCTTAGTTCTTGGTCTGTCTTCAGATTGCCTGTCATGGTCTTAAAATGCATTGACCATGTTAGGCTTTTTTGGGTCAAGTTTCCATTACAGGCTAAGCGTTCATTGACAGTAGAAACTTTCTCTATTATATGTTTATCAATCTTGCTTAATATTATGCCACAGGTATTGAATAAGTGGTGAATGAACCCCAAATTTTATATCTGATCAACAAAATATTGATCTAAAGAGAGTAACATATAGTCCTGAAATGGCTAACTGGGAAGAGAACTTTGTGTTTGGAGTAATTACACAGGAGACTTGGTGAATATTATTGAACATGATTCTGGTTTTACTATTTTTAAAGGATGAATAAAACTTCTGAGAAAGACCAGGAGAGCATATCTAGGGTCTATGAAGAATTGGGCCCCTCTTTCTCCATGGAGGAGAAAGGAGGATATTTTCAATTAAGAACTTGGTTGTTAGATGATGTTAGCATTTTCCTAGACGATAGTTTGAGTGCCAAAATGATGAGCTTATGGTGGGAAAAAATGGAGCTCCAAGGATGGAGAAAATTCTTTTACTAAGAGATCTGTCAGGTTGATCAGCTGAAAATAGATCAGGGATTCAAAAACATGTAAATATATTTGGTTATCCCAAACTGACCTACAAACAGGAATAACAATGGAGAAAGTTCCCAATAGGTCATATGGAAAATGAAAAAACAAATCAACCCCCCCCCCAAAAAAAAACCCCAAAACAAAAAACCAAAACTCTTAAGATGACAGAAGATGGCACAACTTAGTTATCCAAATTCAAAGATATTACTGAGATTTGGTATACTAGGATAGACTACAAGAATTTTGGTTATGGGAAAAAATAGATAAATACTATCTAATAGAATTATAAAGTGAGCCACATATGTAATTTAATATTTTCTGGTAGTCACATTAGTAGTGAAGCCACATTGGCCTTGCCCCAAGAGAGGTTTAGCTTTTGTCCTTGCTTGTAGGAGTCATCTATGTCATACCTGATGTCATACCATCTATGTCTTTGTTTAAGGTGGGGGCTGGTCACACCAAATCTTAAGGTGGGACCAGCCACACCTAGTCTGAGTGGAGGCTGACCACTCTGTACACCAAAGCTTGAGTGAGAGCCTCTGGTTGGCAATGCTCTGTGTGGATTCCCATACATCCTGTGACAACACATCCTGACACCAATGGCAGCTTTGCATTTGGAACTGTCCTAAATTCTGCCCTGTGAGTCTCTTCTCTTCTCACGGTTGATTTCACTTTATATCCTTTCCCTATAATAAAACTGTAACTGTTAATATAATAGCTTTCAGTGTGTTCTGTGACTCCTTTTTGTGAATTAGGAAAACTGAGTGTGGTTTTGGAAACCCCTTAAACTTGCAGTTAGTGCCAGAAGTGAGGGCAGTTTTCCCTCTGATTTTTTAGTTGGATTCTTAACTCCTTGTAGTTGATGTCAGAAATCTTGGGCACAGTCGGCAGTCTGGAGGAATGTACCCTCAACTTCACAGTCTGGCTAATTCTGGGTACACATTAAAAAACTAAAAAGGTACAAGTGAATTAATATTAGCAATATATTTTAACTCATATTCAAAATACTATCATTTCAACAGGCAATCAAATAAAAATTATTAATCAGCTTTTTAAATATTTTTTATTTTTCATGCTAAGTCTACTGGCTAGTGGCTACCATGTTGGACAGGGCCAGGTATAGAATGTTCAAAAATAATAGAGCTCTAAGCAGAAGAGATCAAATATTGTCATTTGTTAAGACAACATTCACCTATCATAAAAACTCACGAACCGGAAGGTTGAGGCAGACTGGAGAATGTTTGGATACAGAGTAAAAGGGGAAAAGAATATAAGTAACAGAAGACTGCATGTACAGGTCAAGCACATGGGTTTTCTATCCCTGAATATGATTACCAGACTGACATAGAGGCAGTATATGGCCACCACATTGGGGGACTTTAGCTGTCAGATCATCTACTGATATTTTCATTCTGTGAAAGTCAGTACTTAGGATAAATTCTTGCCATCTGTCACAGGACATCTCTCTCTGTTTCTCTTTCCTCCTTGACTCCTGCTTTCCCTCTCCTCTTCCCTCTTCTCTCCCTTTCCTCCTTCATTCTTTTTTTGTTTTTTTCACTTTTCTTTTTTCCTTTGTTTCAACAAATATTTATTGACTACTTCTTTATATGTCATATACTATTTTTCTCCTAACAATTTTATCCCCAACCCCAGTGAACATCTGACTATGTCTGAAGACATTTTTAGTTGCCATAATTTGGGGAAAGGGTGCCACCAGAATATAGTAAGTAGAGGCCAAGGATATTGCTAAATACCTTACAATGTATAGGGCAACTCTCTACCTCAAAAATTAATCCAACCCCAAATATTAATAGTGCTGATGTTGAGAAACCCAGTCCTAGAATGTTTTAAAGATGAAAGGAGCTACGTTTCAAGGTATAATTTTGATTAAGAAGGAAAAAATGGAAGTTAAAAAGTATCTAGAGAAATCAGTAATTAATAATAGTAATAATAGTAATAATAATATAACTAACACTAGTGTCTTTACTATTTTATAAGAACGATGGTATTTTACTTATATTAACCTCCTTGATCTTTGCAATATATATCTAATAAATAAATGTTACTATTATCTTAATTCAAATAAATATTACTATTACTTAAGGATGAGGTCACTGAGACACTTGCCCACCAGCTGAAGCTATGAAGTGGTGGCATCGTGCTTGAGTAATGAGAGAAAGGAGCAGTTGACTCACTCAAGTGCTTACCTTCCACACTAAAGATATGGCTTTCAAAAATGGAAGAAAATATAGTGGGCTTCTGTGATCCGAGGCTGTAATAGAGGATGGCTTAATAGGATTTAGAGTTTTGAAAACACATTCTAACAATGATATAGAGAGTGATCTGATTAAAATAAAGAATGGATGTTTTGTAAAGAGATGTATTAATCACCTTGGTGTGTAGAAGCAGATGCTGTCAGCATCCTTGCCCATGTTCACTGAAAACATACAGTTCCCACACTTGCAGACCTGAGCCAAGAGTTTCCTACTGTAAATACCTGGAAAGTCTCTTTGCCTGAGAAGTGGTATCCTGTTTTTTAACACTCCTTGCATTGAATTACTTCCTTTTCCTGCCTCATCTACTCCATCTTCTATGGGTACTTCCTCAGAGGACCTTTCACTCATAACCTTGCTCAAGGTCTTCTAGTGAAACCCAACCTAAGATGGGTATTCTCAGATTGAGTCAGATTGAGAAATAACCTGCCAGAATAAGTACTGAGGACCAGCCAGGTAAGGATGGATATGAATAAAACAAATAACTGTAAATAGGGAATAAACTAAGGCTTATGAAAATTGCTATAGATGACCTAAATATCTGTCTTAGGAACTAAAGGAAGAATAATAAAGACAGGAGAGATGTACGTTCCAGTGTTGAAGAAACAGAACCAATATTGCTTCTATCTCCTCTAAGAAAAACTATCTTTACCTTGAATAAACAGTAGAACAAATACTAGTGAAAGGGAATTGAAACCCAATTTCTTTGAAGAGGTGAAGACTTCTCAGCCTAGGAGGAGCAGGCAAAACAAATTGAGAGTTGATCTCTTTGTGGAAAGCCTTCAACTAATGATTGGCCAGAATTTGTGCACAATGATTTAGCTTCATGGCCTGTCTGCAATGTCCTCTATGCAGTCTCTGAGGTCTTCAGCAGTCTAAGTCTAAACTGTTTAAGTATCTTGATCCAGACAAATTATGTTGCAGGAAACAGGACACTTGAAAATGATATTGCTGAACTTCTGTCAGAAATCTTAGAAGAACAATGAAAAAAAGGTGAGGGTAGATGTAATCTACCCTCTTACAAGCGAAAAGATATTTTATTGATCAACTGTGTTCCCCCTACTACATCTGGAGGGGACTCCAAAATTAATTATAGAAAAAAATAGTTTGTGAGCATTTGTCAAGTGAAAGTGTTTAACTCTTTGGAGCCTGTATGGGTTCTTTGACTATTCCTGGTTTACTTGGATCTAAAGAAGTAAAAAGACCCAGAACTCTCCTCATCCAGTGTCAGGCAATTTGGTTCCCCAATTGTAACCCTGCTTGCTACAATTTTTAAATGATGTGGAAGTTAGAAGTATATATATTAAACCACAGACCGGATTTTTATCTCACAGATAAATGATAATGTAAGGAGTCTTAACTAGATGAACATAACTTACCACTTTTTGAAAAAGAAGCCTCAAAAGAATTAAAAGGGATGTATTTTGAAATGACTTTTTCATTTCATTTCTTTTTTTTTTTCCCCTGTTGATTGCTCAGAGCTTGCAATAGTCTATAAGACTAAAGGATATTAAGCCAGCTGTAAGAGAACTACATTAATTATAAACTATTTGAAGTGATTTTGATTGTATTAACTTAAATATTAACATAAAGATACAATTTAGGATAATTAATGTTTTCCAGTATAATATTAATGATTGGAATGTCTGGTGACAGAAATAATAAAGTATTCCATTGTTACTTTTGTGCCCTGCTTTTTAACTCATTTAGACATCTTTGTATTTCTTTTGAAGTATGTAGAAGGAATTGTCTCTGTGCATATTTATGATTTTGTATGCACACTCAATAAATATTAAAATATTAATTTATTTTAAAAAACACACTGTTCTCACATCACCTTAGACATATTCCAAAATAAGGGATCCAATGAGTAGAAACAGCCAGGCTTCTCGATACACTGTTTTTCCTGTGATTTATATCACAGTTTACTCATCTCTAAATGTCTATATTTTTAGTATTTTATGGTGGTGGTGGTGGTGGTGGTGATGGTGGCAGGGCAGGATGAGGGCATGGGTCTTGGTGCACACAGAGATGGTTAAATCTATTAGTAATATGCTGGTAATTTAAAAATTAGGTAGAGGGGTACTTCTCTGGTGGCACAGTGGTTAAGACTCTGAGCTCCCAATGTAGGGGGCCCAGGTTCGATCTCTGGTCAGGGAACTAAATCCCACATGCATGCCGCAACTAAGAGTTCGCATGCCACAACTAAGGAGCCTGCGAGCTGCAACTAAGACCCAGTACAAACAAATTAATTAATTAATTAATTAATTTAAAAAGTAAAAATTAGGTTGAGGAAATGAACAATTTGACATGATTTAACCACAAAGGGTTCAGATACTTGCTTCTCATCAGCACATAACCCAGAGTAGGACTGTGGCCAGGTCAGTGCTATCCTTTCATGTTAAGTCTCTAGTGGCTGAAAATTATCATCTCTTGAATGCCTGTTAGTGATTTTTAAAGCTCTATATTGCTCTTTAGCTACTCCTGAGACAATGTGTACATAGATATAAGAACCTGACCATAAGCAATCCAACAATTTAACTATCGCAGTGTTTTGCAGCATCTGATGCAAAATTGTTGAGCCACCAGGAAGGTCTTACTTTGTCAACACATTTAGCTAATTAATATTTGTGTGCCCAGTAGACATAATGAACACTATGTGGGTCAGTTGTTTTGTTTCACTTTCATAACTTTTGTCAAAGTTCGTTTTCAAATCAGCCTTGTGGCAGCTTTCTCACACGTAAGAGGATTGCTGGCTACTTGGAGATGTTAGAAAATGGAGTTTTTTGATTAAATGAGGAGTCTATCCAAATGAAAGTTACACAGATATCAACTTAGAGTAACAAAAACATTGAACAAGGCTTTATTTTATTTTTTTTGTCTTTACTTTTTTTGTCAGTGTTGCATTTTTAAAATTTTAATCAAAATTATAGATGCTTCAAATGTAAATAAATAAATAATTTTAAGAATCAAATAATCAAATAAACTCAATAAATAAGATTTGATATGAAAAAAGCATGGCATTCCTCTTGCTTCACCTATCCATTTTCCCCTCCTCAGAGAAATCACTTTCACATCTTAAATATCTACCTATCTACCTATCTGTCTATCTGGAGTGCATATGTGTGTGCATATGGTATCACTTCCAGTTTCTAAATAACATGCTTATATTGTTACTTTATGATTTTTTCAGGGTTTTGGCATTATCTACTGACTCCCTGCTATGGAAAGCAAAAGTTCAACTCTGTCTTCCCTTACTCTCACCTCTCTCTTTTTCTCTCTCTCCTCCTACTCAACTCTCATCCTCTCAGAATAGCTATATTATAATTCTGGTTGGAGCAGATTTCAGTGTTTATACTATTAAGACTAGGGAATTTTATCCAGAGCTGCACTTTATAGCAATCTGTGAGTTACTGGAATGTTTCTGTTGAGAATCCAAGGCTACTCTAATTCCCATTTCTTTGTGTATAAACCTTTTCTTTTTTTCTCCCCTCTCTGGAGGCTTTTAGGATCTTGTCTTTGTCCCTGGTGTTTGTAAATTTCATGGTGATGTTCTGTGGGAGGACTTTATTTATACCATTTTTTTTGCTGGCACTTGGTAGGCTTCTCAATCAGTTCTGGGAAATTTTATTACTTCCCTGGGTGAATTTTCTTTCAGCATTTCCTGTTCATTTGGAGTTTGGATCATCTAGATTACTCCTCTCATTTTCTTATCTTTTTTCTCTTATTTCCCATTTTTAAAAATTTTTAATCTTTCCTGCTTCTGCTTGTGGCCTATATATTCAGTGTTATCTACTGAGTTTTGCATATCTATTATATTTTATTTTCATTTCCAATTACTCTCTTTTTGCTCTAAAAATGTTTCTTAAAAAAACCAATATTCTATTTTTGTTTCATGGTTTTGATACTCTCTGTTGTCTCGCTGAGGATATTGATGATCTTTTTTTTTTTTTTTTTGCAATAGTGCTGTCTACTCTGTATCCGTTTTTACTCCAAACTGTGTTTCCTGTTTGATTATTTTATCTCAATTTCTCATGTTGGATGTTTTTCTCAGATGCCTGGTACTACTCAGTTGTTTCATATTCTAAAGCGAGGGATGTAAAACTCTGATTGGAAGCTGTGAGACTATGAAGGAAGTTAACCATCGATGAGCTTTGCTGTAGGATGATGTGGCTGAACAGTGTAGTTGTGAAGACCCTGACATCTCTATCTTTAGGGTTTTTACCTTAGGTTGGTCAGATTCTGCGCAGAATGGTCCTCTGTTCATCTGTGTGGAGATGAAGGATGGCTGTTGGCATTCTGGGATTTGGAGCTTTCCATTCCTAAAACTCTTCAGAGACTCAGAGATATAATAAGTGGGCTTGGCTTTCAGCTTTGCCCAGAGCCCATTTAGGATTCAGTTGCATCCTCCCTTCTACCTGTTTCCAGCTTCCAAACCTTACTGCTGTTGCCCTTTCTCCTGTGCTCCTGGTGGGATGATGCTTTTAAAAGTCCGCTTACTGTCGTTTTCGTGGAGTTTTTTGAGAAATAAAAATTAGATGCGTGTGTGAAATTTGATGTTGTTATCTGGGGTCTTAATCTTTCTGAAGTTATTCTTTAGAGACTGAGGATGAAAATCCAGACATTATCCTGGTTATCTTCGGGATTTCTGGGGAAGCTGCTCCTAAATTTATCTAGTCTGATAAGCATTAGCCAAGATTAAAACATAGTCTAAGAGCAAGATTGGCATTGTGATGATAACGGCTGAAATTGGATAATACGTACATAAGGGTTCATCATGCTAATGCTCTACTGTTGTATATATTTGAAATTTTCCGTAATAAAAGGTTAAAAAAAGAAAGGCTATTGTACAGTCCTCAGTAAAAGTGTTTCTAAATCCAAAACCAAGTAATTTTTCCTTAAATTATTCACAGCATTCTATCCTATATGTTATAAATTCAAAAGAGTTTAAATTGTATGCCTCTACGAAAGCTGTGGACTTCAGTTCTAACACCATGAGTCTTTTAGAATAAAAATCAAGTTCCTAATAATCTAGTGTGCCACTGCTAAATTGACTCAAGTAGCCACTTCATTGCTTACTAGTCCATCCTTTTAAGAATTATTTCTCAGTTTCTTTTCTTTCTCTTCTGTCTGAAACTCTGGCTTAAGCTGGTCCCCTTCTAGTCTCAGCTCAATATACATCTAGTTCCTCAATTTAGGTGCTCAAATTTCCTTTTGCCTTTCACTGCTTCCCTTAGATGTCAGCTGACATGTGAAAAAGATGACCTTGGAATGGATTTTATTGTACCTTAATAAAATAAATTCAAGGTCATTAAGTATCCATGCATTTACAATTTGTCTGAAAAATATACCCTCCTCATGGAATAAAAATGTATCTTAATGTTTTATCAAAAGTAAATTTTTGAAATATGAAATTTGTTTTAGATGCTGTATTCCACTCAGAGAGAAGCAAAAATTTAGTTATGATATCCTATAGCGTTATTGCTGAAAGTAACTCTTTGGACAATGATGCATCTGACCAATTGTATGAAAATATGTCATGGAGATCAGGAAATTTTGGCTATTTATAGCAATTACTTTAGAACGTGGAAATTAGAGGCAATCAGGCAGAAATTCAAGATAGTAACAGTAAAGAGAAATGTCAAATTTATGAAAATGCTCTTAGCAATCATACTAAATCTACATTTATTAGTAAACATTTAGCTCTACTGGCTGCACTTAGATCTTTATGTTATCATCTATTCTTTTTTCTCTTGAATTTACTTTGGTTTAATTTATCAAAACCCAAGTACATCCTTTAAATGACATTTTTTCAACATGAGAAGTCTGGGAACCTTGATGTCTCTACCTGAGGAATGTGTCTAATTGAAAGAATCAGGAGAGGTTTTCTATTGGTATGTGGGAGATCAAAGACTCATAAGATTGGAAGAGACCATCAGATCACCTAGTCAAGCAGTTCTCAGCTGGGGTTGCTTATTTGGAAATGTATTTGGGCATTTTTCATTGTTACATGACTGAATGGAAGAAGCCCCACTAGTATTTTAGTGGCTGGGGGGCAGAGATGATACATACCCTATAATGTTCAAGATGGTTGGGATGATAAGAAATTGTCCTTCTCAATTCCTGATTGGGCCAGTCACCATTTGACACTTGAATTCTTTCCACATTGTGTTATTGTAAGAATAATGAATAGGAAATTCAGTTTTAGAATTATAATAACGCAATTCTGAAAAGGGGAATAGCTATAAGAATGAAGACAATACAAATCCATTGGAATTGGAAGATCACATAATAAAAATCTATCATCTATCTATCATCTGTCTATCATCTATCTATCTATCTATCTATCTATCTATCTATCTATCTATCTATCTATCACAATTAAGGTTCCCAAGATTTTCTGAATAAAATGTCTCCAGATTTAAATTCATTCAAATTAATTCAAATATGTTAAAATAATTGTTCTTTTTTCCCCCAGATGGAATTGTCTTTTACCCTGATTAAAGCAAAACACCTACTTCCATAAATAACCCAGAATTTAGAAAAACACAGAGAAGAAACAACCATAACTATTAATTCTGTTATCCAGAGAAATCATTATTAATATATACATCAAGATTTTTCAACAGTAGCACTACTGAAATTTTGAATGGGATGATTCTTTTTTATGGGAGCCTGTCCTGTGCATCATAGGATGTTTAACAGCACTCTTGGCCTCTACTCACCACATTCCAGGAACATCCACACAGTTTTGACAACCCAAATGTGTCCAGAGATTGCCAAATGTCCCCTGGAGGATAAAAATTACCCCTGGTTGAGAACTGCTAAGTTTAGTTGTATAACCTTTCCTGTGTGTGTGTGTGTGTGTGTGTGTTTAATAACTTTGTCCTTTTGGATGTTATTAAGAATTCCAGTGCTAAGCAAATGAAACTAACTAGCTAGATGCCATAGTGTAATTTGAAACATCTTTCAGGGTTGTGACTTACTGGGATTCCTGGGGCCCAGTGGATTACATGGGCTCTTTTACATGTAGCAGGAGGGCCTTCCTTACTATGATTTATTCTTTCTCAATTTGCTCACCTTGTAGATGTGAACCAAAGCCCCCAGTGATGATGACGTGCATAGGTAATCCATCTGGCCTAAACTACTTGGGGAATATCATGGTCTCACCCTGTAGCCATTTAGTTGTTGTGTTGCTGTTGGTTTTTTTTTTTTTTTTTTTTTTTTTCTTCTCTCTCTGTAGTCTCTCCATTCTGGACTGCCATCTATTTTAACTCAGGCTGAATATCATTCATTGGTGGTTGTGTGTGCTGCTTGCATGATGCAAAGACATTTTTAATAGACCAGCACACGTTTCCTCCAAAAAGTACTGGCAATTTCATATTCATTTCTGCTTAAGCTGGTTGCTCGGCTGGCTGATGAGAATTCATTCTCTGAAAGAGCGTGATAACTATTTTCTACTTTTTCCAAGTGAGTCAGACTGTGAATACTGTTTGTGATTTATTAAAACATGAAAAATATCTGTTGGCAAGTAATAACATGCAGTAGACTTACAGTGGTGCATTCTGAATGGATACATCAGGACTTTGTCTTTTTTAATTTTCCTGCATCCATAGAGCTAGAGTCACGTGACTCTCTTTACAAAAATTAAAAGAGCCCCTCAGTGCCTGAACCCCACATGTCATTCTCTATGTCCAAGACAAAAAGAGGCAGCCAGGCTCCTACTGACAAGATACTTACCCCATCCCTGTCTTCAGCTTCACCCAAATAATCCTGAAAGAATAAACATTTACTAAAAATTGTGTTACCAAGTTATTGGGAAATTGAATGTGTTCTAAGAGCAAGAGATGCTAAGATTGGAATAAAGCCCCCCCTTCCCACCCACCCCCATACACTATTCTTTGATGGTGAGCAAAACTGTAGCATTAGAAAATCTCAGGTAAAAAGAGGAAGCGTAGTTCCAGAAGTTCACACTTGTGTGAGAAATGATTAGCACTTACCCACTGCCATGCACACTTCCCAGCCTTCCTTGCATATATTGGTTCTAGCCAATGAAATGTGAGTGTACCCCCTTGCAGGATGAAGAGCCAGGAAGCCACCTAATCCCTGTATTTTTCTGCTCTGGTGACCTTAGAGCCTGCATGTTCCGGATGACATGACTGTAAGATGAAAGACACCTAGATCTCTGAATTACCATGTGGAGAACTGTGCCAGGCCTGACCTATGACCTGAAGAAGAACTTTTTTGTTATTGCAGCATGGCCTCTCTTAGCCTAAAACACCAGTCAGCCTTAAGGGGTTGGAAAACGAAAAAGAGGAAGTGTGACTCAGACACAGTCAGATAAGTGAAGCAGAGAAGCAATTAGCTCCATTTGAGAATTATAGAAACATTTTAGATAATTGTTTTTTTAGGAAGCAGAAAGAGGGATTTTGACTGAATCTTTGGTTTGTTGATGGCAATCAAATCTCCCAGCAACTTTCTGGGAGGAGAACCTCATTGTGTTAGCATTTTATTCTTCCATTAAAAAAATATTTTTAATCTCAAAGCTCAAATAATTATTCCTTTATTACAAAGTTTAAGTTTTATTAAGTGCCAAATGTATATCAGCTGTGCTTCAAAATCGCATAGCATTACCCTTTTTTTATTAAATAAAATTTTATTTATACTTAAAAGGAAAAATGTTTTTTAAATTAAAATTGTTTTGTTTTTGTTTAACATATCTGCCTGAAATTGTTACCAATCAGACCCACAATCTCATAATTAATGCTGACATTTTGTGTCTACTTTGTTTTAATGCTGTTCTTGGATGCTAGCACAATTTAAAGCAATATATATATATATATATATATATATATATATATATTTACTCTTTCTATATCTTCACTCTTATTACAAGTCACACAAGTTAGAAGAATAGAAACAGTTTTGAAATTCTTTTAGTTTATACCTGGTTGGAGTTCTTCTTTTCCAACTTTGTTCTTACATTTTAAATATAAGTGAAACCTCAAAAACTAGTTACATTATTAAGTGTTAAAATTTTATAAGAGGATGCACTGCTGTTGTAGCACTTGATTCCAACTAATTACAGGGACAATCAGAAGATTGGCAGAAAATTTAGAGATCCCAGATATCTTCACTCTGACCTTCTTAAAAAAAACAAAAGAAAACAAAACAAACATTTCCAAAGTTGCAAGAAGAAAGGATTCCCCTATTTTTGTCCTCTTCAAAAGATGACAGAAAGAATTGGCAAATAGATTAAGTCTGGGAAGAAGGCCACTTGGCTCTTGTACATTAGACAAGAAAGAATAAGTCGAGCCAAAGGGTTTCCCCCATAAGGAGATGGTGATAGTGAGGAAGATTCTTGAGGATGGAGAGAGATAGAGTGTAAGAAGCTGGAATCTAGCCTAGATCCACACATAATTTGGAGAGCTAGATTTCACACTAAAATTGAGCCAAGGCTTAGTGAAAGCTTTACACTTTAGCAAATGCCAATTGAGTTTCAGATTTCAGAAAGGAGCCTTAAAGAAGAAACAGAGCTTTGGCAGTGATGGTGACTGGCTGGTAATGGCTGCTGCTAGTGGTGGCCACACAATTTGCACTCTCCTCCCTCCTTCTCCCCCCCCATCACTGACTCAGCCAAATGATGCAGGGGTACATATTTAATTTCTAAAAGTGTGTCACGGTAGGGAGCATCATGTGTTCTCAGCTCTACGGATAGTCTTCGTGTTGAAAAGCAAAGAATCCATTAGCGATTTAAGAAATACAGAGGAAATGGAGGGCTTTTAAAAAAGCATCTATTTAGTTACCCATTTATTTTATTCAGTGTCTTGCAGTCAGCTCTTGGCTATCGGCTATAATAATCTTCCCTGACACCAGCTTTATTATAAAAGGGTAAATTGACCAATTAAGGACGTGTTTCTGAGCAATGAACAGAAATGTTAGATCTAAAAACTTTAGAGTCAAAGAGCAGGAACAGGCAGAGAAAGGGCCATGTGCAGGCTGACAAGCAGATCCTCTACTGAGAGAAGGACCAAAGTTTGTAAGAGGAGGATAAAGCTTTCAGACTTAAGTCCTGTATCTTGACAGAACCTTTACAAATATACTGACAAACAAATACCTTCCTGCATATCATCTGTAGAATATTTGATGTTTATAGCTTATGGGTACACCCCTAAGAAGGTAACTAGGACAAAGACAAAAGCAAGAAATAGTTGGAGTACTAGATTCCAATGAACTTTGCCATATTTTTCATATTGGCTAGAGTGAGTTGATGCTCTTTAGTGTAATAAAATATTTTTTTTAATCACATTTTAGGTTTTAGTTCCAGTGTTTTTCATGTTCCAATGTTTACTCAGGTGTTGGGCCTTCTGTTTAGTAGATACATATATATTGGCTCTTTCTCTAATGTGGCTTTTTTTGTGGGTCTCTCAGGGACCCTTCCTCATGAAGAAACTCCTCCTCATGTTCTAATATGGGAAAAGCTCTCTCCATGTGTGGTTTGTTGCTTACTCCAGGTTCTGCCTTCTGGTAGTTCATCCTACACAGATATTCCCCTGTCGGGTTACTTTGCTACTCTTGGGCCTCTCGTTTAAGAGAAATTTGCTTAAAAACAATGTACGTCTTTAGATTCCGTATATGTGAGTTAGCATACAATATTTGTCCTTCTCTTTCTGACTTACTTCACTCTGTATGACAGATTGTAGTTCTATCCACCTCATTACATATAGCTCCATCTCATCCCTTTTTATAGCTGAGTAATATTCCATTGTATATATATGCCACATCTTTTGTATCCATTCATTTGTTGATGGGCATTTAGGTTGCTTCCATGTCCTGGCTATTGTAAATAGTGCTGCAATAAACATTATGGAATCTAAAAATGGTGCTGATGAACTCAGTGACAAGAACAAGGATGTAGATACAGAGAATGGACTGGAGAACTCGAGGTATGGGAGGGGGCGGGGGGTGAAGGGGAAACTGAGACAAAGCGAGAGAGTAGCACAGACATATATATACTACCAACTGTAAAATAGTCAGTGGGAAGTTATTGTATAACAAAGGGAGTCCAACTCGAGGATGGAAGATGCCTTAGAGGACTGGGGCAGGGAGAGTCAGGGGGACTCGGGGGGGGGAGTCAAGGAAGGGAGGGAATACGGGGATATGTGTATAAAAACAGATGATTGAACCTGGTGTACCCCCCCCCAAAAAAAAAAAAAATGTACGTCTTGCTCTTCACAAATCCAGGAGGCCAAGTGACAGCTTGCTGCATCACAGCCCTTTTCACTTGCCCTGCTGTCAGGGTGGATCCACACAGCACCCACCTTTAGACATCTCTAGGAGGGAGGCAGATTCCAACAGCCTTGTGACCCCCAAGCTCTACGTAGTACAAGTTAGTTTTCCGAGTGTTTCTCTGAGTATCCCCCAATTCCATCTCACTTGGCTTGGTGAGATGGGGCAAAGAGAAAGTGAACAGCATCGCAAAGACATCTTCCAATGAGCTTTCCAATTCTAATCTACCTCCAATGAATCCTTAGTATTCTCTCACATGGCCTGGAGGTAGCCTATGAGGTGGCAGAAAAATTTTGGGTTACCAACTTTGCAAGTTATTCATAAATAACCTAATGTATTTGTTTTTTTCATATGGAGGCCACTTGCATCTATCTGTTGTGGTCTTGTGGTTTAGCTGACACTCCAGGAAAGAAAGAGTCTCATTTTAATGATCAGTTGCATATGTCAATCTGCTTAAAGAGGTTTGTAAATACTAATATAATAAAAATTGAGGGAATAACTCCCAAACAAGGAGGGGGATGAGAGAATAACTGTAATTATAATAAAAAATAAAGTTGATGAATCCAAAAGAAGGTAGGAAATGAAAAATACCAAAGTATAGAAATAATGCAAATAGAAAGAATAAAGTGAGACATAGATATAGCCAAATATACCTACAAAGCTGAATCCCCCTAAAACTGAATTCCTCTGCCAAGTTTATGATTAAGCTCTCTATACAACACATCATTCCCATTTTTGTTCCACACCTGTTCCCCTCAGGATTGAGGAGTATCAAAGAAAACGGCGGGGGAGGTTGAAACTGAGCAGAACCCTCCAGGGTCCTCCCAAGTGCAACAGTCCCTCATGTCCCTTGCTTCTTGTTTGTGGGAAAAGAAAACGGCTTTAGTCTCTTAGGCCTTCGCTGAGTTCCAAAGAGCAGGCTCAAGCAGTTAATAGGACAATAGAGTCACAGGACTCCTAGTTCCTCCTGAAGGGATATAGATAATAATCGGATGCATTTCTTTGAGTAATGTTCTACAGACCCTCCTTTCCTGGGTGGGAAATGGTGACTGCATGCTGACCACAAGCAGTAGACCCCAGACTGGTTGGAACCAAAAGGGTGAGAGTCTGGGGATATCACCCTGTTATCTCACCCTAACCAATCAGAAGAAGGTCACACATCCTGTGGCCTGGCCCTCATCCCAAATTTTGCCTTTAAAAATTCTTCTCTGAAAACTACTAATGAGTTCAGTTCTTTGGGTCACAAGTCACCCATTCTCCTTGCCTGGTCCTTGCAATAAACCTTTCTCTGCTCCAAACTCCTATGTTTCGGTTTGTTTGGCCTCATATCAGGCATATGAACTTGGGTTCAACAACATCTACGATCACAATAAAAATAAATGGATCAAACTGGCAGTTGAAAAAGATATTCTCAGACTCGAATTTTCAAAAATCTAGCTATATGTTATTTTTTTAAAAAGCACGTATTTAAGCATACACAGAAAAAATGGAAGTGAATAAAAAATGTACAGCAGACAACTATTAAACCAAATGAAGCTAGCACATAAAAATCAGACAAAATAGACTCTAAGGCAAAAATTTTATCAAGCTATCAAGACAGTTTTGTGCAGTGCTGGGATAGACAAATTGACAGAATACAGATCTCAGAATCAGAAACTTGATATATGACAGAGGTAACATTTCCAACAGTAGGGAAAGGTTAATCTAGTTGGAAAAAATGGTGCTAAAACAATGATGACCCATAAGGAATAAAATATATATTAGATTTCTACCTCCCACCACACCCACAAGTTAATATCAGAAGATTAATAAAATCTACTATACAAATTAAATCTTTAGAACTTAAAGAAATTACAAAATTATAAGTTTAGAACTATTAAAAGACATTTTAATAGTTCTAAGGAGAGGAATACAATAAATTGAACCCAAAGAGAGTAAACTATAAGAGAAAAAAATTGTTTGACTACATAAAAATTAAATGTAAAAAAGTATATCAAGAAGAGATGTAAAAAGCAACAGCAGAAAAGTAAAAGTATAAGCTATACACTAGAAGATAATTTCAATGCGTATATCCAGGAGAGGATTTGGATGCAGAATTTACAAAGACCTCCCATAAATCATTACAGAAAAGATTAACAACTCAATATAAAAAAAGACAAGTCGTCTAAACTTAAAAGGAAATTAAAATATCCAACAAACAAGTGAAAATATATTCAACCTAACTAGTAATCAAAAAATGCAAATTAAAACCAGAATGAGATACAATTTTGCATCTATTACATTGATAAAAATAAATAAAAAAACCCTTGAAAATACTAATCATTGGAGAGGGTGTTGAACAGTGGAAGCACTCATACACTAGTGGTGAGAATACATATTGATAAAACCACATAGGAAATTAAGGACTGAATGTGTTCCTCCAAATGCATATGTTGTAGTGCTAATCCCCAGTGTGATGATATTTGGAATAGGGCCTTTTGAGGTAACTAGGTTTAGATTAGACGGTGAGGATGCCTCCCCTCCCCTTAATGAGATTAGAATCCTTAAAAGAAGAGGGAGAGATACAAGAGCTCTGCTATATGAGGTCACAGCAAGAAGATGGCTGTCTGCAGGCCAGGAAGAGAGCTCTCACCAGGAACCAAATAGGCTGGCACCCTGATCTTTGAATTCCCATCCTCCAGAAGGTGAAAAATAAATTTCTGTCATCCAAACCACCAAATCTATTACATTTTGTCATGGCATCTGGAGTTAACTAAGACAGAGATCTATTTCACAATCTGTGGCCAAGTAAAAGGTGCACAAATAGTATGTGGTGAATACAACGAAAGTGCCCCAACATTCCTTCCCATGTTGGTGTACAGTGCTGTTCTGTTAAAGTTTGAAAGCTAAAATCAACATTTCTCAGATCCTCACGAAATTAGAACAGCAAAGCAGGTTAGGTTTTGTCAATTAAATACAGTTGGGAAACAGAGACTAGAAATGATATAGGGGGCAGTTCCTGAATTTTTGTTTTGGTCAGCAGGCAGAGTCATGCAGACATTGTTTTGTTCTTGTTTTTCCTGTAGTAACAGTGAGTGTCAGGTCACTAATTTCATCTGAGTTGACAGAGAGTTGTAGTTCAGAGGCTGTGGTTTCTTGATCCTGGGATCACAGTGATAGTGGTTTATTCATCAGCTCAACAGTTCCAGCAGTGGCTTCCTGACTTTCTACCTTCCTGAGTGTAGCCAAGGTGAACTTCTGGTGGGGCTCATTTGGTAGCTTTGCTGTGAGTCATTTTTGGAGGTCTGGAGTCCACTCCTTTAGCCCCTTCATTGATTTTGCAAGTACTTAATACTCTATGTTGTGTACTTCTCTCCTTAAAATACTTGTTTTCTCTCTGTCCTACAATTAAACACTGACCAATACACCTTTGACCTAGGAATTCTACATCTAGATATATACCCTAAGGAAACTTTTGCATGTGTGCCCAATTACTACACATATATCTTAAGGAAATTCTTGTGATTGTGCCCAAGAAGACAAGTATAAGAATGTTCACAGTGACATGGTTTGTGATAGCAAATACATACTTGACAGGAAAATGGATAAAAAAGTAGTATAATCATGGAATCTCTGACATTTTATAATAAATTCAAAATAATAATCAAACATAAGCGCATAAGACAACATCTGCCTTTGGTTAGCTTTACAAAATTGTGGCAATTTTTAGGTGCAAGACTTTAGGAATCAGATGATTAAAAATGAGCTTCCCCCTCCTTAGTTCTTAGTTATATACTCTTGAGGTTTGTTTACCAGCTTTTCTTCTCACCATACACATTCTTCCAGTGCTTTCTCATGCATTCCTGTGGTCTTAAGTACATTGTATATACTGATGATTGGCCAATATATATCCCTGAGTTTCCAACTCATATGCCCACTAACTACTGGATCTCTCTCCACTTAGGTGTGTTGAAGACATTTCAGATTCAATGTGGCTGCAAATGATCTGTGCTCCCAAACCAGCTCTTCATTGTGTGTTTCCTATCTCAGTTTAGAGACAATACCACTCTTTATTTCAATTAGGAACCTGGTATCATCCTTGCCCACATTGTTTCCTTCACACCCTGCCCCTCACATACAGTCACCAAGTCTTGTCATATTGTTAAAATTTTTCTCATCCATTATACTGTCACTTTCCTCACATATCTACTATTGAAAAACCATTCACTCATTGTCACCTTGCCTCCAATCTTACCCTACCTACCCATTCCACATAATATAGTCAAAGTGACATTTCTAAATTAAAAATATCATTATGTCATTCTCCTTTTTAACGTCTCTCAGTGGCTTCTTGTTGCTACTGATCATGATATTCATGGATTTCATGATATATCTTCCAATTACCTTTCAGTGTTCCACTTATCTCTTTTCTGCTCTACAATACAATCCATATTGTGCCTTTCCGTTTCTTAGGCTGTGGTCTTTCTGATACTCACAATTTCCCACGTGCTCTATGTTTTGTGGGGTGTACACTTCTCTTCCCTTTCTACCCACTTCTGTTAGGTCTCAGGTTAGACATTAACATCTTCCAGTAGCATGTATCTCTAACATTCTTCTCTTTCCTCATATTACATTCCCTTCCTCGCAAGTCTGTATGTATGCCCAATAGCTAAGCCCTTAAAAAACATAATCACTGTATCCTCATCACATTTACCATACTTAGCAATTATTTCTTAATATCATCAATGTCCAGTCTCTGTACAAATTTCCTTGATTGACTCAAAACCGTTTACAATGGGTTGTTTGAGTCAGGATTAGACAAGGTCCACACATTGCAATAGGTTAATATGTCTTATCTATAACAGTTCCTTTTCCCATTTTAATGCCATTTTGGGGAAGAAACCCAATGATTTTTCTGATGGAATTTTCATAGACTATATTTTACTAATATCAGTCTCATGGTTACATTTAACTAGTTCCTCTATCCACCACATTATCTATTAGCTAGTAGTTAAATCTAAAGGCTTGATTCGATGCATATTATAATTTTGGTAAGAATGTTGAACAGATAGTGCTGTGTGCTTTTTATTGCATTTATCAGGATACAGATAACAGCTGGTTGTCTCTCTTTTAAGGCTGTCAAGGTGATCAGTCACTTCAGATGGTTCCAACCTAATCTATTAAAAAGTTACCCATCAAACTTTTATCTGATGGTTTTTACAGTCACTGATAATTTTTGTTTAAACTCAGTATGCCATAAGAGTTGCAGTATGATGATGTTTCTCATCCATCTCGTCTGCATTTGGTTACTCCAGAATATAATTGATATAGAAAAAGCAGCATGGGTGTTTGAGTCTTTCCTTTTATTTACTAGTTTTAAGAATATTGACTTGGTGCATGTATGATCAACCCATGGGAAAACGGCTCAACTTCCCATGCATAATTTAGTTTAATGTTGACACTGATGATGCCACAAATGCATCAAGAGGGCATGAAGAGATTTTTTGTTCACATAATGAGTCTTCCTGAGGACAGCAGAACAAGCTCCCAAGCAGGTCTGAAATGGTTCAGAGAGCAAGGAGCGGGTGACTGTGTTTGACTTCTTTTGTGGTTAGGGGATGGGGCTGGAGGAATGGCTCCTGCATAAAGATTGCAACTTACCTGGCTTAAGCACTGCAGGAGGGAGCACATGCTCTTTCCCACAAGTGGAAACCATAGGAGAAGTGGGAAGAGTGGAACTTGAAAGCTATCAATAGTCAAAAATTAAAAAAAAATTAGAGCCGAATTCTTTACTAAAATTCACCCTGGTATTTGATCGATGATTGAAATGTGCCACATTTTATTTAATTAAACTTGAACTCGTTTGAGTAAGCCATTATGGTTTTTATGAGGCCTGAAGCCTGAGGCTAGTGAGGGAGGTAAAATTTCTATTGAATGCCTTAGTACCTTCACCTCTTCTCTAAAGACATCTTGTGTAATGGATTTCAATCTTTGAAGGGCCTATTTTAATTTACCTTGGGCCATATTAATTATTTTTAACCAGGGGGGCACATGGAGCCCCATTTTGTCAAGTTGATTATAGGTGCAAAAATTTAATATAATTTAAATTTATTATTTGTTGGGTCAGAGTATACATGCCCACCCTGGAATACTTTAGGGCAATGAGTGCTACAGCTATAGAGAACTTAGGCATGGAAACAGTTCTGATGGCTAAGGTGAATCTTGCCTGTTTGTCTTTTATTTTATGTCTGGTGACTACCCTAAAAATATAGGGTTTACATTATTGAAATTTAGTGGGATCTCACTAAATAAATGTAAGTGTAAATTGAACCCCAGTATAAATTAAAGTATGAAGATTTGTCAACCAGTGCTTTTCATCACATGTTAAAGTTAACTGAGACCCTATGTTACAGACGCAAGAAAGCCAATCACATGCCTTTATATCTGGGGACAGAGGATTTTTTAAATAAACTTTTCTTTTCAAAGCAATTTTAGCTTCACAGCACATTTGAGCATAAGGTACAGAGCTTTCCTTATTCTCCCTCCCTGACACAGGTGTTGCCTCCCCCAGTTATCAACATCCACTACTAGTATGGTACATTTGTTAAATGCTTAACCTATATTGGTACATCTTTATCACCCAAAGTCCATAGTTTACATTAGCGTTCACTCTGGATGTACTTTCTATGGGCTTTGTATAGTGTATAATGACATATGCCTGCTATTACAGTATCATATATACTAGTTTTACTACCCTAAAAATCCTCTGTGCTCTGCCTATTTATTCCTCCCCACCACTCAACTTCTGGTCACCATCGATATTTTAAATGTCTCCATATTTTTGCCTTTTCCAGAATGTCATGTAGTTGGAATTATACAGTATGTAGCCTTTCCAGATAGGCTTCTTTCACTTAGTAATATGCACTTAAGAGTCCTTTATGTCTTTTCATGGTTTGACAGCTCATTTCATTTTTATCACTGAATAATATTCTGTTGTCTGAATGTACCACAATTTATTTATGCTCTCACCTACTGAAGGCTACCCTAGTTGCTTCCAAGTATTAGCAGGTATGAATAAAGCTGCATTAAACATCTATTGCAAGTTTTTGCATATGTTTTCAACTCCACTAGGTAAATACCAAGTAGCAATATTGCTGAATTATATGAGTGCTGTATTTCCCCCCATCTGTGGTTTCATTTTCCGTGGTTTGTTACCTGTGATAAACCACGGGTCCGAAAATGCTAAACAAAACATTCCAGAAATAAACAATTTTTAAGTTTTAAGTTGCACGCCATTCTGAGTAGTGTGATGAAATCTTGCACTGTCTGGCTCCATCCCACCCAGGATCTGAATCTTCCCTTTGCTCAGCGAACCCCACCCATTGGTCACTCAGTAACTTTCAGGTTATCAGATTGCCTGTTGAAGTATCACAGTGCTTGTGTTCATGTAACACTTATTTAACTTAATAATGGCCCCAGGTGTAAGAACAGTGATGCTGGCAGTTTGGATCTGCCAGAGAGTAGCCATAAAGTGCTTTCCTTAAGTGAAAATATGAACGTTCTTAATCTAATAAGAAAAGAAAAAAAATCATATGCTGAGGTTGCTAAGACCTCTGGTAAAAACAAATCTTCTATCCATGAAATTATGAAGAAGAAAAAATAATTCATGCTAGTTTGCTTTCACACCTCAGACTGCAAAAGTTACAGCCACAGTCCACGGTAGAGGTATTAAATTTGTAGAATAAGATATTGAAAGAGAGAGAGAGGCTGAATTCATATAACTTTTATTATAGTATATTGTTATAGTTGTTCTATTTCATTATTAGTTATTGTTGTTAATCTCATAGTGTACCTAATTTATAAACTATCACAGATATATATGTGTAGGAAAAAACATAGTATATTTAGGGTTTAGTACTATCCACAGTTTCAGACATTCACTGGAACATCTTAGAATATATCTCCTGTGAATAAGTGGGGACTACTGTATGTTAATTTTGTAAGAAACTGCCAAACTGTCTTCCACAGTGGCTGTACCATTTTGCAACTCCACCAGCAATGAATTAGATTTCCTGTTGCTCCACATCCTCAATAGCACTAATGTTGTCAGTGTTTTTAATTTTGCCCATTCTAGATATTAGGTGTACAGTGGTATGTCACTATTGGGTTTTTAAAATTAAATTTAATTTAAAAAAATTATTTTATATTGGAGTAGAGTTCATTAAAAATGTTGTGTTAGTTTCCACTTACAGCAATGTGATTCAGTTATGCATATACATGTACCTATTTTTTAATAAATTATTTTCCCATTTAGGTTATTACAGAGTATTGAGTAGAGTTTCCTGTGCTATACAGTAGGTCCTTGTTGGTTATATATTCTAAGTATAGTAGTGTGTACATGTCAGTCCCAAACTCCCAATCTGTCCCTCCCCCAACCCTTATCCACGGTAACCATAAATTCGTTCTCTAAGTCTGTGAGTCGGTTTCTGTTTTGTAAATAAGTTCATTTGTACCATTTTTTTTTTTTTTTAGATTCTGCATAGAGGTGATATCATATGATATTTGTCTTTTTCTATCTAACTTACTTCACTTAGTATGATCATTTCCAGGTTCATCCATGTTGCTGCAAATGGCATTATTTCATTTTTTTAACAGCTGAATACTATTTCATTGTATACGTGTACCACATCTTCTTTATCCATACATCAGTCGATGGATGTTTAGGTTGCTTCCATGTCTTGTCTATTTTAAACAGCACTGCAATGCACATTGGGGGTGCATGTTTTGGACCATGCTTTTCTTTGGATATATGCCCAGAAGTGGGATTGCTGGATCATATGGTAGCTCTATTTTTAGTTTCTTAAGGAACCGCCATACTGTTCTCCATAGTAGCTGTGTCAATTTATATTCCCACCAACAGTGTAGGAGGGTTCCCTTTTCCCCACACCCTCTCCAGCATTTATTGTTTGTAGACTTTTTGATCATGGCCATTCTGACTGGCGCGAGGTGCTATCTCATTGTAGTTTTGATTTGCATTTCTCCAGTAATGAGTGATGTTGACCATCTTTTCATGTGCCTCTTGGCCATCTGTATGTCTTCTTTGGAGAAATGTCTATTTACATCTTCTGCCCATTTTTTCATTGGGTTGTTTGTTTTTTGGTATTGAGCTGCATGAGCTGTTTGTAAATTTTGGAGATTGATCCCTTGTCGGTTGCATCATTTGCAAATATTTGCTCCCATTCTGTGGGTTGTATTGTTTTAATTTGCAATTACCTGAAAACGTACTATGTTGAGCATGTTTTCATGTGCTATATGGCTTCAGGCTCTCACAAGACTGCAGTTAAGGTATTGGCTGGGGCTGCAGTCTGATGTGAAGCTTGATTCAGGAAAGATCTGTATTCAAATTCACATCCAAACTCCAGTGTTTGCTGGAAACATTCATTTTCTTGCAGATTGGAGGACCGATGGCTTCAGTTTCTTGTTGGCTGTTGTCTGGAAGCTGCTTTCAGCACCTTTCTGTATGGCCCTCTTCATATGACAGCACACAACATGACAGTTTGCTTCTTTGAAGCCAGCAGGGAAGAGTGTGATGTAATCGATTACAATAATCACATACATCTTTTCACCTTTGGTATACTTCTATTCATTAGAAGCAAATCACAGATCCTACTCACACTCAAAAGTAGAGGTTTACACACAGATGTGGATTTCTTGAGATCAGATCATGGGGACCATCATAGAGTTGTCTCACCACAGATAATCATATGGATTTAAAAAAATAATTTACTGTGATGAATTACATTGATTGGTTTTCAAAAGTGAAACCAACCTTGCATTCCTGGGACAACTATTTTATTATGATGCATTTTTTTAAACAGCCATTTTTTAACTTTTTAATTTTTATATTTTCTTGGCCATGTCATGCTGCATGTAGGATCTTAGTTCCCCAACCAGGGATCAAACCTGCGCCCCTTGCATTGGAAGCACGGGGTCTTAACCACTGGGCTGCCAGGGATGTCCCCATTATGATGTATGATCCTTTATATATTATTATCATATTTGATTTGCTAATATTGTGTTTAGAATTTTTGCATCTATGTTCAAGGGGGATATTTTTTGCAACTTCACTTTCTTGTGATATCCTTGGCAGGTTTTATCATCAGAGAAATGTTGGTCTCATAGACCCTAGACGTTTTGCCTCCTCTTGATTCTCTGGAAGAGTTTGTGTAGAATTGATATTATTTCTTCCTTAAATATTTGGTAGAATATACCAGTGAAGACTTGTGGGCCTGGAGTTTTCTTTCTGGAAAGTTTTTCACTACAAATACAATTTATTTAATAGATATAGAATTACTTGTTATCTATTTGTTCTTGAGTCTGTAGTTATTTCAAGAAATTTGTCTGTTATCCAAGTTGTTAAATATATTGGCCAAATGATTTTTATAATACTTTTTTGTTATTCTTGTTATATTTGTAGATTTATGGTAATGTTACCTCTTTTATTCCTGATATGGAGAATTTGTTCTCTCTCTCTCTCACCTTATCTTGATCAGCCTACCTATAGGTTTATCAATTTTATCTGCCTTCTAAGAGGACCAGCTTTTAGTTTCATTAGTTTTACTTTGTCATTTTGTTCTATTTATTTATTTTCCACACTGTTCTTCTTTATTACATTTCTTCTTCTTTCTTTTTGTTTACTTTATCTCTTTCTCAAAGTTCTTAAGGTAGAGGCTGAGGCAGTTGGTTAGAACCCTTTCTTTCTGATATAGGTGTTTAGTGTTATAAATTTCTCTCTAAATAGTGATTAAGCAGCATCCCATAGATTTTGATATGCTTCATTCAGTTCAACATACTTTCTAATTTCCCTTCTAATTTCTTTGTTAACCTATGGGTTATTTAGAAGTATATATTGGTTTCCAAATATTTGGGTCTTTTTGATATCTTTCTTTACTTTGAAATATATTTTTTCTGATGTTAATATAGCCATTTCATTTTTCTTTTGAGTAGTTTTAGCAGGGTATCTATTTTTTCAGTCATTTACTTCTAATTTATTTATATTTAACTGAGTTTCTTATATATAAGATGTATGTTGGGTTTTGCTTTAAAAAACCCAATTTAGCGACTTTTGTCATTTAATTAGGGATGTTTAAATCCTCTTGAGTTAATTTGTTGAACATATTGACATAATGTTCATGATATTCACTTATTATTCATTTAATATCTAGAATTTGTTGTGGATGTGACTTTTCTCGTTATTGACATAGTTAATATGAGTGTTTTCTCATTTGTACCAGATCAATCTTGCTACATTTTAAATCATTTTCATGGATCTTTGCATTTTACTTGGAGCATGTAGAACATTTACTTTCAATGTAATTTTTGTTTTAATCAAGTTTAAGTTTTTCATCTTGCTATTTTTTTTATTGTTCACTCTATTTCTTTTTGCTCATTTTCCTTCTTTTTGTGTCTTCTTTTTGAAGTAAATATTATGTATTAATTTATTTGGCTTATTAGCTATAATTCTTTTTCATTTTAGTGTTTGCACTAGGATTTATAGGTTTATACGAACATATTTAACTTATCACTAATTATCTTCAACTGATATTAGACCACCTTATGTAGAGTATAAGAAACTTACAATTGAATAGTTCCACTTATCCCATCCTGACCTTTGTGCTATTCTTGTGGTAGATTTTACTTTTGTGTATATTATAAATCCCATAACACATTGCTTTCTCAATTATATTTCCAAGATATTCAAATAATACAAAAGTTATGTCTACCCATGTAATTATTGCTTGCATTGTTTATGATGAGCAATCTATCATCGTTTTCTTTGTTCTTCTGTATGTAATTTTTCTCTGACTGCTTTTAAGCTCTCTTCTTTATGTGATTTTGTGCCTTGAGTAGTTTTCTCCATATTTCTTGTGCTTGAGTGTCATTGAGTTGACTGCATTTATAAATTTATAGTTTCAAAAAATTTGGAAAACTTTGGACATTTTGGGGGTAAATTTTTTTATAACTCTCCCTCTCTGTCCTTTTCTTTGAGACTCCTATTATATGTATATCAGACCATGTGACTTTTTCCCACAGCTTATTGACCCTGTGCTTACTCTTTTTAGTTCATTTTTCCTCTGTGTGTTTCATTTGGAATAGTTTTGTTGCTATGTCTTTAATTTCTAATCTGTCAGTTATTCTATCCAGTGTATTTTTCGTCTCAATACTGTAGTTTTGATGTCTAGAAGTTCATTTTGAGTCTTTTATTATTTCCTATTTCTCTACTTAATTTTTTGAACAAGTAGAATACAGTTATAACTATTTTAAAGTCTTCATTAATTCTAACATTTGTATCAGTTTTGATTAATTAATTTTTCTCCTCATTATGAGTTCTTTTCTCTGGCTTTTTGCAGGCCATTATTATTTTTTAAAAAATTTGATTTCAGACATTGGAGGTGCTACCTCATTGTGTGTTGAACATTTTGGTATCACTATAAATATTCTTAAGGTGTGTTCTGGAAAGGAATAAAATTACTTGAAGTTGTTTCATCCTCTGGTCTTGCTTTTAAAATTTATTGTATGAAGACAGAGCAGCATTTAGTCCAGGACTAATTTTCCTCCACTACTGAGGAAAAAATCCTTATGAGTACTCCTTCCAATGCCCTATAAATTATGATGTTTTCCAGCTTGGCTAACGGGAACAGGCAGTATCCAGCCTGGTGTGAGTTTGGTACTGTCCCTACTAATCCTTCTTAGGTGTTAGGTAGTTTTCTCACACACTGTAGGTCTTTACAATTCCTGCTCTGTGTAGCATTTTTAAAGTGCTCTATCCTGTGAAGTTTAGTTTTGTATGCCCTGGACTCACAAATCCGTATTTTCACCTCAGGAAACTATTGTCTTTTCCCTGGGCTCCTCCTACCGACACTGTGTTATGGCTGGGAAACTTCTCAAGGCACTAAGCTGAGAAAATTTAAGGATCACCTTATTTGAGTCGTATCCCTCAGGGATCAATATCCTTCGTTGACTGATATCTAATGTCTTGAAAAACCATTATTTCATGTATTTTACCAAGCTTTTTGGTTCAGGCAGGAGGGTGAGTCCAATACATGTCATTTGATCTGGAAGACCATAGGTTTCTTTTAACAATTAAATGAAATAGTATGTTAAAATATGTTTGCATAAAATACTTCATATGTATACTCATTATTTCCAGGAAATGTATGAAGTATAAAGATCATCTTATTATTCAAAAAGTGACTGTGAAATTCTATTTTAATATAGATTTTTTATTATAAAAGTCATAGTATGTATATTTTGTAGATTATTTGGAAAACAGAAACACTAAAAAGAATATTAAAATCACCTATAATCACACAATTAAGATATAATCATTGATGATATTTTGGAATGTAGGCTCCAAATTCACTTTTTGCGTGTATTGGGATCCTTTCCCCCTGATATTACATAGCAAGAATTTTTGATGACATTGAATGTTTTTCAAAATATGGTTTTCAATAAATAGATGAAAATCTGTTTATAGATCCACAGTTCTTTATTTAGCCATTACCTTTCTATGGGGGCATTTAGATAATTTTGCCTTTTTACAGCTATAAATAATATATTTTACATTATCTTTGTCCACAATTCTGATTTTTTCTTTGAAGTAGATTTTTTAAAGTAGACAGATAATTACCAGTTCAGTCTTTTTTGTTAGAAACAAAGGAAAGTGATAGCTTTTGTTTGTAAAAGGTCTTTCTTAGTAGAGAGGACATTTTATTTTGTGGGATTAGAGTTGATTGATGCTAAAGACCATTTTGCCATACTGCACTGTCACACTGCAAGTATAAATAAACTTCATTTAGTCAAGACACTTCGCTGTATTCATACTAGTTAATTGAAAAATCCTATAACCAGGAGGAAGATTCTGAAAGATTAATGAAGTTTGTCCAAGGAGCTGGCAGACAATGATCCAGATGCTGAGATAATTTTTCCTGCTCCCCTTTTTACTTTCACCATGTTAGAATAAACACATCATTGGAAAAAAGATGACTTCAGTAAAAATTGTATGTGAAAGGACTGGTGTACCTATAATGAATGAAGTTATGATATGTGATCATTCCATTGGTATTCAAATTCCGGCCTTTCCACTTATTAGTTATGTGGACTTAATATCTCTGGGTCCCAGTTTTTGCGTCTATACAATGAGGATAGTGTAGTACCTCAAATGGTTGTTGTGAGGATTCAATTAGTAAATCCATAGCATTAGAATAGTGCTTGGCAAGTAGTGAATAGTTAAGATTTAGTAGATATTAATGTCAATCCTCTACAAGACCTTTATAAAAAAATTCATTTTTCCTTGGTAAATAATTATTAAATACTTATTGGATGAAGCAACTGATTAGTTCCTGGTATAACAAAAAGAGAGAGTTTATATTGCAATCTTATGAGATCACTAGGTTTTACATAGTCTTCTAGTCATGAACTTTAGCATCAATCAGAGTTGTATAAGGAAAAACTGCAACTTCCTGTCTACCATAAGAATCTGTCTACCATTAAAATCTCTCTGGCAGCTGGTCTCACCACTCTCGTCTGAGAATCCCAGTCCCCTAGTCTCGCCTGACTTCCTTCCTGAAGTGGTATGCTTCATTGTGGGGCAGTGCAAACGAGAAAAAAATATTCTTTATATTATGTATCCATAATTTCTACCTCTGCCTTTAGTTTCCACTTTGAACAAGTCAACTACCTCTGCTTTTATGTATACTATAGCTTAGGTTTTCCTCTTTCAAGCAATTCACTAGATTTTCTTTAATCTTTTTCTACTATGGACAAAAATTCCATATCTTTTACTATCATCCTGAGTCAATCTTTCTGAGAGAAAAACAACCTAACTCCATAGATGGTTTTTAGCTACAACATCAAGTAAAAAAGACAGCATATTTAAATTTAGCTACAAAAGACATAAAATTGAGATATTAGAGAAGCATATTAAAATTTTATTTTTTTCATGTATGTGAAATAGAGATTTATCATAAGTGTAGTTGTCTTTTTGAGTAGTCATTTTCAATTCCACAGGATATAGGAAATTATACAGATTTTGACATTTTTCATCACTGCACGTTTTAAAATTGACTTTTCTTTCCTAGAAACTGTTTTCTCTTTCAACAACATCAAATGCTACAAAAACTTACATTAAAAATCAATTTTTAGAAGAACATTGAGATATAGAATAATGTTACAGCTCTGATTCTCTGTGCCGTGAAATTGCAATAGTAGATACAGGAGTAAACAAATATGATTCTCTTCTTCTTTGTTAAAACCATCTACCTATTTTGGCTTTTAAACAATCAGCATTAGTCCTTTTGTTCACTTGAAATTGAAAAAAAATTGCTAATTTTTAAAAGTGTTTAAGCCAACCCACTCATTTTACAGATGAACAAATGGAGGCTCACAGATGTTGTCACTTGTCCAATGTCATCCAAGAACCCAAATTAAAAATGAGATCTGACACATATGGTTATAACTAATATTTTAGAAAAGATTTGTTTCCAAGTAGCTTATTGGTAATCATTCCATAATAATTTTAAATTATTTCCCATTTAACTAATCTTAAGCATGACTAAAGGCTCGCACTAATGCAGGGACTCCAAGGAAGCCTAAGATATTGCTTCCCTACTCACTATACTCCCAATAGAGGAGAGATATAGAGGACTTTGAGGTAAAATATAGTGTCAGGTGGGATGGGAGGTGGTAGATTGAAGCAAGGGCCAGCTGGGGAGAAAGGTGAGGAAACTAGAGCAATCAACCAGAGTTAAAGCAGTTGTAGAGATATCTTTTGCAAAATGGTGGGAGCATTAATGGATCCACCTAACCACCATTTTTTTCTTGTCTACCTTGTGCTATGGGTTAGAGCTGAAGAAAATACCTAACAGAATGATGGAAGCAATTATTTACTCTTTGCCTCCAAGGTCAGCTGAGCCTCAAGTTCCCAGCAATCCTATAAATCCTAATCAGTTTCTTCTTCAATTGCAATCAGGTGCTTTTCTAAATTCTTCTATACTCAGGTCCCCAACTGTACACACCTCTCATAGCTGATTGATGCTGAAGATTATTTTGCTAAGTTTTATTGTTATAACTACAGATATAAGTACACTTCAGCTAGAAAGAATACCACACTATTCATACTAGTTAATTGAAGAACTCATAACCATTAGGAGGAAACTGAACAATTAAGGAATGTATTCTTTCCCTTTAATTTTAAGTGAGTAAGAATTGACACTGCCAGGATAGAACTCTTTACTTGCTGTTTTTTTTGCCCCATCATCACCATTTGTTAACTTTAACTTCATCCATCTTTTCTATCTTCTCTCCTGTCGCAGAGGATGCAATAGTCCTTTTTATCCTAAGTGAATCCATCTACTTGCTTTTGAAAGCTCTTCAAAGATCTGAATTCATTAATTTTTTTCTTATGTTTTAACCTCCCATTCTTATCCAGCTCTTTTATACTATGTATGCTCAACTATTTCTCATTTTTATGAGGGAAGATAAATCTCTATCAAGCCTGTTTACTTATTATTTAATGCTTTATCTCTTTCCTTTTGTAGTCAATTTTCAGGTAGTACAACCTCTACTTCCTTAGCAAACATTCAATATATTTAAAGCATCTTTATTGAGATACAATTTACAGACCATAAAATTTATGTATTTTAAGTATATAGTTCTCTATGAGTTTTAGTAAACATATACAGTCACCACACTCTAGTTTGAGAATACTTTCACCCCCCAAAAGCCCCCTTATGCCTTTTAGAGTTAACCCTATTCTTGTTCCCAGCCCCAGACAACCACTAACTTGATTCTGTCTTCATAGATGTGTATTCTCTAGAAATTTCAAATAATTGACTTTGTACAATATGTATTTTTATATCTAGCTGCTCTCAGATGGCATAGTGTTTTGGGATTCATTCTTGTTTTATGTTTTGCTTGTGTGTTCCTTTTTATTTTTGAGAGGTATTTTACTTACATACCATAGTGTTTATACATCTGCTGATAGACATTTAGATTATTTCTAGGTTTTGGCTATCAAAAACAATGCTTACATGAACATCACATCCAAGTCTTTGGCAATACGTTTTCACTTACCTTGGGAGATATATAGGAGTGGAATTGCTGTGTTGTATGGTAAGCTTATGCTTAACTTTTTAAGGGAACTACCAAACTTTTCCCAGAGTGGTTGTATCATTTTTACATTTCTAACAGAAGTGTATGAGAATTCCAGTGTCTCCACATTCTTTCTGACTTTTGGATGGCCCTTTTGATTATATTCATTCTAGTGGGGTTTTAGTAGTGTTTTTTGGTGGTTGAGTGTATTGTGATGTTGAGTAATATTTCCTGTGCTTATTTGTCATTTCGATATCTAACTTGCTAAAGGGCTTATTCAAAAAACTTTTTTTTTTTTTTACCAATTTTAATCTATTGGGTCGTCTTCTTACTACTGAATTTTAAGTTTTTGTATATTTTGAACACAAGTATTTTAACAGTTATATTATTTGTAAATGCCTTCTCCTAGTCTATGGCTTATCTTTTGATTTTTCAATGTATTTTTTAGAAAAACAGAAGTTCATAATTTGAATTTATAAAAAGATTATAAAATGGTTTTTATATAAATTTATTTATTTATTTATTTATTTATTTATTTATTTATTTATTTATTTGCTGTGTTGGGTCTTCTCTGCTGTACGTGGGCTTTCTCTAGTTGCGGTAAGTGGGGGCTATTCCTTGTTGTGTTGTGTGGGCTCCTCATTGCCGTGGCTTCTTTTGTTGCTGAGCTTGGGCTCTAGACACGTGGGCCTCAGTGGTTGCGGCACATGGTCTCAATAGTTGTGGTTCACAAACTCTAGAGTGCAGGCTCAATAGTTGTGGTACATGGGCTTAGTTGCTCCACTGCATGTGGGATCTTCCTGGAGCAGGGATCAAAACTGTGTTCCCTGCATTGGGAGGCAGATTCTTAACCACTGCACCACCTAGGAAGTTCCTATAAAATGTTTTTATATAGATTGTGATTTTGGTGTCACATTTAAGAAACTTTGCCTAACCCAGTGTCACAAGGATTTTGTCCTCTGTTTTCACCTAAAAGTTTTCTAGTTTTAGGTTTTACATTCAAGTATATGATTCATTCTGAATTATTTTTGGATATGGTACAAGGCATGGATCAAAATTTATTTTAATCCTATGAATATCTGTTTGTTAGCACAATTTGTAGAAAATGTATTTTTAAAAAATTAATTAATTGGCTGCGTTCAGTCTGTTGCTGTATGCAGGGTTTCTTTAGTTGCGGTGAAGGGGGTGCTACTCTTCATTGTGCTGCATGGGCTTCTCATTATAGTGGCTTCTCTTATTGCAGAGCACAGGCTTTAGGCGCATGGGCTTCAGTAATTGTGTCATGTGGGCTCAATAATTGTGACTCACAGGCTCTAGAGTGCAGGCTCAGTAGTTGTGGCATTTGGGCTTAGTTGCTCCGTGGCATGTGGGATCTTCCCAGACCAGGGATTGAACCCATGTCCCCTGCTTTGACAGGTGGATTCTTAACCACTACGCCACCAGGGACGTCCTATAGAAAGTGTATTTTATCCCTCTGACATGTGTGCTCTTTGGAAGAAAGTTTCAATGGACAGCAAATTCTTAAGGAGTGAGGAGTTACATCCCATCGTCCTGAGGGTGGAGTATCTATACATTTGGAATTCTTTTGCACAGTTAATTTTTCTGTTTTCCCCAATTATTAATTTATTCAATCACTTATTTATATCAGTGTAGATTCATGGATATTTACTTTATACTCTGGGTTACAATCCATTACTGCTTTATTTCCTTCTTCTAATATTCCAGTTATGCCTAAGTTTCACTTTTAGACATTGTCCTGCATTTCTTAGATATCTGTCATATTTTTTAAGTTCCTTTATTTTCTTTGCATTTCAGTGTGGGAAGCTTCTGATGACTTATCATCACAGTCAGTGATTCTTTCCTCTGCTATGTTGCATCTACTGATGAGCCAATCAAAACACTTTTTTGTTGTTGTTGTTACAAAGTTCTTTATTTGTAGCATTTCCTTTTGATTCTTTCTTAAGAGTTTCCATCTCTGGCATGGCCCAGATGTTTGTTACTTTTACCACTAAATCCTTTAAAATATTAATTGTAATTATTTTAAATTCCCTATGGGGTGATTCTAACATCTGTGTCATAAGTTTGGCACTGATAATTGCTTTGTCTCTTCATTCTGTGTGATGTTTTGTTTGTTTTGTTTTGTTTTGTTTTTTTCTCTACTGCTTTTGAAATGCCTTGTAATTTTTTTTTGTCCAAAGCTGGATGTCTTGTATCAGGTAATAGGAACTGAGGTAATCTGGTGTGCGGACATATGGTGACCTGGCTATGAATGGTGTGTGTTTAATGTTTTTTGTAGCTGTAGGTGCCAGAGGCTTCAACTTCTCTAGTGACCTGCTTTGTCTCCCTTCTTGACTTTGGGATTTCCTTATGCCTCCTTCTCAGAGCCTGTGTCTTGCATTTCTTTCAGTTTATAATTCACTGTCTCTGTACTAGAGCCCAGTTGGTGTGATGGTGAAGTGTGGAGAAGAGAGGCATTCTATAATCATACAATTAAGTCTTGGTGTTTTAATGGATTTGTGTCTTAGCTTTATGACTTTTACAAGTGTTTCTCCAGTGGTATAGCTTTTTTTGTTTGTTTTTCCTTCTGTTGCCTACTCTGTTCCCTGGATTTAGCTTTCCTTATCGATTCTCTTGAAATCTAGACTCCTGTTGAATTTTTTCCCCCTTTTTATGAGATAGGAACGCTAAATAGGGCTGGAGTGGAAAATGCCTTTCCTCCAACGGGGTAGGGCTTTGAACTAATATTTTCCTCTGGAGCATAGGTATTTGTTCTGATAAGGTTTTGGACACAGGTCACTATGATTATTCTTTCCCCTGGTTGAGATGTAAGGCCCCAAATTATAACTATGTGCTGCCTTGGCATCTGGTAAAGCCAGGAGGACCTTGAATGTTCTAACCCAAATTACTCTCTGTTTTAAAGGTAGCTGGGATTTGTTTTAATCAAGTATGATAAACACATGACATGGACATGACTGTCATAAAGGAAGGACTTTTGTACTCACAGGTCCCTAGAAACAGGAGGCACAGCATACTACACAGGGGCACATGGGGAAGCACCATGGTCGATCAGGAGACAGAGGAAGCAAGGGGAAAACGTGTCAAGAGTCTTTACTGTAGTGTCCACAGGAAGGAACAGGTGATTCAGGGTAAACAGTAGAACTGGCTACTTTGAATAATTTCAGCAGACTTGGGTATATAGGGACTATTCCTAGTTGTCTGGTACCTGGTCCAGGGGTGATTAGAGCAGGAGAATAGTAGCCTGAAGTAGAATAAATTCAGGGGTATGGGGTTCTAAATTCGTTGGTTTGCAAATGAAAGGTATGCTTACAGGCAAGTCCTTTATTATCTCTAGAAGTTGGCTAGTCCTGGGAGGGGCAATCCCTCCAGGATCAGCAAAGACCAGGTTTAAACGCATCAAAGATAGAAAATAGAAAACTTGGTTATTACATTCTCCTCACTGTGCTCCCTTTGATATGACTTTCTACTTAAAAATCCTCCCTATTGAATGGACCAAATATAGTTCTTGTTTATCCCTGAGTAGTGAGTTTCAGTTCCCTGCCAGTTTACAGAAGTATTCAAACAAGCCAACCGCATCCTTATGTAGAAACTGAGATGCACCACGTCCTCTTGCTACTGTAAAACTTGCCTCCCACAGTCCTTGGTGTTTCACTCTGTTCCCAAGTGAAAACCCCATGTATTCCTTCATTGCATGTGGTGTCCTCCTCTCTTGGGCTGTGACTATATGTGACTCATAAATTGCTGTCAAGCTCATTTATCTAGTGTCAGCTGTTGTGAGTTTGGCCATTCCTGTAATCCTAGAGTGAATCCTTCCCTCACCAGCAGGGTGAAGAGGAAGTGATCAAAACACTCTGCATGCCTGATTCAGGGAGGGATTTTTGTTGGATCATCACCTGGAAGGAGCACCCATGATATTCTGGAAGGTCTCAGGAGTTTTTCACACTCATGCTAATCCATACTCATCCTCCAGCAATTTGCCAAAGTTACCTTTTAAGTGTTCCTATCAGTTTATGGCTCCAACGGCATCTATTTCAGGTAAACATATCTGGTCTCTTTTTTCTCGGATGATCTTTCTCTCCAGATTTTGGTGGTGGTGGTCAGTTCTCTGATGGGCTGAAGAACAGTCATTTATTTTCAGTTTGTCCAACTTTTTTGTTGCTGTGGTAAAGATAACAGCAGTGAATTCTAAACTTTACATGTTGTGGCTGGAAACAGAAGTCCTAATTCACTCATTTTTTCTCCTACGGTAATCTCATTTTATTACCATTGAAATTTCTCTTAGCAAAGTCACAACTGTCTTCATTTCCAAATTTAATGGCTATATTTCTCTCCTTACCTTAATCTCTCTGTGACATTTAAAACTGTTGATTAATTCCTCCTTAAACTCTTGCCTTGTTGAATTTCTAAAATACCATGATTATGTTTTTTCTCTCCCAAGTTCTGCCACTATCTATTCTTTAAATGTTAGTGTTTTCCAGATTCCATCTTCAGTTTCCTTTACTTCTCATACTCTCCTTGGGTGACTTCCTCTGCTCCCTTGTTTTTTAATATTAGCTCTTCAACTTTAATCACTCCTAAGATCACTTTTATCTTAATCCTTCTTCCTTTATTCAGATCTCTCTATTATATTACCATTCTGGACATCTCCAGTTGAATGTCTAAAATTTCAGATTTGACACAACCTAATATAAAATAAACATTTATTTTCTACACTGACCACCCCAAATCTGATATATTCTTATATTTCTACATCTCTGAAAGGCTCCACCAGGCATCAATCATACAAATCATAAACCTTGAAATTTTATTTCACCTCTTCTTTGTCATCTAATCAGTCATCATGTCTTTCAGTTCAGTAACATCTGGAAAGTGTGTTTTCTGCTCTCCAAAGCCATCGCCACTAATCTTGTCTCCCACTACTATTCTAAGTCAGTGGTTCACACCCTCCAGGGTGCATCAGCATCACCTGGAAGGCTTTCTACAATGCATATTGCTGGGATGAAGCCTGTAGTTTGTGATTTGGTATGTCTGGGAAGAGGCATGAAGATTTGCAGTTCTAACAAGATGCCAGGTTATTCTGATTTTGTTGATTTGGAGATCACGCTCTGACAATCATTGTCTTAAATTATTACAATAGCCTCCTAAAGAATCTCTGTTTCTATTCAAGACTTTCTCCAACCCATATTTCACATCTAAAACACAAATCTCCTTAAAACCTCTAATTGCCCTTTATGGCCTTTTGGAGCCTCGCAAGTGCCTGACATATGCTAAGTGTTCAGTGCTTATATAAACACAATAGGCTTTAAAGCATGAGTAGGATTTTGAATAGGAAGAGATGAGACATATTTTATGCTGGCAGTAGGGTGGAGTGAGGGTACAGCATTATTTCCATTATTATGAGGCCAAGTGCATCCCAGAATCTGAAAATTATTGCTTAATTGAGGTTGTTTTTCTTTCTCTGAAGAACACCTTTAGGTGATGGTGTTGCTAAGGCTGTGATCTTATTTTACAGCTGAATTCCCTCTTTTATAATCAGCACATATTTTTTTGACAGTATGATTTGCCTTCAGTGCGGGATCTGAGCAGGTTTGGTCATTTGCTTAGAGAAAAAATGAACTCACTGTATGAGCGCTAAGGGTTTTCTTCGCCCAGCAACATGGTGGCAGGTCATGTTATCCTGAGTGGTAGCACTGTGTGTGGCTTGTTGACTGAATACATGATCGTATCTGAATGTTAGGACAATATATCATCTGCTTTGGAGAAGCACAGAAAAAAAAATATTTCCAATAATGTCAATAATGTTGTAAGGAAGCAAAGCCTTTCATGGAAATCAATTGCCAAAGAAGTAAATTTGTTTTTAATATACAGGCCAGTGAGGAAATTAGCTGGATTGGAGCAAAAAGATTATACTAGACTGATCTCCTCAAGGACAGAGAGGAACTCAGTATCTTAAACATTTTATTTTGCTTCACAGTGTTAAAGAAATCTGGATTTACTTTTACGCTTTCACCCATCTTGCACAGTTTGAACATGTATTTTAGCATTCCTCCATGTAGCTTTTTAGAACTCAAAAAATATATATTTATAGAGTATGTCTACTTATTCGGTTTGTGTATAGAAATTTTTCCATTAAAATTAGCTCAAGGACTTTATTTAGCTTGCTACCACAGTCAAGAATATATTTGTTATATCCCTAGAGTCTTGATGTTATGATTTCTTTATGAAAAGAATTGCCATTTCCTTGAAGCTTCTCCTTCAAAGATCTTTTTTATGTGGAGCATAAAATCTTGTTTCCTAAAATATTATTCCTGTTATTTAGGAAAATCCATTGTAAACTACTTGTCTCCTGTCCACAGAGGTGAATAAATTCAAGAAAAATACAAAAGTAAAAAGATATGGGTCTTCCAGGAATGATAGTTGAGTATTCTCCCCTGAGAACTGTGGATGTCAATTAGGGTCTGTATCAGAATCTTATATAAGAATACATATCTCCCTTCCCCCTCCTTCCACTTTCCTTCTGAGAGCTCATAGCACAAGGGAGGGGCAGTTTGTTTTTTTTTCATCTTTTTTGGCATATAATTGCTTTACAGTGTTGTGTTAGTTTCTGCTGCACAACAAAAGTGACCCAGCTATACGTATACATATATCCCCATATCCCCTCCCTCTAGAGCCTCCCTCCCACCCTCCCTATCCCACCCCACTAGGTTGTCACAAAGCAGAAGCTGATCTCCCTGTGCTATGCAGCAGCTTAGGGACAGTGTTTTGAAACTGCTTCCAAAGCAATTCTAATTCTTGGAGAACTGACTCAGATTGCTGGGTCTCAGTCATTTTTTTTCAGAGATCAGAATTTTTTTGGGGGGTGTGGGTGGGTGTGTAATGTAGTGTTGTTGATCTTTAATTTTAATTATTAAGGCATTGAAATGAACAAATAAACTACCATATTTTTGTCCCCATCTCTTCCAATTAAAAGGTATTTTAATAAAAAAATGTAGGCAGAACACACTCCCAGAATAAAGATTAATCCTTTAGATCAAAAAAAATACACTTAGTAAAAAAAAGCTTTACCACATTGTCCTCACTTTGTAGGGGAGCATTAAAGACATCATTATGGGCCAGCACTTTTTCTAGCATCTGAAATCTATTGCCCTAGATAAGTTAGCAGCCTCCAGGAAAGAAAGTTAACATCACCCTTGCTTTCTTTACCCTTTATTTTAAATTTTCATTTTAAAGCTTTGATTTCCATGTATGTCATAGTAGCCTATTTGCTTCAATTAAGCATTTTCCTTTCCTGTTTTTCTCTGTTCTGCTCTAGGGGAACCATCTTCAGTGCTAAGACCTCGTGGCTTTAGATCAGATGGTCCTTTCTTTCTGTCCTTCATCCAGTGGCAGGTTTAAAACTCTTTGATGATTCAGCTCTATAATATTTAAAGTTCTATTTCAAATCCTTCAAACTTAAGATTTTAGGAAATAGCTAGCTGCATGGGAAGGCAAGAGGAGTGTCTATTAAAATCTACAATCCTCTTAGTGACCCACTCACTGAGGCTCTCAACAAATCTGTTCAAGTTTTTCCCTCTACTCAAAACAAAGGAAAAAGTAAATGGGAAACTAAAACCCTACCAAGACAAATCTAAGAGGAGCCCACTTGGAAATAAGCCTTATTAGGAGAAAATATTGTAAGTACTACTTATTTTGTACATTATGAACACCAGAATCTCAAATTTAACAGCTGAGTGGGGGTCCAGCCAGTTCAGGCAACTCTCTTTTACAATCCCTGAGGGGACTTTTATATTTAGAATTCTATGAATATGGAAAAAAATTAAGACTACGTTCTGTACAAAGAACTGCATATTGTTTGCATACAAACCACAAACTTTCAAGGCTTTACAAGGTTTCTGAAATCAATTTTCTTTTCCTCTTCATTCATTGGTTATCATAAGCTTTGAGCAGGGGTAGCCAAGGGGATGCTTCTGTGCCAGTCTTCACCTCCTTTTGTACATGGCACTATTCTCATTCATGGTCAATAGGACCTATTCCACTGAATTTGAGTTTTTGGTTTATGTACTTGCTTAAAGACTAATTATTAGATACTGACTTTTTAAAAGCTAGTTTCTGTGGAACACTTTGCCTCCTTTCAACATTTTTGTTTATTGTTACTGGGGCCTGAATAATCCCCAGCTGTCTGTATCTCCAAGCTGAGCATTTCAAGTGTCTCTTCTTTGGGGATCAGTGTCTTTCTGCACACTAAATTGATGGTTTGTGAGGAAGGAGGATTAAATCCCTTCGACACGAAGAGTGACTTTCTATTTAAATGAAAGCTGGGAACACATTTATCCATTTCTGTATATGTATATATACCCATGATTATATTGGTATAGTACCATTAAATGTCTCTTCTCCCACATCCTCCCAAGTAGTAGTAGTAATGATAAGTATATTAATGAAAAGCATTTCTATGTTGCTTCCTATGTGCCAGGCACTATTCTAATGCTTTATTTTTTATTAGTTAAATATTTAAATAACCCTTTGAATTAGGTACTATTATGCTCATTTAACAGAAGAGAAATCTGAGGCACAGAGATGTTAAGCGCAAGGTCATCTAGATAGTGGTAGAGCTGGTATTGTGAACACGGGGGTCTTGCTGTAGAATATGATTCTTTAACTGCTGTTCTCTATTGTGAGACAGTAAACCAGAAACATTGCTTTTCAATCACTCCATGTCCAAAAATCATGCTTGTTACTTATTTTTGCAGACAATGAGCTTGGGGCCAAGACATATTATCATAAGGTAATAATCATCTTGCAAAATCTCTGGGGACCCTGGGGAAGCAGAGTTTAGAGAGCACAGATTTGAAATCAGACATATTAAGGATATAAATATTGGGTGTCAGATGAGACTGTGGGCAAGTTTCTTAACCTCTCTAATCTGCTTCCTCTTACTTATACAGAGCAAAACCCATCTCTTAAGGTGTTATGAGCTGGCGTACAAAGAGGGAATGACTGCTGAATAACTGAATTAATAGAGAATTTGAATACATGCAGTCCTTTCTCACGTGTTTATTTAACCATTATGCTTATCACATTTACTGTTCTGTGCTTGTCTTAGGTGCTTTTTAAAAAAAAATTTATTGAAGTATAGTTGATTTACAATGTTGTTTTAATTTCTTATGTATGGCAAAGTGACTCAGTTGTGTTTTTGTGTGTGTGTGTGTGTATATATATATATATATATATATATATATATACTTTCTCATATTCTTTTCCATTATGGTTTGTCACAGGATATTGAATATAGTTCCCTGTGCTATACAGTAGGACCTTGTTGTTTATCCATCCTATATATAATAGTTTGCCTCTGCTAATCCCAAACTCCCATTCCTTCCCTCCCCCACACTCCTCCCCCTTGTAGCTGATTTATGTATATCAACTCATCAAAGGCCACTGTAACAACTCCATGAGAAATTACTATCGTCATCAGCCTATTTTACAGATGAAGAAGCTGAGGAACACAGTGGTTAATTAGTTTGCCCAGAGTCACACAGAGCTGGGATTAGCAGAGCTGGGATTCAAATTCAATCGCACTGGTACCAGTCCGTGTTTTTAACTGCCAGGACATCCTGCTTAATGCTGGTTAAGCCACAGAATGAGAGGCTGTTTGGCATTTTTCCACTTATTCCTTTGCATAAAGAGAAGGGTAGGGACTGCCACCCAAATTGCTTAAGAAACATTTTGCGGCATACACTAAGTGGTTGAGCTGGAGCTAGAAGTGTTTTCTCATCAGCCACAGCTTTTGGTTTCATAGTCACAGTGATCACATAATTTTGGAACCTAAAGATAACACATAGAATTGATCAAGTAGGAATTTGGGACTTTTCCAGAAAATTCAAGACCTAGGCTCACCATGACTATACCCTGCTGCCAGTGATGTAATCATTCCAATATCATATCACTGCACAATGATAGATAAGCTAAGTACTGTATTCTTAGGTAGAGAGGTGGTGAATAAGACTGAAATGGGATTTTCTGCTTGATTTGTTAATGAAATACCTGAAAGCACTTTCCATAACAATAACAAAATGTTCCTGTTCTGGTAACATAGAAAAATTCCAGCTGAGTGATTACATTCCCACTTATTAAAAATTCTTTCTCTAATTTCTGATCCTCATGTTTACAATGTGCTTTACCTTCTGTCCTAAATTGTTGTTTACTATGTTTTCCTGCTGCTAAATTCTTTACTGCATTTCTCCCTGGAGGGAGTTATATACTGGTAATGGTTAAAATAATTCTATATGTAAAGTAGGCATGGGATATGTAAATATTTGTACTTTAACTCTGGAATAAATCTAAATTAAAATGTATAAATACATTGTTTTCAGAACGCCTCTCAAATGCCTCATACAGTCAAAATTCCTTTTGAATATGAGTTGAAGATAGGACGCATAGTTGTAATTATTTATTCATCTTACATTTAACATTCCCCAAGCTGCCATAGAGTGTCTGAGGAGACATGCCGCTAAGAATAACTTGCTCAGCATTGCAGTACAATGCAGACAATTTTCCACAGGGAAAGAAAAAAAGAAACATAACTTTTCACCTATTGCTGAGCAAATCGCTAACGATTTTGCCCATTTGAGCTGAGAAATAATTAGTGGTATGGGATAGAGTCCAAGCATATCAAGAACTTGAAAATGTGTTCTTACTTATATGCTGATATGCCCATTTGGGATTTAGCTGTAATTTCTGTACACTTTATGAATTTCCCTTACTTCTGTCACAGCCTTAATCTTGCTAACTTGCTTTTCTGAAATAGTAATTTAAAAATAATGGCCATATTTTCTAGAGACACAAATTGTAATTATATGAATAATAATAATAATAATAAAACCTAAGCCAATTAGGTGCATGTGTTAATTTTTTTTTTGGATGATGGCTTAATCTGACTTTTCTTTTTTTTTGTAATAACTAAGCCCTGAGCAGTACAGAGGCTCATACCAGCCATAGAATGGCTTAATGGGTTAATCCCTGGTATCAAAACCTTATTACTTTAAGGCTCTAAGTGGCATCAAGGTCATCTGGTTTTGTTTCCTGATATAGGATAGAAGCATTCAAATGGTGGCCTTATCCAATCTTTCAAATCTCCAGGATAGACTAATGTGTAGCCTCCCTACCCAAACTTCTGGAGTTTAACCACCCTGAAAGTGGAATAAATCTGTAATCAAATGTATAATCTCATCCTTTGTTTCAGGAAGGATGGCAAGTTAGCTAATGTTTACTTCTGTGTCTTTGTGTAATGTGTTAACTGAAATAGGTCATTGGATAATCTTAGAATCTGAGAATTAATGATGTTAGAGGTCAGCTATTCTGGACACTTGAGAGACAGGCATCCAGCATGAAGGAAGAGGGACAGGAACATGATAGAAAGAGATGGTCATGATCTCATCAGTCAGTCATGCTTGCAGTTGTAGCCATTTTTTTTTTTTTTTTTTCCGGTGTTTTTTTTTTTTTTTTATTATTTTATTTTATTTTTTTGGGGGGTACACCAGGTTCAATCAACTGTTTTTATACACATATCCCCATATTCCCTCCCTTCCTTGACGCCCCCCCCTCGAGTCCCCCCCACCCTCCCTGCCCCAGTCCTCTAAGGCATCTTCCATCCTCGAGTTGGACTCCCTTTGTTATACAACAACTTCCCACTGACTATTTTACAGTTGGTAGTATATATATGTCTGTACTACTCTCCCGCTTCTTCTCAGTTTCCCCTTCACCCCCCGCCCCCTCCCATACCTCGAGTTCTCCAGTCCATTCCCTGTATCTGCTTCCCTGTTCTTGTCACTGAGTTCATCAGTACCATTTTTAGATTCCGTATATGTGAGTTAGCATACAATATTTGTCTTTCTCTTTCTGACTTACTTCACTATGTATGACAGATTGTAGTTCTATCCACCTCATGACATATAGCTCCATCTCATCCCTTTTTATAGCTGAGTAATATTCCATTGTATATATATGCCACATCTTCTGTATCCATTCATTTGTTGATGGGCATTTAGGTTGCTTCCATGTCCTGGCTATTGTAAAGAGTGCTGCAATAAACATTATGGTACAAGTTTCTTTTGGGATTATGGTTTTCTTTGGGAAAACCATATGCCCAGGAGTGGGATTACTGGATCATATGGTAGTTCTATTTGTAGTTTTTTAAGGAACCTCCAAATTGTTTTCCATAGTGGCTGTACCAACTTACAGTCCCACCAACAGTGCAGGAGAGTTCCCTTTTCTCCACACCCTCTCCAACATTTGTTGTTTCCAGACTTTGTGATGATGGCCATTCTGATTGGTGTGAGGTGATACCTCATTGTGGCTTTGACTTGCATTTCTCTGATGATGAGTGATGTTGAGCATCTTTTCATGTGTTTGTTGGCCATCTGTATGTCTTCTTTGGAGAAATGTCTATTTAGGTCTTCTGCCCATTTGTGGATTGGGTTATTTGCTTTTTTGGTATGAAGCTGCATGAGCTGCTTGTATATTTTGGAGGTTAATCCTTTGTCCGTTGTTTCATAGGCAATTATTTTTTCCCATTCTGAGGGTTGCCTTTTAGTCTTGTTTATGGTTTCTTTTGCTGTGCAAAAGCTTTTAAGTTTCATGAGGTCCCATTTGTTTATTCTTGATTTTATTTCCATGATTCTAGGAGGTGGGTCAAAAAGGATGTTGCTTTGATGTATGTCAAAGGGTGTTCTGCCTATGTTTTCCTCTAGGAGTTTGATAGTGTCTGGCCTTATATGTAGGTCTTTAATCCATTTGGAGTTTATTTTTGTGTATGGTGTTAGGAAGTGTTCTAATTTCATTCTTTTACATGTTGCTGTCCAATTTTCCCAGCACCACTTATTTAAGAGGCTGTCTTTTTTCCGTTGTATACTCGTGCCTCCTTTGTCAAAGATAAGGTGCCCATATGTGTTTGGGCTTACTTCTGAGTTCTCTATTCTGTTCCATTGATCTTCCTTTCTATTTTTGTGCCAGTACCATACTGTCTTGATCACTATGGCCTTGTAGTATAGTTTGAAGTCAGGAAGCCTGATTCCACCAACTCCATTTTTCCTTCTCAAGATTGCTTTGGCTATTCGGGGTCTTTTGCGTTTCCATACAAATCGTAAGATTTCTTGCTCTAGTTCTGTGAAAAATGCCATTGGTGATTTGATCGGGATTGCATTAAATCTGTAAATTGCTTTGGGTAGTACAGTCATTTTCACGATGTTGATTCTTCCAATCCAGGAACATGGTATATCCCTCCATCTGTTTATGTCATCTTTGATTTCTTTCATCAATGTCTTAAAGTTTTCTGCATACAGATCTTTTGCCTCCTTAGGCAGGTTTATTCCTAGGTATTTTATTCTTTTGGTTGCAATGGTGAATGGGAGAGTTTCCTTAATTTCTCTTTCTGCTCTTCCGTTGTTAGTGTATAGGAATGCAAGAGATTTCTGTGCATTAATTTTGTATCCTGCTACTTTACTAAACTCATCAATGAGTGCTAGCAGTTTTCTGGTAGAGTCTTTAGGGTTTTCTATATATAGTATCATGTCATCTGCAAAGAGTGATAATTTTACTTCTTCTTTTCCAATTTGGATTCCTTTAATTTCTTTTTCTTCTCTGATTGCTGTGGCTAACACTTCCAAAACTATGTTGAATAACAGTGGTGAGAGTGGACACCCTTGTCTTGTTCCTGTTCTTAGAGGGAATTCTTCCAGTTTTTCTCCATTGAGAACAATGTTGGCTTTTGGTTTGTCATATATGGCTTTTATGATGTTGAGGTAATTTCCTTCTATGCCCATTTTCTGGAGAGCTTTTATCATAAATGGATGTTGAACTTTGTCAAAAGCTTTTTCTGCATCTATTGAAATGATCATATGGTTTTTATCCTTCACTTTGTTGATATGATGTATCACGTTGATTGATTTGCATATATTGAAGAATCCTTGCATCCCAGGGATAAACCCCACTTGATCGTGGTGTATGATTTTTTTAATGTGCTGTTGCAGTCTGTTAGCTAGTATTTTGTTGAGGATTTTTGCATCTATATTCATCAGTGATATTGGTCTGTAGTTTTCTTTTTTTGTGACATCTTTGCCTGGTTTTGGTATCAGGGTGATGGTAGCCTCATAGAATGAGTTTGGGAGTGCTCCGCCTTCTGCAATATTTTGGAAGAGTTTGAGAAGGATAGGCGTTAACTCTTCTCGAAATGTTTGATAGAATTCGCCTGTGAATCCATCTGGTCCTGGGCTTTTGTGTGTTGGGAGATTTTTAATCACTGCCTCAATTTCTGTACTTGTGATTGGTCTGTTCATGGTTTCTATTTCTTCCTGGTTCAGTCTTGGAAGATTGTATTTTTCTAAGAATGTATCCATTTCTTCCAGGTTATCCAATTGATTGGCATATAGTTGCTTGTAGTAGTCTCTCATGATGTTTTGTATTTCTGAGGTGTCCGTTGTGACTTCTCCTTTTTCATTTCTAATTCTGTTGATTTGCATCTTCTCCCTTTTTTTCTTGATGAGTCTGGCTAATGGTTTATCAATTTTGTTAATCTTCTCAAAGAACCAGCTTTTAGTTTTATTTATTTTTCTTATGGTTTCTTTCCTTTCTTTTTCATTTATTTCTGCTCTGATCTTTACGATTTCTTTCCTTCTGCTCACTTTGGGGTTTCTTTGTTCTTCTTTCTCTAGTTGTTTGAGGTGTAAGGTTAGGTTGTTTATTCGATCATTTTCTTGTTTCTTAAGGTAGGACTGTATTGCTATAAACTTCCCTCTTAGAACTGCTTTTGCTGTGTCCCATAGGTTTTGGGTTGTTGTGTTTTCGTTGTCATTTGTTTCTAGATACTTTTTGATTTCCTCTTTGATTTCTGTAGTGATTCCTTGGTTGTTTAATAGTGAATTGTTTAGCCTCCATGTGTTTGTATTTTTTGCAGTTTTTTTCCTGTAATTGATATCTAGTCTCATGGCGTTGTGGTCTGAGAAGATGCTTGATATGATTTCAATTTTCTTGAATTTGCTGAGGTTTGATTTGTGACCCAAGATGTGATCTATCCTGGAAAATGTTCCATGGGCACTTGAGAAGAAAGTGTAGTCTGTCGTTTTTGGATGGAATGTCCTATAAATATCCATTAAGTCGAGATGGTCTAATGTGTCATTTAAAGCTTGTGTGTCTTTATTTATTTTCTGTTTGGATGATCTGTCCATTGATGTAAGTGGGGTGTTCAATTTTTTAAGTATATGCTCTTGGCCCTGTCTGCTGCTAATGGTGAACCATTCTTCAAAAAAATAAAAAAAGAAAAATTATGTTTATGCTTATAAAATACATTACACAAAATTCATGGGTGGGTGTTCTAAGACATATAAGTGGCATTCCAAGAAACAAGTTCTGAAAACAAAATAAGTCATTAAATTGGTAATTTTGGCATGTGGTTCTATGTAGTACTGTTGCCTTGCTAGGCTATCTGAATAATACAGTGCTTGAATACAAGTCAGTAACATTCGTTATCGTTTCCCAGTGTTTGAATATTTGCCATAGACCACAGTTTTTTAGACACTTAACAGAGGACATGCAAAGAGAAAAGAGTTGTGAATGTTGTGTGGAATGCTTTAAATGAAATCAGAAATTGATTAGCAAAAGCAATATTGACTTCAATGGCAAAACAAAAATCAAAACAAGGGGAAAAGATATTTTCATCCTCAAAAAAGAAAATGAGCTGATGTGAAACAACATATACTCCAATGTCTACCTTGAAGATGCTTTTAGAACCACTTTTAAAAATTCAATCAAGGAAAATGCAAAATTAAAGATGGTGTTGTAAATCTGAAATATTTTTTTGTGAAACAAACATCAAGACTATCAAGGAATTAATGCTTTGTGTATTTTAAAATTTCATTTTAAGAATAATAACTTAAAGGAGGCAGGTGACATCATCAAGATGGTGACATAGGTGATTCCTAACTAGACCAACTAGCTATTGTGTCTAGACAGGAGAGCATTGTGAAACTGCAGAGGCAAGGTGAGGCTGAAGCACTTCCTGGACCACAAAGACTGAGAATGAATGCATTAGAAGAGTAAGAGGAGCAGTTTCACTTTGACCACATTACCCCTTCCTGGGGGAGGGGGGCACAGTGCTATAATGAGAAGGCCCTCGTGGGCCTGTGTTTCTCCAGTGAGAAAAAGAGAACCCAAGGTGGGTATCCAGCTTCCCCGTATTGTGGGACGCTTCCAGGCAGGCTCACTTAAATCCTATCTCCCAGGGATCACCTGGAGAATCTGTGGAGCTCAGTTACTGGGATAGGGATAGAAGCAGATAATCTGCCCATCCTGGCAGACCGCATTCCTGCTTGCAACAGTGCCTGAGCAGAGATCCCAGCCAGCAGCTCCACAGATCTGCAGAACAGGGCCAGTGACCCAGTCAGGCCAAGGAGCTCAGCTGGCAGTTTGGCCTGATTTGGATAGCCAGCACAAGACCATACTGGCCATGGAGCACATTCCATGCCTAGGCAGGAGAGCAAATTCACAGTCCAACCCAACTGTTGAGCATAGCATCCAGGTCCACCACTCAGGTAATTGTGGCTACTACACTCTGCAGCTATGGAAGACATCTTCTGGCCCTCCTAGGCAGGGAGCCAAGCCAGCAGCCCTGCCCAAGTGTTAGGCATAGCCTCTGGCCCTGCATAACCAGGGGGCTTGAAGAGACCCTGAGGAGACTTCAACCTTGGCCTATGGAAGCACCTGGCTGCAGAGCTCAGCCTATAACCCTACCAAGCAATGGAGCAGAGCAAATGACCCTGAGGGACTGCTGAAGAGCCTGCGGCCTCCCCCAAGCAGGGAGCCCAGTCAGTGACCCCACCCAATCGCAGAGCATCCTTGTGGCCCTATCTGACCAAGAAGCCAAGACAGTGATGCTGCTCAACCCCAGAGCATGGTTCCCAGCCTCACCCAAATGTGGGGTATAGCTAGCAGCCCCTCCTGACCAGAAAACCCAGCCCACAACCTCTCCCAGCAGTGGAGCACCATCCAATGGTCTCCCCAGCCATAAAGCCCAGCCTGTGGCCCTGCCTAAATCCAGGTTGGGGAGGACAGCCTGAGGCCCCACTGGATAGGGGGTGATTACAGAGCCCAGATAGTGGCCCCATCCAAACATTGAAAGCAGCCATAAACTGTGTCCAACTAGGGAGCTCACCCAGAGGCAATGGTCAAACATGAAGCCCAACCAGAAGGCCTACCCAACTGTGGAGCCCAGCCAGTGGCAACCTGCCCCCAATCTAAGTGCAAAAGGCAGTGACCTCACCCAACTAGAGATCCCACTAGCAAACTCCATCTGTCTGCAGATACCACTAGCTGACCCATCCAGTACCCCAAGATGAGCTGACTGGGGAAGGTCTTAACCTGCTGAAGCAAAACCCATGAAGTATGAAAGAGGAGACTGTTTACTCAAATGCACAGATACCAACACAAGGTTACAAGAATCACAAAGAATCAAGTAAACATGGTACCACTAATGGAAACTAAGCTCCCTTAACTGCTGTTAAAGAAATGGAGATCATTGAATTGTCTAAAAGAATTCAGAATAACCCTCTTAAAGAAGTTCACTGAAGTACAAAAAGCACAGACAGACAACTAAACAAAATCAGGAAAAGCATGCATGCACAAGTGAGGAATTTAGCAAAGAAATAGAAACCATCAAACAAAGCAGATGAACATGCTAGAGCTGAAGAATGCAATGACAGAACTGAATAATTCAAGAGAGCTTCAATAGCAAGTTCGAAATAGCAGAAGGAAAAATTAGTTTCCAATTTCCATTGAAAATTACGCAGTCAAGAGAGCAAAAAGAAAAAAAAACTATGAAGAAAGACTATGGGATTTATGGAAAACCAACAAAATAAAATAAATTTGTGCATTATGGTAACCCTGGAAGGCCAAGAGAAAGAGAAAGGGACTGAGAGCCTATGTGAAGAAATAATGACTGAAAACTTCCCAAACTTGAAGAAAGAAATGGCCGACCAGATTCATGGCTCAAGAGACCCCCAAACAGATTGAACCCTAAAAGAGTTAAACCAAAACACATTATAATTAAGTTGACGAAAGTCAAGGAAAACGAGAAAAATTTGAAAGCAGCCCCAGAAAGACAACTTATCACACACACAGGTGCCCTCATTAGACCATTAGAGAAAGTTCATTACATTGAAAGTGAAATATCTGACATTATTTTGAACACCTTTGTTAACTCATTTCTATAGGTGAACACAAGATGTATTTGTTTTCAAGGTGATAATACGACTGCAAATATTACATTACTCTATAATGCATGGTAAAAAAATGGCTCTTTACAAATTAAGAAACTCATGGAGCATACGTGCAGGAAATCTCTTATGGTAATGCATAGTTTACAATCCAAACAAACTAGTGTATTCCATTTTTTTATAATAATATTTTTTGAAATACAAGCTGTAATTATCAAAATTTACAAATTCCCTATACATACAGAGAACTGAACTACAAAATTCGGGGGCTGGTATCAAATACACATACGTCATCGTGGCAATACATATTTTCTCTTCTTTTGGTCTACCACAAATTTAATTTTAGATATGTTTGAGGTTGTAATAAATAATTTTGTAATTGTCCTACAATTCTATTGATCCTTTTTGTAGTCAACTTCTCTAATATTTCATGTTGCTAAAAGACAACTAGAAATATTTAATCTTAGTGTAAGAGTGGAATTTAAACTTTTGAAGCTTTGGAGGGAACTTCAACCATTAAAGACAAAGCATGCAAATATGTACACGCTGAAATTTATCCCTACAAAAGAAACGAAAGTGAACAAATTAAATGATGACAATGTAAAAGTACATAATTGTATTTTTGGAATATCTCACCTGGTGGAAAGAATCTTTTGATCAAGTTTCTGGTTTTTTTTTTTTTTTCTACACTCTATTTTTTATTTTTTTTTTGGGGGGTACACCAGGTTCAATCATCTGTTTTTATACACATATCCCCGTATTCCCTCCCTTCCTTGACTCCCCCCCCCGAGTTCCCCCCACCCTTCCCGCCCCAGTCCTCTAAGGCATCTTCCATCCTCGAGTTGGACTCCCTTTGTTATACAACAACTTCCCACTGACCTGGTTTTATGTGTATAAATTTATATTCTATACCATAAAATTAAATTGAGAGGATCAATAATTTTGAAGAATGCAAATTTGATGAAGCACTCAAAATAACAAAAATAGTCAACTTTATGTTTTAATCATAAAAAATAGCATTGAACATTGTTACTTTGAGTGGAGGCAAAAGATAATATCTGTGAAAATATTTGAGCTGAAATACTTCTCATTTAATATGAAAAAAATATAATTAAAACTATCTTGCTTTTAACAGAATTTGCTCTGAACATACCGTATTCCTCAGCACTCATAGACAGAATATTTTCTCATATATTTTTCTCAAATATTCTGTTCTACACAGAAAAGTCAATTGGTGGTATCATGAATATCAAAGTTATTGACCACAATATGTAATTTTAAAGATGATTCTAGGCAATATTATGAAAAATTAAAACTAAATCAATATTGAAAAACCATGTCTTAGAAATAATAGCAGTGATAGACTGAAATAAAGATAGCTAAGGAACTGCTTAAATTGTGTGACTATATTGAAAGAGTAATTATTGTGCTTATGTTATTTTTGATGCTCAGGTAACCATTATAAATGTTTCAGTTCCTTTTAAATTGTACAGGTATATATTGTTTATTCTTTTTAGAAGTAATTTTATTTTTATGAATATTTTTGTACGGAACTGTTTTCTCTATCTACCAATATAAGTGAAATCAATTTTATTGACTATTTCAAAATTTATATTACTTAAATTATTTAAATGCCTTTTTTCGTTCTCTAAATTTTTGTTTGAACAAAAATTGACTTGGACAAAATGATTACAGTAGATAAGATTATAACCTCCATTTTAGATAAGAGGAAATGGAACCTGGGGAGGTTAAGTAATCTTTTCAAAGTCACCCAGGTAATAAATGCTAATATAATATTCAAAAAAACTTAAAAAATATAGTAAGAACTATTACCTATTGGATATCTATGGGCTGGGGAGCATATTTGTTTCATGAAATGCATTATTTATTTCTCATGAGAATCTCATGGATTAGCTTATAATTATTTTTATTCTTATTTTATAGACAAAGAAATTGAGGCTTACTGAAGTAAGATAATGTGCCTAAGATCAATGGTAAGTGAAAAATGGGATTTCATGCTCATGTCTTTTACCATTCTTTTTTTTCCCCCTAACTTTATTGAGATATAATTTACACATAACATTGTATAAGATTAAGGTGTGCAATGATGATTTGATGCACTTATATATTGTGAAATGTGTACTGCAATAAGGTTGGTTAACACATCCTTCACCTCACATGATTACCATTTTGTTTTCTTTCACATCCATTCTTACTGGAGGTTTTACAAGATTCTTAGGAAAACATTAAATACCCAGAAAAGGAACAATAATCACTACTTTGAGGATAAAGAAACCAAGGTTTAGCTATTCAAAAAGGACAAAGGATGGTCAATATTGCCAGCATGTAAAGAAAATGGATTTTAACTAGGTAAACCTGAGTTCAAATCCCAGATCCACAACCTACCAGCCGAGCAATCTTGAAAACTGTTTTTATGATCTATGAGATTCAGTATCTTTGTCAACAAAATGGCAAAAATGTCTATCTTTAAAACAGTGATTTGAGAATAAAATATAGTTCTTTAAAAAGTCAAAAAAAAAAGTGCTTTGACCATTGCAAGTACTCAGTAAATGTTATCTGTTACTGTTATTGCTCTTGTTGATAATGAAAATATAGCAGTAACTCTTTGAGACATGGCTCCATAAGTGTCTATGTTTGCTAGTGTCACAGAACCTGCCTACATTGCCATATGAATAGGATTTTGCTACCTATATGTTTAAACTTGGAAAATAACTACTAAAATAAATGTGTGGATTACTGGTGAGAGGATAAGTTTGTGAAAGACAGTGTTTTAATAGATAGGTCTAGCCAGCTCTAATTCTCATCCTCCTCTTTGCCTCAAAATTAGGGTATTCTTCCGACACCACATTACCCTATGTTAATTAGTGGATGGGACCAGGAAACCAAGATGGTATAGTATGCCTAGAGATAGAATCATTTAAAATGTTTTCATTCCGATCCCAAAGCTATTTAGCATTGTATTCTGTTGGGGGGTGGGAGGTGATAGTAAATTTGGTAATACCATTTTAATAACGGCAGTAAAGTTAATGGTTTTTGTGATTGTCTTTCAAGGGAATAAATGGCAAATTAAAGTTGTTATTCCAAAGATTAAAAATTTAGTCTTTGAGCAATAATATGATATATAATTACTATATAATTATGTAATATAATATGAAGAGTATTAGACATGAAAATCTAAAGATCTGCCATCTTACTAGAAATGTAAGTTTTAGCAAGTCTCTTATCTTTCTAAGCCTCAGATGTCTGAAAGTTCAAATGTGATAATACAAAGTGTAGACACTTCGTAAATCGAAAAACTTTCTAGGTAGCTACACCATGTAACAAACCTTGTGCAATTTTAGATAGTATATGAGACACAAACACTAAATGTTTTATATTTCTAATACACATGGACAAGGTTATAAGTGGAATCATTACAAAGATTAAGTAGCTTAACCCGTTTAAGTATCTATTACTGAACTTTTATTCATTTGGTTCAAGAACTTACACATATTGAACCTTGGCTACAGACCAGACAGTATGTTACAATGGTAAATAAAACAGAAAATGTCCCTGCTTCATGGAGTTTATCATCTACTAGGAGAGTTGGGCATAAACATATACATCATTGTATAAGTAAACACTGTGATGACTTCTAGGAAGTAAATTAACTGGATTATATGAGAGAGAATAGCAGCTGGGGAATGGGAGCTAAGTTGGATTGGAGGGTTGGTGGTAAAATATTTGAACTGAACCCTAATAGATGAGTTGATTTTAGTCAAGTGAACACTGTTAACTGATGAGTGGGGAGAAGTGAAGGAGCGGTTAAATAGAAGAAATAGCACCTGCAAAACCTGAGACAGGCGAGAGGTGGGCATTTTCTAGGAAATGGTTCAATGAGGTTGCCATGCAGAAACATGAGATGAGTTTGAAGATCTTGACAAAAGCCAAATCATGCAGGTCCTTGGGGGCCATGTTAAAGAGACTGGATTTTATTCTAAGTGAAACAGAAGGCGACTGAGAGGGATAGTGGAGGGAAGAATAAAGGTTCCATATTGAACAAGTTGGTTGGCAAAAACCTTGAGGCATGTAAATGACTGAGTCAAGTAGTTAGCTGGATATGAGTCTGTCATTCTGGGGGTCAGAACTGGCAATATCAATCTGGGACCCAGTTTTTAAAAACATGAGAATGGTTGAAACACTTAGGTAAAGCGTCTAAGAAAAGAACTACAATGTCTGAACTGAAAGAATCTGAACATTGAAAGAATGAAGAGTGGCTACCAAAGGAGACTGAGAAAGAATTGCCAAGGAAGTAGGAGGAAATGTGGCACCAAGGAGTCAATGAAGACTGTGTTTTGTGAAATAGTGGCCAATTGGGTCAGTTGTTCAAAAATCCATTACGGAAGCCAGTGTTAACTTTAGCAAGAGTGAGTTAGATGCAGTGTTGCAGGCAGATGACAAATTTGAGTTGAAATGTAAACAGAAAGCCAGGGTAAAAAGAAAATTCTTCAAAAGTTTTGGATACAAACAGGAAGAGAAACACAGATCATTAAGTGTTGGGAGATGAGATGCTTTCATTTACTTATTCAAGATCAGAAACAGAATATGATTATGCGTTACTTGGAGTACTCTCATTAAGAGAAGAGGTTTAAGTTGAAGGAGAGAGAAAGAATAACCGAAGAAGTAAATCCCTTGAGAAAACAAGAGAACCTGGGATTCAGAATAGAAGCAGAAGGACTTTTTGTTAGGAGAAGAGGTTAATGATTGTAAAAATGCCATGATTCAAACTTACTCAGTTGTATTAATCTCTTCACTGATGCTCAGTTCAAGGATACAGCCTAGAGTCAGATAACTGGGTTAATTCAGCTTAGATTTTTGCCAGAGCAGTACAAGCAAGTGAGAAGGGGACAACAATGGCAGTTTGCAAGAGAGTGATTGTAGCTAGTTGAGTCTGGGACATTTGATAACAGACTGATGTAGACTTTGTACTTGTAGCAATATGCTGTATGTGGCCTAACTACCTCTGAGATATGCCCTGCGATGTATGTTCAGTTTGAAGGCTAAGACCTGTTTCTTTATTGCTACTTGTGAAATATGTCTAGATGTGAACATTTTAGTAGCTAAAATGTAATGCCACTTTTTCTCATTGGCATTCGTCTATTCGATAAAGTAAGTAACCTAAGCTGTAAGAATAAATGTTTTTATGGATTTCTAGAAAAGTTATTTTCATTTTGAATTCTAAAAATGGGTCTTGTATACATCTTTTAAAAATTTTATTCTGAGTTGGTCCTTATACAAAGATGTAGCTGGCTACTGAGACACAGGGCATGGTGGCTGTTAAAAACAACCATAGGCTCAGAGGACAAGTAGCTAATAGCTTTGGGGCAGCTGCCTTTACTTGTAACATTTCTGAAGGGACAGGCCAAGTAACGTTTGTTGCTTCCAGAAACTTCCTTGTTACTTGATATCCTGGATGTTTGCTTGGCCTATTGAGTAAAAGATATTGCAAATTGGCTTTAGGAAATTTAAAAATATGAGTCAAAATATGAATATAAGTTAGATTGAGCATATATGTAAAGGAGCTAATTTTTAAAAATTTTGTAAAACTATTTCCCTGTTTACAATCTACTCTCCCTTAAGATGTACATTCAATAGATTTTTTAAAAAAAGATGAATTATCTAATTACACACCTAACCAGAAATGCAAACATGTTCCTCCTGCAAGACTCCCTCTTTTCCATCTGTGAAAATCCATCAAGCAAATACCACTCTCCCATCTAAGCCCTCTGTCTCAGCCACCAATACCTTCTTGTCCTTTGAGGTGACAGCATGCAGTGGTGGTGATGAGGATGCATTTACAAGACAGCAGCCTTCCTCATGTAACTAACTAGCATTTCCAAATGTCTATCATTTAATGGGATGATCTGGTGTTTTAACTTCCTGCTCATTATAATGAAAAATTTAAAAAGAGAGAATTTTCTGTGGTTGCTCTAAGATTGATAATTATTTTTTCATAAAAATAATCAAACTTTCATTAAAAAATAAGCATGTAGTTGAAATCTGTAAGCAATTTAGTATTTATTTCCACAAATACCTATATATTTTTTTAACTTCCTCCTTTCTTCCTCCCACCTGCTCGTGGCTTAGTACATTTTCGGAAAATGTGTAACAGCTATTCACAGACTCTAGGAGAGGTACTTGATGAGTATTAAATAAATGATTCTTTGGGTAACACTGTATGTCATACCCATAAATTAGCTCATGTAATTCTTACAACAACCCTTGAGAAATGAGTGTATTATCATCATAATTTATCCCTGTATAATACATGAAAAAATGAAGGTAGGAAGAGCGTAGGGCTTAAGTAACTAGCCTAAGGACAGAGCTAGTAAACAGTAAAGGCAAGATTTAAGCCCAGGACGTTATAGGCTAATTTCTGTGTTCTTCCTGTTATTTACACTGCCTTCCTAATGCTGCACTGTAGGAGCTGCGGCAAGTCACATGACTGGATTTAGGTGGTAAAAAGAAGATAGTAGATGAGAGGTGGGGTTCATGGCGTGTGCTTTCTTTTGAAAATGCTTTTGGACGAACTAGTCTTCCATACAGAACACAAGCCCATGACTTAAGCCCTATCTGCCATACCTCTTAGTATAGCCTTTCTTTTTCTGTCACTCATTTTATAGGATCTTAAGAGATTTTAATAACATAAAATCATTAATAACATATCTTGAAGAAAGCATGCTATGATAAAAGGGAATTGTAATTCTGCAGTGTAGTCCTACATCAATAACCCCCAATTATAAATGTTATACCATTTATAAGACTGTTTTTTTCACCAGAGGAAAAGTGTGCATGTCATATAAACATGTGTGATACACATAGTTAGTAAAACTGATAGTATTAATAAAAATCTTAATAGGCTTCATGATTAGAATAAAATGATATTTTGATCCAAATCCCTAATTAGAACAGTACATTTACCAACTGTTCTCATGGGAAATGGAGCCAGAATTCATCATTTAAAGTAATACCTAATTAATCCTTCTTTGTAACAGATGTCAGCCTTATTTTCAAATCTTTTGTAGACAATGACTCGCTGTATGAATCTTGTAATTGTCTATCTTGGGTTATTTATTTTTAACACTATCATATATGGTTAAATAAAGGAGTTGGAGATAATCAGTTAACTGGTTTGAGTCTAGCTACTATAGGAGAGAGACAGAATGTGGAACACAGCAAACGTATTTATGATTCCATCAGAATCAATTTAAAATAAAATGCAATAGTGAATCTGTTAATCATGGTATAGTGCACTGATGCTGGACTAGGGGTTAGGAGATCAGCATTTTATCATGACTCTGCCATACAGCACTGCCTGATCTCAAGCAATTCATCCCAACTCTTTGGACTTCAGATACTGAATCTGCATGATGAGGCTGCCAGACTAATTTTTAGGGTCCTTTCCAGGGCCAAGATTCATTACCTTTTGAAAACCATACTGTTTTTATAATTCATATTCCATTTTAATTTACTCTGTACATATGTATATAGGTATAAGCATGAGAATATATGTTTGTGTATATACACAAACACACATACACATATCTTTATCTCTACTTACACTTAGTAGAAGAGGAAGCAAGATGTTAGCTGATAAAGTTACTTATGTTTTTAGATATCTATTATCTATCATACCTAAAAAGGGAACAATTTATTCAGTTGCAGATTTCAGCATGTACCTCTGGGAAGTATAATATTACATTTTAAATGCTATTTCATTGATTAGTCAGGAAAAATAATTATGACAGAAATTTAGAATCTGTAGCTTTGATTCCTATCAATGATTCCTTACTTAAGTAATGCATATTTGTATTCCAGTAACTACTTATCAAGACGACAAAAGCATAATCTGAAAACAGAATAAATATGGAATAGTATATGTTAGAAATGGTGTCAATTAAAGGCATCAGCTTGTAAATAGGAATTTAGGCATCACTATTGTTGAAGATTAGAACTATGTGATTTGTATTTAGATTAAGACTGCAAATGTTTAACCTGTAGGACTCTCTTGGCTTTGCAGTATCTCTCTATAATGTTTAATAAAAATTCACAAATTTGATAACTTTTATAATGCCAAAAAGGCTACTAATGGCTAAGAATCATTAACATTTATTAAGAACTCACTCTATACAAGGCTATGTTTTATGCATAATACCTCTTTTATCTCATTTTACCTTCAAAACAATCCTGTGAAGTGGGTCCTTTTATTAACTTTATTTTGGAAATGAAAACTGAGGCTTGCAGAAGTAACTTGGCTGAGACCATTGAACAAAAGTGGAGGGGATCAAAGATTCTAATTCAGGCAGTTTGGTTCCAGAACCTTATCAATACCCAGTGACAACAAAAGCAACCGTTTAACCAACGATAATGCAGATCACTCTTTTTTGCTTGTTTGTTTTGTTTTGCAGATCACTCTTAAATGTGTTCATCTTTAGTCAGACCTGCCTACCTAAGCCTTCAACATGTCTGTCCATCTGCCTACTAGACTCACCCACTAGGAAGTCTCAGAGTCCCATCCACTGCACACAGTCACTGAGCTCTCACCTGTACACGAAGCTTGTTCCTCCTCCAGTGATTTTCCTGTTTAGGCAATGGCCCATCATTCATCTATGGCTCAAGGCTGGGAATAAATGCTGTCTTCTCTCTCTTCACTTGCTATGTCCAATTACCCATTACATCAATTCAGTTCTATTACTCAAATACTTTTTAAATCCAATTGCTCTTTTTCATTGCCATGGCCTCCACCCTGATCCAAGAGACTGTCATTTCTCATGTAGACAAATGTAAAATTTTCCAGTACTGGCTGCTCTTCTTTCAGTTTTGCTCCTCTTCAATCCCTTCTCTATGTTTTAGCTACAGTGATGTTTTAAAAAATCACATATCTGATCATGTAACACAGCTGCTTAAAACATATATCTTTTCATTACTTTTGGATAACATCTGTCTCCTTAACACGCTTATCAGTTCTGCTCTCTGCTTACCCACCTGCCCCCTAACCCCAGATTATCTGATGCCATTATCTCCTTCTGTCTTAGGTCACAGACTTAGTGCTTTTCTCTTAGTGCCTTGCTTTTACCTTGATTGCTTCAAGACCTTCACATATTCATTTAAAACTCACTCATCAATCACCTCCTAAATGACGGCCACTGTTCTAAGCACTCAAGTATAGTTAGTAGTAAGTAAGATTGACAAAGTCCCTGCTCTCATGGAGCTTTTCTTTTAATGGTTTGGGATGACAGACCACAAACAAAGAAAATAATGTATTTTCAGATGGTTGTGAATCCTATGAAGAGAACAGGGCAATGGGACAGAGAGTGAGGAGATGTCTGGTCTGGAGTATAGGACATACGTGTGCTTACAGATGCCTGGACTAGTCTTGCACTCTTCCCTCGCCATCCCACCCCACTTTCCATTCCATGCCTGGCTGACTCCTACTTACATTTCAGGTCTCAGCTTAACCATCACTTGATTGGAAGGCTTTTCTTGACCTCTCCTCTATCCAGACTAGAAAATGTGCCTTTATTCTCAGGCCCCCACACTTCTCTGTGTGTTATCTTTTGTAATTCTCATCACACTTTAAATTACTAATTTAAAGTATCTGAATAATTAAAACAAATAAATGTTTACTTAAAATAATTGTACTTCCATAGTATAATAAATAATGATAAATAACAATATGTTAATATATATAACAAACAATAGTACTTAAATAATTACTTATAGTAATAATTACATTAAATAGTTATTTGAAATCTGTTTCATACACTCCAAATTCCACACAAAAAAAGGACCACTTACTTATTTCTGGGAGATACTGCAGTAAAAAAGACACATAAGATCCCTACTCTTACGGAACTTTCATTCATAGTTATGTTTGGGAAATCATACAAAAAATTAAACAAGATAACATCAGTTAGTTAAAAGGGTTAACACCAATATTTGATTATAATTTTAGCAAAGAAAAAGTACAGTTTTTTAGAAGTCTTCAATTATGGGACCTGCTCTGTCTGAAGTTTCAGGTATGGCTTTTCTAAGTGATGATTAGGGTGAGGCCTGTATGGTAAGAGTTAGCGTAGTGAGGATTTGACTTGGCAAGATTAAAAAGTATCTCAGGGTAGTATGGAGGGAGTGATGGGGTCTCTTGGTAGTGCTGCTAGTTTTCTGGGGGTCAGAGTAGTTTCCCTGAGAAGATAAATTTGATTTGGGACCTGATTGGCAAGAAGGATGCAGCCATAAGAATGTCAGGTCAGTAGAACTTCAGGAGGAGAGAAGAGCACAGAAGTCCTAAGATAAGAAAGAGCTTGGTGTAGTCTAGGAAAATTAAGAGGACTAGCATGGTTGAGGCATAGTGATCAAAGGGTGGTGTGGTAAGAGACGAGGCCAGAAAAGGAGGCAGAAGCCAGATCACAGAGGGCCTTGTCGTCCATTGCAAGAAATTTGGATTTATTCTAGGTGCATGGAAAAACCTGGAAGATTTAAGGCCTGATGCCTCATTTATATTTTAAAAAGATTACTCTGGTTGTAGACAAAGGATTTTAGGAGGCAGGAGGACAAGCAATGAGACCAGTTAAAAGCTCATAAATAACATAAAAATCACCTCTGTAACGTGAATGAAGGGCAGAAAGGAATGTTGTATACTTTATCATAGGGATTATTTTCTTTGGGAACAAAAGAAAGATGTAGTGAAAATACTTAGGCATCAGGTAGATTTGGGTTGAAATGCTAGCTTCCTATGGGACCTTGAGTAAGGAATTTATATGAGAATAATAATCCGTTCCTTACAGAGTTACCGAGAGCACCAATGAGGTAACGATTCTGAGCCTATCATAGTATTGGTGCATGAAGGAGCCTAATAAACATGCTTCCCTTCTCTCCCTTTAAAAGACAAATTCTCCATATGAGGAGAAATACGTGAACATTAGATCACCAGTGACTGTCGACTTTACAGCAGTGATGAGTATTACATGAGGGCCTGTGACCTGCCAGGAGCTGTGGGCACAAGTTCCCTTTCTCAGGCACTTATAGACGAGTAGGAAAGACAGACATCAAACGAATGATTATGCAAAGAGTTAGATGATGATAATTGCTATGAGCACTGCAAAGGACAAAGTTCTTAAAGGTGTACACTAGGAAGAACTTGTCTAATCTGAAGCTCAAGGGAAGGTTCCATGTGGAATTCAGTGGGAGACCTGGAGGGTGAGTCTTCGTTAGGTGATAATTTACTCAATCTAGTCTCTTCCAAGGTGACAGCTTAGAGAAAATAAGTTTTGATAAGGATTGGAAAGAGAAACCAAGAAATGGAAATTGGCATGAGGTGAGAAGTTCAATGCCAGGGATCCAGGTGTGTGTGTATGGGGGAGTGTCTGTGATCCACAATGGGAAAGAAGAAGCATACAAGTTCAGTGCTCAGCATAGACAATGGACAAAGTCACAGAGGGCAGAGGGAAGTACCATGCTCATAACATCATACTTCCTCCCCCTAGCTTATAAGACCTTGTGAGTATAAATGGGGAGAAGGGATTAGACTCAGGGAATTGGGGTTAATAGATAGTATAGGAGTTTGGGCAGCTCTTTCAGTCAATGTGAACTGAACAGTTTCAGGCACAAATAATTGACTGATAATTTTTTCTTGCTGGTATCCATTAAAAAAAGATCTGTTCAGAGCTCCTCTACAAATTTGCAATTGCCCTAATTATGGTTTGAACACCAAAATATAAATTATGATCCAAAATCTAAATTGATTCATGGATAAAAAAGACCTTAAAGATATAAAAGTATTTTTGATCTATTAGTGCCCAATTATCTCACAAATTATTTACTTAATAAACATTATATAGGTTCAGGGATGATGAGAAACTTCAGAATGTAAGGAGGCCATACCTGTACCTCAGTTCTATTTTGTCCAAACTTTCAGACTAAAATGGAAGTAGAAAGTGCAGCCTTTGATCAAGCATCTTTTTATATTACAAAAATAATATTAAAAGGAAAGTATGAAGTCTATATTCTCATTTGGCAAATTATTATAAGCATCTTAAAAAAAAACACTACAACAAACATAAACAAAGGCCCAACTCCATCCTGGGTGAAAAATATTTTTGCTCTTCAATGACTCTTTATTGGGAAGGATTTTTCCCTAGTTTTTAAAGTGACATTCATTTTCCGTCCCTGCCCATTGCATTTAGAGAGGGTCGAGTTGACAGTGTTCCTTCCTTATGTGCTGATGTGGCTGAAAATCATAGCAGCCAATCAGCAATGTTTGCATGCTCTGGTTTCCAGTCCAGCCTGTCCTTTGAGCAAGGATCCTAAGTGCAGCTTGCCAAGCGTGCTCTGTTGGTGGTCTTGGCCTCAAAGTCAGAGTGGTGTCAAACTGAATTGTTTCACCTCTGATCACAGAACTCCTACTTGTCCTACAGGCTGTTGTGTCTTCTTTATGCCCTACAAGGTTATAGTCCTTTAAATTGGGTCGTTGGAAACATTTTTCTTGCTTGCTGCACACAAGCCAAAACTCCTTCAGTTTCCTCTAGTTATTCTTCTCGTCACCTGGAATATTCCATTCTTTTCCTGGGAGAGGAAGCTCAGCTTTTAAAAAAATTATGAGTCAGGATGGAACTCTGCCATTTGGAGATACTCAGCTTTTACAAAGGGAGCCAGGATGTAAGAACACTTTCTTTCATTGCTCTCATAGAGAGAGTATAAATCACTGTAAGCCTATGGCTTTATTGACTTGGTATAGGGGTTAATTTCTTCTCTGTGTTTTCTGAGGACAATCCATGCTTTCTGCCTGTGGCCCTGGTTCATATGTTATGTACTCACAGAATATAAGAAAGCATTCTTTAATGGCAAAGTTGAATTTTACTGTGATCTGGTGCTTTCATTCAACCCCATCCTCTCCCTTCAGTTTAGGCTTTTTTAACCTCTCAGAGAAAGAAAGCATCATCTTTAACTGGAATTTTTTGGCTTCCTTAAGCAAAATATACAGACATAAAATGCCTAGCAAACTGCCTGACACAAAATAGATGCTGATTAAATAGTAACTTTATTTCATTTCTTCTAATTCATTCATCTTTTAAAGATTTCTTCTAATTCATTCATCTCAACTAAAATAATATTTTTCTTTTTCTCTGAAGGATTTCCATAGTATATTCTTTACTTTCCAAATTATTTTAAATCAATGGAATTAAGATAGCATTAGTATGGAAAGATGTATAGTTCATCAGAGAATAGATTTAGGACTGGATTTCTTTGTTTATGGTTTTTTAATAGAATGGTGAAGATCTTTACACTCTTTTATTAAATAGAATAGTAAGTTACAAAAGCAGAATATACAGTATATACCTTAAGCCTAATTTTTATTGTTGACAGTTTTAATAAGAATAAAGAAATGTGCTTAAACAATGAATTCATCTTTTTTGTTGTTAATAACAATATTTGCTGTTTCAAGGGAGGAATTTTTGAATTCATAAATGAGTCTTCATGCTTGTTAAGATCTTCTTAAAATGACAGCTTATATGAAGCAAATACTATCTAATAATGTGTGACTTGAAAAGGGTTTTATCTACAGAAACTGCTACAAGAATAGGTTTGTGGCTCCTACATCTGAAAAATACATCCATCCTTCTGATTACATTGCTTTGGGATAGATTCTTACCTCCCAAAGGGAGATGTTTTTTACCACCCTTAACAGCCAATCAACTCTTTTGATCAATGGCCTTTGAGGCACCAATCACATTAACCCCCTTAACACAGATTCTTCTAGAGACAGTTTATAAAAAAATAGTAGAATTTCCTTTTGTTTCCAACTAGGATAGATAATGCCATCTCCCTGGAAGTGTTATAGATTTTAAAAAATAATTGAGAAACCCAAGGAAGAAATTAGTCTTAACCTATCAGTAATGTGCAGAAGGAAGTTAAAGAAAAGAAGCATCATCAGGGAAACTGCATAGAGAAAAGGGATTAGAACTGATGCCCTCTTGTGTTTTCTTCCAACTCACATTCTGCAAAGTCCCAATACTTGCTTGATCAAATACTTCTATTCAGGGATAGGAACACAGATAAAAATAAATATTGTAGAGCTTTAACCATCATAGATTATTGAAATTCAATAAACTCATGGAAAATTTGTACATATAAAGCAGATTTATTTTCGTTATGTGAGCATGAAAACTAAAAAAAAAGTTTCTATAACCTTAAAAGAGCTGAAATGATTTTCTCTACAAAAATTGTGTTCTCAACTTTCATTGCCTTGTGCCAGTTTTCAGCCTAGAGTGAATTTTTATGGTTGAGTCATAAACCTCTGAAAAATCATACCACAGGTTTATAGTGGAAGGAAGGCTGACACCACTTTGATTACAGTGTGTCGGGGGCCAGGGTGAGAGGCATGGGTGGCATGAACTCTCTCCCTCACACACCACTTCACGCCACTTCACAGCAGGGGGCCTCTGTCAGGCAATCCAGAAAACGTGGCTTTCAAAATCACTGAGTTTGTACAAGTCTTCTGTTTTATTTCAGTTTCTTTGCCCCTTCCAAGAAATACTATCTTTAGAGCTATAATGAGTCGTTTTATTCCTCAGATTTGGATCAAAGCAATCTGCCATCTCTGGAGAAACCAAGCTTCCTAGGCTGTTGCAATGAACATACTTTAGACTTGGATTTACGAACTGATTTTGATGACTGTTATCACTGAGATCTTTCTTTGGCTAACAGGTGAAAAGTAAAGGGTTTGGCCTTCTAATATGCAACTGAGAAATGACTTCAAAACGCATACCCTGCATGAGGAAAATCCAAGGCTTTTGGCTACAACTGCTTCTTTGGCGGCGTTGCTCAATTTTTGACCAACAAGGAAATGATCAAGAAACTGTTTTAGAGGATCGATGAACCATAAGTGGCCCCAAATAACTGACTCATGAAAGCAGCAAAGCTTTTCATAGCAGTCTCAGGGATCTCAAAAATGGAGGCTTCTTTCATAGTCACCAGTAGGGCATATTTAGGTTATAAACTGCTGAGGGATCATAACCGTGTGTTATATAGTACTTAGTACATAGTGAGCCCTTAAAAAACACAAATCAATTTTAATGACATGTTAAAAAAAAAGGAGAAAAGGAAGACAGATGTGTGCTTTGTATTAAGATACCTAGGAAATTTCATCCTGAAATGGCTGAGGAAACAGCCCTAATGAAATAAGCTAAGCTGGGATAGATCCATCTAGTCAATAACTACATTAGCAATTACATCCTTTTAGTGAAAAAGCAATCCTGGGCCATGTCTCCATAGCTATTGAGGGGATGTCTCCTCAGCTGTGCTGGGAGAGTCCAATACCTTTGGCTGCCTCAGCTCTCTAGGGCTTTCAGTTAAAGCAGTTGATGGATTAAGTTGGCAGCTAACAAGGGCCAGCCACCAGAGTGTATTGGGACTGTGTCTGGAAACTCATGGAAAATTCTGAGAGTCTAGATCCAATCAGAGTTCCGTAATGCATTTGATAGCCCTTGAGAATTTTCTTTTTCTCTTTCTTTCTTTCTTTCTTTCTTTCTTTCTTTCTTTCTTTCTTCTTTCTTTAAAATAAACTGGTCATTCTGTTTTCTGTTAATGGCTAGCAAAGTAAACAACTACATGCTACTATAGATGGAGGTGCTGATAAACCACATTTTCAAGGTGTCTTCACAAAATTATAACCTATGAATGCTGCAAGAGATCTTAGAGAAAAATCTTGGCTAGTGACTTGCCCAAGGCGCTTCTTTTCTAATTCATAGACTTGCAATTCTTAAAAAAAAAAAATGAACTTAATACTATGGATATTTTGCTCAGTCTCTGTACTAATTTTATTTTCCACTTACTATTTCATGCTGTGTATGTAGATTATTTTACATTTTAAAATCCACAAGCATTGCCCCCTTCTTCCCCCAGTTTTGTTCCCAGGTTGTCTACCTCCTGGGTTTATAACTCTCAAAATCTAAGATACTGACAATGAATGTAAAGTCGATATCAGCAGTTGGAGTTGAAAAAACCTTTGTTTATTTGTTTTGCTGGCTGGGGTTGTGAACACTAAATCAATCAACCTAGGCTGAAAGTGGTTCCAGCTGATTCCCATACATTTAGTCCTGCTTGGAATTGCTATTACATTAAACTGTTGAATTCGCAGCCACTTAATGGACAGGCTTTGTCTTCTCCTGAGAACCTGCGTGCTGCTTGATTAGCACTGGTTTGGTTCTCTTCTGGACACTTTTCCTTTAATTAAACCCGACAGCTTTTTTTGGCATGGAACTTCTAGAAGCACCCTAGGATCACTATGTCCTTTCCATTTATAAAAGTCAGCTCCTATATTCCACAGGGTAATGTAGGTGAAAGTGCTTTGAAAAAGTGAAATGCATCATATAAATACAAAGTATGGTACTGATTTTTCTCATTTGGGAAAGCAACCTTAGTGAAGCAGGTCTGGTACAGCAAGGTAGTTCAATTTTTGTTCTAGATCTTTCTGTGTTTCTTTTTTTCTCTCCTCTTCCTTTAAAGCACTTCAAAAACTTTCTCTTTTGTATCTGTGAAACCCCGAAGTTGCTTTTCCACCCGCATAAAGAATAAACAAAGCAACAGATAAATATTTCAGACCTAGGCTTTTGGGAAAAACAACCTACTGACATCTATCTGCTTTTGGCAATAGACAGATCAACTTTAGGGTGCTGGAAGACCTAGATTTTGGGGATATTGAATAGAAACAGCGGCAATACTATTGGCTAGGATATTTTCAGGCAGTGGATTTGAGATGCCAGGGGAGTGGAGTTACAGAGCTCTCAGGATTCAGGTTGATCCATAGGGTTAGCTGCTTGATGATTTTCCTTAAGTCCATCCATAGGTTTGCTTCTGTTGAAATTCATAGAGGCACGTCGAGGCATCCTGTAGGAAAAAAACATAGTTAAAACATATTCATTAGCTTTATATTTCTGGTTTCTATAGTTCTCTAGTGCTTTGTATTTGGAGTTTCTTTGACCATCAAATGACAAGAGATGTTATAGCTATTATAAATAGCTATTATAAATAACACACCCCAAAGATTAATTCAAAGATAGCGCTAACAGGTTTTGGTAACTCTGGGTGAAACTGCTAGTGAAAAAGAAAAGTGATTTAAAAAAATATGGCAGAGAAAAGAGTAAGCAAGCTCAAAAACCTCAGTTAACAAAGTAATACCATGTTGGCTAACGCACAAACAGCTTCAATTTCCTTTAATTAGTTCAGAGTTAGGTGACAACATATTTAATCAGTGAGCTAACAAGTGCAGCAGCTGATTGCTCTCACCGCCCTGTGTATATGCGTTGACTGAAAAAGTAAATAAAATTACTTTCACTGCAATAATAAAGTGGCATCCTAATTTTATTACAGTAGCAACCTTTTAGAAGTGGCATGCAGCAGTGAAAATTGATTATTTCCTCAGTACTTTTCCCCCCCTTTAACGTGTCACTGTGGTTTAACCCTTTGGGAATGTGATGGCTAAATTGGAGTCCATCTGTCAAAAAGACCAACCACATCACCACCATGTTCTGTGTCTCCTCTGCAAGGTATTGAGATGGTCCTGAGTGCATTGCTTGTATTCATGTTCACAACTATATTCCTAGGTGGCAAAATGTGGCCTTCAGCAGACAGAGGAATCTGTTCAAAATTCAGTGTTTTTCCAATTAGTTAAACACACCTAGAAGCCAGCAGTGTGTCTGCTTGTTTTTAAAGTGTCTTTGTCAGTGAGATAGAAAATAGGTGTCACTTTTCTCATCCTTTTCATGACCTATATAGAGATATTCATTTATTTTTTTTTATTAATTAGCTTGGGTTTTGCTATGATTTTCCTAGGTTGACAAAAGAGAAATCTCAAAAAGTAATGCTACTCACTGAGGAAACATTTCTTCCTAAATCCATGGTCCTTTGAGTGTTATAGTGTTTATTGCTGAGAGTAACCAGCTCCTTTTGCCAAAATCTATGTAGTAGAATCCAGAACACTTTCGTTCATTTCAGCTGGAGTGGTGATGTTGGTAGCTTTCATTGGTAGCTTTATTTGATGTGTATGTGCCAGGTAACCCAGCTGTATTACTTCATTAATACTCACAACCACTCTGGGAGGTAGACACTATTACAACACCCATTTTTCAGATGAAGAAACAGACACAGAGAAGTGAATACTGCAGTAGGATCTGAACCAGGCCTGTACCATGAACCTCAAGGTGGGCAAAAGGTGATCTTGCCCAGATTGCTAAATTCCTTTCCACCCTGCGTGCATTAGGGCTCCTCCAATTTGTTTTTGGCATCCTGGATATTACAGGAAAGACTTGCAGTTCTCTTCTTTATCTGTGATCCTAGTGGGGCTCATAGTTTGCCCCATAAGACAGATCTGCACCAAGGTCTCTGTTTCACGGACCAACTTCCTCTCAAGACCAGAGACTGAGTCAAGGGAGACACCATTGTTTTTCTTTCCAGAATGATAAACTTTTTTCTTTTTCTTTTGAGCTCATTTCAAAAGGCAGGATAACCTAGGTTTTGGAGCCTGGTAGGCATGGGTTCAGCCCCTGACTCTGTCTCTTCTTATCTATGTGACTCATTATCTATGTCTCTTAGTATCTGTTATCTTATATATCTCACTATATATAACTGAATCACTTTGCTGTACACCTGAAAATAACACAATATTATAAATCAACTATACTTCAATTAAAAAAGTGGAGCTACAGGAACCTATTCAAAAATTATTATTCAATTCAAGAGATGTATGAAACCAAAGTCTTGAACAACTACCAAACCTCCACGATTACATAGAGCCAACAAAAGCTTATGTAGTACAGGTTTGCTTCTCATGTTTGTAGTTTAGATACTACTTGTGCTACCAATGTCTGGCAGCCTGTAAATATATTTAAATGAGGAGAAGTTAATGATGTTTGTACTAGTAGTAACACAGATATATGTGGGAGTACCCTGACTTTGGAAATGTCTTTTTCTATTTCTATGAGGTGACTTGAGTGGTTTACATTTCTCTTAGTAGCTCTGGGTTTCTGCTACCATTAAATTCTTTTAGCTGTGGGTTATCTCATCATCACAAATTGTTTCAGCTGTTTTCCAAGGGCTCCCCACAACAGGTTAACACTGTGACCCCCCCACCTTGTCCCATGGTATCAGTGACCCAAGGCTATATGATTAGCCTTGTGGACAATGATTACGTTGCAGCGCTTAAGTAAACAATTCAAAATTGAGATTTTGCTACATTTTTAAAAGTCCCCTGGGTGATTCTCCATGGCTCACCCAAATGTGGATCAAATTTTCTCGTCTTGCTGAGCATGTCTCTTCCTCTCTGCCAACCTGTTCCACTTTCCCCATCCTCCTGGAAACACTCAAGCTTGTACTTAATCATGCAGAGAAATCATTGAGTTCTTCTCATTTCTCCCCTCTAATCTTCTCTTTCTCCCACAACCAAATGGCTCATCAATGTGCTTTGTGACGTTCCAGAGAGAATGCGTACTGGTCTCTCAGGAGGTGGAAGCAGCCAGTCATTTGTAGTTTCAAACTACCTTCCTCCCTTCCCGCATTATATGTTCATTCATAACGGTTTTATTAAGTACCTATTGTATGCCCAGTAATGGTAAGCAAATGATAAAGAATGTCTCTGTGCCTGAAGTGCTTTTCTTGGTCACCTTTATCATTCTTGTCTATTAGTAACTGTTGTGACTTTGGGGAACATCAACAGAGTGAAAACTGAGATGAAACATATTCTTCCCTCACAATGTGGGATTATCAAAACATTGCTTGTAAGTCACTGTCTTCATCAGTGGAGAGTCAAAGTACTACATTAGAACTGATATTCCAGTGAGAAATAAAGTGAAAAAGATAGTAAAGCCCTCACAGCATAATCTGGCCATAATAAAATGGCCAAAGAAATGAAAACCAGAATCTGGGTTAGAATTTAGTTTCTTCTCTTTTTTGCTTCTGGATTCACAATTCTCCTTCCTTTGCCACAATGAGGCAATGTCTCTGTATTTCTTTGTGCCCTTGGAACATTCATTTAGAAGACACTAAGAAAAAGTTGGCAGGTAATTACTTATTGCAGGATTTTGCAAAAAAACAAAAGAAGAAAACAACTGGAATAGTCAACAGTGTTGATATGCAAGTGGAATGGGAGTATTAAAACCTCTATTGGCTAGACTATTCATATATTCATCTGTGGCTATAACACTATAAATTTTGTAATAACCAAAATTTGGCACTTTAATATGGCACACGTGAACTCAAAACAGGATTTTTTTTTTTTTAAATCTTAAAACCTCAACTGTGATCTGAGAGGCTGAAGTTAGAAAGCTAGCATATGTACCAGGTGTTTTCCTACCTAAAATACTCTATGAAATAAGACAGGATTCTCAGAACAATGACCTAAATGGACATGTAGTATTAGGATATTTTGCTGCCTCCTAATGATTCCTGTGAAAAACATTAAGTAGTTTTAGGTGGACATCAATTTTGTTTTCCTGCCCCTGTAGACTAGGCTATTTTATCATCTGCAGGAAATCAGAGAAAAATAATTATATTGTAAAAGTGATTTTGGCTTCCTTCAAAGTTTTTAATTGCTTTATTTTTTCTCCCTTGAAACACCTGATATTTAATAGGCAGAGAAAGTACATGCGTAATAAACATTTTTAGAAATAAACAAGAAACACCAAAGAGTATTATTGACTGCTGTTGAAGCCTCCCACAAAAATAGATTAATGGAAAAAATAAGGCTCTCTTCCATAAATTGGCTTAACAGGATGTGCTGTCTTAAGGTTCTCTCCAGGATTGTGAAATACTGTCACTTCAGTGATGAGAGGAGGCTAAGTAAATTGTACTCGCTAGTGACATGTCTGGCAATGCAGACATTTCACTCCTTCTTGCTGAGAGCCCAGACACAGGGCAGAACTAGCCAAAATGGACAAGAGCAGGGAAATGTTTCTCCAAAGCAACTCTACTGGTATTTTCCTGAAGTTTTAGCACAGAATGGGGCCTTTCCTTGCTTACAAGAAAATTCCATTTTTCATCCTCGGGAGAGCTATGATTGCATCCTGTTTTTAATGCCTCAGAAGAAACTGAAGACTTTCTTCAGATTAAAGCCATCGTCTGAGTGACATCAGGAAGAAATCCATCAGTTATCACCCAGGGAACAGACTTGTCACCAAGGGAACAGTTTTGGAGGAGCAAAGGCCTGAAGGTATATTTATAAGACAGAGGAGTCTGTTATTTCCAAGATTTTTAATGGATAAGGTTGCAGGTTGAGATAATCCTATAGTGGGAGAATTGGTCGCTCTTTACAAAAGTAATTAAATAACATTCACCATTTTGATTAAAGCCAAACTAGGTGTGTTTAATCTCCTTTGGAAATATCCCTCTTTCTTTTTCCCTGGTGTGAATCCTCCCACATGCACACTGCTATTTCTGTTAACCACAACCTTTGGCCAGCAAGGATGCCAAGCAGGGTAACCAGCGTTGAGGGTAGTAAAGGAGAAATCGTATTTAAAACAAACACAAACCGCTGGAAGAGACAGGTTGTAATTCATTCCCACCTGTGGCTTAATATCCTTTGGAAACTGCAAGCACAGTTTCTCCCTGCAGAATGGTGTGCTAAGAGTAATTGTCAATGGAAATGACAAATACAGAGAAAAACTTTATCCTTTGGCGGTGTGAAACAGTAACAGCAGAGAGCAAGACAAAACACATGCTTTTCAATCCTCCCTATGCACACAACTTAATTGACCTCTTCTTGCAAAGGAGCAGAATATCAGCCAGGGGAGCCTGAAGGGCTTTGCTTTGAATCTCAGTTTTACTAATCTGTGACCTTGAGTGGCTCAGTGTCCTATTTATAAAATGAGGATGATAACTGCATGATATTATGGAGTTGCCATAAACAGAAGGTATGTGACATGCTTGGCATGTGCTTGGTGCACAGTAAGTGCTCAAAAACGATAGCCTTTGTTTAGCACAGAAGTATGGCTGTGTGGAATCACAGCTGCTTGATTAAAGAGAGGTAAATGGAATTTACTCATGAATTAATTCAACGAAGCACTGACACTATGTACCAGATGCTGTGCTAAGCGTGGGGTACAATGGCAAAAAAAGAGCCAGTTTCCTCCCTCATGGTGCTGAGACTTGAGTGGTGGATACAGACATTAAATAAAAAAAAATTATACATGTGACTATATGACTGCAATTCTGCTAAGTGTTTTGAAGAAAATATAACTAATGCCATGAGAGGACATAGCAGGGATCCTAAACTAAACTCCAGAGTCAGGAAAGGTATCCCTGAGAAGGTAACATTCAAGCCAAAACCTGAAGAATCAGTAGGAGTTAGCTGGAGAAAAGGGACTAGGGCTGGTGGTGTGTGCTTCAAATGGAGAGGACGGTGTGCACCAAAGGACTGATACAGGAACGCACTTGGCATGTTTGAGGACAAGAAAGCAGGTTGGTGAGAAGCCGAGTGAGAGAAGGAAAGAGTGAGAGAAAAGAAAAAGTTGCAGAGGCAAGTAGTGGCCAGGTTATGCAAGAAACTTTCAGGTCTTTGTTAACAATTTTGATTTTTTTTTTCTAAAAAATGTCAAGAAGCAGTTAAAGAGATTTGAGTGTGGTGAGTGACATAATCAGACTTGGCTTTTATAGAGGTCATTCTGGTTACTGTTGGAGAACGGATTTGGAGGGGAAAGAATAGATGTACTGGTAAAAGTGAAGGCATGGGGAATTTGAGTGAATTAGAGACATTTGGAAGGTAGGGAGAGAGGAGTTGGTGGTGAGTTGGAGGCAATTGGGATGAAAGAGAGGCAAGGCTCGAGGATGACTCACAGATGCCTTGGCATGAGCAAGTGGATAGATACAGGTATCAATTCCTGATGAGCTAGTTGAATTAATACCATTGCTGTTGATAAGGTCCATAGATATCCTTTCAGGATAATGTCATTTGGTATAAATGTTATTGATTTAAGCTTGGGAATGCATAATCAAAAACTTCATAATAACATTTTTGTTGTAAGTTGCCAAATAAATAGATCTCTGGTGCAAAAGCTCTTTCCTCTCATGTACCCCTGCTACAATTCTAGTGTTTTTGATGGATTTTACACATACAAATATTTTCTGGTATTTAGTAATTTCTCTGTTTTCTTCCTTCTTATATTCCTCCTCCCCTAGTCTCTCTCACAGCATCTAGCCCGTCATCATAACATTTACTTCCACGAGAGCTGCCTTGATGGGAAGCAATAATAAAATGGATAAAACTAGAGCACTACATAGGCAACAGCCACTGAAAGATAAGGCTAAAGAGGAGTCTCAGTGGCTCACTGGATGCCTTGAATGGGAGGAGTAAAGTATATTTCTCATTTCAAGAAGTTGGAGAACTCTAAAACATTCAGCATTGCTATAATCTCATACTCAGGGGTACACATGGGATAAAATGCTATTTTTATGCTGCTTTAGTCAAGCTGTTCTAATGGTGACCATAGCATTTTGAGGTATTTTGACATTATGGCCCAAAGGTAATGAGAGAGATGGAACTGCATTACTTCTTTCAGTTTTGTTTTTTTTTTTCTTTATCTCTCTTTGTCTATTGTGTCCCTATTATTTCTGAAACAGAAACTTAGTTAAATAACTAAATTAGAGAAGCCTCCTAATTTGTTTGACTCTGCAAAGAAAACATTGGCACTCTGGGTATTAGTTTATAAATTATGCTTGTAGAAACAACTTCTGCTTTAAATTCTTAATAAAATATTACCAATATTGTTAACAAATAATAAACCAATAAAGGGACTGTTTAGGGTTAAGAAGAACCATATAACACCTTCAGAGTCATGAAGTGTAATGAGGTGGCTACATTTTGCAGTTTTATGAGTGTTACTTACGTGATGTGCTGTGGACAGAATGTGTCCCCCTCCTCCACCCAAATATATGCTGAAGCTCTAATTCCCAATATGATGGTATTTGGGGTTAATTAGGATTAGATTAGGTTATACGGTTGAGACCCTCAGGATGGGACTGATGCCATGTCAGGGTCCTGCAAGGTGGGTGTATACAAGTCAGGAAGTGGCTCACCAAAACCCAATCACGCAGCCACCCTGATCTCAGACTTCCAGCCTCCAGGATTGGGACAAATAAATGTTGTTTAAGCCACACGGTCTATGGTATTTTGTCACAGCAGCCTGAGCTAAGACACAACATGGCTCTAGTACTTTTGTGTGTTTGCATCCTTTCTGAACTGAGAAGATTGAGATAATGTTAAAACAAGACCTGTCCTTAGGTCAGATGCACACTTTTTACATTGTCGTTGGGTTTAACAGCTGTTGGTTCTTTATCCTTCACAGTATTCTTACATAGGTATCAACTGTTGGGGATTGTGTTTGAGAGAGAGAGAGGGAAAGAGAGAGAGTTTGTAAGACAGAGATGGAGAGGGAGAGAGATTGAGATTCTAGGTTCTGGTCTGTTTATTGGATCACTCACAAAGGAAATAGGAACTGACATTTTTTGAGTCCTTACTATGTACCAAGCACTGTGCCAGACCTTTCATATGTGTTATTTTTCCTGGTCCTTGTAAGAACTTCATTTTATACGCAAAGAACCTGAGACACAAAGAGGTTTAATAATTTGCCCAGAGTTGCACAACTGGTAGAAGGCTGAGTTATTATTTCAAACTTGGTTCTGGACTTCAGAGTCTAAGTTCTTTTCTATAATTGTCATTGCCTCTATGATGATTTCTTCCATTGTCACTCAATTCATCAACCATAGAAGTTATAAGACGGCCTTCACTTAGACCCTGATTCAGCTTGGGAGATACCATAGGGAACAACCAGATGACACTGTATACAACAACTAGACGACGCCGCATACAGCACGATGGGTAGGATGTAGGCTGCAGGCACATTCATGTTTGAGAAGAGAAGAGCATTGTGGTTAGTGTTAGCTGAGAATACCCTGCGAGGAGACACACACACACACACACACACACACACACACACACACACACACACACCTGCCTTGAGAGGACCTCCATGGTCTGTGGGATGTTTAGGTGCCAGAGAAGACAGTGGAGGACATGATTCCGTGCGGAGGTGATTATGAGCACTGAGAGGAGCAGAGCTGGTGAGGCGTCTCCACACCGTGCAGGTGGGACCGAGCACTGATGGAGACCTCAGGCCAGATCGAAGAGCCTGGTATCGATCCCATTACAGCTCATTTTAGTGTAATGCTCAGCTCAGCTCAGCACGTAAGAGTGGGAGTCTGGGAGCTGCTTGTCCGTGTTCCCAGTGCTAAGCTTTTAGGCTGTGCAAGAAGCAGAAGCAGTTTGGCCAAACTATGCAAAGCTTATGTTGTGCTTATAGTGCAAATAATACTAAATTCTAGTTATTTTGTTTTCTGGTTTGGTTTGGATGCACACGAGCTCTGTGTTTTGCAAAGCTGATGATAAATTAAGCATGTTTTCTGTCACAAAAATTGACAAGATTAAGCGTCCCGTGGTCATTGCATTTCTGATTATGGAAGGATCATTAACAAGCAAACATCTGGCCATTACTCCTGATGAATCTGTTCCTTGATATCTCTTGACAAGGAGAATGGGAGGGGTCAGTGAATTCAAGCGCAGATGAACTGCATTGCGATGACCCTGGCCATTGACTCTAGTAGTTATTGTTAATGAAGCATTTTGCATAATTGATTATTTTAAACTGAAAGATATATCCATCATATTGTGCCATAGGGCACTTGCATTGGCTCAGAAGCAGAAAAACTACTCAGAAGAATGTGTTTTTACTGTGGTTGGTGCTGTGGTTGGTGACTCGGCAGAGCGGATACAGAAGATGGTGGGGGCTGGGTGTAAAGCATTGATTAGTCACAGGTTCCTGACATCAAGCTACGAATAAAGGAGTGAAAAGCAGAAGGTCTTCCCCAACACTCAGCTTGGTGCTCAGTGAGGCGTCCTCACAGACAGCCTTTTCCTGAGCACTGGGGACAGACAGTTCCCTGCCGGACTACCTGCCATGGCAGGTGACACCTCAGAGACTTGCTGAGTGAACCGTCAGGAAGGGCATGAGCCAGGGCAGCCTTCTGCACGGGGTGTGCTATTTCTGGACCCTGCTGCACAGAGACAAGCTGCTAAGGTAAATCTTTCTGGAGCCTCTTCTGCCTCCTCATCAGGCCATGTGTTCAACTTCAGAGTTCAGGAAGGATGACAAACAACCAAGCAGAATTCTCCTTGAGCTCAGACAGGAGAGCAACTTCTTCCTCAGACCTGTGCCCCTCCAACTCCAAAGATGTGTGCACCAGTTTTGTTCCAGGTGGAAGCATCTTTCCACCTGGCAGCCCTTGGCCCCTGTGCTGCTTCTCGCATCTGAGATTTAGAACCGCTGTCATGAGATTTGGAAGGGGCATCAGACATCTTCCAGAGAAGTCCTCCTGTTACAGAATGGGACATTGAGAGCTCAGAGAAGTGACTTGCTAGGCGCCGTGAAGCGTTGGCAGCAGATCTGGGATGGAGCACAGAATTCTTTCTGCTCCACTCTGTCTTTTCCATGTACAAACAGGCAATGTGTTAGATTTGTAGTGATACAATAACACAGAAATTCAGGGCAGAAGCAATTGCTCTTTAGTACTTCCTCTCATTTCCCTGCTCTTCTTTTCTTTCCAATTGTTTGATTCTCCTTTCACAGTGCCCCTCTTATCTGTCCCACCCAAGGCATTCGAGTGCCACCACCCTGGCTCAGGCAAGAGCAGTATCAGTGACGTTTTGCCTGTCTCCCTGCCTCCAGCCTCTTCCTCTCCAGGCCCACCGCCCTTTCACAGTGCTGCTTAAATCTAACATTTGCATCACTGATAAGGATACTCTGCTCCTCAAAGTTTGTCAGGGTCATATCACTTCTAACAGAGGAAAACCAAGTATGATATTCAAACCTGAGTATGATATTCAATTCCATCCATTATGTGTTCTCAATTTTTAGGTAATGGAAAGTGAACCAGCCTAGGAAGCTAGGTTGCTGAGGGGCATCTCAGCGCAGCCATTAGCTGTGCGACATGGCAAAGGCGCTTAATCTCTGAGGTGCAGCTTCCTCATGTGTGATGTAAGGGGTTAGGACTGGATGAACACTCATGCATTTTCAGGTTGTTCTAATTCTAGCCTCCACACTCACTACTCTCCATCATGATCCCTGTGCTTTGGTCAAGTGTACCTCTTGTTATTCTCTAACACAAGCCATTCTTCCTATTGTTTAATTTCAGCCTGGTGAAATCCTATCCATCTTTTAAGATGCAGCCAAAAAGCAACTTGAAGCCATTTCTGACTGCTCAGAGAAGCAATGCAAACTCCTGACTGTTCTTTTAAACCTCATTTCTGTATTTCCATGATACTTTTTAACATGCCTGTCTGTGAACCCACCTTTTTTCCTTCTTCCTTACAAGTAGACCTGTGCCTTGCTCATCTCTGTTTCCCCTATAATGCCTGGCTAAATGCTTTTCACAAAATCGATGTCCAATAAATATTTGTTGAATTGAAAAACTGTGGTTTGTGCCAAGAGGAACTGTCCTTTTCTCTCTGGAAACTGATTGGGTGTACCTAAATTCAGCAAGAAATTATGTAATGAGATTTGACTGTAACTCACCTGGATGTTTATGCTACTTGGCTCATTCAAACGTTGTCGGGGTGTTCAGAACCCAGCTAGTCTGTTCCTTATTGGATAATTTGCTGCGTGTGTATTAATTGGCGCTATTCATCTTGTCTATCACTATTTACTTTCATTTTTGTAGGAGGGGGTCTTAGCCTATATCTAATCACATTCCATGGAACTAAACACATCTGGGCATATTTGGCAGAGAGATGGGAAGGTCCATATAGATTCAATTTGCATAAGAGAGCAAGGAAATTTCTAGAAGAGAAATTATCCAAAAGGCAGATGGAGTCAGACAGTCTTGGTCAGTAATAAAGACCCAGCAGTCAGGGAGGACATGTCCTTCTGAGAAACGATAATAACGGTAGTTAACATTTATTGAATGCTTATCAAGTGTCAGGCATGGTGCTAAGAGCTTTATAAGCATTACCTTGCTTAATCTTCATTCTGTTCTATTAAGGTAGGAACTATTATGCATCTTTTAAAAATGAAGAAACTTAGGGAGACAAATGTGTCTGGTAAATATTTAGTTAGTGACAGAGAAAGAATCAAACCACAATCAGACCCGACAGATTGGTCTGACTCTAGAGCAGGGTTTGGCAAACTACAGGCAAATACGGCTTGTAGCCTGTTTTTCTAGGCCTCAAACTGAGAACGTTAGTATATTTCTAAATGGTTGTCGAAAAACAGACCGAAACAAAAACAAAGAATATGTGACAGCAGGCATATGAGTCTCGCAAAGCCTGAAATATTTACTCTCCGGCCCTTTGTAGACAACTCTTGCTGAGCCCTGAGTTCTAGTACCAAACCCCATTGCTGCTCAGTGTGCCAAGGCCTTTAGAATTATCACTGGACTCTGTTCCCCCATGGGACCTGTCTTTCAAGACTAGGGAGAGAAAGTATAGCAAATAATACTTGAGAAAGTGATTTTACTGAAGATTCTTTAAGATATTGGGGGATACGAATACCACTTTTGTCTACATGTGACAAAATATAGCACACAGCAAGGACAGAGGCTTGGAATACAAGGTGGCTTTTATATCCTAAAGAGTCTTGGAATTTTTCTGAGCTCTGGTGTGCAGGACGCTGCAGCCCTTCTTCTGTCAAGCAGTGCCCCATGTTGGCGCTAGATGTCTGTGGTATGGGGCAGCCTGTGACCATAGACCTGCCTGAGGGAAGATGAAACAGGGGAATAAAGAAGAAGCCATCACAGGGCAGCTGACAATAGATTTTTATGAACAAACATTACTTAAAACCTAGATTCAATCTAGGAGGGGTGGGTGACACAGGGGATTTTTATAGCAGTGAAACTATTCCGTATGATACTGCTAATAGTGGATATACGACACCATGCATTTATTGAAACCCATAGAACTATACAACACAAAGAGTGAGCCTTAATGTAAACTATGGGCTTTGGTTAATAATACTGTATCAATATTGATTTATCAGTTGTAAGAAACACAACACTCCAATGCAAGATGTTAATAGAAGGGGGAACTGTACAAGAGGATTGGGTAGAGGATATATGCAAACGCTATACTTTCTGCCCAATTTTTCTAAAAAATAAAGCTGATTTAATTAAAAAACCCCACCTAGATTGTATCGGAAAAAAATCATTTTATTTGTTCGGGAAGATGTTTCACAGGGCTATGATCTCATAATAGCAGGTGAGACTGAGTCATGAAATGCTATTTATTCTCTTAAGAGAAACTCATTAATGTCCTTCTTCCCAGAAGACTTGTGTGGCATGGGGAAATCCATTTATTTCCAGTAATTTATGATTTAACTGCAGACTTGTCTATTTGAGAGAAAATTATCAGACATTTCTCTTATTAAGAAAAGGGTTTAGTAGTTAAAATGGAGAAACTCTGTGAGTTCATCAAAAAAAGTTGTTGGAAAACCTTGAACAAATATATCGACATAATCAAATGTTTATCAAATTCTTAACAAGTGGCAAATTCTATCAGTACATTAAAAAAAGTATAAAACATGGCTTTTACCCATAAAACAACAAGCAGTCTCAGTGATGAGATCAAATTATATGCATATTAGTAAGAGCACATTTTTTCATTAAAAAATTAATTACTGAGTACTCATTAGGTGCCAGACACTGTTGAAATCCCTGAAGAAAAACTCCTACTCTGTGGAGGTTATATTTTAATGACAAAAATCAGAGGAAAAAATATATGAACAAAATAATTTTAGTTAGTAACACATGCTATGAAGGCAATAAAATGGGGCCAATGTATTAGTGATTTGGAACGCTGGTTTAGATTTTGTGTTCAGAAGAGTCCTCCCAGAGTAGGTGACATCTAAACTGAGATTTGAATTGTAAAAGAGATTGTATATTAGTATTTTAGGCTATATAGGTTGGGGTAGGGAGGGAATTTTTCATTTCCTTTTCTGATTCATATGCCCAATGCGGGGGGGGGGGGGGGGGGTGTGTGGACTGAAACCAGAAACTACAGCCTCTCTCTTTGTCCCTTACTTTCTCCTTTCCATAGGGAATGGGGGGTGATTTATCTGATTCCTCCTGATGAATTTCACTGAAATAAAATTTACTAGTGGGAGGAATCACTCTGCCACAGCCCTTTATCACTACCCAAGCCCTAGTATGGCAGGCTCTCTTGGTTGGCTTAAAGGAAGGACGTCTCGGTGGAATCTTCCCTGCAATTCTCTCTAAGTGTCAGCTGCTCTGTTGGGGATGGCAGAGAGGTCAGGTTGGGCCTGTCCTTTGCTGTTTTCAAGTAAGGAGGGGAAGAGGAAATCCTACTTCAGCCTCAGGCCTAAAAGCCTCATTATGCACTGTAGTTGGTTAACATAGTTTATACAACACAGTTTGATAAGTTAGACTTTATGTCTTATTTGGCTAGTGAAACTTCTGCATGTATTTCTGGAAAGGAGGAGTCATAAGTGATGCCCTGAGTTCTGAGAAAAAAGGAAAAGTATTAAAGAAAGAAAAATATTTTTAATTGCAGACAAGAAAAGAATGGTTTGGGATCATAGAACTTATTTTCCTATTGTCTGCAAGTATCTCACTGACACTGCATACGTTATGTCTATTACATTATAAAATATGATGATACCAATAATATATTCTGAGATAAAAACTGTCCTTTAAAATGACTTTTTAAGACCACACAAACTTTGAATTTAGACCACAGTTTGTTGTTTACTAGTTGTATGTGAGCAAGGTATCTAACCCTCTTACCTATTTTTCATTAGTAAAATGGGGATAATATTCTTATTCGGAAAGAATTTTGTGAGGATTATAAATTGTGACAATTATGCAGACATTGCCTGACACAGTAAGGCTACTCAATAAATGGCACCTAGTGCCAATTATCAGGAATCAGCTCACAGTCTGCAGCTCACGAACATGTTGACTACATATGTATTGCAAATATATGCATAATTTGGCTGAAGTAGAGTTCTAGGGACTGTCATTCTACAGGCATGCACAGATCACCCATTCATCTATCCACTCATTCTTTCATTCAATAAATGATGAGTACCTACTAGGTGCTGTGGAGACTCAAAGATAAAGAAGGCTTGATCACTTTTCTTCAGGAATTTCTAATGCAATAGGGAAGATGTAGGAGGCTCACAATGATAAAATGCAGAATGCAGTAAGAATTTTAATATGACGTGTGAAAGTGCTCCAGGGTATCTGAAGACAGGAAAACAACTTCTTTGTGGCCAGCACATATAGCAGCAGTTAAGGTTTGTGGTGAGCCACTGCACATCACTCAAGGGGATAGGTGTTCTCCCTTGATAATGCCTAGTCCCAATCCTAGAGGTTAGAGCAGTGGGTTCCGTGTAGCACATAGGTGCTCAAAACAAGCAGAGACAGGATTTCTCTCCTCCACATGACTATTGTACAATATTTCATTCCAATTTCCCCAGAGACAGCATCAAATAAGGAATAACATAAAGTCTCTGAGGTATTTTACCAGTGAAATTCTAAATTTAAATACTTTGTCATGTCACATTTTCAAGCTCTTTTTCATGGGTAACATTATAATGAGTGTTTTAGTTTGAGTGTCTTAGAGAAGTGAGCTATATAAATACAAAAAGTTATTTTAAAGAATGATTTATTTAATAACAAAAATTTAAATAATCTCTAATCTCTTAATTTTTGAAAAATGACTTTTAAATGAAGGATTGGAGTTTATCTTTCATTTCTTAGGAATCACAAAGTGTACTTTGAAAATAAAATTGTATTTTGAAAAAAATAATTCTCTCACTCTAAACTTCCATTCTTGTAAGATTTTTTATGTCATTGAAAAAAAGATTTTAATGTGATTAATAAGGCTTATTATCCCCATAGCATTATTTACATAGTTTCCACTGTTTTTATTTATTTATTTATTTATTTATTTATTTATTTTTCAATATTCTTAAGCTCTTTATTGGAGTATAATAGCTTTACACTCTTATGCCAGTTTTTGCTGTAAAACAAAGTGAATCAGCTGTATTTATACGTATATCCCCATATCCCCTCCCTCCCACGACTCCCTCCCACCCTCCCTATCCCAGCCCTCTAAGTCATCACCCATCATCGAGTTGATCTCCCTGTGTTATGCAGCAACTTCCCACTAGCTATCTATTTTACATTTGGTAATGTATATATGTCAATGCTACTCTCTCACTTCATCCCAGTTTCCCCTTTGCCCCCCACCCCGCCCTGTGTCCTCAAGTCTGTTCTCTGCATCTGCATCTTTATTCTTGCCCTGCCACTGGGTTCATCAGTACCATTTTTATAGATTCCATATATATGCGTTAGTATATGGTATTTGTTTTTCTCTTTCTGGCTTACTTCACTCTGTATGATAGACTCTAGGTCCACTAAGTTATTTAAATTTTAAAGAAAGCAGTCTTGAAGTTACCTGTTGGGTTCATACAGAATAATTACTAGGAGGACAAACTGAATCGCTGGTAAAATATTAGTTTTATGAATTGTTATCACTGTCTTTATTGGAGAATTCAAAGGATTTTGAACACTTAGATTTAACACTGCTGATATCAACTGGAGGAATTAAGCAACAGTGCAGGTCTGGGACCAGTAATTCATGAATGTCACTTAGGTTCCCATTCTGTAAAGCAAAGTTTTTGTCCAATGGGGATATTTTAACTGACCCTAACTCAATATGTAGAGTATTGGTTGAAAGTGTAATTTCTGGGGTCAGACTGGCTGAATTCAGGTTCTGTGGCCCTACCCATACTAACGGTAAGATCTTGCTTAAATTTCCTTTGAATCACTTTTCTCATTTATAAAATGGGAGGGGTGGGAGAGGATAATTGCCTCACCTCATGCAGTTTTGGTATGTAAAAATTAAATAAGCAACAGTACCAAAACACATAGTGAGTGTTAATTACCAATAGTCCCCAACAACTCTGTATGATAGATGGTTAAACTAAAAGGTTCTGCCCACAAATTTTGAGGCATGGAAAGGATTTTTGTTTGTTTCTCTGTTTTTGTGTGTGGGTTTTTTTTTGTTTGTTTTTTGTTTTTTTGCCAGACCAACTAGCAGTTCTTGAATACTGAATACTGAGTGTCCTACAATTCAACTCAATTCTGACACTATCTACCAAGAGATAGCATCAGATTCCACTGGTTAAGGGTTCAATCCCATTTCATACACCACTCTCAAGTCGAGGTTGTAACCTGTGCTTCTCACTGGATGGCTATAGATTGGAAGTTCCAAGGACTCCCTTTTCAGGTTTAATTTGCTACAGTGGTTCACAGAACTCAGAGAAACATTTTATTTACTAGATCACCAGTTTATCATAGAAGGATATAACTCAAGAACAGCCAGATGGAAGAGATGCCTGTGGCAGTGTATGGCGAAAGGGCACTGAGCTTCTATGCTCTCTCCCAGTGTGCCTGGCAACCAACTTGGCTAACTAAGTTGCCACCCAGCTATACAATCCTCTGTTCTACCACACTGGAATACTCTTTTGCTTTGCATGTTCTGCTCACCCTTCAGGATTTACCTGAATTTCATCCTTCTTAGAAATTCTTGGTACCTCTATCTAGGTAAAATATTTCCCTTTCTTGAACTCTTGTAACAATTTACCTTCACTTTTCTTATGACATCTACGTGTCATCTCTGCTACTAGATTGTAAGCAGCTCAAAGTCAAATCTCGTGTCTGATTTATCTTTACATTTGCTTAAGCCTTAGCAAATTTCTTTGCATAAAGACCTCAATAAATATTCATTGCATACTTGCATGAATGAATTAGGTCAACATAATGGCCTCACCTGAAATTTGCATATATGCAAAATGAAATTCCAACCCATAATTACCAAGAATAGGGTCTTATATTAGAGTTGCCATGTTGTATAAGATATCATGGTTTCCAACAAAAAAGATTCTCACAGACAGAATGCCAACAGACTGTTACTGTTATTTTTTTTAGAGGGAATCAAAATGCAGCTAAAGTTAGAAGTAAGCAAATATGAAATATCAGTAAAATCATTTATTTACTTATCAAATACTTATAATGGCTTTTTATTATGTGACAGACATTTTTCTAAGAACTGTATAAATATTAAATCATTTCATCTTCATAACAACCCTGTGAAGTCAGTGCTGTACACCTCCCTTTGTTCATAATTATACAGATGAACAAAGGGAGGTGTACAGAAAGCTTAAGTTACTCGCTTGAAAATACTCCGACAAAAAATGTCAGAGCCAGGTACTAAAGTCTGTTACACTCAGCTGCCTTCTGCCTCTTTGGAGTCAATCTCACTGCACTCCATCAAGATTTGCTACTGCTTCCCCTGCTTTTGTCTCATGCTAAAGTCATTTTTTATTGGTGGTAAGAGCTATATACCAACCACTGCATGCGGGTTTCTCATAATAAGAGTTTATGCTTTATGTGATTGGTTTGTAAAAGATGTCAGGAAAATGACCAAACAAAAGGCGTACCTGGAATTATAATCGGCGCTAGGAGCACAGTATGTAGACTAAATAAATGATTCTTGAATGAACAAATTAGGCAAGAAGAGAATGTGTTCTTGTTCGTGAGCCAGAGAGTAATCCCAGATGTATTTGGGTATTTAGCTGCAGACTCATATGCTTGAAATGTTAAGCCTTATTAAAAAAAGATAAATCAATGGACGATGTGCTCAGAGCGTAGATAAAGCCTTTCTTAAGTCTCAGTCTAAAAATATACTAATTGTATCACTGTGTGAGTGTTTACAACTCACATGTCTAAGAGGACTCAGACTTCTCAGAGAGGAGGCATGGCTTTCCTGTAAATGATAATACAGTTACAATACAACAGGTTTTAACCATCCTCGAAAAAATTATAGCAATAAGAAAAACAGAAACTGGCTGATTTTTCATAGTATAGTTCTCAGGGAATAAAGGAATTCCCAGAAGAATATATACAATATGACATACTTTTTATACAGTTCAAAGGCAAGTATACATCTATATGAGATAAAGTGGAAGAAAGCCAACAAGGGAATGATAAAAAACAAAATTCAGTGTAGAGGTTACTCTGGCACAGTGGGGAATGGAGGTGTGAAATAAGAAATAATACAGAGATACATGTGAGCCACCGGTAGTATTCTATTCTTAGGTGGTTTGATGGGTTCATATAATTACATTCAGAAAATAAACAAATAAATAAAATTCAAAAGGGCATTAATGACCAGTGATGGTGATGTTCATGAGTGAAAGATTATGCTTAATTTATTCCCTGATATGATAACAATAAAAAGTAAACTATCTTAAAAATAGATTTGTATATATTATAAATACTATTTAACAGATTTTTTAATGGGTCGGGGGCCCATCAAGCTAAGAGAGGTCAGTCTTTTACCAATTTTAATGATTAACGATAAATTTCAATGTAAAGGTGGAGGTGGTTTGATAAAGCCTAGACAAAGGAAAGTGGAAGATTTCATTCATTTATCCACTCAGCAAGCTTTTGTTGAGCACTAGCTATTGCTCTGGAACAATTCTGTAGGCAGTGGATGAAGGGGAAGGCATATCTAGATGAATACAGCTAATTCATTCATTCCTTCTCTATTCAGCCATCAAGTCTTCACACGTTACGTGTTATATAATAGGCAATGACTGAGGTGCTGATGATACAACGGTTAGTAAGGCAGACTGTCTCTGCATTCTGGTAGGTAAGGCAAATATTTTTTAGGTAATTATTATCAAGTGTGATGAGTATTATGATAGCAGAAATATAGGGTGCAAACGGAGGGCCATCGGAACAGAAAGAACAAGAATATGACTATTTACCTTAATGCCTATGAAAATCACAAGGGAGATAATAGTTGAGAGGGCTCTTAAAGGCTGAATAAGAGTTTACCAAGTAGAGATGAGAATGGACACTCAGGTGGATTGACCAGATTGTAGAAATCATGAAAATAAAACAAAAAGGTAGCAGGTTGCTTTTAGAAAAAAACAAATAGTTTGACATGACTAGGACATGGAACACATTGGAAAGAAGGGTTCTGGTAGAAGATGAAACTGGAAAGAAGAGTCGGGGATACATTTTGAGAGAGATTTTATGCTGTACTAAAGGGTTGCATGTCATGCTAAAGAGATGAACTTTATTACATAGCAATAGAGAAATACAGATATTTGTGTCGTAGAAATAAAGTTAGAGTGGTAAGACACAGAGAATTCAGTTAGGAAGCAATAGAAAGTATCCAGGCAAGAGTTGTAAATAGTTCATATTTCTGGGTCTTTGATACTGAAAGGATATGTCCAGAGTGAACAAAATTGTTACTAATACTGAAGCAAAGAGTTTGCATCCTAAGGAATCAAGTGTATGTGTCCTTATGTGTGTGTGTGTGTGTGTGTGTGTAATAGCTAGAGTGAAACAATTACTCAAAAAAAATTTAAGCTACAATGCAGGGTGTGTGTCTAAATGACTCCACAGGATCAGGGAGAGAAAGAGAGTGAGAGAGAGGTATAGGATGGAAGGGATGATTTCAGCGCAAAGTTGTTTTTTAAGATGAGAGAAGACGTAGGCAAGCCCGAAGAAAGAGAGAGGACCCAGTGAACAGGGAGAAACTGGAGCTACTACGAAAGGTAAGACAAATATGGAAGGAAAATTTCTCAGGAATTGAAAAGTGTTGGGATCTGTAACTGTGGTGGAGTTAGATAAAAGGAAAGATTTCTGTTCCTGTGAAGGTGAAAAAGGATGAGTAGATATGATAACAGTCAACAAGTGGAGAACTGAGGTGCAGGGTAGTTAGGGAGCTCAGTATCCTTACTAAAGTCTGAAATGAGGCCATCTGCTAAGAGAGAAGTGGTGAGATTTTAGATGTTAAAGAATTAGATGACTGTAGTATCAAGGGATCAATTGTAATCACGTTTCTTAATAATCTGTGCTTGCGTTATCAGAGTCTCAGTGGCAACAGAGAGTAGTAGGTTTAGTGAATGAGAGAAAATAGGAGAGTACATTGCAAAGAAGTTATTAGAGGCCTATAAGGAAAAAAACTACGTGACAGTGATGTCTAAGATATGGTCAAGATTGTGCATGAATGATGCAGGGTGGAGGACGCTGTTGGCTGAGGGATGGAGGGGCCACAAACTGAGGTTGAAAGTTGAGTGGGTCATGACACAGATGTGAATGTCAGTAAGAAAGAAAGATAAGGCTGGAAAGAGAATGTGTACATAATTGTAAAATTAAAATTAGGTTCTGTGGGGTTTAGGAAATTGTAATAAAAGAAGAACATTGTAAAATGCATTAGAATAGTAAAACGAATGATGAATCACAAAATTTTTCAAAAGCTGAGAGTAGTTACTTCTAATCTATGTTCATATTCAGCTTCTTTTCCCTCAACCTACATTCTTCTGCAGATAATCAAGATAATGTATTTACATGGACTTCTATTTTTATTTTTATCATACTTACATTAATAAAACAAATATAAATACATAGCTGTGTGGTAAGTAGTATTGTTAACTACTTATTTCAGGTACCTTGTCATCTTTGGTCCATACAAGTCCCCCTCCCCTGTTTCATTTATTTAATGATTCCATTGTATCTGCATACCCAGGCCCCATCTTCCTCCCTTTTTCCACGATAGGAAAAATTTCAAATGTACATAACATGAATCTTTTTGCTTGCATGTACTCTTGCAAAACATGTATTGTTGTTTAGTATTTAATTTTAATTAGCATAAAATGGCATTATGTAATACATTTTGTTCAATATTTGTCACTCTGAGTGATGCCTTTAAATCCATCTAGATTGTTATGATTACATCTCAGTTGTTGCTTTTAATCATGCATTGAACTCCATGGTGTGCCTTCAAAATATTTTACCTATCATTCTTTCTGTAATGAATACACAAGTTTGTGTACACAAATAACACTGCAGGGAATATCCTTGTACATGTCCCCTTTGGGACTTCTATACAAACTTCTTTGAGATATATATCCAAAATAGAGTTGGAAATGAGAATTTGTACACATACTATTTTGACTGGGTAGAGCCAGATTGTTCTCAAGAATAGCTGCTCTAGTTCACACTCCCAACAATAGTGCCTGAAGGTTCCAACAGCCCCACGTTACTGCCATCATTTGGCATTGCCACCTTTCTAATTTTTACTGAAGTAATAGATTTAGGTTGACTTCTTATTGTGGCTTTAATTTACATGTCTTTGATTACTAGAACATTATAGCATCTCTTCACATACTGCATGGAATTTGGATTTTCTCTTCTGTATTACTTGTATCCATTTCTTATTGGGGTTGCTGTGTGTTTTTTTTTTTTTTTTCCTAGCTAATTTGCAAAAATTCCAATGTATTTTGATTATATATACCTTGTCAGTTTGGAGCATTACAAATATCTTTTCCCATTCTCTCATCTCTGTCTTTACTTTGTATGTAAGTATTCTTGTTGAACAGAAAATTTTAATTTTAATGCAATCATACTGGAAGAGGAATGGGTCAATTAACTTCTCTGCTTCTCTAGAAATTAAATTTTTGAACTCAAGGACAATGAGACTCAGTTGATTTTTGAGATACACTGATGATAGTATGAGCTGCTACTGAAATTTCATGACTTCTTTCTGCCCCTTACTTTAAGAGGTCTACTGCTTTTTTTTTTTTTAAAGAACTCTTCTTTGAAATCTGTGAGATATCTTGATAGTCTTTCAACAGATTCTCTTTTTGTTGAAGTAAGTCAGAGTTGCTTTTTTATAGCTTACAGTCACAAGAACCTTCACTAATGGAGTAGATGAGAAAACAGTGACAAAGTGGCATTCTCAGGATCACAGTTTATAAAATAGTCAAACCTTTATGATCTATGAATTTCCAACCACCAAGAGGTGTTTCCCTCATAACCTAGTCTAATGAACCGAGAACAAACTTGTATACTCTCATAAGGTAAAGCTTATATTATTGATAGATAATTAACCTTCTCACCCAGTGCCATAATTACTTTTAGTTATAAATATATACTATAATAAAAGCATGACAATTTGATCATTCATTAGCACTAAATATATTTTAAATGATAGACCTTAAAATAAAAATCTGAAGGTCTCTCTTTAGAGAACTCTGAATAAACTAAGTTTTCTCATTTCTTGGTGACCTATTAATCTGGGCAGCACTTGACTCATCAGCAGCATCTTCCTAAATATGGATATACTTAGACAGTAAATACATCCTCTTCCCAGCACAAGCTTTGTGTCCTATCAAAGGATCAATTATGCTTCTGCAAGGGGGCAGTGCATTACTAAATAATGCCAAACCTGTGATAGCCTTAGAGAATAAAGATAGAGCAATGTTTATGTAAGAAATGCTCAAGGAATGCAGCTTTTTTTTTTTTTTTGAGTTTCTATTCTTTAACTGGTAATTGAAATATGCCTAGATCCTAAAATAGAGATTCCTGAGAACAGATGTGATTATAATTCTGTCAAGGACAACAGTTTGGATTTTTGTTACATTACATGAAATGAATCTTTCAGGTCAGTGTGAGTGAGAATTCTTCTACTCTTTCATTCTAGTACTTCTCAAACTTTATTAGTCATAAGATTTTGATTCAATAGTTCTGGTAAGGCCCTAGAATCTGTATGTTTAATTAACACCTCAGGTAGTTCTTAGGAAGTTGGTCCTGCCCAAGGGGGAATTTTATTCTATCAGAAAAACATGGAAAGGAATTGATTGGAGTGACTATCTTTGGGAAGTTTATGATATGAACTAATGTGAATTTATTAAGTCTATCTAGAATTTTAGAAAATAGTCTTTGCTGATAATTTGCAAAAGTATCAGATATCTCATCTATAAATATCACACAGGGTTGCTGGGGAAATTAGATGAGATGGTATATTTAAAGTACTAATTTTTATTCACTTTTTCACTTAGCAAAAAGTTATTGAGTTCCTAGCACGTTAAAGTTAGCTTGGAAGATACAGGGCATACAGAGAAAATAAAATGCAGTTCTTGACTTCAAGGGGTTCATGGTGTATTAGACAAATATATAACATATAATTGCAATTATGCTGAGATGAGGATAATAATACTATATATGCTAGGGTTCTTTGGTAGAAAAAGTAGTGTTCAATTGTGTTTGAATGTAAGTCCCTTTCATTAACTCGGTAAAGACTTATCACTTACTTGCTATGTCTGAGGTGCTGTTAGCTATAAATCCTACAATTGTGAATTGAAGATAATTGCTATCCTCATGACAATCACAATCTAGTGGGTTACAAGCACTTAAGAATTACAGGAAATGAAAATGTAGTATGATAAGTGCTATGATTGTAGAAATATAGTGTGTTATCACATTATAAGAACATCAAAACTATAGGAATAGGGTATAGGAATTTGGGGTATAGGAATAGATAAATTGGTAACTAAAAGATAAAACGGGGTCAGACAGAAGAGGGAATTAGAGTGGTTTATCCAGAAAGAACGTCATCCAAGAAGACCTGGTAGTGAAGGAGAGGATGGCATCATTGATCTGAATGTGGGACTAAACCCTAGCATGAGAGGAACTTCACATTAAGAGAAAATGCTGGACAGGTGAGCAGCAGTCAGGAGGTGTGGGTCATGCTGAGTAATTTGGCCGTTATTCTTCGAGCTATGAGAAACCACTGAAAGGTGTTTTGCAGGGGAGGGAATGATCAGATTTATGTTTTAGAAAACTACTCAGGCTCCTGTATGGAGAATAGACTTATAGAGGGTTAACACAGCAGGTAAGGGTACTGGTTGGACTGATACATTAACTGAGTTGAGAGAAGATGGAGACATGAATGAGGGCAGTTTTGGGTGGATAAAGAGAGTTGGGCAGATCCGAGAGATTAGAAGCAAGTAGAGTCACTAGCACTTAGATATTTGTATTCTGAGGGAAACGCACATAGATGGCACCCCAAAAAAAGTTTGTTGGATGAGTCAGGAAAGTACTTCACAAAGGAGATACCAGAGCTGGATTGTGACAAATCTTATGTATTGGACACATTTTCTGGATTTTCAGCCAGGTCTTCAAACTCAGTGTTTCTAAATTGCATCTGTCTTTGCCCATGAAATCTGCTCCTCATCTTGACATTATTTTCTTGACCTGACATTAAGTCTCCTTCCACTTACCCAAGACTGGGAATCGTTTACCTCTGTTTCTCCTGTGCCTAACACGATACTTCGCCCAGATAGGCAAATGTATTTCATAGTTTTTGGTTGAATAAACAACTCTATGAATTCACCCAACCTCAAAACCTCACCATGAACAAAACGCACCCACTCGTATCAAGTCAGTGGTCAAAGGATTGAGCCTATGTTTGCAACATTTTCTGAATCTACCCCTCTTTCCTCTATTGCTGTTTGTTTGTTTTTGTGGTCACAGGTGGGATTCTCCTCATATGTCTCTTTGGTCTCTGTGCCTTCTTCAATCCAGTCTAATACAGTTGCCACACAAATATTGTCATAAATTGTCACGGCTCTCTTCTATTCAGAATATTCAGCGACCCTCCCTCACCAGCTAGCCTGTGCTCATGATCCTCCTATATTTCCCTTCTGATTCTCTCTTCCTTTTCTCCTATTACCCTCCCCTCAACTCTTACTTACTAGTCTACTTTAGCCATGAAGGCATTACGGTTTCTCAAAATGCCCTACATTTTGGCACATCTATATTTTGACTCAGATTGTCTTTTGCTTGGAATTCTCTTCATTTCTGATTCTATTTATTCAAAGTCTATCCTAGTTTCAAAGCCTAGGCCTAAACCTTATCATACCCATGCACCTTTTGAGTCTTTCTCCAGCTAGCAATGACTACTCTTGTCTAAGCTCTAAGGATGTTTTAATTTGCACATCTTACGGTATACATCACTTTCTTTTTCTTAAATGGTTATTTGTATTTATGTTCTACTTCCCTTTATACACTGTAAACAGGATGTGGATTGTATGTATTTTCTTTTTGCTGACACAGAGATAACTTGGCTTTTGTCTTAGGAACAGAATATACTCATTAAACATTTATTGAATGAATGAATGAACACAATATCCAAAATCCATTCTTGGCTAAACCCAAGGAACTATTTTGCCTTTCTCCTTATAATTTTATTCTCAAAAAGGGCTATTATTGTCCCCTAGAGAGGATTGAGAAGTAAGTAGAGATGGTTTGAAGGTAACAATGTCTAGGAAATGGTCACTACTGACATTTGGTGGTTAGCGGCCAGGGATGCTAAATTTCCCAGGGCACTCTGAACAGTCTCGTCCACTTCCGTTAAAAAACATTTATAGGCTTTGAGTTTTAGTATATGGTAGTCCTATTCTTGGCTTTTCTTTCTTGGATTTTGGCCACATAATTATGTTAAGAATTTGATGAAATAAGATGTTTAATGCATCTAGGTTACTTTGCAAAATAAGCTTGCAGTAAGTGATAGCTATTATTGTCAATTGCTTGTCTAGAAAATGAGGGTAATGATATTAGAAAGATTAAATAAGTTAGTGCATAGGAAGCTCTTTGAACAATGCCTGACATTTTGTAAGTATTCAATAAACATTAACTATTATCATTACTATTGCTACTCTGTTATTAGCATTATTTTCAGATGTTTCACAAAGTAAGATTATATTGAATTTACAGTGACCTAAAAGCCTGAGGTCTTTTTTACATGAAGAGGTGTTAGGTCAGTTCCTTTGCAATCTTACACCTATGATGCAAATAAGCTCAGACTTGCTGTGCTTTGGTTCCTTTTGAAGGTTGATGGGAAATTCAAAGGTAAACTAAACTTAATGCCTGTAGCCTTTGTCCATAGCACTGAGAAAAGAATATCAAGGTGAAGCAAAAGGAGCAATTTGATTCTAGGTTTTGCATTGAAATGAATCTGGCACTCTGCTGCTTTTTATATTGTGCTGGAGCTGCCTTTCCACTCAGCATTTTGTTTTCTGGAGAAAAAAAATGTATGAAGACAGAAATTTGCTTTAGGGCTGGCTTTTTTATATTTATTATTTTTTAAAATTTTTACTACTGCATGTTTAATGGGGCTTAAAAATCTATCCACCTTTGAATTTGGCATTAACTTTCTTTTGTTTGTTTTTCACATTATTTTTCTATTTAATAAATTTGATGTTACTTTTTGTAAATTTAAGGCATACAGTATTACTTTGATACATTTATCTATTTAATATGATTACCATTGAAGCAATTTTTATCACACTGTATCATTATAGTACAATACTATTGTCTATATTCATTATATGTGCATTAGATCTCTACAGCTTATTTACAACTTGTTACAAGTTTGTCCTCTTAAGTACCATAAACATTATCCCCCTCAGCCCCTGTCCCTTGGTAACTACAATTTTATTCTCTGTTTTCTTTTTATAGGTTTTCTGCCACATATAAGTAATATTGTATAGTACTTATCTTTCTCTGTCTGACATATCTTGCTTAGCATAAAGTGCTCAAGGTCCATTCATGTTGTCACAAATGGCAGGATGTCCTTCTTTCTCATGGCTGGATAACATTCCATTGTATATTAACAAAATGAAATGGCAGCCTACAGAATGTGAGAAAATCTTACAAACCATATGTTGAATAAGGGATTACAGTATACATATATGGGGTTTATACATATTCATATATGCAAAATATCTGAAGAACTAATACAACTTAATAACAGAAAATATGGTTAAAAGTGGGCAGTAGAATTAAATAGACATTTTTTTCAAAGCAGACATCAAAATTGCCAACAGACACATGGAAAGGTTCTCAACATCACTAATTATCAGGGAGATGCAAATAAAAGCCACAATGGGATATCACCTCACACCTGTTACACTGCCTATCGTCAAGAAAAGACACAAGTGCTGGCAAGGATTTGGTGAAAAGGGAACCCTTGTGCACTGCTGTTGGGAATGTAAATTAGTCCAAACACTATGGAAAACAATATGGAGTTTCCTCAAAAAGTTAAAAAAATATCTACCATAAGATCCAGCAATTTCACTTCTGGGTATATACCCAACATAAATTCAAACAGGATTTTGATGAGATATATGCATACCCATGTTTATTGTAGCATTATTCACAATAGCCAAGATATAAAAGTAGCTTTCTGCTTGCTTGCATGATAATTGTTACCCTCACTGGCTCACAAAACTCCTTCACATACGTTGCCTCATTTGATTTTTCACAACAACCCCATGAAGTAGGAATCACTGTTACTTTTTTACCAATGAGAAAACCAAGCATACTTATGACTTACACATAGAGTGTCAGCTTGAAAATTCACATTTGGATTTTCCGGCTCTAAAATCTAAGGTTGACAGGTGAACTATTTAGTGAAATGATAGGCCTCTAAGGGATTCTTAGAATCAGATTGTTGGGGAAAACAATGAGAGAGGAAGAAAGGAAACTTCTTTACTTTAGGGACTGATTTCTATATACCAGTCATGTTGCTATTTGTTAGCCATTGCATGTAATCCTGTACAGAGAGAGTACAGAAACTGAGTAAAGAATAGATAATTTAGCAGGCCCCAAACTATGTACAGGCTGTGTGCTAATTTTTTCAAGTTTGTTTAAAGCTCAGAATTCTTCCAGTGTTGAGTGTTTGAAGCATTGTTTAGAAGTAATTAAAAGTGGTTCAGAGCTCTCAGGCAAAGTTCTCACAAAGCCTGTTATTAAATACCATTTTTATCATTGGTTATGATTTTATTTTATTTTATTTATTTTTAATTAATTAATTAATTAATTGGCTGCACTGGGTCTTCTTTGCTGCACACAGGCTTTCTCTAGTTGGGGTGAGCGGGGGCTACTCTTCATTGTGGTGCGTGGGCTTCTCATTGTGGTGGCTTCTCTTGTTGCAGACCATGGGCTCTAGGTGTGTGGGCTTCAGTAGTTGTGGCACATGGGCTCAGTAGTTGTGGCACACAGGCTCTAGAGCACAGGCTCAATAGTTGTGGTGCACGGGCTTAGTTACTCTGTGGCATGTGGGATCTTCCTGGAGCAGGGATTGAATCCATGTCCCCTGAATTGGCAGGCAGATTCTTAACCACTGCACCACCTAGGAAGTCCTCATTGGTTATGATTTTAAAGGTAGGATGCAGGGGAAGGGATTTCCCTGGCAGAAGTGGGAGGGGCAACATAGGATGGCTTCAGCCAGAGCCATTTGTAATAATAATTGTAATTTTAAAATTCCAGTATCAAAGAGTCCAGGGCTTCATGTTTTCTATTTTTTTGTTGGGACTTAGAGGAATCATAATAGAAACCTCTTGGAAAATATATATTTTTTTCCTCTCAACTCAAATAATGGAGATCTTCTGGGAAAAGAATCATTGTGGACAAATTTACTCACCAATTATTTTCAGTTATTTAAAATGCTTTCAAACTTGAATTTAAATAAAGCTTTTAATGATTCTGATTAAAGCAGATGTAGGGAACACTTATATATGGGTTATTCTTGCCCAAGCTAGTATAAAAATTTAACAAATTGCCTCCATAGGATGAGCAGTCTTCAAATTTTTATGCAAACTGTTTATGTTTTTTATGTGTTTCAGAGAGATAGAACTTTGCATTCAGTAAGTGTATGCATATTTCCCCTTTTCATTGTGAACATATCAATATTTCCTATTTCTGATAACTTTTTAAATAATATAATTATTTCATTTTATCTTCAAATTATATCAGTTCTATGAGCCTTATTTTTTTACCCTATTTTTAAAAAATCTAAAGGAAAGAGGAGGTGTATCTGTTATTTGTGGCTGGATGGCATTAGATGAATATTTTAAAAGCAAGTTATAGAAATCTCTTAGAAACTTATGCAACAGGTATATGTTTATTATTCAGTGCCTTCATGAAAAAATAGATTTTTCATCTCCTGAGGTTATACTGGTGAACATAATTTAAAATAAAACCTGAGAAAAGTAAAAGAGATTAAATAAATATTCATGAAAATGCCCTCTTCAGGAAATAGGGTCATTTGAACAGTCTATTCCATTAAAAATCGCTTTATTTCACTTAAATTGGTTACCTCGCAGGGAAGGAAGACATGAGAATACTAAGGGATTGATTCTGAAATCTGGACCTAAGAAATGACTTTGAAATCTCTCCATTGCATTAGCCAGATGGAATTTATCACAGAAAATCTAGAACTGCTCAGTTGTTTTAACCTATATATACTCAGAGGAGTACCAAGGATCCATTTAAGTGCTATTTCAAAATTTTATGCAATATTGGTATTTTTATTATAATACAAATGCTGATAAACTACAAATTAATTTGGACTTTTTAGCATTTGGGTGATCTAAAGCTAGTAATTGCCTGAATGTGATTTGCTAACAATCACTTATGATAATCATTAAAATTAACTCACAATCAGAATAACACAGAATAGACTGTGAAATCATTGGCATAATTTGATTTTTTTAAATGAATGAAAATCACTAGAAATTAAACCAAGCAATCTTTAATCAAAAATAAACAAATTTGAGACTATAATATTTTTATCAGATATTCATAACTGTATTTGCTGATCAACTACTGTTATATTTGAAAGTTCAATCTAAACAATTTACAACTGCTTTGTGGATGGTGTCTTAGACTTATGCTTATCCCTGTACCCATCTCTCTCCCCACCCTCTTCCCCATCTTTCTCTGTCTCTTTTCCTGCTGCTTTCCAGTTTTAAGCATGCTATGGTCTGAATGGTTGTGTCCCCTCAAAATTCATAAATATTGTAATTCTAGTGCCCAATGTGATGATATTACAAGGTGCAGCCTTTGGAAGGTGCTTAGGTCGTGAGGGTAGAGCCCTAGAGAATGAGATTAGTGTTCTTATAATCTCACTTAGAACTCCCTAGCTCCTTCTACCGTGTGTGGTTGGCAGTTTGCAACCTGGAAGAGGGTCTTCATCACAATCCTATTGTGATGGCATGCTGATCTTGGACTTTCAGCCTCCAGAGCTGTGAGAAATAAGTTTCTGTTCTTTATAAGCCACCCAGTTTATCGCATTTTGTTAGAGCAGCCCCAAAGACTAAGGCAGTACATTCTCCAAGCCCCTTGGGAACAATTGGAAGAATCATGGAAAAGGTAGGAGGTTAGATGAGATTGTTCTAGATCTTTGATACTCAACATGTGTCCTGGGACTGGAAATATCAGCATCATCTGAGAGTTTGTTAGAAAGGTAAATCCTAAGCTCCATCCTGGACCAATTGAATTGGAATTCCCAGATAATTTATATGCAAGGTAAAGCTTGAAAAGCACTGTTCTATGAGGAGCCATGAATACTCGGGAGCTGAGTTGGTTCACATACCTTTCCATTCCTGACCATAGCTTGGTCACCTTGAGTTAGAAGTACTTTGGGATGGGGTCTAAAATGTCATCATCCTATTACACAGGAGAATGCCCTTCTATTTTCACTCCTGCTGCTCAGTCTCCTAGTGGCTAGAATGAAGGGCTAAGTCATGTAACTTTGCCCCTTCTCCCAAGATCCAAATTAGGCAAGAGATCAGACAAGATTGAGTTAATCATTATCTGAAAGCTGTTAAATTAATTAAAGAAGGAGGCTATTAGACTGAAATGATTTTAATGCCTTTGCAGCTGTGAAAATGAATGAAGAAAAGCTTATTTAAATTGGGGTTGGGAAGGTTGGAAGGGGGAGCTCTGATGCCCATCTGCAAACCCCCAAAAGGAAGAGAGGTACCTTGCATCTCTGATAGAAAGATGGTTACTACTTTACTATCCCAGCAGGAGGGAGGAAGATTTTCTCCTTGCCTGACAACTGCCCAGCCAAAGAGAGACTGTCACAATTCAGCCAATGAAAAGCTACTATACTTCAAACTCTGTTTCCTCTAATTCCTGTTCCCTCCTAACTTCCTGTTTTCCTCTATAAAAGAAGGGTCCTCTCCTTTGTCTCTATGGATGCCTGTGGTTTTGGCTGTAGCATACTTGTTCTGAATTGCAATTCTCAGCTCTTCCCAAATAACCTCATTTTGTTGGTAAAATAATTGGCTGTAAAATAACAGCCTAACTAAGCAAAGACCTAACCCTGTAAATGCCTCAAGATTAAGAAATCAAAATCTGAGGACAACCAATCACAAACAGCTCACTAGGCTTTTCTAAATAAGGCAAATGCTTAGGCAACACCCAATCAAGTAATTTTCTTGTTTTGCTTCCACCTCTTCTCTATACAAGTCTCTCCCCAGCTCCTGTGGTTGGAGTGCTAACCACTTCTTCTTCAGTGCTGCCACAATCAAATCAATTTTTGCTCAAACTCTTAACATTTTTAATATACCTCAGTTAACTTTTAACATAGCATTAACCAGGAATGCTGCTCCAGTTATTCTCATGGCCTTACTGGTGCATTCCAGACAGGATAGAGGTGGAATGCTGAGGCTAGGGTGGGACACAGAATTATTGGGGTGCAGGCAAGAAGGAAGTATGTAACCTGTCACAACAAAGAAAGAGAACCTGAGCTAATTTAGTCTGTCATCCTATGTGACCACTTGGAGTTTTTATTTGCGTTACAAAATATTTTTTCCAGAGTACTTTTTTTTTAATTGAGTGATTCTTTAAATTCTATAGTGCTTTACAATTTTCAAAAGTTTCACAAGCATATAATCCCATAAAACCCCTTTTTTTCCTCTTACCCTCATATTGCCCCTCCCTTCTTCCCTCTCCACACTGGTAACCACTAGTTTGTCCTCTAGATCTATGTCTGCTGCTTTTTTATTTTATTAACCAGTTTGTTATATATTTTAGATTCCACATATAAGTGATATCATACAGTATTTGTCTTTATCTCTCTGACTTATTTCACTTAGCATAATGCCCTCCAAGTCCATCCATATTGCTGGAAATGTCAAAATTTCAGTCTTCTTTATGGCTGTTAGTGTTCTCTCGTATATACATACCACATCTTCTTTATCCATTCATCTGTTGATGGACACTAAGGTTGCTTTCATACCTTGGCAGTTGTAAATAACACTCCCATGAACACACATTGGGGTGTATGTATCTTTTCAAATTAGTGTTTTTGTTTTTCTCATACATTTACCCAGGAGTGGAAATGCTGGATCATATGGTATTCTATTTTTAGTATTTTTGAGAAACCTCCATACTGTTTTCTATAGGGGCTGCACCAATTTACGTTCCCCCCCAACAGTATACAAGGGTTCCCTTTTCTCCATATCATTACCAACATTTGTTATTTGTGTTCTTTTTGATGATAGCCGTTCTGACCAGTGTGAGCTGATATCTCATTATGGTTTTGATTTGTTTAAAAATTTAAAACAGTGAAAAAGAAAGCAAATTGTAAGATAGAATATTTTTGTTAAGAAAGTGAAAATTTTAGTCCATAATGTGAAATATTTTATGGAATGTAAATAATGCATTTTAAATTGTTTATTCTTTTACAATTATTAGCCATTTGTTTTAAAACTAAACAATGAATCAAGAAAATAAAATGTTACATCAGTGGTAAATAGTGAGCACGTGTTTTGATTTTATTAAAATTTACTTAATAGACGATAATATTATTATCTATTACTGCTACAGAGTAACATGTAGTATAAGTTTTTTCACCTTTTTAAAAAGTTATTGTAATTAAAAGGATAAATCCATTACTTTTTGTATAGTAATACTAATTTTACTTTAATTTTAAAATTACTTTAACATCTGTATTCCTCTATTGACTATCATTAGTATTCCTTTCATTTGATGACTATAACTGGTATAATTTTGTATTGTATAGGAGGGTGTGTTAAAAAATGATCCATTCCTGGTGTCAAATACCCTACGTATAATGCTACCTGGAGACTTCTATGCCAGAAGGTAGCTTTGGTTCAGTTCCTTTTGACTTCCTGAACTTGAACACTAAAAAGTTCTAGGTTTTACCTGGTGGAGAGCTATCATTGTTCCTGGAAAGGAATCTTTGTGGGAAGTATTTGATTTCTTTGCTTTTTCAAATAAGGCATTATCTAACTACATCTGAAGAGTGACATGGGACTTGAGAAGATTTGACCTTGAGGAATTTCTAGATTTCACCCTATGTTAATTTGCATCCAACCTTAGATATGAGGGTGGGAATGCAGAAAATAATTTGTTACTGATATGCCATTCTCAGAGGACACTTACTGTATGCTCTTAAGCTAAGTGTTTTACATGTATGGTTTTCCAGAGATTTTGAATTACATGGGACTATTTGCCTTAAGTTGCCTATTTTGTAATTTTTTAGAGACTGAAATCTTTGAGTGCATTCCTGCTGCATTCTCTGCATTTAGTCAAGATTGAGGAAAAGAAGGAATGAATATATTTTTGAAAATTTAGATGAAATATACTACATCATGACTAACTAGGATGGATAAATGAAATAAGAATTAAAAACAGCTACCTATGAGGGGCAAGCAGGTAAAATAAACATGAAGCAGGCAATAGAAAGTGGAGGAGATCAGGGTAAATTGGAGAGAGCCTGTCCAATTTATAGGGACAACCACTGCTCAGCTCCAGCTGACTGCAGTCAGGAGCTACCTGTGCACAGAGTTTCCAGATAATGTAATAGAGATTTGAAATCTGAATTTTCACATGGCATCTCTCAATGTTTTAAAATACAGGGCAAGCAAAGAAGAATGTGTTTGATGGCCAGATTCAGTCTGCAGGCCACAAGTTTGCCACCTCGAGAGAAACCAATTTCCATAATACATTCCAATAATTATCAGTTGCTTCTCTAAGAAAGTTATTCCTTTTAGATGTTATAAAACCATTATATGTTAATTCATATTCCATTTTCTTTTGTTTTGTCCTTAAGGAGAAGAACAGTATCATCCATTTTCTGCATAAAAATGCAACACATTAAAAAACTTGAGCAACCCCACAGAGAACTTATTAATTTCCCAGTGAAAAGATACCAAAATATTCTTATAATAGCACTCACATACAGTTTTCTCAGGATTTTTGCTGAGGGGATCTGCTGGGTCCCTGTTTGAAACAGGAAGAGAGGGCCTTGTCTTCTCTCAGTGGGGTATCTTTAAACCAGTAAAGGAGTTCCTGGTAGATCTGAAAGTTTTTGACATGCTTAAATTTGCTTAATTATTGCTAATACTGAATGCTTAGTCAAAACATATTGTCATACAGTGAACAACCTTGAAGACTGTTTCTATTAATGGCAATTGCTTTAGACAATGAATGAGCTAAAACTGTTACACCTTCTGTATTCTTATATATGTCCATATTGCTATAAACAGATGTCTTCAGAAAGTGAATTTTGGTTTTTGTAAGTCACTGGAACTTTTAACCTGATATCCACCTACATTACATATTTTATCTATATATAAATCTTGCTTCTCTGTTAAATGATAATTCCATTATTTACCAGAATCTTCTATTCCTGCTCAATCTTTTACTTGGTAACAACCATTTGAAAGCTTATTCTGACAACCAAATAAAATGATTATTGTGTCAAGATATCAGACCAAGTTTTATAATATGCACTCTGTTAAACAAGAGTGCTTTAAACTTATATCTAAACCCAAAGTCTCCCACTTGCATTGTTTTTTGTATTTTAATTTAAGAAAAAAATGAAATTTGGGGTATTTTTAGCAACCTGGGGGAGAAGAGTGATTCCTGTGGGGAGAGGAGATTGCTAAGTCATTAGGGAAATGTAAATGTGTTTTTTATTCATGTTTATGTTCCAAGAAGCTAGTACAATGTCTAGCACTTTGCAGTGACCCAGTGAAGAGCTGAATGAGTAATGGAAGCCCAGCTGCTCCATGACAAGGTTCCTGTCAAGGCCTGGTTGAGCCTGAGATGTGTTGAAAGCCCATCAGCAGAGGCTGTTTTTCCAAACAAAGCTTATCCCTTGGGCTGACCTTTCCAATTCTAGAGAAAGTGGGAGAGGGGTGAGATTCAGTGTGATTATGTGTGGGGAATGTCTACATTCAAAGATCCCATATTTTATATTCTTGTAGGAGTTTTTTTAAAGAACATATTCAAACCCACTCTCTCATTTATATTAAAAGTTACTTTGTCAAGCAAATAATATTTCAAATTTAGAAATCCTACTCATTCCTAATTATAGCTGTCAGAGAGGTAGGGATTTGTGAACTAGCTAGCAAACATGGAAAAGCCTTCCTAGTAAATCAATAAAGTAGAACATTTTTAGAGATATGTGATTAATTATTTAGCACAAGGAAACACTATGTAGCTTGTAGTGTGTCTATGTACAATTGCACAGATTCTTTTCTTTCTAATAGAAAGCTAATTGTTCTTTTTAAGCACCTAGGATACAAATCACTTGATTTTCTAAGTGGTATGTCAAACTAGCTTACATAGTCACTGCCTACTTGTGAATATATTGCAAATATGGCTGTGGAAATAAATGGAATGGACCATTCACAGCCTTCTTTATAATACTCAAAGGCATCTATTATGCAGGTAAACACTTCAGCATAACAATTTTGTCCTTTAATAAAGAGGCTTGTTAAAACATAGCCTATTCAGAATATGGTGCTCATTCACTAGTGATTTCTGATAGTTTATAGTAGAATGCAGGGAATTGTGACAATGACTTATTGAAAATTGTTAATGTAATTGCAAATGTGGCATTAATTAAATTAATAATTTTCTTAAAATTTCAACCTAGACGAGGAAAAGATGCAGACACAGAAATGTGTAACATCATGGACAATATCATAGGTTGTGTAAGAAAACCTCCTGGGTTCAATTTCTGCTCCTACCATCTATTAGCTGGGTGAGTTGGTCCATTTACTAACGTGTCTGGGCTGTAGCTTCCTCAGTTGGAATACGGGTCTGATAATAATAACTATACTCATTGGATAGATGAGGATCAGATATGACAGTGCACATGAAATGCTTACATGGAGCCAAGCACGTAGTGAACACTCAATTATTCTTGTTATTATTACTTCAAAATTTATCCAGGAATTGGATGTATTTTCTGCACTTCCAAAAAATATTTAGTAGTTATTTGAGAACCAATGGTTCATGTTAGCCTTTATAAAATTCACAATAAATGCCATAAAATACTACTTTGTTGTGTAATGAAAGACTCACGCAGGTGGAGATGCTTTTTTTTTTTTTTCCGAAGAAATTTATATTAGGAGACTTCTTATATTTCCACCTATAAGTCTCTATTTGGGTCTTTGTCCTTGGATGAAATCCCTTATTGATATAAGACTAATTCTTTAGCTATCTAAAAATTCAGCTCTCTGGCAAACTCCTCTCTCTGGAAGATGGCTCAGCACCAGGAAATAGACAGGTCACTCCAAGTAGAAAAATAGATGTCACAAAATCTTTGTCTCAAATTCTCACACTCTACTTATAGAGGTATCTTTCAGGCCTTTACTCAAAGTTTATTTGTCCTTATTTAATACATAGTTCTTTAGGAAAAAGTCACTGTCTGGAATCCTGCAAATGAGGCTAGGAAGCAATAAACTAGGAATAGGGAGAACAATCATATCTATAGCATCAAGAATTTAGCAGATGGCTTGATGACAGCAAAGGTGAGAGAAAAATTACCAAAAGCAGAAGTGGTATAAAAGAATAAATCTGAGACCTTTGGGGTATAAGATTTTGTATTGAGACAGACATTTGTACCTCAATAGATTCTGATGAAGTCCAAGAGTGTAATAATACAGAATAATAATTGGTATTTATAAATGGTCTAAGTCATTAAGAAATAATTGGGAGAGAGGGGATGGCGGCGAAGTGGAGAGACGTGGAGTGCATCCCTCTCCACAGATGCATTGGGAATGCACGGAAGGATGCCGTGGTTCCCACAGAGAACCAGCTGAGCACCAGCAGACGGCCTCGGACGCCAGAGAGGGCTGCGGGGAGCTCGACATGACCGGTGGGGAGGCATCTACGAGGGCTCAGAGAGGGTGGAGTGGCGGAGCTGTGGCAGACGGGAGGGAGTGAGAAACGTGCGGAGGGTCCGCAGCGCAGCTCAGCGTTCCCGGACCGAGACGTCGATCCGCGGCTGAACGGAGGGTCCAGGAGCGGTAGCGTGGGAACCGGAGAGCTGGTTCAGGGTGAGAAACATTGTTGTCGGTAGGGTGACGGACCGAGAGGACAGGAGGGAGGAGGTCCGCGGAGAGGAGTGCCCGTCCCTGAGAGCTGCCCGGCCATGAAGGCAGCTGGAGGCTGCAGGCTCACAGGCCGGGGGGAGGAGCCGCGCGCATAGCCTCTCTCTCTCTTTCAGCACCTCTGCAACAGGCAGTGGAGAGACGCCCTGCGGGCCAACTAAGGTGCTCAGGGATAACAAGCACCCTCAGGCACTCGGGCGGGGCTTGATTAAAACCCCTTGCAACGCCAGCAGCAGGGAGGCTGCAGAGAGAGAAAAAAAAAAAAAAACCAACAGCATCAAAAAGAAAAAAACCCCGAGAGAGGCCCAACTCTAAGACTTTCTGTGTACGCCTGAGCCACCAGCGCCCTCTGCAACAGGCACCTCCAAGCCTGACTGAAACAACAGTGCGCCACTGCTCACTCACTCCCAGGAGAAGGAGCCACTATTGTACCCTCTCCCTCCCCACACAACGACGCTTACAGACGAACAATAAAGGAACCTCTGCTGGTCACAGAATAACGCAAAAAAACCCAAGGCAAGGAGAAGGACACTTAGAGCTGAGACGCTAAGGAAACAGAAATAGTAGTATCAATACCTATTGAACTGGTCCATTCTGGGATCAGTTCTGGATTTTTTTTTTTTTCTTTCTCTCTCTCTCTCTTTTTTTTTTTTCTTTTTTTTTTGGATTTATTAAATACGATCTTAGCCCTAAGGGATCTACAAGTTTTTATAACATAATTTTTTAATGATATTTTTTATTCTTTTTTTTTTTTGATTTATTAAATACGATCTTAGCCCTAAGGGATCTACAAGTTTTATAACATAATTTTTTAATGATATTTTTTATTCTTTTTTTTTTTTTTTTGCCTTTTTATATACTTCTATATCTAGCTAAGTTTTTGGTAGTACGGACAAAATATCTCTCATACTTTCCTTTCATCCCTATCTTTTATACGTTTCTATTCCTTTCTTTTTATTTGCATATTTCCATCCACACTATGCTCTTCTGTTCCCCTTTCTTCCAGCCTTTTTAAGTTTATTTTATCTTAACATACTTATAAGCAACACTATCGGTCTGCTCAGACTCCTTGCTCTATTCTCCAGATGACGCACTGCCTTGGTATTTAATATTAGGCTTTTGTCTTTATCTTAGTTCTTAGTACAGTTGTCTAATTACATTCTGAGAATCTCCATTCTCTCTGGTGGTACTCCAGCTCTTTTCTATATTTGATCCTAGCTTACAAAATCTCCCTGGATTGATGTTTGTATGTGTAGGGTGTTATTTGTTTGTTTGTTTGCATTTGCTTTTGTCTCTGATTTGTTCTGTTTCTGTGTCAATTTCTGTTGGGTTTCTCTTTGAATATCTGATAGCTCACTGGGGTTCTGTCAGGTCTTTCTAGAGCCTTATGTCCTAATGGATTCAGTAATTGTGTGTCTTATATATGTATGTGTTTCCTAGACTTAATATTCGTTTAATCCAATACTTGGACATTAGTCTGAGGCTTGGACAGTCTTCTATAAACACCTCTATCTCCAGGACAAGCAACCCCAAAAGTTTGGACAACCATGAGGAAACAAAGAAACACCATGCAGGCAAAGGAGCAGGAAAAAAACCCACAAGACCAAATAAATGAGGAGGAAATAGGAAAAATGCCTGAAAAAGAATTTAGAGTAATGATAGTAAAAATGATACAAAATCTCAATAACAAAATAGAGAAAGTACAAGAAACAGTTCATAAGAACTCAGAAAAACAAACAGCAATGGATAACAAAATAACTGAAATTAAAAATACTCTAGATGCTATAACCAGCAGAATGACTGAGGCAGAAGAACGAATAAGTGAGTTGGAAGATAGAATGGGGGAAATAACTGCCACAGAGCAGGAAAAAGAAAAAAGAATAAAAAGATTAGAAGACAGTCTCAGAGACCTCAGTGATAACCTTAAACGTACCAACATTCGAATTATAGGCATCCCAGAAGAAGAAGAAAACAAGAAAGGGTCTGAGAAAATATTTGAAGAGGTTCTAGTGGAAAACTTCCCCAACATGGGAAAGGAAATAATTAACCAAGTCCAAGAAGCACAGAGAGTCCCATACAGAATAAACCCAAGGAGAAATACACCAAGACACATATTAATCAAACTGATGACAATTCAACACAAAGAAAAAATATTAAAAGCAGCAAGAGAAAAGCAACAAACAACATATAAGGGAAAACCCATAAGGATAACAGCTGACCTTTCTACAGAAACTCTGCAGGCCAGAAGGCAATGGCAGGATATACTGAAAGTCCTGAAAGAGAGAAACCTACAGCCAAGAATCCTCTACCCAGCAAGAATCTCATTCAGATTTGAGGGAGAAATCAAAAGCTTTCCAGACAAGCAAAAGTTAAGAGAATTCAGCACCACCAAACCAGCCTTACAACAAGTGCTAAAGGAACTACTCTAAGTAGGAAACACAAGAAAAGGAAAACACCTAAAAATACAAACCGAAAACAATTCAGAAAATGGTAATTGGAACACACATGTCAACAATCACCTTAAATGTAAACGGATTAAATGCTCCAACCAAAAGACACAGACTGGCTGAATGGATCCAAAAACAAGACCCTTCTATATGCTGCCTACAAGAAACCCACTTCAGACCAAGGGATACATATAGACTGAAAGTAAAGGGATGGAAAAAGATATTCCATGCAAATGGAAGTCAAAAGAAAGCTGGAGTAGCAATACTCATATCAGACAAAATAGACTTGAAAGTAAAGACTATTAAAAGAGACAAGGAAGGACACTCCATAATGATCAAGGGATCCATTCAAGAAGAACATATCACAATGGTAAATATCTATGCCCCCAATATAGGAGCACCTCAATACATAAGGCAAATGCTAACAGCTATAAAAGGGGACATCGACAGTAACACAATAATAGTAGGAGACTTGAACACCCCACTTACATCAATGGACAGACAGAAAATAAGGACATACAAGCTTTAAATGACACATTAGGCCATCTCGACTTAATTGATATTTATAGGACATTCCATCCAAAAATGACAGAATACACTTTCTTCTCAAGTGCACATGGAACATTTTCCAGGATAGATCACATCTTGGGTCACAAATCAAACCTCAGCAAATTCAAGAAAATTGAAATCATATGAAGCATCATCTCAGACCACAACACCATGAGACTAGATATCAATTACAGGAAAAAAACTGCAAAAAATACAAACACATGGAGGCTAAACAATTCACTCTTAAACAACCAAGGAATCACTAAAGAAATCAAAGAGGAAATCAAAAAATATCTAGAAACAAATGACAACGAAAACACAACAACCCAAAACCTATGGGATGCAGCAAAAGCAGTTCTAAGAGGGAAGTTTATAGCAATACAGTCCTACCTTAAGAAACAAGAAAATGATCGAATAAACAACCTAACCTTATACCTAAAACAATCAGGAAAAGAAGAACAAAGAAAGCCCAAAGTGAGCAGAAGGAAAGAAATCATAAAGATCAGAGCAGAAATAAATGAAAAAGAAAGGAAAGAAACCATAAGAAAAATAAATAAAACTAAAAGCTGGTTCTTTGAGAAGATTAACAAAATTGATAAACCATTAGCCAGACTCATCAGGAAAAAAAGGGAGAAGATGCAAATCAACAGAATTAGAAATGAAAAAGGAGAAGTAACAACGACACCTCCGAAATACAAAACATCATGAGAGACTACTACAAGCAACTATATGCCAATCAATTGGATAACCTGGAAGAAATGGATACATTCTTAGAAAAATACAATCTTCCAAGACTGAACCAGGAAGAAATAGAAACCATGAACAGACCAATCACAAGTACGGAAATTGAGGCAGTGATTAAAAATCTCCCAACACACAAAAGCCCAGGACCAGATGGGTTCACGGGTGATTCTATCAAACATTTCGAGAAGAGTTAACACCTATCCTTCTCAAAGTCTTCCAAAATATAGCAGATGGAGGAACACTCCCAAACTCATTCTACGAGGCCACCATCACCCTGATACCAAAACCAGGCAAAGATGTCACAAAAAAAGAAAACTACAGACCATTATCACTGATGAATATAGATGCAAAAATTCTCAACAAAATACTAGCTAACAGACTCCAACAGCACATTAAAAAAATCATACACCATGATCAAGTGGGGTTTATCCCCGGGATGCAAGGATTCTTCAATATACGCAAATCAATCAACGTGATACATCATATCAACAAACTGAAGGATAAAAACCATATGATCATCTCAATAGATGCAGAAAAAGCTTTTGACAAAGTTCAACATCCATTAATGATCAAAGCTCTCCAGAAAATGGGCATAGAAGGAAATTACCTCAACATAATAAAAGCCATATATGACAAACCAAAAGCCAACATCGTTCTCAATGGGGAAAAACTGAAAGAATTCCCTCTAAGAACAGGAACAAGACAAGGGTGTCCACTCTCACCACTATTATTCAACATAGTTTTGGAAGTTTTAGCCACAGCAATCAGAGAAGAAAAAGAAATCAAAGGAATCCAAATTGGAAAAGAAGAAGTAAAATTGTCACTCTTTGCAGATGACATGATATGATATATAGAAAACCCTAACGACTCTACCAGAAAACTGCTAGCACTAATTGATGAGTTTAGTAAAGTAGCAGGATACAAAATGAACGCACAGAAATCTCTTGCATTCCTAGACACTAACAACGGAAGAGCAGAAAGAGAAATTAAGGAAACTCTCCCATTCACCATTGCAACAAAAAGAATCAAATACCTAGGAATAAACCTGCCTAAGGAGGCAAAAGATCTGTATGCAGAAAACTTTAAGACATTGATGAAAGAAATCAAAGACGACACAAACAGATGGAGGGACATACAATGTTCCTGGCTTGGAAGAATCAACATCGTGAAAATGTCTGTATTACCCAAAGCAATTTACAGATTCAATGCAATCCCGATCAAATCACCAATGGCATTTTTCACAGAACTAGAGCAAGAAATCTTACGATTTGTATGGAAATGCAAAAGACCCCGAATAGCCAAAGCAATCTTGAGAAGGAAAAATGGAGTTGGTGGAATCAGGCTTCCTGACTTCAAACTATACTACAAGGCCATAGTGATCAAGACAGTATGGTACTGGCACAAAAATAGAAAGGAAGATCAATGGAATAGAATAGAGAACTCAGAAGTAAGCCCAAACACATATGGGCACCTTATCTTTGACAAAGGAGGCACGAGTATACAGTGGAAAAAAGACAGCCTCTTCAATAAGTGGTGCTGGGAAAATTGGACAGCAACATGTAAGAGAATGAAATTAGAACACTTCCTAACACCATACACAAAAATAAACTCCAAATGGATTAAAGACCTACATGTAAGGCCAGACACTATCAAACTCCTAGAGGAAAACATTGGCAGAACACTCTATGACATCCATCAAAGCAACATCCTTTTTGACCCACCTCCTAGAATCAGGGAAATAAAATAAAGAATAAACTAATGGGACCTCATGAAACTTAAAAGCTTTTGCACAGCGAAAGAAACCATAAACAAGACTAAAAGGCAACCCTCAGAATGGGAAAAAATAATTGCCTATGAAACAACGGACAAAGGATTAACCTCCAAAATATACAAGCAGCTCATGCAACTTAACACCAAAAAAGCAAATAACCCAATCCACAAATGGGCAGAAGACCTAAATAGACATTTCTCCAAAGAAGACATACAGATGGCCAACAAACACATGAAAAGATGCTCAACATCACTCATCATCAGAGAAATGCAAGTCAAAGCCACAATGAGGTATCACCTCACACCAATCAGAATGGCCAGCATCACAAAGTCTGGAAACAACAAATGTTGGGGAGGGTGTGGAGAAAAGGGAACTCTCCTGCACTGTTGGTGGGAATGTAAGTTGGTACAGCCACTATGGAAAACAATTTGGAGGTTCCTTAAAAAACTACAAATAGAACTACCATATGATCCAGTCATCCCACTCCTGGGCATATACCCAAAGAAAACCATAATCCCAAAAGAAACATGTACCATAATGTTTATTGCAGCACTATTTACAATAGCCAGGACATGAAAGCAACCTAAATGCCCATCAACAAATGAATGGATACAGAAGATGTGGCATATATATACAATGGAATATTACTCAGCTATCAAAAGGGATGAGATGGAGCTATATGTAATGAGGTGGATAGACCTAGAGTCTGTCATACAGAGTGAAGTAAGTCAGAAAGAGAAGGACAAATATTGTATGCTAACTCATATATACGGAATCTAAAAATGGTACTGATGAACTCAGTGACAAGAACAAGGATGCAGATACAGAGAATGGACTGGAGAACTTGAGGTATGGGAGGGGGCGGTGGGTGAAGGGGAAGCTGAGACGAAGCGAGAGAGTAGCACAGACATATATATATACTACCAACTGTAAAATAGTCAGTGGGAAGTTGTTGTATAACAAAGGGAGTCCAACTCGAGGATGGAAGATGCCTTAGAGGACTGGGGCAGGGAGGGTGGCGGGGACTCGAGGGGGGGGAGTCAAGGAAGGGAGGGAATACGGGAATATGTGTATAAAAACAGATGATTGAACCTGGTGTACCCCCCAAAAAATAAAAAAAATTAAACAAAAGGGAAAAAAAAAAAAAGAAATAATTGGATCTGTTTAGGTTACTCTATTTAAGAAGATAAGGAAGTATGTAATATATCAGAAATGTCAAGTTGGTGCCCTGAAGGAAGAACCTGGCTGGTGAATGTTTTGGTACATCAGTTAATTTGAAATAATTGAATTACTTGATAATATTTAAAAATCAGAAACTTTCACTTAAAAGTGGCATCTATCAATTTCTTGGAAAAATCAGAAAATGTAGTGATTCTGAACCCACATTCTCACTTTTTAATCATCAACTATATGGCAACTCTCATATATTACCAACGGGAGTAATAACATGGTCACCACTTTGGAAAACTGAAATTTTATCATAAAGTTAACCATAAATCTAAAATGTGGCCCAGAAATTTCACTCCTAATTTAACCAAGAGGAATAAATGTATGTGTCTAGAACAAGATTTACCTAAGAATGGTCATAGCAACGTTAACTGTAATAGTTTCAAAATGGAAACAACTCAAATGCCCATCAACAGGATGTATTAGCAAACTGTGGTATAGCCATACGATGGAATCTACTCAACAACAATAAAAATAAAAACAAATTACTGATGTGTAACAACATGGATGGATCTCAAAAACACTACATGGAACAAAAATGGCCAAGCATAGAAAGTATATCCTATGTGAGTCCAGATATAACGTTGTTAAATGATTTTTAAAATTTAGCTTATGGGGACTTCCCTGTTGCACAGTGGTTAAGAATCTGCCTGCCAATGCAGGAGACACAGGTTGGAGCCCTGGTCTGGGAAGATCCTACATGCCGCGGAGCAGCTAAGCCTGTGCGCCACAACTACTGAGCCTGTGCTCAGAGCCTGTGAGCCACAACTATTGAGTGCCACAATTACGGAAGCCCAGGTACCTAGAGCCTGTGCTCCACAACAAGATAAGCCACTGTAATGAGAAGCCCGCATGCCCCAACAAAGAGTAGTTCCTGCTCTCTGCAACTAGAGAAAGCCTGCACACTGCAAGGAAGGCCCAACTCAGCCAATAAGCAAATAAATAAATAAAGATTAGCTTATGATGTTAGAAAGAAGACTAGTGATTGCCTTTAGGGGGGCATGGCAGAGAAATTGACTAGAAAGGAAAATTTATGCGCTGATGGAAATATTGTTTATTTTGAACTAGGTCATGGTTACATACATTTGCTAATATTGAGCTATGTACTTAGGATCTGTGCATTTTATTGTATATATCTCATGCTTCAACAAATACTATTAGCCTAAAAACAAGCAAAGCAAACAAATAGTTGGAGCTGAATAGCTTCCTTCTCCTTTAGCAATACTCTACCTGCATGGCTCCTGAAGGCATTATATGTGAAAACCTTAAAAAGTTTTTACTTATTTATTTATTTATTAATGGAGTACATTTTAGCTATCTGGAAAACTCAGCTGTTCAGAATATCTAATTCCTTCAAGGTCCTAGAGAGTTGCAATTTTTAGCTCTTGTGTTTTGTATAACATCATTTTCTGAACTTACTTTACTGTGGGTGTTTCAGTTGGGTCTCTCCTTATACATCAAGTGATTAACTATTAGCACTCATAACATTTCAAACATTTCAAATAAATGGAAGCACTGCTTGACACAGCAGGTAGCAAGCTTATGGTGAAATAATGAAACTCATTACCCTGAAGATTTATACGGATTCAGTATAATAATAAAAAATAGCTGCATACCAACAATAAAATTATGTATTTCAAATCTTAGATTTTAAATCATAGCTCATAGATCCATAACAATTTTCTAAAAGAAGCTATGGGTAATTTCAAGTGAATGACAAGAGGTCAGCCAGTTCTCTTTCATAATACAATCTTTGTTATTTCTATTAGGGACTAGATTCCAAGCTGAATGGATTAAATATCTGACCAAGTATGGAATTTTAATATTAAACAAATTCAGTCTCTATCAGAATAAAGAATTTCTTGGTAAAACCATAAATCTTTGTGTTTTTCAAAAATTTAAGATTATGCACATACTCAAATACAGCCCCCTTATCTGTCAAATTCATTTACATGCAGAGCATGACATTTTTAAAGCTTTATAAAAGAGGGATCTATTCAAGGTCAACTATTATACTCGATAACAAGCATTAAAAGTAGTTTATGAGTAACACATTATTAATTAATAATGCACACAGTTATGTGTTGAGATTAAGTAATATTTATGCATTTAAGTATGACTCGTTCTTTTCTTAATGATTTATGAGACAGAATTTTTATCTAGCAGAAATTTCCAGGTATCTAATCAACCAGAGTGTATTGCATTTTCATCATAAGGCAGAGATGTTTCAAATTTAATTACAAACCATTGACCTGCAGTAGTGATTTCAGGTTTGATTTGCATAGTCATCACTACCAAGTTGAAGCTGACCACTAATTAGAAGAATTACAAGTCTGAAGATTTATAAATAGACTGTAATAGTGGCTTTTTATGTTTTCCAGGTTTTTTTCCTTAATGCCCCAAATTTGGAGATGTTACCATGAAGTCATATTGCCACCCGGTCATATATGTCCTCACTTATGAGTTAACCATGCTTATATAGATCTACAACATCCCTGCATCCCCAGAATGTTGCAGGAGGTTTCTACCTGATGCTCCTGTTCCCAGGCACCCCTTGCTCAGCCCTGCCCACATGCAATAGATTGATCCACCTCAAAGGCCATTTCCACAAGTTGTCTTGATGTTTCTAATGTCAGAAAGCAGTATAAACCTCTTCTAAGAGCACAGAGGGAGATTCCATGTCGGGATCTATCATAATATAGCTATACAACCTTATTTTAACTTTTAGGTCATTTTAACTTTTTGACCTTAGTGTTCTCAGATAAACGGATATAGTAAGTATTCCTTGCTATCCCTATCTCATTTGTTCAATAGTAAACAGTGTAATCAACTTTGGCTGCACATAACGAATACTTGGGAAACATTTAAAAAGTACCAATATCTGTACTTGAGACATTGATAGTATTTATTTATTTATTTATTTATTTATTTATTTATTTATTTTTTAGTACTTAAAGGTTTTTTATTTTGTTTTGTTTTTGGTTTTTTTATTTATTTTTTTTTATTTTTTTGGGGGTACACCAGGTTCAATCAACTGTTTTTATACACATATCCCCATATTCCCTCCCTTCCTTGACGCCCCCCCCCCTCGAATCCCCCCCACCCTCCCTGCACCAGTCCTCTAAGGCATCTTCCATCCTCGAGTTGGACTCCCTTTGTTATACATCAACTTCCCACTGACTATTTTACAGTTGGTAGTATATATATGTCTGTGCTACTCTCGCTTCTTCTCAGTTTCCCCTTCACCCCCCGCCCCCTCCCATACCTCGAGTTCTCCAGTCCATTCTCTGTATCTGCTTCCTTGTTCTTGTCACTGAGTTCATCAGTACCATTTTTAGATTCCGTATATATGAGTTAGCATACAATATTTGTCCTTCTCTTTCTGACTTACTTCACTCTGTATGACAGATTGTAGTTCTATCCACCTCATTACATATAGCTCCATCTCATCCCATTTTATAGCTGAGTAATATTCCATTGTATATATATGCCACATCTTCTGTATCCATTCATTTGTTGATGGGCATTTAGGTTGCTTCCATGTCCTGGCTATTGTAAAGAGTGCTGCAGTAAACATTATGGTACAAGTTTCTTTTGGGATTATGGTTTTCTTTGGGTATATGCCCAGGAGTGGGATGACTGGATCATATGGTAGTTCTATTTGTAGTTTTTTAAGGAACCTCCAAATTGTTTTCCATAGTGGCTGTACCAACTTACATTCCCACCAACAGTGCAGGAGAGTTCCCTTTTCTCCACACCCTCTCCAACATTTGTGGTTTCCAGACTTTGTGATGCTGGCCATTCTGATTGGTGTGAGGTGATACCTCATTGTGGCTTTGACTTGCATTTCTCTGATGATGAGTGATGTTGAGCATCTTTTCATGTGTTTGTTGGCCATCTGTATGTCTTCTTTGGAGAAATGTCTATTTAGGTCTTCTGCCCATTTGTGGATTGGGTTATTTGCTTTTTTGGTATGAAGCTGCATGAGCTGCTTGTATATTTTGGAGGTTAATCCTTTGTCCGTTGTTTCATAGGCAATTATTTTTTCCCATTCTGAGGGTTGCCTTTTAGTTTTATTTATGGTTTCTTTTGCTGTGCAAAAGCTTTTAAGTTTCATGAGGTCCCATTCATTTATTCTTGATTTTATTTCCATGATTCTAGGAGGTGGGTCAAAAAGGATATAGGCAGAACACTCTTTGACATACATTGATAGTATTTAAATCTCCTCAAGTGATTCTAATGCACAATCAAGATTGAGGAATAATGATGTTGAAAGAAATCACACAGAAGCCTTCTGAAGTGGTAAATTCTCTCTCAAAATTTCAGCATTTTTTCAAATCAACTCTAAACTGCTGTATTCTAGATTCTTTGTCTATCATATTACCTCTCTATCCAGAGTTCCTTCCTGACCATCAACTCTTTTTGTGTCCCATGTCCAAAATGGGCCCATTCTACATAGCTCTTGTCACATTATTATCATAACACATAATACATTTTTAAAAAGAATTTGTCTCCTACCACATATGAGACATCCCGAATATGTTCATGCCTATTACCTCCTCAGTTGGGACTCAAAAATCATTTCTTCCCACTGTGTTGTACATGCTCAGGTGTTCCATTTCCTGTACACATACAAGAAAACAATTAAAACATCAAATTATCATTATATATTGCTTTGTCATTATCTAGTTCTCTCATGTATACAAGTTTTCCTCTTAATGGTATAAGCTCCTTGAAGGAGTCACTGTGTCTCAGATGTATTTTTTTTTTCATATATTGTCTACAGATTATCATTTTTTTCATGACTAAATTTGAACTATAGAAGAAGTATTTTCTTTGAAAAACGTCATAGACAAAGTTCCACTATTTCCCTTAAAATATTCATGGCAATCTGGACACTTGTGATGGCTTCTATTCTTTATTTAAAAGACCACCAACCAGTGTGGGCAATGATTTGCCTTTGGTAACAGCATAGCCAATTTGAATCTGTGACCAAGTGGTAGAAGATTGAGGGAGATTTGTTCCTTATAGAAGGAATCCTTCTGTTATAGCCACCAAATACGAGAAGAAATTAAGATGGGCAAAGACATGCACTCTTAAGGTTTTCCTGTTGTTACAATACAAAATTTAAAAAAGGGAAAAGTCAGCTTGTCTCTCTCCATGAGACCCAGAATGTACATAAATCTTGATATCTTAAAAAATGTCTAGGATTGTGAGTATTCAGAGACTTGACAGATGGATCATCTCTCAGGATCTCTAATCCTCCATCATTAGGTCTGAGTGAAGGGCTTTTCAGAAGAGGTGATGATATACCTTATATCTAATCAAAAAATGCAAATTCGAAGAAGCCAGCAGGCTTGTGCCTACATTGTGATAATATGGGTTGAAAAAGGTAAGGGTGGCGTGTTTTTTCTGGCTTCACCTTGGCAGACATAAATGCCCCAGCACTGTATGTGCTAATTCAGACATGAGATAGAGAAACAAATCAGCTTAGATATTTGACAGCTTCACTGCAGCTGGCTGTATATATATATCTTTTTTTTTTTTTTTTACCCTTGGGATTTTACAAGGAAAACACATTGTAGAGTGGACTGTAATGCAAGAAAACTACATTTATTAGCGATTGACACCTGTAGGCTTCTGTCATCTTGAAGAAGAAAAGATGTCTGGTAATAAAGAAACTCATCAATAAATCTGTATATGATGGGGAAGACGTTCTGTTAGAATTCTGTGCGGATAGGAGCATTTTAGCACATAGCAGGCAGAGGTTCTCCTGATTCTTTCTCTTAGAGTTCCTATCTCCTAAGGGCTTCAGAATTTTGTGTAATATTTAAAAAAATTAATTACATACTGTGACTATGGAGATAATGCAATTACTTGACATCATCAAAATGCATTCTTCTCCTGCAATATTGGTGAATCTTCATCAAGCCACCTACGCCTGTTCATTGAGTTTTCCCAGTAATCAAAAGCAGGCACTTGTGGGGCTTCCTAGGTGGCGCAGTGGTTAAGAATCTGCCTGACAATGCAGAGGTCACGGGTTCGATCCCAGCTCCAGGAAGATCCCACATGCCACGGAGCAACTAAGCCCGTGTGCCAAAAAAAAAAAAAAAAGCAGGCACTTGTGAAATGACTCTTTGGAATTACAGTTAATATCTGGAATGGAGAAGGGGAGTGACTAACTCATCTGCTTGACACTAGAGACACTTAAACTTCTTTTTATCTTTTAATGCCAAACTTACTGAATGAGTGGGGTCTATTTATTGCCTCCATTTCCTACCAACTAATGATTTCTTTCACCACCCCAGTGAGATTGCTCATTGAAATGGCTTCAGATGACTTTTTCATTTGTCAAATTCAACAGTCCTTTCTTGGTCCTCATTTTTCTTGACGGTTTGGTACATTTAACACATTTGACCACTTCCTTTATCACGACACTGTTCCTCTGGCATTTATGACAATATTATATCTGAAGTTTATATTTTTACTTCGTTTCTATTTCCTATTCTGATTTTTCTTCCTTCTCTAGAAGATCTAAGGATGTGATAGTTTTCTCTATCTTTTCTCTGATCTCTTTACATCTCCTTCAAAGATTTTATCCATTCACATCTCCAACCGTCATTAAGAAAACAGAAAAGAAAGTCACAAATCTCCCATGGAATTTATCTGCTGAATTTTCACTTGAATGTTTGAATGCGTGTAAGATAAGAACAAGATCTCTTCTGAACTTCTGCATTTTCACATTCAAATAGTTTCTAATTCTTATGATTTTTTTCTTTGCAATCTTTGTCAAATCTTTCTTTCTATTCTCTTTGCCTCTAGTCTAATCCTGAATTTCTTCCTATCATTTTTGAGTCATTGCAATAGCATTTCAGAAGAAAAGTTTAGTCCCAACATACTTTCATTTCTTCTGATTATGACCATCTAATGAATATCCCTAAAACATAAATTGTATGACATTAGAACTTTGTTCACAGCCATTAATATCTTTCCTTTGCTCAGTGTAAGCTCCATGAAGATAGAAATTTTATTCATTTCATTTGTTATTATATCCTCAGTTATTAGGTGACTAACAAATAATGTTTTTAATAAAATTATTGAATGAATAATAAAGAATCCACCCTAAATGTAGCCCAGATTCCATATTTTCCACCATTTGACACCAATCTACTTCTTTAAATCTATCTTTCTTTACTCTTTTTGTGAATCCCAACTTCCAGATAGGTTAATCTACTTCTTACTTCCGCCTTCTAAATCTTATTTTACTTAAAATTCTAAAGTCTGATTTCCTTCATTAATCCCATCTGAAAACTGCAGCTCATTTTTACATTCACTGAAGAATTTCACTATGCCTTGCACTTTGCTATGTGCTTTCCATAGGTTACCATTTACTTTTCACAACCACCCTGTGAGGTACGTATCATTTTCTCCTATTTTTTGACTGTGGACATCGCATCTTTGAGAAGTGAAATCACATAGCAGTTAAATTGCAGAGCTGAGATTTGAGGCTTGAGTGGCCCAGCTCCAGAGCCTCTCTTCTCAGTTCCCATTGGCTTTCACAGTGATGGCATTCTCCTCTGAACCCTTGGCATGTGAGGTCTGTGTTGCTTATTTGGCATTATTCATATTTCTCTGCAGGATTGTTTAACTTGTCATATATATGAACTTTATCTCTCAAGTGCAGAGACTTTATCTCTCACCCTCACCATTCATAGATCCAAATAGAGATATGAACAATGATACTGAAGTATCATCACCTTATGGGATTTCTTTTGGATCAAAACACACTTTGGGCCTGGTGAATGAAAAACTGAATAGGTATTACCTGTTCAGTGCTTTATAGTAACGTGAGCATTGAATCCACTTAGTAAAATACATTTTCAGAACTGCAGTAGGTACAAGATAAGAATACCTCTTTATTTATGTAAATAATTAAAAATAAATGTCAGGCATGCCCCATTCCTACTCATTTAAGTCATTTTAATGATACATGAAATATAAAAGGGGATTTTGTTAAAGGTCTCTAAGGAGAAAAGGGCAACACCGCTAAATAAAGAAGCATGATCATGGTGGGGCAGACTTGAAAGGAGATGGCATTTATACAAAACGCAATTTACTTTGACAGTAATTTTCTGAATTTCCCTGGTTATTATTGAAGATATATGTGTATTTGAAAAAGAATGCTCCCTCTTGCCTCTCTAACCAGCTGCTCTGTTTGATCCTGCAGTGAAGTCACCATCCTGTGTTAATGGCTTCACAGTTTGTTCCTAGAGAAAAAAATTATTATGATGTCACAAATTTGTCATTTTGACTTCACCGCAGGGTCAAGTGGGGGAGAAAATGGGTTGTAAAGGATAAAATCTTTCAGGCAGAAACTTTTTTTCCTGCTTGTAACAAGAAGTAGGTGGTGTTAGGACAAGCACTTAAAATCAAGTAGATGAAAAGATACATGACTATAAAAGTTCACAGGTATCACATTAGAAATAATCCATCTGAAATTCTCTTACTTTAATGATGCAGAATAACTTTTACCTCTATATCCATGCCAATCTTTTTCTTCATTTTTCTCTGTATACCCTAAAGTTTCCAGTTTCAAAATAGAGAGTTTCCTTTCCTGGAGCTGCAGTTTTTTCAACTTCTTAAACTCTTTGAGGAATCACAATAGTGTAGTCTCTCTTTGCATAACTATCAAAGAGCTGCATTGTCCCAGCATTTCTAAATTAATGCACATGAACTTCAGCTTAAGAGAGTAGGGTTGAAGCAATTCTTTTCCTTTCTCAAATCCATTAAAAATAATGACTAGAAATTTAAAAAAAGAAAAAAAGGAACTAGCTAAAATGGAACAAAGGAATGGCTAAACCCTCAAACTACTAACTGTTCACACACCCACCAAATAATGTAAAATCTGGTCCTGGACAGGGCAGGATGCTGAGAGCCAACACATGCCTCCTTGAACACTGACGGATATTGATTTTTTTCAAAAGTAAATGTTACAATCCAGAAAGGCACAGCCAATGATTCTTTGATTGAAGATGACAAGATCCAGGGGGTATAGTGGCTGCAGAAAAGCGCAGAAACTCCCTGTAGAATATGTTTAATAGCATAGAATGGCAGGGGAGGTGGCACTGAAGGAGAAACTAAACAGACACTCACTATTACTATTGACCGCAGCCTAGCGTTCTTTGCAAGGGTGAGTGCCAGAGGTGATGCAGAGAGAAGAGGCAGCCACACAGGGAACGCTTGACATAAAAGGATTTTCTGTGAGTCACAATGACTGCTTGCACACAGAGGGGAGTCATGCACCCAGGACAAAGGAAATAACTGAACTGGTGTGAGGGTGTTTGAGACCACAAATTTCCATCTAGGCTCTAGACTTACCTATCCTATAGCTCATTCTCCTCAATCCTCCTATACATTATTTTTCAGCAGTAGCTAGCCTCATTCAAACTTGAGTAAAACTTAGAAACCAACACATAAACTGTGAGAAGAAAAAGGACATAGACCTAAGCAAATGGTAGCAAAGTAAACATGTAGCATAAGAATTCTTACCTAAAAATACACAGGAAGAATTTAAATAAATAACTTCACAAAGAAGTAATATGTATATATGGGTGAAAATAAGAGACTATAAAATAGAAGAAACTTAAAAGCAAACAGTTAGTTCTCAGAAAAGAAATGTAAAGAACAAATAAAACATACTGGAAGTGAAGCCATATTATGAAGTAATTTAAAACACAATAGAAGTGACTTAAAGCACAAAGATATAGTGGGTTTAATGGGGAAAAGCATACAAAATTAAATGGAAAATAACAAAGATACAAAATAATAATGAATAAGATAATAGAGAATGCAGAGGTATCTACCTGATGCATATTTAGTGTTCCTGAAGAAGAGACCAGAATGAAAAAAAGCACTCAAATATAAGAAAAATCCCTGGAAAAAAAAAAAAAGAGGCTTTTATTTACATCTAAAAAAGGTATTTTGTGTCTTTGGAAAAGATGATACAGGATGATTGGTATCAAATTTGATGAAATTGCTGAATTTCAATATCAAAAGAATAATATATAAACAATCTGGGAGAAAAATGGTTAAAAATCAGACAGTCCTCAATCTTTTAAAAGAGAACCCAAGAGCAGAAGACAGTACATATGCTTTAAAAGTTTTGAGAAATAGATGTTGTGGTCCAAGATTTTATACCCAGTCTAGTTGTCTTCTAAGTACAAAAGGTAATTGGCAGGCCACCTTATGCATGCAAGAACCTGGGGAATGCAACAATGGAAAACATTTTTTTTTTTGAAAAACTACTGGCTGGATCTTGCTGGCCAGAAGGTGAACTAAGACAAACCTGAAGAAGAGAGAAACACGTCAAAAAAAAGAAAAGTGAGCTCTGACTCAGTTAAGAAATAAATTAATGCCTAAAGAGTGGTACTTACAGCTAAAGGACAGAATTTAAATGCTATCAAGTAGGCAAGGGAGAAAAATAAACAAAAATCATGGAAGATATAGGAAAGGAGATGGGAAAATGTCCAAGACTAATTTATTCATTTATCATGAAGGATTCAATGGATTTGTGTAAATTTGAAATTTGTAGTTAAAAATATAAGATTACAAATTTTTAAACATTTTTTCCCATTATTATTAAAATAAGCAAGTTCTTTCAGGAACTAACACCACTTTGTTGAAGAAACATTTGTGTAAATTCTAGCATTTTATTCCCACTTGTTTCTTTTTCTTTTCTTAAATTCAAATGAAAATAATTTTATATTTGTATTAAAACAGCTTGTATGATGTGATTCTGTTCTTTCAAAATTATTATTTAAAGCACTTTTATCTATCTGTATCTAGTAGACTAAGAATCTAACCAGATAGGTCTCTTTAGATAATAAGGTCTCTAGCATCCAGCTCTAATTCCATATATCCTTATTTATTATCTTCCATCTATGTGAGGACATTAAGAGATGCCAGAAGTTAATTTTACCTAAAGTTAATGATGATTCTTTTTGGTTGGAGAGATTCAGAGTAATATTTTATTTTCTATTTATCCTCTCATCACTATTTGACTTTTCGTTTTTATCATAATTTCTGTTTTTCAAAACTCACACTGGAAAAGAAAGCAGGGGAGTGTGTCATCACGTTTTAAAAACAGTTAAATAAGAAAAATTTTAATTTGGCTTGAATAAATAGTTCTTGAGTGGTAGTGATTGCAAATAGCATAAGTTATTCCTTTTAAAAACTTATCCCTCCCTTGGTTTCAACCTCATTGTTCTATCTCTTCCTTGGGCTGCTTTTTCCTGTCTTCATTTCTAGACTCCAGATTCTAGCTTCTTTTCCTAAACGGAGAATTTCACTAAGACTAGTCCTGGATTCTTAGCTTTTCTCTATGCTTTTCTCTTCTCACCAAAGCCTTTCTAGAGCAATGACTCCCATCTCTGAGATGATGACCTAATCCATATCTCCAGCTCTGTCTTCTCTCCTGAGCCCTGGTTTTCCTCTGTAGATGCTTGAAACTTTTCTTTTTAAGTTTCTGCCATCCTCCCAAATTCAAGTTGGTTAAAACCGACTTCTTATTTCCTTAAAAACAAACGTCATACACATATACAGACACACACATCAAAGTAACAAGAACAACAGCAACAAAACCTCATTCTTCCTTTCAAAAAGTTGATTTTATTAAAGTCTGTTAACTGCCGAATGTTTCAAACCGAGCTGTCTAATTTCTCACCTCCCACTCAGTTCTCATCCAACAATAATTGGCTTTTATTCCTTCTCCTCTTCCTAAACTACTTTCATCAAGGCCACCGGATGCCCTTCATATAATTAAATCCAATGGGAGGTCCGTTTTAGGCTTCAACTTTTTTGCCCACTAAGAAATTTTCAAAAATGTTAACCACTTCCAGCAAGAAACAATCTCTTTCTTAATTCTCTCACACCACATCCTCCTCATTTTTTTCCCTAACCATCAATTTCTTAGTCTCCTGGGCCAACATGTCCTCCTTTATGCCTCTTCTGAGTAAACGGCAGATTTCCAGGGTCGCTCTAAGCCCTGTAAGCCTCTTACTGTAAATTTTCTTCCTGGTGTTTTTCATCCATATCTGTGACTCATGTGTTTGCTAAGGATTTTCACATTTAGATCTGCAGCCTAGATTGTTCCTCTGAGTGTCAGACCTATATTTCTATCTTCTGATTCAACATTTCCAGTTGGATGTCTCAAAGAAGCATCAAACCCAACTTGTCCAGAAGTGAGCTCTTAAATTTCCCCTTCCAAACGTGGGCCCACGCTGTTCTTGTTCTTTGGAATACTCTTTTCATCATTTGCCTAGTTAACATCACTTCCTCAGAGAAACCTTCTTGACTAACCCAACTCACACAGGTATTCTTGGCATGCATGCATAGCTTCCTCCATTTCACTTTATAAGGCCTATCAGAGTTCATAATTATATATTGGTTATTTGATTATAATTAATATATTGGTTATTTGATTAATGTCAATCTTTATCTCAAAAGTGTGGGTGCATATGTATATATAAGATTATATGTATACTTTACATATTTAACATTTATTACCTGCATGTGTATTATATGTATAGTATAATAGACATATGTAATATGTAGATATGTCCATACATTTAGAATACCTATTCTATAAATACTTATGATCACTAGACATATGTTGATTATTTCATATCTATCTATCTATCATCTATCTATCTATCTACTTCAAAAGCTTGCAAACCTCATTGAACTCCCATGGACTTGCACAGTGTGTAACAAATAGTAACCCTCAATAAATATTTTTTAAAAGAATATACTTTTTAAAGTAAATTAATAAGTGGTAAAGCATTCTCTCTGGTATCCAGCCTTTAAGTCATGACGTCTTTATTTTTTCCTTTATCACACTGCGTATCCAGTTATTATCAAGTGCCTTTGAAATAAAACATCTCTCCTAGTCCTTTTCTTCCTATTTGTATTGCTACCATTCTGGTCCAGGTCCTAACCACCTTGTATTTACTCTATTGCAAGTCAAAGTTTGGTCCCTATTCCTTCACTCTGTGCTTCATCATACTGTGAGAATAAACATCTAAAAATTATACTTTGTACCTAGTGTTCTCTCACTCAAAAATCTTTCAACGTTTCTAATTAATTACTAAATAAAAATCCACATTTCTTAACTTGGATATAGCTCAATACTTCCTGGAACATCCAGGCTATGTCCTCTTTTCCTCTTAAAATGGTTTGTACAGTCTAGTACCTTGGGTGCCACTGTGTGTCTTCCTGGAAGACACTGCCCCCTCTCTTCCACCAAAACCACAGTACATATGCACACATATGAAATTCTACCCAAACATCAAAGCCAGCCATATAGCTACCTCCTGTGAAATCTTCCCCAATTACTTAGCTAAACATATTCTCTCCCTCTTGTGACACTCAGTGTCTGTCCCACACAATACATGATATTAATTATGATTTTTAAACACATATGTACAATTTTTCAAAAGCTTGCATGTGTGTGTGTGTATGTATTGTAGCTTACTAATGAGATTTTAAGTTATTTCAGGGTAAGAACAATGTCACCTACTTTATTTCCCAGTGCCCAGAATGATAGTAGGTGCCCAAACCCCTTTTGTTGACTTTAGTAGTAGAATAATGACAGTCAAGGAACAAATGTCATTGAAAGACCATGAATATGATGGTGTATTTTTTTTAATTATCATTATAGGTAATAGTAATAAAATACTTGTAACAAGTGTATAGTTCTTTATACTGTTCTAAATGACTTTCTAATTAGTCATTTCATTAGAGCTCTGTGGGGACTAGCTCACCATTAATAATAAGAGAATTGAAACATTTTCCTCTTCCTCATGAAAACAAATTTAAAACCCATGTCAGAAATAATAGTTTTGGGGCTTCCTAGGTGATGCAGTGATTAAGAATCCACCTGCCAATGCAGGAGACACGGGTTCAATCCCTGCTTCAGGAAGATCCCACATGCCGCGGAGCAACTAAGCCCGTGTGCCACAACTACTGAGCCTGCACTCTAGAGCCCATGAGCCACAACCATTGAGCCCATGTGCTGTAACTACTGAAGCCCATGTGCCTAGAGCCCGTGCTCCACAGCAAGAGAAGCCACAGCAATGAGAAGCCCGCACACCGCAAAGAAGAGTAGCCCCCACTCACCACAACTAGAGAAAGCTTCCTAGCAGCAGCAAAGACCCAACACAGCCAATAAATAAATAAATAAATTTATTAAAAAAATAGTTTTATTTATGTTCCTAGTGTTTAACATAGAGAGAGGTGAAAATTTTATATGCACTTAGTAGGAGCTTCTAAAATAAGTTTTGGGATCTGATGAACATGTAGAGATGTACTCAAAGTTTATGTTGGTATTCATGCTGATGTTAAGATTCAAAACTCATCTTAAATCTTTAAGTGCCCTCAAATCTGAGTGCTCTAGGAGAAAAGGGACTGTAGGTAAATTATAAATAAATCAGATTCTAAATTTCAATATGCAGAAAATCGGAGAGAAAAAGAGAGAGAGAGATAGACAGATGGATAGCCAAGAGAGAGGAAGGGAGAGAAAAAATGTAGGAGATTCCCCCTGACTTTTAGCAAACTCTTTGGACCAGTGTCATAAAATTAAATAGCTCTAATAAAAATGTTTTAAGACTACATAAAAATGAGTCCCTTTGCTCAAATCAAACCAGTTCAAGAAAATTTGGCCCCTTTAAAGTTGACCTCATTAATTTCATGATCTTTGGATGGCATATAGCACCCCAACTGGGCAGATTAGTTTGTATCTTTGAAACCCACCAGCATCGTGTATCGCTGAAGATTTAAAAAAAATACAGCATAGAAGTCTGAACTTGTGTAATTAAAATGCAGACATTTGTTCAAACAGCTCTTGCATGTGAGCTATAAATAATCATTTGAAAAAAATTAAAAATTGAAATAAGTAAAACATAGAGTAGTAATTAAGCATTTCTTTGTTAGAGATAGCTGCATCTAAAGGTTGAGAGGGGGAATGTTCCCTGTGAAGTTGCTGGGCATGTATGTGTACACTCTTCCCTTGACATTGACACTAACATAGAGGAACAACCATCTTGGAGACCGAGTTCAGTCAATATCAGTCAATCCCCCTATATTTCCTATAAGCAAAAATTGGCAGTTTCTGCTGCATTATTTTGACAGAGCAGTGATAAGTGGATATTTGCTGCCACCCATTGAGTTGCCCCAACTTGATTAATGCTACATCCTGTATCCCTTTATATATGAGTTCATTCCAGATCTATAGGAGAAGTTTCCTATATTTAAACTCATATTAATTTTCACAATTATTCTATAATAGGCCATTTACATTACTAGCCAATAGTTACACAAGTTATAGTTTTAATTGAACTATTTTGCACGTAGTTTTAAAACATGCTCATCAGAAAGCTTGATATAACAAAAGGCAGATTTATAATCTCTGGTACCAGACTACTTGGGGCACATCAATTGTAAGACAGATTTTGCCTTTCATTTCTGGAATGGGTTTGGATATTTTTTGTTCACCATATGTTGGATATAAAACTAGAAACCAACGAGAAATGTAAACATCATTCATGATTAGAGGTTTACAAATTTTTGGAAGCGCTCTTATTTTGCTGGAAAAGTAATTCCACTCTACTGAGTGCTACATCCCTTATAACCATAAGAAGTTCAATTTGCCTTCCTGGACTTATTCCCCTCTGATGGTTTCTGTGCTCTGTGAATGATTACAGAAATGAGCAAATAGGTTTGGTATGTATGGAAAAACGAGGTAAGAGCTCAACCTCCAAGCTTTGGCTTCAGATGTTGTGTATATAAAAGTCAGACAATTTTCTGCCAAAAATTATATTGTTAGAGTCCTATATTCCTCTCTCAGAAATGCATCCTATGATAAGAATTTCCTGATTCATATGGAAGTGTAATTTTGAGGCTGTAAGATTTTGTTTTCTGAGATAGAGAAACTATCAAATTGTCTTTACAGCTGTGTATGATGATAATCTAGTAATGTGATCTCATAAAGAATAAATCCAACTTGTCTTACAGGTGTAGGGAACTATTTAATTTATTTTATTTCTTAACTCTTAGGTAAACAGGTGACTGGAAACACTTCTCATTAATCAAAAGAAAGAAAGAACTCCAGGCACAAACTTGGATTTTAGCACATCATGTTAAAACATCCTTATATGCTGAGAGGTATTAAATATTTTTCTCAAGCAAACTGAAAATTGCATTGTTCCTGATTCAGCAAAATGCCCTACTTGCCCAATAGAAAGAAAACCATACATTATTTAATCTGCAGAATGTTAATTAAGCACTGGATAAGTCCAGATGGTTATATTTTTACTTAAAAAGCCACTTATTTGTGATTAAGGTATGGTAGCACAGAGATTGCAAATAGATGGTCACTGTGTTGAGTTAGACCAGTGGATCTTGTTTTTTGTGCCCTTGTGGTCTTGACACAGAGACTTCGCCATTACTTTTAAAATTCTTTGGCAGTCTTTCCTATGTAAATACAGATTTTCAACTCCTCTTGAAAAAAAAATGGCAACACTGAACCTCCATTCTTGTATTGAAACAGTGGGTTGGAGCCCCTGCTGTTCTGCCTCTCCAGACCTCTCCAGAGCTCATACTCTGTTAAGGCCAGGATTCTCCACTTGTTTCCTTACCTGTAAGGTCCCTGTGGGCACACCTGTATGTGATCTTTGTATTAAAGTTTTTTCCTTTTTGTGATTTTTTTCCTATGTTATCTATAATAGTGCTTCTAATAGCCTTAAAATCATAGCAGGTGATTTAGATTTTTTTTTTTTTGATCATCAGTTGTGAATAAAGAACACTTTGCATAAAATACATTAAATGTCAAAGTCAGAAAGAGTCTTTTCAGAGTACAGTGGAGTGCCATGCTGTAGATTGGCATCTTAAGTGGGCATAATATCTAGTCAGCAGATAAAGCAAAAGTTAAGTACAGGCAAACTTGCCCTTGAAAACTCCTTAGGAAGATGCCAAGTTTGAAACTGATATACTTTCTCTCAAAAAGTCCAGTACAGCCAACTTTTCTCTCTAGCTTAGGAACAGATAGATTTTTTTCTTTTTGGGTTGAACACCAGATGAAGTAATTGCATTGAATTTAGGAATCATATTATATGCAACACACATCTTTAAAAACTAGAATACTCAGAATTGCAGCAAGACGATCACTAAGAGAGATGTGTGGGAAGTGAACTCAACAGAGGAAAAGGCAGAATCCCATTTTCCGTCTCGTGCTCACTCTGGGGCTCAGTGAGTGGAATGACAAGTGAACTGTTCATACTATTTAAATCTCTATCTCTGTCTCTATTGCTCTCTCTCATCCCTTTTATGAGTGCATGTATTTGAATTAGAGTACATTAGAATTTGTGCATATGGTAGAAATACACTGACTCAAACTATAGGATCACCCAGCACACATTCTGATCACTTACTAAATTTTTAGAACATAGGACAAGGGAAGTAAGGAATAGAAATTTTATTTCTACTGAGAGCAATTCACAGATAGAAAAATGACTAAACCAGTTAAGACATTTGGTAAGCCTCCTTAGTGTGTGAGATACTCTAATAAGAGTTGTTTGGGATGAAGAGAGGTATAATGTGACTATCTTAAAGTCTCATACATTTTATAGCCTCTATATTTTTTTTAAATTGGGAATGTGACAGAGAGTGACTAGTATTTTATTTTGGACATTGAGTGCATTTAAAAAAGAAGTATATTAGTCTTGGAGGGAGAATGGCCAAGGTGGTGGAGTTTGAAAACCCTGAGTTCATCTCCTCCCACAGAACACCAAAGTTAAACTATTTACAGAGCAACTATTGGTGAGAAAGACCAAACGACTAGAGAAAAAATCTTCTACAACTAAAGATATAAAGAAGGAAACATGAAACAGAATACCTTGGGCCCCTAAGCCAGCCACTCCAGGATTCAGCCCCACATATCAGCTGGCCAACACAAGATTTAGGTCACCATGAGCCATGCAGCCAGCCATGTCAGGAACTGGCCTTGCCTACCAGCAGGTCAGCACTAGATACGAGACCTCAGGTCCCCACCCACCCACCCAGAACACAGCTGTAAACCAGCACTAATCCTGTGAACCCCTAGGGCCCTGCAGCCAACTACCTTGTGACCTGACCTTGCCTACCAGTGGCCAGCAGCCTCTCCACAAGACAGGCCTTGGCAACCAACCTGATTAGGGGCCAGTCACACCTACCAGACCATCCATAGTAGTCAGCCTGTCACAACAGAAGGAACTGTGCAGCCCATATTGGGGGCACCCCCTAGAGCATAAACATCTGGTAAACAGAGAGGAGTGCACTGCTGAGATGCATAGCATGTCTCCTACAAAAGGTCACTTCTCCAAGGTCAGAAAACATAACCAACCTACCAAATATATAGATATAAAAACAGCAAATAAGGTAAAATGATGCAATAGAGGAATATGTTCCAAACAAAGGAACAAGATAAAACCCCAGAAGAATAACTAAATGAAGTGGAGATAAGAAATCTACCCTATAAAGAATTCAAGGTATTGATTGTAAAGAGGTTCAAAGAACTCAGGAGAAGATTGGATAAAGAGAGTAAGAAGTCAGAAGTTTTAAACGAAGAGTTAGAAAATATAAAGAAGAACTAAGCATAAAGGAGGAATACAATAACTGAAATTAAAAAATACACTAGAAGGAATCAACAGTAGATTAGGTGATAAGGTGGAACAGATCAGTAAGCTGGAAGACAGAAGAGTGGAAAACACTGAAGCTGAACAGAAGAAAGATAAAAAGGATAAAAAGAAATGAGGACCATATTTATTATTACCATATCACAAATTAGTTCATAAACTGTTTTGCATCCAGTTTACCTCAGTGGTACTCCAGAAAGAAACTTGGTCCAAGATTAACTGTTCTAATAGATCTGGGGTTGGCCCCAACCATGTATGAGGAAGGACTCTCTAGAGACCAAAGAGTAACTGCTTTAAAACATATTCTTATGTAAGACGATTAGAAAACTATGCATTTGGACAGCCTTATTGTATTTCTCCCGGTTGCCACCCAACCTCACAGCATTTATGTTATTGAAATGTTTCAATCTTACATTAATGGGTGAAATTGAGAAAAGATTCTCTGAAGCAGCAGCTATACTACAAAAATATTTTTAAAGGACTATTTTCATGACAACCCATAATATCCCCCTGGGTACCACTAGATAATGGAGAAATCGGGACACAAATAGTGTGTATCTGAATACAAGCTTTTTTTCTTTGTTTTCCCCTTCTTCCCTCAATGGAAAGAAGGGGTTAAAGAAGGGTTGGGGCCCAGTTTATAGCTCACCACTTCCAAGTATGTGGGTTTTTAGACAAACATTGGGAGTACCAGTGTCACTCTCATTTTTATCATCTCATTCTAAGTCTCAATTTTCAATCATTCGAATTTCTTCATCCACTAACTTTAGGTGATTTTTTTGTTTGTTTTGTTTTCTTTCTTATGTATTTATATACAGCAAGCGGCATAAACATTACACATTTTCAGCTTATTACATGACCTAAGCCTTTGCCTTGGCCTCTTCCATCTCTCCCCATCAAACATGCTGAATGATAAAAGTTAATGATAAAATATGTAGCCACAGAACCAGCCCAAACTGGCCCTAGCCTGTTTCTAACAAAATGCTAAGTCATTTTTCAGAGATAACTGAACAAAACAGCAAGTCATGCAGCTGAAGCCAGCGCAGGGGAGAAAACGTGGACCTCAAAAAGCCAGAACCAGTTTCTCCCTGCAATGGAACAAAAGGACCAGACATCACCAGACCCTGAAGGCAGGAACCTTTTCAAAAGTGAAGGATCTGTTGTCTAGGAAGATCCAGTGCTGAAGCCCCTTTAGCCACACCTTTAGCCAAATGACCAAGTTCCAAAGCCCTCCAATCAAAACCAGCCCTGCCAGCACCTTCACAGACCAACCTGTCCTCCCCAAACTCATAGAAGTTTGACAGAACCCCAGATCAGGGAAGAAGACTTGACCTCTGCCTCCTGTCTATTTGCTGGTCAATCCTGCAATAAAACCCTTTGTTATCTCAAAAGCTATTGTCAAAATATTGGCCTCTATGAAATTCAGGCATACTTTGCTCAGTAACATCACCCCCAAAATCACCCTCTGGAAAAATAAGACCAACGACGTAACAAAGAAACTGTGTCTTGGCCGTGGAAAGTCTCAAAAATAGATGTGCACATCTCAGCCAGATCTGATCACATTTAATTATTATTTTTCCCCCCAGCTCTTAAGTTAAAGTTTGAAACTGAATTCACATATGGGTCAAAGGTGCTTACAAAGCAATCGGCAAATATTTCATGGACCAGAGAGATTGGGTGTTGATATAGTTTTAAGAGAGAAAAGAAAAGCTTTACCCCATGAGCTCAGTGAGGAGGAAACATAGCCTGAAGCTATATCAACAGGGAATTAATGAGCCACAGGACATAAAGTTTAATAGAGAGCAAAGCATATTAATGAGCTCAAGGCTCATGTTCACCCTCAACCAATTAGTCTGAGAAGACCTACCTCGTGTCCCTCTGATTCTTCTTCAATGAATCACTCACGCTGCTGCCTGAGGGTCACAGCCTTCCCCGTTCCAGTTCCTCATTGCCTAGAGAATAAAATCCAGGCAGTTTTGGATGTCATTCAAGACCACCCACAATAAGTCCAAAGCAAATTCCTAGTCATCAAACACCTTCTTACATTCTCTGGTCATACATTTTGCCACATTGTATCTGAATAAATCACTTGATTACAAGTTCAAAAAATAAAAAAAGAAATGAGGACAGCTTAAGAGACCTCTGAGACAACATCATGCATACTAATATTCATATTAAAGAGGTCCCAGAAGGAGAAGAGAAGGAGAAAGGAGCAGAGAACATATTTGAAGAGATTATAGCTAAAACATCCCTAACCTGAAAGGCAACAGACATCCAGGTCCAGGAAACTTAGAGTCTCAAGCAGTATCAACTCAAAGAGGACCACACTAAGACACATTGTATTTAAAAGAGCAAAAATTAAAGAAAAAGAAAGAATTTTAAAAGCAGCAAGGGAAAAGCAAATTTACAAACAAAGAAACTCCTATAAGGTTAATCAGCCAACTTTTTAGCAGAAAGTCTGTAGGCAAGAAGGGATTGCCATGGTGTATTTAAAGTGATGAAAGGGAAAATACTACAACCAAGAATACTCTACCCAGCAAGAATCTCATTCAGATTTGATGGAGAAATCAAAAGCTATACAGACAAGCAATAGCTAAGAAAATTCAGCACCACCAAACCAGCTTTAGAACAATTGCTAAAGGAACTTCTCTAAATAGGAAATACAAGAAAAGGAAAATGCCTAAAAATACAAACCCAAAACAATTAAGAAAATGGTAATCAGACCACACATGTCAACAATCACCTTAAATGTAAATGGATTAAATGCTCCAACCAAAAGACACAGACTGGCTGAATGGATACAAAAACAAGACCCTTCTATATGCTGCCTACAAGAAACCCACTTCAGACCAAGGGATACATATAGACTGAAAGGAAAGGGATGGAAAAAGATATTCCATGCAAATGGAAGTCAAAAGAAAGCTGGAGTAGCAATACTCATATCAGACAAATTAGACTTTAAAGTAAAGAATATTACAAGAGACAAGGAAGGACACTCCATAATGATCAAGGGATCCATCCAAGAAGAACATATCACAATGGTAAATATCTATGCCCCCAATATAGGAGCACCTCAATACATAAGGCAAATGCTAACAGCCATAAAAGGGGAAATCGACAGTAGCACAATAATCGTAGGAGACTTGAACACCCCACTTACATCAATGGACAGATCATCCAAACAGAAAATAAATAAAGACAAACAAGCTTTAAATGACACATTAGACCATCTCGACTTAATGGATATTTATAGGACATTCCATCCAAAAACAACAGAATACACTTTCTTCTCAAGTGCACGCAGAACATTTTCCAGGATAGATCACATCTTGCATCACAAATCAAACCTTGGCAAATTCAAGAAAACTGAAATCACATGAAGCATCATCTCAGACCACAACTCTGTGAGACTAGACATCAATTACAGGAAAAAAACTGCAAAAAAGACAAACACATGGAGGCTAAACAATTCACTCTTAAACAACCAAGGACTCACTACAGAAATCAAAAAATATCTAGAAACAAACGACAATGAAAACACAACAACCCAAAACCTATGGGACGCAGCAAAAGCAGTTCTAAGAGGGAAGTTTATAGCAATACAGTCCCACCTTAAGAAACAAGAAAAATATCAAATAAACGACCTAAACTTACACCTAAAACAATCAGGAAAAGAAGAACAAAGAAACCCCAAAGTGAGCAGAAGGAAAGAAATTATAAAAATCAGAGCAGAAATAAATGAAAAAGAAAGGAAGGAAGCAATAGCAAAAATTAATAAAACTAAAAGCTGGTTCTTTGTGAAGATAAACAAAATTGATAAACCATTAGCCAGACTCATCAGGAAAAAAAGGGAGAAGAGGCAAATCAACAGAATTAGAAATGAAAAAGGAGAAGTAACAACGGACACCACAGAAATACAAAAGATCATGAGCAACTACTACAAGCAACTATATGCCAATCAATTGGATAACCTGGAAGAAATGGATACATTCTTAGAAAAATACAATCTTCCAAGACTGAACCAAGAAGAAATAGAAACTGTGAACAAACCAATCACAAGTACGAAAATTCAGGCTGTGATTAAAAATCTCCCAACAAACAAAAGCCCAGGGCCAGAGGGATTCACAGGCGAATTCTATCAGACATTTTGAGAAGAGCTAACACCTATCCTTCTCAAACTCTTCCAAAATATAGCAGAAGGAGGAACACTCCCAAGCTCATTCTACGAGGCCACCATCACCCTGATACCAAAACCAGGCAAAGATGTCACAAAAAAAGAAAACTACAGACCAATATCACTGATGAATATAGATGTAAAAATCCTCAACAAAATACTAGCTAACAGACTCCAACAACACATTAAAAAAATCATACACCATGATCAAGTGGGGTTTATCCCCGGGATGCAAGGATTCTTCAATATACGCAAATCAATCAACGTGATACATCATATCAACAAATTGAAGGATAAAAACCATATGATCATCTCAATAGATGCAGAAAAAGCTTTTGACAAAGTTCAACACCCATTTATGATCAAAGCTCTCCAGAAAATGGGCATAGAAGGAAATTACCTCAACATAATAAAAGCCATATATGACAAACCAAAAGCCAACATCGTTCTCAATGGGGAAAAACTGGAAGGATTCCCTCTAAGAACAGGAACAAGACAAGGGTGTCCACTCTCACCACTATTATTCAACATAGTTTTGGAAGTTTTAGCCACAGCAATCAGAGAAGAAAAAGAAATCAAAGGAATCCAAATTGGAAAAGAAGAAGTAAAATTGTCACTCTTTGCAGATGACATGATATTATACATAGAAAACCCTAACGACTCTACCAGAAAACTGCTAGCACTAATTGATGAGTTTAGTAAAGTAGCAGGATACAAAAGTAATGCGCAGAAATCTCTTGCATTCCTAGACACTAACAACGGAAGAGCAGAAAGAGAAATTAAGGAAACTCTCCCATTCACCATTGCAACAAAAAGAAAAAAATGCCTAGGAATAAACCTGCCTAAGGAGGCAAAAGATCTGTATGCAGAAAACTTTAAGACATTGATGAAAGAAATCAAAGATGACACAAACAGATGGAGAAATATACCATGTTCCTGGATTGGAAAAATCAACATCGTGAAAATGACTGTACTACGCAAAGCCATTTACAGATTCAATGCAATCCCGATCAAATTACCAATGGCATTTTTCACAGAACTAGAGCAAGAAATCTTACGATTTGTATGGAAATGCAAAAGACCCCGAATAGCCAAAGCAATCTTGAGAAGGAAAAATGGAGTTGGTGGAATCAGGCTTCCTGACTTCAAACTATACTACAAGGCCATAGTGATCAAGACAGTATGGTACTGGCACAAAATTAGAAAGGAAGATCAATGGAATAGAATAGAGAACTCAGAGGTAAGCCCAAGCACATATGGGCACCTTATCTTTGACAAAGGAGGCGAGAATATACAATGGATAAAAGACAGCCTCTTCAATAAGTGGTGCTGGGAAAATTGGACAGCTACATGTGAAAGAATGAAATTAGAACACGTCCTAACACCATACACAAAAAGAAACTCCAAATGGATTAAAGACCTACATGTAAGGCCAGACACTATCAAACTCCTAGAGGAAAACATAGGCAGAACACTCTATGACATCCATCAAAGCAACATCCTTTTGGACCCACCTCCTAGAATCATGAAAATAAAATCAAGAATCAACAAATGGGACCTCATGAAACTTAAAAGCTTTTGCACAGTGAAAGAAACCATAAACAAGAGTAAAAGGTAACCCTCAGAATGGGAAAAAATAGTTGCCAATGAAACAATGGACAAAGGATTAACCTCCAAAATATACAAGCAGCTCATGCAGCTTAATACCAAAAAAGCAAATAACCCAATCCACAAATGGATGGAAGACCTAAATAGACATTTCTTCAAAGACATGCAGATGGCCAACAAACACATGAAAAGATGCACAACATCACTAATTATCAGAGAAATGCAAGTCAAAGCCACAATGAGGTATCACCTCACACCAATCAGAATGGCCAGCATCACAAAATCTGGAAACAACAAATGTTGGAGAGGGTGTGGAGAAAAGGGAACTCTCCTGCTCTGTTGGTGGGAATGTAAGTTGGTATAGCCACTATGGAAAACAGTTTGGAGGTTCCTTAAAAAACTACAAATAGAACTACCATATGATCCAGTCATCCCACTCCTGGGCATGTACCCAGAGAAAACCATAATCCCAAAAGAAACTTGTACCATAATGTTCATTGCAGCACTATTTACAATAGCCAGGAGGATGTGGAAGCAACCTAAATGCCCATCCACAAATGAATGGATAAAGAAGATGTGGCATATATATACAATGCAATATTACTCAGCTATCAAAAGGAATGAGATGGAGCTATATGTATTGCAGTGGATAGACCTACAGTCTGTCATACAGAGTGAAGTAAGTCAGAAAGAGAAAGACAAATATTGTATGCTAACTCATATGTACAGAATCTAAAAATGGTACTGATGAACTCAGTGACAAGACAAGAATAAGGACACAGTTGCAGAGAATGGACTGGAGAACTCGAGGTTTGAGGGGGCAGGGGGTGAAGGGGAAGCTGAGATGAAGTGAGAGAGTAGCATAGACACATATATACTACCAACTGTAAAATAGATAGCCAGTGGGAAGTTTTTGTATAAAAAAGGTAGTTCAACTCGAGGATGGATGATGTCTTAGAGGACTAGGATGGGGTGGGGGGGGCAGTCGAGGGAGGGAGGGAATACGGGGATATGTGTATAAATACAGATGATTGACCTTGGTATACCTCAAAAAGTGGTACAAGAGTGTAAAGCAATTATACTCCAATAAGAAAATATAATTAACACTGCTCTATATTATATAAGAAAGTTGTTAAGAGAGTAAATCCTAAGAATTCTCATCATGAGGAAAAAATATATATTCTATTTCTTTAATTTTGTGTCTATATGAGGTGATGGATGTTCACTAAACTTGTTCTGATAATCATTTCATGATGTTTGAAAGTCAGATCACTATGCTGTACAGCTTAAACTTATATAGTGCTGTATGTCAATTATATCTTGATATAACTGGAAGGAAAAAAAATCCAGTGGGAGCTATTGCATGAATCTGAGTTCTTAGACAAGGGTGGGGTGTAAAGATAAAAAGAAATGGGACAAAATCCATATGTGACAACTAATCATTAATTCACTTCAAATACTATGTTCTGATTGTCCTGTCACTTTCAATACCATCAGTCAAAAGAGATGATAGCTAACATGAAAATTTTAGTCACTTATTAGTGTGTTCCCAAATCTCTGGGTTTTGCCTTGTCATTTCTGCCAGACATGGGTTTGGTTAACCAAACACCTTCAAAATGCTTTTTCTGCTTTTCCCTATTTTTCAATTAAGAATTCAAAAAAAAAAAAAGAAGAAGAAGAAAGGAAGAAAGAGAAAAGGATCAGGAATGCTTGAAACAGTAGCTGTCTTAAGAAACTTTACTTTTAGAGAAAGATCTCTCAAGTCCTCTGAACTGTTTCATAAAGCAGTAGTACTAAAATTTATTTTGAAGCTCCTCTATATGGATATATAAGTACCAACGCTTATAATAGCATCCTGGAATTCTTTTCCTACTACCATGTGTTCTCTCCTCAACTCTGACACACCCACAGGCATTATCTTGAGCTGGTGACATTGCCTGAGAGTCATCAAAAAGCACAAGAAGACCAACTGTCTTAATTTTCCTGTTCTTGTAATATATGATTACCTATGTGAACATGATTACCTGAATATCCCATGTCCATGACTGCAGTACTACTGCCGGACATGTGACGAGGAATTTCTGGGTTTTGAATTCACTTTATTCGTCAGATTTTTGTCATTTGGGGACAAAGAAAAATTTGAGTGAAAAGAGACATGAGCCCTCTGCTAGCTCCTTTCTTTCTTCTAATATTTTGAACATTATCACTTTGTGATCTTATCATTGTCATTGCCTAGAATTGGAATTTCTTCCTTGCCCTGGTTACCTCTCTAAATCATCGATTATTTCTCAAGGCCACCTCAGATCTTACAACTTCTCTGAAGCCTTCACAGAGTAGATGGTCCCAATTCATTCATGCATACATTCATTCTATCAACTAGCAGATGTTTAGAGAGCACCTGCTGTGTTAATTGAAGCACCTAAATACTTTCCTCAACCTCCAGTGCTTGATCACTCTTGTTTTGGCTCATAAAAGCCTCATCTACACTATTCGGTTGACTCTTCACTCTTTCATTTATCTTGCTGAGTTGATTAACTAATTTCAAAAACATGTACCATATCTTGACATTTAAGTATGTGGTTTCTTGGTGACGTTTCAGTCAAAAGATATGAGGCAGGTGTGATTTTCATAAAGCTATTTATTCAATTTAAGGGACCATATTTTATTGAGATTATCTCTTTCTTTTCTTTGATGTTAAAATTTCTCTTTAATTTTTTCCAGTTTTGTTGAGATAAATAACTCTGCAACAAACACGAGGGTGCAGCTATCTCTTCAAGATAGTGATTTCATTTCCTTTGAATGTATACCGAGAAGTAGAGTTGCTGAATCATATAGTAGTTCTATTTCTGATTTTTTGAGGAACTTCCATAGCGTTTCCCATAGTGGCTGTACCAATTTACATTCCCACCAAGAGTGCAAAGGGTTCCCTTTACTCCACATCCTTGTCAGCACTTGTTAACTCTTGTCTTTTGTGTAATAGCCATCCTAACAGGTGTGAAGAGATTTCTCATTGTATTTTTGACTAGCATTTCCCTGGTGATTTTTGGTGTTGACAATTTTTCATGTATCTGTTGGCCATTTGTATATATTCTTTGGAAAACTATTCAGGTCCTTTGCCTATTTTTTAGTTGACATATTGTTTATTCTTTGCTACTGAGTTATAAGTCCCTTATATATTGTGGATGTTAACCCCTTTTCAGATACTTGATTTGCAAATATTTTTTCTCATTCAATAGGTTACCTTTTTATTTTGTTGGTCATTTCTTTTGCTGTGCAGCTTTTTTGGTCTGATGTAGTCATACTTGTTTATTTTTGCTTTTGTTGCTTGTATTTCTGGTGTCATATCCAAAAAATCATTGCCAAAACCAGTATCAAGGAACTTTTTGTATATGTTTTTCTAGGAGTTTTATGATCTCATGCCTTACATTTAAATCTAATTATGTTTTAGGTAATTTTTGTATATGATTTAAGAGAGGGATCCAGTTTCATTCTTTTGGATAGGATACCCAGTTTCCCATCACCATTTACTGAAGAGACTATGTTTTCTCCATGGAGAGTTCTTAGTGGCTTCCTTGTCAAATATTAGTTGACCATATGTGTGTGGGTTTATTTTTTGGCTCTTGATTCTGTTTCCATTGGTCTATGTGCCAGTTTTTATGCCAGTACTATACTATTTTGATTCCTATATACTATAATTTCACATTATAGTTTGAAATCAGGGAGTGTGATGCTTCCAGCTTTGTTCTTCTTTATTAAGTTTGCTTTGGCTATTTGGGGTCTTTTGTGGTTCCATATAAATTTTAGGATTTTTTTTCTATTTCTGTGAAAAATACCATTGGAATTTTTATAGGGATTTTATTGAATACTATAGGTGGCTTTGGGTATTATAGACATTTAAATTACACTAACTATTTCAATCCATGAACATGAGATTTCCATTTATTTGTGCCTTCTTAAATTTCTTTCATCAATGTCTTATTATAGTTAGTGTTCAGATCTTCCACCACATTAGTTAAGTTTATTTCTAAGTATTTATTGTTTTTGATGTTATTGTGAATGGGATTGTTTTCTTTATTATTTTTTGAAACAGTTCATTGTTAGTGTACAGAGATACAACTAATTTTTGTATGTTGTTTTTCTGTCCTGTAACTTTCCTTAATTTGCTTATTAGTTCTAACAAATTCAGGTGGGTTCTTTAGGATTTCCTATGTATAAGACTATATCATCTGCAGACAGAGACAATTTTATTTTTTTCTTTTTGACTTGGATGTCCTTTATTTCTTTTTCTTCTCTGATTTGTATGGCTAGAAGATTTAGTACTGTGTTGAATAGGAGTAGTAAGAGTGGTGCTCTTGTCTTTTCCTGATCTTAGAGGAAAAGCTTTCAGCCTTTCACTATTGTTAGCTGTGGACTTGTAATATACAGCTTTTATTATATTAAGTTCTTCCTACACCCAATTTGTTGAGAGTTTTTATCATCAAAGGATATTGAATTTTGTCAAATGCTTTTACTGCATCTATTGAGATGATTGTATGATTTTTATCTTTCTATTACTGTGATATGTCAGATTTATTGATTTGCATGTGTCAAACCATCCTTGATCTTAGGGATAAATTCCACTTGATAATGGTGTATGATTATTTTAATGTGCTATTTAATTCAGTTTGCTAGTATTTTCTTGAGAATTTTTACATATGGATTCATCAGGGATATTGGTCTATAGTTTTCTTTTCTCATAAAGTTCTTGCCTGGCTTTGGTATTGTGGTAATGCTGGCCACATAAAATGAATTTGGAAGTGTTCTCTCCTCTTCAAATTTTTGGTAAAGTTTGAGAAGTATTGGCATTAATTCTTCTTTAAATATTTGCTAAAATCCATCCATGAAGTCATCTGGTCCTAGGCTTTTCTTTGTTGAGAGGTTTTGATTAGTGACTTAATATCATTACTTGTTATTGGTCTGTTCAGATTTTCTGTTTCTTCATAATTCAGTCTCAGGAAGTGCATGTTTCTAGGAATTTGTTAATTTCTTCTAGGTTTTCCAATTTGTTGGCATATAATTTTTAGACACTTATGGTTCTTTGTATTTCTGTGGTATCAGTAGTAATGTCTCCTTTTTCATTTATAAATGTATTTGAGTCCTCTCTCCTTTTTTTCAGTTTGTCTAGGTATAATGGTTTGTGTGTTTTATTTATCCTTTCCACTTTTGTTACTCTTTTCTATTGTTTTCCTGTTTTCTATTTTATTTATGTCTGCTCTAATTTTATTATTTCCTTCCTTCTGCTAACTTTGGGCTTAGTTTGTTACTCTTTTTCTAGTTCCTTGAGGTATGTTATGTTGTTTATTTGCAATCTTTCTTTTTTCTTGATATATGTATTTATAGCTATAAACTTTCCTCTTAGAACTGCTTTTGCTACATCCCATAACTTTTGGTATGTTGTGTTTCCATTTTTGTTTGTGTTAAGATACTTTTTTATTTAACTTATGACTTCTTTTTTGATCTGTTTGTTGTTCTGGAGAATTTTCTAGTTTCATACTATTATTTTCAGAAAAGATACTTGACATAATTTCTATCTTCTTGAATTTATTGAGACTTTTTTGTGACCTAACACATGATTTATCCTATACATGCCTCAAAAGAACACATATTCTGCTGCTATTGCATAGAATGTTCTGTGTATGTCTGTTAAGTACATTCATTAAAGTGTTGTTCAAAACAAGTCTTTCATTATTTATTCTCTATGTGGATAATCAACCCATTGCTGAGAGTGAGGTTGGTGACTGTGCTTCTCAATTGAGCAAGGTCACTGTCTTGGCTTGTTAGGCAGTTGGGGCTGTAAGCTATGCTCCATGGTTTGACAGAGTCATTGGCTGCACTCCCTGCCTGGGTGAGGCCACAGGCTGTTCAGCAATTGGACAGAGCCGTAAGCTGGGCTTTGCTACTGGGTAGGGTTGTAGGCTGAGCTCCTTGATTGGGTGGTACCATAGGCTGGTCTCCAGGGTTCTTAGGGTCACTGTTAAAGCTCTTTGGTTATGCAGGGCCAGAGGCTATGCTCAACAGTTGGTCAGGATGTGTTCCACAGCTATTGGGCTACTGGTTTTTGTGGTCAAGCTTCCTAGAGTGATGGGACTGGATGCTATGCTTAGCAGGTTGTTGAGACTGTGAACTTGTTCCCCTGCTAGGATGGGCTATCAAATGCACTCCATAGCAGGTACAACCCTATAGCCAATAATCCAAATCAGACTGAACTGCCAACTAGGCTCCCTGGCTAGACTGGGCCACGGCTCTCTAGATCTGCAGAGCCTCAGGTGGGATTTCTACCCAGGTGCCTCTGCAAGCAGGAACATGGTCTGCTGAAGCCTGAGTGCAGGTTGCTGTAGGTACTACCACCCTTTATCTGTCTCTTTCTGATCCCTAGTTGTAGAGCTGCACAAATACCCCCCATGATGTCTGTGAAGTAAGACCTGAGTGTGCTTCCTGGGAAGCATCTCACAACTCTGGAAAACCTGAATGTCTACCTTGGGTTCTCTTTTTACCACTGGAGAAGCTGTAAGCCCAGTGGGCCCTCATGGTGTGGTGATGTGCTGGCGTGGGGAGTGGTTGATGTGGTTAAATGAAGCTGCTACTCTTGCTCTTCTAATGCTGTCCTTCTTAGTCTCAGTTGTTCAAGGGAGTTCTTAAGCCTCACTTCTTGGGTTATGAGATCTTCAAAATGGTGTCTTGTGTATGGATAGTTGCTAGTTGACCCTCTTGTGACACAGACTGAAGTTGGGTACAATCTATGTCACCATCGTAATGATGTTACTCCAAAGTAATTTGTCTTAATGCAAACTGGATCATGTCTCATCCCTATTTTATATCCTTCAACAACTTCTCAAGATTTTTAGGATAAAATTTGGCTCAACTATCCTTACTCTGAATGGCTCAGTTCCTACCTCCTTTCTCCTTGCCTACCACTGTCTCCCCCTTTCTATCTTGGAATTAATTGAAGCATGGTGGTTGATACATCATATTATAATTACCTTGTTAATTTGGACCTACTAAATAATTTTATATGTGAGGTCTAGTACTCTTAATTTTAAGCAAGCTTTCTGGATGATTCTCATTTAAACTAAAATTAGAAAATCACCACACAATTCCCTATCGGCCTGAACTTTTTGCTCCTCAAATATGTTCATTTACTTCCTATTTTAGGGTCTTAAAATGTGCAGTTTTCTAAGTCTGGAATGTTGAATTTTTATTCTAAGATAATTTCTAATTATGCTCAGCTTCCAATTTACAAGTTACTTTCTTAGGGGTGTCTTGCCTTTGGTTCATAGACTAAATTATTTCTTGTTATGTGTTGTCTTCATTTTCTATAATTTTCTTTCATAGCACTTAGAATGTTAGTAATTAAATAGTTATGTATTTATATTTTCATCTCTTCCACCGAACTGTGTGCTCCTGAGGCTACAAATTTTGTCTCCTTTGTTTCATGAGGTTACTAGTTCTATTATTTTGGGTTAAGTGTCCTGCTTTTCACTCATTGTTGCTGGTGTCCACCTGAATCCTTGCTCTTATCACACTGTGCTACAATTTTCTTGCTCCCTGTCCCTGTCCTATATAAGCATATGATATAGGACAGAAATGTAGAACTTCTTGAGGGAAAAGACCAACCACATCTTTAACTCTGTTACCACACCATCTAACAGAGTAATTGGAAAATAGTAGGGTCATTAATAAATACTTGATTAATGAATGAATAAATGAATGACTATTGTATCGTGTGATTTTTTTTTATGTTTTAGGGAAGAGATTGTGATTTCAGAAATTCCAAGTGTGTGAAATACTGAAGGCTCTTAGTATTTTTCTCAATTAAAAAAAAATTGAATGTTCAGTCCTTTTACTCAGAGATATCACTGAGATTTCACTAATATATCTATTTTAAACTGTATTGTCATGAACAATTTGTAGACTAGGAGAAAACACAAAAGAAAAATTTTGTGATCTTAGATTAAGCAGATATTTCTTAGATACAATATGAGAAGCACAATCCATAATAGTAAAAAAAATAGATTGTTAAGTTGAATTGTATTGAAATGAAGACTTTTGCCCTATGTATGACACTGTTGAGAGAATTAAAAGACACAGACTATAGACTGGCAGAAATATTTGAAATCACGTATCTGATAAAAGACGTATCCAGTTTACATAAGTACTCTCAAAGTGCAGTAATATGAAAACCATCAACCCAAATTTTTAAAAAATGAGCAAAAGATTTACACAGACACTTGATCAAAGAAAATATAGGAATGTCAAGTAAGCACATGAAAAGATGCTTAACATCTTTATTTATCAGGAAAATGCAATTTAACCACAATGTAATGCCACAGCACATCTGTTAGGATAGTAAAACAGACGCACAAAATAACTGAACATTCCAAGTTCTGAATGTTCAGGGTGTGGAGCAACTGAAACCCCTATACTGTACTTGCAGGAATTCAAAATAGTGCAGCCACTTTTCAAAACAGCTGGGCAGTTTTTTGTAAAGGTAAACATATACTTATCATAAAATTCAGTGACCCTACACTTATTTACCCAAGTTACATGAAATCTTATGTTCACACAAAAATATGTATGTTAATATCCATACAGATTTGTTAGTAATCACTGAAAACTTGAATCAATTCAATCAATAAAAATACTACTCAGCAAAAATAGGAATGTACTCCTGGTACCACAGCAACATGGGTAGATCTCAGTTGCATTTACTAAGTGAAAGATATCAGACTTAACAGGCCATATACTACATGATTCCACTGATGTAACACTCTGGAAAACATTAAACTATAGGGATGGAAAACAGATCAGTAATTGCCAGGGACTGATGGTGTAGGAAAGATTGATTACCAAGGGGCAGGAGGAAATTTGGGGAGATTATTGGACTGCTCCGTGTTTTGATTGTCATCTTGGTTACCTGACTGTATGTGTTTGTCAAAACTCAGAGTGGTACACTGAAAGGATGATGTTTACTCTATGTAAAGTATACCTTATTACAGAAATAAAAAGAAATGTCAGTGGCAGATTTTTTGTTTCTGAATAATCAGTGCTTTCAAAGTTCATGTGTTATAACCATTTGCTTTCCCTGTTCTGAATATATGCAGTGTTAGCAATGTCAACATGTGTGTTGCATGCCTGTTTAAGAAGAAATATAGGACAAATTAGAGATTTAAATAGCCCTAACTGTTGCCTAAAAGTAGAAGTCATTAAAAGCTATTTGACTAATAGCAGCTTGAAAAAAATCTAGATTCATACTGGAGCATTACATTATTGAGTGGCTAGATTCCAGGTAAAATGATTGATTGCATTATTGAGGAACACATGTTTTACTGGTCTACCTATAAATTACTCTTAGCTCCAGGGCTACAGTAATAGGTTTTCATTTCAGAACACTTTCCTCCATTTAAAATTCTATGATTTTTTCAGTCTAATCCTTTGCCCATTTCTATCTTGTTCATTTGTGGAAATAATTTCAGTTTTATACTGTAGAAAACTACCATCCAGCAGAAGTGCCTAAAACGCTGGTAGTAACAATTTTGAATGACTGACTTCTGAGGGAACAAAAAAGAATCTTTCTTGGCACATTCTCATTTCAGAGGGAAAGGTCAACAATTCAGATAAATCCTATTCCATATCTCTATCAGGGATCACAAGGAGCCACTCTTACTCAATTATTGAAAAGTCTCTCTACATTTTAAGAGTAAGGGAGAAAAATTCTTACAGAGAGATATGACCTTCAATGTTGGAGATTCATTCATTTAAATACATACACATGTTATTTATTAAACTAAGAGATATTTTGCCTTCTAAGTGATAAAGTTTCATTCTTCATTTCTGTTTCCTACAAAATTTCTGCCAACGTACGTGTTCAACAACCTTTATTGGGTTGAAGGAGGAAGAGTGTTTTTGAAATGACATTGACAAACATGCACTCTACCCTGGACCAGTAGAGTGGTGATTCAATTATCTCCATCTGGTCATTGACCCCTGATGGTGGCTTTTTTGTCACAAGCTCTGCTTCCTTCAGTAATTTCCACAACCCAAGTTCTTCTCTTTTTCATTGTGTTATCACAGCCTCCCCTCTCTCCCTCTGTGCTCCAACACATTCTTATTCAGAGACACTCAAAGCAATTTCCTTTATGCAGATCTTGATTTATTATCAGAAATCAATATTTTGAAGACTTTTTTTTCTTCGTAGATCACTATCATTTCAAAATCAAAATATTTTGCAATTGCTGAAAGCTCACAGAAATGTTCTGTGCCTGAGCTGACAGGAAACTGTAATCATATTGTCAAGCAATTGCTCTGACTGTGGCAAAGTGAGAATGTTAGATTACATGTGTCAGCATGTGGAGATAACGGCTGCACAGTGAACAGTGTGCTGAAGGCTTGATAGGAGATGGGGAGTTTATCGCTGTAAACTACAGCCTATTGTTGACAGTAGTGCCACCTCAGCATTCCTTCATTTGCATTAGGAACCCTTTATGATCAATAAAGTGTCTCAGTTGAACCATTTGGAAAGCATCCTGAACATTCCCAGCAAAGCCTGTTCTGTCAATTAATTTGTGCTAATCTGTAAGCCAGGGTTAAACAACTAATGGCTTCGAATGGGTAATATTGGTTCATCTTTCTCAGGCTGGATCTAATAGCATTAATATATTCATTTTACATGAGTGACTATACAGCAAGAGAATAAACACTTTTCTGCTAAAATGGGTAAAATCCTTTATCTGGTAGCCGGTTTTCTTGGGTATTGAAAGATTTATTGCCAATCCCTTCTCTTCTGGTTTTTCCCCTGGTCACAGCAAGACCCTTAAAGTTCTTCATCACCCTTCCCGCCTCCCATGGCGGCTTGCAGCCTCCACCAAGGGCTCCCAAGAATATCCATTATTCAGCACCTCGATGTGCTGCAGCTACCTCCATGGCCTAATCACTCAGCATCCTCTGTGTCTTCTTCCCCAGAGGCAGGAGAAGGCTGTGGAGTTTGAGGTCAGTATGTGCTGGCTTCAGTTTTTTATCCAACCTGGCAGTCAGATATTTTAAGGTGCTGTATTTATTATTCAGTTGCAAAACCAAGGTGCTTTTTGTGACTGATGTTGTGGTATACTTGGTGTTTACTAAATAAATACATATTTTATGATGTGCATTATTTATTAAGTTAAACATTATTCTACTCTAGTGTATCTTTTGGCGCATTCTTTTCCTTTCTTTCTCTTTACATTCTTTTGTTTTCACTTTGCTTTATGAATCTGTTCCTGCTCATTGGGCACAATATTCCAAAGACCTTCTCTTGGAAGAGTTCGGTACTTTGGGAAGCTACATTAACTCTTTCTGGCCCTTTGGCCATCACTTTATAATTGCCTATTTCAATACCCTGAAAGGACCTTAGCTGCCTGAGAGTCACGATGCAGCTCCCTGGAGCATTAACATTTAGGAAGCGGCTCGGCTCAGGGAGGCAAGTTTTAGAGCAAATCCTGCAGATCTCCTCAGAGTAGATTTGGATTTGGGCACTCTACTTTGTTTGCATGGGCTGTGAGTAATCTTAGCTGCTGAAAGAGAAGCAGACCCAGGAAACTGTTGGGGCTTATGACTTGTGTGTACTCGCTTCAGTAACCTCCAGTCCTAACTTCCCCGCCTTGGTCACCCAGTACTCCTGGAGCCTTGAGGCAACACGGGTAGTTTTGGGGAGCAGATGGTCATCTCATGAAAAACTCGTTTCATGTTAAAAAAAAAAAAAGTCAGTGAGGGGCTTAATTGCCCTTTCAGGATAAGATCTAAAATAATAAATAAACTGGCACATGTTATGTGTCTAACACAGGTTTGTGGATGTTCAAATACTTACAGTGTGGAAGAAGGTTACCTCTCATCGCCAATGATTTGTTATATTAAAAAAATGCATTATTTAATGGTTGTTAAGTAAGCAGTAGACTGTGATGTTATTAGAGGTCATCAAATGAACCGAAGCGTCAACCTGGTATTTCATTTTTGTTTTTCTAGCCTCCTTCAAAGCATCCAGTACAATAGAGCATATTGGGACTCCTGTTTCTTAGCATGGGTCACAAGAAATCTTGCAACTGTTTTATGAGTCCCAGGTGAATAATAGATCCCCCCTTAATATTTGTGGTTTTTACCTGGAGCCAGAGTACAAATGGAGGATCTTGGCCAGCATGCTGGGCTCTCTGATGCAGAAGTCTATAGCTGGCGCCCTGTTACTGGCCAGTCTATGGGCAGTACAGAAAGTCACCACCAACATCAGTTATCTGTTGCCTTGTATTAGCTGTCTTATATGTTTTGGGGTATTTTGTCTCTACCTACCCAAAGTCTGAGGTTTTCAAGGCAGCATTGGCAGTGCTTTTGCAATCTTCATAATGCTTGGCACAGGGCTGTGGACACAGCAATAATAATGATATAATACTAATTTTACTATCTTATAACTGCGTAAAGATTAGGTTACATAAAGCTCCTTAAATCTCAAACCTGTGAGATAAATATTAGCTACAGACACAAAGAAACTATATTTAAAGAAGAATGATGTATGACTTAGAAAATGCACCCCTGCAATTTAAATCCATTGTTTTCAAGATGCCTTTTGAGCCCTTTCCTTCCTCAAGTAGACTCTTTATCACCTTCTTCTGGGTTTAGCAGCCATTTATCTCTCATCCTTTTATGTTCCCTTAACAATTATTCATATATCTCTTTTTAGCAATTCTCACATTCCATATTGTTGTTCTTTAAACATATATCTTAGCTCCCCTTCTGGAATGTGAGATGTTAGGAGAGAAAGAGATTCACCTTTGGGGATCCTGTACATTGCAGAAAGACTTATTCCTTGCAGGCACTCAGTAAATGTGTGTTTGAATTGAAATGTGAAAAACTAATGCAATATCTTTTCATTAAATGCACTTTAGGGTAAATATAAGTATGACAAATAAATTGTCTTTTATACTTTGTAGACCCTGAGACCACATCCTCAAAAACACAATATTGTGTAGCTAAGGGTACTGTCACACAAATAATACTTTTGCTAAAAAGAAATTTTAGATTTGAAAACTAGCTTATTTCATTACTCATCAGATATCTATACTTTCTTTGATCAAAGATCTGGCAAGATTATCTTGATAAAACAGCTGATTAGTATAAAAACAACATTTAAAAATTAGCAGGGCTACCTGTAGTGGAGGTACACGTACAGCACTAGAGGGGAAGCGACAGGGAACAGTTACTTCTGCTCAGGAGACTACAGGGGAAGAATCAAGATGGCGGAGTAGGAGGACATGTGCTCACTCCCTCTTGCAAGAGCACCATAATTACAACTAACTGCTGAACAACCATCAACAGAAAGACACTGGAACTCACCAAAAAAAACCACCCCACATCCAGAGACACAGGAGAAGCTGCAATGAGACAGTAGGAGGGGCACAATCGCGTTAAAATCAAATCCCATAAATGCTGGGTGGGTGACTCACAAGCTGGAGAACAGTTATACCACAGAAGTCCTGAGGGTTCTGAGCCCCATGTCAGGCTTCCTAACCTAGGGGTCCAGCAATGGGAGGAGGAATTCTCAGAGAATCAGACTTTGAACACCAGTGGGATTTGATTGCAGGACTACTCAGGACTGGGGGAAACAGAGATTCCACTCTTGGAGGGCACACAAAAATGTATGCTCACCAGGACCCAGGGGAAGGAGCAGTGACCCCATAGGAGACTGAACCAGACCTACTTGCTTGTGTGGGAGGGTTGCCTGCAGAGGTGGGGGGCAGCTGTGGCTCACCAAGGAGACAGGGGCACTGGCAGCAGGGGTTCTGAGAAGTGCTCATTGGCATGAGCCCTCCCAGAGTCCACCATTAGCTCCACCAAAGAGACTGTAAGCTCCAGTGCTGGGTCGCCTCAGGCCAAAGGACCACCAGCGTGGGAACACAGCCCCACCCACTGGCAGACAAGCAGATTAAAGTGTTACTGAGCTCCACCCACCCAGCCCAACCCACCATCAGTCCCTCCCATCAGGAAGCACCCACAAGCCTCCTAGACAGCTTCCTCCACAAGAGGGCAGACAGCAGAATCAAGCAGTATCAGCAGTATTTCACCTTGTGGAACTGAAAATCACAGCCACAGAAAGACACAGAAAATGAAAAGGCAAAAGACTTTGTACCAGATGAAGGGACAAGATAAAACACCAGAAAAACAACTAAGTGAAGAGGAGATAGGCACTCTTCTGGATAAAGAATTCAGAATAATGATGGTGAAGATGATCCAGGACTTTAAAAAAAGATTGCATGCAAAGATTGAAAAGTTGCAAGAAAAGTTTACCAAAGACCTAGAAGAATTAAAGAACAAACAAACAGAGATATGCAACACAATAACTGAAATGAAAAATACACTAGAGGGAATCAATAGCAGATTAACTGAGGCAAAAGGGTGAATAAGTGAGCTGGAAGACAGAATGATGATAATCACTGATGCAGAAAAGAATAAAGAAAAAAGAATGAAAAGAACTGAAGACAGCCTAAGAGACCTCTGGGACATGTTAAATGCACCAACATCTGCATTATAGAGGTCCCAGAAGGAGAAGAGAGAGAGAAAGGACCTGAGAAAATACTGGAAGAGATTATAGTTGAAAACTTCTCTAACATAGGAAAGGAAATAGCTACCCAAGTGCAGGAAGTACAGAGAGTCCCAGGCAGGATAAACCCAAGGAGAAACACACCAAGACATATAGTAGTCAAATTGACAAAAATTAAAGACAGAGAAAAGTTATTAAAAGCAACAAGGGAAAAACGACAAATAACATACAAGGGAGGGACTTCCTAGGTGGCGCAGTGGGTGAGAATCCACCTGCCAATGCAGGGGACACGGGTTGGATCCCTGCCCCAGGAAGATACCACATGCTGCAGAGCAACTAAGCCTGTGCACCACAATTATCGAGACCATGTGCCTCAGCTACTGAAGCCCATGCACCTGGAGCCCGTGCTCTGCAACAAGAGAGGCCACTGCAATGAGAAGCCTGTGCACCACAAGGAAGAATAGCCCCCAGTTGCTGCAACTAGAGAGAGCCCATGTGCAGCAATGAAGACCAAACACAGCCAATAAAATAAATTAATTAATTAATTTTTTTAAAAAAAGGATGGGTAGCAATACTTGTTACCTAAAAACAAACAAACAAACAAACAAACAAACATACAAGGGAACTCCCATAAGGGTAACAGCTGATTTCTCAGCAGAAACTCTGCAAGCCAGAAGGGAGTGGCACAATATATTTAAAGTGACGACAGGGAAGAACCTACAACCAAGGATACTCTACCCAGTAAGGATCTCATTCAGATTCGATGGAGAAATCAAAAGCTTTACAGACAAGCAACAGTTAAGAGAATTCAGCACCACCAAACCAGCCCTACAACAAATGCTAAAGGAACTTCTCTAAGCGGGAAACATAAGAGAGGAAAAGGACCTACAGAAACAAAAACAAAACAATTAAGAAAATGGTAATAGGAACATACCTATCGATAATCACCTTGAATGTAAATGGACTAAATGCCCCAACCAAAAGATACAGACTGGCTGAATGGATACAAAAACAAGACCCTTCTATATGCTGTCTACAAGAGACCCACTTCAGACCTAGGGACACATACAGACTGAAAGTGAGGGGATGGAAAAAGATATTCCATGCAAATGGAAATCAAAAGAAAGCTGGAGTAGTGATACTCAGATCAGACAAAATAGACTTTAAAATAAAAAATGTTACAAGAGACAAGGAAGGACACTACGTAAAGATTGAGGGATCAATCCAAGAAGAAGGGATAACAATTATAAATATATATGCACCCAATATAGGAGCACCTCAATACATAAGGCAAATGCTAACAACTATGAAAGAGGAAATTGAAAGTAACACAATCATAGTGGGGGACTTTAACACCCCACTTACACCAATGGACAGATCATCCACACAGAAAATTAATAAGGAAACACAAGCTTTAAATGACACGATAAATCAGCTTGATTTAATAGATATCTACAGGACATTACATCCAAAAACAGCAGATTACACATTCTTCTCAAGTGCACATGGAACATTCTCCAGGATAGATCACATTTTGGGTCATAAATCAAGCCTTGGTAAATTCATGAAAATTGAAATCGTATCAAGCATCTTTTCTGACCACAATGTTATGAGATTAGAAATCAATTACAAGAAAAAAACTGTAAAAAACACAAACACATGGAGGCTAAACAATACACTACTAAATAACCAAGAGATCATTGAAGAAGTCAAAGAGGAAATCAAAAAATACCTAGAGACAAATGACAATGAAACACAACAATCCAAAACCTATGGGATGCAGCAAAGGCAGTTCTAAGAGGGAAGCTTATAGGGATACAATCCTACCTCAAGAAACAAGAAACAAGAAACATCCCAAATAAACAATCCAATCTTACAGCTAAAGAAACTAGAGAAAGAAGAACAACAACAACAACAAAAAAAAACCCAAAGTTAGTAGAAGGAGAGAAATCATAAAGATCAGAGCACAAATAAATGAAATAGAGACAAAGAAAACAATAGCAAAAATCAATAAAACTAAAAGCTGATTCTTTGAGAAGATAAATAAAATTGATAAACCTCTAGCAAGACTCATCAAGAAAAAGAGGGAGAGGTCTCAAATCAATAAAATTAGAAATGAAACAGGAGAAGTTACAATGGACACCGCAGATAAAAAGCACCATAAGAGATTACTGCAAGCAACTATATGCCAATAAAATGGACAACCTGGGTGAAATGGACAGATTCTTAGAAAGGTATAACCTTCCAAGACTGAATCAGGAAGACATAGAAAATATGAACAGACCAATCACAAGGAATGAAATTGAAACTGTGAATAAAAATCTCCCAACAAACAAAAGTCCACAACCTGATGGTTTCACAGGTGAATTCTATCAAACATTTAGAGAAGAGCTAACACCCATCCTTCTCAAACTCTTCTAAAAAATTTCAGAGGAAGGAACAATCCCAAACTCATTTTGTGAAGCCACCATCACCCTGATACCAAAAGCAGACAAAATACTACAAAAAAAGAAAACTACAGACCAATATCACTGATGAATTTAGATGCAAAAATCCTCAACAAAATACTAGCCAACAGAATCCAACAACACATTAAAAGGATAATACACCATGATCAAGTGGGGTTCATCCCTGGAATGCAAGGATTCTTCAATATATGCAAATCAATCAGTGTGATACACCATATTAACAAATTGAAGGATAAAAACCACATGGTCATCTCAATAGATGCAGAAAAAGCTTTTGACAAAATTCAACATCCATTTATCATAAAAACTCTCCAGAAGGTGGGCATAGAGGGAACCTACCTCAACATAATAAAAGCCATATATGACAAATCCACAGCAACCATCATTCTCAATGGTGAAAAACTGGAAGCATTCCCTCTAAGATCAGGAAGAAGACAAGGATGTCCACTCTCACCACTACTATTCAACATAGTTTTGGAAGTCCTTGCCACAGCAATCAGAGAAGAAAAAGGAATCCAAATTGGAAAAGAAGAAGTCAAACTGTCACTGTTCACATATGACATGATACTATACATAGGAAATCCTAAAGATGCCACCAGAAAACTTCTTGAGCTAATCAATGAGTTTGGTAAAGTTGCAGGATGCAAAATTAACACACAGAAATCTCTTGCATTTCTATACACCAACAGTGAAAGATCAGAAAGAGAAATTAAGGAAACAATCCCATTCACCATTGCAACAAAAAGAATAAAATACCTAGAAGTAAACCTAACCAAGGAGGTAAAAGACCTGTACTCAGAAAACTAAAAATAGGGTTACCATATGACCCAACAATCGCACTGCTGGGCATATACCCAGAGAAAACCATAATTCAAGAACACACATGCACTCCAATGTTCATTTCAGCACTATTTACAATAGCCAGGTCATGGTAGCAACCTAAATGTCCATTAACAGATGAATGTACAAGGATGTAGTACATGTATATAATGGAATATTACTCAGCTGTAAAAAGCAATGAAACTGGGACATTTGTAGAGACAGTGGATGGACCTAGAGACTGTCATACAGAGTGAAGTGAGTCAGAAAGAGAAAAACAAATATCGTATATTAACACATATATGCAGACTATAGAAAAATGATACAAATCAACCTGCTTGCAAGGCAGAAATGGAGACAGAGATGTAGAGAATAAACATATGGACACCAAGTGGGGAAAGCGGGGAGGACTGCCAGGGAATGAACTGAGAGATTGGGATACCAAATTGTACACTCTAAATATATGCAGTTTATTGTGAAAAATAAAAAAAATTAAAAATTAAAAAAAAATTAGCAGTTGAAGAGTGGTAAAAGTCTCCCTCTTCAAACTGTGGTTTAATGAATATTAGGATGGTACTCGCAATCAACATATCAGTGCTTATCAGAGTGTATGTTCTTTAGATGAAGTTATTTATGGTTAAAAAAAGGAATGGGATAACAGATATACGAAACTTCAAAACTACATGAATTTGTTACTTCAGTGATAGAGTGTGAATAGCTTTTAACTTCAACAATGAATCAGAATATTTCTTGTCCCTTATGAAAAGACTTTTTCACATCACACTACACGATTGCTTTCTACCTTTCCACCCACTCATTGTATTTTTAAAAATTTAACAGTACCTCCTAGAGGATGCTTGAACAGTGGTTATCTTTTTGCTGTATCACCTATTCTGACTGATGTCAAAATCATGTGATGGAGTCTTATAGCTACCAGTAGAGAATTATAAGTTAGAAGTGGGTATGTAAAGATGTTTATAAGAATTCTAATTAGTGACATATCATTTGTGTTAAATGATTCATGTCCCAAGGCAGGGTCTTGAAGTTCTGGGAGCTGCATCTCCTTGTATTCTCTTTCCCCTGAACATCACCTTACATCCCTCAAACGCTCCTGTACTTTTCCTCTTCTTTCTGCCAGATAGGTTCACATCCCTATTGAAGTCAGGAGCTTTCTGAGCCTTTATAGGTGATTCTTTTCTTGGGCAAAGAATGAAAACATGTTGAACAAATAAAAACCACAACATGTTTCCATAAGCTAGGAAGTAGCACTGAGTAGCCATCTTGTTAATTTTGCTTTTGAATTGCATTAATACAATGTAAACCAGATAATATATAGTGGAGGCTACCTAATTATGAAGACATTTCTTACTTGTTTCTGTTCTTTGGAAAGTCTGGTTAAAGTTTGCTGTCAAATATGCTGAGTTTAAAGACTGATGAATTTGTATATCAGTTTTCATTGTAATTCTTAAATATCCTACCATTTTGTCCTATTCCTTCCAATCTCAAAGCCAATGATCTATTCTCTGGTATCTTCTGTGACCTCTTAGCATGATATTACCTTCATTTTTAATTTTCCTTAAAATTTTCCTTATAGCCAAGCTCCTTCTCACCTCAGCACCTTTAAATGTACTCTTCTCTTTCAGTCTAGAATATTGTTCTGCTTTTATCCATCCTTTTATCTCTCCTTTCCCTCCTTCTCCTTTATGCACTATTTTGGGGGGTTGGTATATTATTCTGTTCTCAAATTCTAACTTAATGTTGTTCCTTTGAGGACTCGAGGAGAGGTATTAACAAGTTAAGAGACCAGGGGGAGTTTAATAGTGATAACACACAAAATTACTATTCACTAGGATTTGGGGTGAACAAAAAGATGTTTGGACGTACATTGCCCACTCTCCACTTGGGAATCCCTCTTCCCTCCCAAATCTGAACAGCACTGTCTCTTTTCCTGACTTTCCCTTCCCTGTTGTTTCCAGCAACTACTTGGATCATCTCAGCTTTCTCCCACCCCTCTGAGAGAAACCCAGCCACTCTGGTGTGTACATTTTGATGGGACAGAATAGTAATGAGAGAGTCTATAGAATACATGTTTATAATGCTCTTTGAATTATTCTTCTTGTTTTCTTTCTCTGAGGCAGTCTTGTTTATTCCCCAAGGCCTGATGGGATGCCATATGGTCAATACAATCTCCTATACTTCTCAAAGCTAAATGGTCTCTGCCACCTTCTTCCATGTTAGTTATTCTAGAATTAGGCTATGAACTGAGTGCTTGTGTTCCCACGAAATTCCTAAATTGAAGCCCTAATCTCCAGTGTGATGGTATTTGGATTTGGGGCCTTTGGAAAGTAATTAGGTTTAAATGAAATCATGAGATCATGATGGAATTAATTCCCTGTAAAAAGAAGACATGAGATCACTCTCTGCTTGCAACACCAAGGGACAGCTGTGATATGTAATCAGAAAGAGGGCCCTTGTCAAGAACCTGACATGCATAGCACCCTGATGTTGAACTTCCAACCTCTAGAATGTGAGAAATGTGTGTGTTGTCTAAGCCCCTCTGACTATCGTATTTCATTACGGTGTCCAGAACAACAACAGATTCCTAGAGACAGTGGATCATGGGCACAATAAGATCTAATCAGAGGGTTAAAGAGCTGGTATTTGTGAGACAGAGCTTGCAAAGGTCCCCTGAGGCAGTGATGTACATTTTTGGGAAGGCTTGTGGGGGGTACAGGAGTAGGAAATCAGTGGGTTCTTTGGCTGTTGGGCGTGAGTGGGGCTGTGTTCTGAGGCTTATATGTTAGAGGGAAGATTCCAAAATGGCGCTTGCAGCACCAGTGTCCTTTTGGTAGAAGGAGCTCCCCAAATTGGCTGCCACCAGTGTCTATGTCCCCAGGGTGAGCTCTAGTTGCTTCCTGCCTCTCTGGGAGACTCTGAGATCAGCAGGTGGATCTGACCCAGGCTCCTTTCAAATTACTGCTTCTTCCCTGGGTCCAGAGCATGTAAGATTTTATGTGCTCCCTTTAAAAGTGGAGTCTTTATTTACCACAGCCCTCTGGGTCTCCTAAATAAGCGCCACTGGCCTTCAAAGCCAAACATTTTGGGGGCTTGTCTTACCAGTGGAAGATCCTTGGGCTGTAGAGCCCAATGTGGGGCTCAAACCCTTTGCTTCTTGGGGAGAACCTCTGCAATTGTAATTATTCTTCTGTTTGTGGGTCACCCAACCTGGGGGTGTGGGTCTTGACTCTATGATAACTCTACCCCTTCTACCTGTCTTTTTGTGGTTCCTCTTTTATATCTTTAGCTGTAGAAGATCTTTTCTGGTAGCTTCCCATCTTTTTCATGGACAGTTTTTTTGTAAATAGGTGTAATTTTTTTGTGCCCGTGAGACAAGGTGAGCTCAGGGTCTTTCTGCTCTGCCATCTTGGGAACTCCCTCAGGTCCTTTTTCAATGAAACTGATTTTAAAAAGGGACTATAGAACACTACAGTTATAGAAAACAATATATAGCGTATGACTACATATGACTATCAAGAATATTTTTAATGTAAAATTTTCAAAATTTTAATTGTTAAAGTAACGAAAAGTAACATTTTATTACTTGTTTTGCATAATATATGTTTAATTATATATTTTTGCACATAGCATAAAATATGTTTAATTCTTCATATTTTTAGAAAATATGTCTTTAAATTTTATCAAGAATGCAGATGATATAACTTATATTTGAAAATGAATTTTTTTGAGGTTTCATAGACTCTGATCCCTTTAAGGACTTTCTATTTATATGACTTTTACATACGTATGTTTTCCTATCTTAATGGACAAACTTCTGATTAAAATTGGAAAGCTATCATACTCCCAAGATAAAACCAATAGTGCAAAAATAGTAAGCCCTCATTAAGCACTATAATGAGAATTTCTTCAAATATGCATTGGAAAGTCCCTATAATTCTCTCCTCTCTCACTTTAAATACCTTTTTTTGCATCAAATTTTAGCAAATGAATCAATGGTTATAAGCAAATTCTTTGGTATCTTACCTCGAAATATTATGTTTTTCTCAAAAGAAGCTTTGAGATTTTTAAGAGTGTTTTACTTATCCATTGCTGCATAACAAATTATGCCATAATTTCCTGGCTTAAAGCAACAAACATTCCTTATCTCACAATTTCTATGGGTCAGAAATCTAGACATGGCTTAGCGGGGTCCTCTGGCTCAAGAGCAGTCTTGAACTTGATTGAAGTTATCCTTGTGAACATGGTTATGGTCTCATCTGCAGATCTGACAGGGAGAAGAGTCACTTCCAAATCTACTCCTGTGGTTGTTGGAAGGATCCAGTTCCTTGTGAGTTGTTGGATTAGACTTTGGTTGCTCGCTGGCTCTTGGCCAGAAGTCTCGCTTGATTCCCAAATGCATGAACTCTCCACAGCACAGCAGCTCATTGTGGCAGCTGTCATCTGTAAGATGGAGGAGAGAACCAGAGAAGAGGAGAGAGAGAGATTCAAGACTGAAGCCATGGCCTTTCTTTAACCTAATGTAGGAACTGACTTTATTACATTTGCTGCAATATATCCAATAAAAAAAGTCCCTAGATGCAACCCACTCTGAGGGGAGAGTCATATACAAGAACAGGAATACCAAGAGGTAGGGGTCATTAGGAGCGGTTTTAGAGGCTGCCTACAACAGAGTATTCCACAAACCCACTTCACCAGCAGCCCTCCTTTACTAAGTTTATTGCAACACTTTCTTTCCAGCTGCACAATCCAAAACTTCAGAGTCATCCTTGAGCTGTCCTTTTTCCTCATATGACATTCCAGTGTGTGAGGAAGTCTTGTCAGCTCTACTTCAAAAATAAATGCAGACTTTTATCACTTCTCATGCTTTCACACCTATCACCCTGGCCTTAGACCCCAGTACCTTGCATCTGGATCATTGAAAGTGCTTGCTAGTAGGTGTTTCTGCTTTTGTCCTTATCCACCATGTCTATTCTCTACACAGCAGCCAGAGGGACCCTCACAAAATAGAAATCAGTCATGTCACTCTATTCAAAATCTCCCTTGGCTTTCCATTTAACTTAGAGTAGAAGCCAAAATTTATGATGGACTGCAAAGTGTTACGAGTTGGCTCTTCATTCTTTACTACTCTCTCATGTGCTCCACTCCAACCACACTGACTTCCCTCTGTTCCTCTAGCTTGAAGGCAGACTCTGGCCCAAGGGCCTTTCTATGGCTCTCCCATCTGCCTGGAAGGCTCTTTCCCTAGATATCTCCTTGGCTGACTTTCTCTACTACTTCAGTTCTCTCTTAAGCCATCTTGATACAGCCTGCCCTGATTATTCTATTTTATATTACAACCTGTCCTCCTCACCTCCATCTCTTCACCTGATCTACTTTCTTTATAGCATAGCACATATCATCTCTTATGAATTTAATTCTGTTCTTCCAAAAAGTCATATGTTGAAGTTCTAACTCTTATTACCTCATAATGTGACATTATTTGACAACAGGGTCATTGCAGATATATTAGTTAAGATGAGGTCAGATTGGAATAGGGTGAGCCCCTAATCAAGTATCACTGGGGTTATAAATTGGGGGAGTTAGGACACATACACACACAGGAAGAATGCCATGTGAAGATGAAGGCAAAGATCAGGGTGATGTGTCTTCAAGCCAAGGAATGCCAAAGATTGCCTGCAAACCACCAGAAGCTAGAGGAGAAGCATGAAATAGATTCTTCCTCACAGCCCTCAGAAGGGCTGGCCTACACCTTCACCTTAGTCTTCTAGCCTTCAGAACTGAGAGGTGGTAAGGTTTTGTTCTTTATGACAGCCCTAGCAAATTAATATATCATCTTTTAATATATTAGGTAATATAATTTTTATTATTTGTATAGTTTACTGTCTATCTTGCTGAAATGTAATCATCTCAAGGTCAAGGATCTTTGCACATTTTGGTCACTGACAAAGATCCATGCCTGGCACATAGTAGGGTCTAGATAAATAATTATTGAATGAATAACCAAGAGACAAGTTTGCTCTATGAAAGTTTTTATACTGTATTAGGTTATGCTCAAAGAACTAGTTAAAAGTTCTGTCATGTCCAAATATAGAATGCCTCACTCAAGTGTAAACTTTTTGTTTTTATAGCCTGCCTTGAAAATGCTAATATAATACAGGGGGTCAATGATGCAAAGAAAATAGAAAATGTACCACTTTTTGATTAATGTAATTAGTAGACATATTGATGACATGTTGGATTATATAGAGGTCATACTGCTCCAGAATAATATTGGATTAAAGAAGGTTCATTACAGATTGAATAGTACTTCAGCAATGATGCTAGTAACTCTAAAGAGAAATGCTTTGAAGAACTTTATTTGTTCCATAAAATACCAAAAGAGCTTACAGGAGATGAATTGTTTAAATTGATTAGTGAATACCTTGAGACAAACCAGACATGATGGAAACCCTACATAAATTTGTGTGTCTTGAGAGTGAGGGAACAATGACAGAAAGTTGTAAAGGCTTTTGCATACAGCTCATATTATAAACCTTAAGGTTTAAGAAATATATTATTTTCTTCATAGTGAGGCTTTCAGATGCAGACATTGGCAGTAGATCAGAATTCCACATTTAATGATGTTATCAAAGTGGTGAATCTAATAAAATCTAAGCTGCTCCAGCCTGTCTGTTTTCAGCTTTCCGTGGACAAATGGGATCACACACTACTTTCTGCCGTTTCATACTAAATTGTGTTGCTCATCCAAGGGAAGACTTTTGTCAAAAATGTATAAGCTATAAGAATCAAAAACATTTTTTTTTTCTGAATGATTCTCACATTGACTATTTTGAAGCACAGTTATTGGCTTGTTATACTTTACATCATTGAGTTTCTAAGGGAAACAGTAAGGACACCATGAAAACATAAACATGTACAGAGTTTATAGATCAAGTGCAAATGAAATCTTGAAAACATGGAGTGAAAAACATTTTCCTAATGATATTTAGTTGACATTATAATGCTAATCTTAATGAGGAATCATTAACATACAGTAGAGCAACATTGGACTGTATGTAAAGAAAAGCTGTATCATTATTTTGAAATACTTGATGTAAAAAAGTTGTATTGGATTTGAAATCCAAATATATTATCACAAGATTTTTCAAAATTACATTGGTGAATGAAAGAAAAAAAAAGAATTATTGGGTTTCATGACATACTAATTAAAGAAAGGAAATTATCTAAATTCTGGCGATGGTGATAATTCCATTCATCAGTCAGAAAACTATTAATAATCTTCTGATATTTGCTATCTTTACTTGTGTGAACAAAGTTTCTCATTAATTGTTGAGTATAAAAAATTGAAGAGGTCATCTGTTTTGGTTACTTATTTCTACATAGCAAAGAGTCCAAAGACTTTGTGGCTTAAAGCAATAATTTACGATTGCTCACAGTTCTGTAGGTTGACTGAACAGTACATGATTGGCTTTGGAACTCTCATATGGTGGCATCAGTTATCAGCTGGGTCTATTCATTTGAAGCTTGACTAAGCTGGCTATCCAAGATAGTTGGCAATTGATGCTGGCCATTAGATGATAACTACTGGAGTTGTCAACCTGAGTATCTACATTTGGCCTCTCCACACAGCTTAGGTTTTATTCTCATGGCAGCTTGGTTCTGAGATGGTCACTCCCCAAATAAGGACTTCAAGATTCCCTAGATGGAAGCAACAAAGCCTCTGATAAGATTTAGTTTCAAAAGTTCAAGAATGTTACTCTTAGGAAAATTCTCAATTCAAGGGGAGGAGATCTAGATTCTACTTCTTGATGTGAGAGGTAGCATGCATACACAGTGAGGAAAGGAATCCATGGAGGCCATCTTCGAGATGCTCTTCCCATGTAAAGCTCTGATGAGAAATTGAATACAAACACTTAAAGAATAAAATATGAATTAAAATACATCCATTAAAAACAAATTTAAATTAATTAATAAAAATATTTCATTTAAAAATAGGGTATATTTCATGGATAAGATTAATGAGTGTCTTTCTCATAAGATAGACTCAATACGTGTTGGCTATGATTGGATGTTGACTTTTCAGTATTGCACTTGTGGTTAAAGTTGTCAGAATAGCAATGATAACATCTAACATTTGTATGGTAATTAATGGATGCCAGGCACTATTCCAAATGCTTTGCAAATAGTAATTTATTTAAACCTCACAGTCACCCTGTGAGATAGGTATTATTGCCAGTCCCATGATAGAACTGAGACACAGAAATGTTATACAACTTGCCCAAGGTCACACAGCAAGTAGTTGATAGAACTAGTATATAACCCATGCTCCTTGGTTTCAGAGCATGGTCTTTTAACCAGGACACTATACTATGCAGATTATATTTTTAGTGAGAAAAAAAAATAGAGAAGCATCAATTGCAGATCAGATCAAACCACAGGTTGTTCAATTTCATGCTCACTTGTATTATAATGTACTTGGTGAATAATATTGTGTTTTCATTTAAATGATAACACCTAGAACCCAGATCTTAGTATTTAACATCACTCTTGAATAAAAGGAATCAGGGCTTCTTGGGAAAATGGCTGAATCTAGGGCTGGGGTAGGATATATACAAGATAAGCCTGGAGCATCTTGTAGTGTGAGAAAGTAAGGAAATGCCCAAAAACAAAAAGAAGTAGGATTGGGCATTTCAAAAGGACTCAAGAGCCAACATGAAAGAGCTCTCAATAGCCAAATTGGGCCCAATTCCAGTAACAAAAAAAGTAACTAGTCTAACAATGTATAGAATAAGTATTCATGAATTCATCCTGATGGAAATAAATGGTGAAGAGACAAATCATTCCTAGAAAAAAATTCCAAATAATATATACATCTACTCCCCCTCTAGGAGGTGTAACTTAATCTCTTACGTCTTTAGGGTGGGCTGGATTTAGTGAATCATTTCCAAAGAGCAGAGTATGGAAAAGGAAAAATCGTAACTTTACAGTGAAGAAACCTGACAGACACCACCTTAACCAAGATATCAAGGTTAACTTCACCAGTGATAACTTATGTGGGCATCATATGCTCTCTGATAAAATGAGATGAGAAGGGCAGTAATTATGAGAAAACATTAAAAATCCAAATTGAGGGATGGTCTATGGAATATGGAACCAGTAGTCTTCAGTGTCAAGACCATGAAAAACAAGGAAGGACTGAGAAACTGTCACACATCACAGGAGACCAAGGAGACATGACATCTAAATGTGACATACTGGATTGCATCATGGAACAGAAAAGGATGCTAGTTGAAAAACTGGTAAAATCCGAAGAAAATAAGTAGTTTAGTTAATAATTAAGTTATAATTTCTTAGTTTTACCAAATATGCCATAGTTATGTAAGATATTAACTAAGGGAAGCTAGATGAAGGGTTTATAAGAACTCTCTGTACATATAAAATCTTTGGAACTATTCTGTAAATATAAAATTATTCCCCCAAATTAAAAAATAATAATACAGGACAGTATATCTGTATATACAGTATATTCCCTGATAAAAATATATGCACAAACACAAGCAAAAAGGAAAATAGGCTAGAAGGAAATATATCATCAAGTATTAGCTGCGGTTGTCTCTGGATTTTAGGGTTATGGATTAATTTTTTCTCCCTTTAATATTTGTCTATATTTTTAATTGCTGATAATGAGCATATTCTACTTTCATAATTAAAAATGTGAAAAAAGGAAAAGCAATGTAGTATAAATACAGCTTATGAACAGGATTTGTTACAGTTCTCAGAATGTTAATTGATGCAAATGAGAATGTTAACTGATTTTTTCAAGTAGTTAAGAACAAGTACAGTGGGAGCTGGGACACTAGTTGGGTGAAGCATCTGGAGGGTGTAGAATTTCTTTCTGTTTTCTAATACTTCATCACTTTGGAGAAAGTAGTGTCAGTGCTATTGATGCTTTCTTCCCATTCATAATACAAAAAGAATTAACTTTGAGATTGTTGAGCTTCTTTGAACCTCAGTTTCCTCATTTGGTACTAAACTAAGAATACCAACTACAGGGTAGAACTGGAATGAAATGTGTAAGTACTTTGTAAAGAATTATACACATTAGAGATATATATTTTTTTTTTACTAGTAGTATTTTTACTAGTAGTATTAATCCAGTGGTAATAGTAGCAGCAGTGGTTGCAATTTGCTACTATTAGTGTTCAGTATTGTTCAGTATAAGGTAGTATCCTGTGTTGGACCCTGGAATGGAAAAAAATTATGAGTAGAACTATCCAGTGCTCACATTGCATATAATGGTTCCTCCACAAATTCACTTCATTTTACTTTGGCTGCTGTCAACTCTTGAAGTAAGATACAAGGCTCAAGCAAGGCTGGAAAACACCCATTTAATTGTTGTAACTTCTGTAGGATGGCTTTGTTGTCTACCCTAAGAAGAACTGGCCAATCTTTCTTTTGTGCCTTCTCTATCTTATGGCTATGCCCATTAGAGCACTCAGTACACTACCTGATGTTTATTTGCATGTCTGTTTCCTTCACTATTCTGAGCTCTTAGAGGACAGGGCCCTGTCTTAGCCAGCCCTGTGTGCTTTGCAGCTCCCAGGACACTGTTTTTTTCTCAACATGTATCAAGTATTCAAAAATATTTACTCTATTGAAATTATTAGCATATTATTCAGATGGATTTGAAATTATGTTTCAGTGCCCTTGGAAAACAACCAGAATTTAGATGGTAACATCATATTCCAAGAAAGTGATAATACATTTCAGAAGAGCTATTTGATGGGTGAAATACCTCTTGTTGGCATCATAAAAAATAAATGCAAAGTATTTTTTAATGTGCAGTGAAGTGCTGGTGAAAATGAAGAATGGAATCTGCAGGTTTTTGTAAAAATAGCAAGTGATTAAGTCACATTCTGTGCTATCAACCGTAAAGGGCTATGACTTCCTAAGGAAGTGTTGGGGATAGGCTCAAATAATGAAGATTATTTTAGCTTTTACTACTTGCCAGACACTCTGTGAAGCTTTTTGTTTCATGTTGTTTGAATTTTTACACACTTGAATGAGGCAAGTATTATTACCCACCCCCACCCCCATTTTTAGATAAAAAAATAAGTAAAGACATTTCTTAACTTGTTCAAGGTCACACAGAGGTTAGGTCAGTCTGACTTCTGCATCCTAAACAAGGATGTCTTTGCATAATATCAGTTCTTATAGACTACATATATTAGTCTGCTTGGGCTCTATAACAAAATAACATAGATTAGGTGGCTTAAACAACAGACATTAATTATTTTTCCTACAGTTCTTGAGGCTGAGAAGTCCAAGATCAAGGTGCTGGCCAATTCGTTTCTTGGTGAGGGCCCTCTTCCTGCTGTGTAGATGGCCACTTTCTCTCTGTGTCCTCACGTGGTAAAGAGACATCAGGTTTCCTGGTGTCTCTTCTTAAAAAGGGCACTAATACTGTCATGAGTGTCCCAACCTTATGACCTCATCTAACCCTAATTACCTACCAAAGGACACATCTCCAAATACCATCACATTGAGGGTTAAGGCTTCAGTCTCCGAATTTTCAGGGATACAGACATTCAGTCCATAACACTGTGATAATGGATTTAGGATATTAGCACTTTGTCTTGAGACATATAGACTAAAGTTTTATATAGGTACTTTTATAGGATTTATCCTTAAAAGGACATCTTCTGTTTGGTAGTCTAAGATGGAACTATTTTAATCAGGAAAAAAAAAGTCCCTAACATGATATTAAACTATGAGGGCTTTTGTGAATTGAGTTAAAATCAAAGGAAAACAAAGTTTATAAAGTCAGGTTTAAATTTTTTAAAAAAATTCTTCTAAAACTAGGGGTTATTACCAACTTGTAGCTGCTTTCATTAGTCAATTTGTATTCATCCTTGTTGATTGTCTTTCTGTCTCTTAGGAGTTCCAGGCTCTACTCTACCTGGTGAATGCCCTCCTTTAATGAAAATGTGTTGAGTGTTGTGCTTGACAAGTACAGCCATTGACCACTTTCATGTATTTTCTGTGGTTAAGTAATTAATTCCCATTGGTAGATCTCTTTGTGTCCCTGTATGAGATGCAGAATAAAGAAAAATAAAAGAGCTAACCTGACTGCTTTAACCCTTGACTGTGAGACTCCTCACTGGGATATTGTTTTCTTCCTTATGCCTAGAGCTTCTGCATAAAACTGTGGGCTGGAAATTGGATTCTGAATTCTGTGTTGCCACTTAAACACAGATTACTCCAGAGGCTTAAGAGAGAGAGACAGGGAGACAGAGAGAAAGAGAGAGGGGGAGACAGAGAGAATGCAAAAGAGCAATGACAGAAAAATTCTTCCTCCTGACTTTTGGTATATGCAGTAAGTATGTGTATATTGTATATACATACAATGAAGGAAAGATAGGTTATATAAAATTCCCTTGCCTGTGCTACTATACTCCTTTGCAAATTTACTTCCATGTCTCAAAATAAGCTTAAAGTGACAAACATATTGGAGGAAAGAATCCCAAATATGTCTTTTATTCCTTCTCTAATGTCCCACAAATGAAAATTCTGTTTAAACATCTTAAATGTATTCTTGCCTGCTTTGTTTCCTTCAAGAAGAAATCTTGTTGTCTCTCAAATTATAATTTACTGGCCTTTACTTATTATAGTTCCATAGGATCAGGCACAATGACTCAAATTCAGAATTAGTTTGGAGCGATTTGATGCAGATTTTATTCATTTTTCAACCATCAAATCAGTCTGCTGTGTTCACTGCTTGTGAAGCAGTTTTCCGAAGCATCATTTAGGGAAAGAACATTGCCAAATCGTTTATAAAATGACTCTTGTCTTAATTAAATCTTATAGCCCAAATTTCCACCCTCCCAGCCACGTGAACAAGAGAATTCTATGATACCCAATTAAAAATAACCAAGTCAAACCCCAGGTTGTAACTTACACATTTTAAATGGGAGGATTCCAGAATAACAGAAAATAACAAGGTTATTTGATTGAAGATAAACAAATTATAAACAATAAGACACTAAGTAACTGGTTCAAATTCAAACTATATTTGAGCCAGATGAAGTTGTTTCCACATTGGACTTTAAGTGGCATACATATTATAATTTGGTTCCAATAACTTGTCCAAATGTTATATTTACCTCAAGCAACTAACCAAGGGTGGGAGATAAAAATAAAAGAATGAAATTGCTTGCACATTCATTGGCCAAAATATAAGCTTCTCATATACTTTGGTCATAATTTATGGCTTAATTTTTTGGTTGTTTGCACTGTGTTTACCATCAGAGTTCTCTATTATTCTTTATTTTTTCTTTTCTTTCTTTCTTCTAGTGTTCTTAGATGTCTCGGTCCAATTCCCCAATTCTCAGGAGGAGTAGTTCTGCCACATTTTCCTTTGACTTGTTGGTCCTGGAATCTAGTTGGGCATTATGCTTGAAACTCATTGCATTGCCACCAAGTAGTGCTTTTGAACATGTGTTCCACACAGTAGGTTTTATGGAATAGATGGAGTTAACTAAAAGAGAGTCTAATACTTCTAATTTAATACAAAAATAGAATGCTTTATTAAAACAGCAAAACATTAACCAGGATTCTTAAGTGCTATCTTTAAAAAGATTATACAAAGAGATGAAGATTTTGAAGAAAACAAACATCTAGGTGCAATTAGATTCCTTTTTCATTATCTGTAATTGTTACCTACTTATTCCAAACCCAATCTTATTAGACTCTGGTGAGAATGTTTCTTTAAAACTCACCAATTTCTCTTAATGTAGAGGCAAAACAAATCTTTCTGGATCATGGAAATGTGCACAGAGATTAGAAGTAGCTTCCCTCAGCCTGCTTGATTTTGTTTCCTGAGATAAGGATTTTATAATTTGCTTTCCTCTTGCTCTAAGACCTCCATTTGCTTCTCCAGTACTCTCAATCAGCCGTTTAGCTAGGACTTTCTTCAAAAGCAAAGAAGGAAGAAATTATAGTCATTGCTATATGAAGTTCTTTGATTGTTACCTTCCAGTTTTTGTTAAATGATATCTGTTCTTTACTGCTCCTTTCTCAATACCAAATTCATTGCAAACCTACAAAGCAAAAGCCTGTAAGAAAAAAAAAAATCACATTTGGATTTTTTTGAGGAAAAAGTTTATATTGTTTCAAATTTTGAAATTTACTAGCAATGAATGCCCAAAATATAATAGAAAACATCATAAGGTATGACTTACATGCTAATTTCAATATAGCTTATTCTCAATAATTTAGAGACAACTCTATCATTGGATTGTGGATCCACCAGTTGTCTAAGCTTTGTATACCTAGTTTCCACCACAATATTTGGAAAGAGAAACTGTTTTTGCTGTAGTTAAGGATCAGTGAAGAGCAAAATAAGGAACAATCTCATGAAAATACCAAATTTATTTCCTGGATGATTAGTTGAGACTTTGAATTCCTGATTATATTTGTTATAAAAATAAACAGAGAAATTTTGGAGCTGTTTAAAAACTCTCCCCCCACCCCCTCATGGAAACTAACAAAATGGGTGCAGTGGACAATGTAGGTTGCTTCCTTAAAAGCCATCACCTCCTTCCTCCCTCTTTCCTGGCTAACAGAACCCCAGCTTTAGTCTAATATCATGGAACGATCCCTAACATAATCTCAGCAGAGTCAAACAGGACATAAGGGTGAAATAAGGAGAAAGCGGGTAAGATATATCCCTGACAGGACAGAGGCAAAGCTCTGCTTTTACTATCCTTGTTGATAGTATGTGGCCCAAGATACCTGAAGCTGCTTCAGTCTTCTTGAAACTAAATTGGGAACACTAAAAATTACAGAAATTCCAATCCAGGATCCTCACTGTATTTCCAGAACCAAATTTGGAAATGATTCCCTCCAGGCATCTTGTTAAGGACAAAAACAATCCACTATTTACAGAGGTAAATTATCTAAAGTAATACAATCCTTTTTTCGAAATAAGGCAATGACCCAGTCCACTTTTAATCAAATAATGATATTATTTTGTAATAAAGCTAATATTCCTAATTATAAAAAATTATTGATTATTAAAATGTATTTAAAAATATGAACTATTCCACTGCCCAAAAATGATTATTAAAAATTGATGACTATTATGTATATATTATATATATTAATATTTAATACAATTGTTCCATTTAATTTTTTATGAATTTTTACTAACAAAATGAAATTAAACTGAAACTGCAGGAATTGAAAACTTTTTAAAGTATGTTTTCATCTAAAAAGACTTTTTTTTAAAAAGACATTTATTCCTTTATTTATTTATTTATTTTTGGCTGCGTGAGTCTTCGTTGCTGTGTCCAGGCTTTCTCTAGTTGTGGCAAGCAGGGGCTACTCTTTGTTGCAGTGCGGTGGCTTCTAGGCATTGCTTGCAAGCATGGGCTCTAGGCATGCAGGCTTCAGTAGTTGTGATGCATAGGCTTGGTTGCTCTGCGGCATGTGGGATCTTCCCAGACCAGGGCTTGAACCTGTGTCCCCTGCACTGGCAGGTGGATTCTTAACCACTGTGCCACCAGGGAAGTCTCAAAAGACAGTTTTCTTAATGACCTTCTCAAGTTAGAAAAAAAAATCAATTTTTAAACATAAGAATTTCAAGTTTCTCTTTTCTTGAAAATTGGTTGAGTGTCAACAGTAGTGTCTGGCATCCACATTCAGAAACAGAGATGCTCTAGGTGTTCTTGGGCTTGCCCTTGGCTGTGGGTCCAGTTTTCAGATTTCAGGATCTTTGTCCATTTTTTTACCTCATTCTCCAACTTCCCTGTGAATCTGTCAATGATTAATCTCCTTCCAACAAATTTCTTTTCTATTTAAATTATCCAGGGCCCATTTCTTTTGTTATAGCTGAGAACTCTGACTGGTACAAAGGTTATTTGTATTTCAATTTTTAATGTATATTGAGAAATTGTTCTACCAGAGGCTAAAATGATTTCTATTTCCTATATTTTATCCTACCGTCAACCTTGCTATATAGTGTATTATCTCTCTATTAAGTTTTAATTTGTCAATCTGATAATAACCAAAAATATCTCAATGATACTTTGTTTTCTTAATTACTAATAAGGTTAAGTATCTACTGACCACATAGCTTTCACATTTAAATTTGTTTTTTCAGTTATTTGTCTATATGTATCATTTAACCATTTCCCTATTTGATAGTTTGCCTTTTTCTTATCAATTTTGCAAAGAGTTCTTCACACACTATAGGTAGCAAATTTTTTCCGTCCCATATGTTGCAAATATTTTTCCTAATCTTTTTTTTTTTTTAACTTTGTTTAGGTTAACATTTTCTGTAGAAAAATGTTTAATTTCTGGTTGGTCAAATACTCTATCTTATTTCTTAGATAGTCTGGATTTTCCACTTTGGTTAAGAAGGTTTGCCCACCCAAAGTTATATCTACATATCTATTTTTCCCTTAAGTACTTTGTTTTATATTTAAGCTCTTAATCCATCTGGAATTTATTTTTGTATCTCTCCAGTGTGAAGTAGCAGTTCAACTTTATTTTCTGCCAGATGGATAGCCAATCATGCCAATGTCATTCATTAAGTAAACTATATTTATGCTGATTAATTTAAAATCACCTTTGTCAAATAGTAGATCTCCACATATGCTGTGATATATTTCTAGACTATCTATTTTATTCCACTGGTTTATTTTTGCTTCCTATGCTGATGCTATTGGACTATAGATAATTTGTAATAATTTTTAATATCAGGTAGGATAAATCCTCTTTCATTACACTGTTTCTTTACAATTGCCTGTAATTCTGTCACATTAAGATAATTTTATCCATTCCCCCGTACCTTAAAAAAAAAACTTTGATATTGGAACTCAAATCAATTTGATAGTGGAGGAAATTCACACCTTAGTGATACTAAATTTTCCCATCCAAGATGATATCTTTTCATTTTTTGTACTTGATTTTGTGCCTTTTAATAAAAAGACTTTGTATGGTGTTCTTCACATAAATCTTGAATTTTTTTGTTAAATTAATGCCTTGGTATTTAAGAGTTTTTGTTACTGTTATAAATGAATTATTTTATCCCATTACAATTTAAAGCATTTTACTAGTATAGAAAAAGTTATTGACTTTTGTATTATATCATATTTATCCTCTTTACCAATTTTTCTGCTAAGTCTTAGTAGCTCTATTATGGAGTATTTTGTTTATGGTTTTTGTGTGTGTGTGTGTGCATTTGATGTGCTTGGAGTAGAAATTAGGATTGTTATAAAATGAATTTATAGGGAATGAAAAGTTAGTAGAATATTGCAGTAAGTTAATTGGATATTTTTAAAAGAGACAATATTTTTAAGTCCTTTACCTCCCATTTAAATACAAAACACTAGGCTTGATGTCACATCACAGTTTCTTCCATAGCGATATGAAGTTACCTCAGGATATAGCATGGAAAAATTAATAGGGAACTCTACCTCTTTTTGATCCTGAGAGGATTATGGGTAGAGATAACTGAAAGAAGATGAGAGTGAAGTTGGAGAGATATTGGATGCAATCTATGGGTCCACTAGATCTTGTTTGTTAGCTTTGAAATCCTAGATGGGGTAGAACTCTTGCCTATTCCCTAGTGAGCTGAAGAGATCACTATGCAGAACAAGCCCATGCCAACATAGAATTATGGTCAACTATAGAGAGGATCTATTCTGTACATGAGGACTTCCCTTGGGTCCTTGTGTGGCAATGATGCAGATTTGAGCACCAGTGAGAATGCCATAGGCCATAGAGGAAACCAGGTATCATCATAGCAGAGTCTGGTGTTGCAGGGTTGGGGAGGGAAGAAGAAGCTGAATCAGGTGCCACATGAGGTATCATGGAGACTCAGTGGTCTTCAGCATCACCGAGAGCCCAGCAAAGTCTTAGTCAGCACAGAGGGGCCACTACCTGCTGATCAGGCTGAGAAATTATAGACCACAATTTCATCAGTAAAAGAGAGGAGGCCAACAGGCAAGGACAGGATAAAGCCAGCCAAACACTAGTGGACTCAAGGTGGTACAAGCCCAAAGTCTAGCACAAGGTCAAGTATCCAGGTAACAATTTAAACAGGAGCATAGGAAAGAAGGAAAGAAACAGAAAGAAAAGGTCAAATTTAAAAAGAATATTTAAATTAATAAGTGTAAAAGGATTTAACCAAAAGCAGATTTTTTTTTTTTTTTTTAATCCTTGCTACTGTTAAAGAAAAAAATTCACTGGACACTTGTCACAAATGGCAAGAAAGACTTTATTTAAGACTTCCTAATCAAGAACAGGGATCAAAGGAGTCTGACTAAAGTTTTGTCAAGCAGAGATCCTCTGTCATTACCCACCAGATGGGAGCTCTTAAGAGATATCAGAAAAAAGTCAAAGAATAAATAACAAATATTGATAATTAACACTTACTGAAAGTTTACTTTGTGTCAAAGATTTGTATAAAATCTTCCCTGTATTAACATTTAATTCTCAGGTGACCCTCTAAGAAGAGTATAAGTATTATATCCATTTCACAGGGGAAGAAAATGAAGCTCACTAGTGCTAAGTATCTTCCCAAGATGACATAGCCTGAAAATTACCATACCTTGTTCCACAGATTATACTCTTACCCACCATTTCCTATATTAGTTCTCTAAATCTAGTAACTAGTACAACTCTTGTCATCTCTGCAGTGTTATTTATGACAAAGTAGATGTAATGAACAAGTAACAAATAATTTTCTGAAACTGATTGTATCAGCTAAGTTCCATCAGGAAAAAGAAGCCAGTCTAAGTCTGTGCATTGTAAGTATAAAGAGTTTTGTTATAGGGAAGTGGAGTCTCACAGAACCATTGCAAAGCTCAGGTCTAGGTCAAGGAAACTACCTCAGACTGTCTCTGCTTATAAGCACTGAAGCTTGTGGTTTTAAGAGCTCACCAGGAAATGGCTGCAAACCCCAAAAGCTCCCAGTAACTCCCAGTCTGCAGCACTCTTGTGGGTGGATGATTCTTAAGGCCCCCTGTAAGCTTTCTTTAAACTTCATGTCAGCTTTCTGTCCAGGCATTTGGCTGCAACGTCCTCTGAGAAAGGATGGCTCCTACTTTTCTTCACCATTTCATTTCCTGGATGAAGATGTCTCATTGGCAGCTTGCGGTCTGTATCTATACGGGTAGGGGATGCTGGGAAATGTAGTTCCCAGTTTGTCCTCTGCAATGTAGAGGGCATCTTGGTAGAAGGTGGCGGTAAAGCTGAGTTGACAACATACAAGTATGCTGATTCATAGGACTTTTATTCCTCTAAAGTAAAATTAAGTGTCTGTTATGTTATACAATGCTCTTTCTATAATTGTTCTGTATACATAGTTTAAAAAGTGAAGTAGTTCTACAAGGCTAATAACCAAAAATGGTAATTCTTACCCCATCACATCACACCCCGGATCCATAGATTCCTTAACAAAAGTTCATGCTGCTGATCTTAATTTAATACATTTCTCTTGAGTCATTCTGCAGATGAAATCACATTGTTTTCCTTTCAGAGTTCAGATTTGTTTTGAATTTACAATTGGGAATCACAGAGATTTCTCAGAGATCTTGCATTCCTCATAACGGTTTTAGTAAAAATTCAAAGCATTTATTTTTTACTTTTTAGTATTGAGAAAAATGCTTCCTTATAATTTTACTGATCTATTCTTTCTCTTCTTTCCCTCTCTGTTTCTTCTGGTTCTCTTATTAATTCTTCATCTTGGCCCAATTCAAATATCTCCTTCCACTGTGGCTACTCACCTTCCCCCTTTTGCTCCTATAGTATCTTTTTGGCACTTACCTTATTATTTATATTACAACTGTTTATGTATTTGTCTCCTCTTCCACTTTGTGAGTGCATGGAGAGCAGAAGATGAATTGGACTCACTTTTATGTATCTAGTGCTAACATGTGGCTGGGTACAGAATTGGTGCTTACAAATATTTTTGTGAGTATGTGCTACGGAATAAGCAGGGATTTATAAATCCTTGTGACATGTCCAAACTATATCATGAGATGACACAACTAAGCTAGTTTACTTTTTTATCCTTGTCAAAGAGAGAGATTTCCCATTTTATAATTTAACATGAAATTTTTTTTTAACATTTTGACCTTCTGAGTGCTATTTCTTTGTTATATTATGCCTATCTGAGAAGAAAGAAGGGAGAGTTAGAAAAGAATTAAGAAGGAGACAGAAAAGTTGAAGAATACCAGGAGGTAGGGATGAGAGGAAAGACCAAGTATTGAGTTCACCCCAGGAATATTTTTAGTTTTATGCTCAATTGAGCTATTGAATTATGTCAGCACACAAGCCTGCAGAAGTCCAGGGGAGCAATATATTACTAGCAAATAAGAAATAACTGTACATCTCAGTTGTAAAGACTATTTATAAAAGGAAAATTTTACATCACTGGGAGCATTCAAATGGGACCTGAATGACCATATATCAGTAATAATTTGGGAGACTTGGTCTAGATCAATAGAGTCCAAACTGTGCTCCTCAGTGGAGTTCCTTAGTGGTCCTCAGAAGCCATGGAGGAGGGGGAGCAGCTAAGGTTTTCATCTTCCCCTTTAATTAGAAGAGGTCTACTTTTATTAGTTTTACACATTAAGGTTCCAAGTAAAGAAGTGAAAAAAAGCTTTCACTGACTTAACAACATTTGAGAACTGCTAGTCTATATTTCATTGCTTCTCAAACTTGGCTGTGCATCAGAATCCTGTGGGGAGCTTCATAAAAGTACTAATTTCTGGGTATTTTTCCATACCTACTAAATCAGAATCTATGGGGCTGAGTTGTAATATCTGCATTTTTACCAAGCTCCCCAGGCAAGTCTTTTTCAGCTGGCCTTTGGAACTAATGACCTCTAAGTTTCTTTCTAAATTTTAAGACTCTATAATTCTTTTCAAGTTCAGTTAGTGTTATAGCTAGAAAAAAAATCACAACCACAGACAGACTCCACTTCCATACTTGTGGATTATCGGGAGGACAGGGTCAAAGATTAAAAAAATTAAATAGGTGTCTAACATCAACAATAGCCTAAACTTGGTTTATGAGATAGAAAAAGAGTGATTGGTGAAAACAAAATATTTATTACTTGAGAAAATATAGAAATGCTTAACCATCAATTACTTGAGTAAATATAGAAATGCTTAAAGCATCAATAATCCTTTTATGTACTATATTTAGAGCAATGAAAAAGAAAAATAGAACCCAAGTAAGGAAGAGGAAAACAAACTTTTACAGGGATCTTATTAGGGACCAACACATTGTTAGGATTTTTAGATACAAACTCTCATTTATGCCTCATAACAACTTTATTAGGTAAATAATACCATTATTCTCATTTTAGAGCTAGGGAAACTGAGGTTTAGAAAGAGTAAGTAATTTACATAAAGCCACAAAGTTAATATTGATGTGAATATTAGAATTTATATTTTCTGTCTTCAATGTTCTTCCAAATACACTGCCCTGACCCAGAGTAAGAAATTAGGGAGTTCAAACATTTTAGCTGATTAATTTCAGGGGATGTAATGAATGTTGGACACTGGCACGGAATCTACTCTCTCTTTCCCTCCCTCTCTCTCTCACACACACACACACACACACACACACACACACACACACACACACACACACACCCCCTACCTCTGACAGACATGAAAATCAGGTGAAAGGAAACAAAACAAGAAGGAGATTAGTGAACTACTAGCACTGATGTCTCTTTCATTTCAGCATCATAGATATCAAGAGGATCAGAAATTTATTTGAAGGAAAGAGCAAGAGATTTGGAGTCAGAATCTCAGTCTATGTACCACTTGTGAGTTTCCTTACCTCTGAGATGAGCTAATAATACCACTCTCACAGAGTATTATGAGGATTAAATGAGGCTTTGTTCAGCAATAGGGTATCCTTAATGACAACGGATTCTAGAATTTTTAGAAAGAAATAGATGTATTACTCTATCTCCTATTGGAAGGAAACATAATCAAGGCAAATATGAAAGAAGGCAGAATATGTATATAGTATGCATGCCAAAGTCTGTATGGGGCAAATATTAATGCATTCCATCATTCATTCATTCATGTCACAAGTACTCAGTGAACGCTGCTTCATTCACAGTCACAGTCTGAGCTGTGGGGGACATAGAGAACGCCCCCAGTCTTACAAAGTTTACATTCTATCTGAGGAGAGAGAAATAAGTACAATCCAATTTAAGATAATAAGAACTATTAAAAAATAAGTTGGCAATGAAATCAAGACTGCATGGGTACTGAGAATATGTAAAGGAGGGTGACCAGAGCAGGCTTTTCTGAGAGGGTATCATTTGAACTGAGAACTGAAGAATGTAAAGGAGATTCATGTAATGGTGTAAGGGAAAAACATTCCAAGCAGAGAAAACAGAAGTGCAAAAGCCCCTTGCCTCTGCATTTCAGTCCCTCCTCCCTGGTGTAGCCCCTGTCCCACCTCTAGCTCTCTGGGGGTGCACAGTTCTATCACCTAGTCCCAGAATCCTGGACCTTGCCCTCTTGTCCACATGTTGCATCTCGGGTACCAGAATATCACTGGCCACTTATATCAATGGATACGATGTTCTTATTAGTGTTCTATTTTTTTCTGTGTTCGAAACATAGGCTCCTTGTTTGAACTCCATTGCCACTTTTTCAGCTAGATAATAGTCCTACAGATTCTAAGGAATGTTCATTTTTTATACTTTGGGGACGTGGTACCTGAAAATTTATGTAGTGAGTAAATTTTCACATCTAATTGTTGTATCCTTTCAAGACTGGAGTATGGGTCTGCAAGGCTGAATAGGAAGAGAACTTTAATGTTAGGGTAATTCATTTGATTTTAAGGGTCTTGGGGCTCCTGGGGTCCCATAGGAGTATATGATAGTGACTTGCTAATTGTAAAAGCCGCTCATAGCTCCTGATTTTCATCTTACATCATCAAAGTCAGAATTTCCTAGAGGGGCATACATTTTGAGTTTTGTTTCAATGGCAGTTTTGTCGATAGTCAGCTGTTTATTGATGATATGCTGCAGGGGTGGTCCGAAAGCCCGTTCTCATAAATATTCATCAATATCTTGAGTAAAGGAAAAGCAAATTAACTTCCTGTGTTAGTAGAAGATTCTAAATGTGATGTGGAGAATGGCATCAGAGAACCAAAATGCACTTCAAATAACCATGAGAGGTTTATTCCACAGTGAAAATGAATAATGATTCAAAGCTTATATTTATTCTCTTATGTCCCCCTTAGAGTATAGAGTATCCAGTAGAATTAGCAGTAGACATAGTAGACTATTTTATACACACACACACACACACACACACACACACACATACTGCCTGGAAGTTAGTTCAACCTGAGAAGAACAGAAAATGCAAAGATTGGCCTTTCACCTACCTGCTTCCACTTTCCCTCAGATTAGCATCCTCTCTGGAAACATGACAGCAGGTGGAATGAAAGCACAGAACAGTGTATCTCTCACTTTTGATAGATTTGGAGGCAAGAATAGAGAGTAAGAAGGCTAGAGCAATACCACAGGGCTTTGTGGTCATTGCTTTGCAGCCTGGAAAATTGCCTCCTTTTAAATATGCATCTGTGTAAATAACACCTTCAAAGGAGCTACTAATGGTTTTAGGAGACTAGTGGCTTTTAGGCACATCTATGGACTTCAGACAACTGTGGTTGCATGAAACACAGAGCTAAAATGAAGCTCAATTTCACCATGTAATAAGCCCTCATAATCATGTTTACATTTCACTTCTTTAAAATAAAATTCTCTTTGCTTTAATAGCTTATTGTATACATTCCTTTAACTCTAGGCTCCTCACCATCATGTTGGAAAAGAGGCCATATAAATAATTAGGAAATAAATATCTATATTATTCCCTCTTCTCTTGAGAATAGACCGTAGGAAACTAAGACATAGGGATAGAAATGAAATCAGTATTTATCTAGGCTATTTAACAGTACATGTTATATGTTTTTAGTCTGAGGTTTTAATGTTGGGAGCTCTACCTCCATATTCAGTCACCATTCATTCATTCATTGATAATTATTAAGCACTTAATACTGTACCAGACATTGTGCTAAAACCTGGAAAATTATCAGTGAGCAAGATAAACACTTTCTTCTTAGAGTTTACAACTGAGGGAGACAGATACTTAAACAAGCATTGCAAACAGAATAATAAATGCTATGGTAGAGAAGCATGTTTTTCTCTAATCAGGGTCAGATGTGGTTTAAGGAGAGGTCTCAGCAGAAAGATTTCCAACTTGGCCCTTGAAGGATGGGACGAAATGAGCAGAAGAAAAGGAAGGGGTGTGAGAGCCTGGAGTAATTTCAATAAGTGGAAGGTGGTGTGTGTGTGTGTGTGTGTGTGTGCACACACACGGGGTTTTATGTACACTGCTGTGACTATTTCTGAGGCTTCAAAAGCAACAGTTATTAAGAATCTTAGATTCAGCGAGGGCAACTCTGCTTGGGAAAATAGTGTTAATGCTTTGTTTAGTTGTTTTGGTAGTTGTCCTCTGAGACAGTGACTTTTTTTGAACCTTGACCCACAGTAAGAAACACATTTACTTCATGACCAAGTGCACATATATATGAGGTAAATGTCTCATAAAACAATACCTACCTCACTGAAGTGTGAGATAATATTTTCTGATCATTTTTTATGGTGATAAAAATACATAACGTGAACCTTTTTAACAGTAAAATTCAGTAATATCACATAGGTGCACATTGTTGGGCAACCCCTACCACTATCTATCTCTAGAACTTCTTTCATCTTCCCAAACTCAAACTTGGTACCCATCGGGCACTAACTCTCCATTCTCCCACCCCCCAGCCCTGGCAACCACTATTCTACTTTCTATCTCTGTGATCTGACTACTCTAGGACCTCATACAAGTGGAATCATACAATACCTGTCCTTTTGTGACTAGCTTATTGCACGTAGCATAATGTCTTCAAGGTTCATCCATGTTGTAGCTGTGGGAGAATTTTCTTCCTTTTTAAGGTCATCTCCAATTTTGAAAATTAGTGTTCTATGGTTATGTACTTTGCAACGGAAATGTGGAAAGTTTTATTTTTTGGCTAGAGTATTCACTGGTAGTAATTTTCTATTTCTCAGAGGAGGTCTGAATGCTAACCTTTAGGTCACAGGGATAACAGTCCTTTCTTCACTGGTCAGATTTCCTGGGGCCCTGGAGATTTCTATTTAAGAAAGTCCTGATTCTGGCTTGCTTCCTTCCATCCTAAGATATTGGACCTTACTCCCTTCTTCCCACTCTCCCTTCTGTTATCTTCTTTTATATAATATGAATTTCATGTATTATGGATCTTCTTTTTCTGTAATATGTTATTGCCTTTTTCTGCCACACTTTGAGGCAAGTTATTCCATCCCTTTTCCTTCTTTTTTCCTCTATTTTTCCTTTATGCTTTATTTTTTACTTCAGAAACAATGCAGCCTCATTGGTTTGGGGCTCATTAATCAGACTGATTATTTGCTTGACATGAATTCCTTTCCTATTATTCTAGATAGGCCCAAAGGTATTAATATATCCCTTTGTTTCCTTCATTTTCAGAGAATAGTCCATGATGCGAAGTAGGTACATGAGATTTTATATGTTTGTGTATTAAAGTGTGTGATATTAAAAACATTAAGTTGATCAATTAATGAATGCTGATCATCAATTAATACAATATTCTTCATAAATAAATTTTGTAACGACAAAGTTTGTTTTCTAAATGCTTTACGTATACAAACTCATTTAAACCTAATAGCAACTCCATATTGTTTTCTATTCTATTCTAAAAATGCAGGTTTAGATTTACTAAGGTTTTCTTGTCTTACCCATGGATCAAAATTTACAGTTGAAAATCCCTGATCAATGGTGTGTCCTGAGCTAAGTCTGAGTTAAAGTAAACATAAGACACAGATTCAGAGAGAACATGGGATGGAGAAAAATAAAGATATGCAAAGTGGAACCAGTTGATACGTGTACATATTGTGTGCACTCTATGAGCTGAGTGGTATATGTTCTGCACTGCCCAGGATCCAGCGTGGTGGTGACATTATGACGTCTAAGAACCAGTGAAAGACCCTGAACCACGTATATGAGGAACTGCTGGAAAAACCAAGAGTGCTTTGCCCAGCAAGTGTGATCACTTTTTAAGTGTTAAGGGCTCTTATCATCATCATTGCTCTAATTGCTAAAATCACATAGGATAGTGACAGTGTGAACCCACACTTAGGAGGCTATATTTGTTAGACACTCTTCTTAGAGCTTGTGGCAGAGACATTATTACATACTCATTAAGCCCACTTTCTTCCTGGAAAACCACTAGCCTTCATTTTCCAGGCTTTTCTGTCCAGATGTGGCACATGACTAGATTTAACCAATGGGATGTGAGAGGAAGAGATAGGTGACAGCTCTAGACCATGATGACTAAGAGCCTGTGTGCCTTTTTCAGTCTTTTGCTTGGCTATTATCTCTGGACCAAATACACAGGATCCAGTGGAAGAATCTGAGGTCCTTGTGGACGATATTGCTTTTAGATAGAAGGGGTCTGGAGAGATTTTCCTTATAGCTATTATGTAGATAAGAAAAATGAGACTAAAGAATTTAAATAACTTGCCCAAGGTCACATAGCTACTAAGTCTTGGGGCCAAGTTTCAAACCAAGCATGCTGGTCCCAGGGTCTGTGCTCTTCACACTGGACTTTACTCCTTGGCTCTGAGTAACATGTAACTCATTTAATTCTCACAGCAATTCCATGAGATGTTGTCTCCCTCATATAAGTGAAGCTGAATTTGAAGAAGGATAAATGATTTCTAAATTCCAGAATTAACATTTGAGTCCAAGCTTATAAGACTCCAGAGCTCTTTTTAATATGCTGTATTTTTTATAACATGGCATACACTGTAGGTAAAGGATGTATGCAATTCTGGAGAGAATAGGAAGCCACAGGAGTGGAAGATAAAGGGAAGCCAATTTTGGTTTAATGATGGAAGATTTTTCTAATGATTTGATCTGTTCAACAATGGAATGAGGCTGCCTCATGGGCAGTGATTCCCCACCACAGGATTGCAACTCAGGCTAGATAAATCTTTGAGAATGATGTTTTAAAGACAATTACTGCACATGCTATGTATTTTATTTGATGGTTTCTAAAATGCCTTCAAATTCTGAAATTCTGTGATAAGGACCTATTAGAAGATCAGAACTTGAGATTCTAGAGCTGCAAATGCTGTACTACAGAGGCGCATGGAGAGTGACAATATATGGAATCTAAGTGTGGCAGGTTAGATGGATTTAATAAACAGTCCGTAAACTCCATTATCTACTTGATATTGTTAGAATTAGGTGCCAGTCTCAGGTGGAGACTTGATCGCTGCTGTTAGACCTCTTGTTCTAATTAGCTGGCATAAGAATCTGGTTGTGAACCTGGGATATTGCTGAAGGCAAGGGAAACAACCTCAAAGAGAAGTGACAGAAGAAGAACAGTTGTAAGTGTTTTATGGCCAAATAGGCCATTTTCTTGCCCCTGCCTCTGTCTGGAGACTTGAAGTCCTGAGATGCATCCACTCTGCTTCAAGGAGGCTGCCTGACCCTGACCAGCCGCTTCATCGTTTAATGTATTCATTATGTCTGAGGTCAGCTTTAATTTTTCAGGTCCTCATCTCAATGCCTGGGGATAAGAGCATAAAAAGCCTATCATCAAAACATTATGCCCTCAACTCCACAAGTCTTTTGGTATCCTCTTTAGGATTTCAAAAACTTAGACAAAATGCAAGTCACATTTTACATCCAGTGTGGGATAACTTCTTTTCTCTGCTTTACAGTATGTGCCAAATTTGATTCCTGTGACAATTCATATTGTACAAAGTGAAAGGAAGCTTTCAGCCTGTTCTTTTTTTCTTCCTTCCATATGGCTGATTGATTCATCTCATACTACAAACTCTTTTTCTTACGAAAATGTGGTCTCTGGTGCTTTAAATGAATATATCATTGCTTAAATGGTGCAGCATGGCAGAGTGTTTCCATTTCAAAGCACAAGCTACAGAGTTGGAGAGAACTGGGAATGAAATATAGCCCTGACTACTTATTAGCTATGAAATGCTGAGCAAATCACTTAACTTCTCTGGGCCTCCATTCCCTTAACTGTAAAATCAGGGTGCATCTGAAGCTGCAAATTCCTTCCCTTATCTAAGAGTCTCTATATAGTTAAGTATTTTATTTATTAGTTTTTCATTCGGCAGCCAAAATTCACTGCCCTACTTCTGTGTGCCAGGCACAGTATTAGGCACCAGGGAGATAGCAGTGAATAAGACAGCATGATCTTTGCTGTTGTGGAGCTTAGAGTATGCTAGGAAATATAAGTTAAATAGCCAGTTACACCCTTAATTGCTCAATTACCATTGTGAATAGTGTTTGGAAGGAGAAGAATGGGGACTTAAAAGAGTGATCAGTAGGAATGTAGGTGAGGAAGAATGCTCCTCTACACTCTTTGGGTCTCTAGCTGGGCCTAAGAATTAACCTGACATGAAATGGATTAGCAGGAGAAAAACATACAAATTTTATTAAATTTTATGTATATATGGGAATCTTCACAAGAGAATACAGACTCACAGAAGTGACCAGGGCAGGAAGCTTTTATACCTTTTAGACAAAAAGACAATACTTTTGTGAAGAATTGATAAGACAAGGGATTTGAGCTAGGGGGAGTAAATGGTAAAGAAGTAACTAAGAGGATAGAGGTGAGTTTAACACGGTTTGTTTATACAGATTTATCAGCCCCAAATTCCTTGTGATTAGAAATTTTCCTTTTTCCTGGTACAGGGAGGGTGCCTTTCACACGAGAGTTTTATCTTTTGCTTTTAGGAAGGAAAAAGAGGGTCAGAGTGTCCTTCTTGTACCTACTATTTCTTAAGTGTCTTTGATTCAAAATAAAGGGATATGACATTCTGGGGGACTGGAGAAGACTGATCTGAGAAAATGACATTTAAATTAACTTCATTCATTCATTCATGTTTTTATTATTTAATCAGCAAGTATTTACTAAACACAGATTGAACCCCAGGCACTATCATAGGTTTTAGGGATATCTTGGAGAAGAAAAGATAGACAAAACTCTCACAAAGAGGTTAAAATCTAATGATTTTTTCCCAACTTCATTCTCAGTGCAAAATATGCTATTGGAGGTTGAGAAGAATTTGTTATAAGACAATAAAATAGAGAAGGCACTTTGAGGTAAAAGTACTGGCACTCATTTTATGGGAGAGAAGAAAAACAGGAAAGAAATTTAAAGTAAGTTAAAGTAAAGCTTTGGCTGAGAGGAATATGGAGAAGAAAAATTTATGTGTAAAACTTGGTAATTTGTCCAGGGAACTCAGTTTGATGCCAGAATGAGTTCTGATGAGAATATTACTGAGAGCCGTTACTCAGCTCTCTGATGTGGTTGGGTGCCTGTTCCTTCTAGAATAAATGGTGACATTGTTCACTAGCTGGTGGACTCAATGACAAAGTAGAGCAAGCTGCATAATCTGTGAATTTCGCTGTCAAATTCAGATAACACTCTAATACCTATTTCAAAAATCAGGAATATTTCCCCTCCTCGTGGGCATTCTATTTCTTCTCACTGTTGAGGAAGATTCATGCTCTAGTTTGTGGGTTGTACATTGTTAACCTGTAAATGTGACTATGGAATCCATGTTTACAGGTGCAATAATCATCAACCTGCCTACGCCATCAAGTGGGTGTCATATACAGGATGTTCTGCTTATCAACAAGATTGTCAACATTGCTTCTAAATATCTCTCAAGTACCCACTCTTTCCTCCATTACCACCTTTCCTAAGTCACAATCACCTCTCGCCTGGAATAATTACAATGGCTTCCCAAGTGGTCTACATTCCACTCATTTAGACACCACCCCCCGCCCCTGCCACCCCCTTCACACTGCAGTCAGAATGAACTTTTCAAAAATGCAAATCTGATCAGGCCACTTTCTGCTTGTTATCTTTATGATTATGACAAAATTTCTCTATGGTCTTGACTGGCTTGGCTTCTCTCTACCTTTTTAGCCTCATCATGAATTTCTGACTTTCTGTTCTCTAAACACGATGACTTCCTTTCAGGCTTCCTCCCACCTTAAGCCTATGTGCGCACTTATTTCCTCTTTCTAGAAAGATCAGGAGCATATTCGTGAGCTATCATTTCAAGCCCTTGTCCTTGTGAGGCATCTGCCTGGCAAAATACCAACCCTAGGTCAATCTGTTTTCTTGGTGCAAGAAAAAAAAAAATTAAAAACATAGAGTGAGTTAGAATAGTTTCCAGCACTATCAAGGACCCTAAAATCCATTTTTTATAAGAATGTTTTCAAACCTTCATGATTATTTTCAAGCTGCCTTCCCATCACCCAGACATTAACTTGTACAAAATCTCTCTTCTTCGTCTACTAAGAAAACAAAAGTTACCAGTATGAAGTTTTCGACCTTTTCTACCAACTTCCTGCCTCACTGGCACCTTCACAGTTTGATTTTCCAAACTTCCCTCACTTGTTTCCTCCTATGAGTTGTCTGAGGATGACCCTGCCACTGGTTTTATATCATTCTCTTCCCATCTCCTCAGAGACATTACTTTCCCTATTAGCATATTTTCTTTATCTTGCTCCCTTATCAAGCGGCTTTCAGCACTTTCCATTTCTTCCTCCCACTGCTTGAAACCTCTTCTTTCCTATTCTTTCTTAATTTAGTCTGCTGGTTCTCTTCCCATCTGTCTAGCTGCTTCTTTTGTGCTTTCTCCCTTTCTCCAATCCTTTGAATATGTACACTCTCCAAGAACATAGATGTTAAACCACTTTACTTCCTTCTGTGTAGCTTCTCCCTTAAAAGTCTCACTACCTTATCTACTCAAAATTGTTTTTGATGACAGTCTTATGAAAATTATAGTGCTTATTTTTTTTTTCAATGGTCTTTTCTGGTTAAATGGTGAATACACCCATAGTGGAGTATAGCTGATTTATTTTATTATTCTTAAAAACAAAACACCTTATTATTTTATGTTTTCTTCCAGTTTTATTGAGATATAATTGACATACAGCACTGTGTAAATTTAAGGTGTACAACATAGTTATTTGGCTTACATACATCATGAAGTGATTATCACAAGTTTAGTGAACATCATCTCATACAGATACAAAATTAAAGAAATAGAAAAATAATTTTTCCTTGTGATGAGAACTCAGGATTTACTCTCAACATCTTTCATATATATAACATACACCAGTGTTAATTATCATGTTTTATGTTACATCCCTAGCACTTATTTATCTTGTAATTGGCAGTTTGTACCTTTTGACTACCTTAGTTCAATTCCCCCCCTCCCCACCTCTGAAAACCACAAGTCTGATCTCTTTTCAAATGTTTGTTTGTTAAGTATAATTAACCTATATAATACTATGGTAGTTCCTGGTACACAACATAGTGATCTGATATTTCTATATGCTTGAAAATGATCACCATGGTAAGTCCAGTTACCATCTGTCACCATGCAAAAATATTGCATAGTTATTGACTGTATTTCCCACACTGTACATTTCATACCTGTGACTCATTTTTTATAACTGGAAGTTTACACCTCTTCATCTCCCTCATCTATTTCTTTCCTACCCCTACTCCCTTCCCCTCTGGCAACTACCTATTTGTTCTCTGTATCTCTGACTCTGTTTCTGTTTTGTTTGTTCATTAGTTTTGTTTTTTAGATTCCACATATAAGTGAAATCATACAGTATTTGTCTTTTTCTCTCTGATTTATTTCACTTAACATAATACCTTCCAGGTCCAACGATGTTGTCACAAAAAGCAAAATTCTATTTTTTTATGACTGAGTAATATTATAAAGTATATGTACCACATCTTCTTTATCCATTTATCTATTGATGGGCATTTGGGTTGCTTCCATATCTTGGCTATTGTAAATAAAGATGCAGTGAAAATAGGATTGCATGTATCTTTTCCAATTAGTGTTCTCGTTTTCTTTGGATAAATTTCCAGGAGTGGATTTGCTGGATTATATGGGAGCTGTAGTTTTATTTGTTTTTGAGGAAACTCCACACTGTTTTGCATAGCGGTTACACCAGTTTACATTCCCATCAACAGTACATGAGGGTTCCTTTTTCTCTGCATCCTTACCAACACTTGTTATTTGTTGTCTTTTTGATAATGGTCATTCTGAAGTGTGTGAAGTGTTATCACATTGTGGTTTTCATTTGCACTTCCTTGATGACTGGTGATGATGAGCATCTTTTCATGTGCCGATTGGCCACCTGCATGTCTTCGTTGGAAAAATGTCTATTAGATCCTTTGCCCATTTTTTAATCAGGTGGTTTATTTTTTGATGTTGAGTTGTATGGGTTCTTTGTATACTTTGAATATTAACCCTTTATTAAATATATCATTTGCAAATATCTTCTCCCAATTAGTAGGTGGCCTTTTTGTTTTGTTTTGATAGTTTCCTTTAGTTGTGCAAAAGCTTTTTAGTCTGATGTAGTCCCATTTGTTTATTTTTGCTTTTGTCTCTTTTGCCCAAGGAGACATACAAAAATTATTGTTAAGATTGATGTTCAAAGCTTGTACTGTCTATGTTTTCTTCTAGAAGTTTTACAGTTTCAAGTCTCACATTTAAGTCTTTAATCCATTTTGAGTTTATTTTTGTATGTGGTGTGAGAAAGTAGTCCAGTTTGATTCTTTTCTATATAGCTGTCTAGTTTGGCCAAACCACTTATTGAAGAGTCCATCTTTCCCCCATTATATGCTCTTGCCTCCTTTGTCATAGATTAATTAACTGTAACAGTGTGGGTTCATTTCTGTGTTCTCTATTTTGTTCCATTGATCTATGTATCTGTTTTTGTGCTAGTACCATACTGCTTTGATGACTGTAGCTTTGTAGTATAGTTTAAAATCAAGGCGCATGATACCTCCAGCTTTATTCTTCTTTCTCAAAATTGTTTTGACTGTTTGAGGTCTCTCGTGTTTCCACACAAATTTTAGAATTATTTTTTCTAATTCTGTAGAAACTACCATGGTCATTTTGGTAGGGATTGCATCGAATCTATAGATTGCCTTGAGTGGTATGGTCATTTTGACAATATTAATTCTTCCAATTAATTGGCATAGTATATTGTTTCATTTGTTTATGTCATCTTCAATTTCTTTCATCAGGGTCTTATAGATTTCCAAATACAGGTCTTTTACCTCCTTAGTTAGCTTTATTCATAGGTATTTTATTCTTTTTGATGTGATTGTAAATAGGAGTTTTTAAAATTTCTCTTTCTGATAGTTTGTTGTTAGTGTGCATAGGAATGCAACAGATTTCTGTATATTAATTTTGTATCCTGCAACTTTACTATATTCATTGGTGAGTTCTAGTAGTTTTTTGGTGCTGTCTTTAGAATTCTCTCTATATAGCATCATGTCAGCTGCAAACAATGACAGTGTTATTTTTTCCTTTGCAATTTAGTTTTTACTTCTTTCTCTTGTCTGATTGCTATGGCTTCTAATACTATGTTGAATAAAAGTGGCAAGAGTGGGCATCACTGTCTTGTTCACCTCTATTATTTTAAAAGAAGTCATCAAAACAACATTCATGTGAGGTCACTGAATTCTGCAATGGGTGTGTGGCTTCTGATGCACAGTGGGAGAGAATGATTACAGTCCACTGTCCTTTGCCACCAGACATACTAATGTGTTAGAATTTGACAGTGAGTATTAATTCCTCTATATTTATTTCCTAGGGTTCTAATACCATGTTGCTTTATGTGTGTGGTGTTATCTTCCTATATTTCCTAGATGCTAGATATATATCACCTACACATTTCTCACTACTTAGAAGGAATTTATTTTCATTTTCTTTCCTCTTACCTAATTCTCTTCTTACATATTCATTGACTGACTCTTCAATAAATCTTTATTGATTACCATTCAAGATATGGTGGTGAATAAGAATAGTCCCCATTCAAGTAGCTTTATGCTTAATGATTAACCTGAATTCTCTTAGGGGGTTTCCCCTTTTCAGGTATGGATTGGATCATTTTAATATTTATAATGTAAACTTTGACACAATTTCCCCCAATTTGCAAAGATCACTCAGCAACCTGCAAATCTCCCTCAGGATATTGGAAGTTCTTAGGGAGTTTTTCTCATGTGTTTAGAAGTCAGCCTCTCAACACAGGCTTTATTTCATGCACAGACTCCTTCTCACTGATATTTCCTGATAGATAAACTACTTATAAGAGACTCTTCTTACTGTAAGGATGTGCCAGTCCACACCAAGATTTAAGCTTCAGTGTTCTGAAAGCCTCCAAATGCTGAGGTGCTGAAAGGATTTCATGTTCACTTTGGACCCCCTAAGCTAGAGTCATACTCTATTCTATGAAAATATGTCTTAGGTTTTTTTTTTTTTTTAATGTAAATAGACTCTACCTTCTGCCTATAGCAGTTCCTCTCCACAGTTGATTGGGTGGAGGGACAGACACTATGCTATCTGTGATTATTAATTTTATGTGTCAACATGGCTAGTCTATGGTGCTCAACTGTTTGGTCAGATGCCAGTTTAGATGTTGTTGTAAAGCTATTTTTTAGATGTGAGCATTTATTTTTATTTATTTATTTTAAAAGGAGTTATAAAATATAGTTTTTAATTTACTTCCTGAAAATGTTTTGTTAACATACTCCTGATTTACAAACAGTTTTATTATGATGCCAGAAAATGAAGGTTAATTGGCACAATTTAGCTACTCTTCTCATTGATGTTTTACATCACTACAAACAACAGTATCAACTACAGATGTGAGCATTTAAATCAGCAGACTTTGAGTAAAGCCCATTCTCCTCCAATTGGGAAGGCTTATCCAATCAGTTGGAGGCCTTAACAGAAAAATCTGAGATCCCCAGAAGAGGAAGGAATTCTGTCTCCAGACTGCCTTCAACTCAAGACTGCAACATTGACTCCTGCCAGAATTTCCAGCCTCCTGGCCTGCCCTGTAAATTTCAAGCTTGCCAGCCCCATAATCACATGGATTAGTTTCTTAACCACATCTCGAATTGCTCTATCTCTGTGTCTCTTCATCCTATTGGTTCTGTTTCTCTGGAGAACCCTCTTGATACACTGTCCTCACCATCTGTTAACCCACTCTCATAAACAACTCATAAAATCTCTTCTTTCCTGCTTGATTAAAATCCAAAATCTTGACCTAAATGGATTATTAAGTAATTGTTGCACAAAGTGCCAAATGTGATAGGCTGAATAGCAGCCTTCCAAAGACCTGTGAGTCCTAACCATCAGAACCTGGGAATATGTTATTTTACATGGCAAAAGGGACTTTGCAGATATGATTATGACTCTTGAGATGAGGACATTGTCCTGAACTATCCAGGTAGAATCAATGCAAACACAATGTCCTCGTAAGTGGAAGGTAGGAGGATCAAAGTAGGGAGAATGTAATGTGACAACAGAAGCAGAGATTGAGGTGATGTAGCCATGGGCTAAGGAGTGTGGGAATCTCTAGAAGCTGGAAGAAATAAGGAATAGATTCTCTTCTAGAGCCTCCAAAGGAACCAGCCTTATTAAATAGCTTGATTTTAGCCCTGCAAGAGTCATTTCATACTTCTGATCTCCAAAATTCTAGGCAAATAAATTTGTGTTGTTTCAAGCCACTAAGTTTGCAGTAATTTGTTGCAGCAGCAATAAGAAAGACTAATACATCAAACATTCCTGAACTCCAGCCCTGATTGTAGCCTGTGCTCAAATAGATTTCTACTATACAAAAATGAGCAGTTAATATATAGCGTAATAGACTCCCACTTCTAACCAACTGGTATCAGACTTGCCTTCATGTCATAAATACCTGGAAAATTAGACCAAATATATTAAACAACTCTTTTCAGGCATTAGACAGTCATCATTTCAGCAAAGTGTCCCTCAACTAAGAAAAATAAATGAGGCAAGCCCTATGTTTGTTCCAGTTTTCTTCTTGTAGGCACTTTCTGGACCATGGTAGAGAGAGGAGGATTGAAACGAAGTACAGTAAGTCTCTCTGAGTTGAAGAGACAGAGATCAGAGTTTGAGGAGACAAACATGGCTGAAATCTGGGATCTACATAGAAAAAGAGTCCTAGAAATATAGGTAGAGATTTGAGCTTTTGGATGAATACTAAGCTGCACATGTATAGGGCTAAACTCCATGAGGTAGCATAAAGAAAAACTACCACTGAGTTATAAGCTGAGCAGTCCTGGAAGCTCATACATTGTTGTGAGACATTTGAGTCTCAATCAGGCAAAGTAGAGAAATGTCATTAAACACACAGGACACTTAGCAGAGACCACAGAATGAAAGCAGGGCTAAAGTAGCCTTAAAGAAAAATCTTCTTTGGACATATTGTAACAAAATTTATAAACAAGTCTCTAAAGGATTAAGCCAACCCAGGGGTTCCTTGGTTGCTTGATAGAACAAGGCCCAACATTCTTTATAGAAAATCTTTTAAACAATGAACAATGTAAATTTCACACTGTCGAAATTCACTTAAAAATCATAAGAAGCAGGATAATGTGAACTATTACAAGTAAAAAAATTAGTTAATAGAATAGACCCAGAAATGACAGAGATAATAGGATTACCAATGACTTATAATAGTCAATAGACTTAAAATAGTGATTATAAGTGTGCTGGGATTTAAACAAAAACATAAACATAATGAAGCTACAAGTGGAAAATACAAAAAAAACTAAAAAATCATTTTGGAGTGCAAAATATACTATATAAAGTGAAAATATTAATGAGTGGTGTTAATAACAGATTGGAAACTGCAAAGAAAAGTTCAATGATCTTGAAGATATATTAATAAAAACTATTCAAACTAAAACACATAGAGAAAAAAGCTAGAAAGGAAATGAAAGATTTTAGTGGTTTGTGGGATAATATCAAGTAGTCTATTATACATGAGGAAAAAACTGACAAAACTGAAAAAGATACAGGCAAATTGACAACCATATTGGTAAATTTTCACAATTCTCTCACAGTAACTGATAGAAAAAATTTATTTATTAACGGTATTAACAATTTGATCTAATAGGTCAAGGCACCTGCAGGTCAAGTAGAAATTACATGAGGATTTAGAAAATAATTTTTACTGAATGACATTGAAAACAACATTTCAAAATTTGGGTGATGCAAGTAAAGCATTATATAGAGAGAAATTTATAGCTTTTAAATTCTTATTTTAGAAAAGAAGAAAATGTGTCTAAAATAAATTATCCAAGTTACTTTCACAAATGCTACCAAAAGAAAAACAAATTAAACTTAAAATAAGTAGAAGATAAAATTAAAGTAATATAAATAAATAAATGAAATAAAAATAATAAAAAAGTAGAAGGTAATACGTAGGAGACAATAATGAGAACAGAAAGCAATGAAAGAAAAATCAGAAAAGAAGCAGAGAAAATTAATGAAATCTAAGGGTTTTCCTTTGACATTAATAAAATTAAAAACACTTAAGCTAAATTGAACAGGAAAAAAGAAAATGATATAAATTACCAATGTCAATAATGAAAAAAGATATCTCTACAAATTTTACACAAATCAAAAAGAATAACAAAGGAATATTATGACATTATATGAACAATATGTCATGTCAATAAATATGGCATTTTAGAGAAAATAGGTAAGTTCCTTGAAAAGCACATATTACAAAAATTGGTCCAAGAAGAAATAAAATTTGAAAAGACATATATTTAAGAAATAAATTGAATTTGTAGTTAAAATCTTTCCCATGAAGAAAAATCCAGTTCAAGATAACTTCACTTGTGAATTCTATACAAAACTTTAAGAAAGAAATAATATTCATCATTTACAAAATACGGAAAGAAAGCACACTTCTAAACTCATTTTGTGGTATTAATGTTACAAAATTACAGCGTTCCAGAATACAAAACTACAGGTGAATACTCTTATACACTCTTATGTGAACATAAGTGATAAAATCCTTTACAAAACATTAGAAAAATCAAATCCAGCAATATATAATAAATAATATATATCTTGATCAAATGAAATATATCTCTAGAGTATAAAATTGGTTTATAATTTGAAAATTGATCAATGAATTTTTATAATATTCCTAAAATAAAGGAGAAAAAACATTTAATAATCTTAATAGATGCAGAAAGTAAACTTGACAACACAATACAAAATCATGATAAAAGCTCTCAAGATAGTAGAAATGGGTAGGAACTTCTTCAAACTAAAAAAGAACATTTGCACAATCTTTCATCTAACATCATATTTAATGGTTCTAAGTTTGGGGAAAAAGATAAAGATCTCCATTCTCAACATTTCTCTTCAGGATTTTACTGGAGGTTCCATTCAGTGTAATAAGGGAAGTAGAAGAAATAAAAGACATATAAACTGGAAAGAAAGAGGTAAATGTGTCTTTATTTGCAGATGACATGCTTGTGTATGTACGTTATATTAAGAATCTACAAAAAAGCTACTGGAACTAAAAATGAATTTAACAAGATCAGAAGATATAAAATCACTATAGAAACATCAATTGTATTTCTCTATACTAGCAATGAATAATTTAAAAGTGAAATTAATACTATATAAATGTGTCAATGTCAAATTGACATAAAAAACATAAATCTAACATTGAATTTAATTAAATACATGTAAGAACTGTACACTAAAAATGACAAAATTTCTGAGAGAAATGAAATATCCAAATAAATGGAAAGATATACTATGTTTGCTTTACATAGTATGAATGGCTTTTATTTAATGGAAGTTATACTTCAATAAATTTGATTTAAAAAGGAACTATGTATACAGCGTGATAAATATTTTCTTAAGGATAGTAAAGACTCCTAATCCAATTTTGTGTGGATGAAAGGTTTTCCAGAAATCCTCTTTGTATTTGATAGCTGTAGGAAGAGTAGATTTAGATAGACAAAGAGAGGAGGATGTTTCTAATAGAGAGACTTTCATGAGCCTGGCACATTTAGCCAGCCAGGGGTTCATTAGAATTGGGTATAAAATGTGAGGTGTGAATACTGCAAGATGGAACTAGGAAAGATCAGATCATGAAAGGCCTCTTAACAAGACCTTGAGAATGAGCATCTCCTTAAATATTGTGTCCCAGGTGCCTCTCAGGCATCCTTATCACCGCCATACTTGTAAGCTATGCTATGGAGTTTTGGATTTTCCTTAAGAATTATTTATTTTTTCATTGTGTACAGATAGGTTGAAAAGTAAATACAGAGACAGATTTGGATGGCTTCCCACTTGAATCTTCCAAGGTACTCTTAGATCAGGTCATAGTGTCCCTGAGGGGGAAAAGAGAGGAATTATAAATACCGGGTGTCTAGAAGGTGTCTGACCAGAGTACTAATCACTGGCTACCAGTCCCAGGGGAGGAATCTAACTACATGGAGGATAGGAAAGATCATCACTATGCCAATCATCAGAAACAGAAATCCAGGACTTCTCTCTAGCACAGTGGTTAAGAATCTGCCTGCCAATGCAGGGGACATGGGTTCGATCCCTGGTCTGGGCAGATCCCACATGACTCGGAGCAACTAAGCCCACATGCTGCAACCACTGAGGCTTGCGTGTGCCTAGAGCCCCTGCTCCCCAACAAGAGAAGCCACCACAATGAAAAACCTGAGCGCTGCAATTAAGAGTAGCCCCCGCTCATCGCAACTAAAGAAAGACTTCGTGCAGCAACGAAGACTCAGTGCAGCCAAAAAGAGAAATAGAAATCCAAATACTTCCACCCATTGCATCTTGGTGTTGGAGTCACCAAGAAAAACACAAGGCACTGGATGGAACAACACCTTACTTACATAGAGACTAGTGGGCATCTATCCCCCACGGCTGACAGGTCTTTCACAGGGCAATCGGTCTATGTCCACCCCTCTCCTGCTGTCGTGGAAGGAACTCTGTCCCCTTTCCAGATAAGACAGATGTAGCGGTGGGGTTGGCCAGTGCCATACAATACACACATTTTAAACAGAACAAAAGAGCACTCACTGAATCAGAAACAAAGATACTCTCATATAAGGTGATAAACCCGGCCCAGGCTGTATTTCTTGATAAAAGGTGTTCCAGACCCAAGGCCCAATCTTATGCAGCTGAGTGGGAGTTGAAATACTGTGCATATGAGACTGCCTTTCCCAACAGAAGAAGATTAGCCTTGAATTTTTCTGTAGGCAGTAGGAGCTATTTGGCTGAGTTAGTGACTCATATTCTGTTTGAAGTGTGCCTCTGACTCTGAAGGGCTAAGAGGGATGGACTAAGATGGGCTCAAGTGAGAGGAAGCTAGATGGCTTCCTCTTCCTCAAGAGTCACTGGCTCTTGAGTGCTTATTCCCATTTGTAGACATGATCACATCTGGATTTTCTTCCATATCAATTTGCTTAGCTCCCAGCACAGAAAGGATGTCAGGAGCCCTCTTATGGAATTTTGTCCCAGAATTTGGCATTAGTGGATGAAGTACAGCAGCCTTGGAAGAAAGGAATTTTGAAGATAATTCTCTTATTAAGTACAGGCATACTTTGTTTTATTGTACTTCACTTTATCTAGTGCTTCACAGATATTGAATTTTTTACAAATTGAAGGTTTGTGGCAACCTTGAGTCAAGCAAGTCTATTGGTGCCATTTTTCCAATAGCATTTGCTCACTTTGTGTCTCTGTGTCACTTTTGGTAATTCTTGCAATATTTCAAATTTTGCATCATTATTATATTTGTTATGCTGATCTGTGATCAATGATCTTTGACTCTCTGAAGACTCCAGTGGTAGTGAGCATTTTTCAGCAATGCAATAGTTTAAATTAAGGTATGTAAGTTGTTTTTTAGACATAATGCTATTGCATCCTAATAGACTACATTTTAGTATAAACATAACTTTGATATGAACTGGGAAACCGAAAAATTCATGTGACTTGCTTTATTGTGATATTTGCTTTACTGCTGTGGTCTGGAATTGAGCCCACAATATTTCTGAGGTATGCGTGTATAGGTTTTCATGCTTTTTTTTTAAGATTTATTTTATTATTTATTTATTTATTTTTGGCTGCATTGGGTCTTTGTTGCTGCACAGGAGCTTGCTCTAGCTGTGATGAGCGGGGGCTGCTCTTCATTGTGGTGAGAGGGCTTCTCATTGCACTGGCTTCTCTTGTTGCAGAGCATGGGCTCTAGGTGCATGGGCTTCAGTAGTTGTGGCATGTGGGCTTCAGTAGTTGTGGCATGTGGGCTCAGTAGTTGTGGCTTGTGGGCTCTAGAGTGCAGGCTCAGTAGTTGTGGTGCACTGGGTTTAGTTGCTCCACGGCATGTGGGATCTTCCTGGCTCAGAGATTGAACCCGTGTCCTCTGCAATGGCAGGCAGATTCTTAACCACTGCGCCACCAGGGAAGCCCTCATGCTTCTTTTTATGTGTAACGTTCTCAGCATCTTTAACAATTTCTCACCATGTTGATCGTCATTCAATTACCCTAGTTAGCCAATATGCTTCTTAAAATTTTTGTGCCTTTGTTAGTTCACTAAATAGTGCCTGGTTCTCAGGGAACACCATATCACTGACATAGTGTCCCATGCAAAGTGGAGTAGTACCAGTTCCACCCTTGATCTGGACCTACTATAGTCTCCTAAGCTTGTGTTAGTTTATTTTTTATTCTACATAGCAGCTCAGTGGAATAGGATAGATTTGAGAGAAGGGAAAAATGGATTGTTACCATCTATAATGGAAACGTAGAAGACTCAATTAAATGATTAATTGTAAAACACCTTTGGCATTATTTACCCTTCCCCAAAATATGTTACTAAAAGGCCTACTTGAATGCAAAAACCTTTAGAAATATATTTAATTTTTCATATTTACTAAGTTAAATAAAAACAAACAGAAGCCAAACATGTGAGACAACACAGAATTGCAGGTACATATAGTGCACTGTAAAACACTGTCATGGGGTTATCATTCAGCTGAAAACAAAGTGAATATTTCTTTCTCTTGCTTTCTTTCTTTTTTTTTTTGGTTAAGAGAGTAAAAGCCTGTCTTTTTGATGCAAATTAATAAAATTTCTTAGGTTAAGAAGTCTGGCACTTTGACTTATTTCTTCTGCTGAATTTCAGTAGTACATAAAAGTTATATTTCCAACTCAAAGATACATTTGCTTTTTTTCTAGATAATAACTTAGTAACAAAAGGAAAGTTATTAAGCTGGGAATAATGCCCCTGAAATTAGCGTGTTCTTTCATTCTAGTTTAAAGATGTGAGACATCCATTCATGACAAGCAATGATAACTATACCCATGGTAGATCATTTGATATCCTGTGTTATTTTACTTCTTTGAAAAATAAGCTTCCAGCAACAATCTTCATATGTGAATTTCTTCTGAAGGATGCTTCTATCAATTCAATAAGATTGGCCTTTTTTTTTAAAGCCCTATTATCAGAGGTCATGTTTCTAGGGCTAGTCTGTCTTGACAGAGGACCCTCTTGAGGCCAGAAAATGAGTTCAATCACACAAGGAAAGTCAAACAGTCTAATGGTCAGGAAATACCTAAAGAATATATCTTTCCCTGGATTTTGTCAAGGAGAAATTTACCTTCGATTTTAACCAGAAGTCAGAGGCTAGCACACCTCTATTTGCCAGATAACAGACAGATTAATCACTCCATAGCTAGGCACTGAGGTAGCTTGCTATCATTTTAGAAAAAAATAATCCTCTTGATTGCCACTCAAATTCCGGAAACAGTTTTAAATGTTAATCTTTAATGTATCATAAAGCATTGGAGGTTTTGTTCTGGTAGACATGAATGACAGTTTGCAACTTCAGCTGACTGAGAGCTAAGTGATACAAAGATATGCGTGAACCAATTGAATGGGCAGACCAATCAAGGGTTTTCTGGTTTTTTTTTAAAGCAACATCTTGACTACACTCTATGGTAATGGAGGTAATGGTGGGGAAATTCTTGAAGGCAGCATCCCAAATTCCAAGCTTTGCCCAAAGTTTCATGGCTCAAAAGTACGTGGATACTGTCAGGCTATTGGTCACTGCTCTCCTATAATAATAATGCCAGGATTCTTGCCCAGTTCAGAGAGTGATCAGACATAAAGTTCTGTCGGGATGCCCTGTTTACAATAGTAAATTCACTTTGACATTGAGTGAAGATATTGACACCACATTGGGAGGTAGGAGGACTTGGATAGGCACCAGATTACATCAGAATTCCTCCATATGTTTAGATCAGAGCCAGGTTCTCCTTAGTGAGATCCATGGAGCCATTACTTTGGACTTGGATGGCTATGGCCAACCTCTTAGCTTCTGCTGAGCTGGGCATGGAGTTCTTGGCTTCCCTTGCTCCTACTGTTCTGCCGTTTCTGCTGCACATCCTTAGCTTCATCTTTCATCTGCTGAACATATTCCAGGAGATTCTCCTCCACAGAAAGTTTTCTTTCCAGGAAGGTGTTTCTTTTAATGGTTTAATTCAAGCAACTTAACCTCTTCCAGAGATTTGACAGAAGCTCGTTGTACTTGTTCCATGGCATCGTTTGCTTGTCTAGATCTCTCATATATTTTTGCAATCAATCTTTGATTCTTTTAGTCTCCACAAGGCCATTCTTTAATGCTGAGACCCCTTGGAAGACTTCAGAATGTTGCTTTTCAAAGAGATTCTAGCTCCATCAGGAGACAGTTATTTCTGACCAGAGAGTCCTGTGCTTATTTTTAATTTGTATCTCCATCTCATTTTTTGCTTCCCTCTGGGACTTTTCACAGTTCTTCTGTATATTCTTTGCCCTTTGCTTCTATGTTATAGCTAAATCTTTTCAAAAGCAAGTCTCTTCTTCTATAGAGCTAAAAATGTTCTTTTCCTGTTAAAATAGGGGAAGAACATCACTCTCCTTGTGGCCTGATGTACAAGTTCTGGAGGTGAGGACGGGTTGGTATCTGGGGTACACCTCAGTCCTGCATTAGCTCCTAAGGGGTCATTTCATATTGGCTTATTTAGTGCTTGTTGTAAGCTAAAGTTCGTGAGAGATTTCTTTATGAATTGCAGTTTATCCCCTTTCGTTTTGATCTATATTTGGGTACTTTATTAAAAAGTCTGAATGGAAGATTTGAAAATGTCATTTACTAGATTATAGTTTGATTTAAGAGACAATTTGAACTAATGATTTTGAAACTCAGTGCCTGAGCTGTCCATTCCCCAAGCTTTGTATCATTCACATGTTCTATGAACTTCATTTTGTGTATTCTTTTAAGAATATTCATTGTATGTCATCCATGTCTTAAATATTACACTGGACATAGTATGGAGACCCACTAGGATGAAATTCTTCTTTTTGAGTTGGTCGCAGGCTGGTGGACAAAGAATTAAGCACCCAAATAATTATTGCTACAATGCAACACAACGTGATCAATAACCATAATGCAATTTTTCATTGTTTTAGGACTTGCCAAATTAGGGATGACTTCCTTCTCTGGAGAAGATCTCACTCTTAATTCTTTATAAAAACAAAAGCAAAAATTAGGTGTTTCAGTTCACCAAAAGAAAGAAGCCAAATAAAAGGTTAATGTACTATGTGCTCATTCTCTATTTGAGACAATATTAAGAAACTTCAGATATCAGCCATTGATTTTCAGACCCTGCCAGAAGGAAGATTTTCTGTATGTGTCTGAGCAGTTCCGGATTCTTCACTGGCAGAGTTCAGTTGGAGGTAGAGAGGTGATACAGAAGCATTTGTTCACAACCTCAGCCAAGCTCCGTTGCATGACTGGGTGATTTCTGAATAAGGGTAAAGATGTTCTGATTTTATTTCTTCTGGGACATATATAATAGACCATAATGGTAACTCATCACATCTTCATAACAGCAATTGAATGAACTTTAGCCAGGAGTTCTTTCTTTGTTTATTAATAACAAATAGGACACTTTCTGAACAAAGGGAGTTTTTCTTGGAATTTTGCAAATATTATTTGTAATATGTGGAAATTATTCTGGGGACATACACAGGTTAATGTATTTTTCTTAAAAATAGTATATGAGTCACATTTTATTAAGTTTATTTTTTTCTTTAAAGAGGAAAAAAAGCATTAATTGCATAGTGAATGATAAAGTATTCTCAGATCCTTCAAAGGGTATTTTACCAACGATTTCCCAGATTAGGTATTTGAAATTCTACAAAAGTGCAGAAGAGGTAGTGACATGCTTCCCAAATTTTCACCCAAGTTCTGAATTTTAAATAAGAATGAATTGATCAGACTTGTGAAAAGAAAGAAAATGTGACATAATATCAGAAAATGCCTTTTGGTTTGACATAATTCATAAATAAGAATAGAGAACTTGTGGAATTATGGATCTCTGATATGAATTAATTTTCTGTGTTAGATTACAATAGAGCAATGACTGCTCAATGTCTTTAGCCTGAGTGACTGTTTTCTGTTTTTTTTTTTTTTCTTCTCTCTCTCTCTCTTTTGCCATGAGATGTATTAATGGTGGTTTGGAAAATTCAGGTGTGAGAGTGGTATTGATAATTTTCAATCTATTTTGAAATCCATGTTTTGAAAGATCACGCTTTCAAAATAATTTAATTTTTTCAAGATATAGTGACTCCTCAATTGACTGTTTCCTTTCCATCAATACACTTTTATCCCACCAGTTCCTGTTAGTTAAGCTCCAGTTCAATTTTTAAAAAATATTTAATTAATTAATTTATTTGTTTAAGCTGTGCCAGGTCTTAGTTGTGGCATGCAGACTTCTTAGTTGTGGCATGTGGGCTTCTTAGTTGTGGAATGCATGCAGGATCTAGTTCCCTAACCAGGGATTGAACCCGGGCCCCCTGCATTGGGAGCATGGGGTCTTACCCACTGGACCACCAGGGAAGTCCCTCCAGTTCAATTTTTAACTTTCCATTACTGTGTCATCTATATCATATTCTCCTTTATGTGAACTCATAAACACATTTTTCTTCAATACCGTTTATACATATGGTATTATATTTATTCTTTTGAATTTTTCTGTGTTTGGTTACTCTGTTGCTTACTTAATTAGGCAAATAAATATCTGAGTATCTATAACGTGCCTAGAATGATTCTAAGCTCTGGGAGTATAGCAGTGAACAAAACAGATATGTAGAGTATGCATTCTAATGGGATAGACAGAAAATAAAGATGAGTGAAATAAAAAGTGATACCTGAGGAAAAGAAAAAATAATGGAGAATAGAAAGGTGTGAGTTAGGGGTTAGTGGTTTTGGATAGAGGGACCAAAAAGAACCTCATCCAGAAAATGATAGTTGAGTAAAGGAATGATGATGGTAAGGGAGAGAGCCATGTCAATATCTGGAGGAAGAGCATTCTGAGTTAATGGGAGCAACATATACAAGGACCCTGAGTTGAGTGCTCTTGGTGGTCAATGTGTCTGGAAGTAAAAGGGAAAGAGAATGGAGGACCTGGTTCTGTATGCATTTAGAAGTCCTCAGTGACTTTGGCTTTCACTCTGATAGAAATGGAAAGGTACTAGGGGACTTAGGATTGACATGACTGGGCCTGAATTTTAATAAGATACAATTTCCACCGGTTGAAAATAGAATGTATGGGACAAGAGTGGAAACAGGGAAGCAAGTCAGAAAACTATTCTAATCATCCAACTGGTGAAGGAGGGGAGAGTGTTCTGATTCTAGAAGGAGAGCTCTACTTTACTTCACTATTACTTTCTCTGCCCCAGCCCTGAAATTAACCATCAGATTCTGCAACCAGGATCCTTGGTTTCTTTAAATGGGGAAAGGTATTTAAAGGATACTTAGAAATCAAGATTTAAATCTAAAAAACTCCCTACAAACAAAAGTCCAGGACCAGATAGCTTCACAGGTGAATTCTACCAAATATACAAAGAAGAGTTTTAAGGATCCTTTGCAAACTCTTCCAAAAGATTCAAGAGGAGGGGACACTCCCAAAGACATTCTATGAAGCCACCATCACCCTTACACCAAAACCAGCCAAAGATACCACCAAAAAAAGAAAATTAGAGGCCAATATCTTTGATGAATATAGATGCAAAAATTCTCAACAAAATATTAAAAAACTGAATCCAACAAAACATAAAAAGATCATACACCATGACCAAGTGTGCTTCATGCCAAGTTCACAAGGATGGTTCAACATGCACAAATCAATCAATATGATACATCACATCAACAAAAGAAAAGACAAAAATCTCTTGATTGTCTCAATAGATGCAGAAAAAGCATTTGACAAAATTCAATATCCATTCATGATAAAAACTCTTACCAAAATCTGTATAGAGGGAACCTACCTCAACATAAAAAAAATTATTTATTACAAACCCACAGCCAATATAATACCCAATGGTGAAAAGCTGAAAGCCTTCCTCCTAAAATCCGGAACAAGATAAGGATACCCACTCCCACCACTTCTATTCAACATAGTATGAAAAGTCCTAGCCACACAATAAGACAAGAAAAAGAAATGAGAAGTATCCAAATTGGAAGGGAAGTGGTAAAATTGTCATTATATGCAGGTGACATGATACTATGTATAGAAAACCCTAAAGACTCTGCACAAAAACTACTAGAACTGATAAATGAATTCAGCAAGGTAGCAGGAGACAAGATTAACATAGAGAAATTGATTACATTTCTTTATACTAATAATGAAATATCAGAAAGGGAATGTAAAAAAAAAAAAAACAATACCTTTTAAAATTGCATCAAAAAATAAAATACTTAGGAATAAACCTGACCAAGGAGATGAAAGACTTCTATGCTGAGAACTATAAAACATTATTAAAGGAAATTAAAGATGATTCAAAGAAATGGAAAGATATCCCATGCTCTTGGATTGGAAGAGTTAACAATATTAAAATGGCCATACTACGCAAAGTGATCTACAGATTTAATGCAATCCCTATCAAATTACCCATGATATTTTTCACAGAACTAAAACCAGAGCTAGGAATAATCCTAAAATTTATATAGAACCATAAAAGACCCAGAATTACCAAAGCAATCCTGAGGAAAAAAGAACAAAGCAGGAAGCATAACCCTCCCAGACTTCAGACAATACTACAAAGCTGCAGTAATTAAAACAGTGTGGTATTGGCACAAAAACAGACATACAGATTAGTGGAACAGAATGGAGAGCCCAGAAATAAACCCACACAGCTACAATCAACTAATTTTCAACAAGGGAGACAAGAATATAAAATGGGAAAAAGACAGTCTCTTCAGCAAGTAGTGCTGGGAAAGTTGGACAGCTGCATGTAAATCAATGTAGTTAGAACACACCCTCACATCATGCACAACAATAAACTCAAAATGGCTTGAAGACTTAAACATAAAACTATGGTGAAGACACCATAAAACTCATGGAAGAGAACATAAGCAAAACATGCTTTGACATAAATTGTACCAATGCAATAGAAAAAACAAACAAACAAACAAAAAACAAAAAAAGAAAAGAAACCAAGATATGGATGCTATGCTCATTGATCCTGGGCCATTTCAGTGGACAGAAAATAGATAATTATTACTTTTTAAAATATCATGCATTGCTGCTAAGATTTCTAATTCCAATTCCAACCACAAGGTTCTTTCTTGCCTTCCCACATTCCCAATTTGTATTTTCCTTCTCCCACAGTGAGAGTTTGGATCCCCAAAAATATCAATATATTTACTGTTGGCTCAATCTCAAAATATACACAAAATAGTTTGAGCATTGCTACACCTATACTGCTACAAAGACACATCTACTAAATTAAGTTGAAGTTTTATTCACATTATCTTTAGACTGAGGATATAAAATACTGTGTACAGATGTTATTTGGATTAGTTTCATTCTTCCCTGTATGGTTATATAATCCATTTGTTATGCTGTTTACTTTATTTTTTTCTATTTTATTCAATTTTAGTTTGCTCTGGTTAATTTTGATTTAATTTAATTATCTTAATAAGTAAAATATTAAATTGTTTCCAAAGTCAAAACCATACAAAGAGCTATTCTTGGAGAGATGCTGCTTTCTACTGTCTGATTCTCATAACCAATTAGCCTATTACATTAGTGTTTAGTTTATCATTCCTACATTTGTTTTTGCAAAAATAGATAAATATATACATCTCTCTCCACTTTTTCCTATCTAAGAGAGAGTAAATTATACTTACATCTTCATACACTGCTTTTTTTACTTAACAACGTATACTGGAAATGATTCCACATTCATTCATTCGTAGAGATCCCCCTTCTGTGAGTACTCCATTGGGTAGATGATCCATAGTTCACTCAATTAATTCTAAGTATTGACCTTTAGGTTGTTTCCAGTATGTTGCAGTAACAAAATTGCTGCAATAAAAACCTTGCGCATACATAATTTCTTATTTTTGGAGGTATATTTTCAGAATAAATTTCTAGAAGTAGGATTGCTGGACCAAAGGGTAAATGCAAATATAGTTTTGTAAAATATGGCCAAAATAACCTCTAGAGTTGTCTATTTTGCATTCCCACAAGTGATGTATGAAAATGCTTGTTTTCCCACAGCTGCTACCCCTCAGAGAGAATGTTACTAAATTTTGAACTTTTGTAAATTTGACAGTGTCCCAGAGTAGTATTAATTTTCATTTTTATTATTATAAGAGGAAAACTAAATTTTTGACCTGAGCTATGAGGAGAATGGAGATTTCTATTAACTGCATTGTGGAATATTGCTTTTAAAAAATATTGAAGCGGGTTTTGTAGTCACTGTCAGACTGCAGTGTCAGTTTTAGACACATTAATTTTAAGTCTCCTATTGGACAGTCAAGTGAATTTGTTGAGTTGAGAGTTGATACATAAGTGTAGAATTAAGGGGAATGGTCTGGGTTAGAGAGATAATTTTATTTTATATATACATATATTTTTTTTACATGCTTGAGATGATGAGATCACCAAAGGAAAGCATTATTTAGAAAAGAAGTATAAGCATTACTTAGAAAAAAAGTAAAAAAATTAGAGAGCCATGGGTTCTCTAACATAGAGAAGTTGAGGAACTCAGGAAGGAAGAACCAGATAAAAAGATTGAGAAAGAGTGTTCAGAGAGGCAGACAAACAGGGAAATTTGATGTCCTAGAAGCCACCTGGAGAAAGTGTTTTAAGGTAGAGAGACATGTTACAAACAGATTAAATTATTTGAAAACTGATCAAGGAATTTAGCGGCATGGATGTCTTTAGTGATGTCATAAGAGCAATTTTTGTGGGTGTTGGAGTGAAAGCCTGATTGGATTGGGTTCAAGAGAGATTAGGCAGAAAAAAAAAAGTACTGGAGACTGGTGATATAGACTACTCTTTCCAAGAAATGTTTTACTGTATGAGAAAGTAAAGATATGGGCAGCAAATTAAGTGTCTCATGAATAGACACCATGTCTTAACACTTTTTGGTATCTTCATAGCACTTACTACTGTGACCATTTTTATAACAAAAGTAAACTCTGAGTTGAAAGTGTTTTCCAGTAGGAATATCCCTTATGCCTTCCCAGAGAGAGTCATTTAAAATGATTTTTTTTTCAGTCAGCAGTCCTTTATTCTAATATTGAGAAAGATGCAAACATGAGTAAGTCCAATCAGAGACTGAAATTTGGATATGTTGCCTACTCATGAGGTTGACGTGAATTCCTTATTGTTGGATTGATCATCCAAACCGTGACATCTTTTGTTGTCAGTTAGTCTCAACAGAATATGTGTGTTTTTAACTTATTCTGGGAAATGCGTGATAACTTTTTCAGAAGCAACGCATTGTACTTGGGAAAAAAAAAACAAAAAACTTTGAACATAGGGTGAGGGGCATTCAATTTCCTTGAATAAAATATACACAGACCTATTGTTAACATATTCTCTCAACCAAAGGACTAGTCTTTTCTTCTTTAATTCATTTACGCATTACCATTATCAAACTTATTTTGAAATGTTGATGCAAAATGCTCTCCCACATAGAAATGCCATATATTTTTCCATTCAGATTTTCCTTTTGAACAGAGCATTGTTTTATGAAATTGCCATAAATTACCATAACCCCTCAAGGGTTATCATCCATGTGAATATTTTTCTTTTGGAGGTCTCACCAAAGGTCCACACAAGAATATGGGAATGATCTGGTACCATCATCTTTGAAAAGCCATCAAATCTCTCTAAATAAGACCTCTATTGGGGAGCAAAATTTGCCACTCCAATACCTGTCCCTTTTGGCAAGTGGGTTATTTCAAGCTGAAAACAAGGCCCAAAAGACTGTGACCCCCCGCAAAGTATGTAGATAGAGGACCTGTTCCAATAGATAACTATAGAATGAACTAGATCTAGTAAACAAGGAAGAACCTAGCAAAATCTGTTGGTTAAAATTCCTCTCTGTGTCCCATTGTCTCTGCATGGTCCAGCAAACATTTGTTTACCAAACATTTGCCTTTTCATCTCCATGTGAATTGCATTCCCCCACATTTGAAGTCCCAAACCATTATCCCAGCATCCTCTTTTGTCTTTAGCTGAAGATGATATTTAAGTTGAGGGTTTCAGCCATTTTGGCAAGTTATTCAGTTTTTCTGAGTGTCTCCCATGTGTACATGTTATTAAACTTTTGTTTGATCCTCTCCTGTTAATCTATTTCAGGTCAACTGAATTCTTAGACCAGCCAGAGGAACCTAGAAGCTTAGAGGAAAATTTCTTCCTCCTTGACACCTCTTATTACTAATAAAATGTCTTCTGACTGAGGGTGTCAAGGTACTTTACCTAGTAAACGGAAAAATAAAAGTAATTCAAATTTTAGTGGACTCATATCTCAAGCAACTAAGCAAAGGGATGCTCAAAATTGGGAAAAACTTTAAATTAGAAAGCATTGCATTGTGTTTTTTAATTTCACAAATCTGTAAGAAATTTTGTTGTGCAATTTCTCCTTTGAAAACAAGTATTTAATTTCATCTTAATTATCAATGGAGATGAAATCTTTGACATATTTGGCTATATTGGGTTTGTTTAGTGAATGCAGGATTTTCTACTTTTCTATCTGAAGTTCAAATATCCAGGGTAGAAGCAGTAATAAAGTTAAAATACCACCTATCTTCTTTGGTAACTTTTCATTTTTTTGTTTATTTTTCAACAAACTATTAGCAAGCCATGCACATGAAAAGCACTAACAATTTAAAACAAGCCAGTGACTATTAAATGCTTACTCTGTGCAAAATGCTTTGCTAAGTACTTTTATTCTTAAAATTCTTTTAAATTCTTTGCAATCTTTTATTTCACCCTCATAACAATTGGATGAAGCAGGTCCTGGTATTATTTCTTTTATAACGATGTAAAAACTGAGATCCATGAAGGTTAAGAAACTTGTTCAAGGTCAACCAGATAATGTGCATCAGAACTAAAACTTGAACTCAGCACTTGAACTTGAACTCCACAGTTAATGTTCTCAACCATGGATTCAGAGAGAGAGATAAATTAGATTCTTGCTTTTGAGACAGTTGTGGATGAGAGAGTTATGAGAATCATGGTGACAGTATAGTTGGGAATTCTCTGTTGGTGAAGGCAAGAGAAAGAAGTGGCATCTTCATGAACTGATTCACAGAGATCAGTTTCTGCACACTGAATGCTTTTTTATGGAATTAGGACTGTGTGACAGGTATCTGCTGGGCACTAGAGAAATGGTGATAAATAGGCTGCCTCTAGGCAATCTGCCTTAAGTCAAATGTCCTATCTGTGATCACTGGACATTAGTAAAGCTCATTTCCAGCTGTTTTTGTCCTCTGGGGACTCCCTGTTTGGCTTTCTTCAACCGTCAATGTTTGGTTTACAAGGACACATCAACAAGACAGTCTTAACTTCTCCCTCAGTCTGACTAAATTTTAGGCAGGTTTCTTCCTGACTATAGACCCTTGACCTCCCTTTTCTTAGAGCATTTACTTTAGAAGCCTTGAGACTGTAAATTTCTTTCGCTGCTCCTTTGAGATATAAATCTTATAGAACCTAAAAATGTCTTTCTCAGAGATCTGGGAGCCATTCCTTTGAAATATAATTATCAAGAAGGAGAGAGCCCCTAACCCCCAGTCTCTGTGGGAGTGTAGGAGCCTAACTTTGATAAGTACCAACTAGCAAACACAGATGGTCTAAATCACCTTTACCAGCCTCCTCGTAACATTCTCCATTACTTTTCTATTAGCACACCACACCTTTTAAGAAGCCCTCCCACCCTTTGTTTCAGCAGAGTTGGGTTCACTCTCTCACCTCCATTGCAATAGTCTTGAATAAAGTCTTTCTTGACTGTTTAACCTATTTGCTGCAACTTTTCTTTGATACTTATGCTGTGGGCATGGTAGAACCAGAAAAAGCAGGACATAGTAGTGATAAAGACACCCAGGAAGGGAGGAGTTCTCATCATAAGTGTGACTTGAGCCAGAAGCCATGTAATCCTCAACAAACCTCTTCAGGCAAAATGAATGTCTATTCCTGAAATAATATTAATTGAAACCATAGGGATTTCCTAGGTGGCTCAGTGGTTAAGTATCCGCCTGCCAATGCAGGGGACACGGGTTTGATCCCTGCTCCAGGGAGATTCTGCATGCTGCGGAGCAACTAAGCCCCTGTGCCACAACTATTGAGCCTGCGCTCTAGAGCCCGTGAGCCACAACTATTGAACCCATGTGCCACAACTACTGAAGCCCATGTGCCTAGAGCCCGTGCTCCACAACCAGAGAAGCCACGGCAATGAGGAGCCTGCGCACCACAATGAAGAGTAGCCCCTGTTCGCCACAACTAGACAAAGCCCCTGTGCAGTAATGAAGACCCAACACAGCCAATAAATAAATAAATAAATAAATTTTAGAAAAAAGAAGAAAGAAGCCATAGAATGCTAGAGCTGAAATGAACTCTTGATAACAGTAAGTCTAATCTCTTTGGTTTACCAATGAGGAAACACACCTGCCCATATGGTCAGAGTTGGTATTGTAAAGCTGGTCTTCTGACACTCAGTTCAGCCCATTTGGGGCAGATCTGTGTTTTATATCTGTTGCAGAATCATTCAAGAATCTTCAGGCTACTAGTCACAGAAGCACATCTTATATACCTAAGATATTATCTCTACTCTGCTAAAGAGTTTGATAACAATCAAGGAGGGGAACTATGTAAATTGTCATAATCTGTCTCTTATACCAATAAAAACACTTGAGCTAATGTTTTGGATCTAATATGAAGTACTATATCATATAGTTATTTGAATTAGCCTCGTTATTTGAATTAAGACCTACCAGTCAATCCCCTATATGGTCTTAATTTTAAAATATCCAATTTTGCTTTAAGCTGTTAAGAAAATTAAAATGCATTATTTTTAGGTTTTACAGCATTTCAACTAGTTTGTTGTCATGAGATGAATATTGCAATCTATCAGCTTTTTTATTCATGATGCTATTTAAATAAATATCAGGTTTTTTTGTGTGCTGTTCACATTCTCATTATCATGCAACAAAGCCTTTCCAAATTGCCTGAGGTTAGTGCTTTTGTTAGAACCCAGGAGATTAGAAAACATAGCTAGAGTCATGAGAAAGTTAACTGACCTATATTTGAAAAAAACATATAATTAAAAAAATTAACATCAAGGTCGCATCACCAGATTTAGCCATTATCAGACTTGACTCAGTAAAGACTAAAGCTCATAATGTTTAATTCATAGCAATATATTATATATCTCTGTGTGGTCATCTGCATTTAGCCCCTGGCTCAAAAAATTTCACTTGAAGAATGTCCTGGGTCAAAGAAAATATTTAGGGTTGTCTGAGTTTCAAAGCAGTTTAAAGAGCGCAAATGAAACTCATAGATTATCTCTTATTTTTAATGTAAAAAAAGAGTAAAAATGAAAAGGCTGTACCATAAAGCTAAGCATAAGCTGCTCTGCTCCTGAGTTGAAAGGTTTATGACTCATTTAAAAGTGCCTATTGTTGATGACTAGAGCTTAGTGGGAAGGACATTTTGATTATCAGTTTCAAAGTGTCAGTTCATCCACTTAGTGCTGTAAGTGGAAAGAAAATGCCACACAGCAGCTGTTCCATGTGCGTAACAAATGGTTAAGTACTTATTCTCTCACTTAGCCTAATAACTCTTTGCATTTGGAAATACAAAAAGATCAAAACATTTAACTTGCTAAGGAACTGAAGCACATGGTAATTGACCAGTCACGTTTGACCTCCTTGCACTTGAGCGAGAGCTCTTCTACAAGCCGCTAGCAACACCGAAGTCCTTCCCTTATGCTTTTGTTGAATCATATCTGTAGTCCTGATGCAAGTTCACAAATTCCTCATCTGCAATTCAGAAATCTAAAAGTTTATTCATCTGTTGAAGATTTTTAGAAAGCCTCTTTGGTGGCAAACCCTGACTTCCACAGATGTGAGATGATTTCTATGCTTATTTATCACATTTTAGTGTGAATATTAATTTATTTCACTGTAGAAAGACTGCTGTGTTTGATTACAGGGAGCTTCTCCAGACCTGTGTGTGGACGTGACATATAATATGGCACAGGGACTATATTATCTTCCAAAAACCTGAAAATTTTGATTTCTGAAACCCAGCTAGTCTACAGAGCTTATTTTTAGGGAATTACAAACTTCCATCCCTTATTATCTGTCGCACAGCTGGGCAGCTCTGGCTAAGGTTTGTGTCCTCTCTTCTGTAGTATGGATTGTGGCTGGGGTGGTTGCCCATCCAGGCATTAGATTTTCTAGCCCCTCTTGCACCAGATGTGATTATATAACTAGTTATCCCCCAATAGAATATGAGCATAAGTGAGAATTGTCAGTTCTGGGCCAAGAGTGTCTTAAAAAGCAGGTGGGGTGCCGGGATCAACTCGGCTACTCGAGGTGAGTGACGGGTGCCGCAAGCTTGAAGAAGACACGGACACAGACTGAAGAGAAAGATGGGACCGGGGGACTCAAGACCTCTAGGGTCAAGAGCCTTGCTGATTGATCCCACGTTGCTTTTATTGAGTTCTCGGCATAGCCTAAGGGTCTAACACTCCCAGGTTAATCCCATAAACAATCAAAGGCCTCACGTGACTGGGGGCAATGATCTTTGTTTGCCTCTTGGGTCCTGATTTGAGCTGGGCGTGGAGAGCAAAGCAGCCCTGGGGGCAGGAGACCTCTCTCAAAAGGATTACGGGTCTGTGCCCCACCCGTGTTGGCCCCTCTGCGACTGTGCCTGTCTTAGGTTGTTCCTCCCTTGAGGAATCTTACCCGTCTCTGGCTAACCAGTCATCCTCCAGGGCCAAACACGGTGATATAAGGAAGGCTCTATGCACCACCCCTGTTGGCCCCTCTGCGGCTGTGCCTGTCTTAGGTTGTTCCTCCTCTGAGGAATCTTACCCGTCTTTGGCTAACCAGCCATCCTTCAGGACCAAACAGGGTGATATTAGTCTCCACGCCCCGCACCCTCAGCTCCTCCACGGCTCAAGCAGGACATTCTGAATCCCATCGCTCGGCCCACATACTTCAACATTTTCAATGTTTCAAAAAGGTTCCAGAATGTCTTCCCACAGTGGGGCTTTTGTTTCTTTCCCCTTCTGCTATTGGAAAGCAGAGGACTCCAAGGCCCAAGGAAAAGGTAGAACCACAAGATGGGAGGCACCTGGGTCCATGAATCACTAGAGGGAGAAATCTGCTTACTGGCTAGAAACAGCCACATTGTTTTGTTAAATGCATAAGAAATAATAATAATAATAATATTTGGTGTAAAATCCTGAATTTTTAGAGTTTGTTATAGAGCATAGACAAATACATATTCTATCATGTGATTATGTGTTATTTTCTAATTGTTAAAAATATATAATTACTATTTCCACGTAGATTACAGATTTTCTGAGGGAGGTTACTATATTTTATGCCTGTATCTAGTCTAGTGTACCAGTAAAGAGTTATTGTACAATAAAGAGGATGCTTTCATATAATTGAGAGAATTATCTGGACTTTGGAAACTGAAACATTGTGTTACAATTTAGGTGTCATTTAACAATTGTGTAATTTTGAACATTCCATAATTTTTTGAGCCTTCGTTTTGATGAAACATAGACAATGATATTTCTGTGGAGGGGTTTTATGAGAATTATAGAATATAGACGAGAAACATCTAGCACATATAAGATTGCTTTTCAGAAAGTTGTGCTCAACATACATCGATGCTCTAAAATGCTTTTTGAAAAACAAAACAATAACCACTAGAAGTATATAGTGATATACAACTTACACTATTATTTAATCTCATTCTATTGACATGACAACTTTGGGGTATCACTATGATTAGCAGTATATTTTTGCAGTTAAAAACAAAGAGGCTTAGAAGAACTTGAAACTCATAAATAAGAGGATCAGAGGTGGAAGCTAATTCCTCTGACATCAAATCCTATGCTTCTCCTACCACAACAGAATCTTAGAATAGATAAGTTCTCTTTTTTGTCTTCTATTCTTGGGTAAGTATTTGCAGAAACTACTTCTATGTTGCTGCTTTGCCTGTATAAGCCCAAGGACACTGCATAGACTGGATATAAATCTTAAGTGCACATTTATTTATGTATCTAGGCATGAATTTGCTTGGTCGCCTAAGAAAATCTATCACTCACTTCTCTGGTTTATTAGAGTAGGTCTACTGACATTGTGAAGACATTATAATAATTATAACACCTTTGAGTGTTTCCTTACACCAGCTACTCTGGTCAATGTTTCATTCATTTCATACATTCATTCATTTTACATTCACAACAACTCTATGAGCTAGTTAATATAATTTTCCCCATTTTACCTATGAGAGAACTGAGGCACGGTGCAATGAAGTAGCTTTTTCAAGGTCACATGGTTATAAGTGGCAGAGCCAGACTTCCAACTTAATCTGCTTCGAGAGCCTACACTTTTAAACACCATGACACCAAGTCTCTCACCATGTGTCAATATATATGTAAGTGATAATAATTTTTTACTGCTGAATAAAATACAGTGGAATTTACAACTTAGTACCAGAATCGAGTGTCTAGGGTGGAATTCTTAAAGTACTGGAAATTGTTTGACTTTTGATCTAGAACATTGCAGTTTGACCATATTTATATATATTTTATAGAACCGGTCCCTGTCTTAATGAATTTTGGAGACTCACCTCTCATAGCAAGTCCTAACAGACGGAAGAATATTTAAGTGGGGGGTAGAAGAGGAATGCAAGTGAAGAGAGACCTATATTTAGAGGTAAAGAGATGTAGAGGTAAGAGATATAAAGGAAAAGAGATGCAAAATAGAGAGTTACTGAGAAACTCCAGATGTCACAAGAGTCAGCAGAAGGAATGGATGACATATGTCTGGGAAGAGGATTCCCACATTAAACACTGGGTGGATGGGGTCTGGGAAACCGAGCAAGAAAAGACAAGGAAGAATACTGAGTGCATTAGTTACCCTGCAGAAGAGCTGTTACTTCATCACTAACTCGAGTGCTAGTTACTTCCACTCAGTTGTCATGGCCTTGACTATCATTTTCCCATTAAGATGTCCTCACCGGAGGGTCCTTAAGAAAAACTCACAAAATTGCTCATGTTATAATGCCAATATATTTCTGCTCTGGAAGTTTTCAGAATTCTTTTAAATATTGAATCGCTATATAATTTTAGCAAGTACCTTTCTCATATTTTTAAAAATTGACTACCATTTATTTAGCGCTTTGTCTTTTTTTTTGATGCATTAATATGTGAGGTATTATAGTAGATTAATTAAAGGGCAAACTCGGGAGCCAGACAGATATGGATTATAATCTTTGTTCATCCACATCCTAGTTTTATGACCTTGAGCATGTTACATAACCTCTCTAAATCTTAGTTACATCATTTGTAAGCTGGGGAATAATAAAAGTACCTCTTCATAAAACTGTAGTGATAGTTTAATGAAACAATGTTTGTAAATCACTCAATGCAGTGTCTGGCCCATAATTAGTGCTCAATAAATATAGACTCTTATTAAACTGATGGTGCACTTTGTGAAGCTGATTTACCTTTCTGAAGTGAGCAATGTCACTCTCTTCTTGCTGGCAGGAATAAACTCACTAATATATTCTCCCAGTGCCACTGTCGCCTTGGCCTCAGTGCAATGACTGGAGTGGGCATGAGGGGAAGGAAATGAATTGGCCTAGAGTCCTGTATTAGACACTGAATGGGTGGGATCTGGGTAGCTCCCCCTGGTTGACACTGAAGAAATACCCTGCTTACTGAAACATGCCCCTGCCCCAAGGAACAAAAAACAAAATAGGTTGAACCAAGAGCAATTAAGTACAGTGACAGATGTGAGCCTGAGTTTACAAGCCAGTTTACTAAAGAGACTCATTCACTCCAGGGAGCAAAGATCACAGGCATAGGTTCAAATGTAAGCAAACAGGAAGAGTTGCCAGAAACATCCCAAAGCCTGCATTGCATAGAAGGATCAACATGAATGAGAATCTTTACCCCAAGCCTTGAATGAATTGAGTATGGTTTCAGAGAGAAATCATGTGAAGGGAGAAATCCTTTTAGATTTTCTTTTTCCTTCCTTTAATTGTTAACTAACCAAGTCCTGAAAGAGAGAGTAATATCCCCTTTGCTCTGTTGCCCTATGGTAAATATGAGACCACGAAGTGATTGTTTGTTAAATATTTACGCCCTTGGGCTTCATGTGAGCTATTACAATCACTTCAAACCCACAGGCCTCCATCAGTTTTATGAATGTCGTTAATCTTGTCTCAACCATCTTGGCCTTCGGTTTTTGCTCTCTCCTCCACCTTGTTTGTCCTTGATAGTAAAGAGCAAGGCGTATTCAATCTCAGGGAGGGAGATGAGTCTCTTCCCTTCTCATGATCAACACAACCCAGCTGTGTATATAGTTTGTGGGTCAGTTTTCCTGTGAATTCTCATCACTACTTCTACCAAAGTGTTTGGAACTGAGGCATTTTCCCTTCTTTTTACACAAACATTTTACCTTTTAAAAATTTTAAAGTGATATCTCAGGGTTTCCTTGAACACCAAGGGATGACAGTGCTAAAAGAAAAGGTTTGGCTGTGGATTAGAATAAAGGACAATAAGTTTGAAGAATGAAGGTTAGGAATGGGGTCTGCCAGGGGGATATTAAGTAATCGATGCCAACTTTATAGCCTTTAAACCTGAATGGCAAAAAGTATAAATTAAGGGAGTCACAATTTTCAGATAATCTAGAAGTTGTGCTTTTGTCATTCCTGCATTTATCATCCGTTTGTTCATTCATTTAAACATTTATTAAGCTCCCACTATGTGCAGAGTTCTAAGGATGAAACAATGAATAATGAGGATGCTGTACCTTATAGCATTTTTCATTTTGGCTGGGAAGCCAGACATGCAAATTATTGCTGTAAAACTAGGCAATATATATAAACAGATATAAACAAAGAGCCAAGAAAAACCTAGGAAAAGGAGCAATTAATTCTCACTAGAAAATGTATAGCTTTACTTCAAGAGAAGGGAAGGGGAGAAGGACACTGAAATGATGAGCTATGCTGAGGTTCAACTGCCCAGGAGTGGCCAATGGCTGGTGGCAGCCTCAGAGTCACCACTGGAGCAATAAGGATCTCTGCCTATAGTGTGACCACACATGTCATTTTGCCTTGGGCTGGCTTTGGTTTATTCCTTTTGTACTGGTGTAATTGTTCATCCAGCCCCCATCCGTGTCCAAAGTGAATGACTGGTTACCTGCAGCTCCCTTGCCTCTTAGTACTAGATGCTCCTCGGTCTCTTGCTCTCTGGCCCAGAACAAAGAGAGGAGTTCCGGGCACAATCCTCTACCCTGAATCCCCAAGGTGAGAACTGCCAGAGGACTGAAAAGGAGTGGTTGGAAACTTTAGGTCTGGGTTTGGGGAGATGGCCTTGAACTGAGAAGAGTGCTGAGGAGGTGGGCAACGTAGAGTCTTCTTTGACTAGGCTTTGTCCCCTGGTTTCCCAGTATGTGTTACGCAGAACATTTATATAACATATTAATAGATAGTCCATGAATAAACAGGGTTTTCTGGTCATTTATGCGTAGTAAATACTGTATTTAGCAAGGATACACAGGTTTCTTTACTCAGGATTTCTTACAGCCTTTAAGGTGCTCAGCTACCAGGTAATTTCTTCACAGTGCTGTATACAGTGTGCTGGTACCCAGGCTTAGCCATCCCATCTTGGAGCCCTCTTTTTATGGAGCATCTTTCAGGGGAGTACTCATTTCAGGAAGCCCTGCTTTAGGGCCTGCGCTCCACATGTTGCTGCCTTTAGAGAAGACGGCGGTTCCTTTATTCACTGGCTGTCCTTTAGTGACATCATTGGACTTCCCACTCAGCTGTCACGTGTCTTTGGTTGTTGTTGCTTTGCTCATTTGTTTTTCTGAATGGTCATTGGGTCTGAAAAATATTTGCGTAAGGAATTCTAGACCTCTCATTTTCTACTTGAGGAAATGGAAGCACAGGAATATGAAGTAAATAGCCCCACTCTAAAAAAATCTAGATTTGTTACTTGTCATCATAGGCTTACCATGGGCTATGGGCCCACGGTCAATATAGGACAGAGGGAAACTCCTCAGGTAGAGAGTCCAGATATCTGAATCTTCATCCCTCACCACTCACTAAGTAGTCATGTGACTTCGTGAAAGCCTGGGGTCGTCAGTTTTTCTTCTACTTAATGAAGACATTGTAGGATTAACGGTGTTGTCTGATTTATTTCCAAATTCCATATAGCAATATTTTAAGTTTTATTTTGTTTCCAGTAGATAGACAATTCTGGAACAACAAGGATTAAGCCATTTGACTTGGAGGAAATGATATATTAGGAGCAGAGATGGGATCCTGGAGTTTATACTTCCAATCAGTGTCTTAGCCCTCTAGTCCCTTTTGATACTTCTCTGTCTTCATTTTTGTTCTTTGAAGTTTTTCAAGATACAAAATAACTTATAAAAATTTAAGGCTGATGCCCCATGCTAGCATTTCTCTTGTACATGGGTCTCAAATTTCATTGGGAATTCTAGACTAACATTTCATCACATCTCAGTGACCCCCAGATCTAAGAAATTCGGGTCAGAGTGTAATGAAAGTAGATGTGATGCTCTCAAGAGGGTGGAGAGGAAAGACTGAGTGTATTCATGAATAGTCCTCTTCACTCCAAAGCCCTCTCCCACTAAAGATCAAGTCCCAGCCTTTCTCTAATATTAATGAATTACTTTCAAAATTTATACAGATAAGTAAATCACTCAGAGAATCATGAAACACTGAAAACAGAAAAGTGGCAGTCTGACAAACCCAAGCCTTGCAACTGCTTTGATTTATTTTGTCTCTGTGCCTGGGGGACCACACAGGTAATTTTCCTGTATGAGGGTAATTATCCCAGGCTGGCCATCTTGGAAAAGGACCCCCTGGAGCTGCTGGCTGACCTTGGCACTTTTATCTTTTAGTGCATGTCAACATACTGCTGGAGAAAAATCCTATATTACAAAGAACTACTCTCTTCTTCTCCCACACTTGCTTGGGGTCACTTGATTTGTTTCATTCTCCATAGTTTTCTCCTCACAGAAGAATTAAAAGCAGCTAGTAAAAAGTAAAGAACCTAAGAAATAATTCACTCAGTTAAAGTTAAACTTCAAATTCTAGTGCTGCGTTTTGGTCATAGCCAAGGACTAAGTCTGCCTGGATCTAAGTGATGGCAGCTTCTAAACCCTCAAATTGTCATGTGTCTCGTGCTTGAAGTATAAGTGGCTAATAAAAAGTCAACTTGAATTAGCGAGAAGAAACTTTCAAATAGAGCTGACATGCAATCAAGTGGATCCGTAGACGGGATATGAAAATGATCTTCTCTTACAGCCGAAGGGGCATTTCAAAGAGAGCCAAATGCTTTAGAGGAATTTCACAATGTTGCATCTCCTAAACACAATTTAATGCTTTTTGTAATTGGTTGGGGATGTGCCAGAGAGATTTAGATTGCCTCATTTTCTTCTTTAACTTTTGATTTTGTTCTAGTCACTCTTTCTTTGTAGCTCTATATTACATTAACACAAATGGGGCCATTAGCATACACACTGTTCAGCGACCTGTTCATTTCATGTAATGGTAATGGTGAGTTTTGGCCATTTCACTCCATGTATAGCTCAGGGTTTAAGCAGAAACTCCCTGGGTTTGAATCCCAATTTCTTCAGTAACCAGCTGTGTGACTTTGAACAAATTACTTTACATGGCTGTGCCTTAGTTTCATCACCTAGAAAATAAGGATAATGATAATGTATTACTTATAAAGTGGCTATGAGAATTAAATGGTGTAAGGTCTGACATATGTGACGTATGTATACATCTACTATTTTTTCTAGTCTCTGAGTAATTTTTTTACTTTATGCATATACCCTAATGTAGTCAATCATGCTATAGCTGTAGCTGATGGTCATTTTATTTATTTCTAAATATTGTGTTCTTTGTAGAGAATATCTTATATGCACACTGGGGCTTCTAACTGTTAAGACCCTTCTTCACATTTTCTCATCATCTTCTCCTATAAATATTCAACTGTATTCCTTCCCTTTTCATTTCCCTGGCCCCATCATACTTTCTATCTCTAATTAAAGTAGGGAGTGATTTTTCTACCTGACTGTAGAGACAGAACTCAGTTCACATATGTGTTCTTTTGAAAGATCCATTGTCTAGAGGCTTTGGGTGTTGTCATACATGCATTTAACTACTGCCCACTGAATTCACATTCTTTTATTCTGAGCTTGAATACATAGGTCATAAGGAGAGCACAAGTGGACATCTTCTTAACAATTTATTTTTATCATCAAATAATACTTCAGCTATTACATTTCCAGCTGATATTTCACGTTAAGGGTCACTCTGCTTCTGACTTTTATAACTTTACTCCTACAAGTCCTTCTTGACCACTTCTCTCTCCCATGTGTGCTGGGAGTAAGTTAAAAGAGATAAATGAGAGACAATCCTTGCCCTCGAAGGAGTTAGCAGTTAACTTGGGAGGAAAGACAGCAAATTGGACCTGACTCCTCACAAGTCTGATAGAAAAACTTGGAAAGTGAACAAAAGAGGTAAGCTGGTGATTACAACACAGTATGAGAATCTCTATGACGAAAGAGTTGTAGAAAGGGAAGCTGGAAGACAGAGTGCTATTTAATTACTCATTGCCTCTGGATCTGTGAGGCAAAGGACTTCAGGCTGAAGGTATACCTTGGAAATACCTTCTACTGAAGGGGAAATTTGAGCTTGACATTCTTTTAAAAGAAAGGACTAGGAAAAAACAATGATGGTAAAAAAAATTCAATGTACTGAAAACGATTTAAAATTCAAATGTGCTAAATTCCTATCATTTACAAAAAAAGGAAATGTTTACCCAAATGCATGTGCTTTTAAAAAAAGTCACTGTCATGTTCAAAATACAAAATAAAAGTATATTTAAAAATCAACTTTGACTTGAATTATTTTTCAAGTAAAAACTTCAATGATTTGATAAGTAATAATTTTAAGTATTTCCTCCCAAGGAATATCAAATGTTAGATCTGGAAAGAATCATTCAATTAAAACATAAGTAGAGGGACTTCCCTGATGGTGCAGTGGTTAAGAATCCACCTGCTAATGCAGGGGACACAGGTTCGGTCCTTGGTCTTGGAAGATCCCACATGCAGTGGAGCAGCTTAGCCCGTGCGCCATAACTACTGAGCCCATGTGCTGCAACTACTGAAGCCCATGTGCCTAGAGCTTGTGCTCTGCAACAAGAGAAGCCACCACAACGAGAAGCCCACGCACCACAACGAAGAGTAGCCCCAGCTCACTGCAACTAGAGAAAGCCCGCATGCAGCAATGAAAACCCAACACAGCCAATAAATAATAAAAAAAAAAAGTAGAAAAATAGGAAAAATAGAAACTCTAAATAAAGATGTACAAACATAGGTTTCAATCTCTAATTCAAACTATATGTCCTTCAGCAAGTTATTAGACCTCTCTGAACCTCTGATTCTTCATCAGAAAATAGAGCTTGTGAGGATTAAACATAAAGAATGCAAAAGAACCCATCATAATGCTTGGTACTTGATAATGTTGATTGATATCCACTTCAAAACAATTTGTTAAAATGCTTGTTTTCCACAATCATATGCACCAAGTGAATAGTAAATCCTCAATCATTTTGAACTTTTCCAAAAGAAAAATTATAATTTATTATCAATATATGCTCAATTTCCTGTTGATTTCTTGCTCCCTACTTCCACCCCTCAAGGAACAAATGAAAATTCCATTTCATAACCATCACTCTGAAAAAAAGCCTTAGTGAACATTTATGGGTTTGAGAAATTGTACCACCCAGGGAAAAAGACAACCAGAGACATATATCAATTTTTATTGATATTTTTATTATTATCTTCACCAAACTTCAATATTTACAACCCAATAACTATAAATGCACCTATAAACCAAAATTGCCTATGTTTTTTAGCAGAAACTGTCAGTTGCTCCTTCTTCCTAGGTAGCAAGATCTCAGCTTTGCACCCAGATTCCTCCTAGGGAAGGGGATCATGCTTAACCAAAGGAAATTATGACAGTTCCTTTTACCACTTTCCAGTCTGCCTTGCCCCTGAAGTTATCTGGTGAATCAATTCTGACCTATGATACTTAAAGAGAAATCTGTTTTGTGGGGGGAGTGAAGGTCTATAAGGAAAGTAGGTGAAAATGCACAAAGTGCACCCTTTTATGCCTTGAATACCACAGCTGTCTTGTGACCATGAGGTGACAGTCAGGATGGAAAGCCTGAGGGAATTTCAGAGCCATGGGTCCTGAAGTTTTGAGCCACCAAACTGACATCACTTGCCTCCAGATTTATTTTATCCAAGAAAAATTATTTCCTATTTATTTAGGCCTCTGAAATTTGAGTTTTCTGTAACTTTCTTTGAAATCATTTCTATTAGCTATAGTTAAAAATTTGGTCTTGAATTATTTAATTTATATATCACAAATAATTGTTAACTAGTAAAATTTATGCCCTCAATAGGCTTTGATTCAACACCTCATTATCTGTCTATCCACGTGGCCACTCATCCATCTATCTATCATCTATTTCAGAAACTGAGAAGATTCTATTGACTTAACTTGCCATGTTTATGAACTGTAACCATTCAATCAATTTTTTCTGAGAAGTCTCACTGGATATCTCTCAAACAATAAGACCCTCTATGGTATTTGTGACATTTGCTTTTCGACATGGACTTATATGATTTTTTAAACTGAATTTTAAGCCTGAGGAGGGCAGAGAACGTTTCTGTTTTGAGGGCTTTTACACATTCAGTCCTCACTCGGCTTAAATAACCAAATAGACATGTAACACACATTTACTGAATCCCTAATGTGAGCCCAGCATCAGTACATCAGAGAAAAATCAAGGACTTTCTCCTTAGTACCCTTTCCCTCACTTTTGTCATGCATTCTCTTCCTGCCCTGTGATGATATAGTAAAGGCCTATATGCTTTCCCAGAATCTTCCTTTCCACGTTATTCTAACGAGATTGGTCTATCAACATTCTTTTTCTCCCAGTGTCCAGTGCTCAGCCACTGTTCAGAGAAAGGCATTTTGTCCTTTTTTTTAGTGTTAATTCATTTATGATTACTCTGGATGACCTGTGTTTATAAATAGAAACAGCAACAATAATAATAAACACCACTTACTAGGTTCCAGATATCATTGTAAGCATTTAAAATATACAACTCATTTAATAACCAAAATAACTCTATGAAATAGGTTGCTATAATTACCCTCAGGTTACAGATAAGAAAATTGAGGCTCAAGGTTAAATATGCTGCCCTAGGTCACACAGCTAGTTGTGCTGGAGCTGGGTTTAAGCTACATTCTTTAGCATTACACTAGTGATTCTCAGAGTTAGGTTCCCAGACTAGCAGCATCCACATCACCTGAGAACTTGTTAGTGATGCAAATTATTGGATTGCATCCCAGACCAACTGATTCAAAAACTCTGGGAGCGGGAGCCCAGCAATTTGTGTTTTAACAAGGCTCTCCAAATTGTTTTGTTTGTACACTAAAGTTTAAGAATCAGTGCATTACACTACGCTGTCTTACAAAGGGTGATTGAAACGCAAAACGTTATGCAAGTTAATTCAGAAAACTAATTAACTCCCCAAACTCCAGAGAAATGAAAATTGGGATTACTTTTAGATAGGGACTGACTGGCTGCCTTCTAGCTTCCTTTAATCATAGGAGATGAATGAATGAATGCTTAAACCTGTGAGGGTAATATTTCTTGGGGGTGTTGGACATTGTGGTCATTAAAGCAATATAGAGGATGTCCAGCTAGGTAAAAAAGACATATTTGAAAATAAAGAAGGAATAGAAGACACGAACAAATCCTTAAATTGTAGGCTGGCTTTTCCCAATGCTAGTTATAAATCTGGCCCTGCTTTCCCAATCATTACCCGGATAGAATATGGAAATGTAAGGTAATTGCATTATTAAATTAAGAAAAGCATAATAAGGTAACTGAGCTGTGCCAAAAATATATGATGCATTCATTAGTTCAATGTACCTGGGATTTGAATTTTTTGCTCATTTGTATTATTTGTGCCATGCCTAACCACTTCTTTTAGCTCAGATAATCAAGTCTTGAATGCATGTGTATGTGCAGTTGGGACTAATTGGTGTAATTAATGTATGTGTAATGGCTTTAGCTGGCTAATGTCTGAAGGGAGCAGAAAAAATAAGCAAATTCATGAAGTAAGTTTTAGATTAGCATCTATACCCAAGATAATTTTTTTTTTCAGCAAGAAATTCAGCCTTCATTATGGCCTTTAGTTAATAAAGATGTGGCTGGATTTCACAAGTGAACTTGCTTCACCCTAAGGAGTCCAGTTTAGCAAAGACATTTTACATAAACTATTAGCAGCCCAAAGCAGAAGCTTTTGATTAAATGATACTCTGGTAATATAAAGTAAACTAGAAATATAATTACAAAGTGAATTTACCAATTCCTTTTTCTTCCTCTGTGAAAATGTTGAATTAACTTTCTTCATTTCATTTTGTTTTTATATTCTGCTTGATTTTAGAAATGATTTGAGGCTATTTATAAAAATAAGTGCTCAATAATAAGAAAAAAATTATAAAGAAATCAGGGAGGAAGGAAAATGAGGGTTGGTTTACAAAATGATATCTTTACACTTGTACTAAGTAAACTTAAATATATTACTTGAAGTTCAAGTCCAAGAAACACATATGGAGCCTCTAAGCTATGCAAGGTATAGCTCCAATTCTGTCTTGAAGAACCTTATAGTTCAACATGGGAGTGAAGTGGTAGTGGAAACAGACTCTTTAAAATCTTCATTTTCTCCTCAATTCTTTTAGCATAGCTGTGAATATGATCACGAAGGTATCTTTCCAATTGGGTTAACTGGTAAACCAAAAGACATCCCTGTTTGGATGTCTCAAAGAAGAGGTGTTAGAAACTAGACCTAAGAAACCAGGTTTCTTTGCTTGTTTCTAATTATCAGCTTTGAATTTTATTTACCAGACTATTTCTTTTCAAATCTGCAAAAGCATGTGTTAATATTGTATTCCTGTGTAGGCCAATCTAAGATCTTGTAACCTAGTGTTCTTACTGGCACATGTTAATCTTTCTTTCTCTATATGAAACTGTCAAATTTATCTGAACATCAATCACCCTCAATAGGATCCTGGGGAAAACAATCACAGAGTAGAGGCTATGAGAACAACAATTAATATGCAGTATTAAATCTATCAGAAGGGTATGGAAAAGAATACTCAGTCATTCCACTGGCTTTAATTTGCTGAGAGAAACAGCCTTCACACCTGAGTCACAGTCACAGCTTGGTTTTCTCTCAATTAAACCCATGCTTGTCTGAAGCAATGAGGGCTGGGAGGATGAGAGCAGGGCACATGCTAATGAAACTCCCTGCAGAATAAGGGCATTCGGCAGAAGGTGTTGCAAGGAGGAATCACATAATCTGTATTTAAAATTCCTTAGTAAGTAAGCATTTAAAACTTCATTGTACATCAGATATGCCACAGAAAATCAGCCATAAATTCAGAAACTATTATAGGTTGCACTCTGAATGCAAGCCATAGTAAGATTATTGTGAAATATATATATTTTAAATTAAAACAGGAAAATTCTATGAGGTTTAAAGTTTGCTGTTAATATGCCTTGATCCAGCAATTCTCAGCTTAGTGTTTTGCATGCTTATGTTTATAAATGACATTATTTAAAGGACCATCCAAGTGTTAGTTCTTTGGTATTATGTGCAGCCTCATAAGGCCAGAACATTTAAGACCAATTTATCTCCATAGCCATTAAGAAAAAGTACCTGCTACTTACTGATGTTTTGTAATGCTCCCCAAGAACAAAGATTGTACCTGCTGGGTCCTGGATTAACTTCTGATACATGACAGCTTTTACAGAAATAGAATTTCAGTCCCTGCCAAATTAGTTTAAAATAATAGTCTTTTATTACTTGCTTTTTTATTTGAACATCATTGCTTTGTGTGAAATATTTATTACTGTTAATGGCACACATTTCTTGTGGATAAATGCATTATTCAATAAACGTATGTTGAGTATGTACTATATGACAAGTGTTGGTTTATGCACTAGGGAGATGAAAATATTATAATAAACAGTCTCTGCTTTAAGTCTCTTTTAGTCTAGTAGAAGAGATACATGAATTAACCCAGTGTGGCAAATGCTGAGACAGAAGCATGCAAAGGATGCCACAGGAGCACACAGAGCATTAAAAGGGAGAAGGAGCTCTTTTAACACTTCCTGGGGGAGTGTGTAAGGACATAGCAGTTATGTCTTAAAGGAGGAAGAAGGAGTCAGGAGAGCACAGTAACGCAGAGAGAGAGAGCGGACATCATAGAGACTTTCAGGCAGTGGGAATAGTTTGTGCAAGGACAACTTTATAAGCCTTCATAGTATATTTCAAGAACTCTTGGTTTTCTATTATGAAACATAAAGTGTTTGTGTATGTGTGGTGTGTGCATCAAAGTGGTGGGGGTATTTGGTAGAAATAGAGCTGAAAGACTAAAGTTAGAGGTTGGATGACAAAAACAAAAACAAACCCATAGGCTATGTGAAAGAACTTGAGCTTGGTCTGTGGGTAACAGGAGCCTGCTGAAAATGTATAAGCAGGGGAATAATGTGTGCTCACATTGGCATTTTAGAAACCTGAGGGTAAGTGGATGAAAGAGACAGGTGAGTTTGAGAATCCTTTCGACCTTGCTTTTGCTACAATAAGGGCATTACTTTCCAAAGGAAAGGAATCCTGTGAATAAAGGTTTTTAAAACTTCACACTTGGGACTTTCCTGGTGGCACAGTGGTTAAGAATCTGCCTGCCAATGCAGGGGACATGGGTTCGAGCCCTGGTCCGGGAAGATCCCATATGCTGAGAAGCAACTAAGCTCTTGTGCCACAACTGCTGAGCCTGTGTCTAGAGCCCACGTGCCACAGCTACTGGAGCCATGCTCCTCAACAAGAGAAGCCACCAAAGTGAAAAGCCTGTGCACCTCAATGAAGAGTAGCCCCCACTCACCTCAACTAGAGAGTCTGCGCGCAGCAACGATAACCCAACGCAGCCAATAAATAAAGTTTTAAAAATTAGTTTCCTTTATAAAAAAAAAAACAAAACTTCACACTTTACCAAGGTTTTTAGAGTTAATGGAGTCGCTAAGAAAATTTAAAAGCGTAATTTTTTTAAAAGGCAAAATGTCAATATCAAATCAACATGTTAGAAACTTTTTGTCCTCTATGCTGTCATTTATTTATTTATTTATTTTCTTCTTTATTTTTAATTAAACCTTCATCTGATTTCCCTACTAGACTGTAAGAAATATGAGGGAAGGTCTGTGCCTATCTTATTCAGTCTCATCCTCAGGAGTCAGCATAGCATCTGACATTTACAGAAGTATAACAAATACTTCTTGAGATGATTGGAACTGACTTGAAGTTTGGTTTCCTAAATTTTCATTGAAATGTATTGTCAGGTGATCTTCAAGAAAAGCAGAATGAAGCTGTACTTGTTTTGTCCTATGTGGTTCATACAAGTTATGCTGAGAATGGTTGGGAGGCCCTTTGCCTGGTTATCTTTTAAAAAAGTCTAGCAACAAACTAGTATAGGTAAAAAATCATTCACCTCCTTGGGAGGGAGACTCTGATCTCTCTAGTTCACTTTAAGGTTCTTCAAAGAGTAAACGGTTCACAGTCCCCATGCCAGGAGACAAAAGTGTCATTGATTTATGTGCTAAGCAGTGTTCCATCAGGCAGTGGGATATTTTAGGGCAACCAGTCAAGGAAAACTTGGAGACAAAAATTAGGTTCAGAGAATAAATATACTGATTATGAGATGTTCCCAGAAGCTGGTGGTCAAACAACCAGGGAGTATTGCATTAGAAGCGAAAATTAAGCAATTAGTCACTTTTTTTCTCTCTCTTTGCCTACAAACCCACTCTCACTATGCACACTTCACTGATAAGCTGTAATTTTCCCGAATGTGCTTGCTTAAGTCCTTCTTCACCTCCAATTAATACCTTCAAAACTGTTTGAGATGAGCCTCCTCTAGCCAAATTCTCTCATTTCTGATCAAGAGGCTGTGAAGTGTGAACTAGAAGCATCTACAGTGTGCCAAGAGTTGCCCCATTCAGAAAGAGATGTAGCATCCTTACTTCCAAGAGCTCTTATTTTTATTGGGAAATAAATACAGTGTATCAAATGAAGAGTATGACCAAGGTTGGTACATGTTTTTATATGAGGATGGTGAGAGGACAAAAAGTGCACTTCAGGTGAGGGTAATAGAGAGGCAAAATTGAGAATGAGCAGGAGTTAGCCAGGATGAAGATGGAAGGGAAGGTGCTTGATCCAGAGCATTTAGTGGGTTTGAAATACAAAGGGAAAGAGGCAGTATGGCAACTCATAGAACCACAAGCTGAGAAATCAGGCACATGCAACAGGTATTAAGCTCTTATTCTATTCCTTCTCTTCTCAGTATCTCACCAAGCTTTATTTCTCCTTTTCTGGGTTACTAATTTTCAATCATTTTGTTTCTAACCATTTTGTTTTTGACAGAGTCACCTGCATCTGGTGTTCTCCTGCCTTTCTGATCATTGGCTATGCATCACTTTCCCTGGCATCCCCCTGCATGTAGGATTTAACTGGGGAATCTGCCTTTGGTCCTCTCCTGTTCTTGCTCTGCCAGGCCTCTGTGGGTTATCTCTTCACATCTATGATTCCAGGGAGCATAGAGTGTTGATTCACAAATCTCTATCCCTCGATCTGAGCATTCCCAAGCTCAGCATATAAGCTGCCTCCTGGGTACATCCAGCAAGGTGTTCTATATGCACTTGAACTCTAATAGAAATTGATTTTAACCCCCCCATCCAAAATAAGATCTGCTCTGCTTCCTGTAATCTTAGTTTGTTTGATGACATCATTATTCAAATAGACTCTAACCTAGAAACCTCTGTGCCATTCTCAAATCCTCTCTGGCTCACTGCTACCACATCACTCACTAGATAGTCTAGCCTAGTTTTTCAGTTACTAATAACTTAGACTTTTGTCTCATTCCTACTTGCATTTCTGTAATAGGTTTCTAAAATGAACTCCCTGCCACCAGGGATTATTCCTACTGATTCTGGAATGATCTCCTATCTCTCTCTCAAAACAATAATACCAACATCAACAACAACAAACTTGATCTTGTTTCTCCAGCAACATTAAGTAACACTGTCACCCCAAGTATTCCTTTACAATGTTCTTTCAGTCCCTGATTACAGCAAAGAAAACCAGCATATTTGAAGGTTGTATGACTTTACGCTTCTGTGACACTTGATAATCACCCTTTTTTTTAAGAGAAAGGATGAACAGGTCGCAAGGGTAAAACCTTGACAGGTAAAAATATGTAGCCAGAACTGAGAAAGATTATTTTGTTTCTATAAGTATTTTGGGGCTCTCCAAAACCAGACTTGTCTTCCCTCGCTGGGCTAAGCTCTCCTTTTATTCTTTTAGTTTCAATGAGGTGGATAGAAAAGAGACACACACCAGTCAAAGATTTTTATTTGTTTTAACTCCTCACCTCTTTTTTCCTCTGTCCAAGACAATGCTAAACCACATGGCTGTGCTACTTGCACTGATTTAGTTCTCTGGTCAAAGGTGGGATGACTTTAACCATCAGCAGGGTCTCTGAACTAAAGAGGGGTGGATGCTTGGCCCCCAGCCCTGCTGCAGAGGCATGATCAGAAAATCCCTGCAAAGGAGCCTTTGTTATCCCCCTGGAGGCAGAAGCTACATGCCTGGGTGACCTCCCATCACACCTCTCTGGTTTCATTTTAGCAGAGTCATGGTGTCCTCTGGTGTTTTGTTCGGGAGCAAGTCACTCTCCATTCACTAATATGAATATTAAAAAACAAGAAAGTGTATAATTTCCATAGGATTTTTCCCCAAATAGTTTATGTTTTCTTTCTTTGCTGCAATATATGTATAATTTGTCTCTTAAAAAGAAGGCATAGGAAATTACTAGGTGGCACGGTGGTTAAGAATCCACCTGCCAAGGCAGGGGACATGCGTTCGAGCCCTGGTCCAGGAAGATCCCACATGCTGAGAAGCAACTAAGCCCGTGCATCACAACTATTGAGCCTGTGCTCTAGAGCCCGTGAGCCACAACTACTGAGCCTGAGTGCCACAACTACTGAAGCCCATGCGCCTAGAGCCCATACTCTGCAGCAAGAGAAGCCACTGCAGTGAGGAGCCTGCACACCACATGAAGAGTAGTCCTCACTCACAGCAACTAGAGAAAGCCTGTGCACAGCAACAAAGACCCAACACAGTCAATTAATTAATTAATTAATTAAAAAAAGAAGGCATAATTCTTGGTGTAACTTGCTTAATAGTCACAGTTTGTTAATTCCCTCCACCACTCACCCCCCCAAAGAAAGAAAACTCTTTTTTTTTTTTTTAATAAATTCCTTTATTTATTTATTTTTGGATGCATTGGGTCTTTGTTGCTGCATGCAAGCTTTCTTTAGTTGCGGCTAGCAGGGGCTACTCTTCATTGTGGTGCCCGGGGTTCTCATTGCGGTGGCTTCTCTTGTTGTGGAGCATGGGTTCTAGGTGTGTGGGCTTCAGTAGTTGTGGCATTCAGGCTCAGTAGTGGTGGCACAATGGCTTAGTTGCTTCTCGGCATGTGGGATCTTCCCGGACTAGGGCTCGAACCCATGTCCCCTGCATTGGCAGGTGGATTCTTAACCACTGCACCACCAGGGAAGTCCCAAGAAAACTTTGTGTTTGCATGGAAGGTCAGGAAACTTCAGGCCATTAGACGTAGGGTTGACATCAATATCTTCTATTTTATTGAGTGATACATACTTCCATTTTTGACCCTAATATAAATCTTTTTAATATAAAATTATTAATTTAACATAATGAACATATTTAAAGAAAACATTAAGTAAGTAATGCTATGGATGGTACATGGATTTAACAAAAATTTTCAAGATGGTATATGAAAAATCTGAAGGTTGGAAAACACTTAGAGGGGAAAGTATGGCTTTTGTTAACCTTGGCATCCTTAGCTTTGAGTCCCAGTTCTAGCCCTAATGTGAGCAATTACCAAAACTTATTTATTAGTTATTATTCTACAGTTTCTCTTCCAGGTATTTTTTCCTGTGCTGTTTGTTTTCCTCCTCCTAGATCCTACAGAAAAAAAGTACGCACTTGGCTCCAACTTATCTTTCAATTCTTATCCTCTAGCAAAGAATCCAGTTCAGGCAGAGATCTGCTATTTTTTGAGTATGTCCTGTGTCTCTCCACAATGACACATTATTTACTAGCACTTGCCGTTGTGCTGATTGCCCGTTGTCAACACAGCATCACTACATCACTCTGTAATGCAGAGGTAAAGCCAGGAAAAACCTTTCCCAGACATGTCACTTCAACATCAGTGCTACGAAAACAGTGGCTATTTTACTATACACATGAGTTTTATGAGTCAGAAATTTGGACAAGGCACAGAAGGTATTACTTGTCTCTTCACCCAATTATTAGAGCCCCATATGGGAAGATTCAAATGTCTGAACAATCTGGAAATTTTCTTACTCAGATGTCTGGTCCTAGCTGGGACATTCTCCATGTGCTTTAATTTTCTTACAGCTTGGTCGTTGGGTTCTGAGAGAGAACATCCCAAAATTTAGAGTCAAGAGACTGAGTATTCCAAGAAAACTACAAGGAAGCTCATGGTCTTTTATGACTTAGCTTTAGAAGTCACATAAATCACTTTTGCTGTGCTTTATTGGTTAAGCAGACCTACAAGTCTGTCTAGATCTATGATGTGGGGACAATGACCCCATATCTGGATGAGGAAGGATGAAAAATTTATGGGGCCATATTTTAAAACTGCCAGACATATATGTCAAGTGCCAGTGAGTCTTTATTTTTTTAAAAAGATGAATAATAGATTATCTATTTCCTTATGATGCTTTTTTGTTTATTTTTTATTAATATGCAACAAAATATTTAGCAACATTTTGAAAGGGTTCAGCTATTGCTGAAATGGATAAAATTTAGACTTAAATTGAGTGAATGACAATGATGCAGGGTAATGGCATCTTGGACACAGTGAGTGCAAGGTTGAAGAATTTTGTTTTTTTTAAGCTCTTTATTGTAATATAATTGCTTTAAACTGTTGTGCCAATTTTTGAGGTACACCAAGGTGAATCAGCTATATTTATACATATATCCCCATATCCCCTCCCTCCCACGACTCCCTCCCACTCTCCCTATCCTGGCCCTCTAAGTCATCACTCATCCTCGAGTTTATCTCCTTATGTTATGCAGGAACTTCCCACGAGCTATCTATTTTACCTTTGGTAGTGTATAATGTCAATGCTACTCTCTCACTTCATCCCAGGTTCCCCTTTGCCCTTCCCCCCCCGTGTCCTCAAGTCCATTCTCTACATCTGCATCCTTATTCTTGTCCTGTCACTGGGTTCATCGGTATGATTTTTTTTTAAGAGTCCATATATATGAGTTAGCATACAGTATTTGTTTTTCTCTTTCTGGTTTACTTCGCTCTGTATGACAGACTCTAGGTCTATCCACTTCATTACAAATAAATCAATTTCATTCATTTTTATGGCTGAGTAATATTCTATTGTATATATGTGCCACATCTTCTTTATCCATTCATCTGTTGATGGACATTTAGGTTGCTTCCATGTCCTGGCTATTGTAAATAGTGCTGCAATGAACATTATGCTACATGTTTCTTTTTGGATTATGGTTTTCGCAGGGTATACGCCCAGTAGTGGGATTGCTGGGTCATATGGTAGTTGCATTTTTAGTTTTTGAAGGAACCTCCAAACTGTTTTCCATAGTGGCTGTACCAACTTACATACCCACCAACAGTGCAGGAGAGTTCCCTTTTCTCCACACCCTCTCCAGCATTTATTGTTTCTAGATTTTTTGATGATGGCCATTCTGATCGGTGTGAGGTGATACCTCATTGTGGCTTTGACTTGCATTTTTCTAATGGTTAGTGATGTTGAGCATCTTTTCATCTTTTCATCTGCATGTCTTCTTTGGAGAAATGTCTATTTAGGTCTTCCGCCCATTTGTGGATTGGGTTATTTGCTTTATTGGTATTAAGCTGCATGAGCTGCTTGTATATTTTGGAGATTAATCCTTTGTCCATTGCTTTGTTGGTGAGTATTTTCTCCCATTCTGAGGGTTGCCTTCTAGTCTTGTTTATGGTTTCTTTCACCACGTAAAAGCTTTTAAGTTTCATTAGGTCCCATTTGTTTATTCTTGATTTTATTTCCATGATTCTAGGAGGTGGGTCAAAAAGGATCTTGCTTTGATGGATGTCATAGAGTGTTCTGCCTATGTTTTCCTCTAGGAGTTTTATAGTGTCTGGCCTTACATTTAGGCCTTTAATCCATTTTGAGTTTATTTTTGTGTATGGTGTTGGGAAGTGTTCTAATTTCATTCTTTTACATGTAGCTGTCCAATTTTCCCAGCACCACTTATTGAAGAGGTTGTCTTTTTTCCATTGCATATTCTTGCCTCCTTTATCAAAGATAAGGTGCCCTTATGTGTGTGGATTTATCTGTGGGCTCTCTATTGTGTTCCATTGATCTATATTTCTGTTTTTGTGCCAGTACCATACTGTCTTGATCACTGTAGCTTTGTAGTATAGTTTGAAGTCAGGGAGCCTGATTCCTCCAGCTTAGTCTTTCTTCTCAAGATTGCTTTGGCTATTCGGGGTCTTTTGCATTTCCATACAAATAGTAAAGTTTCTTGTTGTAGTTCTGTGAAAAATGCCATTGGCAATTTGATAGGGATTGCTTTGAATCTGTAAATTGCTTTGGGTGGGATAGTCATTTTCACAATGTTGATTCTTCCAATCCAAGAACATGGTATGTCCCTCCATCTGTTTGTATCGTCTTGATTTCTTTCATCAGTGTCTTATAGTTTTCTGCATACAGGTCTTTTGCCTCCTTAGGCAGGTTTATTCCTAGGTAATTTATTCTTTTTGTTGCAATGGTGAATGGGAATGTTTCCTTAATTTCTCTTTCTGCTTTTTCGTTGTTAGTGTATAGGAATGCAAGAGATTTCTGTGCATTAATAGTAATACAATCCTACCTCAAGAAACAAGAAAAATTTTGAATAAACAACCTAACCTTACACCAACAATAGAGAAAGAAGAACAAAAAAACCCCAAAGGGAGCAGAAGGAAAGAAATCTTAAAGATCAGGTCAGAAATAAATGAAAATGAAATGAAAGAAACAATAGAATAGATAAATAAAAATAAAATCTGGTTCCTTGAGAAGATAAAATTGATAAACCATTAGCCAGACTCATCAGGGAAAAAAGGGAGAAGATGCAAGTCAACAGAATTAGAAATGAAAAAGCAGAATTAACAACCAACACTGCAGAAATACAAAAGATCATGAGAGACTACTACAAGCAACTATATGCCAATAAATTGGATAACCTGGACGAAATGGATAAATTCTTAGAAATGTACAATCTTCCAAGACTGAACCAGAAAGAAACAGAAAATATGAACAGATCAATCACAAGCACTGAAATTGAGACTGTGATTAAAAATCTCACAACAAACAAAAGCCCAAGGCCAGATGGCTTCACAGGCAGATTCTATCAAACATTTAGAGAAGAGCTAACACCTATCCTTCTCAAACTCTTCCAAAATAGAGCAGACACTTCCAAGCTCATTCTATGAGGCCACCATCACCCTGATACCAAAACCTGAAAAAGATGTCACAAAAAAAGAAAATTACAGACCAATATCCCTGATGAATATAGATGTAAAAATCCTCAACAAAATACTAGATAACAGAATCCAACAGTACATTAAAAAGATCATACACCATGATCAAGTGGGGTTTATCCCTGGCATGCAAGGATTCTTCAATATATGAAAATTAATCAATGTGATACATCATATTAACAAATTGAAGCCTAAAAACCATATGATAATCTCAATAGATACAGAAAAAGCTTTTAACAGAGTTCAATATCCATTTATGATAAAAACTCTCCAGAAAGTGGGCATAGAAGGAAGTTACCGCAACATGATAAAAGCCATATATGAGAAACCAAAAGCCAACATTATTCTAAATGGTGAAAAACTGAATGTACTCCCTCTAAGAACATGAACAAGACAAGGATTCCCACTCTCACCACTATTATTCAACATAGTTTTGGAAGTTTTGGCCACAGCTATCAGAGAAGAAAATGAAATAAAAGGAATCCAAATTGGAAAAGAAGTAAAATTGTCACCCTTTGCATATGACATGATATTATACATGGAAAACCCTAAAGATTTTACCAGAAAATTGCTAGCACTAATTGATGAACTTAGTAAAATAGCAGGATACAAAATTAATGCAAAGGTTGAAGTATTAGTAGGCACCCCTTCATATGTGGGACCAGGTGCAGAGTCAATTCTGGATGTTGTAGTCAGAAAAGAGGGAGGTCATCTTCCCAGTGCTTGCCTGGAGAGATGAGCCTTTGCTGGTTAGGGGGTAATTTCCTTATGCCGGATCATGTCCTGTATCTTCTTGATGATGATACTGGACTCTACCTCCAATGTGATGGTCTTTATGGTCTGGACTATAAGTGACTCAGTGCACTAACATGTTATAATAATCTTTTCCCTTTTCTGTAGTTCTGCATCCCTGTGAAGTTTTCTTATTGCATGGATCTCATTGTATATTGCATTGTTATATTTTACATGTAGCACATCTTTCTTTTTAGCACTTTCAGAGAATTTAAGAGAATTTTATACTTTTGATAGTAGCTCGCACAGTGTCATGTGTCTATGATTTTCATGACATTAATTGAATTGAATTTTCTCTGTGTATAATAAGAGTTTTAAATGTTCAGTGTTTCATTTTCTCTGTGTATAATAAGAATTTTAAATGTTCAGTGTTTCATTCATACCAAATGATTTATAGAATATTGATCAGTATTAAACTCTTCAGTTATAGTTAGGCTCAGAGAAACTATACATTTTCTAGGAAATTCATTTCTTCAACAAGCCATATTGAGCCCTTGTACTACATAGTGCTGTCCATGGACATGAACTACTGCCTGGCACACGTGGATCCTGTCCTCCTGGAGCATATGATACAGAGGGAGATGCAGGTAAGGAACCTGCCATTACCTTAGAATGCTGAACTGGTAAAGTTCAGGGCTCAATGGGAACAGAGGCAAGGTGGCAACTAATCTGAACACAGAGGAGAAGAAAGGTGCCCAGGGGTAAATGACATCTACAATGGGGCATATAGGATGGATACAGGCCATAAATGTGAAGTGTGGATTCAGACAGTGCAGAGTGGTCCAGGCAGAATGAACAACTTTTATCATGAGTGACATGGAGCTGGGAGAGCTCGGGAGACTATTGAGTTCATTAAGGAAGAGGGAAATGGGAATACGACAGCAAGAGAGAAGGTTTAAGAGGGAAATGGTGTAAATTTATAACGAATGCTAGAAGTTTGACTTTTATTTTGGGGGAAATGAAGAATATTTGATGGACTTTAAACAGTGAACTGTCAGAATCAGAATTATGTTTAGGAACGTGGGACAAATAATGAGAGAACTTTGTATAGGGAGATCGGTTAAAAGGCCAAGAGGTGCTGGTGGCTGACATGTTGATTTTAGGACTTCTGACCTTCAGTACTGTTCAGGTTACTGTCATTGTGATCATTTGTTACAAGAACAGTAGAAAAATAATACAGATATGATGAGTTTTGAAGTCTGTGGGACATTCAAGTCAGAGGTCTGGTAGGCAATTGGACCTGTGGGTCTGAGGCTAAGGAGAGAGAGAGTGGTGATGGAGACTGGAGAATCACCAACATTGAGTCAGCACAGGAAACAGTGAGGATGGAAGAGAACATTCGTGGGAATGTGGAATGAAGAGAGAAGAGTTCCCTAAAGAGAATCCAGGGGAACTCCTACCTTTAAGAACTGTTGGCAACAAAATTTAAACTGATAAGTAGCCCTCAAAGTAGAAGAAAGTTAAGGACAGTGAAGGGTCAGGAAAAACTGAGGAACGATAATATTTTAACTGCATGGCTCTAGTTAGTAGTGTCAGATGCTACTAAGAGTAATTAACTAAAACAAGTTTAAGTAATGTAAGTACTACAAAGTGGCTATTGGATGGGAAGGAACCACTAGGGGAGAGGTTAAGAAAGGAACAGTGAGAAAATGCGCTGAATTCCAAGTCCATTGGAAGGGAGAAAAGCACTGCACCCAAGTGGAGTGGAAGGGAAAGCAGCCAGCCTGAGGCTGAAGGAGACCCTGCCTTCCTCTGGGATGGGGGAAGTTGTGGGTACAATAGGAAAGTGGAATACAGACCAATGCCTTAGAAATGGAAGAAGAATAATTCCTTGCTCTGTTCCAATTTTTTTTAAAATACATGTTACGATGGTTACTGATTGTGTAGAGTTTGGTGCATGTAATAATGAGTAAGTGGTTTATGGTGGTTTCTAATTTAAATATCCAATGAGAAACATGTTAATTGATTAAAAAAAAATTGACAGAATAGGTGTGAGTAAAAGTCTTGGAACAATAGAACAGTTTAAATTTATGTAATTGGTCTCTAGATGAGGTTAAAAATGCCATAAAGAAGTGAATACAAAAAAACAGAACAAAACAAAATAAAACTAGCTTTACACTAATCGTGAAAGGAAAATAAAAATGTAAACAAGTATATAATTCTGGATGAAGTAGTAAATGATGAAAGGATTTTGTTCAACACTGGCAAAAAATGATGAGGTGGTATTTTAGAAAATTGAGAGTATTCAATTTCTTCAATTTCTTATTAAACATATCATTCATATCCTATCTGCCAGTAAATGCCCAGTAAGGAAGGGTAAAATATTAGGAAATAGAGGATATGAGTGCCACAGTATTTATTATTTAGGTCCCACTGAAACCATGACTGACTATGTAACAGCATTCTCACCACATCCTTATCTTCGTAATGTAAGTTGTTGGAGTTGGTTTAAATGATGGGATGTTTTATTTATTGAGCCATAAATCAAATGAAATTATGCTACAAGAACAGAAAGACACACACACACACACACACACACACAAAATAACCTAGATTACCTTTAAAATAGTCAAGTAAAGACACGGCTGCAGTACAGGCAATTTGACTTACCTGTAAGGTAAAAGAGCATCTATCCATTTATCTTTCTATCTATGTATCTGGATATATATGGATGTAGATATGAGAGAGTGTGTACAACATTTATGCTATAAATTGGTACAAAGTTTCTCTTGTAAGACCAGCCTTTTGTAAATATTTTATTTGATCTATCCACACGTACAAGTATTGTATAAAAGAGAGACCAATTTGAAATATACTGTAAAGCATCAGAGATAAAACTGGTTTGTTCTGTGATTCAAATAACGTAAACACAGAAGAAATGATATGGAAATGTTTAGGGAGGTGAATGATAATGGGAGGGTCTTGGCCGTTTGCTCTGAAAAACAGTGAAGCAAAGCTGAAGGGAAGTTTCAGATGTTTTGTAGCATAAAAATTTTTAAAAAGTAATCAAAAGTTGAATTTTTTTCACCTGACAAAGTAGGAAGATTTGCTGAAGGCTTCCTGAAATAATTATAAATCATAAATAGATAAACTTGAATCATGATATTCAGCTGAAGGGAATTATAAGTATCATCTTGGTGACCAACAGTGATGAGAAGATATAATGTGGGAATTTAGCTAGTTTTAGAAACTGGATCAAAGCTCATGATCCAAATGAAAAAAGAAACAACAAATATAAATCACCTTAAAATGAGAACTTGATCTATGTATCGGTATACATATGCATTTTATATATATACAAACACATTTCTAATAAAAGTTGATCACATCTTTTAGTTCGTTGGAGATACCGTAAATGTACTATAGCCCTTATTGTATAATCAAAACACTTAAAATAGCATTTTGATCCTTGATTTACAAATTCTCCCCACAAAAAACCTTTCAAATGAAATAAACCTAATAATGGAGGCAATCTTGGAATTTTATTTAGCAAACAACACAAGTCAGAAATATATTTTGTCAATTTTTATGGAGTAACTTTCCTGACAATGTCTCCTAGGCTTAAAAATTCTCAAGAACAAAAGTTCTCTTTGGCATTAGCCTGACTGTGCCTCCAATGTCCTTTCTGCACAGGAAAAGAGAATGAGTAAGAGGAAGATTGTTAAGAGTGTTAGCCTTATAATCAAATGCGAACTTGAAAACAGGACTCAAAAAGTAGCCCTTATCCTTGGGAAATAATGACCGCTCTACCTGACTAGGCTAATGCCTGGAAAGAAGGCTTCAGATAACGAGCTTGACTAGAGGAGTATCTGCTCAGTTCATGTCAAGGCGGTCAGTGATGAGATAGGGAGCTTTAGCCTAGTTGAATGCAAGTTCTGTATTTTAAACTAGGTCAGGTATACTGTTTCAATTTAAAATTAGAAGGAGCACCCAAGAAACAGAAATTTTCTGGGAGAAGGCTTAGAAATGTACAGCAAGTAGACATATTCCTGATGAATTTTGCAGTACCTTTGGAGGCGGCCTGCCTTGACCTCCATTAGCAATAGCCACACAGTGGTACACAGACATAGATGTTTCAGAATCCACTCTGTCCTACCAATCTTAATGCTGCTGTTTTGAGAATGTAAAATGGTTATGGTCTGGGAGCCATAAGTACTATTATATGTACTTGTGTCCTGTTTCAGCAAGTGTTAAACAATGAATAATGTAATGGGAGATATATATTGAAGAATGCTACATGCCCCTATTTCAACTTTCCACTCTACAGTGTGCAATGGTTTATTCCTAATTATTTGAATGCAAACCTTGGTTAATCAGAATTCTTTCTTCTAAGTTTTTTTTTTTTCACACTAAATTTACCACATGCTTTCCATTTAAAAAATTTTTCATCTATCCTAGCCTAAAAATATGAATATTTTTCTTATGTGTGAGAAGTTACTACCCTGTAGACTAATTAAGTTGGCCATCTTTAGCTTTCCTAAATGAATTTAGAAGAAAAGGGAACCCATAATGACAAATGCAAATTTGGAAAGAGTTCAACTTAAAGTGAAAGGTCTTATGGAAATGATGTCATTAAAAGGAAGGATTGCTTAGAAATAGATTCTCGCAGAAGTCTGTCTTTGTGGTAATGGTACTTGTGTGCATTCTGTGATAATATCTCTTTTTCTTTTCCTATAACATTCATTAAGACTTGTTTTAAAAAATTATTCCCTACTCTCTAAACTCATTTGTTAAGAATAACACATTAATTTGCTAGTGCTTGCATTAATTCTTACGATTCCATTGCTCAACAGCCAAAAGCCTTGTTAGGTTTGAGGGGTTTTAGGTATTTGTGGTCCTTTCTCAATGTTTTTATGGTAATATATGTAATATTCTATGTAACATGAATGTGCTGAAGATTGCAAGTTTACTTTAAAAATTGGAGTGAAGCTACAAAATTGAGAAAAATGGTAGAATAGTTTTTTAATAAAAGTATGAACTACAATGGGATGAATGAAATAGTAATAATAATAGTAATAATAATAATAATATCTACTTTGGACATTTATGTCAACAGAATTAGTTAAGCATTTTTGAAAGAAATATATGGGAATGTAAGTCAGGATGGTTTCTTTGATCTGAAATTGAGCAAAGGCGTTCTAACATCTTGCCTCAGTGGTGAAAACAGCAGGGCTAACTACATGTGGGATAAAACTATTTTACTATTTTCCCACAGACAGCCTTTACCAGGGCTTTATCAAAGCCAACTCAGCACTGTGTGGTCAAGCTTTAAACACATCATTGCAACATGCCAAAAATTCTTTCATAAATGCCAAATGTGTCATAGTTTAACCACTTACCAAGTGGCCTTCTGTAGTATAATGCAACATTAATCACACCAAACAGAGAGAAGAATTCAGAGCTAGACCTGTCCTTTTATTTGTCAATTGAAATACTTGGCTTGATTTAATTAGTCTCAGTTGCTTCTGATGGAAGGCCAGGGAGATCTAGAGAAGTTGCCTGGTGCATTATTAATTCTCTATGTCTTTATTGTAGCACCAACACTATTTATCCCATTTTGAATTCTCCATGTCCCCTTCTCTGGCAGTGACAGCTATTACGGCTGCTATGGCCACTTTTTTTTTTTTTCCCCTTTTTCTTTCCTGACTAAAAGGGCAGCCCGCAGCTGTTGTTTCCAAGGCTGAGTAAAGGATCCCTTTGTGGAGGCAATCTAATGGCCGAGAAAGTACCCCTCTCCTTTGTCATCAAGTGTTTCTCCTTCAGGAATGATCATGTTCTGCTTGCTCGAGGACCTAGGACTTTGAGATTGTTCTTTGACCTGACAACCTAAAATGTCTTTCTGCCTTCCTGGGTAACAGGAATGACCCATTTCTTAAGCCAAAACATTGACTACTGCCTACTCATTCAATCCCAGGTTATCACATTTGGGCAACAGTATTTTCCTCCCAGAATTCTGGGCATGCCAATGCCCACATGTGCTCTGCCTTATTGCACTTCTGCATACACTCGCGATGTGTAAGTCTGTACAGATTTAAGGAGTGTAAAAGACTAGTTTCAGGTAACTATGATGGATCAAGATACTACAGGACACTTTCATACCTAGAATAATAATTTTTCTTTCAATTCCAATAAAAATCAACGATTTTCTTATATAAGTGGAGTTTTCATGCTTCTCACATTTTTATTGTATTGACTTCCAGCTCCAGATTTCTCTTTCATTGAGGCACCCTCCCCATCAATTGCAAACTGTCAACTAAGTTTACAAAATATTGCATCCCTTCCATCACTGAGTCCCATTCAATTAAATACATCATACAGAAACATCAGAACTGGGAAGAATAACCATGGAAAAATAATATAGACGTGGAGATTTTCTTTTGGCCTGCTTTGAGAACTAATCCAAATGCGCTAGATTAAAATGACTGCTGCTGAGACATGTCTTTTCAAAAATAATCCCTGCTACTGGATGAATATAATTCACACTTTTGGGAGAGTTGAACTTAAATACGTATTTTGTCAAAATGCATGACTCAAAGTTTTGTAGTGCTTTCTTGAAATATATTCTGTCATTATTTTCAAACATTTTGAAGCAGCACTCATTGAGTTTATTTACATAATTCCTTACAGCATAAGCTATTATGGAAGCAAGTCTTTTGCATCCTTATATGAAAGCTGAGTGACCCGAGGCTCATAAGGGTTAAATAACTTGCTCATGGAAACATACAACCTGTGAGAGGGCAGAAATAGAATTTTCATCCAGATATTTGACTAAGAATAATATATTTTTTACCACTATACTTCAGCTTCTTTGTTCTGATTTTAGGTCCATATTTCTTATGATGTTTCTTTAAATGATTATGAAGAAAAATGAGTACCAAGAGTAAGTTCTGTTGTGGTCCAAGGCTTATAATTGTTTTACATAGTTTTTTTTCCCCCAATATAAAGTTTGATCCCTCAACTTTAATTTCCACACGAAATATTTTGGAAAAATAGATAGGTAAGCACAATAGTAAGGACTTTGACTTCTATGCCACTTAAGGAAAAATTATGAGGTTAGGGATGTTCAGCTGGTAGAACAGAAGACAAAGAAGATACATGATATTTGTTATAAAATATTCAAGGAGATACAATGTAAAAGAAAGAGTGGTGTTTTGTTTCTGTTGGAGGAAAAAACAGAATTACTGTGTAGAAGCCACAGAAAATGAATCTGAGTTCAAATATTTATATAAATGTGAAAGATAGGTAGATAGATGACAGAGATAGGTAATAGATAGATAGATAATAGATAGACAGGTAGATAGATAATTACAGGAAGTACTCAAGCAGGGACACTCAGAGGGATTTTATTGCTTACTTTTTTTTTGGCAAGTAACCTAGCCACATTTGAGTTCGATAGAATGAGAAATTGGAATACTTCTTCAGGGAGGGGTGAACAGTCATGTGTCTATGAGAGATTCCAAGCATATGCACTGTAGGATCTTCTTGTTAAGTTTTTATTGTATTCATTTTAATACCTAATGTTATTGGATTTTTAGCGTTCATTTTCTTCACATGTTTTGAAGTTTTGGATTTCAGACTCATCTTAAGTTTTTGGTTTGTTTCTCTTTCTCTTCGAACTGGCTTTGCTGCTGCCCCACAGTGACATTAGGGTATTTCAGATTCCACTGCTGAGCCGATGTCCAGCCTGGTTTAAATCTTGGTTAGGTGGATGAGTTTTTACCACATCCCAAGTATCAGAAAGTACTTGGTAACAGGCATTTTTTTGCCAAAAAATATTCCTACTTTTTCCTTCACCGGTAATGTATGAGAATATGTAACACAAACTCTACAAAGTCAGTTTTTTCCACTTTTGTTTAAATTAAAAGATTAGAAAACATGAAGAAAATTAAATAAACACTTCTCTTCTGTTTGTGGTCTGCTCACATCATTAGTCCATGCAAGGAGTCTCTCTTATTTTATTTTCTCCTCAGTTCACCAAATCCATTCCCTTTGCCCTCCCTTCCCATAGGCACCCTTTCCAATGGACTTACAATATACTTTTTGAGACCTTAGGTATATATTTATCCTTTACAGTGTTGTTTTGTGTGTATAAATTTTTAAGTAACATTATGATATTTTGTTATATCATTTTACTTTATTAAAACTTCAATGTTATGTTTTTTAAATGCTCAAGTTACAGTGTAAACTTCTAGTTCATTGCTGCTATAAGGTATTCCAGAGTATGTAATTATTACCAGGGAAACATGGAAATATATATATTTTATTATCTGGGGTATATATTTCTGGGAGTGGAATTACTGTGTTGTGTTATACACTTTATTTAACTTAGTTTTCATTAGGCCTTATAGATCTGTTTCCAGGAGGGGTATGCCAGACTATTTCCACCAGCAGTATGTAAAGCTTTCTACCTGCCCTCTACACTTGGACTTACTTATCTTTTTTTTTTTTTTTTTTTGCCCATTTAAGCAGATATAAACTTATATGTTATATTTATTTTAAGTTGCCTTTTTCTGATAAGCATTGAAATTGGCCTATTCCTGTTCTTTCTCTGTGTTTATATTGATACATATCTTGCTGTTTTTCTGGAGTTCCACTTATATTCCAGATATTAATATGTCTTTAATTTTAGGTTTTGCAATGATCTTTTCTGAAGATAGCACTCATTTATTAACATTATCTATATTGTCTTTCATTCAACACAAAATTTTATTTGATGTAATCAAAAACATCTTTGTTGTTATATAATTCATGGAGTTTTTTTTGGGGGGGGTTTAATTTAAAAAGTCCTTTTCCATCAAAAGGTCACAGAAATATTCTGAAATTTCTTCAATCACCTTTATTTTTTCTACATTTAGATCTTTAATCCAACTGTAATTTGTTTCTATAAAGACACACTTTGATTTTTTTCTCCATGAAAACCAAACAAAACAAAATGATATGAACTAAGCAATTTTCAATTTCCAATTTCTCAAGATGGTTCTGTTATTTTTTTCTTGATATCTTTTGAGGCTATATTGTTAGGTCCATATGTATGTTTGTGTCATATTTTTTCAATCCATTGTTCTTTTACCATTGCCTTGCATTCTTTATTTTGTATGTGTACATGCATACATGTGCATGTATATATAGTCTGTTTATCTTCTGATATTAAAATGGTTACCTAATCTTTGTTTTGGCCAATAACTGTATGGCATATGTTTTCCTTTCTCCTTAATTTTAACTTTCTAAACCATTTTAGTTTTAATCCATTACTTATATATAATGTAGAGTAGGGTGCTAGTATTATTCAATATGATAATTTACTGCTTTTAATTGGTGAATTTAAAGTTTAAAATTTATTTTAATTATTGTTTTCTTCATTCTTTTGCCATATTTTTTTTTCCTTTTTCCTCTTTTCCTGCATATTTTCTATAGTTCTGCTGCTGCTATGGAAATTACATATTCTAACTGTATTCTTATGTAGAATAAGTCTCGTATATATGTTATTATTTGGTCATTGTGTATTTCCTAATTTGAACAATGTTTATATCTTTGTCCCAAATAATACTTATCTATATACTCATTTCCTTCTCATTTCCCCCAGGCTATCCACCTTCCACTACTCCGCCATGTTGCTATCACCTATAATTTTATTTATTTATTTATTTATTTTTTTTTGGCACACGGGCTTAGTTGCTCCGTGGCATGTGGGATCTTCCTGGAGCTGGGATCGAACCCGTGACCTCTGCATTGGCAGACGGATTCTTAACCACTGCGCCACCTAGGAAGCCCAACCTATAATTCTAGTAACAGATTGTTTGGATTTATTTCAGTGGTGTTGCTTTGATTGATTTATAAAATAATGGTAAATTTTACCAATTATCACACACACTTAGAAAGCTCCTGGATTTGTTTATGTTTTTTCAATAATGTTTTCAAAAGTGGTCTCTGTGTTCAAAATATTCTTAAGGCTTGTATTCTATAGACTGATATATTTAAAATGGGAATTTAGCTAGATATAATGTTCAGAGCCAACATTTCTTTCCTCTAAATATTTTAAAATATCACTCCAGAGTATCTTGCACAGCGCTTGCACAACACTTGCACACAAACACACAGCCCTCTGACCTGAAGTGCCAGTGCAGCCATTTCACATTAGGAGCTCTGGTCTGAAGCACTGGGTGCAAGGCCTCCACATTTGGCACTCTATAAGCAAGTGAAACTGAATGAAGCATGAAGGAAAAAAAGACTGTTTGGGACTTTGCACATCAGCAGTATGTGGAATATAAGTGGTGAGAGAGGACATCCTTCCCTTTTCCTTGATTTTAAAGGAAATGCTTTCAATAATTCACCATGAAGAATGATGACAAGCAACCTCTGAAGTCTGGACTACTCCATCAGAAGTCAAGTAGGAGGCTCTGGGGAGGGAGCACTGAATCCAGGATGCAAGACTACGAGGGAGTCCTCAGACACAGGGAAGATTAACTGCAGAGAACTCTCAGAGAGCCCTGTATCAGAGTCTAAGACTCGGCTTGGTCTGACTGTCTGCAACTGCCAGTGCTGGACACCTCACACCAAACTACAAACAAGACAGGAACACAAACCCACCCATCAGTACATAGAATACCTAAAGCTATATTAACCTCACAGACACTCTAAAAGACACCACCTGACATGACCCTGCTCATCACAGAGAAAAGATACAGAGTCACACACCAGAAAGCAGACACCAGACCCCCCACCAGGAAGCCTACTCAAGACACTGGACAAACCCCACCACACGGGGCAGAGGGCAGAAACAAGAGGAATTACTACTAGGCAGCATAGGGAAAGTAGACAGCAAATCCTATAAATTAGACAAAATGAGAAAACAAGAAACACCATGCAGGCAAAGGAGCAGGGAAAAAACCCACAAGACCAAATAAGTGAAGAGGAAATAGGAAAATTGCCTGAAAAACAATTCAGAGTAATGATAGTAAAGATGATCCAAAATCTCAATAACAAAATACAGAAAATACAAGACAGTTAATAAGGACTCAGAACAACTAAAGAGCAAACAAACAGTAATGGACAACAAAATAACCGAAGTTAAAAATACTCTAGATAGTATAAACAGCAGAATAACAGAGGCAGAAGAACGAAAAAGTGAGTTGGAAGATAGAATGGGGGAAATAACTGCCACAGAGCAGGAAAGAGAAAGAAGAATAAAAAGAATGGAAGACAGTCTCAGAGACCTCGCTGACAACATTAAGCTCACCAACATTCGAATCATAGGCATCCCAGAAGAAGAAGAAAAAAAGAAAGGGTCTGAGAAAATATTTGAAGAGGTTATAGTGGAAAACTTCCCTCACATGGGAAAGGAAATAATTAACCAAGTCCAAGAAGCTCAGAGAGTCCCATAAAGAACAAACCCAAGAAGAAATACACCAAGGCACATATTAATCAAACTAATGAAAATTAAACACAAAGATAAAATATTAAAAGCAGCAAGAGAAAATCAGCAAATAACTTATAAGGGAAAACTATGAAGATAACAGCTGATCTTTCTGCAAAACTCTGCAGGCCAGAAGGGAATGGCAGGATATACTGAAAGTCCTGAAAGAGAATAATCTACAGCCAAGAATACTCTACCCAGCAAGAATTTCATTCCAATTTGACAGAGAAATCAAAAGCTTTCCAGACAAGCAAAAGCTAAGAGAATTCAGCACCACCAAACCAGCCTTACAACAAGCACTAAAGGAACTTCTTTAAGTAGGAAACACAAGAGAAGGAAAAGAGCTGCAAAAACAAACCCAAAACAATTAAGAAAATGGTAATAGGAACACCCATGTCAATAATCACCTTAAATGTAAATTGATTAAATGTTCCAACCAAAAGACACGGACGGGCAGAATGGATACAAAAACAAGACCCTTCTATATGCTGCCTACAAGAAACCCACTTCAGACCAAGGGACACATATAGACTGAAAGGGATGGAAAAAGATATTCCATGCAAATGGAAGCCAAAAGAAAGCTGGAGTAGCAATACTCATATCAGACAAATTAGACTTGAAAGTAAAGACTATTACAAGAGACAAGGAAGGACACTACATAATGATCAAGGGATCCATCCAAGAAGAACATATAACAATTGTAAACATCTGTGCCCCCAACATAGGAGCACCTCAATACATAAGGCAAATGCTAACAGCCATAAAAGAGGAAATCGACAGTAACACAATAATCGTAGGAGACTTCAACAACCCTCTTACATCAATGGACAGATCATCCAAACAGAAAATAAATAAGGACACACAGGCTTTAAATGACACATTAGACCATCTTGACTTAATTGATATTTATAGGACATTCCATCCAAAAATGACAGAATACACTTTCTTCTCAAGTGCACATGGAACATTCTCCAGGATAGATCACACCTTGGATAACAAATCAAGCCTCTGTATATTCAAGAAAACTGAAATCATATCAAGCATCTTCTCTGACCATAACGCCATGAGACTAGGTATCAATCACAGGAAAAAAACTGTAAAAAATACGACCACATGGAGACCAAACAATACGCTATTAAACAACCAAGAAATCACTAAAGAAATCAAAGAGGAAATCAAAAAATACCTAGAAACAGATGATAATGAAAATACAACAACCCAAAACCTATGGGACTCAGCAAAAGCAGTTCTAAGAGGGAAGTTTATAGCAATATAGCCTTACCTTAAGAAACAAGAAAAATATCTAATAAACAACATAAACTTACACCTAAAACAATTAGAGAAAGAAGAACAAAAAAACCCCAAAGGGAGCAGAAGGAAAGAAATCTTAAAGATCGGATCAGAAATAAATGAAAAAGAAATGAAGGAAACAATAGCAAAGATCAATGAAACTAAAAGCTGGTTCTTTGAGAAGATAAATAAAATTGATAAACCATTAGCCAGACTCATCAGGAATAAAAGGGAGAAGATGCAAATCAACAGAATTAGAAATGAAAAAGCAGAAGTAACAACCAACACTGCAGAAATACAAAAGATCATGAGAGACTACTACAAACAACTATATGCCAATAAGTTTGATAACCTGGAAGAAATGGATACATTCTTAGAAAAATACAATCTTCCAAGACTGAACCAGAAAGAAACAGAAAATATGAACAGACCAATCACAAGCATGGAAATTGAGGCAGTGATTAAAAATCTCCCAACAAACAAAAGCCCAAGGCCAGATGGATTCACAGGCAAATTCTATCAAACATTTAGAGAAGAGCTAACACCTATCCTTCTCAAACTCTTCCAAAATATAGCAGAGGGAGGAACACTTCAAAACTAATTCTATGAGGCCACCATCACCCTGATACCAAAACCTGAAAAAGATGTCACAAAAAAAGAAAATTACAGACCAATATCACTGATGAATTTAGATGCAAAAATCCTCAACAAAATACTAGATAACAGAATCCAACAGCACATTAAAAAGATCATACACCATGCTCAAGTGGGGTTTATCCCCGGGATGCAAATATTCTTCAATATTATGTAAATCAATCAATATGATACATCATATTAATAAATTGAAGGATAAAAACCATATGATCATCTCAATAGATGCAGAAAAAGCTTTTGACAAAATTCAACATCCATTCATGATAAAAACTCTCCAGAAAAAGGGCATAGAAGGAAATTACCTCAACATAATAAAAGCCATATATGAGAAACGAAAAGCCAACATTGTTCTCAATGGGGAAAAACTGAAAGAATTCCCTCTAAGAACAGGAACAAGACAAGGGTGTCCACTCTCACCACTATTATTCAACATAGTTTTGGAAGTGTTAGCCACAGCAATCAGAGAAGAAAATGAAATAAAAGGAAATCAAACTGGAAAAGAAGAAATAAAATTGTCACTCTTTACAGATGACATGATATCATACATGGAAAACCCTAACGACTCTACCAGAAAACTGCTAGCACTCATAGATGAATTTAGTAAAGCAGCAGCATACAAAAGTAATGCACAGAAATCTCTTGCATTCCTAGACACTAACAATGAAAGAGCAGAAAGAGAAATTAAGGAAACTCTCCCATTTACCATTGCAACAAAAAGAATAAAATACCTAGGAATAAACCTGCCTAAGGAGGCAAAAGACCTGTATGCAGAAAACAATAAGACACTGATGAAAGAAATCAAGACGATACAAACAGATGGAGGGACATACCATGTTCTTGGATTGGAAGAATCAACATTGTGAAAATGACTATCCCACCCAAAGCAATTTACAGATTCAATGCAATCCCTATCAAATTGCCAATGGCATTTTTCACAGAACTAGAACAAGAAATCTTACTATTTGTGTGGAAATGCAAAAGACCCCGAATAGCCAAAGCAATCTTGAGAAGGAAAGATGGAGTTGGTGGAATTAGGCTTCCTGACTTCAAACTATACTACAAGGCCATAGTGATCAAGACAGTATGGTACTGATGCAGAAATAGAAAGGAAGATCAATGGAACAGAATAGAGAACTCAGAGGTAAACCCAAGCACAAGGGAGGCAAGAATATACAATGGAAGAAAGACAGCTTCTTCAAGAAGTGATGCTGGGAAAATTGGACAGCAACATGTAAATGAAATTAGAACACTTCCTAACACCATACACAGAAATAAACTCAAAATGGATTAAAGACCTAAATGTAAGGCCAGATGTTAGAAAACTCCTAGAGGAAAACATCGGCAGAAAACTCTATGACATCCAACTAAGCAAGATCCTTTTTTACCCACTTCCTAGAATAATGGAAATAAAATCAACAATAAATCAATGGGACCTCATGAAACTTAAAAGCTTTTGCACAGTGAAAGAAACCATAAACAAGACAAGAAGACAACCCTCAGAATGGGAGAAAATACTCACCAACAAAGCAATGGACAAAGGATTAATCTCCAAAATATACAAGCAGCTCATGAAGCTTAATACCAAAAAAGCAAATAACCCAATCCACAAATGGGCAGAAGACCTAAATAGACATTTCTCCAAAGAAGACATGCAGATGAAAAGATGAAAAGATGCTCAACATCACTAATCATTTGAAAAATGCAAGTCAAAGCCACAATGAGGTATCACCACACACCAGTCAGAATGGCCATCATTAAAAAATCTAGAAACAATAAATGTTGGAGAGGGTGTGGAGAAAAGGGAACTCTCGTGCATTTTTGGTGGGAATGTAAGTTGGTACAGCCACTATGGAAAACAGTTTGGAGGTTCCTTAAAAAACTAAAAAAAAAACTACCATATGATCCAGTAATCCCACTACTGGGCATATACCCTGCGAAAACCATAATCCAAAAAGAAACATGTAGCATAATGTTCATTGCAGCACTATGTACAATAGCCAGGACATGGAAGCAACCTAAATGCCCATCAACAGATGAATGGATAAAGAAGATGTGGCATATATATACAATGGAATATTACTCAGCTATAAAAAGGAATAAAATGGAGCTGTATATAATGAGGTGGTTAGACCCAGAGTCTGTCATACAGAGTGAAGGAAGCCAGAAAGAGTAAAACAAATACTGCATGCTAACTCATATATACAGAATATAAAAAAAAAGGTACTGATGAACCCAGTGACAGGGCAAGAATAAGGATGCAGATGCAGAGAATGGACTGTAGGACACAGGGTTGGGTGGGCGGAGGGCGAAGGGGAAGCTGGGATGAAGTGAGAGAGTAGCATAGCCATATATACACTACCAACTGTAAAATAGATAGCCAGTGGGAAGTTGCTGTATAACAAAGGGAGATCAACTCGATGATGCGTGATGCCTTATAGGGCCATGACAGGGAGAGCAGGAGGGAGTCGCGGGAGGGAGGGGATATGGGGATATATGTATAAATACAGCTGATTTACTTTGGTGTACCTCAAAAATTGGTTTAAGAATGTAAAGCAATTATATTCCAATAAAGAGCTTAAAAAAATATATCACCCCATTGTCTCTTTTGCACCTAGTCTTGCTCTTGAGATAGTTGTTGTCAATCTAGTTTGTCTTTCCTTTTGGCAATTACTCTTTTTAAAAAATTTAAAAATTTTCTCTTTGTCTGTAGTGTTCTTACATTTTTTAACTGTAATGTGTCTAGGTTCCATCTAGATGATTGAATTATGTTTGTATGGTAGTTTTTGCTTTTCTCAATGATTTATTTCTTGTGCTACAGGAATATTAGCTATGTTGGCTGGTAATGTGTAATCAGGTTGAAATGCTAAAATCAAGTCCTAGCTTACAGTCTTCCCGGTGGATTTAGAATGTGGGGGTCAGAAATGGGTGCAACATAAGGCAGAGAGTTCTTGTTTGACTACTTTATAATTTTCACTTGTTTATACCCAAGAATTATATTCTCCAACAGTTTTTTTCTTAATGGTGTAATTACTTTCCCCTCATCTGTGGAGGAAGTAGAGGATGGCAGAGGGGCTGCTCAGGGACTTACTACTTTGCTGTGATTAGTTATCAGTTGCTCTCCATTCCAGTGGTGCTTTTTATGTCATATCTGTGATAGTACTTAGCTAGTGTCATAATTTTTAAACTCCTGCTCATTGTGGAAGTGAAGGACGAGAAAACAGAGATCTACCCAGGACAGTATGCAGTGGGACAAAATAAGCTAACCAAAATGCTGTCCCACAATCCATTCTTCTTCTGAGACATCAGACCTTCTTCTGTTCCTGGAGATTTCCGCACAATCTATGTAACACACACACACACACACACACATACATACAAATATCTTTTCTTTCTTAATATGTCTCACAGTTCAAAAAATTTTTTAATCAATTTAATCAATTTCCATCAATCTCTTCTATTGTATCTTCAAAGCTGAGCCAGGGTGGGAATGAAGGAACTCAAGATTTTATCATTTTACCAGGAACTAAAATTGTGCCACCTCAGTATAGCACATTATTACACATTGAGGAAGTCCTCTGGGAGCCAAAAGGTATTAGAGGTTTTATAACGATGGTTGTTTCATGAATCCCATATTTTTCAATACAGTTCCAATTTGCTTAAGCAAATATATGAAAATGATGATGTATGCACCAGTTAAATTAGTGAGTGATTATTTGTCTTGCAAAACAATTTGCCATAAAATTTCTCCAAGTAGCAAACGTCCCTAGTGCATTTAAATGTGATGTGATTCATAAATTTCAGCTTATATCTAGTTTTTGGGAATACAGGTATTAGAATGCTCTATAGGGAGCTTAGATTCTTAACCAGTCAGACGCTGACTAAATTCATCCTTTCATTCTTTTTTTTTTTGTAACTTTCTTCTTTCATTCAGTCTACCACTTGTATATTGGAGCCAGATGTGAGCTACTGTGTCAGTTTCAAACCCACCTTCCTAAACTCTGCTATGTGATGCTGGTGCTGGAACTCTGCTCACCATACTTCTGCTCTGCCAGCTTGTATCTGGCTCTATATTAGGCTAAGCTAATATGAGATTCAAGAGGGAGACTGGAGAGCTGGGGAAAGAGAAGATCTCCTCCACCTCTTCAGAGGTCTGGACCTAGTAGCCTTTCCTCTTTTCCACTAAGCTTGGGGATGCATCAGCTAAGCATCTCTATCCTCAGATATTTGAGTGTCAGCTGTATGAGCTCTTCTTTAGATTCTAATTTTAAATTATTCCAGCCTCTTCCTTTTGGAAGTTGCTACCTTTGCAGTTGCTACCTCCATGATACCATGATGTTTATTTTCTACACTTTCAATTCTTTAGCACAGCACAGCTAAAATAACTGGTGTGGCTTATATCTCCAGACTACAGGTGGACAAATACAATCTTCAGCATATTTTTCTTTTTTTAATATTCGTAATATGTCAGACATTGTGTTGATCACTATTGATGGTCAAGTCCTTTATGTTTTTTGCATTCAAGTTTTTAGGAAATATTGATTACATGTTCCTGGATTATATTTTAGTTTTGTATTTTTATGTATGTGTGGAAAGGTTATGAGGCAATGAATGTGATCACATAATGGAAATAGAATCACTTGACATTATATCATGATCTACAGATTTTAGTGTATCTGCGTGCATATTATACTGTGTGAAAGTTTAGGGCAACTGTTACCCACCTTTTGCAGGTGAGAACATTTGAGATTCAGAGAAATTTTATTCAAATTTTCCCTTTTGAACCATAAGTTCTTGTTCATTGTAAAAAATCATTCAACTTTTAAAACGTAAAAGCAACATGAAGCTAAAATTATACATTGTCAAACTCCAGAATTTGCAGTTCTTCTACAATATGGGAAAATGGCAGTCCTGCATTTTACATATATAAATATATATTATATAAATATATCTATAATATTTCATATATATGTATATAAATATATATGTAAAATTTCATATATATGTGTATATAAACACATTTGTGACAGGAGATTGAGATAATTTTGGAGAGCCAGTGATGGGTGTGTGTGGAGGGGGGAGGGAATGTAGTAAAAAAGGAGACTCAGGAAAAAAGAATGGCAAATTTCAGTTCTGAAGAAACACCAACCTTGCATACTAGGACAAGACCATCATCTATTCTGTTTTCCACTGAGGACTCATTCTCTTTAATTCATCTGCAGCGCTAATATTGTGGGTTTTCTTAGAACACAAAAGTACAAAATTTGACAGTCACTTATTGCCCAGAAAAATTTCTACTTTCTAGGCTCACACCCAAAAAAGTAATTTTGGTTGTGTGTAGGTGTGACAAAAATCCCAAATGTAAAAGAAAAGCAAAACTTTTGCCCAAAATTATTTGGGGAAATTGATTCTCCAGAGAGATGCAACAGGTTTATATCTCTGGCTATCACTTTTCCCTCATATGTGGCTGCACAGTTCTTGGTGGGGCCCCAGATTAAAAATTACAGTCTAAAAGCATTTTTCAAAATCAGGGCTCAGAAACATTGCAATAAACCATATTGTTCATTTATTGTCAAAGTTGTATTTCAAAGAGATACTTTATGGTTTTAGTTGGGATAAATGCAGTAGGAGAAAGGCTCCAGCCTGCTTTTAGCACTAGCTTTCCTTTTTAAGCCGTTCTTGATTGTGGAGATTCTTCCTTTAAGAATTGGCTATCTCTACATACGCTGAAGTGTATATAGTGACGCAGAGTGTCAGGGCCAGACAGAGCATCAGAGAGTACTCAGAGGACATTTGAAACACTTTACCTCACTTGCTATTATGAAGGTAGTTTTTGAAATGACAGTGACTAAATATGGAGGATTAAGAGGAGGAGAGAGGATGAGCCATCATCAACCTTCGTCTCAGATTATATTCCTCAAGTGATATCTTCTTTAAATTGGTCAAAAGATTTCCAGTATTCTACATGAAGCTGGATTTTTATCTTTCCATTCCCCTTTGCTGTTTCGAATATTTGTCCTACTTTGTTGTTTAAGACAGAATCTGATTTCGAAGTAGGACATTACTTTGACATAAATTACAGCGTGTTAGAGTGCTTAATCTTCTTGGTCTGATTTTATTGCTGTCCTGTATACATAACACATAATAATTCTGTTTTATTAATATAGTGATCCATATTTATTACCCTGTGCTTATGAATGAAGATTGAAAATGAAGGTCCCTAACTATAAATTAGAAGTGTTTAAACAACTTTCAAAAAGTATTCAAGTAGTAGATTAAGCTTTCATTTATTGCATATATTTACACATAGAGTTCTGAATCCTCTTTGATGTTTTTTGTTATTTGAAGAGGATTACGTTCAGTTATATGCCTGAGTATGCTCAGAAATAAAGTATGCATTTATTAGACTAATTAATCAATCAGCACATATTAATTTTCGGCAAAAGATCTAAGATGAGCTCTGCTAAGCCACTAGGATTTGATTTATCCAATTTCATGGGTCAAGAAAACTTCAAACTAAACCTTTGAGCACAGAGAGTAATGAAGAGTTTGAGTAGATCTCTTAAGGTCAGCAGTTGAAAGAGAGAAATCAAAAAAAATATATGTGAAAGCTTTCCCCCTTCATACATCTGTTACCATTTATCTTTTACTCTGCAGTGATAATGAGCTACTTAAGGTTCCTAGAATATACCACATTTTCTTTACCTTGTATTTTTTGCATGTGCTCTGCCTTTGATGGTAACATTCTCTAATGACCACTCTCTTCTAAATATCACCAATGCCATCAGCCCATCAACTTAATTTGCTTACAGGAGCTTTCTCAGATCTCAGCTTAAATGACATTTCCTCTTTCTAGTTTCCAAGACTAAGATAGGTTCCCTTCCTATGCACTCCTATCATGTCCTGGTCTTATTCCTATTGTAATGCTTATCAATACATTTACTTACATGTTAGTTTTCCTGCCTGGATTCTGCATTTTAATACAGGCTTCTTAAAGGCATGAATGGATGGAGTTTTGTTCTGGGTTGTATCCCTAATACTTACCAAGGCATCTCACACAAAACAGATGTTGAATACTTATTCTTGGATTTTATTGACACTAGCAGCTGGGAAAGGCACGTAGTATATCCAAAATGCAGAGTCCATGAAGCAGTACACTGTGGTGGCATTATAGTGGTTAAGTGTGCAGACCACAGCTGGATTGCCTGACTTTGATTCTCAGCTCTGCTACATACATGGTCGATGGCCTTAGGCAAGTTCCTTAACCCTCTGTGCCTTAGTTCCTTCACCTGTAAAACAGAGAGAGTAAAGAGATTCTAGCACATAAATTTTTATTTGATTGAAAAACATAATTGTGTAGAAGTCTTAACAGAACAAGTAAGTTTAAGGTTGGATTGTGAAGTGAGGAAGTGGAGACCTTGTAGTTAGAAAGAGTTGGAGAGTCTGAGAGTCCAAATTTCCAGACCATAACTTACAGGGAGTGCGAGAGTACCCGAGAGCCTGGCTAAAGTCTGGTTTCTCTTCTTCCTGCTCAGTCTTGCATCCGAGGATAGCTAGTTTCATTACCTATCCCTAGAGCAATAGTTCTCACAAGATTGTCCTTCAGCTTTCAGAAGCAGAGCCCCCTGTTTGGCTTGGTAAAAATATAGATGCCAAGACCTCACCACAGAGTCCTTTCAGGACAGGCCTGGGGACCTGTATTGAAACACTATCCTTGATGATCATGGTGCTTGAAGTTTGAGAACTGCATCTTGAAGTTCATTTCTCTGGATATATTTCCAGAAAACAGGGATGGGCCACTGAGGTTTGAAAAAACTCCTTGCTGATTCAGAAATGCTTTTCATTGCCCTGTTGCTCTCATTCATAAAATTTATAGCTTCATATCTTGCTCATTTTATGCCCTGTTTTGATATTTGCAAAATAGAAGGTATAATCATTGTCCTCAAGCAGCTTGTGGCATAGTTGAGAGATGAGTTTCAAACACATTAAACAATTGCATAAAAATCTCAAACTTAAGTTTTGATATTGACTAAGTATAGTGTAAAACAGAAGGTTTCGGTAGGTTGGAATAGTCTGGAAAGATTTTAGAAAGTGATTTGGCCATGTAACATGAGTAGGAATAGGGTGGACAGAGAGGGATAGGGAGGAGCATTGAGGCAGGATTAGGAACGTGAGTAAAGGAACAGAGTTGGGCTTGAGAATGGAATGTTTAGAGAAGCTTAAAGAGCCAGGATTCAGAACCTTTATGTTAGAAAATAGAAAGTAGTGGGAGGTAAGACACGCAGCTTTATCTCTAGTGATTCTCCGTAATCGTACAAAACACAAAGAAAAGTCAGGATTTGATTGACTAGATTATAGAGAATCAATGGAAGGTCTTTCTTTAGGAACCAAAAGAAATAAAAATTGGAATCTAGGCAGATTATGTCAGTTTAGTAAACCACCACTACCTCTAATATAAATATAGTGTGATTCCCTGGAGTATGTCAAAAGAAGAGACATTAATAATTGCATAAAAATAACCTAAATCAGTGCAAATTACAAGAAACAATTACTAGTAAGTTGTGGCTATGGCGACCCCTGATGAGAGGACTGTGAGCTGGTGTTTTTGAGAGATGTGTGTTTGTTCATGCACCATCAGGGGTGGCTTCCTTACCCTCTGTGCCCTCACTGGCAGCTCCATCACCTGAATCATTCTTCCTTTTTCTGGAATGGTAGCAGATGTTTGCAGGTGGATAATCTATCAATGTGTTTCCTGCCTGTAGAATTTTGGGAGTCCAACCTTCTTTAAGTCCAATTTCTGTCCCTTTCTGACCAAGGTGGCCATTTTCCTGCTGGTATAATATTTTCAAAAACCCGTGGGCCTCCCCTCTATGTCAAGGTGACATGATGATTAGACAGGATGATTCTCCACAGATCCTTCCTGGGAAACTGCATCACTATATCCAGCTTCTGCAAAGATAATTGATTAGATCCATGAATCACACACCTAATCTCCTTAACAAAAGTTTGCTCAGCCATACCCTCAACCTTCTGTCCAGAGATGCTTTCTCAACAATGATCTTCTTAATTTTAGCAATCTTTGAATCTGGGTAGGCTAATAACCTCCCAAATCCCCAAGTGCTAGTTCCTTTTTACTTAATAGTTCCTTCCTCAATTTATGTCTTCCCTCTTGCATTTTAGTGAAATTAGCAAGGAGAAATGAGGTGGTACCTTCCACACTCCACTTGGAAATATTCTCAGGTAAATATCTAAATTTATCACTTATGAGTTCTGATTTCCACATAACTGTAAAATAAAATTCAATCAAGTATCTGCCATTTCATAACAATTATCTCCTTTCCTATAGTGTTCAATAATATTTCTCATTTCCTTTTGAGAGATTATCTTTAACCTCTATATTTTCACTAACAATTTGTCAAAACAATCTCTACCCTACCCATTCCCCAATTCTAAAGCCACTGCCATATTGTAAAATATTTGTTACAGCAGTCGTGAGGACATAGAGAAATTGTAGTATGTGTGTGTGTGTGTGGATGTATATGAGATTTAGCTCAAGGAATTGGCTTACATAATTCTGGGGCTAGCAAGTCTGAACTTTGTAGATTCAAGCAGGCTGGAAAATTTCAGGCAGGAGCCAAAGCTTCAGTCCACTGATGGAATTTCTCCTTCCAGGGAAACCTCAGTTTTGCTCTTAAGGCCTTTCAAATGATGATACAAGGCTCACCCAGATTGTGAAGGGAAATCTCCTTTCCTTAAATCAACCAATAGCAGATGTTAACCACATCTACCAAATATCTTCACAGCAACACCTAGAGTAGTATTTAACTGAATAACTGAGAACTGCGGTCTATGAAGTTGACATATAAAACTAACCATCACAGCCATTGAATGTGTTTTTCTAGCTGCATGAAACTTCTCCCTCCAGCTAACACATAGTCACACTTCAAGTTGCAGTATGAATATCTTGTAGCTTTGGGTGGATGGCTTTCCCTGGGCCCCAAACCGAGTTAACTCCCTGTTAAATGTCCCTGACTGCATCCTGCACTTCTGCACGTCGCTGCACTCCTTAGGACTTAGTCAATATCTGAGCCGTCTGCTGGATTGCAAGCTCCATGAAGTTCCATGACTCTATCTTGTTCCTTGCATAGTTGGCACTCAATAAATTCTGTTGAATGAGGGAAGGAAGAGATCACAAGTTAACCTGATCCAGATGGCAGGTTCTCTCTCTCTTCAACTCAAAGATCCAGGGCCAGCTCCTGCTATTTTAAAGGGAGCCAAAGAATTAAGAAAATCATCGTATTGCTCAATAATATTTGGCTTTTAAGAACATAGTGTCTGGGAACTAAATAAAATAAAATAGGTTAGATAATTAGATTAAAAATATAAAAAAGAAGAGCAAACTAAAAACTAAAGCTTAATGATTATTTTCTTTTCTACTTGGTATATGCTCTTTCCTAGGAGTATAGGAAACCACTGGTGCCATGGGTGGGAATCTCCAGGATAACCAAAGTCTTGGAGTTTGACATAAAATCTGAAAATATATTTGTAAAGTGTTTGGAAGAATAGGCTTCGTAGTGATATACACAGGACTAATATCCTGATTAGAACACTTACCACCAAATGATCTTGATGAAATTAATTTCTTAAGCCTCGGTATCTTTACAATGTTGGTTAAGACATTTTCATAGAATCAGTCTATTGGACCTGAGTTAGAAGTTCATATATTTCAAGGGCTATTGTCACTTGAAATAAAGGAAGCAAACCTGGCTATCAAATGGAAAACAACTCTGCTCTTCCGGGACCTAGGCTATTCAAGGCATTGAGGGTATTCAACACATGCCTGTAGATGGAAGGACAATAATTCTGCAGGAAAGTGGAGATTCTGCTGTTGATAACAGAAAATAAGAGCATCTAATTGAATACTATTTACTGAACATTTTATTTGGGCCAGGTAAAATTTACACACTACTATTTTTTTTAAAGAACTTTTACTGAGATACAGTTAATATACAATAAACTGCATATATTTAGAGTGTACAATTTGGTATTTTTTTTCTTATTAGTAATGTATATATGGCAATCCCAATCTCCCAATTCATCCCCCCACAACGCTCTCCACTTTCCTCACTTGGTGTCCATATGTTTGTTCTCTACATCTGTGTCTCTGTTTCTGCCTTGCAAGCTGGTTGATTTGTACCATTTTTCTATATTCCATATACATGTGTTAATATACGATAATTGTTTTTCTCTTTCTGACTCACTTCACTCTGTATGACAGTCTCTAGGTCCATCTACTGTCTCTACAAATGTTCCAGTTTCATTGCTTTTTACAGCTGAGTAATATTCCATTGTATATATGTACCACTTCTTTTTTATCCATTCATCTGTTGATGGACGTTTAGGTGGCTTCCAGGTCCTGGCTATTGTAAATAGTGCTGCATAGAACATTGGAGTGCATGTGTCTTTTTGAATTATGGTGTTCTCTGGGTATATGCCCAGTAGTGGGATTGCTGGGTCATATGGTAACTCTATTTTTAGTTTTGCAAGGATCCTCCATACTGTTCTCCATAGTGGCTGTATCAGTTTACATTCCTACCAACAATGTAAGAGCGTTCCCTTTTCTCCACATCCTCTTCAGCATTTACTGTTTGTAGATTCTCTGATGATGCCCATTCTAACTGGTGTGAGGTGATACCTCATTGTCGTTTTGATTTGAATTTCTCTAATAATTAGTGATGTCAAGCAGCTTTCCATGTGCCTCTTGGCCATCTGTATGTCTTCTTTGGAGAAATGCCTATTTAGGTCTTCTGCCCATTTTTTGATTGGGTTGTTTGTTTTTTTGATATTGAGCTGGATGAACTGTTTATATATTTTGGATATTAATCCTTTGTCTGTTGATTCATTTGCAAATATTTTTTCCCATTCTGAGGGTTGTCTTTTCGTCTTGTTTATAGTTTCCTTTGCTGTGCAGAAGCTTTGAAGTTTCATTAGGTCCCACTTATTTATTTTTGTTTTTATTTCCATTCCTCTAGGGGGTGGATCAAAAAAGATCTTGCTGTGATTTATGTCAAAGAGTGTTCTTCTTGTGTTTTCCTCTAGGAGTTTTATAGTATATGGCCTTACATTTAGGTCTTTTATCCATTTTGAGTTTATTTTTGTGTATGGTGTTAGGGAGTGTTCTAATTTCATTCTTTTACATGTAGCTGTGCAGTTTTCCCAGCACCACTTATTGAAGAGGCTGCCTTTTCTCCATTGTATATCCTTGCCTCCTTTGTCATAGATTAGTTGACCATAGCTTTTCTCTGGGCTACCCACAACTAGTTAATGTGCAAAACATTGTAGTTTTTTCCATTCTACCTAGAGAAAGTAGGACAAATTAATTGAGATAGTTATGCCTCTGCTATGTAAATCCCATTTATAATCTTCATTTGTAAAACAAATGTAGTAATACCTGCTCTACTGACAGTCCTGAGGTTGTTGGGCAAATCAAAATAAAAATGAGATAGTAGTTTTGAAACTGGTCTGTACCCTGTGAAGAAAATAAAAGGTATGATTATTTAAAGGCTTGTATCTACATGTTTCAACAAGTGAACAAATTTGTACTTAAAAAAGAAAACAAATCAATCAAACTGGTTGTTACTTTGCATTATGTAGACAAAACAATTGTTGATTTGACAATCTTTTACATTTCAGCTTGTTGTCATGGTGTCACGTTGACTGACTAAAAAAGTGATTCTCTCTGCTCTACAGTTTCCAGATTCTATAAAACATTTACCAAAAAGATCTGAAAATAGAGAACAGTCTCAAAGTCTCTACTCAGGGTTTAGTTAGAGGATAAACTTTAGATCATGCCTTTGGTATGTCCTGAAGAAACTGACATTGAATATGCCCCATGCTGTTTGCCTTTGAGAGATGTCCTAATTCAGTCACCGCTTCTGACCTTCTAGACAGATATAGAATAGAAATAGCCATTGGGATAGGCCAAAAGATGAACAATGGTGTTTTCTTTGGTTCTCAAGAATGATACAATGTTACAATTTTAAATGCCTTTAAAATATTATTTATGTCAGCTTTAAGTTCACATTCAATTTATTGAAAGAGTTAGGACTATAATCCAGGTTTCTTGAGGCGAAGGTAAGCATCCCCCACCCCGACTCCTCAGCCTCAACTGTGCTGTACTGTAAAATAGATGGAAGTCATGTTCGCTTTAACCTACCTTCCCTTTTATTTGAATTCTATTTGAAAACAGCATGTAAGGTCTCCATAATTCTCAGTAACCTCACATGCATTTTGTCTGGATAAACTTACCTGAAGGTAGACTGAACTCCACACTTCTCAGCATGCTGGAAGACTCGTGGCTTCAGTCTACCTACGGTGACATAGTTGGAGCTGTGCTTCATCCACCACTATGTGCCTAGAGAAGTTCTCAAGAAAATTCCTTATTACATCAAACAAAGAGAAGGAAGGTAAGGTCTCCTGTAGACCTACCTAATGATGGGAAGGCCGATCACTCTCCGTTTCTAAACCTGTTTGTGGGGCAGTTATTCTGAATGGATGGATTACTTCACAGCCAAAAAATCCTTATTGCCCTTTAACCCAGCATTTCCCGAGGTAATCAGGATGGGTCTTCATCTTTGTTAACAGAGGGAAGCATGAGCCTGATTTAAACATTGTAGACCCAGTAGACCTACCTAAACAAAACAAAACAAAACGAAACAAAACAGAACAAAACTAACAAAGCTTGATGTAGTCAAAGGCTTTCTGAATGCTTTTGTGTGGAGATGGCAGCAAAACCATTTCAAGTATAGAAGTTTCAACTAAGACCAGAGATAGAATATTAGTTATCACCCATATTATATGTATGAGGAAATCATCATTCATTAAAATTCAGACTTGAAATTCGAACGTGGCTACACATTATCCATTATGAACACAATTGGCCATTTCTTTTTATTTCCACTGGTTTAAAGTCCATTTCAAATCATCAGTATAGTAAAGTCTACTTTTCCACAATCTTATTTGCACAACATTTTGTAGCATAGTCCCCCTCTACTTATCGCATGTATGGATTTTAAAGGGGTCATGCTTGTTATCTCAGCGTCCTTTTATAACAATACTGGAGGAAGTCTTAGGCATTTATGTGGATTGTCTAAAGCTGCATAACTAGTATATAGGGAAACCATACCTTCTGGCTCAAGAGCACTTTCCAACATGTTATATTGTTTCTGACAGAGCTCCTCCTGGACAAGTCATGTTTTGTGGCTTTTTTTTTCCCCTCACCAGAAACTGCCTCCTTGCTTCTTCCATCTAATTTTGCATAACTCTTGACTTCGTTTCCTTATCATCTTCTATCCACCAAGTATTCTTTAATGATGTCCATATGTCCATACAGCCTACCATTTCACATTGATTAAATTGCTGCTTTTTAAAGGATTTTTTTCAGAGTGCTCATTGAAAAAGTAAGGTGTATATGCCTGGATTTAGAAATACTTTTTAGAGAATTCATGTTCACAACATAAGCCTATTTTCCAATATTGTGCATAGGATGAAATAGAAGCTTTTGGTACAGTCCTGGGCAAGCTAGCAACTCGAGAGCTGACATTGGTCCGAACCTAGAATGAAAAGAAAAATTACCTTGTTTTCGTTCTCAGTGTGTATGCTTAGGAGAATTGATGTTGTTTCCCTTTGTGGAGATTATAGTCTTGTGGGGAAGACAAAAATTGAATATGTGATTATCGTGTGAGCTTAACAAAAGGGCAACTGTAGGGAGCATTTTACATTGTGTTTGGCTCACATATTCTGAAAGAACTCATACTTCCTCTTTGTAAGTGCAACGATATACATATTTCATACAGATACTCACTTCAGTTCTACTGTGCTGGAAAGGCTCAATAGATCATAGGTACTGTGTATATTGCCTGTTCTCATTGATGCTAAACTATATCTTATTGTTTTAAACCACAATTTCTTTAACTTTCACTAAAGAACAAGATAATTTGGGAGAATTATAAGGATTCACTACACTTGCTTAAATTCCCCACTTTGCTGTTTATCAGCTGTGTGATCTTGGACAAGTTATTTAACCTGTTAGACTCCGTTTCTTCATATGTAAATTTATGTTGGGATTGATAATTACTTCATTTTGCTATGAGGGTTATGTGAAATACTGCACACGAAAATTCTTTTGTATACAAACCCAGATATTAATTTCTTTATAGCCAGTTTCAGAGTGTTTCAAAGGTAGTGACAGAGTGTGTGTACAGTTCTCAATGTTTTCTCTGATCTCTCCTTGTTCTTTGTCCATATAAACTTATATTCCATGCCTGTCATGGCAGAAAGAATGTGGGAAGCATATTTAAACTGCAATGTTAGGCAGAGATTATAAGCAAAAAGAACCAGAGAAAGTGAGACAACAAACCCTGAAAACTTTTATGTTTAGCATTTTAACAGAATATGGGAAAATTCATATTACGTACCTATCAATTCATTAGTGAGAAAAGAAAAAGAGAGTAAATACCCCAAAGTATTCCTTTGAAGTCCTGAATGGATTTAATACAGAGCCAGGATTCTGAGAAACTGGAAGGAAAAAAACCATTTGGATGAACATCAGAAATAGGCTGCAGCTCTTGAGCTAGGCTCTTCTCCTCCCTAAGCACTTCCTGATTTGAGTGGTATTTGACCAAATGAACTGACAAATCAAAAGTTTGGTGTGGTGTGGTTGTGATGGAGACAAATGTCCATTGAAACACATGGGACCTAAAATGAAAGTGAGGGGCTACAGAATTAATCCAATATATCACCACTCTCCTATATGTCAGATTCAAAGATTTGGTTTCTTAGAAACTTACAGATGTGAGAGGCTGGTGAATTAATCCAATGCATCATTATAGGGTCCCTTGGTATCCACCTGTAAATTCTGGCCTCTAAACATATAGGGAACAAGTTGAGTCATGTTAGAGTATTTATGAATTATACAAGTTTCTCTTTAGCTCATTCATTGTAAGTTTTCCATAAAACATCAGGATATAGGCTAAATCAACAACATTAAACTGGAATCATATTTCTTCTTAAACTAAAAGTAGGCAAAGCTCTATTCCCATATTATAAACATAAATTCCAACCCAATTATTTTTTCCTATTCAATTCAGTTACATACCCATATTGTGTTCATAGGCTGATAATCAGAGTTTTACTTTTTCTTTCTTTCTTTCTTTTTTTTTTTTTCTTGGTGGTTCTGCCTGTCAAAGGAGAGCCCCATAGGAGTAGAAAGTATAATGTCATGTTTGTATCTACACGCTTCTATTTACTTGTGAAGAGGCTTCTATGTATGAACTGCTTTCGATTTTGAACATAATTTCTCACTAAATAGGTTCTGTTTTTAATCTGCCAGCCAGCAGACCATAATAGCTAATAGTACAAAAGGGTTAAGTCTTCTTTTGACTCACATTTATTTGAATTTCACAATTCAAATAAGAGAAAAACACATCGAACTTTTCTCAGGCTGGAGACACTGATGGGATACGAGATGTTACATAGTCATGAGACAGTTGGTCTGAATAATAAGTGAAAACCAAAAAGCCTACAACATTTTGGCTTGAATAATAGATCATTAGGAACTTAGAAAAAAGATCTTGATGATGTAGTTGGGCAGGACTCCTAGAAATATCTTTGTGATACATAATTCCCCTGAAAGTGAGAAAGAAAAGCTACCTTTCTTCATACATATAATCTTAAGAACCATAGTTTGCTTTAATTTAGACCTAAAATTACGAAAGTAAGTCATGCCTGATGTTGGAAAAGGCAACTGTTTCCACTAATGCAGAAAAATCTCTTGGCTTGACCGTGCTGCAAGCATGCATTTGGAAGCAGAGGTTATCAGTACACTTGTTACTAGAATGACAGCATAAATGCTTAGACTAATGTACACTGCAGTGTGTGTATATATGTGTGTGTGTGTGTGTGTGTGTGTGTGTATATATATATATATATATATATATCTCCATACTTCTGAGTTGCCTGGTTATTGGGTGACAATGCTGTGCTTTTCAGTGTCAAGGGGCAGTGATTTCTGTCACAAAGAACAGCAGGTGGCCATGCAGTTGCTGTATTGCCACTTTAACTTTTAACAGCTGTTTGACTTTCAGTTGAACTACAGCACAAAAGGAACACCAGGCTTACTCTCATTTATTTAACAGATTTGAAGGGTATATTGAGGTGAATTACCATCCCTGTGAAATTGGCCTAATGGCTTCTGGGTTACCTTTCAAAGAGTAGGAGTTCAGTGGCTTGAGGGATTGAATGGAAACCACATTGGTTTTAGTGGTAAGAGACATTTGCCAAGAAAGAAAGGAGCCTGGAGAAGGATTCATGTTGATCCTTCATCTAGACCTTAAAGTGCTGTAAAAGTTCTAATCTCTTAGCTGGCAATCGCAGGTGGAGGAAACAGAACTTTCTGATTTTTTGTCAGGGTAACCTAAGGTAAATGATACTTTAACAAGGGCCACTTGGAATTGGATGAGATTATATAAACCCATGAAAAGTTTTGTTTGTTTTACTTTACATTTGGACAGCTGTCCAATTCCTATTTAAAATGCTTAAGAACTACATCCTATGCCTCCAAATATCATGGTTTTAATTAATAACTCAGCACACATTAAAAATAAAAACTTGGGGGCTTCCTAGGTGGCGCAGTGGTTAAGAATCTGCCTGGCAATGCAGAGGACGTGGTTCGATCCCTGTTCCAGGAAGATCCCACATGCTGCGGAGCAACTAAGCCTGTGTGCCAAAAATAAATAAATAAATAAATAAATAAAATAAAAAAATAAAAACTTTTTTTGCCTGTTAATTAATGGCTTTTTATTGAGAAATAGAGTTTCCATATTATCTGTAATACATATTTAGTTTGTCTAGAATATTTTAGGAAGTAAATTAGTATCTGGGCCCTGATTAACTGTGGAACAATGTTATACAGGCTCAATACAGAGTAAATACTCAGTAAATAAAGGGTTGTTGTTAATTTAACTTTTTACTTGATAAAAATACCAATATTGTTTCTTTCATTTTTAGTATGTTTCAATTTTTTTGACTTTTTTTGTGTGTTTTTTTCTTAACATTATTGGGCCACTGGTTTTTCCTAATTCAGAAGTAGGTAATTTTTTCAATATGGTCTTAAATGCTGCATCTCCTTCAATTTCTCTTGAGGGTGGAAAGCACTTTTTTCATTTCTCTTGCAAAATGTGTAGAGATCTAAAAGTATATCTGAATCTTGCATCAAAATGCATGATGTCTCATAGGTAGCATAAAGGAAATTATCTTAGGATTTATGATATTTTTTTTCTTCCAAGTATCTACTCTTCCTTTGAAAATCCCTTGATTGTCCTCCGCAAAGTGGGCTAAAGTCCCTTCTTGCTGCAATGTTTTCACCATCTGAGTGGTGGTGTAATGGGTCAGGAACTAAGAGATTGAACCCACCCTAAAGTTTTCATCAAAAACTTACTGTATGCAAGTGCTTTGCAAGTTAGTCAGTGTTGTGACAGAAATGGAAGATTCTATTTTATACCCAAGAACACAAGTAAAGGCTTACATGTAATTAAGTGCTGGGTAGAGTGATTCAGACCATAGACACTACAGGATCTCAGAGAATTCAAAGACTGAAAATATCCAAGACCAGAGTCATTTATTTGAAATTAGTAACCATCATGCTTATTTACAACTTTTCAAAATTCCAAATAATGCAATCAAATTTGTGAAGAGATGAAAAAGCCAACACAAGCACTTGGTGTTCACATGGAAATAGTAGACTAAATAGTAGGTTGCTTGATCCAGCTGTGATATTGAAAATGCCACTTTTACTTGTTATGTATTATCGCCTCTGAATTCTTTTATATGTAAAACCCAAAGGTCACCTGACACACCATCAGGCAATTACTACTTCTTTCATTGTGCAAGTCAATGGCTGATAAAGTACACATCATTACAACACAGGAATGAGCTATTCTTTTCCTCTTACACCCAGGGCACTTCCTTAGTGATATGAAAGATTTGGCAGAGGTAGAGAAATAAAGGTAGTAGGAGTAATCACACAGTTGCCTGCTGTGAAGAAGAGTGAGCTTTATTTACAGCACAGCATTCTGATTTGGTTTAAGAGAATTACATCAACTAAAAATTATACATAATAGTCTTGGCAGAAACATAAGCTGGTGGTTAGGCCCGATTACATTAAATAAGTATTGTTGCCAAGGTATTGCTTATTCAGACTTATAACAGGTGTCCACAGGAGAGTAATCCTCACAGATCTTCAACTGCTTCTTAAATGCTAAGATTTTGAGCTAGAGATATCCTGTAGCTCCGTGACAAAAGGTGTCATGCTAACTAAGATTTATCTAAGTTTTCTGATCTAAGATAAGGCAGAAACTAAAAGGAAGTCATGTAGTGAATTGATCCTCTCATTGAAATATCTTCACGATAAATTTTGGAGGAATATTTAAACTGTAGATATAGATCAAACCAGAAAATAATTGAAAAATAATATTTTGAGCCAGAAAATCAGACCTAAGAAAAAAACTCATTGATAAAAAAGAAATAATATGTAATATAATTGGTATTGTTTGGGTTAAATTTGCCATTTTTTCCAAAATATTATGTTTACAGCTTAATGTAATTGCTTTTAAAGAACTGGTTTGTGTGTGTGGATATAGCACATGGGCCTTCATTCTTATAGATAAATACTTTTTAAAAAATCACTTTTTCTCTATATTATAAGTTTTACAAAGGCAAGAAATGTCACTTGTTCTTATCTCTACTACCAGTACCTAAGACAATTTCTGGCCTATAATATATGCTCAGGAAATGTTGGGTCATAGTGCTAAACAAAAATATTTTCAATTAGTGTTAAACAAAAACATTCAGGAAAACAAAACAAAAAATCGGTGTAGACCAGAAGTTTTCAGGGCATTTGGTTGTCTGAGTAAAACAAGGCCTGACAGCCCCATTTTTTAATTAAACTAGAAATATAAAATAAAGTAGCAGCAGTGACATAGGGTTAACACTAATTCCTTTGTTTTCTTTATACAGCAGTAAGTAGTTTTTGAAGACCCACTCAAGTATGATCTAGGCTTTATTTGAGCAACTTCTGCCAAATTTGCATATATATTTCAACTCTAGGAAATAATTTTGCCATGTGTTAAAACTTTCTAAACTTGAGAGGACAGTAATAATAAAAATAAATTTGCAACCATTGAGGAGAATTCTTTTATAAGAAAAAATGCAGCCAAGAGTGGAAAGTTGGCATTACTGTATATGAGGAGGAGTATTCAACATAATAATTCAAATAGATAAAGAGTTTACTAAATTTTTGTTGAATTTTTGGTTTGAAGAACTCAGTGATATTTTAGTACTGTCAGGAAGATGTTCTAACCTCTATTAGGCCATAACTCAATTCAATGACAAAAGTACATATGCACCTCTAAATTGGGACAGTTACTTTTCATTTTCAGATTCCAACCTACAGTATATATAAACTTCCCAAATGTAATATGGAACATCTAAAAGATAAATATATTTGGGGGGGAGTGGGAATGTATCTTTTCTACTTAAAGATTCTGCTGTTTAATAAAAGAATTGAATCTTTGAAAAGGTATTTTTATGCCGATGAAGGCATCCTTGCCTATTATGTAAGTGTATAGAAAAATTTTAGATGACAAATGGGTAGAAAGAATATATTGCTCAAGTTCATACAAGTAGTAAATGGCAGAGATAGGGTTTGAACCATGGCATCTGGCTTAGAGCCAGAATATATTTTCCTTGCTAAAAAATTATTTAAATTCAAGCATTAAATCTCTAAAGTTCAGTATGATGACCAGCATCTCAACCCCAGTCTACATTTCCTTGATTCTCCTCAAACGTAACATCTTCTCAGTTTGGTACATATTCTTCCAGGTCTTTTGTTGTGCATTTGCATATATACATATGTACTCCTAGAGCATACATAGTATCATATATTTTATAATTTTAATATGTATGTGAGGTAATGCTGTTTTGTCATTTTGAAACAATTTTTAACTCAACCATATGTCTTAGAGACATTTTCATGTTAACATATTTAGTTCTACAGCTTCTTTCCAAAATGATACATACCGTCCTGCAGTATGACTATATATCTTCCTTTATTTTAATCATTTCTTTCTTAATTCACAATAAGATTATTTTCATTTGGGGAAGGAAGGATGCATATGTAAACTTGATTTCTATTATATTTCTCTACAATATTAGAATGCCACCACAAAAATTTGAATCATAGCTATATTTGAGCTAGAAAGCTGGTCTTGTGGAAAAACTTTATGCAAGTTGTTAGAACTAGGTTTCTTATTTTGAAGTAATGTATTTATAACTCTGTGTCTCAATGTTCTTATCTGTAATTAGGCACTGATATTATTACCTACTCTGCTGTATGTCTATATCTATAGGTTTGTTTTCAAAAGTGTAAAATATTTTATAAATAAGTGATATTTTTATTACATCAATTCAACTCATCATGCATTTGTTGGATATTTGCTATGAGAGAGATGCTGATGTAGGTATCCTAGAAAGTAAAATAAATATTTTATTTAAGAGAATGTGATATAGTAAAAGTAAAAGGCACAAATAGAAAAAATTCTGAAAAAGGAATATGTGAGATGAGCTGTAGGAAAGATGATAGGAGAGGAAGAGCACTCCAACTAAACAGGCTGTGAGATACTTCTTGAGAGATGTAAAGTACGTAGTAGAAATTTGAGAGACACATTAGTTAGAGCATAGGAGGAAAAGAGGAACAAATTGTCCCAAATTCCCTCTTATGTAAATGGGACTTGGTTGCTTTATTCAGACTGGTGTTCTAGAGCTAGTGAGTCTTTCAGGCATGAGACTCTTTCAAGAGCATTATTAAGAAATCTAAAAGCCCTTGTTTGGTGTCAGAATTGTATTGGAAAACCAAACATGCAGTCATAATAAAAAAAAAAGCAAATAACCCAATCCACAAATGGGCAGAAGACCTAAATAGACATCTCTCCAAAGAAGACACACAGATGGCCAACAAACACATGAAAAGATGCTCAACATCACTAATCATTAGGGAAATGCATGTCAAAGCCACAATGAGGTATCACCTCACACCATTCAGAATGGCCATCATCAAAACATCTAGAAACAATAAATGTTGGAGAGGGTGTGGAGAAAAGGGAACTCTCCTGCACTGTTGGTGGGAATGTAAGTTGGTACAGCCAGTATGGAAAACAGCTTGGAGGTTCCTTAAAAAACTACAAATAGAACTACCATATGATCTAGTAATCCCACTTCTGGGCAAATATCCAGAGAAAACCATAATCCAAATAGAAGCATGTACTGTAATGTTCATTGCAGCACTATTTACAATAGCCAGGACATGGAAGCAACCTAAATGCCCATCAACAGATGATTGGATAAAGAAGATGTGGCATATATATACAATGGAATATTACTCAGCCATAGAAAGGAATGAAATGGTGCTATATGTAATGAGGTACATAGACCTAGAATCTGTCATACAGAGTGAAGGAAGACAGAAAGAGGAAAACAAACACTGTAAGCTAACTCATATATATGGAATTAAAAAAAAAATGGTGCTGATGAACCCAGTGACAGGGCAAGAATAAGCATGCAGATGCAGAGAACAGAATGGAGACCTTGGGGTTGGGGGAGGCGAGGGGTGAAGGGGAAGCTGGGATGAAGTGAGAGAGTAGCATAGACATATATATACTACCAACTGTAAAATAGATAGCTAGTGGGAAGTTGCTGTATAACAAAGAGAGATCAACTTGATGATGGGTGAAGCCTTAGAGGGCCAGGACAGGGAGGGTGGGAGGGAGTCGTGGGAGGGAGGGGATATGGGGATATATGTATAAGTACAGCTGATTCACTTTGGTGTACCAAAAGCTGGTACAAGAATGTTAAGGACTTCTCTGGCAGTCCAGTGGTTAAGACCCTGAGCTCTCAGTGCAGGGGGCACAGGTTTGATCCCTGGTCAGGGAAATAAGATCCCTCATGCCACATGGCATGGCCAAAAAAAAAAAAAATAGGCAATTTAGTTTCTGATATAAAAAGCACTCTAGAAGCAATGAATAGCAGACTAAATGACAAAGAAGAATGTATGATTTGAAGATAGAATAAAAAAATCATCCAATAAGCACAGCAGAAAGAAAGACAAGTGAAAAAATCAAAAGCAACATATGAGATCTCTAGGACACATTCAGTGTTCCAACATTCAAATTATCGGGGTTCCAGAAGGAGAGGAAAAAGAGAAGGGGATTGAAAATATATTAGAAGAAATTATGGCTGAAAAATTCCCAAACCTAAAAATGAAAACAGATATCTAGGTATAGGAAACACAGAGGGTCCCATACAAGATGAACTCAGACCCATACCAAGACATATTATAATTAAAATGGCAAAAGTTAAAGATAAAGAAAGAATTCTAAAGGCAGCAAGAGAAAAACAAAGACTTATATAGAAGGGAATCCCTATAAGACTATGAGCTGATTTCTCTGAAGAAACTTTTGTAGGCCAGAAGGGAATGGCATGATAAATTCAAAGTCCTGAAAGGGAAAACCTGTAATTTAGAATACACTATCCAGCAAGATTATCATTTATAACAGAAGGAGAAACAATTTTTCAGACAAGCAAAACTAAAAGAATCAGCAATACTAAATCTACCCTAAAAGATATATTGAAAGCTCTTCTCTAAATGGGAAAAAAATAAGAATGTATAGGAAAGGGAAAATCCCAATAAGAAAGGCAAATATATAGTAAAGATTGATGATCATTTAAATAAGCCAGTAAGTAGATTAAAAAAACAAACAAAAAATGATAAAAGCAACTATAACTACAATAAACAGTAAAGGGATAAGTATGAAGATGAAAAATATGACATGAAAAATACAAAATATGGGGGAGGAGAGTAAAAAATGTAGATCTTTCAGAATGTGTTTGAACTTAAATGACTATCTTTTTAAAGCAAGTAGATATCATTATGGGTCAACATATATGAACCCCATGGTAACTATAAATCAAAAACCTAGATACACAAAACCAAAAAGTAAGGAACTCAAGCATACTACAAAAGAAAATAATCAAACCACAATGGTAGAAAAAAAAAAAAAAAGAAGAAGAAATAGAGAACTACAGAAACAATGGGAAAACAAGGAATAAAATGACAATAAGTACATACCTATCAATAATTACTTTAAATGTCAATGGACTGAATGTTCCAATCAAATGACATAAAGTGACTGATTGAATAAAAAAACAAGACCCTTAATATGCTGCCTACAGGAGACTCACTTCAAGGCGAAAGACACACACACACTGAAAGTGAGGGGATGGAAAAAGATATTTCATGCAAACAGAAATAACAAAGCAAGTGTAGCAACATTCATATCAGACAAAATAGAATTTAAAACAAAAGCCATAATGAAAGACAAAGAAGGGTATTATATAATGATAAAGGAATAAATACATGAAAAATATATTACATTCATTAACTTATATACACTCAATAGAGGAGCACCTAAATATGTAAAGCAAGTACTAACAGGCATAAAGGGAGAAACTGATAATAATACAATATTAGTAGGAGACTTTAACACCCCACTGACATCAATGAACAGATTATCCAGACAGAAAATCAGTAAGGCAAGAGAGGTTTTAAATGACACAATAGGCCAGTTGGAATTGATTGATATCTATAGGACATTACATCCAAGAAAAGCAGAATATATATTCTTCACAAGTGTATATGGAACATTCTCCAAGATAGATCACATACTAGATCACAAAACAAACTTCCACAAATTTGAGGGGTTAGAAGTTATATCAAGCATCTTTTCTGACCACAATGGTATGAAACTAGAAACAGGAAGAAAACAGGAAGAGAGCAGACACATGGAGATTAAACAACATGCTACTAAAAACATGTTCATCAAAGGGTCAATGATGAAATCAAAGAGAAAAATCAGAAAGCACCTTAAGACAAATGAAAATGAAAACTCAACTTTCCAAAATCTGCGGGATGCTGCAAAAGGAGTTCTAAGAGGGAAGTTCATAGGGATAAAGGCCTTCTTCAAGAAACAACAGAAATTTCAAATAAGCAACCTAATCTAGCACCTAAAAGAATTAGAAAAAGAACAAACAAATCCCAAAGTCAGCAAAAGGAAGGAAATAACAACCTACTAATTAGTCATGTACAAGACACTGTGCTTACACACATACACACACACACACACACACACACACACACACATTTATAATCTATTTCTCACAAAAAACCATTATTGTAACTATTTCACCCAGAAGAAAATTGAGACACAAAGAAATCATGATCAAATTCCTTGGCCCATGTTTTTTTTTGTTTGTTTGTTTTTTATTGAGGTATAGTTGATTTACAACGTCATATTAGTTTCTGGTGTACAGCAAAGTGATATATATATATATTCTTTTTCAGATTCTTTTCTGCTATATGTTATTACAAGATATTGAACATAGTTCTCTGTGCTATACAGTACAACCTTGTTTTTATTTTATATATAGTAGTTTGTATCTGCTAATCCCAAACTCCTAATTTATCCCTCCCTCTTCTCTTTCCCCTTTCGGTAACAATAAACATTTTCTATGTCTGTGAGTCTCTTTCTGTTTTGTAAATAAGCCCATTTGTATCATATTTTCTTAACCATGATTTAATCGCTGAGTTTTGATGCCATGAGTTAATGTTGAACATCTATTCAGGAAGGCAGTAAACTTTTGTGGAATGTTTTCCTATATAGTTATTTCAATTTAGATATTTCTTTCAAGACTTTGGTACTAGGCCTTAATCATGCATGTGCTTTTAATATACATGAATTAAATTTGTATATTTACACATATTCTTATGTCTCAACATATTTTCCAAGTATCAGAGACATTAAGTTTCAGGAATATGATAAAATATGTCATAATCAATGACATACTAAAAAGAGACTAACTGACAACATTTATGGTTTATTGTTTCCTTGATGTGTGAAACACTTTATGTCAGCTTTTTCAAAGAAAGGAAAAACTAACAATAATGTAATTTCCTAAATTCCCTTCTGTCTTTGAAAATGAAAGCCCAGTTCCAGATCATGAAATTGAGCGTGGTGAGATTTAAATTCCATCTGAATAAGTTACATTAACTCACAGTTATTTATTCTAATAAAGGAGAGGGATCCCTGGATAATTGAAATCCATAGATAATTGAGAAACTGAATTTAGCAATATTTCTCAATCACAACCCATACCAATTTTTTTATTGGCATTATAATCATGTAACAAAACCTTCTCATTTAAATTTCACTTCCTTTCTCTTTTCTTCTCACTTTGATGGGAATGGAGATACCTAAGTTAATAAAGAGCAGAAGGCAAAATCCACATTTCTATCTAGGGGCTGGTCAGAGACTGGATGCCTGAAACATTTCTAGTATGTAAAACAATGATTAAATCAAAACCTTTTAAATATAGTTAGTGGGATAATTTTGAACACTTTGTGAAATTTACTTTTAACTGGTTTTGTTTTCATTAGAGGTTAAGATTTATAATAGTTCAAATTGAAAAAGGAATTTCATACTGGCCTTATGCTGTTTTTTATCAGGCAAAATGGTCCTGTGAACAGAGTAGCACATATATAACCCATCACTGATCGTGCAGTAAATTTCTTAACATACCAACATCTCAATGTGGGCATAAGAGGGTAATGAAACGTATCGCAAGTTGGAAAATGGACATTATGCTTTGTTCAGCCATTTAAGAGCTGCGAGGTATGTTACAATATTGAGGTTTTTTTGGCATTGTGTTTTAGTAACTCCAAGATGTAATTAAATCATGCAATAAATATTTATTTAAGAAAGGAGTAAAATGATGAATGAGAAGATGCTTGCCCAACACTTCCCAACCTAATGTGTGGTTGGTCCTATGTTATGGATAAGTAAAGAGTGTTAAGACTTGAGGTCAAAGAAGACTTCCTGAGAGAAGATCTCTAAAGTCAATTAGAAAATACTTTGTTTAAAATCAATTGGCGTTGAGATCAATGTGATTATTCAAAATTGCTTATATACTTTTTGTTTGTTTGTTGGCCATAGAGAGTGTCTTTAAATGAAAACAGATATCTTAACAGTACAAAATCAGATAGTAGTGATCTCCTTTTATTGAAACATGGTGGGTGGAGAGGGGATCCTGGATCCTTTTCTCTTTAGTTTTTCATCCGTCTTTGTGTACATTTGTCCCTAGTAGAGGTGTGGGTTGCGAGTGGAGCAGTCCTAAAGTAACCAACTACTTGATCATCAGAGCTAGACTCAGGTAGGATTTGCCTCTAATTTCCTATTATTTCCATTTTGTGTGTTTTGTTAGTCATTTCCTTCTCTTAGTACATGCTGAATTTATATAGATCCATGGATGCTTGGTGCTCTCCACTCTGTCGACACTACCACCTGGGCAAGGCGTTGATCTCTTTGTCCAGTGGGATTTTGTATTAATTAATTGATTGATTGATTGGTTCATTTAATCAGCATTATTGAACATGCTATGCCCTAGGTATTGTGAAAATTATAGGGATTATGGGGACAAATAAGGCAATCAATTTTTAAGAGAATCATTTTAACAATTCTATTAAAGCATAATTGTAATACCATATATTATCTTATAAGTGCACAATTCAATGATTTTTCAGTAAGTTTACAGAGTTCTGCAACCATCACTATAATTCAGTTTTAGAACATTTTTATCACCCCCTAACGACCTCTTGTGCCTATTTGTAATCTCCTTTCCTTCCCCCAACCTCAGGCAATCTTTCTATCTCTAAAGATTTGCCATCTCTGAGCATTTCATATAGATAAAATCATATAATATGTAGTATTTTGCACGTGACCTTTTTCACTTAGCATAATGTTTTTGAGGTTCATCCACATTGAAGCATGAATCAATAGTTTGTTCCTTTTTATAGCTGAATAGTATTTTATCATACGAATATGACATTTTATTTATCCATTAGAACAATCACATTTTGTAGTACAAAATAAGCTAAATATTTTAATATATTGTTTATAACAAGAATTTATGGCATATTTTCCCATGTTTAACAGGTTAGAAAGTTACTGAAAGTCACATTTTCTGTTTAAGTCAGGTTTTGGAAAGGTTGAGACTCTTGTTCTCCTGGGAAAAGTTTGAGCGAAAAGAAAGAGCTCTGAAGCTGCAGACACCAGCATTGAACTCTTACAAGACCTTATGACTGACTTGACTAAAAAAAAGTGTAAGATTAGAAAATAGCTTAGCTATGATGATAGCTTAGCACAGCTGGCTAAAAAATAATGATATTAACAGGTCTTCCACTTTAGGGATGGCAGCAGGAGGAGCTCCATAGACCTGCTCCCCAGTGAAGGAAGCAAGAAACAGATAGATAAGTAGATAGATGGATAGATACATATGTACATAAACAATGATATATCTATACCTGTACATACATACATACGTAAGTATTTAAAGTCTCTGGAAATTGACCTAAGAGTGTACAGCAAATAAATGAAGAAATCTTATTCAAGAAAATCTACTAAAACCTGGTAAATACACTGTCTGTGAAAGTTGAGCCCCATCTCACATCCCTCTTCTGCCCTCTTTCAGTTCCTGCCCACCACCAGCTCAGCTTGACAGAAGCTCCACTGGGTAGATGTGACCAAAAGGACAGAACTTCCTCTCTTCTAAGCTCCCAATCAAGGGACACTGTATCTCCTAGGATGGGTAGGCCCATCAGCATTGCTAATTCCTCCAACTCTGAGTTGCAGAGTCTAAATTGTTAGTGAGTGCAATTGAGCACTCAGAGACTCCACTCATGGGGAAGATACTCCACCTAGGCAGGGCAAGCCTAAAATATTACAGCTCTGATCACCTTCACCCTAGCTCACTCACAGGGCAGATGTTCAATGCCAGGAGCAGCAAGCTGAGAAGAACAGAGGCTGCTGCCCCCTCCCAGTGTCCAGAGCAGCTGCTCAGGGATAGTCCATAAAAACAGAGAACGCCAAAGCTTTCACCAAAGGAATTAACTCGATTTAATACAAAGTGTGAGTAACTTCAATACTAAGGACACTCTCAAACATAGTGGAGATTTAGATGATAAATAATTAAGAGGCCGTTAGCTCTGTGAGATTACCAAGCTAAACCATAGGCCAGCCAGTTTACCAGAAACAAGCAGGGGCACAGACAGCTAGGAAAAGCCCTCCTAGAGCCAGAACAAACCTGGCGGTAAAACTACCCCTGGCCATATTTAATTGGATCAGGCTGTGGAATAGTTTATGCCTGAGGATATTGTCAAAAACAATAGAGAACTCAGTCCATGATTAGCAGAGTCTAAGACCTGGGTGTGATGGAAGTAGAGGCAGACAGCTTAATAGAGAGACCAGGGAAAGATAGACAATGAAAACCTTGTTAAAACAATTATGATCAGACAGTAATGTGCCATATACCCAGGGCCATACCTTAGGAGGAGCAAATCAGAGATTCCACACAATGGTCTTAATAAATTTCACTGAAATATTCTAGCCTAGTCACTAAATAAATAAGCACATAGTAATGAAAACTAGCCCTGGTGGGGGGGGAGGTGTTGGAAATCAATATATCACCTAAAACGTCCAGTTTCCAACAAAAAATTATGACACATGCAAAGCATGAGCAGATATGACCCACACTTAGGAAGCGAAAGCAGACAAAAGAAATTTCATGAGGGAGGGGACAGATATCATATTTAGACAAACAGGGATCCTTCTGGAAAGAATCAACTTCAATCTAGCTGGAATGGAAAGTCTTTCTGGTAGTTCGAGTCTTCAGGTTCTTGTCCAAAGGCTTCTGGAAAAGGACTAGAGTGAGAGGAATGGAAAGAATGGTGGTTGTGGGCAGTGAGGAACTACAATGTGTTCTGTAGACAGTTAATATTTAGAAAATTTTAAAAAATATGTTGTCTTTTGGATGTTAGCATGTATATATTTATAATATAAAAGTATAAAAATAATGAAGTATATTTATGTATAAAAAGTCCATTTAGGTCCAAATTTCAAAAGGAACCTATTTTATTCTAAATGCTAAGTGAAATATTAAATAGAAATGTTATGGGTTGGACTAAACTTAAAGATTTAAGAAAGTATATTACTTTAAAAATTCTTGTCTTTTATTATTATATGTTAAGTCTCAGATACTCTTCTCCAATTTTATCAAGAATATAACACACATTTTGGAAGGTAATTTCTCACGTAAAACTTATTTTTCTTCCTCCCTAGCACGAGATCATTTTAATCAAATTTTCTCAGAACACTACCTTAGATATTTACAGAGATGCCTCAATCATCTTTCACATTTGATAGATTTGTTGTAATATGTTAATTGTGGGGAGAGAATATTTAATAAAAGAAAAATCTAATGATCTATATAGTGTCCATTGCTTCACAAATGCCTCTGGTACATGGGCTGCCTCTATATTTGACATTTTGGATGGGAATACCGGATGTCAACTAACAAATTGATACAGAAGTTCCTTCCAAGAACACAAATTAAAGGATAGCTCTTAATTTTTCTACAAGTGACCAATTTAAAAATTAACTAAAATTATGAAGGCCATTCATTTAAGAATAGAATCAGTGAATTCTAAGATTATCCCATGTGTTACTGCAGAAGTGACTCTTTATGACACCTGCACATGTGTAAAATTTTTCCTCTATAAACCCAATTTTGATAAAACAGAATCATAGAAAATCTGAAAAACATGTTTGGTAATTCTTCTATAGCAGAATTATAACATTTATAAAATATTGTGTTTTAATTCAAAGAGTCATGTGAATTCCCTCTGAATTTACAAAGGAAAAAAATTTCAAGCTAGATATAACTGTACTTTACCTATCTTTTTTGTTTTTAATCATGGAGATCTATACCACAAAGGTTAAAGATTTTAAATATTTAGCAAAATGTACCTTTTAACCTTCTCCCTCTCAGAAGGCAATCCAAACCATTCAATTCATTAAATTAATCCTTGGTGGCCACAGCAGAATAAAAATTTCATTTCTTTAGCATGCAAATGATGCTATTAATGTGTGGAAATATACAGCACAAAAGTCATTTACTTGCCTAAGTGAATTTTGTTCTGAAACCTGCATTGTATTTCATATACAAGCAATAAAGATGAAAAGCAATGTAAAATTTAATCTGAAAGAAAATGCAAAACAATTTTGACTTTACGGATAAAAAATGTTTTTAAAATTGTTTTGGAAATGTTTTGGGGCATGTCTTTTGGCATAAAATTGGCTTAGACTGTGTAGTTTCAGCATCTTGCAAATTTAATGGACTTGAAACCTGAGAAACTTGAAACTTTAAATGATATTTTGGATGTGATATTGTTATCTATCCATAGATATTTCAAATCATAAACATATACTCAGCTCTAGAGAGTGTATGATTTTTAAAAATAAACTTTTTATTTTAAAATAGTTTTATATTTGCAGAATTATTGTAAAAAAACTAAAGAGGGATCTCATATATCCTATACATAGTTTCCCCTATTACTAATAACTTGGATTAGTGGGTACATTTGTCACAATTTGTGAAGTGATATTGATATATCATCATCATCATTATTATTATTATTATTATTATTATTACTAACTCAAGTCCATATTTTTTTTTTTTTTTTTGCTCAATTTGTTTCAGCTTTGACCATTGGGAGCTTTTTTAGTTGCCTCTGGGGCCCTTTTTACAATCCCATCATTTTTTTCTTTTGAGTACTTATATTCGGGTGCTAAAGACACTCTAGGCTCTTGTATATTTCTGACTCCATTCCTAGAATCAACACTTTCTCATGGAGCTCTGATTCTTCTCATAGGAGAATGGTATAAGAAACCAAGATCTGTGCGCTAGGTGTGTTTAAAACTACTGAGTTCTTGTTGTTTTTAGGCCCTCTAAACTGACAGACTTAGTGGATGTATGCACCTATACTAACCCACTTATATATACACATCTACAAATATTTCTCTATAAATACCCACCTGTGTCTATATTAAACTAAACACGAATCCATTAGAGTCTCTGACTCTAATCTCTTACTACATGGATCATTCTAACCTCCTCCCCTTGCTTATACTCCTACTTCAACAGTGAGAAACCTGACTCCAATCATCTGCTATCCATTTGCTTGTTTAATTCCAGTATGCATACATAGGACTTTCGAATTGCTAACCCACATGCCAGTGGGACACAGCTTCATCAAAAAGGAACAGGATAGTGCTATGCACAGTTACTTTTGCCTTTAGTCTTACAGGTTCCATTCATTTTGGAAGTTATTATGGTAGCATCTTTGTCCACCACTCCTTCACTGAGGTAGTTTCATACAGTTACAAAACTTCTAATTTCACTTTCTACATTCCATCTTTGGATCCCTCAACTTTGGAAAAACTTTTAAATTTGCCTACATTAATGTTCACTCTTTCTGCTTTAATGTTATGGGGGTCTTAGCAAATGCAAAATGTCATGTATTCACCATTAAAATATCATACTGAACACTCACTGCCTGAAAAAGCCCTGTGCTTTACCCATTCAACTTTCTCCCACCCCAAACTCCTAGGAACCACTTATCTTTTTCTTATCTTCATCTGCTTTTTTTTTTTCTGTACCAAATGTCATATAATTGGAATCATGTAGTGTGTAACTTTCAGACTATCTTCTTTCACTTAGCAATATGAAGTTCAGATTCAGCCAGTTACTTGTGGCTTGATAGCTCATTTCCTTTTATATGGATTTACACAGCTTTTTTTACCCATTCACCTATTGAAAGACATCTTGTTTGTTTTCAGGTTTTTCACAATTATGGATAAAATTGCTGTAAACATTTGTGTGCAGATTTTGTGTGTGTATCACTTTTCAAATCAGTTGGATAAATATGTAGGAGTATAATTGTTGGATTGTAGGCTAAGACAATGTTTAGCTTTATAAGCAGCTTCCAAATTATCTTTCAGTTTTGCATTCTCACCAACAACAAATGAGAGATTCTGTTGCTCCATATTTTTCCCAGCAATTGGTATTGTCAAATCTTTGAATTCTAGTCATTCTAATAGATGTGTAATAATATCTTATTGTTGATTTAATTTTCACTTTCCTAATGACAAATGATGTTGAAGATCTTCTCATATTCTTATCTGTAGTGTGTATATATATAGAGAGAGAATATAAATATATATATTCTTTGATGAGGTGCTTTTTGAAATCTTTTGCCCATTTTTTTCATTGAGTATTTTGGGTTTTGTTGTTAAATTTCAAATGACCTTTGTATATTCTGGATATAGTTCTTTACCAAACACTTCATTTGCAAATGTTTTCTACATTTGTCTTTTACAGAGCAATTATTTTTAATAAAACCCAACTTCTTAGTTTTTTACTTCTATGGATCATGTTTTTAGTATTCTATCTAAAAACTCATCACCAAACCCAAAGTAACTCAAATATTCTCTTATGTTTTCTTCTAGAAGCTTTTTAGATCATTGATCCATTTTCAGTCATTTTTTTAATATAAGTGGTGGGTTTGTGTCTAGATTTTCTCTCTTTCTCTCTCTTTCTTTTTTTTTTTTTTTTTGCATGTGGATATCCAATTGTTCCAGCACCGTTTGTTGAAAAGGTTCTACTTTCTTCACTGAATTACCATTGTACCTTTGTCAAAATCAGTTGATTATATTTGTATGTCTATTTCTGGGCTCTCTATTCTGTTCCATTGATCTATGGTGGGGTTTTTTCTTTTTCTTTTTTTTGGTTACCAATACAATGGTTTCTTGACTACTACGGCCTTCTATGAAGTTTTAAAATTGAGTAAATTGAGTCCTCCAATTCTGTTCCTCTTTTTCAGTGTTATCTTGGCTATTCTATGCCTTTTGTCTTTCTATATACACTTTGAAATCACTATAACCTTCCAATGAAATCTCACCCTTTCAGAAGGCCTATATTTTGGCTCCAACCTTTATATACGTTACTTCTTAAATAGCTTCCTTCTCTCACTCCCCACTCCAGTTGAGACAGGGATGCCAGACATGACTAGAGTGAGAGGGATGGCTTCTCAACGGTTCTGAGACAAGGCTCTGGTAAGTTCTTTCCTCCTGGAAAGTGCACTTTGTTAGAGAGGACTCTTGGTATATTTCACAATAATTACTCCTGTCCTCTTCCTGCTAGAACCAGAAGAGATCTTTCTCAGATTTTCACTGGAGAATCTGGTGGGATTCCAGGCAGAAAGTCCCATGAACGTACAAGGTCCTCTTAAGACCTTCTCACACTCATGCTAGTTCAAATTCAGAGTCCAGCAATTTATCAAAATTAGTTCATGTTCCTACTATTTTATGGCCCCAGTGGCTTTTGCTCCAGTTAAGCAGATCTCACTTTTCATTTTCTGAATTCACTTTCCTTTCCAGATTTTATGGTGACTATTTGCCCCACAAAACATTTTTTTGATGAATCCAAGAAAAGTCATTTATTTTTTATTGTGTCAAGGTTTTTCTTTTTCCTTCCAAGCTTTTTACCTGTTTGTGCTGAAACATGAAGTCTCTGATGTGTTTTTAATACAGTTTAATTTTACAAATTTTTCATTTTTCTTCTCGAGTGCCCATATTTGTGGTAAAATCTATAGTCTGGTAAAAGCCTTCAGTTTCAAATTTGTGATACATTCTCACCTTGGACTAAGTTTGGAAGAAATTGTTAACTCTTTCTGGATGAAGAGAAAAACTTCATATTCAGTAGTTACCTTCAACACCTAAGATGTTTCCTTCAACAGTTCTGAGTTCCAATTTTGAGTTCTGAGTTAGGTGTATAGTAAATATTTAATGAACAGATTTGAATTCACTTTAGCTAATGCAATCATTTTCCAGTAAGATTAGATTTGTGGATTCAATAAACCATAGAAGTGCTATTCGCAAAGAATTGATCATCAAAAAAATACACAGGGATTTCTCTAAATTAGAAAATATTCAAAGAATGTAATTTTTACCTGAAATGTAGCAGATATTTAATAGAGATATGGTTTTAAAAATATATTCCAATTTCCTAAATCCCTTGTTGCTGGAACTGGCTTATCTAAATTAGGAGCAAAACTAGTCTAGTCCATATCGTTTGTTTCCTTTGGCTCGTATATCTTCCCTTCTAGGATTGGGTTAAAAATGTTAGTAATGGAAATCCAAATGAAATAAAGGATGTGACTTAAGTAACTCAATATCTAATGAACTCTCAGGTTACGTTCTTATTATGAAGAAAATTCTCAATGCTTTACCTACAAAAGGAGTAAATATCAGATTCTGCTGTATGGCATTCAAGATATTCTATAACATGCCATCAACCTATTACTTCAGAAACATTTGCCTCTGCATTCTTCACGGTGAATATTAAACACAGATCAGCTGACTTGAGTGAACAAGCCAACACCTCCCTCTCATCTTGGAAAGTTCTCTATGGAACTGGTACTGATCCTTCAAGGTGTAAATAATTTATATATTAACTCACCTAAAATCTAGATCATCTGTTAGCTCAGAGCTCTGTGATAGGCATAGGAAATACTGTGATGAACACTTAATCCTGCTTGTAAATTCACAGTTTAGTGGGAGAGGCAGAGAAGGAAACTGTCACAGTACTTTGAGCTAAATATTTTGTTGGAGGTTAATATAAAATCTTCCCTCATCCCTATAATTGAAATAATTTAAGCATTTCTCTTTGCTTATACTAACTTTATTTTACTTATTTTAATTTATTTGTATTATGATACATTATTTTCATAATCTCTTAGTTCAATGTTATAACATTTATGAAGACAGATAAAAGAGCTTATTTATTGCTTTATTTCCATAGCATTTAGCATAGTGCTTTGACCAGATAACACTTGTTCAAAGGTTTGAAGAATAAAGCTTTAATATTTTACTATTATGTAATGGTGTTTCTTGTTAAAATAATCTTTCTATTAAAAAGAATGTGAAAAAAATTTTGGAAGCCTTTACATTTAGGACTACTTGATATAGCTTGTAGGTAGGTATTTTACATTTTGAGTTGGATAGCTCCTTTTAATTACATATTATAATTTGTTATGGCAGCATCATTAAACTTTCTGTAAAGAAAAAAACATGAAATTATATGGAATAATAGCTCAAATGTAAAATGCTTCTAAGGATAATTATAAAATCTAAATATACTTGGTGAACATTTATCATTCTTTAAAGTGTTAATATACCTGAAAACAGAAAAAAAAAATAGTGTAATCTGAAATGAATACAAAGAAAATTAAGAAAATAAAGTCCTTTTGGTTAGAAGCGAGTAGATATTGTTAATATAAATTATGGTAATGGTCAAATATTTAAGAGTTATTTCAAAACACATTTAGTTACTGATTTAAAAAAAATTTGTTACAGTATAATTGATTTACAATGTTGTGTTAGTTTCAGGTGTACAGTAAAGTGAATCAGTTATACATATACAGATACCCACTCTTTTTAAAATTCTTTTCCCATATGTCATTACAGAATATTGAGTAGAGTTTCCTGTGCTATACAGTAGGTCCATATTAGTTATCTATTTTATATATAGTAGTGTGTATATGTCAATCCCAGTCTTCCAATTTACCCCTCTCCCAGCCCTTACCCCCTGGTAACCGTAAGTTTTGTTTTCTACATCTGTAATTCTGTTTTGTAGATAAGTTAAGGTACCATTAACATTACTAGCTACAGAACAATCAAAGCTACAAAATAATGAGTTTACTAAATATATTTCATTAGCCTCACTTTTCTTTTCAAAAAAAGTAAAGCCCAATTGTCTGCACTGTATTGGTTAAGGAGAGTAAATTTCCTGTCAAATGTTATATATATCTACGCAAATTAACTCTTGCTATAAGATAATATTCAGAAAAGTTTACAAAGAAGCAATCAAAGCTTCTATCTTCATGAATGATAATGAGTGAGGCAGGATTTCTTGAAGATGTTTATAATCTAGACAATAAATTCATGTGATATTTTCATAGGATAAAAAGTTTTATTTTTCATTCATTTATTTACTCAGCATATATATTATGAATAAGGCATGATGTTTTGTGATAATAGGTATATAAAGATGTTACCTTATCCTTCTCTTTCTCTCTTCTTTGCCCTCTTCTTTCTTTGTTCAGAAAACATGCGATGTAATATTTATTCTGGGATTTTATCTGGATATTTTCTTTATCTTTCCATTTTATTTTCACGATTGAAAGAACCTTGTGTAACACATGCTAGTTTCGCCTAGGATATTTCCTCCAGGGTGAAGGCACTTCAAGCTAGGGCTGCAAGGCTCTTGCAGTTGCATTCCTTCACTTGCCCCAGTTAAAGGTGTACCCCTTCCTCAGGAGCAGCCTGCATCCAGTGTCTGGTTGTTGTGAGGAGAACAAGTCCTGGCTCCTGTGCCTCAATTTGGGAAAACTGAAGTGCCATCTCAGCTCCTGAGTTCTCTGGGGAATTGTCTGAGGGCCTAAGGTGGGTTTGGAACTGAACCAGATCATCTGTCCAGGCTACTTTCTCTAAAAGGAAGAGGTTGGGATCTGAATCACTTCATTCTCAGATGGCTTTTTATGCCTTATGCTAATTTTCTTACATTATGCCCAGAAAATTTAATTCTATATACCAAGAAATTTGGGGTTAATCAATCTCTGTTAAAAACAAAAACAAGTAAAATCTCCAAAAGCTTTCTCCAAAGCAATGGGCACTCACTGTCTTGTGTCTGTCATTCAAAAGCCACATGAACTATTCTTCCCAAAGCAAAAACAGTAATACCGAGGAGACATGTCTCTGTGTTAGATCTAGAGGGTTTGATATCTTCAAATACCAGGCTTTTGCTAATAACACTAGCAAACTATTTAATGATCACCTTAGCAGACATTCTTTAACATATATATTAACTTTATCCGTGAGAAAGGAAAGACAAAATAGATATGTGTTCAAAGGTAGATTAATTATTATGTTATGCTGTCAAATTAATGCATTCAAAAAGATAATTCAGACTAATAGCTTGTTTCATTTAGCTTTATCATTATTTAATACATTTTCAGTTTAATTTTCACATGATGTTTGCTATAAACTTGATATATATCTTGATATATATATACGTATATATAAGTACATGCACGCACGCGTACGCACGCACACACACACACATATATATATTTCCTTAAGCAGAATATGGTAGAGACAAAGTAAATGGTAGAAAGTTCACAGGAAAAATAAAATGTTAGAACGTTAGGAATTTGGCTTTAATGATGGATAGGAAGAGAAGTCAGAGTTTAAATAAAGTATTTTCCCTTGAAATACACAGATTGGTTGTCTGCATTTGATAAATATCTTTTTGTAATTGCTCAAATCATATTTCAAACTGCCTCCAAGAATACATTCTCCCTGGAATATTTTAAATCTTTCAGTGCGTTTATCAGGTGCATATATTATAAAGTGTGAAATGATTATTTAATGAACTTTCTCTTCTGCTTTAACTCCTACTATGATGCACCCACCCACAAAACTATATTGAAATGAGAGCAATGGGTCATAAATAGAACATTCCTAAAGACTATGGTACAGTATAATTTAAAACTTTAAATTGCTAGCAGGTGATGAATAAGGTTCTAGATCTAAAAAGAAAAAGATGTCAGCTGCTGTTTTGGTGGATGTCAGTGTGTAGACAGTGTGATAGGGACTGCAGGGTTTCAGAAGTCCAGAGCTGCTACACACAGCAGTGTGTGTAAGATGGGAAGTGTTAGGAGGCTCACAACTTCTGCACGGATGGAGGTAATTTTTTTGTTTATATACAAAATGGCAGTTCCTGATAAAAGGACAGGAACTATAAAATCTTCTAATCTCTGCAGTGAAACTCAGAAATTGCTGTTTGAGATATGTTGAAAACAAGACCTCTTGAGGAAAGTCAGAAGAGTATACCGCTGTGTGAAAAGAGAGAGATGCCATTTACTAATAGTGACTAGTAGCTGGGAGTTTTGCAAAATGTATTGGAAGAAGAAAAATGTCCTCAATAATGCAGCCAAATGTTGCCAATTACTGTCTATACCTCTATCTTGCAATGTTTTGCAGAAGTGGGGATTTTAAGGAATGAAAAGAAATATATCAAGGTAATTCTGAAGGTAGGCATCGGAATGCACATGAAGACCACACTGTGTTATAATGGCCTATAGGCAAGAAAAGAGAAGAGAATGGCAAGCAGAAGCATCTCTGCAATGCTTTGAGAGGTAATATTGTTAATGACAGAGCTGATAATTTGCTTTAAATTGTCCCCTCTCTGTTTTCATAGGAGGATTAATCATCACCATAGAATTAGGGGTAGGTTTTGGTGCCGTGAAATCCATCTAGAGAGTGGATTCATGATCTCCGAAGGAAAAGAATTTCTCCTCGGGATCAATAACAAGCCGCTGCTCAGGTTTAAGTTACAGAAGAACACTTTATTAGGAAGAAAGTATGATGGCTTCTGGCACTGACACCAGAAGGGAATGCAGAGACCTGCGAAGAGGTCTTACATGAGCACGTTATATACTTTCAGAGCAGAGCTATTTACAGTCCCCACTTTAGGGCTGATTATTAGGGTTGATTGTTAGGATTGGTTGTTTCTATAGAAATGTTCGTGATATTCAGCGTATTTCGTTACTCAGTGATCTTGTGACGTCCCAATTAACCCCCACCCTAGAGTCATAAGAATCAGTCTTAAAGAATGAGTGAGGTTAAGTCACGTTTTTCCAGTTCTTCCACCCCTCCCCCGGCCAAGTTAGCCCCTGGAACTCTCAGTTTGAGGGTGGAAAGTGCATTCAGAATGGATAATCTACTTAATTCTATTAAATCTCTGGTACTCTGTGTGTTTTCTCCCCAAGCAAAACAAAACCAAATTCTTCGGATTAAAGAAGATGTGGTATATATAAATATGCAATGGAATACTACTCAGCCATAAAAAAAGAATGAATTTTTGCCATTTGCAGCAATATGAATGGTCTTAGAGGGCATTATTCTAAGTGAAATAAGTCAGAGAAAGACAACTACTGTATGATATCACATATGTGGAATATAAAATAATACGACAAAGTAGTAAATATAACAAAATGAAATAGACTCACAGATATAGAGAACAAATTAGTGGTTAGCAGCAGGGAGAGGGGAGGGGCAACATAGGGGTAGGGGAGCAAGAGGTACAAACTATGGGGTATAAGACAGGCTACAGTGATATGTTGTACAACACAGGGAATATGGCCAATATTTTGTAAGAACTGTGAATGGAGTGTAACCTTTAAAAATTGTATAAAAATATACATGTGGAGGAAAAACAGATAAATAAAAATAAATTTTAAAAAACCCAGATACTTCAGGTTTACATAATAGTGTCCAAAGCCAAACAATGAGCAAGACCCATTTTAGTTCAGAATAATTAATGATTTTTCACTGTAACTACTTTTGGCTTCATCTTTAAAAAAAATTAAACATTAAGGATATAAAACTGAAAATATAAATTCAGACTGAAATGGTTCTCACTAAGAAACAAGTTTACGCAATTATACTGCATCTTTGCTGACCTTCTTATCTGGCCTGTTGAAGAATTAGAAATAGAGTAGGAAGAAAGTTGCTGTTGAAATAAAACTGCAGATTTCTCTTTCAGTACAATATGAAGTATAAAGTTACCAGAATTGTCTTTTAATTTCAACAAATACTAAGTATTTATCATCTGCCAAACACTGTGAAATTTGCTCAGGATTAAAATGTAAATACGACACTATTTCCTGCCCTCAACCTGCTTATAATACAGCTGTAAAGTCAAGCACCTGTACAACAGCTCAATAATGTCTAGTGTCCCTGTCACATTGGTAACATTGTGAACTCACCTAACTGCAAAGATGCACCAAAGAAACCTATAATTTTTTTTCAAGCTATGGCTCTTGAAAATGATGACTATATAGTCTGGGAAGGAAAGGGTGCTGTCAATCACTAGCTTGAAGATCAGGCAGAAATAGACAAGAGCAGTAAGACCGGGACTTTCAACTTACATCACGTTTTCACAGTGTGATTTCATTATTTGAATGGGAGTGAATTCCACAATTGTTGGAAATACCTATATAGTAAATCTATACTAAAACCCGCAACAATATCATAATCATTTTTTTGAATTATCTGATATATTGTGCTATTCACGCTTGAAGCTCCTCTCCATTAAAATAAAGACTGCAAGTTGAATACTGGTGGACTTGCTTTCCATTTCCCCTCTGTCAGCCTGATTAAAAGGTGAACACATATTATTTAGCCCCAGGCAACACCTTGCACAGGATCTCTGGCATTCAGTAGGGAATTATTTTGCAGTTAATAAACTATTGAAAACATTTCTAGCTAAGCAAAATATTTTCTCAAATTCACTTTCTTCTTTTAAAATATATGCTCATTTCTTTTGGCACTTGAGAGAAATGCCAATTTTAAAAAAGTTATTTAAATTTACGAATGGTTTCTAATCAAACGTGGTTGGAGGGAGAGAGCAAGGTAGAGAGCAAAGCATTAAAACAGCACCGTCCCAAATAGAATCATGAGCACACACTCCTCACTGCTAAACCCTCTCATGAGAGCCTGAATAAGCAGGTGGCTTTGAATTTTGCCTAGAAAATATACGCATGTATTTGTAAGAAATGGAGCCCTGATCATACTAGTTGGAGAGAGTAATCAGGAAGAGGGTCACTTGCTACTTTCTTTTTCCAAATGTGAATATTCTTGCTGTTCTCCGTTGTGAAAGTATTTCATGTTAATTGCAAAAATCCAAACATGTATGAAGAGAAAACTAGCTCCGTGCATTCCATTATGAACAGTTGGGTATGATTTATTCTACTGTGGTCACCCTGGCGTCCTGCTCTTCCCAGAACACTCCGCAAACTCCCCAACCTCAGGCTTTTGCGTTTGCAGTTCCTTCCATTTGGGATTCTATTCCCTGAATATCTGAGGTGCTTGCTCTCTGCTCCCTCACTTCTTACAGTTTTCTTCAGATCTTAGAGAGGCCTGTCATAAGCACTTTAACTGATGTACCAGGCCCCACCCCATCACTCTCTCTTCTCCTTATTCTGCCACACTTTTCTTCATAGCATCCTTTTCCGCTGAGAGAGCATACATGATCTGCCCAGTCCATGGCTGGTAAACAGCAGACTTGGGATTTGCTTAGGCTATCTGGCATATGAGCATCCTATAGTCTCACCTCTTAAAATACATAAAAAGTTAAGAAATTTTTATGTTTCTGTGTGGATATGTCTCTGTATATCTAAATCTGTATCTATCCATATATTGTAATTATTTTAACCAGTTCATTATTGTTGGGTATGTAAGTGGTCTTCACAGTTTCACAATTGCAGTCACTGATAAGACTGTTTTGAATATACATCCAATTATTTTCTTAGAGTAAATTTCTACATGTGAGATTGCTGAATTAAAAGATACACACATTTTAAAGGTACTTTTATCATTTTAGAGGTTTCTGTCCAGAAATTCTGAACTGACTTAAACATCCATCAGTAGGGCCTGAGAGGGCTTGTGTGTCCTGCCCTTGTCCCTGTCCTGACCCTACGGCCAGCCCTAAACAGTTGTAAGTGGGCAGCAGGGTGTTCAGGCCATGAGCCCTCCACTGAGGCTACCTGAGTAAAATTCCAATCTTGTCATACCTTTGCTTGCTTAGCTAAATAATTTCAGACAAGCTATTTAAACTCCCTTTCTCATATTTTGTATTTCTAAATATTACTATATATATATGTAACTAGTACTTTATTATGCATGTTACATGATTTTGTCCCTTCAATTTCCTTTTGTCTTTTATCTTAATTTATGAAATTTATTGTCATAAATACATATATGTATGCTAAACATATATATTTTAATATATACTTTAGTAAAATATACACTGTACTTTTTCTTTTCTTTAGTGGGGGGAGCTGTTTTTGTAGTTTTGTTTTAGTTTTTCTATAATCAAATTTATCAAATGTCATGACTTCTGCCTAAACATGAAAATTATAACTCATAAAGGTAAAGGCTTTTTATTATTATATTTTCCCAGCATTTTTTTGACTATTCTTATTCTTGGAAATCTAGCCTTTACCTGTGAATATTAGTCTAGTATAACTTTAAAAATTACTAGAGAAGGGTTTGCTGTTTGTGAAAAAATCAAAGATTAAACAAATGTATAAAATAAAGAGTGGAGGTTCTCATCCCTGTTTATCAAGTCTAGATTAATTGCTATTAACAATTTTTTGTGTATCCTCTGCACTTATCTGGATATGCAAATTCTATCCATTGTTCTGCAACTTGCTCTTCACTTAACAATATATAGAATGCTTCCACATGGCACATTGAGATATCACTTCTTCTTTTAACTGCCTATATAGATTTCCATAATATGAAAATATTAAAATGTATTTAATTATTCTTAGGTGAGAAGCCTCTAGGCTGACTTTAGTTTTTGCTGCATGATGCCTCTTTTTTTTTTTTTTTTTTTTTACATATGTCCTTGCACATTTGTGCCAATATTTATGGAAGATAGCTACCAGAATAATCATGATCTGATCACTCACAGGATATACATATTTAACAGTTTTGTAGAATCTGTCAAATTGCCCCTATTTACAATCCATCTATAGTTAAAAGCAAGTTCATTTTTCACTCTTAAGCAAAGCATTTTTCACTCAGGTATTTCCAGTCTGATTCTCAATCTAACATAACTTTTTATTATACTGAATATGATAGGAATTTCTTTTTATCTTTTGATATTTCAGATTACATGAAGGTCTGTCCTACGTACGTGTCTCTAAGGAAAATTTTTCTGTGTTAAGTATTTGATGTTTTCTCTTCTTCCATTATTTCTGATCTTTGTTTGTAGAATACTTACACTGGTTGTGAAATTTCTTTTGTACAGATATAATAGAAATAGACCTTTCAGATCTACTCTCTATGTCTTTAAATTTTCTTTATAATTTTATATTATTTTTTATTTTGTACTACACTACGGAAAAATAAGTATATCTTCTAGATTACTGCTTCCATTTTAAGTATTATTTGTTCTTCAAGTCATTCTTTATGTAGAGATTTGAAATTTAGTGGTCAAGTTTTTAATTTCTGAGAACTAAAATTGCATCTTTCCATGTATTAGTTACTGCTAGTTTTCTACCATTTCATCCTTTTTTGCTGACAGAATATGGGATGGCAACATGCTCAGCTTAAAAAAATAATAAAAAGAAAACCCTTCATTTTCCAGTCTCCCTTGCAGCTGCGGGTGTTCTGATAAATGTTTAACAACCAGCTCTCTAAAAGTAAAAAAAGCTAGTTTTGTAGCTTTTGCTGATTCCTTGGTAAAATTATCTACGGAACTCCCTTAATTCTCTGTTTGGCTCAAAAGTCTATTCTTGAACTTTATCAAGAAACATGTTTTACGTTATTTCAAGAGTTAATTTCACAGCATTCGCTGAGAACAAAATCACAGCCAAGCATATGGAAGACTGGGCTTGACTTCTTGAATAAACAACCTGCTGACTATTTTGTGACTAGATGGATCTAGACCCTGGGTCCAGGTTTTCCAGAAGCAATTTTATTTTCTTCAGAAGTTATTGTATTTGCCAAATAGGGTTTCTTTCTTTCTTTCCTTCTTTCCTTCCTTCTTTTTCTTTCTTTCCTTTTCTTTCTTTCTTTCTTTCTTTCTTTCTTTCTTTCTTTCTTTCTTTCTTTCTTTCTTTCTTTCTTTCTTTCTTTCTTTCTTTTTCTTTCTTTCCTTTTTCTTTCTTTCTTTCTTTCTTTCTTTTTCTTTTTTTTTCTTTCTTTCTTTCCTTCCTTCCTTTCTCTTTCTTTTACTTTCTTTCTCTTTCTTTCTTTCTTCCTTCCTTTCTTTCTTTCTTTCTTTCTTTCTTTCTTTCTTTCTTTCTTTCTTTCTTTCTTTCTTTCTTTCTTTCTTTCTCTCTCTTTCTTTCTTTTTCTTTTTTTTCTTTCTTTCTTTCCTTCCTTCCTTTCTCTTTCTTTTACTTTCTTTCTCTTTCTTTCTTTCTTCCTTTCTTTCTTTCTTTTCTTTCTCTCTCTCTCTTTCTTTCTTTCTTTCTTTCTTTCTTTCTTTCTTTCTTTCTTTCTTTCTTTTCTCTTTCTTTCTTTCTTTCCTTTCCTTCCTTCTTTCCTTCCTTCCTTTCTTTTCCTTCCTTCCTTTTCCTTTCTTTCTTTCTCTCTAAGCTGTTGTTATTAATCCAGTGCAATCTCCTTTACATTTCACATTATTCCTCAGTGCTGCTCAGTAGATGGCCCCTTTATGGTTTTTCATTGAAACTATGGCTTATTTTATATTTATATTTCTTCTGTTATTAAAATAATCTTTTGGGAAAGAAGAGGAACATATTTGCTATATTGAACTGGAGTCAGGTGAATTTTAGAGTCAGAGAGTGACTTTTTAAAAAATTCAGATGTTGAATAGAATCTCATGAATGCAGTATACAAGGAAAAAGACATTAACATTATAAGATTGCTGTGCTACTACTTTGTAAGCTTCTTGGTACTTGTAAACACTTAAGATTATATAATTGGTGAACATTTTCCATGTCATTAAAATTTGAGAATACCCTGTTTTTCATAATATGTTAAACTACTTGCCTATTTTGGAATTTTAGGCTGCTTATTCTTGGTTGTTGTTGTTTTACTTCTTAAGCAATATGATAACAAATACCATTTTAATTAGATCTTTATTTACATTTATGACTAACACCTTAGTATAATTTTGTAGACGTGAAATCAGACCAAGAAATTCTATTTATCAAATAAATATTGGTTTAAATAACTAAATTAATTGGGTAGTGGTATTTCAGATAAATATGCTAAATGAAAAGAGAATTGAGCTTAGGAGTTGAACAGATATGGTTTTAATTTCAGCTCCACTGTTTACTAGCTGTATGAACTTGGAGATACCATCTAAACTCTGTGTACCTCAATTTCCATTTATGTGAAATGGAGGTTGTAACATTTAACTCATAGGATTGCTGTTAAATGAAATGTTGTATGCAAATCACTCTGTGCTTGGCAAATAGTGATTCATCATTCACACTCCGGTATACAAGGCGCACACTGCAGTTGTACAGTGCACACTCGTGTGGTCATATGTGTAAACTCTGGCCAAAAATAAATGCTTGTTCTTTTTATTGATATGCTATCATTATACATATCAAAGGTGTTTCTTTTTTCTTTTTTTATTGGCGTCTGAACTAAAACACCTAGCCCATTACCTCAGTCTTTTTCAGGCTATAGTTTCTTGGGTCTAATTTATAATTTGATTGAATTTTAGCTATAATTTTTCTAAGAGTAAGCTCTGCTTTATGGTAACGGACCTTATGCATATTTACTCCACATTTTTTAGACGGCGATTTTGTAACTTCAGAAGAATTATTTTCCTTCCCCCACCCATCCAGGCTTCTCCAGATTGTTTAAGAGGGCAGGATTAACTTTGTAAATAATGACGCATTTTGTGGATGATAATGTGAAAAAAATGTTTGCTTTTTTTTTGGAAAACAGCATGGTCACTCTCGAGACCAACAAGAACATTTATACCAAGAATTCATATTATTACAGTTGGAGAATAGAAAAAGTAAGGAGGCTATCACCTAGTTCTGAGGCAAACGTTGACTACCTACCATGCAGCAGAGTTTCTTCTAGGGGCTGGTAAACAAAACACATTTGGTTCCTAATCCTCTAGGTCTTACATTCTAATAAAAGGCATAACAAGACTAACTGAAAAACTTTTCAGAGCCAAATGGCTACATTTCTCGTTGAAGCCATACATGATAATTAAATTCTTCTATTCATCAATTAGAAGGCATTCAAATTAATGGCATATTTAAACACACTCACACAAAGGGAAACCTGATTGTAAATAGTAAATAGTTATACTTGCCCATTATCTACATGTGAGAAATAAATCATAAGCTTCAACTTTATATATATATTCAAGCCTTTAAAGAAATAGGCTTCTAGGAACAGCACTGCCGCTATAATTGCTTTCCCCTGAAGTCTTTAGCATTTCTCAATCTGCAAAATGACTGTACTAGAATTCTTACTTCTCCCTGAAGATTATTCACACCCCAGGGAAGAACCTCTATGTTTTGGCAATAGGGTGAAATATTTGAAATGTTTTATATTTATATGTAAATAAGATTTATGTTACATTATTATAACATATGTTAACTATAATGAATATTGTATATTAATATATAAAAATAAATTTATATATTTTCACACTCTGTGGGCATGTTACATATTCCATTAAAATCTCTTCATCCATCTTACATTTTAAGTTTCAACTCCCTATTAAAATTTTTGCCATATCATTCAAATATTAAAGATTGATCTCAGTGACAGAGAAAACATCTGCCAAATCATTTAATTCTGCTATGATCTTACCATAAAGGTGGATGGGAATATCTCTTGATTAGACATGGTAGTCTTTGAGTGCAGCCTAATATTGAATTGACCTTTCAAGCAAATTAATTTCACTATTGGCACATATTGAACTTGCACTAAGCTAAAACCTTTCAGGGTTTCTTCACATGCACTGCTGTCAAATCAGGTCTCTGTAATGATCTACCTGGCTCCTGTCCTCATCACATACCAATTCTGAGGAATTGAGTGAGACCCAATAGTTAACTTTAAAAATTAAATATTTGGGGCTTGGCAGTTTAGCATTTAACCCATGATTTTGTTGCCTCATTTTGTAACTAGTTTGTTGTTGTTATTTGCCTATTTGCTTTTTCTTTGCTCTTTGAAGTTTTTCCCAGAGGGATCAGTATTAACAGCTGGCATCATCTCTTGTCTCTCCAAGTCCTGAAACCTCTGTCTTCATTCCTTGTCTCAGGTCTTGCTCTTAAACCCCAGTTTGTGTCTAATCCATAAAGTCCCATCTCTTCCCATTCTCCCCACTGGTTCCTCAGCTATCTGATCTTCCTGATAGAGATATCACTCTTGACAGGTAAGCATGCTTCTCAGGCTCATGTTAACACATTCTGGTTTACTTTAGTCTCTGCCTTAGTTGCCCTTAAGTATACACTTCTCTTTAGTCTTACTTCTAACCCTTCTATTTTTTTTAAGGCAAGCTTATTGGGGTATAATTTGTGCAGTGGGAAGGCTATAAAATGGCCCCCAGTGATCTACCCATTGGTATTCATGTCTTTGTGTAATCTCCTCCTCACATGTGTAGGCTGAATGTGGCAACTTGCTTCTAATGAATAGAATCTGGCAAAAGCAATAGGATGTCATTTCCAAGGTTAGGTTGAAAAACACTGTGGCTGACCTCTCCATCTCTTGTTTAATCATTTTATGGGGAGCCAGCTTTCATGCTGTGAGCTACGCTATGGATTAAACCACCTTTCAAGGAATTGAAGGAGGCCCCTAGTCAATAAGCTGTGAGGAATTGAGTACTACCAAGCCACCTGAGTGGGCATGGAAGTGGATCCTATTTCCACTGAACATTGAGATGACTGTACCAGCCCAGAACTTGACATGCAGCCTTTTGAGAGACTCTGAGCCAGAGGTACCTGAGCCTGAATTTGTGACCCACAGAAATTGTGAGATAATAAATGTTTATTGTTGCAAGCTACTAAGTTTTGTGATACTTTGTTAGCCAGCAATAGATAACTAGTATCATTTTCATGCAGTATAATTCACCTTTTTAAGTATACAGTTTTTTGAGTTTTGGCAAATGCATACAGCTTTGTACCCATCACCACAATGAAGATATAGAACATTTCCATCAACTTCATCCCCAAAAGTTTTCTCTTGATACCTTCTAATCAATCTCACCCTGCCCTCCCCTAGCCCCTGGCAAACACTGATCTGTTTCCTGTCCCTCCGATTTTGCCTTTCCCAGTATGTCATAAGTGGAATTATGTAGTATGTAGCCTTTTGCATCTGTTTTCTTCCACTTCATATAATGTATTTGAGATTCATCCAAGTTGTTGAACACAGCAGTAGTTAATACCTTTTTAATGCTGGGCAGTATTCCATTCTATGTATTTACTACAGTTATTTATCTATTATCAGAGGATGAGCGTTTGGGATATTTCCAGATTTGGGTAATTATAATAAAGCCACTATAAATGTCTGTAAACATTTTTTGTGGGCATATACTTTTCCTTTTTTGGCTAAATACCAAAGGGTGGGATTTATATGGTTTCATGGTAAGTATAGGTTTAACTGTATAAGAAACTACTAAACTATTTTGAAAAGTGTCTGCATTTTACATTCCTACCATGAATGTGGTGAGAGTTCCAACTGCTCTGCAGCCTCACCAAGACTTGGTATTAGCAGATTTATTTTTTTGTTTTAGCCATTTTAATATATGTGTAGTGGTATTTCATTGTGATTTTAATTTGCATTCTCCTAATGACTTATGATATTGAGCATATTTTTGTGGGCTTATTTTTCATCCATACATCCTCTTTGGTGAAGTGTTTGAATGTTTTGCCCAGTTTTTGTATGTTGAAGACAAGAGATCAAAGAAGAAATCCTTGACTTGTCCTTGGTCTTAGGAAAAGACATTTTTTACTTTACTGGTAATTGAGACATTAGCTGTAAGTTTCTTTTGTATATGCTATTAATCCAGGTTAAGGAAATCCCCTTTAATTCTTAGATTGCTGAGATCTTTTACATGTCGTTAATGAATGCTGAATTTTATTAATTGCTTTTCTGAGTCTTTTGAAATGATCATATGATTTTTCTTCATTAGTCTGTTAATATGATGAATTAAATTGATTTTCAAATGCTGATCCAAACTTGCTTTCTTGGAATAAATCCCACTTGGTCATGGTGGATTTGATGGATTCAAATTGCTAATAATTTTTTGGGTTCTTTTGAATCTATGTTTCAAAAAACAAAAAAACAGGTTTTTTTCTTTTCTTGTAATATCTTTGTCCAGTTTTCATATTAGTATATACTGATGAGTTTGAAACTCACAAAATGAGTTGGAAAGTGTTCTTCCCTCTTCTATTTTCTAGAAGAGTTTGTGTAGAATTGTTATTGTTCTTATGAGTATAGATATTGTCAGAGAGAGATACATCAAAACTTTTTCTAATATTCTGATTTCAGTCAAATGAGTCTTCTAGAAGTTTATTTTTTTCCTCAGTAGATAATCAGTTTCTTCCTCTTTGCTCCTCTCCTAGTATTAATTAAGAAAATGTAGCTTCTTTGGCTTCTTTTTAAGGAATCATCAGTGTACTATCTTAAAAACCCTTGAACCACCAAGATTTATCCTTAGATTTGTGGTACACACATACACACACACACACGCACACAGAGACACATACACACACACAAACTTCTTGTTAAGTGTTGCCAGTTCCCGTTCTATAAAACGTATTTACTTGTGGTATCTCTTTCTATTGACATGTTACTTGTCAACCCCATAGCACCAAACTACGTTGTTATGTAAAAACTATATTTGCATACTTGTGTTAAAAAGCTAAGCCCCCCAATTTTTAATTCACTCTTTGTGCAATGACATAAACATAGCATAGGACTTAATTAGAGTTAATTTATTGATTCAGGATTGTGTACTTATTGTGTACCAGGCATTGTGCTAGTGAGGATAGGACAATAAAGACAGACATGTTTTCTGCTCTTATGGAACTACAGGCAAGTGGGAAAAAGAGCTGAGTTAAGTAATTCCAATTTTGCTGCAGATCATCTCTGCATTGTGTTTTTTATCCTAAGGATGCTGGAAACATTCTTTATTCTGATTTTCTGTCTCATCAGTTTTCTTCTATAGTATTTTTTTTTTAATTATTTTTATTTTTTTTATTTTTATTTATTATTTTTTGGGGGGTACACCAAGTTCAATCATCTATTTTTATACACATATCCCCGTATTCCCTCCCTTCTTTGACTCCCCTCCCAAGTCCCCCCCACCCTCCCTGCCCCAGTCCTCTAAGGCATCTTCCATCCTCGAGTTGGACTCCCTTTGTTATACAACAACTTCCCACTGACTATCTATTTTACAGTTGGTAGTATATATATGTCTGTACTACTCTCTTGCTTTGTCTCAGTTTCCCCTTCACCCCCCGCCCCCTCCCATACCTCGAATTCTCCAGTCCATTCTCTGTGTCTGCATCCTTGTTCTTGACACTGAGTTCATCAGTACCATTTTTAGATTCCGTATATGTGAGTTAGCATACAATATTTGTCCTCTTTCTGACTTACTTCACTCTGTATGACAGATTGTAGTTCTATCCACCTCATTGCATATAGCTCCATCTCATCCCTTTTTATAGCTGAGTAATATTCCATTGTGTATATATGCCACATCTTCTTTATCCATTCATTTGTTGATGGGCATTTAGGTTGCTTCCATGTCCTGGCTATTGTAAATAGTGCTGCAATAAACATTATGGTGCATGTTTCTTTTGGGATTATGGTTTTCTTTGGGTATTTGCCCAGAAGTGGGATTACTGGATCATATGGTAGTTCTATTTGTAGTTTTTTAAGGAACCTCCAAATTGTTTTCCATAGTGGCTGTACCAACTTACATTCCCACCAACAGTGCAGGAGCATTCCCTTTTCTCCACACCCTCTCCAACATTTGTTTTTTCCAGATTTTGTGATGATGGCCATTCTGAATGGTGTGAGGTGATACCTCATTGTGGCTTTGACTTGCATTTCTCTGATGGTGAGTGATGTTGAGCATCTTTTCATGTGTTTGTTGGCCATCTGTATGTCTTCTTTGGAGAAATGTCTATGTAGGTCTTCTGCCCATTTGTGGATTGGGTTATTTGCTTTTTTGGTATGAAGCTTCATGAGCTGCTTGTATATTTTGGAGGTTAATCCTTTGTCCGTTGTTTCATAGGCAATTATTTTTTCCCATTCCGAGGGTTGCCTTTTAGTCTTGTTTATGGTTTCTTTTGCTGTGCAAAAGCTTTTAAGTTTCATGAGATCCCATTTGTTTATTCTTGATTTGATTTCCATGATTCTAGGAGGTGGGTCAAAAAGGATCTTGCTTTGATGGATGTCATAGAGTGTTCTGCCTATGTTTTCCTCTAGGAGTTTGATAGTGTCTGGCCTTACATGTAGGTCTTTAATCCATTTGGAGTTTATTTTTGTGTATGGTGTTGGGAAGTGTTCTAATTTCATTCTTTTACATGTTGCTGTCCAATTTTCTCAGCACCACTTATTGAAGAGGCTGTCTTTTTTCCATTGTATACTCGTGCCTCCTTTTTCAAAGAGAAGGTGCCCATATGTGTTTGGGCTTACTTCTGAGTTCTCTATTCTATTCCATTGATCTTCCTTTCTATTTTTGTGCCAGTACCATACTGTCTTGATCACTATGGCCTTGTAATATAGTTTGAAGTCAGGAAGCCTGATTCCACCAACTCCATTTTTCCTTCTCAAGATGGCTTTGGCTATTCGGGGTCTTTTGCGTTTCCATACAAATCGTGAGATTTCTTGCTCTAGTTCTGTGAAAAATGCCATTGGTAATTTGATCAGGATTGCATTGAATCTGTAAATTGCTTTGGGTAGTACAATCATTTTCACGATGTTGATTCTTCCAATCCAGGAACACGGTATGTCCCTCCATCTGTTTGTGTCGTCTTTGATTTCTTTCATCAATGTCTTAAAGTTTTCTGCATACAGATCTTTTGCCTCCTTAGGCAGGTTTATTCCTAGGTATTTTCTTCTTTTTGTTGCAATGGTGAATGGGAGAATTTGCTTAATTTCTCTTTCTGCTTTTCCATTGATAGTGTATAGGAATGCAAGAGATTTCTGTGCATTGCTTTTGTATCCTGCTACTTTACTAAACTCATCAATGAGTGCTAGCAGTTTTCTGGTAGAGTCTTTAAGGTTTTCTGTATATAATATCATGTCATCTGCAAAGAGTGACAATTTTACTTTTTCTTTTCCAATTTGCATTCCTTTGATTTCTTTTTCTTCTCTGATTGCTGTGGCTAAAACTTCCAAAACTATGTTGAATAATAGTGGTGAGAGTGGACACCCTTGTCTTGTTCCTGTTCTAAGAGGGAATTCTTTCAGTTTGTCCCCATTTAGAATGATGTTGGCTTTTGCTTTTTCATATATGGCTTTTATTATGTTGAGGTAATTTCCTTCTATGCCCGTTTTCTGGAGAGCTTTTATCATAAATGGATGTTGAACTTTGTCAAAAGCTTTTTCTGCATCTATTGAGATGATCATATGGTTTTTATCCTTCAATTTGTTGATATGATGTATCACGTTGATTGATTTGCGTATATTGAAGAATCCTTGCATCCCAGGGATAAACCCCACTTGGTCATGGTGTATGATTTTTTTAATGTGATGTTGGAGTCTGTTAGCTAGTATTTTGTTGAGGATTTTTGCATCTATATTCATCAGTGATATTGGTCTGTAGTTTTCTTTTTTTGTGACATCTTTGCCTGGTTTTGGTATCAGGGTGATGGTAGCCTCGTAGAATGAGTTTGGGAGTGTTCCACCTTCTGCAATATTTTGGAAGAGTTTGAGAAGGATAGGTGTTAGCTCTTCTCGAAATGTTTGATAGAATTCGCCCGTGAACCCATCTGGTCCTTGGCTTTTGTGTGTTGGGAGATTTTTGATCACTGCCTCAATTTCCGTACTTGTGATTGGTCTGTTCATGGTTTCTATTTCTTCCTGGTTCAGTCTTGGAAGATTGTATTTTTCTAAGAATTTATCCATTTCTTCCAGGTTATCTAATTTATTGGCATATAGTTGCTTGTAGTAGTCTCTCATGATGTTTTGTATTTCTGAGGTGTCCGTTGTTACTTCTCCTTTTTCATTTCTAATTCTGTTGATTTGCATCTTCTCTCTTTTTTTCTTGATGAGTCTGGCTAATGGTTTATCAATTTTGTTTATCTTCTCAAAGAACCAGCTTTTAGTTTTATTTATTTTTACTATGGTTTCCTTCCTTTCTTTTTCATTTATTTCTGCTCTGATCTTTATGATTTCTTCCCTTCAGCTTGCTTTGGGGTTTCTTTGTTCTTTTTTTTCTAATTGTTTTAGCTGTAAGGTAGGTTGTTTATTCGACATTTTTCTTGTTTCTTAAGGTAGGACTGTATTGCTATAAACTTCCCTCTTAGAACTGCTTTTGCTGTGTCCCATAGATTTTAGGTTATTGAATTTTCATTGTCGTTTGTTTCTAGATATTTTTTGATTTCCTCTTTGATTTCTTTAATGATTTCTTGGTTGTTTAATAGTGAATTGTTTAGCCTCCATGTGTTTGTATTTTTTGCAGTTTTTTTCCTGTGCTTGATATCTAGTCTCATGGCATTGTGGTCTGAGAAATGCTTGATATGATTTCAATTTTCTTGAATTTGCCAGGGTTTGATTTGTTACCCAAGATGTGATCTATCCTGGAAAATGTTCTGTGTGCACTTGAGAAGGAACTGTTTTCTGTCGTTTTTGGATGGAATGTCCTATAAATGTCAATTAAGTCGAGATGGTCTAATGTGTCATATAATTATTATTAATGTGGAAGTCTAAGGAATGAACAATGGGATCAGGTGGCTGAAGTAGGATAGAAGATGAAACTTTCGAAAGATGGGAGCTCAAGGAACTGAGAGGCCATGGGATTGGAAGAATCATATGAATGGATAATTAAATTATAAGCAATTATGACAGAGTGACATTGGAGAGTGACTGTGATTCAAGAGCTTAAGACTTTAAAGAATTACAGTGAGGGCCTGTGGATGATGGCAATCTGGACAGGAGGCTAGTGGCATGGTTTAATGGCATAAAGTTCAAATTTGGGATATATAAAGGAGAAGGAAGAAAATGGCCATGAAGTACTAATGTACATCAGAGAGGGCACCTGACACTCTCAGGTTCAGGGTATGAGGAGCATGGAGAATTGCAGTCAATGCTAATGAGTGACTCTGCAAAGGAAGTAGAGTCTTCCAAGGAGAGCAGATAACTGTTCAAACAACCAAGGGAAAGAAACATTTTAAGTAATTTGGGGATTTTGATGATTATGATTTGATGATTTTGAATTGCAGAAAATAGTGTGCTAGGGTAAGTAGAGAAGGGGTAGGAAATAGTGTCATATTAATATGAGAATGGAGCAGTAGATTCATGGATTTAAAGCGTCTGAGTCCTTTCTGACACTGTTGAGTCCCTGACTTATGTGCCTCTAGTCCCCTGTTCAGTGATGTTATTTGTTTAAGCCTCTGATATTTGGGTTTGTTGTTACTTGTAACCAAACTGATCCTAATATAGCAGAGGTTGGTTGATTTTTTTAGCAGGAGTATGATTTAATCCAATATACTTTGTAATAAGAACATTCTCGCTGCTCAGTGGAGAATGGGACACATGAAGGGCAAAGATAGAGGCAAAATTACAAATGCCAATAATTCATAAAAAGATGCTCAGACTGACATTTAGTATTTATTGACCATTTGTGTTGGTTTTTATGCCATTCGCTTGGTGTGTTACTTTCCTAGGGCTGCAGTAACAAATTACCAAAACTGAGTAGCTTAAAACAACAGAAATTTATGTTCTCACAGTTCTGGAGGCCAAAAGTCTGAAATCAAGTGCTGGCAGGGTCATGCTCCCTCTGGAGCCTCTAGGGTAGGAGACTTTCCTGCTTCTTTCAGCTTTTGGAATCTCAGGCATTCCTTGGTTTTTGACAGCATTTACTGTAATCTCTGCCTCTTCTTTAAAGGCTAGCTAATCTGTGTGTCTGTGAGTCCTAGGGTTCCTTGTGTTACAAAAACACTAGATATTGGATTAGGGCCCAGTTCAGCACATACTACTTCATCATATCCTTTATTATTTTTACTGGACTATTTATCTCTTTCTTACTTATTGTTTTATAAATTCTTTAGAAATTTACATGTAGCATAAACATATATATATATACTACCAACTGTAAAATAGATAGCCAGTGGGAAGTTGCTGTATAACAAAGGGAGATCAACTCGATGATGGATGATGCCTTAGAGGGCCGGGACGGGGAGTGTGGGGGGAAGTCGAGGGAGGGAGGGAATATGGGGATATGTGTATAAATACAGCTGATTGACTTTGGTGTACCTCAAAAACTGGTACAAGAGTGTAAAGCAATTACATTCTAAAAAAGAGCTAAAAAAAAAAAGAAAAAATTTACATGTTCTACAAACACTTTTTAAGGTAGTCTTTACACTTTATTTAAGAAAAAAGTAGCCACTGGAAACCTTTAACTTTTAGTAAGTAAAATTTATGGCAGTGTGTTTCTTGTAAAATTATTTATCATTCCAAGGTTATCTTTCAATGCACCCATTTTAGTTATCTTTTTTAATATTTAAAAAATTGATTTGTTATTATTTTGGAATTTGATTGGGATTTTAATTACATTGTCTTCCTTCATGCCCTTCAACCTCTTCCATTAGCAAAGAAATCAACTTGCATTTATTGCCCACATAATCAATGCCTGCCTCACGTAAGAAAGATGCATATACCGGCCCTTCCATCACCTGGACTTGTCCCCTAATGTTCTTTCTTTCTGGTTATCAGGATGAATTAAGTTATTTATGATATATTCCCAAGAGCTTCTGGGTAAGTAGACTCAGAAATTTCCAGCCTATTCCTTCTGGTCTGAATTTCTCCTGGGAAATTCAGCTCTTGCAAATTTAACTTTTCCAAGTGTGTATGTAGACAATCACTGAATGAGTGTACTCTTGAGGGATTTAGGGGAGGAAATAGCCTTGAGTAGTGGGGCCGGGCATGGACTATCGAGTAGAAGAAACTCCGAGTCTCAATGTGCAGGAGAAAAGTGTCAGTGAATAGACATTCTTGAACCAATATGCATCAAAGAGCTGTTACTGTTTGCTCATAGATTTTTTTTTTTTAAAGAAAGAAGGACTTTCAGTCTTATGGTTGGCAATCAGGCTTTCTTCAGTGGCCATAAATCTCTCCCAAATGCTAAGAACCTGCTCAGATTTGGCAAGCTACCTGAGTAAAAAAGGTCATCTTCTTGCCTAACGGCAGATTCTGTAGTTTTTACCACACAATTCCCTTTATGGTCATAATTGTCCCTTGCAAAAATATAGTGTTACAGCCGAACTCATAAAACTGCTGCCTCTGGAATAAACAGGAAAGGGCACATTCTCATTTCAAAACAACATATGCACCAATAGAGTTTAGCTTCCATTTAAAATGATTCCACTAACAACGTAATAGTTTTGATAGACTGCCCGTTTGACCTTTTAGTGCATAGATGAATCTGTTTGCTCTAGTTTAGACAGGTATATCTTTTAGATTATAGATACAGATATGACTCTCACATATATTTATAGTTCCTATAGGGCAGCGATGCTGTCTCTTTGGTTAGTCCAGGACTCAGCACAGTTTTAAGTGCAAGGAGGAGCTTAATAATACATGTGTTTTCAGCATTTTCAGTCCTGAAAAGAAGCAAAAAGAAAAAGAAAGAAATAAACAGTGCCTGGTGAAGAATGGGTGCAGCCTCAACCTGAAAGAGAATTTAAATTGACCTCCATGCTTTGAAGTTAGCAAGAACATGATGTGTGGAAAAAGAAAGGAGGAACAGTAAAAATCCTTATATGCAAAACTAGTTCTAAATTGGACAGAGTTTTAGTGGGTTATTTCACAGAAACAATGGCCGAAGCCCTCTTTTTTGATGGGAGAAATAGTAACTTTTACATTCTGGGATGTGCAAAAGGAAAAAAAATTGAGAAGCAGGTTAACTGGGCAAATAGCCATCCTTCACAAGGAACCTGATCTGCAGGGGAAAGAACATCCCATAGGTATGTAGCTACAGGGAGGAGAGGCCATTAGACCACATAAAAAACATAAGATGCTGTCTAGCTTTTGAGTTTTAAACACTGTGGCCTAGTTATACTTTGTTTTCTCTCTCTCTTTTTTTTTAATTAGAGTATAATTGCTTTACAATGTTGTGTTAGTTTCTGCTGTACAAGAAGTGAATCTGCTATATGTATACATATATCCCCTTTCTCTTGGACCTCCCTCCCACCCCACCCCCCATCGCACCCATTTAGGTCATCACAGAGCACCAAGCTGAGCTCCCTGTGCTATACTGCAGATTTCCAATAGCTATGTATTTCACACGTGGTAGTGTATTTATGTCAAACCTAATCTCCCAATTCATTCCATGCACCCCTTCATCCCCGTCTGTTCTCCATGTCTATATCTCTATTCCTGCCCTGGAACTAGGTTCATCTGTAACATTTTTCTAGATTCCATACATATGCATTAATATATGATATTTGTTTTTCTCTTTCTGACTTACTTCACTCTGTATGACAGTCTCTAGGCCCATCTACTGTCTCTACAAATGTTCCAGTTTCATTGCTTTTTACAGCTAAGTAATATTCCATTGTATATATGTACCACATCTTTTTTATCCATTCATCTGTTGATGGACATTTAGATTGCTTCCATGGCCTGGCTATTGTAAATAGTGCTGCAATATATTTAAAGTGATGAAAGGGAAACACCTACAACCAAGATCACTCTACCCAGCAAGGATCTCATTCAGATTTGATGGAGAAATCAAAAGCTTTACAGACAAGCAAAAGCTAAGAGAATTCAGCACCACCAAACCAGCTTTATAACAAATACTAAAGGAACTTCTCTAAGCGGGAAACACAAGAGAAGAAAAAGACCCACAAAAACAAACCCAAAACAGTTAAGAAAATGGTACTAGGAACATACATAGCAATAAATACCTTGAATGTAAATGGATTAAATTCTCCAACCAAAAGACACAGACTGGCTGAATGGACACACAAACAAGACCCATATATATGCTGTACTTTGTTTTTGATAGACTATGGTGTTTAGATGTTGAGAGCTCTAGAATCTGGATCCAAACCTATATCCTCAAATCTATTCATGTGGACCAGTTACTTACTTGTTACTTGTTATTAGTTACTTCTTTGTTACTTCATTTGCTTTGTCTGTAAAACTAGGCTAATGATAGTGCTTACCTTATGGGGTTTGTTTTGGAATTAAATGGTTTAATAAATGTAATGCCCTTAGGGACTTCCCTGGTGGTCCAGTGGTTAGGAATCTGCCTCCCAATGCAAGGGATGTGGGTTCAATACCTGGTCAGGGAACTAAGATCCTACATGCCATGTGGAAACTGAACCCATGTGCTCTAGAGCCTGTGAGCTACAACTACTGAGCCCATGCACCCTGGAGTCTGCACACCACAACTAGAGAGAAGCCTGTGTGCTGCAACGAAAGATGCCACATGTCGCAACAAAAAAGATCCCGTGTGCTGCAACTAAGACCCAATGCAGCCAAATAAATAAATAAACAAATGTTTTTAAAAATTAAAAAAAGAAAATTTAATGCCCTTAGATCAGTGCCTGGTACTATATAAGTACAAAGATGTCAGTTATTGGAAGTAGTTGTAGAAACAGTAATAGAAATCGTATTAATTTGTTTGGGCTGTGATAACAATGTACCACAGACTGGATACATTAAACAATAGATATTTATTTTCTCACCGTTCTGAATGCCAGAAATCCCAAATTAATGTGCCAGCAGGCCACACTCCTTCCTTGCCTCTTCCAGCTCCTGGTGGTTCTTGGGGTTCCTTGGCATGTGCCAGTGCAACTTCAGTGTCTGCCTCTATCTTTACCTGGATTTCTTCCCTTGGGTCTCTGGGTCTCAAATCTCTTGTAAGGACAACAGTCACTCAATAGGTGTTTTTATACCTGGATTATTTAAAGCCTTTCCTTTTTTTTTAATTAATTTTAATTTTTTTTTTTATTTTGGCTGCATTGGGTCTTCATTGCTGTGCACGGGCTTTCTCTAGTTGTGGTGAGCAAGGGCTACTCTTCATTGTGGTGTGCAGGCTTCTCATTGCAGTGGCTTCTCTTGTTGTGCAGCACACGCTGTAGGTACATGGGCTTCTGTAGTTGTGGCATGCAGAATCAATAGTTGTGGGTTGAGGCCTCTAGACGCAGGCTCAGTAGTCGTGGCACACGGGCTTAGTTGCTCCGCAGCATGAGGGATCTTCTGGACCAGAGATTGAACCTGTGTCCCCTGCATTGGCAGGCAGATTCTTAACCACTGCGCCACCAGGGAAATACCTAAAGTCTTTCCTTATTTTTAATGTCAATAATAGGTTTAGAATGGGTTGGTAATAACATCTTTCCTGGAGCTTTGGGACTTTTCTGCCATAGTGATTTATTATTAGCCATATGTAAGCAGGAATTGGTTGAAGCCACTATGCCCAATCACACTGAGGAAGCTATTTATGTTCCAATACAATGAAGACAGCTTGCAAAAAGAAGCACAACTTTGGCAGTAGGAAAGCTAATAGAGAGAGAGAAGAAGGGAAGGATGAAGGAGGAGAGGAAAAGAAAGAGAAATACTTTCTCTTTATGGTTTACAGAGAATTTACCTGTTCCTCACTTACAGTATTTGTCACTTTATAGCATTGTATATGGACATTGCCTGCATGTCTTCTCTTTTTGATTAGATAAAGGAATGCAGACTCCTTGAAGGTAAAGTCTGTATGGGATCAATCTTTGTAACCTTTCACAGTTTCCATCCCATTCCACTGGGAACTCAGTAGACACTTGTTGAATGCATGGGGATGGGTGAAATTAAGGAAACCAATCTTTTAAAATCTCTTACTATGCTCTATACAATGTGCTAAGTACTCTCCATAAATTATGTAACTTAATCCTTTAAAATCTTTGTAAGGCAAGCATTGCTGTCTCTCTTTCAGAGATAACTGAGTCATGACTCAGGAAGTTTATGTAGATTTCTAAATGCTGTATAGTTTTTAAGTAGTAGAATTGGGATTTGGAGCCAAGCCACCTAGTTTCAAAACTTGGCCTTCAAGTCTATTTGGTCCCCAAACCTGACGTTCTAACAGAATTCCTAACAAGGAGGAACATTTTGGTCAGGATTTATAAGAAATGGCTTAATGATAGAGGTGAAATGCTTGACTTGAGCTTTGAGGAATGGAATTTCTATATCTAGAAAAGTATTAGGAAGATGCTTAAATTATATAAGTAAGCTCATGCATATTCACAGTTCAAAACTCTCCAGTAGCTTCTCCTAATGCTTGAAACAAAATCCAAACTTCTGACTCTGTCTTAAAAAGCCTTTCATGAGCTGTCATTTGCTGCCTAAGTTAGGCTTTTCTTAAACCTCTTCTTCAGCTGTTGTAGAGCCTCCTTTCTATTCCTACCCCTTCACAACTCATTCCTGCCTACTCACACTAGCTTCTCTTTCTCCAAAACACTCTCCTGGTCTTCTTGTGGCTGGTTCCTTTCTGTCATTCCAATTTCAGAGAGACCACACATCACAAGCAACTTCCTATTCGCTTCCATTATATAAACATATTTTAATTTTAAATTTTAAAGCTTTGGACTATTTGACATTTTCTTGTTAGTTTGTTTACTTGAATGTGTTTACCTTTATTTTCCCACTCCATTTCAGTGGAATGTAAAATATCCTAAAAGCTAAAGTCTGTCTTGTTGGTTGCATCTCCCCTCCCCTCTTGCAATCACAAGCCCTTGGTATATAATTTTTTCTTTGTTTCTTTTTTCCTATTAATTTTTTATTGGAGTATAGTTGATTTACAATGTTGTGTTTGTTTCTGCTGTACAGCAAAGTGAGTCAGTTATACATATACATATATCCACTCTCTTTTAGATTCTATTCCCATGTAGGTCATTATGGAGTATTGAAGAGAGTTCCCTGTGTTATACACTTATGGTTACCAGGTAGACAACTTTTGAATGAATGAAGGAGACTATAAAAAGTAGCTTGAAGTGACTGTGGATTGGCAGGGCCTGCAATAATTGAACTTAAGCTCAGATGTAACAGAATAAATATTTGAAGGTAGTTGGCTAAAGTACAAATGCATTAAGGATAGCAGGATGTAAAGCAGGACATTTTGATAGGGCCATTTTGATGCTCTAGTTTTTTTGATGTGTTTGCATCAAAATGGTTCTGGCAAAATAGATGGAACAGTGACAAATACATCACATGAAAATTATTCAGGGGCTTTTCTTCCTTATGGCTGCAAAGGAAGTGCCTGAATTTTCTCTGTTCCCTTTCTCCATCTTGTTGTGCAGATCACATAATGGTAATTATCTCCCATTAGGGAGATATATCACCAACATCTCTATCTCAGTTAGAGAAGAATTGAAGGAAAGGAAAGGTGTGATTGATTTACATAAGAAACAAGAGAATTTATCCAGAAGGCAAGGAGTCAGGGAGAGGGGGCTGATAATTAGAGAGAGCAAGGAGATTTAAGGAGTAGCAGCTGGCTATTGCAAATAGTGCTGCAATGAACATTGGGGTGCGTGTGCCTTTTTGAATTATAGTTATTGATACTATATATAAAATAAATAACTAATGAGAACCTACTGTATAACACAGTGAACTCTACTCAATGCTCTATGGTGACCTAAATGGGAAGGAAATCCAAAAAAGAAGGGATGTATGTATATGTATAGCTGATTCACTTTGCTTTACAGTAGAAACTAACTGTAAAGCAACTATACTTCAATAAAAATAAAAAATAAAAATAAAAACAGTTCAAACAAACAAAGGAGTAGCAACTGTCCTGCAAAGAAGATTTTTGAGGCATTAGATGGGTAAACAGGGCTGATTAGGACTTTGGAGGGCTTTGTTTGATATTACTTACCTACTTCACCACATCTTCAATACTTTGGTAGAGAATTGTATGATTTTTTTAAGGGTACTGGAGTTGGATTTGTTTCTTCTAGCTGTGACAAGGCCAAAATGAGCCTCTAATCTGTTTTAAAACATAGATTCTTTTTTGGGCTACATGTGTTTGTTTCCTTTTATTAGTAAGTCAAGCTGCAACACATTTCTTATCCTGATTTCTTTTCTAACCCTGTACCTGACACTTAGTGAGCATTATTGTTTTACAACAAGCAAACAACCAACACTAGGATAGCAGCTTAATGCCTGATGCTTTTTCATTATTTTAAAAAATATTTAACAAAATACAATATGTGAATGCCATTAGTATTGAGAAATAATAGAAATATCATTGAGATTTTTCTCTGCCATTTGATGCAGAGATAAGTGATCATATTATGAGCCAACTCTCTGCACTATTTCCCCATAAATCACCTTTCTCAAGTAAATATTCTCAATAAAATAGCATTGGCCTGTTGACTGAAAACAAAAGGCACAACCTAAAAGGTGACAGTTACGTTTTATTCAGTGGACAAAACTGAGGACTTAAACCCAAGATGCAACCTCTCAGATAACTCTGAGAGGTTGCTCCAAAGAGGCAAGTGGGGGAGCCAGGGTATATAGGAGTTCTTGCAACAAAAGATTATTGTAAATTAAGGGAAACTAGATATCTCAAGTTAATGAATTCAGCGCTCTTCTATGTATGGGAAGATGCAAGAGTCCGGGCTCACTAAAATCATTCCTTTGATATGCACCTCAGCTACCTGGGGCCAGTATCCTGTGTTTTCTCATTTTGAGTCTCCTCAGGGTTCACTCTTGGGGTGACTGCAGCAGCTGACTGCTAGATGGAGGGGGCATCCTGCCTCTATCCTGAGTTCCCTCAGGGCTCACCCTTGGGCAGCTGCAGTGTGATGACTTGATGGCTGCAACATACTTTGTTTACTGATATGGCAGGCGATATTTTTCATAGGCCAGATCAGGAAGCTTACCAAAATCAATTTCCTGTATATGTAGGAAAATACCATTATTAGGCTGATGATTTGGTCTATGTACTTCCGTTATGAAATTCTATTTTTAGGTGAGAAATTAGAAGGCTGAGAGACAGTTCATACAAGGTATAGGGTAATATGGAGAGAATAAGCAAGCACTTTTATTTTGATTAATGGTTTTTCCTGAGAAAAGCAAGTGTAGTGTAGTGACATGACTCCTGATTATATATGGTTTGTCTGCTAGGTGTTTCTCACAAGCCATTTCATTCTTCAGTCCATTTCCAGCTTCACCCACCCCTGGCCTCTGTGTTATTCTGTTCTCTACCTAGGGTTGACCATAAAGTGGTGAGATAGAGTGAGGCTGACGGATAAGATAAAAACACATGTTTTCCAGAATTGAAATAGGTGAAAGTTGGTGTTTTCACTTGTTTGTTGCAAAAAAAAAAAAAAAAACCATCAAAAACACTCAGTTATAATAGTCTTATTGTAATAACTTTGGTATAAATAAATAGCTATAACAAAGTTGCCTCTCTAAAATGCTGTTTTCCCAGGGGAAGTGCTGGGAAAGGTTCATAAAGGATCAGGATTAGATTTTACACATACGTTTGTGTTAGATTCTGGAGGGTTGAATGGAAAACTTGTGCATTTGGCTTTGATTTTGTAAGACATAGGAAACTAGAAAATTTCCCTTTCAGTCCAGAAACGATAGGAATGAGGTGGTATTTTAATTGCTGTATTTAGTGGACTGAAGTCCAAAGTTAGTTCCCTGGGTATTAAAAAGTTTAGTTCGAAAAGTAAAAATAAATGAATAATAAAGTGTTTCTATAGTCACATAAATATGGGAAATGCTGAGTTAAACAAAGCGAAGCATATATTCAAGCTACAGGACTTTCAGAGCCTTCAGAGACGGCTGATAAGCCACATAAATATCCCAGACAGGTAGAGTAGACAGTGCTTCTTCAACTTGAGGAATTAGCAATCTGAGAACACACTACAGAATGCAAATGATTTTGAGGGCAAGCAGACTGGAAGCAGAGGGAATGGTAAAAGGGTTACCCAAATAGCCCAGAGGGAAGATAATAATATCCTGCCTTAAATGTGGCAGAATGATAAATTAGGAAAGAAATGCTGTGGTATATAAGAAATGTTCCAAAAATTTGCTATAAAAGAGACATCATTCAGATTTTAACTATCACTTATACAAGTCTATTTGTCTACATCCTTATTTTTTATTAACCTATATTTCTGCCAATTGAACATTTCTATCTGTAATTAAATGTAGCATGTACCAAACTCATTATAGCTTGCTCTGCCTACTCTCTGCCTATTTAATTTGTCCATCTCCTGAGTCAGTCTCTTGAGCTCTAACATATCAGCTTCGTTTTTGAGTTCTCCATACCACCTGAAAACTCACCAAAAAATGTCCCTTTTACCTTCTAATTGCTGCTAATCTCTGTCAACTCTTCATCTCTTCTGACTCCCTTTCAAATTCTGTTTCCAAAATTGTTTTCTTAAAAACAAGTCTAGGGACTTCTCTGGTGGCGCAGTGGTTAAGAATCTGCCTGCCAATGCAGGGGACACTGGTTCCATCCCTAGTCCGCGGAGCAACTAAGCCCATGTGCCACAACTACTGAGCCCGTGTTATGCAGCTACTGAAGCCCACATGCCTAGAGTCTGTGCTCCGCAACAAGAGAAGCCACTGCAATGAGAAGCCCGAGCACTGCAGCAAAGAATAGCCTCTGCTCTCTGCAACTAGAGAAAGCCTGCGTGCAGCAATGAAGGCCCAACGCAGCCACAAATTAATTAATTAATTAATTAAAAAACAAAGTCTAATAGTATCACCTCTATTCTGTGCTTGGAAATACTATTCCTCCTTGTTGACTGAAGGATAGGGCCATCCTTTTTTGTTTTAATAAAGTTATTTATTTATTTGATTGCTGTTCGTTGCTGCACGCAGGCTTTCTCTAGTTGATGCGAGTGGGAGCTACTCTTCGTTGTGATGTGCAGGCTCCTCATTGTAGTGGCTTCTTGTTGAAGAGCACGGGCTCTAGGTGCATGGGTTTCAATAGTTGTGGCACATGGGCTCAATAGCTGTGGCACACGGGCTTAGTTGCTCTGTGGCATGTAGAATCTTCCACCAGAGCAGGGCTCGAACCCATGTCCCCTGCAGTGGCAGGTGGATTCTTAACCACGGCACCACCTAGAAGTCCAAACCATCCTTTTAAGTGGTGGCTTACATGTCTGGGTCAGACTCCACTCTTGCTATTCCTTCTCACCTGAGCTGAGGCTGTTCCCTGATACAACCCAAGCATTAAATCTCTGTATCCTTGGCACACCTTGTCTCCTCCATCTGAACTGTCCTTCTCTCTCTTCTCTATCTAGCAAAAGTTCACTCATTCTTCAAAAGTGTTTGTTCCCTATTTGAAATCAGTTATGAAGATATTTTATATATATGTGCATATATATGTACATGTATATATCTGTCTTGTCATCATCCCTCACATACTTTAATGTCACCATTTATACAGATTAAGAAAAATAATTTAGTCTTACCTTTGTTTCCTCTATGGAAGTCAGTTTTCTCTTCATGAGTAAGCATTCTCTCTAATCATCTGGTGATTTTGTTGGTCTAGAACCTTCTCAAGGCTTTCTAAAGGTTGAAATAAATGATTCCCATTGGTTCCCCTTTGTTCCCTATCTTTCAAAATAAATACCACTTAGTTAAATTTAATTCCACGTTTGACCTGCTTTACCTTTCTATAAAACAACTAAAAACTGCTTATCTCATTACTAATATTTACCACATAATTTACTGATTTTCTGCTCTGCAGCAGCAAACCAATTCCAATGTTACTTTCCAAGTCTTTTTAGAAAACAAGATGGCAATGTGCCAATGGCTTGGTACCATGTCCGATCCTAATGAAAGATTAAACATTTTAGCTAGCAATTCCAGTGTCCTCTGACTGCTTTGAAAACATTTGGTTGGATGCCATCCATTCTTGGTGATTTATTTATGTCTTGTTTGTCAATTTTTTTCTAAGGCATCCTCTCGACTTATTTATTTATTGATCAATTGCTCTGGCCTATGCACTATGAAAGTCAATATGAATGTATTAAACAGCTAACCTGTGCCCAGCAGAGTGCTGGGTAATGTGAGAAATACGAAAATTTGAGATGTGCATCTGTCCTCTAGGAGCTTGTCTTTTGTTGGGGTAAAAAGCAAAAACAACAACAACAGAAAAGTGGAGAACATGTAATTCAAATGACCCAGGTGCTATTAACTGCAAGTACGAAAAACATTAAGCTCCAGATTTTAATGTCTGTTTAGCTCCTTCTAGAAGCCCTATTCACTTCCCTGACAAGCGCTTCCATTACTCTGGAAGTTCTAAGAATTTTCTTAAGAAAAGTATACTCATATTCTTTTGTGTTAGCATTCTCTTGGGTGTTTATCACCCAAAATTTTTTTGAGAGAGATATTTCACTATGGCCACTGCTGTCAGTGGTATTGAAATTTTTGCCTCTCTGTCAAGCATAGCTGGCACTACTGGTACTCCTTGTCTGCTCTACACTCTGGCTTGATGCTGCCACTTTTCTTTGGTAGAAAAATGGGAAGAATTTTGCTCTTCCTAAATCTCTGTTCCGTAAGCTGTTCCTCGATGTGTGGCTGACTGCACGCCTAGTTTCTCACTATCCTTTGTCAAAATGACCCCTCCTCTTTTGCCTTGCACCTCTTTTTTATAAATTGGAGTGGTTGGACAATTGACTTTATTTTCTATTTTCTCAACTTGGTTTCCTCTGCCCCTGGTCATCATGTGCCATCCTCTTTCTTCCTCTTGCCACCAAAAATAAAATTTCTCATTCATTTAGATTTATGCAAAGAAATGCTGGGAGCTGTCATTGGTCCTACATTCCCAATCTTCATTTATTACCCACTGAAAAAGTCCACAGTGCATCTTAATTAATCCTCACAGCAACCCTATAGGGCAGGCACTATTATTTATGTTTTACAGCAGAGTGTACTAAAGTTTAGTTTAAGGGTATGCAACTAGTAAGATTCCATACTCGAAAATGTTGGCAGCCTATTCTGTGAGTGGGAAATTGCAGCAGTTTGATTGCTTTGATTTGCATTCCTTATATATATATATGTAATATTTTGATTACAGAGAAACCAGAAAAGTGAATTTAAGACATGAAAGAACTTTAAGTTAAATTCATGTTAAATAATTGGTCCCTCCCTTGAAATCTTTTTTTTTTTAACTCTAATGTAACCCTCTCAGCCAAATTTGTAATCATAAGCAATAAAGCTACTGCTCAAATCAAGCATTATCTGCTTCAGAACTTGTCATGTCTCAGTTTCTGATTGGCAAGCGAATCACAGCCAAGTACTTATTAGACTGTTAGGCTCCCTTCCAGTATAGTCTTCAATTATCTTTGTTATTATACAGCAAAGAACATTTGCTTGATGAAGTAGGGCTGATTTGCTTATTGTATGTCTCTGCATTACCGTTAATCTCTCCAATTCTGCAATTTGTGTTGGTTTTCTAGTTATTAGTGTGAATTCATGAGAACATACTTTATTATTAGTGCTGTCTCCTAGCAGTACCTAACCCTTTGGAATATGCAGAAAATGTGACAAACCTCCCAGCCCTGAAGTCTTTGCAGGCTGAGCATGAATGTCTACACTGCAGCAAATAGACAAGCATGTTTTAACTGGTGGAGCTAAAGAATGAATAGAAATCTATTAACATTCTTAGTCATTGAAACAGTCATCTCTTCCTTCTCATTCCTGTGGTTTAAATGGAATTTAACAAAATGTATTTTTGTATGTTTTTGGCTCGTCACTTCCTCGTTTTAGTCCTTTGGCCTTTTGGTAGTATATCTATTCCATGATGACACTAGACCCAGGCTCAATTTTACTGTAGGACTTTAATTGGAGAGCCTCTTGAGTCTCTTAACAGAAAGTTCCCCTGTTAGGTGACTCACATGAACTCTCCAGCTTATAATTAAATACTGATTAAGAAGTGTTCTTATTATGTCTCTTCAGAAGATCCCAAATATCAAAAGATTGTATTCTTTGACTTTGGGAATAACCTGTCTTTTCCAGTCAGTGGACTTTTCTAAGCCTCTTCACATAGTACTTGACTAAGGGTAGATCCAGGTGGGGATCTTGACCTCTCTTGACTACTACTTCAAGGAGAAAGGAAACACCACAAAATTTCAGAGGTTTTCTAATGAATTTCTCTTCTTCTCAGTAGTGTACTATTTCCCTAGGACAGTAGAACTCTTGCTACAGGGCTTGAAAATGCAAATTTAACACAGGATACAGGTATTCACACACTGCATATAAAGTTGTAGCATGTGAGTAATATTCAAATGGCAAGATTACTAGAAATAACTTTTTAGACAGAATTGAAAGGTTTTGCTGAAGATTGGATTTTGAAAAGGGGAATAATGGAGAAAATGAATTGTCCTTCGGAGGAAGATGGTAATAATCAAAGTATTAGTGTTTTTGCGCATGGAAAGTGCCTTCATGTTTAATCACTCTGAAAAGTATAGCCCCATCATTTCCAGGTAAATACCCTGAAGTAAGGGAAACATATACTCTTTGATTTATGTCTCTTGTACTTTGTTAACTGATCATTTATGATCTTGTGTATTTTTGGTATTGACTATTAGACCTTTTCAGATGCCAATGGCAATGACCATTCCTTCTCTTCTCATCAAGTATTATCATATTCAATATTATGCAAAGATGCTCTGGGAGAAAAAGTATATGAATAATGATGTTTTATGACTGCAATTATTCCTCAGTTGGTTATTCATTACTCATAGTGTGAAACCTGAGTGAAACTTATATTCTCCTCCTATAGTTAAATATTACTATCAATTTAGTATTATAAATTTCTGCCTGATATAAAGTAATCATGCCTCATTTCCACTATTGTACTGTCTTTGAGTGAGTGATCATATGTCTTTACCAAGCCTTTCGTATTAATTACTAATATTTTCAATCTTGTAGAGTACCATAAATCTTACTCATTAAATGAAAATTCATGGTTAATTCTGAATCATTAAATGAAAACTGATGACTAATTCTAACTCAATTCATGATAGTATTTTTCTAAATTCCATGTTTACCCCAATATCCATGAAACCAGATGTATTTATATGCTTGTTTCACATTTGTGTTTTAGCCTTTATTCTGGTTTATTCTTTCCCTTATCCTAGTTTATTCTTTCCCAAATAGTTCTCTATTTGTGCCTTGAAATCTTCCAAAAGGTGTTAAAGCAGCTTCCTGTTGGGTTCACTGTGGCTTGGATGGCTCAGTTTACTTCTCAAATCTTTATTCTTAGAAAAATCTCAGTAGCTTGATTTTTATTTTCTTTTCAAAACACTTTGAATAGATTTTTCATTTGTTTGTTCTCTACACCAAATCATGTTCATATGTTTGGCCAAAAAATTAAACAATAATTTTATAAGACTTTCATTGCAAACACAAGGGATCATTTTAGTCACATGTATCCTTTTCTTAATTTTTTTCTGTTGTAAGTAAATGATGCTCTGCTGAGTATCCTTATACATATTTTTGGTGTATATTTTCACTTATTTCCCTGAGATAAGCATTTAGAAGCTGTATCACAGGGAAACATTCTTATTTAGGCAAATTTTTATCTTTGCCTAAATTTGATATTTGAATAATATATATGGAAATGTGTTTGCATATATTTACATATCTATTGACCATTGATGTTTCTTCAATTATGAATTGCCTGTTTATTTCCTTTGTCCAGAAGTCTATTGGGGTTTTCATCTTATTGATTGGTAAGAGATATTAATAAATTTGTGGTATTAACCTTTTGAAATATTCTCGTATACACATTTTATTTGTTCAACTTTATTAATCTTTTCTTTATAATTCCTTTCTTTTCAACCAATAGCTTAGTTAGTACTGTCAAATTAATATTTACCCATGATTTCTTTCAGCTTTTTTCAATGTCCCATATTTACCACTTTAATAAATTTATAATTTGTTTTGTTTCTCATAAAAATGATCTACTGTACTCACATTCTTGCTTTCACCATTGGACTCATGCTTAGTATGCCATTAGAATTGCCTTTTAGAAAGTTTGATTTATTTATCCTCTTGCTTATAATGCTCATTTTCCTCTTCTTCTGTCACTAGCAGCTTTACTGCTCTGTCTCCAACTGACCCCCAGCACAAATCAGAGGCACCATAAGTGTGATAGGCAGAATGATGGCCCACAAAAGATGCCCATGTCCTCAGCTCTGAAACATGTGAATAGGTTACCTTACATGGCAAAAAGAACTTGGAAGATGGAATTAAAGTCATGGCCCTTAAAACAGGGAGACTATCTTGAATTATCTGTGTGGGCCCAGTGTAATCAGATGGGCCCTTATAAGTGGAAGAGGAAGGCAGAAGACTCAGTCAGAGAAATGTGATGGAAGAATAGGCAGGAGACATTTGAGGTATCAGAGAGACTTGGCCCTCTGTAACTCATTTGACAGTGAAACAAGGAAGCCATGAGGCAGGGAAATGTTGACCTTTAGAAGTTGGGAAGAGTTCTCAGCTGACAGCCAGCAAGGAAATGGAGACCTCAGTCTGTCAACCACAAGGAGCTGAGTTCTACCAACAACCTGAATGAGCAAGGAAATTGTTTCCCCCCTAGACACAGAAAGGAACACAGCCTTGCCAAACTTTAACTTTAGCCCAGTGAGAGCCATGCTAGACTTCTGACCTATAGTACCATAAAAAATAAGTTTGTAATAATTCTTTATGGGCACAATAAGAAATTAATAAGGAAGGCTTTATTGATTTTGATATTGGGCATATCTGGTTCAAATCCTGATTCAATCCCTTAATAGCTGACTAACCAAGTAACTGTTTACCAGCTACCTCAGGAGGCTATTATGAGCCAGAAAATAGTAATGATAGTAGTAACAATAATGACAACAACAATACTATTTTAACAATATAATGCTATAGATACATACACATATTTAAAAAATGTGATTGTAGGCAACACTTATTGAATGTTTACCATATGCCAGATAATTCTCTAAGCACCTAATAAGTATTACTTCTTTTAATCTTTAAAATACATCTCTGTTAGATGGTGTTATTATAATCAACCAGGTCTTTTTTCTTACACATGAATGATTTTTATTTAAAAAATAGACAGAGGAACAGAGAGGTTAAGCAACTTGCCTAAGCTTATACATTTAGTCAAAAAGTGTTGGAGCCAGGACACTAAACCTAGACAATGTGACCAGAGCCTGCATGCTTAATTACCTTGCTACAGCTGCTCCATTGTTGTTGTTTTAATATCAACCATTATGTGACAGCTGCTCAATTATTATTGTTTTTGTTATTACTACTGTATTATTATTATCATCCCAGCATCAGTCAAAAGTCCACAAACGGTACAAAAATAGTAATGGGAAGACTTTCACGTGGGGTTTTGACTCTGAACAAAGATTGTCTTTGAGCCTGTAGTATGGTTTGATCAAAGGGCCAGTTTGGTTACACAGAGCCTTTAGATCTGGTGTGGGAGTTGGCAATTCATCCTGGAGTCAGGTGACCTGCTGTTAAGTCAGCAATTATTGAATTTATCTATGAATTTTGAATAGTTTATTTAATTTCCATGTTTGGATTGCATAACTGATCTCCCTAATATTATATTCTTTTTTAAATCACAAATTAAATTAGATCAATAGTTACTATAACTATAAAAATATGAAATAGATTGTTCAAATATGAGGCTTCATATCAGAATATCATTTTTTAAGAGTTAATTAGGAAAAGGACAGAAAAATGAATTGTTGGATTTTTCAATTATATCCAGAGGGTCTATATGTTTTTTTTCATGAGCATGGTTGCTTTTGTAACACGTTTCCTTTGGTTTTCACAGCGTTTGGCCATGGGACTGTGGCTGACAAAGCAGAAGTGTGTGAGAAGTAAGACAGTGAGATACAATGACCAGCTGTTCAATATTATGATACCACTGAAATGAATAAATCTATCTTCCTGTGGGAAACAAAAAGTACCTTTCTCTATAGCAGCAATGTGTGCAGAGAGGAAATAGTTTGAGTGCTATGGATGTGATGACAAAGTCAGAAGTGAAAGCCACAAATGAATTCTCAGTCAGATAAGACCCCTGCCCCCTACCAAGTAAATGCTGTACCAGGTTGGCTTCAGCATCCCACAGGTGGGGGCCTGCCTTTCACTTGCTGAAAGGGCAGCAATCACACTTCTCCCCCAGTCTGAACAAAAAGGATAATTGGGAGGCCTTGGAGGCCGAGAGCGGGGAGATTGTTCCAGTCAATCCTGGAAGTCCTACAAATCTCAGCCAAAGGAAACAACTTTAATCACCTCCATGACCTCCCTTACCTTGCTGGGTACGCTTCTGGCTTTTCAATTAGCATTTCATTTCTTTGGCAAATGATTCACTCTGCTTATGATTTATCTTTATGGTACTCACTTATTTTCAGTTATGGGTCATGGTAACTTAGCACAAGTTTTAGCTTAGAGATTTCAACATCCTCCTAATTAGCCTCCTGGCTTAACTTTACCAACCCATTCCTCACCCAGACACCAGCGGTTGTCTCTTAAAGAGCAAGTCTGATCGTGACCTCCTTACTTGCCCCCAAGCCAAAATCCAACTAAAAATCAAAGCCTCTTCATCTCAGTTACTTTACTGTGAGGAGAAATTCCACATTTCTCAATACATCCTCAGAAGTCTTTATGCCCAAGGTACCTCTCCCTTAATTTCTCCAGGTTCATACTTTGCACCAAACTACTTCCCCTGCTTTGCCCTCTGCACACTCTGCTCCTCCAGCCACTGTGGACTAGGTTCCTGTCTTCAGTGTTTCCTGCTTGCTCTTGTTTCCATGTGTTTGCATTAAGCCTTTTTTCTGCTTGAAATATTCTTCTACCACCAAATAATAACCTTTACCAGCAATTGCTGCTTCATCCCCAAATCCTCAGTTTAGGAGTTTTGTGGACACTAGGATGGATTTAAGTGATTCCAGGCTGTGTACTCGTAATGCCCTGAATCTTCCTCATTTAACACTTAGCATTGGGCTAATTTCTGTATCTCCCAGGGGACTACAAGTTCCCTGGAAATATGGCCCATCTCTTGTGCTCATCACAGTGTCAGGCACACTGGACAATGAGCATCTCTCTGTACTAAATCTTTCTGTTAACCTGGTCACTCTCACCACCCTGTGTGTGAGGAAGCATTTAGGTTGATCAGTTAAATCTAAATCCACAAAAGATAAAAATTCCAAAGATATGCTTTATGAGGCTCCAAATAGCCTTGATACTATATATCAAATAATTAAAATAATAAACGAATTATTCTTTTCTGCAATTCCTTTTCCAATTTATTATCTAAAGGTCTATGTGAGCAGGAGTCTCAAAACTTTGCAATCTGGTAGAAACTGTTGCCATCATGTCACATAATTGCTTTTTTCATAAGCTAAAAATGTATTTTCTTTTCTGTAATAAGCAGAACGCTAATCCTTTTATGTATGTATGCATCTGTCTTTGAATGTTGATGGTAATTTCATATGCATTGTGTTATTTATTCCTCATAATACCACCTTGAGGTAAATAGTACAATTTTTATTATCTCTATTAGTGTGCTTACTATTTAGCCTGAGTCATCAGAGGTGAGTGACAGACTAGATACATCTGGTTCACTATGTAGAGTCTAGTTTATTTTCAATTCTGAGTTATTTTGAGACTCCCCTGGTTCAAAACCTAAAATAATTCATACTTAAACCCCATAAGAACAAAGCCCTTGTATATTTCCTTCACCACTGTGTTGCCCATCATTGGAGTTGGCAAAGAGTAGATACTTAATAATTATTTGTTAAGTAAATGAATGAATGAACCTATACTGGGAGTCCTTTTCATTGCCTTTCAAGCCTTTTATATTTGCAAATGGCACACAGAGAAGAAATGGCACCTTCTAAGGTACCTAACATGAAGAGGGATGCAGGCTATTAAAGGGAATAGACATACTCAGAGATGAATCTTGGCTCTGCTATTTGTTAGCTGTGTATTTTGGACCATTGTTTGAATTCTAAATCTCAATCCTATCATCTGGAATTTCCATCATCTGGCTGGAATACAAAGACAATATTACTTGCTTCATAGACTTTTTGTGGAAGGTAAATGAAATACTGTATAAAAAGCATGTACTGCAGGGTCTAGCAATTAGTAGATGCTAGATAAATATTAGTAGCTCTCCTCCTGCTGTAAGGGAAACATGTTAATTCATAGCCATTTAAGTCAGCAAGGAGTCAATCATTAATTTCTTTTTCTAAATAGTCATTAGATATTTATAATTCCAGGCTGCTTGATTTATATGTACCCCTCTTAGCTGCTTCTAAGCTGTTTCCAGCTTTTGCATACCCCCAGAGTTTATCTCATTCTGTTATATAGGTTGAAAATAAACTTTGAAAATCATATCAATATAACTCAACAATCTTTCAGGCTAGTGGATTTAGTTGTGAGTTTTAGCTAGGAAAAATAACAACCACAGTAAAATGTTTTGTAAATCCATATCTGATTGGAGAGAGGATATTAGAAGTTAAGCCCTTGATTTTAATATATCTAGGCATTAAGGTACATTTTGTATTTTGCTTGGTATGCTAATCCACACAGAAAGCATTACAGAAATTATTTCATGAAGTCCTCTCTAAATGATTGTTTTAACCATGTGAGTGCCAAACTGTGGAGTTTTTCCATCCATTATAACTACTTAAGGACCCATAAAACAACATTAGTTTTGCTTTTAAACAAAAATTATACTAGCCATGAGTTGTGTTCAGGGGAGTAAGAAAACAACGATACTGGTTTTTAATTCCTTTATATTGACATATTAATTAAGTTAGTTAAGTTAGTTCAATTTGTTCCTTTCCTTCAAATGCCAATTTAAAAAAAAAAAGGTGAAAGAAATATGTTCTTAGCCATTTCCACAGCTGATTATTGCTGCTTGTTAAGTTTCGGCAACTCCTTTCCCTGTGAAAATGTGTGGATTTCTGAAGCAATGCACAATCTACATCAACTGTTCCTGTAGTCTTTGCAGTCAGACTGACCTTGGTTTGCATTTGTTAGCTAAGTCATTTTAACTGATGAGTCTCAATTTCCCCACTGGTCAAAAGCAGTGATTAATATTTGTCTAACCAGTTTGTTGTGTGGATGAAATAATGTATGTAGATCTCTCTGTATGGAGCAGAACCTCTATAAATATTAATCCCTTCTCCACTTCTTGCTAAGTATTTTTTAACCATTTGCATGCTGCTGATGGTTTTATGTCTAGTAATAACACCACTTTGCATATGTTTCACTTTCCAGTTTTGCATGGCACTCTCTCATGCTATCTTTTTATCCTCATAACAAACTTGAGAGGTGGGTACCCTTTCTGCTAGGAAGGTGAAAAAATTTATTAAATTGTAAAGTTCTTAGATGTGAAGGACTATGTCTTTCTCTCTTTTGTTTGTTTTTCAGACCAAGCTTAGCACAAAACTTGGCATACATTCGGGGCTATATAAATATTTGTTGGACAGAACTGATTGATGGGAAGAACAGTAATTTGTCCAAGGTCACACACAAGGTCTTGATGGCAAGATGAGGACAGGGTTCTTCTGACTTTCAGATTTTTCCATTAGACAAGTGGTGAGCAACATTTAAAATTTTTTTCCCCAACAGGGTCAATTCAGGGAAAATAAAAATATTTATGTGCCACAATTTCCCAATTAAAATGAAAATAGCTTTACTGAGTCTCAAGGAAAAATATGTTCCTCTACTTAGATTACTTACTTCGGCTATAGAAAAGTACCAATGAGAAATATTAGCACTCCTTTTTTACCACTAAAATGTTAATATCTGGGCATATTTGAGAAGGAGCCACCCAGAGGCAGCGTTCCAATCTTTTATCCCTCATATTTGCAGAGCACTTTAGAATTCACAAAGTGCTTTCACAAGCATTATCTAATTACATTTTTGAAACAATCCCAGGAAAAGGTATTTTACCAACCACACTTTACAAGGGGTGCACTAAAGTTGAAAGGAGGGGGAATGACTGGCCTAAGGGCATGCAGCAAGTGCATAGAACAAGGCATTGCCTCCCATGTCATATATACTGAGGACTTGCTCCCTTTGCCTTTGGGTACTGAGAGTGGAGACGAGATAGATTCCCCAACCCAAAACAAAACAAAAAGTCTGGGCATTTCGCTCTCAGTCTCTGCTCATGCAGCTTTTTTTTTTTTTTTAAAATCCTGGTAAGTACAGGAGCCTAAGAATGAACTAATCCAAAAAAAAAAAAAAAAAAAAAAAAAAATTACCATATTGACCTGGAGACTTTCTGCTCTAAAGTCTCTGCTTTGTATGGGTAGGAAGACTACAGTGAGAATTATACTGTGAGCTACAAAATGAAACTTCATGGTCTTTAAGCTGCTCTGCATGACCTAATTGGATGATTGATGCCACCAAGTCAGAGGTCTGTTCTGGTTTATGGAATACCAGTGATTTGATATAGTTTTGGCTTGAAATATCTAGAAATGATCAATTTTGTTATAGTCTGCACATATGATGAGACTTCAGAAATTTTTTACTAAATATGCCTGTAGTGATCTTTCTTTGCCACATTTATACATCTTATTTCTTCATATACTCCTCATTTGATTTTGTTTACTTGTATTGGAGATTGCAGTAAAACAAGTTTATTTAACCAGGTTGCCCACTGTGGGCAAGTGAACAGAGGTTTTTCCCCACCATTTCTTTTCCAGGAGTTCTCCAAGCAGGTACATATTTGCATTAAGTGCCAAACCTGGGAAGTATGAGGATTAAGAATGGGGGTGGAGGGGTGGGGTAGAAGGGCATGGCTTTCTGATGCTGTTCCTGTCTCTCTGTATTCAGTCTCGCTCCACTAGTCTCCTTCTCTATTTCCCTTCTATGATTTCTCATTTGTCACCTCTACATGAGGTAAGACTTGATTTGAAGGTTTTTTTTTAAAGATATTTTTCTTCTTTTGAGTCTACATCTGCTTCCTCCCTCATTTATATTTCACAGTTTAGTGTTGTAAGTGACATCATTTTCCAAATTCCTTTAAAATGACTGGGCTGTCTGCAATTGTGATATTGATAATATCTTTTGCAGGGAGAAGGAACACATGCAGAAAGTTTCATTCACTTCAGACAACTTGCTATTCTTGGAGAAATCCAAAGCTGCTTCATATTTGATTTTCTGCTTTCCAACCCAATAGAAATAATCATTGACTGGTTTTAGACTTGATTGTATTTGCTAGCTGATTGATGAAGTCCACATTTAGTGGACTTGCTAGGTTTTTTTTTGTCCTTTGAATAACACTGCTGAAAGTGAAATTAGACCCTCTATAGCAGGTGATATCTCAGTGGATAAGTGGATAGATTTAATCCATGGTAGGAGGTCACCTTAAAGTTGGGTACGCATAAATTTTTCTTCTTATATTTTCTTACATCTGCATTTCTAAAATATTGCAAAGATAAATCAGTAGGATTTCCAAGGAAGGGAGGGAATACGGGGATATATGTATAAAAACAGATGATTGAACCTGGTGTACCCCCCCAAAAAAAAAAAAATCAGTAGGAGTTCATTGAACTGGAAATCTTCACAACATGTAATTTGCAATTATTTTGTCACTTTTGTGATGTTTATTAGTTTCCATGTTTCCCACATGCTAATTATTAAATAAACAAAATTTTGTTCCATGTATTTTTGTTTAATGAGAATCAAAATCCCAAAAACCCATGCTCAAAGTCCAGAATTTCCCCAAAAGATAATTAGTATAAATGATGAGAAAAGCTTGTGCTTTCTTTCCCCCATGTGGTAATTCAGTTTATTGTCAAAGATAACATTCAGTCCAATGCTGTTCATATTTAATAAATATTTAGACGTCACCTAACTGCCCAAGGCACAATGCTCAGCCCTTAAGTACTAAGATGTGATCCTAAAGTATTACAGTAGTTTCTTAACTGATTTCCTTTCATTTTGTCTCTCTGTCAATCTTCTACACTGACAATTCCTTCATGAAGCCATTTCTGATTCCTCATTAGAATTATTTCAACCTCTCTTTATTCATTTATGGCATAATGCTTATTCTTGTTTAATGGCATATGAAATGTTATCATTCGACAACATATTCATTACAGATACTGCAGATGATTACTTACAGATGTGCGGCTGATACAGGTGCAGTGTGGCTACCCCTACGTCCCACACATTTTTAAGATAAACTATTGAGAATTACAAGTACACAAAGAAGTGCACAGATCGCGTGTATGTTTCTCAACAAATTTTCACAAAGTGAACATGTTCATAGAACCTCTTTTCAGAGCAATAAAGAAAACATTACCAGTTCCCAAGTGAGAGCCTTTTGCTCTCTCCCAACCACAGCTCTCCTCACCAAAGGTAACACCAGCCCACTTCTCATCACACATAGATGAGTTTTAGTTTTGTGTGTCTTGTTTCTTTTGCTCAATATTAGATGTGTGAGTACTGGCATTGTTAGTAGTTTATTCAGTAGTACTGCTGTTTAATATCCCATTTTGTGGATATACTACAATTTATCTGTTCATTCTACTTTTGCTCACTTGTTTGGTTTACTAGTTTGGGGCTATTAGAAAGAGTGCCGCTACGGACACCAAGGGGGAAAAGCGGGGGTGGGGTGGGATGAATTGGGAGTATGGGATTGCCATATATACATTACTAATAAGAAAAAAAATATCAAATGTTATACTTTAAATATATGCAGTTTATTGTATGTCAATTATGTCTCAATAAAATTCCTTAAAAAAAGAAAAAAAGAGGAAAAAAAGAGTGCTGCTATCTACATCCTAACATACAGCTTTCAGTAAATATTTATGTATACACATTTCTATTCATTCATTTATCCTCCTCTTGAGATATTAAATTGCCAACATGAAATTAAGAATTGCATTCTATTTTTTTAAAATACAGGAATGTGTTTCTGAAAATATTTGAGTTTTGAAGGCAAGTAAAGGGAACTTCTTAAGCTGGTCCACTTTCCAATTCCACACATTGGGACTCTTAAGTCTGTTTCAAGTTCTATTTACCAGAAGTAAGCAAACCAATTAATAGAGAGTATTAATTTTAAAAAATCAGTTCTCAGTTTAAAACAAATAAGCAAACCAAATATCCTGTTACATCAAAGAAAAAGGAGAAATCACAAAATTTATAGGTAATATGAATTCCTAAAGAGGAACTTTCACATGAATTCTTAGAAAGTTTTATAAAAACAACTCATACCAATGGTTAGTAAACTGAAACTGGATCTTAACAATGAACCCAGAAAGACTGAAATAATTTTAAAGTACAAAAAATAAAATCAGTATTGAAGACATTTAATACAGTGTAGTAAATTGTCCTTGAAGAAAATCAGGTAAGTGAAACAGAAGACAGAATGGAGCAATTTTATTCCAAGAGGAGAAGGAGAATGAAAATATACAATGTAAGTAATAGGAGTCTCCTGAGAAGAACACAGAACAAAGAGGGATGACTAAATAAGCAAGGACATAACAAAATAAAATAAAAAATCTAGAACTGAAGTAAATAAATTCACAAGATTGGGAACTAAGAGGAATTGAAAAGGCCTACTATGTTCCAGGTAAAATGTACAAATAAAAACTACTATTGAAAGAGATTAACAATTTTAACTTTAATTTTCAATGCCAAGACACAATGAAATAACATATCAAACAAATACTGATTAAATATTGGGTTGGCCAAAAAGTTCATTCAGGTATTTCCAATCTTGTGGGAAACCCGAACGAACTTTTTTGCCAGCCCAATTATTTATTTAAATATCTTTTCCTGACTAAAGCACTGGCAGATGTAATCTACCATCTTAAACATGGAATTCCACCCTTTGAGCTCAACAATGTCTTTTTTTCTTTTTGCATGTTCTAGCACTTTTTTCATTTAGTGCATAATCCTATTTTATCTAAATTGATTATCCTTTTAGTCTTATATAAATACATATTGTGCAGGTTATATCTGAATATATCCTCAGACATTCAAAAAGTCTCATGGGATCACTGATGAACATGAAGAGTTAAATAATTGATTTCTCAAAGTATAGGTACAATTTTGTACCAATAATGGAATATCCACTAAATGTGGCTGTTTTTGAAAAGAAACAATTAGGTTTAATTAAACAACATCATTGAGATAGGGGAAAGACTAATAAAAATAAATTAGAATACAAAACACCAAAATTAAAGGAGAGCCAGTATTGAAAAATCTTAACTGGTATAACTGCTAGAGCAAAGAAGGCTACAAAAGAAAAAGAAGTGACAATTAATGGACTCTATCTTCAAGATAAAATATAGATATATGGGAAGAGTCAAAAAGTAAGAGAGAAGCTATAAATGTGTTCAACACTTCTTTTCTTGAAAGCAGAATGGAAAAAGACTACCGTAGTATTTCAAAACTTATAATACAGTACAAAATGAGTAATTATCCAATTAAGAAGGAAACAGTAAAATAAGAGCATTAAATAGGATTATAGAAGATGACATTTAAATAACAATTAGAACTATAAATTTAAATGGTTTAAAAATCTCTATAAAAATCTGAAGAATCTTAAATTGAATTGATAAAATATACTAAAAATGTAAAATACATTTTTTTAGAACTCTACATATAAACACCTATGGGGAGTGCTCCAAGCTCCACACCAAGGTCCCGGGGTCAGCAATTCTCTGAGGCCCACCTTCATCACAAGTTGGGGGTCCCAAGCACAGGCGTAGGCCAGGCAGAGTCTCATTTGCTTCCCTCTGCCCTTCTTTGCCAGGGCCAGATTGACCCCCTTCATAGAAATGCCAGCTTAAGCATGGTTATACTTGGGAACAGCTATTTTTAAGGGACCATTCAAGGAAGGTTATTTGCTGGAACAGGTAAGAAAATAAATAAAACCTTTAGTATGGTGATTCACAAATCAACAACACAGAATTTTTGCAAGTAATTGAAACCATTAGCCTTCATCAAAACTTTTTAGTTTTTATAACTAGGCAAGAAAAGTTAATAAAGACAGTTTGCATGGGATTCTTAGAGATCAGAGAAAGTTATTGGTGGGTACAGATTCTGGCAAAACACACAACAGAAACACACAGAGAGGAGGTTTTCCACAAACAGCTCATCAGCATTCCTAAGCCCAACCTCCTTTTCCTTCTCTTCAGTTTCATCTCCACAGCCAGCAATTCCACTCATGCTTTAGAACAGGTTCTCTTTAGACTAAATTGATGATATAATCAAAGGGAATCCATTGCTATTCCCAATCTTACTTGGGGAAGAATTGCTTTTTCAGACCCCCAGGACTCCCAAGAGGAGAGTCCTTGTGCACAGAACTTGTTGAAGCTTCACATATGCAGGTCCTCACCTTTGGTCCCAGTGTGCAGGTTTCAAGAAACAACCACTAAGATAATCAAATTGCCTAATTCTGGTGTGATTCAAGGGTGCACAGTTACATTAAGGCAGAGTAAAATTATAAATGTATTTTTTGTTCTTTAACATAAATTGGAAATTAGAGACTAAGCACAAGTAGTCTATAAATGTTCTATAATTAATGTATAAATGAAAAAACTTACCGCTTGCACTAACGTGCCTTGAAATGTTTCCAAAAGAAAATTAGTTTAGCAGCAGATTTCAAAGAACTTTCTTTCTGTGATAAGCCAAGTTCATCTTTCCCAGAAAATATTTTTTGATAATTCCAAGAATTCTGATTGGGACAAATCAGATGTGTCTTTTCTTATCATATTGGATATGACTTTGTGAGATCAAAAGAGAGGGCCTTACTTCAACTTTTTTCTACTAGCCTAATATATATTGGCACTTTAAATGATTGTCTTTTACCTATGGGATGCAGCAAAAGCAGTTCTAAGAGGGAACTTCATAGCAATACAATCCTACCTCAAGAAACAAGAAAAATCCTAATTAAACAATCTAACCTTACACCTAAAGAAATGAGAGAAATAAGAACAAACAGAACAAAAGTTAGTAGAAGGAGAGAAATCATAAAGGTCAGAGCAGAAGCAAATGAAATAGAAACAAAGAAAACAATAGCAAAAAATCAATAAAACTAAAAGCTGGTTATTTGAGAAGATAAAAAAATTGATAAACCTTTAGAAAGACTCATCAAGAAAAAGAGGGAGAGGACTCAAACCAAAAAAATTAAAAATGAAACAGGAGAAGTCACAATGGACACCACAGAAATAAAAAGCATCATAAGAGACTACTACAAGCAACTATATGCCAATAAAATGGACAACTTGGAAGAAATGGACAAATTCTTAGAAAGGTATAACCTTCAAAGACTGAGTCAGGAAGAAATAGAAAATATGAACAGACCAAACACAAATAATGAAATTGAAACTGTGATTAAAAATCTTCCAACAAACAAAAGTCCAGGACCAGATGGCTTCACAGGTGAATTCTATTAAACATTTAGAGAAGAGCTAACACCCAACCTTCTCAAACTCTTCCAAAAAACTGCAGAGGAAGGAACACTCCCAAACTCCTTCTACGAGGCTACTATCACCCTGATACCAAAACCAGACAAAGATACTACAAAAAAAGAAAATTACAGACCAATATCACTGATGAATTTAGATGCAAAGATCCTCAACAAAATACTATCAAACAGAATCCAATAATACATTAAAAGCATCATACACCATGATCAAGTGGGGTTGATCCCTGGAATGCAAGGATTCTTCAGTATATACATATAAATCAATGTGATACACCATATTAACAAATTGAAGGATAAAAACCACATGATCATCTCAATAGATGCAGAAAAAGCTTTTGACAAAACTCCACACCAATTTATGATAAAAACTCTCCAGAAGATGGGCATAGAGGGAACCTACTTCAACATAATAAAGGCCATATATGACAAATCCACAGCAAACATCATTCTCAATGGTGAAAAACTGAAAGCATTCCCTCTAAGATCAGGAACAAGACAAGGATGCCACCCTTGCCACTACTCCTCAACATAGTTTTGAAATTCCTTGCCACAACAATCAGAGAAGAAAAAGAAAGAAAAGGAATCCAAATTGGAAAAGAAGAAGTAAAACTGTCACTGTTTGCAGATGACATGATACTATACATAGAAAACCCTCATGATGCCACCAGAAAACTACCTGAGCTAATCAGTGAATTTAGTAAAGTTGCAGGATACAAAACTAACACACAGAAATCTCTTGCATTTCTATACACCAACAATGAAAGATCAGAAAGAGAAATTAAGGAGACAATCACATTCACCATTGCAACAAAAAGAATAAAATACCTAGGAATAAACTTAACTAAGAAGGCAAAAGACTTGTACTCAGAAAACTATAAGACACTAATGAAAGAAATCAATGATGACACAAACAGATGGAGAGATATACCATGTTCTTGGATTTGAAGAATCAACTTTGTGAAAATGACGATACTACCCAAAGAAATCTACATATTCAATGCAATCCCTATCAAATTACCAATAGCATTTTTCACAGAACTAGAACCAAAATCCTCAAATTTGTATGGAGACACAAAAGACCCCAAATAGGCAATGCAAACTTGGGAAAAAATGGAGCTGGAGGAATCAAACTCCCTGACTTCAGACTACACTACAAAGCTACAGTAATCAAGACAATATGATACTGGCACAAAAACAGAAATATAGATAAATGGAACAGGATAGGAAGCCCAGAGATACACTATGGTCAACCAATCTATGACAAAGGAGGCAAGGATATACAGTGGAGAAAAGGCAGCCTCTTCAATAAGTGGTGCTGGGAAAACTGCACAGCTACATGTAAAAGAATGAAATTAGAACACTCCCTAACACCATACACAAAAATAAACTCAAAATGGATTAGAGACCTAAATGTAAGGCCAGACACTATAAAAATCCTAGAGGAAAACATAGGAAGAACACTCTTCGACATAAATCACAGCAAGATCATTTTTGACCCACCTCCTAGAGTAATGGAAATAAAAACAAAAATAAATAAGTGGGACCTAACGAAACTTAAAAGTTTTTGCACAACAAAGGAAACTATAAACAAGACGAAAAGACAACCCTCAGAATGGGAGAAAATATTTGCAAATGAATCAACAGACAAAGGATTCACCTCCAAAATATACAAACAGCTCATGCAGCTCAATATCAAAAAAACAAACAACCCAATCAAAAAATGGGCAGAAGACCTAAATAGGCATTTCTCCAAAGAAGACATACAGAAGGCCACAGGCACATGAAAAGCTGCTCTACATCACTAATTATTAGAGAAATCCAAGTCAAAACCACAATGAGCTACCACCTCACACCAGTGAGAATGGGCATCATCAGAAAATCTACAAACAATAAAAGCTGGAGAGAGTGTGGAGAAAAGGAAATGCTCTTACACTGTTGGTGGGAATGTAAATTGATACAGCCACTATGGAGAACAGTATGGAGGTTCCTTGAAAAACTAAAAATAGAATTACCATATGACCCATCCCTGCCACTATTGGGCATATATCCAGAGAACACCATAATTCAAAAAGACACATCCACCCCAGTGTCCATTGCAGCACTATTTACAATAGCGAGGTCATGGAAGCAACCTAAATGTCTATCAACAGGTGAATGGATAAAGAAGATGTGGTACATATATGCAATGGAATATTACTCAGCCATAAAAAGGAATGAAATTGAGACCTTTGTAGAGACATGGATGGACCTGGAGACCATCATACAGAGTGAAGTAAATCAGAAAGAGAACAAATATCATATATTAAAGCATATGTGAGGAATATAGAAAAATGGTACAGATCAACCAGCTTGCAAGGCAGAAATAGAGACACAGATGTAGAGAACAAACATATGGACACCAAGTGGGGAAAGCAGGGGGTGGGGGTGGGGGTTAGGGTGGGATGAATTGGGAGATTGAGATTGCCATATATACACTGTTAATAAGAAAAAAAATCAAATTGTACACTTTAAATATATGCAGTTTATTGTACATCAATTATATCTCAATAAAAGTTCTTAAAAAAATAATTGCCTTTTAAATAATGCTAATCACCAGTAGAAATGCTAATCACAAGTCAGTAATCATCCAAATAAGTATGTCATCAAATAAATTATTATGCTTGATTGTATACAATTCATGTCACTCTACCTAAGCCATGCTGAATAAGCTATAAAATTTAATAAAATATTTTTCAAGTGATGATATGCTTTTAGTCATCACCTAGGAGGTAAGTTTGACAGGCCATTTGTCATAGAAAGTTTGAAACCTTAGGTACTGAAATTATCTTTACTCCATTTATGTTTTATTATGTTCTTTATAGTCAAAATATATCAGGTTAATCAGTGTTGATATGTGTGTTCTTATACTGTTAAATAATATTTTTCACTCCATCTCCATTAACATCCAATATATTTAAAAAACACCATGTAGTCTAGACTAGAGTTAACCTTGATGCTTTTGTTTTCACATATTTTCATTACATTAAGATAAACCAAGGGATATTTGGAGATATAAATTATTTTTTTAAGAGAATAAATATAATCCACAAAATGTAGCAGGATGCAATGAATTTACAGAAAAATAGTAGAAAATAATGCTACCTTTTGAGAATTCAACTAGTAAGGTACACATACAAAGAGTGTGTTTAGAGGCTTTATTGTTGATATTCAGATAGGGAGTACTTGAATATTTGCATAAAAAAGGAAATAATTTGGAATGGGGGGGAGGTGAGATGTTACAATGAATCATTGATAGCCAAGACCTCCTGGGAAAGGAGCCAGATATCTGTATTTTTGACAAATTCCCCATGTAATTCTTTTGTAAACTGTAGAGGTTTGTATGGAATTTGAGTCCGATATTTATATTTTGCTAATTTTGTTGTTATTTTTCCTGAACTTTTAGGAAATGTCTTGGTTTAGGTAGCTTGTCTTCACAGAGCTAGCTAGCTAATTTCACAGAGCTTTTTCTTCTACCTGTGTGTTTATGTTTAGTGTTTAAAAATTTACGTATATTGTAGCTTGCTTTCTAGGATGCTATGGCTCTATCGGTCTTCCCCCTGAATGTTTTTCCTTTCTTTGCTTCGCCATAATGTGGATTCTTATTCTAGAAGGGAGCTCTAGTGGGTCAAGTTGAGAGTTCATAGGGGACAAACTGCTTCAGCCCCTCCTATGATCTTGCTGGGCACCCCTTGAGTTCACTCACCTGCTAGTGTAGGGGAAAACCCTTCAATTTTAGCTGTTGATCTCCAATTGACCTGCTGCATGTTCCAGGCACTAGCTTTCGGCCATTTGCTATTCTCTAGTTTGCAGGTCAAACATCGCTTTGCTTCTATCAGACCTCATGTCAGTAATATACAAATTCCTGTGGTTGTTAGCAATTTGTCCTCATCAGTGGCTATACTGGGATTTGTAGAGATAGCTCATCACATAGTTTTGTTGTAAATGTTCTCTGTGTGGTTTTGATTTTGCTATCTAGTTACTTTGTCCATTTTTATGTGGGAATTCAAGATGCAAAACTGTGCCATGATATACTAAATTTATATTTGTAAACAGTTCTACAGGTGATTCTTGTATACCACTGCTTTATATCATTGTATTTTAGCTTTAGTGCCTACCATCAACTAACCTCAGTTTCAGCACATGGGAGAGGAAACCTGAGTAATTATTAGCCAGCAAAGGCTGGCTTGTCCTTAAGTCCAATTATAGTCTAAGCAGCAGTGGGTGGTGGCAGGAACTGATACACATTTTTGTGTGGGACTGAATATTAGAGATCAGTGGAGGAAAAGGAAATGGCTGCTTGATATTTATTATAACGTGTATTCATCGTTTTCTCTGAAATATTAAAGTGTGACTAAAAATATGAATAATACTGTTCTTCTCATGCTCGTGTCTTTGCCTGAACTCAGCCTGTGTGCCACCACTTCACTGACTGATTGCAACTTTTTCTTCATGTGTTAGTCCTGATCCCTCCTAGGAAACTTCCTTGACATATTCCTTTCCCTCAAACTGAGTTACGTTTTCTCATTCACCCTTCACATTTCAGTTTTTTGTCTTTTTGTCTTTCTTCAGATGACACACTAAATTCCTTAGGGTAGCAATTGGACTTTTTCTTTCTGTATCTCTACCACCTCATACAATGTTTTCTATGTAGAAGGAACTAAGAATGATGTAATTTGTGAATGAATGAATGAATGAATGAACATAAATCATAAATAATTTTCCCACTTAGCAGTTATCATTGGTGGTTTAATGTTAAGGCTAAATAATGTCCCCAAAAATATATCTACTGCCTAATCTCTAGAACCTGCAAATATGTTACCTAGTATGGCAAAAGTGTCTTTGCAGATCCTGAGATGGGAAGATTATCCTGGATTTTCTGGGTGGGTCCTAAATACAATCAGAATGGTCCTTATAAAAAGGAGACAATGAGAAGTAGGAGATGTGATGAGAGAAGGAAGAAGTTGGAGTCACATGAGGAAGGGGTCAGAGGCCAAGAAATAGAGGTAGCCTCTAGAAACTAAAATAGGCAAAGACAAAGATTTCTCTCTGAAGACTCCAGAAGGAACACAGCCCAGATGACCCATTGATTTTAGACTTTGAACCTTCAGTACTGTAATAGAATAAATTTCTACTGTTTTATACCACTCAGTTTGTGGTAATTCGTTATAGAAGCAAGGAGAGACCAATACACTGTTGTATTTTTCTTGCTGTTTCTGATCAATAATATATACTTCTAGGTTACTGAATTAACTGACAATTGTTTCATGTCATGTGGAGAATATATTCTCAGTAAAGATTTGAAGACATTCTTCATTTTAATAACTGCATTTTATCTATGTCTTCACAAGGTACTTAGGGTTAGGTTCTAGTCCCATAAATATGATAGTCACTGCCAGATGTTTTTTTTTTTTTTTTCCTTTGAAATGTTTTTGCCACAAGCAAGCTTTTATCTTCTTCCTCACTGTTACTTTGTACTTTCAACATCTGACCTTCAGAGATTGAGGCATATCTCAACATACATTAGACCACACAAGGGCACTTAATCATGTAAACAGTGAAATCAGTCTCACTGCTAATCTTTTATCTAATGGCAAATTTCTTAGCTGTGAGTACTTTGATGGTGATGAAAGGAAATACTTTTTATTTTATTATTCCACAAGTCACATTCCAACTTGAGACTCCCAACCCGTGTTGGTTGTAATTACAATTTTAAAAATCTTGTCTCTTTTTTTTTTTCTTGATTGCAGTTACATTAGCATTACTTTGGAATACAATGCCACTCCAGTTTCACTTTTCTCTTTGGAATGTGTAATGTAAGGAAAAGAAAAAGGATGATGCACCTAGTAATATTTTACCCATGAAAAGAACATTAGTTTTTCCTTTTTGCTTTTGTTATGTTATGATGTTGGAGATAATGGATTACAGTGAAGCCATCTTCACTGTGATTCATCAGTCTTGGCGGGGTGGGGACAACATCCACCCTGCTCTTAGTGATTGGTTTCTAAACGACATGGCCTTTTGTGCCATGAATAAAGAAGCTAGTTTCTAAGGCTTGAGGATTACATTGTACAAAAAGGCAGAAAATGTACTTATTGTCAATGAGTAAATTAAGATGACAAAAAAGGATGTGGAATTGTTTAGGCTTCAACTCTTTTGGAGAAATGAGGAGTACAGTGGTTTCTCACATAGTTACATATCTTTCAGTCCTTTTACCTGTAGAATTATTAAACACCAAAAACAGCTTGTCATTTGGAAGATTCCACATTTACAAGACCAGCCAAATAGAACTGTTTGATTTAAGTTGCTAATCCTAGATCCCTAGCTTATCGCTGAAAAAAAGTTTAGATATAAATCTGATTTATAAATTATCCAGTTTAAATAATTGATAATTGAAGGCAATTAAAACAGCTAGATTAGCTATTATTTTAATATGTTAATCCTGCAACGTTTAAAATGCTTTGATCACCATACATGATAGACTCAGTCAGACACTAATGCCACTGATCACTATTTTAACAAGATTTAAATTCTTCATATTTTTCATTTTCCCATTCGATTGAGTCCTCTTATTAACCTCATTTTTCTTTTCACTTTTTTTGTAAATTTTAAAATATCAGAGGTTATAAGCTATACATTTAGGACCCCAAAGCAAGTCTTTTTCAACTGAATCTTTTCACCTTTAAGCTCTAAAAAGACACCTAAATTTTGGATTTTGGGAGATTAAGTTTCACTGATTTTCTCAAAGACAACAAATTGATCCTTCCTATAAATGCAGCCCATTGCTCTGAAGAACAATTGCTCATGTTTTGTTTCCTTTTAGATTATATTCTTGCTGTCAAAGCAATGCCAACAGTCATATGCCTCCAGTTTACAGTTTCACAGAAGGACTAGGAAAGGGAGAATTTCAATAGCTGGGAAGGATTGGACTATAATTACTGAAAGCTACCTACCCACCCATACCTCTTTTGGTATCTGACCTCATTTTTGTAACCCCTTTGCATTTCAACAAAATTTCTTGATTATTAATTGAAATAATGAGATTATTATGTTAGTCATTATTTTTAAAGAAAAAAGTCTGTTCCCCCTAAGATTTCTAATGTATTCTTTTGAATAGACAATGTATAATTATGCAGTGTTTCTGATGAGAGATATACGAGATAGAAAACATGGCCATCCTAATAAGGCTTCCTACAGTTCTACCAAGCTAACCCCTTTATGAGCCTTGTTAGTTTTATTTGAGAAAGTACACATTTAGCCCATTATTTACTCTTTGGGATGTTTCATTACCTGAAAATTAGACCCACCAGTAGCAGGTGAATTTAATAGATTTAACAATTTTCTTAAATGCAGTTTGCATTTACACAAATTGAGTCAAAGCAACCCAAATCCTTTCTTGAAAAACTAAAAATAAAGTAAGCACTACTTCCTCCACAATCCCAAAAAAGGGCATTTAAAATTCCTCTTAAGATTATAGGAGAAACAAATTGTTCTTTTTTCTTAAGCTTATTCATACTGGGCCACTGAAAATGAGGCATTTTATCTTTGGAAATTTAATGAACAAATTATTTTTTTCATGTATTAAAGTGACTACTTTCTCAACCTCTTTAGGACAAGGAAAGTTGGATGGTGGAACTGTTAAGGAATTTGGCCTTGGCATCAAACTGTGTGTGATCCGGGCTCCATCATTTCATCTGGGCAAACTACCTCATCTCTGTTCCTTTTCTTTAAAGGGGAAAAAAAAATGCACCTCACTTGTGTATTGTGTGACTCAACTGAGAGAGCCCATATAAAGCACTTGGTACACTGTCACAAAACAAGCACTCAACATGTTAAATATATTTATTATTCATGATAACACAATTTATGATCATACACTGGCATTCCAAATCTGGTATCAGAATGTACAATATTTAGAACAAATATTCTAATTAGCTAACTTCTGGTTCTGTTCTATGAAAACACAAGTTCATAAAATAGAGAAAAGAGAAAAGCCATTGAATTTTTGCATTATAGAGACACATTGAACTGAGTCCTTTAAATCATTAGTCCTTCCAATGTGTTTAAAATATGACTCAATTTACAAAAATCCAACTTAGAAAAAAACTTTTCTGGACTTGAACTGTTGTGTGGAAGTGGTATACCTCTTTTGAGAACATTTTGATGTTATTTTTTCTCTTGTTTTGATGGCGATTGTTCTGCCAGGTTGTGGATAAACCTCCATGAAGAATTCAAGTGACTTGTTGTCATATTTCAGGCTCCCATTTTGTCTTTCTGTCTTTAAAACAGAATTAATTTGTTGTTCATTCTCCCTTTAAAATGCGAAGACTGATGATTTGGAAGAAAATTAATAGAGCAGATTTTCTGGATTAAACAGTGCTATAGTTCCTTACACTTAGATGAATGTAAATATCCTGCTAGGAGCCACAGCATCTCTAATGTCTCTTGCATCATTCCTTGTGCCTAGAATTGTGTTTTTTATACAATCATTAAAATAAAAGTTCTCACTGATTAAGCCATGTTTTCCTAAAGATAACTATTATATTTTTATAAGTTTTTTCCTTTGGAAAAATGTTAATAATATCTGGGTAGGAGGGTCTGAAGATTATACAATTCCAAGAAATGTATTTTATGTAGTTTATAAACTGAAAGAACAAAGAAAGAAACATGTATGAAATTCTTTTGGAGCTAAATTTTTTAAGAACCTTGAATTGCTTTGTGAATTACTCTAACATAATTTGGTAAAATAAATGATTTGTACTTTTTCATCATTTGGTCTCAGTAGGACTTGAAACTGACATTTTTTTACTCCAATTTAATGATTTTCCTATAGTCTAGTGAAATACACCAAGTCATGCATGAAATACACCAAGTCATGCATAAAATACACATTCTGAGAAATTCTCAGAGCTCATGAGTTTAACCTTGTATATCTAAATTTCACTTCCTTCTACCATTTTCTACGTTCTTGATATCTTTATTACCATTTCTACTATTACTTATTGAGAGGCTATATTGTAATAAATGTTTTAAGTGTTTTTCCTCATTTACTCCTCACAGTAAAATTTGTGCTAGACATTATTCTCATTCAGAAGATGAAATCAATAAAACTCTGACTGCTAAATAATTTGCCTGAGGTTATACAGCTACTAATTGATGGAGCCAGGATTTAAACCTTCTAATTACAGTGCAACTTGACTATGTATGTTGAGAATTACTATTAGTCATTGAAGAGAGAGACAAGACATACAGAGCTACTACCCTCTCAATCTAAAGTATGATGTAGGTGATGTAACAGAGGGATCTCAGAGAGTTTTCATGGAGGCATTCAAAATACTTTCACACAGGAGATGATAGCAGTTTGGGTGAGTCTTGACAAATGTGGCAAATGAGTGTTTACAAGTAAATCAGTGGTTTCAGAAAAATTGTCCAAGGCATGGAAATGGGCAAAAGATATTACTAGATTTCCTTTCAAGGGAGTGCTGAGTGATAATTAGTGGTTAGGACTGTGTACCTTTGGTTAACTTTGTACTGACCAGACTATTTTCAAATCTGAAGGGGTAGGAGTTAACTTTTAGGAAACTGAGAGACATACAAATCATTCATATTCATAGGAATAAAAATATTTTTTTCTGATAAAGATAGGATTGATTTCTATCTAGTATAAATAATAACCCTAAACATTGCATTTCATCACCCTATGGGATATGGGATACTCACTGGTCTGAATATATAAAGCTTATTTCAGCTTTCCTTACTAAATATTGGGGGGGGTGGGTGTAGGCCCAGTGCCCATTAGATAGATAGATAGATAGATAGATAGATAGATAGATAGATAGACAGATAGATTGATGGGTAAATAGATACTAAATATAGATATGTAAATATATCTATATATCTGTATATCTTTTCTTCCTATTTCCTTTTAGGTAGTATTGACATTTTACTAGTCTTCTCATTAATTAGTGAGTTTAATAAAATCTTTTCTCAGGTGTTTATATTTACATGAGAGTCATATTTTTAACTTTTTGAAAATTATAGTTTAGCAATTGGCATGGAAACTTTCATTAGAACAATCACCTTGAAAATAGAACAGACTCACAAAGTTGCCTGGAATCTAGGAGTTGTACATATATCTAAAATACAGGAGAGAAGAATAGTTTAGGAAATGCATGAAGCAGGAAAGGCAAGCAGGGCCCTTTTTTGATAGACCTTGAGTGCTATGCTAAGTAACTGTCTTTATCATGTAGCTATAACTGTTAAATAGAACTAAAGAGGCACATAGGTAAAAATCAGAAAACAGCTAGATCCTTTATTTAATAATGTTTTGTTAAGAAAAATCACAATATGTTTTCTGGATACTTGAATAATAAATTTTGGTAAAGAGCATCAGTTCAGTAATTAATACATTGAGTCGCAGGTACTAATCAAAATTTCCAATTTCATTGCAGGCTTTCTCATACTTCAGCTTGGCCTTGTTGCACGACTGGGGCAAGGAAAGGAGGTGGGGGGCAGGGTCATTATTTCCTTATTTCCCGCATCTAGATTCTGTGCTTCTGTTTGTCCTCTCTTGGTTACCACGTGGTATGTAAAGCCTCCTGCATCTGATTTGACTGGTTCTAGCAAGGGGGTCAACGGTTGGTATTCTCTTGCCTTGCTGAGTGTTTAAATCTACTCGCTCCACTTTTGAAGGCAACTTGGAGAACCGCCTATCACTAGATTCTCTTACCTGCAGGTCCTTTTATACAGTGAAGTCCATCATGCTTTGAAGAAGTACTGTAATGATTTTTAAAAGTATGTGAAATTCATAAAGCACATAATAAATGTTCAATAAATGTTTGTTATTAATTTTTGTTTTGAAGTAACATGTGATTGCACCCACAAAAAGAAATAGATATGTGTTTGAAAAGCTCAGTTTTCTATTGCATATAGGCTTCACTATCTTAACAGTGACTCTGGACATAATTTAAAAACAATAACAAGATACATATATGAATACTGTTTTGAAGGATTTACATAAAAATTCTTTGCCAAATCACAACTACTTTCTGGCATAGTCATCTTAAATTGTTACACATTTTTGATTTTTTATTACCAAACTGATTGGAATTAATTTTGTTTGCTCTTTTTTCAGTTCCCAGGCATCAACCTAATTGATACTGTGTTTCTGCTTCAGTTGATTAGTTTTTCTGTTTATATGCAATTTGGGGTTTGAAGGGAAGCAATGATAAGCAGACTGAGTGTCAGCAAGTTTATCAACATATTGGCTTTCCTGTCTAAATTGAATGTGAATGTAAAAATTCATTAAAACTCACCTTTGAAACCTACAAATAAACAGTTCAGAAAAATGCCTAATGAGATGACAATAGAAGTTCTCCAAATACAACTTGAGCCATTAGAGTCTTTATTAAAATAAATAAACCAGCTGACACCTATGTCTTTAAAACCATTCTAGCAGGGCTCAAGATACGACCTGCAAAATTCTGATTGCAAGAAGTGGGTGGAATTCTTGCTTCCCTGCAAGGTGTTTTGTTTTGTTATCATCCCTCACTTTTTTAATTCTATGTTCCACAACCTTCCCCAAACTTTGTTTCTGTTTTCAACACTCTTTCCCCGCAACACCTGAAGCACATAGCATGCCTATATGTTTATCTTCTGTGTGATTATTTTTGATGACTTCAAAAATCCGTACCAATAACTTTTCCAATGACTTGGCCTCTCAGTTGCTTTATCTCCTAAATACCAATGAACTTTTCCAGCATTTCACGTCTGCAACCCACTAATAATCTTTCAGCTTGTTATCAAACAAACAACAAACAACCAAACAAAACAGAGAAAACCCGAACCAAAACACTTTCAAGACTTGAACCCTGAATTTTCTTTCTAAGGAATTCAACTTAGTGATTATATTACTTGCCTTTCATATTCCCTCTTTTCCTAAATATTGTGCAGTCATAGCTCTCAAGTGATGCTGCAAAACACTTACTTCAATATGTTAAAAGACTTCACTATGGGCAAAGAGAGTAAGGGAAATCTCTGTATCTTCCACTCAATTTTTCGGTGAACCCAAAACTTCCCTAAAAAAATAAAAAGACTCCTTTATATGGTCTAACTTTATATGAGCTATTTAAAAATGACTCAGCAATCCCTGTGTACATACACCTATAGCCTCTTTTGAGGCTGTTACAGATTTTTTCAAATTGTCTCAAGGCCCTAAGCTACTTCATCAATCAATGGCCTTGATAGAAAACATTGTGTATTATGTCACTGAAAATCTTAAGACCAGCTGGCAGTGTTTCCTCAAACCTCGCTCTTCTCCATCTTCCATGCTTTTTTCCTCCTCTTTCCCTGGGTGATCTCAGTAATTCTCACAATTTTAGTCTCCCTCAGAGAAAATTGATCAACATATTTATGTCTCAAACTGTCTTATCTTCTAGGACTTCCGAGATGAACTCAATTGGATCGATCACCTCAAACTTTACATTTTTAAAGTGCCTCTATCACCATCCTCCCCAACACTGCTCTTCCTCCTGCCTTATTTAGCTTAACTAATGAAAGAACATAATATTCTTTTAAGGCAAGGGTCTTCCAGGCCATATGTGATTTTTCAACGTGCTCTACGTTGAAGCAATCTCATCAAGGTGCTGTGAGTTTTAACCCAAGATAAACAACGTGGCTTTCCTTGAAAAGCTTTGACGCTCTTTTTTTTTTTTCAGTCAAGTCATAATATAAATATTCTAGAATAGGATCTTGAAAGTAATCTTAAAATAACTTTATTTCCAGGACTTTATTAGGGTGCTAAAACATTTCAAGGAAACAACAACAAACATTATGTCAGTCTTGGTAGATGGCTCAGCAGAGAAAGGCAGAGGAACAATGAGACATAACAGTTTTCAGCAACCTCCATAGAAAACAGTGCCCAGCTCTGAACCCTGAATATTCAAGACTTATGTCTCTGTAGTAAGGATGTGTGAATTATGCTCCCAGGGCTCAATTACACCAGGAATCAATTTCATTTTAATAACACTATTTGTTCTGATTCCATTTTCACCCAGCCAGCTTCTGATTATATTTCGGTTTCCTAGGTAGTTTTACCTACAAATTCAGTTAAGACAAATTTTCAGCCTAAATAATACCTGTATTTTTCACTATAAATTAAAACATTGGCCTTCTGGCTTTATATTATAAGCTTGGTGAATGTTGGTACATTTCAGAGAGATGGGTCAACATCTCGTCTTTCGCTTTTTATTGGAATACTGTAGCCACATAAAGTAATTATGTAGCTCCGTGAATTCAGACTCTGTCACGTATCCAGAATCCTGATCAAGAAAGAAATGATTAGCACCCCGAAACCCCACTAGCCCAAAGCTTTGGAACCTCTTAGCAAGGCCATTGAAATAGACTTCAGAGCAATCTCCCCGTTTCTCTTCACTGATGCTTTCTAACTAATAACCAAGAGATTCCTTTGCTTATAGACACTCTGCTTCCCAACTGACTAACTTCTATGGTCCTTGGACGTGCTTACGTACTTCTCTAGCTCCAAATCCCACTACCTCTTTATCCAAAAGAAATAACGTTCCAGGTCTAGAGATTTATCAGGAAAGCAAAGCAATGGGGATTGCATCAGGATAGAGAAACAGGAACGGCCACCAACAAATGAGTCTTGACCAATAATACAATCTGGAATTATCAGAGATGCTTTAAAATATTTATGTATCTGGCACAATTTATATTTTTACCTTCTTTCTTTCACATCTGACAGCCAATATGCCAGAAAATTATGTCAAGCTCTACTTTCAAAATATATGCAGAACCTAATCACTCCTCAAAGCCTCCACAGTTGACATCTCAGCTACTATCATATCTCATATGATAGTATGATATGATATGCATATATTGCAATAGTCTCCACTTTTCAGTCTTTTAACACGGTAGTCAGAGTCATCCTGTTAAAATATGTGAGTCAAACCTTACCTCTTTTTTGGTCTAAAAATTCTCCAGTAGCTTTTTAATCTCAGAGTAAAATAGCTTTCAAGTCCCTAATCTGCACTGTCAAGCACAGTGGTCATCTCCATAAGTGGCTACTGAGCACTCCAGATGTTGAGTCCAAATTGAGATGTGCTGTAAGTAAAAAATGCAGGCCGGATTCCAAAGAATTGGTACAAAAAATTTTTGAATATGTCAATATTTTTAATTGATTGAAGTTAAAATGATAATACTTTCCATATATTGGATTAAATAAGATATTATTAAAATTTATTTCACTTGTTCCATTTTTCACTTTACAGTGTGGCTTCTGAAATTTATTTATTTATTTGTTTACTCATTTATTTAATTTTTTGTCTGTGTTGGGTCTTCATTGCTGCTTTCTCTAGTTGTGGAGAGTGGGGGTTACTCTTTGCTGTGTGCAGGCTTCTCATTGTGGGCTTCTATTGTTGTGGAGCACAGGCTCTAGGTGTGGGAGCTTCAGTAGTTGTGGCACATGGACTCAGTAGTTGTGGCTCATGGGCTCTAGCGCTCAGGCTCAGTAGTTGTGGCACATGGGTTTAGTTGCTCTGCTGCATGTGGAATCTTCCTGGACCAGGGATCAAAGCCGTGTCCCCTGCATTGGCAGGCAGATTCTTAACCACTGTGTCACCAGGGAAATCCCTAAAATTTTTTTATTACTTATACGACTCATGATATCCATTGAATAGTGCTGCTGTGAACAGTCTAAGCTTCATTGTCTTTCTGATTTGCTACTTCTTCACCATTTCTTACCAGACTGTCTTCCTTGCTCTTCTTTGAACTCACCATGTAGCAGGAATCAGCAGCAGCAGACAGGACACCGAAGCTATAAGCAGGAAGCAATGTTTATTGTACCAGCACAGGCTCAGCAGATTCATATCCAAAAGCTGAGCCCCAAACACAGCAGGGCACCCCCTTATATATTTTCATTAAACTCCTATGCATTGGAATTTTTTTGTCTCCCAAATAAGATAACAAGCAAAGGAGTGTATAACCTGATTGGGTACTTCCCCTTCTATGGCCTGTGGGCCATTGCTAAGTTACAGAGTTAGGCAGGATTTACATAGCAACAGATTTATGCAGGAAACATGCACGAGGGGCTTCGAAGTTAATGGGCACATAAAGATAATGGCAGGATCCAACTGCATTCCTTTCTAGTTGAGTTATGGCCTCCAGGCCCTAGTGTTACCTTGTTCTGGGGGAGCTCCCACCACAACCAAGCATTCTCCTGCTGCAAGGGCTTTGTGTTTTAGTTTTCCTTCAGTCTGGAAGGTTCTTTTCCTAACATTTCATGGTATCTTCTTCATTTCCTTTATGCATTTTCTTTAATATTATGTTTTCAGTGAAAACTTCTGTGACTACTTTATCTAAACTTGAAATCCATGGAACTTTGTATCTCTCATCTTGTTTTATTTTCCCCCCAGTTTTTATCTTTATTGAACACAGATTTGTCTGATAGAGCAAACTGAATATTAAGGAATCTTTTTAAAATCTAGCAAAATCTAGTCTCTGTAGGCCAAAGCACACAACCCAAAGGTTTCAGCAAACTGTACTCAAAGTTTAGACAAATAACAGGGGCTTTAGAATAAGGAGAAGTTCTCTCCAGGACTTCAGAGCACATGAGTAGAGATGTAGGTGTGAGTTGACACTCAGGAATCACATGAATGTTTCTTTCATGTTCAGGAGGTAGAATCATGAATAGCAGAAACCCAGATCTTCATCTCCTGAGAAGGACAACTGCAAGGATGTCATGGTCATACTTATAGCCAAGGAGAGGTCTGGGTCATTACAAGCAGGGAAACTTACAGTGGAGATTGAAGCTGAACCCCAATCTCTTTTGTTACCAATAGGCATGATAAATGGTAGTTTACCCAGAGTGTCCAAAAGCACTTCATTTTATCAGAAAGTATACTGTATGCTTTCCTTGAAAGGGTGATGTTGGTTACATTACCCTAAAAAAGAGCTGGGAAAGAAAGATCAGTTACCTCTGGTCATCTTTCAGGTTTAATCATGTGTTAAAGTGTGATTTCTGTTCACTACATATAAAGCCTCACAAACCATCAGACGTGATCATGCTAGCAGCAGGAAGAATAAAATGGGGGTCTTCCAGATACATCCTGGCTCATTTTATTATAAATATTAACAATAACACTTTATTAAAAAAATAAAAAATACAGAGCAATTGCTAAATCAGGGCATATGGTTACCATATCCAATTAGTCATTCACTATAAATACACCTGTGCTACATAACAAAAACAGAGGACACAAAAAATTCCAAATCTGACTATATAATAATAACCATCAACAGAGACTTTAAAGAATTTTAAAATAAGATAAAGTGGGCCAAACTAATGCAGTTGCTCATGACATCCATTGCATACACATGTTCCCTCTGGCTCGTTTTTGAGACCAAATACAGCACAGATACTGCAGTGCTTATTTGACACTCCCAATATCCAACATGTGCCGTGTTATACCTGTTTACTTCTCTCTGTCGTTGAAAAAAAATCTGTCAAAAATGTGCGAAACATTTTAATTGATTGCTCATATTTACCAACTTTGATTTTTCTATTTCCCAGAGTATTTCTATTCTTCTTTGGAGCACCACAGTTCTTTAAAGAAAAACCACGCAAAACAAAAATACTCTAAGTGTATCTAAAGAAAAACTATGACATGTCACACATTGCTTTATAGTCTAGGAATGGACAGAAAGATGCAAGCGGGAGAAGACAGAATACCAGGAAATAAAATATAAAGTGCCAAGATATTGTTAGCTGTTCTAAAATCTGGTAACACTAGCCTGGTAAAGTGTGGGTAGAAAAAGAAGTGACTTTGAGTTAATACTTCTGAAACTCAGTTTCCACAGGGGTAAAGTATATTTATATGTAGTTGTTGCTGTGAGAAGAAAATGATATGGTCCACATTGAACACTGAAACTGATCCACAGGAATCATTCTGTCAAAGCATATTTTTATTATTGTACTTATTTTTTCTCCATTGGATGGGATTCAACCCTGGTTCTTCATCCTCTTTAATATATGCATCATATACATCGAACAACTAACTTTTATCCTTGTTAATATTGTGACCATTTGAAAATGATGTTACAGTGTTACCATGGAGGAGACATTGCTCTTGGAAGAGTTTCTGTTTACACAGAATCCCTGCCTCCAGGGAATTTGCAATCTAATCATACAAGTAATATTTATACACGTGAAACAACTTAGTGTCAATACAAAAGGCTTCTGTGTATTTACCACATATGGGATCTATGAGAGCAGTGATGATTCTTCAAGTAACAATGACAAAAAAAAGTAGCAAGAGAAGAAGTGTTTACTATGTGTCAAAAAAGTGCTAAGCTTTTTAAATTGATTGGTCATATTTAAATCTTACAGCACACTGCATAGAAAAGCACTAGGATACTCCCCATTTTATATATAGTGAAACTGGAACTCAAAGGGGTAAAGTATCTTGTCCATGGTCACCATAGAAGAGCCCAGAAATGAACTCAGTTCTGACACCAGACTCCACTTTTCTGTCCATAGTTGTGCCCAGGGGACCAAGCATGATGCTTGGAACACAGAGAGTATCAAATAACTTTTTGTTGGAAGGATGAATCAATGAATGAATGAATACAATGTGAGGTACAGGCTATATATACTTTTAGGAATTCTAAGATTGGAGAAATTATTTCACTTAATGATTTACTCAACATAGATTCATCAAGCATTTGCCATACAGCAAGCATGGTAATAAAACCGGGGAATACAAGGAAAGATGAGATATGATTTTTATCTTTAATAAATTCATATTCAGTAAATAAATACTTTGATAAGTGCTGTCATAGACGAATACTCCAAGCATGTGGTAAGATCATCAGGGAAATTTCTCTTGGCTCTGTTGTGGTGGATAGAGAATGTCTTAGGTTATTAGAAGATGTTCCCCAAGTAGAAGAGAAGAAAGAGAAATCCTACACAGTGAAAGAACTCATATCACTGGGAACTGTGACAAGTATAACTTTGTGATAATAATCAGCTCTGGGTGGTTGATATATGGGTCGAGTAGGAAAATGAGAGGTTAGGGTTAACCAGATGTGAGACTGGTCCCCTGCAGCTGCATCCCAGAGCAAAGAGCAGCCTTATGTGTAGAAGTACTGCTTGGAAGGGGAAAGTCAATAAATGGAAAAGGCATAAGGTATGCATATCCTAGTACACTACCTAGAAGGTAGAACAAGATTTCACCACCTCTAATTACTCTAAATGCAAGCGGACCAGCCGCTGACTCTTTCTAGAGGATGCACTAGTGCTTCCTTGACCTTATGGTAATAAGTCCCACAGTCCAAGGGCCAGGACTCCTCTCCCCATCCACAAGTCCTGCTAAGTCCCTTTGTGCTGTCTGAGAGCTGTGGACAATGAGGGGACTGTGAACTTGTTACTAAGTTCCCCTCAATGAACACTGTTCCAGGTGAGGTCAATGCATTAGGTGGGCCAAAAAGTGCCTTCGGTTTTTAGGTAAAAATAAAAGACACATTTTTCATTTTCACCAAGAACTTTATTGAACAACGTATTCACCCTTATGTTCCATTAGCTTGTGCCATTTTTCAGGCAACTTTATAATTCCATCTTCCCAAAACTTTTTATCTTTTTGAGCAAAGAACAGTTCCAGGTGCATTTTACAGTCTTCCAGGGAATTGAAATTTTTTCCATTAAAAGAATTTTGTAAAGACTGAAATAAAAAGAAGTCCAAAGGTGATATCAGGTGAATATGGCAGGTGAATCAGAACTTCCCAGACAAGCTGTAACGGTTTTTGCCTAATCATGCAGTCTTATGTTATCCTGATGGAAGATTATGTGTTTTCTGGATGCTTTTTGTTGAGTGCCGCTTTCAGTTGGTCTAATTGGGAGCAATACTTGTTGGAATTAATCATTTGATTTTATAGAAGGAGCTCATAATAGAGGACTCCCTTCTAATCCCACCATATACACAACATCACCTTCTTTGGATGAAGACCAGCTTTTGGTGTGGTTGGTGGTGGTTCATTTCACTTGCCCCATGATCTCTTCCATTCTACATTGTTGCACAGTATCCACTTTTCATCAATATCCACTTCAACTGCTCTACCCAACTGTGGCGCATCATCCAGCTAGAAATCTCCAGCACGAAACTTCACAAACCACTTTTGACACGTTCGATTAGTCACAGCACCTTCTCCATACACTGCACAAATCTTTTCGTGCATTTCAGCTGCATTTTTACCTTTCTTGAAATAACAAAGCATAATATGCTGAAAATGTTGCTTTTTTCCTTCCATCTTCAATATTAAAACAGCTACACAAAAATTCACCAATTTTGATGTCTTTTTTTAAATGCACTCTGATATGACAGCTGTCACATGCAATCTAACAAAATTGTTTTGAATGAAGTTAAAGACAATTAAGTGCTACTAGAGCCATCTTATGGAAAAAAATGAACGGAACTTTTGGCCCACCCAATACTATGCTTATGCAACCTCAAACAATGAATAGCTGGTGAAGTCAGAAGGGCAGGTTGGTCACTTAATGATGAACATTAACTTGGGCATTAACATTAATACCAATAATATGGACTGAATTGGTCCCCTGAAAACTTGTATAGTGAAGCCCTACCCCCAATATGACTGTGTCTGGAGAAAAGGCCTTTAGAAGATAATTAACTTTAAATAAGGGAGAAAGTGCTGGTCTCTAATCCAAAAGGAGTGTGGCCTTATAAGGAGAGGAAGAGAAAGGTCTCTCTGCCATGTGAGGACAGAGAGAAGGTGGCCATCTGCAAGCCAGGTGGTGAGCCCTCATCAGAACCAACCACGCTGATCACCCTTATCTTGGATTTCCAGCCTCTAGTCTGAGAAAATGAATTTCTGTTGTTTAAACGACTCAGCCTATGGTATTTTGTTGCAACAGCCTAGGGAGACTAAGACAACTAAGGATTAGAAACACAGTTTGGAGGCACAGAGACAGTCACAGAGAGTGAAAAATAAACATAATCTAGAATTATGAAGCAGCAGGGACTATAAAGTGAATAAATCTTTCTAATACATATCCCCATCCTTTTCTGAGGTAATTCATCCTTTGCCTGCAATTGCTATTAAGTTTCTAAAAGAAGAATGTATTTTGGAAAAAAAAAAAAAAGCACAGTTTCATTAAAAGTTTGAATGTATTATGTCTTCCACAATGATTCTACAAGTAAAAGATATGAAGATTAAAGCCAATGATAAAAAGAAAGTATCTGATCTAGAAACTTCAGTCATTAGCTGGAGACTATTGTTGGGAAGAGGAATTTCAGATTCTTGAAAGTACTTAAAATAGTTTTAAAACAAAAATAAATAACTTCCTTTATATACCCTTCCGTCTTGCTTGGAAAACTTAAATGAATGCAGATCTTGACAGAAAAGAACCTTCCTTCTGTCTAGAGGAACAGGAGCTCTTGCTTTTGTTTGAGGTTTATCAGTTCATTTCTGCTAAAATCCCACCTCCTAAAGAACGTCATTCAAGCAGTTGTCCTCTCTTTTATCTCTAACTTTATACTCTGACACTTTCTCTTCAAATTTCACCTGTATTAAGACAACAACAACATAATAAACCAGCCTATTCCCCAGATCTTGCTACTCTCTCCTCTGCATCCACAGCAAATCGACTTTAAAAGTTCATTTCCTGTTTTCTATCTCTACTGACTCTCCTCCTAATCATGCCTACACACACTGTTATTTGATTTCAGCCTTGAAAAATCCAACACCGTTTCTCTGCTCCAAGCTACTCCTGACCTACCAGATGCTAAATCCAGAGGACATACTTGTACTCTAGCACCTGATCAACACACAGATTTTGAACTTTAAAGAATCTCATCCTTCTTGATAACTTTTCCTACTAGACTCCCTGCCTTTATATATGTTGCATCTTCACTCTCTTCCTGGGAGGTCAGTCTTCCTCAGAGGTTTGCCTTTGGTCTTCCCTTCTCATTCCGTGCATTATATCTGTATCTTTTCATGACTTCAGCTAGGAAGCTAGTAAGTGCTACACTTAAATGTCCATGAGAGCGTTCTCTTCTGAGCTTTAACCATGTATTCACAACAGTCTATTGGGCATGGAATTTAACTATTTGGGTAAACTTGAAAAGATTACTTAGTTTCTTTAAATCTCCCTATTTGTAACATGGACTGATAACAATAGTAATAATATTAACAATAACCTCACAGATATTTTTTGCCAGAAGGAAATGAGATAAAGATAAAAATAGATCAAAGTAGTGCCTGTTAGTCTGTATTCTTAATTTTATTAGTATTTCCAACCCCCTCCCCCCACAAAAAAGAAAAACAATCTTTTGTTTCTTTTAGTTCATGTCTCTGTAAATAGTGGTATCATCCATATATCCTTTCAAGTCAATCTTGAAAAGGGAATCATTCTGAGTTTCTCAGTCTCCGTTACCGTCCCCATCTTGCTGTTCACCAATCCAAGTGACATTTCTGGAATCCATCCTATCTCTAGTCTCACAGCCATTGCCTTCATTCAATCAGTCCTCATTTCTCCCAGGGGAAGAAATGTATCTTAGTTTACTTCTAAACTAAGTCTTTAGTCTTAACTTGATTGAATCTATTCTACACATTGTTTGCAGAGTTGTCTTTCTACAATATGGTTGTGTTCATTTTCCCTTCTTTATTTAAATTCTTCTTTGACTCATTCTAATGCTTTGGATAGAGTCCAGGGTTGGCATATCACCCAAGACCCTCAAGAACCTAAGCCTAGCCAATGGTTCTTACCGTCTCGCCTATAGAATACCAATTCTTTATTCTTTTTCATGTAATTCTTTTTCTTCCTAAAATGTCCATTAACTAATCTTTACCTGGCTAAATACTATTTCCCTGCTAAATGTCTCTGACTATGTGAACTGGGAACATCATCTGTAAGTCCCCATTACACCCTGTTTTCACATCTTCTATAAAATTTATCACTTTGTGATTTCCTTGAAAATAACAGCGATGAAACAACATACAAAAATAGTTCAGCGTTCAAGTGGCCAGCCTATGTTTCAGGAATAATGGGAAAAGCAATCTTTATCGGTAGGGAAGCTTGGCTGTATTGGGGAGTTGTTGTGCCTTTGGTATATGACTGGATCAACCTATCAATTTTGGACAATCTAGGATAGGTCCCCAGTTCTTTAAGACAGATAACATTCCTTCCAAATAAATTGAGTCCCTAGTCACTCAGAACATCATTATACCAGACAGAGGATATTGAAGGAGAATTATATACAATTCTTTCTCTTCTTTTGACAAGAGAAAAAATATGTTGAAGTGACTGTCATATTATTTACAATATGGCATCTGGAGCAAGAATATTTAATTTTTTAATTTAAAATATCCCTTGGAAATCTATCATGGCCTCTTAACAAGTTTTTAAATAGTTCATGGTGGTAGACTTCAAAATTGTTTGCAGGGATATTAATCTGCCTCCTTTCTTTTGTAGTTTTCTTTCAACTGGATAATATAAAGCATTTAACATACATCAGCTTATTGTAAAATAGATTTTGCTTTAAAATTAAAATGTTGTACTATTTGGCACTAATTGGGATTTTTGACATTCTGGCTTACACTAAAAAAAAAAAATCACTGCAGAGCTTCATCTAAAGGTCCCTCTGTATAATTCACATTGAGAACATGGAGACTGTATTCCTTTTTTTTAAATTTTAACCTAATGTTATCTCTTTATAGGAGAAGAACTGGGGTAAAGAAGGGTCTTATGACCACCAACAATACTGCTGCTCTTATTTATTTTTCTATGCAGATACAAGTATAGTTTTCTCCCTTGAATGGTGTGGTAGTTTATGGTTGGTCTTCTTCAGGAAGTCCCCACGTGTGAGATAAGTAAAATGAAACAAATGAACAAAAAACAAACAAACAAAAAAAACATGCAAAGTCTGAGAGTCAGGTACACATAGAGAAGGGGGCATTAATATCCCTGTGCCAATACAATGAGAATTGCAAGAATCAGATCTTGCAAAGCAGGCTTTGTGATGTGGCTTCCTGAGTAGAAGAATATGAGCTGATGCTACGTGCTAATGTGATTCTGAATGTAAGTCAGGGAGCCCATCATTCTACAAGCCTCTGACCCAGAGGGCTTCTTTCTCCTCAGAGGCTTCTGAGAGCTCTGACCTTGAGGACATGCTTAGACGGAATACAAAGAGGCAATGGGAAGCTGTGTCCACCCTCTGCTTCTTTTCTAGTTTAGATTTATTGTAAAACATATTAATTGCTCTGGGAGTAAACCATAGTAAATGCAACCCTTAACTGAGCCTGTCCTTTGAACTGGGACCAGAGTTTTTGATCAGTCAATCAAGAGTAACTAAATCCTCAGTATTTGGAGAACTAGATTTAAATACTAAATACTGATGCATTATCCTAGTTATAAAATCTATTATTTTCAGACCTTTTCCACTTTACACCACTGAATCCCAGAGGAAAAAAGATCCTGGGAATTTCTCACATGCGTTTCTTATTTATGCTCATTACACATAAGTGGAAAAATAGAAATTAGTTTAAAATGACATTTTATAAGAGAAAAATGTTTTAAGAAAGCTATTCAAGACACAAATCTCGGAACAAAAGTATCATAAAACCAAAAAAAAAAAAATCAGGCTTACTATAATTAGGTTTCTTTGGAAACCAGAAATAGTCAATAATTTTAATTTAGAATTATGGCCATATCATTTCCTTAATGCTTTTAGAGACTATTTCTTAAAAATATGCCCCCTTGCTTTTCAAGAAAAGGACAAATGTATATTTTGAAGTTTAAGGTTCTGGATCAATTACATTTACGAGTATTTTGCTATTTATTCAAATGTCTTTTAATTGGAAAATAGTAATTAGCTCACCTTCACTCATGGTAAATGCTCATCATTAGGTCTCTAAATGTTCTTGGTATGACCACACGTATATCTCATAGATTCTTGGGGGAAAATTACTATAGTTTATTTCTGCACATTGTCCACTCTGTGTGTGTGTGTGTGTGTGTACCTGTGATTAAATAATAGAGATTGTGTCTATAGATGGTTTTTGTCTTAGAAAACTCAACTCTCATGCAATTAACCTATCTGTGAGAAGACAGGTATTAAGAAGCTCAGCTCTCTGTGTGGTAGCTGTTAATCTCACCGCACATTCAGGAGACAAAAGTATTTCCAACTCTCTTTAAATATTGTTCTGGCTGAAACAATCTATTGCAAGAAACCTGATCATTCCATTTCTTTTTATTGAATAAGTACAGGATGGTTTTAGACTCCTATGAGGAAAAAGGAATTGGGCTTTTGATTCATATTATTTCTAAATTAAATATTGTGTTCGCTTTTGTTTCTATTCAGGCAGAAATCTTAATCTTGTAATCAAAATGCCACTGTCATACATATCTGGGGAAATATATATTTTTATCTTTGTCCATCATATCAAATGTCCATGCAAGCACTGCATTGTGGAGAGGATGGAGTGAGAAGCTAGGTGTGGAAGAACTGGGGAGAAGCAAAGCAAGAAATGTAGAGTGGGCAAGGCTGGTTGCTGGGTGATGGCCAGGATACTTAAAATCTTCTCTCTGGCTCAAAAACTAATTTTAACTCTCTTGGCATCAGTTTCTTCACCTGTAAAATTAGATTAATTTCAAAGCTTATTCTAGATTTAATCATTTTAAAAAATCATTAACATTCATATGCTCTTCTAATCACAGCTTTTTATTTGTAATCCAATCGTCCACTTCAGGAGCTCTTAGTAAATCAATATGATAATTAATTAAGAGATTTATTCAACGAGCACTTATTGAATGTTTACTATGTGCTAAACAGTACAAGAGATACAAGGTATAATAAATGAATCACGCCCTCTCTGTCCATAAAACTTACTTAAAAAGCCAAAGAGACATGGTTATTACTGTGAAAAGTGCTATCTTGGAGACATATGAATAGTGCTAAAGGTTTCTTTTTGAAGAAAAGATGAGATTGTCTTGGGTGAGGACTCATAAGCTTCACAGAGGCAATGACATTTAAGTTGAGCCTTGACGGATGAGACGGGGTGGGACAATTCAGGGAATAAGTAGAGTATTGAAGTAGCATAAGCAAACCCATGAGAATAGTTCATGCATGTGCCGGGAAACCACAAATCTTCTGTTGCTTTCATTTCAGTTCAAAGAGCAGCCATAGTTTGCCCTCATTGTGCTGGGTAATATAATCAGCCTTGCAGATAGAAAGATGTGGAAAGTATAGGCACTGACCTCTTAGAGCTGTCTTCCACTGGGGAGATGGCTGAACAGATCATTCCAGTGACAGGTGTTAAGTCTTATGACAGAAAGGAGTGTGGGGTGTTACAAGAGCATGGATATGGAAGATTTTACTCAAATCTAGAGGAGGCAACATTTGAGCTTAGCCTTATAAGATGGGGAAAAATTAGTTTGTCAAGGGTGGAACATTTATCTCAGAAAAAGGAGACTAGAAGGAGCTAAGTAAGGAACAGAGACTAGAAAGAGGACTACCAGGAGTTCATTCTGGTTGGATCACAAAGTTAAAGATAGAGCATATGAGACATGAGGCTGAAGAGAAAGGGAAGAGGCGGGTTACAGAAGTTTCATATGCAATAAGATCTATCACATACAGACTTTACACTGTAGGTTGTAATGAAGCTATTGGGAGGCTTTAAACTGGAGAATGACTTAGTAGGCTCTTTATTTAGGGGTGTGGAAGATGAATATGAAGAGCACAGACCTGAGGTGGAAGGCTCAGTTGGGAGGCTGCCATGATCAACCAAGTAAGAGGCGAGGAAGGCTGGAAACATTAGGTGAAGGCAGAAGGGGGAGTAACGATAAATGTCTAAGAATAAAATCAGAAGATTTCCTCAACCAATGACTTGTGGGATTGTGAGAACCCCTCCCCGCAAACATTTCTCCTTCTCCAAGCTTAGAAAATTACTCTCTGGGTTGATTTCATCGAGTCTTCTATCTCATGTCTCTAAATACTACCAATCTGGTGCCGTCCAATAGACGTTTCTGAGGTGACGGAAATGTTCTGTATGGATGTCTGATATGGTCACCGCTGGGCACATGTGCGGCCAGCCACACCGAGCACTTGAACTGTGGCTAGTAGGACTCAATGATTTTTTTTAATAATTAATTCAAATTTAAATAGCCACATGTACCTAGTGTCTATCATCTTGGGCAATAAAAATGACAATTCCTAAATTTCTGTCTCTTGCTTAGATAGCTCCTCTTAGCACAAGACTATATCCAACTATCTACTCAATATCCCCACTTAGATTTCTAACGGATATTAGACTTAGCAGTTTAAAATCCAACTTCTGAACTTTCCCCTGAATTCTGCTCCTCCCAATGTCTTCCGCATCTCAGGAAATGACAACTTGACTTTTGAGTTCTCCTTGAGTTCTTTCATTCTCTCACACCCCACATCTTATCTGTGAACCAATCAAATAAAACTTCATCCAGAATCTAACTGATACTTTTCACCTGGGCAACTGTCACTTAGTCCACAATAATATTGCCTCTCGTCAGGTTATTGCAATCGCCTCCTGACTGGCCTCCCTGCTTTGATTTTTGTGTTGTGTGGAAGTCTGGGTCATATTGTATTATTCTTCTACTCAAAATTCTTGCTCTAAGTAAAATTTAAAAATCCTTAAATGGCCAGTTCAGTCCGGCCCTGCATCTCCTGTCACCTCATCTTCTACTTCTCTCCCTGTGATCAATCTGCCCGGTTCACACTGTGTTTCCTTGACATTCCTGGGATACCCTAGACACGCCCCCACTGCAGAGCTTTGCACTCACACTCTCCACAGCCTGGAATGCTCTCTTCTTGGATATCTGCATGGCTTTCTTCTTCATAAGCTTCACAGTCTTGCTCAAATACAGCTTGGAATGAGGTCCCCCCTGACGACCATATTTAAAATTTCATGCTCCTCAGCTGACACTCTGAATCCACCCCATCCACTCCCCTACTTCATTGTTCTCCACAGTACTTAGGAGCATCTGGCACAGCAAATATCTTGTTTATTTTGTTTGTTGACATGGGTCCCTCTACCTAGACTGAAAGTCCACTGCAGAAGGTATTTTATTGTGTTCATTATGACATTCCCAGAACTTAGAACATTGTCAGAAAAAATGGCAGGCACTCAATACATTTATCAATTACATAACTAAGTAATTTTCAGATTTCTAACTCATGTTAATTGGTTGTATTACTAGAATGGAGGAAATAAGAGGGAACAGGCATGATGCATAGTATGTACTCAATAAATATTTGTTGACTGGGATTTTTAAATGAGTTAGTGACAGTAGGGTGATAAGTTTAATCCTGTGTGTCAACAAGTAGAATAAATGTGCTGAAGATCACTCTGAGGATGGGAGGTTTAGTGTAGCGAAAATAAGGCTGAACTTTATTCTTTAGAGAGTGGAACAATTAACGATGATTTTAAGTTGTGGAATGATACCTGTGGATTCTGGCAAAGCAATAAACTGTGTTTCTATTACCTCTTTTGACATCCAAACTAATCTCCACCACTGCTGGTCCAGTTCAGGTCCTCATCCTTTCTTACCAGCCATAATCTCTCCATTGATCACTGTGTCTCCAAGTTTTATGCTTCAAATCCATCCTTCATCTTTCCACATATTGATATTATAAAATATATATTGGTTTGCTGACTTTCTGCCCCACTGACATTCCTCATCTTTACATATAAACCTGCAGCCCGTTGGCTTTGATTTTTCATGGACTAATAACAGGATATACTGAGAGAATTTGTTATTGTGGGATAAAGACTAAACCCACATATAGAGTCAGGGAGTTCTCCTTTTATATCAATTTATATTAAAAAATGGATATTTATTTGTAAGGTTCACTCTCTCCAAAAATATGCTACCCTGATTTGCTATTCACTAAAAGTTCTTCAAGTGTAGGCACTTGTCAGAAGTCACCCATATTCTCTAATGATTTCACTTCATGATGACAAATGCTTGGCATTTTGTAGCTGGGCTTTGCGGGATAGATACAAGGTATACCATTAGTGCATGTATAAGGGGTACCTTTGCCAGCTCTAGTGTCAAGGTGTTTCTGACACAGCCCTGTAATTAATGGGAATATACTTTCTGGGGTGTATGTCAGTAACTTGGCAATGACAGAAACATATGCCTCGTTTGATGAACCTGAAAGTGAGAGGAGGTGGGAGAAAACTTGATGGAAAGATTATTACAGTTGACAGTCTACCCTGGGTGACATTAACGAGGCTTTAAGTATGTTGATATAAATCAAGATATAGCCAGAAGCAAGGCCAAGGTAGAATGAAAAAACTATGAAATCGGCTGCGTTAGTGTCCCTGGGGCAGAGGAAGAAATGATGTTGCTTTCAGCACGGAGAAAATTACCAACCCCTTAGACAGTCAGCTAATGAAAGGAGGGAAAACCCAACACCTGCTATCATAACCTAACAATGCAGACATCCAGGCTATAGCGAGGGGAATTCACTAGTGAAACCCCCAGTGGCCTAAGTCAGAAATCCAGGAGCCATCCTCCTTCTCTCACTCCCAACATCCAATCATTACTATGCTCTGTAACTTTTTGTTTTCAATATTTTTCAAATCTGTCCCTGCTTATCTGTCCCTCCTCCAACTGTGTACTCTTGGCACACATGAAATAGTCTCTTAACTGGTCATTTTGTTTTCAGCATTTCCCCACATTGAATCCAGCTGCTAAAAGGCTACCAGATTGACTTGGCTTAAAAATTACTCAGGGGCAACACATTGACTAGAGCATAAAATTAATGGCTAATGTTTAGTGTGTGCCTATGTTCCAGGCAAATACTAAGGCAATAAGGTAGGGTTACTATCTCCAGTTATAGATAAGGAAAGTAAGTCACAGAGCAATTAAGTAAATTATCCATATTCTCAAATCTCCTAAAAGAAATGCTTGAAATTGACTACAGGTAATTTGTCTCCAGATCGTGTGCTTCTATACACTACTTGACAATCCTTTCCAGGATGGGAAACGACCTCTCCTGAACAGGCCTCTGTGTCCCTCTCCTATTAATTCCCTGCACACCACCATACCCACCCCAAATTCCATCTACATTTATTATATCTCCTGGGGCATACAATGTGTGCCTAATCTACATGTTTTCATGTAGGATGTGATATTGCCCTAGGCTCTCATCTTCCTTTCCCCTTTTCTATCCGATTTATATCTTACCAAGTGTTACTTCTTGGAAGAAGTCTTCCTTTTTACCTCTCCCTAAAACTAAATTTATAGTAAAGTGCCATGTTACTTAAAGTCCTGAATGCCCTTAATCGGAATCAATTGGATAATTGCTTTTTAAAAAAGTATATTTCTGAGCTTATTCACATTAATGTTTGAAAGCCATTAGTAGTGATTGTATGTTTGGGCTCTTGAATGTGGGTCCCACTCTCAGTTTGGTCACTTACTGCATGACTAGGGGTTGTTTACCTAATTTTACCTATGTGGACCTAATTTTCTTCAGCTCTAAAATAGAGCTAGGAACAGTGGAGAACAAAGTGACAAAATGCATCCCAAGTGCTTTGCAAGAGGGTGTGGTATGCAGCAAACCCCAGTAATGCCATCTGTTTCTACTCTTGTCTTTCTTTGTTCACTTTGCTAGTCCTGCTATTACGGAATCCCTTGTACTTTTATGCAATGTCGGGTGACCTGCGTGTCTCCCATATTGAACTGAAGAGAGACATGAAGATCTTTCCGCTCTGTACTCCCCAATACCCAGTGCAGTAATCCACTCACTCTTAAGTGTTTAATATGTGAGCTCCATGCATGATTAAATAATTTTTGAATGTCCTACTTCTGTTTAAAAACAAAAGAACTTTCTAATCAAAATTTAAAATAGAGCCATGGGATAGAAGGAACTCAATTCTCTAAAAATTAATAGGTCATACATTTTTAAAAATGTTATCTTGAATTTAATTTTATGGCAGCTTTAAGATAGATTCACTGATGAAAACTTGGAACTTTCCAAAAATATTTTTTCACTTAACATATGTTTAAGAAAAGCCTACTCGGTGCTGAGTAATCTTCTCGGCAATGGCGATTTAGCAGTTTTAAAATTAGGCAAAAAAAAAAAAATCCTATTCTTATGATGCTTACATGCTAATAAATGTGTTGGGGGGGCAGACAATACATGACAAGGTATATAGATGAATAAATCACATAATGTGTTAGCTTTCTATTGCTAGGTGACAAATTGCCACAAACTCAGCAACAACATGTGTTTATTATTTTGCAGTGTCCATTGGCAGGAGTCTGGGCATGGATTAGCTGGGTCCTTTTTAAGGTTCCAGTCAAGATGTTGGCTGGGTTGCATTTCTGTCTAGAGCTTGGGATTCTCTTCCAAGTCCATGTGTTTGTCGGCAGAATACTGTTGCTTGAAGCTGTAGGACTGAGGTCCCTATGTCCTTGCTAGTGTCAACAGAGACCACTCTAGGCTCCTAGAGGCCGCCACCATTCCTTGCTATGTGGTCCTTTCACAGTTTCTCACAAACTGGCAGCTTCCTCCTGGCAAGGCCCTCAGGAGAATTTTTTGTTTTAGTCTGCTGAGAAGCAGTCCTGAATAACATAACCTCATCAAGGAAGTGACATTCCTTTACCTTTGTATTTTCTATCCTCTAGAAGCAAGTCACAGGTCCTGCCTGGATTCAAGAGTAGGGGTTTATTCCAGTTATGAGATAAATAAGTACTAGGGATGTAATGCACTACATGATGACTACAGTTTACACTGCTGTATAATATACAGGAAAGTTGTCAATGTTTTAACAACTCAGTAGAACTATTAGTAGATCCTTAAGAGTTCTCATCAAAAGAAGAATTTTTTTTTTAATAAACAAGGTAGTACTGTTTATTTTTTTCCCTCAGCTCTTTATTGGAATATAATTGTTTTATAGTGTTGTGCAGTTTCCTCTGTACAACAAAGTGAATTGGCTGTATTTACACATATATCTCTATATCCCCTCCCTCTTGAGGCTTTCTCCCCTCCTCCTTATCTCACCCCTCTAGGTCATCACCAAGCATCAAGTTGGCATAGACATATATACACTACCAAATGTAAGATAGCTTGTGGGAAGCAGCTGCATAACATAGGGAGAATTTTTTTTCTTTTCTTTTTATTGTATCTATATGAGATGATGGATGCTAACTAAACCTATTTTGGTAATAATTTTACAATGTATGTAAATCAAACCATCATACTATACACCTTAAACTTATACAGTGATGTATATCACTTATTTCTAATAAAACTAGAAAATAAATAAAAATCAATTTTTCAAAAGGATAGGGGTTTATACTTGGATGTGATTCACTGGGGGTTGTCTTAGAACTATGCTTACTCACATACATAGCATGTTAGTTGGTAATAACTATTATGGAGAAAAATAAAATGAGGGAGACAGGATTTATCAAGGTGACAGGGGGAGCAGGCGTTGCTGGGTGAATGAGAGTAGGCAAAGGAGGAAAAGTTCTCTTTGTTACTTTGGTTAATGTATATTTTATACATTTTCTTAATAGCTTCAAACATAAATGATATGTCAATTAAAGGATGTAAAGAACTGATTAAATATTGGAGCACTTACTAAAATTGAGTTAAAATAATTTGAACAATTATATGACATTCTTCTCTGTCCAGACAAATCTGAGAGCAGAAAAGAAGTGGCTCACACAATAAAATTAACATTTTGGAAGTCATCCTCACATAAAAGGAGAAAAGTACAAATGAGGCCTTTTCTCCTCAGGGATCTCCATTCATCGGTTAAGAATGTGGCTTTCTTTTTTTGTTACTTGTAATTCATTTCAGAATGTTCTTTATTCCCAGGGGGAACCATGCTTTATTCATTCCTACTCACTGTGGGATTGAGTCCCTATGAAGCAGTTATTTTTAGTCAACAATTTATACTCCTAATTTGTTTCCTAAGTATTATCATTGGTTAATCCACCAATCTTCACAAGATCTATTTATATCCCAATCAAATGAGAAACTCAAAACCCATTAGCATTAGAAATGTGACCTTGTCTTCAGAGTGTTTTCTTTCTAGTTGAGGAAGGGGAGGAACCTGGAGGTGACAAGAAATGTCTGAGTCATATATTCCATGCTGAAAACATCAAAAATGGCCAAAAGCCAATAATTAACACAGGACTTGCTCTCCCAGCCATGCTGAAGACTTCCATCTTTTTGCAGGAGCAGTGACTATTCTTTCCATTTTTGGTTTTTGCCTTAGTCTGTTCAGGCTGACTTACCAACAGTACCAGAAACTGGCTAAATGCCATAAATTGATTCTCACAGTTCTGGAGGCTGAGGGTCTAAGATTAAGGTGCCAGCAGACTCCGTGTCTGGTGAGGGCCCACTTTCTTATAGAATGCTGTCTTCTACTAGAACTTCACAGGAAAGGAAAGGAGCTCTCCTGGGTCTCTTTTATAAGGGCACTAATTGCATTCATGACCTGAGCACCTCACCTGCTGATACCATCACATTGAGCATTAGGGTTTTAGCATACAGTGATTTAGCAATTTGGAGGATTACAAACATTCAGACCGCAGCAGTTTTCTCGTGCTTGGGTTATACAGATACTTTGATCTGTGTAGGAGGATTTTCCTGGGGATGAAGATGTGGATAAAAGAGGATGAAACTAAAACCGGTTATTTTTGCTACCAATTATCAGTATCAGTCAATGGCTAGGTAAGAATAAAGATAATTCTAAAAAGGAATTTTGATTTTTATCTTCAGCTCTTAATTATCTATTGTCTGTTCACATTATAAAAATTAAAACTAAGGGAGTATTAATTGTTTTGTACAATCTCTATGGTATCATGGTACTCCCTTTTCCAATTCAGGAAGCAAATACAGTGCGGGATTTTACACGTTTGATCTGGTGAGTAATGTCTGCTTAAGCATGAATTTCTTTGCGGTCTTACATTTATGTTCAAAATCGACATAATTTTTTTATGTAAACATATTTTCATAAACCAATGTTGTTATAAATTACTTAGCATAACTCTCAGGAAAAACATTTCTCTGTGTGTCTGGTCTCCTCTCAATTCTCTGCTTCACTTCTGGCACTTCTGATAACCAAATGTGTGATGGTTTTTACCACACAAAACAATTCTCAGATTCTTAGGACACCAGCTGGGTGCCCTACAATTTAATTCAATTCTGACACTATCTGCCTGGAGATAGTGACAGATCCCACAGATTAAGGGCTCAGTCCCATAAGACTACCCTCTCTCTTCAGATGTCATTTGCAAGTCCAGGTTGTCACTTGCACTCCTAACAGACCAGTTAGAAATCACAGGTTTCCATGACTCCCTCCCCTGTTTCCATTAATTTGCTAGAGCAGCTCACAGAACTCAGGAAAACAGTTTATTTACTAGATTACTCATTTATTACCAAAGGATATAACTCACGAACATCCAGATGGAAGAGATGTATGGGGCAAGGTGGATCGGGGGAAGGGGCACAGGGCTTCCATGCTCTCTGGGGACCATTCTGCCCGAAACTCTACATGTTCATCAGCCCAGAAGCTCTCTGAACCCTGTTCTTTTAGCTGTTACGAAGGGCTCATTACAAAGGTATATTTGATTAAATTATTGGCCGTAGGTGATTTAACTCAATCTTTAGCTCCTCTCTCCTCCTTGGAGATTAGGGGGTAAGGCTGAAATTTCCAATCCTCTAATTCTGGTTGGTTCCTCTGGCAACCAGCCCTCATCCTTAAGTAACCTAGGGGCTTTCTATAAGTCACCTCATTAACGTAAACTCAGGTATGGTTGAAAGTGGCTGGTTATAAAAAGCAAAAGTCACCTTTATCTCTTTCATCATTTCGGAAATTCCAAGGGCTTCAGGAGCTCCGTGCCAGACATGGGGACAAAGATGAGATATATGTCTCTTACTGTAAATCACATCACAGTCACACACACATACAAATTAGCAGCCCTGGTGAAGGTACTAAAGCATGGAGTACAACCAACAGAACAAGTGCTGCTAAGTAATACAGTTTTAAAAGAACAATAAGAGTCTTCCTGGGCACTACCTTAATGATCAAATTGTTGACAGCATGTAAACAAACTTAGGTATTTCGGACATAACCTTCTACCTGCCGTTAGTTTTTTATTGGAGTAATTACTTGATAATGTATTATTATCACTGTGGGTAGAGTTATGAAATAACTGTACCAACCATTTGTGTGCAGCATGAAAAATTAGATGTATGAAAGCCTTTACGAGCAGAATTTGTTCAGGTCGTTAATTCTCTCTCTCCCAGGGAGTCAGTTAAAATGTACCAATCTAAGGTGATTTGCATGGTCTCTTGGTCTACTTCTTTCTTTTTCTTTCCTTTTCTCTTGTTCTCCCTTTTATTTTTCTCTGTTCATCACCTCTGTTCTCTGTATCTCACAACTGGGTAATCAACCTTTGATTTTATCCCGAGTTGTGTTGCCATCTTAATAAATTCTGTTCCTTCAGTTTCTTTTTTATTCATACTTTTATTTTATTCATTGGATACTTCTATTTGCTTTTCTCCCATTTATGTCACGATTTGCATTGAGTTATGTCCTCAGTTATTTTTCTTTTCTTCCTCACTTTTCTTTTCCTTTTTAGTTATTTCTTCTCTGGTCATTTGTTTGCTAAAAGAAAATTCTGCATTTGGTATTCACTAGTCTCTCATTTTTTAATGAATATATAATGACATTGATGTATTGGAGCAGACTCTTACTTAGCAAATTTAATTAAAGTTTAAAAATCATTAGCCTCTTTTACTCCTTTTTAATATAAGTTTTATATATTAAAAAAACTCAATATCTGATAGGAATCTATTAAGAAGCTCTACTGAGCCTTCTGGATACATGTGGCATTCATTCATCTACTTAACGAATGTATTATGTCTCACCATGTATCATGGGCTTTGCTATGTTCAGGGAGTTCTGCTGTGAACAAATCAGAAATAGCCATGCCTTTCATGGAGCTTAGAGCCTAGTGGAGAAAACAGATATTGGCCAAATTACTGAACTTATAATTATTTGAATAAAAATTTGACAAGTGTTACAGGGAATGAACCACTCCCCTCCAGGACTACTTCCCTCCTAAACTAGCCTAAACCCTTTTTGTGGCTTTGTTTGTACCATGTAAGACCCTGTAGCATCTTATAGGCCTCCCTTTTTTAACACTTACTACAAATATAACTTAACCTTTAACTGTGCCATTAGTTGAGTAATGGTTCTCTCTCTCCCCAAACATAATTTCCAAGCTGTGTCAATCATATTCAATTCTGACTCCCTAGTGTTTAACAATAGTGCCTTGCAATGAGTAGGTAATATTATAAATGTTTGTTGAAGAAATGAATGAATCATCTTCTTTATCTAAAGCAATCCTGTGAGATGTGACCTCAGATTGGACCTTTACTCTCTTGCCTATTCAGGGACACATTTTAATGTCTACTGGACACACTGCATCCTAATTGTGTAGATGAATCTGGGAAGCAGGGTGTTAAACAATGGAATGTATTTATTAAGCAAGTATTGTCTACTTACGGTGCTCAAACCTGGTCCTAGAAGTTATGGTGGATACAAAATAAATCTAGAACAAAGGATCTTGAAAGGCTCAGCTCCTAGGCTTTGGTTGATTATTCTGTGTAGGATAGGTGGGAAGTTAAACATTCTCCCCCTTTGCATTTTAGAAATTAAAAAGACATTGATACTGGCTTAAAAGAACAGTTCTCAAATTTTCAGACTCAAGATTCTTTACAGTCTTAAAAATTCTTGAGAATCTCAAAGTGGTTTTGTTATGTGGGTTATATTTACAGATATTTTCTCTGTTAGAAATTAAAACTGAGAATTAAAATATTCTCATTTTTAAAAACTGCAACAAGCCCATTATATGTTAACATAAACAGTATATTTTATGAACAATAATCACATTTTCCAAAACAAAACAAAACAAAATAGAAGGATGGCATTGTTTTACATTGTTTGCATATTTCTTTAATGTCTGCTTATCAATAGATAGTTGAATATTCATGAGAAAGAAAGAATGAAATCTTGCAGTTTAAATAAATTTAGAAATGCATGTTGATTAGCTCTTAAGTTCGTTCTCTTATCTAGTGATGCTGAATCATCAAACAAAACGTTACTGAGGTCACTGGATGACTGAGGGAGCAGGTGTGAAGTGAGAAAGCTACAGGTTTCACAGTCATAGAAATTTACCTTCAAGCTTCACTTTTATGAGTGCATTGGCAATATTTACTCACAACAGTTGTTTAACCTCTGTGCCTTTGTCTCCTCATTTTTAAGAGGGGCAGTAAGGCTTACATTAAATGGCACTTGATAAGATTAAATAAAATAATGTACAGTAAAACCTTGGTTTGCAAGCATAATTTGTTCTGGAAACATGCTTGTAATCCAAAGCACTTGTATATCAAAGTGAGTTTCCCCATAAGAAATAATGGAAACTCAGATGATTCATCCCACAACCCAAAAATATTCATATAAAAATTATTACAGTACAGTAACATAATACAAAATAGTAAAGAAAATACAAAATATAAAGAAAAATAAACAAATTAACCTGCACTTACCTTTTAAAACCTTCATGGCTGGTGTGAGGGAGACAAGAGAGAGGAGGGTTATTGTGTAGGACGACTTTCACTATCACTAACGGAATCATTGCTATCTATTGGCTCAAAGGAATCTTTTTCTTTTCATGCTACTTTAACAAGGAACCTATCCAATAACACTTGCTTTTGCCTCCTTTTAAGGATTTCATGTAAATGTGACATTGCATTGTCATTAAACAGATTCATCACGCACACTGCTACAGCCTTATTCAGGTGGTGCTTTTCTGCAAAATTTTACACTGTTTCCCACATTTTACACATCTCCCTAATCTCATTTGAAGTGAGAGTTTCCTCTGCCTTTTTCTCCTCCTCCTCTGCAAATGAGATCTCCATAACCTCTCGCTATTGCTTGTGATGCAGATCCATCAGTTTGTTGGTGGTCAGCTCCATTGGCTCAATTGTGATCATGTGACGTTTGGCATCATGTACTGCTGGTATTGCAAGACATCACTCGTTTATCAAGTTAAAATTTGTTAGAAATGTTTGCTCGTCTTGCAGAACACTCACAGAACAAGTTACTCGCAATCCAAGGTTTTACTGTATATGAAATGGCTGGCACATAGTCTGCTCTCAGAAGATGGTTAGTTCTTTTTCCTCTTTCTTTCCCCAATCCCAAATCCTTATGTAATTTAGTAGAATTGAAGCATAGTAGGCATTACATCTGCAAATACAGTTATCATTCTGTGCACTAGACATGTTGTTGACTTTTATAAAATTTTTTGTGTAATTTCATAATATAAATATCATCAACTAATGTCTTTGAATCTTTTGGTTATGTCAAGGATACTACTGTGATTACTCTCAAAGTGCCTGATACTCAGTTGAGCAGATAAGACTCACAGGCTGGAAACCTCAAGAACATATAAACCTATAAGCAAGTGGGAGTACAGAGTACAAAGTACAAAGCCTATATGACAGCTGAGGGATTATGAAATAAGGTGATTTAAATCAAAGAAGGTCAACCTCCAGAGATCCCAATGGGAATGATCTGAGTATACTAAAAATACATGTCCAGTCCAAATGTATGTATATGTGAAGGGATTTCAGTGGTCTCAGTACAGCAGAACATCAGATGAGAACACATTCATTGTAACATCTGGTTTCAATTTCTGATGCTGCCCTCAGGAGTCATATGACCTTCAGTAATCAGTGTTTAGAGCTTCATTTCCTTACCTCATGGAATTGCAGTAAAGGTTATCATTATCTGCAAAATAGTAATAATAATACTTATCCATCAGATTATTACAGCTGATTATATGCTATAATGAATGAAAGACCTCAGCTCTGTGCTAGGCACATAGTAAATACTCAATAAATATTAGCCATCCTTACCATTATTGTTGTGAATATGTATCCATCTTGGTGAACATTGATTGGCAGTCATGTTTCTTGAATCATGCAGGCCAAGGCTAATTTTTTTTTTAACTTTTGTCAGATGATATTCCAGATATCCCAGTTTTTTGAAACTACTCACTACAATAAGATAGCTGAGAAAAATTTCATATCAAATAATGGAGCCACATTATAAATATATATATATTTTTTATTATCTGAGAAGTTTGTTCTATTTTTTTCATTCTGCTCCAATGAGGCTTCTTCTACTGCTCCTAGCTCTTCCTTCATTGGCTGGATAACTCTTGCCAACTATACAGGACATTTGCATATTATGAACGAGGGACTGGTTGAGGTTTTAGGTCCTGGTGCTGGTTGTTTCCAACATCTGGCCTTTATCACCCTGTATTTCCAGCTCTGAAACAAGTCCCAATTTCTACACTAGTTTCCCTTGATCCTATCTTCCCCTTGAATTTGGCATAGAGCTTCTCACCCAAGTGGGTATCTTAGCTATTCACCCTACATATTGAAATAATATTGACCAAATGTTCATAGCTGCCTATTTCTTATCTTCACTTTCTCTGGACGGACCTTGAGTCAGGCTTCTCTGCTTCCTGTGTGTCCCTAAATTCGTCTTTGCCCACAAGCTTGAACAAGCACTAAAAGTTGAACCTGTTTCTTATCAGCGTCTCCTGGGGATCAACAAGGCTCTTTTCTTATCATACCCAATTGGTCATTTCTTCTTGCTTGTCCGACTTCCCTTTAAAAGATTCTGCTTATCTTTGCTTACCCCTCCTTACCGTATAAAAGAAAAGCTTTTATCTGTTGATTGTGAGATGCTTGCAGATTTCTGAGATTGGAATTTTGCCCCTAATGCAATAGTCTTCCTTCTGAATAAAGTTTCTTCCCATCTAAGTTTAGATTGTTTTTATTTTGGCAACATCTTAGTTCTGCTCTCCTGGGAAATTCCCCACTTTTCCTTGTTTTTGCAGCTCTCCATCTCTTCCTCTCAATGTCCTAGTCTCTTGGCTGGTTCTTGACAAAAATACCCAGCAGCATTTTCCCATAAGTACTGTTGTCTTGGCCCTGAGTGGATGGGCCTGGGTCATTAGACAAATACTGGTGTTAAATTTAGAACATATTTCCTTTCAGACTAATGAAAATCACCACCCTACATTGAGCAAAAGTCTAAATATCTTCCCAAGTTGAAGGGAAAGTATTGTGTGATTCAATGTAGAAATCAACTGGCTGTGTATGAGGCAGCCTACAGGAGAAAAAAAAAACAAAAAACAAAAAAACCAAGAACAATCTATTTTGTCAACTCATCATTTCACTTACTCTGCTTAGCTATGTTAATTGAGTTAGTGTTTTGTAGATGAATTTCCATACTGAATCTAATTAATATGTTGGTTCATGTGTTTACTATATAAGGAATTACTGCTTTGTTTTTCTATCCACATTGAGGTTATTAACATGTCCCAAATCAGTATTATCTGAATATGACATGACATGAAGGCTTTCTCTTTTTTAAACAACAAACAAGAAGGCGAAATCAGTAATATTTCACACTGCCCTCATTGTGCCCTACCTGCTGCGCTTTTTCATCTAGATATAATTTAATTATTTCCTTTCCATATTTTTCATCACACACAAGTCATCCTACATACATCAGTAGAAAACAGATTCCTAGATTCTTTCCCCATAGAGGTCTTTACAGAGTAGTGAGTAGAGTTCCCAGAATCTAAAAGAAAGAGTTGATATATGTGTACATATAACTGATTCACTTTGCTGTACAGCAGAAACTAACACAACATTGTAAATCAACTACACTCTAATAAAAATTAAAAAAAAACAAAAACAAAAACCAGATCCCTAAACCATCATTTAGATCCTGACATTCTTTTTTTTAAAAGCTAAAGTTTTCTTCTGAGTCCCAGTTGTCATAACAGAGCCCTCTACTCTTGCCTCTTCACTCACTAGCCCCTGGTCTTCTGCAGACGGCCAAGCAGGTTCATGTTAGATAAGCACATCTCAACTTTACTCTCACAGAGTGTATACATACAGCTCTGTCTTTCTTTCATTGCTTTAAATTCTTTCCAAACATCTTTGGTATGTGTGAAGTTGTTTCCTTCCTAGGATTATACACTTATGATGCAATGTTTTTAAATCACTTGGCTCTTTGCTTAAATGCTTTTAGCTTCCTGGTAAATTTGACAGCGTTTTGGAAACATTTTGAATCCTTTCCCCCAAATTCATTAACTCCAAAATGGCCACTGTTTTGACTTAATGTATTTTCCTTTCCTGTTGTCTTTTTCTCATGTCTTTTTTCATATTTTCCCAATACTGTTCATTTATCACAATCTCTAAATCAATTAGAAAATGATAATACTTACTATATAAAAAACACAGTAGGAAACAGTATTTTCTAAACATTGTCTTTAATGATCACAACTTCTGAGGCAGAAATACTACCTAAATAAGGAGATATGGGACCCCTAGTCTTACACTATACTCTAATGCCTCAGTAATTTTAAATGCAAAGGGCTTTCTCTAGCTGTGGAGAGCAGGGGCTACTCTTCATTGTGGTGTGCAGGCTCCTCATTGCAGTGGCTTCTTTTGTTGCAGAGCATGGGCTCTAGGCATGTAGGCTTCAGTAGTTGTGACACACTGGCTCAATAGTTGTGGCTCACGGGCTCTAGAGCACAGGCTCAATAGTTGTGGTGCATGGGCGTAGTTGCTCCACGGCATGTGGAATCTTCCTGGAGCAGGGATTGAAGCTGTGTCCCCTGCATTGGCAGGCAGATTCTTAACCACTACACTACCTAGGAAGTCCCCTGTATTCTATGAATAAATAAATGCAGGGGTTCCTACTTGTGAATTTGTGGGACACTTCAGACATGTTATATCCCTTCCTAAGTCTGATCAGGTTAGTGTAGTTTTACCCCTGCCCTGCTCTGGAACATGTTAGAATCCATGCCTGAAGAGAAGGCAGAAATCTCCCAGTGCCATGTATGTTCTGCTAGGATTGGAGTCACCTGAGCTATATAATGCTGGATATGTTCTTTCTGATCAAGTCTCACTCCAGGATGTTTGAACTTATCCAGAGGGGTAGTAGAACAGGAAATCAACATTAATAACAGTAACACAAAATAACAATGAGTTATAGCAGCTGATATTCACAAATCAGTTATGTTCTTCAGAGTATTCTGTTGAGTGCTTTATAGAATCATCTTAATTAATCCTAATAAATCATATGTGGAAAATACAATTGTGTCATCAAGTTTGAGAAGCTTACCTCGCCGTTTGATGTTCATAAACTTTTCAGATATGTTAGGAATATCTTCACCTCAGTCTCTGATCTTTTCTTACTTTGTTGAAAATCTCAGGCTCTCTGCAAAAGACAAAATAGGAGAAGTGTATTGGATATTTATACTATTACATAGTCTAATATACATATTTTCTAAAAGAAAGTATATTGCAATTTGTGACAGGGATCATAAATAGTGAATCATCCAAATGTGGACACTTGAGACTGAAACTAAAAATCTATTAACAAGTGTCAACTCACTTACATCAGAGGCACCTGGGATTGTCCCTAGGAATGTAGAGTTTGTGGTCACCTTATGCCTAAGCCCAAGCTGTTGTTAGATAGCTGCACAGTATCAACTTTTTTCTGCAGGCAGATTAAACAGATGAACATCCTATATTACATGAAATTTACGCAATGAAAAGTCAAACACTTTCAAAATTACAAATTGCAATTTTGTAAATTGTGTTTTACTATCGAACTAATTAGATTATAAGGAAAGAATTGACAGTCAGGCTTTTACTCCAATGCTATTAGCAACATTTCAATAAAATTACGTTATCATTTTACATTAGTAAGTTAGGTAAAAAATTATTGTCCATTATCTTCACCTCATTACACAGTTAAAGTGAGAGACAAAATTTCTAGAAGAAATAAGCCAGAATACCAATTATAACAATATATGATTTCTATAGTTTTATATCATTGCTTATTAGTATTCAGCTTGCATAGCTCATTAAGATCCTCTTTGGATTATTTCAACTTTCTGCTTAGAGTCCTTCAGATTTTTTGTCTTACCTCCAGAAGTTATTGTTTCATTACCCTGATATCCAGAGCCTTCTGCAAACCTGTCCCTTTTGTGCTATCCAATAGAGAAGACCACACAGGAGGCTATTAAATTTAAAATTAAATTAATTAAAACTGAATAAAAAATTTTATTCCTCCAGTGCACTGGCCACATTTCAAAGGCTCAATAGTCCAAGTATTAATACTACTGTATTAATGCCCAATAGAAAATACTCATTACGGAAGTTTGTATCTAACAGTCCTGCTCCACATTCCTTCTAGATTTGTTATCTATTGTTCTCACCCAAAAAATTTCTATTCCTTCCAAATTAGAACCCTTTCTATTCTCTAACAGGTTGCACCTTTTTTGTTTTTAGCCATTTTAATCAGTTTAACACTATGACATAAAATAAATACCTCTAGTACTTCCAGAATTCATACAAAAAATATGGAGTTTTCTTTTATTCCAGGAAGTCTGTTAGGTGTTGGAGAAACAAAAATAAGAAATATAATCCTCAGCCTACAATGAATGAATGAATCTGTAGTTCATAGATGGCAGAGAAATGATCATTTATGGACCACTTATTTCCCAGGCATTATCCTATTATGTAGTTTTATAAATATTATACCTTCTATTTCTCAAAATATTTTAAGCATTAGTAACACCAGGAAAATAGATATTAGTAACCAGTTTTTGCAATTGACTGAACTCTGGCTCAGAGAGTCTAGAAGATTTACAGGACAGCAAATGAAAAGCAGGCCTCGAATTTGAAGGCAATTTCTTTTGTGCCCAAAGTCTATAGTTGTTTGCTATAGTAATTTGCCCTTTATCTTCTAAGCATGAAAACTCCATTTGGGAAAGGATATTTGTGTTGCATAAGTATCACTGAGCATTAGCTCTGCATAGTGGACTAGTGTTTGGATTAACAATCACTTGCTCAGCGCTTCTAAAGAAGCAGCCATGGCTTGAGACAACAAAAATGAATAATAAATGGCCTCTGTCCTAAAGAACCCACACTAGTGATGGAAACAAATGCTTAAGCAAATAATTTTGGTTCAATAAAACACACACAGAGACACAGACATGGGTACAGACACACAGGAATTCATATTCAAACTTCTATGGGCATCCACAACATCGTATGCTTAATCTAATCTTAAATTTCTGGGAACATTTTTTTTTTAAAGAAGTAGGCTATTAATCTAAAGCTTAAAGAATAAGTAAGAATTATCCAGTAAGGAATGGGTAAGTCAGCCATAGAAATATCTCAGTCCAAAACAATATGGGTATGCAACAAAAAATTAGTCCAGTAGTTTACTAGTCCACAGAATTTGGTAAATATTAAAGCTAGAAGTGAGATGAAACTAAGGAAAGTTGATTAAGCCTTTTTCCCAAATTACAATGCTTGAACTTAATTCTGCAGACAATTGGAAATAGCCATTTTATGCAACTATGTACTGAAGTAATTCAATTTTATTCAGTCGACTCTGGTTGCAATTTAAAGAAAGGATTTAAAGGATGGTAAAACTGGAGAAGGGAGGTTTATCTAGGTAACTATCCAAACTAAAATAATGGACAGTAATAGAGATGGAGAGGAGAAGCTAGATTCAGGAAACAGGAGAGAAGTCTGTTTATAAAACTTCATAGAAGATGAGTGAGGGAGACAAAGGAGTGTAGAAAAGTTTACGCATTCGAATCTTGAGGGATGCAGTTGATAGTGGTGCCTTAACAGAAATCTGGAACAAACGGGAGGCAGTTTTATCTGTCTTAAAAATGAAATCAAACAAATGCAGCAAACAAAAAGCACAAATCTTCTCTGGACCGCATTTCTTCTTCTAGTTATCACTTCATTTCTCCGCTACTCCTGGTTGCAAAATGTCCTGAAGGTGCTACGTAGAGCTGCAGACTCCACTGCCTCTCACACTGTCCCCTCAGCTCCTCTGATAGGGTCCCTGCCCTCAACATCTCACTGAGACTGTCCGTGGGTAGGTTGCAAATGATTTTCACGGTGTCAAAATTTAATGTTTTCTTCACTTATCTTATTTGGCTCAGAGAAACATTAAACCAGTTATTCATTCTCTCCTTAAAATACATTTTTCTCAGCTTTTGCAATACTATAGTGCTCTGGTGATTGCTCTTCTTAATCTCTGCTTCAAGTTCACTCTCTTGTAATGACTAAATCTTGAGTGACCCTGTGCTTCATTGTCCCCTCCTTTTAAATCAACACAATTTCCCTAGTAGACCTATTTTGTCCCTAGCTGTAAATAAAAGTTATTTGTAGCAACTTTTGGATTTATTGCCCGCATTGTGTTTTCCCTCAAATTCCAGACTGGACTTTTCCAAGTTTCTGGCACCTCCACAGGCATATCAATAATTATCTCACACATTGTCAAGTCAGAACTCTTGATACCTGTTTCTCTTCCATCATAACTACTCCCCCATCCCTCATCTTAGTGAAGCTTATCATCAGTCACATACTGATCAACCCAGTGCCTTGATTCATCCCTTTCCATCACTCTTTATTCTTAATTTACCAGCAACTTCTGCTACTACCCCCGGATGTAACCCCAAATGGCCACTGTTGCCACCTCTCCTGGTACCACTCTAGTCTATGAAATCATTGTTATATTTCAAACAGTCCACTACAAAATTCACCTAACTAGTCTTCTTGTTGCCACCCCTCCCTGGTTGCAATTTACTTTCTTCAAACAAAGTGAATTTATAAAGATATAAATTCCATCATATCACTCCACTGTTTTCCATGGAACCCTCCTCACTGTGCTGATCAAACACACTCTCTGACTACAGTGTGTCTCATTATCCACTAGACTTGCAACCCAGTAGAATCTCTGTCCTCAAACATGCTCAGTTCATTTACAACTTTGAACTAGTCATTCTTTCTGCTTGAACTGCTCTTCCAGGCAACTTCAGATGGCTGCCTTCTTCTTGCCGTTCAATCTCAGCTCAAATGTAACCTCCTCAGTGCAACCTCATTAGACTCCCAATCACCTTCTATTACATGAGGTTAATTTAATCCTTTGCATAGCACATATCATAATCTGTTGTTTTCCATTGTTTATTTTGTTATAGATTGTCTCTCCATCTCTGACCTCACTTACTACACACAGACACAAACTAGGATGCAAACTACATGAGAATAGGGACTTTTTGTTGCTCACTGCTGTATTGCTAAGTCCTACAATAGACAGTTTGATAAATGAAAATAAAGTGAAGGCTAAAGATAGAACCTGCAGAGCATGGTAGAGAGACTGAAAGACAGTGACAAAGACATGAAACAGATTAACATAGTATTTGGTTTGGTGAAATATTATTAGGTAACAAATGTCACAGGAACCACCAAAATAGAAAATTTTCAAGAAGAAATTGATGCAAACCTCTATTAAAACCAGCAGAAATCCAGTAAGATAAGAAATGCTGGGAGTGTCCGTTGGATTTAGCAAAGTCGATGATCTGGTCTCTCGTGACTTTGGTCACAGCAGCTTTAGAAAAGTGGAGATGGCTGAAGGTAGAGTGCAGGTGCTGGATAAGTGAATGGGAGAAAGTATGGGGGGAAAGTTGCGTATGATACTTTTTCAAGCCACTTGGCTGAGAAAGAAGAAATGGAGTATCAGTAAGGGAGGAACTCTAGATGGAGAAATGACATGATGTGCTGAGAGAGATTTGAAGAGGAAATATAGAGAGACAGACCTTGAGGAGATAGGAGAGAGGGAGAAAAGCCCCCAAAGAGGCAAAAAGGAAAGGGATTAAAACCATAGCTGGAAGTTGGCCTCACAACTAACAAGATGGGTAAAAGGCAGATGCTTCTCGTTTGAAGTAGTTCATGTTGATGCTTTTAATCTTCTTGATTAAGTGGCCAGTCAGCTTTCCGAAAAAGACAGTTGAATATTGGGTAGAATGTTGGTAGTGGGTGGTGGAAGTTCTGCATTTGTTTATGAAGTGAGAGACAGATCTGAACAAGAGCAGTAAAAACATTTTAATATGGCCTAGATTGAGACACGCTGAATTTGAAAACCATCCATGCCGTAGTGATGTTAAGAGAAGCGCAGCATGCAAGTATAAGACTGGATAAGAGGAATTCGGATTGATGAAGAGCTAGAGAATTCCTGGGAGGTTCTGGAATCAGAATTGAGATATTGATAGAAAACAGTTCAGGTGATGGATCATGTGGTCTAAATAGGACGGAAGAGGCAAGGCCAATAAATACTATTTATTAACACAGATTAGAGTCAGATAGTTAAGTAAGTACAAACTTAATTGTGGGTTAGAGAACAAAAATTTATAAGGGATGGGCCTTTATTTCTTTTTTTTTTTTCAAAATATAAAGCATGTTCTTTTCTGATAAAATGTACTTAAAGTGTAACACCATTCGGAGGGAGTTGCCATGTACACTGGCAAGATGTGTAATCCATGCAGGCATCTGGATCAAAGAATCAATGAAAACTAACCTCTTAGCCTACAGTCTGCTCCCCCGAGGAGTGGGGAGGCAGGGGAGGCTTCTTTAAGTTCACACGGGCACCGTAAGGGGTAGCATTGGGATCATATTTGGCATACAGATTTTATAAGCTTTTCTTAAAACTGAAAAAAGTTATTTCAAATCCTCTTCCTGTCAATGGGTATAGTTATAGGACTCAGTTTGGCAGGGCTGCACAGTTTGCATAATGGATTATTTAATGGTACATATTTAGGTTCTCAAAAGTGTTATTCCTTTTATACTCCCACCGCTAGCATATGACAGTGTCCATTTTTTCTCAGTCTCACTCATACTGGGAAAGATTAAAAAAGAAACCCATACTGGCTTTTAATTTTGGCCAATTTTATAGATTAAAAAGAAATACCTCAATGTTATTTTTCAATTTTTAATTATTTGATATATCGCAAAAATTTTCTATTCACTGCTAAGAATCAGTAAAGTATGGAGATGAAGTTCATAGATTCTCAAATCAGTGTATCTAGGCTTAAAAACTACTTACTAGCTGTATGGTCATGAGCACATTGCTTAGTCCTTCCTCCTCATTAAGTTTTTCTGAATTAAATGAATTAATATAAATAAAATGTTTAGAGAAGTTCCTGATAGCCAGTAAATGGTCTGCAAATGCTAACTATTGTTGCTGTTATTCCAATCACTTAATCTTTTTTTTTCCCTTCTGAGTATACCATTATGATTAAGAGTAATCAGATGGAATTTGGAAATTGACTCTGATTACTGGCCATGTGACTCTGGGTAAATTGCTTTATGTCTCTAAGCTTTAGTTCACTTATCAGTAAAATTAAAATTTTCTAAGTGTAGTTATGAGAATTAGTGAACTAATTGTTGGAACAAGTTTTGCAAAGTGACTGGCAAAGAGTAAACAATAAATAGCATTACTATTAATGTTGCGGTTATTATTCCCTTGTGATGTATATGGTAAACATTAATCTTTGTCAATTATATACATTTCAACTTCCCAGTGTATCTGTCAGGTTCTCAACAAAAACACACGGTACAATCAAATTAGAATAATTTGAAAAAAAATTCAGTTACAAAGCTTACAGGACCTTATTTTAGAAGATATGGGAGCTGGGAGCCACAAGGGATTATGCAGTAACCCAGAGTTATCTCTAGGGTGAAAGGAAGAGGGGAGGGCGAGGTTTCCAGAAACTGACAACAATGAACCTGGAGTGGCACAGCGAGATTCAAGTGACCACAGAGCCTGCTGGGGCTCGCCATGGATGAGCCCAGGGAAACCAGGGAGCCCCCAGGAGCCACTGATTTAGTCAATTTCTGTGACTCCTGGAGGCTCTGGAGGCCCACTATTCGGTCACAGAGATGGAGAGCAGATTGAAAAATGATGGGAAGTGGATGTCAAGGTGCAAAACTACAGTGTCATTTTTATCTTTGTTTCTGTTGCCTTTTGCCAAATTTATGTGTCTAATTTTTATCTCATCAAATTGGTTAAACTTCTTTATAGTTTCTGTTATTGATGTCACGTTTAGGCTATTCCCACTCCAAGATTATAAAAAATATTTTCTCATATTTTCCGCATTTATAACTGTGCAGTTTCCTTTCTTATATTTAAATATTTGATCCATCCAGAATGTGTTCCACTCTCTTTTATATTTATGTTTCAGATGTCTAACTAGGTATTTGAATACATTTTATTAAAGTATTCATTTTCCAGGGGTATACTTTGATTGGATATTTTATTGTGATGGAGTGAGAACTCAAAGAATAGGAGCTAGAATTGTGTTAATTTTTTAAATTGTGCCAAGGATAAGTGAGAAAGAGATACTGATAGAAGAGTAGAGAATCTTTGCAGTAAAAGATATTATAAAATTAATATTACTGGAATCAGTAATATTTTTGGCTTTTATAAATATTATTTCCTTTGTCTAAAATGTGTTTCACTTCCCACCCACTACGTCCTCAGCCTTTTTCTGCTGATGGACCTTGTCTTGTCCTTTTAGGCTCATCTCAAATGTCAGTTCTTAGGAAGCGGCCCCATCTCCTCACCAGTCAGTGTCTGCTCTGTGCTCCCAGGTACTTCTGTGCACTCTTCTTTTACTACAAAGATAGCATTTTAATAATTGCACAGATGTTGTTTCCTGGCTAAACTATGAAGTCCACAAAAGCATGGCCACCTGGTATTTAGCCTTGATTTCTCAGTTTTTAGATCATGGCCTGGAATGCCCACAGATAATGCCATAAATAATGTGTATCATAAAGTGAATAAAACTGCACTAGGGCCTAAATGAGGGTTTGGAAATTCTCTGGGACTGAGAGGTAAGGGTTATGCAGAGAGCTAGCTAAATGAATGCCAAGATATTCATGAAACCGAAGTCAGCTGGGAACATGAGTTAGCTGAGGGAACATCTATCGAGATTCACTACCTTGCTTGGGATTTGTGGGCAGATCTGGCCTTGGGAGGGTAACTGGGTGTGTGGAGAAGCTAAGGTCAGCAGCAGGGTGAATGAAGTATGAGCTGAGGTGGGACTGTGCATCGATTTTGGGGCTCAGTGAAAAGAGGGCCTGTGCAAATCAGGAAGGACATGGCATTCTGACGGGGGAAAAGGAGAGCCTTATTTTCCTCCTTCAGATCCTGTTTCTACCATTTCATCTAAGAAATGTACCCATTTTGAAGGTTTACAATGTCTTGCAGATGTTATTTCAGTGGCAGCAGGCACTTAATTACAATGGCTGACATTCTTAGGATGAGCCAGTGGGCAGGGCTGCTGAACTGGAGGAGAGGGAGGGGCCGGTGAAGGCTTAAGTGACTAGCCAGGAGGATGGCGGGCCTGACTGGTGGCTTTCAGGATTTGTGTCACAATTTGTTGGGCATTTAAATATGTCCACTGACTCCTTTACTAAATATGTTTGAACTTGGTCTCTGCCTAACATGTGACTCTTAGTCTATTAAAAAAATCAAAAAGCATCAGTTATTGTCATGTCAATTAATATTTGTTTTTAATGATTAATTTGTACACTGTATCAGGTATTAAGATTGTAAATATAAATACAGTCATGTTGAAGACTTTCTCTTATATATAATTTTATTGTGTTTATAGTACATATAGTTTTTCATCCCACTAATTTGGCTCCGTTTGTCGTAAATAAGCATCGAGAGTTTTAGGTTGAAAAGTATGCATGTCTTCATCAGTAATCTGCAGGTGTATTTATGTTTTTCATATGGAAAAGAGATTAAACATAAGAGTTGCAAATTGCTAAGTACATTCTGAAGATACAGGGCTCTATCAGCCCCTGTCTGCAATGCACACATTTATTCGGCCGAAGGACCAGGAGCTACATAACTACATCAACAGCAATACTAACACTAATAATGATAATCACAGTCAATGCTTACGTAGCAGTTATGTACCAGACACTTTCCCGTGCCCTGTGTATACTTAACTCACATAGTCTTCACGTTAGTGCTATGAAATATGCACAATTATTATTCTTATTTTAGGGATGACTCAATCTAAGCATACAAGTGTGACAAATAAGATCACATAGCTGGTAAGTAGAAGGGTGGCACTTGAACCCAGGCGGTCTGGCTCCAGGTTCCAATATACTATACTGCTCCCCACATCCACATGTAATCCAAATCATGGTGGCACAAGCTCTCATGTGTTGGAAAATAGTGCCAACACAGGTTTTTCCAGATGGTCCTGAGAGTCTCCTTGCTCATTGCTGGTTGTGTCAGGGACAAAACTTCTCCACTGGTGATAGCCTAATTATCCCACTCTGATCTTGGGGAGATAACCACCTTCCATTTGCCTGCTCCTCCCTAAGCATGGGGAATGCTCTTATTCCCCATGACACCTAGGAGCCCACACTGTAACTTCAGTATTTTAATGAAGGTTTAGAGATAGCTCAAGGAAAGGCCTCACAGAAATGAATATTTGATCACTACAGAGAGCCCAGATCCGCCCTTAGTTCCCCTACCATGTTGTGTTCTCTGTTCATTCCCGTCCCACCTCCCTGGGGACTTGAGAAGCTCTGCCCATCAGCAGAGGTATTCAGGCTGCCTCCTAGAATCCTGAAATGAGTCACTTTCATTGGTTTTAATTGAAGTTGTTGACAGTTTTTGTCATTTTCTTTGGTTTGAATGAGTAATTTAATGATGGCTTAGGACAGGGCTTATCACGAATTGTTATCGCTATAGTGCCTTGAACACATTTGAACTTTGTAGCTTTCTTGAAGATTACTTTTATAGGACATTTTCATAAGTACTTATCTTCAGAATAGAAATTGTAATATGTACTAAATAGGAAGGGTTATTTGTTTACTGTTTTTGTTTTGTTTTTGCCATTTTATTCTCATTTATTAACACCAAACATGAACATGTAACTCAAAGTTTTAGAACACGAATTTAACTCCAAGTCTTACCACTTATCAGCTTTGTGACCTTTGACAAGCTCTTTGAATTCTCTGAGTCTATTTCACTGAATGTAAAATAACACAGAAGTTTCACAAAATATTTTAAGGATATACTCCAAGAAAAGGCAACTTAAAGCAAATAAACTTATAAAGGGAATTGTTTCTGTAAAAATTAATGCAAAAAATCAAGAGAAATTCCCAGATACTCATTATCTAAGACATGTTATCCATCACCAAAACCTCCTACTGCTCTTCCTATCTTATCTTCCCACAAATGCTTAAATTCCATGGCTTCTCACTTCAATGAACATACAAGATCGTCCATTCAAATGCCCACTATGGTGGCACATAGTGGTTTCTCAAGTGGCACATCATGTGGCTTCTACTTACCTCTTTCACTTGATTTAGTGTTACTCAAACATGTGCTCATTCTGCTCTAGCTACATAAGCTTTAGTTCTGTTTTTTGCCTGTGCCTAACTCATTCCTACCTTACAGCTTTTGCAATAAGCTATTCTTTTTGCCTGGAATATTTTTCTTTCTAATCTTCCTATGAATGGCTCTTTCTTGTATTAAATCTTAGCTCAAATGTTACATTGTCAGAGAGGCCTTCCTTGACCTTCCACCTCATCCTATCAATGAGGATCACATTGGTCTGGTTTTGTTTCTCCATAGCACCTACCACTACCTGAAAAATTATCTCATTTGCTTCTGTGTATTGTCTGCCTCCCAAGCTGAGACTGTGTGCTCCTTGAGCACATGGACCATGTCTGCCATTTTCACTGTCATATCTCAATACGTTGAACAGAGCCTAACACATGGGAAGCCCTCAATAGATATTTTGCAAATAGTGTTGAATAAATCAGAAATTATAACTAAACTTTTATTAGTGTATAATTTTTATTACATTACAATTTTGACTCCTGGCTTGATGGAAGATTTATGCAAACACACTAAGCTGTTACCTCAAAGGAAATGACATAAAAATGTATTTCTAAAATGGAGAGAGTTCAGTAGAGGTGAGGAGTGCAAAGAACCATCAACATCCATCTTTATCAACTCCATATCTACATTTAAGAGCAAAATCAGAGAAAGGACTCAGAGTCATAATTTAATGCAGACCTAAAAGTCTTAGATCCTTTTTGTCTTTCTTGAAGAGTTAAAAAATGAACTATAGGTTGATTTTGAATTTTATCATAATGGGCCTTTGATTTATTCCTAGCCAAAGTACTTGTATGGCTTATGCCAATAAAGTTACTGCAAAATATGAATACTGATAAAAATGTACCATGTGTATAAATGAGAAGTGTAATTATGAAAAAAAAAAAAATCCTGTAAAGGACTGACACAATATAGCCAGACCTCCTTCACCTGATAGATAGTAAAGTTTTATACCCAGAAATTCTGACTTAATAGGACTGCCTGGGGCCTGGCCACTGGTATTTGTGGTAAGCTATCCAAGCTGTCGAAATGAGTTGCCATTGTTGAGAACCACTGGTTTAGATCAGACTCTTAGTTCAAAACATAGCTCAGAGACCCAAGGAATGTTTACATAATGTTCTCTGTGTTTTATTGATTTTTGTGTTGGAATTTTTCAACATGTAAAAAAACTCACATAGTTGTGCCTGGTTACAGAAACCTGGTAATAAAAATTAGACAGACATGCTTTTTAAGGCCTTTTTGATTACATCTCTAATGTCATAAAGTTCCAACTTTTCATTTAATCGATAATGAGCATAGTATGGGATGTCATATTTTTTCTTAATATTCTTTTGAGAGTTTAATATAAAAAACATTTTCATAGAATATTATCAATGAAGGATAATTGTATGGAAGCAGAATATTTCTAAAATCTATTTTAATTTGTGTTCTGCAAGTCATCCATTTATACTTTTTCTGTTTGTGAACATGTATATCAAAAGATAACTTCTTATTTAAAATATTTAAAATACTATAAATAATTTTAATTATTAATGAATAGAAATATCTTTAAATTGTTTCAAATATCAATCCCCCAAAATTCAAATGATATTCTCAAATCAAATGATGACTCTTCTAATTAATCTAAATGTTATTTTTGCATACCCAGAGTGGGGGTTCTCTGGATGTTTTAAGAATATGGACACCCTTTTTATCTTATGTACCCTGGATTTTCCCCTGTGCTATATGCACTTAGCAATGGACTGCATTGTTTTCTTTAATGAACATTTATTGTTCACCTATCAATGTTGGGAAACTAGTCACTGGAGATTAGCCATGAAATATATAGCTAGGATTTCTGCGCACTTGGGCCTTGTGGTTTGGCCCAGTGTTTCTCAAAATTTATTGTGAATATAAGCCACTTGGATCTTGTTTAATCTTGTTAAAATCTTGTTTTATTTTCTTGCTGTAGTAGATCTGGTGCATGACCTGAAATTCTGCACCCTAACAAGCTCTCAGGTGATACTCATGTGCTGGTCTGTGGATCACATCTTAAGTAGTAAGATATTATCCTTCTTTGGTGATTTTTAAGCTTCAGAGACTCCTATTCTTAATTGATACATATCTATAGTTCCATTATGAGATACACTATTGAAATCATACTTGATATTTATCTTTTTTATCTGTGTCATTATTTTGGTTGTAGTTCTGCTCTCTAACTCAATTATAACCTGTTTAAGGCAGGAATCAAGTTTTGTATTTCCTTGTTTCTCATAATGCCTGGTATGCCTGGCATCGTAGAAATGATTCCGTGAATATTTAACAGGTGAAATTCCATGAGTTAGGTTTAACTTTGCATAAAGGCTGAAGGGAACATTATAAGATTTCTCAAAGACCCTAATGTAACCATCCTGAAGATCAACAGGATTTGGAGATAATAATCTTCCCATTGAAAGAACTGCTGACTCCCATGTCATAACACATCCTAACAGTTAATCTCCTTTTTGGTTCCAGCATGCATTTCAAGCAGATGATATGCTCCGTCAGCAGCAGCAGTTGCTGCACTACAGAGCCCCTCTCACCATCATAAAAGAGCACTCAGAGAGAGTGTCTGTGGATTAAAAAGGTGTGTGGAGAGAAACCAGCGGTGTGCCTAATCTGTAGGAAGTGTTTGTGGGAAAATATAGGTCTGATTATTTCCACAGTGCCTCTTCTGAACAGAAATGGGAATTGTGGGCTTAGTTTTATTATTTTAATTAGTCTTAAGCCGTGCATTAAAGATCCCAGAGTGGTCAGAAAGCCACAGTGCCTCCATATGTATATTTCATAGGTCTGTAGGCAATGGTGATTGGCTTTACACTTCCAAGTCATTCCATCCCAAGGCTTTGGTTATTTGCTACAATAATGCAAGTGTGCATAAGCATATACTGTTATTTATTACATAAATGCCCACCAAATGCTATCCAGCATCCTCACTTTTACTGCTTTTTTTTTTTTTTTGAGAAATGCCTTCACTCAAGCTGACCTTACAGAAATGTGTTTGTGTGTTAAGCTGCCTTCTTAGAGCGCTGACTCTTACATGCATACAGTGAGATTTCTGTCATGTTGCAAAGAGGTCATTTTCCTTGGTGACACAGAGCCACTCTCGACTGCTTTGCACATGCAGCTGCCTGCTGCTTTGGCCCTATCACTGTCACCCAAGGAGTGCTGCCTTTCATTTCTCTAGCATGGGTGACGCAGTGTGACAATGGCAATTAGTTCTCAATGCTGGATGAATTATAAAGAAAGCACAGAAAGCCACAACCCAAGAAGAAAGGTCCTGTTTGAAGGACAGTGAAGCTTATTCTAAACCAGTGTTTGTCTGTTTGTTTTTAATCACAGATGAATAACACCAACGGCATCATCTCATACACTTTGCCTGCAAGAGTGGGTCTTGAGAGATGAGTCAATGCTGAACACTTTATTTAGATTGCAAATTATCTAGCTACCTCAGCAGACTGCAAAATCAACTGGAAGCTTTTCAGCATTTAATTAAGCAGGACAAAAGAAAGCCCCAATAATAACAGTGTGAAACTGCCAGAGAAAAATTATGAATACAAAGGGAGAAATCATCAGTAATTAACCCCAATCTGAGACTACAGAGGAGACTCCAAAACAAGAAGGGAGCACATGCAAATAATACTAAATTTGCTTGTCTTGAATGATTTTATTGTGTTTAATTTAACTATAAAGTCACAAAAACAGTGGTCCAATTGCTAGGGGGAAGAATGCTCCATGTAGTAATTCCCCAAACCTTAATAAGGGAGATGAGTTTCACATCTAGTGTGAGTTTTCCCCTTGCTTCATGGTTGGATTTTTACAGTATTACTTTAAGTTATCATCCCCTGCTGATATATTGTGAGAAAAAAAAAAAAAAAGAATGAGGATATGGTGTTTTAGGGTTGAAGAAAAGAGGGAATTCTGTGTAAATAAATCTACAAAAACATTAATTAGCATCCTAGGAAACTGCATCTCTCCCCATCACTTGTCAACCTGGAAAGCTTATGCTCTCTTTTCAAAATTTAAGCTAATATCATCTTCTTTAATAACATCTTCCATGACTCCCCAGGGTCTGCCTGCTCTTAGCATTTTGAACCATCTCCATTAATTAGCATTCTCACATTGGCTTATGATTATTTATTCTCCATTGTGACGCAATTTTTCAGCTCTTTTAGGGCATAGTCTGGATCTCATATTATGCATCATTGTATTCCAGCTCCTAGTACAGTGCCTGGCCACATGCTAGCTTCTTAATAGAAGATTTTGAAATTTAATTTCTGAGCTTTGTACTCCTATACTATTATGGATACTACAGATGCTAAAGAGTGGGAGTCATGTAATAAAGTGACAATTACTGAATATTAGAATGAGTTGACTTTCAGTAAAAAGTGGCCTTAATATCACAAACAGACTGAAATTTCGAGAAAGTCGTCTTGAAAATAAAAGAAATATGTCATGAATTGAAGAAATCCTTGCTTCCTAAACATCTATAATATGTAAACATTGCCATGTAGATTCTGAGAGTTCAGTAAATATTGATTAGTAGAAGTCTGTTTTCTGCTGCTGGATTAATATAATTATAGACATAAAGATAATGGATAGGAAAATTTTGCTTTCAAGATTTTGAGATTTATGGAACTTAAATGTATTAAATGGTCATGCAAATCATACATACATCTACATACGTATTTGCAATATACATACATACATGTGGCCCCTGCTATCCACTCTCGTGCTTGGAGAAATTCAAATTTTGAACTTTTTGGAATTATTATTCACCCTAAAAAGGTGGGAAATGCAGAGTTTTATCTACTTTTTAGGTCAAATACAAATCACGTAGAGAAATTGGCTTTTATTTAGATGCCTCAACATGAATGATGTACAAGTAGTCCTTTATATTTGTCTGACTATAAAATAGCAACTGTTATTTTCTTCAAATTAACTCAAAGTTTATAATCCTAATGCCAAGATTGCATCCTTAATTATTTTAAACTCAATTTTTTCCCCCTATAGTGTCAATTTATTGTTGGAGTGTTATCCAGTGTTCAATAAACATATTTGTGATTTAAATAAATGACACATAGTCAGGTTTTATAGTAAGTCAAACTATATTTTTTAAATGGGGGTGTTACTTTGAAAATAAGTTTTTAAGCCATTGTTAAAACTGTTATTTTGAGAATTAAAAAGAATTTGGCCTAATGATTATTTAAACAAATTCCTGTGCTAACAGCATTCTACCATTGTAAATATCAGCTCTGAATGACATTACATATTTCAGTAAAAATAACCCCCTGGTAATTGACTCTTGACACTTATTCTTTAACTTATTATGAATTGGGATTAGTCTCAGTTGTTTAATTTTCCTGCCTCTGTGCATTTGTTCAAACTGTTCTCTCCACCTGGAATACTCTTCCTTCATATTTCAGTCTATTTAAATCCCTGCCATTTTTTAAGTTTTGGCTTAATTGTCATTCATATAGTGTATGCAAGCCTAGCTTTACCTTTGCAGGCATCCACTAAGTATCCATAGGCTTTCTCTTCTCCAGGAAGGATTTGTAGTCTAGTTGATAGTTATTTCTCCTTCTAGTATATGTTTCCAGTTACTGCACTAAACATTCACTTAATGATACAAATTCACCTAAATTTACATGGATGGAAATTGAGGATAAAGAGAGACACAGATATAGAGACAGAGACACGCAGAGAGAGAAAAATATTGATTTTAAATAGAGGATGATTTTATAGTACCCAACCATATGCCATTCCTTTCAAAGCAAATGTCCTGAATGTGCATGAGTTCCTAGACTGGTTCCATTAGCTGTTCCCAATTACCGACATCTCAGAAACTAAGATCTCACCATCATGCTGTGTTCATTCAATATGACCCCTGTACAAAGGCTAATACGTGATTTGGTGATCAACCAATGAAACAATGATCTGTTCCAACACTAAAGAGAAACCTGGTATAGTAGGATTTAATGAATAACTCAGTCTTGAATAAAGGCGTTTTCCTAAATGGTTTTCTGGAAAAATTTTTAAATTATATACAATTTTCCTCTGACTCACTTTTTAGTCTCACCTTCAGTTTAAATGTGATTTCATTGCATCATATTATAAATACTTCTTTGAATATCTATTTTCTCTATATGGTAGAGTGGTTTAATGCTTTCAATTCTCATTTTCTTCCTCTAATTAATGTTATACTTCCTCATCTTTGTCATGGTCTGATGGCCACCAGAGTTTACTTCCTCAACCCTTTGTTATTGGTCTTAATAGTGATATGACAGAAGCAGAGACTTTAAATGTGCTATTGAATATGGGTTTTCCTCTTGTGTTCTTATGATTCATCATTGAGAAATACAAGGTTCTGATAGCAACCATTCCAACAATAAACACTTGGAGCAGTTCTGAACCGACCCTATAAACTGGAGTGGAGTCATCTGAACCCCAGCAAAGTTCATCAGAACCACAGCCAATCAAGTCTGGTATGCCACTGTTTCCTCATCTGTTTAAGGATGATAATGATGGTGGTGGTGGTGTTAGTATAAGACCTATTGCACAGGGTCTCTGCACATATTAAATGAGTCACTATGTAGCTTAGAACAGTATCTGTTACAAAGTAAGTGTTTTATAAATGTCAATCATTATCATTGCCATTTTTAAAGCATGGTTAAAACACTTTAAATATAGTATTCAATATTTAAACTTTATGAGATAGATACTATCATTATTTACATATAGCAGATGAAAAACTGAGGAACAGAGAGTAAAATGTTTTACCCAAGATCACACATCTATTAAATAGCCTGTGAGACTTAGAACGAGGGCTTGTTGACTCTGGAATCCACTCATAACCACTAAGCCATCTTCTTTATGTTACTTTTGCCGCTTATCACATGTAAACCCTAAGGTAATGTGAAACAGAGCCAGCTAACTGCCCAAATGGAAGGGAACAAAGGGAAATTATAACAGACTGAAAATGAATAATGTCTCAAAATGTTATCCAACCACACTGAGATTTTTGAGTAACCATAATCATTTTTACTTTCATTTTGGTTCTAAAGGGGAATGCAGTAATATTTAGAAAGTCTGTTCTCACAAATTTCTTTTTTGAAATGTGGTTCTCAGGAATATAACACAGAAGACTGAGATATTTAGAAAACAAGGAAAGCAAAGATTTGTCTCTTTGCAAGCCAAACTTATTAAAAGTATTCACTTATTGGTGTATGTAGATTTTTCACAGTAGAATTTCAAGGCAAGTGAAGGGTCCTTTGTAGGAACACCTAAATTCTGATGCTTATTGTCCAGGAGTGGCAAGGACATTGGATTTCCTTATGAAATCAAGTCTCTGGTTTAAGTAAACCAGTCCTTTACCTAATGTCAAGGTAACTAGACTAATGTTCAACTCATAGCTATTTTCTAAGCTATCTTGTTTCCCCAAAGGCATTAGTGGTTGAGTGTGGAAGGAAGAAAAGATGACAGCATGTATACTAGGATTATAGGTATTTCCACAGGAGAGAATCTGTCGTTGCAAATCAAAGTTGTGCTGGGATCTCAACAGAGTCTCACAGACCAGTGGGACCTGCCTGCAAACAGGGTGGATAAGAGTGGTAGTATTCTCCCTTGGTGAAGGGAAAACATCCAGTTATTCTGGCAGCTGTTTTGACATGACTGGTGCACTAGGAAATTTTTGGTAAGTCTCTTTTCTAGAACAGAGAGCTCCTAAACATTTTTTAAAAATCCATTATTTATGACATCTTGACCAAGGTTTGAAACAGAGCTCACCTGGGACTAGACCATGATTCTAGCTAACTGTACATAAGTCAATAGGTGGAGAGAGACAATGGTCCCCCAGGTCTTCCCAGTCTGCCTATGGATTAAGGTCTTCAGCTGCCTGTTCAGTAGTAGAGAGGTTTGTCCAACATTCACAAACACTACTTAATGTCTCTACCCTATATATTTGGATTTTAGGAGCTTTGGAAGGAATCTGGAAAGTGGATACCCCACCCTAAGGATAAATGTTCCCACCGTAAGACCCATGGGCATGAATCTTCCCACATTAAGTTCAGAGACCTAGAAAGAACCATCTTGGCAACATCTTGAGATTTATGCCAGTTAAAGAGAAGTCAAGATAGGAAAGTTAAGGGTAACAGAATATATCAACCCAATATATGACTATAGGAGTTCAGAACATGCCACTGCAAAACATGCTGCTTTGGTATATTGACCATGTTGAACTGTCAGTAGTTGAAATACAGCAAATTCAGGGAGAGGGTCTCTTTGAATTTCCCTTACCTGCTTAAGGACAAGTCCTCCAAAAAGAACTGAATTGTTATAAATCCTCTCCCTGGGAGTTTCATCAATCTGGAAAGACTGACTCTCATTATAGGAGAGGAGACTAGAAGTCAACACCACACCCAGACAAGCTTTGTCACGAACAGTCATAGCTCCCATCTACAGGGCCCATTCATTTTTCCTAAAAATCATTTAGTTTCCCCTAAGAGGCCTACATCCCTCCTCCCCTTTCAGTATGCTGATGGTATTTCAGTCTGAATTCTAAGCTAGTTTGGGGAGCTGATCATTCTTCCCTTTGTATCTCCCATGCATGTATAATGTATACGTGTTAAACTTCTGTTTATTTTTCTCTTGTTTATCTTTTATTATAGGGATCTCAGCTAAGAACTCAGAAGGGTAGATGAAAAATTATTTTCCTCCCTTACAAAGCCATAGTTTACTTCTCATCATTCCTTCCTTCCCCAGTGATGGAACTAAAAGTGATATTAGGTCAGATCCAAGAGAGGAGGAACCCAAGGCTCTGCGTCTCCTTTGGCTCTCAAAATGGAATTTCCCTTTTGTCTGGAATTCAAATGTTTTGTTGCCATTAGTTAGTTAGGTTTGAGAATGATATTGCTCATATGATAAGATGAAACTTATTCTTCTAAATCCCCAGAAAAATTGATATAATCCCACCACAGCACATGTTATAGTATCTATTTGGCAGATTTTTTGGCAGCATTTTTCATTCCTTTCTAATGTGGAAAGAATTACTAGAACCAAAGTTTTCCTTTTGTTGGATACGCTATAATTCTGCTAAGGCTTTTTGGTATGTTGGTCTTTTGACCTAAACTAATACCATGAAAGAAAGCATTTATAAAATCTAGTCAAAGCATAAAAGTGTAGATAAGAGAAATAAACCTAATTGATGAGAAGATATTTTGAGCAGGATCTTTAATAACTGATGAAATGACAGGTTTTTATACAAAAGGATCTCTATGACTGGGGATGGGGTAGAAGTGATATTTGTAATAAAAATATATAAGTTTACAGAGAAAAGAGAAATTTTTAGAAAGCTCCTCCAATTGAGGAAGATTAGGAACTGCTAAATTTTAAGAGGTTGTTGTTCTTCCCAACTGCCTTCATCTCCCCATGATAATAGAAATATGAACTCACTTCATCTGGCTTGATTCCCCTGGCCTCAAGACACAAGGAGAAAAACATTGTGGCCAGCATATGGAAAGCCAGGCCATCCGTGGGACTGCACTTTGCAGGTTGCTTCATTTTACTTCTTTGCTGAATGCAGTTGACCCTTGAACAACATAAGGTTAGGAATGCTGACCTCCTGGCAGTCAGAAATCTGAGTATAACTTATACTTGGCCCTCGGTTATGTAGTTCCTCCCTCTCCACGGTTCCATATCCTCAGATTCAACCAGTCGTATATTGTGTAGTCTGGTGGTATTTACTATTGAAAAAAATATGCATATAAGTGGGCCCACACGATTCAAGCCCCTGTTGTTCAAGGGTCAACTGTATAGTGGACCCAGGTAAGGCTCTGAAGAAACATTACGAGGTATTATGATCAAACAGCCCACCTGGTTCAGTTTACATCCTGCCAGATTAAAGTGTTTACTGTGCTTCCAGATCACTGTACATGATAGACTTACTCCCCAGATGAAATCCTTTCAGATTTGGTAGGGGTTTGCCTCTGATAGCCATTGGCCTGCTGATTTTTCTGAACCTGGCAATGGGAAACAGAAGCAGCCTATGCCAGTAAAATATGTTTTAGCTGGGCCCTAGAACCTCTCCAACCATTCCTTCCAGCACATTTTGTCAAACAATCTTTTTGCATTTGTATCAGGTCCAGGGGCCCAGGGATGTTGGGTAAAGAGAAAGGTGGGACCCATTCTCTGTTTGATCCCAAAGGGCTATTGTTCTCAGACTTCAGTGCGCATCCAGATCACACGAGGAGCTTGCTGACACAGGGATTGCAGGGCTCTTCTTCCAGAGTGTTTGATTCAGTGAGTCTGAGATGAAGCCTGAGGTCTTTTAGGTGATGCCAATATTGCTAGTCTGTGGACCACAGTTTAAGAACCATTGCAATAGGATGGATAGAAGTTGTTCTTAGAATTTAAGCAAGTGCTTTCTGAGGTGTGGTGATCAAACTTTGTGCTTTGATTACTTGTAAGGGAAAGGAAGGCTCAGAGACCAAGGCTGGAATACGTGCATAGTTTGGGAGCCAGGGACGCCCTGGCCAAATTAAGGCTGATTATTCAGATAGCATCATTTTCAGCAATTTGCCTATATGATGAGTCTTCACTTAATATCAGTGTTAAATATTCTATATAGTTTTATATAGGAGATGATTGAGAAGTTATTTCAACCACTGTCTAGATCTGGAAACATTTGGGAGGAATGAAAGGGGAAAAGGGTCTGGTTTGAGTAACGTAAACACAGTTGGCCCTCCAAATCCGCAGATGGAATTCACAGTTGGTTGAATCCATGGATATGAAAGGGACAGTAAGGAACTTTATCATCTGTAGATTTGGGTAGCTGCAAGGGGTCCTGGAACTAATACCCCATGGATACTATAAGACATTTTTAGGAAATAAATGGCATTTATTTAAATACATAGAAAAAAATTGTCACTATCTTTAAGATGTGTATCTGCCAGATTTCAATCATGTAAGAAAGTTTCCTAAAAAACTGATCACTTGATCTTTTAACTCCGACAGTTCTGGGATACTCCGTTTACCATTCCATAGGGAGTACGTCCAAAAAAAAGTCTCTTCCACTTCTAAGTAGGTAACCATTTAGCTTCTGACGTGAAATAGCTAATAACCATCACTCCCTTTTCAAAAGATAGAAATCACTGTTGAAGGCATAGTTAATTTTTAATGTGCTTTCTCCAAAAGTTAGAGTAACTTTTAAAAACCCAAGTCAGAAACTAAAATGGATGTTATCCAGTGGACGAATGACATCAATTGAAATGTATTTTTTTCTTCAAGGTGATTGATGTAATTTTCTATTAAAGTGACCTTTGCTAGAAATATTTTTCCTGTAATGATTTCCTGTCCTTTGGGCTCAGCAACCAGAACAGAAAAACTGGCTTAAGCCTTTCAGCTACTTGATGTTAAAGTGGGAAGAGAAGTTGATTCTGAAGTGAAGCATAGCTGAGATACCATGTGAGATTTCAACCCAATCCAGCCTTCTAGCTCCCAATGCCACAGCTCTGTTTGACCACTTCATAGAGATCTCTGATTACTTTTATGGATTCCCACTCCCCTTTCTATTGTGAAGCATCTGTGGCCATGAGGGCTACACTCTCAAAATTCCACCTGGTTATGCTGACATAATCTATATCAGGTGTAGGAACATAAATATCTGCATGACGGGAAAAGGGCTATAATCTAAAGAAGAATTAGGCAAGAAAGAGACAGGTATCCAGATAGCAAAGGACAGTGTAAGGGGATAGAGTGGGAGTATACACATACAACTTGAAATAGCTTGCCATTCTTGGATCTGTGGTTGGGGAATCAGAATATGTGTGTGTGTGTGTGTGTGTGTGTGTGTGTGTGTTAAAACTAGAGCTGTCTGGTGTATCATTCTCTTCCATCCCGTCAAGTCTTTTCCTATCTTGGCCTCTGTTTCCTGGGCCTTCTCCTCTGTATCATAGTCTATCACTGCCTATCTAGAGTTCAACACTACCTGTAGTACAAAAATCCCTCAATATGTTCCTGACTGCGTCTTAGAAATTGTGACTCCAGTTCCTCTATTAGTTCACAAATGACACTACTGTTCTGACACATATATTCAGTACCACAGGGTATGTTAGAAAAACACACCATCATTTTATTGATTTTCTGAGTGATTTAAATTTTAATTGCGAAAGAGGATTTTCCTGTTGCGTGTAAGCCTGTGTTTATTATTTTCTGACATAAGGGCAGAATCATTTCTGTGTTAGCCTTGTCTAAAAGGAAGTGGCTGTGACATGAGAGTCCTAGGCATTCATGTTTTTCTAGAAAATGAACTAGAAATAGTAAACAGAAGCAGATAACTAGATCTACTTTTAAGTAATGATCTGTGGTAAGCAGTCATTATGATTTATAAATTAAAACCTATTTGACTACTTATAGAAAAAGAATCTACAGAGTCATTTGAAAGAGTATTGATATTCTCTTTTATTATGCTTCATGCTTGATCAACTAAATCTACCCTGCCTTTCAACACACACACACACACACACACACACACACATTTGTTACTACCATTTTCTTAGGCATTATAAATACCAATAATAAATACAAAACAGCATATGATTTTTTCTCTTATTTGAACTTATACTTGAATGTTTCGGAAAGCCCCCCTTTTACCTTAAACATTAGGAACTTTGCTCAGCACACCAGCTCTTCTCCCTGTAAATATTTATCCTTAAATATAGATTCTAACTGAATTTGAATGTTTTGAGGTACAGAGCAGTAAGGTGAAGACATAGAATGAGCTTTTGTCTAGTATTGTATCTGAGATAATTTCAGAGGAAGATATACTATATCCTTGTATCAGAGACACTTAATCTACAAATCTTAAATATAATCCAAATTGATTTACACCAAATGAATTAACTTCAGACAGCTCTAAAAAAATAAAAAAAACAATTTTGTTGCAGGAGGATCTGGAATTCAATGTATATGTGTATATATAAATACAGCCCTCAAAAGTCTGGCTAATGCAAGAAGAATTAAAAAGAAAGAAAAGTAGGAGAGGGTCTTAGTCTCTTCAAGGTTCTATACTATAAGACCATAGACTGGATGGCTTATAAACAGCCAAAATTTATTTCTTATAGTTCTGGAGGTCTGACATTAGGGTGTCAGCATGGCTTAGTTTTGGTGAGAACTCTCTTCTAGGGTGCAGACTGAAGACTTCTCCTTGTATCCTCACATGGTGGAGAGCAGAGACTAGAAGCAAGCTCTCCATGAATCTCATAAGGGCACTAAGTTCATTCATGAGGGTTTTTCCTTATGACTTCATCTAATCTTGTCTACCAAAGGCCCCACCTCCTAATACAATCACATTGGGGGGTAGAGTTTCAAGATATGACTTTGAGTAAACACAAATATTCAGTCCACAACATGGAGAGTAACTGAAAAAGACTGTAAAGTTACTGTTAGGATGCCATAAAGATATTTGAGGACTGAAGGAAAATTAAATTCTCCAGATACATATCTGACCCAATATTTTACATGACCCTGGGTTGCCACTCTTCTGTTTTCCAGCTATTTTATTATGTTGTCTTCCATCCGTGACAAATCATCAACCTTGGCACTTTGGATATCAATGCAAAGCAAATGGTGAGGTTTTTCTCAAATAAGTCCAGTCTGACTAGCTTGTTCTGTAGAGGACAGAGAACTTGCTATTACTCTTGATTCCTCTTTGATTTGCAGGTGAACTAAGTTCAGTAGACACCAAAGAGATCTACTTGGAGGAGAGGATGCTACCCACACAATACCTTTCTATTCAGAAGATATTATTCTCATGGATTGGCTGAAAAGCTGAATTCAAACCTTTAGCAGCAAATTATAAATTAAATGTACATAGGTGAATTTATATAAATATTTTAGATATCTATATTTTTTCTGTTATATATTTTAATTTCTTTGACCTTATTTTGGTACTTTCTGCCTTCTACTGTTTTATTTTATTGCGTGATCCACTGAAAATCACAGATACTACCTTATCTGGGAAAGACTTTTGAAGCTCAAACTGTTTAGTAGGTATACTAGGGCATTTCTGTGGGGATAAATTTGGTAAACATAAGCATTTAAATTAAATGTTATGTACTTAGAAATCACTTTTTAGAGGAAATAAATTGTATCATCAAGATGTATTAAATAAAAATTCTCTTATACACATATTTTTTCTACATTTTCCACAGCTGGGCTGTAGAGCTTCATGTGTCGACTCACTGTTTACTAATCTGAGAAGAATCTTAGAGTTAAAAATCAAATTTTTTTCCCCATGGATTTAAGCAGGAGAGACTGCTATATGAGGAAGATGATCTTTAGTTTTCCACGAACAGCTCTGTCAAGGCAGGCATGTTACCAAAGCACCAAAGTTGCAAGTGGAGAACATGTTAGGCTGTCTTACTCATGCTGATGTATGATCTAATTTCAAGTTTTTCACTTTGTAAAAGTTCTTGTTTCAAGGAAAGCAATTCTGCCTGCCTACATCCTATTTTTATCTCTGAAATAATTTTTTTAAATGCAGGATACATTTGGAATGGAATTTTTATTATTAAGAGCTGACACTGCCCTTCTTTGAACTACAGCTGCACATCATCACTTATCAATAAATCATTCCAATGGCTTCCATCACCTCCTCTTAGGCCAGAAAGTCACACTTTTTCTGGTCTGACAAACCTCTTAGGTGACTTCTTCTTTAATGAATGTCAAATGTATCTACACATCAAATGACATTTCAAGAGTTTCAACTATCTCAGACCTTAAAGTAGAATGGTGTTCTAAAACAGCTGGATCCTATTTTGCTTTTAAAAAGGTAAAATATACATTAGGTCACCATATATTTACCCTTCGGGTGTTTTTATATTTACCTCTCTATCCTACTAGATTGTGAGCCTGAATGGGCTAGGTCTCTGCCTTCATTTACTTTTAAACACTCTCCCTTGGTAGAAGGTTTTGAATACAGCAGATGATCAACAAATTTTGAGTTGAACATTGAAATTTCTAGACACGTGTTTTATCGACCTCCCAGCCCCACTCTATCCCAAGGAATGTGGACAAAGGGAGGAGCAAAGATCTCACTGACAATATTAAGAAATTTAAGGAAATAGTTTTGATTTTCCTTAGCTCTCTTCTCTCCATCACACACCACCCCCATTACCTTGTCCATCTTCATTTATAATACAATATTGATATTAATGGAAAATTCTGTGTTTTACTTGCTTTAATTTATTACTTTACTTTTACTACTTACTTTATGTGGGAAGATACAATTCTTAGGAACTTGATTTAGTAAGTTGTCTAATGTCACAATTTTAAGTGGCAGATAGCAGAATTGGACATTGTGTCTTTGCCCTTTTTATTCTTAACGGTGAGTTCGCTCTCCTCTTCCTCTGCCTCTCCTTCTGCTCTCAAACACAACTCTTCGTCTCCCTGATGACCTTGGTCTGTCATTCACCACTATCACTTCCTTTCCAAATGTCCCCATTCTAGTGTTTTTTTCTTCTAAATATCCTCAGATCTCTCCCATCCTAAATTTGCCTGTCTTGACCTTGTACCTCCTTGTGGTTTCAGCCGCATTGCCCTCTTTTCCTTTGTGAAAACATAGTCTATACTCCTTGTCCCCACTTCCTCATTTCCCACTTACAATGCAACTCACAGCAGTCAGCTTTTGTGCCAAACAAACTGAAATTGCTCTGGCAAGGGTCAACAATCAATGGACATGTTTCAGCTTTTATGTTCCCGGAATAAAGGCCTACAGCAATAACTTTTATTGGATGGATGTATAAGCTCTTTGACTTTCTTGAAACCTCTAGTTTCCTTCTGTGGGACCAGTAATCCTCTTACCCGCTCTGACCTCTAATTCTGAGTTTCTCCCATGGGCATCTCTTCTGCATACCACTTAAACTGTGGTGATTTCTGGTGTTCCATCCTCACATCCTACTACTCTGCGTGCTTTAAATCTTAGTCTCCTTGGACACCCTTCTCTTCTCCTTTAGATGGAACCCTCACCCATGTGTGCATGTGAGAGACACATGTATTTATATAGCCCCAATTTCCCCCAAGGCAATCTAACTTCTTCCTGCACATTTCCACCCAAACATTGTAGAAATACTATTTAACAGGTTCTTCTTGAAAGAATTCAGAATTTGGTCTTCCAGATTCACTCTATTTTCCCCATATTGCATAGCTTTGTAAAAGCATCACCATCTCCCTGGTCTTCCTATGTTGGAGTTGTCATTGAATTCTATTTCTTACCCACCACACTCAAACAATTCCAAAGTCCATTTGATCTCCATCTCTAAGTTGTTCTGAAATCTATTTCCTACCTTGCACTACAACCATCTGATACCAAGTTCGGGCAGGCTCTCATTCTCATTAGCATGAAGTAATAAAGTAGCCAACTAACATAACTCTTCACTTTCAGTGTGCCCCTTCCTTCCCGCCTCATTTTGCAGCCAGAGTGAGCTTTCCAGAAAGAAATTTGTCCATATCACTCTCCTTTTTAAAGCTCTCAAGTGGCTCCCCACGACCTACAGGATGAAGTCCCATCCCTTTGGCTTGGTATTAAAGATTTGCATAAACTACGTAGTTTACTTTTCATGATACATTGCTGATTGGTATCTCTTTCAGGTTGATACTGCAGCTGCTCTATCTACAATGCATTTATCAAAATTTTTGCTTTTCTCAATTGTATTCATCCTTTAAGTTTCAGCGTAGTTTTCATCTTTAGGAAGCCTACAGCTCATCATTCCTAACTCTCTTTTGTCATCTTGTAACATCTTATGTATAGAGCTCTCTAATAACTTTACTACCTTGAATTAAAAGAATTTCAGTGTCTTTCTCCCCACTAGATGAAAAACTCCTCAAGGACAGAGGTGATGTCTGATTTGTATTCATGTATCTATGTATCACATACGTCACACAATAGGTACCAATAAATGTATTGTGAACTGAATTTTGAATGTTTATTGCATATGTTATTTCAGTTATTATTCATATCCTTCAGTGTTTCAGAGACTTTTGATGATTTTTTCCTACAACATGCAACTAGGATGGTGATTAAAACAGTTTTGCCTAATATAGCTTGTTCACTACAACTCTATGAGGGAGATAATAGAAATCCCAGGTTGGAATTGAGAAAAATGAGTAGCAGGAATATTAACTAACATGTCCAAAGTCACACAGCTAGTAAATAAAAGAGCCTAGATGTGTACTCAGGGAGCCTGCCTGGCTCAAAACCATATCCGTACAAGAAAATAACTAGATTTTTCGCATACTTCATATATATCTCAGGAAAATCAAGTGAGCTATTTTTGTCATACTTGTTCTTATAGATAGAGATGGACTTCCTCTATTCTTTTTGAGAATATCAAAACTTAATCTCAAGTAAACTGAAATCAGATTCTAAAGATGTTCAAGAAACAACACCAAGTCAAAGTTCTCACACACCAATCTCCGCCAGGCTTGACATTATGCCCAGAACATATCCCATAATGTAGGAGGTCATATTTCAACTTTGGTGAATGACATAATTCATTGAAAAAAATACAACTATTCCCTAAGCATCATCCATGCCCTCAGTATTGCAGGCACAGTAATAAAAAACGATAGGTATAATTAGCTATAATTTACGTCTCAGCTGGAATATTCAGAAACAGTTTTGAAAAGTTACTTTCTTTAACTCGGATATTTATTCAGACACCTACTTAGTCCTTCTGCACAGTTCTCTCTGCCATGCCTCAATGTATAAAGCGGGGACAATGATATACGTCTTTCAGTTGTATTAGGATAGTTACATGAGATAACTTATATATGGTTTCTGGCCTTTGGCTTGGAGTAAGTGAAGGGCTCAATGCATACATATTTCTTCCTCTGCCTTGTTCACTTCCTCTTTTCCATTCCTGTCCTCTTTACCTTCTACATTACTCGCTAGATTATTGCCATAATATCCTTGATGGTTTCTCACTCTCTGTCTCTTTTGCAATCCATCTTCCACTGGGCTGTCTTGGCACAAATTGAGCTAATTACAAGGCTACTGGAAAGGTCAGGCTGCTAATCCCGAGAAATGTTTATTAATAATGAAATCTACCATGAGGCTTAATTTATGCTTTGAATGTTGGAAGAAAGATAAAAGACATTCGTGAAATTCTAGTCCAAGCCATTTTCATACAGGTCTTAGTTGTGGTGCATGGGATCTTCGTTGAGCCATGTAGGATCCTTTGTTGTGGCGTGCGGGCTTCTCTCTAGTTGTGGCATGCGGGTTTTCTCTTCTCTAGTTGTGGCGCGGCAGGCTCCAGGGCACGTGGGCTGTAGCTGTGGCGCATGGGTTCTAGAGTGTGTGGGCTCAGTAGTGGTGTCGCATGGGCTGAGTTGCCCCGCGGCATGTGGGATCTTAGTTCCCTGACCAGGGATCGAACCCGTGTCCCCTGCACCATTGGAAGGTGGATTCTTTACAACTGGACCACCAGGGATGTCTCTTCATGACATTTTAAAACATGCATTGTGGTCCAGCCTTAATCTATGTCCAAAGCTTTCTTCTTAAGGACATAATCTAAGAACCTTCACCTACACTTTAGGCAAGAATTATTATCTCATTTTCCCTCTCTTTGCTGAGGTAAGAGAAATGTGTAAGTCATTCCCAGTTGAATGATTGCTTAAGACCAATTTATTTAAATTTATTTAAAAAAGAAAAAGATTCATTTATATCACTGTGTATAATATAGAGATCTCAGAAACAAGTTCCTAAATGACCATAAAATATTGTAATCCTGTACAATTTTTTGTGACTGCTATTCATGCAGCAAAAATACCTTCAAGTAGGGCACTGGCCAAAACTGATGGGATTATCTTCTGTCTTGCCCCTTGCAGAGCTCTCTCCCCCAAAAGATGCCTTTGTTTCCATGGGCAACAGAGCTGCCTGTGGCACACTGATTCTAAAGCACTGGATTGACTCTTATGCCCTGAGGTAAACAGTTGCCTGCTGCACTACATAAATACTGAAAGCAAAACTCTTTTGGTAAAAGACCTGACCAGCATGAATTGAGGGGTAACTACAGGCTGCTCCAAAAAGCCCACCTCCAACCGTTCAGTGATAAAGGTTCCCAGAGAGAGTTCTATATGCCCTGTGGTTTCGATAATTTCTTCCATTTAGAGATGGGAGTCTTTTGTCAGATGTTTACAGCTTTTAAATCAGTTTGACATAGAACAGAATGTCATTAATGTCATCGTTGCCCTTCAAATTCCAGGAGTAATAACACTTCTAGCAAATTTGTTTGTTTCTACATCAAGGTGAGTTGAAGGAATTTTCATCATTCTTTGAAACCAAGAGTTTGGGGGATATACATGTAATCACGCTTTTTTGGCTTTGAACAAATGTGGGGCTGATTATTTTAACATGAACTTTCACACTTCATCATTTTCCTTTCTCGTTTGCAGGTCCAAATGTGTTCTACTGTATGATACTGGGCTATTTCTAAACAGCATTTAATGACATGGAGAAGAACTGAGTAGTAAAGAATGACTTTGCAAGATTCTGATGGTTTATTTGTTCTGTGAGGACAAGGGACTAGGCAGCTAGCTCACCGTTGTATTCCCATCCCCTTGCATAACTTGCACTTAATTATGGCACATAATACATTCTGAAAGATTGATGCAAGTTAATAGAAGCATCTGCAGAAACACTAAAAAATATTAAGCCACACTGCCTGTACTGGAGGGAAGAAACGCATAAGCCAATACCTATGAGATGTAAGTGTTGTGGTAGAGATACACATTCACTTAGGATTCTGCCATTGATATCAGAAAAAATATCAAAATGGTGAACTGGTGTTTAGAATGATATTTTTTATATGTGTATGATTGTGTATGAAAAACATCATCCTATTTGATCCTTACAGCTAAGTTAGGGAGAAAATCTCATTTAATGGTATGTAAACAGAAGTTAAGGATACTTAAATTATTTCCCTAAGGTCATAAGATTACTCAGATTCTTAAAATCCTTTCTCAGTACTTTTTCTTGTCTACCTTTGCCCTCCTCAAATTCTCAGTGGGAAAAAGGAGAGTGAAGGCTGACCAACACAGGGATGAAACAGCAGAATCATTTGGTTACAGGTAGTCATTTAGCTATGCAACATTTAGCTAAAACACATTCAAAAATTTCAGAACACTTATCCATATAGAGAACTGCAGATTCATTGACAGACTTTGGACCATGTTGCCAAAATGTTAAAAGAGAGATAGTAATAGAAACATGATTTTAGGGAACACAGGCCAAAGTATTAATTATCAACACTTGCAAAATGCTTTAAAACTGAAAGACCTTTCCTATCAATTATCTCATTTGATTTTCATGTAACTGAGAAGTGTTGGAACCAGGCTATACTTTCAGTTGATTCTAGGTCCTACATTCTTTTCATTCCTAAGCTAATTGGCAAAGCATCTTGAAGGCCTCGGTGGTATTGCCAGTGTGGTTTGTAACCATGGTTTAATCCCCACTTGGGTCTATTAACTTCTGGTGGCTCCATGAACACCACCTGTACTGTGTCTTATGCAGTGAGCTCTCCGGTTTCTTCACTGACAGGGTACGACAGCATGACTCCATCAGCCCAAATCCATCCTGTGTCATGGAAAAGTGTTCACTCAACACAAGTATTTGCTATATGCCAGGTACAGTGTCAGATGCTGCCTCTGTTTTATACAACAAAAAGCAAATAGTCTGTGTTCTAAATCAGATTATCAACCACACGACAGTTTCATCACCTTTCTATATAAAGAAGAGAACATAAGGTTACAGCAATTAGGAAATGTCTCCTGCAAAATTTCTAAAGAACGAGTTTGCTGGATGAAGTCATAGTGGTTGATGTTATTATTAGGTTGCTTATCACCTAAAATATTTGTCACAAGAATTCAAATTTAGTCTGCAGGTGTCAGAAGGATATTTTATTTAAAGTTACAGTTTAACGAGATGATGTCTTTTGTAAGCGTTTGGGCAACTTTTATTTTTCCATTGGTAAAAATAATTTCCTTTGGTTTCCCAGGAGTGTCTATAACAGAATAGATGACAAATGATCTGGTTTCTGGTTATTCAGTAGCCTCCTCTTTTCCAACTGTTGGCAAGTTGATTTTGTGTTACTTCCCCTGGTACTCTTTTAATGATATATATTAACATCGCAAGTCCAGATATTTTTAAATGTATTAGAGACATGATAATGTTAAGGAATATGGGCTTCAGAAGCAGTCAGATGAGCTTTTGGACTTCAGTTCTGTGGATGAGTATTTATATTTACTTTGGGGATTCGTTAGCTTTTCTGTCCCGCAGTTCCTTCATTTGTAAATAGAGGTAAGAATTCCTATCCCTAGGTTTTATTCAGATTTATTAAGCAAATATCAAAATAGTTATAAAGAAAAATTTTTAAATGTTTATTATAATCCTTTACATAGCTCTCATTTTAATTCTTTAGTGGTCCTTATATTGATAGATAATGGCAGTTCTTATAAGTCTGGGCTATCGAGGTAACCAGTATAGCAGATTGCTGCCTTCGTTGCACAATGCACTTGGAGAATGGAATCCTAAGGGTGATCCCCACTAAGTAGACAAAGCACCAGAACATGTATGTGTTCCTCTGTTTAAGCACCCTTTGCCTATGTACTCTCAGAATCCCTGCTTCACTACTGACTTCTATATAGTGAAAGTGAATACTCAGTATTCATTATTGTATCTAGCAGATTAATAAATACATTTAATTTGTTGATGAAAATATTCAATAGATAAAGGCCTCTAGAATCATAAATATTTTTATATAATGTTGAATATTTAAACACTCTGACAGATGAATTGTGAAGCCACGAAAAGAGGATTCTGGCTTGTTTTTTTTTTTTTTTCCATTTTTTTTTTAAATTTTTTTGGGGGTACACCAGGTTCAATCATCTGTTTTTATACACATATCCCCATATTCCCTCCCTTCCTTGACTCCCCCCACCAAGTCCCCCCCACCCTCCCCGCCCCAGTCTTCTAAGGCATCTTCCATCCTCGAGTTGGACTCCCTTTGTTATACAACAACTTCCCACTGACTATTTTACAGTTGGTAGTATATATATGTCTGTGCTACTCTCTCGCTTCGTCTCAGTTTCCCCTTCACCCCCCCTGCCCCCTACCATACCTTGAGTTCTCCAGTCCATTCTCTGTATCTGCATCCTTGTTCTTGTCACTGAGTTCATCAGTACCATTTTTAGATTCCGTATATGTGGGTTAGCATACAATATTTGTCCTTCTCTTTCTGACTTACTTCACTCTATATGACAGATTGTAGTTCTATCCACCTCATTACATATAGCTCCATCTCATCCCTTTTTATAGCTGAGTAATATTCCGTTGTATATATATGCCACATCTTCTGTATCCATTCATTTGTTGATGGGCATTTACGTTGCTTCCATGTCCTGGCTATTGTAAATAGTGCTGCAATAAACATTATGGTACATGTTTCTTTTGGGATTATGGTTTTCTTTGGGTTTATGCCCAGGAGTGGGATGACTGGATCATATGGTAGTTCTATTTGTAGTTTTTGAAGGAACCTCCAAATTGTTTTCCATAGTGGCTGTACCAACTTACAGTCCCACCAACAGTGCAGGAGAGTTCCTTTTTCTCCACACCCTCTCCAACATTTGTGGTTTCCAGATTTTGTGATAATGGCCATTCTGATGGGTGTGAGGTGATACCTCATTGTGGCTTTGACTTGCATTTCTCTGATGATTAGTGTTGTGGAGCATCTTTTCATCTGTATGTCTTCTTTGGAGAAATGTCTATTTAGGTCTTCTGCCCATTTGTGGATTGGGTTATTTGCTTTTTTGGTGTTAAGCTTCATGAGCTGCTTGTATATTTTGGAGGTTAATCCTTTGTCTGTTGTTTCATAGGCAATTATTTTTTCCCATTCTGAGGGCTGCCTTTTAGTCTTGTTTATGGTTTCTTTTGCTGTGCAAAAGCTTTTAAGTTTCATGAGGTCCCATTTGTTTATTCTTGATTTTATTTCCATGATTCTAGGAGGTGGGTCAAAAAGGATCTTGCTTTGATGGATGTCATAGAGTGTTCTGCCTATGTTTTCCTCTAGGAGTTTGATAGTGTCTGGCCTTACATGTAGGTCTTTAATCCATTTGGAGTTTATTTTTGTGTATGGTGTTAGGAAGTGTTCTAATTTCATTCTTTTACATGTTGCTGTCCAATTGTCCCAGCACCACTTATTGAAGAGGCTGTCTTTTATCCATTGTATACTCGTGCCTCCTTTGTCAAAGATAAGGTGCCCATATGTGTTTGGGCTTACTTCTGAGTTCTCTATTCTATTCCATTGATCGTCCTTTCTATTTTTGTGCCAGTACCATACTGTCTTGATCACTATGGCCTTGTAGTATAGTTTGAAGTCAGGAAGCCTGATTCCACCAACTCCATTTTTCCTTCTCAAGATTGCTTTGGCTATTCGGGGTCTTCTGTGTTTCCATACAAATCGTAAGATTTCTTGCTCTAGTTCTGTGAAAAATGCCATTGGTAATTTGATTGGGATTGCATTGAATCTGTAAATTGCTTTGGGTAATACATCCTTTTCACGATGTTGATTCTTCCAATCCAGGAACACGGTATGTCCCTCCATCTGTTTGTGTCGTCTTTGATTTCTTTCTTCAATGTCTTAAAGTTTTCTGCATACAGATCTTTTGCCTCCTTAGGCAGGTTTATTCCTAGGTATTTGATTCTTTTGGTTGCAATGGTGAATGGGAGAGTTTCCTTAATTTCTCTTTCTGCTCTTCCATTGTTAGTGTCTAGGAATGCAAGAGATTTCTGTGCATTAATTTGTATCCTGTTACTTTACTAAACTCATCAATTTGTGCTAGAAGTTTTCTGGTAGAGTCTTTAGGGTTTTCTATGTATAATATCATGTCATCTGCAAAGAGTGACAATTTTACTTCTTCTTTTCCAATTTGTATTCCTTTGATTTCTTTTTCTTCTCTGATTGCTGTGGCTAAAACTTCCAAAACTATGTTGAATAATAGTGGTGAGAGTGGACACCCTTGTCTTGTTCCTGTTCTTAGAGGGAATTCTTTCAGTTTTTCCCCATTGAGAACGATGTTGGCTTTTGGTTTTTCATACATGGCTTTTACTATGTTGAGGTAATTTCCTTCTATGCCCATTTTCTGGAGAGCTTTTATCATAAATGGATGTTGAACTTTGTCAAAAGCTTTTTCTGCATCTATTGAGATGATCATATGGTTTTTATCCTTCAATTTGTTGATATGATGTATCACGTTGATTGATTTGCGTATATTGAAGAATCCTTGCATCCCAGGGATAAACCCCACTTGGTCATGGTGTATGATTTTTTTAATGTGCTGTTGCAGTCTGTTAGCTAGTATTTTGTTGAGGATTTTTGCATCTATATTCATCAGTGATATTGGTCTGTAGTTTTCTTTTTTTGTGACATCTTTGCCTGGTTTTGGTGTCAGGGTGATGGTAGCCTTGTAGAATGAGTTTGGGAGTGTTCTGCCTTCTGCAATATTTTGGAAGAGTTTGAGAAGGATAGGTGTTAACTCTTCTCGAAATGTTTGATAGAATTCACCCATGAACCCATCTGGTCCTGGGCTTTTCTGTGTTGGGAGATTTTTAATCACTGCCTCAATTTCCGTACTTGTGATTGGTCTGTTCATGGTTTCTATTTCTTCCTGGTTCAGTCTTGGAAGATTGTATTTTTCTAAGAATGTATCCATTTCTTCCAGGGTATCCAATTTATTGGCATATAGTTGCTTGTAGTAGTCTCTCATGATGTTTTGTATTTCTGAGGTGTCCGTTGTTACTTCTCCTTTTTCATTTCTAATTCTGTTGATTTGCATCTTCTCCCTTTTTTTCTTGATGAGTCTGGCGAATGGTTTATCAATTTTGTTATCTTCTCAAAGAACCAGCTTTTAGTTTTATTTATTTTTCTTATGGTTTCTTTCCTTTCTTTTTCATTTATTTCTGCTCTGATCTTTATGATTTCTTTCCTTCTGCTCACTTTGGGGTTTCTTTGTTCTTCTTTCTCTAGCTGTTTGAGGTGTAAAGTTAGATTGTTTATTCGATCATTTTCTTGTTTCTTAAGGTATGACTGTATTGCTATAAACTTCCCTCTTAGAACTGCTTTTGCTGCGTCCCATAGGTTTTGGGTTGTTGTGTTTTCGTTGTCATTTGTTTCTAGATATTTTTTGATTTCCTCTTTGATTTCTGTAGTGATTCCTTGGTTGTTTAAGAGTGAATTGTTTAGCCTCCATGTGTTTGTATTTTTTGCAGTTTCTTTCCTGTAATTGATATCTAGTCTCATGGCGTTGTGGTCTGAGAAGATGCTTGATATGATTCCAATTTTCTTGAATTTGCTGAGGTTTGATTTGTGACCCAAGATGTGATCTATCCTGGAAAATGTTGCATGTGCACTTGAGAAGAAAGTGTAGTCTGTCGTTTTTGGATGGAATGTCCTATAAATATCCATTAAGTCGAGATGGTCTAATGTGTCTTTTAAAGCTTGTGTGTCTTTATTGATTTTCTGTTTGGATGATCTGTCCATTGATGTAAGTGGGGTGTTCAAGTCTCCCACTATTATTGTGTTACTGCCGATGTCCCCTTTTATAGCTGTTAGCATTTGCCTTATGTATTGAGGTGCTCCTATATTGGGGGCATAGATGTTTACCATTGTGATATGTTCTTCTTGAATGGATCCCTTGATCATTATGGAGTGTCCTTCCTTGTCTCTTGTAATAGTCTTTACTTTCAAGTCTAATTTGTCTGATATGAGTATTGCTACTCCAGCTTTCTTTTGACTTCCATTTGCATGGAATATCTTTTTCCATCCCTTTCCTTTCAGTCTATATGTATCCCTTGGTCTGAAGTGAGTTTCTTGTAGGCAGCATATAGAAGGGTCTTGTTTTTGTATCCATTCAGCCAGTCTGTGTCTTTTGGTTGGAGCATTTAATCCATTGACATTTAAGGTGATTATTGACATGTGTGTTCCAATTACCATTTTCTTAATTGTTTTGGGTTTGTATTTGTAGGTGTTTTCCTTTTCTTGTGTTTCCTACTTAGAGAAGTTCCTTTAGCACTTGTTGTAAGGCTGGTTTGGTGGTGTTGAATTCTCTTAACCTTTGCTTGTGTGGAAAGCTTTTGATTTCTCCCTCAAATCTGAATGAGATTCTTGCTGGGTAGAGTATTCTTGGCTGTAGGTTTTTCTCTTTCAGGACTTTCAGTATATCCTGCTATTCCCTTCTGGCCTGCAGAGTTTCTGTAGAAAGGTCAGCTGTTATCCTTATGGGTTTTCCCTTATATGTTGTTTGTTGCTTTTCTCTTGCTGCTTTTAATATTTTTTCTTTGTGTTTAATTGTTGTTAGTTTGATTAATATGTGTCTTGGTGTATTTCTCCTTGGGTTTATTCTGTATGGGACTCTCTGTGCTTTTTGGACTTGGTGAATTATTTCCTTTCCCATGTTGGGGAAGTTTTCCACTAGAACCTCTTCAAATATTTTCTCAGACCCTTTCTTGTTTTCTTCTTCTTCTGGGATGCCTATAATTCGAATGTTGGTATGCTTAATGTTATCACTGAGGTCTCTGAGACTGTCTTCTAGTCTTTTTATTCTTTTTTCTTTTTCCTGCTCTGTGGCAGTTATTTCTTCCATTCTATCTTCCAACTCACTTATTCGTTCTTCTGCCTCAGTCATTCTGCTGGTTAGAGCATCTAGAGTATTTTTAATTTCAGTTATTTTGTTATCCATTGCTGTTTGTTTTTCTGAGTTCTTATGAACTGTTTCTTGTACTTTCTCTATTTTGTTATCGAGATTTTGTATCATTTTTACTATCATTACTCTAAATTCTTTTTCAGGCATTTTTCCTATTTCCTCCTCATTTATTTGGTCTTGTGGGTTTTTTTCCTGCTCCTTTGCCTGCATGGTGTTTCTTTGTTTCCTCATGGTTGTCCAAACTTTTGGGGTTGCTTGTCCTGGTGATAGAGGTGTTTATAGAAGACTGTCCAAGCCTCAGACTAATGTCCAAGTATTGGATTAAACAAATATTAAGTCTAGGAAACACATACATATATAAGACACACAATTACTGAATCCGTTAGGACATAAGGCTCTAGAAAGACCTGACAGAACCCCAGTGTGCTATCAGATATTCAAAGAGAAACCCAACAGAAATTGACAACTGAAACAGAACAAATCACAGACAAAAGCAAATGCAAACAAACAAACAAATAACACCCTACACATACAAACATCAATCCAGGGAGATTTTGTAAGCTAGGATCAAATATAGAAAAGAGCCAGAGTACCACCAGAGAGAATGGAGATTCTCAGAATGTAATTAGACAACTGTACTAAGAACTAAGATAAAGACAAAAGCCTAATATTAAATACCAAGGCAGTGCGTCATCTGGCGAATAGAGCAAGGAGTCTGAGCAGACCGATAGTGTTGCTTATAAGTATGTTAAGATAAAATACACTTAAAAAGGCTGGAAGAAAGGGGAACAGAAGAGCGTAATGTGGTTGGAAATATGCAAATAAAAAGAAAGGAATAGAAATGTATAAAAGATAGGGATGAAAGGAAAGTATGAGAGATATATTGTCTGTACTACCAAAAACTTAGCTAGATGTAGAAGTATATAAAAAGGCAAAAAAGAAAAAAAAAAAAAAGAATAAAAAATATCATTAAAAAATTATGTTATAAAACTTGTAGATCCCTTAGGGCTAAGATCGTAGTTAATAAAGAAAAAAAAAAGAAAAAAGAGAGAGAGAAAAAGAGAAAAAAATCCCAAAAATCCAGAACTGATCCCAGAATGGACCAGTTCAATAGGTATTGATACTACTATTTCTGTTTCCTTAGCGTCTCAGCTGTAAGTGTCCTTCTCCTTGCCTTGGGTTTTTTTGCATTATTCTGTTACCAGCAGAGGTTCCTTTATTGTTCGTCTGTAAGTGTAGGTGTGTGGGGAGGGAGAGGGTACAATAGTGGCTCCTTCTCCTGGGAATGAGTGAGCAGTGGCACACTGTTGTTTCAGTCGGGCTTGGAGGTGCCTGTTGCAGAGGGATGCTGGTGGCTCAGGCGTAAACAGAAAGTCTTAGAGTTGGGCCTCTCTCGGGGTTTTTTTCTTTTTGATGCTGGTTTTTTTTTTTTTTTTTTTTTCTCTCGGCAGCCTCCCTGCTGCTGGCATTGCAAGGGGTTTTAATCTAGCCCCGCCCGAGCGCCTGAGGGTGCTTGTTATCCCTGAGTGCCTTAGGTGGCCCGCAGGGCGTCTCTCCACTGCCTGTTGCAGAGGTGCCAAAAGAGAGAGAGAGGCTATGCACGCGGCTCCTCCCCCCGGCCTGTGAGCCTGCAGCCTCCAGCTGCCATCATGGCCGGGCAGCTCTCAGGGACGGGCACTCCTCTCCGCGGACCTCCTCCCTCCTGTCCTCTCGGTCCGTCACCCTACCGGCAACAATGTTTCTCACCCTGAACCAGCTCTCCGGTTCCCACGCTCCCGCTCCTGGACCCTCCGTTCAGCCGCGGATCAATGTCTTGGTCCGGGAACGCTGAGCTGCACTGCAGACCCTCCGTATGTTTCTCACTCCCTCCCGTCTGCCACAGCTCTGCCGCTTCACCCTCTTTGAGCCGCCGTAGATGCCTCCCTACCGGCTATGTCGGGCTCCCCGAACCCCTTCCTGGTGTCTGAGGCTGTCTGCTGGTGTTCAGCTGGTTCTCTGTGGGAATTACTGTGTCCTTCTGTGCATTCCCAATGCATCTGTGGAGAGGGATGCACTCCACGTCTCTCTACTTCGCCGCCATCTTTTTTCTTCTTTTCTCAGCTTCTGGCTTGTTTTTAAGCAATTTTTCTAGGACTGCCTGATTCAATGACACTTTTTGAAAAGAGAATATTATACTCTTTTATGTGCCAGTACTCATAACAAGCTATAATAGTATGTTGTTACTTTGATATGTGGAAAATATTCTTTTAACTAATGTTTATTAATTACCTATCATGTGCCAGGCACTCTGCCAGGCACTGCAGAAATTATGGTGAGTGAAAGCAGACATCATGGCATCCACTGAAGCAGAGAGCAGCAGGCGGTTTGTGCAGCACTAACCAATCCTCCAGGCCAACATTAACTGGGCCATGTGTCAAGATACCCGGTGCAAGCTTAGCCGTTTACAATGTATCTTGAAAATTTGAAAATCTAATACAGGTATCAGAATTTGGGGTTTGTTCAGACTGAATCATATTAGTGTCACCAATGGAGGACCACAAATGGATCCAGTAAGATACCTGGAATCGTCTGCTCTTCATCCTTGGGTTTTGCAGAGTGAACCTAGTCTACTTCCACTAGATCCACTCTTGTGTTTAAGCTGACTTAAAGCAATCAGTTTCTTGTGATCCCTCTCCCCCACAAAACATATTATATTAACCAATATACTATTGGCCAGTATATAATATTACACATTACTCTATTGACCAACATATTCTATAAAGTAGACTATATTGACCAGTAAATCAAAATTTAGATTGTACAACCATGTTCTGCTCTAATTTATGAGTTAAGTAAATTTAATTTGATCATACTTGCCACTTAAGAGAGTTAAAATATAATTTAAAAATACATTCTTACTTCCTGTGTTTTTAGCACTTTGACACCCTACATGTTTGCAGTAATGTCCTAAGCCTCATGGGATATTATGAGCCTGACTACTAGATATATGTCAGGAACTGTATTGTCCTTGTGAGTTAAAACCCATTTTGTACCTGGAGGGATGAATGAGTACAAAGCTCTTTACAGCAACTTAATTTTCATTATAATTAGGAACTTGGTATCTTTCTGAAAGTAATACAAGTGAAAAAAATTCTTTAAATATTTCAGCAAGATATTATTCATTGATCTGAGGTTAATATCAACCTCAATATAGATACTCCATATCACCCTCACGTACTCTTTTTCTTCATAGCACTAGTTACAACTTCTATACATATCTTGTTTATTATCTTTCTCCCAAAACTAGATAGCTGCAAAGGAACGGGGACTTTGTTTTTATCACCAGCACCTGAACTATGCCTTATACTCCTTAACCACCCAATCTTTATATTTTGTTGGTTTCTTTGTTTGTTTCTTTGTTTTATTGAGGTATTGTTTACTTAACTGTTGTGTTAATTTCAGATGTATAGCAAAGTGATTCAGCTATATACGTATATTCAGCTATATACATATATATGTATGCTTTTTCAGATTCCTTTCCTTTATAGTTTATTACAAGATATTGAACATAGTTCCTGTGCTATACAGTAGGTCCTTGTTGATCTATTTTATTTATAGTACTGTGTATCTGTTAATCACAAATTCCTAATTCATACCCCTCCTTTTCTCCTTTGATAACCACATATTTGTTTTCTATGTCTGTGAGTCTGTTCCTGGTTTTGTAAATAAGATCATTTTATCATTTCTTTTAGATTCCACTTATACGTGGTGTCATATGATATTTGTAGTTCTCTATCTGACTTACTTCACTTAGAATGATAGTCTCTAGGTCCATCTAGACTATCCAATGATAGTCTCCAGGTTGTTGCAAATAGCACTGTTTCACTCATTTTATAGCTGAGTAATATTCCATTGTGTGTATATATATATATTCTTTATCCATTCATCTGTCGATGGACATTTATTTTGCTTCCATCACTCGGATATTGTAAATAGTGCTGCTGTGAATGTTGGGGTGAATAAATCTTTTCAAATTAGAGTTTTTATCTTTCCTGGATGTATGCCCAGGAGTAGAATTGATGCATCATATGGTAACTTCAGTTTTAGTTTTTTAAGGAACCTCTATACTATTCTCCATAGTGGTTTTATCAATCTACATTCCCACCAACAGTGTAGGAGGGTTCCCTTTTCTCCACACCCTCTCCAGCATTTATTGTTTATAGACTTTTTGATGATAGCCATTCTGACTGATGTGAGGTGATACTACATTGTAGTTTTGATTTGCATTTCCCTAATAATTAGCAATGTTGAGCATCTTTTCATATACCTGTTGGCCATCTGTATGTCTTCTTTGGAGAAATGTCTATTTAGATATTCTGCCCATTTTTTATTTGGGTTATTTGTTTTTTGTTTTTGTTTTTTATATTGAGCTATATGAGCTGTTTGTATATTTTGGAAATTAAGCCCTTGTCAGTCACATCGTTTGCAATTATTTTATGCCAGTCCATACATTGTCTTTTCATTTTGTTTATGGGTTCCTTTGCTGTGCAACAGCTTATAAGTATGATTAGGTCCTTTTTTTTTAATTTCTTTTTTTTTTTGGCTTTTATTTCTTTTGCCTTGGAAGACTGACCTAAGAAAACATTGCTATGATTTATGTCACAGAATGTCTTCCTATGTTCTCTTCTAGGAGTTTTATGGTGTCATGTCTTATATTTAAATCTTTAAGCCATTTTGAACTTATTTTTGTGTATGGTATGAGGGAATGTTCTAACTTCTTTGATTTACATACAGCTGTCAAGCCTTCCCAGCACTGCTTGCTGAAGAGACTGTCTTTTCTCCATTGTACATTCTTGCCTCCTTTGTTGAACATTAATTGACTGTATGTGTGTGGGTTTATTTCTGGGCTCTTTGTTATGTTCCATTGATCCATATTTCTGTTTTTGTGCCAATGCCACACCATTTTGATTACTGTAGCTCTGTAGTATTGTCTGAAGTTTGGGAGGGTACTATCTCCAGCTTTGTTCTTTTTTCTCAGTATTGCTTTGGTAATTTAGTGTCTTTTGTGGTTCCATACAAATTTTAGGATTATTTGTTCTAGTTCTGTGAAAAATATCGTGGGTGATTGGATATGGATCACATTAAATCTGTAGCTAGCTTTGGGTAGTATGGCCATTTTAAGAATATTACTTCTTCCAATCCAAAAGTATGAGATAGCTTTCCTTTTGTCATCTTCAATTTCCTTTATTAATGTTTCATAGTTCTCAGTATATGTCTTTCATCTCCTTAGTCAAGTTCATTCCTAGGTTTTTGTTTTTTGACATGATTTTAAAAGTGTATTTTTTAAAAAAAATAAATAAATAAAAGTGTTTTGTTTTTTTTTTGTTTTGTTTTTTTTCTTTTTACCTTTCTGTTTTATGATGTGTCATTGTTAGTGCAAAGAAATGCAACAGATTTCTGTATGGTAGTCTTATAACTTGCTACCTTGCTGAATTCATTTATCAGTCTTAGTAGTTTTTGTATGAAGTCTTTAAGGTTTTCTTTATAGAGTATCATGTCACCTGCATGTAATGAAAATTTTACCTCTTTTCCTTACAATTTGGATATATTTTATTTCTTTTTCTTGTCTGATTTCTGTGGCTAGGATTTCCAATACTATGTTGAATGAAAGTGGTGAGAGTGGGCATCCTTGTCTTATTCCAGATTTTAGTGGGAAGGGTTTCAGGTTTTCATCATTGAGTATTATGTTGGCTATAGGTTTGTCATAAAGAGCTTTCATTATGCTGAAATATGTTCCCTCTATACCCACTTTTGTGAGAACTTTTATCATGAATGGATCTTGAATTTTATCAAATGCTTTTTCTGCACCTATTGAGATGATCATATAATTGTTTTCTTTTGTTGATGTGGTGTATCACATTGATTGATTTGCATATGTTGAAATGTCCTTGTGAGTTTGGAATGAATCCAAATTGATCATGGCATATGATTCTTTTTGTGTGTTGTTGGATTCAGTTTGTTAATATTTTGTTGAGGATTTTTGCATCTATATTCATCAAAGATATTGGCCTGTAATTTTCTTTTTTGGTAGTGTCTTTGTCTGGTTTTGGTAGCAGGGTGATGGTGGCTTCATAAAATGTCTTTGGGAGTGTTCCCTCCTCTTCAGTCTTTTGAAAGAATTTGAGAAAGATCAGTATAAGTTTTTTGTTTGGTTAAATTTCCCAGTGTAGCCATCCAGTCCTGGACTTTTGTTTGCAGGGATTTTTTTTTTTTTTTATTATTACAGATTCTATTTCATTTCTAGTTATAAGTCTATTCAAATTCTCAGTTTCTTCTTGATTCAGTTTTTGTGGGCTGTATGTTTCTAGAAACTTGTTCATTTCTTCTAGGTTGTCCAATTTATTGTCATATAATTGTTCATCATATTCTCTTATGATTTTTCGTATTTCTGCAGTATCAGTTGTCATTTCTTCTCTTCATTTCTTATTTTGTTTATTTGGGTTCCCTTTTCTTCTTGGTGGGACTCATCAGAAGTTTTTCATTTTTTACTTATCCTTTCAAAAAAACAGCTCTTTGTTTTATTGATTTTTTTCTGTTTTTAAAAATCTGTATTTCATTTATTTCTTCTCTGATCTTTATTATTTCCTTCCTTTTGCTGACTGTAGGTTTTGTTTGTTCTTCTTTTTCTAAGTCTTTCAGGTGGTAACCTAGGTTGTTTATTTGGGATTTTTCTTGTTTTTTAAGGAAAGCCTGTTTCTCTATAAACTTTCTGTCTAGGGCTGTTTTTGCTATATCCAATAGGTTTTGTAGGGTTGTGTTTTCATTGTCTTTTGTCTTGAGGTACTTTTAAATTTCCTCTTTGATTTCATTGTCAATCCATTGGTTTTTTAATGGCAGTTTTTTAGTCTCCATGTAATCATTTTTTTCACATTTGTCTTTCTGTGTTTGGTTTCTAGTTTCATGCCATTGTGGTCAGAAAAAAATGCTTGAAATAATTCCTATCCTCTTAAAAAAATTGTTGAGATTTGTTTTTTGTCCTGATATGTGATCTATTCTAGAGAATGTTCCATGTGAATTTGAAAAGAATGTGTATTCTATTTTTTATTAGATGTAATGTCCTGAACATACCAATTAAGTCTACCTATTCTAATGTGTCATTAGGATCTCTGTTGCCTTATTGATCTTCTGTCTGGAAAATCAGCCCATTGATGACAGTGTGGTATTAAAGTCTCCTATTGTGTGCATGTCAATTTCTCCCTTTATGTCTGTTAGTATTTGTTTTATGTATTTGGATGATCCTATATCAGATGCATATATGTTAACAAGTGTAATATCCTCTTCTTGTATTGATCCTTTTACCATTATATAGTGTCTTTGTTTATCATCTTTCTTATGGCCTTGGTTTCAAAGTCTATTTTGTCTGAGTATTGCTACCGCTGCTTTCTTGTCACTTCCATTTGTATAAAATATCTTTTTCCATTCCCTCACTTTCAATCTGTGAGTATCCTTTGTCCTAAAGTTGGTCTCTCATGGGCAGAATATTGTAAACTCTTGTTTTATTATCCAGTTTGCCACTCTGTGTCTTTTGATTAGAGCATTTGGCCCATTGACATTTAAGGTAATTATTGATAGGTATGTGTTTATTGCCATTTTAAGCCTTGTTCTTCAGTTGATTTTTCTATTTCTTCTTTGTTCCTTTGTTTTTCTTTTTGTTTGTCCTTTTGTGCTTTTATTTTGTATTATGCTTGAATTCTCTTCTTTTTGGTTTTTGTGATCTTTGTATGCTTTGGGTTGGTGGTTACCCTGGTTTTCAAGTATGTTAACCCATTACTTGTTTTAAACTATAGCCATGTAGACTCAAATATATTCTAAAAAAAAAATCTACATTTTCTTATTTCCCTCTCCCACATTTTATGATTTTGATGTCCTATTTTATAACTTCCAGTTTATCCTTTTGCTATTCATTGTAGTTATGTCCCTTTCACAAAGTTTTGTTGTTGTTGTTGTTGTTGTTTTACTTTTTTATATATGTACTGGCTTATTTAAGTGATCACAGTATTTGCCTTTCCTATTGTGATTTTCCCTTTTCTATAGATCCTTGCTTCTTTTCTATTTAAAGACCTTTCAATGTTTCTAATAGGATAGGTTTAGTATTGCTGTATCCTTTTAATTTTTGCTTGTCTGAGAAATTCTTTATCTCTCCTTCTATTCTAAATGATAATCTTGCTGGGTAGAATATCCTAGGTTGTGGGTTTCTCCCTTTTAGCACTTTGAACATATCTTGCCACTCTCTTCTGGTATGCAAAATTTCTATAGATAAATCATTTGATAGGCTTTTGGGGGTTGCCTTGTAATTAACCCTTTGTTTTTCCCTTGATGTTTTTAGAATCCTCTTTATCTTTAATTTTTGCCGTTTTAATTGTGATATGTTTTGGTGTAGGTCTGTTTGGGTTCATCTGGTTTGGGATGTCCCTGTACCTGGATCCTATATCTAGATATCTATTTCCTTCCTTAGATTAGGCAAGTTTTTTGCCATACATTTTTTGAATACATTTTTGATCACCTTTTCTATTTCTTCTCCTTCTAAGATTCCTATTATGTGTAGATTAACATGCTTTTTATTATCCCATAAGTCTCATATGTTGCTTTCATTATTTTTCATTTGTCTTTCTGTCTGCTATTCTGATAGGGTGATTTCTGTTATTCTCTCTTCCAGAACAATTATTCATTCTTCTGCATTATTTAGTTTACTATCTATTGCCTTTAGCTTGGTTCATTATCTGTTGAATGAATAAATGAATAGATAAAGCATGAGTACAGTAAGATGGTTGGCTGCATAGACTTTGGCACTCACCAGACTTGGGTCCAAATATTAGCTTGTCACTTATTAGCTATATAACTTGGGAAAAACTAGTTGAAAATTGTAGGACTCATCTTTAAAATGGGTATAGTAATTCACTGTTTCTTTTGAACCACGTTTCTGTGCTTGGTTCATCATAAGTGCTCAATAAATGTTAGATATTGTTATTTAGGTACTAGCTTTGTGAGTGCTCAGATTTGCTGTTCTTTTTTCCCCTCATTTTCCCTAATATAAACTGTTTTGCTTAGTTTTAGTTTTGCTTTTGATTTTAATTTCATTTTTTGAATAATTAATGAAGTACATTTTCCCTTTTTGCGCTTTATGACTATAATTTAAAGTTTCAAATCATGTCTTTATACTTTATTTTTCTTTTGATAAGAATCAAATAAAATTAAATAATCTTATAATGAGACCGAAGAATGGAGAATACTGGTTTTGAACTAGTTTCATGTTTAACCTGTTCTCAGTGATCAAATGAATTACCACCTAATTTTATCACCATCTACTAGCAACACACAGATTAACTTTGTGAATAAATACCTATTTTAAATGCTGGAATGTTTATATGTTTCCATAACAATAAAATATATTTTTATTTTAAAAGAAGAATGACAACAGATCTACATGTAATGTCATGGACACTTTAATTATAAGAAAAATCTCTACTCATTGAGTTTTATTTATCTATCCCATACATACTGCATATACTGCAGTGTAGAAGGTCCCTGTACTCATAGCGCTTATGATATAGGAATCTGCGAGTCCCTTTTCATTCTTATATCATCTGCAGCATCCAGAAGAGTGCAATATATGTAACTGGTACCCAAATACTTTTACTATCAGAGCTCAAATGCAAAGTCAGCTATGGTCAAGTTAAGTGAAACAACAATATCTTATCCATAAGTGCATACTCACTGAGTGTGATTTAGTATAGTGCCTTTGGTGCTAAAAATTAATCAATCATAACTTTCAGTTATGGCATTTCTTCCTGGTCCTAATACAATGAAAATATTTCTAGGAGATGCATTCATTTGGGTAACAAGTATTTATTTATTCCTTAAAATATGTGAGGCACTATGTTAGATTACTTCTACCTTGTTCTCTTGGTGCCCTAAGTTGCAGTGCAAGAAGTCTTACTATCTTGCAGGAGAGACCTTGTTGAGAGGCCCTCAATCTAAATGGAGTAGAAGGGGGCTCAGCTGAGCTCAGCTTTTCATTCATTGCCTCCAAGGAACTGATCATGTGAGTGACCATCTTGTCCCCTCTAGACTAGCTGAGACACTAATCAACGCTACTAAGTGACCCCAGTGTATGGCACATGGAAAAATAGTGCTACCCAATAAGCCCTGTCTAAATTTCTGACCCAGAAAATAATGAAACATAATCATATTTTTGTTGTTTCCAGCTGTTAAATTTTTAAGCTTTTTGTTAGGCAACAAAAGATCACTGGAATATGAGTAGTCATCCAAATTAATACAGTTATATGTTATAGTAACTATAATGGACGGAGAGATATAGAATTCTAAAACAGATCATCATGGAGAGCCCTAGGATGGTGTGTTTGATTTCCTTTGGTTCATTCTCCATAAGGACCATCATGCTAATAGTGTGTATTTTGGAGAGGCAGTGATTGATAATGGACTACAAGATTGCTAAAAGTAGCACCTAAATGGGAAGTAAGGGAAGATGAAGGTTAACATCACTCCATAATTTTCTCTGGACCATTTCTATTAACACACACTGAAGGGACACTATATTAATTGCCATAAAGTGACCTCTTACATTCAGAATGGCCTTGTAAAAAACAAAATTCGATAATTTCAGAGATAGCAACTATATCAGAAAAGAGATTTATTAATAATATATTTAAATCTTACCAATTAAGCATTCACCATGTATCGCAAACTAGAATAAGAAGTATCTTATAGCCATTGCTCCTTTCAATTCATTTAAAGCACTAATCTTTTGAGGTGATAGAATTTAACTGATTTTTATACTTTACTGATGCTTTAAAGACTTAGAATGATAAACCAGTAATTCTCTCAAGATATACACATAATTTGAAGGTGGAATATCTGGAATTCAGGTCTGGCTCTTTGATTTCAATATCTTCCTTGCAAACAGCTACATTATTATTATTTAAGAGGAACATAATGGTTATGACCATTATGACCTGGGACTAGGGTGTGCGTACAGTAACTGAATAAGAAAAGGTTTAAGTTGTTGTGTTGCCATTGAGAACCAAAAAAGGTTTTCTATTATGTTTTTCCCTAAAGTGCTGCATCTTACTTTGAACCCTGAAGATGAAAATGTGGCTTTCACAAAACTACTGAGAGGCACGCACAGTTTCACACACACCAACACATACCATATACATACACATACACCCTTGAGGTTTCCTCAGCAACTTTACATCAATTGTTTCTTTAACCTAAGAAAAACCTTGAGTAAGATCTTAAGTAGACAGTGCAGCTGGAGCTCAAGAGAAAGACAAATCAAGTAAACACTCTGTGTAATTGCAGAAAAAAAAATAGCTGAGTTGGCTTGCACAGGACTGGCTGTTGCAGTGGTTTATTGATGGTGAATATGTCAAGAGTTCTTCCAATTCTCATTGACTTTAAGTACCTTTGGATACATATTAACCTAATTCAATTTATTGTTCTATAAAAAATATACCGATTATAAGAAAGGGAAGACAACTAAAACATCAACAATTTTTGATATCGGAATCTCTTGGTCTAGAGAACAAGGATTGATTCATCTTAAGTATGACAAATTTGAGCCTGATTTATGGTAAATTAAATAGATCTGGCCTTCCTTAATGACCCACTTTTAGAAGGCAGGATATGTCTAGTAATGCTTTTGTATGAGTCTCCCTTTGGGCTTCTTTACTTACTACCAAGCTTGATTTTAAAGTACTTGCTTGAGATAGCTGTGGTAGAATCTAGTCTATTGCCAATGACATCTATTTTAGTGGTTACCCTCTGAGCACATGGGTTCTATACCTTTAAGTCTGTGCTGCCAAAAAGAATTCAAAAGGATTTATTAGTTTCAAATAAAATGTGTGGTAACGCTAACCATGTTTCATGTTTGGTTCTTTCACTGTTAGTAGGAAGTCTCATACATGGTACTCTGGACTAAAAGGACATAACTTCTGATTTCAAAGACCTTAACTCTGTAGTGACTTTTTACCATGGCAGATAGAAGAAAACACAGAATAAATATCTTGTTAAAAGAAAGTTAAAAACAATAAAACCAGTATTCATTTATTAAGTAGCATAAAGCGATGTCCCAGGAAAAAAATAATCATGAATTCTACAACCACACAATATTTTAAAATTGGCAAGACTGATTACCTAATATCCTGCATTTAATTTCTACTTCTAACAAAAGTACATATTTATCAGGTGGCTTAGGAAAAACAAAACTGAGATTGAGGAACTATAAATACAGAGATATAGAAAGTATACCATGTGCCTTATTGCTACCGGTGACTATTAAGTGCTTTTTGCCATGGGTAGAAAATGTGAATGTTAACATAAATGTGCATAGGGTAGGTGGGTAACTCTAGGAAAGGTGTTGCTGATTTTGTTAGACAGCTGCAACATTCCTAAATTAAATGCAGTAACACGAAGTGTCCAGTACAGTGATTGAAGCAGCAAGTACTTAATTACAAGATATTTGGAAAGCAGAATGTGAGATGACTCTCCTGCTACAAATTGATTGCATTTGACACATTTAAAAGGCAAGTGGACTGTCCTTTCTAATCAGTCAGTAATATGTGTAGTATGATACAACTTTCATGTGGTAATGGAAAGTCTATAGACTCTGGAGGCAGACAAGTTACATTTGAAGTTTGGCAAGGATCTCATAGTTCTGAGCTGTGTGACCTGGAGGATGGAAGAGTTGAGGAGAATTTTATAAAGGGAGGAACTATTCACAAAAAGGTGGACAGAGTTTAGGAAACCCAACAATGGATAGCATAGTACTCTTGGGCTCACAACAGATAGGAGCCATTACTTTTGTCTGAAGGGATGGGAAAGGAGTGATTGGCAGAATTCTGAGGGCTGCCAGACAAGTGATCTATGCTAGAGGAACACAGGTGACCCACAATGACCAGCAGGGAGGAGTCTAGGGGAAAATAAATACTGTGACCTCACCCTCCTACAGCTAGCCCTTGCATCTCCTGACAGGTCTCCATTGGATAAAACTTACAGAAGGCAGAGGGTAAAGAAACACATCAAACCAAGTTGTTCAAAGTCAGCTTCTAAGTAAGATGGAGGAGGAGCACAGACAGGAGACCAGGGAAGGCAATGGCATATACCAAGTACCCACACCCATCCCATGTCTGTGAACATTAAATCACCAAAGAGAAATTCTTTATCATTAAATTCCAGTCACATGTATATCTATATTTTAGAATTCTTTGCAGCACCCTCTCCATGTTGACAAAGTCAGAAAAAGGAAATTACCAAATCCACCATGTTTTCCTTTTCAACTTGGTCGCCATCTGGAAACCCTGGGTAATCATAGTACAATGATCGTAACTGTATTAGCAATCATTATAACTAATGTATTTGTTTCCTGTTCCTCTTCATGCTTATGACTTTTTAAAAAAAAAATGTCAAAGCTTAACTGTACTTTTAACCAGTGGCTATATATTCATACTGACTGAAATCACTTACAGCTCCACTGCATCTTAGCTGTGTGATCCTGGACCAATGCCTTATGTTCCCTAAGTCTTAGTCTGCTCATGTGAAAAATAAAGATATCTTGATGTAACCAAGCAAGTGGGCTTGTTGCCCACTGCACAATGGAAAGACCAAGTAGTGACTCAACAGTCTTTGGCAGAGAGGAAAGGCTTTATAGCAGGGCAGCCAAGCAAGGAGACAAGAAGCGATGCTCAGATGTCTCCCCCACAGGCTCTGGAGTGGAATATTTATTGTGAAAGTGGGGAGTGGGGTGGGGAGGAGCCTCCAAAATGATTGGTGGAAAGTAATGGTAAGTTTCAAGAGTTCTCTATGGAGGTGCTACTTCTCTTCATGCCTCTTCGTGGGTTATGTGCAAATTTGGGGGCGTTCAGTGTGTTACATGTTGTGGATTTTTGGTCTGTGACGTCTAAAGTTCACTGTCAGTCATTCAGGTTCCTCAATGCGCCTGCGCAATAGCCCCCGAAGGGGATATCAGTAAGTTGCTTCCCTGGTACTCTGTAAAATGAGCTTGGAGGTCTCAGTGAATGATCTTGTTCCTATTTTGTTTCTACCTTATGGGCCTTGCGTGTATAAGGTACAGGTATGGTTTCATTGATATGTCTTAAATACTTTTTCGTGAAGACATATACGAGGAACTCAACAAACATTACCTGCAATTATTGCTTCTGAGAAGTTTTTTTCAGAGTAACTAATTCATAAATAATAATTAATATCAACTATTTATTTGTATAAATAATAATAAATTATAATATAACCATACTTTCTTAATCTGAACCCTGAAATAACATCTTCCTCATAGTATTGTTGTTAATATCAAATGAGAAAAAACAGAGTTCTTTGTAATGTACAGCACACTCATAAATGCCAGTTCTTATTGTTATTGTTATTAGAAAAATAGACTCTCTCCTTTGTCAGTAAGTTCTCTCCAGTAGGAGAGGTGGACTGGCTGAGCTTTGATCATGTCTCAAATGGCTCAGCACAGTGTGTCTTTTGTCCTAAATACCAACAGAAAGAGAAGTTCAGTCAGTCACCACCTTTATAACTTCTACTCTAGAAAATGAGAATTTTGACCAAAAAGAGAGACTGAATTAGAAGCACCTCTTTGTAGACTGAGAATAGGATTGTAAGAATAAAGAAATGAGGATAATGTTTTATAAGTGTATTTACCCAAAAGATGTTTTTCAATGGTTAGAACTAAGAAAAGTAAAGTACTTTTCCAAGGTTACATTTTAAGGTTATTATGCCAGCAAAGAAAATAACAAAGGACAATCTAAGGAACAGCAGGATAATAAGGGCATTTCTTTGGCATAGATATTAAAGTCCAGTAGCAAAGCAGCTATGATTTACTATTCTCCCTTAATGGAAGTATTAAAATATGTATATGTTATTTATAATGTATACCAAGCTATATAGTTTGTAATCTGCAAAGAGAACCCATGTATTTGAGAAGAATAAAATCCTTTTGTAAATCAGTCTACTCAAATACTCTTTCCTTATGATCCATACTGGCATATATGTAACTCCATCAAAAATAGCTTGGCATGTCTTTGAGACATAGCACAGGTTTGTGTTTGTGTGTGTCTGTGTGTGTGTGTTTGTGTGTGTGTGTGCGCGCGCGTGCGTACACATGCTGGCATGTGGCATTGCAATGGTGATCACTCTACAAACCTTTTAAAATTGGGGAAGATTTGGGAATTTTTTTGACCTGGATGAACATGGAGTTGTCTTCCAGTTTGGGGCCTTTGAAAGTGCCTATTTGTAATTTGTCGGGAAAGCATCATGAGAGTGGTAGAATTGCAATGAAGTAGTTTCAGGAGTTCTTGGTTCTAGTCCCGGTGCAGTTGTAGATGAGCAGTGTGACCTTGGACAAAGTCATTTAACCTCCCTGGATCTCAGTTTATTCATCTGTAAAGCATTGAAATTGAACTCTGTGATCTCTATGGTCCTTATGAGAGGTAAAGTTTTATGATTCCCTGCAAGTTAATTATTAAGGTCTTTTGTGGTCATGTTTGCATCCTTCATTGTTTCAGGCAGCAATAAACAAGAATAACCTCTGCTACAAAATAAGGATACTCTGTAACTTACTAGAAATAGATAAAAATATTCTAAGGAGAATAATGATTACATTATTTGATCTAGGCACAAAGCTGAAAAATTCAAAACAAAGCCTATTTACCATCTCCTTAAGTGCTTCCCTTGTTCAAAAAAAATCAAGACTGAGATTCATTATTCCCCATAGCTCAAAGCTACATAACACTGTGGGTGCTTCCATTAATGCCTTTGCTGTGGTCTGACATAGTCTTTGGATCTGCCTCTGTTCCTTGTCAGCACCAGTGACAAAGCCTGGTTTCTTTTACAAAGAGAGTGGATTTAAAAGAAAGGCATGACAGCATCTTTTCTGTTGCTTAGATTTCTTTGGTCGCACATATCTCACTTCCCTAGTGTGAGGCCACTGGCCTGTGTTCCAACTTTAATTCCCTCACAGATGTTAAAGAGACTAATAATATCCCCAGGGCCTGTCTCAGACAGAATAGCACAAGAGACAAAGGCTGTCTTTGGGACATTTTAACCTCCTTTTTTCAGAACCATCACCAGGTGCCTAGCTTGTGCCCCACTCTCTCAGCGCTGGATTTGGATACTGTATTATATGTTACGGGGCAAGTATTTAAGATGGTGCCCACTCAAGGGGGTTTGCCTTATGGTAGTGTGTTCTCAGTGCTAAAAGAAAAAAAAAAAAATTCTTAACAACCAAAGGAATTAAAGGGTATAATTTTACCAGAAGTGAATGCCATTTACAAAAAGAAGTCTCTTCAGGACAGGGAGGCAAGTTAAAAGTTACTATGGATATATGCATCCTTGCATATAGATTCATTTAGGTATTATACATAAATAGATTGGGCAGGTAATATAATACATTGAAAAAAGCAGAACTACACTAAAGTTTAGCCCTCAGCAAGGTTTTTTTCACTTCCTTGAGCCTCAGTTTTCTAATTTAAAAAAGTAGGAAACTGCATAACCCCTGTGGACTTTCCATTAGATTTAACTGAAATGATTTATTTAGAATCCCTGGGACAATTGTCATGCTATTCATATCGTATTTCCTAAATATTCATGCTTTTCTCTTAGACAGCTATTATACAGAATAAGAAGCTGGCCATTTTCACATTTCAAGTAACAGAAATCACAATTAACAATGGCATAGCAGATTTTCTTTTTTTTCTCACAAAAAATCGATTGATAGGAGTTGGCATGGATTCAGGAGCTCAATAATATCAGGGCTAGACTCTGCAGTTCTTTTGCTTTCCTCTCCTGATTACAGAATGGCTGCAACTTTTCTGGGCATCACATCTATATCCAAGATGAGAAGGAGAAAATGGTGGGACAGCCTTACTTAGGAAAGTATAAGGATTTGTAGAAGTTCCCCTTAATTAAGACTTCCTCTTAATTTCATTGGGCAGATAATTGGGTCACATGGCTAGATGTAACCTCCCACTAGGGAGGCTGGGAGGTAAAGAACAAGATGCCATCATAGAATCAAACCAATAATTAGCCAATGTCTGGAGCTAACAAAACAAACTCTGTTCTGAAGATAAGCTTCTTTCTGTCAGGATGGAGAACTAGTGTGGAGAGACTGCTGGATCTTTCTCTACAAAGCAAACATAGAAAGACTACAGAAACAAAACATGGAAGTTAGGAACTAACAAAAAGTTGAGAAATACTTGGGAAGACTGAAAGTTATCCTAAACTGGTGTGAGTCTATGTGGTTCTTTGCAGAGAGATAGCTTCAGCCAGACCCAGATGGTAACTGAGGTGGCAGTAAGAGGATGAAGTAGAAGACTTTCCATTTCTGCTTCTCCCCGTTCCCTGCACTTCCTTGGATTATCATGGAAGAAAATGATAGTGACAGAACCAGTAGTGACAGCAGGTTTTAGATGAGTAATGCCAGAGAAGCAAAAGCCTGGCTGGGTGAGGAAAACAGGTATAGGACTACCTTCTCCCCTCCGACACCTAGGTTACTTCGACTGCAACCTATGGAAACTGCCTCTCCCAATCTGCATGTTTCTGCAAGCTAATACTGCAAGTGTCTCATGGTGGAGCAGCATCGCATAGGAATTGTCACCTTGTCCTGTGGTGCCCAGAGCCTTCCACTCTGGATTTCATTCCATGCAATCTTTTCAAACTTACCAGGAAGGACACAAGGTAAGATCTGGCCTTTAGAAATTTCCAAGCATGTTTTACCAGAAAGAGTAGCTGCTACCCCCAGGACCTGGTCATAAGTTCATAAGCTAAAATAATTAGATATCTCTGGATGGAATACAACAAACTGAATAATACATGTGACATGAAGCTGAGTTATCAGACCACATGGAACAATAATTTAAAAAAAGCATAATAAACATACTCAAAGCCGAAGCCAAATGGGGAAAGAATCAGAAGTCATATAAAGAATGAAATGAGAATGTTAGAAATGATGTGTCACCATTAAAATAATTGATAGAATGAGAAGAATGGAGACAGCCAAAACATAAATTTAGTGAACCTGAAGAAGGAGGAACTTTCCCAGAAGTCAGGAGACAGGACAGAGAGACAGGAAAAAAAAAAATGCTAAGCAATTGTGGTAGGTAAAAGAGACTTCGAGGATGTGATTAAGAATTTTGAGATGGGAAGATTATCCTGGATTATCAGGGTGAGTGCAAATGTGAAGAGGGAAGCAGAAAGGGATTTGAAGAGGCCATGCTGCTGACCTTGAACCTGGAGGAAAGGGCCAAGAGCCAAGGATGTAAGAATTAAAGCTCCAGACACTGGAATAGGGAAGAAAGCAGATTCTCCCCTACAGCTGTCAGAGGGAGTATGTCCCTGCCGACCTCTGTGGTTTTGGCCCAGTGAAATACATTACAGATTTCTGACCTCCAGAACTGTAAGATAATAAATCTGTGTTGTTTTAAGCAACTAAATCTGTGATAATTTGTTATAGGAGCCATAGGAAACTAATACAGATTCATACAGGGTTGAGGTAGAAACACTAACATCTTGAAATTAGGAATCCCAGAGATAAGTAAGGGGAAGAAGGATAGAAAATATTTGTAAAAATAGGAAATACTTTTAAAATAATGGAGAAAAAATTTTCACAGTTAAATATAAAAATTCTCTGATTGAAAAAACTTATAGAACAGCAAATTGTGGAGAAAGAGAAATACCCACATTAAGAAATTATAAAAATAGAGCATGTATTTGGTCATAAAAGGAGCTTCACTAAATTCTGAGAAGTCAATATCCTACAGATTTCCCTCTCTAAGTTACAATAAAATTAGAAATTGATATTTAAATGGTAGCATTAAAATAGGTTATTTTTGTAAATAAAGTATCTTACTAAATAATCATTAGCTTGGAAAAGATTTCATGAAAGAACTTTAAAAATTAGAAATACATGGAATTATTTGATATTTGAAAAAGGTATATGTCAAATTCTGTGAGACACAGCTAAAGTAGTCTTTTCATGAAAATAATAGCTTTATTACATATAGCTCCATTTCATTCCTTTCTATGGCTGAGTAATATTCCATTGTATATATATATACGCCACATCTTCTTTATCCATTCATCTGTTGATGGGCATTTAGGTTGCTTCCATGTCCTGGCTATTGTAAATAGTGCTGCAATGAACATTATGGTACATGTTTCTTTTTGGATTATGGTGTTCTCTGGGTATATGCCTAGTAGTGGGATTACTGGATCATATGGTAGTTCTATTTTTAGTTTCTAAAGGAACTTCCAAACTGTTTTCCGTAGTGACTGTACCAGCTTACATACCCACCAACAGTGCAGGAGAGTTGCCTTTTCTCCACACCTTCTCCAACATTTGTTGTTTCTAGATTTTTTGATGATGGCCATTCTAATCGGTGTGAGGTGATACCTCATTGTGGCTTTGACTTGCATTTCTCTGATAATTAGTGATGTTGAGCATCTTTTCATGTGTTTGTCAGCCATCTGTGTGTCTTCTTTGGAGAAATGTCTATTTAGGTCTTCTGCCCATTTGTGGATTGGGTTATTTGCTTTTTTGGTATGAAGCTGCATGAGCTGCTTGTATATTTTGGAGATTAATTCTTTGTCCGTTGCTTCGTTGGCAAGTATTTTCTCCCATTCTGAGGGCTGTCTTCTTGTCTTGTGTATGGTTTCTTTTGCTGTGCAAAAGCTTTTAAGTTTCATGAGATCCCATTTGTTTATTCTTGATTTTATTTCCATGATTCTAGGAAGTGGGTCAAAAAGGATCTTGCTTTGATGCATGCCATAGAGTGTTCTGCTTATGTTTTCCTCTAGGAGTTTTATAGTGTCTGGCCTTACATGTAGGTCTTTAATCCATTTGGAGTTTATTTTTGTGTATGGTGTTAGGAAATGTTCTAATTTCATTCTTTTACATGTAGCTGTCCAATTGTCCCAGCACCACTTCTTGAAGAGGCTGTCTTATTTCTATTGTATATTCTTGCCTTCTTTGTCAAAGATAAGCTGCCCATTTGTGCTTGGGTTTACCTCTGAGTTCTCTATTTTGTTCCATTGGTCTTCCTTTCCATTTTTGTGCCAGCACCATACTGTCTTGGTTACTATGACCTTGTAGTATAGTTTGAAGTCAGGAAGCCTAATTCCACCAACTCCATCTTTCCTTCTCAAGATTGCTTTGGCTATTTGGGGTCTTTTGTGTTTCCGTACAACTCATAAGATTTCTTGTTCTAGTTCTGTGAAGAATGCCGTTGGTAATTTGATAGGGATTGCGTTGAATCTGTAAGTTGCTTTGGGTAGTACAGTCATTTCCACAATGTTGATTCTTCCAATCCAAGAACATGGTATGTGGATAGACCTAGAGTCTGTCATACAGAGTGAAGTAAGCCAGAAAGAGAAAAACAAATATTGTATGCTAACTCATACATATGGAATCTTAAAAAAAAAAAAAAAATGGTACTGATGAACCCAGTGACAGGGCAAGAATAAGGATGCAGATAAAGAGAATGGACTGGAGGACACAGGGTTGAGGGGGTGGGGAGTGAAGAGGAAGCTGGGATGAAGTGAGAGGGTAGCATAGACATATGTACACTACCAACCGTAAAATAGATAGCTAGTGGGAAGTTGCTGTATAACAAAGGGAGATCAACTCGATGATGGGTGATGACTTAGAGGGCTCTAGGATAGAGAGAGTGAGAGGGAGTCACGGGAGTGAGGGGATATGGGGATATATATATAAATACAGCTGATTCATGTTGGTGTACCTCAAAAGCTAGTATGAAAGTGTAAAGCAATTATTTTCCAATAAAGAGCTTGAAAAAAAATAGCTTTATATATATTTAAAATGTATATGTTTACACAAATATGTTAAGCATTCAGCAAAAGAAATTCAAAAATAGAGTAACAGAAGAAACAAGGAAACAAAGGAACAAAGAAAAAAAGAGAAAACATAAAATAGAAATCAATAAAATGGATAAAGAGCAGAAAAAATTCATTAAAAACTAGTTCTTTGTAAAGATAAGCACATCTTTGACAAGACTGAACAAGAAAAAATAGAAAAGATGCAGATAAAATCCTGACACCAAACATTTAAAAGCAAAACCATATTATGAATAACTACATAATAATAATTTTAAATTTCATGAGCTTACTATAATTTGGTTCCAAAAACCAAATAAAGATTACAAGAAAATAAAAGTAAAGACCTTTCTTTATTAAGATAAGAAAAATTCTAGATAACATATTAGCTAAGAGAATCCAGCTGTGCCTTAAAAATTAACATACCATGGTTGTCTTCCTTGCGTTCCCTCAGAAGGAGGCACTGAGACAAACATTGGCATAGAAGTAGGACATTTAGGAGGTGATGCCAGGAAACATTGATAGGAAAGTGAGAAAGTGATTCAAGGAAGTGAAGGCTGTTAATAAAGAGCTTGTTAGTGAGCAAGTCACCTTTGTGGGCACCTGGCGTTGTTTTAGCAGGGAAACCCTAGGACCCAATGTAGATCAACTGCCTGAGATTAACCTCACCTGCAAAGTGTGGGAGTTTGATCTTTTATAAATGAGTCTTCGTCATTCATTGGTTGACAGCTGCTCTCCATAATTAAGTTGTTACCAAATAAATCTGCATTTCATAGGCTTAAATATTACCTGAAATAGTCTAAACCAGTTAATACAAATCAAAATATATCATTCTTTCATACAACATCTAAGAAAAGAAAAAAATCTGCTTTTCCTCTTTATAAAATAAGAATGCAAAATACAGATACTAAGAATGTTTTCTTCAGTTTTCAACATGACTGTATTTTCAGTTGCTGTAAGATGTAATTAAATATTGAACTTTTGTGGAGTTTTATTTTTGAAGAAAAGGATGCTATTGGCTTTTTGTAGAAGAATGTTGCCTGTCCTTTTCTTAAAATAAAAATTTAAAGTGTTATCTTAATGCTTTTACTTCTTTCAAGTGAAATTTGGTTTAAGGGTGAGAAGTTGAAGAGAAAAAAACCTCTCTTGAATACACATGCACACACAATGCAATCTTTGAATTAAACTACTAGAATGTTCTCTTCTTATGGAGATTGCTTAGGGCTAGGTCTATTTTCCCTGCAATGCCTCATTAGCTCTGAACACATTTTTCCCTAGATAAATTTAAAAGCTCATCCTAATTAGACTTCACTGGGGTGGTCTGAATTATTTGATCCATTCAGAAAAGCGATTGAAACAAAGATTACCTTGGGCGGCTAACACGAATGAGACTGAGGATAACCATGGTGATTTTAAGCTTTGGATTAGGTTGCTAGGAATTTTCAACAATCCAGCCTCAACATCAGGCAATAAAGAGTACTCACAGGCAATCTTCTCTTTCATCTTATTAAATGCTTTTGTAACTGTAATACTGTTTTCATCTTCCCTGGACTCATTTTGTTCCTGACACCACCCTACCCCACCATGTCATTTAAAACAGCAGCGGATTAATTATTTAATGGTAAGTGGACTTGCATTTTAGGAGGTGCCCCTCTTCAATTTTACTATCAGTATTCTTCATGAACTTTCTCCTTACCTGGACTACTGAAAAGACTTTCAGTCTATCTTTTACACTGATGGTGAAACAGGAGGGAAAGGGGCAGGGCACAACCTTTAAGTGAATAACATAGCCATAGTACATGACGAAAACTAGTTAGAATCAGCTAGGCCCAAGATGGCAGAAGATTTGACTTCCATTGGACCTTGAGCCTCATTATACGCTCATTGTAATATATTAGTATGCTAAATGACACACCCACCAGCACTATGACAGTTCTGAGGCCAACCATAAAAGGTCAAAAAGTGGGCAGTGGCCCAGTTCCTGGAAATCCCCAATCCTTCCCCAAAATAATTGGAATAATCTTCTCATTCATTAGCCTATGAAATTATGTAGCCCATAAAAACTAACTACCCCATATTTCGAAACCTCTTGCTTTTTTGCCTTCCAAGACAGCCCACACTCTATCTGTGGAGTATGTTTCTCTCTAAGTAAATCCACTTCTTACCTATCACTTCATCTCTGAATTCTTTCACAAGGAAGAAAGAAGCTTAAACTTATCAGCAACAATGGCACAGTTCTTTCTCTAAAACTGCCCATGCAGGACATCCCACTCTAGGTGTTTCCAAAGTCCCTTGTCCTTCACACACCATCCTACCTAAAACATTATATTTAGTTTTCTATTTATTAGAATGCATTTGCTACATTCTTCTCTTTTTCCAGTTATGTTGTTAAAATCTAGCAGATGGGATGTACAGTGCATAGCACAGCATATGGAAAATACAGTTTTAAGATGATTAAATAAATAAATTGACCTGATCTGAACATGTCACATTAATATTTTTCCATAGATGACAGAATATAGTAAAATATTCAGAGTTAGGTCCCAAAACTCTTTTACAAGTCAAATTACTTTTACTTTTCAGGCATATTTCTGGTTAGTCTTTCAACAAATGCTATGCTCAAACGGCTCTCGGCTTTCCTGTAACATGTCCTTCTGTTTCTCTTCTTCCTAGTTTATCTCAACATTTTACTATGAAAACGATCAAACCTACAGAAAAATTGTAAGAAATATCACCAAACACCCATACTACCTCCTACTTAGGTTTCACAATCAACATTTTTTTTCATACCACATATCTATTTATCTATCCACCCACCCATGAACCCATTTATTTTTATTTATTTCAGAGTAAATAATGGATATCACTACACTTTATCTCTAAATTCTTCAGCATGCTTACAAGTTAAATATTTGTGGTTCTTTTTTTTTTAGGTAAAATTAACATACAGTGAAATGCAAAAATCTTAAGTATACTATTCAATAAAGTTTTTAAAAATTTTATTGAAGTATAGTTGATTTACAATGTTGTGTTTAATTTCTGCCCTACAGCAAAGTGACTCAGTTATACATATATATTCTTATTCATATTTTTTCCATTATGGTTTATCATAGGATATTAAATATAGTTCCCTGTGCTATACAGTAGGAGCTTATAGTTACTATTCAATAAGTTTTGACAAATACATACACCTGTGTAACTTAAATTTATAAAGATCCCAATCCACAAATTTCTTCCAGGTCCTTTCCCAGTCAATCCCAACCTTCTACCCTTTCAGCTACAATTACTGTTCTGTTGTTTTTTTTAACCGTAACTTTGTTTTGCATTTCTTAGAGCTTCTTATAAATGAAATCACAAAATATATTCTCTTTTGTGTAAGACTTCTTTCACTCAGAATAACGATTCTGAGATTCAGCCATGTGGTTGCATGTATCAGTAGTTTGTTCTTTTTATTGATGAGTTATATTTCATTGTATTAATATAGCACCATGTTTTTCCATTCTGTTAACAGAAACCAGGGTTATTTCTAGTGTCAGAGCTATTTCATATTATGAATAAAGCTTCTATAAACATCCTTATATAAGCCTTTTGTTGACATTTGCTTTTATTCCTTTTGGGTAAATACACAGGGATTACTGGGTTAGAAAATAAGTGTGTATTTACTTTTCTAAGAAAGTGCTGGAAATTTTTCCCCCAAACTTGTATCACTCTGCACATTCACCATCAATGTATGAGAATTTGAGGTTCTCCACAGCCTCACCAATATTCAGTGATGTCAGTGACTGAAGAAGCTATGTTATCTACCTAAGGTTTTATTCAGCGTCAGGGAGGAATAACTTTTGGAAGCAAAGGTATTGAAAAAAAGTATTTATTTTGTAATTCGCACTAGGAAGTCTGGTTTATTCAGTAACCTGATTATATTTTTGTAATAATACCATATTTTATCTAAAAGTATATTTTACCCCAAAGTGATATTATACTTTAAGAAAGTACCATACCATAAAAATAATTATTTCATTGGTAAAACTTGGAAAGGAGCTGGAAGTTTCAGAATTCTAAATATGAAGTTATCATTCTCTGTAAAAATTTTAATATAAAGTTTTTAATTGTTAAACTTATATTTGTGATTTAAAGCTGAAGTAATAAATAGCAATAAATTATTTATTATTAATTTTAATATAAGATCAATTAATTTGATTTAAGTTGATCAAAACAACTTAAATACCATTAATTTAATACTTAGCAACACAAAAGGCCAGACCAAAACTTATGTTTCTGTATCATCTTTGCCTTTAGTCATTACAATAACAAATCATTACAATAATAACAAGCCAAATTGAATTTGATTGTCTGAAGGAAAAACACAAAATATAAAATACAGTTTATAATGACCATTTGTGAAGAAAAAAATTAGGTGTCAATGAAGAGTTCACTCAGAACTGTTTTGTTCTGCTGCATTTGGTCAGCTTTTCCTTAATTTTAATCAGGTTGCAACCAACTGTGTTCTCATTGACTCTTCTGCAAGTATTACTGAGTAACTATTAAGCGCAGAGACTACAGGCAGAAGCAGAATTGATGACGTTATTATGTTGTTGAGCTTCTATTTCTGGTGGGAAAAGAGAACCAAATAAATATATAAAAGTGTTAGAAAGTGCCATGAAAATAATTTAACAGAGGGAGGGCGGGAGCTGGCGGGTGAGTGTGGTTTCTGATGGCATGGCAGAGGAAGTCCTCTTTGATGAGGTAGCACTTGAGCAGGGATCTGAATGATGGGGGAGGGTAGGCCAGTGGAAATAATGGGGAAGAGCATGTTCATCTTCTGCACAATACTGAGCATGTACTAATTCTGGTTCTTCTATTTTTCTTTACGTGATTACCGTACCCACTAGTTTTCTTTAATACTTTTTCTCCTAAATGAGTACAAATCTTAGTATTTTAAATTAATTTCCATTGTATTCTTATTGCTCATCTTTGACTAAAATTATCCCTATGTTAGTAGAACAGATCAATATTTGAATTTGTTTTAAGTTTAAATAACCTCATTTACAAATGCAGAGATGTAAGATGCCTTCTGGTTAGGTTACTGAAGTTTAATTTTATTCTTAGAAATTAACACTGTAATATTACATTCTTAACAGTAAATATTATTGTGTTTTGCCATGGCCTGTTCTTAGCCAGGAATTTATGCCCTTGTTGGTTTGAATCTGTTTTATACATTAAATAGTAAGGCTTAAAAGAAATCCATAAAATAAAAATCCAAGCTAATGATCAGTGATGAGAGAAAAGGTAAAAATTTTAATAACGGGCATAAAATTGAATAGATCTACTTTATTAGGTTTAACTATGTGTTCTGTGTTTTAGAAAACCATTTGTACAATAAATAATTCATCTATTTTCATTTTCCTATGTTTTGACGGTGTTATGTGGGGCTTATAAATAACTAGGAATATAAAATGTTCTTATTTATAATAAAGTAAATGAAAATATGGGTATATGGCTAAAATTATAAAATACCAATGTATGTTATTTATATATTTATATTTTATGATACATGCCAACATAGATTTTTTTCATTCCTTCTCTTTTTAAAAAACTGTTCTTTTATTCCATTTATGCTATACCACTTCATTACCTTCTCCAGGGTAAACAAAAACTATATTTTTCTAGAAACTCTTTTGCAATACATCACAGCAGTATTTTTCCCAGTGCATATAATAATCACCTTTTTTTTTTGACCTTTTATAGCTACTCCTAATTATATGACTTGCCAAGGTTTTTAAACTATCCATCTGTAGGTCAGCTGTGACATTATCTTTTCACAGCACTCATCTAGATTATTACCATGCCTTGTACCTTTTCTTCTTACTGGGCCATATTCTCTTACCTTAAGTTTCCCTGTAGTTTGAGGTACCTTTAACTATTGATATTGCATTAATGATTCTTGGTATTAAATCTGATGATCCAATCCTTCTAGTCTATTTTTATGGGTTGATAGGTCCTGTTGAACCTGGAGCACTGGACTAAGAAGTAGAAACCAGAGTTAAGTTACTGGGTCGCATCATCATTTACTATCCTGGAATAATATTGGAAAAGTCACGTCATCTCTTCAAGTCTGGTTTTCTTATCCTTAAACTATAATACCAATTCCATCTTACCATTATGAAGACAAAATAATGTAATATAATTGAAAGTTATATAAACAGTGAAATGCTATGTAAATTATTATTGTCTTCTATAAAACTTCAGAAAATATTGGCTATCATGGATATTATGTAGGTAAAGAGATGAAGGAAAGCTGTGATAACTTCAGAGAGTTTCAGTGCATTAAAAACCCAGCCAAAGGTTACATTTTAAAAACTCAATTAGTACATTGAGATACATTGGGTTGGGAAAGAAATCAGCAAATGCCTTTAACGTATCCTTACATATAGTTGATTAAAATTTTTGAAAGATTACGAAAAATATTTAATAGCAACCAATCATGTCTAAATAAGAACTGTGGGAAAAGAAAAGCTGATTAAGATTACTGCTTCTTAAATAGATACACGTCTGTGGTAAGCAGTATTCTAACATGGCCTTCAAGATTCTCAGCTCCCCGTGTACACACTCTGTGTAGTTCCCTCCTCTTGAATGTGGGCAGAACTCGTGAATATGATGAACTATTATTTGCATAATTAGGTTACTAATCAATTGACTTTAATTAAAGGGAGATTATCTGGGTGGGCCTGACCTGTTCACATGAGCCCTTTAAATCTCAGTCTAGAGGTCAGAGACAGCAGGAGAGAGAGATATTCAAAGTTTGAGAGGCCTCTGCCTCCAACACCAGCAAGAGAATGTGGGCCTTAAAGCCAAAAAACCTACATTCTGCCAACTGCCAGGGGAGCTTAAAAGTTCCCAAGCTCCAGAAAGGAATGCAGCCCGACTGACAGTGATTTCATTTGTGTGACCCCAAGCTAATCCTCACCCAGATTCCCGACCCAAGGAAACTGAGATAACAAATTCGTTTTATTTTAAACTGCTCAATTTGTGATTGTTACACACACAGAAAACTAATACAATGCCTTTCAGAATACATTACTTCTTTGGATTTTTAACTTAACAAACATATATTTTTTACAGTTGGCAAATTTCTCCCAAACTTGTTATACTTAAAAGTTTCTTTTCTACTAAAAATTTATTATATTCATGTAAAGTTTACCCTAGCATCAGTGAGAGGAATAATCTCATATCGTAAGCAAGCTTTGCAGCATATGTATGTGAATATAGTCTCTATTCTTGTTACTCAAAGTATCGTTGACAACAGAAAGCATCAGCATCTTCTGGGAGCTTGTTGGACATGCAGAATCTCTGTCCCCACCCAGACCTAGTGAATCAGAATCTGCATTTTAAAAAGACACCCAGGTGAAAATACACTGTTTGAGAAGCATGGTCCTACCTTCTATTTATTAATAATAAATATCTGCAAAGTGTCTTCCTCAGGAAGTGTAATGATATAGTTCAAAGGAGAATCCATTTCCAGGACTCCAGGAGGCGGGTGACTACCTCCAGTAAGGCAGTTAAAGAAAAAAGTAGTCATGATCTTTATTCCAATGTTGGAATTTAGTCACTTAAGAACAACTTTTTTGTTGTTGCCATACAATTTAGGGGTAGAAATTAGGGACCCAGGTGTGGTTACATATAAATAATAGGATTTTCTTTATCTTAACTATTATAGCAAAGATGCTAAGGAAAAGAGAGGATAAACTGAGGTCAGTCGCCCCCTGAGAGCTGTGTTTCTCGAATGCTGCTGGGCACTTTTCTCAGGACTTGCTACACTTCTACTGAATCAGAATCTCCACTCATCAGGTTTGGGTATATTACTCTAAAAAATCCTCTTTAAGTGATTCTAATTTAATTTTGAAAACAATTGCTTCTTAGAAAACCTAAAATAACATGGCTTTATTTTATCTGTCTCTGTAACATCCTATATAGGTACATAATTAATTTGAAATTTTTGACATTTTCAACTTCTTAGTTTCATTGCTGTAGGACTAGTTTATTGACTTTTGGTTTTTTTGGTTTGCTTTTATTTATGTGTTCTTATTTTATAAATTTATTTTTTTGAACTTATATTATTGGAGACCCCTTGTTTGCAGTTAAGTGGTATATGAGGAATGAAAAAAATTATGACATAATACTTAATGAATAGAAAATGGGTTCAGCTAAAATAAGGAATAAAAATTACCATTTAATAAAAGCATTCAAATTATGGGATGATTTTATATTTAAAGGTTCAGATACTTAAACAATAATTTATTAATCTGATCCAAGTTTAAGTAAAATGAATCTTGAATCATGTTTACCCATGAATCAGAATGGGATAGGAAGAGTCAGGGGTGGGTTCTAGGCAGTGGAGAAGAGATGAAGTGGCAAAACCACTTGGAGACCAGAATCTAGGGCCCTAAGGACAGTTTGTCTGAAAAGAGAGCCTCTGGTATTGAATGCCTCATCACAAACAGTGGATCTGTTTATGAAGGTTATAAGTAGATGATATTCCCTCAGATGGAACTAGCAAAACAGATCTTAGCAGTGGAAGCAATAAAAAATAATACCATGAGGAGCTAGAACAGAGAAGTGGTGGATAACTATATGACAGCAAATGACTCCAGCTATATTTGGGAATTTAGAAGAGATTGGTTTGGGTTGGAGCAATAAAAAAGAGGGTAAAACTTAATTTTACATATAACCAAGGAAGGAAACAGAATGCTAATTTATGGTTAATGTTAAGAAAGAAAATGTAGCCAGGGAAATATGGAGTATCCCTGAATTATATGGTGGACCCATTTTAGGTCACATATGTTATATCCACTTTTACATTAATTATCTTTGTTTTTTGAGATGATCTCCATTTTCAAAAGTTACTATGGAAACATTCACGTCCTTTTAAAGGTGACACTGACTCTAGGTGACAGTAGATTGTGTAAGTTTGGGCACTTTACTTAAGGTGGGTGAGTTAGTTCTTTTATGATATATTTGGATGACATTAAGGAACTCAAGTAAAAGTCTTTTCACATAGCTGCACATACACTTGGAGTTTGCAGGAGCCATATTTTTCCTCCATGTGAACTTGTCAGCAATAGGAAAAAAGAAAGATAATTTGCAGAGGAGTGTTGTGATGGTTAATTTTGTATGTAACTTGACTGGGTCACAAGGTGACCAGATATTTGATTAAACATTATTTCAAGGTGTCTGCGACTATGTTTCCTGATGTGATTAGAACTTGAATCAGTAGACTAAGCAGATTGCCCTCTCCAATGTGGTTGGGCAATTTGAGGGCCAGAATAGGACAAAAAGGCAGAAGAGGGAGTATTCATCCTCTCTGCCTATCTGCTTGAGCTGAGGCACAAGTCTTCTCCTGCTCTCCAGCTGACCAGGACTTATAACATTGGCTCTCCTAGCTCTCTCTCTAAGACCTTTGCACTTGGACTAGAACTATATTACTGACTTTCCTGGGTCTCCAGCTTGCAGGTGACAGGTCATGACAGGTCACCATACATATATATGGTTCTGTTTTCCTAGAGAACCCAGACTAATATGAGTATTATAAAAGTAAAAATAGAGACTCAATCTTTTTGAAACTTCACTTTTGCTCTTTATTGAAATATCCTGATGCAAAAAGTGAAGTTGACGATAGCAATCCCTCACATAGTTTTAGGTTTTCTTTTCCACTTATGGGATCAACTACCCACCTCTATATGCGCACACACACATAATTTTCCAGAAATTGTTTTGGGATCTTCAGGTAAGAGAGGCCCTCAAATTGATAAGTATATACTATAATCTACAAATGATATAATATACATATGAACAGCAGTTAAGTATATACTTGAAGACAAGAGTAACATCACATGATGTCAAATATATATTTGAAAATGTATTTATATTTCCACTTTGAAAATAAACATGATAAATATAGATAAGTATACATTTCTGAAAAGCCATTCATATTTTTTTAAGAGCAGTCACAGTATTTGTTCAGAGCTTTTAATTTTTAAAATACATACCATGAATTTAACTCTAATGGGTTGATATCCTTCACTAGGATACAGAAAAAACGAAAGCAAGTATTTCCTTATTTCCAGTTTGTGGTCTCATCTGTTTCTAAAACATGGGTAGATTTATTTCCATAGATTTCAGGAGACTTTTTTAGCCTTTTTACCTAGAATTTGTTTCAATCACTACCAACCAAAAATCTTTAAAAGTATAGAAGAAATACATGGACTGTGGCCAAGAATTCAGAGGTCCAAGTTGGTCGGGATGCAGAGTTCTGAGAGAGCAGGAACAGAGTCCTCCAACTTGACTTTAAGCTTCTTAAGGTCAGGGACAGAGCTTGCCTTGTTTTCTGTTATGCCCCAACCCAGTACTTGAGATGGAGTAAGACCTCCAAGATGATTTTTGATTAGATGAGCTATATCCTATGTAAATTTGAAGGGTCTCCGTCCTGAAAAGCCATAGGGCTTACTAGAATCTCAAAGTCCTAGCAAGTTCTCTCTTCAAATATGGTTAAAAATTTCATTAACCTTATTACAACATGCATGTAGGAAATGATCCTTAGGAACAAGAAATCCTCATGGGCAAGAATACATGCAATTTTGATTTGATTTTGGTTTGTTTCTACTAAAAGAAGCAGCAACCAATATAATAGAAAAATTTGATCACCAGGGAAACAACAATGAAAAGTAGTATTCTCATGTCTCAAGAACATTAAAGTAGAACTTTCATTATACATATTCCACCGATAATTAATTTGTTGTTGTTATATGTTATAAATCAGCAGCCCCCAACCTTTTTGGCTCCAGGGACCAGTTTCATGGAAGACAATTTTTCCATGGATGGAGCCAGCATGGGGATTCGGGGTGGGGGTAGGTTCAGGTGGTAACAAGCGGGAGTGATGGGGAGCAGCAGATGAAGCTTAGTTGGCTTGCCCGCTGCTCACTTCCTGCTGTGTGGCCCAGTTCCTAACTGGGGACCAGACTGGGGGTTGGGAACCCCTGTTATAAATCAGCAAAATATGGGAGAACCCCTAAAGCCATGTTGAAGCAACTAAAAATGTATTACACTTCAGATGACTTAAAGGGAAAAGTGAATGTGACATTACCAATGTAATATATTTTTTAAAAAGTCATTCATTTTCATTCATTCACTCACTTATACACTCACTAAATATTTACTGCATAGCCACTGTGTGTCAATTACTGTAACTATTTTACATAAGTTAAAACACAGAGCTGTGTGTGTGTGTAAGGAAAGTCAGAGTGCATCTCTAAATGCCTTCTCTCTGTGACATCCTGTGACTGCCTGAAGATTCTGCCTCTTGTGCATCTTGTGTGAGAGGAACTCTGCAAGATGGATGCTTTATCTGTTTCATTATGCACTGTAGATAGCCAGGGCACGAGGATGGATTTCCTGATGTCTCCGGGTATGGGTATGTTTGGAAATTATTCCGCAATTCTGAAACTACTTTGCAGAACTCCCAATAAAGGTATCAGGTCTGCTGTGGTATAATGCTAAGCTTGCCCAAAGGGTGAAGATTATATGGATTCTTTTATCACCGACAGTTTTGAACTTTGAGTTCTGGAGAAACTGTGTCCCTCTTTGGATTCTTATTTCTAATTTTAATAGGTATCCATGAAAATAGCTACTTACTTTAAGAAATTGTCAAAATCTATTGCTGAAACTGATGATGTTAATGGTAACAGGTTACATTTGTGAATGCCTATCAGCCTCCAAATTCTCTTCTTAGTGCTGTCAATGTGCATTTAAAAAAAGAGGACAGGAGGTGCTGATAGGTTAAGAATATTCTGGGTGCTATGGCCTAGAAATTTCAGGAGAGTCCAGTTCATAAAGTTTATGGCCCTGCTGTACATACTGCCTCAGATGGTGCCTTAGTATTATTGGAGGAACTGATAGTTGATATTGGTTTAAGAAACCTAGAATACCCAAACCCTGCCAGGACAATTGCTCTCCCCCATCCAGATTTCAAGGGCCATGTTGTTTACACCCTTGAATGATAACAAATGAGGAAGTCAAGGAATCACTTGATTAACTGAGCTAATTCCCAATAACCACCACAGAATTCTTAACAAACTGGGCTGAAGTAAGAGTTTTATGCCTCAACCCTAAGAAGTAGTAACAATCACCAACTTATTTGCTTACTATCTTCCAAGCACTGTGCTTAACAATATATATATATATATATAAAACACAATATAATGCAGTTAATCTTCCCAATGACCTTATTACTATCTCCATTTTACAGATAAGGAAACTGAGGCACAACAGGTTTTTAATAATTTGCCATCATCGTAGGGTTAGATAGTGACAGAGTGCCCATCTGCCAAGTCACCACGAACTTGCTTCCAGGCAAAAGGAATTAACCTGTATGCAAGCTTCCTGGTGAAAAGAGGATCAGAATACAGGGTGGCCTGGCCTCCTCCATTAACTCACTTTTGGCTAATCAGTCACTTGGAGTTGATGTAATCATGATTGCTTATCAAGGAATGTTGTTTGAGGAAGATGGTAGGGACAGAAAAAGACACCTTCTCCCCCTACAACATCTATTAGAAAACTAAATACTACCTACATTTATTTCATATCTGATTTTAATGAAAGTCTTAAAAATGAAAATTTTCTAGTTTTATATCTCTTTAACTGTATCTAATGGTTCTTTTAGTTGCATAACCAGTATTGCAAACTCTCTTCCCTAGAATCTGAACTGAGGCCATTATTTTTGTAGTTTAAAAAATGTTTCTCAGGACTGAATTATAATAATGGTGACAAACCTGCCTAATACAAGGCATTAAAATGAATTATAACAATTTTGTTCTAGAAACTAAGTAATCCAAGTTAAATATCTCTTAAAGATTGCCCCATGATATTTTCCCTATTTTAATGTCTACTTACTCTTGTTTATTACTACCTGTTTATTACAAAGGATAATGTTTGATTTAAATTGTCTCAAATTAAATCACACTTATGGAAAACTTTCCTCACAATCAGAGCAAATATTTGAAATAATTGTGTCCAAGAAAGGGATAGAATTTTAAAAACATTACAGATTTAGGTGTTAAAGCACTCTTCACTTGACATTAATTCTTTCCCAAATGTGTAGATGGCAAGGTTGTTCTGTCCACCACTAATTAGATGTAGAATATTAAAGAATTGTAAACATGGCCAAGTCTCAAAAATTTCTCCCCACTTGCTTCTGAAATATCACCCCATGGGCATCAGCTTAAAGAAAAGAGTGATTTAAAGGATTGTCTAGGCGGCTCATGTGTCTGTGTTGCTTTTGGAGTTAGAATCATAATAATTTTCAAATATGCACTTGTGTTAATCATGGATATATCACATATTATTTTTAAAACAGCCATGGCAAGAACATCATGAATTTGGAAGATAAGATTTTAGTTTTGACCTGCCACTACTGATTTACCTGAACTCTGCAGATTTCTGATGTCTCAAAGATTGAATTAGGTAGAGTTGGAAGAGCTGTTGCCTAAAGTCTCTTTGAGCTCTAATATTTCAGTTTCATAGTCTGCTATTCATAATCAAGTATCTTACGAGATAATTACCACCAAGCTCTTTCTCTATCCTTTTTCTTTTTCTTTCTCTTTTAAAGAAAGACTTTTTATAATAATAATATACATAGAAAAATATGTGCATATCTTGTGTCAAACGATGCATTTTCATGAAGCAAACACACTCATGTAAACAGCAACAGATATTAAAAAAAAAAGGAAATTACCAGCAACTTAGTGTCTGCCTTTTTCCCTATTTCAGTCACTATAACCACAGAGTAGCCACTATTCTGACCTATAACCCAAACTTCTAGAAATATAGCCTGATTTGATTATTTACATGAATGCAGTCATCAAGTGTGATTGGAATTACATCCAATCTATAGGTCAACTCAGAGAATATTGGCATCTTTAGCACTATTGAATCTTTTAACCCAGGAACATGATATATCTTTCCATTTAATTAAATCCTCATTAATTTCTCTCAGCAACATTTTAAATTTTCATGTATTGATCCTAACATGTTTTGTTAATGTTATACCAAATCACTTCATAATTGTTGATGCTATTATAAATGGGATTTTAAAATTTAAATTTGCTATTGCTAATATGTAAAAATATAATTGAGTTTATAAATTGACACTGTATCCTAAAACCTTACTAAATTCACTTATTAATTCTAGTAGCTTTTTGTAGACTCCCTGAGATCATCTACTTGTATGATTATGTTGTCTTCAGTTAATGGTAGTTTTACTTTTATTTTAATCTATATAACATTTCCCCCCCTTTTCTTGCTTTATAGCACTTTCTAACACTTGCCATAAAATGTTGACCAGGAGTGGTGAGATCAGACATTCTTAGCCTGTTCCTGATCTTAGGGGGAAATGATTCAGCCATTTCCTATCAAGTGTGAGGTTAGTTATAGGTTTTATACCAAGTTGAGGAAATTTTTACCTATTTCTAGCTTGCTGATAGTTTTTTATTATGGCTAGTGTCAAATGGGTTTGCTTCATGTGAAAGAAACTTCTGCACACCACTGAGATGAGCTTTCTTGTATCTTTGCCCTTCCCACAGTCTTTCTTGTAATCACCAGTGGAAACCAATGGAAAAGATTTGGTCATTGGCTAGTGACTGACTCCTTTTGGATCTGGAACTCCCAGTGATTCTAAATGGATACTTTGGCCTTTAGTGGTCTTAAAGAATTCATTAAACTTTCAGTTATTTTCTTCCTATCCACTTTTATAACTCCTCATTCCTCCCATACTCTGTTAAAGGGTAAAACAGTTCATATGCCCTGTGTCTACTAAGATGGTCACCCTTAAGAAGTTACTTCATCCAATTATCTTGTGACTTCAGCTCCTTTTGTACTTAGAGTTATAATTTCTTAGAATATTTGGGTCTTAATTATCATTGGAATGGGAGAAATATTCACTTGTGATTTTTTTACATTCTAAATCATTTGTATCTATAGGACAGTTTTTTTGGAATTCTAGAAAATATCTAATTTTGATGCAAATAACAATAAATAATTTTTAAAATGTAACCTGTTTTTACTACCTTTATAATTATAATTTAAAATAAAAATATGAATTTAATTTAATTCTAAGTAAACAATCATTACTCTTTCACATTTAATAATTTAATAATATTACTGAAACTAAGATTTTTAAATGTAATTAGAAATATTGTTTTGAATTATAATTGATGATTTAATGTCTAGAATTAATTTTGAAAACATGCAAATCCCCTTTGTGTGCATTTACCTGAGCTTAAAATGAAGATTTATGATGGGAAAAAATTTTTCTATAATAACTTCTGTTTTTCTTAGTAAAATATTGTTATTTGTGATGCTCATGTAATTATATGCCAGTGTAACTCAAGTATGTAATGACATTTCTCTTTGAAAGCATTTAAATAACTCAGGAAATTGCTTTACTCTTCTGTTTCCTGACTTAAAACCTACTTTTGCCATGTTCATTTTATTATACAATCTGTCTCAACTCATCCAGGCAAAATATATTCCACAAAGTCTAATGTGCACTGAATGTTATACCGGTTGATAGCCATATAATTGCATCCATTCTTGCATTTATATTTGTATATAGACATTTAGCATACTATATACACACAGTCATGTTTATAAATGCGCATGCAAATAATGTCTGAATAAGGACTTAAACATTTATTTTCCCTTCTTTAGTGATTTCAGTTGATTTTAAAATCAGATTCATGAATTATGAGTTACTTTATGGATTATAGAAGATTAAGTAAGGAGGGATGGGAGAATAATAACTCAATAAAATTGTAATATGTAATTAGCTTAATTAAGAAGTAAAAAAATTAGGCCTTCACCTCTGTAAATGAATTAATGTTAATTTTTACTCCATAACACATGAGCATATTGTCTACCAATTACAATAAATTAATATAATTCCAAGTGGCCACATAAATTCATATTTTATGGCAGTGGAGAAGCTATTTCATTCAGGTGGCACTAATATTATATGAAAACACTTTTAAGCAAATGCTCACTTAATCCCTTTCCTGTTGATCTCAGCAACTGCTATTGGCAGGAATGTGGACCACATTACATGGGAAGGGCCCTTGCTTTGTTGTCATTTTTATTCTGAAATCATTTTTTTTTTTTGAGTAATGTTTCTCATCCCTCCTGTCAAGATGAACATGGAGACTGTGATCTTATGCTATCGGTCTTTTTCTTTGCCTGCATCTGTAGAAATATTTTTAAATACCAGTGAGAGCACATTTGCTTATTTAGTACACAGACACAGGCCCAGAGAAAAGCAGAAGGTGCACACGATAACAATGCTGAAAAGACAAGCATTGTCAGAAATGCCTTTTCCATTTTTTTTTTTTTTTTTTGGAATGAAATTTTGACACATGTACCATGGGGCCTAGACTATAGTCCAAATAATATTTTAATTAGATACCATTTGAATCAAAAGCTATGTTTTGGAGTAGCAGTGATTCTTTTCTTATACCTATAATTACTTACTGAAAAAATTTTTAAAAGAGACAAAGTATTTTTATTTTGTGGCCTTGACATGCTTCTGTTAATGGGCATCTTTTAAAAAGTTCTAAAGTAGAAGTGTTTTTTTCTTCCATTTGCTGCTTTCCCTACTTTTTTTCAAGACGCTAACCTCATAATCAATTGCTGGCCCTTTTGTAAAAACTAACTCACATACCCCTTCTCTTCTCAATTTTATCTTGTCTTTTTTGACTCTCTACTCTTCACGTGAATTTATCTATTCAGAGAGATCAAGTGAAGTGGAGATGACATTATACTCTGTCATTAACTGATGTGTATGGGATTAAATACTTATTTGTTGGCTCCAGGTGTCATATTCTTTATCTATAAGATTGCATTTCTCACGTCAGTTTCAGTGGTTATGGAAGTGATGCCAGCTGTATCTCAGATAGGCATGTGAAGTTAGCTAACACATTTTCTTTCAAAACCAAGTGTCTACTCACATCCACTACTTTATATGGTTTCCATGGAGCCTCCCAAAGAAAGAAAATAAGTTACACTGTGTCTTCAATCCAAGATTAGATACATCAAATTTGTTTGGGAGCTTGGAATGGGAAGAAACTATCAGACAATGAAAGTTAAAGTTTTGCAAGGCACTACAGGGGCAGCAAGTTAAAACTTGTTGCAAAGGAAGAAGGAAAAGCCATGCAAAAGAGAGGGTTTAGGTGGTTCTGAGATCAGCAGGACAGCTAATTCTAGAATTCCTCCAATTCCTCATTAATTCAGCTACACATAATTCCTATAGGATAATGTGTCTCTCTCTATGAAGAAAGATCTAGTTCAAGCAAGCCCACACTGAGTGTAGGCACATAGAAGATTCACACATCCTCTCTGTGCCACGATCTGACAATCTACCAGAATGCTTTGTGTCTTGAGTGGCCCAATGAAATTGTAGAAATATATGACTTCTCGCTGACACAGGACTAGATGGCATGAAAAAGTCAGCTGAGTGAGGAAGATACTTACAAGAATGCTGTTGTTACAGAGTGGCAGAAACCAGAGATGAGTACCAACTGGAACTCTTGTGTCACTGCCTGGAAGGCACCCCCTTGTGGTGTGTTGGTGAAGGACATACTGAGGTTTGCTGCCACACAGGCAGGAGCTTGGAGCCCTATAATTTGACCATTAGACAATTTGTGACCTAATTTGTATCCATAGATTAGAAAACATTGCAGTTACATTTTTGTTTTATGTATCTCATCTTCACTACGCACTCCTAAGGCAGAAACTTTTTTTATTAACCTTTTAAAAAAAAACTTTTTTTGCATTAATATGTTAGGAAGGATCTTAAAATTCTTACTTTTACTTCCCTACTTCCAGAGAACAATTGACACTTTAATAGGAAATTTCTGGTGAGATTGCACTAATTTCTTTCGGAACTTCAGACAAAGTAAGAAATAGTATAGAAATGTTAAATTACTTAAAGAAGGAGGCCATTAGACTTAGGTGACTCGAGGGCTGTGGTAACCTACATAAACAAACTGAAATCTAACCCTTACAAATGCCTCAAGGTTACAAAATCAAAACTCAAGGACAGCCAGTCACAAACAGTCATTGGTTATTGGTTAAGCCATAACCAGTCAAATAATTTTCTTTCTGTGCCTCTGCACCTTCTCTGTCTCAGGCTTTCCCTTAGCTCCTGTCGGTGGCGCCCTCCTAACCACTTCTGCTTTGGTGCTGCCTAATTTGAATAGATTTTTGCTTAAATAAACTCTTCAGTTTTTTAATATCTCAGAAAGAAAAAGAAATGAGATGAGTTTAGTTGGCCATACCTTTCACAGTATTAATAAAGGAGATGAAAAGGATGGCAAAGGCCCCTTTAGGTGTGCCTTGAGTCAACCAGAGACAGAAGCTAAGGGTTGTCATATGCTATTTAAATTATTGTTAAATAATTAATGGTTCCCATACCACTCACTCTGAAGTCCAGAAGACTCTGCAGATATGGAATAAAAGCATTTATAAAGTAAAAAAAAGCATAGGTTAAGGGCATTTTTTAACAATGAGCTACAAGTAGGATAGTCCTTTATTTTCCTGGTGATAGCACAGTGTCCCTTCAGTGGCTGGTGGCCCACCCTGTCCATCAAGTCTCCTTGTGGCCTATTGTGGCATCAAAATAACCCCATATTTTCTTCACAGCTTCTGTGAAAATTTCCTCCTTCATATTCTTGCCCTTTCACTTTAAAACCCGATGCCCAGAAAACTGAGCTACAGTGTCCCTGATCTACTTTTCTTGTGGTCCAGCTAGAGGTGACCACACCTAATCTGAATTTTTTTTTTCAGCCCTGAGATATTGTTAGTTCCTTCCTCCATTAGAAAAATCCACAAAATTATTTTCTTATTATTTTAATGTAGTTCTTTCAACTTCCGTTTGTTTTACATCTTGCTATTATATTTTCAGCCATGTATACGTGTTGGTTTATTTATTTCAAAGTAAACACATTTCTGTAATTTTTCACATATAAAGCATAATATGACAGGGAGTATGTGCTCATCAGAAAAATCTGAAAAAATATTAATTTGGGGTTTTTAAACATTTAATATTAGGTCATCTTCATTCAAAGAATCAAAACAGAAAGTTTACCCATCAGAAAATGATGATTTCTTAAAATAGTGGATTTTTAAAAAATAACACAGAACTTAATTAAGGCAGTTGGACAATGATAGATGCGTAGCAATGATGACAAATATTGATGACCAGGAAAGACAGATTATGTTGTGAGGCTTATGTATATCTCCGTCAGAGAAGAAAAATATGTGAATAGTCTGAGATCACCTTGCTTTATGAAGCCTAAGCTACATGGAGAATCCCTGGAGAAAGAGAGAGAGAGAGAGAGAATTCATATAAGTTACTTAATTTTGACTATATGGACAATAAAATCACTTGACTAAGGTCACCTGTAAGTACTGGTGATGAGGTTCAATATCATGCCATCTGTTTCCAGAGATTAAATATTTAACTTCCCGGCTTCATAGGGAAGCTTCTCAACCACAAAATGGAGATAATAATTGCATATATCTGACCAAGCTATTACAAGGATTTAATATTATATTTGAAGCCATTAGGATAGAGCCTGATACACAGAAATTACCATATAGGTAACTTTTATTTTTGTTTTAATTATTAATCAATTAAGCAAATATTACATGGAACCAAATTTTAAGAAGTAACTTTATTCTGATCTAGATATTTTAAACTTATGAACAGATCATGTTGAAATTTTAAAGCTTTTTAAATTCATGAATCAAAGTAATCCACTACCTTAGTTACAAAGTATTAACTAATCATAAGCAACAAGCCTTGTCATGAAAGGATGTAGCCTATTACGCCAAGTACAGATTTTAAGATCAAAGGGTAAACCACTAAAAGTGAGAGTAAATGGTTCCAACATATGCTGGTTACATAAAGAACATAATTTTAGAAATTTGTTTTCTTCTCAATGTCATTAAATTAGGTCTAACTACTTATTCAGTTGTTTTAATTTATTTTGAAGGTAATAATATGCTTTTACATCATAATCTCATAAATTCTTAACAGCTTTTCTTGGAAAAATATGTGCCCACATTCCTCCTACATATTCATTTATGTTGTAGAACTTTTACAGTAGTTTTAGAAGTATTTTATTCTTTAAAGACATATCAACTTAAATCCACTTGGAAATAACCCATTGAAATCCCCCTTTTCAGAGGGAGGTGGGATGAATTGAAAGATTTGAATTGACATATATACACTATTATGTATAAAATAGATAACAAGTGAGAACCTACTGTATAGCACACAGAACTCTACTCAGTGCTCTGTGGTGATCTAAATGGGAAAGAAATCCAAAAGAGAGGGGATACATGTAGATATGCTGACTCACTTTGCTGTATAGCAGAAACTAACACAACATTGTAAAACAGCTATACTCCAATAAAAATTAATAAAAAAATAAAGATGTGATCAAGAACAAAAAAAAAGAAAATAAAATCCCCCTTTTCTTTAATTTATTTATATACTTGACTCCAAAAAATAAAAATAGTTAAATATATATATATATATATATGTGTGTGTGTGTGTGTGTGTATATGTAAAAATAAATAGATGACATCTGGGTGAAAGAGAACTAAGAAAGTGGGTGAGGGAAGAAGCAAGTAAAATAGATTTATATGCCATAAGGAGATATTCAGTCATTAAATGTGAGACATAATGCAATGGGTAAAGGAAATAAAAATGTTCTTTATCATGATAAGCTCTGGATTACATGGTTATGATGAAATTGTATAATTAGTAGCTAGATGGCCAAGACATTAGAGTAGGAAGAACCTGAACTCACTTCCTCCCATGCACACACCAAAATTACAACTATCTACAGAACAACATTTGTGAGAATGACCCAAAGACTAGCAGAAAAGATTTTCCACAACTAAAGATATAAATACAAAACCACAATGAGATGGGTAGGAGGGGCATAGATGCAAAATAGTTAAGGCCCATATCCCAAGGTGGGTGACCTACAAACAGGAGGATAATTCACTTTGGTGTACCTCAAAAGCTGGTACAAGAGTGTAAAGCAATTATATTCCAGTAAAGAGCCTAAAAAATTAAATTAAATTAAATTTAAAAAAAAAGAAAGAAAAGAAAAAAAAAAACAAAAACAGGAGGATAATCATAATTGTAGAGGTTCTCCCCAAATAGTGAGAGGAAACACACACAAAAAACCTCAAATAGCCAAAATAATCTTGAGAAAGAAGAACAAAGTGGGAAGTATCATGCTCCCAGATTTCAATCTATAATACAAAACTAGAGGCATCAAAACAGTATGGTATTGTCACAAAGACAGACACATAGATCAATGGAACAGAGTAGAGAGCCCAGGAATGAACCCAAACTTATAAGGGCAATTAATCTACTACAATGAGGCAAGAACATACAAGGAGAAAAAGAGAGCCTGTTCAATAAACAGTGCTGGGAAAATTGGACAGCTACATTTAAGAGAATCAAACTGGACTACTTTCTCATACCATATACAAAATAAACAAGATGGATTAAAGACCTAAATGTAAGACCTGAAACCATAAAACTCCTAGAAGAAAACATAGGCAGTAAGCTCTTTGACATAGGTCTTAGCAGTATTTTTTTTTTTATATTTTCCCTTAGGCAATTGAAACAAAGTGAAAATAAACAAATGAGACTACACCACACTAAAATGCTTTTGCACAGTGAAGAAAAAACTATAAATAAAACAATAAGGCCACCTACTGAATGGGAGAAGATATTTGCAAATGATATATCCAATAAGGGGTTAATATAAAAAATATACAAACCAGCCCATACAACTCAACATTAAAACATAAATAATCCAATTAAAAAATGGGCAGAGGACCTGAATAGACATTTTTTTTCGAAGAAGACTTACAGATGGCCAACAGACACAGGAAAAGATGCTCAACATCACTAACCATCATGGAACCACAAATCAAAACCACAAAGCGATATTACTTTCTACCTGATAGAATGGCTGTTATCAAAAAGACAACAAATAAATATTGGCAAGGATGTGAAGAACAGGGAACCCTCATGCACTGTTGAAGGGGATGTAAGTTTGTACAACCACTATGGAAAGCAGCAGGAAGGTTCCTCAAAAAATTAAAAATAAAACTCTCATGTGACCCAACAATTCCACTTCTGGGAATTTTTCTGAAGAAAACAAAATCACTAATTCAAAAATGTACATGTATCCCTATACTCATTGTAGCTTTAGTTATAATAGCCAAAATATGGGGAAAAAAAAACAGTGTCCATTGATAGATGGATAGATAAAGAAGATGGATAGATAAAGAAGATAGATAAAGAAGACATAGATAAAGAAGACACACCATACACACACACACTTGGAGTGTTAGACATAAAAAATGAATGAAATCTTGCCACTTGTGACAACATGGATGGACCAAGATGGTATTATGCTAAGTGAAATGAATGAAACAGAGAAAGACAGATACTGTATGTTTTCATTTATATATGGAATCTAATAAACAAAACAAATGAACAAACAAAACAAAACAGAAACACTCATAGAGTCAGAGAGCAAACAGGTGGTTGTCAGAGGGGAGAGGAGTGGAGGGCAGGGATTAAAAAAATGGTAAGGTAATAAAAAAAAACTTTGTGAGGTAATGAATGCTAATTAGCTTGATTCTGGTGATCATTTCCAAATGTATATTTACAGGAAACCAATCACATTGTACACCTTAAGTATATATGATTTTTTCAATTTTACCTCAATAACGCTGAAAAAAGTTTAAATTGTATAGTTAATATTTGTGCAGTTTAAGATATGTACATTTTATGTACAATAACTGTGATTGTAACGATAATTATGGGGGTTGGGAGCTTGTTTCAATGAAACTAAAACTAAAGATGATGATTACTGAGGTTTGAAGATAGCTAAGTGGAAGTGTGATTCACTATTCAGTTTATCTTTCATGTATTTCAAATTTTCCTTAATTAAGAAGCCAAAACCTTAATTCAAATTTTCCACTCAATCAAAGCAGAGTCAACATAATTATTTATAATCTTATCAGGACACGCTAGAAAACCAGAAGTACATGTTTTCTTGATACTGATGCCTTAAAGAAATTATTCCCCTGAGTTCTCATAAAAAGGATATGTGTGTGAGTTAGCATACAATGGTACTGATGAACTCAGTGACAAGAACAAGGACGCAGATACAGAGAATGGACTGGAGAACTCGAGGTATGGGAGGGGGCGGGGGGTGAAGGGGAAACTGAGACAAAGCGAGAGAGTAGCACAGACATATATATACTACCAACTGTAAAATAGATAGACAGTGGGAAGTTGCTGTATAACAAAGGGAGTCCAACTCGAGGATGGAAGCTGCCTTAGAGGACTGGGGCGGGGAGGGTGGGGGGGACTCGAGGGGGGGGGAGTCAAGGAAGGGAGGGAATACGGGGATATGTGTATAAAAACAGATGATTGAACTTGGTGTACCCCCCAAAAATAAAAAAAAGGATATGTGTGATGTATTTGGCAACATTTTCAGTAAATATAATAGTATGTCTTTAATAGATGAGTCTTATTCTTAATTTCTGTAGTCAAATTGATGGCAAAAAAGCAGTTCTTAAAGGTTAAAGAACAACTGCCTAATGTTGATGAGTGTTTCCCTTCAATTATTTAGCTTGATGAAGTCTTTCAACTTTGTAAAAAATTAATTTGCAAGTTTCATTTCTTTATTAAAAATAAATTATTTTCACTACCTTTCTACTTTGTCATAGCAACATCGAACATAACTCAGGGATACAAATAGGTTTTACATTCTTCAGGCACTCATGGATTTTCCTCACCAGAAGTGAGCCGTGAGGGGCAATGGCTTACGTTTTCTGGCAAGAACTTGGAGTAAGGACAGTCAGAGTAGCCAGGCAAGCATCTATGCATCTGCTTTGCTTCACTAACTGATTGAAATGGGAGGCAGGCATGACCTTCTTAAGAAAATCAGGGCAATTAACCAAATTACATACCACCACACTACCAGAGAAAGGTGGCCTTAAATGCTTATTAAAAAAGAAAAGAAAAGAAGACAAGAAAATGAAAAGGAATCTTACTATAGACCAGACCACAGGATGGTGATGGCTAAAAGACAACAAATCCTAGGGCACATACTAAAGTTGTTGTTGTTGCTTTTTTCCCACTTACTTTTGAGATATTCTTATAGCAATTACTCTGGTAGCTTGCATCCTTGTTTCACTTCCAAAACTCACTAAAACTTTGAGTCTTAAGTTGTGAGGTACGTAGCTGTGTGTAGATGGTGGTAGTAGGTGCTTCAGCCCCATCGGACTGCAATTGCTTACTCAGTGTAAGAGATTTATGTTAACTCTTCCAACCCACCTGTCAACTTACCCAGCTGTGAAGAAATTATAATTACCTATTAGAAAGATCCCTTTGATATTTTCAGAGAAAGACCCTCCCCCATCACATTCTTTAATTGCTTGAAATTCTTATGTGCATCAGTCTGTTGAATATGGGCTCTGTTATAAACACTATAACCTTTGATATTTTTTTTTACTCTTTTTTTTCACACTTAGCAACTGATTACATAAAAATTAGGGTAATATTTTTACAATCTAAGAAAAAATTAGCTTTATTCTAGTAATTCTCCTGGGCTTTTCTTTCGGAATAATTTATTAAACTTAATTCTCAGTACAGTGATCTTTTGTTCTGTTATATTTATTCATTAGTCAAGCTTTCCTTATTTCATTGTTCTTGGGTGAAATTATATTTTGAAATAACTTTAGGCAATTGGTTGTACATTTCTAGATCGCTACTTCTGTATTAAAGCATTAAAAAATTAGTTTAAAAAGAGATATTTATATTGTTGATAGAGAGGGAATCAGTCCTGAATTTAGTATTAAAGTTAATTAAATCAGAAAATGGTGAGCAATTATTATAACAGCTATATCCTTCTCCGACCCACAAAGCACTAAATTAAGCATAGACATCTGCTGTCTTCATCAAGAAGTATTGACAGGATCTCGGCTATCGATTTTGCATAGGATGATTTCCAGGGAGTATACACTTGCGAAGATACAGGCCACAAGGTCTTGATTTCTGCAAAGTTCAAAGCTCAGTGCTTTTCCAGACATGTTCCCATTATTCAGATACCATATTAATTTTTGTCAGACTGTGGAAGGTTCAGAATTGACCTCTTATGACATTCCGTCATTGATACCACTTTGGTCTAAAGTGAAAAGCATCAATATGTGAATTGCTAAAAATCCACACTAGAGCTAGAACAGTAGAAAAACACCCAGCACCAATTGAGAAGCAAAACAAACTCTGATTATAGACCTCCTCTATGCCAGAACCATACTAAATATACCTATATTGGAGCTACTTAATATACCTATATTGGGGCTACTTAATATTATTTGCCTACCAACAGCACCTGATTTAGTTTTATTCTTAATTTATAACTTACCATGCCCCCCAGGTCAATCTACTTTCCTCTAATAAATAAATGATTGTATGTTTAGAATTAAGACTCACCTCCAACATTATCTACCAGTTCCCATTCTTGTTTGAAATTTCCGTTATTGACATTTATTTTGATGTATGATTGAAAGGACTTACTAAAATCAACTCTATGATCCCTGAGTTGCTACAAATTAAACTTGTATTGCAGTAGCAAGAGTTCATCAGAGTGGTTATTGCATCTTAGTATGCTGTTGAATGCAGGTAATTTTTCAGGGAAGTTAAGAAAGAGGTCAGGACTTTATTGGTGCATTGAGTCCAAGATGAGTTGATTAGAGTCAGATCCCAGGCTGTTAGGGTGACTTCCCACCTATATGGAAGTTGAAAAGTAGGTAAGATGGTTTTACAAAGGGGAAGAAAGAGCATTAGAAACACATTATTACACCTTTGGACCAGTATGATTTCTTCACAACCAAATGAAAGTATCAAAATAATTCATGATCTTTGTTTTTTCCTACCCTAAAGCAGAATTGTTTCTTGATTTCTCAGGAAGCAATTCACTCGTTTATGGGTTACCCTAACTCTTTGTTTCTTCCTTCATTAATTACCTTTTTTTGTTTTCATTTGTCTTTGGGTTAGCGTCTCTGAAGAGTGACCAAAAAAAGAGTGAGAAGGGCATAACAGAAAGTTCCGTCAGGTAGACCTAGGAAAGGCTGGATTTAATTATGAGACTTTTTTTTTTTAAGCTCTTTATTGGAATATATTTGCTTTACACTCTTGTACCAGTTTTTGAGATACACCAAAGTGAATCAGCTGTATTTACACATATATCCCCATAACCCCTCCCTCCCGTGACTCCCTACTCCCCTCCCTTTCCTGGCCCTCTAAGGCATCTCTCATCATCAAGCTGATCTAATTATGAGACTTAAGATATCAAATTGAATATAAATAGATATATAATTGTAATAATTGAACCTAAGATCTGGAAGGAAGTTTGTTAATGTAGCCTAAACTTTCACCTAATATTCGCATTCTCTCTCCAATCTTCAGATTTTTAAAAGCTCTCAACTCTAATATTTCCCAAAGCAGTAAATCCATCACTCTAATAATAATAATGTTAATGTTGAGAATAAGAATGACAAAACAATATAGGTGTTATTTACTATCAACTGCATACTAGGCACTGCATTAGGTGGGGAACATGATTGTTATGAGGTAGATACTATTATTATGCCTCTTTACACACCTCTAGCCAATAGAATATTTTTTTATTTTATGCAAAATGACCATGGAGAATTTTATTTATATATGAACTAGCAATATGCCCAGAATAACTTACACATTGGTTGTAATTCTTTTTGCAAATATACTGTAATCCTTCTCCTGATGACATCACTTTATGATAATTGTTGAGAACAAGTGTCATGTCCCCCAGTTTTTCTTTTTAGCCTATAAACATTCCCATTTCTTCTGCCCTTTATATCATTCTTAACCTATGCATCTTCTTTGGGATTTCAATATTTCCTTCATAGTGTATTTCTTAGAACTGAATACAACATTACACATAGGATACAATTGTTATACAATTGTCTTTCATTTCCACTCTGTGGTCTGAAAACTGGCTTTTCAACAGTTGCACCATGTTCCATATAATATTTTTAGGGACTGTTTGGGTTTGGGAGCAACTTTTAAGACCTGAAAAATATTTAGTTCAGTTATGGGCAATCACTTTAATAACTAACATTTTCTTTATCACTTGGTTAATATGTGCATCAAGTTAGGAGAATTAATATCCAATTATGTCAACATCACTAATTATTAGAGAAATTCAAATCAAAACTACAATGAGGTATCACCTCACACCAGTTAAAAAGGGCATCATCAGAAAATCTACAAACAGTAAATGCTGGAGAGGGTGTGGAGAAAAGGGAACACTCTTGCACTGTTGGTGGGAATGTAAATTGATACAGCCACTGTGGAGAACAGTATGGAGGTTCCTTGCAAAACTAAAAATAGAGTTACCATATGACCCAGCAATCCCACTGCTGGGCATATACCCGGAGAACAACATAATTCAAAAAGACACATGCACTCCAATGTTCATTGCAGCACTATTTATAATAGCCAGGACATGGAAGCAACCTAAATGTCCATCAACAGATGAATGGATAAAGAAGATGTGGTACATATATACAATGGAATATTACTCAGCTGTAAAAAGGAATGAAACTGGGACATTTGTAGAGACATGGATGGACCTAGAGACTGTCATACAGGGTGAAGTGAGTCAGAAAGAGAAAAACAAATATCGTATATTAACACATATATGCGGAATATAGAAAAATAATACAAATCAACCAGTTTGCAACACAGAAACAGAGACACAGATGCAGAGAACAAACATATGGACACCAAGTGGGGAAAGTGGGGAGGGTTGGCAGGCAATGAATTGGGAGTTTGGGATTGCCATATATACATTACTAATAAGAAAAAAAATACCAAATTGTACACTCTAAATATGTGCAGTTTATTGTTTGTCAACTGTATCTCAATAAAAGTTCTTAAAAGATATCCAATTATGAATATAAAATGCCAAAGAATATATCTAATAAGAGATATGGATGAAGAGTACACAGGTTTCTCTGTACTGATTTTGCAAGTCTATATGAATCTAAATTTTTTTCAATGTTAGAAGTTAAAAAGAAAAGATAATTCCTAATGTTGGTGAGCAAGTGGGTACAAGCAGAAATTCTCTTATAAACTACCAGCTGAAGTCCAACTGGCACAACCTGTTAGTGCTAAATTTGTAGTCTGCCTCCAAGTTCTCATAAATGTATACACTGTGATCATTAATACCACATATAGTTTACCCTAAGATTATTATGATAAATAAATATTTATTTACAGTTATGTTATTCTAGTGTTGCTTACAGTGTCAAAATATTGGAAATCCTTAATATTAGGGAATTAAATTAGTAATTATAGCTAAGGAATAATGTATTGTTTTAAATAATATTATGACAATCTTCTATAAGTACATTTATTTAAAAATATGCAACAGTTGTGTCAGAAAAACCACTCTCTTTGTTTCTACTTTCCTCACATGTTCACAATACTTCTAACATCAGATATGTGGGGTTTTCCCCCACAACCAGTAATTCTCTAGGATATCAGCTGGGTATCCCACAATTAAACTTAACCTGACACCATCTACTTGAAGATAGCATCCTGTCCCACAGGATAAAGACTCAGTCCTCCAAGACTGTCCCCCCCACTTCAGATGCCCATCACAAGTTCCAGGTGGTCATCTGTACTTTTGACTGACAAGCTATAAATCGGGGTTTCCATGACTTCCTCCTTGGGGTTGATAATTTGCTAGGATGGCTTACAGGATGCAAGGAAATACTTAACTTTATGGGTTTATTATAAAAGACTGTGATAAACATCCAGATGAACACCCAGGTGGAAGAGATACATAGGGCAAAGGACAGGGTAAGGAGCATGGGGCTTCCATGCCCTCGCCAATATGCCACCCTCTTAGTGCCTCCATGTACTCAGAAATCGAGAAACTTTCTGGACCCCAGACTTTGGGGATTCTTATGGAGCGTTCATCATGTAGGCATAATAGATCATTTAACTCAGTTTCAAGCCCCTCTTCCCTCCCTAGAAGATAAAAGGTAGAACTGAAAGTTACAAACATCTTATCATGGCTTGGTCTTTTTGGTGACCAGCCCCCATCCTGGAGCCCACAAAGCATTATCTCATTAGAACAAAAGACACTCCTATCACCCAAGTGATTCCAAGCGATTTAGGAGCTCTGTGCCAGGAATTAGGGGCAGAGATCAATATATTTATTTTCTATTATTTCACAACATTTATGTTTTATTTAAACATTTAATGATTTGTTTAAATATTTATATCATATTTTATTTCAGTTACTGCTATAGCCACTTTACAAATAATAATTTGGTTTATCCCCCGACAGCCCTATGAGTATCATTAAAATCCTCACTTCAGAGATGACAAAGCTGAGGCCAGAGAGGTTAAACAAGTTGTTCAAGGTCACACAGCTTGAGTGGCAAAGCTGGGATTTGAATCCAGTTTGCCTGGCTCTGGAGTCCCACTCTTACCAAGCACCTTAACTTTTCTCACAAACTATCAAATGGGAAAAGAAAAATAATTTGTACACTATGGTTATATAATCTGGCAGAGAATCAGGGCTGCAGATATTTTAAATCAAAGTCAGCATTGTCACTTTTACTTTAAAACCAGCTATGAATAAGACAGCTACCCATTCTTTTCAGAGGTTTTTACTAAATGTATATGGGTTAAAATTTTTTTTAAAAAGGGAAAAAGAGACAGTCTATTGGTGATATCATTTGAAATTAAAGTGAAGAATAGAATGCATATAGGAACCTTACCTTATTTCTTACAACATAAACATGTTATTTCATGTTTTGTATATAACAAAAAATTCGAGTCAAATGTTTAATGATAGACTTAGTAGTTCAACAAAAACAAGAAATGACAAGTGGGAGAATCCTTAGCTTTTTATATTGACTGGAAAGAAAACACAATAGAGAAAAATCTGCCCCATATGGTGGAGAAGAAAATATTATTAAATAGACTCTTATTGGGCCCTTTGTTCAGTTAAAAGAATCAGCTCACTAAAAGGTGCTGTGTATATTTAATTGTATTTACTTTCTTATCAGTACAGAATAATATATTTCAAAGCAGAATGGCTGAATGAACAAATACTTTTACACATAATAAAGTTGCTTTGTGTCTATGTAATATTATTTTTAATCTTATGGTTCCTTTTCAATACAAAGCAAGGTAAAAAGGAAACAAAACTTTTATTCCACATCGCTCTTCAGAAAAAAACAATACTAATTCCACAATATACGAGGGTGAGTCAAAAATTATCCGTGCTCTGGCTGTAGAATTTACAGAAGTTTTAATATAACCAGAGCACGGATAATTTTTGACTCACCCTCGTATATTGCTAATATATAATTTTAGCTATTGAACACCTTCATAGTCACATTTATATTATTTCCCATTTCTCATTTCTCAACAACAACCCATGAGTAAATAGGAAATACCCATTGTTTTAGGAATTATTCTCCATGAATACTTATGAGTCCCCGATTCCTTTCATGTATATAGTCTGAATTCCTTAGACTCCAACAGTTCTGTGGTCATGGGCAAGGTCACTACTCCGTTTTCCTCTAGGACTGCAGGATTAGTAGTCCACATCTCTCCAGGAGTCCCCAAGGAGGAATTCTGCCCCATTTCTGCTCAGAGCTTTTGCCTGCCCTTTTCATCTCTCATGCCCATGCTCTAGCTATTGCTTTATACCCTGCTGTCTTTCTGCTCATTTCAGGACACTCTTTGTACCACTTGCTGAGCAATCTGTACAGCTAATGACCATATGGTCCATGAATTCCTTGCCACCTTCTACATTCAACACAGCTTGGATCATGCAGTGACATCTTGGGGGGAGCAAGCCTCCTCATTCCCTTCATTCCCCTCCATGCTGCTTGAAAACTATCTTCCTTGTGTCCAGTTCTCTTAGGTAGGGTTCCCATAACTGAGCTGCTCTGTGCCATATATGATATATATAGATATATAGTTATACCTGTAATATAGTGTATTATTACTATATTGTATTTATATTTAAATTCTACCACAGTCTTCTCTATTCCAGGACAGAGAGGTACTCACGGGTAGAAGGCCAAGTTGAAAAAAAAAAACAACTCATAAGATAAAGATAGAGCCACTAAATCATATTATTATCTCATATTATTAAAGTGGCACTGAAACTAACACAACATTGTAAAGCAATTATAATCCAATAAAGATGTTAAAAAAAAAAGTGGTGCTGTCCTAGTTGCTACTGAGCAATCAAAAGAAATATAAGGGCAGGTCTTAAAACTTTAAGGGATTTTTCTATCTTATCTAGAAGACAAAATTAGTCACAAAGCAATAATTTGCACTTGTGGTTCTAAATGTAGACAAGCATCAGGTTTACTGGGGAGCTTCTTAAATGCAGCAATGCAGATGCCTGGTCTCCATTCAGACACATTAATTTGCATTTTCTGGGGTGGACCCAGGCATGTGTATTTACAACAACTCACAGGAGATTATGAGATTTATAACTCACAAGAGGTTTGCCTTTCGTCTCAATACAGTACAACTCTATCATAATACAATGTGTGGTCCAAAGAGTCAAATGCTTATTACAAGGTTAATGAAATGATTGTCAGGAACCAGCCCTCAAGCTGGGCTGCTGGAATTCCTGAGTTCCATTTATACATCAAGCTTTATTCTATTCCTGGCTATTCAGTGCCTTCTAGTGTTTCTTGTGGGTGTTGCCATAATAGTAGAGAGGATCCAGGTTCTGGGCTGGCTGGGAGCCCTGGTCAGTAGCAGACACTAGACATTTCCATGGAGTTGCAACTCATATCTCACTCAGGAAGATTTAGGCTGAAAGAATTTGGGGGAAACTAGGTTCTACCATTTTCCAGCCGCAGATTCTCAAGACAGAGTTACCTACCCTTTTCTCCTTCATGCTTAATCTGTCCATTTCTACCCTATCTCCACACACAAAAGAGAAGAAGTTTAGCATGTCCCCATCTGAAAAAGTGGACTGGGAGGCATTTAGGTACCAACTGTCTATGGTCCAATGTCAGAATTACCAGTTGTATGAAAATTTTTATCATTGCATATGTGTTGTCTTAGAGTATTCTTGTACGTTTATTATAATTTTATTATAGAGAATTTTGCTTGCCTAAAATTCTTTGAATGTTTATTTCATATCTATACACATATATTTAAATATAAACAAATACATATATAGTATAATAACATAAATGTGTGGATTTATATATACACACATACACAAACATTTAAGAAATTTGATTTAAAAAATAAATTCTTCCACATAATTTCAACATGAACATTTGCAATATAATGACTCCAAATGGATTTTAAGAATTGAATTATGAGCTCCTAAAAAATGACATGTTTTCTTAAAAAGCAACTGGCATCTAAGCAGCAGAAATTCAGGTGTAACAGCCAGGATAACTTATAGAGTTTTTATTTCTTTGAGTTTATTAAATAAAAACATGTCTATTGTCCCATCCCACACAGACTCAAGCCACTCTTTAGGATGAATGATTAATAAAAGCTTTACCTAAATCCATAAAGAGAAATTAGAGTCAAATCCTAATCCAAATACAAGCCCTGTTTGCAAATTAGAACCCAAATCCTAATCCTTCTGAGGCTTTGTCCATCACTGCGTGAAATGGCATTGTTGTTCTGATTTAAAATCTAGGCTCTCACAACATCTTTAAAAAGTGATTGCTATTTCTTTGTATCATTAAACACAAAGGCTTTTAAATGATTTTTCCCTAAAATGTACTTATAAGTAGAGCTGAATATTCAGCATGACTAAAAATGGGGAGGGATGTGCTTTAAAATACAGCCATTTAACAGAAAACATAGTTAAAATATTTGTAATTCAATATGATTCAATTTTCCGGAACAATTTTCAGAGACGAACTAGAACTGATGTAAGGCCAGACATTTACATACATGATCCCCTGAAATTGATGATAATTCTTAAGAAGGTTTTCAATTAAGATTAGGTTTGGTTAATACAAAAGTGAGATGTGTCTTTTTTTCTCTTGATTAAAATACAGAGATAGAAAATCCAAGACGGAGAGAAAGGCTCCAGGTAATTTCCAGCTCAGTTGCTCTACCATTCCTATCTGTGGCTCCTGTTCTTATGGTTCAAATTGTCTGCTAGAACCCCAGTCTTACAACCACATTGCAGGTAGCAGATGGAGAAATGGAAATGGAGGAGGAAAGGGTATACTCCTTACCTTTTAAAGTAAGTGCCTCACAGAAACATCATTTAACAATGTAACCCTTCTATTTATGCTATTAATTCATATTGTTACAATTAGTGACAAAGGAGCATGGTGATTGTTAAAGTAAATCCATGTGCCTAGATCGTTATTATTATTTTTAATTAAAGAACGGGGGAAATATATGTTTAAAGTATAACCTGCACTTTCTGCTACTGAAGTGTAGTATAACAGTGTTTAGGGCAAATAAAAATCTTGCCTGTGAAATTAAGATCATAATATTTGTGTGCTCTGGGCCTGGTTTCATGTGTCTGGGCTTATACTGCACTTTTAGCCATACCCCTGGACTAAGATGGGTCTGAAATAGTCTTTGACTTTTCCTTCCCTGATATTGCAAACTTCAATTCATCTTTAAATATTTAAATAAAATGTTTTTTCCCCCTCAGAAAGCTTTCCTTTATCACCAGTTTCCATTCTAGTAAGAGTGACCTGCTCCAGAGCTTCCCTGGTGGCACAGTGGTTAAGAATCCACCTGCCAATGCAGGGGACATGGGTTCGATCACTGAGCCGGGAAGATCCCACATGCCACAGAGCAACTAAGCCCGTGCGCCACAACTACTGGGCCCGTGCGCCACAACTACTAGGTGCATGTGCCACAACTACTCAGCCCAAGTGTTTAGAGCCCATGCTCCAACACAGGAGAGGCCACCGCAATGAGAAGCCCATGCACTGCAATGAAGAGTAACCCCCACTCAACACAGCTAGAGAAAAGCCCATGCGCAGCAACAAAGACCCAACGCAGCCAAAAATAAAAAATAAATAAATAAAATAATTTTCTTAAATATTGGAAAAAAAGAAAAAAGAGTGACCTGCTCCCTCCTCTCTATTCCTATAGCATATTTTGTGTTTGTTGAAGTGAAATGTGATCCCAATATGGCTACAAGTGGCTGCTCAAAGTCAAGGTCTGAGTGATTGTAGTTCTCTTACATGGTTCTCACACAAGATATCCTGTGAAGTAAGATTCCTGACTCTGCTGAGTCAATATGGAGGAATCACAGTAGGAATCACAGTAGGTCTGATAGTCTCAATCACCAGATGTTTCCCACTGCAAGCTAAGAACCTCAAATCAGGCTGAAAACATTTTTTTGCGTAAGTCTGATGTCAGAATTCAGTTTGTTAGTGTGTTTCTCATTGGTCCACTTGATTTAAAAGATCTTCTAAATTCATTGTATTAGAACCATATTTACTTATGTTGTACCTCAAATACTTGTTTCTTTTTACTTTTTCAAACTCTAGTCTGCTTCTCTTGCAGAGATCTAGAATATTTGCATATTTCATCCTTTAAAAACTAACGACCTAACTTGGATCCACTACCTTCATATATATGCAACATCTAACAATCTGAATCAAGCAATTTTGTTAGTGAAATTGATTGCTACTTTTAATTTTGCTGGGAAACATATAACCTGAACTGTCTCAGGAAAATGGGGCCATATGGGAACCTAGAAATAACGGAGAACCTAAAATACTATCTTAGAGAGAATATTTGTGGTTACTCTTCCACTGGGCAGTATTTTGGAATAAGTAGTAGTAGGAGACCCTAATAGCCACAGCAAAGAGAGTTAATATTAAAACAAAACAAAACAAAACAACCAACCAAACAAAAAACTCTGAAAAGCAGGACCAAAGAAATATTATAAAGGCATTCTGTGACACAGGCATGAACTGTTTGAGACTGTAATAGTTCCCCAGATTATACTGTAGTAAGCTTGATAAAACAGGGTGAGGATTTTTGCCTCTGTTTTTATTTTTTTGTTTGTTTTTCTTTTTGTGCAAAGTCAGGGGGCATATTATATTAAACAGCCAGTCTTCAACATTGCCAGAACCAAGAAACAAGTTGTACATTGCAGCTGTAGCTTTAGAACCGAAGGAAAGCCTTCATATGTGTTTATTATGGTGGGGAGGATAAAAGGCAGAGAGAGTCAATTGCACCAAATTTTATATATATGTGTAAATTTATAATATATGTGTGTATATATATATAATGTACATACACTGACCCATGTGTTAGCAACTACTAATTATTTATGACAAAAATTTGTAAGCAAATCTGATGTAATTTTTTTAGAGAGGGGCTTCTTTATGACAATAATTCATTTTGTTGATACTTATTATCTACTCTATATTTCTACACTCTTAATGCCTCCCACAAACACTGAACTCACTCTAAAAACCTAGCATCTTAGAATGAAAAAATGTGGTGTTTAAAATAATGATTTAAAGGAGGGAATTTTATGCCAATATGTATGTTCTTAGAATTATCCCAGAAAAGTTCCTAAGATTTCCAAACTGCCTGAAGTTCCATTAATCTGGGTTAGGCTAAATTAAACATAAGATAGTTCAGCTGTGTTTGTTTTTAATTTGTAAAGGAATTTAGTGTTCCCAAAAGTGAGGGACTAGCAAACCAGGCTTCAATCAATCAGGACTATTTTGGGCATCTCTGCCAGTAGCATTAATGGGAAAGACCTGCTGTTATAACCCACAGGGTTTTTGGCAGGTCTTGAAATAAGAAAAAGGGACATTTATAAGAGAACATGAAGTCTAACAAGCTGGTCAAAGAAAGAAGTGGTAAAACTAGGGTAGGAAATATTTAACTAAGATGAGAGGGTTCTAGAGTTGAAGGAGACTTACACCAGAGAATCAGAAAGTTGTAATGAAATATTATTTTATAATTAACCTATGATTGTATTCATTTAATACAGGTATATAATTTAAAATTTCAGATCATACTATAAAACCTGTTAAGAATACATTTCCATTCTCCCTGACCTCTGTCATATTTTCCAACAACAGATTTTTGTTTCATGTTTTTTTTTCTATTATTTAGCACTCTATTTCTAAATACTAAACTTTTATTTTCTTCTCAGCTCTTAAGTGGCAGCTATTAGCCCCCGACAGCCTATTATGGAAAATAATGATTTTGCTCACAACCTCCCCCCTCTTTGGGAGAGTTACAGCAGGGATTTAGTTAAATAAATACTGTGATTTTGTAAATGGAATTCACTTCTGAACCAAGTAATACAGTATGAGTTTTTCTTGTACACGTTATTGTTTTTCTGCCAACTAATACCTGTGTTTTTTTAAAAATTCACTTAATTTTTATTTACAGTAAATCTTCCATAATGCTCAGACTCATGGGTTACACCCATTTCAATAATATTTTCCAAATGGTCCAATCCATGAAATAATTTTTCAGTTCTGTTTGCTTTTCTAACAATCTCTTTTCCTGTAGACATCGGATCCACTCATGGATTTACACAGGTTTCTGGGCCTGCGGCATAGCTATTATCCTGAAACTTCTTTTACTACTATCCTTTGTTGGAGCTCTTGATTTTGGCTTTCCAGTATCTTCTTTCTTCATTTATATTCTTGCTTTGAGGTTGCATGTCTTCCAGGAATTTCCTAAAAAAGAATGCATGTATGTTTAGCAAACCAAAACAACAAAAATGTGACAATTCTGAAATTCTAAAAATAGTTTTGTTCTACCCTCACACTTAAATGTTAGATTGGCTTCTAAAATACTCTAAGTTAAAAATATTTCCCTTCAAATCTATGAAAGCATTGCTTTATCTTTTTTTTTTAGTGTGTTGTTTATAAAACCTGATGCCATTCTAGTTCTTGACACTTTTCATGAAAACACTTCCTACCCCACCACCAAAGCTCTCATGATAATTGTAATGATAATCCATTTTTGGTGACTTACTCTGAGATATTACTTCATGAATTTTAATCCTCACAATAACCTTAGGTGATAGATATTATCAGTGCCAATCCCACTTTACACATGAGGAAACTGAGCACTAAGATACCAAGTGTAATTGTCCAAAGTAATGCATCTGAGAAGTGGTGCAGATGGGTGATGAAGCCAGGCAGACTGGTGCTAGACTCCATATTCATAACCACTCTACCATCTACCTCTCTTTTTCGGGTGTTCTGAAATGAGTAGTTGGACTTTCCGTTTGGAGAAAACCTTCAGTTATGGGAAACTGTTGTATGACTGGTTTTCTATGTTTTCTGGCCAACCCAATATTTAAAGCACTCTGCATTTGTCTCATGGATGGAATATCTTCTTTCTTTTAGGATACAAATTATACATTTAGGTTTCCTGCTCCCTACTTTGTTTCTGTATCCCCAAAGTTTCTTTCTCCTGTTGTGTGCTTGGTCTCCTTTTTAGGCTGAAGTTTTCCTCAGATGACCAGGGCTTTTTGACTGTTACCATGGATGACCCAGGTATGAGCAAACTTGATCATTGGAGGGAACCTCCAGTGTAATTTGGAGTAATTGAGTTTTTCAAGATAAGAATTCTTCAGTCCCCTGCTTGGGGTTCTAAACCTTGAAGCAGGTGTTCTGGTAGTTAGAATAAAGGATAGACCTTGAGAGAGGCTGGAGTTTCCACTGTTCCATACTAGATCTTTGTATATTCTGCTTTCAGCTCCATACCCCAACCTGCTACTGAGACTGGAGTTCTTGAGACTAAAGTCTGTCAGTGTTATTATTTCCAGCAACATAACACTGCTTCGATAAGTATGTTTTGAGGGGTGAGGGAGAAGTGGGCATTAGTCACCTGACTGTATCCATATTTTTGACTTGTTTCTCTGTTTTGAGCTCCATACCAATTTCTTGCCTTACTGGGGTTCTAGCCACCGATTGATTCATTTCTTGCAGATAGCTTCCTCTATAGGCAATTAGACTATAGCTTCCTTCTCTACGGTAAGGCATTTTTCATCCTTCATCTGCTTTCTAACACATGAAAATTTCTTGAAATCCTTTATTCACTGTTTTTTTTTTCCCTATTATCTCTTTTTATAACTTTTTATTTTATTTTGGAGTATAATTGATTAACAATGTTGTGTTAGTTTCAGGTATACAGCAAAATGACTCAGTTATACATATACAGGTATCTATTCTTTTTCAAATTCTTTTCCCACTTAGGTTGTTACATAATATTGAGCGGAGTTCTCTGTGCAATACAGTAGGTCCTTGTTGGTTATCCATTTTAAATACAGCAGGGAGTACATGTCCCTATTCTCTTCATTTCTTTTCCTTTTGTGGATAGATTTATTTGTTTACCATTTAATATTGGCTTTCCTCTTAGATTAGTGGAATTTTAGGATAGAGTAGAGATGAATGTAAAAAATCAATGTATATTTTTATTTTTTAAGAACTTTCATTGAGATATAATTGACATACAATAAACTGCATGTTCAATGTATATTTTTAAAATTTTTATATTTTTAATGTTGATGTGTCTATGCTGTGAAGGTAAAATGACTAAGTGTATAACAAAGTATATACAAGACATATAAGTAGAGTCACGTACACATGTGGCTGTGTAATATATGATTGAAATAGTAAAACCCTCCACTATTTTTCCTCTTTTCTCTTTGTAAACTAGTCAATGAAGATTTCATGGGGCCATGGATTGGGACCTTTGTTCTGGGGATAATGAGTGGTATAACCTGACATATATCAAAATGTATTTGAGCAAAAGAAGAGAAATGGGCCACCAAAGAGGACAAATTGCAAGGAAATAAGATGATGTCTTATCAGAACGGATGAAGTGAGTGCAGAGGAGTGCAAAACAGACTGAGAATTTTGAGCCAATGGCTATTGATATGGAGTATAAAATTGCATGACTTGAGTAATCAGTGTTAGGAGAAAGCTTAACCTTTTTATTAAATTCATACTCACCATTACTGCTACCATGTTACTAGCAAGTTCTCCAAGTATCACTCTTTTGTCTCATATTCATATCTGTCCCCAGATTTCTCTGAGTTATCCTCTTTTCCCCCTAAAGCACTAATCTCCAATTACAGAGTGAAAGAGTGTGCCAAGATGAGGAAGAAAAGTTGGTCAACATAAAGAAATTCTAGAAAAAGGTGAAGATGTATGGAAATATAACAAATGTAAGGGGCATTTAGATATATTAGGGAGCAATGAAATTTCTTTAAACATCTCTAGCTCTCCTTCCCTTGATTCCACTCCTAACTTGATTAGTTAACTCAATGCCACTAAGAAAAGAATGAAATACTGTATGATTTTATTTTGCTAATAGGGTGTGTTTGAATTCTGTGATAGTAGAATGGATGCTATAAACAATAGGCTGACTATATCTCAATCATGTCCATTTTCAGACACAGCATATACAAATTTAGGTCTATAATATGTATATGTTAAAACAGGAATAGGGAGGCAGATTGTCTCCATTTCTTATCCTCAGGCTTAGAAAGAGAGTAATGGAGAGAGGAAATACAATGATAAAGTGTTGTCAGATTTGGGAAAATTATTTGTGTTGGTAGATAAGAATAGAGTACCTTCCAAATCATGTAATTATAGAATCACAGAGCTTGAGGAAACTTTGATATCTACAGCTTACCTTTATTAATAGATAATAATAAATCAACTTTTTACTTCATACTAGATAACTATTCTAAATATTTATAACCCTTGACTCATTTAATACCCTCAAAAATCCTGACATATATGAATTTTATCATCATTTCACAGATGAGGAAACTGAGTCACAAGGAGACTAGGCAATTTGCTCCAGGCTACACAGCTTTTGATGTTAAAACTAGGATGAGAATCTACAGAGTCTGGCCCCCCAAAATGTGTGCATATGCATTTAACTAATATACATCTCCTGTCTTGAAAGGAACAAACACTCAAATGTGAAAAAGGACTGGGATAGTGAATAACACACCAGGACGAAACTAAGTTTTCTTTGCCATAAATAATTGCATTAAATGTTGATATTCATGGCTATTGACCAGGACCTATGATTCTTTTCATGGCATTATCTTTGCATGTTAGTGTTATTCATTCATTACTTTTCAGTAATGGTATTGGCTACCTCTCAGTTAAACCTAAATATGAGACCACTGATTAAAGGAACAAATGTGTTTATTTTTATCACAATCATTATTTTCTAACATTTGCTGCCTTCCAGAAGCCATAGGCTAGATAATTTACTTCCATTTTCTTATTTCATTCCCATAAGACCACTGTTGCAAGTCTTATTATATCTATTTTACATATGTGGAAACCTGAGGACAGAAGTTTAGAAACTTATGCAAGATCACAAAGCAATTAAATTGCAGTGCTAGCCATCAAACCCTACTCTTTCAAACTTCAAAAGTCATTTATTACTATATACCTTGACTTTTAAAATAAATATTACTAATGAAAATTCATTTCAATGTTGAATATGTACCAATTCTGTTAGTTAAAACACAATGTACATTCATTTGTGGGACTTTAATTTGGCCTCTCTAAATGAAATTGCTATTAAAAAATTTTGTCAATACAAAACAAAACAATGACATTCCCTTGTGTGATACGCCTTATTGGGTGCACATTATCATTTCTGAGTTTCCATGCATATTTTCCTTATTAAAAAATGTAGCTACAGCTAATGTTTACTCAAGAGATGAATTATTTTGCAAGTGAAAAATTATAATTGTTATATTCCGTCACATTTCAACCTTACCAGCACCAAAAGGGAGTCTTTTGCTAGAAACTCGTTTGCAACGATGTTTTTTTTTAAAAGCTCTCCAGCCAGCTTTAATGATTGTAAAATATTTAGGTATTTTTTAAATGTTGGAGACAAAATAGAATAATGCATGAAAGCAATAAATAAATAAACAGGCAAGTCACATCTAAAGACCAACAGATAGTGGCGCTTTTACAAAAGGATCGACCACAGAGTTTTTAAAATCCTTTTGGTAGTTTTTATTTGTGATGGAGAGATTCTTAAACAGGTGAACCTCTCTGCCCTCGGAGGAGTACAGAGGAAGCAGTGATGAAGGGTATTAGCAAACCAGGGAGACATGGTGACCACAATGAAAAATACTGAGCTTTCTGGAGGGAATATATAGTGAAATCACTCAATCTCTGGCTATGCCCCAAAACCCAGCTTATCTGTGAACATACCTTCCCCCAAGGGAAACCGTGTTCTTTGAACAATCAGCCATGTTCTGCCTCATCATCTCTGCAATCTGAAGAGGCTCCTGAAAGGATGGCTGGGAGAAGCACTCTTAAAGGGATTTTATGAAACCACTCATCAAGATGGAGTTGGGTCACATTGACACAATGCTCTTTGACTGTAGACAAGTCCAACTCTGTTGAAATGAAGGGTTTACAAGAAGGGATCCTTTAGATTTTGAATTCCTTTCTCACTCTCTTTCCTTTCTCTTGTGGCAATGCTTTTTGTATTTTTCAAAAATATCCACATTTATATGAATGTCTCTGAGTTTTTTCCAATAAGCAATTTTCTGCACTTTAATCATCCTTATTTTTTAAAAATTTATAATATGTCAAATTTTGGATACAATTTTCATTGATTACTAATTCATTTGGCAAACATGCTACCTTAGTCTTCATATTAATATGTTCATTGAAAATGACATAGAAGAAAGGGCATTTAGACTTACAGAGAATTAATTAGCATGTAATTCTCAGTATATCATCTAGTGTTAATTAGCAGTTAAACTATCTTCTTGTGCATGACCTGCTGATTTCAGTACAGTGTTCTATTTTGGAGACTCTAGGGGAACCAAACTTGAAAGGATACTCGGTCTTCTTTTTTTTGAAAACGAAATATGGAATCACAGCTCCAATTCTCCTGTGCTTTAACTGCCATATATTTTACTCATTTTGTTCCTTTCTTAAATCTATGTCATAGGTATTATGTCTTCCCTTTCTAATAATACGGTAGCCAGACGACTACTAGTTGTTAAGAAGAAAATAAATATTCACATTTAAGCCTTTTTAAAAGTTAGAACGTTTTCTAATTTTTCTTATTCACAATTCTTAGAGGAATGTTGAATTTGATTGCCAGATAAATCTGTTTGAGTTAATCTTACTGTTTTCTGATGTTTTTACACACATATGTTTTAGTGGCATACAGCTCTTGGAAGCAGAGAAATTCATTGAAAAATTGGCTAGTCATCAATGACAAATAAATTTTCTTTTTTTTAATGTTTCTTTATTGTTAATGTGATGACTGTGTATCTGAGAATTTTGTTTATGTACATAGAGAAGTAACTTATTTGAACAATTGCTATAGAAGGAAAAGCTTTTAGCACATTGATGTTTATTCATCATAATAGGTAACAATAGTTTGAGTGGCTGACCCACTCAAGTCATTCACATTTATCCTTGAAATGCATAATTAAATATGCTAAAATGTCAGAAATTCAGAACCCTTTAAAAAAATGAAGAAATGGAATTTCTGTCTATTTGAAAAATTCTAGCATGCCAACCAGGCCTGCTGACTCAGCATTCATGGGGTATTCTGTCCACACTAATCTTCCTCCTTTGAATCCAGACCTGGTCCTTCCATACTGGAGCCAAACCCTGGTCTCTGCATCTATCTCTCTCCTGACTATCACTTTGGTTCACAACCTTCTTAGGCTGGTAATAAGATCAAGGGTGTCAAAATACATTATTTTTTAGACGCTTTAATGACTTTTGGATTTATAATCATATTGAGAAGAAGTTCATTATGAAATTATCCTCTTCACCAAAAAGAGCAACTTAATGTTTAGACAATCCACAAAGCATTTTCACACATATTATCTCATTTGATTCTCACAGAAACTCAGAGCAGGTATAATTACTGTCATTTTACAAATGAAGAGAGAGTCTCAGAGAAATTCAATGATTTCCCAAGGTAGTAAAGCGAGATAGATGGTGGTGAAATCAAGAATAACACTTGGGTTTTTGATTTCTACAATCAATTCCTTTCCCATTTTATTACTCTTCAGGATATAGACCTGAAACTCTGTTTTTTACTGACTCCCCTTGGGCTGGAGGACTTGGGAAATAATAAGGCAATAGAGACGGAGAGAAAATGAAGAAGAGTAGAAAGAAAGCTGATCTGGAATGAATTTAATATAAAGTTTCTTAACGCATGACATTCCTGCATCCCGGGGAGCAGAAGGGGTTTGCTCCTTTTCAAGACCATTTCTTATATTACTTTTTTTCCCCCCTCTTTGCACTGCATGCTGGATCTAGTTCCCTGGCCAGGGATTGAACCCCTGCCCCCTGCAGTGGAAGTGCAGAGTCCTAAACACTGGAGCAACAGGGAATTCCCATCTCATATTTCTTCTTAATGGCACTTCTAAAAAGAGCTAACATGTTTTTATCTTCATTTTAGAGTTTGTATAGAAAAGGGAGTAGCATTGACATATATATACTACCAAATGTAAAATAGATGGCTAGTGGGAAGCTGCTGCATAGCACAGGGAGATCAGCTCGGTGCTTTGTGACAACCTAGAGGGGTAGGATAGGGACGGTGGGAGGGAGGCTCAAGAGGGAGGGGATATGGGGATATATGTATAAATATAGCTGATTTACTTTGTTGTACAGCAGAAACTAACACAACATTGTGAAGCAGTATAAATACGTATTAGAGAAAGAAAGAAAGAAAGAAAGAAAGAAAGAAAGAAAGAAAGAAAGAAAGAAAGAAAGAAAGAAAGAAAGAAAGGAAGGAAGGAAGGAAGGAAGGAAGGAAGGAAGGAAGGAAGGAAGGAAGGAAGGAAGGAAGGAAGAAAGAAAGAGGCTCCTGACTCATCTGAGACTGAGACTTCATCCTAAATATCCTCAATGACTAAAAATTTGAACACTTATTTCTTATGTTGAGTATTTAAATTTATAAATTTTTTAGGTAAGGACCTGGAAAATATGAAAAGTGCAGTGTTTGTATAATCAGCCTCATCACTTTGAGTCAGTTAGAAATGTGAATTGAATGTATTGCAAATTCTTTACACATCAAGCTTCTTGTTTTTATAGCTGTCTCATAGGGACAGAATAAAAGTTCAGAACACTGGCTCTGGCTTCAGATGACACAGGTTCAAATCCATGTTCTGCCAGTTACTAGATTCTTGACTTCCAACAAGATGACTGATGTCTCTGTGTCTTAGTCTGTTTTAAAAATTAAGTGAGGCAGTGCTCTTGTAATTAATCAGTACACACTGGCTACTATGTTTACTATCAAATAAACATCTCATAATAATGATGTTCTGGAAAAGGTACTCTGCTCTTTATTCCTTTATTAATTAACTTGCTGTCACCATGGTTTCTGTATTTCCATATTAGTTTAGATGTATACATATTTATATTTTTGTATTTGTGTATAACATGGGTAAAGACACATTTCCATAATATTTTCCAAAGTCTTTGAAAGTAAGGAAACCAGGGAATTTCATCAATTTGCTAATCATTTGGCTACATAATACCAAGTAATTGATTTTACTTTTTGAAATGTTTTTAATAAATCTAATTGATATTTTTCTCTTTTTACCTCATAATTGAGTTGACTGGTTGATGTTAACATTTTATTCACTTAACCCAAATTGGGCATTTTTGGAAATTGTTTATTGTTCAGCCTCTTAAAGTACCATTAACACATTTTTTTTTCTGCCAGTGGTTTGAAAATATTCATGCAGCTTTCAAAATTTCCTAATTTATTTCGAGGTAGGAGATCACATATTGGAAAAATCTAACTCAGCGTGAAATATTTACAGTAAAAATTATTTTATCCTAATAAGTGTACTTAAAATGTATTTGTGCCAAAAGTTTCTCCCCTCCTTCCAGCTTTATTTCTATTATAGCTTTTTTATTCAGCCTTTCACCTTGAACACAGGGAGTTTCATGAAGAGCTGTGATGTACTATAAATAGCTACCTGACTGTCAATGTTATCACTTCAATTGCAGAAGCTAAGCCCAAATTTTACAGAGGTGGTCTTCTCATATCCTTTTCCTCCTCCTTCCCCTTGAGGAAATTATTCTAAAAATGTTTGGTAACTATTTTCTTCTTTCAGCTCAGAGTCACCCTGGTTTGGTCCTTGGAGAAGAGAAAACATGCTATTGGATATATGATTATAAAACCTTAACACGAGAGCTGAGAGAATTCAATGTGAGTCAGTTTCCAAATCAAATACTGCATACATCTAGAGAAAACTAGAGATAGTATCTTTTATCTCTCTCTGTCTTCCTCCTGTGTCTATTGTCTTTGAATTATTTCAACCAACTTTTCATTCCTTTCAAGTCCAAAGTTCTAGTGAGAGTTATTTCTTGCATAGTAGTAGCATAATAGGGTTGAATGAAGTGGCCTAGAAGTCTATATGAGTCATAAATTTAAACTGGTTGGTTTCCTTATTAAGTCATAGTAGGGAAGGTGGTAATAAGGAAGAAATTTTTAAATATAAACTTTCCTTCAGTGGTTTCTGAAATGCGTTGTTCTATACAGTTGAAAACAATGTTTTACATTTCTTGCTGTACTGGGTGACAAGGCTAAGTGTAGTATATTATTTGATATGGATAAGTTAAAAGTGATCTTACTCTTATTATAGATGCCCGAAGGAAGTGGTTTACAATTGTTGAGGTAGCCTCAGGGCTTTCTCCTGAGATGCCTCAAAGAGCCTGACAGGATGTCTTTACTGAAATAATAAGTATTTGGAGAATTCTGTCTTTCTTTGATTTTATGATTCTGCATCTTTGGAGTTTTATTTAAAAGAGATCTCTTTAAAATTATAGACTTCTTCTTTTTAAAATGATAATGTTTCTTTTTTGTTCATTTCTGTACATTTAACATTCTTTGCTTAAGCAATATGTGGCAGGAACTTTGCTAGGGACTGGGGGGGAATAGCTTGAAATAGAAAGAACCTGTTTTCAAGGTATTTACCTATGACTATTAAGTGGCAAGCAAGATATAGAGGGTGATCACTTTTGTTTTTCTGTTTCATGTCGTACAATCATGTGATAGTGTTTAGTTTATTTTAGTATTCAAGAAAATTAAAACATTTATATTCTGGGAAGATACTATTATTAGCAGGTAATCCAAATGAGTGTGCTTTGTGTTATTTTGGTAATTTCTCTTTCATCCCAATTTTAAAATGCAAATGTCTATTCATTACTTTTTAACCCCATATTCACAAATTTTTGTTGTGATAAAATACACTGTATATGAAATGGACTACTTTAACCATTTTAAAAGTACAGTTTAGTGCCACTTAATATTTACAATGTTGTAGAGCCATTACCACTATCTAATTCTAGACTGTCTTCATCACCCACACCCTTTAAGCAGTCATTCCTCACTTTCCTTTGCCCCAAGTTCCTGGCTACCATTAATCTGTTTTCTGTCCCTATAGATTTGCCTATTCTGGATATTTTACATAAATAGAATCATACACTGTGTGGTCTTTTGTGTCTGACTTCTTCATTTAGTATGATGTCTTCAAAGTTCATCCATGAGGCAGCTTGTGTTACTATTCATTTCCTTTTTATGGCTGAACAATACACCATTCTATGGCTATACCACATTTGGTTGATTCATTCATCAGTTAATAGGCATTTGGGGTGTTTCCACCAGTTACTCATGCTGGACAATGCTACATACTCAAGTAAAATTTGAGTATATTTACTTGCTTCAAGTAGTATACAAATAATAAAAATTCATTTGAAATGCGATGGGAATATTTCTTGGAATGTATCTTGGACTGTTCTATTTTCTTTTAAGGCTTCTAATCTAATGCAGTGTCTGAGTATTAAAAGTATACGTAGTACTTAGTATTTTAACCTGTAGGGGCTGCTATGCCTCATCCTTACGATATTGTAAGTTACTTAGGTAATGGGTTCTTGAAAGGTATTTTTGTAGACAATTCAAATCTAGCTATAATGGAAAAGTTATTTCTCATCAAATTAGCAATATGCCTCTTCCTCTTACAGCATTGGAAAATAAAATCAAAAGAGATTGCATTATGTTTCATAATTTCAAAATATCCTAAACTGAAATTTGAATTCATTTTTTTGATTCTGAAGATTCCACAGCTCATGGAAATCAAATTGGCAGCTTCAAATAGGAAGCAATGACTTACCCCCAGCCTTGTGTATTACATGTTTTGAAAATGAAGGTCAAGGCTCTGAGGTTGCCCCGTCCTCTTTCAGAAAAGCGTGATGCGATCTTTAACTCCACTTGAGCAGCCACTAGAGGCAAGTGGATGAGACCTCAGTTTAATGTCTCAGCTGAAGGGCAGACAGGCAGAGCCATTATTAATACCTGACAAGCTGAGAACTCTGCATCTGTGCAGCTGAAACCTCAGTGACGGGCAGCAGCAGTTTATAATTTATAAGGATGAAAATGGATCGAGACTTTTTTTCTGGGAAGAAAATAAAGTCATAATGCATCTTCAACTGATGCTTAGTTGCACTTAAGTGCCCCTCAGGGCATTCCATTAATGAGGATCAGAGATTACAAGAAACAGATATAGATATGTAAAAATGTTGAATTAACATGTTTTTCCTTTCTTCAAACTGAAAAAGCACATAATGTCCTTTCAGCATATTTGACAAACATATACTTAAAGTAAAACTGTTACTTACAAAGCCATAATACTATGTGAAACCATATGGTGAACTGTCTATCTTGGTGATTACAAACCCTGATTTTATAGCACCTTAGGGATATCATAAAATTTGAAAATTATTTTTAATTAAAAATGCATAGTAACTTAAGTGTAACACATTCTCTGTAGACCAGAATTCCTCTTAAAATAGATTTTAGCCTCTGTCCTACATGGGTTTTATACCAAAAAGACTTCATGTTAGGTGTATCTATAGAAACAGTTTAAGGAATTGGCATTGGAGCCTGCATTGAATCATTTATTCACATGTTCTTTAGGACTGAGATAACTACAGAATCAAGTAGCGTACAGTAAGATATATCAAGTCTGAAATTATCAAGAATGGTTGGGCCAGAAATCATATATTTAATTTTATATCTTTTTTTCTAAAAAAAGTTTTTTAATATCTGTCTATCATAATATTAGAAATTTGATCTATTCTTAGGAAGAGACTGAAATCGTAAATCACATCAATTGTGTGTGTGTGTGTGTGTGTGTGTATGCATTTATGTATATACATATTTCTCCTTTTAACACATTAAAAACCATTGTTTTATTAATTAACATATAAGTTCACAATATCCTAAAGACTTTCAAAATCTCTGTATGATCCTTGATCAAAAGACAGATTACATTCATTCAAGAAACATTCTTTTTCTTCTGATATAATGACCTGAGAATTGTGCTTTTCAAAACAGAAGCTAATTATTTAGTAAACATGGAGATACATCCATTTTATGACATTTTAGGGAAGGGTTACCTATACTTTTCTTGGATATCTGTGAAAATTGCTTTATTTCAACCACATCAACTAAGATTGATAACTTCTATCTATTGGTATTATGAAGGTACATTTGGATTTTAACAAATTGTCAACTTTTAATCCTTAAAAAGCAATTGGCGAAATGTCTATTTAGGTCTTCTGCCCATTTGTGGATTGGGTTATTTGCTTTTTTGGTATGAAGCTGCATGAGCTGCTTGTATATTTTGGAGGTTAATCCTTTGTCCGTTGTTTCATAGGCAATTATTTTTTCCCACTCTGAGGGTTGCCTTTTAGTCCTGTTTATGGTTTCTTTCGCTGTGCAAAAACTTTTAAGTTTCATGAGGTCCCATTTGTTTATTCTTGATTTTATTTCCATGATTCTAGGAGGTGGGTCAAAAAGGATGTTGCTTTGATGGATGTCATAGAGTGTTCTGCCTATGTTTTCCTCTAGGAGTTTGATAGTGTCTGGCCTTACATGTAGGTCTTTAATCCATTTGGAGTTTGTTTTTGTGTATGGTGTTAGGAAGTGTTCTAATTTCATTCTTTTACATGGTGCTGTCCAATTGTCCCAGCACCACTTATTGAAGAGGCTGTCTTTTTTCCATTGTATACTCGTGCCTCCTTTGTCAAAGATAAGGTGCCCATATGTGTTTGGGCTTACTTCTGAGTTCTCTATTCTATTCCATTGATCTTCTTTTCTAATTTTGTGCCAGTACCATACTGTCTTGATCACTATGGCCTTGTAGTATAGTTTGAAGTCAGGAAGCCTGATTCCACCAACTCCATTTCTCCAAAGACATACAGATGGCCAAAAAACACATGAAAAGATGCTCAACATCACTCATCATCAGAGAAATGCAAGTCAAAGCCACAATGAGGTATCACCTCACACCAATCAGAATGGCCATCATCACAAAGTCTGGAAACCACAAATGTTGGAGAGGGTGTGGAGAAAAGGGAACTCTCCTGCACTGTTGGTGGGAATGTAAGTTGGTACAGCCACTATGGAAAACAATTTGGAGGTTCCTTAAGAAACTACAAATAGAACTACCATATGATCCAGTCATCCCACTCCTGGGCATATACCCAAAGAAAACCATAATCCCAAAAGAAACTTGTACCATAATGTTTATTGCAGCACTATTTACAGTAGCCAGGACATGGAAGCAACCGAAATGCCCATCAACAAATGAATGGATACAGAAGATGTGGCATATATATACAATGGAATATTACTCAGCTATAAAAAGGGATGAGATGGAGCTATATGTAATGAGGTGGATAGAACTACAATCTGTCATACAGAGTGAAGTAAGTCAGAAAGAGAAGGACAAATATTGTATGCTAACTCACATATACGGAATCTAAAACTGGTACTGATGAACTCAGTGATAAGAACAAGGACGCAGATACAGAGAATAGACTGGAGAACTCGAGGTATGGGAGGGGGCGGGGGATGAAGGGGAAACTGAGACGAAGTGAGAGAGTAGCACAGACATATATATACTACCAACTGTAAAATAGTCAGTGGGAAGTTGTTGTGTAACAAAGGGAGTCCAACTCGAGGATGGAAGATGCCTTAGAGGACTGGGGTGGGGAGGGTGGGGGGGACTCAAGGGGGGGGAGGCAAGGAAGGGAGGGAATACGGGGATATGTGTATAAAAACAGATGATTGAACCTGGTGTACCCCCAAAAAATAAAATAAATAAAATAAAATTTAAAAAAAAAAGAAAAAAAAAGCAATTGGCAAAACATTGTGTGTGTAGTATACACACACATATATAGCCAGTTAAAACCAGAATACCAGAATTTCATCCTCCCTTTGCATAATGAAAACAAAGAATCCTCTTGGAGACATTCTTCCTCTTATCATGTCAATTTTAATTTTAGATGTACATCTAAGTTACAAAAAAAATATGTAAATTTTTGGTTGATTTGATCCCCCTCTAAGACATGCCAAATACAATCCTTCAATCTTTCAAGTGATATGTAAGACTCATCAATAGAAAGACAACAACAACAACAACAAAAATAAAATAGAAACTAAGACATATCATTTGCTTTTATAACCAGTTCTGAAGCTAGCGTTTCTCTTACAATACTAATAAGTGAATGAAGAAAGAAGTTCTCCTTAGTATATTTCTCAACTTAGCCATGTATTAAAAGTGGCCTGAGCCTTTGTAACTATGACTGTTCTAGCAATTAATTGGGAGAAACCATCATTTGTACACTCTTGCCATGTGTATGCCTGAAAGTCTCACCAGGAACTTGAAGAGACCAGAGAATACTTTGTAAGAACATGTCAATCCTTTCCCACTTTGATGTAAAGATCCATCAGCCTCTGGAGCAACAGCCAGACAATGAATCACAGGCACATATTTTTACATTGATCTCATGTACAGTTTATCTATATTTTAACTTGTTTTCTTTTAAAACACAGTAATTCTTAACCCTTTGTATGATTTTTCCTTAATTCGTAGAGAAGATTTTTCATTCCTGGTGAACAGAAAGGAAGATCTACAAGAGAGAAAAATTAAATTAACCCAACAGAAATATGCTGCCTATTCAGGCTAATTGCTACTCTTCTGTCTCACATTCACAAAGTGCATGAACAATTACAACAATACCAGGACACTAAAGGCATTGATCATATAGAGCCATCATTGACTTGAAGTTTACTCCTAATCATTGTACAGATATTGCTTTACTTTTGCATCATTAATTCTCAAATTTATATTTTATGACACTACTCTTTCTGCATTGAGAAAAACAATCTGTGATTCCTAAGGCACTTTGATTTTATCATTCACTCATCTACTTATTCAGCCTTCAGTAACTGTCTGCTGTACTTATACTGCACTTGACATTGGGGATTTAAAATAAAACATAGTCTCTGACTCCAAGGTGCTTCCAGGATAGTAGGAGGTGACAGATAAGTAAAGAAATAAGAGGAATCAATTATTATAGAGGCTATCATAAAATATATATATATATGCACTACAGTGGAGAACAAAAAAGAAAGTGTTTATTTCTACCTAGAGTTGAATAAGAATGCATAGAGTTGAAGAATAATGCTTACTGGTTATTGACAATTGAAAATAGAAATTAAATAAGCAAACAGAAGAGAAAGTGAAAGTGAGCATACTAAAAAAAGCCTGAAAGAAAACAAAATTATGGTAATTTTCCATCTTTTTAGATGGAAGAAAGACTTATAGGGGATTTTTAAAGTTATTTTTATAAAATCTCCTTTAGAATTTTAAAATCTGTGTTCTAGAAATATATTAATAATTGACCAGTTATGGTATAGAGTCTCATTGAAATTTACGTAAAAACTCAGATTTACTTTCCCTGACACAATTTTGGAATAATGCCCTGGAATCAATAATTTCTTTTAGCATATGTATTATTTTAGTCTATTTGTTACTTCGGTAGTAATAACTGTTTAATCATAACAAAAATGGGATAATATGGAGTGCAAGTTAAAATACATACATGCTTTAAACCCGTTAGACCAGCATACGGACATTTTAAATGGTTAGTTGGATATTCCATAAAAATTTAATTAGCATTTTAGAGCCAGCAACATCATGCTTCTTGCATTAAATAAACTCATTCAGAATCCTGGGTTTGCAGTACTGGCAAGTACCATTGATAACAATTGGAATAAGACATGATAGCCTTTAAAGCACGGCTTTCACGTTGACTGATATGAAGGGCAAAGATTGTCCCCTGCCATATTTCTTTTTAATTTCTATACAAATTAAAGCAGCAGACCAAGTTCTTAAATGTCAATTTTTATGTCAAATACACTCTGGCATTATGTAATATATGTTTTGTATTTCAAGAATTTTTTTCCAATGATAGATCTTTCAGACTTTGCAAGATTATGGAAAAACCTCCACATTTAGTCAGACCCCCATGGTTTGTTCATTATTATGGGGCTAGGTCATGGAGTACCTGGAATGAAGAGGCTTAATCCTGAAACTTAATTGGCATGAGTAAAATTGTCGTTATTTTATATAGACTTTAGTTTTAGTTCTATTTTCTTTTTTTCACAAGTCTCATGTATTTGGGTTTTATTATATGCAGACAAACATACTATTAAATATAGAAACAATGGAAACTGACCAAGAGAAAAAATAACACACTTAATAGAAATTAAACCCATAAGTAAGGTATGAAATTTTAGCAGTTTTAAGCAACAGGTCAAAATACAATACATTTTCCCACAAATTGAAGAATTAAAGGGCTGAGATGATAAGTCCAAATGGGATAAGTAGGATGGAGTAGACTGATTTCCAAAATGTTTGAAAAGTTGTTGAATTCTTTGACTTAACATGATACCTTCCTTCTGTAATAGTTTTGTACATCATCAACTTAGTTAAATGGAAATACATTGTTTAGTTTTTCCTTTTCGGCTTAGGTTTGGTCATGTGAGAGATGTCTGTGAGATTTGCAAAGCTAAAATAAAGCAGCAGCCATCCCTCTCTAAAGGTCAGTGTAGCTCACACACATTGTCACTGATCTTCTGTCCTACAGAAGATGGTGTGGGACAACAGCTAGAACTGCAGAGACTCCAGATCCCAGTGGATCTACTCCTCAGTTTCTTCAAATCATGAGCCAGGTGAAGAGCATCAGCTTCTTTTGCACATCACTAAATCATCAAGATGAGAGGCCATGAGCGTCCAGTTTGTCTTCGTGATTTACAGTTGTCTTTGCTTTTCCTCACATCATGCCTCACTTTTCTTCTTGACTGCTAGCCCTTCTGATCTACAGTAACTTCATGTTCTCATTGGATACTTTCCACAGTAACCACAACTGCATAGTCCCTATAATTGGTCCTTTATTGTATCACTTAGAGTTGCTCTTCTTCCCTGACTGAACCTTAAATAATAGAGAAATTCATACCAGGAAGGGATCCAGGGGAACAGAACCTTATTAAAATATTCTTTGAAATGGCTCTGTGCTTTCTGGAATTGGTTATTTGATCTAATTATATTTCAAGACATTGATCATCCCATGGACTGTGGTAAAGTAGACATGATGAATCCATGGCAAAATGGTGACTTAAAATATCACTTGTAGACACCTGTAATAAAGTGTCTGTAGAAGGAATAGGTGACCACATAATTTTTGCCATAGAATATTTTACAAAAATAAAGAGCATAATAACTTTGCTTCTAAGTGTTCCAGAAGACTTGGGGAAAGTACATATGAGTTTTAACTTTCCAGTTAAGGAAAAGAGAGGGGAACACAGTCTGCCCTAAATAAATCTTTATCTCCTATAGCTGTAGGATTGAGATTTCTGAAAACCAATCCCAAAGTCTAAAACTGTTTTTTGGCTAAATTAAAAATCAATTTAATTTACAATTTCAAAGGATCTCATAATAAAGTTAGCATATTCATTAGGAAGAAATTTTTATCTGAAAATATGGATGGAATTATATGGAACAGATTCTATCGAAGCTGGGGAGATTGATTCCTAAATTCTTCTGAGCCTCCAATGCCTGTAGAAAGACTTTCTTCCTTTGTTGGAAAAAGTTAGTCTCATCCTACCTAAGGAAAGTGTAATGGCCAATCCTGAAGTGGTTAAATTACAGGGGACTGCTGATCCTCTTCATAACATATCTTATAACTTCCCATTGCTTCTAGACTTATAATCAGACTCTAGCCACAGAGGCCAAGATTTTAAATGTGACTTATGTGAAGGAGCAAACCACACTGAAGTGATTGCAAGTTTTGCTAATTTGTATTGTCATAAACCTGGGGAAAATGTATGGAAATGGATCCTTATGGATGTAGGATCAGGTTAAAGAAAATTGAAGGTAAGATTTAGTTAAACTTGTTGATATGGATACTCTAGGGATTCTAGATTAAATTTGAAATCTCACATGACAAGAGTGGCAGATAGGTTAAGAAACTCAAAGTTACAAAACAAATATGTAACGTATTCAGGATCTGAGCCCAAGGAGTCTGTATCCAGAGTCCTTATTCTTAAGGGTGATATGGTTAGAGACAAGAAGCAGTGGCTTCAGACACATTAGAGACTATAAATTTAAAAGGGCAGGTGTAATAAATGAAATAAAAAAGAAAGCCCCGGATTTAGTTAATAGACCTTAAATTATAGTATATTTTTTATGAAACCTTCACAATACTTCTTCTCTGTTCCATGTACATTTAGTCAAATGGTTATCCTTTTTAAAGAACAAATTATATTTATTGTGACAAGAATATTTCCTGAATCCTCATCATGTCTTGTTAAACAGGAGATCTGCAATGGAAAAACAATATAATGTAAATATCTGATGAATAATTAGGAAGCAGAGGAAATGTTAAATGGGGCTGGGAGAGAGAGAAAGCATAAACTCCATTCTTAAATATGTCTATGCACTTGTAATACAGTTTATATTTTCAGTGAGATTGATGTATATATTTGTGTATCTGTATGTCTGTATGTAAATGTTATGCTGTTACTCTGCCTCAACCTCAAACTAAACTCTTTAAGAGAGAAAAAGCAGGAATTGCTGTCTAGATAGCCAAACTGAGACCAATATACACAGCTCTCCAGAAGTGAGAGCTCCTACTTTCTAGGTAGAGACACTGAGTAGAACAGGCAGATGATAGACATATATTACCGTAAGATGTTTCATCTAAACTAAACCATTTGGGAGACAAAATTCTTAGGCTGTACCTGGATGTACTGAGTTCACAGATGAAGTTGACCTCTGTGAAAGTAAAGTAATTTCCCTTTAGGAATATATTATTTTGTGACATTTCCCTGTCTGAATTCTTCTTTGGATCCTCTACTAAAGAGGAGATAGACACACAGGGTCCACCACTAATTTTGTTTTACTCTATTTGTATAGTTTTTAAAATTATTACATCAGTTTTCTATTGTTACATGCAAATTACCACAAACTTTGCAGATTAAAATAATAAACATTGCCATGTATGAAAAATCCACAGCTAACATCATATTCAGTGAAAGACTGAAATCTTTTCCTCTAAGATCAACAAGAATGATCACTTTTGCCACCTCTATTCAACATAATATTGGAAGTTTGAGCCAGAGCAATGAATCAAGAAAAAGAAATAAAAGGCATCCAAATTGAACAGAAAGAAATAAAATTATCTGTGTTTGCAGGTAACATAATCTTACATATAGGAAACCAAAAAGACAACACAAAAAACTGTTAGAACTGATAAACAAATTGAGCAAGTTGAAGAATACAAACTCAACACACAAAATCAGTTGCACTTCTACAAATTAACAATGGACTATCTGAAACGGAAATAAAGAAAACGATTTCACTTACAATAGCATGAAAAAGAATAAAATATTTAGGAATTAGCTTAACCAAGGAGGCAAAAGACTTCTGCACTGAAAACTACAAAACACTACTGAAAGAAATTAAAGAGGATACAAATAAGTGGAAAGATATCCCATACTCATGGGATTTTGATTTTGATTCTCCTGCAAGCTATCTACAGATTCAATGCAATACCTGTCCAAACCCTAATGATGTTTTTAGCAGAAGAAGAAACCCTTCCTGAAATTCATATGGAATTTCAAGAGAACTCAAAAAGCCAAAACAATCTTGGTAAAGAACAATGGTGGCTGTCTCATACTTCCTAATTTTAAAACTTACTACGGAACTCCAGTAATCCAAATGGTGTGGTAGTAGCTTGAAGATAGATATACAGGCCAATGAAACAGAGCCCTGAAATAGGCCCTTACATATATGGTCAAGTGATCTTTAAAAGGGGTCAAAGGCATTAGGTGGGGACAGGACACCCTTTACAATGAATATTGTTGGGAAAACTGAATATCCACATACAAAATAATGAAGCTGGACCTTTACCTATATCATATACAAAAAAGTTTCTGTTTTAGTTGTTAATTTATAAATTTTACAGTATCAATAAAAATGCCAACAGGTTATTTTTTTGTGGAGCTAAAGAAGTTAATATGAAACAAAGCAAACTTGCAAGAGAAGATAGGAAAACACTGAGAGAAAAAAAAAGGCCATAAAGGAATTTACTCTTCCCAGAGATTAAAATATAGTATAAATTCTGTAATTAAAACATTGTGGTGCAGGCATATGAATAGACAAACTTTGTGTTAGAATAGAATAGAAAGTTTAGGAATAGATATAAATGTGCAATTTAAAAAATAGTTATAAACATGCACCTTACATATAGAAAAATACATAAAACTCACTCATAATCAGAGAAATGCAAATTAAAAAAATTATGATATCATGTCTGACCTATCAAATTGTTGCAAATTTAAAAGAATAACAATACTTTATACTGGGCAAGTCTGTGGGGAACCAGGCATTCTCATATAATTTCTGGTAGCCATGCTAATCAGTACAAGCTTAGTGGAAAGAAATCTGACAGTCCATACTGATATCAGTCAATCAACCAATAAACATAAATAAATAGGAGTAGAAAGCTTTTCCTAACAGTAGAATGGTGACTAATAAATGTATATGTATATGTATTTAGTGTTTGTGGGAGAGAGAGAGAAAGAGAATGGAGGGGATGGGGGGGAGGGAAGAGGTACAGAGAACACAAACTTGGGTTACATCAAACAGCCTTCAGTGGAGCTGATAAATCTGAAAGTTGTGAGAAAGGGGCCACTAGTTTTAAGAAGCTATTGCAAAAACTCAACTGTAAAAAGATTTTGTAAAAATTTTAACTAGTAATGTGGCAGTAAAAATAGGAGGGGGTGTAAACAACAAGGCTGAGTATTTTCAAGTTATTAACAAGGAAAATGGATGATACTGATGAATATGTGGAATAGGAGAGGGCAGGGAAAATGATTTAAAAAGAGAGAGATCTATTACACAAATCTTGGGAAAAAATTTAGTAAGACCAAGGTTTACCATTTGATACTCCAAATAGAGGGATTTGAGAACCTAATACAAATTTCTAGAGGTGTTTTGGAGGTGATCTGTCTCTGGGAAGAATTTACATTAATAATAGATACAATATAAAATGTTTTTAAAACTTTCTATAGTTGAAATTTTTAGGACAAATCTCTTCTACTATTTAATAAACTCCTTCAATCTAGGCTTTATTATACATAAAATAGTCCATTCTCTTAAAAAACAAAGTGTATTTAATATTTATATATGATTATTTTATTCATAGCCCTACTTCATTATCTGCCCAATTGCTGAAGTAGAAATTATCTTCAAAATCTATATAAACATATGTTTTTATGTAACTATAAGGTTTAATCACTTAATTTTATACCTGTATAACTATGAAAAATCACATACATCAGTGGGTGGTTTCCATCCTAAAGGACAGTGATAACTTGTTCGCTATGCCCCATTAGTGAATCTATGCTTGAGCACTAGTTATATTCAAGCAGAACTGTTTAAAAGTTATGGGAATATCAATGTAGCAGATAATTAAATGTGTACAGAATCTATTAATGTGTATAATTAAGATAGAACATCATTGGAGTTTATTATGAAATTATAATATCCTGTAATCATCCTGAAAGGAGCTGCTTGTCATGTTGTATTGCTTAATTATGACCAAGTAGTTCATATAACTTGAAGTTACAGTGATTAAAACAATTAATATAGGGTTAGGCCAAGTTATAAAAGTTGTAATAAAAAAATTAATAAATCTAAATGTGAGCGTAAGAACTGGATTTTAACATGCAACATTTCTTTGGAAATGGATTAAATTTATTCTATTGCACTGTTCTCAATTAGCAAGAGATGGCAGTGCTCCATCCCACTTAATAGCTGTTAGTGTATAATATTGGATAATACTTTTATGTACTTCAGAACTGCTGAATCTAAATGGAAACTTGTGAGAGGAAACATGTCAAGAAATTTACAAATCACGTCTCCTAATGGCTGTGTATTCTCTATGTCTCGGTGCCCTGATGTGTAAAATGATAATCCATAAAAGATTTTATCATGAAGATAAATTATAGATATAATTACATACATAATTATATATTAATATGATGCATATATCTCAGTATATGTATGTGACATAATAAACAGTGAGTGTAAACTATTATTATTATTGCTACTACTATTACTACTCTTATTACTGATTTATTATCCTTTTTTCTTTTACACATTTTATTTGGCTATCTGCTTAGAACCCAGAAAATGACATTTTATCGCCTTACTGATTTAATACATCAGGAACACATTTCTTACTTTTACAAGTATTTTGACTAACGGAATATGGGACTTGAATGATCCTTGAAATTGGGTCTACAAATTGTGTGTGACCTGAATGATTATGGAAATACTTTTTCTTCATTTGTGTCATGGTACATTTTATACAAAGAATATGAAGGCTCGCATATTCCTCCATTTGTCTTCACAGAGACTCTTGCCTAAGCTAACACATATTGTTTAGAATTTATCTTACTTTTTAGAGCCTTTCAGAAAAGGAGATTCTATGAATCCCAACAATTTCCTCCGATCTCTCCTGTATTATCAATTTTTCTCTTCTACTGATGATTTTGATGAGGGTGGTATCATGGAGTGGTTGGGGGAAAACTATGATTGGAATGGATTCAAGAGAGAGGGTAAAGAAAAATTCCTAGTGTAGGAGCATATATTTGGGGTAAAATGAAAGATAGAAATATGGAGGTAGAGAAATGCATAGAATAAATGGAGAGGTATTGTTTGTTTGTCTATTTGTTTTCTAATATGTTTGTCTTCACAATGAGTCTAGAAGAGACAAATTCATTTGATATGGAAAGCTTATCTGGAAAGGTCTGAGGGAGAAAGTGTCTATCAGAGTAGTTCACAAGAATGAAAAAACAGGGGATTTATATGCCCAGCTCTTTCCCATTTCCCAATGGTCAAAGTATGCCCTAAGAAGTTCCCACTCCCCTAGCATTTTGGACTTGTACCAACCATCCTCTTATGTTGTTGCTCAGGAAACCAAATCCCTGTCCTGAGATGTGAAGCTCCATCCAAGACTCAGAGAAGTAGTGAATTGGAGGTAGGACATGAGTAAGAAAAAAAGACCAAGGGAATCTCAAAACTTGCAAAAGTTTATGGCCCAAATAGCCTCTCACACTTGGTGTGCCTAATTCTCCTTCCCTGAATTATTTTTCTCCTTAACACATATTAATTTGTTTGCTGTCTACTAGCTTGTCCTAGAATGTAAAGTCTGCAAGCAATGGGTAGGGTTCCAGGTACTATTTGTTCTTGTTTTTGTTTTCACTGCTCTATCTCCAAATCCTGCTAGATATTAGGTGCTCAGGAAATATTTGTTGAAAGGATGAAACACTCTAGGAGATTCAGTTCAACTTGTCTTTATTGGAAACGATGTGTCAAAGCAGCAAGTCACACAGATGAATTATACCAGAGCCAGCCCAATAATACCAGGCAACCAACCAAAACACAACCCTTCTCCTCCAGATCTTCAAATGAAACATTCACTTACCAATTCTGACAATAGTCAGGATTCACACAGCACAAGTCCTTGGGGTAAAAAAATCATAAAAATAAAGAGACCATTCCTTCTTGGTCTGAAAGATATCTTGAATATTTCTTATATTTTTGGACTTAGAGACGCAGGGGTGAATTTCACTTTCATAAGTCTCTGAAACATCAAATGAATACTTAAAATGCATTCAAATGTGACAAAAGCAATCCCAATCTAAACAGTGCCTAAAATGAAAATTTTACTCTGGTTTTAGCCCAGGTGAATTGGTCAGAGCTGAAAATTCCTGTTCTCTTCCTAGCTATGCCTGGACTTTGACTGTATCTACAGGAATAACAGAGATATTTTGGGTTCGGTTCCAGACCACCGCAACAAAGTGAATATCACAATAAGGTGAATCAAAGAAATTTTTTGGTTTCTCAGTTCATGTAAGTTATGTTTACACTATACTGTAGTCTATTAAGTGTGCAATAACATTATATCTAAAAAGCAATGTACATACCTTAATTTAAAAATAATGCTGTTGTGAAAATGGCACCTATGAACTTGCTTTATGCAGGGTTGCCACAAACTTTCAATTTGCAAAATAACGCAGTGTCTGCAAAGTGCAATAAAAACGAGGAATGCCTGTATAAAGTATTTGTCACTAGTTTGTATGAGGCAGCTGTGGTAGCAAATATCTATCCATTTTGGCTTGAGGCTGCACATTACAGACAAGAAGATTTTATTTCCTTTAACAATGTACAGTGGTAAAGGGAACGATGGGAATTCTTCCAAATTGATTATTTTCATAGGCCTCTGTATCCCAACTTGGAAACCAATGGGAAGATATATTTACTTTAATGAGAACATGCTTTCCTGTAGTGAATTTTTATAGCAAGAAAATGGAGATGTCATTGCTAACGGGGGGAAAAAAAAGACCTCTGAGGTCTCAGCTCATCCAGTTCTCTTGATTTGAGATGCCATTAACCACTAAATTAATGCAAATATAGCTTAATGAAATGTTTCTCATACTGTGATCATAAAATATCCCTGCAAAATACCACTCTGCACTTAATAAATAGGAGAGCCAATCCAGAATACTCCACATATCGATTTTCAAAAAATATGAATATTTCCCGCAGATTCCTCAAACACTTAGATCAACACAAGCCTCAAAGATCAGTCTAATCAGAAGATGAATTTGGATTGATTTGCAATCATCTCTGTCGGATGGAGAGCAACAAATTCAATGACGATAATACTGGCTACAGTGAGACCATATGACATGATACCAGATAAAGCTATGTTAGAAACTGTGTTCACTGCACAGCACAGATCACAGGGCCCTGACTGAAGTGAAAGTTTTCTTCCCACTCCTTTGGACCTGTTTCTGTGGAAGTAAAAAAACTGGTGGTACCTAACATGTGCGGTACAGACCAGGGTAATACTGATGTTTACAGCCAGCATTTAGAAAACTTCATAACAGTTTGACATTGTTACACTATCTAAATGCAAGATAATTTTTCTATTAACTAATTTTCCAGTATTTTACAGAAGGATTGGAATACACAGGATTGCAGACTGCAAAGTAATAATACTAATACTACTAATAATAAATCAAAGATAACTTGAGAAACACTGTCCTAGGGTTTATATTTGCTTTGAAGGAAAACCAGAAAGCACTTACTGAATGTGAGCCAGAGATGGCTAGCCTGAAATGTACTGTGGGATATGAGGAAGGCTATTGGAAAAATCTAGTCTTGTCCCTCAAAAAGCATTATTTGGAATTAGATGCATAAGGCTCTTAAGATCAAGCCAAAATGACAAGAGGTAGTGATATTTGAAGAATAGACTCTTGGAAGTTAAAGTGACTTTTTAAATGTTAAAATATTTTACAAATATTTTTCTTGTGAGGATTTTTGGAATTAAGAGAGTAGAAAGCAGTGTACATAGGGTTGAAGGAAGAGAACATTATCATAGATTTTAATAATATAAATATTCTCAGAATATAGAAACTATGTCACCTTCTTAGAGTATAATGAGTGTTATTAGCCAGCTGTTCAATTCACCAGCCCATAAAAACCAAGTAGATTTGGGATTTCTGAAGCCCTAACAAAGTGTTTCAGGCATATGAAAAAGTATTAAAACAAAAAAAAATCTAACAAAGTTAGTTACAATCCCCATAGCAGAGATGATTTGCAGAGAGTATAAAAAGGGACCTTTGAATATTTAGTTGTCCATTGAGTTAGATGGGTATGATAAAAAGAAGGTACTGAATCTGACAGTGTCTCTGCCCACCATGGAAACTCGTTTTATCCTTCAAATTTCAGATCAAATGCTATCTTCTGTGAGAAGCCTTCTCTTAATAGTCTAGGCAGACTGTTTGCCCTTTTAATATACCATTTTATCAGCTATCTTATCATACTATAATCATTTATATGATTTTTAAAAAAATCCAGTCTGTAACCTGATTGCAGGCAGATTTTCTCTTTTCTTATCTTTGCAGTTCTATTTCTACAGTCTGGGAATTTATTTGAACTTGGTACCTTTTAAATAATTTACAAGAACATTCTAGGCTCTGTAGAGCAAGAGTCATGTATGAGAGTGGATAAATGACAAAAATATTAGCGATGATAATGATGGATAACATATTTAATGCTCACTATATGTTAGACACTGTTCTAAGCATGGTACAAGTATCAATTCATATTTAATCCTCCCATCTGTGAGTGACAGAAACTCAAAATAAGTGTGGCTTAAACAAAAGAGATTAATTTTCTCATACAAAAAAGTCAAAGATGAACGCCTGTAATGGAAAGGTGGTGTAATGAAGAGGTTAAGTCAGCCCTCCCACAGATAAGAGATAAAATCTTGAGAAAGATATACTGTTAAAAAAACAATTGTATAAAGACATGAGAAAGTATTTGAAAGCATACAGAAGCCAGAACAGAGTTTATTCTTGAAACACTTCAACAAGGATAACAATGAGATAGCAAGAAACATAATGCAGGCTTGTCACTTTCTTGTTCAAGTGCATCACCAACCCTCGTGTCTACAGGGGACAAAACTGCAGACTGACTTCCTCCACTGGTGGTGGCAGAAATGAATTTTAAGGCTAAAAAAGTAGGTAGAAAATTAAGGGAGATATTCTGAATGTGAGAGAGCTGCTGAAGATCTGAGCTCCCAAACCTAAAAACCCTCCACTGAATGACTGTATGACTGAATGACTAGTAAACTATGTACACACAAGAAAACTGAATGACTGGTAAACTATGTACACACAAGAAAACTGCTGAGAATTGAGTAAAAACAAATGAACAAAAAACAAACACAGGAAGAGATCGGAAAGGATATCAGTTGAAATTAATGAATTTTGTTTCATTGTTTTTCCTCTTCATCTATTTTCCTTTTAATTGAATACATTCCCTAGCTAGTTGCAACTTGGTCAGAAGAAAATGGAAGAAATCTTAATGGCTTGAGGTATAGGGAGACAAAAGCAAAGGCTGGCAGAGAAACCAGACAATGAGAGCAGATTTTTAAGAAGTAAGAGAATCATAGACAAGGTGAGACCTGAAATGTGAGTATATAATTTGCCCAGATCCTTGGTGGACCCCAAATTATGCAAGCCTGAGGGAGTTCATCAAGGGGCCAGGCTAGATAAAATAAAATAAACCAGCAGCTGAAACTGCAATAATTGAGCAGATGTATCAGCTACTGCATGTTCTGTGGGAGAGAGTTTATAGTTTGAGTCTATGTGAATTAATCACCACTAGAATTAAAAAACAAACAAAAAAAGCCAAGTCTTCTCTAAAAAACATGGCAGGATTCAGAATTATTATTTACTTGCAATATCCAGTTTCCAACCAAAAATTATTAGACATACCCCCGAAAAAATTCAAAAGTGTGATTCCTATTAAAAATAAGTAAGAGTAACTTCCAAGCAGTTACTATGTTATGTTTGAATAATTTTTAAATGGCTCTAATAAGGAAACAGATGGGGAAATCTCAGCAGAGAAATGAAAACTATCTTAAAAATGAAAATTTTAAAGATGAAAAGTATAAATTATATAAAAATTTATAGAATGATCTCAACAGCATACTGGAGTTGTCAGAATCAGTGAAGTTGAAATTAGAGAAATAAAAATTACCCAATCCAAAGAATGGAGATAAAATGACTGGTGAAAAGTGCACAGAGCCACAGAAATCTGAAGAGTAATACCAAACAGTACAATATACATATTATTGGGGTCCTAGAAAGAGAGGAGAGTAAAAAAAAAGCAGGAAAAAATGTACAGAAATAATGAAAGGAAAATTAACAAATAAGATTGAAAACATTAATTTACAGAATGTAGAAATGCAATGAATCCTTACCAATACCAACAAAAACAAAACTGTCCCAAGTACCTCAGAAAGCAAAGAGAGTAAGACATTCTTGAAAGCAAATAAAAGAAAACAACATTCACATAGCAGGTAGATGATAATATTTTTTAAAAATGACTTCTGTTCAGAACCAGTGGAGGTCAGAAGATATTAGAACAACATATTTAAGGTAGTGGTGATGGAGAGAAAGCCTATTAACCAAAAATTCTATATCCAGCAAAACTATTCTTCAAAATAAAGATAAAATAAGGCATTTGCAGATAAACAAATGGAGAAAAAAGTGTTAGAGATAGACCTTTGAAGTGCTAAAGGAATTCTTCAGGTTCAAGGGAACTGGGAACAGATAGCAACCCATATTTCTGGGAAGGGATGAAAAATACCAGAAATGGTAAATATATGAGCAAATATAAAAAACTGTATCTAGGAATATTGATGTTCCTCAAAAAGTTAAGCAGAATTACCATACGACCCAGGATTCTACTCTTAGATATGCACTTCAAAGAATTGAAAACAATTATTCATACAAATACATGTGCACCTCTGTTCACAGTAGCACTACTGACAATAGCCAAAAGGTGGAAACAACCCAAATGGTTGTCGATGGGTGAATGGATAAACAAATTGTAGTATATGTATACAATGGAATGTTATGCATACATAAAAACGAGTGTAGTACTGATACATGCTGCAATGTAAATGAACCTCAAAAACATTATACTGGATAAAAGAAGTCAGGCACAAAAGATCACACATTGCATGATTCCATCTATATGAAATAGCCAGAATAATACATAGAGATAGAATGCAGATTAGTGATTGCCAAGGGCTTTTGGGGACAGTGAATGTGGAGCACCTGCTTAATGGGTATGAGATTTTCTTTGGGCATGATGAAAATATTTGGAATAGATAGAATTGGTTGTTGCACAATATTATGAATGTATCAAATGCCACTGCATTGTTCATTTTAAAAATAATTTTGTGTTATAGAATTTCACCTCAATAAATTTTTTTTTTATTGTCTGTGTCAGGTCTTTTTTTTTTTTTTTTTTTGCTGTGTGTGGGCTTTCTTTTAGTTGCAGTGAGTAGGGGCTGCTCTTCATTGTGGTGCTCAGGCTCCTCAGTGCCGTGGCTTCTTTTGTTGCAGAGCATGGGCTCTAAGCGCGTGGGCTTCAGTAGTTGCAGCACATGGACTCAATAGTTATGGCTCATGGGCTCTAAAACACAGGCTCAATAGTTGTGGTGCACGGGCTTCATTGCTCCGCAGCATGTGGGATCTTCCTGAAGCAGGAATCGAACGATGTTCCCTGCATTGGCAGGTGGATTCTTAACTAAATAAAAAAAAATTTTTCTTATTACTTATTAATTTATTAACATGTCTATTGGAGTATATAAGAAAAAATACATGACACTATATTGTTAGGTTTATAACATATATGGCTTTATTACGAGGGTGAGTCAAAAATTATCTGTACTCTGGCTGTAGATTTTATTTTAATTAACTTTTAGAAAAGACAAATGCATCATTTTTTGACATAATCTCCTTGCTTTTCAATACACTTTGTTCATCTATCCACAAACTTTTGCATTCCCTCATTAAAAAATGTTTTAGGCTAAGCTGCAAGCCACAAATGCACTGCTGTCTTCACTTCTTCATCAGAAGTGAATCTTCATCCTCGTAGGGCTGCTTTCAGGGGAGCAAAGAGGTGAAATTCCGATGGAGCAAGATCAGGATTATAGGGAGGATGCTTCAACACCTCAAAATGAAGTTATTGCAAAGTGTTGACAGTATGTGCAGAAGTGTGTGGACTTGCATTGTCATGCAAGATCACACGCCCTTGGATAGCAATCCTCTGCGTTTAATCCAAAGTTTAGGCTTCAGCTCTGCCCACATTCAAGTTTTTGAATGGCCATGAAATACCTAAAAGTTGTCAACAGTGTTAGTTATCAAGGAAATACAAATGAAAACCACAATGAGAAAACACTAGCCATTCATATGTTTTTTCCGGTAAAGGGTCTGTTCAATTCTTTGCCCATTTTTAAGTTGGGTTACTTGCCTTCTTATTGAATATTGAGTTATTTATTTTTTATAAAAGTTTTTATTAAATCTATATGACAGAAATATTTTTCTGCAAGTCTGTAACTTGCTTTATATTTTAATAGTGTCTTTTAATGACCAGAGATTTCTAATTTTAACAGTTTTATTTATAAAATTTGTTCTTTTTAAGGTTTGCAATTTTTCTTTCCTATGTACAAAATCTTTGCCTACCCCAAGTTTGCAAAGGGTTTCACCTATGCTTCCTTTCTGAATTTTTATAGTATTAGTTTTTACGTTTGACTGTGATTCTTTTAAAGATTTGTAAATTGTGTGAGATAAGAGCCAATATATAGTAGTTTCAACTCTATTGAAAAGACTTTATTTCCCCTCATTGAATGGCCTTGACTACTTTGTTAAAAATTAATTGCTCACATGAGTGAGTTTATTTCTGGACTCTGTTATGTCCCATTGGTCTATAATAATGTCCTTCTGCAAATACTGCATTGTCTTCATTACTTTAACTTTATAATAAGTGATGAAATCTGGTGTGGTTAGTGCTTCAGGTTTGTTCTCTTCTTTCACCACTGCTTTTGCTATTATATGTTACCTGCTTTGCCACATAAAATTTAGTCATCTTGTAAATTTACTCATAAATGCTCATGATTATTTTGATTATCATTGAATCTAAAGATCAATTTGGATAAAATAACATCTTAATAATATTCTGTCTTTTAATCCAAGAGAGAGGTATATCTTTCAATTTCCTTAGTTCTTTATTTTGGTAGTATTTTGTAGTTTTCAGTGAATGTCTCTGTACATTTTGTTAAATACATTCCTAAGTATTTCATGTTTGGGGATGCAACTATATATGGAAATGTATTTTATTTCCCTTTACAGATGTTTAATGTTAATAAGGCAACACAGAATTACTTTTGTGTATCAATTTTATATGCTGTGACTTTGCTAAACTTGGTTCTCCTGTCCTTTTTTGTAGATTACTTAGAATTTTCTAGGTACAAGGTAAACTAAAGACAGTTTAACAACTTCCTTTACAATGTGTGTTACTTTTTTTCCTTCCCTTATTTTACTGGTTTGAATCTCTTGTACAATGTTAAATAGAAATGATGAAAATGAACATCACATCTTCTTATCTTAGAAGAAAATGTTAATATTTCTCAGTGAAAAGGTTGATAGCTTAATTGACCCTAGTGTGTGAGATTATTTCTGGTATCTCTATGCTGTTCCACTGATCTATGTGTCTTTTTTTTTTGGTGCCAATACTATATAGTTTTGATTACTGTAGCTTTGTAGTATAGTCTGAAGTCAGGGAACATGATTCTTCCAGCTCTGTTCCTCTTTCTCAAGATTGTTTTGGCTATTCAGGATCTTTTGTGTTCCATACAAATTTTAAAATTATTTGTTCTAGTTCTGTAAAAAAATGCCATTAGCATATTGATAGGGATTGCATTGAATCTGTAGCTTGCTCTGTGTAGAATGGTCATTTTAATAATAATTAATTCTTCCAATCCAGGAATATAGTATATCTTTTTGTTGGTGTTGCCTTCAATTTCTTTTTTTTAATTAATAAAAATTTTATTGGGGTATAGTTGTTTTACAATGTTGTGTTAGTGTCTACTGTACAGTGAAGTGGCATTCCCTGTGCTATACAGCATGTTCTCAGTAGTTATCTATTTTATACACACTAATGTAAAGTATCTTATAGTTTTCCAAGTATAGGTCTTTTGCCTCCTTAGGTAGTTTTATTCCTAGGGTTTTTTTGTTTTGTTTTGTTTTGTTTTTTGATGTGATGGTAAATGGGATTGTTTCCTTAATTTCTCTTTCTGATCTTTCATTGTTAATTTATAGAAATGCAACAGATTTTTGTATATCAATTTTGTATCCTGCAACTTTACTGAATTCATTTGATGAGCTTTAGTAGTTTTCTGGTGGTGTCTAGGATTTTCTATGTTTAGTATTATGTCATTTGCAAAGAGTAACGAATTTTCTCCTTCCTTTCCATTTTGGATTCTTTTTATTTCTTTTTCTTCTCTTATTGTTGTGGACAGGACTTCCAAAACTTTGTTGAATAAAAGTGGCATGAGTCAGCATCTTTGTTTTGTTTCTGATCTTAGAAAGAATGCTTTCAGCTTTTCGCCATTGAGCATGATGCTAGCTGTGGGTTTGTCATATATGGCCTTTATTGTGTTGAGGTATATTCCCTCTATGCCCACTTTCTGGAGAGCCTTTATCATAAATCAATGTTGAACTTTATCAAAACCTTTTTCTGTGTCTATTGAGATGACCATATGGTTTTTATTCTTCAGCTTGTTAATGTCATGTATCACATTCATTGATATGCAAATATTGAAAAATCCTTGCATTCCTGGGATAAATGACAAAGGAGGAGAAAATATACAATGAAGAAAAGACAGTCTCTTCAATAAATGATGGTGGGACAATTGGACAGCTACATGTAAAAGAATGAAATTAGAACATTCTCTAACACCATACACAAAAAATAATCTCAAAATGGATTAAAGACCTAAATCTAAGACCAAATACTGTAAAACTCCTAGAGGAAAACATAGGCAGAACACTCGGACATAAATTGAAACAATATTTTTTTTGGATCTGTCTCCTAAAGCAAAGGAAAAAAAGGAAAAATAAACAAATGAAATCTAATTAAAATTAAAAGCTTTTGCACAGTAAAGGAAACCATCAACAAAATGAAAAGACAACCTATTGAATGGGAGAAGATATTTGCAAATAACGCTACTGACAAGGGGTTAATATTCAACATATATAAACAGCTCATACAACTCAACATCAAAAAACCAAATAAGACAATTTAAAAATGAGTATAAGAACCGAACAGACATTTTTCCAAAGAGGAAATGCAGATAACCAACAGGCACATGAAAAGATACTCAATATCTCTAATCTTTAGGGAAATGCAAGTCAAAACCATAATGAGGTATCACTTCACACCTGTCAGAATGGCTATCAGCAAAAAGAACACAAATAACAAATCTTGGTGAGGATGTGGAAAAAGAACCCTTTTACACTCTTGGTGGGAATGTAAATTGGTGCGGCCATTGTGGAGAACATTATGGAGGTTCCTCAAAAGACTAAAAGTAGAACTACCACATGACCCAGCAATTCTATTCCTGGGAATAAAAAACAAACAAACAAATGCCAAAAACACTAATTCAAAACATACACACACCCCAATGTTCATAGCAGCATTATTACAGCTGCCAAGATATGGAAGCAACCTAAGTGTCAATCAACAGATGAATGGATAAAGATGTGGTATGTATGTACAGTGGACTGTTACTCATCCATAAAAAAGAATGAAATTTTGCCATTTTGCAGCAACATGGGTGGACCTGGAGGGCATTATGCTAAGTGAAGTAAGTCAGACAGAAAAAGACAAATACTGTATGATATCACTTATATATGGAATCAAACTATTGAATATAACAAAAAAGAAGCAGACTCACAGATATAGGGAACAAATTGGTGGTTACCAGTGGGGAGAGGGGATGGGACAGGGGCAAATAGGGGTGGGGTAAAAAGGGTTATTATGGGATTATATGAAATCATGTGTGTGAAACTAGAAAATCATAAAGCACTACAGAATTTAAAGAATCTTTCATTCAACTAAAAAAAAGACATTAAAAAGAAAAGGATGATAGCCGTGGGGTTTTTGTGGATGCACCTTAACATGCTGAGGAAGTTTCCTTTATTTCTAATTTGCTGAAAGTTTTTGATAAATGTGTGTGAAATTTTGTCAAATATTTGCCTTGCTCTATTGAGATGATCATATGACTTTCCTCATTTATTGTCTGAGTATTGTGGATTACATCAATTGATTTCCTTATGTTAAAGTAATGTTTTATTCCTGAGGTAAACCCCAATTAGTCATAATTTGTTATCCATCTTAAACATTTTAATTCAATTTGTTAATATTTTATTAAGAATTTTTGTGTCTATATTCATGAGAGATATTGGTTTGCTCAGTTTTTTTTTCAGATATGGCAAGTATTTTCTTAAAAATGAATGATGAAAGCCTATCATTTCAAAGAAAATAACTGATAGTATTTACCAAGAAAGATAACCATTTTTTCCAAATGAAATTTAGAATTTTGAAAAACTTATACCTGCCACTATGAGCTTGACTGTATCCCATTATTCAAAGACTTTTCTGAAGAATTTAATGGTTATATTAGTGAATTTCATTTTTTATGTTGTATAATAAAATATGTTAATATTTGAAAAATTTATATCACTCAATGACCCAATATTTTCCAAATCGCCAACACACTGATGTTACAGTAGCATGTGTGTGTTAAAATATTTATTCAAGATGCAAGATAGACAGATAGATTTTGAAATTTTCACTATATGGTTTTAGATTTGACATTATAATGAATTTTTTAAACTGAAATGTAGTTGACATACAGTATTATGTTTGTGTCAGACATACAGTACTGTAAGAAATTTTATGACACTAACATTTGTAGAGTTTTGGTTTTGAATAAAAGAAAAATATCCAAAATTATATGAAAAGGCCTATTAAAATACTCATCATTTTCCTGCTACTTATTTATGTGTGACCACATTTTTTTTCAAACCAATCTATTATAACAGATCAAATGCATAACTCTGACTGAAAATCCAGGGGTCCTGTATTAACAAATTTAGGCAAATGTAAAAAAGCTACTTCTTTTATATTTTGTTTTAGAAATTTTAGTTATTTCTCATTTATAACATGTATTTTTGTGTTTGCAATTAATGCATACATTACTGCTATTTCAAAGTGAATTGGTAAGTAAATGTTTTGATTTCCTGAATTTTAATTTCCAGTAGGCTAAATTTGGTAGACTTAAGCCACATAAACAAAATCTTTTTCAGTTTCTCAATAATATTGTAGAGTATAAAGAAAGCCCAACAAGAATAAAGATGCAGATGTAGAGGATGGACTTGAGGACATGGAATGGAGGGCGAAGGGGAAGCTGGGATGAAGTGAGAGAGTAACATAGACATATATACACTACCAACTGCAAAATAGATAGCTAGTGGGAAGCTGCTGCGTAACACAGGGAGATCAACTCGATGATGGGTGAAGACTTAAAGGACTGGGGTAGGGAGGGTAGGAAGGAATCAGCGGAGGGAGGGGAGATGGGGATATATGTATAAATACAGCTGATTCACTTTGTTGTATAGCAAAAACTGGCACAACAGTGTAAAGAAATTAAATTCCAATTAAGAGCTTAAAAAAAAAAAAAAAAGAAACCCCAAGGCAAAAATGTTTGAGCACCACTGGTATAGATATTAAAATGAATACCTTTCATTTATTACAAACCAAAATTATTTTGGACTTACTTCATGTAAAATATAGGAAACTTTCATTTATTTCTATGTTTAGCACTAATGTTGTCATATATACGAGAGTGAGTCAAAAATTATTTGCACTCTGGCTGTAGAATTTATTTATTTATTTTTTTGACATACAATAAACTGCATATATTTAAAGTGTACAATTTGATATTTTTTTCTTATTAGTAATATATATATGGCAATCCCAATCTCTCAATTCATACCACCCCAACCCCTGTAGAACTTACTTTAATTAACTTTTAGAGAAGACAAATACATCATTTTTTGACATAATCTCCTTGCTTTTTAATCTACTTTGTCCATCTGTCAACAAGCTTTCACATTCCCTCATTAAAAAATGTTTTGAATGGCCATGAAATACATAAAAGTTGCCAACAGTGTTAGTTATCAAGTAAATACAAATGAAAACCACAATGAGAAAATTTCATTTGGTCAGAAAACTAAGGACAATTTTTATCCTAGGGATGGCCACCATGTATAGACCAATCACAACCACTAGATAGCCTCCCTCACAGAAATTTTTATATGCAAGAAATACCTATCAACAAACATTAGTAAGTGTACACTTATAGCTCAAATGCAGTGGGCCAATATTCTTGAGCCAATAAAATATAATTTTCTGATCTAAAATTTAAGTGAGGGTTTCCCTGGTGGCACAGAGGTTAAGAATCCACCTGCCAATGTAGGGGACATGGGTTCGAGCCCTGGTCTGGGAAGATCCCACATGCTGCAGAGCAACAAAGCCTGTGGGCCACAACTACTGAGCCTGTGTGCCACAACTACTGAAGCCTATGTGCCTAGAGACCAAGCTCCGCAACAAGAGAAGCCACTGCAATGAGAAGCCCACGCACCACAATGAAGAAGAGTAGCCCCCACTTGCCACAACTAGAGAAAGCCCACACACAGCAACGAAGACCCAACATAGCTAAATAAATAAATAAATAAATAAATAAATAAATAAATAAATAAAATTTAAGTGAGAAATTCAGTATAATCAGTATATACATAAGAGTTTAGTAATATTCTCCAAAGCAGAAACACATGCCTTAGAATTTTACATGCAAAACCATGCAGTTGTTGCTGGTAACATCTGAATTAGCAATGGCTTCTTTACACCTTCTGAATTACAGCCAATGTGGAGCAGTTCTGCATGTAGAGTTTTATATATATGTCTTAGAGATTATTATACATCTTGGTTAGATATAGATCATTTTAAGTTCAGTGTTAAATATGTATATACATTTACAATATGTCAAAGGGTACAGTATGGTAAACAACGGTACCCACAGGCAGTAGAACAGTTTTTACGACCTTTGTCTTCCCCAGGATAACACCAGGATGTCCTTAAAATTGTTGCCATAAAGCTGGAAGAGAGCTTAGTCCAAAGCACTCACAGATCAGCCATAGGGTCTAGAGTGCATGTATCATTTATTTTACTTCAACATAGAAACTGTATTAAAAGTCATAAACTGGTAACTCATACCTAAGATGATTTAATGACCATCCAAAGACTTGTCTGCAGTACATGTGTATATGTACCTGGGGAGAGACATCTGGGTGGATTGGCAATGGGAATCCTTAAAGCAAAGGGGCAAAGACAGGAGGAGGTGGGCACAGCAGAGAGCAGAGTTAGCCAGAAAAAGACATGTAGTTCAGAATTGGGAGGTATCTGAGTGACGTAGTGGTTTTGTCTGCCATGTGCCATATGTTATATACTATTTTATTCTCTTCTTTTCTATTCAGAGCCCTTTTTCATTCAGGAAAATGGAAAAAGTTCCAGAATTTTAAAAAATAGAAATGAGAAGCAAGCACATGTAGTACATTTCTAAATGTTTTACAGCTTCCACATTTGAAAGGGGAAAAAAAGAGAGAGAGAGAAAGAGAGAAGAATAGAATCTTAGAACTTGGGAAATACTTCACAAGTATCTTTCATGTCTTAAAAGTTTGTAAACCTAAATTTGTGGCAGAACAGAGAAATATATTCCTAGGGGAGAGGAAATTTTGGAATTCTTTTCTTATAAGGGGGAGACAGTGAAAAGAAATCACTCTGTATATGGCACATATTGTGAAAAGAAGACCAATAGCCTTACAATCCAGAGGAAACCTAGAGGTCCATGTCCACATCTAAGGTCACTTTGAGAGATTTAACTTTACAGATCTATTGAAGGTATTGTTAAAAGATAAACTGAAAATTTTAAGAGTTTGAGCAAAATTTGATTTGAATCCAGCAGCATCCAATCTAGCAGACAGAAAGAAGCTTCGAGAAACTGTACAAAATGAAAGACTTTTATAGCCAGAAGGGAGCAGAAACAAGGAAGCTATACTAGGGGAAAAATAAAAAGAGGTGATAATTGCAAGATTACTTTCTTTTAGTAACTTTACAATAGACAGGGGATCTATCAGGCAGATTACCTTACTAGTGCTGAATAGGTGATTCCTGGTTGACTGGCTTAAAATTCCATTTCTGGAGAGCTGAAGCTGTAATTAAGTCTTGATTTGGCGACATGGGGCTTAGCATAAGTGAATCCATTTTGGGTCTGTTGTCTTGTTTTTAACAGTATTCATGTATTTTATTCTTTCTTAGATTAAAGGGCATGGTCCCCTGGTGTCAAACAGAAAGCCAGATCTTAGGTTTTCCTAATTCTGATTTTTAACTTCCAGAGGTAGCTTATTTACTTTTCAAAGACTTAATATGGTCTTGGTATTTGATAGATAAGATTAGATACAGATACAATTGTGATATGTTGCAACTAATAAACTTTTTAAAAATAAAGTCTAAGACTTAGTAAGTTTGACAGCTGATGTAGGCCCTTAAGAAGAATTTTTATTAATGACAATTAAGTCAAATGTAGTTAATTCTGTAGTTAACAAGAACTTTCTGTTCCAAATTTATAAATAGATTTTTTTTTTTTTACTAACAATCCCTAAGACGTTCTGTATTTCTTTTGCCTCTGTGTGGGAGGACAGTATTTTTTCAGATAAGAAGAATACAGTTATCATTATTGGAGATACAAAAATTCACACATTGATAGAGAATAGAACTCTGTAAACTAGAAAACAATGGAGGAAGTTTAATCACATAGCCAGTTCCTTGAGAAGATAGGATTTTGCTACCATTTGTCGACATAAAAAAAAAAAAGCACAACATGAGAGTTGTGAGTTCAGTTTTATTGGGGCGAAATGAGGACTGCAGCCTGGGAGACAGCATCCCAGATAGCTCTGAAAAACTGTTCCAAAGAGGCAGGGAGGATGATCAGTATATATGTGGTTTTGATGAAAGGGAAAAACATGCAATCAAGCACATATTGTTTACAGAAGGTTACTGCTAGTCACAAGGAACAGTCGTCGCCATGAAGGATTTTAGTGTCTTTCTAGATATGAGGAGATACAAGAATTGGGTTCATAAAGTTGGCTCCTGAAAATATCTGACTATCTAAAGACCTGTTCAGCCAGTATTTCATAGAGCACAGAGTGCCTCATTTCAGCTCTCCACCCTTCAACACCTTTCAGGAAGGCGTTGGCAGTCAGCAGCTGCAGCAGCACATGATTTAATCTTTGTGGAGGTAGATGGCAAATGCCAATGGCGAGTGCCAGTTGCAGCCGACACATTCAAGTGAGTAGATAGATGCGGGATCACATTATTTATGTTAGCTCGTGTGGAGTCTTTCCACTGTGAAGGTTGAGTTCAAGTCTGCCATCATTTGTGTCCATTTGGTAGCCCACTAACTATTGTCTTTAGATGAGGCAGCTGGTATTTTACTGAGTATGCCCTGTGAATGGTCAGCACAATAGCAGATTTCCCAACACTTAACAATGTGTATATTGATGAAACAATAATAGGTTCATGTTTGGGGTTCTTCCTCTAAATAAGATGCCTCTGTTTTGTCAATAGGATTAACTCAAACTAACTCAAACTTCATGCTGTTTTAATAGCTGCAGAAGGACAAAATAAGTGTAGTGCAAATAATGTAGAGTCTGACAGACTTGGTTCTGAACCCTGACCCCACTGTTTTATAGCTCTGTACCTTGGATATTTAGTTTATTTCTTTGAACTTCAGTTTCCTTTCAAGAAAATTGGAATAATAATAAATATGGAGCATGGTTTCAGGAAATATTATGTGAGAAGATTAATATAAAGAGTTTAACATCTTAACTGACTCAGAGATGTTTCCTGACCCTTACAGGTATTGATCTTGTATAAATTATCTGCTTCAATGACCTTTTTAAAAAGTTAAATTTTTCTAAAAGAAATATTTTACAGAATTCCAAGACCAATATGTAAAACAAATCCATTTACCCATCTTTTTTGTGTGTCATCACCTGAGTTTAGAAACAGTATTAAAAAACATATCTGGCACTCTACTTTCAACTTGAACACACTGAGTTCTTTTAATTAAAAAAAAAAAATCCTCAAATTCCCCTAAGTGGTAAGGTCTCTTATCCTTCAGTTCAGTTCATCCTTTTGTCCTATAATACACTGTTCTATCTTACATTAATTTCAATATTCTCTTTTAGTAAATAAGATCAAAAGTAATCATTTTGTTGAGAATAATCTGCAAGTAAACCAAATGAGAAAACTGGTTTTATAAAACTCTATAAACTTTAAAATAGAAATATATAATGTGGTTTTCTTTCATTTATATTTTGCTATTATTATTGCTACATTTAGGCATGAATTTTGAAGTCAAATCCCAATGTCATATCTACCATCAACATGACACACATTTATCTTCGAGTTTGTTTCTCTATTTGTACAATGGGGCAAATAATACATCCCTACTGAATTGTTATGATAAATTATATATAAAATATTAAGCATAGTGCTTGGCATAGAATGGACATTGCACACATGCATGCGTGCATAATTTGACTGGGCACTCAAAACAGTATTTAGATATTACTTTATCTTTGAAACGTCTGTAACAGGTAAAAAGGTAGCAAAATGATAATTCTTATAATTCCAAAGAAAAATTGTTTCCTACCCTCTCTCCACAATATTCAGGATAATTACATTGCTATCATTAAATATAGGATAAGTATTTCAGTTCAGTATTCTGTACCTCTAACTGAGGAATTCTTGATTTTGAAGGCTAAAGGATCTCTGCAGATCATGTAATGATATAAGCGTGATGCAAACCAAAGAGTAAGAACGGGAAAGAGAATTACTAACAGCTAACATACAGGCTTAGCTGGCATAAGGCATACTACATGTCATTTCCTGCTCTCCATGCTTTACTTCTATTACATTATTTAAGTATTCATACTCCAAACAATCCTCTGAGGAAGTGTTCATTAATGTGGTAAAAATTTTATGTATATAGTAATGGAAAAATAGAGAATTAAAAAAAACTGGCCTAGGTTATATAGCTGGTAGGAAGAACAGTGAGCGTTCAAACCCAAGGTGTCTGATTCTAGAGATGGCTATGCTGATAACCACTACATTAACCTGCCTTTCCAATGTGAGAGCATTCTTGTAGCAATTACTCATAAGTAGGCATCTACATGATTAAAACCACAGAACACTGGATCTTTTAAAATGATTAAATCTGACTTTATGAATCTTTTCTTAATTATCTTTTTTAAATCAAAAGTTTCATTGATATTTCTTTCACTGCTTTTATAACAGAGAAAGATGTTCCCTAAAACTTTTTTGCAGAAATTCTGAGCTGGAACATATCATGTAACATCTTCATTCATTCCTTCATTTGTTCTCAGAGAGAGAGGAAAACTCTTGTGGCCTAGAAGCCTCAGGAAGGAAAGAAGAGGTTCTCAAAGGCTATTTTACTGACTATGAAACACCCTCTGGCAAGCACACAGACCTCTCAACTTCAAACTCTCTCCCCTTAAACACCCTGGAGATGATAGGAAGGGATGATTTGGAGCCTAGGAGGAAGATTAAACTAGGTTGTTCGTTTTGTGCTAGAAGCATTTCTTTAGACTTGAGCTGAAAAATAAACTGAGGTTGCAAGCAGAATGTAGTCTCTGGATATTGACTTTGATGATAATGTGAATAATTTAAAGGTTGAAAGGGACTGAGTCTGGTGTTAAATAATACAGGCCCTTTTTTGGCCTACATTTTTTTTCCTCTTGTAATTTCTTATTTGTTAGAGAAAGAACACAATTTAGTAGGAAAAATTAGCCTTCTGAACCTATAATGAATAGTATTATAAACATTTAACTAGGAACATGTTTGTAACTTATTTTTTCTTGAGGTATAAAATTGCTTCATGTGAATCATTACATAATTCTAATGTATTTTGATGTCTTATGTAATAGATGTTGAAGAATACCATATTGTGATTCTTCTTCTGACACTTCCTGACACATCTTGATCACTACAATATATGTTGGACATTTAATGAGTTATCTCTAGGGTAACATGTCCCAAAGAGAACTTGTACTTCCTTTCCCACTCAAAGTCTTCTCTTCCTCAGTCTTCTGCTATCATAATTAATGGTATCACAATTCACTCAGTACTTCTTGCCCCAAAACTATGGAGTCACCTTTGATTCTCCTCTTTCTTTCCAATGCCACTTTCAATCCATCAGCAAGTATTCCTATCTCTATGATCTCTTTGGCCTCTTCTTACCACCATCTTCATTATCCCCATAACCTATGTCACTATCCCCATAACTCTGCCCTCTGGCTTATTATACCAGATTTCCATAGTCCTCCTGCTTTTACTCTTACTCCTCCATATGGCACCAAGTGTGAACTACTATACTTGGAAAATCCTAAGGATACCACGAGAAAACTACTAGAGCTCATCAATCAATTTGGTAAAGTTTCAGGATACAAAATTAATATACAGAAATGTTTTGCACTTCTATACACTAACAATGAACTACAAGAAAGAGAAATTAAGGAAACAATCCCATTTACCATTACATCAAAAAGAATGAAACACCTGGGAATAAACCTACCTAAGGAGGCAAACAACCTGTACTCAGAAAACTATAAGACACTGATCAAAGAAATTGAAGATGACACAAACAGATGGGAAAATATACTGTGTTCTTGGATTGAAAGAATCCATATTGTTAAAATGACCATACTAACCAACAATCTACAGTTTCAATGTAATCCCTATCAAAATACCAATGACATTTTTCACAGAACCGGAACAAATAATTTTAAAATGTGTATGGAAGCACAAAAGATCCTGAATAACCAAAACAATCTTGAGAAAGCAGAACACAGCTGAAGGAATCATGTTTCCTGACTTCAGACTATACTGCAAAGCTACAGTAATCAAAACTATATTGTATTGGCACCAAAAAAAGACACATAGATCAATGGAACAGAATAGAGAGCCCAGAAATAAACCCATGAACTATGGTCAATTAATCTATGACAAAGAAGGCAAGAACATACAATGGAAAAAAGACAGTCTCTTCAATAAATGATGCTGGGAAAACTAGAAAGCTAAATGTAAAAGAATGAAATTAGAACATTTTCTAACACCATATACAAAAATAAACTCAGAATGCATTAAAGACCTAAATGTAAGATTGTATACTATAAAACTCCTAGAGGAAAACATAGGCAGAACACACTTGGACATAAATCACAGTAATATTTTTTTAATCTGTCTCCTAAAGTAAAGGAAATAAAAATAAAAGTAAACAAATGGGATGTAATTAAACTTAAAAGCTTTTGTACAGCAAAGGAAACCATCAACAAAATGAAAAGGTACCTTATTGAATGGGAGAATATATTTGCAAATAATGCTACCAACAAGGGGTTAATATCAAACATATATAAACAACTCATACAACTCAACATCAAAAAAGCAAACAACCTGATTAAAAACTGGGCAGAACTAGATTCTTGTATCCTATCAGGTGGTGTATGCTTTTGATTTGTTCCATTACTGATGAATTCTCTTTGATTGTCACATTTATCCTCTGAAAGTTTTTCTAATCCCTTTGAGTATTAATATATATTTTGTGGGGAGGTGCTTTGAAGCTATGTAGATATCAAGTTTTTAATTAGTAATTAATTTATTTAAATCAGTATGGACTCTGGTTTCCTGTTTTATTCAGTTGGCTTAATCCATTTTTATCATTATTTTGATGTCCATATTATCCTAACTTTAGCCAGTAAAAGCCCCTTCTAGTTGGTTTCTGTGTCCTTTTGACATGCCCGCAATATTCTTTGAGCACTTCATTGCTCTCTGGCAAAATAAGGTAGTCCAGGACATCTTGTACTACTCTTGCCTCAGCCCTTAAGTCAACCATTTCTCCAAAAATCCCTGGTTCTTTTTAATGGAAAACAATAAATAAAATTTAGAAAATATCATTGTTTTTAAGTTACTGCTGCTCTTAGTGAACAGAATATGGAATATATATACATATGTGTGTATGTATAATAAATATAATACACATATATATACACACAAATCCATAAACTTAAACACACATTTAAATCTATATTCATTTCCAAAGTTATCTATATATTGAAAACCATTAGTTCATATCAATACCTCTATTCCAATCTAACACCACCAGTTCATCCTAGCTTTCTGTCTTTCCATATTTGTAACTCCTTTCTCCAAAGTGAGCAGCCTGGTTTTCATTATCCTTTATATTTACATAACGTATTACTTAATACATTTTCTTAATTTTTCTGGGTCACCAGTTTCTACTGCTACTACACCTCCCAACTTGTGTGCTCTCAATACCCTTCTGGACTCCAACGTCTCTTCTGAGACGATCCTGACCCACCATCATTAAAAGAAGAATCCATTTGTGTGTATATATATATGTATATATATATAAATAACTTAATTTCAATTAATATTTAGATTCCACTGCATTCTATAAAGGACTTAAAAACAACTGAAGTGTAATGATTTGGGGAAAGTGATTTACACAAATTAATTTTGGAAAAAATGTATCAAAAACATATTTTTGAACTGGTTCATCATAAACATGTTCCAAATATAGTCAGACATCTGTCTCAAGTGAAACCCATAGGTAAAAGAGAAAACAAAATAAACAATTTAACACAATAACAACAACAAAAAAAAAATAGAAAAGACTTGGTGTAGGAAAGAATCACGCAAGTCTTGGTGGAGAATCTGGTGGACTGTTCTGAAGCTGTACTCTGAACCCAGGTCTAATTGTGTTGAGACTCTGATAACATTGAGGCATAGTGAAAAGAAGAAAGCTAGCAAAATCTAGGAAAGAATTTGGTCCTCATATTTGCAGACTGAGTAAAGAGATTGCAATTAAATCGTGAATTGGCAAAGAAATCCAACTATAGATAGGGAAAGCATATGTTAAAAGGAGGAGAGTACATTTTCATAAATAAGCAGATCACTGAAGATATGGCCCAGACTTCCTGGATACCAGACTAAAAAGCAGTGTGATTAGTTCTAATTCCTACCTGCTTTAGTGGGTGATGTTCTGAATATTCTTTCAGGATTGCTTAGAATGGCTCAGACACTGGGTGGGACTACACCTGCAGCTGATGGGCTCCTTAATTTAGGCAAGGAAACTGGGAGGGTAGTAAATGTCAGGTGTCCTCATTCAATACATGAATTAAAAAACAAAACAAAACAAAACTATAGGGATTTACTTTAGAAATGAGGTTTGTCCCTGCATCTAATTTCTCTATACTGTTTTTAAATTTTGTTTTTATTTTTTGACATCTTTAATTATATATTTAATCCTCATATTTGATGAATTATGGACAATAAATGCTTTCAGTGATACCAGAATCACCAGAAATTGAATCTTAGCTAACTTGACATTTTTTTTAAAACATGAGGAAATGGCAGAAAAAGCCATCCTTCAAAAAGAGAATAAACATTTCAAAAATAGATTTATTTCAATCTGACAAGACATGTTGGCTATTTCTTTTTAAAAGCTTCACTGAAAGATTTTATAACTAATATATTTGAAACACAGATTGCAGTCATGTGACTGACTGCTCAAATGATGGTGGTATAGAGTGAATATTTATGATCAATTTTACTAGGACAGATAAAACTCATATGACCTTATGACAGAAATATTTGCTCTCCTCTTATATATATGGCAGTATAAAATAAACTTCCACTGTCATTTCAAAATGAAAGGTGAATTAAGTACCTTCACATTTGTTAGCTGAAAATTCACATATAGTACTTGCTTCCAGGTATTGACTTGTCCGTTAAGTACTGTTTGATTCAAGCCTTTAATCACCAAATTTCCCATATCCTTATTTCCCTTTCACTCACTGTGTGAGCTTATAACTTATGTAAAATTCTCTTAAATTAGACATACTTTTCAGCATGTTTCCTACATTCTAATGATAAATTTAGTCTCGAATACATTCAGTCAGGAGGTACTCCAGCTTTACTTTGTTTTGTTAGCATGTTGTAATTAAATGTTTTTGTTTTCTTCTTTGACCCAAGGAAGCTGAATCATGTCTACTATTTGGAGACTCAGATATTTGGTGCAGGCACAAGGGAGAAAATCAAATTTGGAGTCACAGAAATTTTTTTCTAACTTACTTCCCCCAAAACTGCTGTCAGATTCTTTTTCCTTTCAAGTTCTCTGAACCTTGGAATTAACTGTTAATTGAGATTTATAAGCAACAGAATGAAATGGTAATTAACATTTATTGACAATAGACCGTATAGGTGCCAGGCTCTGAGTTAAACTCTGGATAATATTTCTTAATGTCTTCACAACACTCTCATGAAATGGATATAACTATCTCCATTTTTACATGTAAAAAAAACTGACATATTTACTTCTGATTTGTAGAACATTTAGGAGAAAGCACAGAACAATTTTTCCCCATTGATATTGGATATGAAATTTTTTTAAAAAAATGGCACAAAAAGCAGAAACTATAAAGAAAAAGGTTGATAAATTATCCTGCAATAAACTAAATATTACTGCAATGAGTTGTCACTACAAATTAAGAAAAAAAGATAAATCACAGATGAAAAATGTCTACAACATCTAACATATGTAAAGGCTTAATGCTGAGAATATTCAAGAAGCTTCTGAAAACTATTTTTTTTTTTTTACACTTAGCGAAAACTATTAAGAGGGCTAGTCATTCTAATAAAATGATGGACAAAATTTGATCAGATAATATACAGAGGAAGCTGAAATTGCCAGCAGACATATGAAAATATGCTCAATTTTTCTAAAAAGTAAAAAATGCAATAAACAATAACATTGGTAAAATTAACTTAAATTTGATAACTCAATATGTTGATAAGCGCACTTTGAAGCACAATTTGGCACTATCTATTAATGTTGAAGATGTATATCCCAAATGATGTAGCAAATCTACTTTCAAGCATTCATCATAGGAAAATATTATCACATCTGCAGAAAAAGTACAAGGATGTTTGCTGGAGCACTTCTTTACAAAACCTAGAAACAATTTAAAAGTTCATCAGTAGCAGAACAGATGAACATTTATTCATGCAAGGTAGTTATTTATAATAGTTAAATATGAATTAACTAGATCTACGTGTTTAAATTGTGAATAGATATTTTAAAAAAACACATAGCATCCTTTATATAATTTTCAACCAAGGAGTGAACTACATATACTTTATGGATGCAGAAACATGTAGAAATGGTATAAAACCAAGTATGGCAATTAAATTAGGTAAGTAATGCTGGCCGATGTAACAAACACGGTAGAAGTTAATTTATCACTCCTATAATGCCCCACGCTGGCACTCTTAGTTGGTGAGTAGTCTTTTCAGGATAATGACTCAGGAGAGAAGCCTCCCATTGCTTTATATTGGTAATTGAAAAATACATACTAGATACTTATATTTAATTTATTATATGCCAGACACTTTTCTAAGCACATTACATGTTTTAACTTATTTATTCCTCTCAACACCTTTAGGAGGCAGGTAATATTATGAAGTCAATCTTCGAGATTAGAAAACATGACCACAAAGAGATTAAATAATTTGCTCAAGTTCACCAATGTAGTATGTTTCAGGCCTGGGATTTTTAATTCGTATGATCTATCTAAAAATTCTGTGTGCTCAAACATGAAGATATCCTGCTTACTGCTAATATATTTACTACTCACTATGATTCATAGTCTATCATAATGTATAATCATTGTATGGATAAGAAAATTCCCAATAGAATCCAAAATCACACTTTAACCTTATTTTTAAATAAGATTTATTGAAATTTTCCCTTCCCAATGGTAATGGAGATATGAAAAGCATATGATAAACTTGGCAAATGGTCAAAGAGGAAGAGAGGCAGCAGAGAACAAAAAGAGTTATACTGGTTAATTAAAAGCAGTTGAGGAGAAAAGATGGCGGCGAAGTAGAGGGACGTGGAGTGCATCCCTCTCCACAGATGTATTGGGAATGCACGGAAGGACGCAGTAATTCCCACAGAGAACCAGCTGAACACCAGCAGATGGCCTCGGACACCAGAAAGGACCACGGGGAGCCCGAAGTAGCCGGTAGGGAGGCATCTACGAAGGCTCAAAGAGGGTGAAGTGGCGGAGCTGTGGCAGACGGGAGGGAGTGAGAAACATAAGGAGGGTAGAGACCTCGATCCGCGGATGAACGGAGGGTCCGGAAGCAGGAGCGTGGGAACCGGAGAGCTGGTTCAGGGTGAGAAACATTGTTGCCGGTAGGGTGACGGACCAAGAGGACAGGAGGGAGGAGGTCCGCGGCGAGGAGTGCCCGTCCCTGAGAGCTGCCTGGCCATGATGGCAGCTGGAGGCTGCAGGCTCACAGGCCGGGGGGAGGAGCCGCGCCCATAACCTCTCTCTCTCTTTCTGCGCCTCTGCAACAGGCAGCAGAGAGACGCCCTGCGGGCCACCTAAGGAGCTCAGGGATAACAAGCACCCTCAGGCACTCGGGTGGGGCTCGATTAAAACCCCTTGCAATGCCAGCAGCAGGGAGGCTGCCGAGAGAAAAAAAAAAAAAACAGCATCAAAAAGAAAAAAACCCCCGAGAGAGGCCCAACTCTAAGACTTTCTGTTTAAGCCTGAGCCACCAGCGTCCCTCTGCAACAGGCACCTCCAAGCCCGACTGAAACAACAGTGTGCCACTGCTCACTCACTCCCAGGAGAAGGAGCCACTATTGTACCCTCTCCCTCCCCACACACTGATGCTTACAGACGAAAAATAAAGGAACCTCTGCTGGACACAGAATAATGCAAAACAACCCAAGGCAAGGAGAAGGACACTTACAGCTGAGACGCTAAGGAAACAAAAATAGTAGTATCAATTCCTATTGAACTGGTCCATTCTGGGATCAGTTCTGCATTTTTTTTTTTTTCTCTTTTTCTCTCTCTCTCTCTCTCTTTTTTTTTTCTTTATTAAATACGATCTTAGCCCTAAGGGATCTACAAGTTTTATAACATAATTTTTTAATGATATTTTTTATTCTTTTTTTTTTTTGCCTTTTTATACACTTCTATATCTAGCTAAATTTTTGGTAGTACAGACAATATATCTCTCATAATTTCCTTTCATCCCTATCTTTTATACATTTCTATTCCTTTCTTTTTATTTGCATATTTCCAACCACACTATGCTCTTCTGTTCCCCTTTCTTCCAGTCATTTTAAGTTTATTTTATCTTAACATACTTATAAGCAACACTATCGATCTGCTCAGACTCCTTGCTATATTCTCCAGATGATGCACTGCCTTGGTATTTAATATTAGGTTTTTGTTGTTATCTTAGTTCTTAGTACAGTTGTCTAATTACATTCTGAGAATCTCCATTCTCTCTGGTGGTACTCTGGCTCTTTTCTATATTTGATCCTAGCTTACAAAATCTCCCTGGATTAATGTTTGTATGTGTAAGGTGTTATTTGTTTGCTTGTTCGCTTTTGCTTTTGTCTGTGATTTGTTCTGTTTCAGTTGTCAATTTCTGTTGGGTTTCTCTTTGAATATCTGATAGCACACTGGGGTTCTGTCAGGTCTTTCTAGAGCCTTATGTCCTAATGGATTCAGTAATTGTGTGTCTTATACATGTATGTGTTTCCTAGATTTAGGATTTGTTTAATCCAATACTTGGACATTAGTCTGAGGCTTGGACAGTCTTCTATAAACACCTCTATCACCAGAACAAGCAACCCCAAAAATTTGGACAACCATGAGGAAACAAAGAAACACCATGCAGGCAAAGGAGCAGGAAAAAACCCCACAAGACCAAATAAATGAGGAGGAAATAGGAAAAATGTCTGAAAAGGAATTTAGAGTAATGATAGTAAAAATGATACAAAATCTCGATAACAAAATAGAGAAAGTACAAGAAATAGTTCATAAGAACTCAGAAAAACAAACAGCAATGGATAACAAAATAGGTGAAATTAAAAATACTCCAGATGCTCTAACCAGCAGAATGACTGAGGCAGAAGAACGAATAAGTGAGTTGGAAGATAGAATGGGGGAAATAAACGCCACAGAGCAGGAAAAAGAAAAAAGAATAAAAAGACTAGAAGACAGTCTCAGAGACCTCAGTGATAACATTAAGCATACCAACATTCGAATTATAGGCATCCCAGAAGAAGAAGAAAACAAGAAAGGGTCTGAGAAAATATTTGAAGAGGTTATAGTGGAAAACTTCCCCAACATGGGAAAGGAAATAATTAACCAAGTCCAAGAAGCACAGAGAGTCCCATACAGAATAAACCCAAGGAGAAATACACCAAGACACATATTAATCAAACTAACAACAATTAAACACAAAGAAAAAATATTAAAAGCAGCAAGAGAAAAGCAACAAATAACATATAAGGGAAAACCCATCAGGATAACAGCTGACCTTTCAACAGAAACTCTGCAGGCCAGAAGGGAATGGTAGGATATACTGAAAATCCTGAAAGAGAGAAACCTACAGCCAAGAATCCTCTACCCAGCAAGAATCTCATTCAGATTTGAGGGAGAAATCAAAAGCTTTCCAGACAAGCAAAGGTGAAGAGAATTCAGCACCACCAAACCAGCCTTACAACAAGTGCTAAAGGAACTTCTCTAAGTAGGAAACACAAGAAAAGGAAAACACCTACAAAGACAAACTCAAAACAATTCAGAAAATGGTAATTGGAACACACATGTCAATAATCACCTTAAATGTAAATGGATTAAATGCTCCAACCAAAAGACACAGACTGGCTGAATGGATACAAAAACAAGACCCTTCTATATGCTGCCTACAAGAAACCCACTTCAGACCAAGGGATACATATAGACTGAAAGGAAAGGGATGGAAAAAGATATTCCATGCAAATGGAAGTCAAAAGAAACCTGGAGTAGCAATACTCATATCAGACAAATTAGACTTGAAAGTAAAGACTATTACAAGAGACAAGGAAGGATACTCCATAATGATCAAGGGATCCATTCAAGAAGAACATATCACAATGGTAAACATCTATGCCCCCAATATAGGAGCACCTCAATACATAAGGCAAATGCTAACAGCTATAAAAGGGGACATCGACAGTAACACAATAATAGTAGGAGACTTGAACACCCCACTTACATCAATGGACAGATCATCCAAACAGAAAATAAACAAAGACACACAAGCTTTAAATGACACATTAGACCATCTCGACTTAATGGATATTTATAGGACATTCCATCCAAAAACTACAGACTACACTTTCTTCTCAAGTGCACACGGAACATTTTCCAGGATCACATCTTGGGTCACAAATCAAACCTCAGCAAATTCAAGAAAATTGAAATCATATCAAGCATCTTCTCAGACCACAATGCCATGAGACTAGATATCAATTACAGGAAAAAAACTGCAAAAAATACAAACACATGGAGGCTAAACAATTCACTCTTAAACAACCAAGGAATCACTACAGAAATCAAAGAGGAAATCAAAAAATATCTAGAAACAAATGACAATGAAAACACAACAACCCAAAACCTATGGGATGCAGCAAAAGCAGTTCTAAGAGGGAAGTTTATAGCAATACAGTCCTACCTTAAGAAACAAGAAAAGTATCAAATAAACAACCTAACCTTACACCTCAAACAACTAGAGAAAGAAGAACAAAGAAACCCCAAAGTAAGCAGAAGGAAAGAAATCATAAAGATCAGAGCAGAAATAAATGAAAAAGAAAGGAAGGAAACCATAGCAAAAATAAATAAAACTAAAAGCTGGTTCTTTGAGAAGATTAACAAAATTGATAAACCATTAGCCAGACTCATCAAGAAAAAAAGGGAGAAGATGCAAATCAACAGAATTAGAAATGAAAAAGGAGAAGTAACAACGGACACCTCAGAAATACAAAACATCATGAGAGACTACTACAAGCAACTATATGCCAATAAATTGGATACCCTGGAAGAAATGGATACATTCTTAGAAAAATACAATCTTCCAAGACTGAACCAGGAAGAAATAGAAACCATGAACAGACCAATCACAAGTACGGAAATTGAGGCAGTGATTAAAAATCTCCCAACACACAAAAGCCCAGGACCAGATGGATTCACAGGCGAATTCTATCAAACATTTCGAGAAGAGCTAACAACTATCCTTCTCAAACTCTTCCAAAATATTGCAGAAGGCGGAACACTCCCAAACTCATTCTACGAGGCTACCATCACCCTGATACCAAAACCAGGCAAAGATGTCACAAAAAAAGAAAACTACAGACCAATATCACTGATGAATATAGATGCAAAAATCCTCAACAAAATACTAGCTAACAGACTCCAACAGCACATTAAAAAAATCATACACCATGATCAAGTGGGGTTTATCCCTGGGATGCAAGGATTCTTCAATATACGCAAATCAATCAATGTGATACATCATATCAACAAATTGAAGGATAAAAACCATATGATCATTTCAATAGATGCAGAAAAAGCTTTTGACAAAGTTCAACATCCATTTATGATAAAAGCTCTCCAGAAAATGGGCATAGAAGGAAATTACCTCAACATAATAAAAGCCATATATGAAAAACCAAAAGCCAACATCGTTCTCAATGGGGAAAAACTGGAAGAATTCCCTCTACGAACAGGAACAAGACAAGGGTGTCCACTCTCACCACTATTATTCAACATAGTTTTGGAAGTTATAGCCACAGCAATCAGAGAAGAAAAAGAAATCAAAGGAATCCAAACTGGAAAACAAGAAGTAAAATTGTCACTCTTTGCAGATGACATGATATTATATATAGAAAACCCTAAAGACTCTACCAGAAAACTGCTAGCACTCATTGATGAGTTTAGTAAAGTAGCAGGATACAAAATTAATGCACAGAAATCTCTTGCATTCCTATACACGAACAACGGAAGAGCAGAAAGAGAAATTAAGGAAACTCTCCCATTCACCATTGCAACCAAAAGAATCAAATACCTAGGAATAAACCTGCCTAAGGAGGCAAAAGATCTGTATGCAGAAAACTTTAAGACATTGAGGAAAGAAATCAAAGACGACACAAACAGATGGAAGGACATACCATGTTCCTGGATTGGAAGAATCAACATCGTGAAAATGACTGTACTACCCAAAGCAATATACAGATTCAATGCAATCCCAATCAAATTACCAATGGCATTTTTCACAGAACTAGAGCAAGAAATCTTACGATTTGTATGGAAACGCAAAAGACCCCGAATAGCCAAAGCAATCTTGAGAAGGAAAAATGGAGTTGGTGGAATCAGGCTTCCTGACTTCAAAGTATACTACAAGGCCATAGTGATCAAGACAGTATGGTACTGGCACAAAAATAGAAAGGAAGATCAATGGAATAGAATAGAGAACTCAGAAGTAAGCCCAAACACATATGGGCACCTTATCTTTGACAAAGGAGGCACGAATATACAATGGATAAAAGACAGCCTCTTCCATAAGTGGTGCTGGGACAATTGGACAGCAACATGTAAAAGAATGAAATTAGAACACGTCCTAACACCACACACGAAAATAAACTCCAAATGGATTAAAGACCTACATGTAAGGCCAGACACTATCAAACTCCTAGAGGAAAACATAGGCAGAACACTCTATGACATCCATCAAAGCAAGATCATTTTGGACCCACCTCCTAGAATCATGGACATAAAATCAAGAATAAACAAATGGGATCTCATGAAACTTAAAAGCTTTTGCACAGCGAAAGAAACCATAAACAAGACTAAAAGGCAACCCTCAGAATGGGAAAAAATAATTGCCTATGAAACAACGGACAAAGGATTAACCTCCAAAATATACAAGCAGCTCATGCAGCTTCATACCAAAAAAGCAAATAACCCAATCCACAAATGGGCAGAAGACCTAAATAGACATTTCTCCAAAGAAGACATACAGATGGCCAACAAACACATGAAAAGATGCTCCACGTCACTCATCATCAGAGAAATGCAAGTCAAAGCCACAATGAGGTATCACCTCACACCCATCAGAATGGCCATCGTCACAAAATCTGGAAACAACAAATGTTGGAGAGGGTGTGGAGAAAAGGGAACTCTCCTGCACTGTTGGTGGGAATGTAAGTTGGTACAGCCACTATGGAAAACAATTTGGAGGTTCCTTAAAAAACTACAAATAGAACTACCATATGATCCAGTCATCCCACTCCTGGGCATATACCCAAAGAAAACCATAATCCCAAAAGAAACTTGTACCATAATGTTTATTGCAGCACTATTTACAATAGCCAGGACATGGAAGCAACCGAAATGCCCATCAACAAATGAATGGATACAGAAGATGTGGCATATATACACAATGGAATATCACTCAGCTATAAAAAGGGATGAGATGGAGCTATATGTAATGAGGTGGATAGACCTAGAGTCTGTCATACAGAGTGAAGTAAGTCAGAAAGAGAAGGACAAATATTGTATGCTAACTCACATATACGGAATCTAAAAATGGTACTGATGAACTCAGTGACAAGAACAAGGATGCAGATACAAAGAATGGACTGGAGAACTCGAGGTATGGGAGGGGGCGGGGGGTGAAGGGGAAACTGAGACGAAGCGAGAGAGTAGCACAGACATATATATACTACCAACTGTAAAATAGTCAGTGGGAAGTTGTTGTATAACAAAGGGAGTCCAGCTCGAGGATGGAAGATGCCTTAGAGGACTGGGGCGGGGAGGGTGGGGGGGACTCGAGGTGGGGGGGAGTCAAGGAAGGGAGGGAATACGGGGATATGTGTATAAAAACAGATGATTGAACTTGGTGTACCCCCAAAAAATAATAAAAAAATAAAAATAAAAATAAATAAAATAAAATGTTCTTAGAAAAAAAAAAAAAAGATGATTGAACCTGGTGTACCCCCCAAAAAAATAAAAAAATTTAAAAAAAAAGTAGTTAAGCTTTAATTTACATTTAGTTAAATTTAAAGAAAGGATAGACTTGAGGGTTTGATGTTGCATCAAACATTCAATATTATTAGACATTCAAGTTAAAGAAAATGTAAGATAAAAAGTTTTACTCATTATTGTGCTTTGGCTAGCCCCTTTTCCTCCTAAGAGGGACATTTTAATGGCTTAGGATGTGCTAAGAAGTAACTAAAACTTTGAATAATATGCAATCACGGAGAAGAAAAATGTCTACTACATAATTAGAACTAGTGAGACTTAAATTCCTTTAGATTTTGCTTCAGCAATTCTTTACCTTTACCTTCTTTTTCTTCTTTTTCTTTGACTGATTAATTTTATAGTTTGTGGTTTGTTTTCACTCATTAAATACTTTCCATATGTTTCTGAGTTTTATAATTTTTTATCATTCCGATTAAATTTTGCACCAGTCTATAAAATAAACTGTTACTTCTCACTCCTCACTCTATCCCTCTTCAGAGAGACCTGGGGAAAGATTATGCAATTGTTTTGCGTGGTCATAAATGTGTACATCATCAAAGTTGGCTTCTGACTGAAGGTAATCTATCAGACTTCTCAATTAGATGAGCATTTGCTTAGAATCTTCATGTGATTCTGGCTTCAACAGAGAGTCAGTGATTTGGGGATTTCAGTATTTTGACTTGTCTTTTAATAAGAAGGGAGAGAACTTCCAGGAATTATACTTACACATAATTAAGCGGTGATTTTTTAAAAGCTACACTTGAAAAAATTCCCATATATTTACTCACCCTGATTTGATTATTTCCAGGTAAAGTATCTATAATGTGTAAAACCTTTAGACATTTTCCAACAGTGATTTGTTGAGTCTCTTTTGCCCATCTGCACAAGGGATATCATGACTTTATTTTTAACTGCTACTTTTGCAGAAGATAAATGTTTTACTCACTAGATCATTTCTCTAAGGAATTAGCCAACATACATAAACATTCTACAGGCAGGATTGAAAACTCTTCTTGCACCTTTGATTCAAGCTTTATTGCTTATTTATTTAGTCTGATGGGAATAAGTCTTTTCTTTCATGCTTCAAAGAAAGAAAACGAGATTTTTTTTATCCTCCTTGGGAAGAAAGGCATTTTCCTTCACATTTGTGAAGAAAAAAGTTTGTGAGAAGCAGGGCATTCCCTAGGGCTGTCAGGGATAGAGATGTCAGAGCCTGGGAAGGGATAGCTGAGTGCTTACTAGGAAAGTGGTCTGTTTGGGCACAAGTTTGAGAAACAAAGTTATGAATTGGTTGCAGATAGAAGCTGGCAAGCAGGAAAAGCAGAATTAATTTATATTGACATTTCAGGTTATCCAAATACCACAACAAGACCATTAGTATTCTTTCATGGCCATTGGGGAGGCAATGTCAGGGTGAAATTTTACTTAGGCTAATCATATTGATTTTTTGGTGTCCTTTAAGTATGAGAGAAAGGAAAGATTACTTCTGCCATTGGCATATTCACAGAACACAGGAACTTGGATGTAAAGTTGATTTCTACTTCTTTCTTTGAGTTTTACATTATCATCATTGAAAAAATGCTTTTCCACTTCACCTGGTTTTAGTAACTTTACCTCATTTTCATATTTCCCATCAGGGCTATTTTCCAAGTTATGACTAAACATATATAGATTAAATTTGATCACTGTTTCAGCAAATATTGAATACTCACTGTGTGTCCACACTATGTTAGTCACTGAATATACAAAAATAAAAACTGATTCAGCTCTTCAGGAATATACAATCTATGCAGAGAGAAAAGGTAACAAGTGTTCAAAATGAAGTATGGTAAAGTGCTCCGATTATTTCAAAGAGCAATAGTCTACTTTCAGCCTGGTGGGTTGGCACCCTTGCTGAAGGAGGGAGACACATTGAGCTGCACCTGGGAGGTGGGTGAGACCAAGAGAAGAGTCACTTCTGCATCCTCTGAGTCAAGATGCCAGACCTTGGAGTCCCACAGCTCTTGGTGCTACATCTATGTCACTATGTGACGCAGCCAAAATATTCTACTTCTCTCTTGAGGTCTAGGGAGACCACCTCAAAAGCATTGCTTATGCATCCACTCAACCATTTTTTCTGCTTTTATGAAGGTTTCTACCACTTTCCCAGAGTTTACCTGGGAGAACAGGTGCACAGGTCAGCCCTACAGTCAGATCCATCCTGGAGGTATGTCTCATTCATAGTTATTTTCTTCACTTATGCTCTTTGCTCCCAGGACTGAAGGCATCTATTTAAGGCATCTATATCTTGGTACCTCCTGGACCTGAATTTAGAGAAGTTAAATACCTAAGTTTACAAAACTGAAATTCATTTCTTCAGTTTCCTGAAGCAATAAATGCACCTGATTAAATAATGGGATGGGAGAACATGAAATTATAAGAATATAATGGTTAATATTTCAGAAAATGATCCCCCTACATATCTTTAAATGGGATGAGGGGGATTGTGGAAGAAGGTTGAGAACTGCCCTGGGATGCTGACATAAATTTCTCCATTATTAAACTGGGTAGAGCAAGGGAAATAAAGGTATAAATAAAGTACTCTAAAAGCATCTAAGTGTGGCATATATGGGCAGGAAATAGAAGAGGTGCCTCAGGAATGACTTCCCAGAGGAGTTTGCATTTAATCTTATTACCCCACTTGGCATATGAGTAAACTGAGGCTCAGATATGACTTCCTTAAGGACATGTGTGTTTTTCCATAGCAATATAAAGATTACATTGTTGAGACAATGGTAGAACTTGATGTTTCCTAGTCAAAAGCAAATATTTTCCAAGTTCTTAGAATATCCTGTCCTAGACAGAGATTTTGGGTCTGTCTGCCGTGAAATACAAGCAGACTAACATTAAGTTAGTCTGTGCCAGCCTAATTGTTTTTTCCCCAAATCCCCACTGGCTGTTTTCGAAAAAGAATCTTATTTAAATGATACACATTATTTATCCAAACAAAGATCATAACTCTGCCAAGCAGAAATGAAAACCCTATTGTTTCCAGATGCCCAAAATGAAAGCTTTCCATGAGAAATTTTGCTCTCTAATTACAGGTAATTTTATTATAATTTTGTTCAGATCATTGTGGTGTCAGATAAAGTTTCAATATTTGCTAAAATCAGTATGAATGCACAGGCATAGCCAATGTCCTTGTGATGCATTTCCTTTTTAAAATCAGTGTTTGCTTTTCAGAGCTTATCTACAATAGTCACAGTCTTTATTTCGCAAAGCCATTAAAGTAAAGGCATTTCAAAGGGAAGGCAGCTATAATAGCAGGGACCTAGATTTTATTATTAGCATAATTCACAAATATTTTTCAGTTCCAAAAAATAGACATTTCACAGTTATCCCAGCATTTCTGCCTCCATAATAAAATACACCTAGCTCTATTATAACATTTACCAGGTTGTGCTGCAACTATTTATTTACATTGTTATTTCCCTTACCAGGTTGAGAACTTCAAAATAAGCAAGAATTGCATCCTATTCCCTTTTTCAGTCCTCTCCCTCAGTGCCCCAAATAGTGCTGACCATACTGTTGGGGCTCCAGAAAGATGTTTTCAGATAAAATAATGATGCACACATAAATTAAAGGAAGTCACGTATTTGTGTTCTTAAAGTGAAACTTTGATTTCCTGAAGTGTACATAATCACCTAAATTTCAAATTCTGCTACATAAAAATTGGCACAACTGTGTTGATAAAGTTTGTTTCAGAAAGAAGAGAAAAATAATCTTGTTTCTTATAAGTTATTTATAATTACATTTTCTGTGAATTGAACGTTCAGAGAAAATTAATGATATTGAGATCCTGTGTATATGTGAATTTCCTAGTATTTATTTGACACTTTTGAAAGTTACTTTCTTTTAGATACAAGGACTTCTGCTGAAAATTTTATTGTGTTGGTGATTTTAAATCATCATCTGCTCCAGTTTTTATTGACTCAATGAACTCTTTTGAATTTTTACTATACTGTACTTATGATAAAAACATAAATGCTCCCTGCCCTCAAAGATCTCATAGTCTATCAACTTGGTATACAGCAAAAGTAAAAGTAAATGGGTGAGTATTAAAGTAAAAATATAAATACAGTTCTGTGTGAGCACAGAAGTATGATAAAACTTGTGATAGAAAAGGACGTAGGACCAGAAAAGACTTCACAAAAAGCTAAAATTGAACCTTATCATTTGCTCCCCAGAGAGTTTAATACTCCAACCTGACTTTATAGTTGGTAAATGGTATTTGAATCTAGACAATTCAGGCTCTGAAACCCATTCTCTTTATATTCTGCTTGTCCCACTGCTATCCAACCCCATAATATAATGACTCTTTCAAAGCCAATTCAATTTCATACATAATTCGTAGAGTGTATAACTGTCTTTTTATTTTCTGAGTTATTTCCTATATTTTCCATGTTTTGGCATTGAGTTAGCAACTCCATGAACATGGGGCACTACAGACCTGCTGAAAATGATGGAAATGTGATGAGAAATGATAAGCACATAATATTAGAAAAAGATTTTAACCACATATATGTTATAAAATTCAGGTGAACAACAGATGGTTTATTTATAGCATATAAGTTTATTATATTAAAAAACAAGCCATATGCTATCAAATGGAAATGTGTTATATGAGCCACCATGCACTTTAAAAGATAAAATTATGTGGTGAGTGAAAACTTCCTTCCCAAGTTCAGTGAAAAATGTTATGAAGTTAACATTCTCAGGCATATGCATGATAGCAAGTTATTATTTGTAGAGCTAGACTGATATGAAGGGCAGGTAATACGATTTTCATCTTTGAAAACAATGCTTGGTGAATTTAGAAATCCCGTGGAAGTTTGTAAACACTAAAAGCATATTTGTATTGCAAAACCCATTGTCAACAGCCCATTCCATCCTCTCCTTCATCTCTTATAAGAAAAAACTCATTTTTTTCAGGAAAATATTGACCTTGTGACTTAAAACTGTTGCACAGAAAGCCTTGGATATTTTCACTAGTACATTGTGGAGAACTGACAAAAATCAGATTCTAACCAACTTCTAATTTCAATATCCTGCTTTTTGTTTTATTATGTATTATTCTCCAATGACTTATTACTTGGTACTAAGTTGGTAAGAACCTTGAGATTAGAGGAGTTATGATATAGAAAATCATCTTCTAGCTGGTTCTGACTAAAACAAAGAAGTTATTTGAAATGACAGACCATCACACAAATACAAAATTTTACTAAACTGCCATTATTTGAACAAAGTAAGTATTTATTGAATTAATAGACATATTTTGTAAAGTAGGTCCTATGGTCTATCTTCTAAAGTGGTGTTGCCTTCTAAATTTGTATTCTGTTACATATATTTCCCTTTACTCTTTAAAGGCTGTGATGGACTGAATATTTATGTCCTCCTCTCAAATTCATATGTTGAACCTCTAACCCCCAATGTGATGGTATTGGAGGGAGAGCCTTTGGGAGGTAATTAGGATTAGATGAGGACATGAGGCTAGAACCCTCATGAATGGGGTTAGTGTCCTTATAAGTCCTGAGAGCTTGTTTCCTTTACTCTGCTGTCCAGTGTGTGAGGCTACAAGGGGAAATTGGTAGTCTGCAACCTGGAAGAGAGCTCTCACCAGAACTCTACGAGCTGGCACTCTGATCTTGGAATTCCAGCCTCCAGAAGGGAGAGAAATAAATTTCTCTGATTTATAAGCCACGCCTTTTATGATATTCTGTTATAGCAGCACAAGCTAAGACAAAAACATTATTGTCAAAAGGGAAGAAAGGTTTCGTAAACTCAAGGCATTTTGGTCAGCTATTCCCATTGTATAGCTCAAGCCTTTGTCATCATCTGGAAGCTAAGTAATACTGTTCATGTTGCCTGTAATGCCCTTTTCCTCCAGGTAAAATCTTCATTCCTTAAGGCACAGCTCACACTTTTCTACAATGTCAAGTTTTCTCTGCTTTCTCAAAGCAGATTTAGTGTCATCTCTTTCTTGGCTTCATTGCACTGGGTATCATGGAATATTACAATTAATCTATTTGGCTGAGTGGTGCTGTAGTGAGCAAGTGAAAGCTCTGAAATCAGAAAAACATAAGTGCAAATCACAGTTGCAATGATTGTTACTTGGGCATGCTACTTAACCTCTCTTGGTCTCAAGTTCCTCACTGGGCAAAAGGGTACATATACCTACCCCACCAAGGTGTAGCAGTGAAGCTAAAATAATCTACTATATATACCTGATCCAGCAGTGGCTGGCATGTTGCAAACACTAAATAAATGTCATTTCCCTGTATGTTTTTGTCTCTGTCACAGTTATAAATGAATTCCTGAAGGACAGGGAATGCTATTTACTTATCTATGTAACCTCAACATCCAGCACTGTGCCTCACATATGCTCAGTGAGTTTTAATTTCATATAAGAGTAAAAGGTACTCTGGGCAGATAACTTGGTAATGTTTAGGGAGGATACAGAGTTTCTTGTGGTAGCGGTATTTTTCTTAAAGGAATTTGAACTAATTTTCCATTTTGTTATTTGGGTAAATGAGGCAGCAAGGGATTCACTTAACAATAGAAGCTAGAATCTTATTTCTGCTTCTTGTCTGCCCATCAGGCATCGTTCCTTTGAATGGGCCCTTTAAAGAAACGCTATTGTTGGTGAAGCCCATAAGCAGAGCCACTCTTCTCTTTCCCCTGTCGTAATCACTTTTCTAATACCAATTTACTTTCAATTTAAAAGGACTGATGAGGAACATTTTTATCTTGAAAATACAAACTAAATCAGGCCTCAAACGCATTGTCAGCATTTTTTAAATATAAACATTTTCTTACTGATGAGAGAATGGGCCCAGACTGCCCTACAGGACAGAATGTAATAGTACTTATCTCCTTAGAGAAAAAGAGGCAACCTCAAAAAAGAAGACTTTTAAAGGATAGGCATTTATTTTCTATCCATAAAATTTTAGAACAAGAAGATACCTTAAAGATCATATATCTCAGATCCTTCATTTTACACATAAAGGAAGATCTAGACATGTGTAAAAACTTTCCCAGGATTGTTGTACAACTGGCTGTCAGAGGGACCTCTGAAACAGAGGTGTCTGGAGTCTCAGTTCAGTTTTTTTTATTATTATTATTTTTTTTTATTTTTTTATTTTTTTGGGGGTACACCAGGTTCAATCATCTGTTTTTATACACATATCCCCGTATTCCCTCCCTTCCTTGACTCTCCCCCCATCGAGTCCCCCCCACCCTCCCCGCCCCAGTCCTCTAAGGCATCTTCCATCCTCGAGTTGGACTCCCTTTGTTATACAACAACTTCCCACTGACTATTTTACAGTTGGTAGTATATATATTTCTGTGCTACTCTCTTGCTTCGTCTCAGCTTCCCCTTCACCCCCCACCCCCTCCCATACCTCGAGTTCTCCAGTCCATTCTTTGTATCTGCATCCTTGTTCTTGTCACTGAGTTCATCAGTACCATTTTTAGATTCCGTATATGTGAGTTAGCATACAATATTTGTCCTTCTCTTTCTGACTTACTTCACTCTGTATGACAGACTCTAGGTCTATCCACCTCATTACATATAGCTCCATCTCATCCCTTTTTATAGCTGAGTGATATTCCATTGTGTATATATGCCACATCTTCTGTATCCATTCATTTGTTGATGGGCATTTCGGTTGCTACCATGTCCTGGCTATTGTAAATAGTGCTGCAATGAACATTATGGTACAAGTTTCTTCTGGGATTATGGTTTTCTTTGGGTATATACCCAGGAGTGGGATGACTGGATCATATGGTAGTTCTATTTGTAGTTTTTTAAGGAACCTCCAAATTGTTTTCCATAGTGGCTGTACCAACTTACAGTCCCACCAACAGTGCAGGAGAGTTCCCTTTTCTCCACACCCTCTCCAACATTTGTTGTTTCCAGATTTTGTGATGATGGCCATTCTGATGGGTGTGAGGTTATACCTCATTGTGGCTTTGACTTGCATTTCTCTGATGATGAGTGACATGGAGCATCGTTTCATGTGTTTGTTGGCCATCTGTATGTCTTCTTTGGAGAAATGTCTATTTAGGTCTTCTGCCCATTTGTGGATTGGGTTATTTGCTTTTTTGGTATGAAGCTGCATGAGCTGCTTGTATATTTTGGAGGTTAATCCTTTGCCCGTTGTTTCATAGGCAATTATTTTTTCCCATTCTGAGGGTTGCCTTTTAGTCTTGTTTATAGTTTCTTTTGCTGTGCAAAAGCTTTTAAGTTTCATGAGATCCCATTTGTTTATTCTTGATTTTATTTCCATGATTCTAGGAGGTGGGTCAAAAAGGATCTTGCTTTGATGGATGTCATAGAGTGTTCTGCCTATGTTTTCCTCTAGGAGTTTGATAGTGTCTGGCCTTACATGTAGGTCTTTAATCCATTTGGAGTTTATTTTTGTGTGTGGTGTTAGGACGTGTTCTAATTTCATTCTTTTACATGTTGCTGTCCAGTTTTCCCAGCACCACTTATTGAAGAGGCTGTCTTTTTTCCATTGTATACTCGTGCCTCCTTTGTCAAAGATAAGGTGCCCATATGTGTTTGGGCTTACTTCTGAGTTCTCTATTCTATTCCATTGATCTTCTTTTCTAATTTTGTGCCAGTACCATACTGTCTTGATCACTATGGCCTTGTAGTATAGTTTGAAGTCAGGAAGCCTGATTCCACCAACTCCATTTTTCCTTCTCAAGATGGCTTTGGCTATTTAGGGTCTTTTGCGTTTCCATACAAACCTAAGATTTCTTGCTCTATTCTGTGAAAAATGCCATTGGTAATTTGATCGGGATTGCATTGAATCTGTAAATTGCTTTGGGTAGTACAGTCATTTTCACGATGTTGATTCTTCCAATCCAGGAACATGGTATGTCCCTCCATCTGCTTGTGTCATCTTTGATTTCTTTCATCAATGTCTTAAAGTTTTCTGCATACAGATCTTTTGCCTCCTTAGGCAGGTTTATTCCTAGGTATTTGATTCTTTTGGTTGCAATGGTGAATGGGAGAGTTTCCTTCATTTCTCTTTCTGCTCTTCCGTTGTTCGTGAATAGGAATGCAAGAGATTTCTGTGCATTAATTTTGTATCCTGCTCTCAGTTCAGTTTTCATCTACTGAAACTCTTTTGACACCTCCTAAGTTTCCACTATGCACTTAATAATGGATTTTCAGTAAAATATTATTATAGTATATTTATCCTAAATACACATATATATGTCTGTAAATACAATTTTTGTCTTTCGAATATCGTCATTTCTCTCTCTTTTAGAAAACTTTCCTTCCCAAGTATATATCCATTGGGCTTATGTTATAAATGTATCTTCATTTGCTGTGTGCACACACTGGCAGAATAGCAGAGTTGAGGCTCAAGAATGCACTATTTTTGGAAAGCCAGTATGGGATAAGCAATTGGCCTTGGAAAACCCATAATTATGAGAAAATAGATAATTCACATGCTGCTAATTGTTGAATAAGGAAGAGAGAAAATGCATTTTTGCCCAATTGCTATTCTTGCTATTTAAATTTGTAGAAATCAATCTAAAGGAAGCGTTATTGTTTTTAAAATAATGTTACTTTTAAAATTTAGAAAAGAAACACACCTGATACTAACAAATGGTACAACTCTCTTTTGCGGGGTGGGTGCTCATCCTATAACTAACTTCCCTTTTTCTCAACCTGAAATTTTAATGTTCCTTCTCAGGACATATTTTGGCCGCCTGCCTTGTGTTTCAGGTCATCTTATGTTCTAAGACTGTGCTAATCAAAGTGTCCAAACACCAGCAGAATTGGTATCACCAGGAAATTGTTAGAAAGGCAGCACCTGAGGCCCCAGTTCAGACCTCCTAACTCAGAAACTGCATTTTGACAAGATTCCAGGGCATTTGTAGGCATCTTATCATTTGGGAAGCACTGCTTTAAGAGCCCGTATACAGTCTTCCAATTTACAGCCTTCTCAATCTCCCTCTCAGGTGGATAAAAGAAACTACTATTTTACTGTGCCTTTTCTAAGGTTTTGAGGAGACACAGACTGTTAGGAACAGAAGAAAGCCTTCCAAAAAAGAAGAAGAAGTGGTGTTTTCTGATTTCCTACCTGTGCTCCACCCCTTATGTCCCTATAGTTGGTCCAGAGCAGGCCACTAACTGTGAGTTACATAGACACGCACACCTGTGGCAATGAACTTTTTATTTCCCTCAATCCTTTCCCTGCCTTTCATTTTGTGCATGAAAAAGGTTAAAAGTGGTTGACATATGCTCTGCTTTCTTTTTAAACTTAAAAATAGTAGTTACTGGGTATTGCCTCTACGGATGAGGCAATTCCTTACATTACCATCAAGTTTATCTGGCGGTCCTCACCTTCACATGTGAAGCAAAGTGTTGGAGGCTGAGTACAGAGATTTATCAAGTGCATGAACTAAAAATGAGGAAAACCCCATTAAGACAAACATTTATATTTTTGCCTGGAATGCTCACACTTAGACTCTAAAGTGTTCAGCGTTTATTCTAATATAACAGCAGTACCCTTTAGTGTATTTTAAATCTAAGACAGAAAATGCCCACCATTCATTGTACTCACAAGATAGTGTTCTTTTTCACCATAAAACATATAGATTTTAATCTCAGCATTAACAATTTGAGAGTGGTGATGGTTATCACGAGTCATGAAACCCTTAAGAACATTAACTCACTTTAGAAAATGGACTATTGCAAGAAGCTTATTTAAAAGAAAAGAAGAAAACTGCATTGCCATTCTAACAGTGCTGTAATATGACTCATGCCATTTATTACCCTTCCCAGATGATTGTTATAGGTTAGGGCTGATCAGCACTTTCTTTTTGGACCCACCAGTTATTAGCTATGTGATGCGTATCAAATTCTCTAAATGTTCTGTTTCAAGGTTTTCCTTATCTGTACAACACATGCATCCTATCAAATTTTATGTACATGTATTTTAGTGATTGTTAAATATATATGTGTATGTGTGTGTATACATATATATGATTAAAGACATCCAGAGTAAAAGTAAATTATATAACATAATTAAACATTATAATTGAATTTAATAAATCTTCCTTGCCCCTGAGTACCCTAGTTTGTAAATTCTCTGCTTCTGACACTGGTATTACACATTTTGACACTTCAAGAGAGTTTTGTTCATCGTGAGGATTTGTCCTGCTTTTTGTAGAAATGAGGGCTGAGAAGGTGCTGATGATTTCATTAGGTACATTGCTTTTTGGATAGTTAAAACCAAGTTGTTTTTCATTCAATCAATTCTAAGCTATTCCTCCATGTTAGATTGTCTCTTTCGAAAAAATAATAACCAACAAATTTCTTCCTTTTCACACCCTTAAAATATGATAAGACTTTATCATTCCTTCTATGTTAATGATATGCCATGTAATTATCAGTATTCTTTAAGGGCGTATTCACATACATGGAAATATTATAGTTCAGATGCAAAACTATCTCATTGGTATAAAGAGATTATGAAATACTCGTCTTTTATCCTCACTAGTGACTGGGTATCTCTAGAGCAACAGAAGAGGGAGCACTTCACGTCTAGTTAATACAAAATCATCGTAGTGCCTTTTTCACACTAAAGCCTTAGCATCTTAACAGGAACAGAAATATATTTATGAAAATAGCTACAAGTTCCTTTGCTAGATTCTGTATTAGGTAAAACTAGAAATGCCCTTTTTTGTTTACTTATTTAAAATCCAAACAAATATCACATATAAAAGACCCAACAAAAAGTATAGACTTCATGAGAGCATTTGATTCAGTAATTGATGAATGATCAAGTCCTTGTGGTACAACCCAAAGAAAACCCAAATTAGCTCCAAAGAGGATATATTGCCATTAGCATGCCTTCAAACTTGAGTCTGCATCACAGTGGCCTGAAAAAATTGATTAATTCCCTTAATTTGATGATGCTACCTTTGTGGTTGCTGATATATGTCTTTTTAAACAGCAGAAAGCAAATCCATTGGTTAGCATCTATTTTTGTCTAAATCAGCTTCCCGGTATCATGTAACAGCAGAAAATGTTCAATAATTGATTTATGTGAAATTTTGAGGTAATTCCCTTGTTGCAGTCTTTGAATAGAGGTGACCCCAAAATACGTGGGTACTGGATTTCCATCAGGACAATGCAAATACTCAGCATTGAAAATATGAACTTAATATATTAGCCAATTCTAGCAAAGAAAGTTGATATTTGCTTCTCTCTGATAGAAAGATTTGTAATTACAATTGAAATAAATTTTAAATTCCCTGTTTTATTAGCAAGAAACACAAAAACGTCTGCATGTATGTATAATTAGCATAATAAAAATCAGGTTATCCTTTCTCCAGTCATATAATACATGCTAAGAACAGAGCTTTTCAGCCTTGGCCTCATATTGGAATCACCTGAGAAGTTTTAAAAATAGATGACAGGATTCTAAGCCAAGAAATACTGACTTGATGAGGCTGGGATGTGTTTTGGACCTCTATATTTTTAAAACCTCCCAGATTATTATAATGTGTAGCCAAGATTGAGAACTTTTGCTTCAACACTCAACACCTTTAAACAGTTCTACATCATGACCAGGAGATTTATTAGTTTTAGTGATAGCACCACATAGAAAGACATTTGGATTCATAGAAGCACCAAATTAAAAAGACATTTAGGTACACATTTTATTCCTAGGAAGATTTTACAAAACAGAAAGGTATAATTGTGGCACTTTTGCACTTACAATTTAATTGAAATGCCAAACATGAATGTGGCCATTGAATAAATGTGTGTGAGGCCACTTAGTTTCAGAATCAATAATCTTGTCAGTTTTCCTAACACTGCTTGATGTTGGTCATATATTTAATGAAAATAAATGTGTGTTGGTGAGAAGTAAGGGTTTACCTGATCAAGACATTCTCCACAGGCTAGCTTCCCAGAGAGAATTAATCACCTGCAAAGCACTGAAATCTGCTCCAAGGGAACTGGTCAAATGCTCAAGGCAACCAAGCCAGGTAGAATGCTGAGGCTGCAGATCAGGACTGGAAATCCTTGACTAACCAGGTCCTAGAGTTGCAACTTCAAGTCTTTGCCCCAGCCCCAGATCACAGCAGGCCCAGGAATGTTATGTCCTCAGCTGGAGGTAAAATCACAAGACTTTTACCCCAGTCCCTGATCATGCCAGAGAAGGGCTGACATGTCCCCACACCTGCAGACTCAAAACCTCATATCCAGGGGTTGAGATCCCTCTTCTGAAGTCTAACTTTTAGTTGGATTTTGGAGCCTGAGACTATGCTAGGGATATAACAGTAAATAAGTGTGATGCCTTCCTTCTGCAGCTTATGTTTTAGTAGGAGTGTGTGTGTGTGTGTGTGTGTGTGTGTGTGTGTGTGTGTGTTCATGAAAAACTCCAAGGTAGCCTGTATTTGGCTGTTTGTTTTAGGTAGGTGGTATGGTATAACGAACATTTGCTTGGGAGTCCAAAAACCCAGGATTAGAATATAAATCTGCAGTGTATTTCACAGACCATTAACATGAGCTTTCAGGTCCTTGGTTTCCTCCTCTATTAATTGAAAGTTAGCAAGGTGATGAACAAAGGGTGTCCCTCCTTTAAGAGCTGACAGTTTTACCCAGTGTCTGTCTTGGATGTGATGGTATCAGCCCGAGCTGGCTGGCCCAGAGTTCATTTGGCTGATTGGCCTGGATAGAGGAGCAGCTCTTTCTTTGACCACTGTTACCCTTTGTTAATCGTGAAGTTGAGTGAGGAATCAGGAGGGCACTAAGAACAAAGAAGCAATGATAGAAATAAGAGAAGGGCAGGCTCTGTCACTGGCCTTGAGTGCAAGGCTTTTTTCTCCTTGAAGTGCTGACAGTCCAGATTCAAAGTCTCACTCCTACCTGAGGGCCTAGCTCCCTGGAGTGACAGGAAATACAGCAAAATGACACTAGAGCAAATCTAACATCTCTGCAAACCCTTTTGTTTTCATTTCACCCCCTAGACGTCACAAGATAGACTTCTGGGAAATTTTTACTTTATCCCCAATGGTAGCTGGGAGTACTTCATAATCAATATATTTTACAAAGAAAAAAATTATTTTTGTTATTAAAAAAAAAGACTTTTTCCAAGCTAGTAATTTTATCTTGTAGACCAAGCTTTGCCTTCTTTCAGTGCAGTGTTCATTGTGTATCCTTAAGAATTAAATTCAGAAGGTAATGTTTTATATTTTTTAAGATTAGGGAGTTTAAAAACAGTGAAAAATAGATTTGAGCCTTTGGTCCTGAATTAATTAACTGGGATAATTTTAAGCAGATTAATTTATCCCATAAACTTTAAGTTTCTTTTGCAAAATCTAGTTAATATTTTATTTATAGTGTATTTTGGGTGTCAAATAGGAAACTGAGTGAAAAACACTTAGCACAGGGCCTGTCATATAGTATGATATCAATAATTAAAATTTTTAATTTGATATTTTATTAACTATTTTATATGTATGACACTGGTCTATATATTCAGTGGAAAGAAAGAGATATAAATTAGCAACAGAAAGTATTTTCCTTCTAAGATGTAGTCTTGGCTTGTTCCTCATTTTCCTACTGACTTGGAGATGCAGCCTTGTACAGTGGAAGGATCTTTCTGGTAGCAGGGAAGAAGTTGGGTGGGGATGGGAGAAGCCATTGCGGTGTAAGAAGTTATGTTCAATCCTGCTCTGGCAGATAAAATGTCATTTGATTGATACCCACAACCTGGAGCCTCATTTCCAAGAGGAAAATTTAATTATGAAATAGGACACAAATTTGGTGAGAAAGATCTATAATTTTTAGTCTAAAGACATGTTATTAATTACTGGACATCTTTCTCCACATCCCAACCATAAGCATCAGTGAAGGAGCTCAAAATTTTCAAAAGGAAATTTCCAAGACATGGTAGCTTTCAAGAATGCAAATTACAACCACTTAATGTCTCTTTAAGGGAGTGGGATGAGGAAGGGGCGTGCTGGTAGAAGAACGTGTCAGGTCAAACATCAGTTGTTCTCAGGTGTGAAACATGTTTGGGTGCAGGCCAGGAGTGCCAAAGAAAGGGGGGAGCAAGGCAGCTAGCCAGACAAGATCATCAAGGGCAGGGAACCTGAATGGATCCCAAAGGTGTATGACCACCATCTTTTCATACAAGGCTCAGAAAATCTATGAAAGGCTTGGCTCAGACTTACCCTGAATTCCTAGGAAGACCCTTAAAGTCAGTCAAATGATAGTGGTGATATGGTTTTAATCTGTATGTTCTAGCTTTGTGTCCCTATTCAGTGGTTGGGGCAACATTGTCAGAATGCCACATCCCTTTACTGCCTACCACACCTCACCTTCCCACCTCCTTCCACCCATGAGTTAATAAGATTTCCAGATATAGGCAGGATTTCATGAGTCCAGCCAAAATGTGAGAGGTTCAAAGTTTACCCCAGGCACATTAACGCTCCCTAAGATGAGGTCTAAAAGAGTAATTGGTAGTTCCTCAAATCAAACAATGCACAAAACTAGGCATGCCAGGTACGACTCTACAATACTTCCCATCTACTGGTGGAGCTGGGGCTGCTAAGAGACAATCTGAGGCCACCAGAGGTGGAGAGCTACGTAGAGAGGGACTGTTCTTTTTCTTAACACATGGATTTCACGGGACTAGTTCAAATGAGACAACTCTGACTTACATTGTGGATGCTTATGTCTGTGCTTCATCTAACTATTCCTTTAGTCATTTTTATTCTCATGTCTTGCCCACGAGGTGCTATAGCATCAATTCAGTAAATACTTTTCAAGTGTTTATTACATGCCAGGTACAAAAGTTGTATTATTTATTAGCTCTTGCTTGCACTATAGTATTATATACTTTTTTAGATCTAAGAGGAAATAGAAAATCATGGAGTTTTCCATCTCCCAACTTACCTTCAGATTATAATTATGTACTTCATACAGCAAAAAATAGGCAAAGATCAAGAAAGTCTTGAAAAGAACAATTCATTGTTCCTTTATTTATTCCATTATTTCTTAAAAAAATCTATTCTGGACTAAATTGTGTCCTAAATACTTGCAGTAGACATTTGTAAAAACATGAAAATTATGGAGACCCTAACATTAAGTCTCAGTAAGTCAAGGATTTCTAACATGAATCAAGGCCCAGAATCTTTATAAACAGCTTGCCCATGGTTTATTGAATACAATTAATTTTCTTTTCACAACTTTTTTGACTGCTGTGGCTTAGTAAATCAATTAAATCCTTGAAGTTCATTGGCATTTTATTTGGCTCCATTTGGAGAATTCTGTTTATTACATCAACTTTTTTTTCTAGGTTCCTTCCTGAAACCTATCCTTGGTTACGTTTTTTAAATTATTGGGGAAATTTCATGTTTGTTATTTTTGTTTTCTACTTGGAAGATTGAAGTCATCAAAGATGCTCAATTTCTATCACTGAAATCAAACCTAGTCAGAAAAGATTTAGCAGTTCACTCTGGTTATACTGATATAGGACAATTGTAAATTAGTTTTTGACTAGAGAATGGCCTGCATGTCATGGGGGTATTATTCCTGCATAATAGAAGTAAATGTACCTTGAAGCTAATTTAAATTCTCCCTCACCCTTGTCATCACTCCAGAGACAATCAGGAATGGCTCTTAGCAAAATAAAACTGCTTTGGAGCCTAAGAATAACTAGAGAACTGAGTGGCTGCTGAAGACTAATGATTTATATGCACAGTAAAATTACCTACCTGGGGCCATTAAGATAGAAAAGGAAAATGGAACATGACTGTTATCATTACTTTATTATTGTACATTTATATTTTTCAACTTGAGTATGAGTGCATAAAACCAAATCAGCTGAACGAAATGCCCATTCTTTCTACCACTAAGGGTAAAGGAAATGGGTAAGCTTTTTTTTTTTTTTCCAGCTAAATACTTATCTATCTTACCAAAACTCTGAACATATAGAATTTTTATCTCAATCTCCCTAACAGGAGACATATTTTAAATCATGCCAATAACATTTTTAGCATCTTCTATAATCTAGTCATTTGAAATTAGGTAGACAGATTAAATAATTGGCTGTTTGGCTTTGCTCAAAGGTTTTTAAATGAATAAAAAACCATATATTTATATGTTAGTGAAAATATGATGTGAATTCATAGTTAGCAATATAAGCAAGTGGCCATGAATGTGGGGAGAGAACAAAAATGCTTGAATTAAATATATAAAATATATGTAGAACTAGAATCAAGACTTCTTCTCTTGACTCTCTTCTGTAGTAAGGCTGGGGTTTACAGAGCTCCCCTTTCCCTGGTACATAAGGTGGGAGGATAGCTATTACTCAGTGTCTTCAAGCACCATAAGAGAGGAAGGTACATAAACCCACTGTATTTATTCACATATAGCAAGTCAGTTAATTAGTGGATTCTGAAAGACACATGATAACTGCTCAGATGAAAAAAAAATAATAACTTGGTTGAATAGAAGAAACAGGAGGTTAGCAAACGGTATACCTGGGAGTATTGCTCAGCCCCAGACTTTCTCTGTGAAGTAAGGACTCTGTGCCATCAATCCTTCAAATGTAATCTAGAAAAGAAGATGAACAATGCTTCTCTTACCAACTCTACATAACTTTTTGGAGGGGGAAAATATTGCCTATCAGTGAAATGCCTCAAAATCTCTGTTATTATGGGACTTTTAACCTTTTTCCCCCACTTTTATACTAGGGTAACAACAGGGTTTCATAAGAGGAAAAATTGGTGTATTACATTGTTGTTTTCATTTTGGCATCAGAGGAAAAGCCATAACTGATGTTATTTAGAGAGTGACTATTACTTTCTATTTTTGAAGTGAATCTCAGATACTGTATTGTGTGAAGGAAAGTTGCTTTACGTCTTTTAGGAAGTTAGTATCTTATGTCATAAGGATAAACATTCATTTTAGTTTACCTTTTCATTTTTCCTTCTTTTTTTTCATCTTATTTTATTTTTTAAGCTCTTTATTGGAATATAATTGCTTTACACTTTTGTACCAGCTTTTGAGGTACACCAAAGTCAATCAGCTGTATTTATACATATATCCCCATATCCCCTCCCTCCCTTGACTCCCTCCCACGACTCCCTCATGCTCTCCCTGTCCTGGCCCTCTAAGGCATAACCCATCATCGAGTTGATCTCCCTTTGTTATACAGCAACTTCCCACTAGCTATCTATTTTACAGTTTGTAGTATATATATGTCTATGCTACTCTCTCACTTCATCCTAGCTTCCCCTTCGCCCCCTGCCCCCCCAACCCCATGTTCTCTACTCCATTCTCTGCACCTGCATCCTTATTCTTGCCCCATTGATGGGTTCATCAGTACCATTTTTTTTTCATTCCATATATATGAGTTAGCATACAGTATTTGTTTTTCTCTTTCTGGCTTACTTCAGTCTGTATCACAGACGCTAGGTCTATCCACCTCATTACATATAGCTCCATTTCATTCCTTTTCATGGCTGAGTAATATTCCATTGTATGTATGTGCCACATCTTCTTTATCCGTTGGAATAGAAAAGAATGAGAAGAAATGAGAAGAAAATTTGTTTCTTTAGAGTTTAAATTTACTAAGCAAGCCCCCAATTTTATCAAAGAACCACCAGAGGGTGTTAAAATAAAACTTCTAAATTCAGATGATTGTTACAAGACAACATAGTCTTTGAAACTTATTTTTAAGAATTTACTTAAAGACACAAACATTTTACATATTTCTATGGTGAAGATACACATGTACATACATATAAATACATACACACATATATATGCTTATATATACATAAATTATTTCAATTTCCATGTATTTTTTAAAGTTTGGAATTGAACATAATTTACCTTTTGATTATTTGTAAAGTTACATGTAACTTTATTTCACTAGTTTGATATTTACAACTCCTATATGCAAAATGCCCATAAACACATAAGGCTATTTTCTAAGAAGATAAAAATACAAGGTAAATTTTTTATGTGGCTATTGAATTGACCTGAAACAACAGGGCCTTAGGAATCAGATTCTACAACCTACTTGTGTGCGCTAGGGCTGCCACTCTGGCATGGTTTGTTTCTTGGATGTTTGTATTTATTTTTTCTCTCCCTGTAGCCCCTCTCCCCCAGATTTTCACATTGATTACTCCCTTTCACTATTCATGCAAATGTTATCACCTGAGATTATCTTTTCCTGATTATGCCACCTAATGTTGCCCCACTTCATTCACTCTGTCAAATGATCCTGTTTTATTTTACTCACAGAGATTACAACTATCTGAAAAAATAGCTTAGTTATTCCTATATGTACTAATAAACATTTGCTGAATGAATGATTGTTGACTATTAGGTGGATTTGGATCATCTTACAAGTAAGAATAGTGACTAAAGCAATTACCTACCCATCCCTCTTCTTCTTGTTTTGTCTGGCTCCTTCACAGAATTTAAAATTTTGTGAAAATAACAACTTTAAGTTATCTTGTTCATAAAAGTCATATATCTTCAGAGGTCATAGGGATTTTAAAATTGAATAAATGAATAAAATTTGCTCCAGCTTAATGTTCCGAATACTGACTTGCTCATCTGTTAAACTGCCGTAGTGGTAGAATTCACCTTGTTGAGTTTCAATACCACTTTATTTAATTAAGAAACAAATTTTATTGAATACTAACTATATCGGAAACTTTAGAACTGAACAGAACATAGTCCTTGCCCTCAAAAACTCTGAAGTGTAGTGAAATAATATAAGATATCTAGGATAGCTGGGCATTTAGTAGGTATCAATATATGCTATTTTCCTTTTCCCCATTCACATGACTCCATCAACCTGCACTGTTTGTGGGGCTGTAACAAGATACAATTAATAAATTGATTGGTGTTTTTTATTTATTTATTCATATTCACATAAGTTTGGTACTGAGCCTAGGCATAAGCCATCTGCCAGCATGATGTATGCTTGTATATATAGTGGCCCAGAAGAAGTGTGAGAGGTCTCACTGAATCTGGCTTTAGAGAGGATACCAGCAGGTTCTCAAACACGTGATCACACTCCTGAGGCTGTTTTATTTTTTTTTCCACATAAATCACTTGATAAAATATATTATATAGACTTAGGTAAGAAATATTGCAAACTGAAAGTAGCCCTAAGGATGAAGGCAAGGGAAAGGATTGCTTTGAGATATAGGGAGGAGAAAGGAAACTAAGTGGCTGTTGGACTGTGATGAGATAAAGGAGCGAGAAGAATCGAGTGAAACTTTTATTTCTGATGTAAGCATAAAAGTGGTTGCTCATCCCATTCAATGAGAGGCAGAAACACAATAAAACAAATTCAGAGTTGGGAGAAAGGATGAGCTCACTCAGAGGAATCTATGTAGACTAAGAAGAAAGGGAGCAAATATAATATTTTGATTTACACCAGCAGTTAAGGAATGTCAAGAATAAGAGTAGGCACCAGCCTCAAAAACAAAAAATTCATTGAGGAGTGTTGAGAAAGTTGGGAGGCAAATCAAGAAAAAGTGGTATCATGAGGGTTGGGGGGGGATGAATTGGGAGATTGGGATTGCCACATATACATTACTCATAAGAAAAAAAAATCAAATTGTGCACTCTAAATATACGCAGTTTATTGTATGTTAACTGTATCTCAATAAAAGTTCTTTAAAAAAAAAAAGTGGTGTCGTGAAAGCCAAAGGAAGAGAAAGTTTTAAGGCAGATTGTCTCCAGTATAACATAGCATCGATATATTATGAAAAGTGAGATAGTCACTGAAATTACTCATTCTAACGTCATTGATATATTTGCAAATATTCAATTCAATAGCCACTTGGCTACACAGATTATTCAATTCATATCCTAATTTCACTGAGATCTTAAAAGATGGTTAAGAAAAAAGTTAGTCTTTTGAGCAAACTCAAATGGCCAACTGCATAATCTTTCCACAAATTTCAAATGGCTTGAGTATTGTGTAAGTGTGGGATCAGAGGTCAGACAGTAGGGAAGTAAGAGATGGATCAAGGAGAGAAATCAGAGAATGGGGGCAGTCAGGGCAGGTGAGCTTTCCTGAAATTTAACCAGTAAAGGAGGTTAATCACAATGTAATCAAAGAGGTAGAGGATATGTTTATTTCGGGTTTTTTGTTCTTTTTAACTGAGCTTATGGAGATTTGAGATGTGGACTTATCCATGGCTTTAATGGAGATTTGGGGACGGGAGGTGGCATCTCTCATTGGGAACAAACTTTTAAAGTTGCAGACTGCTCAGGCTGTCTCAGGTTCATGGACTGTCACTAGACATATTGTTCTTGAATATTACTTAGGGGGAAATACATGTATTGGTAAGGGGGCACTGTGTAGGCCTCTTCATCTATATCAAAAGCATTTCTGTATTCATGGTAAATGCCAAGCAAACTTGACTCTTGCTTTAGAAAAATTGCCTGGGATAAATTGCATGGATAAATTCCTCATCAAAATAAATACTTTTAGAAACCTTAATTTCAATGATAAAATTACATATTTGTCTTCTAGTAATGTGTGTAAGCAATTGTATGGCCTAGAAAGTCAGAATTTAGAGCCAAGTCTTATAACTTTTTCAATGTGTAGTTACTTTCCTTCAAAGAAATTAATAAACTCCAACCTAAGTGGTAATTTAGGTTACTGATGTAGGTTGAATATTACATCACCCAGTGTATACACTTAGGTTTTTAATCTCATTCAATGCAAAGTTTCTGAAGCTCTTGGATTCTTTTTCTACCCACTTCTAGGCCAGGTTAAGACTTAATGGTAATAAGATAAGACTCTATTCAGGCAAAACTTGAAAAGCTAGCAAGTATTTTTTGTGTCTTTTTTTTTTCCCTTTCTGCCACAAAAGCAAACATTCTGGACAGAGCTTGTTCTGATAGCCTGGATCCCAAAGCCATGATAACGTGAAATAGAAAGACAGCCTACCAACAAGGCATGTACATCAGTGTGAGCTATACACCTTCCTTCCCTCGCCTCCCCCTCCCTTTCCCCTCCTCCTCTGCCTCCCCTTCTCCTCCTCCTCTGTCTCTACTTCCCTTCCTCCTCCTCCTATTCTCCTCCTCCTTCTTCTTTAATTAATTGAAGGATTACTTAGCCTATGAGTTTAAGATCACAGTAATCTAAAAATTCCATGGTTTTTTAATTAATACTTTAGTTGTGGCTAATAATGATAATTATTTAGATTTACAAGGTATTTTTCTCTAGACACTTCTCTGTGCTAATTTTTTGTTGTTGTTGTTTTTTCTTATGTAATCATCTGAATAACCCAATGATATAGGTACCATTATTATGTTCATTTTACTGGCAAATAAACTAAGGCTTACAAAGTATTGGTCAGACTCACATAAGTACAAGATGAAAGTGGAAATCAAAGCCATATATCGTTAACTTCAAAATCTCATGTTCTAACCACTGCTCTGTACTTCATTTCCTGGATGAAATGTTTATCATCTTTAACACAATAAAGTTTACATTTTATTTTTCTCTCCCCACATTTAATGAAGATTTCATGGAATTAAAATTCTTTAGGGCTTAGCAACTTAAATACTTAATATTGGGTAACATTACCTACTTTTTTAAGAACTTGTATACACATAATGGGACTTGTGGTATTTTCTCCATCTTTTAAAATTATAATTGCTAAGTTATATTTTTCATTTTCACATTTTTTATCACTTATATTTTGATTTTGCTGAAACTCTTAGAAGAAACTAGATAGGTAAAACTAACGAATAATGATTAACAAGAAAACAATGACATTTTGGCAAAGAAAAAACAAAAGAAGGAAGAAAGGAGGAAGAAAGTTACTTAGGTATAGCAATCAATTAAAAATGATATTTCTTGGAGAAGATTGCTGCAATGGCCTGCCTGCCTGCCGTACACAGTGGGGTGTCACTCCAGGACCTCTTGCATCAGGCCTATGGAAGGGGGCAGAGCAATGATACAGTGTAATGGAACAACAGCTATATGCTGTCTACAATGCATCGCAACAGTTGGAAGATGTTACACAAGGCCTACCAGAGTTGTTGAGCAATGCAGAAAACCACCATTCAGGGTCTAGCACACCTGTGTGTGAAATACAGGACCCCAGTGGACATGGTTAGTGACCAAGGAATCCACTTTACTGGCCGTGAAGTTTAGAAATGGGCTGATAGAGATGCCAGAATCTGGCATTTCCACCTGCCCTACAACCCCACTGCTGCCAGGCTAATTGAAAGAATGAATAGACTACTTAACCAACAATTGAGACGGAAATGCTCTCTCAACATGTGGACCAGAGGCTAACTCAAGCACTACGAACTACAACTGAACACCCTAGGACCAATTATCCCAGTGCCTATACGATGTTAACCTAGAGGCAACTAAAAAAATAATAATATTTATTATGTATGCAACAAATAAGGTTGTAAAGAGCCAGTGATTGACACGACTTAATGGTGTGGAAATGCTACGAAGATAACAGACCTCATAATGGTGGCAGAGAACCTAACAAAATGGAAAAGAAAAGCTAGATAAAGAGCAAATCATTGCAGTTGTGGAAAAAATATGACTGAGAAGAGAACCAATACAATTAAAGAACTTTCTGGGGCTTCTGTTAATGGGAAAAGTTGAAGGATTAGAATGAAAGCAGGATTGTGTTCAGGACCGTGGACACCTTTTCTTCAGGATCTTAGGATCGTATTAAAACTCCCTTGTGGACTGTGGTGGCAGATACACCTGTGAGCTGATGTGAAAGGTGGTCTTTGTAACTAATGAGTTAAGATGCCCTGTGTGATGTTGGCCAGGGACTGTGGAGGCTGAGGGTTTTATTGCTTTGTCCATTTGTTTTGCCATTAAATAGAAAAAAGATGTTATAAATATATGCACTCTGGTAGTACCTTAAATGCAGCCCTTTACATAAAATGATGGTAGCTTTTTCCATTGCTTACAGTGAGATTCTCTGATGATCTTTAAGGGTGAATTGTTAGAAGTCTTTCCATGTGGAAATTTTATCTCTTTTTTCTTTTATTAAATATTAGAAGCCTAAAAAACCCATCCTTCAGTAACTTTTTTAAAAATTAATTAATTAATTTATTGGCTGCGTTTGGTCTTTGCTGCTGTGCATGAGCTTTCTTTAGTTGCAGCAAGCAGGGACTACTCTTCGTTGCAGTGCACAGGCTCCTCATTACTGTGGCTTCTCTTATTGTGGAGCATGGGCTCTAGGCACGTGGGCTTCAGTAGTTGCAGCACATGGGCTCAATAGTTGTGGCACATGGGCTTAGTTGCTCCGCAGCATGTGGGATCTTCCTGGAGCAGGGATCTTCCTGGAGCAGGGATCGAACCTGTGTCCCCTGCATTGACAGGTGGATTCTTAACAGCTGCGCCACCTAGGAAGTCAGTAACTTTTCAAAAATTTCCTTTAGAAAATGTTTCTTTTTTGTCTCATAAGAATTTTGATGTAAAGGAAAACATCATTTTTCTCCCTTAGCAAACATTTCTTTTAATGGAAATTGGCATGAATTTTCTTCTTTCCTATTTGCAATTATTAACGTTAATGCAGGTGCAAAAAACAAGCATGTATTGATTTCCTAATCCATTTTATTTCCCTTGCACTTCAGTACTTCCAATCTAATATCAAATAAACTACTTCCATAGAAAATGACTTCTGACATTCTTTATCCTGATTTTTTTTTTCAACATAAACTGAATCTATGCAGGAGAAGATCAAAAGATATTTTACTTTCTTGTTTGAACTTCAGTTTTCTCTTCCACAAAATGGGGATAACGATATCATCTATTGAGTCAGATTGTTGTAAATATTACTGTGATCATCTGTAGAAAGTACTGTGGGAACTTCTCTGGTAGTAAAGTGGTTAAGAATACATCTGGCGACGCAGGGCACACAGGTTCAATCCCTGGTCCGGGAAGATCCCACATGCTGAGGACCAACTAAGCCTGTGTGCCACAACTATTTAGCCTGTGCTCTAGAGCCTGCACGCTGCAACTACTGTAGCCCCCACGCCTAGAGTCCATGAGAAGCCTGTGCACTGCAAGGAAGAGTAGCCCACGCTCGCTGCAACTAGAGAAAGCCTGCATGCAGCATTGAAGACCCAAGGCAGCAAAAAAAAAAAAAAAAAAAAAAAAAAAGGGGACTCTGCACGGTGCATGACACATTATGAATGTCAAATACATGTTAGCTATCATACTATTATGGTTTCTCTAAGTGATGCATAGTCCACTTTCCCTCCCTTTTATCCTTTTCAAGTGTATTGTAATATACTAACTCCGCGTATACCATAGCTTGTGCTGCATTCTGGTACAGCATTGCGAGATCTGGTAGTCTACTTTCAGGCAAATGCTGCAGTAGAGTGAAGCTACATAGACCTGAGATTTCCCTTAGTTGAATCCATAAACATACCTCAGATAATTACTTTAGTGCTTTTCTACGTTCCCAAATCCTCATTCTCTAAGTTTCAGTGGAATCAGAATGAGAGTTTTGTTACATGAAGTCAGAACAAAAGACCTCCTAAAGCAATTATTGAAATATATCGCAAATGAAAGATGCCAAAAAGAAAAGAATGGTTTACAAAATGATTATTTGAAAATGTAAATGATTGGAAAGATACTATATATTGATAAAATATGACATATAATGGAGGTAAAAAGAAATTCTGCAACAGCATTATAGTTTAAAGTGACACATTTGGATACCCCAATGGCCTGAAGGAGTTCATATTATTTCCAAAGTGCTAATGCTCCCTGGTTGTCATTACTTATTCAATGAAGAAAGTGCCAAAAAAGAAAAAAAGGTCAATGGTGCTATTGGTAAACCAGAACTCTCTTTCTCTCCAGAGGCAGTGTTTAGGAGAATTTTAAATGAGCTGCACTGTATTTACCCGTACAAGCTAGAGTGGAAGGATATTGTGATGAAATATAGCCCCTCAATAAAACTATGCCCCCAGCACTTTTACTCACAACCAAATGTCCACAACTACAGTCTTAAAGTATCAGGCTTATCTATTTCTTGGGAACACATTTATAACATATTACCCTCATAAAGCTCAAGGAAATAAAATACATCTCAGCTTTGCACTGTGGAAACCTCAACACTGGCATTAAGACCTCAAGTTTGCATTTAATGTCTCTTCTAGATGTTGGAACTGGCCAGCGCTATTTTTATGACGTTGAGCCAGAGTGTTTCCTTTCTCAGCGAACACAGGATACAAGTCTCCCCTCTTACGGTGCACAGGTAAATACATACCTATGAGTGCACAGAACTTGTAATTTGGTGTCAGCCTGAGATTTTATTGTATTATCTTTACTTGTTTCTTTCTGAATTGTCATTGTTGTTAAGCCTTGAGAAATGTTTGTTTAGCTTTGCAAATCCCTGCCAACAGTTGATGATGAATGCTATCCTGGTTTAATATGTTCATTTTATTGACTGCTGACATTAAAGAATAAGGGCTAAAGTGCCAGGATGTGACATGTTAGGTGCTACTAAAACCATGTTTTTTCCACAGTATCTGATAGATTTTCTAAGTTTTGATCATAAAGATATCAATTTTATTATTATTACAAATAGTTTGAAAAATACATTCAATATATTTATAAGTGACATTTTCCTATACAATTTTCTAGAGAAAAAGAATTATTGGAAAATCAATGGCACTATGAGAGCGATATTACTGAATATATCAGGAAGCATTTACACTTACCAATGGAATATTAGTAATTCATGCTGTAACATCCTTGTATACTACACGTGTATACAATGTGTCCCAGAAATTGTATATTGAAGTTCTGTTGCAGAAATCGGTCCCTCAAGAAACCAAGCACCACACTCGGAGGGTTGGAGAACTCAGGTTTATTAAGCCAGTGGCTCCAGACGGGCTAACACTCCAAAGTTCTGGGCCCTGAGCTAAGGGTGAGCTTTACTTTTATAGTGCACATGTTTACAGAGCATGGAAGTTTCCAAACAGAAACTTATAAGAGCAGGGGCAGAACATTCCATTTTTTAACAAAACATCTTAAAGTTACATTGGATTGTTAGGTCATCCTGTTTTTCTGTTTTTCTCGGTGCAGCAAGCATATTTCACAAAAGCAAAACAAGCATGGAGTTATTTTTAGCTGAGTGTAAGTTTCTAATTTTCCTCTTCAGTTCAAACCACCAGTACCTCAGATGTGGCCTTATTTGGATTCTTCCACAAACCAAGAAATGCTAAAGATTCCCAGCGAATTACCAGAAGCTACAGGACAGGCATGGAACAGATGCTTCCCCTCAGCCCTCAGAAGGTACCAATACCTACTGACACCTTGATCTTGGAATTCTAGTCTCCAGAATGTTGAGACAAAAAAAATTTGTTGTTTAGGCCACTTAGTTCATGGTACTTTGTTACAGCAGCCCTAGCAAACTAATACATTATTACCCAACCAGAACACACTGATAGAGGCATAATCAGTTAGAGCAAGCAAGTGTTCACATTAGCCCCTCACGGTTCCTGCCTGATGGGTGCCCTGCTTTACCAGTTATTAAATTTGTGAATATCACCCCTGTTACTTCTCTCTCAGGAACAGCTTTTACACAAGATACAAGACTATAGTTAAGCCCCAGTGCAGGCCTTCAGTTTCTAAGTTGAAAATAAAGGCATTAGAGTAAATAACCTTTAAGCTGGAATTATGGAATTCTAATGGAATTCTGAAATTCTCTGAATGTTATAATTCCAGGAATGGTAAGAACTAGTATTTCCATGTTGCGGATAAGAAAAACTGAGACTTAAGGCTATTGAGGTAGAGTAAGGACACATGGCCTGGAAGTATCAGGAAAATTCAATTTAAGACATATGACTCCAATGGGTTTTCTATTTGCCACTGTGCCCCCTAAATCGTGGCTTGTCATACAAACATTGACTATGCAGTAAAATATAACATAGCTATAAAGTAAAGCCTGGTCAAGTGAGTTTATTAGTTACCGTCAAGAAAGTGTTATTTTCTTTTTTATTAAAGGATAGGTGTCTCCCAAATACCCTGTAATTGTAGGCTTTATTCTAATGTTGCTGTGTGATGGATGTCCTTGAAGAAAGGATTTGCTCAAGCAGAGCCAGCTGAAAATCAGCAAACTGTACTTAAGGATTACAGCTATGGCTGTAAATAGATTTTTAGAGTTCACATTTCATTTGTGTGTTTTTATAGCAATCAATAGGAAGCCATCTACAGCATTTAGGTGTTCCCATGCTGATTACTGTGACAGCTACTGAATCACTGCTAGGAAATTCGATGTGTTAACAGGTTACATTGGCTAGCTAAACACAACACTTGAAGAGGAAACAACAGTAGAGGGTCAGTGTAAACTAAAAAACATAAAAGTCTAGTTGAATAGGGAATGAAGGAGGGATAGAGGTGGTTCCTAAATTTCTTTTAAGGAGTAGGACTCTCCAATGCTACTAATATTTAATATTATGTCAAAGAGATACATTAACAATAATTCTGTCTGTTCATTGTCATATATTTTGCAAGACCGAAACCAAATTATTGCAAAATAGTATTCCCCTCCCCTGTGGTTGCAGTGCATCCTACCATTCCACCCACTGAGATTCTGGTTTAGTAGTTTTTGTGGTTTTGACAGGGGAAAGAGTAGTGGTGGCCCAGTCACATTACCACATACCACTCTCCGTAAGTGAAAGGCCCTCAGAGTTAATTAGTCCATTTCCTTATTATGAAGAAATTTGTGTTTATTGGGGCAAATCAAATTCCATATAAGACGTCTCCAGTTTAAACCTTAGAATTCTGGAAAAACATGACTCAGAGATTGCAATTTTCTCGACTAGAATTTTAGGAAGCATTCTTAAATATTCTTAAATTTTAGGAAGCTGGCTAGGATCTAAACTACAAAGAAATTTATATTTCAAATCAGTACCTTGGAACCACTTACAGGCAACCTTAGCATGTTTATTCCATCAGGTGCTATCAGCTAAACCTAAGCGACAGTGCAGGCTCCCACTGGATTCACATTCACTTTGCAGTGGTCTTCAATGGACATTTCCCAGTGATGAAAGTTCGAAGTGTAATTAATCTGAAAAAAGTAAAAAAAAAAAAAATTGAAATTCTTAACCAGAACATCACAAAATAGTAGAAATAATTTAAAAACTGATTTTAAAATGAGCAAGAAAATTAAAAATTAAAGAAAGAGAAAAATTAAAACAAATATAATTGTATGTTTGGATGTTTGTTTTAAAGTTCATCTGAAAAAATCTTAAAAAATTATGATGAAAACATTTGTATATTTAGGATTTTTAAAAGAAAATTGAGATATTTAGAAGAGAATTATGTTGTGATGTTTACACCTGAATATTACTTATTTGGAGAGTAATAAGGGGGGGCAATGTAATCATATTTTTTTAAAGGCATACAGCAGAAAGGTAGGTGGGTCATTTGATTTGATATATTTATTCAAACACACAGAAAGGAATTATAAGGCTCATGGGGGCCTTATAATTCAAAATAATTAAATTATCAAAAATCCACACCCTTTTAAACAAAATTTAATTGATGATTTTCTGATTCTTTTGTAGAAACATAAGCACCTTTTTTTTTTTTAAACCTTTGTTTTTGTAAAACAGGAGGTAATGTGCAATTTAGGCATGGAAAGTATTTCAATGTTATAAAACTAATGGAAGAAATACATCATTTAATTTATATGAAGAACAAATGGAAGGAGCTTTCACATGATTTTATGTTCTTCCATTAACTGTGGTATTTATACATTTTATTTCTATTTGAATTACCTATATTTAAATTATGAACAAAAACACATGTCAATTTGTAGTCATATTATATTAAATTACTGAGTGCCTTACTAGTGTGATTTATTTTGTTATAATCTTAACTTTCCCATTGTTATTTTGTATATCTTTATATATAGATTTAGGAAATATTGGGCAAAAAGAAAGCTGTAAAGAACTTTAGAATTAAAAGTGTATTGGTATGTATAGAATACCATGTTATGATATTTTACAAATCATGTAACCTTTAGTAATTTTTTTAAGAAGAATTATAAGCTGAATTTCAATGCATTTTTAAAAGCCTACTTATTAGGTACTATAATTCCAATTCATTATGGGTTTTGAATTTCAACAAACCTCAAGGAAAAAAAATGTTTCATCAGCAAAATTATTGCCTCTTAAGGTAATATTTAATTATTAATCTTATAAGGTTTCTATTTTGGTTTGTTTAGCTGCCTTGGTAAAGAAAATAATAGAGGATACAATAATACTGCAGAGAAAGTGCATACACTGGATTAAAAGGAAAAAAACAAAAAAAAGCCAAACTGGCATTTTAAAATATGTTGGTCTCTGGGAAAGTCTGAACTCTCTTTTGAATCAGTGCTTTTTAATCAAAGCCTGAAGTGTGAAATTCTTTTTTGTCATTTGCAAAATTATACTGTGAATTATTGCCATTAAAAAGAGTTTGCTTCTGATATGAAACTAAAAATTAGCATAGAATCTTGAAAGAATTTTCTGGTCTGTTTAGAGTGCCTTAAAACAGTACTTTAAAATGCTTAAATGTTAATTTTTAAAGTTCTTTTTTTGTCTATTAAAATAGTAAAGGAGTATACTGATTAATGTTATATTTATATGTTTTAACTGTAATTGTATTTGAGGCTTTGTGGTTTGGAATTCTGTTAATATAACATTTATTTTTATAACGCAAAGTTTGCAGAATAAGTAACACATGGGTTATGTCTCTAAAAAACAATGATGATTTGAGTAACTTAAAAACAGTAAGGTCAATAACCATATTAATGACAACAGTGTATATCTTTTGAGTGCTTAATCTGTGCTATGTCCTATGCTTAGCAGGTGATAAAGATAATCCTATTTTTCCCTCACAACAAATCTCTGACCTATTTACTATTATATTATCCTTCCGTTTTACACGAGAGCAGGAGATTCCTCAAGGTCACATAAAGTTAAAAGATCTTCTCCCTTGCATCCATTTTTTGAAATGTTCAGAACCTAAATATTGAGATAACTGGTACATCTACAATTGAAACATCTGTTTGATTTTAAAGCCTGTATTCAGAAATACTATCCTTTGCTATCATAAATTACTAGGCCAAAATTATCCTACTCCACTTGGCCTTTTAGGGTTGTATTGAAAAAGTACTGAGAATTTACCAATGCCTATTGCAGACACTCTCTGATGGAAAGGTATACATACTTTAGGAAGCTCAGTTGTCTTTGTTTCAGTGATACAACTGTAAACAGTTCTTTTTTTGGAAAGTCTTCAAGGATTTGAATATTGATTTGCCTTGAGAGTGTAGGTATGTAGCTGGGGCACTGGTGATACTGCTGTACTAACCCTCCGAATATTAAAGGTGGGATGTGGAACACTAATTTCTTGAGAAAATTGTTACAGCCTCTGCTTTTTAGCACTAAAAACTCTCATTTATTTCACAAACTTTCCTATTTTCAGTTCTGTGGGTCTAAGAAAAATTATTAATACTCTGTCTACAGGAATAACAAATATCCCTGAGTAGTTTTACAGTTGCTCAGGTTTTATCATCATCATCACCATCATCATCAATGTCAGGCAAGGTATTTCTTCTCATTCTTAAATGCAGCCACTAATATCTGATGGAGAGAAAACAACTGGGATTAAAGAAGCTGAAATCCATTCTCATTTCTTCTCTCTTTTCATGACATTGCATTGCCTAAGGACACCTCTGTAAGACATTTAATGTGAGATTTCATCCTGTTTCTAAAATGCCAGTGTAAATTTAGCACAAACTATAGCGCCTCATCATATTATGAAATTACAGTTCAGGCATGTTAATTGATCTTCCAAAAACTATATAATTCTCTAATCATATTTGAAGTGGCTGATTTATAAATATAAATATTTATTTTAAAGCCCAGACAGTTATTTGATCTGATCCTGACTGGGATCTAGTTCTTTTTTGTGTATCCAAAAATATACAGTTTGTTTGATTTTGTTTAAGTTTTGAAAGTAGAACATTAAATCGAAGGTGACATTGTCTGGGGCATTTTCCTCTTGCTAAGGAGAGAGTATATGGACAACGGAGGCAAAGAGGACTTACATAACACAGTAGTTTTTATCTGGTTTGATATTCCCTGCATTCAAACAAAGAGAAATGAGTTGTACTTGAGTGCATTAGAAGATACATCCCCATAGGCGTGGATAAAAATGTAAAAGATCTATCCACTTGCACTTGTATTTGGAATTTTTTGGCATCAGAATATTGAGACAAGTGAGAAAGACATGGCTTGGAACATGGTCCCTACTCTGCCCTTGAATTTCGCATTCAATACTCCTTTTTAAAAGCTCCCATAAGAGACCATTTCCATATTATTTCTCTTTATGCTAAACTTGATAGTCAAATATGACTATTTGAAGGCTGATCTTGAAATATAAGAACCCAACCTGGAATTTCAAACACAATTGTATAATAACCTTTGGACAGAAGAGAATGCAACAAACTTCCAATGAATTGAAACACGTGTTTTACAGACACCCCATGGAGGACAAGACATACACATGTGAGCAATTCAACAAATTTAACAAGACCTAATGAGCCTTGAAACTGTAATTTAATTCTTAATTTCTGTGAAGTAAATTTAGTAATGACTGATAAGGACCCTCATCATCCACACTTAGAGAGTCATTAGCAGGGAACTGGAAACACCTGTCCTTTTACGCAAGGCGCTTAGTTCACTTTATCTAAGATCTGAAGCTGCTGTCCCTTGTACAGGAACAACAGAAAAAGATTCCAGGGTTAAAATAATCTTAAAAACAAAATTCCATACTATACAGCATTTTGGTTATTAGAATCAAATTCCATAGCTATGCGGTTAAGGCTAAAAATTCTTTATAACTTGTATTGCCAGGGAAGAGTAGGTCTGGTATGATCTATATAACCTTGGATGATTACCTGCATATGTGACAGTAGTTACACACAAAGATGTGTTTGCTTTGTACAGGTGAGTTCTAGAAGAGCCTACTTCCTTGAAATGGGCCTCCTTTATTAATATCACAGTGCAGTCTCTGTGCATTCTTTCTCTGATGTTATTGTTTTAATGTAAGGATTTTGTTTTTGTTTTTAAACAAAGACTCTGGTCAAATTCAGTGTCAATTAAGACCATGGTTGAATACGTTGGAGACCAAGCAAATTACTCTATTACTGGAATTTAATATTTGTTAATACATTGCAAGAATAATGTGATAATACCCATTTCCCTCTCCAATCTTCTTCCCTTCATGATTTCTTGTTTCCATGAAGATGCTTCATGAAAGTACTAACTAATATAAATATTTGTATGTCCTACTTGCTCTAATACACGTTTATAAGTGAGCTCAAATAAATTAAGCATCCAGGGATACTCTGAAGGAGAAAATCTGTCACAGAAGCCCAAGAGGCAGTGTATATTACTAGAAGGGTTGGAGCTCCAAAATTCAAGCCTTGCTTCTCCCACCTCCCAGCCTTCTAGCCTAGTGACACCACTTGAATAGTAGGTGGCAGGTTTAAGTTGATATCCTTTCCAATTTTTAATTTCTCTGTGACTCACTTTTCTCATTTACAAATAATGATTTGCTAAACCCTATGTTTCTTGGGGAAAATATTTGAACTTACTTTGTTAGATTTATGTAAGTTTTTATTATTCCCATATTCAGTATTTCATTGGTTAGATAAAATTAATACTGTGTTTACTATCACGCAGGCAGAACTGCTAGCCAGGTGTGAGAAGGGATTGTTGAGAGGGCTCTGCTCCAGGTGTTCTGAGGAGCTATTCAGGGAGAATGATAATTTGGGGGTTTTTGTTGTTGCTGTTTTTCTTGAAGAACAGATGACAATGGACATATTTGGGATTATTGTTAATGTCAATAATAGTGTTAATATTTATTATTTTATTTGTAGTGCAACCCAACAAGCACTTAGAGAAAATGAGAGAATAAGAGATTAACTGAAGAGAATATGGTTATAGGGCTATAAAGCTATAGAGATAGGGTACCATATGGCATGGAAGTAAGGAAAGAATATGATGGTATGAAAGTGGGAGGATGGACACAACAACCACATTATAAGGTGAATCTCACACAGTTTTGCAGAGATAATAAATTGTCTGCAAAATTCAACTGGCCTGCAGGATATGGATTTTATCTAAATTAATTTAAAAATTAGTATGTAATAGAAATCACCTGGATTGGTAGCTAAAGTGCAAATTTCAGGTTAAACCATCTGAGACTGTTTCAGTAGTACTACTGTCCTGGACCCAGGGAATTGGGTCATATAGCATATCTAGTTGAAAAACACATTGAAAACTACTGAGTTAGTTTACCTGAATTATGTGATTAAAAAATGAAAATAATAAAATTTATCTTATCATTGTTCAACTGAAAGTTTTAAGTAGAATAATAAATAATAAAAGTTAAGTAGAAAAATATTGTCTCTATAAATTAAATTGACCAAAACTTTTTAAGTGATGAAGTCTAACTTACTAAATTTGTTTTCTGTATTGTATTCCATGTCCTGAAATAATTTTGCCTACTCAAAGCCATGAACGTATTCTCATATCTTTTCTTCCAGAAGGATTATAACTGTTGCTTCTATGTTTTGATCTATGATTTGTCTAAAATTAATTTTTGTGTATGGTGTGAGTTGAGTCAAGTTCCCACTCCAAAATATGGATATCTATTTATTGCAAAATCATATTGGAATGTTCTGTTGCCTTTTGAAAAAAGTCATTTGATTATGCAAGCGTGGATCTATTTTTGGGCTTTCTAGTTTGCTCCATTGTTCTATTTGTTGATCCTTATGCCAACACCAGGCTCTCTCTTTATCTCTCTTTTTTTATTGAGCTATAATTGTCATATAATATTATATTAGTTGTTAGTTTCAGGTATACACCACAATGATTCAATATTTGTATACACTGCCAAATGATCACTACAATAAGTATAATTACGATCCATCACCACGCAAACTTACAAAAACATTTTTTTCTTGTGATGAGAACTTTTAAGATTTACTCTCTAGACATCTTTCAAGTATGCACTACAATATTATTGACAACAGTTACACTGCTATACACTATATCCCCATGAATAATTTATTATATAACTGAAAATTTGCACCTCCTGATCCCCTTCACCCATTTCACTCCCTCCCCCCATAACTCCCTTCCCCTTTGGCATCTGTGACTTTTGTTCGTTTGCTTGTTCCGTTTTTTGGATTTCATATATAAGTGAAATCATATAGTATTTCTCTTTCTCCATCTGACTTATTTCATTTAGCATAATACCCTCAAGGTCCATCCATGTTTTCACAATGGCAAGATTTCATTATTTTTTTATGGTTGAGAAATATTCCATTGTGTATACATACCACATCTTCTTTATCCATTCATCCATCAATACTTAGGTTGTTTCCATATCTTGGCTATTTAAACATGGCTGCAATGAACATGAGGACATATCTTTTCGAATTAATGTTTCCATTTTCTTTGGATAAATACACAGAAGTGGAATTGCTGGCTCATATGGTAGTTTTCCATAGCAGTTACACCAGTTTACATTCCCACCAACATTTGTTGTTTCTTGTCTTTTTGATAGTAGCCATTCTAACAGGTGTCAGGTGATATCTCATGGTGGTCTTGATTTTCATTTTCCTGGTGATTAGTGATGTTGAGCTTCTTTTCATGTGCCTTTGCCATCTGTATGTCTTCTTCAGAAAAATACCTATTCAGATCCTTTGCCCCCCCTTTTTTTGCCCCCTTTTTTAATTGGATTGTTTGGGTGGGGTTTTTTGTTTTTGTTTTTGTCTTTTTCTGGGGGGGGGGGGTGTTAAGTTGTATGAATTCTTTGTATATTTTGGATATTAACCATTTGTCAGATATATCATTTGCAAATATCTTCTCTCATTCAGCAGGCAGGCGTTTTTGTAGTTGTTGACAGTTTCCTTTGCTCTATACCTACTTTGTTGAGAGTTTTTAATCATAAACAGATGTTGAATTTTATCAAATGTTTTTTCTGCCTCTGTTGAGACAGGCATGTGCTTTTTATCCTTTGTTTTGTTAATGTGGTATATTTTCAGATGTCAAACCATTCTTGCATCCCTAGAATAAATCCCACTTCATCATGTTGCACGATTCTTTCAATCTTTTGTTGAATTGTTTGCTAATATTTTGTTGCAGATTTTTGTATCTATGTTCATCTAAGACATTGGCCTGTAATTTTCTTTTTGTGTGTGGCGTCCTTGTCTTGTTTTGGTATGAGGGTAATACTGAATTTGTAAAATGAGTTTAGAAGTGTTTCCTTCTGTTCAATTTTTTGGAAGAATTTGAGAAAGATTGTTAGTAAGTACCCTTTAAATGTTTGGTAGTCTTCACCAGGGAAGCTGTCTGGTCCTGGACTTTTGTTTGTTGGGAGGTTTTTTGATGACTGATTCAATCTCTTTACTAGTAATTGGTCTATTCAGATTTCGTATTTCTTTACAATTCAATCTTGGAAGATTATGTTCCTAGGAATTTTTCCATTTCTTCTAGGTGGTACAATTTGTTAAATTACAATTGCTTATTATAATCTCTTATGATCTTTTGTATTTCTGTGGTGTCAGTTCTAACTTCTACTCTTTCATTTCTGATTTTATGTATTTGAGCTGTCTCTTTTTTCTTGGTGATTCTAGCTAAATATTTGTCAATTTTGTTTATATTTTCAAGTAACTAACTCAGTTTCATTGATCTTTTTTATTGAATTTTTGGTCTCTCTTTCCTTTATTTCTGCTCTAAAATTTATTTTCTTCCATCTGCTAACTTTGGGCTTCACTTGTTCTTCTTTTTCTAGTTCTTTTAGATGTATAATTAGATTTCTTATTTGAAATTTTTCTTGAGTCTTTAGGTAGACCTTTATTGCTATGAACTTTCCTCTTAGAACTGCTTTTTCTGCATCCCACAGAATTTGGCATGTTGTATTTCCATCTTCATTTGTCTCAAGGTATTTTTAAATTTCTCCTATGATTTCTTCATTGACCCATTGTTTGTTCAGTAGCATACTATTTAAACTTCACATACTTTGGATTTTTCCAGTTTTTTTCTTGTACTTGATTTCTAGTTTTACACCATTGACACTTTAATAATAATGTGGCTTGGTGTTGATCTTTTTGGGTTCATCTTACTTGCAACTTTCTGGACTTCCTGGATCTGAATGTCTGTTTCCTTTCCCAGGTTAGGTAAGTTTTTAGCCATTATTTCTTCAAATAAATTTTCTTCCCCCCTCTCTCTCTTTCTTCTCTTTCTGGTACCCTTATAATGTGAATGTCCCATAGTCCCTTTAGGCTTTCTCAACTTCTAAAAATTATTTTTATTCTTTTTGCTGCTCTGTTTGGGTGAGTTCCAGTGTCATGTCTTCTAGATTACTGATTCTTTCTTTTCTTCATCTTGTCTGCTGTTGAACCCCTCTAGTATATTTTTTAGTTTAATTAATTGTATCCTTCAGGTCTGTGATTTCTCTTTGGTACTTTCTAATATTTTTCTACTTCTTTCTTGAAGTTCTCACTGTGTTCATCCTTTCTTCTCCCAAGTTTGATGTGCATGTTTATGACTATTACTTTGAATTCTTTATCAGGTAAAATACTTATCTCCATTTCATTATGGTTGTTTTTTTCTCCCCTCTTTTGTTTCTTTTTTCTCGTTCTTTTGTTTGGAACTTATTCCTCAATTTCCTCATTTTGCTTGACTCTCTGTGTCTGTTCCTATGTATTAGGCAAAAGTTACCTAGCCCAGTCTCGAAGGAGTGGCCTTGTGTAGGAAATACACCTTATCATTCAACCTTGTCCTAGCTCTTGGTTGTCTCTGAAACCTTTGTGATTGCCTGAGCAGCCTGATTTATTCTTTTAAAAAAAATTTATTTATTTATGTATTGCCTGCATTGTGTCTTAGTTGCTGTGCATGGGCTTTCTCCAGTTGCGGCGAATGGGAGACACTCTTTATTGTGGTGCACAGGCCTCTCATTTTGGTGGCTTCTCCTGTTGCGAAGCACAGGCTCTAGGCGTGTGGGCTTCAGTAGTTGTGGTACATGGGCTCAATAGCTGTGGCTGACAGGCTCTAGAGCACAGGCTCAGCAGTTGTGGCACATGGGCTTAATTGCTCCGCAGCATGTGGGATCTTCCCAGACCAGGAGTTGAACCAGTGTCCCCTGCATTGGCAGGTGGATTCTTAACCACTGTGCCACCAGGGAAGTTCCTGATTTATTCTTGATAGGTCCCATTTGTTGAGGGTGTGCCAAGACCTGTCAGTGTTCCAGAGGAAGGGAACTCACAGCATTTAGTTTAAGGCTGATTGGAAGACAGACCCTCAGGTGGCAGTTTTTAATATACGCAAATATGTGCAGTCCTTTGGGACTGCAATTGTTAAAATAAACCCTGCGGGCTTCCAAACCAAATGATCTGGAGTTATCCCCTAGGTGACAGTTGCAAAAATTAGTGATCCAGATGAGTGTACAAGTTTCTTTCTGGGAGCACTTCACAAGGTGTAGTGAGGCTGAGGGAGATTGCAAAGATGGAGTTACTTGGCCTACTTTCCCTGAAAGCACTTCTGTAGCCCTGGTGTGGCAAATCTGAGCTCTGACCCTCTGCTGGAGCTCCAGGATATATAAATAGGTTTTTTTCACATAAAAACAGGGGGCGTATTTAAGTCTGCTCTTTGGGCAGTGCCCTGGTGGTAGTAGCCTGCTAAAAACTGTGTCTCTAATTGTTACAGTCCCTTGGGACCCAGGAATACAAGCTCCCTGGCTATAAGAGCCAGGTGAAAAAGGATGATCCCCTGTTTGGACTATGCATGCCCACCAGTTTTAGTGGGACAGTGGAGAGTGCAGAGACTATACACAACCACAAGCCCTAGCAAGATAGAGGGAGAATGCAAAAATGGCATCTGCCAACACCTCTGTCACAGAGAGTCTCAATAGGCCCTTCCCACTCCAGCAGATGCTTTAAGATAAGGAAATGAATCTCCTAATCTAGGCACTTTTCACATATAGCCTAGGCACTTTTCAAACTGCTGCCTTTGCCCTAGTCGCTGGGGCAAGTGAGTCTGCACAAGCCCTTTAAGAGAAGGTATCTCGGTTCCCTATAGCCCTTTGGGTCTCCTGGATGTAAGCCTCCATTGATTTTCAAAAACAGATATTTGGGGAGCTCATCTCTCTGGTGCAGGTCCTAAGGATCGGGTTGCGTGAGGTGGGGCACAGACCCCTCACTCTTCAGACAGAAGCTCTGGACTTGTGAGATCCCTCCCGACTGTGGGTCACTATGCCAGGGATGGGGTTTTTGGTAAGGCTTCATCTCTGCCTCTTACCTGTCTCAACATGGCCATTCTATTCTTTGTTGTGAAGGAGCTGTTCAGCTATTTTTCAGGTCTTTTTCAGAGGGAATTGTTCCACAGAGCAGCTGTAGAGCTGGTATGTCCATGGAAGGAGGTGAGTTCAGGATGTTCCCATGCCACCATCTTGGACTGCTCCCCTTCCCAGGCTCTCTTGATTACTGTAGTTTTATTTATATGTCTTGAAATCAGGTAGTGTGACTCTTCCAACTTTATTCTTTTTAAAAATTGTTTTGGCTATTATATTTCCTTTGTTTTTCCACATAAATTTTAGTTCAGCTTATCGATTTCTATAAAATAGCCTGTTAAAATTTGGACAGGGATCATGTCCAATATATAGATCTAATGAGACAAGTCAATATCTTAATATTGAGTCTTATAATCCATGAACACAGCATTTCTCTTTATTAATTTAGGTCCACTATGGCTTCTTTCAATAGCACTTGTGATTTTACCATACTGATCTTGCACACATTTTTATAAAATTTATATCTATATACTCATATTTTTGGTGCTATAGTAAATGTTACTGATTTTTATATTAATTTCCAACTATTTATTGATAGTATATTGACTTTGTATACTGGAACCTTGCTAAACTTACTGATTAGTTCTGGAAGCATTTTGTAGAGTATTGGGGATTTTTTACATAGATCATGTCATATGTGAGTAGAGCCCATTTTGTTTTTTCCTTTTAAATATGAATGCTTCTTGAAATTACCTTGTTATACTGGCAAAGACACACTGTAAGTTGTTGTGTAAAAGTGTTGGAAGCAGATATCTTTCTTTGTGCCTGATGTTGGGGAAAAAATATTCAGACTTTCACAGTAGATACAAGGGTAGCAGTAGGTTAGTTTTTGAAACTTTCTATTCCTAGTTTGTTGGGAGCATTTATTGGGAATAGATTTCTTTTGCTGTCATCATTCATGTTTTTTTATACATGCCATAAACTCACAATACAATGCTACCCTTTGGGTTTTAGTTACTTATAGAGTAATTAAAAATGAGGGAAAATCTTTTATATTTACAATCATTTAAAATTTATCCAGAGTTATTCATATTTTTGTGTAGAGCCAATTTTCTCTCTGGTATCATAGTAGTAAGCTTGATAATTTCCTTTAACATTTCTTGTAGTGCAGGTCTACTGACAATGAATTCTCTCATTTTTATATTTGAAAAGGCTTTCTTTTTCCTTCATTTTGAAACCTGTTTTCACCAGGTATAGAATTCTGGGAGAACAGTTTTATCTGTTAGCCTTTTAAAATGCCTCCCATTATCTTCTAGATTATAGAAGTTCTGATAAGAAATTTGCTGTAATTCTTCTCTCAATATGTAGTGAGATTTTTCTTTCTCAACAATTTAAATACCACATGTGTAGATGTTTATGTTTGTTTGTCTTTTTTTTAAATGTATCTTGCTGAAATGTATCTGCTGAGATTCCCCATCTGTTCATATATTTTGGCCACCTTTCATTCCAGAGTCTTTTACATATTAGTTATAGCTATTTTAAATACCTTTTCTGATCCAACATCTGTGTCATTTCTGAGTCTGGTCCTTTGGATGGTTTTTTTCTTTTTCCTTGCCTTTTTTCTCTTCTTTTCTTTTTTTTTTTTTTTTCTTTTTTTTCTTTTTTTGAATGTGTTTCTAAATTTTTGACTCAGTGTTAAACATTATGTGCAGGCTAGTAAGCTCAGGTAAATAGTATTGGTGTTGGATAATTGCTATACTTTTTATGCTGAACCATCAGTGGGAGAGGGGGGTTGAGTCAATATAACTGGGAGTTAAGCTAGATTTGGATTTTGATGCTGTTGTTATTGTCAGTCAAGTACGCAGTGCAAATACTTTCTTGATTACCATGTGTTTAAAGGGAAAGTTTTTCACAATATTTCTTTTCAAACCTCATATTTGGTCCATTTTTCTGCACTTATGCCATGGAGAGGGACTCACTCACATTTTTGCCCTCCCATAGCAGTAGACTGCTATTGCTTTTCACTCAGCGCTTAGAATTCTGGTTTTGGAGTAGTGGGTGATTTCTGTTGTCCTAGAACAACCTTAGTCTTAGGCTGGGCCAGAGTTTTGGTGTGGCCCTTTCTCAATGATTGCCCCTTGTACAACTAGCAGGAGACCGCTAAGGGTCTGGGGTCAAGACTCTTCTTGTTCTTCCTTCAGGGATAGAGGGTTTAATTCCTTTTCCCATTCCCTGGCCACAATGGGTATTCACGCGTTGCCTTGGGGCAATAGCTTCTGCTGCCCTCCCTCTAAGAGCGTAATTATTTGTCACTTAGGATAGAGGAATCTGAGTGATGTTTTGTACCTTTCCTGCAGTTGGAGTCCTTCCTGTTCTCCAGGACTGCCCCACTGTCTTACTCCTGATCTTTTCTCTGAGTGCCTGATAGAGGTCCATGGAAATGAGCCTATAATTGGTCCAGTCTCCCCTTGTGTCTGATGCTTCTTGGGTTTTATATTCTCATGCTATCCAACACTCAGATTATAGCAATTAGTTAAAAAAAACTTGAATTCTTACCCATTTATGTGTCTAGCTGATCTTTCTCCTATATTCTGTCACAGGTGATTTAGTGCTCAAGCCCTATCTCTTCTTAGGAGTTCCTGACTTTCTTCAGGTTACAGAGTATTTGGTTTGTGACCTCATTCCTCTAAAAGGTTCAAGAAAACCATAATTTTGTAGATTATCTGCTGTTTTTAGAATGAGTGATTCTTTCCAGCTTTCTACACCTTAGGCAGTTAGAAGACTCTGCTCTGCTTTTCAAAGGATTTCTCTAACTTTTTAGCCTCTAGTTCTGAAGAGCTTTCAAATTTTATAAATGTCTTAATGAAAAAACCATACAAATAGCAGTTTCAATTTTATGCCTCTCCACTTTCACAGATTCTGGCTGCTTATCTCTCTAATTTTTGAGACCTTAGACTAACAGAATTGCCAAAAACTCTGCTGGTTTTTCAAATTAGAGGTTGATCTCTTTCATCTGTGACTCAGATTCTCAGCCTCTTGCCTGGTACCCAGAAGCAACAAATACTCCAAATAGAATGGGCCTCCCTACTGTGTGATCCTGGCCTTTCAAGCTGTGCTTACCTCTCCAGTTCTCATGTGCTTAACTGGTTTATTTATCTATTATTTTTATTTATTTATTTATTACATTTATAGTTTATATGTGGAGGCATTAGTTTGCCATAATCCACTCCATGTAGTTAAGAGCAGATATCACTTTTTTTTCTGTTTTAATTACTATTCTGCCTTTTTTTTTCATCAATCTATTCACTTTGTGTACATATCATCTTAAACAGATTATTTAATACAATCTGGCTGTTTCATTTTGCCCTTTTATGGTGTATTATATGCAACTATAAGAAAAAGACTACCCCCCTAAAAAATGTTGGCTCAGATAAGAGTTTATTTTTCCTCCTATGGAACAATCTAGATATAGGATCCTGGTCAGAGTGACTATGTCCTGCTCCACAGAAACATCAACATAATCTGCTTCCCTCTATTTTGTTGTTCCTCCACCTGCCAGAATACTGTTCTATTCTTTATAATCAAAAATGGCTCAGCAGAACCTTAGCTTTCAAAGTTTGCATTCTGCTGGTGTAGTTTTTTGGAGGCTAGGGCTGCTTTAGAGGCAGAACAATCACAGACTTTTTGCAGGCAGGTTTTATGCTTCCTTTGACAATGAAATCCCCTAAAATCTCAATTGGTTTCTGTTTGCTTGTTTGTTTTTCCCTCTTCTAAATCTTTTCTGCAAATAAGCACAGTCAGACTTCTCATCTAGTTGTAATTCTTGAACTTGGAAAAGATTGTACTTGTTGGTCTTTGTTGCATATTTCTTTCTTCCTCAACTTAATGATAACCAGTTTGCGGCAAAATGAAAAAAAAATTGGCTGGAAGAAAAGAAAGTTTCTCTTAACTGGGTTTTTTCCCCTTCAATCTTTGTTTACAAATTATGTAATTCTTGTCTGACTTCAAGAATTGTAGAATTTCACTGAAATAACGATCAAATATTATCATTGTAACTGTTGCAGGTTCCCCCTGGAATTAGTGATAGGCTTGGTGGGAACATGGTCTACTTACACTCTGTGTCAATAAAGGCAATAGTTTTATCAAGAGCCTCATCAGTTTTCCCTGCTGCATTATCTATTTTTCACCACCAACTGTCCAACCTCTGAGACAATTCTATACATTTTAGGTTTATGTTTCTCTAGCACTCCACCTCTAGGTAAAATTTTCTGTACCAATAATTTATAATGCATTATTCATACATGTACATCCCTTCCCACACAACCATATAATTACCATGTTAAAAATGAAATGAGGTAAAGAACTATGAATGATGCTTTATACAGAACATTTACTAGGTAAAGAACTTTAGGACAACCCTCTTGTTAGAATAACAATGTCATGTATAAATGATAAAAATATATTGCATGTAAGAATGGATTTCAGAAGTCAGGAAAAGTAACTCTGGAAGATGCAATATATTTCTAACTACAGGTGAAATATTTTTTTTCTGTCTCATTTAACTATCCTGGATGTTGAATAATTTATTAGTTAATTGTGTTAATGAACAAAGAATTGGCTTATTGACACTCTTAAGCCTTAAAGTCAATACTGAGAAAATAGTATGATATTTTCAATTAAAACAATGATATTTTAAATTTGATTATTGATCATTTTGCTCTGATAGGCATTGGGTTAGGTTTTGTGATAAATGCCCACAATTACATGTACCTTTCTTCCAGGCATGATTTGAAATTTAATTATAACAGCTAGGACTTTTTTTTTTTTTAAATAAATGTGCAACTTTACTCAAATTATTAAGCTGATCACCAACTGGTTTATAACACATCAGTTCCTAGACTAATGAACCATTTATCCTTGTCAATTTCAGTAATGTTTTGACAGTTTTTGCCTCAGTGCCTTTGAATTACAAGTGTGTACAGCTGCATTGCTCACTGCTACAATAGGTCTCTCCCTAAGGATATGGTAGGTCATGATTTCTGATTTTGAATTGTTTAACCAGGCAATAATATTTGATTATTCCATCACAAAGAAATCAAAGGAATGTAGTTTTATGATCTTCATTAAATACTTAATTTATTATAAAAGTCAAGTTTAAATAAGTAATTTAAATTTTAAATGCATGGCAAAATATATATCTTTAAAAATAAAATACTTATTGCACATGAGATAGTCTATACAGATCCATAGATCCTTTTATGCGGTTGCAAAATTTACAAAGGTCTGAAAAGCAAAATTTTTAAATAACTCATTTGATAGCAAAATCTGTTCTGAATGGAAGTGAGATTATTTACTGACTTTATTTATTATACTCAGTGTGTACACTGTTTTTGTGAAAAAATGTTAATGTGCTTGATCATGGGGTGCTGCTCCAGACTCTGCCGTGGGTGGTTTAGTATTCCATATATACACTTTATGCACATTATTGCTTTAATAAAATAACTAAACATATATATGTATTTGACACAAAGGTTTTAGATAAGGGACTTTAAATCTGTAAAATTAGATTGAACCACAAAAGATTGTCATTATTTGTACACCAGAAATTAGATATAGGCAATTTCATATAGTTCAACCAGTTCAATCTAATATGTAACTTGATTAGCTCAACATAATTATAAGCAAATTACTTCATTATATGTATGGATACAGATCATAAAAAGTACTATTAGTAAACTTTATGCTAAACCTACCCACTTTAAAAATAACTCAATTTACAAATAATTATAAACTGCATTTCCATTTATAGCTCAAATTCTCCACCTAAATTCCCTCTTGTACTTCTACTCACTATACAATTTGATCATCGTTTCCTCTAGTCCTTGTAACTTCACTGCACCTACTAATGCATTACGCCATCCAGGTTTGAAATCTCAGACAGACTTGACACTAGCCCCTTATTTGCTACTCATAGCCTACTTGTTATTTCAGTCTTTCTCACTTCCTGTCTTTTGCTTAATTAATCTGGTTTGCTCATTAATCTAGTTTAAAAACTTTCAGGCTCATACCTGGAATATTGTAATAGTTGCCCAAGTTGACCTTGTTATATCTAGTTCTTTCACACTCCAATATTCCCTATACATATTGACTTGCTTAACAGCATTTAACAACTCAATTTTCTGTTTATGTTCTAATTCCATAACTTAGCAGCTAATGCCCTCTATAGTCTAGTCATAATTTTATATCAAAACCTTATTTCCTTTAGCATAGTAGGAATAGAAGGGACTTCCTTAACTTAATAAAGTATTTTAACAAAAACTCACAGCTAATACCATATTTAGTGGTGAAAGACTGAATATCTTTCATTCAGATGAAGAAAAAGGCAAATCTGCTTACTGTTACCATTTCTGCTTAGCACAATATTGGAAGTCCTAGCCAGTACAATAAGGCAAGAAAAGGAAATAAAAAGCATATAAATTAGAAAGAAAGAAATTAAACCTTCTCTATATATAGATGGAATGATTATGTAGAAAATCTACAAAAAAAACTTATAGTACTGGTAAGTGACTTCATCAAGGTTACATTGTATAAGATCAATATACAAAAATCAACTGTATTTCTATATAAAAACACAATATCATTTATAATTGTACCCCTGAAATATAATACTTAGGTATAAGCTTAACAAAACATGTACAGGATCTGTATGCTGAAAACTACCAAATGGTGATGAAAGAAATAAAAGAATATCTAAATAAATGGAGAGACATATTGGGTTTATGAACTGGAAGACTCAACATACTAAAGATGTTAAATCTCCCATCAAATTTAATGCAATTTCTATCAAAGTGCCAGCAAGATTTTTCTGTAGATAAAAACACTCTTACACTAAAATGAATAGCTAAAACAGTTTTGAAAGAGAAAAAAATGTGGAAGAAATCATTTTACTTTAAGACTTGCCATATATCTACAATAATCAAGACTGTCATATTAGTAGCAGAATAGACAAATCAACAGAAGGTAATAGAGAACCCAGAAATAACCCCACACAAGTATGAGCAGCAGACTCGTGACAAAAATGCAAAATGAATTAAAATGGAGAAAGGACACTCTTTTTGAGAAATGGCATTGCATTAATTGGTCATCCATAGGCTGAAAATATTAACATCAGCATAAACTTCAAACATTACAGAACAAGTAATTTGAAATGGATCATGTACTTAAATGAAAAATGTAAACCTATGAGTCTTTTAGAAGAAAACATAGGAGAAAATCCTTGCTACCTAGAATGTGGTGAGGCATTCTTAACTGTGAAACAGAAAACATGATCCATCGAATAAAATAATCAATAAATTGAACTTGATAATAACTGAAAAAAGACCCTAGTAAGAAAGCAAGAAGATAAGCTACAGATTGGGAGAAAATATTTGCAAACAGTACATATGACAAATGACTCATCTTGACTATATAAAGAATTGTCAAAACAACAGTAAGAAAACAACCCAAACAAAAAATGGGCAGAAGAAGTGAACAGACATTTCACCAAAGAGGATAAACAGATGAAAAACAGGCACAAGGAAATACATTCCACATTATTTAGTGATTAGGCAAATGAAAATTAAAGCCACAATGAAGGATCATGCACATATATTAAAATAGCTAATAAATATAATAGTAACAATATCAAATGCTAGAGAGGATGCAGAGCATTTAGATCTCTCATACATTGCTGTGAGAAAGTAAAAAGATACAGCCATTCTGGGCGTGGGTGTAACTATAAAAAGGAACACAAGAGAGTTCTGTGTGGTTATGGGACAGTTTTATTGTGGAGATGCTTACATGAATCTACATACATGTGATGAAATTGTTTAGAACTATATACACACATAAACACTCACAAATGAGTACATGTAAAACTGGGGTAATCTTGAATATTTTTCATGAATTGTAATGCTGTTAATTTCTTGAATTTGCTATTGCATTTTAGTTATCTCAGATACTACTATTGGGAGAAACTGGGTTAAGAATATGTGGGACCTCTCTGTATTGCTCTTGCCATATTTTGCAAATTTATAATACTTTTTTAAAAGGAAAAAAATTATTTATTACTACTCTTTAGAACAAATCTTCTGTTTTATAAAAGTGGTTTACTTATCTCTATACAGTCAATTGCTCTACTATAGTACACTCTGACTACAGTATGAAATATAACTAAAGAAGGGGAATTAGAGTCACACAGATCTGGGTTTAATCACCAGATCTTCCACTTAAACTCTTGACTTTCCAAGTATTCATCTGTAAAGTGGGCTGAAAATAATATACTTAACTTGCAGTGATTTAGTAAAAAAAATAAATGAGCTGGCATAATACACCTAATACAATGGTTATATTATATTTTTTTACATAAATCTACTTCCTAAGCCTTTCCTCTATCTAGATTTTTTTCCTTCCATCTAAATGTATTGAATATATATACACATTAGAGCTAGGAACCTTATTTTTTAATCTCTGTATTCCCCGCTACCTTTAGTGTATACATGAAATGAAGAAATGAGTGAATAATTCTATGAACCTAGTATTATGCTATAAGATAAAGTAAATTAAAAATTGATATTTGGTATCTACCCATCAGGGGACTGAGCTTTAGTTAGGGATATAGGATACAACTGAGGCAATGATTATAGAATGAAATGGAATACAGACAATTGGATGCACCTTGCAGAATGGGTCACCTGTGACTGGGGTGGGTATGACTCCTTAGAACAATGGTTCTAAAAGGTGGTCCCTAGAAACTTTCCCTTGGAAACTTTCTAGAAATTTAAATTTTTGGATGTCATGATCGCCTTACAGATATGGTATGGGACCTCAACCCAAAACTTTGTTTGGATGTCAAGAGTGATGATGCCACACACAATATCAACAACATTTGGAAAGTTTTGTACCTTTCTGAGATCACGGCAGGCTCGCAAGTTTGTTCAAAAATGGCTTGAGAAACAGGGAAAGGAGATTGGCATGGGTCCTATGGTGGTTAAGGGGTGAGGCTACATTAGGTGTTGCTTGACTAAACTTTCTGCCAGTGCCAAAGGAAGAAATACTCAGCCTTTTTGATCAAGTGGTGCAGATGCTAGACAGAAGGGATATAAGGAGTGATGGGACTTGAAAGCTGTCCAAAAATGGAGTCAGACTCTATTACATTGGGCTACACCAGATCTATTGAATCAGAAATTCTTGAGGTATGGCCCAGCAATCTGTGTTCTAAGCAACCATCAGTTAACTATACTCTGAAGTTTGAGAACCACTGCCTTGTGTGCATAGAGTAGGAGAGCATTTTGCAGTTTTGGCAGGGAAAACTGAAGGCAGAGGTTTATTATCTGAAGGTACTAGGAATGAAAAGTTTGTATTAGAGTCTAAAGACATGTTAGGAAGAAAACAAAAATAATTTTAATACTGATAATTGTTATATCATCATCATAGTTCATAAAAGAGTAAATTTGAGAACATTTATTTTCATTGTAAAATATTTTCCATTATTATAAAATTCTCTGAAATTTATCTTGAGTATATGAAGACAGCTAGTATGATTTTTGCTAGAAATATCACTAAAATGTCTTCATCACATATCTTATCAGAATTGATATAATAGGAAATAATTTCTAATTCATTTTATTTTATAAGTGGAGACTTTTGAAGACACATAGACATATGTGCACATATAAAGATTTAGTCATAACTTCTGGGATCTGTTTAGGGCTTAAAAGACCATTTCAACCTATGGATCATTAGCTTTCAAAGCAATTATCTATCAGTAGTACAAGTAATTTAGCATCTTAAATTTAATTTTCTTGAAGCGTAATTTTTGGAGAAAAATATACATATATTCACCCAACAAACATTGTTGAGTAGCTGCCATATAGTATTATCGAGCACTGGAGATACAGTGGTAGAAATGATGGACCTTTTGCATATAGTTTTCCAGATATTGTGACTAAGGAAGTCATCAGGTTCAACTCACTCATAAGACAGATAAGAACACCAAGGCCCATAGAGTTTAAATGATTTACTTAGGGGTAACCTAACTAATAGGGCTTAACTACGAGGAATTAAACTCAAATAATAATGGGATTTGGTGTAAGACAAAGAATGTCTTAGGATCTGTGTTAAACAGAAAAGGAAGGTACAATCTAAAGACATTCACAATTTAATTCCTAAAATGCTGTAGCAAAGCATAACATCTCTGGAGGGCTACTCCATGTGTAACCTGGCTATTTGCATTGTGTCTCATAATTGGTTGGTTTATGGTAAAGCTGGGTCAAGGTCCTGGTGTTCTTTCTTTAGATTTTATGCCTCTAACATTCTTCCAGTTAGGTAACTTACCAACTCTCCAGGATTTTTGGAGGTGATTTTGCTTCCACCCTTTTTTTCTTTTTGGCTGCTGTTGGGTCTTTGTTGCATGTAGGCTTTCTCTAGTAGTGAGCGGGGGCTACTCTTGGTTGCAGAACATGGGCTCCAGGTGCATGGGCTTCAGCGGTTGCAGCACCTGAGCCCAGTAGTTGTGGCTCAAGACCTCTAGGGCACAGGTTCAGTAGTTGTGGCACATGGGCCAAGTTGCTCTGCGGCATGTAGGATCTTCCCAGACCAGGGATCGAACCTGTGTCCCCTGCATTGGCAGGTGGATTCTTAACCATTGCTCCACCAGGGAAGTGCTCATTTCCATCTTTATAGTTCCCATTAACATAATTTTTTTTTTTTTACTGTCTGAGGCAATTGTAATGACACAGATTACTTTGAAGTTCCATCCAGGAGTTTTAAAAATGCACAGGGAGGAAGTACAACCAATTCAGGCTGGAGGTTCTCTCTTGGGGTGGGGAGGAGGATAGAAACATCTATAATGTTTATATATTGGCTAAACATTTCTGAATCAAATACGACAAAATGTTATTTATTAAAGCTGAATGATGACTATGCTGGTATTGATTATGCTATTTCTATACTCTTTTGTAACCTTGAAATACTTCGAGGAAATAAAATTCCCTGATTTGTTCCTAAAAGGACCTGACAAGTGTATGTCTCTTTATACCCTATGTGTATACCTGAAAATTGTGTTAACTAGTGTTGTATAAATAGAATAATTTGTAAAACCTAGGACAGCTTACTATGTAAGGAATCCAAGTGTAAATCATTTTTTTAAATAATAGAATTTATTAATCATTGAATCTGCTTCAAACAAGGCATACATATAAATCCATATGCTCTGCAGTGAGCACCTCAGGGCAATTATGTGGTGTCTGTAATTCTGTCTCCTGATTTGTGTTAGATATGCCCTTCTTATTATGAAGTAAATAAGAACAATCCATGAAAAAATATTTTTTAAAAAAGATATGTCTTCCTTATAAGAAATAGCATGATTTTATGAATATATTGTAGTGCTTCCATTACCGATTAAATGAGAATTAGAATATTGCATTCTATTAGAGTTCATTGTTTTTTGAATTTTTTTCTAATTGGAATCAATTGTTGCAAAAGGAGAAAATGTTCATAGTAACAAACATTGTGTTTCATTTACTACTGCAATTCTGAGAAGTTGATATTAAGATAAGCTAAAATTGTTGGCAATGTATCTGCATAACAGCTGTGCTTACACTCTGTGTAGGAGTTGGAACTAAGGGTGAACCACAGAGCTCAGGAGTACCTCTGCAGAAGTGGTTGGGGGTAAAAAGAAAGAATCTAACCGATTAAATAACCATCTTGTTATTGTCATTGTAATTATAGTTGCCTGCTGATCTTAAAAAGGATAATCTTCCCATTCTTCATCACATCAGTCAAAGCGCTGCTTCCTCTAGTTAGCTGGCTTGAAGACTGCAGCTTAATTTGAATGAAACTTAGGATATCAATACATAGACCTACACAGAAGACTAAAGAGAAGATGGTTCACAGTGTTAGTGGTAGCAATTTGCTACCTTCTACACACCCACCAGAATAGCTAAACTTTATAAAGCCAAACAAACAAATGAAATTACATGATCAACAACAATTATTGATGAGCATATGGGGTAACTGAAACTTTCACTCTGCTTTTGGCATTCTAAGTTGATACAACTGTTTTGGAAAACTGTCAGTGTCTATTAGAGCTGAACATATGCATACCCTACAGCTGCAATTCCACTCCTACTCAGTAGAGTATGTGCATCAAAAATAAAACACAAAAATGTTCATCATATCGCTATCTGTAATAACCAAAAACTTGAAACAACAGTAGAATCCAGAATCTATAATATATTTATATTCTACAGTAGGATATCGAAGAACATTCAAAAAACATAAACTATTGCTTCATACAATGACAAGGGTAATTCAAATAAATAAAATAGTAAGTGAAAGAAGCCAGAACACAAAAAGGTATGTATTGTATGTATCAGTTTTCTATGGCTGCATAACAAATTAGCACAAATTTTAGTAGCTGAATGCAGTATACATTTATTATCTCATATTTTCCATGGGTCAGGAGTTCAGGAATAGGTAGTTGGGTCCTATGTTTATCATCTCACCAAGCTAAAATCAGTGTTCACTGGTACTGCAATGTTATATGAAGGTTGGGGTCCTCTTTCAAACTCATTTAGGCTATTGGCAGAATTCAGTTCCTTGCACCTGTAGGACTGAGGTCCATGTTTTCTTGCTGGCTGCTGGCCAGGGTATGATCTCAGGTCCTAGCCACATGACCTTCTCACAACTGGGCAGGTAGTTTCTTCATGCCAGTAGGAGAACATCTATGGCTTTGAAACTCTCTCTCTCAGGAAGAGCCCAGACACTCTTAAAGGCTCACTTGATTTGATCGGGCTTACCAAAGATAATCTCCCATTTGGATAACTCAAAGTTATTAATTTATAATCTAATCACAAGGATGGAATCTCTCTGTATTCACAAATTCTTCCTATACCCAAAGAGTGAGGGACACAGAGATCATATACTTCAGGGAGAACAACTCTTGGAAGCCATCTTAGAATTCTGCTTCTTTGTATCATATAACTTTATTCATAGAAAATTCAAAAACAAAATGTTGGGGAAAGAAGTCAAACCACTGTCCATCTTTAGGGGAAGATAGTAAGTAATGGTTGGGATAGAGTGCAAGGAAAGCTTCTACATAATCTCTTCTATATTATATAGTCTGGGTTTTTGCCTCGGTGGTGGTTACAAAGATGTGTTCACTCTTCAAACTGCTCAATTATGATTTGGTGGTTTTTGGCACATATCTTATATTTTAATTTTTTATTAAAAAATAAAGTGTTACTGATTCCCTTCCTTCCAAGAATATATGTAGGTGGACATGTATAGAAAATAATAGCATTCTCATTCAAGAGTGAGTGGGGAGAAATTCCTTGTATGCTAGGAATTATTTAACAATGTAGCTCTGATTTGTCATCTAACATATGGAGAAGTCAGACAAAATATTTTTGAGTCCACTGTCAAAAAATCAAAACAAAACAAACTTTTTTTAGTCGAAAGAATAAAATTTATATGTCCCTCTTTCAGGAATCATTCCTTGCTATGTCTAGTCAGCATGAAATATATCAAATATTGCAAAGAAAATTGCTGTGCCACTGTGCCAATCTGGACATAATTCAACTGATTGACTTTCAGCCTTTGTTTAAGCCCTTTTCCCTCCAAAAAAATGGCTAAGTTTTATTTGTTTAGTTTTATTTTACTGATGAAAATGGGGAGGAGGGCTAGTTAGTAAGGGACTTCCTTATGATCATTTGAGACTTTTTCAGTTCAGTATATGGTGACTCATATAGTACATAAATTCCAACATCTTTCCTATTGTGCTTTTTGAAACAGTGCAGTTTATTTAAAACAACTTTAACTTTACCTTGCAAAAATATAATTCTCTTATATAAGTCATTAACCTTTGAACCCCAGTTCCCAAATTATGATGGGCTTTGCCATGTATGTTCTCTGCAACCTACTAATTTTTTGTTTTCCCTCTTAGACTTTGTACCATTAGGAATGAGTCATTTTCTAGCTCACTGTCACTCTCCAATTACTTATATCCTAATTCTTGGTGATTTCAATTAACTTGTAGGTAACAATTTACCCATCTGGCCTTCAGTTTCTTAAAATAATCTGTTCTCAGTAATCTTATCTTCCACCATACCTCAGCCATCCACTCCCTAGGTATAACTGCTACTAATAACTGTACCCCCTCTGCAACATCAGTTTTACACAGCTCACTCTCTGACCATTGCCTCCTCTCTTATTTTGTTTTGTCCCTGTTTTTTCCTTTTGTTTTCTTTATAGGGCTCTGACTACAAACCTCCACCCTACAATTCATTGATCTTATCAACTTTTCACTGTCCTTCATTCTCTTAATACCTTCTCTCTTCTGTGTAAATTTTATGTTCAATTATTAAAATCATGATTTGCATATGCCCTTTATTCTTTTGCTCCTCTTATGCTTTATCATGCTTGCTTAAGTCTAGTTAATTTCGACTCACCACCAATTCCCTGACCTACTTCTGTGTAGCTGAATGTGGCTGGATAAAACATACAATCTCTTTAATTGTTCTCATTATAAATTCAGGTCTAAGAACTCAAGTGGGACATTAATGCTATCAGGCATTTATATAATATTGTTCTAGTCCACTCATTCCCCATTTCTCAAAATCCAAACACCACCTTCTCCACCTTTATTCTGAGAAGATGACTTTGTTCTACCTAAAGCAACCCCTCCACTTCACCACTAGATTCTCTCTTTTGGCACAGAGGGCTAAGAGATCACCACAGGTATACATCTTTTATCCTACTAATGAACTTTGATAATATGAGCTATCAATACTTATCCTGTGATTGCATTTCCTAGCTTCCCTTGCACCTAAGCAAAGCCATACTATTAGTTCTCACCAATTGAATGTGATTGAATGGGAAGTTTTATGTCTCACTCAGGGCAAGTAAATTCAAAGCAAGAAAGCGTTTTACATGCTGTCTTATTCTAATCACCATTTAGAGGAAAAACAAAAAGAAATCTCAGGTCTTCAAGGATGCAGTGAGGCACAGTATTGAAGGAGCCTCCATCCCTTGAAAATTTTGCATAGAAAACAACCTGCTGAATACCCTTGTAAGACCATTGAGTGAATAATAAATGAAATTCTACTGTGTTAAACCAGGGGATTTGGGGATGTGGGTGTTAGAGCAGCTAGTGTTAATTAGTGCATGTATCACCTCTGATCATCATTTCAGCGACTTTCTTCTCTGTCTCCTACTTATCAATGTTTCACTCTTCACCTGTATGCTAATAGATACCTCACATTAAAAAAAAGACTCTACTTCCCAGTTACCACCAATGTACTTTGCTCCCCTTTGCAGCAAAATTCATGAGCAAATTATTAACATTTCCTGTGTTTCTTCTCATTCTCTTTAATCTCACTCCAATTAGGCTTTTATTTCCATTGTTTCATCAAAATTTCTCTCCATGAGATCAGCAATGACCTTCAACTTGCTAAATCCACTTGTCAATTCTGTTTCTAACTTAACTGACTTACTATCCACTTGTTAACAACTATTCCCCTCTTCCTTGCACACTTTACTTAATTGTCTTTTAAAACAACAGGTCTCTTGGTTTTCCTTCAGCTTCACAGATCACTCCGCAGGCTCCCTGGCTGCTCATCTTCACTTTGAACTCTTTATGTGGGATGCGCCAGGGATCAGCCTTGATTCTCTTCTTTGCCAACACTACAATACCTTGGTGATCTCATCCACTCTGATGACTTAATGTGCTGTCTACGTGGCACTGACACCTAAATATATGTCAAACACAGACCTCTCTTCTAAGTATCAGATTTTTATAGCTATTTGACTACTTAACATCTCTGCTTGGAGCTTAATAGACATCTTTAACCTATTAAGTCTGAAACTATACTCCTAATCTCACCTAAATCTTTCCTCCCCCAGCTTTTCTGAGGAGAAGTTGGATATAACTCTTACATATGCTCCTCTATAGGTACATTGTGTGTGTGTTTTGTGTCGCACCTCTGGTTTCTTTCAAGATTTTTTTACTTATCTTTGATTTTCTACAGTTTGAATATGATATGCTTAGTTATAGTTTATTTTTGTCATTTATCCTGCTTGGTGTTCTCGGATTCTTAGATCTGTGGTTTGCCGTATGACATTAACTTGGGGGAAATCCTTAGTCATTATTTGCTTCAAATATTTCTTCTGTTCCTTTCTCTCTTCTTCCTCTGGTATTCCCATTATGCATCAGCTACACTTTTTGTAGCTGTCCCACAGTTATTAGATATTTTATCCTTTTTTTTCTGTCTTGTTTCTCTATGCTTTTCAGTTTTAGATGTTTTTATTGACATATTTATGAGCTCAAAGATTTTTTTTCCTCAGCCGTATCCAGTCTACTAATGAGCCCATCAAAGACATTCTTCATATCTGCTACAGTATTTTTTATTTCTACAATTTCTTTTTTCATAAATTTTCATCTTTCGGCTTATATTACCAATCAGTTCTTACATGTTGTTTGCTTTCAGCCCTTAGCATATTAGTCATGGTTGTTTTAAATTCTTGGTCTGATAATTCCAACATCCCTGCCATATCTGAGTCTAATTCTGAGGCTTGCCCTGTCTCCTCAAACTGTGTTGTTGTAGGGTTTTTCTTCCTTTGCCTTTTTGTATGCCTTGTAATATTTTTTTTTAAAAGCCATACGTGACATACGATGTACTGGGTAAAAGGAACTGTGGTAAATAGATCTTTTTAGTATGTAATAGTAAGGTATGGGGAGGGTCGTGCGCTATAGTCTTGAGATTTTGTCTGAGTCTCTTAGTGATTCTGGGTCCTTGGGCTGTGAATTTTCTAAGTGTTCCTCAGTTCTCCCCACCCGAATTAGGTGAGACAGAGGGGCTGGAAGTGGATATCTTCCTTCCCCTAAGTAGGCTCTGGTAAAACCCCAGTAGAATAGGGTCTGGTGAAATAGTTTTGCAGGAGGTCAGGCCTTGTTAAGAAGAACAGAATACTCTGACACAGAGTCCGCCCTCCTTATCCATGAGTTCTGTATCTGCAGAGTCAACCAGCTGTGGATCAAAAAGATTCCAAAAAAGATTCCAGAAAGTTCCAAGAAGCAAAACTTAAATTTGCTGCATTTTGGCCACTACACACCATTGACATTGTTTTTCATGTATTTAATAGTATTTACATAGTATTAGGTATTATAAGTAATCTAAATAAGATTTAAAGCATAAAAGATGATGGGAGTAGGTTATGTCAAATACTGCACAGTTTATAAGGGACTTAAGCACCCACAGATTTTGGCATCTGTAGGGGGTCCTGGAACCAATCCCCTCAAGATATCAAAGGATGACTATATTTCAAAATGGTTACTTTCTCTCTCCCCACTGTCAGAAAGCCAGAGACTTCTCTCCCGTATTCACTCTGAGAACATGGTAGAACTCTTGGAGCTAAAACTCACAAAAGCATGTGGGTCCCCCTGAAATTAGACCACCGTGGAGTTTTTCACTCTTAGGTTTGTTCACACTGAGAAATTTATCAGTTACAGTTTAGATTTTCCTGCCCCAATATTGGTTTCCATGGCAGTTTCTGCTTGTTTCTGCTCTGGTAAGTTGTGCTTCTCTGTATCTGTCTGTGTCTCCAGTTTGGGGGGTAGTGGTTTGTTCCGTGGCTTCACATCTCTCATAGATCCAGGAAGAGTTGTTTATTTTTCAGTTTGTTCAACTTTTTACTTGTTGTTTTGATGAAGCGACAACTTACAAACTCCTTACATGTCAGATTAGAAACTTTAAAATTTCCCATAGCTTTTCCATTTGATATGATGGTGGCTCCATCCTTTTTGTTGCTGAAGCAAAAATATCTTTCAATCATCTTTGATTTCTCTCATTTTTTCATATCCTAATAAAATTTCAGTAAGTCCTGTTGGCTCCATCTTGAATTCGAATACACCTTATCATCTCTGCTACTCCTCTTCTGAACCACAATTGCCTTGATGATAGCACTTTAGCCTCTTGTCTGGGTTTCTGCTTCCACCTTTGCTCACTGATAGTCTGAATCTGAAGAGATCAACACTAATGATCCCTTTAAATTGTTAGGTAGATCATGTCATTCTTTTGCTCTTAACACTTCAGTGCCTTCCCATTTAAATCAGAATAAGTAGAAAATTCTTTTCATTCCCTCTAAAGCCATGCATGACCTCTATTAACCCCAAACTCATATCCTAATATATTCCACCTTGCTCTCTCTGCTATAGCCTACTGGCCTCTCTACTCTTCCTGGGGCACATAACTATGTCATGACTTAATGCCATGAAACTGGCCGTTCCCACTGTCTGTGACTTCCCTACCCCAGATATCCATGTTGCTAATTCTCTAGTTTCTTTCAAATCTTTGCTTAAATAGCTTCTTGATGATACTCACCATGAAAAATCCAATTAAGATCTTAATCCATTCTCCTACCCCCTTACATTCCAAATCTCCTTTACCCTGCCTTACTCAAAAAACTTTTTGACAACATTTTCACCTTCCAGTATACAATATAATGTACTTATGTATTAGATTCATTGTTTGCAGTTTGTCTCCCCTCTGCCTCCTTACTTTTACAACATACTACAAGAATGGAAACTTCATGGAGAACCCGGGCAGAGATTTTTGTTTGTTCTATTCATCAATGTCTTCTAAGTACCGAAAATGAGGCTTGGCACTCAAATATTGCAGACTGCATGAACAGAAGCACTAAATCATTGTCTTTTTTTTTAATATTTAATATAAAATATATTTAAGATAAAGATGATTAAGATAAATTTAATTGTAGATTATCACACACACACACATACTCACACACATACATATTCACACACACAGACACACACACTCTGCATGCATAGTGCCTAACACATGTTCAGCTTAGCCACAAGTATAATAATTACAGATAATTCTGATGCTCAAAAATATTCCAAATGGGTGGTTGCCAGATGGGGTGGGGATGGAGGGGTAAATAGGTGAAGGGAATTAAGAGGTACAAGCCTCCAGTTATCTAATAAATAAGTCACAGGGATGTAACATATAGCATAAAGAATATGATCAATAATATTGCAATAACTTTGCATGAAGATCATATCATAATGTACACAAATGTCAAATCATTATGTATACAGCTGAAACTAACATAGAATTATATGTCAACTATATTTCAATAAAATATATTTGTAGCATTACTTTATTAAAATATTAATAACAATTATGAAAACCATAACAGGTGTATCTTAGCATAATAACATTCTGGTATCCCTTAACAAAAATCCCCATGAATAATTATTCATGTTCAAACATTTGCTGCATTTCAATTGTGCTTTAAAAAAAATCTTTTCTCCCTGCGACTACTGAAAGAAATATGGCATTCAAGCCATTTTTCTCGTATCTAGTATCCATTTACAGTAGCAGGACACATCAGTCTTGAGCTTTATTATTCTATTCATCGTTAATGTTTATACTTAATCAAGCTAATCTAGGGCTTTTTATTAATCTCAGGTAATTAATCAGGATGTGATTATACTAAAATTTGGTTTTGTATTTTACTAATATATGTAGAGTTTGGTTAACGTCGAAATTCTAAAAACAACTGTGTGTTAATCTCTTTGTAATATTCAATGCAAAATATTTTTTAATTGATGATGTTTTCTAATGACTTTATATGTGGATAGCCCTGAAAACGATATTAAGAACAGTGACAACAATATTCAGGATATTATTCTAGACACTCTGAACACCCATCTACTTACAGATCATCCTGTTGTAAGAAATACTGGGTTTGATAGCATTGCTCACTGGTTCTCTACCACTGCATTTATAAGATTTATGTGTGACTTCCAAATTGGCTCCCTACTCCACATTTCTTAGGAAAAAAATACATATCTGATGGTTAATAAAGTTCATTCTGCTTTCCATTTATTAGAAGCTATACTTGAAAAAATTTATTGAGCACTGAACTACATACTTGATATACTGTCATAGAAAGGGCTCCTCAGTGCACTCAAAAAAGAGAATGTAACACTAATCTCACCATGAATTAATTCTTGGGGAAAAAAGGAAAGAAAAAAGTGGGAAACAGTTATCAATTTGGAGTGGTAATGATGCTTCTAGTCTGAAGGGAGAAAAGTCCCAGCAACTTTCAATATTTATTATTGAATAAGAGAGTGTTTATTTGTTCCCCAGGCTTTATTCCAGTAAAGATCTCAGTGGATAAATCATAAAATGATGCCTTTATAATTATGATGACTAATTATAAGTTAACTTCAGAAAGGGAATTTGGGATCAGAGGCTGTGCATTATTTGTGTATCTGTACTTTTGGGACAAACATAAACCAGATAACTTTTTTTCAGATGTGGCATTATTTATTTGTTGGTTTGTTTGAAAATATAACCTTTTATTTTAGAATAATTTTAGATTTAGAGAAAAGTTACTGAAGTAGTTCATAGAGTTCACATACACCTTACCCATGGTTTGCCTGTTGTTAAGAACTTACATTGGTATGATACATATCACACAACTAATGAACCAATATTCATCCTTTATCCAGATTTCCTTAGTGTCTACCTAATGTTCTTTTTCTGTTTCAGGTTCCCATCCAGGATACCACATTACATTTAATCATCATGTCTTCTTAGGCGCCTCTCAGTTATGACACTTTTTCTGACTTCTTATTTTTGATGACCTTGAGAGTTCTACAGAATACTGGTTATGTATTTGCCGAATAACGTTTAACTGGGATTAGTCTAATACTTTCTCATAATTAAAGATGAGTTATGGGATTTGAGGGGAAAGCCACAGAGGTAAGGTGCCATTCTTTTCACATTATATGAAGGATGCAACTCCAGTTATTACAGTTGAGGCTAACCATCACCAGTGGGCTGAAATACTGTCTCCACTGTGAAGTTCTTCTCCCCAACTTTCCATACTGTCCTTTGGAAGGATATTGATATGTAGAGCTCATACTTAGGGTTGAAGAGTTATGTTCTACCACCTGAAGGGACAATACTAACATAAATTATTTGGGATTATTTTAAATGAGAAATCTACTTATTCTTCCCATTTATTTATTGTTTCAATCATTTCTTTTCATCAGCATGGAATTCAGGATATCTATTTTATATTTGGAATTATAATCCAATACTGTATTATTTATTTTGCTGCTTAAATTATTTCAGCTTTGGCCACTGGAGCTCTTTTAGTCAGCTCCTTCATCACTTTGACATACTTCAGTAGTTTATTTTTTTGAACACTTCCTTATTTTTGACACTATATCCAGGATCATCTTGTATATTTCCTGTTCCAGTCTTAGACTCAGCCATTTTTCCAAGGAGCTCTGATTTCTTTTATTGGAGATTGGTATTAGAAACCAAGATCTGGGCACTGGGTATGCTCATTGCTACTTGGGTGTTGTTGCTCCTAGAATCTCTTAGCAACAGATTTTGGAAATATATGTGGAATTATATTACGTATCTATAACTATTTCTATATTTATCCATCTGTATCTATATTACACTAGACATAAGTTCACAGCAATGTCACCAACTCTAACACATGGCCCATTCTAGCTTTACCCATCACTTACATTACACATCCCACCACAACAGTGAGGAATCTGGCTCCTACCATCTGCAATTATTTACTGATTTATTTTATTCCAGAATTGCTAACTCATACAGCAGTAAGAAATAACATGCACAGGTCCTCTTGTCTTCAGTCTTACATAGTCTTAACTTCCAAAGTTACTTAGGGTAGCCCTTATTTTCCCCTGCTTCTTCAATAAGGTGACGTCATACAATTGTAACACAGATTATTTTGTCACTTTCTGCATTTTATCAGGACATTCCTTAATGTCTTAATTTATTTTTAATTTGCATGTATCAGTTTAATTTGCATGCATTAAGGCTCATTCTTTGAGTTGTAAAGTCTTATGGGGTTTGACAAATGACATCAGATATACTACCATATCATCATACAGAATTTTTTCACAGCCCTTAAAAACAAAACAAAACAAAAAGTGTTTCAACCCTTCAAAACTACTCCCTCTGCAAACTCCTAGAAATCACTGATCTTTTTTCCTTCTACATAGCTTTGCTTTTTCCAGAATGTCATATATTTGGAATACTTCCATATCCAACATTTTCACACTAGTTTCTTTCATTTAGCAGTATTCATCCATGCCACTGTGTGCATTGATAGTTCATTCCTCTTTATGACTAAGTAGTGCTCAATTATATGTTTGTACCACAGTTTGTTTACCCTTTCACCTGATAAAGGATACCTTGGTTGCTTTCTTTTGGGAGGGGCAATTATGAGTAGCGCTGCTATAAATATTTGTGCGAAGTTTTGCATGTGGATATGGTATTTCAAATAAGTTGTGTAAATAGCTAGTATAATGATCGCTGGATTGTATTGTAAGACTATGTCAGATTTATAAAAATCTGCCAAACTGTCTTCCAAAGTGGCTGTGTCATTTTGCATTCCCAGCAGCAATAAATGAGAATTCCAGTTGCTTCACATCCTTTCCAGCAATTGATACTTCCATGATTTTGATTCCTAGCCATTCTGGTAGATGTGTAATGTTTTTTTTTTATTTTATTTTAGTCTAGATTTACCAAATGATATTGGGCATCTTTTCATATGCTCACCATCTGTTTATGTTCTTTTTAAAAAATTTAAAACTTTTATTGAGATATAGACTTATGACATTATATTAGTTTCAGGTGTACTGCATGATTTGATATTCATGTACATTGTACAATAATCACCACAATAAGTTTAGTTAATGTTCGTCACCATACATAGTTACAAAAAATTTTTTCTTGTAATAGGGACTTTTAAGATCTACTCTCTTAGCAACTTTGAAATATGCAATACTGTGTTATTAAGTATGGTCACCATGCTATACATTATATCCTCATGACTAAGTTATATTATAACTGGAAGTTTGTACCTTTTGATCTTCTTCACTCAATTTGCCCACATTCTATCCGCCCACCTCCAGTAATCATCAAGCTATGGATATATGAGGTTGCATTTTCTGTTTGGGGTTTTTTTTTTCTTCTGTTTATCTTCTATGATGAAATATTTGTTGATATCTTTTGCGCATTTTTTAAAATTTAATTTTCCTTATTAAGTTTTCTTATTAAGTTTTGAGAGATCTTTGTATATTCTGGATAAAAGTCTTTTATCAAATACATGGTTTGCAAAAATTTCTCCAAGTGTCTTTCACAGAGCAAAGTTTGGAATAAAGTCTAACTTCTCGATTTTCTCTTTCATAGACTGTACATTTAGTGTTGTATCTAAAAACTGATTCCAATACTGCAGGTCACTCAAATTTTCTCCTACATTTTCTTCCAGAATATTTTAAGTCTATAATCACTTTGATTTAATTATTTTGAAAGATGTAAGATCTAGGTTGAATTTTTTGCAAGCAGATGTCCAATTGTTCCAGCATTGTTTATTGAAAAGATTCCCCTTTCTCAGTTGAGTCTTTGTCAACAATCAATTGGCTATATTTGTGTGGAACTATTTCTGGCCTCTCTATTCTTTTCCATTAATCTATATGTCAAGTGGTTCACCAGTAACATTATGTTGATTATTCTAGCTTTGTATTATGTCTCAAAATTAAGTAGTGTGAGTCCTCCAACTTTGTTCTTTTTAAATATTGTGTTGGCTATTCTACATCCTTTCCTTTCTTGTATAAATTTTCAAATGCTTTTTGATATCTATTTTCAAAAGTGTGCTGGGATTTTGATTGCGAATGTATTGAATCTGTAAACAGTGTGAAGAAGATTTGACATCTTAACAAATTGAGTCTCTCAATATATGAATACAGAAAATCTCCCCATTTACTTAAACTTTCTTTGATTTCTTTCATCAGTGTTGTAGTGTTTTACTTAAATCTTCTTTGATTTCTTTCATCAGTTCCTGCATACATATTTGGTTCATTTTATGTTAGATTTATGCCAAAGAACTTTATTCTTTGATGTTATTGGAAATTATTATTTTTTTAAATTTCATATTCCAACTTTCATTTGCTGGAACATAAAAAAAAAACAATTGACTTTTCTATAATAACTTTGTATCCAGTGACCTTATTATACTCACTTATTAGTTTTCCTACATTCTTAGAGATTTTCTACATAGGCAATCATGTCATCTGAAAATAAAGATAGGTTTACTTCTTCCTCTGAATTTATATGCCTTACTTTTTCTTGTCTTATTTTATTAGATAGGACTTCAGGTTGATGCTGAATAGGAGTGGTGAGAGAGAACATATTGCTTAAAATTTTTTTTGGCCTCAACCTGCAGCTTGTGGGATCTTAGTTCCCTTACCAGGTATCAAACCTGGGTCCACAGCAGTGAAAGGGCCGATTCCTAACCGCTGGACCACCAGGGAATTCCCATATTGCTTACTTTTTGAACTTAGTAGGAATGTATTCAGTCTCCTCTTATTAAGTATGATGTCAGCTACAGATATTTTTGTATATACCCTTTATTAGTTTAAGAGAATTCCCTTCTATGCATAGTATTTTAGTCAGTTTTTATCATCAATAAATAATAAATTTTTAATGCTTTTTCTGGATCTTCCAATGTGATTATATGTTTTTTCTTTTTTCAGCCCATTAATATGATGGATTACAATAATCTGAGGATATACGTTTCACAATTTCTATCCCTTTAAATTTATTAAGGTGTGTATTATGCTCAGATATCATGTATTGGTAAATGTTCCACATGCTTGAGAAGAATGTGAATTCTGCTAATACTTCTGTTAATGAAATATTCTATAATTATCTATTAGATCAAGTTACTTGATAGTGCTATTCAGGTCATTTATTTCCTTACTGATTTTCTGCCTACTTGAACTATCAGCTACTGACAGAGAGGTAATGAAATCTCTAACGATAATTGTGGATTTGTCTATTTCCCCTTTTAATTCTATCAGTTTTTGCCTCACGTATTTTGGTGCTCTGTTGTTAGGTGCTTACACATTTAGGATTGTTATGTCTTCTTGAAGAAATAACCGCTTTGTCTTCTTACACCTCTCTTTTAATCTTCTTTTAATCTCTGATAATCTATCTTGTTTTGAAATCTTTTTCAAATTAATATAGCTATTCCAGTACTGTTTTCATTGGTGTTTTTGTATTATATTTTTCTTCACACCTTTACCTTTAACTTAAAATTTATATTTAAAATTAAAAATATTTATAAATATATTTATATTTAAAATGTCTCTTATAGACAACATACATTTTTTAAAAAATCCAATCCAATAATCTGTCTATTAATTGAATATTTATACCATTCACATTTAAAGTTATTATTGATATTATTGTATTCAACTCTACCATCTTAGTAACTGTTTTCTATTCACTGCATTTGCTCTTTGTTTCTTTTTTTTAATCTCCTCTTATTCTGATTTCTTAGGTTTCGATTGAGCACTATATGCAATTCTATTTTACCTCCTCCTTTAGCATACCAATTGTAATTCTTTTTTTTTTTTTAGTGTATGTGATTGCCTTAAAGTTTACAATATATATTTTAAAATCATCTGTGTGTACCTTCAAATAACACTATTCCTCAAGGGAGGGAGGGAATACGGGGATATGTGTATAAAAACAGATGATTGAACTTGGTGTACCCCACCAAAAATAATAAATAAATAAAATTTAAAAAAAAAAAACAAATAACACTATTCCCCTTCATATGTAGTAAAGGAACTTATAGTACTTCCAATTCCTTTCTCCCATCCCTTGTGACGTTGCTAACATTCAATTCTCTTCTCCGTATACTATAATCACTTAAGACACTGTTAACGTTATTACTTTAAATAGTTATTTTTGAGATCACTTAAGAATATCAAGTAAGAGTCTATATTCTGACCTATATCACCCCCTTCTGCCTAAATATTTAATATTTTAATATTTCTTACTGTGAAAGCCAGCTAGCAATGGTTCCCTCAGGTTTTGTTTGGTTGAGAAAGTCTATTTGTGTTTTTGTGCTTACCTAAATATTTCACTTAACCCTTTTCTTACTTACATGGTTTCTTATATTTGTTCCTATATGGGTAAGATGTTTTTCTACAATCTAGCTTCCTTCAAGATTTTTTTTTTTTGTCTCTGGTTTTTTGAAGTTTAAGTATGTATTTCTAGGTGTGGTTTGCTTGGTATTTATCCTGTTCATTGCTCTTTATACTTTCTCAGTCTGTGGTTGTTGTATGTCATTAATTTTGGAAAGTTATCAGTCATTATTTCTTCAACTATTTCTATCTCATTTTGTTTCTAGTTCCTTCTGTTATTCCAGTTTGATTTCTTATACATTTTTTGATATTGTCCCGCAGTTCTTGGACTTTCTGTTTTGGTTGTTTTATTCTTATTTTTCCTTTGCCTTTTAGTTTGGAAAGTTTCTTCTGAACTAACTTCAAGTTCATTGTTTCTTTCTTTTGGTGTGTTGAATCAGCTGATGAGTCCATTGAAGACAGTCTTCATTTTTGTTACTCTGTTTTTCATTTCTACCATTCCATTTTTAATTTTCAGTTTTCATCTCTCTGCTGACATTAACCATTTGGTCTTGCATGTTGCCCACCTTTTCTATTACAGCCCCTATTAGTTAGTTGTTTTAAAATCTCTGTTGTCTATTTCCAATATTGTGTCATATCTGAGTCTGGTTCTGATGACAGCTTTGTGTCTTCAAACTGTGTTTTTTCTTGCCTTTCAGTGTTTCTTGTAAATTTTTGTTGAAAGCCATATATGTATGCGTATTGAAGTTAAAAGGCCCTTAGTTAAGTATTTATATTAATCTTACTAGCAGTTCAGCTTAAAATTCCTCGTGTCCTTGTTTTTGTCTCTCCTTTTTTAATTTTTTTTAATAAATTTATTTATTTATTTGTTTGTTTTTATTGGCTGTGTTGGGTCTTCGTTGCTGCACACAGGCTTTCTCTAGTTGCGGTGAGCAAGGGCTGCTCTTCATTGTGGTGCGTGGGCTTCTCATTGCAATGGCTTCTCTTGCTGTGGAGCACAGGCCATAGGTGCATGGGCTTCAGTAGTTGTGGCATGAGGGCTCAGCAGTTGTGGCTCACAGGCTGTAGATCTCAGGCTCAATAGTTGTGGTGCATGGGCTTAGGTGCTTCGAGGCATGTAGGATCTTCCCGGACCAGGACTCAAACCCTGCATTGGCAGGTGGATTCTTAACCACTGAGCCACCAGGGAAGTCCTGTCTCTCCTTTTTATCTTTGAGACTTCTGTTTATGCAGCTACTCTGATGAGCTCCGTGTCTTGCAGCTCCTTTAACTGAAGTCTACTGGAGGCTTTGTGGCACAGTGGTAGGGTTTCAGAGAGTGAAGTGTTCTATAATCCTCTGATTAAGTCTCAGTCTGTTAGTGGGCCTATATCTTGGGCTGTGGCTCTCACTAGTGTTTCTATCCCTCCTCCAGGAATATAGACTTTTTTCTCTTCCCTGCCTCTTTCTCTTTTCTAGGCTCTAACAGTTCCAATATATTTCCTTGTAATTCTTTCCCCTAGCGTCTATGTTTTTTGTTGTTGGGTTTTTCCTTTAGGTGAGAAAGGTAAGCTAGAGAGGGTGAGTCAGGTGGAAATCCTTCTCCCAAGATCCTGGATCATTTAAAGTTTCTGTATCATGCTCTCTCAAAGTCATTTCTTTGGCAGAGTAGGCTTTTTTCTTCTCTTTTTTTTTTTAAGGAAGGATCCAGGAGGGTTTCACAATGGCTTCTATTCTCCTCTCTTTGCTGGAGCTATTTGGGGTTTTTCCCAGATCTTCACTGTGAGAAACTGGTGGGATCCTGGAGGGAAAGACTGAGAAATTATGTAGACCCACCTATGATTGTGGCCCAAGATGCTTCAAACTGTTATGTTAGTCTAGTCCACACTCAGCCTGCAGGAATTCATCACATTTACTAGTGAAGTAAGATGTTCTATCACTTATCATATCCAACAGCTTCTGTTCCAGGTGAGTAGATCCCAGGGGTGAATCACTCTGTCTGTTCAGATTTGGGGGTGTCAGTTTTCTCTGCAACCTCAATTCTCTGATGGTTTCAAGAAAGTCATTGATTTTTCAATTCATCCAGCTTTTGCTTATATTAATGACAATTTCCAAGCTCTCTACATATCAGAGATGATATGTAGAGATCTTTTTGGTCTTTCTAAGTCCCCTCTTTGGGTAGGTAGATTTTTATAATATTTGGTTGGATTAGTGAGAGAGAAAGAGAGAGGGAAGGAGAGAAAAAGAGAAAGGGGTATGTATGCATCTATATCTTTATAAGAATATTTTTGACATGCTTGTATAGGAAATCATAAAAATGATGGTTAAATATTTTTGAGTACTTACTATATGTTTGACACTCTGCTTAGTGTTTTCTTATACTATCTCATTTAATTCTTACATTAACTCAGGGATTTAGCACTATTATAGTTCTATATAACATATAAGAAAATGAAGCTCTGAAAAATTTCATAAGTTTTTCAATGAAGTACAACTAGTAAGTGGCATTATGAGCTCAAACCCAGAATTATCTAACTCCATAGCTGCACTCTTAAACCTCTTTGTTCTACCAAACTACTGAACTCTCACAAATCTCTGAGAATTTCTTTTTCTAGAGCAGTAAGGTAAGAAATGTATCCTTTATTTGTACTTTTCAGTTATTTTGTGTGTAACCTTGATCTTTGCTCTTTCTTCCCTAAGGATAGGCAATTGGCAACAATTCATGGAAATGGATTTTAGAAGAGCTCACTTATACCTGTGGCACATAAAATGAAAGGGAAATTTAATATCATGTCCTAAAAATGTGCCAAGCAATAAAGACAAGAAGGTAGTAGAACGCAAGTGGATTATTTTGAGACTAAATGCAAATATATCAAGTAACATAGGTGTTGATATGGGGGACAAAAATTCTTGAAAAATCAAGCTACTTGAAGCAAAGGATAGCAGAGTGACAAATAAAAATAATGTGAAAGAAACAGATGGAGGGTGAATTTTCAAGATTAAAAAAAAAAAGATGTACCTATATGATACTGCATAGATTATTACTTACTCAGGAAGGAGGATACTTATACTGGAGTCTGGGTAGTAACCATTGTCAAACAATGGTGGAAACCCACCTATGGCTAGTATAAAGTAGTTACATGATTTCTTTCAGGTTTTAAAACATTTATGTCTTTTAAATTGTGTTTAAAATGAATATTTAATTTTGGATTGCATAAGCCATTTTTGACTGAAACAGGTAAATGGTTTTCCTGCTAAGTGATGAGATCTGCAATATGTGTTTAAAGTAAAAATATGGTAGAAATAAGTAACTAATATAATTGTCTCTTACCATAGAGATTTTAACATTAAATTGTCAGCCAAATTAAGAATAAAACAATTAATAATGGTCTTTTATTAAATTCATTTTTAGTTACTGCATTTAATGTTTCATTTAGCTGCTATGTAATTATCTTTTCATTCTGAGATGCTCTTCTACACTTTTTTTTTTGGTCTAAAAATTGTGTGAATTTTCTGACACCTATTATACTTAGAAACATGTTTTTCAGCCTTTCTAAAGTTAACAATGATGGTCTTCGTGAGATCAAAACTCAAATCTATTCTTGTAATAAAAAAGTATGTTAGAATACAATGCCATATTTATGACACATCTGTTGACCTTTAACAGCAGGAAGCCAGGATTGATAACAATATTGTCTTTATCTTGTATTAGAAAAAACTGAGATATAGCCAACTGTTTAAGGTTTATATAGGTAACCTGTGCACAAAAAAATACTGTGTCTTTGAACTTCATGATTTGTAGAGCAATAACCCAGTTTACTACTCCTTCTTTGTGGCTAATTATATATATATACATCATTATTTCAAAAACGGTATCAAGGAAGGTATCTCAGAATTCTTTTGAGTTCTACAGAAAAATACTTTTCAATTAAACCTAATAATAATTCATATGTGTATATCGTTTAATATCTGAATGACTCCTGAGAACTATAATATGCTTTTAAGGCCCAACTAATCTGTGTTTACTGTTGTATTCATTCCAAGCTCTATTATTGCTTGGTTATTGTAGGCTCATGAGAAAAGAATACAGCTGATTTTATGTGTAAATGATGCACTAAATGAAGGATTTTGCAGTGGTTCTAAATGTTTGGTGGTAGAAATGAAGCTTTAAAATTAATAAGAAATGCCAAAGGGAGATAGTTAACTCTTCTCTTGAAAGCATTAAGTTTATGTTGAAAATGGCATTTGTTATCAGTAAAATATCACCCATAATGTTATTCTCATTTAATGTTATTAATTTGAGATTTTATCATTTGGCTTGATTGTATTTAATGTCAAAATATTTTGGTTTTAAATTATAAGAGTGATATCATAAGTATTTATACCTAATTTTATGTTTATATTTTTATATTTATATTAACCATACATATAAATTTTGTTTATATTTAAAATTTTATAATAAAATAATTTAAGTCACTGAAAATTTATGATTTTTCCCCTTGATAAATATTTAAATTTGAGAAACACTGCTATTCAGGAAACATGCAGGATTCAATTGTGTGATGCAGCCCATAACCGTGCAATTAACGGTTCTATAAGAGCAGTGATTAAAGATACAGCAGTTTCCAGCACATGTATTTCATAACACATCAAAGTGTTTGCTTTTGATTTTGATAGGAAAAAAAACACAAAAATGCTATCAGGGCAATAGCTTAGTAATTAAAATCTTATTTTTATTTTTGTCTTCAAAATAGAAGGAAAGTAGTACTTCATTTGGAAATCAAAGCTATCAAATGTGAGATAAGCTGTTCCTCAGTCTAGACTGTTAGCATTAAGTTCAATTTGGTCACACATATTAACTTTATTTTGTCTAGTGCATGGCTAAAGATTTTAGTTATATGAAGACAGTTGTAGAAGAGACATGGGCTAGGAAAAATATCTAGATCTGTATTACTAAAGATAAATTATTAGACAGTTCCGGTAGCCACTTTCACATTGGACATAGGAGTATTTGAAGCAGTAGATTGCAATTTTATTTTCAGGTTCCTAGAAATATATTAATCTCATAGTTTTCGTTATTTCTGTGACTACACACACCAACATTGCTTAAAAAGTTAAACCAGTATGGTGGTAGGAGTGCTTCAAATTGACATACATCCATTTTCAGTTAGACCTTCACTGTGTTCAGCAGTCTTTATATCTACCCTAAGTGGCCTCCTGACTCTTTACATGTAAATCTATTTTCAAACCTTTTGTCAGTGCTCCTCAACCTTGGCTCCACTTTAGAATCACCTGGGAGGGTTTAAAAATAATCTTGATGCTTGGATACAATACAAATCAATTAAATCTGTAAGCAGTCATTAGTGGTTTCTAAAATTCTCCAAGTGATTCCAATGTACAGTCAAGATGGAGAACTACTGCCCAAAGCCATCCTATTTCCCTTCTATGGAAGATTATTTTCCTTCTTGTAAAAGTGAGAAGCACTAAGACTCCATGAGTTTTCCCAGTCTGTTGTCAATCCAGAACAATTACTACCCTTTCTTGGCTTCATTCAGAGTGAGTTGTGTGTACTTTCAGAATATCGAAACTTACTTCTGCATCCCGGCTCTTGATTCCAGTATTTTATGGCTATTTTGTTTCCTTAGTACACCAAAACACCAAAATAGCTCCTCACTCATTTGCAGTTTTCACTTGTCACTTTCTGTTTATCTTTTTCTTCCAAACTCTTTCTTACCTAAAATGAAATAATGTTAATTTTTAAAAAGTCATTGAAAAGGTAGGTCGGAAATAAATTGGTCCAACAGAAAAGTATGTTGATGAGAAACTTTATATGTCTCAGTCCAAGTATAGGACTGTAGATAAAATATTTCCCATGAACATTTTTATCCCATCCTACTCTCATGCAGTTTTGGGGTTTAAATTTACACTGCCTACATAGCGCAAAAAAGGACAAGCCAAAGGAATAAATAAATAAATAAGTAAATATTGGGTCCTACCTTGGAAATTACTGAAGCACCTGCCATATATATATATGTATTTATAAGAGGACACAATCAACTTAGACATATCTAAGTTGATATGTCTTACCTTTTCACTTTTATTCCTCTAACCCTTACAACATTTTCTAAGGAATTCCCAGTATTAAATTTTCTTCCTTTGGAAAACCTGGAGAGGCTTCTATTTTCCTGTCCAGACACAAAATGATACATATTAAAATTCATACTTTAGCTTTTTCTTTATTTGCCTGGTGTATATTCTCCCATATTTTAATTTTCAGTCTCTCTATCGCCATTGTACACCACATACACCTAGATTTTAACTTTATTGTTTGATCCCATCTGAGAGTCTCTTTAATTTTTAAATTTGTGCTATTTAAATATATTTTAAATATCTGGTTATATTAGGAATAACTTATGCCATCTTATTTGTATCTTACATTTAAGGCATTTTATTTTTTCCACTTTTATTTCTCTTTTCCTGCTTTCCACTGGTTTGGATTTTCTTCTGCTGTTTTAAAAGTTGTACATTCTTTTTAAACATTTCTTCTTAACCTTGGTCCTAGTCTCTAACATTTCTACTACTGCCTCCTCCTCTACATCATTATTAATTTTTTCCTTTTAGCGTATGGCAAATGAAGCATAAGGCAAACCGAACTTCCCAAAGCTTAGGATTTGATATAGGAGATTTGTTGCAGGGATTTTCATGTGGCCGAATTTCAGCCAGGTTACACTCAAAGCCTGGAGTAAAGGTTAGGGAGCCTTGCATTGCAATATATCATAAATAAAATATATACTATTAAAATTTAATGGCATTTTATTAAGCATGTCACTTAGTCACCCAGACCCTGTTTCCTAAAATGTCAATGTGCAATAAAACCAGCTACCTCCTGGAGATGTTTGGGAATTAATGATATTGTGCTATTGTACATTCCTGGGACATGGTAGGCATTAAATAAATGATGGCAACAATAATTTGCACTACTAATATATCACAGACTATAGCTTTGTTTTCGTTTGTTTTGGTATTGGTTTTGGTAGCTACTTTTTTCCACACAATTTAATATGCTCTCAGCATCGCAGAAGGGGCTAGTGGATGGCATTCTTGCTTTCTCTTGATTTACTTAGAATTCACTGGAAGACTAAACATGCAATTTGCAAATTATGTGCTCCAAAGTTAGCAGGCACATACACTCTGTAGATGTCCTTTTTTTTTTCCAGCCAATTATAAGTGGTTGTGAGTAGATATTCTGCCTTCGTAAATTTTTAAAGAGATCAGTTTATTTGATAGTAGTTTGTTCTTGAAGCAGGCTGGCATTTATCACATTGTGGGCCTCTTTCTCTTATAATGCCTTTCACAGCATGTATATTTTTGGAATCCTTGTTCTGAAGTACAAGACAAACAAACTATCATCCAGGACATATAGTACTTTACATAAACAGCATAAATCTCTTGTGTTCTCCCATAAATATCCCTTTGTGACTGGGTCTTGGGATTTCCTAGAGCAAAATGTGCTTTTGGTAATTGATGTCCCTCAGCTAACATCATTAATCAAATGAGTTTATGAGCAGAAAATCTAAAATACTCATTGATGTTTTTCTCTGACTTGGTCGATGGAAAGCAGACTTGATCAAGTAGAAATGCTAGATTGTTTCAAGATTTCCAAGGGAATTTCACACCCTTCTCTTCCTGTTCAATTCATCCACCCACCCCAAACCTTAATCCCCCTCTTCAAATAGTTTTTCCCAGCATGGAAAAAAATTTCTATTTAAAAAATATATTATTTAAATTTATAGGGTGTTTCCAACTATGACAGTGAAGTAGAGAACAGAAAGTCTTATTGGAGGCAGCCCAACAGCCCTGACTACAAACTTAACTTCTACCGCTCACTAGCTGTGTATTCTTGGACAAATTAAGTCAACTATATTTCAGCATTTCACATCTATGAAAAATGAGAATAATATTTACTAATTTCACAGGATTACTTTAAAGCTCAAATAAGATCATGTGTATAATGTTCTTAGTTTTGTACTTGGTCGATAATAAAAGGCTTCAAATTTTAGTTTCTGTCAATGGCCATATAAAATCCAGTGTGAATTCAGTTCAGCTTCTTCATATTTTTGATTGACAGCACTTCAATGTAATTAGAAGGACCAGGAATGAGTACTGAAAATGACAAGAAAATAAAGAAAAATTGGAAAGGAGAGGAAAACAAATAATGGTGTATATGAACAATGGTGAGTAATGATCAATAATTCATTGAAGTAATCCTGATGCCTTAAATTTTTTTCTAATTCACATGTACTTTTAAATGAATAAATAAAAGGTGGTCATTGTATAAGAGTAGAAAATCAAGATAACCAAATAGAAATTGAAAGTAAAACACTTCAAAGTTTACCACCTAGAAATGACAAAGACAGAAAACTTGATGAAAATCTTCCAGTCCTGTTCATAGAAAAATATATTTCATGTAAATTAGCTTGTTATTAAAATGAATCACACTATTCTTTACTCTGGATTGGATTATCATTTGAAATACATAAAAGTATTTCCACATCAATAAAACTTAACAAATGCACATCGTAATATTTAAAGACTTAAAAGGATATCAATATTAAGAATAAATTATTGCCCCAAGCCCCTCTTCTTAGATATTTAGGTTATTTCTACTTTTTTGTTATATATAACATTGAGCTCTCTGCCAGGCTACAACTAGGGCTTCTTATCATACATGGTATTAACAAGAAGATAAGGTAAAACAACATGGATTATGGGAATTTAGTTTACTTACCTATTAGAGTCAATGTCAGTGGGAGAAAAGACAAGCATGTGGGCTCTGTATGTTCCATATGTAGCCAATCTTAATTATTCACAGATTCCATATTAGCAAATGTGACTACTCCCCCAAATTTAATTTTAACCCCCAAATCAATATTCATGGTGCTTTCACAGTCATTTCTAGACATGCAGAATGGCAAAAAATTTGAACTACCTGACTTTTGACATTCCCAGCTAAGGTCAAACAAGACAACACTCTGCCTTCTGTTCTAGCTCTTATACTATAAATGAGAGTCCTTCTCAGTCTTTTTAGTGTCTTGCCTTTTGCATTTTTGTGCTTTTTGTTGGTACTTTGGCTGTTTAAAATGGCCCCAAAGCATAGTGCTGAAGTGTTGCCTAGTGTTCCTAAGTTCAGGAAGGCTGTGATGTGCCTTGTGAAGAAAATACATGTTACATAAGCTTCTTTCAGATACGAGTGATAGTTCTGTTGTCCATGAGTTCAATGTTAATGAATCAACAATATGTATTAAACAAGGTGTCTTCAAAAAGAAACATACATAAAACAAGTATGTTTTAATCAGTTGATGAAAATGTTGTGATCAGAGGCTTGCAGGAATCTCACCCTGTATTTCCCCTAGGAATCATGGTCCAGTGTATGTGACAACTTCATAGAACTAACTATACCAAATAATTAGAATTGACTGCATTTCCATACATGTTATCCCCTGTATGATTTCCCTCTTTATCCTATATTTGAAACACCTCTGACATACTCCTTAATATCTGCTTCAAAATATTGATTAAATTTGTAAGATTTTGCCTTGAATGGGCCCATGATCACTATTTAATTTGTTTTTATTATAAAATCATTAGTAGGAGACAAAGTTCTATAATCAAAGCAACAGAGATCACTGCCTACCCAGATTAACCTTGGCTCCCATCCTATTATACCGTGTTATATAAATTTACCTGCTTTTTCAAAATCTGCATATTCATAAATCTTGTTTGCATTTTCACATATCTTTCTGTCCCAGACATACTATCCTAAATCCATTAGTTTGGCACATTCTACTTTTATGAACGTTATTTAAGGTATATTTGAAATCATACATAGATTTAGTGATATGTGAATATAATGACTCCTTTCCCAATATACAAGTAGAAACCCAAATTCTAGGCAGGCCCTGCAACCAGGGTACAAGCATATGACCTAAGGCCTGCCAATAGGTGTAAATCAATAAAACTTCAGTTCAGAAGTAAGCTGTTTCAAAAACCATTCTGTATGGAGCTTCCATTTTTGCTGCTACGTGTAATGGTAGAAGTTTCGAGTGTTTGATGGTTGTAATTACAATGCCAGCAGCAGCACTTTACCAATGGCTCTAAAACAAAGTTCCTGGTGCAAAAGTTGTATGCGTAGGCAGAGACGATAGTAACTTATTGATGGTTCACATAAGTAGCAGGTTTATTATTGAACTAGATCTTTGGTCTGGTTTGGGGCTTTGATCCTGGATGTCTGCTTTAAAATTGGTTTGAAAGCCTTCCTATCAGATCTATGAATTAGCATATATCATTTTATTAAGCTATATTTTTGTAAAATCAGTTGAGATTATCTTTTCTTGCTTGTAACTATGAAACCACTGACTCATTGATCATATTGGTTTTCTAATGCTGTCATATGTCATCACAGACTTAGTGGCTTAAACAACACAAATTTACCTCACAGTTCTGTAGGTAAGTCTGTCACAAGGTCTCATCAAGGTAAAATTAAGGTGTCGGCAAGGGTGCATTCCTTTATGAAGGCTTTAGGGGAAAGATAATTTCCTTGCTCACTTAGGTCATTGGTAGAATTCATTTCCTTGTGAAGGTAAAACTGAAGTTAGCTTTTCCTTGCTAGCTGTCAGCTGAGGGGCGTTCCCAGTTCCTAGAGGCTACCCCACATTCTTTGGCTCTTGCCTCCCTTCCATCATCCCCAAGGCCAGCAGTAAAGTGTTGAGTCCCTCTTACCCTTTGAACATTACCAGCCTCTTTTCCCATTATTGCAAGGTTGCATGTTACAAGGTTAATATGCAAATGTCAATTGCCTTCTTATATACCAATGATAAACAATTGGAATTTAAAATTAAATACATAATACTGTTTATATTAACACCAAAACAAAATACTTAGATATAAATCTAACAGAATATGTATAAGATCTATATGAGGAAAATTATAAAACTCTTATAAAAGAAACTAAAGAAGATCTAAATAAATGGAGAGTTAGTCCATGCTCATGGATAGGAAGACTCAATACTGTCAAGGTCTCAGTTCTTCCCAACTTGATCTACAAATTCAGCAATCCTAATCCAAATGCCAGCAAATTATTCTGAGGATATTGACAAACTAGCTCTAAAGTTTTAAGGCAAAAGACCCATAATAATCAACACACTACTGTCAGAAGACTGAAACTATCCAACTTCAAGACTTACCATTAAGAAATAGTAATTGAAACAGTGTGCTATTGGCAAAAGAATAGACAAATAGATCAACAAAATGAAATAAAGAGCACAGAATTAGACTTATGCAAATCACAGTCAACTAATCTTTGATAATGGAGCAAAGGCTATTTAATGTGGCAAAAGGATAGTCTTTTCAACAAATGGTTTGGAACAACCAGACATCTACATGTGAAAAAATGAATCTAGACACAGACTATAAACCTTTCAAAAAAAATGAACTCAAAGTGGATCATAGACCTAAAATGCAAAGCTATGAAACTCTTAGAAAATATTTTACAGAAAATCTAGGTGACCTTGGGTTTGGTGATGACTTTTTTTGATACAACACCAAAAGCACGAACCATGAAAGAAAAATATCATTAAAATTTAAAAATTATGCTCTGCAAAAGACACTATTAAGAGAATAAAAAAACAGGCCACAGACTGGGAGAAAATCTTCACAAAATACGTACCTGATAAAGGACTGTTACCCAAAACATACAAAGAACTCTCAAAACTCTACAGTAAGAAAATAAACAATACAATTGAAATACAAGCCAACGACCTTAAGAGACACCTCACCAAAGAAGATATATGTATGGCAGATAAGCATGCGAAAAGATGACCATCACCACGTGTCATCAGGGAAATTCAAATTAAAAAACAAGGAGATACCAACACATACTTATTTAAATGACTAAAATGAAAAACACTGATAACACCAATGCTAGTAAGTATGTGGAGCAATAAGAACTCTCATTCATTGCTGGTGAGGATGCAATTTAGTACAGCCACTTTGGAAGACAGCTGGCTGTTTCTTACAAAACTGGACATATTTTTCCATAAAATCCAGCAATTAAGCTTTTTGGTATTTATCCAAATGAGTGGAAAACTTATGTCCACACAAAAACCTGCAAAAAGTTAGAGTTTTAGTCATGACTTCTGAAACTTGAAAACAGCCAAGAAGTGCTTCCAAAGGTGAATTAGGGACTTCCCTGGTGGTGCAGTGGTTAAGAAGCCACCTGCCAATGCAGGAGTGACGGGTTCGATCCCTGGTCTGGGAGGATCCCACATGCTGCGGAGCAACGAAGCCCGCATCCCACAATTACTGAGCCTGTGTCCTAGAGCCCTCGAACCACAACTGCTGAGCCCACGTGCTGCAATTACTGAAGCCCACATGCCTAGAGCCTGTGCTCCACAACAAGGGAGCCCACCGCAAGGGGAAGCCCACGCATCAAAATGAAGAGTAGTCCCCACTCGCTGCAACTGGAGAAAGCCCACGCATAGCAATGATGACCCAACACAGCCAATAAATAATTAATTAAAAAAAGATTAATGAATGAATGAATAAATGAATGAATAAATGAATGAATAAATAAACCATGCGGCATCCATACAATGGAATATTGTTCACTGATACAAGCTATCATGTCCTGAAAGGTTATGGGAACTTAAATGCATATTACTAAGTGAAAGAAGCCAATCTGAAAAGCCTACATACTGTATGACTCCAACTATATGACATTCTGGAAAAGACAAAACTATGGGGAGTATAACAATATCAGTGGTTGACAGAGGTTAAGGAGGAAGGAAGGATAAGTCAGTGGAGCACGGAGAACTTTTAGAGCAGTGAAAATTCTCTGTATGATACTATAATGGATACATGTCATTTTATATTTATTTGTTCATACCCGTAGAATGCACAACATCAGGATTGAACCCTAATGAAAACTACAGACTTTGTTAATTGAAAAAAACATTATATAAGTCATGTAAATATTTAGTTTAGATTTCAACAAAAATACAATTCTTTAAACTCTAAGAATTCATTTGAAGAGAGACACAGTGAATTTGAAAATGCTACAAATTCAGCAGTCTAAAAGAACCAAGAGCAAACAGTGATGGGACCAGGAGGACTGATCTGAGACTGAATCACATGTCCTATATGAAGTTCCAACAGAAGGTGGTCAAAAGAGAGAAACAATATTGAAGACAGAGTTGCTGAGATTCAGAATCATTAGGTCAAAATTGCACACACACAGAAAGAGGATGGAGATACAATGAAACAGCAAAACAACAAAGAATAAAGAAAAATATTAAAAGCTGTCAGAGAGAAAGCAGATTATCTACAGAGAAATCATTCTTAGGCAAAAAAACCATAATTCTCCTTCGTAACAAATACATTATAAAGGACAAGAAATTAAAATCTTAATTGTTCAATAAATCTCAATTTTGATTTTTATATCAAATAAAATAGCATTAATATAAGGGAAAAATAAAAATACTTTTATTCGTATAACGACTAAAGAAATTTACCATGTTTCCTTAACAAAGAAAATGCTAAAGATTAGATTTTAATGAAAAGAAAATAAGACAGGAATTGCAAGAAATATTAGGTTTTTTAATACAAGAGATTCAGAGTCTAAAAGCTCAAGGAAAAATGGGGATTGGTGAGAACTAAGGCTCATGAAAAATGACTGTAAAAGATGTGGAAATGGAGCAGGGTAGATTAGGAAATAAACATTATACACTAGTACACAGGAATCAGCTATTTTATATTAATGGCATAGTTCTGTAGGCTTTTCACTGCCAGCATTTTTCCAAAATGCTAGTTCTTAATTTTGCCAATTGTGAATGACTACCTCTACCTATAGGTAATATAATGGCCCTCCTCAATTTAACTACATTAAAATTCTATTTATTAAAGCTTAATAAGCCCAAAGCCATTAATAGCCAGCAGTCCCAGAATCACCTTCTCATCACAGAAGTTATTTACATACTGGGTCATACCATCCTCTGCTAGCATCTTTCTAGGTAGTATTATTTAAAATTGAAGTTCCATTTCAAAGTGTGAGAATACCTTATTTAAACTGTTATTTAAAAAAAAAATATGTGTAAATAAAGCACTCCTTTTCTTCCTTGCAAACTTATTCATAGTGACATTTCCTTCTAGTTAAATTATGCTGATTTTTTTCAATCCTTTTTTTCCCCTCATACTTATTTCAACCTGACTAGAATTACACTCTGCCTGGGCTATTCAGCCTTTAAATACTAGTGGATAGCTGTCATTCATAGTTCTCATTTAGCTAAGCCACACCCATTGTGCTTTGTTTCAATCTTTGTCCATAAATCAATCTCTCTGCCCTTAGTCACAAAACTGAATAAAATAGTGTGTCACCTGCTTTCTAGTCTGATGGTTTTTCTCACTGAGTTCAGAATAGCAACTCTCAGTATAAAATAGCAACTCTTCAAAAACTTACCTTGGCTGCAAAGGACATGATAGTATAACAGCATTGCAGAAAGACCCTTAGTCTAGTAAGTGACATTTCTGCAAATCATTGCCTGACCTAATAAGCAAATCAGTTCTTGGTGGGTGAAAGGGAGTCAGAGGGAAGGATTGTAGTGAACAATTGTTATATAGTTTTATACTAGCTGGTAAAATGATCCTTAGAGCTAATAAGAGAAAGGTTTATATATTCTTTCTTTTCCTTCTTGTTCTTCTAATTTTTGTTGAGTTTTAGTGCTATAAATCTAATACTAATGAATAGCTTATGCTTTTGCCACAGTTTATTTAACTTTAAGTGAAATACTCGGTTTTATTACAGTGAAATTGAGGGCTTTAGGGAAATCATATATTCAAAACTCCATTATTAATCATGTTATGTAGAATTTCTTCTTTTATAATCAGAGAGTTTCATGCCTTCATTGAGCATACCCCACAAAAAGTACATAAATTTAATTACTATGTTGTTGGATTTAGAATAAACTATTCCTCCATGAGCCAGAGGAGAGCCTGGGATGCTTCCTAGTCTAATGTTTAAGGAATTCAGGAAGATAGTCATGTTCTCCCCATCAGGTAACCTTTCTGTGCTGTATCTATTCTTAACCGCATGAATCTCTTATCGCCCACCCTACTCTCCCAAAAAACTCCTTTCCCCAAGCAACAGCCCTCCCATAAAAGAAGTATTTCCCTATCTTACCTTTGCCCCTCTCTCCATATTATTTGCTTATTTACTTTACTTTTCATAGGTAGAGTACATATTTTTTCTCTAGTTGGATTATGATGTTTTGTTGTAACAATATTTCCCCCCCTACTCATTTCAGCCTGGCTAAAATTACAGTCTGCTGCTGATCTGCTCAGCCTTTAAATATTAGTGGATAGCTATCATTTACAGTTCTCACTTAGCTAAGCCGCACCTATTGTAGTTACAATCTTTGTCTATAAATCTATCTCTCTGCCCTTAGAAAAATACTTTTCTTGTATCACCTGCTTTTTTGCTAAGATCATAATAACTACTCTTACTATAAAATTGCAGAGCTCATTTCAAAAACTTACCACTGGCTACAAAGGACACAATGTAACAGTATTGCAGAAAGACGCTTATAAAGAAGACCCTTCCCTTTCCAGCTGCTGTTCTTGAGACCAATACTGAGTGGAAGTAAATGAGCCAGAGCATACATGATAAATAAAGAGTAATTTGCAAAAGAGGATCAAAGGTATTTTCCTCTGCTCTACCCCTCCTCTTAGTGTACCTATTTCTCCCCATTCTAGGAAGAACCTTATTGCCTAGACCAGAAAGTGAAAGGTCAGATGAAGCTGACCCTGATTTTAGAAAGAGCATTTCCTTTGTTTTGAGATGCCAGTCAGGCCAAGGTTTATCCATGCTTTTCTGATCATACAACAATGATCCTTATCAGTTCTCCCAGCACTAATCTTCAAGAAGCAGTCTTGAAAATCACAACTGATGTTCCGTCCTGGCTGTGCCAATAAGAACATCTGTGTTTGTATATAAATCACTTATTTCCTGGATTTCAGATTTTTCTTGTTCTATACCACAGGTCCCAATTTATTCATCAGGAAACTTGAAAGTGTGAGAAAGAGCATGGTAACGGTGAATTTAAAGTGCTCACTGAATCCATATGTGCCCCAAGTGTTGAGTGTATACTGAATAGAGAAAAAAATCTTGAAAAATATGTGCATAAATTTAATAACACTATATAAGTTACACTAGCTTTTTAAATCTTTGTTTTCTAAATCAGTGGAAACTGAAAATACAACTTTTTTTGTTTCATGTTTTTTAAAAAAAAGATTCTCATGTTCAAATAATTTTGAAATCTCCAAATCATGTGTTCTTCATAACTCTTTCCTGTCTGAAACTACAGGATTCATTGACACTCAGTAAACTGATTTTTTAGGCAAATTTATAAGAATTGAATTCACCCTTGACACCACTAACACATCTATTTTTATTCCAGGTCTCATCATATTTTCAAAAAACTCATCATTTTCTTTAACTTTTCACCTTTATCCAGTAAAGCACATAATAAAAAGTCTTACCTATTTATTAATCTTTTCTATGTAATGTTTTCTTTTGTGAGACTATCCAGCATTCCCTGTGACTCTGCTTGAAGGTTTGGTTTTTTCTTTTCTTTTCTTTTTTTTTTTCCATAATGGCAATGAATTGATATCTAAGTGTCAGGTCCCTGAGGTTTGTACTGGTTTTGACATCCAAACACTTGACTTTTAAGTGAGTTCTAATGCAGACAATATGTGCTCTATCCCTGGGCAACACTATTTTTCCAATAGCAGTTACATTAACAATTACTGCAGGGTATCTAAGTGGATGCTGTGCAGTAAATAGAACAGGGATGGACCACAGCAAGCAAGGCCTGAAAGTGAAACTGGATCAGAACACTTTGAAAAATCACTTCTAAGAATGAGGCATCATTGTTCTTACAAGTCCGGAAGCCATAGCGGCATACTCACTAACCTAGGCTCTAGTGATCCAAAATGAGGTATTTGAGAGGAATTTTGTCCAAAAGTTTAGACAAAAGAGAGTCATTGTAAGATATCTTCCCCTTGGTAACTCATTTGTGTACTTTAAAGAAACAAATATATTTTTTACCCTTCATCAACAGGGATTCTCCTATTTATGCTTTTAGCAATGCTCTGTGTGTGTGTGTGTGTGTGTGTGTGTGTGTGTGTGTGTATGTGTATACGTAGCTACTGCGCACCTATCACTATGCCAGACATCATTATGACACCTTATCTTACTTCCTTATATGGTGTCTTCTTATCTTCCAGGAATTTACAACCTAATTGGGGAAATAAGACTTGTCATGGGTTGCTACTTGCTAAATGCATTCATGTACTGTGAAATAACTAAAGAAGCTACTGTTGCTCAAACTTGGCTTCTGTTCAGCAGTGGAGACAGAGTTTTGGGTGAAGTAGAAAAGAGTAGCTTTTATTGCTTTGCCAGGCAAAGGGAGCCACAGTGGGCTGATCCCCTCAAGACTGTGACCCACCCTGGAGGGGGTAGTGAGGAGTTTTAGAGTGTTCAAGGAGCAGGGCATGATCAACTCCTGTGCAATTCTCAGACTGGTTGGCATCAAGGTGACGTTTCAACCAGCGTAGGGTCTATGTTCTTGTGGTCAGCAGTTTTCACCTGGAGGGGGTCTGCTTCCTGTAAAAACAACTCAGGAATGTGTGTCAGGCCTTCACCTATATCTTTCAGGGCACTGTGAGTTTGGTGATTCTGCTATGTAGGAGATTTATAGCCTAAATTGTTACCAGTTCCCCAGTCCAAAAGCTATTCTTTGTTTCTACGTCTTCATATTTCCCAATCATTAACTCCTGAGTCAGCATTTTATTTCAAAAAACAAGGACACAGGGGCTTTCACTACCAAAGGTACTAAATTTACTCTCAGAAATGCAAGTGTATCACTTTGAATGAAGAGGCCCAGGGTGTTCTATAGGGAGCAAAATTTGAAACCTGACTAAATTTTTTAACTGGAAAAATAATGAATAACTTCATTACCTTTTTACTCGTGAAGTTTTTTTAATTAAGAGAAGCTTCTTTGATTAGAAATTTGTTTCATAAATAGGTATTGGCAAAACACGATTTCTTGGAGAGAAAAACAACAGTGAAATCCAAACAGGTGGATTTATTAATATCTTTATTCAAAGTAAAGCCTCTTAATTAAATAAAATAATCTGCAATTAATTATTTAACAGATGAAGATATTTAAGTCTTCAATGATCTTTTAAATGTTCTTCCTAGACATGAGCATTGGCTTGAGATATTCTGTAGCATATGCCCAGTATCTATCTATCTCTATCTACCTATCTATCTATCTATCTATCTATCTATCTATCTATCATCTATCTATTTATCATCTACCTCTATCTATCTATCTATCTATCTATCTATCTATCTATCTATCTATCTTGAGTTCAGGTGCTATGAATAATGTGAAGAAACGATCAGTTAAAACTGTTGCTATTCTTAAACTTAATGGGACAAAATATTATTTTTATGCACATTTAGTGACTTCTTTTGAGGATGCTGGTTGAGAATAGAAGTGTAGTAGTAATTAGAAGCAAAATTAGTACATAATAATTAATAGTAGTGGAGAGGAAGTGTTATAGAAGTTGACTATAGCTTGAAATCCAGCGACAAGAAAATTTCTGAAGTGGAAAAATATTATGACCTGAGATTAAACAAGTGAACAGACAGGTGAATCATTGGGAATGCTCAGAAAAACAATGCATGTCAGAGGTCATGGCCTCTGAATCCAGAGTGTCCCCACCCTAGCCAGGCTGCTTGCTCACTCACAGTGCCACTCACCAGGAGGAAGCTTCCTCATGTCAGAGAATCTGAACTAAAGACTCTGGGATCCAGGTAAAGAATTAGAGTCTTCTGGGTTATAAGAACACAATGAACCTGGTCTACAAATCCAAACCCAGATCTGCTTCTAGTAAAGCTTGCACAGTAAGAAAAATGTGGCAATTCTGCCCAAGACCACCTCCAGATTTGATGATTCTCTAGGAGGACTCATGAGACACAGCAATCATATTCAAGGCTATGGTTTATTACAGTAAAAATAATACAGAGAATAATTAGCAAAGTGAAAAGACACATGGGTAAAGTCTGGGGTAAACCAGGCACAAGGTTTCAGAGTCCTGTCCCAATGGCATTACATAGGATGCACTTTGTTCCCCCAGCAACGTGTTGTAACAACACATGTGAAACGCTATCTCTCAAGAAAGCTTGTTAGTGACTCTGTGCTCAGGGATTTTATTGGGGGCTAGTCATGTAGTTGTCCTTTGCTTAGCATGTACCAAAATTCTAGAGTCCCAGAAATAAAGCAGGTATTTGGTATAAACCACATTGTTTGTACAACATTTTAGGCATAGTGAGCCACTTTTAGCAGTTCTGGGCATGGTGAAACCTTCCTGAAATCCACATTCCTAGATGCCAGATAAGGGCCAACTTTATAAACAGGCCTTTCAAAGAATAACAGTCAATATGTTAACTCTTTTCTATACATCGCCTTACCAGAAAGTATACTTTTAACTACATAAGCTAAATGGTGTTTCTCAAATATTTCCTTGTCAAGAAAACAATAATATTTGAAAATCCACTAGAGTAAATAAGTTGGGCTGTTCTAGGAAGCAATCGTCCTAGGCTCCTTCCCCTTTGTTACCAGCTGCTCAGAGGCCCAGGGGTGCTACCATATTGGTGTACCAAAAAAATCCATTTATGTCACACCGGGAATATTTTCTGCCTGAAAGGAAATATTGAATTTGTGCACAAAAAGACCATGTAGGAAAAAGTTCTTTGCAACCTCATTTTTAATATTGAAAAATTGGAATGACTTAAAAGTCTATAAACTGGAAAATGAATTACTGTAGTACATTAATGCATTATAGCATATTTCCAAAAATGAAAATAAATGGTCAAAAAGTACCTGTATCAACATGGATAACTTCCACAAATATAAGGTTAAGTGAAAATGATTAAATAGTGGACTGTTATTCGTTAGATAAAGCTATACACTTGCAATAATACTAGAGATTGTATGTGAGTACATAAGCTATGGAATTCAAGTTAAAAAGATACATAGGAAAAATAAATAGCAAATCAAAGTAATTCTTCTCTTTGGAATAGGCCAGAAGAATGAGATCTGGGAGGGGACCATAAAGGATTTCAAATGCATCTATAATGTTTTAGTCCTTAAAAATTCTGAGGCAATTATGGAAAAATGCTAATATTTGATAAAAGTGGGTGGTAGGGACATAAATATCTATGATTTTGTTCTCTAGGTCTTTCTCTGTGTTAGAAATGTCTCCTAACATAAATTCAAAATAGATTGCAGCACCTATGTCTCCACTTATGTTGAAAGTATCTTAGCCTTTCTCACTAAAGATAATTTAAAAGACTAATTGAAACTCTCTGCAGTAGTCTCTGACACAAAGTTATTCACATTTGTAAGCACCATAGACAATATTAGAAGGTTTCTCACTGAGTTAAAAAGTATATTCTCCCAATTCTTTGGGAGACTGGGATACCAAATTGTACGCTGTAAATATATGCAGTTTATTGTAAAAAATAAAAAAATAAAAAGTTAAAAAAAAAAGTATATTCTACTAGGCCTAAAGATAGAAATAGTTTTGATTATACAGGGAGAAAAAAAAAAGAAAAAAAAACAGTAGATGGTCTTTAAAGTAGAAAATCTTACCAAGGTGTGTTTTTTTGCCCTGAGTGATTACTTGAAAATAAAGTTATTTTTTTTAATCTAATTTTGTCTCTAATGAAACCTATAAAGAATTGACAAGGGAACTTCTGAATCCTCCATTTCCATATATCCAGCCCTTTTAATAAATGCTAATCCTGCAAATGCCAGATGCTGCTACATCTAAGGGAATTTTGTCTAGAATAATTTCAGCTCTCAGTCCTGTAGCCCAGTTGTCCGCATGCAGTACTTTCTTCCTTGGTCTTTTGTGCATATATTCACCTTCTTTGTCACTATTATGTCAGATGATGAGGCAAAAATAGTAATAGAAGTAATGAGCTGTAATTCTTTGAGTTCTTACAATGTGCAAAATGTAGTTTCAAGACTAATAATTATTAGAATATTCTTAAAGTCCCCACTTTGATGTTAAGCAAGCATCTCAGATGGAACTCTTGATACATGTATGACTCTTCCCTCTCTCCCAGCATTGCCATTCATTCCAAAGCAAAAACTTCACATTCACACTTCCTTCATACCCTGCATGTAATTTATCCAAGAGACAATTCTGTTAGCTCTACCATCCAGATATCTTACTAACCTTTTTCTTCCCCATTACTTTCACATTTCTGCTCCAGTCTAAGCCATAACCGCTGGATGGACCGCTCCTGTATCTTCCACTATTTCTCTGCATTCACTCTTGACTTTCTGATGTTCCATTGTCCATATGGAGTCAAAATGGAAGTCATGTCACTTTCTACTCAAGGGGACATGCCTTCTCCCCACACATAGAATAAAAACTTTAGTTCTTTTAATGACCCTAAAGGATACCATGCTACTTGGCTCCTGACCTTTTCTGATCACATCTCTTATCCACTACCCCTCCTTGCTCAGGTAATTTCAACAACAAATTGCCTAAAACAAATTTTCCCTTATTTGCATGGCTTGCTACTTTGGAGTTGACTTTTTCAACAAGCATTTAACTTGTATTGTTTTATCTTCATAGCACTTAAACTGATAGATCTCTTTTGTTTATTGTCAAGGTCCTTCACTTGAGCATAGAGTGTGCACATGGGGTGTTTGTTGTTCAGCATTATACTCTAGAACCTAGAATAGTGTCTGTCAAGTAGAAGAACGAGTGAATTAACAACCTACTGAGAAATGTATTTTTATAAACTTAATATTACAGAACAGGAAATAAGCACTGAGCAAATAAATAACTTACCCGAACTCATACAACTAGCCAATGAAGAGCCAAGATTTGAACCCAAGTTCTGAGCACATACTACTGTCACAGAGAAGAACAAACCTAAGTTCATATTGGATCTATTCCTTCAGTTCTAACCCTTGTGTTCTCTTGCCTGTGCTTAATCATGCTGGCTCTACACCTTTGTGAAAGAATGCTGTCTGTAGCCTGAAATATACAGGAGAGCCCATTCTCAAGCTTCTGGCTTTTAAAAGTATAACACTTTTCCAATCATATAGAGATAAAAAGTTGCAGAACAGAGAATAATATTGGTCTTATTGGAGGTTTACAGAAACACTGTGACCAGATCTACCATGGACAGCTGCAATAACAAAGAATTCTTGCACCAAGAAGTTTGTAACAACCAGCCCCACCCACTCCGCTTCTAGTATAAAAGTCTGAATTCTAACTTGAGTAAGATGGTTCTTTGGTAAACAAGTCCACCATCTTCTTGATCTGCTGGCTTTCCAAATACAGGGGCTATTCTTTGCCCCAACACCTCATCTATCGATTTATTGGCCTGTCATATGGCAAACAGTATGAGTGGAAACTCTGCAACAGTATATTATGACGAAACTGATGTACAGAAAAATGACTTTTTTTGCCTGGAACTTAGGATCCTGGAAGCTCAAATACTGAACAGTCTCTTGTAGTACCAAGTTACAAGTTAGCTTACACTAATACAGGCTCCCCCATCTTAGCCTAAGTTCTATGTTCAGCTCTTAATGCAATCTCCTTGTGCATCAGCCTGAGCACTGTGGGGCAGCAAACACTCCTCTCAATGAAATGAAACAGGCTAATTCTAGCACCTAAATACACCAAGACATCTACTTGGTTTCCTCCCCCCTAACCTATTTCCAGATCATAGTCCTTGAGAAATTACCATTCCAATGAGAAGAAAAGACCAGACTAAAGAAAAGTAAAGAAAAAACAAAAAGTGTCCTTCCCTCCGCCCCCAGTGTTTAGAGTAGAACTGGACAAATCCACCCATTTTAGGCCTTCCCAGAGATGTGCTCCTTCATATTCAAATGGTTCTTAATTTTACCCAATTATGTCCTAATTACCGGAGACTAGGGCTCTAATGCAATGAATATTAAGAAAAGCTACAATGGGAGGGTGTGAAAGTCCTAAGGCAGAGAGAGATAAACACTCCTATCACCTAAGCCCTACCCTGTCCTTTGATTCATCCCATCCTAAGGGAAAGAATTAGGAATAAAGGAATCTTGAGCTCCTCCTTGTGGTCGGCACCTGCCATTAACTAATCATCCTCAGTTTTATGAGAACAATGAAATTGAGTAAAGAGTTTGAATTATTAATTATTTTTGTCTTAGATAACTGTGCTTTGGGGAAACCCAAGCATTCAAACCATAAAATTAAAGTCAAAGGAGTCATCAACCTGTTAGCAGTCTATCTAAATTTTAGGTTAAGCATCTAGCAGAATATAATACTGTCAGGAAATCTAGACTTACCAAGCCAATTCTGTAATTAAGACTTGATGCTGTCTCTTTATTCACATATATCATTTCTAATCCATACCTTAGTCAAGTAATTTGGGTGTTATTATCACCATCTTACAGGGGAGGAACTGAGAATAAAAGAGTTTAGCCATTTCAAGGTCACAACTTTAGTATCAGAAACAGGATTTAAAAGGTGGTCTTTCTGATTTCAAAGCCCTGTGCTCTTTCCCACTATGCTATGTGGCCTCCCTTATGTTATGACAAATGTCCCAGTGTTGAGAAAATTAAAAATATATCATTGATGTTTCATATCTCAGCTTAGTTATTATTGCTGATGCGGTAGCTATTTATGTGAGGATGGCTAAATGTGGAAAAATAATGAGTCACTGTGTATACATCACTGTTGCTAATGTAGTCACTGTCTCCAGAGCCTGTCACCGTTTGTAGCTCTGCCACTTTCCTTCACCAGCTGTCCAGGGCCTTTGTACAAAATGAGCCAATCCATATCTGATTGCTAAATTCCCAAGTTATCTGGTTGCTCTCGCCCTTCAGTATCCTGCAGTTATGCCTCAGTGCTTGAGGCTGGTTTCCAGTATGCATTGCAGATCACCTGTGTTACATACCTAGAGCTACTAAACAGGCCACCATTTGATGCACTGAAGCAGTAATCTGAACAACAGGACCAGGGCTATCTCAAAATTTTAATGATCTTCCAAAGATGCCCAATATAAATTACTGGGAAAATTTGGCTTGTTCTGCAAGAAATCAATTCATGTATTAAAATACATAAATAGGTGGTTTAAATATTTAAAGTGAATCCTTTCATCCTTAAAAATGTACTTTCCCCCAGACTGAGTTGAATAAATATTCAGGGAGTCACATGTGCCGAAGGTATGACATGACAATTTGATGTTGAACATGTTGATGGCTCTAGTAAATAGACTGTCAGGAACAAAGTTCATTCACTTAATTCTCACAGGGCAAGAAAATGGGTAATATATGGTTGTGACATATTACCTGCAGCTAGGAGGATTCTTTCCCCCAAATGACCTAGCATAGTGACTTCCTGAAATTTGAAGAGCAAATGCCAGAAAATTGGTTCATTTGCATCATTGCACAGTGTTTCAATACGACACTTGCTGGTCATGTTTGCTTGCTGGCTTTCCCACACTGTGGGTCATGTGTTGCACATTTCCCCATTCACTTCATGCTCGAGTAAGGCCAGAGAGCAGCTGGGCAAAGAAACATCAGAGAGCCTGGCAAGCCCCACCACACCGGTGCACCTCTTGTGGCAGTTGGTGTTTTTCTGAAGCATCTGAGCTAGAAGGGAATTAAAGCAGCCCTGCTGCTGAGATTGGGCAACTTGTAATCCTTGCTGTGAGTTATCACAAATGAATGCAATTCCACTGTTGGTCATAGAGGCTGTATTTTGCCTAAGTTATGAAAATAATCATATTGAAATACAGACTTTTATGTGGATGCCTAAGCGTTAGGATTTTGTCAGTCTATCGCACAGTTCATCAAATGCTTTTTTTTCTGGGACTTGCTTTGCACAGTGCTGGATGGAAATATTTGGAGATTAATTTAAACTCTAATGAAAATTAGCTGTGCTGTGTGGTTTCATGTTGTGATTGTCATCATGGAGGTCAGTGCTAATGATGTGTCAGGCTCTCTTTGACAGTTTGCATACAGGCACAGTTTACTCAGAACTCAGCAATGCCATTCTCAGAAGATGAGGAGGTATTGAACTGTCAAACGGGGCTGCACAGGTGACAGCTGATGCATTTTAGATCAGCTCCTTAACAAAGAGAGTAGGATTTTCTCCTCTCCTCCCTCAACAGTAAAATAATTTACTTTACCAAAGTTACTAGTGTGTTTATAGTACACAGTTTTCCACCAGATTTTTTGAAATCCTTATGAAAAGAAATGTAATCTCTTGTGAACTTTTAGGAAAGTTTCTTTAATAAAAGATAAAATATTTGTGCTACAATGCTCTTGACTGCAAGTACTTTATGTGGATACAGAAGTTTTTCAAGCAAGAAGATACAGGTAAATGCAGATATTCACAAAATTACATTTGTTTGGTTGTGACATAATTCCATATTAATGAATTTTTATAATTTTATATGTCAGATAAATTTATATTATTCCTTACTTTGAATATTTTAATACTTTGGAAACATAAATATTATTAATAAAAGTAGAAATAAATTTTTATTCAATGCTTACCTCGTATTACCAAAAAAAAAACTATATGAAACAATTCAGAAAAATATGCAGCTATTCCTAACTGATTTGTGTATATTTTTTACCTCTAAGCATAAATTTTTAAACAGTGTATGTCTACATATCTATGTCTGCAAATCCTTCCACATACCAGTTTCTAACATATGTTAGCATTTGAAAGATTCTTTTGTGTTATTGGAGGGACTATTTGCTTTAGAGCTTTAGTCATTAAACTTTCCTTATAGGAGATACAAAGTTCTATTCCTAAAGTAAATCATTATCATTTGTAATAACTTAATAAAAGTATATGTATATATGTAAAAGTATTTTAGGAACTCTACGTGATCAGTTTCTCAAAGGTTTCCTTCATTGTCTGACATATATTTAATTACATTAATCTACTAATTTAATATATATTTTGAATTATAGGAATAGACCTGTGATTCCTCAAATTATATCAATTAGACTAGGCCAGACAATACAATTCCATTTAGATGCAAACATAATAGCATTTACGCTGAAGTCATTTAAATGGTATTCTCTTTATCCTCAGGGCAGTAGGGAATACAATAGAACTAGAGATGATTGACATTTTTTCCTAACCTCTCTGTCCTTTCCTCATGAAAATGCTTAGCTACTTCTGAGAAGCACAGCTGTTGGACAAAGCACAGGGTCCAAGGTTGTGCCTTTGGGAGGGCTAACAGAGAAATTTAGCCAATTGCAAGGCAGGCTGGAAAATGTCAGATGAGGTATGCCAATCACCATAAAAAAGGTGATGACCCAAAGAGGTGATAGTGCCAACTTGACATTGAACTCAATCTATTAAGCACAATTCTCTTGCTACTGATTTTACTGGCTTATTTATCTTTGGTATTGGTGGAAACAGTTGCAGAAAATATAAGCTGATATAAAGTACCGGGTTAATGCTTCAAAAATAATGAAAAAAAATCCTTTGTTAAAGAGAAGGTAAATTTTCCTTTATCAAAAGAAAAACCTCAGCTTATCATATAAGTGGAAAAGAAAAACAGTAACTTCTGAACATGAATATTTCTAAGAGAGAAAAAAATGGCCCATATATCTATCCTACCTTTAATGCAACAGAGTTATGTTACATAGCCAAGATACAAAAAGGCCTTTAACATAAATTTTTTCAAATGTTGGAAGCTTTTGGTCTTACAATGTCAACAATTAATTCAAAACAGACATTACCATATGATAAAAATTAAAATTAAAAAAAAAATCATAATTACTGGCCTAATGCAATAGCTAATCAATGTCCAGTGATGAGATATACTTTTACTCTAAATTATTAACTTGTGTTTAATAATTTTCCAATTTGACTTCCTTTTTCTCTTTATTTTTTTCTTTTTCATTTTTTAAATCATATTTTAAAAATTAAAGTATAGCTTACTTACAATGTTGTGTTAGTTTCAGGTGCACAGCAAAGTGATTCAGTCATATATATGTATATGTACGAGTACATACATATATGTATATGTATTCTTTTTCAGATTCTTTTCCATTATAGGTCATTACAAGATACTGAATATATACTTCCCTTTGCAATAGAGTAGGTTCTCACTGTTTATCTGTTTTATATATAGTCGTGTGTATATGTTAACCCAATCTTTTTTAATAGAAAAATATTAGAACCCATTGCTACCTACCACACTTGTTACTATATTTATATTTCAATTACATTTTAACATGAGCTGCAAAACATCCTGGGCTGTATAATGCTACCAATTACATTGTTAGTAGGTTATATTACAACTAAAATAAATGCCAGGTGTTTCCATATCAAGTCATTAAAATGTGCATGATGGGCTGGGACTGACGCTGGGGCTGTCTTACTAGCATTCAACATAAAAATCAGAAGAGGAAAGAACAACAGAAAAAAGCAAACACATGGACAAAAAAAAAAAAATAATTGGGAGGTTGGTGGGCAATAAAGAGAAAAGTCAGTGTGTGGCTGACTTTAACTTTCCTGTTTGTGTCTCTCCAGGCGCACTTCTTGGTTTTTGTTTTGTAGTTGCACTTTGACCATATTTTGCAAGGCTATGTGGTATAATATAAGTGTTGGAAGGTGTACTTTCTATCCAAAAGAAACAATTTGAATTTAATTTGTGGGGGAGGAAAAATAATTTTCACTCTTCTCTTCCAGATTTTTGGCTGAGTCCCCCAGCTACAATAAAAGGACAAATTAACAGGAGAAAAACAAATTTAATAACATGTATACCTCTTGTTCACATGACCGATACCCAGGAAAACTGAGTAACTTCCCAAAATTGCAGAAACCTTCACCTTAAATACCATCTTCAGTTAAAAACAAAAGAAAATGTTGGGGGTGGAGAGTCAGCTATGGTGGTTACCAGAAGAAACACAGTAAACAAGTGTAAGTTTGTTATGCAAACTAAAGTCTCTGCCTTACCCACTGATAAGAGTTTCTAGGGATTTAGTCATCCCATTCTTCCTTGTACAGTAAGGGAGGCACCCTCGCAAATGGAGATTTTCCTTATAAATATAAATGTCTCTTACAAAAGGGTAACTTCTACTTGGTTTCCAGAGCTTCTTCTGTGTCTACTGTTTCTTAAAAATAATCAGCCTAAAATAATCATTATGCCAAAGAGGCACATTTTGGAGTGATGAATTCTGTTCCCTTTCACATTAGCTATTAGAATGTTTTCTCCTAAACATGAGAAGGAAAAAAAAGAAAGGAGTAGAAAATCTAGATGCTTTTCAGAACAAATTTATCAATTCAAAATGTGAGAAAATGAAAATACTTCAAATTTATGATGAGTTTTAAGCGTTTTTATATTAACTATAGATTTTTTTTATTTTTAATTACCTTCTAGGAAATTTAGAGTCTGTGCTCAATTTTTTAACTCATCTCAATTTTTGTTAGGTGGTGGTCTCTTCATTGGCCTATACGAAGATACCAAATTTTAAAATGCTCAGCAAATAGTTGGCAGGTACAATGGATGAATGTGTGAATAAGCAGGGATGCACGGTATGTGGTATGTAGTTCAAATCCATATCTACACCCATATAATTTGCTTTCCATGATCCCAGCAAAAACACCAGCTCTTCTGTCACAGAAGGCAAGTTCATGTGCTTGATGCATAGTGAGGTCAAACAAGCCTAAGCCTCAACATTAGAGTTTGGAGCAGAGAAAGGTTTATTGCAAGGGTCAGGCAGAGAGAACAGGTGGCTCGTGTTCAAAACCCCAAACTCCCCAAGGGTTGTCGGGGAAGTTTTTACAGGCAAAATTTGAGATGAAAGTGGCAGGGTGTGTGACTTTTTTTCTGATTGGTTGGTGGTAACATGGTGGTATTCTAGGAATCTTGTGCTCAGCCAGAAGTTACCAACCTCCTCCTGGGAGGGGGCCTCAGTTCCTGCAGAAGAACTTGAAGATATAAATCATGTATATCCCTCAAGGAGGAACCAGGGCTCTGCTTTAATTGCTGCACTATTGTTTCTGCATTCCTTTACTTCCCTGATTTGCAACTCTTTGAGTCTGCCCTTTGGTATTCAGGAAGGTCTAGGAGGCTGAAGCTTTTTTCCTACAAATAAGAAAAGGGGGACAGGGAAAGGCTTTGTACCCAGTGTCAGGTAGGGGAGACATGTGATTCCCTGTATTTTGAAACAGCTGTTGAAAAATAGGGCCTGTTGTAGTTCCCACTTGTGCTTTCTTAAACTACCTCCAGGAGTGAATTTTTTGGACCTTGTGAGGGCTACATCTTTTGCACTTTCTTGTGTCCTTGGTTAAGCCACAGATGTGAGTCAGCATTGAGATTAATATAAGATCCTATTCATCTATGGATCCTTTGAATTGGCTATATTTAAAAGACAAATAAAAGTATTAGGTTAATTAACAAGAGAATGTAAAAAGATGGAGGGGAGACTCACAGGACTTGTCCCAGCAGGGTGGAAATCTTTAGATTGTTATTAAGAAATTGGATGAATAAAAGACTTTGATGGATTAGGTTAAAACAAAGGTTTTAATATAGTACCACCAGAGACTGGGTGCACAAAAGAGAGTTCCTACTGGTCTTCCAACAATAAAAGGCCCCAAACAAGTCCCCTCTATTTACTCCATTTGGGGAAAAAAAAAATGTACAGGTCAGGAAGCAAATTTAGCAGAAACACCTGACACAAACAGTAAGGCTCACTTTGCTGTTCCTTATATTTCCGTCTACTTTCCAGGGCTCTGTAATCAGGCTCTGCCAGCTGCAGGCCTTACTATGCAGTGTCCCTTGCAGATGTGTCTTTGACCTCCACCCAAATAATTCATGTCCCAGGGATAGCAGCAGATCTTTTATGCTTGGTTCTTCCCCTTGACATTCTGGCTACAACTCAATTCTTTGAGGAATTGCAAGCAACTGTCTTTGGCTTGCAAATCTCTGTAAGACCAGGGTTGTTGCTCTAGTGATGAGGAAATTGAAACTTCCATACTTGTAATTGCTTACTCTCTATCTTGCAAAGGCCTGCTCGCCACTCTTAGTTAAACAGTAAAATGAATTACTAAGAGTGATCAGGTAAGGGAAGAATGTCTTGCTCTTAGGCACCCACCCCAAGCCTTTGTCTGAGACCCTTTGCACATAGACTTGTTAAGTGACCATTATCTTCAACCTGCAACCAATGTGAGAATGCAAATAGGGACCTTAGTCCTGATAGGAATGGAATGTCCGGCTCCTACAAGTTCCTGTTAGGACCCCCTACTATGTGTGTAACCCATGGCAACTCCCATGCTCTGTAACTATCTGTGACCTATAGTAATTTGTAGCCAATCAGTTTGTACCAATTATAGCTGTATGTTTTAACCTATATAAGGAGAAGACTCCCCTGAAACGGGGCCCCAGAATTTTGGAGCTTTAGCTCATCTGGGTCCGCCGGCTCAATAAACCTGAGTTCTCCAACTCTCCGAGTGTTGTGCTTGGTTTCTCGTGGGATCAGTTTTTTTCTGCAACACTAGTGACAATTCAAAGCCCTACCAAGCCCAAAACCTTCCATTCATCTCAAAATACCTGTAGGTACTAGAACTTTGGAAACAGAACTGTCCTATACTTAAGAAAAAAGAAAGAAATATTTTAAAAATAATAATCATCATAGACTTCTAATAATAGGTAAATATGCTCCAAAATCTTCTTCTTGGAGAAAACTCGAATACTTTCTCTTTGCCTTTGTGATGTAGATTTTCTGCCCCATCTTCTGTGGGACCTAAGAGCCATTCTTTGAAATGCAAAATTCAGGAAAATAATTCCTATTCAAAAAAAAAAAAAAGATAAAAAAGTGTGTGGGGGGGGACATGTCTGGAAATTGGGCAAATGAAAAACTCCTGTATATTTGCTATGTGTGTCTATATATGTATGCTGTAGATGTGTAATATTTTTTCACCTTCAGATGGTACTGCCAAAATCAACTTATAAAAAGCTCTATTTAGTTGGTTTGAAGACAGTGTTTGTGTTAGGGGAACCACTGACTGCAACCACCTACCCTGGCCAGGCCTGTTAGTAATCACTTGCATGTGTTATCTTACAGCAGGAGGTCCTGGTGTGCAATGCGGAACTAACGAGATGCCACCAACTGGAAGAACTCTGGAAAGGTCAAAAAGAGAGAGAAGACTCCAGTCCACATGTCCTGCCAACCTCCCAGAATCCTTCTTGCTAGAATCCATCTTGGCTGAGTGATGTGTGTGCCGCTAGGAAGGACCCTGAGTCAGAATGACTGGCCAGAGACAACCCGGAAACTAACCCCATTGCCATAAAACCCAAGACTGCGAGCCACATGGCAGAGCAGTCCTCCTGGGTTCTCTTACACTCCTGCTCTCTGCCTGGGCGCCCCTTCCCAGTAAAGTCTCTTGCTTTGTCAGCATGTGTGTCTCCTTGGACAATTCATTTCCAAGTGTTAGACAAGAACCCACTCTAGGTCCCTGGAAGGGGTCCCTTTCCTGCAACACTTGTATGGATTGAGTATTCTAAAACTGTTAATTCTTCTCCTGTAAACCTATTTTATGTCAATTTAATTATTAGGCCAGCCAAAAAACCTAGAAAGGGAGAATAAAAAATTTTCCTCCCCTACAGTGCATTCTTCAGCTACTCAAGGACGGCACTCCTACAATTGTATCCTGTGACTCTTGCATCGCCAAATATTCCATCTTTACTGTATCATTGCAGGATCTTCCAAACATGCTATAGTATTTCTTACTTTAAACAAAAATGGACCTCACATCCCTTTATAGTTACTTCTCTGTTCCCATCTGCAGTGAAACTCCCCAGTGAATGTTTTTTATTTCTATTCAATATCTCTTGCCCTCACTAGTGAGGTTTTTTCCTAACCACTCCATTACAAATGACCTCCAGACAGTAAATACAATTTTCAATTCTCAAGTGATATCTTATTAGAGCAATCAGAGGCAATTGACTGAATTGATCATAATTTCCTCTTGAAACATTTTTTTTCCACTTATTTTTGAGTCATTATTCTTATTCTCCTTCCACCTCATTGGATGCTTTTCAAACTTCACTGCTGGTTCCTCTTCCTCCTCTTCTTGATTTCTTAGCTTTGGACAGCATTGGTCCCAGTCCTCTGAATTCATCTCCTTTATATACATTTACATCCTAGACAACATCATACCCTCCCATGACTCTAAATAATATTTATTCTAATGACAACCAAATATATATATTCAACTCAAAACTCTCCTGAATTATAAATTTGAAAATAAGATTCTCTACTCAACATTTCTATTTCAATGTCCACATCTCCAATGTAATATGTCCCAAAATGAACTCCTGATATCCCTTATTGAAAGTCTTTCTCAACCCCCAAAGAAGACATTTCCATTATTTCAATTATTCTAGCCAAAAATCATGGAATCCTCCAACATTTATATACTCCTATGATCCAGTTTCTTTTTATCTTTACTTCTTGTCAGTTCTTTCCATTGTCACTGCATCAGCCTGGTCTAAACATTCATAACCTCATCTAAGCAAGGCACCTGATTCTTACCTGGGGATTTGTAATAGTTCTTTAATTGCTCTCCCTGATGTCACTCTGGCCCCATCCTCTCCACTGTTTAGTCTACTCAAGGCAGCCATAGTTATAATTTTAAAACATAAGTCAGATCATATAAATGTTCATCTCAGAACTCTCCATTCATCTCATTCAGAATAAGAAAACTTACAATGGTCTACAAGATTGTACATGATATAGTTCCTTGAGAGCTCTCTGATACTATCTCCTACTACTCCCTTTGGTCATTCTGTGCCAGCCATGATGACCTACTTGACATGCACCAAACATGCTGAACCTGTTTCTGCCCTAGGTTCTTTTGCATCTACTGTTTTCTCTGTTGTAACACTCTTTTGCAAAGTGCTTAGCTTTCATTCACTTTCATCTGGTCTCTGAACAAATGTCACTTTATCAGTGAAGTCTTACCACACCACCTCATATACAATAACGCCCTCTAACTTTCTATTCTCCTTTACCATGTCTTACTTTTCTTCACAGCACTTATTGCATCTCATATATCATATAGTCATTTGTTTACACTTTTATGTCTGTCTCAACATAAAAACGTAACAGGCTAGTGACTTTGCACTTTGTTTCATTGCTATAGCCTCAGATCCTAGGACAGTGAATGGTGCATGATAAATGCTAAAAAAAGATGTTGAATGATGAATGAATAAGTAAATTGAAGAGGGAAATGATGAATGAATAAGTAAATCGAAGAGGGAATTCTTTGGCACACTGCAAGAAATATCAGGCCGTATTAAATAGTTGTATAATAACTTTCTTTGGGTATTTTTTTCTACCAGCAATATAGCAATACAATAACACGTCAAAATCTATACAACTAAAAATCTACCAAGTCCAAAAGGACATTAAAACTTGAACAAAAAAAAAAGTTTTAAATAAATTTATATATTTAGGGCTATATATTACTAATCCCATGGGGTATAAGTGTTTGAAAATTCTGTGAGTGCATTTGAAAAACACAATTTGAAATGATATTTTTTATTCTCCTTTGTTTTTTGTTTTGTTTTTTTTTTTTGCTACAGGGGTTGCTACTGATGACTCCTTTCTCTCTCAGCACCTACAAACAATCTGTATAACAATCCAGGCTAGATTTTATGATGGTGTTTTTATTACCATCCTTTAATTTTGGAAATAAATTAGTTTAATTTGAATATTGTTGCATTTATCCACCACCTCCCTTTAAGTGACTCTGATTCTCCATGATTGTAAAACCAGTGTTAATTACAGTGGAACTGCCATAAAATCAACATTGTTCATTAGTATCTTATATGTAATTTATAAAAGGCATGAAAAAAATTCACTGCAAATAGCTAAGGATTTAGGTACAGTGTAGATTATTAGCTTTGAATTCCCTCTTATTTTCCTGTGATTATGATTTTACTATTGTGTGCTCACATCTGTGAGAACTGTTGGAACAAAAGTTCAAAGACACTGATACTGGATTGAAGATCTCTACACCCTCTGCCTAGGTAACATCATTTACACTCTACATGTGTATTGGGGTGTATTTTTCCCAAAAGACTTGTGTTTGATTTTTCCTGGTACTCTCAGAAGTATCATCCTAACTAGATGATTTGGGGGTGAACACATTCAGGGTCTAAACAAAGGATGGTGAGGGTGACTAATGCCTTTGAAAGTCTTGGGAGGAGTCTTATGTATTTATTATTTATTATTTATTTATTTATTTATTTATTTATTTATTTTTATCCACTATCCAGAGTCCACAAGAAAATCTGTCTATTTCTCTTAGTTCATAATTTTCCTCAAAATATAGCTTTTCCTGAGTCTGTATTTGTAAGGAGTGGTTTCTCTTCTGCCTCACCAGCTAGCTTAAGCCCTGGGCTCAGGCTGTAATTCCTCTCTCTCTTCCTTCCTCTTACTATCTATACATGGAAGCTCAAAGCACCAAGGCTTAAAGCCATCAGGGTATTTTGACAATTCTCCCACTTAGTATTTTCCTGGTTGGCTGTTCTTGCTTCATTGCTAGTTTCAAATGATTCTGTTTTCTGGCAGTCTCTTTCATTACTTAAAAATAATGTTTTTAAATTTTTGTATGTCTTACAGGCCGTGAGTTTGGAGATCTCCAATCCAATATATTACTCTAAGCAGAAATCACTCCTCTTAACTTATCCTTTAAAATATTTTGTTTACTTTTGTATTTGCATATGCTTCTCATTAATGAAACAAATTGAAGTAAAAAAGAAATTGGGAGAGTTCTGTCCTGGGTTCATTTTCTGATAACAGATTTTTTTCTTAACCTGGAAGAATGATTTTAAACAGCATGTTATCTTCTATGGCTAATGATTGCAGAAAATATCGAGAAAAAATTCTAATTGTTGCAATAATATTGATGGCCATTGGACTGAGAAAATTCTTGTGACTGAGGATAAGTGGGGATTCCAGAATAAATTGAAGAAAAATTCATAGACAGTGACTCTCAATTGCTCATTATAGCCAGGGCTCTTTGAAACTTCTGGCTTACATAATAAAATACTCTGATACACCAGACATCAGGCACAAGATAATGTGATTATATTTTAAAAGATATGACTGGATAGGATAGTTATTCACTTCTCTTACTATAGATTTACCACAAATCATATTAAACAATTACAAATGTTCCAATTCTTAGAGTAGGACCAATTACATCTTTTTAATTCTGGAAATTAAGTAAAATTAACTTTCCTTATATCCTTTTAAAACCTTTGAAATATACTAATTTTTATTCCACTAGTGAAGCAAGAATTTCAGATATTGACCTCTTGTAGCTATTATTTGAAATTTCTATTCTACACAAAGATATTAAACTACAAGGGATAAGTTATAACTATAATTAAAGTAGTTTGTTAACTTAAAAGCAAGGTTGATACCAGGCTAATGTTAACCTTTGAACCTTAAAAGAACTGACAAGATAATGAAACTATAAATTCCTGAGAAAATACTAAAAGGGTAGAGTACAACTTTAGAATTTCTTAACTATTCTGTATACTGTAAAATATTAGTAAATTACTGAACATATATAGCCACATATTTAAATTTTCTTAAACCTTTGAATGTTTCCTACAACAGAAAAATGCTTTGCTTTATCACAAGATTATTTCTCTCTTTCAAAGATGACTCAGAATAATGATTATTAATCATTTGTAAATGTGAATCATACATCATATATATCTCATTTACTTTCTCTTTCTCTACCTATCTCTATTTTTCTCTATGTGTATGCTTTTTGGTATATTTAATTTAGGAAATAAATAGGTATCTCATACCATTTATTCATTCATACAATTTCATCTATGCTACATGTTAAAGAATGAAATTAAAATGTTCTCTAACAACATATGCAAAAATAAACTCAAAATGGATTAAGGATCTAAGTGTAAGGCTGGATACTATAAAATTCCTAGAGGAAAACATAGGTAGAACACTATTTGACATAAATCGGAGAAATATTTTTTTGGATCTGTCTCCTAAAGCAAAGGAAATAAAAGCATAAAAACAAAAATAAACAAATGGGACCTAAATAAACTTAAAAGCTTTTGCACAGCAAATGAAACTATTGACAAAATGAAAAGAAAACCTACTGAATGGGAGAAAATATTTGCAAATGATTTGACTGATGAGGGATTAATATCCAACATATATAAATAGCTTATACAACTCAACATCAAAAAAAAAAAACCCACAAAATCCAATGAAAAAATGGGCAGAAGAAATGAGTAGACATTTTTCCAAAGAGGAAATGCAGATGGCCAACAGGCACATGAAAAAATGCTGAACATCTCTAATCGTTGGGGAAATGCAAATCAAAACCACAGTGAGATATCACCTCACATCTGTCAGAATGGCTCACAGCAAAAGAACACAAGTAACAAACGTTGATGAGGATGTGGAGAAAAGGGAACCCTCTTACACTGTTGGTGGGAATATAACTTGGTGCAGCCATTGTGGAAAAAAGTGTGGAGGTTTCTCAAGAAACTAAAAAGAGAACTACCATATGACCCAGCAATTCCACACCTGGGCATATAATAAAACAAAAAAAAACTAATTCAAAACATACAAACACCACAATGTTCTTAGCAGCATTACTTACAATTGCCAAGATATGGAAGCAACCTACATGTTACTCAACAGATGAATGGATAAGGAAGAAATTTTACACACACACACACACATGCACACACACACACACACAGAGGAATACTACTCAGCCATAAAAAAGAAAAAAAAATTTTTCATTTGCAGCAACATGAATGTACTTGGAGAGCATTATGCTAAGTAAAATGTCAGACAGACAGAGAAAGACAAATATTGTATGATATCATGCATATGTGGAATCTAAAAAATATAACAAACTTGTGAATATGACAAAAAAGAAGCAGACTCACAGACATAGAGAACAAACTAGCATTACCAGTGGGGAGAGGGAATGAGGCAGGGGTAATATAAGGGTAGGAGAGTAAGAGGTACACACTATTAGGTATAAAATAAGTTATAAGGATATATTGTGCAACACAGGGAATATAGCCAATATTTTATAATAACTATAAATGGAGTATGATGTTTAAAAATTGTGAATTACTATATTGTACAGCACACTGCAACAAAGAAAATTCATGTTCATAATTTGTTTCACATATTTTTTTTATATACTGCTAAATAAGACATTTCTTCAACATAGGGAGAGTTACATTGAAATAGCTCATTTTTTCCCCCAGGGAAAGACAGTTTATCAATTTTGTTATTTTATGTATCCCGATTTTGGTGTCATATTTAAGAATTATTTGCTTAACTCATGTCATAAGGGGTTTCTCTGTACTACATGTTAGATTACTTGGATTGGTTTTCAAATATTGAACTAGCCTTTCATTCCCAGAAAAAACCCTACTTCTCTACTCAATTTACTAATATTTTGATGAGAGTTTTTGTTTCTATGTTCATGAGGAATATTGGTCTGGTATCTCTCTTTCTCTTTCTCTCTCTGTCACTAATTATGAACTACTGGCCCAAACAAGTGGATTAGGAAGCACTATTTCCTCCTTTTCTGTTTCCTAGAAGAGATTATATAGAATCAGTGTTATTTCTTAAATGTGTGACAGGATTTTCCAGTGAAACCATCAGGGCCTAGAGATTTTTTCCCAGGAGGTTTTAAAATATGAGTGAGTTCCTCTAATATCTATATTAGTTTGTTTCAACTAAGCTGTCACGCTTATGAACACAAAATTTTTGTAGCATTCTTTATTATCTTTTTACAGTTTCTTGTGTCTTTAGCAATACCCTTCTTTCATTTTTCTTTTTTAATCCTTGTGTGTGTGTGTGTGTGTGTCTTCATTTCAGTTCTACTCTCTTAGCAAATTTCAATTATACAATACAGTGTTATAAACTGTAGTCTCCACATTTTACATTAGCTCCTCAGAACTCGTTCACTTCTTTCATTTCTGATATTAGTAACTTATAATCTTCACCTTTTTTTTTTGGTAAGTCTTACTAGAGGTTTATTTTTCCTCTCTTTTTCACTCTACTTATTCGCTTTTCCTGCCTTTTTTATATTGTTATTTTATTTAATTTATCTATTGAAATTTTTTTACTCTATTTGCATAGGTTTTCTTCTCCCAGTGGTGGCTCTGGGGATTACCAACAATATAACTAACGTTTCAGTCCACTTAAATCAATAGCTTACCATGAGAACAAGAAAACCTTACCACTGTATGAGTCCTTTTATCCTTCCCCCTTTATGCTATAGTTTTCTCACGTTCTCTCTACATACATTGAAAACCCTGTCAGAAAATGTTATATTTTTTTCTTTCAACACTCCAACTCATTTTAAACACATCAAGAAGAATATAGCCTGTAATATTTGCCCAGATATTTACCATTTCTTTCACTTTTTTCCTGCTGTTCCAAGATCCTTCCTGCTCTCGCCTCCCTTCTGTATGAAGAATTTCTTTTAGCAAACCTTTTAGAGCAGTTTCATAGTCCACAAGTTCTCTTAATTTTCTCTTATTTGAGAAGATCATTAATTCACTTTCACCTCTAAAGGATAATTTTACTGAATGTAACATTCTGGGATAACACTTCTTGTCTTTCACCACTTGAGAAATATTCAGTTTCCTTCTGGCATCTATGGTTTCTTGTGAGAAATAAGCAGTGATTTGAATTATTGATCCTTATAGTTGATGTGTTCTTTTTTGTCCAACATACAAAGTTTTTCTTTTTTTCTTTTCTATTTAGTAGTTATAACATGATGTGGCTTGGCATGGGTTTTTTTGGGTTCACCAAACTTCTTGAGGTTCACCAAACTTCTTGAATTAATATGTTTCTGGTTGTTGGTTTTGGGGGTGGGGGGTTTGGCTATATTTGGGAAGTTTAAAGCCATTATTTCTTCAAATATTTTCTCAGCACCGCACTCCTTCTCCTCTTTTAGACCTTCAATACCACAAATGTTGGATCTTTGTTATTATTCCACAAGTCCCTAAGGCTTTCTGTTAATCCTTTTTTTTTTTTTTTTAAGAATTTTTTTTTTCTCCCTGTTTTTCAGTTTGGATACTTTCTTTTGATCTATTTCACACTGACTTACTCATTCCTCTTCCATCTCCATTCTGTTATTGAGCCTATCCAGTGAGTTTTCCAAATTTAAATTATTGTATTTTTCAGTTCTAAAATTTCCATTTGGTTCTTTTTTATATCTTCTATTTCTTTGCTGAGACTTGCTATATTCTCATTTATTTTAAGAGTGTTTGTGATTGCTTGTTGAAACATTTTTATAAGAGCTGCCTTAGAGTCGTTGTCAGATAATTCCAACATCTGTGCCATTTCAGAATTTGTATCTGTTGATTGTCCTTTCCCATGTAAACTAAGATTTCCCTGTTTCTTTGTAAGCAAAGTGATTTTGAATTGTATCCTATACATTTTGAATAGTATGTTATGAGATTCTGGGTCTGATATAAATCCTATGGAGAAGGGAGTACTTTTATTATAGAAGGTATTGAATAATTTTCCTTAAGTTCAAATCACAAGTTTCAAGCCATTCTCTCTGTGTTGTGGTTCCAATGTCAGGACAGTTACCAAGCTTTTGAGATGTTATCTGGATCTGTCCTCCATGTGCACCATACACATAGTAGATACTGGGTGGTGACCTATCTGCTAGTTCTGTTCTCAATCTGTCATTCTAACTGCTATTATGTGAATGTACAGAAATTTCAGAGATAAATCTGGTTATGAAGTGGCTTTCCTGAGCTTCTCCCTCTCAAAAATCTGCCTAGTACTTTCCAATTTCCTGGAGTCACCTATTGGTCTTCTGACCAGAAATCTAGGGCTTCATTTACTCCACTCTTTTGTACAATTCTGCAATTGCTCTGCGTCTAGGACAGGTGAGAGGGAAGAAAGAAGAAAAATAATGGGGACTCACCCTACCTTCTTGGTAACATAGCCCACCAAACCAAAAGGAAGATTCTCCCAGGGTCCTACTGCAACTACTGCTGCCACCACCATCGCAGGATTGATTGGGCACTGTGAGTGACAGGATACAGAGGGAGAAAAATACAAAGAAATAAAAGATATTTCTGCATTTTCTCTGAGTATTATGTGTCCCCTTTTCTGTTCCTCAGGCTAAAATTAAGACTTTTTCCTAGACCTCTTTCTTTCTGTCCCAGTGCCCATTTCTAGTTTTCAAGCATCATTGAGATCAGGTCAAGTGATACTACCTCAAATTCTTGTCTTCTTACTTGATATGCTTTTCTTATTTACTTTTTGAATCTTCAAATCACTGCTTCTTGCATTCTGTCATTCTGTCAACTTTCTATCTTCACTCAGGTACAGTAGAGAGTATGCCTACTCCATCTTACCTGGTGTTAGAACTTGGCTCTTCTCAGTCTGTTTTTGGATCTGTAGGAACTTTATTTCTGTTGTTTCCTTCAATATCTTATCCCATAGCTAACCCTGAAGCCTCTCTCCCCAGCCCCACACTCATTTCTATGCCTCTCCCAGACATTCTGTCTATCTGAACTTTTCAACTTTTTCTTTCCATTGGACATTCCACACTAATTTCTCACCAGAGAGGAGGTGTTCAGAGTACACTCCTCTGGGATGGTAAGGATAGCTGATAATTTCATGCTGCACCCTCCTTTCTTGCTCTCATCTTCCCTATTGGAAAGTAAGAAGAGCACATTCAGTACTATTATATTCTTGTTCTGAAAGCTTTTCTCAACATATGTGTTGGGGGTGGATTTCTGAAGATTAAAGTGTGCCACGTGATTACAGTTAAATTTTTGCTGAGTTTTGAGAAGGGGAGCACATAACTATTGGTGTCATCCTGACTTTTAATCTGCATTTCATTCTCTTCCATCATGGGTAGATTGGACACATTTATTGTTTTCCTTTTACCAACTTGTCTAGACTCTCTGGATCTAAGGTGTCATTTGCAGAGCTTTTCCTGAGCTCCAAACCCATAAAAACTGCCTATTTGCGACCCCTAATTGGCTGTTTAATAGACATCTCTTAGGCATGCTTAAAGAATGATCTTTTGAATTCTCTATTTCATACCATCCTGAAAATGCTTCTTACCAAGCTTTCTCATTCCAGCATAAGGTAACATACTTCACTTAGTCACTCATGCTTTCAATCTACTGCAAGACATTGACACTAGCTCAAAATATATCTATTCTCACTATCTTCACTAAAACTATAATTAAAAAACAACGATTATCTTTATTTCCAAAAATTCTGGTCATTCTCAAAGAATAATTATGGAATTTCCAGTTCTTGCTGGAGAAGGCAAATGCCCATGAATCAGAGATCCAATAGGTCGTAGTGATTCCACTTATGCCTTTCTTTGCCTTAGTAGAAGCAAATTAAGAAACATGGTGTCTAAAACAAGTTCTAGATTATATCTGGGAATTCTCTCTTCAGAACTGCCAAACAGATTTAGTGCAAATTTCTAAGATAATAACTTAAAAAGGCTGCATGCTACTATCGTCATTTATGGTTCTTCAAGTGGACTTAAGTTTCAATAATGTATTTGATCAAATTCCCATAGAGTAGCCATACCTGAACCTTTTTCTTTCTCAGCCCTGCTTAGCCTCACCAACATGAGAGTGTGGGTGCACTGTGGGTAGAGAGTTGCTTACGGCTGCAAAACATTCAGGGTTATTTACTAAATAGTGATTTAAAATGATTCCTCTGTAAATTGATTCAGACGCTTCTGAGACTACACGCTTTGCCAGCAGCCACCCTCTCTGGACATGGCTTCTTATAATAATTCTTCCACTTTGAACGCAAAGTCAGGCCTATTCTCTTCTGGGTTATACATTACATATTTGAATTTTGAATCCTAACCACACTGATTTTCTGTCACACAACTGTTTGAAAGAAGAGAGACTTTCAAATGAATAGAAGGGTTTATGGCCTGTGGCCTGAAATAATTCTGACTTCTGGACCTTGGAGTCTCCTACTTAGGCACTGGCAGGTCTTCATCTCTGAAGTTATTCACTACTATGCCTTGTTGATGGCTTGCTCTCAAATACAGCTCAGAACTCTTTTTCTGCAATCTCTGGTACAATACCATTAGATTAGGAATAAATTGGCTTGTATCTTGGTTCCGAAGGATGAATGATTAAAACAAAAACACCAATCCCCATTTCTCCAGGGTATCCTACTATTTGTGGCCAATGTAATGAGGTAGAATTTATAGATTAATCTAGGAAGGCATCACGTTAGCTTCACCTATTAAAACAACAACAACAAAAAAGGCCTAATAGTATATGAGAACTCATTGTCCTCAGAAGTTGGGGTAAAATCTAATTTCCAATTCATAGCTTCAGAGGATATTTAGATTTCTTCAATTTAATAAACTCACAGTATGTGTCAGTCTGGTGTCTGAGTCAAGTCTTAAAGAAAGCATTGTGTTCTGAAATTATTGTTATCACAATGATATCCCCATGGTATTGCTGGACTCTCTCATGTTTCTTTAGAACCATAACCACATTACATCTTATGTGTACAGTCTGAGTAGTTATAATAAAAACAAAATTCTGGCTTACAGTAGTAATTTTAATAGCAGATTCAACTGCACTGTTGGTCAACGTGTTAAAATGGCTCTAAAATATAATCAGAATAAAAACCAGACCTGAACACAATACTACACTCAAAGAAACACACTCACACAACAAATAGTACATTAAAGGAAATTCCAGACTTTCTTGAATTTCTTGGGGACCATTGAACAAGTGACATGCATCTAGTTAATTAATTAGAACAATTTTTTAAAAAGTGTCTTTCTCCCCACCATTTTCTTGTGAACATAAACATCACAACAGGCAGTAGATACTCAATGAATATCAGCTCCTTCTACCCCTTTCTTGTGACCTTGATCTTTAATAATCTGATCTCCAGCTTCTCTCAGAAATCTCTTAGCTCAGACTGAGGTAACTGGAATACTTAAGAGGAATTAACAAAGGAATATTCATGCCTTTGGACCCCATTTCTTTTGATATATGAAAATGAAACACCAGAAATTTATGCAACTAAAAGCTATTCTTTAGCTTTTTTGAGAACTAATTTTAAAAAAGGTCAATATGTCTATATGAATATCTTCTCTGCTAATTGCTAAAACTACGTTTGAAAACAATGTTCCTTTCTCACTTGATGGCAGTGATAGAAAAATCTATGTAATTAGTCCTTCTGCGATTTTTTACAGAAAATGAATTTCTCCTAACCAGCTAGTATACTTCTTACTAATAAATAATGAGAATTTTGTAACTAATTATGCTTTCATTTATGCTTACCACTCCAAGAAATACAGAATTAAATTTTGTGCTTAATAGCAGCAATTATGCCTAACCTACTTTTTTCTTACAATACTACTGTCTACCCTCACTTTAAAAAATGTTACCCTTTTAATGGGATAATTTAATTAATGTTTTATTATGGGATTATCAATGTGTATATCTGCCTTGCAAATGAGTGGGGGCAATTAACTAATTAATTAATTAAGCTGCTACATAAAATAGATATAGAAAATTTTATTCAAGTTTTTGGTTATACTCCACTTAGTGATGTCCTTTCTGTGGATATATGTTTTTCACAATTTTCTCCCAACACCTTAATTCTGAAACAGAATGATAATGAGATAATTTAATCTTCATGTTAAATGATATCATCTTTCAATAAATTTTTCATATATTTCAATTTATAACTAAATCTGAGTATACCACTTATTTGCTGCAGTAGTATTGCAGCATTTTAGGAAAACATTTGTTGGGATAGATAATTGTTTAAAATACTAAGAGTCAACAGAAAACATAAGGAAAATATTTTGGGGGCTAGGTGAAGAGTTCTGAGACATGACATTAAAATTGTGACTTGTTTAAAAAAAAGGATAAACTGAGCTTCATCAAAATTAAAAAAAAAAGTTTATGCTGTAAAATACCCTATCAAGGGGATAAAAAAGACAAGTTACATACTAAGATAAAATATTTGCAAACCACATCCTACAAAGGTTTTATATATAGACTATAAAAAGAACTCTCAAGTCTCAACAGTAAAATAAAAATCTAATTATAAAGGGGGCAAAAGACATGAACAGATATTTCACTGTGGAAGGGATATGGATAGCAAATACATAAAGAGATGGTCAACATCTTTAGCTATTAGGGAAATGCAAATTAAAACTGCAATGATTTATCACTAAACATCTATTAGGATGGCAAAAACAAAAAGAAAACCAATAGTCATAATACCAAATGCTGATGAGGCTGGGGAGAAACAATCTTTCATACATTGCTGGTAAGAATGCAAAATGGTACAGCCACTCTGGAATATAGTTTGGTAGTTTCTTTTAAAACCAAATGCACATTTTCAAAATAAGTCAGCAATCATATCCTATGACATTTATCCCAGAGAAATAAAAACTTATGTTCACACAAAAACCTATACACAATTGTTCATAGTGACTTTATTCATAGTAACCTAAAACTGGAAACAACTCAAGTGTCCTTGAATAGGTGAATTGTTAAACCAATTCTGGAACAATGGAATATCATGCAATAGAATACGACTCAGCAATAAAAGTACTGAATAAATAAAAGTATCGATGCATGCAAAAACCTGGACAGATCTCGAGGGCATTATGCTTAGTGAAAAAAAAAATTCTCAAAAAATTATATACTGTATGATTCAATTTTTAAAATGTTCTCACAAGGAGAAAAATATTACTGAAATGAACCCTAGATGGAGAGGAAACCCCTAACTCCATTCTCATTATCCTATTTTGCCTGATTTCATAGGACTTCAGGATGTTCCAGACTTTGACCTTAAGGTTTCTCATATTTGTGAAATTTTGAGGGTCACCATCTATGACAGGAACAACTTACAAACTGTTATTTGGGTTTCCATGATGGGGAATCTTGTTCTAGATCTGGAAGAAATTGGAAAGTGTATCTCATTATTTCACAAAATTTAGATCAAGTGTACATATTTAACATTAGCTTAAGAAGTGTCATGTTGAGGGTCTATTGTATTTCAGACACCATATTATGAATTACTTATACCAACATCATTAGGGCAGAAATCTTCCTATTAGAGAATTCAATGCCTAAAGGTAGACCCAGAGAAGTAAATAATTACTTATTTTACTCTTCAATTAGTATTATTACATTCAGTGTGGGTACTGTAGGGGTAGTGGGCAAAGCAGGGGAAGACAAGAATTATAGACAAAACCAAGGGAAACTGTGTCTTTTTCACTATGTTCACATATGCCATCCCTGACATCTCGAACAGCAAAGCAGAGAGATATTTCTTAAATGCCTTTAAAGTATCAGCAAGAACACTCTGTATTTGCAGCAGCCTTATGTGACCTTGGCCACACTGAAGTACGATTACCAAAACCCATTTTCCCAATAGTGAAGATGGAAGAATACAAAATATTTATCTGTCCCAGTCAGAATTAAGGGTGTGTATATATTTTATAAGCTCGGAGAAATGGCCAAGATAATTCTGGTTCCTTGTCTGTACTAGTCTGAATACACAGTAAATTCTGAACTCTGATTTATTATAATGCAAGTATAACAGTCAAAAGATAGAGATTTGTTCTAGTTCTTCTACCTTCTCAGTAACCCAAGGCTTCCTGCTTTTTATGGGATTAAAATTTAAATGAGACAGTAGAAGTGAAGGGCTGCATCATTAGCTCTCAGATTGCAGAAAATACTTGCTAAATATAATTCATTTAAATAGATTCAGAGCAAAAAAGTCAGAGCACAACTCTTATGTATAGATCTTCAAATAAGGAACCAGAAAGCTGAAGTTTTAAGAGCTGAACTAAAAAATAAATTATATGAAAAAAATTAGAATTGTTTTAATGTTTTAACCCTAACTAGCCTTTTCAAAGAAGAAAAAGAAATGAAGCCTATAATAAAAGGTTACTTTTGGCCTCTTTTAAACTTACAAACCCCAGTAACTTTGTCTCATCCCTACAGTCATGAGGTCTGAAATTCTTATTTTTTACCAGAGTATCTTCCATTCTCTCTCTCCCCTCTCTCTCTGCCTTTTTTCTCTTTCTTTTACAACAACTGGTCCTTGGTATCACTGGTATTTTAAACCTTCAATTCTTCAACTCATCTATTTTCTCCCATTTTATCCCAATCTACATTTCTGTGCCTTCAGAAATGATTTGTCTCCATATATTTGCATTTTGAAAGTCTTTCCACCTATAACATCAGTGACGCTTTACAGTTCTGTTTGTTCTTTTAAAATATTCTTCATTGTATCTTTTTTCTCTCCTTGAGTCTTAAGTGTTGGTGTCTTCAAGGTTAGAGAATAAATTATTTTCATACTCAAATATATTTTCATTATTTATCCTATTCATCTTCACCTTTAATTCTGACCTTCACAGAGACAACATCGTACTCAAGTCTAGGATGAGAAAATCAGCATATCGTCTAAGAATAATTTACTTCATTAATTGTAATGATTAATTGTTTGAACAGTTTAACCTAAAGGAGGATTATTCTCTCCTTAAATTGTATAACTTTAAAATCTTTACCTCTTTCCCTAATAATGTTTTTTACTGGTATCTGATAGCATTTCTCCAGCTACCTCATTTTTTTCCTATCCAGTTGTATTTTGGCATCCCTCAGTTAAGATCAGCATCATTCCAATGTCCTCCTAAAATCAGCTCCTCTTTCTGATTTTCATTTTTGTTACTGTTATTTTTTGCTTTTTCTCCAATTCAACCAAGATGAAAATGTGGAACTTATCTTTGGTTCAATTCCATTTTTTGTCTTTTTAGCTAGTTGTTATTTGTTAACTACTGTGGATGACTGTTTTTTCACTCCATAAAAAATATCATAAACTTTTTATTACTTTATTCCCAACAATTAGGCCTTTATGCACTCTTCTCTATGATTCTAGTGTCTTTTGATTTCTTTCCTATTCTCTTAGCCTCCTGTTTATCCTGAATGCTCCCTCTAGATCTATTTTCCTTAGTAAAACTTCCTCTCATTTACTCCAAAACTCAAAAACAGTGACTAACCAACAGGGTCAGTTCATGGGCACATGACCTACACAGTCCCATAGGATCCCATGCTTAGAAGGACCGCACACTCAGTTTTATGATGTGTTATAACTGTTTTAACAATACCTTACCAAGGAGCTGAAATTTTTATTTTGTACTGAGCCCTGCAAATCATGTAGCCCATATGGCTTATAACGACGATAAATAAACTCCATACCAGTTTCCCTCCTAAAACTCTAGACTTCTTATTCCCAGTACCTTCCTAGCCTTAGTGACAACTCCCATACTCTTCAGTGAAACTGGGTTGCTGGCAGCATTTCAGATGTATCTATTTATTTCTTACTTTTGTATTTTACTACCATTTGATAATCTCAATTCATTTCCCCAAAATTTTACCCAAATTCTATTTTCCATATCTTTTTTCTCCTTATTTTTATTCTGAGTATCCACATAGTTGAGCAATATCTCTCCTCTAAAATTTATAGGGCTATGTTTATTTCTTTTTAGGGAAAATATTTATCATGTTTCCTTTAATTTTTCTTTGAGTAAATGTCTTATTACAGCAGACAACAAACTCCATGAAGGTAAGGATAAACTCTCTTATTTATGTATCACGTACATGGCTTAATAACAAAATTTACTAGTATAGTATATTTTTTAAAAAGTTTGGTACACACGATAACTCCTTCCATATTATAAATTAAATATGTATATATATATGAATGTGTTTGGCTTTCTTGATTTCCTCTCTATATAGTGTCTGCTTCTGAATGGAAAGGAGGAAGGGTGGAAATCCAGGCCACAATAAATTCAATGATGGGCAAACTTGAAAAATAAAGGAAAAGGGAGGGAAAAGAAATGGAGAGAGGAAAAAAATGGGAATATAGAGACAAACATATCAATTCTACTGATTAACATGTTCCCTGGTTGTAATCACTAGCGTCTCTGACATTCCAGAAAGGTGATATATCATTTGATGTGCTTGGTCTAGAACAGTAAAAGGAGAATTTAGGAAATAAAGCTGAAGATGATGTAGCTGGCCTCCAGCATTTTGTTTATGAGAGCATCCATTCGTGTCTGCTTGGGCTTGTTGAGTAATATCCATTCTGTCCTTGAGGCATAGATCAAGCAATGAAATTTTGTTATATTAGTCCTTTCACGTTTTCCACAGATTCAAGAATATCTGAAAACTTCTTAGTGAAAGGTGGTTATATTTATCAAATTTTGTTGTTTATCAGTGGTTCTGTTACTTTGACTAAATTTTGTTTTTTTTTTTTACAATGTCAGATAAATATCAGAAAATAGAGAAAAAAAGAGAGAGTGGAGAATGAGGACAAGAATAAGAACAAAAAATAAATGAGAAAATACATTTTCTAGGTGCAGTGAAACTCAAACACCATTCAAACCAGTTCAATCATTTAATTCCCTAGTTGTCCTCATTTCTCATCGGCTAATATTTCATACCATGATTGTTTAAATAAATGCATATTTAACTGTTAGAGAAACTTGAAAGTCAAGCTTAAGCTTTTAATATAACTTTGTTTAAACTGTTCCTATCAAACAAGCACCCTCCTACCATTTAGAAAAAAATTTTGGTGTGTGCAGGGAACACAGTATCAAATGTAAAAAAGCAAATAAATTATTTGTGAAGAGGGTAAATATAGGTACATGTAAAGATCCTATATAATCATCAGTGTTTTTATTGATTCTTCCAGGCAATGGATATTACCTTTGTGATGCAAAGAGGGAGAAGAAAAAGCATGCCTTTTTCAGGGACCCTTAAACTGTCCCTCTTGGAGATCCTACAGAAGAAATACTGAGGTATTGGAGAACATTAATCCTAGAAGTGACTATGGAATTCACCTAATTTTTCTTCCAAATTTAATAAAAAATGATAAAATATGAATGTATAGTTTTGCTTCCTACTTTCCAATATTTATACATCATTTCTATTTCTTTTTTGTAATTGCCTCAGTATGTTTAAGACAAAGTTAAGTAATAACAGTGACAGTATATATAAATGAATATATACACATGTATTATATTTATATTTTTGAATCCTATCAAATGGCATTTCAACATCTGTTGAGATATTTTTCTCCTTTAGTCTATTAACATTACACTAATTGTACAACATTGATTTAGTAGAGTTTCAATATGCTCTAAGTCTGTCATGTCCTTATCCCTATTTTTCTTATGTAACTATTAGAAGCCAACAGTCTAAGTCATCTGTCAGCCCGTATTTCCATTCCGGCACTGTTGTGAGTATTGCCTAATGTCAAAATCCATAAGGAAGAGCCAACTAACTACTGAGGATCTTGGACCCTTGTTCTCCTTGGTTTCAATAACACTTTCAACCACCACTCTTCAGTAACCTTGAATTTGTTATCACCAATAATAGCGCCTCATTCAAAATCTTGATTTATACCCATTGATTATCTCAACACCTTCTCTTATGCATCCAGCTCGATATTCCATTCCAGCACTTCTTCAACCTTACTGAGAAGTCCTTATCTCTAACCTACCACCTTTAAGTCTTCATCCTTTTCCCTAACACCTCATGTTCTATTTTTTCCTCGCTCAGCTTAGATTCCATGATGCATCATTGTAACAAGTATCTTATAAATGTCATTAAATCCTATATTCCTCTATACTATTTGCCTGGGGAAACAACTCTAATAAATCCCAAGTATTCAATCATTGCACATCTTTTTGGGAGCAGTTGAACTTGTTGAATGGACAATATGTTGACAGACACACTTTAAATTCAGGACCACACATTTCAAATGAGTTCCCACATTATCCAACAATCCTGTTATATAGCCCAAGAATATTTATCCTAAACAGTAATTCAATACCTCTTTTCCATACAAATTTACAATTTACCTTCTCCTCACTCACAGCTGATGATCTTGCTTTTTTACTTCACTTTGCAAAGGAGAGTAAAAAGAAACTGTCTCATCTTCTTAGAAGCCTGCCTGCATATGAATATTTGCCTCCTTCCTTCTATGAATGTTTCTGTCCCTATCTCAAGACAGCTCCCTCTCTCAAATATGCACTGGATACCATAAACCGTTGCCACTAAAGAAATTTTTCCTGAAATGTTCCCTTTCCTTCATCATCAATATTCCCTTTCTACTGGATTATTCTCATCAACATACAAGGGTGAGTCAAAAATTATCTACACTCTGGCTGTAGAATTTAATTAACTTTTAGAAAAAACAAATACATCATTTTTCAACATAATCTCCTTGCTTTTCAATAGACTTTGTCCATCTGTCAAAAAACTTTCCCTCATTAAAAAATGTTTTAGGCTGAGCTGCAAGCCACGAATGCACCACTGTTTTCACTTCTTCATCAGAAGTGAATCTTCATTTTCATAGGGCTGCTTTCAGGGGACCAAACAGGTGAAAGTCCAATGGAGCAAGATCAGGACTATAGGGAGGATGCTTTAACACCTCAAAATGAAGTTTCTGCAGAGTGTTGACAGTGTAGGCAGAAGTGTGTGGACATGAAAGATCACAACACCCTTGGATAGCAGTCCTCTGCATTTAATCTGAAGTTTAGGCTTCAGCACAAACTTTTTGAAACCTAAGTCTGTCATGGATTATTTCATAAGCAAAGCCATGGCTGATTTGCAAATGATTTTCCACATAATCCACTGTCACTCGTCTATTTGACGAATCATTTCATGCGTACACTCAATGTTGTCATCAGCTGTGGATGCGGACAGGTGTTCGGCTCCTTCTTGATGGCTAACACTTGTGCGACCTTCCTTGAACTACTTTATCCATTAATACACACTTCTTCCTGACAAAACACTTTCTCCATACTGCGCACAAAGTCTTCGATAAATAATGGCACCAGGGACACCCTCAGACCACAGAAAACAAATCACTGCACGCTGCTCTTCTTTCGTGCAAATCACAAGTGGGGCATCCATTTTTGCTCGCACCACAGTTACAAATGAACTGATGTAACACATTCACACCTGCACTGCAGTGACTAGGGAGACTGTAGCCTTGAACAGAAAGTGCTAAGAGAGTGCAGCCAACGGAAGTTTCAATATAACTGGAGTGTGGATAATTTTTGACTCACTCTTGTACATACAGGCTGTAACAATTTCCATTTTAAAACAACTAATTAGAATGCAAAATAACAACAATGAAAACATTATTACCTTCAAATTCCTCTTCAGTCTTCCCTTCCTCATTTCCTTTTTTCCTATTTATTTATTATAAAAGTTTTTGAAAGAGTTGTCTAAGATCATTGAGTCTGTTTCTTCATGTCTCATTTTCACTTTAACCCACTTCTTATCTCAACAGTTCACTGAAACTACAGAAGTTAAGGTCATCAATCTCTTCTACCCTCTCAAATTCAGTGATCTTCAGGTAATGGTCTATGAAGAATCTGACACTTTTGATCAACTCCTTTTTTCAAAAATTGGAGTATAGTTGATTTACAATGTGTATAGCAAAGTGAATCAGATATATATACATATATCCATTATTTTTCAGACACTTTTCCCATATAGGTTATTACAGAATATTGAGTAGAGTTCCCTGAGCTATACAATAGGTACTTATTAGTTATTTTATATATAATAGTGTATGTATGTTAATCCCATTTCCAACCCCAACATTTCCCCTTTGGTAACCATATGTTTCATTTCGATATCTGTGAATCAGTTTCTGTTTTGTAAGTAAGTTCATTTGTATCATTTTTATTAGATTCCATGTATAAGTGATATCATATGTATTTGGCTTTTTCTGTTTGACTTACTTCAGTTAGTATGATAACCTCTAGGTCCATCCATGTTGCTGCAAATGGAATTATTTCATTCTTTTCAATGGCTAAGTAATATTCCATTGTATATATGTGCCACATCTTTATCCATTCATCTGTTGATGAACATTTAGGCTTCCATGTCTTGGCTATTGTAAATAGTGCTGCAATGAACATTGGGTTGCATGTATGCTTTCGAATCATGTTTTTCTCCAAATACATGCCCAGGAGTGGGATTGCTGGATCATATGGTAGCTCTAATTTTAGTTTTTTAAGGAACCTCCATACTGTTCTTCATAGTGATTGTACCAATTTCGATTACCACCAGCCGTATAGGAAGATTCCCTCTTCTTCACATCCTTCCCAGAATTTATTGTTTGTAGATTTTTTGATGATGGCCATTCTAACCAGTGCGAAGTGATACCACATTGTAGTTTTGATTTGCATTTTCCTAATAATTAGTGATGTTGAGCATCTTTTCATGTGTTTTTTGGCCATCCTTATGTCTTCTTTGGAGAAATGTCTATTTAGATTTTCCACCCAACTCCTTCTTCCTGATTTGCTTTTTTATTTGCATTTTATGACAACACTGTCTCCTAATTATCTTCTTTTTCTTCTCAGTCTTTTATTGCTTTCATTGATGTCATTGATACATCTTTTTCCTAATCTCTAAATGAAGCATCCCCCAGATCTTGTCCTGAGTTGTTTTCTCTTGCCTCTTTGCACTTTCTTCCTAGGGAAACCACCTTAGTCCTATAAGCATTAAATTCCAATTCTTCATTGATGACACCAAAATATAAATACTTAGATTTCCTCTTTCCTGAGCTCCAGCTTCACATATTCAGTCTCCAATTTGATAGCTTAAGATTGACAGACTTAGCATGGAAGACTTGTTTCCCAGGCTCAAAGATCTATTCCTCCTACAGTTTTCCCGAAGTCAGTGAATTTGTCTTTCCATTGGAATTCATTTAAATTCACTCCTTTATAATCAGCAAGAGAGAAAGGGATACCAAAATTTATAATATTGTAATTACCCTGAATAGTTCTGTTTTTAGACTGCTTTCTCATTTACCTTAGATGTGATCAAGATGAATCACTGAATAGTGGGTAATGCTTACAACAGTCACCAACCAACAAGATTCCCTTAACTTAATTTTTACTGAGTGATTCTTATACTTAGTTCATAAAATCTCTGATAACATATTCCAAATATTAACAAATCTAAAATCTAATAAACTTTTTTTAACTTGGTTAATAACCCTTCATTGAGTTTCTACTAGTTGCCTCAGAATGTGCCACTCAAGTTGTATTACCAAGGACTGGGTCTGATGTTTGGCAAAAAGCTCATATAAATTTCAAAGAAATTAGTTAACTAAAATACATTAAGTGAATCCTTTTCTAATTACCAGGGGAAATAAAGCTGGGGGTGGAGGGATGTTGAGTGTGTAGGGAGTTTTATGTTTTTCCAATTTCCTAAATGGAAATGTGTTGGCATTGGTGGTGATGAAATTCTCCCCCCCAGGGTAAGATCTTGCCAGGATGTGGGGAGCAGAGATTGGGGATTTAAAAAACATCCTCTTATACTCAAACTATGTCATCCTGAAATTCCATTGCTTGTTTGCAAAATTTACCTTTTTCACGCCAGAATACCGAATCTAAAACCTGAATCTTAAATACAACTTAATATGCCATCAGCATTATCCAGCTACATTGCTCAGTGGTTACATAATGATGACTAAGACTTCCATATACACAGTTGCAACAGGACTATATAAAGATGTAGACTTGCATAAGCAGTTATTTACAAGGCCTAGAAGCAACTGATTATGGCATTCCTTGGCAGGGCTTCTCTTAGCTAAGCATTTTAGAAATATACAAATAAACAATTAGAATGTAGGTACTAAATTAATGATCATCAAAGCAAAGATTGAATAATATATGTAGGAAATAAAAAATATTTTTGCAGTAAAGCAGATATATTCAATGTGTGTTTCTTTTCTTAATGTGGTATTATGGGGTTCAGAAACATAGGCTATGGTGTATAGAAGGGAAAACTATCATTGAGAGAAAGTATATATCAATGCAAGTTTTGAGAATAGTGCTGCTTGCTGAGATTTAAACATATTTTATGTCCAATGTATCTGCAAGTCTGAATTAGAAACTCTCCCTGAACCTTGATTGCATGACTATAAAACTGATTTATTAATAGACATAAGAATCAATAACTCCTTTTCACATAAAAACAAATAATATGTGTGAATAGTTGAGTGCTATACTTTATGTTTGGAGGTCTATCTCACTGCAAACAGTCATATATCTAAACAGTATTTCTCAGTGCTGGAACTTGCCATTCAATTATGGAATTAGTTGATATTGTGAAAGATCAAGAAGTGAGAGAATTCTCAATTGAGAATAATCTAAATAATTCCTTTGATATTTTGTGTTCAATAAAAAATCTAAAATCCTCAAAACTTTACAAAATATTTAGCTTTTCTTGTTTTAGTGTTTGAATAGTAAATAAAATTAGTCGGGACATCAGAGATACTTAATATATTTGTAAAAGAAAACTTCCATTTTTAAATATAATTCCAGAAGTTTCCATATACAACCAGAAAAGTATCCTTTGTCTCCTTCTCTCTGTCTCTGTCTCTGTCTCTCTCACATGCACATACAAACACATACATACACACACACACACACACACACACACAATTTAGGATGAGGCCAGAGACTCTGACAGCCATGTCCTGACAGACTGAATCAAAAAGAGTGTGATTCCATAGCTAACTTATGGATTATACTGGGTTAGCATTCTATGGGCTTTATGAGTTAGAATAAGACAGTCCAGCACCAGATCTATTTAAAGACTAAAAAGTTTTGTGATATGAAAATTTTTAATGGTAAGTCCATCTATTTCTAGCACTTTGTTTTTAAACAGAAAAATGTGTGCTGAATTAATTCAAATGCCTTTTCATCAACTAAAAATAATAACAATAGTTTCTCTACTCTGACCTATTGGTAGATTAGATTATGGCAAAAGAGTCCTTCTATGAAATACCTTCAAGTTATAAAGTGAACTGTACTTGAATATAGTGTTTTACTGTTTATGTGTATTTTAGAATTCAGATCGGTAGTATTCTAGATAAAAATTTTTTCCTCAGTTATATTTGTTTGGTCTATAGTTTTCTGTTCCTGAGTATATCATCCTGTTTTGATGTCAGCAATTTGTTAGCGTCACAAATGTAAAATTCTAATACATAGGTAGTAAATGACCACTGGATTATCTGTTCAACCTATATATAACTCTTTGACTAGATATAGGTATCGATAACCACATTTGTTTTACTGATATATTACTTATTTCTGCCCATAACTTTTGGGATCAAGATTGATCCATTTACAGTCTCTCTCCTGAAAACTTAGAAATGGGATCAAAGACATTAGTTAGCTTTCCTGGTTTTTTGAAATTAGGACAAAATAAGTTCTGGTGCTGAGACTGACTTTGAGAGTCTCAAATACTGAGGTAGAAAATACTGGTCTTTACATGGTTACCTAAGTAGAGACAATATTTTCCAACCTCCAATACGAGATGTAGCCATGTATTAGATTCTCACCATTGAAGTGTTTGCCTTGGTCTTAAGACATTGCGTTATCTCTGTCTCCATGCATCCCTAAGTGTTGGAACACAAAAATACTCATAATCCTGCCTGAACTTCAGAAGACAATATCAGTGGGTATATAGAAATCAGAGTTTTGAAAGAATCTGGGTCTTTGAATGACTACTGACTTGAGCTGCTCACTTTGAGACTTTTATATCTGATAGGGGAAAAAAAATCTTCTTTTTTCTAAGCTCCTTTACTTTGGGCCTCTTTTTTTTAATAGCAGCTTAGCCTTTATCCTAAGTAGGCCAAGCATATGAAATAGTAAATAATATTAGATTAAAAAAGAGTAGAAAATGAAGCAGACTGAGGGAGAAACAGAAGCTAGAAAGCATATGAATCGAAAGGGATAGTCTAAGAGATAAGTACTCACTTCCATTTTTCCTGTTTCTTATTTAATTTTTGTACTGTATCTTGAACTAAGTGTATTCTAGCAGAACTGCTTCTCAGGGTTAGGCTTTGTGTATTGTAATATGTTGCTCTTTTTCATTTAGGCTAGATTGAGTTTTCCTTCCAAAAAAGACATTACTAACTCAGTGTTTGATCCAAAGTGTGAGACTGCAAGTAACACCCCAGAACCCTGCCTGGATGGGGAGTAGAGAGAATGAAGTTTCCTCTATCCTGGCTTGTGAAACTGACTCCATGTATACATTACCCAAGTGATTTTCCACTGCCTTTGGCATTCAGATGATATGCCCTCATAAAATAACATTTTAGGGGACTTTGGCGCCAAAGATATATACATAGTAGAAAAGAGGCCAATTAAAGTTCAAACTTCCTCTGACTTGGTGTAGAGAGAAAGAAAAGCAGATTGATGCTCTGAAATTACTGATATCCAAATCAATTACATTGCTAATAATTATAATAATAAAGACAGTTTATATACACAATTCCTGGGAGCCAAGTCATTTATATGCATTCTTATGTAATATTCAAAAAAATTGAAAACGGATGGATTCTTTTATCACTTCTTTTATACATCTGAGTAAACTAAAGTCTAGAGTGCTAGGAAATTCGCTCAAAGTGTTAGAGATTGATTTGATTCCAGTTCTGATTTATGTAACAACAACTACACTTTTAACCATTATGCTATACTGGACATGATAAAGAAATTAACCATGTGCTTTGTTGAATTGAAGTGGCTAAATTCTCTCCTTCTACTTGTGCTAATAACACAGGCTGATTCCTAACTGAAAATGAGTGAAATTCTGGAAATATTCAAGAGAATGGTTATGAAAAGTGGTAGAACCATGAAACAATAGACCCCAAACACTTTTTGTAACTATGTTGAACTCTCCATGTAGAATGTGGAGATTAATCCACATTCTATTATTAAAGCACATTCTACCACTCTGCCTTGCCATTCTACAAGGTTGTTTTGAAATGTCAACTCTGTTCTAATTGTTTTCCATATAGATTTCTAGACTACAGTTATTAAGAATTACCAAAAGAAGTTTCCAAGTACTGTGTGGTTTTTATCCCATTAAAAAAAAAAAAAACCCAAATATTGAAAGTTGCTAAGAAAGTAGATCTGAAAAGTTCTCATCACAAGAAAAAAAATTAATTATGTGAGGTGACTGATGTTAACTAAACTTATTGTGGTAATCACTTTTTAATCTACACATGTATCAAATCATTATGTTTTATACCTTGGATTAATATAATATGCCAATCATATCTCAATAAACCAGGAAACAAAAACAAATAATATTGAACATGGACTTTGTTTGAGTCAAACCAAGAAAACAGAGACTCCTGGTTTTCCAGGCTATTCCTAAACTAGTTTATGAGTACAAAGGACATCAATACAAGCTGGAAGCTACTTGCTACAAACCCTTTGATGTTTATTGCCCTCCTTTATTGACAAAGACTAGGTAAGAGACACTATTATCAGTTATCAAAACCCAGAACAACCAGATTTGCTGACCAACAAAATCATCCCCCCAAACAAACAGTTGTGTCAACACAATGAGGCTGCCCCATGAGAGTCACAGGCTTTATCACTTATCTCATTACATATCCCTGTAGAATGGAAACATCTCAACCAACAATCACTATGTGTTGCTGTTCTATCAGTTTCATTCATTCCAGCTTTTGAAATGGAAATTGTTATCGCAGTTTGGCTGTTCTCTCTTCTCTTGTATTTTGTATACAAGGCACAATGAATATCTGGATTTTGGGGCATAGTTTATCAAATTTCTAAAAATTTACCAGGCAAAGAAAAAAATCTGAAAAGATTGTTATAAAACATATACCTTTCATAACCTATATCTTATCAATAGGTTTATGGTATAAGCTCTGTGTGTGTGTGTGTGTGTGTGTGTGTGTATTGCACACTAAAGTTTAAATACTCATTTAAATGATTACAGTAGATGGATAGTGAGTAGTTCTCAGCAGGATCGGTTTTAGTTCACACTAGGGAAGAAAAGAAAAGTTCTAGAAACAGGATAAAATGACCATGTTTGAATACAGAAAGTTGTATCTATTTTCCAGCAGTCAAGGGGGTTTATTGGTGTAATAGAAATAGTGATTACATCACTATTATACTATTTATGTCACTATATTGCTAGATCTAACTGTTAATCCCAAGCAACATTTTACTCAACTGATTGTGCCCTTCCCTTGAAATTTTCTTTCTTTTTTTTTTTTTTGCTTGACTTTCAGGTCAGAAAATTTCCTTCTTTATTTTTTTTCCCCACTAGTCAATCCTTCTCAATTTCCCTATTATTTGAGTACTGTATCCCCTCTATTTTGAGCACTCTGACAATAAGACTTATAGCATATTACTCAATCCCACAAGCCATAGACCGTTAGGCAGAGGTCTTTGCCAGACCCCAACTCAGTCATTCAGTCTTACACTCAAGAATTTAGAATTCATTCTTAAATGATCACTCTCTGCTAGTTGTTTATCAGAAGTAAAGCTTGACATTTGGGGCCACATTTGGCAATATGTCTACCGACAGTCAGAATTCTGAGACAGCCATAAAAATTCCCATTCCCTGATGTATACACTTTGTATAATCCCCTTAAGTCTCAGTTCTTGGACTTCATTCCTCTTTCTCCATATATTCACTTGGTAATCACTTCCTATCTCAAGGCTTTAGATATAATCAACATGGTTATTTTTCCAAAATATATATCTTCATTCCAAATCTCTCTCTGAATTCTATTCTTGTATATGCCTCCTTCACATTTCTACTTAGATAGCTAATAAACATCTCAGATTTAACATATAAAATATAAGAGTTCTGATATCCTCATAGTCTTCACCAACCCAATACATGGAAATCCATTTTTCCAGTTGTTCAGATCTGAAACTTTGGTGTCATTTTTAACTTCACTGTTTGCCTTACATATCCAAAAAACTATGCAGAAATTTACTTGGATTTCCTTCAAAATAGATCTAGAATCTGGCCACTTTTTATCACTCCTACCATCTTGTTCCAAGCCACCATCATCTCTCAGCTGGCACCTGCAATAGTTTCTGAACTGGTATTTTTTTTTCATTTTATACCCACTTAGTCCTTCCTTTTCCAAAGTTAAAGTCAAAGTCATATAAATCCCAACCAACATGGGCTGGTTTCCCAATATCTCTCTGATTTTACTTCATATTACTCACTCCTAAATCATTCCTATCCAGCCATGCTGGCCTCTTTGCTCTTTCTTGAACATGTTAAATATATTTCCTCTTTAACATCTTTGCCTGAACTATTCCCTTTCCTTGGAATGTTTTTCTCCAGATAATCTCATGGACTACTTCTTCACCTCCTTCAAGTCTTTACTCAAATGTCATTCTGTCATTGGAGTCTATCCTGACAATCCACTACATTAAATTATCACCACACTTAAAAATTCCATCACCTTCCTTTATTTTTCCCTTACTTTCATTGATTTCTAAACTACAATATATTTTATGTATGTGCACATACATTGTTATCTGTCTTCATTCAATGGACTGTAACCTTCATAACATGGACTTTGGTCTGGTTTGTTTTGTATTTTACTTTCAGTTTCTTTAACAGGGCCTGGCAATAGCTGGTGATAACAAATGTCTGACACATAAATTAAACCATAGATAATTTTCTTTAAAATTCTTCTACACAGGAAAAATTCTGTATTTCTTACAGTGAGAAAAATAAAAACCATTCTAGGCATTTCAAACAAATGTGTCTTAATACATGGAATTAGTTTATAGGTGACAGAAGGACTGAAGACCCAAAGAAAGGATGGTGGGACAACCGAGAAATTAGAACAGCGGGAAGCTCTAGAAACAAATAGGAGAATTAGTGTTATGAGATTCCAGAAGCTGATCTCTCTACAAGGAGCTAGAACCATAGTGAAAGTAACAGCTGAGAAGAACTGGGATGGCAGAAGCTGGAGCCCTGGAGGAGCAGCTGTCAGTGCTGGAGGCACTCTCCAAAGCAGAGCAAGAGAGGGAGACATACTATGGTTCTCTCTTCTTCCAACTTCCCAGTCTTCAGTGAGAACTTACTATTGGCATAAACTGCCTAAAGAAAGTTTGCAGGGGAGCCTGGGAAGTGAATTTCTCTGCATTAGTGAACAGAGCAGGGAAGCACTCAGAAGGTATCTTAAAGAAAATAGGCTGCAACAGCCATGGAAATACACCAACCAGACCACAGACTTCAGGGAATATAATTAATTGGTGAAGGACTCCAGCTTTTGTGCTTCTGAAATAATTATACCTCCATGAGCTGCTTCCAACAAATGTCAACTTGTGGCAGAGCTACTATGTCAGACCCATTTCCTGGAGATGGGCAGCTCCTCTGAAGGTGACTTTGGCTCATTGGTACTTTGACAAAAATCTTCTTTACAACTGCAACACAATCTAAGACTTTTGCTATTCATTGATTCTTTCCTGTTCCTTTTTCCCACAGTGGTCCAACTGGCTCTTCCAGCCTCCTTGGGCTCATTCCCCATTTTTCCTCATGGTGTTTCCCAATAAATCTTTTGCATATTAAATTCCATTTTGTTTTGTCTGTTTCTCAGAAGACTAACACTCAAGCAAAGATGCAAATACATTGGAAAGACATGCAGCAAACTAGAAGAATGCATTTGTAACATAAAATCAAACCAAGGATGTTAAATGAAAAATAACCCTAAAAATGTGGAGAAAGAATATAAACAGTGAATTCATAGAAAATGATATACAAAATAACCAAAAATGATAAAAAATATTTAATTTTTCTAATGATTAGGAAATAGCAAGTACATTTATGAGATATTTTTGACTAGTCAAAACATAGAAAACATTGATAATAATCAGTAATGAGAATAGTTTAGCCACTTTTTTATATGGTTGGTAGAAGTACTAAATATTATAATCTTTCCTTATGCAAATTTGTCAATAACTACTGCATTAGTTTGCAAGAGCTGCCATAACAAAGCACTGCAGACTGGATGGCTAAACAAAAGAAATTTATTTCCTCATATTTCTGGAGACTAGAATCCTATGATCCAAATGTAGGCAGGTTTTCTTCTGAGGCCTCTCTCCTTGGCAAACAGATGGACAACTTCTCACTATGTCCTCACATGGTTATTCCTCAGTCTGATGTTGCCTGTGTTCCAATCTCCTCTTCTTATGAGGAACCATTCATATTGAATTAACGCCCCCCACCCACAGGACCTCATTTTTCCTTAATTATGACTTTAAAAGCCCTATCTCCAAATACAGTCACATTCTGAGGTACTGGGAATTGACTTCAATATAAGAATTCGGGGGGACAGAATTAATCCCATAACAACTATCAAATTCAGGACATACTCTTTAATTCAAGGGCTCCATGGGAATACAGTTTGTGGTTCCCTTTCTCAAGGAATGGACCCTCCCTCTAAACCATAGCAATCTTTTCTATATGTGCTGTTTTGGTGGGGGTGGGGGGGGTCCTCCATGTTCTCTTTCAGTCTTCTGTGACTCAAGTCTAAAGCCCAGAATATTCCACCTTCTTATCCACGATGATTGCTTCCCATTCATCACTGTATATGTCCCTTGCACACACATGACTCAGACTGGACTAATCAGTGTCATTACTGGATCTTTCCAAAATAGCTGGGAAAGTTACTCTTTTTTTCTTGGATGTTGGCTTGGACAGCTGGATACAGTGTTCCCATCATACTGAATTAATCTATCTCAGAATAACACCAAACAGAGAAAAGCAGAGAGATGGATGGACAGATGCCTGATGACATTGTTCAACCTATAAATCTAACACTTCTTGAATTACATGAATCTTCTGGTTTCCCAATTACACTAACCAACAAATTGTTTTTGTTGCTGATCTGTTTGAATTGCATTTTTGTCATGTGCAATCAGAGTCCTAATACACATGTGTACTCAAAGTTTTAATACCAGAAATGTTAATTGAAATATTGTTTTTAAAAGTTAAAAACACTAATGATTTGAATTCCTTTAACTTCTAAATCATTTAATAAATTGTGTTATAGCTAGGCTGTGGAACGCTTTGAGTCTATATGTAATGAAATGTAAAAACAATAATATATTTATTAAATAAAGCAATTGCCAAATAAAAGTGATATCCTACTTACATGCGTATGAACATACATGTAAATGTGTAAAGTATGGATTTAGTGGTTATTATGGCAGAAGGAATGGGATTGAAGTTAGTTTTGAGATGAAGTAAGAATTTAATCATTTATTATTTTTGCTTGCATTTTTTTTATTTTTTTTAATTTAACAAATACTCATAATATTTTTTTTTGATGTGGACGATTTTTAAAGTATCTTATTGAATTTGTTACAATATTGCATCTGTTTTATGTTTTGGTTTTTTGGCCGTGAGGCATGTGGGATCTTAGCTCCCTGGCCAGAGATCAAATGCACACACTCTTCATTGGAAGGTGAAGTCTTAACCACTGGATCACCAGGGAATTCCCACAATACTTTTTAATGATACTTTTGAGCTTCTGAATTACTCTAGTTCACATTGCCAGTGTATTCAGTAGGTGCATACGAGATGCTTATAGATATGTGTATTTAATGGTATAGTAGGGAGAATGATGCCCCCACCCTCAGCAAGATGGCCACACCCTAGTCCATGGAACCTGGGAATATGGTACCTAACATGGCGAATGGGACTTTACATATTTGATTAAGGTTAAAGACAATGAGATGGGAAGATTAGCTTGGATTATCAAAGTTGGCTCAACATAATAACATGGGTTCTTAAAAGCAGAGAACTTTTCCCACCCACAGAGAACCAGAGAGAGGGCAGCATGATTAAAACTCCACCCACTGTTGCTGGATTTGAAGAAAAGGAAGGGGGCATTACCCGAGGAATGTGCATGATCCCTAGAAGCTGGAAAAAAAATCTAAAAAAAAGGTTATTCCTTAAAGCCCCCAGAAAAGAATGCAGCCATAAAACCTGAAAACATTTTGATTTTTGCCAAGTCAGACCAGTGTTGGACTTCTCACCTACAGAACTAAAAGATAATAAAGCTGAACTGGTTAAGCCAAGTTTGTAGTTAATTCTTACTACAGCAATAAAAAAACAATAAAAGTTTTCCAGAATTTACTATAAATTATATTAAAACTGCAGAAATTATCTTGACACCAGCATCATTTCATTCATTCTTTATTTTGTACACTTTTTGTATGCCCAGGCCCTCCTTATATCTCATTATTATAGAAAATCAGCATCTACAGAAAAGCAAGATAGGTTATGTTCAGTTTGCAGGTGAACGTAAACACAGCATACATGTTGCAAATATATGCTTTATCTTGGATCTTTAAGTCATTAAATAACTTACATGCTTGAACTTCAAATTGTAGAACATTTCATCAACAAGCAGTCAAACAGGAAAATGCCCTAGATTTAAAAATGGAACAAGGCCCAGATGGATTCACTGAAAGGTTGCAGTTCTCCTCTAAAAGTGCAGACACAGATTGTTAACTAGATATAAGGGAGCCATTCCACAGAAATTCAAAAATGCAAAAAATAACAGTTTCAGCCCAATTCTCTTGTGAACATGAAATTGTTCTTTAAGTAACTAAAGTAACATAAGCTTAGGGAGGAGAAAATTACTTTGCAGCTGCATTTATAATGAATATAACATTGAAAAGAACAGAAACAAACCAATGGCAAACGACTTTATAACAGATTGAGATCATAAGGTTGAAGAATACCTACATAGTGACATATCTGTTAACGTTTCATTTACAGATATATTAATTAGATGAAGCAGGTGAGAAAGATTAGAAAAAGATGAAAGATAAGGCTTCCCTTATATAGTGAGAGTGTTCAAGTAAAGGATATTAGATATGATTGTAATAATGAAAATAATGAAGATTACTGGCTACATCCTCACATACTACATGATCATTGTACACAAAATTAAGAAATCACACATCTTAATTACTGCTGGAAAAGGAAGCATAATTAATTAGCAAATTAAATGCTGAAAATATATTCATGATACAAGCAGTCGATTTCCTGCTATTTTGCTTTAAACTCTACTATGTAATTTGAACATATAAAAGAGCTTGGTTCTATCATTAGTTACCACTACAAGACATTACATTACTGTGTATGTTAATAGTTCCTAATTATTATTTATTTACAATTTCATTACATATCACAGAGCTTCAGAAATTCTATTACATATTAGCCTCTTGAAATTCCAAGAAATCACACTCATCTTCAGTGAGTTCAAGATAAATTTCAGCTTTTCTTTCTGCTCCACAGCTTTTCCAGCCTTTCTTTCTTATCTTATGTACATAATCTCAACCACTTTCTGTATAATCATACTCTTTTTTTTCAGAACTTGGTTATCTGCTCTCTTCTCCTCCCTCTCTTGTTCCTTCCCTCTTTCCTTCCTCCTCTTCTGAGTTTGATCATCTACTATGTGTTAGATACTATGCTAAGCCTGGAGGATATGCAGGTGAATAATAACCTCAATGAGCTAACATTCTTTGTCAAGACAGGCTAATAAAGCCAGAAATTATAATGGAAGGTTGAAAGTATCATAAGAAAAAATGTTATGGGAACACATAAAAGAGATAGAATACCTACCGGAGTTAGGTAAACTTGCCAGAGGGAATGAAGCTTGAGTTGGAATTTAATCAACAATAAGGTGTATGTGTTACTGCCAAATTCTTAATTTATCCTTTCTGCCACTTTTCCTACTGTATATAAAATTAACAACAGGGACCTATTGTATAGCACAGGGAACTGTACTCAAAATTTTGTAATAACCTATATGGGAAAAGAATCTGAAAATATATATAAAACTGAATCACTTTGCTGGACACCTGAAACTAACACAACATTGTAAATAAACTATACTTCAATAAAAAATAATTAATAAAAATACAATAATGTTTGTCAGGTGAAAAAGAGAAAGTGTGCTTTTCACATCTGGGCATGTGTGTGTGTGTGTGTGTGTGTGTTTATCTCAGAACCTTGAAGGAATTAGATACCAACACATAAGAAAATTGGCTTCTGATAGCTATACCACTAAAATTTTGGTATTTATTCTGAATGAAATGAAGTAGATGAAGGATTTGAAAATATATTCTGGCAATCCTTTCTTTTAATCACTGCTTTTCTGGTCTGCTTGTTCTAGTAGAAGGTGAAACTTGGATGCTGAATTCATAGTTGTCATTGCCTCTAGTTTTGTCTGAAAGTTTGATTCTAATCAGATACAGTTTAATATTTCCAAATAATTATGGCATCATAAAATTAGATAATGTATATAAAATACTCAGCACAGCACTTCACAAATGTTAGCTCTTAATCAGCAAAATAACCTTAGAGGAAGAAAATTTAGCAGGAAATAGGAAAGACACGAAGGTTTGAAATTTTAGTTTTGAATATAAAACTTCACCATTTAACTGGTTCTTAAACCAACAAAAACTCATATATTGTATAATCAAAACACATGATTATATTTCATCATTACGGTATTAAAGCATAAAGTCTTCTTTTTAGGAGTTTGGATCTACAGGAAAAATGAAAGATAATTTGATTCTGCAAACTGAGTAGGCTAGGCAAGGGTGAAAATTTGGGTGAGATAAAATGTGGATTAAAATTTTAAAAATTAAATAAAGAAGGTTTGTGGATTGAAGGCAGGAAACATCAAGTCTATGAGAGAGTCAGTAATTAGTAACCAAAAAGATAATTGTTTCAGGAAGATCCAAGAGGAGATATTAGGTGATATGATCCAGGAAAAACCTCTTGCTAGATAAAGGTTAACACCTATTCTCAGATGGAGAGGAATTAACTTGCCTCTTAATTAGGGGAATTTGCTCTGAAAAATTTACTGAGCTCCTACTATAGGCAAGACACCTAATCTATATGCGACTCAGATTCTGTATTTAAAAGTTTACTTATTAACAGTATAATTTTGAAGAGTGTAAGACTCCAAATAAAACTCTCAGCTGCTCCCACTTTCAGTTGTGATATTTCTAGTTGGGGATATTTTTATTTTGTATAAATCTGTATTTTATCACCTTTCTTTTGAAATTAAGAGTTGAGATATCAATTACTTGTTTTTGACAATTACTGATCTCTTTATTCTTTCTGAAACAATTTCAATTGCGATGAGGAATTATATAGAACTAAAATGGGAATTTAATCAAATTTGTACAGGCGAGAGTACTTGCCCTTGCTTTATTCTGCAATATTCCCTCTGAGCTATTTCTTTCATGCTAATAATTAGCACTTAATTTGGGGACGCTTTTAGGCAAAGTTAATTTTTATCATTATTGCATTCCAGGTTTTCTGCCTCCCACCTAAGGTCTATGTTGTGTTTCATTCTTCTCTGGAAACACCTGTTTTTAAATTGTTAAAGTTGAAATTGTACATTAATTATTTCATTTATCCACCATCTGTGTCTTCTTATCTGTGCATTAGTTCTTAGTTTTTGATCATCTGTTAACTTAATCATGATGGAAATTACTGAAAAATAAAAGTAGAACATCAAGTTCAAAAATTCTTCCAATGTGACATTAATATTTATAATCACACATGTACAAATTTAAGAAATTTGGAGCTTGAAAAACCCTTAAGTAACATGTAACAACAAAAATATTCTGATAGAACTTGCAGCCTCTGCAAGACAGAGGTTGCCATCTCACAGCCTGTGGCTCAAATCCTGCCACATATACTATCTGTTTATTTTACAGAGTGTTTTAAGAACATTTGAGTTATGTGCCAATATTTTGAAATCTGAAGTTTGCATGTAATTTTAAGCTCTAGGAGTGATGGATCTATGTTTTTGCATAGCTAAGACTGGCTGGACCAAGTTTGGAACATGAGCTGTATAGGTTGCCTCTGTCAGTTCCCAGCTGGCTTGCTCAGAACATCAGAGGAAGTCAAAGAGGAGGGCAAAAAAGATAGATGATGCAGGGCTTGTAGGACCTATTGAAAAGTTGTTCTTTGCACTATGTGGTATGAGTAATAGGGAGCTACTAAAGGATTTAAGCAGACGAATGGAATAAAGAAATTTTTAGTATCGGAACAGTCATTCCGGCTGCTGTGTAGAGAACAGATTTATAGTGATCAGAGTGGAAGTAGTAAAGCCAGTCAGAAAGCTATTGAAGTGTCCCAGGCAAGATATGATTGTGAGTGATGACGGAGAAGAGGAAAATAGATAAATGTGAAAAAAAAACATGACAAATTATCAGTGCCCAGTGGACTAAACAGGTGGGATTTATGGGAAAGAGGTGAAGAAGGAAACTTTTGGGTGTTGGGGCTGTTCATTGAGCTAGGGAAGGCTGGAGGACACCCAGGTTTGGTAAAGTAAAGATCCTATGAGCAGATTTGAAAATGATGTGTTTGAGGGTCTGTTGAGATATCCTGCTGTACGTGAGAGATTTTGACTGGAGGTCCCAAGATAAATGTTATGGATTGAAAGGAGAATGGGAGGTCTAGAAGGGAAGTGTAGTCCAGGAAAGGAGAATGAGAGGGAACAACATCAGGACAATGAGCAAATATGGAAACTAAGATAAGAAAGCATGTCAATAAGGAGGGAATTTTAAGAGTGGTAAATGCTTTAAGATACTATGTAGAATCAAGAATGAAATATATTCATTGTATATATGGACATGGAGGTCATTGGCCAAAGTGCCTTTTTGTGGATTTTATATAGTGTGTGTGTATCTATAAACAGTTTATAATTAATTTAACTTTAATTTAAAACAAACTCTGTAATTTATACTATAAGGTTCTAATATTAGTTTTGAGTTTATTCCTCAATAAGAAATGATAAAAATAATCTACCATAATATTTTCAATTTTGAACTGACTTCTTTTGTTTTTACATTTGATCTCAGGTTGACAAAATTAAATAGAGTATAACTTTCAGAATTAGAATACTGCTTTGTTCCCAAGTAGAATCCCTATCTATTTCTTTATTTTCTTGTTTATCCTTTTTTTAAAATCTCATTTTCCCTACCCCCATTCTTAACAAAAAATTACAGATATGTAATGTTTGTCTTAAAATCATTTATAAATCCCTGTATTAAAAAATAAAGTTCTTCATGATCTCGTCTACAAAATTACATTAATGTCACTGTAATTGTATTTTATTTTTTGTCTTAATATTGACCTTCGACATCTTCAGATCCATGTTGATATCTGTAGATGTAATTCTGTAAGATGCCCCATTATTTCTTTATACCCCATTTATTCATTAACTTAATGCTGAACACTTAGGTTGTTTTCTTCTCTTTTCTATAACAAAATACATACACAAACACACACATACAGAGTCATGAACATTCTCATATGTGTCTGTCTATTTACTTGTCTTAAATTTTGCTAGGCTATATAAATACTGGGGCATAGAGTTCCTGGCTTGTAGAAAATGTATAATTTAAGGTTCACTAAATATTGGCAAAATTATTTCCAGAATGGCTGCATTCATTTTCATATGCTTTCCTGTGCTAGAACCTGAAAATCATTACATAATTTGGAGAATAATTGTATGTTTTATATTCAGAATTTTTCATGATTTAGTTTCAAGTCTTTCTTAACAGATTTCTCAGTAGATGTGTTTCCATAGATATGCTCTGAAAAAAAATCAGATTTCATACACATAGTTCTTTTTATTGAGTTCTGAGAGCTCATTTTACATATGTATTTATTAGCATAAGTGTTTATCAATTTATTTTACTTTTAGAAGTCTTATCTCTTTTATTCAAACATTCTGTGTTCTGCTCAGGAATTCTGTATGCCATGTAGTTAGAGGAAGTGTTTATTATGATGCTTTCTGGGAATAGATTGGAGAAAAGAAGAGTATGTGTGTTCTTGAAATGAAGGGGAAAATATTTGTGGATGTTTTAATTGAACTTTATTCACTGTTTTTATTTTTATTTTATTTTTTGTTCATAAGCTCTCATTTAGAAGGAGAAAAGGTACAAAACATGCCATTAAGCTCTAGAAAGAATGCACCATTTGTATTGTCTGCTGAGAAGTCATTCTTATACTACGGAATAGTCTGAGTTGATTTACCTTCAGTAAAAAATTTATGCATCTACAGTTGAACAACAATAACAACAACATACCCACAGATGGAAAATTGAGTTGATTTACATTGGTTTTACGAGCTTCAGATAAGTATTTGTTGGATTAAAGTATCACTTTCTTTTATCTCTCAGGGGTAAAAATGCTTTTCCAATTGTTTCCCCCAAATTTCAGCAGTATGAAGTAAAGCATAAAAGACATCAAGTTAAGATGCAGAAAGGAATATTTTGTCCAATTTTCCCTCCCAGCTTTTATTGAAATTACTAATAGAATATTCAAACTTGAAAAAAAATCCTGCAAATCTGCTGAAAATTGGGAAGCATGTCATCTACATATAGGTATAAGGAATTAGTACTAGATATAGCATGTATTGAACTAGGCTTGAAGAAGTCACCAAGGACACCTTATACCTGCTTCTCCTAAGAAACAGTACCTTTCCAGGGAAGCTATGAGAGAACACCTAAGCAGAAGACCATTACAAATTTCTGAATTGTAGTGGGATATGGAAACAAGGGAAGCCTTGAATTGAGTTATGGAACCAAGGAAGCTTATGATTTGGCTTCATTTTTTCCTTCTAATTCAATGTAGTATTTGAAAACAGTGGTGATGACTATACAGTATATTCTAATTTGGTCAGTGGCTAAAATAAACAGAAAGGCAGTCAGGAATAGGCTGGTAACAGGTATGGCTGGAGGTAGTAACAGAAAGGATGTGCCACAAAGTTGCCTAATGGCAACGGGGTCTGCCCAAACAGAAAGATGGACATAATATTGAGTACCTTTGCTGAGGTTGACTATTTCCAGAGAAGGAAAGATGCAGATATGAGGTTCCTCTGTTAGGTTACTCTAAGTTTTTACCTCAAGTAGCTTGATCTTTGAACTGATAATACAATTGTATATCAACCACCTCTCCAGCTACCATTTCTGTTTTGGCTGGATCTGGGTGAGGTTTATCTAATAAGATGAGAAAAAGCGGTCTTTGGCTCTCATAGATGATTTAATGACATAAACAAGAAGTAGAAACTATATTTGTATAACGGTAGCCAAATCACAGGAAATTAAGATTTTTTGCTTTTTCCTTGTTGTAGGTTTTGTATAAGTCTGGATATAGAAACATTTTTAAACGCTAGAGAATAAACTTTTTTGGGGGGTGGGCTCAAAATTTCTTGACTTTTTTGATATAAATTAATTCAAATGATGTCTAAAACATGATTCAAGGATAATAGGTTAGCTTATTTGCCACATCAATAGGAAAAGCTTACACGCTAACTTTATAAATTCTCCGGAATCAATCAGATCCAAACATCCTCTTTTTTTGGGAATTTTTTAAAAAGACCTTTTGTTGCAGAAATCGGTCTGTTGAGAAACCAAACACCACACTCGGAGGGTTGGAGAACTCAGGTTTATTAAGTCAGTGGCCCCAGATGAGCTAATGCTCCAAAGTTCTGGGCTCTGAGCTCAGGGTGAGCTTTACTTTTATAGGGGTCAGTGCACACATTTACAGTTAGCATGGGTAGATTGGTTACTTGGTTTACAGAGCACAGAAGTTTCCAAACAGAAACTTACAAGAGCAGGTGCAGAACATTCCATTTTTAGCAAAACACCTTATGGTTACAGTGGATTGCTAGGTCATCCTGTTTTTCTCTGTGCAGCAAGCATATTTTACAAAAGCAGAACAAGCATGGAGTTATTTTTAGCTGAGTGCAAGTTTCTAATTTTTCTCTTCACTTTGACTTCATTGGTGGTAGTTCTGGAGGTTCAGAGTGAGATGATATATTTGAACATTTCCTCTGGGTCCAAGGAAAGGGTATATTCATGTCTGGTTCTGTATGAAATAAGCTCAAAAAAGGAATGCGTGTCATTCTTCCTTGCAGGTAGAAGCTGGCTTTTATCTTAGAGGTTAAAAATGCTGAATATGCAACCTTCTTTTGTCTTCCTTGTTGCTAAAGCATGTAATGGGACCAAATCCTGACCAGAGGAACTTTGCTGGGCAACTTTTGGGAAGTGTTTTCCTACATAATAAAGAGATATTTACCAAAGTGCCCCTTTCCTCATGGTAAGCCATAATCGTTCCTATGTGTGATGCTCACAACTGTTACAGTGATCTTATGTCCCAAAAGGGAGACATCCACAGCACACTGAAGACTGCAGAGGAACTGTATTCTTGATATATGATGCAACATCGGTACACCTCTGGAAATTCTCTGCCCTGACCTTTTTGTTACACTATATAAGACATAACTCTTTATGTGCCTGTTTTCTGGCCTCTGATGAGTCCCTGCCCTGATGTTCATGCTGGAGAAGACCAAAAATTGTTCTAGTTTTCAATATCCTCCAAATGCATCTTCACTGTATTCCCAAATGTCCTATTCATCAGCTACTGGTTTCATAGTTTTGATTTCTTGATTCTGTCAACAGAAATAGGGAGTTTACATAATATATTAACATATATATATATTTTATATGTATAAAATTATCATTTATATTTTTTTCTGATATTAGAATTCCATATGTATATGGAATTCTAATATCAGAAAAATATGATAGAAATTGTAACTTTAAAAATGAGAAGGAAGAATATTAACATATAAATATATCACAGCTCATGTTTTGTTTAGTCTTACTTTTCTAGAGCTGTAAACCTGGAAAATGTCCTCAATTATAGCCGGGTAGAAATCAGGGTAAACTATTCCACTACAGGTTTTCAGAAAGGCAAGTGTCAAAGTTTCATGAATCTATATGTGATAAACATTTGAAACAGACCTCTGTATTATTGTGTTTGTGATGTAGATTCTAATAGCAATATACCAGAGGATGAGAAGAAGCAGAACTTTTCCACTTGGTACAAATGATATCCCTGAATAGATCTTTCTAGTATTAATATTATTAAAGAGAGAAGAAAAAACCCTCATTTTTAGCTTGTGATAATATTCTACAATGACAAAAAAGAAAAAAAAATATGAGTATACCATTTGAGAATAAAAAAGAGGAAGCTCTGAAAAAACCTTGCTCTAAGAAAAAAGAATAAATGTTAGAATATATCTGTGTTTTCAATGTAATTCAATATAACTTGGATTCTCTGTAACAAAAGATGAAATGTGGAATAAGACAAAAGACATATGACAAAAGTTCTGGCTGAGAGTCAGATTGAAGTAAAACAGAGATGGATGAGATAGGGAAATATTGAAATTAAATTAAATGTAGCATCAGGGAAAAAAATTTCTTATACTTTATGAAAAGGAAATAACAGAGAGTGAATATCATTTCTTCACACTGTAGAAAGTGATATGAAGAGATGATATGTCCCAGAATAGGGAGAATGGGGCAAAAGGATGAAAATAACAAGCAGAGAAGGTATGCATGGAGCACCAAGAATAGAATTAAACTTGGAGATAATTGCTGTTCCCTAGAGAGACCTCAGAGCACAGTGGAATGGAAGCTATAGTAAAAAATACAATAGATGGAAGTCAAAGTATGTCACATGTCTGCATATTGAAAGTGTTCAACAGGGTTCCAGGGAAGATAAATGGAAGCATACCAATGTTTAAATAAATTATGGTGACTTTGTATAAATTTCAAAAAAATACAGAAATAATTTTGCAAAAATCTAAGCAGAAAGTTTTAAAAATGAAAATGGAAAAAACGGTAGGATATCAGTTTACCATAAAGAAAGAAAATTAGGGCTTCTTTTAATATTCTCACCTATAATATTAAATGAAGGAAGATAATACTGGGATGGTCAAAAAGCTTGTAAGGGTTTTTCCTTAACATCTTACAGAAAAACCCAAACAAACTTTTTGGCGAACTCAAGAAAATAATTAATTCATCTACGTAGTTTTAAGAAAAATATTTGTGACCCAAGAATTTCATTCCCTGACTACTTTTCAAGTGAATACAAAGAATGAAAAAGTATTAAGCCCTCACTTTATCCCAGCTTCCTCTTTGCCCCCCCACCCCATGTCCTCAAGTCTGTTTTCTACATCTACATCTTTATTCTTGCCCTGTCACTGGATTCATCAGTACCATTTTTTTAGATTCTATGTATACAAGTCAGCATACAGTATTTGTTTTTCTCTTTCTGGCTTACTTCACTCTGTATGACAGACTCTAGGTGCATCCACCTCAATACAAATAACTCAATTTCATCCCTTTTTATGGCTGAGTAATATTCCATTTGTATACATGTGCCACATCCTCTTTATCCATGCCCTATCATTCTTGTATCTAACTTCAGTATATATATATATGTATATATATACACATACACACACACATTTTATATTTATATATGCAATATGTTGTGCAAGCCTTAAACATGATTTAAGAGCTCTAAAAAGGCAAATTACAGTATGACATTTATTTTGTGATGGATTCAAATCATCTATAAATATAATTAAAACAAAGTATTACAAATATTGTTTCAAAACACAGTACAAATATCCCCTATTCCCTCTACCTGCTTACCATTTTTCCCAATATTATGCCTCCATTGAACCCTGATATCCCATGAAAACACAACATCATCTGCTGGTGTTCATTCTAGTGAAGGCTGCTTGTTTTCCAATCGGTAGAATATTGCAATTCCATTTAAAGATATCTTTAATAATCTTTTTTATTTCACAAATATCTCCTCTAGTCCATTGCTCTTGAACCTGCATATAATATCCCCAAACTACTATTATGATAACATCAAAAATGACTACCTCCTATTTTAATCATTAGCCCCTGCTTCTACTATTTCCTTCATCTCAAGTCTGGCTATTATCTAGGTGGCTATTATAATCTGTAATGATGACTCAGCAAATATCCTAGTCTCTCGTCTTTGGCTTCCTCATTAGAGGGGTTTTTACCAATATTTTTTTCAGAAGAAAACTGAAAAAAAAAATGTTTCTGTGCTTAGGCCATATTGAGTTATGATTTTTTATCCCCCAAATTTGCAAACAATTTGGCAAGGATTAAAGTAACAAAAACTCTTATAAGGATAGAAAAACTGTGAAACAGTTCAAGCACTTCACGTTGTTTTGAAACTATGGCAATCCTATCCTAGGTATATACACTGGGGAAAGCTTTTCACATATGCTGAAAAAGTAATAGCTATATTGTTTACTTTTCATTAAAATATATTCTGGAAAAAATCCAAATGTCCATCATAGGAGATTGGCTAAATATGTTGTATTTTATGCTAGACAACTGAATACTTACTTTAAAAAAAAAATTATTGGAGCAATATCATATGATGTTTGCCTTTCCCTGTCTGACTTACTTCACTTAGTATGATAATCTCTAGGTCCATCTATGCTGCTGTAAAGGCCATTATTTTGTTCTTCTTTATGGCTGAGTAATATTCCATTGTATACATGTACCACAGCATCTTTATTCATCCCTCTGTTGATGGACATTTTGGTTGTTTCCATGTCCTGGTTATTGTAAATAGTGCTGCAAAGAACGTTGGGGTTCATGTGTCTTTTTGAATTATGATTTTCTCTGGATATATGCTTAGGAGTCTCCAGAAAGTGGGCATAGAGGGAACCTACCTCAAAATGATAAAGGCCGTATATGACAAATCGATAGCAAACATCATTCTCAATGGTGAAAAACTGAAAACATTTCCTCTAAGATCAGGAACAAGACAAGGATGTCCACTCTCACCATTATTATTCAACAAAGTTTTGGAAGTCCTGGTCAAAGCAATCAGAGAAGAAAAAGAAATAAAAGGAATCCAAATAGTAACAGAAGAAGTAAAACTGTCACTGTTTGCAGATGACATACCATACATAGAAAATCCTAAAGATGCTACCAGAAAACCACTAGAGCTTGTCAATGAATTCAGTAAAGTTGCAGGATACAAAAATTAATACACAGAAATTTCTTGCATTCCTATACACTAACAATGAAAGATCAGGAAAAGAAATCAAAGAAATAATCCCATTCACCATTGCATCAAAGAGAATAAAATACCTAGGAATAAACCTACCTAAGGAGGCAAAAGACCTGTACTCAGAAAACTATACGATACTGATGAAAGAAATCAAAGATGATAAAAACAGATGGAGAGATATATCATGTTCTTGGATTGGAAGAATCAATATTGTCAAAATGACTATACTACCCAAAGTAATCTACAGATTCAATGCAATCGCTATCAAATTACCAATGGCATTTTTCACAGAATTCCAACAAAAAATTTTACAATTTGTATGGAAACACAAAAGACCCTGAATAGCCAAAGCAATCTTGAGAAAGAAAAACACAGCTGGAGGAATCAGGCTCCCTGACTTCAGACTATACTGCAAAGCTACAGTAATCAAGACAGTATGGTATTGGCACAAAAACAGAAATATAGATCAATGGAACAGGATAGAAAATCCAGAGATAAATTCACACACCTATGGTCACCTAACCTATGACAAATAAGGCAAGAATATACAATGGAGAAAAGACAGTCTCTTTAATAAGTGGTACTTGGCAAACTGGACAGCTACATGTAAATGAAAGAAATTAGAACACTCTTTAACACCATACCCAAAAATAAACTCCAAATGGATTAAAGACCTAAAGGTAAGGCTGGATGTTATAAAACTCTTAGAGGGAAACATAGGCAGAACACTCTTTGACATAAATCACAGCAAGATCTTTTTTGATCCACCTCCTAGAGTAATGAAAATAAAATAAAAAATAAACAAGTGGAACCTAATGAAACTTAAAAGCTTTTGCACAACAAAGGAAACAAAAACAAAACAAAAAAGGCAGCCCTCAGAATGGGCGAAATATTTGCAAATGATACAACCAGCAAGGGATTAATTTCCAGAATATACAAACAGCTCATGCAGCTCAATATCAAAAAAAAAAAAAAAAAAAAAAAAAAAAAATCAAAGAATAGGTGGAAAATCTAAACAGACATTTCTCCAAAGAAAACATACAGATGGCTAAAAAGCATGTGAAAAGATGCTCAACATCACTAATTATTAGAGAAATGCAAATCAAAACTACAATGAAGTTACCATCTCACTCCAGTCAGAATGGCCTTCATCAAAAAAATCTACAAACAATAAATGCTGGAGAGGGTGTGGAGAAAAGGGACCCTCTTACACTGTTGGTGGGAATGTAAATTGGTGCAGCCTTTGTGGAGAAGAGTATGGAGGTTTCTCCAAAAACTAAAAATAGAACTACTCCACGAATTTCTGTGCCTTCATGGGAAATTATTTATTATCAGTTAAGAGAGGAAGAAAAACATCTCAGATCTGGTTTACAGACTGATATGCTGGCACCAGAAAGCAGTAACCTAAAGTTATATTACAACTTATTCAGGGGTGGTTCTAAAAGGCAGTGGTAAATAGGATTTGTTCCAGTGAGCAATACTTCAGGAAATATATCTAGTATATCTGATTGTCTATTTTGCCTGGAAGAAGTGGTAGCCAGAGGAACAGATGCTCATGGTTCATGGACAATGTCAATTTGATGATTGATTAGGGACTTGAGATAAACAAGATTTGGTGATAAGGAAATAGTTTAAAAAAGTCATGTACATTGACTTCTCTAAATGGGCATTATTTGGGAATATAATTTTCCCCTGTTAGTATACACCAAAAAGCCTACTGAAAATGAGTTTTTCTATAATCAGGTAGAAAAAATGACCCATTTTTTGGATGTCTATTATCTTCATTCCTTATCTATCTACAAAGCAGTCATAGTGAAAAATTCAAGTTGTGCATGGGCTCAATAATAGGGTTCCCATCCCTCAGGATGGTCTCACTACTCATATGTAAGCATCAAAGGTGCTGAAACCAAAGGCCTTTGCAGAGCCCGTGATGTGGTCCTTCCATAAAAACATCAGTCAGCTCTTAGTGAAAAATTATGGAGGGGAGAGGGGATACAGATTTGATTTCCCTCTCTGTAATGCTTCTGAAGTACCACCATTCATGGTTTTAGGAAGCCATTTACAAGCCTGATGCCATAAACTACATTGCTCTAACCAAAGAATACATTTGTTAAAAAACTAACAACAGTAAAAAAAGAAAACTAAAAACAACCCCATTGCTCATGGATCATGAACGTCACTCATCCTATCAAATTTACCATCAGAGTCAGCTAGCCTGATGTAATTATGGAATATTTTATTGAAGATTCAGCTATAGCACCTGCTGAAAAAAATATCCATTGAAGTTGTGGTACTGTCCTATACAATATAGTATATGCTTTGAAACAATAACAATTATAGTTTTATTTCTTCTAGAGCAGAACACACAGGCCTGAGTCCTAAAGAATGAGTGCAGGTGATCTCTCTTACTATATCATTTAACTATTAGCTTGCAAGAAAACTTTTGCTTTCTCTTCCCACACTCTTGGGCTCTTTTGGTGTAGAATTCTTATAACCTAATGGAGAAAAGCTTTCAAAATGGGACACAACATTGGTCTTCTTGTTTTTAGTTGAGATTGCCAACAGGCTCCTCATGCCCTTGAACCAACAGCATGATTGATTCCAAATACCAAATGGAAACAAGGTTTCTGGTATTCAGTGGAGGTAGGGAAAACTATGAATGGAAACCAAATGCTTTAGTGGGCAGTCCTTGGTATTGCTATAAGTGGTAGATGCCAACAGAAAATTAGTAATTCAATAAATGCAAAGTCATAAAAAATTCAAACCCTTCAAAAATGATTTGTCACACCATCAAGCAGAGACTCCTAACCAGCTGAGAAGTTAGCTGTGGGTGATGGAAGATAGTGTAGGTAAAAAAGAAAGGAAATGATAAATATCAGCTACAGCCTTTTGATCATTCACAAAATATGAGCTACATTACCAGTGTATATTTCTGTTATGTATGCAACAAACATTTTATCTATTTGTTTGTATGTATGCTTAGTTAAATATCCCCCTTCCTTTCCCATTTAGAATGAGGATTTTTAATGACGTTTAAATTTACTTTCATAGGTCACCAGAAAATCACTAAGAGCCACACACATAACTGATAAGGAAAACGCATATTACTTGGAATTCCTGGAATTGATAAGACTACTATAACTGTTGGGACTTTGTGTCTACCCTTTTTGCAGAGACAGTGAGAGTAGCTCCACTTGTAATTGATATCACCCTTACATTAATCAAAATCATAAAGTTGTATGGTTGAAGGATTAAAACTGATGCTATGTAGAAAAAGAAGAAACATATATTTGGTATGGATATATATTTTAAAAACCAAGATAATAATAAATTCAAAAATCCAGAAAGTGCTTTGTTCTGGAGGGTATGAGGATGGGATAGGAGAGGAAAATATCAGTTTATTCAATAATGCTGGTGATATTTTAATTCTTCTGTTGGATTTTGGAATTATTAGGGTTCATTGTATTATCATGTTTTATAACTTTCATATACACTATATATATTCTATTATGCACATCAAAAATTCACTCCTTGGCTATAACCTCTTATCCTTTCTAGCATTTTTTATATGTCCTTGAAATCATATGAATCATCATTTTCTAGGTCCTTTACTCTCTCCTCATTTGACTTCCTTCTATCTTCACTTTCTTATCCAAAATATTACACTATTCTTAATTTCACCATATTTTTACCAATATTGTATATTTTTCAGATTTTAATTTTGCACCAACTGAATTGATCATTACATGTTGACTCCCCCCCAAAAGAATATAACTCCTCTTCCTGTCTTCCCAATCACAAAGAAACATCACCAACCATGTACCCAGTTGCCCACATCATTCTTCTTAATCTTTCAATTTTCCCCATCTTCACATTCGTAACACTGGTTTAGCTCTACAACATATCCTGTCTAGATAACTTAGACATTTCTCTAATTACAACGTGCACTTCAAAGTAAAATTTCATGCTTCAAGTTGTATTCAAAGCGATCTTTCAAAAGCATGGTTGTAAATTTTCGTACATTCTTTAATGGCACCTTATTGTTTTAAGATAAAATAATTATAATGGAATACTACATAATAATCTGAAATGTTTAAAAAACATCCCCTCCCCTCCGAGGACAGAAGATGAGCTTCCTCTTTAGTAGCCGCTCTTCTAAAACATTCAAACCAAAGTATATCCCTGAAGGATCTCATCAGTATGAACTCTTAAAACATGCAGAAGCAACTCTAGGAAGTGGGAATCTGAGACAAGCTGTTATGTTGCCAGAGGGAAAGGACCTCAATGAATGGATTGCAGTTAACACTGGATTTCTTCAACCAGATCAACATGTTATATGGAACTATCACAGAATTCTGCACTGAAGCAAGCTGTCCAGTCATGTCTGCAGGTCCAAGATATGAATATCATTGTGAGATGGTACTAATATTAAAAAGCCAATCAAATGTTCTGCACCAAAATACATTGACTATTTGATGACTTGGGTTCAGGATCAACTTGATGATGAAAATCTTTTTCCTTCTAAGATTGGTGTCCCATTTCCTAAAAACTTTATGTTTTTGGCAAAGACCATTCTAAAGCGTCTGTTTAGGATTTATGTCCATATTTACCACCAGCACTTTGATTCTGTGATGCAGCTGCAGGAGGAAGCCCACCTCAACACCTCCTTTAAGCACTTTATTTTCTTTGTTCAGGAGTTTAATCTGATTGATAGGTGTGAGTTGGCATCTCTTCAGGAATTAATTGAGAAGCTTGGATCGAAAGACAGATAAATTTTTCTTCTAGAACAGTTACCCTTTTGCTTCATCTACTGCTAGAGCTATCTCATTGTTTTCTGTCATAGACTAGTGATACAAACTTTAAGAAAACAGGATTAAAAAACACCTATTGTCTGTGTCTACTGATAAAATTGTCCCAAAGGTAGGTTGGCCTAATACCTTCAGAGTGAGAAATTCAGGACACAGCTGAATCTTAAGCACTGTGTGACCACTGCTGTTACTGCCATAGAGCCATACTTGGTTGTAGTATGTGAGGACTAACCTGTAGTTTATTAGTTTACTTATTCTTTTACTGAAGAAGATGATCATCTGTTTCAGGTGACAGCATGATGGATATTAAGAATTTCCACCAATAATTTATTTACAAGTTTCCAGAAAAAATTTCCTAATAATGCAATCACAGATCAGTTTTATTCTGCTTTTATTTTACAAATAGAAGAGGTGTTTTGAAATTTCCTTAAGATTTAGAACATTTGTGTCACTTTGGATAACATTTTAGTTTGAAGTTTGTATGCTAGTGTTTTTATAGATAAGATTATATACATGTATATTTTTTCAAAATTCATGATTGCGGTTTAAATCATCATATAACATGGTATGGGAGTAACTAAAATTATTTCTAAAATGACTTTATTTTTTAATCTTTATTTGGGATTTTATTCACATAAACCTATGTAAATTTTTAGTGTGTGTATCAAATAATTTTTTAAGGCATCTAAGTATTGTCTTACAGATCTGTATTTTGAAATGCTTCATTGAGATTAATTTTAATATGTAAGTTTTGGCTGAGAAAAGGAAGACTTCCAAAAAATTATGACAGATTTGGGTCTCAAAAACCATTTTTTTCATTCATGTTGTTTGTTTCAGAGGCCTTGAAATTTGGATAGGAGAATGGAATAAAGTACCCAGAGTATTGAGCTATTTTATTTTGAGTTTTCCTTTGAAAAGAAACTACTTCTATATGTTTTTATTGTGACTTGAAACTTAGTTAAGAGTAGTGTAGAACTTTATCTCAATTAGGATAAAACATAAGGAAAAGAACAATGAAAAATCTTGAAGGTGTAAACATTTTATAGCCCAGCTAAAACTTTAGTGTGCTACCTGTTCTTTAATGTGTTTGTGTGGGGATGGGGGTGGGGGAGGGGCTGTGTGTGGCAGTGTATATGTTTAAAGGAGACAAAATGGGATAAGTAAAAAAAAAAAAAAAAACTTCATTCTGTTAATAGTCAAAGGATGGACTGGGATGTTATTCTGTTTTAATTATTTTTGTATCAAAACTTGAAATTATTCTGTTCATATTGGTATAAAAAGAACCTTCTCCTTTAGTGAAGAAAAGATCTAATTTTCATTATGTTTCTAAGAGTTAGACTGCTTAAAATGTAATGACGCACACATATTACCAAAGACTTGCCAGACTGGCAACATTTTTTGTTTGAGAGCTGTGGTTTTTTGCAAAGTACTCACCATCTTCCTTGATACTTTTGATTAAGGTTAAATTAGACAGGGTTTTCTGTAATTTGTTTGTATTATTCCACTAGCGTGTAAAGAAAAGAATTGCTTAGAAACTCCATTTTTGTAATAACTCAATTTCAATAAATTCTAAAATATATATAGAATTTTAAAGGAAACAAAACATTTAATCTGATTTAGGCTGAAACCACACATCATTGTTTTGGGAAATAAAGAGTGGGAAAATCCCATATGAAAAAAAGAGAAAAACCCTGCGTGAAGCATTCCATAATCCACATTTTAAGATTATCCAAAAGTCCCTGTCAGACATTCTGCGGGTTTATGTTGATCATTTCCAAACAAGAAAGAAGGTTTTTAGATGCCACCTAGAATGTTACTGCCTCTTGACTTTGAACATTGTTGGCTTTAAGTCTGCAAGGAATGAAATATTTCTTAACTTGGGTTGTACTTTTATCATTTCTAAAATTTCAAATATCATCAAACAAAAGGGTTCTCACTTTTCTCCCTCTCTTCAGTTAGCCCTAAAACTAACTAAAGATGATCACATGTTAGGACAGTAGTAGAGGCAACTTAATAATGGGACATAAATTTTAAAATTTGTTGGTAATTTGAGAATTCAGGTAATTCAGAATGCCCTTTTTTTTAAAAAAAAATAAAAGCATTACCAGGTTCCCAAGCTAATCTGGCTTAACCAACAATGCATCTAAACATCAGTGTTAACATTATTTGTTTACATTCCAGAGCCAGGGAGTTGAGAACAGGAGAGTTGGATAAAGGGGAGAGAATAGGTAGAGGATGACACCTTCCTCACTTGGCTGGAGGGCCCAGCTTTGCTTAAAGTGGGAAGAAACCAGTTTGTCTTTGACTCCTCTCAGTCTCAATTTATCTCCCTGAGTAGCATCCACTCCGCTGGCTACGCATAACCAGAAGTCACCTCTCAGTGTCTTATCACTGCTTTTCACACCCGACTAAAATCATTGGTTGGACAGTACTTGCTAAATTACGCAGTTAATCCTATGGTGCTTTAATTTCCAGGCCTTTAAAAAAAACTTTTGAATAGCGATGTGCAGATTTTGGTTTAAATAGTGAAACTTCCTTGTACTCCAGTTTTTGTATCGACAGCCAAATGTATCCTTCATTTACCATATTGTGAATAAAGTGATTTTCAGTGGGCTGCCAGCTAACATAGTATTTCCTTTCATTGTAGACTTGTAGATCCCTAGCTCAAGTAGCTGCCCACTTGACAAATGCACATCTGTATTCATCATGACATTGATAACAGCAAAAGTAAAGTTTTCTAATAATGCAGGGGCAAGAGGAGCAGTCCCAGTGGTGACTTTAATTTTTCAAATATTGTTGAGGTTTCTTGATTATACTGTTGGCTTTCTCTCTGAGAAGTGAGGTCACATTAGAAGTGGAGAAGCTTCTAAACATAACATCATTACCTCATAAGCATAAACAAATAAGTCCCAAAGAGTATAAGTCCTAGAAATTTGTTTCTAAGCAGCTCCAGTCATGGTGCTGGTGTTACCCTTACCTGGTTGGAGGAGGCTGTGTCTCCTGTCTGTAGAATTCTGGCCTGAATACACCAGCTGGGACACCAAACTAAGCAGCTTCAACAGGGATATTATTTCCTCCTAATATCAGTTCAGTAACTGGATTTGGTTTTTTACTATTGTACAACTGTGGCAAAGAGGGAAAATAGTAGTTCCTTGGTCTTCCTGCATTAGATTTTGATGTTTTAGACTGTAAAGGGTGCTTTGGGGGGCGATATTGATATTACCTGTGTTGGCAGTAATTTTGAAGCAACTGCATTGAAGCTCACTTGGGTTTTCTCTCATTATCAGATTCTATTCTAAACAAGTATTCTATAAATCTGAATGGATTACCAGTACACTATAGGTTTATTATAGAACAACATTCTATGTTTAATCTACACTGAAATAGTTTGCTTAAGCTAGTCTTGGCTATCATCTAAAATATTTTTAAACATTCTTTACATGAAAATTTATTTTGTATTTTTAAACCTTTAGGGGCTTCAACTATTTTTCTAAGTCAGTTAATTGTACTTTTTTTACAAAAAGTATTTTGTATCTACTTTTGTAACTCTATCAGAATAAAATATATTGAAAGAAAAAAACTATGAAACAATATTGGAAAATACTCAGGATACGTTTGCAATCAATGCACGTCACAAAAAGTTTATATAGTTCGATTTGAGTTTTGTAAAAAATAATGTTTATACATAGATATAAATCAATCTATGTCTATCCAGGTGTATTTTTCTTTCTTTCAATATATCTATTACCTCTCTACCCACACATATGAAAGAAAATACTGTGGAGAACAATATCAAAATTAATTCTCTCCCTGTGTCTCTCCCTGAATTAACAAGTTATGAGCTATTTTTCTTTCTTGTTTACATGTTCCTAAATTTTCCAAATTATCTATGATTCATGTCTGTGCTTTCCATATGTTTACAATATGTTTCTACTGACATAAGAAAAAATAAGTTAAAGAGACAATATATGATTTCCCCTTTTTACCTCCTAGTTGATAATGAATTTTCCTACTTTTCTTCAAAAGCAACGGAAAAACAGAGAAAAATATACTAATATTATATCCTATGAGATTCTGTCTGATTTAATTCCTGTTCCTTTGTACGAAGTAAATGTCAGCTAACTTCACTTTGCCAGATGTGAGGCGTTTATCCATGAATGTTTGCTTGTTTGACAATATTAGCTCTGGCTTAAGTCAAATGTTACTTATAGGGGAAGGGGAAAACATTGATATTTAAAGCATTCTCACTTATATCTCACACACACACACAGACATACACTTTTTTCTGTGTCTGTTCAGATCGTATCCAGTACTTGCTTCCCTGCTTCCGCTCCAGACAGGATTTTGAGGGTCTTCCTTGCAAATTATTCTATACAGATCCTACCACCTAATTAGTGGCGATGGTCACCACAGTATGGTAGTGCAACCAAACACCAGATTTCTAGAATAGAGCCTAATGATCACTACTGAAGAAATCAGGGCACTAGACTTGAAAGTTTTCCCTCTCACATCTCTGTACCACTCCCAACCTGCCCCATCCAGCAAACTTAAAAAAGTGTCTCATGGACAAATGGAGCTTCCAGAACTCTTTTGATTGGTATACTTTGAAAATGATGTTGCTCCACTGTTTCCACGTGTTTTAGCCACCCTTATGCTGAATCCGGTTTTTCAGCACATAGTCAGTCCAAGTACATACTATGTGACTGACGCTATTATTGGTCCTGGACAAATCATGCTCAGTAGACAAGCACCCAAGCCCTCAAAGAGCTCTCTCATTCAGCTTTTCCTAAAATAACACTACTGGCATATGCAGAGCAATAGCTTTATATTCACACCTGTGTATTCACTATTAAGTCCTGCACTGCATGTGGTTCATGAAGAAAATTTATTTCTCCCTTCTTCCTTGAAGATTTTTAAAGAAAATTTAAGATGGTCACTCCAAGCTGTTTTTCATGAGAAGAAAGAAAATCTACATTCATGTTGTACCAAATCTTTTCTAAGCTTTAGCATAAATTTCCAAAATAATACTTTAAGATGCATAGTATAAATCATATTTTCACTCGGGAAAGATGTGTGCCTATATAGCTCAAGAATTCCTATCTCCATAAGGAAAATTTGGGTATCCATCATCTTAACTTATGCTCCTACATACAGCTTTAAGGTACTAGAAAGACTGAGGTTGAAATTAAAACTGAAAAAACAGAGGCTTTGTACAGGCAATAGTATTCTGTTCATTGGTTGGTTGAAAGGGCCATCGAATATGCACTGGGAAGGCATATATACCTGAGTTTGAATCTTTTCTTTGTCAAGCAATTGACAAAGTGCTATAATGTCTGATAAGTTACTATATTTTAATTAAACTGGGACAATAATATTCACGTTACTGGATTTTGAGAAGTATTAAATGAGATCATAAATATAAAGCTATTACCATGTAAAAAGGAAAGAACTAATAAATGGTTATTTCTCTCTTTGTTTCTATAAATAGCATAGATGGTTAAAGGAATTTAATGCTTAAGAGGATGGAAGCTAGAGCACTTAATGGGCTCAAATCATACCCCACCATTGTGAAACTTTGGTGTCCTAAATTACAAATCCTTATGCTCTTAGAAATGGTGAAAGGATTGAATACTTTATATATTTTGATATATAAAGAAGAGTGGCTGGAATGCAGTTAATAGCATTTATTATTATTTTATTTAATTAACAAAAGGAGCGCACTCCACCAGAGGTAACCTCTGTATAGCTGCTATGTCTGTGAATTTGGTAAGATATTTGTAAGGAAACGATAAATTTTCCAATCCCTTTGCTAAAGTAGATTAAGAAATCAAACAACATTTTGAATGTGATCATCTTCTTTTATTCAATTCTTTTTTTTTTCCTCCCAATTCATTCCCCCCCAACCCTCCCCACTTTCCCCACTTGGTGTCCATATGTTTGTTCTCTACATCTGTGTTTCTATTTCTGCCTTGCAAACCAGTTGATTTGTACCATTTTTCTATAGTCCGCATATATGTGTTAATATACGGCATTTGTTTTTCTCTTTCTGACTCACTTCACTCTGCATGACAGTCTCCAAGTCCCTCCATGTCTCTAGAAATGTCCCAGTTTCCTTGCTTTTTACAGCTGAGTAATATTCCATTGTATATATGTACCACTTCTTTTTTATCCATTCATCTGTTGATGGACACTTAGGTTGCTTCCATATCCTGGCTATTGTAAATAGTGCTGCAGTGAACATTGGAGTGCATGTGTCTTTTTGAATTATGGTGTTCTCTGGGTATATGCCCAGCACTGGGATTGCTGGGTCATATGGTAACTCTATTTTTAGTTTTGCAAACAACCTCCATACTGTTCTCCATAGTGGCTGTATCATTTGACATTCCCACCAACAGTGCAAGAGCATTCCCTTTTCTCCACATCCTCTCCAGCATTTACTGTTTGTAGATTTTCTGATGATGACCATTCTGACTGGTGTGAGGTGATACCTCACTGTCATTTTGATTTGCATTTCTCTAATAATTAGTGATGTTGAGCAGCTTTTCATGTGCCTCTTGGCCATCCGTATGTCGTCTTTGGAGAAATGCCTAGTTAGGTCTTCTGCCCATTTTTTGATTGGGTTGTTTGTTTTGTTGATATTGAGCTGGATGAACTGTTTATACATTTTGGAGATTAGTCCTTTGTCTGTTGATTCGTTTGCAAGTATTTTCTCCCATTCTGAGGGTTGTCTTTTCGTCTTGCTTATAGTTTCCTTTGCTGTGCAGAAGCTTGGAAGTTTCATTAGGTCCCACTTATTTATTTTTGTTTTTATTTCCATTACTCTAGGGGGTGGATCAAAAAAGATCTTGCTGTTATTTATGTCAAAGAGTGTTCTTCCTTTGTTTTCCTCTAGGAGTTTTATAGTGTCTGGCCTTACATTTAGGTCTTTAATCCATTTGGAGTTTATTTTTGGGTATGGTGTTAGAGAGTGTTCTAATCTCATTCTTTTACATGTAGCTGTCCAGTTTTCCCAGCACCATTTATTAAAGAGGCTGCCTTTTCTCCATTGTATATCCTTGCCTCCTTTGTCATAGATTAGTTGATCATAGTTTATCTCTGGGCTTTCTATCCTGTTCCATTGATCTATATTTCTGTTTTTGTGCCAGTACCGTACTGTCTTGATCACTGTAGCCTTGTAGTATAGCCTTAAATCAGGAAGCCTGATTCCACCAACTCCGTCTTTCCTTCTCAAGATTGTTTTGGCTATTCAGGGTCTTTTGCATTTCCATACAAATCCTAAGATTTCTTGCTCTAGTTCTGTGAAAAATGCCATTGGTAATTTGATGGGGATTGCATTGAATCTGTAAATTGCTTTGGGTAGTATAGTCATTTTCAGAATGTTGATTCTTCCAATCCAAGAACATGGTATGTCCCTCCATCTGTTTGTATCATCTTTGATTTCTTTCATTAGTGTCTTTTAGTTTTCTGAGTACAGGTCTTTTACCTCCTTGGTTAGGTTTATTCCTAGGTATTTTATTCTTTTTGTTGCAATGGTGAATGGGATTGTTTCCTTAATTTCTCTTTCTGATCTTTCATTGTTAGTGTATAGAAATGCAAGAGATTTCTGTGTGTTAATTTTGTATCCTGCAACTTCACCAGATTCATTGATTAGCTCAAGTAGTTTTCTTGTGGCATCTTTAGGATTTTCTATGTATAATATCATGTCATCTGTGAACAGTGACAGTTTTACTTCTTTTCCAATTTGGATTCCTTTTATTTCTTTTTCTTCTCTGATTGCTGTGGCAAGGACTTCCAAAACTATGTTGAATAGTAGCAGCAAGAGTGGACATCCTTGTCTTGTTCCTGATCTGAGAGGGAATGCTTCCAGTTTTTCACCATTGAGAATGATGTTTGCTGTAGGTTTGTTATACATGGCCTTTATTATGTTGAGGTAGGTTCCCTCTATGCCCACCTTCTGGAGAGTTTTGATCATAAATTGGTGTTGAATTTTGTCAAAAGCTTTTTCTGCATCTATTGAGATGATCAAGTGGTTTTTGTTCTTCAATTTATTAATATGGTGTATCACATTGATTGATTTGCATATATTGAAAAATCCTTGCATTCCAGGGATAAACCCCATTTGATCATGGTGTATGATCCTTTTAATACGTTGTTGGATTCTGTTGGCTAGTATTTTGTTCAGGATTTTTGCATCTAAATTCATCAGTGATATTGGTCTGTAGTTTTCTTTTTTTGTAGTATCTTTGTCTGGTTTTGGTATCAGGGTGATGGTGGCCTCATAAAATGAGTTTGGGAGTGTTCCTCCCTCTGCAATGTTTTTGGAGAGTTTGAGAAGGATGGGTGTTAGCTCTTCTCAAAATGTTTGATAAAATTCACCTGTGAATCCATCTGGTCCTGGACTTTTGTTTTTTGGGAGATTTTAATCACAGTTTCAATTTCATTACTTGTGATTGGTCTGTTCATATTTTCTATGTCTTCCTGATTCAGTCTTGGAAGGTTATACCTTTCTAAGAATCTGTCCATTTCATCCAGGTTGTCCATTTTATTGGCATATAGTTGCTTGTAGTAGTCTTCTATGCTGCTTTTTATTTCTGTGGTGTCTGTTGTAACTTCTCCTGTTTCCTTTCTAATTTTATTGATTTGAGTCCTCTCCCTCTTTTTCTTGATGAGTCTTGCTAGAGGTTTATCGATTTTATTTATCTTCTCTTTTATTCAATTCTAATGGTTATTCTTACTTAGGGAACTAACTCATAAAAGAACCAAACCATCTTGTGATTACACACTAGAAATTAATGTTTCTGGGACAAAAGCAATAGCATAACCAAAATCAGCAAAAACAGCCATTACTTCTTTTAGTCATCAGCACAGTATGTCCTCTCCATCCTGGAGTTTTCATAGTTGTGTCCAAGACATTTCAATTTACTTTGCTTCAGTTCATTATTAGCTCAGTCATCTCTCACTCTTTTCTTTGTCTCTTCTCCCCACCCCTTTCACTCATATGGAGACAATTTCTCAAGAATTACCATGCCTTGTTTCTTACCTAAGAGCTGTATTTTACTCTGCCCACCTCTGAAAAGTTACTTTCTAGCCTCCGATAAGTTATAACCTCTGATAGCCATCTTTAATAAATCCTCAAGCTAAATAAATTTTTCAGATATCTTATTTTTTATTTGATTAATCTTTAAGAAAATATCGATATTATTTTAGATACCAGTGGAAAAATATTTCTGTAAAATTATTTCCTTTGCGGTCTTATTTTGAAAATAAGAATGTAAGACACTGTGGAAAGGCAATAAATGTATGTGTGTGTTATGCATATGTTATGTATGTGTATGTGTGAATATATTATATTATATTATAACATAATATTGAATCAATAATCCTTAAAAACATTTTTCTTGGTGATAGAAGCACAGCACTCTGAGGACTTCAGGAAAACTTTTTTCTCAATTCTCCTCCTTCAGGAGTTTACATTTTCTGTTTCATCTCTGGGATTGAGTTTAGTGACAAGCGCACACTGAAAGTCTGTGAGAAATGCCATAGGAACTGCTTAACAGCATTCAGATGAGGGGATGGCATTTGAGTCCCCAGCACCAGGACACCTTCTTTTGTATTAGAAATCTTAATCAGGGGAACTTACAGGGTAGTTGGAAAAGAGGCCATCTACATACCTGTTTTCACCAGTAAAAGATGCATCTTATTTTTGAATCAAATCTAAAGGTTAGACACCTGAATAATTTTTATTTGATTGGCATGTCTAAGGTAGTAAAATGGCTGGGTCTTGAAACCAGATGTAGAGCCTATATTTTTCTACAATTGTTCTACTACATGGACCCATTTTGTAAATTATATTTTTGCTACAGTCCTCTAAACTCTGATTCTGGTCATTTTAGTCAACATTAAGTGTCCAGCATGTTTCAAATTATACTACTATTGTATTTTTTGGCACTTTATGAAAGAAAAATTAAGTAGCTGACTATGATCTGTAGTCAACAGCCAATTCGCTTTATAATTAATAGTCTGTGCTTGAAATGGGTACAGATTTGATTGTAAATTATACATAATTTAATTGAAATGTTGCAATAATTGTTCTACCTTTAAATCTTTCTAGAATTCCAAATCTACTTGAGATGCATAATGTTGCAAGCAATGTAGATATTTTCTCCTTACAATTCAGTGGTAAATAATTCATTCAGTGGTGTGCAATTAACAAAGATATGAGAAATGAATATAAAAGCAAATGCCTGAATTGGAAAAGTAATAAAAATGTAATCACTGAACCTGTGCAGTAAGGTACTTTGCAATGGGAGCACTTTTAATTGTTGTTAAAAAATAAAATAATTCCATTTTGCATCATATTTTTAAATTCACATAAAACAATTGATTTAAATTTGAAATATCTGCAGTACAAAGAACCTCACCCTCTAGAGAAGATGTTTAAGGTTAAATATAACAGAAACATAAATCTTCTGTAAGTCTTATTATAGGAGAAATATCTGCAGTATCTGAGTTAGATTTCTTTCAACCAAAAACTCCCATTCTGAAATGCTACCATTCTGACATGGTGACAAATTGCTCGAACAAATGCTAAATAGTTAAATGGACAGGTGATGGATGGCCTCATAAGCCTTGCAGGGCAGCCTGTGTAAGATACTAATTGGTTCTGTGGAACCGGTTTTAGTCAATAAATTCACTTGAGAGATTTTTTGTGTGTTAGACATCCTTAAAGAATGTAGTGCTGTAGGTGACAAAACACTTGCAACATATTAGTCCACCAACAACTTTATTACACCCACTGTGCATGATACCTCTTTTCTTAAATCTAGACTGTATTCAAATGATAAATATTTATTATTAATGCCTAATAGTGAGAATTTTTATGGGTTCTCAATTTTACCATTTGACTTTTGAGACTACCTATTTTTCTCACTCAAAAAGATTCCTTAATTTTTTTTCTTATTCCACAAAGCAACTCAAATTAGGCTTTTCAAATAAAATTTAAGTGATAAAGGTTTTTTTTTAACTTTCCTATAGGATCAGAATACAAAGAATATTTGTTCTTTCCAGTATAAGTAAAACACTAGCAGATGTAACATTTTTTAGGAGAAGTTTTCTCTTTCCTCTTCTCTTTTAAAAATAATAAAATTACATAATATTTATCAAATTTATTTTCAAATTTCCAGAATCTTGTCTAGTGGAAGGAAGGAAGACAGAGAGAAGGAAGGCAGGAAGGCAGGAAGAAGGCAGGAAGGAAGGAAGGAAGGAAGGAAGGAAGGAAGGAAGGAAAAAAAGGAAAAGAGAAAAGAAGAAAGAAGGGAGGGAGAAAAAGATAGTTTCCAATTGACTGTGTCCTTAGGAAGTCCCTAAGAAACTAAGGATGTACATTTTAGATTGAGAGATAAATAGTAAGAAAGCAATCTGTTCATTCTTTGCAACTGCTCTAGACCTTTTTGTATAATAACAGAGAAGGTCAACTGCAGTAGTCCACTGGAGAATAAAAGTTCTTTTGAATATTGAACTGTGTTTCCATTTTCAAGCTATCCCAGACAATCCCCAATCCCTCTTCAAGACTGCACTGACTATGAGCTGGAATATTTCCTCTGCCTATAAACACACCATCTTTAAACAAAGAAGAAATGAGACACTCTGTAGACAACAAGCAAACAGGATCTGCAGCTGGATTGCCTCAGTTTAGATTTACTCTAAGATTTACTACTGTGTGACCTTGAGTAAAATATCTCTTGTGCCTCAGTTTCCTCATCTATAAAACTGGAGTAATATTAGTATTGGATTCATAAGTTTATAATTCATTTATGTATAAATCACTTACACCAGCATCCAGAACATAATAAGCACTCAAAAATTTCAGCTTTTATTATTATTATTACTACCATCATTATGTGCATTTTTTTCATTTAACAAACTTAGTTTTATAAACCTTCTGTGAAAAGAAGTTTTTAACGTGGAGATTTAGGCTTATTATTATAGTCATTATAAAGTAAAAAGAAAAGTAAGTAGGGAACAGAATGTGTATTAACATATACATAATTTTAATTGCATGTCTGTGAAAACTCATCTCTGTTTTAAGGATACTCCTTTTAGCATGCCCAAGTATTCTCTCTGTATGCATGAGATACAGCTAAATCTATGCTAGCTAAGAAAAATGAAAGTATATCTAATTAGCTTAGAAATTTCTGATAGCATGTTGAATTAACCTGGTAACACATTCTCCTGACCTGATTTAACCTGATTGCTGCTTTTATGTTGTGAATTTTATTAGGAAATCACAGCTTTTTCTGCTTTTCATGAACAGCCTAAATTTAACCATAGCCATAATGCAAATAAAAGAAAATTTGCTCATTGAGATAGCCAACCTGAAATAAACAAAGAAAACAAATAAAAAAGTATTGTACAAGTTAAAAATACATTTAGCTGTCTATAGCAACATCAATATCAATAAGAATCAATCCTGATTTACCCTGCCTTAAACAAATAGGAGCCAATATATCTCACATATGAAGGAATAAGGAAGGTATCTTGTGACATTAGTTCAAGAGCTAAAATTTGTAACTATGCCTGGTGACAGATGTTAACTGGACTTATTGTGGTGATCAATTCACAACACAAACAAAGATTTAATCACAATGTTGTACATCTGAAACTAAAATATTGTTAAATGTCAATAAAAAAAATCTGAAGAAAAAAAAAAGAGTTCAAAAATATTGGTCTCAGAATCCCTATGCTTCTCATTTCCTTTCTGCCATGGTGGCATTACGGTTGCAGCAACTCTAGGCTTCATGTGTGGGTTTGAAAGAGAAGTACAGGCATGAATGGCACCAGCTGCATTTGTTTCTATTTTAGGAAATCCTCCTTAAAAGTGTTGAGTACCTTCTGCTTACATTTCATTGATCAGATCTGTATCACATGGCCCTACCTCTCTGCAACAGAGCTGGGAAAAATGAGGATATAACCTTTCCAGTCTAGAAACTGGAAGTGGCAAGGAAGAGTAGTTGGCCTATATCTGGTTAGCCAATAAGCAATATCATCACAAAAACATTGTTCAATTCATAAAAAAAAAAACATTGATCATATTTGAAAAAGCTTTTCCCCTCTTATCAAATTGAACTTTATAAAAAAGTATTGCCATCCTTGGTCTTTAAGTGTATATCAAAGTTATATTGTACTTTGGTATATTAAAAACATTTTTAAAAGGTTAGATGAAACTGAGGGTACTTTCTTAAGTTAAGAATTAAATGACCCAGCAGAGAATATCAGAAAATATTATTCTTATACCAAAGTTAATCAATAAGTCTACTAATTTATATGTAATAGATTAAATCAAGAAATTGCATATCTGACTTGCTAGAATGAATGTATTGAAAAACTGAATTGTCGTATTTTGATGTATAAAATTGTGAATTAATCTTTTCATTATTCACAAATTTCTCAAGAAAGTCTTATGTTTCTGTTATTCTTAAAAAATTTTCACAACCCTTACCACCAGAATACATACATCTATGTAAAATTACAGAACTGTATTTAGGGAAGCAAAAGTGCAAAAAGTAGAATATTAGAAAGAAGGCTAAGTATTCACATTAGAAATATTTCCTCAGTAAATGAAATTAAAATGCATATGAATCCAAAAAACGTCTGAATGATCAGTTTCTGACACATTCCATAATAAAATAATTTTAATTTAATTATTGATAGTATCAACCATATTGATATTAACGGCAAATTTGATCTATTGTTTCAGAAACTAGCATTGCATATTTTGAGCACTCATTTCATTTTTAACATTTACTTATTCACCAAGAAAATAAACAAGCTGTATTTATAACAATTAAAAATCATTTTATGGGTAGTTACAGCTCATTCAATAGCTAAAGAAGAAGTTATAATTTGATTTTTGTAAACTGAATGTATTCTAATCCTCTTCTCTAACCTGGCTCTATTGCCCTCCATATAAAAAATAATCAAATAAACCTAAGCCATATAGAAATAAAGATAAGGTTATAATAATAATAATAATAATAATAAAATTACGTGCTATTTTCTAAATATATTCTTATTAAATAATTATTATGGAAAATAGTTTGTCATTGGTAAAAAACCTAATAATTTTTGGATGACATTGAAACATCATGTGATATTTAGCTGTCAAGCCAATAAAATTTGAGGCGAAATATACTTTTGAAGAAAATATCATCTCTGTGTTGTTTGTAAGAAAACGAAAGTCATTACAGCTATTTATTACAATTAAAAATATAAGGGAAAAATGCCTATGAAAAGATCTTGTTAATTTTGTCTAACAATGAATTTTAACTCTATATTCAATTAACATAGAGTGGCTTAACATTACAGTGTTTTTCATAAAAATTAACAACTTCATGTGAATATCATAATGATTAATTATTATAAAGAAAAATATTTCAAACTTAAGAACACACTATGCTTCACTGAGGACATTTAAGGAACAAAGAAGCACAGATAATAGGACAGGATACAAAAAAAAGGAGGGCAGCAAATTAAAAAAACTGGTAAAAATTAAGCACTAAGGAACTTCACTTCAGCAGGAGCTGGAGATTATCTTCTTCAAATATCAAACAAACATCTCCAAATGTGTCTTACAAGCTTTATATAATAATATAATTCAGATTCTTGTTTCTATATTATACCACTGTCAAAACTCAATTATTTTCACACAGCTTTGTTGAAGTATGCTGTAATTGACATATACAAAATTTCATGTATTTAAAGTATAATTCTGATGTTTTTATACATGGATGTACATATACATCCATGAAACCATCACCAAAATCAGGTTAGTAACATGTCAATACCCTCCTTGTAATTCGTCTCTCTTCTCCAAACTCTCCTTCTCGAGGCAACACCTCATCTTCTATGTCACCTATAGATTAGTTTGCATTTTCTAGAGTTTTATATAAATAGAATCATAAACTATGTACTGATTTTCTCCCTGACTTATTTCACTCAGTGTAATTATGAGATTTATCTTGTTATGTATATCAATCATTCATTTTGGTTTATTGCAAGTAGTACTCCACTGTATGGATATACAGTGAATTCTCATCATTCATCATAGTTATGTTTTACAAAGTCCCAGCAAAGACTGAATTAGCAAACACTCAGTCCATTGCCACTAGGAGAAAAGAGGCAGCCTCTGGACACAATATTTTCATCAACCAGTCAATACATAATCATGTTTTATGTGTATTCTGTTTAAGAGCACCTTACTTAACATATATTTTGATCATTAACATTGAATTCCAACAACACTTAACTCATGCCTAAAAGTAGCTTGATGACACACTGATTTTCACCATGAAGCACAGTACTAAACAGCACTTCAGCACTGATTGGGAGACATTTGAAACAGTGAAATCACCAACAGAAGGCACAGAAATGCAAAACAACCCAAACAACCAAAAAAAAAAGAAAAGAAAAATCCCCAAACCAAAAAACCCAAAAAACAAAACAAAAATTATGCCACTAAATAACACAGCAAAAAGACTTGCTCATAGTACGAGAGCTGAAATAAGAGCTTGTTCGTCTTCAGCTGAGAAAGTAGGTGTGTTGATCAAGTCAAATTTTTCATTGCTCTGTACTCGCACATTTCCTCTAGTGCCTATGAAAGTGCCACATGTATTGATTTTGGGGTTACAAATAAATTTCAACTGGTAGCATAATTCACAAATGCACAATTTCAAATATGCAATCGAAAATAATGAAGATCGACTGTACCACAACTTGTTTATCCAATCACCCGTTGATAGATGTTTGTGTTGTACAGATTTTTGCTGTTACAAATAATGCGGCTGTGAATGTTTGTGTACAGTTGTCGGTATGAACATATGCTTTCTGTCCTCATACGTGTATGCACAAGAGTGGAATAGCCAAATCATATAGCATGTGTAGGATTAACTTTTAAGAAACTGTCAAACTGTTTTCCAAAGTTGTATCATTTTACATTCTCACCAGCTGGGTATGAGAGTTTCAGTTGCTCCAGAACATTGCCCACCCTTGGTACAATCAGTGTTTTTCATTTATCCATCCCTCTAAGTGTGAGGTTGTGCAGCATTAAAGTTTTAATTTGCATTTTCATAACAATTAATAATGCTGAGCATCTATTCATGTGCTTTTTGTTATCTTTAATCTTTTTTGTTGAAGTGTCTTTTCAAATTCTCTGCCCATTTTAAATTTTTAAAATTGTTTTCTTACAGTGTTTTAAGAATTTGCTTTTATATTATGGATACAAAATTATGCTTAGTATCTTGTCTCAGTCTCTGGCTTACTTTTTTATTTACTTTCTTAAAACATCATTTTGTATTTTTAGAAAGTCATTTCATGAACATTCTTCTACAATGAATTCTTTAAGAATGCTATATCTTAAGAACCTTAACATAAGCCAAGGTTAAAAAAGGTACTTCTATATTTTATTGCGGAATTTTTATAGTATTAGGTTTAACATTTACATCTATGATCAATTTTAAGATACAAATTGAAGTTCCCTTTTTTTTTAGTACAAATTTTCAATTGTTCCAGAATCATTTGTTGAGAATAGTTACTTTTTCCTACTGAATTGCCTTTGCAGCATTTCAGAAATAAATTTTTCATATATATAGGCATACCTCATTTTATTATGCTTTGATTTATTGTACTTTGCAGGTATGGCTTTTATTTTTATAAACTGAAGATGTGTGGTAGCCCTAAATTAAGCAAGTCTATTGAAACCATTTTTCCAACAGCATTGTTTCACTTCTTATCTCTATGTTACATTTTGGTAATTCTCACAATATATCAAACTTTTTCATTATTATTATATTTGTTAGAGTGATCTTTGATGTTACTGTTGTAATTATTGGGGGTGGCACACAAACCACTTCCATACAAGGATAACGATCAACAAATGTGTGTGTTATGACTGAGCAGCTGTTCCCCTGTTGCTCTCTCTCTTCTCTGGCTTCCCAATTTCCTGAGACCCAGCAATATTTATACTAGGCCTATTAACAACCCTACAATGGCCTCTAAGTGTTCAAGTGACAGGAAGAGTCACATCTCTTACTTTAAGTCAAAAGCTAGAAATGATTAAGCTTAGTGAGGAAGGTTTGTTGAAAGCCAAGATGGGCTGAAAGCTAGGCCTCTTGTGCCCAATGGTTAGCCAAGTGGTGATGCAAAGGAAAAGTTCTTGAAGGAAATTAAAATTGTTATTCCAGTGAACACACAAATGATAAGAAAGTGGAACAGCCTTGTTGCTGATATGGAGAAATTTTTAGTTGTCTGAATAGAACATCAAAGCAGCTACAATATTCTCTTAAGCCAAAGCCTAATCTAGAGCAAGGCCCTAACTCTCTAATTTGATGAAGCCTGAGGAAGGTGAGAAAACTTCAGGAGAAAAGTTTGAAGCTAGCAGAGGTTGGTTCATGAGCTTTAAGGGAAGACACCATCTCCAAAACATAAAAATGCAAGATGAAGCAGCAAGTGCTGATGTAGAAGCTACAGCAAGTTTTCCAGAAGATCTAGGTAAGATCATTAATGAAGGTGGCTACAGCAAATAACAGGTTTTCAATGCAGATGAAACAGCCTTCTTGGGAAGAAGATGCCATCTAGGACTTTCATACCAAAGGAGAAGTCAATCCTTGGCTTCAAAGCTTCAAAAGACAGGCTGACTCTCCTGTTAGGGGCTAAAGTAAGCAGTGACTTTAAGTTAGAGTCAATCCCAATTTACCATTCTGAAAATCCTAGGGCCCTTAAGAATGATGCTAATTTGGCTCTGCCTGTGCTTTATAAGTGGAATCAGAAAGCCTGGATGACAATGCATCTGTTCACAGTATCATTTACTGAATATTTAATCTCTGCCCTCTGTTGAGACCTACTTTTCAAAAAAAAGTTTCCTTTCAAAATACTACTGCTCATTGACAATTCACTTGGTTACCCAAGAACTCTGATGGAGATGTACATACAAAGAGACATGTTGTTTTCATGCCTGGTAACACAAAATCCATTCTACAACCCGCAGATCAAGGAGTAATTTTGACTTTCAAGTCAAAATTAAGAAATACATTTTGTAAGGCTATAGCTATAGTTAATAGTGGTTCCTTTGATGGCTCTAGGCAGGGTAAATTGAAAACCTTCTGGGAAGGATTTGCCATTCTAGATGCCATAAGGAACATTTATGATTCATGGGAAGAGGTCAAAAGATCAACATTAACAGGCGTTTGGAAGAAGTTGATTCCAACCCTCATGGATGACTTTGAGGGGTCAAGACTAGAGTGGAAGAAATACGTGCAGATGTGGTAGAAATAGTAAGAGAACTGAAATCAGAAGAGGGGAACTTGAAGGTGACTGAATTGCTGCAATCTCATGATAAAACTTAAATGGATGAGGAGTTGCTTCTCATGCATAAGCAAAGAAAGTGGTTTCTTGAGATGGAATCTACCCCTGATGAAGATGCTGTGAAGATTGTTGAAATGACAGCAAAGGATTTAGAATATTACATTAACTTAGTTGATAAAGCAGCAGCAGGTTTGAGAGGATTGACTTCAATTTTGAAAGAAGTCCTATTGTGAGTAAAATGCCAGCAAACAGCCTTGCACGCTACAGAGAAATGTCAGGAAAGGAAGATTCGATCGATGTGGCAAACTTCATTGTTGTTTTATTTTAAGAAATTGCTACAGTCACCTCAACCTTTGGTGATAACCAAGCTGATCAGTCACAGCCATTAACTTTGAGGCAAGATCTTCCACCAGCATAAAGATTATGACTCACTAAATCCTCAAATGGTGATCAGCATTTTTTTTTTACCAATAAAGTATTTTAAAATTAAGTATATTCATTTTTAGACACAATAGTATTGCACACTTAATAGACTATAGTATAGTATAAACATAACTTTTATATGCACTGGGAAATCAAAAAAATTTGTGTGACCCACTTTATTGAAATATTCACTTTATTGAAGTGGTCCGGAACCAAACCCACAATATCTCTGAGCTATGTCTGCATATGGATCTATTTCTAGATTCTCTATTCTGTTATTTTATCTACTTGACTACATTTAAGCCAAAAACCACATCTTTTTTATTATTGTTGCTTTATTCTAGCTTTTCAATTTTGTTAAAAGGTATTTCAGCTATTCAAGATCCTTAGTGTTTCCATATGGATTTTAAGACAAAAGTGTAGATTTCTATAAAAAAATATTCTGCTGTGATTTTTATTAGGATTGTGTTGAACCTATAGATAAATTTTGGGAAAGTTTTTATCATAATACTGAGTGCTCTGAACCACGAACATGGTAAAATCTCACTATTTACTTGGGTCTTCTTTAAATCATGTCAGTAATGTTTATAGTTTTAAATGTGTAAGCCTTACATATGTTTTGTTAGATTTATCCCAAAGTAATCATATTTTTATTCTATTGAAAATATTACTTTTAGATTACTTTTAGATTTCTGACTGCTCATTGCTACAAAAAAGATGTTCTACCTTGCAACTTTGTTAAACTAGCTTATACTTGTAGCTTTTCTTGAACATAGATAACAATGCCTGAAACAAAATTTTTTAAAAATTTGCATGCCACTTATTTTATGCCTTATTTCACTGGTTAGAAACTTCAGTACAATGTTGAATAGCTGTGCTGAGAACAGACATCCTCACCTCGGCCCTAATTTTAGGGGAAAAGCATTTCATTTCTTTAACATCAAGCAGGATGCTAGTTTAACATTATTGGTAGGTGCCTATTATCAGATAGAAGAAATTCTCTTAGTTTACCAGTTTTAATTTATTTTTTAGTTTAAATAGGAATAGACGTTGGATAAGTCCCACCTGGTCATAATGTTTTATCCTACTTATGTATTTTTGGATTGAATTAGCTAGAATTTTCTTTAGAAATTTTGCATGTATGTTTAAGATAGTTATTGTTTATAGTTTTCTTCACTTGTAGTGCTTTGTATACTTTGATATCAGAGTGATGATATCCCATAGGATGGATTGAGAAGTATACTGGCTCTTGAATTTTCTGGAAAAGTTTGTCTCAATTTGGTATTGTTTTCTTTTAATTGTTTGGTAAAATTAATCAGTATACCATGAGGACCTTAAATTTTCTCTATGGGAAGATACTCAGCTCAATTATTTAATGAATATTGAGCCATTCACTTTATCTATTTCTTCCTGAGTGAGCTTTGGTAGTGTCTTTCAAGCAATTTGTCCATTTTAACTGAGTTAATGAATATACTGTTATAAAATTGTTCATGATATTTACTTATGATCCTTTTAATACCTTTAGAAACTACTATGATGACACCACTGATATTCCTGATTTGAATAATTTTTGTCTTTTTTTTTTGATCAGTCTAAGCTAAATTTTTATCAGTTTTACCGATTGCAGAGAAACAGCTTCCATGTATTTTCATTATTGTTTTTCTCTTTCTATTCATTTGATTTTTGTTCTATCTGATATGTATTATTTTTCATTATTTTTAATCATTTTTATTTATAATTTTTTTTTGTGTGTGGCTTACTTTGGGATGGATTTCCTTTTATTTTTCTAGTTTTTTTAAAGGTGAAAGCTAAGGCCATTAATTTGTGACTGCTTGTTTTCTAAGCTGGCAATTAGTGCTGTAAATTTCCTTCTGAATGATAAGTTATGTTTTCATTGTCATTCAGTACAAAATACTTTCCAATTTGCTGTTAATTTCTTCTTTGACCTATAGGTTTTTTAGAATTGTGTTTTTGACTTTCCAAATACTTTTGGGGAATCTCCAGAAATCTCTTTATCATTGATATCTAATACAGAGAATATGTTTTGTATAGGTTGAATCATTTATAACTTATTGAAACTCAATTTATGGTGCAAATTTTGGTCTCTTCTATACTGTGGTTTTTGATTTGAATATGTATTCTCCCATTGTTGGATGGAGTGTTCTGTGAATGTCAACTAGGTCAAGTTGGCAGATGATGTTGTTCAGGTATTCTATGTCTTTAATGATTACCTGTGCATTTTCTATTAATTATTGAAAAAGAACTATTAAAAACTCCAAGTATATTTGCAGATTTATTTCTCCTTTCATTTAATTAGTATTTTTTCCATATCTTCTGAAGCTCTTAGGTACAACACCAAAAGCAGGATCCATAAAAGAAAAAAAAATGATAAATTATACTTCACCAACCAAATTTATGAACTTTGGTCACCAAAACTGTTTTTTAAGAGGATGAAAAAAATAAGTCACAGACTGGAAGAAAATAATTTCAAATCACATATTTGATAAGGGACTTACATCCAGATTATACAAAGAACTCTCAAAACACATTAATATGAAAACAAAAGACCCATTAAGAGATGGGCAGAAAATTTGAACAGATGTTTCATCTAAGAAGCCATAGAGATGACAAATGATTACATGAAGAGATTTGAGAATCTCTTATAATTATTCACCGGGAAATGCAAAATAAAACATGAGATACTATTACACACCTATTATAATGGAGAGAATTTTAGAAAGTTACTAAACCCAAACCCAGTGTTGGCAAGTATGTGGAACAACTGGAGCACTCAAGCACTGCCAGTGGGAATGTAAAATGCAATTCCACAACAACAGTTTGGCAGTTTCTCAAAGAGTTAATCATAAAATCACCAAATGACTCAGTTATTCCCCTGCTAGCCATTTACCCAAGAGGAATAAAAGCATATATCCATACAGAGACTTATATGTGAGTACTTATTCACAGCATATTTATTTAGAGTAGCCAAAAACTCAAAACAATCCAAATCTCCATCAACAGCCGAGTATCTAAACAAATATGGCATATCAGTATAATGGAATATTACCGAGCAACAAAATAATAAACTGTTAAGAAACAGCTTATATTATGCTGAATGAAAGAAGACATAAAGAGCACACTTTTATGACTATTTATTTAAATTCTAGAAAAGAAACTAATCTGTAGTGAGAGAAAACAGATAAAAGTTGCCTGGAATGGAGAGGAGGAGCTGGAGGGAGGGATTACCAAAAAACATGAGGACACTTTAGGGATAATGGATATGTTCACTATCTTGATTGTGATAATGGCTTCAAGGATGTGTAGGCATATTAAAACATATCAAACTTGTATACTTTAAAATTATGAGTTTATTGTGTGTCAATTATACCATAATAAAACTGTTAAAAGCAAAATAAAACCAAAAAGAATATAAGGCTTAAATTTTCCACCTTCATAAATATTAGCAACCCAAAGAATAAGCTTTTAAGCTTTTAAATATATGTAAAAACATAGTGAGACCATCAAAGATGCATTATAGACATGAAGGGTTGGATACGGTAAACTCAACTTCCAATTTGGTGAATTCATTACAAAGTTGCACTTTCATTATTAGTCATTCAATTACTGTTTCAGTTTTATTTTGCCAAGTAGTTTAGTATTAGAGATATATTTGTCTTGTTTGTGCTTTCTCATTTTATGCAGTGATAATATTTTCCCAGTTGTCTGCTATATACACCTACATTTTATTCAACCAGTATTTTCTGCACTGTATATGGAGAATGATGGGGCAATAACATTTTGGTTCCCTCTCTCTGTGAATTTTCTCCTCAGTGTTTCATCCCTTCCCTCTTCCTCTACTCTCTCCATACACACACAAACAAAATAAGGGCAGAAAGATTTCTGATCAAATTTGTCAGATCCCAGGATACACTTGTAATATTTTGATTTACTATTTTGCATGGCTACAGATTCTTAACGATCAAAAAGTCCTACTTTGATATGTAGTTATACTCCTAGCTCCACTGAGTAGAGAGTAAACTCTACAGTGACAGGAGTGCAATGACTCATCTTTGTAACTCTTTTGCTTAGTTTAGAACCTGGTACATAGTAGGCATTGTTAAATATTCATTAAATTAATGAGTGAAAAGAATTTTAACATTCAGTATCGGAGAGAATATAACAGAACAGAGATTTCCACATTGCTTCTATACTAGCAGAAGAGCAGTCATAGAATAAGCATTATGTCAAGGAAAATAAACAATGGTAAGGTGTTCACACTTACCTGCCTTTCAAGTGCTAACAGTGCTCTCTTTGAAATTTTCCTTCTTTACTGGTTCACTCTTTGACATCAGGTGTTTTTTCCTATTTCTTAGAACTTAAATTTCATACCTCAAAGGAAAGTAATTCAGGTACTGTCTCATTCGATCTGAAAAATATGCCTGTGCAAGTACAATACTTTCCAAGCATGATAAGGTAGCTTGAGCAAGTATTCATAACTCCATGGCTGATGCATCTTGCCAAAAATCTATTAATCCTGGCTGCTTCAACTGCTTCTTGCAGCTCCTCGACTTTGACAATTGCAGGCCCATAGCCGGAGCATTTTCTTCTGGGAATTGGCTGGTATGATACTATGTTTGAATATTAAAGAACTAACTAATCTTAAATAAATGAGCATCATATTCTTCTCACGTAATCATGCTAGATTCAAAGGTAAGAATATTGCCTCTTGCTTTAAAATCATGTATAGAATATATAGTTTTATAAAAATACATTTTCAACTGAACAGTTTTATGCATATTAAAGAAGTATAGGAATGAAATTTTAGATGGTGAATTACATTAATGTGACTCAGAATTGCAAATAATAAATGTCAATAAGAGCAATCTATTTTCATCAAAAAGTATTTTGAATTTAAAATTTACAAGAATAGAATTATTATTCAGTTAAATATCCATATAATTTGATTTGAAGTCAAAGTAAAATTACAGTGCTGACTTATGTGTATGTGTTTTATATAAATAGGACCTTTATCCTGCAGTTTAGTAGCTAAAGACATACAGTAAATTCAATTGATTTGTAGTTGAGTTTTCAGATATGCTTCTCTTGTTTCAATGCTGTGATCAAATAAGGGACATATTACAGGAGTTAAGAGCTAAGCTGTTAGAGAAAACGAGCTGGATTTGTAGCCAACTGAGAGTCCACAGTAATGCTATGCACTTTCTTGTGTATAATCAGACTTTGTGGCTCCACAATATAGGTCCCAGGTCTCTTAGGAACTGATCTATAATGAATACTTTATTCTATTAATACTAAGAATTGTGGCCATACACCAAGCCAAACAAACAACTGTTATGTGATTTCCAATACAATGCTCTATATTTATGTGCCATAAAAGCCAAAGTTAGGCTTATCTAGAATATTGAACTATAAAGCTTAACTACTGAATCAAATATAGCTGAGACAGAAACTGTCCAAATGAGTAAAATAATCTTATAGAAGCCTTTGCTTTAGTTTTTGTTATTTTTTACAAACTCTTGTCTCTATCCTGAACATAATTTTAAAATTCACACATCCAAGTTTAATATTTTTAAAGGCTATAAAAAATACTACAATCTCTTCATGCCCAATCCTGGCAACTAATGAATGTTTCTATTACAGCGAGATATAATGTGTCATTTCCAATTAGCTTTTATAAAATGGGAAGACAAAGTTTTAATAATGCTATTGTTTTTTAAGTCACATCATAAAGCCTTTTCTTTAGAAATTTATAACAGTTTGGTTCTGACACTCCCTTATTTAATAATTAAGGTCAACTAATATAAAACTAAACCCAAATAAGTTAAGGGATCCTGAAAAATTGTGATTTTAATGTAAAAATGTCACAGATAAATTTAGGCAGCATTCAACACCTAGCTTTTATCCATCAGGAGCAATGTTTGTGGGTTTTTCTTGAGGTTGAGTTTACATTGAACATTAACCAAACTCTCCAAGTAATGTTAAGCTTTGCTAGGGATAAAAATGAAAGTTACCTAGAATTTAACATTCTTTTTCCTTCCCACAAATTCCTGTGTCTTTTCAGCTATAATTGCTAAGAAAAATCATAGTATGCTTACATTCATGTCAGTAATTTTCAAAGGAATTTTAAGTTAACAAAAAAAGAATATAAGTAGCTAAAAATGATGGTTTTTAAAATGATGAAGGTGGAAAAATTAAAAATCTAATACTGCTACTATCATCACTACTATCTCTTTTTTCATGCTTAAAGAAAATATAAAATTTTGTGTTTTTTTTTTCAATTTGCTTATTTTTAGCATTCTACTTTTTATTAAAAACCATCTATAAAATTATAGTTTATATACAAAAATATTTTCTAAAAGGTTTGCAATGACAAGTTTAATATTTTTAAAGGCTATAAAAAATATTTGTACATGTCTTTTCTACTATAGAGTGGAAAAGTCATGCCAAAATCCAGTAAATTGTTTACACATTCTTCATCTTTGTTTTCTAGCTAACATGTTTAGGGTGTTATAAAAGGAATTACATAAAGTGGAGGAAGTAATAAGAGAATAAATGGTGATGATATGCTTTGGAAGAAAAAGGCGATCTAGAAATAATTTGTGTGTGTGTGCTGGTCATATCTAATTCCTGTTCTTAATTCCCCATCAAATTTACTAATCTCTGCCTACATCATGCTACATCAGAAATCTAAAAGAAATAAAATTAGTTTGTGTCATGGTCATTTTTTCTTTAGCATTTCACTCTTTATAACTGAAGCGTCTCTTGAGAATGCCAAGCTGAGTTTACTCAGGAACATTTCTTAAAGAGTTATTACTGAAGTCAATACAGAGATTGCAAACACTGTGATGCTAGTCTAAGTATCTCAAAGTCAAGCTGAGTAGATAAAGTGTATTTCCCCTCTAGACCACGCGATCTTTGAGGACAACAACTGTATCTCAATCCCCTTCAGCCCTCTAGATTCTATTAGAGTACCCAGAATGTGCCAGGGGCTAATGCTTGTTATATTGACTTCAAACTGTGGCTTGAGAAATGAAGTATTATAGCAAAGATTGGTAAGTAGATCACAGTGCAAAGGCTTGAGGTAGGGCTAACAACACCAAGAAGCTGGAATGATATGAAGGAACTGGCATTGCAGCAAGACATGAATGCATCAAATTCTTAACTTGGAATTCAGGCAGCAGCATCCCTGTTACTAGGCAATGATGGGATATTTCAGTGAAGAGCTTCTGATTCTGCTTTTGTCTATGCTGTAATTACTAATAAGAATATGACTTTATATCTTCCTTACCACATAGCCTCAGTGAAATGTAATAGCCAAGTTAGGCATTATAGCTGATGTCACAACCCAGCATATTTTCCTCTCTCTTCTCACTGCATCTATCTCTCTTAAAGAAGCTACCAGCTGGTTCCCTTCCTCCCAGCACCTTTTCCAGATCAGGGTCTGCAGTAGAGTCTGCAGTAGAGTATGCCTTGGGAAGAAAAGCAGGGGTAGAGGTCCTGTGAAATGATTTGAATTTCTCTATGATTTGGTTTAAGCTGACCCACTGTTATCAGGGAAGTGAATGTGATTCTGGCAATGGAGGACACTGGAAGACAGACAGATAGAAAGTAGGACAGGGAGCTGCTGAGAGTGGCCAGGAAAAGCAGAGAAAATCAAAGGGGTGGGGGAAGGGAGAAAGAAAAATAAAGAGAAGGAAACTCTGGGAGAGAAGCTGAGTAAGAGATGCAGAGAGAGACACATCTTTGGGAATACTGACAGAGTAATGAGTCTCAACTCTGACATTTTTTTAGAGTGAGGAAGCCTGGGGATATTTTTTACAATACGCTTGATAGAAGTATAATTTACATACAGCAAAAGTCATCAGTGTTAAGTGTATAATTCTTTTATATTTAACAATGTATGGAATCACGTGGCCACCATCACTATCAAGACATAGAATATTTCCACCAACCTAAAATGTTTCCTCTTGTTCCTCTGCACTCAGTCTCCTCCCCTTCATCCCTGGCCTCTTTTTTTCTCTAGATATTAGTAATCCTTTATTATAAAATATTTTTAGCACTCCAAAATATATAAAGAAAATGTAAAAACTTGCCCATAAAATCATTGTCTGGCTTCACCAGTCTTAGCATTTTGTGATAATAGCTTTCTTTTAAAAAATGAAATATTACAGATAGAATTAAACTCCATGTTCACCCTTGCAGATTCCTCTCTCCCCTTCCTGACTGAATATTTATCATTCCTGTGCATATTTTTTTATTAATTTACTACACACCGGCATGTGCATAAGTTATATACGATTATTTTCCATTTTTAAAGGTGAGTATAGATGGCATACTGAACATATTATTCTATTTTTTTGGCTTAGTATATTGTTTTGATATGTATTAATGATACTTCTTACTACAGGTCATTTGCTTCACTCACTTTAGATTGTTCCCTTTCACTCTATTTATCCATTTTATATGTGGCTAACTTAGATTGTTTCTAAGATTCTGCAATTGTAATCTATGAAATAATATACATTCTTGTATGTATATTCTTGTACACAAATACAAAAGTTTCTCTAAGATGTGCATCTGGGAATAAATTGCTGATCCATAGGATATATGTCTCTTAAATTGAAAAATTGCTCTTCAAAGGCACTGAGGATATTCATACCAACTCAAAAGTACGTAAGACTACCTGCAGTTCCATATACTTAAAATCTTTATGTTAAAATTTGTTAGTTTTGACATTCTAATGGTATTTAAAAGTACCTACTATACTATATATAAATCATCAGTGTTTCTCCTCTTTGAATGGCCTCAGCATATTTTGCTATCGGATATATCATCTTTTTCTTTTTTGTCTTATAGCAGTTTTAAAATATATTCTAGATATTGTGTGCTACTCATATTAGTTGCATTTATAGTTTTCAGTCTTTGGCATAAATTTTCACTTTGATTTTTTTAATTGTAAAAAGTATTAAATTTTAATGCATTCACATACAACATTCTTTTTCTTTAAATAGTATGGTCCTTTAGAGTGTGGTTTAAAAATCTTTTATTAATGAGCAGTTATGACTATATTATTTTATATTTTCTTGTAAGATTTTTTTATTTTAGTTTGCACATTTGGGTCTTTAATTCGACTGCAGTGCAACTAAGTATACAAGAAAAGGTAGTAACTTATTTTTATTTTTTTCTCACTCAAATAATTGTGCAAGCACTACTGACTGAATATTGATGGTACAAGCTTTCCTCAGTGAATTGTAATGCTGCCTGTCACACACTTGAGTTTTTTTTAAAAATTATTTTATTGAAGTATAGTTGATTTACAATGTTGTGTTAATTTCTGGTGTACAGCAAGTGATTCAGCTATACATATATACACATTCTTTTTCATATTCTTTTCCATAATGGTTTACCACTATATATTAATATCTATATATTAAACTATATAAAAGTAATATATATTAATATACATTGATGTGCTATACATTAGGACCTTGTTATTTATTCATTCTATAGATAATAGTTTGCAAATTTTCTATATGCATAGATATGATTTGTGGTTATTGCTTCTCTTCCATTGGCCTATTTGTCAAGATGACACTGTCTTAATTACTATGAGATCAGAATAAATCCTGATTATTTGGTAAAGTAAGTCTGCATCTCATCTGTGAGAATTCTTAAAAATATTCTAGGTCTTTTGCTTTTATATATGCATATAATTTAAATTTATTATGAGAAAGTTTTTTAAAATGTTGCTTATATATGTTATCTATTTACAGTTACAGTTTTTAATGCTTTGAGGTTGTAGATAAAAGTGGCAGGACAAACTTTATCACTGATTGTTGATTTTATGTCAAGAAACCTTGCTCATCTGTTTTATGGGTTCTAGTAATATGTGGTTCTATAGAACTTTCTATATGGGCAATCATTTAATATGCAAACAATGACATTTTCTTTTCTTCATTTCCAAACTTCACATACCTTCCTTCTTTTTTTCCCCTTATTGTGTCACTTAGAACCTGCAGGGCAATATTGAATAGAAGTGGTGTTGCTAGCCATCCTGTCTCATTTTTTATTTTTAATAGGAAATGTTTCTCATACTTCTTTGAAAATGAATTTGCTGAGACATGGTTAATCAATTTTACCCAAAGAAATTCCCATCTATTACTGTTGTTAGTTTGCTAAGAGGATTTTTTAAAATTCTGTTATTGTTGAGTTTCTTTGGTGTCTCTTCCATTTATCAGGATGATTATACATTTTTTTCCTTTTTTTATTGGGAGATGTGTAATGTAACTTGATTATAATTATAAACATACATACATATGTATGTTTCTCCATTTATATATACACATACATGCATATATATGTTTTTATTCACATATTTCTGCATTTGGTTTAATAAGATGTTGTTTTTAATTTTTGCATCCATATTTACAGGTGATATTGGCCATTACTTTCCTTTCTTCATGTATCTATGCATACTTTTGGAATCAAAGTTTAACTATGCATATAAAAATGATTTGGGGACTTTTATTCTCTGAACAAGTTCATGTAAGTCAGAGATTATACATTTAATTAATAGTGGTGATATTTTACCTGTAACATAGATAAGGGATGAAATAAATATATGAATCCTACAGCATAAATCCAGAAATGCATCAGCCTTCATCTTCTCACCAAGAAGATCTGCTCTTAATGTTACCAGCAGACAGGGGGGGATTATCCTGCCAGCTTCTTGATGAAGCTCCCTTTGCCATTTTTGCGTTGAGATTTTACACACTTCTAGCCTCTTCTCACTGTTTTGGAGTTAGTTTCTGCATCCAGGTTCAAGTAACTGGTAATAACCCAAAACGCTTCTAAGTCAGTTTCAGTGAGTTCATTTATTTCATGTACCAGGCATTTGTTAAGTCTGAAATTTTATGAATATCATCTTATTTAAATCTGAAAAAGTATTATGAAGACAGATAAAGAAACTGAGGCACAGAGAGGTGAAGCAAATTTCTGAGGTCACATAGCTGATAAGTGACAGAGACAGGATTCAAGCTAAGGTATTACATATCCTGAACCCCGGCTCTTCCCCACAGGTGATATCACTGCCTCCCTCAGTTTTCCAGGTATGGTGTTCCCTTAGCAGACCCTTGCTTTAGTACTTCCCAAACTCTAATTTTTGATATCTAATAAATGTCGGATCAGATGCCTGTATGTTTTTCAAATACTAAGAATTATTAATAATATAAAATTAATAACAAATATATTTATGAAAATCAGGACACTGTAGTTTATGTTTGCAGGTGTTTGGATTTTGGTTAAACTCAAAATGAAAACTGTGCTTTGTGGAAAACTAGCGCGCTTAGTTGAATGCATAAAGAAAACTAAAACACTCTGAGCTGAGAGAGACTGTTGTTCACACAGGGAAGTATATTGAGGAAATTAACAAATCAGGTACTTTACATAGAACACATTGCACATGTTTGTGCTTTTGTGAATTCTTATAACTTTAAATGGCAAGTAGAGTTTTGAAGCCTCTGGAGTTGGTTATTATTAGTTTCACATCTAAATAAACATTGGGAAGAAGAACCCATGTAGTGTACTCCTAATTTAGTGTGGCCTAGTTCAGTGGCATCATCCTTAGAGTCACCTCACTTGAAATGAAATGGTTTAAAGAAGCATTCTGTAGAGCAGCAAATCCTTTTGGGGCCCCAGCCAGATCCTCTAGCATTCCCATCCAGAACAGGCCCTCAGTGTCTCTTGTTAACCTCTGGGACTCCAGGATCGGAGACTTTTTCTCAGTTTATACACAGACTAGCCTGGAAATGCTGAGAGGTTAACACCGTGGGAAGTAGTCCATGATGAATGGAAGCTGGAGCTCAAATACTGCCAGCTTCCTGGACCCTTTAGATGGAAGTTGGAGCAACACTGAAGCATTTTCTACTCTTCCAAAGTTTCCCAAGAAGACTAACCATAATTTTCCATAGCATTAACCTGTTCAATATCATATCTTTATTTTTTGGAAGGTTAGAGGATGTGTTGCAAATCCCTTATGTTGATGTTTCTACATCTCCCACCTCCCAGTGGCCTTTAAATAAAAGACAGACATAGTATTTAGTTTAAATTACTTACTTCCAAATCACTGTTATATCAGTTTCCCTTTTCTCAAGTGCACAGAAGTTCCTTGTAACACTGTGTTCCCATTCTACCTCTATTTATCAACCAATTTGAAAAGGATATCTCCCACTGCTTCAGTTGATGTGAGTATGTAATTTATAATTCCTTTCTCAATACACCTCCTGACATTATCCTTTAGTATGTCCAATAACATCACTATAATGCTAAACTTCTTTGTTAATTGCATTTCTAATGAATACCGTCTTCAGTCCACAGTCAGGTTCCTGAGGCCAACCATTAGAATAATGCTCTCACAATCATTCCTATTCTTTTTAGGATCCTGAGTGGTCAGTACCACAAGGGGCACCACAGACCTGGTGGTGGTTCTCTGCGCACTGACTCATCATCCAGAGGACCCCATCTGAGCCCTTATTGGTTGCATATACAAGATCAGGAAAGCAGGGTTATTTCTGAGAGCAATCAGTGGGGCTGAAAATCTAGGGAGGCTTTTAGAAGATGGAATTTCATCTGGGTCTTCCAGATAATTCCTCTATTGACAAGATCAAATTCTAGGGGAATTCATAACTTTATAATTCACAATTTATAACCCTCAGTTTTACTAGTAAACAAGGTTGGAGACAAAGAGGAAACTGTGCTGACTGGACTTACTGCAAGTTAAGGCCATCTAACCTTACCTGTATTTTCATTAATACTTGACAATACTTCTGCTCATCTATAAGAGATTCTTTGTGACACTCTCAAGTTTTTCCAATTTTTCCCACTATCACCTCAAACCTCTTGTCTCTCAGTTTGCCTGGCTAACTGCATTTGGAATTTCCTCAACCATCAGCCCCACAGAATCTCCCATAACATTCATGTACTAGTCATGTCAGCCACCATTCTGGATTGACTGGTTTTTCCGTGCCTTCCAAGCACTCGCTGGAGTGAGGCTTTATGCTAAGGGGCAGTATTATTTGTTAAATTCACAAGCTTCTTTCATCTAATTATCTCCATCCTGATTACAAAAAAAAAAAAAGTTGCTTCCAACTTTACTAAGAAAAAGAGCAGGTGACTGAAGGTGGGCTAGCTTTGTCCTGCAATTTCAAATCTTTCTATTTCTTTAGCTGCTTCCTTTTCCTCTTTAAGTTTATCTATTCTACAGTGTCCTATTAAACCCTGGCCGAGCCCTGTAGGAAAGATTAAATTACAGTTGGCTACCATAGATTATAAACTAAACTGTATGCTATTAAGCAGAGAACTGAAGTTCCTTCCACCTATTGGAAGAGATAAATTTAAAATAATTCTATATTATTAAAAAATATTGAAGGATATACCTTTAGTGCACAGATTTTTAGTACATTATTATGGGCATCTCTTATGGCAGAGTACCTAGATCTTATTTATTTTTTTATTCCAGTTTTATCAATACTTACCAGAAATTCTTTATTAATGCCTAAGTATATTCATGACTACAGTTACTGAAATATTATAACTAATAGGATGCTCCTTGTAGGATTCTCCTTATACTTTAAATGGGATATTATCTAAAATTTTTTCCTACTTGCTTTTATTCATATGTCCTACTATAGGGTAACATAGATAGACAAGGGATATATAACTATTTTGATTATCAAAAGTGTAGTGCAAACGTATGTTAAAATTTTTCTCTTTTGTCTTCTACATTCCCTGAAGTGAAATGCTAGAGGTGATAAAATTAAGTGACAGAGAAAGAAACTTGGTAATAATAGAAACTCAGGAGACAGCAAAGTTCACACTTTTCCACCTTCAGGTTGCAGCACTTTTAGCTTGAACTGTTAATTGTTCTTACAGCTTAACTCCTTAGTGCCAGGGGAAAAAAAAAAGTAATAGATTTCCATGGAAAATAATTATCATTATGTTTATAGAGCAAGCAGGATTTTCATTTCAAAAAGTTTTTTTCAATTTTTGTTAATGAAAATAAATGTAAATACCCCTTTGCCAACCTAGTAGTCTGAGGAATTTTCAGAAGCAACTTAAATATTTTCCCCTAAGAGGTATTAGAGAAAGGTAAGTAATGTGCATGTTTCTCTCCCAAAATTATTTCCATGCAAACTGGAAATATAAATAATTTTTCTAGCATAAAGGACTTTTTCAATCTTGGAAATTAAGTACAGAAAGCTTAAACATTTCTTTGAATAGGAAATAAATTTCTTCAAAAAACAGCTTTGATTTTGTCAATTATTATGTCACCATTTAATTCTCATCAAAAGAACCAACCATTTCTAGTTCCATCTTCTTCCTTCCTTCTTTAAAAGACAGCAATTAGGACCACTGGAGCCCTGCTCTCCTATCTCTCTACCAGGAATGCAGAAACCAGTTTTACAGTCAACAGCTTCACAAATGCCAAAGTCAAGGCTCTTCCAGATGGCTGACTGAAGTGGTTTTAGGAAAGACTGGGAAGAAAAATTAAGGGCAGTACTGCAAATTATATAATAGAAGTCTAGAATTTTAGCATACACATTTTCATATTTAGCACCTCTTGAAAGGAAATTTTTATAACAGAACTGCTTTATATTTAGATCTGTATTATCCTTGGTTGCCTTGTCTGATTCCAATCCTCTGAGGGTACTCTATAAATAATAGTGACACAAAAGCCTCAGCATCTTTTGCATAAGTAAATGTATTTTGTATACAAAGATGTAGCTGCAACTGGCCCATTCTTACTAGAACTTTCACTGTGTCTATTTTTAATGTGTCCTTGCCTTGTGATTCTTATAATAAAAAATAGAAAGAGATAGAGATACATATAACTTCTGTAAACATAAAATCCATCATGCTTGCTCATTTACCTTTGAATGTTTGCAACATGGTAGTTATTCAATAAACATTTGTTGAATGAACAGGACCATTGTGCCCTGATCAAGTTAAGACTATGGGCTTCTTATCAGAGTACTTTGGGTAACTAGGTTTAAAAACAAACATCCTATATTCCCTATTTTGTTCTTTTTATTATTATTACTATTGTTGATATTCTTATCTATCCCCAAGTAATATAATACATTTCTCATTTTCAATATTATATATCCTCACACAGCCATTAATTTACTTACTTATCTCACACATACTTATCAAGAATCTGCTAAATAAAATGCTTGGGGAACATAGCCCAGCCCTCAAGGAGCTTACAGTCTAGAGGAGAAGATGTGAATTAAATCATCACCTCATTTATTTTAGCCATAATAAATTTTATGAAGGAATAGTTCGGGTACTATGATGCCATTAAATGAGAGGAAAGTACTTTGGTCTTATCGCATTCTTATTGAATAGATGCTGCTTTAGTGGGCAACATTTATCATTTTTTTTGATTTCTTATATTTTGGGGTCTAAATTTCCAATTTTAGTGCTGTTTAAGTCTGTTTTTATACTGCTTTGTAAATGGAAATTTTAAAAACACTGAACAAAAGTGACTTGTCAGTGATGATATCCATGCTAAAGTAAGGCACATAAAGCAGACTTGTTTTATTTTTATACAGTTTAATATTTATCTTTAATGTCTATTTATCAAAGTCCTATCTAACAAATATAAATAATATATGCCCTTAGTGTGACAGTGATTTATATTAAGAAATATATATTTGATCTTCCTCCTCTAGCACAAAGCTTCTAAAACCCTTGGGATTTCCTAAATGGTGAAAGAGAGAAAAATATTTTATGTTATGACTCTTGGAATGCCCCCAGTAATTAATATCAGTTATGTGTCTTATTTGAAAACTTAAACCTACTCTAACCATAGCAAAGATGCTCAGGTTTTTCTATAACACCTGAGTTAGGCTACTTGCAGATAATAAAATCTGGTCTTTCTCTAATTACCAACAAACTATAAAATGTTCCCTCGTGGAAGGTCAAGTTCTTGACTGATATGAAGCTTGGTGTCTGGCATGATTTCCCCAAATCTTTCTCTTTACTTGTTACCGAGGTTGTTGCCCCAAAACTGTATCCCTGCCGAATGGACACTGTTTGTTTCAGCTGCAGAACAAAACTTCAAAAAGAGGAAACTACAGAGAAAAATAAAACCCGGCTGTAACTTAAGTCACTGTCTTGACCTCTAGTGAACCTGAGGCTCATTTTCATACATTAGCTGCTAAAAGACCCACCCACCGGCAGACTAGACAGGAAACACCAGACTGCAGAAGGGAGATAAAGAGGTGGCACTGTAGTTCCAGGGAGAACCCTGACTTTTCCCAGAAAATCAATACATACGTCTCCCGCCTTATTAATGGCACCTTTAAAAATCTTGCCTTGGTCGCTCCCCCCATGAGAAGTTCATTTGCAAACCAAGTTCCCGCTTCTCCACCCTCTGGCCTTTGAAGAAAGCTTGTGTTGTTTCAGCCTCATCATTGGTTTTGTTATTGGTTGTATGAATATCAACAAATTTGAACGAGAAAAGAAATCCCTGAACCAAGCCAGAGGGGCTTCGGTTCAGCTGGGGCCCCGGGAGGGGGTGCCTCGCATCTAATTGGGTAATATACTCATGTGAAAAAGCAGAGTTTTGGAAAACCCAATCCTTGTTGTCTACTAATATGGAATTGCTGCACAATGTCACAATAGTTATTATAAACAAATTTTATTATTTTCACAGCCTCTCAAGTAGCTTTTAAGATATCTGGAAGTGTATGCCTTTAAATGATGGTCAAGCATGTCTTTCACAAAGAACAGCTTTTCAGGATAGCTACAGTGGACTGGAGTTGGGTAGTTCCTTTCTCCTAGGTCAGTTAGACTCTGATAATACCCCAGCAGGTTAGGCTCTGGTTAAATGGTTTCCCCCAAGGGAAGACCTTGTTAGAAGAACTGAGCCACCTGAGGTATTTCAAAGTGGTTCCTACCCCCCGGCCCCCCCCCCCCCCCGCCCCCGCACGGCCGGAATCTTGGGTGATTTTTCTCCCATATTTACTGTGGGAATCTGGTCAAGCTCTTAGAGGTAAATCTCACAAAATTGTGCACACCGCTCCCCCCAATGCCCCATGACCAAGTGTCCCTGGAGTTTTTAATTCTCAGAGTTATTGACACTGAAGAACCAAAACTAACATGGAGTCGCTGATGTTGGGGACAAAATGGAGTTGGCCAAGGCAGGTGCATTAAAGAAAATGAAACTTAACCTTACCTAATATAAGTTGTAGGGATTTATATCCCTTTTCAGAAATCAGCAGAGGATGCCAGCCAATCCCCAAACACCAAGTCTGTTCATGCCTATTTTGGACTTCTTTGTTCCCATGGCTTAGCTACCCTGACAAATAAGGAAAAAGACCACTAGGCAACCAATCAGCTGAAAAATCAGTCAAGTAACTCTGGGATTTACCCCGTAAAAAACCACCCCTTAGCCTGTGGGCAGATCTGAACCTGTTGTTTCCATGGCCTTGAGTTTCCCAGCTTGCAGGCTGAAACCTTTGTAATAAACTCATGTTTCTGCTTTGTCTTACTCAGTGTGCAAAGTTTGGTTTTTGACATCACTGAGCTTCCAGTGCAGGGGAGATGAGACTACCTCTACTCATCTTAGGTTTTTGGCCCGCACTCTTCAGCAAAAAGATTAACAAGAGGAAAACAAATAGTTTATTAATGCATGCAGCACACATCACATGGGAGAAATCCAGATGAAGAATAACTCAAAATGATGGCTTAAAATTCCAGCTTATCTGGCATCTTCAACAAAGTGTGATAAATTTGTAAAGAGGGAGGACAAAGGAAAGCAGTTTCCAGTTTCCAAAGGGTGGCAAACTGTGGGAAGGTTCTAGAGTGTGAATGGAGTACCTTCCTCTGGGTTGACAAGACTCTGTCTCCAGGAAAAGGAAAATTTATAACCTGACTTTAGGCAGAAAAGGGAGCACTCTTTCTGGGCTTGCTGCTTCTTAATTCCCTTCAGCTAAAAATAATTTTTATGTCAGAAGCATATTTTGGAATGAAATCTTCTGGTTTCCTTTACCAGCAATTCATCAATTACAGTTCAGGGCTCCCTCCCCCAGTAGTTTGTGTGGTGGTTTCTGCTCAGGGAAGTCACAACTTCCTATATTCATCTGTTTATGTCCCAATTGTGGGGGCAGTGATTTGCCCTGTCCTGCCCTCTCTTAAGGATCCTAAAAGTTGATATTTCAGTCTGTTCAGCCTTTTACTTATTTTTAGGTTGAGCTGAAATAACTTCCTAGGCCCAAAATGGAGCTGCTGCTGCCCAGGGTGTCAGCAAACCAAAACTTAGATACTTTTATGTCCCTATAAATGCTGCACTTGACCAGAAATGCAGTACAATACTTTTCCACAATGGACACATTCTAAAACCTCCAGTGGATGCCTGAAACTGGGGAGAGTACCAAACCCTATATATATTATATTTTTCCTATACATCCATACCTATGATAAAGCTATACATTGTTTATTTATTAATAAATTCAGTTATTCTCTGACCGTGCCTAATTTTAATTTATATATTAGGCACAGTAGAGAATAGCCAAATTCCCAACATCACTATTCTTTGGGGCCATTATTAAGTGAAGTAAGGGTGACTTGAGCACAAGAACTGCGATACTGAGACAATCAAGCTGATAACCAAGTCAGCTACTATGTGACTAATGGGCGAGGAACCTACACAGCATCAATATGCTGGACAAAGGAAGGATTCATATCCCAGGAGTGTTGGAACAGGAAGGCCAAGAGATGCAAGCGGATGGCCTGAGATTTTGTCACACTGCTCAGAGTGACATGGAATTCAAAACTTATGAGTTATTTCTGGAATTTTCCACTTAATATTTTCAGATCACGGTTGGCTGCAGGTAACTAAAACTGTGGAAAGAGAAACTTCAGATAAGGGGGAACTACTGTATATTCAGTACGCCAGACCCCCAAAGCCATGCTAACTCTGGACCTTCTCACCCCAAACAAGGACTATGTGGCCCCAGCCAATCAGATATTTTATATTTGTCTCTTTCTTGTTCTTTATTTTTTATCCTATGAAAGCTTCTTGCCTTCTTCATTTTGCAGTTCTCCAAAAGGAGACTGTCCATTTCATAAAGTGTTAAAGTTTGTGTGTATCACCTAAATTGTGTTTAATCATTTTTAGCAGGTGAAGTGGCAACTTCAAAACTCCTTACATGTGCAACCTAACCAAGATAATTTCTAGTCTCCTTTATGTGTTCATTAAAATGTATAGGTACAGCTATAGACACAGAATATGATATCAATATCAGTGTCAATGACTCTGTCCTTTTAATTTGCAATATCATCTCCCCACTTTATTAAGCATGGGTTGACACCATTCTTTCAGCCATATAGTATTCAATAGCATTAACATCCATAATATGTTATTAATGGGTATTTGTCATGTGAGATCATCCCTTTATATTCCTGAAATATTTGACCAGGCTTTAATGGTAACAACAGAATTGAAGTGTTCTCTGCCATTTGGGGTGCTGGGTGGAAAGGCCTTTATCTGATGTGCTATGAATAAGTTTTGTAGTAAATAGTCTATTTCAGCATTTAGCAACCATGCCTTTGTAAGAGGTACCTGTATTATATAACGTGAGTGATAAGAAATTCTATATACCCTTCCTCCCCCCAAATATCACTTTGCTTTACTCCTTTAGAATAAACCATTTTATTGAAATTGTTTCATTAACTACAAATGTGCTATCTGGATAATTTAAATGTGAAATTAACCCAAACTCAGAAGGTTAGACTATATGTCCTTAACAGAGAACAGGCTATATATAAATAATTGGAGAGAAAGCAATAGATGATTTTTGATGAAGGAAATTGGCAAATATTAATACCTTGTTTCAAATAATACCTTGTTTATTTCAGGATAGTTAATTTTGGAATACTTGTTTTGTTGTATTTTTCCCTATAGTACCTATTATGACTTTCTGATATTAATCTTTTAAAAAAGTACTACTTGACTTTACCTGTATCCATGTGTGAACAGAAATATCAAATCAATCATTTTGTTCTGGTTTAATAAATTCTATTGTTGAATTTCAGTGCAAGCAATTACACTATGTAATAAATTGAAGCTATTCTGATATAGCATATTGATCCTTATTTCAATGTAATATGTGATTTTCAGGACATAATATACCTTAGTCCCACATCACATTACTGTATATTAAATTTTACTATTTAATTGATATTTAATGCTATGGAGCAGAGGTTGGAAAAATTTTTCCATAAAAGGCTAGATAGTAAAAAAAAAAATAGTTCTCAATGGGCCATACTCTACCTACTACAGATTCAGTCCTGCCACTGTAGCATGAAAATGATAGACAATATATAAATTAACAGGCATAGCTGTGTCTCAATAAAGTTTATGCATAAAAACAGATGGTGGGCTAGATTTGGCCTGCAGGGTAAATTTGCTGATTCCTCTAATAGTTGAAAGTGAGACTTAGAGTAACTAAATGGGTATGGGTGGGTAGGAAGGTATTCTCATCCTAAACTCAAAGTAGTAAGTACATTTCTGAGCTTAAATATTTCTACATAGCTGTTTCTTTCCTGATTTGAAATTAAATGAACAGTTTTAAAATTGATTTCAGCTGATAGCTAGGCTTCAGTAGAAATTATGTCTTTGTGTTAATACCTTATGCTGGCTTTAATAGAATCAGTTTAAAAATATCTTATTAGGAACAAAACAGAATAAAAATAATGTAGAAATAAAGAGGTTAGATAATCATTGATTGGTCTCAAATTATTGTACTGGTCCTTAGGAGAGGTTAATATTCTGAGGTTAATATTGTATGCTGGCCTTCAACCAGTTCTTGGTTCTACTCTCCAAGGATGAAATATGAACATCTTATTTCCAATCTGTGATAGATTGTACCACACTCTGGGAGAGTATTATATTGCTCTATCTCGTTAACATCAGGTTGGGACATGAGACTTGCTTTAGCTCATGATATGAGAAAAAAAGTGCCATATGCCTCTTCTGAGCATAACATTTAAGATTTATCAGGTGATTTTGCCTTTGCTTTTTCCCCTCTGTATGAGAACCTTTTGTCTCAGGTAGGAACTGCTTCTCTGGCCTAGATCCCAGGAAGAAGAAGACATCTGGAGAGAAGTCACAGCTGACCTAGAGCCAGCATATAATGAGAACAAGAAATAAATCTTACTTGCTGAAACTCATTAACATTTGCGGGATGTTTGCTACCATAGCATAACATGCTGAAAGCTGATACAAAAATTGCTTACAGAGGTTGGTTGCTGTTCTAATAAAAATAATAAAACTGTCAGATTGACCTTACAGCCCAGCAGTAAGAAACAACAAAATCATTATCAAAGTTGGAAAAATGGTGACTTATGAATTTGGGAAGCATTTGATAAAACCATTCCTCAAACTACTTGAAAGAAAGATAATATACTGCATTAAGTTGATGGCTTCAGGTAAATTTTTGTGAAATGGAATGGTACTAATGTGTGTTGGTGACTATTAACTGTACTTGACAAGATACAATGAAAAAGAGATGACCCAGGAAAAGAATTAGCTGGTTAACAACTGTGGAATAGAGAGAATCCAGAAATTCTGAGATTTCAGGGTGAAAGAGGCAATTGTTTCTCACACAAAACCAGTAAAAGATAAAGTTGAGAATTTGCTTTAAATGGAAAAAAAGCAGTTAAAATAGCTTTGAGGCTGTTCTTTGCCTCTGATAGCATCTTTGAATATTTTAAGGTACTGCCTAGTAGACCATTTAAAGTTTACAAAATGGTTCAGGGAAAAAGGAGCAACAAAGAAAGGGCTCTCCTACTTGTGTTTGATAAACTCATGTGTAGGTAAGATGTCTAGAGAGAGAAGCATGTCTGAAAAATAATTATGGATGTGGTTTTGCACATGCTGCAGACTGGAAGCAAAGAAATTAAAACAAAGTTTTGAGAGAGTTGTATTTCAGAAGAGCTATCCACCTGAATCAAGCAGAATGCAGTTACTTGGGACTTAAAATACATTCTGGGTCTCTAACCTCCTCTGAGTGGGAAGCAGAATAAGAAAATTGCTCAGGCCCAAGGTCGACATATTCTCTAATATTTTTTTCATATGTAGAGAAGAATGATAATGGAAAATAAAGACTATTCTAAGGATAAACGAAGGACCATGCAGGGCAATAAACTGAGGCACTATCCCAAGAACAGATCAGTTATCCCAAGACAGACTTCCTTAACACTGGTAAATGAACATTTCCCCCCTTTGGCTCCTTGCAACATTTGCCCAAGTAATTTTTTGGAATCGCTATGGATCAGAATATACACTATTGTGAGATCCTGGACTTTCAGTCTCTGTCATGATTGGATGGAACTTTGGGGAGAAATGAGAGTATTTTAGCTGAGGAAGCGAGAAAAAACATCTGTTTGTGATTACAAGGATGAATTAATTGTGACCACAGTCACATACTTTTGTCCTATTACTTGCTGTTCCCCCTACAAAGGATTATCTTTTTCCAACCTATTTTCATCGATCTTTGCAGTGGCCTTGCTTTGGCTCAGGAAATGTGAGTAGAAGAGACAAATGCCACTTCTGAGCAGGAGGTTTCACAACTATCACATGGGCCCAAAGATGCCCTTTTCCATCTGCCATGAGACTGGCATGATGCTCCTTTGGCCTTTATTCAAGAATTTTTTAAAAAGCCCCATGTTGCAGTCACAGCTGAGTAAGAGCGAGCGACATGCTCTAAGCAACACCTCACTGGGCATTTCTCTTCTATTATGCCCGACATTGTGAAAGATAGAAAAGAAATTTACAAAATCAAACAAACTCTACCAATACTATCTTATTGGAAATTTGAGTTGGTTTGTATTTTCCGCATGCCTAATACAAATGGTATGATTGTTTTATTCAAGTCGTACAAAATGGAATCCTTATATTAAAGGATGTAATAAGAGCCGTTTACTAAAGGAATCACTGAATGCTGTACCATTCAAAAAGTCTTAAGTAAAACATAATTTTTTCAAAAGGATTTTCCTTTTTAAAATTCATTATTTTTGCATGTTTGCTGGTGATTACTAAGAAAATAAAGCTATGTTTGTTCTTTTCCTTTCTCATTGAGATCCAGGCTGCATAAGAAGACAATCACTTTTGTCCTTTATCTAATTGCTTAAAGTTGTTCTATGAATCTGAATTATTGAATAATTAAACCTATTTAGAGTTCTGAAGGAAGGTAATACTGACTAGTTAATTGGTGTGTTCTCCTTCTATTTAAAGCTTTGCCAGGCTTTCTCTTTAAATACCCACATTAAAATGACTCCAAAGCTATATAAACCCTGTTGTTGGCTTTTTATAATAATTGAAGAAACATGTTTTTAGAGTGCATGCAGGAAAATAAAGCCTGATGATCTTAATCTGGACAAATACATAAATAGAATTGCTTGCAAATTTTGTCTTTCTATATTGTTTTAGATTGGAAGTTACATCACAGCTCTTAGGTATTTATAAACTAACAAAAATGATCCCTTTTTATATAAATATAACCTTTTAAGAAGCTGAGATAGAGGCTGTAGGATAGTTGCTCCCAAAGTCTGTAATAAATCCACAATTAGAAATCTGTTAGCCTGTGTTATATTTGTTTATGGCCTAACAAAAGCAGCCAACTTTATTTATGGATGTCTCCATCTTCTATGTTCAAGTATATACTTTTCACTCTTTTCTGTTATCATTAGGTCTTTTTCTGACAGCTAATATTTTGTCAATATAGCATATTTTTAGTAGCTAGGTTTAAAATCTGACAAACTAGAAGTTGAAACAACATTGGGATTCTATCACAGAGGTATTTTTTTAGGGTTTATGCCAAGGAATTCTTATAAACAGATTTTTCTAGAGCTTCTGGTTGCTGAAACTAGTACTATCTCAAATAATTTTTGTGAATTCAAACTTCTTTCAGAGTGAAAGGTAGCTATCGAGGACACATTTGTCTACTTTTATTATAAATTCTTATATTTATTTATCTAATCATATGTCATTTGTGTCATTTTATCATTTCTTTCTGGAAAAATTATGTTATAATTATTCTTATTTCAAAGTGGGTAGGGTAATCTATACTTCTTTTTCCTACATCACTGCCAGATGATAGGTGAAAAGGATAATTTAAAAAATATATTTTCTGGTGATGAATTTGATTTATTTTGGGGGGATCATATATAATTTAGAGTTAAATGTAAACTTCAGGAAACTGTTTCAGATATTTCTTCTAGAACAGTAAGTAGGTTATAAAGCAAATACAACTAACAAGCAATACTTATTGAAAACAGGTACCAAGTAGTCTTATAGTAAATTTGCTCAAGTGTTTATGTTTCAGATTACATCATAAAATGATTACCCTGAAACCTTCCAGTTTATGAATGATAAAAAGAGGGCAAATGAGATGAAGACTGAAAGGCAGCATCATTTCTGCCTTACCAAGAAATAGGTTCAGCACATTCAAGGTAAAACATATGGTGGCAAAATTATCTTTTTTTTTTCCAGCAATCACAGTGTCTTAAAATCATAACCTTATTTTTAGTGAATGTGTCAAGGTTGGTAAATCTTGGAGCATAAATGAACTTTACAAGATTGAAAAATACTTATCCCCATCTTCCAAAAATATCCGTGAAGTTTTCTTTTCAAATTACGGCAAAATCAAATTATTCATGGGGAAGGAAAAACAAAACAAAAACAAAGTTTAAGGAGTTACAGAGTTATCTTCCTTTACAGAAAGAAGCCAGCCCTGAATGTGCGTTCACACAGCTGAGGGACAAACTCATTAAGAGCGCTTATTCCATTTTCAAAGATTCACGCCTCTGAGGGGTTCTTCAAAATAACTGTGAAAAAATTATTTTAGCAGTTATGAAAAGAAAATAATGACATCACGCTAAGTTTACTGCTTCTAAATTTGATATTAAACTGTATTTAACGCAATTATTATAATTTAAAATAATGCCTGACCTACCTTATTTTTTGTTTTCACTTAAAAAGAGCTGCCATTGAACCTTTAACCAAAATATTAAAAAAGCATCTCCAATAACGAAATTTGTTCAATATTTGAGTTCCATAGTTTCACCTAAGATATAATTGCAAAGTCACTCATAAAGTGCCATTTATTTTCATATACATAGATGATATAAATAGATAGATAGATAATAGATAGATAAATAGATGATAGATAGATAGATAGATAGATAGAAAGATAGAAGATAGATGATAGTTACAATCCTGGCATTCTTATACAGATTGTAAGCATAACAAATCAATAGGGGGCTTCCCTGGTGGTGCAGTGGTTAAGAATCTGCCTGCCAATGCAGGGGACATGGGTTCGAGCCGTGGTCTGGGAAGAACCCACATGCCGCCGAGCAACTGAGCCCATGCACAACTACTGAGCCTGCGCTCTAGAGCCCGTGAGCCACAACTACTGAGCCTGCATGCCACAATTACTGAAGCCCACGTGCCTAGAGCTCGAGCTCCGCAACGAGAAGCCACTGCACTGAGAAGCCCGTGCACCACAACAAAGAGTAGCCTTCGCTCTCCACAACTAGAGAAAGCCTGTAAGCAGCAACAAAGACCCAACGCAGCCAATAAATAAAATAAATTTAAAAAAAAACCCCACAAATCAATAGGAATGTTTTCTACCAGTATATTACCTGACATGCTTGCCCTATTTACATTTCAGTTATTAAAACTTAAAGAAACTGCCAGTTTACCTCTAACTAACCTATAGAAATAGGTTCTGAGATTACAGAAATGAAACCTCCCAGGCCTCAGGATGACTTTTTCTTAACTATGCACACATGCTTTAGAGAAAATAAATCAATGAAGTGCTAAAAACTCACAACAGAAAAATTCACAACATTGTGCTTCTTATCTGCATAAAAGCCAAAAGATAAAATCAAACTCAGTGGTTAATGACAGTCTTTGGACTGGTTAATCAGAATATGCTGCCTTGCTTGCAGAGACAGAATAAAGTACTACAAAGTAAAGCCCACAGCCAAGTAACCAAATAAAACATATGGTTCAGGAGCTCAATATATACTGAAGCTTTAACTTTAGTACATTGATTTTTAAGCTTCCTCTTCTAAACTTTGGTATAATCAAGAATTCAAATTCAGAGTTACTTCTAATTTAGTTCTTTATGGAGGAGTAAAAATGACTACTCTTACTTAAATTTTTACCAGGTTATGCAGATCCATGTTTTCTATCTATCTTTCATGCTAAACACTATCTCTTGAGGAGGGGAAAAGGTCTGTAGAGCACGCAGCATATCTATCCTTGTGTTTCTTGTAATAAAATGAAGAGAAAAATAACTAGAATGTGGAATCAGAGACTATGACTATTGCCTCAGTCTCCTTCTTTATCCTTTACTAGCATAATTGAAGGGTAGCATAAATTGAAGGCTGTACAATTTTACTGTGTTAATACAAACCTTGGGACTCAAGCCAATGGTCTAGCATTCAGTGAAATACTAGTTCCTAGGGATATGATTAGCTGCTTCAAAAATAAAATAAAATAAATAATCTTCAGTGTTCAAGTAGGTCTGGCAAATGCTGCATACTGATTTCCTTTCCTGGAGAATCACAATGATATTATTAATATTTTGAAGCCTTTGAGAGGTCCTCATGCAAAGAAATATGAGTCACCCAATAAGCATAACCACAGCAACCTTGTGAGAGGAGTACTTGTTAAAAGCTTGAGGAACTGGGATTCTCTGTAGCACAAGTTGGATAATACTACCATAGAACAATACACACTAGGAACTAAAAACTGCTGACTAGGGACCTTCGGATAGGATCAATTTTAGGCACTGCCTGGACTGTAATCACGTCTTCAGCATCATTAACTTTATGTTATGGTCCTGACCTTCTGACACAGATAAATAGTGTAACCTCTCCCAAAACTACATCCCCAACCTGGCCACTCATCTTAAATTCATTCTTTGGCCACAGTAGGGGTGGGAGTGACATGGGGAGAGGAGGAATAGGCTCTAGGTAATGGAGTCAATCAATAAAACTCACTATTAAATAAATAATAAACTTTGAAGACCTCCTTTCCCTTCTCTCTCTTCCCTCCCCCATATGTCTACAATATCTATAAAAAAATTATACTATTTGCCAAAATCTATTACAGTGGGAGTCAAAAGAAATTCCTCTTTGTGTGGGAGTGTATATTCCAGTAAAGGAGACATTAATGACATAACCACAGAATATGAAACATAACTGGTAAGCTGGACTAATATTTATAAAGGTAGACACAAGGATCTGACATTCTCGGGCCTGGGGATGGGGAGCAGTAGCGGGTAGGGGTAGTGATTGAAAGTCAGTAGTTTTTAATTTTTTTTCCCTGAAGAATGACTTTTAAACTGAGATCAGAAGGAGTGGTTGCTTTTATTACCTTAGTAACCACTTGAGAATGAAAGACAAAAGTATAGATTAAATTTACTGAAAACTGCTTTTCTTTTATATACCTTTAATGAGTTATTTTTAATCAGGTAACCAATAATTTGTTAGTGGATCTATCCATGGACTCAATACCAGCGGAGATACTGAAAGTGAATAAGACTTGGTCTGTTTCAAAGAGTTTGCAAATTAATGAAGGTGCTAAAATAGACATACATAAAATATATGTTAGTGTTCACGGACATGTTTGGGAATGCATGTGAAAGAATCCTTAAATCCTTTGAATTAATGCATTACCTCCATATTGGTTTATAATTCCATAGGTCCTCTTATAAACTTTAGACATTGAAATTAAATGAATAATGGAATTCTTGAGAAAACACAGACACACACACACACAGACACACACACACACAAACACACACACACATATACACAGAGTTTCAGAAATCCTTAAGATGCTTTACTAAATCTTGTAAGAAGCCTGCTTGTTGCTTGTAGTTTTTCAGGTTCTCACTTATGCTCAACAAATGCTTCCTGATGCAGGATTATGAACACACCATACCTTTACAATACTTTCTGAGAGAAAGCACACTTATATACAGTTTCCCTAATAATGTATGCTGTACTTCTTTCTCTCTGTGACACAATTTTATGTAGCTAAAACTCTAAATAGATTATTTCTGGCTACAGAAAATGTAGAAGCTCAGTATCGGAATTCATTTCTAAGTTTTGATCTTTACCGAATCATGATTGACTCTTTAGAGAATGGCTGTTGTCTGTAACTCTTCCATGGTGTTTTGGACTAAAGGTATTTTCAAGACTCTAGATTATCTCCTTTTTTTGTTCTCCCCAACAATGACTACCTTGAGAAAAGTAATGCAATCTCTCTTTTGTCTTTACTTTGCTTAATTTCATTTTTTAAAATTTTGGCTACATCTAATTTTCTTAATGAATTTTTAAAATTCTTTACTGTTTGGAAACTGTATAGAAAAGACAATTAGTTTTGTTGTTGGCAAATGGGTCAAGTAACCAGTTAATTTCATAAACGGTATGTTAGAAGAGTAAAAGATGAAATAGAGTTTGATTAATTGGCGCCAGTTTACATGTCTGTGGAGCAGCTATGATAGCAAGACAGGGGCCTATGGACACAGTTGAATGGTTTTCAAGGCGTGCCTTAATGAGTATCTGAATACTATCACTCTCAGTCTTTATGCTTCTGATGGAGTGTTCTTCTTTAAAATGTCAGATGTATCAAAATGTACTTCAAATTGTAAATATAGCATTGTATTGTTAATCCGCTATTTTTGAGCTTTTCTTCCTGTCATCACAGTCAATGTTGATTTACTTAACTACAAATTGAATGATGTTCAGTTTTAGCTCTTTCTGAAGACACGTATTTTATTTTATTTTGGTTTGGTTTTTTTATAAGCTACATTGTTTTTTAGCCTAGTACTGCCAGTTTAGCTATTAATTTTTCAGACAGGAAATTTTCTAGAAGTACGCCTACTCTTACTTATTTGAAAAAGTCCCAAACTGTTAGATTATAAACTGATAGACTGTAAAATGTTTTCTTTGTTTTAGTTTTAAATAAAGGACTTCACCTAGTCGGTTAATGAATATCTCCTTAATAAAGGTGTCTAAATAAATGAAATGATGACTAGTATGTTTAAACATTATACACGTTTTTCTGCAAAAAATTATTTGATGTATCGTGAGCACATTGTAATTCAAAGATATCACTGCTTCCATGAAGCTGATTCTTGACAAAACATCGATTTTTCCAGTTTTTTTATTTCTATCCTACGCCAGAAAAACTTATCAAAAGAGCAGAAATAAAGCAAGTCTAGAACACTAAAAAACAAGATAGAAAATGTTGGGACACAGTAGACCATCAAGTCATTGATAGATCTGGTGAAATTCAGCTGCAAGAAACTGAAGCCATTCTATCCATCTTAATGAAGGGGTTTAAACACAGGAAATTAGTTTCTTAAAAAATCAATTGGATGACAGCAAGAAGCATTGTAGGCTGACTTTCCAGAAATTATTCCACAGCTCCACAAGGCCCAGTTGGAGAACTGATACTTCTGCCACTGCAGGAAGTGGGGCTTCAGGGTGCTTCTGGTAGAAGCTTTGACTCAAAGAGCTTTTTACTCTCTTCAAATGGAAGCCATCCCAGCTCTGCCACATCTTCCTCAGTCTTTCACAAAGCTAATGATTGGGTCACAGTTGAAGAAAATTCAGTATTTCAGTTTTTGTGCACATCATCAAAAGCCTCGCATTCCTCACTTCTGCCTTCCAAATCTCATGTGAGTGCATCGAATTGGAGGAATCTAATTTACAGAGAGAACACAACGGCTAGGGAATCTGAGGAATGTAGTTTAAAGCTCTGACATATAGGAAGGCATAGTCAAAGGAGATTATGGCAACTCAACATATGCACTACAAACATCTTTTTTCTTGCTCTTCTATAACTGTACATTCCATTCAGAAAATTTTAATCCTTTTATCATTGTCCACATAAACTAAACTGTTCTGAGCTGGAATTTTGAAGCCCATCATATATGTTAGAAAATCAGCCTGTTTCTAATTAATTAACTGGGTCTTCTTACAAATTTGAAAGACATAGGGTTCAGAAACTGTCTTTAATTTGTTTGTTGGGGACTAGAAACTAGCAGTCAGGTAACGGTGTTATTTTCCTTAGGAAAATCTGCAAGTCACTTGAGTCCTTTCTCAGGTTACATAATGGCTATATTTCAAATTATCTTATATTCAATTCACTTGGTTCATAACATTTCTATTGGAGTCACAGTGCATTGAAAACATTTTCATTTATTAAGGTCCTATTCTCTTGATCATTCCCACCTCTTTTTTTTCCTCTCTAAATCCATGCCAAATAACAAGAGAACAATCCAGGACAAATTCAGAACACAAACATTTATTCAACTAGTACATTACAGTGCTTTCAGTCACATAGAGGTGTTTGATAGTTCACCCTCCTACCACAAAGTTGGAGTTTAATGGAAAGTTTTGAATGTCATACACTGTAATAAAAAATATAAAACTGCATGTATAAATTGCAATTTTTTCTCCACCACCTTCTGTGTGGTCTCTACCTCTTTTGCCTCCATTTTAAGATCTTATTCCCAATCTTTAAAATGTTGTAATCTAATATGGTAGTCAGAACAAGTAAATGCAGCCATGAACAATGATATAAAATTGCTTCGGGCTTCCTAGGTGGCGCAGTGGTTAAGAATCTGCCTGATGATGCAGAGGTCATGGGTTCGATCCCAGCTCCAGGAAGATCCCACATGCCACGGAGCAACTAAGCCCGTGTGCCAAAAAAAAAAAAAAAAAAAAAAAATTGCTTCAATTCAGTTCCATAGCAGAGCTGCAGACAATAAAGATGTTTGCAGATGTCTTAGAATTCTCCCTTACTAATACTGAGACACCAAGTGCTGTTGATCTCTCTTTTAAAACACTGTTACATCTGTATTTTTCTCTTTATGTTTCAATACAAAAGGCTTGACCTAAATGACTCTTTAAGCTCCACTTTCTCAGCTTCCAAATTCTGTATACATGTACATATCTGTTTCTGTTTTTCTCTGCTCATCTTCTCTCTGACCATACTTCTCTCTGATTCATATTGCAAATCCTTGTCAAAAATAATCTTGATCAAATATTACTTTCTGACATCTCTATGCTTAATACTTTTTAGTAGTTTGCTCTTCCCCATTGGATCAAGTCATGGACTTACAAAAGGGATATATTAAAATTATTTATCCTACACTCTCATTTTGCACATGATGGAATAAGCCTCAGAGAGTGATTTTTCTATCCACTTCAACTTAAACATTTTGTGCCCTCTATATACCCATTCATTCAGTATTCATCAAATATTTATGCAGTGCCCATATCGATTCAGCAAAGAACTATATACTTTCATCTTGATTTACCCAATGCCTAGCAGTGTACCTGACTCCTACAACATGTGCAAACAATATTGATCGGGTGGATAAATGGGTGTATGGTTGGATGAGTGACCGAATGATTGTGAAATAGTCTGAGAATCCAAAAATTGCAACAGTCTTTCATTATAATTCAGCATTAGTGACTTCTCCCAATTTCAAAACAGGAGACACTTAGGGCTGAAAACTTGCTTGGAAAGCTTAGATTACTGACTTCAAAGCTGCATTTGTAGAGCAAACCACCTTTGCATGTTTCAGGTTGGCTTAAAAAATGTAATGGAATTTAGAAGGTAATGTCCTCCAGGCCAAACTTAAGTGGCACCACTGCCCATGATGATCCCCGTGCAAAGAGACATTTCTAGCCTATATTACTTGTAGTCAATCATAAATACATATTTATTGAGTGGGTATATCAGTGGATAGAAGATTCCCAACCTTGTGGAACTTACATTATGAGACAATAAACAGTAAACGTAATAAAGTATTTAATATACTACGTTGCAAGCTAATACATGCTAGAAGAAGAAGAAAACCAAAAGCATAGTACAGTAAGGTTGATTGGGTGTTCTGGGCAAGTGAGGTGGACAGATTATAGCATTAAATTATGTGGTGGGAGCCAGCCTCATTAAGAGGTTGAGACATGAGAAGAGGCTTGAAGGAAGAAGAGAATGTTTCAGGCAGAGGGGAGGATTGAGCAAAACTTGAGGCAGGAGTTTGCATATAGTATTTGTGAAAAAAGAAGGATGTCAGTGTGCTTAGAGCCAGGGAATGTAGTACTAAAGAGGTCAGAGATATTAAGATGACATTTAAGACAGAAATTGAACTCTTGTCTTGAACCTTGAAGAAAATTTTAAGGATTTCAGCTCTTACTTTGAGTAAAATAAAGAGTTAGTTTGGGGTTTTTAATAGAGCTCATTTCTGCTCTGTACTACTTATTATGCTGCTTCTTCATTCATACACTCACTCATCTTCTACACACATGACACAGATTGAAGACAGAAATAGGGAGAGTTAGGGTAATCAATAAGTTTGAATAAAAGAAAAAGGTAATAAAGGAATTAAAATGTTAGAATGATAAGAATGGGGTTAAAGTGAGGTATTGGAATTTATGATTTCTGAAGTGAAACGGTTCCAGGGATAACAAGAAATCTATTTTTCTGTTGCTTCAAAGTTGAAATTGCACTGGAGTGCTAACTCTTGCATTATCCTACAGTGAGACTGATCTCATATCCTCTTCTGTTTTCTTATACTTAAGTAGCTTGTACATTGAATTTAGTTGAATTCAATGCAATATATTCACTGAGGCTGTGTGATATAATGGTTCAGAGCTTCAGTTCCCCAAGTAGGTCTGCTTGGTTTTAAATATTGATTTTATGATTATTGACAATGTAACCTTGTTGGATTACTCAACTGCTCTGTGCCTCTGTTTCCTAACCAGTAAAATGTGGCTAATTATAGTATCTATTTATAGGGTTTTGTGAAAATAAAATGAGTAAATACTTGTGAAGTGCTTAAAATAGTGTATTTCTTTGCTGATTTAATGACGTTGATGTTATAGATGACCATAATACTCCCCCAATGTGTACTACAAGGGATTCAGAGATTCCTTAAGGAAAAGTCCCTATCTTCATGACATTTTAACTTCTTACCTCATTGAAAGTTGTCTTATGCATGATCTAATTTTCTGTATGTATGTCCTGTTTTCTGAATCAGATTACATGCTCCAACAGGGTAGATATATAATAACTAAAAAATATTTCTATATTTATTTATAAATATTTAATTATCACATATATTGTATATGCTTATTTCTATTTTATATTTATACTCTGGAAGATATATTAGGTTTACATTGGATTTCTATTAATTTGTTCACTTTATTTCTTTGAAGGTTATTGTTCAGAATATCACTTCTGAATATCATTGTATGATCCTGAGAGTAATGCTCTTGATACCAGAAACAGAAACCAAACTGTAGTTTCAAATTTGTGTTTAGTTTCTTGGATAAATTACAACTTTTCTTCCTTGTAAACATCTTGCTCTGTCAGGATCCTTGCCCTTGAAATTAATCATCAGATCTTCTCAAGTAAATGTCTTATTGCTCCTTGTTTTTAAATACTAAATGGTGAATTTTCTGGGGATTTCTAGCAGCACTGTTTCTTCCTCTTACCTCTTTGCTCTGTTATTACCTAATTTCTTCATAAGTATCTTCCCAATAGAGTCAACAATCTCCTGTTTTTTCAAGGTCTATATGCTTTAGTTATATAACTACACAGTTATAAGGACATGATATGTATCTTGATATTTCTGTCTCCTTCTACTTACTCTCTACTGATTCTTCAGACTTAGAAAAGTGTGATTTATCCATTGTGGATCACAGGCAACAACATAATAACAATCACAATGTTGTCACAATTTGGACCCTATGGGTAGCAATACTTAGTAACTCTTCCCGCCCAAGTACAATATGGAAGTGTCACAAACACAGATTGCTAAAAGAAATAATATTATGCCTAACACAGTACCAGAGTAATTTGGGCAATTGACATTGATGGCTGTGCCAAATGGCAGACTGTCAATGTTAAGAGCCTCTTAACAATCTTACAAGTTCTTAGTTATTTGCCATCTGAGTCATTTCTAGCTTTTAGTAGTGAGACACAAGAGTTAAATGTCTCCACATATATATCAACAGAAACAACAACTCATGTGTTAAAATAGTACATTTCTTGAAAGAAATTTAGGCTTAATTTAAACTATATTCTTTGACTACCCTGGCGGTCCAGTGGTTAAGACTCCCGCTTCCAATGCAGGGGGCGTGGGTTCAATTCCTGGTCTGGGAAGTAAGATGCCACATGCTGCGTGGCACGGCCAAAACAAAACAAACAAACCAACAAGCAAAAAACAACAACAAAAAAGCAAGCTACTAAACTATATTCTTTAAATGCCTCTGAATAATAGAAATAAATACAGAAAGATAAATTTAATGATGCATGTGCCATTTTAAACACTTGCTTAAAGTAGAGAGTCTGGTGCTATGACTTACATTTTATCAAAAAGATTCTACTATGTTGTTTGGATAGAAGAGAATATTAAGCTTTATTAAGCTTTCCAAGTGTCCCAAGCACCTAGAAGAATGCCTTGAGTAAAGTAGGTGCTCCATGAACATTTGTGAAAAATTGTATGAATTCTAACATTTAATATGTAGTTCCTCCCTGCTTCATATGATCAATTTACATATGATTCATGTTCTTATCCTGTAAATATTCTGAACCCAGAACTGACTTACTGCTTGTAAACTATAGTCTACAACAAATTTTTCATATTTCACAAAATTATAACTATGCTCTTGTATGCATTTGTTACTTTAACAAATATTTATTGAGCATCTACTATGGGTCAGGTACTGTGAATACTTCTAGAAGCCTTTGCCCTCCAGGAGCTTATGATGTAGTGTTGCACACAGGCAATAACAACACAAGCTAAAAGTGTCAAGATAGGCTCATTAAGTGGTGCAATGACAGTATATGGGAGGGCCAGATAACAAATTTTGGGAGCGGAGACTAGAAAGACTTCTTGAAGGGAACAACAAAAGAACTAAAATGGGAAAGACTAGGAGGGGTAAAACAGTTATAAGGAGGGACTGAGATTATGGTGCTAATACCGGCTAGTGAGATCTTATTGTGTACACTGCCTCCCAACTCTGGGATCAGTGACCCAGAGTTGGTAGCTTGAAAGAAACCATGGTGGAAAACAGCTTTGTGTTTGTTGCGAGATAAGCAGAAACCCTATCATAAAATACTCCGTAAACCACCACAGGCACTATGTACATTACAGAAAATACATTTGAAATATTTTGGGAAAAATTCATAATTTTGTGTGCATGAAAAATGTTAACTTGTTCAATAGAAAGTGAATTTCCTGTAACTTTCATGTACATACCATTCCATTTTTCCCCTAGGGAGACAAGGCAGTGTTGTATCTCTTATCTTTTATGATAGGTAGCTGCCCTTGGAACTGTGTCTCTATTATTTCTTATGAGAGTTTCACTATTGGCTTTAACTTTCTGAATATAAAAATCATTGTTATTATAATTGTCTTTTTGTCTTCAAATCCGTGATGACGGATAATATCCTTCTGTTACCTGCTCCCAGGAATAATTCATTGTTTTTGCATAAACTCCACATTTATTTTCCTGCTATTCCTACTTTTCCATACAGATGGTAAACAGTGATGAGATTACTTAATCTTCTTGCCTCCTTGACAAAATCTGGAACCAGGAATTCCTGCACAGTGATAGCTTTGCCTCGAAGAATGTTTTTTCTATAGTTTATTATAGTCATTCTCAGGTAATCTGAAGCTGTTTACTACATGAATGAAATACAGACAAATGTAGATTGTTATTTTGGGATAATTTCCATTTATTCTGATTTGACTAGGAGGAGTTCCAGTCCAGAGCCTACATCATTCATGGGACCAATCACCTTTTGAATTTGAATTCAGACACCACAGTGATTAACCTAAAACTGAGAATTTATTCTATTAATAAAAGAGAACAATATCCTAGTGTTCATAAGAATCTTTCCCTGAATTTACCTTTCCCTTAGAGGTTTCCTGTCCTTTATTCCAATAGTTGGGAAGTAAATTTTTGCCCCTTATTTGTATTTGTTTTGGGACATTTTTGTTTGTTTGTTTTTTTCTGGGTTTTATGTGTGTGTGTGTATGTCCTTTACTAGTGTTTGTTATTGGAATTTTCCATCACTCTTACTGATTTATATTTATTTATTTGTAGTAGTTTGTATTCTGGTATTTGTTTATAAGTTGCAGTATTTCTTAATTTTAGTATTTTTATGACATTTTACACATTTTTGTTCAAATTTTGTTTATTTGTTTGTTTACTTTTGTAGAGTTTGCATGGCCCCAACTGCAATTCTCCATTTCTCCTATGCTGAAAAAATTTTCAGCTAGGCATAAAGACAACAAAGAAGAAGACTACATTTCCAAGCCCTTTTTGTACTAAGGTTAGACATGTGTCTAAATTCTGACCAATAGAATGTAACTTGGATATTATGTGGAGTTTACAGGGACTTCCCTTCGAGACATTGTTGCATGCCCATTGGCCATTCTTCCTACTAATATTTCCATCCTATTGTTGAAATATAAATGACTCTGGAGACATTAAGATTTTAAGGAGCGGAGGAGTGATGGATTTCATGGAGCAGCCATAGACTTCATACCTCCAGAATAAGCCTCTACTATGCTTACTCCACTGTTAATTTTTTTCCTGACATTCAAACCTAGACACAGTTTTAATAATACATGCAGTTAAACATATTTTTTCCTTTATGAATTTGTTCCTTTTTATCCACCTTAAAAGAGGCCCTCCACCTTAGTAGCAACAGAACTTTAAAAACACTAAATTATTGCATGGTTAGAGGACCAAGATTCAGCAAATGAGAAAAAGAAAACAAAATGGTGAAAGACCATCCATTGTTACAGAAGTGATGAGAGAAAAATGTTGCAGGAAGTGAATAGTTGATAGTATAAAATGCTTCAGAACAAATGAATCTGAGAAAGGTACACTGAATGTGGAATTATGAGGTATTTCATAATCTTCAAGTGTGCAATTTTAAGCTGTGTTCTAGCTGTTGCATGTTAGCATTGACACCCTGTTCTACTCAGTGTATACAGGGTGTACAATGAATTTTTGCATTTATTCACTTTACATTTATAGTACATATAAATTTATTAGCAGGTTTCTTTGTTTGTTTGTTTGTTTGTTTTTTTACATACCTATAGCTTTCAAAGAAATTGCTAAATCCCTTTTTCCCATTGCCATGGTTTTCTGTGGTGAGTGAAGTATATGTCCCCATCTTGTTGACGCTAGGTTTAGCCATGTGGTTTTCCTTGGCTAATGGAATAGGGTTGAAATCTTAAGAGGTGTCATGTGTTTTTAGTCACATCTATAGCACTCTGCCCTCAGAAATGAAAAAAGTGTGACTTGAGCTGTGAACCCAATGCACAACACTGAGCAGAGCCAAGCCAAGCCACAAGTACTAAAGAGAATTAAATAGCTGAGTAATATTCCATTGTATATATATGCCACATCTTCTTCATCCATTCGTTTGTTGATGGGCATTTAGGTTGCTTCCATGTCCTGGCTATTGTAAAGAGTGCTGCAATAAACATTATGGTACATGTTTCTTTGGGGATTATGGTTTTCTTTGGGTATATGCCCAGTAGTGGGATTACTGGATCATATGGTAGTTCTATTTGTAGTTTTTTAAGGAACCTCCAAATTGTTTTCCATAGTGGCTGTACCAACTTACAGTCCCACCAACAGTGCAGGAGAGTTCCCTTTTCTCCACACCCTCTCCAACATTTGCTGTTTCCAGATTTTGTGATGATGGCCATTCTGATCGGTGTGAGGTGATACCTCATTGTGGCTTTGACGTGCATTTCTCTGATGATTAGTGATGTTGAGCATCTTTTCATGTGTTTGTTGGCCATCTGTATGTCTTCTTTGGAGAAATGTCTATTTAGGTCTTCCGCCCATTTGTGGATTGGGTTATTTGCTTTTTTGGTATTAAGCTGCATGAGCTGTTTGTATATTTTGGAGGTTAATCCTTTGTCCATTGTTTCATAGGCAACTATTTTTTCCCATTCTGAGGGTTGCCTTTTAGTCTTGTTTATGGTTTCTTTCTCTGTGCAAAAGCTTTTAAGTTATTACTCAGCTATAAAAAGGGATGAGATGGAGCTATATGTAATGAGGTGGATAGACCTACAGTCTGTCATACAGAGTGAATTAAGTCAGAAAGAGAAAGACAAATATTGTATGCTAACTCACATATACGGAATCTAAAAATGGTACTGATGAACTCAGTGACAAGAACAAGGACGCAGGTGCAGAGAATGGACTGGAGAACTCGAGGTTTGGGAGGGGGCTGGGGGTGAAGGGGAAGCTGAGATGAAGCGAGAGAGTAGCACAGACATATATATACTAACAACTGTAAAATAGATAGTCAGTGGGAAGTTGTTGTATAACAAAGGGAGTTCAACTCGAGGATGGAAGATGCCTTAGAGGACTGGGATGGGGAGGGTGGCGGGGGGAGTCAAGGGAGGGAGGGAATACGAGGATATGTGTATAAAAACAGATGATTGAACTTGGTGTACGCCCCCAAAAATAATAAATAAATAAATAAAATTTAAAAAAAAAGAATTAAATGACTATTGTCATAGGCTCTGAGATTTAGAGGTTGTTTCTTGCACACCGTTATCACAGCAGTAAAGTACTATATGCTTGGTAAATACTTATCTAAGTATTGATGATACAAATAAATTGATGTGTGCACAATAATAATCCTTTTAAAGGAAAGACTATGAGAATGATTATTCAATTGCATTCTTATTTTTACTTTCTGAGCTTCTGAAAAAAATAGGTAATTGTGTGCATTAGTTTACCAGTGCTGCTATAACACATCTCTACAAACTTAATAACTTAAAGCAACCAAAATGTATTATCTCGGAGTTCTGTAGGTCAGGAGTCTGACACACCTAAACCAAGGTGTTAGAAGGGCTACCTTCTCTTTGGAGAAGTTCCATGGTATTTTCCAGCGTCTACAGTTTGTCTGCATTCCTTGCCTTGTAAATGGTCAGGTTGTTTACACATGGCATCTTTCTGACTTACTCTTCTACCTCTTCTCCTTCTATTTTTAAAGGCCCTTGTGATTACGTGGGGCCACCCAGATAATGCAGGATATTCTCATTTTAAGGTCAGTTGGTTAACAATCTTAACTCCATCTGCAACCTTAATTCTCTTTTGCCATATGTAGTGGGGTGAATGGTGGCCCTCCAAACTATGTCCAGCTGGAACCTGTGAATATCACTTCTTTTGGAAAAAAAGGGTCTTTGCAGATGTAATTGAGTTCAGCATCTTGAGATGAGATCATTCTGGATTAGAATAGGGCCTAAATCCATGACAAGTATCCTTGTAGAGAAGAAAGGGGGAGAAAACACAGAGGAAAAGCCCATGTGAAGAAAGAGACAGAGACTGGAACTATGTAGGCTCAAGCCAAGGAGCATATGGAGCCAATGGAAACAAAGAGACAAGGAAGGATTCTCCCTTAGAACCTTCTAAGGGAGTACTGCCCTACCAACACCTTGATTTTAAACGTCTGGCCTTCAGAACTATGAGACCAGTAAATTTCTATTGCTTTAAGTACCAAGTTTTTGGTATTTGTTTTGTGACAATCACAGGAAACCAATATATTATACGAAGTAGCATATTCACAGATTCTAGGAATTTGGATGTGGCATTTTTGAGAGCCATTATTTGTGTACCATGTCATATAACTATACTAAGTATCTATAACTATACAAAATAATGTTATCCTGCAAAATTCTTTTACTTTTTGAGGGTCAGTATATATTGCAAGTAACTGCTAACAATTCCAGACTGGTTGCTTCAACCTACAAAGAATAACAGTAAAGTAATACCACCTTACTTTATCAACATTAATGATAAATCGTATTTGTGATAATACTCAGATACTATTTTGCTATTTATTGCTTTGTAACAAACTTCTCCATGGCTTAATGGCTGAAAACAATAATTATTTTACTTTCTTATCATTCTGTGAGTCAGGAATTTGGGCAATGCTTGGGATCATTCCACTGGCTTCATTCAACTGGTGGCTTGTCTGGACTGAAAGATCCAAGAAGACCTTACTCATATTTCTATCACCACATGACCAATCCTCCTCTCTCTCTCTCTCTCTGTGTGTATATATATATATATGACTTCCTCAGTTCAGTGGTCTTAAAATTGTCAAACTTCACCCATGGTTTCAAGAATGGTGAAAGTACAATGCCCCCACAACACATTCTCACATTCTCTTGGTCAATGCCAGTCACAGGGTCAGTCTAATGTGAAGGGAAGAAAGAACTGACAAACACATTATATGAAGACTAGGTAAGGAATCATGACCTTACTCAATCCACCACACACAGGACCTGCTTTACAGGCATATAGGCTGTTTAGTTGCAGAGGGCTCCACAGAAGGGGATTACATTTGTTTTAATGAATCACTGTTTACATTTCTAATAATTTTTGGATGATGGACCCCATATTTCCATTTTGTACAGGGTGCCACAAATTATGCAGCCATTTCTGACTGTACTCATTAAGCAGAGAGGTAAAAAAAAAAAGTTTCAATCTTATTCTTCTGATAATAAAACAGATTTGCAGATGTTAAATAATTTGTGTGAATTTCCATATACAGCAAGTGGTAGAGTAGAATTTCTAATTCCAGATCCAGTATTCTTTCTACTACTCTATTTTACTTTGATCTTTTGTTATAAAATTAATCTTTTTCAAGTATAAAAAGAAATTTTCAAAATTTTATGATGTGTCTGTTATTTGTCAAGCTAGGAACTTTAAAATCTTTTATGTATAATTAATAACGTTATTCTTTATCACGATTATGTTAGAAGGAGAAAAACTCTCTCTTTAGAAGCCACAGCAGTCACCCCAAAAAGAATCTGGATTGGCTCACTTTGGCCACATGCCCATCCCTGGGATGCAGCTCTGAGTAACACATTCTGATTGACCAGGTTTGAGTCTCCTGCCCAATCCCTAAACTGGAAGTCATGCAAATACCACTCAAATCTTATGAACTAATAAAGAGGACAACTAGTTCCATAAAACCATGGTTGACAGGCAGATACAATATCTCTACTAAGTAGTTAAGATGGAATATTAAACCATATTTATCATATTATACAACCCATGTTCTTTTTAAAAACCACAATGTAGGTTTCTGGGGCTAACTCTGTGCTAGTAGTACCAACTCATGGTTCAATACATTCTCAGTGATACTATGTGGAACCATCTGCCTGTGTTAGAAAAACTCCTTACACACAGTTCTTGCTGAAATGTGATATCTCATAGGATATTTACAGAAGCAAGTATTGTTGGTAAATGGGGTCATCCTAATACCTCATGAATTTATATGTGATTTGATGCTAGTCATTTGTAGATTGCATAGCTTAGGATGTTTCTATGTGGACAGAGTCTGCAGTCATGGCCAAAAGAAAAATGTTATTGCAGAATGACTGTGGAAAAATTAACTGTCATTCTTACCCCTTTGCTTTATTCCAGTTTCTATACTAGCTAATTTTTGTATTAATTCATTGCAATTATGGTATTCTAAACTGCACATGGAAACTAAAAGTCTTTTCGTCATGAAATATTTTGGCTCAAAGCAGTCCTGTGGATTTCCTTTCTTCAGTGTATCTTATTTCTTAGTGAAATACATCACCTTATATAGTCATTTCCTGGGTAGAAATAAAAAGATACATACTGTGGACATTTTAAGCGGAGCATTACTTTTTAGATACAATGCACTTATACTGAGAACAAGTAAAGTAACAAAACTGAAATGTTGATAAAACCGAGAACAAAGTTATTTTAAATTGAACTTAAAGCATAAACAGAAAACACATTTTTAGACATATCACAGCTAGAACTAGTGCTGACTTGGTCCTGATGAACTACTGAGAAGTTACACTTTTAATTCTTTTTTTATCAGAAAGACAAGTCTTTGCCGTTTTTCAAATAGTTCAGCAACAGAGTAGGATAACTATCTTGTAGATTAAATAAAGTTTTAAACTCCTTTACCTTCTTATAATGGAGTTAACTACTTGTGAATCTAGTATATACATTCTTCCTATCTCCATGCTTGTTTTTATTTGGATGGAGAAGTGCAATAAGCTTAACAAAAAACAAACAAATGAGGAAAAATTCTCCAAGTCATCCTTTCACACAGGTTGGACTATGAGATAGAACTGAAATTTCTGGAAAAGTCTTTTGTGTTGTTGTTGTTGTTTTTTAAATTCCTTTTTTTTTTTTTGATGTGGACCATTTTTGAAGGCTTTACTGAATTTGTTACAATATTGCTTTTGTTTTATGTTTTGGTTTTTTGGCCGCAAGTCATGTGGGATCTCAGCTCCCTGATCAGGGATTGAACTTGCACCCCCTGCATTGGAAGGTGAAGTCTTAACCACTGGACTGCCAGGGAATTCCCTGGAAAAGTCTTTAAAAAGGATTTTCTCATCTGGAAATGGCATCCGCGTGTGCTTCCTGCAATGTGTACCTAGTGGTAAGAGTTCAGGAGCCATATTGTGTCTTTGAAGTTGGAAACTATGGTAATCAGAGAGAGAGAGAGAGAAAAAGAAAGGGAAAAAAACCTTCAAGCCCTTCAAGTGTTTTCAGAACCACCAAATCAGTCCTAGACTAGCTACCTCTGGAGCTCTTTCACATGGGATTGTAAACTCTTATTATAAACTGAAAGCTTTACCAATATACTGCTTTGTTCACTTGTTGAATGAAATTCCCAGATTATAAATTTGTTCTCTTTGTGTTTCTGAGATTCCTTTTTTTTTTACTTATTTATTCCTTTTTTAATATTCAAATCATCTCCCACAGTAGCATCAATATAAGTAATTATTGTGCTTCAGTTCTATTCAGACTTGCATATTTTTCTTAGAATATAGCTCATGTAAATTGATTGGAGAATGTAAATTATTTACCCACATGGATTCAAACAACACTAGTTTATTGATGTTTTTAGTAATATAGTTTTAGAAGTATATAGATGCTTTAAAAGTACTTATGGGTTGATATAGCACTTTTTAAAAAAATCTATATATTTAGGATTCATATATAAAATCTAAGTTATAGTTGCTATTTGTAAAGAAGAGTGTGATGGACTTAAATCTAGGTATGCGGGGAAACAATAATGATCAGCCGCTGACAAGAGTTCTGCTCCCTGAAGAGTCGCAGTTGTGCTTTACCCACAGCTCTTCAAAAGATTTTTGATCCTTAGATAAAAAATTTGTTAATACTTTAATGTTTTAGACTTAGATCTATAAAGATTTTTCTTTTTCTGAGTCTGATATGTGATAGTTTTACTTAAGCAAGATAATTCCTGCAATATCTAGACCAACAACTCACCCCAGGCATTTTTGAGATACTAACATTACAGTGGAAAAATATAAGAGATGTCCAAAAAATATAGTTAAGGATATAATGCAATAAAAGAAAAGAAATGACCTAAATAAAGATTGGGTACTTTATGAATTCACACTGAGGGAGATTTAATTCTTTTCCTATCCTTAAAACTTCTATTATTGCCCCTTCATAATCTTGCCTAACTCAAGGCGTAAATTTAATTTCATGTTTATCATAAAAGATGTTCTTGATATCTCTTAATAGCAATGAATTTGATTTTTTTTCTTTTCTGTCTTATTGCACACTGGTTTTTCCTTTTTTTTTCTGGAATCTGTCTCATTTTAACTTACATCATTGATATCTGTGATTTTTCTTTTCTTCTTGATTGGATTTTAAGTTTTCAGAAACCATCTATATTTTATTCTTCCTTGTAAACCTCACCATTCTGCTTCTTTCAATTGTAGCTGCTCAATTAATATGCTTGAGCACATCCATGAGTGACTAAAACAAATCTCATACTATAATTGCATCTAGAAAGGAAAGTACTATCACAGCACGTGAGGCTGAGAGAGATTATGAAGTTCAAGTACCCAAGTCCTCAGAGAGTGTTCATAGCTCAGGTGCTTCCTTAAAACTTCTAATAGCTACAGTTGTTCTCTGCAGTGGCACCTCCATTGCCTGAGGGATATGAATAACGACCATTCTTTCTGCTTGATCACTCTTCTACAGGCCTATGAAATTATTTATTTAAAATGAATATTTATGGGAATACTCACTCCCCAATTCTGATTCAATTGCAGGTTTACCCTGCTTTTTGAAAGTTTGCCCTGTGCCACTTCACTTTTATGAAAGACCTACATTAGTACTTGTTTTCACTAACCCAAAGAAATCCAAAAAGGACTTTCCCTTTTACGAAAAAAGATGAAAAGTGAAAACAGCATTCAGAGATTATTTTGCAGCAGGCACAAACCCCAAGCAGCAAGAGTGGCACTGCCAAGCTCCTTCACTGGGAACTACACTCAGCATCTCAGCATTAAGCTTCCATAGCTTAATAAACTATCTGTGTGAATCAGTGCTTTATCTTGATGTATCCTAAGGTAATTGCTGCTTCTCTTTACAATATTTCTGTTTATCATCGATGCCATATTAACGTTCTACTTTCAGATGGTGGGGGAAATCTATATTATGTAGTGAAGCCCTGGGATCTGAATTCTTAAAAACAATTAAGGCAGTATTGATGTAGATGGCCCAGACACTATCTTTGGGGAAACAGTGTCCTAAATTTTGTCTTCCTCATATGGTTGGTTGTTAGCTTCTAAACATATCCCAAACCCCCTTTACATCAGTTAGAGCAAAAAGGAAAAGAAAAAAATGAAGGATGTATCCTGGCAAAACTACAATTATAATGGTAGTGGAATTATTTGACTAGAACTCAGAAATCATAATTTCTTACTATCAACCCAGCTACAAATGAATTCCACCTATGAGCAAGGTGGCACAACTTATTACTAACATTTTCATAATTCACAACTTTTTTGATGAAGAATGCATGATAGACTTAATTCTGGCTATATAGTTGAAACACTGGCATTTATATGACTCCAACTCAAAATGACCAATAATTTCAACATTAGCATAATTTTCTTTACTGAGAATTAGAAAACACAAACTTGTTTTAGAATGACATTTCTTCATTTTGTGAAATCTAAATCCTCTATAGGAATATAGCAAAGAACAGAATTCCCATTTTTGTTTCCTATTAATAATGCATATATTACAATTTCAGTATTTAAAATTAGAAAGTGTTAAAGCAAAAATCAAGTATGCCTTGAACACCCCACTTACATCAATGGACAGATCATCCAAACAGAAAATAAATAAAGACACACAAGCTTTAAATGACACATTAGACCATCTCAACTTCATTGATATTTATAGGACATTCCATCCAAAAACGACAGACTACACTTTCTTCTCAAGTGCACACGGAACATTTTCCAGGATAGATCACATCTTGGGTCACAAATCAAACCTCAGCAAATTCAAGAAAATTGAAATCATATCAAGCATCTTCTCAGACCACAACGCCATGAGACTAGATATCAATTACAGGAAAAAAACTGCAAAAAAGACAAACACATGGAGGCTAAACAATTCACTCTTAAACAACCAAGGAATCACTAAAGAAATCAAAGAGGAAATCAAAAAGTATCTAGAAACAAATGACAACGAAAACACAACAACCCAAAACCTATGGGACGCAGCAAAAGCAGTTCTAAGAGGGAAGTTTATAGCAATACAGTCCTACCTTAAGAAACAAGAAAATGATCGAATAAACAACCTAACCTTACACCTCAAACAGCTAGAGAAAGAAGAACAAAGAAACCCCAAAGTGAGCAGAAGGAAAGAAATCGTAAAGATCAGAGCAGAAATAAATGAAAAAGAAAGGAAAGAAACCATAAGAAAAATAAATAAAACTAAAAGCTGGTTCTTTGAGAAGATTAACAAAATTGATAAACCATTAGCCAGACTCATCAAGAAAAAAAGGGAGAAGATGCAAATCAACAGAATTAGAAATGAAAAAGGAGAAGTCACAACGGACACCTCAGAAATACAAAACATCATGAGAGACTACTACAAGCAACTCTATGCCAATCAATTGGATAACCTGGAAGAAATGGATACATTCTTAGAAAAATACAATCTTCCAAGACTGAACCAGGAAGAAATAGAAACCATGAACAGAACAATCACAAGTACAGAAATTGAGGCAGTGATTAAAAATCTCCCAACACACAAAAGCCCAGGACCAGATGGATTCACAGGCGAATTCTATCAAACATTTCGAGAAGAGTTAACACCTATCCTTCTCAAACTCTTCCAAAATATTGCAGAAGGCGGAGCACTCCCAAACTCATTCTATGAGGCTACCATCACCCTGATACCAAAACCAGGCAAAGATGTCACAAAAAAAGAAAACTACAGACCAATATCACTGATGAATATAGATGCAAAAATCCTCAACAAAATACTAGCTAACAGACTGCAACAGCACATTAAAAAAATCATACACCACGATCAAGTGGGGTTTATCCCTGGGATGCAAGGATTCTTCAATATATGCAAATCAATCAACGTGATACATCATATCAACAAATTGAAGGATAAAAACCATATGATCATTTCAATAGATGCAGAAAAAGCTTTTGACAAAGTTCAACATCCATTTATGATAAAAGCTCTCCAGAAAATGGGCATAGAAGGAAATTACCTCAACATCATAAAAGCCATATATGACAAACCAAAAGCCAACATTGTTCTCAATGGAGAAAAACTGGAAGAATTCCCTCTAAGAACAGGAACAAGACAAGGGTGTCCACTCTCACCACTGTTATTCAACATAGTTTTGGAAGTGTTAGCCACAGCAATCAGAGAAGAAAAAGAAATTAAAGGAATCCAAATTGGAAAAGAAGAAGTAAAATTATCACTCTTTGCAGATGACATGATACTATATATAGAAAACCCTAAAGACTCTACCAGAAAACTGCTAGCACTCATTGATGAGTTTAGTAAAGTAGCAGGATACAAAATTAATGCACAGAAATCTCTTGCATTCCTATACACTAACAACGGAAGAGCAGAAAGAGAAATTAAGGAAACTTTCCCATTCACCATTGCAACCAAAAGAATAAAATACCTAGGAATAAACCTGCCTAAGGAGGCAAAAGATCTGTATGCAGAAAACTTTAAGACATTGATGAAAGAAATCAAAGATGACATAAACAGATGGAGGGACATACCATGTTCCTGGATTGGAAGAATCAACATCGTGAAAATGACTGTACTACCCAAAGCAATTTACAGATTTAATGCAATCCCGATCAGATTACCAATGGCATTTTTCACAGAACTAGAGCAAGAAATCTTACGATTTGTATGGAAACGCAAAAGACCCCGAATAGCCAAAGCAATCTTGAGAAGGAAAAATGGAGTTGGTGGAATCAGGCTTCCTGACTTCAAACTATACTACAAGGCCATAGTGATCAAGACAGTATGGTACTGGCACAAAAATAGAAAGGAAGATCAATGGAACAGAATAGAGAACTCAGAAGTAAGCCCAAACACATATGGGCACCTTATCTTTGACAAAGGAGGCATGAGTATACAATGGAAAAAAGACCGCCTCTTCAATAAGTGGTGCTGGGAAAATTGGACAGCAACATGTAAAAGAATGAAATTAGAACACTTCCTAACACCATACACAAAAAGAAACTCCAAATGGATTAAAGACCTACATGTAAGGCCAGACACTATAAAACTCCTAGAGGAAAACATAGGCAGAACACTCTTTGACATACATCAAAGCAACATCCTTTTTGACCCACCTCCTAGAATCATGGAAATAAAATCAAGAATAAACGAATGGGACCTCATGAAACTTAAAAGCTTTTGCACAGAGAAAGAAACCATAAACAAGACTAAAAGGCAACCCTCAGAATGGGAAAAAATAATTGCCTATGAAACAACGGACAAAGGATTAACCTCCAAAATATACAAGCAGCTCATGAAGCTTCATACCAAAAAAGCAAATAACCCAATCCACAAATGGGCAGAAGACCTAAATAGACATTTCTCCAAAGAAGACATACAGATGGCCAACAAACACATGAAAAGATGCTCAACATCACTCATCATCAGAGAAATGCAAGTCAAAGCCACAATGAGGTATCACCTCACACCAATCAGAATGGCCATCATCACAAAGTCTGGAAACAACAAATGTTGGAGAGGGTGTGGAGAAAAGGGAACTCTCCTGCACTGTTGGTGGGACTGTAAGTTGGTACAGCCACTATGGAAAACAATTTGGAGGTTCCTTAAAAAACTACAAATAGAACTACCATATGATCCAGTAATCCCACTCCTGGGCATATACCCAAAGAAAACCATAATCCCAAAAGAAACTTGTACCATAATGTTTATTGCAGCACTCTTTACAATAGCCAGGACATGGAAGCAACCGAAATGCCCATCAACAAATGAATGGATACAGAAGATGTGGCATATATATACAATGGAATATTACTCAGCTATAAAAAGGGATGAGATGGAGCTATATGTAATGAGGTGGATAGAACTACAATCTGTCATACAGAGTGAAGTAAGTCAGAAAGAGAAAGACAAATATTGTGTGCTAACTCACATATACGGAATCTAAAAATGGTACTGATGAACTCAGTGACAAGAACAGGGAAGCAGATACAGAGAATGGACTGGAGAACTTGAGGTATGGGAGGGGGCGGGGGGTGAAGGGGAAGCTGAGAAGAAGCGAGAGAGTGGCACGGACATATGTATACTACCAACTGTAAAATGGTCAGTGGGAGGTTGTTGTATGGCAGAGGGAGTCCAGCTCGAGGATGGAGGGTGCCTTGGAGGACTGGGGCAGGGAGGGTGGGGGGGAATCGAGGGGGGGGGCGTCAAGGAAGGGAGGGAATATGGGGATATGTGTATAAAAACAGTTGATTGAACCTGGTGTACCCCCAAAAAAATAAAATAAAATAATAAAAAATAAATAAATAAATAAATAAAAAAAAAATCAAGTATGCTTGGTGGAAATCTTTTCTTTTTTCATTCCAACATGATGCACTTTATTTATTTATTTTTTATATTATATGATTTATTTTTTTAAGAACTTTTATTGAGATACAGTTAATATACAATAATCTGCATATATTTAGAATGTACAATTTGGTATTTTTTTTCATATTAGTAATGTATATATGGCAATCCCAATCTCCCAATTCATTCTTCCCCAACACTCCCTGCTTTCTCCACTTGGTGTTCATATGTTTGTCCTCTACATCTGTGTCTTTATTTCTGCCTTGCAAACTGGTTGATTTGTATCATTTTTCTATTTCTGCATATATGTGTTAACATACAATATTTGTTTTTCTCTTTCTGACTCACTTAACTCTGCATGACAGTCTCTAGGTCCATCCATGTCTCTAGAAATGTCCCAGTTTCCTTGCTTTTTACAGCTAAGCAATATTCCATTGTATATATGTACCACTTCTTTTTTATCCATTCATCTGTTGATGGACATTTAGGTTGCTTGCATGTCCTGGCTATTGTAAATAGTGCTGCAATGAACATTGGAGTGCATGTGTCTTTGAATGATGGTGTTCTCTGGGTATATGCCCAGCAGTGGGATTGCTGGGTCATATGGTAACTCTATTTTTAGTTTTGCAAACAACCTACATACTGTTCTCCACAGTGGCTGTATCAATTTACATTCCCACCAACAGTGCAAGAGTGTTCCCTTTTTTCCACACCCTCTCCAGCATTTACTGTTTGTCAATTTTCTGATGATGCCCATGCTAACCGGTGTGAGGTGATACCTTACTGTAGTTTTGATTTGCATTTCTCTAATAATTAGTGATATTGAGCAGCTTTTCATGTGCCTCTTGGCCATCTGTATGTCTTCTTTGGAGAAATGCCTATTTAGGTCTTCTGACCTATATTATATGATTTATATACCATTCTTTTACTTTTTTCTTTTTTTGGGGGGAGGTGGGAATCTCTATTTCATTATAAAGCTCTGATTGCATAGGGTTGCATTTTGCTTTAAAATATTATTTCTCTTTTCTGACATTTAATTATTAGTAAAATTAAAATTCAATTAGTATATTTTGTTGGCCATACTCAAACATTGAATTAAGTTTTATATCTGTATCTAATTCAATGTGATTTATCAGAAATTTAAACCAATTTCCTTGTGGAAATATGATCTATTTAAAAATTTATTCTTATTTAACACTGATATTAACATTTGTGGTATAATCTTAGAAATACATTTCATAATAATTTTTATGTCACATATAGTCATTTAAAAAATGGTTCTGGTAAGGTTGTATTATGGGATAAATTGATTGCTAAGCTGTTAATCCAGTGACTACATCATTTAAGTAGCCATTGTTCTTCTAGTAAGTTTTGTTCAATAAATATTTTTTTAATCCCTAAATTATTTACTATTTGGGTAACTTTCAGTTTTCTCATAATATTCTGGAGGAGGGAAACTGTAAAAAGTATTTATGACAGAATTAATTTTATTTCCCATGAAAATCTGAATTTGTATTTAATCATCACGGTAGCTAAAATTTATTGGCTGCCTAATATATCAGGCTCTAGGCTAAAAATAGGTTTTACATATATTATTTTCTTTAACACTTCCAAAAATCTCATAAAAAAGTTACTATTATTAAGCTCATGTTACTGATGAAGATAATAGAGTTGATTTAAGTAAAACACTGCAAGACACAGAACTAGGAAGTAGGAGTTAGGATTTAAACCCAGCCAGGCTAACTCCATGGACTTTACTATATCTGTAATGATAATGGGTATTTGTATAAAGTTCATTTTTTTGTGGAAGGAGGAAATTTCCTGTTTCTAATTTTGTGTTTTGGAGATATGCTGTCATATTTTGGATGTTATGTCACCTTTTCTAGTCAAGAAAAAGAAATACAAGCATACTGAGAAGAGTAGTTTATGTGGAAAAATTTGTAAGAGTCTCAGGCTTTTGAAATATTGACTCACAGAAAAAAAATGCAGAAGGCATTTGTAGAGAAAAACAAAAACTCCAAAGTATTTTGCAATACTGTTAACAGCTCTTCTGAGAAGAAAAACAGCATGTTTCTCATAGAATTATTATATCTGCAAATGTTACATATCCTCAGATTTTACCATTCCAAAGTCAAGGATGAAATTATCTTTTTAGAAAAATCTGTAATTTATGGGAAAAAAATAAAAGTTTCATTTTATTTTGAGGATGAGAACCAGAGAAGGTGGATAAAGGGTCTTTTTAAAAATTTATTTATTGTTTCAATTCACAGTGCAAATGCTTCTTTTCTCCCCTCATTTGTGAGGTATTATCTGCATGTCTATTTACAGTGGAGACAGGACAAAAGGTGTCAGTTTTGCATTCCAGCTCGTGATCTTGGACAGATAACATCATCACACACAATATCAAAAGACAACCAAACAGAATGCCATTTAGTTTGCTGTATAATATGGTCACAGGTAAACTCAATTTAAAAATACTCATTAATTGGCTTCTGGGGTCAATGTATAAGAGATGATTTATAAAGCTCATGAATCCAAAATAATGTATGAAGTTCACATATCCAAGGTAATGTCAAGGAATGGAAAAATGGCCTGCAAAAAAAGGGAAGAACATTTATTACACCATATGGATGTGGACAGGAGCGTCTAGTATGGCAAATGAGGATTTAGAAGCTCTGATTTCTGTGGGGATGGCATCATTTTTGAATTAGTTACTTGTAATTTGTGATCCTTGATCCTTTGAGCTTCAGTAATAAAACAGAGAGCCTCTCATTTAGGAAGGATGGCAACGGGCATATGAGACTAGCTCTTATCTGTGAGTTGAGTGTAAGCCCTATTTCTTCTACTTTTTTTAAGGTTGACTAACCTCAATGTCTGACACCGGGCTGATATTACCTCAAGACTATGAACCCATCAAATTTTACAATCTCTTAAGTCAACGTTAGAGACCAATCCTGAAGTCACTAGACTAAAGCTTTCTGCCCAATGCTACCTAAAATCGTGAGTGGAGAGAAGAGCATTTTTCAGTAATGCATATGTCTTTCCAAATTCCAAATCATGAGAAAAATCAGTTGCACTATTGAGAAAATGCAAAAAGTTTTTGAGCTGAAAATAAGAAAATGCTGACACTAAAAGGTCAAGGTTGTCACTTTGGGGAACAGGAACAGGAGCTAGTTGAAAAGAAGCTATCAGAATCAATCCCTCTTTCTTTCTTGTAGGCGATGCTGTGCACTTTTGTGATTGTGTTTTCTGGTAATGATGAGTCATTCTTTTAAGTAAAATTAATATTAATAGGCATGTATACTTTACATAAATCCTATGAATGTTGTATCAAGATACAGAGAAGTTTTGAAAGCAAAGTTACTCATTACATTCACAATTTTGATGTGTGATTCTGTGTCATGCTATAATCCTTGCTAGGAGATCTTAATTGCTATTTGAATACCCAATAACATTCATTGGTATTTTCCAATGTTTGAATTATTCACCATGGGTTACGGTTCTTTGTAAAAACCATAGAAGATTTGATAATTCTTCTCTATTAAACAATTTTCAGATATATCTAGTAATTAAAAAAAGTATGAAGAATGTTGGTTTTGTTTACAGTTTCTTTTGCTGTGCAAAAGCTTTTAAGTTTAATTAGGTCCCATTTGTTTATTCTGCTTTTGTTTCCATTACTCTAGGAGACAGATCCAATAAAATATTACTGCTATTTATGACAAAGAGTGTTCTGCCTGTTTTCCTCTAAGAGTTTTATAGTATCTGGTCTCACATTTAGGTCTTTAATACCTTTTGAGTTTATTTTTGTGTAAGGTGTCAGAGAATGTTCTAATTTCATTCTTGTACATGTAGCCATCCAGTTTTCCCAGTACAGCTTATTGAAAAGACTGTCTTTTCTCCACTGTATATTCTTGCCTCCTCCGTTGTAGATTAAATTGGCCAAAAGTGCATGGGTTTATTTCTGGGATTTCTATCCTGTTCCATTGATTGTATGTATCTGTTTTTTGTGCCAGTACCATACTATTTTGATTACTGTAGCTTTGTAGTATAGTCTGAAGTCAGGGAGCCTGATTCCCCCACCTCTATTCTTCTTCCCCAAGGTTGTTTTGGCTATCCAGGGTCTTTTGTGTTTCCATATAAATTTTAATTTTTTTTCTTTCAGTTCTGTAAAAAATGCCATTGGTAATTTGATAGGTATAGCATTGAATGTGTAGATTGCCTTGGGCAGTAGGGTCATTTTAACAATATGGATTCTTCCAATCCAAGAATATGATATATCTTTCTATCTGTTTATGCTGTCTTCAATTTCTTTCATCAGTGTCTTATAGTTTTTAGAGTACAGGTCTTTTTTTCTCCTTAAGTAGGTTTATTCCTAGGTATTTTATTCTCTTTTATGTGATGGTAAATGGGATTGTTTACTTAATTTCTCTTTCTGATATTTTGTTGCTAGTGTATAGAAATGCGACAGATTTCTGTATATTAATATTGTGTCCTGTAACTTTACCAAATTCATTGATGCATTCTAGTAGTTTTCTGATGGTACCTTCAGGATTTTCTATGTATAGTATCATGTCATCTACAAACAGTGACAACCATAAACAAAACAAAAAGACAACCTACAGAATGTGAGAAAATATTTGCAAATGATGTGACCAACAAGGGATTAATTTCCAAAATACACAAACAGCTTATACAGCTTATATAGTTTAGACAGCATATATATATGCTGTATAATGTTATATATACATATATAACAAGCAAATCAAAAAATAGGCAGAAAACCAAAATAGATATTTCTCCAAAGAACACATACAGGATAACCAACAGTCACATGAAAAGATGATCAACATCACTAATAGTTATAGAAATGCAAATCAAAACTACAATGAGGTATCACCTCACACCAGTCAAAATGGCCATCATTAAAATGTCTACAAATAATAAATGCTGGGAACCCTCCTAAACTGTTGATGGAATGTAAATTGGTGCTGCCTCTATGAAGAACAGTATGGAGGATTTTTAAAAAACTGAAAATAGAGTTACCATATGATCCAGCAATCCCATTCCTGGGCATATATCTGGAAAAGATGAAAATTGTAATTTGAAAAGGTACATGCATCCCAATGTACATTGCAGCACTATTCACAATAACAAAGACATGGAAGCAACCTAAATGTCCATTGACAGATGAATTAATAAAGAAGATGTATTAATGAAATATTACTCAGCAGTAAAAAGGAATGAAATAATTCCATTTGCAGCAACAGGGATGGACCTAAAGATTAACATACTAAGTAAAGTAAGCCAGACATAGAAAGACAAATATCATATCTTATCACTTATATATGGAACCTAAAAAAATGATACAAATGAACTTATTTACAAAACAGAAGTAAACTCATAGACATAGAAAACAAATTTATGGATACCAAAGGGGAAAGCAAGGGAAGGATAAATTGGAGTTTGGGATTAATACATACACCCTACTATATATAAAATAGATAAACAACAAGAACCTACTGTATAACACAGGGAACTATATGCAGTACCTTGTAATAACCTATAATGGAAAAGAATCTGGAAATGAATACATATATATGTATATATGTGTTATATATATATATATATATAGAATCACTGTATGTTATACATCAAAGTGATTCACTGAGTGACTGCTGTACGCCTGAAACATTGTAAATCAACTATACTTCAATTAAAAAGAAGTGAGAAAAATGATGGGAATATTTTTAAGAAAGATAAAGGAATCCCTCAGCTTATTGCCAGATATGTTTTAAATCACTGCAATAGAATGTATCATTGACAAATGCCCTTCATAGGCACCTTGAATATACTGATAACATAGAAAAGACAAAGCTCTGATAATCTTTTGAGCCAATGCCTACTTTAGAAATAATACACAATTTTGCAGTATATCAAGGAACAGTATTTAGAAAAAAACAGTAAGATACTTTCTATGGTAAACAGATTATCAATTCCACCTCACAGATAAGTGAGTTCTTGAACACTAAGTAATTCTGATTTCTTGTTTCTAATTCTCAAACACTGATATCTTTTGGAATTTTAGAAACACTGGCTACGATGAAGTGGGTATTGCCCAAGTTAGGTGCATAAAAATCTCTAACTTCTAAATGAAAACAATGCTGACCCAATAGATTTAGTTCCCTGATGTCATTTTTCCAATTCAGTGAAATGGATATTTATTGGTTATTTTAAAAATCTCTTCTGTTCTAATATTTGCATTTAAGATTATATATTTTCCTACAAATTTTATGAATCAAAATAATACATTTTATGTATTATTTCTATTGTTATTCAGTTCAAAATAACAATGCCTAATATCCACTGTGATTTCTTCTTTAATCTATGTATTTCTTAATTGCAAATTATATAGGGAATTTTATAGTTATGTCTTTGTTACTGTTTCTGACTTATTTCCATTGTGGTTAGAAAGTATACTTTGTAAAATCTTGATCCTTTGAAATTATTTGAGGCTTGATTAATGGCCGAAGATATGCTTATTTTTCGAAAATGTTCCAAGTATACTTGGAAAGAATATGCATTCTGACTTCTGGGAAGCAGTTTCCTATATTTCTCAATTAGACCTTTTTATTAATCAAGCTTCTCTAAACTTATAAATCCTTACTGATTTTTGTAATTATTTTTTATAATTATTCAAATGTGTGTTAAATCTCACACTATGAATATAGATTTTTCTGTTTTCCCTTTTATTTGGATGTTTTATTTAATCTATTTTGAGACTGTTATTGATTGAATATAAATTTATAAATGTTAAATCTTCCTAATGACTGGATCCTTATATTACTATGATGTGTTCTTCATTAGAAAACTCTTTGCTTTAAAATTACTTTTCTAATGTAACTACAGTGGTTTTATTTTGATCAGTTATTTAGTGGTGATATTAATTTTAAACTTTTAACTTCTGAGTTTTCTGTATTCCTATATTTTAAGTGTTTCTAAGTGTCATATAGTTGATTTTTCATTTATTTATATTTAATGTAATCACAGATATTTTGGTTTCAACATACCCTCTAAGCATTTGCTTTCTTTCTTTCTTCCTTTTTTTTTTTTTTTCTTTTGGCAGCACCACTCAGCATGTGGGATTTTAGTTCCCTGACCAGGGATCCAACCTTGGCCCTCAGCAGGGAGAACGTGAGGTCCTAACCACTGGACTGCCAAAGAATTCCCTAAGCATTTGCTTTCTATGTCTTTGTTCTATTCTATTTTTTTTCCCTTTCATTTCCTTCATTTTTCTGGATTGATTGAGCATACTTAACTACTTCTTCTCACCCTTCCATTTAGATTGTTAATAATACACTCTTTTAATAATATTCTTTTTTGTAGTTGTTTTAAAAATAACAACTTGTAACCTTATTTATCAAATATAATGTAAATGAATACTTTTCCCTTTTCCTTGGTAACACAAGGAATAGTTTAACAGTTTAGAAAAGTTTAACTCCATTTATGTACCTTCCAATTTATCTATTATTAGGCTTGCATTTAAATTCTCTGTATGCATTTAATTTTTACTTATTTACTAATGCTTATAACTAGTTTAGATTTATTTCTATATTTACTCTCTTTTTTTTTTGTTTGTTTCTGAATATCCTACTTCCTTTAGAAATTATCATTCTTCCTGAAGAACAACCAGGTTTTAATCTTAAAATAATATTATTTGACCTCTACTTTTGCACTTACTGAATTCTAGGTTGAATATTTTCAATTTTTTCAGCATTTTAAGATATAATTCTATTGTTTTTTGCCTTTTTTTTTTTTTTTTAATTAGAAGCCAGATATCACTGTAATTCTGCTCCTTTTGAGTACAGTATAATTTTCCTCTGGCAGGTTTTGCAGTTTTCACCTTGACTTTGACTTCTGCAGTTTTACATTGATATGTCTTTTTGGTTTCTTTTGTTTTTACCCTGCTGTAGGTTTATAGGCTTAATATCTTCCTAGGGTTTTGAAAAGCTACCAGTCATTATTGACTGATTTATTGCTTTTGGCCCACTATTTTTCCCTTCCTTCTAGGGTTCTAGTTATATGTATGTTAGGGTTTCTCAATTTACCCCTTATGTCTCTTTACCTCTCTTCTGTATTTTCCTTTGTTTTGTCTCTCTGAGCTTCATTCTCAGGATTTTCTTTTGGTCTTCTAATGTATATTCCGATGCAATAACTATCTTTTCAGCTGCATCTAATCCCCTGTTAAAACTATGCATTGACTTCCATGACACCATCGTATCCTGACTATTTTCCTACTTAACTGATGATTCTCTCCATTATCCTTTGATGGTTTATTCTCTTTTATCAAATCTTTAGGTGTTGGAGTTTCTTTATTCTTGATCTTAGCCTCTCTTTCACTCTTTTAAAATTAATTATGAAAGTCAAACAGTCAAATATTATCTACTTTTTAGTTATTTATATCTTCCTCTTCATTTTCTCTTCTGAGTTGAATATCTATATACCAAAATATCTAAATTCTTCAAGTATCTTGTCCCATAACTTTTCTTCTTTTACTTCTGTTTATTCATGATTTCCATTTTTGCTGATTCCTTCCCTTCATGAGTTAAAATGCTTATATCTTAATAAAAATGTATCTTAGTGAAATTTACACAATTAGTTCAATAGTGGAAGAAAGACAGCAGTACTATCAGTGCTTTCTAACAGAAATATAATATAAACCATATATAAAATTTACATTTTTCTAATAGCTACATTTAAAAACTTTTTTAAATTAGGTAAAATTGATTTTATTAACACATTTTATTTAACACAATATATGTAAATATCACTTTGACAGTATAAACATTTTTATTATGGGAGGGTGGGAGGAGGGTGAATTGAATGAAGGTAGTCAACATATACAAACTTCCAGTTATAAGATAAATAAGTACAAGGATATAATGTACACATGATAAATGCAATTAATACTGCTGTATGTTAGATATGGAAAGTTGTTAAGAGAGTATATCCTAAGAGTTCTCATCACAAGGAAAAAAAAATTTTTCTTTATTTTTTATTTTGCATCTATATGAAATGATAGATGTTCAGTAAACTTATTGTGGTAATCAGTTTGTAAAGTATTTAAGTCAAATTATTATGCTGTACACCTTAAACTTACACAGTTCTGTACATCAATTATATCCCAATAAAACTTAAAGAAAAATATTATTGAGGTATTTTATGTATATTTTTATTTCTAATTCTTAAAATTCAGTGTGAATTTTATAATTACAGCATATCTCAAATAAGACTCTGAATTTTTATTGGAAATACATGACATGTATGCAAATTTCATAAAATCTGCAGTTAAAAAAGTAGATTCATTCCCTCTAACAGAGTAGGAGGGTGGGAACGTAAATTGATATAGCCGCTATGGAGAACAGTACGGCGGTTCTTTAAAAAACAAAATATAGAGATACTATATGATCCAGAAATCCCACTTGTGGACTTAGATCTGCAGAAAAACATGATTCAATAGGATATATGCACACAAGTGTTCATTGCGGTGCTGTTTACAATAGCCAAGACATGGAAACAATCTAAATGTCCATCGACAGATGAATGGATAAAAAAGATATGGTACGTACATACAATGGAATATTACTCAGCCATTAAAAAGAATGAAATAGTGCCATTTGCAGCAACATGGGTGGACCTGGAGGTTACGATACTAAGTGAAGTAAGTCAGACAGAGAAAGACAAATATCATATGATATCACTTATATGTGGAACCTAAAAAAAAGTGATACAAAATAGAAACAGACTCACAGATCTAGAGAACAAAGTTATGGTTACCGGAGGAAAGGGTCGGGGGGAGGGATAGATCAGGAGTTTGGGATTGTCATGTACACACTATTGTGTTTAAAATAGATAACTGGGCTTCCCTGGTGGTGCAGTAGTTAAGAATCCACCTGCCAATGCAGGGGACATGGGTTCGATCCCTGGTCTAGGAGGATCCCACATGCCTTGGAGCAAATAAGCCTGTGAGCCACAACTACTGAGCCTGTGCTCTAGAGCCTGCGAACCACAACTATTGAGCCCATGCTCCACAACTACTGAAAACCACACACCTAGAGCCCATGCTCTGCAACAAGAGAAGCTACTTCAATGAGAAGCCCACACACCGCAACAAAGAGTAGTGCCCGCTCTCCGCAGCTAGAGAAAGCCTGCACACAGCAACGAAGACCCAATGCAGCCAATAAACAAACAAACAAATTTATTAAAAAAATAAAAATAAAATAGATAACCAACAAGGACCTACTGTACAGCACAGGGAACTCTGCTCAATATTCTGTAATAACCTAAATGAGAAAAAATTTGAAAAAGAGATACATGTATATGTATAACTGAATCACTTTGTTGTACACCCGAAACTAACAAAAGACATTGTTAATTGACTATATAAAGTTTAAACAAATAAAGTGATTATTGGTAAAAAAAAAATAGACTCATATACTCATTTTTTTAACTTCAGTGTTTTCTAAAAACCAAATCAATTATCAAAAAAATACAGTTTTCCTTAATATCTGCCATCCTATATAAAAAACTAGTAGAATTGTTTGGATTTAAAGTAAAAACATATAAATTTAAAAGCTACATATGTCCAAGTTTAACAACTTCTCTAATTCTTTGTTAGATTAGTGTTATTTTCATCAAATTAAAAATGGTGTTGCCTAAATTGAAAGCCATCCTAACTTTATCAATATCAAGAAAAGTCTCTCTTGGAATTTTTCTTTTTACTATTTTACAGAAGAAAAATCTTTTGCATATTGATTCATGTTAGAAGAAATACATGGAATCATTATTATTGACTGTATTATGTATGGTTTCAATTTCAACAGTGTGTTGAACAGTGTGTATATTACACAACTCAAGCTGTCCGGCTAGATCACAATAAGCACCATTTATTGGTGCTTCAAAATGTCAGTGAAAAAATATGAATCACACTGTCATTTTTTGTCTGTGATTGCTGAATAACTGGCAAGCATTTGTTTTTTTTTTATGAAAAGTCTTGAATTTGAATTAACAATATACTAAATCTTTGTAAGACTCTTCACAACTCAACCAATGAACACTGACAATAGACATCTTACCAGTAAATAGAAATCATTTCTTTCAGTGGCTCCAAAGACATGATTTTTCATGGTATTTGCATATATATATATATACTGAAAAATTTTAACAGCTATATTCCTGATACATTTTATATTTTTATTTCAGAAAATTGAGTACAGATATTTTCAATATGGATCATACAATGCAATAAAACAAGGTAAACATTAGTTTCTTCTTTTAAAATTCCAATAAAATTCCAATAAATCTGGAACACAATCTTTAATCTAGCAATAATTTTTCTTTGACAGATGTAAATTAGAGAAAAAAACATACCCATATACTAATTGGTCAATGTCTCTTATATTGTACAATCAATTTAAACCTAAAATATGCAAACTTTAAAACTCTGAATCAATTGATCATTGATATTACTAGAAAGATATTGTATTATGTGAGCAATTGTGAACTTAATTGAAAGTCTTGCACTTTTTGTAAAATATCTGTATCTTTTTCTTTCATTCATAATTTTTAAACAAAATTTCCAGAACTGAAATAATTTGTTTCTGTCATCTATCCATATAATCATAATATTTTATTATTTTGAATGGGTTTTGCAGGTCAACAATTTAAATGAAAACTAAATAATTGGATCTGCACACAGCAAAGCTGTTGCTTGAGGTATCTGGCATACTATTACAAGGAAGTCTTATAATTTGGATTAATTATCTTAGCCTATATTTTACCATATCTTAGATGTCTATTACCGATGATTAGTTAACTTAGCCCGTAATCTGTCCTTCATCTTAGGAAACAATAATTAGTGTCTTTCTGAAACAGACTCATATTAAGTGCTGTGCAGGAAGTTAGCCATGAGCAACAAGAGGAGGCCAGACCGGCTGAACATCCAATAGCCTCCTAATCTTGCCAAGCTATTTGCTAACCTCACCCCAAACAGGACCCCATCCAATGCTCCAAAATAGTCAGGGGACCAGAAAAATCCCCCAGTGACTGACTGGAGGGGCTTTCCCCACTCTGGCACATGTGCACACCTCATGCCATCATGTCTATAGATAACATTTGGCGGCCATTAGGCTCATTAAATGTTGGTAAATATTCTGTGAATACATACATCTGATTATAACAGACTGAATATGGGAAGGACATGTGCAGCAGAGCCTCTTGTTAACCTGCAGCTGTCAATCAAGACTGTCAATCAACGACCTCCTGGACTATGCCAAAGCCTTGCCTTAAAAACTCTGCACCACAGCCCTCCAGGGCCACTGCCTCCTTTGGTTTGGCCCACCTCTCTCTTGAGGTGTTCCCTCTGTTCTCTACTTATCTTCAATAAACTCTCTTGTAACGGGTGAGACCTCAGATTCTTCTTTGAGTCCTTACCAAAAAACAAGGCCCACGGGAGGACGAGTCTCCGAACTCTCCTCCGCTAACATTGTGTCCCCAAAAGACTGATGTATTAAACCATAAGTTTTATGCATTTATGTTTATTCTTAGATAAATTTGTCACCTGGGTGAAAATATTGATTTCAGTCAGTGTGGAAATCTAACTAATGAACAGAAAATTTTGGAGTGAGGATATTATCAGACAAGGCAAATTAAATAAGGCAACTTTATGAATAATTTCTCAGTGGAGTGATCTAATCAAATCGAAAAAACTCAGCATGCCCACAATCTCCTTATATATCTTCACAACATGAAGAGCCATAACAATAGCACCGAAGCCGCTACCCTCTGTCCTCTCCATCAGTGTTAGCTCTCTTCCCTACTAGGGCTTGATTGAGAATTTTTGACTTTTACTTCATTTACTTTCCTCTTCTATGAATCCAAGCTTGATCAACTCACCCCTACCCTCCAGCCTTTCCCCTTCTCCTCACTACTTTTTCATTAGTTATGAAAATTTAACAAGGATAGTCATCAACCTGGAGTTTAGCTTCTTTGGGATGGCTTTGCATGGATATTAATGCATTATTTCTACAGTTTAAACTTACAGTACGTTCTTATATTCACATTTCCAATTTTTTGAGAGACGTCTCAGTGTAATTCTCTAAGTACTGACAAAAGACCTAAAAAAAAGGATATACACAGGAAATTTAACGTTTCTCTGCAAGCACCGAGTCCACAGAAAAAGTGAGATCTGAGAAGTATTTGAAGGTATCAGTTGATCCAACTCATTGTCTTAACTTTCACATATGCCTCCTTTACCTATGAAATAGTTTCAGACTGAGAGACCCTTTAATAGTCATTCTCAGGATTTTGATTTCTGATACATGAATGTGGACAAATGGTCAGAAATTGTCTCTCAGAACTTCCATAAAAATATGAAACAAAACTAAGTAACACAGACTTTGTTCTAAAGTGTTTTGATTTTCTCTTTTCTTTTCCTCTTTGAATACCTAATGAGCATTATTTACAGTGGAGACATAAGTCTAATGAAAATTAGTCTTCAGGAGGAATTCAAGCATGCCAGATTATCATTCATTCAATTTATAACCTTTTAATAAGAGTTAGTTCTCAAAAGTCAGGGTGGTTTTTATATTATTTTTCTTTTTCATTATACCTCATACATTTAATAAGTTATTATCATACTTTGAAAAATAGTATCTTTTTTAAAAATAAAAAATAACATTGTGATCTTTTATTAAGAAAAATATTAGATTTATCATCTTTTGGGTTATGAAGAAATATTACAATATTTCCATATTCTTCTATTTTTATGAAAAAATATTACGTTGGCAAAGTTTAACACCTTGGCTTCTTTGCCTATCAGTTTTTAGATTGTTTCCTATACCGTCAGTGTTTTGTTTCCAAGTTATTTTACTGCAGCAGGCAGGACATCTAACTGAATACATTGCTTCACTGAAACAGCCTGGATTTTAATTCTGTAACAGTCCTGTTACATTACCATCTTTCAGGAGGCCTGTCACTAAGCCATGGCAGTAGGAAAGAGGAGCAAGAAAGGAACATTAATGAAGGCAGTTGCATTCTGGTGATTTCCCAAGAGAAGACAAACACCAATCTACTGAAGGACTTTGGCTGCCAGCAGGTAAAATCAGGACACTGCCTTTATTTCCAGCATATTAGGGATGTTTCAATTCTGCCTTCCTCAGCTGGATGGAGAACATGCTGACAGACCCTGACCTTTCATCAGTGGAAGCAGGAAATCTGAAGGTTATTTTAGGACTACCTAGCAACAAAGTCATCAGCCTTACAATTTCTAAGAATTAAGTATGTGGCCTCCTCATTTAGGGAGTGTGGTAATTTTGTTTCTGCTATAATTTCAGGAAAAAAAAGTTACAACATTTGTTAGTTTTTTTTCCCCTTTTGTCTATTAAATGAAGATGATTACTCTTACTCCAGAAGAAAGGTTTTCCTATCTTTCTTGTTCATTGGCCCATTTTATAGTAGGTAAGAAATGTATACACATCATCTATAACCTCAAGATGCAGACTGGCTTTTTCTAATTTGTGCAATTGGCTACAGAGGCTTGTCACTCTCTAGCTGGCTTCTTGTCCTATTGTTCACCTGCAAGTGTCCTTCCCTCCATTCACAATGAAGTTGTTCTTGTACCCATCCTGTGCTTTTCACACCTTCATGATTTCACCTATGCTGCTCTTTTGCCTGCAACATTCTCATCCATCTTTGCCCCTCTGCTAGACCACACTTCAACTTCTCCTGGAATCCTCCTTTAAATGCTACAATTAACTGAGTTGTCTTTTTGTTTCCAATGCATAGCATACCTGCTGAAATGCAGTAGGATCTTATTAACTATTTAAATAAATGCACTAATAGTAATTTGTCATTTAATTTTTCCTAAAGAGGAGAATAATTTTTATAACTTTTTCTCCTTAAAGTGGCCCTCATTTCATAATTTTAATGGTTAAGTTTTTTCTATACTGAAAGTTTATTAGAGAAAAGACCTACATATTTTTATTTCCATGTAAATAATATGCCCTCTTAGTTTTAGAGATTTACCTCCACTGTTTAAATCTTCAAGTATGTAAAAATATTTAAACAAGGGTAATGTTATATACTATTTATTCATGGATTTTACCACTTTTTCACTGTCTCTCACTGCCTTGTCTCCTGTCCCATCTTTTCAAGACACAACGTGAAACCCCTTGCATCTTTTATCCAATTACCTTTATTGACAAAAGCCCATGAGTTAAATCCAACTCTGCTAATCCATCCAATTGGTCTGTAAATTCATCTATTAGATCAATAATTTTACTCTATTTTTCTCTATTTCTCTATCTCCTGTAATCTTTACTCCTCTCTTTTTACCCCTCTCTGCTGAATGATTTCCCCTGAGTTTGGAAATATGCTATCTCTTCAATCTCTATAAGTATTTTTCCACTCTGTAACCTCTCTTGGTGTTAATTAATTTCTTTTCTCTCCCTTAGAGCAAGAACCCCTCAGAAGTTGTCTATACTCACAAATTCAATTCCTTCTCTTCATACTCTCTAGAACCTTCTGTGGTCAATGTTTTCCCCACATCACTAAACTGCACTAGTCAAGGTCACCAGCGACCTCCATTTTGGTGATTACAGAGGCTAATTCTCAGTGCTCAGCTCAGTGTTCGTTATAATTAACCATCAGCGAAATTTAGCTTGTTACTGCCTTATTAAAATAATCTCTTTATTTGACTTTTATAGCACCACACCTCTGGTTTCCAAGAGGGATGTGTTTGCCCAGGTGCAGTGAGAAAGATTGTGCATCATCCATAAAGAGGGTAAAAATAATAACACAGCTTACTAAAATATTCTGTTTTTACTCTACCAATTCACCAGCAATACTCTTTATTAAAAAAAACAAAGGCATTTGTTATGCTATAACATTTAAGAATTGCTATAGTTACTGTAGAATTTTAATAATTTGTTTAATCTTCAAGTTAGCACCTTTTCTGCCTTTGACTTACACTGACTAAGTTACAAGCCTTCTTCCTTGGAGTAAGTGTGTGATGATTGAGAATTGTTTGAGCTCTTTTCCAGGGTGGAATGTATTTCCAACCCACGTGGATTCTGCCTTTAAACAATGGATTCAAATAGGAATGATAGACCAGTGACTATAAAGGTGAGGAAGCAGGTCATGAATTACATCGATTCTATTATTCTATATTACACTGGGATTTTTAATTTGTGTATAGGATTTAAAACAATGAAATAGCTAGGAAACTTCAACATATAATGTTTTTCTTTGCTCTATGTGAGTTTTAGGTCATAAAGGAAATAGTCTACTGATTTTGAATAATATCTTTAAAATTGGAATTAATTGGAACTTAGTCTTATTCTAATTATTTGTTTTAAAAGTAAAAATGAATTAAGAAAACTGCAATATTATAATAAATTATTGTGATCGACCAAATGTCTTCCTTTTTCAAAAATTTATTAAAAATTATGAATTAATTTCATTAGTCATAGTATAAAATTTTTATGTTTTACTTCTTATTGAAACTAACCACTTAAACAACAAAATTTATTATCTTTAGAAGTTCAAAATCAAATGTCAGCAGGGTTGGCTCCTTCACAGGGCTGTGAGGGAAGTATCTGTTCCAGGCAAGATCTATATGAGGAAAACTGCAAAATTCTGATGTACCAAATCAAATAAAAAATAATAAATAAAGAGCTATTCCATGTTCATTAATAGAAAGACTCAATATTGTCAAGATGTTGATTCTTCTTAACTTGATCTACAGTTTCCATGCAATCCCAATCAAAGTTCCAACAAGTTATTTTATGGATATGGACAAACCTATCCTGAAGTTTATATGCAGAGACGAAAGACCCAGGAATAGCCAACATGATATTGAGGAAAAGAACCAAGGTGGTGGACTGATACTACCTGGCTTAAAGAATTACTATAAAGCTACAGTAATCAAGACAGTGTGGTAACGCTGAGAAAAGACAAATAGATCAATGGAATAATACAGAGAACCCAGAAATAGGCTCCCATAAATATAGTCAATTTGATCTTTGGCCAAGAACCAAAGGTGATGCAATGGAGCAAAGACAGTCTTTTCAACAAATGATGCTGGAATAATGGTACATCCACTTGCGAAAACATGACTCTAGAAACAGACCTAACATGCTTATTACACAGTGATCTCCTGATTTTGCAATGAACTCACTGCTTACACCTCAATCTTATGGTTCAAATATCTCTATGCACTGTCTTGCAAATGTATATCTCTAGTCCCAACTTCTCCCTGAACACTAATTTCATAATTCCAAATGCCTTCTATTATATCACTTGAAAATCTTAGAGATGACACAAAACTAACAGGTCCAAAATGAACTCCCAATCTTCCCCTATCAGGCTTGATTTTCCCTCATTTTGATCCACCTAGTAATGACAGCTACATTCTGCCAGTTACTCAGGCCAATTTCTAGAGTCATATTTGGCTCTTTCTTTTTTTTTTCTTTTCTTTTCTTTTTCTATTATACACCATATCTGGACTATTAGAAAATCCTGTTATCTCTACCTTCAAATACATCCAGAATTGGACCATTAAATTACTGTTAAGACCATGATAACCATTATCATATCATGCTTGAATATTCCATTAGCCTTATGTCACTTGCCTCCTTTCTTATACACTTACCTTTTTGACCTAGTCTCTACAAAACTGCCAAAGTAATATTGTAAAATATTGCATATACGTGACGTTTCTTTCTCAAAACATTCTAACAGTTCCCCATTTTCCTTAGAGTAAATGTTTCTCAAAACATTCTAATGGTTTCCCATTTTCCTTAGAGTAGAAGCCACTGTCCTTAACTTACAATGGCCTATCGGGTCCTGGGGTGTCCCATCCTTATTGCTTTCCTTTTGCTTCTTAATTACTCTCATTGTCACTCTATTTCATATCTATTTGCTTATCCTGAATATATCAGGTAGGCTTTCTCCTTAGGAATTTTGCCCCTGGTATTTAATATTTTACAATTTTTTTTCTCCAGATATCCAAACAGTTTCCTCCCTCTCCCATATGTTTAGTAAGATTTCTATGACCAATCTATTTAAAATGGTTATATTTCCTTGCAATCTTGTTGCCACCATGGTGCCCTATTTTATTATTTTACTATATTTTATATAGTACTGACTTACTATGTAGTTTATATATTTATTTACCTGTTCTATCTCAAGGTTAGCCTTGCTAACCTCCAGTGAATGGAAACTTCAGGAATACTTTGGTTATGTGTTTTTCATTTTTTAAAAATTCCTTTATCTGCAAGGACTTATCTGGTATATTGTAAGTGCTCAGTAAATATCACTGAATTGGGACTTCCCTGGCAGTCCAGTGGTTAAGACTCCACGCTTCCACTGCAGGGGGCATGGATTCAATCCCTGGTCAGGGAACTAAGATCCCACATGCCCTGGAGCCAAAAGTTAAAAAAAAAAAAAAAGATGGTAAAAAAAATAACTGAATTAATTGAAAAAAAACTTTACATTTAGAAACAAATATCAAAATTGTAAATAGGTCTCTTTGTCACAACGAGAACAATGACAGAAGTTCTCATTAAGGTAATACCAGATGCCATAACAGATATACCTGAACAGTTGAAACTAAACTTTGCTTAGGTAATAGTTTGATAAATATGTCCTAAGTAAGCAATCTTCTCCAAATGATGATATAAGGATTCTGACTCCTTCTACAATGTGAATCAATCATTTTCCCATGCAGTTTCCAAGGTTATCTGGGGAATTGTACTCATTCTGGAAACATTCTGGGTACATTTTAAAGGGCTGAGCCTTGAAGTGGTTTATAATACTTTCATTCACATTCCATGGGCTAGCATTCAGTCTGATGGCCACATTAGCTATATGCCCAGTCGGAAGAGGAAATGGGTTTGATAAAGAAGTAATATTCTCTGACACAGCAAGTAATGAAAAGGTCAAAATAAACAGAGGGTGTCTGCTTAAATTTGAATGTCTAATAATACCCATTATATTTCAATATATTATGAATAATTATATAATTGTCTTAGAGGATTTTTTCTAATTATATAATCAGAATATATAATTTAAATAATTTTGGCTATCTTCCTTATTCCAAGCAAAATTCAAGGGGAACATGTTTAGTAAGAATCTTGCCCAACCAAATATTTAAATTGTTACACTTGGTGTTGCTTTTTGTTTACCTGGAGGGTGGATTCTTGAAACTAATGTAGTATTATGTTCTTACAGATGTTCTTGGCAATCTGAGCATCTGGTTTTGTAAACTCCATTTTTAACAAAAGTTTCTCAGGCTGAGATTTACTCTCAAGTGCACAACTGGCATTCAGAGAACTTTTAATGAAAACATATATTAAGGCTAAAGAATGAAGCACAATTAAAAGGTTCACTGATTCAACCTGAGGGAAAATAATGTTCTTTGAGTTTTCTAAGCATTATAGTGATTATTTAAATTTAAACACTCTATGTCTGCATTCCACAAATTATGTTCCATAGAGCAGCAGTTATGTGACCTTACCAATGTGGAAAAAGTTCTATACCATTAACAAATATTTTTAGAAATTATTCAATAGTTTCACTCTAGGAACATCAAAATAAGGGTTGATACAGTGAAGTCACTGAGATATCCTTAAATTCTGTCTAGTTGTGTGTAAAAGTATGTTCCTCACTTTGTTATGACCATGAAACTATTTTTTCACATCAATATCTATTGTATTAGTTTCCTAGGGCTGCCATCGCGAACTACCATAACTGGATGTCCTAGAGCAACAGAAATTTATTTTCTTATAGTTCTGTAGACTAGAAATCTGAAATCAAGGTATTGGCAGGGACAAGCTTCCTCTGAAACCTATAGCAAAAAAGATATTTTCTAGCCTCTTCCAGCTTTTAACAGCCCTGGATATTCCTTGGTTTGTGATAGCATAATTTTAATCACTGCCTCCATCTTCACATGTTCAAAATACCCCTTTTAGTCATAACAGATTATGGCCCAGCATAACGCCCTTAATTCAGTTTGATTACTCCTGTAAAGTAATAAAGTTTGGAAACAGGGTCACATTCTGAGGTCCTGGGGGTTAAGACTTTGGCATATATTTGGGGGGTGGGGCGCACAATGTAACCCATAACACTTATCTACATATTTTCTGAGGAATGCAATCTGGACTATATCATGCTACATAACTGCATCTCTTAACTATTGCATTGGGAATGTATGTGTTGTAAGACTTTTAAAAAATTCTAAAGTTACAGAAACATCAGAGCTAAATACAAACAGATCAAGTTAATAATGGTTTCATAACCACAATTTATTTGATTTATCTCCATTTATGTCTACTCCATTACTAATACCATTACTAAAAATTACTCCAAATTTATTACCTGCTGATACCTGATTAGCAATATCTATGTAGAATATTATAGCAAACCATACCCCTTTGTACAAGGGTGAGTCAAAAATTAAATGCACTCTGGCGGTAGCATTTTTAATTAACTTTTAGAAAAGACAAATACATCATTTTTTGACATAATCTCCTTGCTTTTCAATACACTTTGTCCATCTGTCAACAAGCTTTTGTATTCCCTCATCAAAAAATGTTTTCAGCGGAGTGAGAGCCACAAATGCACCGCTGCCTTCACTTCTTCATCAGAAGTGAATCTTCGTCCTCGTAGGGCTGCTTTCAGGGGACCAAACAGGTGAAAGTCCGATGGAGCAAGATCAGGACTATAGGGAGGATGCTTTATCACCTCAAAATGAAGTTTTTGCAGAGCGTCGACAGTGTGGGCGGAGGTGTGTGGACATGCACACCCTCAGACCACAAAAAATGAATCACTACATGCTGCTCTTCTATCGTGCAAATCACAAGTGGGGCATCCATTTTTGCTCACACCACAGTTACAAATGAACTGATATAACATGTTCACAACTGCACAGCAGTGACTGGGGACACAGTAGCCTTGAACAGAAAGCACTGATAAAACAGTGAAGCCAACATAAGTTTTAATATAACCGGAGTGCGGATAATTTTTGACTCACCCTTGTACTATACAATATAAGGTTCACACTCAATCATTAACACTTGAGAACGTACATACATTTTAAACTTCATCTTGAGTCAAAGCCTCTCATACATTAGAATGTTGACATGTATGTGTGTCACTTCTGCATTGCCTTGATGTCCTTTAATACTTTAGTTCATAATATTTTTCCCCCATACCTTTCAATCTATAGCAACATATGAACATTGAAACCCCACTCACTATTCAAGCCTTACTGAAATGCTACTTCTCTCTTCAGCCTTTCTCACCTTTCACCCAGAGTCTTAGAACTGAAGATTTCCTCTCTGGTGGCTGATCAGACTATACTCATAGTCCACCTCTGACAGAATATATTTTGGATTCTAGTTGTTAGTATACATGTGTATAGTTTTTAAAAGCAAGAGCCATCTTCTTTATCATTGCATAAAAATACACTGGCCCTGCCTGGTCACCAGGTGGCTCTAATATCCTATGGAAAAATTGAGGTTATTAAAGCCCAATAGCCTGGCCTTCAGATTTAGGGCAAATTTCTCAACTCATTAATATTGAGTTAAATATTGCCTCATTAATATTCAAGCACTTTTTAAACAACTACTGATTATGAGGCTAATGCACTTGAGATTCCGACTAAGGTCTGTAGTTGGGCCCAGGTTTCTGCATATTTAACAAGTAATCATACTATTCTGGTCCAAGTGATCTTAGGTTACAAGCTTGGAAATGAAAGGCAAAAGGAGAAAAAAAAATCCTTTATGCTCCACCTAATCATTCCTCTTCCTGCCCCCGCTCCCCCTTTCCCCTACACACACACCTCTTGGCAACCATTGATCTTTTAATTGTCTATTTGTCTATTCTTTCACCAGTACCATATTGTCTTGATTATTTTAATTTTATAGTAAGTCTTGAAGACAGGTAGTATGTGTCCTCCAGCTTTGTTCTTTTCCTTCAATATTGTGCTGGCTATTCTGGGTCTTTTGCCTCTCCATATAAACTTTAGAGTCAGTTTGTCCGCACCCATAAAATAACTTGCTGGGATTTTATTGGGATTTCACTGTATCTATAAATGAGTTAGGAAGTACTGACATCTTGATAATATTGAGTCTTCCTATCCATGAACATGGAATATATCTCCATTTATTTAGTTCTTTTTTGATTTCATTCATCAGAGTTTTGTAGTGTCAGGCACAGAATTTTACCACTCTAATTTCTTCAGGTAAGTAAGGAACTGGACTTGAAGAACTTTTTGTTCTTTTTTCTGAAATTTCAGATACCAGCTCCATACTTCCTCACTATCTTCATGTGTTGTCTCTTCCAGTCAACCCCTTGTTTGGGCCATGCCATTATCTTTTTCTCATATTTTTTCCTGCTACTTCCTATAATTTCTGTCATCACACTTAGGGTTTGGCTTCATGAACATGATAGGGGAAAAAATCCTGTGCTGAACTGTATCCAAGGTAGAATTTTACAGTACCAAAATTTAACAGAAACATTAACACATTTTGTTCCAAGATTCCAGAAACCACTCCCAAATTGGTAGGAAGACTGGCTGCAAAATTTCTCTTTGTTTCAATCTTCTTATCAATATTTGCAACAACTGCAAATGGTGAAGCAAAGGCAAAACAAGGATATTCTCCAGGAATTATAAACTGTGTATGTTCTGAAACTGCATTTTCACTGAACTCAGACTCTATACATCTTTGTTCAAGTTCCTTAAAAGCTATTTTTCTTGTTTCTCACAGCTAACTAGTTCAATGTGTTTCCCCTCTTCTAACTCATCATAGCTTACTCTATCCATGAAAAATTGAAAAATTTTCAATGTGATGATATTACTGTAAATTTCAAAAGGAAAATCAGAATTAATATTTTTCAGTGTATGTTCTTCTGATTTTCATTATATGGTTTTAAGATACTTAGTTAATAATCTTCTTCCTTGTCCCTTGTACTCCAGTTCTGGCATCTGATTCCTAACCTTTTCACCTTCTCCATTTTAAAGAGTTCTAATAACCTAATGAGTATCATTAGTTCCACCAGAACTAGAGTTATACCTTCCCCCTCACCCACTGTTGCCCTATTTTATTTCTTCATCATGAATAATGTTTTAATTTGGGTTTCCCAGAAGCAGAGCCTGAGAGGATCAGTGTGAAAGAGATTAATTTGAAAGTGTTCCCAGGGGAAACTCATAGGAGAATGGGGAAGTGGGACTGGAAAGGAGGAAATCCAAGTAAGGGCACCCCACTAATCTATATTTATGAATATTATTTTCACTCAATGATACAGGAGAAATTTGGAGATGGTGTATGTTATAGCTCAGACTTTTCTTTATTAGTGTACAAGAGACCTGAAATATTTATATCTCTTCATCTTTCAGTTATTAGTTAAATGCTACCTTTGGGGAAACGTTAATTCCCAGGCATTTCCAACTCTTTCTGCATGCAGGCAAATGGGTATGTGAAGTCCAACAACAAAGAGTGGCAAGCACTGCTGTTGGGAGTGAAAGCACACTGGGATTCAGGCAAAGACTTCTTTAACCTGCCTTGTACCTCTCTTAGGATTCCATGTTATAAAGCTCCACCTATCTGTTTGAAACCTTATGGTATAACATGGTCTATCTCTCTAGCAAAAGCTGCTTACACAAACCACCACCTGTGGCATGCTGCTATACATTCTAGACATAATGCTCTGTCTTTAGATTTGAATTATCTAGTGTAGTATGTATTAAAAATCCACTGATGGCAGATCTAATCTATTCCTCATACTAAACAATTAGCTTTCAAAGTCCAATCATATGGTCAAATATTACACTCTATGCCCAGAATAGTATGTAACATCAAAATATAATAATCATAATTATAATGTATTAAGTTAAAATAATATAGTACTCTATGTTCATGGAAAGTACTAAATACCTGGCTTTCCTAAGGGAGAAAATAGTGTAAAATCTAATATGCTTTTGATTTCTACTTTACATATGTTTATTCAAGACCAATTTTAATCCTTACTTTTAGGGCAAATTTAAATTATATATATTTAAATATAAACATATGTAACCCTACATATATTCTTATATTAATATATATATACACATTCCTATAATATGTCCCCATATTGTTGTTATTATTCTAATATTAACATGTATACTTATATATTATATATACATATATTATCAAATAGCCATATATACATATATATATATCTCACCCTACATATATTCTTCAAGTTAACCACTTACTTAACTCTGATCTGAAAAGTGGTAATATTGTGGATCTAATGATACAGATGGATGAAATTTTCATATACTGAGGTACGGGGAAGTCGTTCTGGCTTATACATGATTTAACTTAAACTTTAGGCTAACCAAAGCAGCCTCTTTGTGGTCTATTAAACATGCATTATACATCTGCTTTAACCATTAAAGAAAACAAAGCATTTAAAAATCAGAATGGAGTACTGTGGTTCAGGCATTCAAAATGGAGCTAGGTGGCCACTGTGGATGTGATTTCAAATACTTTCCTGTATTGCTAAGAATCTGAATTTTCTGAACTGTATCAGACTCAAGGATATCACCAGCTGTTCTTAAAACAATATATGCTAGCAGCTACAGGATCCTTACTTCTTGCCAGCTCCAAACCTAATTCTTGACAATTTATGTAATTTTGTGGGTTTTGCCTTTACAAGCCTCCTTCATTTTGTAGTCCAGTGTAATACAATTCAAGTGCATCTTGAATCTGTGTCTCCCAGGCTAGAGTCCTCAGTTTGACTCAGAAAAACTCTTTTGTATTCCTATTATAGGTTGATTTATTATTTCCATTGACAGTGCTAACTACAAGACATACATATATGTTAATGTGAAAATATGTATTTTTATTTTAAGGTAAATGTGTGATGCCCAAAAAAAATTCTTGCTTTAAAACATCATACTGATTAATTGGAGACAAAAAAATAAACTATGTTTTTAAAATAGATAATTTCTTCTGCCTTTTTTTTAGATATCTGTAATCATTTTGTGACTGTTGTGAGGCACATAATTTTTTGAAAATTCTCCTGTAAGAAGCAGTTTGTTTTCCTGAGAAACTAGATTTCCTATATAAACAGTATTAAATAAAATTTTGTATAAAAGATGCAATGTGATTTATAATAATAAATATATATTTGGTCTCCATCCCTGTTAATAGAATTTGCCATTAACTCTTCAGTTCTAATCTTTGATTTATACTCCAGTATACAGATAGGATATCCTAGAGTATTTCCTCAAATTTTGTAAAACAAAATATTTTTAAACTCTTCAAAAATGAGTGGGACTTTAATTTCTTATGAATTAAATAGCTTTCCCACTATACACAGAATTTTTAGGTGCCAGTTGATATGTGAGTCACCCTACATGTATTCTTCAATTTAATCAACGATTTCTTGAAGGTGTAGTAACAGAGTGGATTTATTTTAGTACTAATTGCAATAATTCAAACAACTTACACTGCCCCCCAAGGCAGACCAAGCATCCATTCATACTCCAATCATTTGTATACAAAGGTGGAATTAGGTAATTCATTATTTTGATGGCCCTATATCCCACTCTGCCCTGCAGACTTCTGATTTTGCTTGTTAATATTATCTTTCTTTCAATGTCAACTGTGGTCCTTTTTGAATGCCAAATCATATAGAAATTGTGTATTTCCCCAAAGCTGGTATGTGTATTTTAGGAAATAATTTTAAGTTTTAGTATGAAGGATATTGTAGTTAAAAGAAATCAATAAATGTGCCGGAGGAAAGATGCTTCTATAGAAAAATATGCTGAAGATATAGAAAATAATTGATGGGCCAAAGTCATAAAACAGCTAAAAAGAAATAGAATTCAGGAAAAAAAAATTGAAAGCAATAAAATTTCTGAGATGGGAGGAAAAAAGTAAAAATTGGTATTTAATAGATAATCATGGGGTCACAAGTCATTAAGTTGAAGATTCTCCTACACGTGACTGTAGGAGATATCAGTTTTTTAAAGTAATTTATCTAAAGGTACAGTAGGATACTTAAAAGCAATTAAGTTTTTTTATAGCAAACTTGGGTAACAGGATATGTAGTTAACTCAAGACAAAAATAAAGATATTAAGGATCCATTTGAAATTCAATACTACATATATTTGTAGCTGCAACAATGTGCACAATTTTGTGATTTCTTGCAGTCATACTTGCCAGCTTTGTAGGTATGGGTAAGCTAAATGTTTACCTTTGAAGACACAAAAGGACAGAAGATGGAAGACCTTGAGAAAGCTCACAAGAGAGTAACAAATTACTCCATCAATTCATGGTTAGGTTAGAAAAACTGGGAAAACAGGAGGGAGAGTACTTACAAACCAGAAGAAAGTGGAAGCATAGTAAGATGTGGTTAGGATGAGAGCAGAGAGTGGTTGAAGTTGAAACAAGAGAGGTGGTGGAGAAGACAGACAGGAAATTATCGTCACAGAGGAGTTATTAAGGCTGTGATATCAAGCGATCCCTATATAAGACAATGCCCAGTTGTGGCCTTTGCACTTGTTTTAATAATTGGTGGTTGAAATCTGTGGCCTTTAATAATCCTTATAATTCTGATATTATTTTAGAATTGTATTCTCTGCAGGGGATAAAGTGGTATTTGAGGGACAAAGTTATGTGATAAATTTTGTTTGTAGACCTGGGAAAACTTGTACTGTTTCCAGGCTGCCACTTTCTTGGAGAATTCTTTTCCTTAAGCTATAAAAGAAAACACCTGTGTTTGTATTGTTCCCTATGACAAGAGGGTTGGCTCAGATATCATCCAACCCAAGAGTTCCTACTCTTTCTGTTGTGGTTGGACTGACGATGTCTAATTGGGCAATTATTTTTTTCTGAAAAGGGGCCACACATCTAAACTAAAAACTAAAACCACCTGAGGGCGAGGTCAGGACAAACTGACCTTCATATTACATTTAGTCATTTTCCACCTGCTGGCTCGCTCGTTTGCCCGAGCACGCGAACGCTCTCTCTCTCTCTCTCTCTGTGTCTCACTCTCTGTCTCTCTCTCACATCACTTTTATATCCATTCATATCCAAGGTCCTTCTCATTTCTAAAGATTTCCCAATTTCTCCTCCTTCCTCTGATTGCATTTTTCTTTGAATTTTTTGTATTTTCCACCACTCATTTTGCTTCTTAACTGTGTATTTTCTGAAGAGCTATTGTTTCTTTTTCTCGGTGTGCTTTATTATTCCTGGAGATAAAGGACTCCTACTTATTTGTGTAGCACCTATCAGAGAAGATTATTAATAAATGCTTTTAGAATTGAATTGATTTATCAAGAGGATTCTTTAGTAAGTTGGGGGATGGGAGATGTACAAGGGAGTAAGGCTGCATCTTTAGAGAGTAACTTGGTCACCATCCGTTCATCATCTCCTGTGTTATTCTAGCAGTTTTATAGATTATTTATCTGCATTGATGTTCTGTGAAGACAATAGGGAGGAATTCATTATGCTTTCAAGGCAGCACATAGTACTAGATGTGGTTACAGGTCACCAATTTTTCCATTATTCTTGGGAGCTCTTAATTGCACACACTATTAGTATTGTTTCTTTTCAGGCAATAGAAAAATGAGTCTTCATAAATGCTAAGCATATCAGTCCATAAATGTGCAAATTGTATATGCTGCTTAATGTAGTGTTGCTGATGTAGCCCAACTGGGTTTATGAAATGCATATCCCTTACTCACTAACAAGGCCAGAGGAATCCATGAGCTTGTGTTTCTAATGCCTGCTACTGCCCTTACTGTATGAATAGGGTCACGGCCTTGATGAGGTTTCTTTCTTCAAAACAAAAACCTGGTTTTCCAACATATAAATGTTAAAAGGAGACATTTTACCTAGTTTTACGAAAATTTTTACTGAATTTAAAACTTCTGTAGTTTTTTATTAGAAAGTTAATAGTAATTTGAAAAAAGAATTGAAATCTGTTCATATGCATTCATGAGCAGCTAGTTTATAATTAGTGATAATTCCTATTCATCTGAGTCTCTTATGCATGTTCACCAAATAACAACTTAATTGTAAAATCCACCAGGAATGCTGTTAATATTAAACAGCCAAGATAACAGTGTTTCAAGAAAGATGTTTTTACTCACATTATAATTATCACCAATTTCACTAAATATATAGTTATGTGCATTTCTAATAACATTGTTATTTTCCTAAGAAATTAAGGGCAAGAGAATATAAAGTCATAGTAAATATTTTAAACATAATTTCTAAAATCTAAGTTCTGTATGAAACAAGCCTACACTAGATTTATCCATGCACCTGATACTCCATAAAAATGTGCTGCCATGCTGACTGACCACAAGCACTTGGGATAAATCTTAAGAATGTCTGGAAGCAGCTGGTCATAAAATATAGATAAATTATTGAAATGTCTGAAGGTTAAACTCATTTTCCAATAAAATGGAAAGGGTTCATATGAAAAATAAGTGATAAAGTCATTTCTTTGCTTTTCAAGAACTATGGAAATTCAATGAAAAAATTGGAGAGGTATATCAAGTGAAAAAAAGAGAATGCTCCTTTGATTTCTAAAAAAGGAATTTCTTCTTTAGAACACACTCCTTTTTATTTGGGAGAAAAGAGATTTGTCTGCTTTTAGTTATAAAATATGCCCTCTGCTATTCCTCCACTTTCAACCTTATGCACAGGAACTGCTAGAAAGTATTATTGTGATGAAAGTAATTTTTTTCCCCCTCAGAAACAAACTCATTGAATCCATGCCTTGTTTATTAATGAAGGGTCAGCTTCTTTATGGATATAAATTTACTTCATGAGTAGGGAAAAAGAGACGTTTTGATGTTCACATAATAATATAGTATAACATTCACAGTACCTAGTGAAATGATTTGAATGACAGAGCTATATGCAATTTTGTTGAATTTACAGCAAGTTTAGGCCTAAATCATAATTGATAGTAAACATGATGTGGCACTGCAAATAGGTATGGATGTTTCCACATTTTTATATATTTTATTTTAGTTTGAAATTTCACATAAAGGAATTTTGTTTTTTTTGAAAATAATTTTTTATTGGTTATCTATTTTATATGTTAGTGTATATATGTCAGCCCCAATCTCCCAAACATTTTTATCTACTTTAAACAAATGTAAGAATGTAATGAATTATTTCTACTCTGCACTGATTGCTATGGAAAAAATTTAGAAGTCAGATATTTGATATTCAGGGGAAATTTTGAATGAAACTAAATATTTAAGAGTAAGCTATTCCTTGGAATGTACCAATTGTCGTTTCAACCAAATGGATTTTTTTCTGGTCTATAGTCATTTCTCTAGGAATTTAGAATTGTGACTAAGGAATTTAATTTTTAATATGTGCTTGCCTTTTTAAAAGTTAATTAATTAATTAATGTATTTATTGGCTATGTTGGGTCTTCATTGTTGCACACAGGCTTTCTCTAGTTGTGGCAAGCAGGGGCTACTCTTCATTGTGGTGCACAGGCTTCAGTAGTTGTGACACACAGGCTCAATAGTTGTGGCACACAGGCTTAGTTGCTCCGTGACATGTGGTATCTTCCTAGGGCAGGGATCAAACCCGTGTCCCCTACATTGGCAGGCGGATTCTTAACCACTGCACCACCTAGGAAGTCCCATGCTTGCCTTTTAAAGAGAGAAGATGTAAAAGCCTGTACTGTCATCATGTGCATTTAGAAGCAGAAAAGCCAGTGCACAGAGTCAGAGAAGAATGAAGCAGATGCTGAGAGGGGAGCAGAAGTGAAAGATGGCAAGAGTTGTCCCTCCTTTGGTTTCATGTACTCTCTCTGCATTCCCATAATAAACTTGATTATCTTTGGCTTAAACTAGTTTCAATAGGTTTCTTGAACTTGCAAACAGTCTTCTTTAATAAATGGAGTTTCTAACTAAAATTAATAATGGTGATTTAGAATTTTATTTCATTGGAATAGAGTTATTTAGAGGATTCAAGCACCAGAGGAAACTGTAGTCCAATCTCCTTTATCCCATTGACCAATCAACAAAGGCAAGTCTAATTGGTTAATCCTATGGAGAACAAAAACAATAAATAGTTCCACTTATGTTCCCCAAAGTAGAACATTCTTTTGGCCTAGGTATTCTCCCTCAACGTATATTGTAGGGATGCCTCTTTTTGGACCAAGATTTGGATAAATATGGTCCACAAGTTTAATTTCTTTTTTACAGAGAAAGCAAAAAGATTTGATTTATTCTCAGAATATTATTTGAACAAGTAAAATAAGAACTACAACCTGCCAAACCAGTTAATGAAAGACTATTTACTATCATGGCTTTTCCCTAATCCTTTTCCCTGAAAATTTTCAATAGTCCATGTCACAAAAGTTATTATATCAGAAGCAATAGTTTATTCATGCAGTTAGTTATGCTAAAGCTAAAAAATCTGTTGCTTTAATTTGTTCAACGAGAGAATAATCAAGGATACTAAATACTCAATATTAGCGCCACTAGAGTGTTGTGACATTGATATTTCCCTTTTTATTTTCAATACACTTTTAGTTCATAAATGGATATCATTTTCTTTCCTTATCTCTAAAAGCAGAGTTTTTAAGAAACTCTTAATTGGACAGCCATTAAAAAAATAGAAATACAATACAATTAGCTTCTGTACTGTATAGATTAAACAAAGTCGTTAAAGGAAATCTGTTAATTCAAACTAAAGTTGGAAGAAAAAATAAGCAAAGAAAGAAAACAACTCACAGGATGATATTACTAATAATTACATATATATGTATATATTCGTATATGTATGCATGTGTATGTGTATAAAATAACCACAACAAATCCAGTTAATAATAAAACCTAATGCTAAGTACTTCACACAAACTAGTCATGATTCTAAAGGCTTTACATATATTAAATATTTTACTTCTCCAAGCAAACCCATCATATAAATACTATAATTATTCTTATCTCACAAAAAGGAAGCCATAACCTAGATAATTTAATTAAATTTGTCCAAGGTCACAAAACTGAATCCAGAAAACATTTTGTTCATATCCATTCTATTGTCTTATTAAAAATACAGACAATAGGCTAGATAAAAACAATAGCCATTGATGGTCACTTAGGTTATTTCCATATCTTGGCTATTGTGAATAATACTGCAATAAACATGGGAGTGTGGTATATTTATTCAATGGAATACTATTTAGCCATGAGAACAAAAGGAAATTCTGCCATTTATAACAACATAGATGGACCTTGAGGACATTATGCTGACATAAGTCAGAGAAGGACAAATACTATATAATATCTCTTATATGTGATATCTAAAAATCCTCACATTATAAAAGCAAAGAGTAAAATGGTGGTTACCAGGAGTTGGGGCCTGGGAGAATGGGAGAGATGTTGTTTAAGGGTACATACTTGCAACAAGTAGATAAAGAAGTCCTAGACACTTTAAATAAACAGTACAGTGATTATAGACAAGCAACCTGTATTATCAACATTTAACTTTCTAAGAGATTAGGTTTTAATTCTTCCGAAGACAAGAAAAAAAATGACAATTATATGAAGCAATATAGGCATTAGGTAATGCTACTATGGCACTCATACTGCAATATGTGTATCAAATCAATGTACATCTTAAACTTACAGTGCTATATGTCAAATATAACTCAATTAAAACAGACAAATAAGCACCAAGGTGCTATTTAAAAGATACATATAAAACAAAATTACCTAGACTATATCAAAATAAGAGATGGAAGAAAATACGCTTAGTGAATACTAATAGAAATATGCTTCAGCAGATTTAACAGACTCTAGTAGCTTTTAGTACCAAATGGATTAAAACTTACATTTAATCCTTTGCATGGCTTGCCTCTTCTTTTAACACCATTTTATTCCACATTCCCCATTGCTCACTCTAGTTTAGCCAGGTAGCCTTTTCCATTACTAAAACTTTCCTTTAAACCTACATTCCCCAGACCTTTGTGGTTACTTCCTGGAACAATCTTTGCCAGTAGCTGACATGATTTAATCTATCAAACACTCTCAGGATTCTATTCCAAAGCATTTCCTCAAAGCGGCTTGCCATCACAGGCTATCTCTTTACCTAACTTTATTTTTCCTTATAACAGATGTCACTACCCAATATTACAAAGTAACCTGTTTTAATTTTCATTGTCTGTTTACCCCAGTAAAAGGTAAGTTAATGTAAACTAATCCTCCTTTTTAAAAATAATATTTGCATAAACATAGAAATAAGAAGAAATGTTTAAAAGAGCAAAAAGAACAATACACTAGGATTGTAGTAAGATTACTACCAGATGCATTTTTAAACAATGCTAATAAATAAAAGAAGAAATTGGCAAATCCACAATCACAGTGGGAGATTTTCAGGCATCTGTCTCAGAGACTGATAAAGCAGTTGAAAGTGAATAAAGTAATAGAATAGTAGTACAAAAAATTAAATAAAATGATTTGTTAGATAAAGCCTTGCAATTTTAATGAGGCAATACAAGTGAACAAAAAAGTTTTAGATTTTGATTTCATGTATGTGTATGAATACACTGATACAGATTGATCCTATACCTGAAAAGTAGAGGATGCATCTTCTCTCTCTTGTGCTTGTGTAAATAGGTCACAAAGGATTTTCAAACAAAAAAAATCCTAAAATCGGTTATTTTACGCAGATTTCACCCTCAGAGTATGATTCAATAAAGTTATTAACTAATACTTAAACAGTATCCCAATCTCTGTCTCGATACACTTAGAAATTAAGAACACACATTTTGTATGTCCTGTAATTCACAAATATGTACCTCATTATTTTTGTGGAGTTTAATCAAATTTTTGTTTAATCAAATTTCTACTTGTATTTATGCCACATGTGGTACGTAGCTTCTTGCACAATGGAAGTGTCATTTTTAACCAACATTGGTTGTTGTTCCATTTAAGTGCTTTTCATACTAATTATAGTATTTATTCTGGACACAAGTCACAATTACAGATTAAAAGCCCAATATATGAATAAATGACACAATAATAAAAGATCTGATTTATTTTGAAGGAAAAAAGATAGCAGGGAAGATCAAATTGCAGCATATCACCTTGAAGTAATACAGTTCTTGTGAAATCTCTTAAGTGTGTTTATTTTCACACCTCTCAGGAAACTGTGCAGAATAGAAAGAAGTGCAGAAGGAACAAAAATGACAGCTATATTTAATAGGAAACTCTCTGCTAGTGATGCCCTCTTAACACAAGAAGATGGATGTGGCACTGAGGTCTAACTTTATTATTTTCTAATCAATATTTTCAGTTAGTAAAGTGGAATTGAGGAATAAAAAAATAACTCCCAGGTCGCAACTATTTCTCATCTTAGTCTCTCTTGCCCTGTTAATTGGACATCAAAATAATATACTCTTTTTTCTTCTAATTTTCTTATAAATGTTTACCAATACCATGCATTATGATGTTTTGATCAATAATTGAAAAATAATCTAAACAACATAATATTGAATGGAATGTTATTCTGAAATCAATACCTGATATAGATGAACGCTGTAAAATAAGCAGTTTTCTCTTAGGGTGGAGCCTAGCAACCACTGTTTTAGCTTTCAGTAAAAAAGAAAACCAATTAGGGGTGATTTGTGATTATTTAACCAGTTACTGAAGTCTTTGCCAAAGGGGTTTCTCCACTGTTCTTAAGTCAATGAAAGTTTAGGACTCCTATGGAAACACACACACACACACACACACACACACACACACACACACACACTTTTCAGACTTTTTCAGTCTGTGAAGCAATCAAGATCTATCATGGATCCCTGATTAGGGCCCTTGTTAGATGTGGTCTCATGTCAATAATGTGTGCCTCTGTTATCTTAATAATTGCCTCAAAAACAATAAACAGTCATTGCTAGTTTTACCACTAATTCCTAACAAGACCATTCAAATGATCATGTCTAACATAAAAAGAATGTTAATTTGTGAACTTGAGTGGGAGGGTTTCAAATTGTGGAACGCAAATTGCATTTTACAATAAGAGAGCATAGTCAAAGGAACTACAAAAATGATGGTAATAAAAAAATTAGATGAATTGGAAAGCTTGAATTTAACAATTGAATCCAGTCACCCTATTGTATCTTTTGTCTACAACATAAAATCTCATGTGTAAAACACGTTTGGAAAAGGTTTACTGGTAAAAATCAAAGATATTGAAAAGGGAAATCTCAGTTTGGGGAAACAATCACTGGTTTATTGGTAGCTTTTTTTTCAAAGACTTAAGTGAAGAATTAAGAGTTTAACCAATTTAGTGTGTGTGTGTATGTGTATGTGTAGTAGCAGTAGTATTTTCTAGTATATATAAATGTATTTTTATCCATTTGCTTATTTTTAGGAATTCACCATATTGTCTATAAAATGATCCTTTTGAACTCAAAATAATGTAAAATATATTTACATACAATGAGTTATTTTAGGACATACATATTCTGTTTCGAAATTAATGGTGGTGGAAAATAATAGGCAGGGTTCCAAGTTTAAAGTTACCGTGTATTTTGTATATCCTCTATTATCGGAGTTCGTTTTAACTGATACAACAAAATTTATTATTACTATAATAATAATTTCATGACCCTTAATTGAAATTTAAGGATTTACATATTTAGTCTTTGGGTACTGATATCAGGACTCATTTTCTATAAAATTAACTATCACGCAATACTTCCACCTCTCTGTTTTTGATAGTTGAAATATCAATTACTTCTGAATTTCCTGATTGCCTCTAGAGTGAGTGTTTTAGTTTTTACTTTTTAGGTTTTTAAAAGAACCTCATTAAGAATTACTTCTGATGGATAAAAATTATGATTTTGAAAAAAATAAAGAGTAAAAATGGAAACTATTAATGAGCTTTCAATTGCTAAAATAATTAAATGCAATAAAATGTTTATTATTCTACATAATACCCAGATAACACAGGAAGATTTAGTGAAATCCAACCCAACAGCAATAAAGTATGACTGAACAAAGCAGGTTGTTATTCTGAAAGTGAAAATGTTTATTCCCTTGGTAAAAAAGGATGGCATTTATAATTTTTCAGTCTCAAATGACAATATCAGATTCAGCATACTAATTAAGGCAAATTAAATCAGCTATGACTTTAATGGCAGTGAATTTAATGGCAGCAAGCAGCATGCTTGTTTTCTTATCATTATTAACTATAATAATACTATTATGAAAGTAGTGTACACCAGGGGACAAAGAGTGGAAAGTAAAAATTCATGAACCTCAATCAACACAAAGATTGTCAAAGATCTGTAGTATTTTCTTTCCTAAATTTTCTATGCGGACACAAAGCATGGATAATTGTATTTTATAAATGATTGAAATGATTGCTATCTTCCTGCTTAATCTGGATATTAAGTAAAAATGTAAAAAATATTTTACATATAATTCTGAAATCAGATGTTTTTAATTAACAAAATATCTTGGAAGGTTATTCTACATCTTTACTTATAGCCCACTTTACATTTACTTTTATACCCTCAACACATTGCATTGTTACTGTGTAACACATATATTGATATTTTTTGGTTTGAGAAAAAATTGCAGAAATGATTCATATTCATTTATCTCTACACATTTGTTTTTGATTAGAAAAAGTATAAATTCCTAGTTTTTGATGAGAAAAAATATAAATTTCTAGTTAAAGGATATATATACGTTCATGTGTTCACTGCTGCCTATGGTTCATTACTCCCAGTAATAGTAGTAGTGTGCTTCTTCCTCCATACACTGAGTAATAGAAAGATTCTTAACATTCCAGTCTGACAAATACAAATGGTAATATCATTTATGTTTTTCAAAATGGATAACTATTAATGATGTTAACCATTTTTATTGGTCAATGTATTTTTAAATTTATTCACGCATGTCTTGGTAAGCCTGTTTTAAATATTTGAACTTTATAGCAGAAATATGAGAGAAGATAATTTAAGCTTTTTGAATATTTTATGATTAAAAATAATTTAGAAAATGCAAAAGTCATGAAAGAAAAAATCATTGTCCATAATTCCAAAAATCAGATATAACCCTCATTAAAATACGATATATTTTGCATGTCATTTCTTCCCTACACACACCCCAACATTCTTCTTTTGTCCACACATTTCCACACCCACAGCCTCACATGTAACAGATACAATAGATTTCATAACTCAGAGACACCCTTACATTATGCTTTTTTTAACCTTCTGGTATTATAATTCTTTAAAACCTTATTTTTAATAAATACATATTACATCCTATGGCCACATGATAGTTTATTTTTTATTGTTGGATTTTATCTGGTTTCCAATTATTTACCATAGTAAACAACACAGTTGTAAACATATTTGATCAAATCCATAAAAAATACATTGGCCTCTGACTTCCTAGGTGGTGCAGTGGTTAAGAATCCACCTGCCAATGCAGGGGACATGGGTTGGAGCCCTGCTCTGGGAAGATTCCACATGCTGTGGAGCAACTAAGCCTGTGCGCCTCAACTATTGAGCCTGTGCTCTAGAGCCCGTGAACCACAACTATTGAGCCCATGTGCCGCAACTATTGAAACCCACGAGCCTAGAGCCCGTGCTCCACAACAAGAGAAACCACTACAATGAGGAGCCTGCGCACCACAATGAAGAGTAGCCCCCGCTCGCAGCAACTAGAGAAAGCCCGTGTGCAGCAAAGAAGACCCAACGCAGCCAATAAATAAATAAAATAAATAAATTTATAAAAAAAAAATACATCGGCCTCCACATCTAGTTTTTTTTGTTGTTGTCATTGTTAACTACTGTTAAGATGCTAGTCTTATTCTGCAATATTTTGATAAGTTGCCTTGCAGGTATCATAGAGTAAGCTTATTTTTAGATAACTGTGGGCCTCTCCTGCATAAGTGGGATGTCTGATATAGAAACTGAATATAGGAAGAAAATCAGTCTGGTTTTAGAATGGAGGGAGAATACATTTTTGTGGAATGACTCTTTTGAATCTTTACTTCAAAAAAATACAATCTTACTTGAGGGAAAGGAAGACCTTACTTACTGGAGGTAAGAGGAAAGAAAATTTTCAAATTACTTGCCAATAAATATTGAACAATCTTAGTTTTTTACCTGTAGTGTATTAGCCCATTTCTTTTTACCTCTTCAATATCGTATAATATGCATGTGTTTTACTTAATCTCTGTCAAATTTAGAGTTGAAATTTTATAATGGTTACACTTACATAGTTTTGATTGCTTAAAATTATGAACAATATTTCCATGTTTATCAATTATTTATAGTTATTTGTTGGATTGCCTGTTCTTGTTCTTTCTCCACTTTTTCTTTTTATTTTACATATACTCATTATACAGAGGATAACTTTTAAAAATTGATTTAAATGCAACTTATCAAAAATACTTGCTATTGAACTCATTTATACTTTACATGTCACTATTTTAATTTTTTAAATATAAAATATGTAGCTTTTAAAATTTGAGGTAATAGGTTTCTAATTATAATATAATACATATTTACTGATGAAATTTGAAAAAAAACAGAGAAATGTAATTTAGTGAAAAGAATAAGGTATGGATATTACACAGCACCATCTACCCTAAAAATGTGGTAATTTATTCTAAAGATATTTCATGTATAAATGTATATTTATATTTATAAAATATACATTTTACTTTAAATTATATTAAATACATTGTATTTTATACCATATAAAGCTTTATTTCTTATTTTTTGTTTACAATTACCTTATCACTATATATTATATCTTATTTTTTAGATAGTTTTGAAAATGTGATTTCTAATATTCTATATGTATAGATAGATAATGCTTTATTTTAATATATTTACAATTTTGGATATTAGGCTTATTTGTCATTTATGCAATCATAAATAAAGGCAGTGCTGAATATTCTTGTTTACAATTATTTGAGGGCATGTATGCTAAGATTATTTCCATGGGATGAATTCTTAGAAGAGTTAGTAGACCTAAGAATATGAAGATTTCTGAAATTTATAAATACTGTCATATTTATCTTTAACTTTGTAAAGTGTTTCTCAACACCTTTTCCAAGAGTGTGTGTGTAAGGGGATGACTGTGTAAGTGTGCAACTAAAATAAGAATCTTATTATAATTACTTTATTGATTTTTAGAAGGCTAAATTAAAAGAATATATATATTCACCATTTGTATTACTTCTTTTTAAAATGTCTGTTCATGTATTTGTATATTTAATTAAGCTATTATTTATATTACTGATCTGTAAGAACTATTTATATATTAAGTCTATATTTATACTTATATCAGATAATATACAAGATATAATTTCACACTATAATACACACTCATCTTATTTCCAAAATCCTTGCTCATAAGGATTAACACTGACTGGATGGCTGCTTCTGTCTCTGACATAAATGATCACTTAGTCAACCTTACTAAATTAATTTCTGTTATAAAAGATATCAGTGTGGACAAGTTGAATGAGTGAGCTTCAGGGAATTATTTATTATAGAGAGGAAACTGAAAAGGCATTTTTACCTACTTCTCATTGAATGGTACCATGAAAATAACGGAGAATAAGGTTGAAATAACTGTTACTTTTTGTGCTTTTTGCAAATATTAATAATCATTATTCAGCTCCCTAAAAAGAAAAATGCAATTTGGACCATTTTCTTACTAATCTCTAGGATTTCATAAATGAAATTGAAAGTAACTGTGTAAACTAAAACTAAATTGAGAAAATAAGTACTACTGATAATAACTTTTAAATGCTTTCTAAATTCCTAAGATTGTTGATTCAAATTTAGAATTTACTCTATGTAATTATTCACTGAACAGAAAAAAGAATCTGTTCTCTTCACTGAATATGGAAAATATTGGAAAATAAGAGAATAGTATGTTGCTACAATGGCTCCATTGATGTTTGGGTTCATTTTCCATTATAGATTTCTATAAATTATTATCTGAGGTTGAGGAGGTAATAACATAAGGAGGTAAATTAACAGAAATATAAATGGAAAGTCAAAAGTATTAGCCAGGCTTTCAGATATGCAATGTGCCTTTCAGTCCTGGGATCAATGAAATGCATATTCAGAAGGCAATGCCAAGCACCCTTTGTAAAATGATACATGATGCATTCTTTGACAGCTTTCTATTAGTTCTCTATCAATTAATCAGTTTATTAATCACCTAATGAAGTCAGTATCAGCTATAATTTTCAGTATTTATGAGGTCCTCATCTACAATTAGCACTTTTAAGAGCCCATTCCAAGGTGAGTAGAATATATAGATTCTACCCAGTCTTCACACCTTCTCTTAGTCAGGTGACAGCTATGGCACCCTAGGAAGCCCACTCAGGCTTTTGTGCTTGGGTTTGTGTTCTGTCTCATCCAATTACCAGAAGGATAAGCAATGTTTCAGAGTTTCTGTATCTGTAAATTCAACTAACAGTCTGCCCATATATCTATTGTATAGACAAAATACGATCATGTATATAATTAATGTAATGTGAAAAATTGACATTGTTGTTATTAAAAATAATCAATACAAACAGAGAGATACATATAGAAAGGAGGATAATTAAGCCAGAGAGCAAGGAATGTTTATTTTCAATGAGGAGATATAATTGTGATATCCATTCTTCAAGCTACTTGTAAGGTACAATACAATAAGTAGGATGCTCAAAGAGTAGGTTTATCAAGGCTTTGGGGAAGTTAACAGAACCAGGTTCAGCAAATCCTACCTTTGGGATGGAAAAAAAGTGTTTGGAAGGCAACAGTTTGGTGACAAATGGAATTGCTAAAAAAGGACTTGCTGTAATCACTGAAGATGCTGGTATTTCCTGAAAGGACAGGAGGCAAATTAGCATCACTCCCTTGCAACTGTACATTGGAGGTTACTGGGAATATTTCAAAAAATAAATGATTACAGTAAACTGTCAATGATAATAAAAGAAAATTAAAAAGGAAAGGAAATGTGACCAAAATAGCCACAAGTTAAAATTTGAAATTTGTTAAATGTATAACTTCCATTAGAGGACTGGGACGGGGAGGGTGGGGGGCAGTCGAGGGAGGGAGGGAATATGGGGATATGTGTATAAAAACAGATGACTGAACCTGGTGTACACCCCAAAAATAATAAATAAATAAATAAAATTAAAAAAACTTATTATTTTCAGTAAGTCAAGCACAATAACAAAATTAAATAATTAAATCAGTAAAGCTTCTCAAAATGTTTACAGTGTAGTATGTAATAATGAAGAGAAAAAAACAATATAAAGTAAGCTTTAGGAAAAAAGTCAACTTGTTTGCATTATTAATAGACTTTTTATGTTGAGTTTTAATTTAAAAAGTTATCTCACATAAAGATGTAAATTTCTATTTTATTTTAAAAAAGTCCAAAAGTTACTTGATTTTTGAAAAATTAATGAAAAGAATAGGTATGTTTTGCCACATAGAGTCTATTGCAAATAAAGGATTCAAAAAAAAAAAAAAGGCAAAGAAATATAACTTCTAGAATATGTCTTCTGAGATCATTGATAAAATGGCCACTGTCACCCCAGGCCATTTTGAAAGGTTGTATTCATACGATCAAGGGAAAGGACTGGGGGAAACAATGCCACATTTTTTTTTTCCTTTCTCACAGTTAAAAAAAAAAGGAAATATGTCTGATTGTAACCTTTGTATTGCCTTTTTGTGAGCTTTAGAGATTTATATAAAATAAAATAACGCATATGAAACTGGCTCTTTGTTTTAAAGTCAAATCATATTTACTTTGTTGAATTTGTTGATACTTTAGTCATTTGAGCCACAGATCCTGCGTGCAAAATCAGGTGCACCACAGGAATTTTACTTCCAAGTCGCTCTATTTTAATCCTACTTGAATGATATATAATAGGAGCTGCATTTACTGGTCTGCAAATTTATAATCACAAGTACCAAATACAATATTTGAATGCTTAGAATTACTTTGAAATACTTAGAAATACATTTTCTTATGAAAGAACAATCCTATTACATTGCTAATAAAGAAATGCGCGCACGCACACACACACACACAGAGTCTTATATACCAGTGTATAAAGTTAAAGGTATTTGGTGGTTATAATATTTATAATATCTTTTCTTGTTATGACATTCTTAGAACAAAAACAACAGAATGCAGCATGAAGTTTAACTCAGCAGCTCTAAAATTGCACGTGACTGTAGACACATACACACAAACTTAAAAAATAAACACATCAACCAAAACCTAACAGTTTTACAGTGAATCATTTCATGAAATCATTAAATGGCTCTCCTTCATTTGTAGTTTTCATGATAATTATTGAGGTAAACTATGCTATGCCTGTTTTTGATTTAAAGAGTCACAATTCTAAAGCAATGGGACAAAAAGATGCTAGATTCTTAATTACAGGTAATGTTCTAAAATACTTGTTATAAATCTATTTGCATATAAATCCAAAGTAACAACATGCAAATGAATCTGTTTTCAAATAACTGCTATCTCCATTTTGTGTGCATGGGAATGGGGTTTGGAGGAGGGGGACAGTGGCTTTGCTTTATCAGTAGCTTTGTTCATACTATTGATACAAAAGATTAAATGTTGATATTTCATAATTAGAGATGCTTCTCTTTTTAAGGAAAACCTCATGTTTTTGAAAACCATTTGCAAGATGAGTTAGAGCTGCATATGTAGACAATATAATAGATTACTATCATGTTTTATTCCACGTTATTTTTTCCTTTTAATAAGATAAAAAATGAGAAGATATCCTCTATTCATTTGCTTTTACCATCCTCTGGGCAGATTATTTAAAAAAAAGAGAGAAATGGGGCAATGTATTGAGAAGGGTGACTGGTGTATCTTCTGAGTTGTCACACTGTCTGGAAACTTAGTTTCTATAAGATATATAAATATTGTACCTTAAAAATATATAAAATGTAATAATTGGTAGAATAACATTCATTGTGCCTGTTTGAGTCATTTTGCCCACTCTTCGCAGAAGGTTGTGCTGGGGGGGCTACTAATACCTTTAACAATTAAAAATAAAACATTCTTCTCAGCAGAAGTATCACAAATGTGGGGGATCCTTTCAGTTTATTTCATCTTTAAGGCAAATTAACACAGGTCTTATTGATCAAGATCACGGTATGCAGGAAAAAAAGAAATTTCTTTTCCCTGATCAAATTCCTTCATCACATTGTCCAGATTTTGAGCATGAAAGACAAAGGTCCAGAAAGTCTGGCTTATATTCATGTATTTTTCAAAACCTTAATTTTTAAAAATTAATTAATTATTCAAAAGCATTTGCTGAGTGGCTTCTCTATGCTAGGCACTGGGCTAGGAACAGGGAACTGAGAAGTGAACCCAAGCTAACCTAATGAACTAGATTCTCATGCAAATTAGAATACAATGTGCTATGATTCTAATACAGGTTCCTACAAGTTGCAATGGAATGTATGTGGGGAAGAAGCATTATTTATCTTAGAGGATTTTGGGGGTGATAGTCAAAGGATTTATAAATGCGGCCTCAAATCTTGCCTAATATGCAGTTGTTACTTGTCAATCGGTTTAACTAAAAGTTGAAGCATATTTTACTATCCCTTCTCTGCTGGTGAAAATTATACAGAGGCTAGAAGTAGAAACTGAGAATTAAGATGAGAGTACTATTGTGTGAAAACTGGAAAACTTCCAGTAAACTTAATAATAAGGATGTGCTCATCAATGTCAAAAACTACAGAGATGTTAGATCAATACTTTAATAGCTAAAGCAAATGACTAGACTTTACAAGCACACATTCTGTAGAATGGAGGCACCACTGAGAATACCAAGGTTAAGAAGCGCAGGTTGTGAGAGTTCAATTTCAGGCCTGTTCCCTTTCTGACTTCTGTTAAAATCTGTAAGCAATTTATTTTGAGGTAAAAATATTTTTAAGTATTGTTTGTAGAAATGTGTTGCTGCTGTGCCATTGAAATTGAATTTAAACAGTAAAAACCTAACCCATATTATTTTGAGGGAAAATAATATTTTATGGGAAATTATCATATAATGGAACTAAAAACACTCTTGAAAATAATCAGAGGTTAAAGATTTCATATAAACCATACCTATTGCATCTTTATACTGTTATCGTTGGGTTAAGAAACCTTTCTATTTGAACTGTGTTCAAGCATGAGAGACACTAACTGGAAAGAGGTTACCTAGTTCTTAAGAATGTATGTAGAAAGTTTTATAGATTTGGATAGCAAAATGATATTTTAATGGATACATTTTTTGTGTGTGTATACAGTGAAGAATGAAGATCAAGTATAGTGTCCTAATATGAATGAAATTAGGGAATTTGAAGGGTAAATAAAAGACTTTTAACAAATTAAGATGTATAGATTGGATGATGACAGGAATACAAAATATGCTGTCAACCCAAATTATTTGTAACACATGAGTATTTATAGAGGATGTTTTTTATTTTCTCTGTGTAGTTAGGCAACTTTCAGTGCCCTTTACAAAGGTCAGCAACTCCCAGGAAGATGGATTATATATAGGTAGAACAATCTGGCATCCGTTATGTTAAATTCCTGCTAACTAATAAGATTATCTCTGCCCTTTTGCTCCATTTCCAAATAGTTTTAGAGATCTCATTTTTAGAGAAGTATTTGGTATAGTTTATATGCAAAGAGTATCCCCCTTTCCTATTATTTGATAATAAGTTAAGATATTTTATAAGAAATATTAGTTAGAAAAAAACCCTTTTGGAAATGAAGAAAGCACTAGAGTATAAAGGGTGTTTCTCAATTTATAACTGAGCTCCATTACATTTTAGTTGGAAAAGCGCAAGTATGATACCTATACTAACCTTTTGCTACATTTTAAATTACTACAAAGTAATCATTCCCTTTACAAGCAAAATAAATAAAGTACTTTATCAGTAATGTCTGGTTTCCCTAGGTGCTCACCCACTAGGTGAGACCCGCCATGGGCTACTGACCATGTTACTATCTTTTCTGAGTTTTTAAGGTGCTTTGCTTATGGAATACAGAACAGTGCACCACTTGCAAAAGTAGCCTGCTTATTGAATGAGAAGTAAAGTGATGACTATTTTCTCTTCATACAAAGGCTTGCATTAAATAAAATCATCATGAAAAATTTAGTTAGTAGACAAACAAAACTGGTACAATCTCATTTCACTTGTGTATGCAGACTTAGAGTGGACAGAACATTTATTTGGGGATACAGATTGATATCTGAATGAACGTGAGTAGAAAGATATCTCTTACAGAAAGCAAGATAAATGATGATGTGCATAAAATGCATAAAATGCGAAATAGCAAAGACTATGCTTAATTTATTCCAAGTAATCTTTTCAAAGAATTTAAAAATATAGAGAGATAATTTATCCATTAAGAATATTACATTTCCTAGTAGTAACTAGTTGCTTGCAAGCAATCTCTTGGAAACAAACAAAAACTTAATTGTATTATTTATTAACCATTTAAGATAATGGTGAAATTGATAATGGATGTATTACCTTAAATAAGAATTATTCTGAATTCTAATTTCTTGGTTATATATTTTAAAAATTGTCAAAGGCAAATTCTGTTTACTGCCCCACGTCTTCCTCTTACAGTTCTTTAGTAAAATCATATTTTAAAACTCTAATTTCTAATCATACTTTTGGAGTAAAGATTAACAATGACTTGGTTTTTATGCCTCTGATTTCTTCATATGGAGAGTAGCACAACACAATTATTATGGTGTTATAATTTTAAACAGACACCCTTTTATCATCAAAGTAATACACTCAAGGGCAAAATAAGTAAATAAAATGCACAGAAAATCTCACTACCCAGAGACTGGAATTGTTAATATCTTACTGTATGTAACTCAATATAGACATTTTTATATACCTAAGGTGAAAATCAAATCATTCAGTAAATTTCTGTAATATCTTTTTCCCTCCTGCATTTTTATAGTATTTTGATATGTTCTACGTGTCATCATGTATTTAATTAACATTCTTAATGTTGGAAATTAATCAACATTCTTTTTTTTTAATTTTTTTTATTTTTTATTTTTCTTTTGAGGTGCTCCTATATTGGGTGCATATATATTTATAATTGTTCTCTCTTCTTCTTGGATGGATCCCTTGATCTTTATGTAATGTCCTTTCTTGTCTCTTATAACAGTTTTTATTTTAAAGTCTATTTTATCTGATATGACTATTGCTACTCCAGCTTTTTTTGATTTTTATTTGCATGGAATATCTTTTTCCATCCCCTCACTTTCAGTCTCTATGTGTGCCTAGGTCTGAAGCGGGTCTCTTGTAGACAGCATATATATGGGTCTTGTTTTTGCATCCATTCAGCCAGTCTGTGTCTTTTGGTTGGGGCATTTAGTCCATTTACATTCAAGGTAATTATCGACATGTATGTTCCTATTCCCATTTTCTTAATTGTTTTGTTTTTGTGTTTGTAGGTCCTTTTCTTCTCTTATGTTTCCCGCTTAGAGAAGTTCCTTTAGCATTTGTTGTAGGGCTGGTTTGGTGGTGCTGAATTCTCTTAGCTGTTGCTTGCCTGTAAAGCTTTTGATTTCTCTGTTGAATCTGAATGAGATCCTCGCTGGGTAGCGTATTCTTGGTTGTAGGTTCTTCCCTTTCATCACTTTAAATATATCATGCCACTCCCTTCTGGCTTGCAGAGTTTCTGCTGAGAAATCAGCTGTTACCCTGATGGGAGTTCCCTTTTATGTTATTTGTCGTTTTCCCCTTGTTTTTTTTAATAATATTTCTGTGTCTTTAATTTTTGTCAGTTTGACTACTATATGTCTTGGCGTGTTTCTCCTTGGATTTATCCTGTCTGGGACTCTCTGCACTTCCTGGACTTGGGTAGCTATTTCCTTTCCCATGTTAGGGAAGTTTTCAACTATAATCCCTTCCAATATTTTCACAGGTCTTTTCTCTCTCTCTTCTCCTTCTGGGACTCCTATAATGTGAATGTTGGTGTGTTTAACATTGTCCCAGAGGTATCTTAGGCTGTCTTCAGTTCTTTTCATTCTTTTTTCTTTATTCTTTTCTGCATCAGTGATTATCACCATTCTGTCTTCCAGGTCACTTATTCGCCCTTCTGCCTCAGTTAATCTGCTATTGGTTCCTTCTAGTGTATTTTTCATTTCAGTTATTGTGTTGCATATCTCTGTTTGTTTGTTCTTTAATTCTTCTAGGTCTTTGGTAAACTTTTCGATCTTTGCATCCAGTCTTTTTTCAAAGTCCTGGATCATCTTCACCATCATTATTCTGAATTTTTTTTCTGTAAGGGTGCCTATCTCCTCTTCATTTAGTTGTTTTTCTGGGGCTTTATCCTGTCCCTTCATCTGGTACAAAGTCCTCTGCTTTTTCATTTTCTCTATCTTTCTGTGGCTGTGGTTTTCAGTTCCACAAGACAAAATACTGCTGATACTGCTTGATACTGCTGCCTGCCCTCTTGTGCAGGAAGCTATCTAGGAGCCTCCTGTGTGCTTCCTGATGGGAGGGATTGATGGTGGGTAGGGCTGGGTGGGCGGAGCTCAGTAAAGCTCAATCAACATTCTTAATGTTGGAAATTATAGTAACTTCTAAATCTGGATTTTTATAAAAAGTTGTGTGAGATGCACTGTTGTAGCTACATCTTTCCTTTAACCCTCTAAAAAGACTTTGGGAGAATGCACAAATCACCTTCAGAAAATTTGTGCCAAGTAGTTTGTGCGAGTGAATTTTTTAAGCAGTTCAGGTAAGTGGCTACTTTCTTGCATGCATTAATTACCCAATTGAACATGATTTTGTTTTAATTTGCTTTTCTGATTTTAAAAAGTGTATAATTTAAATACCCTTTTGCAAGACAAAAAATGGTGGTGAAGTAGAGGGACGTGGAATGCATCCCTCTCCACAGAAGTATTGGGAATGCACCAAAAGACACAATAAATCCCACAGAGAACTAACTGAACACCAGCAGACAACCTCGAACACCAGAAAGGACCGCAAGGATCCAGACATAACTGGTAGGGAGGCATCTACGATGGCTCAAAGAGGGTGAAGCGTCTGAGATGTGGCAAACGGGAGGGCTTGAGAAACACACGGAGGGTCCACACTGCAGCTCAGTGTTCCCGGACTAAGACGTCGATCTGCGGCTGAACAGAGGGTCCAGGAGCAGGAGCGTGGGAACCGGAGAGCTGGTTTGGGATGAGAAAAATTGTTGCCAGTAAGGTGACGGACCAAGAGGACAGGAAGTAAGAGGTCCACGGCGAGGAGTGCCTGGCCCTGAGAGCTGCCCGGCCATGATGGCAGCTGGATGCTGCAGTCTCACAGGCAGGGGGGAGGAGCCATGGGCATAGCCTCTCTCTCTCTTTCGGCACCTGCAGCAAGCAGTAGAGAGACCCCTGTGGGCCACCTAAGGCACTCAGGGATAAAAGGGACCCTCAGGCCCTCGGGCAGGGCTAGCTTAAAACCCCTTGGAACACTGGCATCAGGGAGGCTGCTGAGAACAAAGAAGCCTGGAGAGAGGCCCAGCTCTGAGACATTCTGTTTACACCTGAGCCACCAGTGCCCCTCAGCAACAGGCAACTCCAAGCTCAACTGAAATGACAGAGTGCCACTGCTCACTCACTCCCAGGGGAAGGAGACACTATTGTACCCTCTCCCTCCCCACACACCAATGCTTACAGATGAACAATAAAGGAAGCTCTGCTGGTCACAGAATGATACAAAAAACCCAAGGTGAGTAGAAGGACACTCACAGCTGAGACTCTAAGGAAACAGAACATTAGTATCAATTCTATTGAACTGGTCCATTCTGGGATCAGTTCCAGTTTTTTTTTTTTTTTCCTTTTATTAATTATGATCTTAGTCCTAAGGGATCTACAAGTTTTATAACATATTTTTTTATTTTATTTTTATTCTATTTTTATTTTTAGCCTTTTTATATAATTCTATTTCTAGCTAAGTTTTTGGTAGTACAGACTATATATCTCTCCTATATTCCTTTCATCTCTATCCTTTATACATTTCTATTCCCTTCCTTTTATTTACATATTTCCAGGCACACTATGATCTTCTGTTCCCCTGTCTTCCATCCATTTTTAGTTTATTTTATTTTATCATATAAGCAACACTATCGATCTACTCAGACTCCTTGCTCTATTCTCCAGATGACACATCAACTTGGTATTTAATATTAGGTTTTTGTCTTTATATTATTTCTTAGTACAATTGTCTAATTAAATTCTGAGAATCTCCATTCTGTCTGGTGGTACTCTAGCTCTTTTTTATATTTGATCCTAGCTTTCAATAACTCCCTGGATTTGTGTTTGTAAATGTAAGGTGTTATTTGTTTGTTTGTTTGTTTTTGCTTTTGTTTCTGTTTTATTCTGTTTTGGTTTTCAATTTCTGTTGGGTTTCTCTTTGAATATCTGATAGCATACTGGGGTTCTTCTGTCAGGTCTTTCCAGAGCCTTATGTCCTAATGGATTCAGTAATTGTGTGTCTTATACATGTATGTGTTTCCTAGACTTAGTATTTGTTTAACCCAACACTCAGACATTAGTCTGGGGCTTGGACAGTCTTCAATAAACCCGTTTATCACTGGGAGAAGCAACCCCAGAAGTTTGGACTACCACGAGGAAACAAAGAAGCACCATGCAGGCAAAGGAGCAGGAAAAAAACCCACAAGACTAAATAAATGAAGAGGAAATAGGAAAAATGCCCGAAAAACAATTCAGAGTACTGATAGTAAAAATGATACAAAATCTCAATAACAAAATAGAGAAAGTACAGGAAACAGTTCATAAGAAACCAGAAGAACTAAAGAACAAACAAACAGCAATGGATAACAAAATAACTGAAATTAAAAATACTCTAGATAGTATAACCAGCAGAATGACTGAGGAAGAAGGATGAATACGTGAGCTGGAAGATAGAATGGGGGAAATAACTGTTACAGAGCAGGAAAGAGAAAAAAGAATAAAAAGAATAGAAGACAGTCTCAGAGACCTCAGTGATAACATTAAGCATACCAACATTCGAATCATAGGCATCCCAGATGAAGAAGAAAAAAAGAAAGGGTCTGAGAAAATATTTGAAGAGGTTATAGTGGGAAACTTCCCCAACATGGGAAAGGAAATAACTAACTAAGTCCAAGAAGCACAGAGAGTCCCATACAGAATAAACCCAAGGAGAAAAACTCCAATGCACATATTAATCAAACTAACGACAATTAAACACAAAAGAAAAAACATTAAAAGCAGCAAGAGAAAGGCAACAAATAACATATAAGGGAAAACTCATAAGGATAAGAGCTGACCTTTCTACAGAAACTCTGCAGGCCAGAAGGGAATGGCAGGATAAACTGAAAGTCCTGAAAGTCAAAAACCTACAGCCAAGAATACTCTACCGAGCAAGAATTTCATTCAGATTTGAGGGAGAAATCAAAAGCTATACAGACAAGCAAAAGTTAAGAAAATTCAGCACCACCAAACTAGCCTTACAACAAGTGCAAAAGGAACTTCTCTAAGTAGGAAACACAAGAGAAGGAAAACACCTACAAATACAAACCCAAAACAATTAAGAAAATGGTAATTGGAACACACATGTCAATAATCACCTTAAATGTAAATGGATTAAATGCTCCAACCAAAAGACACAGACTGCCTGAATGGATGCAAAAAAAAGACCCTTGTATATGCTGCCTACAAGAAACCCACTTCAGACATGGGGATACATATAGACTGAGAGTAAAGGGATGGAAAAAGATATTCCATGCAAATGGAAGTCAAAAGAAAGCTGGAGTAGCAAGACTCATATCAGACAAATTAGACTTTAAATAAAGACTATTACAAGAGACAAGGAAGGACACTACCTAATGATCAAGGTATCCACCCAAGAAGAACATATCATAATGGTAAATATCTATGCCCCCAGCATAGGAGCAGCTATACATAAGGCAAATGCTAACAGCCATAAAAGGGGAAATTGACAGCAACACAATAATAGTGGGAGACTTGAACACCCCACTTACATCAATGGACAGATCATCCAAACAGAAAATAAATAAAGACACACAAGCTTTAAATGACACATTAGACCATCTCAACTTAATTGATTTTTATAGGACATTCCATCCAAAAACTACAGAATACACTTTCTTCTCAAGTGCACACAGAACATTTTCCAGGATAGATCACATCTTGGGTCACAAATCAAACCTCAGCAAATTCAAGAAAATTGAAATCATATCAAACATCTTCTCAGACCACAACACCATGAGACTAGATATCAATTACATGAAAAAACTGCAAAAAATACAAACACATGGAGGCTAAACAATTCACTATTAAACAACCAAGAAATCATTAAAGAAATCAAAGAGGAAATCAAAAAATATCTAGAAACAAATGACAGTGAAGACACAACAACCCAAAACCTATGGGACACAGCAAAAGCCGTTCTAAGAGGGAAGGTTATAGCAATACAGTCCTACCTTAAGAAACAAGAAAATGATCGAATAAACAACCTAATCTTACACCTAAAACAACTAGAGAAAGAAGAACAAAGAAACCCCAAAGTGAGCAGAAGGAAAGAAATCATAAGGATCAGAGCAGAAATAAATGAAAAAGAAAGGAAGGAAGCAATCGCAAAAATTAATAAAACTAAAAGCTGGTTCTTTGAGAAGATTAACAAAATTGATAAACCATTAGCCAGACTCAGCAAGAAAAAAAGGGAGAAGATGCAAATCAACAGAATTAGAAATGAAAAAGGAGAAGTAAGAACGGACACCTCAGAAATACAAAACATCATGAGAGACTATTAGAAGCAACTATATGCCAAAAAATTGGATAACCTGGAAGAAATGGATAAATTCTTAGAAAAATACAATCTTCCAAGGCTGAGCCAGTAAGAAATAGAAACCATGAACAGACTAATCACAAGTACGGAAAATGAGGCAGTGATTAAAAATCTCCCAACAAACCAATGTCCAGGGCCAGATGGATTCAGGGGTCAATTCTATCAAATATTAGAGAAGAGCTAACACCTATCCTTCTCAAACTCTTCCAAAATAGAGCAGAAGGAGGAACACTCCCAAACTCATTCTATGAGGCCACCATCACCCTGATACCAAAACCAGGCAAAGATGTCACAAAAAAAGAAAATTACAGGCCAATATCACTGATGAATATAGATGCAGAAATCCTCAACAAAATACTAGCTAACAGAATACAACAGCACATTAAAAAAATCATACACCATGATCAAGTGGGGTTTATCCCTGGGATGCAAGGATTCTTCAATATATGTAAATCAATCAATGTGATACATCATATCAACAAATTGAAGGATAAAAACCATATGATCATCTCAATAGATGCAGAAAAAGCTTTTGACAAAGTTCAACATCCATTTATGATAAAAATTCTCCAAAAAGGGGGCATAGAAGGAAATTACCTCAACATAATTAAAGCCATATATGAGAAACCAAAAGCCAACATTGTTCTCAATGGGGAAAAACTGAAAGAATTCCCTCTAAGAACAGGAACAAGACAAGGGTGTCCACTCTCACCATTATTATTCAACATAGTTTTGGAAGTTTTATCCATAGCAATCAGAGAAGAAAAAGAAATAAAAGGAATCCAAATTGAAAAAGAAGTAAAATTGTCACTCTTTGCAGATAACATGATATTATACATAGAAAACCCTAAAGACTCTACCAGAAAACTGCTAGCACTCATTGATGAGTTTAGTACAGTAGCAGGATACAAAATTAATGTGCAGAAATCTCTTGCATTCCTATATACTAACAATGGAAGAGCAGAAAGAGAAATTAAGGAAACTCTCCCATTCACCACTGCAACAAAAAGAATCAAATACCTAGGAATAAACCTGCCTAAGGAGGCAAAAGATCTGTATGCAGAAAACTTTAAGACATTGAGGAAAGAAATCAAAGACGACACAAACAGATGGAGGGACATACCATGTTCCTGGATTGGAAGAATCAACATCGTGAAAATGACTGTACTACCCAAAGCAATTTACAGATTCAATGCAATCCCGATCAAATTACCAAAGGCATTTTTCACAGAACTAGAGCAAGAAATCTTACGATTGTATGGAAACACAAAAGACCCCAAATAGCCAAAGCAATCTTGAGAAGGAAAAATGGAGTTGGTGGAATCAGGCTTCCTGACTTCAAACTATACTACAAGGCCATAGTGATCAAGACAGAATGGTACTGGCACAAAAATAGAAAGGAAGATCAATGGAATAGAATAGAGAACTCAGAGGTAAGCCCAAACACATATGGGCCCCTTATCTTTGACAAAGGAGGCACGAATATACAATGGAAAAAAGACAGCCTTTTTAATAAGTGGTGCTGGGAAAATTGGATAGCAACATGTAAAAGAATGAAATTAGAACACGTCCTAACACCATACACAAAAATAAACTCCAAATGGATTAAAGACCTACATGTAAGGCCAGACACTATCAAACTCCTAGAGGAAAACATAGGCAGAACACTCTATGACATCCATCAAAGCAACATCCTTTTGGACCCACCTCCTAGAATCACGGAAATTAAATCAAGAATAAACAAATGGGACGTTATGAAACTTAGAAGCTTTTACACAGTGAAAGAAACCATAAACAAGACAAGAAGGCAACCCTCAGAATGGGAAAAAATAGTTGCCAATGAAACAATGGCCAAAGGATTAACCTCCAAAATATACAAGCAGCTCATGCAGCTTAATACCAAAAAAGCAAATAACCCAATCCACAAATGCGCAGAAGACCTACATAGACATTTCTCCAAAGAAAACATGAAGATGGCCAACAAACACATGAAAAGATGTTCAACATCACTAATTATCAGAGAAATGCAAGTCAAAGCCACAATGAGGTATCACCTCACACCCATCAGAATGGCCATCATCACACAATCTGGAAACAACAAATGTTGGAGAGGGTGTGGAGAAAAGGGAAGTCTCCTGCACTGTTGGTGGGAATGTAAGTTGGTACAGCTACTATGGAAAACAATTTGGAGGTTCCTTAAAAAACTACAAATAGAACTACCATATGATCCAGTCATCCCACTCCTGGGCATATACCCAAAGAAAACCATAATCCCCAAAGAAACATGTACCATAATGTTTATTGCAGCACTCTTTACAATAGCCAGGACATGGAAGCAACCGAAATGCCCATCAACAAATGAATGGATAAAGAAGAGGTGGCATATATATATAATGGAATATTACTCAGCCATAAAAAGGAATGAGATGGAGCTATATATAATGAGGTGGATAGACCTAGAGTCTGTCATACAGAGTGAAGTAAGTCAGAAAGATAAAGACAAATATTGTATGCTAACTCATATATACAGAATCTAAAGATGGTAGTGATGAACTCAGTGCCAAGACAAGAATAAGGACGCAGATGCAGAGAATGGACTGGAGATCATGAGGTTTGGTGGGGCAGGGGTGAGGGGGAAGCTGAGACGAAGTGAGAAGTAGCTTAGACATATATATTCTACCAACTGTAAAATAGATAGCCAGTGGGAAGTTGCAGTATAACAAAGGGAGTTCAGCTCGATGATGTATGATGCCTTGGAGGACTGGGATGGGGAGGGTGGGGGGGAGTAGAGGGAGGGTGGAGACACGGGGATATGTGTATAAATACAGATGATTTACCTTGGTGTACCTCAAAAACTGGTACAAGAGTGAAAAGCAATTATATTCCAATAAAAATAAATAAATACCCTTTTGGATTTCTAAAAAATAAATTTCTCATTCAAGTTATTAGTCTGTATTTCTATTGGCATATTCATCATTTTCTAATGAATTTGTAGGTGTCCTTTATGTATTTTAATAGATCCTGACTTCTGCAAAATTTTTCATTCTGAGCTATGTGAGATAATACTGAATTAATAAAATTTGCACTTTTAAAGAATCAGTTATAAAACTGACCAACTTAAATGTTACATGAAAACCATTGTTATGTGTGGGTTAACATTAATCTGAAATAATACAGTGACTTTCTGTATCATATAACATATTATTTAGACAAATAGTAAAGCTGAATAAGGCTGAATAAATTCTAAAATGTAGATGCTCAAAATAGGAGTTGCTTGTGCTCCTGTGAAATAAGTTTAACACTGACCATGTCTAAGAAGAAAAATAATAACATGCTAACAAAATAAATTTAAAAGAATAATAAACAGTATACTATTAGAAGTACAAACTGGCAGAATATAAAGCGTGTTGGCCTATTATTTTCGGTAGAAAATAATCTTTGTGTCATAGTGGACCATAACGTTGAAGTGCTTCAATGATAAGGAGTCACTGGTGATGCAAAAGCATGATATTTGATAGCATTAATGACATGTAATAGGAAATTGATTTCCTAACACCTTTCCCTTTCATAATGTCTTTTCCCTTAGATTGAAAGAGAATCAATATGTGAATATCTTAGGATATGAAAGGCAGCCAAGTGCGAAGAAAACACTATTTGATTAGCAATTAGGAGACCTGATTTCTTAACCTAATTGTGCCACAAATGAGTTGTGTGACCTTGGGCAAGTCATTTGGTCTTTCCAAGGTTTAGTTTCCTCCATGCAAAAAAGAAAATGTATCCCAGGCCCAGGACTAAATTCATGTAATTCAATTTTGAAATAAATTTAAATAAAAAGTAAAGTATTAAATGCTTTAAAGATCCTTTGATGATGTTTCCCTAACTGTTTTTGTGAAGGTCTTTTTCCTTTTTGTAATAACTAACGCTTTGTGAGAGTTTAATTTGGAATAAGTACTACTCATATTGAATGCTCACAAAACTGTAGAGGGTCAGTATTGCTCTTATTTCATTTTATAAGTGAAGAAACTGATTTAAGAGAGGCTAAACAATTTGCCCTGCTTCACAGTGCTGGTGAACAGTCAGACTAGGATTCAAAGGCAGGCAGTCTGACTTTCATAATCTGTTACTTCCAAGCATCACCACACTTTCATCAATATGTACTTTTGCTCAACTAAACTTGGGAAACACTGGCTTTGACAGAGCAAAATCAGTTGAACACAAGACATTTTAGAATATTTAAGATTTGTTTTGAATATCCAAGAGGGAATCATGTGCAGAGCTGTCCAGATTTTTTTTTTTTTTGAACTACAGAAGTCCTATGAAAAGGAATATTGAACATGTCAAAGGCACTAAAGTTCTGCAAAACACTTTTGGAAAATGCTGATTCTCAAGTCTTCACAGACATCCAATGGTACTTTCACTCAGGAACGTACTTATAAAAAACAATCCCTTGAATAATTTGGAGAAGTATTAGTTAAAGATGAAAAATCTATCTATGGGATTTACATTTTCATAAGGCTAAATCTCATTTTCCATGTTTTTTTTTTCCTTTTTAGTATATTTTAATGTAAGAAATTGTACCAATGCATTAAAGATATGTTTACCAAGCGAAAACTGGCTTCAGGATGGTGATTGTAGTGTTCTGGAAAGATGTGGATACTTTTATGCTAAGAGCATTCTTTCCCAGCAGTTTTGCTTAGAATATTGTGGAGAACACAGTTTACCATCTCTTAGGAGTTCTGAAATTCAAACATATCGATTGTTCAAAAAATATTTTCTATAACACATTATAAAGGAATAAAAATAACCCATAATTTACAGCATTACCCTGTGAATGTCTCAGTATTTCAATTATATTCATCAAATAAGCAAACTATAATAAAACAAAAATCACAAGTGTTCAAAATTAGATACTTCATCATATTTAATCATCTGAGATTTTCTTAATATCACTGAACAAAAATATTTACAAAAAAATCACAAAATAAAACAAAAGAATTTATACCCAATGAATGTGGCAGTGCTATACATAAATGTAATGAATAGATTAGTATTTGATATATTTCATATTGATTTTTCTTTTTCTCCTGAGACTCACAAAATATATTCAATCTCATGAAACACCCCAGAATTAGAATACAGGAAACAGCATAATACAGTTGATCCTCATTATTCACAGATTATGTATTTGTAAATTAGCCTACTCACTAAAATGTATATGCAACCCCAAAAGCAATACTTACAGGTACTTTGTAGTCATTAGCAGACATGCTTAAAATGGATAAAAATTTGTGTCACAACTCTTTTATTCTCAGTTTAGGTTGAAGGAGATGGTGTGCTGCCTTCTTGTTCCAGATCTCACACTGTCATAGTGTCCTTTCCTTAATCTATTTATTTCCATTTTTAAAAAATTTTTGTGCTCTTTGTTGGTGATTTTGCTGTTTAAAATGCCCCAGAAGTGTACTGCTGAAGTGCGATCTAGTATTCCTGAGTGCAGGAAGCCTGTGCTATGCCTTATGAAGAAAATACGTGTATTAGATAAGTTTCATTTAGGCATGAGTTATAATGCTGTTGGCTGTGAGTTCAATGTTAACGAATCAACAATGCCATACATCCAGAAAATGAAGACTGATTAAAAAAAGTACAGTAGATAACATTGTTGTGAAGCTGAAAGACAAAGAAATTTACAGTCATGTTACCCAGGATAAGGAAAATGTTAAACTCTTCTTGGCTAGTTCTGGCTGGATCCCATGTTTCAAAAGGTGAAAGGGTGTGGGAAATGCTAAACTTGAAGGAAAGGCAGGTTCTGCGGATCAGGACTTTGGGAGAATTTTTAAAATACCTACTAAGGGTTATACAGGACAAAAGTTATGTTGAAGAACAGATTTTTAATGCTGATGAGAATAACATGTTTTGTAAGAACTTCGCTAAAGGATTCTATACTGCAAATGGTATTTCAGTTGACAAACCATAGTGATTTGAGGTTCTCAAGAACCTGACCTTGTGCTTCTCTATATGTAATAGTTCAGCATTTGTTGAACTGTATTCAGTGTTCACAACAACATTATAGAACATTAATACTGTAATCAATGAGAATCAACTGTACATTTTAAGATTTTGTTTCTAGATACTCCCCTGACATAGTTCTAAAATGTACAGAAAGAAGTCTTGCAAATAAAAGCTGTTTTACTTTTTTAAGCCACAAAATCATTGCTCTGGGTTCCTAATTAAAAAAAAAAAAGTGGCATTGCATGTGGTGGGCAGATTGTCACCATTCTAAAGTGACTTGTTATAGTGAGAACTGAGGACCCATGGTTCCACTTTGAGATCTCAAAGCATAGGTGAGAGAGAGAACCCATACCATAAACATCAGAATTCTTAAAGCAGCGTAGGTAGAAAAAAAGAGCCTCCAATCCCCTAAAGTAAATTCTTGGACAGGAAAATGCCAGAGTGGGAGAATATGACAGGATGGGTCTTAAGCATGAATTTTCAAAGTTACTAAGACTTACCAGATATACTTGGAAAATTAAGATGGAGCCGAGTTTATTCTTTATGCAAATATACAGTAAAGTTTAAATTATTTTCATTCATATGTTATAATCACTCATTTTAGTGGGTACTATAGTTAAGCAAAGCCTGTAAAATCTAGGATAATAGCAGACATATGAGAAGACATATGAGATTTTATGTGGTGAATAGGATGCTATATATATAAAATCTAGTATTATACATGTAAACTTTAAGAAAGAGCAGTTATTTGGAAAAGCAGATCTCTGGTTCAAGAGAAAGCGGTATAGATTTTAGGTGATTATAGATATAGCTACAGAGAATTATAGTCACTAATATACACATATACACTAATATATATTATCAATATTAAGTATATATATATTTAATATGTATTTATATCATATATTATCTATCTATCATCTATCATCTATCTATTTTACCCATACAAATCACAAAATATAGATTTGGTAGTTAGCTACAAATAGGGGTTATTAAGCACAAAGGTGCAGATGAGAATCTCCAAGGCAAACTGTATAAGAAATGTGTGTTAGCAGCAGTAACTAGAGGAATGTCCACTTCTAGGGAGTTTGTAGAAGAAAATTAACAAAATAGGAGACATGTCATAATGCTGTGAAGAAAGTGTTAGAATTTAATGATGTGACCATTGGGACTGGATGTCATTACTGATGTGATTTTCATACCAACGGAGGTAACAGGCTGAAACAAGGTATGTTATATTTAAGGCGATTAGTGTGCATCACAAAAATAAAGCTGAGGGAACACTATATGGAAATAGGGAGGTGGGTGGGGGAATGAGAGAAGCAGCAAAACTACTCTTCCTCAAGTTTCTGCAGCTTACATACTTAAACTTCGAAAAAAAATTTCATAGTGCTTGACATTTGGAAGTACTCAACAGATTTCATTTAAATAAAATATATTATTTAGACTCTAGTGGAAAAAAATAACAATGTGATCTGTATATAATCAACATTCCTATTAACACAGGAAAAAACTGTGACAATGACATTAAGTAAATTGTATCAGGATACACAGTACAGACTCAGGGTATGAATGAGGGCAAGTTCAAATTCAAAGCATGAGCTCTTATTCTGCTATAATGCCTACCCATTTAAGCTGTGAGGCTGGTGTGTAAAACTCCCTCTCTAAAGAATGATTTGTTTACTTATTTAAACAGACTATATTTTTTAGACTAGTTTTAGGTTCACAGCAAAATTGAGGGAAAGGTATGGAGATTTCCTATATACACCCTGTCCCTAAAGATACATAGTTTCCCCAATTATTAATATCTCCCACCAGAGTGGTACAATTGTTACAATTGATGAACCAACATTAACATATCATTATCACCCAAAGTTCATAGTTTACATTAGGTATCACTCTTGGTGTTACACATTCTATGGGTTTGGATAAATGTATAATGGCCTGTATTCACCGTTATAGTATCATATAGAACAGTTTCACTGCCCTAAAAATCTGTGCTCTGCCTGTTCATCCCTTCCTCTCCCTCAAATCCTAGTAATCACTGATTTATTTACTGTGTGCGCAGTTTTGCCTTTTCCAGAATGTCATATAGGTGGAATCATATAGTATGTAGACTCTCCAGATCAGCTTATTTCACTTAGTAATATTCACTTAGGGTCTCTCCATGTCTTTTCATGGCTTGATAGCTCTGAAAAAACTCCATTCCTTGGATGCACCACAGTTTATTTATCCATTCACTTCCCGAAGAACATCTTGGTTGCGTCCAGGTTTTGGCAATTATGAATAAAGCTGCTTTAAATATGTGTGTGCTTTTGTGTAGATGTAAATTTGGAATTCCTTGGGGATAAATACCAAGGAGTGTAATTGCTGGACTGCATAGTAAGAGAATGTTTTATTTTGTAAGAAACTGCCAATTGGTCTGCCAAAGCTGCTGTACCATATTGTAACCCCACTAGCACTGTATGAGAGTTCCTGTTGCTACACATCCTCACTAGTATTTGGTGTCACTAGTTTCTTGGATTTTGGCCATCCTCCAATAGGTGTGTGGTGGTATCTCATTGTTGTTTTAATTTGTATTTCTCTGATGACATATAATGTGGAACATCTTTTTCATATGCTTGTTCATCATTTGTATATCATCTTTGGCAAAGTGTTAAGGTCTATGGCCCATTTTTAAGTCAAGTTGATTTTTTTTTATTGCTGAGTTTTAAAAGTTCTTTGTATATTTTGGATAACTATTCTTTATGTCTTTTGCAAATATTTTCTCCTAATTCAGGGTTTTTCTTTTCATTCTTTTGATATAGCTTTCATGGAGCAGAAGTTTACAATTTTAATGAATTCCAGCTTATCAGTTCTTTCTTTCATGGATTGTACCTTTTATCTAAAGTCATCAACATACTCAAGGTTGTCTAGATTTTCTCCTGTGTTACCTTCTGGGAGTCTTACAGTTTTGGCTTTACATTCAGGTTAGGTCTATTATTCACCTAGAATTAAATTTTGTGAAGGATATAAGGTTTGTGTTTAATTTTTTTGCGTATATATGTCCAGATGTTTCAGCCCCATTTGTTAAAAAGACTATGTTTGCTTCATTATATTGTCTTTGCTCTTTTGTCAAAGATCAATTGTCAATATTTAGGTAATTCTATTTCTGGACTTTCTATTCGGGCTCAGTGATTTGTGTATTTTGCCAATATCACACTTTCTTAATTACTATAGCTTTATAGTATGTCTTGAAATCATATAGTGTCAGTCTTCCAACTTTGTTCTCCTTTAAAAGTATGCTGGTTATTTTGGCTCTCTTGGCTCTCCATGTAAGTTAAGAATCAGCGTGTTTATATCCATAAAACAAGTTGCTACATTTTGATTGGGATTCCCAGAATCCATAGATCAAGGTTAGAAAGAATTGACATTGATAGTATTGAGTCTTCCCATCCACAAATTATTATGGAATATCTCTACATTTATTTTGATCTTAGATTTCTTTCATTTGTGTTTTGTAGTTTTTCTCACATAGACCTGGTACATATACTTTTTTAGATTTATATCTAAGTATTTCATTTTCAGGGTGCTAATGTAAATAGTGTTGTGGTTTCAATTTCAAATTCTTTTAGTTCACTGCTGGTAGATAGGAAATCAAAGGATCTTCATGTATTAAACTTATACTCTGCAAACTTGCTATAATCACTTATTTGTTCCAGGGATTTTTTTGTTGATTCTCTTGAATTTTCTACATAGTCCATCATGTTATCTGTGAACAAAGTCTGTTTTATTCTTTCCTTCCTAATCTATATACTTTAAATTTTCTTTTTGTGTCTTACTTCATTGGCTAGGACTTCTAGTACAATGTTGAAAAGGGGAGATAAGAGGGGATATTCTTATTCTGTACTTATCTTAGTGAGAAAACTTCTAGTTTATCACTACTAATTATGATGTGAGTTGTAAAATTTTTTGCAGACATTCTTTATCAAGTTGAAGAAGTTCCCCACAATTCCTAATTTACTGGGAATTTTTATCATGAATTGGTCTTGAATTTTCTCAAATGATTTTCTGCATCATGTAGTTTTTCTTTTTTTTAATTTTTTGATCTGTTGATGTGATGAATTATATTAAATGATTTTCAAATGTTGAACTAGCCATACTTGGAATAAATCCCATTTTGCCATGGTATGTAATTCTTTTTACACATTGTTGGATTTGATTTCTATTTTGTTGAGAATTTTTTCATCCATGTTCATGAAAGATATTGGTCTGCATTTTTCTTTTCTTGTAATGTTTTTATCTGGTTTTGGGATTAGTTACTGGTCTCATAGAATAAGTTAGGAAATATTCCCTATGCTTCTGTCTTCAGCAAGAGATTGTAGAAAATTGGTACAATCTTCCTTAAATGTTCAGTAGACTTCATCAGTGAACCAATCTGGGCCCTATGTTTTCTGTTTTGGTAGATTATTAATTATAGGCCTAATAAAATTGTCTATTTCTGCTTATGTAAATTTTGGCAAATTCTCATCCCTCTTCATCTCTGATAACATTCTTTGGTCTATAGTGTGCTCTGTCTGAAATTAATATAGTTATTCCTGCTTCCTTTTGGTTAGTTTCATCATGGTATCTTTCTCTATGAACTTTTAATCTGTATATATCTTTATATTTAACATGGGTTTCTTGAGGACAACATATAGTTTGTCCTTGTTTCTTGATCCACTTTGTTAATCTCTGTCTTTTAATTGTTGCATTTAGACCATTAACAAAGTGTTTATTGATGTAGCTGGATTAATATCTGTCATTATTGTTTACTATTTTCTATTTGTTATCCTTATTCTTTGTTCTTGTCTTCCACTCTTTTTCTGCCTTTTGTGGTTTTAATTGAGCATTTGATATGATTTCATTTTCTCTTCTTTCTTAGCATATTAGTTATACTTTTTATCTCATTTTAGTAGGGAGCAACATACTTTTATTTATACTTTTATAACTAGGATAGTGTTTGTAAATATGCAATTTTCTGATTTGCATATGTAAAAAGAATACATATCCACAAAAGCAATGCCCTTTTATTGTACCTTTCATTATAAAACTCATTTTGACATGGTTAGCTTTAAAAATTTGTTTTTAAAGAGTTTATTTTCAATTTCATCAAAAATGTAAACATTCATTTTAATGTTATTTATGATTTAATTCAAATATACTGAGTGCCCACTACTATATTTCTGACATCTTACCATCCTCATCTTAAATATTCAACCATCTGCTTAAAATACACATGAAAATTGAAGCACACATCCTAGTCAATATTTGCAAACTAAACATTTCTAGGATAGGAAACTTTTTACTGTTTCACATTTTATGAAGCCATACTATACAAAATAAAAGTAAAATTTTTAGAAGTCAGGAAAATTAGGATTATTTTGTATAGCTATATGAGTATCTGGCACATTTCTACTACAATAGTAAACATTGTTCAATATGATTGAGCTCTTCTCAACGTGTGGATGCCTTCTTCAGCCATTCAGGTTTCCCATCTCTGATATCTAACATCTCTTGAACATTCAGGCAGTGGGGTGGATTTTTATTGTATCAAATTAGCTAAGTTGGAAGCACCTTTCCTAGAATTCCCTTCCATTTTATTTACAATTTTGGTGAGCCACAAGAGATTTGTTTTTGTTTTTGGTTTTTTTTTTTTTTTGGATGAGAAAAACAAAGCAGAAAAGAAAAAGGTGGGGAGGACCTCCCTGGTGGCGCAGTGGTTAAGAATCCATCTGCCAATGCAGGGACACAGGTTCGAGCCCTGGTCTGGGAAGATCCCACATGTCGTGGAGCAGCTAAGCCCATGAGCCACAACTACTGATGCTGCACTCTAGAGCCCAGGAGCCACAACTATTGAGCCCATGTGCCACAACTACTAAAGCCCATGCTCCACAACAAGAGAAGCCACTGCAATGAGAAGTCCACGCACTGCAAGGAAGAGTAGCCCCAACTCGTCACAACTAGGGAAAGCCCATGAGCAGCAACGAAGACCCAATGCAGCAAATAATAATAATAATAATAAAATAAAATAAAATAATTTTTTTAAAAAGTTCAACTGTTAAAAAAAAAGAAAGAGAAAGGTAAGCATTCTTTTTTACACAGAAGATACTTGGTGCAGGGCCCAGGATCCTACCACACACATCACACACATGGCTGCTTTTCTGGTGGCTCACTTGGTGGTGCAGGGCACCAGCCAGGACTGTAGGTTCTCCAATTTCTCCAGTCCTCTTTCTTCAGCCTCACTGACACCTTGGTGAGGTACATACGCAACTCAGGCTCAAATGGCATCAACCTTTCATATACATCACTTCTATCATCAGTGTTTTGAGTTTGGAGGTGACCAGATACTGACATCTTTGTCCACTGTAGTAGATTTCAGTTCACCTGTGCAGGTTCCAATTTTTCCTTGCCTTCCCCATTTCATACTCTTTTCTCTTCCAGACCATCTTATCTTGTGGCTTTATGTCATCTCCTAGAGGTTATGCTTCTCTGCTCAAACCTGACTGAAAAAGGTAGATCCAAGTTTGGGCCACATTTTCTGCTTCAGTGGTACCCTAGCCATTCTTTCTTATCTCAATGTTTTTCAAATCATCTTGCACTTCCATATTTGTCTCTCCCACTGAACTGAGGGTAATGTGAGACAAAGATTTTGTTTAGCTATCTTTTTATTGTAATAGACCAGTTCTGTGCATTATGCATTAAAAATACTTCATATATGCATACTTAATTGAATAAGGCCCTTTACAAATTTATGTTTACTTAAACATTTCCAAGAATTTATTTTTTAAATAAATTTACTATTTTTTTAAAGTAACGTACTTCAAGAAAATCTACTCTTGTTATAGTTTTTATCCTCACAGGCTCTTGTATGTAATAGTAGTAAGGTGAGCAGGTGTTTAATTATAAGGAAGCCCTTAGGTCAATTGCCGATGTTTTTAATAAAGACTATTTTCACCTCAAACCATCTGTGAATCCTAGCTTTCATCATTCAAGGACTGTAGCTTTGTTCTTGATTACATTTGGGGATTAATGGTGTAATAGGCTATATCATCCCATAAACCTTCATCTATTATAATTCTTGCTTTTATTTTTATGACCAAAGACTCTTTTCAAAGCCTGTTCTGTTCTAAATCCACATGCTGCCTCAGCCACTGCTACTCTGATACTTTGGGCAAGACACACCACTCAAAGTGTATCAGGGATAATATCTATGTTATAAACAGGGTTATTATAGGGAATAAAGGGAATATATGTAAATAAAGCTCATACACAGTCCTTAGCACTTAATATTTGTCCAATGAGTATTAGCTTTTATTATTATCAGATTTATTTTAAGAAAATGGAGAGTAATAGCTCAGCAATTTATAGGTGTCCATGCAACATCATAGTTTAATTCAATGCTGATATATACACTTGGGTATAAAAAAAAAAAGTTCATTGCTCAGTTGAAGTTATGAATTTTTCATATCTGTTACCAGATCCTACTAAATTAAGAAATCACTTCTGACTACAAGTTAAGCAATTTTTAAAATTGCTATTCTTCCACTGCTGACAGTATACCAGCAATGTATTAAAACTCTAAGAATAAAATTCTCAACATTTTTATGTATAGCCCATGAGATATTATTTATAATAAGAACTGGACTCATTGTCTCTCAATCCACTTTCCCTTAAAAAAAATTTCTTTGTAAGGTAGGTTGTGGAATTTCTTTTAAATTTAGTATTTCTCTGTGTGGCATTCTGAATGAATTGTAAGTTAATGAAAAAAATTCCCAAGGAGGAAATATCCATTTTTTTAATAATTATTCATATATAGTGATATTATATTGCTATTTATTTTGGTATCCATTGAAACCCAAGTCTAAATAAATATTGATGACAACATCCTGTTCTCAATAATATAGATTCACATTTAGTAAATGCCACAGTATCTACCAAGAGAATCGCTCACTGTTGTTAGGACACTAATACTATAGCTAAGACTAATAGCAAATTGTTTCAGGGACCTTATCAAATCTCAGGGGCAGGGGCTGCCTTTCATCATTACTGATTGTAAACAATAAACTGTCAGATGTGTGAGGAAAATTATGGTGATAAAAATCAAGTGATTTTTAAGAACCAATATAATCCTTTTTAAAATGTATTATCAGGTATATGCCTTGTAAATTCATATGTGTATTGAGTATTATTAATAAAATTAGTAATAATTTTAAAATAATCTGTATTGTGATACTATGGCACACTTAGGGTAATGCGATTAAAAGTGACCAACTAATTAACACCATATCATACTTCCCGGAAGGGAGATTTCCTAGGAGAGGGAATTTTAAAGAAAAAAAAAAGCCTTTAAGTAGGAAATTGTTATGGTCAGAATATTTGTGTAAAAAAAAATTCTATAGTCGTTTCTCTACCTGCTTAACAGATGAGGTTCCCAAATTCAGTTCATCCTAATTCACAGTGCCGCTTCCCTCTCATCTGTGAGCTCAACAATTACGTATATCATCATTATAATTCTAACTAGTTTATTTAAATTGTAATCGATACATTAAGGAGAAGTTTGAGACAGCTGATATGATTTATTACCAATTCTAAATGCATTTGTCTTGCTTTTGGCAGTTGTGCTACCTCTCGAATGCCCCTGCCTGAGTGGCAGCAACCTGTCAGGGTTGTTATGATTGCTGTTTGCAGGGATATTAGCTGACAGTTTTTCCTCCACTCCTGATAAATGTACGCCTGCCATGTAATCACACCCACGAGGTCTTGCCTTAGCATTCACCTATAGCTTCATCAAATATGAGAATACGTAGCATAAATATATTATAGCCACACATATATATGAATCAAACATAACATCACATGTAGATGACAAGAAGTTTATGTGATAGTCCCTTTTGAAATGCCACGCTACACGAGGCTATACAAGCACCTGCGTTGGGAGAAAACCCTTCTCTTATTATGTTAAGGATACTTGACTGGTTCTTAAAAACCGATATAGTGGAAAATAATTTCAGAAGCATGAGAGGATTTTCCCCAAGAGTAATATTAAAAATCAGTGATTCTGAAATATTCTAGGCTTTGTAGTGGCATGGGAATTTCCTACATTAAGTTATTAACAAAGATCTGCACTGGATGCATTCAAATACATAACTCTCCTCTGATGCTGTTCTAGCATATACCTATATTTTAAAGCTCTGCATTGGGAACTTGACCCTGTTTTTATTGATAAATATTTTATTCTTCTCACATGAATTATTCATGTGCTGTGCCAGGCTAGCTTATTCCCAGTGAGTGAAAAGGAGATCCTCAAATCATACACCACCACTGCTTTTAATAAAAACCAAACTCTTTTTTTAAACAATTTTATATTGATAAAATTGTATGTGTTTTGGTGACTTAACATTCTTTATTGTTGAAATAAACATCATAATTTGAAAAGTATTTGATTCATTTAATCAATCTTAAATGAATTAACTTTCTTATGCTATTGGTCAATGGTGGAAAGAATATGACTCTGTCAGAAATGTGTAACTTGTCACACTGATATGCTAGAGTCAGTACTGCTCTGAGAAGAAGAGAAAGAATTGATACCACTAAAGACTGTGTAATTGCATGATAAGAAAGAGACAGAAAGATACTCACAGATGATAAGGGCTGAAAAATGGCCAGGAAGAAGGCACTGATCTCTGGCCTACTGACTGCATGTGCATTAAAATGAGAGATAAAAGTTGTCAGATAGGATATATTTTAAAAAGAAAAAAAAGCTAAATCAGCTTTAGAGAGATTAAAGGCAACCTTTTAAGCAATTGACTTTGACTACAGAAAGTATGTGATACTAAATTAAATAAATGTGAATATTTTACCATGAAACTGCTGAAAGAAAAACAGCCAAAAGTATTTTTTTTTTAAAGGGGAAATATTTTGCATCTTAATTTCTTCATCTATATATTTGGTTTCCTTTTTCATTGATTTTAGACTATCAGAAACGGATGGAAATTTTAAAACACTTCTCATTTTACAGGAGAGGAAACTGAAGAGTCTATATGATAACCCCCAAAATCTGTTTGTTATAAGGAGTGACTAGATTAGAAAGGTTTTCATATTCAATCCATGTTCAACATTCTCTATGGTGTTTTCTTTTTTTAAATGTGACTTTTCCCTTAAATGTGTATTATCTATGCATTGTTTTAATATTTAATATATATGCATCTGAGACTACCGTATGTATACAATGTTTCTTTCTGTTAAAGCCATTATATATTATCATTTTTAAATGAAATAATTTGAGATATATGATGAATTGGAAACATGGCTAATTTCACAGTAAAGTATAATTTTCCTAGGAAATATCTACAGTTCTAGGTATTCATAGTGCAAATATGCCTTAATATTAGAAATGTTTGAATTCCAACCACTTATCTGTATAGCAAAATTTAATATATCAAAACCTATTTTCCTATTAACTCACTTTAAATAGGCACATTCACTCTATATATTTACCAGAATAGAGCACCAGGCTTTATTTTCTGTAACTCATATTATAATATCATTTATACTATAGGTTGCATTAAGTGCTTTCTAATATACATACCATCCCCTCCTCCATATCCTCTCTCAGAGAAACCTAAACCTCTTTAGAGACATGGACTTGCCCTCCCTCCCCAATTCCTCTAATAGATGCAAGCCACTCTTCAGAGGAGAAGAAGGAGGAGAAGGAGGAGGATGTATAGGAGGAGAAAGAAGAGGAGGAGATGAGGATAAGGGGATAGTTGATGATTGCTTGAGACTACACTAAGGATGATATTATAAACTGGCTTTGAAAAACAATGTTATGTTCACGTGCTAAAGCCATTACCCACTTTTTCCATATTAGCAGAATAGGCATTTTAAGGGGTTGAGTCTATCCCACTCCCATGTGATTTATGATTATATTCTAACTAGTCTAAGTTAATTATGGTAATCTCATTCAGGTTCCCATTTTGATTTCCATGGGCTCTAGCACTTTGCCTCTATGGGCCTGCTGGGAAATGTTTCCTTGCTAATAAAGGAACGATCATAAGAAGAAATAATCAACTTTCCCCCACTAGGCATATTAGCACCTGCTCCTGGAATGTGGAGTATATGCATGACAATAAGGGATTAGCCATGAAAAAAGTCAACAGACTTTGAGTGACTCTTTGGATAGATGGATTAAACACATAGGTTTGATAACACTCTTGAGTTCCTGGAGTCAGCTATCCCTGGGACAAACAGCACATGACTTTAGTTACGCAAAATAATACACACCTCATATTTTAAGACAGAAAAATCAGATTTTTCTAATGTTTCATTCTGAAAATGTCCTAACTGATACAAAGCCTAGGGCATTTGAACTTTATTGTTCAGGCATGAGAGAGCAATCAAGTTTTGTAAATGAAGAAATAATCTAATAAAGATGACATTTCAGAAAGATAAATCTAGCAGAATATTTGTGAAGGACTGAGATAGACAGAGATAGAACAGGAGATCTGTCATTTGGGTAAGATAATATTATCTGAAGCTGATACAGTTTGTTGTTGTTGTTAATAAAGTTTGTCATTTAATAAAAATTTCCAGGTATGTGACAATAAATAAAAGAAAAATAGACTAAGAGCACACTGACAGGTGAGCCAGCTATTTAAGTTAGGATAGAAGGACTCTAAAAAGTTTGGTATGTTCACAAAATAGAAAAGTATGTAGATAAAATGGATGGAAGTAACAAAGAATTAAAATTCACAGAAATGAGCAATTAATTTAGAATGGAAAAAAATACGAATTTAAGAACAGTTTGGGTAAGTTTTAATGCAGATTACACATAAAAGAATATAGGATTAGTGAACTAAAATATATTTCAATAGAAATGCAGAAATTGAAACATGGAGGGAAAAAAATGAATGGCAAAGAATATAAGAAAAATGTAGACAAAATTTAAAAAGCTAATGAAAACCAGAGGCCCAAAGTGGGGAGATATAATGAGCACAAACAATATGAAAAAGATAAGGCTACGTATTTCCTAAAACTGAGGAAACATATCAACTCACAGATTCAACGTAAGGTCAGTGAACACCAAGAGACATATCTGGACAATTACATCTAAGCATAACTGCCAAATATCAAAGATGAAAATAAAATCTTAAAGTAACCAAAAGAAAAATATCTGCAAAATTGTAAAGATAAGACTTACAGCTGACTTTACAACAGAATATGGAAGTCCAAAGAAAAGTGAATAACTTATGGGCTGAAAGATATTTTCTACTAACTTAAAATACACAGCAAAAATAGCCTTCAAAAATAGTTGTAACAAAGACGCTTTCAGACGAATAAGAACTAAATTTATTTCAAGTCTACTAAATATTACTATTCTCACTTTCCCCAATCATCTGATGCAGATGTTTGCAGAAATGAAGTCACCCAGGCACCAGAACCCTAAACCAGGCTGATGTTAAATCTACGAATTATCTACCATAAGCAGGGGCAAAGAGAGATTTAAGGTTCAAGTTATCTATTACACTTAGGAATCAGAGGCTCTGTACATTCAGACTCAGAGTTCAAAAGTTCAGGACCCCGGCCATGAACTCACTTAGTACTACCTTCTGTGAAGGAGAGATGATACCCTCTGAAAACTAACTGTCCTGCTAGTCTTTGAATTTCTTGAGGATTGGGAGCATATCTTATTTACTGTTGTGTCTCTTAAACGTATCAAGTACAAGGCATTTTAGGCTGTCTGTAAATGACTATGGGATGACATGGTAAATGAGGAAGAAGACAAGATATCCTTGACTAATCATAGAGGCTAAGATTGCAGTCAAACACTTAATATTCCTAAATTAACTGAGAAGATTTGAATCTCCCACATGATGCATAAACAGAAAACTTCTGGAAGGAAAGGATGATGGCAGCAGTTTCTTGAAAACAAATCCACAAATCACATGTATAGGAGTTCTGTGTGTGTGTGTGTGTGTATATATACATATATATCATCTACTAACTACAATCTATGTATTTGTTTACAAAAATATTCATGCTTATAGACATTCAGAAAAGATGAAAAACGATCATGAAAAAGCAAAAATCCACTAAAAGTCCACCACTCAGGGAAAAAACTCCCACTAAAATTTGTTTAAACATCCTCCTAGATGCTTTAAGTACATGTATATTTATTCTGATTTTTGTTTTTGCTATATGGTTTGTACCTCTCTCCCTCTTATGATATGAAAGGGATATGTCTCTTTTTTATCTTATTAGGAGTCACTTTTATAACTTTAAATAGTTTCTCTATTACTCTGTGTATAATTGCTATGATTATTTTATTCTTAAAGCATTACTATGATACAATGTCATAATGCTGAGAATTTAGCAATGTAATTGTTTTGTGTGTATGTGTAATGAAGAATACCTAGTATCACTGGTAGGCTTGTGCTGATGTTAGGTGTGGAACCCTTTTTTTTTTTTTTTTAATGTATGTTTCCTTAAGCACTCTCATCTTACAGTCTGTGTAGTGAGAAATTTGGCCTCACCCAAAGAGAGGCCTGACCTTCGTCCTTGGCTCCTGGAAGATAATCTGCAGACCCTTGAAATTTCCATAATAATAGGAGGTTTTTTTTGTTATTCATGTGGGCCTCTATGACCATACCTGATATTTTATGCTAATAAGATGACTCAGGTTGAGTTCTGCCATACCCAATAGTCTAAAGGTGGATGCTGAGTATATAAGAAGAACAAGCAACCATGTGTGCAATTAATCAATCAATCATACCTAAGTAATAAAACCTTAATAAAACCTCTGGTCTCAAAGCTTTCATGAGCTTTTCCAATTGGCAGTATTCCATGCAGATGGTCATATATTAACTCTGAGAGCATCCTGAGGACAATAGAAGATTCACATTTGCTACCTTCTCAGATTCTGCCCTATGCATCTGTTCCTTTGCTGATTTTCTGTAGCCTTTCCTTATAATCAGCAGCTATAATAGCTCTCAGTCAGTTCTTTCTAGTGAATGATCAAACCTGAGGGCGACCTCGGGTGGACCCTTCCCTCTAACTTTATATTTCGGCCCTAACACCTTACAATGGGCAGACTGGGCAGTATGGGGAATGTGCCCTCAACCCCACTGTTCACCTGTCTTGGGGCACTGTCACATCCATTATTTCTACCCAGGGAGATGGACTGACTTAAATGATTACTTAAGAATAATAATGTTAGGAGAATGGCAAAACCATAATTTTATTTTAAATGTGCCCTTTAAAAATTAAGCAAAATGTGTGATTTATTTTCTGTAATCTAGCCTTTAACATGGGGCAAATGTAATAGTATTTATTACAGGTAATTATGAAGTTGGATCAGTAATCTTGGGGTTGAGGATATTTAATGTAGATAATAAAATAAACTTTATAATTTTCCCTTTGTGTTTCCTAACTGTGGTCTCACCCCAAATGTAGTAAAGTTCTTTCTCCCTCCAAATGCAATAAGGTTCCATACATAATTTGGATATATATATAAAGCTCCACGAACCAGTTGGACCACAACTTTGAGGCAGGTGTTGAGAGATGAAAGCCCTTGGGATCTGGGTGATATGGTATCTGAAGAAAATTTTAGAAGTACAAGTTGGAGGTATGTATCCTGAATATTTACCAACCCTTGTTCTCCCATCTGAGACTGTTCTTTTGAATGTTCTCTACCAGGAGCCTCTGGAGGGTTCTGTGGTTTGGGTTCATGAAAATATATGTAAGATAAAGAGTAAGCTCTTATGGCTCCTTTAGAGTATAAGTGGCAAAAAATGTATGCATAGAAGATGGAGGTGACATAGCAAGCAAAAGTGACTTGTCAGTTTCTTTGTAGGTCTTTACATGAAATCAAATACATGTAACAAGTTACAATAAACCACTGCTGTGAGACAGTTTTTAAAAGATTTTAGGCATAAAATCTTATTATTTAGGCATAGTCATGTTCATGCCTTCGAGTCTTATTTTTATTATATCACTTACATATATCGACTTTTTTTCCTTTGCTTACTGTATTGATTTTTTAAGAAAGAAAACAAAAAATAACAGAAAAATCAAATCAGTAAGATTTTAATAACCTCACAAAATTTTAGAAAAAGAAATGCAAAATATCAACGCCTAAAATGTTTCCAGGAGTTTTATTTTTAACTAACAAACATTCACTAATTATCTATTCCTCATGTTGGAAATATTAGATTTGGTTTCTCTTTGTTCTTAGTCATTTACAGTATGCAAGACCAGGAATAGAATGGTATTTGCATCAAATGCATTTAAATTAGTAAACAAGACAATTTACATGTTATTATCTACCATGTAATCACTCTTTTCCTGTACATTATTCCTATGGGAGAATGTTGTTTTAGCATATTATTTTTTTAAACATTAATGAATGTCTCACATTAAAATTCTCATATGTCTCTCATTCCACCAAGTAACTTTTCCTAAAACAGTCATTGTTTGTGATATAGTGGGAATATTAGACTAAATGATATTAGAATACTTGGCTCTAGGTGATTAATCTCCATAAACTATTTTTTCCACAATTATAAAATATTCATCCAAATACTTACCTGATACACAAATTTACTGTGAAATCAAAGTTGAATAAAATATGAAAGCTCTTTTTTAACTGTTATAGGTATCTTAAAATAGCAACAATGTTTTTGTCAAATTATACCTGTATAAAAAATGGAAACAAAAATATTCCCCTTTGATCATATATGTAGTATCTTAACTCCTAATCCTAACATGTAAGACATTGTAAAATCAGACTCTATCTTTGCTTAATACCCAGCAGAAAATTTCTATTTTTTTCAATATCTCCACTCATCAAGTAATTCATCCGCTCATCATCTATCCATTCATAAAACAAAATATTTTTAAGAACATTTATTTTTAAAGATCCATTTAAAAAAAAATTTTTAAGATCCACTTATTATCCCAGGGCCTATGATAGATCTGGGAGCTATAACTGTAAACAATATACTGTTTCTGTTTCAAAGATATATTGGTCTTGAGTGGCTGTATCAGTTATCTACAGCAACAGCAATGCTGCATAATAACCAACCTCAAAGCCCTTGGTGGCATACTACAATAAATATTTATTTTAGTTCATTACTCTATAGATCAACAGGGTGACTGCCGATCTGAGCTAGGGTTAGCTCATTTTAGCTGGGACCTCCCATGTGTTTGTGGTTACCTGTCAAGTGACCTAGGGAACAGCTGCTCTAAAATGACCTTAGGTAGTAGAACAACTTGTCTCTGCATCTGTTGAGAAAGTTAATAAAAGTAGTCTTGTTCAAGCTTCAGAGGCAATAATAGGCCTTTGACTGAACAGAGACCCTGAAAAGAGTTACATGTCCAACTGCTGACCAGCAGAAGCCACGAAAGCAGGTCTTGAGAACCAATAGATAAGGAAGGGATTGAGTCTGGCAGGTCTTGAGAACCAACAAAGGGAGTAAGTCACAAAGCTTCCTGGGTCCTGGGAATCTGGCCAGTTCCTGGGAATCAGCGAACATTCTGAGACTTACGATTAGAAATACAAGCATTTAAAATAATAAGCAGAACTGCACACTTGCACATAAGCTGATGATGATCAGCTTGCGGCTTGGTGTTAAAAGCAGGACTCCTCTGAGCAGTAATCTGAAGTCTCACCTGTGGGGTGGATGCCCCACCCAGGACCTTCCCAAATGGGACTCCAGATTGCTGTTCCAGGGACTTCCCAGCATTGCTTGGATCTGAATGTAGGTGTTTCCCCAATTGGTGATGTATGCACTTCTATCTCTTTATATGTTGCTGTTCTTTCAATTTGGTGATAAATGTTCTCTTGAACTAGTAACCTACATGGCAATGTAAATGCTCCCAAATTGCTTGTCCTTATATTGTAACTCACTACTAATATAATAAATTTCCTTATTTCTTGCTTATTAAAGTGTGGAGTGGTTATTTTGCTGATGAATCCTCTGAACCTGAAGCTGAAAAATCATGTGTTTCAGCAAAACAGCATCATGTCATCTCTCATCCTCCAGTAGACTAGCCAGGGCTGGTTGTAACAGTCTAAGCAGACACCCAAAAGAAGGTTATCCTGGGCATGTCGTCATGGTGAAGGCAAAGATAGAGGCAGAAGGAGGAAATGTTTGGGGCCTTTTGAGAACAAGGGTTAGAACTGACTTACTTTCACAACAGCCTCATTCTATTAATTAAAGAAATCATAAGAACAGTATTCAAAGGATGGGGAAGAAGATGCCCTTCTTGATGGAAAGTGCTGTAAAATCATATTTAAAGCCTGTGGGTACAGGGTGGGGTGGAGAATTGGAGCCATTTTTGCAATCAATCTCCCACATTAAGAGACATAAACAAACACATAATATAGTGCAAATGCTTCATATTCTCTCCAGCTTTTGTCTCCAACTTTCTCTATCTTTTCTCTTTGTCCAAATTGTTCTCAATGGTATTTTAAACCATTAATTACTTTCTCCCTTCTGTCTTTCTTCTCGCCCTCTCTGTTGGTAGCTCATTGGAAAACTTTAAGTCTCTCCTCTCCTGAAACAGTCTAGAAGCAACTTTTCTTCCTCCTCAAGCTCTCACTTTACATACCTTTCCCTCTACTATCAAACTCTGGTAAACTCTTCTTGAGTACCTATTATATTTCTGATATTCTAAGTGCAATTTTTTCTATTTGCTTTTTCTGCTTCCAAACCACACATTTTCCCCCAACCTGTGCAGTTTAACTTCAGTCCTTACCACTCTACTGACAGTATTTGCAGTGATATCCACACCACAGTCTAGGGCTAATGAACTTATTGACTGGCACCTCCACTTTCTTGAAACTGCATTTTTTGATTCTCTACTGCTTCTTATTCTATGAGCATTAATTCTCAATCTATTGCTTGGCTCTCTCTTATTCTCCAAGTGAAAAGAAATAAAATAAAATGCTAGAAGAAACAAGCATGGAATAAAGTGATAGCTAAAGTTGCTTGCAATTTACTAATTTTAAAATGTACATTTTGACTTTGTTTTTCCAAGACTTTGATTACTTAGCACTCATCAAATATCTCAAGGTTAGTTTGATAAAAACTAAAATCATCTTTTAAAGTTATGTGTTAAAGACTATTAAACTAAAAATATTTGGAAAGGTTATTTTCCCAAGAAGAATAAAATAAACTTTCTGATGAAGAGATTCAATTTTACCTTGGAGTATACTTAACTACTTAGTAGTTAAGTATACTTAACTAACTACTAAGTAGTTAAGTATACTTAACTAACTACTAAGTAGTTAAGTATACTGGCATGATATACCTATTTTATTATATTCAGTGTATCTTAATTTTGCTACACTGTAATAAACACACCTACTATATCCAGCAGGAATCAGCAAATGCAAAGATAAAAGGGAAGAATTTAAAACCTTGATGCTAATTTTATGGCATCATTGTATTACTTCCTTGTTATACACAAACTAGCTTCTTCTTATTTATTTAGTTTAAAAATATATATACTGCAAAGTGCTATTTTATCTCCTCATTTTAAAAGCAGTAAAATCTACTGGGAAAATAGTTGGTAAATTGTGCTGGGAACTCCCCAAACAGTATGTTTTGGTTAACATATACTTCCACCAAAAACTTTCCATAACAAATTTACCATTTAAACCTGAGGTGTCTAACGATTCTTTCCTTGAGATTAGCACACAGATTGTGTTTTTCAGTCTCAGTCATTTCTTACATCTATGATTTGTTGTAGTTGTTTTATCTCAATCTTTTTAGAGATTTTTGAACTGCCAAAAATGACAGGTGAAGATAATTACAAATGTAAAATTTTGTAAAGAAACATATATTAATCAATAATTTTGAGCCAAAGCTTTTATTCAGTACAAGTTATTGTTTATTTAATATTATTAGAAAGATGTTTTCATACAATGACAAAAATCAATCTGAAAAGAATGGCCACGGCTTTGTATTTTAAGACAATTTGCACAGTGGTTAAAAAATATAATAATAACTTTACTTACTCCAAGTAATCAAGACATATCATGCTAACAACCAGGTATAACATTAACAAGGCCCTCAACAAGTAAAGTGGTTCTGATGGTTGCAGATGATTACTTTTTTAATTCTATAATTTCCTAAGGGATAACCCCTAGCAGTGGGAAAAAAAGGGCAATTTTCCTGATACTTTAATATGTTCTGAAGCACATATAATGATCAAAAGCATAAAACCATTAATTTCGAATAAAGGATGAGAGAGTTATATTTGAACTGTTGTTGATTTGCATTGCAGGACATTTTAAAAAGAATAGAGTTTTAAACTGTGTTCCAGGTGCTAACCTATATATAAATGAAACAAAACAAATAAGCAAAAATTATAATTATTGACAAAGAAATGCTTACAGTCTAGTTAAAAAATATCAGATTGTTGACTGGAAAAAAGTGCACAATGTAAGAGCTGTGAGTTGAATTTATTCACGTCTTACTGAGGACTGTAGCCAGGGAGACCACCTCTCAGACTGCTCTCAGGAACTACATGGAAGGAGCAGGAGCCCAGTATACATGTGAATTTTTTGGCTGGAAAATACATGTAGTCAAGTATACATCTTGGTAAAAGTCTGCTGCTAGTTACATGGATCAGATATCTCAGTTAATGATTTTTAGTGCTTATCTATGTATGAGAACATGCAAGAATCTGGAATCACTGAAATTCTTCCTTAGATATGCATTTCAACTATCTAGATGCCCATATAACCAAAACACAGAATGCTTCATCCTGAATTCCTTTTGAGAGTACTTACAGGTCAGCAACTATAGTGGCTAATGACTAAATCCTTACAGACTTTGAATGGCAGGCTACATTCTTTGTTTACAAAAACATTTAGGAACAAGTGGTGGTTTTCATTAAATATTCAACGGATGAATAAATGAACACAATAAATATTTAGGAATGTTTGAAGACAGATTCTGACATTGGGGAGATAAAACTTTTCATTAATGAACATGGTTTTTTAAAACTGAAAATTAAAACACACACACACAGATTGATGCTGGAGATGAATCCATTTAGACTTGGAAGTCTCCAGATTAAAACAAATAATAAAGAGTAAAATTTATAATAGTTTCATTTGGTTGATTCTCAGGGGAACTACATACTCTAGGACCAATTGCTCATCTTCTCTCTGTCTAGTACAATGAATTTCGTACTTCCTGGTTTTTCTGAGTCCCCAGTTCCTAACCAATTTTCTAGAGCTACAGTTATTCCTGCCTTAGTACACTTCACTTGGAGCATTAGTCCTCCTGATTACAATGATATTCTTGACCTCACCCTGTTTAGCAAGCCTTTATCTAAACAAAACTCTGTCTCCTCCCTGCTTAATTTTGGGCTTGTTTGACCCTCTTCCCCATTTAAACTAAAGTTTCTATCTTAGACTGAGTTGCTACTTGCTGCTCAGTGTGGTCCGAGATTAGCAGAACTAACATTATCTGGAAGCTGGTTAGAAATGAAGAATTTTAGGCCCTATCCAAGACCTACATATTAAATCAGAATCTACATATTAAAGAATCTCCATGTAATTTATCTGGATATTAAAGTTTCATAAGCACTTAACTATGAGTTTGTAGGTTTAAAAAAATAAACTTCTAATAGTTTTTCTATTAGGTGAACAAAATCATCCTGTGTTATCCTGTATTATTTTTAAACTTTTAATTAACTTGCAATATATCTTCAATATATGAAGTAACTTATGAGTAACAGAGGTCTTACTAAGAATGCAGTGTCTTAAATGATCTTCAGAAATCAAAGAATAGAAATAGAGAGTATATGAGGTTTCTGTTAGAGGTGCACAGCTGCTTTGAGCACTTTACTGGGAACTTGATGTCATAGGTATATTTTCCATTAATTCATTCATTAACTCATTAATTCATTTAACCAGTATTTCAATAAATATTTACTAAGAGTTTACTGTGTTAGCTCTGTGTCCTTGATAGTTTCAGTCTAATGAAGGTATAAAAATAGTGTTTCAAATAAATTTTCTTCGGAGCAACTGTCAAAGATAGCTAAATTCTTGAGTGAATTTAGCTAAAAAAATTTCATAGTTTCAGTATGAAAACTAATATAAAGTTGTATAGTCAGAAGGAAATATATGCTATTAAAACAATAATAATAACAATAATAAAAGAAAGAAAACCCTTATTTCACTATCAGTACTTCCTAGTCCTGATTTAGTGGGTTTTCCTCCTGGTTTACTTAAGAGTTCACTAAATGTAAGTGCTTTCAGTTCATAGATTAATATTCCCTACCAATCTTCCAATTGACAGTGGGTGAAAGAATAACAAATGTAATGGATAAAGAAACAAAATCCAAATCACTAAGAATGCAATGCCATCTCAAAAAGCAACTGGAATCAACTAATTAGTCACTTTGAGGCAGGAGACAGATGGGCCCCCAGGGCAAACAGTCTGAGTTCCTTCCCTGTGGACTGATACTCTGAGACAGGAATAACAAGATAATTGGGAGAGGAGGCTGGCCCTGCCCAGAGAGAAGATAGGAGACCACATATATCTCATTCTCGAAGTCAGGAGCCCTCCCCCAGCTACACATGTGCAGAAAGCCTCCTTGGAGGTCAAAAGGGGAGTGATGCCAAGTGGCCAAACCTACCCATAGGCCTCTTCGGTGTCATCCATCCTGGCTAAGGGATGCGCGCACACACATGGGAAAATCCTGAGATACACCAAATATGGACTTTGAAGCAGGCAAATGAGAATGACTGGTCAAAGGAAACACAGAAGAAATGCCCCATATCAGTGATTTAAACTGCCACGAGGGCATGACTCACTGAGTCTGCCTGTGTGTCTATCCACTCTTATTCTGCCCTTTTTTTCCCTAATAAACACTTTACTTGTTTCACCACTTTCATTCTTTGTGGTAATTCTTTTCTGCAAAGCCGTAGGGCCAGGGCTTGTCACTGACCACTGGTCTAGTGGCTAGGATTCGGTGCTGTCACCGCCGTGACCCGACCTCAGTCACTGACCGGGAACTGAAACCCTGCTTCAAGCCACTGCAGGCCGAGTCCACCTGAGATCAACTTGATTTTGTTTTGTACACTCATTTGACAAAAGGCTTTCTATAAATGCTAAGGATAACGGATAAGTAAAACCTTATTTTCAGGTAAAGAAGATATATTTATTTGTCACAATATAATGCAGCCTATTAATTTGTGTTACATTGCATACGTGTGTGAATGTGTGAGTCACAGTAAGAGTAAGAGAATGTACAGAGAAGGAGAGCAAGAAAGAGAGAGAGGAGAGTCTTCAGAAGTGGAAATATATATATATGTATTAAAAAAAGTTAACCATGTATCTATTACCCACCTGTATTTTTATTATTTTATAGATAAAGTATTATCTATATACTTTCCCAGGCTCTCGAAATTTAAAACATTATCTCTTCTTACCTCACAAGGAACCCATGAAATAAATAATACCACCAACCCTGTATTTCAAATGAGGTAATTGAGGCTCCGAAAGTTAAAGTAATTCAGTAAAGGTCATAGATAGTAAATATTAATCCAGGATTCGAATCCCAGATTTGTGAGATTCCAAAGCTTCCCCCCTGTAGGAAGTATGCATTGCATTACACCTTCTAGTATGAGATACAAACTCCTCATTTTTCAGACTGAAGGACACTGAGCTTCACACAGATGGCTCTATGATTAGCAGTAAATTGGCTCTTAATTGGAAAGTAAAAAAATGATCTCTGAAATTCCATGTAGAAAAATCACTTAATATCAGTCACATTGCTTTTCGGCAAGAGTTAAAGAATTAATTATATTTACATAAAGCAAAACAATGAAGCAGAAAGTAGCTCTTCAAACTTAAAAAAAAAAAAAGACAGCTTTTAAAATATGTTACCCAAGCAGAATTCTCAATGAGAAGATGATTTTGAATACCCCTAAATCAGCAAGTTAAAGAATCTGCTTTCATGTGCCCATCACACTTAACCTTTGTACCCATTCCTTTCACTATGTAAAGCTGAAGAAGAAATCTCAAATTAAAAAGAAACAAAATGCTGAGGACATCATCTGATCATTAAAAGACAAACATACGCCTGCAGAGTAAGGACCCTGACATGGTTTATATTTAGAAAGTTATGTGTAAGATCCCTGCTAGTATACTGTACCAAAAAAAGAAAAACAAAAGAAAAAAAAGAAGATTTGAGAACAAGCATTCTATATAGTAAGGGTGGATAAATAATTGGTATAGCTTGTTAATAGCCATCTAGAGGCTTCCCTGGAGTACAAAAATAAATATGACTGGAATGTGGCATACCAAAAGTCTAATATTCTTTTGGTATGGTCACTTATTTTGACTGAGAGAGACTGTTGGGAGTTGAGAGAGCGTGGTGAATTGGATTGCTGAGAGAAATTTAACCAAACACAAAGGGATAGTAGAATTGTATCTTTATGAGTTCCCCTTCTATACAAGGCACACATAATGTATTTATCACAGCTGAGTGAGCTCACTTGAGAGCCATTTACGATGTGTAATGCTCTGTGTCCTTTGTTGGAACGTAGGATGACAGGTTAATTGAATAGTGGCAGGGCAGGCGATCAGGGTCACACAAGATGACTTGGGTATATGATGGCTAAAGACAGTACTTACTAAAAAGCATTTATACACAAGTACAATTTCAAACAGTCCTTTTAGAAAAGTATTCATTCTTCTCTTCTTACGCATCCAGAAATTTATTAGGTAAAAATTTCAAAAGAAAAATTTAGAATAGTGAATCAGTCTTGTAGTTTGGACAATAAATTAACAACTTGGAAAAATGACATACTTGATTATTCAATATTATCATCTCAAGACCATTATGGCCCTCTGTGGTGTACTAATTCACCTTCTGTGATCAGTTGTATTAAAGCTGAAAGGCATTTGTTCTTTTTCTAGGAAAAAAAAATCACTTTATTTTCATTTATAGGACTTCCTCGGTGGCGCAGTGGTTAAGAATCCATCTGCCAATGCAGGGGACATGGGTTCGATTCCTGCTCCAAGAAGATCCCACATGCTGCGGAGCAACTAAGCCTGTGTGCCACAACTATTGAGATTGCACTCTAGAGCCCGTGAGCCACAACTATTGAGCCCATGTGCAACTATTGAAGCCCACACACCTAGAGCCTGTGCTCCACAACAAGAAAAGCCACTGCACTGAGAAGCCCACACACCACAACAAAGAGTAGCCCCCACTCACCACAACTAGAGAAAGCCCAACGAAGCCAATAAATAAATAAATAAATAAATTTAAAAATAAATAAATGCAGCCAATAAATAAATTTAAAAATAAATACAAATAACTTAAAAAAAGGATATTTATTTATTTTCATTTATATATTTGGCCCACTATATACATAGCCACATAGGGTTAAAATATACATACGGGGGTGTATATTTTAGAGTTTTGAGAAAAATAATTAAAGTAGAAAAAAAGCGTGCAACATTACTAGAATGCACCAATTGTCAATAACCCCCCCATCTAATGCAGTTTTAAAATTATTTTTTCCTGCCACTTCAAGACCACTAATTAATCTCTAAAAACCCATGGTAAGGCTTATTTTTATGTTCATATTTATCTACTAGTATAAATTTAATTTTTTTATTTTGAAATTTTTAATGCCTATTTTACCCTTCAGGTATAGTTTTCTTCCTTTCTATTGAAATCCATTTACTTTTTTGAATGGCATAGTAAGGACATACAAAAATCCACTCTCCCATAAAAGGAATGAGAACACTGCCAAAAGTGGTCAGTACCAACTTTTTTTGGATCCTAGTAATTCACCAAAGGATTGATACATTCTGAGGATTATTTTCTCAAGGAAAATAATGATCTTAGGAAGAACAGCAAGTTTTGTGGCATTTTAACTTGTCCTTTTCCCATCCTTTTCTCTGCAGCTCCAGGGTAAACTTGAAAACCATTAATCACACAACCAAGTCAGCTTTGAAAATCAGCAGTCTAGCAGTAACTGAATGATGCCCAATGGGTTTGAAGATCCTCAGAAAGTTCCTCAGGGAATTGGTATTTGACCTGTATATTAGCTCTCTGGAGAAGACCCACTCCCAGGGCTTGTCTTTATCTGATATGATTCAGAGCCCACTCAGTGAGAAAAGCCCTATTCCTATGGCTTTGTTTAAAAAAAAAATCAGCAACAATGGTTCAACATTGCAGCTGCCTAAGAAGGCAATACCAGTTGGACAAAGAAGAAACTTGGCAAAACTTAAAAGGAAAATCTGTGAGATGAGTTATCCACAATGGCTTTGAAAAGCTATGACAAGTTCCTAGGGATCCAGAAGGACATTCTCACATACAGGAGCGTGTGCATACACAGGAAAGGACTGAGAAGGCCCCACCTCTGACCACTGGCTAAGGCATTTGGTAAGGCAAAGTTTCAAATTGCTAAAGTATTGAAGTTGTGTCCCAACATACACAGAAATCCCTTAGTAAAGAATGTAGCCTTACCAGTTCAATGCATATAAGGAAATCTTTGCTCAATCATTAGATGACCACTAATCTAACTGAGCATACATTTCAGTGGCCACACACAACAAAGAATGCAGTGGGATAACAGAGTCAAAGTGATAAAAGAAAAAGAATATCAAATAGGAATTCTATATGTCACAAAACTATCTTTAAAAATAAAGGCAAAATTAAGATATTTCCAAAGGCTGAGATAAATTTTCACTAGCAGACATGCCCTACAAGAAATACTAAAAGGAGTTTTCAGGTTAAAATGAAATTACACTACACAGTAACTCAAATCTATGTGCACACACACACACACACACACACACACACACACACACAATTAAAAGTAGCAGAGAAGGTAACTATGGTGTTACATATAAAAGATAGTTAATACATTTTTATTTGTAGTTTCCCTGCATTTCTGATTTAAAAAGCAACTGCACAGATACATAATGATTAAATCATTTTGATGGATTTATATGTACAAGATGTAATTTATATGACAATAATAGCACAAGAAGAGTAGAGGGACTAGAGCTACATTGGACAAAAGTTTTTATACACTACTGAAATTAAGCTGGTATTAATTCAAATGAGATTGTTTTAGGTTAACATGTTGTCTTATTCTTAGGTTGCCATAACAAAAGACCATAGATTGAGTTGCTTAAACAACAGAAATTTATTTTTTGCAGTTCTGGAGGTTGAGGAGTCCAAGGTTAAGGGGCTGGCAAGACAGGTTTCATTCTAAAGTCTCTTCTCTTGGCTAGTAGATGGGCACCATCTTGCTGTGTGCTTTTGTGAGCTCTTATTGATGCATGCACAGAAGGAGTAAGTTCTGGTCTCTCTTCTTCTTCTTATAAGGTAGGGCCCTCATGACTTCATCTAAATGTAATTACCTCCCAACAACCCAACCTCCAAATTCCATCATGTTGGGGAATGGGACCTCAACATATGAAACTGTTGGGGGAGGAAGAATACAGACATTCAGTCCGCAACAAATATTAATGCAATCCCCAGGACAACTAATAAAAATAACAATAATTCAAATAGATAGTAAAAGAATCATGAGGGAAGTTAAAATAGAACACTAGAAAATATTTAATATTAGAATTCTTTAATGCAAAAGAAAGCAGTAGTAGAGGAATAGAATAAGAAAGATATGAGACACACAGAAAATAATAGAAAATGGCAGATTTTAATCCTACACTATCAGTACTTACATTAAAGTTAGAGTAAATGCTCCAATCAAAATAGAGTTTGGTAGAATAAAATAGATAGCTAGTGGGAAGTTGCTGTATAACAAAAGGAGATCAACTTGATGATGGGAGATGCCTTAGAGGGCTAGGACAGGGAGGAGGGGAGGGAGTCATGGGAGGGAGGGGATATGGGGATATATGTATAAATACAGCTGATTCACTTTGGTGTACCTTAGAAACTGGTACAAGAGTATAAAGCAAATATATTCCAATAAAGAGCTTTAAAAGAAATTAAAAAAAGAAAGTAATAAACTAAAAAAGCAGAGCAGAGACACACACACAAAAAATGATCAAACTCTATGATGTCTAACAAAAGTCACACTTTAGATTCAAATACACAAAACAGGTTGAAAGTAAGGAATGGGAAAATCTATACCAATACCATGCAATTAGTATGCAAAACAGAGTTGGAGCGGATATAACTCTCTAAAAAAAAAAAAACTTTCAGACAAACATTGTTACCAGATACAAGGAAGGCCATTCTACAATGGATTTGTGATTGTGTGTGTGTGGTGTTTTGGTTTTTTTTTTTTTTTGGTTTTGAATTTCTGTTGGTTTTCTTTGAATGTCTGATTGCATACTGGGGTTTTTCCATCAACTCTTTCTAGTGCCTTATGTTCTATTGGATTCAGTATTTGTGTGTCTTGTACATGTATGTGTTTCCTTGATTAGTATTTGTTTGACTCAAAACTCTGCCATTAGTCTGTGGCTTGGACAGTCTTTTTTAAACCCCTTTACTGCCAGGAGAAGCAACCTCTGAAGTCTGGACTACACCATCAGAAGTCAAGTAGGAGGCTCTGGGAAGGGAGCACTGAATCCAGGATGCTAGACCACTAGGGAGTCCTCAGCCACAGGGAAGATTAACTGCAGAGAACTCTCGCGGAGCCCTGTATCAGAGTCTAAGACCTGGCTTCATCTGACTGTCTGCAACTGCCAGTGCTGGACACCTCACACCAAACTACAAACAAGACAGGAACACAAACCCACCCACTCAGCACATAGACTACCTAAAGCCCTATTAACCTCACAGATACCCTAAAACACACCACCTGACATGGCCCCGCTCATCAGAGGGAAAAGACACAGAGAGACACACTGGAAAGCAGGCAACAGTCCCCCCACCAGGAAGCCTACTCAAGACACTGGACAAACCCCACCACAGCGGGCAGAGGGCAGAAACAAGAGGAATTACTACTAGAAAGCATAGGGAAAGGAGACAGCAAATCCTATAAATTAGACAAAATGAGAAAACAAAGAAACACCATGTAGGCAAAGGAGCAGGAAAAAAAACCCCACAAGACTAAATAAATGAATAGGAGATTGGATAATTGCCTGAAAAATAATTCAGAGTAATGATAGTAAAGATGTTCCAAAATCTCGATAACAAAATAAAGAAAATATGATAAATATTTAATAAGGACTTAGACGAACTAAAGAGCAAACAAACAGTAATGGACAGCAAAATAACTGAAATTAAAAATACTCTAGATGGTATAAACAGCAGAATAACTGAGGCAGAAGAACAAGTAAGTGAGTTGGAAGATAGAATGGGGGAAGTAACTGCCACAGAAAAGGAAAAAGAAAAAAGAATAAAAAGAATGGCAGACAGTCTCAGAGACCTTGCTGACAACATTAAGCACACCAACACTCAAAACATAGGCATCCCAGAAGAAGAAGAATAAAAGAAAGGGTCTGAGAAAATATTTGAAGAGGTTATAGTGGAAAACTTCCCCAGCATGGGAAAGGAAATAATTAATCAAGTCCAAGAAGCACAGAGAGTCCCATACAGAATAAGCCCAAGGAGAAATACACTGAGGCACATATTAATCAAACTAACAAAAATTAAACACAAAGAGGGGCTTCCTAGGTGGCACAGTGGTTAAGAATCTGCCTGCCAATGCAGGGGACACGGGTTTGATCCCTGCCCCAGGAAGATCCCACATGCCATGAAGCAACGAAGCCTGTGTGCCACAACTATTGAGCCTGCTCTTTAGAGCTCATGACGACAACTATTGAGCCCATATGCTGCAGCTAATGAAGCTCACATGCCTAGAGCCCATACTCCGCAACAAGAGAAGCCACGGCAATGAGGAGCCCACGCACCACAACGAAGAGTAGCCCCCACTCACTGCAACTAAAAGAAAGCCCACACACAGCAAAAAAAAAAAAAAAAAAAAAAAAAAAAAAAAAAAAGGAAAGAAAATTAAACACAAAGAAAAAATATTGAAAGCAGCAAGAGAAAAGCAACAAATAACATATAAGAGAAAATCCAAAAGGATGACAGCTGATCTTTCTGCAGAAATTCTTCAGGCCAGAAGGGAGTGGCAGGATATACTGAAAGTCCTGAGAGAGAAAAACCTACAGCCAAGAATACTGTACCTAGCAAGAATCTCATTCACATTCAATGGAGAAATCAAAAGCTTTAGAGACAAGCAAAAGTTAAGAGAATTCAGCACCACCAAACCAGCCTTACAACAAGTGCTAAAGGAACTTCTCTAAGTAGGAAACACAAGAGAAGGAAAAGACCTGCAAAAACAAACCCAAAACAATTAAGAAAATGGTATTAGGAACACACATGTCAAAAATCACCTTAAATGTAAATGGATTAAATGCTCCAACCAAAAGACACAGACTGGCTGAATGGATGCAAAAACAAGACCCTTCTATATGCTGTCTACAAGAAACCCACTTCAGACCTAGGGACACATACAGACTGAAAGGAAAGGGATGGAAAAAGATATTCCATGCAAATGGAAGTCAAAAGAAAGCTGGAGTAGCAATACTCATATCAGACAAATTAGACTTGAAAGTAGAGACTATCATAAGAGACAAGGAAGGACACTACATAATGATCAAGGGATCCATCCAAGAAGAACATATCACAATGGTAAATATCTATGCCCCCAGCATAGGAGCACCTCAATACATAAGGCATATGCTAACAGAAATAAAAGGGGAAATTAACAGTAGCACAATAAGAGTAGGAGACTTTAACATGCCACTGACATCAATGGACAGATCATCCAAACAGAAAATAAATACGGACACACAAGCTTTAAATGACACATTAGACCATCTCAACTTAATTGATATCTATAGGACATTCCATCCAAAAATGACAGAATACAATTTCTTCTCAAGTGCACATGGAACATTTCCCAGGATAGATCACATCTTGGGTCACAAATCAAGCCTCAGCAAATTCAAGAAAATTGAAATCATATCAAGCATCTTCTCTGACCACAACGCCATGAGAATAGATATCAATTACCTGAAAAAAAACTGTAAAAAATACAAACACCTGGAGGCTAAACAATAGGCTATTAAACAACCAAGAAATCACTGAAGAAATCAAAGAGGAAATCAAAAAATATCTAGAAACAAAGGACAATGAAAACACAACAACCCAAAACCTATGGGACACAGCAAAAGCAGTTCTAAGAGGGAAGGTTATAGCAATACAGTCCTACCTCAAGAAATAAGAAAAATATCGAATAAACAACCTAACCTTACACCTAAAACGATTAGAAAAAGAAGAACAAAAAAACCACAAAGCAAGCAGAAGGAAAGAAATCATAAAGATCAGAGCAGAAATAAATGAAAAAGAAATGAAGGAAACAATAGCAAAGATCAATAAAACTAAAAGCTGGTTCTTTGAGAAGATAAACAAAATTGATAAACCATTAGCCAGACTTATCAGGAAAAACAGAAGATGCAAATCAACAGAATTAAGAATGAAAAAGGAGAAGTAACAACTGACACCACAGAAATACAAAACATCATGAGAGACTACTACAAGCAACAATATGCCAATAAATTGGATAACCTGGAAGAAATGGATAAATTCTTAGAAAACTACAATCTTCCAAGACTGAACCAGGAAGAAATAGAAAATATGAACAGACTAATCACAAGTATGGAAATTGAGGTTGTGATTAAAAATCTCCTAACAAACAAAAGCCCAAAGCCAGATGATTCACAGGCAAATTCTATCAAACATTTAGAGAAGAGCTAACACCTATCCCTGTCAAATTCTTCGAAAATAGAGCAGAGGGAGGAACACTCCCAAACTCATTGTACGAGGCCACCATCACCCTGATACTAGAACTAGGCAAAGATGTCACAAAAAAAGAAAATTACAGACCAATATCACTGATGAATATAGATGCAAAAATCCTCAACAAAACACTAGCTAACAGAATCCAGCAGCACATTAAAAGGATCATACACCATGATCAAGTGGGGTTTATTGCTGGAATGCAAGGATTCTTCAATATATGCAAATCAATCAATGTGATACATCATATCAACAAATTGAAGGATAAAAACCATATGATCATCTGAATAGATGCAGAAAAAGCTTTTGACAAAATTCAACATCTATTTATGATAAAAACTCTCCAGAAAAAGGGCATAGAAGGAAATTACCTCAACATAATAAAAGCCATATATGACAAGCCGAAAGCCGACATCATTCTCAATGGTGAAAATCTGAAAGCATTCCCTCTAAGAACTGAACAAGACAAGGGTGCCCACACTCACCATTATTATTTAACATAGTTTTGGAAGCTTTAGCCACACAATCAGAGAAGAAAAAGAAATAAAAGGAATCCAAATTGGAAAAGAAGTAAAATTGTCACTCTTTGCAGATGACATGATATTATACATAGAAAACCCTAAAGACTACCAGAAAACTGCTGGCACTAACCGATGAATGTAGTAAAGCAGCAGGATACAAAATTAATGCACAGAAATCTCTTGCATTCCTATACACTAACAATGCAAGATCAGAAAGAGAAATTACGGAAACTCTCCCATTTACCACTGCAAGAAAAAGAATAAAATAGCTAGGAATAAACCTGCCTAAGGAGGCAAAAGACCTGTATGCAGAAAACTAGAAGACACTGATGAAAGAAATCAAAGACGATGTAAACACATGGAGAGACATACCATGTTCTTGAATTCAAAGAATCAACATTATGAAAATGACTATACTATACAAAGCAATTTACAGATTCAACACAATCTCTATCAAATTACCAATGGGATTTTTCACAGAACTAAAACAAGAAATCTTACAATTTGTATGGAAACACAAAAGACCCCAAGTAGCCAAAGAAATCTTGAGAAGGAAAAATGGAGTTGGTGGAATCAGGCTTCCTGACTTCAAACTATACTATAAGGCCACAGCGATCAAGACAGTATGGTACTGGCACAAAAATAGAAAGGAAGATCAGTGGAACATAGTAGAGAACCCAGAGGTAAACCCAAGTACATATGGGCACCTTATCTTTGACAAAAGAGGCAAGAATATACAATGGAAAAAAGACAGCCTCTTCAATAAGTGGTGCTGGGAAAATTGGACAGCAACATGTAAAAGAATGAAATTAGAACACTTCCTAACACCATACACAAAAATAAACTCCAAATGGATTAAAGACCTACATGTAAGGCCAGACACTATAAAATTCCTAGAGGAAAACATAAGCAGAACACTCTATGACATACATTAAAGCAAGATCCTTTTTGACCCACCTCCTAGAATCATGGAAATAAAATCAAGAATAAACAAACGGGACCTCATGAAACAAAAGCTTTCACACAGCAAAAGAAACCATAAACAAAACAAGAAGACAAGCCTCAGAATAGGAGAAAATACTTGCCAACAAAGCAACGGACACAGCATTAACCTCCAAAATATACAAGCAGCTCATGCAGCTTAATACCAAAAAAGCAAATAACCCAATCCACAAATGGGGGGAAGACCTACATAGACATTTCTCCAAAGAAGACATACAGATGGCTAACAAACACATGAAAAGATGCTCAACATCACTAATCATTAGAGAAACGCAAGTCAAAGCCAGAATGAGGTATCACCTCACACCCATCAGAATGGCCATCATCACAAAATCTAGAAATAATAAACATTGGAGAGGATGTGGAGAAAATGGAACTCTCCTGCACTGTTGGTGGGAATGTAGGTTGGTACAGCTACTATGAAAAACAGTTTGGAGGTTCCTTAAAAAACTAAAAATGGAACTACCATATGATCCAGTAATCCCACTACTGGGCATGTACCCAGAGAAAACCATAATTCCAAAAGAAACATGTACCATAATATTTATTGCAGCACTATTTACAATAGCCAGGACATGGAAGCAACCTAAATGCCCATCAACAGATGAATGGATAAAGATGTAGCACATATATACAATGGAATATTACTCAGCCCTAAAAAGGAATGAAATGGAGCTATATGTAATGAGGTGGATGGATCTAGAGACTGTCATACAGAGCGAAGTAAGCCAGAAAGAGAAAAACAAATACTGTATGCTAACACATATATACGGAATCTAAAAAAAATGGTACTGATGAACCCAGTGACAAGACAAGAATAAGGATGCAGATGCAGAGAATGGACTGAAGAACACGGGGTTGGGGGGGTTGTGAAGGGGAAGCTGGGACGAAGTGAGAGAGTAGCGTAGACATATATACACTACCAACTATAAAATAGGTAGCTAGTGGGAAGTTGCTGCATAACAAAGGGAGATCAAGTTGATGATGAGTGATGCCTTAGAGGGCCAGCACAGGGAGAGTGGGGGGGAGTCATGGGAGGGAGAGATATGGGGATATATGTATAAATACAGCTGATTCACTTTGGTGTACCTCAAAAACTGGTACAAGAGTGTAAAGCAATTATATTCCAATAAAGAACTTAAAAAATTTAAAAAAATAAAAATGAACAAATGATTTGAATAGACATTTCTTGAATGACGGCATGCAAACAGCCAATAAGCATATGTAAATTTTATCAACATCATTATTCACTAGGGAAATGCAAAATAAAATCAGAATGACATACCACTTCACACTCACTAGGATAACTACAAACAAAGAGAGAAATAACAAATATTGGTGAGGGATTTTTAGAAATTAAAAATGCTCATAGTAGCAGTATTCCTAATAGCCAAAGGTGGAGACAACTCAAATGTCAACTGATGAATGGATAAATAAAATGTGGTGTATCAATAAAATGGAATATTACACAGCTGTAAAAAAAGAATAAAGAAATGATACATGCTACAACATGAATAAACCTTGAAAACATACTAATGAAATAAGCCTGTCACAAAAGGCCACATATTGTATAATTCCATTTATTACGTATTAAGCGGGCAGAATAGGCAGAAACATGGAAACAGAAAATAGATTTAAAAGTTACCAGAGGCTGGGGAGAAGAGGGAGTGGAGAGTGACTATTTATGGTTATGGGATTTCTTTTGGACACAAAGAAATATTCTAAAATTAGTGGTGATGGCTAAGCAACTCTGTGAACGTAATTAAATCCTCCGAACTGTGTACTTCAAAAGGGTAAAATCATGGAATGTGAATTATATGTATAAAATTTCTTAATCTGTCCCTAAACTTCTTCCCTTTTTTTTGGTAGTGAGATTTCCCTTTTGATTTTCTTGTCTCAAAGATCTGAAATGGGGAAGGAGTTGGAGAGAATTCAATTCAAACTCTCTTCATTACAGTTATTGTGGATGAAAAGTATTTGCTCATAGACAACCAAAGGAAGACCTGCGTATCTGTTATACACATCTGTTCTGCTTCACAAGAAACATAAATAAGTGATAAATGTTGTAAAGCACATATATGAATTAACATAATATCAGGCAGATACAGTGACGTCTACAAAAGCAACATAATCTCATCCTGTAGGGACTCAAAAGAGTGAGAGATCTAATCAGTTTAATGCTTTAATTTTTTTTAACATCTTTTAAAATGAGATGGCTGTTAGATGCTAAAGAATGAGAAGAATTTGATATGTTAAAGATGCAGAGCACATAATTCCAAACAGAGGGAATATCATGAGTACGGGGATACTGCTAGGGATGCTAATAGTACCATTAGTACCAATTACCAGCATTTTCTGAGCACTCACTGCAGCTAGACATCATGTTGATGCTTTAAACTTATGATATTTTCTCCTTAATATCAACAGAGCTACATGAGATAAATAACATCTCCTTCATTTTATAGATGAGAAAACTAAAACACAGAAATTCATAGCTAATAATTTTCTTGACTAGGATTTGAACCTGGGCAATATATTTTCAAACTTCACTGTCGTCTTCTGTTTTCTGGTTTGGATCTAGACTGCAGCTCAGGACGTGTGGGAAAAACATTTAAAGAATTTACCTAGTTCATAAATTTGTGAGAGGAAGCTCGGAGATTTAAGATTGGAGAGTGTGATTGGCACCACATTTTGAGGGATTGAATAAGAGTTAGACAAATACTTTCACAATCAGAGGAAAGGGAATAACTGAAAAGTGTTAATTAAAGCTAAACAAGAATTGTAGGGGCAGGCTGTATATCAATTATCGTGCTTAGGATGTTAATTTCACTATTTCTTTTTGGACCTACACTATGACATATAAGGTTTAAAAAATTTAAACGATTTCACTTATTAAATATTATAGCAAATGTTTAAAGAACAAACTGAAAAATACACTGATTGATTCCTTTTTACTTCTGTGCAAAACATTAGAGAGAACTTATTCTAGCCATGTGAAATTAGTGTGGGGAGGTGAGGACAAACGTATGCAATAAGAATTGAACCTGGATTCATTGGTGTATTGATTTATGCTATTGGTCTACCTCAGATTCATTGGCAGTAATGGGAATATATATGCAAATACATTTGACAGAAAGAAAGAACATATTTAATACACTATTAGTTCAAAACTCTCTTTAAGCATAAAAATCATGATAGATTTTTTGAAGGTTTAAATATTCATTAAATAAACTGAATTGCAATAATTCAGTAAATAATGGTCTGGATCTGGGCATCTCTAGAAACTAGATAAACGAAGGTGAAGGAAACAGTTTTGCCTTCAACAGCACACAGATAAGGAAGAGGAAGAAAACAGTTAAATCAATAACTAAGATTCTATTTACTAAATAATGTGATAAATATTTTTTAAAGGTGCTCTAATGAAATGGAATGGATACAGGGAAGGGGCACTTAGCTTAGTCAGGAAGGAAGTCTTGAATTTTTTCCTCCAGAAGAACGAAAGTCTGAATTCCAGATATGTATAATGGATCTATATGAAATCCTAGTATAGCACTTTTATGTTTATATGACCTTTCTGACTTTTTCCTATCAATTTCTTACTCTCTCATCCATAGAACAATCTACTTAATTGAATGAGACTCCATCAAGAAGAGGAGTTACACACCTGATTTCATGGCTCTCCAGAAAGGTTTCTATTGTATCAATTGATGTAGCACTTTTTTCCTAAGAATTCTGAATGTGTACTGAACTTTTATGTATCTTCATAAATAGTATGCATGGACTGTCATCTTACCAACCTGGAGGATATTTATATAAAGGCCTTCTTTATTTGGAATATGATCCAACTAAAGCTCATTCAACAGGTACTGGAATCCATTTTACAATGTACTAGCACTAAAGCTGCTTCACATTGATTCTAGAATAAGATGGCTTTTAGAGTCTTTATGGTCCTTAGACTTACATAGGCAATATGTTACAGTTAGAAAAACATGAGATTTTGAGTCAAGTAGCCAAGGTTCTGAATCCTGCCTTTGCTGCTTTCTGTAAAGTGGAAAATATTTAATAGATAGGGACATTATCAATAGTAAGAAGAGGTTTAAAAACAAACATTACCAAATGCAGGCATACACAGCCAGTAACGGTAGGAACAAAAGCCTTACACACCCCTTCAAAGATTTCTGGGGATGTTACCATACTATGTCATTATGCAATTGCTTACTTTAATAACAGTCTTCTGGAAATATTTATGTTTCCACAAATTTTATGTTTAATAATCTGTTTATGAAGAAATGATGATATAACGTTTATTCCAAAAATATTTTCATTAAAATTGTTAATTAATTTAAAAGCATTGGATTCAATAGGTATGATTCAGTTATCCAGGAAATATACTTGTGTGTTTTCTATCCAAAGCCAGAAAAAATTTTAACTGCTCTATAGGTGTCATCTAAAATTTTAAAGTATCCAAATTGTCATGGCAGAGGCAGCACTATGGCTAGGGGATAAGTTGAAAAATGAATTAAGTATAATTAAGATAATATTTTGAATGTATTGAATGAACACGTATACTTTTTATTCCTTTTCCTTTTGAAGCAGGTTTGGAATACACTGACAGGATGGCCCTAGGAAAGAGAAAAAGACAAATGCCACCTGAGCAAGCATATGACAAGGGACAATTCCTGGTCCAATGGCAAGGGTGAAGGGAAGAGCTGCTGGCTGAGAAACTGAAGGAAAGAGAAGATAGGCAAGTGTTCTGTAACATAGGCACTTTTCCAGAGACAACATGCTAAAAGGAAAGAAGTGTTAGACTGGGCGATGGAAATCCAAAGTGGAGGGTTTGGTGTCCCATGTCCCATAAGGATCTCTACGGAGGTGAGTGAACAGTGGTTCTCAGGGACAAGGTGTGACAACATGTAAAGGAAAGTGCCCAACACAGTAGAAATGGTGGTGTGGTGAGGAGGTAGAGACAGAGGATCTGAGTTTCTACTTTTCAGTTTCTCTTAGTTTGAGTTTGAACATTGTAATCGGAATCCAGAGTTCTCCATCTGTCCCATGGGGAAGCCAAAATGTAGCTTTTGATGCCAAATGGTAACTTATCCTTCAGTGTTATCTCTGATTGGGTGTGTATGTGGTATAGGAGCAGGGAGGCTGGGGAATGATGGGCACAGAGCAATTCTGTGGTCTGCGGCTTCAAAGCAGACAGCTAGAGATCGGCAGGAGGTCACAGGCAGCCTTCACTGAGATCCCCAGCATCAGAAGGAGCTAAGTGGGTTGAAATTGACAGGGGAGATTCTCCAGGCATTGAAAGACCCAAATAAAATGCTTCACAACTTGAGAAGCAGACTAGTGAAGTTATGAAAAATATAACAACATTTTTTTGCATTTCTGAATTTCAGCCTTAGTTTTGTAATTTCACAGTATATGCATTCACAGCATAGAGAAATATATATATATATATAAAGGTTATGCTTAACCATTTAAAATACAGGATATATGGCTGATTATTGAGTCCTTGGAACTATAATTGACTAGACTTACAGAGCCCTGCTTATCAGCTCCTTGTTTCCACCCTTAGCCCTGCAGGACTATATATAACATCACAATTACTTCACTGTCTGCAGACATCTGGTTGTTGACTTAACCAATGAGTGGTTCACTAATTGGGTCAGGCCTTTAAGGACTGATGCTGAAAAACTGCTGCTTAAGACATTGTCCATTATGTAATTCTGTTCCTTATTTAAAGCATGATGAAACTCTTCTAGAAATTTGTTTAAAAAATAAAAGAAGAGATCTCTCTTAAATAGAGGACAACTTTTTGTTATAAGCAACAGGGATATTGTACAGTGCAGGAAATATAGCCATTATTTTGTAATAATGTTAAATGGAGTATAATCTATAAAAATATTGAATCACTATGTTGTACACCTGAAACTACTATAACATTGTAAATCAACTATGCTTCAATAAAAAATATAAATAAATAAAAATAAAAATAATAAGATTTATTAAGCTTTTTATCATTGGGTATCTAAGATGATTGGTGGTAAATTTAATGCTTACCTCAGATTTCTATAAAACTATTGCCTTACTCTTCATAATTTTTATTATTTTACATTTCTTACCCATTTTGTATATAACAATACCTATACCTGTCTTGACATCTAAACCTATACCTACACTCACTTCTCTTCATATCTGCACATTCTCCTATATCTATATTTATATCTATACCTGTATCTGTACCTATATCTATAAGCTATATCAATTCCTATATACCATCTGTATGTCTATCCCTGTATCTGCTCCTATTCCTATTACTTTTACTGTTTCCATATGTATACCTATGCCTATAATTTTATATCTATCTGTTTTGAGACTGAAATGGCCTTAATGGGTTGGTTGCATTTTCACTCCAACCTAAGAACTAATGTGGTAGTAACAATTGACTTACATTAGAAAAATACAATGTTTCACCCACAGGTTGACCTGAAGATTTGCAATAGGCAATGAATTTTATATTTCTTCTATTAATTTTTAGTAAGTAAAATTTATCCTTACCCAAATTTCCTTTTGCAAAGTTGATTATTTTTCATCTGACTTGCACACAAAACCAGCAGTAATACTGGAGGTTCTGGTGAGCTGTTGACAATGTCTTGAAGAATTAAAGGATCCTTATAGATCCAGCAAATGGAGCATATATTGAAGATATTGAAGGCTGGGAACAAACTTGTAGCAGGCAATAGGCAGTTTCCTGACATGGGAATTTTTTCCTCTCTCTGATGTATGTGCCTAATTTCTATAATAGTGATACATATATACATTTGGGCAGTGTTAATTTCTTTTAATTTTATTTTTCTTCCTCCCATCTTTTCCTTAGATTTCTTACCTCCCTGTAGCATGATTGAAAAAGGAAACAGTTGCATTATCAGAGGAGTTTAATGAACAGCAAGCCTATTGAATTTAATTGAGTGCATTATAAGCATTTTTTTTTTATTTTGAGGAACATACTAGTGAACTAAAGAATGATAAGCATGCACACCATTTTTAATCAGGTCCCTGGTGAGTAATTTGAAAATATTCAACTTTGCATAAACACAGGTGATTATAATTACAACTAAAGCCAGGAGAGGCCGTATTAATACTTTGTACCTCCAAAACCACTATGAAAATTCTCATTGCCAAGCTGGTGTTTAGTGACATTTATTGTTTTCAACCTTATACATTTTAGCTGTTTTGTCCAGTGTATAGTGATAATTCATCATGGCTTTAATTTGCTTTCTCCAGATGATAAACAATCTTGAATACCTTTTTTTAGGTGTTTCTATACTTGTTTTGTCATTTCTACATTTGTTTTGTTGAAGCCTTCCTCCTCTCCTTTTTTATTGAGTTGCTTTTTTTCGTTTTAGTACTAAGTCCGAATTTATTCCTTCCTTTTTCTTCAGGTACCATATTGTAATTTTCAGATGAAATTATGTTGTTACATTTTAGCCATCCAGACACTGAATTGATTCTACCTCCCTGAAAACATGCAAGTGATTCTGAGATTCCGGACAGTGTGGAAATTCAAACTTCCAGCATTATAAATATTTTGCAGCATTGTAAGGATTCACCTTATAATGCTCCTTTCCCTCTCTCTCTCTCTCTCTCTTTCTATCCTTATTCCAATTGAGATCCTTATCACCTCTGACCCATGCCGTTGCTGTGGCCTTCTAAATGGTCCTTCTACATTGTCTCTTGCTCCTTCAGTCCATCTTTCTCAACGACATTGGAGTGATTTAGCATAACATAAATCTCAACGAGCAATTCCCCTTCTTTTACTCCCGTTCCAACTCCTTATCAGCAATATCATTTCAGTGGTACTGAATCAATTTTTAACTCAAACATCTCTTTACCCTGCTCATTTCTAGTCTATGGGATGTCATGCCTATGAATGCTAGGGCTGATTGCCAAAGGGATATTCATGTGGCTGCCTCCAAGATGCTCAGTGAGAGAACCGTGGCCCAGTGGTGACCCCAGCCTACCATCTCTGGTCACTTAATTCCCACATGTACCCTTCTGTCCCCAGCAAACTCCCAATCATCACTGATCTAACTTTAACCTTTGATTTCACAATTCAGGAAACTTCACTGCTTTTTTTAACTTTATAATATGTAATCACCAAAAATAACTCACTGAATGTTTCTCTTGTGTGATGCATAAGGGCTAGGAAATAAAATTTAGAGAGGACTAAGATTATAGCAACTCAATGAAGAGTGTCATCTATAATGCAGATGCAAGAATATGTACTGCATGCTTAAGGAAAATATTAAATAGGATTTGGAGCATGCCCAGATCTTTCCCATTCTGAAACTGGACCAATTAACACTCCTGTATCCATGGTACTGGCTCTGATTTTTAGCTCTACCCAAATTCCCTCCTCTTTTATGGCAACCTACCAAAACAATCAAATCTCCTTATGACACTTTCCCTGAATCCTTCCCATACTAAAAGTTATATAATATTCCACCTAGACATTGAGTTTGTTTCTATATTTCCCTTCTGTCATGGTTTCCTTTCTACCATGACTTATACTATTCTATGCTTGCATGGACTCTCCCACTTGGTCTGGACTCCACTTACTTTTATATAGCATAGGAACTCAATAAATGTTGTAATTTGGTTGAACATGAACTATCTGGACTTTGGTATGAAGTGAGGAATAAAATTCATCTTTTCATAATAGAAGTTTTATATATAGTATGTCACTTTAGGATGATTAATAGGTTAATCATTTTGATTTTTAATACTGTGGTATATAGATACTTAAGCAGAGAAATATTTCATTCATTCATTCATATAATTTTCATTCCATAAATATTCATAAAGAGACTACTATGTATCCACCACGTTTAGGGTGGGCTAAAGTGAAACTAAGGACTGCATTGTGTCCTCTCACAATTTTTATTGAAACCTTAACCCCCAATGTGACTATATTTGGAGTAAGGAAATAATTAGGAATCATAAGCGTAGGACCCTAATCCAATAAGTTTAACTTCCTTATAAGACGAGACACCAGAGACTCTGTCTCTTTATCTTGTGGTGACACAGGGAGAAGGCAGCTATCTGAAAGCCAGGAAGAGAGCTCTCACCAGGAACTGAATCAACTGGCACCCTGAGCTTGGATTTCCCAGCCTCCAGAACAATGAGAAAATAAATTACTGTTGTTTAAGCCACACAATCTGTGGTATTTTATTACAGCAGCCTGAGCAGACGAATACAAGTGGTAAGCAAGACAAAGTCCTATCCACATTCTAGTGGGAGAAACTAATGTGAATGTTATTAAAATAAACTATGCATGAGTGATAAGTCCCCAATTTAAGTTCTTATAAAAAGCAAATAAAATAATGTCACCTGGAAGAAATATTAAAAGTTTATAGGTTTCTTAGAAAAGAAAAATAAGTCAAAGTAGTTAACTACCTCTACAAAGAAAGAGAAGAAACCTGGGAAGGCTGCCCTAGGATAAATGAAATGGTCCAGGTAAGGCAAACAATCTGTTCAATCCCTGTCTCTGGAAGAACAGTTGCTTTATTGCAAGGCAAATTAAAGGCCTAAATTCTCAACATTCAAGAACAGTAGAAGAGATGGTAAACAAACTCATTTTCATACAGTAGCACAATTGGGGGTGTTGATAGGATTTTATAAGAAGTACTTCTCAGAGAGAAGCAGCAACTTTGTGCAATCTGAAAAGCTAGGCCTACTATTACCCTGGACCTTCATCCTATATTCAGGATGATATGGCCTAGAGAAGTTAACTTTGTAATTATCTCAAAATTAAACAATTGTTAGAGTCTATGTAGTAGATGCTGTTGGGAGTCTGGTGGAATGGAGAGTTCAGAACATAGATGGTTAAATAAAGAACACATGCGAAATTTAACCTTAACTCTAGTAACTGTTAACCTAAGGATCTGTGCAAACATGTTGTTATCATGATAGTAGGAATAGCTAACATTTGTTGCATTTTTATCATGTATCAGATCCTGTGTTCTATGTAAATGACTTCAACTAATTCATCGCTTTGGAGTTTTCATGTGATCTTTGGCTTTTCAGCATTTGCTGAGAAATAGCCTAGAATGTTTAATAAATTATGAATGGCTTTATTTCAACCAGTAGGAAATACACTCATGGCAAGACTCACACTTTGTTATTGGCTCTCTATTCTTCAACAGGTCTACCATTTACTTAAATAAAAGCAAAATTAGCACAATCATCAGATTTTTAATTGGTATAGATCTGGGTGGAAGAGGTAATACGGTAATCAAAGAGTGGTCTTTAAGATGTTCTACCTAGCTCATGATGATGAGTTTAAATCAATATGTACAAAATAGAATACATTTTTATTATAATTTGTTTTATCATTATTCTTACTTGGAGGGTAAATGCGTAACTATACAGGAATTTTGTCACTTTCCACACACAAAAAGATGTTAATTTAGTAGTTTTAACTGAGGAGCCAGGAGACCACAAACACAATATTTATGAAACTCTAAACTGGAGTGTCAGGCTAAGATAAATATTTTGAAGAAAAAAAAATCTGGTTATGTAATTCTTAATCCATTACTTACATCCAGGCTCTTAAAGAATCATGTCTTTGGTGATTAAGAGAGATTTGAAAGATATATTTTGGAGATAGCTATTGGTGAACTGTGAGTCAAATAATTCTCATGTGTGAAGGATAATGGATGCCTGACCCTTATCTCAAGATTAGTGAGATCGGCTTCAACAAAACTGTGTGGAGAGCTCGATATGTATTTCCTGAACTTGGGGTGATAAAGTAGAAACTTTGACTCCTGCAGTTAAAAGGGGAGAGGTAGATGGCTAGCTCTTCCAAATGTTGAGACAAATAAGAGATAATTGAATTGGGCTCAGCTTATATTTCCTGATTTGGACAAAAGATATTTTTCCCAGAGACCAGGTATGGGCACATGAGTAAGAGAGGTGGCTTTAGGTTTTCTTGGATCATGGGCTGGAAACCTCAACAAAGAGAAGCCACGAATATCAGTAGATCTGGGGGGGCTGCTAAATAAGTGAGCAGCAAGACAAGAGGAAAGTACAGGATCTGCATCAAGAGAAAGACATGTCACAGATCACCAGGGACTGAGTCTCTGAAGAGACCATATGTGATAAGCTGTTGCAATAGTGGCTGACGACTTGTCACAAGTCCCTGTAACCACACCCTTGGGTAGTTCCTTCTCATGCTGCCTCTGTGGTTGGTCACATGATTTGTTTTTGCCAATGGAATAAAAGCAAAAATGACACAGGCAGAAATTTGAAAAATGCTTGTGCATCAGGGATAGCCTTCCCTTTTCCTGTTCTTTTCACCTTGCCATGTGAAGAGGGCATATTATCCCCTTGAAAGATGAGATATTAAACACAGCTAAGCCTGCTGACCCAGGCTATAGTAAACCTACCTCCACACATATACGTAAGGCCTTCGGAGACGATCCAGTCCCAGTTGAGCCGTGATCTGACATACGAGCCAACTCAACCAAGAGAAGAAAAGCCTGACCCAGTCAGCAGAAGTACACAGCTGACCTGTGGACTAATGAAAAGTAATAAAGAGCTGTGTTTTAAGTCACCATGTGTTGGGACAATTTGCTCACAGAAAAAGTTACCTGATATACCATAAAAGTCCCCTCTGAAGTAAAGGAAGCTTTAAATATCAGCCAGGTCTAAAAAGCTTAGTGTTATAGCTCATGGCAGTAGCAGTCGTATAAGAATTTTGCTGTACCTCCTTCTCTCTTGACTCTCTTCACTTTCAATTCCAGAGAAGTCGGAAACATGAAAGGTGAGCTGAGTGAGAGGTAGAGGGAGAGAATGAGACACCCCCTACCCCCAACTGCAAGCCTGGCTGCTGAAGGGAGAAAAGATCTAGCTTTAAAAAAATCAAATGGTTAGAGTTTTGAGTATTATAGAAGAGTGAACAAAATAACCTGCGGCCATGTTTGGCAACTTGTAGGGATCATGGGATGATGACAATGATGGAACTAGGAATTATTTGGAAAGGTGTGGAACGGCCTGAGTTTTCATCTAGCAGCAAAAAACTTCTTCAGTACATTTCAAGGAATGAAACGTTGCTGTAGGATTCCACCAAGTGAAAGCTCTTTTCCTGACATCCTGACATCCTGATTATTTACACATCAATTAGGAATCCAGCAATTGCTTAGTAGTTTTATTACATATATGTCAATATTAATAAAACACATATATACATATGTGTGTGTATATATATATAGAGAGAGAGAGAGAGCTGAGGTTTAGTTCTAAAATTCTAAATGCCAATATTAAGGATTCTTGGGAAAAGTATGGTTTTGAAGATAGTTTATGAGCTATAGGTTCTTTACTGTTCTGTTTTGAAATGTACCCTACCTGCCAAGGAATCAGTGGATCTCAGGAAGCTTTCTTCCTTTGTAGATTCACTACCATCTTTGTCTTATCTTATAGTAACAAATCAACTATCCTTAATGGTACTATGCTTCACGCTTCATGGATTCTGGAAATAGATGAGATTTAGGAACACTAATCCCTTTCCAAATTCACATGGCATAGTCATAAAATGGATGGAGTCTTACCCACATTTTCTATGTGAAATTCAGACACAATCAGCAAAGTAAAGAATAAAGCATTTCATATTTTATATGCTACACTATGAATTCTACATTAGGATATACTTCACTTTTGCCCTACTATTCCCTACCAAAGGAAAAAAAATGAGCACAAAATTTTTTTCACCAAATATTTGTTTATTAACAATTGAAAAAATAATAATCACAGAACTGAGCTTCATTTCCTGTGAATGTAGCACACCTAGTATGGTATTCTGATTTAGGTGGAAGTTTTCCTTGTTTGAAGAACTACAAGGTTTATCTTTTCCCTACATTTTGCAACCTGTTGGAATTATCTGAAATCTAAAAATATGTAGCTGTCTAAAAAATAAAATCACTTTGTCTTCACCTGTGATGAGGTTAGATGTTGCCATTTTTACTGTTAAAAGCAAAATCTTAAGTCAGATGTGTTTTGAATGAATTCTTGATTCACAATGGAGGTTGCTCACAGCTAAAATGAAATATGTGGTACATTCACTACTGTTTGTTCTCTCAGATTTCTAAATACAAAGACGAAAAGGACAGAAAACACTTTGTATTTGGCATAACCTTGAGAATCAATCCTAATAGTTAAATGTCAAATTGTTGAGTACTTGCTCTTATTATCTTCCAACTATTCCACATTCTTTTAAATGATTCAATGCTGTAAAGATAAATGCCTTGGGTTACATATAACAGAACACAGCACAACATAATGCAACTTCATAAATGATCTTCTGTAATTGCTTATCACACATGACTGTGCATGAGAGATAGAAACAATAATGGAATCAGTGAAAAATATTTAGGTCAAACCTTATTACTGAAATGATATTGTGAAAGATCCTGAGATACTTTCACTTTGTCCAGATGTAAGCAATGAGAATGATTGAATTTCTCAGATCTCCCTGGTTTTACATTCGACATAGTAGGGAATAACAAATCTTCCCAATAGTTAGAATTAATTGTGGGAATTTTAAGAAGGCAAACAACTGATGCAAAGCAGAAGCTGGTACATAAGGAGTAAGAGATCTTTAAACTGCCTGTTGACCTACCATTGTATGATAAAAGCAAAGTATCAAACTTGACCCTGCTATCAGTATAAGGCACTACAAAATCTTAGGCATGAAAAGGATGTCAATCCTCCCAAATGCAAACAAGTACACAGGTAGCTTAACATCATTTAGCCAGAACCAATTTTTTTTTTTGAATGTATCAATTCACATTTATTTGGTTACAGATAATGCATGTCTACCAAACAAGGTTAAACAGTAAGAAGACCTGTTGGATTATAAAACCAGATGAATAGTTTATTCCAGTGACTCTGGGTCTGTTTCCCTGTGATTCTCTCAGCTATGCCCTCCATTGTGTATTTTTTTTTAACAGACAATAAACTGCATATATTTAGAGTGTGCAATTTGGTATTTTTTTTCTTATTAGTAATGTATATATGGCAATCCCAATCTCCCAATTCATTCTCCCCCAACCCTCCCCACTTTCCCCACTTGGTGTCCATATTTTTGTTCTCTACATGTGTCTCTATTTCTGCCATGCAAATCGGTTGATTTGTACCATTTTTCTATATTCTGCATATATGTGTTAATATATGATATTCATTTTTCTCTTTCTGACTCACTTCACTCTGTATGACAGTCTCTAGGTCCATCCATGTCTATAAAAATGTCCCAGTTTCATTGCTTTTTACAGCTGAGTAATATTCCATTGTATGTATGTACCACTTCTTTTTTATCCATTCATCTGTTGATGGACATTTAGGTTGCTTCCATGTCCTGGCTGTTGTAAATAGTGCTGCAATGAACATTGGAGTGCATCTGTCTTTTTGAATTATGGTGTTCTCTGGGTATATGCCCAGTAGTGGGATTGCTGGGTCATATGGTAACTCTATTTTTAGTTTTGCAAACAACCTCCATACTGTTCTCCATAGTGGCTGTATCAGTTGACATTCCCACCAGCAGTGCAAGAGCGTTCCCTTTTCTCCACACCCTCTCCAGCATTTACTGTTTGTAGATTTTCTGATGATGCCCATTCTAACCGGTGTGAGGTGAAACCTCATTGCAGTTTTGATTTGCATTTCTCTAATAATTAGTGATGTTGAGCAGCTTTTCATGTGCCTTTTGGCCATCCATATGTCTTCTTTGGAGATATGCCTATTGAGGTCTTCTGCCCATTTTTTGATTGGGTTGTTTGTTTTTTTGATATTGAGCTGGGTGAACTGTTTATATATTTTGGAGATTAATCCTTTGTTGATTCGTTTGCAAATATTTTTTCCCTTTCTGAGGGTTGTCTTTTCGTCTTGCTTATAGTTTCCTTTGCTGTGAAGAAGCTCTGAAGTTTCATTAGGTCCCACTTATTTATTTATGTTTTTATTTCCATTATTTTAGGGGGTGGATCAAAAAAGATCTTGCTGTTATTTATGTTGAAGAGTGTTCTTTCTATGTTTTCCTCTAGGATTTTTATAGTGTCTGGCCTTACATTTAGGTCTTTTATCCATTTTGAGTTTATTTTTGTGTATGGTGTTAGGCAGTGTTCTATTTTCATTCTTTTACATGTAGCTATCCAGTTTTCCTAGCACCACTTATTGAAGAGGCTGCCTTTTCTCCATTGTATATCCTTGCCTCCTTTGTCATAGATAGTTGACCATAGTTTATCTCTGGGCTTTCTATCCTGTTCCATTGATCTATATTTCTGTTTTTGTGCCAGTACCATACGGTCTTGATCACTGTAGCCTTGGGGTATAGTTTGAAGTCAGGAAGCCTGATTCCACCAACTCTGTCTTTCCTTCTCAAGTTTGCTTTGGCTATTTGGGGTCTTTTGCGTTTCCACACAAATTGTAAAATTTCTTGTTCTAGTTCTGTTAAAAATGCCATTGGTAATTTGATAGGGATTGCATCAGAACCAAATTTTAATGGGAAAGGGTGGTAAAACATTCACTTAGGTTGAATGTGAAATTTTAAGTTATTTACTTATCAATTATAAATGTTCTCCAAAACACACAATTCCAGAAGCAGCATGTAATGCTTTATTAATTTTTCACTATTATTGCTCTCATTATATTTTCAACTTCTGAGGATTCTCTATTCTGCAGCTATCATGTGAAACATTTTAGTAATAATCTAATTAACTCTTCTAAATTGATAAATTATGAGAGTTTGGTCAGAGAAATTAAGAGACACACAAAACTGATTCTACGATGAGTTCATAACAGTGTTACTATAAAACCAAGGATTTTGTCCTTATCCTAGGACTTTCAAATGTTTCCTAATGGTTAAAAAGGTTGGAGGGCATGCATCCAAGGACTATAAGGGTTATGATCTAAAGAATATTTCCATGAATATGAGCTGTCTTTTAAATTTCTATTTATAATACAAATTATTAAAGTTTTATATTCTAATCCATACAGTTTTAAATAAAATTTGTATTATAAATTTCCCTGAAAAAAACTCTCTCACACACACACTTTTCTTATCTGTTTCATTGATTAGGTGGGTGTTGCAATCAAGCTATCAAGAACACTGAGTTAAATTGACAGAAGTTGATAGTGAATTATTTTTTTTCCAACTTTATTGAGATATAATTGATATGTAATATTGTGTAAGTTTAAGGTGTACAATATGATGATTTGATGCACATATATATTGTGAAGTGATTACCAGAATATAGTTAAATAACACACACTCTTCAATTCACATAGTTGCCTTCTTTCTGTGTGTGGCGAGAACATTTAAGATCTGCTCTATTAGTAACTTTCAAATATAAAATATAACACTGTTAACTATGGTCACCATGCAGTACATTAAATCCCCAGAATTTATATATCTTATAACTGAAAGTTCGTACACTTTGACCACCTTCTCTCATTTGCACTTGGCAACCACGTCTACACTATGATTCTATGAATTTGATTGTGTTAGATTCCACATATGAGATCTTACAGTGTCTGTCTTTCTTTATCTGACTTACTTCACTTAGTATGATGCCTCAAGTTTCATCCGTGTCATGAAAAATGGCAGGATTTCCTTCTTTTTTTATGACTGAATAATACTTCACTGTGTGTGTCTGTGTGTGCACACGTACACGTGTGTGTATTCCTTTATTCATTCATTCAGCCATGGAAACTTAGGTTGTTTCCAAAGTTTGGCTATTATAAATAATGCTGCAATAAACACTGACATGCAGATATCTCTTTGATCCTATTTTTATTCCTATGGATATATACCCAGAAGTGGATTGCTGGATTATATGGTAGTTCAATCTTTAAGTTTTGAGAAACTTCCATACTCTTATCTGTAGTGGCTGTACCAATTTACATTCCCAACAGAAGTGCACAAGGGTTCCCTTTTCTCCACATCCTCACCAAACTTATCTCTTGTCTTTTGATACTAGCCATTCTAACAGATGTGATATATCTACAAGTCATTTGTATTATGTATCTTCTTTGGAAAAAAAATGCCTATTAAGGTCGTTTACCCATTTTAATTGGACTATTTGCTTTTTTTGCTATTAAGTTACATGAGTTCCTTTTACCATTTGTATGTGAGCTCCTTACACCATTTGTATATTAAACTCTTCTCAGATGTGTGGTTTGCAAATATCTTCCCCAATTACATACATTGTCTTTTCATTTTGTTGAACATTCTTTTGCTGTGCAGAAACTTTTCAGTTCAATGCAATCCTATTTGTTTGTTTTTGCTTTTGCTGCTTACACTTTTGGTGACATCAACAACAAAAAAATAATTTCCAAGACTAATATCAAGGAGTTTACCCCATATGTTTTCTTTTAGGAGTTTTATGGTTTCAGATCTTACATTTAATTCTTTAAACAATTTCAAGTTAATTTTTGTGAGTCATGTAAGATAGGGGTCTGATTTCATTCCTTTGCATGTGAATATCCAGTTGTGTCAATATCATATTTTGAAAACACTGTCTTTTCTCAACTGAGTATTCTGGGTCCCATGTCAAGTATTAGTTGATTGTATATGCATGAGTTTATTGCTGGGCTCTCAATTCTGTTCCATTAGTCTATGTGTCTTTCTAAATGCCAATACCATAGTGTTTTGATTATAATAGCTTTGTAGTATAGTTTAAAATCAGGACATGTGATACATCAGCTTTGTTCTCAAGTTGCATTGGCTATTCAGGGTCTTTTGTGGTTCCATACAAACTTTAGGATTGTTTTTTCCATTTCTTTAAAAAGTGCTACTGAAATTCTGATAGAATTGCATTGAATCCATAGATGCCTTTGGGCAATATTGACATTTTAACAAGCTTAATTCTTCTGATCAATGAACATGAGATGCTGTTGCATTTATATGGATCTTCAATTTCTTTCATCAATATCTTACAGTTTTCAGGACATAGATTTTTTTCATTGCCTTGCTTAAATTTATTCCTAAGTATTTTATTATTTTTGATACTATTTTAAATGAGATTGTTTCCTTTATTTCTTTTTCTTAATTTGTTGTTAGTGTATAGACACACAACTGGTTTTTGTACATTGATTTTGTATCCTGAAACTTTATTGAGTGTGTTTATTAGTTCCAGGAGTTTTTTTGGTATTCAGGGTTTTCTACATATAAGATCATGTCATCAGCAGACAGAGACAATTTTACTTTTTTTCTAGTTTGGATGACTTTTACTTCTTTTTCTTCCCTTACTGTTCTGGCTAAGACTTCAGTACTGTGTTGAATAGGATCAATGAGAGTGAGCACCCTTGTTTTATTACTGATCTTAGAGGAAAAGCTTTCAAATTTCACTTCTGAATATGATATTAGCCGTGTAATGTTACACATCATAGATTTTGATGTTGAATTGTCACACATGACCTTATTAGGCTGAGATGTGTTCCTTCTTTACCCAATTTGTTGAGAGTTTTCACCATGAAAGGATGCTGAATTTTATCAAATTCTTTTTCTGCATTAACTGAGATGATCATATATTTTGTATCGTTCATTCTATAATGGAATGTATCATACTGATTTGTATATGTTAAAGCATCCTTGCATCACAGAGATGAATCCCACTCTATCACAGCATATAATCCTTATAATGTGCTGTTGAATTCAGTTTGCTAACATTTCACTAAGAATTTTTTATGTATATTCATCAGGGACATTGGCCTTCAGTTTTCTTTTCTTGTCATGTCTTTCTGCTGCATACCATAAGTTTTTCTATGTTGCATTTCTATCTTTATCTCAAGATTTTTTTTTAAATTTACCTTTGATTTCTTTTTTTGTTCCCGTAGTTTTTAAAGAGTATGTTGTTTAATTTTCACTTTTTTTGTGTGTGGATAGCCCAGCTTTTCTTCTCTCACTGTTCTAGTTTCATACCATTGTGGTCAGAAAAAATACACAATATCATTTCCATCCTACTGAATTTGTTGAAATTTCTTTTGTGGTCTTACAGATAATCCTAGAAAATATTCCACATGTGCTTAAGAAATGTGTATTCTACTGCTGTTGGATGAAATGTCTTGTATATGTCTGTTAAGATCATTTGGTCTATAAAGCTCCTCAAATCCATTGACTCTTTAGTGACTTTCTGTTTGTATGATCTATCCATTGCTGAAAGTGAGGGGCCTCAACTATTATTGTATTGTTATGTATTTCTCCTTTTTGTTCTATTATATTTGCTTTATACATTTAGGTGCTTTGATATTAGGTTCATAAATATTTAAAGTTGTTACATCTTCTGATGAATTGTCTCCTATTATCATTATATAATAATATTCTCTGTCTCTTGTGACCATTTAAAAATTATATTTTTATAACATAAGTATAGCTTTCTCTGCTTACTTTTGGTTACCATTTGTTTGGAGTATCTTTTTCCATCCTTCTACTCTCAGCCTATATACATCCTTAATGCTAAAGTGAATCTCTTGTAGGCAGCATATCATTGAATCTTGATATTTTAAAGTCCATTCAGGTTTTTAATTTTTTTATTAGATAATTTAACCTCTTTACCTTTAAAGTAATAATGATAGACAAGGACTTACTATTGCCATTTTGCTCATTGTTTTCTAACTATTTCAAATAATCTGCCTTTGACTTAATTTATTCTTCTGCTTGGCTGAGCCTATTGTTAAAGTTCTTTCACTGTAGTCACTGTACTCTTCAGCTCTAGGAACTGTGCTTGGATTTTTGGATGAGTTCTACTTTTTTGTTGAAATTATTTGCTTTTTATGTTATTTTCCCAATTTTGTTCAGTTTTTTCCCTGTGTGTTCTTGTAGTTCACTGAATTTTAAAGGTATTATTCTGAAATCTTCGTAAGACAGTTCATAAATGTCCATTTTTTTAGGGTCAGTTATTGCAGCTTTAGTAGTTTCTTTGGTGGTTTCACGTTTACATGATTTTTTGTGATCTCTGTATCCCTGTGTTGGTATTTGCACATTTAACTAAGTGGTCTCTTCTTCCAGATTTTACAAACCTGAATTTCAAGTTTAGATTTAGAATAATCCATTTCCTCTTGTTCACATCACTTCCAAATTGAAACATAAATATGCATAAAATACACAGCAACTGTTTTTTACTGCTGTATATGTTATATCTGTATAATTGTAGAGTGAAAATACCCAGATTGCTGCCACCACATATGCCACAGCTAAGTTATACAGTATGGGAAATTCAATACAATACCACCATCTATTTTCAGAGCCTTATTTTCCTTGTATCATTGACTCTTGCAGTGTCTCTTTAATTGTCTTTCACCATCATTGCTCACTCTTCTTATCGAATACTATTATATGAATATTCTCAACATGGCATTCCTACATCTGCAAAGTGACATCCAAACTCTTGAGTGACATTCAGAAGCTGCTCCAACGTAATTTGTTGCCCCAATCTTTCCTTATAATATCCCTACCAATATATACTCTAATGCATGAATCACCAATTTCCTGAAGATAAAAATGTCTTCTGCCATTTTATGATCTCCTACAGCAATTCTCATTCACCCTCCAAACATTATAAAGATCTAGCTGTCTGCCATGTCTCAACTCAATTCCCACTTATTCAATAAAGCTTTCCCTAGTTATTCAGTGTATGCAAGTCCTTCCCTCTGAAGAATTCTTGTATATTCAGTATCTATTCAATGCCAGGCTCAATCTTAGTCATTGTGGCCCCTTCTTTCATGGAGATTTTTGGCTGAGTGTGGGATGAGGCACAAGTAAGGATATAATAGCCTATAATACGGTAGGTTATGGTCGCAGTCCAGGTTGGTGTGAGAATATAAACAGGGACTGCTGGCCTAAGGATGTGAGAGAAAGGATATCCTGGAGACCTGTTCTGAGTCTTTAAAGAGTAGGAGTTGGTAAAGTGAGGATAAGAAAGGTATTCAAGCTGAGGAAGCCTGTTTCCCAGGCTTGAAAACAGGTTTATGTACTATGTGTATTGCTTATTAGGCACTAAGTATATATACTTTTCATTCATTCAAGAAATAGGTGTTGAGTACATATAAACAGGAAACTTAGCTGCAAAGAACAAAAAATTTTTTTGATGGATTTCAAGATTTTTTATGTCAGATAAGATTTTTTAAGTAATATAGCTTAAAAATAGACTAACTTGGTGGCTTTAACAATGTTAACCAGTACCAGGATTCATTCCATCTTTCTTTCCTGCCCTCTCTGCTTTACTCCAGTCATGAACTCAGGAAAGAGTCAGAAGAGATACTGTTTCTTTTCATGTATCAAATTTTAAGAGCAAATGATTTTCTCCTTTAAGTCCTCAAATAGATTTTCAGGTCTCAGTGGGGAGAATGTATCACATGTCAAACCCTAGCCAGTCACCTGCAAGGGGAGTTTGATCATAATGATTGACTTAGATTAACTAATAATTATCGTAGAAAATGAAGTGAGGAATGCAATTTCCTGAGTCAGATGTGGGTACAGTGCACACCTGAACCAAACTGGATTCTGCTAGTAAGGACATGTGGGAAACGGGCGTCAGTTAGATGACCTTTGGTATCTGCAACAACCAGCTATTTGCTGGTCACTGTGCTTGATGTTAGGAAGGTAATGTTGAATAAAATACATCATTTCTGACCTTAAAGGGCTTAGAAAATGTTGAATAAATTATTTTAAAACCACACAAATAATGACAAATAACAATAAATTTTTATTTTTTTTAAGAAAAATATACAGGGAGATATAATAGCAATTAATGGTAGACTTTATTTTATATGGCATGCTAAGTAAGGTTTCTATGAGGAAATGCATTTGAGCTATAATTTTAAGTCTAAGCCAGAGAAAAGAAGTAAAGGGAAAACAACTTAAGGTAAATTCCTGGCAAAGGAAACAGCATATACATAGGCTATGAGCCTAGTATTAGTACAGCACCTTTAAGGAATGAAAAGAATTTCAGTGTGAATTCAAAAGATGTGATTGAAAGAGCTCATCAATAAGATTTCCTCCTTTTCTTTTAAAAGTCTTTCATTTGTGGTCTCACCCTCATTTTACCTGTGCTATATCCAAGCATCAAGATAATAAGGAAATGCAAGTGTGAACTGAAGAAACTCTGCTCACAGCATATCAGATTATTAACCGTAATAGTTATTATACCTCGTGCTGTGTGTCACCCTTTCACTGATCATTAATTACTCACCTATAGATCAGTCTTTGCAGTGATGCTTCTTGGAACATAAAATACCATAACACATCTGTTATTCTCAAGAATGTAGAGTAGGACTTCAAAGCCCAGAATTTAAATAGGTCACACCTCTCTAAAAGTTATTTGGTATAATCAAGCAGTAGGAGCATTTCCTGATTTCCTGGTGCTAATGTTGTTTGCGGGGAGGGGGTTGGACAGTAGGATTGCTGTTTTCCACTGTGGATGCTGACCAGATGTCAGCAAAAAGAGGAGTATTACTGTGCTTTCTGTTAAAAAGAAAGATTAAATGATGTTAAAACTTAATGACAAAACATTTCAAATATATTATAAAAGTTATATTTTAAGAAAAAAAGTTTGCAAAGAGAAGTAAATGTCTAATTTTAAAATAAGCTAAAACTGCCTGTCTATAAAAATAACACAAACAAAAACCATCTTACATTAAATTTAATGGCTCTGAGGTTGCGCTGATATATTCTGATCTGTGATCTTTAGATCTAATATTCCTGGCAGAAACACATGTGTATAGAGATTATTTACAAGATAAAGCTTTTCTCAGGTCATTTTGTCTTCTATTTGCTTAAAGTTTCTCAGCTCACACATGAAGAATTTGAGTTCAAATGATGATACAAACTTTGTGCATCAGGGTACAAAATTTCAAGTAACTTAAAACGAAATGGAAAAAAAAAGAATGAAATCCTTTTTAGCATTATTAGAAGCCTACAGTAAAAGATCCAACAAAGGAAGAAGAAAAGTAGAGAGATAAAGAAAGGATTAAACAAAAAATCCACGAATGAAGCCACACAGTGTCATGCTTCCTCCTGAAATGAGAGCTGACACATTCAATATCAGCTTGAAAAGGTAAAGGTAATTTCAGTGTCTGTAAACATACAGAGGCACTGCTTGAACAAAAGCTGGAGGTCTATATCAATAGATATAGTTGCGGCACTTTGTATGCATTGTGAGATTTTCTTTAAAAATAAGTTGATCTAAACAAGGCCTGCCAGCTATTCACAATCTCTGTTATGTGAATGAGTGTTGCTTTGAAGAGTAAAATAGGTGCTTGGAAGTACTGGTTTCAGAAGACAGTTTAAATGGAGATTATCACTTAAACTTTTTTTCCTCTATTCTCAGAAACAACAGTGATGCATAGCAGGTGGCTGAAGGGAAAAAAGAGAATGAGGATGAAACTTTACTATCATTTAGAAAACAGGCATAGTCAAAATTTAGTGAGTTCCATTGTCTAACCTTTGATTTTTATCTCTAACGTTTTTTTCTTTGTTTCATTGATAGTTTCTAAGTAGATTACGAAAAACCAATCCTATTTTGGTTTTCCTCTTATTATTTCTTAAGAAGCAGCAATGCTTTTTAAGTAGCTCTGTGGTTATCCTGATAACTTTCAGCTTTCAGCATGTTGAATGAGCACGACACACAGCTCAAATCCCTAAGGTACAGGGATACAGGATCCACTGAATTTACACTAACAAGTGTGTCAGTCAGGGTACAAAGAAAAACAGAACCAAGATGAGTAGTATAGAGTAAGGGATTTATTACAAGGCAGTTAAAAGGTACAATCTTCCAGTTATAAGATACACAAGTATTAAAGATATAATGTACAGCATGATAAATATTATATATGAAAGTTATTAAGAGTAAATCCTAAGAGTTCTTATCACAAAAATTTGTTTTCTATTTCTTTAATTTTGTATGTTCATTAAACTTATCATGATAATCATTTCATGATGTATGTAAGTCAAGTGATCATGCTGTACACAAATTTATACAGTGCTGTATGTCGATTATATCTCAATAAAGCTGGAAGGAAAATAAACAAACAAATAAGACTGCTCCCCTTAACCAGAGAGCTACTTGCACTTGGCCTAGGACTCAGAGAAGCTGAAAGAGATTTGGCAGGAGCTAAAGGTCCAGATGCTGCCCTACACCAATGAGATGAGTTATCGGGTCAGTGTCAACATGCCAGAGTTATTGTGGCACCCTATAAAGGTCTTTAGAGTTTAAAAGGACACAGCTGCTATTTCTCTTTGCCTTCCCCAAAGCATCTGAATGCTTCTTATCACAATGCTAATACAAAACCACACAGTGAAGGGAATCTGGGGAAACGCAGTGCTAGCTTAGCTAAACTGATACAGCACTAATTCACTAAAGTCCACTTCCTGGCAAATATGCATCCTTTTAACTTCCAAATTAAAATTCCAATTTTAATTCCAAAAAGAAGAGCAAGACATGATTTTGCCTAACATGCTGAAAGTACTCCTTGTGCAACAGAAAATACGCCAAGCATGCCCCAAAAGAGGCAGTTTCTTTCCCAAAGAAAGTTCTTCTAGATGAATCATACCCTTAGGTATCTTATAACTTAAACACTGAGATTACACGAAAAATTACTATTAATACATCTTATGTCAAATGGTAAGGGAAAGACAGAGGGGGAGAAATAACTGATTCACTTGTACACAGATATAATATCAAAATAAGGAAGAAATACTCATACTTATTGCCGTGCCTGATTCTGCAATTGGTCATGGCCAAACTTCTTCCATATTCCATTGGCTAGTCATGGTTTCTTGCATGGTGCATTGTCTCATACCTTCATCTTGAAGAATCTGGGTCATTCGAAGTTCTGTCAGATTAGACTGTAGTAGTTTTCTATTGGCTTTAATCAGAAAACATGGGAATTCTAAGACACACCCCAGGGGAATCTCCTAAATTCTAGACATGTCCTTTCTCACTCTTACTGTACAGTAGCAACTCAATACCCTTTGACGGTTAGGACAAATAACCGCAGTCCTGACCTTTGCCTATGATTCACTAGCAATAGGACACAAAGCAGCTATTTGATGCTTCAACTCTAAGTTTAATGAAATTATTGGAATCATTTTCTCTTGCGTACTAGAACCTCTAGACAAGCAGAGTTCAAAATTGTAGGGATGGGAAGCAAACATTTTCACAGGAGGTAAGAATAAGAAAGGACACATTTCCTGGACTTGTAAATCTTGGCTATGGTTTAAAAAAAAATCACCATAAATTAATCTCTGATTTAAGGCATATGTTCTATCCTGGGCAACACAACCACAGTGCAGCATCACAACTTAGACTTCAATAGGCCAGTTCACTATATGTCAGGCAAACTGTTTCAAGATGATGGGTAAAATGGTAGGAGAAGTAGAGTCCATAAACATGATAATATTACTGCCCTTCACTTGCTGTAAAATGCTATCTGATAATGAGTTAGGCATCCTGTAAGTCCATGGATTTTGGCAAAAGCATTATAGGCAAAGAAGGCAAATCCAGATTCTGAGTAAGTATTTGTTCCCATAAGAAAAATAACAGTGTCACTCCTTCCATGATAGAAGTAGTGCAATGCAATCAACATGACACATGGTGCCTGGCTAATTCTTTTAGGAAATGGAGCCACAATGGGATTCTGTTGGCCTCTTCTTTTACCAAGTAGGCCACTTAGCAATATTTATAGTCAGATTAGCTTTAGCAAATCGAAGACCACAGTGTTGGACCCACAATTAAGCTTGATCTCTGATGTCATGACCACTTTATTCATGAGCTCACTGGAAAAAAAAAACTGGGTTGGCTGGAGTGAGAGGCTGACTGGCATCCACAGAATGAGTCTTCTTGTTCACTTAATTATTAAAATTCTCTTTTGTTAAGAGACTGCTATTTGGTAAGCCTTCATATGTGGCACAAATATCCTCATATTCTTTGACCATTCAGAAAGTTCTATCTGCCTACCTATTTCCCCCATCATCCATCTAACCAATTTTCAATTATCTTCTTTACAATCTCTGATCATTCAGCCAAACCACTAGCCACTGCTCATGAATATCTGTGTATCCCTAACTCTGGCCATCTCTTCTTTCAGGAGAAATTAACAATGTAGCACACTACTCAAAGTTCTATCCAATGGAAGAATTTGCCATCATCACTCTCTTTTAAGACCACCCTGAAGTTGGACTGCAGGACTGCAGACAACTATTTTTGTGTAGTATACTGTCCAGTATAAAAACTGATATTTTTCCTCATTTAATTGGATAATATGGAATGCCCCAAAAAGCCATAGTATACGCTGAGAGGTAGAAAGCAATGTAACAGGGCCTATTTGAGGCCAAACAGACGTTGGACTTTTGGACTTAAGCCAAAACTCTCTTGATAACTGACTTCCATAAGTCCCAACTATGATTGGTAGACCATGGTGAAGTTTTAGATCTTCAGGTATTAGTATCAGTTCAGAACTTATGTTTTGTAATCACCCTAAATTATGATAATTTCTCTACTCCATATAAAGGCTCAGAGAAATGGTTTCAAGTAACACAGGAGAAGGCTAGGAGGAAGACAACATTTTGGCTGTGTAGCATGGTCTTTCCTCTAAGGGACTGAATCTCCATTTAATGCAAAGATCTCTGGGCCTATAAAATGGCATAACCAGGGGACTGGTTGACATACCAGTTAACATGAAACTGTTAGAGCCACTCCTTTCTATTTGAGCCGATTCAATTGAGAATCTTACATCAATAAATTCAGCCAAACCAAACATTATATTCTTTCCAACTGAACCCAACACCCTTAGGACACATTTCCACATATTCTTCCCCATAAATTTTTTTTGTCATAAATGTCTGTCATATATTGGGAAAACAGTACAATTATATTGGTGTGGATTACAGTAACAATTGTTCATACTTTCTAATTAATTCTCTGGGATCAACTGGGACTTAAATCTAGTTATCTATCTAGAAGCTATGATCTTCCTGAGGAGGATCAACAGTCCCTTTAAAACATATATTACGAGACCTTCAGGCAAAAGAAGACTAACTTCTGAGACACAAGGAAGGGCTATTCTTACTATGAAATGAGGTTCAGTACGGTTCAGTAGAATTTAAGACATTAAGACCCCCAGCTTCATGAAAATCTGCCTGTAGGTTCCCATTCCAATTTTCAGAAACTAAGTCCTTCCCAATCAATGCCCTACATCTAATATAAGGGATCCTATGAGCAGAAGAATTCAATTTGCATTGTAAGTCAGCTATATGCAGGAAGAGCCTTTGGTTTAGTTTTCAGAAATCTCAAACATATACCTACAAGAAATAAGGGTTTCTTATGGGGCAGTCACAGAGGATTTTTAATCCCTCGAACTTGAGGATTTATAGCACTGAGCTCATGATTTTATTTCTATAAGTTCTCCACTGTATTTATAAGCAAACAACCAACTCAATTTTAGTGCTTATTTTCACTAAATGTTTCATGACAGCCACTACTTGTCATGCACTCTTTCTCCTTTCTCTTTCTAGGTGCTTGAATATAGGTAGGTGTCTACAGGTGATAATTCTAGGCAACCATGTCATCACTGCATGCCAAGACTACTAGAGCCAACTTAACAAATGGAAACAACAGAAGATGGAAACTGGTGGACAACAGAATTCCTTATTAACATTACTCATCCAGTGGAAAACTGATTTATTTTTCACGAAAATAGGACATTCAGATAGACTACTGATTAATCTCACTTGTTTCATCAGCTACAGAGATCAAACTCTCAGCACTTACTTTTACACCAAAATAAAATTATCTCTTTTGTATGTTAATTTTTGTGTCAGCTTAGTCTAAATGCCTTAAGAAAAACAGGTCTTGAATCCTTTGCCAATTAAGAAAAAAAAAAAAAAAGCTGCTATTTGGTCCCAGTTAAATCTAACCAGAAAGAGGCTGATTGGGAATATTATAGGGCACCTGCTGTTAAGGAAAACTGTGGATTCCTATTGCCTTGAGTCATATAGTTAGTAAACACTTACTTTTTTTTACAATATAGAATTTAGAGAGATCACAGATTTTAAAACTTGGAAATGGTCATAATTTAAAAGGAAAAGGAATAAAAAAAACAGTAACAAGATTGACATCAGTCAGGAAAGTCTTCAAAACAGAATGATCTTTTGGCAGCATTGTCAGTTTTATTATTCTGAAATAAATGGGGGTCAACTGCTGAGATGGCAGAGAAACACTTCATTACCCACCCCCCCGGGTCCTGGATGAGTAACTAGATATGTGTGCATAAATTGATGGGTGGAGTACACTGGATATTGCTCTGTTTACTATTGAATTTCTAGGGGCATAGTGAAATGCCAGCTAGGCAATCTTAGATGCAGCCAGCAGAATAAGTGAGGATAGTTTGGGACACAGAGAAATTCTACTGCCTGTGGTTATTCTCCACTGGTTCAGAACAGAAGAAATCAGTTAGAAGTCACAGATGGAAATTGAAGTACTAAATTTCATTTGGTTTCAAAGTTGGGGAAAAAAAATAAAGTTTTAGTCACACAGAGAAGAACAGCATATAGAATTCAGAGTGGTTACACCAAAAAAGACTTGGGAGATTACTGAGGTCGATAAAGATGAGGGCCACGAGACACTCTTAAAAGGATATTCTATCCAACTCAGCAGAGGTATATAATTTCAATACTTCCAAGCTTCAAAATAAATTTAATTTTTATTCATATGTAACCAAATTAAACTACTGAAAAAATCTTTGAATATGATATAGCCTAAAGAATGTATACATCAGAAATAACTGAACAAACAAACAGGCGGCTCCATAGAAGAAACAATTTCATATTCTTTTTTACAGGTGGACAGCTAATCTAGATGCTAAGGTCACTGACACTAGGGTCAGACTACTTTGAGCTTGTATCCTGGCTATATAACTCCTACTACTTCCATGATCTGGCCAATTACTTTAATTTCTCTACTTTCCGCTGGAAATACTGATGCTTAATGATTACACTGTCCATTGTAAAGGTGAAATAAGCAAATGCATATAAAGAACTTAACTCTGTTCAATTAAATAGACTCCTATCCTCACCTCTGTTTGGACCAAACCTCAGTATTTACATATATGGTTGATCGTCCTGCCTTCCATTTGCTGCTAGATGAGATGATTTCTTGGTTAAATATTTTAGTAAATTATAGATTGATGTTATACTGCATCCTAGTAATATCCAGGCATTAATAATTAATAATTATTAGAGGCACAGCCATCTAATAAGCATCAAGTTTGCAGAATCAAATACTTTTCAAGAAGTCACTATCTCTTATTGGTATTGAAATTCCCTCTACCATTATCTCAGAAATCTTCAATCTCCTCTCTCCAGAGGATACTAGATGTCTTTTCAGTCAGGGAATTTCTGACACTTCAATCAAATCTTTTCAATTTTGGTCTTCCATTTATGAGAAGTGATTGTTTCAAAGTATCTGTGCTGGGGTGTAAAATAATTTTTTAATTAATTTTTGGAAAAAATTCTTGCCATGCCCACAGTGAGTAAGTCTCAGAGAAAGTACTTATGTAAGAAATACTGCTAGACTCCCTGAGCATCTGAACTCTTACTGGATTAACTAGCTAGGCTTCAAACATTTCAGATATAGATACATAATAGTATCTCAATAGCATTACTCAGCTTGGGACTTGAACATAGCAGAAGGTTTTACTGACAAATACTGAGTACAAACTCAGTAATAAAACCATAAGTTGGGTACTGTGTGTACATATATTCTACAGAGCTGTACTGTCCCATATGGCAGACATGAGTCCAATAAAGCTATAGAGTACTTTTGAAATGTGGCGAGTCTAGTTGAGATGTGCTTTAAGTATAAAGTACACTTCAGATTTTGAAGAGTCACTCTAAAAAAAAAATGAATGTAAAAAAAATCCCAATAATTTTTACCATTTATTACTTGTTGAAATAATATTTTTATCATTTTGAGTTAAAATATGTTGTAAAAATCAACTCTTACTTTTTACTTTTTCTATGATATGGCTACTATTAAATTTAACATTACATATGTGGTTATCATTACATTTCCATTGAACAGTGCTGTCCTGGGGAATAAAATGTGTACTCATAGCAATTATAATTTCTCATTCACTTAGGGATCTAAAACAACATTTAAGCATTACAGCTAAGAAAGATAGTTTTGATGTATGATTCCTCCAATTCTGTGTTTCTAAACTGAAAAACCTTTCCTTCAATCTTTCCTATATTTACATTATCTTTAAAAGGCAAGTTTTTTTTCCCTAAAAAATTGGTAAAGAAGAATTTTTTTTAGCAATTTTAACCTTTACTGACCGGATAGGCTATTTTCTACTTGAAGTAGGAGCTGAAAACTCAATTCCTCCATTTAGGAGTACTATGACGTTTCTCTAAAACAACAGTTAACTTCTCCTTGGTAGATGAAACTTAGGAAGGCTTCTGTTTACTCTTCCTGCCATCATTGTTACCACCACCACTGGTACTACCATTATTTCCAATAACATTTGTCATGTATTAGATATTTAAGAACTTATTGTGCTAAGTACTTTAGAGCTATTATCTTACAACAACACTATAAGGTATTAAGTCTATTTCACAGGAAAATAAAAACAAATAAATAATTTACTCAAGGTCACAATACTAGTAACTAATAGAGACAAGATCTGCCATAAAACCTGTGCCTTTAACAACTATGATTTACTGTCCAATATTATCATGGCAATAAAAGTGCTATCCGAGATACCCCTCTAACTTTTGAGATGGAATAATCAAATCATCAATTGTACTTATGTTTCCATTATGAATGCCTGATTGCACATGATAAAAAACAACTTTCTATTATATTTCTATTGCTATATGAAAAATCATTCTAATTGTTTAAAAAATATATTTATGTAACTCTTCTGCTTAATTCACTTATTCACCCAGCCAGTATATTTTGAAGGCAGTACTATAGCATTTTGGATACACTAAGTTCTAATGGTGCCTCCCCATTTATTGCAATGACTCTCCCATGCATTTCCACATACCCTGGCAGAGGGTGAGGTAGACAGCAGAGTGTGTCTATGGTTGATTACCATTGAACATCTGATTCAAATGTTCACATTTAATTAAACCCTTACATTCACATCCTTGCTATTATAGCTTAATAGTCCCCTACGAATAGCAATCTATGCCTCCCTCCCAACCCCCCTCCCCCCACAGATATAACCTTAGGTAGCTTTCTCCATTTCCATCTTACAAAGTAGTCTCTATTAGATCCTCCTGGAAATCTCCATTTATATTTTTAGACGTTTGTTTGTTTGCTTTACTTTTGGTTTTGAAACTATTAAAAGCTTACAGAAACTTTGTAAGAATAGAATATTTCTATTAAATACTTTTCCTGAACCTCCTGTGGGTAATTTGTCGACTTAATGCCCCATCACTCCTGAATATTTAACTATAATTTTCTACATTTAAGGTGACTGTCTTATAAAACCACAGCACACTGTCTGTTAATTATCATTACACGTACGGCAGGTTACTTTCTAAAGATGACTACAACCCAACATCTCTTCCATCTCACATGCTCTTCTTACAAAGTGAGTTTCACATTCCTCAGGGAATGCATGTTTTTGGCCTGGGGGAGGAAGAAGTGGGAAATTTCCTCTCCTTGAATTTGGACAGGCTCTGTGACTTCTGAGGCTAACTCATAAGTGGTGATAAATATGCCTGATTCTCCTGGCACAACTGTTATTGGGACCGAGCCACCATGCTGTGAGGAAGGGTAGGCATGAACGTGGAGAGTCCACAGTCAGGTCTGGAGGTCCGGATTCTGAGTCAACAGTCAGAATCAACCACCAGACATGTGACTAAATAAGCCTACCAACCGGCAAGTCTTTTTAGCTGAAACCCCTGATATCACAGAGCAGAAAGAAATCATCTCCACTGAACCCTTTCCAAATTCCTAACCCACAGAACTCGCAAGCATGATAAAATCATTATTGTTTTATGCTACTAAGTTAAGAATGGTTTCATATGCAAAATTAGATAACTAGAATAATACATTACAATCATCTAATCCTCAAACCCCCTTCAAGTTCTGCCAAATATCTTCCTAAAAAATACTTCCTAATAAAGGATTCAGTTCAGAAATAATGTTATATTCATTTATTAACCTCCTAGCTATGAAACAGTTCCTCGGTCTTTTTTTTTCCCATAATCTTAATATTTTTGAGGATTACAGGCCCATCATTTTACAGAATGCCCTTAGATTTAGGTTTGTCTGCGATTTCCTTTTGATTACATTCAGATTATGCATCTTTGGAAGGAATACTACAGCAGTGATACTATGTTTTGCTCCTTCATTTCTATCAGCTAGCACCCAAATTCAACATGTTCTTTTCCTGGTAACATTCATTTTGATACTCAGTTAAGGTGGTGTCTGTCAGGCTTCTCCGCTCTTTTTTTCTATTGTAATTGGTGAGTATTTTGTTAGGAATTGCTTTGATACTATATAAATAGTCTCCTCATCAAACATTTATTCATTTAGCTTTTACATATGTATGGACTCATGGATTCTTACTTTACTCTATGATATAACATTATTATTTTACGAGGGTGAGTCAAAAATTATCAGCACTCTTATATTAAAGCTTCTGTTAGCCGCACTGTCTTACCAGTGCTTTCCGTTCCAGGCTACTGTCTCCCCTGTCACTGCTGTGCAGGTGTAAAAGTGCTACATCAGTTCATTTGTAACTGCAGTGCGAACAAAATACGGATGCCGCACTTGTGATCTGCAGGAAAGAAAAGCAGCGTGCAGTGATTCGTTTTTTGTGGTCTGAGGGTATACCTGGTGCCGTTATTTATCAAAGACTTTGTGTACAGTATGGAGAAAGTGTTTTGTTGCGAAGAAGTGTGTATGAATGGATAGAGAAGTTCAAGGAAGCTCGCACAAGTGTTAGCCATCAAGAAGGAGCCAGATGCCTGTGCACGTGAAGACGTGAAGACATGAAGACAACAGTGCATTCATGGCTTGCAGCTCTGCCTAAAACATTTTTTAATGAGGAAATATGAAAGCTTGTTGACAGATGGACAAAGTGTATTGGAAAGCAAGGAGATTATGTCAAAAAATGATGTATTTGTCTTTCCTAAAGTTAATTAAAATAAATTCTACAGCTAGTGTGTGGATAACTTTTGACTCACCCTAGTATTTTGATGTCCAAATTGTCCCAGATTTGGTGTACCCTTTTGATACCTATCATTCTTTGGTATAATATTCTTCACTTCTGAAAAAGGAAAATATTTTCTACTTTCTGGCACAATAACATGTTCCAGCTCATTTTGCACTTCCCAGCCCTAGCCTTAAGAATCTATCATTTTTCCAAGGAGTCCTAGTCTCTTTTAGTGGAGAATGGTGTTTAAAAAATAATGGCCACTAAGTGTGTCTGTATTTTATGCAAACCTACACACACAGTCTCTTTCCTGGCTTTGGAAATTTCAATTCCCTACTATTGACCACTAATGCATTTCTCCAAGATTAAAATAACAGGTTGTATGCAGATATGTAAGATATCTTTACTTTTTCCTCTCTAGTAAATAGTTTTTTTGTAAGTAAACATTTCCAATCTTTTCTGCCAACTCTGTTATTCTAAAGGAATAATGGTGTTCATTCATTAATTTATAAGACATTATAACACTGTCCAGGCCAAACACACACACACACACACACACACTCGTTTCATGCCACAGATCACTTTAGTGACAAACTAAAGAAGAATGGTTAAATACATCCTAAAAATTGAAATCTCATGAGAGTCAATTGTGCAAATCTGTTTTTCTATGATAATTGACTATGTAAAACCTGAATTACAACAGTATCGAATGATTTGGAATTTTATTTAGACAGTCCCTTGTTTCAAATAAGAGGGCGTTTAGATTTACTCAATGTAATGTTAATTTTCATAAAAATGCAGGTTCTTAACTAAGCCATGTTTTCTAACACAATTCGGGATAGGGTTATGCATATAGATAAACTTTGGTGAAAACAATATAAATAGTCAAAGATTAATGAGTAGAATTTTCTGTTAAAAACAGTGTTAGGTAATAGTAGGGTCGGGGGGGACACAGATTTCATACACACTCCCTATCTCGAGGAGTATACTCTCTAGTGAAAAAAGTAGCTATGTAACTAATTACAATACAGTGTCATGAAGGCAGGAGTAGTGATGGGCATATGGTAGGTGGATGCACAGAAGAGGTTTCCCTATCAGTCAGCAGGGGAGGCATTTGACAGGAAAGGACTCTCATCTTGCTCCTTGAAGCAGACCAGGAAAGGTAGGAGTCTATCTGCAGAACACACTCTTTTTTTTTTTTTTTTTTTTTGGGGGGGGGTACACCAGGTTCAATCATCTGTTTTTATACACATATCCCCATATTCCCTCCCTTCCTTGACTCCCCCCTCCTCGAGTCCCCCCCACCCTCCCTGCCCCAGTCCTCTAAGGCATCTTCCATCCTCGAGTTAGACTCCCTTTGTTATACAACTTCCCACTGACTATTTTACAGTTGGTAGTATATATATGTCTGTGCTACTCTCGGACTGTAGGCCTAGTACATGCAGAACACACTCTTTCAAGCAGCTTTCCTACTTTGGGAGTATTTTTTACCTAAGGGAACTGATATAAACACAGCTAAGTTGCAGAATCAGAAATATCTTCAAAACAGCCAAGTTCATAGCAAGGAGAATAATGTCAATGTCTGTGCTAGTCTCTGAAGAGTTGTTGTTTTCCTATATTTAAAAACCAGAGCCTTTAATCCCATCAAATTATGAATGTGAATTTAAAAAGAGAGAAAGCAAAAATGGCATGATTTTCTTACCATAAAAACAGAGGCTATGCTATAATAATTTGCTCTTATCTTCTGCTAACATGATACATCTTCAGGATATATTACTTAAGGGAAATTTACTTACATTTCTACACTGGCAGAGTGTGTAACGTGTTTATTTAAAAAAAATTCAGCAAAATTTATCATGCTGGCTCTGTATGTTTATGGAACAATGTGGAAAATTATAATTAATGGTTCTCCTTTTTCCACATTTTTAAAAAATATCACATTTTTAAAAACTACTTATGGATTACTCACTACTTCAATTTTGTCTGTTTTTCAAGAGTGTTGGCTATATTACACTGATTATGTTTTAGTGCATCCATAGATAGTAGGAAACTATAATGTCTTCTACATCATGCTAAATCATAAATTTATTCAAGGCTGCAGATAACTTTTTTAAAATAGTTGTTTTGTTTCATTATACTGAATCCTAGGACAAACATCATTGGATAAATATACTGTAAATATTTACATTTCTTCACAATAATGGGAATCACAAGGCTAACTCCCTATGTATTGCTCTAAATATTTACCCTTATGTGCTGGTAAATGCACTCAAGGACAAGAGCAATCATTCTCAGTGTTCACAATTAGTAAGAGCTGCTTAATCTAGAAAAATAGGCTATTTCCTATGTACACCAGGGAAATGCAGAGGAAAAAAAATAAACTGAGTTCCCATCAAGTTTTTTCCATACATATATATATATATATATAAAACCAATTATATATAGTTATATGTTAATAATATATTTAATTATATATGGAATATATTACATATAATATATCACAAGTGCTTGAGGGCCTCAAGGACAGTTGTAACTCCTTGTAAAGGACTTGGTGAAATGGGAAGTCAGGATAAAGTACAGTCCTTAAAATTCAGAGTAGACAGAGTTAAGTCACCCTCAGAAAGTATCTCTCACTCCATGAAATGTCCTGGCAACAGAGAGAAAGCTTTTTTCCTTCTTCTTTTAATCAGACAGCTGATTAACACTGAAATTTAAAAATCTCTCTCTGATTATGATACTTTATAATTACAGCTTTGTTATTGTTGTTATTCCCATTATACTTGACCTGTTCCTTTAAAAAAAAGGTTCTCCTGTCTTAAGCCACTCTTTTGTTTTTTCCTCCCAATGTGCTTAGTCCAATTAATTTTCATGTCATTTCCTGTTTAGAGTAATATTTATGGACTATTACTTCATATATATGTTCATCTCAATCTTCCTGAATTATTATAAATCAGTACAAGACCAAATATAAACAGAAATATCTGAAAGGAAAAAAAAAACCCATAGTATTTGAAGACTTTATAGTTTAAAATATAAACCTACAACAAATAAAAGCAGACACAGCTCTGGTACAGAAATATATCCAAATAATAGGGAAGAATGTATAAACCAAACATCACAGACACATAAATTTTAGCAAATCACAGAAAACAAGTCAAGAGAGAAGGGGAAAATTTGCATTAGACTATAAAGATGATATATATATCTTAGTCACATCTGGCTTACAGTTTCATCAGATGTTTATAAAGAAGAGTTTGAGTATTTTAAACACATAATCTCCTAACATTAAAGCTACATAGTGTTTGTAGTTGCTATTATGTACATGTGTATGAATGTGTCTGAATATATATTTCTGAATATATATTACACAGTATATAAATATGCAGTATAAGCAAACACTTGAATGAATAAATACACATAATACAGATATCTCGGAAATCTTCTGAATTATTTTCCAGTATTGGCAAGAAGAGTTTTTGAATCTGATGGACTCCGTGGCTATTTCGACCAGGGCTGGCAGGCCAACTAAGGAGCACTTCTTAAAACTATCACAGCCCAAGAGCACTCTTGTTATCCACCATTAGTTTGATATCATGCTTTTTATTACATATTCTTTTATGATATAGCTTGAAATTATTATGTTACAGAGTCATTTGGCAAAACATTTGTTCTCCAATTTCTTGTGCAGCTGCATAATCCAAAAATTGAACATGACACTTTTTTCTTAGCTGGCCTGAAAATCAGCTATGCGTTTACCAAAATGCTTTACCTCACTTACAAACTTAAAGTTACCTGTTTTATGTGCTTTTATTTGCACTGGTCCTTTAAGGACTTAGACTATTTTTTAAATTTTTTTATGCCCACCACTGGGCATAATACAAGAAACATATTAGATTCCTAAGAAATGCTTGCTGAACTGAATTGAGAACCAAGTTGTTGTTGGTTCCCTTTTCTCCATATATCATTTTAAAATCAACACATTGATGTGAAATTGAATAAAATAAAATAATACACAGTACAGATACTACCATAGTAAATAATTAATTTTTCATTGATTTTTCTTTCTACCATTATTATAATAAAGACACAAATTTCTATGGAGTATCCATCTATTCTCTGGCAAGTCCTATTTTGCTTGGTGACCTACAGTGTGGACAGCATCTTGGATCTACACCCAAAATGCTCACAAGTCTTCTGAGGGAAGTTCTAGCACAACGTTTTACATTCTGAGATGGAGGTAAGTACATAAGCACAAAAGAAGTACTAAAATTCATTTCTGGAAGGGGGAATAAAGGTCAGTTTTCAAAAGAAAATTATATCTAAAATAACATGTCTTACTATGTCTATCCTCAGGGCCTAAAAAATGGTCAATAATTAAGAAATATTTAATGACTTGTTGAATCTAAAATGATACTTTGACAATATATTATAATTTCACTATTATTTCCCTTGATATCCTTCTTGACTGAAAACTAAAACAACAACAAAAAACAACAAACAAAAATCACCTTCTCCTATACTTGAATAAACCAACAATTGTTCAAACTAAAAATAGCATCTGTCCTTGAACTATTAATGTCTTCTTTTTTAATGTATAAAATAATTTGTGAAGTAGGATGGAATTGGAGATTTTTTTAAAAGGATATCTTAAATGATTAGGATGAAATTAATTTGAAAGTGCCATCATATAAAAATTGCCTTTCAATGAAAGTTAAGAAAAGTGTAAGTATGATGCTATTTTGTTAATCTAATAATTAAGGAAATCAATTTAAGTAAAATTGAGAAATAACCCTGCCCTCTAGTGGTACTTAATAAAGGTTAAAAATACACTGAAAACACCATTGTGTTGCTACAACAAATCTCACATTTACACAAATTTGAGTAGAAATATTAAAAACTTATATTTTACATTAACAAATACACATGTTTAAAATAATGTTTTTGGATGTTGGAACATTTCAGTTTCTTCGGAATTTAGTAAAACAAATTACAGTACATGAAAAGTGTCACCATGTCTCTGCTTGTGAATGGCATTACCAAGATTGAATTAAATTCTTCGATGGGATCCTCTCCCCATTTGAATTTTGATTAAAAATTCACTATCTAAGAAAAAATGTACAAAGTCTCTGAGTTTCTTTATTCAACCCCATACCAATTTATCTTACCATCCAGTTCTCCACACTGCCCCAAGAAGCCTTCTTCACATTGTGTGTCTCTGCTTGAAGATTGGGAAAACCATGTCTCTCTTTACTAGCACAGTACTCTGAAGATCTATATAAGGAATGCAACTTATCAACTTAATTTAATATTTTCTTTTTTATCCTTGCAATCTCTATATGCTTGATTATATGTTAGATGCCATCCCAAATGCATTTCTTCCCACTGGCTTCTGCTATGGGAAAAGCAACATTTTTTCAAGCAAACAAAGCCTAATTGTTAACAGAAAATACATTATAAAAGAAAAGATACACATACTGAAATATAAAGACAGAAACCCTGAAATCTTGACTATTTGCAGTTTTTAAATCAGCACCTATTTTACCTTTGACTGTCATAAAAACACCAGAGCTAGCCTCTAGTTTTAGAATCACATTAAGAACTATTAGTTTTTTTAGAAATAAGTAAATCAATCACTCCATTCACAATGAAATAAATGTTCAAAGAGATTTACTGACTTAGCCAAGGTTGTACAGTTGATTTCTTGGCTGGTTCACTGAAAGCAAAATATATATATATATATATATATATATATACAGTAAAATACACATATTTTTTATCTTTTGGTTCAATGCTACTTTCAACTTATGACCATACCTACAAGTATGCTTTTCTATGGTTCATATCCACACTCTAATACCCCAAATCTCTGAATATGTTACCTTACAGAGCAAAAGATAAGAAAGATGGAAGGATTATCTTGGAGTAGGTGTGATGTAATCACAAGGTAATTATTACAGAAAGTCAGGGGATCGGAACCAGAGAAGAAGAAGTGATGCAAGAAAGAGAGAGGTGAAAACATTGTGCCTTGAAGATAGGATCAGGAGCCAAGGAATGCGTAAAGTCTCTAGGAACTGGAACAAAAAATTCTCACCTCAAGCCTCCAGAAGGAACATGGTTCTACCAATCCATTTTAGACTTCTGACCTCAAGAACTTTAAGATAATAAATCTGTGTTGTTTTAAACCACCAAATTTGCAGTAATTTGTTATAGCAATAATAGAAAACTAATACAACCCTACCTAGATTATAAATTCTATGAAGTCTGGAATTATTTCTTCTCTTTTACGTATTCCATTGACTGTCAAAGTATCATGCCTGAATTCACAGTCTCAGTACCACCTGAGGACTTACTAAAATGATAATTAACCCATTCCAATCCAGAAAAACCTAATCATAGACACCATGAGAGGGGCTCAGAAATCTGTGATCTGAGAAGCCTGATAAATGATGAATGCAAAGTTTGTGAACCATTGACTTACATAAAGCATTTCCTTTACCTAGCAGAGGGAAGAACACCGAGTAGGGAGATAAACATATATTTTGATAAATAGAATTATTAAATTTTACATCTAACCATCAATACCTTGACTGTCACTCCACAATATGATTAATAGATTAATACAATTTAAGTGTTCCAAAGACGCCTTAAATGAAGAAATAGGAAACATAAAAATTCCCTTCCCCACCACGCACTTCCCCATTCAGAAGAGAAAATGCGGCAAAGAAAGAGGTTAAATCTAGAGGAGTTGGTGGGATAGTCTAAATGCTTCCTGATCTACCAAAATCAGACTGGGAGGTAGGTGAGAGCAGACAATTTTTTTCATTAACAATATATGTATTTAATGTGTCAAATTAATAAATTAATGTTCTAAAGAATAATACTAACAATTCTATTTTTGGTTCTTTTTTAATTACATAGGTATATGTGCAAATATTCTCTGTAAAACATTCAACCATACAGAAATAAACAGAGAAAACTAAAAATAACTCTTCCTACTCATTGCTTTCCCAGAACCCTCACTCTCACTGTAACCATCCTTAACAGTTTTACAGTTTTAAGTGTATGCTTAGGATCATGAATTTACATCAAAGCTTACTCATAACACTCACCCACTAACCTTCCCACGTAAATGAACACACTCATAGTTGAAGGTTTATTATCTCTATAAATGTAATATAGATATTATGTATGAAGAAAATAATTTTATAAGGAAATAGAATGTTTGCGTGCATGTTTATATATATAACATACATAATATATATACACACATATATCGTATATATATATCATACATATATATTTCTTTGTCTTGGAGTTCTTTCTATTTTGGAATATTTAGGTATGTTTTATTTGTTTTATTTACCACATATTATTCTAAATATTGGGCATCCTAAATATGTTTTACATTTTCCAAGTTTTCATAGCTTTTGTAAACACACACATATATACAGATACGCATATGCATTATATCCTTGTGCATGTACATATCTCTATAGAACAGACTCATGTATAAAGTGTTTGGGGGGGTCAAAGTGTACTCATGTTTAATATTTGGCTGAATATCACGAAATCAACTTCCAAAAAGACTTTATAAATTTACACTGACACAAAAGAAATATGAAAATGAAAGACAATGGCTTATGTTTAGATTTAGGTTTAGATAGTGAATCTTAAGACTGAAATTTATAGATTTTTTTCTATTTGTAAATCATGCTTCAATGATTACTTCTATAATGTATATTTTAAAAAGCTTGAAGATTTTATAAGATAGTATTTTTTGTAAACTTTAGAGTAGGAATGACATCTATTAGGATAATATCTTTATCCCTGAAATCCCCCAATGGTCCTAAGTGTGTCTGACATGTGCCACTGTACCAATGGAGTGTAACATGTCAGTGAATTGCTGTGATTATTATTATGTCTGTCACTGTATATTCTCTATAAGAATTCAAAATGGGTATATCTACACAATCACATACACTATATAATTCCTCTATACACCCTTGACCAATGCATAATAAAGTATAAAATGTATCTTCAAAACCAAGAGGACATAAAAGAAATGGAATGTTGGGTTAGACAAACTGCTAAGTGCTTAATCTAAATTGACATTTCAACTTAATTTTCACATGAATGTTATGAATTAGGCTTTATTATTCATTTATTAGTTGATTACTTTATTCAACAGTATTTAACTGAATATCTACTATACACGATGCAACATTCTAAGCATTGACTATATAGCAATAAACACAATGAAAATGCCTGCTAATGTAGGGGACTAATGTAGCTTTCATCATTACTATTAATGCTATAATACTAATGAAAAACAAACAAAACAACTGAACTTAGAAAGTATTTTGCCTAAGTTCACAAAGCTGATGTGAGAGCTGAGATTTCAACGCAAAGATGCTTGACCTTATAGTCAATGTTTTACCCACGGCAGCACACCGGAATTTATTAGGTCCCAGGAGTGCAAAATTAATGGCCTGTGGAACTTTTTAGTTTTAATAATATATTTACCAGAGAACATTATAAAAAGTGAAGGATATTGGAAGATATCATGAATTAAGCCACTATTCTCAAGAACTGTACAGATTTGTCTTCATTACTTTCTATGCCTCATTGTTTACCTGAATTACCTTAGGGTCTAAATGGATGGTGAACAAAGCATTAGAGTATTTTAAATATTTAGACAATAAAGATTTTTCTGCACATAATTTTGATTATTTGAATTATTTTGGAGAAATTATGGTAATTCCTCAATTACATTAATTAGTTAATTTGCATTAATATCTGCAGAAGGGAAGAAACAACTTACAAGTTGCGTGCAAATTCAATATGTGATTGTAAGACAAAATCCATTCATAGAAATATATTATCAAATTCTAAACTTTATTTGAATTGAAGGAGGAAAAAGGTACATTTTAAGATGGAAGGAAATGTGTAACTATTTTTATTTAATTATTTAACACTTTCCCATTATAGACAACATTTTCCATGACAGTAGGAACCTTATTCTTCCTGTTTACTTATGTGTCATCAATGCCTAGCACATAATATGTGTTTCGTAAATGTCTTAAACAAATGGAGGGCTATACCTTCCAATAGTAACTGACTACAGTAGTCTCACCATTTTCTTACTAGTATTAGGTATTATTAGTAATGCCACTTAATTTAGCAGATGGGAGATTAACCTAATAATAGTTTTAATTGGATTTCTGATGAGGTTGAACAAGTTTCCCTATATTTACATATAAATATATTCCTCATGTCAAAGTGTTCATGTTTTGTCTTTATATCTACTAAGGCTCTATTTTATTTTTATTTTTTTAATTAGATTGATTCTTGTCTGTATCAAAGAAATTAGCCATTGATGTTTTGGGCAGTATGCAGTCCCTTTAGGAAGTACAGCATCTCTCTCATTGAAAGTGTTTTTAGTAATCACAGAATTTACTTTTTACCCAGAACAGATGTCTAACAAGTCTAAGAAGAGGAAGGAATACATGAAGGTTAAGTAGATATCCAAGCTTTTTTTTCTCTCATGCATTCCAAAAAGAGGACAAATAATTTACTCTTTTATATTTTGTGAATTAGTCTAAGGTCCAATGAAAATATACAAAGCTGCAATGTAAAACCTATTTTGCAAATGTGAAAGTTTCTACTAGGATATTTTGATCTGTAAAAAAATTGAAAGCATTATTTTTCATTCAGATAAAAACACCTTGAGAAAGACTAAATCACAGTGAGGGAAAAATGCATTTTAATTACTTGGATTCTGCTAAATAAAGAGAGGAAGAGAGTTTCACTTGGGAAAGTCAGCCAATATTTTACAAAATATAGAAAAGTAATGCAGTTCACACTGCCATAGATATGATTTAAAACTTCTGAGAGCCTAAATGTGAAACCAAAGTAGATGCTATTTGGAACATAGGCTAATTCAGGAAGGTCTTTTGGCACAATTAGGAGCCATTATTTTGTATTCCTTCAGATCTGATTCCATTAGTAAAGTGAAATTCACATTGTGTTAACACATTCGAAAAGGTGGGAACTGCTGAGGAGAGTGAGAAGTAAATACAAGCCATCTGGGCATAGTTACATTTTCTAAATAATTTTATCCATAGTAGTAGTCACTAAGAAATTCTAATTGTATTTTTCTTAACTGCATCCTCAAAAACTCTCTGGGAAGAATTCAGTCTAAATGGATCCAATTTTATGAATCTCTCTATTTTTTATTGGAAAAAAGTATATGTTTGAATGAATAATTCCAAATAGGAGAGGGAGGACAAAACCCACAAAAGTTACTATCTTTCATTTTTCAGTATTTTGCATATGCATGATTAAAATCTAGTGAGAACCTGGTAAGCAGTATGATACACTGAGGTACTGATAAGTACACAATGCTTAGGGTATTAAAATTCCTCCTAAATGGCAATTCAGCATCATTTTGTAGAAGGAAAAGCAAGAAAAGGAACGAGAGAGATTGTCCTGGAAGTCTGGGAGTGAGAGCGGAGGGGCAAAAAAGAAATAAGCTGGATGTTTAAGACTGACACACGTATAATACAAAGTGCTCTGGACTAGTCAGTGTGTTGCAGTTCAACCATTAAGCTCTGTTTTTGCTGACTTGTTGAGTGGCCAATGCCAACCTTCATTTCTCATTGTGTTCAATTCATTTATTCAAGAATTAATACATCAGTCAATAATTGTGGGGCTTTATTTTGTCAGGTGGTAGGGGAAGAGAAGACTAGATGCACGTTCATATTCAGGTGTTTTAGCTCTTTGACCCAAAGCAATTTACCTAATCCTTCGAATCTCTTTACTCATGCGTGAAGTAAGAAAAATTATATCTTCCTCATAGGACTGTTCAAAGGATTTAATGAAATAATGCATGTTAAACATTTAGCACAGTACCAGGCACATGGCAATAAAAAATTAATAGATTTTAGATAATGATGATGATGATGCTAAGTGCTCAGGAACTAAAAACAAATAATTTACTGAACTTTCTTTCAGTCTGTAATTTGACTATCCATTCTCTTAACAGTGTCTATTGAAAACAGGTTTAAATTGTTGATTAAATCTAATTTATCAGTTTACTTTTCATGGATCATACTTTTGATGTTATATTTTAAATATTCTTTTCCTAAGCCACAATCACAAATATTGTCTCCAATTTTTTTCTACAAGTTGTGAAATTTTAGGTATTACATTTAGATGTATTATCCACTCTCAGTTATTAATTTTACATGGTGCACAGTTTTTATTGAAGTTTATTTTTAAACACATGAATATCCAATTATTCTACCCATGTGTTGAAAAGACTTTTTACCACTTGATTGCCTTTGCACCTTTGTTGAAAATTAGTCATCCATATGTGATTAGGGTTATTTATCTATTCTCTATTATGTCCCATTATTTAATTTGTCTATCTTATGCCAATAACACTGTTAAGGTAGTTTAAAACAAATTTTGAAATAAGGTAGGGTTAATTCTCCATCTAAGTACTTTTGGCTATTCTAGGTTATTTTCATTTACATACATATTTTAGAATCAGTTTGTCAATTTCCAAAAATTTCCAAAACTAGACTCTTCTTAGAGTAGTTTTAGGCTCACAGTAAAATTCTCTATATATTCTCTGCCCCTGCCATATGCATAGACTCTCCCATTCCAACATGTCCCACCAGAGAAATAAATAGTTACAACTGATGAACTTCAGTTGATATATCATTATCACCCAAAGTCCATGCATAGTTTACATCAGGATTCATTCTTGGTATTATACATTCTATAGGTTTTGACAAATGCATAATGACAGGCATCCACTATTGTAGCATCACACAGAATGGTTTTGCTGCACTAAAATCCTCAGTGCTTCACCTATGTACCCTTCTTTCCCCATCACCTTAACCCCTGGTAACCTGACCATTTTATGGTCTCCATATTTTTGCCTTTTCTAGAATATTATATAGTTGGAATTACACAATACATACTCTTTTAGATTAGCTTCTTTCATTAAGTAATATGCTTTTAAGTTTTCTCTATTTTTATTGTTTGTTAATTTATTTCTTTTTAGTGCTGGATAATATTCCATTTTCTTGATGTACCACAGTTTATTTAACCATTCATCTATGGAAAGACACCATGGTTGCTTCCAAGTTTTGGCAATTCTAAAGTTTCTATAAACATGTGTTGTAGGTTTTTGTGTGAATATAACTTTTCAACTCATTTGAGAAAATATGGGGTAAGAGTATATTTAGTTTTATAAGGAACCACCAAAATGTCTTCCCAAGTGGCTGTAAGTCTACATTCCCACCAGCAACAAATGAGAGTTCCTGTTGCTGCATAAGCTCACTAGCATTTGGTGTTGTCAGTGTTCTGCATTTTGGCCTTTCCAATAACTGTGAAGTAGTATCTTGTTGTAATTTGCATTTCCATGATGACAGATGATGTGGAGCAACTTTTTATATGCTTACTTGACACCTGTATGTCTTCTTTGGCAAGATGTCTGTTAAGGTCTTTGGTCCAATTATTTATCATCAGGTTGTTTTCTCATTGTTAAGTTTTAAGAGTTCTTTGTATATTTTGGTTAACAGTCCTTTGTCAGATAAGTCTTCTGCAAATATTTCCTTCTAGTCTGTGGCTTGTCTTCTAAATCCCTGTAAGTGTCTTTAATATAGCAGAAGTTTTTAATTTTAATGAAGTCCAACTTATTTTTTTCTTTCATGCCTTTGGTGTTGTATCTAAAAAGTCATCACCAAACCAAAACCCAAGGTCACCTAGGTTTTTTTCTCCTATGATATCTTCTAGGAGTTTTACAGTTTTGCATTTTTACACTTAAGTATAAGACTTATCTTGAGTAAAATTTTAAGTATATAAGTATATTTTTAAGGTATGTGTGTAGATTAATATTATTTTGCATTCGGATGTCCAGTTGTTTGAGCACCATTTGTTGAAAAGATTACGTTAGCTACATCATATTGCCTTTGTTCCTTTGTCAAAGATCAGTTGACAATATTTAGATGGGTCTATTTCTGGGCTATTATGTTCCATTGATCTATTTCGCTATTCATTGACCGACACCATACTGCCTTGATTACCGTAGCTTTACAGTAAATTTTGAAGTTCCTGATGGGACTTGTATTGAGATTGAATTGCATCTATTGATTAATTTGGAAAGAACTGACATCTTGACAATACTGAGTCTTTAGACATATAACTCATTATAATCCCATTTATTTAGATCTTTTAAAAAATTTCACTAAGTGATATTTTATATTTTTCAGTGTACAGGTTGTGCACAACTTATTCTGGGTGTACAAATATGAAATACTTTGAGGTAAGTCAGATGAAAAATATGCAAGACCTATACACTGAAATCTGCAAAACATTGCTGAGAAAATTTTAAAAAGACATAAGTAAATGGTGACATTTTTACATATCCTGGTTCAGAGGACTCAGTAAGTGTGTTTTCATACTATTCTAAATTATTTTTATTTTAGTGTCTAAATTATTTTTATTTTAGTGTCTAAACTGCTAGTTTAGAGACATACAATACATTTTTGTATATTTTTCTTATATCCTATTATTTCTAGGAGCTTTTTGTAGTTTCTATCAAACTTTGTATTTAGAAAATAATGAAAAAATTCTGAAGCAAAACAGCTCTATCAATGAATTTATTGATTAATATAAGATCATATCCTTTTGAAATTTGTAAAAACTTGTCATGATTAGCAAAGGCACTGGCATTACTAATTTTGACTGGAACAAGATGGCTTTACTACTTTAAAAATGATATGCTAATACTTCTAGACATTCTAGCTAAACACATCTTACTAAAAAATACTCAAACAAGAATAATATTTTAGAAAATAGGTGAGCATGGAAACCTCTCAAAGGGACTCTTTTTATAATGGTAATTCTCCAATCATTGTAATATCGGCCTTGAAGAGATGATTTCTCTAGGGAGAAATGGCATGTGTGTTTGTGTTCAACTTTGTAGTTTCTTATGATCTTTTAGTAATAAGTAACTATTACATTAAATACATTAACTGTCTAGAATTGCTCAAAAATTATTATAATTAATATTAGTATAGTAGTGGCATAGTTTACAAGGAGATATCACATATATAATCACTTCTCATTACCACAAAACTAAAGTTGTTAAAGTTATTATTAGTTATTAAAGGTACTCCCTTATACAGAAAAGAAAATGTGTGTTTATATTACTTGTCTAATATTACATATCATATGAGGCATATCCAGTACTCAAACCCAGAAATGTTTAGGAAATACTTTTTGATCGTGATGTCAATGATAATTTCCTTAAAACAAGTAAAAAATAAATGAAAAGTGAACATGAATAATATTTTCACTAAAGCAAATCTTCCAAATAACACATTTTAATAAACTAACGTTATTAAAACATCCCAGGAGCCCAAATGCAGACTTCAAAGAAAAATGTTTGTTTTACCAGCAAAAATTAATAGCCAGGTTTGCTCCAGAATTTTATTTGAAGTAAACAGCTATGGCTAGCTAAAATGGCCCAAAATTCCAAAACAGAAACAGAACTGTTTTCATGGGATACCTACCACGGGTGCCTTTCTTGACTGGTTTTTGCACTATGTCCCTCAAAGTGTTCTCAGTTAAGCATTATTGGCAAAATGTGTTGTTTCAATTTCTCCCTTCTTTGGCTACTATAAGATGTAGGAACTGACATTCATCTGAACCCTTGGCTCTACCATGTCTATAAGTAAATCCTTACCAGTGGATTCAGACTCAGTAGCCAATGTAATGTGCAATTAGTTTTATGGCCACAAATTTCGTATCTACTGTTGCTGAAGAAAGTGCTGGTCTTCTATGTGCCCACTGAAAAAGTGTCTCTTTTCACGTTGGTCTGATTTATATTACTGAGCTTCTGCTTCAGTATCATATTCATCTTTTCTAGTTGATATTTTTAATCTGGCAGGAGACTAGGGAAAACACTTTGGTACAGGAGAAAGAGTATCTCCTATGCACTTTTTGCGATGAGGGCAGCTAATGACTAAAGAAGAAACATCCTCATAATGGGTTTGAGAGGTTATGATTCGAGCTATGTGGCATTCTGCTAAATATAGAACAGAATTCCAAAATATGGAGAATAAACAGGCAAGACACAAGTATGGCATAAGAAAAATAGCCTATAAGAGTTTCTGAGCTAAAGTTCAGTTGCCCATTTTCACATATCCCCTTAAAGTAAGAGTGTGCATACCTGTAAGATACAATAGAAGAGCTGGAAACTGAGCACTCTCACAAATTCAAGGAGAGACAAGAAAGCACGGTGATTCTCCATCCTACTTTTCAAAGTTGTCAATGTTTTGTTTGTTGGTTTGCTGGTTTTAGATTTAAAATAATAAGTTTACATTCATTTTATTCACACAGGCAATGCACAAAAAAGTATCATTGGAAATAATGTTAAATATTGTAGCCAAAGCTATAGTTTTATGCAGCAAGATATGATAATACAGTTTTAAGATCCTAAACAGTGTAAGCACTATTTTTTGGCTCTTTCCTACTGTTAGATTAAACATAATTTATTTAAAAAATGGTGATCACATAAAGATTTCTGCTTCTTTTATTAACAATGGAATGCTTAAGGTTATTAAGTTTTTCTTTGGATCTAAACTTTTAGGCTTTGAATGTTATGTGGACAATTCTAAGACCAGGATTATTTTCAGCCCTATCTCTTCTTACCTGGATACCCAAGTATATACATCTTTCTTTTTAAAGTCAATAACTCACAAGGAGATATATTTAGTATCAATCATGCTATACCAAATATTCCTGGAACCTTCTATGTCCTTTTAGTTTACAGATACAACTTTTCTTCATTTCAAGAAAACCTTCTTCAATCATATAGTTGATTACAGTTTTGTTCCATCCATTGGGAATTTCAATTATTCTTTCATAGGATAATTTTGCCTGTCTTCTCTATTAAACTTTTTGTGAGTTGATGTGACCTCTTTATCTTTTCTTGCCTTTGATTTTCAGTTATTAACTCAAGGTTTTTCCTCTATCAGTAAATAAAAAGTCAGTGGTGTCTATTGCCTTCCCTGCAGTTTCTTTTTGATTTTTTGTTCTATACTGATGTTTTTTTGTCTTTATCATCTCAGTTTTGCAGTTTCCATTTTAATCTCATTCTGTTGTTTGAATGTATGATGTCTCAGCTACCTCCTCCTCATAAAATTCACCACCTTATTAAATTATTCAATAGTATAAAATTAGCATTGGGGATTTTTCTTCTATTTCTTGAGGTATGTATTACTCATTGCTAGATATTTTCATCTTACTTTTAGACTTCCTTTTCCTTTTAATATATTTGTTGTTGCCTTATACTTTTGCCTCTTTCAGGCCATATGGTTTTCTTTTGTCCCTGGAAAGTTCAATTCAGGTAATCTACTGGCTCTGATCTAGGGATGGCTTTTTCTTCTTGCACTTTCCACATCATTTGAAATGTGTTTATCTTCACTTCACAAGTTGAAAATCTACTCTGTCCCCTAAACCTACCTATGAGAGGGAAAGAAGTCAGCTAGAGCTAGTTATGGACAACCTAAACTATGTCATCTCTTCTGGGAACTTGTTAATATCTTTATTAACAAATTATCCTTATTTATTCTACCAAGAAGAAGACTTGTTTTATTCCTATAGAGAAATACTCTCAAGATGAGGATTTCTTTTCAAATTCAGGATGAAACCATTTCTATTCATTCACTTTCATCATTTTACTTGTAAGGTTACAGAAGCAGTTTTTGCTCTGCCATCATACTTATTCAACCAATCTAACAATTTCTATTAGAATGTGGGGAAATGTAGTAACAATTTTCATGATCCTCTTGATATGTTAATTCCATTTTTGGTAAATGGGAACTTTATAAAAAGTGTCATTACCCTGTGTTAGAATCTTTCTTCTCTTTTCCTTGGACTTTTGCGTCTTAAAGTTTATGGCATAAGGTTGAGGTATTTTTCTTGTTTAATAATCACTAGAGACTTTATTTACTTTTGGTATCTGAATTATTTAAGTATATGTGGTGTACTGAGAATCTACAACTGACTTCCCACTATCATCTTTACTTAGAAATCCATGTGGCTAATTTTTAATGAACATGAAGAAAGATGAGAAATGAGATTAAATTTGCATGAAGCTTGGTCATCATTTTCTTATTGAAAGACAAAATTTGTGCCAATTTCATAGCAATATTTTCTACAGTTCTTGTGCTCTATAAATAAACTACTATTCTTAGAATTTAAGATGTGCTATAGTTTAAAAATTATGATTCACTAAATTAAAAATTCAGCTCAGAGAGGTCCTTCTTGAAATATTCATTTGGTCATGCACATTGACTTATTAATACACTATGCTTCACGCTTAAAACAGAAAAGGAAAAGCAGGAAGAAGAGACAGAAATAATGCACAATTTCTACAAAGCAGAATTTGTAAAAGATCTAATTGGGATAGAGACTACTGATTCATTCCCAGGAGTCATTGTCTGTCTGTTCTTTCAGTGATGGAACATAATCCATTTCTCCAACATGTTTTAGCTGTGAGATGGTTACCCAACTAAAGCCATATTTTCCAGCATCTTATTATAGCTAGATGTAGCTATGTGACTAAGTTTAGGCCAATGGGATACCTGTGCAACTTCCAGATGGTACTATTTAAAAATGAAAGTTTCTTTCTTCCCACTGTTTCTCCCTTCTCACTGGAAAGGCAGCAAGAAAAGCACTACCATGAACCTGGACATGAAAGCACCATACCGAGGATGATAAAGCTGCCTCAACAGCCCTGGAAAGTTCACCTCTGGACTCTTCCATGTAAAAGAAGCTTCTGTCTTCTTAAATACAAAGTATTTCTGTTAAAGAGTGATTTTATTAAGCACAGGAGTGTTCTTGTCACAGAAGTCTAGTCTACCAGAACACAATATGTATTAACATTTATTCATTAACAAGTAAGGAAAATTCACAAAAAAATATATCATGATAGCAAGAAAGAATCAGAAAAATACACAGTTAGAAAATTATCTAGGTTTCCATAGAAGAGAAAAGAAAAATAATGGAAAGACCTCCCATACCTTTCTTCCTTGGTCCCTTCTTGTCTCTTTCCTTTGAGTAGAGGCTAAATTTTACAGGACCATAAGGTCTTGGCAGAAATTTGGTGTAAGTGAAACAGAAAACCACTGAAAAATTTGAAGTAGAGTCTTGAACAACTGTGGTAGCAGTGGAAAATAAGAGAAGTAGACTCATTTGATATTTACGTTGGAGGTTAAATCTATAAGGATAAAGTGAAAGTGAATTCTTAAGAGACTCCTAATTGTTTGACTTGAGAAATTGGACATATTGGGACATGAGCACCACAAAGGCAAGGTCATTCTTTTGTTTAAAGCTATTACCTAGCGCCTAAATCAGTTCCTTTTATGCAGCAGGCACTAAATTAATATCTATTCAATGAGTGAAATAAGTGGTACTGTTTAATGAGATAATAATAACTACAGGTTGAGGGTTTCATGTGGACTATTTGGACACATTAATTTGGAAATGCTTCTGAATCTTCAAAACGGAGATGTGGATTCATCAGAGTTGAGAAATAGAAGGTGAATGAAACAATCCAGATAGAGGATAAAGATTTATAACCTTTTGTATACAGATGAAACATAAAGACATGAGTAAAGATGAGAAGGCTCTACACTTTCCTCGAATGAAAAAAAGAGGGCTTATGACAGGGCCTGAGAAATCCCATGGCTTAGAAAGAGAGTAGATAAGAAAAGTCCAAAGGATACCTGAAACTAACACAACACTGTAAATCAACTATACTTCAACAAAAAAAAAAAAGAAGAAGATGAAGAAAAAGAAGCTACTGCCTACAAATGTCTTCAGCATACTAGGGCCATCTGCCTGCCATTAAAGAACTTTCTAGTGGTAGGATAATAGAAAATAACAAAAAGAAGAAGAGTATGGGCTTTCTTTTCCAAGCTGTGAGTACCTGTGTTTCCTGAGCAACATAATATGATGTCTGAACACATATGAGGAGGATTTAGGGTTTTAATCAAATACAATTTACAGCAAAATTATCTAGCATATTTAATAATGCGACTAATCCTTATTGTGCTTCATGGTAATTAGGCACAATGTTAAGCAGCTTGCATAAATGAATGTGATTAGTATGGTATTTATAAAGATAAACCCAATTTTTTTATTGCAAACTGAAGAATAGGGAGGCAGAAAATGTGGAAAGAAGGATGTTATTTGAGGCCTCTTCAAAACTCTTTCATAACTAACCTGGTAATATCCTTCTTTGCAAAGTAAAGCTTCTCAATCAAAATCCTTACTAATTGCCTTACAAGAAAAGCCAGTAAAAACTGGACTCTCAGTTTCATTTCCTGTCTTGACTTAAACTCTGTCATCTCATTGACAATTGAAGATGCTTCAAAGATGAGAGGAAAGTAGTTTTGTAGAATTTATACAAACTGGCATCTAATAAGAGGTAGGTCAGGCAAGGTAGTCCAGGAAAAAGCCAAAGACAAAATTGGAAAGACATCATAATAAATGTAAATTTTAGATTAAAAGCAAGATTATGAAAGAAAGCCAGGAATGACTTGATTTTTGCCTCTCACAGTGCAACCTAATCCACTTCTGATTTTTTAGGCAAACCAGAAAAAATTCTATGGTTTCTATGTACACGTTTAGATAACATGAATTCCTGCAATAATTTGCAGTCGTAAAAGTAGTGTCAGGTCAGCAGTTAATAATGCCAGTACAAATGAATAACTAAATTTTATAAACTTTATTTAATGATAAAGCTCAACTTGGTCTTTGGCAGGGTATACTCCTTTAGAAGAAAAAGGAGTTATGATAGGCTTCTTTCTTTCCCAAACTTGCTCTTCTATATTCTCTCACTCATATTGCTAACTGGCTTGTACTCCATGATTCAGAGTGGAAAAAAAAAGAGGATATTTATTGGGGGCCATAAAAGTTCTTACTTGACTAAAATAGTCATGGTGTAATAGTTATTCCATTCTCTGGGCTTGGCATTGTATTTAGGGTTGAATCTATCTTTGTTTTACCCTCTTTTTTTTTTTTCCTATTTCCACACTCAGAAATGTTACCAACTCCTTTAAGTCAACTGTCATTTTAATTTAGATCACTCTTTTTAGGGAGTCATTTCATAATGATAAAAGAGGGTCATTTAATTCAGAGGACATTATAATGCTAAACAATTGTATGCCTACTAAAGAACTTCAAAGTACATAAAACAAAACCTAATGGCACTGTGACTCATCAAACAGAGTTAGAGATTTCAATATTTCTCTCAATAATTGATAGTATCCTAGGCAGAAAATCAATAGGTATAGGAGACAAAAAGAGGAAAAGACAAAAAACTGTTAGCCAATGTGACCTGAATAACATTTACAGAATAACAGAAACATCTGAAACTAATATAATATTGTAAATCAAGTATACAAAAAAAGAAAAAAAGAATTCCAATGAACAATCCAAAACAGATATTAAAAAACAGTTCCATTTACAATAGCATCACAAAGAATTATATACTAAAGATTAGACTTCTGCACAGATTCAAAACACTTGTACAAATAAAAACTATTAAAAAAATAATGAAAGTATTGAAGAAGACACAAATAAATGGAAAGACATTTCGTGTTCAAGGATTGGAAGACTTAATATTGTTAAGATGTCAATACTACACAAAGTGATCTACAGATTTAATGCAATCCTTATCAAAATCCCAACAGTGTTTTTTGGAGGAACAGAAAAAAAATGCAACCTAAAATTCATATGAAGTCTCAAGGGATCCTGAAGTGCCAAAACAATCTTGAAAATGAAAAACATAGTTGGAGGACTCATACTTCCTGATTTCAAAATTATAAAGCTACAATAATTAAAATCATGTGGTACTGTCAATAAAGGCAGACATATAGACCAACAGAATAGAAATAAATTTTCAAATATATGGTCACATGTTTTTGACAAAGGTGCCAAGAACATACAATGGGAAAAGGACAGGCTTTTCAACAAATGGTGCTGGAAAAACTGGATATCTACATGCAAAAGAATGAAGTCAGACTCTTCTCTTACACCTTACAAAAACTAATCCAAAATGGATCAGACCCAAATGTAAGAGCTAAACTTATAAAACTTAGAAGAAAACATAAGGAAAAAGTTTCATGACATTGAATGTGGTAGTGATTATACGGATATGAAACCAAACTATAGGCAATGAAAGTGAAAATAGTTAAATTTGACCACACCAAAATTAAAAACTTTTGTGTATCAAATGACACAATCAATAAAGTGAAAAGGCCATAAACAAATGGGGAAAGAAAAGATTTTTAACTTTTTAACTTTTACATCTGATAAAGGATTAACATCCAGAATATGTAAAGAATTCCTAATCATAAGAAATACAAACCAAAATGAAAACCTGCTATCAAAAGAAAAAACAAAAACAAAAAAAAAAAAACAGAAAATAACAAATATTGGTGAAAATGTGGAGAAAGTAGAACCCTCACATACTATTGGTGTGAATGTAAACTGCTACAGTCACTATGGAAAAGAGTATGGCAGTTCCTCAAATAATTAAATACAGAATTTCCATATGATTCAGCAATTCTACTTTTGGGTGCATATAACAATATGAAACAAAAACAAAAATAAAAACAAACAAAATACAAACCTCAAATCAGGGTCTTTGAGGGATATCTGAACACTCACCTTCAAAGCAGCATTATTCATAATAGCCAAAAGGTAGAAGAGATCCAAATGTCCATCTGTGAATAAATGGATAAACAAATTGTGGTATATACATACAATGGAATGTTATTCAGTTTCAAAAAGGTAGCAAATTGTGGACATTATACTAAGGAAAATAATCAGTCACAAAAGGACAAATACTGTGTGGTTCCACTTATATGAGGTACATAAAGTAATCACATTCATAGAGACAAAAGTAGAATGTTGGTTACCAAGTTCTGATAGGGAATGAATATGAATGAATATACAGTTTCAGTTCTGCAAGATGAAAAAGTTCTGAAGATTGATTGCACAACAGCGTGAATATACTTAATACTACTGAACAGTAAAATTAAAAAGGGATAAGATGGTAAATTTTATGTTATGTGAAAAATATATGTAAAAATTAATAGATACCAACATATAAAATAAAAGTAGAAAAATCTTTAAAAAATGAAAAATCATAAAAGGTACATTCTCCAACCAAACTGTAATTAAGTTTGAAACAAATAATTCTAAGATTTCTGAAATATCTCCCACATACTTGCAAATAAAATAGTATACTTATAAATAACCATGGATCAAAGAAAAACTTAAAAAAATACAAAGCAATTTTAATTGAAAATAAAAAACAATTTATCAGATTTGAAGGGTGCAGCTAAAGCAGTGTTTAAAGCAAAATACATAGCATCAAATACACATATTAGAAAAGACAAAAGGACACAAATCCAAAAAAAGAAGTAATCTGCATTTACTCAGAGATGACAAGATCATGACAATATTATCTGTCAAAAATCTTTTGGTACTTACAAAAAGCTATTAGAATTAATGTCAGACTACCACAGCAGTAGAATATAAGATAACATATAAATTATATGATACTGTAATAACCTATCTATATCCTATCAATAATCAATAAGAAATTGAAAATTTAAAAGGAATACTCAACATTAGCATCAAATATATGGGATTTTTAGGGGAAAATCTAACAAAAATGTGCAGTTCTAAATACTGAACACCACAAAATATACGGAAAATATTTTTTACAGATCTACATAAATAGAGAAATACATCATGTTTATAGGTAAGAAAAGTCAATATTGTTAAAGTGTCAAGTTATCCCCAAAGCCAATGCAATTCAGATAAAGTTCTCAGCAGACTTCTTTGAAGAGATTAACAAGTTACTTCAAAAATTTATATAGAAATTGAAAGGACCTAGAATAGCAATTTTTTTTAAAAAGGAGAATAAATTTGGAGAACTTACACTACCTGCATTCAAGCTATAGAAATTATTAAAATGTGGTATAGGTATCAAATAGATAGATAAATAGAGTAATAGGAAGTATAGAAATAGATCTACATATATATACTTATTTAATCTTCAACAAAGGTGCAAAGGAAGATCAGTAAAAACATAATTGTCTTTTCAATACATAGTGTCTGAACTTTTGAAAATTTATATAAAAAATATAAATGAACTTGTATCTACACTTCATACTTATAAAAATTACATCAAATGGCTCATATACTTAAATGTAAAACCCAAAACTATAAAACTTCTAGAAGAAAACATAGAAGAAAGAGTTTGTGAACTTTGGTTATGCAAAGATTTCTTAGATACAACACCAAAAGCATTTATAAGAGACAAAATCAATACACTGAAGTTTATCTGAATGATACTGTTAAGAAAATGAAAAACAAGGCTCAGACTGGAAAAAAAATATATTCTAATCACACAACTTTTAAAGCTCATATATTCAAAATACATACAGAGCTCAAAATTCAATAAAAAGAAGGTATACACGCCAATTACAAGTGGGCAAAAAAACTTAAACAAACATTTAATCGAATCAACATATGAATGGCAAATAACACTAAAAGATGTTCCACATTATTAGCTCTAAAACTGCAATGAGATATCCCTACAAACTTATCAGTTCTAAGACTAAAAAGACTGACCACACCAAGTGTTACCAAGAATGTGGAGCAACTGGAAGTCTCACACCCTTCTGTTGGAGTGGTAAATAATTTGACAGTTTCTTAACAGTTAAATACACACCTGCTCTACCATTCAGTCCTTCCACTCCTTGATAGAATGAAATACTCAGCAATTTGCTGTATGCAATAAACTGGATGAATTTCAAAGTAATAATGCTAAGTTGAAGATGCCAGATAAACAGAGTACATACTGTAAGAACCCATTTACATAAAACTGTAGAAAATGCAAACTAATCCACAGCAACTGAAAGTAGATTAATGGTTGCTGGTGATCAGAGTGTGTGGTAAAAGGCAGTAGGGAGGAATTTGAGAAAATCTGGGATTGACAGAAGAGTCTGTTATCTAGATTGTATATATATGTCAATACCTATCAGACTATATACTTAAACATGTGCATTTATTTCATGCATTTATAAATCTATATTTTTAATAAATAAGAAATACAGACTTTTTTCAGATAATCAAAGCACTAATGGAACTTACCAGCAAATATGCACTACAAAACAAATTTTAAAGAAAGGATTTTTGCAAGAGAAAAATAATAACAGAAATTTGGATTTAAATGCAGTGAATAATACTGGAAATAATAAATATGTGATAAGTATATTTTTGTCATTTTAAAATCTCTTTCAAAATGTAATTGACTGGATAAAGTAGACTGTCTTTTTGTGGGAAACCAGAGAGGATGCAGAGGACAGTAACTTGGAAAAACCTGTGGAGGGCACATGACGGCTGAGTGACTGTAAACATGTTCTGAAAACAACCAATCTCAAAGGAAAACCGACTGAGATAAGGCAGTCATGTAGCCCGATGGTGCCAGCTCCGGGTTGAAGCTTAGCTATATTCCCTAGTAGTGATAATATACACAAGGCGCTCTGTTTTGGTTCTTCTAAAGTCTCATGCCTTGTGTTTTTCATTATTTTGTTTTATAATTTGGTCTCTGCTAGAATGCTTTTGATCTTTCTCAATAAATATGCCATGGGAATCAGAGCTCGGCGCTCTTGACTGACTTGGTCTTGAGTCCCCTGACCCCATGCTTTCCTGTACTCTTATGTGAATTTTCTTAATTCCGCCGTGCCACTCATATTCAGGTTCGTTCATGTGGAGGTTACCTTCACATCTTTTGGAGGTATATGATATATGTATAAATAAAATACATAATAAAAATAGCACAAAGGATAGAAGGGGAAAATGGAATTATAGTGTTGTAAAGTCCTTACACTATAATTGAAATGGTATAGTATTAATTGAAAGTGGATTGTGATAAGTTCATGATGTACATCATAGACCCTGAAGCAACCACTAAAAACAAAGTACATAAGAAGTTGTAGCTAATAAGCAATAGCTGAGATTAATAGAATCATAAAAATAATTAGTCCAAATGAAGTTAAGAAAGAAGCAGAAAAGCACTAAAAAGTGGATAGGAAAATAATATTCAGTGAGATATAGAATTAAACCTAACCAAATCTATCGGATTAAATTGTATAAACACTTCAATTCAAAAGCAGAGATTGAAAAACGTTTTTTAAAAATGAAGATCCAGGGACTTCCCTGGTGGTGGTGAAGAATCCACCTGCCAATGCAGGGGACAGGCTTTCAGTCCCCGCTCTGGGTAGATCCCACATGCTGCAGAGCAACTAAGCATATGCACCACAACTACTGAGCCCACGCACCACAACTACTGAAGCCCCTGCACCTACAGACCATGCTCGGCAACAAGCCCTTGCTCGCTGCAACTAGAGAATGCCCACGTGCAGCAATGAAGACCCAATGCAGCCAAAAATAAGTAAATTAATTTAAAAAAAATGAAGATCCAACTATATGCTGTCTATAATAAATCCATGTTAAATATAAGCTTGCAGTTAGGCTAAAAATTAGAAGATGAAAAAAGATATAACATGAAAACATTTATTAAAAAAAAAAAGGATAAAGTAGCTATATCATTATTGGGCAAAGCAGATTTTAGAACAAGGACTATTGCCAAGACTGGAGATTTGTAGTTCATGGCGTTTCCAGTAATTAAAATGAGTTACGCTTTACAGAGTTTTAAGGGAGTTATAGTTCCAGAGATACTTTAATCTGGAAACATGGGCCTATATAGCTTACCCCTAACAAAATCCCCAGTTCTGAAACGGACGAGAATAAGAAGAGTTCTGCTAAAGGGTTACAGACTCCACTTCCCTTCTCTTAGATATGGTCATAGATAAACTGAGCAAAATAAATCCTTTCGGAGAACAGAAATAGAGATAAAAATATATAGAACCTAAAATTCGTGCTGTGGCCAAGACAGGGAGTAGCAGATATCCCACTCCAGATAAACATGATATATGCTGCTGAACACTGGATTTTGCATGCTGTATGTCTTCTATTCATTTTCAAATGGTATTTGATCCTCTAATTATCCTGCCTGTCTTTGTTGCTGTTTCACCATGATCGTATATTGGAGGTATTATGAGTAGTTAAGTTTATTATTTAGCTAAAGGTTTCTGGACCATGATAAACAACATCCATACCTCATTTGAGGAAAGCATATTGATTGAGCATCCTCGATTCATATGGGAACACTTGCCCCACGACATCAATTTCGGATTTAGCAGATGATGAGATGTAGGGTTGTCTACCTTTGGGCATTAGTAAGGGCATTTTTTACTATGTGTGGCATAATCATAACAACAATGATATTAATAACATCTATCATTTACTGAATAACTACTATTTGCCAGGCATGATACCAGCCTTTCATGTTAGATCATTTCATTTTGTCCTTCAGACAATTCTATGATGTAGATATCATTTTTATTCCCATTCTTGCAGATGCTTAAACAAAGCCTCAGATCAATTTTAAAAATTAGCTCAGAGTCTTAGAGCTAGAAAAATGAGGTGCTTGGAATATGAAGCCAAGCACCTGAATTCTTAGATATTGTATCATATATAAACTAGGCGTGAATGCTCTTGATTATGTAGGCTTGGAAAAAAAGGTGTGTGTCTGTGTATGTGCGCATGTGTGTGTTTGTGTGTATGACAGCCATCTTCCTACCTTGTAGCAAGATGCTGTCTAATCAATCCAGAGACAGAGACTGACGACCAAATTTGAGCCTTTAGGTTCATCTATGCCTAAATCCTGATAAACTCTTCGCTTTTTAATAATATTAATCAGTTAATTTCATTTAAGTTACCTTTGGCAAAGTGCTTAATGTGTAAGGTCTTCAGTCCTTTCCTACTGAAAATGAAGATATTACACAGCATCTTTTATTAATTGATTCATTCAGCATATATATGTTGAGGGTCCCTTTCTACTAAGCTAAGGTACTGAAGATTTAACTAAGATGAAACATATTTTAGCCCCACTCTCAAGTCTCAGGTACAGTAAGGCTTTAATGCAGAATCAGTAAATGGTTATTAAATAAATGAATTGATTACAAATTCAACATTTCTAGACCAAAAATGTTGAACTATTGTTAGACACACGGTTTTAAGGTTTGAATGTGAGCAATAAACAATAGAGAGATAATAGAGACTTGAAGACATAAATGCCAAAACATGTATTAATTTGTGTCCTCATTTGTAGCCCAAAAACTGATACAAAGAAAAACTATTTTATTTGAAATTTGACTTTTTAAATTTAGGCCATCAGTCAAATAAATGAGCAAAGAAGCTTTTGAAGCCAAATGTGGCCTAGATTTTTTCTTTTTAAGAAATAGCTTTCTTTCTCTTTTCTTTGTTTTTTTTTTTTTTAACCTGACTTAAAACTCACAGCTTCCACATCCAGGATAGATAAAATAGTACAAAATAGGCATTTACTTATGGAACAGCTCCTCACAAGTCACGATTAACCTCAACTGCAGATTTTGTTTCTGAGTTATGCCCTTTCTTCCCTGTGCCCAATCAAAATGAACATTTCTGAAATTCTGTTCACTGAGGGCTTATATTTTGTGGTATTTTAAAATAAGTATCAGTTGACCTGATTTTTCAAGATATATGAAATTCTGGCAGGTTATGCTATGCGTGCTTTTGTAAAGTCATGGTATTTAAACTATATAAAACTCATTTGTTTGCATCTTATTTCATCACCTTAGATGACTTAGAGTGACTAAGTAGTCACAGACAAATACTGGGGTTATTCCCCATTTCTTGATTGCTCATTATTAAGTACCTATTAGATGTGTAATGTAATTCACATTTATAAGCAGAATATAGACTGCAATTTCTATGAGCTTGAATTTTAAGTGGAGATAAGACATAGCATTTGCTACAAAAGCAGTGGTAGATCCAGAGAGATCTTTGAAATGGAATGAGATTAGGACTGGCGAATATTAGGACAATGCAACTGAGACTAGTTCTCACTGTAGAGTAAAATGTATTACAGAAAGTTATTTGGCCATAGAGTTTAAAGGAATCAAAGAATGTTTACCCCATGTTTTAATGTGTCCATATATCTTCATCATCATCACAACAATCATTGTCTTCATAACTAACATTTGATGAGCACTTGGAATATTCCAGGCACTGCTCCAAGAACTTTTCACATATTAATTCATTAATCCTTACCAAATTAATGTAGGGTAAGTATAATCATTATACCCATTTTAGAGATGAGATAGCTTAAACAGAATGAGAATAAAAGAACTTCTCCAAAGCCACACATGTAATAAGTCATGGAGCTGGACTTATATACATTATGACATCCAAGTGGACCACTGGGTGGGGGGTTGTGTGTGTGTGTGTATAAATATGTAGGATATAAATATGCAGTTTACACATTTTTTAAATATTACAATCTGTATTTCTCTGTGGCTTAGCTATGCTGAGTTGCTTACCATAACCCAATGACAGAATGCATTTTCGAATTCTGTACTTGACCACTTACTAGTTGTGACAAGTTACTTCAACTTTCTGCTCTTCAGAAAGAAGGCAGGTAATAAAATACCTACCTCATAGGGTTTTGAGAAATAAATGACTTCGTGTAAATGAAGCTCTTAGGACAGTGTGTGGCACATAGCAAATGCTCAGTAAAGACTAGCTATTACTCTAGACATGCCAATTCCTTTGCTGGTGTCTTAATAGATACTTCTTTCTTTTTCAATACCCAGCTCAAATAACAGTTTGTAAAGCTCTTTAAGAATTCACTAGATGGTGCAGTGGTTAAGAATCTGCCTGCCAATGCAGGGTACACATATTTGAGCCCTGGTCCAGGAAGATCCCACATGCTGTGGAGCAACTAAGCCCATGTGCCACAACTACTGAGCCTGAGCTCTAGAGCCCACAAGCCACAACTACTGAAGCCCGCATGCCTACAGCCTGTGCTCTGCAACAATAGAAAAGCCACCACTCTGAGAAGCCCCTGCACCACAATGGCGCACCACTAGAGAGTAGCCCACACTCTCCACAACTAGAGAGCCCTCACAAGCAACAAAGACCCAAGGCAACCAATAAATAAATTAATTAATTAAAAAAGAAAAAAGAAACAAAAGTGGAGCAATCAAGAAACAATAGTGCAGCCTCAGGGCAGGGTCCTGGTTCCTTCTCAAGTAATATACATAACAATACCTTTGAGTGCTTCTAAAGGAACTAAGGCCCCCACCCAGGTAGAGGATTATAACTTCAGGTTGAGCACAAGATTCCTGGAACTACCAACCAATCAGAAGAAAGTCTGCACAGAGTGGAAGATAACAAAGACTGATCCCGTCCCCAAATGATTCTCCTTTTAAAAACCTTCATGATCAAGCAGAATCTTTGGAGTTGGGTTTTTGGACATCAGATGGGTTTTCTGCCATCTCCTCAGGTTGCTGGCCTCCTGAATAGAGTATCTTTCCATTCTTACCAGCACTTGTTTCTCAAGTACTGGCTTTCAAGCAGCAAGCAGCCAAACCTGAGTTCAGTAACAAAGTCAGGCAAGGAATGATGAGAGAGCTGTGAGCTGAATAGTTAGAATTCATATAGGGCTGCAAATCTTCTAATTTTTCAACAGCTAGCGTGGAGAGTCCTTATTGATCACTAAAGGCATTCAGTAGAAACCCCAGAAGGTCTATGTCTTAGTAGTAGAATAAACCATTCTTAAAGTATCCTAAACCTGTCCTAACAAACCAAAAAGCTAGCTTCAAATGATCAAACTAATCATAAATTACTTAACTGCTTACCAGAATGAAACCCAATACTCACGAAAGGGAGACAAAAATAATTTCAGATACTAAACAATATAATATTCACAATGTTCGTATGCAATCAATAATTATCAGACAATCTAAGAAGCAAGAAAATGTGAGATCATAACCAAGACCAAAATCAGTCAATAAAACACACTCCAAAATGAACTTATAGAATTACCAACAAAGACATAAAAAGTTATCATATGTCCAAGTGAGACAGGAAGGAAGAGGGCAGGGCATAACCATTAAAAGGATGACACAGCCATTGAGGATATGACAAAAACTGTTCAGAACCAACTAGGCCCAAGATGGCAGATCTGACTTCCCAGGAGACCTTGAGCCTCACTATATGCTCAGTGTAATATATCAGAATGCTAAATGACACACCCACAGGTGCCACAACAGTTCTGAGGCTGACCATAAAAGGCCAAAAAGTGAGTGGTGGCCCAGTTCCTGGAAATCCCCGCCCCTTCGCCAAAATAGTTGAAATAATGCTCCCACTCATTAGCATATGAAATCACCCAGCACATAAAAATTAACAACCCTATATCCCAGGGCTGCTCTCATTTTCTGAGACAGTCTGCCTTCTGCAAATTTAATGTGCATCTCTCTAAATAAACCTGCTTTCACTTTAAAAACAAACAAATGAAAAAAGAATTCACTAGAAACACAATCTTTTTTGTCCAACTTTATAACTCTTATAATCATAATTCACTTATAGAAGCAACTGGATTGGTCAGTTGACCTAATGAAATGTCAACCGACCTTTTCTTCAGTATAAGATGTAGTCTCAGCAATGTTTTGGTCACAGAAATGTAACATTTATTATATCATGTAAAGAATCTGATGAACTCATGCACCATAGAATTCTGCCTTTTGGTATACCTAAAATTCAGTCTTTAAAACTTTGTCAACTATGCATGGAACCCCCTCATTGTTACACTTAACCTCACTCCTTCTCCACTTTTTCCAAGTTTTTTTAAAATTCTTATTTATTTATTTATTTACTTATTTGTTTGTTTGTTTGTTTAATTCAGGGCAGAAGGGACACTGGGTAAACCCCAGGGCATTATTTACATTGACAAGTTCTTTTACGTAGATCTAATATACAATGCTGAGAGTCTATGTAGCACACCACATTCCCTTAAATACACATAAAGAATATCCCATGAACAAAACCTAACCAGGAATATGAATGGTTGTATATGGTAAATAATTCTATAAGCCACTTCTAACTCTAGTTCTCTTGCTATTTCCACCACATCTGCAGTTACTTCCCCCGCTGAAGTCTTGAACCCCTCAAAGTCATCCAGGAGGGGTGCAATCAACTTCTTCAAAACTCCTGTTTATGTTCATATTCTGACCTCTTTTTCATGAGTCATAAATGTCCTTAATGTCATCTTGAATGGGGAATCCTTTCCAGAAGGTTTTCAATCTAATTTGCCGAGATCCATCAGAGAAATCACTATCTGTGGCAGCTACAACCTTACGAAATGTACTTCTTTAATTATAAGACTTGAAAGTTGAAATTACTCTTTGATCCTTGGACTGCAGAACGGATGTTGTGTTAGCAGGCATAAAAAGATTAATCTCATTATACATCTCCATCAGAGCTCTTGAGTGACTAAGTGCATTGTAAATAAGCAGTAATATTTTGAAAAGAATCTCTATTTCTGAGCAGTAGGTCTCAACAATGGGCTTAAAATATTCAGTAAACCATGCTGTACACAGACATGCTATTATCCAGACTTTGTTGTCCTATTTATAGAGCATGTGAGGAGTCAATTTGGTGTAATTCTTCAGATTTTCAAAATGGTGAATGAGCACTGGCTTCAACTTAAAGTCACCAGCTGCATTAGCCCCTAACAAGAAAGTCAACCTGTCCTTTGAAGCTCTGAAGGCAGGCATTGACTTCTCCTCTCTACCTATGAAAGTCCTAGATGGCATCTTCTTCTAATAGAAGGCTGTTTCATCTGCATAGAAAATCTGTTGTTTAGTGTAGCCATCTTAATTATCTCAGCTAGGTCTTCTGGATAATTTGCTGCAGCTTCTACATCAGCACTTTCTGCTTCACTTTGCGTGAAGATGTGTTTTGGAGATGGTGTCTTTCCTTAAACCTCATGAACCAACATCTTTTGTGTTTTGGAGATGGTGTCTTTCCTTAAACCTCATGAACCAACATCTGTTAGCTTCAAACTTTTCTCCTGCAGCTTCCTCACTTCTCTCAACCTTCATCAAATTGAAAAGAGAGCCTTGCTGTGGATTAGGCTATAGCTTACAGGAATGTTGTAGCTGGTCTGATCTTCTATCCAGGGAACTAAAACTTCCTCCACATCAGCAGGAAGGCTGTTTTACTTTCTGATCATTCACGTTCACTGGAGTAGCACTTTTAACTTCAAGAACTTTTCCTCCGCACTCACAACTTGGCTAACTCTTTGGGAAAAGAGATAGCTTTCAGTCTGTCTCAGGTTTCAACATGCCTTCCTCACTAAGCTTAATCATTTCTAGCTTTTGATTTAAAGTGAGACATACGCTACTCTTCCTTCCAATTGAACCTTCAGAGGCCCTTGCAGGCTTATTAATTTCAATCCTGTTGTGTGTCAGGGAATATGAAAGCCCAAAGAGAGGGAGAGAAATGGGGGAACAGACAGTCAGTGGAGCAGTCAAAACACACAAAACATGTATTAAGTTTGCAGTCTTTTATGAGAGCTATCCAATTATAATAGTAACATCAAAGATCATTGACCACAGGTCACCATAACACATATAATAAAGTTTGAAACAGTGCAAGAGTTACCAAAATGTGACACAGAGAGATGAGGTGAATGATGTTGGAAAAATGATACATATAGACTTGCTCCATGTAAGGTTGCGACAAAATTTCAATTTAAAAATGTAATATCTGCAAAGCATGAGGCCTCTCTTTCCCCAAATACACACACACACACACACACACACACACACACGCACACGCACACACACACAGAGGTCTACTTAATCTAGAGGTATATATACATTTAAGTAGAAACCTAGAATTAAATTTTTGTTGTTTGCTCTACCAGTTGAAGATTTTTACGTGGTAATAGCCTGTTCTGAAAAAAAACTGAGTCCTTAAGCTCTCCCTATTTCATGAGTTGAGTTGGGGTAGAGGGGAACCTAACACTTTGTAAGAAAATATTTTCTCATGCACCTGTTCTCTCACTCCCAGCATGAAGAAAACAGAAAACATTCTGAACTTCTCTGAAGTAGCTGCATACAAATTCCACATCTTTCTCTCTCCATTTTACTAACAAGGCAAACAGACTTTTCTGTAATAACACTGTTGTGATTTACTTCATTTCGAAAAACACAGACTTTTTTTGACTAATGTCAACATTAGTAGAAGTCTAGGCTTTATCTATAACTTAAACAAATACATACACACACACACATCCTAAGCTTCATATTATCCTGACATTCGTGTGTGTTTGTATGTATATATTCTCATTTTGTTTTTTGGTCAAGGCTCTGTATAACCAATCATCTGCCTAATTCCAAATTCAGTTTATACCATTCTTCCTTCAGTAACTATGCTTCAATTATATCCTTCAATGTTCTTTCTTCCATGAGTACTTGATATATGCTGCTCTCTTTTTCCAGTATACTCTGAATTTTGTCAAAAAAGTCTATACTCAGACTTCCAGCATAAATTAAATTTCCCTGAATAAATCTTTATTTTTTTATTTTTATTTCTTTAACAATAAGAAATTATACAACTTAATGAAAAAATGGACAAAAGATTTGAACAGATACTCCACTAAACAAGATATATGCATGTCAAATATGAACACAAAAATATGCTCAATATAATTGTTATTGGGGAAATGCAAAGGATTGCATTTCCCTGAATAAATCTCTAACATGCAAGTTTTCTGTAATGTCTCTCTTAGCACCTTGTCACAAGTAAATATATAGTGTGTGATTATTATTATTATTATTATTATTATTATTATTTGCCTGTTTCCACAAGTAGACTATAAGTTCTGCATCTTTTTATTTGTGAATGATGCTCCTAAGATCCAGGTTCATGTCTTTTGTATTGAGAATGATTTTCCTAGAATCGAGCATAATGCCTAATTCTCAATAAGCAATTTCTGAATGGGTGAATTAATTGACACATTTTAATTCTGTTTCTGAACTAGCCAAAATATAACAGTATATTTTAAATTGAAAATTAGGAGATTGCCTCCAAACAAAATTTAAAAGAATGATTTTACGAAGCTAAAAGTATTATTAAATTATTGGATGAACATTCTAGCAAGTCTAGCTTCAATCAGAGAGAGCCTAACATCTATATTTGACAGGCCATTGTCCCCAACATATACGACCTAGGTCAGGCCAATAAAAACTGAGATAAAAATAGTCTTTGCCCACAAAACCAAGGCATATTTTATTTTGAATATTAAGTTTTTCACATATTTGTAAAGAATTATTTCCTGAAGAAATTAAGTATAAAAAATAATGTATCCCAATTAACTATCAATTGGTATTTTATATGTGTCACTGATGGGTTCTGCTGCATAACAATATTCCATAAGGATTATTCATGCCTATTTTTAATTAAAGAATCAAAATACATCCTAACAATGTCATTATATTCAGCGGAATACATTTCAGAAAAAAAAAATTGCTCAAATAGCACAATATATTAATTTTCTTTCCAAGCAGCTAGGAGATTTAGAAATCAAAGGTTATATTTCATCTTTGTGTTAAAAGCCAAATCATTTCAAGGCTAATCCAACCACTTCTATTTCTCTAAAGAGGCACCTTGACTCCTGAGACAGTCCTGCTGACTGTTTCTCAGGCCAGTGTTTTCACTGTGGTTTTGTTGTTGTTAAAATTTAATTAAGTTTCACATGTACAGTGTTTGGTCTTTAGAGTTTTAAATTTTCTTCAGGTACCAAAACTCTTTTTTCCCCCTACCTGGATGATTACCAGTTCTAAACATCCACAGGTAGTGTGCCTTTAGCACTTCTGCTTTGAATTTTATCCTTTTACAGCCTGAAAGGATGATTTTGTGTTTATTTACTTACTTATTTACTTACTTATAAAACCTAACAGAAATCTTGGTACTGAACACAAGTAATCTCCTTCCTTGCAGGAAATTTCTCTTCAGTAACTGCCATCATTAGAGCCCTTCACCAAACACTCTACACAGAAAAAATCTCTTGACCCTTTCACATTATTTCCTTTATTTGGCAAACTGTGATCTGTTCATGTAAAGGTGGAACACCATCAGACTAGCTAAGAGTTTTACTCTAGGGCCCTAAAATTTTATTTAAAATAGTGTTTTTGTAATTCCTTGAATTCATATCAAATAAATTCATGATTCATACTGTTGCTATTTAAACACATGTAGGAGTTTATACAAACTATTTTTGAAAGGAGGTTAAAATATCTTCAGCTTAAGAGAACTTGTTGTCCATTTCCTCTATCAGCATTGCTGCAGTAATGATGGCCCAGATGGGAATGAACATCATTAGCCTAAACTGGTCCAGTACTATGGACAGTGGCCTAACAAGAAATGATGTTTCCTCAAGCAAAAATGGTAGAAAAGGCAATCTGACTTTCTGCTTTTTCTAAATGTTCTAAAATGATCCAGCATCCATCCTATCCTTCCTCTCACTTTGCAATTTCAACTTCCTTGCTATTTTATTCCTCAAGCAGAGTAAAGGGTGAAATTGAAATAGGCTACATTTCTAAGTAGACTCAGGCTTCTTTTCCTTTTTTATTTTACTTTATTTTTAAATGGGTTGCAACAAAGGCCATACCACCATGAGTAAGAATTCTATTTAAATTTGGTCAAACTCGTGTAATTTCCTATTAGTCTTTAAGAGGATTTTTTTACCTACCAGAACCTCAAAGTTATGCCCGAGAAGAAGGAAACTGTCATAATAACATGCCTGTGACTTTAGAACATTTCTCTTGGCATTTAAATTTATTTTCTGACTTAAAAACTTTTATTAAAGATTAGACTATTTATCTGGTCAGTGTGCTTTTAGATCTGTAGTTAACCTTATCCTAGGTCTATGACAATTCTAAGTTTATACTCTGTAATTTACTAAATACTTAGAATTAAAAAAAAAAAACAACAAACCCTTGGCCTCTCCAATCATGATATGGGAAGCCTCAGAGTACAGATGCGAAGGCACAGTTACTGTACAAGGTGGGATCCTGGTTCTGCCGGTCTACAAGTTCTGGAGTTTACTAAAGCTTTCCTTCGTAGTAATACGACAAGAAATATTTGACCTCTCACCCATAATAAGCCACTAGACCACATCTGAGAACACAACATAAGGAAACCTATTACCCTAATCCACTTTCTCTTCAACAATATGAGAAGTACTGCAATCATTTCTTAAGGCCTTAATTTTCATGCTCTACTTGGGCCTTTGAAAGGTTGATTCCATTGGGAATGGAGAATTCACTAAACTAACATACTTCCCTGTGTCACTCACCAAAGGCTTGATCCTGTTCAATCATAAATACTCCCCAATCTCAATAGTATAAAACAACAAAAGTGTATTTCTTCTTTATGCTTTGTGTCCACTGAACATCAGTAATGGGTGGAAGACAGGCAGTCTCCTAATCATCCATCCAAAAACACAACTGATAGAGAAGCCTTCATCAAATGTTGTTGGATGCCATTCCAGTGGAAATGTTATTCCAGAAGTCTTTCGTTTAACTAAATTCCTGGCATGAGAACGCCATGCATCACTTACGTGTATATATAAACCATACACCTACTCAAATGTTATACATCATAGAACTACTCGAATGTTCCCATTCAACCACAAGCAGACCCCAAAATGAAATCCCACTATTTTCCCCAAAAGGGAAAGCGAAAAGAAATATTTGGTAAAAAGTATTAGTAACTATTATAGTTCTCCTTTCTGGCTATCAAAAAATCCACTCACCCTCCTTCCCACACTCAAAATATGTCACCCTTCCCTCACCTTTCAAGGAAAACAAAAGTACCACCCAGTTCCTACATCAAGCCAGAATCAAGGAAGTTGGGGAGAGAGATGCTAGCCTCTACATGAATTCTGGGTATCATATCCAGAAGGTTGAGCCAAGGACTGTTTAGATTTTCAGCCACAAACTGTCCTAATCCCCATTTATTACTACTTCTGGTGCTTTCCACAAGCTTAGGCAATTTCCTACTCGATTAGCTTCTAGTCAGTTTCATGTGGTGACAATTTCACAGAGTATTTTTGTTTATTTGTTTGGAGACATACCTCTCTATAACTTGAAAAAAAATTATGGCACGTTAGGCCTATCAGGTTTTAGAAGGAAAGCCATAATTCCTTCCTCTGGAAGAATTTCCTGGGCATCACCTCAAACAATTAAGAGATTTTAGTAATGGGTATATGAGTGTGAATATGACTAGCGATTTCAATCATGCAAAAGGATAGGTTCTAACCAGACCTTATTGCTCAAAACCTTCTCAGTTTTATATTTTATGCACTGGAGATGAGAGCAGTTGTCTCTTCTAACTCAGTCACCAAATCTCTGAACCCTCTATTTCTTTTCATTTTTCTTTGTTACAACAGCCAATTATTTCATGTTTGTCTCTTCCTTGTAGTACTTTGTAAATGTGGCCGAGAGTAACGAGCAAAGGCTGCTAGCATTCTATTTTCTAACCTCTTATTCTGGACTATAACTCCTTAAGCACATTATTTCTTTCTAACACCATTGCAGGCAACAAGTTTACCAAATGTTTTGCCACTACATTAAAAATTCCATCCTCCAGTTCTCTAATTATAGCTTTTGCCCTGCTTTTCACATGGCCTATAATTGATTTTATTACAATAGCATTCCCCTATCTGGGTACCAAAATCTATATCATAAGGATCAGCTGAATCATGCAATAGTAACAAAAAAATTCAAAATCTTAATCACTTACATAACAAAAACTTATTTCTTGGTCACACTATACTCATCAAAGACGGATAGAGAATTCTCTTAGGATGATGGAGTAGGCACAATCTTAAACAATGCTAGTTGCCATGGCAAAGGAAAAGAGGATGTTTTGGAAAGAATCAAAAAATAATAATTAAATGCTCAATCTGGAAGTAACATTCTCAATCAATAACATAGTAACTACACTCTACAAGAAATTAAAAAAAATGCACATCTAACGTGACTAGAAGGGAGAAGAACTGGAAATATTTGGCCAATGATCACAATCACTGGTAGCACATACTCCTCAAAATGATGTAAAGTGGATCTGGTGAAAAACTATAAAGTGTAAGTGCAAAATATATACTTTAAGAGCATAAATTTTAAGTTAAAACCAAGCACATAATGAATCGGCAACATTAGGCTACCAACTCTTATTGAAACTAAAATAGATTTTTAAATACCAACTTTAGGCTTTAATGGAATTTCTCAATTGAATGATGACAAATTACATATTTCCTCCATTTAATGGAGTTTTATTCAATTGTAAAAACCCTTCTTCCAGAAAGCAATGATTATAGAGTAAGTCAGTTTCCATATTTAGAAAAAGTAAGTATGCACTGAAAATGTATCACACATGCTATTTTATTCATAACTCTTAATATGCAGTTTTTAAACATATAATAGAGATTATTAAATGCTTCTGTTATATTTTAAATTACTTTATTATTTTTTAATAAAAATTACTTTAAATAAAATTCAAATTTGGTGATTAGTTGAATAGATGTTAAGAAAAAGGTAAACTATTAAATATATCAAAGATTGTATTAGTACTCATGCAATGCATAAATCATATTGTCTTATCAACTTTTGTAACAAGAACACTTTGAAGTGTTTGTTGTTTCTGTAAATGCATATTAACACTCTTACATTTACACATCTTAGATCTGCATGTAATATCAGCATTCATCTTAATATAAAATAAGAATTATCATTTTGGGGGGCAGAATTGTGATTTGAACAAATGTATATATGAATTTTGTCAGTATGGCCAAATCAGTTTATTCTGATCATTCTGTATTAAGGTTTCTCAGCTCTCTGCTTCCTCTCTTCCAGCTCTTCACATTCTACCTGGAAAATCACTCCCATTCACCTGTCAGGACACTAATTCTTTATTTTCAATCAAGTTTTCCTTTAGATTCTTCAAGTGTATATATCATATATCAATGATTTATCTCCTGATGTACAGTGAATACCTTAATTGAGAAGAAAACTATCACTCCAGCTTAACAGACTTTTAGACATTTGCCACAAGTTGTAGAAGACTTATTTTGGAAAACCAAAGTTTTTTTTAAAAATGATATTATTTAGATTATAACCTACCTTAAAGTCTTTTCTAATTTTTTGATAATTTTCTGCTATTCTGCTCCTTGGATTTTGTATAAAAATTGCTTAAAAACAGTCATGCATTTCAAAGGAAATTATCAAGCTGGTCATGAAAATGACTTCTTGATTCATGGATTCAACGGATTCTTGAATGTCAAATGACATTATTGTGCATTAAAGTTCCTGAATGCGTGCTTATTCTTACTGCTCTATTCAGAAATTTCAAATTTAGATTAAACTCTTACTATTTGCCTTTTCTAGGTCCCTTTGTGACATCAGCATCTTCATGCACAACATGAATAACTCATTGATATTTAATGAATTGATGTTAAATAAGGAATACCTATGTATTTTTTTAAATTGTGAGGTAAGGATCATCAAGTGGAAAACATAAAAGTCTTCTTCAGTCATTGTTCAGTATTTAGTTGATGATAATCTCTGCCTCCATTTCAATCCATAGTTTAATCCACAGCTAATAAAAAAGGAAAAATGCCTTTTTTCAATCATCGTTTGTTTACTAATGACTTTGTTTTTCAGGTACACAATTAGTGAAATCCTTGTCCTTAGAAATACTTTTGCTCGGTGATTATGAATATGTACAAAAAATTCTAGAATGTAGAGTTTTATTAGTAATTTACCTGTTTTTCTCTTTGACCAAACATGAATTCCTTTGGTAAAGTAATAAAAATTAAACTTGTTTAACTACAAGTGACATCAAGGATGTGAGTAAGCAGACAACTGATTATCTTTTGTTTACCTTCCTAGTGCCTACCACATACTGACAGACACACAGGCACATAAACTACCCTTTCTTCTGCTCATGCCCTGTATCTGTTTCAGTGTCAGGTGAGTTATTTCACTTTATACACAAATAGCACCAGAGGGTTATTTCCCATTTGTTTATATGTTATGACTGCAGAAAACAGTCTGTGAGACTCTGGAATGAGTGTCTGCTTCTAACCAAATTATGTACTTAAACATTGTGTATCTGGAGTTTCTATAGAAAGCAATTGCATGGCAAATTCTCAATAAAACTACTGACAACACCACTACCTATATTTTTTCTTTTCATATTTTATATAAATGCTTAGAATTTATATTGATTATATTTTATAACCAAATTTATTTATTTTATCATTCATTCACTGAATATTTATTGAGCTCCTTTCATAGACTCAGACACCATGCTAAGTACAGTGTATAGAACTGTGACTGAATCTGTCATGGTTTCTATTTTTGTGACATCAGCATCTTCTATGTGGTAAAATCTTAAATGTGATGGAAAAGACAGAAATATATAAGATAACAAGTAACTCAATTAATCTATACTATCACCTGAACTTCAATTACATTTAGAGACAACATCAGAGAGTGATAGGAACATTGGTTGTTTGAATTATTTATAAACAATGGATTTTAGCATTAACATTAGGTTCCTTATGAATAAATATTTACTACTGTATTATATTTTGTACATATTAATCATAATTCTGTTTTAATTAATTCAATACATATACAATACTACAAAAACTAACAAAACTGAATTTCTATCTGTTTTTAAATTCATTATGAGAAGTTACAAATTTCACTGATATAATTTTGATGGTTCTGCTTTTCATTTTGAGGGATTTAAAGAGTTTATGTCTTTTTCTTGAAAGCATAGTAGGGTTGTAAATTATTTTCATGTTTTCAGTAGATGATTTCAGAAATTTACGCTTCAAATGTTTCTATAATTATATATTTGAGAGCTTATATTAATTTTCCAAAGTAATTGATCTTAATTTCACTTCTTTAGTGAATAAACACAAATTATACTGGACAAGATCCCAATCTGAAGATCAATAATTCTTAGCTGCACACTACTGAGAACTAAAAAAGACAGCATTTTGATAGAGCCTAAGCATCAGTCTGAGAGGAATGACAATCTATAGACCACATGAAAAGTATTTTTTTGATGGCAAGTGAATGTGAATAATGTTGAGAGGCGATAGGAAAGCTGTGGCCTTTCAAGGACAACTGAGTTGATGTCAATGTGGGGGACACTTAAACCCAAGGATACAGACAGCAGCACAGCAGAGCAGCTGAGATATGACAAAACAACCATGAAGCACAGACTGAGACAGGTACATGCTGCAAATAAAGCAAGCAAACAGTAGTTGAAAATGGGCTCCACAATTTATGTTACATAATCCAAAATGTCCTATTGAAATATTACTGGATGAAATAGCCTACAGAAACTGGACATTAATGCAGTCTATCTATCTCTCTGTCCATCCATCTATCCATCCATTCATCTCTCTATGCCTACACAGAGGTATACCCCCATAGACACCACAATAGTGTAGGAAGAACATAAGGGAAATCAATTTTTTCTCCTTAATGGAATGTAAGTTTGGTAAGGGCAGAGCTATTGCATACCCCATTTATTTCTAGCTCCCCATCAGCCTGAACAGTGCCTGTCTCACAAGAAGCTACTAAATTATTTCCTAATGGATGATCAAACCACTCTTGCTTCAAAAGACTGGAGAACCTAACAAGCATTTGTAACTTTGACTGTAAGGCTGGAGCACAGATGCTCAGAGTTAGAAACATAGAAACATTGATTTGTGACTAAATTGCTTATCACATGGGCAACTCCAGTAGCAGCAAGGATTTCTTTCACATACACCCTATATAGGATATTGTAAAATGTAACATATAGAAAAAATGTATACAAAGTTTGAAATCATATCAAAGCTGTTAATTTAAAATTGCTTAAATTCAAATTTTAAAATATTTTTTCAAGCAAAATCATATAATTAGGAGATTACAAAATATAATCAGTAAATGTTTGACAGAAGAAAAGCCTATGTAAAAATTTATTAAGGCAGGATTGGAAAAGAGGGTAATGACAGCAAAAGGATCAAGCTTCATAGTTTTATCACAGCTTCTTCAATGGTAGGGAATGAAGTTATGCCTTAGAGAACTCTAATTTACTAATTTCCACTGAACTTGAACATTCTTCATCTACATTTCCACAATAAAACAAACATACTTAGATCCCATGAATCTTGTAATACTCTAAATTCATTCTATTAGTAACCAGGTAAATAGTTGATGTTTAAGAATTTTTTTTTTAGGATTTTATATAATAATAGAGATATCAAGAAAATAATCTAGTTTTCCATTTCAAATACTACTGCCTTATTTCCATCTAATTTATTTTAACAGCTGTCTGGATGTCTACCAGTTGGTGAACATAAGAAGCTCTGGCCTTGGCCTGTTATGTACAAACAGATGACTTACAGATTCACAGAACAAGAAACAGTGGCCTACTATTATACTGTGTTTATCTCCTATTCGTACACAAATTAGTCAGGGCACTTTTGGATGAACTGCTCAGATATAGCTTCTGAGAAAATGGAGGTATGGCCAAGAGCATAGCAGGATCCATGATGTTCAGCAGATGTGAGAATCTATTGTTCAATGTAGTACAGCTGTAATGTGATGAGGATGGCGACTTGGCATGCTTTTTGTAGGAAGTGGTTTACAGAAAGTAACTATAACTTCAACTAAATGTTTTAATTCCATAGGCCATTACAATTCCACTTCCATAGACATGTGACACATTTATGTATACATAAATACAAACACAAACTCACCCTAGTCTCCAGCCACCCTTGAATCTAGCACATAAGAATGGCTTTCCTTTCTCTGTGCATCATTCTCCAGCCTGCAATTCCACCATTACTGTTACCACATTGTTTATATCCTTTTGATACCAATTATCTGATCATTCCTTTGATTGTGGATCATCATGTGAAAATCTTTCTGTCCCACTACATTTTAGTCTCATTAATGAAGTATCCCATTCCTTTTCTATAATTTTGAAACATTCAGATATACCTGGCACATGTTTTCCCAAAGTTTATGAATGACAAGATGTGTTCTTAAGTTTTTAAGCGAGAAATTTTAGCATCGAAATATATGTCACATAAATGTGATATTCAGAAAAAAGAGAAGTGTTTTGTTTACATATGTATTTGGAGATATGGCAATCTAGTCACATACTAAGATTGTCAACATTAACTAATTTTCTCATTTTATATAATTCATATAATTTCAACTATATATGCTTCAAGGTATTTTATAAAATTGGATAATTATTTCCCTGTATCTATGTATTTTGTATATTAGATACAATATAATTATATTATAGAACTGTACAAGAGGAGTTTCATTTAATGAAGTTATACATTTCATATTGCATTGATACAATATGCTATTGTTTTCTCATTGTTTTATTAAGGAAACTTTTTTTTTTCCCATACAATGTTTTAAAAACAATAGACTTCGCAGTTTTTTAGTAAATATATAAACATTTAACCCTAATTACAAACGTTAAATATTGGGCAGCCTTCTAGTCAGTGGCCATGACCAGGAAATATTAATTAACAGCCAAAGATTTCCATGTTTTCATGAGAATGTTGTCTTCTTTTCAGTCATAACTTTTTTAAAGAGTTCACAGTAGCATATTTATTTTAACCAGTATCTCTTTAGTTTTATTTCCAAAAGTAGTTAAATCAGTGACAGTTTTGTCATTTCCATTTCTGCTCTTGGTTTTATCACTTGGCAATTTGTATGGATTACCCAGCGTTTCCCCAAAGAACAGTGAGGCTTAAATATAAATTAAGTCCTAGAGCATTCTCTTTCAAGTGTAGGATCTCTGGGTTAATCTCTACATGAAACAGTCTGGTTGCAGAATGGAAGATCTACCATGTGGACTAAGGCTGGCAAAGTCAATATATTTTAGGGGATTTATCATGACACTCTTTTCAAAAGTTTCTTCATAAGAACCCTGTGTGGCCTACACTAATCTAATGACTTTGATTTTCTTTGATATTTAATTGAAACACAGCTTTATCTTGTATCTTTATGTTTTCTGGCAAACAAAGAACTAAAGAAACTGATCCCTTTGGACCACTGCTTTTGCAATAGACAGATTAGACTCAAAGTATGCACACTATTTCATTTTAGTGTTTGTTTTATTTTAGGTAATAATTGCAAGATGACAACAGGTGTCATGTAAAGACTACTGCAGATTAAAGGTTAAAGGAATGGTTAAACATTTTCAAAATAATACCCCTACTAAAAAATATCTGATGAATGATGCAGGATATATCAACTCTTCCTTTTAAAATCTCTCTACCCCTAGATATGAATATTTAAAGAAGCATGAGGATTATGTATAATAAACTTAAAACAATAGGATGTAGTTTGAGGAATACAGTAGTGTACTTAGAAATCCCTCTTTGAACTAGATGCTCACTATTTTTCTCTATTCATACTGGTAATATTGTTTACAAAATGGATTGGTGGTTGTACAATTTAGTATTTCTAGAATTATTTTAATGTTAAGAGGTAAAGGGAGTATCTAACAATAACTAAAAAAGTAACTTAAAATACAATGGTAAAGCAACCTTGGCCTGAAATCCCAAGATATCATTTCTTTGCCTATTACCACTGCAGTCCAAAGAACGTCTCTCATTGCCATCCCACTCAGAGAAGATTTTCTAAGAATTAAAAATATAGCATCCCAGGAAGTTTTTCAACAATGGTTAAAAAGCTAATTTATACCACAAAGGGAGATTATAAGAGGAGGTTACTTTTTTCAGGTATAATAACTACTCAACATGGTTTTCACAAAGTTTAAAATAAATATTTATTATGATTTTGTAATGTTCTAGCAATATTAGAATATTACTATATGAACTAGCATAAGATGCATGGAAAATAATTACAAATTTAACATTTATACAGTGAATATGGTAATTTAAACTTTACGACTGGAGTATTTACCTATTTTAATAAATTAATCTAATTATAATCTTGTTGCCTAAAGGACTATCATATCAGATTATTATATAAAACAGCTGTTTTGCCAGATACGCAAATCAGAACTGTGAGAAACTTTGCTTCCAAAGGCTGAACATTGATCAGTGGGATACCTCAGATGAGAGGTAATTAGTAAGAAAATCCCACTTCCTTTATTACTTGTGTGGAATGTACCAAGATAAACTTCCAGTTGCAAAGTTTCTACAAAATCCCACCACGCTGAACAGACACCCAATGTGCAAGCTGCCCTATCTTTTTGTCACTTCTTGTAAAAGAGTAACCCAAAAAGTAATGAGTCACAACTTTTCTTGCCTCACTTCCATTTCTCTTCATCTTTCCTTCCCTGGGCCGTACCTCCTAGATCAAGTATCAACTTATATCCTTGTGTTAAACTTTGGTACCTAGATGATAACACCTGAAATCTGGCAAATTTAGAGAAATCTCTTATTTTATACATAGATCTGTTATTTCTTGTATGTCTTTGATGTACTTTCCAAATTTATAGCATTGCTATGGTTTGAACTGTGTCCCCACCCCCTGCCCAATTTAAAATGTTAAACCCCACTACCTCAGAATGTAGACTTACTTGGAAACAGGGTCTTTGCAGATGTAATTAGTTTAGATGAGGTCATTGGGCCCTAATCCAAAATGGCTGGTGTCCTTGTAAAAAGAGGAAATTTGGAGACAGATACACGGTTGAATACTATGTGCAGGTAAAGGCAGAAGGGTGATACTTCTACAAGCTAAGAAATGCCAAAGATTTCCCTCAAAACCTTGGGCAGAGAAATGGAATAGATTCCTGACCTCAGGAGGAACTAACCTTGACAACACCTTGATCTAAGACTTCTAGCCTCCAGAATGGTGAAGCAATAAATTTGCATTTTTTAAGCCACCTAGTTTGTGGGGTCACTTTGATATGGCAGCCTAGGAAACTAATGTAATAATTTATATTTCTCTTTAAGTAAAGTGTTAAACAGAACATCCAATATTGTAAAGAACACCAAACAGGTATTGGGAATCCATGTTTTATTCCTGGTCTTAACTAGAATGTATCTATGTTACCTCCAATAACTGAGTTTTGTTGTAGAGTAGGAGAATCTGTTCTCTACCTTATGATTTTAGAATTTTTAACCTTAATTACATTTTGAAAATTTTCAGATGTTTCTACAAATATTGCAATTATGATGTGCTTTTTTCTTCCTTTAGTGCACTGATATGCTTACAATAGTGAGACTATATGTACATAATTATATATTACCATATTTATATAAATGTTATACAACCATATTTTTCAGTTACTGGGATAAATCCTGCTTTATCATGATGTAAAATTTTAAAATATGTATTTGGATTTTTTTCATTTATATTAATAAATGAAATCAGTTTTTTCCCTCTGGTACTATATTTGTCTGGTTATAGTGTCAAGGTTATACTTACCGTATAAAATAAATAGTTGAGTTTCGTGATTTTTATACTTAATGGAACAAACTTACTTGACAATTTCATAGCACTCATACTTACAATCATCTTGGCCTGGGTTGATTTGTATTTATTTACTCATTATAGGTCTTTTAGTATTTCTATTTCCTTTATGAGATTTTGACACTTTATATTTTCTGGGAAACTTTCCATTGTATCTATATCTTCAAATTTATTGGTACATATTGTTTATGGAAATGATTTCATAATTTGATTACATTTTACTGTAATTATTGTGATTTATCTGTTTCTAATATGAATTATATCAGTTAACTTTTATTACATATAAAATCCCCTCAAAACTTAGTGACTTAAAACAAGCACCATTTATTTCTTTCACAAATTTGTTGATCAGGTGTCGGTTCTTTTTTCTGGGTTAGCTAATATACAATGTAGTATTATGTTATCATTATAACCCTACTGGAAATATAATAATATATAGTTTTATAGTAAAATATTAAATGCTACATACAGATTACTGTAATTTCAGTTTAAAATAAAGTTTACTAAAATATCAACATTGAGTAATATGATTTCATAAAAAGTGATCTACATTGATGCACATGCATTTTAAAATGAACACTGACTTTGCAGATTCATCAAATCCTATACAAATATCATAGACAGCTATAGACCTGAAGAATCTACTTCCTATATTTCATTTTTTGATATACTAATCAATGTCTATTTCAAAGTTCATTTCTTTCACTCTGTGATTTTATATGTGTTTTGGTATTAAACACTCTCAGTGTCCTATTCATATTAAGTGTTGAGTATGAGAGTGCCTCTGAATTTGAGACCCAATGAACTATGAGTAACCATACGTGCCTAGTATCTCTTAGCACATGCTACAGTCTTTTATTTATGCAACATTATAATATTTATCAAAGTAAAGTAATAATTTTTACTAGTACAGGTTTTTTGTTTCTTTGTTTCCTGTATGGCCACCAAGCTTACGTCCAGGACTGTTCCCTTGCGTGGACCAATTATTGTTGAAATGTAGGACCTGAAATCATATCACATAGAAGACTATATAGGAGAACAAATCTACTGCCATAGAGAAACATTTTATTTTGATTAAAATCCTACTGCAATAAAACATGGTGAACACATCTGTGTTTTCAATGAAGAGAAAATCAAGAAATTAAAGCTATCATACTTAAAGCCAAGATCCATTTACCTTTCACATTTTAAAACTGTTCGCTAACACATTTACTAACTGTTTCAACATTTCTTTTTTTCACTATCTAATTTCCCCCAAATCTATCATTCTTTACATGTGATATGACATTGTTGTCACAATGTTGAAATTCTGGCATCACAGCAGATGGCATTCAGTTTAGTGTGTCACCAGCTTCTAATATTTAATTCAGTGAAAAGTCAAGGAGTAAGGATGCAATAAGATGAATTTATCTATTGCTAAAAAAAAGCTAAGCATAAATCACTTTAACTTTTATAAAGGACTAAAATCGTGGTCATGAGAAAAGCTAACAATTTTTTTAATTATGAAGATTGCGCATTGACGATGTTGTAAAATTTTACGGTTAAAATCAAACCTGTTTCTTAATTCCAATTACAGATTGTCACTTGGAAAGCATGTGCCAATCTGTTATAAAATGTTGCAGAAATAAGATGTTCTTGCTAAATGTCCTCGTAAAACTGACCGGTATTTATCAATAAATGACACTGATATAAAATGAAATAACAAAACCATGTGGTTATTGAGCAAAGAGTTTATTTAACAATTGTGTTTCTTAAGGAATATTTATCTTTAATAGTTTTTGAAAAAAACAAATACAATATACCAAAACATCCTGAAACTGTCTTGAGGAAAGGAAAATAGTTAAAAGCAAAATGAATAACTCAAAGGTAAACAAAAAGAATAGATTGTTCAGATAATAAGTTGTCCTCTTGACAGTAATATGCCTAAATTACTGATTTTGAACAGTAATATGAAGGAAAGATAAAGAAATACACCAATTTTGAGATTATGCATCAATGCAATCTTATTCCTCTTAACAAACTTAAATACGCTGTAATAGTTACTGTGATAGGGTTCAAGAAATAAATAATGTTCATGCTCTCAAAGTATTTACAAGGTAGTAGGAGAAACACTTAATGCAAAGATTTAAAATAAGAACGTTAACAGAGGTATGCATGAGGGTACTTTGGAAGTTCAGCAAAGGAGAATCTATTGTCACTCAGGAGGGATCAATAAGCATGTGGGGTGCTTCTGAAGGAATAGTAGGTATTATTCAAATAAGAAAATTTAAAACACATTCCAGGTAGAGGGAAGAGTATCACAAAAAATGTAGAGGGGGTAGTATCATTATGCATTAGGGAGGCTGCAGGGGTCATTATATCCCGGAGTGAGGGGTATATAAGGTATACAAGGCGAGAGGGAGACACTGGAGAGTAGGCAGGAATCAGACTATGAAATGCCTCATGTAATAACTAAATTTTTTTGCACCTACAAACATAAATTTATAAAGAAAAGTTTAAATCAAAAAGTGACAATTTTTTAATCACAGAAATATAATGGGAAAGAATGACCAGAAGGGGACCAAAGGAGAATAGGGTACTCATTGGGCAGTTGTTGTAATGAAGGCAAGAAGGAAAATGAGCTTGGATTAAGCCCTAATGGAGGAACACGGAGACAATTTTAGCAAAGAGAATCTCAGGACTGATTTAGAAATTTCATGTGAGAGGTAAAAGGGATAATCTCCCAAGTTTCTAGCTTTACAAAGCCACAATGGTCACTGTTCAATACAGATGGAAGAGAAGCAAAAGTTATAGGGGCAGTGGATGCTGAGGATGCAGAAGACTTTAGTTTGGGTGCATTGAATTTGGCATGCTTTTAGAATATCTTCAAATGGTGATATCTAGTAAATTGTTGGATCTTTGTTTTCCAGTCATTTTCATACACATACATGTGCACATACACACATGTGCATTAACAGCTCACTACTTTTGTAAACTTTCTAAAGGTTTTATTTCTTTTTTTTTTAATTTAAGTATTTATTTATTTATTTATAGGCTGTGTTGGGTCTTTGTTGCTGCACACAGGCTTAGTTGTGGTAAGCAGGGGATACTCTTCACTGCAGTGTATGGGCTCCTCACTGCAGTTGCCTCTCTTGTTGTGGAGCACAGGCTTTAGGCACGTGGGCTTCAGCAGTTGCGGCACATGGGCTCTATAGTTGCGGCTCGTGGGCTCTAGAGCACAGGCTCAGTAGTTGTGGTGCATGGGCTTAGGTGCTCCGTGGCAAATGGGATCTTCCCGGAGCAGTGCTCCAACCTGTGTTCCCTGTATTGGCAGGCTGACTCTTAACCACTGCACCACGAGGGAAGTCCCTAAAGGTTATATTTCTTGAACAGTACTTTGAGAAGGTAAGGCTTAAGTATGAGGAGTCAGAAGGAAAAATATCTATTATAGTACAAAACTTTACATGGAAACTTATCACAATAATTGTGAAAGATGTCAAAGTTCATGCTGAACAATACTCTTAATGCAACTGCCTGAAAAGACAAATAAGCTTTAAAACTCTATTTTAAAAAACTGAAGAACTGTGGAATCGATGAGGACTAGATGAACTTAAAATAGGGAGTCATTTGCCTCTTCTGAGCATAGGCTGAGGATCTAGCTTGGGCCAGGCAGAGAGACTTTACTGTTGGAAAAAAGATGAGTTTTTGGCAGTTGGATAGAGCTGGTATGATGGATCGCAAGCAAGCAGAGCCCCAGATTCAGAGCTGGTTCTAACCATGACTTCTGGGGGCAACCAGGGAGACTAGTGTGCTGAGCTGGCAAAGTGGAGTGAAATCTCCCACAGTCTAACAGCACTTAGGAGACAAAGTTCCAGTAGAAGGAAGGAACCTACCAAGAAAAATAGAATAAAATAAAATGTCCTTTTATGACTCTTGAAGCCACATGTGCCTGAAGGATAAAAAGCTAAGCACAGAATCTTCAAGGGGAAAACTGAAACTCCTGTAATCTCTCAGGTCTAAGGTAACAGAGACCCACTAGGGATCTTAAAAATACCAAGAGAGACACTCTGAAGAACAAAGTGAGCTGGGTCTTACTAAAATAGCAACCCAGCTTTGACTGAACCAAAGTGAGTAGACCCTCAGCCTCAAAGGAAAATTCTCTCTAGTAGAGGATATTGTTTGTAGCTTCTACGGTTCTTATTCTAGTCATATAAAAAATTTAAAAAAAAATCAGAATATATGTGAAGAGTTAAAGAATCTAACCAAAAATCAAAAGAGAGGTAAAAAGAAAAGCAAATGTAGGGATAACCTGGACAAGAATTTTTTTTTTTTTTAACTTGTGATTAATACTTTAAAAAATATATAGAAAAAAAATTTAGGGGGGAAAAAAAACCCTGCTGAACATTGAGAATTTCAATAGAGAATTAAAACAGATTTAAAAAACCGAATGGGGCCAAGAAGCCTCTCTGTAAACCTGGAGAGTGCTGGGGGCCACCCTGGAGGGCAGCACAGACTCGTCGGTTCTTTTAAGCCCACAGTGAAAACGTCCTCTGGACGTTTCATCTGATGAAAAGTGCCACCTCACTTTTCTAGTCTCAGTCACATCCTCTCATGTTCCTGCCAAGCACTGGGTGGTACATTGCCCCCAAAGTGTGAATTAACGTTGAGGAAGAAGAACCCCATAAACTCTCTTTGCGATCAGAACTACAGACTCCTAAATTCTCTTCATTCATCTGAGACTGAATCAAACTCCTGTCTTACCCCAGGCATTTTTATGCTCCTGGATGCAAAGAATACCTGCCTGCAACTCATGAGGTACCGGCTTCTCCACTTCTTCATCAATTACTCCTTGTTTGGGAAGACTCTCACACAAAATCATTTTGGCAACTGTGGTCTGACCAGTTTCAAGTGACTGAAACTTGCCTGCACTGATACTCTTGAACCAACCTCTGGAGTCTGGATTCCTCGACCAGAAGTCAAGTCTGATGCTCTGGGGAGGGAGCTCCGAGGCCAGGACACTACACCATTAGAGAGTCCTCAGCCACAGGGAAGATTAACCATGGAGTACTCCCAAAGAGGCCTCTCTTCTAGTCTAAAATCTGGCTTCACCCAACTGTCTGCAACTGCCAGTGCTGGATACCTCACACCAAACTACAAACAAGAAAGGAACACAAACCCACCAATCAGCACACAGACAACTGAAAGCCATATTAAGCTCACAGATACCCTAAACACACCACCTGACATGGGTATGCTAATCAGAGGGAAAAGACTCAGACCTATACACCAGAAAGCAGGCACCAGACCCTCCCACCAGGAAGCCTACTTAAGACACTGGACCAACCCCACCACAAGGGACAGAGAGCAGAAGCAAGAGGAATCACTACCAGACATATAGGGTAAGGAGACAGCAAATACTATAAATTAGACAAAATGAGAAAAAAAAAGAAAAGAAAAGAAACACCTTGCAGGCAAAGGAGCAAGATAAAATCCCCCAAGAACAAAATAAATGAAGAGGAAATGGGCAAATTATCTGAAAAAGAATTAAGTAATGATAGTAGAGATGACCCAAAATCTCAAAAACAAAAGAGAGAAAATACAAGAAACATTTAATAAGGACCTAGAGGAACTAAAGAGCAAACAAAGAGTAATGAAAAACACAATAACTAAAATCAAAAACACTCCAGATGGGAGAGAAAAAGATGGCGGCGAAGTAGAGGGACGTGGAATGCATCCATCTCCACAGATGCATTGGGAATGCACCGAAGGACACAATAATTCCCAAAGAGAACCAGCTGAACACCAGCAGACGACCTCAGACACCAGAAAGGACCACAAGGAGCCCGACATAACCGGTAGAGAGGCATCTACGAGGGCTCAAAGAGGGTGAAGCGGCAGAGCTGTGGCAGACGGGAGGGAGTGAGAAACACACGGAGGGTCCGCAGCGCAGCTCAGCGTTCCCAGACTGAGACGTCGATTCACAGCTCAACAGAGGGTCCCGGAGTGGGAGCGTGGGAACCGGAGAGCTGGTTCAGGGTGAGAAACATTGTTGCCAGTAAGGTGATGGACTGAGAGGACAGGAGGGAAGAGGTCCCCGGTGAGGAGTGCCCATCCCTGAGAGCTGCCCGGCCATGATGGTGGCTGGAGGCTGCAGGCTCACAGGCGGTGGGGAGGAGTCGCGCGCATAGCCTCTCTCTCTCTTTTGGCTCCTGCAACAGGCAGTGAAGAGACGCCCTGTGGGCCACCTAAGGTGCTCAGGGATAACAAGTACCCTCAGGCACTCAGGCGGGGCTAGATTAAAACCCCTTGGAATGCCGGCAGCAGGGAGGCTGCCAAGAAAAAAAAATAAAAAATAAAACCCTAGAGAGGCCCAACTCTAAGACTTTCTGTTTAAGCCTGAGCCAGCGGCGTCCCTCTGCAACAGGCACCTCCAAGCCCGACTGAAACAACAGTGCGCCACTGCTCACTCACTCCCAGGGGAAGGAGCCACTATTGTACCCTCTCCCTCCCCACACACCAACACTTACAGAAGAACAATAAAGGAACCTCGTCTGGTCACAGAATAATGCAAAAAAACCCAAGATGAGTAGAAGGACACTTCCAGCTGAGACTCTAAGGAAACAGAAATATTAGTATCAATCCTATTTTACCGGTCCATTCCGGGATCAGTTCTGGATTTTTTTTTCTCTCTCTTTTTTTTTTCCTTTATTAATTACGATCTTAGTCTTAATGGATCTACAAGTTTTATAACATAATTTTTAATGATATTTTTTATGCTATTTTTATTCTTTTGCCTTTTTATATACTTCTATATCTAGCTAAGTTTTTGGTAGTATGGACAATATATCTCTCATACTTTCCTTTCATCACTATCTTTTATACATTTCTATTCCTTTCTTTTTATTTGCATATTTCCAATCACACTACGCTCTTCTGTTCCCCTTTCTTCCAGCCATTTTAAGTTTATTTTATCTTAACATACTTATAAGCAACACTATTGGTCTGCTCAGACTCTTCACTCTATTCTCCAGATGACGCGCCACCTTGGTATTTAATATTAGGTTTTTGTCGTTATCTTAGTTCTTAGTACAATTGTCTAATTTCATTCTGAGAATCTCCATTCTGTCTGGTGGTACTCTAGCTCTTTTCTATATTTGATCCTAGCTTACAAAATCTCCATGGATTAATGTTTGTATGTGTAAGGTGTTATTTGTTTGTTTGTTTGCTTTTGCTTTTGTTTCTGATTTGTTCTGTTTCAGGTGTTAATTTCTGTTGGGTTTCTCTTTGAATATCTGATAGCACACTGGGGTTCTGTCAGGTCTTTCCAGAGCCTTATGTCCTAATGGATTCAGTAATTGTGTGTCTTATACATGTATGTGTTTCCTAGACTTAGGATTTGTTTAATCCAATACTTGGACATTAGTCTGAGGCTTGGACAGTCTTCTATAAACACCTCTATCGCCAGGACAAGCAACCCCAAAAGTCTGAACAACCATGAGGAAACAAAGAAACACCATGGAGGCAAAGGAGCAAGAAAAAAACCCACAAGACCAAATAAATGAGGAGGAAATAGGAAAAATGCCTGAAAAAGAATTCGGAGTAATGATAGTGAAAATGATACAAAATCTCGATAACAAAATAGAGAAAGTACAAGAAACAGTTCATAAGAACTCAGAAAAACAAACAGCAATGGATAACAAAATAACTGAAATTAAAAATACTCTAGATGCTATAACCAGCAGAATGACTGAGGCAGAAGAACAAATAAGTGAGTTGGAAGATAGAATGGGGGAAATAAATGCCACAGAGCAGGAAAAAGGAAAAAGAATAAAAAGAATTGAAGACAGTCTCAGAGATCTCAGTGACAACATTAAGTGTACCAACATTCCAATTACAAGTATCCCAGAAGAAGAAGAAAAAAAGAAAGGGTCTGAGAAAATATTTGAAGAGGTTCTAGTGGAAAACTTCCCCAACATGGGAAAGGAAATAATTAACCAAGTCCAAGGAGCACAAAGAGTCCCATACAGAATAAACCCAAGGAGAAATACACCAAGGCACATATTAATCAAACTAATGACAATTCAACACAAAGAAAAAATATTAAAAGCAGCAAGAGAAAAGCAACAAATAACATATAAGGGAAAACCCATAAGGATAACAGCTGACCTTTCTACAGAAACTCTGCAGGCCAGAAGGGAATGGCAGGATATCCTGAAAGTCCTGAAAGAGAGAAACCTACAGCCAAGAATACTCTACCCAGCAAGAATCTCATTCAGATTTGAGGGAGAAATCAAAAGTTTTCCACACAAGCAAAAGTTAATAGAATTCAGCACCACCAAACCAGCCTTACAACAAGTGCTAAAGGAACTTCTTTAAGTAGGAAACACAAGAAAAGGAAAACACCTACAAATACAAACTCAAAACAATTAAGAAAATGGTAATTGGAACACACATGTCAATAATCACCATAAATGAAATGGATTAAATGCTCCAACCAAAAGGCACAGACTGGCTGAATGGATACAAAAACAAGACCATTCTATATGCTGCCTACAAGAAACCCACTTCAGACCAAGGGACACATATAGACTGAAAGTAAAGGGATGGAAAAAGATATTACATGCAACTGGAAGCCAAAAGAAAGTTAGAGTAGCAATACTCACATCAGACAAATTAGACTTTAAAGTAAAGACTATTAAAAGAGACAAGGAAGGACACTACCTAATGATCAAGGCATCCATCCAAGAAGAACATATCACAATGGTAAATATCTATGTCCCCAACATAGGAGCACCTCAATACATAAGGCAAATGCTAACAGCTATAAAAGGGGACATCGACAGCAACACAATAATAGTGGGAGACTTGAACACCCCACTTACATCAATGGACAGATCATCCAAACAGAAAATAAATAAAGACACACAAGCTTTAAATGATACATTACACCATCTCGACCTAACTGATATTTATAGGATATTCCATCCAAAAACTACAGAATACACCTTCTTCTCAAGTGCACACGGAACATTTTCCAGGATAGATCACATCTTGGGTCACAAATCAAACCTCGGCACATTCAAGAAAACTGAAATCAAATCAAGCATCTTCTCAGACCACAACGCCATGAGACTAGACATCAATTACAGGAAAAAAACTGCAAAAAATACAAACACATGGAGGCTAAACAATTCACTATTAAACAAACAAGACATCACTAAAGAAATCAAAGAGGAAGTCAAAAAATATCTAGAAACATATGACAATGAAAACACAACAACCCAAAACCTATGGGATGCAGCAAAAGCAGTTCAAAGAGGGAAGTTTATAGCAATATAGTCCTACCTTAAGAAACAAGAAAATTATCGAATAAACAACCTTACCTTACACCTAAAACAATTAGAAAAAGAAGAACAAAGAAACCCCAAAGTGAGCAGAAGGAAAGAAATCATAAAGATCAGAGCAGAAATAAATGAAAAAGAAAGGAAGGAAGCAATAGCAACAATTAATAAAACTAAAAGCTGGTTCTTTGAGAAGATTAACAAAATTGATAAACCATTAGCCAGACTCATCAAGAAAAAAAGGGAGAAGATGCAAATCAACAGAATTAGAAATGAAAAAGGAGAAGTAACAACGGACACCTCAGAAATATAAAACATCATGAGAGACTATTAGAAGCAACTATATGCCAATCAATTGGATAACCTGGAAGAAATGGATACATTCTTAGAAAAATACAATCTTCTAAGACTGAACCAGGAAGAAATAGAAACCATGAACAGACCAATCACAAGTACGGAAATTGAGGCAGTGATTAAAAATCTCCCAACACACAAAAGCCCAGGACCTGATGGATTCACGGGCGAATTCTATCAAACATTTAGAGAAGAGCTAACACCAACCACTCTCAAACGCTTCCAAAATATTGCAGAGGGCGGAACACTCCCAAACTCATTCTACGAGGCCACCATTACCCTGATACCAAAACCAGGAAAAGATGTCACAAAAAAAAAGAAAATTACAGATCAATATCACTGATGAATATAGATGCAAAAATCCTCAACAAAATACTAGCTAACAGACTCCAACAGCACATTAAAAAAATCATACACCATGATCAAGTGGGGTTTATCCCTGGGATGCAAGGATTCTTCAATATACGCAAATCAATCAATGTGATATATCATATCAACAAATTGAAGGATAAAAACCATATGATCACCTCAATTGATGCAGAAAAAGCTTTTGACAAAATTCAACATCCATTTATGATAAAAGCTCTCCAGAAAATGGGCATAGAAGGAATTTACCTCAACATAATAAAAGCCATATATGAGAAACCAAAAGCCAACATCATTCTAAATGGGGACAAACTGAAAGAATTCCCTCTAAGAACAGAAACAAGACAAGGGTGTCCACTCTCACCATTATTATTCAACATAGTCTTGGAAGTTTTAGCCACAGCAATCAGAGAAGAAAAAGAAATAAAAGGAATACAAATTGGAAAAGAAGAAGTAAAAGTGTCACTCTTTGCAGATAACATGATATTATATATAGAAATCCCTAAAGACTCTACCAGAAAACTGCTAGCACTCATTGATGAGTTTAGTAAAGTAGCAGGATACAAAAGCAATGCACAGAAATCTCTTGCATTCCTAGACACTAACAACGGAAGAGCAGAAAGAGAAATTAAGGAAACTCTCCCATTCACCATTGCAACCAAAAGAATCAAATACCTAGGAATAAACCTGCCTAAGGAGGCAAAAGATCTGTATGCAGAAAACTTTAAGACATTGAGGAAACAAATCAAAGACGACACAAACAGATGGAGGGACATACCATGTTCCTGGATTGGAAGAATCAACATCGTGAAAATGACTGTACTACCCAAAGCAATTTACAGATGCAATGCAATCCTGTTCAAATTACCAATGGCATTTTTCACAGAACTAGAGCAAGAAATCTTACGATTTGTATGGAAACACAAAAGACCCTGAATAGCCAAAGCAATCTTGAGAAGGAAAAATGGAGTTGGTGGAATCAGCCTTCCTGACTTCAAACTATACTACAAGGCCATAGTGATCAAGACAGTATGGTACTGGCACAAAAATAGGAAGGAAGATCAATGGAATAGAATAGAGAACTCAGAAGTAAGCCCAAACACATATGGGTACCTTATCTTTGACAAAAGAGGCGCGAATATACAATGGATAAAAGACAGCCTCTTCAATAAGTGGTGCTGGGAAATTTGGACAGCTACATGTAAATAATGAACTTAGAACACTTCCTAACACCATACACAAAAAGAAACTCCAAATGGATTAAAGACCTACATGTAAGGCCAGACACTATAAAACTCCTAGAGGAAAACATAGGCAGAACACTCTATGACATCCATCAAAGCAAGATCCTCTTTGACCCACCTCCTAGAATCATGGAAATAAAATCAACAATAAACAAATGGGACCTCATGAAACTTAAAAGCTTTTGCACAGCAAAAGAAACCATAAACAAGACTAAAAGGCAACCCTCAGAATGGGAAAAAATAGTTGCCTATGAAACAACGGACAAAGGATTAACCTCCAAAATATACAGGCAACTCATGAAGCTTCATACCAAAAAAGCAAATAACCCAATCCACAAATGGGCAGAAGACCTACATAGACATTTCTCCAAAGAAGACATACAGATGGCCAACAAACACATGAAAAGATGCTCAACATCACTCATCATCAGAGAAATGCAAGTAAAAGCCATAATGAGGTATCACCTCACACCGATCAGAATGGCCATCATCACAAAATCTGGAAACAGCAAATGTTGAAGAGGGTGTGGAGAAAAGGGAACTCTCCTGCACTGTTGGTGGGAATGTAAGTTGGTACAGCCACTATGGAAAACAATTTGGGGGTTCCTTAAAAAACTACAAATAGAACTACCATATGATCCAGTAATCCCACTTCTGGGCATATACCCAAAGAAAACCATAATCCCAAAAGAAACTTGTACCATCATGTTTATTGCAGCACTATTTACAATAGCCAGGACATGGAAGCAACCTAAATGCCCATCAACAAATGAATGGATAAAGAAGATGTGGCATATATATACAATGGAATATTACTCAGCTATAAAAAGAGATGAGATGGAGCTATATGTAATGAGGTGGATAGACCTACAGTCTGTCATACAAAGTGAAGTAAGTCAGAAAGAGAAAGATAAATATTGTATGCTAACTCACATATACGGAATCTGAAAATGGTCCTGATGAACTCAGTGACAAGAACAAGGATGCAGATGCAGAGAATGGACTGGAGAACTCGAGGTTTGGGGGTCGGCGGGGGTTTAAGGGGAAGCTGAGACAAAGTGAGAGAGTAGCACAGACACATATATAGTACCAACTGTTAAATAGATAGCCAGTGGGAAGTTGTATAACAAAGGGAGTCCAACTCGAGGATGGGAGATGCCTTAGAGGACTGGGATGGGGAGGGTGGGGGGTACTCGAGGGAGGGTGGTGGGGAGTTGAGGGAGGCAGGGAATATGGGGATATGCATATAACAACAGATGATTGAACTTGGTGTACCCCCCAAAAAATAAAAAAAATAAGAAAAAAATACTCCAGATGGAATCAACAGCAGAATATCTAAGTCAGAAGAATGAGAAAGTGAGCTAGAAGATAGAATGGTGGAAATAACTGCCACAGAACAGGAAAAAGAAAAAATAACAAAAAGAATGGAAGACAGACTCAGAGACCTTGGGGACAACATTAAGTGTACCAACATTTGAATCATAGGCATCCCAGAAGAAGAAAAAAAGAAAGGGCCTGAGAAAATATTTGAAGAGATTATAGTCAAAAACTTCACAAACATGGCAAAGGAAATAATCAAGTCCAAGAAGCACAGAGAGTCCCATACAGAATAAACCCAAGGAGAACCCCACTGAGGTACATGTTAATCAAACTAATGAAAATTAAACACACACAAAAAATATTAAAAGTGGCAAGAGAAAAGCAACAAATATCATATAAGGGAAAACCCATAAGGATAACAGCTAATCTCTCTGCAGAAACTCTTCAGGCCAGAAGGAAGTGGCAGGATATACTTAAAATTTTGAAAGAGAAATACCTACAGCAAAGAATACTCTACCCAGCAAGAATCTCATTCAGATTCAATGGAGAAATCAAAAGCTTCACAGACAAGCAAAATTTAAGAGAATTCAGCACCACCAAACCAGCCTTACAACAGTTGCTAAAGGAACTTCTCTAGGCAGAAAACACAAGAGAAGGAAAAGACCTACAAAAACAAACCCAAAACAATTAAGAAAATGGTAATAGGAACATACATGTCAGTAATTGCCTTAAATATAAATAGATTAAATTCTCCAACCAAAAGATGCAGACTGGCTGAATGGATATAAAAACAAGACCCTTATATATGCTGTCTACGAGAAACCCACTTCAGACCTAGAGACACATACAGACTGAAGGTAAGGAGATGGGAAAAGATACTCCATGTAAACAGAAGTCCAAAGAAAGCTGAAGTAGCAATACTCATATCAGAAAAATTAGACCTTAAAGACTATTACAAGAGAGAAGGTATGACACTACATAATGATCAAGGGATCAACCCAAGAAGAACATATAACAATTGTAAATATCTATGCACTCAACATAGGAACACCTCAATACATAAGGCAAATGCTAACAGCCATAAAAGGGGAAATCGACAGTAACACAATAAGAGTAGGAGACTTTAACACCCCACTTATATCAATGGACAGATCATCCAAACAGAAAATAAATAAGGACACACAAGCTTTAAATGCCACATTAGACCATCTCAACTTAATAGATATTTACGGGACATTCCATCCAAAAACTATAAAATACACTTTCTTCTCAAGTGCACACAGAACATTCTACAGGATAAATCACATCTTGGGTCACAAATCAAGCCTCAGTAAATTCAAGAAAATTGAAATCATATCAAGCACCTTCTCTGACCACAAAGCCATGAGACTAGATATCAATTACAAGAAAAAAAACTAAAAAAACACAAACACATGGAGGCTAAACAATATGCTATTAAGCAACCAAGAAATCAAAGAGGAAATCAAAAAATACCTTGAAACAAATGACAATGCAAACACAACAACGCAAAACCTATGGGACACAGCAAAAGCAGTTCTAAGAGGGAAGTTTATAGCAATACATTTCTACCTCAAGAAACAAGAAAAATCTCAAATAAACAGCCTAACCTTACACCTAAAACAATTAGAGAAAGAAGAACAAAAAAAACCCCAAAGTGAGCAGAAGGAAAGAAATGATAAAGATCAGATCAGAAATTAATGAAAAATAAATGAAGGAAACAATAACAAAGATCAATAAAACTAAAAGCTGGTTCTTTGAGAAGATAAACAAACTTGATAAACCATTAGCCAGATTCAATAGGTAAAAAAGAGAAAAGCTGCAAATCAACAGAATTAGAAATGAAAAAGGAGAGGTAACAACCGACACCACAGAAATACAAAAGATCATGAGAGATTACTACAAGCAACTATATGCCAATAAATTGGATAACCTGGAAGAAATGGATAAATTCTTAGAAAAGTACAATCTTCCAAGTCTGAACCAGGAGGAAATAGAAAATATGAACAGACTAATCACAAGTACTGAAATTGAGGCTGTGATTAAAAATCTCCCAACAAACAAAAGCCCAGGGCCCGATGGCTTCACAGGCCAAATGGTGAAAAACTAAAAGCATTCCCTCCAAGAACAGGAACAAGATAAGGGTGCTCACTCTCACCATTATTCAACATACCTTTGGAAGTGTTTGTCACAGAAATCAGAGAAGAAAAAGAAATAAAAGGAATCCAAATTGGAAAAGAAGAAGTCAAATTGTCACTCTTTGCAGATGACATGATATTATGCATAGAAAACCCTAAAGAGGCTACCAGAAAACTGCTAGCACTAATTGATGAATTCAGTAAAGTAGCAGGATACAAAATTAATGCACAGAAATCTCTTGCATCCCTATACACTAACAATGAAAGATCAGAAAGAGAAATTAAGGAAACTCTCCCATTCACCATTGCAACAAAAAGAATAAAATACCTAGGAGTAATCCTGCCTAAGGAGGCAAAAGACCTGTATGCAGAAAACTATAAGACACTGATGAAAGAAATCAAAAATGATACAAACAGATGGAGGGACATACCATGTTCTTGAATTGGAAGAATCAACATTGTGAAAATGACTGCCCTACCCAAAGCAATGTACAGATTGAATGCAATCCTGATCAAATTATGAAAGGTATTTTTCACAGAACTAGAGCAAGAAATCTTACGATTTGTATGGAAATGCAAAAGACCCCAAATAGCCAAGGCAATCTTGAGAAGGAAAGATGGAGCTGGAGGAATCAGGCTTCCTGACTTCAGGCTATACTACAAGGCTACAGTGATCAAGACAGTATGGTACTGGCACAAAAACAGAAATATAGATCAATGGAACAGGATAGAAAGCCCAGAGATAATCCCACTTGCATATGGTCACCTTATCTTCAACAAAGGAGGTATGAATATACAATGGAAAAAAGACAGCCTCTTCAATAAGTGGTGCTGGGACAACTGGACAGCTACTTGAAAAAGAACGAAATTAGAATACTCTCTAACACCATACACAAAAATAAACTCAAAATGGATCAAAGACCTAAATGTAAGGCCAGACACTATAAAACTCTTAGAGGGAAACATAGGCAGAACACTCTATGACATACATCAAAGCAAGATCGTTTTTGACCCACCTCCTAGAATAATGGAAATAAAATAAAAAATAAACAAATGGGACCTAATGAAACAAAAGCTTTTGCATAGCAAAGGAAACCATAAATATGATGAAAAGACAACCCCTGGAGTGGGAGAAAATATTTGCCAATGAAGCAACTGACAAAAGATTAATCCCCCAAATATATAAAGAGCTCATGCAGCTCAATATCAAAAAAACAAACAACTGAATTCAAAAATGAGCAGAAGGCCTAAGCAGACATTTCTTCAAAGAAGACATACTGATGGCCAACAAACACATGAAAAGATGCTCAATGTCACTAATCAGTAGAGAAATGCAAATCAAAACTACAGTGAGGTATCACCTCACACCAGTCAGATTGGCCATCATCAAAAAATCTAGGAACATTAAATGCTGGAGAGGCTGTGGAGAAAATGGTACCCTCCTGCACTGTTGGTGGGAATGTAAATTCATACCGCCACTATGGAAAACAGTATGGAGGTTCCTTGAAAAACTAAAAATAGAACTACCATATGACCCAGCAATCCCACTACTGGGCATATACTCTGAATAAACCATAATCCAAAAAGAAACATGTACCGCAACGTTCACTGCGGCACTATTTACAATATCCGGGACATGGAAGCAACCTAAATGCCCATCAACTGATGAATGCATAAAGAAGATGTGGCACATATATACAATGGAATATTACTCAGCCATGCAAAGGAATGAAATTGAGTTATTTGTAGTGAGGTGGATGGACCTAGAGTCTGACATACCAAGTGAAGTAAGCCAGAAAGAGAAAAACAAATATTGTATGCTAACTCATATACATGGAATCTAAAAAAAATGGTACTGATGAACCCAGTGACAGGGCAAGAATAAAGATGCAGATGTAGAGAACAGACTTGAGGACACGGGGGGTGGGGGGGAAGGGGAAGCTGAGATGAAGTGAGATTAGCATTGACCTATATATACTACCAAATGTAAAATAGATAGCTAGTGGGAAGCTGTCGCATAATACAGGGAGATCAACTCAATGATTGGTGATGACTTAGAAGGGTGGGATAAGGAGGGTGGGAACGGAGGGGATATGGGGATATAAGTATAAATACAGCTGATTCACTTTGTTGTACAGCAAAACCTAGCACAACAGTGTAAAGCAATTATACTCCAATAAAGAGCTTAAAAAAAAAAAAACAAATGGATTTTTGGAACTATAAAATACAATTAAGTACTTGAGTTTAACAGCAAAATACAGAATTAGTAAACATAATGTAACTCAATGCGAAAAAATATAAACAGAAGCACTAAAAGGAAAAATAATGGAATAAAAGAATAATGGAGAAAAAAAAACAAACCCTAATCTATGACTATAGAAGAGGAATTGGTTAGCTCTGAAGATGTACTGACTGGGAAACAACAGGAAGAATCTCATGTGGTGTGGTAACAGTTCTGTATCTACATTTTGTCAGTAATTGCAAATACATAACCATATATAAAAATTGAGTTATACATTTAAGATTTATGCATTTTATGTATGTTATGGGTACGTTTTAGTTTGTGGCAATTCACCAAGTTGAAAACTTGTTCACTTGTCTATATGTATATTACAATTCCATAAAATGCTAAAACATATTTTAAGGAAAATTTATTTCTAATACGGCTATGGTAAACAGGATTGACTCAATCAGCAGATTTCTTAAGTGCCTCTTGTTGTTGTGCTTGGGTCAAATCATTAATAGGCTGAAAATCCAATGGGGGAAAGATGTGTGATAGAATCAAATACAATGATATAATAATTTGTTAGACTATTATTGGTGCAAGGATGTAATGGCATAAAGAAAATTATTGATCAGAGGAAGATGTTTTCTTTACCTGCATGTTTTCAGTTTTTAGTTTTGAAAATTATTCTTGATTAGAAATAACCCAGAGTTAGCCACTTCCCAAAACTTTATGGACATGTGTTAGTAAGTTATCATACGTAGAACATATTTATATGATACTTTCTTCTGTCTTTAACATAGATTGATAATTGCTGTTTATAACACGACACTTTGAGGTATTTCTTTAAAACATACAGAAAATCTGAGTATATAAAATCTTCCACTTTCAACAAACCCTCTGCAGCCTGCAGCACTACAGGGAATGTGGTGACAGTTTTGTTTGTCAACACTATCTGATACTCATGTCATTTTAGTGATAGATCCCCCACCTCCTCTTTTGGGGGAAGACTACTTGTAAGAATGACAAAACGAAGGGTTTGAAATGTCATAGGCCACTTTATAATGTGGCTTCATGACTGACTGTGACTAGTACTTTTATGTCACTTTCTGACATACTTTAAAAATACAATTGTTGGGAATGCTAATAATTCAATTCCATTGAGAGTATTTTCTTCTTTTTAAAGAAATACTACACCTAATTCAGACATACACAAAAACTACAGTATGAAGACTTCTCTAGTAGAATAATCCAATTTGCTTTAAGTGGCTTCTTTGTTATTACTTATGAAGAACAGAGGTAAAACATTTAATTAACTCTGAGTGTATCAGAGAATATGAACAATAAGTCAATTTAAAATATTCACAAGTAGAATAGACTAGTGATTGGTCTTTCTACATTCCACTAATTCTGAAGTCCTTTCATGAACTATTTGTATATTTAGACATAGAATACGTGACTGGCCATCTATTGGTGATTTGTGTTTGAAAAACATACATTTATAAATGTATTCACACACTGTCCATTAATCACTCTACATTAGGTTCTAATATTTGCTTTCTAGTATTTGGCATGACAGCACAGATTTATTTCGCACCCAATAATCTGTATTCCCTTAATTCCTAAGTATTAAACATTCTGCCTTTCTTCTATAACACAAAAGTTGAGTCATCTTCCCATACTAGAAGTCTATATAAAGTTGAGTAATGGAGTATGATGTAAGGAAGCACAGGACAAACATTCATTCAGGGGTACGTTAGATATTTGTGCTGTTTTGTGATCCATTATGGGTGTTACGTAAAAGGTTGGTTCTTCAACTTTTCTAAATGATGTGAGAGTAGAGGTTATAGACAGTCCTTTACACATTATTGGCCATGTTTTGAATCTTGTGACTCTGCTGTCATGGTCACAAAACACTAGACCAAGAATTCTCATAGAAAATTAAAGGCACTCCATTAAGCTTTGGTGTCCTGTCTAAAGAAATCAGTCCCTTAGGGTTACTACATATCAGGTGGTATATCAGGATTTGTTCCAATGAAAGTAAAAAAAAAAAAAAGAAAATGCTTAAAGAGGCTTGAACCCCAAGGAAATGGATTGTTCACTTAATCAGATGTCTGGATATGGGTGATTCCAGGACTAGTCAAGATTAGCATTGAGTCAAGTATTCCACTCAAGAATAGCATTGAGCACACAACTATATCTAGCATTACTCCCACACCTTCCTCAGCATATTGTCTTTAAATTTCAGGCTTGAAACCTCATAGTTTAATATGGCTGTCAGAGTTTCAGTCATTATGTGGTTCCAAGACAATATGCAGGGCAAAACAGAAGGGAACAGGGGCAAAAGCGTTTTTGCCTCATGACAGTCTCATTTTTTATCAGGAACCAAAACCTTTCTCAGAAGCTCCCTAACATGCAATCCCTAATTTCTCACTCACAATTGAGTTCATTGGGAATGAAACATGCAGAAATGAACTAAAGCAATCATGAGTAATAACCAGAGCTGATTACTGTTGCCTAAACAAAATAAAGCTACTGTCAGCAAGAAATGTGGGTGATGGCTATCAAGTAGACCATCAAAGATATCAGCATCTCCCACAGATGATCATTGTACAATCAAATCTATATTGGAGAGTTTAAATGCAAAGCTCAATAGATAATACAGTAGAAGGAGAAAAGCAGTTAAGAAGTCCTCGAAGTAGAAATTATAGCAGACAAAGGAAGAAACAGTCATGAGTGTGGCAAGTTACCAGACCAAAAAGCAATAGATGTCTGATTCAAAGGCATCAACAAAATTACTGGCTTACTATATCTACTGTCTGGGTCATTAGAGTTGCTTACGGGTCACTGGAGCTACTTTTATGTTCTGAATGGTGATAAATGATTTTCCAGTGCTCTCTAATATCTTGCCCTTTAGATACAGTGTTGGTTTTCTCTCTACCTGACTTCACCTGTATGCTCTTAAAATAAATACCACCACCTGAGTGACATGAAAATACCTGTCTCATGAAAGTTAAAAGCACTCATATAGAGGGGATGACTTAGACTAAAATTCTTATAAAAATCATTCATTCAGTGAATATTTTCTGACTCCTCACTGTGTGCCTGATAACGTATTTGGCTCTTTTTGATAAAGGGTAAACAAGACAAAGTCTTTGCCCTCATAGGACTTCATTCTATTCTAGGAGAGACAACTTCAAGAATACATATAAATTAGAAAAATACTTTTTTGTAGGTGTGATGTTGAAGATAACAATAATGATAAATGTTATCATATTCTGAGAAAGATCCTAAGCAATTTTTATTATTGCATTTAATTACCATTTTAATGTAGGCACACTGTGTTCCATTTTACAGATGAGAAAATAAGGCACAGATGAAATCTGAAAAACTAAAACAGGTTAAGGGAAATTTCAGTAAATGGTGAAATAACCAACAGTGTATACTTGTATATAAGAGAAAAAAATGCACAAAAGGATAAGAGATAACATGGAGAAAGATTTATTTGACAAGAGGGAAGAGCAGGACTAAAGGCTATACACCTGCAATAACTATGGCATTGTGAAGATTAGTTAGGAGGTCAAACTAGATAAAGTCCAGTGAGCAAGAATGAGAATGTAAGAGAACAGGTCCCACAGTTATGTAGTGAGAGATTATGTAAAGCTTCTTAGGCCATAAGAAAAGGTTTAATTTTATTCTGAGAGCACTGAGAAATCATAAATTGGTTTAAAACAGGGGATGATGTGATTAAACTTTTTAAAAGATCATCCTGGCTGCTGGGTGGAAAACAGGGTCTGAGGGAACCAAACTGAAGTGAAAAACTAGTTAGTTATTATGGTAGTGCTGGCTAAAGATGATGGTGTAAACTCAGGCGGTAACAGAAAAAATGAGGGGACGTAATCAAATTAAGCATATATTTGCAGATAACCTCACAAGTACTTGTTGATAGATTGAACATGGGGTAGAAAGGAAATGAAGCAAGGATAATTGTTAGCTTTCGGAAAAAAACAAAACAAAACAAAAAACTGGTGAATAGCAGTCCCTTCTACTGATTCTACTGAGGAGAATCAGTCTTACTTTTTTTTCTTTAAGTAGTAAGAGGTAGTGCATAGAATGACCACAACTGAGAATTCCTTTTGAAATATTTATTATCTAAGCAAAAATGTCAAATAGACAGAAAAACAAAACATTTTCTTTCTAGAGTCATTAAGATGATTACTAGACCTGATTTCTCACTATAGATAATATTATCCATTTTTATTTATTCACTCATTCAAGAAAAAATGTACAAATTATTTTAGGTCCTGGGTAATGGCTTCAGATATTTTTACGCCTCTCCTCTCAACAAAGCTTCATTTCATCAACCACCTAGAGTACATATTCATTAAGATAATATACCAATAATGTACCAATCGAGACCTCTCTGTCCTAATTTAGATCCTCCCTCCTGTTTCTCCAGTGGCCAGATTGAACGTTATCCAAGCCCTGTGATGCTAGAAAACAGCATACGCTAAGACATTTTCCCATGATCTTGTGTTCCAGGAAATGGCTTTCTGCACAGAACCACCCTTCCCCATATGACTTAGATGAGACTCATAGATGTCTTCCCTTGTTTATCTATGACACAGACCCTCCAAATCTCCATTTATTGCCACACAAATAATTAGCTGAACTGCTTGGTTCCCACTGATCCATCAGAATAAAGTGCTTGTTAACCAAACTTTGGTTAAGATTCTCTCCTCCCCTAGGTTCCTGAATTTTGGCCCACCCTCAGTCTGAGCCAGCATACAAACCCTTCATAACAGCCTCTTGCAAGAGCAGACTCACTTCATTCCCTGATCTATTATCCAATCATGCCACCCTTTCATCCCACCCTCAGTTCCTTCTAGCCTTGTTCACTCCCCTCTATACAATAAAGCCTCTTTTTACTTAACTCTTCAGATCTTTGCAGAGCTTATGTCCAGTGCTTCCCTAATGCAATAGTCCTCCTCCCTCTATTTCAATAGTCCCATCCTCCTCATTGCAACAATTATTTCAAACATCTCTCCTTGCAAAGTTTGGATTTGCTTATTGGACACTAGACACTCTGACTTTAATCTAAAAGATTTAGGTCCACCTTTGACTCATTATTTTCTCAACTATAATTTCTACATACTAACAAAATTCTATCTCACTTTTTTCTCTAAAATGTACTTTCCTCCACCTCTTCTTTCTCCATGAGGCTTGGATATTACTGTCACAACACAAAGAGCCACAAAACAAGGAATCAGTCATTCTGAGTGTAACCATTTCACCCATTGCTCAATATTGCCAGATGATTTCTCCTTAAGACCTCCACTTCTTGCGCTCTTCATGGCTAAATATAAAATATTAGAAAAGAACAAGAGCAAAACCAAATTTTCTACCATATCTAGCAAGAAGTCCAGGGAAGAGAAAACAAGTGGGAGAAAACTACTCTAGACAAAGATTTGGGTAATAGACAAAGGGAGGCAGACTCAGGATATAAGTTAAAGCATCATTGAAGTAAATGACTGCCGAATCTATAATGATTAACAAGGAAAATTGGATGCAAAATAAAATAGAACAAAACAGGAAGATTCGAGAGTATGAAATGCCAGTTAAAGAAGGAACATTAAGAAAATTATTTTGAGAATTTCTTGGAGGAAGGTCAACCATGACGGTGACATAGAAGGCTCCTGAGCTTTCCTTCCATGCACACATCAAACGTGCAGCTTACATACAGAACAATTACCTCTGAGAGAAATCCAGAAACTCATTGAAAAACTCCTACACATTGGGTGAATAAGAAAATACCCACATCAAAATGGATAGGAAAAACTGAAACACACTGTTCCTATAAACCCCAACCCTGGTCTCAGGTTTATAGCCACTCAGGGAACAGATACCTGGACTGCTGGCCTCTGATATCTAACAGAGCTTTCATTCATGAGTCTCAAGGACTATAGCAAACTAAGAAAGATTTCTTAACCAGTTCTCTCCCCAGGGCTCAGCACAGAGGGATTAGATAAAAACAACTGTTTCCTAGTCTTTCCCTGAAAGGGGTCCATATGCATACTTTAAAAGTTGCTGACTGAGGGTCAGGCTTCTAATTTAGCATGCATCTAGAAGCTGGCTTTGATCCTCAAAGGGACTGGGGAAGCCAAAGGACACCTTCCCAGCCATCTCCCTGTAGTGCAGGCTGTTAACCTGTAACTCCCTAGAAGGAGTTTGTAACACATCTGTGCTGCAGCTTTTGCAGATGAGTATCCAGATCAGTTGGCTCTTATAGCTAATGGGGCTTCCATTCATGAAACTCACAGGACTGTAGCAAATGAAGAAGTAGTACTTAATGGGTGTGAGAGCACCCTATCACCCCCACGGCTATACACTCAGGCTCAGAACAGAAAGAGCAGGCAAAAAGGCCCATCTCCTAGTTCCTCTGGAAGGCATTCAGACACACTTTCCCAGCTGCTGCCTAGGGGTCTGGCTTCCTATCAGTCTGCATCTAGGCACTGAATGTGATTCTCCTCTTTGGGACACTGACAGAGCCTGGCACATCCTCAACTGCTGGGGGCTACTAAGAACAAAGAATGTATCTGAGACAATTACAAAGGACTGAGCATCAATCAGGTACTTGGGCTGAGCTGACTAATAAGGTCCGTCCCCTACATGAGAACAACCATCCCCATACCCCACCACCATCAAGACTAACATTGTTTATCTAATGCCCAGAAACCAACAGAAAGTCAAGGAAAATGAAGTCGCAGAGGAATGTGTTCCAAAAAAAGAACAAGATACTTCTCCAGAAACAGATCTTAATGAAACAAAGATAAGTCATTTATCCGATAGAGAGTTCAAAATATCAATCATAAATATGCTCACTGAATTAAGGAGAGCAATATATGAATAAAGTAAGAATTTCAACAAAAAAGTAGAGAATATTTTAAAAATGCCAAATAGAAATAGGAGCTGAAGAAAACAATAATTGAACTGAAAAATTCAATAAAGGGCTCAACAGCAGACTAGATAAATCAGAAAAAAGGCAAAAATAAATCCATACTCATCAATAATTACTTTAAATGTAAATCCCCTAATCAAAAAACATAGAGTAGCTGAGTGGACAAAAAACAAAACAAAACAAAACAAAAACAACAATACCCAGCTATATGCTGCTTACAAGAGACACACTTCAAAATTAGGGACACATATAGACTAAAAGTGAACGGATGGAAAATATATCCCTTGTAAATGGAAACCAAAAGAAAGCAAGGTAGCAATACTTGTATCAGACAAAACAGATTTTAAGCCAAAGATTATAGCAAGAGACAAAGAAGGTCATTATATAATGATAAAAGGATCAATTCATCAAGAGGATACAACATTAATAACTATTTATTCCCCTAATATAGAAGCCTCTAAATATATAAAACAAATGTTAACATATCTTAAGGGGAAAATGGACAGTAATCCAATAATAGTAAAGAAACTCAATACCTCTGTTTCAACAATGGACACATCATCCAGCCAAAAAAAAGAAAGAAAGAAACATTGGACTTAAACTACACATTATACAAGATAGCCCTAACAGACATTTATAGAACACTGTATTCAACAGCAGCAGAATACACATTCTTCTCAACAGCACATGGGACGTTCTCCAGGATGGATTATAAGTTAGGACACAAAAGAAGTGCTAATAAACTAGAATTTAAAATGCTTAGAATATTAATAAACTGGACCAGTGGAACTAAGAGCTGTCTACCAGATAAATAAAATAGACAAAACTTTAGCTAGACTTACCAAGCAAAAAGATAGAGGACTCAAGTAAATATATTATACATGAAAGAGGAGACATTACAACTGATACCACACAAATACAAATACAAAGAAAGGATAATAGGCAACTGCTATGAAAAATTATAAAGCAACATATTGGACAGCCTAAAAGAAATGGATAAATTCTTGGAAACAAAACCTACAATAACTGAATCAGGAAGAAATAGAAAATCTGAACAGACCAATTCCTAGTAAGGAAATTAAATCAGAAATAAAGAAAAAAAAAACAAAACAAAACAACCTCCAAACAATAAAAAATACAGGATTAGATGGCTTCACTGGTGAATTACACCAAATGTTTAAAGACGAACTAATGTTAACTTTCTTAAAGTCCTCCAACAAATAGGAGAGTAAGGAACACATTCATGCTCATTTTATAGACCATCCTTACCCTGATACCAAAACCAGACAAAGGCACTACAAAGAAAAGAAAAAGAAAAGAAAGAAAATCACAGGACAACATCCCTGATGAACATAGATGTAAACATCTTCAACAAATTATTAACAAAACAAATTCAACAGGATATGAAAGGAATCATACAACACAGTAAAGTGGGATTTATTCCAGGGATGCAAGGATGGTTCAATGGCCAGAAATCAATCAGTGTGATATGCTACATTAACAAAGTGAAGGATAAAAATCACATGATCGTCCAATAGATGAAGAAAAAGCATTTCACAAAAGTCAGCATCCTTTCATCATAAAACTCCACAATCTGGCTATGAAAAAACTACCTCAACATAATAAAGTCTGTATACAACAAACAGTATAGTATTAGCATAAAAATAGATACACAGATTAATGGAACAGAATAGAGCCCAGAAATAAACCCACATATATATGGTCTATTAATTTTTGACAAAAGATTTAAGCACACAATGAGGAAAAGATAATCTCTTCAATAAATGGTGTTGAGAAAATTAGATTGCCATATCCAAAAAAATGAAACTGGATGCTTAATCTGATATATACAAAATTCAACTCAAAATGGATTAAAGGCTTGAAACCATAAAACTTACAGAAGAAAACTTAGGAGATAAGCTCCTCAACATTGTTTCTGGCAAGGATTGTTTGGATTTGATACCAAAAATAAAGGCAACAAAAGCAAAAATAAACAAGTGGCACTGCACAAAACTAAAAATTCTCTGCACAGCAAAGGGAACCACCAACAAAATGAAAAGGCAACCTATGAAATGAGAGAAAATATTGCAAATGATATATCTGAGAAAGGGTTAACATCCAAAATATGTAGGGAACTCATACAATTCAACAGAAACAAAACAAAACAAAACAAAACAAAACAAACACACACACACACAGAAATAACCCAATTAAAAATAGGCAAATTATCTGAATGGATAATTTTCCAAAGATGACATACAAGTGGCCAACAGGTACATAAAAAGGTGCTCAACATCACTGATTATCAGGGAACTGCAAATCAAAACCACAATGAGATATTATCTCACACCTGTTAGGTTGGCCTTATGAAAAAGGAAAGAGGTAACAAATGCTGATGTGAATGTGACCAAAGGGAACCCTTGTATACTGCTGGTAGTCCACTGGTGTGGCCTCTATAGCAACAGTACAGAGGTTGTCCAAGAAATTTAAAATATAACTACCATATTATCCAGCAATCCCACTGCTGAATATATATCCAAAGGAAATGATACCATCACTTCAAAGAGATATCTGTATTCCCATGTTCACAGCATCATTATTCACAATAGCCAAGGTATAGAAACAACCTAAGTATTTGTCAACAGATGAAGAGCAAGAAGATGTGGCATCTATCCATCTACCTATTTATCTACCTATCTATGTATCTATCATATATACAAATATACATAATGGAATTGTATTTAGCCTTAAAAAAGAAGGAAAGTTTGTTCTTTGCAACAGCATGGATGAACCACCTCGCAGGCATTATGCTAAATTAAATAAGCCAGACGGACAAAAACAAATACTGCATGATATCACTTATAGGTGAAAATCTGAAAAAGAAAAAGAAAACAAAACAAAACCCTTGAACTCAAAGAAACAGCAGAAAAAAGGTTGCTAGAGGCTTGGGGGTGGGGGAAAAAGGAAGAGATTGGTAAAAAGGTACAAATTTTCAGTTATAAGATTAATAAGTTCTGAGAATCTAATGTATAGCATGGTGACTGTAATCGATAACACTGTATTGTATAATTGGAAGTCACCAAGAGTAGAAATTAAATATTCTTATACACAGAGAAAAAAGTGATGGATGTGTTAACTCAATGTGGGTAATCCTTTCACAATGTAGAAATACATCAAATCGTCACATTATTCACTTTACTATCTTATAATTTTATAAGTTAAACCTTAATAAAGCTGAAAAATAAGGATAATTATTTTGATAATCCAGACACTAAGCAAGGCAACTACTAAGTTCCTGCAATTGATAAGGCTGGAAGACACATGAAAAATAGTAAGGCAGTAGAATTGGGAGAACTTTTTCACAAGGTCACACTTGTTGAAGCATAGAGAGACGGAAAAGGGAGATCTGAAGTGATTTTAGATTTCAAGCTTTTGTAACTAAGTCCAGACACACAAGGTGGTGCAATTTATTAAACTGATATTTTAAAAAAGAACAAATGTCCAGGAACTGACAATGTGTTTGGTTTTAAGCATTCTGAACTAGTGGGAAAACCAGTCTAAATGGAAAGTTTCATTTATGGTTATGAAGATAAGAGAAGCAGTTAAGGCTGGAGATTTAGGTATATAATTATCACCATATATAGAGTTATGATACAGAAATTAGTATAAAATTCTGAGTGGATAAAGAAGGATAAGATGTAAGATTAGATTGAAAAGTTTTGTGTGATATCTCACAGGGACTAATTCTTAATCTTTTCCTTCAATATCCTGCCTATTGTTCAAGCCAATTATATTAATTCCAATCAGCAAATATATAGTAATGCAGTCATTCTGTGCCAGGTACCATTCTAAGTTTTGAGGATACAATGGTAAAAAATAAAGACTCACTGCCTTTCCTCTAAGAGCCTACAGAATTCTTTGAGGACAGATCTTTATATCCATGATTAATGGTTTTCTATTATCTAGAACATATAATTTCAGTTCCTACTTTTGACATTTAATTATCTACATGACTTGAATGAACCATTATTTACCTCTAACAGGCACATGTACTCTTTGTTCACTCACTGTAGTCTGACCCTACTTCTGGAAACAGTATACGTTTTACTTAAAATCTCTCTCTCCCCAACCCTCAATCTATGTGTTTACTTGGTGAGAGGGTGGAGTATTTGCCCCATAGTGGGTATGTGACTGAAAGCTGACCCATCTGACCCTTTCACAACAGAGACCACAGTTCAGACAGAGACAACTGACCCTAATCACACCATCCAGACCTGAAAAGACTCTGGACAAGGATGGTAATATTGGAGGATGTCATGGTATAATAGGAAAGAATAAATCTGATTCCATAATGGATCTGGCTCTTTTTTAGGATTTTAAAAATTAATTAATTTATTTATTGGCTGTGTTAGGTCTTCCTTGCTGCACACGGGCTTTCTGTAGCTGCGGTGAGCAGAGGCTCTTCTTCATTGCGGTGTGTGGGCTTCTCATTCTGGTGGCTTCTCGTGTTTCCAAGCTCGGGCTCTAGACGTGCAGGCTTCAGTAGTTGTGGCATACGGGCTCAACGGTTGTAGCTCACAGGCTTTAGAGCACAGGCTAAGTAGTTGTGGCACACAGGCTTAGCTGCTCCGTGGCATGTGGGATCTTCCCAGACCAGGGATGGAACCCATGACTCCTACACTGGTGGATTCTTAACCACTGCACTACCAGGGAAGCCCAGATGTGCTTCTTTAACTTTGTGTTCCATTGCTTTTGCTAAAAGTTAAGAATGTTGCCTGAAATATATAGGTAGCCCATTCTCAAGATGCTGACCCCTAAAGGTATAACACTTTTCCATTCATACAGAAATAAAATGTTGCAGAAGAGAATACCATTTGTCTCCTTGGAGGTTTATAGGAACCTTGTGACCAGACCTAAGTGGACAGTTGCCACAATAAAGAATTCCCACAGCATGAAGTTTGCAGCAACCAACCACACCTCCTCCTCTTTCAGTGTAAAAGCAGCTTGAATTCTTAATTCCGGGAAGATGGTTCTTTGGGATACTCATCCACCATCTCGAGCTGCTGGCTTTCTGAATAAAGTCGCTATCCTTTGCCAAAACAACTCATGCCATTTTCAGATTTCTTTTGCACTATAAGACTATTATAGATGTTTTATTATAACTCAAAAAAACAGAAAAGGAAATAGAAATTATAAAAATAGAAAAAAACTCTAAAAATATGAATTATAAGAATGAGATTTGTTAAAAGTAAAACTTTACTACCTAATGATTCAAACTGATTTCTTTCTAGGATGATGCCTTTATTTATTCATCAAGTATTCATTCAACACATATATACTGTGTACTTAAAATATGCTAGGAACTATTTAGGGGTTGTATGACTCAGAGAAGAAAAGAAAGATCTTGCTTTCATGAATCCTAAATTATACTTGCAGAGTATAGACACACACACAGCATATACATGTGAGCATATACATTCACAGACAAATCTATAAAATATATAATCTAGTGATAAGTCTGTAATAATAAATAGTTAAAGAGTATGGTTAGAGAAAGTCTTCTTTGAGGTGATATTCATTTAAAGAGCTGAAGGAAGTAATCAATGAATCACACTCAGTCTGTGGGAAGAGCAGACCAGTCAGTAGTGACCCTGAACCAGTTACCTGCCCACTATGTTTGAAAGACCAGAGTGAGATAGGGGTAGAGAAGCAGGTACTTTGGTCAAACAGGAAATAGGAGCTGAATAATTTAGGGCTTTGGGGCCAATGTGAGGCCTTTGGCCTTTACACTGAATCTTACAGAAGGGATCTTAGTATTTTGAACAGAGGAGTATCATACCCTTACCTTTGCTTCTCTGGATCACTCTAGCTGCCGAGCAAAAGCAAGACCAGTTAGAATTTAAGTTGCAAACCACACTCAAACCATTATATTAGTTAAGAAATGAAAAACAAAACCTTCTCATTACTATATATATGGAGAACAATGAACATCTCAGAAAGCTTTCAGTGAGTATTAAGTAGCTTAAAAAAATTTCCCTAGAAGAATGCTCCAGGCTCTCCCTTTCATCACTGCCCTAACTCTTTCACTATATAAAACTTCACACACATCCTCCTTAACTATGTGTAAAATACACGCATTTCTTTCTCTTCATTGTGTTCACCTTTTTGTTAAAGGGAGCATAACTGTTAAGCTTCTGTTATGCTTTTCATCTTTTAAAGCTTTGTACATTAAGCATAATCCATACTTTGCATCTTATATCAAAACAATTAATGTACAGTACTCAATTACAGAGCTGTTCATAAAAAGAACTTCATCTCCACTTGATGTACAATATATGCAAAACTTCTATTTGAATTAACGGAATTCATACATAGGCTCTGTGAAGAGATAATTTTCAAGAGCTAGATTTATCAGAATATGTGTATAACTCAATTTTTCTATATATCTATTGACTTTATTGCTTTATCGGTTTATAAGAGTGCTGAAAATTGACCTGAACACAAAATTCTTAATATTTCAAGGTAAAACAGTGGATCTTCTAATATAACATCTGTAAGACTAATTGCTGTCTGGCTTTTACATGTATGACTTACTTCTGTTTTTGTGATTTTTTTTTCTAATCAACCACTTAGCACTCACCATCCTCAAATATTTATTCTCTTTGATGCTGTTCAATTTTAGTGCCTCTCTTCTAGTGCCTGCCCATTTTGGATGGCCATCTATATACATCATCTTACTAGATACTATGGGAGACTTAAAAAAATGACCAAGAATGCCTGCCATTGATGGCATTTGTAATGTTATTTTAATGCAAATCTGGGTGCAGTAACTGTTGTATTCAAGGTATGGGTTTAGAAATTTTTCTAGAACAGATGATAACTGAACTGGACCTGAAGAAAGAATGAGTTCAATAATCACAGATAGGATGTGCCCATCATTCCTCACCTTAAGGATAACCTATCCTTTTGATGCTGTTTCAAACCTTTGTTTTTCTTTTTTGAAAGTTACTAGTATCTTGTATTTGTAATTCTGAAAACAACTTTAGATAAAGCATTATTTTTATTTAACACACACCTTTGTAGTGTTTATTATACACTAGGGACTAGTCTATGAGTTTTACATATATCCACTCATTAAATACTTGTAACAATTTTCTGAGGTAGGCAGGTACTATGTTGACCCCATTTTACAGATGAGTTTATTCTAGAACCCCCCCCCCCCCCAACACACACACACAGAGCACATTCTCTACACAGCAGTGAGCCACTGGGAGCATATGCCTCCCCTGCTTTAAACTCTTCAACTGCCTCCCAAACCAACTAAAAGAAAATCCAAATTCCTCACTGTGGTCTATAAAATATTATATACTCTGGTCCCTGCCCAGTTCTCCGTTCTTCTACTATTCTCTTTAATCCCTGTGGTCTGGCCTCATTGGCTGGCTACTTTTCCATACCTGCACACACCAATCCCATTCTCCCCTTAGGGTTTTCGTACTTACTCTTTCCTCTGCCTGCAAGGTTATCCTCACAGTGTCGTCCTGGCTGCTGCACTGACGGCTTTGAACTGGAGGTCCTTCGGGAATGCAGTCCAAGGGCATCCGGACCTATCTGGCCCAGTGACAGCACGAAGGTGACCCTTCCCCGGAACTACAGCCAGCAGAAAACACAACGTTTCACCTACTGCTCAGACACTGGCTGGGCCCTGGGGACCCAGAAGTCTGACTTTTAAGGTCGGGCCTTCCCCTTCGCGGTGCAACAATGAGGGAGAACTTCATGACCTGGGATAAAAGGACCAAGATGGCACAGCTGACAGACCACGAGCCCTGGAAGCTCTCACAGTCTGGACGGAGGAAGCAGGACTACGGACCCAAAGTCAGCTTTCGGTAACAGACGCTAAAGACCGCTGGCTTCACAGGCCTCCTCAGCTTTAGCCGGCAGGTGGTATTGAGAACCGGCCTCTACCGGTCGCGGAGGACTTCCGGCGCGTGGAGCAGTGGACCCTGGACCACTGCCGCGTGCGGGGCTCCTCCACCAACCCTGCCTGGATGATGCCTGGCTCTGGGGAAGCAGCAGGTGAGCCTCAAGCCACCATCCCCCTCGTACAGTCCACGTCACATTGGCATAGGCAGCCGGCTGCTCCACCTAAATCCCGTTTGGCTTCCCGGAGGCCTTGGAGGAAGGCGTGCCGGCCCCAGCAGGTCTGTCCTGGGCCAAGAGATAGAAGTGCCCTTCCCCTCAACCCGGCGCTCTCTGCTGGGCTCTGCGGCGCCGCACAGACCCGGGCAGCACGCCTTCCCCCGTGGTCACATGGGGCCGCCGCGCATGCGGCATCTTCAGGGAGCCGTGGGCGAGTCTGTCCTGCCGCGAGGCCACAAGGACCGGGGCGGGAACCAGGAACACCCGCAAATCCCTCTCCTTCCTTCAAAGCAAGCCCAGGTGAGCTGCCTCTCTGGGGACAGGAGCTGGCGCAGGGCCTGGCAGAGTTGACCACTAGCCAGGACTAAAGGGGGGTAAGTCCAGCCTAAGGGTCTCTTTTTCCCAATTCCATAGATTTTCAGAGACCGCTCAGTGTCCTTAGGCTGGGACGCGTAAGCCTTGCTCAAGGCTGCTTGTGGTGGAATGTGCGTCAGATCAAGTCCCCTTGGACCGGCACTGAGGCCACTGGTTTGGGCTGTATAATCTGTCTCCCCCACTATATTGTTGTAAGCTTATTGAGGGCAGAGACTTTTATTCCAGAAGGTCCCTTGTGGCTTTGAGATCACCTGGCAGAGTAGGCTCTTGGTAAGTAATGACTGAATAACTGAGTGACTATATAAAGTAACTTCAAATATATTTTTAAAACTTCAGGTTTCTCAACAACTTTTCGCAGTCCAGAAACAGAATTTTTAAGCGTTTACTTGATTTCGAGCCATTGTTATGAGTTAACATGTTCACTGTTTAATAGTATAGAGATGATAAGTGTGTATCTAATAGTTATTGAATGGTTGTTGCTTCCGTGCATACTGCTGTCAATCTCAATCATTTATTTACTAGAACAATAATATTAATTGAACAAAGATGAAGAAACTCTGTCTAAGAGAGGTAAACTATTGTTCAAGAGACCACAAGTGAATAAGCAGAGTTGATACTATTTTTAACACACTCAGTCTGTTGAGCTAATGGTCTAAATGACCCCACTAGATTTTCTCTTCAGTGTAAATATTCACTATTAAGATTTCCCATAATAATGTAATAGGGAAAAATCTTGTATTCTATTACAAGTTGCTCACTAAAGGGATGTTGCCTCTAAGCTTAAATTATACATAATGGCCCATCTCTTGGAACTCTGCCTCCCAGGTAATGAGGCTCACTGTGAATGGCTGCAAGAAGGAAGAAAATAGCACATTCCCACTGGAGTCTGGCCTGAACCAGGACTTTACTCCCTCCCCTTTTAGTGTGAAAGAAGCCAAAATTCTAACTCAGGAAAGATGGTTCTTTGGGACAATTGTTCACCATATCTTCAGTCTGCTGATTTTCAGAATAAAGTCACTGTTCCTTGCCCCAGGAACTCATCTTCCAATTAATTGGCCTGTTGTGTGGCAAGCAGTATGCACTTGGACTTGGTAACAATAACTTGCCTTTATGATTGGCATTGATGTCCTAAGAAAAGGCCCTCAAATATCAGACATGTCTGTGAATGGACATGATGCATATCACTTGTACATGCTGCAGCAGTTGCCAGCTGGGATAGCTCTTGTGTAACGCCCTTATTTCCTAGAGGGGGCCTTCAAGGCCATGCGTTCTAGGAGTAGCTTCAAGAAGGAAGAAAATGCAAACCCACATCTGACTTTACCCTAGCAAGAAATAAACCCACATTTTGTTATGTGACTATGATCTCATGATTAATTTGTTACCACAAAACCACAGCATAGTCTGTTTTATTCTAATCACACTAGTAAATTATAGTTTGGAAAATATGCAATTATTTTCTAAAATCTGTTATGTCTAACTAATAGAGACACATAATAGCACAAATTGTACTTTTTGAAAATATGTAATTATTTTCTGAAATCTATGAAATGCCTATCCAGTAGAGCCACACACTAGCAGACAAATTAGTGAATAGTACTATATATATCCATCACTCTCACTCACATCCTCTTTGCCAAAATTAGTGACATGGCTCCAAACTACCTGCAAGTGCAAACACATCAAGTATGTGATGGTGAGCTCTAACTGCCTCTAACAGTGCTAACAGCCAGAGTGTTTTATTCTCAGAGGAAACAAACATTGACTCTAATTGTATTTCACTAGGCATAAAGCCTTCACGTGAAATTCTAAAATATTTTAAAATAATTTACTAGAAGAGTATTTCAGGTAAAAATCCACCTCAGTGCTTTTCTAGCTAAAGATTACCCTTTGCTCAACAAGCATTTTATCCATCGGGGATAATAATGTAAAGAATTGGATAGTGAATGAAAAAAAATACACTTCAGTAACTACACTTCTAGTTAGAAGTAATTGTAAGGTTACAGTGAAACAGTGCTCGTAATTATGCAAGTCAACTTGGCTTGGAATTTGCACATCTAAAATAATAATTCTATGAATTTAATTATTACCACATGAAAGAGTACAAAATTATCATACTTTACTAAAACAATATTTATACCAGTATAAAACAGTTTATCTCAATTTTGGTAGTTTTGTGGTTATTTCATACATATTGAGTAGCTACAATGAACAGGTTTTAAAAATCCAATATTGTAAATTCCTTTCATAGTATCAGCAGATGCCATTTTTAAAAATTAGTTTGTTCACTAAAATAAAGACCATTTAGGATGTCACGTAAAATGAGAGTGGGTGATAATCTTTATCAGTTAGGGCTGCCGTAACAAAAATCCCATAGGCTAGGTGGCTTAAACAACATTTATTTCTCACAGTTCTGAAGGCTGAGATGTCCAAGGTCAAGGTGCCGGCAGGTTTAGGATCCAGTGAGAGCTCTCTTCCTGGTTCACAGATGGTTGTCTTCTCACTGTGTCCTCACATGGAAGGAGTGAGCTCTGGGCTCTTAATCCCCTTATAAGAGGGTACCAATCCCATCATGGGGGCTCTACTCCCATGATCTCATCCAAACTTAATTAGCTCATAAAGGCCTCACCCACTTCCAGATAGGCTCCACATCACATTAGGGATTGGACTCCAACAGATGCATTTTACAGGGGACAGAAGCATGCAGTCCACAGCAATGATGCATTGGTATGGGATTTTACTTTGCTTTCTCTTTATAAGAAGATGATTACAGTGATTCTATAATTTTAGTCCTTTTAAAAACACTCAGAAAGCAACAAAAAATAATTCATTGTCATAGCCAAGGGTTGCCAAAGGCAACATGGTAATTAAAGTTTATATGGTATCCTAGATCAGAAAAAGTACGTTAGGTAAAACCTAAGAATTTCTGAATAAAGTATAGACTTTATTTAAAAATAATATATCAGTGTTTGTACATTAATTGTGGCAAATGCATCATAGAGTAATACAATAATAGAGGAAACTGGGTGTGTAGTATATGGACACTCTCTGAAATATAAATTTTTTTCTGTAAGGCAAAATATTTTAAAATAAAAGTTTACTTGAAAAAGCAATTCATAACATAATCCTGAAAACAGTATTTTTTTTCAAAATAACATAATCATTTCTATCTGAAGGTAAAATCTGTCTTTTTCTACCTGAGTATCATGTTATGATGTTTTTGATAGTAATGTTTTATGTTTTGTAATTCAGAAGCCCATAAGATAAAAGAAAATTAGAAATCTCATAGAATATAATGAAAACAACATTTATGAATATAACATTCCCTGTATCCTTCAAAGTGATGTACTTGAAAAAGTAATATGGTATAACTTTCAACATATATACACTATTTGACCAGAGATATTAGACTGATATTTGCACCCCCCCAAAAGAAGAAAACAAACTGAAAATGTTTTCACATTGATTGATGATATAAAATAAAGGCCAAATAGTTATCAAAGGAATGATTTGATTGAAATGTGTTGTTGGGAAAATATAGTTAAAAACTAAATGTCCTCCCATCCTTGATAACTTCCACAAAAGTAGAAGAGATAGAAACAGTTTTATTATTAAGCATTAAACCAGAAGATGACTCCCATCACAGGCAACCTGTAAGGAGATTGCAAAGACATAAAGACATCTCATCCTTTAAATAGTCAAGTATATACCCATCACCTACATGTTTTCAAGATAAGCAATAACTAGTTGGGACTTCCTAGGTGGCGCACTGGTTAAGAATCCGCCTGTCAATGCAGGGGACACGGGTTCCAGCCTTGCTCTGGGCAGATCCCACATGCTGCAGAGCAACTAAGCCCGTGGGCCACAACTACTGAGCCTGCGCTCTAGAGCCCATGAGCCACAACTGTTGAGCCCATGTGCCGCAACTATTGAAGCCCATGCACCTAGAGCCTGTCCTCTGCAACAAGAGAAGCCACGGCAATGAGGAGCCCGCGCACTGCAATGAAGAGTAGCCCCGCCTCGTAGCAACTAGAGAAAGCCCATGTGCAGCAACGAAGACCCAACGCAGCCAATAAATAAATAAAATAAATTTATAAGGAAAAAAAAGATAAACAATAACTAGCCCTCGAGAGGATCTGCCAGCATCACCTCGCCAGCATCACCCATCACACATAGTTCATCCTAAATTCACCTAGTAAGTGGGTGAGAATCCATGTTAGCTAATTGGCTTTATCCAAGGAAAAATAAACTCATATCCCTATGACAGGCGATAGTTGTGAAGTAAGGTACCCACAAGTTTAGTTTCCAACCCTCCAACAGAAATAGACTGGGGCAGTATCTTCCCTGATTAACTTTCAAAGACATATTTCTCAGATTCTTGACAAAGACATTCCTGGGTTATAATGCTGGCAAAGGCTTGTCCAACTTTTACAGGGATTTACATACATTTAAAAGAGATTTTAAAAATCCTAAATTGTAAGTTTTCTAAAGTCCTCTAAGAAAAAGGAGAAGGGGAAGTATCTATCCTTATTTTCAACAGGGAGAAATAAGCCTCTTATTTTTAATTTATATTTGCCCTTACAGTGTCCACATGCACTTGACCCATTTGGACTATCAGTGGGAACTCAGAAGTAGACACAGGAGATGAGTGTAACTCAATTGGCTTTGGAGGAGAAATAGCAGAGTTAGAACCAAGTTATTTAGATGTGTAAGTTACAGTGATATGGCTACTGTAACAATACATTGAGAACCAAACTCTCAAGTATGAGGTTCTTGAAAATATGTAATTATTATAGCAATAATAATTGCCCTAGGGTTCTAATTATAAGAAAATTAGCCTCAGAGATTTCAATACCAGATGTCCTTTACTGAAAAATTTCACTCCTGTTAAAATTTTCTTGTAAACTTATTGCAATGTACAAAATATCTACTGGACACTGTACAGCTTGCACATTATTTTAATGTTAGTACATTATATAATGAGATTAAAATATAAAAGACTATCAGCACCCTATCTCAAAAATTTTTACTGATTCTAAATTCATTATATACTCCTAGAAACTTTATTTTTTTACATTTTGCATTGATCCACGATCCATTGGGAATTGAACAAGATTATTTTTTCCCATGTGAGTATTTGAATGATCCCATCAGCACATATTGAAAACACCATCCTTTTTTTTCATTCACTATGTTGCAGTGATAGTTTTGTCATTAATCAGCTTACCATATATAAGTGGTTCTGTTTCTGGGCTGTGTGTGCATTTTGGTTTTTGTTTTCCTGTTTCTTTTTTCTATTTATTTAAAACATGTACTAATACATGTAATTAGAACGTGTAATAATAGAACAAGATCTAAAATACTACAGTTTCATAATGAGTCTTCATATCTGGCACTGTAAGTCCTCCAAGTTAGTTTTTTTTCAAACTTGATGGTTCTAGGTTGTAATGATTCTGCCTCATAAAGATTCTGTGTTATAACAGTCACCATATTTTTCTCTTCTCTGTATGTTTTTCTTCACTGAGTCTGTTATAAAAAGTTGTTTTGATGGCAGTAGGAATAAGAACATGGAGAATATTGAGCGTTGTTAATTGGTCTTTGCTAATCCCTCCTATGCATGTGTATACTATTATATGATAAAAGTATTTATTGAGAATAAGACATTTTTCAAAATGATGTTAGAAGTATAACAAGATCCCTTCATAATGTAATTTCATTCAGGCTCCTCTAAGCCCTCTAGCCTGGACCTTGGCCATTCATCCTTGTTTGACCAGCATTGCAGTTTTAGCAAGAGTCCTGCTAAGACAGTTTAGCTAGACACAATCCACACATGCATCACCCCCCCCCATATCTTATCTGATCAAATTTTTCAGGCATCCCATCCCTCAGGTGATATCTGATAACCATGGCCTAGAATCCTGTTTAAACAGAATCCTCACCCCTACCCTGATGATTCCTCTTGGTAATTTTCCACCCACTGACTCCCACCCTGCTCCTTGTCTATAAATCCTTTCTTGTCCATGTATTTGGAATTGAGCTAAGTTCTGAGGTTTCTTTTGCCCTATTACAACAATTCCTGAATAATAACCAGTTTTTACCCCAGTCCAGCTATGGTTTTTTTGAACAGTTGTGGTGTCATGACTTGGATAGAGTCAGATTCACCACTGGACCCCAGGACCTCTCACCGAGGACCGCAGATGCATACCTTTGAAGCCTTTGTCTTCACTACTGGCTGATTGATCAGGGATTCATTGGTGAGTCAGTCTCCTAAACCAGTGCTCTGAATGACAGTCCACTGAAGCACAGTAAAGACAGATTTTGATTCTTAAGATTCTGAGTATTCTCTGAAGATGGATTAGAAGCCCAGGCTTCCTAGTTTGAAAGATACTTACTGGGCTAGAGAGAAGTCTTGCTTCCTAGTTCTTTGTTTGGTGCAGGGATTCATTCCCTGTTTTCCGGGCTGGAATTTTTTTCGTGGTTCATTGTTTCAGGTTGGAATTCACTTTGTGACTCCCTCGGCTGAAAAATTCTTTTAATGTATTTGTCTCATGTGGGAATTCACTTGTCAGCTCCTGTTCTAGAAAATTTTTCTCAGCTCTTTGTGAGGCCTCTCTGTTCTCTATATTTGATCCTTCTTTTCCCGAGGAAACTTGTCAAGTAACTAAAAACTCCATTCTTGAAACCATGTGGACTTTATGCTCCGTGAACTCAGTCTTTTTCCTTTCTTGTTAGCATAACTTTGTGAATAATAATATGGACATTGAATGGTCTTGAAACAGGAGGGAAGGGGGCAGGGCACAACCGTTGAAAGAATGATATAGCCTGAGGAGGTGACATAAACTGATTAGAACCAAGTGAGTTCAAGATGGCGGACAAGTCAACTTCCACTAGACCTTGAGCTTCAGTATACACTCATTGTAACACATCAGCAAGCTAAATGACACACCCACAGGTGCCATGACAGTTCTAAGACCATAAGGATCAAAAAGTGGGCAGTGGCCTGATTCTTAGAAGTCTCTGCCCCTTCCCCAAAATAGCTGGAATACTCCTCCTACTCATTAGCCTATGAAATTACCCACCCCTATAAAAAGTGACAACCCCATACCCTGGTGCCTTTCTCACCTTCTGAGATGGTCCACATTCTGTCTGTGGAGTGTGTTTCTCTCTAGATAAATCAACTTCTTAACCTATCATTTTGTCTCTCACTGAATTCTTTCTGAGATGAGATATCAAGAACCAGAGCCTCAGTAAGTCCAGACATCAGGTGCATGATTCTAAATTAAAAGACCATAAGTTCAAGTCCCAATCAGGGTTTTGGCCAGGTTTAAGTCCGAGTACATGGGTTCAAGTCCCAATCTGAAGTGCATGGTTTCAGTCTCTTTGGTACTTAAGATCTCCCCAAACTGGCTCCCCTAAGAACTTTCCCTTCCCATCTTCTATTCCTCTTTCCTTTTATCACAGTCAGTCTTCCCTTCAGCTCCCTGAGTTCTCTGTTATATCCCCCTTCAAACCCTCAGTTCCTCCATCCCTTTATCAGACTTCTCCCTTTCCATTCCAGCCCCTCAGTTACCTGCCCCCATCATATCTCTCAAGAAACTCAGGAACCCCCAAAAGCAACTGTTTGAGACTGAATGAAACAAAAGGAAAAAGACTACTTAGAAACACACAGATATTTTATCCATTTATATGAGCTTTGGAAACATCCAGATGGCTGCTTGACATTCCCTTAGTCTCTTACATAAAACATAGTCCACAGCCTCCAAAAATTGTATATTAGGGCAAAAGAAAATCTTAAAAGTCACCTTCATAAATATTGGTAAAGAGCTGTAGCATTCACATTGAACATGTAATCTTAACTTGTTCCATCTGCTATAAACACAGTTCAGAAACAAACATAAAGTAGAGCAAAGATGAGAGTTTATTACTCTGTTTGTCTGACACATTGTGAAAATTTTATAAAAGCAGTAGGATCTATGTACCATCTCTATGTATGTTCATGCATGTATATGTATGTTATACTATATCTGATATTCTAGCTCTGGATGGCATTACCAAATTAATTTATAAAATCCTTTAAAGGAGTTCTATCTAAATTGACTTAGAGATAAATAAGCACTAATATTAATTAAATATTGCACAACTCCCCAAAATATGGAAACTAACCCAAATACTTTTCAAGTTCACATGACTTGGGTAAATCTTTGACAAATAAGATTAGTTTGATATTGTTAGTCTAATAAAAACAACTATGTCTTCTAAGCTATCAGCACTTAAATACAATATAAACAGGAGTTTTATAATTAAATTTTTAGGTTTTTTGTCTTTTTCATACTTGTCTAACATGCATGTTCTATAGAAATAATTAACAAGGAAATAACTTGAGATCATGACTAGCTTTGTTTAATGTTATCAAGTATGTGTGTTAAAACAGTTTCCAAATCTTTTTCAGTAACTTGAAACATTAGACCTATGCTAAATTAAACTAAGCTGAAATATGCCCTAAAAATTTGGATAATTTCTAAGTAAGAAAACTACTGAAACACTCATCAGCACCTGTTAAGCTTTACATACTTTGGGGTTTTTATTTTTATATGATATAGAGAAGCTAAATATACTTGGTTCAGTTCATAAATATATTCCTTTTGCCACTTTGAAAAGATGTACCATGAGGAAGCATAAACCTATAAAAATTGTGAAATACTATGTTTGTAAAATTTGCTATTCTGCTGGAAAATCCTAGTATGTGACAGACATTTCACAATTGTCTAGTTCCTATAGTTTTCTGTAAAGAAAAAAAAAGGGTACTCATGGTTTCTTCCAGAATGAGAAAGAGGAAAATGTAGGGGAAATAAAAAAAACAAAACCTAAATGAATGTAAAAAAAGGTTGTAGAAGTGTTATGGAAAAGGAATCTTAGAAAAGGAATCATCTTACATTATCAAAGCTGGCTAATTGGATGGGCTTATGTATAAGGTTGTTTGTTTCTTAATGAGCTCAGTAGTGTACTGATGCAAAACTACAGCTTGGTTTTCTCAATGTTAAAACAGCAAAGTTTTCTTGGATTATTTGCCTGCTATTAATAAAAGATGATAAAAGGATTTTCTCTACCTTTTAAGTAAACTGCCAAGGAATCCAAGATTTTATATCTTAGAAAAATTTCCTGTGATTGATGTTAAACTTTATTATGTTCTCCATTGTTTAAGAGAAACTAAATATTTTTTCATAGTGATCTGTGATCCTATTTAATTTTGACATTTTTGACAACTTTCCAAAGTCAAATTCTAAATTAACCCTTTTTGTTCTCAAGCTGACTTTGAGATCTCCCAAAGGGCTCCTGAAAAATTTCAGAGGATTTATTCTCTCACATTTTAAAAAAGAAATGTTAAGCTAATTCAGTTTATTTGATACACTGACTTCCATAAAAAGGCATTATCGCATAGAAAGAAATGCCTTAACCTCCCCCAGGTTATACTGGCATGGATAAATATTATTAACATAAGTATTTCATAAGTTGTATAAGTTTCATAGAAATTTGTCACTACCCTCACAGTCCATGATAGACTGGGTAGGATGTTATCAGTCATAATTGCAAGTATTGTTTTTAAATGTTTTGTGCCATAGAAATAACCAGATTTCCTTGTCAAATGAACTCTCCTATCTTTTAATATGGCCATGGCCATTTTTATTCATCACCCACAGATAGCTTCGGTCTTACTCTGATTCTCCTGTGAATGAATTTGCAATCAGCTAAGGCCAGAATGCTTTATCTTCAACGATAAGTGAGTGTCTCAGAAACCATCAAAAGGACTATAACAGCTGTCTGATGTACAGGCTTCTGAGAGAATTGTTTAAATAATCTTAAAAGCATACTGTTGGACTGAGTATGGATTTCCAGAACTCTAGTGAGTAAGCTGATGGATTCATAAAACTGCTAACCCAAGATCAGGCAGAACAAGAATAAATTACATGATACTGAATGGACTGGTAAAGGATGATTACAGTTTTCCTTTGAAATGTTGCTAGTTTTTAATGTTCTATCTTCTATATATAAGGCAGTCTTTTCCCTTTTCTCTTAAGCTGTCTGTAATTTATAACAAATTAGTAGATTATACTTTTGTAAACAAAAATGAAACATTTACCTTTCACCTTTCTGCTCCCTCCAGAATTTGAAAACTGTAATGAAGTATATTTATTTTCATTAAAATATAATTATTTGCGGAAGTTCAATAAGGATCTGTCCTCCTTGTAATAGGACATAATTGGAAATATCAGTTATATTACCAAGGTTTTCCTGAAATTATTCGTATTTGAGAGTAATGCAAAGAATCTGATATGACAAGATAGTTTTAAAGATCAAAGGTTGACTTTAAGGAACCAATGCTTACAAATCCCTTTTGGAAAAACTAGCCTGGTACCCAGCTTATTAGGATTCCTAGCCTTAGAGGTGAATAAGAAAGGTCAATTCCTGGCAGGCCTAGAAATGTTAAGCTATTTGGGGACCTCAAGAAGAGAGGAATTCACCCAAATCTGTAGGTAATGCAGAAGTCTGATGGCAAGTTCTTGGTGTGGTGCCCTAGGCTCAAGAGGCTTTTAAAAATCTAATCTGAGATTCTTTATGAAAAGTTCCAGCAAAGCAAACTTAAAAAGGCCTATTTGGTCAATTACCATTCTTGTTGTTTCACTTATGTAAAAAATTGGGTCAAACCTAATGAGGCCACACTTATTTTATAAACAAGAATCAAAAGAGGGGTGACTATGAAGACATATTTTTTATGATTCAATGGGAAACTATAGGACACCTGTGTACATTATTAGATTATAATCTTGTTCATTTTCTCTAGGGTACTTTCCTCCACTAGGTAAATTTTACTTTGTGCTTTTTATCTACCTGTGAACTGATCTGGCTCCTGTCTTATGCATTCTGCTAGTAATTAGCATTTCCAGTTTTTCTCTCAGCCCCCTCACATGGACCACATATGGGCAACCTTCATGCCTCCTGCTGTGGGACAATCTGAACGCTCACTGGAACACCCAGTGCCATCATCAGATACATTCAGCTGCACACCAGGATATCCACTGAATTGCCACTGCCATCCTCACTAACTCCACCATCTAAAGATGCTTCCAGCCCAGGGTCTAGAAATCTTCCCAACTGACTGCCCTCTAGGCTCAGAAACTGGGTGTCCAACTATTAATCTTTGTGTTTTTTAAATTTTCATGGAAACTCCCCTCACTAAATGCCTGACTTTTTGCACCTTTTAGCAAAAATCTCTACTACCAAGTTCCGGTAGATAGTTAAGCTGATCCTTAATGAATGAAAGACAACCGAATAAGAAACAGACATATCACTCAGGGAAAGAAGACTGCCTCTTCTCCTAGAACAAGAAGAGAAAGTGATAAGATGCCCTCCCTGACCTAACTTTAGGCAGTCTCCTCTAAATCCTCTAAGCCTGGACTCTGATATCCTTCCTGCTGGGCCTGTGTGGTGCAAATTTAGCAGATTTCAGGTTAGCCAGGATCCCCTTTAACAAGAATCCTGTTAGGCCTGTCTAACCAAAATCTCCCCTAGTCTTGATATTTTCTCTCTTAATTTTTTCATTCACTGATCCCCACCCTGCTTGGCTATATCTCCATTTGTCCATGCCATGTGTGGAATTGAGTTCTATACTGAGGTCCCTTTCTCTTATTGTGGTAGTTCCTGAGTAAAATCTGTTTTTTTTTTTCTTTTCTCTTTTTACCACTTTAACTACTGTTGAGTTCTCATTTTCTTTAACAGTTATCAGCCATATACACGTAAATCACTTTAGCAATAAAAAAAGATAATTAAAATGCCAAATTAATAATATAAAAGTAGTACTAATTAGTTGAATTTGAGCTAATTTATTTAGGTCTCGAAAGCTAAACATGATTTTATTCAATACAGATTGCGACATAAATATAAATGTAGAGGTAAAAGTGAAATGATACACTCAACTGAAACTTAAAAGACTGATCTAGCTGATATTGCAGCTTTTGTAAGGGATATAATCCTATTAGTGCTAATAAGAGTTAAGATTTATTGAGTGAACTGTTCTAAGTGCTTTGCAGGTATTATGTCTTTTAATCCTTACAAGCACCTTATACAGTAGGGACTATTATTATCCCTGTTTTAGATATGATTCTTGATATAGATTTAAAAATAAAACTCAAATCAAAATGGAAAATAAAACATTAAAATTCATAAGCCAAGTATCTTGTATAAGTCAGGATTGGAGAGAGGTCTGGAATGAGAGAGAAACCATGGTTTTAGAAGGTGTGTCCTAAATGCAGAAGTGATGTATTCTAATGCAGTTATAATTTCCACAATCAAATAATTCATTTCACAATATCTCATTATTAGCTTACCTAGCTTGCTGTAAGCCAGCTCACTTTTAAAAAAAGGTCTCCATTTGGTGTTTTTCATCTCGTTAATTCTTGCTTCATATAAACACATTTCCCTGTGACCCTGGAGGTGGTAACAGCTCCCCTGTTACCACCAGCAGGATATTGCAATATTCCCTATAGTTTTTATCCATCCTAAAAATAATTTTGTAAATAGTCCCTCCACAACCTGGAAGGGGGTCAGGATAATGATTAGGGGCTGGTAGAGGCCATTTCTTGAGCCTTAGAACTCTCTTCTACAGCGTGCCGGAAAAGTTCCAAATTTTTACCTCATTAACTGTAGGTCATATTGAGTCCAGGCCTTAATTAACCAGCAGAGTAAACTACATCTCTCCCAGTTGTTCAAGCCAATCCATTAAATCCAAAATCCTGGATAAGGTACACTCATAGAAGGGAATGCAACCAATTGAGCCTTATATTTCGTTCTACTTGCTCTATCACCCTTATAATATCCTCACTTATGCACCTCAGACTCCTGACAAAATAGATTTGTGAAATTCTATCTTTCCCATATAGGCTGTCTCCACCTATAGACCTTTCTCTCTCATGCTAGGCTATGCTGGGAAGAATATCATTAAAGGCTTGGAGCAATAAGATTGGTGATGGTATCAGATTCTGAGGAAAACAAGCTTCAACTTTTGGAGCAACTTCTCCAGAAGAAGTTACAGAAATGCTTCTGTGTAGAAATGAAACTGGCTCCTTCAAAAAGAGGAGGGTTGTCCACCTCCAGTGGCAAGGGAGGCTTGGGGGAATTTGTAAGTTTGATAATCTTGGCCTTATCTACGTCTGCCTAAATTTCCTCACCCCATGTTTTAGGGTCCTATTTCTTCCCTACCAGTGTTCTTATTTTAGCACAGGAGATTTGCAGTGTGGAGTGAGGGGCATTTAACTGGTAATCTAACTCTCTCTCTTACCCTCAGATTCAGTCTGACATTCCTGGCTATTATAGGAGATGAAGAACTCCTTTTAAATTTCCATGGAGGTTGCTAATTTTATATCCATGACTTTTAATTTCCCTTTTCCTTAGTTACACACTTTATCACCTTCCTAAGAAGACAGGTGACTCTTATAAACTTTATTAGCAATGTTTTTAACGTAACAACTAATTACCGTAGTCACATGCTCTCACAATACACTAACCTCAATTTGTATATATATCATGTTAGCAGTGTTGATCATTTGATTTCTCATTATATTGCATACCACAGATATCCTGTGTTGCATTCCCCCAGCTAGGCAGAAATCCCTGAGCAAATTTAAAATATTAACATCCTAATCCAAGAATTCTACTTGGAGAGTTTTCTGGGGCCACTTTCACTATCAATCACTCTATCAAATGAGTCCAATCATAATCCAGATGGTGCTCCCTAAAATTAGGATGATTTGAAGTTTGGATAAAATATGAACAGAGAATAGGGACATCACAGAGGATGGTGTAGCATATCAAGGTTACACAGAGCTACAAATATCCCTACACCCAAAGGATTTGGGACACCGAGCATTATCCAAGCCCTGGAAGAAGAGAGAACTATAGAGGGTTGCCCTGGTAAAAGCAGTGAACTTCATACAAGGGGCACTGAAAGCCTGATATGGCCTGAGTGGGTAGCAATGGAAATAATAAATACCCATGATCAGTCTACTTCCTCCCTCTTTTCTTCAGGTGGGTCTCCCCATTGGCTAAACCCAAAGAAAGAGAAGGAAAGGCAGCTCAGAGCATAGATCTAAGTGAAGAGGGTAGAAGTCAATCATGAGGGCAAATGTGTGACATCTAACAAATGATATATAGGATGATAGTTAAAGAAAATCCAGTCAGACAGTAGTTGCAGTAAAAACAGGTCAGAAACTATTATATATATATATATATATATATATATATAGTAGAGAAAAAGAGACCTTAGTGTAGAATGGGGCTCAATTCCAAATATAACTTGGACAAGTGAGGATGTATAGCCAAGGAGTAGGTGGGGGTTGGTGGATTACTAAGGGGAAGCCTCAAGGGCATCGGGGAATTCTGGCTACACTGACTTGACAAGGTTCTTGCTGAAGGCAGGCAAGGATGATGTGATATCACCTGAGGGATGAGGAATTAGATATCAAGGGTGATCTGATATCAAGTGACTTAAACTAGCTTAACAGGATCCTGGCTGAAACTTGGGCTATGCAGGTCTAGCAAGGACAGGGCTAGTCAAAAAGAGGATTTAGAGGAGGCTGACTGAAGTTTGGTCAAGGCCCGTCTTTTCCTGGTGTCTCTTTCTTTAATATACTATCTCTGATAGAAGTCTAACTGGTTTTTCAAGCTTTAGTAGATCCAAAACCAAAATCTGTTTTTCCTTGAATTCTCTCTAAATCAGTAAAAACAAAACAGAACAAAAAAATCATTGAATCATTTGCTCAAATGAAATTGGTGTTACCTTTAACTCTTAAACCTCTATCACATATCATATCAGCAACATATATTGATTATATCATCTGAATGAAATATTTGAATGGAAACAGGCTGACTCTAACCACTTACTGATTTCTGCACTACTTCACTGTAGTCAAAATCACCACTGAAATAACGTTTTCACTGTTCTCCCTGATCTCAATCTTAAATACTTATAGAATATTTTATAATCACTGTGATCCTGTAAAAATATGTCAAACGTGATTCCATGATCTCCATTCTTAAAATCCTCTAAAGATTTACATCACATGTGAAATAAAATCCAAAGTCCTTACTATGGCATATAAGGTCTTAAAAATCTAAAACCTATCCTCATTTCTATTTCTTTCATTTCACAAATTCTGCTTAGTCACACTGGCTTCCTTCTTTTCCATTGACCACTGCTAAGCTAATTCCTGCTTCTGGACCCCTGCCACTTGCTCTACCTGGAATTCTCTTTCCCCAGTTTTTCAGAGGCTCACTAAATTCATTCAAGTCTCTGCTGAAATATTACCTTTTCAGATATCCCATTCTTAATCAACATATACATATATATAATTGTATACATTACAATTTTATATGATTTCATATATGTGGGTAATATAGGAGAATATATAATCAATAGTTATGTATAATATAATATATATAATTTCAAACATTACAATTATAATGTATACATTATGCATATAATATATGTATATTTTAATCTAATGTATTTAATATATTTATATGATTATAATATATAATGTTAAAGAACTTATATTTTATTTAATACCATATATTAATATGTATAGTTTATACATCTAATAGCATGTATAATTTTATACATATGTAATTTTATATATGTAAGGAATATAGGAGAATATAGGTATATATATTCTTTTTTGATTGACGTATGTGTTGTTGATTTGCAATGTTGTGTTAATTTATGCTATACAGCAAAGTGATTCAGTTTTTTATATATATATATATACACATATATATATATATATATATATATATATATATATATACTCATTCTTTTTTTATATTCTTTTCCATTATGGTTTATCATAGGATACTGCTTATAGTTCTCAGTGCTATACATATATTCTTTTTTTTTTCTTTTTTTATAAAAAAGTTATTTTTAAAAAATTTTTATTGGAGTATAGTTGATTTACAATGTTGTGTTAGTTTCAGGTATACAGCAAAGTAATTTAGTTATACATACACATGTATCCACTCTTTTTTAGATTCTTTTCCCATATAGGCCATTACAGGGTATCGAGTAGAGTTCCCTGTACCATACAGTAGATCCTCATTAGGTATCTATTTTATATATAGCAGTGTGTATATGTCACTCCCAATCTTCTAATTTATCCCTCCCCCCACTTACACCCTGGTAACTGTAAGATTGTTTTCTACATCTGTAATTCTGTTTCTGTTTTGTAGATAAATTCATTTGTACCCTTTGTTTAGATTCCACATATAAGCCATATCATATGATATTTGTCTTTCTTTGTCTGACTCCACTCAGTATGACAATCTCTAGAATGATCCATGTTGCTGCAAATGGCATTATTTCATTTTTTATGACTGAGTAATATTTCATTGTATACTTGTGCTAAAACCCTTGAATCTCCTCCTGACACTCATATAACCTAAAACATTGTGTTCTCATCCCCAAATCTAATGGGTCCAAACTCTTTAAAATGGTATGTGATGTCTTTGGTAATCTAACTACTGCTTGAATCTGCACTCTTACACTCCTCTGAAATTGGTGAATCACACAAGAATAATCCAAAATACATTTGGATTACTAAATAATAATAGTTATTAAGATAGTATGATGTGACCAAGTGATCTGAATAGTAACTTTCAAACTTTTATTAAGATTTAAGTTATAAAAGATAGTTTTATAAAAATATCTTCATTAAACGTATAAATACAAAGCTCAGCAAATTTTAAAAATAATGTAAGTGAAGGAAGCTATACACTGTAATATTGATACCTTTACAAGAATTTGATAGATATATCTTAATTATATTCAAATTACTTTTCTTCTAATAATTCATTCCCATTTTTGAGTTGAAAGACATTTTTGGTTTTTCAAAGCACTAGGCTTTTTTCATTAGCTAAAGTTTACATTGAAACTGAGGTGGGGGTAGAACTCCTCTTGGCATTAAATTACGTCTATTCTTTTTCTTTAGCCAAATGTTTCATATAACTTTTTAAAGTGGTGTGAGACTATTACAGGGACACGTTTGCTTTATTCACTCAACTTTTCTGTGCTAGAGTTTATAATTTATTTGTTTTGACTTTATGTAGAAGAAAATAAACAAGAGAAGATATACAGGGCAAAATATAGCAATAATTATGCATAACTTTATTTAAAGAAGTACAGATTTTGACTTAACTTTATAGACTTTTCTTAAATATTTATACTCCCACCTACTGTGAACTTTAATTCTGCCTATAAATTCTATCACAAATTCTTTCACAAATTCTATCACAAAATTCCATAACTCAGACAAAATTTGTCTAAGATTTGGGAATATATCATTTCAAAACTGCTTCAGAAATGAAAACTCTTAGAAACTCTTCTATAAAGGGCTTGTAGTCCCTTAAAAAAGGGGGAAGAAAGATATAAACTCATATTTAATCAAGATTTTTTTGGCAAAAACTTAAATTGGTTTCATCATAGCTGCAAATATCTCTCTTACGTAGTGACTATTGGGGAAGATAATGGCATTTTTTTCTCATAGGGTTACATTTATTTCCAAATTTAGAAAATAGGTAGAATTATAATAATATCCCTGCCATTTAAATGAAGGTGATGTAGATGTTGAATTAAAGTTTCCTTTGAGGCAGCAATTGGAAACTAACAGATTAAAATAAAAAGTTAACTGGAAGCTCTGTGGTTTCATAGATGCCTATGTCTTCTTTCTATTGTTCTAATTTTAGAACAGCAAGTATCAAGTAAAACAGTTTTTGCCTGGGTGGTGGTGGTGACTCAGCCTTGACTAGTTAATGTGAAGTAGGCATTCAGCTCAGATGCTTTTTTTCATTACATTGTGAGCTAGCTAGTGCTCTGATTCACAATTTCTTTTTGTAAGGATGGAATAAAGGGGGTTGTACACACAGATCTCATCATCTCTAATTCCATCAGCATTCATAGTATTTGCTTCATTTCTTATTAATATGAAATCTGTGACCTCTATACTATCTACAAAGAAAATTAAATGTACACAGATATATTCATAAAGAGGCTGATATATGGAAAATATGTAATGACAGCTAATTAAAATAGAAAAGAACATTTTTATCCATATTCTTTTAGTAAGTTGAAAACAAGACTGTAGTCAAAAGATCTGTTAACTATGTAAACAACTTTTTACATAAACCTGTTATTACAATGTATTACTTCACTTCCTATTATTTTATTATACAGATGACACAGATAATATCTTTCTCAGAAAAAATATAGCATTTGTATATAATATATAGTATATATAGTATTTTTTTCTTTTATATCTGAAAGACATTTAAGAGAAAACTTGAAAGCTATAATTTCTGATGATTAGAGCATGTATAACAATATATGACAAATCTAGTCTATGACATAATATTCTCCAGGTTTTAGACTTTTAATTTATTTAAACTCATTGCATTTGCCAAAGAAAAGTTTTCCCAAATTATTAACAGATTACAATTTTGAGTCAATAATGTTGATAATCTGAGTCACACATTTTGTTTACTGGTTTTAAAGAAAACAAACTTTTCTAATTTATTAATCCAGTGTTTTTATGTTACAATATATAATAAAATAGTGTCTGGGGCTTCCTAGGTGGTGCAGTGGTTGAGAATCCACCTGCCAATGCAGGGGACACGGTTTCAATCCCTGCTTCAGGAAGATCCCACATGCCGCGGAGCAACTAAGCCCATGAGCCACAACTATTGAGCCCATGTGCTGCAACTACTGAAGCCCACGTGCCTAGAGCCCGTGCTCCGCAACAAGAGAAGCCACGGCAGTTAGGAGCCTGCGCACCACAACGAAGAGTAGCCTCCACTCACCGCAACTAAAAAGAAAGCCCGCTCACAGCAACAAAGACCCAACACAGCCAATAGAATAAATTAACTAATTAATTAATTAAAAAAAGTCAGAAATCTCTAATCTTCAAAAAAATAAATAAAATAAAATAGTGTCTGTTTAAACAGCAAGCCATCCTCCCCTCTAGTCTTCTTAAACTCCTTTATTTTAGCCAGTTCATTAGCTATGTTCATATCTAACAATTGTGTATGAAATAATAGAATAATATTTAAATGATATTCTGAGGCATAAACATATATCAGCAAGATTTTTGCTTTGAATTAAAAGTAATCAAACCACATTGATTATATTAATAATTGTAAAAAAAAATACCTTCTGTCACTAGGAAAGATTCATTTCAGTGTTTCTCAACCTTTAGTGGTTTCCCAAATAAAAAATTATTGCCAGAAATTATGTATATCTTGTGGGCCAGTGTATATGCTTTATAAATCATATCTCCTATAGCTTTTGTCTTCTGCATTATTTTAGGATGTACCATGCTTTTTTTATAAATAAGCAACTAAAATATGGGTATTTCTTCTCTGAATGTATGATTAGTTTCTTTCTAGCCAAAGGAGATTTCCCCCATGATCAAATTCAATCATTTTTCTGTTTCAGAATTCTGCCTGAAATATGCTTATTTTTATTTATGAAAAATGTGCCAGAAGATCTGCAAGTGCAATTTTGTAACACTTATATAAGCATAAATTTTTTCTAATTTAAAATTGAGCTTACAGCTAGAAATAGCAGAACAAATGGAAGAAATATCATTATGAATTTGTAAATACTGCGAATTCAATAACGTGGCTAAGAAAATGGATGACAATACTTAGACAATATTTTAATTTAATATCATACTGAATGGAGAAGATGTGTTTATTAAATAAAATATATATATATATGGAATATATCATTCTAAAGGTTTTTCCTTGGGCACACAAGAGTTTATATTATAAAACATTGGAAACTGAAGTTGGGTAAACTGCATATATTAACATGATCCTATCATTTTCATTTTTATTTTTCAATATGGTATGCCAGTTATTGATTTATTTTCTCTCAGCTATAAATTCACCCTTTTTGCCTGCTCTGTGAAAATGAATCTGACACCTCTAAATATTTCTCTGTTAACACATGACACTGAAGATCCGTCAGTAGAGGGAAGTAGGAGAGACACTGCAGAATAAAGATTTCATTTCCTGTTATTGCTGTGTTCATTTGCCACGCTCCTGCAAGTGTGCTGGGCTTTCTCTAGCATCAGTCTCCTATTGTGCTTTCAGCTTCTCCACAGCCTGGCTCCTGCTTTGCATGGAAGCCAGCAGCATCTAGCAACCAACAGCTTTCCCGTGACACCCTGGTGAGACACCTCCCCATGAATAGCTTTCACCAGCACCCTGAAGAGCAGATTTCTGTCAAGACCACCATAGTAATTTCTCTGCCCTTCAGGGAGCCACATGTCTGCCTTCTCCAAAAGATCTTGATCCAAGGCCTATATGTGTGTTTCATGAGAGGGTGCTATTTCTTGGGTGCTCTGTCTCAGTCCTAGAGGTAATACCTGTTCTTTCATCTGTTATGCCTATAGTCAGTGTACTTACTAAAGATTCTGCGGTAAATGTTAGCTTGTGCAGCTAGATGTGACTCTATCAGTTAACTTGATTGGTGAACTGAAACTTGGACTCAGAAGTAGATTACAGCTGATGAGATTGAATTGCCAGAGCAGCTTGGCATAATTTGGAGAAGGAAATGCAGAGGTTTGGGGGGGTAGGATAGTTGGACAGGATTCATCACATAATATTCAAATGTGGATGTGACATCTTCACTGGAACAAATCAACACAACCATTGTTTTGGTTTCCTTGTTCTGCTTTAACAAATTACCAAAAACTTAGCAACTAAAAACAATGTAAATGTGTCATCTCATAATTCTTGGGATCAGAAAGTCAAAATCAGTCTAAAGGCTAAAATCAGTGTGAAGGCTAAAATCAAGGTGTCTGCAGGCTATATTCTTTCTGGAAGCCCTAAGGGAGAATCTGTTTCTTTTCTTTTCCATCTTCTGGAGATCACCTATACTCCTTGGTTTGTGGCCCCTTTCTCCATCTTTAAAGCCACTGTATTGCATCTTTTTTCCCCAGTTAAACTGCTGCTTCTGTCATCACATCTTTTCTCTCTGTTTCTGAGCCTTCTTTCAACCTCTTATAAGGATGCTTGTGATTACATTGGGCCCACATGAATAATCCAGGATAATTTTCCTATCTCAAGATCCTTAACTTAAACACACTTACAGTGTTCCTTTTGCCATGTAAAGTAAGCTATTCATAGGTCCCAGGGTTGAGACTTGGGCATCTCTGAGGGACCAGTATTCAGCTTACCACAACATCTGACACTTGGCATGCAGATATTGACCTGACTAATCCTTTTTACTCTGTACCAATTTGCAAGGGTTACCAGAAGCAGTTTGCTTTTACCTAAAAGGGCCGGCAATATTGTTGTTGTTTCAGAGCTATGCTAATTTTTCTTCTCCTTCATAATATAGTCTATAATAGACCTGGATCATCTTCACAAAACATCTAAGTGGTTCACTACCCTAATGACATTATGCTGATTGGATCTGATGAGCAGGAGTAGCAAGTACAGTTTGCATAGGAGAGGATAGAAGGTATACTCCAAAATTTCATGAGCTTGCCTCCTCAGTGTAGTTTCTGGTACTTCCATGGTCTGAAACATATGAAGATTCCCCCTTTAAAGAGAACAACAAGTTGCTGCACCTCTCACCATCTACTTTGAGAAAAGAGGCACAGTACTTGATAGGCCATTTTCGATTTTTGAGGTAATATATACTATATTTCAGTGTTACACTGACTTCTCTTTAGAGTTACCCATAGGGTTTCCATTTATGAATGGGTACTAAAAAAAGAGAAGACACCATAGCATATTCAGGCTTCAGTATAAGTAAACCATTCTATACTTGGGCGTTATTATTTAGCAGATCTAATAATGTTTGCAATATACATGCATATAGGCAAAAATAGAATTCCAGGGAAGGCCTCTGGGATGTTGAGCAAAATCTGTGCCACCTTCAGTAGATAACTAGTCTTCTTTTGCAAGTCAGACTTGCTACTAGATGTTGGTAGAGACTAACAGCCTAATCATTGAACTCCAGGTGTTCTCCCAAGACACTTGTGCTTCATATCATTTCATACAGCACTGGGTATGATCAAGGAACTCATTTCAGAGCAGAAGAAATGCAATGGGCTCATATTCTAGTTATTAATTGATTTTTACCATATACTCCATCAACCGAAGAAGCTGGCCTAATTGAAAGGTACAATGGCATATTGAAGGCTCATTTTGGCAAGGGTTGGGAGAGAACCACCTAAAAGTATGAGATTCTGTTTACAGGATACAGTATATGCTTTTAATTAGATTTCCTTATATAATTTTGTCTCCCCTGTAGCCAGAGTGCCTAGGTCTGGGAAGAAAGATGTTGAAGTGAGAGTGGCTCCTGTCTTATTACACCTAAAAACCAACTAACTTAGGGCATATTTGTTTCCTATCTGGAAACTTTGAGCTCTGTTTCTTTGGAGATATTAATACTCAAGGTGGAATGATTCCAGCCAGGGCACACAACAATGGTTCTGCTAAATTGAAAGATGAGAATCCCTCTTGGATGTTTGGAGCTCCTTATGCAACCAAACTAACAGGAAAAAAAAGGGATTAAACTGCTTGCTGGCGTGATCAACCCTGACTGCTAAGTGAAAATGTGCTGCTTCTATGCAATTAAGTCAAGACAGACTATATCTGAATCTCAGGAGACTCTCTGGGGTACTTCCTAGGACATCCATGCCCAATAGTAAATGTTAATGGAAAACTACAGCAAACAAAAAATGAGCAATGAGGGCTCAGACCTTTGTAGAATGAGAGTTCAGGTCTCTACACTGGATAAAGAACCCTGACTAGCAGGTGTTCTGAGGACAAAGGAAATACTGAAAAAGTAGTTGAAGAAGAAAGACATAGATGTCAATTAGGACCTCATGAACAGTTATAGAAATGAGGACTAGAGTAGCTTTGTATATTTTCTATTTTATTGTATTTGTATGTATTAGCCTTTGTGTTCTCTCTTCTTCCCATTTTTATTTTATATATAGCAGCCGAGTGTCTCCAGTAGAAAATTCCCCATGAAGAGCTTTCCTCACTACTCTATTGGACTGGTTTCTGGCAAGTTCCAGAGGGTGGATTTCCAGGGAATTCCAGCAGTACCATCTAACAGTGACTGCTCTGCCATTCAGTTAACCACGGTTTTGCCATCTCCATCACATTCTGGGTCTTTGAACTGTAGGTAAGGGCTCTTCCTATGGGAAGTGACTACTTCCATACATGTCTGTTAGAAAATTCTTTAGTGTTATGTTTACTTCTTACCAGCCAATTTATCATTACGCCAACTCCTATTGTAGTTTGTCATTCTTTATACAACTCTATTCAAATTACTATGTGGTTTTTCTCTGGGTTGGTCACGGATTTATACATATGATAAATTACATTGATTGATTTTGTAATGTTAAATTAACCTTGCCTTCCTGGTATTAACCCCACTTGCTCATGATACATTATTCTTTTAAGTATTGTTGGATTCAATTTGCTAAGTTTTTGTTGCAAATTTTTGCATCCATGTTCATGTGAAATATTGGTGTGAGGTTTTATTTACTTGTAATAGCTTTGGTATTGGTATCAGGGTAATATTGGCCTTATAGAATAAAATAGGAAGTATAATTTACTTCAATTTTCTGAAGAGTTTGCATAGAATTGGTATTATTTCTTCTTTAAATGTTTGACAAAATTCATCAATGAAATATTTGGGTTCGGGGTTTTCTGTGTCATATAATTTTTAACTATAAATTCAGTGCTTTTCATAGATATAATGCCATTCAGATCTTCTTGAATAGCTTTGGTAGTTTTTGTCTGTCAAGGATTTTTTTTTTTTCATTTCATCTTAATTGTCTTACTTATTGGCAAAAATTGTTCACTGTTTCCCTATTATTCTTTTAGTATATATATAAACTGTAATGATGTCACCTATCTCATTCCTGATATTGGTCAATTTGCATTTTCTCTCATTATTTTCTTCCAGTCTCTCTAAAGTGTTATCAACTTTGAACTTTGTTGATTTTCATGAAGAACCAGCTTTTTTTTTCCCCACAAAGAACCACTGATTTTCTTTTTTTTTCCCCCTAATCTTATTATTTTCTGAGCTTATCTTTAGCATTTATTCTTTATAGTTATTTTTGGTTTAGTTTGCTTTTCTTTTTCTACTTTTATTAGATGCAAGCTGAGATCACTAATTTAGAGTAGATCTAAGATCCTTTCTAAGATAGGGATTTAGTGCTATAAATTTCTCTTTAAACACTGCTTTAGCAGCATGCCACAGAATCTGATGTGTTGTGTTTTTATTTTCATTTAAGTAAAAAATACTTTCTGATTTCCCATTTGCTTTCTTTATTGATCCATAGTGTTGGAGGAGGCCATCAAAAAGACATAACTTCCAGCTGACCCTCATACTGAGCCTGGATGTTCAGAGGCTCCCCATCCCTCCCATCCTTGAAATATGTGTTCACTTGCCTTCTCTGCTCCCAGAAGCTGCTCCAAAGGATACAAGCTTGAAACAGAAATGTGGTGTTGAGGCTCTCTGAACAGGTATGTGACTGAACCCAGTTAAGGTCTTCTGTGTATATGACTGAACATAGTGAAGGATTCTATATAAACTTTTAAGATTCCAGCAGATGGGTGCGGAGAACTACTGATATTGCAGCCACACAAGACAAGACTTGTATGTTCTTTTGCTTATTAAAATTGTCACCTACCAATCTGGGTTGGCATGCCTCTTTCTTTGGTCTCTCATTGCTGAGTACAGGGAATGGTTTCAGATTACACTCAGGAAGCTTCTGAAGAGGTTATGAAGCAACAGGTGTTGTTATCTAATTTCCAAACATTTGGGGATTTTTCAGAGATCTTTTTTTTTTTCCAGAGATCTTTTTATTGTTGATTTCTAAATTAACATATTATATTTTATTGTATTCATGGAGAATACTTTGTGTGATTTGAATCTTCTAAATCAATTGAAATGTCTATTGCCTAGAATATGATAATCTTCATTAATATTACATATGCACTTGAAGAAAGTATCTATTCTGTTTTGTTGGATTCTGTAAATATCAACCAAGTCAAGTGGTTTTAAGTCAAGTTGTTTGTGTTTCATATCATTATTTTCTCTCTAGTTGTTCTATTAATTAGTGAGACTACAGCTGTAAATTTTCCCATTTCTTTTTGCAATGTTTTCAAATACTGCTTCATGTATTTTGAAACTGTTTCTGTTATATTATATGCATAAATGTCTGGGATAGCTAAGATTTCTTGATGATTGTATACCTCTATCTTTATCTATCACTATGACATTAGCTTCTTAATTCATGACATTATTTACTCTGAAAAATACCTTGTCTGATATTAATATAGCTCCTCCAGCCTTCTTTTCACTTGTGTCATAGTGGTATATATTTTTCATCCTTTTATTTTCAACTTATGTGTACCTTTGTAATGGAAGTCGATTTTTTGAAGATAGCATATGGTTGGATCTTGCTGGTTTATCTACTCTGACATTCTCTGCCTTTTAATCAGGGTGTCTATACTATTTTAAATTTAATGTGATTATTAATATGGTTAAGTTTAGATCTGTTACCTTGCTATTTATTTTCTATTCTTCACATCTATTATTTGTTCCCTATAATGGTTAAATTTTCTGTGTAAACTTGGCAAGGCTCTGGTGCCCAGTTGTTTGGTAAAACAGCAGTCTAGATGTTGTGGTAAAGGCATTTTTCAGATGCAATTAGTATTTAAATTAGTATACTTTAAATAAAGAAGATTGCCCTCCATAGTGTGGGTAGACATAATCCAATAGGTGAAGTCCTTAAGAGAAAAGACAGTAGTCCTCAGAAGAGTAAGCAATTCTTCTTTCAGATTCCTTTTAGACTTAAGACTAAGAATTTCCAGTCTGCTATGGCCTGCTCTACAGACTGCACACTTGCCAGGCCCCAGAATCATATGAGCCAAAGCCCTAACATAAATCTCTGTCTCTCCATAATCTAAAAGAAATATGCTTATTTTATCTTTTAGATTTTACAGATAGATATAGATAGATAGATAGATAGATAGATAGATAGATAGATAGATAGATATGGCTTCTGTCTTATGTTTCTCTCTGAAGAAACCTGATGTACATTACCTCTTTCAATTGTTTGCCTTTATGTGGATTGTTTTTCGTAATTCAGTTTTCTTATGAGCAATTTATTTTTAATTGTAGTGTTTGCTTTGGAATTTATGCTATACATCTCTAATTTATCACTTATCATAGTCTACCTGCAAGTGATGGTGTACCACTTCATGCTTGGTATAAAACCCTTATGAGAATATAATTCCAGTTCTCATCTGTTGGCTTTTGTACTATTTTTTCCTTCCTTTTACTTGTACATTATAAATGCCACACACAGCATTGGTATTATTTTTGTGGAAACCTTCAATAATCTTTAATTAAATTAATTTACCATAAAAATGTTTTTCATGTACCAACATAGTTACTATTTGGGGAGCTCTCCGTTCTATTCTGTAGATCCACATTCCTACCTAATATCCTTTTCTTGTTATTTAAAAAATTCCCTTTAACATTCGGTATTGTACTACAGGTCTGCTGGTGATGAAGTTTTTCATTTTTTCTGTCTGGAAAATACTTTATTTCACCTTAAGTTTTGAAAGATATTTTTACTGAATACAAATTCTAGGTTGATGGGTCCTTTTTTTCCTTTTTAGGACTTAAGCATGTAGTTCTACTCTCTTTTCATTTGTCCAACAAGAAAAAAATCTGCCATCCTTATTTTGTTCCTCTGTACCTGATGTCTCTTTTCTCTGTATCTGCTTTAGAATGTTTCTCTTTATTATTTGTTTGAACAATTCTATTTGGTGTGTCTTGGTATAGTTTTATTCATTTGAAAATTTTGGACATTATGTCTTCAAATAAGTTTTGTCCACCCTTTTTTCCTCTGGGGACCCAAATTACATGTATATTAGGTCTTCTGATGTTGTTCTAAAGTTTACTGATCATTTTTAAATGATTGTTTTCTTTGTATTTTACTTTGGATAATTTCTATTGCTGTGTCTTAGGTTTTGCAAATCATGTCTTGGCAGTGCGGTGGTCTAATCTGTCATTAATTTCATGCATATATTATTTCAGATATTATAGTTCTCTTCTTTAAAAGCTTAACTTATCTATTTTGTACATCCCATGTCTCAATAAATTTCATCTATCACCTAACTTTACCCCCATTTGCCAGGGAATAAGTTCATAAAGAAGTTTTAATATCCTTTTATAATAATGAAAACATCTCTGCCGGTTGTGGTTAAGTTTCATTGCCACTTCCTCCCTGATTATGGGTTATATTTTTCTGGTTCTTTGCATGTCTTATAATATTTGATTGGTTGCCAGACATTGTGAATTTTACCTTGTTCGGTGCTAGATATTTTTATATTCCTAAAAATATGCTTGAAATTCCTTATGAGGCACAGTTAGATTGCTTTGAGATGATTTGATCTTCTAGTTCTTTCTTTTAAGATTTGACAGGAAAGACAAGAGCAGCATTTAGACTTAGGTAGTTATTCCTCATTACTGGAACAAGATTCTTTGTGGTATTCTACCCAATTCCCTGTGAATGGTGGTATTTCCAGTCTGTCTAGCAAGAAATGCACTATTCTTAGTCTTGTATGAGCAATGGGTACTGTTCCCATGGCCTGGAAATTCTTTCTGTGCAGTAAACTGGGGCAATCATTGAACTCAACTCATTTATTTTCCATCGTTCAGAAATACATTCTTTGTTTTCTCATGGCCAGTCTCCTAAATACCATTGTTTCATATGTTTTGTCTTTTCTCTTTGTTGTTTAAGGCAGAAGGGTAAATCTAGTCCCTGTTACTCCATCTCGATTGTTAAAAGGACAACTTGTTTCCAAAATACAGTTTCTGTTTCCCTGAAAACAAATGCACAAAAATTACTCTAGTTCAAATGTGAAATATATTTAGCAACATTATTAATTATACTAGATCACTGATTATTCAGCTGTAAACTTAAGTAGGAAGTCATCTCCCATTTACCACTTTTGAGTTAGTTGTTCCTGTCTTTGTGACCGCCTACACTTTGGCAGAGTTCTATAATAAACCTTAGTTCTCTAAAGTTTATTTACTACACTTGAGTGAGTTCAGTGATGTTAAGAGTGATATCATTCCACTGTAGTTTTAGCAAGTAACACATGATAGATTTTATACAAATTTAAAATTAATTGTAAAATATTACCATAAATACCACTAAAATATAAAAACAAATGCATGAGCAATATTTATTATATGAGTCTAACATTTTGGACTCAGAGACCTAAATCTTTGAAAGGATAATACACATAATTTTGACTTTTTTGCCCTGGCTTTTCAATTTATTATATAATTATTATTGGTCTTTCTAGCCATTTAATGACTTGAATTATTGTGAACACTTGTATGTACAGTGATAAGGACAATTAAGAAAACACAGACTACTTTTCCTAAGTAAGTTAGGTGTGCCAAGCAGATCCAAATCAGTTTTCTAAAAAAACTCAAATGAATAAATATTATCAAATTAGATTTTCATGGTTAAAATTCAGTTGTTATTGGTTTGTTGTAAAAATTTTTTAAGACATGCTTTTCTGTTAAATATTTGCAGAGGAACAAACTATATAAATTTAGCTGAAGTGACTAGCATGGAAGTACATAGGTCACCTTACTTTATCTCATTTTAAAAATCTTAGCCTTTAATCAGGAATTCTACTGGAATAATTAACTATAAAATCTCAGATTTTTTTGGTAATGTTTGGCTATGCCATATATCAGCAGAGACTTTAAGGAAAAGGTAACATTTATCAATAGAGAATAATGATGCTTTGAGATAATCATATTGTAATCACTTTGAATGTATGACACGTGAACATAACTTAAGCATTTAAAAGAAAATTAGCCTGAAAACTTAATATTAATTCCAAGTTTCATACAAAATTTCTTAAAATCATTACTATGTGAATTATTATTATCTTTTAAAAATTGTTAATAAAACACTTGGAGACAAAACAAATAAGGGCCTAAAATAAAAGAGTGTTGTAGAAAAGAAAGTGATTATTTATTTGTACCTTTAATATAAATGAATTACATCTAATTGAATTTATAGTTAGTAATAAGCATAAAATATGCAACTGAAGATATAAATCATTTCACTTGCTTAACATTATATTTATTTTATGCTGCTATATCTTTTATTGTGATACAACTTTAATTTGATTATGGTTGTAAGGAAGGTAATGTCACTGCATGTAATAGATGGTATTAGTACTAATGGCTGATAACTGATTCCATAATCAGAGACATTTTTAGGTATTATTCAGATTTCTATAGGCTCTACGCATATTTGTAATGTTAAAACAAGAACAACTTCACAGAAGAAAAGTCTTTTCAAGCTTAGTTTAAATTTTATTTTTCAACTTAAATTGCCCATCAGGAAATTGCTAATTTAATTTTGAATAAGTAAAACAATTGATATATACTCATATTTTTGTGAATAATCATTAAGAGAATTCTTCAAACCAAATAAATCTCAAATCAATATATAAGCTTCCTTCACATCAACAAATATATAGGTGTTGAAAATGGTAGCAGTAGATTAGGTTGCAACTCAGAAAATAGAACAATACTATTAACTTCATGAAAACATTATAGTAACTACCTAGAATGAGAAGTGCTAATTTGTGACATACAAGTTCATTTAGAAGTATGTGGTGCTTTTGAAGCCAATATACAGAGGACGCCTATCTAGAACAGAGATTGGCAAAGTAAAGACCATGGGACCCAACCTCATCAGCTGCCTATTTTTGTACATAAAGTTTTATTAGAACAAGCTTTGTTCATTCATTTGCATCCAATTCTGTTGTCTACAGCTGATTTCATACTGCAAACAGTCGATTATCATATGGTCCTCAAAGCCTGAGATATTTTCTATCTGGCTCTTTACAGAAAAAATTTGTTATCTCTCACCTAGAGCAATCTTTGCCCAAATAATTCACTTGGTAGCTCCCAAGTTGATTAATATTTATTTCATTTTCTTTCATTTGCTTAACCAATTCTCATTATGCCTTTATCATCTGGGTTTCATTATTTGTAATTGATTAGCCCAGTGTTGACAGCTTTGTATGTCCTTTTAGCTATGAAAATCAGCAGGGTTGTGGACCTGACTAGGTCCCATTAAAGCCAAGAAATGATAGGTCTACTAAGTAGACAGGCACAAATAAAATCCTTGGTGGGTGATTTTTAGTTTTCCTAAGAGTGCAGTTCATGAGAACTGAAAAAAATTCAGTAACACAGTGGTAGGATACTTCAACAGTGTTGGCTAGATGCATAAGAAAGGCATATTGTTTTCTTTACTATATCTATTTTCTCTTCTCATTAGTTTTACAGAGAATATAATGAAAATTAAAATACTTCCTTGCTAATTTTTATTTGACCTATAAAAAATGAGGAAGTCTGAGAAACGTTTTTTAAAATATGTATTGATAAAATAAGCTGCATTTTGCTTTAGTAATAAACTACTTCTAATTCTCATCAGCTTACAAAAACTAATGTTTGTCTTCCATATTAAATGTTCATTGGGGGTCAGGTTTTACTCTGCTCCATATCACCTTCACCTGGTGAGCAGAGTACCCCATATCTGGAACACTGTAGGCCTTGTGGAAAGGATACATGGCAAACTAGTCACTACTTCTTAAACCATCAGCTCTGATATGGCAAAAAAACCAAACCAAAACAAAAAGTTATCTGTCAGGGTTCTTGGTAGGGTGTATGTATGAATATTATATAATCTTGAAAATATGTGGATAATAAAAAAGTTACTAGAGAATCAACTATTTGGGGGTAGAGAGGGTTGTAAGAAACAAGAAATGAGTCATCTAGGTCATAATATCTTCTGATGAAAGCCTCTTGAAAAATGTATGTATATATAAATAACTTACAAATGTTAAGAAGAACAAAAGAGAGAAGCTGAAATAAATTTCTGGGCTCAAAAGTTAACATTTCAAGTGTACTTCCTTAAATAGAATATTCTGTGCAGTGTAATATGTTATCACTGACTTTCAACTCTGGTATCTCAAATTATTTAGACATTTGATAACGCTATGTCAAATAGTTAAAGTGGTCAAAGAGTTACTTTAAATTACATGGGTGAGCAAAAAATTGTGACTTCAGTATATAATTTTAACTCTTCTTTCTAACTTCCTTCTTGTAGAAAGTAAATGTCAGCATATTGATAAACCACAATTATATGTCTGAAACAGTGATTTTTCTGAGATACTATTATGTGAGAATAGATGTGTTTGTACCCCTTGGCCACTCAAAGTATATGGTTGGATTTCTCTCCTTGAAGCTGGGAGCAGGTAGATATCATTGAATCCCTTCACAAGAAACTCAAAGAGAACATTTGTTGAAATTGGTCCTTAGAGGAGGAGGTAAATTCTCTTGAGTTTGAAATATATATGAAAAGGGACTCCGTGAGTTAATCTCTGACAAAGCTTCCAAACTCCAGGAACAAATAAGATATCCTACAAGCTTCAAGAAGGGAAAAATAGGGTTTTAAAAAGGAAAGAAATTCATACTAACACTGAATCTAGCAATAATACTGCAATGTAAGAAATAGTGAAATACCATCTATGGACTATTGACAAAAAAAAAAGATTGTGATGCCAGAATATTACAGTCATTAGAAATAACATACATCTGTTGGGAGGAGCAAAGACATGTCTGTGGGACATTTGACATGGTGGAATGAGTTGCTTAGCAAATCTCTCTAAAAACAGTGCTTAAAAATGGATAAAATGATGAAATACAAATATATTCAAGTTCTGATAGTTGATAAAGGCATACAAAAATTAAGAATTGTTTATTAAGGAATACTCTTAAATCTCTGGTAAAAACAGAATGAGAATGCAGTATCTTTTTTTCCTTGATGTTTATAAGAGACACACTTTAATATAAGGACATATAGGTTTAAGAGGTAAAAGAATGGAAATATTCTCGCTAATGTTAAAATAAGAAATACCTATCTTATACAAATTCTTTCAGAATATACAGGAAACACTTCCCAACTTAATTTACAAGCTCAGCATAATCTTACTACCAAAACCTGGTAAGAATATAACAAAAACAAAATATCACAGACCAGTATCTCTCATGACCATAAATGCAACAACTCAACAAAATGTTAGCCAAATGAAACCCAGCAATAAATAAAAAAGGATAATAAATCACAAGCAAGTGGAATTTCTCCCAGGAATGCAAATTGGTTTAACATTTAGTAAATGACCAACCACATTAACAGCATAAAAGGGAAAAATAATTTGATCATCCAAATAGATGCTGGAAAAGCACTTGATAAAATTCAACATATACTCACAACAAAAACTGTCAGCAACCTAGGAATAGGAAAGATCTTCCTCAATCTGATACAGGGTATGTAGGAAAAAATCTAGAGCTAACATCATCCTCGATGGTAAAATATTGGATATTTTCCTCCCTAAAGTCAGGTACACAGCAAGAATATCAACTAATACCACATCTAATCAACATTTTACTAGCTGTCCTAGTCAGGGCAATAAGGCAAGAAAAAGAAAAAAGTCATAAAGACAGGAAAAGAAAAAAACAGAGAATGCAGTATTCTTACTTAGAGACTGTTTTCATCCTTCCAACTCAGTTTCAGCTGTTGAAGTAGTTCTACCAAAGCAAGACCAGCCATGTAAGACAGCAGCTTCACCACCAGAGGGAGCCCAATTCATTTGGAGAGGAGTGGGCATTAAGATATTAGTAACATAAGTGATCTTAGGACAAATAAATGTAAAAATCTGCAGATCCATGAGGCAGAGATTGTGATCCTGATTGAGGCAACCAGTGGACTTGCAGACTTGCTAGAAATTTAAATGAAAAATCCAGAAAATGAAATTGCCCTAAGGGTCATGATAAGATCACCATATATCCAGTAGTTGGTTGAAAGACTGCATTTTCAGGAGAAAATGGAGAGGGTCCCACCTAACCATGTATTCCTGACTGTGAGAATCTCAGAGAACATATGAGGTGGTCAGCCAAAAGTAAAAGTGAGACACACTTGAAAAGTGCCTTGAATACCACCATCCACCCACCCATCCACATGCACACATACATATCATATCCATCAGCAGAGGGTATAGACTTTTCACACTAGAAGCATTTGAGCACAGCCTCTGCCCAATGACTTCTTGAATTTGAATTTAAATTAAAAAAACTGATTAGAGGCATCTGGCCAAATACCATGAGATTCCACAGATTTAGTTCAGTAAATTTATTAAACAATAACAACAACAATAACATAAAACCCAGTAACAACAACAGAACTTAGGAGAAAAGTCAGAATCCAAAGTTGCTAAAATATAACATCTAAAATGTCAATTATTTGACAAAAAATTAAGACACTTGAAAAGCAACAGGAATGTCTGGCACACATTCAAGTAAGGGCAGTCAATAGAAACTGTTTTTATATTGAAATTAGCAGACAATTTTTAAAATTAACTATTAAAAAGATGTTGAAAAACTAATAGAAACCATCTTCAAAGAATTAAAGAAAAGCATGATGATAATGACTCCAAACACACAGAATCTCTATAAGGAAAATAAATTATTAAAATAAACAGAAGAAAATTCTGAAGTTGAAAAAAAATTTAAAAAAAAAATAGAAAATTCTCTAGAGGATCTCAAAAGCAGATTTAAAATGGCAGAAGAAAGAAAGAGTCAGTGCATTTCAATATAGAGAAACAGAAATTGTCACATCAAAAGAAAGGCAAGAAAAAAAGAAAGAAAAAAGAAAGAAGGGAAGACAGGAAGAAAGAGAAAGAAAGAAAGAGAAAGAAAGAAAAAGAAAGAAAGAAAGAAAGAAAGAAAGAAAGGAAGGAAGAAAGAAAGAAAGAAAAAGAAAAAGATAAAGTGTTTTGGAACTCTATGAGACAAAGAACTTAATTTTAAAATTGGGTAAAAGATATGAATTCACTGGAGGATAGACAATATACTGGAGGAGATGTTTCAGTTTTAATAAGCACATGAAAAAATGCTCAGCACCATGAGTCATTAAGAAAATACAGATTAAAACTGTAATGAGCTATCATTATATACCCACAAGAATGACTATAATAAAAAAAAAGACAAACATAGCAAGTGTTGGGATGATGTGGAAAAAGTACAACCCTCATGCTTTGCTGTTGGGAATATTAGATGGTACAGCCATCTTAAAGACCAGTTTGGCATTTGTTAAAAATGTTAAATGTAAATTTTCCATGTAACCTAATTATTCCATTCTTGGGAATTTATGTAAAAGAAATAACATGTATCTACACAGATTCTTGTACATGAATGTTCATAGTGGCATAATTTGTTATAGCTCCAAACTAGAATTTGGAATATCCAAATGTCCATCAACTGGTAAGTAGACAGACTGTGTTATATGGAAATGATGGAATGTTATTTAGCAATGAAAAGGAACACAGTATGCATGCATCATACTGTATAAATGAATCTCAGATACATTATGGAAGTGAAAGAAGCCAGGTGCAAAATACTGTTTATTGTGTAATTCTACATATGAAATATCCAGAAAAGGAGGTTCTATATAGACAGAGAGATTAATGGTTGCCTTAGGTTGAGGATAGGACCAGGAAATGACTACAAGGCAGGAGTGAACTGTTTGGGGTGATGGAAACCTTCTAAAACTGAATGGTGAAGATGGCTTCACATCTGTATAACTTTACCAAAAATCACTGATTTTTACACTTATAAGTTAATTTTATGATATGTAAATTACACCTCAAGATATGTGAAAAAAGTAAAAACACGCAAAAGGAAAGGACATTCAGACATGCAAGGACTCAGGTTATAACCAGGCATATACTCTCATAGAAATATTTTCAAAGATGACTCTCATCAAATGAAAATTTAGTCAGAAAAAACCTCATGAAAGAGGAAGACAAATGATACAGGAAATGATGAAGAATACTTCCCCCCTCTCTCTCTTTCCCTGTTTTTTTTAATTTCCATACCTTTATCTGTATCAATCCTTCTATCCACCTACCCACCCATCACTCTATTAAATTCAATAGAGTAATTCCAAGAATGCTATATTTTTCTCCTTTGGCTACCTTCAAACATACTTTGCCCACTCTTCAGTGAAATCTTTAGTAGCTCCCATAGCTATTGGATTATTTTCAACAACATAAATAGCCAAATTTTCAGGTACTAAAAAGCACAGAGAAATCTCAGTAAAAATTTAAATCTTAAATCCACTTAAAACTTCTATCAACTTAGATGTTATAGTAAAATAAGAGATAAGAACATATAATTTTAAAATATTTTACTTAGCTGAAATTATCTAAACTACTTTTGTGTATCAGAGGTCTTCTAGTGAGCACAGAAATGCTAATATACAAGTGCAGATTTGTAAACTAATTGAGTTTAGTAGATTACATTTATGATAGAACTGGGAGTTTCTAGAATGGAAAGATTGTTCAATGTTAGAAATTCAAGTGCGTAGTTTATTACATAAAGTTATTTTTAAAATTGGAGAATAATTCATGGGGTCTGCATTCTATATATAGTAAATAGTTAACAGGCTCTTTAGAAATAACCTGTTTCTTTCAACACAGGGAGCAAATGGATCAACATGGTATGACAAGAGCTGATAGCCTTTTAACACCTAGGAGAAGCATGTCGAGAATGAGTCTCTCAGGCAGTCGCTAATTCTGTATCCAAGAACACTAGACCTTGGTAGAAACATATATCTTGCTTCAAGTTTTAGGCTGAGAATGAAATATACCAAATTATAGCAGAAGAGAGGAATGGGATCTACTGAAATTTCTTAGCTTCAGCTTCACACCTAAGTTTTTTCATAAATTTTTACTGAGTTTAAGAAACCAAAATTTAAAAACACATTGTATTAGTTATCTATCATTGAATAACAAATTTATTCAAAACTTAGAGGTTTAAGAGAACACATTTGTTATCTTCCAGTTTCTAGGGGTCAGAAATCCAGATATGGCTTAGCTGGGTGCTCTGCATCAGGGTATGTCACAAAGCTACAGTTAAAGTGTTGGTTGATCTATGATCTCATCGGAAGGCACAACAATCTCACTATGTGGTTATTGTATCTTGGAGGTTGTTGACCTAAGGGACACAGTTCTGCATTGGCTGGTGGCCAGAGGCCACCTTCAGTTCCTTGTCATATGGATCTCTTCACAACTCACAACTTGTATGCTTCATTAGAGAAAGTGTGCAAGAAGAACCAGAGAGAGAATGTGAGCAAGACAGAAGTAACAGTATTTTATAGCCATATTTCAGAAGTGATGCATTTGCCACATTTTATCTTTAAGAGCAGGTCACACAGGTGAGGGGATCACACAAAAGCATGAATATCAGGAAGCAAGATTCATTGGGAGTCTCTTTAAAGCTGATTACCAAAAGCACCTACGATAATTAAATTTAGTACCTAGTTTCTAGACATTCTTGGGACACTGGATCCATTGGAAATAACTAAAGAAATCAACTGTTCCCTGTGCTACACAGTGGGTCCTTGTTGATGATCTATTTTAAAATAATAGTGTGTACATGTCAATTACTTTGCTGTATATCTATAACTAACACATCATTGTTAATCAACTGTACTCCAATATAAAATAAAAATGTAAAAAAGAAATCAACTATTAAAAATCTATAGAAATTATATAGGCCTACACAGAAATCAAGTGATGAGTATTCTGGCATAATTTATAGAAATCAATTTTCATATTGATTAGAATTTTTAGTTTCATCACATGCATATATAGATCTAATTAATATTTTAAAATTTTATCATTGATTTTTTTGAAATTATGTTAAATATTATATTTCCATCATGACCTTACCCAAATTGCTTTCTTCTATTTGATTTAATTTATCTAAAATACTTGTACTATGGTTTCTTGAGACCTATAAATTTTTTCAATGCCTTATTAATGCATTTGTATGTTATAGTACTTGTGTTTACAAATAAGCATGCTTGATCAGAAAGATAATATTTCAGTAGCCACCCTACTGTTTTGTGCTATATCCTTTTTTTTTAGAATAATCCTTCATTCCTTTCTTTCCCCTCATCAAATCTATCAGCAAATCTTGTTGGTCCTACCTTCAAAACCTGATGACTCGCCAATATCTCCTCTTCTGCAAACTTGGAATATGTTGATATCATCATCATCTCTCACTCAAATACTGCAGTGGCCTTCCAACTGGTCTTCTGGCTTCTGTTCTTACTGGCTCATAATAGAGCAAAATGATCAGATAAATCATATACATTAGAATTTTTATTTCTTAGAAGATGGACTATTTGGGAGTATACTAATGCCCTATGTCATCAACTAGAAAAAAACAGGCAAAATACCAAATTAAAAATTATTTGGAGGCATCAAAAATATCTTGAAGTAAGGAAAACTAGATAATCTAATATTCCAGAAAAGTGAAATTTTCATGTCAGTAGATTGCAGACACTTTTCTAGAGAAGCAGCTACCAATTCTTGGTATGAGAGTAAAGCTCTAGTAGACAGTCACTTCTGGGAGACAAAGAAATAAATAGATATGTTTTTCTTCTTTATTAAAGGCTACTTCCCATTTATAGTTATTACAAAATTATTGGCTATATTCCCTGTGTTGTATGATGCATCCTTGAACCTATCTTACACCCAATAGTTTTTACCTCTCACCCCATCCCTATATTGCTCCCCACCCCCCACTGGTAACCACTAGTTTGTTGCCTACATCTGTAAGTCATATATCACATGTATATGGAGTCTAAAAAGTACAACAAACTAGTGAATATAACAAAAAAGAAGCAGACAAGTGGATATTCTGAATGTTATGTGAAAATGAGATAAAGCTAGAGACATAGGGTGATCAAATATAAATAGAAGGTTAGTAGAAGACATCCAAACCAAAAAGAGAGAAAAAAATAGAAAATACAGAAAAGTATATGACAGTCAAACATGAAACACTGAAAAATATCTATCTCATACTCATAATTTATTCTCCTCCTGCCACATGAATGTCCTTGCTTTTCTTGAGAATTACAAGATTCCTCACCATAATTTAAAACTTTTGAATGTTAACTACTTTTTTCTTTAATGTCAAGAAAATTACAAGGGTATTGACTATTGTTATTGCTGTTTATCTCTGTTTTAGGGTATACTAATGAATGTAGTCTGCCAAAAACAGGAATAATTTATACAAATATTGGCATACCAAAGAAAATTATCTCCTTTGATGATCATATGCTTATATACCTACAAAGCTCGCAACAGATAAAAAATTATATGATTATTAAAAGGATTTGTCATACAAAATAATGAAATCAAAAACTTATCTTCTAAATTAGCACAATGCATAGCAAGTAACAAAAATTTTAAACCAGGAGCTCATATTTTCAATAGAATATAGTATTTATGAATGTAATATTAGAAAATTTCTTAAATTTTAATGAGGTATTGATAGTAGATGCAGGTGAATTATCCCATAATTCACATAATTACATAATATTTATAATTTTTTTGTATAGAAAACAAATGGTCTGTTTCAATTTAATATAAAACTTAGAAATATGATGAAAAAATGTTCATAGAATGAAGTTCAATATCCAAACTTAAATCTCATGCAAGGATTGGGGAAAGTATTCTGATTTTCTCTAGACCATTAGCAAGTACTTTTTTTTATTGTTGAGTATTCTTTTGTTACTGTTATGTTCCAGATACCAAAAAATATAATTTAAAGTTTCTCCTAAGCCTTGGGAAATGGGACATGGTCTACTACTATCATTATTGTTTTTATTTATTTTTTAAGCTCTTTGTTGGAGTATAATTGCTTTACACTATTGTGCCAGTTTTTGCTGTACAACAAAGTGAATCAGCTGTATTTATACATATATCCCCATATCCCCATATCCCCTCCCTCCTGCGACTCATTCCCACCCTCCCTATCCTACCCCTCTAAGTCATCACCAGTCATCGAGTTGATCTCCCTGTGTTATGCAGCAGCTTCCCACTAGCTATCTATTTTACATTTGGTAGTGTATATATGTCAATGCTACTCTCTCACTCTTTAAACTTAGAGTAAGGTAAACAGACATAGCATGAAGGAACATATTTTTTATCTTTAATAATTTTACTTAGGATTTTTATTTGTCTATGAAAAGTACAAATAGTAAGTATTGTATCTTATTCTATATGATGTGACATATTTGCAATGTGAAATTTAAATTACGTAAACCATCTCAAGAAGAACTAAGTGGTGTCCCTTGTATATAAAACATAGTAGTTTCACTGATCATTATATTTGATAGTTATAATTTACTTTAAGTCTTTTGAGAGAATGTTGATTTAAAATATTCTCTAAGGAGAATTGCCTTCAGAATCAGTCTTTTTAATAACAGTCTTTGATGGATCTGATGTTTATACTAAAATTTTGCCAGCTTATGATTTTAGGTAGCTAAATATGTTATAAAGAACAGAACAGAGCAATCAACAATGAAAAGTAATTTTAGGAAAAATGAGTTCACAGTTTAAATAAATCAACATAAAGCTAAATCTTACAAAACTGTAAACAATTCTAAAGAATTAAAAAAAGAAACTGAGGCGCTATACATGATGCTTTTTCTAAATAAAAACTGTTGAACACTATGCAATATGATTATTTTTATTCATTTTATATTATGATTCTAGGCAAGTGTATATTTCATTCTTTCCATGGTACACGGGAACAATTATCTAATAAGTTTCTGATACCTTAACTGACCTTGTCAGAGGGCAAAGTAGGTGAGTGTCAATTTAATAGTATGTGGAGGAGTTCACTGGATTCCATCATTTGTCATTCCATAGACATTATTATTTAAATGAGAAATGTTTTTCTTTAATAAAATGTAAATATTCTGGAGATGATCTGTTTAGCAGATAATAATAGCAGAATTTCTTGATAGCTAGCCACAATCTAAGCCCAAGGAAGGTAGATATGGATTAGTTACATGGAAGAGAAAGGCAAGGGACTTACCTGGTGGTGCAGTGGTTGAGAACCTGCCTGCCATTGCAGGGGATGTGGGTTCAATCCCTGGTCTGGAAAGATTCCACATGCCTCGGAGCAACTAAGGCCGTGTGCCACAACTACTGAGCCTGCGCTCTAGAGCCCGTGAACCACAACTGTTGAGCCTGCGTACCACAACTACTGAAGCCCGCTTGCCTAGAGCCCTTGCTCGCAACAAAAGAAGCCACCGCAATGAAGAGTAGCCCCTGCTCGCTGCAACTAGAGAAAGCCCTTGTGCAGCAACGAAGACCCAATGCAGCCAATAAATTAATTTTTTAAAAAGAACTGATATTTATTAAAAGAAAAAAAGAGAGAGAGAAAGGCCATACCCAAAGGGTGGAAAGAAGGTTTTAATCTGAATAATTAAGAGGATTCTATGCCAGAGTCAATGCACCTATTCATTCCCTAAACCTGTATTTCCTCCTCCAGTGTACATTATGTTTCAGAGCCAAGTTTCTAATTCTAGGCACAAAATATGGGCAGAGGTGATGATCTTACTATATTTGAAAATATAGGTTCAATATTGACTGAGCTTTATCCTCACTTTGTCTACCAACTGGCAAAGTAATCAGATTTTGTGACCTCTTTCTTTCGTCTTTCCCTCCTTTTCCCCTCCCTTCCCTCCTCACTTTATTCCTTCCTCTTCTCCTCCTCTTTCTTCTTCCTCTCTCCCTCCTCCTCCCTCTTCTTCTTCTTCATCTTCTCTCTCTCCCATTTTATTATTATTATTTTTAGGTGATTCACTAATACTCAAATATGTCTGGATGGGAAAGTGGTTGTTCTGCTTAACAGATGTATATCTGGATACCTCTATGTAGGTTCACCTACTTGAGATGCCGAAAGTTTATGGAAGTTAGCATCATTAACTGTGACATGTATATTTTTCTATATATTTTCAAAATACAATATTCAAATTTTTGTTTTCATCAATGTAAGTAGCAGAAATTTTAAAATTGAGTATTATATTGTAGATTCTAAGTATACCAAAATTTTGGTCAAAGAAATATGTATTTGGAAATTATATGAAATATTTTACAAATAGATGGAAAATAAGTAACATTTAATTATGTATATAATGGTTATACTTATTAAAAGCATTATTTATATATTTATGAGAAATGACAAGTATTCTTAAAAATATAACTGTAAAGATTAAAAGTATTTGATTAGAGTGGAGGCAAATTTTACTATTTATAAATTCATTCCATTTACCCCTTTTAGCAATTTCTTAATTAATTGTAGTATGCAAATTTATTGAAACTTTTCTTAAATAGGAAAGCTGCTAACAGCATCACTCCTTTATATATTTTTCAATTTTAAAATGAGATAATTATATCATGCTCTGAAATGATGGCTTAAGAAATCAATTTTATCTTGACACTTTCCTAGGGAAGCTGCAGTAGGAGAAAATTACTTTATAATAGAAATATTCAGAAATTCTTCCAGTAGAGTGTATTATGTTACATTTATAGCCTTTTATTTTAGGGCATGTGAAACCTTCCATGTGTTCTGTGAAACATTTTATACTGTTTAACTTGTGTGACTTGCAATTAATCTCAGTGTAACAGAACAGCAGGAAATATTTCTGAGGTTTAAAATTGTTTTCTTTTCCCAATTTTCCTTACAATGTGTAATCTGGAGGTGTCATAAGAAAATAAGTTTTCCTAAAATTATAATGCAATATTCTTGCAACTCCTGGCACTTTAGTAACCAGTTGCTCTTCTGTCGGTTTCTTTCAAAGTTATTATTGTAGTGAGGTGATCATTTTACTCTAACAGTAAACTGTATTTTTATTGCCATCATCAGCTGTATTCTACTGCCTTGTGGGATATCTCCACTGCTCCTTTACTGACCCCTCAAGCTCAGCATGTTTCAAAATTTCATTCTCTAATAGTTATAGGATTTAGTCAAACCATTTCTCTGATCCTCAGTTTCTTGATATGTGAAATAAATAATTATCCTAGTTGAGTTCTCATCGTTCTCTTAGCCCTTAAATTATATGAGGTTTTGTTTTGTTTTCAATCGGGACTCCCCAAAGGCAAACTTCTCCTTATGTCTTCTTGAAATAACACCACCATTTATCCAGGTATTCACACTTAAATTCAAAGTGTACCCTTTTTTTTTTTTATCCTTACTACTTCATACACACACACACACACACACACACACAATTCTTTTTTTTCTTTTTCATGTCTGTTCTCTTCCCTATTCTCTTCTCATTTTTGTCATTCAATTTAGACCTTCATTAACTTGATCCTGAATTCCTGGCATATCTTCCAAATTATACTCCTTTCTAGGCCATTCCTCTTCAAGTCATTCTTCTCACAATTCTGTCAGAACAGCTGCAGTCTTAGTCAAATGAATTCCTGACCCCTGTGCGTACCAAATTAACTATAAACAGAATAACATCTAACATGTAAGATTTCAACAACTGTTTCCAACCCTAACCCTATTGCTCATCACAAACCCACATAAAATTCTGGTCCAACTGAATTGAACAATGTATTTATCTTTAAAATCATTTTTTTGTGAGGTTCTGTTATTTGTTTGATGCTTCTTAGTTTTATTTAGTTTCACTTCCTTTTTTTAACTTTATCTCTAAAAATTCCATTCCTTGGAATTTCTTCCTTGTCTCATGAAACGGCATGCTCTTTATGGAAGTACTACCCAGTTGCCATAAGGATTTTGTAATCCAGAGTAGGATCAGAGAGAAACTTAAACCAACTCACTAATTTTTTCGTACAAGAAAACTGATTATCAAGAGAGGGGAACAGGATGGCAGAGTAGGAAGATCCTCGGCTTGCCTGTTCCCATGACACACAAAAACTGCAACTGTACATAGAGTAACTTTCTCTGATCATGACCTGAAGTCTAACAGAAGAGATTTTCCACAACTAAGGAAGTAAAGAGAAAGCCAGTGAGACAGGTGGAAGGTACTGAGACACAGTCTGACTGGGACCCAAACCCCCCAAGGGGTGACCCACAGGTGGGAGGGAGATCACAGCCATGGAGGTCCTCCCTGAGAACTGTGGGGTCTGAACCCTACTTTCAGCTCCCCAGCCTGGGGAACCTGTACCCAGGAAGACAAGCCCCCATTACACTTGGCTTTGAAAACCAGCACTGCTTATGTCTGGGAGAGCCAGAGGGCTATAGGAAACCAAGATTCTGCTCTTAAAGGGCACTCACAAAAACTCATCACTCTGAGTCCAGTGCAGAGGTAGCACTTTGAAAAGTGCCTGGGTCATATGTGAAGGAGATTCATTGGCTAATTTTAGGGCATGTGTCAGAGGGAGAGGGGATTGTTGAAACTTTCTCCAGGTACAGAGGTGCTGATGGGCACCATTTTTTTTCTTTTGCTTACCTTCTACATAGCTGATCCAGCACTAGAGGTCCCATTTCTGAATCTATGCATCTACCTTACTGGCACTGCTCACCCTGCCCTGGTGCTCACCTTCAGACACACCCCAGCCAGCACTCCTCTAAAGCAGCCTCCAGCCACCCCCCCCCAACCAGCCTGTGGCCTTGGCCAGCACCAGGGCCCCTCTAAAGTGACTCCTACAGGGGGGTGTTGGTTCTGCACAATAGAGGACCCACAACAGTTGAGGCTGTGCCTTACAGCCAGCCATGTCAAGACCATCCCACATACTAGCACACCTGCAACAATTGCAGTCCAGCTACAATAGTAGGACACAAACAGCCCACAAAGGGTACACTCTCAGAGCACCTGGCTCTGATAAACAGAGTAAACTGTGCTACTGGGCCCCACAGGACACTATCTACATAAAGCCACTCCTTTAAGACAAAGAGACATGGCCAATCTGCATAATACATAAAAAGAAACACAGAGAGTTAGGCAAACAAGAAGACAAAGGAATATGTTCCAAATTTAGGAACAAGATAAAATGTCAGAAAAAGAACTAAACAAAATGAAGATAAGCAGTGTATCAGATAAAGAGTTTAAAGAAATGGTCATAAAGAGCTTGCTAAACTAAGGGGAAGAATGGAAGAACACAGTGAGAATTTCAACAGTGAGATAGAATGTATGAAAAGAAACAATCAGCTGAAGAATACAATAACTGAAATGTAAAATACAACAGAGGGAATCAACAGCAGATTAGATGATGCAGAAGAACAGATCCATGATCTAGAAGACAGGGTAGTAGAAACCAAGTATAGAACACTTTTTTAAGAAGTTTATAGTTAAAGAGCCCTACCTCAGGAAACAAGAAAAATCTAAAAACAAACAAACAAAAAAAAAAACAAAAGACAAAACAAAAACAAACAAAAACTAACTTTATACCTAAAGGAAATAGAAAAAGAAGAACAAACAAAACCCAAAGTCAGCAGAAAGAAGGAAATAATAAAGATCAGAGGGGGCATAAAATAGAGACAAAAAGTAGAAAAGATCAATGAAACCCAGAGCTGTTTTTCTTGAAAAGATAATCAAAATTGATAAATCTTTAGCCAGACTCATCAAGAGAAAAAAAAAAGAGGCCCAAATAAATAAAATCAGAAATGAAAACGAAGTTACAAACAACACCATAGAAATACAAAGGATCGTAAAAGGTTACTATGAAGAATTATATACCAACAAATTAGACAACCTAAAAGACATGGACAACTTTCTAGAAACATACAATCTTCCAAAACTTAATCAGGAAGAAATAGAAAATGTGAAAAGAATAGTTACTAGTAATGAAATTAAATCAGTAATCAAAATACTCCCAACAAACAGGTGAATTCTACCAAACAGTCAAGATATAGTTAATACCTAGCCTTCTCAAACTATCCCAAAAATTGAAGAGGAAGGAACACTTCCAAACTCATTCTACAAGGCAAGCATTACCCTGATACCAAAGCCAAACAAAGATACTACAAAAAAGAAAAGGAGAATATCACTGATGAACATAAATGCAAAAATCCTCAACAAAATATTAACAAACCAAATTCAACAAAATATAAAAAGGATCATTCACTATGACCAAGTGGGATTTTTTCCAGGAATGCAAGGATAATTTAATATTCATAAATCAATCAACCTGAATACTCCACATTAACGAAACAAAGGATAAAAACCATATGTTCTCAATAGATGAGGAAAAATCTTTTTAAAAAATTCGACATTCATTAATAAGAACTCAACAAATTGTGTGTAGAAGGAACATACATCAACATAATAAAAGCCATATATGACAAACCTAACATTATACTCAGTGGTGAAATGCTGAAAGCTTTTCCTCTAAGATCAGGAACAAGACAAAGATGCCCACTTTAGCCACTTTTATTCAACATAATATTATAAGTTCTAGCCACAGCAATCAGACAAGAAAAGTAAGTAAGAGGCATCCACACTGGGAAGTAAGAAGTAACTATTTGCAGATGATATAACACTATATATAGAAAACCATAAAGATGCCACCAAAAAAAAAAAAAAACTATTAAAGCTAATATATGACTTCAGTAAATTTGTAGGATACAAAATTAATAAATAGAAATCTGTTACATTTCTATACACCAATAACAATCTATCAGAAAGAGAAATTAAGAATGTAATCCCATTTACTATTGCATCAAAAAATACCTAGGAATAAATTTAAGCAAGGAGGTGAAAAACTTGTACTCTGAAAACTATAAGAAACTGATGAAAGAAATTAAAGATTACACAAACAGATGGAAAAATATATCATGGTCACAATTGGAAGAATTAATATTGCTAAAATGTCATACTACACAAAGCAATCTACAGATTCAGTGCAATCCCTATCAAAATATAAATATAAATGGAATTTTTCACAGAACTACAGCAAATAATTCTAAAATGTATATAGAAACACAAAAGATCCCAAATAGCCAAAAGAATATTGAAAAAAACAAAGAACAAAAAAAGAAACCTTGATCTATTATGCTCCCTTGTTTCAAGTATACTACAAAGCTATAGTAGTCAAATCAAATGTACTACAAAGCTATGGTAATCTTGTGCTTGTGATACCAGCACAAGAACAGATACATAGACCAATGGAACAGAATAGAGAACCCAGAAATAAACCCACACTTATATGGTCAATTAATTTACAGCAAAGAAAACAAGACTATGCAGTGGGAAAAAGACAGCCTCTTCTATAAATGGTGTTGAAAAAGCTGGACAACTACCTGCAAAAGAATGAAAACGGACCACTTTGTTATACCATGTACAAAAATACACTCAAAGTGGATTAAAGACTTAGACATAAGTCCCCAAACCATAAAACTCCTAGAAAAACATATAGGCACTAGACTCCTTGACAGCTGTCTTAGTAGTATTTTCTCACTTCTCAGGCAAGGGACACAAAAGCAAAAATAAACAAATAAGACTACATTAGGCTAAAACATCTCTTCCATAGTGAAGGAAACCATCAATAATGAAAAGGCAACCTGCTGAACGGGAGAGGATATTTTCAAGTGATATATCTGATAAGGAGTTAATATTCAAAATATGGAAAGAACTTATACAATTCAATATCAAAAGAAACAACCCAATTTTTAAAAAATTTGCAGAGGACCTGAATAGACATTTTTCAATGAAAACATTCATGTGGCCAACAGACAGATAAAGAGATGCTTGATATCACTAATCATCATGGAAATGCAAATCAAAACCATAGTGAGATATCACCTCATACCTCTTAGAATGACTATCATAAAAAAAGACAACAAATAACAAGTATCAGCAAGGATATGGAGAAAAGGGCACTATCGTGTACTGTTGATGGGAATGTAAATTGGTGCAGCCACTATGGAAGATAGTATGGACGTTCTTCAAAAAGTTAAAAATAGAACTACCATACAATCCAGCAATTCCTCTTCTGGGTATTTACCCTAAGAAAGCAAAAACACTAATTAGAAATGATATATGCTCCCCTATGTTCATTGCAGCATTATTTACAATACATGATATCTATGTCTATATATCTATATCTATGCCTACAAATAGTCATCTTTTGAAAAATAATAGTAGAACATAGTATCCTTTTTTTCCACAAACATGCTGAACACTATTGAAATAAATAGCTAAGATTACTTCATATAGTTGTGTGTAATTGTAGAACTAGCTTAATTGTTAAGTTTGAAAACATGACGCAAATGATTGGAGTAGTGTGATATTTAATTGAATTATTAAACTTATTTTACCAGTTCTGCATGAAATCAGGATTTATTCATACTTAAGCTACCTGCTTAGGACCTCATTTGATATTTGAATAATGCCCAGATAGTCGATATTCTATTTATTGTTTTTGAAGAAAAATTCTCATCTCTAGGCAAAGTTGCAATTTAACTCTGACTTCATTGAAACGAAAAGAAAACACACACACACACACACATATAATCTTCCACACACACACATTTCTGGAGACAGATCTGAATTCTCTATTATCTTTCTTTGTGTATGTTCTAAAACATGTACAAAATATCTATATGTAACTGTTTTATTTTATCATTTGGCATTCTTAAATAGCTTTGATTTTTTTAAATTATATTCTGGGCATGATTTAATATTAATAGATTTTTTGGAAAAGTGTATATTATGTAAGATTGCTGAGCATCACACAGTAGAATAAAAAAAAACTTAACCACAAAAAATAGAAATAGATTAAAAGAGTTTGAAGGAGGTAGGCATTATTAAACAATGAAAACTCAGTTATCCTGCATGACCAAAACTAGGAAAAGATGATCATTTTTATTAAAAGACATATAAATTGCTTTGTGGGGACTGATAATAAAAATTGGTCTTGGTCTATATTCAAATTTGTCTTGGTATTTCACTTCCTGTACCTGGATTCAATGGGAAATTAGAGATTGGCTCTGAATCATGGAAAATGATGTCAATGCATTCATTCAAATTAAAAAAAATTACCTAATTGAGGAAAAATACCATCACTCAAATTGGTCATTTTTTATTGTGTGGAAAAGTATTGAGATAATTAGCTGAAATTCCCAAGTAAACAAAATACTTCATCATTGTGAAGGCATCGTCAGTGTAAGTAAAACATCAACTGGAAAATTAGTCTCTCATATGAACACTGGACTTTCCAATTCCGGCACTTATAAGTGACCTTTACTAAGTCATTTAAGTTCTTTCATACTAAGTTACCTCATTTTTAGAATGAAATATCTAAATCAAAGAGTGGTTGTAAGTTTAAAGTGAAATAAATTGACTTCAAGTGGACCTGGAATCTACTATATAGTAGAAACTTCCTCTTCCCTCTCCAGTCCAGGGCCTCTTAGTCAAATACATGATTTGACTAAATCAATTCCTATGGCTATTATGTCTTACTGTCTATGCCACTGCAGAGCATCACCATGTTAAAAGAATTCAGAAAAGCAATGCATAATAGAAAACAACCTAATTTGATGCCGGGATTCAATGTGAATTAAGTATACTTTATGTAATTCATCTAATTCATATAGTGAATCAAATATCTTGTTGCGTTTAACATAAAAAAAATTCCTAAACTCCATAAGTGCACACACAGTTTTTAAAGTTCTATATTGAAAATTATGTGAATTAAATTTACCACATGGAAGATTCATTCAACAACAATCCAAAATTAGTTAGGGAGTATATATTGTGTGTCAGGGACAGTACTAAGATGTAAAAGATATAGTGACAAATCATTATGCTTATGCTATTACATGGAATAATATTCTAAATTTACAGGATGTTGCGTTGCTGTGGGTGAGGGGGACTGTTGCACAGGGCAGAGTTGTCACTAGCTCATATATTATGTCCTTGTGTAAGTGAGAAAAGGGTACCTCCTCCTCCATGCAGACTCATTCCTGAGCCAGGGAGTAAGGCTTGGTGGGCTGAGTGCCAATTAGATTGTACCTCCCAATTGTCCCCTTGGTTGGGGTCTTTTTTTCTTTTTGGTTGTGTGAGGTCTTCGTTGGGGCACACGGGCTTTCTCTAGTATTGGGGGCTACTCTTCGTTGCAGTGCATGGGCTTCTCATTGCGGTGGCTTCTCGTTGCAGAGCATGGGTTCTAGGTGCACGGGCTTCAGTAGTTGTGGCATGCAGGCTCAGTAATTGTGGTGCAGCACGGATCTTCCCAGACCGGAGATCAAACCCGTGTCCTCTGCATTGGCAGGCAGATTCTTAACCACTGTGCCACCAGGGAAGTCCCTGGTCGGGGTCTTTGTACTATACATACAAAGTGCAACCGAGCTTTGTGGCCCTAGGTTAGAGGTTGTAACCCAGGTTTGTTTGATAATAGCATTAAAGATTTTGCCTCTGCAAATTAGTGGATAGAAAGTTCAAACTATGGATACAGGCAGTAAGAAAACACTGCAAAGAGGCGTGTGAGCAGCAATGGCAGAACTGTCACTCTACACTGTTAGTTTTGGTATTACTTCCCTCCTCTGATAGGGTAATAGGTTTCCTATCAGGCTAAGTCCAGGGACTTTTGATGCAAACAAATTATTCCCCTTCCCCATCATTGTGGTTTCTTCCTGAGTTTACTGATTGCCTGATGATTCACATTCTCTCCATATCTCATTCCCTAAGTGTATGCTTTTCAAATTATTTTTACCTGTGTTTCCTCAAAATATTCAATAATACTTTCCAAATAAAGTAAATGAGGAACAGCTAGCCCATAGTTGCACTTGTTTATTTATCTGCTCCCCTGCCCCCAGGTACCTCTGGGACATCACCAGGGCACCTTAGACAGAAACACACTCTCCAGAACTGTCAAAATTCTCTTTATTTGTTCCACAAAAGATCCAGCTATCTCCTGTTTCTCTCAGACTCTGATTTTCTCTTGGGAGATTTAAAAATATATATTTAAGCTCAAGGGTTAATGGTTTCTCCCTACCTATGCATTATTTTTTAAAAGTTTCCAGTGCCTTAACGAGAAAGAGTAAATCAAGTGCCGTTATATTTCTTTTCATTGTATATATTTTCATACGGAGCTAATTCTGATCCTATTTAGAAGTGCTTTTCCTTAATCCTGTCCTAAGGACATTAGTAAAATGCTCAAGCCTGTGATTAATCAAGTTACTTAATATCTTCAAGTCTGAATTTCCTTATCTACAGGTGGATTTCATGATATCTATCTACCTAGTGGGACTGTTGTAAAGCCTGCCCATAGAATGTGTAAGAGGCTTAGTGCAAAACTCTCAGGAAAAAGTAGTAATAATGATTGTGGGATAGTAACAAGAATGGTTTCATTAAATGTCCTTCCCATTGGAGTTCAAAAATTTCCTCATGAACTAAAATAACATGCATTGGGTAGGAAACTCGTGGACAGTAGCCAAGATACTCAGTGTCTCCAAGACTGCCACTTACCCAAGAACCATGAAGTATTCTAATTAGGAAAATATTTTGTTCTCTCCTAAGGTGGCTCTGCTTAGAGGAGACCTGAGAAGGCAGTATTTTACAAATACCTTAAAAGGCATGACCTTAAAGAAATATGTTAAGAAGGTGACTTCCAAAATGCATGGCCCTTCCAGAAAACTGTGCTTTTTGCAAGGCAGTGTAATCTTATGGAAAATAAAAGTACCTTCAGGAACACAAGAATAAGCAATACTTTGGAAATAAGAAACATTACTCACTGCTTTTCCTGTTCTCAAACCACGTGTTTCTGTAACATATGTTTCCCAAAGTTCATGTAAAATATTTTTGAGTGATTAATCCATTCCAAAAGTGATGTGAACATTTTATGTTGTCTTTCTGAATACAATAGGAACCAGCAGCTCTTCTGTAACTTAAATTTGGCAGGTTTTGTTTTATTTTCATTGCCATTGTAATGGTGACACAATCAAAATTCACATCTGGGAATGACTGAACTACTTTGCAATAATGTAAATATTACTTTCCAGGAAGTACAAGTAACAGGCATTTTATTTTTTTAATCTCTAAGAAAGGAAATAAGCTGCTATTTCAATTTCCAGTGGGATATTAGCAAGGAAATCCTGAATATGTTAAGCAGATATTTTTTTGTTCATTTTGATTGCCTTCTCTTTTTATGCAGCTAATTGAACACATAGATTTTGATTTCTACTTTCATGCTTTAGAAAATAAATATTTTGTTTGTTAGCCTGTTAACTCTCATATTTATTTCGTACTCTACAAAGTTTAATCAGTGTGATGTTCTTTTGGTTGTGGATGGATATATATTAGTAAATTGAAGGACAAAGGCATTTGCAAAGAGATTTTCCAGGAGGAGTTTATGAATAGCCAGCAATTTGAGGCAACTAGTTAATTGGGAAGCATGTGCATGGGATAGAATTAAAAACAGAGCTGGTGTTAAGAGACCTAAATTCTAGTGGTTCAACCGTTGACTAAGCTTCAATAGTCTCCTTCTGGTATTTCCATAACACTTATGTTACACCTTTTATAGTTGTCCCACAGTTCTTAGATAATCTACTCTCTTTTTTCAGTCTCTTTTTTCTTATTGCTTTCAGTTTGGGAGGTTTCTATTGAGATACCCTCAAGTTCAGTGATGCTTTCCTCATCTGTGTCTGGTCTACTAATAAGCCCATCTAAGACATTCTTCATTTCTGTTAGTGTTCTTGATTTCCTCTGGCATTTCTTTTTGATTCTTAGAATTTACATTGCTCTGCTTACATTACTCATCTGGTCTTATATGCAGTCTGGTTTATCCATTAGAGCATATTAATCACAGTTGTTTTAAATTCCTGGACTGATAATTCCTATATCCCTGACATATCTCGAGTCTGGTTCTGATGCTTGCTCTTCTCTTCCGACTGTGTGTTTTTGCCTTTTAATATGTCTTTTAGCTGAATATGATGTACTTGTACAAGGATCTGCTGTAAATAGATCTTTAGTAATGTGGTGGTGAGGAGTAGGGAAGGGGAAACATTGTATAGTCCGAAGAGTAGGTGTCAGTCTTCTAGTGAGCCTGTCCTCTAGACTGTGAACTTCACAGGTGCTTCTCTGTTCCACCCCCAATCCCCTTAGGTGGGATTGGATGGCTACATCCAGCTGAAGTCGGGTATGTCCCTTTCCCCAGGTCAGCTGTCTCTGATAAAACTCCATTAGATTAGGCTCCAGTTAACTAGTTTCTCCTGAGGGCAGCCCTTGTTAAGAGCAGAGTGCTATGGCACATTTTAAAATGGCTCCTTTTCTCTTCTGCCTGCCAGAAGCAGAGGAGATTTTTCTCTGATACTCATTGTGAGGACCTGGTCGAGCTCCTGGAGGTAAAACTCACAAAAATGTGGAGTGGACTCGCTACGACTGGGTCCCCAGGAGTTTTTAACCCTTAGACTTGTCCACTTGGAGACTCCTTCAATTCAGTTGTGGTTCAGGTTTCCCTGCATCAACAGCGGTTCTTGCCAAGGGTTCAGCTCTAGAGTCTCTGCTCTGGTAAGTTGTGATTTTTCTGTATTCGCTCTAGTTGTGGGACTGTGGTTTGCCCTGTGACTTCACTTCTCTAAAGAATGTAAGAGAGTTGTTGACTTGTCCATTCGTTCTGGCTTTTACTTGCTAGGACACGATGGTGACTTCCAAGCTTCTTGTGTGCAGTCCTAAAGACTGAAAGTTCAGATATCCTCCAGTGGTCTCAATTGCCTCACCAGTAAAATAGAGAATGAATTAGTTTTTCATACCCTGATTTAGTTCAGTGGAGATGGGAAGCTAGTCTTAAAAAGTGACAGCCTTGCTATTTTGCTTACATTTTTTTCTCTTCTACCCAAGAATTACTCAAATAGTTGCTGAAAAGTTCTAGTTTCACTTTCAATACAGGATTTCTTCACTTGTTTCTGCAGTAAATATTCTATATAGGCAGCCAACTTTTGCTTGCCTCTTAAGCCAGAGAAGTTTGTGATCCTATTGTTTACATTTATTCAACTTGTTTTGTAGCTCTGGGGGGCTAGATATAATAATAATAACTTATATACGTTTAGCCCTTTACAAAGTACTGGGTGCTTGTTAGGGGCTAGAAGTGACAGTAATAATGGACTGACCCAATGTTTTAGGTAAACAATTTTTTTTTTACCATATACTTCTTTGAGTTAACCATCACTTTCAGACAATTTAAATGCAATATTTACATTAAACTTTATGTCAACAACAGTCTTGGTATGTGGGCTATATATTGATTAGGAGAAGTTCAGTAGTATTAGATACATGGAGTCTGTAATGGCGTGATCCTTTCACCTGCCAATATGCATTAAGTAGATGAAATACGCTTTTAAGTAAAACCACTCCTTATTGAAAGAAATATGCTAAAATATGTAGTCTGAAACACCGCCTATATATTTCCATAGTCTTTCATATGTCGCAAACATTATATTACCAAATTAGGTTGTATGGACCCCGACTTGGGCCCTAGCTCAGCCGAGGCCCCAGCCTTGGTGGGGAAGATTCTTCTTCTAAATTCACATAGCCAAAAATGAAACCAAAGCTGATGTTGAAGCAGCACAAGCTTTATTCAATGGCCAAAGAACAGAGAAGCGGGAACTTAGTCCACAAATCAACTTTTTGCCTTAATGGTGAGAGAGCTTTGCTTTTAAGGAGCAAGGACAATGTGGAGAGGATTGAGACTGATGATAGGGAGGCACATGCGTTAGTTTTCTGGGAAAGAGGCACGGCTTTTGTGGAAACGGGGTGCCACTCCTTCTCTCTTTTTCTTTAGTCTGTGACTTCCAGTCATGGCCACACATAGGTGTGTCATGCAGTACTTAATGTAGTAGAATCAGTGTGGAATGAGACTGGGGTCTATTGGAGGTCAGATTTGTTGCCATCTTGGTTTCAGCTGGTTCTATTCGGTTTTGGTTTTTCTGTTCCTATAGCTTCCTTTCTTTGTGTCTACACACTGTGACTTAGAGATATATGTTAGTTTCTGTCCAGGGGAGGGACTGATGGATTCTGAGCAGGAGTCTGGTGGCAACTCTGGTAACAATTATTGACCCATTTTCTCAGCCCTTTCCCCTTACTGCTTATCATGCATTGTGTTCCCCTGATTAGGGCAGATTATTTAAAATGATAAATACAAGTGTATGCTTCTAGTAATGTCCCAACAGTTCTAAGCTAGTAACACATGTTTGTGCTCCTGCAATATTTGAGTGAATGCCATGAAAGTGAATTTATTTAACCATTATTAATGAATTTTGTTAAACCTCACATTTTATGGTTTAATGATGTTTCTTTCCGACAAGAGATTTCTAGAGGTGAAATAACTTATTTTCAATGAGATGGACTGACTTGACAGGTTAATGTGCTTTTGTTCCAAAGGTAAACTCTATCATTTTAGTCAATTAACTTTTTGTCCTTTGTTCAAAGTCCTGAAATGATAAGAAGCTACTTTGTCACTTTATCCAATCTGAGAATTTCTATGAAGTTGTAATTACTATAGTGAGAATTTTACATTTATTGCACTTTACCTGTCTTGAAGAGGCAACATGGTATCCAGCATAAGTGGAATTTTCTGTAATGGATTTTATCAGGTGGTCAAGACCTTTCTAAAGTAATAGAACTAAGGTCTTCGTGTTCATCTGATACAAATAACTGCACTGAAATGAAAAGGAATTTTGATTAATACTCTTTTACAAATGCAGCAAGGTTGTACTTTTACTGTAAGTGCAAAAGCTAAAGATGAAGTCTGAATGTGCAATTGTAATGAGAATTTAGCATATACCCTAATTCAGGCATTCCACATTTCACACCTGTTTCGACTGCTTCTTAACTGGGTATTGCCATAAAATTCATCATAAATAACATAGACATGTTAATTATTTGAAACTACTTCTAAGCATCTGGAAGATCAGATTTGAAAGCTTGCATCAGAGGTCCAGTTTCCTGCCTTGGCATTCATGGATAAAAATCTGTTTCTCAGACTCTCTAAACTTTTCTCCTATGGTCTTCCCAAAGTGACCAACTGTTATTTAGCTCACTGGAAATGTCATACTCATCCCTCTCCAGTTACTTAAATATTATGCTTCCTTCAAAATTCAGCTTAAGTTCGTCCTATCGTCTATAATTATTTACTGGTGACCGCAAACCACACAACTCCAATATTATTTCTCATCTTGAGCAATCTCATTTGGCATTTACTTTATATATCCTTAGGTTCTTAGGATGCAGCAAATGTTGCATACACTTATCAGTAATCCCAAGTCTATTGCTGATGATACTAGAGGGGGGAAAAACCAAGCTATAAAAAAGCACTCTACAATAGAATAAATGGCACTTAATGTTTTTTATTTCTTGCTTAACTTGAAACTGGTATTTTTTATTAATAATGTTATTACATAATGATAACCATTATTGAAGCTAAGGGAACATAATCAAACAGAAAAACCATTCATGTTTACTGAAAGAAGAGCATATAGAGAGCTGTACAACCAAAAAAAATTAACTAATGATGAAGATTTGAGTGGCTGTTAGTTCAGCAGTGAACATAAACACTTTAAAGGAAGCCCAGAGAAGGGTGGTTCCTGAGCATAATGAAAGCACCATCCTGAAATAGGTAAATACTTTAAAAATAGGCATAGCAGGGCTATCTGCTATTTTAATAACTAAAATAGAATGGTCCCTTTTATGGCTGTGTTGATTTTGTTTATTTCTCAGTCATGATATATAGCATGCTTCTCACTGAATAAAAAAGAAAAAATCTATGTTTTGCAAAATAATTATCTTCATATTAATAACAGTAAATATTCAGTGCAGTTTGTAAAATTCCAAAGTTGCTTGGAAATAGGCAAAATGACTTTAATATAATATTTTATTAATATAAACAGTATAAAGAAAATGTATAAATAAAATTTAAAATTTTATAATGAAATGAAACTCAAAGTACTTTCAAGATACATTTTTTAAATATTCAGGAACTATTTAATAAATGTTAAAACTGCTTTTCGTGAAGTATATGAAAAGCAATATTTCACATAATCCACCTCATAAACTTATAAAGATGAACATAATATTCTTATGCAATTACGTGATACCTTCCTGATTATGAGGAATGTAACTGAACTTCAAAGGAACATGTTCAAGAGCAGTTACAGGAGAATCATGAAATAGGATCCATTTAGATCATCAGATGAAAGCATTCCAGTTTATAGGAATAGTTTAATCAAAATTAGAGAGGCCAAAGCAAACACATAATATGTGATCAAGACAAGAAATTACAGACAATAATTGGCATAATTAAGGAAATGCCCAATAGATGTCAGCATCCAGGGAATGGTATTTTAACATATGGAAATAAGTAGTGAAGAGTAATTATAGGTTGTGAACACAGCAAATTTAGGAAAGCATATTCTAAAAATCTTAGTGTGACAAGCAAATGTAAATTAGACTAAAATGGAGGGGGAATCCCCCAAACAATGAGATATCAAGGAAGATAATACATGATGGAGATGTTGAGGACTGGGAGAGTAGCAATAAGATGAAGGACGTCTTGTAGAGCAAAAATATTTCAAAGAATAAAATTGGTGGTGAATAAATGTAGAACAGTTGGAAAAAAAGAGTAATTATCTGATAGTTCTAAAGATTTACAAAGATAACATAAAAATTGAATTTGTCCTTGGGAGTTTTGTGAAACAAAAAGATCATCTCAAATGCACATGTTAAGTTTGAAAGTTTGAAGTGACTATTGGATCTCCAATGGAAATGATATAAAAGAGGTGCATTTTAGTGATTGAAGTATATTTTAATACAGCGTTATAAAAATCTTAAGAAAAAGAGCTATGAAACTGAGTTGGAGTGATTTTCAGTTGATGTTATTTAGTGAACAAAACAAAAACCCAAAGTAGAAAAGAACATTCATAGTATGTTTTCTGTAAGAAAGAAGTGGAAATAAGAAATATGGACATATACCTGGTTATCATTACAAGAAGCAACACTAGAAGGACAAATCATAAAGCAATGAAGTTTATGCATACAAGGGATGGGGTAGATATGGGGTAAAAAAAAAGGACACCAAAGGGAGTGATCAGATATTTCTTAAAGTATATCTTTTTATACAACTTTCACTTTAAAAACATGTTAATGTTGTGCCTATAAAATAAATCAATAAGATTGAGGAAAGAGAAAAAAAAATCCTCAAACTAAAAGCAGACTGAAAGAAATGAACCTAAATGTTTCAAATGAATACCCTAATCATGCTGAAGGAAAAGGAGGGAGGGAGGGAAAGACAGGGAGGAAGAAAGCGAGGAAAGAAAATAAGCAGAAAAGAAAACTCTTAAATAATTTAGGAACACATATATACTATTTGGTTGGATATCCTGAGTCTGGGATTGGTGGGCTGTGGAGATTAAGGAACAAAATGCCAAGAAAAGAAATCCTAACATCTTTTTAGTAGCTATGCTTATGGTAGTGATAAGTACAGAAGCAATTCTGAAACCAATTTCAATGAAATGTAGAATTAATCAAATGAATAAATATGCTGATGGTGGTGGTAACTGGAATTCTCGATTCTCATAGTGGAAGAATAAAGAGCCCCAATCAGCGATCTATAGAATAATAGATCCCAAAATACAGGTTCACATTTCTGGGTTTCTTTCTTCTCCAGACCTTGACCCAATAATGTTTACCATTAACTTTCCAATGCCTTCAAACAGATATTTTTTTTTCTATTCAACCCAAGTTTTTCAGTCATTCCCTATGGGAGATTTTGAATTTACACAGTACTGGAACCATCCATATTTAATTTATTTATTTTAAACACACACACACATGCATATCCTGTGAGTTCTGTTTTTTTGGAGAATCCTGATTAATACACATGCATATATCTTTTGTACAGTAGTAAAATGAAAAAAATATTTGACAATACAGAATAGGCAAGTGTGTCAGAGTTTCTATTTTATTTAGAAGCAAAAATGGAATAATCTATATTGTTGGCATGCCTCATAACTCAGTTCTTATACTTCAGTCTTTTCTAACTATATTTACTCCTTTGGGAGATTGTTCAGATTTATGGCTTGATATATCTTCTAACAACTATCAAATATGTGTCTTTATCTCAGACCTCTCTCTTGAATTCCAGACATTATCCAACTACGTATCAACATTACAACATATATGTGTGTGTGTGTATATATATATTTAGCACTTCAAACACAATATATTTAATTTCTATACCTTTGAAAACATAGTGTAAAGCAAATCTTGGTTTTTGCCTCCCTTATGTTCAGAGTTGCACTTACATCTGATCTGGTTAAGTAGACTTCTTAGGCATCGGGAAAAGCACTGAGGAAGAAAAGCAGAGAGATGCTCTGTTGTATTCTTGGATGGGACACTGGCAATCAATGAAACTGTTCATTACAGATGCATTTGAAATAAATTGGGCCAAGCAGAGTTGGATCATAAACATCTCCTGCAGTGTCCAAAGCCAAACACTTGGTTTTTTTTTTTTTTTTCTTTTTTTTCCTAAAACCTGATATTTTAGTCATTTATTGATGCAAAAGAAATTATCCCAAAACTTAGCAGCTTAAAGCAATAAACATTTATTGTCTTATACAGGAGTGGCTTAGTATAAGACAGTAAACTTTCTAGTACAGGTTTTCTCATGACTTTGCAGTCAAGGTCTCACCTGGGGCTACATTCATCTGAAGGCTTGACTAGAGCTGAAGACTCATTTCTGAGAAGGTTCACTGACATACCTTACAGGTTATCTCTTGCTGTATGGCCTCAGTTCCTCCCAGTATATACTTCTCCATAGGGCTTCATGTATGCCATCATGACATGACAGTTTGCTGCAGTGTGAGTGTTTCCAGAGAGAACAAGCAGGTGTCGATAATGTCTTTTATGAACTAGCTTTGAAAGTAACACAGTGTCATTTCCACAATAGCCTATCAGTTACACAAGCCAGCCCTTCTGACATGGGAGGAGTTTACACGTCACATGAATATCGAGTCAGAGATCACTGGGGAACATCTTGGAGTTTGGCACGAAGTTTGGCACTACAGTTTCCCCGATCTCTATGGCCACTCCATCCATCCTATTATTCAAACCGACAAATGTGGATTTATCTTTTACTACTTTATCTTATATTCCTAGATCAAAAAAAATGATGATATGATATTAATAAGATGATATTATGAGATATTCAATTTGGAGAATGCATTTTCCCATATATACAATACACTTAAAAAATAAATTGGAAGTTTGAAAAGATACATATGTAGAGTTTGGGAAAAGTATCTGGCAAATTAACTAAAATTAATACCAATGGTAATGATTACTGGGATTTCCCTGGTGGTCCAGTGGGTAAGACTCTGCCCTCCCAATGTAGGAGTCACGGGTTCGATCCCTGGTCAGAGAACTAAGATCCTGTATGCCTCACAGTGTAGCCAAAAAATGGTAAAAAGAAAAAGAGAAAAAAAAAAAGGAATAATGATTACTAAATTTTATCTGGCCTTTATATTATGGCAAGCATAAAATCTGTGGCTCATTATTTAAAGCATTACCTATTATGATTCTGATAAAGACCATGGGATATGTGTATTCATATTTTACATATGAGCTAGCTGAGTCTTCTAAAAGTTAACTATTTACTTATGGTCATACAACTATTAAGGTTAATATTGTTGATTTCCTTCTAGTGATGGGCAAAATCTCCCACAGGGAATGACTAGAAAACTTGGATTAGATAGAAGAAAAAAAAAAAAAAGATTTGTTTGAAGGCATTGGAGTGCTAATAATAAGATAATGATTTATTGGACCAAAGTCTTAAAAAAGAAATAAACTTAAAATTGTGAGTCTAGATTTTGTGGCCCCTTTTACTCTACAGGTTTCTGTTATAAACCTTTCTGATTAAGAGGTAATTAAAAGGCTGAGCAGTTGAGCAGAACTCTTGCCTGACTGATATGGCAGATAGAAAATAATACTTGGACATCAGGGTCTAAAGAATACGGAAGGATCCTTGGTTACCATGCTTGATTGGGACCAAGGAGAAATAATATTCTAAAAGTAAGTAAAGACAACTGGAAATAAGTTGGCTACCACAGGCTCTGAGACTCAGCTTCAAATTATCTTAATGGAAAATGCATAAATGAATCTGGTATTGCTAGTGCCCCCACTGAAAGAAAACAATATCAGACTGAATTTAAATTAATCCCCTAATTTTTTACTTTGGCATTTAATCAAAAATCTTCGAGTGCACAGGGAGTCAAGTTGATGTGATTAAAAATATCAAGAGAAGCAGCAGACAACAGAATCAGATGTTCAGTTACCTAAGGCACCCAAAGTAACTGTTTTTGAGTCTAGATGGACAAGTATGTCTATAAAAGAAACTGGCCATGATAGAGTGAGTATATTTAAATGGTAGGGAGCAGCAAGAGTAATTGTGATGAAAAGGACAAATTTTATATATTGAATTACTGACTTCAATTCTTTTTCTTCCCTGTATCCATGCCTGTTGTCGTATAACTTTGCAGTTCCTCTCACTACAAAGTGTACTTTACCACCACCCGCCCCACCCGCCCCCGACCTCCGCACAGGACTATTAGTAACATGACACAAGAAAAAGCCCTAAATGTGCTTATCTACTAGGGCTTGCCCTCTTGAAATTCTGCCATTGCCATGTAATGAGTATCTCATATGTAGTTGCTGCTCCCTCAGCTTAAACAAGAATGAACTCACATTGGCATAGGTGAGTCCAGCATGCAGTGAGGAGCCAAAATCAGCCAGACGCATATTTTTAAGAAAAGCCACACAGTCAAACCCATACTCTATCAGCTAACCCTCAGCCAATCCATAGATGTGTATGTGAGATTAGATGATTGCTGTTTTAAGCCATGGGCTTGGGGCAATTTGTTATTCTGTATTATTATGCCAATAGCTGGAAGTGATGGCATAAATATTTACTGCATGATTGTGTTATATAAAGTTTTAAAACAAAAGAAATTGAACTATAATGCTAGAAGTAAAAAGAATTGGGAAAAGAGAGGTTACTATTATTCGGAGAGACATGAGAGAGCTTCTAGGGTGTGGGTAATTTTTCTGTTTCTTGACCAGGATAACGGTTATATGGGTATTTTTACTTATGATAATATATTTGGCTGTACATTATAATCTGTGCACTTTCCTGTAAGCTCGTAACATGCCAATATATCTTTTAAAAATTCTGTGCTCTTAACTGCTATGACATATATTGAATCAATCTTTTATAATATTAGGATATATATAGATATTAAAGAATAAATGTATCTTTAAAATTAAAAATCAGATATTTATGTATGGTTAATGTAGGTGGCCAACTTCCTTGTAAAGACTAGAAATTTATAGGTAGAGTTTATAATAGTACAAGCCCCATGATGAATAAATGTCCTATGATACTCTGTTATAAAAATTTTATAATATCCTATGATACTCCATGTATACCTCACAACACATACAGGAAGACCTAAGTAAATTTATACAAGGAATTGAAGGAAAGATTTAATGACTCTAAAGTTTTTTACATCCAGTGGGAGGAATTAAGCAGACTTTTAATAGGTGTTGAAAATTGGAAGGTGGCAGATTCTCTTGGTAGATGTACATGAAATATCTCAGTTGATTTTTCATGAAAGCAGTTGAGAGTTTGGGAAGGGATGATCAATGAGGCAACCATTAATTTTTGTCCATTGGATTTGCTTTTGTGATAAATGTTGTTGAGCTTGACAAGAACATTTGGTAGTGTGGTAAGACAAAAGCTTGAATCATTTAACATCAAGAGAGAATGAGAGAAGTGAAATTGGTTGTAATTGGCTTAGAAAATAATTATAAAGAAATTTATTATAAAGAATAGTACAGAATTAAAGCACTAGCTGGAGAAGGATAATGGGAGAAGTAAGGTTTTCCTAAAAAAAGGAGATATTAAATACTGCTTATAAACAGTAAAAGGTTAACACTAGTGATTAAAAAAATAAGCAAAAATCGCCCTTGGGATGCCCTTGAGTAGGAAAGAGGAGGATGGAATTTGTGCAAAAGTGGAACACGGGAAGTCATCCTTTCTAAGAAAAGAAATATCATAGTGCATGTTTAAAGATGCAAATGCATTGATGTAACTTTTGGAGAGATTTGGCGGAAACACTCTTCTGATTATTTCCATCCTCTCACTGAAAATTCAATGCACCTTTATCACTTGTGAATGAAGAAGGGGGAGTACCAAATTTTGAAGATAGAAAAGCTTGTAGAAGAGTGAATGTGTTCAGTAAATATTACAGAATTGATGGATAGTACTAGATGTCTATTTGATGTTGGTGGTCATAAAAATCAAGTAAGAGCAGTCATCAAGGTTGTGCATTTTTCTCCAGCTGTGTTTAGCTGTCCTGAAAAAGTTGTAAAATAGACAGAAATTTGAATTTAACTAAACTGGTGTTTTGCCAGGCCAGAATAACAGAGATAAAAAGGAATAAGGGTATATGCAAAGAACTGATTATATAACAATTCATGTAGGCTACGTAAGGAGAGATGTGAGGATATTACAGGGCTGTGGAACTCTGGAAAGCTGACAAAATCAACCAATGAAAATTGCAAGTGGGGTCGGTATAGAGAGGAGTAAGAAAGGGAGTGTGCCAGAGAGTTTTTAATGGTGTCCTTAGAGATTATATTTTGGAGGGACTTGCTTTTAATTGTAAGGGAGAAGCCTAAGTTACCACCAGGGAGTGGGACGATAAAGTACAAGACTAAAGATAGGAAGTTAAGTTTCTAAGAGGACAGATTATTGAAAAGTTATTTTATACACTATTGAATATTCAAGGATTATAATAAAATCAATGTTGAGTAAAATTTGAGGCTACAATCTTCAAACATTGCGGATTTTAGACAGAAGGAAAGAATAATTATCTGAAGGAAGAAAGATGATGTCACAGACTGTGAGATACAGAGAGCACAGTGGAAAATTTGGGGAACTGGAAAGAGATGACAATTGGTAAAAGATTGTCATTAACAGACATGTTCATATGCTAATCTATTTGATGGCCTTGATCAATTGTTCTGGTAGTATCTTAGGCAAACTGGGTTGGTATTGACATATTTCAAGAATGGACTATCTCCTGACACATGGAGCTCTGTGACTCCCTCTTTACTTATACATCATGAAATGAAATGTTTTATCCTTGACTTTAAATTATGTATAATCAAGTTTAGAATATAGATTATGCATATAAAAAGTACACAAATATTACCCATATATTAAAATAGTATAAAAAGTTGAATTTAAGCTACACATCAATAAAATGCCAATACTGTGGTTACACAAGGAAGAAATTTTTCAAATTCACATATGTCTCTCCATCTCTATAACCCAATGTTATTTAACCTCCCATCATCTTTTTCTGAGACTTACAGTTTTCTAAGTGGTCAGTGGTATCAATTATCACCTCTTTTTTCTTTTAATCCTCACTGTAGCTAGAGAAATCTTTCTGAAACACAAGTGTGATTATATAGCATTTCCTGCTTATAAGACTTCAATGGCTTCCCATTTACTTTTAGGACAAAAATCTTTCTTTAAACATTATTCAAAAATATTTGCAAGAGTTTACATTTACTCATTTCTCAAGTCTCATCTTTCTTTTCACTCCAGGTCTCTATCTATAGAAACTCTGCACCTATGATTACTTCTGTATCTCTTATCCTTCTTGCTTTTCAAATTAACATCTTCATATCCATACCCAACTCCAGTCATCATTCCCAAAGAGAAAACTTTCCTATCCTCCTTGAGCACATCAGTACCTTAATAGATGTTCATGTCGTACCAAGTATCTCTCACTCATGGCACTAGCTACCTCTGCAATGTTACATTTACTTGAACAGCTATTTGATTAATACCAGTCTTCCTTTCCAGACTTTAAAGTCTAGGATGACTCTTACAGGTTATGCTTCACTTTTTGAATTATTTAAGGAAGTCCCAGTCATGAATTTGCCTTATAGTTATTAAACCAATTAATTGGTTAATTGTTTTTCTTAAAGATCTCTGAAAACAGAATTCTATAAAAGCTTAGGGGTTAGACAACAAGCAGACAGAACTAGGGTACATTTGCATGATAACTATTTGAGAGAAGAAAGGAAACACAGGGAACTCTACAATGGAGGAAGAGAAATATTAGAGAAGGAGATTTTAGGAACAAAATGGTAGGCTTCTGAATTTGAAACTTGATCAATGGAGAGAACAGATAATAAATAAGAATCAATTCTGTTGTGAATTCTACTCTTTTTTTCACATGAGTAAACAAACTCTAACTTTGCCTTCCTCACATTTCACGTTTCCATTGCATGCTGCATATTGAAGAAAACAGCCTGCTTAGACTGGTCTTAGAGGTCGCCTGCTTAGTGACCAGAAAATTCACTTATAGAAGAAACTTTATGTGCCAATGATTTAAGTCTATTTTAAATGGAGCACTTGCCATAGCCCTGAAGAGTCCTGTTGAAAGTGCAGACTTTGGGGGCATTAGAGCCAAGGCACAAAGTCATACTCTGCTTTCATTCACGATTCCCTTTGTTGCATGCATTTCAGATTTTCTCTTTCTCTTTTTCCTAAAGTCCCCAGTACACTCACTTTAGAGTTCTCCTAGTATTTGAAAATATACCAAGAAAATATAGTTCTTTGAGGAAATTTGAAATGATTAGAGGTAAAGATATACTCAAAACATACTGTGTTCTCTCTTGTAGTTCTCAGATTAAATTCATCCTCTGCATAATCCCTTATTGGTTATGAAAGCAAGCTTTTATAATCTTGTGACAGACAGAGAGATCAGGAAACCATGCAACATTAATTTGTAGTTATTAGTTTTCATGTCTCTGGAAAATCTTTCTTGGAAATATACAAGTATTCTTGTAAAGAGTGATTAAATTTGAGTACATGTTTGATTTTATGACTGCTGGATAATTTCTGTTCAAAAGCATGAGTTGCGGATAATGCCTTAGAGGACTGGGATGGGCAGGGAGGGGGGGAGTCGAGGAAGGGAGGGAATGCAGGGATATGTGTATAAAAACAGATGATTGAACTTGCTGTACCCCCCAAGAAATAATAAATAAATAAATAAAATTAAAAAAAAAAAGCATGAGTTGCACAAAGATGTGACATTGCCATCATTAACTTTTGTACATCTTCTACATTGACTTATGAAAAACACTACTTTTCACTCTTTGATATATTTACATGTTTATTTATAGTGAGCCTGTTAGTTTCTCTTTATTTCTAAATAACACATACTTTCCTCTACTTGTGAAGGGAATTTTAGATACACTTGGTTTGGCATGTAATTTTTTTTAGCTTTCAAAGATAATAGATATATATTTAAGCCAAAAACTATAACAGCCCTTTGTAGATTGAACTGAGATTGAATTATATGTTATCAAAATTGATAGTAATTAAAATAGAGATGGCACTGTCCAAATCACCTCACACAGAGCATGAACTAAGAAACATAAATTCCAGTACTTATGATGTACTTTTAAGGGTTTTAAGTGGTTACAGCTGCCAGCATCTTTGTCCATATTATATTATCCTCCGTTTCACATCTAGACAGACAGTCTTTATATATACCAGTTTCCATTTATATGTCTGCCTGACATATAGCTTGAAATGAGATCAAGCTTCCTGGTCAGAATGTAATTTAAGCAGGCCAAAACATCTGGGGACTCTGGTCAGAAATCAAGCAGCGGGTTCACTTAGAATCTTGGTGTTTTATCCAAAGCCCATATACATTTATTTTAGTTTTTTATTTCTTTATATTGAGTATTCCTCTTCATTTCTTCATACTTCCCAAAATTTCATGTGACTGTGCACTTTACCTTGGAGCTTAGCACACACTTATACAAAATATCCAATAACTGTACTGTTCAGATAAACTCTGAGAGCATCTCGATACGTGCTGTTGGAAGGAATCAGTGGTATACAGGAGATGTTCACACCAGCTTGGCAGAGCTCATTGTGAACAACTCTTCATAACACTGATTTAAGTGACTTCACATTAGTGGCTTGAAATCAGATCTGATGGAAGTATTTACACTAAGGAAATTGTAAATTATAAATCAGTATATTTACACGAGTCTATCTCTTTCTTTCTATTTGTTTCTTTCGAGAAGCTGAAAGCAATGTGCGGGACACTCATAGTTAACAGTTTATATGCTCATTTGGAAATTTTAAAAATAATAATTTGGGAAAATAAGAAAAAAAACATTTTGATTCCTATTACTGCTCACCACTCGCACTATTAATTCCCTAGTACAAAGCACTCTTGTCTCTCCCCTGGATTAGCCTCCTATTGGATTGCTTCTCAGCCCTCTTCAGAGAACTGGAGTCATTCTTTTAAACAAAAATATTACTCTTCTGCTCAAAAATGCCCCATAGTTTCATAACACACTGAGAGTAAAATCTGAAAGTCCTCAATATGGCCCAAAATATTTTACACAGTCTAGCCTCTGATAATTAACTTACCTTGTTTCTTACCAATTTACCCTTCATTTGTTATTTTTCAACTGCATGGCACCTCTTGGCTATTCTTCAAAAACAAGCTGTTGTTGTTTTTGAAAAGTTATTTCCTAAATGCTTTTCTCCAAACATTCCATGACATACTCTATCCTTTTTTTTTTTTTTTTACTCAAAAGTCCACCTTCTTAGGGCCTTCTTTAATGATCCCATTTGATTAACAAGCTACTCACTAACTCTATCTCCATCATGTTGTTTACTTTGGTTTATAACCCTTCACAGGTATTATCTGGTGTCCTATTATATATCTGTTTGCTTATGGTCTATCTCTCAACTCTATAATTTAACCTCCTCCATGAGCAACAGCTTACTTGCTTTGTTTGCAGCTGCAATACCAGAAAGGTGCCTAACAGATATTGATGCTTCACAATTAATTTCTGAAAATATGAATATGCCCTTACATTGTGAGTGAAGAAATACATTGAATATCATATGTTTGGATATGTCATATCTCTAGATTTCTCATAATCTAATGTGTAATACAGTAATTTATACATTGAAAGACATGGAAAAAATAATTTACTGACAAAACACTGGAGGGATTATTTAAAATCTAGAACAGGGGTTGAAAAACTTTGGCCCTTGTATTGTATTAGTACCACCTAGGAGCTAAGAATACAATGGTTAAAACAATTCAAAATAAAAATAATATGTTTGGCAAGTGAAAATTATATGAAATTCTAATTTTGGTTTCCATAAGTAAAGCTTTATTGAAACACAGCCATGCTTGATTACGTTGTCTATTTTCACCCCAAACATTGAAGTTAAGGAGTTGCAACCAAAACCAGATGGCTCACATAGACTAGAACATTTACTGTTTGGCACATTAGAGAATACGTTTGCTGGCTCTTGGTCTAGAAGATGTTCAGATGATCCATACCTGACCTAATTAAACTCAACTTTTGTATTACATCTTCATTTTGGATATTTCTTATCTACCATATTGTTCAAAGCATAAATTTAGATTCCAGTTCATATGTAGCCAGTAGGAGGTAATTGTCATTTTTAGGAGTACTGCTAATTTTAATCGTTAAGATCACATTCCATGATTACAGTTAAATAGGTTGAATTAAATAATATCTCACATAGCTAATAAAATTTTCAAAGATATAAGATGTTCCCTGAGCATTTGCAAATTAACTACAATTATATCACTGTATGCACTGGGGAAAAAATAAAAGCAAAATAGGATAACAAAACCAAAGATTGCTATTTTTCTTTACTAGGTAAATAATTATAATCAGCTTTAATAATTCACTCCATAGAAGCAAGTATTGGTGGGTGATTCAGTGAGTAACTTCTGAGATCAAGATTTACAGAACCACTTTTGCAACAGTATAGCTTCTACCTTCTATTTTAGTATTCATAGTGTCCTATGATCCTGTTATAATATTTGCAGCGAGCCATGTTTAAATTTGATATATTGCCTATGATCCATGACCTGTTACTTAGACGTTATGACAAATGCGTTCTTTAACAGAGCCTACAATGTTCTATTTACTTTGGGAATATTTTAGTCCCTTTAATACAATTTTAAATGTTTATTAAACTGTTGTACATCTTTCCCTGAGACTATTACATTTTTCTAAAAATATATTTCACATGCATTGCTAGGACTTAAACTACAGGTTAAAAGTACTTCCATTTTGCCTTTCTTTTATCATCTCTATAAGAACCCTGACATAGACATATCTATCTATCTATCTATACATAGTTTTTTTTTTGCAGGGCTCGGGGGGGTTAACTTTAATTGAGCTTAGGTATCAGAATATAAATAATGTCTGTACAGAGCCCCAAGTGTTTGTTACATAATTTCTGCATTGTAATTAAAATACAAACAGGTTTTTAAAAACAGTCAACTCAGTCAAAACCCACTACTTCAGAATCAATAGCTTCTTTGAAGCTACAGTTACACTTAAAACTTGTTAAGACTAGAATGCAAAACTTAGGTTGGTTGGAAAGCTAATTAAACTTGCTCCAAATAGAATGTGGAGTTCTAACCTGCTCAAGTAGAATTACAAAAGGCCAAAATTGTGTTTTTCACAGAGACTCAGTTCACTGGAATCACCAACTCTGGGCAGCTGTTAGAATATTTAAAATCCTGAGATAATAAGGAATCTAGGCATTCTTTAGACAGTCTTCTGTTGTTCTTTTCTCCCAGTGAGAGATGTGTGGGTGTGTGAAATGATAGCAGTTATAGCTTTAATGAGAGAGTCCAATTCTTCATCTTGACAAATAGTAAGTTAGAATTCACTAGGAGTAATACATTTTAAGTCATTTGATGTTGAAGCCAGTTGAAGTTCCTCTGCAGTGAAGTACTACAGGATGGCTGTACTATACACAGTGGCAGTCATGCCCACACATCAGTGGTTGGTCATCCTATATTTTAGGCACCATGAAAATGGCCAACTAAGAACTGCAAGCTGGCTCTCTGTGAGTAGGAAACCACATTTGTCTTGGCCTTCCCTGAGTTCTTCCCAGCCTTGCCACCAGCCATTTCAAATTATGCTGAAGCTCCAAGCAGCAAGGCAGAGAAAGAGCTAGTCAGACACCTAACGAGATCCCACTGTCTACTCTTTCATTGCACCAGGATTCAAACTGCCAGATGTTTTGATAAGAATTTTTTTTTGGGGGGGTACACCAGGTTCAATCAACTGTTTTTATACACATATCCCCGTATTCCCTCCCTTCCTTGACTCCCCCACCTCGAGTCCCCTCCGTCCTCCCCGCCCCAGTCCTCTAAGGCATCTTCCATCCTCAAGTTGGACTCCCTTTGTTATACAACTTCCCACTGACTATTTTACAGTTGGTAGTATATATATGTCTGTGCTACTCTCTCGCTTTGTCTCAGTTTGCCCTTCACCCCCCGCCCCCTCCCATACCTCAAGTTCTCCAGTCCATTCTCTGTATCTGCATCCTTGTTCTTGTCACTGAGTTCATCAGTACCATTTTTAGATTCCGTATATGTGAGTTAGCATACAATATTTGTCCTTCTCTTTCTGACTTACTTCACTATGTATGACAGATTGTAGTTCTATCCACCTCATTACATATAGCTCCATCTCATCCCTTTTTATAGCTGAGTAATATTCCATTGTATATATATGCCACATCTTCTGTATCCATTCATTTGTTGATGGGCATTTAGGTTGCTTCCATGTCCTGGCTACTGTAAATAGTGCTGCAATAAACATTATGGTACAAGTTTCTTTTGGGATTATGGTTTTCTTTGGGTATATGCCCAGTAGTGGGATTACTGGATCATATGGTAGTTCTATTTGTAGTTTTTTAAGGAACCTCCAAATTGTTTTCCATAGTGGCTGTACCAACTTACAGTCCCACCAACAGTGCAGGAGAGCTCCCTTTTCTCCACACCCTCTCCAACATTTGTGGTTTCCAGACTTTGTGATGATGGCCATTCTGACGGGTGTGAGGTGATACCTCATTGTGGCTTTGACTTGCATTTCTCTGATGATGAGTGATGTGGAGCATCTTTTCATGTGTTTGTTGGCCATCTGTATGTCTTCTTTGGAGAAATGTCTATTTAGGTCTGCCGCCCATTTGTGGATTGGGTTATTTGCTTTTTTGGTATTAAACTGCATGAGCTGCTTGTATATTTTGGAGGTTAATCCTTTGTCCATTGTTTCATTGGCAATTATTTTTTCCCATTCTGAGGGTTGCCTTTTAGTCTTGTTTATGGTTTCTTTTGCTGTGCAAAAGCTTTTAAGTTTCATAACGTCCCATTTGTTGATTCTTGATTTTATTTCCATGATTCTAGGAGGTGGGTCAAAAAGGATGTTGCTTTGATGGATGTCATAGAGTGTTCTGCCTATGTTTTCCTCTAGGAGTTTGATAGTGTCTGGCCTTACATGTAGGTCTTTAATCCATTTGGAGTTTCTTTTTGTGTATGGTGTTAGGAAGTGTTCTAAGTTCATTCTTTTACATGTTGCTGTCCAATTTTCCCAGCACCACTTCTTGAAGAGGCTGTCTTTTTTCCATTGTATACTCGTGCCTCCTTTGTCAAAGATAAGGTGCCCATATGTGTTTGGGCTTATTTCTGAGTTCTCTATTCTATTCCATTGATCTTCCTTTCTGTTTTTGTGCCAGTACCGTACTGTCTTGATCACTATGGCCTTGTAGTATAGTTTGAAGTCAGGAAGGCTGATTCCACCAACTCCATTTTTCCTTCTCAAGATTGCTTTGGCTGATAAGAATTTTCATATTCATTTTCCTAATGAGGAAAATGAAACTGTAACGCTTATAATTTAGAGAAAGCCATACAGTTTTTAAGTGAGGAAAAAAGACTACAGTTTAGGTGGTTTTGTTTCCTAAACCAGCGTTCTTCCAGTAAACTCACCATATAACTTTCCCTGGAGAACTGACTGTAGGATTTCAACACAGGTTTTTGACTTCTGGTTCCAGTGCCAATATGTGAAGGGCTTACAACTCATCATTCATGTCCTCACACAAGAACAATCTGAACAAATTGAAAATGACTTTTCTTAAACACATCAGAAAAGTGAGGTTTCAGGGCAAACTGAGTCTCTGAAATCTAGAAAAAAACAGGCAAATCCAGAGAGTTACAATCGAGATCTGATTACCTGGAGCAGAGGCCACTGGAGCCATAAACTTGTAAGAAAAATTAAATGGTAATTTAACAAATGGCTGGAGTCTGAGTGTGGACTAGCTTATGAGTGAATATCTCCAGGGGCCATAGTCTTAGGACGCTCCACATTTTGTGTATTTTACTTCCAGGAACCCCATCAGGTTCTTATGGTAAAGAGCCAAGAAAGATCCTCTGGTGACTTTACCAGGAGTAGAAGAAGAGGAATCATTGTGAAATATACTCACAGAATTATCCATCACGTAAACCTGCTCTGCCAGTCTTATGCCACCTGAAGGAGAGGGGCATTTCTCTCACTCCAGCTCCTCTGCCTTTCCTGTCTCATCTAAGGGAAGGAGGACTAAGAAACAGTTGTAAAAGTCACAGCCCATAAACACAAGCTCACTAAAGGAAAGAGATTTATTAATGAGATGATAGAATGCTACCCTCTCCCACACCTTACCAACAGCTCAATATAGTAAAGGTGCATTACAGCTGAAAGAGTTGCAAGATGCAGAATCTGAGGAGGCATTCTCATGGAAGCCCAAAGTCAAAAGTAGACATAAAAACAAGGACATGAGAGGAATTTCAAGCCTCTGGCAGCCACAGAGTTTGTTTGCTATAACAAACATTAACACAGACTAACTCCTGGCCAGATTTATGTAAAAACTCATAGTAAGGCCTATTATCTCAAGTTCCTGTTACCTGATACATCATAGTTGGCTTTTAACAAAAAAATTAAAAGGCATGCTAAAAGGCAAAGAAAAAAATCAAGATTGAAGAATGAGACAAAGCAAGCATCAATACCAGACTCATATATGGCACATGTTTTGGAATTTTCAGACAGAAGTTTTTTTTTTTTTTTTTCTTTTTAAGAACTTTTATTGAGATACAGTTAACATACAATAAGCTGCATATATTTAGAGTGTACAATTTGGTATCCCAATCTCCCAATTCATCCCCCCCCCCAATCCTCCCCGCTTTCCCCACTTGGTGTCCATATGTTTGTTCTCTACATCTGTGTCTCTACTTCTGCCTTGCAAACCGGTTGATTTGTACCATTTTTCTATAGTCCGCATATATGTGTTAATATACAATATTTGTTTTTCTCTTTCTGACTCACTTTACTCTGTATGACAGTCTCCAGGTCCCTCCATGTCTCTACAAATGTCCCAGTTTCATTCCTTTTTACAGCTGAGTAATATTCCACTGTATATATGTACCACATCTTCTTTATCCATTCATCTGTTGATGGACATTTAGGTTGCTTCCATGTCCTGGCTATTGTAAATAGTGCTGCATAGAACATTGGAGTGCATCTGTCTTTTTGAATTATGGTGTTCTCTGGGTATATGCCCAGCAGTAGGATTGCTGGGTCATATAGTAACACTATTTTTAGTTTTGCAAACAACCTCCATGCTGTTCTCCATTGTGGCTGTATCAATTTACATTCCCACCAGCAGTGCAAGAGCGTTCCCTTTTCTCCACATCCTCTCCAGCATTTACTGTTTGTAGATTCTCTGATGATGCCCATTCTAACCAGTGTGAGATGATACCTCATTGTCGTTTTGATTTGCATTTCTCTAATAATTAGTGTTGTTGAGCAGCTTTTCATGTGCCTCATGGCCATCCATATGTCTTCTTTGGAGAAATGCCTATTTACGTCTTCTGCCCATTTTTGGATTGGGTTGTTTGTTTTGTTGATATTGAGCTGGATGAACTGTTTATATATTTTGGAGATTAGTCCTTTGTTGATTCATTTGCAAATATTTTTTCCCATTCTGAGGGTTGTCTTTTCGTCTTGCTTATAGTTTCCTTTGCTGTGCAGAAGCTCTGAAGTTTCATTAGGTCCCACTTATTTATTTTTGTTTTTATTTCCATTATTCTAGGGGGTGGATCAAAAAAGATCTTGCTGTTATTTACATCAAAGAGTGTTCTTCCTGTGTTTTCCTCTAGGAGTTTTATAGTGACTGGCCTTACATTTAGGTCTTTAATCCATTTGGAGTTTATTTTTGTGTATGGTGTTAGGGGGTGTTCTAATCTCATTCTTTTACATGTAGCTGTCCAGTTTTCCCAGCACCACTTATTGAAGAGGCTGCCTTTTCTCCATTGTATATCCTTGCCTCCTTTGTCATAGATTAGTTGACCATAGTTTAACTCTGGGCTTTCTATCCTGTTCCATTGATCTATATTTCTGTTTTTGTGCCAGTACCATACTGTCTTGATCACTGTAGCCTTGTAGTATAACCTGAAGACAGGAAGCCTGATTACACCAACTCCGTCTTTCCTTCTCAAGATTGCTTTGGCTCTTTGGGGTCTTTTGTGTTTCCATACAAATCATACAATTTCTTGTTCTAGTTCTGAGAAAAATGCCATTGGTAATTTGATCGGGATTGCACTGAATCTGTAGATTGCTTTGTGTAGTATAGTCATTTTCAGAATGTTGATTCTTCCCATCCAAGAACATGGTATGTCCCTCCATCTGTTTCTGTCTTCTTTGATTTCTTTCATTAGTGTCTTATAGTTTTCTGAGTACAGGTCTTTTACCTCCTTGGTTAGGTTTATTCCTAGGTATTTTATTCTTTTTGTTGCAATAGTGAATGGAATTGTTTCCTTAATTTCTCTTTCTTATCTTTCAATGTTGGTGTATAGAAATGCAAGAGATTTCTGTGTGTTAATTTTGTATCCTGCTACTTTACCAAATTCATTGATTAGCTCAAGTAGTTTTCTGGTGGCATCTTTAGGATTTTCTTTGTATAGTATCATGTCATCTGCAAACAGTGACAGTTTTACTTCTTCTTTTCCAATTTGGATTCCTTTTCTTTCTTTTTCTTCTCTGATTACTGTGGCAAGGACTTCCAAAACTATGTTGAATAGTAGTGGTGAGAGTGGACATCCTTGTCTTGTTCCTGATCTTAGAGGGAATGATTCCAGTTTTTCACCATTGAGAATGATGTTTGCTGTGGGTTTGTCATATATGGCCTTTATTATGTTGAGGTAAGTTCCCTCTATGCCCACCTTCTGGAGAGTTTTGATCATAAATGGGTGTTGAATTTTGTCAAAAGCTTTTTCTGCATCTATTGAGATGATCATGTGGTTTTTGTCCTTCAATCTGTTATTATGGTGTATCACATTGATTGATTTGCATATATTGAAGAATCCTTGCATTCCAGGGATAAACCCCACTTGATCATGGTGTGTGATCCTTTTAATGTGTTGTAGGATTCTGTTGGCTAGTATTTTGTTGAGGATTTTTGCATCTAAATTCATCAGTGATATTGGTCTGTAATTTTCTTTTTTTGTAGTATCTTTGTCTGGTTTTAGTATCAGGGCGATGGTGGCCTCATAGAATGAGTTTGGGAGTGTTCCTTCCTCTGCAATTTTTTGGAAGAGTTTGAGAAGGATGGATGTTAGCTCTTCCCTAAATGTTTGATAAAATTCACCTGTGAATCCATCTGGTCCTGGACTTTTGTTTGTTGGGAGATTTTTAATCACAGCTTCAATTTCATTACTTGTGACTGGTCTGTTCATATTTCCGATTTCTTCCTGATTCAGTCTTGAAAGGTTATACCTTTCTAAGAATCTGTCCATTTCATCCAGGTTGTCCATTTTATGGCATATATTTGCTTGTAGTAGTCTCTTATGGTGCTTTTTATTTCTGTGGTGTCAGTTGTAATTTCTCCTGTTTCCTTTCTAATTTTATTGATTTGAGACTTCTCCCTCTTTTTCTTGATGAGTCTTGCTAGAGGTTTATCAATTTTTTTTATCTTCTGAAAGAACCAGCTTTTAGTTTTATTGATTTTTGCTATTGTTTTCTTTGTTTCTATTTCATTTATTTCTGCTCTGATCTTTATGATTTCTCTCTGTCTACTAACTTTGGGTTTTGTTTGCTCTTCTTTCTCTAGTTTCTTTAGGTGTAAGGTTAGGTTGTTTATTTGGAATTTTTCATATTTCTTGAGGTAGGACTGTATTGCTATAAACTTCCCTCTTAGAACTGCATTTGCTGCATCCCATAGGTTTTGGATCATTGTGTTTTCATTGTCATTTGTCTCTAGGTATTTTTTGATTTCTTCTTTGATTTCCTCAGTAATCTCTTGGTTATTTAGTAGCATATTGTTTAGCCTCCATGTGTTTGTGTTTTTTAAAGTTTTTTTTTCCTATAATTGATTTCTAATCTCATAGTGTTGTGGTCAGAAAAGATGCTTGATGTGATTTCAGTTTTCTTGAATTTACCAAGGCTTGATTTATGACCCACAATGTGATCTGTCCTGGAGGATGTTCCATGTGCAGTTGAGAAGAACATGTAATCTGCTGTTTTGGAATGTAATGTCCTGTAGATATCTTTTAAATCAAGCTGATTTATTGGGTCATTTAAAGCTTGTGTTTTCTTATTAATTTTCTGTGTGGATGATCTGTCCATTGGTGTAAGTGGGGTGTTAAAGTCCCCCACTATGATTGTGTTACTGTTGATTTCCTCTTTCATAGTTTTTAGCATTTGCCTTAGGTATTGAGGTGCTCCTATATTGGGTGCATATATATTTATAATAGTTATCTCTTTTCTGGATTGATCCCTTGATCTTTATGTAGTGTCCTCTCTTGTCTCGTAATGTTTTTTATTTTAAAGTCTATTTTATCTGATCTGAGTATCACTACTCCAGCTTTTTTTTGATTTCTATTTGCATGGAATATCTTTTTCCATCCCCTCACTTTCAGTCTCTATGTGTCCCTAGGTCTGAAGCGGGTCTCTTGTAGACAGTATATATATGGGTCTTGTTTTTGTATCCATTCAGCCAGCCTGTGTCTTTTGGTTGGTGCATTTATTCCATTTACATTCAAGGTAATTATCAATATGTATGTTCCTATTACCATTTTCTTAATTGTTTTGTTTGTTTTTGTAGGTCCTTTTCTTCTCTTATGTTTCCCACTTAGAGAAGTTCCTTCAGCATTTGTTATAGGCCTGGTTTGGTGGTGCTGAGTTCTCTTAGCTCTTGCTTGTCTGTAAAGCTTTTGATTTCTCTGTTGAATCTCAATGAGATCCTTGCTGGGTAGAATATTCTTGGTTGTAGGTTCTTCCCTTTCATCACTTTAAATATATCATGCCACTCCCTTCTGGCTTACAGGGTTTCTGCTGAGAAATCAGCTGTTAACCTGATGGGAGTTCCCTTGTATGTTATTTGTCATTTTTCCCTTGTTGCTTCTAATAACATTTCTGTCTTTAATTTTTGTCAGTTTCACTACTATACGTCTTGGCATGTTTCTCCTTGGGTTTATCCTGCCTGGGACTCTCTGTGCTTCCTGGACTTGGGTGGCTATTTCCTTTCCCATGTTAGGGAAGTTTTCAACTATAATCTCTTCCAGTAGCTTCTCGGGTCCTTTCTCTCTCTTGTCTCCTTCTGGGACCCCTGTAATGCAAAGTTGGTTCATTTAACATTGTCCCAGAGGTCTCTTAGGCTGTCTTCAGTTCTTTTCATTCTTTTTTCTTTATTCTTTTCTGCATCAGTGATGATCACCATTCTTTCTTCCAGGTCACTTATTTGCTCTTCTGCCTCAGTTAATCTGCTATTGGTTCCTTCTAGTGTGTTTTTCATTTCAGTTATTGTGTTGCATATCTCTGTTTGTTTGTTCTTTAATTCTTGTAGCTCTTTGGTAAACTTTTCAATCTTTGCATCCAATCTTTTTCCAATGTCCTGTATCATCTTCACTATCATTATTCTGAATTCTTTTTCTGGAAGAGTCCCTATCTCCTCTTCATTTAGTTGTTTTTCTGGAGTTTTATCTTGTCCCTTCATCTGGTACAGAGTCTTCTTCTTTTTCATTTTCTCTATTTTTCTGTGGCTGTGGTTTTCAGTTCCACAGAAGGAAATACTGCTGATACTGCTTGATTTGTTGTCTGCCCTCTTGCGGAGCAAGCTATCTAGGAGGCTTGTGTGTGCTTCCTGATTGGAGAGACGGATGGTGGGTAGGGCTGGGTGGGTGGAGCTCAGTAAGACTTTAATCTGATTTGGTGGGCAGAGCTCAGTGACACTTTAATCTGCTTGTCTGCCAATGGGTGGGTTGTGTTCCCCCCTTGTTTGATGTTTGGCCTGAGGCTACCTAGCACTGGAGCTTACAGGCTCTTTGGTGGGGCTAATGGCAGTCTCTGGGAGGGCTCACACCAATGAGCACTTCTCAGAACCCCTGCCCCCAGTGCCCCTGTCACCTCAGTGAGCCACAGCTACTGCCCACCTCTGCAGGCAACCCTCCAACACCAGCAGGTAGGTCTAGTTCAGTCTCCTATGGGGTTCCTGCTCCTTTCCCGGGTCCTGGTGAGCACACTTTTTTGTGTGCCCTCCAAGAGTGGAGTCTCTGTTTCCCCCATTCCTGTGGAGGTCCTGCAATCAAATCCCGCTGGCTTTCAAAGTCTGATTCCCTGGGGATTCCTCCTCCTGTTGCTGAACTCTGAGGTTGGGCAACCTAACGTGGGGCTCAGAACCCTCACTTTAGTGGGTGGACTTCTGCAGTATAACTGTTCTCCAGTTTGTGAGTCACCCACCCAGCATTTATGGGATTTGATTTTTATCACGATTGCGCCCCTCTTACTGTCTCATTGCAGTTTCTCCTTTGTCTCTGGATGTGGGATGTCTTTTTTGGTGTGTTCCAGTGTCTTTCTGTCGATGATTGTTCAGCAGTTAGTTGTAACTCTGGTGCTCTTGCAGGAGGGAGTGAGTGCACATCCTCCTACTCCACCATCTTGATCCTGTCTCCTCAACTACATTTATTGTTCATTAACTTGATAATATCCACAAGTACCTGCATATTTCTTTTTAACTGCCTTGTTGAGTTTTAGTCCATAAGATGGCAACACAAGTAAAGGCCAGATGGCAAGTGTAATGAGCAGTGCCCAAAGCCATGTTCACTTACTTCTTCTCTCTTCAAATAAAATGGCACATGTCAGCAAATGTCAAGAGGGGAAAAACAGTGAGCTCCAATTTCCCAGAAGATGACGCACTTGCTGTGATGAGGACCAGGGTATACCACCGCTGCTCTGGATACTGTCTGAGCCCATGCTCTCTCAGACAGAAGTTTAATTTAACTATGATTAATATGTTGAGAACTGTAATGCAAAAAATAGATAAAAGGCAAGAACTGATGTGTAATGTAAATAGAGAGGTGGAAGCTCAAAGAACAAATCACAAGAAAATGCTGGAAATCAAAAACTATACTAGAAATGAAAAAATCCTTTGATGGGCTAATCAGTAGACTGGACATAACCAAGGAAAGAATCAGTGAGGTTGAGGGTAGACCAACAGAAAACTCCCATACTAAAATGCAAAGTCTATTGCTTTGGAACAAGGGAGAAGTGACACGGGGAGACAGTTTCCACTTTCTGCTACTTAGGTGCTCAAAAGTGGTGATATAGATTGATACAAAAAGTAATAACCACAATGCCTAATTAGATTACAGAAAAGACAGTAATCTGAAATTAAGGACTTACATTTGTGCAACTGCCTTTTTAAAATGCCCTGCACTTTTCTTTAGTGGCACCAGAAAGACTTGAGTATATTCTGTGTGTCTTATGCTATTATTCTCTCTTTGTAGACACATTGTAACACTATTTTTACCTTTTTTGTTAGATAATACTATATTTAGCTCATAATAATATGTGTCACTTAAAATATTTTATGTTCTAATAGTCAACTAATAGTCAATTCAGTTATTTAATAAAAAACATACAAAGCAAATTAAATACACACACACACACGATAGCTTGAATGTATATGGGAAGAAAGAGGGAGAGAGTATGCAGAGTTAACTATAGCCCTCCTTTCTGCATTTGGTCTCAAAGCTATTAGATATCTGTGAGTCCATCTTCCATTATGCATTTCATGTTTCCCCTGTACTCAGCAAGAACTAAAGCTGGTCAGGGTTTTTCAGCCAGTGGGATGGACCCAATTCTTTATTCTTGAAGGTCTGGGTCCTCCTGATATTTTTTTGGTTGTATAAGTTTTTCATTATGTTTTACTATTGGGCATGCCAATACTAAGAGTTGCCCCAAAGCATCATATAAGACTTAGTACTCCTTGACCCCCTGGGCAGCAATAATACCATCTTCCCTTGGTAATCGGAATCAATGACTCCAAACCAACTTTCTCCTGCCTATTGGTTCAGTGGCATAAGAAGCTGAAATATCTAAATAGGAGTCTAATTTTCTAATTCAATTAAACTATTGTTGTGCCCCTGGTTGAATTACTACCACCATTTCAACTAAGGCTTCTAAACCAGAAGAGCTCAATGTTGCCTGAATAGGATACAAAATGTCTCCAAGTGAGTTATTGATTGGGTGTAGTAGTGAGAGAAATGATTCCTATTGCTACCCTTGATTCTCAGACCCATGTATTCTGGCTTTAAAGTGGTAGAATCATATGATCTGATTCAAAATATATTCTGCATCCTATAAGACAGAACTGCATCCTTTTAGCGTATAGTCTTCCAAATGATTACCTGAGACTTCAGTAGGCCATTCCACCTTTTAATTAGCTCAGACACTTATGGGTGATGTGCAGTGTAGCAAGAAAAAATAATATCATGGACCTGAGCCTATAGGTGCATTTCCTTTTCTATGAAATTAATTTGTTGATCAGACTTAATACTGTGCAGGATTATGTGACTGTGGATAAGCATTCTATATATCAAAACAGAGTGATGCTGCCATTGCACAGATGGTGGTGCTAGGCAAGGAAAGCAAATCCATACCAGAATGTGTCTATTCCAGTGAGGACTGTTCCTTAAGTAATTGAAGGGGTTCAACATAAGTAACCTGCCACAAGGTGACTATCTGTTTTTCCTGGATAATAAAGCCACAATGGCTTAGAGTTACTCTTTGCTTTGACAGATTCATACCTAGTAGTAGTGTTAGCTTTGATAAGTGGAATTCCAAGTTATAGGGACCATATCTAGCCTCCATCTCTAATATGACACTCTGTTAATTTTTTTTTCTCACTTGAATAGCCTACTTTATAGTGTGTGCCCCTTGGTGGGCATTCACATAAACAGGAATATATTCAGAGTCTGTGCTTTTTCTGACAGTTCCATCCATAGGCCTTTCCTCAGGCATTTTTGTCTCCAAATTTTCCAGTGCTCTTCCTTGCAACCCCTGAGAAAACAGCAAAAACATAAGCTTCTATAGATGAAGCCATCATAGATCTTTACTGCTTTTCAGTCTAGATGTAGTGGACAGTGCTCAAAATTCTTCCCACTGGGAAGATTCTCCTTACCAGTGTCCCTCAAGGGCACTCAGGGTTGTAGTGCTGCCACTGTCCATGTTTGGTTAATACCAGCATATTACATGCATATGTCTGTAAACCAAACATGAGTTTTGTTTTGTTTTCTTTCTCAATCAAGTAGTTTACAGGGAATGCCGTAGGGGGCCTAAGTCTGAGTCAAAGGTTCATACAACATATTTGTTCCTTCCAGATCTTCCTCAGCTTGGCTTCTTATATAACATTTACATTTAATAATAGATTGCAGGGAGCTCAAGCTGCATTATGACATGATATCTCATGTTTATGTTATCTACCAAGGCCAGTAGCATCAAGAAACTCAAGAGGATGATAGTTATCTACAGAAGGAGGTAGATTTACTACCAAATCCTATTAAGACCTGTGTTATAATTCTCCGTTTTATACTTGACATAGGCTCCATACAGGAATTCTATTTGCCATGGAAAATTTTAATATCATTATATTTGATGGATTATTATAAATGCCCAGTAGTAAACTGAAGCCTCAGTTTCTGCAGTCTTCTCTTTTTTTGTCCCCCCATCAAACTGGCAGCCTTACAAGGGATTCAGATTAGCTGTATATTGTCTCAAAAATCCAAAATGGTTTACCAAGCATTGTGCCTCTTTCTTTAAGGTAAGTCATGAAATCTGTGAGAACTTGTCTTTCACCTGTAAGGCACATGTTAACATGTCCCAAGTGATTGAATTTCTATAGATTTCACTGAGGTGGAGGACTCATGACTTTTTGTGTGGTTTATTTACCACCTTGTAGTTTGTACGTGTTATATTAAGGCATATAACATTCTTTCTACATAGTGATCCAATCAACAAATGCCATCATTGTAGTGGACCAGTTTTATATTTCATTGAATGTCAAGATAATCAGGATCTCCCTGTATTATATCACAGAAAGAGAAGTAGAATCAAGACAGTCCTGAGACAAGACATGTAGATATACTGGTGGTCTTGCAAGTTTAAAAACAAACTGCTTCTGGGTATCCTTACAAATTGGCAAGGAGAAAAAGGCATTAGCTAGGTTAGTATCTACATATCAAGGTCTGGGGGTGTATTACTTTGCTCCAGTAAAGATACTATACCTGGGACAGCAGCTGCAATTGGAGTCACTACCCAATTAAGCTTAAAATAGTCATTCTCCAAGATCCAGCTGACTTCTGCACATGCCAAATTGATGACTTAAATGGGGATGTTGCATTATTCTGCTTTTTTCAAGTCTTTGATGGTTACATTAATTTCCGCAGTTCCTCCAAGGATGCAGTGTTGCTTCTGGTTTTCTATTTTAGTAGGAAGTGGAAGTTCTAGAGGCTTTCATTTAGGCTTTCTCGCCATAATGGTCCTATCACCATGGGTTACAGAGCCAGTGTGAATATTCTGTTAGTTATTGTATAAAGCAGAACTCTTCCAAACATACATTCAGAAACATATGAAGTAACCACAGGACTTTTGTGGACAAACTGGGCCTGCTGTGCAATGGACTTGAGTTAAGACTCCATCTATCACCTGATAACCAAAAGTCTCAGCTTTGATGGGCCATGATGGCATTCTGATTTTCTGTCAAGACACCTAGGAAAGACAGGTGGAAGAGGATTCTAAGGGAGTTAGAAGAAAAAAAAATTGAACTATAACACTGTATTGGGCAAGTGTATTGATATGGATGCAATTATTAGAGATTCAAGTGTTAATTCCTAGAGGTGGAGATGGTCAACCAGCTACCTCTGCTACTTTCTTGCAATTATTTTACTGAATAAGCTATTTCCTGCTGGATCCAAATGTGTTCCCTTGTGGCATGCTGAGATTTGACTCTATTAGGGGTCTAGTGACAACAGTGGGTAGTTTTGGTGGGTCTTAAGGGGAATTTTCATCTTCTTTCTAGGCATCTGACCTAGGCGAGGTTATTACAGGCTTTCAAGCAGAAAAAGGCTCATCTCCTCAGACACTGGAGGGCAGGCTACATCCTTTCAATGGTATGGGAGACTTAGAAAGTTCAAGATTGTCAAGTTCATAAGTTTCAAATTAGATGTCTCCATTAGAAGTTTCAGAATCACATTCCTAAGCAATAATGCCTTTACTTTCATGTGAAAACTTGGAAAGACTAAATTCAAACATCATTTTAAAACAGTATCATGCAGGTTTAAATTTTTTGCTTCTTTCAGCAATATTAGACCTGTGACTACAAGAAACAAAAGTTGGTTTTGGGGTTGTCACAAAAACTCTCAGTTTCTCAAACTGCAAGTTGATATGACAGTTAATGAACTGGCTCTTGTCATTTTATTTTTGTATTCAACAATTACTCAAGTACACTTGAGAGACTCCATGCCATACTACACTGCCTTCAGTCATATAACCACCATAAAAGTCAAGTGAAAGCTTCCAAAGCATCTACTTCAATTGATATTTCATTACAATTAATCATAGGTGATAAATTGTGATGCTATTATCTGTCATGGTTACTAGTACCCTATTTTCCATTGCCATGAAGCTCAGCATTCCAGTAAGCCTAAGAATTCAAACAAAGCATCCCAAATTTCTATTTTTGTGAGTCTGTATCCTGGCATTGCTCCTGGTACCAATTCTGTATCAGTTAGGGTTCAATTAGGAGAGAAGTACCACAAAGTAATTTAAACAGAGAAAAGTTTAAATAATAATTGACAGGATTGAAGTGATGGTGAATTGATTAATGAGAGTTAAAGAGAACTTTTAAGAATATAACAATAATAGATGTAGAGAGTAGCCAATATCCATCAGGTTGAGATATAAAGCCCCAAGGAATAGATTCTTCATCAAGGGTAGGATCCAGATTTTATTGCAGGGGACACATCCTTGGCTTACTAGATGATGTGTAAGTTGTTAAGAGGCTTGCTGGTAAGACTTGCTGGAAATTCCATTAGTTTACCAGAAAAAGTCTTCCATAGGGAGGGCATGTGACTTAAACTCACTATAAATTAATGCAACCAAAAACTGAGTCTTTAAAAAAAAAATCAGTCAGATTGTTAAACCTCCAGCCAGGCCGACCAAGACAAAAAACAACAACAACAAAAAAACCCCACAGACTACTAATATTATAAATGAAAGAGAGGAAATCACTACAGATCCCATGGACATTGAAAGAATAAAGGAATGCTGTGAATAACTCTATACTCACAAATTTAATAACCTTGATGAAATGGACCAATTCCTTGAAAGACACAATCTACCAAACTCACACAAGAAGAAATAGACAATCTGAATTTATTAAATAAATTGAATCAGTAATCAGTAACCTTCTGAAATAGAAAACTCCTGGCCCAGGTGGGTTCACTGTTGAATTATGCCAAGCATATTAGGAAAGATTTATACCAATTCTCTGCCAGAGCATAGAAGCAGAGAGAATGTTTCTAACTCATTCTCTGTGGCCAGCATTACCCTAATACCAAAATCAATGACATTATAAGAAAAGAAAACTGTAAACCAATCTCTCTCATGAATATAGATGTAAATATCCTCAACAAAATATCAGCAAACCAAATCCAGCAATGTATACAAAGAATTATATACCATGACAAAGTGGGATTTATCCCAGTTATGTAAGAGTGATTCAACATCAAAAATTGATTACTGTGATCCATCACATCAGTAGACCAAAAAAAAAAAAAATCACACAATCATATCAATAGGTGCAGAAAATGCATTTAACAAAACTCAACACCCATTCATGATAAAAACTCTCAGCAAACTAGGGATATCAGGGAACTTCCTTGAGTTGAAAAAAATCTTCAAAAAACCTACAGCTGAAATAATACTGATGAGAAACTTGAAGCTTTCCCACTAAGAGAAGGTACAAGGAAAGGATGAGCTCTCTAAACTCCTTTTCAACATAGTACTGGAAGCTCTAGCTAATGCACTAAGAAAAGGAAAGGAAATAAAAGGTCTACATATTAGACAGAAAGACATAAAACATTTCCCCCCACAGACAACATGATCATCTATGTAGAACATCCAAAAGAAGCACCAAAAAACCTCTTGGAGTTATTAAGCAATTATAGCAAGGTTACAGAATATAAGGTCAATACACAAAAGTCAATTGCTTTCTTACATACCAGCAATAGACAATTAGAATTTGAAATTAAAAACACAATACCACTTGAATTAACACCCAAAATATGAATACTCAGGTATAAATCTAACAAAATGTGTACAAGATCTATATGAGGAAAAATATAAAACTGATTAATGAAATTAAAGGAGAACTAAGTAAATGGAGAGATATTCCATGTTCATGGATAGAAAGGCAATATCAAGATGTTCTTTCCAACTTTATCTATAGATTGAATGCTGAGCCAGTCAAAATCCCAAGAAATCATTTTATGTATGTTGAAGAACTGATTCTGAAGTTTATATGGAGAAGCAAAAGACCCAAAATAGCTAAAATAATATTGAATATAAGAACAACATTGGAGGTGTGACACTACACAACTTCAACACCTATTATAAAATACAAAAATCAGTTTATTGTGGTGTTGATAAAGGAGTAGAAAAATAGATGAATGGAATAGATTGTGGAGCTCAGAAATAAACCTGCATCAATACAGTCAGGTTATTTTTTGATAAAGGAACTAAAGCAATGCAATGGAGCAAAGACAGTCTTCTATAAATTAGTGCTGGAACAACTGGACATCCACATGCAAAGAAAAATGAATCTAGACACTGATGTTACTTCACAAAGATTAACTTAATTATAGACTCAAATATAAAAGGCAAAATATAAAACTCCTAGAAGATAAAATACAAGGAAACCTAGATAACCTTGGGTATGGTGATGATTTTTTTGGATATAACACCAAAGGTACAATCCATGAAAGAAACAATTTACATGCTTCAATTTATTCAAATTTAAAACTTCTGCTATGCAATAAACAATGTAAAGAGAATGAAAGAAAAGCCACAGACTGGAAGAAAATATTTGCAAACTACATATCTAATAAAGGACTGTTTTCCAAAATACACCAAGGACACACAAAACTCAACAGTAAGACAACAGACTATCCAATTAAACATGAAAAAGCTTAGCAGACACCTCACCAAAGAAGATATACAGATGGCAAATAGCATGCTAAAAGATTCACTACATCACACGTCACCAGGGAAATGTAAATGAAAACAATAATGAGACACTACTACACTCCTATTAGAATGATCGAATTCCAGAACACTGACAATACCAAATGCTGGTGAGGGTGTGGAGCCACAGGAACTCTCATACATTGCTGGTGGGAATGCAAAATGGTACAGTCACTTTGGAATACAATTTAGAGGTTTCTTACAAAACAAAACATACTCTTACCATTGTGCTCCTTGGTATTTATTCAAAGTAGTTGAAAACTTAGGTCCACACAAAAACCTGCCCATGGATATTTATAGCAGCTTTATTCATAACTGCCAAAACTTAGAAGCAACCAAGATGTCCTTCAGCAGTTGAATGGATAAATAAACTGGTATATCCAGAATGGAATATTATTCAGCACTAAAAAATAAGTGACTATTAAGACATGAAAAGACATGAAGGAAACTTAAATGTATATTATAGTAAAAGAAGCCAGTCTGTAAAAGCTATGTACTGTGTGATTCTGGAAAAGGCAAAACTATGGAGAGGGTTAAGAGATCAGTAGTTTCCAGGAGTAGTGGGAGAGTAGAGGGATGAAGGGCAGAGCACAGAGGATTTTTAGGGCAGAAAAAAACACTATGTATGATACAATAATGATGGATTCATGTCATACACTTGTCCAAACCCATAGAATGTACAATTCTAAGAGTAAACCTTAATGTAAGCTATGGGCTTGGGGTCATTATGATGTGTCAGTGTAAGTTCATCAGTGGTAACAAAATGTACCAGTGTGGTGGAAGATGTTGCTAATGACGGAGGCTATGCATGTTCAGGGTCAGGGATATGTGGGAATTCTTTGCACCTCAATTTTTCTATGACCTTAAAACTGCTCTAAAAAATTGTCTTTTTTAATAAATCTTTATTGGAGTATAATTGCTTTACAATATTATGTTAGTTTCTATTGTACAACAAAGTGAATCAGCTATATGTATACATATATCCCCAAATCCCCTCCCTCTTGAGCCTCCCTCCCACTCTCCCCATACAACTCCCCTAGGTCATCACAAAACACCAAGCTGATCTCCCTGTGCTGTGCAGCAGCTTCCCACTAGCTATCTATTTTACATTTGGTAGTGTACGTATATCAGTACTACTCTCTCACTATGTCCCAGCCCCCCTTCCCCACTGTGTCCTTATTTCCATTCTCTATGTCTGCATCTTTATTCCTGCCCTGTCACTAGGTTCATCAGTACTACTTTTCTGGATTCCATATATGTGTGTTAGCATACAGTGTTTGTTTTTCTCTTTATGACTTACTTAACTCTGTATGACAAACACTAGGTCCATGCACCTCACTAAAATAACTCAATTTCATTCCTTTTTATGGCTGAGTAATATTCCATTATATATATGTGCCACATATTCTTTATCCATTCATCTGTTGATGGGCATTTAGGTTGCTTCCACGTCCTGGCTATTGTAAATAGTGCTGCAATGAACATTGTGGTACATGTATCTTTCTTGAGTTATGGTTTTCTCAGGGCATATGCCCAGGAGTGGAATTGCTGGGACATATGGTAGTTCTATTTTTAGTTTTTCAAGGAACCTCCATACTGTTTTCCATAGTGGCTGTACCAACTTACATTCCCACCAACAGTGCAGGATGGTTCCCTTTCCTTCACACCCTCTCCAGCATTTATTGTTTCTAGATTTTTTGATGATGGCAATTCTAACTGGTATGAGGTGATACCTCATCATGGGTTTGATTTGCATTTCTCTAATAATTAGTGATATTGAGCAATTTTTCATGTACCTCTTGGCCATCTGTATGTCTATTTAGTTCTTCCACCCATTTTTGGATTGGGTTGTTTTTTTTTTATATTGAGCTGCATGAACTGCTTGTATATTTTGTAGATTAATCCTTTGTCAGTTATTTCATTTGCAAATATTTTCTCCCACTCTGAGGGTTGTCTTTTCATCTTGTTTATGGTTTCCTTTGCTGTGCAAAAGCTTTTAAGTTTCATTAGGTCCCATTCATTTATTTTTGTTTTTATTTCCATTACTCTAGGAGGTGGGTCAAAAAGGATCTTGCTTTAATGTATGTCATAGAGTGTTCTGCCTATGTTTTCCTCTAAGAGTTTTCTAGTGTCTGGCTTTACATCAGGTCTTTCATCTATTTTGAGTTTATTTTTGTGTATGGTGTTAGGAAGTGTTCTTATTTCATTCTTTTACATGTTGCTGTCCAATTTTCCCAGCACCACTTATTGAAGAGGCTGTCTTTTTTCCATTGGATATTCTTGCCTCCTTTTTCAAAGATAAGGTGACCATATGTGCGTGGGTTTATCTCTGGGCTTTCTATCCTCTTCCATTGATATATATTTCTGTTTTTGTGCCAGTACTATACTATCTTGATTACTGTAGCTTTGTAGTATAGTCTGAAGTCAGGGAGCCTGATTCCTCTGGCTCTGTTTGTCTTTCTCAAGATTGTTTTAGCTATTTGGAGTCTTTTGTGTTTCCACACAAATTGTAAAAACTTTTGTTCTAGTTCTGTGAAGAATGCCGTTGGTAATTTGATAGAGATTGCATTGAATCTGTAGATTGCTTTGGGTAGTATAGTCATTTTCACAATGCTGGCCAATCCAAGAACATGGTGTATCTCTCCATCTGTTTGTATTGTCTTTGGTTTCTTTCATCAGTGCCTTATAGTTTTCTGCATGCATGTCTTTTGCCTTCTTAGGTAGGTTTATTCCTAGTTATTTTATTTTTGTTGTGATGGTAAATGGGAGTGTTTCCTTAATTTCTCTTTATGATTTTTCATTGTTAGTGTATAGAAATGCAAGAGATTTCTGTGTATTAATTTTTTATCCTGCTACCTTACTAAATTCATTGATTAGCTCTAGTAGTTTTCTAGTGGCATCTTTAGGATTTTCTATGTATAGTATCATGTCATCTGCAAACAGTGACAGTTTTACTTCTTTTCCAATTTAGATTCCTTTTATTTCTTTTTCTTCTCTGATTGCTGTGGCTAAAAATTCCAAAACTATGTTGAATAATAGTGGTGAGAGTGGGCACTCTTGTCTTGTTCCTGATCTTAAGGAAATGCTTCCATTTTTCACCATTGAGAATGATGTTGGCTGTGGGTTTGGCATATATGGCCTTTATTATGTTGAGATAGGATCCCTCTATGCTCACTTTCTGGAGAGCAAAAAAATTAAGTCTTTAAAAAACTCTCATTGTGAACTCACCTATGGAGATGTTAGCAAGTCTGTCCATGGGAAAGTGCCTTGTCTAGGGCATTCTACTGGAAAGCTTCCAAGAGGAATTTGCTAATTGGTGGGTGCTACTTCTTACTCCTGTATGAAGGAACCAGATGGCAAGGACAGGTCAGAAGCAGCTGAGTGCTAGAGAAAGTACACAATGCTGAAGTCAGGTGCTAGAGAAAGCTAGACTCTTCAAGAAACTCACAGGTGAGATAATCATGGACTTTCTTGAGCTAAGTGCTGGAGAAAATATGCTTGCAGTACCCTAGACATGGATAGAAGTGTGCAAACTTGGGAACCTAGTTCTGGTAAAATCATATGGTAGAAATCTGGCAAGAGAGACAGACAGCTACCAGGAGGAGGACACCCCTTTCTCCTCCTGTGTCCTTTACTAACGTGGCTTAACATAGTGCTAGATGGCAAGAAGATATTTACATAACTACCTCCCTTATCACAGGACAGTCAAAAAAGGGTGCTTCTGGGTATGAGAGGTAATAAATTTATAACACACAAGCATTGCTATAGTATTGGCCCAAGACTTAATATGAATTACTGCATATTAAATTCTAAAGAGTCAAAATATACCTCAATTGATTTCTAAACATGCTCTAATGGATAGGTCACTGACTTCAGTGTTACTAATCATACACCTTTCAGCAAGTTCTCTAAGCTTCAGTTGGGAGGGGGTGGATATTATTATGTGTTGTAAATTGTGAAGAGCTATAGAAATAAGTTATCACTTCTTTAATCATTATTATTGGAAAAAATCATTATTATTGGAAAAAATATCATGATGGTCTTTGATGTATGAAATAAATTAGATATATTTCTTTAATTCCTACTTTGGATTTTAAAATGTCCTACAGATATAAAGGAGCTAGAGGCCATCTTGAGCTCTTTCACTGCTTTAAAATATTTTTTCCTATTAAACGTTTTCTTAGGATGTGTGAAATTAATTGAAAATTGTGATTTTATTTCCTCTATGCATGTGCACACGTGCATGCACCAGCACACACACACACAACATACACACATATATCCCTCCATGTGTGTGGCTGGGGGAGAAAAGAAACACACACATGTTATAAAAATTTTCTTATGTATTGCATTTCGGTATAACTTCCAGAGAAAACTCATGTAATAATTGTGAGGATAGCTATTTTTTTTTAACATTTTAAAAATTAAAGTGTAGTTTATTTACAGTATGGTATTAGTTTCTCAAGTGTACGTCAAAGTGGTTCAGTTATATATTTTTATCAGATTATATTTCACTATAGGTTTTTATTACAAGATATTGAATATAATTCCCTGTGCTATACAGTAAATCCTTGTTGCTTATCTATTTTATGTATAGTAGTTTGTGTCTGTTAATTCTGTACTTGTAATTTGTCCCTCCCTTCCTCCTTCCCTCTATAACAATAAGTGTGTTTGATATGTCTCTGAGTCTGTTTCTCTTTTGTATATACATTGATTTATGTTATTTTTTAGATTCCACATATAGTATTTGATTCCACATATAGTATTTAGGTTCCACATATAGCATATTCCCTATATAATATTTATCTTCCTCTGTGTCGCTTAACTTCAGTAAGTAGAATATTCTCTAGACCAGATTTGTCCATGTTGCTGCAACTGCCAATATTTTATTCTATTTTAGGTCTGAGAAATATTCCATTATATATATATAAATAAAACCATATGTATACATAACCATATATGTATAACCATATATATTCATAACCATATATGTATATATATGACCAACTCTTGTTGCAAATATTTCCTCCCATTCTGTAGTTTGTCTTTTCATCTTGTTGATGGTTTCCTTTGCTGTGCGCAAGCGTTTAAATTTGATTAGATGCCATTTATTTATTTTTGCTTTTGTTTCTTTTTGCCTTGGGAAACTAATCTCAGAAAATATTTCTAACATTTGCATCAGAAAATGTTTTGCCTTATGTTCTCTTTTAGCAGCTTTATGGTGTCATATCTTATATTTAAGTATTTAAATTATTTTAAGTTTATTTTTGTATATGGTGTGAGGGATTGTTTTAATTTCATTGATTTACATGTATCTGTCCAGCTTTCCCAACAACACTTGTTGAAGACAGTGTCTTTTCTCCATTGTATATTGTTGCCTCCCTTGTCATAGATTAATTGACTATAAATGTGTGGGTTTATTTCTTGGCGCTCTATTCTGTTCCATTGATCTGTATATCTGGTTTTGTGCCAATACCACACTGTTTTGATCACTGTAGATTTGTAGTATTGTCTGAAGTCTGGAAGGGTAATGCCTCCCCTCAGGGTTGCTTTTGCAATTCTAGGTCTTTGGTGGTTCCATATAAATATTAGGATTTTTTGTTCTGTGAAAAATATCATTGGTGTTTTTATAAGGATGGCATTAAATCTGTAGATTGCTTTGGGAAGTATAGCCATTTTAACAATATTAATTGTTCCAACCCAAGAGCATGGGATAGCTTTCCATTTCAATGTGAATCATCTTCAATTTCCTTTATCAATATTTTATAGATTTTCAGCATATAGGTACTTTCACATCTTTGATTAAGCTTATTTCTAGGTATTTTTTTATGTGGTTTTAAACAGGATTGATTTTTTACTTTCTCTTTCTGATATTTCATTATTAGTGTAAGGAAATATGACAGATTTCTGTGTGTTAATCTTGTATTCTGCTACCTTGATGAATTAATTCTAGTAATTTTTGTGTGGACAGTTTAGGGTTTTCTCTATATAGTATCATGTCATTTGTAAATAGTGACAGTTTTATGTGTTCCCTTCCAATTTGGATACCTTTTTAAAATTTTTCTTGTCTTGCTTGCTTGTGTGGCTAGGACTTCCATTACTATCTTTTTTTAAATTAATTTATTTATTTACTTACTTATTTATTTTATTGGCTGTGTTGGGTCGTTTTTGCTGTGCACAGGCTTTCTTTTTAGTTGAGGTGAGTGGGGGCTGCTGTTTGCTGTGGTGCGCGGGCTCCTCATTGCTGTGGCTTCTCTCATTGCAGAGCATGGGCTCTAAGTGCATGGGCTTCAGTAGTTGAAGCACATGGGCTCAATAGTTGTGGCTCACGGGCTCTAAAATGGAGGCTCAATAGTTGTACATGGGCTTAGTTGCTCCAAGGCATGTGGGATCTTCCTGGAGCAGGGATCAAACCCGTGTCCCCTGCATTAGCAGGCAGATTCTCAACCACTGCGCCACCTAGGAAGCCCCTTCCATTACTATCTTGAATAGACATGTGAGAGTGGGCATCCTTGTATTGCTCCTGAATTTAGCTGGAAGGTTTTCAGCTTTCCACCACTGAAGAGTATGTTGGCTGTGGATTTGTTGTAAATGGCTTTTATTTTATTGAAATATCTTCCCTCTGTACCCACTTTGGTGAGTTTTTATCATGAACGAATGTTGAATTTTATCAAATGCTTTTTCCATATCTATTGAGATGATCATTTGGTTATTGTCTTTCATTTTGTTTTGTGATATATCACATTGATTGATTTGCATATATTGAACCATTCTTTAAATCCTGGGATGAGTCTAAATTGATCATGGAGTATGGTCTTTTGTATGTATTGATGGATTTGGTTTGCTAATATTTTGTTAAGGATTTTTGCAAATACTGTGTATTAATCAAAGATAGTGACCTTTAATTTTCTTTTCTTGTAGTGTCTTTGTCTGGTTTTGGTGTAAGGGTGATGGTGGCTTCACAGAATGAATCTGGGAGTGTTCCTTCCTCTTCAGTCATTTGGAATAGTTAGAGAAGGATAGGTATAAGTTGTTTGTATGTTTGGTAGAATTCCCCAGTGAAACCTTCTAGTCCTGGACTTTATTTTCAGGGAGGTTTTTTTTTATTTTTGTTTTTGTTTATAATTACAAATTCTATTTCACTTCTAATGATGGTCTATTCAAACTAGCTGTTTTTTTGTCTCTGTTTTGCCATGGTATTCTCTTTTTTTTTTTTTTTTTTTTTTGCATTTCTGTGGTATCAGTTGATATTTTTCCTCTTTCACTTCTTATTTTGTTTATTTGAGTCCTGTCTCTTTTCTAGGTGAGCCTGGCTAGAGGTTTGTCAGTTTTAATTATGTTTTCAAAAAACCAGCTCTTGGTTTTATTGATTTTTTTTTATTCCTTTTCGGATCTCTATTTATTTCCTCTCTGATACTTATTATTTACTTTCTTCTGCTGACTTTAGATTTAATTTATTCTTTCTCTAATTCTTTTAAAAGAATTAGGTGAGGTAGGTTTTTTTGAGGTTTTTCTTGTTTATTGAGGAAGGCCTGTATTACTATGAAGTTCACTCATAGAACTGCTTTTGCTGCATCCCATAGATTTTGTAAGATTGCCTTTTCATTTTCATTTGTCTCAAAGTGTTTTTTGATTTTTTTTCCCTTGATTTCATCTTTGACTCTGGCTTTTTAGTAGCATTTTGGTTTGGCTCCATGTGTTCATGCTTTTCCTGTTTTTCTTTCTGTGGTTGATTTCTAGTTTCATATTACTGTGTTCAGAAAAGATAGTGAAATAATTTCTGTTCTCTTAAATTTTTTGAGGCTTGTTTTATGGCATAGTATGTGGTCTAACCTAGAAAATATTCCTTGTGTGTTTGAAAAGAATGTTTATTCTGTTTTGTTGTTGTTGCTTGCTTTTTTTTTATTATTTGGTTTTTTTAGATGTAGTGTCATGTAGATATCAATTAAGTCCAACCAATCATTGTATCATTTTAGGACCTCTGTTGCCTTATTAATTTTCTTTCTGGATGATCTGCCCTTTGATGTTATTGGGGTGTCTTCTACTATTATAGTATTATTGTCAAATACAATAATAGCCTCTTCTTGTCTTTATCCCTTATCATTACATAATGCCCGTTTTTTTTTTACAGCCTTTGTTTTAAAGTCTATTTTATCTGATATGAGTATTCCTACCCCACTTTCCTGTTTCCATGTGCATGAAATATCTTTTTCCATCTCTTCACGTTCAGTCTGTGAGTGTATTTCAACCTGAAGTGAGTCTCTTGTAGGCAGTATGTTGTAGGTTCTTGTTTTTTAATCCAATCTGCCACTCTGTGTCTTTTGATGGGAGCATTTAGTCCATTGACATTTAAAATAATTATTGATAGGTATGTACTTATTGCCATTTGATTACCTGTTTTCAAGTCATATTTGTAGTTCTTCATTTCTTCTTCTTTTTGTTTTTCCAGTTGTAGTTTGAGGATTTTCATTTGTAGTATGCTTGAGTTCCTTTCTGTTTGGTTTTTGGAATCTATTGTATGTTTTTGATTTGTGGTTACCATGGAGTTCAAGTATGTTGACCCATACCTACTTGCTTTATACTGATAGTCATTCAAGTTCAAACACATTCTAAAAGACCTAAATTTTTATACTCCCCTCCCTCACATTTTTGTAGTTGTAATGTCCTATTTTACATGCCTTTCATTTTACTATTAATTTTAATTGTAATCACTTCTATAATTTTTTATTGTTTCTAATCTATGTACTGGTATTTAAGTGACCTTCAGTCCCTTTCTATATTTGTCTTTCCTATTGTGATTTTCCCTTTCTTATAGAGTCTTGCTTCTTTTCTGTTTAGATAAGATCCTTCAATATTTATTTTAGGGTAGGTTCACTATTGCTGCAGTTTTTAGTTTTTGCTTGTCTGAGAAATAATTTATCTCTCCTTCTATTCTAAATGATTATTTTTTTGGGTAGAATATCCTAGGATGCAGGATTTTCCTTTTCAGAAGTTTGAATATATCGTGCCACTTCCTTCAGGTCTGCAAAGTTTCTGCACAAAAATCAGCTGATAGCCTTAAGGGAATTCCCATGTATATGACTCTTTTAGAATCCTCTCTTTATCTTCAACTTTTGCCATTTTAATTGTAATATATCTTGGTGTGGGTCTGTTTGGGTCCATCTTGTTTGGGACCCTCTGTACTTTCTGTACCTAGATATTTGTTTCCTTCTTTATTTTGGGGAAGTTTTCAGCCATATTTTCTTCAAATACACTTTAGATCCCCTTCTCTGTCTCTTCTCCTTCTGGGACCCCTATTATGAATACATTGGCATACACTGTATCATCCCACAGATCTTGCACGTTGCTCTTTCTTATTTGTTTGTCTTTCTGTCTGCTGTTCTGGTTGTGTAATTTCCATTATTCTGTCTTCCAGATCACTTATTTGTTCTTCTGTGTCATTTAGTCTGCTATTCATTGCTTCTAGATTGGTTTTTATCTCAGCAGTTGAATTGTCTATTTTTGAATGGCTTGTCTTCATAGTTTCTAGTTCCTTGTTACAGTGATCTGCATTTTCTATCAATAATCTTAATTCCTTTAACATTTTTATTACATCTGCTTTGATCTCAGAATCTAGTAGACCGGTGAGGTCTGTTTCATTATTTGTTATTTTAGCTGATTTCCCTTATTCTTTTAATTGGGATTAGTTTCTCTGCCTTTTCATTTTACCTAACTTTCTCTATCTCTATGAATTTAGGAGAGAGAGTTATCTGTTGTTGTCTTAAAGGGGTGTTTTTTATGTGGGAGTGTCCCTTTGTAGACTGTTTGTGTCCAGTATTTTTGGTTCAAAGGCTGGTGTTGGTATGGATGTCAGCCACATCTTTCCTCAGAGTGTGCTTGTCATTATATCCTTGATAGGGGTGTGGTTGGTCTTGGGGTATTTAAAGCCTGTGCAGGATGTGAAAAGGGGCTTCCTCTCTGTTTTGTGGCTGTTGCTCCCTGTCAAGTGCAGGGTCTGCTCTACAGTTGGAGTAGAAGCCCTAAGGTCAGGTTTGATCAGACTCTGTAGCCCTTGATTGTTTGCCCTGCCCCAAAGGAGGTGATTGCTGAAGCAAGTGAGGTGCATGTAGTCACAGAGAACCTATGTGCTACCTGAGCAGATATCCTAGGGTCCACTCAGTAGTAGCCCAAGGTCAAGTCCCTTTCTCTGTTGTGTTCATCCCAGGTCTAGTGCAAGACTGTGGTATGGAGCAGACTGCTGCTGGGCATCAGGGCATTGTGGCTGCAAGAACTGAGGTGGTTGCTCTGCAGCTTGACATCTGGGCTGCCTCTATGGCAGACTTCTCCCAGGATCTGTCTGCCCCAGATCTAGCACTAAGCTGCCATTTAGAGTGGGCAGAGCCAGGGTGCTCTCGCTGGGAAAGGAACCACCGTATACTCCTTGCCAGGGCCTGCCTGCCAGAGATCCAGCACTTAAGTGCTGCTTGCTCTTGTGGCTGCACCTCGTGTGTGTGCTGACAATGGCCTCCATGGCTCCTTCAGGATATACCCCAGGTTCCCCTGTCTACCAGTGTGTAGCTAGACCAAATCTTTGCCCAGATCTCATGCCAGGCTGTGGTTTGGAGTGAGTGGGGCCAAGGTGTTTGCCCCTTTGGATTGGAAAGAGAGGAAAGGCAGCAGCCACCAGTGCAAGGCTTTCTTTGTCCTGACTGTTAGCATGCCAGCATGCATGCAGTAGAGTCTAGGCTTCTCCAGCCCTTCTGTCTGTCTCAGGGAATATCCCAGCAGGCAAGGGGGCTTCTCTCCTCTGTGCAAGACACCAGGACTGGAATGTCCAGATTTTGGCTTGACCTGATCCCTCTTCAGTCCACCCATGCTACCTTCCCCTCCCTGAGGCACATGTCCAAGCCAATGTCTTTTTTTTTTTTTTCCTTCTGTCCTTCCTGGTTACATGGAGTTCTTTCTTACAGCTTTGGTTGAATAGGAGTTCTGCCAGTTTCCACTTAGTTTTCTGTGAGAATTGTTCCACATATAGATGTATTTTTGATGTATTTGTGAGAAAAAGTTAGCTCCATGTTCTCCTACTTCACCATCTTGATCCCCTCCTTCAAGAACAGTTATTTTTCACTTGATCAGGTTTCAATGTGCTTTCCTTAATGATTCACTAAAAAAGAAAATGTTCTCTATTGGCCTGAAAGAGAGTTTTAGATCATTTACAGGAGTATGTTAATTTCCAAAAAATTGTATTTTAGTCACAAATGAATACTAAATTATTTCAAATGACCTACTATGGTTTATAAAGATACTCATATGATATTCACCTTGGCCTATTTACACAATTAACTGCATTATTTTCCAGTTTGACATTTTTATTTTCTTTCTTTCCAATTTTGGTGGGTCTGTGTGTTTTTCTTGTTGATGTTGTTTTGTTTTTTGTTTTTCCCATTTTTAATTGAAGTATAGTTAATTTACAGTGTTGTTAGTTTCAAGTGTACAGCAGTGATTCTGTTATCTATATTTACATACACATATTCTTTTTCAGATTGTTTTGCATTATAAGTTGTTACAAGACATTGGATATATTTCCTTGTTCTTTATAGTAGATCCTTGTTGTTTATCTATTTTATATACAGTACTGTGTATATGTTAATCCCAAACTCCTAATTTACCTCTCCCCCCATTTGGCATCCCCTTTGATAACCATAAGTTTGTTTTCTATGTCTGTGAGTGTATTTCTGTTTTATAAATAAGTTCATTTGTATTGTTTATATGTTAAATCTAATATTTATTTAACTCACATTACACCTAAAAATATGTATGGTATTTATATTTGGTGATAGTTTTTGTGTCTTTTTATTTCTTGCAAGTTTTTCTCCTACTTAGAAAAATCTTCTCTCTTGTTATATATCTACTTTATTTATACACAGAATAAAATTTTTACAAAGTGTTAGAAATCTTTCATTAAGGAATCAGTTCTTCAGTTTATTCTAAAATGATGTTACTTCTTTGTATATCCAGATTTGACCTATTTTCTTTCCTTCCTTCCTTTTCTTTTTCCCTCCCTCCTTTCTCCCTTCTGTCTTTCTTTCTTCACTACTTTTCCCCCCTGATTTTATGAAGGTGGGAATTTGCTTTGCTTTAGTTTTCTGTTTTCTTTAGTTTTTTGTATTTTCTGATGTGATAACTTTTCTTCATTCTTTCTTATTTAATGAATCATTTAATGGTAAGTGGTAATGGTAAGTTTGTGATTGTAGCTTTGTTCCCCATAATGATTAAGATTCTTATTTTATTATTTTTGCAAAGTACTATGCAAACTACTTCTAAGTGCAGTGTTTATTTACTCTTTCATGCAACACATATTTTTAAAATTTATTTTATTGAAGTGTAGTTGATTTACAATGTTGTTAGTTTCTGCCGTATAGCAAAGTGATTCATATATATGTATATATATTCTTTTTCATATTCTCTTCCATTATGGTTTATTACAGGATATTTAATATAGTTCCCTGTGCTATACAGTAGGGCCTTGTTGTTTATCCATTCTACATATAATAGTTTGCATCTTCTAATCCCAAATAACCAATCCATCCTTTCCACCCCCAACCTTGGCAACCACAGGTCTATTCTTTATGTCAGTCTGTTTCTGTTGCATAGATAAGTTCATTTATGTCATATTTTAGATTCCATGTATGAGTGATATCATATGGTATTTGTCTTTCTCTTTCTGTCTTACTTCACTTAGTATGATAATCTCTAGTTCCATCCATGTTGCTGCAAGTGGCATTATTTCATTCTTTTTAATGGCTGAGTAGTATTCCATTGTATATGTGTACTACAGCTTCTTTATCCATTCATCTGTCTATAGACATTTATTTAGGTTGCTTCTATGCCCTGGCTATTTTGAGTAGCACTGCTATGAACATAGGAGTGCATGTATCTTTTCAAATTAGAGTTTTGTCCAAATATATGTTCAAGAGTGGGATTGCTGGATCATATAGAAACTCTATTTTTAGTTTTTTGAGGAACCTCTGTACTGTTTTCCATAGCAGCTGTACTAGTTTACATTCCCACCAACAGTGTAGGAATATACTGTTTTCCATAGTGGCTGTAGCAGTTTACGTTCCCAAGAGCAACGCAGGAAAGTTCCCTTTTCTCTACATCCTCTCCAGCATTTGTTATTTGTAGATTTTTTAATGAAGGTCATTCTGACTGGTATGAGGTGATACCTCATTGTAGTTTTGATGATGCAACACATTTTTATAAACTTATTTTACAGAAAATCTTAACAACATAAAGATAGAAATTTTACATTTTACATTGGTTATGAATTTATTGTTCAGTTTATTTCAACACCTGATACTCTTGAGAATTCACTAATGATTTCATGATAGCCTAATACAGCACCTATTTTTATAGTTAGTCAAATATTCTTAAAATTCTAATACATTTATATTTATATAAGAAATACTTCTAGCATAATTTTTGAGTGAAAGAAGAGTGTAAATCTTATCCACTATTGGATTATATTCTTTAAAAGTGTGCTAAGCACATAAATGAATGAATGAATAAATAAATAAAGATATTTATTAAATTGTAAATAAGTGATACAGTACTAATTTTAATGCATAACCATTAATTTAAACTTAAGTATCATATATTTTAGGATACCCTAATTTTTTTTATTTCTATGATCTATTAAAAGGTGATTATAATATATTAAAATCTGCCTAACCAATTAAACAATCTGTACTGTCTTTGTATAGTGACATAAAATGACTTAAAAAGCTATATATAACCAATGCAAATAACTTAGCCAATATATGTGTATCAAAATGTAGTAAGTCTCCTACGTATGAACAAGTTCCATTTTAAGAGCATGTTGGTAAGTCCAGTTTGCTAGTAAGTCCAACAAAGTTAGCCTAGGTATCCAACTAACACAATTGGCTATATAATACTGTACTGCAATAGGTTTATGACACTTTTCACATAAATAATACATAAAACTAAATAAACACAAAAAATAAAGAAAACATTTTTAATCTTACAGTATAGTACCTTGAAAGGCACAGTAGTAAACTATAACAGCTGGCATACAGGGACTGGCATCAAGTGAACACGCAAGAAGAGTTACTGACTGGAGGAAGGGAGATGGTAGAGCTGAAGAATCATCAGCAATAGGAGATGGAGGGCAAGCTGCAGTTTCACTCACGCCTGACGTTGATGGCACAGGTTCCGATTCCTTGCTGGAAGCAGATGTATGTGCGCAGCTTTGAAAGTTCACAACTTGAAGGTTCCTATGTAGGGGACTTACTGTATAAGTATAAACCACTTCCCTGCTTGTTCCCATGATGCAAGTGTAGTTACTCTTAGTATTAAAGGTTGTATTCTCTTATGTCTGTTTCTCACAATTCAGAAATTACATATTTAAGAGCTATTTTTCATATTTTAAATTATATGAAAAAGCCTGCAAGTAAATGTTTAATTTACTTAAACTTTAATTTACCTAAAAAAAGTTTAATGTAGTGCCCTGTGCTTTTTTGCTTCTAAAAATATCTTAGACTGCATAACTTAGAATAGAGGATTCTTTAGAAATGAAGAAATATACATGCTGTGTGTATCTTTGTGTATAGGTGACTATAGTTAAATGTATGTGAAACTGTGGTTTTTAATATTTTTACATAACTTTAACATTTAGTGGTAATACCGTTAATATCTTCTGATAGTATTACTTTCAGATTTACATTATTATTTTTTAAAAGCAACATAATAGTCCACACTACAGATGTATATTTGTGGCTTATTTATTTTTTCCTCTCTTGATGGGTAATTCAATTGCCCCTTATAGTCTCTATTAAAAATATTTCTTTGATAAATAACATGTAACAGGAACGTCATTGCATAGATTTCAATGAATGGAAGTGCTAGGTCTAATGGTGTAAAATGTTTAGAATATTGATAGGTACTTCTACCAGCCTACAAAGCAACTTAATGTGAATTAAGAAAGCACACTAATTCTTCTAGATAGATGTGGCTCTATTCCAGGACAAGAGGCTTGTCTAATGGCACACGGGCTTCCTCCCTTTCTCTCCTTGGCCTGTCACCCTTGATAAAATACATAACTTGCACATTTGTATGTGGTGGCCCTACATATTGTACTCCCCAAATTGTGAGATATACTCTCCTTCAAAGAATGTCTGAGTATATCTTACTGTTATTTTAATTTGCATTTCCTTACCACTAGTAAGATTGACCATCCTTTCATATATTCATTACCCTTTCATCATTACATGCTTTTTAACTACAGTTATTGGCAATTAATTCAATATTTCTTTAGTAATACTGCTTTGAAATATGAAGGTGAATGAACCGACCTGTAGGTAAAATAGTAACCGCTAAATTGTTTTAAATACATTTGCATAATAAAACTCATTTAATGGCATTGAATTGAATTCAGCCAATAAATTTACGTTTTATTGTCCATTAATTTCTGCATACATGTCATCAAATTCATTAAAAATTAGCAGGTGGATACAATTAGCCATGATCATGAAAACACATTACCAAGAATGCTATGCATTGTTAATTATGGGAATGGAAAGCTTAATAGCTCACAGCAAAATAATTGATAAGCTTGTTATATGTAGTTTTGCTATATAAAATAATAGGAAACAAGATTTCCTGAAGTTCATTGGAATTTGAATGAAAAATACCTATATTAATACCAAAAAGCATTAAAATGCATTATTTATTTTCAAGTAGGTGAATGACTCTTAACTCAGCCAGATTAGTAAAAAGAGTTGACGTTATAAAACTGGTTCCTGCACAACTTTTCACGATCTGTAATTTGACTTCCTAAAGGCACTGACGTTAAGGAACAAATTACAAGTGCAAGCTATGAAGTCATTCATAAATTGGCCTTACTTTTCTCCCACAAACCCATCACTACTCACCTTTCACCCTAGCTCTAGAAATATAAATCTGAATGCAATTCCTTGCATAAACCACAGGAAATAACACAACTTAAATGATTTCTTGGTTTACTTTGAAGAACTACTCATTTTGAGAATACTTAACATAGTCAAAACGAAGTCCTTTCCTAGTCCTCTAAAATATTTATAAAGTACACTGATATTGTGCTGCCAAAATTTATAATCAATCACCACAAACTGAATGTGGCCTCAGAATGTTTTCAACAAATTAATTCATTTGTTGGTCTATTCATGCATCAAAATATCTATTAAAATTTAATATGAACCAGGATACAGTAGTAAAAAAAAAAAAAAGAAAGAAAGCCTCTGTTTTCAGAAGATTTACATTCTGAATAGGATGCCAGAGAGTAACAGACAAGATATAAATAAATGAACATAGACTTTTTGTGTGGTGATTAATGAAGATAAGTGAAGAAAAATCAAGGCAAGGAGATGTTGAGTGAATAAGTAGGGTACTATTTTAGTAACTGGGGGTGTTTTTTTCTAAAAGGGGGTTTTAATAAAGACTAGAAAAAAGTGAAGAAATTAGCCAAAATCTTTATGTAAAGGAAGAGCAGTTCAGGCAGAAGAATAATACAGGAGCTCTGAGATGAACCATGCTTACATGTTCAAGGAACAGAAATGAGGGCAGTGTGGCTGGAAGTGGAGACTGGTAAGAGATGAAGTCAAAAGGATAGAGAAGTATTTGGGAGATCACATAGAGTTTTGAATTTTAGTCTGAGTGAGATGAGAAGCAACTGGGTTGTTTCAAAGAGAAGAATGTAGGTTTTAAAGGGTCTTTTTTGTTGCTGTGTGGTTTGTAGAGAGCAAGAGTAGAAGCAGTAGGTTATCGTAAAAATCTAGATAACTACTGATGGCTCAAAGTTGGGTGGTAGTGGTAGAACTGGTGAGAAGTTGTTAGATTTTTGATTTGTGAAGTTAGAGATGATAGTTTTTATAAATTTAGAGCTAGTTGGTTTGGATGTGGAGTGTGACAGAGAGAAGTCAGGGTTTGGGGCTCGAGCAACAGGCAAAATGGCGTTGTCACTTTATGGGGTACTAAATTTTTAGGAGATAAATACTGATTAACTTATTTAGACTGAACTGCTTGGTAAGAGAAATGGTAAATATTTGTTTTGGCTTGGGATCCCTGAAAAAATTAGTGAGGCACACTGAGGGCAGCATGAAATGAGAAATTTTGAGAACCTTTGGTATATGCTGATGGGAGTAGGGAGGGAATGATGAACGATTAGGGAGAAAGTGCAAGACAATTACAAGAGAAGAGTATGAATAGCTGAAAAATAAGGGAAGCCAGTGAACAAATGCAGGATGTACTCCTAGATATGACTACCAGCTCTTTATCTTTTGAAAAATATGAGAAGTGAAGCCTGGAACAGTGGATATTTTGTTTGTGGGAGTGGTTGGCATTCTCTTTTGATAGCTTTTATTTTCATCATTTGAAAATGAGGAATAAGGAAAAGAACATGAGGTATGAGGAGACAGAGGTGTAAAATAATCATTGAAGTAATTATGAGCGTGATCTAGCTGAGTAAAAGCAATAGTTTTACTAACCAACACCAGGGGCCAACTTGATGTTATTGTTCATTGAGTTACATTGACACTAGACTATGTAGTTTTATATTTATACACATACATTTAGCTATTTAGATGAAGATATGAAAGAGTGTTGGACTCAGTGTTTATTCTTAAAGTACAATAGAATGTGTGAGTCTCCAGAGAGATTAAAGTGTATATAAGGAGTTATTAAAGATTTGATTGGTCCAATATAAACCAGATAAAGAGTGAATTAAGATCATAGGTGAAATAAGAGTCAATGAGAATTTTGTAAGATTAATGGATTAAATAAGTTGGTGGATTCAAATTTTTTGGAGTTGTAGCATTAGGGTAAATGAGTTAGAAACGTAGAAGGTATTAGAAGTAACTTCTACCAGTATATCAGAATTACCAAGAAATAAAACAGTAATAATGTAAAGAAAAAAAGCAACAATAAGGTTTTTGTTTGGTTGGTTTTTACTGTTTAATAACCCTAAGTTGCTAAAGTTCTGAAGAAATGAGAAATGAGGTGGTAATTTGTAAAGAAATGCAAAAAGCAATGGGTGATATTATTATGAACTTCGAATGAAGGAAAGAATTTTTTTAATATTTCTTCACTTTATTATTTTTAAATTTATTTTTGGCTGCATCAGGTCTTCGCTGCGGCACACGGGATCTTCATTGCAGCATGCATGATCTTTTGTTGCTGTGCTTGGGCTCTTTGCTGTGGTGTGTGGGCTTCTCTCTAGTTGTGGTGTGTGGGTTTTCTCTTCTCTAGTTGTGGCACATGGGCTCTATAGTTGTGGCATGCAGCCTCTCTAGTTGAGGTGTGCAGGCTCAGTAGTTGTGGCATGCGGGCTTAGTTGCCTGACCAGGGATCGAACCTGCATCTCCTGCATTGCAAGACAGATTCTTTACCACTGGACCTCCAGTGAAGTCCCAGGAAAGTGTTTTAAAGAAGTTGGAAAATAATTATTGGGAAGTGGCAATGAGGAGCAAGGTGAACATATAATCTATCTCTAGGCACAATGTTAGCCTGGGGAGTAGGAGAGAAAAAGAATCAAAGCTGTTAATCAGGAGGGTTGAAGAGGAATCAACCAACTCTAGAAGAGATGGGTCATTAGCAATTAAAGCAAGAAGATGAATGGAACATCAGCAAGGATGTTACTGAGAGAGTAAATTTTGTGGATTGGAGATTCAGAGCTTCAGATTGGAAGAATTAACTGTTGGGAAAGGTGTGTGAGATTATCTATGTAAAGCTCAAAGGATATTAGTGTCCAGGTGATGAGGCATGAAGATGAATAATGACTTGAGAGTATTAGGATTTCTGTAACTCTTGGGGTTATTGAAATAGTTTTGATGATCTCCTACACAAATGGAATGTTTGTATTGTCTGAGTGTCCAGAGGGGGTCTGTGATTATTGCCCAAGGAAGGAGGATAGGGTTTCCAGGAACATGTGAAGTATGTGGGTCCCTGATTCAAGAAAACCATAGTAATATTGAGCCAATAGAGGTGCTTTGGTACTGGAAGGATGATTTAGGATAGATTAGAATTGTTTAATTTGAAATGATACATATTTTTCACAAATAATATTTAAAGTCATATTTAAAATCCAATTCCTAGATCCTAGGAAATATCTAGTACTTTTATTTATGTTCCCTTTTATTTATAAAGAAATCTAAATCTAAAATCCCTTTAGGGATATGGATATGGATATGATTAATGGGTTGAATATAGAAGGAAACTAATATAGATATCTTGTTATATAGTGTTAGATAAAATATAAAATACTTTAATTAACATTTCCTTATAGAGGATATTCTGCCAACCAAGGATCCCATATAAGCAGATACCATCATTTTCCAAAGTGCTTTGACCAAAACCAAAATTTGTTGACCTGTTTACTTGTGAATGTTCCACTTGTTGCAGAGCTCTTTATTCTTGCTAAGGAATAATTGAACTAAAAATAATCATTTATTTTAAAACTTAATTTCCTCCTCAGACTTATGAGTGATCTGAACTTTCAAGTAAAAGTATGTATTTATAGCCATCAGTTAATTTACAAATAGTGATTCTAACATTCCTCACTTCTTTGGAGTTCTGCCTTCTGACCACATCAGACATATGGAAAAGTGCCACAATGAAATATTATAAATAAACAAAATCTGAATATTCAGTGGTAATTAATCTGAGAAATGCTGAGAATATTTTTTTCACTCAATATGATTGATCACCTTAGCAACTAGAAAGAAAGGAACAATCACTTTGATTAGCAATATTTAAAATATTCAAGCCACTCCAAGAAAAATATGAGCAAAGTAACTGAAACAAGTTATTAGAAAATGAGAACAAGGAAATAAAGAATATGGAAAGAAACAATGGAATGCAGAAGTTATAGGCACGAGGACAAAGATTTAAAAATTTGTGATTGTATGGTCTTAACAGTACCTGAAAAACAAGAAAAATAAAATCTTCATCTACTGAGATAGAGATTTCTTTCCATAGTGTTTACTGACAGATGTTTTATCATACATAGTATTTAATTCATATTAATGATTGTCAGATTTAATAAATAAAAAGTGACTAGTTAAATTTGAACATAATAATTTTCAAGTAAAAGTATGTCCCATACATTATTCTTCTAATTCATTGTTATCTGAAGTCCAAATTTAACCAGGTATCCTAAATTTTAGCTGGTGACCCTAGTAATAGTGCTTATATAAATAAAATAACCACAAAGTGTGAGAGTAACTAAGTCCTTTGAGTTTTTATAACCCCAGAGGTAGAATTTACTTAGGTAGAATTATGACTTAACCATGAAAAATGTTTGTGGTGTGACAATGGTAATTTATGTTACCCTAGTGTCATCAGCTGTACAATGGGAATAATATCTACTTCATAGATTTGCCGAGTAGATTATCAGGCACATCTATGTAAAGCACTTACTAATGTCCTTAATAAACAGAGCTGTTATTTCCATACACCTGAGGCTTAACTACAGATTTACCCTTTGGCATGACACGTGGATTGATATTTAGAATAGTGAAGTACAGAACACTGGGAACATAAGGAAACTTGGATAAAGCATTGAAAATTCTCCATTTGAGCAGAAAATAAACTGAGACTTAGGATAAAAAAGTTCACTTAGCACATGCTATATTTAGGTATTTAGTTTTCATTTCTCTATAAATTCACTAAGTTATGGGTAAAAATCTATAGACGATGTACATTATTTTTCAAGAAAATGAACAAGGGATAGGGTGTTTAAAAAACATGTCACAAAGGAAGCTGATATGCTTCTCAGCTTGTTTAATTTATTGACAGCCAGCTAAAGATAGTAATCTAGGTGAGTTAAGGGTTTTTGCCAATATCTAAGAATACTTTTAATGCATTTTGCAATTTGGCAAATTGTTGAAAATTATGAGAAAGGAGAGAGACATCATGTCCCTTCTTAATAATGAAAAATATTAGCTCTGACTTTACCCTATATTGTTGTGGGCATGTGTTTAATTTACTCGAATTGAACCGAAACCACTGTAGAATATAAAGTAACCAAAAATGTTCCTGTAAGGAAAAAGTGCTAGATGTTAAAGGGCAACTAGCTATACCATATCTATTAATAAATATTTTAATCAAGAATCCTGACAAATGAATGTGTTATATTCTTAATTTTCTTTTGAAATGTATGTGATACTTGTGATGGTTAACTTTGTGTCAGCTTGGCTGGGCCACAGTGCCCAGATATTTGGTCAAATATTATTCTAGATGTTTCTGTGAAGGTTTTTTTTTTCCAGTGAGATTAACATTGCTTTGAGTAAAGTAGATTACCCTCCATAACGTGATGGGCTTCTTCTAATCAGTTGAAGACCTTAGGAGAACAAAGATAACTCCTGTCAGCAAGAAGGAATTCCACCAGCTGACTGCCTTTGGATTCCAACTGCAACTCTTCCCTGGGTCTCCAGCATGCTGGCTTATAGTGCAGATTTTGGACTTACCATGCTCCTGAATCACATGAGCTAATTCCTTTAAAGAATCTCCTTCTCTCTCAATCTCTATCGCTATCATCTCTATGGCTATGTTTTTATCTATAGATATCTATACCTCTACCTTTACCTATACCTGTATATCTATATCTACATATCTCTTGATGTTTTGTTTCCTGGAGAATCCTAATACACAGTGCTTATGTTTTTTCCCCTGATTTTTTAAACAAATAGGAAGTGGTGGCTATGCAAATACATTTTACATTAAACCATTATCTAAACGTGTGAAATGAAAGTCAGACAAGCGAGGCATAATTAAAAATAAAAGTAAAAGTAAATATTTTATCCTAGTCCACGTGTCTTAACATATAGTATGAGAATTACAATTGAAAATTATCCAGGTAGGTGTCCCAATGTTTTGAAGGTGTTGCACCATCCAATAAGTGCCACTATTTTCATTATTTCAAGAGACTGAAAAGTTAAAACCTAACTTACCAACAGTGATTAAGCAAATATCGTTTTTTCCTTTAGGCCTCTCACCTATTCAACAGTGAACACACTTGGAGCCTCAGATGTTAATGGTAGACAGATTGCAGTTATCCTGGCTATTCAACCCTTTCTAATTGGAGCCCCAGGCTTGGATCTCTCACAAACCACATCGTGTACAGCACTTTTCTGATAGATAAATAAGTAGAAAAAATGAAAACAAGAAAGGCAGACTGGGTTTTAAGAGGCAGGCTGAGCGAGTATGACATCCAGTAGCCTGAAGCTCCTCACTGTGATGAAGGCTGTGAAGAGGTGATAATGCTCCGTGTTCTTCGTGGCAGACAGATTTAGATGGGTCCTTCCTAGAGGCCAGAAGGTAGACTTAAAATTAAATGGCAAACAATTACTACCAGTATGAAAGTAGTGTTCACTGCAGCTCTGCACAGAGTGTTGATAACACATGTACCTCCCATCTGGTGTTCTGAAATGCACTGAACCGGGAGAGAAAATTCAGTGTAAACCGAACTGGAAGAGAAAATTCAGTGTGAGCAGGTCGGCAAGTGCTATGAACAAATAGCTCTAAAAATCTGGGAAGGAGCAGCAAGGCAAACCAGCACACAGAGGTATTCTCAGGGAATCTAGGTCAGCCCAGAGGTAGAACTGAGATTCACAGGGCCTCTGGAAACAGGTTATGATATCATTGTTTATAGCATAGATGACAACTGTACAAATATAGCCTCGTTTGTGCTCAAATTATTTTAAGGATTTGGACATTCTTTTTAAATCTCTCTACAGAGTTTTTTTTTACTACAAGAAATTTTATACTTCTGCGAAGTTCACAGTATTTGCTGGCCTCCCTGCTGATGGTAGGTGCTGGGGATATCTAATGTTAGTACATCAGTCTGTAATAAAAAATGCATGAGAACACTGGCTGTCAGAACACTAATTTGGAAATGTATCTCTGCCCTGTTTGTACACATGAATTAATCTGGAGAAAAGATTAACTACATGCTATTTGTTACCTATTAGCTTTTACCAGTCAATGAGCATGGTGACAAAAATGATGTCGTTTTTGCATTTTTGCGTTGTTCCTCTAGGAGTCAATGGAAAATGCAGAGTTTCAAGAAGTAACTTATTTTCAGTCTTGATGAAAAAGGATGAAATTTTAGCAAGTGCATTTGTCAGGCAGTGATGATATGCACTGTAGTTTATGGACTTTAATTTTAAAGTAATTCTTTGAATCTCTCTTTTTTTTTTTTTCTATACATACTCTTAGAGGAGCCGGAATAAGTCACCACTGGAAAGGTTCAGGTGCTCGTTACATTCTTAAGACCCTTAAATAGACTTTTCTTTCACATATGTAGTTAACTTAAAATAATGGCATAACTCCTTTTACAGTCTAAATGCTTGGAATAAATTGTCCATTATCTTTACCACCCATTCTTATTAGTGAATAAACTGTGTCTTTCATTCTTTGTCTTTTATTTCTTCAGTTAAGCAAGTTGATCTGGCATGATGGTTCTGAGCAAGGACTCTGAAATGTAAATGTCTGGCTTTAAATCTGGATTCTAGAACTTTTTTAGTTATGTAATCCTGATCAAATTAATTCATGTCTTCAGTGCTTTAGTTTTCTTATCTGTAAATTGAGAACAATAGTACTTAATGCGTATATTGTAGGGACATTAAATAAGTTGTAAGCACTTAGAATAAATCCTGGCATATAGTGAGCACTTTGTACATATTAACTATCATTACTACATTCTTTTTAATTTATTCTCTTCTATTTCATTGGCACTGTCAGATCTCCATATCTTTAAGTTACTACATCAGTTTTCTACTCAGTATTTTCCTCCAGTCTTCACCTACCTCAAGTTCATACACACTGTTGCCCGCATACCAAACACAGAATTGTTTACATCATTCCTCTGATGAAAATTCTTCAGTTTTCTCTGTCTTCTTCAAGATGAGGTCAAAATTATTTTTACAATACTTAACGTCCCTCTGTGAGCTGACAGCTTCCTGTCTCGTTAGCCTCATCCATTTCCACTTGCCATCTTGAACTTTGTGTTTTAGCTACATGGAGCAATTTCTATCTCCTTAAACACATCCTCAGTCTCCCTATAAGAGTGTCTCTGCACATTATACTTGATCTTCCTCATACTGATTCTTTAACAGTAAAATTAAATTCATCTTTCAAAATTTAGTTATCTAAAGAATGTTACCAACTATCCCCATTCAACCTAAATTTTATGTCTTGATGGCCCCCAATTTCAATATATCTTTACTTGTTCAAAGCATTTTTAAGTTGCAGTGAAATCATGTATTTGTTCTTCAGCATTGTTTTCAAGCTGTCCTATAGGTATTCTGTATTTTATCTTAGAATTTCCAGAATTTACACTGCAGTTCTCTGAACATAGTAGGTCCTTCATAAATGTTTGTTAGGAGTGATGCAATTATTTAAATTGTGCTTTCTTGAGCCCTGGTAAAACCTTTGCAGTATGAGGTAAACCTGTGGGTAAAAGTAACTTATTCTGGAAGGTACAAATTAACAGTGAGGACAACAGAACCGAAACCCTGGAGTAGTTGAAAGATGGTATTTGAAGAAAAAATTAAACATTATCTAACCTTACAGTATGCCTTAAAAAAAAAAAAGGGGGAAAGAAAGAAAACCCAAATACACAAAACCAACCAAACAAAACATTAGCAATTCAGAAATACAGTTACAACTGTAATCAATTCAGTATATACTTCTCTCAAAAGCCCCTCATTATTGTATTTGCTTAATTCAGCCTTGACCTAGTCTTTATTTCCCTGCTTTAGGTTGGATACAAAATCGTGCACTGTCACTTGAACTTAGTATTATGTATCAAAGATATTCATAATCTTTTAAACAGTTATTGGAAACTATGATTAAAATGCCTTCATAATATCATAATTTTGTAAAACAATTTATACAAATGTTGGGAAAAATTATACCACAGACTAAGAAATTAAAAATAGGACCTTCTCCTTTATGAGAACTGAATTGTGAAAAGGAAGAAGAGACACATTCACCAGTCAGCAGTACTTTCCCGCATTAAAATGGACTTTTTGTATAAATAAATACAATCAGTGACCCCCTTGAGATTAGTCTTGAGGTCGGGAGGAGGGCAAGAGCCTTGTGACCAGATAGGAGATATAAGAGAGCATATCCCCAGTTAGGAAAGGAAGAGATGGATTTGTACTTACAAAGTAATTAAAAGCTATTTAAATATGGTTCTCATACTGTAAGTCACATGATTGTGCAGTAAATACTTCAGATCTGTAACTGGTATATAATGTTTAAATAGGAAGACAAATATAAAAATATTTGCATTAGTTTAATGTGAATTGAAGTTCTATTATGGAGATTGGTTTCTTTATCATAATCACACTTGTATTGTTGACAAGTTACGTAATTTTTTCTGCTATTTTAGAAAGTACTGTATAAACATCCTTTTACTGGAATTTTGGCTGAATTGCTGATTGATTTTCTCATGAATAACTCATAATAAAATAACTAAATGAGTAATGTGAATTTTGTTATGGCTTTTGCTAAGTATAGGCAAATGATAATCAAAAAAACTTTTTTGTTTATATGTTTTTGTTTTTCACAGTATATACTATCAGCATATACATTGTCTATCTCACTGTAACTTCAACAGAAGCACTTCATATTTTGGAAAATATTATCCTATTGCTTAAATTATCCATTTCATTTAAGATATCTTTGTGTTTGCAACATATGTTTGGATTTGCTTTCTTCAAATATTTTCACTTCAGAGAAGTTTATAGTACTTACAACTTTTTTGTAAAAAGTGTATATATAAGCAAAATTTGCTGAAAATCTATTATTAGATTTAATGTATATTTAGTCAAAGTTTTAATTTATGCAAATAATCACACATATTCATGTTTAGGAGAAAGGGATAAAGGAAAACTAAATAGATATTACTTCTGGATAATTTTTATTATTTTCTTTATACTATTTTGTGTTTTCAGTAAATGCATGAGTGTCTTATTTTTAAAACTAATAAAAACTTTTTATGAAGCATAATTTATATGATTAGGTAAACAATTATGTGCACTTAAAGTGTACAGTTTGAGTTTTGACCAATATATGCACCCATGAAACTTCACCATAATCAGGGTAAAAACATTTTCATCTCCCCCCAAAGTTGTGTTGTGCCCCTTGCAGTCAATCCCCCTTTCTACCCCTGGTTCCCAGATCTGTTTTCTTTCATTACACATTAGTTTGAATTTTATTAAAAAAAATAAACGGAATCATACAGTTTGAACTCTTTTCTGTCTGGTTTCTTTCAGCAAGAGCATAAGCGCTTGGAATAAAATAGTCCTAAATTGAGTAACAGCCAGGTCTCTCATTAATGTGTAATCTAAGGTGTGTTGGTATTTGTGGGCCTAAATTACCTCACCTGTAAAGTGGTGATATTAATACTAATCTTGAAAGGCAGTTGGGATGAAATCATATGAAAAACGTCATATTGTATATCATCAGGGATGTTGATGTTGCATGTTGAATAATGTGATTTGCATGATAAAAGTTAGTTCTCTTGTTATATTTATTTCCAGTTTTATATGTTCATCCAATATCTATTCTAAACATAGATTTGGCTTCTGAAAAATCCAAATTGCTCCCATTATTTTGCCCCAGACTATTCTCTTTTGAAGGTGTAATTTCCTGAAAGACTTTTTAGATAGAATCTATGGACAGCTGAACTTCTTTCCTATATTAGTCAGGGTTTTCCAGAGAACTGAATCAATAGGATGGAGATATCTGTGTATTATATAATATGGATATAGGTGTAGATATAGGCACAGGTATAGATATAAGATTTATAGATACAGATATTAAAGGAGATTTATTATTATAAGGAATTAGCTAATGTGATTATGGAGGCTGAGAAGTCCCATGAAAAACTAAAGACCGAGGAAAGCCAGTGGTGTAATTCAGTCTGAGTCTGAAGGCCTGAGAACCAGGGTAGCTGATGATGTAAACCCCAGTCCCATGGCCAAAAAAGATAAGAGGTTCCAGCTCAATCAGTGAGGCAGGGGAAAAAAAGGGGCAAATTCATCTTTCATGTGCCTTTTGTTCTATTCAGGCCCTCAAGGGATTGGAATGTGCCCACTTACAGTGGGGAAAGCAATCCACTTTACTGAATTCACCAATTCAAATGATAATCTTACTCTGAAACACACACAGACACAGCTCCAAATAATGTTTAATCTGAGCACCCTATGGCCACTCAAACTGACACATAAAATTGACTACCACACTCCCTGTTTTCACTGTTTTCATTTCACTGTTTTCAACTGAATCATTTTCATTGTCCAATTTATTTTTTCCTTTAAGGTGAAGAAGAATTTTCAAACTCTACCATCTTCAACCTGCCAAATACCTCCAAAACAGAGACAACTTATGCAATGCACCCATAATGCAGTCGACAAAGTGGCAGATGGAAAGCTATGAACTGGTTCAACAACAGGGACTCTTCACTAAGAGTGCTGTTGCTGAAGACCAACTAGTCAGCAGTAAAGATCAAAACTGAGCGTTCAATATGGTACTCTCCTCTAAGGGAACCACCAGCACTGGATAGCAAGTCAGTTCATCACAACATTTCCACTCTAGGCATCAGCAATTCATCCTTATTGGAATTTTATCTATTCCAAATGGTGGTATGCTTTTCTTGCATATAGGGCCTTGGCAGCACCACAGTCCTAGGGATTTATGATGTTTTATTTACTGAAATGAAATAATTCAAAATGTTGCCTCAGACGAAGAAACACATTTCACAGTGAAAGAGGTGTGACAAAGAATACATGGCCATGAGATTCATTACAATACACTGCATCATATAGAAGCAGACAACCTGATGGAAATTTGGAATTGCCCATAGAAGGGTTGGTGACAGCTTGGGTTGCTATACTTTCCTCCAGGATGGTATGCGGTCTATTTATTGAACCAAAGGCCATATATTGCTGTGTCCCCAAAAGCTAGAATAGACAGGTCTAGAAAACAAAAAAATTAGAATTGACCTCTCCCACCACTAATCCCACTAACTATCCTGTAGAATTCATTCTTCCTATATCATTACTTTAGGGATCTTGGATTATTGGTTTTAGTTCCTAGGAGCAGGATACTTCCACCAGTGGGAAGTAAGGATTACTGAACCTAAAACCATTGTGATCAGGGTATTTTGGGCTTCTCATGCCAGTAGACTATAGACACGGAAATGAGGTAACAGAAGATGTAATTGACTCTGATCATGTTGAGAAGTTAGAGTTGTTGCTACGTAATGTCATCAAAGAGCAATGGGTCTAAAATTCACATGGAAGTCTTTTGATGCTTTCATTCCTGGTGATAACAGTGAACAGGGCATTGTAGCAATTACAGCCTGACCAGGAGAAGAGCAAGGTATCAGACCACTCTGTAATTGAGGTCTGTGATATAACACCAAGTAAGTCACTTGGCCCAGCTAAAGTGTTTGCCAAGGGTGAGGAAAATTTAGAAAGGATGGTGAAGGAGATAAATAATAATCATCTTTGGACCAGCTACAAGAGTGGTCACTGTAGCTTGTTTCACTGGCCTCTATATTAGTCATTTTTTATTTCCTTTTTTACTAGGACATATATTACCCGTTTTTATTTTTTTTAAATTTATTTATTTATTGGCTACATTGGGTCTTCGTTGCTGCTCACAGGCTTTCTCTAGTTGCAGCAAGCAGGAGCTACTCTGTGTTGTGGTGTGAGGGCTTCTCATTGCCGTGGCTTCACTTGTAGAGCACAGGCTCTAGGCATGTGGGCTTCACTAGTTGTGGCATATGGGTTCAATAGTTGTGGCTCACAGGCTCTAGAGCACAGGATCAGTAGTTGTAGTGTACAGGCTTAGTTGCTCTGTGGCATATGGGATCTTCCTGGACCAGGGCTTGAACCCACGTCCCCTGCATTGGCAGGCAGATTCCTAACCACTGTGCCACCAGGGAAGCCCCTATATTACCCGTTTTTAAAAACAACAGGTCAACACCACATTGAAGAGCGAGTGCCAGAGTAGACTTGAAGAAACAGGAAGAGGAATGCTCTGTGGAGGAAAGATTTGAGACCTACAGATCAACCAAACTTTCCTATGTGTTTCTGGAAGTTGAACATCATGGCTTTTTGATGCAGGAATGAAGTCTGTTCATACATGGCTTAGTTATTCTTCAATCCATTAAGGTCAGTGCTATTCTTTGGTGAATTTTTTTTCTGATGTATTGTCGCTTGCTCTTTTGTGAGTTCTTGCTAAGAAGAGACATATGGACACAATAGACACAAACTTCCCAGCAAACCATCTGCAGTAATATCCACTATATCCATTTTTTTTTTACTTGTATATTTACACACTTTCTTCAATTCTGATCTAGAACAACATTCAGGACTTATCAATTAAAAGCTCTCTGGGTATAACTACTATTTTCAGCTCATCAACAAGGCAAATATGAATGAACATAAATAATGAGTTTAGTTCCGGCTGTTAGTGAATCTACTGACCTCCCTATAGAAAATGAAGTTATGTAATAATAAACTATCTAAATAAGCAAAGGAAATTTTTAAAATTTAATTTTTCCCCTATTTTGAATAACCCATTCAGTAGTAGAAATTTAGGGCATTATTGCTAATTATCAGAGTTGACAACCTCTCACATAAGAATCTCATGAGGTTTTTAAGGCATGAGATTATATATGCATGAGAAAGTGTGAATGGAAGCCATCAGGAATTACATGCAATATCTGAAAAATAATGAGAAATGCACTTATTAGTTCAGCAAACCAATTTATAAAACTTACTGACTAAAGTGTTTTGACAGGCAATAGAAATTATATGTAGAAAATTAATAGCATTTCCAAATTTAGCCAGAACACGCCTCTCTTGAATGTCTTAGTAATATACACCAGCATTTTGAGAACAATGTATAGAATAAAGAGGATATATTTTATTTGAATTAGTGGGACAGTTTTGCATTTAATTTAATGTCAGAAGTATCTGCAACTAGCTACAATATGATATAAGGAAGATTTTCCATTAACCTACTGAACTGAAATTATCAATTTCAAATTTTTTAATGATGGAGCAACCATAGGGTTTTAATAAAAAAAAAAGCAAAAAAGGATCATCAGAAGCAAAAGTGAAATCATTACCTAATTGAAAATTTATGGAACTGTTCAGAAAAACTGCATACCAGCCATTCCCTTTCCAAGTTTTATGCTTCTGTTTTAACAAGAATTTGTCCTTTTATCAATGGTTAATCCCTTCATAGGTGTCTGAATCACAGCCACCCTTGACTTCTCAGTAATCTTTCACTATCAAATATTACCTATTTCTGCTCTATATTCTTATTCCTTCTTTCTATAATACCCATTAAAAGAGCATTTAAAATTTTCTTTAGAAAACACAGCTCTTTAAAGCTACTGTTTTATTCTCTCCTTCCCATTTTTGGTCACAAAAAAATGCTCATAGCCATTTTCCTAGGTCTTCTCTTTACCACTCATTCACTACCCCAGCCACCCCAATGGGGAATCTGTTCCCATCATTTCAATGACACAACTCTAATTCAATTCATTTTAACAAATATATATTAAATGCTTACTTTCTGGCAGACACTGTGATAGGATTGGGAAATGCAACTGTGAACAGGACAGCAAAGGCCACTGCTCCTCTAGTAAAGGACAGAGAATTAGTAGGCAAATACTAATATTTACAAGTAGTGATAAATTTTAAAGAAAAGTGATTTGGTGTAGAATGGTGTTACTTACCTAAGTAGTAAGAGATTGTTTGTTGTTGTTAATAGATGACAAGCTGAGATCTAAATCCAGTCATAACTGAGGAAAAAAACACTCCTGGAAAAGGCACAACAAGCATGACCAAAACCCTAAGGTGAAAAAGAGTTTGTTTTGTTCTTGGAAATTTTTTTTTAAAGACTAATAGGAACAGGGTTTAGTGAGAAAGGAGGATAGTGAAAGAGAAGAGGTCGCAACTAGTCAGGCTCAGATCAAGAATGCTTTAGAATCGTTGGTATGAGGCTAGGGTTTTATTACACTTGTAAAGAAAAGTCACTAAAATTTTTTTAATAGGGAAGAGATGGCAAGTGATTTTTGTCTTTTAAGATGTTGAATGGAATGAAGGGGCAGAGGGGGCAAGGGCAGGAACAGGGACAGTTAGAGTGGCCTAGGTAAGTGATACTAACTTGAACTAGGACAGTGATGGGCAAAGTCAGGGACAGAGAGAGAGGCAAATATGTTTTGGAGGTTGAAGGGCCAAGATGTCTTAAAGAACAAGGACTTAAGAAGTAGAGAAAGGTAGGATCAATGTACCCCCTGATTTCTGGCTTTAATAATTGAGTGTATGATGGTAGATGGATGGTGACAATTTAAGTGGCATGTGATTATGGGCTGAGGAGGGAAGAAGTCAAGCATTTTGACAAATGACCTCAAACTAATACAACCAGTGAATATTTGTAGTTTCCCTTTTCACTCGACCTCACAGTTATTTGACCCCACAGTTATTTAACCCAGTTAATGACTCCCTCTTTCAAACACATTCCTCTTTTAGATTCTTAGAAGGAGCACACTGTTCTTTTTGTCTGTTTCTTCCTTCCTGCCTGTCAGGCTTCAGATTATTGGTCTTCTTTGACAATTCTCTTTGTTTCAAGAGCTCTGCATCTTGGAGTTTCACAAGATTCTGCCTCAGGATTGTTTTTTCTTCTTATACTGCTTAAATAATGTAGTCTCCTTCCCTCTTACACAGTTTACATGCTGACAGATCCCAAATGCATATCCCTCAGACATCCATTTTAAATCGCAGACTCATATGTCCAACTGTCTCCTCAGAAGCCCTATTCTGATACCTAAGAGCTCTAAACATCCATACATTCAGAACAGACCTAATAATCTTCCCTTCACCTAGAATAAATCATCACACTTCTAGCTGTTTATGTCAGAAACCTAGAAGTTATCTTTTTTTTTTCGATTTATTTAATTTATTTATTTATTTTGGCTGGATTGGGTCTTCGTTGCTGCACACGGGCTTTCTCTAGTTGCTGTGAGCGGGGGCTACTCTTCATTGTGTTCCCTGGGCTTCACATTGTGGTGGCTTCTCTTGTTGCGGAGCACAGGCTCTAGCCATACGGGCTTCAGTAGTTGAGGCACATTGGCTCAGTAGTTGTGGCTCACAGGCCCTAGAGCACAGGCTTAGTAGTTATGGTGCATGGGCTTATGGGCTTGTGGCACGTGGGATCTTCCCGGCCCAGGGATCGAACCCGTGTCCCCTGCATTCTTAACCACTGAGCCACCAGGGAAGCCCTAGAAGTTATCTTTTATTTCTCTGTTTTCTAGATCATCCTTCCAATCCCATCAAAATAACTTAACTCAAAAAATATTCTTTGCCAAACTCTGTCATGAATGGTGACTTAAGTGACAAATGGAAAGAATATGGAACCTGTACTTGTGGACCTTACCAACTAGTAAAGGACAATATATTAAAAATATAATCATATAAATAAGAGTATTTACAAATTTTTATGTAAAGGGGATAGGCTGTACCTGTTAAAATATTGTAAGGTAACCTGGTAACCTAATGTAGATTAGAAAGATTCAGCCTAGACTTCTCTGAGGAAATGCTATATTCTTTATTTCCTATTTTTTTTTAAATCAGCACACATCTTTCCATACTTATTGGTCAAGTCACCATCTTCTCTTGGATTTTTCTATTGCACTTTAATGTTATTTCTACATCCCCTCTTTTCTCCCTACATTCTCATTTATACTCAGGAAATAGTCTTATAAAAACAATAAAAATCCCCAGAAATATAAAATTTTATTTTCTGATAACTTAAAACCTAGTAAAGGGTTTTCTTTAATCTCATTTTGAAAATCAAGGTTCTTCATACCTTCATTTCTGAATATGTTACTCCAACTAACTACATGCTTTCACTCATCATCTGTTATCTCTCTTGGCACATTTCTGCTCTACTCTGCTCCCTTTTCACCTGGATAACTCAGCCTTTGAGTCTGATATTTCCTTACATACATCTTCCCTGACCTCACAAGCTACATGCTATCCCTGCCCAAAATATATGTGCTCAGGCCCTTGGACTTTATCTTCTTGTAATCATCACAATTGTGAATCAGTTATTATTTATGTAATTATTGGCTTAGTGCCCATCTTCTCTGATATATTATAAATTCAGATAGGGCAGGAAATGTAACTCTTTATCATTATTTGTATCTCCTATGCTTGATCAGCTACCACAAGGAACTCAATAAACAATTATTAAATGAATGAATGTTTCATGTTGAGTCAGCTGCAACTGGATCAGATTCAGGGCAATGATTAAATATGCACAAATTGATCACAGTTCACTCAAATATTTAATGAAAATATCAATTTAAATAAATAAGTAAAAATTTGGTATTATATAACATTACCAAAAGATCCCTAATGTACAACAAAATATAAATTGATTATTCTTTAACTTAGTCTAATTAAATTTTGTAAAAATTACTTACTGATATTTCAAATCAATATTTGGTAGTGAGTATTATTTTCACATTAATAGTCAAATATTTCTTTTAATAGCTGCTGAAACTCTGTTAAGATGAAAGTTGTTCCACAGTCTAAGAAAGTGGGTTGATGAAGTCTGGTAACTATTATTTTTAGGTACTGGAAAACATTGGTGCTTTCAATTCACATAAGGCTTCATTCATTTCTTAGATATCGACTTGAATATATTATAGATTTATTCAATATCTTTATAATTTATCTCTTATAACATATGGTAACATTATGCAGGCTAGATATGTGTTGACTCAGTAATGTGAAAGAAATTCTAGAAATTCTCATGAATGCAAAAAGTTAAGACAATAATGTAAAGAAGGACTTTCTTTGAATAAATTATTGGGGTTCTAAAATTCTATCATAATTTAGTCTGATTTCTTATTTGGCTTTATACCAGAAAATATAAATTTTAGCATACAAGTTGGAATCATCTAATGTAATGATTCCTAGTACTAGTTCATAGGTTAATTCTAGGCAGGTTATATGAAAATCACCTGAGGAACTTTTAAGGTATATATATATTAATATGCCCCACTCCTAGAGATTGTAATTAACAAATTGAAAGGAGAGCCAACATCTTTTTTAAATTTTAGCATGAAGCTCCCGAAGGGATTCTCAAGAGTACTCAGCTCATTCAGGTATGAGAATCAATACTATGATTCAGAGGCCACGAACTGGCTGCCAGTGGGCTGAATCCTACTCACAGAAATGAGTTCTTTGGTCTGTGGAGGTTTTTTTCAAATGTTTTGAATCAACATAAAATACTCACATTTACAGCTTCTCTTGAGAAAGGAAAAATCTGACAAACGAAAATCTGTGTTATTGAATAACAAGCAATGTACTAAGGTGTTAGCAACTACCCCCTTTATATAAGATAAATATCTTATATATTCCTTCATTTGTTTAATGTCTATAGCTTATTCCACATAATATTCCTCTAGTTGCTCAGAAAATTAAAATTAAAAAAATAGACAAAAATCTCACAATTACTGGAATTCAAACTCTTACAGAAAAAACAGAATATTCATATGTGCTCTTTAGTTCAAGATTATCCCTATCATTCACTGTGCTCTCTAAGACACAACAGTCTTCTTACCATTTATCGCCATGCATATCTATATATTTTTGAGTAAAGACAATTTCTCTCTTCCCTTTTTTAGTTTTATATTAATTAGAGCAGGGCTAATTTCTATAAGAAATAAAAAAATGTTCAGTGATGTAACCCAAAATAATTTGATTTCCCTTTTATGTTATAGTTCATTGTGTGTATTCTTCCAAGTGGTGATTTAGGAACTCATTTTCCTTTCATTTTGTGACTTTTAGATCCCCTGAGACTTCGAGATCATCTGTGACCACTTAGTAGAAGGGAAAAGAAAGGATGTGTGTAGTGTATGCATTAATTCTGCATCTGTGTAATTCCACAACCTGGAAGTGATGCACAGCATTCTCCTGACATTTCTTTGGTATAACCAGCCCCATATGCCACCCAGATGCAAGTGGAGGGCTGAGAAATGAAGTCCCTGCCTTCAGCTCCTTCAGTTCTACAGTGTGAAAGAAAGAATAAGAGTGTTCACTGGATAGATAGCTTTTCTTTGCCAAACTCTCAAAATTTATAAAATGGCAGATGTACCTAGAAGGCTGGATAGTTCAAGAAAACAAGAGAGAACATTTTTTCTTTTTTTTTTTTTTGTTCAATATGCAAATAAAGGGAGGCGAGATGGATAGCCCTACCTCGCCAGTGTCACACATCTGTGTTATATTCTTAGTACCCATACGAAATTGAGTTTGACTTCTGATCTAGCCCAAACCTTGATTTTAGGGAGACAGAAATGATCACAGAAGGGAATAAGATTTTCCTAAGGCCATAGAATGAATTAACAGCAGAAGCAGGAAAAGACATGAAATAAGCCTACTAACTTCAAGTTGAGCCCTATTTCTATTACACTTTTATTCCTCTCTACCATTATATAACTGTATAAAATATGTAGAAATCTGTGTGCAAGTCTACACATATATTCTCTTTCTATTTATACGTTAAAAGATATTTAATTTTATCTTCACAGTATTTCTCTTTCCTCTGGGAAGAGCACTTTCTTTGTGAAACTTCACCTTCTATTTTCCATGATTATTTTGGAGCAGCAACTGGTGTACCCTGCTATTATGGCCACGAGGCTGAGCATATTACACACTTGTTAAATCGTAGCAAGGAACCTGGCCCATGAATGTGCAAATTACATGCAATGGAACAATCAGAGCTCTTCCTTGGGAACAGAATTGAAGAATGGAGGGCTGCCCATCCCTTTACCCTTCCCTTCCTTTTGGAGAAGGTAAAGCATTTGGTATCATCCCTTTACTTCATTTTCTATAATATTTAGGAAGTAAACAAGTCCCTCCAAGTAAGTCAAGAACTGGTGATAAAATTTTGTCTGAAATGTGCTCATCCTCTGAAATCATAGAGGTGGGGCATTAGGAAGGTGGCCTGAAAGAAACATAATGGACCTGAGAGAGGTCATATAGATGGAAGTAGGGGTGAGGGCATATTTGCGTTTCTGTGGCTGATGTGACAACTTTCTTTGAGTTTCCTGAAAGTCAAATAGTCATTGCTGAAGACAATTGGGATGTCAGCTGTCTTCCTATAGCATCCCACAATTTCAGCTCAAGAAAGCAGTTTTCTGGAGATAGGGACTCCAGAAGCAAGAGACTGTGTGATGGAAGACATAGGAGAAGTGGGAAAATAGAAGTTAAGCCTGATATAAATCCTCCAAATTAGAAGATTGGGTAGGACACAGCACTCCAAAGAACTAACAAATATACCCTCCCAAGTGAGTCAGGGTTCAGATGCTTGCCACATAGAGGCAGTATAGTTTAGTCAGAAAAGCAGCAAACACCAACAGAAAAAAAATAGCAAGACCAAGTATATGATGCTGTTTACAGAAGATCACTTAAGATAACCAAGCAAAGAGCAGATAGCTAATCACAAAGGGTAATAGCAGGAAAAAAAAAAAGTATTTTCCCTCTCCCTCCTCTCTGCCTCAGTGCTAGGAAAGATACTATGGTCTGAGGGACCACATGGTGCCTTCCTTCAGGATGCTGAAGCTGAAAGTTTAACCATAGGCCTACTATTAGGAGCACTTAGAAAGGATTTGGTTTTGAGTTTCCCGTTTCAAAATCAATAAGACAAGGTTTTACTCAGTGATAGACTATTTTTGTAGATAGTAGATTTGGTGTCCAACTAACCTACCTACCTTTTCGCTTTTGCTTTTGTTTTTAGAGAAAATCTGTTTTTCCTCTGATGGTACATCTTTTTCCCCCCAGTAGTACTAACTGCTTTGTAATATATTGATGTATCTTGTGGGAAATAAACTCCTCAATATTTTACTCCCCAGCACCTTATACTTATTTGAACAGCTCTTCTGAGACGTTTCTAATTGAGAGCTCATAGGATTTTAGTGATTTGCCTCACTTCCCAGAATGATGGTCTCTTGGGCAAGGGAGCAGAAATGCATAACCTGAGGAAGGGGACTGTGTTGGGTTGAAAGCCTGTCACTGCTGTTCCTGATATCTGGACAATGATCTTTAGTCTGGCCTATTCTGCTGGCCTTTTACATCACTGATGATGACTTTCTCTAAGGGGGTACATTGCTTTTTACCTCCAGTTTAGTTTCTTTTCAGGATCGTGAATCATTAAGTGGGATCTATACACATCTGAGACCTAACTGTAGAAAAAAAAGTAGAGGCTAGCTAGTTCTTGGCCAAACTCATTTCTCTTTCTCTTGGCCAAATCAGACTCAGTTTTCAGCTACCATTGCAGATAGGTATGACTATGTAACTTGGTTTTTCTGACAGTGGAATATGGGTGAAAATCACATATACTATTTAGAAGCTTGGGCCTTCAAAAGCTTCCCACACAATTCTTGCTTTTCTTTGTTCGTCAACTGCTGAGCAGATTGGGCATTCAGCGGAGAGCCTGAAGGACCTAGAAGACAGCACAACCACAAGACAGAAGCCTGAGTTGCTGTGTCACTTGTGGGAGGTTGCTTAACACAAATACCCACACTGAATGAGAAACAAATCACGTGTAAAGCCACTGAGAATTTGTTTATTTCAGCAGTTCTCTACCCTAATCAGAAATGATTTCTACTTTCCTTCCAATACTCCTGAGCTGCATAAAAATCAAAATATTTTCTGGGCATTTGATTTTAATGCTTAGGCACAGTCAATGACACTTAAGTATTGCTTCCAAACTTGATCTGCAGAAGAGTGGTGCTCTGAGTCCACTGAGCACCACAAGGGGGCAGAGTTGCCTAATCCCATCAAAGAGCCAAACTCCACATTTATGGCCCATTCAATACATAGGCTTCTCTCTGGCTATCTGAACTCTTGTTCCTTGACTTCAAGTATGTAGTAGGTTAGTGTAAAATTTTTGAGATAGGCATGTACTTATTGCAGTATACCAGCTTCTGCTATTCGCTATTCAAAGCCTAGGAACAAAATAGATTCATATAGAAAGTATACCTTATTACTTGGACTCTATAGCTCTATTTTGTATTTTACAGATATACATGTATTATGGTAAATATTTTTGTATTTATAGAGAAAATATTGTATAATTACATATATACATATATATTTATGACATATATATATTTACATAGTCAATGACTGTAGCTCTAAAGGACACTATTACCTTAGACCTTCCCCCCCAAAATTCTGAATATATTGTGTTTGAGCCAATGTTAAATGATGTATGTTTACACATGTATGCATTACACACAGTAGAGGTTTGGAAGGTCTAGGACTCCCCCACTTTTGATAGGGGTTGTTAAAAAATGTGCTGATTGAAGTTATAGTTGTATAAAGCTACTATGTAACATGGAGGTACTGGTACAAGTCTCTGAACCATGTCACCATTAGATCAATTATTAGAATTGCAATACACCAATCAATCTATTATAATAGAAGCTCTGACTGATTTTGACCTAGTTCTCAACTGAGAGTTTTGGTTGACCAGCTGGTGGCAAGTGCAAAGGTGTTGGTTATGGAGAGGTAAATGTAGACAGAAATCAAGAGAAGAAGGGGAGAGAAGAGAGAAGTAGAAGTAGAAGGAAGAGGAGAAGGAAAAGAGGAGAAAAAGAAGGAGGAATTTTCACACAAAAGGAAAGAGAGAATATATGTATGGTTTTCTCATCAGTGCAAATATATAGCATAAGTGAAGAGAAATACAATGGGAAATAATAAATCAAAATATTAATAAATGTTTTCTCTTTCAACTTCCATATAACTTTATTAATTAAAACAAGTTTTTGCTTCTGGAAGAATTTGCATTATTAATGCAGAAATACAGAGAAAGGAATGCCAAAGTTCTGTCTTAACTTTCTGAAACAATTTCTTTCAGCTCATTTCCAAGATAATAATTTGAGTGCCAGGGATTTCATTTATAAAAAAAAGTTTTGAGAATGTAAAGACCAAGGCCTGAAGAAGCTGGACAAGACTGGGATGATGAGTATATATTATTAAAGTTTTATTATAAATGTTATTATTTATATATATAAAATTTTAATATATTTAATATAAACTTGTATATTAAATATATTTATAATAATATATTTACTATAGTTATATTTATATAAAAGTCTACATATATATAAAACTTTAATTCATAACTCTCATACTTTGTTAAAAATAACAGATATTAACGGGCATTATATTTCTAGAGTCTTGCTAGAACATTTAGCATTTTTTTCAGGTAAAATTGGAAGAATTTAGTATTCCTTCCCTTCCATTCTTTGTCAAGGATTTCACGTTAATTTAAAGTAGAATGTTTTGCAAACCTTAAGGCAGAATTGCTTGAAAATTAGCTGAATAAGTTTTTGTTCTTGTTTTTGTTTCTTCTCCTGTTGCAGGCATTTTTGGTATAAGGGCAGTAATACCAGTCTTGCCAATTTTTCCTATTCACAGGCTTCTCATAGTCCATCAGAACCAATAAAGTCTTGATTGAAAATCCAAAACAAGAATGGCCTTGATTCAACTTGACAGCACTACACATCATGGATACTGTGAGTAGTTAGCGGGAAGTTGAGGAGAACAGAAGATCCAAGAAGAGAAAGACATCAAAAACCTCTTTTCTGCCCTCTGTTCTGGTATGCTTTATGGGAGTGTTTTTAAGATTGCTACAATCCTAAACCCAACTGTACCCTATTGAGGCAGTTTTGAGATTTTTCTATTAATTGCTCTTTCTTTCAAGAAATTAATAGAACATTCTAAGTTACTTCTACACATATTTTCCTATATCTTTTCTAGCTTTGGTTAGGAAAAAAATTGTGAAGGGGTTTGAAATGGCAAAAACTATCAGGTTATCTGTATCTATGGAGGTCTGCATCTTTTGAAGTCTTTAAGATATTTTATAATTTGATACATTGTAGAAAATTAATAATGATGCAAGTAGTTCTCTTCCAGAAAAAGTAGTTTTGTCCATTGGAGGTGCCTAACTCCCTCTCTCCTATGAAAATTGTCAGTTTTTAATATGCTTTAATCTATTATTACTAACATGGAATTATACTAAAATATATTTTAAATCTCCTGAACTGTTCACAGAGGTGCTATAATGCTTCAGCTTAAAACAAACAAACAAACAAACAAAAAAAAACCTGTCTTTCCAATAAACTTCCCAATAAGCTACTATTTTGATTGACCAATTTGACAACTAAAAACTTTTTTATTTTTGTACAGTTAAGTTTCTTGTAGAGAAAATGCTCAAATCAACAACCTTGGGCATCAGTAAAGTCCGGGCTTATTCCAAGACTGCTGTACCTATAATCTCTATCTGTATCTACAACTACATCAATGTTCTATCTCATTTTACAATACTTTCTATTTTTTTATTATGTCTATCACACTTCTGTAATTTGTTTTCAGGTTTGCCTCTCATTACTGTCACTTACTGTCAACTCTAACAATAAGGGCTGTATGTCTTCTTTGTAATGGGAGTTCTTAGGAGAGTGGTTGGCACAAAACAGGCACTGGTAATTTTTGAGACTGGCTACTTTGGGGACATGGCATTGTTTGTGACATGCCAGTATTTGTATTCATAGATTTCATCTTCTGGATGAAGTGCTAAGAGGATTAGTGCACTGCTCTCCAAAAAACTGATCCTTCAGGTTTGGCTTGGGTTTTACCCTTGGCCTTTACATTAAAGGAGATCACTTTCTCTTTGAAGCATCACAATCCTCAGAGAATATCATAACATTAAAGTGAACATTTTTTAGACTGTTACATATCAGGACATTTTCTTCCTGTTGATATTGGACTCTGAACTGAGTACCTATAAAATTCTGTACTAGATCAATTTATTACATATTAGCAAGTGTATATTCAGTGTAAAAGTTGCCAAACTGCCCTCCCATGTAGAGATACTTAAGAAAGAAATTATCCAAGGAGACATGTTGTTATTTTTTGAGCCTCACAGTAGAGGTTCTTGTATAGGCAAGAAGTCATATACAAGACTTTAGTGACTTTTATATTATTATTATTATTATTATTGCCATCATTATCATCCTATCATCTTAATGGTTATTTCTTGTTACTTTGAAATAGTTTAAATACATAAAATCATATGGAGAAAAAAATAACAGATACTTATTTATACCAATTGAGTTTCTCAAGCCTTAATAATTTGCTGTATTTAACTTGAAGATATCTATCATCTATCTATCTATCTAACTATATGGATATGAAGCAAATATGCCAATATATTTATTTTGTCCTGTTTTCTCCTTATTTATCACATTCTCTCTTATTTTTCTTCTAGCCCCCTCCATACCTGCCAAATGTTTTTAATTTCATGAAATTAGTGTGTGTCATTCCTGGATAGATTTGTTTTTTTATTATCTATATATAGATCATGTATTGTATCATTATCTACATTTTCAATTTTGCAGAAGGATATATAAAGTATGATATCATTTATACAATTTTTTTTCCAGTCAGGCTGATTTGGAGGTGTATTCATGTTGTCTGTATAATGATATATTATTCATTTTAGCTGAATCTACAACAACTTATTTTTCTGTTTATTGACATTTAAAAGTTTGCTTTTTTTTGTTTTTACAAGCAAAGCTATAGTAAACATTTGTGGGCATGTATATGCATATATGTAAACTGTCCTCAAAGTTACAGATTTGGGAGTGAAATTGCTATGTTATAGGGTGCTTTCGTCTCCAACTGCATTGAAGTCATCCTACAAGGTCTTATCTGTTGCTCTGGTACTTGGTATTTTTCCCTGCTGATTTAGATTTCAGTTTACATTGAATAACTTCTTGCTACCTAATCTTTTACAGAAAAGGTGATATTCATGTGGTTTCCAGGAAAATAATCAATACCTTGTCTCCCTGTAGTATAATTCTGCTGTTTTATTGAATTAAAATTTAGGACATGACTTATAATTTTGTAATTCTTCTGCTTGATAATGTAAATTAGTAAGAAAGTTTTATACACACACACACACACACACACACATACTTGGCTTTCTCAGTCTATAGTTGGATAGTTTTGCTATTTAGAATATCCACTGGCAACAGTATTAGAGATTTGTTTGTCTAATATGAAATTCAGAAAGAATAAGTAGACATTGTATAAAATTTTATTTTCTGAGTTTTTTTTCAGATGCTTCTGGATAAACTAATATAATTTACTGAAGTATTCTCTTTCATTTTATTTGGTTTCTCTTTTCATGCAAAAAACATGCAGATCTAAAATGAATTACTACTTATATATGAGGCTATTAAAATGTTCTAATCAGATCTGAGTACTTAAAAAAATTTTCTAACAAGTTAAAGTTTTGCTTTTATTTAAAAGGAAACAAAGTTTGAGTAAGTGATAAGTAACATGGCTCATAATATTAGCCACAAAAAAAGATGACCATTTAAAAATATTTTATTCTACATAAAAAATAGTGATGTCTAATGATAATATAGAAAAATTAATCTGCCTGTTTTGAGTCAAAAGTGAATGCATATTTCTTTTTTCCTCCCATTTTTAAAAATAAATGATATTACTTTGGTCTCTTGATGATTCAATTGTGTAATAAATTTAAGGTCAAATTTTACTGAAAAAAGTAGAGTACATCATTGTACATCTACTGGCAAGTTAATTTTCTCACATTTCTTTTAAGATAGTATGCATATCTAGTCATCACTTCTCAGACTCTTTCTCAGAAAGACAAATATGCACCTTTCCTCTTCTTCACGAACAGAAAGGATCCCAACAACTATGATCATGAAAGATCAATGATTTGTTTTGACTCCTCCCTTCTCTTTCACTGAATTTCTATTTTTCTTCTACCTTTTTAATGAATATCTAAAATATATGATCAACTCTGTATCCAAAACACCCCACCACACACACACACCCCAATATACCTTCACTTTACTTCTCCATTTCCTTCTCAATCTAGCACAATACATATGCTACTCACAACACTTGACTGAAATTGATAACATGGAAGGCACTGATGACCTCTTCATTGCCAAATCAGTAGATCTGCAAACTGAAATTATATTTGTTCTCTCCTCAATATTTACTAAATACAGTCAATTTCTCTCTTGGCTTCCAGGACGCTTTCCTAATTATTGACAGTTCTTAATCTCTTTTTTGTGGATCTTGCATGTATGCATCTTAAATATTGGGGATATCTATCTTTCTGCCATTAGAATTTATGTTCTGCATATTTTACTAGGTCATAAATACTACCCCCTAAAAGGGCATCAGCTCTTCTATAAATGCAGATGTCATGCCTGGTCCTAAATCTGTATGTCTGGCCTCAACTATATCTTAACAACATACCCTTATTTTTGACGTATTTTCCACTTGGATATGGGTTTAGAGATACATTGCTGAATAACACACCACTACAAAACTGAGTGGCTTGAGTCAAGAACCATTTTATTTGCTGCTAATCCTGCAATCAAGGTGGAGCTCTGTTGGGCAGTTCTGCTGGTCTTGCCAGGGTCTATTCCTCTTCATTTAACCCATTGGTTAGCTGAGGACTGGAGTCAGTTTGGACTCTGGGATGACTGGACTTTTGTCTTCCTGTGTAGTCTCAGAGACCCTCCTTCTCCACATGACTTCTTCATGTGGTATCTTCAACAGGGTATGTGGATTTATCACATCATAATTCAGAGTTCCTAAGAGCACAAAAGCTGAAGATGCTAGCTTCCAAAGGCTTACAAATTGAACTGACATGATATCATTTTTCTATTGGAGTCTCTTGATTAAAACAATTGCAGAATATTCCCTGACTCAAGGGTAAGGGTATACACAGGGTGTAAATACTAAGAGGTATGGTTCATTGGGAGCTAGCAACATCAAAGACTTCCACAGTCTGCCTTTGGTACCTCAGGATATAGTCCTCCCACATACAAAATACACTTATCTTTTTGATTACAAAATCAGGCTCAGAATTAAGATACAGAATTTCTTCATCTGAATCAGGCCTAAATACCAATGAAGTCATTTGGAGGCAATTGTTCAGGTGTAGCTTTTCAAGTACAGTTATTTTCTACCTGAAGTTCTTATCTATTTTTTCAACGTTTACCTACCTGTAAACTAATGAGACATAGGCAACATAATAATGCTGAAGCTGAGGTAGAATAATTTCAATAGACAATTGAGTTCTAAAGGAGGGAGTGAAGGGACTTCCCTGGCAGTCCAGGGGCTAAGACTCTGTGCTTCCAGTGTAGGGGGCGTGGCTTCGATCCCTGGTCAGGGAACTAAGATACCATATACCACGTGATGTGGCCAAAAAAAATAAGTAAATAAATAAAGGAGGGAGTGGACTGATGGCACCTAGAAATCACTGCTCCAAAGCATTTGCATGTGACCAATATTCCTTTTCTTCTGGGGGCAAGAAATGCATATTAATTAGTGATGAGGTTTGCTCCCTGGAAGTGGATTTCCTTGGTTCTTGGTTCTGTCCTCTGGATTTCTGAACCTACCTTCTTTTCCGTAAGAAATAGCCCATGTTTTTGGGTAAGTGAATTTGTCAGTTGGCTTCCTCTTTGTAAAAGGAGGGAGATGACTAGGGACTCAAGTGTATCTTTTCATTTTCAACTTTCCCCACAGTTTTAGTCGGAGCTATGATGTTTCCATGAAGACTTTGCATTGGGATTTATGTCCTGTGAATCATTTTGGGGTTTACTCATTAGACAGAAGCCCACCCACAAATCCCTTAGGGATAAGCCCTCCTCCACTTCAGGAGTCAGGATTCTATAGGACAACACCCTTAAATCTTTCTGAGGTTGTAACGAAGGGCCTTATAGCTATGTATTGGACTTGATTTTGAGTCTGATTCCATTTTTACTGGCAGCACTCTGGGTTTGATCTTTGAGATCCTCAGGACCTTTGAGATTCTTCTGTTAGCTGTAGAAGGAGAGAATGAAAAACAGTATTATTCCCTAGCCCAAACAGTTCTGGTTTAATTTTTTTTTCCTCCAGATTCTGCTTTAAAACTGAGCAGTTTCTTCTTTAATTCATCTACCTCTAAACTTGCTTTATTATGCTCAGTAAAGGAAACCATTCAGAATTCTTCCAGTTAATCTTAGCCAGATAAACAAGTTCACTGTGTATATTTACTGTCTTCCACATTACTGCAGGTAACAGTTATTGTCACACTTTCTTCCTCTACATATCACGTTACACTTTCTCCAGTTTGCAATAAAAACTTCTTCACTGAACTTCCGGCTCTCACCAGTGTCTTTATAGTATATCCATACTACCCATCCACCTTTCATGTCCCAAAACCAATATTATATGTTTTGTTTTGTTTCCAGCATCATCAAACTTCTAGATACCAATTTCTGCTTCAGTCAGCTACTGCTACAGAACAAACCATTCTAAAACCTAGAGGCTTAAAACAATAAGGATCCTTGATATATGCTGCGGAGTACAAGTCCAAGATGGCTCAGCTGTTGTCTGTTAAGTAGGTGTTCACTGTTGACTGGAGGCTCAGTCCTTAGAGTCTGGATTCTCCTCCACGTGGCCTTTCCATATTGCTGAGTTGGATTTCTTACAGCGTAGTACCTAAGTTCCAAGGAGAATCCAGGCTACATTTTAAGAGTACAAGCCTGTATGTGCAAGTGGTTCTCAAGCCTTCACTTGCATCAAGCTTCTTAGTGTCCCATTGCTCAAAGCAATTCACTTGAACCAACCCAAATTTAATATTGGAGACTGTTACACAAGGTTATAAAACTGTAAGATGTAGTTTGGGTTTTTTATTTCTTTGTTTTTAGTAACCATTCCAAAAATAACTTTTGGCACTATCAAATAACCAAGTTTGCAGCACCTCCAAATAACCAAGTTTATTTTTGAAAGTAAATTTTCCCTATCCTTATGGGTGATGCCTTAGAGGGCCAGGACAGGGAGAGCGGGAGGGAGGGGGATATATGTATAAATACAGCTGATTCACTTTGGTGTACCTCAAAAGCTGGTACAAGAGTGCAAAGCAATTCCAATAAAGAGCTTAAAATTTTTTTTTTTCCCTTTCCTTTTCAACCCCCACCTGTAGTGATTTTTTCTCAAAGGGATACTTGGCAGTAGCCTCCAAATTATACATTTCTCCCCCATCCACTTAGCCATCACAACTACTGATTATGCATCAGAAATGTCTCTGAGCTCTACCTTGTCCCATAATTTTATATTATTCCAGTCCAGTTATTCTTCTTGAAACAATTCTACATCCATTTTTCTTTCCATTTAGGTAAAAATTCCATAATATTGAGTTGGCCAAAAAGTTTGTTCAAAGGACTTTTTAGGCCAACCCAATATCTATAAAAATCTATTGACTTTTTAGTTACTTGTTCATCATTTTTTTTTAACTTGGTAGATCAATTTCTCAGTGGGGTCTGACTTCTTAAAACCTCTGTGATTAGGCATCAGGAATATTCATTTTAAGAAACATTTCATGTGATCCCCATTAGCACTAAAACTTGAGGATTGCTTTTTTAGGCCATTTCAGAATTTTTTGCTTTTTCATATACTTTTCTTCTGCTTAGAATAAACTTAGTCCATTCTGCTTCTGGCAGTTTTTGGATGCAATGCAAAATATATCATTATCAGATGTTGCCTGACATATTTTTAGCTCATACTTCTGTTACAGCACCTAATATTCTTATTGACTAATACAACATTAACTATATGATTTTCACATATATTAAATAATTAGAATTCACTAACGATATGTGTTTAAAGCACTTTGGGCTCTTATTAATCCAGAGGAATCTTACTGAGTGTATATTAAGTGCCAGGCATTGTTCTAGGTATTTGAGATACAGGAGTGTACAAGACAGATAATGTACAAGACAGATAGAAGCCAGTCTATCCAACCTGATAAAACTCATATTCTTATAGGGGCAATAGGAAAATCAGCAAGTAAAAAGTTCAATGAACAAGATAATTTTAGGTAGTAATAAATACTAGTTCTGGAGGGGAATAATATCGAGAAATGCTATGGAGAGAGAAATGGGAGGGGGTGTGGTAAATTACACCATTCAGCAGTGGTCAAGGGAGGCTTCTTGGCAAAGAAAATATTTAAGATGGGACCTTAAAGATGTGAAAGATAAGATATGAAAGATTCCAGGAAAAGAGAGTGCCAGTCATAAAAATCTGAAACCACAACTGTCCCTTAGTAATTTTAGTGCAGATATTTCTTTATAATACTAAAATGTAAATATTAAAAATCTTGGTATATTGAGTATTATTGACTAATGTTATCTAGAGTTTTGACTTTCTACCTACCAGATTAGTCATATCCTAAATTGGTTGGGATTCTAGTTTATTCTAATTATTTTACTTTTCACTGGAGGTGGGGTGAGGAGAGAAAGGTTTATAACATTAAAGTAATGCCTCTCTAACACCCATTTGCTTCTTCATCCAAGGAAATATTTTACCTGCCACAGGCAAAAAAAAAAAAATTCTTAGTTTTCTATTTCTGTCAAAACAAATTACCACAAACTTAATGGCTTAAAACAGCACACACTTATTATCTTATAGTCATGTAGGTCAGAAGTCTGGTATAGGTTTCAACAGGCTAAACCCAAAGTGTTGGTACCCTGTATTCCTTTCTAGAGGCACAAGGGGAAAATCCATTTCCTTGACTTTTCCAGCTTCTAGATGTCTACCACAGTCCTTGGCACATGACCACCTTCTTCTATCTTTAAAGTCAGCCACTGTACATTGAGTTTTCTCATGTCCCATCTCTCTCTCTCTCTTAGCCTGCTGGGTAGGGTTCTCAGTTTTTAAAGACTTATGATTAGACTGGGCCCACCCTAAAAGTCAGGTTTAATCTCATCAAGGTCTTTAATCTTAATCACATCTGCAAAGAATCTTGCCAAATAAGGTAACAAATTCAGAGGTTCTTGGTATTAAGGCATGGATATCCTTGGGGAGCCATTATTCTGCCTACCACAGGCAAGCCCTGCAAGATGTTAGTCATGTGATATATTTTTTAGTCAATAGAACATAAAGGAAGTTACTTTGTAACACTTCTGGAAAAGTTGCTTAACAGGAAAACAAGACTCTGAGGTTTCAGGGATTGTTTGCTTGATTCTGTCCCATCCTGCTGCCTGAAACATGACCAACAGAAGCCAAAGCTCTGGCAGGTAACCTGAGAGCAGATAGGCAAGTGCTGCAAAAGAGAAAGCTGGAAGGAATCACTGTGCAGTCTCTAGGCTGCCTACGTCAGAATTTCTTTTATGTAAAAGAAAAATAACTCAATTTATTTGCTATCCCTTTATTAGATTTCTCCAAATAGCTTTAGGACAAATTCCTAACCAATACGCTTCATCAAAGTAAAGCTGACTTGATCGTTATAAAAGGGAAAGATCTATGTTGATTGCAGACTGGGCTTTCTTTTAATGACTGAATTAGATTATCCATTCAGCAATCTTATTCACTGGTGGCATGCAGTCTTTAACCAGTTGAATTGACAAATTATACAAACCTAGATAAGTTATCTAGAAAGACAATGCAGAGTTGATGTTCTGTTAACAGCTTAACTGTAATTAAAACAACAGTCAGATGTCAATATAAATGTCAGTATATAAGAAAATGGATTTCGCTGCTAGAATAGTATGGTAATAAATTAGAATTGTAATTGCTTTTTGAATCAGCAAATCTTTCATACCATGAAGAAATATTAGCATTTTAAATTTGTCACATATACACTGAGTTTTATGATTAAATTTTGAAACCATTCTATTTTCATGTAAAATACCCAATAAACTGCATAATATTAAACACTGATAACACTAAAAGAAGCAAAATATCTTTGAGAGCTAAGTTTAAAATAAAAGCTAACAATATTTCTTTTAGGTTAATCAAGGTATCAAATCTCTGTATGTTGTTTTTTATTCCTAATCTTCTCTAGCTTATAACTGTCTGAAGTTTTCCATTTACTGTTTTACTGTGGATTGTTTCATATTTTAAAAAGAATCAAAGTTACACAGTTGCTAGTTAAACCAAATTATTTTCTAATGGTATTAGAAGAATTGAGATTATTGAATTAATACTTGAGCTTACTTTTCACATTTTCAGAGAAATAATTTTCTGTTTATTTTACATATGATGTCAAGTCTTAGTAGTGTGTGCTCTGTGAACCATTTTTGATAAGCACAGCACTGTGTCAATTCCATATCTTGCACTGTTTTGCTACATTGCACGCACAATGAATATCATCTGTCCTAAGATGCTTGGTCTAGTAACACTATTATTTTGTTATGCATTAGTGAATATAGTTTTGTAGCTTGTTTTGTGCATCAATTCTTTTTCACCTCTTTTACAATTGAAATTTATGTTAGACAAAATTTCATGATACATCCTACACACTAAGCATATTTTTAAAAATACATACAATTTTGTGTTCTTTATTTAGAAAAAGAAATTTGGAGGAAAAACATAATTTTCAATAGGATGTTATTGTTGTGGGTTGAATGGTGACCTCTCCCAAAGATATATTCCCACACTAATCCCTGGAATCTGTGAGGATTACCTTTTTTGGAAAAAGGGATTGAGGACAGACAGAAAAGGAGAAAACACAGATGCACAGAAGGGAAGGCATGTGAAGATGGAGGCAGAGATTGGAGTGATGTAACTGAAAGCTAAGGAATGCCAAGAATTGCTACCAGCACCAGCAGCTAGGAGAAAGCTGTAGAACTTATTTTCCCCCTGAGCCTCTAGAGGGAAAAAGTCCCTACCAACACCTGGATTTTGGAATTCTGACCTTCAGAACAATGAGGAAACAAATTTCTGTTGTTTTAAGCCACCTATTTGTGGTGATTTGCTACAGCAGCTGCAGGAAATGAAGATGGCTACCATTTTCAAATAATTTTTAATCCTTACTATTGCTCAGGTTTTCATTTTTTCAAATTAGTTTGCTAAAGAAGATTTAGATAATTTGATGCAAAGAGTATTTGTAGCTGAATTATAAGTACATAAAAGATTAAGCAAATGAAAAATAAGACAAGTATTAATTTCAGGGACAAGTTGCTCAAGAAAGGATAAGATAATTGAATTCTATGAGGCTAGGATGCAAATGACATTTATGTGGTCTTAATAATATAAACAATGAATAATATTATAAACAAAGTAACTATTTTCACCCTATAGACTATAGATACTCTACTAGTGTGTGTGAGTATGAATGCATGTGTGTGTGTGATGAATTTGATGATGCAGTGTAATATATCAGACAGATAAATGTTTATCTTCAATTGCAGGAAGTTAAAACATTTCTAAAACTGATAGTTTTAAGAAGTATTCATGTGATAATATTATTTATATATATGGAGGTTTAAAAAAAAAAATCAAGGACAAGATAAAAGAGTAGAACATGTTTGGCTCTGAGGTATCAAAAGTGGAGTGATGTGGGGACCAGAGAGCTGTTTTTAATAATATATGGAGTTTGTTTCTCTTGGAAACCAAGGAAGACAAAAAGTAGATAAAACAATTCTTTGTTAAATTAATAAGTGGAAAATATTATACAAATGTAAACCAACACTTATTTAACAAAAATTTACTGAATGCCTAAAATGGTTTAGGCACTGTTCTATAGCCTTAAGGTACACTAAACAAAACCTACAGAAGCCTTGGTTTTTAAGGGACTCATATTCTCCCTTAGTGCTGCTGAAGCTGCAATCAGAAAAAAAAATTAAACTGGAATCAAAAGTACCAGAATAAATATGCTGAGTCTTACACAAAGGGAAAACAAGGAAGAAAGAAAAATGTAGTGTTATTGCTATTATTTAATTGTTACTAAATGGAAAACATGTTATGAGAGTTTTTCCCACTCAATAATCTGCTTTTTTAAAAATTTTTTATTGGGGTATAGTTGATTTACAATGTTGTGTTAGTTTCAGGTGTACAGTAAAGTGAATCTGTTATACAAATACATATATCCACTCTTTTTAGATTCTTTCCCCCTATAGGCCATCACGGAGTATTGAGTGGAGCTACCTGTGCTATACAGTAGGTCCTCATTAGTTCTCTATTTTATATATAGTAGTATGTATGTGTCAATCCCAATCTTCCAGTTTATCCCTCCCCTTACCCTCCCCCAACCCAGTAACCATAAGCTTATTTTCTATATCTGTAACTCTGTTTCTGTTTTGTAGACAACTCCATTTGTAGCCTTTTTTAAGATTCCACATATAAGCAATATCATATGGTATTTGTCTTTCTCTGACTCACTTCACTAAGTATGACAATCTCTAGGTCCATCCATGTTGCTACAGATGGCATTATTTTGTTCTTTTTAATGGCTGAGAAATATTCCACTGCATATATGTACCACATCTTCTCTGCCCATTCCTCTATTGATGGACTTTTAGGTTACTTCTGTGTCCTGGCTATTGTAAATAGTGCTGCAGTGAACACTGGGGTGCATGTATCTTTTCGAATCATGGTTTTCTCTAGATATATGTCCAGGAGTAGGATTGCTAGATCATATGGTAGTTCTATTTTTGGTTTTTTAAGGAACATCTATACTGTTCTCCATAGTGGCTGTATCAATTTACATTCCCACCAACGGTGTAGAAGGGTTTCCTTTTCTCCACACCCTCTCTAGCATTTATTGTTTATATATTTTTTGATGATGCCCATTCTGACCAGTGTGAGGTGATACCTCATTGTAGTTTTGATTTGCATTTCTCTGATCATTAGTAACATTGAGCATCTTTTCATGTGCCTCTTGGCCATCTGTATGTCTTCTTTGGAGAAATGCCTATTTAGGTCTTCTGCACATTTTTTGATTGGGTTGTTTGCATTTTTGATGTTGAGCTGCATGAGCTGTTTGTATATTTTGGAGATTAATCCTTTGTTGGTTGGTTTGTTTGCAAATATTTTCTCCCATTCTGAAGATTGTCTTTTTGTTTTGTTTATGGTTCCTTTTGCTGTGCAGAAGCATTAAGTTTAGCTAGGTCTCATTTGTTTATTTTTGTATTTATTTTCATTATTCTAGGAGGTGGATCAAAAAAGATCTTGCTGTGATTTATGTCAGTGTTCTGCCTAAGTTTTCCTCTAAGAGTTTTAGGGTATTGGGCCTTACATTTTTAAATTAATTTTTATTTGAGTATAGTTGCTTTGCAATGTTGTGTTAGTTTCTGCTGTGCAGCAAAGTGAATCAGTTATACATATACATATATCTGCTTTTTTTTGGATTTCCTTCTCATTTAGGTCACCACAGAGCATTGAGTAGTGTTCCCTGTGCTATATAGTAGGTTTTCATTAGTTATCTATTTTATGCATAGTAGTGTATATAAGTCAAACCCAATCTCCCAATTCATCACACTCCCCCTTTCCCCCTTAATAACCATGTTTGTTTTCTACATCTGTGACTGTATTTCTGCTTTGCAAAAAAGTCCATCTGTACCATTTTTCTAGATTCCATATATAGGCAATATTATATGACATTTATTGTTCTCTTTCTGACTTCACTCTGTATGACAATTTTAGGCCCACCCACGTCACTGCAAATGGCACTATTTCCTTCCTTTTTATGGCTGATTAATATTCCATTGTATATATGTACCACATCTTCTTTATCCATTCTTCTGTCGATGGACATTTAGTTTGCTTCCATGTCCTGACTATTGTAAATAGTGTTGCAATGAACATTGGAGTGCATGCAACCTTTCAAATTCTGGTTTTCTCCAGTTATATGCCTAGAAGTGGAATTGCTGGGTCATATGGTAAATCTATTTTTAGTTTCTTAAGGAACATCCATACTTTTCTCCATAGAGACTGAACCAACTTTCATTTCCACCAGCAGTGTACAAGGGTTCCCTTTTCTCCAAACCCTCTCCACGATTTATTGTTTGTAGATTTTTTGATGATGGTCATTTTGACTGGTGTGAGATGATACCTCATTGTAACTTTAATTTGCATTTCTCTAATAATTAGTGGTACTAAACATCTTTTCATGTGTTTGTTGGCCATCTGTGTGTCTTCTTTGAAGAAATGTATATTTAAGACTGCCACCCATTTTTTTGATTGGGTTGTTTTTTTGATATTGAACTACATGAGCTGTTTGTATATTTTGGAAATTAATCTCTTGTCAGTTGCTTCATTTGCAAATATATTCTCCCATTCAGAGGGTTGTCTTCTTGTTTTTTTATGGTTTCCTTTGCTGTGCAAAAGCTTTTAAGTTTCATTAGGTCCAATTTGTTTATTTTTGTTTTTATTTCCATTACTCTAGAAGGTGGGTCAAAAAAGATCTTGCTGTCATTTATGTGATAGAGTGTTCTGCCTATGTTTTTCTCTGAGAATTTTACAGTGTCTGGCCTTACATTTAGGTCTTTAATCCATTTTGAGTTTATTTTTGTATATGGTATTAGGAAGTGTTCTAATTTCATTCTTTTCATGTAGCTATCCAGTTTTCCCAGTACCACTTATTGAAGAGACTGTCTTTTCTCCATTGTATATTCTTGTCTCCTTTGTCATAGATTAGGTGGCCATAGGTGCGTAGGTTTATCTCTGGACTTTCTATCCTGTTCCATTGATCTACATTTCTGTTTTTGTGCCAGTACCGTGCTGTTTTGATTACTGTAGCTTTGTAGTATAGTCTGAAGTCAGGGAGTCTGATTCCTCCACCTCCATTCTTCTTTCCCAAGATTGCATTCACTATTCAGGGTCTTTTGTGTTTCCTTACAAAATGTAAAATTTTTTTTTTGTTTCTATTTCATTTATTTCTGCTCTGATCTTGATGATTTCTTTCCTTCTACTTGCTTTAAGTGTAAGGTTAGGTTGTTTATTTGAGATTTTCTTGTTGACATAAGATTGTATTGCTATAAACTCCCCTCTTGGAGCTGCTTTTGCTGCACCCCATAGGTTTTGGATCATTGTGTTTTCATTGTCATTTGTCTCTAGCTATTTGTATTTATTTCTTCTTTGATTTCTTCAGGGATCTGTTGGTTATTTAGTTAAATATTGTTTAGCATCCATGTGTTTGTGTTTTTTACAGTTTTTTTCCTTATAATTGATTTATAATTTCATAGCATTGTGGTCAAAAATGATGTTTGATAATGCTTTCAGTTTTCTTAAATTTACCAAGGCTTCATTTGTGACCCAAGATGTGATCTACCCTGGGGAATGTTCTGTGTTCACTTAAGAAGAAAGTATATTCTCCTGCTTTTGGATGGAATGTCCTATGATATCAATTAACTCTATCTGTGTCATTTAAGGCTTGTGTTTCCTTATTTTCTGTCTGGATGATCTGTTCATTGGTGTAAGTGTGGTGTTAAAGTTCTCCACTATTACTGTGTTACTGTCAATTTCCCCTTTTATGGCTATTAGCATTTGACTTGTATACTGAGGTGTTCCTATGTTGGGTGCATATATATTTACAATTGTTATATCTTCTTGGATTGGTCCCTTGATCATTATGTAGCATCCTTCCTTGTCTCTTAAGTTTTTATTTTAAAATCTATTTTGTCTGATATGAGTATTGCTACTCCAGCTTTCTTTTGATTTCCATTTGCATGGATTATCTTTTCCCATCCCTTCACTTTCAGGCTGTATGTGTCCCTCAGTCTGAATTCGGTCTCTTGCAGACAGCATATATACAAGTCTTGTTTTTATATCCCTTCAGCCAGCCGATGTCTTTTGTTTGGAGCATTTAATCTATTTACATTTAAGGTAATTATCAATATGTATGTTCCTATATTGCCATTTTCTTAGTTGTTTTGGGTTTGTTTTCATAGGTCATTTTTTCTCCCCTTCCTCTTTTGTTCTCTTGTGGTTTGATGACCATCTTTAGTGTTGTGTTTGGGTTGCTTTTTCTTTTTTTGTGTGTGTATCTATTTTAGATTTTTGGTTTGCTTTTCCCATTTCTCCTACCTTTAGCATTTGTTGTAAAGCTGGTTTGGTGGTGCTGAATTCTCTTAGCTTTTGCTTGTCTGTAAAGCTTTTGATTTCTCCATCAATCTGAATGAGAGCCTTGCTGGGTAGAGGATTCTTGGTAGGTTTTTCCCTTTTATCACTTTAAATATATCATACCTCTCCCTTCTGGCCTTCAGAGTTTCTGCTGACAGATCAGCTGATAACCTTATGGGGATTCCCTTGTATGTTATTTGTTACTTTTCCCTTGTTGTTTTGAATATTTTTTTCTTTGTATTTAATTTTTGTTAGTTTGATTAATATGTGTCTTTGCATGTTCCTCTTTGGGTTTATCCTGTATGGGACTCTCTGTGCTTCCTGGACTTGGGTGACTATTTCCTTTCCCATGTTAGTGAAGTTTTAAACTATAATCTGTTAACCTATTTTCTCAGAGCCTTTCTCTTTCTCTTCTTCTTCTGGGACCCCTATAGTTTGAATGTTGCTGTTTAATGTTGTCCAAGAGGTCTCTGAGACCATCCTCATTTCTTTTCATTCTTTTTTCTTCATTCTGTTCTGCAGCAGTGATTTCCACCATTCTGTCTTCCAGCTCACTTATCCATTCTTGTGCCTCAGTTATTCTGCTTTTGATTCCTTCTAGTGTATTTTTCATTTCCATTTTTGTATTGTCCACCTCTGTTTGTTCTTTAGTTCTTCTAGATCTTTGTAAACATTTCTTGTATTTTCTGATCTGTGCCTCCATTCTTTTCCCAAGATCTTGGATCATGTTTACTATAATTACTCTGGATTCTTTTTCAGGTGCATTGCCTATCTCCTCTTCATTTAGTTGTTCTCATAGGTTTTTATCTTGCTCTTTCATCTGCAGTATATTTCTTTGTTGTCTCATTTCATCAAACTTACTGTGTTTGTGGCCTCCTTTCCATAGACTGCAGGATCACAGGTCCTCTTACTTCTGGTGTCTGCCCCCTAGCAGGTGAGGTTGGTCCAGAGGCTTGTGCCATTATCCCCTTGATGGAGGGTTTGACTGGGGTTGTGGTGACTAGAGCCTGCCCTGGATATTAAGCAGGGCCTCCTCTTTGCTCTGTGGTTGTCACTGCCTAGTTGGGGGCGGGGTCTACTCCTGTGTTGTTGGAGTAGAGGCCCCCAGAGGTGTTTCTTAGCTGTGTTCCTAATCTGTGGTGTGAGGCAGACAGGATTATAGCACTCCCATTGGGAGAGAAGCCACTGAATATTCCTCCTCTGGAGCTGTTCACCTGTGAATATGCTGTTTTGTGTCCCCTTTTGCCCATTGTGCAGGCTCACAAAGTACACTATCGTTGTCACTGCTCTCAGTCCCACCTTTACTGTGGATATGCCAGCAATTGGTCCTGGTGACTCTCAGGCATTGTTTTCACCAGGCCACCAGGGCAGATCCACTGAGGTCAGATCTCAGGACTGAAGCAGTCATGCACCTGGATCTGCTTAGGGAGCTATGGAGGCAGTTCAGACTCTGGCCTGGCCCAATCCCCATGTGTACATGCCTACAAAGCTCACAGCTGCTAAAGACAGACCCAACCCAGATGCACGAACACCATTTGCTCAGATGTTTCACAGGTGCTGAATTTAGAAAACCATCAGCAAAGGTGTAACTGCATGGTTTGTGCAGCCAGGAGGAGAATTTTCAGCTCTTCTTCCTTAGTCACACAGCCCCTAGGGCTCAGCTGTGGTTTCAGCCCCATCTCTGCATGTGTTCCTCCCACTGGAGTCTGCTCCAGAGGTTACTGGAGCACATGATCCCATTAGGCAGGAAGGCACCAAGGCAGTCAGGGTGAGCCGGCCCCCTAGGTGGGAGGGTGCTGCAGTAGCAATTGGATCACTCAGATTCTGGTGATCAGAGCTAGTGGATCACCCAGGTGAGGGGTGGGGCACAGTGGAGGAGGCAATGGCAGGGGCATATAAACCAGCTCCAGTGGGAGCCCTGCCCATGGAGGCTGGAGCCAGCACTTGAGGATAAAGGCTGCGATGGTGGCTTTGCCCTTTGTGTGTCACTCAACAATGGTGCTTCACTTCTGTAGTGGTCTGGGCTTCCCCCACAAGCATTCCTGGTTGTGGAGCTGCTCATTCCCATCCCCTCAGGCTATCTCCTCTCAGCCAACTGCAGTCCCTTCCTCAGGTCTGCTCTCCAAACCCCACAATCCAGCACCGAGCCCCTGTGTGCACTGGCAGTCACCTGTCTCAGGCTGGGGCATGCAGGGCTGTGGCATGGACCATCTGTGTAGGTCTCACTCTGCCCTGCCTGCCATAGACCAGTTGCAGGGGTCTCCTCCAAGCCCCCAAAGCTCCTGTTCTGTCCCACCTGATCTCCCTGGCAGTGAGGGGGCTTCCCCAGATGAGGGAACCTCTGTGCACCTTCAGCTCTCTACCAGCAGTGCAGGTCCCATTATGCTTCCTCTCTTCTTCCTTTTCCCTTCTTTCTTTCATCCTACCTGATTATGTGGAGATCTTTTTTGTCCTTTTAGGTGTCCAAGGTCCTCTGCTGGTGTTCAGCTGGTGCTCTGTGATAATTATTACATTTGTGGATGTATTCGTGATGCATTTGTGTGGAGAGATGAAATCCATGTCCTCTTACTCTTCTGCCACCTTGGAAAAACCCCTTTGCTCCCTTAGAATCAAATTATTTTCTATTAAGTTTTAGAAGTTCTTCATATATCATAGATAATATAATTCCTTGTCTGATATATGATTGGCACATATTTCGTCCTATCAGATAGGTTGATTTCATGCTAATGATAATGTTTGTTGATGCATAAAATTTTTAATTTTCATGAAGTCCATAAAGATGCCTGTGCCTTGGGTGTCATATCCAAGAAGACACTGCCAAACCCAATGTCATGAAACTTTTGTCCTACATTTTCTTTCTAAGATTATTATAGTTTTATCTTTTACATTCAGGTCTTTGAATTATTTTTAGTTAATTTTTGTATAAGGTATTAGGTAAGAGCCCAACTTCATTATTTTGCCTATGAATATCCATTTTCCCCATCCATTTGTAGAAATTGAATGGTCTTGGCACTCTTGTCAAAAATCGTTGGATGATATATTTGGGGATTTATTTCTGGGATCTCTATTCCATTGTTCTATGTTGTCTTTATGCCATAGCTTTTGATTACTGTAGCTTTGTAATAAGTTTTGAAATCAAAAAGTGTGAGCCTTCCAATTATGTTCCTTTTCAAGAATGTTTTGGCTACTCATGGTCACCTGAGATTCCACATGATTTTTAGGATGGCTTTTTCTATTTCTGCAAAAAACTTAATTGAGAATTTGATAGAGATGGCATGAATCTACAAATTGCTTTGGGTATTATTGACATCTTAACAGTATTGAACCTTCCAAACCATGAATACCAGATATGTTTACAAATATTTATATCTTTAAAATTTTCTTTTAGCAAAGTTTTGTAGTTTTCATTGTACAAGTCTTCCACCTACTTGGTTGAGTACATTATTAAGTATTTTATTCTTTTTTATGTCATTTAAAATGGAATTGTTTTCTTAATTTCATTTTCAGATTATTCATTAGTATAGGTCATTGTTGATTCATTGCATAGTAATGCAACTGATTTTCATGGGTCGATTTTGTATCCTGCTATTTGGTTTGATTCATTTATTAATCCTAACAATTTTCTTTTGCATTTTTAGGGTTTTCTACATATAAGATCATGTCATCTGTGAACAGAAATAATTTTACTTCTTTCTTTGCAATTTGGATGCCCTTTGTGTTCTGTGCCTGCCTAAATGCTATGGTTAGGATGTCCAATATATGTTGATTAAAAGTGGCAAAAGAGATCACTCTTCCCGTGTTCCTGATTTTAGAGGGAAAGCTTTTGGGCTTTCACCACTGAGTATGATGCTCAATGTGGGTTTTTCATATATAACTTTTAATATGTTGTGGTAGTTTTCTTCTATTCCAAGTTTTATGAGTGTTTTTATCATGAAGGTTTGTTGAACTTTGTCACATGTTTTTTTCTGCATCAATTAGGGTGATTATGATTTCTTCTCACTCATTCCATTAATGTGATGTATTACATTGATCATTTTTTGTAATGTTGAACCATTCTTAAATTCTAGGAATAAATCCCACTCAGTCATGGTGTATAATTCTTTTAATATACTGTTAATTTTGGTAGTACTTTCTAGAGAATTTTTGCATCGTTGTTCATAAGGAATATTGATCTGTAGTTTTCCTTTCTTGTAGTATCTTTAGCTTTGGTACCAAGGTAATGCTGGCCTCATAGAATGAGCTAGGAAGTGTTTTCTCCTTTCCAATTCTTGGGAAAATTTTGAAAAAGATCATTATCCTTCTTTAAATGTTTGGTAAAACTCACCAGTGAAACCATCATATCTTTGTTGGGAGATTTTTGATTACTGATATAGTTTCATTACTAATTATGTCTGCTCAGATTTTCTATTTCTTTGTGATTCAGATTTGATAGGTTTTACATATCTTGGAATTTGTCCATTTCATCTAGGTTATCTAGTTTTGTCTAGGTTATCTAATTTGCATAGAATTGTTCACAGTACTCTCCTAACAGACATTCTTCCTATCTTCCTTTAATTCTTTGAGCACCTTTAAGGCAGTTGTTTTAAAGTCTTTGTCCAGTAGGTCTGCCACATATGGTCTTTCTCTGGGACAGTTTCTGTTGGCTTATTGTTTTCCTTTGAATGAGGAAAGGAAACATACCTCTGTTTCTTTGTATGCCTTGTGCTTTTTTTTGTTGAAAATTAGAAATTTGAATCTAATATTATAACTCTAGAAATCAGATTCTCCCCTTTCCCTAGAGTTTTATGGGCTTTTTTTCTTTTGTTTTGTTTTTCAGTTTTATAGGTTGTCTCTGCAGCAAGACTCACTCAGAAGAATAAACTTAAGGTATTCTTGGGTTTTTGACCTTGTGCCTTTCTTTGTGCATGGATGGTGACTTTCTAATTTCCTTAATTTATGCAGTTGGTTTAGGATTTCCCAGTCTCTAAACTGATCCCTAAGAGAAGAAAAGGAGGAAAATAAAAGGGGAGAGGGTGCTGGGCCTATAAATCTCCTGAAATTTGCTTTAGCCAGAGAGAAAAGAGCTTTCAATTGGGGGCTGGCCCAGCATGCAAAACTGGGGGCCTGCCTCTGTGTCTGCAACTTCATGATCAGAAGAGCGATCAGTAATCAGAGCACAGATTACCAACATTTGAAAACAGGATCTTTTTTGCCCACCCTGGCTCCCACAAATTGTATGCAGGCTCCAGGAACATGTGCACAGGTGCCTACCACAGGACTAGAGCTGAAATTGACTGAAATTAACTGCAGATTACCCCTCAAGCTTTCAACAGACTACAGAGTTTTAAGCTTTCAACAGACTACTGAGTTCCAGTAGTTACATCAGACAGATTCTGACAGTAAGATTGTTGAACAGGTGAGGAGACATTCCTGGTGTTTTTAACTCTATTGTATTCCCTTGCTCAAGAAGGTATTTTTATTTATTTTGTGTCAAGTTTTTTTTATTTTTATTTTTTATTTACATTCTTTTTTAAAATATTCTTGTCTGTTATGGTTTATCGTAGGATATTGAATATAGTTCCATGTGCTATACAGTAGGACCTTGTTGTTTATCCATTCTATATATAATAGTTTGCATCTGCTAACCCCAAACTCCCACTACACCCCTCCCACAATGCCCTTGGCAACCACAAGTCTGTTTTCTATATCTTGTCCATGAGTCTGTTCCTGTTTCATAGAAGATAGGTTCATTTGTGTCCTATGTGATATCATATGGTATTTGTCCTCTTTCTGACTTACCTCACTTAGTATGATGATCTCTAGTTGCAGTTATGTTGCTGCAAATAGCATTATTTCATTCTTTCCTATGGCTGAGTAGTATTCCATTGTATATATGTACCACATCTTCCTTATCCATTCATCTGTTGATGGACATTTAGGTTGTTTCCATATCCCGGCTACTGCGAATAGTGCTGCTATGAACATTGAGGTGCAGGTAATTTTCTGCATTAGAGTTTTCTCTGGATATATGCCCAGGAGCTGGATATAAAGCACCTCTATTTTTAGGTTTCTGAGGAACCTTCATACTGTTTTCCATAGTAGATATACCAACTTACATTCCCACCAACAGTGTACGAGGCTTCCCTTTTCTCCACATCCTCTCCAGCAATTGTTATTTGTAGAGTTTTTAATGATGACCATTCTGAGGGGTATGAGGTGGTAACTCATTGCAGTTTTGATTTGCATTTCTCTAATAATTAGCAATGTTGAGCATCTTTTCATGTGCCTATTGGCCAATTGTATTTCTTCTTTGTATTTCATCTCTTTGGAAAGATGTCTATTTAGGTCTTCTGCCCATTTTTTGCTTGGGTTTCTTTTTGTTGTTGAGTTGTGAGAGCTGTTTATATATTTTGGAAATTAAGCCCTTTTTGGTAGCATCATTGCAAATATTTTCTCCCATTTTTTAAGATGTCTTTTCGTTTTCTTCTTTGTATTTTTTTTTTTATGGTTTCTTTTGCTGTGCAAAAGCTTGTAAGTTTGATTAGGTCCCATTTGTTTATTTTTGTTTTTATTTCTATTGCCTTGGGAGACTGACCAAAGAAAACATTGGTACAATTATGTCAGAGAATATCTTGCCTATGATATCTTTTAGGTGTTTTATGGTGTCCTGTCTTATGTTTAAGTCTTTAAGCCATTTTGAGTTTATTTTTATGTATGGTGAGAGGTGTGTTCTAACTCTGATTTACATGCAGCTGTCCACCTTTCCCAACACGACTTCCTGAAGAGACTTTTTTCCCATTGTATATTTTTGCCTTCTTTGTCAAAGATTAATTGACCATAGGTATGTGGGTTTATTTCTGGGCTCTCTATTCTCTTCCATTTATCCATGTCTGTTTTTATGCCAATACCATGTTATTTTGATTACTGCTTTGTTCTTTTTATTCAGAACTGCTTTGGCAGTTCTGCGTCTTTAGGATTATTTGTTCTAGTTCTGTGAAAAATGTCATAGGTAATTTGATAGGAATTGCATTAAATCTGTAGATTGCTTTGGGTAGTATGGTCATTTAACAATATTAATTCTTCCAATCCAGTCATGGACAGCTTTCCTTTTCTTTGAATCATTTTCAGTTTCCTTTATTAATGTTTTATAGTTCTCAGTGTATAAGTCTTTTACTTCCTTGGGTCAGGTTTATTCCTAAATATTTTATTTTGAGAGGTGCAGTTTTACAAGATACTAATTTTTTACACTTTGTTTCTGATATTTCATTGTTAGTGTAAAGAAATGCTACCAATTTCTGTATGTTAATCATATATACTGCTACATTGCTAAATTCTTTTATCAGTTCTTTTAGTTTTTTGTAGTCTTTAGGGTTCTCTCTATATAGCATGATATCATCTGCATATAATGACAGTTTTACCTCTTCCCTTCCAATTTGGATAACCTTTCTTTTTCTTGTATGATTACTGTGTCTAGACTTCCAATACTATGTTTACTAGAAGAGGTGAGAGTGGGCATCCTTGTCTTGTTCCAGATTTTAGCAGGAAGGCTTTCAGCTTTTTACCATTGAGTGTTATATTGGCCGTGGGTTTGTCATAAATAGCTTTTATTATGTTGAGATACGTTCCCTCTATACCCACTTTGGTAACAGTTTTTATTATAAATGGATGTTGAATTTTGTCAAATGCTTTTCCTGCATCTATTGAGATGGTCATGTGGTTTTTGTCTTTTCTTTTGTTTATATGGTTTATCATATTGGCTGATTTGAGTATGCTGAACCATCCTTGTGAACTTGGGATGAATCACACATGGTTGTGGTGTATGATCTTTTTTTGTGTTGTTGGATTCAGTTTGTTAATATTTAGTTGAGAATTTTTGCATCTATATTCATCAAAGATATTGGACTGTAATTTTCCTTTTTGGTGGTGCTTTGTTGATTTTGGTATCAGGGTGATGGTGGCTTCATAGAATGTGTTTGGGAGTATTCCCTCCTCTTCAGTCTTTTGGAAGAGTTTAAGAATGATTGGTACAAGTTCTTTGTATGTTTGGAAAATTTGCCTGTGAAGCCATCTGGTCCTAAGCTTTTGTTTGTAGAGAATTTTGGTCATTGTTTTGTTTTCTTTTGGTTTGGTTTGGTTTTATTTTTATTTTTTTTAATTACAGATTCTATTTCACTTCTAGAGATCAGTCTGTTCAAATTATCTATATTTTCTTGATTCTATTTTGGTGGGCACTGTGTGTCTAGAAACTTGTTCATTTCTTCCAGACTGTAGAATTTCTTAGCATATAATTGTTCATAGTATTCCCTGTGGTTTTCTGTATTTCTTCAGTATTGGTTGCTTTGTATCCTTTTTTATTTCTTATTTTGTTTTTGGGTTCTCTCTTTTCTTCTTGGTGAACCTGGCCAGATATGTCAATTTTGTTTACCCCTTCAAAGAACCAGCTCTTGGTTTTATTGATTTTTTTCTATTCTTTTTTAAATCCCTATTTTACTTATTTCCTCTCTGATCTTTATTATTTCATTCCTTCTGCTGATTTTAGGGGGCTTTTTGTTCTTATTTTTATAATTATTTTAAGTGGTAGGTTAGGTTATTTGAGATTTTTCTTGTTTTCTGAGGAAGGCCTGTATTGTTATGAACTCCCCTCTAAGAATGGCTTTTGCTGCATCTCATAGGTTTTGTATGGCTGTGTTTTCACTGTCATTTGTCTCAACATATTTTTTACTTTCCTCTGTGATTTCATCATTGGTCCTTTGGTTTTTCAGTAGCATGTTGTTTAGTCTCCATGTAATCCTTTTTTTTTTTCTCATTTATTTTTCTGTGGTTTAATTCTAGCTTCTTGTCATTGTGCTAAGAAAAGATGCTTGAGATAATTTCTGCACTCAAATTTTTTGAGGCTTTTTTTGTGCCATAGTATGTGGTCAATCTTAGAGAATGTTCCATGTGCACTTGAAAATAATGTGTATTCTGTTTTGTTTTGTTTTTTTTGGATGTAATGTCTTGAAAATATCAATTAAGTCTAACTGTCCTATTTTATCATTTAGAATCTCTGTTACTTTATTAATTCTCTGAAGAGAGGATTTGTCCATTGATGTGAGTGGAGTGTTAAAGTCTTCTACTCTTATTGTATTCCTGTCAATTTCTCCCTTTATATCTATTAGTATTTGTTTTATGTTTTTGGGTGTATATTATGTGCATATATGATAAGTGTAAAATCCTCTTTACAATATACAGTGTCTTTCTTTATCTTTTTTTATGGCCTTTATTTTAAAGTCTGTTTTGTCTGATATGAATATTACAACCCCAGCTTTCTTGTCATTTCCATTTGCATGAAATCCCTTTTTCCATCCCTTTGCTTTCAGTCTGTGTGTGTCCATTGCTATAAAGTGGGTCTCTCACAGGCAGCATATTGTAGGCTCTTATTTTCTCATCCAATCTGACACTTTATGTCTTTTGATTGGAGCATTGAGTCCACTGATATTTAAGGTAATTATTAATAGATATGTATTTATTGCCATTTTAAACTTTGTTTTCCAGTTGATTCTGTGTTTCTTCTCTGTTACTTTCTCTTTTTCTTTTTGTGGTTTGCTAATTTCTTTTTATTTTATGCTTGTGTTTTCTTCTTTTTGATTCTTGTGAGTCTATTGTATGTTTTTTTATTTGTAATTACCCTGTTTTTTGAGTATGTTAACCCCTTTGTATATCTACTTGCTTTACTAATAGTCATATAGCCTGAAACACATTCTAAAAAAAATAAAAGAATCTATGTTTTCTAGAAGGTATTCTCAAGCACTATTAAAAGGACTATTTGATAAAATATAGAGACAATGTACTGTCTAGAGTTAAAATGTATTGTCTAGAGTTAAAAAAAATGAATTTTAGGGCAGGTAAATAAAGCATCAAAAACAATGACAAACATTTATTTTGACTTATCAAAATTAAATCTCAGGCATATAAATATTTTTGAAGAGTTGATTACATACACTATAAAGCAGAATTCTGTGAATTTAAAATTTAGAATAATCAAGACCAGTCATACTTAAATTATTGGAATCACAATAGGTTTTACAGTGGAAAGCCAAGCATTACTATCTGGCTATATGAAAATTTTCAATATTAAACATAAGAAATACATTTTTGTTTTTGCCTGTATTTTTTATGTTTTTGTCTGTGACCTGACTTCTCCTATGTTCTTAAATCATTTAAATTTAATATTTAAAACATGAATGTATGACTTTTTTATTTTTTAGTTGAAGTATAGTTGATTTACAATATTATATTCATTTCAGGTGTACAGCATTATGATTTGGTATGTTTACAGATTATACTCTATTAAAAGTTATTACAAAACAATGCTATAATTTTCTATGCCATACAATGTACCCTTATTGCTTATCTATTTACACATAGTAATTTGCATCTCTTAATCTCATACCCCTAAAATTCCCCTTCCACCTTCCCTCTCCCCTTTGGTAACCACTAGCTTGTTTTCATGTCTGTGAGTCTATTTCCACTTTGCATATACACTCATTTTATTTATTTTTTTAGATTCCAAATATAAGTGATATCATACAGTATTTGTCTATCTGTGTCTGACTTATTTCACTGAGCATAATATTCTCTAGGTCCATCCATGTTGCTGCAAATTGCAGAATTTCATTCTTTTCATGGCTGAGTAATATTCCATTGTATATATTATATATACTGCTACTTCTTTATCCATTCATCTGTTGATGGGCATTAGGGTTGCTTCCATATTTGGGCTAATGTAAATACTGATGCTATGAATTTGAGCTGCATGTATCTTTTTCAGGTTAGTGTCTTCACTTTTTCCAGATAGAAACCAAGGAATGAAATTGCTGGCTCATATAGTAGTTCTATTTTTAGTTTTTTGAGGCAACTCTATACTGTTTCCAATAGTGGCAGCACCAATTTACATTCCCAACAACAGTGTATGAGGATTCCCTTTTCTATGCATCCTCATCAAGATTTGTTATTTGTAGACTTTTTAATGACAGCCATTCTGACCAGTGTAGGTCATATCTCATTGCTGTTTTGATTTTCATTTCTCTAATAATTAGTGATGTTGAGCAACTTTTCATGGGTCTGTTAGCCACTTGCATGTCTTTTTGGGAAAATGTCTATTTAGATCTTCTGCCCATTTCTTGGCTGGATTTTTTTTTTTTTTTTTTTTTGCTATTGAGTAGTATCAATTGTCTATATACTTTGGATATTAACCTCTTGTTGGTCATATCATTTGCAAATATTTTCTTCCATTCCATAGGTCATGTTTTAATGTTGGTGGTGGTTTCTTTTGCTGTCAAGTTCTTAAGTTTAATTAGGTCCCATTTGTTTACTTTACTCTTATTTCTTTTGCCTTACAAGACTGATCCAAAAAAATATTGTCATGATTTATGCAAAGAGTGTTCCACCTGTGTTCACTTCTAGGAGTATTGTGTGTCCACTCTTTTCATCTTGGTTAATCTGGCTAAAAGTTTATCAGTGTTGTTTATCTTTCTTTTAAATAGCATCTCTTGGTTTCATTAATCTTTTCTAGTGTTTTTTAAAATTCATATTCCATTTATTTCCTCTATGATATTTTTGAAATTTTTTTAATTTAAGTATAATTGATTTACAATGTTGTGCCAATCTCTGCTGTACAGCAGAGTGACTCAGTTATACATGTATATATATTCTTTTTTAATATTCTTTTCCCTTATGGTTTATCACATGATATTCAATACAGTTCCCTGTGCTGTCCTTTAGGACCTTCTTGTTTATTCATTCTAAATGTAATAGTTTGCCTCTACCAACCTCAAACTCCCAGTCCATCCCTCTCCCTTCACTGCCTCCCCCTTGGCAACCACAAGTCTGTTCTCCATGTCTATGAGTATGTTTCTGTTTTGTAGATAGTTTCATTTGTGCCATATTTTAGATTCCACATATAAGTGATATCATGATATTTGTCTTTCTCTTTTTGACTTACTTAGCTCACTTAGTATGATAATTTCTAGTTGCATCCATGTTGCTGTAAATGGCGTTATTATTTTTTTTTAATGGCTGAGTAGTATCCTCTCTGATCTTTATTATTTTCTTCCTTCTGCTGACTTTGATCTTTATTTGTTGTTATTTTTCTAATTATTTTAGGTCATAGGTTAGGTTGTTTATTTGATATTTTTCTTGTTTCTTGAGGAAGGCCTGTATCATTACTTCCCTCTTAGAAATGCTTTTGCTACATTCCACAGATTTTGAAGCATTGTGTTTAAATTTTCATTTATCTCAAGGCATTTTCTGATTTCCTTTTTGATTTTTCCATTGACCCATTGGTTTTTTAGTAGCATGTTGTTTACTCCCTGTGTTTTTTCTTTTCCTATTTGTCTTTCTGTAGTTGATTTCTAGTTTCATACCACTGTGGTTAGAAAAAATGCTTGATATAACTTCCATCCTCTTAAATTTGTTGAGACTTATTTTTTGGCCTAGCATGTGATTTATCCTGGATAATATTTCATCTGCACTTGAGGAGAATGTGTATTCTTCTGCTTTTGGATGTAATGTTCCATAGGTATCTATTATATCATTTAAGACCATTGATGCCTTATTGATTTTCTGTCTGGATAATCTGTCCATTGATATCAGTGGGGTGTTAACATCTCCTGCTATCATTGTATTATTGTCAATTTCTCCCTTTATGTCTCAGTATTTGCTTTATATATTTAGCTGCTCCTATATTAGATGCATATATGTTGAGTGTAATAATCCTCTTCTCATACTGATCTCTTTATCATTACATAATGGCTATCTTTGTCTTTTGTTATAGTCTTTGTTTTAAAGTCTGTTTTGTCTGAGTATTGCTACCATTGCTTTCTTGTCATTTTCATTCACATGAAATGTCTTTCTCCACCCATTCACTTTTAGACTGTATGTGTCTTCAGCCTGAATTAAGTCTCTTGTAGATAGCATATCAAAGGGTCTTGGTTTTTTGTTATTATTATTATTTTTTAATCCAAGCAGCCTGCCTCTGTCTTTTCATTGGAGCATTTAGCCCATTGACATTTATTTGTTTTTTTAAAGATTTTCTTGATGGGAACCATTTTTTTAAGTCTTTATTGAACTTGTTACAATATTGCTTCTGTTCTCAGTTTTGGTTTTTTGGCTGCAAGGCATGTGGGATCTTAGCTCCCTGACCAGGGATCAAACCTGCACACCCTGCATTGGAGGCGAAATCTCAACCTCTGGACCACCAGGGAAGTCCCTAGTGCATTGACATTAAAAGTAATTATTTGTAAGTATGTACTTATTGCCATTTTATTACTTGTTTTCTGGTTGTTTTGTAGTTCTTCTCTGTTCATGTCTTTTTCTTTTTGCTTCTTTCCTTATGGTTTGATAATTTTCTTTAATAGTATGCTCATGCTCCTTTCTTTTAGTTTTCGTGTATCTATTGTAGGCTTTTGATTTGTGATTATCATGGGATTCACATATGTTGACCCATAATTATATTTGTTTTAAACTGGTAGTCATTTAAGTTCAAACACATTCTAAAAGATCTATATGTTTTACTCCCTTCTCCACATTTCATGTTTTTGATGTCAAATTTTACATCGTCATGCTTATCCCTTAACTATTTATTGTACTTATAGTTGCTTTTGCACTTTTAAGTAAATGTCAATGTGTTAAATGATCCAATGAAAAGACAGAGGGAGGCTGCTTGGATTAAAAAAAAAAAAAAGCCAAGAAACTTTAATATGCTTTCTACAAGAGACTTAATTCGGGCTGAAGACACATACAGTCTAAAAGTGAGTGGGTGGAAAGACATTTCATGCAAATGGAAATGACAAGGAAGCAATGGTAGCAATACTCATATCAGACAAAAGACTTTAAAACAAAGACTATAACAAAAGACAAAGAGGGCCATTATATAATAATAAAGAGATCAGTATGAGAAGAGAATTATTATACTTGCAAAAGAGTCTTTTGTCTTTTATCTGTGTACTGGCTTATTTAAGTGATATTCCATCTTTAATGTATATTTGCTTTCCTTAAGTGGGATTTTCTCTTTCCTGCATTCTTACTTCTTTTTCATTTAGGGAAGCTCCTTCAGTACTTCTTGAGGATAGGTTTAGTATTGCTGAATTCTTTTATCTTTTGCTTCTCTGAGAACTCCTTTATCTCTTTTTCTATTCTAAATTATAATCTTGCTGGGTAGAGTATCCTAGGTTGCAGATGAATATATCATGTCATTCCCTTCTGGCCTGTGTTTTTTACTTCAGATATTGAATTATTCATTTTTGATTGGGTCTTTTTTATGTATTCTATTTCCTTGTTAATATGTTCATTGTTTAGTCAATTCTTTTTCCTAATTCTGTTAACAGTTTTATTACCAATGTTTTGAATTTTTTTACCTGAGTAAAGTGTTTATTTCTGTCTCATTATCTTTTCAGGGATTTTGTCTTGTTCTTTCAATTGAGAGTAGTTTCTTTTCATTTTACTTAACTTTCTCTGCCTCTAAGCATTTAGGTCAAATGGTTACCTGCTATGATCTTAAAGGGGTGTTCTTACTTGGGAGCATCCCTGTGCAGATTGCACATGTCCAGTGCTTTTGTTGAGAGAGCTGGATTTGGTGTGGACACCAGTCAGTCCAGTGTTTCCTCAAGGTGTGATGGCAGCTATCACCTTGGTAGTAGATGTGACTGGAGACAGAGGAGCTAAAGCTCAACCAGATTGTAGGTGAGACTTCCCCTCTGCTCAGTAGCTGTCACAGACCTGTCAGGTGTAGGGTCAGATTCCAAATTGCTGGAGTAGAAACCCTGATAGTTGGGCTTGGGCCAGCTCTTTTTCCTTTAAGTGGGTGCTTTTTCCTCTCCCCACACCAGGACCTTTGTCCCAGAGGAGGGGAGTGCTGAAATAAGTGGGGTCTATGAATATACAGCAGTCTCATGAGTTGCCTGTGCAGTCATCTGCAACTCTGCTCAGATGACTCTGCTTTGCCCTTGAATCCCAAGGTCAAGTGTTTTCCCTGGCCCTGACTGCCCCTAATTCAGTGTTGTGCTATGGTGTGGAGTGAGCAGGGGCAGAGTGTTCACTTGGCTCAGGCTGGGGTATTTGGCAAGGAAATCACAAGAAACCCAGCAACCACTAGGGCAGACCTCTCTCTGCCCTGTCCTTGGGGGTTATCCAGCCTGCACATACTCCTCACAATAGAGTCTTGGCTTGTCTACCCTTTCTATCTGTCCCAGTGGTTTTCCAACCAGCCAAGGGGCTCATCTCCCCTGTGGAGGACCCCAAGACTGGCACACCCAGTCTGTGGCTCAACCTGCTTACTCCCCAGGTCAAATTGCAATCTTCAGTTTCCTCTGAGTCCCCTCCCTGTGGCACAGGTCCTGACCTGATCACTTTTCTTCCCTTCCTACCTGATTACATGTGTATCTTTCTTATAATCTTGGTTATACAGGAGTCTTTCTGGCAGTTTCCAATTAGTTTTCAGTGAGATTTGTTCCATAGGTAGATATACTTCTGATATATTCATTGGGAGAGGTGAGCTCTACATCGTCTTACTTTGCCATCTTGATCTTGCCATAAATGTATAATTTTAAAAGTTCAGTAGATTATAAGCATTACAATAAATAAATTGGTGTCTTAAATATAGATGATTTTAAGCATGAGTCTTATAATGCTCCATAAAGCAACACAAAAGTACCAGTATCACTGAATCCGACACTTTGAACATGATCCCAATTTAGTCTGGGTCACAGTTTGTCCCTTTTATTTGGAAAATAACTGATAGCTTTGTCACTTGCCATAGATAAGAAACCGGTGTGTGAAAGCCTGTCAATCTCAAATACTGCTGTCTCTCCTTTCCCGCAGTCAGCCCTAAAAGGTGAACTGGAGAAAATACCAGGACAGATGTAACATTTATCTGTAAGTCACCACAAGCTATTAAATGCTCAACTAAATTTTCCTCTTCATCTCTACTGGCATTTCCCAAGTAGTCCCAAATGTAGAATATATTTATTGTATATCAGACCAGAAAAAAATGGGATGCAGTTTTGCATTAACTTAGGAAAAGCATTGATAAAAATAAAATTTGTCTAATTTTACACTTTACGATACAAAATTATCAATGCATATTTTATTGTTTGATCTTAACATTAAATATTGTATATCATGGGTTTCATTTTATTGGTGTTTAATATCTGATTAAAGTAGGATTTCTTAATTCATTCTAGCATGCATAATGCTGGAGAAAAGGTTATGGAAATAACTTTCTGGTAACTTCTGCTACTAAAATAGCCCTGCTTTCTCTACAGGATGTGAAAATAAATAGCTGACATCCATGGGTCAGGCTAACTCACCAAATGCCTTCTGAAATGATCCTTTTGAGAATCTAGAGAAAGCAGGCATGTATTTCCACTCTTCAAGTGTTTGGTTTCTAAAAGGAACATAATAATTGATTTAAAATTAATTTTGGAAATTATGGTCCTGATTTACATTTTCGAAGTGATCTATTTCATGAGATTTTAAAAGAAAATATAGTTATATAAAACTCTTCTCAGATTAATTTTACTTTTGCTAGCCTTTTGGATCCAAAGTTCACATAGGATATGGAAGGATGATTTTGTTCATTACCACTCCCTCAAAGCAATCACTTCCATTTTTTAAAACATATATCTATCGTGGGGGTTGTATTTGTGAGCTAGAACTGCCATAACAAAGTACCAAAAACTGGATTGCTTAAACAACAGAAATCAATTGTCACACACTGTTCTGGAGGCAGTAAGTCAGCAAGATTGTTTCTTTATGAGGGCTGTGGGGGAGGGGTCTATTCCAGGCCTCTCTCTTTGGCTTCTAGATGGCCATCTTCTCTTTCTGTCTCTTCAGGTGGCAAACTCCTCATGTGTATGCATGTCTCTAAATTCCCCCTTTCTATAAAGGCACGTGTCATATTGGATGAGGGCCCACCCTAATGACATCATTGTAACCTGAAGATCATATTTCCAAATAAGGTCACATTTTGAGGTACTGGGAGTTAGGTTTAAAAATATGAATTTGGGGGAGGGTTACACAATTCAATTCATAATAGGAATAAAATAATTATTTAAATTTTTCTGGAAAATGTTCTACAGGCATTCTTTACTCATAAAAATAGACAGTGTTATCTTCTTACTACAAAGAATTCTGATTTCAATGAATATTACTGGTATCTGCCTATGAGGCAGTTTACAAAGTAAAAATGTATCAAATAGCTCTTGTCTGCATCTTTAGAGATAATTCATTCCATTCTACTCCCCTAGTCCATCAAATAAAAAGAGAAAAATGTGAATGTTCACACACACAGGCTTAACTAATTTGTCAGTTTAGTTATTGTGAAAAAGTATTTATTGCATTATTTTTGTTTAATATAAAAAGGAAAGATTATTAAATTCAGAAAACTAAAAAGAAACATTACAAATCAATATTACATGTGGATAAGGAAAATCAAAACATTTTGACTAAGAATTTAAAAATTAAATAAAATTTAATAAAAGTATCAGTCATTACTGATACTGCATATTTGCAGATGAAAATGATTTGTTAATGAATCACCATTCTTCTAAAAACCAAGGTAGTGTGATTAAATTATATATTAATGCCATAATATTTCAGATAATATAATTAATATAGCCAATTTTATACTAGAGCACAACTTATCCAATGTTTATTTGCACACAAAACATGCCTGAAGACTTTAAATTCCCTTACTATTACACAATTGTTTATCACCCATCAGTTTCTATAGCTAAATGATACTTATAGGGTTTTTTGTGTTTGTGACAAAAAAGATAACATCTTAGTTGAGCAGAGTAGAAGCAATGTTCTAGAAATAGTCTATTATGCACTTTATAAAAAATTGGCAAAGACTGACTTACTGTTTTTGTTGAATTTATACCTAGGACTGCTAATGCACCTTCCTCAATTTAGTCACCTAAACTTTCTAAATTAATTGACTCTAGGGGGCATTTCAAGGCTAATTAAAATACATTAAGTGAGGTTCTATGTCCTCCAATCCTCTGTGCATCAACTCACCTGTGTCTGGATAGTCTATATTAGTAAAAACTTATAAACAAGTAACTGGTCTCTCAAACAAATAGGCACATTATGATGTTTATATGTGAATTAAAGTATTCAGCAGCATTCTTCATCTTGGAAAATTATAAATAAGGAAATCTATACAGAATATTACTTCTAAAGTTTAAGAGAAAGCCGACATATGAGGACTTTAGTAAATACCACCAGTAGAGCAAAATCCAGTTTTGGAAATGCATTATTTAAAGTAGAACTTCTTCACATTACATTTTAATATGAATAACTGCTTTGGTTTTGCTATTTAGGCTGTGATGTTGTAAAAAAATGATACTGTTAATGAATGCATTTTAAAAGTATTTTGTACCTTGTGCCTTCTATATCTCTTATATTTAAGTTGGTATTGGCCACAAATCAAGCCTTGGCAAATTTTAAAAAATTGAAATCATAGATGTAAGAATACTCAACAAAATACTAGCAAACCAAATCCAACAATACATTAAAAGGATCATACAACATGATCAAGTGGGATTTATCTCAGGGAGGCAAGGATTCTTCAATATTCACAAATCAATCAATGTGATATACCATATTAACAAACTGAAGAATAAAAACCATATGATCATCTCAATAGATGCAGAAAAAGCTTTTGACAAAATTCAACACATATTTATGATAAAAACCCTCCAGAAAGTGGGCATAGAGGGAATTCACCTCAACATAATAAAGGCCATATATGACAAACCCATAAGTTACATAATTCACAATGGTGAAAAGCTGAAAGCATTCCCTCTAAGATCATGAACAAGGCAAGGATGTCCACTCTTGTCACCTTTAATCAACATAGTTTTGAAGCCCTAGTCATGACAATCAGAAGGAAAAGAAATGAAAGGAATCCAAATTGGAAAAGAGAAAGTAAAACTGTCACTGTTTGCAGATGACATGATTCTATACATAGAAAATCCTAAAGATGCTACCAGAAAAGTACTTGAGCTCATCAATGAATCCAATAAAGTTGTAGGATACAAAATTAACACACAGAAATCTCTTGCATTCTTATACATTAACAATGAAAGATCAGAAAAAGAAATTAAGGAAACAATCCCATTTACCATCATGACAAAAATAATAAAATCCCTAGGAATAAACGTACCTAAGGAGACAAAAGACCTTACTCTGAAAACTATAAAATGCTGATGAAAGAAACTGAAGATGACAGAAACAGATGGAAAGATATACCATTTTCTTGGATTGGAAGAATCAATATTTTGAAAAATGATTATACCACCCAAGGCAATCTACAGATTCAATGCAATCCCTATCAAATTACCAGTGACATTTTTCACAGAATTAAAGCAAAAAATTTTATGATTTATATGGAAATACATAAAAATCTCAAATAGCCAAAACAATCATGAGAAAGAAAAACGGAGCTGGAGGAATCAGGATCCCTGACCTCAGGCTATACCACAAAGCTATAGTAATAAAAACAGTATGGTACTAGCACAAAAAAAATACAGATCAATAGAACAGGATAGAAAGCCCAGAAATAAACCCACATACCTATGGTCAATTAATCTATGACAAAGTAAGCAGGAATGTACAATAGAGAAAAGATAGCCTCTTCAATAAGTGGGGCTGGGAAAACTGGACAGCTACATGTAAAAGGATGAAGTTAGAACATTCTCTAACACCACACACAAAAATAAACTCACAATGGATTAAAGACCTAAATGTAAGGCCAGACACTATAAAACTCTTAGAGGAAGACATAGGCAGAACACACTTTGACATAAATTGCAGCAATATCTTTTTGAATCCACCTCTTACAATAATGGAAATAAAAACAAAAATAAATGGGACCTAATTAAACGTAAAAGCTCTGCACAGCAAAGGAAATCATAAAAACAAAAACAAAAAACAAAAAGACAACCCTCAGAATGGGAGAAAAAAATTGCAAATGAAGCAACCTGCAATGGATTAATCTCCAAAATATACAAACAGCTCATGCAGCATATGTCAAAAAACCAAATAACCCAATCAAAAAATGGGCAGAAGATCTAAATAGACATTTCTCCAAAGAAGACATGCAGATGCCTAAAAAGTACCTGAAAAGATGCTCAACATCACTAATTTTCAGAGAAATGAAAGTCAAAACTACAATGACGTCTCACCTCACACTGGTCAGAATGGCCATCATCAAAATGTCTACAAACAATAAATGCTGGAGAGGGTGTGGAGAAAAGGGAACTCACCTACACTATTGGTGGGAATGTAACTTGGTAGAACCACTGTGAAGAACAGTATGGAGGTTCCTTAAAAAACTAAAAATAGAACTACCATATGATCCAGTAATCCTATTCCTGGGCATATATGCAGAGAAAACCATAATTCGAAAAGATACATGCACCCCAATATTCACTGCAGCACTATTTACAATAGCCAGGACATGAGAGCAACCTAAATGTCTATCAACAGAGGAATGGACAGAGAAGATGTGGTACATATGTACAATAGAATATTACTCAGCCATAAAAGAATGAAATAATACCATTTGCAGCAACATGGATGGACTTAGAGATTATCGTACTAAGTGAAGTAAGTCAGAGAAAGACAAATATCATATGATAACACTCATATGTAGAACCTAATTTTAAAAAATGATACAAATTAGCTTATTTACAAAACAGAAACAGACTTACAGATATTGCAAACAAACTTTATGCTTACCAGAGGGGAAACTTCAGGGGTGAGGGATAGATCAGGAGTTTGGGTTTAACATATACACACTACTATACATTAGATAACCAACAAGGATCTACTGTATAGAACAGGGAACTCTACTCACTATTCAGTGATAACTTATATGAGAAAAGAATCTGAAAAAGAATGAATATATGTACATATATAACTGAATTGCTTTGCTGTACACTTCAAACTAACACAACATTGTAAACCAACTATACTCCAATAAAATTAAATTTAAGAAAAAAAGACACTATTGGAGTTGACAACTTTGTTTTACTCATGCCAGTAAAGCCAACTGACTTCTGTAGAAACTAAGATGTTTTCTCAAGCCAATGCATAGTGAGAAGAAAGAACTGAGAGGACTGTGAAGGAAAGAATAGAAGCTGACACTGATTAAAATATTTAGGAAAATTTGCTATCTCAGATTCTGTAACAAGCTGTGAAAATATTTCATAAATAAGGAATAATGACCATCATTTAATACATCAATAAAACCTCCACTGTTTAAGTAGTCCTTCCCTTGTGATAGGAAATTCTCTGAACTTATCACTAGAATGGTATCACTATGCTGTGTTTTAAATTTTCTTTTACAGCAGTTGTGAACTTTGGGGAAGTGAAAAATAGTATCCTCATTGCCTGCCTCAAGAGTTTAGAATGCACCAAACATTTTTGAAAAGACTGCATGCATTCATGTACTTCAAGTATTACAAGCATGGATAATTCCTAATTTTGATATAGATTCTCATGATAAACAATCTATACATCACAGGTAAAAACAAATGTCCATTTTCTTTGAAATTTAATCTTTTAAAAATGACATTTAAAATATTTGCTAATTCTTTGTTTTAAAATGAATTATTTGGAGAAACTTAACCCTAGTTAAAAAAACCCAACTGTTTGCAAATTCAAAGTGAATGAGCTTCTTGGACTAATTAAACACAAACTGAGCCTTCTCCCTCAAAAATCTGAAAACAGGAGGAGTAAGTAGCAATCAAGGATTAGAAAGTATAGCAGATCAGTTAAGAGGCAACTATTAATAGGTAAACAAATGTAACATTTGTTATGCTTAATCAGAACTGAGTTACTAAATCCTTTCACAGATAAATTTTTTTAATCCTTAACAGTGCTGTTGATTATTAATAGGTCCCTCAAGTAGAAAGAATCCTTAGAAAATGCAATTTGTACTGGGATTATATTAGCTATTAGCAAACAATGAAGGGAAAAAATATTATTTGCCACAATCACCCCTATTCCACCCACACATAACAAGACAAACACAAATGAGCTGATATATTCTTAGATACATAACATTTTTTTATAAAAAGAAACAAAATCTATTTCTGTAGAAAAGTGCTGTTTAAATAAATTACTGTTCCATTTCAAGGAGTAAATATTAAATTCATTCATGTTCTGGAACATTTTGGAATGCCAAGTATATGCACACACAGTGTTAGGTAACCACTGGCGTTCAATGTTAAGACATAATGCCTGACCACTAGACACCTATTACCTAATAGAAAATATAGAAAAGTAAAGAGGTTATTTCAATAAAGAAACCTAAGTGCTAACAAAGAGGTTTCATAAGGAACTGTATAAGACCAGCCAACATTGTAAGGAGTCAGGAAAGCCTTCTGAAGTTTTGGGGCAGATTATTCCAAGGTGAGTCAGTGGCGGCAGATTATTCCAAGGTGAGACTAAAGCCTCTGTAAAAGGGTTGAAAGTGAAAAGAACACAGTGTTTCCAGAACATTGCATGGTTTCCAACATGGCTGTGGGGGTAAAAATAGGGACCTGGCCAGTGGTAATAGAAGTTATTGTTAGCTTTGTTTAGGAGTATGGACATTATCTTTGGGGATATAGAGAATTACTGAAAGATTTTAACATATTCTGATCTTTTTGCTTTTAAAGATATTACTTTGCTTTCAGTATGAAGAATAGATTAGAAAGGGACAATGACAAAAATGTCAAGAATTTGGTTCCTATTATAAGGTAGTTGTGGTGGGAGAAAGTTGAAGCTGAGAAGACAGAAAAAAAATGTAAAGAATGCTCAAATTTCTATATTGGATAATTTGGTAGCGGTGCCTCATTTGTACCCACAGATTTTTTTTTTTTACATTAAAGAAACATTTTATTTTATATTGGAGCATAGCTGTATAACTATGTTGTGTTAGTTTCAGGTGTACAGCAAAGCAATACATATACATGAATATATTCTTTTTCAAACTATTTTCCCATTTAGGTTATTACAGAATATTGAGCAGCATTCCCTCTGCTATACACTAGGTTCTTGTTGGTTATCCATTTTATATATAGCAATGTGTACATGTCAATCCCAAACTCCCTAGCTATTCCTCCTCCCAACCCTTCCCCACTATGAACTATAACCATAAGTTCGTTTTATAAGTCTCTGAGTCTGTTTTGGTTTTGTAATTAACTTCTTTGTATAATTTTTTTAAGATTTTGCATATAGGCAATATCATTGGATATTTGTCTTTTTCTGTCTGAATTCTCTTAGTATGATAATCTACAGGTCTATCCACGTTACTGCAAGTGGAATTATTTCATTCTTTTTAATGGCTGAGTAATATTCCATTGAATTAACATATATGTACCACATCTTCATTCATTCAATCTGTCAATAGACAGAGACTACAACTGACTCTGTTTTAAAGATAGCAAAACTGAGGCCCACACTTTATCAACACACCCAAAGAAATCTACACATTGAATTAAAATTTCCAAACCTTATTGTACAACATAGGGGATATTAAAAAAAAAAAAAAAACGATTTTTAAAATTCCAAACACTTTTTATTAAAAAGGCCAATGTTTACAAGCATGAAATATCACTTCACTCTTATACTAAAAGAATTTACTCTTCATTAACAAATGTATCTCAGTGTTCACTGCAATACTGTTTATGATAGCCAAGACATAGAAGCAACCTAACTGTACCCACAGATTTTTTTTAACTTTTTATTTTTTTATTTTTTACAATAAATGCATATATTTAGAGTGTACAATTTGATATCCCAATCTCCCAATTCATCCCCCTCCCCAACCCTCCCCGCTTTCCCCACTTGGTGTCCATATGTTTGTTCTCTACATCTTTGTCACTATTTCTGCCTTGCAAACCAGTTGATTTGTACCATTTTTCTATAGTCCACATATGTGTTAATATACAATATTTGTTTTTCTCTTTCTGACTCACTTCACTCTGTATGACAGTCTCTAGGTCCATCCATGTCCCTACAGATGTCCTAGTTTCATTGCTTTTTACAGCTGAGTAATATTCCATTGTATATATGTACCACATCTTCTTTATCCATTCATCTGTTGATGGACATTTAGGTTGCTTCCATGTCCTGGCTATTGTAAATAGTGCTGCAGTGAACATTGGAGTGCATGTGTCTTTTTGAATTATGGTTTTCTCTTGGTATATGCCCAGTAGTGGGATTGCTGGGTCATATGGTAGTTCTATTTTTAGTTTTGCAAGGAACCTCCATACTGTTTTCCATAGTGGCTGTATCAATTTACATTCCCACCAGCAGTGCAAGAGCATTCCCTTTTCTCCACACCCTCTCCAGCATTTAATGTTTGTAGATTTTCTGATGATGCCCATTCTAACCGGTGTGAGGTGATACCTCATTGTCATTTTGATTTGCATTTCTCTAATAATTAGTGATGTTGAGCAGCTTTTCTTGTGCCTCTTAGCCATCCATATGTCTTCTTTGGAGAAATGCCTATTTAGGTCTTCTGCCCATTTTTTGATTGGGTTGTTTGTTTTTTTGATATTGAGCTGGATGAACAGTTTATATATTTTGGAGATTAATCCTTTGTCTGTTGATTCGTTTGCAAACATTTTCTCCCATTCTGAGGGTTGTCTTTTCATCTTGCTTATAGTTTCCTTTGCTGTGCAGAAGCTTGGAAGTTTCATTAGGTCCCATTTATCTTTTTTGTTTTTATTTCCATTATTCTAGGGGGTGGCTCAAAAAAGATCTTGCTGTTATTTACATCGAAGAGTGTTCATCCAGTGCTTTCCTATACGAGTTTTATATTGTCTGGCCTTACATTTAGGTTTTTTTATCCATTTTGAGTTTATTTTTGTGTATGGCATTAGGAAGTGTTCTAATTTCATTCTTTTAGCTGTCCAGTTTTCCCAGCACCATTTATTGAAGAGGCTGTCTTCTCTGCATTGTATATCCCTGCCTCCTTTGTCATAGATTAGTTGACTGTAGTTTATCTCTGGGCTTTCTATCCTGTTCCATGGATCTATATTTCTGTTTTTGTGCCAGTACCATACTGTCTTCATCACTGAAGCCTTCTAGTATAGCCTGAAGTCAGGAGGCCTGATTCCACCAACTCCATCTTTCCTTCTCAAGATTGCTTTGGCTCTTTGGGGTCCTTTGCATTTCCATACAAATCGTACAATTTCTTGTTCTAGTTCTGAGAAAAATGCCATTGGTAATTTGATCGGGATTGCATTGAACCTGTAAATTGCTTTCAGTAATTAGTCATTTTCAGAATGTTGATTCTTCCAATCCAAGAACATGGTATGTCCCTCCATCTGTTTGTGTCTTCTTTGATTTCCTTCATTAGTGTCGTATAGTTTTCTGAGTACAGGTCTTTTACCTCCTTGGTTAGGTTTATTCCTAGGTATTTTATTCTTTTTGTTGCAATGGTGAATGGGATTGTTTCCTTAATTTCTCTTTCTGATCTTTCATTGTTAGTGTATAGAAATGCAAGAGATTTCTGTGTGTTAATTTTGTATCCTGCAACTTTACCAAATTCATTGATTAGCTCAAGTAGTTTTCTGGTGGCATCTTTAGGATTTTCTTTGTATAGTATCATTTCATCTGCAAACAGTGACAATTTTACTTCTTCTTTTCCAATTTGGATTCCTTTTCTTTCTTTTTCTTCTCTGATTGCTGTGGCAAGGACTTCCAAAACTATGTTGAATAGTAGTGGTGAGAGTGGACATCCTTGTCTTGTTCCTGATCTTAGAGGGAGTGCTTCCAGTTTTTCACCATTGAGAATGATGTTTGCTGTGGGTTTGTCATATATAGCCTTTATCATGTTGAGGTAAGTTCCCTCTATGCCCACCTTCTGGAGAGTTTTGATCATAAATGGGTATTGAATTTTGTCAAAAGCTTTTTCTGCATCTATTGAGATGATCAAGTGGTTTTTGTTCTTCAGTTTGTTAATATGGTGTACCACATTGATTGATTTGCATATATTGAAAAATCCTTGCATTCCAGGGATAAAACCCACTTGATCATGGTGTATGATCCTTTGAATGTGTTCTTGGATTCTGTTGGCTAGTATTTTGTTGAGGATTTTTGCATCTAAATTCATCAGTGATATTGGTCTGTAGTTTTCTCTTTTTTGTAGTATCTTTCTCTGGTTTTCGTATCAGGGTGATGGTGGCCTTATAGAATAAGTTTGGGAGTATTCCTTCCTCTGCAATGTTTTGGAAGAGTTTGAGAAGGATGGGTGTTAGCTCTTCTCTAAATGTTTGATAAAATTCACCTGTGAATCCATCTGGTCCTGGACTTTTGTTTGTTGGGAGATTTTTAATCACAGCTTCAATTTCATTGCTTGTGACTGGTCTGTTCGTATTTTCTATTTCTTCCTGATTCAGTCTTGAAAGGTTATACCTTTCTAAGCATCTGTCCATTTCATCCAGGTTGTCCATTTTATTGGCATGTAGTTGCTTGTAGTAATCTCTTGTGGTGCTTTTTATTTCTACAGTGTCTGTTGTAACTTCTCCTGTTTCGTTTTTAATTTTATTGATTTGAGTCCTCTCCTTTTTCTTGCTAGAGGTGTATCAATTTTATTTATCTTCTCAAAGAATCAGCTTTTAGTTTTATTGATTTTGCTATTGTTTTCTTTGTCACTATTTCACTTATTTCTGCTCTGATCTTTATGATTTCTCTCTGTTTACTCACTTTGGGTTTTGTTTGCTCTTCTTTCTCTAGTTTCTTTAGGTGTAAGGTTAGATTGTTTATTTGGGATTTTTCTTGTTTCTTGAGTTAGGATTGTATCCCTATAAATTTCCCTCTTAGAACTGCCTTTGTTGCATCCCATAGGTTTTGGATCATTGTGTTTTCATTGTCATTTGTCTCCAGGTATTTTTTGATTTCCTCTTTTATTTCTTCAGTGATCTGTTGGTTATTTAGTAGCACAGTTTAGCCTCCATGTTTTTTACAGTTTTTTTCCTGTAATTGATATCTAATCTCATAGTGCTGTGGTTGGAAAAGATGCTTGATATGATTTCAATTTTCTTGAATTTACCAAGGCTTGATTTATGACCCACAATGTGATCTATCCTGAAGAATGTTCCATGTGCACATGAGAAAAATGTGTAATCTGCTGTTTTTGGATGGAATGTCCTACAGATATCTATTAAATCAAGCTGGTTTATTGTGTCATTTAAAGCTTGTGTTTCCTTATTAACATTCTTTGTGGATGATCTGTCCATCGGTGTAAGTGGGGTGTTAAAGTCCCCCACTATGTTTGTGTTCCTGTCAATTTCCTCTTTCATAGTTGTTAGCATTTGCCTTAGGTATTGAGGTGCTCCTATATTGGGTGCATATATATTTATAATTGTTATCTCTTCTTCTTGGATTGATCCTTCAATCTTTATGTAGTGTCCTTTATTGTCTCTTGTAACAGTTTTTATTTTAAAGTCTATTTTATCTGATATGAGTATTGCTACTCCAGCTTTCTTTTGATTTCCATTTGCATGAAATATCTTTTTCCATCCCCTCACTTTCCGTCTGTACATGTCCCTAGGTCTAAAGTGGGTCTCTTGTAGACAGCATATATATGGGTCTTGTTTTTGTATCCATTCAGCCAGTCTGTGTCTTTTGGTTGATGAATTTAGTCCATTTACATTCAAGGTAATTATCAATATGTATGTTTCTAGTACCATTTTCTTAATTGTTTTGTTTTTGTTTCTGTAGGTCCTTTTCTTCTCTTATGTTTCCTGCTTAGAGAAGTTCCTTTAGCAGTTGTTGTAGGGCTGGTTTGGTGGTAATGAATTCTCTTAGCTGTTGCTTGTCTGTAAAGCTTTTGATTTCTCTGTTGAATCTCAATGAGATCCTTGCTGGGTAGAGTATTCTTGGTTGTTGGTTCTTCCCTTTCATCACTTGAAATATATCATGCCATTCCCTTCTGGCTTGCACAGTTTACTGCTGAGAAATCAGCTGTTAACCTGATGGGAGTTCCCTTGTATGTTGTCATTTTTCTCTTGTTGCTTTTAATAACATTTCTCTGTCTTTAATTTTTGTCAATTTGACTACTATATGTCTTGGCATGTTTCTCCTTGGGTTTATCCTGCCTGGGACTTTCTGCAGTTCCTGCACTTGGGCAGCTATTTCCTTTCCCATGTTAGGGAAATTTTCAACTATAATCTCTTCCAGTATTTTCTCAGGTCCTTTCTCTCTCCTCCTTCTGGGATTCCTATAATGTGAATGTTGGTGCATTTAACATTGTCCCAGAGGTCTCTTAGGCTGTCTTCAGTTCTTTCCATTCTTTTTTCTTTATTGTTTTCCTCATCAGTGATTGTCACCATTCTGTCTTCCAGGTCACTTATTCGCCCTTCTGCCTCAGTTAATCTGCTATTGGTTCCTTAGAGTGTATTTTTCATTTCAGTTACTGTGTTGCATATCTCTGTTTGTTTTCTCTTTAATTCTTCTAGGTCTTTGGTAAACTTTTCTTGCAACTTTTCAATCTTTGCATCCAATCTTTTTTCAAAGTCCTGGATCATCTTCACCATTATTATTCTGAATTCTTTTTCCAGAAGAGTGTCTATCTCCTCTTCATTTAGTTGTTTCTGTGGTGTTTTATCTTGTCTCTTCATCTGGTACAAAGACTTTTGCCTTTTCATTTTCTCTATCTTTCTGTGGCTGTGATTTTCAGTTCCACAACATGAAATACTGCTGATACTGCTTGATTCTGCTCTCTGCCCTCTTGTGTATGAAGCTGTCTAGGGGGCTCCTGGGTGCTTCCTGATGGGAGGGACTGATGTTGGGTTGGGCTGGGTGGGTGAAGCTCAGTGAGACTTTAATCTGCTTGTCTGCCAGTAGGTGGGGCTGTGTTCCCACCCTGCTGCTTGTTTGGCCTGAGGCAATCCAGCACTGGAGCCTACAGTCTCTTTGGTGGAGCTAATGGTGCACTCTGGAAGGGCTCACACCAATGAGCACTTCTCAGAACCCTTGCTGACAGTGCCCCTGTCTCCTCAGTGAGCCACAGCTGCCCCCCACCTCTGCAGGCAACCCTCCAACACCAGCAGGTAGGTCTGGTTCAGTCTCCCATGGGGCCACTGCTCCTTCCCCTTGGGTCCCGGTGAGCACACTTTTTTGTGTGCCTTCCAAGAGTGGAATCTCTGTTTCCCGCAGTCCTGTGGAGGTCCTACAATCAAATCCCACTGGCTTTCAAAGTCTGATTCTCTGGGGATTCCTCCTCCCATTGCTGGACCCCCAAGTTAGGAAGCCTGACATGGGGCTCAGAACCCTCAGGACTTCTGTGGTCTAACTGTTCTCCAACTTGTGAGTCACCCACCCAGCATTTATGGGATTTGATTTTAACGCAATTGCGCTCCCCCCCCCCCCCCCACCGTCTCATTGCAGCTTCTCCTTTGTCTCTGGATGTGGGGTGGTTTTTTTTGGTGAGTTCCAATGTCTTTCTGTTGATGGTTGTTCAGCAGTTAGTTGTAATTACGGTGCTCTTGCAATAGGGCGTGAGCGCACGTCTTCCTACTCTGCCATCTTGATTCTCTCCTACCCACAGAATTTAATCTATGGAGGTGACCAAGTGATGTCAAGGAGAGGCTCATGCCACAGAGGGAAGATTTTCATTACTTACATTTCCCAAGACAAAGGGCCTCACTATGCTCTGCAGAGCCACACGTGAAAGCACCAGATTTTGGTCAGGGCAGAAGCAGAAGTTAAAGAGAAAGCCTAGGCTAGAGTTTTTGTTGGGGATTTCTTGGCAAGGCAGGGCAGAATGAACAGTTTAAGACTGGCTGCTTTGAATAATTACAGCAGACTTTGAGCTAAAGAATGTTCTCCAGTTGGCTGTTACCTGTGCTGGGGATGATTTAGGGCAGGGGAAATATTGGCCTGGGTGTGGAAGAGTTAGATAAGGAGGTGATTGGAGTGACTCAGGATTGGTTGGTTTGCATATAAAAGGTATGCTCAGAGGCAAGTTATTATCATTAAGAATTAGCTAGCCCTGGGAGGGGCATCCTCTCCACTGGTCTGTAAGGCACCCAAGTGCTATAGCATCAAGAATGCAGAAAAGAAAATACAGTTAATATAACTGGTCCTGTGATGAATGGATGCCACATAGACAAATACAGAATCTAAGTAGACACAGAATAGGTAGATGATAGTACCAGTCACTGAACTCTCACAGGAATGAGACTGGTCTGTTCATGAGAGGTAGTGAAGGTAGAAATGTTTGAAGTGGTGTTAGCGTGTTAAAATAGAGATACCCAGTAGATAATTACATGTGTGTATCTGGAAATCAGAAGAGAAATATGTACTTCAGAGGTGAATTTGGGATTTATCAGTAAGAGTTATTAAATGTCATCAGGGAGTTATCAATGAGAGTAGAAGGTAATGAATTGGGAAGATGTCAACCAGAGGGCATCCATAGAGTGAGAAGGGGGCCTAGGCCAGAATCCTATAGATGGCTTAGAGTTAAATATAATCCTTGCTGAAATACAGTACTAGATAAGTCAAGAGAAAAGTGAATATATGACTCTATTAGGCCCTTTGAAATTTGAATATATTTTATATTCAGCACCCTGAGTCAGAGTAGAGGCTTACAGAAAATTCTAATAGAGAAGTTTTTTGTTTTTTGTTTAAAACAGGCCAAAAAAAAAAAAAAAAAAACCCAAAACCTTAATACATTAAGATTTCTGACAATATTGACCACTTCAGGTAAACTACTATGAACACTTATCATGAAAAAAATGACATGTATCTATGCCAAATACACACACACACACACACACACACACATATATATATATATATGGTTTTAAGAAATTTGAAGGGAGTTGTAATAGTTAATAGGCACAAGAATAGGCCTCCATTTTTATAAAACTCAGTTTACTTATGTTTTTAATAAACTAGAATATTCTAAAGAGATGCTTATGCTGAATTTTTTGAACTAAATTTGTGAGACAGTGTTCATATATACTGTGTTTGGAACTTTTTAAAGCTATATCCCTAAAAAAAAAATTGTCAGTCACTCCTCTGGATATTCTCTGTCTGATACACCTATACATTAGTAGGATAAATTTTTGAATAAATGTGCATCTTTTTCTCTGCATGTATTTCTCCATCTAAATTCAACAGATTTTACCTCAAACTGTGAGACTTTTGATTGAATCAGTTTGAGTTAGTTTTTCCCTAGAATCCTCATAGAGTTCTTATAGTGCTTGACAAGTACAATGAAAGAAGCCCAGTGTGGCTAGGGTTTGGAGAGAAAAGAGAGAATGGTAGTCATAATACAGATATTCTGGATAAATTAACAAATTAGATATATATTTAGAAGCTAGAAATGACAAGATGTATTGATGATTTGATATAGGAGTTGAGAGAGAAAAATATTCAGGATAATTTTCAGTTTTCTGGTGTGAGCACCTAGGTAGATGGAATGTGTCACCAATTTGGAGAAAACTGGATCATACACAGCTTCAGTGACCTAGGCAAATTATTATTTCTACTTGGGACCTATTAAATGTGGATGCTTCCAAGAACCCAGGAAAGATGCAAAGTAGGCATTGGAATGTTTGTCTAGAGCTCGAAAGCAAGGTCTATGTGATATATACTTAAGAGTTATTAGCATATAAATATATGCTGTTGAATTGATTGGAAGACTGAGTCCATAAGAGAAGACAGCCTATGATGTATCTTGAAAAAAAAATCTATATTAGAGTAGAACAGAATTATACTGAAAAAGATATTAAAAAATTTGTTACTGAGATAAAAATTGTTAGTGACATTAGGCAAATACAATACCAGGAAAGCCAAGAGATAGAATATTTCAAAACAACAGATTTGTTAACTAATTTAAACACTTAATATTTAAGATTAAAGTTAAAAATACGTATCTGATTAGCAGAGTTGTAGGTCTCAATAAGTAGACTGAGAAGAATGGTAGCCAAGGGTACCATTTGGAAAGCTGACTGGAAGTGAGTTGTGGAGTCAGTGGGTTGTAGAAAACTTTTGATAAGCTTGAAGATTAGAAGAAAATTGAAACGTTGATGCAATGAGTATTTTGAAAACATATCAAAGATCTCAATGAAATTCAGACAAATGTTGCTTTTGTTGTGCTTGCTGTTTTGTTTGTTTACTATTAAAATAGGAATTACTGGGCAAAGTTTGGCTGTTAATCCCAATGATGCTTAAAAAATTCAATGATTGAATACTCAGAAGACTGTGGAATAAACAAAGGGGAAATGTCTCTAAGGTAAGAGGGGATGCAATTCATAATACAGGTGGAAAGTTTGCCCTTTACTCGAAGGGAAAACATTCTTTGTTGCAATAGAAAGAAGGAAAAGATGGGTGCAAACATAAAACAGGTTTGCTCATTTGTGAATAATAAGGCTTCTATTAACTCAATACAGCATGAGGTAACTCTATTCTTGATTATTTTGGGGAAGGAAAGAAAAGGACAATTAGAAGATAATGTAGTGTTGGAGACAGGGAATAGTCAGACTAGCGGGTGATGCAGGGTAGGGGGAGGGAAGGATCTTAAGTAATGAGTTGTAATTATATTACTGGGCAGTATTAGTGCCCCCCCAAAAAGGAATGGCAATCATGATTTTATAACTTATAATCATGAATTTATGTCACAAGCTGACATACCCAGTTGTATGATTTTTCTCCATCAATGCTGAGCTACAGAGTGGACAAAATTTCCATAAATTTATTCAGCCAAGGCTGCAGTAACAGGAATACATTGGAATAACCCTGGAGCTGGATGGGTGAGTATATTACAATATTTTAATGTTGATATATAACTCTTAGCTACATAATTAGGAGAAGTAAAAAGGCCAATGAGTGCAGAGAAGTTGATATTATTCAATGGCTTGGAGCTTTTCATCAGATTGAAGGATGGTTACATAACCAAGTATAATGAAGGATTTATATGATTTATGGTGAGATTATTGGACATTTAAATATTTTATTTGATTTTCAATTATGAAAATATTAAGAGGTATGGTAATTAATAGGAATGGGTAGCTGAGATAGATATAGGAATGAGAATATTAAAAAGCTGAGAATCAAGGTCTTGGGACAGATCATACACTTATATATAGAAGTCATCCAAAGGTGGTAACAGGATACTGATATTATGACAAAGAATGTGAGTAAAAGGAGGTGTTAAAGCTTTCAATGAATAACATAAAACCCATAGAAGTTAGTAAGTGAAGTTAGTATATGATCACGAAAATACAGACAGCTTACATAGCATGGGAATTATGTTCCAATACCAATTTTCTTTTTTTTTTTTTTAAGAACTTTTATTGAGATACAGTTAACATACAATAAACTGCATATATTTAGAGTATACAATTTGGTATTTTTTTTCTTATTGGTAATTTACATATATTACAATTTTCTGACAGAAACTTGCTGTCCTACAACCTAATTCAATTCTGACATCAACTACCCAGAGTTAGCATCAGACCACACAAGTTGAAGATAAAGTTCTTAAATTCTGACATTATACAGATTTAGTGTCAGATGCCACAAGTGGAGAGTCCCAATATCTCCCAACAAGACTTCCTTTACTTCAGACATCAGCCACAAGTGCAGTCCTCAAGGCTACCCACCTCTCTGCCTGACTTAGCTATAAATTCAGGGGTTCCCATGACCCCTGTTAAAGTTTGATATGTTAGAATGATCCACAGAACTTACTGAAAGCACTGTACTTACAGTTTTATTACAAAGCATACAAAGAATAGCCAAATGTAAGAGACAAATGGATCAGAGTCTTGGGAGGGAGGGGAACAGGAGCTATTTACTTTTCCTGTGGAGTCAGCGTGAGCCACTCTCCCAGTACATAGATATGTTCACCAGCCAGGAAGCTCACCAATTCCTGTGGTTCTGAGTTTCTCTTCAGGCCTCATTACCTAGGCATGATTAATAAGTCATTGGCCAAGTGACTGAACTCAGTCTCCCCTCCCTGGAGTTCTGAAGGGGTGGTACTGAAAGGTTCAACCTTCTAATCATATGGTTAGATTTTCTGGAGACCATCCCCCATCCTAAAGCTGGCTGGGGGTCCCCAGGAGCCACCCCCTGAGAATAGCAAAGACAGTCTTATTATGACTCAAGAAATTTACAATTTTTGAATCTCTGTGCCAGGAGCAAAGACCAAATTTTTTTTTTTTTTTTATTGTACCTCAGGAGTAAAAGAAGCAGCATTTTGGGGAGTTTTTTTGTTTTCTTTTTCCAAAATGTAAGTCAGAAGATCAATTCTTCAGGAACTTTCTTCAATACAATCCAGAAGTATACTGCTACTGCATTTACTCAACACTTATACCATTCTTTCATATAAATTTATGATATGAACTAAGTAACAATAATGAGTGGGTTTGCTCCTTTGAATAAGAAAAGAGATTAGACTTACTGAACCTTAACTGAAGGAATTTGTAGGTGCTGGCTCAGAGAATCTTCAACAAAAATTTGTATGGATAGAAACTGAGATTCAAAGATGTAAAATCAGTATTAAGTTCATGAATTGAATTTATTTCTGACCCTAGAGTCTATAGTTTTACATTAGTTCCCTAAACTGAAGCACAGCAGAATCATTAATGGGACTTTCTTTTTTGAATGACATTTCTCTAGGAGAAATTCCCTTATTATTTTTATCATGCTCCATGGTGGCTCTATATGCAGCTCTTATCCAAAGGCCTTTGTAACCCATAACACTGATCCCTATGCTGAGTAGACATTCTAGGTAGAAAATGTCTTATCCCCATTTCTGCTTCCTCTATCTATCTTAGATTTAGCTTCAAAATATTGGGTATCAATACAGTAGATCAAGTTTCAGGAATAGTAACTCACAGTAAGTATTTTGTGAGAACCTCAGGCCAGAAAATTTGATTTTAGTAAAAAGAATAGTATTCATTTTTGTTGTTCCAACTTGTCATTACATTTTCCTCTATCATTTGTATTAGCATTAGAGCACTTAAAATAGTTTTGTCTTTCAATCATTAAGTTCAGGTTAATGGAAATAAACAAGAGACATTTGACCTATAGAATTTAACTTTTACGTATTCATTCTTTTTATGTTCCTTATAGTCATGAAGGGTTTCTAAAAATTTCCCTGGCAATTGCTTTCCATGTTGTCCTATCATGATCCAGTAGTGTAAATTTTGGTATCTTCTAGTAAAGAAAATTTCCTTCGGTATTTCCTCTAGAGTGGCCTCACTCTAAAATTGCCACTGGGAGCTTTCCTTTAGTGACTAGTTCATGGATCTTGCCAACAGTCTATATATTTAGAAAAATGAACAATGACCAATGATGCCAAAGTCATGTAGAGTCAGTACTTGCAATCATTCAGCTATAAGCTCCATTTTAAGTCATATAACCCACATAACATCTCATAGGAAATCACTGCAGGATGAAAATGAAATATAAGTAGACAGTGGTTGTGCAACGAAAGGCTTCCTTTTTAGACTTGAGAACCACTCCAGGCTATGTAAATCCAATGCTATGGCTCTTTTTTCCCTTAAGGCATGACATAATTCATATTCCTGTCTCTTATCCTTCCCCGCTCCACTGTCAGCTTCATAATGTAAGTTCACAAAAAGATGACAGGATTTGTACTTTTTCTCAGCCTCTTGGCTTATCAGATGATTCTTGATGAGAAGTTACACCAGCTGAAAGCTTGCTTTGAATGTTTGTCAATTTCCATAATCCCCTGAGAGTTTTGCTGTCATATTTGTCCTAGGCCAGTAGGCAATTTACTAGATTATGGCTGATTGTGAAATTACAACAAGAATACTGCAAAGTTGTTCAGAGCAAAACAGTGTGCAGTTAGGAAGCTAGTGAGTCAGAAAGTTACCATCCTAAATATTATCAAAGTTGCAGTGCATTCCTTAACAAACTACTTAATTGGTATCTTACCACTGGAATTACTCCAACAATTATGTAATATTCTATATTTTGGAATAGAATTTTGACCATAATGAAGAACCAGTGCTCCTAGCAGTTTATAGTTATGGTTGTAGTACAAAATTTATAAAACTGAACATGCATTTTTTCCACTAGAAATGTTTATTTATTTATAGATTTAATCTTTTAAGTTTCTCAAACATGATACCCACAAGTACACCAACTATAACACAAAATAATTTAAATCCTGAATATTACTTAATTGAGCCATTGGATCCACCTCTTAGCAATGATTGACATAAAACAACCATGTATTTAATACTCTAAAGCAAACAGTAATCTTAGCTATTCCTTTGTCCAGGATGGGGCATCCACTTATTTAGATAATCTGTTTAACATGAAACAGCTAGAAAAATTAGCATTTATTTCCATATTCAAAATTAATATAATCATTATCACCAATAATTAGCAACCATTTACTGATCATAAAATATATGTTTAATATCTAGCAAACATATAGAAAACCCTTGTTAAGGCACTATTATATAAGTTGAAAGAAAGGTGGTAGTAATCATTTTTCTGCAGGTATGAATCTAGCAAGTTGGCTAAGACTGTCACAGCTATGATAGGCAACATATTCCTAGGGCCAACAGTTGCCACAGCCTCCTAATATACAGATTATGGCAAAGGAGGTATAATGTTAGAGATAATATTTAGGATAGTAACTTTCTGACTCACCAGCTTTCTAACTGCAGACTGTTTTGTCCTGAGTGGGTCATTCTGGAGAATTATCATAGACTCTATGCCTTCAACCACTTAACTATTTTTGTAATAATTGAATTCCTTGTATTAAATTGATACTTACAATACCTATAGTAGTATCTGTTAACAATAACTGAAAGATTCAGAAGAGAGTACAAATGATTTCTAATCACATAACCAAGCTCTAAAATGGTATATCATTAATGTTGCATTTTCCTGTCCCTTTCTATACATGTATCATTGTAAAGTTTTGATTATACTAGAAAAAAAATGTTTCCCATACTGTGATTTTGACAAACCATATATTTTAAGTATTTCACTATGCCACATAAGTTTTCATTAAAAGTTATAGCAAATAAGTTTTTTCAATATGATGGCCATTTATCAATCATTGGGTAACTGCAATCCAAATACTCTATTTTCATGGAAAATTCCTAACTGTGTAAGTCTCATAAAAAATCAAGAACCTCCCTCAACTGCAAATCCAAAGTGCCAGACAGTTCTCCATTGTTCCTGATAACACAATCCTTAATGCACAATTTAGGCTCTGCCAAAATGATGCACAATGATGCACTCTTAAGCTTTGAGGGCATGAGTGAAAGATGTGAGGAGAATTGAAAAATTTATCACTCAAAAAGTGGTGTCACATTCCTGTTGTGATTAGAGCCAACTGGGTCATTCAAAACAGATATAAAATCACTGGCTTAGTTTTCTTGATACATACCTACTTGTTATCCAAACCTGACTCACTGTATTCTCCTTCAGTTCTCTGTGGTACCAGGTATCTTCCCAATGGACTTATTTTGTTCTGAAGTTAGCCAGGATCCATTTGTGTTCTCTGCAACTTAAATCAGTAACCAATGCATCTGGAGTGAAGAAAGCATTCTTGTTGAAAGGAGAGCGATGATTCAGAAAGAAATGGTGAACCAGGAAAAATACTTAGTAAACCTAAATAAGAATTAGCAATAAAATACTTTAAAAACATTAATTGGGATACATGTCTTTATTTAAATTAAATACTTCCATGTTGTATTAATCCATACCAGTAGCTCCATCAGTATGCAATTTACAGGACAAAACTTAAACAGTAAATAGAAATATTAAAAATATCTTTAAAGATTGGAAGAATCAATATTGTCAAAATGAATATACTACCCAAGGCAATCTACAGATTCAATGCAATCCCTATCAAATTACCAATGGCATCTTTCACAGAACTAAGAAAATCTTAAAATTTGTATGGAGACACAAAAACCCTAAATAGCTAACAATCTTGAGAAGAAAAATGGAGCTGGAGGATTGAATTCAGACTGTACTACAAAAGCTATAGTCATCAAAACAGTATGGTACTAGCACAAAAATAGAAATGTAGATCAATGCAACAGGATAGATAGCCCAGAAATAAACCTATGCACCTATGGTCAATTAGTCTATGACAAAGGAGATGAGACTACACGTAAAAAAATGAATTTAGAACACTCTTTAACACCACACTCAAAAAGAAACTCAAAATAGATTAAAGACCTAAATGTGAGACCAGACTGTATAAAACTCTTAGAGGAAAACATAGGCAGAACACTCTGACAAATATCACAGCACTATCTTTTTCAATCCATCTCCCAGAGTAATGGAAATAAAAACAAAAATAAACAAATAGGACCTAATTAAACTCAAGTAGTTTCGCACAGCAAAGGAAATCATAAACAAAATAAAAAGACAGCCCTCAGAATGGGAGAAAATATTTGCAAATGAAGCAACCTATAAGGGATTAATCTCCAAAATTTACAGACAATGCATGCAGCTTAGTATCATAAAAACAACCCAATCAAAAAATGGGCAGGAGACCTAAATAGACATTTCTCCAAAGAAGACATACAGAGGCACATGAAAAGATGTGCAACATGATTAATTATTAGAAAAATGCAAATCAAAACTACAATGAGGTGTCACCTCACAGCAGTTAGAATGGGCATCAGAAAATCTACAAACAATAAATGCTGAAGAGGGTGTGGAGAGAAGGGAATCCGCCTACACTGTTAGTGGGAATGTAAATTGATACAACCACTGTGGAGAATAGTATGGAGGTTCCTTAAAAACTAAAAGTAGAGCTACCATATGATCCCGCAACCCCACTCCTGGGCATATATCTGGAGAAAATCATAATTTGAAAAGATACAGCCACCTCAGTGTTCACTACAGCACTGTTTACAATAGCCAAGTCAAGGAAGCAACCTAAATGTCCATCCGCAGAGGAATGGATAAAAAAGATGTGGTACATATATACAATGTAATATTACTCAGCCACTAAAAAGAATGAAATAATGCCATTTGCAGCAACATGGATGGACCTAGAGACTGTCATACTGAGTGAAGTAAGTCAGACAGAGAAAAAGAAATATCCTATGCTATCACTTATATGCAGAATCTAGGGGAAAAGAAGGATACAAATGAACTTATTTACAAAACAGAAACAGACTAACAGACTTAGAGAACTTATGGTTACCAGGGGAAAAGGGTGGGGGGAATGGGATAGTTAGGGAGTTTGGGATTGACATGTAAACACCATCATATTTTAAATGGATAAGCAACAAAGACCTACTGTATAGCACAGGGAACTCTGCTCAATACTATGTAACAACCTAAATGGGAAAGAATTTGAAAAAGAATAGACACATGTATATGTACAACTGAATTACTTTGCTGTACACCTGAAACTAACATTGTTAATCAACTATACTCCAATATAAAATAAAAAGTTTTTAAAAAAAAGTAAATGGAGGAGAGGAGGATCAAAATGGTGGAGCAGGAGAATATAGAGCTCACCTCCCCCACAAACACATCAAGAATGTATCTACACATGGAACAGTTTCACAGAAGACTAACTGGAAACTGGCAGACGATTTCCTATACAACTAAAGCTGCAAGAAAGATCTCCACGTAACTGGGTAGGATGGGCAGAGGTGGGGGGAAAGCATTGAGTAGAAACCTGTACTCCTGGAAGTGATCTGTAAGGAAAAGAAAGTCCACATGGACAGACCCTTCCCTTGGAGAGAGCAGGTCAACTCACAATCTGAGCACCCCAGTCCTGGTGTCCTGTACTGAGGAGACAAGCACCCTTGTCTGCTGCAAAATCAACTGAGAAAAAAAGTGTTGGAGAAGCCTAGACTCTACTTGCAAGGACTGCATGCGTGTTGGCTTGCTGACAATTAGGGCAAAGACAGCCTTGAACTGGTGGCTACCACCTCAACATGCTTCCTAATCTGAAGGCACAAACTCACTTCACACCACAGCCTGGCATGAAATCAGGGCAAAGATTTGTTCTAGCTGTGCAAAGACAGACTGGGTCTTCTAGCTGTGCAAAGACCACTGTCAGTGCACACACAGGGGTGGTGGGTCTAGCTGGGCAGACATTGTCAGTGCACACACCAGGTGGCACCACAAGACAGTGCAGTGGCTAAGCACTGAATCTTGGCTAGACAGACCCTGGGAGAGAGAAACAGTCTAGCTACACAGAGACAGACTGGAGGGCCTGGAATGTGATCTGGGTGGAGCCAGTGGTAAAAATGCACAGTGGCTAAGCACTGACTTCAGAAGACAGGCACTGGGTGAAAGTATGCAGTGATTCAATTTCCAGGGAGAGTGCCCTGGCTCTGCCCACTCCACGTGACAGTTTAGTGCTAGATCTGGGGCAGGCAGGTATGGGAGAAGTCTGCCACAGAGGCTGCACATATCTCCAGCAACAGCACAGCCACCTAAACTCCTATATCAACAATGCCTTGACCCCTAACCCCAGCCTACTCCACATCATAGCCTTGCACTAGATCTGGGATGAACACAAAAGAGAAAGGGATGTTACCTTCAGGTGCTACTGAACAGAATGTGGGACACCTACATAGGTGATACTTAGGTTCGTTGTAACCATACAGGCCTCACTTGCTTCAGTAATCACATCCTTTGGGGCAGAACACATACTCAAGGGCAATGGAACCTGATCAAACATGACCCTCTGGTCTACTCCAGCAGCTAGGGATCAGATCCCACCCCTGACAGGGCAGTGACACCCATGGAGCAAAGAGGAAGATCCAACCTCACATTGAGCACAGGCTCTAGATACAACATCAGTCACATCCCACACTAAGGCGATAAAAGCCAGCACACTCTGAGGAAAGACATGGCTGATACCTATAACAAAACCAGCCTTCACACCAAAAATATTGAACACACAGAGTCTACAAAGGGAGGCTCCCACCTAAAAACCCCTCTTCAACCACACTAGGTAACTGTTTCTCCTAAATTCACAGAGACAGAGTAAGTTAAGTAAAATGAAAAAGCAGAGGAACTACTCCCAATTAAAAGAACAAGAGGCCTCACCAGTCTAATAGACCCCAAGTTCAAAAAGGAGATAATAAAAATGCTAAAGGAATTACAAAAGATTATTGATAGAAATGCAGATCACTGTAACAAGGAACTAGAAACTATAAAGAAATCAAAAACAGACAATTTAATTGACAATATAAAAACCAATGTAGAATCAATGAATAGCAGACTAAATGACAGAAGGATGAAAAAGGGATCTAGAACACAGAATAATGGAAAATACCCAATCAACAGAGCAAAGACAAATGAAAAAAAAAATGAAAGCAACATGATATCTACAGGATAATATAAAGCATGCCAACTTACACATAATATGGATTCCAGAAGAAGAGAGAAAGAAGGAAATAAAAAATGTAGTTGAAGAAATTATGGTTGTAAACTTCCCAAACTTAAAGGAAACAGATATCCAGGTACAGGAAGCACAAAGGGTCCAAAACAAGATGAACCCAAACAGACCCACATCAAGATATATCATAATTAAAGTGGCAAAAGTGAAAGATAAAGAGAGGACTCTAGAGGAAGCAAGGGAAAAGCAAAGGATTAGTTACTAGGAACCCCCCATAAGGCTATCAGCTGACTTCTCTGCAGAAGCTCTGCAGGCCAGAAGGGAATGCATGATATATTAAAAATCCTTAAAGGGAAAAACCTGAAGCTCAGAATACTCTACCCAGAAAAATGATCATTTAGAATAGGAAGAGATAAAGAATCTCAGACAAGCAAAAACTAAAAGAATTCAGCAATAAAAAACCTACCCTAAAAGAAATATTGAAGGGTTTTCTGTAAATAGAAAAGAAGCAAGAAGGAAGGGAAAATCACAATAGGAAAGACAAATACATAAAGGAGTTGAAGATCATTTTAAATAAACTAGTACAGAGATTTTAAAATAATAACAATTGTAGAAGTGATTGTAACTATAATTAACAGTAAAAGCATAAGCATGAAGGAGTAAAATATGATGTCAAAATCATAAAATGTGAGGGATGTATAAAAAAGTATTTCATTTCATTTCGTTTCATTTGATTTCAGTGCTGCATGGCATGTGGGGTCCTAGATCCCCAGCCAGGGATCAAACCCATGCCCCATGCAGTGGAAGTACAGAGTCTTAACCACTGGAGTGCCAGGGAAGTCCCAAGAGTAGATCTTTTAGAATGTGTTTGATCTTGAATGATAATCAGTTTAAAGTAAGTAGATATAGTTATAAGACAACATACTTGAACTCCATGGTAACCACAAATCAAAAACTAACATTAGATTCCAAAAGCCAAACAGAAAGGAACTCAAGCATAGTACAAAAGAAAATCATCAAATGATAAAAAGAAAAACAACAACAAAAAATAACTACAAAAACAACTAGAAGACAAATAAAATGGCAACAAATACATACCTATCAATGATTACTTTAAATGTCAATGGACTAAATATTCCTATCAAAAGACACAGAGTTACAGACTGGATAAATACAAACAAACAAAAAAACCCCTACAATACACTGTCTATAAGAGACTCATTTCAGAGGGAAAGACATATACAGACTGAAAGTGAGGGGATGGGAAAAGATACTTTATGCAAATAGAAATGACAAGAAAGTGGGGTAGGAATAGTCATATTAGACAAAATAGACTTTAAAACAAAGCCCATAAAAAAAGAAAAACAGTATATAAAGATAAAGGAATCAATACAAGAAGAGGATATTACACTCATTAATGTATGTGCACTCAATATAGAAGTGCCTAGATATATAAAACAAGTACTAATAGATATAAAGGGAGAAATTGACAACAATACAATAATAGTAGGAGACTTTAAGACCCCACAAACATCAATGGACAGACACATCATCCAGACAGAAAATCAGTAAGACAACACAAGTCCTAAATGACCCAACTGACCAACTGGACTTGATCAAAATTACAGGACACTATATAAAAAATATATATATATGCATGTTCTCTTCAAGAGTGTATGGAATGTACTCTAGGATAGACCACATACAAGGATACAAAACAAATTAAAGAAGAAAGAAATTATTTCAGGCATCTTTCTAGACCACAATGGTATGAAACTAGAAATCAACCACAGATAGAAAAAAAAAAAAATGGGAAAACAAACACATGGAGACTAAACAACATGCTACCCCAAAATCAATGGTCAATGAAGAAATAAGAAATCAGAAAGTACTTTGAGACAAATGAAAAGGAAAAGACAACCTTACCGAATCTATGAGATGTAGCAAAAGCAGTTCTAAAAGGAAAGTTCATAGTGATACAGGCCTTCCTTAAGAAACAATTAAAATCTCAAACAACCTATCCTACAACCTAAAAGAATTAGAAAAGGAACAAACAAAACCTAAAGTCAGCAGAGAGAATCAAATAATAAAGATTAGAAAGGAAGTGAATAAAACACAGATTAAAATTACAATAGAAAGGATCAATAAAACCAAGATGTGGGTTTTGAAAAAATAAGCATAATCAACTAAACTTTAGCCAGACTCACCAAGAAGAAAAGAGAAGACCCAAATAAACAAAATAAGAAATGAAAGAGAAATAACAATCTGTACCACAGAAATACAAAAAAAATCATAAGAGAATACTATTAACAGTTATATGCCAACAAACTGGACAACCTAGACCAAATGGACATGTTTCCAGAAATATACAACCTGCCAAAATGGAGTCAAGAAGAATCAGGTAATTTGAACAGTCCAATCAACAGAAGTGAAATAGAATCTGTAATTAAAATAACAAAACCCCAAAAAATAAATAAAAAGTCCCTCCAAACAAACGTCCAGGACCAGATGGCTTCACTAGGGAATTCTACCAAACAAACAAACAAACAAAATTGAAAAGGAGAGAACATACCCAAATGCATTCTATGAAACCACCATCACCCTAATACCAAAACCATTACAAAAAAAGAAAATTATAGGCCAGTATTTTTGATGCATATAGATGCAAAAATCTTCAACAAAATATTATTAAACTGAATCAAACAGTACATAAAAATCACACACCATGATAAAGTTTGATTCTTTCCAGTGTCACAAGGATGGTTTAACATACGCAAATCAATGTGATAAACAACATTAAGAAAAGGAAAGACAAAAAACACATGATTAGCTCAATTAATGAAGAAGCATTTAACAAAATTCAACTTCTTTATGATAAAACTTCTCACCAAAGTGAGTACAGAGGGAAGACATCTCAACATAGTAAAAGCCATTTACAACAAACCAACAGCCACATAATACTCAACAGTGAAAAGCTGGAAGCCTTCCCACTAAATTCAGGAGCAAAACTAGGGTGCCAGTTCTCATCAATTCTATTCAACATAGCATTGGTAGCCCTAGCCACAGAAATCAGATAAGAAAAATAAATAAAAAAGTATCCAGTTCAGAAGGAAAGAGATGAAACTATCAATATTTGCAGATGATATACTTTATATAGAAAATCTAAAATCTCCAAACAAAAATTATTAGAGCTAATGAATGAATTCAGCAAGCTAGAAGGATATAGGAATAATATTCAGAAATCTGTTGCATTTCCTTACACTAATAATGAAATACCATAAACAGAAAAAAAAAACAAAAACAAAAACAAAACAAAAAAAAAAAACACCTGGGACTATACTTAACTGAGGAGGTCAAAGGCCCATATACTGAAAACTATAAAACACTGATAAAGGAAATTGAAGATGATTTGAAGAAATAAAAGATATCCCATGCTCTTGGATTGGAAGAATTAATATTGTTAAAATGGCCATACTACCCAAAGCAATCTACAGATTTATTGCAATTCCTTTCAAAATATCTATCACATTTTTCACAGAATTAGAATTATCCTCAAATTTATATACAACCACAGAAGGCCTAGAATTTTAAAGCAAACCTGAGGACAAGGAACAAAGCTGGATGCATAACCCTCTGAGACTTCAGACCATACTACAAAGCTACATTAATCAAAACAGTGTGGTACTGGCACAAAAACAGGCATATAGATTAATGGAACAGATAAGTGTCCAGAAATATTCCCATTCAACTATGGTCAATTAATCTATGACAAAGGAGGCAAGAATATTCAAGGGAGAAAATACAATCTCTTCAAAAGTGATGTTGGGAAAGCTGGGCAGCTACATGTAAATCAATGAAATTATAACTCCCTCACACCATGTTTAAAAATAAACTCAAAATAGTTTAAAGACCAAAATATGATATGACACAATAAAACTCCTAGAAGAGAACATAGGCAAACTTTCTTGGACATAAATCTTAGCAATATTTTCTTAGATTAGTCTCCCAAAGCAAAATAAATAAAAGCAAAATTAACAAATGGGACCTATCAAATTTAAATGCTTTTCACAGCAAAAGAAACCATCAATAAAACAAAAAGACAAACTACAGAATGGGAGAAAATATTTGTAAATGATGCAACTGACAAGGGGTTAATATCCAAAATACACAAATAGCGCACACAACTCAATACTGAAAAAAATCAAAAAAACTGAATCAAAAAATGGGCAGAAGACCTAAATAGACATTTTCCCAAAGCAGACACACAGATGGTCAACAGGCACATGAAAATATGTTCAACATAGCTAATTAGAGAATTGCAAATAAAAACCACAATGAGGTAACGCCTCACACCAGTCAGTATGCTATCATCAAAAAGCCTACAAATAAATACTGGAGAGGGTGTGGAGAAAAGGGGACCTTTCTACACTATTGGTGGGAGTGTAAAATGGTGGGGCCACTATGGAGAACAGTATGGAAGTTCCTTAAACTAAAAATAGGGCCACCATATGATTCAGCAATCTCAGTCCTGTGTATGTATCTAGAAAAAACAAAAACTCTAATTTAAAAAGATATATACACCATAATATTCACAGCAGCACTATTTATAATAGCCAAGACATGGAAGCAACGAAATGCCCATCAACGAAAGATTGGCTTAAGATGAGGTGTATGTGTGTATGTATGTGTATGTGTGTGTGTGTTTACACACACACACACACACACACAGTGAAATATTACTCAGCCATAACAAAAAATGAAATATTACTATATCCAGCAACATGAATTATCCTTAGTGTGGTAAGTCAGAAAGATAAATATGATATCAGTTACATATGGAATTTAAAAAATAATACAAAAGAATCTATATACAAAATAGAAACATACAGACATAGGAAACAAACATGGTCATCAAAGAGGAAGTGAGGTATGATAAAGTAGGTGCATGGTACAAACAGATAAAAGTACTATACATAAAATAGATAAGCAACAAAGATTTACTGTATAGCACAGATAATTATATTCAATATCTTATAATAACATATAATGGAAAATAATATGAATATATATATATAACTGAATCACTAGCACAATATTGTAAATCAACTATACTTCAAAAAAAAAAAAAACCCTCTAAACAAACTAGTAATAAAGGGGGAACTTCCTCAGCTTGATAAAGAACAACATTTATAAAAACCCTTACAGCTAGCATCATATTAATGTTCAAAAAGTGAAATTTTCCTGCTGAGGCACAGATATCCCCTGTCACCACTATTTTCAATATTGTACTAGAAGTAATAGCTAATACAATAAGAAAAGGAAATAAATGTTAAACAGATTGGGAAGATATAAAACTGACTTTGTTCACAGATAACATAAATTGTTCATGCAAAAAAATCTCAGAGTTAAAAAAAACAAACTATAATAAGTGATTATAGCAAGATTATAACATACAGGGTTAATATATGAGTCAACTGCTTTCATAAATACCAGCAAGGTATAATTGAAATTTGAAATTAAAAACATCATAGCATTTATAAAAAATAATACTGAGGTATGAATCTATAAAGTATATATAGGCTCTATATATAGAAAACTACAAAATTCTTATTGAGGAAATCTAGCAAGATTTAAGTGGAAGGATATTATGAATTCATGGATTGAAGAACAATATCATTAGATGTCAATTTGACCCAGCTTGATCTATAGATTCAATGTAATCCCAACCAAAATTTCATCAAGTTTATTTGTAGATATCAACAAACTGATTCTAAAGTTTATATGGAAAGACAAAAGACCCAAAACAGCCAACACAGTACCAAAGAATGATGCAACCCAACCTCAAAGCTGCAGTAACAAAGACAGCATATATTAGAAAAAAAATAGACACACAGATCAGTGGAACAGAATAGAAAGCCCAGAAATAGATTCATACAAATATAGTCAACTGATCTTTGACAAAAGATCAAAGGCAATTCAATTGAGAAAGGAGAGTCTTTTCAACAAACAGTGCTGGGAAAACTAGACATCCATATGAAGAAAAAAAAATGAGTCTAGACACAGACCTCACACATTTCACAAAAATCACCTCTAAATGGATCATATGTAAAATGCAAAAGTATAAAACTTCTAGAAGATAACATAGGAGAAAATCTAGTTGACTTTGTGTTTGGCAATGAGTTTTTAGATGATCCATTGAAGAAAAAAATTAAGTTGAAATTTATTAAGATTGAAGACCTCTGCTCTGTGAAAGACACCATTAAGAGAGTGAAAATACAGGGAGAAAGTCTTTGCAAAATGCATCTATCTGATAAGGGACTTATATCCCCATATTCAAAGAACTCTTAAAACTCAACAGTAATATAAGAAAGAACCCAATTTTCAAATGGTCAAAGGATCTAAACAGAAACTTCACAAAGAAGATATGCAAATGGAAAATAAACGTATGAAAAGATGTTCAGTCCCAGGACTTGGCTTCATCCACTGGTGGGCGGACACCATCCCTGGGATCTCCTGGACCCCAACTCCACCCACCAGTGAGCCAGCTCTATCCCCAAGGCCCCCTGGGGTTCTGCAGTGAACTGCTTGATGACCTAGCCCTGCCAAGCAGCAGCTGGTATTCTCTGCACAAGTCAGGTCCTGGCAACCAACCAACTTGAGGGCCACCAAGCCTACCAGACCACCCACAGAAGTAGTTTATAACTGCAGAAGACTGGAAACGTGACTATCCATGAACTGAGGATTGGGTGATTTGGTACATCTATGCAATGAAATACTAGTCAGCTCTTAAAAAAGAAGGCAGCGTCAAAGTGCTGAAGTAAAAAACTGTCAAACAAGAATACTCTACTGGAAAATTTGTCCTTAATTGTTGAAGGAGGGATAAATAGTTTTCCAGACAAGCAAAAGCTAGTGAGTTCATTACCACTAGATTGGCCTTACAAGAAATTTTAAAAGGACTTCTTTAAGCTGAAATAAAAGGGCATTAATTAGTAGCAGGAAAACATATGAAAGTGTAAATCTCACTTGTAAATGTAAATATTTGGTAAAAATCAGAATGATTTAATATTGTAAAGGCAGTAGGTGAATCACTTGCAAATCTTGTATGAAGGTTAAAAGATAAAAGTAATAAAAATAACTATAGCTATAATGATTGGTTAATAGATACACAAAATATACAGATATAAATTGTGACATCAAAAATATAAAATGTTGGGGAAGGGAGGAACATGTAGAGCTTTATAATGCATCCAAATTTAAGTAATCAACATAAAATAAACTGTTATAAAAAGAAGGCAGCTTATATGTAGAATGAATACCAAGGTATTAAGCAGGGGGAAAAAAGCTAGATGCTACTGTTTGGGTAAAATAAACAAAGGAATACATGTATGTAAGTACTTGTATAATTACAGATTATTTTTATAAGAATACATACATACAAAACAGGTAAAATTGGTTCCCCTGAGAGACATAAGTTGAAATTTTTGAACTCTTCTAATATGGTCATGTATGGACTTTTCAAAAATAAGCTTTAAATTTTCTATTGTGAACCTAAAAAAAAAGTAAATGGATAGTGGGGATTTTCCACTGAGTTTAAGTTAAAGACAACAATTTTTTTTCCTGTCATAACCATTATTTTATGAGTTAGCATCAACTTTACTTTATGGTTATGACACTATGTGTTGAATACATTAAATATACTGATGAAGGCAAATATAATGAATGCTAGTATTAATATCAGGTAAAACAGAACTAAGTGGAAAATCATTAAATGGAATAAATATTGTCATTTTATTGTAATAAAAGTAACAATTATCAGTGACTATATGATTACCATGAATTTAATGCATAAAAATCATATCACTAAAAATATATGAACTACTAGAAATATTAAATTTGCAAATGATCATTTATTTTTATCAAGATCAAGCAAAATAATTTTAATACTAAAATTACTAAGATTGATTATATAATATGTATAAAGTATATGAAATATATATTTTAATATATTCAGGTTGTTGTATGAAAATAATAGCATAGAATACTAAAAATGCCAAAATAACTGTAAGTCAGAAAATGAGTATTAAACTCCAAGATACCCAACTCTGAAGCCCATGATATGTGGAGAAAGGGGGGTGGGGAGGAACAAATGAAGAAGCATGGAGAGCAGGGGCAGGGGGGAAGGAGGAAGATAGAGAGGGTAGGAGAGATAGAGAGAGGTGGGGAGAGGGAAAGTAGGAGAGAGACTGACTCAATTATGTATTATTGTAGAAACTGGGGATGTATAAAATCAAAAAACAGAAAAAGTATTTTCCTGGACTTTATACTCTAGTGGGAGAAGAAAGGCAATAAAACATATGCAATTTCATATAATATATATGAGATAGTTTTAGTTCTTTAAAGGAAAATAAAACACAGTAAGGAAGTAGGGAGTGAAGAATGCTGCTGATATTTTTGAAGAGATATTTACAGAAGAACTCTTTTGTATGCCTGGAGAGTACTGATGGAATTTTCTGAAGAATTAAGTCCTGTGAATATCTGTGAGGCAGGTATTACAGGAAAGAGAACAATTACATGAAAAAGTACTTAAGTGGAATATGCATAACAGTAAGAAATAGTAAGAAAACAGATTTAGCTGGAGAAGTGTTAGTAAAGTGGAGAATATTAGAAGATGAAGGCATATAGTTAACAATGAGGAAAATTATGCTGGGACTGGTAAATCAAAGTAGGAACTTCATGTTTTATTATTAATTAGAAGAAAAGCCATGGGAGGGTTTCAAGAAAAGGGATGACATGATTTAACTTATATTTTCAAAAGTTTTTCAGGATCAATGGTGGAAAATACTTCGAGAAGCAAGAAAGAAAATATGAAAACATTAAGACTATAAGGTTTCATGTGTTACAAAGGTTATCTGGGCTGAAGTGTTTATACTGTCAGTAGTGGGAAGAAATTGAATTTTGGATACTATATTAAGGTAGACCTTGCAGGCTTTTATGATGAAATGTAGATGAGGTAAAGGGAGAAGTTCAAGATGGTTCCAAAATTTTTCTTCTAAGTAAATGGAAAAGGTGAATAGCTATTTATTGATATGAGAAAGGCTAGAGAGAACAAAGTTTTACAGTGTGAGAATTAAGAGCTTGGTTTTAGACATGTTACATGCGAGATACCTTTTGGACGGCCAAGGGTGAACCAAACATTTGCATATAAAAATATAGTTCCAGAGAAAGATAAGGTCTAGATATACAAATTGGGTATCATCAGAATACAGAACAGTATTAAAAACTATATGACTGGATGAGATCATATAAGGAGAGAGTGTAGGCACATCCATTGTATCAGCCAAAATGGCAGAGTAGAAAGATGCTGAGCTCACCTCCTTTCATGGGCACAGAAACATCACAAAAATTTACAGAACACTTATCAATGAAAAAGCAAGACCCTACCAGAAAAGATCATCTACAAGTAAAGATATAAATAAAAAACCACAAGACAGGTAGGAGGGGCAGAGTCACAGTACAGTCAGACCTATACCCCAAGGTGGGCAATCCCAAAATAGGAGAATAATTGCAATTGCAGAGGTTCTCCCCAAAGAGCAAGGGGTTGGAGCCCACACTGGACTACCCAGACTTGCAGTCCTGCTCTGGGAATACAAGCACCAGAATATTTCGCTTTGAAGACCAGCAGGGCTAAATATTTGAAGGCCAGAGGGCTGTGAGAAATAGAGACACAAAATCTCACATGCTCTGGGACCCAGGACAGAGCAGTAATTTGAAAGGGCCAAACCTACCTACTGAGATTTTAGATTCTCCCAGACAGGCATGAGGCAATTGGAGCTCTTCCTGGGGACACAGACAACTGTTGGAAGCTATCGTGGGGAGCTCTGGTGCTGGCAAGTACCATTTTGGAATCTTACCTTTATTAGCCTCAGGATGCAGCCCCACCCACACTCACCAGCCCTTAGATACCAGGACTGGAATACCTCAGGCCAAGCAACTAACTGGGTGAGGACACAGATCCACCCACTAGCAGAGAGGATGCCTTAAGACCCCCTGAGCCCACAGCCAAGCAGAAACATTCCTGCCCACCAGAGGGTCCAGGACCAGGCCCTACACACCACTGCTCAACCACTAGATCTGGGATCCCAGGGCCGTGCAGCCAGAGACCCCTGAACCAAGATCCACCCAAAAGTGGGCAGCAACCAGCTCCAGAATTGCTGGTCCTCCCACTACCGAGCCTGCTCTAGTGTTAGGACCATCCTCACCCACCAGTAGGTGGATACCAGCCCCAGGAAAACCATGGCCCCAGAGCCTGAAAACCCAGCCCATCTGTCAGCATGGGACTGGCTGGGCCATCACCCTTCCTACAAGTAGGCTTTTGGATACCCTGAATCCATAGCCGGCTCTGTCAGGAACTGTCCACAACAACCAGTGGTCCAATACCAGCTCTGGGACCCATGAGCCCTGCAGCCAGACCCCAGGTCCTGGCTCTGCCCACCAGTGGGCCAGTACTAGTCCCACAACCTAGCTTCACCCACTGGTGGGTGGACACCATCCCCAGGATCTCCTTGACCCCACTCCACCCACCAGTGAGGCAGCTCTATCCCCAAGGCCCCCTGGGGTTCTGCAGTGAACTGTTTCATGACCCAGCCCTGCCAAGCAGCATCTAACAGTCTCTGCACAGTGCTAGGCCTGGCAACCAACCAACTTGAGCAGAGGCCCATCAAGCCTACCAGATCATCCACATTGCTCAGCTTACCAAAACAGAAGGACCCAAGCAGCCCACATTGGGAGCTCACCTAGAACATATAGCTCTAGTGACTGAGGAAAGTGTGCTATGGGGATACATAAAATGTCTTCTACAAAGGGTCACTTCTCCAAGATCAGGAAACCAGATACAAATGTAACCAGACACATGGAAGTAAAGACAGCAAATCAGGCAAAATGAAGTGACAGAAGAACATGTTCCTAATGAAGAAACAAGATAATCCCCATCCCCCAACCCTACAAAGAACTAAGTGAAGTTGAGATAGCCAATCTACTCAAGGGAGAGTTCAAGGTAATGATCATGATCAAAAAACTTCAGAGAAGAATGGATGAACAGAGTAAGAAGTTGGAAGGTTTTTTTTTAACAAAGATTTAGGAAAGATAAAGAAAAAACAAACAGAGATGAAGAATGCAATAACTGAAACAAAAAATACACTAGAAAGAATCAACAGTAGATTAAATGACACAGAAGAACAGATCAGTGAGATGAAAGACAGAGTAGTGGGAATCACTGCTATTGAAGAGAAAAAAATAAAAAAGAAATGAGGCAGTTTAAGAGAGTTCTGGGACAACATAAAGCATATTACCATTTGTATTATAGGGTTCCAGAAGGCAAAGGAAGAGAGAAAGGAGAAGAGAACATATTTGAAGGCATAATAGCTGAAAACTTCCCTAATCTGGAAAAGGAAACATCCAAGTCCAGGAAGCACAGAGAATCCCAAACAGGATTAACTCAAAGAGGAACATGCCAAGACATGCTGTAAGTAAAATGACAAAAATTAAAGATAAAGTGAGAATATTAAAAGCATCAAGGGAAAAGAAACAAGTTATATACAAGAGAAGTCCCATAAGGCCATCAACTGACTTTTCAGCAGAAAATGTGCAGGCCAGAAGGGAATGGCACAATATGTTTACAGTGATAAAAAGGAAAAACATACAACCAAGAATACTCTACCCAGCAAGGCTCTCATTTAGATTTGACTGAGAGGTCAAAAGATTTACAGACAAGTAAACTAAAAGAGTTCATCATCACCAAACCATATTTATGAGAAATGTTAAAGGGACTTTTCCAGGTGAAAAAGAAAAGAAACCTGAAAAGTATGAAGAGAAGCAGCTCATCAGTAAAGTCAAATTTGTAGTAAAGGTAGTAAATCAACCATGTACAAAGCTAGAAGGAAGGTAAAAAGACAAAAGCAGTAAAATCATCTCTATCTACAATAAGCAATTAAGGGATACACAAAACAATTAGATGTAAAATATAATCATACACACACACACACACACACACACATATATATATACACTTCTATATATAAACCTCAAGGTAACCACAAACCAAAAATCTATAATAGATAACACACACAAAAGACAGAAAGAAATTCAAACATAACACTAAAGATACTAATAAAATCAGAAGGGAAGAGAGCAAAAGACAGAGGGGGAAAAAAACTTACAAAAAGCAACTTAAAAACAATTAACAAAAAGGCAGTACGTACATTAATATCAATAATTACTTTAAATGTAAATGGACTAAATGCTCCAATCAAAAGACATAGAGTGGCTGAATGGATACAAAAGCAAGATCCATATATATGCTGCCCAAAAGAGACTCACCCCAGATCTAAAGATATGCACAGACTGAAAGGGAGGAAATGGAAAAAGGTATTCCATTCAACTACAAATCAAAAGAAAGCCAGGGGAGCAATACATGTATCAGATAGACTTTAAAGACTGTTACAAGAAACACAGAGGATATTACATAATAATCAAGAGGTCAGTCCAAGAAGATGTAACCATCATAAATACATATGTGCCCAACATAGGACCACCTAAATACATAAAGAAAATATAAACAGACATAAAGGAAGAAACTGATACTAACACAATAATAGTACGGGACTCTAACCACCCACTTACATCAATGAACAGATCATCATGACAGAAAATCAATAAGGAAACACTGGCCTTAAATGACACACTAGGCCAGAAAAACTTAATAGATGTATATTGAATATTTCATCTAGAAGGAGCACATTCTTTCCAACTGCACATGGAACATACTCTAGGAATGATCATGTGCTAGGGCACAAAAGAAAGCCATGGTAAATTTAAGAAGATTGAAATCACATCAAGCATCTTTGCTGACCACAATGCTGTGAGACTAGAAATCAACTACAAGAAAAAAAAATCTGCAAAAACCCCAAACACGTGGAGTATAAATAATATGCTACTAAACAACCAATTTGTTGCTGAACAAGTCAAAAGAGAAATTAAAACATACATTCAGACAAATGAAAATGAAAATGAAATAATCCAAAAATCTGTGGGATACAGCAAAAGCAATTCTAAGAATGAAATTTATAATGGTACAAGCTTGTATCAGAAAACAAGAAAAATCTTAAATAAATGATCTAGGCCTTATACCCAAAGGAACTAAAAAAAGGACAAACAAAACCCAAAGTTAGTAGAAGGAAAGAAACCATAAAGATCAGAGCAGAAAGAAATGAAATAGGAACTATAAAACTATAGAAAAGATCAATGAAATTAAGAGCTGGTTCTTTGAAAAGATAAATAAAATTGATAAACCTTTAGCCAGACATATCAAGAAAAAACATGGCCAAAATCAATAAAATCATAAATGAAAAATGGAGAAATTACAACCAATATGACAGAAATACAAAGGATCCTAAGAGATTACTGCAAACAATTATATGCCAATAAAATGGACAACCTAGAAGAAATGGACAAATTCCTAGAAATGTACAATCTCCCAAGACTAAACCAGGAAGAAATAGAAACTATGAGTAGTCCAATCACCAGTCATTAAATTGAATCATATTTAAAAAAAAAACCTCCCAACAAACATAGTCCTAGAACAGAAGGCTTCACAGGTGAATTACACCAAACATTTAGAGCCCAATTAACACCTATCCTTCTCAATCTATTCTAGAAAATTTCAAAGGAAGGAATGCTTCTGAACTCACTCTATAAGTCTAGCATCACCCTGATACCAAAAACAAACATATCACAAAAAAGAAAATTACAGGCCAATATTACTGATGAACACAGATGCAAAAATCCTCATGAAAATGTTAACAAACTGAGTCCAAACATGTGTTAAAAGAATCACATACCAGGGATGTAAGGATGTTTCAATATCAGAAATCAATCAATGTGATACACCACATTAACAAATTGAAGAATAAAAACCACATGATCATCTCAGTAGATGCAGAAAGAGCTTTTGACAAAATTCAACATCCATTTATGATAAAAAACCTTTCCAGAAAGTGGGTACAGAAGGAACATACTTCCACATAATAAAGGCCATATATGATAAGCCCACAGCTAACATCATACTCAACAGTTAAAGGCTAAAAGCATTTCTTCTAACATCAGGAATATTACAAGGATGCCCCATCTTTCCACTTTTATTCAACATAGTATTGGAAGGCCTGTCCATAGGAATCAGACAAGAAAAAGAAATGCAAGGAATCCAAATTGGAAAGGAAATAAAACTCACTGCTTGCAGATGACATAATATTATATGTAGAAAATCCTAAAGAAGCCACCAAAAATCTACTAGATATCATAAATGTATTCAGTAAAGTTGCAGGATACAAAATTAACATACAGAAATCTTTTGCATTTCTATAGACTAACAATAAACTATCAGAAACAGAAATTAATTCCATTTACAATCACATCAAAAAGAATAAAATACCTAAGGAAGAAATCTACTTAAGGTGATAAAAGATCTATACTCAGAAAACTATGACACTGATGAAAGAAACTGAAGATGACACAAATAGATGGACAGATATACCATGTTGATGGACTGGAAAATTAATATTGTTAAAATGACCATTCTACACAAGGCAATCTATAGATTCAATGTGATTCCTATCAAAGTAACAATGGCATTTTTTACAGAGCTAGAACAAATAATTTTAAAACTTGTATGGAAACACAAAAGAACCCAAATAGCCAAAACAATCTTGAGAAGAAAGAATAAAGTTGGAGGTATCACACTCTTTGACTTCAGATTATACTACAAAGCTACAAATCAGTATGGCACTAGTACATAAACAATATTCGAAGCAGTATGGCACTAGTACACAAACAGATATACAGCTCATTGGAACAGAACAGAGAGCCCAGAAATAAACCCACACACATATGGTCAATTAACCTATGACAAAGGAGGCAAGAATATACAATTGAGAAAATACAGTCTCTTCAATGAGTGGTGTTGGAAAAACTGGATAGCTACATATAAAAGAATGAAATTAGAATAATTTATCATACTATATACAAAAAAACCCCTCAAAATTGACTGAAGACCTAAATGGAAATCTCTATGTTGTACACCTGAAATTTACATAATATTGTAAATCAACTATATCTGAATTTAAAAAAAGGAAATAGGGAGTATAGATAAAAAAGAAATATCCCTTGACTACTCATTTCCATGATGGGCCATAGCTATCTCTGGAGCCAAAAAGAATATCAATTGTCCATGAAGTTTCATATATTTCTGGAGGGGCTGTGTGTGTGTAGTTGAGGGAATGTGGACTCTGGGGAAAGGCAATTTTTTTTTAATGTGCTTGTCTCTATATAACAGAAATCAGCAGTTTGCCTATAAGTTAATATCTTTTCCATGCCTTCTCCCTGAATGACAGCCTTATGGAAAGATATTTTGCACACTTCCCTATTCAAATCCAGCTCTTCTTTTCTTCTGTGGAATTCAGAGTAACTTCTGCCACCAGCCTCAGGTGCCACTCCCATTGCTGCAAATAAGACACTGCTGATTTTTCATTTTGCCATTCATGAACTATCAGTTTAGACAACTATCTTCTACTGTAATTATTTCTGAGAAATGCAGTTGCATATATTTTCTCTTCATGTCTTCGTACTCCTCAGTTTGAGCTTCGGTAATTTTGACAGCCCTTCCTCATGAGTATTTCTTTGGGATTACAAATCTCTCACAGTTTTAGAGAAGTTAATTTGCAAATATGATACTCATTATTCTTGTTGTTTTGGTATAATTTTAACAACCTAAATTTTCTGGCAAAATGGGCTTGAACTCTCAATGGTGACTATATCTGAGAAATAAAATAACTGTTTCCTGGTTTATGATAAAAATATTTATTTTTTTCTTCATCTTTGCTGATCATGTCTGCCCTTTATTTCTATTACTTCTCTAGGACTAAAAAATATTAACTTAAGTTGACCTTAACATCATCTTATAAAACTGTACAGTTTACTTAAATTCTCTTTTATCTGACCTTTTCTGGGCTTTGTAAAGATAGATTTTTTTGGTCTACCTTGTAGAATGTTTTTTTTTTTAATGCTAGGATGGCCTTGTTATTCCCTACATAGTTTCTCAAGAGTAACATTATTAATAATCTGTGGAGTACACTTTTTAAAATAGATTTCTTCCCATGATTAATACATTTTCATTGTAACCTACAGAGACTGAGGTGAATGACTTAAGCTCCATAACACAATAGGTATTGCCTTTCTTGACAATTATTTCATGCCTAAGGTTGTATGAGGTAGAGCTAAAGAACATTTTTTTTCCCACGTGACGAGTGCCAAGTTTTATAAAATGTGTCTGACTAGAGAGTATCTTCCTTTTAACAGGAAGAGACTTAAAGACGGATGAGGCATGCATTTTGTCCTAGGTAAAAAAAGAATCATGGCTACCCAACTGTCAGATAACATGAGAACTAAGATTTTTATATCTTAGTGTAATAATCATTAAATAATGTGCATTTATTTGCTTTTTGCTTTTTTAGCAAAAAATACACCCTCTATTTTGATGCTTACAAATACTAGATGCGTTTTGTTGAGCTAGCTTCCTAAATCTACTTATTTTACTAATTCAAAGGGAAGCACAAACACCTTTCTTTGACCTATAATTTGAGTATTTGCATCTAATTGGTTGCAGTTGAGTAAACACATGCTTGTCCTTACAGTGTTAAACACATAAGCAGCAGTGTTTATGCTATGTAAGTGTGATTAACTTGTGAAAAATTCATCAAGTGCCCTGAGATCTGCACAGCTTATTTTAAAATTATGTATAAACTTTTGAAGAATAAAAATGGTTTGACAAGTAGGCAGCCCACAGAGAAACTGATACATCAAGGGAAGAAGATCAAACAGCAATATAGCAGGCATATTCACACTGTAGACTGCAGTGTCTGGCTCTACTCCAAAGGGGTTGAAAGAACAGTAGACATGAAATATAGAGAAAGAATAGAGACATGAATCTTAAGGAGGAGAAATGAAAGACCATTTGACATTCAAAAAATTTTTTTTTTATATTATGTTTTTGACACACAATCAATAAACTCACCTCCGCTTAACTTAGTTAATTGGATGCAACTATTGAGTCATATATCTATGGAAAGCAACAAAAAAGAACACATCAAAAATGTTTCTGCTAAGTAATCTGAACCTCTGATTTCAGTTTTCCTCAATTTCCCACATATAGGATAATGCTGAGAAATTATGTACACAAGTCTAAATTCAGAATGTCAGTTTACAGCTCTGTTTTTTAACATTATGTACTATATTTTTAAAATTTTATTTTGATCTCAAATCTTAAGGGTTATATTCTAATTAAACATTGCATGTAACATTTTGTTTTTAATTTTATTTGCTAATCATCCATTATTTTAAAATTCAGTATTCAAATTTATTTTTGTTTTAGTTTCAAAATTCAAGCCCATCAAACATCTATGCACCACTAACCTATTTTAGATTTCATTATATAAAAACACTTCTGTGTAAAAGCATATAAATATGACACCAGGAAAAATAACCCATGACACAGAACCATATTAAATTAAAAGTGATAAGAACTGGAAATATATTGCCCTTTATAAAAGTTTTTTTTTTAGTAATAGTGGAATAGTGGTTTTTTAATCCTGTGGAATTGATCATATACAAAGATCTCTCAATTTTCATCCTTTAATATATAAATTTTAAAGAAACAATATTTTCTGGGTAAGAGATCAGTAATTATTAAGTAACTATAATAAAGAAAAAGGGATAATTATCGGAATTTCTATATTTAAGAGTAGTATGTGCTCTGTATATTCTGACAAATGCTGACAAATTGCCCTCCCACAAGGCCCTAATGTGTTTGAACTTCTACTAGATGTCTTGCCTCTCTGATGGGCAAGTAGTTACATTTTAATGTTGATGTAATTTGCATGACTTTGATAAATTTTGAATTGGTAAATGTTCAATATTTTCATATTTTTATTGGAAGTCCATATTATTTTCTGTTAACTTTATATTCCGTATTCATTTTTTCCAATAGACTTGTTTGTCCTTTTTCTAGTTTATATTAAGCAACTGGGGAACCATCTTCCATTTTCATTTTTAAAGATTTGCTTCAGATCATTTCCTATTCAGTATCTTCTTTTGTTATCCTCAGTGTTGTTTTGTTTTTATCAAGTTTCACAAATGAAAAAAAGAAGGCCACATCTGTATTGTTTATTTTTGTTCTCCAGTAGTGTTCGGACTAAATATAAACACTTTTTCTTACTTGTTTCTTACCTGAAATTTCTAAATCCATTGTAACCCATTTTCTTGGTATACTTTTAACTGCCTGTTTTTCCTTCGTGAATGATGTCACCGTCTCTTCTATAATGATGTGACCTCCTTGTTTTTTCATCTTACATAATTTTTCTATAATAGAATCTAAAGATCACTGAACACCTTTATATAAATTTTGAGAGGACACTTTGATTAAATCATTGAAGCTACTTTCAGTCTTTGGAATAAGGACATGTTCACTTCTGGTTAGTAATCAACTATACAAGACTACCTGTGAAAAGAGAAGAAAAAAAAAACTTCAACTTCATTGTATTTAATTAATTTTTACCTAATTTTATTTTTCCCCCTGTAAATTATACTTTTATTTCCTAAGAAAACTTTTTACATTCATCTACATTCAATTTTCAGATTTTCTCATAGTTAATTTATCTCCAGAAGTGTGCCTTTATTGATTCAAATCAGTACCTAATTTCAAATTCGCATCTGCTTCCAAAATTATTCTTTAGGTAACCAGTTTTAATTGCATTAAAAATATCCATTCTGGAATCCCATGTGATATTTTAGATTACTAAGTATTGAGCAAATGCTATATTTTACTAGATATTTGCTTTGTTTTGGTCAATATTGCAATTTTACTATGCACAAAAGATATAAATGAGTTAATATGTATTTTCAGTCATCTTAAAATATAGAAACTAGTAACACACTTCTAAGCACATAATAATTTAAAATGTGCATCAAGCAGTAGCTATACAAGAAAAGGCAGTGGAGCTTGCACTCCTCCTGGAAGGTCCTCATTAAATTACCTTAGTTTATGTACACCTTACTTACACATATTTCACTTAAGAAATACTGAGATGAACACATCTATCTCTCCATTCCTATTCACTTCTGTCCTCTCCCAAGTTCAATTTCAAGATGAATTTCTAATAAGGACTCCATTCTCTGGAGACCCAATATTACCATGAGGTGTACACACGGTTATCTAGTGGAAGACAATGATTCTTTGGGTTTCTGTTGTTGTTGTTCTGGATGGTTTCTTTTCATGTAGATGGATGGGAATAACAGGGTCTTTCCCACTTTGGCTGCCTCTTTGGCTTTTGCCCTGCAGTCTCTTTTGGCTCTCTCTCTAAAACTGTAAGGAGTACAAAAATTATGTCTTTATATAATGTCCCATTTGTCTCTGTTGTTCCTATTATTATCATACAGATCAACAGATTGTTAAATATGTAACATGCTTTTTATGTTTGTCTGACTTCTTTTATTTACTAACATTGTAACTTAGGTATACCAAGAAAACATGTAGGATTTTTTAACCTTCAAGATAGTCTGTTTTTCAGAAGCCTTTTCTGAATCTACTGTGAAGTTTGAGTGACATATTTTCACCTGCCCCTCACAAGAGCCCATAGTGCATTTTGTTTCCTCTCTAGAACTTTCTATACAAGTCAGCCTTTATGAGTCCACTAATATCCTCATGGTTTCTCCATCCACTCTCTAGCAAAGGATAAACTATTATTTCCATTTCAAACTACCATTTCCATGAGAAAGCCAGACCTACTTTCAATATTTCAGGAATTTCCTGCTACATAAGTCCATCTTTCAGTGTGGAAGACACGTACTCTCTCAAGTTCCTTTGCAATGAGGTTTCAGGTATGTCACCTTGACTCCATCAGTTGTACTATATCTAATCTTCTATAGAGCAGCAACGATATCTTCATGGATCAGTTCTGTCATGTAACTTCTGATGACTTTTTTAGCTGTGTAGCCTTCAATTCTGGTTCTTTGGCCCTCTTGGCAAAATTCTATGTGCCATCCAATATCCTTTATTAAAGTCATTTTCTGTTTAAATTGGCCAGAGTTGATTTATGTTACTTTAATTAAGTTCTCTTTTGATAAAATATGTAAATTTTTATTTAAAAAAATTAGAAATAATTATTATATTATCATCTTTGCTATAAAGGAAGAGGACTTCAGAAGACTTTTATTTTAAATGTATGTTTTCATATTTATAAAACCAAAAAGTTAATATCGTGTGTGTATATGTATATATATGAAGTTATTCTTTATATGTGCTCACCAAAAAGTTATAGCTCTATCCCCATTAGAAAAGTCTTCCAGAATTAATAAGCTAGTATCACAAGTAGGAAGATTCAGAGTCTTAATATTTGGACAAATTGTGGTATAGGTGAAATGTACTTTACAACACAAAGGGAAAATAATAGATTCTGCTTTTAATTCTATCACTACTATGCACTATGTCTTTGAAGAGTCATTTAATAATTTTTTGGTCCCATTTATTTCCCTGTAAATTGATTGGGTTAGATGACATCCTTATAATAGTCCTTCCTTTAAATTTTAAGACACGTTAATAAAAGTTCCTAAGGTAAATTACATAAATATTAAACATTAAACATACTGGCAATTTTAAAAGCAAATTATTAAAGTGAATATTTACCTTATGTAAGTCTGAAATTATAGAGTTCTCCAAAGAGCTATTTGGGGAGTACCATCAGATATAAAAGGAGACCTCACCTTAGAATTGGCAGAACATGTGGGGCTTTATTAAACTTCCAAAATTCAAAGCCAGTTGATTTTAAAACTCTTCACTCTGCATATTTATTGCTAAAAACTTTTAGTTTATCTTTAAGAATAGGGAAAAAACAAAAACAAAACTTCCTGGCAACTGCTCTTGGCAATATTAGTGGGGTAGGTTGTCTCTTTACTCAATTTCACTTTTCCCATCTGCACCAGTTTCTCATGTGACAGTTCCTCTCCCTGGGATTCTGGCAACTCAACCAACAACAGCTTTTGTAAATATTATTATTGGGAAAAAGAAAGGGAAGAAAAGCTCACATCTTTGATGTACATCAGCTAAAATTTTAAGTTTTAGTTAATATTCAAGGACTAAATAAGACAACAATTTTTGACCTAACAGCATGAGTCTTTTGGCTTTCCCTTTATCCCACCAAAGATATCTGAGCAGACTGAAGATTCTTTCTTCCATGCATTTTTCTTAGGAGAATATGAAGTCCCTAAAATAAGCACAAAGATTTTTTTCCTCCCCAAGGTTATCCTTATTTTGCTGAATTTGAGCCAGGGACCATTGAGATTCCTAGCTGTGATCCCGATTTCTTCTCCACCAGCTGAAACATGAATCACAATAGGATTTACTTTCTTTGGCACATTTGAAGTCTCATTTCTCTTAAATCCAAGTCTTTCATGTGATCCACTTTTGCTGTTTCAGGGTATCAAGAAGGCAAACTATATCACCAGCCTAATGTATATAATACTAAGAAAACTCAAGCAAATCGTATACGCAAGTGTAAGTACCATAGCAGATTACACTCTAAATCAGTGGTCTTCAACAATGCTGGTACCGCTAACTAGAGGGCATTTCAGGTGTTTGCAGGGGCATTTTTGGCTTCCACAATAAGACTGGGCCACTGTAACTCACATTTAATGGGAGGGACCAGGATTGCTACATATCACCCATTGTCGTTTAATATCTATTCCCATTCCCACTCACTATACCTCTTCCACTGTTGCCCCTCTCCAAGTATAGCAGGAGTTGGAAGGATTAAATCTACAGATTTCCTCGCAGATAGGTTTGGATACTTTTATTTAGGTTAATCCAATGAAACAATCTTGCTACAGATTTAGAAGGTAGACATAAGATGAATGCCATCTTCCTGTGGCTACTGCCATTTGCTGCTCTTTAAGAAAATTGTGGTTTTTCTGTATCAGATACTACTGTCTGTTAAGCAGCTTTCTGTTTGTTAAGGAACAAGGAATGTAGCTCTGGTTTCTTCATATGACTCTCTGATTCCTGAATAACAGCTTTGGGTATCCACACTCCAGTCCTCTTTGCCTGGAGCCTGTTGTGGCTGTGCAGTCGTTCCCAGACCTAGGTCAGCATAGCTCCAGTGGCAGCCTTAGAAATAAGAATGCTATAGCAGGAAACTGTAGATTTTTCTAGGAAACATTTCAGTAGGCCCAGGCTAGAACTTGTTTCTTCAATCATTCTAATAATTTTGTAAACTCTTAATTCCCTATATTAAATTCCTTGCTCTTTATACTTAGGGTACTTATATTTCCAGTACTGAATCTTAATTCCTTCAATATTATATTCTATAATGTTCATCTGATTTATAGAATGAAGGATTCTCCTGTATTCCATGAGATTTTTGGATAGCCTCCAAAACATTCATTTTACTTTTTAATATGTTTATATTTGATTCTTATGAATCCCTAGAAAATAAAATTCTAATATATACTGACAGAAAGTAAATCAATTATTGCCTGGGACCCCAGGGTGGAGGGATGATTAGCAGAAAGGGGGCACAAGAGAATTCTTTGGGGTGATGGAAATGTGCTATATCTTGACTGCGGTGATAGTCACACAGGTGTATACATTTGTCCACATCTAATGAAATGGACAGTTAAAAATAGATGCATTTTATTCTATGTAAACTATATGTCCATAAAATTGATTTTAAACAATTAACATTTGCATAAGTTACAAAAACATTTTTAATATATAACATCTGCTTAAAATTATATGAGCATAGAGACTCCCATGGTGGTGCAGTGGTTAAGAATCTGCCTGCCAACGCAGAAGATACGGGTTCAATCCCTGGTCCAAAAAGATCCCACATGCCACAGAGCAACTAAGCCCATGTGCCACAACTACTGAGCCTGTGCTCTGGAGCCTGTGAGCCACAACTATTGAAGCCTGCATGCCTGGAGCCTGTGCTCCACAATAAGAGAAGCCACTGCAATGAGAAGCCTGCGCACCACAATAAAGGGTAGCCCCCATTTTGCAGCAACTAGAGAAAGCTCACGTGCAGCAACGAAGACCCAATGCAGCCAATAAATAAAATAAAAATAAATTTTAAATAAATAAATAAAATTATATGAGCTTAACTCTGTTCAACATATATAAACACAAACTATTTTTGCATAGTTTTATGAGGGTGTCAAACATTATCTGCACTCTGGCTGTAGAATTTATAGAAGTTTTAATATAACCAGAGTGTGGATAATGTTTGACTCACCCTCGTACTATATGCAGAATTTCGCGAGAGTAATGCTGCCTTGATTGAGAGTTGCTTTGTTTGGAACTTTTCCAAAATTATTTTACCCTTCCTAAATATCACATCAACAATGCTAACATATTTATCAATACAACACACTAAACAGTTTTCATAACCATAGTGATTCTAAATAGAAGTGCAAACATTTGATTACTACATTAGGCCTTGTAATTGTGCTTGTCCGTTTACATTATTGAATTATATAATACTGCCTTTTAAATTACTTCTTGCTTTATTAATCCTTTATATTACATTAAATTTTTGAGATTTGTGGCTATATTGTGGTAAAAGGTAGAAATCTGCTTAGGCAGCTAATCAAACAAATCATTCATTCATTCACTCATTCATTATAAAACACACCTTGTATGCCTACTACGTAACAGGTAATGTTGAAGCACTGGGAATACTGAAGTGATTTTTTTAAAAAATGCTACATGGGTTTTTACCTTCTAGTGGGGTAAACTGGTAATAAAAATAAATAAATAATATTAGATACAGGTAAGGGCTGCAAAGAAAAATGGAACAGCTGCTCAGAGTCTACTACCTGAAAATTGAAACTCGTGTTTGATAAATTTCCTCTAATGCATTTAATTAGTACAGTATTTCTCATATTCTGGAGTAGCAGAGTAGAATAAGAGTGCAAAAAATGTCACTTCCTAGTAAAACAAAACATAAAATAACAACAAACCTCTGTTCTAGCTTCAACTAATATCCCTTGTCCTGGGTTGGATTCTCCAGGAAGCAGATGCTGAGATGGTGTTAAGAGTTCAATGTATTTACTGGGGAGTAATACCTGTGAAATAAAAGGGATAAAGGAAGATTTGGAAAAAAAAAGCCATTGGATAATAATATCAGAGCCCTGAAACAAACACTACCAGATAGAGGAGTCTCAACCTGGGCAGAAATGGCTAAGCCTGTCCTTTATCATCTTGCTCGGTCATTGGCTAAGGTCCACTCTAAAAAGAATATGACCTTGGCTTGAATGCTGAGGTGAATTAGAAGCAGCTAACAGCTGGGGGCTGTGAGGTAACTATAATCCTCACAGCTGAATCTGTCCTTGAAGGGGAATCTGAATGGGGCATCCCTCACTCTATCAAACTCTTCTGTAAAATCAGGAAATTTACAATGCTGTACCTGCCAATCACCAGGTTTTTTCCTCTCCATCTGAGCTTTATGATGGACTGAGTGTCAATCAATTATGCTTAAACACCATCAATGGCTAACTGAATGAGTCTGTATCCATACTCTTTCATGAGCAGGTTAACCTACATTTGTAACAGACAACTCTCAAAGATTCATGGCTTGTTCATTTCCCACTTTGTCTATCTCCTACTTTTCTCTCTGTATTTCTCTACCCCAAATATCCTGTATGACACTGTCTTTGTTCTGAAATTGTTTAGGACCCTGGAAGGTGAATTGCTCCCACATATCCTTGGCAGAGAAACTCAACAGATTCCCAAAGCAAAAGTACTATTTTCCTTACTTACTAAGTCTAAGGGCATGGGAGGTAATGAAAATTAAATAATCATTTTCCATGTTATCTGCCATAAAACTCTGCTTTTTAGCTTTAATTCTGGCACTGAATAACCTTTGGCACATCAATGGCAGCAGAAACATTTCTTTCAGGCAACTCTTTCTCTGCTCTAGGTGGCTCTGACCTTATTTCCCTGAATATTTTATTTTTATTTCTGTCTATTCTTCTTTCCATTCAAGCAGGTCAAGTTGAATTTTCAAAACTTTGATATATTTTTTCTCCTCTACCATATGTAGACCTAACAGTCGCTTGCATCTTTTAACTGAACAATCTAAATCTATCTTTAAGCTGATTCCATTGTTCCCAGAATTTCTGAATTCATCACTCCTAACCTTAAGTAATACTTTTTCCTGCACCAAATTCTGAGGGTTTCTAGCCCAATGACCATAATGGTCCCTCTGTCATTAAGAACTCTTGGCATTTCAAGCTGAGAATTTAAATCATCTTTAGTGTCTCTATCTCTCTGTCTCTGTCTCTCTCTCTCTTTCCCCTTCTCTATGAAATTGGGTCTGTGAAAGCTTCATTCAGATGTTGCTCAATGTAAATCCAGACAGCACCACTTATTTCCTATATAATACTCTCACCATATTTTTTACATATGTTTATTAATAAATTCTACTCCACTGCCAAAGAAAGAGAGTGAAAAAAGAGAAAAGGCCACATCTTAGAGATTTTGTCTCTTTTGTCATCTAACCAATAAACTTATTCTAACACAGTAAATCTTCATCAGAATTTCCTAGGTTGCTTATCTAAGAAGCACATAACTTGTCCTTTTGATAGACTTACTGTATTGGTATTTTCACAAGCAGGGCTTGAGAAGCTGTATTTTTCAAAAGTGTCCCAAAATGTGTTTTGGTTTTTTTTTGTTTTTTTTTTTTTTGCCCTACCACCATCATCCAAAACCACAACCCTGTATTCGAATAGTCTCTTTATTGTCCTCCTATTTTTTGTGCTTACAGCTGGGATGTGGTTGGAAAGGTGCCTGATCTCCCCTTAGAGGCTGAAGATATTACTCAACCATATTTTCATAACTAGGACATGCTCTACTTGCTTACTTTTAATATGGATAACATTTGTCCCTTTAAAATTTGAAATAGTTTCTAAATCTGGAGTTAATTTTTCTGTAAAGATACCAATTTTAAAAATATTCTGTTTTATTAATCAAATACGAGCAATGCTTTCTATTGAATGTATTTTTTTTACATAGAAAGTTTAATAACATTTGTGTTATCTAAGTTTTAAGAACCATTTTTTGTTATAAAATATTTATCATTACGGATACTTTTAGCAGAAAACCCCTCCTCAAACTGGCTTAAACAAGGAGCATTTCACATACCTGGAAGTCTAGAGGTAACTTAAACTCCAGCTTGATGATGTCATCAAGGAAAAAGGTTTGTTTCATCTCTGCTCTGAATCCTTAATATTGACAACTGGGAGCAGTTAACTCCTGGGGTTGGATGCTTCCTTATTCACCTTCTAGAGAGATGGGAGAAATCACTTTCCCAAATGTGGAATGAAAAACCTTCCTTTCACTCTAATTGAGCCAGATTATGTCACCTGCCTGCTCCTGATTCAATAATAGTTGATGAGAAAATGAAACATGTATGGATTGACTTACTAATCAAGATTCTTCTTTAGATGTGATTGTGTATATGAAGTCATTTAAGAAGGGAAAAAGGAAAACTGATGTTTTCTAAGCAATCTAATGATTTCTATAATATTTTTGAATATTTGAAACATCTTATAAGAACATTTTCTACTTCAGATATTATAACCATTTTTAAAAGGTAATTATTAATTTCAATGACCTAAGAATTGGTTTCTTAGCAGTAGTAATACTGCTGTTATGTAATGCAATTTTCTCATTCTTAAGATCTAACATTAACTTCTCAACCTGCTTGAGGACAACTTCAATTTTTAAAGAACAAGTATATTGTCCAAGTCATTAATACAGAAGAACGGTTTTCTACTGGTTTTAAACAAAATAATAAATTTTATTATTTATTAAATAACTACTAAAAATTAAATACCCATTGTTTAATAAGTACTGTGCTGAAAACATTATCTCTATTAATCCTATAACAATGCTCTGAGGTATTATAATATCACTTTTCAGATAGGAACTGAATGTAAACAGATTATGTAACTTTCCCAAGGTCACACTGCCAATAAGGAGTAGGTTTGGAGTTTGAACACAGGTCTGGTCTGCCTCAAAATCTATGTAGGAGAGAAAAAAAGAATCATTCCTTGACTCAGGTTCGGTGACTGGTACATTAATCAAAAGACAAAAATGGAGAAAAAACTATTTTCATTTACATATTCAACAGGCATACCCCTGTAAAAACTAGGTGATGACTAAGTGAAAGGGTTGGCTAGAATATAGGGTTATAAACCATCTTAACAAAGGACAATAAATTTGTGAAGTAACGAGACAAAGGAAAAGGGGTTTGGGCTTCCAGGGGTGGTAAATTATAGGGAGGTAAATATATAGGGAAAATTAATGGAAGATGACAGTTAAGTTATTACAGTTTGTTTGTGCATATCCAACTTAGTGCTGACTTTTTATTTCCAGTGATAAGTTGTTGTGTTTTTTTTGCTTTTGTTTTTACCTCCTTCAGGTATGGGAGAGGAGAGGAGGAACACCTTCACAAAGGGAAATTTATACCCTGCCTCTAGGCAGAGAGGGAAAAAGGTATCTGCTCTTTCTCCACTGCCTTCAGCTCAAAATAATCCTTATGCCAGACGACATATCTTGGAGTTGCACATTCTGATTCCCTTCATCCACAAACAACTTCTAGGTAATACTGTCTCTCACATCCACAAATAGTAACTTCACGAGGTGAAAATATTTTTCTTTCATTCACTTTGCATTTCCAGAGTTCTATTGACATTTCTTTTGCATTTAGTGCTACAGAGAAGTGTAACGTCAGACTAATATTTAACCTTTCTTGCAGGATCACTGAAGGAAATTTTATATACACTTTCATTCAAAAAATTCACAAGGATTTATCTAAATAAGATTTTCCTTTTATTATTTTTGCCAGCAATACAGCATAATCCTCACTTAGATGAAAGCATATTTAGTATTATACAACAAAGTTTAAAGAACAGCATCAAATTCCCATCCCTCAACCACCCAGGTATAGTTATTTTTATTATTTATTATAACATTTTTCCTAGTATTTTACTCATTGTGCTCTTTCTCTTTTCCATTCCCCAAATTAACTAAACATTTCAATCTCTCTTTATTTTTCATTTCAACTCCAAAATGGATCATTTAAATTCTCTAACAATGTAAGTGTAGTCAATGAAAATTAGAATTTTAATTTTTATGTATTTTCCAGTTTGATGTATTTTATTTTTTTTAATTTTTATTTTTTATTGGAATATAATTGCTTTACACTCTTGTACCAATTTTTGAGGTACACCAAGGTCAATCATCTGTATTTATACACATATCCCCATATCCCCTCCCTCCCTCAACTCCCTCCCACACTTCCCTTCCCAGTTCTCCAAGGCATCATCCATCATTGAACTGAACTCCCTTTGTTATATAGCAACTTCCCACTGGCTATCTATTTTACAGTTGGCAGATATATATATGTCTATGCTACTCTCTCACTTCATCTCAGCTTCCCCTTCACCCCCCGCCCCCCCAAACCTCGAGATTTCCAGTCCATTCTCTGCATTCATATTCTTCTCTTGTCACTGAGTTCATCAGTACCATTTTTAGATTCTGTATATATGAGTTAGAATACAATATTTTTCTTTCTCCTTCTGACTTACTTCATTCTGTATGACAGACTCTAGGTCTGTCCACCTCATTACATATAGCTCCATCTCATTCCTTTTTATAGCTGAGTAATATTCCATTGTATAAATATGCCACATCTTCTTTACCCATTCATTTGTTGATGGGCATTTAGGTTGTTTCCATGTCCTGGCTATTGTAAATAGTGCTGCAATAAACATTATGGTACATGATTCTTTTGGGACTGTGGTTTTCTCTGGGTATTTGCCCAGTAGTGGGATTACTGGATCATATGGTAGTTCTATTTTTAGTTTTTAAGGAACCTCCAAATTGTTTTCCATAGTGGCTGTACCAACTTACATTCCCACCAACAGTGCAGGAGAGTTCCCTTTTCTCCACACCCTCTCCAACATTAGTGGTTTCCAGATTGTGTGATGATGGCCATTCTAATTGGTGTGAGGTGATACCTCATTGTGGCTTTGACTTGCAATTCTCTGATGAGTAGTGATGTTGAGCATCTTTTCATGTGTTTGTTGGCCATCTGTATGTCTTCTTTGGAGAAATGTCTATTTAGGTCTTCCACCCATTTGTGGATTGGGTTATTTGCTTTTTTGGTATTAAGCTGCATGAGCTGCTTGTATATTTTGGAGGTTAATTCTTTGTCCATTGTTTTGTTGGCAACTATCTTTTCCCATTCTGAGGGTTGCCTTCTTGTCTTGTTTACAGTTTCTTTTGCTGGGCAAAAGCTTTTAAGTTACATTAGGTCCTGTTTGTTTATTCTTGATTTTATTTCCATGATTCTAGGAGGAGGGTCCAAAAGGATCTTGCTTTGATGGATGTCATAGAGTGTTCTTGCCTATGTTTTCCTCTAGGAGTTTTACAGTGTCTGGCCTTACATGTAGGTCTTTAATCCATTTGGAGTTTATTTTTGTGTATGGTGTTAGGAAGTGTTCTAATTTCATTCTTTTACATGTAGCTGTCCAATTTTCCCAACACCACTTATTGAAGAGGCTGTCTTTTTTCCATTGTATATATGTGCCTTCTTTGTCAAAGATAAGGTGCCCATATGTGTTTGGACTTACCTCTGAGTTCTCAATTCTATTCCATTGATCTAATTTTCTATTTTTGTGACAGTAACATAGTGTCTTGATCACTGTGATCTTGCAGTATAGTTTGAAGTCAGGAAGCCTGATTCCACCAACTCCATTTTTCCTTCTCAAGATTGCTTTGGCTATTCGGGGTCTTTTGCATTTCCATACAAATTGTACGATTTCTTGCTCTAGTTCTGTGAAAAATGCCTTTGGTAATTTGATCAGGATTGCATTCAATCTGTACATTGCTTTGGGTAGTACAATCATTTTCATGATGTTGATTCTTCCAATCCAGGAACATGGTATGTCCCTCCATCTGTTTGTGTTGTCTTTGATTTCATTCATCAGCGTCTTAAAGTTTTCTGCATACAGATCTTTTGCCTCCTTAGGCTGGTTTATTCCTAGGTATTTTATTCTTCCTGTTGCAGTGGTAAATGGGAGAGTTTCCTTAATTTCTCTTTCTGTTCTTCCGTTGTTAGTGTATAGGAATGCAAGTGATGTCTGTGCATTAATTTTTATCCTGCTACTTTACTGAATTCATCAATTAGTGCTAGCAGTTTTCTGGTAGAGTTGTTAGGGTTTTCTATGTATAGTATCATGTCATCTGCAAAGAGTGACAATTTCACTTCTTTTCCAGTTTGGATTCCTTTTATTTCTTTTTTTTCTCTGATTGCTGTGGCTAAAACTTCCAAAGCTATGTTGAATAATAACGGTGAGAGTGGACACCCTTGTCTTGTTCCTGTTCTAAGAGGGAATTCTTTCAGTTTGTCCCCATTGAGAATGATGTTGGTTTTTGGTTTCTCATATGTGGCTTTTATTATGTTGAGGTAATTTCCTTCTATGCCCATTTTCTGGAGAGCTTTTATCATAAATGGATGTTGAACTTTCTCAAAAGCTTTTTCTGCATCAATTGAGATGAACATATGGTTTTTATCCTTCAATTTGTTGATATGATGTATCACGTTGATTGATTTGCATATATTGAAGAATCTTTGCATCCCAGGGATAAACCCCATTTGATCATGGTGTATGATTTTTTTAATCTGTTCTTGGATTCTGTTAACTAGTATTTTGTTGAGGATTTTTGCATCTAAATTCATCAGTGATATTCATCTGTAATTTTCCTTTTTTGTGACATCTTTGCCTGGTTTTGGTATCAGGGTGATGCTGGCCTCATAGATGAGTTCGGGAGTGTCCCTCCTTCTGCTATATTTTGGAAGAGTTTGAGAAGAATAGGTGTTAGCTCTTCTCTAAATGTTTGATAGAATTCACCTGTGAATCCCTCTGGCCCTGGGCTTTTGTATGTTGGGAGATTTTTAATCACTGCCTCAATTTCTGTACTTGTGATTGGTCTGTTCATGCTTTCTATTTCTTCCCTGGTTCAGTCTTGGAAGATTGTATTTTTCTAAGAATTTATCCATTTCTTGCAGGTTATCCAATTTATTGGCATATAGTTGCTTGTAGTAGTCTCTCATGTTCTTTTGTATTTCTGTGGTGACCATTGTTACTTCTCCTTTTTCATTTCTAATTCTGTTGATTTGCATCGTCTCCCTTTTTTTCTTGATGAGTCTGGTTAATGGTTTATGAATTTTGTTAATCTTCTCAAAGAACCAGCTTTTAGTTTTAGTAATTTTTGCTATTGCCTCCTTCCTTTCTTTTTCATTTATTTCTGCTCTGATCTTTATGATTTCTTTCCTTCTGCTTGCTTTAACATTTCTTTGTTCTTCCTTTTCTAATTGTCTTAGGTGTAAGGTTAGGTTGTTTATTTGATATTTTTCTTGTTTCTTAAGGGAGGACTGTATTGCTATAAATTTCCCTCTTAGAACTGCTTTTGCTGCGTACAATAGGTTTTGGGTTGTTGTGTCTTCACTGTCATTTCTTTCTAGATATTTTTTGATTTCCTCTTTGATTTCTTTAGTGATTCCTTGGTTGTTTGATAGTGAATTGTTTAGCCTCCATGTGATTGTATTTTTTGCAGTTTTTTTCCTGTAATTGATATCTAGTCTCATGGCATTGTGGTCTGAGAAGATGCTTGATATTATTTCAATTTTTTGAATTTACCGAGGTTTGATTTGTGACCCATGATGTGATCTATCCTGGAAAATGTTTCATGTGCACTTGAGAAGAAAGTGTATTCTGTCGTTTTTGGATGGACTGTCCTATAAATATCAATTAAGTCGAGATAGTCTAATGTGTCATTTAAAGCTTTATTTATTTTCTGTTTGGATGATCTGTCCATTGATGTAAGTGGGGTGTTCAAGTCTCCCACTATTATTGTGTTACTGTCGATTCCCATTTTGTGGCTGTTAGCATTTGCCTTATGTATTGAGGTGCTCCTGTGTTGGGGACTTAGATATTTACCATTGTGATATGTTCTTCTTGGATGGATCCCTTGATCATTATGTAGTGTACTTCCTTGTCTCCTGTAATAGTCTTTACTTTCAAGTCTAATTTGTCTGATATGAGTATTGCTACTCCAGCTTTCTTTGGACTTCCATTTGCATGGAATATCTTTTTCCATCCCTTTTCTTTCAGTCTATATGTATCCCTTGGTCTGAAGTGAGTTTCTTGTAGGCAGCATATAGAAGGGTCTTGTTTTTGTATCCATTCAGCCAGTCTGTGACTTTTGGTTGGAGCATTTAATCCATTTACATTTAAGGTGATTATTGACATGTGTGTTCCAATTACCATTTTCTTATTTGTTCTGGGTCTGTATTTGTAGGTGTTTTCCTTTTCTTGTGTTTCCTACTTAAAGAAGTTCCTTTAGCACTTGTTGTAAGGCTGGTTTGGTGGTGCTGAATTCTCTTAACTTTTGCTTGTCTGAAAAGCTTTTGATTTCTCCCTCAAATCTGAATGAGATTCTTGCTGGGTAGAGTATTCTTGGCTGTAGGTTCCCCCCTTTAGGACTTTCAGTTTATCCTGCCATTCCCTTCTAGCCTGCAGAGTTTCTGTAGAAAGGTCAGCTGTTATCCTTATGAGTTTTCTCTTATATATTATTTGTTGCTTTTCTCTTGCTGCTTTTAATATTTTTTCTTTGTGTTGAATTGTCATTAGTTTGATTAATATGTGCCTTGGAGTATTTCTCCTTGGGTTTATTCTGTATGGGACTCTCTGTGCTTCTTGGACTTGGTTAGTTATTTCCTTTCCCATGTTGGGGAAGTTTACCACTATAACCTCTTGAAATATTTTCTCAGACCCTTTCTTTTTTTCTTCTTCTGGGATGCTTATGATTCAAATGTTGGTATGCTTAATGTTATCACTGCGTTCTCTGAGACTGTCTTCTATTCTTTTTATTCTTTTTTCTCTTTTCTGCTCTGTGGCAGTTATTTCCCCCATTCTATCTTCCAACTCACTTATTCGTCCTTCTGCCTAAGTTATTCTGCTGGTTATACTATCTATTTTTCATTTCAGTTATTTTGTTATCCATTGCTCTTTGTTTGTTCTTTAGTTCTTCTGAGTTCTTATGAACTGTTTCTTGTACTTTCTCTATTTTGTTATAGAGATTTTGTATCATTTTTACTATCATTACTCTGAATTCTTTTTCAGGCATTTTTCCTATTTCCTCTTCATTTATTTGCTCTTGTGGGTTTTTTTCCTGCTCCTTTGCCTGCATGGTGTTTCTTTGTTTCCTCATGGTAGTCCAAATTTCTGGGGTTGCTTGTCCTGGTGATAAAGGGGTGTATAGAAGACTATCCAAGCCCCAGACTAATGTCCGAGTGTTGGGTTAAACAAATACTAAGTCTAGGAAACACATACATGTATAAGACATGCAATTACTGAATCCGTTAGGACATAAGGCTCTGGAAAGACCTGACAGAAGAACCCCAGTATGCTATCAGATATTCAAAGAGAAACCCAACAGCAATTGAAAACCAAAACAGAACAAAACAGAAACAAAAGCAAAAACAAACAAATAACACCTTACACTTACAAACACAAGTCCAGGGAGATATTGAAAGCTAGGATCAAATATAAAAAAGAGCTAGAGTACCACCTGAGAGAATGGAGATTCTCAGAATGAAATCAGACAATTGTACTAAGAACTAAGATAAAGACAAAAACCTTATATTAAATACCAAGGCGGTGTGTCATCTGGAGATTAGAGCAAGGAGTCTGCGCAGATCAATAGTGTTGCTTATATGTTAAGATAAAATAAACTAAAAATGGATGGAAGACAGGGGAACAGAAGATCGTAGTGTGCCTGGAAATATGTAAATAAAAAGAAGGGAATAAAAATGTATAAAGGATAGAGATGAAAGGAAGGTAGGAGATATATATAGTCCATATATCAAAAACTTAGCTAGAAATAGAAGTATATAAAAATGGAATAAAAAATATGGTATAAAACTTGTAGATCCCTTAGGACTAAGATTGTAATTAATAAAAAGAAAAAAAAAAAACTGGAACTGATTGCAGAATGGACCAGTTCAGTAGAATTGATACTAATATTTCTGTTTCCCTAGAGTCTCAGCTGTAAGTGTCCTTCTACTTGCCTTGGGTTTTTTGTATTATTCTGTGACCAGCAGAGCTTCCTTTATTGTTCATCTGTAAGTGTTAGTGTGTGGGGAGGGAGACGGTACAATAGTAGCTCCTTCCCTGGGAGTGAATGAGCAGTGGTGCTCTGTCACTTCAGTTGGGCTTAGAGGTGCCTGTTGCAGGGGGGCGCCGGTGGCTCAGGTGTAAACAGAATGTCTCAGAGTTGGGCTTCTCTCCAGATTTCTTTTTTCTTGGCAGACTCCCTGCTACTGGCATTCCAAGGGGTTTTAAGCTAGCCCTGCCTAAGGGCCTGAGGGTACCTGTTATCCCTGAGTGCCTTAGGTGGCCCACAGGGGTCCCTCCACTGCCCGCTGCAGGCTTGCAAAGAGAGAGAGAGGCTACACCCGAGGCTCCTCCCCCCCAGCCCATGAGCCTGCAACATCCAGCTGCCATCATGGCCGGGCAGCTCTCAGGGGCAGGAACTTCTCGCCACAGAGCTCTTCTCTCCCGTCCTCTCGGTCTGTCACCTTACTGGCAACAATTTTTCTCACCCTGAGCCAGCTCTCTGGTTCCCATGCTCCTGCTCTGAGACCCTCTGTTCAGCTGTGAATCGATGTCTCAGTCCGGGAACGCTCAGGTGTGGTGCAGACCCTCCGTGTGTTTCTCACTCCCTCTTGTCTGCCACAGCTCAGCTGCTTCACCCTCTTTGAGCCATCATAGATGCCTCCCTACCAGTTATGTTGGGATCCTTGCAGTCCTTTCGGGTGTCCAAGGTTGTCTGCTGGTGTTCAGTTGGTTCTCTGTGGGATTTACTGCATCTTTTGGTGCATTCCCAATGTATCCATGGAGAGGGATGCATTCCACGTCCCTCTACTTTGCCATCATCTTTTCCACTCTCTGATGTATTTTAATAGTATGTTTGCATGTACTTCTATTGGCAAAGTTGAACTGTTTCTTTTTTTTTTAATATTCAAAAAAATCAAATTTGGTCTTATTTTCTAAAAAATATATATGCTACTCATTTATATTGCTGATTCTGTGATTCTTCTTGACTGATACTATATTATTTCTTTTATTTTTTATTTTGGGGAAAATACTTTACTTACTAGGAGCATAATTTTTCTGCAATTTTTGAAAATAAGACCATAAGCCATTTCAGCTCAACACTTTTGAATAATTGTAGCCAGGGAACAGTCTGTTTGCACACACCATGGATTTCCATCATCTATCAGACATTCATCTAGTGCATTTCTCTTGGTTTTACTTTAATATTATACAACACATTTCATCTCTATGTGATAAACTGAACCAAATTAAGAAATAAGAAACCATACATTACAACTAGAACCCCTCTGTTTGTCATCTATGCTGTCAGCAATTTACTATTTGGCCTAACTCTCTGCAACCTTAGTATGACACTGAGTGTTTTTCTTATTGACTGACATTATTTTTCTTGAGTTATAATCTTCAGATGTTTCTGGAAGAGGTGTTACCAACTAGGATAAAGGAATATATTTTGGAGAGGATTAAGATGGCAGAGTAGGAGGACATGCGCTCATGCCCTCTTGCAAAAGCACCAGAATTACAACTAACTACTGAACAATCATCAACAGAAAGACACTGGAACTCAACAGAAAAGATACCCCACATCCAGAGACAAAGGAGAAGACACAATGAGATGGTAAGAGGGGCGCAATCATGTTAAAATCAAATCCCATAAATGCTGGGTGGGTGATTCACAAACTGGAGAACAGTTATACCACAGAAGTCCACCCACTAAATTGAGGGTTCTGATCCCCTGTCAGGCTTCCAAACCTGGGAATCCAGCAACGGGAGGAGGAATCCCCAGAGAATCAGACTTTGAAAGCCAGTGGGATTTGATTGCAGGACTGCCACAGGAATGGGGGAAAAGGAGACTCCACTCTTGGAGGGTACACAAAAAAGTGTGCTCACCAGGACCCAGGGAGATGAAGCAGTGACCCCATGGGAGACTGAACCAGACCTACCTGCTGGTGTTGGAGGGTTGCCTGCCGAGGTGGGGGGCAGATGTGGCTCACCGAGGAGACAGGGGCACTGGCAGCAGGGGTTCTGAGAAGTGCTCATTGGTATGCGCCCTCCCAGAGTTTGCCAATAGCCCCACCAAAGAGCCTGTAAGCTCAAATGCTAGGTAGTCTCAGGCTAAACAACCAAGAAGGTGGGAACACAGCCCCACTCATTGGCAGACAAGGAAATTAAAGTCTCACTGAGCTCTGCCCACCAAATCAAAGTCTTACTGAGCTCCACCCACCCAGCCCTACCCACCATCAGTCCCGCCCATCAGGAAGCATGCACTATCTTCCTAGATAGCTTCCTCCACAAGAGGGCAGACAGCAGTATCAGCAGTATTTCGTCTTGTGGAACTGAAAACCATAGCCACAGAAAGAGAGAGAAAATGAAAAAGCAGAGGACTTTGTACCAGATGAAGGGACAGGATAAAACCCCAGAAAAACAACTAAATGAAGAGGAGATAGTCACCCTTTCAGAAAAAGAATTCAGAATAATGATAGTGAAGATGATACAGGACTTTGAAAAAAAAATTGGATGCAAAGATCGAAAAGTTTACCACAGACCTAGAAGAATTAAAGAACAAACAAACAGAGATATGCAACACAATAACTGAAATGAAAAATACACTAGAAGGAATCAATAGCAGATTAACTGAGGCAGAAGGGCGAATAAATGACCTGGAAGACAGAATGGTGACAATCACTGATGAGGAAAACAATAAAGAAAAAAGAATGAAAAGAACTGAAGACAGCCTAAGAGACCTCTGGGACAACGTTAAATGCACCAACATTCACATTATAGGGGTCCCAGAAGGAGAAGAGAGAGAGAAAGGACCCAATAAAATACTGGAAGAGATTATAGTTGAAAACTTCCCTAACATGGGAAAGGAATTAGCTACCCAAGTCCAGGAAGCACAGAGAGTCTCAGGCAGGATAAACCCAAGGAGAAACACACCAAGACATATAGTAGTCAAATTGACAAAAATTAAAGACAGAGAAAAGTTATTAAAAGCAACAAGGGAAAAACGACAAATAACATACAAGGGAACTCCCATAAGGTTAACAGCTGATTTCTCAGCAGAAACTCTGCAAGCCAGAAGGGAGTGGCACAATATATTTAAAGTGATGAAAGGGAAGAACCTGCAACCAAGAATACTCTGCCCAGCAAGGATCTCATTCAGATTCAATGGAGAAATCAAAAGCTTTACAGACAAGCAACAGCTAAGAGAATTCATTACCACCAAACCAGCCCTACAACAACTGCTAAAGGAACTTCTCTAAGCAGGAAACATAAGAGAAGAAAAGGACCTACAGAAAAAAAAAATGAAACAATTAAGAAAATGGTAATAGGAACATACATATCAGTAATTACCTTGAATGTAAATGGACTAAAAGCACCAACCAAAAGACACAGGCTGGCTGAATGGATACAAAAACAAGACCCATATATATACTGTCTACAAGAGACCCACTTCAGACCTAGGGACACATACAGAATGAAAGTGAGGGGATGCAAAAAGATATTCCATGCAAATGGAAATCAGAAGAAAGCTGGACTAGTGATATTCATATCAGATAAAATAGACTTTAAAATAAAAAATATTACAAGAGAAAAGAAAGGACACTACATAAACATTGAGGGATCAATCCAAGAAGAAGAGATAACAATTATAAATATATATGCACCCAATATAGGAGCACCTCAATACCTAAGGCAAATGCTAACAACTATGAAAGAGGAAATCGACAGTAACACAACCATAGTGGGGGACTTTAACACCCCACTTACACCAATGGACAGATCATCCAGACAGAAAATTAATGAGGAAACACAAGCTTTTAATGACCCAATAAATCAGCTTGATTTAATAGATATCTATAGGACATTACATCCAAAAACAGCAGAATACACTTTCTTCTCAAATGCACATGGAACATTCTCCAGGATAGATCACATTGTGGGTCATAAATCAAGCCTTGGTAAATTCAAGAAACTTGAAACCACCCCAGTGTTCATTGCAGCACTATTTACAATAGCCAGGACCTGGAAACAACCTAAATGTCCATCAACAGATGAATGGACAAAAAAGATGTTGTACATATTTACAATGGAATATTACTCAGGTGTAAAAAGCAATGAAGTTGGGACATCTGTAGAGACGTGGATGGAGCTAGAGACTGTCATACAGAGCTAAATGAGTCAGAAAGAGAACAACAAATATTGTAGATTAACACATATATGTGGACTATAGAAAAATGGTACAAATCAACTGGTTTGCAAGGCAGAAATGGAGACACAGATGTAGAGAACAAACATACGGATACCAAGTGGTGAAAGAGGGGAAGGTTGGGGGGGGAATGAATTGGGAGATTGGGATACCAAGTTGTACAGTCTGAATATATGCTGTTTATTGTGGGTTAACTGTATCTCAATAAAAGTTCTTAAAAAAAGGAATATATTTTGTCTACAATAAAAGGATTATCAGTAGAATAGAAAGACTGGTATCAAATACTCAGGTTGACACAGGCATTGTCTATTAGGGCTAGTAATCAGGAGGTGTTGGAAACAGAACTTCACCATCTTTCATGATGATGGCATTTGCATCATATCTGAAAGACATATTTAATTTAATTACCACTATTTCTGTTATATAGAAATAGCTACCTGAGCTAAGATAGGTTTCTAGGAGAACATTCTTTTTCTTTGCTATGAATTTTATCTTATTTCTGAAACACCATAGGCATTTTATTAGAGTTGGGAGAAGCTATGTCTTGGACTGCTATTTAACTATTTTAAACAGCATGCATGAGATTTACTTTTTAGCAAAAAAAAAATTGATGCAGAAAAATGTAGGCAGGGACAATAAATAGAGTATTTTAATATTATAAGAGGAATAATGAGTACTTTTGCTTAGTCAGTAGATGGCTAGGAATGAAAAATAAAAGATAAAAATTAGAAATATTTATTGACTCTTGCAAAATCTTCAACAAAATACTAGCAAATCTAATCCAGCCCCATGTAAAAGGAATTTTTCATGAAGTGAACTTTTACACCAAGTGGGATTTATGTAGTAATATAATACTTTATATCAACAGAATAAAAAAAATATCATCATCATTTCCAATGACCTGGAAAAAGTATTTGACAATATCCAACATCCTTTCATGGTAATACACTCAATGAACTAAGGATAGAAGGGAAATTTTTCAACCTGATAAAGAGTATTTACAAAAAAACACATAGCTGACATCATACTTAATGGTGAAAGACTGGATGCTTTCCCCCTAAGATCAAGAGAAAGCAAGGATGTATGCTCTCCTCACTTCTATACAACATTGTACTGGAAGTACTAGCCTGGGCAATTAGGTAAGAAAAGTAAATAAAAGACATTCAGATTGGAAAAGAAGAAGTAAAACTATCTCTCTTCACAGATGACGTGATCTTGTATATAGCGTGAAAATAAAGAAAAACTTCATTTAAAATGGAGTCAGGAAGCCTAGGCAGAGTTCTCATGCACTGACCACTTGTTGCAGCCTACATAACCAGCAGGAAGAAGGAAGGTAAGAATTATTTTGACATGGTTTGTTCATATAAAATTCTTTGTATAAAATTCTCTCAGTATAAACTTCTTATCTATGGTGATATAACCAAATCACTTTGTTATACAGCAGAAATTAACACTACATTGTAAATCAACTATACTTCAATAAAAAAAATAAATTTAAAAATTAAAAAAAAAAAAGAATGTTACTTTTCATCTGGTACAAGAGAGGACAGTTTTCACATAGGAATTTCATCTCCTGCTTCTAAGAAAAGGAAGGAAGATTCCTCCCTGCCCAGCAGTAATGCACTAACCACTGTTTGTAGCCAATAAGAGACCTCCACAACTTGGAGCTCCTTTCTTCTCCACTGATATTTATTAAAAACAAATCTTCCAATTTCCTCCAAAATCTTATTAAAAGGTGACCTCCTTGTTTCTTTGGACTTACCCATGATTCACCACCACAGCTTGCCTGTCCCGAACCACAGTCCTCTGCTATTCCCAAATAAACCCACTTTGCTGGTAAAATAACTCGTTGCTTTATTTTTGAGGTTGACAATCAAAAGTCCTATGAAATCCTCGAGAAATTATTAAAACTAATACATTAGTTCTGCAAGGTTCTAAGATATAAGATCAACACACAAAAATCAACTGTATTGCTATGCACTCACAAAGACCAATCTAAAATGAAATTTAGAAAACAATTCAATTCACATAGCATGAAAACATAACATACTTATGAATAAACATAACCAAAGAAGTACAAAACTTATGCTCTGAAAACTATAAAATATTATTTAAAAAGATTTTTTAATAGTTAAATAAATGAAAAAATATTCCATGTTCAAGAGCTGCAAAACTTAAAATTGTTAAGAAGGCAATATTCCCCAAGCTGATCTAGAGTCAACATCATCCCTATGAGGAATCCCAGCTGCCTTCTTTATAGAAATAAGCAAGCTGACTCTAAAATTCATATGAAATTGCAAGAGACCTAGAATAGCCAAAACAATCCTGAAAACAAGGGAGGTTGTCTCACACTTCTCAATTTCAAAACTTAGTATGAAGCATCTTACTATAGATTTTACTAAAAATTGCTGCAAATCAAATCAATGTAGTGTTAGTGAAGGATAAATATATAGATGTATAAATAGAAATGAGAGTCCAGAATTAAATATATATATATTATATATATATATAATATATAATGGGATATTATATATGTATTATATATAATGGGATATTATTCAGCCCTAAAAAAATGAAATCACCATTTGCAGCAACATGGATGGAATTAGAAGGCATTATGGTAAGTGAAGTAAGTCAGAGAAAGACAAATACTGTATGATCTTACTTATATGTGGAATCTAAAAAACAAACAAACAAAACAAACTCATAGAAAAAGATATCAGATTTGTATTATCAGAGGAAGAAAGTGGGAAGTGAGGGGAGGGGGGTCAGAGGAAGGTGGTCAAAAGGTATAAACTTCCAGTTATAAGTAATTATTATACTAGGAATGTAATGTACAACACAATGACTATAGCTATCACTGCTGTAAGATAAACAGGAAAGTTGTTAGTTAGGAGGGTAGTAAATCCTAAGTGTTATCATAATAAGAAGAATTTTTTTCCTTTTTTTCTTTTTACTGTATCTATATGAGAAGACAGATGTTAGCTGAACCTACTGTGGTAATCATTTCACAATATATGTAAATCAGACCATCATGCTGTATGCCTTAAACTTATACAGTGATATACATCAATTACTTCTCAATAAAACTGGAAAAAGATGGGCAAAGATTCTGAACAGGCATTTCTCTGAGGAAGATACACATCACTAATAAGCACACGAAAATATGCTCAATGTCTTAGATATACCATGGAATGCACATCAAAACCATGAAGCACTACTTCACACACACTAGAATGGCTAACATAACAGATATATATATCAGAGAGGATGTGGAGATATTGGAACTCTCATATACTGCCAGTGGAAATGTAAAATGGTACAACCAATTTGGAACACAGTCTGGCAGTTCTTAAGATGAGTAAACCCAGAGTTATATGACCTAGCAATTCTATCCCTAGGAATATATCCAAGAGAAATGAACATATATGTCCACCCAAAAATGTGGACATTAATGATTATAGCAGCATTATTCATAACAGCCCAAATCTGGAAACAGCCCAATGTCCATCAACAGAGTAATGGATAAACAAAATGGGGTCTATTCTTACAATGGTATGTTACTCAACCATAGAAAAAGGAATGAAGGAGGATTAGCTCAAGATGGCAGAATAGAAGGATGTGTGCTCACTCCTTCTTACAAGAACACTGGAATCACAACTAACTGCTAAACAACCATCAACAAAGAAACACTGGAGCCTACCAAAAAAGATACCCAACATCCAAGGACAAAGGGGAAGCCATGGTGAGAAAGTACGAGGGGAGCAATCGCAACAGAAGCAAGTCCCATACCCACAGGGTAGGCAACCCACAGACTGGAGAACAACTGTACCACAGAAGTTCTCCCAGTGGGGTGAAAGTTCTGAGCCCCACATCAGGCCTCCTAGTCTGGGGGTCTGGCAATGGGAGGAGGAGTCCCAAGAGAGTTTGGTTTTGAGGGCCAGCGGGATTTGACTGCGGGACTGCCACAGAACTAGGGGAAACAGAAACTCTTTAACACCATGCACAAAAATAAACTCAAAATGGATTAAAGGCCTAAATGTGAGACCAGACACTATAAAACTCTCACAGGAAACATAGGCAGAACATTCTCTGACATAAATCACAGCAATATCTTTTTTGATCCGTATCCTAAAGTAATGCAACTAAAAACAAACAAACAGGACCCAATTAAACTCAAACACTTTCACACAACAAAGGAAATCACAGACAAATAGAAAAGACAAACCACAGAATGGGAGAAAATATCTGCAAATGATGCAACCAACAAGGGATTAGTCTCCAAAATTTACTACCAGCATATGCGGCTTACTATCATCAAATAAACAACCCAATCAAAAAACGGGCAGAAGACCTCAAGAGAAATTTCTCCAAAAAAGACATACAGATGGCCAAGAAGATGTGAAAAGATGTTCAACATCGCTAATTATTAGAGAAATGCAAATCAAAACTACAGTGAGATATTACCTTATCCCAGTCAAAATGGCTATCATCAAAAATCCAAAAACAAATGCTAGAGAGGATGTGGAGAGAAGGGAACCCTCCTACACTGTTTCTGGGAATGTAAACTGATACAGCCACTATGGAGAACAGTATGGTGGTTCTTTAAAAAACTAAAAATAGAGCTACCATATGATCCTGCAATCCCACTCCTGGGCATACGACTGGAGAAAAACATGGTCTGAAAGGATACATGCACCCCAATGTTCACTGCAGCACTATTTACAATACCCAAGACATGGAATCAACCTAAATGTCCATCCACAGAGAAATGGATAAAGAAGATGGTACATGTATACAAAGAAATATTACTTGACCATTAAAAGGAATGAAATAATGCCATTTGTAGCAACATGGATGGACCCAGAGATTGTCATACTGAGTGAAGTCAGAGAGAGACAGAGAAATTGTATGATATCACTTATATGTGGAATCTAAAAAGAAATGATACAAATGAACTTATTTACAAAACAGAAACAGACTCAAACTTAGAGAACGAACTTATGGTTACAGGTGGAAGGGTGGCAGGAAGGGATAGTTAGGGACTATGGGACTGATATGTACACACTGCTATATTTAAAATGGATAACCAACAAGGCCTTACTGTATAACACAGGGAACTCTGCTCAATATTATACAACAACCTAAATAGTAAAAGAATTTGAAAAAGAATAAATACATGTATATGTATTACTGAATCACTTTGCTATATACCTGAAACTAACAACATTGTTAATCAACTATACTCCAATATAAAATTAAAAGTTTAAAACAAGGAATGAAGTACTGAATACATTCTACGTGGATAAACCTTGAAAACATTATGCAAAGTGAAAGAAATCAGTCACAAAAGATGGCACACTACGATTTCATTCATAAGAAAGTTTTGATGAGGGAATTCTATAGAGACAGAATGTGGTTTTGTGGTTGCTTAAGGTGTTGCTTAGTGGGTATTAAGGGTTCAGAAGGGTGATTGGTGAAAGGTTAGGGGTTTCTTTTTGAAGCGGTGAAATTATCCTAAAATTGACTGTGATAATGGTTGCACACATCTGTGAATGTACTAGAAACCACTGAATTGTACACTTTAAATAGGTGAATTCTATGAATTCTATTTCAATAAAGCTTTTAAAAAATATTCTCTTTTGAATTCAGAATATGCTCCTAATGAACTGGTAAGGTTGATAGGAATTCTTCTTAGTTTGGTAGAGAAAATACTGTTGTTTCCAAAGATGCTAACTATGATCCTAGGTTCCTAATTGCTATTCTATTTAGATGGCATTACCTTGATTCCCTTTTCTAAAATCTCTATCAAATAACTTTGACTTTATTTATGTACCTGGATAAAAACATTGCTATTAATGAATTTGTTATGGTTAATTTATTATGGTCACATATAGCCATACTGTAAAAAGTGGATACTAAAATAAACTATGTATACACAGTTACCTTATTTTTAGGAAATGTAAAATAAAAATGCAATAACATGCCTTAAAATATTTTAATATATTTAAGGAACAATAAACAAAAACCAGAAGCAAACAAGCAATATTATCATGCACTTAGAAGGACAAAAACTAGTACTTTCCCAATTTAGTGCTCATACTGACTCAATCTCATTTTAAATTAGTAACACTTTACACTCAATTCTTCTAAGATTATAAACACCAATATATTTGATATTATGAAGCCAAATAATTTAGGTGATGAGCTACATTTTCTATATTTATGCAGATATTTCATATAGATTTAGCATAAAAAACCAGAGAAGATTCATTACCTATTTTATTCTTCACTATAGTAAGTATAGCAACCTGGGGTATCAAGCACTACTGCTGAATAAAGAGTTGTTTCTTTGGTGAGGTGACAATAACTCATTGGAGGTTAATTTCTATGGTCTTGGTTTGCCCTCTCTTGGTAAAGTTTTGAAATACAGATATATAGATGCCAATAACAAATATGCTCTATGCTTTTGACAAAGATTATTGTCTTTTTTTCAATGCTTTAGGCTTTCAAAATTATGCTTCTGGAAACCAAAAAAGATTGACTTCCAAGAATATTATTGATATAATAGTTAATGGTTTAGAACAGCAAATTTAATTAACCTCCAATATTAAAAATGACTCTGAAATGATAATAATATAGCCACATAATTTTCTAATTTTAAGTGTTATGAAACTTAATATTCCCCCTAAATTGTGAAACTGTGCAAATTTAATCATCCATTGATTATTCATAAAAGCAAGGAGAACAGTAAAATTATACTACACTTCCACTGTCTTCCTAGAAAATGATCAATATTAGTTCTTCTATTTAGTACAAATGGCAAGTGCAGTCTTTTGACCTGTCAACAAATCTTTTGTTATATCTTTTTATTGTGAAACTAAAATGGCTCATTTACTTTGGCTCATTTCAAAATGCCAAATTAGTGTTTAAATTCCAAATGATTTTGATTTCATAATTCTTTATTACTTCCTTTATTGAATGTTTTTTTCAAGTATTGAATTAACAGTTACAGATGTATATTTCTAAGATAATTTATTTCCATGTTAACCAAGGATATTACTCTCCTTGACTTCATATTATAATGCTCATGTTTTGCTAGTTTCTTGAATGGCTGACATAAAGAAAAAATCATTCATCTTCAGGAAAAAACAAACACAGTAAACTGCACTGCAACTGAATCCTGTTTTTTTTTTTTTTTTATGCTTTATAACTAAACTCTAATTTGAACTCAAAAAAAGACAGAATTTCTCACTTTAAGCAATAAAAACTGAAATCATTTGTTTTGATTCTGTGGTGTATCATAGGAATCCATTTTCTTCTCATCTTGATGCAAAAAAAAAAAATTCTATGCTGTTCTGTATATTTAATTTTTCAAAGTAATTGCTTTTTTATTTTCTAGTTTGTTCACTTTGATATTAGATGCTTCACTTTTATTAGAATTTTTAAATAAAGTATTAACAAACTTATTCCAAAGAGCATTAGTCTGAGAAATATCTTTTAATTCAAATGTTTAAGTACACTTGCATGATTCTTTTTCTTATATGTAAACATACTTCCAAAAATCATATATAAATTGTCAGAGTAGTTACTGTAAATTGGAAGATAATGACATATACTAAGTATATTTTAATAAGATAATGTAAATCTTCTTAAGATATAGTATAATCTGATTCTGACTGCCTGGATTCAAAGCTTTCCTCTTCTACCTTATGACTAGGTAAACTTAGGCAAGTTAGTTAATTAACCATCTGCTCAATTTCCTCATTTTTAAAATGAGGATAATAGTAATCACCAGGATTAGCAAGATTAAATTTGATTAATATATGTGAGGTGTTTAGCAAAGGGTCTTACATAAAATAAGTTCCTAATAAATATTAGCTATTATTATTAAAGCAATAAGACATATATGTGCATATTAATTTTTAAACATTGGGTAAGGTTAGTTACAGAAGAATTTGAAAAATTGAGGGCCTTTCTTCGGGGATGGCTTATCACATTTTTAATTTGTTCTAGGTTAAAGAGAAAGAAGCAGGCTTTGTGTATATTAAAAATATATAATGACCAAGTGACATTTAAACTAATTAAAAGATTAGAGGAGAAATCAAGGAGTGAAGAGGGAAAAATCATTTAAATAATGTTTTAAAAAGATATAGAACTTGAACCAAAATATGCTTAAGACTCATGCTCAATCTCATGATTTCTTAAAAAAACACCTTGAAAAAGGAATAAATATGAAAGAAATGTGCCATGTAATTTTGTACTCTAGGACTCACTGGCTATTATTACTTTTAAAGAAGTGTTTTTACAGAAAATGTTAGTAGTGACAAGGATAAAGCTGCTGGATTACCTTGTATATGTAAAAGCTCTCCATGATTTCAAAGAAGTTGAGCAGCATTTTTCACAGGCCACGATTTGCCAGTTTGGACTTACATGTCAAATGAAAAAGAAATATTTGTTCAACTTGGGAAATGATTGCCTTTATAGTGTTACTGCAGAACCCCTTCCCAAAAGAGCACTGTAGGAAAGGAAGCCTGTGAGGCAGGTTGTAGTGTAAAATAAACAGAGCCATGTGATTTTGGTCAAATTATTGGGCCTCTGGGTTTACTGGTTTCTTTTCCTACAGATTGGGGTAATGATACCTATTTTACAAATATCTGATGATGATAAGAAAATAGGGAAAGGGAGAGGGGAGAAAAGAGAATATCTTAAGTAATTTTGAAAATTAAAATTAAAATGAGAGAAACATTTAAAATTTAATTAAAAATTACAATATGAGAGAGGGAGATGGGAAAAGTAAGGAAAGAGGGAACAGAGGAGGAGGAATAGGAGAAACAGAGGGCAAGGGAGGGCACAGGAGGAGAAGAGAATAGAGGTGCTGGAAATTTGAAAAGTAATATCAATATATACTTCAAAATGCTATTTGGATTAAATACAATGACCTTCATAAAGGACTCAAGAACTTCTACTCCAAGATGGCAGATTAAGTACACTTGGTGGCTTCTCCCTCCTAAGCAAAATGCATAGAATTAAATTTTTAGTGAAACAGAGAAAGAAAAAAAAAATGCAGACGGGTTCTGACTGAACAATGCTATTACCTCTCAAAGCACACATAATACAAAATAGTTTGTTTGTTTTAAGTTAAGAATGGCTCCAATTTATGTGTCCCTTACCCAAAATTAGTAGGTACTAGGCAATTGCTCTGGTGTGTTTTTCTTCTATTATTATTTGCAAATTATCTGTGTTGTTTCTTTTTTTGGTCTGTATATTGTAAACTGATGAGTTTGTTTTTCTTTTTTCAATTGGACACTGTATTTAATTGGTGAACTCATCCTATTAATCTTTATTGCAATTTGTGAAATATGTATATTTATTTCTGCTTGCTTATTTTTTCTTTCCATATCATGATTTAAAGTTTTACACTGTTTCCCCTGTTTGTCATCAGGATCAATTCAGTTAATTTTTTTCTCTGTTTTATTTCATTTATTTCTATTTTATTTGAGAGTCTATTTGAAGAACACTTCATTTGAAACTTGCGCATTATATTTTTATTGATTTCTTTGATCACCACTTTCACAATTTAATTCAGTATTTCTCTAATCCTAATTGTCATCCCTCCAAAAACTTAAAAATCTTGGATGACATTTTTCTTTCACTTTATCTAACTTACCTTGTTCCACTTTTTTTAGCTACAAAGCTTAATTTTATTCAAATATTACTTCAGAGAAGTTCCATGGGTGGTAAAATTTCAAGTCCTTGAATGTCTGAAAAATATTGTAGCTGCTATGGATTGGTTTATGCTCTTTTCTTTGAAAATATCTATATCTATCTTATGTATCTATATATGATATGTGAAAGATATATCATGCACTTTTTAAAACTGACATAGAAAGACTATATGCTGAACATTCAACTTCAATAATTATCAATATTTTAGTAACCCTGTTTCATTTCTTAATCTCTCACCAACCCTACCAAATCCTCCACACAAACTTCTGCTATTTTAATTGCCTGGAGTATTTTAATGTAAATCCTAGACATCATGTCATTGCAGCTATCATTAAGACACTCTGATAAGAATTTTTATATATATATAAAATTACCCAGGCATTATCATAGCTTATAAAATTAACAACTACTCAATATCATGTTTTATGCAGTTTATATTCAATTTTTTCCAAATTGTCTTAAAAATGTCCTATGACATGTTCTTTTTAGAATTAAATACAAACACAAGCCAAAACATTGCCTTTGTGTTTCTGTTGCTTAAGTCTTTCTATTATCTAACAATCTTCCTTTCTTCCTTTTTTGTTCTATTTATTTGCTAAAGGAACTTGGTAATTTGTCCTTGGGGAATTTTTACAATCTTTTAAGTATAATTTAAAATGCTGCTCTATCTCTTTTATTTCCTGTAAACTGATTTATATACTTCCTATTGCATCACATCACAAAAACACGTCTGATGACATGCATTTAGTGAAACCAAGATCAATTTGTAGGTGTACGTTATCAGCCTCATAGCTCCATCATAAAACAAATGCTTTTAGCATCCATTCATGATAGTTGCAAATCTGAATGACAGCTTTGGACAACTGCCAAATTCTGGAATAAATTCTTTTTCTTGTAATTCTGAGACTGTTTTCAATTGAATAGAAATGAATTTAATTCTCACCCTTTTAATGATTTTTTATTTGTATAGAGATTTTTAAACTGTATTTTTAATATTCTTGGTGCTCTAAAATTCAATCATGTGCCAAGATGTGAATTACATAAATTTTCTTGTTTGTTGTTATCTTGACAATAAGCCACTTATATCTGTCTTCTATTTGGGATGATTTTTTTCTATTATTTCTTTGTATACTGTACTACACTATTTTCTGTTTCTTTTCTTCTAGAGTTTCTATTTCATTGTTCCCCAGTGCTACCCAAAAAAAGAATTCTTCAACTTTATTCCCTAGAGTTATTTTTCATTGATATAACCTTTATTATTGTTGCTATTATTATTATTATTATTTAATAATGTTGATGATGGTAGCAAATATTCTTCTACTACAAGAAAATCAACTCATCCATTCTGGGCTTTCATATTTCTTATTACCATAGTACTTTATTCACAGCAATAGTAGATAATGCAAAATAATCTATGATACATGTTGTTTTATAAGTTTTCCCTTCTGTATTTAGAACATGGAATGGACTTCAGTATTTTTTACTTTTGTGTCCTCACAAATTTATCTTAGATGTGCTGTATAGTGGATATTAAATAATATCTGATTAATTTTATTAAAATGCTAGGGAAAACCTCAGAAATCTAAGTAACTAGACATTATAAATAGATAAAAATAAGGTTGGAACTACAAAATGACACATTTAAGGACATTATTTGAGTCACAGTTCTTGAGGACAATTTTCACCATGTCTAGGTGAGTGGCTAAAACCCAAGTTTTGGTAAGAACGGTCTATCCCTAATTTCTTAGTCCCTATTTCTTTTTTTTAATTAACTAATTAATATGTTTATTTTATTGGCTGTGTTGGGTTTTTGCTGTGAGCAGGCTTTCTTTTTAGTTGCGGTGAGTAGGGGCTACTCTTCGTTGTGGTGCGCAGGCTCCTCATTGCCTTGACTTCTCTTGTTGCAGAGCACAGGCTCTAGGCACATGGGCTTCAGTAGTTGCAGCACATGGGCTCAATAGTTGTGGCTTGCGGGCTCTAAAGCGCAGGCTCAATTGTTGTGGCGCATGGGCTTAGTCGCTCCGCGGCATGTGGGATCTTCCTGGAGCAGGGATCGAACCTGTGTCCCCTGCATTGGCAGGCAGATTCTCAACCACTGCGCCCCCTAGGAAGCCCTTAGTCCCTGTTTCTTGATCTCACAAGACTGGAGACAAGTGGGGGGGAGAAGCCAGGATGAAAAATCCAAGTCTTTGTGTAGACCATTTAAACTAACTCAACTCCAGGGTTTAGCGGGTAAATTCCAGCTTGCTCTTTTTAGGTGTACACTAGGGAAAGGAGAAGAACTGCTTCTGGCTTCAGCATAAAATATCCGTGTGATGCAGCCCAGCTCACCAAGGCTAAGGATTTATGACAAACGTCTTCAAATAATAAGAATATCAATAATAATAGCATAAGTTTGCAAGGGCTTTTCTTCTGGTTATTTAGGGACTGGGAAGGTAAGTTAATGGCTGTGGTTAATAGAGATATCTGAGTAAGAATGTGTTCCAGGGTTTCCGTGGTGGCACAGTGGTTAAGAATCCACCTGCTAATGCAGGGGACGTGGGTTCAAGCTCTGGGCTGGGAAGATCCCACATGCCTCAGAGGAACTAAGCCCATGTGCCACAATTACTGAGCCTGCACTCTAGAGCTCATGAGCCACAACTACTGAGCCTACGTGCTGCAACTACTGAAGCCCACATGCCTAGAGCCCATGCTCTGAAACGAGAAGCCACTGAAATAAGAAGCTGTCATACTGCAATGAAGAGCAGCCCCTGCTCTCTGCAACTACAGAAAGCCTGCATGTAGCAATGAAGACCTAATGCAGCCAATAAATAAAAAATAAAATAAATGAATTTAAAAAAAAAAGAATGTGTTCCAGCAACATTCACAGTCTTGTCTTTCTTCCCCTGTGCCATGATCTGTGGGCCTACATTCTATAGAAGTAGGGAAGTAGAAGAATAGAATATTGCAGATTTTGGTACAGGATACCAAGCTACTTGAGGCATCAGTACAGGACCTGGCAGCAATGAAAAATTCAGCTTCCTCATTGGAAGAAATATTCCAATATTTCTTACTGGAAAGGAACAATTTTGCTTCATCAGGTTAGATAATTGGCCTGAAATTAGGAAGAGAAAACTAGTCCTTTGAAAATTAGAGCTTGAATTTAAGCCACTGATAAGCTTAATCCTGATTATTTAACAAGATGATAGAGCACTACTGAAGATATCTCATAAACTGTAAAAACATTCATTCCGTGATTGCTACAAAGTGTATAATCCTATAGGTGACTCATTTTATATGCTTCATAGCATAGATGTATGAATTTGATTCTCTGTAGTAAAATAGTTTCCTAACCACTATGCCTTAGAATGTAGTGCAGCCAAATAGGTAATTTAGAATACCTGATCACCTGTATTTACTGTAGGTGTTGGAGTGATGAGACATATGTACATGATGATTTTTAAAATAAGATATTTTGAAGATTATTGAACACAGCAATGGAACAGATAACACAACTCTGTATACTATTAAAATTTATGGAAATTAACTACTATAAACTATCAAAGAAGGGAATACTACACCATGTGCCAGGAGAGGAATCTGAGTTGGCTCCAAAAATATGGTTAAGATTTACACTGGTTGAAAGGAGAATGGAGACATGCTGCATGTGTTAAAGGAGGAAAACTAAAAAGTGTGTTTGGAAGAAGTGGTTGAAACATATTAGCCTAAGTGGATAGCATATTTTAGAGTCTAAGGGCTCTGAAAAGATAATTTAGTCTTCATTTTTGAAAGCACTGAATGTCAGGCTAAGAGTACAATGTTTCCCGCAGGCAACAGGAAATAACATTTTTGAACAGGGCCATGATATGATAGAAGGTGCATTTTAGGAATACTGACATATCAGAAGTATGAAAAATGAATTGCAAGATGGGAAGAGAATGGTTTTTGAAGAAGAATGATTTTAAAGAATAATGGAAGTTATCCTATAAAGGAATTTAGCCTGTAAAGGAAAAATAAAAATGCCTTTTAAAAAACTTCTGAATAAATATTCAGCCATGCAAGATAATGAAGTGGAAAGTAAAGAATGAGGAAGTGATCCTAAAATTATAATTGATATGACTTGATCACTAATATTTTAGGAAAAATAAAGGAGCCATAGACCTCTAGTGATCCTAATAAAAATTAAAATTTGGGTCATTTCAATACATAAATACATAATTACTCTTTAAAATTTTTAAAAAAACCTATAATTTTGGTAACATGCTTTATTATCTCACAATTTAAACCTTATATCTGGCAAAAACATAAAGATAGCTTTGAATATCCCTTACCTTTGAAGAGTTCCACCTTTCTTCTATATTTGATATGGATAGAGATTTCTTTTCAATAGTTTATGTGGTTTCAAGAAGAATCAAGATGGCAGAGTAGGAGGATGTGCGCTCACTCCCTCTTGCAAGAGCACCGTAATTACAAGTAACTGCTGAACAACCATCAACAGAAAGACACTGGAACTCACAAAAAAAAACCCACCCCACATCCAGAGACAAAGGAGAAGCTGCAATGAGATGGTAGGAGGGGCGCAATCCCATTAAAATCAAATCCCATAAATGCTGGGTGGTTGACTCACAAGCTGGAGAACAGTTATACCACAGAAGTCCTGAGGGTTCTGAGCCCCATGTCAGGCTTCCTAACTTGGGGGTCCAGCAATGGGAGGAGGAATCCCCAGAGAATCAGACTTTAAAAGCCATCAGGATTTGATTGCAGGACCTCCACAGGAATGGGGGAAAAGGAGACTCCACTCTTGGAGGACACACAAAAATGTGTGCTCACCATGACCCAAGGGGAAGGAGCAGTGACCCCACAGGAGACTGAACCAGACCTACCTGCTGGTGTTGGAGGGTTGCCTGCAGAGGTGAGTGGCAGCTGTGGCTCACTGAGGAGACAGGGGCACTGTCAGCAGGGGTTCTGAGAAGTGCTCATTGGCATGAACCCTTCCAGAGTCCACCATTACCTCCACCAAAGAGACTGTAAGCTCCAGTGCTGGGTCACCTCAGGCCAAACGACCACCAGGGTGGGAACACAGCCCCACCCATTGGCAGACAAGCAGATTAAAGTGTCACTGAGCTCCACCCACCAAATGGGATTAAAGTTTTACTGAGCTCCACCCACCCAGCCCAACCCACCATCAGTCCCTCCCAGGAGGAAGCACCCCAAAGCCACCTAGACAGCTTCCTCCACAAGAGGGAAGGCAGCAGAATCAAGCAATATCAGCAGTATTTTATCTAGTGGAAGTGAAAATCACAGCCACAGAAAGACACAGAAAATGAAAAGGCAAAAGACCTTGTACCAGATGAAGGGACAAGATAAAACCCTACAAAAAAAACTAAATGAAGAGGAGATAGGCACTATTCTGGAAAAAGAATTCAGAATAATGATGGTGAAGATGATTCAGGACTTTGAAAAAAGACTGGATGCAAAGATCGAAAAGTTGCAAGAAAAGTTTACCAAAGACCTAGAAGAATTAAAGAACAAACAAACAGAGATATGCAACACAATAACTGAAATGAAAAATACACTAGAAGGAACCAATAGCAGATTAACTGAGGCAGAAGGGCGAATAAGTGACCTGGAAGACAGAATGGTGACAATCACTGATGAGGAAAACAATAAAGAAAAAAGAATGAAAAGAACTGAAGACAGCCTAAGAGACCTCTGGAACAATGTTAAACACACCAACATTCACATTATAGGGGTCCCAGAAGGAGAAGAGAGAGAGAAAGACCTGAGAAAATACTGGAAGAGATTATAGTTGAAAACTTCCCTAACATGGGAAAGGAATTAGCTACCCAAGTCCAGGAAGCACAGAGAGTCTCAGGCAGGATAAACCCAAGGAGAAACACACCAAGACATATAGTAGTCAAATTGACAAAAATTAAAGACAGAGAAAAGTTATTAAAAGCAACAAGGGAAAAACAACAAATGACATACAAGGGAACTCCCATAAGGGGAACAGCTGATTTCTCAGCAGAAACTCTGCAAGCCAGAAGGGAGTGGCACAATATATTTAAAGTGATGAAAGGGAAGAACCTGCAACCAAGAATACTCTGCCCAGCAAGGATCTCATTCAGATTCAATGGAGAAATCAAAAGCTTTACAGACAAGCAACAGCTAAGAGAATTCATTACCACCAAACCAGCCCTACAACAACTGCTAAAGGAACTTCTCTAAGCAGGAAACATAAGAGAAGAAAAGGACCTACAGAAAAAAAAATGAAACAATTAAGAAAATGGTAATAGGAACATACATATCAGTAATTACCTTGAATGTAAATGGACTAAAAGCACCAACCAAAAGACACAGGCTGGCTGAATGGATACAAAAACAAGACCCATATATATGCTGTCTACAAGAGACTCACTTCAGACCTAGGGACACATGCAGAATGAAAGTGAGGGGATGCAAAAAGATATTCCATGCAAATGGAAATCAGAAGAAAGCTGGACTAGTGATATTCATATCAGATAAAATAGACTTTAAAATAAAAAAAATTACAAGAGAAAAGAAAGGACACTACATAAACATTGAGGGATCAATCCAAGAAGAAGAGATAACAATTATAAATATATATGCACCCAATATAGGAGCACCACAATAACTAAGGCAAATGCTAACAACTATGAAAGGGGATATAGACAGTAACACAATCATAGTGGGGGACTTTAACACCCCACTTACACCAATGGACAGATCATCCAGACAAAAAATTAATAAGGAAACACAAGCTTTTAATGACCCAATAAATCAGCTTGATTTAATAGATATCTATAGGACATTACATCCCAAAAGAGCAGATTACACTTTTTTCTCAAATGCACATGGAACTTTCTCAGGATAGATCACATTGTGGGTCATAAATCAAGCCTTGGTAAATTCAAGAAAATTGAAATTGTATCAAGCATCTTTTCTGACCACAATGCTATGAGATTAGATACCAATTACAGGAAAAAATTGTAAAAAAACACAAACACATGAAGATTAAACAATATGCTACTAAATAACCAACAGATCACTGAAGAAATCAAAGAGGAAATCAAAAAAATCTAGAGACAAATGACAATGAAAACACAACCAACCAAAACCTATGGAATGCAGCAAAGGCAGTTCTAAGAGGGAAGTTAATAGCGATACAATCCTACCTCAAGAAACAAAAAACATCCCAAATAAACAATCTAACCTTACACCTAAAGAAACTAGAGAAAGTAGAGCAAATAAAACCCAAAGTTAGTAGATGGAGATAAATCATAAAGGTCAGAGGAGAAATAAATGAAATAGAGACAAAGAAAACAATAGCAAAAATCAATAAAACTAAAAGCTGGTTCTTTCAGAAGACAAATAAAGTTGATAAACCTCTAGCAAGACTCATCAAGAAAAAGAGGGAGAAGACTCAAATCAATAAATTAGAAATGAAACAGAAGAAGTTACAATGGACACCACAGAAATAAAAAGCACCACAAGAGATTACTACAAGCAACTATATGCCAATAAAATGGACAACCTAGAAGAAATCAACAGATTCTTAGAAAGGTATCAGCTTCAAAGACTGAATCAGGAAGAAATTGGAAATATGAAAAGACCAATCATAAGGAATGAAATTGAAACTGTGATTAAAAATCTTCCAACAAACAAAAGTCCAGGACCAGATGGATTCATAGGTGAATTTTATCAAACATTTTGAGAAGAGCTAACACCCATCCTTCTCAAACTCTTCCAAAAAATTGCAGAGGAAGGAATACTCTCAAACTGATTTTATGAAGCCACCATCACGCTGATACCAAAACCAGACAAAGATACTGCAAAAAAAAGAAAACTACAGACCAATATCACTGATGAATTTAGATTAAAAAATCCTCAACAAATACTAGCCAACAGAATCCAACAACACATTCAAAGGATCATACACCATGATCAAGTGGGGTTTATCCCTGGAATGCAAGGATGCTTCAATATATGCAAATCAGTCAATGTGGAACACCATATTAACAAATTGAAGGATAAAAACCACATGATCATCTCAATAAATGCAGAAAAAGCTTTTGACAAAATTCAACACCCATTTATGATCAAAACTCTCCAGAAGGTGGGCATAGAGGGAACCTACCTCAACATAATAAAGGACATACATGACAAACCCACAGCAAATATCATTCTCAATGGTGAAAAACTGGAAGCATTCCCCCTAAGATCAGGAACAAGACAAGGATGTCCACTCTTGCCACTACTATTCAACATAGTTTTGGAAGTCCTTGCCACAGCAATCAGAGAAGAAAAAGAAAGAAAAGGAATCCAAATTGGAAAAGAAGTAAAACTGTCACTGTTTGCAGATGACATGATACTATACATAGAAAACCCTCATGATGCCACCAGAAAACTACCTAAGCTAATCAATGAATTTAGTAAAGTTGCAGGATACAAAATTAACACACAGAAATCTCTTGCATTTCTATACACCAACAATGAAAGATCAGAAAGAGAAATTAAGGAATCAATCACATTCACCATTGCAACAAAAAGAATAAAATACCTAGGAATAAACCTAACCAAGGAGGTAAAAGACCTGTATTCAGAAAACTAAAGACAGTAATGAAAGAAATCAAAGAAGACACAAATAGATGGAGGGACATACCATGTTCTTGCATTGGAAGACTCAACATTGTGAACATGACTATATTACCGAAAGCAATTTACAGATTCAATGCAATCCCCATCAAATTACCAATGGTATGTTTCACAGAACTAGAACAAGAAATTTTACGATTTGTATGGAAACGTAAAAGACCCCGAGTAGCCAAAGCAATCTTGAGAAGAAAAGACGGAGTTGGTGGAATCAAGCTTCCTGACTTCAGGCTATACTACAAGGCCACAGTGATCAAGACAGTATGGTACTGGCACAAAACCAGAAATATAGATCAATGGAACAGGATAGAAAGCCCAGAGATAAACTACAGTCAACTAATCTATGACAAAGGAGGCAAGGATATACAATGGAAAAAAGGCAGCCTCTTCAATAAGTGATGCTGGGAAAACTGGACAGCTACATGTAAAAGAATGAAATTAGAACACTTCCTAACATCATACACAAAAATAAACTCAAACTGGATTAAAGACCTAAATGTAAGGCCAGACACTATCAAACCTCTAGAGGAAAACATAGGAAGAACACTCTTGGACATAAATCACAGCAAGATCTTTTTTGATCCACCCCCTAGAATAATAGAAATAAAAACAAAAATAAATAAGTGGACCTAATGAAACTTCCAAGCTCCTGCACAGCAAAGGAAACTATAAGCAAGATGAAAAGACAACCCTCAGAATGGGAAAAAATATTTCCAAACGAATCAACAAAGGATTAATCTCCAAAATATATAAACTGTTCATCCAGCTCAATATCAAAAAAATAAACAACCCAGTTAAAAAATGGGCAGAAGACCTAAATAGGCATTTCTCCAAAGAAGACATACGGATGGCCAAGAGGCACATGAAAAGCTGCTCAACATCACTAATTATTAGAGAAATGCAAATCAAAACTATAATGAGGTATCACCTCACACCAGTTAGAATGGGCATCATCAGAAAATCTACAAACAGTAAATGCTGGAGAGGGTGTGGAGAAAAAGGAATGCTCTTGCATTGCTGGTGGGAATGTAAGTTGATACAGCCACTGTGGAAAACAGTATTGAGGTTCCTTGCAAAACTAAAAATAGAACTACCATATGACTCAGTAATCCCACTACTGGGCATATACCCAGAGAACACCATAATTCAAAAAGACACATGCACTCCAGTGTTCATTGCAGCACTATTTACAACAGCCAGGACATGGAAGCAACCTAAATGTCCATCAACAGATGAATGGATAAAGAAGATGTGGTACATATATACAATGGAATATTACTCAGCTGTAAAAAGCAATGAAACTGGGACATTTTTATAGACATGGATGGACCTAGAGACTGTCATACAGAGTGAAGTGAGTCAGAAAGAGAAAAACAAATATTGTATATTAACACATATATGTGGACTATAGAAAAATGGTACAAATCAACCAGTTTGCAAGGCAGAAATTGTGACACAGATGTAGAGAACAAACATATGGACACCAAGTGGGGAAATTGGGGAGGGTTGGGGGGGGAATGAATTGGGAGATTGGGATACCAAATTGTACACTCTAAATATATGTAGTTTATTGTAAAAAATAAAAAAAATAAAAAGTTAAAAAAATAGTTTATGTGGTTTCAAGAGAGTAAACACTAATCTTCCTTATATTGAGGGAAGAAAAATTATATTTTTTCAGTATTAAAAAATACATTTCTTATGGAAGTGAAGACTACTTCATTAAGAAAACTCAATAAACTTTTAAACTTGAGGGAAAATATTACTAACAAATGTAACTCACAGAAGAGGGAGAAAAATTCTCCTTTGAGTTTTGGATTCCTTTTTCTATGAGGTCTCCCTGGGATTGTCAGAAGATATGTAACGTATGTTAGCCCAGCTTTATTTACTGTATGGCCTACATGGACAGGAAAGCAAACTGCACTAAAAAATATAAGCTGCTCAGGTTTCTCAGGGACATTTATGTCAATGCATATGTCACATATCTCTCTTTTGATTACAAGTGAAATCTTCCCCAGTCGTATTCTCAAAGTTGCCTTATCATAATATCCACAATATACAGGAGAATCTAAGATTGCTAAATTATATCATAACATACCTGTAAACAGTACACTAATAGGGAAACCCAGAATGTATAATAAAGCCACCAATAGTTACCCTTATGCATAATTCAGGAATGCCTTCCCCTTCTACAAACACTTTTCCCTTCAACTGAACCCTGTGATTGCTTCATACTCCATTTTTGCTGTGGTTGTCTTTGGTTTCTACTTTAACTTTGTGATTAGTTGGGCATCACTTTTTGCTAAAATCTGTCATACTTGGTATACATATTAATCCCATAAGCAATTCTCAAAATATATCCTATGTAGTCATTATGCATGATGTTTATGGTTTTGGTTCAAAACGGCAATTCAAACACATATATATTTCTTCTCCTTTCATATTGAAATGATAGAAAGAATAAAAGAGACAGGAAGATTCAAATGAAGATCAGAGGTTAGCATTTTTTGTACATGAAAAAAATAACTCATAAGTGAGTTGACAGCTCCTCAGCAGAATCACAAATAACTTAATTATCTGAGAGGCTGAGGTTACCACTAAGGAAAGCTGTAGGATCATTTGTGGAAATAAGACAAACTCTCAATTATGTGACACTTCTGGAAGAAATGCAGTGTCTAACACATGGACACATCAGGGCCTAAGATCAACCAATTTAAACCCAGTCTCCATTCAGCATGTATAAAATATAGAGTAAAGCAAGTTATTACCACTGAAATCTCCATGGAAGGATGGTCATACCATTTGGAGAAGTGGAGGTAATAGCCCAAATGATTTCCTCTTTTTTTTAAGAAATTTTATTGTGATACAATTGACATATAATAAACTGCATATATTTAAAGTGTACAATTTGACATTTTTTTTCTTGTTAGTAATGTATGTATGGCAATGCCAATCTCCAACTTCATCTAATCCCAACACCACCCAGCCCCACCACCGATTTCCCCACTTGTTGTCCATATGTGTGTTTTCTACATCGGCGTCTCTATTTCTGCCTTGCAAACCAGTTGATTTGTACCATTTCTCTATACTGTTAATAAACAGTGTTTGTTTTTCTCTTTCTGACTCACTTCACTCTGTATGACACTCTTTAGGTCCATCCATGTCTCTGCAAATGTCCCAATTTTGTTCCTTTTTATGGCTGAGTAATATGCCATTGTAAATATGTACCACATCTTTTTTATCCATTCATCTGTTGATGGACATTTAGGTTGCTTCCATGTCCTGGCTGTTGTAAATAGTGCTGCAATGAACACTGGAGTGCATGTGTCTTTTTGAATTATGGTGTTCTCTGGGTATAAGCCCAGTAGTGGAATTGCTGGGTCATATGATAACTCTATTTTTAGTTTTGCAAGGAACCTTCATACTGTTCTCCATAATGGTTGTATCAATTTACATTCCCACCAACAGTGCTAGAGGGTTCCCTTTTCTCCACACTCTCTCCAGCATTTACTGTCTGTAAATTTTTTGATGATGCCCATTCTAACTGGTGTGAGATGATACCTCATTATAGTTTTGATTTGCATTTCTCTAATAATTAGTGATGTTGAGCAGCTTTTCGTGTGCCTCTTGACAACCCATATGTCTTCTTTGGAGAAATGCCTATTTAGGTCTTCTGCCCAATTTTTAACTGGGTTGCTTGTTTTTTTCATATTGAGCTGCATGAACTGTTTATATATTTTGGAAATTAATCCTTTGTTGGTTTGTTTTCTAATATTTTCTCTTGTTCTGAGGGTTGTCTTTTCATCTTGCTTATAGTTTCCTTTGTTGTGCAGAAGGTTTTAAGTTTCATTAGGTACCACTTGTTTATTTTTGCTTTTCTTTCCAATACTCTAGGAGGTAGGTCAAAAAAGATCTTGCTGTGATTTATGTGTTAATTTTGTATCCTGCAACTTTACTAAATTCATTGATTAGCTTAGGTAGTTTTCTGGTGGCATCATGAGGGTTTTCTATGTATAGTATCATGTCATCTGCAAACAGTGACAGTTTTACTTCTTTTCCAATTTGGATTCCTTTTCTTTCTTTTTCTTCTCTGATTGCTGTGGCAAGGACTTCCAAAACTATGTTGAATAGTAGTGGCAAGAGTGGACATCCTTGTCTTGTTCCTGATCTTAGGGGGAATGCTTCCAGTTTTTCACCATTGAGAATGATATTTGCTGTGGGTTTGTCATGTATGTCCTTTATTATGTTGAGGTAGGTTCCCTCTACGCCCACCTTCTGGAGAGTTTTGATCATAAATGGGTGTTGAATTTTGTCAAAAGCTTTTTCTGCATTTATTGAGATGATCATGTGGTTTTTATCCTTCAATTTGTTAATATGGTGTTCCACATTGACTGATTTGCATATATTGAAGCATCCTTGCATTCCAGGGATAAACCCCACTTGATCATGGTGTATGATCCTTTGAATGTGTTGTTGGATTCTGTTGGCTAGTATTTGTTGAGGATTTTTACTCTAAATTCATCAGTGATAGTGGTCTGTAATTTTCTTTTTTTGCAGTATCTTTGTCTGGTTTTGGTATCAGGGTGGTGGTGGTCTTATAGAATAAGTTTGGCAGTATTCCTTCCTCTGCAGTGTTTTGGAAGAGTTTGAGAAGGATGGGTGTTAGCTCTTCTCTAAATGTGTGATAGAATTCACTTGTAAAGCCATCTGGTCCTGGACTTTTGTTTGTTGGAAGATTTTTAATCACAGTTTCAATTTCATTACTTGTGATTGGTCTGTTCATATTTTCTATGTCTTCCTGATTCAGTCTTGGAAGGTTATACTCTTCTAAAAATCTGTCGATTTCTTCTAGGTTGTCCATTTTATTGGCATGTAGTTGCTTGTAGTTGTCTCTTATGGTGCTTTTTATTTCTGCAGTGTCAGTTGTAACTTCTATTTCATTTCTATTTTTATTGATTTGAGTCTTCTCCCTCTTTTTCTTGATAAGTCTTGCTAAAGGTTTATCAATTTTATCTTCTCAAAGAACCAGCTCTTAGTTTTATTGATTTCTGCTATCATTTTCTTTGTCTCTATTTCATTTATTTCTACTCTGATCTTTATGATGTCTCTCCTACTAACTTTGGGTTTTGTTTGCTCTTCTTTCTCTAGTTTCTTTAGGCAAAAGGGTAGATTATTTTAGATGTTTCATGTTTTTTGAGGTAGGATTGTATTGCTATATACATCCCTCTTAGAACTGCTTTTGCTGTATCCCACAGGTTTTGGATCATTGTGCTTTCATTGTCATTTGTCTCTAGGTATTTTTTGATTTCCTCTTTGATTTCTTCAGGGATCTCTTGGTTATTTAGTTACATATTGTTTAGCCTCCATTTGTTTATATTTTTTAAAGTTTTTTTTCTTCCTGTAATTGATATCTAATCTCATAGCATTGTGGTCAGAGAATATGCTTGATATGAATTTCTTAAATTTTACCAAGGCTTTATTTGTGACCCAATATGTGATCTATCCTCAAGAATGTTCCATGTGCATTTTAGAAGAAAGTGTAATCTGCTGTTTTTGGATGGAATGTCCTATAGATATCTATTAAATCTAGCTGGTTTATTGTGTCACTTAAAGCCTGTGTTTCCTTATTTTTTGTGTGGATGATATATCCATTGCTGTAAGTGGGGTGTTAAAGCCCCATACTATTATTGCATTAGAATTGATTTCCTCTTTTATAGTTGTTAGCATTTGCCTTATGTATTGAGGTGCTCCTATACTGGGTGCATATATATCTATGATTGTTATCTCCTCTTCTTGGATTGATCCCTTGATCACTATGTAGTGTCCTTTCTTGTCTCTTGCAACATTTTTTATTTTAAAGTCTGTTTTATCTGATATGAGTATTCCTACTCCAGCTTTCTTCTGATTTCCATTTGCATGGAATATCCTTTTCCATCCCCTCACTTTCAGTCTGTACATGTCCCTAGGTCTGAAGTGGGTCTCTTGTAGATAGCATACATATGGGTCTTGTTTTTGCATCCATTCAACCAGTCTGTGTCTTCAACCCATTTAGTCCATTTATATTCAAGGTAATTATCAATATGTATGTTCCTATTATGATTTTCTTAATTGTTTTGTTTCTGTTTTTGTAGGTCCTTTTCTTCTCTTAGTTTCCCACTTAGAGAAGTTCCTTTAGTGTTTGTTTTAGGGCTGGTTTGGTGGTAATGAATTCTCTTAGTTTTTGCTTGTTTGTAAAGCTTTTGATTTCTCCATCATATCTCAATGAGATCCTTGCTGGGTAAAGTATTCTTTGTTGTAGGTTCTTCCCTTTCATCACTTTAAATATATTGTGTACTCTCTTCTTGCTTGCAGAGTCTGTGCTGAGAAATCAGCTGTTAACCTTATGGGAGTTCCCTTTTGTGTTATTTGTCGTTTTTCCCTTGTTGCTTTTAATAACTTTTCTCTGTCTTCAATTTGTCTTGGTGTGTTTCTCCTTGGGTTTATCCTGCCTGATACTCTCTGAGCTTCCTGGACTTGGGTAGCTAATTCCTTTCCCATGTTAGGGAAGTTTTCGACTATAATCTCTTCCAATATTTTCTTGGGTCCTTTCTCTCTCTCTTCTCCTTCTGGGACCCCTATAATGTGAATGTTGGTGCGTTTAACATTGTTCCAGAGGTCTCTTAGGTTGTCTTCATTTCTTTTCATTCTTTTTTCTTTATTCTTTTTTGCATCAGTGATTTTCACCATTCTGGCTTCCAGGTCACTTATTCATTCTTCTGCTTCAGTTAATCTCCTGTTGTTTCCTTCTAGTGTATTTTTCATTTCTTGTATTGTCTATCTCTGTTTGTTTGTTCTTTAATTGTTGTAGGTCTTTGTTAAATTTTTCTTGCATCTTTTCAATCTTTGCATCCAGTATTTTTTCAAAGTCCTGTATCATCTTCACTATCATTATTCTGAATTCTTTTTCTGGAGGGTTGCCTATCTTCATTTAGTTGTTTTTCTGGGGTTTTATCTTGTCCCTTCATCTGGTACAAAGTCCTCTGCCTTTTCATATTCTCTATGTTTCTGTGGCTATAGTTTTCTGTTCCACAGAACTAAATACTGCTGATACTGCTTGATACTGCTGTCTGCCCTCTTGTGGAGGAAGCTATCTAAGGGGCTCATGCATGCTTCCTGATAGGAGAGACTGGTGGTGGGTAGGGCTGGGTTTTGCTTTGGTGGGCAGAGTTCAGTAAAATTTTAATCCACTTGTCTCCCAATGGGTGGGGCTAGGTTCCCACCCCGTTGATTGTTTGGCCTGAGGCTACCCAGCACTGGAGCTTACGGGCTCTTTGGCAGGGCTAATGGTGGACTCTGGGAAGGCTCACACCAATGAGCACTTCCTAAAACCCTTGCCAGCAGTGTCCCTATCCCTGTGATGAGCCACAGCTGTCCCCCACATCTGTAGGAAACCCTCCAACACCAACAGGTAGGTCAGATTCAGTGTCCTATGGGGTCACCGCTCCCTCCCCTTTGGTCCTCATGTGCACACTACTTTTTGTGTGCCCTCCAAGAGTGGAGTTCCCCCCTCCCCCCCACCATGGAAGTCCTGCAGTCAAATCCCGCTGGCCTTAAAAGTCCGATTCTCTGGGGATTCCTCCTCCCATTGCCAGACACCCAGGTTGGGAATCCTGATATGAGGCTCAGAACCCTCACTCCAGTGGGTGGATTTGTGTGGTATAAGTGTCCTTCAGTTTATGAGCTGCCCAACAAGAGGTTACAGGATTTGATTTTATCGTGATTGTGCCCCTCCTACCATCTCATTGCAGCTTCTCTTTTGTCTCTGGATGTGGGGTGTCTTTTTTGGTGAAATTCCAGTGTCTTTCTGTTGATGGGTGTTCTGTAGTTAGTTATAATTCCAATGCTCTTGCAAGAGGGAGTGCCCAACTGATTTTTGATTGTCACAACAAATATGGAAAATGAAATCTCTAAGATGGTAACATTTCTAATTTCCCTGGCATTATATCATTTCCCATTTGCCACAGGTTACTGAAATCGCTTATCAAACACAACCCTCCTGAGATGGATATGAGAGGAGTGTAGATTTTGATGCACTTGATAGACAGATAGTTCAATCCCCAAGTGAATTTAGGAATCCAGAATGCCAGTGCACTTCATGGTAAATTTAATATGAGCATCTTAGAGAAAGAAAGCACTGGTCTTTGAAGGAACTCCTGCTAGAGAATTAGGGTGTGTGTGTGTGTGTAATCACTTACTAATTACTAAAAGAACAAAAAAGTTTTCAGTAGGTATAGAACTACCTCTCTTTATCTCCCTAATCTTCAAATCTATTGAATTTTCAATATATAAAATAAAAATAAAAAATACAAATATTCAATGTTTTTCCTTTACTGGGACCTAAAGCAATGTATGTGGGGAGCCTACATTATTTCTCCCACAAAATTTGGTATTAAAGAAACATAGGCATTATTGACTGAATTGTATCCCCCCAAGATTCATATGTTGAAGCCCTTACCCACAGTGTGACTATATTTGGAGATAAGGCTAAATAAAAGGAAGTAATAGGGTTAAGTGAGATGATAAAGGTGGAACCCAAATCCCATCAGACTTGTGTTCATAAGGAAATGAGGAGCAGACCAGATCTACCACTGTCCCTCTCTGACCACCCTAACCAGAGGAAAAGCAATGTGAAAGCACCAAGAAAAGGGAGCTGTTAGCAATCTGAAAGTGGCTTAACTAGAAACCAAAGTTTTTGGCATCTTGATCTTGGATTTCTTGATCCAGAACTACGAGGAAACAAATTTCTGTTGTTTAAGCCATCCAACATTTGTCATTTTGCTATGGCAGCCCAAGCAAACTAATAAAATAGGCTTCCTCCAGAAATAATGCCCTTTCAACAAAATTAAGTGAAAATATTTAATAGGTAGACAAATCTCAGACTGACCATGAGTGTGAATTTCTACAATGTGTTTTTCTACATCAGGGAGGATGAAAAGCTAAACATTTCCCAGACTGTCTTGAAGACTACTCTACATGGGAATTAGGTTCTGGAAAAGAGATGAATTATTTGGAAAGCAGAGTTGAGGCAGAGGTCATCCCTGTGCTGTCTCAGCTCTTTTCTGCCATCCACCTGACCATGGAGACATGAGTTTTTCTGCAGCAGTGTTCCAGGGTCAGGGCACAAGCATCATGAGTCTAAAGAGGCAATTAAAGGGTGGGAGCAGAAGCTTCCTGATACCTAGATTGCAGCCTTGGCAGGGTGTTTTTGAAGACTACAGTCACAAGGGAAGCTTCCTGATTATGTACACACTGAACTGTAGCAAATATAGTGACTACTTTTCATTCTGGTCATTCCTGTGGCTTTTTCTGGGAGTCTTTCCTTGAAAATCATGACTAAACAGACTTTTTTTTCAGTCCTAAGTATACTGAAATAACTTATTCTATTTATTCATTGGTCAATACAGGTTTCATGGGAACTAAAATATATACTGTTTGAGAGACTTATTAAGGAAAATACAAAATTATATATGCAAATTAGGTATGAAATTACTCAGAATAATAAAAATTATAAACTTTAGAAGCTGACAAATACAATGGTTATCACCAAGTATAGAAAAAATAATCTGTTTAAAAAACTTAAGCATTTAATACACATATATACCATCTTTATTTTTGGAAGTACACACTGATCATTTCTTGTGACAATAACTTCATAATATTTCTATAGAAATAATAGAGAAAGACAATTCACTTCTGCCTCATTTCTAGCATGGTTATTTGAATATTTTTTTATTTTTGAAGCTGTATGCATGCAACATAATTACACATAAAGATATATCCCCTGTATCACTGCTTTAGTTTTGTGCCCCTACAAACAGGAATTCTGAAATTCTTATAAATTCTATTTTGAACAATTTCCATTAAAAAAGAATTTATGTGTATATATAAGTGATATATATGTATACATGTGTATATATACTATATATAATCTCACTTATACATACATATGCACACATTTGTAATTTTATATGCTGCATTATCAAGTATATTTCTGACAGGAAGTAATTACTGTTTTGTTTACAAATTGAGAAACAAATCCCAATTATACTTTTACACACAATGACTGAAAGACCTCTGTCTCTCTACATTTCAACCATTGTTTAAGCCTGTTACTGACATTCTTCTAGTGACAGAAGCCATAGCACTTGTTCATATCTTGATATAAATACTGATACTGCACTTTCATAGCGTGATGATAGGACTATTCCTAGAAGCCATTCTTAAACTAGAAGAGCTGGTAGTAACTTAACTTGGAGGAGAAACACATAAATATATCCCACTAAAGCTAAATTCAATGTGTCTTGAATTCAGCTTTTCCACAGTAGATCTCAATGTTTAATGTGGAGGAAGAAGGAACTAGAAAGGGGCAACAGTATTAACATATATATATATTAAATATCTTTATTTGGAAAAATTTTAAAGACAGTTGACCAACAGAATGTAATGTAACCCCCTCTCCAAGAGTCTTGTAATCTGCACAAATGAGGGTTTCTAAAACTTACTTAGCTTTATGGTAAATCTGCCTGTCTACAGTAATTCTTCCTGCTTAAAATACTCACCAGTTTTACTTTCTTGAAAATGAACCCTGATTGTTAAGAGACAGACGTTAACTCTATTATATATATCTGACACCTCAATAAAATTTTTTAAACATCTATGGCTATCACAATTAGAATAAAAGCAGACTTTTCAGCATGGCTTAGAAACTACCAGATGTTTCCTACTCTTTTCCAAATGTGTTTGGAAACATACTTAGTATACACTACCAACGCTGATCTTCCTTCTCTTGCTCTAATCTGGCAAACCAACTGCTGCTCGAGGAGCTATTATTCCTGTGACTCACAGCCATGTTTTTCCAATAGTCACCAGCCACATGTGGCAATTTCATTTTAAGTTAATTAAAGACAATTAAAATTTATTTTCTCAGCCAAACAGCCACATCAATAATGCCAATTGGTACACGTGACTAATGGTTCCCATATTAGCACAAATTTTGAGCATTTTCATCCTTGCTGAATGTCCCACTGAATAGTGTTGGCCTTGAGTGTTCTGCCAGATGTTTTCATGCTGATTCACTGTAATCACCTTCCATGCAGCACATCTAGTGGCTGTGACTACTGTTGACATCCTCTCCAGCCACTATCTTTCAAATTATATCATTTTTCCCTCTTTGCCATTTAACACTATTGGAATATTTATTTATATATATATATGATTATTTGTGTATTAATTTTTTGTTCTTTGTTTTGATCAGTGGGTATGTATGTTTCTATATGAGAGATATATCCCCAGCGTATTCATGAATATTGCCTGGTAAATGGCATATGTACAAAATTATTTGTAAATGAATAAAATAATGAATAAAAAAAGAATCAATTCATTATCATCTTGCTATTTAAAAACAAAAGATACTGCTTTTAGTTAAAAAGAATACAGAAACTAATAAGACTGAGGTAGTGAGGCACATACCTAGTACTGCAGAAAACTGAATCAGCCTAAAGAATTCTTTAAATAGCTTAAGATGTGAATTATGAATTCAAACTCAAATTTTAGGCCCTGTGTAAATATACAGCAAAATAAATTATTATTAATTGTATTCATCTAGAAATTACCTTTGTTTTATTAATTTTATCTGATGAACTTTTTTCAATGCCATCATTCTTTGCCCATTGTTTGGTCAAACTTTTTCTGTATTATTGATGCACTAAGTAAAATAATATGTATGAATAAATAGAACAATCTTCTCTTGTTCTGTTTACTAAATAATATGTACTTAAATTTTACTAGAATAAATTATCCTTCTTAATTAGTATTTAAACAAGAGATATATACATTTCAATTATGCTGTTTCTTTGTTTTCAATATTTGGAAAGATGTGTTTATATTGTTAAAAGTTGCTTAATCAATCTATCTTCACTTAGCTTATCTAAAAGAAAATGAACTTGTCCCCAGTTTCCTTTAAATTCTCATTTTATGATGAGATGACCCTTATTTGATCTTTGCTATAAGAGAGACACTGTAATCAGGCAATTGTTTATTTATACAATTTACTATTTTTTCCTGTGTTCCTTTCTACATTTGCCACTTAATGATATCCTTACCATCTTTCAAGGCCACAACGAAATAATACCTCCTCAATGAAACAATACAGGCAGAATGGGCTTTCTCTTTCATCAGCACACACAGAAAAAATTTATTATACCTGAATTCACTCTCTTTACATTTACTTATTTGTTGGTAAACATTACTCTAGATTGCAAGGCATTTAACAGTAATAAATAAGTCCTACCCATCTATTTATTTTTCAGGATTTGTACATAGTAAGTCCTTAATAACTTTTGCTATATCAAATACTAGTGCATTAGTATTATAGCAAATAGCTGTTCACACAGTTTTAAGACACAAAATGATAAGGAAGACAGCTTAATATGTAATCAACACTTTACTACATGATGTATTTAATTATGTATTTAAAATCTGTTGCATGTGAAAGCTTTCATTATGTTCATTAAAATAATTTTCTTGCCTGGGAAATGTCTTCAAATATTGTATTTATTTGATAAACTTTAAACAAAGGGGATTGTTTATATATTTTTTCTGATTATAGAAACTACTAATACCATGAACAGTATTGATTAATTTGTCACTGAAAGATAAAATTTCATTCTATTAGCTCCCTTGTTTATTGGAACTGCTATTAAATAAAAACTTAGGATACAATATTTGGAAGAATATTAAGTACACAGACACCCTCAACTTGCTGAGTTATTGCATGAAAACTTAATTACAAAAACAACAATGTTCCTGTCACCCATGGTTAAGAGAACATAAGAATTTCACTACATAAATGTATCGTTATTTATCTTTATTACTATTCAAATATAAGCTTTCTTTTAGTTTTAGCGACCATTGACTGACATTTAAATGCTTTTAATTTACTATAGACCTAAATTTCAATGTAGAGTTTATAATAAAAATCAAATCAATATTTATTTTTAAAACAAATAAAAAGCATATATATTCTATCATAAATATCCAATTTTAGCATCTTGAATGTGATACATCAAATAGCATAAAAGAAAAAAATTAGCAAAAATTCAGAGGTTATTTTCAATTCTACATAATATTTGTAGTAGGCATTTGTTAGAAAAAGAAGTTGTTACTGACCCCAACCTGGCAGTCAATGTAACTGGAAATACATTTTTTTCATGCCTTTCTTTTCTCTGATAACACAGTTTTCTTTCTACCACAACTACTAGTTTATATTTCCCAAGTCAATTATTTGCTTGGCACACCATATATGTACTATTTTCAAATCCCTCAGCACACAATTCTTCTAGGGTACCTGACATTGGTAATCCACTACTGGAAGCTTTCCCCATCACTGGCTGAAGGAGATGGATAAGGGGAGAGGAGCTGAAGTAAGACCAATCCTGAACTCATTCATCTTCCACCTTACAAGATACAGTTTATTTTTTCTTATGAGTACTTTAAAAAATGTGATTTTAATTAGAGTATATTGTTTCATAGAATCTGTGCCGAGACAAAGCATATTGTTATTTTTTAGTTTCATGTAGATAAGTATAAATAATTATCAAAATTAAAAAGTGATTAGATAATAAAAATTTAATTTACAAGCCACAAATCTATTTTCATAATATCTGACATGGAGTAAGTTCACAATTAAATGTTCAATGAAAGGAAAAAAAATTAAAGAGGACATTTAGGAAGAAAGAAAATAAAATATAATATGTATATTTAAGCTAATTTCATGAAACATTGTTAATTTCATATGAAAATAATTATTATTGCTAATTTCCTCACAATAATTGTTAGGTACTGAATATTGCGTTCAAGAGGTATTATATTTGTGGATACTCTTCATTGTCATACAAATTTTTATCTATGTATTTATAGTCAGGGTGGTGAAAGAGCAAAATAATATAAACCCTGGATACTTTTCGTAGAGATCAAGTAAAATATGTCTCCACTAATTAACCTCCAGTCAGTGTTTTTTTTTCTGAAGCTTGAATAAATATTTCAGGTCATCCAAATATTATCTTTCTTACTTGAAATATTATATGATACAAATTAATACCATGTTACTGATAAACACTTATTTACTAAGAGACACTGAAGAGTTAAGACCTAATTAAAATACCTCTCAGTGTGATGTCTCCTGAAGTACTTTTTTAGATCATTAACTTAGCACTTAACCCATAATTTAAGGTCTATGTGCCATCATGCAAATGTTTTTGCCAAAATACCAAGCCAATTCATGGCAAAGATATCTTAGATGGAAACTACATTGTTTCATTTTTTATGCTTATACTTTTTTCTATTATAAACAATGTTATGAACATTGTTATGCATGTTTGCTATACCACATAACCAATAAATTACTGTCAATCACAAACCTAAGAGTGACATTCTATGTAAATTATACACAGGTTCAACTTTATGAGGCAAAACAGTTTTCCTAAGTGTGTGCATGAATTTACACTTCTGCCAATGATGTACAAAATTTATGGGGATCTATAATTTCACAAACATTTGATTTCACAAATGTATTGATTTCTGTCAGTTGAATGGGATTAAAATTATATCTCATTTTAGTCTTAAATTATATTTTCCTGGTTACTAATGAGGCTAGATGTTTCTACATTTAATCAACATAAATATTTTCTACTTCATAAAATGACTGTTCTCATGTTTTGTTTATCTTACTGTTGTATTTTAAAATTTCAATTGATAGGAATTTTTCATATATTATGGATGTTAATTCATTGTCAGTTTATGGTGATTTTGAAGCACACTATTTCTTAACTTTAAAATACTTTAACTTTTAATTAACTAAAATTTTTTTTATAATAATAAGAGAACCGAAACTGTGTCCAATATGGGGGAGTAGGGAGACCATGAGTTCACCTCCTCCCATGGGCACACCATAATTACAGCTATTTACAGAGCACCTATCTATGAAAATGACCTGAAGACCACCAGAAAAGATTTTCCACAGCTAAACATATAAGGAAGGAACCACAATAATATGGGTAAAAGGGGCAGAGACATGATATAGTCAAGACCGCACCCTCAAGTAGGTAACTCACGAACAAAAGGGTAATCACAATTGCGGAGATTCTCCCCAAGGAGTGAGGGGTCTGAGCTCCACATCAGGCTTCCCAATCCAGGGTCCCATACTAGTAAGCTGAGCCCCCAGAACATCTTACTCTGAAGACCAGCAGGGCTTGCATATGGGAGAGTCTGAGTGCTGTAGGAAACAGAAACTCCACTCTTAAAGGGCATATGCAAAAACCCTACATCCTCTGATCCCAGCACACAGGCAATAATCTGAAAGGAGTCTGGGTCAGACCCACCTGCTGATCTTGGAGAGCCTCCTGGAGAAGCAGGAGGCAACCGGTACTCCTCCAGGGGACACAAACATTGGTGGTACTCATTTTGGGAGGCTCATTCTACCACAAGGACACTGGTGCTAGAAAGCACAATTTTGGAGTCCTCCCTATAGCCTATTAGTGCCATGAGAAGGCTGTCAGTAGTCCCAAGATGACCCAGAACTGCAGCCAGCTGTTTCAGAACCAGGTCCAGCCCATTAGTGTACTGGCAGCCACTACTTGAGGTAGGGCCTGGCAGCCAACCAGGACGGGGGCAACCAGCCTACAACTGTGCCCACAGTAGTCAGCCCTGCCACAATAGAAGGGGCCTTGCAGCCTTCATGGGGGCACCCTAGAGCATAGCTATGATGAACAAAGGGGAGGGTGTTGCTGGGCCCCACAGTACATCTCTGACATAAAGCCACTTCTCCAAAATTGAGAAATATAACTAATTTACCTAATCCATAAAATTAAACACAGAGAATTAGGCAAAGTAAGGCAAAAGAAGAATATGTTTCAAATTAAGGGATAAGACAATTCCCCAGAAGAAAAAACAAATTGAAATGGAGATAAGCAATCTACCTGATAAATAGTTCAAGTTAATGATGAAAAAGATGCTCAATGAACTCAGGAGAAGAATGTATGAACACAGTGAGAAGTTTACTAAAGAGTCAGAAAATATAAAAGAAGATCCAAATAGAACTAAAGAATACATTAACTGAAATTTTAAAAATATGCTAGAAGGAATCAACAGTAAATTAGATGAAAAAGGGGAACAGATCAGTGATCTGGAAGACAAAGTAGTGGAAATTACCCAAACTGAACAGTAAAAAAAAAAAAACAATTTAAAAAAACAGCATAGCTTTAAAGACCTCAGGGATATCAAGCATACTAACATTAGCATTACATGAGTCCCAAAGGAAGAGAGAAAGAGAAAGAGCACTTATCAGAAGAAATAATAACTAAAAATCTTCCTAACTTCGGGAAGGAAATAGACATTCAAGTCCAGGAGGCATTGAGAGAGCCAAACAAGATGAAACCAAAAATCTCCCCATCAAAAACATTATAATTAAAATGGCAAAAATTAAAGATAAAGAGAGACTCTTAGAGCAGTGAGAGAAAAGCAACTAGTTTCACATAAGGAAACTCCCAAAAGACTATCAGCCAACTTTTCAGCAGAAACTGCATGAAAGTGATGAAAGGGAAAAACAAACAAAAATACACTACCCAGATAGGCTAGAGTATTCTGAATTCAGAATTCAATTCAGAATTCAATTCAGAATTCGTTGATAATGGAAGGAGAGATAGAGTTTTATGCACAAGCAAAAGCTAAGAGTTCAGCACTACTAAACCAGTTTTAGAAGAAACGTTAAAGAGTTCTCTAAGTAGAAAAAAAGACCACAACTAGAAAAACAAAAATTATGAAAGAAAAAATCTCACTGGTAAAGACAAACATATAGTAAAGATAGTTGAACAACCACTTACTAAGCTAGTAGTAATACAAATATTTATAAAGACAAAAGTAGTAATACCATCTTTATGTACAATAAGTAGTAAAGGGATACATAAAAACAATGTAAAATATGATGTCAAAAACATTAAATATGAGGAGAAAGTAAAAATTCAATATATAGATATAGATACAGACATCATCATGGTAACAACAAGCCAAAAACCTACAACAGATACACCTACAGAGATGAGTAAAGAATCCAAACATAACACTAATAATAGCCATCAAAATACAATGGAAGACAGCAAAAGAAGAAGAAAGAAAGAAAACTACAAAACCAATCATAAAACAATTAACAAAACGGCAATAAGTACATACCTACCAATAATTACTTTAAGTGTGAATGGATGAAATTCTTTATTTAGAGGACACAGAGTGGTTGATTGGATTAAAAGACAAGACCCATATATATGCTTTCTACAAGAAATTCACTTCAGATCTGAAGACACACACACACTGAAATTGGGGGTGGGGGGTGGGAAATGTTATTCCATGCAAATAGAAATGAAAAGAAAACTGGGGTAGCAATACTTATATCAGACAAAATAGACTTTAAAACAATAACAAGAAACAAAGAAGGACATGACATAATGAAAAAGGGATCAATCCAACAGGAACATATAACAATTGTAAATATTTATGAACCCAACAAAGGACACCTATATACTTAAAGCAAGTATTAACAAACAAAGTGAGAAATTGACAGCAACACAACAGTAGCTGGGGACTTTAACACCCCACTTACATCAATGGACAGATCATCCAGACAGAAAATCAATAAGGAAATACTGATCTTAAATGACACATTAGATCAGACAAAATTGATAGATATACATAAGCATTCCATCCAAACACAGAAGAATATACATTCTTTCCAAGTGCACATGCAACCTGCTCTACAACAGATCACATGCTAGACCACAAAACAAGTCTCAATAAATTTAAACATATCAACAGTGTGAGACTAGAAATCAACTACAAGGAAAAAAACTGCAAAAAAAAAAAAACAAAAACAAAAAACCACGTAGAGGCTAAACAATACACTACTGAAAAACCAATGAATGAGTCACTGAAGAAATCAAAGACATAATAATAATAATAATAATAATAATAATAATAATAATAATAAAATACAGAGACAAATGAAAAACAAAACACAAAGATTCAAAATCTGTGAGATAAAGCAAAAGCAGTTCTAAAAGAGATGTTAATAGCAATACAAGTCTACATCATGAAGCAAGAAAATCTCAATCTAACCTTATACCTAAAGGACTAGAAAGAGAAGAACAAACCCAAAATTAGTACAAGGAAAAGAAAAAAATGATCAGAGCAGAAATAAATAAAATAGAATAAAAAACAATAGAAAATATCAGTGAAACTAAGAGCTGGTTCTTTGAAAAGATAAATACAATTGATAAACTATTAGCTAGATTCATCAAGAAAAAAAGAGAGAGGGCCCAAATTTATATAATCAGAAATGAAAGAGAAGTTACAACTGACACCATAGAAATACAAAGGATTATAAGATATTACTATAAACAATTACATAGCAATAAAATGGATAGCCTAGAAGAAATAAATTCCTAGAAATGTACAATTTCCTATGATTGAATCATGAGAAATAGAAAATATAAACAGGTTAATTAACAGTATGAAACTGAATCAGTAATGAAAACTTCCCAACAAAGAAAAATCCAGGACCAGAGATTCCACAGGTGAATTTTGCCAAACATTTAGAGAAAAGTTAATACTTACCCTTCTCAAACAATTTCATAAAAATTGAAGAAGAGATGCTTCCACACTAATTCTACAAGACCAGCATCACTCTGATACTAAAGCCAGACAAAGACACCACAAAGCAATAACAATGTTAAGAAAATTTTTTCAGAGAAGTAGTATGATACCAATTTCTTGCTATTTAAATATCTTAAAACTCATTAGCTGTATAAACAGAAACATAGTGTGGGATTTATAATATTTTGAAATGAAACATACAGAAAACAATAGCACAGAATTTGGAAAGGGAAAAATGGAAGTATAATACTGTAAGGTTCTCACACTATGCTTGAGAAGATCTATAACTTGGTATCACTTGAAGTTAAATGATACATTCCATAAACCCTAAAGCAATCACTAAATAATGATCAAAGAAGAGAAGCTAGTAAGTTTACAAAGAAGATAAAATGTAATCATAAAAATACGTAATTGAAAGGAAGGCTTGGAAAGAGATAAAATGATAATTCAGGATAGATTAGACAAATAGAAACAAAGAGCAAAAAAATGTATTTACAATCAACCATATCAATATCACACAAAATATCAATGGTTTAAATTCGAAGACTGAATACAAAAGCAACACACAACTAAATGCATCATATAACAAATACATTTTAAATAAAAGACTGATAATTTTAAAAACTTTTTAAAGGCTTTGTTAAAACAATGTCTTTCTAACTCAAAGCAAAATAGAGCTAGTGTAGCCACATTATTATTGAAAAAAATAGAATTCAAAGCAAAGAATATTGCCAGAGATAAAGATCATTTCCTAATAATAGTTGATTCATCAAAGGATATAATAATCTCAAATTCCATGTACCTAATAAAAGATTTTCAAACAATACGAACAAAAATCAGACAGATGAGCAAGCAGAGTAGACAAAATCACAGTACAGAGATTTCAATTATCCTCTGTTTAAGTGACAAAACAATACATAGAAAATGAGTTATGGCATAGAGAACTTACACTATCAATCAACTTGAATTAATTGATATTTATACAATAATTGTCTACTCAACAACTGTTTTTGTTTTCCAGAACACATGAAATATATACCAAGGCAGATCACATTTTAGGCTATAAAACACCTTTAGTAAGTTTTAAAATATTCAAGTGATACAAAGTGTGTTCCTTGGCCACATAAAATTAAATTAGAAATATTTAAAAAGTAATAAAATGCTTCTATATAATCCATGGGTCAAATAAGAAATGAGAAGGGGAATTAGAAATTATTTGGACTGAATGAAAATGAAACACAATATATCAAATTTAAGGAATGTGACTAAAGCAATACTAGAGGAAAATTTGTGGCACTAATAATGAATATTAGCAAAGAATACTCAGTGTTAGCAAAGGACTCAAAATCAATAGCCATATCTTCCATTTTAAGAAATGAGTAAAAATAAGGTTGTCAAATACAAATTAAGCAGAAGAAAAACAAAAACAAATATGAAACAAAAAAATACAATAGAGAAATCAATAACACCAAAGGCTGGATCTTTGATAAGATCAAAGTTGATAAATTTCTAGTCATAAAGACCAAGAAGATAGAGAGAAAACACAAATTACCTACATAAGGCATGAGAAACAGTACAGATTTTACATTCATTAAAGGATAATAAGGGAATGTTATGAACAACTTTAAGGAATATATTCCACCACTCAGATAAGATGCAAAAATTCCTCGAAGGACCCAAACTACCTAAGAACTTACTAAGAAAAAATATATAACATGGGTAACCTCATATCTACTATAGAAATTGAAATTTTAATAAAATCCTTCAAACAAAGGAAATTTCACACCCAGATGTCACCAGTTGATACTGCCAGACATTTAAGGAAGAAATAATATGAAATCCATACAAACTGTTCCAGAGATGAAGAGGAAGGAATGCTAAGTTATCCCATAATGTCAGAATTACCCAGATCCCTAAACCAAAGAGATTACAAGAAAAGTAGACTGTAGACCAATATCTTCATAACACTGTTGCAAAATTTCTAAGCATGTTTTTAACATCTTGAATGAAGCAATGTATAAAAAGGAAAATACATTTGGAACTGGGGTTTCTCAGAGGCATGGGATGTTTGTTTAACATTCACAAGTCAAGAAATACAACTGACTATGTTGAAAACTTAACAGAAAAACCATAAGCTCCTCTCAAAGTATGTAGAAAAAACATTTTTCAAAATCCAACATTCATTCCTGATAAAAGAGCTCATTACTCTAGAATTTGAAGGGATCTTCTTTTATATCATAAAAACATCTGTGAGTTAAGATCATACAAAATGATAAATGACTGAATGCTTTTCTCCTAAAAGTCACACTACAAAAAAAGTGTTTGTTCTCACCACTTCTATTCATCATTGCACTGGAATTCTAGCCAGCACAGTAAATCAAGAAAAAGAAAACAAGCATCTGAATAAAAAGAAAAGACATTAAACTGTGTTAATGTACGTATATGATTATCTATTTAGACAATCCAATGGAATGTATTGTATAAAAAAATCCACTAGAATGAATAATTATGTTTAGTGATGTTGTAGGATATAAAATTAGCTTATGAAAGTCATCTTTCATCCTATTTACTACCAACAAACATTTGGTTACTGAAATTTAAGAACAATAATACCACCAAAATAACCTCAATATATGAAATAATTAAGGATAAACCTGATATGTGATCAATTCAATAGACCTGAAAAGATAAATATACAAAATGCAACAACCATTCCTGATCAAAGAGCTGCACAAACTAGGTGGAGAAGGGAACTTCTTACACAAGATAAAGACACATACGAGGAATCTACAGCTGCCACTTTATTTAATGGTGAAAAACAGAATGATATTACCCTAATAGCAAATAAGGATATCAACTCTCACTACATCTATTGATCTATTCATATGTATGTGTATATGTGCTTATATATGCAAATAAATTTTACCTACATATGTAATGTAAATAAGATGTATATATTTTATATATGCATATCCTACAGTAAATTTTATGACAAATTATAGTAAAATTTATAACTGATATTTGATCAATAAGTATAACTTCAGAAATATGGTGATTTTGATTCTACCAATCAAGTAATAATAATTATAGATAGTAGATAGATGGACTTAGAAAAAAGTAAGCATGCTATAAAATATTCTTTCTGTATACAATGTTTAATTATCACGGTACTTGGAGTCAAAATACTAAAAGCAAAAATGAAAGAAACATTCATCAAAATATGTCTTCCTGTGGAAATATATTAAATTTGTTGGCATAAATGTCAGAATGACTGAAAGGATAAATTGTAGAAAGAAATTTTCCTTTAAACTATTAATCTATCTCACCTGATGCACAATTTATACAAAATATTGTTTATAAGGAATTAAGCACGGTGTAGAGAAATGCATAGAAACTAACAGATGATGGTATGTGTGCAATATTGGGACCTGTATTTCAGCACTCAGAGATTTAACTCCCTGATTTGCAAGATTACTTGGCAATTTTTAAATGAGTTTTTTTTGGTTCATATAACTTGGGGTTTTGTTTATAGACATTACATGGCATAAATAATGACAAAAATGCATAATGGAGCACAACTTTCAAGTTATGAAAAGTTTAGAAAATATTCAGTACACTTAAAAATGTGTAATTTATTGGTATGTTATAAGAACTATAAACTATTCTTTGATGATAAAAATTAAAAATTTTGGTTAATGAATATCTTTAAATTACTTGAATTTCTCTCAAAGTTTCAGTAGCCTAAAAATCAATCTGCTGAAATATTTGAGTAGGTAAAGATAAATTCATCTCATGACATGACTTAAATCTGATATTAAATTTTTTTGTTGAAATAAATTGGAAAAATTTATTGCTTTGTTTTGATAACTCTGATATTTATGTTTAAGCACACTGTTTCTGTACAGAAGCCTATCCAATAAAGGTATTAGGATGTGTTGGAGGAAAGACTAGGCAATCTGAAGAACTAATGGAATGTTGTTGGGAAAATGACAGCTAAAGAAACAAACTGGAGGTGTCAGCATGATGGTAATAATGCAACTGCAAACTCATATGGAAAAGATCAGGTAAGAATAACAAATAAGGGTACAGGATAAGTCTTATTCAGATTTAGATACAATACAGCCTTACTTAGCACAGTTGGAAACAAGCTTTGATGTAAGACTACAAATACTACAAAACAAGGAACAAGTGATAAAAATTTACCTGGTCATTGGTGGGAAAAAATGAAGCACATTTTTTAAACCAAAAATTTGCTTTGGATCATCTGTAGATGTCATCTTCATAGTGGAAGTAAAATAAAATACAGTTTTAAATAGTCAAGGACTTTCAAAGAATGAGAAGTATGATAAAATATAAAACCATGAGTAAAATTACTTAGCAATACCTAAAGCTGCAGATATTGATATTATCTACCTGGTGGCAGAGTTAGGTTTTTTTTTTTGTTGTTGTTTAGTGTGTGTGTGTGTGTGTGTGTGTGTGTTTCGGGGAGGGCAGAGGTTCAGGGTCCATATGAAGCCTAAAAAGGAACTGCTAGGAGTAAAGTAAAGAGCCAGAAAGAATCAATGCCCACATTAGTAAATCTTACATTTAAAACTTTAAGGGTATGTTTCAACAGATTATGTCTTTTCCTTTTGTCAGTGATATCATTTAAATAAGTTAATGCTCTTCTCTATATTAACTGTTAAATTCATAGTTAGTTGTCTTTGTGGTTAGATAAGGAAGAAAAAGAATATGAAGACAAGGATGCAAAAAGCCATTTTACTTTATCATGATGTAATACCCTGCTTAGTTTTTTAATTAAAAAAAAGTAATATATTAATTCAAGTTATTAAGACATTGGCTTGTTGGTTTGTATTACCTTTTTAAGTCACTCCAAAAATGTAATCACTCACAAAAAAGAGACTAAGAAAGTCTTTTACAGTTGATATTAGTAATAAAAGTAGACACCACTTTTAGGAAAACTGAAGTGCTGCTAGAGAAAATATATCTATACAGAAAAAAATATTGTAAAAGACATTGTAATGTAAGAGACAACTATGAAAGTAAAGATGAGAGCTGCAAATAAAGATGCAATTTCCTTAAATAATTTTCCTATTAATTTTTAAGCAATCAAAGCTTATTTAGGACTTGTTTCAGTTGTGTAAGAACCGTCCTATTCCTGATTGACACATACACACTATTATACATAAAACAGATAACTAATAAGGACCTATTGTATAGCACAGGGAACTCTACTCAATACTTTGTAATGGCCTATATGGGAAAAGAATCTAAAAAAGAATCTATTTATGTTTTTGTATAACATATTCACTTTGCTGTACACCTGAAACTAACACAATATTGTAAAGCAATTATACCCCAATAAAAACCTTTTTTAAAAAAAGAACCATCCTATTCCTATTAAGGAATTCCTATTAAGGCTCAGAATGATTACTTATTGTCTTTCAATAAGATTCTGTGGATTTATTGGGCTATTCTTCTGTTCCACATAGTTCTCGGCTATATGCTAGAACAATTGAAGCCTTAAGACTCAACTGTGGGTTCATTTACTGGTGTTGGCCATAGGTTTGATTACCTCCCGACGATCTCTTCTAGTGGTTGCTTGGAATGCCTTAGGGCATAACAGCTGAGTTCCAAGAAGATGCATTCAAGGAGGAAGCATTCCAAGAGAAAAAAATGAAATTGGTCAGAACAAGTAAGGGAATCCATGTGGCAGAGAACTTCCCAAGGGCCTAGGACACAGAGAAGCCTGGTCACTAAAAGATGCAGAGAATTTTCTATATTCACAATGTCAGCAAATCATCCTTTAAAAATAGATTTAATTTTTATAAATATGAAAGTCCTGAAACCTGGCTTGATGGATATAAAAAGTAATCAATCTAAAAAAATACTCTTATATTCCTTAAAGGGCAGAGGGAGATTTGCAGAATGATAAAATTAAAAGATTAATTTCTACATGGTTCTAAAGAAATATTCAAAATATTCTGACAATTGATAGGTGTTTTGATGTTAGTATATAACTCCCAAGGCAAGTACTTTAAGCTATAACAATTAATTAGATGTGAAGCTCTGATGTACACGTTTAAAACTTTTGTTTCAGAATATATGTGGGTAGATATGTATTGTGATTATATATTAAACTGAAACTATATTAATATTGAAAACTTACAACTCTACAGATGGTCAAAGATCAAGACAATATACAACATCATGCAAATTCAGCAGTATATGAAACACATCAAAAAAACAAGAAGAGAAGGATCACATCTCCAGTCATACCATTTATGTGGGACATCAGCCAGCATTCATGATTGAGCACATTAGAAATCTGACTTATTCAAGCAGTAAAAACAACTTATAGTAGTGCGGAAATGAAGAGAAAGCTATAGAAGTTGGTATGAACAATAGTGCAGGAAAAAGACGAGGGTTAACATCTGGGATCACAGCAAACATTATGCCCCAGGACTTTTTAGTGAGGACGTACCACCTTTGCCCACAGAGACTACAGTGCTGCCCACAGGCATTGATTCTGGAAGTCATCTCTCACATTTGCTGGCACTGCTGCCAGTGCCTCCCTGAGGACAGGTTATTGTTCCACTGCTGCTCTACCTGCTTTGAAAATGATTGCACTGTGGTCTGTGTTTCTGGTTGTTACTGGCTCCCAATTTGAAGTCTAGTGTGTTGACTCCTACCTATACAGTGTGGTGGGCCCTTTTATCCAACCAGAACTTTATAGGAAGGAAATGGGGCTTTCTGGCTTCTTTCTTTCCCACTTCCATTGAGGATCCCTCTTTCCCTGGGGGGAAAATGTATTTTGAAAAATTGAACTATTTCTCCTTTTCTGGAAATGCATTTCATTCATTTAAAACTCCTTTAAAATCCTTCACTAGTTTAATTACAACATACAACCTGATTTTACAAATCTGTTTTAGTGTATAAGGTTAAGAAGGATCAGTCAATTGGACAATCAGATTAGCTGAATATTCCTTTGGTTTTATAACACTGAGATTCTGTCTCAAATCTACAATAGCAAGAAATGAAATGCAATTCAGAAACAATGATAAAGTAGATAAAATAGAAATACAGCTTTTAATTTGTATAGAGTGGAAAACTTAATAAAGAACACATGGAATGTCCTTAAAATTCCCGTCATTAAGAAACATATTCTTAATGTCTCTAAATATGCGCACTACAATTTCTTTCAAGTGGACAGTTCTTTTCTTCAGTTAACATGTTTCTAAAATCACACAAGAGAGTGTTTTATTTTCTTTATGGTAACTATTTTTTAAAAATCAAGCATATTTAAATGAAATGGTAAAATACAATAAATTATTACTGTTTTTGGTTAGCTTTGCAGGGAGTCAGAGTACGCCACTCCAAAATAAACCACTCTGGCATAGGATTATTACGAGCCGAAGGCACTTGAGAAAAGAATTCTAGGAAAAACTCTGTCCATCCCACATCTGCCTGAAAGCAGAACATAAATTCTCCTTGTGAAAGTTTAGCCTCTTTCCCTGCTTTCAGTACCAAGAAGGGGATGACAACTTTATCACCAGAAGTTAGACAGCATCTAGGAAGAGTCTACACAAACAAACCTTACCAACTAGCCCTGCTCTACCATTACTTTCCCCATGTATTTGCCTTTCCATGTTTGCCACCCTAGGAGCTCAAAGTCCTCTTCCTCTGTCTTGTCACTTCTCTAGAAAATTATTGTTCTTTCTTAAATGCTTATAACGCATTTCTTAATATGCTTAAACTGCTATGTAAGCCCCAAGTTCGAACCACTTCTCTGAGTGTGTGCTTTTCCCACACGAATGCACATTGCACATGTTAATAAACTTGTGCTTGTTATTCTCTTTTAATCCATCTTTGTCCATTTAGCTTACAGGATTCTAGCCAGGAAACGTAGGAAGGTACAGGGAACAAATTTTTCCTCCCCTACAGCTTGAAGGGAGATCAGTAAAGTAATGGAAAGAAAGTATTGTAAAATATTTTAAAATAAATGGAACAGAGATGTATAATGTGAATTTAATCATGAGGAAACATCAGACAAATAAAAACAGAGAGAACTTGTACAAAATAACTGGCCAGTGCTATTTAGAAATATTAAGTTCATAGACAAAACTGGACTGAGACATGTTCCAGAATAAGGGAAACTAAGAAGACATGACAATTAAACAACTTTACACACAGAAAAAAGGCATTAGAGAGACAAATCAAAAAATCTGCATATGATCTACAGACTACTTAATAGTTTCATATCAATGCTATCTTCCTGGTTTTGATCACTGTATTCTTGTTAAACAAGATGCTGTCCAGGGGAGCACGGTGAAGGGCATACGGGAACTCTTTGAACTAATTTTGCAACTTTTCAATAGATACGAAACTATCTCAGAATTAAAAGTTATATAAATAAAATTTAAAAGATAAAATTATATAAATAAACACACAGCATAAATACTTATGACATTTGCAGTTGTGTACCTCTATAGGTAGTTTCTTTCTTGTAACTAGGTTAAATAAATGAGGAACTGGACTTTATTTAGCAAAAACATTCTGCCTATTGATATAAACTTTATTCCTGGTGTCTCAAACTTTCACAGAATTCCAAACCAATAGTGGGTGTAACTAACGGGTTTTCCATACTCAGATGGTTTAAAGTACATCCCACACAAAACACAAGTAAATATATACTAAAGATTTTTCATTCATACTTTCATTTTCAGTAAAATTCTTAATGGCATTCATTATATAAAAGAATGAAAAACTAATCATGAGACTTTCTAAAGGAAGACAAAAATAAAACAAAAATATTTGACTTATATTTCTTCATTTCCCATAAAATAAATTCTAAACCTTATATGAATAGTAGATTAGAAAAAACTGAGATTAAAGGTTAAGAATCTGTGGCCTGGAGAGAAAAGATGGCGGCAAAGTAGAGAGACATGGAGTGCATCCCTCTCCACAGATGCATTGGGAATGCACGGAAGGACACAGTAATTCCCACAGAGAACCAGCTGAACACCAGCAGACGGCCTCGGACACCAGAAAGGGCTGCGGGGAGCCCGACATAGCCGGTAGGGAGGCATCTACGATGGCTCAAGGAGGGTGAAGCGGCGGAGCTGTGGCAGACGGGAGGGAGTGAGAAACATACAGAGGGTCCGCAGCGCAGCACAGCTCAGCGTTCCCGGACCGAGACATCGATCCGCGGCTGAACGGAGGGTCCAGGAGCGGGAGCGTGGGAACCGGAGAGCTGGTTCAGGGTGAGAAACATTGCTGCCGGTGGGGTGACGGACCGAGAGGACAGGAGGGAGGAGGTCCACGGAGAGGAGTGCCCGTCCCTGAGAGCTGCCCGGCCATGAAGGTGGCTGGAGGCTGCAGGCTCACGGGCGGGGGGGGGAGGAGCCGCGAGCGTAGCCTCTCCCTCTCTTTCAGTGCCTCTGCAACAGGCAGTGGAGAGACGCCCTGCGGGCCACCTAAGGCACTCAGGGATAACAAGCACCCTCAGGCGCTTGGGTGGGGCTAGATTAAAACCCCTTGCAATGCCAGCAGCAGGGAGGCTGCCAAGAGAAAAAAAAAAAAAAAAAAACAGCAGCATCAAAAAGAAAAAAACCCCGAGAGAGGCCCAACTCTAAGACTTTCTCTTTACGCCTGGGCCACCAGCGCCCTCTGCAACAGGCACCTCCAAGCCTGACTGAAACAACAGTGCGCCACTGCTCACTCACTCCCAGGAGAAGGAGCCACTATTGTACCCTCTCCCTCCCCACACACCGATGCTTACAGACAAACAATAAAGGAACCTCTGCTGGTCACAGAATAATGCAAAAAAAAACCGAAGGCAAGGAGAAGGACACTTACAGCTGAGAGGTTAAGGAAACAGAAATAGTAATATCAATACCTATTGAACTGGTCCATTCTGGGATCAGTTCTGGATTTATTTTTTTTCCTCTTTCTCTCTCTCTCTCTTTTTTTTTTTTTATTTATTAAATATGATCTTAGCCCTAAGGGATCTACAAGTTTTATAACATAATTTTTTAATGATATTTTTTATTCTTTTTTTTGCCTTTTTATATACTTCTATATCTAGCTAAGTTTTTGGTAGTACGGACAAAATATCTCTCATACTTTCCTTTCATCCCTATCTTTTATACATTTCTATCCCTTTCTTTTTATTTGCATATTTCCAACCACATTATGCTCTTCTGTTCCCCTTTCTTCCAGCCTTTTTAAGTTTATTTTATCTTATACTTATAAGCAACACTATCGGTCTGCTCAGACTCCTTGCTCTATTCTCCAGATGACGCGCTGCCTTGGTATTTAATATTAGGCTTTTGTCTTTATCTTAATTCTTAGTACAGTTGTCTAATTACATTCTGAGAATCTCCATTCTCTCTGGTGGTACTCCAGCTCTTTTCTATATTTGATCCTAGCTTACAAAATCTCCCTGGATTGATGTTTGTATGTGTAGGGTATTATTTGTTGTTTGTTTGCTTTTGCTTTTGTCTCTGATTTGTTCTGTTTCAGTTGTCAATTTCTGTTGGGTTTCTCTTTGAATATCTGATAGCACACTGGGGTTCTGTCAGGTCTTTCTAGAGCCTTATGTCCTAATGGATTCAGTAATCGTGTGTCTTATACATGTATGTGTTTCCTAGACTTAATATTCTTTTAATCCAATACTTGGACATTAGTCTGAGGCTTGGACAGTCTTCCATAAACACCTCTATCGCCAGGACAAGCAACCCAAAAGTTTGGACAACCATGAGGAAACAAAGAAACACCATGCAGGCAAAGGAGCAGGAAAAAAAACCCACAAGACCAAATAAATGAAGAGGAAATAGGAAAAATGCCTGAAAAAGAATTTAGAGTAATGATAGTAAAAATGATACAAAATCTCGATAACAAAATAGAGAAAGTACAAGAAACAGTTCATAAGAACTCAGAAAAACAAACAGCAATGGATAACAAAATAAGTGAAATTAAAAATACTCTAGATGCTATAACCAGCAGAATGACTGAGGCAGAAGAATGAATAAGTGAGTTGGAAGATAGAATGGGGGAAATAACTGCCACAGAGCAGGAAAAAGAAAAAAGAATAAAAAGAATAGAAGACAGTCTCAGAGACCTCAGTGATAATCTTAAATGTACCAACATTCGAATAATAGGCATCCCAGAAGAAGAAGAAAAAACGAAAGGGTCTGAGAAAATATTTGAAGAGGTTAGAGTGGAAAAATTCCCCAACATGGGAAAGGAAATAATTAACCAAGTCCAAGAAGCACAGAGAGTCCCATACAGAATAAACCCAAGGAGAAAAACACCAAGACACATATTAATCAAACTAACGACAATTCAACACAAAGAAAAAATATTAAAAGCAGCAAGAGAAAAGCAACAAACAACATATAAGGGAAAACCCATCAGGATAACAGCTGACCTTTCTACAGAAACTCTGCAGGCCAGAAGGGAATGGCAGGATATACTGAAAGTCCTGAAAGAGAGAAACCTACAGCCAGGAATACTCTACCCAGCAAGAATCTCATTCAGATTTGAGGGAGAAATCAAAAGCTTTCCAGACAAGCAAAAGTTAAGAGAATTCAGCACCACCAAACCAGCCTTACAACAAGTGCTAAAGGAACTTCTCTAAGTAGGAAACACAAGAAAAGGAAAACACCTACAAATACAAACCCAAAACAATTAAGAAAATGGTAACTGGAACACACATGTCAATAATCACTTTAAATGTAAATGGATTAAATGCTCCAACCAAAAGACACACTGGCTGAATGGATACAAAAACAAGACCCTTCTATATGCTGCCTACAAGAAACCCACTTCAGACCAAGGGATACATATAGACTGAAAGGAAAGGGATGGAAAAAGATATTCCATGCAAATGGAAGTCAAAAGAAAGCTGGAGTAGCAATACTCATATCAGACAAATTAGACTTGAAAGTAAAGACTATTAAAAGAGACAAGGAAGGACACTACATAATGATCAAGGGATCCATTCAAGAAGAACATATCACAATGGTAAATATCTATGCCCCCAATATAGGAGCACCTCAATACATAAGGCAAATGCTAACAGCTATAAAAGGGGACATCGACAGTAACACAATTATAGTGGGAGACTTGAACACCCCACTTACATCAATGGACAGATCATCCAAACAGAAAATAAATAAAGACACACAAGCTTTAAATGACACATTAGACCATCTCGACTTAATTGATATTTATAGGACATTCCATCCAAAAACGACAGACTACACTTTCTTCTCAAGTGCACACGGAACATTTTCCAGGATAGATCACATCATGGGTCACAAATCAAACCTCAGCAAATTCAAGAAAGTTGAAATCATATCAAGCATCTTCTCAGACCACAATGCCATGAGACTAGATATCAATTACAGGAAAAAAACTGCAAAAAATAAAAACACATGGAGGCTAAACAATTCACTCTTAAACAACCAAGGAATCACTACAGAAATCAAAGAGGAAATCAAGAAATATCTAGAAACAAATGACAACGAAAACACAACAACCCAAAACCTATGGGATGCAGCAAAAGTAGTTCTAAGAGAGAAGTTTTTAGCAATACAGTCCTACCTTAAGAAACAAGAAAATGATCGAATAAACAACCTAACCTTACACCTAAAACTACTAGAGAAAGAAGAACAAAGAAACCCCAAAGTGAGCAGAAGGAAAGAAATCATAAAGATCAGAGCAGAAATAAATGAAAAAGAAAGGAAAGAAACCATAAGAAAAATAAATAAAACTAGAAGCTGGTTCTTTGAGAAGATTAACAAAAACGATAAACCATTAGCCAGACTCATCAAGAAAAAAAGGGAGAAGATGCAAATCAACAGAATTAGAAATGAAAAAGGAGAAGTAACAACAGACACCTCAGAAATACAAAACATCATGAGAGACTACTACAAGCAACTATATGCCAATCAATTGGATAACCTGGAAGAAATGGATACATTCTTAGAAAAATACAATCTTCCAAGACTGAACCAGGAAGAACTAGAAACCATGAACAGACCAATCACAAGTACGGAAATTGAGGCAGTGATTAAAAATCTCCCAACACACAAAAGCCCAGGACCAGATGGGTTCACGGGCGAATTCTATCAAACATTTCGAGAAGAGTTAACACCTATCCTTCTCAAACTCTTCCAAAATATTGCAGAAGGCGGAGCACTCCCAAACTCATTCTACGAGGCCACCATCACCCTGATACCAAAACCAGGCAAAGATGTCACAAAAAAGGAAAATTACAGACCAATATCACTGATGAATATAGATGCAAAAATGCTCAACAAAATACTAGCTAACAGACTGCAACAGCACATTAAAAAAATCATACACCATGATGAAGTGGGGTTTATCCCTGGGATGCAAGGATTCTTCAATATACACAAATCAATCAACATGGTACATCATATCAACAAATTGAAGGATAAAATCCATATGATCATTTCAATAGATGCAGAAAAAGCTTTTGACAAAGTTCAACATCCATTTATGATCAAAGCTCTCCAGAAAATGGGCATAGAAGGAAATTACCTCAACATAATAAAAGCCATATATGACAAACAAAAAGCCAACATCATTCTCAATGGGGAAAAACTGGAAGAATTCCCTCTAAGAACAGGAACAAGACAAGGGTGTCCACTCTCACCACTATTATTCAACATAGTTTTGGAAGTTTTAGCCACAGCAATCAGAGAAGAAAAAGAAATCAAAGGAATCCAAATTGGAAAAGAAGAAGTAAAATTGTCACTCTTTGCAGATGACATGATATTATATAAAGAAAACCCGAAAGACTCTACCAGAAAACTGCTAGCACTAATTGATGAGTTTAGTAAAGTAGCAGGATACAAAATTAATGCACAGACATCTCTTGCATTCCTATACACTAACAACGGAAGAGCAGAAAGAGAAATTAAGGAAACGCTCCCATTCACCATTGCAACCAAAAGAATCAAATACCTAGGAATAAACTTGCCTAAGGAGGCAAAAGATCTGTATGCAGAAAACTTTAAGACATTGATGAAAGAAATCAAAGACGATACAAACAGATGGAGAGACATACATGTTCCTGGATTGGAAGAATCAACATCGTGAAAATGATTGTACTACCCAAAGCAATTTACAGATTCAATGCAGTCCCGATCAAATTACCAATGGCATTTTTCACAGAACTAGAGCAAGAAATCTTAGGATTTGTATGGAAATGCAAAAGACCCCGAATAGCCAAAGCAATCTTGAGAAGGAAAAATGGAGTTGGTGGAATCAGGCTTCCTGACTTCAAACTATACTACAAGGCCATAGTGATCAAAACAGTATGGTACTGGCACAAAAATAGAAAGGACGATCAATGGAATAGAATAGAGAACTCAGAAGTAAGCCCAAATACATATGGGCACCTTATCTTTGACAAAGGAGGCACGAGTATACAATGGAAAAAAGACAGCCTCTTCAATAAGTGGTGCTGGGAAAATTGTACAGCATCATGTAAAAGAATGAAATTAGAACACTTCCTAACACCATACACAAAAATAAACTCCAAATGGATTAAAGACCTACATGTAAGGCCAGACACTATCAAACTCCTAGAGGAAAACATAGGCAGAACACTCTATGACATCCATCAAAGCAAGATCCTTTTGGACCCACCTCCTAGAATCAGGGACATAAAATCAAGAATAAACGAATGGGACCTCATGAAACTTAAAAGCTTTTGCACAGCAAAAGAAACCATAAACAAGACTAAAAGGCAGCCCTCAGAATGGGAAAAAATAATTGCCTATGAAACAACGGACAAAGGATTAACCTCCAAAATATACAAGCAGCTCATGAAGCTTAATGCCAAAAAAGCAAATAACCCAATCCACAAATGGGCAGAAGACCTAAATAGACATCTCTCCAAAGAAGACATAAAGATGGCCAACAAACACATGAAAAGATGCTCAACATCACTCATCATCAGAGAAATGCAAGTCAAAGCCACAATGAGGTATCACCTCACACCAGTCAGAATGGCCATCATCACAAAGTCTGGAAACCACAAATGTTGGAGAGGGTGTGTAGAAAAGGGAACTCTCCTGCACTGTTGGTGGGAAGGTAAGTTGGTACAGCCACTATGGAAAACAATTTGGAGGTTCCTTAAAAAACTACAAATAGAACGACCATATGATCCAGTCATCCCACTCCTGGGCATATACCCAAAGAAAACCATAATCCCAAAAGAAACTTGTACCATCATGTTTATCACAGCACTATGTACAACAGCCAGGACATGGAAGCAACCTAAATGCCCATCAACAAATGAATGGATACAGAAGATGTGGCATATATATACAATGGAATATTACTCATCTATAAAAAGGGATGAGATGGAGCTACATGTCATGAGGTGGATAGAACTACAGTCTGTCATACAGAGTGAAGTAAGTCAGAAAGAGAAGGACAAATATTGTATGCTAACTCACATATAAGGAATCTAAAAATGGTACTGATGAACTCAGTGACAAGAATAAGGATGCAGATACAGAGAATGGACTGGAGAACTCGAGGTATGGGAGGGGGCGGGGGGTGATGGGGAAACTGAGACGAAGAGAGAGAGTAGCACAGACATATATATACTACCAACTGTAAAATAGTCAGTGGGAAGTTGTTGTATAACAAGGGGAGTCCAACTCGAGGATGGAAGTTGCCTTAGAGGACTGGGGCAGGGAGGGTGGGGGGGACTCGAGGAGGGGGAGTCAAGGAAGGGAGGGAATATGGGGATATGTGTATAAAAACAGATGATTGAATCTGGTGTACCCCCCAAAAAAATAAAAAAAAATAAAAAAATAAAAAAAAGAATCTGTGGACTGACAGAAGATCTGAAGAAGCCTGAACCAAAGCAGTTGCTTTGAGGATAAAACAATGGAACAAATAAGGGAGATATTTAGGGTGTAAAATTTATGAAAATCGTGTTTTCCTTAGAATGGAAGGACGAAGAGTAAGTTTTTCTACTCCTCACTTTATTTAGGGCAATTTGCTCTAATTCATTCTGATATCATCAGTTAAATTCTGTGACTTTTTTTTTCTACTTTTGTTTTAGTTTACAAAGTATCTCGGGCATTAAAAATCAGTATTTAGTTCACAAGTTAGTCAATAAAAAGTTCATCTTCACCCAGGGATCGTCTCCCCTCTTGAAGGTTCCTCCCTTTCTCCTTTACCTGGGGTCAAGGGAAGCTGGCAACATTATGTAAGGGAAGGGTCAATGTGCACGTGGGTCCTGGTCCTTCTCTGTTGATTAACATCATCGACTTTTCTTGTTATCTTCTGTGATAGGGAGGACCTCTAATCATTTATTAAAAATCTACAGATAGTCTGGTGTAGATCACGTTTGACATAAATCCCTCTATGTTGAAAATACCCCTGGGAAAATCAGCTTCACGTACTTTCTGAGCTATCTGTCAGGGTTATGTTGTCATTCCTGTAATGGCCCCATTTCTTTGTCCCATGCAGGTATAGTCTCTGGGAAGCAGACAGATCCACTCTCAAGTAACTTCTGCGCCTTCAGGGTTGAGAAATTTATGGTAACCTACATCATGTAATTTGAAGACTTAAACAAACTGGGGGACAAGTAGAGACTGCAACCTGCCCTCTTCCATCTATCCACACCCTCTGCCAGCTCTCTCCTGTTATCTTCCCCCTTGTATATGGAGACTACCTTTCACTGAATGCCCCTAGGAAGGGAAAGTTAGCTGCTCTTTCCTGTTCCTTGGATACAAAGTTATGCAGTGGGAAAACCTTCTCATTTTCCACACAGCACTCTGTCTAAAGAATGAGCCTTCTTTTATGTGTAGTGAATTCCTACTTTGCATTTTATTCTCCTGTGTACAAAAAAGAGCTAGAATAAAGTGGCATGGTTCAATTAATATTAAGTGAAACTAATTTATCACTCTGGATAGTAATAGAGTATTGAGGTAAAATGACAGCATTGGTTCCCCTGTGTATATTTGAAAAGAATTGTAGATTTATCAGAAGATGACTTCCTCTTTTCACAACTTTTCATCATTCTCTTCATTGGTATTCTGACTGGATTCCCTTATCCTTTCTTCTCACACAATAATATGAAACGATCAAGGGAAATCCTTTTCTTTCAGGCTCAATATCCTACTCCAACTTGCTACAACTGAAATTTAAGTGTGACAACGTGCCAGTATCATGGAGATGGGGCAGGACTGCCAATGGTTAACCACCCACTAGTAGGTTTATCTGGCAGGTGTTTGTTTTCTCAAATGCTGAGTTTTATTTATTTTTGACTCATTGAGCCTGAAATGCTTAGAGACACTTCAGGGAACTTAGCTCCCTGCTGTTCAAATGGCAGGGCTCAGTAAATGAGATCCTTAGGTAGATGTAGCACATGCTGCTTTAGATTGCATGATTACATTTTAAAACGTTTCCAAAAAAAAAAAAATTTAAAAAAAAGTCACAGGACTAGGCTTTCAAATGAAAATGAGTATCAGTCATTCACAGGAGGACTTAATAATTTGTGGACCGTTATCATAAAGATATTTGGGATCCTTAACTCTTTCACTTTTTTTTTCCTAAAGTATAGTTGATTTACAGTGTTGTGTTAAAACCCTTTCACTTTTTAATACTTAATGTCTTAATCCTTTGCTAATATCACCACATTTGGGTGTGTTAAGACATACTGATTTATTCAGAATTAATGAAACCAATTAGATATCATGAAACAATTTATATTTGATGTTTGATGGTATACAAATATGACCTCCTTGAGAATAACTGAATCAGTAAGCATGTTTTAGTGCTGCTTAAATTAAAAAAGAAAAAGGTTAAATAAATAACTACAATTAACAGAAATATAAGCATTTATGACATGTTATGGCACAGAAATAGGAAATTATATCATAGAATCCAAATGGAAACATTTCCTTAACAAAAATCAGAAAAGTACCTGAAAAACATTTTTTAAAATATAGGTCATCTTGTTTCATTGAGAGAAGAGGCAGAATGATGTCTTTACTTGGAGAAAGAAGTAAAATCGTATGAATCACTTTATGTCTTAATTTTTTTTTTAAACCAGCATTGATATGGTAAAGCTGACATTCAATCAATCACATACAGGCTTCCCTGGTAGCACAGTGGTTAAGAATCAGCCTGCCAATGCAGGGGACATGGGTTCAATCCCTGGTCCAGGAAGATCCCACATGCCACGGAGCAACTAAGCCTGTGCGCCACAACTACTGAGCCCACGCTCTGCAACTACTGAAGCTTGTGCACCTAGAGCCCATGCTCTGCAACAAGAGAAGCCACTGCAATGAGAAGCCCAAGCACAGCAACGAAGAGGGGCCCCCGCGCCCAGCAACAAAGACCCAATACAGCCAATAAATAAAAACAAATTAATTAATTTAAAAAAATAAAATAAACCACATGCATTCAAAGTGTTTGATGCTAAGGTGTATGTATATACCCATGAAACTATCGCCACAATAAAAATGCTGAACATGAATGTCACTCCGTATTTTTTCTCATGCCTGAGGTAATCATTTCTTCCCTCACATCTCCATCCCTCCTGCCATATCCCCAGGAAACCATTAATTTTCCTATCACTATACCACAGTTTGCATTTCCTAGGATTTTATGTAAATAGAATCACACAGTCTGTACTTTTTTGTCTGGATTCCATCATTCAGCATCATTATATTTCACATACTCAACAGAAGTGTTTGAGCCCCCCTCTCCAAAAATTATTATGGTCAGTCTTTTAAATTTTAGCCATTCAAGTAGGTATGTTACCAAATCTCATTGTGGTTTTAATTTGTATTAATATTTCCCTAATGACTAGTACCGTTGAACCTTTTTCATGTGCTTATTTGCCATCTGAATATATATCTTTGATAAAATATCTTCAAATCATTTGCCCATTTTAAGTTGGATTACTTTTTTTCTTATTATTGGGTTTTGAAAGTCCTTTATATACTCAGGATACAAGTCTTTTATTAGACAAATGATTAGCACTTTTTTTATAGTCTGGCTTATCTCTCATTCTCATAACAGCATCTATTCAAGAACAGGAGGTTTTAATTTTGATGAAGTCTGATTTTTTAATTTGTTATTTACCTAATTCAATCTAAGTTCACAACGGTTGTTTCTATGTCTCTTCAAAAGTTTTAGAATTTTAGATTTTACATTATGTTCTATGTTCCATTTTGAGTTAAAAAATTGCATATGGTTGGAGACAGAGAACAAAGTTTATTTTATATCATATTTTGCAAAAGTATATCTATTGGAACAGTATCTGCCTTATACTTGGTAAATTGAGATGATTCACATCTAATGTAATTATCAATATGATTAAGTATAAATCTATCATCTTATTGTTTCTTTTCTAGCTATCCTAGCTCTTCTTCTCTTTTTCCTTTTATGGTTTCCTTTTGGGGGAGATTAACTGAATAAATTGTATATAATTCCATTCTCTGGCTTAGTAGCTGTAACTTTTCATTTTGTTATTTTAGTGATTGCTTTATGATTTATACATCTTTATCTTATAATTTATCTTCAAGGGATATTGTAACACTTAGCCTATAGTTCAATAAATTTATACTAGTATACTTGCACATCTCCCCACTGAAATTTTGTGGTCATGTCATACATTTCACACAATATATTGTTATTATCTGTGTTTAACTAGTTGATTACCTTTTAAAGACATTTAAATAGTGAGAAAATCTCATATAACTTACCAATAAAGTCATCATTTCTGATTCTAAGAGTAGATTCATATTCCCACCTAGTATCAGTTTACATATTCCTAAAGGATTTTTGTTTAACATCTTAAAGTATGGGTCTGTTCATGATGTATTGGTTCAACTTTTTAAAGTCTGAAAAAGTCATTTTTCTGCCTTCTTTTTGAAAGACTTTTTTCCCAGAATAAAATTTTATGTTGACAATTTTTTTCCCAATATTTTAAAGAGGTTGTTCCCTTTTCCTTTGCTTGCCTAGTTTCCAGTGGTAAATGTGTTGTCATCTCTGTCTTTGTTTCTTTGTGTTTTTGTCTTTGGATGCTTTTAACATCTCTATCACAGACTTTGGATCATTTCATTATAATGTGCCTTGGTATAATTTTCTTAATATTTCCCTTTTGTTTGAGGTTTGGCTTTCTTGAGCTCTATGTTTATAGTTTTATCATATTTGTGATATTTCCAGCTATATTACTTTTAAAATATGCTTATTCTCCCATAATGATTAGGCATTGTAGGATGTTAAGAAACCATATCATTTAATTAAGAGTTCCACTGGCTTGGCAAGAAGTATAAGATATAATAGTTAAACAATATATCTCTTAATTGACTACAAGAAGAAAAGGTGTATTGAATGTACTGGTGAAGAATACAGTGAAGTAAATTAGAGAAATAAAGTAGCTCTGATTATGCTAAAGTTCAAACTCTCTATTTACGATAGAGGCCATTTAAAATATGTATACTAAACCATAACTGACTTAAGACACTCAAAAAGAATCCTAGTGATTCATGGGAAATAGTTGGTAAAAGAGAAATAATGAAGATCCGTCTGAGCAGGAAGATAAAAAGGATAAAAAATTTTATGGCATACTTAACTCTTACCTTTCTCTTATCATACACATGATCCAATCCATCAAGAAACTCTTTTGAGCCTGCCTTAAATATAACTAGATTTCAACCACTTGGAATCTCAAGTTTCAAAAATTATCTCCCTGCTTCTGCCCTTACCTCTGTCAGTCTCTTCTAAGTACAGCAGCTAGACTTGTCATTTTTAAATATGAAGCCAGGTACTACGTACTTCTACTCAACACACAACTCACTTAGTGTTAAAGTCAACATTTTTACAATGGCCTACAAGACAGACCTACAAAGCACACTGTGGATCTGGTTCTCCATTACCTCTTTGACTTCACATTTCTCAGCTCTCCTCCTCACTTTCTGCACACCTACCTCTGATACATCCTCTACCTAAAATATATAACCTTAACATCACTTACATATAATACATCCTTGCCCAAATTTCCCCTTTTCAATAGACCTATGCTGCTATTCTATTTAAAAATTCCTGAATAATTCTCCATTGTTTCTATAGACTATGTAAACATGCAACTTTCTAATATACTGCAACATATATTTCTCGACCAGGAAAAGGATTCTTTTTTCTGTTTTGTTCATTGATATTTTCTTAGAGTAGGCATTCAATAAACAGACAAATAAAGAATAGAGTCTCCTAGGATGCCTAGTTGTCAAAAGGGCTTTCCATCTTATAATGCTTTCAAACATGCTTTTTGCCTGTCATCAGAAAAAAAATTAATTTTAGTAAAGAAAAATGAAACAGAATGATAAAAAGAGAAAAACATACAGTTCTTTAGAACTACGAGAAAATAGATTAAATCTAAGAAATAGTAGTATTATAAGATAAAAGAAAAATAATGTACAGAAAGTTAATAATGGAATTTTAACAAAAGTTGATATATATGATGAATTTAATATTCAGTATAAAATATACACAAATAGATCAGTTGCCGCAGTCCAGCGGGGAACCTGAGGCCCAAGCAGACCACAGGAACCCTGGAGCAACTGGGTAGGACCAGGGGGAAGTCAGGGGGGCAGGGAAGGGGAAGCCAGATGGGACCAGTGCCCCTGGGGGGTGGCTGGGTGAGGGGGGAGGTTCCCGTCTGGAGAGACCATTGGGGGCTGGGGAGATGGGGGAACCACAACTGGGTTTCTCCCACCCAGGAGGCCAGGAGGCCTGATGAGCTCCCCAGCTTGGGAGCCTGCTGGGCTCCCCAGTGGGATCCTCCACCCTCCAAGGCCCCCACTGGGCTGCCTGGGTCCTGGGGGTGTGGGAAGGAGAGAGGAGGGGCAAGGAGGTGGAGAGGTGGACAGGTGGGGGTGGGGGATTTGAGATTGGAGGATGGGGAGGCAAGAGGGCGTTTTGCCTGCCCTCTTGGCCAGGGAGGCCGACTGGGTTCCTGGGCCTGGTCCTTCACTTTCCAGGTCCCCCTCTGGCATGAGGGTCCTGGGGGCATGGGCGGAGAGTGGGGAGGGAGAGAGGCAGACAGTAGCGGTGGGAAGGGATCTCTCCAGGTTAGAAGAATAGGGGTGGTGCCACTGGGTATTTCTTCTGGTCAGGTCCTCCACCTTCCAAGGCTCCTCCTGGTCATTGGTCCTAGAAGTACAGGAGGGAAGTGGTGGGGGGGAAAGAAGAGAGGCAGAAGTGGGGAGGGACCCTCTGGGATCAGAGGATCGGGGGAGGAGCGGAAGGCATTTCCAATGCCCACTGGCCTGGGAAGCCTGCTGGGCGCCCAGGCTTGTTCTCCAACTTTCCAAGGTCCCCTCCCAGATGCGTTGGTCCTGGGGACGTTGGCGCATGGCAGGGGAAGAGGAAGAGAGGCAGACTGGTGGTGGGATGTTTCAGGAGCAGAGGACCAGGGGAGGTGAGGAGGACCTTTCCCCTGCCCATTTGGGCCCAGTGGACCTGCTGGGCTCCCGAGTCTGGTCCCTCGCTCTCTCTGGCTGAGTGGGTCATACAGGCATGGGAGGGAGGAGAGGAGAAGAGGAAGAGAGGCAGAGAGCAGTGGGGGGGACCTTGCAGGACTGGAGGATCATGGGAGATGCTGCAGGAAATCTCCCTACCCACTTGGCACCATAAGGCCTGTTGTGCCCCTAGGCCTGGTCTTCAGTCCCCCAGGGGCCCATCTAGGTCTCACTGGTCCTAGGGGTGTAGAAGAAAAGCAGGGGAGAAGAGGAGAGGTGGGCAGGGGAGGAGGCCTTCTGGGATTGGAAGATCAAGGGAAGCGGAGAAGGTATTTCCCCTGCCCACTAGCTCTGGGAAGCCTGCTAGGCTCATAGACCTGGTCTTTCATACTCCAGGGCCCCCTCCAGCTGCTTGGGACCTAGGAGAGTGGGGGGCAGGGGAGATGAAGAGAGGCAGACAGGGACCCTACGAGACTGGGAGATCTGGAGAAGTGCCACAGGCATTAGCCTAGCCCAGTTGGCCCTGGGAAGCCTGTTGGGCATCAGAGTCTGGTCTCTTGCCTTCCAGTGCCCACTGCAGCTGTGAGGTTCCTAGCAGAATAGGAGAGAGGGGGTGAGGAAGAAGAAAACCCAAGGGGGAGGGACCCTCCAAGACTAGGGGAGGTGCCTAGCATTTCTCGCACCAACTTGGGCCCAGGGAAGCATTCCTGGGCCCCTCTGCTTCATAGGGCCTAAACCCCATTCCCCACCACCCCCAGGGCCTTTTCTAAGCATAGGCCCTGCCCATTGCCTAACCTCTCCACGGACCCCCCACCCCAACTCTTGTCTAAGCCAGGACCCCACAGCCAAGGTCTTTTCTGGCATTTTTTTTTCTTTTTCTTTTTTTTTCTTCCCACCTCCTCACTTAGGCTATTGCAGTTGATTTACCTTCCAGTTGTTGCTCCAGCTTTTTTTTAAAAATTTTTTTTCTAACACATCTGTTAGTCTCCTATTATTGTATTTTTTATCTTGCTATTGTTCTGCTGTTCTCCTACATTTTTAAAAAAAAATTTTTCATTTGCCTGCTCCACATGGCTTGTGGGATCTTGATTCACAAGCCCAGGTCAGGCCTGAGCTCCTGAGGTGGGAGCTCTAAGTCCAAAACATTGGACTAACAGGGAAACCCAGTTCCCAGGGAATATTCATCAAAGTGAGGTCTCCCAGAGGTTCTCACCTCAGCACCAAGACCCAGCTATAACTCAACAGCCTACAAACTCCAGTGATTGAAACCTGAGGCCAAACACCCAGTGGGACAGGAACACAATCTCCACCCATCCAAAGTGGGGAGAAAATGAGACAACAAAAAAAATATGTCACAGATGAAGGAACAAGGTAAAAATACACAAGACCAAATAAATGAAGAGGAAATAGGAAAAGTGCCTGAAAAAGAATTCAGAGTAATGATAGTAAAGATGATCCAAAATCTCAATACAAAATACAGAAAACACAAGAAACAGTTAATAAGGACTCAGAAGAACTAAAGAGCAAACAAACAGTAAAAGATAACAAAATAACCAAAATTAAAAATATTCTAGATGCTATAAACAGTAGAATAACTGAGGCAGAAGAACAAATAAGTGAGTTGGAAGACAGAATGGGAGAAATAACTGCCACAGAGCAGGAAAAAGAAAAAAGATTAAAAGAATGGAAGACAGTCTCAGAGACCTTGGTGACAACATTAAGCATACCAACACTTGAATCACAGGCATCCCAGAAGAAGAATAAAAAAAGAAAGGGTCTGAGAAAATACTTGAAGAGGTTATAGTGGAAAATTTCCCCAATATGGAAAAGGAAATAACTAATCAAGTCCAAGAAGCGCAGAGAGTCCAATACAGAATAAACCCAAGGAGAAATACACCAAGGCACATATTAATCAAACTAATGACAATTAAACACAAAGAAAAATATTAAAAGCATCAAGAGAAAAGCAACAAACAACATATAAGGGAAAACCCATAAAGATAACAGCTGATCTTTCTGCAGAAACTCTACAGGCCAGAAGGGAGTGGCAGGATATACTGAAAGTCCTGAGAGAGAAAAACCTACAGCCAAGAATACTCTACCCAGCAAGAATCTCATTCAGATTTGATGGAGAAATCAAAAGCCTTGCAGACAAGCAAAAATTAAGAGAATTCAGCAAAACCAAACCAGTCCTACAACAATTGCTAAAGGAATTTTTCTAAGAAGGAAACACAAGAGAAATAAAAGAACTACAAAAACAAACCCAAAACAATTAAGAAAATGGTAATAGGAACATACATGTCAATAATCACCTTAAATGTAAATGGATTAAATGCTCCAACCAAAAGACACAAACTGATTGAATGGATAAAAAAAACAAGACCCTTACATATGCTGTCTACAAGAAACCCACTTCAGACCAAGGGACACATATAGAATGAAAGTAAGGGGATGGAAAAAGATATTCCATGCAAATGGAAGTCAATGCTAACAGCCATAAAAGGGGAAATCAACAGTAACACAATAATCATAGGGGACTTTAACACCCCACTTACATCAATGGACAGATCATCCAAACAGAAAATAAATAAGGACACACAAGCTTTAAATGGCACATTATACCATCTCAACTTAATTGATATTTATAAAACATTCCATCTAAAACCTAGAGAATACACTTTCTTCACAAGTGCACACGGAACATTTTCCAGGAGAGATCACATCTTGGGTCACAAATCAAGCCTTGGTAAATTCAAGAAAATTGAAATCATATCAAGTATTTTCTCTGACCACAACACCATAAGACTAGATATCAATTACCTGAAAAAAACTGTAAAAAATACAAACACAGGGAGACTAAACAATACGCTATTAAACAACCAAGAAATCACTAGAGAAATCAAAGAGAAAATCAAAAAATATCTAGAAAAAAACGACAATGAAAACACAATGACCCAAAACCTATGGGATGCAGCAACAGCAGTTCTAAGAGGGACATTTATAGCAATACAGTCCTACCTCATGAAACAAGAAAAATATCAAATAAACAACCTAACCTTACACCTAAAACAGTTAGAGAAAGAAGAACGAAAAAAACCCAAAGGGAGCAGAAGGAAATAAATCATAAAGATCAGATCAGAAATAAATGAAAAAGAAATGAAGGAAACAATAGCAAAGATCAATAAAACTAAAAGCTGGTTCTTTGAGAAGATAAAATTGATAAATCATTAGCCAAACTTATCAGGATTAAAAGGGAGAAGTCGCAAATCAACAGAATTAGAAATGAAAAAGGAGAAGTAACAACTGATACGGCAGAAATACAAAAGATCATGAGAGACTACTGCAAGCAACTATATGCCAATAAATTGGATAACCTGGAAGAAATGGATACATTCTTAGATGAGTACAATTCTCCAAGACGGAACCAGGAAGAACTAGAAAGCATGAACAGACCAATCACAAGTACGGAAATTGAGGCAGTGATTAAAAATCTCCCAACACACAAAAGCCCAGGGCCAGATGGATTCACAGGCAAATTCTGTCAAACATTTAGAGAAGAGCTAACACCTATCCTTCTCAAACTCTTCCAAAGTATAGCTGAAGGAGGAACACTCCCAAACTCATTCTATGAGGCCAGCATCACCCTGATACCAAAACCAGGCAAAGATGTCCCCAAAAAAGAAAATTACAGGCAAATATCACTGATGAATAGAGAGGCAAAAATCCTCAACAAAATACTAGCTAACAGACTCCAACAGCACATTAAAAAGATCATACACCATGATCAAATGGGGTTTATCCCTGGGATGCAAGGATTCTTCAATATACGCAAATCAATCAACATGATACACCATACTAACAAACTGAAGGATAAAAACGATATGATCATCTCAATAGACGTGGAAAAAGCTTTTCACAAAATTCAACATCCATTTACGACACAAACTCTCCAGCACATGGGCATAGAAGGAAATTACGTCAACCTAATAAAAGCCATATATGACAAACAAAAAGCCAACATCATTCTCAATGGTGAAAAACTGAAAGGATTACCTCTTAGAACAAGAACAAGATAAGGGTGTCCACTCTCACCATTATTATTCAACAGAGCTTTGGAAGTTTTAGCCACAGCAATCAGAGAAGAAAAAGAAATCAAAGGAATCCAAATTGGAAAAGAAGAAGTAAAACTGTCACTCTTTGCAGATAACATGATATTATACATAGAAAACGCTAAAGATTCCACCAGAAAACTGCTAGCACTAATTGATGAATTTAGTAAAGTAGCAGGATATAAAATTAATGCACAGAAGTCTCTTGCATTCCCATACACTAACAATGAAAGAGCAGAAAGAGAAATTAAGGAAACTCTCCCATTCACCATTGCAACAAAAAGAATAAAATACCTAGGAATAAACCTGCCTAAGGAGGCAAAAGATCTGTATGCAGAAAACGATAAGACACTGATGAAAGAAATCAAAGACAATACAAACAGATGGAGAGACATACCATGTTCTTGGATTGGAAAAATCAATATTGTGAAAATGACTATCTTATCCAAAGGAATTTACAGATTCAATGCAATCCCTATCAAAATACCAATAGCATTTTTCACAGAACTAGAACAAGAAATCTTACGATTTGTATGGAAACAGAAAAGACCCCAAATAGCCAAAGCAACCTTGAGAAGGAAAGACAGAGTTGGTAGAATTAGGCCTCCTGACTTCAAACTATACTATAAGGCCACAGTGATTAAGACAGTATGGTACTGGCACAAAAGTAGAAAGGAAGATCAATGGAATAGAATAGAGAACTCAGAGGTAAACCCAAGCACATATGGGCACTTTATCTTTGACAAAGGAGGCACGAATATACAATGGAAAAAAGACAGCCTCTTCAATAAGTGGTGCTGGCAAAATTGGACAGCTACATGTAAAAGAATGAAATTAGAACACTTCCTAACACCATATACAAAAATAAACCCAAAATGGATTAAAGACCTAAATGTAAGGCCAGACACTATAAAACTCCTAGCAGAAAACCTAGGCAGAACACTCTATGACATACATTAAAGCAAAATCCTTTTGGACCCATCGCCTAGAATCATGGAAATAAAATCAAGAATAAACAAATGGGACCTCATGAAACTTAAAAGCTTTTGCACAGTGAAAGAAACCATAAACAAGACAAGAAGGCAACCCTCAGAATGGGAAAAAATAGTTGCCAATGAAACAATGGACAGAGGATTAACCTCCAAAATATACAAGCAGCTCATGCAGCTTCATACCAGAAAAGCAAATAACCCAATCCACAAATGGGCAGAAGACCTAAATAGACATTTCTCCAAAGAAGACATACAGATGGCCAACAATCACATGAAAAGATGCTCAACATCACTCATCATCAGAGAAATGCAGGTCAAAGCCTCAACGAGGTATCACCTCACACTGATCTGAATGGCCATCATCACAAAATCTGGAAACAACAAATGTTGGAGAGGGTGTGTAGAAAAGGGAACTCTCCTGCACTGTTGGTGGGAATGTAAGTTGGTACAGCCACTATGGAAAACAGTTTGGAGGTTCCTTAAAAAACTACAAATAGAACTACCATATGATCCAGTAATCCCACTCCTGGGCATATACCCAAAGAAAACCATAATCCCAAAAGAAATATGTACCATAATGTTTATTGCAGCACTATTTACAATAGCCAGGACATGGAAGCAACCTAAATGTCCATCAACAAATGAATGGATAAAGAATATGTGGCATATATATACAATGGAATATTACTCAGCCATAAAAAGGAATAAAATTGAACTATATGTAATGAGGTGGATAGACCTAGAGACTGTCATACAGAGCGAAGTAAGCCAGAAAGAGAAAAACAAATACCGTACGCTAACTCATATATATAGAATCTGAAGAAGTGGTACTGATGAACCCAGTGACAGGGCAAGAGTGGAGATGAAGATGTAGAGAATGGACTTGAGGATACGGGGCTGGGGTGGGGGGTGAAGGGGAAGCTGGGATGAAGTGAGAGAGTAGCATAGACATATATATACACTACCAACTGTAAAACAGATAGCTAGTGGGAAGCTGCTGTATAACAAACAGAGATCAACTCGATGATGGGTGATCCTTTAGAGGGCCAGGACAGGGAGGGTGGGAGGGATTCGCGGGAGGGAGGGGATATGGGGATATATCTATAAATACAGCTGATTCATTTTGGTGTACCTCAAAAACTGGTACAAGCATGTAAAGCAATTATATTCCAATAAAGAGCCTAAAAAATATAAAATATACAAAAGGTGTAGAAAATAAAGATATGAGTATAAAAGGTAAACCTAAAATCTGAAAATAAAATTTATTAGCACAAAGAGACTAAGTGTACTAATAGCTTAAAAGTATACAAAAATAAAGAAATCTAAAATAAATTATTAAAATTAAGGATTTCATGCAACAATAAGTCAAAATAAAATTATTTGAGTTTAATAAAAGCCCAGATTTTGGAGTCAGAGAGATTGCATTAAATACAAGGATTTTAAGTCCCCAACCAATAGACCTAATTTTTTGAGCCTTGAGTTTTCACATGCAAAATAGAGATATAAATTTCTAACTCAGAGATTGTCAGAATTAAGTAAGAGAATTTATCTTATGAATGTAGCACAGGACATGGCAGATAGCAAGTTGTCAGTGAATGATATCTACATTTACAGTGAGGGGTGGATTCTAGATGACAATACTTATATTTTGACATAAAGAAATCATGAAAGTATGTTAACATGTTAAACCATATGAATAGTATATGTAAGATTATGCAACAGTATATGTACACATAATTTAAAGCTTGAAAATAAAAGTTAAATATTAGCAACCAGAGACTAGGACTGCTAAAACCTTAAAGGTATATAAAAATAAAGAACAGTAAAATGGTACCACATCTTATTGCCTGTGCTAAGGTAACATTATCAGCTGCCAAGAGATGATCTAATATCAATACTCAATTTTAGCACTTTTTTTTCCCTAATAATAGAGAACATTATTCATGCCTCCAGTCAGCTCCTCCCCATCGACACACGTGCCCTCATTTTGAATTCACTGCCCTGTCCTATTGCTTGAGCAGCCCTTTATTTCTTTCCTTTAAATATCTATATTTGGTTGGCCATTACAGATCATTTCCTAGGAGGACCATTATTGCCTCCAGCAATCCCCTAGTAGTTCTTAGCCTTGTCTTCAAATTAGAATTGCCTAGGGAGTTTTAAACAATCAATCAGACAAATAAACAAACAAAACAAACAAGCCACAGATTGCCATGCTGCATCACAGGTCAACTGCATCAGAATCTCTATGAATGGACTCCAGGCAATGTTATGTCTCATAACTTCTCAGATGATTTCAACATGCACCGAGATCTGCTTTGTGTTATGTATGGACACTGTAGATGGCCAAATCTACATTTGACTGTAGATTAGGTTAACTATTAACTGTTTTCCTCTCAGGATATCTTCATCCAAATTTGTACACAGTTTCTATTTTTTTAGAGTATGCCGGAAAATAATACTGCACAGCTCAATTCAACCCTCAAAAAGACCAGCAGAGCAAATCTAATCTATTACCCATGGGGTCTGTTTCTTCCTCAAACAGGCAGTCAGCCATCACAAAATAGCTTCAAAATAGGATGCTTTTATTGATCTCTAAATTCCTGTGCCTATATTCCTATGACTTTCATTGCATGATTTCAAGTCATAATTTTATTCAAAACTCTTAACATATGAATTCAATACATGAAAGAAAAAATATTTCAGTGGGCTATGTGAGGAGACTTTAAAAAAATTTTGGGAGGGAGGAAAAGTTTCCTTACGGATATTTATGTAAGTCATAGGAAATATAGCAAAACAGCTATTTGCTGAACCACTCAATTCCTAACACTTGATATTTATGTCCATACGCATGTATATGTGAAGCTTTAAATTAAATAGGACAAATACTAATCTAACCACAGCTGTAGAGAATCAGGAACAGTAATTTCGCTGGATGATTTCAACATTTTAAAAAGCTCAACTATTTTTTCAAGCATAATTTCTCAACACAGAATAATACAGAGCCGAACAGTTTTTAAATAGCAGTGGAAGAGTCTGGACTCACCTTCTGCAAGATTAACCTTCTGAATCTTGATATCCCAATTTCAACTCACAGCCCTTCCTAAGGTTACCATAAGGGACACCTGTAGCTTCATAGAACAAAGACTAAGAGCCCGAGCCTTCATATAGTGATAATTTAGTCTTGTCTTCATAGTAAATCATTTGGGGTTTCTTAAGAAGGATACTTGGGCACCACCATAGATTAATTAAACAAGAAAATGAGAAACAATGGGACCAACCTGTCGGCATTTAATGCTCATTTTCTTGCTGTTTAGCTTATTTTTGAAGCTACTTCTGTTATTCAAATGTGCAGCCAGAACAAAGTCATTTGAAATGGTTAAGTTACAGTGAACAAGGCAAGTATTCCAAAATATACCTTTTTTTACATGAGCAACTCACACAAGTGCTTGCCCAAGTTATTGGGAGGATTTAGATGTTGAAAGAGACCATCTCAATATTTTCTTAACGGAGGGCAAGGAAACATAAATAAATTCCCATAATTACAGCCCTGCTAGCCTGAATACATAAAGCTGAAATCATCTTTTCCAGAAGATTGATGGTAAAAGTAGAAGCAATTATCAAGAAAAGGTCAGTAACACTGAGCAGCTCTCAACAGCACTGCTAGAAAAGCCAACTTGATTTAATTCTCATAACTATTGGAAAGGTTGGCTGGTGAGCATAGGGTTACAAGATATATGCTGTAGATTTGTTCAAAAGATTAAGGTATGACAGATATTGCTTTAACTAGGGTTCACAGACAAGTAATAAAAATATTACTTTAAAATACTTCAAGTTTACAGTTAAAAGGAAGACAAAAGCTAACATGCCAACTAAGTAACCCATCCCATGTACTCTATGTTCTTGTCTAAGAATAAGTCTCTAGAAAAAATTATTTCAAAGTAAGTAAAGAAGCTGCTTCAGGAACCAAATATTTAGGTTTAATGTGTTCTGAGTATGTGTGCAATTTATTCAAACTTGAATGCTGTCCTTTACATTTTACAACTTTGATCTGCAACCACTACACATTCCATTACACATTTAAAGATTTTTGCTGTATTATATGTGAGGATTTTAGGACAGGATTATGAGTAGCTTACAAAACTTATTAAGTAAGGGACTATGGCTCCAAGGTTGACCTCTCTGATGATAGCTTTACAAAGAACACTTGATCTATGAATCTTATCTATATTGGCTATTACAAACACTGGGTCACAGACCAAAATAGCATGAATACAATTCCTGGATAAACTCATTAATTGCAAACAATTTATTCATGGGTTGGGACAAGCAGAATCTACATAATTTTTTTCCTAGCAGACAACCACAGAAATTTTATTTCACTCAAAGGAATATCCATTGCCCTCATTTAAAAGCTATTTACTTAAGTATTATAACTATCTAGTTCAATGCATTTTTAATCTAAATATGCCCATGTATTCAGCATTCAGATCAAGGACACATTACTTACAACCAGAAACCCTGCTCATACCCTCTTTTAATACCACACGTGCCCCCCCAACATTCTCAAAAATAATGATTATACTAATATTTAAAATTATGGACTAGTCTGTTTTTTGTGAGTTACAGAAATTGAATTGTATGAGATGTTTTGTGTTTTGCTTCTTTTACTTAATGTACATTAAGTGTGTGAGTCATAATTACTGACTATAATTGTAGGTTTTAAATTCTCATTGTTATATAATATTCTATGAATATTATTTCATGAATTACCACAAAAATATTTTACTATATTTATCTTACTGTCAATGAATATTGAATCTTTTTAAAGATAAGTCAAATCAGTAATGAGGAAATTCAGTATTATAATAAATCAGTATTGATATTGCCAAGTTGTTAGTGATTTTAAACTAGCTAAGAAGTACTACTGGGTGTTGGATCTCTGTAAGGCTTCTAATGCAGAGCCTATATTAAAAGTTAGTAAAGGACTTCCCTGGTGGTGCAGTGGATAAGAATCTGCCAGCCAATGCAGGGGACACAGGTTCAATCCCTGGTCCGGGAAGATTCCACATGCCACGGAGCAACTAAGCCCATGTGCCACAACTACTGAGCCTGTGGTCTAGAGCCCATGAGCCACAACTACTGAGCCTGCATGCTGCAACTACTGAAGCTCACACACCTAGAGCCCATGCTCTGCAACAAGAGAAGCCACTGCAATGAGAAGCCTGCATACCACAACTAAGAGTGTCCTCCGCTCGTCACAGCTAGAGAAAGCCCACATGCAGCAGTGAAGACCCAACACAGCCAAAAGTAAATAATCTTTTTTTAAAAAGTCAGTAATAAAATACAGAATAATTAGTCAGTGTTGAAGAAATATTAATTAATTAAATGTGTATATATTAGAAAAGATGGTTGAGAGGGACCAAATATAGAGATGTGTAAATCAGAATTTACAAGAATATGCATTCGAGATGTATCTGAGAAGATAGTGGCATATAGAATAAAGGTAGACAAAAATTTAGCACAATATAAACAGATGACTGAAGTAAGTGCTCTACTGAGAGAAGAAAATTATCCTGTTCATTCTTGCTATGAGTAAAAAGGATATTTGGTTTGACAGAATGACAGTTGTGAACCTTGGGCCAAGTATGTCATGTTGAATCATCAGGTAGGAGCTTTGGGTGTTCAACAAAAATTAAAACACATGAACAAGTATAGAGTTTTGGTAGGTAGGTTAAGGCTGAGATCTACAAATTGGAAAGACAGGAAGTATGTGTTAGTGTAAGAAGACTGGAGATTTTTGTGACCATTTGTCAAACTAAGATGTGGAAGAAATGGTGGAGAAATTCAGAATATACTAACTAGAACTGGAATTTATAGAACAATTCAAATACAATGTCAGAGGAAAGAGAAATATCAAGTCAGATTGGCAGTTAAGATCAGGCACTAGGGAATAAGCATAGGATAGAGCTTCCAGGATAGTAAGAAGTGATCACATTACAGTTTAACTAGAGGCATACGGCGCTTGATTCTAGAATAGTCTTTCTTTTTCTACTTTGGATTTTAGATGCCTTCCTAGAGTGAGGACACAAGGTCAAGGGATTTTGACATATAACTTATTTGATCCATCAAATCTGAACAAGGTAGCTGATTTTGGCAGAAAGCTGAAATTTTGTAAAACTTGATTTTAACCTGGCTGTGCTTGGTTTCTTGAGTTTCGTTGTTGTTGTTTTCCTTTTTTGAGAATGAGAAAATAAAGGCTTAAACTGTACTTCCTTCCTTGATGCCTGCTAAACCCAAATGTGAGTACTGTATACTTCCTCTACGTCTCTATTCTGCATTCCCCTTCTCTGGCATATTAGGGAGAAAATGTTGGAAAGGAGCAGGTAACACTTATTTAACTGTTGCTGCTGTACTCCACTCTTGGCTATCATGCATAGCTACTCTGGTAATTTCTGATTTTAACATTTTCTCCAATAAACATCTATATATGGAATGATAAACATATAAGTAATTTCTTTCCAAATTGAGATTAAACTGGAAGAATACTGAGCATATTTTTTCCTACTCACCTATTTTTGCCTTTTAGCTTCTGTGGGAAACGGCTGCCAGTTTAGAAGCTATTCAATGTAGCCATCTGAGAGCATTAGCTACTGGACATATTCTTGCCACTTCACACTCAGTTACTAAACAAAAGCATACCCTTAAAACTGCCTAGACATCCATGTGTGTTTCCTTAATCAATTACCTCTTCCATTCCCTACAACTACTACTGCAGGTGTTTACTACCACTTTCACATTTATAACCCATAATCCATATCCCCTCACCCATTAAAAGATGGTCCTGGCCTTTTATTTCACGAAAAATAAGCAAAGGCATCAGAACACCTTTAACTTCTTCCCAACCAACTCACCTGCATCTACAACATGTTTTCCTTCTGTACTCCTTGTGTCAATAGAAGAGCTATTTCTCCTTTGTTTAGAGTCTTTTCGTCACCTATGCTCTGAAGGCCGTACCTTTTTACCTCTGCAAAGAACCCAAACCTGAAACTTTTTCCATCATCATCTCATTCTCTAAGTTTACTGAATCAATAGTAAAATACTTCAATAATTCTCACCATTAACACGCAACAGTGCATAATCCTTTCTTATCACTTCTGTCAGGAATCCCCTCTCTCCACTTGTTCAGTCAAACATTTTGAAATAGTTGTCTAAGCTTATAGCTTTTATGTCCTCACTTCTTACAGTTCCCCAATCAGTGAATGATCCCAATCCTACCACTTCTCTGGAAATTCTGTCACAGAACAAACTAATAAGTCCATCATCTCCCTTCATTCAGTAAGTCACTAGGGAGTTTTAATGAAATGTCATAAATACTTCTGAAATTAATCTGATTTTTGCCGTTCTTACTACCACTATCTTCATCTGGGCTACAGTTAGTTTTTACCCAGAAAATTACCATAATTGAACTTTTCTATCACTAAGCTAGCTCACTTCCAAACTATTAACCAGAAGGCAATCAAAGTGGACTTCCAATAACGCAAATTATCAACAGTTCTCCCCTTTATATGTTTCACTCACTCCCTATTTCCCTTAAAATGAAGTTATCACCCCATAAACATGATAAACAAGGACGTACACACCTTGTTGACTTCTCTAGTTTGAGCTCTTGTCCCTTCCCTTTCTCACACTATGTGTTAATTACAGTAAATATCTTCCAGAGCTTTTAAATACAGTGTTTCTTACTTCAGGGACATTCCTTCCTTTCCTCTGCTAGTATGAAAGTGCCAACTGGTAGCTCGCAGGCCTCTTTAGTAAACGTGAGTTAAATATCATACCCTAAAGGCATTTTTCCATGATTATTAAAGTTTTTGTTTTCCAAGTTTCCTGTATTTTTTCTCCCGCATAACTTTAATTACATTTTATTATTATTACTTTTATAATGTCCACTTTTTTCTATGAACTATACTCTTTTAAGGCCAAAATAATACCATCTTTTCTCCAATATATCCCAACAGCTACCACAATTACTAAAATCTAATACACATTTCCTAATGAAAAAGAGGAAAGTAGCCACAGGCAAGGCATGACGTCTAGGCAGAAAATCTGCCCAGCTCTGAAACTCACCTTCTGGAATGGTTTTTTCTGCTTATCATCCTCTGAGATGTGAAGAAGGTCTGGATGGAGAAGCCAGGTCAGGAGAGCTGATGTTAACCCTGCTGGAGCCTTTCACATGCTGCTTCTGCAGCCTCCCCGCTTACCCCGTAGTTTTCTCCTCCAGGCCAGGTGTGGCAGCTTTCCTCAGCGTAGCCTGAGGACCCCTTGAATCAGAATCACCTGGGATGTTTGTTAAACTGAGAATCCCTGACCTCACTTTATCTTCTGAATCAGACTCTCTGAAGAGGACTCTGGAATCTGAATTTTAAACAGATGCCTCGAGTGATCATTAAGCACTCTAACATTAGAGGGGAAAAAAAAAGGATGCTTATCATACAGGAGAACAAAATAGCTTCCACTTAGTTTGAAAGGAAATGGTATCCTCAAAACAGTGCCAGGATTTTATAGCATTTGGATGAATCCTTTAAGGTTAAAACGTTGAAGATTACAGGGAATTCCTAAAGAATGAAACAGCATTACAAAGAGTAGAGTGAAGAAAGATTAGAATAAAAGAAAGTGGAAGAAGGAGAGGAGGAGAAACAGTGAAGCACATAAGCAGCTGTAGAGCATTAGGAACATTTTGTCTAAGTGGTTCTCTATTTTACTTTCCCACTTTCATATACACATATTTTTTAAACCTTACCTCCTGGGAATTATATTTCTTTAGGTTTTACCTGGTCCCTGGCTAGCTTACTTAGATTTAGGCACTTATAATTTATAAAGCTGAATGTACTAATAATTCTTGGCCTCATATTTGCATTTTGCTAACCATCAATAGTAATCCCAAATAATACATGGTAGGTAAATTTTTCTAAAGATCTACAAACCAAAGTCACAGAGAGCAGAATTTTTTTTTTCGTGGTCTTTCTTAATTCACACCACAGGCAACAGTCTTTTGTTCCTACACCTAAGTTGGCCTTGCACAGAGGGACCATAAACAAAATTAAGTGACTGTTCAGGAAGGCACTTTTCTCCAAACATCATAGCTTCTAAAGATCAGTAGGTAAGAAGCGCCCACTAATTTCCTCAGGTAATCTCATTAAATCAGCTCCATATTTTCACATAGCATAATCACAAAATAAGGCAAAGTTTTATTCTTTCCTGTCTTCAATGGAAAGGGTAAGAGTAGGTGAGCAGTGAAATTTTTAAAAGGAGATAGAACACTATGCTTTAAGCTTGAATAATATGCTGCTTTATTTAATCAATTCCCAGAACACCAAATGAGATGCACGTGGTATTGGGGGATGCGGGGGAGAGGAGGGGGAGAGCTCTCTCCACAGTCTTGATCTCCTGAGCATAGAGGGAAAATTGGGCTGACTCATGCTTTGAGCCAGATGATGAATACCTGAGGTGAAAACCTCTGCGTGGTCTTTTTTTTTCCGTCCTTCATGCTGATCTTAAAAATTTTTCCAGTTCATAATCTCCTCAGGACATTCACAAGTGCTGAAATCACTGCAATAGGAAGTCTTTACTATTCTTGAGAAATAAATCCTCAACTACACAGAATATTGGCCTGTTGTTAACATGAGCATATTGATGCAGAGTGACTCAAAAGGAAATCTGAAAGTGAGATATGAAATTATTGAATTTTACATGACCTTTCCTTTAAAAGATCACAGGAAAATGTTTGTAAGAAGGTCTATACACAATATCTAACATCTACACAAATTCACAAGCACAGAGAGAAAATCTTGAACTCTAAATTTTTCAAAGTTTGAAAAGCTTTAGGTATTCCTGTATATATCTATTTATAGCTGTGGTTACTCAGGTGTTTATAAAATACAGGCTAAAATTCTGACCTGAATTTTCTAGCAGAACACCTGTATATTCTAGTTAATTGCCTTTTTAAAATTTTTATTAGGATTATTATACACATCCATCATGTCTATCTATCTATATTTCTTTACATACACACGCACACATGTGCGGGCCAATAAGCATCCTGAAATCCTAGTCCCAAATATACCTTTTGTTAACTTACTGATGTTTAAACTTTCAGTTTTTTATTTTAAATGTTTTTTATACTTCAAATTGGTGAAAGTGTCTTAAATCTATTTAGCAACTTAAACATTTCCTAATTTTATACATTTTAGCTATTCTTCAAAAATCTCTTTCAAAGTCTTTTCCATAATTATATCACAATTTATTCAATTAATTCCTTTACAATAGAAAATTTTTATTGTTTTCATTTTCTATAAATCTCACTGTAAGACATATTTACATATAAATCTAGAGACAGGTTCTCAATCATTTTCTTATTGAAAACTGCTTGACACATTACGCTAAAACACCCTTTAAAATATAACTTCAGTTTGTACTCCCAGCAGCACTGTGTATTTCCTTCCAGACACTGAAAATTAAACAAAAATATACATACACAACACATGCACAAATGTTGCTTCAAAGTTGAAATCTGTAAAATCACTAATTTGTACATATTTGCATACTAGTGATATAAACTATTTTCTTGTTAAGTGTCTATCATGAAAAATTTATTATGTGAAATACTTACACATTAAAAATCTTTACCATCTACTTTATGGTTTCCAGATATTCACTCTCAATATACTGACTCTGAGCTGTAGGTAATTTTTTTCTAAACATAATTTTTCTACTTTATATAAACAGATATATGGATCTTTCTCCCCTTTAGCTTGACCTTTAGAATGTTCTTTTCCCTAGAAGTCACATTGATATCAAATAAGTAACTAATAACTTCATTTACATTTTCTGCTAATTTTATTGATTATGATTCTTATAAGGCAAAATTTGTGATTAAATATAAAGAGTTAGAAATGCCATTCTCTCAGAGTACCTATAGGTAAACAATGGTCACCAGTGGCATTAACATAATTCCCTCTATGGTAGAGATTCACATACTTACACAGAAATGCCAAATATTTGTCAGGAAGGGGAGTACAGAGCAACTGAAGAAGTTAGATTTCAGGGAAGGTCAGTATAACCCTAATGATAAATGCCATTAAAAATGAGCCTATTACTGTTATTTAGACATAGCAGAAGAATGTAGGATCCAAAGGGACCAATGGTTCTAGATTATGGTATGGGTGAACTGCATTAACCTATCTTCTCTCATATTACTTTGGTAAAGGTATGCACCCAGGCAAAAAAATATCGGGATTTACAAACAGACTCAATAGAATGTTAGGAATCCAAGCACTTGGTTAGTATAGATAGTGTCCCCTTTTCAATGTTAAAAAAGGGTAGCTAAACAATCCAAGAATTTATTAGGCAAGAATGGATTCATAATTGTCCTCCTGAGGTCACCCTTTGTTGAACATTCGCAGGGGACACAACTATCTCCACATTTCTTACTCATTCATGGAGGTCTACTAACATTCCTCTTTCCCAAATTTCCTTGTCAACAATTTTGCAATCATGTTCTTCTAAGTCCCTGACCATCCAGCCAAATCACTGGCCACAGTCCATGAAACAGTATACAATTGCACATCTGGCTATTTCTCTTTTCAAGTGAAATGAACAACTAGTGACATTTCCAAATTAAAAATGGCAAAAAATCTAAGTCTCTAAAAAGAGAACTTTGGGTAAATAAATTATTGCAATTTTATATAAAGGTTTATTATACAACAACTGAAAAAGTTTTGCACATACTTATAGATATTAAAAATATTTTTTGTATATCTACTCATATGGAGAATATGATTTATCAATACTTCTTACACCTCACTGTTATCTATCATTTTATTTAAAAATTTTAGTAATTATGCAATTAAAAATCAGAAATATAAAAAATAACAATAAAAATCATCCCATCAACCTGATAATCCCCCTTCACCTCTCTTCTCTCTCCCTCAAGTCACATCCAGACTTTTTCAACGTATTTTATATATCACTGCCTCTACTACACCTTCCAGTCACTCTCAATCCTACCACAATCTGACCTCTACCCACAAAAAAATATCTGAAATTTTACTCTACATGGACATCAGTAACTTCTTGCCATTAAACATTCAAAGGAGAATTTGTAATTTACTTGACCTCTTAGTAGCATTCAATATTTTCTGAATTCCTCTTCTTTAAACTCTATATTCCCTTATTTTCTAGGAAAGCATACTTGCCTGATTTTCTTCCTACGTCTCTCTCCATTTCACTTTAGGTTACTTACTAAACTCTGCTTTTTCCTATTATTGGAGTTCTCTCAAATTCTGATTTCCAGTCTATACTCACTCTCTATACTTCAGTGCTATCATTTACACTCATTATTTGCATTAATTTCTAACCATCTATGATTCTTCCATATCTCTAACCCAGGTCTTTCTCTTGAGTTTTGGATCCTAAGAGTTTTCTCTTTTTTAAAGGTACATTTGATTGGTCCAAAGACACCTCAAATTCATTGTTTTTCCAAACTGATGGCATTAACTTCCTTCTTCCACCTTACTTTCTCTACGAAGCAGTAGTTTCTTTCAGGTTCCCAGACTCAGCAAATGTAAAGGCAACTCATTCAGCTCTCTGCGTGAGAAACATGGCAATAATCTTTAACTCTTCTTTCTTCCTTTCATCCCTTAAAAACAACAACAAGAAAAACTTATATTCTCTTCTCACTTCATAGTCCTGTTTCAATTAAGTCATTGATCCCCTTAATTCCAATTTTACACATTCCAACTGTTTATCCATCCTACTTCTTGAAAGATCTTATTCAAATTAGATTGCCTCATGCTATCCACCACATCAAAGTTCGGTCAGGAAAATGGAAACTAGAAATTCTTTTAGGTATTTTAAGTATAAAGTTGTTTAATATTGAAAACTGGGTGTGCAACAAAATTTTTGCAATGGCCAGAGGGGAAAGATCAGGGAAATATTTTTTCTAACTACAGGATTCTCTGTTAGCTTTTCTAGAGTCAGGGAAGTTGCAGGAGCCACAGGAAACCACACACAGTGTTAATTCTTCTACCTAATAACGCATCTTCATTTTTCACTGAGCATAATGCTAGTGGTTTTTCTAGTAAGCTCATTTCCCAATTTGTTTTCTCTCTGCATAAAAACCATTTTCCCAAACATATTTTTTCTCTCTCTGCATAAAAACTATTTTCCCAATCATCAGCTTACATGAAATTTCTTTTAAAATAATTTTCCTGAATCTTCATTGGTGGTTCTCCTACCTTGGGAATTTCTAGGACTCTATACTTATCTTCTTTATAGCACTTTCAGTCATATATTGTAATTAGTCTTTTTCCCTGAAGTTCCTCCAAATGGTTTGCTTATCTCTTGACAAGAGAATTGTTCCTTTGCACCATTTCACGTCTAGTATCTTGTTTATATAAGGCATTCAATTATTACTTGAGGCAACAAATGAATTACTTCTGACGATGTCTCTTTAGTCTTAATACTAAGGTAACTTTTTTTTTGATTTTTAAAATTAAAATAAAATTTTAGCTAAAATTTAGATAATCAACTGAAGGCAGATATTTGTTTCTACAGAAACTCTCTTAAATACATCATTTTATGTCTTCATTGTGCAACTTTTAATAAAACACTGGACTTTATTTCTATTAAACTTTGCCTACAAAGTTCCTCTTTATACTACAAGATTGCCAAGGTCTTTAAAAATAAGATCAGATTCACTTTTTTTTAATGTAATAAGTATCTCTTTACAACCTTGATGTCATCTAAAAATTCAGTAAGAAAGTATTCCAAGCCATCATCCTAGATGCTAATGTCATTATAGTCCAAAATAGGATAGGCCGGTCAGGTCCATGTCCAGGGTGAACTTGCTGCCTTCCATCCAAATCTTACAGCGAATTTTAAAAAATACACTAATCACTAATCAATGATTGGATTTATAAGACTCCATCTGCATTTACCTCCACTCTTTCTATCAGGAACCCTGTAACCATTAAATTTTCACATTCAGGTCCCTTGGACATCTGTATCTGTCAAAACAACATGCATCACAGCATCTGCTGTGGGGGAATCTGCCATAGAATTTGCATTCCTAACAGGTAGGATATTTGAATTTGTGATCATGCAAGGTGGTCTCTACCTGAATTCTGCCTCTCTGAATTTACAAGTAAAGTTGAAATGTGGATACAATTAGAAGGTGTTTCTGACTCTCCTCCTTTATGATTCTGCCTTAGATGACTACTTCTACTGAAATCTCCAAACTATGAAATCTATTGGGATCAATTATGTTCTTATCCATGAGCTAGACTTCAGCAAACTTTTCTTATTGCTACAATTACAAATAAAATATATAAATTTAAAGCAATTTTGTTCTATTTATATAGATGGAATGATGGAATATACCTATTGTTTGTGCTGCCTTTAATTTTATTGTTAACATCCAAGTTCCTTGTTTTTTTGTTTTTTTTTCACATTTTACTCTTCATTTCATGTTCTTTTGTATTTATTTCCAAATATTTTTATAATCTTATAATGTTCTAATTACTTTTAAATCTTTTTCTTTTAAAAAATTTCATTTTTGTTATTAATGTTTTATTAATTCTCATCTTTAATCTTCCTTAATTTTGTCATTTCTATTTCCTTAATTTTGTCATTTCTATTTTTCATTTTTAAAATATGATCCCTTTTCTTTTACTTTTATGTTTTCTCCTATCTTATTGTTTAAATAGTTGCTCTCAATTATTTTTTAAAAAAAGTCTTAAGCATTAGGCATTTTACACATAATCACTATTTTTAAAATTTTCCTTTTGTCTAGATATTCCTGAGTTTTCCAGACTTTGGGAAATCATCTAGTTAATATTAAAGTAAAATCTGAATATTTTTATGTGAACTGGAAAAAATATCTGAATTCCATACAGCTGACCAGAAAACCTCATAGTTTCTGAAGTGTCTCTGAGGATGCCACAGAAGTATATACATAAATATATATTACAATCTACAAATCCATCTGGGTTGTTGTATCACCTAAGTACACAGACCCACACTGGATCATTGCTTCTAGCTTCTTCTTTTGATGTTCTGGCAACTCCAGTCTGCAACTACTCAATTAGTGCTACTTAATAAAAGGGATCCTTCCTTTTATTCACCAAAAAACAATTCAAATCATAAACACTATTTAATAAAACTTTATTAAGATCATTGGCATTGTCTTTTGCCATATTAACAAAACATGTGTATTTTGTGTATGAAATTGATCTAATTGATAGTAAAGCTAAATTTTAGGATAGCAAAGTGGTTAAATAGTGAACTGTGTATCCATATTTACCCGTTTTAATATCTTGTTCTGTTGCTTACTCAGTGTCTATAATTATCTAACCACTCTGTGCCAGAATTTTTTTGTTTTTTAATTTCAGCTTTATTGAAATTAAAGCAGTCCCACTTGTTCATTTTTGCTTTTGTTGCCTTTGATTTTGGTGTCAAATCCAACATATTAGTTTACTGAGGTATAACTGGCAAATAAAATTATGAGATATTTAAAGTGTACATCATGGTGATTTGATACACATTTACATTGTGAAAGGATTCTCTCCTCCATCTGGTTACACATTCATCATCTTATTTATTTATTTGGCAAGAATATTATATTCTACTTTCTCAGCAAATTTCAATAGTTATCAATTATACTTACCACATTTTACATTAGATCCTCAGAATTAGTCTTATAGCTGAAAGTTTGTACACTCTTACCATCCTCCCTCTATTCCACATATAAGTAATATCATACAGTAATTGTCTTTTTTCTGGCTGGCTTATTTCATTTAGCATAATGCCCTCAAGGTCCATCCATGTTGTCGCAAAGAGAGATTTCCTTCTTTCTTGGCTGAATAATGCCCGCCATCTGTCTGCCCCAATGGCTGAATAATGCCCCATTGTCTATATACATATACCATGTTTTCTTTATCCATTCATCTACTGCTGAACACTTAGACTGTTTCCATATATTGACTATTATGAATCATGCTGCAATAAACATGGGAGAGCAGGTATCTCTTTAATATCCCCTTTTCATTACCTTTGGATATATACCCAGAAGTGTGATTACTGGATCATATGGTAGTTCTATTTTAATTTTTTGAGGAACCTCTGTACTATTTTCCAACTCGCTGCTCAATTTACATTCCCACCAACAGTGCACAAGGGTTTCCTTTTCTCCACATTTCTCGTTATCACTTGTCTTTTTGATAATAGCCATTCTAACAGGTGTAAGGTGATTTACTCATTGTAGCTTTGATTTGCATTTCCCTGATGATTAGTGATATTGAGTACCTTTTCATGGACCTGCTGGCCATTTTTATGTCTTCTCTGGAAAAAATGTCTATTCAGTTCCTCTGCCCATTTTAAAATTGGATTATTTAGTTTTCTGCTATTGACTTGTATGAAATCTTTATATATTTTGCATATTAACCCTTTGTCAGATTTATGACTTGCAAATATTTTCTCCCATTCCATAGGTTTTTTTAAATTTTGTTGATGATTTCCTTTATTGTGAAGCCTTTTAGTTTGATGCAGTCCCACTTGTTCATTTTTTTGTTGCCTTTGATTGTGGTGTCAATCCAAAGAAAAATCATTGCAAAGATCTATTTCAAGGAGCTTACCACCTATGTTTTCTTCTAGGAATTTTATGGTTTCAGGTCATGCCAGAGTTTTTATATTTATCATACTAGGTAAAATTATGCCATTTACCTATTAGAGTAATTGCAAGAATTATATTAGTTAATACCTGCAACTCACTTAGAAGTTAGCTTATCTGGCACGTGGTGAGCACCTTGACATTGCTAGCAGAGACAGTATGATGGCACTGAATAAAGAAGTGGACAATGTCACTTTAATCTCTAAATATTTGCAAATTCTTTCATCACCAATTATGAATCCTAATATTTTATTATAAAAATGTGGCATATTTAGTTTCAAACTATACATATTTATTGAAAACCAAATATGAAAAAGATTTGTACTAAATAATTGGAAGAAAGTTTGAAAAACCTGTAGCAATTCTAAGTAAATAAAATTTTAAGCCCCTATAGTGTTGGACAGACAGTGACTTTTCATTGTTAATGTTTTTCACAGAAATTCAAATTGTGGGAGCTATTCTTTACTTGATAAGGGTTGATTTTCCCACATTGCAGAATTTACCTTACATCCTAGGTCACGGTGCACAGAATTTCTAACAGTCACTTTTTTTCTGGCCTCATTATTGCGAGAGTAGAGGTTAGGGCAGGAGAACAGACAGAAACAGTTTTGTTCAATTATCTGTTTATAAAGACATTAAATCAAATGAGGAAATTAAGGAAATCAATATTGAATTCAGTTGCTCCTTGTGTAAGTTCTGTGAATCTATGTCTTTAATAATCAGTCTTAAGTTGCTTTAAAATCCAGTGTGGTGACCAGACAAATAAAGGTATTTTTGAAGATTATTTCTTCAAAGTAAGATGAGATGTCCATATCTGGTATGTATGTTGCCTGTGATTTTGTAAATAACATGGTAAATATTGTTCAATAAATCTGAAGGGTGTAAAAGGTGTATACCTCTGTAACCACTGGATACAAGATACTCTTCTGGAGAATATCAACTTCCTTAGATCAAATCTATGTTTCTAGATGTCCTGAGATATAATATTCAGTTAAGAATGCAGCTTTGTATTCTAGAATTTAGAGCTGTTTGATGTAGAAGAACTAAACAGTTGAAACAAAATTTGGACTATTATTAACAAAACTATGTATCCTTTGCTTGCTTACTCTGTATTCTTTAGGGAATCTATTTAAAATAAGTGTGACTATTAAGTTGTATACATTCGTTGACAGTGTAAACTCTAATGTTCCAAGTTCAGCTAGGATAATCACCATGAGGAAAATTTTTCTCTAAAAAAATTAAATCTAAAAGCAACACTGATACTCATTCAATTAAATAAATGATAGTCATTTAAATTATTTTAAAATTATGAGGCTATTCACTTAAGTTGAAAGCAAGGTAAAAGCCTCCAAACCACCACATTTCTTTTCATGTAGTTTTAGGAGACTGTAGACAGAATTAGAGCTGCTTTCAAAGACTTGAAATTAAACTCAATTTGATTTCTCCTAGGGAGATAAATTATGAGCTCATCACAAAGTAGATCAGAACATGAGTATGTAAGGAGGCCACTTGAAAGTCTCTTTGGTGTCCAGCTCAAGGAGACAGTGGTGTCATCAGTGGTATATATCGCCCTGGGAGACTCAGGGCTTTGACTCACCTCCGTAGCCCCCAGGTGAAAGAAGCAACTCTAGCTCCATCAGGAACCTCTGCTCTCTAAACAGAAAAGTTCCCCTGAAGCCAAAACAAACAACAATGCCGAGCCTCAGGCTTGCTTCACACCTATAGATCTTGTTAACATTTCATCAGTTTAAGCTCCAGATCACCCAGGGAAACTACTTGATTTGCTTTGGCATTTTCTCAGCTCCTGACAGGTTTAGGTTTCAGTACCTCTGCACAATAGAAATAACCGCCTTCAAATGCCCAGTTATAAATAGTTATTTGGAATCTTTAGAAGAGCTTTTCATTTATTCTCTCATGATACTTACATCAAGGCCCGCTTTTCCTAATAGGAGCAAGCAAAACACATCATCGCCATTGCTGACCATTTCAATATGTATTCTAATCCACTTGTTTCTCAAGGCATTGGAATTGGTCTATTATTTTAAAGATAGTACTATTCTGGGACTTCCCTGGTGGTCAAGTGGTTAAGAATCCGCCCTTCCAATGCAGGTGATGAGGGTTCAATCCCTGGTAGTGGAACTGAGATCCCACATGTTGCAGGGCAACTAAGCCTGTGCGCCACAACGTGAGAGAAGCCCACACCCCAACAAAGAGCCCACGTGCCGCAACTAAGACCTGACACAGCCTAAAATAAATAAATAAATAAATAAATAAATAAATAAATAAATATTTCTAAAAATAAAGATAGTACTATTCTGAGCCTCTATATGAAAGAAGAAATTCAATTAAAATATATCTCTTCTCTCATTTATTAAAACTGAGCATTGTTTCAATATTATTTAAGTCCTGGAAGGGAGGAAGATTTAAATATATATTTAAGGCATGCACAGCATGCATTTAAAAATGCTGGCCGTCATCATATAGATAGTGAATATTCTAGATAGATGGCTAGAAGATATGCTTTAGAAAATTTGCACTGTCTACAATGAGGAAGCTGAAGTAAAAGAAAAAAACTGCAACGAAGAAATTAAATCTCTAGGTACTAGTTCCAATTCAGTCCCTAACCAACAGAATTCTAGTTTTTAATCCTCTCCCTATGAAATCTATTCTTAAGGTTATTAATGAACTCAAAAATAAAGTTCACTTCTTCAGTTTTTATTTTATTTGACATAAGCATGACATTTTTTTTCCATGTGATTTTTCATTCTCCCAGTGTTCATTTGATCATACCCTTTTATGTTTCTTTTTTTGGTTCTCTTTGTTTTTCTTTTTTTCCCCCAGTTGTTCTGCATTTTTGCCAGCATTTGGTGTATTTAACCTTTTTTAAATTAATAGGTTTTATTCTTTAGAGCAGGTTTAGGTTTACAGAAAAGCTGAGTGGGAAGTCCAGAGTGCCCCTCCCCCAGGTTGCACTATTATTAACATTTTGCATTACTGTGATATATTCATTACAATTGATGAGCCAATATCAATACATTATTATTAATTAAAGTCCATAGTTTACATTAAGGGTCAATTCTTTGTGTTGTACATTCTATAGGTTTTGACAAATATATAATGGTATGTATCCACCATTACAGTATCATACAGAATAGTTTCACTGCCCTAAAAATCCCATGCTCTACCTATTCATGCCCTCCCTCCCTACTAACTCCTAAAAATCACTGATATATTATGATTTCCATAGTTTTGCCTTTTCCAGAATGTCATATTGTTGGAATCACACAATATTTAGTCCCTTCAGATTGACCTTCTCCACTGAGTAAAACATATTAAAGTTTCCTCCATGTCTTCTTCATGACTTAATAGCTCATTTTTTAAATCTCTGAATAATATTCCACGGTATGCATGTACCACAGTTTGTTTATCCATTCAATTATTGAAGAACACCTTGTTTCAAAGTTTTAGCAGTAAGAATAAACCTTCTTACTTCTTTTTAACCATCGGGTTCTGATGTTCCTCAGGGTTCCAAACTGATTTCACCTCTTTAATTACTTACTCTCCCTTGATGAAATCACTTATTATATTACACATCACAAAAATGCCAATGATCTTAAAACATACATATTGATATTTTTTATCTTTCATCAAGGTTTGTATTCCCAATATTTTGCCACCTAGAAGTCCTACAGGTATGACAAAACTAACATATCCAAACTAGAACTCATCTTCTTTTAGCTGAACTGATCCCTGAGTTCTCATTTTTGAGATCTACTAGACAACTAGACAACTCCCTAGTCATCTGGAGGAAAACTAGATGCTCTTTAACTTTCTCTCTTCATTCCAATCACATCACCATATTATTTAATTATATTTGCAATATATCTTATTTCACACCTTTCTTTTCATCCTTAAAACAGCAGACATAAACCTTCATAAACTTTTATCTAAAGAACTGTTCTTCTTCCAGGCTTGTTTCTTAACTCTATTAACCTAAATTCAATACCTCACCAGATTTAGCTCCTTAAAATGTAAATCTGTTCATGTTGTCAGAGCAAATGCAGTATTGCTGTGATGCCTACTTAAAAACAGGCAAAAATTCAAATTACTGCTTGACATACAAGGCTCTTTATTATTTGACCCTAACATATTTTTTCATTAAACCCTACAACTGACTCACAATACACCAAATTTTTGTAAATCTTTTTTTTAGGCCTAATCCTTCCTACTTTTATTTTTGCATTTATTCTATTTCTTTTTCCCAACTGGAATGTACTTCTCATTGTCTCCTAGTAAAATGTTACTCCTCTGTTATGATTCACTTTTAAGAGCACAATTCCTGGGAATTTCCTCTAAATTTTCCGGATTATTATTTTACTCCCATTCTATCATAGAACTTCATATATATATGAACTTCATATATATATATATATGTATATATATATATATATATACATACACATATATATATATATATTTTTTTTTTCTGTAACATCTTACAGAACACCCCAAATGAATTTTTGGCCAAACTTTTATATATATATATATATATATATATATATATATATATATATATATATGTATGTATCTTTAACTCATCATAAGATATTAAAATTTTTACATGAATATCATGAATATTTTTACCACCTAATATCATTTACCTCAAGAGCTGGAACCATACTTGTACCTTCTGAATTTGAAGCATATAAGAATTCAGTAAATACATATTTTCTGAATTAATAAATGACTGGATTAGACTATTGAAATGACTCACTAAGCAGTGCAGAATTAAGGGCCTGTAGCGAGGAAATTTTGGTTATGAGAGACATTCTAATCAATGTATATGTAGTAATTGAGCATTACATCTAGTGCATGTTTACTTCTCTGTCTCCATTTAATGAAATATATAAGTCTAGATGGCAATGACTGTCTTATTTATCATTGAGTTCCTAGTGCCTAAAAGAGAATCCTTAGTATTCATTCAATCATTTACTGAGAAATTATTTACTGAGCACCTACTGTGTGCCAGGCATATTCCCTCAGTGCCAGGAGTACATGAGGTAAGAAAAAGCCTCTCTATTAAGGTAACAAGCCAAAAGGAGTTGAAGAATCAAGACAAGTAGATAACCTAAGGAGAAGTATTTTAGGAAGAGAGAAAGGCCACTGCAAAGCCCTAGGTGGGAAAGGGCTAGGAAAGCTTGAGGAATGTCTGGAGGCCTGAGTGGCTGGTATGGGATGATCTAGGAGGAGAGCTGGGATGAATTCAGAGTTGATACAGGGGCCAGATCAATTATGTCTTTTGGATTCACTTCTATTCCCTCTCCATTTATTACAAAGCAATCCCAGTGATCTTAACAAAATGTAAATTGGAACTTGTCAAGATCTTATTTCAAAAATTTTGTTGGCTTCTCACTACTTAGAGAAAACAGAAAAATCCTTAATATTCCTATAAGATCCTGCATAAATTATCCCAATTTGCCTCCAAGGGCTTGGCTACTGCCACCGTTGCTTTCAACTCTCTCCTCTCACTTTTCTGTCTCATAAATGTTGTTTATCACCCCACCTCAGGAAAGCTGCCTGAGACACATTCTCAGTCTAGAGCCCTTCCCCTTCTCTCACAACTTGCTTCTTTCACTGGCTACTTCCTACGTATCATTCAGATTTCATATTAATTATTACTACTTTGGACAGGCCTTCCCTAATTACTCAGTTTATGACCACCTGTACTACCCAGTAGCTCTCTGTTTAATTATATCTTAAATGTCGATTTCTCTCACTAGTTCATAAACTTTGTAGAAGCAAGAGTAGTATCTGACATAGGCTAATACCCCAGTACCTAGCATGATACAGGTATATAGTGAATGCTTGATTATGCTTTTGATTGAATAAATAGATGGATCAATGAATGATGTGTTTTTGTTAGGCAAAAAACTAACAAACAAAAAACAAATGTCACATGCGCTCTTATATAGTGCTGTCAAGATTTTTCTGGTAAATTAATTCTCAAGTCTTGACACTTGGAATAAAGTTTCATTTCTTTTGAAATCTTTTGATTTCTTTCTTTTGCAATTCTGTGAAAAGGGATGCTCACACTAGTGGTCTGAAGAGCACAGGCTCTAATTATACAAATAATAATAATAAATTATTATTGTTATTATTAAAGACATTTTATTTTCCTAAAACTGTCATTAATTTTCCTAAAATTTGTTTTATTTGCCTAAAACTTTCATTAAAATCCTATGATTTTCTATATCTTAAAAACATAGTTATTATATTCATCTACCAGTGTTTATGATAAGAAAGTTGTATACAATTAATATATCCTATTTCTTTTCCCCAGTGTATAACTCATAAGGGAAAACCTAAAACTCAGAAGAATGAATACAGCAGGTCGTTGCATGAGCAATAATTAATATTTTCAAATACTCTGTTTACCATCTTATGTCAAGTGCTGGAACCACACAGGTGCAAAATAAACCTCTGTGAAATAAAGGAACATTTTAAATCAATTAATGAATTCTATAATCAGTTCTTTGAATTCAATATCCTTGATGAAAATGTGATTATGCATGCATGTGCTTCTCTTACCTAAGACAAAAAGACTTTGTTGTTGTTGTTGTTGTTAAAGTAAAAGCTGTTTGAGTCAAAATAGAAAAATCAATGATATTTTTAATGGATACATTAACGTGTTTACAACACCTGATTAAGTATAGGATATAAACCTGTCAGTTATTTTTATTTGTGAAATTCAGAAATCCACTGCACTCCAACAATTCTGACACTAAGGTCTATTTTCTTTTAGTATTTTGCAGACAATTTATCTAAAGTGATCCCACTACACAGTGATTTACAGACTTACTAGTTTTATAAATTCACAATAATTTCACACAGATTTATACAATAACAATTTTATCAGTCACCCCTTCCTTGGAGAAATATTTCAAAAAATGCAAGTCAATAACTTTAATGGCTATTTCTACCATCATTGAGAAAACTGTTATTGATTTCAAATGATATACACTGCAGTCCACATCTAATCCATCATTACCATCTACAGCCTACAGATTTATAGAAATAAATAATCTGAAATTATTTCAATGGAGGACAAGATATGCCCATATCTGTATAAATTCTGGGGCAAGCAAGTGTCAATAATTCCCTTCTTTTAAATTTATATGTTCTGCATTTTATTAGAAAGGCATATCTATGACGAAGTTTTCCCGCAGCTTTGTTGAAGCCACCTGGAAGCCGACTTTTGTTCTCCTGACAAATTTGTGTATCTGAGTGGAAAGGTGGGGGTGGCTATCCAAATACAACTAAGCAGTATATCTATTTACAGAAAAAGACCCTGAGAGGCACTTTTCACTACGTGAATTCTTGAATTTTTTTGTATAAGAAGAGCCTCCATTAAAATAGAAATAGTTCTCATTTATGCAGAAAGCAGACATTGCCAAAAGAACTAAATTGTTTATTTCCTTATTTCATATAAAATTTTTCATTTGCTACTGTCTTTCCCTTGAGCCTCCCATTCTTGTCTCTAGTTAGATTAGAATAATTTCAGCGGGAGAAAGAACTGTTTAAATCTGGCAATAAGAAGGGTTTATGAAAGTTGCAACATACCTTTTTTTTTCTTTTGACTATCAATCCTTGTAATGTCTCTTATTCTATATCTCTACATTTCTGAACAACAAAAGTGACTTTATTCATATATAATTTTTCCATTTGTACTAGGAAATGTTTTTTGCTAGGCTGTCAGGGATTTTCGCTTGAATCACCTTTCATGTGTGTTCTTGTTTCTGGGTGATAGGGATTGAATGTTTATTATTTATTTTATAATTAAATCTACATGAAATATGAATCACTCAGTGCACTTGGTTTGTATTAAGCCTGTGAGTTGTTCGAAGTTATAATTTTACTTTCACCTGAATTGTCCACAAATTAAAATGTTACTTCTAAACAAAAAGACATTGTTTCCCCAAAATAAAGAAATCTCTATTTATATTTATATTCCCATATCTGCTATTGTTTCTTGTGGCTTACCAAAGGTCTGAAACTCTTTGAGATATACTAACATTCTATATCTCATCTCATCTTAGCACAAAGATCATTCTGTGGTAAGATGAAGATCTTGCCCCATTTAGGATAAATACCCTCAAATTTTAGAGACAAGATCAGCATCTAGATGTGCCTTATTGGGGTTAAAATACCAGTTCTTTCAGTTGTCATCAGAGCCTGAAGATGCTTAGTGGTTTAAAAAACTGTGGACGGATGTTTTAGGCAGGAGTAAAATGGTGATCCTTGTCATTATGTGTCAGATTTAGGTGGAACTCTTAACAATCTCTGCATTTTCTAATATTTTAGAGCTTTAACATAACTTAACATATGCTTTATTTTACACAGGAGCACCACATACAAAAGAGACAGAAGTGACACTGCTCTTAAAAATGTGTTCTCCCATCCATTTACATCTTTCTTTGTCTTCCTACCAGCCTTCCCACAACCCTCAGGATTGTTTCCCAATTATTTATTTAGTCCAAACCCCTCATTTTGCCACAGAAACACAGAAGGATTAAGTGACACAGTTAAGTTCTCATACAAAGACAGGAATATCCCTCTTCTCTCTTCTCTGTTTAAAGCAGACCAAACCAATCAACAACAACAACAACAAAACAACCAATGAAACAATTAAACTGAAAACAAGACAAACAAAAAATAATCTAGTACCCAAGCACACAGCCCTAGAGCTGAACTGCCTGAATCTGAGTCTTCACTCTGCCACTTACAGGTGGTATGACTTCAGACAGCTTACTTAAGTCCTCTGTGTCTCAATTTCCTAATTTATAAAATGGAGCTAATAAAAGTACTTACTGTGAAAATTGCTGTGAAAATTAAAGATCAATATTTGTAAAGTTTTTAGAACATTATCTAATACATAATAAGTTCTATATAGTATTTATTAAATATATTTATATGGTAAAATAAGAAGTGCATGCATTATATATGTCTAATGTTTAACAAATAATTATAAAGCAAACATCCATGTATCTATGTAAACAAACCAAGTCTCCAGCCCCAGAAAAACGACCCCCTACCCCTACCATGCACAGTCTCAACGCCATCTCCTCCCTCGTCCTTGAAAATTCCCTGAAAAAATAGTCAGGTATTATCTATTATTATGCCTCCTTAAATAATCATTTTTTGGCTTTCCTTTATATATTTGCTACTTATGTATCCATCTCTAAACAATATGATTTATTTTCCATTTCTGAAATTTATATAAATAGAATCAGACTGTATCACAGTATTTTGAATCTATCTTAGGACAAGAAATTTCATCTCAGTTACACTTTGTTGATTTTCATTGCTATAAAGTATTTTCGGATTCTATTCCATTTACTCATGGATTTACCTATTATCAGATGTTTGGGCTGTGCCAGTTTTGTTGTCATGGATAAAGCTGCTATGCATTATTTGTCACGTAACACTGGTGGATGTGAGAATGAATGGGTTCTCTAAGCACTGTGGTATGCATATTTTCAAATTTTTGAGATAACACGGAAGTTTTTACAAAAGTATCTGTATCAATTTACACTTTCAAAGGAGATATATGAATACTGTGATTGTTCCACCTATTAGTTACTGATTGCTACACACATACTTCTCTAAAACTTGACCCAAAATCACAACAGTCATTTATCATCTCTCACATTTTCTGTGGATCTGGAATTAAAGAGCTGTTCAGTTGGGCGGTTCTGGCTCAGAGCCTCTCATTAGGTCACAATCAAATGCCATCTGGAACTACAGTCTCATAAAAGCTTGCTGGGGGTTATAAGATTCACTTCATAAGTGTTTCATTCAGGTGGCAAGCAAACTCATGCCAGCTGTTAGCTGGGGACCTCACTTCCATGTGCTCTTCAGGAGGCTGCTTTGAATGTCCTGCGAATGGCATGCTGGCTGATTTTCCCCAGAATGAAAGATCCAAGAGAGCAAGACAGAAACTCCAATGCCCTTTGTAATCCAGTCTCAAAAGACACACATTACTTCTGCCTAATTATACCGGTCACACAGGCCAGCCTTGGTTCAGTTTGGAGGGCTTTACGAAAGGGTGTTAATATCAGGAAGTAGTGCTGGCTGGGTGCCATCTTGGACAATGGATCCCACACTCCACATTCTTCCAGCATTTAATATTGTCAGACATTTAACATTTTTTGTAGTTTTAATTTGGATTTTCCTCATTACTAATGAAATTCACAATTTTCACATTTATTGGCATTCATATTTTATGTTTTGTGACATATGTAATCTTTTGTTTCTTTTTCTTTTATGGCCAATTATGTATTTTGCCATGTGACAAAGACTCTAAGACTCCTGGACAGTCCTTTAAAATAGTGTGACAAGTTTAAATCACAATTTTTTTGTCTCAGAGCATGAACTGATATACACAGATTTCTAAACATGTGGTAAAATAATTTTTGTTTCTAGTAGTTACAGGGCTGACAGCTGACAGCCAAACCCAAAGTGCTCTATGCTGACCTCTGAATTAAAATATCACTCAATTTATATTCTCTACAGGTTTCCTACATAAAAGTTTGGGAACAGAGTAAGAAAAATAGGGATCCAAAGACTTGTGACTTGCAATAAATAGCTAGATTAAAAAAAACAAAAAGCACGCACACACACAAAAACAACCTCATAGCATAGAAACAGCAAGCTTCACTGAGCATTCCTTGAAAACAGAAACATCCTGTCTTATATCTTAGTATGCTATAACTTCTTCATCTAAGAAAATTACTTTGCAATGGATTTAGAAAGCTGATTCTCCCCACTTTCCCACAGCCCCTCATTTTCTTCATACATGTGTTTCCAGAGGTAGATGTTAATCTGGTTGTTTGATGGGGAATGCTGGATGATTTCTGTCTTTCCATGTCTCCTCTTACTGGCACTGTTATGCTCAAGCATTCTGATTCTGCCCAACAACAGCAAAAGGTTCAGAGGCATCTAGAATCCACATTTATTCTTCTCCAGCAACTTACAATAAACATTCATGAGGCCATGTAGTCTGAGAGAAAGATATTAATGCAGCAGCAGGAGGTATACCAGGAAGGTGGATGACATGCTCATGCAGCTTAACTTTGGCTTTCACCACATGTCTATACCTGGACTCACAGATATCACTTTTATTATGGTAAATTTTTGATGGACCTGCTTTAATATGTGGCTAGGGATAAATTAAGGAAGGACAGACTAAGCTTCACTGTTAACTAGTGCCTTATGGTCAGGCATTCCATCTCTATCAGAGCCAAGCAGTGCATCTGGAGCTTCTCCTCAAAGTAAAATTTTACTTCCTGAAGGCGGTACTGCAATGTTCAAGAATTCCTAAGCACCACTGCTGCGACTCTCCCATGGGGGATTCACACAACTTCCAGAAATTATATGAACCTACTGTAGACATTCCAAGCAGTATTGGATCCACTGAAAACTTAGGGCTAAGTGACAGAGATGATTATTTGTGTCTCTGTTTACATACATGGAGATGAGCAGAATCTGGCAGAAAAAGAAACAAAAAGTTGTAAGGGCTAAATTTATGTATTTATTCCTTTAAAGAGATTATATTTGGTCCAGTGGATGTCAGGTTTCCTGCTGAATCCATCTGTCTATGGCAGCATCCAACTAAAGAGCTATGGTGGGATTACTCCAGCTTTTCAAGGCTTTTGTGATGCGGTTAATACCTCAAATATCCTGAGGAATATGGCATTTCTTTTCATTTATTATTTTGGTAACCAAGCTCCAGGGACTTCCATTTGATGTTTCGTTTTGTTTTTTATCAAAGTATCAGTTACTCAAAGAGAAAATGTAAACTTTCTCTCCATTCCAACTATATGCTGGGAAACAGGAGAAATAGCAGATAGATAATTTAGGGCCTATAGTCAAGCAGATTTGGATTAAAACTGCACCAGCTGATCCTTAAAACTGATATTCTGAATGGTGAGTCACTGTAAAAATACTGTCTGCATGAAGGAGTTATAACTTGCATCCACTGTTGAATAACTCCTGCAAGGTCTAGGTAGCTTTCTTTTCCTGGTGCACAGTTACTCTGGTAATTGGTCACTTATCTCTTTGGAGAGTGTTAAATGAAGGATTCATAATAAATATCAGAGGGCATCTCCTTATGAGCATTAAGGTTCCACTTCATTCAAGGGGTTCTGAGGTGTGAAATAATGTTAAGTAAGAGAATTGGATACTTTGCTCTTTGGAGATGAAGTTAAGAGATATTTATTAATTTCTAGCCCAAGAATTCCATGATTAATTAAATACTACCAAAGACATTAGACAATTCTGGACATTAGACAATTCTGTCTATCATATTAGTCAATCAATTTGCCTCTCAGTTATGTGGCTTTTGTTGGCTTCTATTCCCATGAGATTCTCCCATACTAAGGGAATTTTTCCCTGACATTATCTCCACCAAGAGAATCTGTTATTAAATAGGATTATGTAATTTTATTAATTAAATATGTTGAGCAGTTATATTAGTTTTCAAAATTAGTTGTATAGATTTTGTATTAGAAACCTAATGACCATAAACTCAGAAGCTTAAAACAACACAAATTTATTATCTTATAATAGTTTTGTAGTTCAAAAATCTGAGACGGATCTCATCATCCTAAAATCAAGGTGTCAGCAGGGATGCATTCCTTTCTGGTGCCTGAGGGGAATCTGTTTCTTTGCCTTTTATACATGTATAGGCTGAACATTGTTCCTTGGCTGATGACCTTCATCATCCATCTTTAAAGTCCTGAACTTGTATGCATAATCATATCTCCTTGTCTTACTTGACTCTTCTGTCTTACTTTCTCAATAAGGGCCCTTGTGTTTACATTGGTCCTACCTGGATAATTCAGGAATAATCACCTTATTTTAAAGTCATGTCATTAGAATCTTATTTTCATCTGCTAACTTAATTCTCCTTTGCCACGTAGCTTAACATATTCAAAGTTTCCTGGATTAGACATCCATTCCCAGACATCTTTGTTGGGCTCATGATTCTGCCTCCATAGCAGTGCTAATCAAGCACTTAACAAACAGTCAATAATTACATTACATATATTTTCAGCTTGATGAATATAATTGCAAAGGAAAACAAAGCAATTCCATGAATAACCCCTATCTTTGATGTTAAGAACATAACTCGCTTCTTGGCACTGTTTCCATGCTGTACATGGAAAACCTTCTCGAACATTTCATGTGATTGGGTTGCATTTGCTTAAAGCAATGGCCTGTATTAACCCAAACACTGATATCAATTTATGTCCTCCAAATCAAGGGGGCATATGCCTCCTTTATCCTCTGAAATTTACTACAAAAACTGTGGGCATTGTACATTCTTATTCTTTCACCTCTCCAGTATTGTCTTTCTCTAGCCGTTATAGGGCAGAGGTAAATAATCCTTTTTAGGCATATCTAAATTATATTGGCCATACTTCTATTATAGCATTAATCCACCGAATCCTATTTTATCCCCCATGTTTCTCCTATTAATGAGTTCCTTGATCTCAGAAGTGATGTATTATTCACCTTTCTAGTCACATGGCCTAAAATTGCAGGTTGAAGTTAAGAGAGCCTTAATTTCTGCAAAAGAATAAATCGCTTACAGAATTTTTTAATAGTCAATGCAAAAGCAGTGCTGTAAATTGAGATGTGATACAAAATACTGATTATTAAGAGAATGGAAGTATATGTGTTTACTGTTTTTAAAGAGATTCTTTGAAATTAGGTAAAATATGTTAAAATAATTGAGAATAGGGAAGATAGCTTCCAGGATGGGATAATACTCTCCAATTTGTATACAGCTTTCTGAAAGGAATTCTCTGTGATACGTACTATTTTCACCTGACGTAGGTTAATTTTAGTTGATATTGGGGTTAAAGCATTTGAACCTTGTTTGAGTAAAATATCATTATCCTGCAATTTGTATAACCAGGGATTCATTTACTAATGACAATAAGACTTATATTCATTAAAGGGAGAGGAATCTCAAAATTGGAATGTTATTATTGATCAAATTTATATTGCTATTTCTAATTAACATTGATCATATTCTGGATCAAATGAAAATTTAGCAAATTATTTCATAATAGCCCCAGAATGCAGATATAGCTCATTTAGTAATCATAGAAAACCAATGATGTTTTCTAAATTTCTATCAATAAGTGATTTGCATTAGCTTTGAATTTCAGATACTTTAAATTCTTAATTCTTAATTATATAATATGTCAATTATTAAGTGGTCACTCAAATGACACTTTAAGAATTGCTCTTTCCAAAAAGGAAAATAAGTGATGACCATTTTATAAAAGATTTTACTGAATACCTCCAGGATCTTCACTGAAATTCCATCTGGAGTATATATAACATACATTACTATACACTCATTGGAACAAAATAAATATTTATTGAACTAAAATTAACCATCGTACTTCTAATTTCCTCCCCAGAATGTAGAAAACTAGAAGGAACTTTAACTCTTACATGAAAAAGAGTTGGACTAACTTCAAATTCATGACTTTTTAATCTAATCAGAAAGCTGTGGTTACAGAATACACTGACCCAAAATTTTAGAAGAGACACTGTTTACAAGAAGAGAGGAGGTGCTGAAATTCACCCAACAGAGGTAGAGGCAATCACACACCAGTAAGAAGCTTTTAAAACTGTGAAACCCTTGAGGCTGCTGAAATTGGGGAGAGTTTGTACCCTCTTGTCAGTTCTTTATCCACAAACCTACTAGGAGCCCACTGAAAAGATATGAAAGAGTCCAGAGCTGTGCCGATTGTGGTGCAGACCTGGGGGAGGGGACCAGGAGTCATATGGTAGGAACAAGTAACTCCTACTGGATCCTTCCCTTTAATCCCATCACAGTATGTTGCAAAGAAAGAGTGATGCTCTTGACTTTAGTTGGTGAACATTCATTTCAGGTGAGGGAAAGCAATGAGGAGGGAAGGATAAAGCTACCTCCTGGGGGAAAGAGTAGAATTAAGCACTGAGCCCAAAATTTCAGGCAGGGAAGGAAAAGAACTAAGAAAGCTATATCCCCTGGAGTCATGGACATGGTGCATTCCTGAGACTGAGTCTTAAACTCAAGAACAGAGGCTATTTCCCTCCACACCATCGCCAACCCAGGTGGTTTGAATCACAATGACAGAAACATACTGCTGGGGGACAGAAGAATAGCATACAAAAAATACTGTCTCTGAGTCACAGCAGGAAGGGAAACCTAAAATTCAGAATTAAAAGAATTTTGCTCTGATAAGGAACCAGCCATCCTACATAAAGGTCTTTGTAAATGAGAAGACTATGCTGCATTGAGGGAAATCATGGCAAGAACAAACCTCAAATGCTCAACTCCTGCGCTAGATTAATAAAACTGAACCAAAAGCCTAGCAGAAGGAAAGTTGTGACTATTTTGAGGCATAAAACTAGGACCTCAGTGTCCACTGCTCTATATAAAATGTCCAGTTTTCAAAAAAAAATTATAAGGTACTTGAAAAAGACAAAGAAGAAACCCGAAACAAAAACACTCCTAAAAGAAAGGGACATCGTAATAAACAGACTCATATGTGAGAGAGATGTTACAACTATCTGACTACCTAACAGAGAATTTAAAATAACCATGATTAATGTATTCAAAGCTCTAAAAACTAATGGAACAGGAAAATAACATGGATGATCAGATGGGTAATTTCAGCAGAGAAATGGAAATTATAAAACAATCCAGAGACAAATTGAAGAAATTAAAAACACATAATAGAGAGGAAGAAAGCCTTCAATAAGTTCATCCGTATGCTCAACAAAGCCAAGGAAAGAATCAGTGACCTTAATGATTATTCAATAGGAATTATCCAAGCTGAAACACAAAGAAAAATGTCAGAACAGGGAGCAAAAACAGGACATGCAAGAGCTATGGAACTATATCAGGTTTCCTAACATATGTGTTATTGTAATCCCAGGAGCGGAAAGAGAGAAAAGGCAAGATGAAATATTTGGGAAAATAATGGCTGAAAATTTTCTAAAATTAATGTTGAGGAGTCCAGCTCCTGTCCAGAAACTTATGTGTAATTTTTCAGGCCTGACCATAGATAATTGTGAAGGCTTTATCCAACAGGCCTCACAGGGCAAAGCTGCTCTACCCACACCACACTTGATGAACAGCCAATGCACTGTAGTCTCCAAGGAACATGCAGTCAGGACTCGCTTAGGCCCCTATGACTGGCCATGCTCTTATGCACATCTGCATTTGTAGCCAAAGCACCTCCATTTGAGGGTCTTATCAGTAGAACTTGAAGACATTTCTCTCCACTCTGACTCAGTACTCAGTACTTTTCCACTCGCAGCTTATCCTCTCTTCTTCTCCCTGATTCCTGGGTATATAAAACTGCTGGATTCGTTTGTTTGTTTTTTTTTTTTTTGGGGGGCGTACACCAGGTTCAATCATCTGTTTTTATACACATATCCCCGTATTCCCTCCCTTCCTTGACTACCCCCCCCTCAAGTCCCCCCCACCCTCCCCGCCCCAGTCCTCTAAGGCATCTTCCATCCTCGAGTTGGACTCCCTTTGTTATACAACAACTTCCCACTGACTATTTTACAGTTGGTAGTATATATATGTCTGTGCTACTCTCTCGCTTCATCTCAGTTTCCCCTTCACCCTCCGCCCCCTCCCATACCTCGAGTTCTCCAGTCCATTCTCTGTATCTGGATTCGTTTTTTCAGGACTCACTCAACAGGGAGAAGAACCCCGTATCTGGGCTGATCCATCTGGCCCTCAACTGGCATACTATTCCACTGGGGAAAAAGGCACTTACTATCAGAGTAAGTGATTAGAGGATTGGTTATTTCTGTTTGACTTTTTACTTTAGTCTGCTACTCCTGCACCTGGAATGTCAGCTCTCTCCCAGATCAGCAGAACTCCAGACAAATGCCAGGCATGAAGACACAGATTCAAAAAGCTCAAAGAACACCAAGAAGGAAAAATACAAAGAAACAACATGCCCAGAGCTAGACTATTATACTGAAACTTTTGAAAAAAAAAGGGGTGGGGAGCATGAAGGCAGTGTAAAAAGTAATGTTATATAGAGAGGAATGAAGATGAGAATTATTGTAGGCATCTTTGGAATCACACAAGTCAAAAACAAAGGCATGACAACTTGAAAGTGCTTAAAGGAAAAGAAAACTCTACAATAATATAACTAGTGACACTTTCTTTCAACTATGAAAGTAAAATAAACAAATTCTCTAATGAAAACCTAGAAAAGCCATGCCAGCAAACCTACCATAAAATAAATGGTTAACAAAAACACTTCTGGTAGAGAGAATATGGTACCAGACTAAAAGTTGGGTCTATAAAAGAGAAGTGAATGTTGCTGCAATAAAATAGAAAAAGATAAAATTAATTTTTCCTATTTTAATTGTTAGAATATTGTCCAAAGAAATATAGTAGCAATGTATTGTATATATGTTTATAGCATACATAAAATGAGAATATGAAAACAATAACATAAAGGATGGAGGGAGAAATTAGAAATATGACACAAAGTCATCACTCTCCATTTAGATTAGGATAATATATCTGAATTTGGACCATGATAACTTAAAGATGTATATTTTAAAATTCTATTTATTTTTTTATTGAAATGCAGTAGATGTACAATACCGTGTTAGTTTCAGGTGTACTACACAGTGATATGACATTTGCATACATTGTGAAATGATCACCATAATAAGTCTAGTAACAATCTACCCCCACACAAAGTTATTAAAATATTATTTACCATCGGACTTCCTAGGTGGTGCAATGGTAAAGAATCTGCCTGCCAATGCAGGGGACACGGGTTCGAGCCCTGCCCTGGGAAGATTCCACGTGCCATGGAGCAACTAAGCCCGAACTATTGAGCCTGTGCTCTAGAGCCCGTGAGCCACAACTACTGAGCCCATGTGCCACAATTACTGAAGCCCACGCACCTAGGGCCTGTGCTCCACAACAGGAGAAGCCACTACAATGTGGAGCCTGCACGCCACAATGAAGAGTAGCCCCCACTCACAGCAACTAGAGAAAGCCCGTGCACAGCAACGAAGACCCAATGCAGCCAATAAATAAATAAATAAATAAATTTATTAAAAAAAATATTATTGACCATATACCTTATACTGTATATTACATCCCTGAGGCTTACTTATTTTATAACTGGAGGTATGTACCTCTTAATCCCCTTCACCTATTTCACACCCTTACCTCCTTCCCCTCTGGTAATCACCCATTTATTCTCTGTATCTATGAGTCTGGTTTCATTTCTCAAAACTGTCCATACTTCTGTTGATGGATGTTTGAGTTCCTTCCATTACTGTAATTCCATACATAATTTCCACGGTATGATGTCTTCTGAAGCAAAAACACAAGGATTTATTTAATATGTAGGCCAAAAACAGAGATCTCAGGATCATGGAGTAAGCATAAGTTCACCTGTGCTAGGTAATGTCAAGTGCTTTCCAGTGAGGTATGTCAATTTTTACTCACATCAGCAGAATATGACAATTCCCACTGATGCATTCTTTCATTAATATTTGCTGTTTCCATGGCTTAACATTTATATTAAGTAATTTTCCTGATTTTGAACAAAACTGACCATTTTTTAATATGTATATTGTCATTTGTGTTTTCTCCTTAGTCTTCTGTTGGCCTATTTTTAAGATCTCTTTGTCTTCACTGTGCTGAAGCATCTGCTATGTGCTAGAAACTTCTTTTTTTATCACTATATGAAGATATAGTGATGCATATGATATAAAAGGTCCTGAACTTAAATTTTGTAACAAGTAAATTAATAAGCAAATAAATAAAACAATATCAGGCATTTATAAACACTTTGCTGATAATTAAAATGAGTCAAATTAAGATGCTTATGAGGTTGAAGTTGAGAAGAATAGGGAAAATAATTTTAAGGGCTGGGATACAGAATCAATAATTCTGCATGCGCTTGTTAATATTTTAAGATCTTATTATCAGTGCTGGAATTTTTTTTTTGCTTTTGTTTTTTAATTCTTCCTCAAACAAAAAAAAATTATATACCCAGATTTAATGTGTATCTAAAGCAAATATATCTAGGTTCTGCTTTTCTTACCCTTTTCACTTGTTCAGTATTCAAACCTATTTCTGTAATACACATCTGGATAATAGGTTGAGTATTTCAATTACCAGTATCTAATAACATTACATATTTCATTTTATATAGTAGTGCTAGACCAACACAGATTGTTTGTTCTTCAAAAAATTCATGACCAAGTTTTATGATAATATAAGTAGATAAGATACAGCCTCATTTTTTTTTCCATTTAGGCAGACTACCTGGAAAGTTGTGATACCTAGTATGCATTGCTACTAGGTCCCTCCCTTTTTGTATTTTGGTTTCTGCAGTATCACAGTGCGTTCTATATGGCATAGCTTGTGATTTTCAGAAGCAGGTACTGAGATAGAATTTGGCACACAGAATGTTTACTAGTGATAAACATCTATAGAAAAGATGTAGAGAAAAAGCATAGGGCAGAGAAAAAAGTTGAACTGCGATATAGGCCCAACAAAGGCTTGGTCAAATTTATATGGGGAGAGTTGGAGCATATGGAGCCCATCAGAGGAGACCCACATTGGGTCAAAGTAGCATGGCCTTTGTGCCCAGACCTTAATCACTCATTGGATGTTGGCTGCTCTGGTTACCATATGCCCTTTAATGTGTCTGCAAAAAAGGTATACTATGATGGAGCTGAAACCTGTAGGCTGTCTGCCGACAACTGAGGTAACAAGTACTTCTTTGAGGGAGAATATGGGTAGTGCATTTCCATGTCCATCACAATGTGATATTAAGGGGGATATTCTAGCTAAAAGAAAAATCTGCTTCAGAAATCATTCAGTTCATAAGGACAGAAGAAACAGAATCACAAGATAAGGGCAAGATAATGACTGTGTAATGTCATTTTGGCCAAGGAGTTTCCAAAAGGATACACTTTTTGTTGTTCTTGCAGTGAATAATAATGTGGCTTGGTATAGAATATGATGTCACAATCCTTTTTTCTCTCCTGTAATTTCTTCGGATTTTGCAAATACACGCACACACATACACACACACACTGCATTTTGTATTTTGAATGGATATGATGCCAATTTGATTTTTTCTTGTTTTAGCAAAATTAATTATGTACTTTTAAATAGTATTCTGCTTTATTTTTTTTGCAATGATGACATGAATTGGTAAGTTTTTATTAATTATTCTTGAAAAGCATTTTGATATGACTCCATTGTTCCCTCATCAATTAAATTAATCCCTTGATTATTATTTATACTCCCTTTACTTGGTTTAGTAAGTACTTCAATTGTCTTTATTTTATAGATTTTGGATATTTTCAAAATCTCCTCCATATTAATTTTAAAAAACACATTTGATTGAAATAGTCTCAATAATTAAGCAGAATGAATGAGAAGTAATGTTTGCATCACTCCAAAACAGTAACTATATGAGGCTTAAAAATTTAGTTTCTTCATGGATTGTTACTTTCAGTCTCAGAATATCTTCTTAGAATGGAAAACCATTTACCTCAGATATTATTAATTATCATTGTAAATGGAATTCCATTTTCTGATTGGAATGAATATGAAAGAGAACACCATCCCTGTTGCAACAAATTTTTTAAATGATAAATTCTAAAAATCATATTTGTAGGAATAAAAGGTATCTAAATTAGAAAATGTTTACATTTCTAACCTGAGCATGTTATCACTGATTGTTTTCTCATCTAAAACATTTGCTGATTCAATTTAGGAACTGAACTGATCTCCCCTCACCAAATCTACAAATTTAGAATACCCAGATTTTATACCCAGCTAAAAACATGCCTCAAAATTAAAGGCAAATAAAGATACTCTCAGACAGACTAAAGCTAAAAGAATTGGTCGCCAGTAGAACAACACAACCAAAATATCATAGGAAGTTCTTCAGGCTGAATAAAAATAATCTCAGATGGACCAAAGGACGTATGAGGAGAATTAAAATATGCAAAAAGATAAATAGGTAAGTAAATACAAAAGAGCTGCATGTTTAAAGCAATAAATCTCAAATTTTAACATGCATCAGAATCACCTTGTTAAATAGGTCTCTATCAAAAAACAAATTTCTGGGGCCCAATCTCAGAATATACAAATGTGTGTGTGTGTGTGTATAAAATGAATTGTAAGAAATCATCTACAATGCAATATTGCTAGCAATGACAGCTGCAATATAAATACAATGTCATCAGTAAGATGTCCAGTCTAACCGTGAAATTTACATATCTAGAGACAAATGAATTATTCTAATTATTAGTCAGTCAATAAACCCACAAGTTAAAGATTTTTAGTTCAGGTGAAGCAGGTTTGTGGAAAGTTGGTATGTTTATGTTTCATAATCTCTTTGGAGACAGAATAATTCTGCAATTCTATTTATGGTCCATATGTTCTTTTCACATGAGACATAAGAAATAATACTCAGCATAAAAGCATCTAGGAAACATATTAGTTGATATTATTATCAGTGTGGCATAACATATCTACTTTCAAGATTTAAATTTTGCTGCCTATTAGAAACAATATTCAGTTCTGCACATCAAACTTAACAATACTTATATTACTTCTCCTTGTCTACTTTCTTTGAAAACAGAATTTTTCTTTCATGAAACAGCATGCTTTACAATGTTTCTATCCCAGAAGGCTTTAAATTCTACTTATGACACCAAATATATGGAATGCATGCATATTAAATTTCATTAATTATTTTTAGTTTTATAGCTATCAGTGACTACATAAGAACTGAACAGGTCTTTCATAATATGCTATTTTATTGCAGTAAAAATTATTCTGATATAGACCCACATAGATCCTTCAGTTCAAAAGGAAATGAAGTTGGAATTGGTAATATTTAATGAAACTTTAATTTTTGGAAGAATTTAAAATGCGTTATCTAATTTAATCATCCTATTAATACTATGATGTTAGTATTATTATTATTCTAATTCTGTTGATTAAAAAAATTGAGCATTAAAATATGAAATAAATTCTGTTAGAGCTGGAATTTGGGTATGTGTTTCCTTTGCTTCTACAAATGAAAGAAATCACTTACAGTAAATTTCAGGATCCTTGAAATTCCATGTTATCTTTGTGGAATATATTTTTAGAAGTATAACATTATGCAATTACTTAAAAATGCAAATAAACAAAAATTTTTAAAAATATATGTTAATTTTTTGTATAGCAGTATTAAATTTTGGGTTTTTTTCTTTTTTCAAGTCCAAAGGTTTTACAGAAAATAAAACACATACAAGGAAACATCAAAGTGATTTCAAGAAAATGAATGTATAAGTTCTTACAGTGTCTTCTGTGATTGGTGGTTCCTGTCAACTCTCAAGAAAGTCAAGCTTCAATATAAAGCAGTGAGCTCCTGACTGTGAAGTTACACCATCTTTTCTCTAAGGAAGTTCATAACTTTCAATACCTTTTGGGTTTGTCTGTAGGTAGAGATATCACATAAAATTTCAGTGGCAATATTTGAGATTAAAATGAAAAGAGAAATAGTTTTGAAATTAAAAATAGTTCCTGTTATGAATATTTTATGGAAAGCAGTTCCACCAATTAGCTCCTAGGTGTGCAGAGACCTGATAGCTGGATGCTGCCTGAGGCACATACGGCATTAGAAAAATAAATCAGCTCTAAAGAATTCAGAGGACAGGTTCGAACATGAACATAGATTAACTCACAAAAATGAAAGGACTGAAGTATGAAGTTCTTTAAAAATTTGCAGTGAGATTATAAAAACTCAATTCTCAATTGCTCAGTCTGTGTAACTGCATGCATACACGTGTACAGGAAGACTTGGAGCCAGATGTTGATCTTTTATTTTCACCCTATGGATTCTGTCCTCTCTTTGAATTTATTATTGGTTCCTTCAAAGTAAATGTTCACTGGGGTTTAGATTAAAGATGAAAACCTGGCACATAATTATGTTTGTTAATCTTGATATCAGAGGATTTGGCAAGTCATTGTTTCCTATTTGAGTCTTCTCAAAAATCAGCAGCTATCATTGGCTTCTATTCCAATAACTATAAAACTGATTTTAAGTTAACCCATTCTACAATCATGTAAACCTTTCAAATGTTTTATGTAACTTGTATCATGTTTTAAAAATTGCAAACCTAATGATGAGCAAGTCAATAAGACTGTTTTTTCATCATTACATTGGAAATGGAAGAGTTAGCCATTGAATGTTTCTATTTTATGCGAAACTTGTTTTGGTGTGTTAGAATTCCTGTTTTCTGAAAATATGTAATTAATATAGCTTTCCTTTCACCTTAAATATCTATTTTTTATGTCAATACAAATTATAATTTCATATTCTTGGTAGTTTACACACTGCTTACTCAGTTGCATCATGTTGTCCAACTCCCAGGAATGTCACTCATCTATGACTTAATGTGAACAACATTCTAAAGTGCAACCACAAAAAATAATGTCCTTGTTTTTGTTAATATTATTAGAAAAGGACAGTATAACACAATGGGGAAAACTATTAGGAAGATGAAAGCTATTACAAATATTTTTGAGATTCACTTATGTAGTCAGCAGTTATTCACAAAACTCTGCTATGTATCATTTAGTACATTAAGATCTGGGAATACAATGAGAAAATCACACAGCTCATGCTCCCACAAAGCCCAAAGTCTGATAGGAGAGAGGCATTATTTCAATAGTCATATAAATACATAATTCCCTACTCTGGTAAGAGCTAAATAGGAGAATCATAGATAAATGTTAGTATAATACACATTAATGTAATCTGATAAATAAAGCAAGGCTCTTTGATAAAATGACATTTAAGCTGAAAATCAAATGAGCTAGTTAAGGGAGATATTCACGTGAGGTTGTTTCCACATACTTTGTATACATATCTTATGCAGAAGTGAGCTTGGAAGAGCTAAAAAAAAAGATTACATGACTAGAACAGGGGAAATAAGTGAAACTAATGAGCAGTAATATTCTAGAAGTAGAGTCTAACTGAAGTAGGACATGGAACTATATTAAAGATTTAGATCTTTACATGAAGAGCAGTTGGAACCAATTAAGTGTTTTAAGCAGAGATTTGAATAAAAGACCAGTCTTTCTGGACCCTTTACCAAACTCCTACTAAGCCTTTTTTTTCGTATTTCTTATATGACATTTTGCTTCATATAGATTCATCATGAGCAAGGTCCATTTCTGCTAAAATTATTCCTTACTCTTAATATCAATTAAAGTTTCCACCTTCTTCAGAATGGGAATCACAGCTAGCTATGAGGTAGAGAGCAAATCTTTCAATTTCATTTACAAGCATTGTCAAATGATAATCTTCCAAAATTTACTATACTATCTATAGTTCCACACCTTAAAACACTGAATTTAAAAAAGTATTTCATGCATATACATGGTGATGTACATGGTGCTGTAACACTTAAAATTCAGTGTCAATAGTTATGGTGGCAAAGAGTGTCCAGTCAATTCTAGAACAGAAGAGGTGGAGGTAAATCTGGTATTGGCATATGTTTCCTGCATGATGAATTTAAGTAAGGATGACATCATGGTTAAGATTGTGAACTTGATAGTCCATACTAAGAATTAGTTTTGCCATTTCCAGGCACAACCTAATGTACATTTTCAATAACCCCAAAACACCTATGTATTGTCCATGTTCTCCAGATAAGAAAGCTAGATTCAGAGAGTTTAAACCAACCGCTTTCCCAAATCACAGTGTTAAAGAATATCAGTTTACATATGCTGAAGAACAAATAATCTTGACTCAAATTTTCTACATGCAAACATAAGCTCCGTTAATAATTTTGTTAACATCTGGCAATTTACCTTCCTTTCAGTGCTTCAGTTTTCACATTTGTAAACTGTAATAATAATATCACTGAATCAGCAGGATTGCTGTGAGGAATTGGTAATACAAAAGAGTGTTTAGCACATAATCAGCTCTAAATTAATGTTAGCTGTTACTGTCATCGTTATTGCTATTAGTTTTATTAGTGATAATGGAAGATGTTATAGTGTTTGTGTTGCAGTGTGAAGTGTGAGGTGAGAAAAAATAAAGGGATGCATAAGAGATTGATCCTTGCTCACCACAGTTTATTTCCTTTTTCTGTACATGGAGATAGATCATATTTCCAAGTACTCAAGTATTCCTTGCAGATAAGTGACCATAATAATGGTGTTACAGTCGATGAGATGTGGGCGGAAAGTGACATATTTCTCTCCCTGCCAATCCATGAGTACTTCTAACAAATGATCCTTTATGATCTCTCCCCTTTCACCAACTGGATGCTAATAGTAAGGGTGACTTTGGAAGTAACATGTTGTAAATGATAGATCCTCATAATCCTGAATAAAGATGCCTTGGTTTACAAGAGCTATAAATACACATTATACTTGAGTACTAACAATTTTGGAGTCTAAAGTCTTCTGATTTCCTCTCATAGCATCATGGCTTTTTATAAAGTAATTTTAAGCATGTCAAATGTATGTCAAAAGTCTAGATGGATATCAAGTGAATGGCTAGATATAACCCTTGCTCAGAGAAAGCTATGGAGACACAGTATTCATTCAAGAAGCACATGTCAAAAGGCACTGAGTTTAAAAAAAAATCAAAATCCTGGAAATTATTTTATACTATTTATATTTTTTAAAAAGCATAATATAAATGTAGAAGAATTCATTATGGTAACTACTAACTCTATGAAAGTTGAAGTGTTTGAAATAATAGTAGAGGCTCTTTAAAGTCTTGAACTTTCTTACTGATTTCCCCCCATAATTAAAATCACTAAATTTATTAATAAAAAATTAAGTATCTATTTTATATTAATTGAAAGCATACATATTAAAGTTGTCATTTTTATCAATTGTCAACAATGCTCTTAGTTCTTAATAATGAACATAGGTAAAAATTAACTAGATTTTGGTCTCTGAAACAATGATATCTAGAAAGGTATATATCATGTTAGTCTAACATATATAAATACTCATATTTATTTCAAATTAGTTTTTTGTCATTTCTACCTTCAAGTGGAAAATTTGAAAATTGGTGTTGGTACATTTCTTTCTTCTTTTAAATACTTCAATCCATTTGAACATCCTCTCATTAGTACAACCCACATATCTAGTGTTCTTCTCCTACACATTCCTACTCTTTTACACAAATCTACTTGTCTAACCAAAAAGGCCAAAATTGGTTTTCCTCTCATAAGTTAATGTACATACTTATTCAAATCCTACTGTTTCTGGCAGTTGCTGGCACAATAAACAGAGGCTTTAACAATGACTTTCAATATTCCAAACAGATGACTCCCAACACTGAAGGAGGTTTTTAAATGACATAATTCCTTCCCAAACTATATATAATTCTAATACAATATTATAGAGAGAAATACCTTTTAGCCCTTTCCCTATTTTCAGTATTACTCAAGGGTGGTAAAAGATAGCATTGACTGGACTATAACCTTTACGTGAATAATTTGGAGTCTGAAAAAGTAATTAAACAAAATATCCTTAAAACAAAATAATTCACTTGGCATGAATTTCGGCCATCCATATTTTTTAAATGGAAATTTCTTTAGCATTACCATACACAAGAATTAATTCAAAATTAATTCAAAAATCAAATACCTAAATGCAAGACCTAAAGCAATGAAGCTCTTAGAAGAAACATAGGACAAAAGACTCACAACACTGGATTTGATAGTGATTTATTGGATATAACACCAAAGGCACAGGTGGCAAAATAAAAAAAAATAGACAAAATAGACTTAAAATGTGTGCATCAAAAGACATTCTCCACTGAGTAGAAAGACAACCCATAGAATGGGAGAAATTGTTTGCGAATTTTATATCTGATAAGGGATTAATATCCAGATTATATACAGAATTTCTGAAAGTCAAAAATGATCGAATTAAAAAATGGTCAAAAGATTTGAATAGACATGTTTCCAAATAAGATATACAAATGGTCAATAAGAACATGAAAAGATGTTCAACAACACTAGTAATTATGGAAATGTAAATCAAAACTACAATGAGATACCACCTCACATCCATTAGGATGGCTCCTATTAAGAAAACAGAGAACAAGTGTTGGTGAGGTTGTGGAGAAATTGGAATCCTTGTGCACTGCTGGAGGGAAAGTAAAATTGTACAGCCATTGTGGAAAACAGTGCAGCAGCTCCTTAAAAGATAAAAATAGAATTGCCATAAGATCCAGCAATTCCACTTCTGGGTATATACCCAAAAGAATTGAAAGGGGGTTTTGAAGAGATATTTGTACCCACATGTTTATAGCAGTATTATTCACAATCGCTAAAACACAGAAGCAACTCAAGTATTCATATATGGGGAATGCATAGCGAGACGTGGTATATACATACAATGGATGTAATTCAGTCTTAAAAAAAAAGGAAATTCTGCAATATGCTACAGTATGGATATACGCTGTGTAGTCAATATCAGAAACAAAAAGTAGAACGGTGTATCTCAGGGAATCGGGAAAGGGGGAAATATACAATTACTGTTTAATGAGTATAGAGTTTCAGTTTTACAAAATGGAAATTATTATGGAATGGATGGTGGTTATGACTGAACAACATTATGAGTGTATTTAATACCACTAAACTGTATACTTATAAAAGGTTAAAATACAAGTTTTATATTATAAATATTCTACCACAATATAAAAATTTGAAAAAAATATGCTGGGGAAAAACAAAGCCAAGTAATTTATTGAAAGAAAGAAAATAAAATATTATTTCTAAAATTATAATGTACTTCTAAAACAATATTCATAATTTATATATGAAATTTTACTCATTTTACATTTTAAAGTAGTTAAATATTTTATTTAAGTAATAAAGTATGGCAGAACATGTTTAAAGAAGATAATAGGGACTTCCCTGGTGGCTAAGTGGTTAAGAATCTGCCTGCCAATGCAGGGGACAGGGGTTCAAGCCCTGGTCCGGGAAGATCCCACATGCCATGGAGCATCTAAGCCCATGTGCCACAACTACTGAGCCTGTGCTCTAGAGTCCACAAGCCACAACTATTGAGCCCACATGCCACAATTAATGAAGCCTGCACGCCTAAAGCCTGTGCTCTACAACAAGAGAAGCCACTGCAATGAGAAGCCTGTGCACTGCCACGAAGAGTAGCCCCCTCTCACCGCAACTAGAGAAAGCCAGCACGTAGCAACAAAGACCCAATATGGCCAATAAATAAATAAATTTATAAAAAGAATAAAAAAATAAAAAAGATAATAAATGCCTAAGAGAATAATAAGAAAATATTTTAAATGTTTTCCCAATATATTATCATTCACAGCTACATGAAAATGTGCCTGAGAGTGCCATGTCTTAAGTTGAAAACAGAAAGTACATTATATGACCTTTAACTAGGTAACTAGGTCACTCATCATGTGATAATTACTAATTAATCAAAATTTGGTTCAATCTTTCCTGGAAAGAATAATTTGAAACTTTATTATAAACTATGTTATTTCTCCATAAAATAGAGTCCTTTTTGGCCCAAATAAGTTACAATCTGCAAATTACCAATGTGTGCTCATATTTGCTAAAACATTTAGGTTTGTTAGTACTCCAAGCTATTGTAACATATTAGATGAAAAAAGAATTTATGAAATAAGATATACTAAATAAAATCTTGTAGCAGTCTGCACAAGCAGATGGCACTTTTCGTGAAATGATAATTGATACCCCTAAGTAAACTGTCATTCAGTTGACTGAGTTCCATGTCAGGTGAAATCCTTTATTTTTCATTGTTTGTGCCTCTGAAACTGAGAGGGAAAAGCACCTCTTTTGCCTCTGAAGCTGTAACCTTAAACAAAAGTTAAATTCTATACCCCTCAGTTGGAAGCTATATTTTTAAACATTTACAAACAGTTGGAAGAAATTCTTATGAAAATATTTGTCAGAGTATAATATTTGTATCTGTAGATAAAACAATTCAACCAGTCTCAATTCTTCCTTTTACTTGCCTTGGCAATCCAGCTTGCTTTGGACAATGATGGCAATTTTTTAAGCCTTACTCATCTGGAAAATGTGAAAAAAAAAATCTATAGCCAACTAAATATAGTATACTATATTTTGCAAACAATAAGGAATTAAAGAAACCTAAGATGGTATTACTAGTTTAGCCTTATTAAACCTAATAGAGAGCTCACATACTGTCTTTTTAAAAAAAAACTGTTTCTGTGTATTTCAAATTAGCACTATTATATTTTAAAAGCCAGATTTGTTAAAGTGTAATTTATACAGTAAAGTTGACCCTTTTAAGGTGTACAGTTCTATGAATTTTCATAAGCTTTCCCTATCATTTAATCATCACCACTTTCAAGACACAGAATATATGCATCACCTCCAAATTTCTTTTGTGCCCCATTTAGTCAATGCTCTACCTATAACTTCAACCCCTGAAATAAGTAATCTCTTTCTGTCTCTGTAATTTTACATTTTCCAGAATGTCATAGACATTGAGTCATATAGGAGGTAGCCTTTGAGTCCAACTTCTTTCACTTAGCAATACATTTTTGAGACTTTAAGATGTATCAGCAGTTTGTTCCTTTTTTATTGCTGAATAAGATTCCATTGCATGGACAAACCAAACTTTGTTCATCCATTCTAAAGTTAAAGGTAGTTACATTTTTCCAGTTTTAGGCAATTATGAAAATGCTGTTGGCAACATTCATTTACTGATCTTTGTTTTGGACATACGAGGATGAGTCAAAAATTATGTGCACTCTGGCTGTAAAATTCATTTTACTTAACTTTTAGAAAAGACAAATAGTTCATTTTTTGACATAATCTCCTTGCTTTTCAATACACTTTATCCTCCTGTCAACAAGCTTTCGTATTCCCTCATTAAGAAATATTTTAGGCTGAGCTGCAAGCCATGAATGCACCACTGTTTTCACTTCTTTATCAGAAGTGAATCCATCCTCACAGGGCTGCTTTCAGGGGACCAAACAGGTGAAAGTCCAATGGCGCAAGATCAGGACCATAGGTGACCTTCTTCACAACAAAACACTTTCTCCATACTGCGCACAAAGTCTTTGATAAATAATGGCACCAGGTACACCCTCAGACCACAAAAAATGAGTCACTGCACACTGCTCTTCTTTAATGCAAATCACAAGTGGGGCATCCATTTTTGCTCACACAGCAGTTACAAATGAACTAACATAACATGTTCACACCTGCACAGCAGTGACTGGGGAGACAGTAGCCTTGAACGGAAAGCACTAATAAGAGAGTGTGGCCTACAGAAGTTTTAATATAACTGGAGTGTGGTAATTTTTGACTCACCTTTGTACATTTTTACTTCTCTTGAATAAGTACCTAGGAGTGGGATTGGTGGGTCATATGATAAGTATATGCTCAACTTTATAAGAAACTGAAAACTGTTTTCCAAAGTATGCCATTTTACACTCATGCCAACAATGGATGAGAATTCCAACTGCTTCAAACCCTTTATCAATAATTATTATTGTCATTTTTTAAAAGCCATTCTAATATGTGTCATATCTCCTATTTTAAATTAGCTATTTCCTAATAAATAATGATCTTAAGCATCTTTTCACGTTTGTCATCCATATCTCTTTTTTGGTGAAACTACAGTTCATATCTTTTAGTTCATTTTTATTTTAAAATTAAGTTGTTTGTTTTCTTATTACTGAGTTGTGAGAGCTCTTAATGTATTCTCTAAACCAATCATATATCAGATGCGTTATGCAAAAGTTGCTTTTTAGCTCATGCCCTTTCTTTTCATTTTCTTAAGAGTCTTTCACAGAACATGGGGTTTTAATATTAACCAAGTCCTACTGATCAATTCACATTACATTTCTTTCTTAAAAACAAACTTAGAGATTTCAAGCAGATCTACCCTGTTTCCAGTGGCATCTTTTGAAACAGCTAGCTGCCTTAAACTTAGCCACAATCAGGTAGGTCAAGACTTCTCTTGTCTAAACAAATAACCAGGTAATCTAAGAGTATCATTCTCATTAATATTTTGGTATTGAAGCCACAAACATTGTTTCTGCATCTACTGAATAATATTTTAAAATTAAAACTTACACATTATTACATTTTATTTTTATCTGTGATATAGTTATTATCAAAATCCAGGTCATTCAGTTTTAAAGTCAGAACTCTTACTCAGGGAAGAGTCTAGATCATTGATTCTCTATATGTGGCCCAAAATCAGCAGTAGAAATATCATCTGAAAAGTTGTTATAAATGCAAATTTCTGAACCCTATTCCAGAGCTACTGAAGTAGAAACTCTGAGGAGGTAGCCCAGAAATTAGTGTTTTAACCAATCCCCTTCATCATCTCTTTGCATGCCAAAGTTTAAGAACCACTGATCTAAGTATACCTATGTTTCTGCTTAGCAAACTCCTGTTTATTTTTATCCTTTGAGCCTTGAGTTTGATTAAAAGCATTTTTTTCTTGCTGAGGGGTAAATTAAATTATGTGAATTTAATGTATAGTATACAGTATTTCCTAATAATATAAATTATGCTCTATTGAAATCTACATAGATATTTTACTTTCTGAAAATCAACTTGACTGCCTATTAATAGAAAATACTTGTATCTACTTCTCTGGAAGAAATTGTAAATAAACATAAGTCATGTGTTGAACAATTTCCCCTATAAGTCTCTGTAACTTTGGAGGACATAAGTGAACTTACAAAATCATTCTAAACTTAACTAGCCTTTTGGAATTATTTCTGATGCAAAAATAAGATGATCGTCATACACTGACAAAATAAAAAATATATTATTACAATTAAAAGATCTTCTTTGGTTAAATTTTTATCATAATTTTATATTTACATTCTTCTATACATTATTTGTGGTTAAACTGTTCTTACTATTTTATCTATACATATGGATATTATAAGGATGATTTCCATGACAACGGGTACAAGTTTTCAGCAAATAACAGCTCTGAAGGTGCTATATGCCTTTCGGATTGTGTTTTGGGTTATTCCATTAACCCTAAGGGATTTTTGTATTTACTTTCTCTTGGAAGGACTTAATTTGAAGAACAAAAGTAAAGATCAGATTAAACTAGAATAGATGGATCTTTCTCTCTGAGATATAATACCTATAGAGGCATGCTTACATCTGGATTACAAAATGAATAATTGAAAACTAAACCAAACCAATTATTTCCATATATGGCTAATATTTAAAGGATATTGTCTTTCACCAGTAAAATATATTCATTCACATTTATTTCATTAATAAAGCTATTTTGCTTACTCTAAAGCCAGAAAATCAGACTATATTTATATTATGGTTGCTATACATTAACTGCTATATTTTTTAATGTTTCCACTTTAATTATTTAATATATAAATGTAATTTGATGTCATAGGTAAGAATTATTTTAAATTTTATTCTTTAAACAAATGTTTGTTTTCTAATATGTGGCAGTTATTAAGAAAGCCATTGATAATAAGGATATGTTGACTCTGATATCATGAAGATTAAAATCTAGAGGGTGGGATGCCAAGGGCCGAAATGATGGAGTAGGAAACCCCTGAACTCACCTCTTCCCCGAGATACACCAAACTTACAACTAATTACAGAGCAACTATCTATGAGAATTACCAGAACACTAGCAAAAAAGATTGTCCACAACTAAAGACATAAAGAAGGAACCAAAAAGAGACAGGTAGGAGTGGCAGGGATGCAGCATAGTCAGGATGCACTCCACAGGTGGGTGATTCACAAATGGAAGAAATATCAAAAGCATAGCCACATTGGATGTCCCAGCCCAGGGGTCCTGCACCATGAAGATGAGCCCCAAGTACATCTTGCTTTGAAAATCAGAGGGGCTTATGTTTCAGAGAGGTAGAAGGTTATAGGAAACAGAGATTCTGCTCTTAAAGAGTGCACAGTGAAGGACAATACCAACAAAATGAAAAGACAGCCTAATAAAATGGGAGGAGATATTTATAAATGATATATCTCATATGGGGTTGATATTCAAAATATACAAAGAATTCATAAAACTCAGTATCAAAAAAATAAGCAACCTGATTAAAAAATGGGCAGAGGATCTGAATATATATTTTTCCAAAGAAGACTTACAGATAGCCAACAGACATGTGAAAAGATGCTCAACAACACGAATCATCAGGGAAATGCAAATCAAAACCACAATGAGATACCATCTCACACTTGTAAGAGTGGCTATCATCAAAAAGACAGGAAATAACAAGTGTTGGTGAGGATGTAGAGAAGAGAAGCCTTGTGCATTGTTGGTATAATTGTAAGTTGGTACAATCACTATGGAAAACAGTATGGAGGTTCCTCAAAAAATTAAAAATAGAACTGCTATACTACCCAGCAACTCCACTTCTGGGTATTTATCAAAGAAAACAAAAACATTACGTTGAAAAGATACATATACCCCAATGTTCACTGCAGCACTGTTTACAATAGCCAAGACATGGAAGCAACCTAAGTGTCCATCAATAGATGAATGGATAAAAATGTAATGTAATATATATACACACATGCAAAATTCCTCAGCTATAAAAAACAAAATCTTACCATTTGTGTCTACACTGATGGATTTGGAGGTTATTATGTTGAGTGAAATAAGTCAGAAAAAAAAGACAAATATATAATCTCATTTATACATGGAATCTAAATCACAAAATAAAGCTGAAAGAAAACACACTCATACATACAGAGAACAAACAGGTTTTTGCCAGAGGGGAGGCAGGTGGGATGATGAATTAGTTGAAGTGGACTAAGAGGTACAAATGTCCAGGTATAAAATAAATAAGCCAAAGGAATGTAACATACAGCATAAGGGATATGGTCAATAATATTTAATAAGTTTGTATGAAGACGATTGGTTACTAGACTTATTGTGGTGATCATTTGTATGTAATTGCCAAGTCACTACATAGTACACCTGAAACTAACATAATATTGTATGTTAAGTATATTTCAGTAAAATGAATAAAATAAAATCTAGAGGGAGGCATTTTATTATGCAATATTAATGCATAATTTCACATAAGTATAATTTTATCTTTTAACATGAATGCAGATAACAAGTGATGAGATCTGACTGAGCTACATACAAAAAGTAGTGTAGAGTATCAAGCAGTATCAGCAGTATTTCATCTTGTGGAACTGAAAACCATAGCCACAGAAAGATAGAGAAAATGAAAAAGCAGAGGACTTTGTACCAGGTGAAGGGATAGGATAAAACCCCAGAAAAACAACTAAATGAAGAGGAGACAGGCATCCTTCCAGAAAAAGAACTCAGAATAATGATGGTGAAGATGATCCAGGACTTTGAAAAAAGACTGGATGCAAAGATCGAAAAGTCTACCAAAGACCTAGAAGAATTAAAGAGCAAACAAACAGAGATATACAACACAATAACTGAAATGAAAGATACACTAGAAGGAACCAATAGCAGATTAACTGAGGCAGAAGGACGAGTAAGTGACCTGGAAGACAGAATGGTGATAATCACTGATGAGGAAAAGAATAAGGAAAATAGAATGAAAAGAACTGAAGACAGCCTAAGAGACCTCGGGGACAATGTTAAACGTGCCAACATTAGCATTATAGGGGTCCCAGAAGGAGAAGAGAGAGAGAAAGGACCTGAGAAAATATTGGAAAAGATTATAGTTGAAAATTTCCCTAGCATGGGAAAGGAAATAGACACCCAAGTCCAGGAAGTGCAGAGAGTCCCAGGCAGGATAAACCCAAGGAGAAACACACCAAGACATATAGTAGTCAAATTGACAAAAATTAAAGACAGAGAAATGTTATTAAAAGCAACAAGGGAAAAACAACAAATAACATATGAGGGAACTCCCATAAGGTTAACAGCTGATTTCTCAGCAGAAACTCTGCAAGCCAGAAGGGAGTGGCACGATATATTTCAAGTGATGAAAGGGAAGAAGCTACAACCAAGAATACTCTACCCAGCAAGGATCTCATTCAGATTCAACAGAGAAATCAAAAGCTTTACAGACAAGCAACAGCTAAGAGAATGCATTACCACCAAACCAGCCCTCCAACAACTGCTAAAGGAACTTCTCTAAGCAGGAGACATAAGAGAAGAAAAGGACCTACAAAAACAAAATAATTAAGAAAATGGTACTAGGAACATACATATCAGTAATTACCTTGAATGTAAATGGACTAAATGCACCAACCAAACGGCACAGACTGGCTGAATGGATACAAAAACAAGACCCATATATATGCTGTCTACAAGAGACCCACTTCAGACCTAGGGACACATACAGACTGAAAGTGAGGGGATGGAAAAAGATATTCCATGCAAATGAAAATCAAAAGAAAGCCGGAGTAGCAATAGTCACATCAGATAAAATAGACTTTAAAATAAAAAATGTTACAAGAGACAAGAAAGGACACTACATAAAGATCTAGGGATCCATCCAAGAAGAAGAGATAACAATTTTAAATATACATGCACCCAATATAGGAGCACCTCAATACATAAGGCAAATGTTAAAAACTATGAAAGAGGAAATGCAAGGCAGAGATAGAGACACAGATGTAGAGAACAAACACATGGACACCAAGTGGGGAAAGCAGGGAGGGTTGTGGGGGGGTGAATTGGGAGATTGGGATACCAAATTGTATACTCTAAATATATGCTGTTTATTGTCTGTTAACTGTATCTCAATAAAAGCTCTTAAAAAAAAAAAGAAAAAAAGTAGTGTACATCCATGAATCTGTTGAAGCTTAGCAAGTGCTTCAGACTTCACAGAGGAAATGTAGCATATGTAACCAGCATATAAAATGCTGCCTCAGTTATGATAACAAGCTTGAACAATATAAAACTAATAGCTTTTTCAAATATTTGTACATTTCTGTGCCTTTTGCTTCTTATACTCTTGGTAACGTGCTGCAGGTCTAGGGTACGGCCTTTAGTTCTTCCTCTCCATATTTTCTAGACTATCATATCAGTTGTAATCTTTCCAGCTACTTGGGTGATGAATTTAACCTGTTGTCTATTGCTTGCTTTCTGTGGAGAGCACAGTACCACTATCAGCTGGAACAATATAATTTTGATTCTTTTTAAAATTTCTTCCTGCAAAACCTCCAGCTTTGTGTGTTCTTATAAGCAAATCAGTGACTTTTTTTAATGACTCTTTAACTTGAAAGAACACTGCTACTGAAACCATGAGCATCAAAAAAGATGCTCAACATTTTTAGTTCATAATTATATCCTTGGAAGCCCTTTTTTACAGTCAAACATATCACTGTATGTATATTAAAAACATAAAGAAAAATCATTAAATGATAACATGAAAATATTATGCAAATTTTGTCTTATCCATCCATGGTGATTTAGAAGTAAATTACATACAGTAGACATAAATTCATTTTGTTTAACTAACCTGGAATCTAAACAAATGGTGTGAAATAAAACTATGAAATTTAACCATATCATTTTTTAAAACTCTAGCAAGTACCAGATTTTAAAATACAGATTAAATACAGGTAAAAAGTACCATTAAATAACATATGAAAATACTCAACCTTAATTGTGATGGGAGAGAAAAATATTACTACAATAAATACAATTTTATATCCATTATGTTAGTAAAGTATAATTTTCTAGACCACACTGGAAAACAATCAGATATTACCTTGAAAAGTTGAACATTGGCAATTGATGACCCACTTATTCCAGTTTTATGTATATTCATTAGAGATAGTCATATAAACACACCAAAATGTTTAAATCTATTCATATTTAAAATGTTTATAATAGCAAAAACCTAGAAACTAACCAAATGTCTACCAATGAGAGGATGGATAAATTTTAGAACCACAACACTAAGGATCTTTTAGGAACAGTAAAAAGTAAACACTTGGGGCTTCCCTGGTGGCACAGTGGTTAAGAATCCACCTGCCAATGCAGGGGATGTGGGTTCCAGCCCTGGTCTGGGAAGATCCCACAAGCTACAGAGCTGCTCAGCCCAGGTACCGCAACTACTGAGCCTGTGCTCTAGGGCGCACAAACCCACAAGTATTGTGCCCACATGCCACAATTACTGAAGCCCATGTGCCTAGAGCCCACACTCTGCAACAAGAGAAGTCACTGCAATGAGAAGCCCGCACACTGCAACAAAGAGTAGCTCCCGCTCTCCGCAACTAGAGAAAGCTCGCGCACAGCAATGAAGACCCAGCACAGCCAATAAATTAATTAATTAATTAATTTTTAAAAAACTAAACATTTGTCCTCTGGCACTTGGTATAAGGAGCCATCAAAACAATTTAAACTAAGTAGTAATATAAATTTGTATTTTAGAATGTCTTGGTGATATGAATTTGGAAATGGGAGTATTTAATGAAATTATCACAATTCGGGTGAAAGATGAAACCACATAAAAATAACTAAAGAGAAGAAAACTGATAACGGATGTGTTAAAGAAGGAGAATTCACAGAATTATGTAGCAGTTGGTTGTGGGAAAAATTTTAAAATGGTTATAACTCTTAGATGTTTGAATTATGTGGTCAGTTGTCATACTTCTAATTACAGATCCTTGCTCAGAAGAAAGATTTCTAGATAAAGCAACTGTGACTGAAAATTTAGATAAATTAGTATATAAATTTATTAATGAAATGAATAGCTAATTTACATATTAGTAATTTGTGAATTTAACAATGGCAATTCCCACTGGATTAGTAACTAGCGTCTACATCAGGGAAATGGAAATGAAAACAACATCAAGGGAGGCTTAAGTAATGTTTATTCTGTTTCTTGTGCCATCTTTCTTGATCTGCTTTTTGCTTCTAGGTTTCTAGACTCTGGTAGAGTGATTTAGTTAGAGCCATGTTCACTCTCTTCACAGTTTATTTGATATTGTCTTGCAAACTCTCTTTGTAGAAAGAATTCTACAGGAATGGAGAAGAAGAGTTGGAATAAGAAAAAGATGATGTTGGATGTAAAAATCCTCAAAAAATATTACTAAATGGGAAAAAGTATTTAAAGATTATACACTACAACCAAGTGGGATTTGCCTTAGGTATGCAATACTGGTTCAACATTTAAAAATCAATTAATCTGTCACTTCAACAGACAAAAAAAGTCACATAATCATATCAATAGATGTGGAAAAAGCATTTGACAAAATCCAGCACCATTCATGACAAAAAATAAAAACTCTCAGGAAACTAGGAATGGAGTGGGTTGGAGGGACCCTCTCAACTTGATAAAGGATATTTGTGAAAAATCTACAGTTAGCATCACAGTTAACATTGAGAAACATGAAGCTTTCTCACCAAGATCAGGTATAAGGCAAGGATGTCCCCTCTTATGACTCTTTTTCAAATTCATACTGGAAGTCCTTGCTAAGGCAATAAGACAAGAAAAGGAAATAAAGATATTATAAAGATAAATATTTATATACAATACATATATGTTTATAATAAATATGTATAATATATGATAAAACAATATAAATATATACATATATTATAATATAATATAATAATAAAAGTAAATAAAGACATAAAGTGGGAAGTAAGACTGTCTTTTTTCATAGATGGTATGATTGTCTATGTAGAAAATCCAAAAGAATGGACAGACACAAACAAAGGAAACAAAACAAGCCTAAAAAAACTCCAGGAACTAATAAACAATTAGAGCAAGGTTGCAGAATACAAAATTAGGATAAAAAAGTAAATTACTTTCCTATATATTAACAATGCAAATGCACAAATAGAATTAGAAATGAAAAGCACAATATCATTTACATTAGCACCCTGAAAAATGAAATACTTAAGTATAAATATAATGAATATAAACAAGATCTATATGAGGAAAACTATAAAACTGAAGAAAAAAATAAAAAACTAAATAAATGGAGCAATATTCCATGTAATGGAAAGAAAGACTCAACATTGTCAAAATTTTATGTGTCAATGTGACTGGACTAAGTAAGGGATACCCAGATAGCTGGTCAAACAATTCTGGGAGTGTCTGGAAAAGATCAGTATTTGATTTAATAGATTGAGTGAAGAAATCCACACTCATCCAATCCCTTGGGAGCCTGAATGAAACAAAAAGGTAAAGAAAGGGCAGATTTTCTTTCTCTTCCTGAGCTAGGACGTCCATCTTCTCATGCCCTTAGACACTGAAGCTCCTGGTACTTGGGCCTTCAGACTCTGACTGAATTATGCTACTGGTTTATCTCATTTTTCAGTGTGTGGCCAGTGGATTGTGGGATTTTGCTGCCATTTAAAACTGTGTGAGCCAATTCCTATAATAAATCTCCATATATATGTATATTCTCCTCTTTTATATACATATGTCCTACTACTTCTGTTTCTCTGGAGAACCAGATCAAATACAACACATTAGTTATATTGAACTTTATTTGCTATGGTTACTCCAAGTTCCAGCCAGTCTTCCTCTGCCTAAGAGAGTATCACTAACTCCTCTGTTGCTTTATAACTGTGCACAGACTAAGGGCACAGACTGATGTGGACTCCTCTACCAAACACACCTTCAGAATACTGAAAGTCATCCCTTTATAATCATCACATTTATAATTTATTGTATAGGCATACCTTGTTTTATCGCACTTCACTTTATTGTTCTTTGCAGACATTGTGTTTTTTCACAAATTGAAGGCTTGTAGCAATCCTGCATCAAGCAAGTCTATCAGTGTAATTTTTCCAGCAGCACTTGCAAACTTCATGTCTCTATGCCACATTTTGATAATTCCCACAATAATTCAAAGACTCCACTAGCAAAAAGATTGTGACTCACTGAAGGTTCAGACAATGGTTATCATTTTTAGCAATAAAGTATTTTCAAATTAAGGTAGGCACACTTTTTAAAGACATAATGCTATTGCACATTTAACAGAATACAAAACAAAACAAAACACAGTATAGTGTAAACATAACTTTTACATGCAGTGGGAAGCCAAAAATTTCATGTAACTTGCTTTACTACAATATCCACTTTACTGTGGTGGTCTGAAACTGAACCCACGATATCTGAGGTGTGTCTGTATAATGTATATCTTTTCTTTGAGACTGGAAGCTTCACAATAATAAGGCACCGTATTGATCTTGTTCATAATTGGATTCTAAGTACAGTGCTTTGAAACTGTAGGAATGAAGTGAAAGGTGGCTGAATAAATGAATAAGCAAAAAAAATCTATATAGAGAGGGGAATCAAAAATATTTCACTGAAGTATAAACATAAATGTATATTTGATATAAATATTTACCAAAACTTGGAAGTAAAAATGTATTACATTTTGTTATTCTGAAATTAACTTCAGAGTGGATGAGGCAAGGTAAAAAAAAAAACAATTTATAAAATCCTGCAAAATTCAAAATGGAGTAATATTTGCTAGAGTTTATGAACATAATGGCCTTCACATATGTCCATTTTTCAAATTTTATTTCTATTCTTTTTAATTTCTATTATTAGACTTCACACGATACCACTTAAATGCATTTTACATATTCTTACTTCTATGTACATAAACATGTCTAAAATTTCTCATACTAAAAATGCTTAAACATACATAAATATAGTTTATCCAATGACTTTTAATTCTAATTTTAATTTCAGCAGTTATCACTCCTTTGCATGCCATCTTAGGCTTCATAGGCAGTGAGTTCAAGAAACTGGAATCCTATAACAGAAACTTGTGCACACTGCCTTACCCCTATTAAATACTTAATGTAGTTAAGCAAGTTAGTGAATTTTTATTTAATGAATGTTCCTATAAATTTCCAATCCTCTGGTAAATTTCTGTTTTCAGGACAGATCATAAATCTATCATTTCTAGTCTTTTATCCTTTAAAATATCTTAGCCAATAATTTCTACCCTCTGTTGTCATTTGTCTAATACATTCAGAGATGGTGTAGGGAAACAGAAAAAGGAAGACAGAAAAATTAATCATACACTATATATAAGAATATAAAATTATTAAACATTTCCTTAAAGCTGAGCTAGATGTATAAACTGATAAGGGTTTATGGGTAGACATGATTTTTTCCAATCTCTTCTGTCTTGTGAAAGCAGTGATTCTCATTCTGCTCAACATCTTATTTTATTAACTTAACACATAGACCTCACTGCCTGAAATGTACTTTCGATCTTCAAATTTCCTGTATGGTTTGAAAAATATGTTTATTGTATTAGTATGCATCATTTACCATTTTAATGTCTTTATTTTTTATTCTTCTGATTAATATTGAGTAGACTTTAAAACGTATTTTATGCTAACATTTTCCCTAAGAGATATAAATTTCTATACTTTTTTAGGATAAGTTATAAAAATGTCTAGAAGCAATATGTTTAAAAGAAGAGAATGCAGTATTTTTGTACAAACTATTTGATTTTAGATATATTCAGTGTTTTACAAAATAAAGATGGCATTAATGTTTTTACAAAAGATAGACATGAGGATTGGAAATTCAGATAGAGCTATGCATGATAAGTAACTTTGGGTTTTTATTTTTAAAAACAATGTAAGAGAAGTAATTTGATTCTAAGGTGTTCTTTTTAGGCTCGTTTAACTGCACTGGTGAGCTTGATTAAAAATGTACAAGTTTTAAATAAATATTTTTTCAAAGAGGACAAGACAGACAAATGTAACCAAATGATATTTTATCCACATGTATTGACTATAACATAAATAAATAATGCTCAAGCCAAAATGTAATCCTTTCATGGAAACACTTTTCTGAGAAAATGCCTTTGGTAAAAAGGTTTACTGCTTTTTCTAAGTGTTGTAAGTAGATCCATTATTAAATAGAACTTGCAATATAGTCTCACATTGTTTTCAGATCAGTAGGTTTAAAACGGGTGTCAGTGTTGGACTTCAGCTGAGCCCTGGGCTTCCAGAAAAGAATCGCTGTTAAGAAACCCTCCCATCTTTTTGTGATCCAGTGAACCACGCTACTTTCACATATTTCAAGAACTAACCACCTCCACCCTTCAGATAAGACTCACTGCCCACTCCTCCCTATAACTACCCTGAGACTCATGGATGACTCCTTTGTAGCTAACTCTATAAACCTCCTTTTATTTGAGATGTTCATCATTAATAAATGTTCTATTGCAATAGCCTCAATAAAACCATCTCCTCACTGTCCAGTACATTTTGACTTAGAAAACAGAAAGACAGTAGAAATTGTCATTCTATGCCATAATTTTCATAAACTTTATATATCTGGACACATATACACACATATAGACACTCAGTTTATGGCAGCTAAATACATAAAGAGATCACGTAGAAACAGGCAATTTCAATTTCTTCAACTAATTATAATTATTTTAGAAGTCCAAACAAAAAGCTCCTTGAAATCTTAATATTTTTCCCTGTAAACTTAGCCAAAATCATTTGCCTTTAAATTGTTAGCAACATGAAAAAGGTAAGATTCTAATGAATAACCTAAATTAAAAGTTACAAGTTCAGAAATTTCTCCACTTAAAAACTTATTTTATATTTTTATTTTCCTGTTGAGGGAATATAGAAATAAGGCTCAGGGCTTGCTCAGTGACATACTGAAATCATACTGAGGATATGAATTTCATCCTACTAAAGAGATTACAGGGAAGACATGTGGGTTGCTAGTCAACATTTGTACTTACTCAAACTTTAAATTCCAAAAGAAAAACGTGTCTCATGATAACTTTCTCTCTCCTAGCAACCACAGTATTGGAATTCAAGCTGCTAACATTCTAAAATTCTCTTTTCAAATAGGGATAGAACAAGATGAAGAAAAGAGTTACAATAAAAATACACATGGGGACAAAATGTGTATGTAATGTATAAGTCTGCGTAACTACAACCTACTAGAGTAGAGGGGGAAAATGTTTCAAAGATCCAATAGACTTAAAAATCAATTGCTACAATATGGTTTCAATCAATTCAAATTTTTCTTCCCCTAATCATATGCCAAAATGATCTAAAATAAGAAAATGTTTCCTATAGTTGGCAAAACAACTACAGGTATAAAGAACAGTATAATGACAATCAGTACAGAGAAATCACTCTTTCAGACAAACATTTGGAAACTATATAACCAAATGAGTAGAGTATGCCAAAAAAATTCCTAATAACTATTGTTTGAAAGTAAAGAACTGAACATTTCTTAACGTTAGGGAAGAAGCACTACCAAATAATACACAAATGTATTCATTTATATTCTTCAATTAACTTTCTTTTTCCTATCAAAATAGACATATATTTACATATGCATTGCAAAGCACTGCACTTATACTGGACTTGACTAAGATAATAGCCACAGGAGGCATAATCTCTGTAATATTTTTAAAGGAGAAGTGGGAACACAAGACTAAACAATACATTTTTTTTAAAAAATTACTAGAAACCTATTAAATACAGTCCATTGCAATAAGGTAGGGTAGGGAAGTGTCAAAGCCTCAAGATTGATTTTTAAGTGGTCAGTTACAGTTTGACTCAAGGCACTGAGTGCACCTAAAACTCCATACAGCATCTACTGTCCTTCACTATATGCAGAAAACAGCTTGAAAGTACACACAATTCTATTTAAAAAAATCTGTACAATTAGAGGAAAAAATTAAGGGTTTATATCCTAAAGCCACAATATTCACTCACAGTTGGTGAATTTCCCTTTAGAATGAAAAATAACAGAACTGGTAAATTGTGACATTGTTCTATCATATTCAAGGAAGTTACATTAAGATATGTATAGGAGAGAAAAGGATGGCGGTGAAGTAGAGGGACGTGGAATGCATCCCTCTCCACAGATGCATTGGGAATGCACCAAAGAACGCAATAATTCCCACAGAGAACCAGCTGAACACCAGCACACGACCTCGGACACCAGAAAGGACCACAAGGATCCTGACATAACCAGCAGGGAGGCATCTGCAATGGCTCAAAGAGGGTGACGCAGTGGAGCTGTGGCAGACGGGAGGGAGTGAGAAACATACGGAGGGTCTGCACTGCAGCTCAGCGTTCCCGGACGGAGACGTCGATTCACAGCTGAACAGAGGGTCCAGGAGCGGGAGCGTGGGAACCGGAGAGCTGGTTCAGGGTGAGAAACATTGTTGCCAGTAAGGTGACAGACCGAGAGGACAGGAGGGAAGAGGTTCGCTGCGAGGAGTGCCCACTCCTGAGAGCTGCCCGGCCATGATGGCGGCTGGATGCTGCAGGCTCATGGGCGGGGGGCGGGGGGGTGGGGTGGGGGAGGAGCCATGTGCATAGCTTCTCTCTCACTTTTGGCGCCTCTGCAACAGGCAGTGGAGAGATGCCCAGTGGGCCACCTAAACCGCTCAGGGATAACAAGTACCCTCAGGCACTCGGGCGAGGCTAGATTAAAACCCTTTGGAATGCTGGCAGCAGGGAGGCTGCCAAGAAAAAAAAAAACAAAAAAACCCTGAGAGAGGCCCAGCTCTGAGACTTTTTGTTTACACCTGAGCCACCAGCATCCCTCTGCAATAGGCACTTCCAAGCCCAAATGAAACAACAGTGCGCCACTGCTCACTCGCTCCCAGGGGAAGGAGCCACTACTGTACCCTCTCCCTCCCCACACACCAACACTTATAGATGAACAATAAAGGAAGCTCTGCTGGCCACAGAATAATGCAAAAAAACCCAAGGCAAGTAGAAGGACACTTACAGCTGAGACTCTGAGGAAACAGAAATACTAGTATCAATCCTATTGAACTGGTCCATCTGGGATCAGTTCTGGATTTTTTTTTTCTTTTTTTTTTTTCCTTTATTAATTACGATCTTAGTCCTAAGGGATCTACAAGTTTTATAACATAACTTTTTTAATGATATTTTTTATGCTATTTTTATTTTTTTGCCTTTTTATATACTTCTATTTCTAGCTAAGTTTTTGGTAGTATGGACAATATATCTCTCATACTTTCCTTTCATCACTATCTTTTATACATTTCTATTCCTTTCTTTTTATTTGCATATTTCCAATCACACTACGCTCTTCTGTTCCCCTTTCTTCCAGCCATTTTTAGTTTATTTTATCTTAACATACTTATAAGCAACACTATCGGTCTGCTCAGACTCCTTGCTCTATTCTCCAGATGATGCACTACCTTGGTATTTAATATTAGGTTTTTGTCTTTATCTTAGTCCTTAGTACAATTGTCTAATTTCATTCTGAGAATCTCCATTCTGTCTGGTGGTACTCTAGCTCTTTTCTATATTTGATCCTAGCTTACAAAATCTCCCTGGATTAGTGTTTGTATGTGTAAGGTGTTATTTGTTTGATTGTTTGCTTTTGCTTCTGTCTCCGATTTGTTCTGTTTCAGGTGTTAATTTCTGTTGGGTTTCTCTTTGAATATCTGATAGCACACTGGGGTTCTGTCAGGTCTTTCCAGAGCCTTATGTCCTAATGGATTCAGTAATTCTGTGTCTTATACATGTATGTGTTTCCTAGACTTAGTATTTGTTTAACCCAACACTTGGACATTAGTCTGAGGCTTGGACAGTCCTCTATAAACACTTCTATCGCCAGGACAAGCAACCTAAAAGGTTTGGGCAACCATGAGGAAACAAAGAAACACCATGCAGGCAAAGGAGCAGGAAAAAAACCCACAAGACCAAATAAATGAGGAGGAAATAGGAAAAATGCCTGAAAAGGAATTCAGAGTAATGATAGTAAAAATGACACAAAATCTCGATAACAAAATAGAGAAAGTACAAGAAACAGTTCATAAGAACTCAGAAAAACAAACAGCAATGGATAACAAAATAACTGAAATTAAAAATACTCTAGATGCTATAACCAGCAGAATGACTGAGGCAGAAGGACGAATAAGTGAGTTGGAAGATAGAATGGGGGAAATAAATGCCACAGAGCAGGAAAAAGAAAAGAGAATAAAAAGATTAGAAGACAGTCTCAGAGACCTCAGTGATAACATTAAGCATACCAACATTCAAGTCATGGGCATCCCAGAAGAGGAAGAAAAAAAGAAAGGGTCTGAGAAAATATTTGAAGAGGTTATAGTGGAAAACTTCCCCAACATGGGAAAGGAAATAATTCACCAAGTCCAAGAAGCACAGAGAGTCCCATACAGAATAAACCCAAGGAGAAATACACCGAGACACATATTAATCAAACTAATGACAATTCAACACAAAGAAAAAATATTAAAAGCAGCAAGAGAAAAGCAACAAATAACATATAAGGGAAAACCCATCAGGATAACAGCTGACCTTTCTACAGAAACTCTGCAGGCCAGAAGGGAATGGCAGGATATACTGAAAGTCCTGAAAGAGAAAAACCTACAGCCAAGAATACTCTACCCAGCAAGAATCTCATTCAGATTTGAGGGAGAAATCAAAAGCTTTCCACACAAGCAAAGGTTAAGAGAATTCAGCACCACCAAACCAGCCTTACAACAAGTGCTAAAGGAACTTCTCTAAGTAGGAAACACAAGAAAAGGAAAACACCTACAAATACAAACCCAAAACAATTAAGAAAATGGTAACTGGAACACACATGTCAATAATCACCTTAAATGTACATGGATTAAATGCTCCAATCAAAGACACAGACTGGCTGAATGGATACAAAAACAAGACTCTTCTATATGCTGCCTACAAGAAACCCACTTCAGACCAAGGGATACATATAAACTGAAAGTAAAGGGATGGAGAAAGATATTCCATGCAAATGGAAGTCCAAAGAAAGCTGGAGTAGCAATACTCATATCAGACAAATTAGACTTGGAAGTAAAGACTATTAAAAGAGACAAGGAAGGACACTACCTAATGATCAAGGGATCCATCCAAGAAGAACATATCACAATGGTAAATATCTATGCCCCCAACATAGGAGCACCTCAATACATAAGGCAAATGCTAACAGCTATAAAAGGGGACATCGACAGGAACACAATAATAGTGGGAGACCTGAACACCCCACTTACATCAATGGACAGATCATCCAAACAGAAAATAAATAAAGAAACACAAGCTTTAAATGACACATTAGACCATCTCGACTTAATGGATATTTATAGGACATTCCATCCAAAAACGACAGACTACACTTTCTTCTCAAGTGCACACGGAACATTTTCCAGGATAGATCACATCTTGGGTCACAAATCAAACCTCGGCACATTCAAGAAAACTGAAATCATATCAAGCATCTTCTCAGACCACAATGCCATGAGACTAGATATCAATTACAGGAAAAAAACTGCAAAAAATACAAACACATTGAGGCTAAACAATTCACGCTTCAACAACCGAGACATCACTAAAGAAATCAAAGAGGAAATCAGAAAATATCTAGAAACAAATGACAATGAAAACACAACAACCCAAAACCTATGGGATGCAGCAAAAGCAGTTCTAAGAGGGAAGTTTATAGCAATACAGTTCTACCTTAAGAAACAAGAAAATGATCGAATAAACAACCTAACCTTACACCTAAAACAATTAGAGAAAGAAGAACAAAGAAATCTTAAAGCAAGCAGAAGGAAAGAAATCATAAAGATCAGAGCAGAAATAAATGAAAAAGAAAGGAAGGAAGAAATAGCAAAAATTACTAAAACTAAAAGCTGGTTCTTTGAGAAGATTAACAAAAACGATAAACCATTAGCCAGACTCATCAAGAAAAAAAGGGAGAAGATGCAAATCAACAGAATTAGAAATGAAAAAGGAGAAGTAACAACAGACACCTCAGAAATACAAAAGTTCATGAGAGACTACTACAAGCAACTATATGCCAATCAATTGGATAACCTGGAAGAAATGGATACATTCTTAGAAAAATACAATCTTCCAAGACTGAACCAGGAAGAAATAGAAACCACGAACAGACGAGTCACAAGTACGGAAATTGAGGCAGTGATTAAAAATCTCCCAACACACAAAAGCCCAGGACTAGATGGGTTCACGGGTGAATTCTATCAAACATTTCGAGAAGAGTTAACACCTATCCTTCTCAAACTCTTCCAAAATATTGCAGAAGGCAGAACACTCCCAAACTCATTCTACGAGGCTACCATCACCCTGATACCAAAACCAGGCAAAGATGTCACAAAAAAAGAAAACTACAGACCAATATCACTGATGAATATAGATGCAAAAATCCTCAACAAAATACTAGCTAACAGACTCCAACAGCACATTAAAAAAATCATACACCATGATCAAGTGGGGTTTATCCCTGGGATGCAAGGATTCTTCAATATATGCAAATCAATCAACATGACACATCATATCAACAAATTGAAGGATAAAAACCATATGATAATCTCAATAGATGCAGAAAAAGCTTTTGACAAAGTCCAACATCCATTTATGATAAAAGCTCTCCAGAAAATGGGCATAGAAGGAAATTACCTCAACATAATAAAAGCCATATATGAGAAACCAAAAGCGAACATTGTTCTAAATGGGGGAAAAACTGAAAGAATTCCCTCTAAGAACAGGAACAAGACAAGGGTGTCCACTCTCACCACTGTTATTCAACATAGTTTTGGAAGTTTTAGCCACAGCAATCAGAGAAGAAAAAGAAATCAAAGGAATCCAAATTGGAAAAGAAGAAGTAAAATTGTCACTCTTTGCAGATGACATATTATATATAGAAAACCCTAAAGACTCTACCAGAAAACTGCTAGCACTAATTAATGAGTTTAGTAAAGTAGCAGGATACAAAATTAATGCACAGACATCTCTTGCATTCCTACACACTAACAACAGAAGAGCAGAAAGAGAAATTAAGGAAACTCTCCCATTCACCATTGCAAAAAAAAGATTAAATTCCTAGAAATAAACTAGCCTAAGGAGGCAAAAGATCTGTATGCAGAAAACTTTAAGACATTGATGAAAGAAATCAAAGATGACACAAACAGATGGAGGGACATACCATGTTCCTGGATTGGAAGAATCAACATCGTGAAAATGACTGTACTACCCAAAGCAATGTACAGATTCAATGCAATCCCCATCAAATTACCAATGGCATTTTTCACAGAACTAGAGCAAGAAATCTTACGATTTGTATGGAAATGCAAAAGACCCCGAATAGCCAAAGCAATCTTGAGAAGGAAAAATGGAGTTGGTGGAATCAGGCTTCCTGACTTCAAACTATACTACAAGGCCATAGTGATCAAAACAGTATGGTACTGGCACAAAAACAGAAAGGAAGATCAATGAAATAGAATAGAGAACTCAGAAGTAAGCCCAAACACATATGGGCACCTTATCTTTGACAAAAGAGGCATGAATATACAATGAAAAAAAGACAGCCTCTTCAATAAGTGGTGCTGGCAAAATTGGACAGCTACATGTAAAAGAATGAAATTAGAACACTTCCTAACACCATCCACAAAAAGAAACTCCAAATGGATTAAAGACCTACATGTAAGGCCAGACACTGTAAAACTCCTAGAGGAAAACATAGGCAGAACACTCTATGACATCCATCAAAGCAAGATCCTTTTGGACCCACCTCCTAGAATCATGGAAATAAAATCAAGAATAAACAAATGGGATCTCACAAAATTTAAAAGCTTTTGCACAGCGAAAGAAACCACAAACAAGAGTAGAAGGCAACCCTCAGAATGGGAAAAAATAGTTGCCAATGAAACAGTGGACAAAGGATTAACCTCCAAAATATACAAGCAGCTCATGAAGCTTCATACCAAAAAAGCAAATAACCCAATCCACAAATGGGTGGAAGACCTAAATAGACATTTCTCCAAAGAAGACATACAGATGGCCAACAAACACATGAAAAGATGCTCAACATCACTCATCATCAGAGAAATGCAATTCAAAGCCACAATGAGGTATCACCTCACACCAATCAGAATGGCCATCATCACAAAATCTGGAAACAACAAATGTTGGAGAGGATGTGGAGAAAAGGGAACTCTCCTGCACTGTTGGTGGGACTGTAAGTTGGTACAGCCACTATGGAAAACAATTTGGAGGTTCCTTCAAAAACTACAAATAGAACTACCATAGGATCCAGTAATCCCACTACTGGGCATATACTCAAAGAAAACCATAATCCCAAAAGAAACATGTACCATAATGTTTATTGCAGCACTATTTACAATAGCCAGGACATGGAAGCAACTGAAATGCCCATCAACAAATGAATGGATAAAGAAGATGTGGCATATATATACAATGGAATATTACTCAGCTACCGAAAGGGATGAGATGGAGCTATATGTAATGAGGTGGATAGACCTAGAATCTGTCATACAGAGTGAAGTAAGTCAGAAAGAGAAAGACAAATATTGTATGCTAACTCACATATACGGAATCTAAAAATGGTACTGATGAACTCCGTGAAAGGAACAAGGACGCAGATGCAGAGAACGGACTGGAGAACTCGAGGTTTGGGGGGGGTGGGGGGTGAAGGGGAAGCTGAGATGAAGCAAGAGAGTAGCACAGATATATCTATAGTAACAACTGTAAAATAGATAGCCAGTGGGAAGTTGTTGTATAACAAAGGGAGTCCAACTTGAGGATGGAAGATGCCTTAGAGGACTGGGACGGGGAGGGTAGGGGGACTCGAGAGAGGGTGGGGGGAAAAATTTAAAAAATTAAAAAAAAAAGGATATACATAAATTTTCTATTAGATAAATTATCAAGTTGCTTACAAATAAGACTAATGCTTAAAAATTTTGTTAGGACACACTGCAGAGTTTCACAGAAATACAACTGAAGAAAACTCAGGGAAAGTGAGAAGCTAAAGGATACCATATATAAATGGCAAGGAACAGGGAATTGGGGCAAGTGAATGCAGCTCAACTGTCTGATCTTTTTAGGTACATATTTGTCTTAGTGAGATGAATACATTTTAAAACTCCAAGATAATTCAGACATTTACAGTTTTCATTCAGTTCTCTCATACCTTATTTCAGTGCTAATTGCTTATCCATTTCAAATAAATTATGCTCAATGGAGTATTTTTTTTTGATTCAAATTTTACAATCTGGTGCTCATTATGTAAAATATGCAAGTCACAATCTTGTCCTTCAGAAATCCATAAGGGAAAATATTTCTGAAGGGAAATTTCTGAAGTAAAAGATAGATAAAAGCAAATAAGTAAAATTTTATGATTTTTGCTAAATACATGCAGCTTTTGCTTTGTATGCTAATGTGGAATCATAAAAATGTAAACACTGAAACTGTGCAAAGCAATTTATTAATCAATGGGAGGGACTTTCTGGGTAGCCCAGTGGGTAAGACTCCGTGCTCCCAATGCAGGGGGCCTGGGTTTGATCCCTGGTTGGGGAACTAGATCCTGCATGCATGTCGAAAACAAGAGTTCACATGCCACAACTAAAGATCTTGCATGCCACAATGAAGATTCTGCATGCCACAACTAAGAGCTGGTGCAGTCAAAATAAATAAATAAATATCTTTTTCAAAAAGAAAAAACAAATACTAGTTTAAAAAAATAATCAATAGGAAAAATTATGATTGTTCCAGGACCTTTAATAAATTTTTGTTAAAACATTAAAAACTCCCATAGTATTGGTTATAAATAAATGCATATGGAAATGAAAAATACAGTAAAACTAATATTTATGTAGCACACTGCAATTTAAAACATTGGAAACATAGAGGCTTAAATTGTTTTATTTAGTTATTTAAAAAACTTATCAATAGTTTAAACAATGATTGCTTTCTTCCTGCTGTATAACTTACAATACTAAGCCAATAGCTTAATCAGCCACAGACATGTTGTCCTCTGCGCTTTTAAAAAATTTATTGAGCTGTAATTGACATATAACATTGTGTGAGTTTAAGGTGTACAACATGTTGATTTGATACACATATATTGCAATATGATTACCACCATAGCTTTAGCTAGCACCTCTATCATATCATCTAATAATCCTTTATACTTTTTTATTTAAACAGCATGTATGTAAAGATAATGGATATTTACTTTTTAATTGAAGTATAGTTCAATTATAATGTTGTGCTAGTTTCTGGTGTACAGCAAAGTGCTTCAATTAAAAACACACACACACAGATGCACATTCTTTTTCATATTCTTTTCCATTATAGGTTATTACTAGGTATTGAATAGTTTCCTATGCTATATAGTAAGACCTTCTTGTTTATCTATTTTATATATAATAGTGTTTATCTGTTAATCCCAAACTCATAATTTATCCCACCCCCTCCCCTTTTCCCTTTGGTAACCATAAATTTGTTTTTTATGTCTGTGAGTCTGTTTCTGTTTTGTAAATAAATTCATTTCTATCATTATTTTAGATTCCACATATAAGCAATATCACATGATGTTTGTCTTAAGTATGATAATTTCTAGGTCAATCCATGTTGCTGCAAATGGCATTATTTCATTCTTTTTTATGGCTGAGTAATATTCCATTGTATATATGTACCATATCTTCTTCATTCATTCATCCATTGATGGACACTTAGGTTGCTTTCATGTCTTGGCAATTGTAAACAGTGCTGCTATGAACACTGGAGTGCATGTATCTTTTCAAATTAGAGATTTTGTCTTTTCCAGATATATGCCCAGAAGTGGGATTGTTGGATCATATAGTAGCTCTATTTTTAGTTTTCTTAGGAGCCTCCATACTGTTTTCTACAGTGGCTGTACCAATTTACATTCCCACCAACAGTGTAGGAAGGTTCCCTTTTCTCCATACCATCCCCAACATTTACTTGTAGATTTTTTAATGATGTCCACTCTGACCAGTGTGAGGTGATGCCTCATTGTAGTTTGATTTTAATTTCTCTAGTCAGCAATGTTGAGTATCTTTTCATGTATCTTTTGGCCATCTGTATGTCTTCTTTGCAGAAATTTCTATTTAGGTCTTCTGCCCACTTTACGATTGGGTTATTTGTTCATTTGTTTTCTATTGAGCTATATGAGCTGTTTGTATATTTTGAAAATTAATCCCTTCTTGGTCTCATCATTTGCAAATATTTTCTCCTAGTCCATAGGTTGCCTTTTTGTCTTGCTTCTGGTATCCTTTGCTATGTAAAAGCTTGTAAGTTTGATTATGTCCCATTTGTTTATTTTTTATTTTATTTCTTTAGCACTGGAGAACTGACCTAAGGAAACACTGTTATGATTTATGTCACAAAATGTTTTCCTATGTTCTCTTCTGGGAGTTTTATGGTGTCATCTTATATTTAAGTCTTTCAGCCATTTTGAGTTTATTTTTGTGTATGGTGTTAGGGAGTGTTCTAACTTCACTGATTTACATGTAGCTGTCCAGTTTTTCCAGCATCACTTGCCTAAGAGACTGTCTTTTCTCCATGGTATATTCTTGCCTCCTTTGTCAAAGATTAATTGATTGTAGGTGTGTGGGTTTATTTCTGGGCTCTCTATTCTGTTCCATTGATCCATATATCTGTTTTTGTGCCAACACCATGCTCTTTTGATTACTGTAGCTTTGTAACATTATCTGAGGTCTGAGAGGGTTATGCCTCCAGCTTTGTTCTTTTTCCTCATGATTACTTTGACAATTCTAGGTCTTTTGTGGTTCCATGTAATTTTTAGGATTATTTGTCCTGGTTCTGTGAAAAATATCATGAAATATCTTTCAGAGATATTTTAATGTGAAGTTTTTTGGTCATTTTCACTTACTTTGGTTCATCTTCACTCTTTCACCATAATCATCCTCCTCATTTATGTTGAAAAATTCACCTTCACTAAGTTCGTCTGGCAGCATATTTAGAGTCTCTTGAATGGTGGCAGTGTCAACATTATTATGACCCTGTTGACACTGGGTCAACAGGGTCAGTTATTTCATCTATAGTATTATGAAATAAAATTTATATTTTATGGGAAGACAAGAAAATTTTAAACATAAATATTTTTCTCTGTCCTTTGCCCCCCTCTCTCCCTGCACTGTGTGCTGTGTATCTGCATTATGCATCGAGCAAACCTCCTCTACCAGCAGAATACCTGCTCAGCCATAAAGAGCAACATTCTCCTAGCATCAACAAGACACCTCCCTAAAAGCTAACATTCCTCCTTGATCTTGTAAGGAGCCATAATGATGCTTAGATCTGTACTGTGAAAACTGTTAATAATATGTCATTTAATGTACAGTCTTCTGTCTCAAAAAACTTGACTTCTAATGGAGTGGAAGTTCTCAGAGATTTCTGAGATGCTTTCTTTATTATATACCTAAGTATAATATTCCTATATAGATATTACTACATAAAAATTAAATATAGACATATATAATATCTAGAAACTATTAATACAGAATATCCATATATTATATATAATATATATTTCATATGTGTGGTTCTATTTTTGTAATATGTCATGAAGATTCATCACTGGGAGACAAGGATGTAACACAACTATATCCTTTGCCATCTGTGGGTAAGGTGAGTCACCAGAAATGATGTATTGGTCATCAATCTTAATGTGCATGTCTTGTTTACATACAGATTTGTGGACCGAGAACTAGCAGCAAAATCTGTACTTTATGCAATTATAGTTAATACTTTGTGGTAGTTGAAAATTGAACCATATTGTTGGAGGATGGGTGTTACTTTATTTAAACCATGGTAACTGAACTGTGTGCATATCAGAATCACACAAAGTGAGGACTACCTTGCTTAAAACCGGTACATCTCTGAGAACATCCAAGCTTCATTTTTCTAGTAGTAGCTTCTATTTAAACTTACTTCCCTTTGTGCAGGAGAAGGTTAACTCAGCAGCCCTGGGTTGTCTGAACTCTGCACATTCACAAAAAAGGCCTAGTTGGCCAACTCATATTTAACCTTACAAGTGTGTTTTTCTATGCCTAAGGCCTTTGGTCATAAGGGACCAGTCTGATCAGGTAGTTTATGCTAACTATGTGATTTATACAGTATTTTGCCTGTTTTTGTTCTAGGGGGCTGGAATCTGAGTAGCTAAGGTCAGTCACGGAGGAGTTACATACCTACATGATTGACCACCAAAACAAATCCTGGACACCAAGGCTTGGGTGAGCTTCCCTGGTTGACAACACTTTGCATGTGTTGTCACACACTGTTGATGGGAGAATTAAGCATATCCCTACAACTGCACTAGAAGAAGACACCTGGAAGCTTTGCCTGGTTTCCTCTGGACACTACCTATATGTCTTTTCCTTTTGCTAATTTTAATTTGCATTCTTTCATTGTAAAAAATATTTATAACCATTAGTATAAAACCATTTTCTGAGTCCTTCTGGTGAATTATCAAGTTTGAGGGTAATCTTTGGGGCCCTTGACACACCTGTTTATCTTAAACCCCATGGCATGCAAGCCTCTTCTTAAACATACTTTTATCTACATAGATACCAAATATTTTTAAAGAGGAATAAAAAAGCCATAATCCTTGCCTACATGATGCTTTATTAGAGGAGTATAAATAGGTAACAATCAAGTGAACAAAAAATGTTATCTGGGGTTGTATTTAGTGTTACAAAAAAAAAGCAAGCAATGATGTAATTTTAAATAGGTAACATTTAAGAAAGTAACATGTGAATAGGGACAAGGATGAATTATGGGGACATATGGTACAAGAACAATACTGAAACATCCTTGAGATGAGGACATTAAGAAGGCCAGTGTAACTTAAGCAGATAGAGTGAAAAGACTGGGAGAAAATATTTTTAGGAAGTTAAATACAGGCCAATTTATGGGGAGGGCTTAGTAGAGTACGAAAAATAGTGTTTCATATATCTAATAAAATAACAACGTAATTTACATTTTACATATATGACTGTGACCACTTGTTTGGAACAGAGGAGAGAACAGGGTAGAAGTATGGATATTAAAAAAAAGGTTTAAGAGGATATTGAGCAATATCTTACATGAGTCTATAGCTTGGGGTATGTCAATAGAGATGTATTCAATATATTTGGGAATATTTACCTTATAAATTATAATCAATGTATGGGATTAGTTTAAAAAGCACCCAGAGTAACTGTAAAGGTCTTATTATTATAAAAAGTGGCATTCCCCAACAATTAAAAGGTAGAAAAGAGAAAGATATATATGGAGTTTTCCAAGTGGTAGGAGGAAAATCAGGATATCATGGAAAATATTTCCAAGAAAGAGGCAGGACCAACTGTACCAAATGTTTTCAGATACAAAATACGTTAAAGATTGATACCTGATCATCAACATTTGACTTACATAGACATTTTTGGAGGCTTGAAAATAGCTGTTTTAACTAAGTGCCTGAGAGGTAGGTTGAAAATTGAATGAAAGAGGGGAAAAGCAGAGATGGAAAAAATAATTTTCAGAGTTCTGTTACAATGTAAGGCAAAAGGCTTAGTAGATGGAGAAAATATGGTCAAAGAAAGCTTTTCTTTATGAATAAGAGAAATCACAACATATTTATATATTAACAACAATAAAACAATAGTGAGGAAAATTGATATTACAGGAGAAAGAGGAATTCTAGCATGTCCTACCTTATACTTTAATCACTCTCAACAGATAATCTCCCATCTAAGCTTTACATTCATTCATTCATTCATTCAATCAACAATTATTTCCTGAGCACCTGCTCTGTGCTGGACCCTGTTTGAGGCACTTAGGATATATCACTGAATAAAACTGACAAGACCTCTTGGTGCCTTGAATAAGAAGAAGCAAACTTAATAAATAGATTAAAATACATTGTTTAAAGGGAATAACATATGAATAAAAAAAGAAAAAGTAAAACCAGATAAGAGAAATCAGGAGTCTGAAGAAGGGAGGTATTAAATAGTGTGGGTAATTATAGTCTCTAAAAAGAGAGTAACATTTGAGCAAAGACTTGAAAGAGGTGAAGAAATTAACCATGAACATAAAGGATAAGGGTGTTCCAGACAGATTTCTAGTGCATGGACCATTTGATGAAAGTGTGCCTGGACTTGCTGGAGGAACAGTAAGGAGACAGGGTGCTTGGAACAGAGTGAAGACAGAATACCACAGAGTAGACCACTGTAAAAACTCTGAGGTTTACTCTGCATGACAGGGAGAATCACTGCAGGGTTTGAGCAGAAGGAGGACAAGATCAAATTTAGATATTATGAAGGAAGATTCTGCATGCTGCAATAGAATCTGGCTCTCTGGAATAAGAACAAAAGCAGAAACACCAAGGAGAGTCTACCACAGTAATCCAGGTAATAGATGATGATGGTTTGCTTTAGGGTTAGAGCAGTGGAAGAAGTAAGAAGTGATCATATTTTATGTGTGTTCTTAAGGTAGAATGTTATAGTTTTCTGATGTATTGAACTTAGATTACAAAAGAAATGAGGAGTTAGGGATGACTCTGTTGTCCTTAATCTGTGCAAATGCAAAGATGGAGTTTTGGTAAAATGAGATGAGGAAGGCTGTGAATAGAAAAGGTTTTCAAGGTGGATGGTCACAAGTTCGGTCTTTGATTTTTTTATGGTTAAGGTAATACAATAGCCATTCAAATAGCCAGGTTGAAAAAGCAGTTGGATATAAGAATTTAGAGTTTTCTAGAAAGATTGAGGCTGGGGAAAACAGCACAATATATGGAAGAGTATCTTTAATATCCTGTAACCACCACTTATTGGCATATGACCCATTCTTTCTCCTCTTATGGAACGAATGACATGGCCTTTCCCTATATATACCCTATTCTTTCTAATATACCTGACATCCTAACCCTACTTTTCTTTTTAGAACCATTACTGTGCTATTTATTTCACTTATACCTTTTTCACATGCATTTAAATATCCTCAGGTAGAGGTTAAGGTTGGTGAAAGATATCTACTGGACATACTCCTGGCTCCTTGAATCCACTGACAACCACAAAATAAACAATAAAAGGGAGGAGAGATGTTCCATCTACAACACAGTTAGGAGAAATGTCACAACCCCCAATCATGATGTGTGAAGCACACTGAGAAATAATTTGAAGCAGAACTCAGAAGAGGAAAGATGCTTAGAGCCACCACAGTCTCATATCTTAAGCAAGGTAAAATCTTTTTCTTAAAAGTACAAGCACTCTTCTTAAAGACTATTTCCAATGGTAAGTATTTGTCTTTTGATCAGGAAATGCTCCGTGCATTACAAGATGTTTAGCTTCCTTGAATCCACACACTGAATTACTCTTGCAGTCACCACCAAGAATGTCTTCAAGTATTCCAAGACTCTTGGAGTGCTGTACTCTGTGAAGCCTGCAGCCCTAGTTGTGAAATCTTTTTTAGGGTAATTTGATTTAGGTTCATAAGTAAGCAAGTCAAAGTAGGAAATGACGTTAGTTTCAAATTTAATAAGTGGCAGCTTCAATGGAACCAAAGGAAAAAGTGTGCAGACATATCACCTTTATTGTAAATAACTTTAGCTCCTAATTAAGCGAAATTAGAGAGATTGCAGCCTGCTGAAGGAAGCAAGATGTGATCAGAGAGAGCCCTTTCATAAGGGTCTTCACTATAAAACATACCAACAGCAATGGAAAAATAATGGCATAACATACAAAAATATTAATAGTTGTTATTTATGAATATTGGTGTTACAGGGGATTTTAATTTCCCTGTAATTTATGTTTCTAAAATTTCAGTGTGTATATACTATTTTACAAAAGGAAAGTAAAACTAGCATTAAAAATAAGAATAAATCTAGCAAGTTAACCTGTAAATTTAATGATAAAATATTTGAGTTTTTCAAAAGCAATTAATTTTACTATAATTTGCATTGTTTGAAACATACTGATTGATTAAACTTCTTTGTATTTTTAATAGAGAAAAAATTAAAGCATATTTTAGCCTTAATAACTATAATGAAAGTAAGAAGTGTCATATGAAGTCAGTTATCTAAAGTAAGGATTAAATAAATGTGTTATTGAAAAAGATTATCTGATAATGGTATGAATAAAATCACTGAATTTGTAGTTGCCATTTTGCTGGAACATAACAGACTAGCCTTGATGCATGAATACTATGAAAATTAAGTCAAGTTATACTGTAATAAAGTCAAAGATATTTTTAAAATCATTTTTAATGTTAATCATAATATTCCTATTATAAGTATGGTATTTTAAATTTTTCTAATTGTGATGGCAACAGCAGAAATTATGTTTAATGATGTTGATAAGCAATAAGAACACAGTCAATGCATTTAACCAGTCTTATTTGAATTAATCATCTAATTGATAAGTGGTAATACTGAATTTCCATATTTCAGATAAAGTACACTTATAGCTAATATTTTATATCTTGATTTTTAACAAAATTGTTCCCCAAATTTGTTTTTAGTGAATAAAGTATATTGTATCAAGGAGAAGAAATTTTCCTTTATCTTTCTAGGTTCTTCTGGCTGGTCTAAGAATTAAATTGACAGAAGGCAAATTAACAGGAGAATATCAAACAAAAGTTTAACAACACGTTCACATGTAAGAAACCCAGGAAAACTGAGTAATTCACCAAAATGACTGAAGCCCTCATCTTAAAAACCTCCTTCAGCTAAAGACCACAGAGGATACTGTGGGTTGGGGTTTAGAACCTTGAAAGGCAGGAAGGTAACTGACAAGGAGATAGAAAAGCAATTATTTGGTAAGCAAATGTTTACTGGGCCATGCAGAGACAATGGGATACAGAGAGGACTTTTAACAAACAGCTTTGCAACTTTCCTCCCTTTTTACACACCTAGTTCATACTACAGTTATTTATTGTGATAGCTGCCTTCCTGGGACAGGTCCTCTACCTACATTCTTTTTTTTTATTATTTGTTTATTTATTTATAGGCTGCATTGAGTCTTCGTTGCTGTGTGTGGGCTTTCCCTAGTTGTGGTGAGCTGGGGCTACTCCTTGTTGCAGTGCACAGGCTTCTTAGTCCAGTGGCTTCTCTTGTTGTGGAGCACAGGCTCTAAATGCACAGGCTTCAGTAGTTGTGGCACATGGGCTCAGTAGTTGTGGCTTGCAGGTCCTAGAGCACAGGCTCAGTAGTTGTGGCGCATGGGCTTAGTTGCTGTGCAGCACATGGGATCTTCCCCACCCAGGGATTGAATCCGTGTTCCCTGCATTAGCAGGCAGATTCTTAATTGCTGCACCATCAGGGAGGTCCCTACCTACATTCTTTAGGCAGCTGGGGGGAAGGTCTAAGATCCTTCTCCAGTCTTTTGGACCTCAAAAATAATCGGCCTAAATTAATTCTCATGCCAGAGACATATTTTGGATGGCAAATTTTATTCCCTTACATGAGAATGAAAACATCATTTCAATCTACTTGAAATTCAATTGACTCCTTTAGAGGAATCAATGAGACCATATTTATAGAACTTAACCATATGATAAACAAATTCCTGAGAAACTGGTGAAAATAAGCATGACATGATTGGCGGTGTAATGAAATTTCATTTTTATCACAGTTTTAAAACCATTTTCTCTGTGATAAAAGGGTTAAAGATCTGCAATAAACTAAAAAAAAAAGACCATACTATTTCCAGAAATCAGAGAGGTAATATTTATTTTAATCTTAGCATTGTGAAATGAGTTGAGAGCTCACTTATTCATTGCCATCCACAATTTTTCAAGCAATTTGTAAACAACAGCATCTGCTTATAGAGTTTATATGTTTTGTAAAATTTCAAGAATATTTTACGGAGTATTTAAGAGACCAAACATCCCTTTCTTTATTTTAGTTACCATTTCTGTACTTTTATTTTTACTCTTTCATTTTACTGCAGATTGTCATTTCAGGATACCTGAACGTGCACTAGTCATCCAGTATTTTTCTTCTCTGTAATAAAGGTCAGTAGGATAACGACTACACTATCGGGTGAGTTTATAGGGAGCATAACCACCTAGTTTATCATCCAAACCAGACACTTATGGGACCTCAGTGCAGCAGGCATAAATTGACTTTTCTAGGAAAACTAAGATGTTTCTTCACTGTATTTATAGGGCATTTTAAAAAACTACAAAGCAATTACATAGTTTCTTGCATCAATATGTCATAAAAACCTCCAATTGGTTTGAATCCCAAGAGTTGAGCAACAACCCACAAATCTGCTTTATATTTATCTGTAAGTACAAAATGTGTAAGGCAGGATATTTGAATATATACATTAGAACAGGAGAGAGATTCTGCCTCTCTAGGTGACACTGAATGTAGGTTACTAATCATGACAGCTATAGATTATATTAAATAGAATACACTGACCACAAATTGCTCATCATGGAACACACAGTGAGCACATTACATCAAGATGCTCTGCAAATGAATGAAGTTATTCAACAGTTATGTAATGAACAGTACTGTCCCTTTTATTATTTTAAATGCATGGAAGTGTGGGACCCACTTGGAACCCAAGAGTTGACATAAAGATTATTTTAAGCTAAAGATATTTGAGATTCAACAGATGCAGAGAAAAGTCTTCTCAGAATTTCCCTTATCTGACTAAAAGTAGCAACTTCTGAGAAATGAAAGATTTTATGAGGAAAACAATATATTTGGAAACACTCCACGACAGAAGCCCACAAGGCATATGCCCAATACACCATTTTCCCTAAATATAATCCCAGAAAACTACTTCATGGATCTCAAGATCACTTTTCCCTTCCTAAGAGACCTTTTGATGTATGCCAATTGGATTTTGTCTAAATGCCACCATCTCAAGGATGTAACTATACTTTGGTAATTATCTGTATTGTTTTTACACTGGGTTGAAGCTTTTCCCTGCAGGAGAGCAACAGCTTTATCAGTAGGGAAATTGCTACTGTAAAGAATAATTCCGGTTTGGGGGACCCCCTCCAAATTGTATAGTGACCAAGGAACCCACTTTACTGGACAAATAATTAGATCCATTTGTGATATTTGACCAATAAAGCAGCATTTTCACTGCACTTATCATCGGTAGAAAGGACTAATGGTACTATCAAAACACAACTGGCAAAATCAATTACAGAAAAAAAAGTGTAAAAAACACAAACATTTGAAGGCTAAACAATATGTTACTAAATAACCAAGGGATCACTGAGAAACCAAAGAAGAAATATAGAAATACTTAGAAACAAATGACAAAGGAAACACGATGACCCAAAACCTATGGGATGCAGCAAAAACAGCTCTAAGAGGGAAGTTTATAGCAACACAATCCCACCTCAAGAAAAAGAAAAATCTCAAATAAACAATCTAACCTTACACCTAAAGCAAGTAGAGAAAGAAGAACAAACAAAACACAAAGTTAGTAGAAGGAAAGAAATCATAAAAATCAGAGCAGAAATAAATGAAACAGAAACAAAGAAAACAATAGCAAAGATTAATGAAACTAAAAGTTGGTTCTTTGAGAAGGTAAACAAAATTGATAAACATTTAGCCAAACTCATCAAGAAAAAAAGAGGACTCAAATCAATAAAATTAGAAATGAAAAAGGAGAAGTTACACTTGACACTGAAGAAATACAGAGGATCATAAGAGATTACTGCAAGCAACTATATGCCCAAAAAATGGACAACCTGGAAGAAATGGACAAATTCTTAGAAAGGTACAATCTTCCAAGACTGAACCAGGATGAAATAGAAAATATAAATAGACCAATCACAACTAATGAAATTGAAACTGCAATTAAAAATATTCCAACAAACTCACAGGTGAATTCTATCAAACATTTAGAAAAAAGCTAACACCTATCCTTCTCAAACTCTTGCAAAAAATTGCAGAGGGAGGAATACTCCCATGCTTATTATATGAGGCACCACCACTCTGATACCAAATCCAAACAAAATATCACAAAAAAGAGGAAAATTACAGGCCAATACCTCTGATGGACATGGATACAAAAATCCTCAACAAAATACTAGCAAACAGAATCCAACAACACATTAAAAGGATCATACACCATGATCAAGTGGGATTTATCCCAGGGATGCAAGGATTCTTCAATATATGCAAATCAATCAATGTGACATACCACATTAACAAGTTGAAGAATAAAAACCATATGATCATCTCAATAGAGATGCAGAAAATCAGCTTTTGACAAAATTCAACATTTATGATAAAAACTCTCCAGAAAGTGGGCATAGAGGGAACCTACCTCAACATAATAAAGACCATATATGACAAACCCATAGCAAACATCATTCTCAATGGTGAAAACTGAAAGCATTTCCTCTAAGATCAGGAACAAGGCAAGGATGTCCTCTCTCACCACTATTATTCAACATAGTTTTGGAAGTCCCAGAAGTGGCAATCAGAGAAGAAAAAGAAATAAAAGAGACTCAAACTGGAAAAGAAGTAAAACTACCACAGTTTGCAGATAACGTGATACTATACATATAAAACCCTAAAAAATGCCACCAAAAAACTACTATAGCTAATCAATGAATTTGGTAAAGTTGCAGGATACAAAATTAATACATAGAAATCTCTTGCATTCCTATACCCTAACAATGAAAGATCAGAAAAAGAAATTAAAGAAACAATCCCATTTACCATGGCAACAAAAAGAATAAAATATCTAGAAATAAACCTACCTAAAGAGGTAAAAGACCTGAACTCAGATAACTATACGCTACAATAAAAGAAATCAAAGACGACACAAACAGATGGAGAGATATACCATGTTCTTGGATTGGAAGAATCAACATTGTGAAAATAACTATACTAGCCAAAGCAATCTACAGATTCAATGCAATCCCTATCAAATAACCAATGGTGTTTTAAAAAGAATTAGAACAAAAAATTTTACAATTTGTATGGAAACACAAAAGACCCTGAATAGCCAAAGCAATCTTGGGAAAGAAAATCAGGCTCCCTGACTTCAGACTATACGACAAAGCTACAGTAATTAAGATAGTATGGTACTGGCACAAAAACAGAAATATAGATCAATGGAACAGGATAGAAAGCCCACAGATAAACCCATGCACCTATGGTCACCTAATCTATGACAAAGGAAGCATGAATCTGCAATGGAGAAAAGACAGCCTCTTCAATAAGTGGGGCTGGGAAAACTGGATAGCTACATGTAAAAGAATGAAATATGAACACTCCCTAACACCATACACAAAAATAAACTCAAAATGGATTAAAGACCTAAATGTAAGGCTAGACACTATAAAACTCTTAGAGGAAAACATAGGAAGAACACTCTTTGACATAAATCACAGCAAGATCTTTTGACCCACCTCCTAGAGTAATGAAAATAAAAACAAAAATAAACAAATGGGACCTAATGAAACTTAAAAGCTTTTGCACAGCAAAGGAAACAATAAGCAAGATGAAATACAACCATTATAATGGGAGACAATATTTGCAAGCGAAGCTACTGACAAGGGTTTAATTTCCAAAATATACAAACAGCTCATGCAGCTCAGTATTGAAAAAATAAACAACCAAATCAAAAAATGGGTGGGAGACCTAAATAGACATTTCTCCAAAGAAGACATACAGATGGCTAACAAACACATGAAAAGATGCTCAACATCACTAATTATTAGAAAAATGCAAATCAAAACTACAATGAGGTATCACCTCACACCAGTCAGAATGGCCATCATCACAAAATCTACAAACAATAAATGTTGGTGAGGGTATGAAGAAAAGGGAAACCTCTTATACTGTTGATGGGAATGTAAATTGATACAGCCACTATGGAGAACAGTGTGAAGGTTCCTTAAAAAACTAAAAGTAGAACTACCATAGCAATCCCACTCCTGGGCATATATCCAGAGAAAACCATAATTCAAAAAGTTACATGCATCCCAATGTTTGCTGCAACACTGCTTACAATAGCCACTACATGAAAACCACCTAAATGTCCATCAACAGAAGAATGGTTAAAGAAGACATTGTGCATATATACAATGGAATATTACTCAGCTATAAGAAGGAACGAAATTGTGCAATTTGCAGAAACGTGGACGGACCTAGAGAGTGAATTAAGTCAGAAAGAGAAAAAAAATATCCTATGATATGGCTTATATGTGCAATTTAGAAAAATGATACAGATGAACTTATTTGCAAAGCAGAAATAGACACACAGATGTACAGAATGGGTGTATGGATACCAGGAAAGGAAGAGGGGTGGGATGAATTGGGAGATTGGGATTGACATATATATTGTCAGTATGTATAAAATAGATAATTAATGAAAACCTACTATATAGCACAGGGAACTCTACTCAATGCTCTGTAGTGACCTAAATGGGAAGGAAATCCAAAAAAGAGTTGATATATTTAAACGTATAGCTGATTTACTTTGCTGCACAGCAGAAACTAACACAACACTGTAAAGCAACTATACTTCAATAAAAAAAAATTAATTTAATTTAAAGAAAACTCAGTTGGCAAAACTCTAAGAGGCTTTTCATCTTTCATAGCCAAAAGCTTCCCCAATGGCACTTCTCAATCTCAGTTCACTTCTTTTGGTAAACATCAATTGTCTCCTTTTGAAATAATCACTGGGCCACCTGCCACCTATGCACTTAGATGAATACACTTATGAACCAGTATTACTTAAGGGCAATTTATTACGTTATTGCAAAGCACTTATTAAAGCACTGAAAGAAAATAAAAAATTTAGTAACTAATTCCCTTCACAGCAAGCTCTCAGGAGACGAAGACCTTAAGGACCATGGGTTATGGAGCAGAGATTTTGTCTATTGCAAAAGACAATAGATAAAGGATTCTTTACAGCCACACTGGAAAGGGCTATATCAGGTCTTCTTTACAAATCTCTGTGCTGCAAAACTTAAAGGAGTAAGCTCTTGGATTCACATTTGTCACCTCAAAAAGGCCTCCCCTCCTGAATGGACTACAACTCCTGTTTCTGACATCTGGCTTCGACTAACTAGAGCCAGCACTACTAGGACAGGACAAGAAGAAGGTAACATCTGAAGCAGATGGCTGACCTGAGATGCTGGACCAGGCCTGTACATCAATTACTTTGATAACTGCTCACACTTTAGCTTATGAATCAAACATTTTTCTCTTGGGCTTAATCATATATAAGTTTCAAAAAAATAAAATCAATCCAATTGCTGCATTTGTGGCCAATTAACTAAGTTCAAACTTCCAGATTTCCTTGATGGGTTTCACCTCTCCAGGGTTCAGATTGGCTAGCCCTTAGGGATTTTATTTTAGAAGAAAGAAATTCTACTACCATGTAAGCCACCACCAATATCATTAAGTAGGACCCTCTTAACTTGGCCAATTAATGTCACCTGTTCTGAACCTAGCTATAAATACATTTTTTTTTTTTTTTTTTTTGGCACACGGGCTTAGTTGCTCCGCGGCATGTGGGATCTTCCTGGAGCTGGGATCGAACCCGTGACCTCTGCATTGTCAGGCGGATTCTTAACCACTGCGCCACCTAGGAAGCCCCTAAATACATCTTTTTACTCAATGTTACTTAATCGCAATCACAACGTTGTGCTGCGGCTAAAAACATAACAACCCATCTCTGTGGTGGCATTATTCCAAAGTTGTGGTATGCTAGGATATGGCCACCTAAATATGAAGGTCACTCTTTGCTGGGTGCAAACCAAACATATTAATGCCAAAGATAATCAACCTAACAATAACTTGTAAATTCGGGTGGATAGCACCTGAAAATTGTCAACATACTATATCTTTGAGTGCCAGCAATTGGTTTGGAACTGATTGGTTAAGATGACCAGGGACATAATGGGTAGCTCCTAAAGGCACCCAATGGATTTGTGGAACAAATTTACGTCCTTGGCTTCCCCAGGTTGTTAGGAAGACACATGACTGGTTTCCTTAGGGCTCAAGGCCACCCATGGGTAACCTTGGAAACAACCTCTGCCAATCTGTCTTTAATGTGACCATGCTGGATTCAATCAGGTTTCTAATGGTACGATCATTTGGTCATGGTATTTGTTCCTTCACTTGGAATAGAAGATGTCATTACTCACATAGGGGTTTTAACAAAATTTACTCACTAAACTTAGAATGACAGTAATTAAGACATTAGCTTGCTCAATCTGGAAGTCTCCATGATGATAAAATCAGTCATTCAGAATCTCATGGCCTTGTTATTCTAACTGCTTCCCAAGGGGGAACCTGTGCTATAATACATATTGAATGTTGTCTTTTTAAACCTGATAGGTCTTCTAATGTAATCCATCTTATGATGCATATGAGAAATCAATTTCCACTGTGAATGATCCTCTTCTCAGTTTAGGGGAAACACCAGGAGAATGGTTTGGTTTAGGAGGATCTTGGCTTAAATCTTTACTAATGATGCTACTACTCCTATTAGCAATTTTGTTTACAGTTTGTCTAATTTACAAAGCTATTATTTCTTATCTTTTGCACTTTGTATCACCTACTCCTATTAAGATATCTAAACAACTTGAAACTATTGACCACATCTATAGTTCTCTATAGAATAATAAACATGCACAATGCACATGCAAGGTAAAACTGGCATAAGCCCTACTGGACAATTTGGAATTGACTGTTAGTCCTTGACAAATATCTTACCAGTACAACCCCTCTAAGAGAAAATAAAGAACTAGGATATTGAAACCCAGCATTGAGAGACATGATTGATACAGGGCAGGTAAGCAACCACCCTGTCATCAAGGGACCAAATAGTTGATCACCTACACTTTCTATCACAAGATTAATGATCAGGGACTTCCTCAGTGGCACAGTGGTTAAGAATCTGCCTGCCAATGCAGGGGACACAGGTTTGATCCCTGGTCCAGGAAGATCCCCCATACCACGGATAAATTAAGCCCATGCACCACAACTATCAAGGCTACTCTTTAGAGCCGGTGAGCCACAACTACTGAGCCTACATGCCACATCTGCTGAAGCCTGCACACCTAGAGCCTATGCTCCACAATGATAAGCCACTGCAATGAGAAGCCCACGCACCACAAGGAAGAGTAGCCCCTCTTGCCACAACAAGAGAAAGTCCATGTGCTGCACTGAAGACCCAACACAGCCAATAAATAAATTAATTTAAAAAAAGATTAATGATCAAAAGAGGGAACTGATGAAATAAAATTACTTTAAGGCAGAACAAGAAAAATTTAAACATAAAATTTTCTCTGTAATTTGCACCACCACCCTCTCCCTTTTAGTGTGAATTGTGCATCTGCATTATGCATTAACTAGATCCCCTTAGAAGACATAGGAATGCCTGCTAGATTGGGGGGGGGGCGGGGGGGAAGCTATTTTCTCTTGGAGCCAGCAAGGTAACTCTTTAGGGGATAAGATTCTTTTCTTAATCCTGTGAGGGGTCACAATGACCATCTACTCACCTGGTACATGCAGATCTGGACTATGTAAACTGTCAGTATGTTTCTTTGATGCAAATAACCCTTTGTCTCAAAAGCTTACATAACTGTGCTTTGACCTCTAACAGGCAGACCAGTCCTCAGAGCTTTCTGAAAGACTATCTCCTAGGTTATAATCCTCAACTTGGCTCAAATAAAATTCTCTATTTCTTTCTTAGATTGACTATTAATTTTTTCATCAACATGAAGCTACATAAATCCATTCTCTAGGGGAGTTTATGACCCTGACCTTGACAGAAAGTCCTCATACCAGTATAGACAACTATCACAGATTTTCTTATCTACCATCTGTTCTCCTAAAAACCCTTTCATCTTTCCTAAGAAAATGTATTTGTTCTCCCCATAAAAGCCTTTTCTCCTCACTCCCTTCCTCTACTAAGTTAGGTATATAAGCTTTTAACTTTAACCACTTAATAAACTAGCTACTTCTTTTGTTGTTTCTCATATGAATACAAAACAAACCTTTTTCTCTTGTTAATCTGTCTTTTGTTAGTTTAATCTTCAGGTGCTGGAACTGAATCTAAGAGAGAAGATTACTTTCCTCCCCTACAGGGGTCCCCTCAAACTCACATTATAGTGGTTATGGGTATAGTGTTACTATATAACATGCCCCCTACATACAAACCTTCAAGTTGAGAACTTTCAAAGATGCGAACATGTGTTCCATCAACATCAGGTGTGAGTGAAATTACAGCTTGCCCACCATCTCCTGTTGCTGAAGATCCTTTATCTCTGTCATTTCCCACCACCTCTCCCTCCTCTAGTCAGTAACTCTTCTTGCCTCCTCACTTGATGCCAGCCCCTGCATGCCAGTTGCTGTACTGTACTACTACACTTTTCAAGGTACTGTATTATAAGATTAAACATGTTTTATTTATTTTTTGTGTTTGTTTATGTATTATTTATGTCAAAAGTATTATAAATCTATTACAGTATAGTACTATATAGCCAATTGTGTTAGTTGAGTACCTAGGCTAACTCTGTTGGACTTACGAACAAATTGTACTTAACGTACTCTTGGAACAGAACTCATTTGTATGTAGGGGACTTACTGTATATCCAGAGACTTCTCATGCAAAAAAATAAGTAACATAAGTAATAATGCACACTTTATGGTGTCATTATGAAGATTATATAAATTTAAAGTGCTTAGAATGGTGACTGACAAGTAGGAACCATTGAATTATCATATCCATAATTTTAAAGTTCTTATGTCAAAAGTTATACACATCATTAAATAATATTTTTACTTAATCAAATGACAAAAGTTGGCATATGCTTTCATAGCTGTGATTCTGAAAGCAAAAGCTGTCAGGAAAAAAAATTGGTTAAACAACAGCATGAAGAAGGCCCTGTAGATTAGATACACATGGGATGAATAATTCCAAGTTTCAAAAAGATAGTTACTGAATTTAAGATTAATCTCCAGAAGTAATTAAAAATAGGAAGATGAGTAAATAATTTAAAGATTTTTGTACCTATAATAGGAAAATAAATGTAATTAATATTTTAAGTTCTTTCCAAATTCATAGTCCTATAATTAAAAAAATATTTTAATGCAATGGCCTTCTAAGTATCTTTTTAGTGTGCTTTTAAGTGCAGAGCTAAGAAAACAACAGTACAGTTTTTCATAATATATCTGATTTTAAAAATGATATAAGATCATGTTTAATCAGAAAAAAATTAGTTTCATATATACTTAACATTAGGCATTTGTGAATAATTCTCAAAGGATATTATTAACTTTTTTGCAATAGCTATAGATTGTAAAAACAATTTAAAATGATCATAAACATTAAAAATATATGTTAAGTTTTCCCAAAGTAGTTCATCAGTATGAGAAATAATGCGTGATAACTAGTACAATGGGACAAAATTTAGTAATTCCATTAATCCTTTACTGATTTGCCTTGGACAAATTGGAAACAGAAATGCTTTTACTTTAAACATTTCTCTTTTACTTTTCAGGGCTAAGCTAAAGGGTACTTCATTTGTTCAATTTTTAACAAATACATTTAGGTACCCAAAATAGACTAAGATTTATACTAAGGGCTTTGAGGACTTCAGAGATGATTAAGAACCAAGAGCTGCCATAAAAGAAACTAGGCAGTAAGATAAGATTTGTTGTAAAGGCTTTCTGATTTTAGCTTGGTGAAGAGTGGCTAGACAGCCATTATTACAAAAATTACTTTTTTCCCACAAATAAAGACATCACCTATCTAGAGAGTATATACTGTCATTTGCTTTTGTCATTTAAGAAGTGCTTGGCAGAGACAGAATTTAATATAAAATTTTTATTAAAAGGCAATTGTGATTTAATATCAAAGGCAATACTGAGACTTAGTTGAAAGGAGAGGAAAGAATCTTAACCCTCCTTAGGGGCAGTCTAGATAACATTATACTCTCTCATAGTTCATTCTTTCTTTTCCACATGCCTTCCTCATTTACATCCTTTCCCCACTGGGAGGGAAGAAGATGGAAACATTACTTTATTAATCCACAGTCAAATAATATTGCTGCTGTTGCATTAACTTATCTTTATCTTGTCAAACAACACTGTCATCTTCTTAAGTCCTCCCAAAGATATTACAACTTGCCCAAAGATTTTTATTTAGAAATACATTTACTTAACTATTTACTTTTCATTTACTGTTTACTTATTTACTTATATAGTTATTTCTAGCCATTCTGAAACTTAGAGTACACAGTTATTTCAGTAACAATTTATCCTACAATATTTAATACAAATATTTCATAATTAAAAATACAGAATTAGCTTCTCAATAATTATTAAAAGCTTTTAAAAAAAATAAGCATAAAGCCAATGAATAGGACCATAAGGGGTATTATTTCATCTTGGTTTAGAAATTCATGTTATGAGTCCTTCATGACGATTTCATATCAGAGATACTCACTAAAAACTTCCTGATACAGTGAATCTAAAAATAATGGATAAATTTTTAAAAAATTAAAAAACTTTTAAAATGAATAACTAGGTAAGAAAGTAAGAAAAATGTTCAGAGTCCAAAAACTATGGGACATTATATAACAAGAGACCTATCAAATATTGGAGCTGGAGTTTGCCTCTGGCTCATCTGTCAATCTCTAACTGCCTACCACTCGGAAACAGAAGGCAAATTCTAAGACCTATGCAGAATGGGACATCTGATTAGAGAACAGACATAAAGTCAGGATTAACAAATGTATAACTCTCTTATAGAAGGAAATGTTGAAACTCATGTCTTCTTCTCTGAATCTGAATAGGTATGTGTCACACACACAAAAAAAATTCTAATGACAAGTCTACCCTTATATGAATTTAAGGACCACATTTACACAACCACTATGCTTGAAACAGCTCCTCAATGTGCATATAATTTAAGTGGGCCTGCCTGGTCATCAACCAGAAACTAAAAAAAAAATAAAAATAAAAACATTTTTAGATAAAAGCATTTTTTTAAATTCAATGATTTTTACTAGATTCCAAAACATCATCACTGAAAAATAAGAAAACAAGATACCATGAATGATAGTAGAGAAATAAAGAAGAATTAGACTCACATAAGCAGAAAATACTAAAATAATCAAAAGCAGTGTATATTAGGGTCTCTGGAGAAATAGAACCATAAGTGACATACACATATATTTTAATACAACCAATAGATAGATACTGAAACTATCTATCTCAGGATGTAGATCTACACAGGATACCCTCAAGAATGCAGATAAATATGGATCAACACATATATATGAGGAAACTACTTGGGGCCAATGAAACAGGCATCTGAATGGATTAAAGGTAATATCAACATTTACATAAGGCTAGTAATAGTGACTTTTCCCACTAACCAGACTGGAAAACTCAAAATGTATAGGTCATTGGGTAGAGTTCACAGAAGGTACTGTCCTCAATATTAAAGAATAATTAATTCTGTACTGAGCACTATTCTAGTCTGGCATAATAAGTTTTAAAAATAAGACCCAATAGGATTAAACTACTTCTAAATAGTTCAATTATATTTCAGCACAAAGATCAAAAATGTTTTTATAAGAATGCAAAACTACCAAGCATCCAAAAAAAAAAAAAAAAAACCCACACAATGTGAGACACTGAAGATAAAATTATCAGCTGTGGAATATATTATCCACATTGATAAGAAAAATTCATTAATCAAAAGTTCCAGAATTGGCACAGATGTTAGCATTATCAGATACGAATATTAAAACTATTTTTAAACTATTTCCCAGATGTTCCAAAAGCTAAGTAGAAACACAAAATATTTAAAAGACTCAAATCAAATCTCTAATAATGAAAACGCAATATCTGTGATAAAAAAATACACTGGACAGGATTAATGACAGATTAGACACTTCAGGAGAAAAGAATGGTGATACTGAATACATAATAATAAAAGATGTCCAAAATAAAACACACAGAGAAAGAAGCATTTAAAAGTAATAATAAGCAGATAAGCAGTGAGCTGCAGGGTAATGTCAAAAGTCTAACATTTACATACTTTTAAATCTCAAAGAAGAAGAGAGGGGAAAACAGAAAGAAAACATTTTCTAAACTTGATAAAAACATGAAACCAGAAATCCAGAACTTCCCAAGGCACCAAAACACAAATGAAAAAAGATTATAAGTACATCAAGTTACATCTGGTCAAACTGCTCAAACCAGTGATAAAGAAAAATTCTTGAAAGCAGGCAGAGAGAAAAGATACCTTACATACAGACAAATAAAGATAAGAACAACTGCAATTTTCCTGTGAGGGAAAAAACTGCAAGCCATTGGACAATGGAATAACATTTTTAAAGAAGGTAAAGAAAAAGAGTCAATGTAGAATTCTGTATCCAGCAAAAATATATTTCGAAAATGAAGATGAAATTAAAGACTTTTTCTGACATGCAAAGCTGAAGATACAATCATTAGCAAACTTTCTACAGGAAATGTTAAAAGTTTTCAGGTAGAAGAAAAATGAAATCAGATGGCAATATCAATCTACACAAACATAAGGATAATAGAAAAATCAATGAAATTAAAAGATGGTTTTTGATAAGCTCAATATAGCTCAAAAACATCTACATAGACTAGTTGGGAAAAAAATTGAGAAGGCACAAATTACCAACATCAGAAATGATCAAAGTGAAACTGAGGCAGGCTGGGACCTGGGACTTTGACACAGTACTTGCACCTGGAAAAGTCTCCTCCAGCAACAAAATACAAAGAAACTATAAGGGACTAAAAATGACTGCATGCATGTGAAGTTAGGGCAAATTATAAACAAGACACAAAAAACCCAAAAACCCCACTGCACTTCTGAGGAGCTGGGGGCAAAAGTAGTGTTCTGAGCGTGCACCCTGCACACAGCACCACCAAGGAGGTGGGCAGACCACTTAAGCCACCCCTCTAGCTGACCCCTGGACCCACTCCAACCTTCACTCCACATAAGGAACCAGCTCACCACCTTGACACCACCCCTGCCCTTAGGGAGTGAACAAGGGAACCTGTAACTTGTTTTCACTCCCCCATGCTGCAGCAGGAGTCCCAATAAAGCCTTGCCTAAATTACTTGTCTGGCCTCTTATCAATTTCTATTGATGAAGGAGGCCAAAAACCTTGGTCAATAACAAAACCACTACTTATCCACAGATATACTAAAAAGGAAATCTTACAAAAATTTCATGTCAAAAAAATTGACAACCAAGAACTTAAACAGGTCAACTTCTTGAAAGACAAAAACTACCAAAACTCATTCAAGAAATAGATCATCTGAATAACCTCATACCTATTAAAGAAATTAAATTATTAGGTAAAACCCTTTCCATTAAGAAAACACCAAGCCTAGATGGCTATCCTGATACATTTTGTCAAATATTTTTTTAATGATAATTCCATTCCAAATTTTACAGAAAATTGAAAATGCAGGAATAATGTCACATTGTTTATACAAGACCAGTAATAATCTGATACTAAAACCAGAAAAGACATCATAAAAAAAGTATAGAGCAATATTCCAAATCAAGTTATACTCATAATCCTAAACAACATGTTAGTAAATATTATTACAGAACATTTTTAAATGATAATACATCAAGAGCAAATTGAGTTTATTCCAATAGTGCAAGAGTGGTTTAATGTTAGACAGTGACACTGTAATTCACTGTATAAAAATCTAAAAGAGAAAAACTCTATATTTATCTCAATATATACAAATAAGCATTCTATAGTCTCCAACATCCATTACTTACAAAAATCTCAGCAAATTAATATTAGAAGAGAACTGACTCAACCCGATAAAAGTCATCTATGAAAGATCTGCAAGTAAAAATATACTTAAGGATGAATAACAGAATATTTTCTCCTAACATCGGGATCAAGACAAGGATGTTCCCTCCTAACACTTCTATTCAACATCGTTCTAGAGGTTTGGTGTTTAGGCTACAAACTTGCCTAACCATAGATTCCAAAAATGTTATGCTATTTTTTCTAAAAGATGTATAGTTTTATGTTTCACATTTAATTCCATGATCTATTTTGAGTTAACTTTTTATAAGATGTGAGGTTTAGGTTATACTATAGTCCATCCTCATCATTAACATTATTTATACTAGAGTGTATAACTTCCAAATCAGTTGAAATCAGTCAAAGTAAAAAATCATTACATTAAAAAATAAGGCAAGACAAGGAGAGAAACTGAGGGATAGAATCCACAGGGGAAAAAAGTACTAAAAAGTCAATCGAAATAATTCCAATTGTAACAGTAGGCCCAATGACATAGGGTTACAAACTTTAAAAAAAGTCAAAACAATATGCCAGACACATACTCTCAACTAGAATGCTGGTAGAACCATATTAATAGCAGACAAAATTTAAGGTAAGACTACTATTAGAGATAAAAGTGGTCACAACCTACTCAAAAAGCTCCAATTCAAAAAAAAAATGTAAGAAATATTTAAATACGCGTACCCCTAATAATAAATCTTCAAATACATACAGCAAATATGGTAATGCTTCAAGAACAAGTTGACAAATCTAACACCATAGATTAAGATTTTTAACATCTTTTCTCAGCAGATTGATCAAGTACATCATAAATATCAGTAAACATATAATTTATGAAACAAAGACACAAAGGAAGGAGTAAACAAATTCAGCTGGATATTTGAAAACACTAGTAAAACTGACAAACCTTCAGAAAAAGCAATCTTTCAATAAGAATGAAAACACACATTCTTCCAAAATACTATTAGAAATAAAAATACATATTTATGGATTTATCAGTGCATAAAATATAAGATATTATGAACAACTCTATCAAAATAAATTTGAAAATGTGTGCAAAATGAGCAATCTACCTATGGGAAAAATTTAAAGAGCTAAATATAATCTCATAATACAGATGATGCCAACCAGATTGTATTTCTAAGAACTTGTACCAAAAAAACTCAGAAACCAGGCAACTTTGAAATTACACATTTTTTTCAAGATTATAAAAAAAGAATGTGTCCTATAAATTCTATGAGCCAATATAGTCTTGATGCTAAAACCAAAAAAAGGAAAAGAAAAGAAAAACCCAAAGCGATGAAGAGAAATTAAGATTATTTTCTACTAATACTCAGTGAATTTCTAAACAAAATAATAGCATATAGACTACAGAAAGATAATATAGGATAATCTAGTTGGGTTTAGTCTTAGGAATGTATGTTTAGTTCATTGTTGAGAATCTAAATTATCTCTATTTTCAGATTAAATATAAAGTTTTCAATCAATATAGAAAACAAAATGGATATTCAACAATCATTCGCAATAAATGCTCTTTGGAATTTGGTCAGACATGGTGAACTTTTTAACTCATTAACAGTATTCAGCAATAAAAGACAAATTAGAAAACAAAATTATAGTACACAAACACTAAACAAACTGCACACGAATACACAGACACCTGCACACATATAAGCTAATTACATTGAAATTAAGAACAAAAAAGATACAAACTGGGAGAAAGCATGTAGAATACACTGCATGTAAAAGGTGTTGATATGCAACAGAAAGACTTCTGACAAATAATTAGAATAAGAAAAAAGCTTCTAAGAAGAAAAAATATGAAACAAAAAAAATTCAGTATTAATAGTAACTAGTTATGCAGCAAAAAGATAGGTTTGGTCACACAAGTATTATAAAGACTATAACTAGCCTTACACAGTATTTGATGACAAATGGATTAATAAAATGCTTTTGTGGGAGCATGGGATTTTCAGAAAACCAAAAAAGGAAGAATCATACATGAATGGGTGTTGGGATTTTTTAAATGATTTTCTGTATCTATTCAGGTGATCTTACGCCTTGTCACTCTTACTCTGTTACTATGGTGAATAACACTACTTGATGCTCAATTTTATACCAGTCTTGCATTCCTGGATAAACCCCACCTGGTCCTGAACTATGATAATTTTTATATGTTGCTAGATTTGTTCTGGCTAATCTTCTGTTAAAGATTTTGGGGTCTATCCTCCTGAGGTTTATTGATCTGTAGCTTTCTTTTCTTGCAATTCTTCTCTGTTTGATATTTATACAAGAGCAGTGCTCATAAGTTTGGAAATGTTCCCTTCCTTTCCATTAGCTGGTAGGGTTTTAATAGGATTGGTACTATGTTCTCCTTAAATGTTTGGTATAATTAATCAATCAATACATCTGGACCTGGAGAAAGAGAGACAGACAGACATGTCAACATACAGGGAGAGAGAGAGTTAGTGTGTGTATGCACGCACGCATGTAAAGGTTCTTTACTAAGATTTTCTCAACCACGGTGTCACCACTGATGGCACACAGCCAAGTATATGTAGTGCCCCAGTAATTCCTTGCCCAGCCTCACTTGCATGTACAGTTCACTGTTCCTTAATAGAGTCAAGAGAACTCTGTGCAAGGTCTGTTTGTCTATGTAGATCCTTTCTATTCACTGCTCTGCTCCATCAATTCCAGATGCTTCAACTTTATTGAACTCTAATCTCTGTCTCCTCATTTCAGTGAGACTGTTCTCTGGGGGTTATTTCCTGCTACTTATGCTCCATGGGGGAACGTGTCTCCTGGCAAAAACCAATAATGGTCATAAGGCTCACAATATCCGTTTCCCTCTATCAGAGATTCCAATTCTTTGGATCCATGCTGTCCAATATTGAAATCCATCGAAATCATATGTATTGACTTGTTTTCTTATTATTTATTACAGGAGGGAAAGTAAATAGTATATAATGTGTCTTTACCTGTAGTTTTCTGTATCAATGGCCCATTTCTTCACTCTGCTACAATACATCTCCAGGTATGTAATTCAAGATCTCGCTAAGGGAATGGATTATATTTTCCCACTTCCTTATTTTGAATTCAGTCACAAGAGTTGTTTAAGCCAACAGCATAAACTGTAAGTCATAGCATGACACTTTAACAGACACTGTATGTTTCTATGAGAAGAACATGCCTGGGTACCTTGCTGGTCCCAGAAAACGGATGCAAGTCATATAGAATAGAGCCTCCAGAGTTAAAACACACTAGCTGGGTCCATCCTATTTCAGGCAACACGGCCATAAATGCATGAGCATCTTGTTGTATGTCATTATGCACAGTCTATATCTGAAAAGTGATATGTTATGCTTTACCTTCTTGAGGGTGGAGTATCTTCATAAATTTGGGGGAAGTCTTATGCACACGTGATTCATCTAAGGTAGTTTTCATTTGTTTGTTTTTGAATACTTCTTTGCTTTCTAGCACTATGAGGTGCCCCAAGCTCATCTTGTGTATTTCATGCCCTGGTCCTACAGTTAGTCATTTTGCTAAGGATACCGATCCTTTTTATTGAAAAACAGTATTAGAAAGCAAGATCCAGGCACTATGTGTACTTGTTGCTACTGAAATCTTTGATTTAGGCCTTCTCAGCTGACAGAATAAGAAAATACATGTGGTATACTAACCTGTGTATAGATATGTATGTATAAGTATTCTATATGTAAACACCTGCATCTATATTGAGTAAAACAAGAATTCATACAAAAGTGTTCAGTTCTAATATGTTAACATATGGATCATTCTAAGCTTCTCCCCTTGCTTATATGTAAGCCACCTCGCCAAAGAGAGAAACCTGCCTAGGCTTGATGTTGCAAATAGTTATCTAAATACTTAGGAATGGGAATGCATGGTCACATGGTAAGACTATTTTAGCTTTGAAAGAAATAACAAACTGTCTTCTCAAGTGTCCACTTTCTCAACATTATGGTCTTAGCTGTAGATTTATTTCAGAGATGTTCTTTATCAAGTTAAGGGATTCCTTTCTATCACCAGTTTGATAAAGACTTTTTTTCTTTGATTGCGAATAGGTGGGTTCTTTGTTGTTGTTCTGGTCAAATACTTTTTCTGTATCAATTGATATGATCACAGACTTATTTTTTTCTCTTAAGTATTTGATATAGTGGATTGCACTGATTGATTTTCCACTGGAGAGTAGGTCTCTGTTATGGAGAAGGCTTTGGACATATTACATAATGATTACTCTTCTCCCACTGGCAGGATCAGAAGGGGTTATTTCTTGGATCCATACCACAAGAACCTGATGGGGTTCTTGGAGGTAAGCCCATGAAAGTGTAAGGGACCCTTACAAGACTGTGATTGGCAGGTGCTTCCCTGGACTCCAGCAAGGCATCAAAATTACCATTTAAATAGTTCTCTCATTTGATGGCCTCAGAGGCTTCTGCTCCAGATAAGTAAAGTTCAGCTGGGACTCTCTGGATGCCACTGTGTCTACAGATTTCTGTGCTGCAGTTTTGCCCTGAAACCTGAGTTCTCTGAGGGGTCCAATAAAAGTCAAATTATACTTGTAAGATTTTGAGTGACTATTTCCAAGCTCTTTATACGCCAGAGCCAAGCTAAAAGCCCATGATTAACCTTTCTACTGTTGAAGGAAGATATCATCTTAGATCTGATTCTCTAGATCTAACCTATTTCCTAGAGAAAAGTTTTAAAAAGTCCAGAGAATCCTCACATTCTCAGTAACATAATTATAGATGAAAAGTAAGCTTTATCTTCACTGTGGCTATTTTAATGCCAGGAATTTCACAGATATGCATTGGTTACTCAGATATTTTGAGTAATATTGGATGAGCCTACATAACTTTGTATTTCCATTAAAAGTCTGTCTTAAAATACAATTAATGTATGTTAACATTTGTGATTAGCAGATAGTGCAAGATCCTGGATTGGGATAACATTCTTTGGGAAATTTACATGTATATCATTAAATATAAGATATCTTATGGCATTTATGTTTTATATATTAGTACAAGAGTCTTGCCCTGCCAATAAAATCTTCATTTTATTATAGTAATTCTAGTTGTCAAATTTATTACTATATCCACCTGGCATGTGAATCCACATTCTTAACATTCTCCTTTTATTGAACGGAATTTATGATCCCTTTCTACATTCGATGAAATAAAATAAACAATTTTCAACATGATTCACCATCAAGGTAGGGTTATTTTTTGTGGATATATGCACGGGAGGTTTAGCTTAAAGTAACTTTTAAAGACTGTCACAAGACAGGCAGTTTGGGGGCATGCTGCACCTAATTCAGGTATAAGACAGTATGTGGCAGCCCTCTATGAGTTAATTCTTATGGTTGCTAAGCAGTAACATGGGACAATATTCTATACTAAACTTATTTACAACTGTTGGAAAAGTTTTAGTCAATGATTGACATTAAGTGGCATTACTCAGTTTTTTTGGATTATTGTTTGGAATTATATACATTTCCTAGTTTGCTGCTGCAACACGAACTAAATGAACTTGAAATCTGCATACAGTGTAAGTCCACTGAAATATCCACAGTAATTATGACAACTCTATGTTCAATTCTTCCTCTTGTCTCTAATAACAGAAACTTTGCATGTGTCTAATGCAGCCATTTCCTTAGACAAATAAATGAGTGTATGAAAATAAGACTATACCTACCTCACTTTACCAAGTACAAGTATTGCTTGAAAGTTGGTGAGTGACAGAGAATATGGATACGGAAAGCTCTCTCAGAACAGTATCAGAGCCTAATAGAGGCAAGGAGGAGAAGGAACACAGTGATTCTCAGACTTTGTTACTCTTTTATATGATGGTTATTCTCTCACCTTTTCCCTCCAGTTTTATTGAGGTATAATTGACAAATTAAATTGTATATATTTATGGTAAAAAAAAATGAAGTTGGTGAGTGTGTATATGCAAATGAACATCTTTTGCATGGGTAAGTTCTACACAAAGCAAACTAAGGAGAATTCATTGTAAAGTGGAGAGTCACCATTTAAAGTCGAGAATTCTATAATTGAGCTAAACTGTTTTGACTTTAAAAAACATATCCAGTGACAGAAACAATAGTTTTTCTTCTTGATTTATGCACTACCACTCATCTATTGCTAGGATAAGCATCCAATGAATTAATATGATTTAACAAGTATGCCCAGTAGGTTCTGTTGAATATAAAATCTATGACATTATACTGGTTTACAATCAGATAAGAGGAAAAGATGCACACTTAAAAAATACTTACTGAACAAGCTAGTTCTGTATATACATAAAATAAACATATATTTAGTAGTATAAGTAATGCAGTAACTACAGAAATTATCTATATAAGTGTATAAAATTAAATTCTTTACTAATGTATTTATTCAGTAAGTTATTTAAAAGCATGAGCAATTCTAGAAATATCTCTCATGTTTCTGACATTCAACATATACTGCACTCCAGGATAAAGAAGGACTCATGACTCTCCTTACAGGTCATTTAATTAGGCAGAAGGAACTTTACCTCTGATTAGTTTGTGGAGGACTCGTAATTCCAACGCATGAAAAATGCAATGCTTTGTGGCCAACTGTTATTTAACAAGTGCTATTGCTCCCTTCTATTAACTTCCCAGGCCTAGATGCAATATTGCACATTTTACCTACTTTACCCAGCAGTCCTGCTGCAAAATTAGGAACTCTAGTCACCGAATGAATGTATAAAATTAATGAATAATTATGCATATTTAGCAGATTGAGCTCTATATACTTCTCTTCTTCCTGAATGTTGTAACAAGTTAGGTAAACTAGTGGAACGTGGGAACAGAAAGAAAATATATAAATATATTAAAGACTATCAGTCAAAAATCAACAGGGAGTTTTATACTAGATAACAAAATGTTGAAGAAATTTCTATCAAAATTCCAAAGGGATAAACATTCCAGCTATCACAAATATTGGTAGTCCTTATTGGAGAAAGCTAAAATCAATGTCATAGGAAAAGATTGTAACTGGCAGAATTACTGGAAGACACAAATCATCATAATTTGTGAATGATATCATTATACATGATTAAAAATAAGAATGACATAAAATTTCTAGAGTTATTAAGACAGTTAAGATGATGGATAAAAATAAATATAGTAAAATAATTATCTCCTAATAAATGTATAATAACCAGTTTCAAAAGGAAATGTAAAGTTATTCTATGGAAAACAAACAAAAGCTATAAAAGATATAGGCATACACACATCCAGAATGTACAGATGTTATGTGAGGCAAATCATAGTATTATTAAAGATGGAAAACAAAACTTAACCAAATGGAAAGTGTAAAATATTTTCTATGAGAATACTTAATATTGTAAAAATGTTAGTCCTTTGAATATTAACATAAAAAGTATAAAAGTTAAAAATTAACTCATGTTTATCTAAGAAATTAATGTAAAGCAATGAGGACATTTCTACTCTATGGAAAAGACATGTCAATATAATAAACATCACTGACCCTTGCAACTGAAAATAAATAAAATTAGGCGGATATAATTTTAGGCAACCTAAAACCATATTTCTCAAAATATGGTTTCTCAAACCATATTACAAATATGTTTAAATACAGTGCTTTCTGTATGGTCCTAATATTTTGAGAAAAGTCAATATAAACCAAATCAAAAGAAATATGGAAAAATATGTCAACAAGAAGGCAGCCAGAGAGTTCATATTCCCAAGTAGTTTAGCTACTACAAACCAAAAGAATACTCAAAAAAATGCTATATTTTATCAAAATATATGAGGAAATAATTTACCAATGAAGTCCAAAAATATATTTTCTACTTCACTTATAATTAGGATTTCAAATTAAATTAACTGTGTTATACTATCAATGACCATTAGATAGCAAAATATTTACAAAGAAAATTAATGTCTAGCACTAAGTACAGGCATAGCACTCAAATACACCAGGAGACTAGCCAATTACTTCAACATTTTTGGAGAGAAATCTGGTACTATTAAAATTGAAAATACATTTACTCTTCGACATTCCATTTTTAGGACTGTATTGTTACACAGAAAGCATTGTATTTAAACATATTTATAATAGTGTTGTTTTATTAGTAAAAATGGGAGACTTTTAAAAATATATAATGATAAGAACACTTAACATGATATATGCTATTAACAGATCTCTACAATATAGTTTTATAACTGTAGGCACTATGTTAAACAGAGGATCTCTAGAACTTACTCATCATACGTAACTGAAAAATTTATACCCATTGAACAACTGCTACCCATTTTCCCCTCCCTCCAGTCCCTGGCAACCACCACTCTGCTCTCTGCTTCTATGAATTGGACTGTTAGATATCTTACATAAGTGGAATAAAGCAGTATTTGTCCTTCTCTGACTGGCTTATTTCACTTACCATACTGTCCTCCACGTTCATCCATTTCATTGCATATGGTGGGATTTCCTCTTTTTTAAGGCTAAATAGTATTCCATTGTGTATATATATATATACCTCATTTTATTTATCTGTTTATGTGACAAAGGACATTTAGGTTGTTCCATATCTTGATTATTGATAATAGTGCTACAATGAACATGAGAATGCAGATACCTCTTTGAGATCCTGACTGCAGTTCTTTTGGAGATATATCCAGAGGTGGGATTGCTGGATCATATGATGGTTCTATACTTAAGTTTCTGAGAAACCTCCATACTGTTTTCCAAAGTATCTGCACTATTTTATACTCCCACCAACAATGTGCAAGGGTTCCAATTTCTTCACATCCTTGTAAATACTTCTCATCTTTATTTTTTTTGTTTTTTGTTTTTGTGTTTTTTTTTGATAACAGCTATCCTGATAGGTATCCTGTGAGATAAAATATTATATTATTGTGGATTCAATTTTCATTTCCTTAATAATTAGTGACACCAGCACCTTTTCATGAGTCTGTTGGCCATTTGTACTTCTTCTTTGGAGAAATGCCTATTTAGGTTCTAAGCCCATTTTTAATCGGGATTTTAGTTGTTTTGCTAGTAAGTTATGAGATTTTGTTATATATTTGGGATATTAACCCCTTATCAGATATATGGTTTACAAATATTTTCTCCCATTTTATAGGTTGCCTTTTAATTTTATTGCTTGTTTCATTTGCTGTGCTAAAGCTTTTTGATTTGATGCAGTCCCATTTGCTAATTTTTTTTTTTGAAGTCTCTGCTTTTTGGTGTCATATCCACGAAAATCATTGCCAAGACCAACATCATGAAACTTTTCCTCTATGCATTCTTCCAGGAGTTTTACAGTTTCAGATCTTACATTTAATTCTTTCATTTATTTTGAATTGATTTTTGTGTACAATGTAAGACACTTCATTCTTTTTTAGTGAATATCTTCCAATACGAAACATTCCACTCAACAGCAGCAGAATATACATTCTTTTCAAGGGCACAGAAAATTTTCTCCAGGATAGAATACATATTAGGTCACAAAACAAGCTTTGACAAATTTAAGAATGTAATCACACCAAGTATTTTTTCTGACCACAATGGAATGAAACTAGAAATCAACAACAGAAGAAAAATTGGAAATTCATAAATATGTGGAAACACACTGATCAATGATATTGTATCAAAAAAGAAATCAAAAGGAAATTAGAAAATACCTTCAGACAAACAAAAATGAAAACAAAATATAACTTATGGGATGTGGCAAAAGAAGTTACAAAAGAGATAAGTTTATTGCAATAAATGCCTATGTTTAAAGAAAGGAAGATATCAAACAACCTACCTTTACACCTCATGGAGCTAGAAAAGGAACAAACTAAGCTTATATTGGTTCTTTATGTGAAAGATTCACATAAAGAGGTTACTGGCCCACACCCCAAGTGGTATTTAAAATGTGTATGGATTCTTTTGTTTTATGCAGATGCTTACTGCTAAATTGAGTATGTTATATACTGTTAGGCAGAATGTGTTAATGCCTTTAAAATGTTAAAACTGTGATTTGTACTCAAGTAAGAAGTAGCATCAATGATAGAGTATGTGTGATGTTCTATAAACTTAATGATATCTCATGCAAGTTGCTGATATACTGGACAGTGCATTTTTTTGAAGACCAGTAAAGATAAAGAACCTACTCTTGTTTTTAATTATACACTATATATGTGTATGTGTATATTTTAACACATTATAAATATTATTTATATTTTAATATATTTAATTATATGAAAAATTATTTATTTGCTTAATTAAAATGTTAGTCTAAATATTATTGTGAATCATTTATTAACACTTACAACCACAAACAACTTCTACATTACTGAGCCATATTAACTGGATGACCTGGTTATAGCATTACAATATAAGAAGCTATTAATAACCTCTCAATGGTGTGGATCATGTACATGTTATTTTCTTTCATATGTCTTAGAATTTATCAAAATGCTTTATACATAATGGCTGGCCATTCATCTCATTAATTAGCTTAACTATTATGATGTTTGATTGAGAACCAGTAGTCTTTTCTCTAGCCATGATCCTTTATGGCTTTTTTTGGTTGTTATTTTTTTTAAGATGTGTGTGAAGATATTAGTTTTGGGGAGGCAACAACTGATCTCTAGTGATACTAGAAACTAAGTATTTTAATTAACTTAAGAAAAGTATAAGGAACTTGGAAGCTCTTTCAAGGTAAGGATAAAATGCAGTCAAGTTCATTAAAGATACAGCACATAAGGAAAGAAGTTTAGAAAAGGATAATGTCAACTCTCTTCTGCTTATGCACTCAAAATAAGAACTGTCCTAATAGGAGACTGAATTAAGATATGTGAAATAAACTAAACTGATGGTCTTTCTGTAATTTAAAATGCTATTTAGTGGCCTGACATGAAAAACAAACAAACAAACCTGTGATCACACAATGAAGAATGGAAATGACACTCAGAAGTCCCAGTGTTTAAAAAACAAAATTCAAATGAATAAATTTTAAAGATCTTACTGGCTTTATTCAACAATTTATGAATCAGACAGCAACCAATCTATAGCTAGAAAGAAGCTCCAAAGAGCTATACAAAATGAAATACTATTATAGGCAGAAGGGAGCAAAACCAAGATTACACTTGGCAAAAATAGTGGATTCATTATTCAGGAGATGGCAGGGATCTATCATGCCGATTATCTAACTAATGCTGAGCCAATGATTCCTGATCTATTTAAGATTCCATTTCTGGGGGCTGAAACTGTAATTAAGTCTCTGATGATGTGAAGTTTAGCATAAGCAACTTATTTTGGGCTTGTTGTCTTGTTTTTAACAGCAGGAAACATCATGGGATTTACTGAATATCACTGCTGGGATTCTTATTAGTGCATATGTATGAGACAAATTTCACTAAAACTTTCTCTTGGACAGATGATCCCTCATAAGCAAAGATGGCATATTCTAGCCCTTGTTTTAGAGTCAACTACTTCAGAGAAATATCACTGCTTTGGGTCATTCGTGGCTTTTTTTGGACAAGGAATGTTGCCTGCCATTCCAGCAAACAAGAATGTTGCCTGCCAATCCTGAGGAGAATTCAGGATAGAGAAAAATGGGAAGCATTATGTTCTTTGGATACTGGCCCTAGATAATTAAGTTGCATATTTAAGGAATAACATTTCAATGAGCCCAGATTCTTACATCTTCCTGCACAAAGAAAAGCACTAAAATCATTGACTTGAGATGTCTGTTTTTTGTCATTAGCAGTAATCTTTTGATGTTCAACTACATATTTTTTTTTCAGCAAAAAACTCCTAAATATCCTGGTGCCTCTCTTACCTCTTTGGAGCAGTTCCTCAGAGCTATCTGAGACACTATTTCATGGGCTATAGTGCTCAGTAAGATCCCCAAATAAAATTTAAGTCACAACTTTTAGGCTGTGCGTGTTTTTCTCCAATTAGTTTATATATAAAAAAGTAATTTCATACATATCGCCTTATATAGATACTCATGAGTCTTTTAAAATTTAATTTGTAGTAGATTTTAAACCTCCACTACACCAATGCCATGCTTCCTTATTCATCATACACATGTTGCCCTGGTTGCAGCATGACAAAGCATCCCCATGGAAAGTAAAAGGTAACGTACAGCCAATGTTTCTATCAGTATTCCAGAAACAGATTTAATGAAAAAAGTAAAGGTTATACACACTGAGCTCGGGGTACTAGTATAATTTTACTCATTCATGCTCTCAAGAACAAATTTTCTTATAAGGTCTCAAATATAATATGAATACATAGCTGTTAGAATTCTTGATAGGGTAGGGTAAACCATTTTTAAGCTCAGAGGAGCTGACTGACTAGGCAGTTGTATATATTTTGTAAGGACGATATCTAGTGTTGTACTTAATATTTTTCAAGTTTGACATAAAATGATGGGGATCTTACCCTAAAGGCAATCATCTTCCAAACAATGTAGCAGTGTGAACGAAAATACTGAAAATGTCAACATTTCACACATCATTGATTCTTAATGTTTCTGAAGCTGTTTTTCAGTGTCCTGTGGCTACAGGTAAAAAAAAGTTATATCCTCTTTGTAGTACTTTTCAACATCTTAATGTCTCATGATTTAGAGCAAGCAACATCGTGTTACCTTTGTTTGTTGTTTAGTTTTGTTTTAAAGTCTATTCCATTGCTATTAAAATTTGTTGTTTGTGATTTGACAAACTCAATATACAAAATATATTCAGCACTGGACCTTCCAGAGCTAAAAGTAAAATTATTTTATCAAACTGTAAATATAAAAAGGATTAGCTAAGGATGTTCTCTGTAGTGTTGTGTATTTTAGAAAAACATTTGAAATAATAAAAAAAGCTTTGTGTAAATTTATTTCATCAATGTCTTCAATATTTCATACACCCCTGTACTAAATCTGTGCTTATATACTTGACTTGCTTTTACCGATGAGACAGCGGCAAATTACATGAAAAGTACAGGTCGAAGAAAGCAACTGTATATTTGTGCTATCACTCTTGATCCTCTACTTTCTCCTTGAACACTTTCTTGAGATCACTCTCTCTCTCGGATATTTGTCACAACCATGAGAACAAGCCCTAGGTAATCTGCTGAAGGACTATAGATCACATGAAACAAAGCTGCGTTTTGTTTCAGTTGAGGCTATTTTAGATCAGTCAATCTGGTCACCGCAGACACATGAGCAAGCCTCACCAATGTGGTCAATTCTGGCCCAAATCAGCAGAATCATCTGACTTACAGATCTACGCAAAATAATAAGTAGCCATTATTTAAGTCACTAACTTGTGGTGTATTTGTTATTCACCAAAAGCTAACTGATACAGATCCAAATCTAAATAACTGAATATACCAGAGTGTATCTCTACCATTGAATATTATGCAGCTACTAAATACTATGTACATATTTTTATGTATATGTCATATATACATAGGAACATATGTTAAAATAGAGTGAAAAGATATAGAGGAAGTTAGTATCAGTGTTATCTCTGGGTGGAGGAATTAAAAATGAAAATTACTATCTAAATTTTGTGTCACTAAGGACACATATCAAATGAATCATACCTGGGATACATATGACTTCTGTATCTCTGATTATGGAAATATCTTTGGTTTCAAAAAAAATTTCTGCTTTTGTTTGATTTGTCCATGTAATATGTTCAAAAAGTAAGGGGTCACTCATACAATATAAACATTGGAATACACTTATACAGAAACTTATCCCATGTCTGAAATACTTTTAAGGTATTTATTTGATTTAATGCACTGTTTCTGAAACATTCTGAATTAAATGTAGGTTAAACGGATGAAGAATTTTAGCAGGTTACATATACATATAATATGCATGCCCATACTTCCCTCTCTAAAGGGTATAAAAACAGTACCTCCCTCATATATTTCCTTTGAGGGACAAATTAGTAAAAATATGGAAGGTTCTTAGGACAGTGCTAGTATACAGTCATTACTTAAGGTTAGTTTTTTTAGATGATGGATATGTTAATTAACCAAATGAGAGAAACCGTTTCACAATGTATACAATATATTAAATATATAATCACCATGATGTACTCCTTAAATATTTTTATAATTTTATATGTTAATTATGCCTCAATAAATCTGAAGAAAAAAAAGGTTAGCTTTTTTATCACATGGCATTCAGTAATGCAGTAGGAGGGACTGATTTGTAAGTCACTACTACAAATAACATTTTTTTACCTGTGAACCTGGTGGGATAAGATTACTAAGAATGCATATACAGATGGATAACAGATAAGGCCAAAAGTCAGAACTTTGAAGGACATCAAAATGTTAAAGCATTCAAAAGACAGATAATTACTCCAGTTATTTTAGTTCTGAGGTCAACCTGATCCTTATAATAGTAACAGCCAGTAATTATCTGTCTGACTTAGTTATTTGCAAATACTAATGATGCTGTGAATATATTTTAAAATTTCCTCTTGCACATGCTTACACACACACACACACACACACACACACACACACCCCTACCCAACAGCATGAATCAGGATACTATGACCTTTGTCTGTGGTTGCAATATCTGGAGATCAATGGGTCATTTGAAAGGCCTTAGCTTGGGAAAAAGTCAAGCTGTGTGACAGAGATCCAAAGTTGTGGAGTAGCAATTCTCTGCTGTAGCAATTTCTCTGAAGCAGATAGGGAAGAGCAAATTAGAGAGGTTTCATCCATAAATAGAAGTTCTAGCCTTGGAATAAACTTTTTATGCCAATAAGTGGTATTTTTTAACAGAGTACCTGATACCCCAGACCTTAGCACCACAGGAATAGTTAAAATAAATCCAGTATGAATATATGTTGATAGTCATTTACTATCCCTGAAGAAACAAAGCAGAACAAAAAAAGTCATTTTCTAAAGAAATACCTCTCTACCACTATAGCCAAATTGGTTTGCTTTTTTTAAACTGCTTAAACAAATAGGATAAAATCATACTGAAATATATCTATGAAATATTAATATGTGTAATACTGTGAAGACTATTTCTCAAGGACAGAATATAATTACATACTCTTGTTCTTAGTGAGTTTCTAAAACTTCACATTGTGAGTCCTGAATTCCAACAAAGTAGTACAAGAGAATTTCCTGAGTGCGGAAGACCAAAGGAAAAGATGGATGAACTGTGATATGAACTATGTGGATTCTGTATTAAATGTGGAACACAGGAACAGGGAATCACACATGTAAATGGTGAGGTCGTACCAAAGAAAAGATAACATTAAGAGCAGTGAAGTTCCCCAAGGGAAAACATAACTGATAAAAGGAAACAGAAACACTGAAAGCATGTCGTAGCTAGTGTTTCTTGAAAAGAGGCATCTACACACTTATACTCCTGCATACACATATTCTGATATTCTGATAATTATCTATATATATATATATATATAAAATTATATATATATATATTCTCTTGGGCATACCTGGGATTATGAGTGACAAACAAGAGTGGTAACAAATCCAGAATGATTTGCCTTTTTATAACAATGTTATATAAATGGAAAAGGAAGTTGGACTTGGCTGGGTAAGGAAAAAGGGGTAGAAACAATGGCCTATCATCAGAGACACTTTATTCTGACCACGAGGACTAAAGTGATGATGATGGTGGTTGTACAATGGTCTTTACTACTCAGAGCTGGATTAAAATATCCTTAGATTACTTAGCCAAGGGTTATATACATGTACTGGCGTGAAAAATGAGAAATTAAAGATTTTTTCTCAGGTATTGCAGTGGTAAATATGAAGTGTGATGTCAAAGGGCTGTTTTTGTATAGAGAACACTTGAAAGCATTTTCTGACATTATTTTATCAGATATGGTTGCTAGAGATTTTGCTTTGTTCGTGTATTCTTTTCACAGCAAGAACTCAAGAAACATGGAAAATGACTGATTGGAATAAAGGCCTGTGTGCAGGAAATAACTGGGTTATGTTAGCAAATAGTGAGAGAAAGCTTAAATGGGGCATCCATATATTAGTGCATTGTTATTAATCTTTTCCCATTCCAATTATAAAACCACGGACACACATACGTACACACACATGTATACACACCATTCTTAAAAGAGATGCCATTTTCAATATGCAATTTTTTTCTGATACTGTAGATAACACAATTATACTTGCAGGCAACATGGATCCCAAACTTCTATTTTTTTTTTTTTTCAGTTTGAACAGGTTTTAAGTATATAGGCTTTATGTAGTTTTCAGATCCACAGCAGTTAAGTGAAGAGAAAATAAACATTATAAACTTTGGTTTAGCTGTTGGTAGGTTTATAATCTGATTTTTTTCAGAGGGATAGTAACATGATATATGGATATCTCTTTTGGAAATTAGTTTATATGGGAAAGCAAAGCTGATTTTTCACAGAATGTAATAACAGCTGGATTCCAAAGTGCTGTGAATAAAAGATTTAAGAGGTATATGCAAACATTTTCTGCCAAGTTCTATGGTTTTTTTCCTATTTCATCTTACAATCATAAATTTATTTCTCTTAGGATATAAAAACAATGCTAACTATATCTATTTAGTTTATGATTGTAGTATATTTTTATTTATATTGAAATGCTGTCATAGTATTAAGAATAATAAAACATGGCTTTTTTGTTAGGCTCCATTTTATTTGGTGTACTTCAAAAAAATACTTGCATATATTCAGAAAACCAAAAACTGAGTTTTTCTTTTTTCTTTGTTTTTATTAATATTATGTAATATAATCCATGTGATTTATTGTTTTATAGTCACTTAAAATTTTAAGTGTACAGTGTATTATGAGCGATAGAGGGCAATAAAATAAAATCCTAGCAGTTTACACTCTAATTTCCAATGTTCACTTTACCTTGATTTCATTATCATAACCATCTAAAGCTTTCAATCTAATATTTCACACATACTGTGTGCTAACCAGGCATTGTGCTAAACATGCTTCATATAATTATAGCAGTCAACTCTTACAGCATAACTATGAAATGAGGGGAACCGAGTTTGAGGAACTCTGCATTCTCACGCAAGATGACATGGTTTATGACCCAACTAGAATTAATAAATCCGGGCTGACTTACTCCCAAGGGCCAGCTTTCTTACCAACATGTATTATCATTACATGTTAGGTCGGGATGTTAGTGAAGATGAATGTATAACTGGTAATTTTATGAGCACTGCCTAGAAACAGGGTCTATATACAGCAACCTTTTCTTAATATAATATTTTAAAAGTTATTGTCCATGTAGATGGCATGTCAGCATAATATAGTGACTACATATATCGATACACTAGTTTTGCAGACAGACTTAGCTGTTCTTGGCTATTAATGGGTTACTGTATTCGTTCCAAGAGATGCCCATGTGTTCAGACACACAGATGGAAATGTCAGCATGCAGGGTTCCTCCTCTATTCCCCTTTTCTAAAAGGCTTCCAACTAGCACAGTTCTAGTCTATTTAGCTGTCATTGCCGTCTAATCCATATTGCCTATGTCCCACTTAATTAAACTCTTGTAATATGTAATAAAGTTCGCGCATTAGAGTTATTATGGTAAAAAACTTTACTCACTTTCCAAAATTACAGTTTCTCAACATATTCTTACTAGTCAGTCCACCAATTTCAACCTCTCTCAAAGTTTTCTCAAGATTCACCTTGGATGCTGCAAGAAGGCTGTAGGGAGGGTAGTGGAAAAAGTAAACGAGACCATTTTCATAAATACTGAAGATATGCCATCTGCTGAATACTACATGTAGTATATTCTCATTTTAGTTCCAAACACTATAGTTTTTGTCTCATTTGACACTGCGTTGACCATCACTGTTCACTGGCCTTCCCTAGATTTGCTTTGCCAGAGTTTGTTGGGGTCATGTCACCTGAGTTCAGTCAGTGGATGAATTTGATTCTTAAGGTGAGCTATTTTGTCTGACTTACCTCTATTAGTAATAAAAGAGACATTTTTGATTCCCTATTTAATCTGTTTTATTTCTCAAATATTTAGAACTGCAATTAGGAATAAGGGAAGATACTTTTTGAGGAATCCTGAGATCTCAAAATGCATCATATAAAATAATCTGAAGGTAAGAACAGCTAACAAGATTTTGAAGCTAATTAAAAAAAAAGAATAAATGGAGACATAATAAGTCTTAAACTGCTTAAAAGATCATCATATGGCAAAACTGAACTGACCTGAATTTTTAAGAGAGGGCGGGACTAAGACTAGTGAAAACTTTTATGACTGTTATATGCCACACAATATGAGACTGAATTTAAATTCTAACTATGGAACTTCACTGTACAGGGGACTTCTGACCAATTACTAGGTATTTGGTGGAGTTCAGATAACTGTGGTTCAGTGAGGACAGATCATAAAAAGAGATGCATAAACAATACTGTCTTACCTATTGATCCATTTGTCTGAAAAACATTTAAAAAAACCATAGAAGTTCTTCTGCCACTAGACTAAAAGACCCCATTTGTAGGAACCATATCATATCCATCTCCATGTTTTCAACACTGCAGAAGAATCAAGAAAATACTTTAAAAATACTTGCTGAACTCAACTGCACTTAAATTTACAAAATTAGCAGTTTGTATTGTATTTGTGAAAGAAGACAGATCTAGAAAGCTTTAGTCAACCAAACTCAGGAATTCAGTCCTTCCACAATGGTCTTTCAACTATAAGTTTCCTAAATGAACATCTTCCTGGATAACTAATTAACTCAGATTAACATTATTAACATTATGTAATGTAATCCATGTGATTTATTGTTTTATAGCCATTTAAAATTTTAAGTGTACAGTGCATTATGAGAGATAGAGGGCAATAAAATAAAATCCTAGCAGTTTACACTCTGCTAGGATTAGAAATTAGTATTAGAAGGAAGAAAAATTAGTATTAGAAACAAATAACGTGTGGTTTCCACAATAAAATTAATTCACAGAAATCATATGCATGTACAAAGGTTTTAAATTAAATACTGCAAAATATTTTTCAAATAATTAGAAACATTTAAAATGTATATGTTGCAATATTTGTTTCTTATTACAGGGGTAAAAATACCTTAAGTATTTCAAAAAATATTCATTCACATAATATAATAAGATTATATATATTTTATCTCATAATTTTAAATTTTGATTTGTATACAGAGATCCTACAGTATATATAATATTTCAGTACAGAATTACATGCATGAATTTATAAATACAATTATTGGGATTTTTTAGATTTATTTATTTTTTATTTAACGGAGCCCACATGAAATATCACTGGTCTAGGGATTATGTACATAAATGTAGGTAAGAAAACTCCATTTTTTCCCTTTGAAATGGAATAGCAATTTTTAATCTGCATGGATTCCAAGAACAGATCCATGAATGGAATTGAACATCTCCAGGCAATTTCTGAGATTATATGAAAAATTCTCTTTACGTATATTTTTAATTACTTTTTTAAGGACAGTATCTACAGCTTTAGTCTAATTCTAAAAACATAATCAATAAATAAACGTTTGTGACTAAAAAACATTAGTAACGCCTTGCAGAGTGCAATTATTCAGTCGTGGCATTTGGGTATCAATCTAGTGCTTCTGTTGCAGAATTAAATAATAATACCTAGGGACAGTGCTACTTATTGCATAGTGAGCTGTTCAAAATACCTCTCTGGATTTGAGGATGGACTGGAAAATGTACAATTAACAATCATATTGTAGTAGTTATTCTCTTTATGTATTTACTGAATTTATGAAATACATAAGGAGAATTAAAGAAAATACTCCAGGGACTTAAACTTTAACTTCTAAGATAGTCTCTGATAGTCTAATCCTCAGTGACTTCAGTGATTATTTGAATATTTCTATGTTGACTAACCAATACCATCTTAGTCGACCAAACACCATTACAACAGAATAGGACCATTGTCTACCAGAGTGTTGAAGACTAAGTTCAGAGCAATTTGATGTTACAAGCTTTGGTTTTGTTATATGTTGAGTTTCACCGAGTTTTCCTCAAATATAAACTTCATAGTCAAGGAGACATTAATAGTGTGGCTCCAGTTCCTCTGCAGTTTTAGTGACCAGTTTTTAAAATTCTCAAAAGCTACGTGGGACTCTCATTTCAATATGTGCATTTCTGTAATTAATCTCTGATTGTTTTTTCTTCCTTCTCACTCTCAGGCTAAAGATAAGATATACAATAATCATGCAATCTTCAAATCCCTCTCACTTAAGAGCTATGTCTAAAGTAGCAAATGTTTCCTTTTAAATATCACTTTTTTAATACACTTTCTGAAGGTACTCTTCCTAAAATGCTTTTGAATACCAACAGGCAAACCTTTATCATTTTATTATAATATTTTATTACACTTTGTAGAACGGCCACCATAATATTTATTTAGTTGTAAGCACATATATGGGTATTAATAAAACTGAAACATCCTATTTATAATAAAAATAATTTTGACGGCCCTTTCTACTATTAAAAATTCCTCCTGATTCAGTATATACAACAATATATGACACATGGAAAATGTTAAAGAGATATTTGGTAATTTACTGAAGGCATCTTTAGTAGGACCCGTTTTATAGCACTGATCATTTTTAAGCAACTACTATCCACAGGACACTGCAACAGATAACCACACAAAAATTAGCACTGCACAGACAAGTTTTTAAAAGATTTTATACCTTATTAAATCTCATTTCTTACACTTAATCATCTCAAGAGAAAAGTAGAATGTGTTATTCTATTATTAAAACAATGTTTTGGATATATTTTACATATTCCATATTTTTTCAATATTCTGACATTTATTTACTTATTAGATATTTTAAATTATGCCCTTTGCTTCAAAGCCTTAGAGCACAAACTGGATAAAACTTCCATTAAATATTTAAATAAAGAGAAAAAACAATCAAATAGCAACATAGTAACCAAACAAAAAAGCTCCCAACATAAAACCACAGATCTTACTTATTAAAACAGGCTCCTTATTTAGAAGAAAAGAATAGTGTGTGGTTTCTTTAGCATTATGTATCATTAATGCTAAAATTCAGTACAATGAAATCTGAACTTTGTGCAAGGGACACTGTCTTCAATAATTAAACAAGTAGATCAGTTTGCCAATCCTTGGCTTACCCCTTACCCAACTTGTTAAATAATGTAGGCACCTTGTTAACAAAAGATGATTTATAGTTAGCTAATTTGTATGATTCATTCTAATATGATGAAAACTTTTTCAGTAATAAACCCTTTAAAATAGAGTTTTACATGTATACAGTAAATTACTTTTACTAGTATTATTCACTGGTGTACTTACCAAAAGAAAAACTAGGTACTAAGATAAATGAGTGAAAGAGGGAAAATGTACAATATTATAACAGCATGATTATGCCCAAATGCCATTCTGACTAATATGGACAACTGCCACATCAGAAAAGAATCACATTTTTCCCTAAAGACTTTCAAATTTTCTCGTGAACGCTTAGAATATAGCTGAGCATATAGCAGATCTTCAATAAATGTTGACCCTTTTGCATTGATTCAGGAAGGTATTTCCTGAAAGTCTTTTTAATAGTTTGCACACTGCCATTGTCTCACTTGATATCTTTATATCTAAGGCCTTTGCATAGATAAGCATAGGAACTGTGTTTAGTATTAGAATTAAGATTTTGTTTAATTTAATTAATTAAATTTGGCTTTGCTGGGTCTTAGTTGTTGCATGCAGTATCTTTGTTTCTGAGCAGGATCTTTGGTTGCAGCATGAAGGATCTTTAGTTGCAGCATGTAAGATCTAGTTCCCTGATCAGGGGTCAAACCTGGGCCCCCAGCATTAAGAGCACAGAGCCACTGGACCACCAAGGGGGGTCCCTAATTTTATTTTATAACAAATAAACTACCTTTAATTGTTTCTCCTGAGGTAAAAGTAAGAAATTTGATGAGTGATATTGGGTGCTTTTGATTTTGACTGAGAAGCACACCATAGTGGCTCCGAATATATAGATTATTTCTGAAAAATTTACTCAGTACCGTTTTGAAACTGATAAATGTTTGGCCATTCATCCTCTGATAAAAGATCTTTTGGTTTGAACATAAGAGATTCACATTCAGAGTCAAACCAACTTAGAGATCATATGTACTGTGTAGTCTAGGAAGGATTCCTCACTTTATCAGGAAGATTTTGGGACCCAATATTATAGTCAAGTGATCTGATTTAATTTGGAGAGTTCTTATGATTTGGGTTCAAGCAAACAAATTTAATGTTGCATTATGCAGTATTTTCATTTTTATTCCTTTTATAATTCTTTTGGCTGTTGAAACAAGGAACCCTGGACTGTGGTTTGAAAATTGTAAGCTATGTTCCCTTAGCTTCCTATTTCCAAACAAAACAGAATGTAATTTGTTACAACCTTAATTAAAATAAATTTCATTTTGCTGTAAAGGTTGTACAATTTTCTTCCTTTCAGAAAGTTTTATAATAAACATATATTTTCCATTCACCTCTATCACATTTTAAACTTTATAAAATATTGCCAAACAAAAAGGAATCATAGAAAAATCGTTAATTTCACTTTATGTTCTAAGCTAAAAAACACTATTCTTTAACTTTCCAATAAAACCTAAGCTATATTTCAAAACAATATCTTCCAACACAAATCAGAATCCTTTGTGAATTTATTTAGATGCAAGAGAAGACAGCTTCCTTTCAAAGTAGAAGATTTGGAAGTTTTTTGTTTTTTTCAATAAAGTTCATTTTTTTAATGACTCTCCTATGGGGAAAAGGTATAAACTGCACACAACAAACCAACTAATCACTTCTTCTTGGATAAGGATGACCAGCTTCCAAGTTTTAGTTCCATTTTTCATAGATATGATATTAACACTTATTTTAAAAATATTTTAATATTTATTAAATTTTCAGACTATTCAAGTACTATTTTAATTATCTAGAAGTACAATTCTTATTTATCTTCCTGAAGCTTGTATTCTAAATTTTCATATGATAATCTCAATATTTGAAAAGTCTATGGAGAATTTCTCTGCTGTCCCTGCTACCTCTATTTTCCCTGCATGTCTTTATCCCTCCCTGCTTCAAACTGACCAGTGAAGGGAAAGGGGAGAAGAATGGGTCTTTTAGATGGGTAGTTCCCTTCATTGTTGGATTTCCACTCAAAGATAGACAAGAGCATAATATTTTTACAGTAATGAATTACCTTCTCTCTTTGAAGACACATTTATGGGTCTCTTAGCCTAGTCCAGATCCCACCTCCAAGAGTCCCTTATCATCTACAAACCAGGAAGCTAGGAAAGCCAACATAGTAAAGACTCCTACCATATGGAAATCATTGAAAACTTGAATAAAAAACTGCCACATATGAATGCAGCAGGATGGGGAGAAGATACACTAGTTCCTTCAAAAAGGACAAACAAATGAGGTAAGGTGTTCAACTGACAAACATCAATGCAGGAAAGGAAACCACATGACTATATGGTTTATACTTCTCTTGTCTCAGTGCAAGGAAGATCAGCTCTTCCTCTTCAGATCACCAGTGAAATGAATGCCACTGAGAAGCTATTCAGGCCTTGGGGGTAAGCCACATGTCTTTCTCGCATTACTTTTTAAGGTTTCTTTTCCCTGTGCCCCAGAAATTTGCAAAAGTACTCTGCAGCATGCTTTCAGCTTACTGTCCCATAAATGAGGGTGTACACTGGCTACTGCACGGAATTCTGCTACCAAAGACTTTGCATTTGACAGAGCAGGCACACTGGGATCTGCAAGATCAGACATGAAGGAGTATGGTAGTCAAGGGAAGGTGACTTTCCACCATCTCCCACAACTACTGAAGAACTGAGGAAGTTAGAGATTCATCACGAGGGGTTGCTAAAGGTGGTATCTGAAGCCTCCCCACTAAAGATGAGCTGAAAGGAGTTGCAGCTATGTACCCAGAAGACAGGTGAGTTCCCCACTGATTTCCATCAGCAGACTGTTGAAGTTTGCTCAGAATTCATGGGCAGGGACCTGGGGGAAGATCAAATCTACACTCTAGTCATTAGCAACCTTTGCCTGGCTCTATCACCAACTATCTAAACTCAAGTTAAGAAAAAGGTGGTAGGATGGCAAGAACAGACTGTTAACTGAAATTTTAATAGCAGCTATTCAGTTTGGGGACAATCTAGAGAAAAACAAAAAAGAAAAGAAATTTAAGAGTGCAATGTTGGCTTCTTAGTTAAAACTCATTACTAATGGGAATAATTCTTACTCTGGCCAACCTATAAAAGGAAGAAAGGAGACTGTATGTCAATTATGGCAAAAAGCTAGCACATTGGAAAAGGGGCTGTAGAAAGAGACAGCGGGGGATACAGGAACTTCAAGAAAAAGAAAATCAGGAAAGCCCAGAAAGTCAGAGAATGGTTGATAGTGTCTTAAAATGGACAGATTTAGGGAACCTCTGAAGTGGGAACTGGTGATATGGGTGCTACTTCCTCTGGAACTTCCTCAGAAATATCTCTTTCCCTTTGGTGATAGATCAATACAAGCTGCTGTATTTCAAGTCAGCCTTCTACTTCTCCCTTTTCCTCTGCTTCTCCCATACAGCTAGGTCTTCTTGCTAAGAAAAATGTGTTCTTACTTTCTCTTGATCTTCTTGTAACTCTAATTGGAGAGAGACTTACTACATAACTTAAAGGCTACCATATCCTATGCTTCAGATAGAAAGTCTGTGGGGCTCCTTGGGAAAAAAGGTATTTTCATTAGTTAACTATATACCTTCTGAAAGTGAAAGGTTATGACAGAAAGTGGCAATCTCATACCAGCCTGGAAAAGCACCCCAAGTTACACTGCTTTGGGGTATGACAGAGAGTGGCACTCTCACACCTTGCTGGAAAAACACTCTGATCTGAACAAATCAATGCATCACTTTGGGTCCCAGTGAATGATGAGACTCATTTGAGATATAGAACAATAAAAATAGTTTACCAAAAGAACAATCAATGGTCATATGTAAAATAATATCCTTTGTCAATATCTCAATTAAAAGAAATAAAATGATAATAATTAATAAAAATAGAGAAAAATCTGAATAGGAAACTCATCTGTAATACTATATTTCCAATAAAAGAGGAAGCTAAATTTGATAGTTAACCACTATACAGATTTGTACAAATCTTACCATCGGATTGACTGTAACCCTGTGTTAGATATTGCTGCTGTTTACCAGTATTTGTTAGGGTCCCTCTCTTCTATTCTCTTCTTTATAGCGATCATTTTGTGACTTTTCACTGCCTTTACACAAGCGAATGTGAAGAAAATTGATGTGAAACTTTAGGTAGAGTTGTTAAAATTCTGGCATTTATTCTCCATATTCTTTTCCTTTATTTGCAATGTCATTTATGAGAGTTTCATACTAAAATGGTAACAGGCTCTGTCAACTTCTCTCAGTGATAATTATATGAAGTATAACTGTATTCTTTACCCTTTGTACACATTTAAATATAGCATGAAAGAGGGAGAAATTTTATGTTTTGATCCACTGACATTGGGGGCTTATTTGTTACTGCAACACAAACTAGCCTACACTGATGTGTACAACACCAATGATGAGAGGAGTCAGATACTTGGTGAGATACTAAAAGCGAATTAAGTCTGTCTCATATAGAAACTAAACTTAGAGTGAATAATATGTAATAAAGCATAATGAAATTAAAAAAAAAATCTTGCCATTAATCTGCGTAGTTCCCAACTCTGCAACCATTCTCACTACTGACTTGGGTACCACTGACCGCAAAGTATTTCGATAAATTACAGAGATGTTCTGATTTTTCTCTATTTCTTTCTGTTCTACTAGAGGAAGGATCTAAATTATAGTTTACTTTTACTTATGATGGAGTCCAGTATTATGTCAAAGTGTTTCTCAACAGTTTCAGGACTTTCCTACCTGTTTTTCTAGTCACTTACAGAACTCAGAGAAATTTGTCCCACCAAAGGGATCTTTTTAAGTGTTCAAAATGTAGATGACTTGCTGGTGTCCTCAGAAACTTGAGAGCATTGCAGAACTGATACTTTGGTTTTGTTACAGTTCTTTTCTTCATAGGACATAAGGCCACACCAAACAAACTGCAATATCGCTCAACTGAAGTCTAATATTTACAGCATTTATTGTCAGCTGTAGGCCACAGTTTTACACTCTACGAGTCAGCTCATTGTGCAGATAACTTAATACCAACAAAACAAAACAAAAATCAAAAAAACAAAAGAAAACAAAAAACTGCACAATTTCTTTGGGGTACTAGTACAATATTGTAAACAGTGGGTTCTAGCTTTTGAAGGGAAGACAAAACCTCTGATGGAACAACTATGTGCTAATTACCTAGATCTTTTGGTCTGGCCCTAAAATCTTAAGAGGCTTTTTAAAAATTGAAATATAGTTGATTTACAATATTATATTAGTTTCAGGTATAAAACAGAGTGATTCAATATTTTTATAGATTATACTCCATTTAAAGTTATTACAAAACACTGTCTATATTCCCTGTGCTGTAAAATATATCCTTACAGCTTATTTATTTTATTCACAGTAGTTTGTACCACCAGGCGTGGTGGCCCAAGCCTGCAATCCCAGCTACTCAGGAGGTTGAAGCAGGAGGATTGCTTGTGCCCAGGAGCTCCAGCCTGTAGAGCACTATGCCTATCAGGTGTCTACACAAAGTTCAGCATCAACATGGTGACCTCCTGGGAGCGGGGGAGCACCAAGGTGCCTAAGGAGGGGTAAACTGGCCCAGATGGGAAAGGAAGCAGGTCAAAACTCCATGCTGATCACAGTATTTTGTAACTCATAATCTTCTACCCCTACTTTGTCCCTCCCCCCTTCACCCTACTCACTGGTAACCATTACTTTGTTCTCTATATCTGTGAGTCTGTTTCAGTTTTGTTATATTCATTTGTTTGTCTAATTTTTTAGATTCCACATATAATTGATAACATACAGTATTTGTCTTTCTCTGACTCATTTCACTAAGCACAATACCCTCCAGGTATTATATATATATATCACATTTTCTTCATCTATTCATCTGTTGATGGACACTTAGTTTGCTTCCATATTTTTGCTATTGTAAGAAATGCTGCTATGAACACTGGGGTACATGCATCTTTTCAAGTTAGTGTTTTCATTTTCTTCAGATATATACACCCAGGAGTAGAATTTCTGGATTATATAGTAGTTTCATTTTTAGTGTTTTGAGAAACCTGTATATTGTATTGCATAATGGCTGCACCAATTTACATTCCCACCAACAGTCTACTAGGGTTCCCTTTTCTCCACATCTTTACAAACATTTGTTATCTGCAGTCTTTTTGATGACAGCTATTCTAACAGGTGTTAGGTGATATCTCATGGTGGTTTTGATATGCATTTCTCTGATGATTTGGCAATGTTAAGCATCTTTCCATGTGTCTATTGGCCATGAGCATGTCATCCCTGGAAAAATGTCTGTTCAGATCTTCTGCCCATTTTTGAATCAGTTTGTTTGTTTTTTTGATATTGAATTCTCTGAACTGTTTATCTCTTTGGATATTAACCCTTTATCAGTCATATCATTTGCAAATGTTTTTTCCCATTCATGAGGTTGTCTTTCATTCTGTTGATGATTTCCTTTGCTATGCAAAAGACGAAGTTTAATTAGGTCTCATTTGTTTATTTTTGCTTTGTTTCCTTTGCCTTAGGAGCTAGCTCCAAAAAATATTGTTAACGATTTATGTCAAAGAGTGTTCCTATGTTCTCTTCTAGGAGTTTTATGGTTTTCCATTTTCCATTTAGATCTTTAATCCATTTTGAGTTTGTTTTTGTATATGGTGTGAAGAACTATTTTAAACTCATTCTTTTACATGTAGCTGTCCAGTTTTTCCAGAACCACTCATTGGAGAGGCTGTCTTTTCCCCACTGTATATTCCTGCCTCCTCTGTCACAGATTAACTGACCACATGGGTGTGGGTTTATTTATGGGCTCTTTAGTCTGTTCCAATGATCTATGTGTCTGTTTTGTGCCAGTACCATACTGTTTTGATCACTGTAGCTTTATAGTTTAGCCTGAAGTCAATAGCATGATACCTCCAGCTTTGTTATTTTTCCTCAAGACTGCTTTGACAATCTAGGGTCTTTCGTGGTTCCATATAAATTGTAGGATTATTTGTTCTAGTTCTGTGAAAAATGTCAAGGGTATTTTGATGGGGATTACATTAAATCTGTACTCTGCTTTAGGTAGCAGGCACATTTTAACAATATTAATTCTTCAGATCCAAGAGCACAGGGTATCTTTCCACTTTGTTTTATCATTTTCAAATTCCTTCATCAATATTTTATAATTTTCAGAGTATAGGTCTTTCACCTCCTTAGTTAAGTTTATTCCTAGGTATTTTTTTTTCTTTTCAATGTGATTTTAAATGGGATTGTTTCTTGCTTTATCTTTCTGATAGTTCATTATTAATGTATAGAAAAGCAACAGCTTTCTGTACATTAATTTTGTATCCTGCAACTGTACTGAATTAATTTATTATTTTTAATAGTTTTTTGGTGGAAACTTTAGGGTTTTCTATATACATTATCATGTAATATGCAAATAGTGACAGTTTTACCTCTTCTCTTCCAGTCTGGGTAATTTTATTTCTTTTTCTTACCTGATTGCTGTGAGTAGGACTTCCAATACTATGTTAAATTGAAGTGACAAGAGTGGGCATCCTTGTCTTGTTCCTGATTTTAGAGAAAACGCTTTCAGCTTTTCACCATTGAGTATGATGTTAGCTGTGGATTTGTCATAAATGGCCCTTATTATGTTGAGATATGTTCCCTCTATACCCACTGTGATGAGACTTTTTATCATGAATAAATATTGAATTTTGTCAGATGCTTTTTATGTTTCAATTGAGAAGATAATGTGACTTTTCTCCTTCCCTTTAGTGTGGTGTATCACACTAATTGATTTGAGGATGAAAAGGCTTTTTTATAAGTGAAATTGCTTATAGCTTTTCCCCCATTTTAAAAAACTGGAGTAAATTTTTGAAATAGAGAATTATCTTACCTCAAAAGAAGCCTCTATATCTTATGAAAAATTGATAGCTGATTTGTGAGAGATAAAATTTTATAATTGCCTGCTCAGATATCAGTATTTCATATTAGAGTTCTCAGAGGGCAGAATGATGATGTTTCTAAAGACCCTCAGCAGATTAGATCAGGCCCACTGACACTGGGGAAGGCCAGCTGCTTTACTCAGTCCACAAATTCAAATGCTACTCTTTTGGGGAGACAATCTCACAGACACAACCAGAAATCATGTTTAACTAGCTATCTGGGCAATCCTTACCCAGTCAAGTTGACACATAAAATTAGCCTTCAAAGTGAAAAGCAAAAACAACAACAAAAAATGGATTCATGCTTCTCATGTAAAGCCAACATCTCTAGAAGTCTAAATTATGGTTCTCACAGAGGACTTGAAACTTAAGTAGTCTAGAATAAGTGATATTTTTACTGAACTCAAATGAAAGTAGCTCTTCTAGCAAATGTATTACTATTCTCATAGACTGCTTTGCTCTCCTATTCAGAGTAGGGTTATTTCAATTACTTTAAGAAGCACATTTTATTAGAAAATGAGCATGTTATTTGTTATATTATTTTTTCTTTCTGTACTCCCAGTGTTATGGGTTGAATTATGTTCCTCAAATATTCATATATTGATGTACACCAATGTCCCCGAATGGCACCATAACTGGAAACAGGGTGTTGCCGATGAAATCAGTTAAGATGAGGTCATGTTGGAGCAGGGTGGGCTCCTAATCCAGTATGACTGTATATGTAGCTATCTGGTTTTCCCAGCACTACTTACTGAAGAGACTTTTTCCCCACTGTACATTCTTGTCTCCTTTGTCATAGATTAATTGACCATAGGTGTCTATATAAAGAAGGGAAATATGGACACAGACACATAAACAAGGAGAATGCCACATAGAGATGAAGGAAGAGATCATAATGATGCTTCTATAAGCCAAGAAACAACAAAGACTGCCAGCAAATCACCAGATGATATGTGTGAGGGATCAAACACAGTACCTCTCACTGCCTTCAGAATGAGCCAATCCTGCTAACATTTTAATCTTGGACTTCCAAGTCTACAGATCTGTGAAGCAATAAATTTCTGTTTTTTAAGCCACCTAATATATGGTACTTTGTTACAGCAGCCTTAGCAAACTAATATACTTAGTAATGGTTCTCACAATCTCATTTCTTATCACCTTTAAATTGTATTCACAGTATAAATAGGGTCTGGATTTATAACTCTTAACAATCTAATTATTAACAAAGTAAAAGTGGGACCGTATCCATTAGTAATTTTTGATAGCAACAAGGTAAAAATAATTAACATGTTCCAGGTACTCAAGCCCTAAATTTGACACAAAAAAACTTGACATCTTTTGGAAGGAAGATGCAAAAAGGAAAAACATCTGATTAATACACAAACAGAAATCTGGCAGTTACAGATAAAGACTGCAAAAAACAGGTACAATGTCACTCCATTAACCTTGGGATGCAAATTATCTCCAATCCCAATATTGATGGATAAACAAAGGTGAATGAGATTTAGTTGGCTGTTATAATAGTATAATTATTGATTTAGACTGAATGCCAAAACAAAAATAAAAATAAACCAAAAGCCCTTAGGGTTTGTCCTCAAGACTTAAAGTAGTTACAGTATACATAAACACTGGAAGTTTAACCTGTACCTTTCAATAAGTGCTTCATAATAAGACTTTAAATATTAGATGATGGCCTTGGATATCTGGCCTTGGATATCATTGCATTTCACATCTGGGAAACAGTAAAACTATTGGGAAAGACAGAACACTTGCTAAAAAGACTAAATTGTTATATTAATGTGATGATAATTGTAACTGACTGACACTCAAAATTTATTGGGACTTCCAAGGGAAACTTCTAGTTAAAAATTTAGACTTTCGGCCTCCAGAGTTGAGCTATTTCTTAGGTTTGGATGAGACAGGACTTCAAAAGCAACCACCAAATGATATTTTGATAGTTACCCATTTGAAAATGCAAGCAGTAAGGACAACACAATTGGTAAATTAATGTATGGCTAAGAAACATCTGTAAATTGCTAATTAGGAAACTAACTTCATCACTCACCATTGGTATGATACATTCAAAGGTTAAGCCCTCAAAACAAATAAAAGCACTGACTTTTAAAAATTCAATAATTCTGTTATTTGTCATTCTAACAAATGCTCTGCTTTATATTTTACTGTGTATTTGTTGGATATTTATCGATGGACTGCTGTAACTTGCCCAAAGAAAGATACTAACATCAATGAAAACCATTAGAAATTATTGTAATGTTACTATTTTATAGTAACACAGGGAGGAGATTGTAAGAGCAAATGCAAGTTACCAACTTTAGAACTCAGGAATGTCCTTCTCAAGAATCTGGATACTATCTTTTTGAAATGTAAATATCAAGAATACGGGGATATGTGTATAAAAACAGATGATTGAACCTGGTGTACCCCCCCCAAAAAATAAAAAAAATAAATTAAATAAAATAAAAGCCAAAAAAAAAAAAAAAAAAAAGAAAGATAGTGCACCTCTCCCAACTTCTGTGAGAAAGTTGGAGCCTAATTTGAGTAGGAGCCTCCCTCCAAGTTGCAAAACCACGAAATGAGAAATTTGCTTTTTTTTTCTTTTAGATAAAGCCAAAACTCTAATATAGATGGTCACACCAATCACCGAGTGAATTTAAGATGAACTATGCTTGACATATGATGTTGTCAAGTTCTCTTATTTGAAGATCCATTAATGTTTATCTTGAGAACATGTATGTAATGGGTTGCATCTGCTTGGCTATATAAAGAGGAAGATTGCTTTCTGTCTTTGCGACCTCTTAGTGGGTTGCCTTTCATATGCACCACATTCTTGTTTGATGTTTATTCAATAATAAAACTGCTTCTTTCTCTTCTGGTTTCTCAGAGATTTTCTGAGTTGGGAATATATTCCATATGTAATTATATTTACCCAACATATGATACCAAAACTCTACAGAGTTATTCTAGAAGAGTAAAGAACAGCCCAACCTCACTTACAGATATATATACAAAATCCTTAAATAAATGGGAAAGGCTTAGTGATAAAGTATGTACATGGATATCCATTGTTGCACTATTTACAATAACAAAGACTGCAAAAGTGTAATCCTTAACAACTGACAGAACTTCACATTATAAAACATTCATTTAAGTATGCAGCCAATGAAGTAACATTTTTTTTTTGTGACTGAAATTTTATTTATTTATTTATTTATTATTTGGGGGGGGGGTACACCAAGTTCAATCATCTGTTTTTTTTTTTTTTTTTTGGGGACCAGTTTTTTTTTATTATTATTATTTTTTTGGGGGGTACACCAGGTTCAATCAACTGTTTTTATACACATATCCCCATATTCCCTCCCTTCCTTGACTCCCCCCCCTCGAGTCCCCCCCACCCTCCCTGCCCCAGTCCTCTAAGGCATCTTCCATCCTCGAGTTGGACTCCCTTTGTTATACAACAACTTCCCACTGACTATTTTACAGTTGGTAGTATATATATGTCTGTGCTACTCTCTCGCTTCTTCTCCGTTTCCCCTTCACCCCCCGCCCCCTCCCATACCTCGAGTTCTCCAGTCCATTCTCTGTATCTGCATCCTTGTTCTTGTCACTGAGTTCATCAGTACCATTTTTAGATTCCGTATATGTGAGTTAGCATACAATATTTGTCCTTCTCTTTCTGACTTACTTCACTATGTATGACAGATTGTAGTTCTATCCACCTCATTACATATAGCTCCATCTCATCCCTTTTTATAGCTGAGTAATATTCCATTGTATATATATGCCACATCTTCTGTATCCATTCATTTGTTGATGGGCATTTAGGTTGCTTCCATGTCCTGGCTATTGTGAAGAGTGCTGCAATAAACATTATGGTACAAGTTTCTTTTGGGATTATGGTTTTCTTTGGGTATATGCCCAGGAGTGGGATTACTGGATCATATGGTAGTTCTATTTGTAGTTTTTTAAGGAACCTCCAAATTGTTTTCCATAGTGGCTGTACCAACTTACAGTCCCACCAACAGTGCAGGAGAGTTCCCTTTTCTCCACACCCTCTCCAACATTTGTGGTTTCCAGACTTTGTGATGATGGCCATTCTGATTGGTGTGAGGTGATACCTCATTGTGGCTTTGACTTGCATTTCTCTGATGATGAGTGATGTTGAGCATCTTTTCATGTGTTTGTTGGCCATCTGTATGTCTTCTTTGGAGAAATGTCTATTTAGGTCTTCTGCCCATTTGTGGATTGGGTTATTTGCTTTTTTGGTATGAAGCTGCATGAGCTGCTTGTATATTTTGGAGGTTAATCCTTTGTCCGTTGTTTCATAGGCAATTATTTTTTCCCATTCTGAGGGTTGCCTTTTAGTCTTGTTTATGGTTTCTTTTGCTGTGCAAAAGCTTTTAAGTTTCATGAGGTCCCATTCGTTTATTCTTGATTTTATTTCCATGATTCTAGGAGGTGGGTCCAAAAGGATCTTGCTTTGATGTATGTCAAAGAGTGTTCTGCCTATGTTTTCCTCTAGGAGTTTTATAGTGTCTGGCCTTACATGTAGGTCTTTAATCCATTTGGAGTTTATTTTTGTGTATGGTGTTAGGAAGTGTTCTAATTTCATTCTTTGACATGTTGCTGTCCAATTTTCCCAGCACCACTTATTGAAGAGGCTGTCTTTTTTCCATTGTATACTCGTGCCTCCTTTGTCAAAGATAAGGTGCCCATATGTGTTTGGGCTTACTTCTGAGTTCTCTATTCTATTCCATTGATCTTCCTTTCTATTTTTGTGCCAGTACCATACTGTCTTGATCACTATGGCCTTGTAGTATAGTTTGAAGTCTGGAAGCCTGATTCCACCAACTCCATTTTTCCTTCTCAAGATTGCTTTGGCTATTTGGGGTCCTTTGCATTTCCATACTAATCGTAAGATTTCTTGCTCTAGTTCTGTGAAAAATGCCATTGGTAATTTGATTGGGATTGCATTGAATCTGTAAATTGCTTTGGGTAGTACAGTCATTTTCATGATGTTGATTCTTCCAATCCAGGAACATGGTATGTCCCTCCATCTGTTTGTGTCATCTTTGATTTCTTTCATCAATGTCTTAAAGTTTTCTGCATACAGATCTTTTGCCTCCTTAGGCTGGTTTATTCCTAGGTATTTGATTCTTTTGGTTGCAATGGTGAATGGGAGAGTTTCCTTAATTTCTCTTTCTGCTCTTCCGTTGTTCGTGTATAGGAATGCAAGAGATTTCTGTGCATTAATTTTGTATCCTGCTACTTTACTAAACTCATCAATTAGTGCTAGCAGTTTTCTGGTAGAGTCTTTAGGGTTTTCTATATATAATATCATGTCATCTGCAAAGAGTGACAATTTTACTTCTTCTTTTCCAATTTGGATTCCTTTAATTTCTTTTTCTTCTCTGATTGCTGTGGCTAACACTTCCAAAACTATGTTGAATAACAGTGGTGAGAGTGGACACCCTTGTCTTGTTCCTGTTCTTAGAGGGAATTCTTCCAGTTTTTCTCCATTGAGAACAATGTTGGCTTTTGGTTTTGCATATATGGCTTTTATTATGTTGAGGTAATTTCCTTCTATGCCCATTTTCTGGAGAGCTTTTATCATAAATGGATGTTGAACTTTGTCAAAAGCTTTTTCTGCATCTATTGAAATGATCATATGGTTTTTATCCTTCAATTTGTTGATATGATGTGTCACGTTGATTGATTTGTGTATATTGAAGAATCCTTGCATCCCAGGGATAAACCCCACTTGATCATGGTGTATGATTTTTTTAATGTGCTGTTGGATTCTGTTAGCTAGTATTTTGTTGAGGATTTTTGCATCTATATTCATCAGTGATATTGGTCTGTAGTTTTCTTTTTTTGTGACATCTTTGCCTGGTTTTGGTATCAGGGTGATGGTAGCCTCGTAGAATGAGTTTGGGAGTGCTCCGCCTTCTGCAATATTTTGGAAGCGTTTGAGAAGGATAGGTGTTAACTCTTCTCGAAATGTTTGATAGAATTCGCCTGTGAATCCATCTGGTCCTGGGCTTTTGTGTGGTGGGAGATTTTTAATCACTGCCTCAATTTCTGTACTTGTGATTGGTCTGTTCATGGTTTCTATTTCTTCCTGGTTCAGTCTTGGAAGATTGTATTTTTCTAAGAATGTATCCATTTCTTCCAGGTTATCCAATTGATTGGCATATAGTTGCTTGTAGTAGTCTCTCATGATGTTTTGTATTTCTGAGGTGTCCGTTGTGACTTCTCCTTTTTCATTTCTAATTCTGTTGATTTGCATCTTCTCCCTTTTTTTCTTGATGAGTCTGGCTAATGGTTTATCAATTTTGTTAATCTTCTCAAAGAACCAGCTTTTAGTTTCATTTATTTTTCTTATGGTTTCTTTCCTTTCTTTTTCATTTATTTCTGCTCTGATCTTTATGATTTCTTTCCTTCTGCTCACTTTGGGGTTTCTTTGTTCTTCTTTCTCTAGTTGTTTTAGGTGTAAGGTTAGGTTGTTTATTCGATCATTTTCTTGTTTCTTAAGGTAGGACTGTATTGCTATAAACTTCCCTCTTAGAACTGCTTTTGCTGCGTCCCACAGGTTTTGGGTTGTTGTGTTTTCATTGTCATTTGTTTCTAGATATTTTTTGATTTCCTCTTTGATTTCTGTAGTGATTCCTTGGTTGTGAAGTAACATTTTGAAGAATGATGCAGGGTATAGAAATTAGTGTTCAATTTTTAATTTGTGATCTGATTTTACCTTTCTGTTTATCTTTATCTACCACTGCTCTTGGTCTCAGTCCACTTGGTTTTCATACCACACTTCCAACTGCCTCTAAAAGTTTCAGCTATTGATTCTCTTAGTCTTTTGTTACGCTTGTGTCCCCTGGGAGCAACACTCAGAGGATAATCTGACATCAGCCTCTTCTGCACAGTTTCTTTAATGAAAAATATTTTTAAAATAAAGTAGGACTGATATTCAAGTTATTGGAAGATCCACATGTGATGGAAAAGGATGTTTATCTACAAAATTTGACAATATATAATCAATACACATAAATTTGAAATATTTTCACCATTTCTAGATAGAATATCTGAAATAGCTTCCTGAAAGGAAATCTAAGCCATGTATTACCTCCCACCATTCTGAGACGTTGAACACGGTGACCATTAATGTCCACCAACCTAAGCAGAAATGCTGGTCAGTGAGGCCCCTTCTTCTACTGCTCTCAGAGAAGCTCCATTACCAATCTGATACTTCCTTACTTCCATCATAATGCCTTTGCTTTTTTTTTTTTTTTTAACATTTTGACTCCAACCAGATGCTGGTTAACTTGTTCCAGATCCAGACTTAACAACTCTGAACCCTCCATTATTTCTCTGAAGGCAAAGCACGTAGGAAGTCCCTAATATTTGTTAAATAAGTACAAAGAAAGGAAAGAGGGAAGGATGATATGGTGGAAAAAAGGAAAACAATGGAGGAAGGATCTCTGGGCAAGGCCTTATGATAGACTGGACTAAAACTACAAATGAGGAGGATTCCATGTCCTCAAGATCTTTTTCATATATTTTCCACAAGTATGGGAAAATTATAGATTTATTCATTGACAATCTATACTTTAACTTCAAATTAAAACATAGATACAATATATGAAATATATTTCAGAACATAATTTAAATTAAGAAATAATATTTTCATAAATAATCTAGCACTTGCAAGGTTTTTATATGGAAGACTTGGGATAAAGAGTGCTAAAAGTGATGGCCTAGAAATTTTATTTTAAAAACTCCACTTAATTAAAATATTTATATATATTTTTAAAAGATCACACTTCAACTCCAAGATATCTGATGTTTGGATTGACTCAAGCAGCCTTTTGGACATCTTTTTTTAAAACAAACTTTCCATTCTACTAAGTTATTGTAAGTTTTAATATAGATAATTTGTGTGTTAATTTGTCATGACAAACAGATTAAAGTTCTTTTTGTAGATATTTCTCCCATTTTTAAATAACAAAAGTTTGAGCATTAAGTTGATGTGAGTGCTCAATTAAAATACATGAAATGGACTTCCTACGTGGCACAGTGGTTAAGAATCCTCCTGCCAATGCAGGGGACACAGGTTCAATCCCTGATCTGGAAAGATCCCACATGCTGCAAAGCAACTAAGCCTGTGCGCTACAACTACTAAGCCAGTGTGCCACAACGACAGCGGCTCATGCCCCTAGAGCCCATGCTCCACATGAGAAGCCACTCCAGTGAAGAGTCCCTGCACCACAATGAAGAGCAGCCCCTGCTCACCACAAAACTAGAGAAAACCCATATGCAGCAACAAAGTCCCAATGTAGCCAATAAATAAATAAATAAATAAATAAATAAATAAATAAATTTATTTAAAAAATATATACATGAAACATGAACTATTTTAGGCAACTGGTTCCTGGTAATTTAGCACCAGAATAAATTAAAAACTATTTGTTGGCTGATTTGGAGATTCATTCAATTTTTTTATCTTCTGTGACTCCTGCTTATGTTGTTATAATTAATGAACAGAATTTATTATATGATTTTTTTAGACTTTTACCTTTAATTAAATATTCATAATAAATTTTGATTAAATAAGTTTGCAATTAACAGTTAAATATTGAGGCACATCTAAGGTACTAAACTAATAAGTTTTACGTTGTTAGTTGTGCAAACAATGTAAATATTTAAGAGTGTCAGCTGATGGTGAGAGAATGTCAATTGCACAGTAAACGTAAAAGATGAAGAACAGGACCTTAAATGGGTCGCACGTAAATGTGGATACTGCTCTCCACACACACAGGCTCCTGGACATTAATGAGTTAATCCACTGATTGGGAGATGGGCTCCATTTCCTGATCCCCTGGCCAGCCACCCTAAAAGGGTTAGCTCTCCGCCACACCAGCCAAGATCTTCAGGACACACAGTTCACACTCGCAGCTGGGAATCCACCCTGGGGAATAAGGTAAGCAGCTGGGCCAGCCTGGCCCTAATCCCACCAGCAATGTCCACACTGAGCTTTGCAGCGCTTGTAGAAGGTGATCATGGGCTCATCTGCAGAGCGGGTCTGAAGCTGCATGACATAAGCACAAGGGGGTTCACATTTGGGACACTGCTCTGTAGTAGAGTCAACATTCTCCCAGGCAGCTGCTCCACCAAGCACATCATCCACTTCTTTCAGCTTTGTATACTTCAGATTTGTTACCTTGCAGGTGACACTGTGCACATAGGGGCAGGTGTTATAGGGTGGCATAAGAGCAGCATCGCAGCGACCAGCCTGGTGCTCCCAGCAACTCCCGTGGCCGCTGGGCCTATATGATATTTTTTAATATACATATAATACTTAATATAATAGTCCCAAAGCCTTCAATATTTTCTGTTCCAGACAATTCCAATTCGCTATTATTTCATCCTGCCAAGAAGAATGTTAATGTATACTTCCTATTTCAATAATTAATGGATAAATTAATAAAAACTGTCAAGAAAAATACCTCATTCCCAAGGAATTCATAAATTAGTTCATGTAAAAAATAGTTATTTAACATTATCTGAGAAGTAATATAGCATGATAGTTAAGAGCTTGAGTTCTGGACTTAGACAACTCCAGCTCAACACTGTACTGTGTTATACCATGGTAGGCAGTATCAAATATATTATGTTTTATAACTCATTTTATGAGGCTTTCTCAGGAGAGGAAGGCAGTATCCAAGCCTGTCTTAAACATCTTGAGCTAGAGGAGCCATTGGCTGTGGTTTTTATTTTGGTTACAGGGTGTGGTTGGGGTGAGGATTCCAATGTGTGGACAGAGGCTTATGCTTGATCCTCCCTCCCTCTGTTGCCAAGAGACAGAGCACCTATACTTTCCTACTGACTTGTCCAGATGTGTGTTATAAAACCACTATGAGCTAGGCCCTTTGTGTTAAGCAAAATATGTGGCATTTAACTGCCATCACAAGCTCACATTGTTACTGGGGGAAAGCTAAAAATGACTAAAATTAGTGCCATAAACTGGAGAAAGGAGACAATTTAGGTTTAGAGAAGGGAAAGCTTAATTATAACCATGGAGCAGTTAAAATGTGAGGTCCACTTTGAAGGCTGAGCAGTGCTTTCATAGGGAGAGAAGTAGAGAAAACTATTTTTAAGACAGAAGGAATAGCATAAACAAAAGCACTGAGGTATGGAAAGTGTAGGGAATACAACAGAATGACAACTAGAGTGCAGGCTTTGTGGGGAGGACTAGATATCCACAGGATAGCCAGTGACCTGTGAAAGAATTCTATTAAATTGCCAAATTTTGCATTATAAATTATAAAATCTATAGGAGATTTCAAAAATAGAAGTGAATGGCAATAGAAACTGCTGAAGAACCATTCATAGACATGATACAATTTAATATCTAAGTTCATGGAGTTTCCCTAGATCAAAAAAGTCAGTCAAGTACATTCCACATAACAGTAAACACAAAGACAATATATATCTGGGGCTGGAAAAGACCTGGTCAGAAAGCATATGTGGGGAGACTGTGATGAATAAATTTGGTGAAAACTATGGTATAATATTTCCAACATTCATCACAGTGCAGAAGGCTTTAGGATGATATCACACAACAGATCGAAAGATATGGAAAAGTTCTGCCTATGAATGTGGTCGGAAAGTCAGTTGTGCATAGACAAAAAAGTCTACTGTCCACTCTATTTTCTTAACAGTTTTATCTTCTTAGTTTACAGTAGTAAACAAAAGAAATAAGGTCCTGGATCTCATAAAGCCTATGATCAAACAATGAAGACAGAAAATAAATGAATAAAGAGATAGGACAATTTCAGTTGTAAATATTATGAAGTAAACAAAACAGGATGAACGATGGAAAGTGAGTTGGGAAGTGGGGAATTTTAGAAAAGCTCTGCTAGAAATTTGATATGAAACTTCAATGACAAGACAAGGTCAGCTATGCAAAGATCTAGGGAAGAATATTCAGATACATCATGGTTATGGGGAAAACCAGTATGAGGTGAGGTGGTCTTCAATAAATATATGAGAAACTGTAATAAAATAAGAATGTGTAAATATAGTACTCTTTTAGAGGAGAAACAAATTGGTTAACATAACTGGATAACTGGATATAGGCATGAAGAAGAAATAATATGCAATTAAGATACCAAGAAGAGAAAGCAGAAAAGATCTAATAATAATTGAGTGTCCATGTGCTTTAATATACATTTTCCAAATAAGCTTTATAGTAACAGTTCAAGCCACATGATAGAACTCATGTTACATATGTAAAAACAGAGGTTTTGAGCTATTATGGGCCTTCTCAAAGTCACTTGGTCAAAATTTGAAACAGGATCCCCTAACTTCAAAGCCCATGCTGTTGGCATTTTACCTTGCTCTCTCTTCATAGGATTAAGAGACGCTTGGTGGTACCACTGGCACAGAGAGGATATTTAGATAAGAAAATTTATGTACTTTCAAAATGGGTTTTATTATAGATATCTGTGTGGAACTATTTACCACGCCACTGCAGTGGAATAACAAATAAGGAGAGGCCCAAGGCTATATTGATTTTAATAAATTCTATAAAGGAGAGAGTTGGGGTGAAAAAAAAAATAGAGGCCTTTGGTAATGCTTTTCCTAGTCAGTTTATGGGACTGAAAAAAAAAAATATTGGATTTGATAAAAGCTTTATAAATTCCTTAAACTCATTTACCATTTGATTACCAACCATGAATATTTCAATATTTTCTGAATGAATGGCATTTTACTAGAGAAACCTCAATGCCAAATTTTCTAACGAAAGTTGATACTTGCCTTATTTGAATGCTAAACACTCAGAAAAGTTCTATTGGGGTAATCAATTTCAAAGCAAAAATCTAATTAGATGTAGAACTTTGGTTTACTTTTATACTAGTTCTAGGAAGTGAGACCAGAGTAATACTTAACTGATATTTAGAATGGAAATATCTGCAAAAACAGAATGATCTAAATAAGTTTGAGTAATTCATGAGGAGAGAAATACAATGGAAGAACCTACGCTATCATCAGAGAAGGATATCTGATTTTTTTGATTCAAAAACTAATTCAGAGTAACTTACATGGAAGAAAAAACAATGAAGGACTAGAAAACTCTGAGAAGACTGTAGAATAGGAAGCACCAGGAATCTATCTCCCCACCTAGACAACAAATGCACTGGCAGAATCTATTGATGTCATTATTTTGGACTCTGGAGTCTACTAAGCCTTGCAACTTCCAAGAAAAACCTTGGAAGATAAATTGGGTTAATGCTGGTCACATACATTAGCTCAGCATTTGCCACCCACCCCCCACCCTGCAGCCCCATGGCAGGGATCCATGCACACATTCTGAGAGCAGCTAGATTTCAGGATCTAAGGAAGGCAACAAGAACCCTATTCTCTAAATATCAGGGATATGTGTTCTGATCAATGATTACTACTTTTTTAATCATGGAGGTGCAGACAGAGGTGGGTAAGCCTTGTTCCACTCCTCCTCCATTGTTGCAAGCCCCTCCCTCTTAGGCTGAAGCAACTACTAGGGATTCTAGGGTAGAGCCTTATTATCTCTTATTATTCTGCCTTCATTTTTCATTCCTCAGAGATTAAATACTAGGGCATTCAAAATCAACTGCATATAGAGAGGAAAATAAAAAGTCACTGCATATATCCTGGAAATGGTATAGGATCAAAGTAAACTAGAGAAGACCTTTAATTTACACCTCAGGCTTATTCTCAGCATTAAGACAGTTTACAACTATCAAAAACAAAGAATAACAAGAACAAAAACCAGCAAACCCTGCAGGATGGAGGAAAATTTGATTACCACATTATTAGATTAAAAATTTCCATCGTTCAAAAGAAAATCACAAGCCACACAGAGAAGGGGAAAAGCATGGCCCATTCAAAGGAAAAAAAAAAAAAAGGCAACAGAAACTATCTTTGAGAAAAACTAGATGAAAGATCAACTAGATAGTTTTTAAAATAACTAGTTTAAAGATGCCCAAAGAACTAATGGAAGATGTGGAGAATGTTAAGAAAATGATATATGAATAAAATTAAAATACTAATAAAAAATAGAAAAACTAAAAAGAAATCAAAAAGAAAAAAGAAATTTAGAGTTGAAAAGTACAATAACTAAAATGAAAAAATTTACTAGAAGGATTCGAAGGCAGATTTGACCAGGCAGAATGAACCAGTGAATCTGAAGACCCACAATGAGAAAGGGGTAGAGGGATTATTTGAAGAAGTCGTGGCTGAAATGTACCAAGTTTTATGAAAGATGTGAATATAATCATCCAACAACTCAACAACCACCCAAACAGGATGACCTTAAAGAGATCCATCCTAAAACACACTTACAATCAAACTGTTGAAAGACAAAGACAAGGAAAGAACCTTGAAAGGAGCAAAAGAGAAGTGACTTATCACATATAAAGCACCCTCAATAAGATTCTCAGCAGATTTCTCATTAGAAACATTGGAGACCATAAGGCAGTGGGATGATACACTTATTCAAAGTGTTTTAAAAAACACTGTCAATCAAGAACCCTGTACCTGGCAAAATTTTTCTTCAAAAGAGGGAGAAGAAGAGATCAGATGGTGGAATAAAAGGACATGGAGCTTACCTCCCCCAAAGAACACATCAAAAACATATCTACATGTGGAGCAATTCTAACAAAATTAAATGGAAACTGGCAGAAAGACTCCTGTACAAGCAAGGCTCTAAGAAAAATCCACATGTAATCTGGCAGGAAGGGAAGTAAAGAATCAATCAGGTCCTGACCTGTGCCCCTGGGAAGGGACTCAGATTACACAGGCAGAGATCCTCCCTGGGGAGTAAGCGTTTCAAGCTACATATTGGGTGCCCTAGCCCTGGGGTCTAACACAGGGAACACAAGTCCCCTTGGTGGTTGGAGGGCTGGTGGGATTAACAGGAAGGCTGAGGAAAGCCTGGGCTCTGCTTTTGAATGTGTGCACACACACTTGCACCTGAAGCAGCGTGGAGTGGGTGAACTGAAACTGCAAAAGAGAAAAGAGGCTGGCCGGTTTCCTGCCTCCACCACTACCCCCATGCACGCCCCAGCCTGAGGGGAGTGAATGCTCCAGCCCCACTTGCTTCTTGATGCAGCTACACACTGGTGCAAGGGCCCAGCTGTGATATAGAGAGGCAGCTCACATTGGAAGCAGTCTGAGCAGGGCAGGGTCAGCCATTACTGGTACTTATACTGGCAGCACACGAGAAGAAGCCCCATCTCTGCTTGTGGCCAGACCACCACAGCCTGTGCCTTGACCAATGTCAAGAGCCCACGTAGTCTCTGCCTGCCCTGTGGTACAGCTCCACACCAGAGCAATGTTGGCAGAGGCCAAGGGGAGAGCCCACCTGTGAAGGACAAAGGAGACTCAGACCCAAAGCAGTGTCAGAGCAGGGCCTGGACAGCTATTAATAGCACTTACACAGGCAGCTCATCAGAAGCATTCTGGATCTCAGACCCCAGCCAGATGGCCACAGTGTGCACCCCAACACATGCCAAGCACCCAACCAGCCCCTTTGCTCCAGCACTGATCCCCTCTGGGGCAAGGGTGTCATGCTAGGAGGAGGGAGAGCAAACACTTAAAAGAAATGATGCTAGCCTGGGCCCTCAGGGCTTCTGCTCCAGCAACTTGGGACCCGACCTTGACCCCAATAGGCCTGAGATGCCCACTGACAGAGAAGAAGCCCCTGCTTAAAACTGGCTAAGGGATTGCTTGCTGCCATTACCGTAAGGGTAGGAGGTGGCAATTTAACAATTTTCTCTCTGTGACTAGTTATCCGTTATGTGTTCTGTTCATGTGTTATTCTAGGTCACCCACACAGGTCTGTAATTGACTGGGATTGACCCACCATTGAGCTGTGCAGGCTGCCACTGATGGCTTTGCTTTCGTACTCTCTGCTGATGTCCCTTTTATATATTTTGTGGGTTGATAAGTTTATAGCTCAGATTTACTATTTTTTTAGTTTATCTAAATATTTCTTTATTTAAAAAATACCCATTCATATGTCTAATGATTCTCAAATTCGTTGAAGTCCTAAAAAGGCAAATGCTTTCCAGAATTGGTGGGAGAAAAGGAGACTCCTTGGGGATGGGGGGGTACATATTTCTTTTTCTCACTCAAAAGATTTGAGTTCTTTCATTTTGGTGTAATGGAAAGAATTTTTGACTTGGAATCAGATTTGAATTTGAGGGCTTGCCACTTAAGTATCAATTTAAGTATCGGCTCCCTGGGCATTAAATAGACTTTAGGTGTATTTCAATCTTAATTTCCTTATTTATAAAGTCTGGATAATAGTCATTTCATCTATCAGTTAGGATTATATTGATTGTATACTTATAAGACAATATATATGAAAATAATTGTTCTTAAAGTGCTATGAAAATACACAGTCATATTTAATACTGAGATATTTTTATCCAATAATAGTAATCATTATTATTAAAATTAACTGTGACCAACATGCCATGAAATCTTTTATGTGCTTTACAAATATTCTATTTTCACTATAACCCTCTGAAGAAAGTACCATTATTACCCCAATTTGACAGTTGAAGGAAATGAGACTTTTTTCCCAGGGTCATGTACCTGACAAATGATACTTTCTAATAATTTTAAGGATGGAAGATAGTGTTTTTTACCCAAAAATTAGTTCCTCAGTCAGGTAATACATATTACATAATTGCTTAATATATCACAAAAAAGTACCTAAAATAGTATTGCATTTTTGCTTGCTGTCTTTGCCAAGTAAACTCAGAGGTAGAATAAACTGGAAAATATGCTATTGGCTGTATACCTAGAATCCCTGCTTGCAAGTCTTGCAGTTATTTATCTATAATAGATGATCAGCAATTTTCCAAAAAAGCTAGAAATATTCATAGTTCTCAGTACAGACAACAATTGTTATCTTGATAGAAATCATGTGAAATTCAGAATTTTTGTTTCTGACTCATTTATATAAGCTAGTACTCACAGGGTTTGTGTAAAAAAAAATCATTTCTACAAATGTCAAAAACATTACAATTCAACTTGTACTATAAACCCCATAACACTGGCTCCATACTTGATTCAATCTAAAGCAAAAGAAATTAGACATATTTTAAAAAATCCAATCTAGTAGGAAAGCCTTTAAAAGTACATTTTAATTATGTTTTAAAATTAAATGATGTGAGAAAGTATAGAAACCTAATTTATCAATTTTTCCACTATGAGTGACATAATCAGCATTAGTAATGATGTAAATTAAACATTACTGGAGAAAATCTTGTCTATTAAGGCTCAAAAATGAAAGATCAAAGAAGATACAATGGCATGGGAGAATGACCTAAAATCTAATATATTTTGTTACTTAACACTCAGAAATATATGATTACCAAACTACCAAGTAATAATATTATCTATGGTAGTGATGCAAAGAAACTCTGCAGCTTGATCTAAGAAATCATGGGGCATTTTTTTAAGTCTATGAATTAGTGATTATTTGCAGTCTAAACCTAAATCCTTAAACAACATAATGCATCTGAGTGAAGCAGAATCATATTTGTGTTCCTAAAAGTTTCTAATCTTATCTTAGCTTGCAGAAATAGATGCTTTCGAATAAGAATGGCAAGACACACAATTCAAATGACTAGGAAATGCTTTGTCAGGAAATATGCAAAGAGACAGCTGAAATATGTACCTTTAGTCTGCAAACGAGCTATTGGGACAGGAAACACATCTGTTGGAGGAGACTGCTTGTCAATATTTTCAACATAATCACAAATAGATTAATGCATTATCACATTTAGGTAGTCAGTGTTCTAAGGGAACATTATTTTCTCTAAACTGAGCCAGTTCTTTTCTATTCCATCTCTCATACTTGTAACAGCAAAGTTATGTATTTTGAAAAGATTGTTTACAGGAAGACAGATAAGCTCTTTTATGCTTTTGATGGCTTGTATAAATGTCTGCCTTGAAGCTGTAGAGATATAGCACAATTCATGTCTTCCTGAACATATTTCAAAAGTAGAATTCTAAACCATAAATGAAGGTCCTTATAAGGGATCAAATGTATTAAATCACTAGAGGAAATTCACTTCAGCTTTTTAAGCTTCATTATATGCTTTTTGATAATGGCTGAGTCAGCCTCAGAAGAAATCTGAAGAAATTAGACTCTGCCCTTTGCCATAATCTCGTGTAAATTAGTATCCAAATAAAATCTTTAAAAACACAGATTTCCTACTTATCACACTTTTGGAATTACTGTAGGTAGAATCTACAAAATGCAATTTTCAAAATTTAAAAACATGACCTTCACACAAATATAGAGCAAATATATGTCAAAGATACTTATTCAAAATATTAATCGGTTAAGGAACTAGTAAGATGGTAAAGCTGGTTCAAAAAATAATTTGAGAAATGGAGATTTATATAATCACCCAGTCAAAAGAATGCTAAATTAAATATGTTAATAGACACAAAACAGGTTAAAATTCTACCCAACATTCAAAATATAGCATTGAAATTAGCTTTTCTACTAGACAGAAACCCACTACTTAACATGTAACTCCATAATGTCTGGGTGCTAATCATATAATAAATAGCAAACATAAACACAAGTGCATTTTCCTACATAATTAATAATAGTTCAGGGGGTCTGTTAAATAATGCTCCATTATGACAGTGGAAGGAAATTAAGTCATCTTCTTGTTTTATTTAAGAATGTTAGTTACACATACACATATACATATACACCTGTACACACGTCTCCCCTTTAACAACCCACATAATGGATACTATGTGATAATTACAGAAAGCAAACAATTTTCAGAGACACATAGAAAGCATTCCTTCAGAAAAATCTAAATAAAATTGCATGACATCTTAAGAAGCATGAAAGTTGCTACAGTTTATACTATATAAATATAAAAATGACCTTATTTATACTCATTGTAAACATTGAATAAACTTGAAATTGAATACAGAAAAATATTTTGCAGAATAAGAGGAATGTTTCATTAAAATATTAACATTGAATGTGTTTGTTTTTCTACATTAATGACAGAGTTTAGGGTGAAAGCTTTGTTGTCACAACACTCTGGACAGCAACTGTGTGTTGCAGTAGTGCTTAATGACCAGGTAAAGTAACATAAAATGTTACTCCTGATCTATGAATTCCCACAAAATTAGTTTGACACCCCTAAGTCTTGGAGTAACAGGTAACTTTAGAATAATTTCCAAGCTATATATTAAATGTACACAACCAAAATGCTTGCTAGTAGTTATGACTGCAAGATAATTGCCAAGACAATTCGTTATGCTTAACTGATATTATAATGAAAGATATAACCGGTCAATATTATTATATGTCCCTTAACTTAATGGGCTGAATACTTTTCATTGATTGACCAAATTTGGGATACTTTTCATTTTTCTTAAAAAATTAAAATTAAATGAACATCACAAAACAAGTTTTTTTCAGTTTAGATAACTTTAAAAATCCACTACATTTGTATATTAAGATTTAAGCATGGTAAAAGAAAGGGGGGGGAGGGGAGAATAGATCTGCAGAAAATTCCCTTTTATTTGACCTGTGATAGTCACAATCTTCAATAAATATTAATAGTTATCAATATCCCTTACAAGACTTGGTGTTCATAAATTTATAGGATTGCCAAACAAGTAATATCAAATTCCCTTTCCAAGCACTTCATGTATGATACATGCTATTTTATCTCTCTAGTATATTAAACCAATTTATTTTAGGAAAAAATTGTGTAAAGCTTAAAACTGATATTTCCTAATATTTATTTCACTGCCATCTTAAAATTGTATATTGCCAATTTTATTTTATGTTACTCAGTGGGTGAGCCTGGTTCAATAAATACAATTAAAAATATAACTTTACCCACATAAATTATCTCATATATAAGAACTTAGGAATGATTATAGTCATTTTTATAGAAAATACCAAAAGTCCATTTTACTACTATTTTCCCTTTTACAAGTAGTAAAATATTAAGGGAAAAAATAAAGTTACCATTTTACTTAATTGGTCCTATATTGGCAAGAAAATGAAATAAATGCTTGAAAATATACAAGCATTATATTTTCAAAAAATATAACACTTCCACAGAATTATACATAATTCCTGAACAAGAAAATTATTAAATGATTATACATAGGCATATGGCCCAGAAGGATATGCTGCTTTTAAAAATGAACTCTCAAACACAACTGGCTTCTTTCTTTTAGCTTCATATAAACCTTCTTGGTGGTTAAGCAACCTTTATGCCTGAATTTAAATGATACATGAATAAAAACAAAATCTGTTTTCACACAGAGTAGGCTTAATTTTATATATTTAAGCACAGTTTGCCATTTCACAATACTATTAGAACCAGAATAAACATTGCATTTTAAAACTTTATAGAACTAATATATAGTGTAGGGCAGGCAGAAACTTGATCTCATGGCAGCAAAATTTTATGTTTCCATTTCAACAATACTGCCTAACACAATAATATCAGGCCGGCAAATCTTAAATATAAGTTAAGCTAACATGATCCATTGCCTTATAAAGCTAGAGCACCCTGTGGAGTCATGCTAAATATGCCAAGTGATTTCTCAGAATTTAATCATCCTAAATGTCAGATAAAGGTGCTTTTGCTGTCATTCTTTAAAACTGGGGCAAAAATCCCGAGTGTGGCTGCAAGTTATAAAGAAAGCCTCTTCTTAATACTAGTATTAAATAAAAACATCCTTTCTAATCACCATTCACTTTGCTACTAACAGTAAATAAAAACATACTATAATGCAATAAGGCAAATTCAAGACCAATAGTTATTTTTCAAAGGTAAAAATATAGGCATCTCCTTAGCAAGACACAAATTTCTTATAAACATCAAGTTAATCTGAATTTCTTTTTCGTCATTACTGGCTTTACTGACAAAAGTTTGGCAGCTTTAGGAACAACTTATTATGAACACAGACTAAAATGTCCTCCACAAAATTATAGCAAACGGAATCAAGCAATAAATAAAAAGGATAATACAGCACAACAAAATGGAATTCATTCCAATAATTCAAGGCAGTTTCAAGATCTGTACATCAATCAATGTGATTCATCGTATTAACAGACCTAACAAGAACAAAGCTCAAAATCCTATCAATAGATGCAAAGAAAGCATTTGAAAAAAACAACAGCAACAATTCATGATAAATGCACTAAATCTGAGTTCCTCCACTTGACAAGAGTATCTATAATAACCTACTATTAACATCATACTTAATAGTGAAGGCCTGTATGCTTTACCTCTAAGATCAGGAACAATGCAAGAACACTCTCCTGACTCACATTCAACATTGAGCAAGAAATGCTAGCAAATGAAATAAATCAAAAGCATGCAAAACATAAAAATAGAAATAAAGCTTTTTACATTCACCCATGAAATTACTTTCTATGTGGAAAATCTGAAAAACTCAGAATTTTTTCTAAGAAACATAAATGAGTTTATCAAGTCTTACAAAGGCAACATCAAAATATCAAATTTGTTTCTACCTACCAGCAATAAACAATTGGAATCAAAAAATAAATATCATTTACCATAGCACTAAATAAAGTTGAAATACGAGGTTAAAAACCTAACTAAATATGTTCAGGATCTATATGCTGAAAACTATGAAACATGAGTGGGAATAATGAAACAACAAACAAGTGAAGATAGTCTTGGACTGAAAGACTCAATTTCATTACGAAATAAATTATTCCTAATTTGATCTGTAGATTCAATACAATCCGAATTAAAATTAGAGCAGAATTTTTGCAGATATCTGTTAGCTGACTTCTAAAATTGATATGGAAAACAAAAAACCCCTGAATACACAAAAATGATTTTAAAACTGCAGAACAAGTTTGAAAGATTCACACATCTCAATTTAAATATTTAGTTGAAAGCTACAGTAATCAAGACACGCACGGTGTTGGTGATAGGACAAATCCACAGACTGATGGAATAGAGTAGATAGACTAGAATAGACTCCCTGAAATTTAGTCAATCGATTTTTTAACATTATAAAGTAATCCACTGGATGCATCTCTGCCTCTCTCTCTCTCTCTGTCCCTTTCTGTCCCTCTCTTTCTCTACACACACACACACAATTTCATTTATACCCCACAAGTTCCATCTACAGCAGAATCCCAGCTCGGCATTTACCACCTCCACGTTTACCTTGTGGTCCACCAGCTGTAGGATATTGTTAAAGCCATACCTGATCATCATCCAGGGAGAGGCCCCAGGCAAAGACTGGCGGGTTCTCAGGGAGCCCCACGGGCAGCAGCATCTCCGGCAGGACAGTCAGGAGTTGTGGACCTCCATCCACTTCTTCAGGCCTTGGTGGGAGCTGAACACCTCCAGTCTGGGCTCCATATCAGGGCATTAGGCCAGCTTGAAGCGCGGCTGGGTGTCATTCAGCTTGGTGAAGAACTCCTGCATGATGCCCACTGCATGGCTCAGCGAGAGACGGTGGTCAGCCACAAGCCCACAATCTGGTGGAACTTGGCGAGCTGCACGGTGTCCAGGGTCTCGTACATGAGCACACTATGACAGAGAGGTACTCCGCGTGAGTGCAGGCGTTCTTCTGGGCCAGACTGTTGAGGCCACAGGCGCAGGGCGGACGTGTGCGCAACCATCAGGTTCCCACCCCTACCTCCCCCCCCACCGTCCCCGCCCCCGCTCCGACCCCCACTCTCACCCCCATCACCATGCGGCGCCTCATCCCTCTTCTTGCACTCCTGTACCTATACGCCTGAGAGCCAGGGCTTCTCTTAGAGCAGGTATCCTTGATCCACTGCGGGGGAGAAAAACAAGTGAAAAAAAACAAAAAACATTCTTATTGTTATCTCATGGTCATTATTTTTAAAATGGTTTCTTCTAGTTAAAGTGTGTGTGTGTGTTTTTAATGTGTAAGTTAACTCCTAAGTTGATTGGATAAATAATATTATTAGACAAGCAGATATGCATTTAATTTGAGAATCCTGTTCTGAAAACACTAAATTATTTGGTAAACCTGCAGATAATTTAAATAATTGTTTCTCATAGTATCATAAATATCAGCTACATTTTACATATAGAATACTAAATGCAAATTTTACTATCAGAATTTTTCAAATATAGAATTTGTATCATTTTAAACTATTACTGGAGAATTTACAACCATAGATGTTGAAGTAAAATCCAAGCCAGCTTATAAAAATATATATATATAATTGGCTGATTTAAAAAGCATAATTACTTAATTCAGTACTCATATAAAATCATCAAAATGGTTGCATAATTTATGTGCCAGTAATTATGCTTACATATCAACTATGTATTGCATGTGCTAATTAAGCAGAATATTAAATTTTGCAGATATAAATATCACTTTTTCAGTCTATTATATTATATAATTGACTTTTTTGAAGTGTAATTTTCATAAAATAAAAACACTCATTTAAAGTGTATAGTTTGATAAGTTTTGACAAATGTATGCAGCCATTTAAGAACCACTATGATCAAAATATAGAATAATTCCTTGGATTTAGAGACAATATCTTGTTACCTTTCTTCTAATTATTGAAATTAGTCTCCATTGTAGATTTGACAATGTGAGTATATTTCTCTACATTTCCACCTAGATTTCATTTTTGTGGTATTGTAAAACACTAATAAGTTTGTAATAAAGTGATTTGATTCTATTTCCTTTGACATTATTTAATGTACTAGATGGCTCTAGACAGGTCCTTGAATCTCTCAATTTTCCTATCTGTTAGATATAATACCTTCCTTCCTACCTGTGAAGATATAATACCTGATCTATACAGAGTTTTCAAGAGAATCAAGTGAGATAATACATTTAAAATATTTTTAAAGTAGAAAACAGTATAGAAATATGTATTGTTTAGTATAATTATTAGTTATTCAGCAAGAGGTTCATAATTAACATGATATAATTTCCCGATAATCAGTTTTTGCCCCCTGCTTTTCTATTCACATCTGCAAATAAAGAAGAACATAGAGGAAGTATACTAGTTCCGAATGGACACAGAAATAAATGTGACCTAGAACCTTTCTAAAATCACAGAAGTAGTAGATGAGTCCTTGTTCCTGCACCCTGCACAAAAGTTAAGAGAAGCTTGCCAGTTATAGGGATTCTACAGCCTAATTCTCAGCCTACTAATTCTATAAGGTGAGCAGAAATTTTGAATGGGATCCACATGATTGTTTCTATTTCAAAAAGTCTTGACGTTAATAATGCTAAGTAAAAATTATGGTGAATTTCTAAGTAGGAACTCAGGAAATCATGACAAATCAGACAAAAAACGATTTCATTTTAAAAGTTTACTAGAAATATTAGAAAACAGAAAGATAGAACACTACAAGTGATTATGAATACAATCTACCAGCAAAGGGAATATAGTAAGAGGTCATTAAGTCTGCCCCCCATTATGCCCAGGTGTTAGAGGATGCAGAACATTCTCACTCACCCACAGTGTTATAATGCTATTTTCTAAAGTGGTGCCATTTTAGGGAGCTGGTACTGCTTAAAATGATACGGCATGGCTCCAACACTCGCTTCATAATTGCTAAATAGTTTCCTGCAACTGGCAATTCAAATATTTTCATGCTACTGAAGAGAAGGGTGATTACATTGGGCAGCAACATGCCTTTCCTACTCAGTTGCTACTTGGCAAAGTAGGTTTAATGTCTGCAGCGGGCTTTGAAAGGCTAGGGAAATTTTCATTGTGTCAGAACTGTGAAAGCACAGGAAAAAGTTAAGGCATGAAAAGGTATTTATTTCCGATACATAAAGCGTATTACCCATTAGAGACTGTGTTTTTCATATTTCCATCCAAGATGACAAATCCCAGTTAAATATTAACTGATTATGAAAAAGAATGAGCATATTCTTTTTTTCAACTGCTTTAAAGCCAAGTTTTACCAGAACTCGGACTCGATGTCATTCTATAGTATTTAAAATCTAGTTTGAGTCCTAATTCTATTTAAAAAGACCATTGCAACCTGCTAATAAAAATTTATTTTATCCACCATGTATTGAACATTTACTACAGGGTAAGCACTTTGCTAAGCATATCCATAAAATGAGCTTATTGAGTATATTTTTCATTCAATAAAATTCACTTACTAAAGTTTATACTTTGATGAGTTTCAACAAATGAATACGGTTGTGTAATACTAATCACAGTCAAAGTACAGAACATTTTCTTCATCCTCTAAAGTTCTTTCATGGTCCCTTTGCAGTCAAGACCCTTCCTGCAAACCCAACCTCTACCAACAACTGATTTGCTTTGTGTCACTATAATTTTGCCTGTTCTAGAATCTTATGTAAATAGCACAAAACAGTATGTAGTCAGTTCTATCTGCCTTTATTCACATGGCGTAATGCTTTTAAGATTCATCTATGTTGGACTTTGCATCGGCAGTTCACTCATTTTTAATCACTGAGTGGTATTTCATTGTAACAATATAACAAAATGTGCTTATTCATTCACCATTTGGACATTTGGATTGTTTCCAGCTTTGAGCTAGTATGAAATAGCCACTATGAGCATTTGGATACAAATCATTGCATGGACCTATGTTTTCTTCTCTCTTGGGTAAATATTTAGTAGCAGATTGTTGAGTGATTTGGAAATGTGTGCTTCATTATAGAATGATGGTTTTTACATCACACTATTTTCCAAAATGGCTATTCCATTTTCCATTGCCACACCCAATGTATGAAAGTCCCAGTTGCTTGGTATCCTTGTTAATATTGGTTTTCTCAATCTTTTTAATATCAATATTAATTTTAGCCATTCTAATGGGAGGTGGTGTCTCATTGGTTTCAATTTGCATTTTTCTAACACCTCATGATGTGATCCATTTTAAGTTGACTCACTGGCCATCAAATTATGCTGTTTGATTAAAGTATCTCAAATCTTTTATGCATACTATAAATTGGTTTATTATTATTATTATTGAATTGTAAGAATTCTCTATATAATTTAAATATAAATTTGTATAGATGTAAATATATATTACATATTATACAAATATCAGTAACTCTCCCAGTCTGTATCTTGATTTTCACTTTCTTAGTAACATTTGCAAGCATGTTTTAAAATTTTTGATGTTTATTCTATATATTTTTCTATATATGGTTCATATTCTTTGCATCATAAGAATTATTTCCCTGACTAAAGTCACAACAATTTTATTGTATGCTCTTTTAGAATTTTTGTAGGTTTGGCTTTTACATTTAGGTCTATAATCAATTTCAAGGTTTTTTTTTTAATATGGTACAAGATGAGTATCTTAGCTCAGCCTGCTATAACAAAATACCATAGACTGGTGGCTTAAACACCAGATATTTCTCACAGTTCTCATTGTACATGTATATAATATATAATATATATTAATTATACTTATATTTATAATTAACATATATAATATTAAATAATAATAATTTTAAATGTATATATAACATATATAATATTAAAGCACTAAAGCAGCTTTATTGAGGTATATTTTTCATACAGTAAAATTCAGTCACTAAACTTTATACTTTGATGGGTTTTAGTGATACCCTTGATTATTATAGCTTTATAGTAAGTCTTTAAAACAAAACTCTCTCATGTTACACATGAAGTCTATTTGTTTAGTAGATTTGGGCAATTGTGACTATTTCTTCTTGAGGAAACTTTCATAGTGTGACTGTAAGGAACTTTTCTATTTCATCTAATTATTCAATTAAAAACTTTTTTTGTAATAGACTTCTATTATCTTTTTAACGTCTTTTGGATTGGTAGTAATGTCTAATAATACTAGAGTTTCTTCTTTTTTAACTGATTAACTAGATATTTATCAATTTTATGAAACTTTTTGTGAAACCAGCTTTTGCATTTTCTACTTTGATTTTCTCTTCTTTGCCATGACTATTTCCTTATTCCTGCTCCTTAGGGTTTAATTTCCTCTTCTTTACTAGCTTATTAAAGTATATGCATAGTTCATTGAGTTGAGAACTTTTTTTCTTGCAATATCAGTCTTTAAAGATATAAATTTTTCTGTAGGTAGTGCTTTAGCTGTATCCCACACATTTTGATGTATCATGTTTCCTTTTTCATTCAAATCAATATTTTCTTTTTCTAAGAACTTTTATTGATATATAACTGACAGACAATAAACTGCATATATTTAGTGTACAATTCGATATTTTTTTTTCTTATTAGTAATGTATGTATGGCAATCCCAGTCTCCCAACTCATTCCACCCCAACCCTCCTCCCCCGCCACTTTCCCCACTTGGTGTCCATATGTTTGTTCTCTACATCTGTGTCTCTGTTTCTGCCTTGCAAACCAGTTGATCTATACCATTTCTCTAGATTCCACATATATGCGTTAATATACAATATTTGTTTTTTCTCTTCCTGACTTACTTCACTCTGTATGACAATCTCTAGGTACATCCGTGTCTCTACAAATGTCCCCATTTCATTCCTTTTTACAGCTGAGAAATATTCCATTGCATATATATACTACATCGTCTTTATCCATTCATCTGTTGATGGACATTTAGGTTGCTTCTATGACCTGGCTATTGTAAATAGTGCTGCAGTGAACACTGAAATGCATGTCTTTTTGAATTATGGTTTTCTCTGGGTATATGCCCAGGAATGGGATTGCTGAGTCATATGATAATTCTATTTTTAGTTTTTTAAGGAACTTCCATACTGTTCCCCATAATGGCTGTATAAATTTACATTCCCACCAGCAGTGCAAGAGGGTTCCCTTTTCTCCACATCCTCTCCAGCATTTATTGTTTGTAGATTTTCTGATGATGCCCATTCTAACGGGTGTGAGGATTTACCTCACTGTAGTTTTAATTTGCATTTCTCTAATAATTAGTGATGTTGAGTATCTTTTCATGTGCCTCTTGGCCATCTGTAGGTCTTCCTTGGAGATATGCCTGTTTAGATCTTCTGCCTATTTTTTTTTATATTTTGATTTCAATATTATTATTTTTAATTAATCAATTAATTTATTTATTTGCTGCATTGGGCCTTTGTTGCTGCTCATGGGCTTTCTCCAGTTGTTGTGAGCGGACTCCTCATCGAGGTGGCTTTTCTTGTTGTGGGCACGGGCCCTAGGCACATGGGCTTCAGTAGTTGCGGCACACAGGCTCAATAGTTGTAGCTCACGGGCTCTAGAGCGCAGGCTCAGTAATTGTGGTGCACAGGTTTAGTTGCTCAGCGGCATGTGGGATCCCTCCAGGGCAGGGATCGAACCTGTGTCCCCTGCCTTGGCAGGCAGTAACTCTTAGCCACTGTGCCACTAGGAAGTCCCCGCCTGCCTAGGAAGTCCCTGCCCATTTTTTGATTGGGTTGTTTTATTGATATTGAGCTGCATGAACTGTTTATATATTTTGGAGATTAATCCTTTGTCTGTTGATTTGTTTGCACATATTTTCTCCCATCCTGAAGGTTGTCTTTTCATCTTATTTATTCAAACCAATATTTTCTAACTTCATTAGTTATTTCTATTATGACACATTAGCACGCAAATTATTTTAGAATACCTTGACTACTTCTAAATACTTGGCTATTTTCTGCATATCTTTCTTGTAATGATTTTTACTTTGATTTCAATATGGTCAAAGAACATACATTGCATAATTTCAATACTTTTTTCATTGCAGCTTGTTTTATGGCCCTGATTATGGTCTCATCTATAGAGTATTTCTTGTGCAGCTCAAAATAAAATACATTCTACTATTTGAAGGTTGGATGATCTATGAGTATCAATTAGGTCAGTTTTAGTAGTCATGTTTTTAGGCACTCTATACTCTTACTGATTTTTTACTTATTATGTCAGTTACTGAGAGAAAGGTATCAAAATCTATTACTATATTTTTAGATTTGTTATTACTCCTTGCAGAAACATATGTTTCTGCTTTTAAGTATTTTGAAGCTCTGTTATTAGGTTACTTTACATTTAATATGCTTATTATCTTTTGATGAATATATTTTTATCATTTTGCAACATGTCTCTTCATGCCTAGTAATCTAACCACCCCAGCTTTCTTGAGGTTCTCTTAGTGCTTGTATATATATTTTTCATTTCCTTATACTATTTTAATAACTTTTTAGTTTAAAATAATTTTAGACTTAGAGAAAAACTGTAAAGATAATACAGAGGTTTGCCATATAGCAAACATCCAGTATATTCTGTTATTAACAATTTACAAATTATGGCAAATTTGTTCAAATTAATAGACCAGTATTAATACAATGATAATAACTAAAGTCCACAGTTTACTCAGATATCCTTAGTTTTTACCTAATGTCCTTTTTCTGTCCCAAGATCTTTTCAAGTACACCACATTACATTTAGTCATTATATCTCTTGGTACCTCTTTGTAATAATAGTTTTGCAGACTTTCCTTGCTTTTGATGACCTTGACACTTTTGAGAAGGACTGATCATGTATTTTGTACAATGTTCCTTATTTATGATTTGTTTGCTGTTTTTGTTATGATTAGAATAGGATGATGGGTTCATGGTAGAAAGAAGATAGAGATAAAGTGCCATTCTTATGACACCATTTCAATAATATTAACAACATTACTTAGCACTGCTGATATTAACTTTAATCTCTTGGTTCAGATTTCTCTACTGTAAAAATATTATTTTCCCACTTTCAATACTGTACTCTTTGAAATGAAGTCATTGTATGTAACCCACACTTAAGGATTGGAGAGTTATTCAGTTATTTTAAATTATTTTGCATTAGAAACTTGTATATTCTCCCTCATTCATTTATTTATTTGATCATTTATTTGTGTCACTGTGGACACATGGATATTTATATTATACTTTGGGATAAAATCCAGTACTACTTTAATTATTTGTTGTTTTTGCTTTATTCCAGTTTTGGGTGTTTCTGAAAATACTATAAACTATCACATGGTGTTTTTTGTGTGGACATAAGTTTTCACATAATTTGTATAAGTACTTAGTATTCTAATTGTATGGTATATGATATTTAGTTTTATCAGAAACTGTGAAATTGACTTCCAAAGCAGCTGTATCATTTTGTGAAGAATAAGAGTCCTTGTTGCTCTGTGTCATCTCCAGCAAATGGTATTGTCAGTGATCTTATTTTTAAGATTTTAGCCATCATAATACTTGTGTGGTAGTTGGTCTGAAAATGTTTTTATTTTGTCTTCATTTTTTTAAAGATATGTTAACTAAGTATAGAAATCTAGGTTGACAGTTCCTTTTTTTTCTTTTCTTTTATCATCTTGAAAAAATAACTCCATGCTTAGTTTCTGATGAGAAATTTTCTGTCATTCTATCTATATGTATATAGTGCATGTTTTTCCCTCCGGCTTTTAAAAAGGATATTATCCTTATCATTGCTTTATTAGCAACTTGATTTTGATATTTCTAAGTATAGTTTTCTTTATGTTATTCTACTTGGAGTTTATTTAATGGCTTGGATGTGTGGATTTACACTTTTCATCAAATTTTTAAAGAATTTGTGTGTTATTTTTGAAATATTTTTTTCTGTTCCCTCTCTTTTCTGGGAGTCCAATTACACATTTTTTAGATTGTTAGGTATTACTGCATAGATCTCTGAGTCTCTGTACATTTTTTTTTTTTGGCCTTTAGATCTCTGAATTTATGTTTCATAGTTTCTTTCTTTTTTTCTTTTTTTTTTTTTGGCCACACTGTGCGGCATGCAGGATCTTTAATTGCCCAACCAGGGATCACCCGCATCCCCTGCAGTGGAAGCACAGAGTCTTAACCACTGGACTGTCAGGGAAGTCCCTGTTTCATAGTTTCTATTGCAGTTCACTGATTTGTCTACTCACAACCTGTTATAGGCCTGCATTGGTTGCTCACTAGGAAGATTGTAGATGGGGAACAAGACTGAGATAGACCCCTCATTGGAGCACAAAAAAGAAATAGAAGGTAGAGTTTTCCAGTAAAGACAACTATTTTTATTATGTTTGTTTCAAGGTGTGGTAAACATATAAAATAGCAATTAAAAGAAAATAGAAAATCAAGTTTCTTCTATGAGAAATATCGGAGCCTTTTTTATAGCATTTTATAGCAATAGGAACTATCCAGTTCAGAAGAAGATGACGATGGTGGAGATATAAACATAGTTGCAGAAACACAGTCCTAGAGCAGGTGATTGAGGAAATCAGCATATTATAAAATAGCATTTCTTTGTAGAAAAATTATGTCTTTTATGAAAGTTCTTAGTTCTTAGTCAATTGTAGACTAGAGATTACAGACTAGAGAATGCATGTTTAACTGGAATATATGCATCTACTGGTCAGTTTTTAAGCCATTCACCTCAAAATAACATAAAAGCCTGGAGATGGGGAGAACTTCTTCAGGGGCAGCTCTTGTAGGTAGCTCAATCAACTGTGGCAATTTAGTAAAAGAAGTATTTAACCAGAGGGGTTAAGAGTTAATGGCAGAAGAGGGCTTCCTAGGTGGCGCAGTGGTTAAGCATCCGCCTGCCAGTGCAGGGGACACGGGTTCGATCCCTGCTCCAGGAAGATCCCACATGCCACAGAGCAACTAAGCCCGTGTGCCACAACTATTGAGCCTGTGCTTTAGAGCCCGTGAGCCACAACTACTGAAGCCTACGTGCTTAGAGCCTGTGCTCCTACAATAAGAGAAGCCAGGGCAATGAGGAGCCAGTGCATGGCAATGAAGAGTAGCCCCCTGCTCTCTGCAACTAGAGAAAGCCTGTGTGCAGCAACGAAGACCCAACACAGCCAATAAATAAATAAATAATTTTTTTTTTAAAAAAAGAGTTAATGGCAGAAGATAAGGACCTTGAGGTAGCTGAACTTTGCAGAGATTGGAGTTATTATAGCAACCAGCATGAAGCTCTGGGTGTCTTCTTGATTTGGGGAGGTAAAATAAATAGATTTGGTCTATTACTCATAGGTATTTCTTCCATTCTCCCAATTACTTTTTCATTTCTTCCCTCCACATGCCTTTTTTCACATGCTATGAAAAGCACTTGTAACTCATTCTGAAGAGGGTGATAAATGTGAGAGAATAGTAAGATTACTTGTCAAAGAACTTCAAGAGCAGGCCTTTAAAGAGCAAGTATAGAAACCACAGCCCTGTCTCATATTTATCACAACTTAGAATTTAAAGGCTTCAACTACATTTCAAAGGCGATCCTGGAAACTGTATGGTGTGTGTAATGTAAACAATTATCTATTCTCTGTGGGAAACTTGACTTCCATTCGATGAGCAGTTCTAAAATTGGCTTTTTATTCCTATAATTATGTAAGAAACACTCCACCTACTTTATATGTCAGTCTTTAATTAATCTAATTAAAAGTGAGGCAAAGAAGCCTTTATAGAGAGAAAAGAGTGAAATACAGAATATCTTCTGTAGCAAACATTTAATAAATCTAATTTTCTATGATATATGAGTAGAATATAAAAGGGATACATAGAAGATAGAATTGTTAATAATTCTCTCTCTCTCTCTCATTGTCTCTCATACACATCTACAAACACCCCAAAATATAATTTACACATTTTGAAATAAGGCATTCATTATTGAGAGAACACAAACTTGTTGAGAGCTACTAGGGTATCTCATTCACTTTTGCATCACCAGGACATAAGTAGTTCTTGGTATTTATTCACCTGGTTCTTATTAACTGTTTGTTATTTTGAAAAAAGTCAGTATTTCAAAATTATAGTCCAAACCTAAAATATTTAAGGCCATGGGGGAAAATCTCTTTCAAAACACCTTTTTGGCAGCGTTGATACCAAATATTTGACTCTCTCAATTTCATAATGTCCCTGATATTAATCCTAAAATATTAGGATTTGGGGTTATGATGAAAAGAAACATTAATCATAGATTGCTTGGTTATATAAAATATAAAATAACAGATATTTGAAAACAGAATACCCTCATTCTCTTTAATAGTCTGAATGTGCTTGTTTAATGTGTCAATTTGAAAAATCACCGTGCATCTCATAAAATACTTTATATATTTCCTCATTCAGTCTGGCTCTAGCTAGGAGAATATTGCATGCAAAACAAAGAGGAAACTATTAAAGAACATTTATGTGTTAACTGACCATCCTGAATGGCCTTTTAAAAGTAATTTTAAGTGACCATTGCAATAGTAAAGAGGATAAATTAAAGGGTGAGAGTTACCAATGTTGACTTGTCTTCTGATATGACACACTTCACAAAGGTGACCATGCAGAATTCATTTATCTGGGATAGATTCTAGTCAGTAAAGCCTTATGATTAAGAATGATAAAAATTATATGAATGTGTGAAGAAAGTTTTTCTTGCCATACAAGCAAGCTAGATAATCTTCTTTTGAAAGTTACATAGAAAGAAAAACATTAGATTTTAAGTTACAGTTTTGTGCTTTCCTTCAGTTTAAAATGAACATATATATTTTTGTAGAATACTTAATACAATGTGTAAGTAATATTAAGGAAATGTACTTCTTAACAATAGTTTTTGCTGGTTAGAAAACTAAAAAATCTAGAATGATTTTTAACAATATATACAGAATTAATGCCAAATAATATTTCTGTGTTAGATTATTCTGACACCAAATATTATCATGCCTTATGTTCTATGTATAATTCAGAACCAAGCAACTTGAAAAGCTACTATATACTTCTGGTTAAGTTATTATAATTTATGAATGATCACTAATAACTACACAATGAGCTTTGGAAGCCACTCATTTATAAACATTTCAAAGTGAAAATTTGGCAGGGGAGAAACTTTATAGAAATAATGATCTCAGTAGTTCTGATTATAGGCATATTACTAAGAACTAATAGAAAAACAAAATTTAGTAGTCACCATTTTATAAAGTATTCAGCAAAATAATGAAAATGAAGAAAGAGGATACTATAGATTTTTTTCTGCACAAATGGTTTATATTGAATAGCTTTCACTGAGGATGAAATACAGTCATCCCTCCTCCTTTCGTATCTGTAGGGGAATTGATTCCAGTATCACCATGGATACAAAAATCTGTGGATGCTCAAGTCCCATAATCGGCCCTCCATTCCTGTGGATTTCGTGTCCAGGGATTCAACCAACTGTGGTTGGTAAACACAGTACAGGATCTGTGGTGGTTGAATCCATGGATGCAGATCCTGTGGGCATGGAGAGGTGACTGTGTATTTATTGGAAAACATCCTAGTATAAGTGGATCCAGGCTGTTCAAACCCATATTGTCCAAGGGTCAACTATAAAGAGCTTAAGTTCATATGCAGAGGTGAGGAAATAGAAGGTAGGATATGGCTACAACAAATAAGCAGGAATGTTTTTCTATAGTCTGCAAAATAAAAGACCAAGAATAAGCTTGAAGATAATATATTTTGTCTTTTGGAGTATAGTTTGTAGCTCACAACACTAATTCTAGAGGGATAATGAAGAAAAATATAGACAATTATAGTTACCTTAAAAAATAGGTCACTATTCAGTATATTCAGATCTTAACCATATGAGGTAACTGTCTTAAAGCAAAAGGCTCATATACCTTGGGAGATAATATTGTGTGACATTCAACCACAGTTTTCGGGGGGGGGGATTGTCTCAGAAAGCAATGTTTCAGACAAGCAACAAATCATAGCAGTCCTGTTTCAGTGAATTTTCTGAAATGAGTACACAAAAAATAAAGTTTAAAAATATTCCAAAAGGCTAATAAGTTTGCCTATAAGTGGGTAATCCTTGTTATAACACATCTAACAAGACAGAGGTTTATACTCTTTTTTTATGTACTTTAAATTTTTTTATTAAAGTATAGTTGATTTATAATGTTTTAGGTATACATCAAAGTGATTCAGTTATGTATATAAATTCTTTTGCAGATTCTTTTCCATTATAGGTTATTATAAGATATTGAATATAGTTCCCTGTACTACATAGTAGGTCCTGGTTGTTTATCTATTTTATATATAGTAGTGTATATCTGTTAATTACAAATTCCTAATTTATCCCTCCCCCCCTTTCCTCTTCGGTAACCCTAAGTTTGTTTTCTATGTCTGTGAGTCTGTTTCTGTTTTGTAAATAAGTTCATTTGTACCATTTTTCAGATTCTATATATAAATGACATCATATGATATTTGTCTTTCTCTGTCTGACCTACTTCATTTAGTATGATAATTTCTTGGCCCATCCATATTGCTGCAAATGGCATTATTTCATTATTTTTTATAGCTGAGTAATATTTATATATATCCCACATCTTCTTTATCCATTCCTCTGTTGATGGACATTTAGGTTGCTTCCATGTCTTGGCTATTGTAAACCGTGCTGCTATGAACATTGGGGTGCATGTACCTTTGCAAATTAGAGTTTTCTCCAGATATATTCTTAGAAGTAGGATTTCTGGATCATATGGTAACTCTATTTTAATTTTCCAAGGAACCTCCATACTGTTTTCCATGGTGGTTCCACCAATTTACATTTCCACCAACAGAGTAGGTGGGTTCTCTTTTCTCCACATCTTCTCCAGCATTTATTATTTGTAGATTTTTGATGATGGCCGTTCTGAGCCATGTGAGGTGATACCTCATTGTAGTTTTGATTTACATTTCTCTAATAATTAGCAACCTTGAGCATTTTTTCATGTGCCTGTTAGCCATTTTTATGTCTTCTTTGAAGAAATGTCTATTCAGCTCTTCTGCCTATTTTTTGATTGGGCTGTTTATTTTTTTGATATTAAGCTGTATATGCTGTTTGTATATTTTGGAAATTAAAACAGCATAGTACTGGCACAAAAACAGACATGCAGATCAATGGAACAGGATAGAAAGGCCAGAAACAAACCCATGCACTTATGATGGTCAATTAATCTAAGACAAAAGAGCAAGAATATACAATAGAGAAAAGACAGTCTCTTCAATAAGTGTTGCTGGGAAAACTGGACAGCTACATGTAAAAGAATGAATTAGAACATTCTCTAACACTGTATACCAAATTGAACTCAAAATGTATTAAAGACCTAAATGTAAGACTGGATATTATGAAACTCCTAGAGGAAAACACAAGCAGAACACTCTTTGACATAAATCACAGAAATATTTTTTTGGATCCATTTCCTAGAGTAATGGAAACAAAAGCAAAAATAAACAAATGGGGCCTAATTAAACTTAAAAGCTTAACATAGGGAACCATACACAAAAACAAAAAGACAACCTACAAAATGGGAGAAAATATTTGCAAATGATGCTACCAAGGGAGGTCTATACTCTTAACATTGTTAGATGAGAAGAAATAATGAAATGAATGATGAAGCCCCTTTTTCCTTCTCTCCTATCAATCAGATAACACCAGCCCCCAAACAAGTAAAATTGCTTGAAAGAAGGCAGAGCTATTCTACTCAGGAACAGTGACAGACAAATCATATGGGTACCTAACGAGTTAACTATTCACAACTTCCTAATCACAACTTCTTTCTCCTCATCTAAAATGATTTGAATTTTCAGCTCAGATTTTTGTTTATCTCCTATTTCTTCCTTGCCTTAGAATCTGGCTATACCCCAATACAACCCCTCCCCAAAGAAAGTTCTAGAATGCAGTCAGTAAGACACATTCACTCTTGGCCCATTCTCTGTTTTGAATGTGAATGTAGGGCATGAAGGAATGTTAGAATTTGAATTCCAAATTGAAAATTTACATAGGTTTATTTATACATCACACATGCATTACTAAACTAGTGCTCTAAAAATGATATTACAACAAACTGTAATTTAATGTTCTTTTTTTCTTAATTCCAGTGGATCTGAATTATAAAATAATTATTGTAATTCTCAGTCAATTCATTTAAAAAACACTCTTTTAGCTCCTACATGGCCTCAGCATTGAACATGATATAATACATACTGTGTTTTGAATGAAATGAATTGACATAATGTAACTGCTGAAAGTAAATCCGGCCTATTTTATCATTGTACCATTTTCTTTTTCTGTGGATTCTTTGAAATATGAACTTAATATTTTGAGCTATTATTTGACAATAAGCTTGACTTTCCTTTTCCTTTGCACTTAGTATTTTTAAAAATAATTACCTATGTAAGCCCTTTCTTAATTATTTCTTAACATCTTATATCATTTTTCATTTTTGATTTACTCTTCTGAGTTTTTTTTCTGGTGACTAATATTCAGGACACAAAAGAAAGTATGCATCAGAAACATACACTTTGAAGCAACTATTTATCCTCTTCTGTCCAAGCAGATGCACCTGTTTAGGTCTACCAGTCTGTCCACTTACACAACAGCTCTCTGAACTTGGCATCATCAACACACAGAGAAATTAGTTATTATTCTCCAAGGTCCTCAGATAAAAATTCTTGACCTGTTCTTTTTTTTATCAATACATTACTGTAAGTTTTTTGAGGACAGAGATACTTTCTGGTTGACCATTTTATTCCAAGCTTTTAGATTGTTCCAAGTTCATAGTAGATAGTAATTAAAGATGTATAAAATGCCTAGAAAGACTAACGAGAATAAAGCAAAATTGTAAGGAGGGTATCCCCTGCAGAATGGTTGCGATTATAAGTGTGTCTTAAATCCTTTGAGACTTTTTTCTTCTTGCATTACTATTACAATTTTCTGGCAGGCATTAAATACTCAAAATTATTTAATTAACCAACAACAGTTATAATAATCTGTATTAAGTATAATGTGAACAATATATTATAATTTTATATACATATATAATTATAATTACATATAAATATATAGTACAGCTGGCCCTCTGAATCCATGAATGCAGAACTTGCAGATATAGAGGTCCAACTGTATAAAGTATTATATATACAAAGATATTATAATAATAAACTTTAACCATATAATATTTAGTCTCTTTGTTTTCTGGAAATAATACAAGACAAAATTTCAAGGATCCTCCAAGGATAATTCATTTAAAGCAGAAAATATTCTATATCTGTCTCTTGACTAAAATTCTTATATGGGCTTCTCCACTTTTCAGGAATAAAAATTTATATTTTAATTTTATCATCATGACAGTACAATCTTTTTGTAGTAGTGCCATTTTTAGGCTTTGATCTCATCTTGCCATCCACTTCACTATGGCTGTTATGCTTCTGTCATTCTGGAAATTCCCTCACACCTCTTCACACATTATTGATCTCTACTTGTAATAGACTCCCTGCTGAAGTACACCTTCCTCTGAGTCCTTATCCTTTATAACTCTCTTACGTTATATCTCAGAATATGTTACCTTCCTTTGCTCCCTTGGCAACATAATCTTACTATTATTATAGAAGTTATCAAATTGAATTTAATTTGTGTTTTTCTTTTTTGTTTCTACAATTACATGATGAATGGAAGGAACTGCATGTCTGTTTCTATTTTTACCTTTGTTCATTTCTGTATTCCTGCTCCTAGAACATATGTTGAAATTAAATTTACCCTTTATTACCCTTTATCTACTAAAGTTCTTAAGCGTTAGGAAATTTTGACCTTGCCTTAAAATGCACTATTTTAAATTCATTTCACATTTACATGATTTTCATATTTTTCACTTCCTCTAGCAATTATTCTTACATCTAAATACATTCCATCCTGGGCATCTATAGATCAGTGTGCATTTAAGCTTTAAGACATGTTCGATTTTCAGTTCTTTCCTATGCATATGACAATTGATTAAAACTTTCAATCACTTCTGAAAAGGAAAAAGAAATAAGTTGTGTGAATAAAACATATGTTCTTGCAATATTAATAATTCTATAGGACTTGCCCTTTTAGTCTCTTTAAAATATTGTATTAACTAAATCATTAGTCACAGTCAGAATTAAAATCTGCATCAAATATTTCTTAAGAAAAATGTTCATTATGCATATATTCAACATATATATATTTAAATAGATACATAGATACAAAACAGATATATATAAAAAGTTCCCTGTAAAGTATTATATACAACCATGCTTTTAGATTTTCTTTAGCCTTATATATTATAAATTCGAGCATACCTAACTGGTTTTAAGGTTTAAATTGGTCACACCATTTAAAATGCCATTTCTATAAAGTTTTCATTTTCCTTGTAGTAGCAGAAGTTTTATTTCTGCTCCATGCCAATCCTATTGCATCTGTCAATAGAATTTATCACAGTGGATTGCAAAGCATAATCTTCTCAATTATTCTCTCCCTCTCTAAGACTAAGGACAGGGTGTTTCATGTTCCATTTATTCTCTTGTTGAACATTTGTTTCAGGCAGTTTATATTCATGCTTCATGTATTGTTAATTCTTTCCCATATTTCTTTTTGACACTGAAGCTGTGGGCATTAATCCTGCCAAAGCAACGCTTTATTTTCATTTTTAAAATGTATTTACCTCCTTCAGATCTTTGGCTTTTATTTCATTTGGCCTTTTTTTAAAAAAAAATATTCCACTGGAAAATTGTTCCTATTCAGTCTGATTCAGAAAAAAATTTCTTTGTAAAATTTACATTTTAATATTTAAAATAATATACCAGAAACAATATTTACTCTCTTTTTTTAATTCTATATATTGTGCCTTCTCAAGCTTTATGCAAACACCTTATATCAAAACTTGCAGATACTGAAAAATGCTTTAGAAATATTATTAATAAATTTTCTTGAAGTGGTGAAAAGGTCAACAATAATTAAAAGTAAGTGAAGACTTGCTTATTTTACTGGTAATAATGCATAAAAGATATAAAATGTAAAATTTAGTAGTGAAAATATTGTTTGGTGATCTTTTTGTTCTATCAAAACATTTTATAAGCATTATTTTTCAGTTATTGAAAATGTGAGTTATTTCATACACACAGAAAAGTGTACAACTCATAGTCATAAAGCTTGATGAACTTTCACAAAACAAATTCATCTGTTTAGCAATCACCTAGACCAAGAAACAGATCCTTAGCAGAATCCCCAAAGCTCCCTTACACCCCTTTCCTGTTTCAAGTGTTCTCCCCAAGGGTAACCAGTATCCCAATTTCTAAATTCACATAGATTCATTCTGCCAGTTCTTTAACTGTGTCCAAATTGAATCATTGTGTTTACTTTCTTAAATTCAATGTTATGATCCTGAGAGAAGTTAAGCTTTACTAATAAATATCAAATTTCACTATACAATTGCTTGGTTTATATATCAGAAGTTCATGTGTAATATGAGATATCTTGAGTGAACAGAGAGAGTTGCACCATGCAAATTAGCTAACAATCATTACTTTGTATATTTCAGTATAATGTGACATATTATAGTTTACTTCTGCTCTACTGAATAGATATGTGCATTTTGTAACAGTGTTAATTAAACTAATTATCACAAAATGTTCACGTAACTTAAAAAGATCCACGTGAAGGAAGAATATTTAAGATAATGCTGAGGATACAATATTTATCTTTAGTAATGCTACTTGCTTTAACATCTTTTAGTCTGATATTAGTATTGCCACATTGGTTTCTTTATTGTTCCCAAAGTGTATCTCTTTCCATTCTTTTCCCTTCATCTTTATGTAACACCATTATACTTAAAAATATGTGTCTTGAAAGCAACATACAATTAGGTTTGACTTTTCTTTAATCAAGTTTGACAATATTAGTCTTTTACATGGAGAATTTGCTTAATTTACATTTAATGCAGTTATATGGTTGAGTTTATGACTACCATATTACTGCTTTTTGTCAGTCTACCAGTTTTATATTCTGTTTGCTCTTTTCTTGCCTTACTTTTAGTTTTTTATTTAACAAGAATAAAGGACACAGTCAAGAAAGCATAGCATAGTATCAGTGTTATCAACAGTGAGAGAAACAAGAACCAAGACAGAATGAACACCAGACTCCTTGGTGTATTTAGTCAGCATTTGCTATGGCAACACACACTCCCAAATTGATTATGGATAACAGTAACATTTACTTATTTGCTTTTTTTTTGGGGGGGAGGGGGTTGTTTGTATTTTTGTTTTTTATGTTTGAATGCTATTTTTTTAAGCTCTTTATTGGAACATAATTGCTTTACACTGTTGTGCCAGTTTCTGCTGTACAACAAAGTGAATCAGCTGTATTTATACATATATCCCCATATCCCTTCCCTCCTGGGACTCCTTCCCATCCTCCCTATCACAGCCCTCTAAGTCATCATGCATCATCTAGTTGATCTCCCTGTGTTAGGCAGCAGCTTCCCACTATTTAGGAGGGCTGTGTGGGTTAGTAGAAGCTCTTCCAGCCTTTCTGATATCATCTCATTCCAGGATTTGAGATGAAGGAATATCCCAATCACTCCAGAGCATTTAAAGTCTTTTCAAAGAGTTAGAAACCTGTTTTGTTCACAGTCCACTGATCAACACAGATTATATGGCCAAATCCAAATTTAATACACCTACAGAATATACTCTGTCTACAGCAAGGGCAATGAGGGAGAATATGGTTGTGAACAAATAATACACTTTACCAAAATCTGGACTAAGAGAGGAGTAGAAAGACGTTTTCTGACAAATATAGAATAGCCTGAAAAACGATCCCTCTAAAAAACTTAAAATAAAAAATACTATAAACAAGCTTTTAAATACAGAGTTAAGTTTACTGAAAGTTAAGGACAAAATCCAGAACCCATAAAATAAAGAGTGAACTGAAATCCAAACAGAAAGCTGATACTAAAGGTCAAGTGACCTTGGGGTATTTTTTCAAATTTTAAGACCTAGAGGCTAGGGCTTTAATGACCACATAGATTGTTAAAGACAAATACTTTCATCTAACCAATAGAGCTGTAATTCAGACCTCCAGGGACACTCAAAATGCTACCCCCTGAGAGAAAAAGATGGCTACAAAATATTGTGACCACTGTGAGAGTAATTTAAAAAGGAAAATTTTCCTTTAGTTTTGTGCTCTGAGTTTTAAAAATAAAATATTCTTCTGAGAATTTAAAATCACTGCTCTACAGTGATTTTAAATCACTGCAAACAAATTATTACATAAAATATATATTACTGCATTATTTGGACATTATCATGGCTTGGTCCTGTTACAATGAGGTGGCTTAATGTATGTCCATGGGGTATACAGTAGAGGGGGACACTTTCAGACATATCTTACAGTATTCTCACCAGCAGAGCTCAAAATAAATGCTCACTTTCAAATATTACATGACTAACAAGAAATCAAGCTACTAAGAAAGTCAACAAAACCACAAAAGTCAACAAAACCATGAAAGTCCTACTTAGACACATAAGGACTTCAAACAGAATGATCAAAAGGCTAAAATAAGATAAATTTAAAATGACTTAAAACTAAAGGAAAGACTTAAAATCTAAATAACAATTAAGATATCAAAAATAAAACTTTGAAATTAAATCAAATATTACTTCTAGTAGTTAAAAATAAATAAATTTAAAACCTAATTGATTCTGGCTTTTAACCATTATAATAGATACATATTAGATAAATAGATAATATATAAATAGGTAGATATTCTCATATAAAGGTATATGTATATATGCATATATATTCTCATACTTTCATGTTTTTATTTCTATTGGTTAAATGCTTAAAAATAACATTTCTAATAGGTTTACACATAATTTTATAAGAAATTAAGAAATTTTATATAAAACCAACTTTTCTCCAAAATGGTTGTGCAATTTTGCATGCACTCCACATCTGCATAATTTTTGGCATTATTAGTCTTTTTTAATGTTGGCCATTCTTACGGGTGGGTCATGATCATCTTTTCATGTGTTACTATTTACCAACAGATGAATAAATAAATTTTACAATATCTGTATTAAAAAGAAACAAACTTTTGACATATATAAAGCAACATGGCTAAATCTCAAAAACAATATATTAAATAAAACAGACACAAAAGTATAAATGTCATCTGATTCCATGTAGATGAAATTCTAGAAAATGCAAATTAGAAGATCAATGATTTTCTCAATTCAAGACTGGAGGGGGATTATCTGGGAAAAAAAAAAAAAACCCGAGGGAAAAATCAGGTGATAGAAATATTCTGTATGTTGATTGTTGTGGTGCTTTCATAGGTGTCAAAATTCAATAATTTATACAATCTAGATAGGTAACCTTTTGTACCTAAATAATGCTTCAATAAAGATTATTTAAATTTTTTTTAAAAGTTAAACATGCAATTATAAATAGTTGAAAGAAGATCAGTGAACTAAATAACAGAGTTTTAGAAAATACTCAAATGCAGCCAAAAAAATGCAGAAAAAAAGATATTAAAGAGAAGTAAGGATATATGGAGGTTAGAATGAGGAGCACTACTACATACCTATTCAGATTTCTAGAAGAAAATAGTAATAATAAAGGAGAAATACTATGTGATGAGATAATCGATGACGATTTTTTTTGAAGAAAGAAACGATTGCTTAGAATCCGATAAAACATATCAAACGTAGGATAAAGATAATTCAATTTATACAGAGAGTATTACACACATACTAATAAATGTACAGAATTCTAAATATAATAAAACTTTCTTAAAGGAAGCAAAATCAGATACCCAAGAACAATTCTACTGATAGCAGATTTCTCAACAAATAACTTTTAAAAAGAAATATATAAACAAGTAGGTAAACTTGAGATTACATTCACTGGATAAATAAGGATGATGTCTAATTTATTTTAATAAAAATGTATAGAATTAATTTTCCAGGTAGAAATAGCAGGCAAATGGGTGAGGATGATTTTACTGGCTGACTTGTGTTCCCTCAAAATACACATGTTGAAGTCTTAACCTCCCATATCTACAAATGTGTTCATAACTGGGGACAGTTTTGACAGAGGTCCTTAAGTTAAAATGAGTTCATTAGGATGTACCTTAATGAAATATGACTGATTCCTTATAAGAAGAAAAAATCTGGACATAGACACAAAAGGAAGACAATGTGGAGACACAGGGAGAAGTCAATCACCCAAAAGTGCAGCAGAGAGGCCTGGAACAGACCATTCCTTCATGACCCTCAGAAGGGGCCAATACTGCGAATATCTTGACCTTGGATTTCTTGCTTCCAGAACTGTGAGAAAATAAATTTTTGTTTTTAAAGCCACCCAGTCAGTGTTACCTTGTTCTGGGAGCTCTAGCAAATTAATACAGGTATTAATTAGAATTAAAATATTTGATGGCACTGTTAGCAACAGATAAATATGTGATTTATTTTATTTTTCTTTTTCTTTATATATTTTACATGAAACATTTATGTTTAACTTTTAAAGGTGAGCACTAAAATAATAACAGTAAACTATATACCTTATAAACCACTATATGAAAATAACATATGATGTACATAGTAAGGAATGACAAGTATAGATGAATCATGAAGCAAAATTAAAAACAAGATGCTATAAATAATCACAAATAAAACATTAATCATAATAAACTTATGTGAAATAATTTTCTACATTCGTGTGACAATTCTCAACATATATAAACCAAAACTAGTGAAATGACACTTGGGTATTAAAAACTCCATCACTATTTTGAAAGATTTTGTCAGTCCTTGCTCAAGATTTAATAGCTCAAGCAAACAAATGTGGGAAAACATTCAGAAGTCTTTCTGAAACCTTGAAAATGTTACTAAAAGTAATTAAAGTATGTGGGCCGAGCAACTGGATGCAGGATGTCCTGCTTGAGCAGCAGAGGAACTAAAGGTGCTGGGCATGGAGACCATGGGGACATAGGCTACCAAGGAAACAGAAAATTGACCCTCTCTGGGGGCGCAGCCCCTTTCTCACTTGCACACATCATATCACCCTGTTTGGCCCCGGAGGATGGCTGGTTAGCCAGAGACGGGTAAGATTCCTCAGGGGAGGAACAATCTAAGACAGGCACAGTCACAGAGGGGCCAACAGGGGTGGGGCACAGACCCTTACTCCTTCTGAGAGAGGTCTCCTGCCCCCAGGGCTGCTTTGCTCTCCATGCCCAGCTCAAATCCACACCCAGGTCAAATCCACGCCCAGCTCAAATCAGACCCAGGAGGCAAACAAAGATCACTGCCCCCAGTCATGTGAGGCCTTTGTTTGTTTACTTCAAAGATAACCTTGATTGTGGGACAAAACTGGGAGTGGTAGACCCTTAGGCTATGCTGAGAGCTCAATAAAAGCAACGTGGGAGCGAGGCTCTTGATCCTAGAGGTCTTGAGTCCCCCAGTCCCATCTTTCTCTTAAATCTGTGTCTGTGTTTCTTTAAGCTTGTGGCACCTGTCACTCACCCGAGTCAACGAGCTGGTCTTGGCAAACAAAAATCAATATGGATATAAAATTTGAACACATAATTTAAAAGTTCAATTTAATAATCACAGAATACGTGGTTGTCTCTTAATTATGCTATAAGGTAAGTTTCAATCATTTAAAAAGTTTGAACAATATAAATGATTAGTCATTTCCCCTATTCTCCTCTCTCTCCTTGAAATCGGGCAAAATAAGAAAGGAGAAAAAAGCAAAAATTCCTCATTTAAGCTAAATGTGGAGTTCGTTTAAAGCACAGACAAGGTATAAGACTACCCAATGAACAGGTAATTGCATTGAATAAAACGGAGTGCAAATGCCATGGATGCAGCTCTCAGAAAAATCTCAAGAAATAAACCGACCAAAGGCAAGCTACATGTAGTGAGATACAATTTCCAAAATATTTGTCACTAGTGAGAATGGGATGTGAAATCTTTCTGCAGCATCTTCTGTAGAATCAATTGGTTCCAAAAACCTAGGCTAGGCTCTTGCTACTTAAAGTGTGGTCTGAGGAGCAAAGTATCAGCATCACTGTGGAGATTGTTAGAAATTCAGAAGTACAAGCTCTGAGCCATACTTACTGAACCGAAATCTACACGGTAGCAAGATGATTAAATGATGTGTATTCACATTAAATTTGAAAAACACTTAGGTAGGCCAAATGAGAATATTCAGAGGCAAGCAAGCCATAGTGTCAGGAAGTGGTCAGTCTCCATGGCACCACACTTGGCGGGCAGAATGGGGTTGGAGGAGAGAGAGAGGGGGAGAGAGAGAGAGAGAGACTCTTCACTATATAAAATATTCAGTTCATATCGCAATTGTTTAGGAAGAAATAAAATGTAAACACTCTCAGAAACAAAAATGTAGGACAATATGAAAATACTAACCTTTTAAAAATCTGATTTTTACTTCATCCCTATTCAAGAAGGCTATGAAAGCATGATTTGAATAAATCTCCCCTGCCTGAAGGATAATTATTTTCAAAAGGGAAAAAAATAATATGATCTATATAAAGATATTTTAAAGTGCAAAGCTAACATGCAAAAAAAAGCTGAAGAGCACTCAGGACAAATGGATGAAAATGAAGACGATATGGAGATGAATAAAAAAATCAGTGGAACATTTACCACTATGGAGAAAAAACACAAATCCCAATGACACAAATACAAGGAAGATTAAAAAATGGGAAAAATAGGAGGTGACAAAATGTAAGGTAATAAAAATCAGAAAAAAAATGTAATTAAAATGACAAAAATAAAATTTTTTTAAAAAGGAATGAAAAAGATAGCAACATAGAACACTGAAGATATTAATGAGAGAAATTTTCAAATGAAAATAAAAGTTAGCAATGGAAAGAAACACAAAAGAGATCAAATCCACATTTCGAATGCATAAAGAAGAAAATCAGACTAGAACAAGGAGATGTGACAATAGGAGATGTAGAAGTAAACAATGAATGTTTACATTGTATTATGGAAAACTTTACCCAGTACAGTCAACAGCAAGATAATGCTCTTAAATTTTAAATAATATTAATAATTCTAAGATGTATTCAGGCCTATTATGTCTTTCTATTCAGGCCAAAATATCTTTCTATTTATACATGTGGAGGGATAAGCAGGATTATCTGCTGTAAACCCATAGTGAATTCTTTCAGGTTTACCTGTCAATAGGTTACCTGAGTCCAGGGACTATCCCTCCCACTCCTTGCCCCTCAACTGCTGCAAAAGGGTCTGTATACAAATAATTCCTATAGAAATTATGGCTACCCCTCACTCCAGTAGAGAGAGTTACATACAATATCAACATTTTCCAGGTTTTCTAAGTGGAGGGCAGGTGGAGTTCCCATAAATTCCTGCAAGCTTAAATTCCTTTTATGCTGATGATATTGGACTACCCCTCACTTGCCTATGCCCACAATCTCTCCACACCAGAATGGGCCAGGCCAAGGGTGGGAGTAGGGGGTTGGAAGTGTGGGAAGCACTGCAGTGAAAGTGAAAAAAAATTCTATACAGTATTGAAAATATGTAACCAAAACATTACTCGAAGATATAGCTCTCAAATTTGAGTAAACTAACAAGACAAAAGCAAATGGAAGTATAATACCATTCTTATGGTGCTTAAAATATGCAAAGCAGAATATGAATTATATATTGATCACAGCATATGTAGTAAGAAATACATGCATGATATTTGATAGGGCTTTCATAACAAAATACTACAGACTGGGTGACTAAAACAACAGAAATGTATTGCCTCACATTTCTGGAGGCTAAAAGTCTAAGGTCAAGGTATTGGCAGGGTTGGTTCCTTCCTGGGGCTGTGAGGGAAGGCTCTGTTCCAGGCCTCTCCCTCCTTGGCTTGTAGATGTCTGTCTTCTCCCTGTGTCTCTTCATGTTGTCTTTCCTCCGTGTGTCCAAATTTCCCCTTTTTATATCGACATCAGTCATATTCCATGAAGGCCTACCCCAATAACTTCATTTTAACTTGATTATTTCTATAAAGACTCTATTTTCAAATAAGTTCACATTCATAAGTACTGGAGGTTATGACTTCAAAATTTGAATTTTGAGGAGGATATAATTTAACCTCTTAATACATGACAATTATAAGTGCCAAATTTACATTTGTGATTAATTTTAGAATTTGAAGTTTTGTTTCCTATACTGGGCAGTGAATACAGAGGTGATTGTTTTAAGTTCTTCATAACTCCATGTATACCTCAATTATTTCAAAATAAGTTAAAATTATATAATATAAAAGTGTAGAGAAAAATATTAAGAAATAAGTGGATCCCTTTGTTCCAAGCACATACATTTTTTATTTCATTAAACACAGCCAGAAAAATATACGTTCCAGAAGAAGGTTCATAGCTAAAATTGAGTGAATTTTGCTGCAGATAATTTTTAAGGATACCAAGTCTGAATAACAGTGTCAAGCAGAGTTGTGTCAAATTTTACAGGATCTTTTAGTTCTGGGAGGTGAATCTTGGTTTCCTCAATAAAAGGTAGTATTGTATACATATCCTGCATACCTACTAAGTGACGTGGGTACCTGAGCATTCCCTGGGTTTATTCTCCCCTGTACTTTTTTCCAGAGAGACTAGTCTTAGCCTGTGGACATTTTACATACCATTTAAGCCACAATTTATTAAAAATTACTTTCTCTTTGGAGGGATAACCACAGCATATACACTTTATTCTTTCCCAGCTTCCCCCTAAATAAAAGACTGAGTTCATTTGTTTACTGATACTCCTATTGAGTTATCATTATGATACAGACATTCTCCTTATGAGATAGTATAATGATTGATGGGTTATGGTCTGCCTTCCAAAATATGCTGCACTCTGCTCATGTATGAAAACAAAATTTTTATCTTCATCTTCTTATCTAAAAGGTTAGTTCCTGTCATTTATAAAGTAATCAATGCTTAACTGTTCTTGAATGACTGAAAGTGTCACTCCATTTGACATGAATAATAGATTTTATTCTAAATACTCACTTTTCCTGGATAAAAGTTCTTGGTGCATTTGTGATGACATTTACATAGCTCTCTATATGTATGATTTTGATTCATTCTGTTGTCAGTGAATTTAAAGTTCTTTCTTCATTGTGAAAGAATTCAGAGATGAAGTGATAGGTAAAAATCAGATTTATTTAGAGAGAAACACACTCCACAGACAAGAGTGTGGGTCATCTCAGAAGGTGAGAGGCAAGAGGCAAGAGGCTTGAAATATGGCATAGTTTTTAATGGCTGGGTAATTTTATAGGCTAATGAGTGGGAGGATTAGTCCAATTATCTTGGGGAAGGGGTGGGGATTTCCAGAAATTGGGCCACTGCCCACTTTTTAGCCTTTTATGGTTAGTCTCAGAACTGTCCTAGTGCTGGTGGGTGTGTCATTTAGCATGTTAATGCTCAAGGTCCACTGGAATTTGAATCTTCCGCCATCTTGGACCTGGTTCGTTCTCACTAGTTTTTGTCATGAACTATGGCTATGTCATTCATTTAAAGGTTGTGCCCTGTCCCCTTCCTTCCTGTTTTAATTCTACTTTTACTTCTTCAAATATTTGGCAAGTTGGCTGTCATATGCATAACCACAGGGTAGAACCTAAATTAAGTTCACTTTAGTTAGAACTCAGGATTCATCTGAGCAAGAATGTTATACATGATATTAAGATTCCTGAGTGCATGAAAAAGCCACTCCTCCTGTGTGACTAACACAACACTCACCAGTTATCAGTTGTATAGATCTGTATAACATTATATAATAACATATGTATAGGAAAACAAATTTAGAAATCCCACTTTGGAAGACCAAGAGTATACTCCTTTCTTTACAGGACAAGATGCAAGCCACAATCCCCACTCGATAGACTCTGATAATGTTAATGCCTCTAAACTGGACACCTTTAACAACACAAGTGGCTTGAGCTATGGGAATTAGCAGTGAAGAAACTAATAGACCAATAAGAGGGGTATGTTTGGGAACCGACAATTTGAAGCTGGTGATGATGGAAGAGATCCCGGATGAGAAGCTGAGAGTGGGACTTCTTATAAACTGGGGCTGGCATTCAAGCTGGAGAAGAAATTTATTGGCTATGATCTTTGTTAAACTCTCATGGGTTCGTCTTTGTTTAAACATACCTTGTGGCCTTCCCAGGCTAGCCCATTTACACTATAGTTGTCATTCATTACATTATTACTCTAAATGGCTAATTTCACAATGACAAAATTTTCATAATTTAACCAATTCCATTTTGGGGAGTTTTTGAAGTGAATACATTGTTCCTTCTCTCTGAAGAATTTTTAACATGTCTTTCCAGGCAGGTCTACAGGTGGCGAACTTCAGTTTTTGGTTTTCTAACAAAGTCTTTATTTCTCATTCACTTTTTAGGATTATTTTGCTGGACACAGAATTCTAGGCTGGTGTTTTGTCTTTAGTTGTATGTGTGTTTGTGTGTGTCTGTGTTTATTTTAACACTTTAAGTATTTCATTCTATGCCTTTCTTGCTTACTTGATTTCTGAAGAAAAAAAAAGTCTAATATAATTCCTATCATTGCCCCTCTGTTTAGGTAAATCTCCATTTCCCTCTGGCTTCTTTCAAGATTTTCTCTGTCTTTCGTTTTCTGTCATTTGAGTATGATATGTGTAGGTGTACATTTTCTGGTTTTTGTCCTTCTCTGTTATGTCTGAATTTCCCAGATGTGGGTTTTTTTGGTGTTCCTGATTTGGACAATTCTCAGCCTTTATTACTTCAAATATTTTCTTCTGCTCCTTTCTTATTTCTCTTTTTACTAGGCTCATGACACATACATAGACCTTTTATAATTGTCTCACAGGTCTTGGAAATTTTCTTTTCTTTTTTCATTCTTTTTTTCTCTTTGCATTTCAGATTGGTAGGTTCAAGCTCACTGATTTTTTTCTTTGACCTGTCTAGTATACTGATTGGTTCATGAAAGGTCTTCTTTCTATGACAGTGTTTTTGATTTGTAGCAAAAGTTGCTACAAATCAAAAAATTGCTACAAAATTAGAAATTGCTACAAGTTCAAAAAATTGTTACAAAAATTGTGATAAATTCAAAATAATGATTTGTATCTATTGCAAAGATTGAGGGTATATTTCTCCATTCTACACTGTGGGAGCCTGGTGGGGTTTTTGGAGGTAAAACTTGCAAAATATTTCCTTCCCACCTGATTAAAACAGAGCCCTTGAGCTAGTCCACACCCTGCCTCCAGCTATTTGTCAATTACTTTAAGTGTTCTTATTCATTTATAGCTTCTGCAGCTTTTGCTCTTGATAGGCTATGATTCTGCCTGCCTGTCCAATTTTCAAGACAATGGTTTTTTACATCGACCTCAATTCTCTGATGGATCTAAGAAGAGTTGTTAATTTTCTGTTTGTTCAACTTTTTCTCATCTTGAGTACGGGACTGACAACTTTGAAATCCCATTAAAGTCAGAGTGTAAGGCAGAAATCCAGTTTATTTATATTTTATGAGAATTGATTCAGTTATACATATACATATTATTTTTCATTCTTTTCCATTATGGTTTATTATAGGATATTGAATATAGTTCCTTGTGCTATATAGTAGAACCCTGTTATTTATCTATTTTATATACAGTAGTTTGTATCTGCTAATCCCAAACTCTTAATTTATCCCTCCCCTACCCCCTTTCCCTTTTGGTAACCATAAATTAGTTTGGTATGTCTGTGAGTCTGTTTCTGTTTCTTCAATAATTTCATTTGTGTCATATTTTAGATTCCACATATAAATGTCATATGGTATTTGTCTTTTTCTGTCTGACTTCACCTAGTATGAGAATCTCAACTTTTATATTACCTTATGACTGAAACTTCCCTGGGTAGCTAAATCTGAAAAAAACTTTGTCATTTCAATACAGTCTTTAAGAGCCCTGTACTCTGTGCTTTCTTAATTACATGAACCTATAAATCTATTTGTACATGAGTAATATCAGCAAATTCTTGGAATTTAGAATAAAACTCATGGGAATAATCAAAGACCAATGTCTTATTAAAGGTATTCCACAAACCTTGTGACAGAGACCTACCCATATTTTCTAAGAGAAATTGTAGCAGCAACTAAACTAGGGAAATCTCCACACTGGACTTTAAAATCTTTAAACTTGATGGTCTCTCATGCTGTCAGTGCTTGTTACTTACTGAAAATAAAATTTAAAAAAAATTATTAATAAATGGGCTCACCTCTCATGAAATTTTGTTAATTTCCCCCTCTAACATTTCAATTTATTTGTATAAACTGTATCCTGCTATCATTCCATTCTCCAAAAGAAGGGTAAATTCATGACTGTTTATCCTCTCTGTTGTGAACTAAACATGACTAAATAAGGTTTATTAGAACTCCCATCCCCTTTGAAAATCCAGACTTCATCTTGTTTTTTGGTGGATCATAACTTAAAACTGGAATAAGAAGATATTACGCAGAATATACCATAACAGTTCTCAATTTACCCTTACTGTAAAGTGATCTTTGACTAAAGGTGAAATCAGCTCAAATACCAGAACTTATTAAAATTTCCAGATATTACAATTACCAGATATTGCTTAACTTGTGAGAGGTAAGATTTTTAACCTATACCTGGTACCAGATATATTTTTGGAGTAGTCAGTGTGGAAACAATCAAGGTTTTGACCAATTGAAAATGGTCTATGTAAAATTTGAAGAACTTTTAAGGGCTATCATGTAGAATCTCATTGAAAAGGAGATGATATGGAAACTATAGGAAATGCCTTAGCTGAGCATCATGCCCCCACTAAGATTCTGGCCCCTGTAATATTCCAAGGAGTCAAATCATTGGAGATGTGAAAAGAAGCTTTAATAGCATGTCACAGATCTGCTCTGGAGTCTGTAAAAAATTACTGAAAAAATCTAAGTGTAAATTCATGAGGATAATTTCTAGTACAACATGAGAGCTGCTTGGCAGGGACAGAGACCTCAAATGGAAACTTTGAAAACTTTGCCACTACACCCAATCAATATTGGTTAACACATTGTACTAAATATTTCTGAATATCTCTGGTACATGTATCATCTATCACAATGATCATCGGGCAAAAGTGTGAAGGTGGAACTTGGACAGTAATCCAAACATCAGTGTCCCTTGAACATCTCCTAACAGATTTCACACAACCACCCACTTGCTATGGGTTCTTAAAATATGCTTTTTTTTTTTTTTTTTGCTTATCTTTAGGAAGATGGAACTTTTCTTTTCCAGAGAGCTATGGCTCTGACTGAAGCAAAAATCTGACTTGATTTTGTGTCTGGATGGGTAATTCCAACCTGTGTCGCCAATGATAGAGACATTCATTTTACTAGGATTTTCAATAGGGAAATTTGAAAAGTCTGATCACTTACTAAGAGACTTCATTGTCCCTAACATTCTTAATACTTGGGAGAAGAAAAGAGGGCCAATGACATTTTTAAACTATATGAGCTAAGTTAGCTGACACTTGTGCTTCTTTAGGCAAGAGTGTCACCTCTGGCCCTCATATACAGGAGGCCTACACTCTCCATGGCTCGTGTCTTTCACTATCAAGTTTAGTGCAGGTCACCTATGGGCTTGGATGTTTCACTCTTGATTTCGAACCTAATTTACCTAAGGAATGCATCACAAATTATGCAAGCTATTAACACAATATATCCAGTCTTTTCATCGATGCGTACAAACTTCCTTTCCTTACACTCTTGCAATAGACTCTAAATGGCCTAAGACTAAAGAACTCATCTCCTGGAAAATATACCAGAAGGGGAATATGTCTGAGAATCATGTTGGAAAACACTCTGTTAAATACTTTTGAACACTAAAGCTGCACTCAATCTTCAGAGTATTGATCCATGGCTAAATATGTCCTAGCTAAAAAAGATATAAGACATGGGCTGCCATTATATCAGGAAATGTAAAACTAAGAGTCTTAATAATCCTCCATAAATAAATGGCTTCAGATGGTATATCAGTCAGAGTTTGGTCAGGAGAAAGAAACCACAAAATAATTCGAACAGGGAAAGGTCAATAAAAAGACTACTTAATCATTACAAGGGATTGGAGTAATATGGAACTAGTTGATAAAGTAAAAATAACTCTATGGAATATAGAACAAAGTTCAGATCCAGAAAATATTAAAGCAGGCAAGGCAGTAGCTCTCTGAGGGACAAAGATATTGGTGTGATGCTTAATGGCTGAACTTGCTACAAATCAATTCTCTGTGGAGTGCTGTAAATCCACTCTTAGGACCTACAGAAAGGTAGAGGTACTCTGCTACAAAACTACCTTGGGAGGAGGTGGTCCTGAGGGAAGCTGTTGGTCTCTAGGTACTGCTGGGTATCACGCACTGCAGGTGCTGGATGCTGGAGAAGCCACCTACACAGCATGTATTGGATGGTAGGGAATCTGTGTGCTGCAGAGGTGACTGATTGTAAAGAGGAAGGAAAACCTTTTTGTTATGTCCCCCTAAGAACCTCTGCTGACAATGTTTAACATTATGCCAGCTGGCAAAGGAAAAATATTTAAAGGATCCAGACCCTACTTTACAAAGCAGGAAAGGAAAAGCGAATTTGGAGCTGAGAGACAATAAATAAGTAACTGGCACAGAGAGAGACAAGGCTTGATAAGAACTTTGTATCAAGAAAACAACTGCATTACATGGGCGGGTCTCACATGAGATCTACCAAATGAAATCTACATGATGGTAGTCACAAACTTCATGCTTTAACTGGCATACTGTTATTCTTTTATTTTTCTAGTTATTTTCCTTTTGCTGTTAGCAATTTTTAAAAAATTTTAACCGTAATATTTACAAAATCTTTATACTTAAAATTTTCTTTTATGTATTTAGTCAATCTTTGGCACGAGTCTAAGCATCTGCTTCAATTTTTTAAAATTATTTGATTAATTATTAATTCAAACAGTATTGGTTTTGCACACATTTTTTTTCTGAGTTCCAGTCAACTCCTTCTAGAACCAATCAATTGTTTGAAAAAGAATTTCATAACTAATTGGATTTAACTACTATTTGATTTTTTATATGTAATATAGCAAAAAAAAAAATGCCAGGCAACCGAAAATCTAAAACCATTTTTGTGTCATTTCTATCACAAGAACAACAATGAAACAGTATCTAGAGGTCATTTGTAGGAAGCTGCCTCTGATATCAAACTTTGTTACAGGTAAAGCTAAGAAAGGAAACAGAAAAAGATGACATATATTTAATAGCAACCTTACATAGAAGTCTTAATGTGTAGTACTTGTTTTCTAATTCTTTTATTCAGATCTTATCCTTCATCTATTTGATTATCTCTCCTTTTTATATTCTGCCTACCTAATTAGGCTCCTATCTCAGAATGATACAAAAATTACACAATAAAATATATCAGCCTTAGTAGAGGAATTTGGGCTGAAAACAGGTTATTGTGTCACCTTCAATAGCTAGTATTAGATTTGTGACACAAAAACCTGTTGGCTACTAAATGCAATTTAAGTATGTACCTATTTACTTGAAAAACTGCTGAAAAATAGCCACTGATGCTGTGATGTCACTTGTGGTTCATTTAGGCTCAATATTTTTATTTTTATTGAGAGAAAGGGAGAGAGAGGTTGAGAGGAGATTGAGAGACATTGCTAGATAACTTAAATCAAGGAGTTGCCATATTATTCAGAAATCCCACTCCTGGGCACATGTCCATACAAAACTATAATTAAAAAAGATACATTCACCCCTATGTTCATAGCAGCGCTATTCACAATAGCGAAGGCATGGAAGCTACCTAAATGTCCATTGACAGATGAGTGGATAAAGAAGATGTGGTACATATATAGTATGGAATACTACTCAACCATAAAAAAGAATGAAATGATGCCATTTGCAGCAACATGTGTGGACCTAGAATTATCATACTAAGTGAAGTAAGTCAGAGAAAGACAAATACCATATGATATCACTTATATGTGGAATCTAAAATATGACACAAATGAAATTATTTATGAAATAGAAACAGACTCACAGACATAGATAGACTTGTGGTTGCCAAGGGGCAGGGGTGGGGGAGAGATGCAGTGGGACTTTGGGATTAGCAGATGCAAACTGTTATATATAGGATGGATAAACACCAAGGTCCCATGGTGTAGCACAGGGAACTATATTCAATATTCAGTGATAGACCATAATGAAAAAACATGAAAAAGGATGTATATATGTATATATACATATATATATAACTAAATCACTTTGCTGTACAGCAGAAATTAACATAAAATTGTAAATCAACTATATTTCAATATAAATAAATAAATAAATAAATAAACGGTCTTCATCTAAAAGATCACATAACCCTGACATATGAAGCAGATTAAATAACCACCACCAAAAATCTGATATATAATCATGACTATTCAAAGAGTGGGGGAGATCTGGAATGATCACTTTCCCAGTTGATAATGATCTATCTTTGAACTCACTGAAGAATGAGTATAATAGGGGATTGAGAATCAAGACTATATCTGTCAATGTGACTTAAATATGACTTCAGTCAGTATTACTTAGTTGTTTCAGGGAAATCCTGCCACAGAAAATTGAAACTATAAGATAACAAATAATTTCAATATATGCTAGAGGAAATCCCCACAGAACAATATTCTAGTCATCTGGGCAAGCAGCTCATGTATAAAACAAAAGTATTTTTTCAGTCACATCAATATCCTTAGATCTCTAATTCTAAACTGTTATATCATAACTTTTGCCTAATTTCAATCTGGTTTTGCCTTGAAAAATGCATGGTAAATCGCTTGAGCTTAGAAACTTTGTTTATATATGTAACTTCCCCTTTTGAGACACAGCTCTGCTGAGGTGGCATTTTTTTCTTAAAACTTTCCTTTGTTAACAGATTTTGTTGTGTTTGAAGAATGCAATAATCCTATCCTTTGTAATCTGAAGTCCTCATTTAAAAATTAAATCATTTAAGCAAAGTATTTTCCAAAATGTGTTCTTCAGAAATTGTTATAAATTAAAATGCTGGTAAATTTTAAAATGTTTTACTGCAAGTATTGCAAATCTTTAAAAAGCCCTTGATATGTTATTATGCAATATGTAATACTGAGTAGGGTATTACATGTAGAAATTCCAAATTTTATTTTATTCTTAAATATAAATTTGTGAAATATCAAGTGGAATAAAATCCACTGGAGACAAGTTGGGAAATATCCAGATTCGTAAAGATATTTCTGATCCCAGGAACTTAAATTCTTTCCTTTAGCAATAGGAAACCAGTTCTTATTTATATATTTTGACCTGGTAATATTTTATACAATGTGTTTGTCAATATATTTATTCAATTATGACTAATTTCTAGTTCCTTGTTTTTCTTTATGAGATAGCTGGCTACTCATAATGAAGAGTATTGGTCATGGGTACTAGTGAGAGGGAAGGGAAGAGGAGAAAACTATAAGAGGAATGCTATATGTACACTCCCACAAATTTTGCACTGCATAATTGCTCTCTGTTACAATGTTGGAATGCAGCTATATACAGTATGTGAATTATATTTTTGCAAATACATATCTCTGCACATAAAATTTATCTTTTTTTCTCCTGTGAAGTATATAAATTTGATTTTCCATTAAAATATTAATGTTACGATAACTTTTTTATACTGTGTGACTAAAATAGATATTTAAGGATTGCACTTATAAATTGAATATGATTAGTAGGCAGCTCGTTTTCTTAATATCAGTGAGAATATGGCTGAACTGACCATATTTTTTTAATTTAGTTTCACTTGTGAGACAGTTGTCTGGACCTGGGTAAGGATAGAGTTTACCTCTGGACCAAGCCAGCCACTCTGAAATGGGATTGGATGCTTGAATCTCTAGTAATTTTCACATTATAATTATCATGGATAACTTAGATGCACTTCTCCCTTGGTCAAAAATTGTCTTTAGGAAAATTCTCCAACCTCCTCTCTTATGCTGTATTCCACGTCAAAATACAGCCAGAGTCAAGCCCACACCTTTACAGTGACCTATTCTGTTAGATCTGAAAACTAAGCACCAAATGCAAACATATGTTATAGAATATTTAATGTTTCAGAAAACTGAAAGACAATTATAACTGATTTCCTAGGAGGAAGTTTGGATTTTTTCTAATAACTTGATATGTTGATTTGGCCAAAAAGTTCAGGTTTATCCGTAACAGCTTATGGAAAACTTGAATGAACTTTTTTGGCCAACCCAATATTAACATTTCATTTGAGGATTCTAGAATAGAAATTATTTTTTGTCTTTAATAGAGTGTTTTTATATTCACTGTGTGTCCTACTAATTATAAGCCTTTCTGTTGTTCTCTTGTCAGGCTAATTTCATCCTGTTTTGTTTTTATTTTTCTTTTTCCTATTTTGTATGGTATTACTGCTAATACATTAATCATATCAACTCACTGGAAAATGCATTAAAGAATTAGTAATGTTAAAACTTTCATCAAGGTGTGAAAAGTCTTTGACAATGATACTTTTAAAATAAAATTTGTTTTAAAAACATTCTCTTTATGTTATAGGAAGTTGTATCTGTTTTTAGTGTTATGTATCAATAGATTTGTATTCTGTGTCTCTTTTTTAGGAAGCATATTTGAAGATTTTGGTTGGAATACATAAAGCTAGAGACCACTTATAAATATACTCTATGTCATAAAACAAAACCACTTATTTTTTTTAACATCATAAAACAAGCTTCTGTGTGCTTATATCTTGAGTACATTTTATCTTCCTTTGATTAGTTTTCTTTCATTGAATTTCATATGCTATTTACATTTATGTAACCCATCTTTGTTTGGATGGCTCTGGCACTGGCACTAAAATTTACAGACCACATGTCCTGAGAATACTTCTTCACATTACTAGCATGACAAATGTCTTTTGAAATAAGTAGGTTCTTCTACCTTATTTTAGCAACCAACAGCAGTATAAAATATAATGTTGTATATTCTTTATACCAATGCTGTTTATGTGATGATGGAAATGCTGTAAAGTTGCATTCTCTATATGATAGTGACTAGCCACATAAAGCTATTGAGCATTTGAAATGTTTCTCATGTGACTGGGGAATTGACTTTTAAATTTTATTTAATCTTAACTAATTTAAATTTAAAGTAGCACAAGTGACTATTGGGAAAACAATGAAAGGGATTTGGTCTTACATGATAATAGATGATTTAATGATGGTAGGACAGAAATTAGACTGAAAAGAGTCGTTTTCTTTTCTTCAACAAAATTTCAAGATAAATATTCTGGAGCTTTGTTTGGCATGTCCAGACATTCATCATCTATGTTTTCCTTTTGGGGTAATATTTGGATAATGGTACTAAGTGCTGCTTTTTATTTAGGAAACAACATTCTTCTGCAGTCTGATTTGTGAATAAAAATTGACTCCGTTATCTAGGAATTCCCAGTTCCATATGTTACTATTTTGTACAATTAAGCCTATCAGCAAGCTGGGAGACTCTATGAAACTTTCCAAGAGTGCCTCCAAAGGAAGATCTTTTTTATGAATTTCATGAAAACCCAATACATTTAGTGGCCACTGTAGGTTTGATTTGATTGTTTAACTCAAGGTCAAAAATTCAAATTAATTTTTCTTCTGTATTCATAGAAATGAATTGACATCAGCCTTCATAAAGTCTCACTCTTATCTTACTTGTATATTCATCTGTTTCTATTCACTTTATTCTCTGTTTCCTATCTCCATACTGCTACTTGATCATCCATTCTAAAGGCTTTTGTGGGTATCCTTTTACTGATACATGTCCTTGTTAAATATTTAGTTTTTACATTGAATGTTCTTGTGCATTATTTTTATTTAAAAATGATATTGTGCTATGGATGTCTTTTTTTCTTATCTCTAAGCACTATACTTTTAAAATTTGGACACCAATCTTTATAGGTACATTATATTTTGCTTTGAACAAGTGCATATTATTTCATGGAGAAAATGAACCCACTTTCCTTATTAATTGCCCTAGTGATGGAAATCAGTTTTCCTCAACTCCCTATTACTACAAACAATTAATGAACATCCTTTTATGGACATCGGTTAGAATTTTTCTCAGAGGCAGAGCATGGGTTACATGGATGCAAATGTCTATATGCCTACCAGTACACATAAAAATTTTTGCACTGTCATATCCCACTTATTGGCCTTATTCACATTTACAAATATTGCCAGTCTGAGGGTTTAGTCAATTAAGTTATGATTTGAGCAGCATTTAGATTTTGTTGTTGCTATTACAGCCCTCAGAGCACCACAGGTTTTAAATATTCCTGGAGTTCCCTTGTGACGCATATAGTGGCTGGCTTGCAGTGAATTGTCCATAATGTTTTCTCTTTCCTCAGCTTCATGTCTTCTCTTTGTATTGATAATTCCTCCTCAGAGAAATTCTCTTTCCTCTTTAACTTCCCCAACAATAAACTGCTGGTACTTGTTACGTTATACTTGCTAGCCTGGAGTTAGTAGGGCGCGCAAGGAGAGGATGCATTCTCTGTTGCCATGTTTCACCTTCAGCCTTTTGTTGGAGCTCAGGCCCTAGATATCAGTGCTGGGGTTTTCTAAGTGACTACCCCTCCCCCTGCTATAGGAGATCTCTAATGTTCCAGGCCTAGAACCTTACCATGTTCCACTGGTTCTCACTTGTGCCCTACAGGCAATGGGTTTGTGGCCCTTCCACAAGCAGCTTAAGGCTTTTGTTCCATAGGGAATATAGGAGAGAGCCCACATGGGTCATGCCTTGTCAAACAGCTGCTGTTTGCTTCCCTGGGAGTAACCATGATGGAGACGTTCTCAGACTCCCATTCAACTGGTTTTTCTTCTGAAAACCAGTAATTTGTGGTGTAGATACCACAAATAAGTATAAATTCCCTCTGTGTCTGTGACTTGCAGGGCTTCTATACTAAGTCTAGTCTACACTTACCTTTTAAAAATTTATTACAAATTTTAGCTGAATTCTTTTTAGTAACTTTCATGCTGTCTTGATTTCATCATCTGCCCCAGGCAGTACTCATACCATCTCTCCTTTGTAGTCACCTGCCTTTCCTTAAATTTCAGGTTAGTTAGTTGTCCTGTAATCTCAGCTTTCCGATGCATTTAAGAAGAGTTGTGTTTTGTGCATTGTAAATGTGAGGGCAATACCATTTTCAAGCTTTCTGCAATCTAAGCAGAAGCTGAAAGTTTATCAGGGTTAATGTTAGTTTTTCCACATTGAGTGAACAATTCTTTTTAGTACTGTGTAAAACACATTCCTTGTCTTCTTCATTTATTAGACAGTCCAAATTTATAATACATCAAGTTTTTACACACACATGGTCTATCTCTGAGCTCTCTATTCTAATACTGTGGCATCTACCATGTGTTCTTAAAGAGTACCAAAATATTTGCGTTACTATAACATCATAGAATGTCTTTAGTAAGGCCAATACTGTTCTTTGCTCTTATTTTTCCAAGGAAAAATCAGGAAACTTAATCCTTTCCTAAAAAATATTTGGACAAATATATTGTGTTATTCAAGATGAAATACACATATAAATTTTTAAAGTAAATAGTTTGGGAAGAATGAACATCTTTTAAAAGTTAAGTCATATGATTGAGGAACATAGATTCTGTGCTAGAAAGGCATCACTTTCTCCTCCAAATTCACTCTCTACATTTTTGTGCTCTGTTATCTGCTTCAGGAGGCTGACCTCTATGTAGTTCAGGAACCAGGATCTTTTACTGTCTAGTTTCTGTTCAGATTTTGTCATAAGGAGCCACCATCTGAAAACCAGTGTGTGAAAAGGAGAGGTCACAATATGTAATCTCCTGGCTATGACCTTGCAGGGATGATGTTTAGCCTTATTCCTCTATTGAAGACCACAGCTCTTGTTGGACAGGCTTTTCCTATAGTGATGGTTTTCATGGGGTTGTAGAATCTGTTAGATCACGTTGCTCCTTCAGTTTTTCTTATGTTTCCCTTAAATCTGAGCAGAATGTATATAGTCTTCAAAGTCAGTCATCAACCAAATCTATACCCTTAACCTCTTTTCAGAATGATTCCTCGGCTTTCTCCCTTTAACTGTGTTCTGGCTTGTTTCTTTAGAATACTGTTTCCCTTGCAACTTTCTCAGGATGTGACTATTTCTTTTCTCACTATCATGTGAGTAGGTTGCTTGTAACAGCTACATTTTGTTTGCAGGTGTTTCTTCTTCCTAAAAACAGGAAACTTTGACTCTCATGGTATCAGTTTACCCACTGATATACCTACTTATTGCAGAAATCTGTCATCACAGAGTTTATTTTGTTCCTTTAAAGTTACCGGTTCTTGACATACTATAATTCTTTCCAACTAAATTTAGCTTACATTTGACATCAATATCAATAAATATATTTCCAAACCACTGGTGTCTCACTGTCTTCATTGTTTCCCCTTTAAATATTGCTTCCCCCATCTTACCTGGTAATTTGACCCAGGGGTCCAAATTTAGATATATCATTGCCAGTAAATGTAATGTCTCCAATAATTCAATGCAAACATATGTCTTTGCAGCACTTACTTTTAGCTTTCCTTTGCAATTCTAGTAACCCAACACCAATCACCCATTGACCCCACTGAGTTATATTATTAATTAATACCATCAATTTCTCATACCTTCTCATTCAATCATTTATTTAATCAACAAATATTTAGTTTGCATTTACTCTGGGAGAGGAATTTTCTAGTCAGTAGAAATAAAGCAGTGTTTAAGATGATAAAAACATATGCCTACTTGTAAGCAAATTGAAATAATAAATTAGATGTTTTGAGATAGTAATAAATATGAATATAATAATACACAAAATTTTAAAAAGGGGACTAGAGATGTCAAGAAGGTAATTGAACTTTTACACATGGTGGCATAAGGAGGCCTCACCGAGAAAGTAACTTTAACAGCTTTACTAGTGTGTAATTGCTGTACAATAAACTACACATATTTAATGTATGCAGTTTAGTGAGTTTTGATGTTTGTGAATACTCATGAACTCACTATCACAGTCAAAATAATCAAGGCATCCAATACTCCTAAAGATTTGTTCATGCCTCTTTGTAGTCCATCCTTCTTTCCTTCCATCCCTTATCCTCAAGCATTTTCTTTCTGTCCATATTAATAAGCTTTGTACTTCTAGAATTTATATAAATTGATCCCCATAATATCAACTGATTATCTGGCTTCTTTAATGCAATGTAATTATTTTGAAATTCATCCATGTTGTATCAGCAGTTCATGTATTTTTAGAGTGAATAGTATTCTCTTACGTAGAATGCTCTGTAGTTGGTTCATCCTTTACCTCTCAAACACCTTTTTTTCAGATTGTAGCTACTAAGAATAAAGCTACTATGAAATTTCACATATAAGTTATGCACATATGGTTTCATTTCCTTTTGCTAATTGCCCAAGATTGTAACCGTTGGGTCATACGATGGATATATATTTAACTATTTGAAAAACTTCCAAACAGTTTTCCAAAATAGTTATAACAATTTATATTTCTACCAGCAGTTACTTCACATCTATCACACTGTTATGGCCAGTCTTTTTAAAATTTAACCATTTTATTGGATGAGTAGTGATACTTCATTGTGGCTTAATTTGCATTTCCTCAAGTATTAATGATGTTGAGTATATTTTTATGTGCTAATATTCTATCCATATAAATGCCTTTGCTAATTTCCCATTCAAAACTTTAGCAAATTAAAAAAAATTGCCTTATTAAATTATAAAAGTTATTTACATATTTTACAAATTCTTTTGAAATATATATGTGCTGCATATATTTTATCTTTTTCTTTCACCACTTTTTTCAGTGATATTAGGAACAACCAATCTCATCATATTTGTTAGTTTTCAAAAAATGTTCAAAAATATCATATACCGATTCACCCACTCCAGGCTTCTTATAAGTGGCTGATTAGGAGTATCCAATGGAAATATCTGCATATCTCTATTGCCAGATCAGGCCATGGACTATCAGTGCTCTCTTTTCTATTGGAGGTAGAGTTTTTAACATCTTTAAATCTAATCGGAGTTCTATTCCAGAACTGCAAAACCAATTCAGAAAACCAGTCCTTAAAATTCTGTTACTCTAGAATCACTTTGGCACCAATCTCTGTATTAGTCTGAATTCTCCAGGGCAACAGAACCAGTAGAATATAGAGTGGTGGAGCCTGCCCTGGTCACAGGCCCAGGACGTGGCCCCTCTGTGATTTTGCAGCTTTGCCTGCAATGCTTTCAACATAGAGCTCCATGCAGCCTGCCTGCAGCTGCCATGGTTAGAACATCACATTCCTTCTGCAAACTCTGTGGCAGCCCTTATGCTCTGAAGACCTTTGCTCCAGCCAGCACCCAGCCCCTCCTGCAAACCCAAACCCAACCCAGGGTTGCTGATCCTGGGTTTGGAGCTTGCACTCTGGAGGGTGCCTGCTGTTTGCCCAGCAATTCCAGACCCTCTCCAGCCTGGCCAAATCAGTATACTGCTCTGCTGTCCTGTGGCTGAAACACACCTTCACCAGTGACATGGTTTGTCCCTTCATGTTTGTCCTTCCTTATGGACTCTCTCTCAGCCCTGGGATTCTATACAGGTTATCCTCTTATCTTACAATTGCTTTCTTAAATCTTAGTTTAATTATTCTTTATATTAACTTCCCCTGTTTAAACCACTGTGTGTGGTTTCTGGCTCCTGATTGGACCCAGATGGTTACAACAGCATGTTATTCATAAGGATTATGTGGAACAACATTTGGCATAGTAAATGAAATCAATGAGATCTAGTCTTATTTCTTCTCCCCTCTCTCCTCCTACCACAAACCCTAAATTTTGCCTATAAGAATGTGTGTGTGCTCTGCTCAATATTATGGGAAAAGAATTTGAAAAAGAATAGATACATGTATATGTATAACTGAATCACTTTGCTGTACCCCTGGATCTAACACAACATTGTTAATCAGCTATACTTCAATATAAGATAAAAAGTTAAAAAAAAAAGAATATAGATAGATATACATATAGATGGATACCACACACACACACACACACACACACACACACACACACATCTAGGTCTGAGTGAGTAACGGTATTTATCAGAAGGGATAGGCTTACTTAGTTATGGAAGCCAAGCAGTCCCCAGATCTGCAGTCGGCAAGCTGGAGACCCAGGAGAGCTGATGATAGAGGTCCAGTCTGAATCAGAAGGCCTAAAAACCAGGAGAGTTGATGGTATGAGTTCCAATCCGAGTCCTAATCTGAAGGCAGGAGAAGTCCCAGCTGGAAGATAGTTAAGCAGAAACAGCAAATTTTCTCTTACTCAGCCTTTTTGTTCTAGTCAGGCCTTCAATAATTGGATGGCCACCCCACCTTCCCCCATCAGACACTGGGTAGGGCTATCTCCTTTAGTCAGTTTACAAACACAAATGTTAATATTTTCCAGATATATGCTCATAGACATACTCAGAATAATATTTAATCAAACATCTGGACAGCTGGTGGCTCAGTCAAGTTGACATAAAATTAACTATTACGGTTACCAAGGAATTATATGTATTGAATGTAAGTATTGATTTCACTATATGGATGGGATATATGACAATGATGTAAAATATCTTAAAAGTTTCTCACTATATACTGTGATTTAAAGTACTAAATGTTGAAACAACATTATAAGCAATGAAACTTTGAAACATAAATTACAATTAGTTTGCTTCAGTCAAGGTTAACTCAAAGAATTCCTAATTTATTGCAATATATTGGTAAGTGTCAACAGAGTTTAGGAAAGTCACTTTAACTTGGTGCAGATACTCTTCAAAGGAAAAGGATGCTCGTTTATATATTTCTCTGCTAATATATAAGCACAATTTATAAGCACAATTTAAACACAAATATTTTGTATTTGAGAAGGGCTAACATGTTTGCAACTGATATTAAAAATTTTAATGACTATCATTTAAAACAAAGAAAAATATTATTCACTATAAATACAATCATTATGAACAAATTTTTCTTATGCTATCATATTTAGTTCTCATGCAGTTCATGACTTCAGATAATTAAATACATATTCTGAAATGAAAACATTTCCTCAAATACAAATCACTTAATATAAAACTAGTTATAGAATTGTCACTGTCTTATGATTTGAAACAAAAGTTGGAATTATCATTTTTGAGTTCTTTAAAACATTGTACTGTCAGGAAAAACAATTTTTTTCAATGCTCATTTTTTTTCAGGTAATACATGCAGTAGCCTGACTGACATTCCAATAATTGGCTTTAAGAATCCAGCATATAAAAGAATTTCTACCTGAGCGGGAATTAGAGCCTCACATTCAAAATTTCTAAATCTCCAGACAGTGGTCATAAATAATTATGAAGATAAAAACTCTAATAACTCCAAGTTACCATCTCAATAGATATAATTTTAGAGCTAATAAGAAGCTATATCTCATTTTCTATCATTCTTCATATTTTCCTGTCTGTTGATAATTGGGGAGCACTCTTCCCTTAAAAGATTTATTACCTTCCTGGCTTTCTTGATTTTCTTCTCTCTTGTTTCTTCAATCTTAGCCTCCCCCTGCTTTCTCAATCTCCATCTGGTCAGTGTTTCTCAGAAATCTTTATTCTGTTTTCTTTACATGACTGTGTAGGCTCCCTATGTACTGATTGATGAAATAGTCATCACAACAAAGTTTATGTATAAGCCCCATTCATATTTCTATTGTACTATCCAAACATTAAAATCCATGAAATAGACTAGTCATATGGATATGCCACAAACATCACAAACTCTGTACGTTAAATCTTATTTTGCTGTCTTCAAAAATTATCTCCATCTTTCCCCCTCCTGGTTGGCTAGGTGCAGGGATTCTAATTTCTTGAAATCTTTTATATCAATCTCTTTCTCTTTCTGCCCACTGTTTAAGTTAGGCCTCCATCATTTTGCAAGGCCTTTGTTAACTTTCTGAATTAGACTGACAACTCTAGCTTGTACCAGTTAGCCAGTTTGATGTTTTCCGGTTACCCTTTTTTCCTGTAAGTAATTGCCAAATATTATATTTTCTTTAATACTTAAAACAATTTTTTTTCATACAGGATTAATGTTGTAAATTATAGTAATTATAACTGAAACATTATCATGCCTTATGGTATGAAAGGCAATTTAAAATGTGTCATCTCTGACAGTTGTTTTATAGTAAGGATTGTTTTTAGTTTAAAACATCAAAAGAAAATTTGAAAGCCTGGAAACAATAGTATATAAATTATTGTTGCAGCTGTGCCACCATTTAGTCATGAATTCCTGTGAAATTAACTCTCATGAACTTTAATGACCTTATCTGAGAAATGAACAAGTGTCCTAGATGGCCTCAAATATTGCTTCCAGATCTAAACTTTTGTAATTCTGCTTATGAAGGGATTGGAGTCAAATTATTTGCATTACAAAAAAGAACTATCAAATATCCAAAGGATCCTTAAAAAAGTCATGCTTAAAATCAATAATCAAATTATATTCATTTAAATGTTATAAAGTGTTTAGTTGATTTAATGTACATGTAGACTGAGAAAGAAATTAACTTTTTTGTTTTTTCCACATAACTGAATCATTGCAGCTTTCCTTATAGGTACTACTTGGGTAAATGAATCTCATCTTTTCTCTACATCTATCCAGTAGAGCTTTACCTCAGCATTAGCAAAGTAGATTAATTCAGTACTTCACTGTGTTTACCACCTAATACTTTAAATTCAGCATGTCTCCAATGGAGTGAAACTGAATCACATATAAAACCAATCCTATTTGAACAATTTTACACTGTCATGGTTGATAGTGCAGTAAATAACTGGAAAATGAATGTTATAATTCACTTTTTCCTCTGGAAGATAATTGTAACACAATCACTTATGAATACCATTTAAAAACTTCCAGATAATCCTCAAGTAACTTCTGAGGGTTGACTTCTGCTCTCTATGTGCATAAGCAAAGCATTATACCAAAGAGTAGGAGCCATAAACTGATAATTTGCAAATTCATATACCAGGGATCCACAGCTTCTATAAGAACTAGAACGCAGTTTTTCCAAGGGTCACTAGCATTTTAAAACTACATCAGAAAAAATTAAATGGTTAATTTGTTGTTTAAAAATGGAGAAGGCTAAAATATAAGAAGTGGAGAAAGAAAGAGAGAGAGAGAGAAGAAAACAGAAGAAAAAGGAAAGGAACAGTTCAGGTTTGGGTGCGAAAAAACAAAAACAAAACACATCTCTTTGTGTCAAGTTTCAATGAATCAGAATAACTGCAGAAGAGACTGATGACCTGAAGTACCAAACAGCAAAAAAAAGAAAAGAAAAAAAGTAAACATATGGAAAATCAATTTGAGACAGATCATACCTAGCAGTGGTTATTGTAAACTGCCATGCATGGAATGTAGTTAGCCCCTGTTAAATAATTCTTTGGCCTATTTTCCAAGCAATTATGGGTGCTTCGATGGTTATAGCATATTTTTACTAATGCATCTGTGTATGAGAAAATAAACAACTGTTTATATGTTACACTGACACATATGCCAGAGATTGTCTCACCAATTAATTAATTCATTCAACTTGTTCTAGATAGGTATGAGAATTACATTACCTTAAGACATAATTGTTTGTTTTTTTTTTTTGAGCTCTTTATTGGAGTATAATTGCTTTACACTGTTTTGCCAGTTTCTGCTGTACAACAAAGTGAATCAGCTCTATTTATATGTATATCCCCATATCCCCTCCCTCCTGCAACTCATTCCCACCCTCCCTATCCCACCCCTCTGAGTTATTGAATTGATCTCCCTGCATTATGCAGCAGCTTCCCACTAGCTATCTATGTTACATTTGGTAGTGTATATATGTCAATGATACTCTCACACTTCATCCCAGCTTCCACTTTGCCCTCGACCCAATGTCCTCAAGTCTGCTCTCTACAGCTGCATCTTTATTCTTGCCCTGTCACTGGCTTCGTCAGTACCATTTTTTTTAGATTCCATATATATGAGTTAGCATATGATATTTGTTTTTCTCTTTCTGGCTTACTTCACTCTGTATGACAGACTCTAGGTCCATCCACCTCACTACAAATTACTCAATTTCATTCCTTTTTATGGCTGAGTAATTTTCCATTATTTATATGCCACATCTTCTTTATCCATTCATCTGTTGATGGGCATTTAGGTTGCTTCCATGTCCTGGCAATTGTAATAGTGCTGCAATGAACATTGTGGTACATGTTTCTTTTTGGATTATGGTTTTCTCTGGGTATATGTCCAGTAGTGGGATTGCTGGGCCATATGGTAGTTCTACTTGTAGTTTTTTAAGGAACCTCCATACTGTTTCCCATAGTGGCTGCACTGATTTACATTCCCACCAACATTGCAAGAGAGTTGCCTTTACTCTGCACCCTCTCCAGCATTTATTGTTTCTAGATTTTTTGATGATGGCCATTCTGACCAGTATGAGGTGATACCTCATTGTGGCCTTGACTTGCATTTCTCTAATGATTAGCGATGTTGAGCATCTTTTCATGTGTTTGTTAGCCATCTGCATGTCTTCTTTGGAGAAATGCTTATTTAGGTCTTCCACCCATTTTTGGATTGGGTCATTTGCTTCTTTGATATTGAGCTGTGTGAGCTGCTTGTATGTTTTGGAGATTAATCCTTTGTCAGTTGCTTCATTGGCAAATATCTTCTCTCATTCTGAAGGTTGTCTTCTTGTCTTGTTTATGGTTTGTTGTTTCTTAAATGAGATTCTATCTTATGGCCATATATTTGAAAATAGACAGGCTATTTTTATTTCCAGTCCTATCCATATTAATTTATCTACACTGTTGATGCATGTAAGTAAAATGGTAGTAAATGGGATAAAATCATAGAGTGATATTAACTGAGACATGTTACTCCTAAAACTTTCCTAATGATATTTATTTATAGATTTATTAAGAAAATTTTAATGAAAAAAATCAACAGAAATAACTTCACCCTAGCTTCTTTGAAAAGTAACACTCACAAAGACATCATATGCAAAATTTCACTCCCACTAGCCTTTAATAAAGTTTTCCATATAGTGAAATATGTATCATTTTTGTGCTAAATTAAAAATAAGGTGACATGGATTTTTACAGTATGAGAAATAGTGGAAATCTACTATATTTTATTTAGATTTTTTCCTTTATTCTCCCAATTTAAAAGAAACTTTGCAAAGGTATTTAATTTTAAAAATATAATGTTTATTATTTGGATGTTTAAGATTTATAATGTCTAGCATCAAATTTGATGCAATAGATCACTGTTCAAAGAAAATGTTAGTGGCCTGCCCATTTTTCCTGATTTTTTTGCCAATAGAATTTAGACATGTTTAGGCAACACCAAGCTTACACCTTGACAATGGATCATGATTGATCTAAGCTAGCTAAGATTCTGATGTTCTCCCTTTGCCTTTTATTCCTTGCTGCTAGGAGTAACCATGTGACCCAGTTCTAGTCAATAAAGTAAAGGGAAGTCTTTTATTTTTATATTTTTTAGAGGATTTTATTGAGATATAATTGACATACAAAAATTACATATATTTAAAGTATACAATTTGACGTTTTTTTCTTATTAGTAATGTATATATAGCAATCCCAATCTCCCAATTCATCCCACGCCAACCTCCACCCCCCTTCTTTCCCCCCTTGGTGTCCATATGTTTGTCCTCTACATCTGTGTCTCTATTTCTGCCATGCAAACTGGTTGATCTGGACTGTTTTTCTAGCTTCCACATATATGCGTTAATATACAATGTTTGTTTTTCTGACTTACTTCACTCTGTATGACAGTCTCTAGGTCCATCCATATCTCTACAAATGACCCAATTCCATTCCATTTTATGGCTGAGTCATATTTTATTGTATATATGTAGCACATCTTCTTTATCCATTCGTCTGTTGATGACCGTTTAGGTTGTTTCCTTGACCAGGTTATTCTAAATAGTGCTGCAGTGAACATTGGGGTGCATGTGTCTTTTTGAATCATGGTTTTCTCTGGGTATTTAGAAAGAAGGAGGTTATCTTGGAAAACATTTGCTTTCCTGGTAAAAGAAATAGATATGCTAACATTACTTTCTCTAACTACCTGTTATTCCTGCCTTAAATAGCTATATAAGCTATAAAAGTCCAGGGACTATTAACATACATACATCCTGCAAACACAAGTAGTATAATCTGAAGTCATTTGCCAAGATACTGTTGAATTTCTGAGTGAATATTACCTGATCACAGATAGACAGACTTGATATTTGGAAATATTAGTCTTTAATTAAGCCACTATCAATGGGATTTTTTTTTTTTTTGTCCTTTGCTTTTGAAACAATTTTTCTCTAATTCAATCACTAAGATTTGGCAGAAGTTAAATTACAACATTGGCTTTTGGGTACACATGTATCTAATATGTACAAACCAAATACCTTTCTCAAAATTGAGATTTAGCTTCTTTTTCATCTCCTGGTGTAAATCTCTCAGGTAGGTCCCTGCCAATCTCAGACTCCAATACTCTCACATGCCCTAATGTTTCATCAACATCTTAACCATTCATATTCATTTGGCTTTCTTAAACAGCTGATATGCAACTAAACTAAAAGATATCTATTGTTTTCTGTTTTAAGAAATGTCATACTTATTTTTAACTAATATAGACATGAATAAAGGATGCCAAGTAAAATAAGTTAGAACTACTCGAACCCTCTTATTATCCTGATTCCCATTTTATGTTTGTTCATTTTATGTAGTTTGAATATAATGCTGGCTTGCTCTGAAGAAATGGTGGTGACCACTGGATTTTATCAGTGGACCAAACTGATAAGTCATTCTGTATAGTTTAAGAATCTTAGAGCAAGTGCCTGGTTTCCTGAAAAAAGTTCAGTGGATTAAACTGCTACCTGAACATCAAAACTAAATTTTAGGCAAGTAATGCTGGCTCACAGCACTTAGGCTAAAATGTAAGGAAAAATCTTATATTCACACCAGAGTTCATAAGATGTGCATATATGTGTGTATATGTGTAGGTATTTATAGCTGTGTATCATCTGGTTAGTGAATATTTTGGTTATTGACTATTTGTTACTACCATTTTTGAAATATGACTGTACTCCAGTTTACTTGAAAAGATCTAATATCTTGTTTAAGTACAAAATATTTATTTTGGTTCAGATTCATTTACAAAATTTCTGTTATTTGAACTCCCTAGTCAATTATACCAATTTTAATCTAAATATGCTCAAATTTATAATTTCAATGACTCATTCTCCTTATAGACAAATATATAAAATATATGTATTTTATTATTTGATCAGTTCAAATAATTTCAGAAGTATGCTTTATTATTGAAAAATAAGTCATGGAAAAATTTTAACTGATATTGATCAACATCAATATTATCACTTTAAAGTCATTACCATCTGAATTAAAATAATAAACATAACCAAACATGAAGAATTTGAAATTTTCAGGATTTAATCTTGTCAGTTTTCTCAAATACATAAAGGCTTTAGGTAATTAGAGACATATATAGTTAAAAAATTTCCAACTTTATTAAATATATGTATTAATATAACATTTAATTCAGTAAGATTATATTTCTCAAGAGAAATGAAAATCATGTTTATGAAACTCAAATAAACCTTAATTTTTGATGGACGCATTAAGAAATTAAGAAAAATAAGTTTAGAAACCTTTTGTCATATTTCTTTGTCAAGATCTGATGACTTCTGTTTGCTGCACTGATCTTTAGAGTAATTATAAAAGGATACATGTGTTGGTAATCTATATCCATCAGGGACCCTTGCTGATTTTAACTGAACAACAATGACCAAAAAACAGTTTTCATTTCATTGGACTGAATATTTGTAATTAAATCACAGGATTGAAAAAAGATTAAATACTAATTAGGTATAAATTGTGGACTACAGGGTCTCCCTTTTATTGAATTAACATCAAATCCCACCAGTATTCAGAAAAAATATTCATTGTTAATGATATTTATTAATTGGTGGTCATAGGCAGTGCAAGGTTATTGCTAACTGCTTTACTAAAATAATATTTCAGAAACATTAAAAGTTTCATCAGTATTTCGATATCAGTTTTGGAATTCTTTGCAGAGAGCAATTTAAAGATGAAACTTCATGTTGTCATCCAATGTAAAAAATATTTTGTTGAGAGCTATCCTGTGATGGTCTTGTGGGTTTCCAGAAAAGGGCAAAACTGGAATTATTTTATTCTTAAATCTTCTTATTAATATATATAATCACTGTCTACCCATTCTATTTCCTAAACATTTATAGAACAGAACTGCTCACCTCCATCATCATGCTCTTAACCTCAACCAAGTTCTCATCATTATCTTCATGAATTTCTGCAAAAGCTTCCCAAAAGTTTTCACTTTCAGAATTTTTTCCTTATACTGTAATTCATCGTCTACTGTTGCCTAACTGCTCTTTCTAAATGACAAATATGATCGTGTTACACTTATGTTTAAATTATGTCAGCAGCTCCTTATCCTAAATAAAATCCTTGTGCACTTTTATAAAAGGTCCTGAGTGATCTGAACTCCATCCTCATCTCCTGTTGTGATATATCATGCTTTACAGTTGGTGAACTGCTTTGTGCTTCCTGAACATATGACATTTTTTAAGAAAATGTGTTTTGAGAAGTGACACATGAGCTAATTCTTCGAGGATACATATCATCTGGCGTAGCATTCATCAACTTTGCTAAAATATGTGGTCTTTCCCTAAACAACTCACACTTCCTTATATTTTAGAAGATGTCATTCCCTTGGTTTGAAACATTTTTTGTCCATATCTTTTAGTATCTGACTAACTTTTACATATTTTTCTAGCTTGCAAGCCAGATTTTCAAAGAAATAGTTTATGTTCCCACCGTGGGTTCACTGTCCCTAAATAATTAAAGTATATTATCTAAGTTTCAGTTGCTCTCTCTCCCCCTCTTTTTCTTTCTCTCTCCCGTGACGCCTGGTCTGTGTGTGTGTGTGTGTGTGTGTGTGTCTGTGTGTCTGTGTGTGTCCCTCTAAACATTTTTCTCCATCATTCTCTCTTTTCTACATTATATAACTAGACTGAAATGAGTTAAAGTTCTAACTTAGATTATTAATGGCATTAAGTCTATGTCCCAATACATCTCAGGTATCACAGTTAATCAGGCTGTAGTTTTATTTTTTGAAATGTCATTCATAAATTTGGATACAGCATCATGGTGGTCTCAAAAAATTGGGGGAACCTACCTCCTTTTTTGTTCTCCAGAAGAGTTTGTTCAAGATTGTCATTTCTTTCTTGTGGAAATGATTTTAAAACATATTGGCTTTCTTTAATGTACATTTTTCCAATCAGATTTTCTGTTTCTTTGAGCTTTGATATGATGTATCTTCCTAGATATTTCTGTATTCCATATACATTGTTTATACTATTTTCTTAGTATCATTTATAGGTTATTAAATCTGTAGCAACTGTCATTTTCCATTTCTAGTATAGAAAACTTGTCTACCTTTTCTCTTCCTAAATCATTACTGTTAGGGTGTTATCAATTTTATTAATCTCTTCAAAGAACCAAAAATTTACTTTGTTAATTATTTACATTTTAGAATTTTTTTTCTTATTTCACTGACTTTTGCTCTCATGTTTACTGACTTTTGCTCTCTTATGTCTTCTATTTTACATTCCTTGGTTTTGTCTTACAGTTATTTTCCTAACTTACCAAGATCAAATTTAATGATTGATTTTCATCTTTCTTTTTCTTTCTTAATGTGAATTCAAGACTATATGTTTCTCTTTAGGCATGGCATTGGCCAAAGTCCCCAAATTTTAATGTGCTGTTTATCACTACTTTTAAGCTCTAAAAAATTCTACTATAATTTTGATTTCTTTGGTTAGTGAATTATATAGATGTTCTAGCTGGTTTTACAAATGTAGCTTTTTAAGTTACCTTTTTCTTTTTAATGTATTAATTTCATTTTTTTCTGTATGAATTTCATTGTTGTTAAAGAATATATTCCAGATAATTTCAATGTTTTGAAATCTGTTGACATGCCCTAATTTATTTCATTATATGTTCCATGTACACTTGAAAAAAAAAAAAAAGAAGCTCCTGTCATTGTTTGGTGCAATGTATGATCTTATCAGTTAGGCTATTAATTTCACTGTTCATCTGTTGTCAGTAGACTTTTTTCCTGCCATTTTTTAAATTGAAAACGTATTGGTAAAATCTCCCACATTGATTATAGGTTCTTTTATCTTTCCTCTTGGTGCTGTCAATTGCATGTTCATATTTTGAACTATGATAGATACATTTAGGTTTGTATTATCTTCCTATTGCATTGACCCATTTTAAATTATGAAATGTTACTATTTATTGCTTGAAGTGCTTCTTGCTTTATAGTACAATTGGCCTGATGTTTGTATAGTCTCCATACTATACTACATATATTATATAATTTTGGATAGAATTTTAATAGCATATTTTTTATCATTTTAGTCAAACTTTCTGTGTCCTATATTTAAAATATGTTTCTTTTAAGCAGTATTTTAGTTTTTTTCTATTAATTCCAACAATCTTAGACTTTTATTTGGAATATTACTATACTGATATTTAAATGTTATTAATATATTTGTATTTATATTTATTATTTCACTATTCATTTTATCATTGGCCCATCTATTTTATATATTCCCTATTTTTCCATTTTTACCTACTTTTCAATTAACAAAAGTTTAATTATTCAAATTTTTATTCAATGAACATGCTCATTATAAAAATTTTACAATTTTTAATGGCTACCATGTAGATAAAAAAGCATTTTCCATAGGTATGATCATTTTATTTTTTTAAAAAGACCATGAATTTAGAATATGTTGTATGTCCATCCTGTGGTCTGATCTCCTTTCCCCCATAATTTGTTATTTTCACTGCTTCACTTTGAATATCTTCTGTGTTTTGTTTACATGTAATTAATCTCTTGAACAACTGTGTTCAAACTACTGTGATACCTATTAATCAAGATATGAATTACAGATATTTGGTTTGCTTTCTGGAGTGGTCATTGAATTTTTTTTTAATAAATTCTAATTTTCTGGTAAAATTCTCTTTCTCTTTTTTTAAATTTTTTATCTTTGCCTCTAATTTCTTGATCTTATAATCAAATTCTTTGAAAATTCTTTGTGCTAAATCTACTTTTGAATCAACTACAGATGTACTTTTATTTCTATTTTTTTCTCTTAATTTTAAGTCATATATTCTTACTTCCATGCCTTGTAACATTTCATCATACACCAAACATTGTGCATAAAAATAATATACATTCCAAATTGTCTTCCACTAGAGAGGTTTCCCCATTTCTTTGTTTGGGAGATAAGGTCAGAGGCTGATCATCTCAATCTAATCAAGGATTGCACTTGGCCACTATCCGGGTGGCACTATTAATAGAATTCACTTTAAGTCTGGTTTAAGCCTGACTCTTGGGTATGGCCTCTAGGCTATAACAAAATTCCACACACTGAGTGACTTAAACAACAGAAATTTATTTTCTCATGGTTCTGGAGTCTGGAGTCCCAGATCAAGGTGCCAATAGGTTTGGTTTCTGGTGAAACTTCTCTCTTGGCTTGCAGATGCAGCTTTCTCACTGTGTTCTCACATGGCCTTTCCTCTGTGTGGGTTTCTGGACAGAGAGAATTTTAGTGTCTCTTCCTTTATGTTCCTATATTCCTCTTAAGCACCCACTGAAGAAAAGTGCCTTTATTATAGCTTAGAGCACAGGAAATAATTTCTAACACTCCAAAAGTAAGTGGTGAAAATATATTTGGGAACTAACTACTTTTCAATCCTCTCCAAATTGCACTCACTCAGTCAGTTACGTGGCACTTACAACATGTTAGGCATTGCTATGATCTGAATGTTTGTGTCTCCCCAGAATTCATATGTTGAAATTCTAATACCTGATATGATGGCATTAGGAGGAGCAGCCTTTGGGAAGTGCTTAGGACATAAGGTGGAGCCTTCATGAATGGGATTAGTGTCCTTGTAAAATAAGGCCCAGGGAGCTTGCCAGCCACATTGTACCATGTGAGCACAGTGAGAAGCTGGCAGTCTGCAGTCCAAAGAGGACTCTGAATTTACTATACTGGCATCCTGATCTCAGACTTCCACGTTCCAGAACTGTGAGAAATTAATTTGTTTTGTTAATAGGCCACCTAGTCTGTGGTATTTTGTTATAGCATACTGAGTGGTAAGATACAAGTATATATTGTACAACACAAGGAATATAGCCAATATTTTATAATAACTATAAATGGAGTATAACCTTAAAAGTTGTGAATGACTGTATTGTACACCTGTAACATATGATGTCGTGTATCAACTACACTTCAATTAAAAAAAAAAAAAAAAAAGACAGGCACCTTCCTAGCTGCTGATGAGGATGTGAATTTTAACAGACAAGTCTCTGGCCTTATACATATAGCATTCTAGACTGAGATAGATGTAATAAATACAAATCAATATATTAGCTGGTAGTTGTGCTTTAAAGAAAAATAAAGCAAAGTAAAAAGATGGTGAGAAATGGGGAAGATACTCATTTTAGATAAAGCACCTCTCAAGAGGAGATGTTTGAGTCATCTTAGATAAAGATATTATTCCTTTTCACTTTTTATTTATATCATATTATCATCATTCATTATTCCTCAATAATGGTACAACAATTATTATATAATGAAAATTAAGTAAAATTATAGTAGCTAATATTTATTCAACCCTTATTATATGTTTTCAGAAGGAAGGATTGGGTAGATTTACATACAAATTTAAATTTCCCAAAATGTAATCTCCTTTGATTACTTTGTGGAGAAAAATATCTTTGACCTCATTGTTAGACAAAGAAAAAACTCAAAAAAGGTAAAAATTTTCCCAATTTTGTGCAAACAGAAAATTGGGGAAGTAGAAACAGTGTGTGTTCAGGACTGTGCTAAGGAGGGCAGTTATGAATAAGACTTTTGCCCTGCTCTTGAGGAATTCATGATCCATTAAGACAGACAAGTAAAAAGACGGTTAAAGTATGAGCTAAGCAGTGCAGAAGTTGTGTGTAGAGGTGCCATAGCAGCATGAGCCTCCCCCTACAAAGCCATAGCTCTCCTGGGTGAGAGAGGCTGATGAGTTTGGCTCCAAATCAGAGAGCATGAAAGAAAGAAGAGACTGCCAGAAGAGAACACAGGCATGAAAGGGCTGCAGACCTTGATATATAAGAGGAATGAAGGTATTCTAATTACTACTGTAACAGGGGATTGTAGAGTTAAAGCAGGAGAGAGAGGTTGAAACAGTCTGGAAACATTATATTGCAGATTCAAGAGCTTCCATTATATTCCTCATGGTGATGAGCTATCCAAAGTGTGTGAGCAGCAAAGTGATATTCTTTTGATTTTTGTTTGAGAAAGATGAGCCCATAGATTTTGTAGATGATAGATCTCTCTCTTCTCCTTCTGGGACCCCTATAACACGAATGTTGGTGCATTTAATGCTGTCCCAGAGGTCTCTTAGGCAGTCCTCATTTCTTTTCATTCTTTTTTTCTTTATTCTGTTCCCCGGCAGTGATTTCCACCATTCTGTCTTCCAGGTCACTTATCTGTTCTTCTGCCTCAGTCATTCTGCTATTGATTCCTTCTAGTGTATTTTTTATTTCAGTTATTGTGTTGCTTATCTCTGTTTGTTTGTTCTTTAATTCTTCGAGGTCTTTGTTAAACATTTCTTGCATCTTTTCAATCTTTGCCTCCAGTCTTTTTCTGAGGTCCTGGATCATCTTCACTAACATTATTCTGAATTCTTTTTATGGAAGGTTGCCTATCTCCATTTAGTTGTTTTTCTAGGGTTTTATCTTATTCTGTCATCTGGTAAAAAGTCTTCTGCCTTTTCATTTTCTCTTTTTTTCTGTGGCTGTAGTTTTTGTTCCTCAAGCTGCAGGATTATAGTTCTTCTTGCTAGTGCTGTCTGCCCTCTGGTGGATGAGGCTATCTAAGAGGCTTGTGCACACTTCCTGATGGGAGGGACTGGTGGTGGGTAGAGCTGGGTGTTACTCTGGTGGGCAGAGCTCAGTAAAACTTTAATCTGTTTGTCTGCTGATGGGTGGGGCAGAATTCCCTCCCTGTTGTTTGTTTGGCCTGAGGTGACCCAGCACTGGAGCTTACAGACTCTTTGGTGGGGCTAGTGGTGGACTCTGAGAGGGCTCATGCCAATGAGTAATTCCCAGAACTTCTGCTGCCAGTGTCCTCGTCCCTGTGGTGAGCCATAGCTGCCCCCTGCCTCTGCAGGAGACCCTCCAACACTAGCAGATTGGTCTGGTTCAGTCTCCTATGGTGTCACTGCTCCTTCCCCCTGGGTCCTGGTATGCACACTACTTTCTGTGTGCCCTTCAAGAGTGGAGTCTCTGTTTCCCCTATGGAAGTCCTGCAATCAAATCATGCTGGCCTTCAAAGTCTGATTCACTGGGGAATCCTCCTCCCATTCCTAGACCCCCAGGTTGGGAAGCATGACATGGGGCTCAGAATCCTCACCCCAGGGGGTGGCCTTCTGTCATATAATTGTTCTCTAGTTTGTGAATTGCCCAACCAGCAGTTATGGGGTTTGATTTTATTGTAATTTCACCCTTCCTACTGTCACACTGTGGCTTCTCTATTGTCTTTGGATGGGGGGGTATCTTTTTTGGTGAGTTCCAGTGTCTTCTTGTTCATGATTATTCACCAGTTAGTTGTGATTCTGGTGCTCTTGTAAGAGGGAGTTAAAGCTATTGAAGTGTATTTTATACCAGTACAGTTGGGGGATGAGTCACAGCAAAGCACCCATCTTATGTATGACCAGTATTTATTGAGGGTCTTTCCTTTGGTGTGTACTTTTTTTATCTTATTTTTATTTTTAACAGAAAAACACAGTCTACTTTTTTCACACTAAAATGACTGAAAATTCTTGTGTGTTAGCTTGTGACTGAGTTTTTAATTAAAATTTAATTTATGATATTGATTATGTTTATAGAAATTAATTTCCTTAGACAGCAGATGTTGGCCTGAAGGAGTTTAGTTTTGTTTTCTATTAAGCAATGAATATAGTCATAAAAATATAATGAAGAGTTAATGAGTGTATGCATGTATTAGACTTAACAATATTGACAAATAAATTTTTAAGATGGTATTTCTTATTTCATCTGCTAATTACTTGAAAATTAGTTAACACATAAAGGATGAGTCATGGTATATTATATTTAATTTACAAATATAATATCCTACACTTTTCTATACCAGTCTAAAAATTTATCAAATTCATATTTTTAGTCAGGATTATGTTAAAAATGCCTTTTCCCCCAAACCATGCAATTATTTAATTCAGTCTTTAGCTTAGGCTAGCACTCAGAATAGAACATCAGAATGCTTAATTGACTTAATAAACAATTTTTGGCACATTTATTCATAGGAGAATTTTTAAATGGCCCTAACTGAATAGGTATTTCAGACTTTAAAAACCATGTAACTATTTAGAGATAGTTTTGACTGTAAGAACATATACTGATTTCATGGTATAAACTGTGATACAATAAGTATTTAACACATTAAAAATATTGTGCTGTAGGCTTATCTTTAGCTATTCAGTTTCTGTCTTTTCCAATGAAATAATCTAAGGGTAACTGAGGTAACACTTGAAAGAATATTAATGATGCATTTTATCTACACAACACATTTCCCCCTTAATATTGGTAGAGATAAAGGACAGTAGAATCAGGTTTTTATGGAAATATTTTCTAATTAGCTCATTGTTCAGGAATTCATGAAACATGTAACATGTTACATAACCTGCAAATAAGAAATATATATTCTATAAAATTTTTTATGATTAATTATTTTGATTGTAATCAATTGGTTTAATATATTTTGCTACCAACCACAGTGGAGCCTCTCTTTTTATATGTTAAAAATCAAAAAACCTATATTCATTCATTATTTATTATTAATAAATTATTGTTAATTATTTATTAACATTTATTTCAAAAATATTAATTGAGCATTTACGATGTGTTAGGTTTAATCTAGGAACTGGAAGTATGGCAGTGGACAAGATCAAGTCTCCACCTTCAATGAGTCAAAAGTAAGGGGAATGAAATAAGTAAGAAAACTATTTCAGTAGAGGTAAAGATATTTAAGATATAGATATAAGAATAATATTGAATTGATAGATGAAAGATAAAAACATGACTATTTATATTTGTTCTGAAAACAAACTAACCAAAATAAAGTGTGCATGCTATAGATATCACATCACTTAATATCTGAATATGGACCATTATATAAAGTTTAATCCCCTTAAATTAATAACAGCTAATACTTGCTAAACTCTGTTTTAAGAGAGCACATGTTTTAGTCACTTATTTCTCACAATAATCGCATGAGATTAGTACTACTATTATCCCCATTTTGCAAGGGAGGACACTGAAGTCTAGAGATATTAGACAACATTCTCCAATAAGGAAGCTAGTGATGGAAGTGGGCTGTGCTTTGTCAGTTTAAGTCAAGATCATACATACTTAAGAAGAAAAAGAGATCATTTGTGCTTAATCATTTACCTACTGCAAAAACAGTAGATGTGTTACACTGATGGATTGAACATTTTTGTTAAAAGTGCATTGAAGGCATGATTTAATAAAGTCAATTGTTTGACAAATACAATTGGATTTGATTAACCTGTCCTAAAATATGACAAATCCTGGCTTTTTATGAAGGAGATACTTCACAAATAGCTTGGTCAGAAATTTGACAAAGCATTCTCAAATTGCATAATAAAGTTTGAATCACTAGTTTTTCTAATTCAAAAGATTTCTTTAGCTTTAATAAAAATGAGTGAGCTCTAAAATCCCCCTAAACTGTCTCTGTGTATGCATCAGTCTTGTAATTTATTCAACTCATAATTCAACACCTATTGGTAATTTGTACATTGGAAAAATGATTAGAAAGTGTTGGGCATTATCATGATCCCTATGGAACTGAAAATCAAAAAAGCATAACTTCCTTCAGAAAGGTGTGAAAGAAAAGGCTCTAGGGAAATTTTGCAGGAGCTAATTAATTCAGTCTGCCACAGTAATGTTGCAACATTTACATTATAAGGCTTCTTTCTGAAAATTAGATGTTAGTTTTGAAGTGTTAATATATTAAAATACATGCAAATTATCTCAAAGAGTCACTAACTAGTATGGATTTTCATTTTGTTACAACAGTTATAGGTTTTAGAGAATCAAATATGCAAACACTAGGTGATCTAAGGAAAAAATTCTCAGGCATGATTAATTGCTGAATTCTTTTATCTGAAAGAACCTAGATGAAACTAATTTCATTAAGATTATTTGTGCTCATTTAAATTGATATACTGAAATTTAAGTGGGCTAAAGCATAGCAAACTGTTAGTGAGACCAAAGTGTTTGTTGTAGTTATTAGGGATAAAACAATCACTTCTAAATGTATGCTACTAATTAAAGAATGGAGGAGCCTTCAGAGGATTCATCATAGTGTGCTGCTGCTAAATTCATATTTAGCATTTTGTCTAAAAATGGCAATTGATAAAACAATGGAAATACTGGATATTTTAAATATATTATTATTTTAAGAATGGTTATAATATGATGTGGGAGACAAAACCCTGGTTTTAGAGTTAGACAAAATTGACTTCAAATCTTTATTCTTCCTCAATGTGTAACAGTAAAGGGAAAAGTAAGTCATTTCCACTATCTTATTGATCATTTACTATGTTCTGGATGTTGTCCTAAGGGCTTTCCATATAATTTATATATGAAAGAAAGAAGATTTCCAATAATCCTCATGCAAAATCTGAGAAAATACACCTCACTTTGTGGTGAAAAGGTGTGTAGTAGGAACTCAATGAGAGTAATCATATATTAGTTTTTGATTGTTTGAATATAGTTCACCATATCTTGAACTAGACTCAAAGATGTGTGTCTACTATTGCAGAAAATGTCCTTTTCTGAATTTCCCTTGCTTCCTTTCTCTTTTTATGTAGATGCAACTGGGGATAGAAAGGAGTGTGTTTTGAAGACAGCAAATGCCAAAATTATATAGACATAGCTACATTCTCATTGTTTTAAAAACTCAGAGATTGTTTTAGTTTCTTGGCATTCCTGAATGCAGTTCCTTTGGATATGATCTTCTAAAGCTTTTTCTTCAAAGATTTCTTTTAATGGAAATATGGGCTAATACAGATTCCCAAAAAAACAGTACACATAAATGATGTTAAAATCTTTAGCTGAAATAGGATAGTACCTCAAAGTGACGACAGCTTCCATATGTCAGAAGAATCCTCCTTGTGTGAGATGCATACACAAATGATTATTCCGGAATGATTGAGAGAACTCTCCTAGCTACATTTATTAAATGGTAGAAATTATATGTAATATAAATTGCTTGTAAATCAGATTTTGGTCCAATTGTTAATGTTAGACACAAGACATTTGACAAATGGTTCTAGGAATAAAGTTTGTGAGTAAAGTTGTCATTTTGAATGAAAGGGTGGTAAATAAAAGAAGATAAAGGACCCTAAGTTACCAGTATAATCTGAGGTAGAGAGTTGTTTGGAGTTTGTTCACATCACTGAGCAATTTGACACAATGGAACCTAGAGGACATTCCTACACACTCAAGCATTTAGTATGGTGGGATATTAAGTTATGCAGAATGTTAAGTTATATAATGTGAAAGTAAAGCCATTGGCTTTTTCATAATAGGCTTTTAAGAGCTAACTCTAAGCCCTGGGTACCAAGAAACTGTCTATGTGTAAAGCAGAGAGTAATAAAGATGTGAAGAGGGCAATGGAATGAAAATATGTGAAAAACACATCAACAACAAAAACAATAACAACTAAACACACGAACAAAGCTTTAGTCAGGAGTGTAATTACGTGTATTACTTATATAATAAATTAACTGAGAGTTAGCATACTGGCATTGAAACAAAGAGTTAAAGTATCCAAATTTCACAAAATCATTAGAAAAATAACCAAAATAATTGTGGAAGCAATTGCTTACGTTCTTACTAGTCAGACTTGCAGGATAGAAATGAAGAAAAAAGGAGACATTAGGAGATAAAAACAACATTCAGTTCCTATGTGAATTATTGTATCAGTCATTATTGCTGCGTTTTATTACTATTTACATATGGAAAACAATACGTGACCAGAGCTCTAGGATTTGCACAATTATATCATAAGCATATTTCCTCAAACAACAAGAAATTTAACATCTCAGGATCTGAGGGTTTTGTGATCTGATGCTACTAAGTAAAAAACAAACACTTCTTATCAGTAAATGAAGGAGTTTGTTGTTGCTGATAACTGATTTTTTAAAGATGGCTTATTATAATTCTCTCATGATTATATAGTTAACATGAAAACAGATTCAGTACATAGACATGGCATAATAAGACTACATGAAGATTAATTCTTTTGCATTAGAGTTAAAATTACCAAAGTTTTTTTTTTTTTTATGGCTAGATATTTTTCAATTCTATTTATTTGCTTTCAGAAAAAAATGAAACTCCTAAAATATGCCAAGAGTAAGAACAGTATTGAGCAAGTTCATAAATAAATTGCAAAATAAAACTGATTTTATAATAGGTTACTAAACTTAAGTTTCTGTTATTAATATTTTCTTGGTCAATATAATATTATGGTAATTATATGTATCCATGTAAATGTTCCTTTTGAAACTATCAACATATTCTGTCATAATTTTGATATTAATATAATGGTTACTTTCACTTTCATTGTGACCTCTTCAGTGATCAATTTACCCATAACACCTCAACAATTCATTGTCTGGTTACATGCTGGAGTTTCTCATTACAATAAATGGCACTTCATCTAAAATCTTGATTTTATTTTAAGCATCAATTCAGAAAGGTTACCATCTTCCATCTCTTCATTTATTTTTATGTAGAAGATATAACCGATAACCTTCTCAAGATTCTTTACCTGATTAGAATCTTCTAATTTGTACATGTATACCACTACTGTTCACTGTTCATTACCCTGCTATGACCTCACTACCTACCTTATTCTTAGATATTTTAGTTCATCAATATCTTCATCCCTTTATGTTTATCCTCAACTTCCTTATGTCTCTTATTTACTTACTTTAAAAAACTCCGCATCTGGCTAAACTCTTTTTTTTTTTTACATGAAGTCTGAACTCTGGCAACTGAACACAATTGGAATAAAATCAAGCCATATTAATTGATTTTACTTTAAATATATGATCACACATTTCAAGGGATCCTCTGTTGAAATCTAACTTCAATTTTCTCAATAAACGTAATTTTCCAGTTTCTGAAATAAATATTTTACACCTTGTTTGCTATACTCAAACCTTCATATACCCTTCCTAAATCAATATTTTCATAACCTCTTCACTTATTTCCTGACTAAAATAGAAGCAATTGTACAATAACTATCTAGTCATACCATCTCCAAAATATAAACTTATTGGTAGCATTATTTATATAATACTCACTTTCCTCCTATTAAATAAATAATCTACCTGGTCTCCTTTCTAGGGCCAAATTTTACACATGTTCACTGAATCTCAATATCACCTATCACAGACTTCATTCTAAAAAATTATTTCACTATTTCATATATCACACAATTTTCCATCCTTTTTATGTTTTTTGTCATCAGCATACAAATGCATTCTAATATGTTGCCATTACATCAAAAAATAAAACAAAGCCCACAAGAATATCTCCCACTTCAGCTACTACTCTATTATTCTGCTCTTTTTATAAGCAACTCAATACAGAGTGCTGTTAATAATTACCACTCCATTTTTTATACCAAATTCTCTTTTAATCCCTCCAAACGAGACTCATAGTAATGCTCTGTTCACATCTGTAATGGCTCCCCTCTTCCTAAACAAATTAACTCATTTTTTTCTATCTCTCAGCAGCATGTGATCCAAGTGACACTTCCTCCATCTTGGGAAACATTATTCTCATGGGTGATAGGATACTACATCCTTCCTTTTTCTGTCAGTTTCACTGGCAGCTTTTAAATAATCTATCAGATTTTTATCTGGCTTATTGTTTTTCACTCTCAAACTTTGAATTCTCAGAACTTCTTCTTGTCCCTATTTATAAGGTTCCCCCAAGAACACTCTCAGGTGCCAGGATTCACACAGCTCAGAAAAGTGATTATGCTTACAATTATGGTTTCTTACAGCAGAAGGATACAGAGTCAGATCCACAGATACCAAAGGTGCATAGGGTAAAATCTAAGTACAAGATTCCAGTTGTCTATTCCAAGTGTCATCTACAGACAGTGCTTAATTCTCCCAGCAACAATGTGTAATAATATGTATGAGTATGGTTAACCTGGGAGAAGCTCACCTGAACCTTGGTGTCCAGGATTTTAATTGGGGGATATTCATGTAGGCATGGAGTGCTGGTATAACTGACCTTAGTTACTCTGTCTCCAGCTTCTCCAGGGGTCAAACTGATACAGCATGACCCAAGGCTACTGTAAATGGCAGAATAAGCTGGCTGATGAAGCCCCACACATACAAAGACACTCTCGTCATACAAGATTACTTCAAGTTCTTAGAGGTTAAATCCCAGGAGCTGATCAAGGGCTACTTTTTTCTTTGTAGTGTTCAGGGTTTGAATATTCTAAGTGTGCTGAATTAACTCTTTGCTGCACACTCTTTTTCTATTTAGACTCACTTTCTTGCTTTCTCCATACAATTCCATGGCTTAAAAACTATGTATGTGTGTAAGTAACAACAAACTCTACTCCAGACATCTCCACTAAACTTCAAACAGACACATAAAGACTGTTCATTATTGACAATTTAATGATCGACTCTAATTTTTCTCCTATTTTTTAGCTGTAATATTCACACTCTTGTTAAAGCCTTGTTATTGATATAATATAGTTCTCTACTTTTTGGCTCTGGGTTTGCTTAATGTATTTTCCTTTGGTCAATGCAATGGTATGAAAGTGATGGTGTACCACTTCTGAACTTAGGTCTTACTACCCTTGCACTTTTATTATTTGCCATAAGAATATGCTTTGGAATAATGTCCTGGTATCAGACACACTAAACTGGGCCTGTTTAGCCCACAGGTCTACAGTAAAAATCAGAGCCACTTCAGACTCTGCAGGCTAACACAGATACTCTTAGCCTAGCCCAGCCTAGATCAGCTGAACCCAAGCATATCACTAAATACATAAATATTGCATTAAGCCTCTGCCTTTTGAAATGGTTTGTTTCTCATATTATGAAAATAGTTGCCAAATACGTTATTTATCATCTTTACTGGGAAGTATATATGAAACTAATAAGCAGTTTTATGGACAGGTAAAAGGTCAGTGCTATTTTAATGCCAAGAATAAGTCGCTTCTTAATTTTCTAGTTACTCAAAATTTCTTATCTGGAAATTAAGACAACAGTAAAACCCACCTTGGATGTCTTGTGAAAATCACATATGAATTAATGCAAAGTTCATCATTCATAATGACAAAAATATCAGTTATATTGAAATCATTTTTGTCAATGCTTTGTAATCAAGTTAAAGTTTAGTTTATCTCATTTATTTTTAATTTATTTTTATTTTTTAATTGAAGTATAGTTGATTCACAATATTTCATGCATAAAGCAAAGTGATGTAGTTATATATATACATATATACACACATTATGTGTATTGATATAATCAAGAGCAGAATTCTAGCTTCCCTTCTTCCACCTCTTCATCTTCAATAAAATGTGAAAATCTACAAATATTAACACTTGAGTAAATATGATATATTCAATTTATGAAGCAGAAAACTTAGAAATCTCTGATTCCTTTCTCACTTTCGATGCTAACATATCTTTAATCCAAGACAACTTCATCTATTACCAAGAATATTTCAATAGCTTCCAAAACAGATCTCCCTAATTTCTGCAGTCCTCTCCTCCACTGCAGTGCCTCTACCTCAGTATTCAATGTGACCTTCAAACATATCAGTCAAAAAATATCACACCTATACACAAAATCCTCTAGTGGTCCCCCTTATCATTCAAAATAAAATCTAAGGTCTTTACATAGAATTCTAAGCTGTATGTAAGCTGGATTCGCTTTACAGTCATCCTAAAGGGGAGTAGGTGAGACAGATTTTAAACATGTAAATAATTACATAATATCTTAAAATAAAGGCAGGTAGCAATAAATGACACATAGATAAATATAGAAGGTAAGGAAATAGGCTCGTGTGGTAGAGATGAAGAGCTATTTATTAATAGGATGGACAAGAAAGACTTTCCTCTAGACCTGTTAATTGACAAAATATTTAAATAATACGAAGAACAAGAAAGAAACTAGAAAATACTAATGCTTAAAGTCATAGTAACATTGACTGAGAGACAGCAGGATAACCTGTAACTGGAACAGGCAAAATAACCTGCAGTTACAACACAGTGAGGACTCAGGGGAGTGATAGGCGATTTTGTGAAAGGCAATCAGGCTAAATTATACCCTGGGTGGTTAAATCCAACTTTCTATCCACTCCATGCCTGCAACATTGCAACTTGAGGAATCTAGAAAAAAATTTGCAGCAATGCTGACTACCTCACTTTAAAGTCACCATCATTAACCTCAAATGTGCCCCAAATGCTACCTGCCAATCTCACAATATTGTCATAGTGCATTCCCTCTTTCACCCTCTTGGTCATTAATTTCATAGCCTTTTATCTCTTGTCAACTTCACAGCACCTCCTTCCCTATTCTAACTCTCAGCTCCTGACCTTGCTTTCAATTTCAGAAAATTGAAGCTGTAAGAAAAAAACTTCCATAAGTCCTATTGTTGTATCTACCTAAAAACTTGCATCTGTGCTCATATTCTTTGTAGTCTTCATATTCTTGTTACTATCGGTGGACAATCCTTTTTTTTTTTTTTTTTTACAACAAAAGCCAACCTCTCCACTGGTATACTATACTGTACCCCCCAATCTAATCAAAGATTACTATACAATTTCTTGTCTTATTCTGAATCAGTCAATGTTTTCCTCTTGACTGGATCTTTTGCATCCTCCTACAAACACATTTAACACCATCACTCGACCCCTCTTCCTTTCTAGCTATCACCAACATCTATTTCATTATGTTTTCAGGAAGTCTCAGATTTTCTCCAATACCTCTGCCCTCATTCTCTCTTCAACCTACTTCCTCCAGATTTTAATTCCTATACTACACTAAAACTGCCCCTAATTAAATCACAAGTGATCCCACTGTTGCTAAACTTAGTGGTTAAAACTTAGTCTTTATTTTATTTGACTGATTGGCAGTCTGTCCTTCCTGAAACATATTCTGCCCTTATCTTCAGAAAGACAGTGCTAATTGCCCTCCTCCCAGCCTATTTCTTCCCATCCTCCTTTGCTGGTTCCTTGTCATCTTGCCCATTTCTAACCATGGAGTTCTCTAGGATTCAGTTCTCAGTCCTCTTCTTTTCTATTTACACACACTTATTTAGCAAGTTCATTCATTTTCATGTTTTTACAAATGATGTAAGTATACTAATTTCCCCCAAAGTTATATTCTGACCACTCCCTTAACTCCAGGCTCACATATTTGATAGCCTACTTGATATTTCCACTTGAATTTCTACTTACATATCAAAACCTGAAGTGTAGTTCTTTCCCCTATAATCAGCTCTCTCAGTTCTTTTCTTTATCATGATAACGAAGATACAATTCCACTAGTTTTTTTAGGACAAAAACTTCACAGACATTGTTGACTTCTTTCTTTCACAGCTTATGCATGATCCATCAGCAAACAGTATAAACTTTACCTTCAAAATATTTTTAGAATATCCAATGAACCCATTTCCACTACAGTTATTGCTAGTGTCTGGAAGAAGCAGCATAAAATGTTTCTTAAGTTACCGCAATATTTTCTTAAATGTTTCCTCTGCTTGAAACTTGTGGTTTTTTTTTCAGTCAATTCTCAACATAATATCTAGATTAATGGAATTAAAACAGTCTGATCAAGAATATGAAAAAGAATATATATATGTATAACTGAGTCACTTTACAGCAGAAATTAAACACAACATGTAAGCGAGTAAAATTTAAAAAACAGTCTGACCAAGTCATTCTTCTACTCAGAACCCACTAACAGCTTCCCTTCCCACTCATGATAAAAGACAAAGTCTAAGAATTAACTTAGAAGGGCCCAAATGGTTCTCCCACCCTCTCATTAACTTTTCTTGTTTTTTTTAAATTTTATTGAAGTATAGTTGATTTACAGTGCCATGTTAGTTTCAAGTATTCAACACAGTGATTCATATATATATACATATATGTTAGGTGTACAGTAGGTCCTTGTTTGATACAGTAGGTCCTTCTTGGTTATCTATTCTAACAGTGTGTATCTGTTAATCCCAAATTCCTAATTTATCCACCCTCCTTTTCCCTTTGATAATCATAAGTTTGTTTTCTATGTCTATGGGTTTATTTCTGTTTTATATATAAGTTCATTTGTATCTTTTTTTTTTTTTTTTAGATTCCACATATAAGTGATACCATATGATATTTGTCTTTGTCCGTCTTACTTCACTTAGTATGATAATCTCTAGGTCCATTCAGGTCACTGCAAATGATATTATTTCTTTTTTTTTTTAAATTTTATGGCTGAGGAATACTCCATTGTATATATACACCACATCTTCTAAAAACAGTTACCATATGATCTTGCAATCTCACTCCTGGGCATATATCTGGAGAAAACTATAATTTGAAAAGATGCATGCACCCCAATGTCCATAGCAGCACTGTTTACAATAGTCAAGACATAGAAGCAACTTAAGTGTCCATCAACACAGGAATGGATAAAGAAGATGTGATGTGTATATACATCTCTATATATTTATATACAACCATAATATGATGGACTATTGCTCTCCCATTAACTTCTTTTTTAATCACACTGCTCCAGCCATACAGGAGTCACCTTTGACCTCAAGAACTTTAAATCTGCAATTTGCATTTCCCCCTGCCTGGAATCTCTTCCACTGATTTTCACACGTATCTGTCCCTTGCCTCTTTCGGGTCTATATTGACATATCACCTTCTCTGTGTGGCTTTTCCCGATTATATACATTTTCCAGAGCTGCCATGACAAAGTCCCACAAACTGGATGGCTTAAAAGAACAAAAATCTACTCTCTTACAGTTCTGGAGACTAGAAGTCTGAAATCAAGGGTTCATTTTTCCTGAAAGCACAAAGGGAGAATCTTTTCATGCCCTTCTCTTAGGTTGTGGTGACAGCCAGTGATCCTTGGCACTCCTCGGCTTATAGATGCATCACTCCAATGAGGGCCTCCATCTTCAAACAGTATCTTCCCAGTGTCTCTGCTACTTTCCATAGCTATATTATGTGTCTTTTTCCTCTTCATATAAGGACAGAAATCATATTGGATTAAAGGTCCACTCTACTCCTGTAGGACCTCATTTTAAATAACTACATCTGCAACAACTCCATTTCCAAGGTCACGTTCTGAGGTACTGAGGATGGGAGTTTGACGTTTTTTTTTTTTTTTTGGTGGACACAGTTCAACCCATAATACTGACCCTCCTATCTAGAATTGCACTTGGCATTTTCTGTTCCCTTTCCTAATTTATTTTTGTTTGTCATATATGCCACTCTCTTTCAGTCTATATATTTTAGTAATTTTTAAATATTTATTGTCTGTTCCTTCCCACTAGCTTTTAAACTCCATGAGGGAAGAAGTTTTGATTTATTTTGTTCCATGTTCTATTCTCAATGCAAAAAATGGAATGTAGTTGTTGATTCATTATAAATATTTATTTAATGAATTGATTAATGATATTTAAAAGGATTAATGAAGGAATGAGTCCCTGGACTATACCATACTTTATTCTAAGCAGTGAAAATATAATAAAAAAACAAAACATACGCAGTTTTGTCTCTTTCTCACACTGGAATATATTAAATATAAGTACATAAATCTTCACCTTCTCAAGCACAGGTTGACACCATCAATGCTTTTTCACCAACAATGTGAACAATAGTCACATAAAATTAAAAGTATATGCTATTTATTATTCACAGTTAAGAGGACACTACCCTGCATAAAGTATAAGTATTTATTATGTATTAAACCACAATCTATATTCATTTCTCTGATATGTGTATGGTGACATGGATGCATCAACCCTAATGAAAAATCACTTGGTACTAATTCTTCCTCCACAATCTCCCAAATTCTATGTGAGTAATGGAAGCACTAAAACTGAGAGTAACATGTAATATAATTTTATTTTGACATCATTGTCCATTTTGTTTTGCAAGTTTGCTCTTTCACAGACATTCATGATGTTAATGCATTTTTTATTGCTGTGTATGTCTTAGTCCTGTTGAATTCTAAATAGGACCTGGAACTATATATCACATGTGTTTGCCCAGAAGCAAAAAAAGAAAAAAAAAGTTTGATTTAATGATGAATTTCATTATTTATCAAAGTCATCTGAAAAGTATTCAAAAGTAGTACATGTTCATTCCCTATCACTCTAATGGCTTCAAGATACTAAGAGAAATTAAATTTGGAAAATGCCTTTCTTAATTAAGCCATTGTGAACTGTAAAGATGGAAAATTGGAAAAGAAAAAAAGAGTCATAGATAACTTGAAATCAATAGATATATACTTGTAAATCTGTACTTTCCTACTTTTATTTTTTTAATTTTTTTTTTTTTTTTGGTGGGATCTTCCCGGGCCAGGGCTCGAACCCGCGTCCCCTGCATTGGCAGGTGGATTCTTAACCACTGCACTACCAGGGAAGCCCCTGTACTTTCCTACTTTTAAAGTGATAACAATGCAACAGATTTAGATGATTTTCCCTTGGAATATTGTGGCTTCATCCTTCCTCATCTTACTGGACACAAATAGACAAATATGTACAGTAGAATGTGTTCCTTGATATAAATAAGCCAGATAAAATGTAGCATAATGAAGGTCACACTTTCAGAGGGCAATATGATCTGAACTCTCTTTCTTCTTTTTAATACTATGTACTTGAGCATTTCAGTTACCGTTTCTGGGATTTGGTTCCCTCATCAATTCCTAAAAGGTAAAGCTAATGGTGGATATGTGGATGTGGGGCTATGGATTTAGCTATTATTGAGTGTCTGTATGTGCCACATTTTGAAATCAATGTATACATATATAATGACTCTGGTAAAAATAAAAAATTATATATATCCACATATAAATGTACATCTCTTTCTCTCTCTATATATATATACTTAAAATTTTTATCAGTTATTCATGAGTATAGTTAAAAAACCAAAGAGTCTTAAAAATCACTTTTATTTTATTGTCACTTTTGTTTCTCTCACTCTTTCTTTTGGCATTTATCCCCGTGTCTCTTAAGAATGTGCTTATATTGGGAATTCCCTGGCAGTCGAGTGGTTAGGACTCTGCATTTTCACTGCTGGAACACGGGTTCAATCCCTGGTTGGGAAACAATGATCCTGCAAGCTGCGCAACACTTTAGGAAAAAAAAAAGAGAATGTGCTTATATCTTAATGCATTGAGTTACTGAGTTTTCAACGTTATGTGTTATCTACTATTTTCTTTCTGTGGAAAGCCATAGTTCATCTTCTTTACACTCTACCAGTCTCCACACACCTCTACCTGCAACATAAATATACATGTTCACTTCTCCTTTCACAATCTACACAAGTATTTTGTTTCATAATTATTGTATTTATATGATTATGACTGTAATATTTCTCACAGTTGGCTTATACAATGCTGAATAAATACATGTATTGCTTTGTACAGTTTTTGTTTGCCTAGGAATTAGTATTTGCCTTGTTTGTCTTATTTAATTTTCTATGTACCCATCCTGTATTCATTCATGAACTAACTTTAATTTTAAATCTCTTCTTAATACATTCAAAAAGATCAGGGATTTACATCTCTTGCAGGTAGAGGGAAACACATCTCTTGGAACCTTCCAATCTACTCCTCAAATATACGCTAGTTGCTTTCTGGGCCAGTTGCACAACAGTACTTCTCTATTGTGGTGTGCTTCACTTCTCTTACCTCCTGTCTTTTTCTTTCTTGGTTTATTCTTTCTTCTGCAGAATAACTTCTTAGTCGCTTTTTATGAAAGGGACTGTGAGATCATTGCCCACATAATTGTGATGTAGTCTGCAATAACCTCTGGTTGTTATTTTGCATCTTTAAATTTTAATTTAAAAAATTTCAAATTATTTTAGAAACAATTCTTTTAAAGTTATCTTAGAAATAACTGTCTTGCAGACTTTTGAATATGTGTGTTCCTTTTCTTCAAGGTTTCAGTGTGGTTTCTAAAAAATCAGATGCCACTCTGATTCTGAACCAATTTTATATGACCTTTAATTCTCTATAAGTTCCCCCCCTCTTTTTCTTTTTAAAGATCTTCCTATCACAATGTTTCTAAAATTTGATGATGATATGCTTTTCTATAAATCATTTAAATTTGGAAACTCATGCCCTTCAGTTAAGTTAAACTTTATATATTATTTTCATATTCTAAAATTTTTCCATTTCTTTTTTGACTCTAGTGCTCATATTATTTGAATATTGGCATTTTGATCTAAGCTGTTAATTTTATTTGGTCTATTTTTTACTTTCTGGAATGTTTTCTCAACTTTAAATTTCTAATTTCTTTTGAAATTTGAAATTTCTTCCAAATATTTTGTCAATTTTTCTTTTCTACTATCATAGCTTTCAGTATCTTATCCTAATTTTTAATATATATTTTATCAATTGCTTATTTATGTATTTCTGATTTTATTTTATGATAAATGTTTGAAACAGAAATCACAATTTTGACAGGCAAATGCCTGATGTTTATAAAATCCTAGAGCAACCTTCCAGTAGGCAGTGGTCTGCATGCTCTATGGAGGAACATTCTCCAGTGCTCACTTCATGTAGTTCAGTAGAAAAAGAAGAACTTTCAGAAAGGAGAATGTACATGCCACAAAGGACATTTTCAAGTCACTTCCTTACAAAATAATAGAAGCAGTTTCTAACCAAGTATCCTACTTCACTACCAGGAATCAGTGCTTAGCAAGTTTTCATTTTGACAATGAACAAGTTGACACTGAATTTTTCCTTTTTTCTTTCTTTGTTTCTTCTTTGTTTCTTTCTTTCTTTTTTTATTTTTTATTTTTCCTGAGTGGAAGTTTTTTGTTTTTGTGTGATTATCTTCTTTCTTTTTACTGTTCCTTATTGATGATGAATGTGTGCTAGAGATTGCAATAATAGCTATTTGTTAATAAATTGTTAGATTAGTGAGCCATGTCAGACCTTTTGGGACATACTAGGCAGGACCCAAAGATCCTGAACATTGAGCTGGATGCATAAGTTGCTCGGGGTCTTTGATTGGCTTCTTTAGAGGAAGGAGTGCATTTCATGTACAGGAAGAAGGATGTACATGAAAATTTGAGTGGCCAGAGGAAGACCTCTGGCAATTTAGTGACTGAATTTCCTAGCCTTCCTTTAAGACTCATGTGTTCATGTGACTAAATTGGTGTTAACAAGATGCAAGTGGAAAGAGTGGTGTAATTTCTAGATCGTTTCATTTAAAACAAGCCACTTGCACTATATTTTTGTTTTACTCTTCCCCTGAGTAAGAAAAAGGATGTAAAAATGAACATTTATCAAGAGTTGGCTGGATTTCATTTGAACAGCTTCTAAAAAGAAGGAAAAGCTTAATATAATTTTGGAATATATACAAAGAGGATAAGATTTAAAGAAAAGTTTGATACTGTTTATCACAAATATCAGACTACACTGGTGACTAGCACTAGGGTAGAAAGAAGTGTACAATGGGGGAGGGAACATGAAGAGGGATTCTAAGGAACCACGTTCTATTAGTTAGTCATGTTCAGGTAAAATCAGTGTATTCTTTTTAACTACTTTTTAAAGTGAATACATATTTTACACTCTCTCTTGTGAATTATTTTGCTATAAAAAGAAAACAATTTGACTTTCATCACCCATAAGTTGTGTTATATTTGCACACATATTCTACCTATCTATCTATTGTATATGTGTACAATGTTTAATATGAGATAAGATGTGTATGAATATACAACACATAAAATTACAGCACAAAATTTACTATGCCATTTAGAAAGGGTAAAGGAACAAACATCAATTGGAAAAGTTCTTAAAAGGCAGTTGCATTACTTAAAAAATTCAATACTCTAAAGGTTCAATGAAGTTTGTATAAAATTAGTTTGAATCTTGCAAAGAGAGCTCCTCCTGTGAATCACAGTGGTCCCTCCTGTAACACAGGTAGGGAAGTACCTGGGGAATAACAAAGGCCCTGTGATTAGAGATTTCTTTTAACCTGGGGAAAATACAATTATGAAAAACCCTGTGGAAAAGCTTTCCAAAACCCAGTGAAAGCCATAACACTCTCTGAACACATGGAGAGGCATTTTGCTTGCCTTCACTTAAAGTGCATGACAGTCAGAACCTGATTCTGAGACAGACTTGATTTTTGTTTGGCTCAGCAGGCAATTCAATTATAACACAATGTTTGGTTGAAAAGGGTCTGTTTTTATGCAGCTGTGGCCTTCTCTCATTTATGGATGTTTAACTGTACTATTTACTTTTTTTCTCTGTCTATTCATACCATACACCATTTTTATGAGTTATATTCCATTGTGTTTTATAATTTAAGGTTTCCTTTTCTTAAAATGGCAGCTAATGTCAGTTTACAGGACCACATTAAATAAGTTGCTCTTTTGTTCACAAAATCATCTCTTTGTAATGGTTATATTATTAAATGATTTTCTATGATAATGTCACAAAATGTTACTATGTGTGAAGTATCTAGGCTAGTTTAAGACAGAACATATTGAAGAGAAGGGAATTAATATTTATCTTAAATCACTCATATCTCATCCAAAATAATCCTTTAAATATCCTCCAATCTAGAGGGGAGTGATCACTGAGGATGCCTACTTTTATGTTTTATCCCATGTTATAATCATTTTAACTTTAAGACCCCAAGTAGGCTGATTCTTTTTCTGTGGAAAAAAACCCATAAATTAATATGCTTTGTTAACATCTGAAGTCTAGCTTGGAGTCATAAGCAAACTAACCTGAAATTTTGATAAAGTCAAAAATTGATATTGGATACAAGTGGGTAAATTTAAAATAATTTCATTATTTCTAGGTTTCCTAAATATTGAGTAGCACATAAAAACATGAGTAAGCCAGTTATTGAATGTATTTGTAGTTTTCTGAAGAGGAAAATTAATGAAGATATTTTTATTATAGATTTCCATGTAATATATTAAAGTAAGTACAAAGGTCTGTTTGACCTCAGCTCACTCTCTATCTACTCATCCTCTCTTGCCTTCTATATTCCAGGAAATGAATAAAGGGATTATAGATAAAATAACAGAACCCTCCAATACTACTAAAAATTAGGAAGGTTAATATAAAATGCAGATAGGATGAGTTTGATGGAAGACATGAGTACTAGATTTGTAATTATCCCCTCTGAGAAGCAGTAATATTAACAGACAGGAAAAGGAGAAAATGCCATAAGAAGTAAAGTAATATCCATAATATAGAAAGCAAGGTGTGCTGATGAGGATATTTAGGACACTTTGAGGAAAATATCCCACTAGTAAGCCATTTTACTATTAGGAATCAGTCACAATTGAAATGCTGGAAATAGGAAACCTTGGGGATTAGTTAAGGAGTCCACAACCAAGCTTACTCCATCCCACCCCCATCTCTCAATTTTAAGGTTATCGTACCATTGTTATAGTAATATAAATTTACAGCAATTGTCAGAGAATTATAAATTATAGAGGAGGACTTGAAGAAATACCAAAGTAAAAAATAATGAGAGCAAAAGGAAATCCACCCATACCATTGACCAGCTAAAATCAGGCCAACACTAATTTTTTTTTTTCTGATTCAAGGAAGAATAAACAAACAGCAAAATAACAAGCTAAGGCTGATGAGAACAAACTACAGCAAAAAAAAAAAAAAATTAAGAATATAGAGCTTCCTTCAGAGTAATGTTTTCTTGGAGATCCAGAGTAATGCAAAAGGAGAGAAATATTTTACCTAGAAAAATTATTATTACTACCTTGATCACCTAGAGCCTCCAAGTAAAGGTAATACCCCATTTCTGACCTCATCTGAAGGAAAATTCTTCCCTATGAATATATTAACTTTTCTTACACCACTCTGTTTGCTCCACCTCACCCACTCATTGTAAGGACTTACAAATGTGGTAGGAGGAGACTTCTATATCCTGATTTTTTCAGAGACTTTGCCTTAATCAACCATGACTTATAAATAGAATCATAACATTTACAACTGATGATAACATCATCAGTTTCAGGAAAAATAAAATAAAATTTAGTGTATATTGAGAGTAAAAACTCTTCACAAAACAGGACTCTGCATGTATACCTTTAACTTAAAATTTATCTACCTAAAACAAATATCAAATTCCATGTTGAAATGTAAGAATTGGAGGGTCTGGGGGTTTCTCTGAGGGCCAAAATCATCATACGGGAGAGAGGTGAAAAAACTAAATAGGATATGTTTGAGACTCTAGTATAATATTAGAGTTCTCTACTCTAATATTCACCTCCCACTCTAAATTCACTTGAAGTAGCACAAAGTAAGGTTTAGGAATTCATCTCTCTCCTCAGATATGAATGACTAACTATGTAATGATGTAATATATACCAAATATGATAACCTCACAGGAAGAAAGAAGATTATCTGAAGAGTACATGCACCATGAAGAAAGATAACAAACCAAACAACTGAATTTATATACAAGGCAGAACAAAAATATTTTTTTTAAAAAAGCAAAAGAACAATATATATGCCCAGGAAGGTAAGGGATGAAATTACAAACTTGCAGCAGGAAAAGCACTATGAAACAGAACCAATTTAAATTATTGTGTATAAAATTTTAATTGCTGAAATAAAGATCTCAATAAATGTGTTAGATAGGCAAATGGGTATGGTCATCAGATGGAATTAATGAACTGGATTATGAGGTAAGGAAACTATCCCAGAATAATTGAGTTAGGAATATCAGCACAAATTTTATGAATCACCAAATAAGAGGAAAAAAATAAAGGAGGATAGAAATATTTAATGATATATTAACTAGAATTTCCAAGAATTAAACATGGAAATGATAAGCAAGATATATAAGGGCAAAACAAATGCACATATATGCACATAAATACACACACACACACACACACAATTAGAAATATTGTTTTTAAATTTCAGAACCTCAAGGAAAACATACCAGAAACAATCCCAGAACCACCAGAGGAGACAAAAAGTTTACTGAAAAGAGACAGAAATCACACTGACTTCAAACTTCTCACCAGATGATATTTGAAAGCACTTAAAGAAATTAATGGTCTTTTTTTTTAATTACTGAGCATCACATTTTACATACAAGTAAACTATCATTTGAATATCTTGACCAATTTAATAGGTTCTCAGAGATATCATTCTCAGAAATTTTATTACTCAGTGGTATTCTTTGACAGCACTTACAGTAGAATTATATCTTTAGGAATTGAAATAACTCTGTTATCAAGCCCAAGCTTGCTCTGCTCACTGCACAACAGGCCAATAAATCAGGAGATGAGGTGTTGAGGCAAGAAATAGCAACTTTACTCAGAAAGCTGGCAGACTGAGAAGATGGCAAACTAGTGTCTCAAAAAACCATCTTATTGGAGTCTGGATGCCACTTTCCTTTATAGAACAGAGAGGGGGAGGAGATAAGGAAGTAAAGTAAAAAGGCTATAAGTCTTGCAAATATCTCCTGGAATGGCCAGCCTCAGGGAGGGGATGCATGAATTTCTTCTTTCTTGCAGCCATTCAGAGGTGGATGGGGTCAGGATGTTTCCCTGAACAAAGGCACTATGGTTTCACATTCAGGCAGAGGGGCAGGGTTCCCCAATGCAGGCCATTACGTATAGACAGTATCCTTTTAGTGAACAAAAGCAATGGGAAGCAAAGGTTAAAGTAAAAGAAACAGATCCAACATGTTGTCACATTTTGCTCTTCCCTGTAACAACTCCAAGTAGAAGAGCAATAATATTGAAAGTGAAGGTGAGTAAATAACTCAGGAAATTGTATTCTCTAAATAAGTAGTGCCAAAAATGATGGTATTAAGAGAATAGTTGTCAGGGGTCATTAGTGGTTCCTAAGTAACTTCCCTTGTTTAGGATGAGGATATGCACTTGATCATTGAACAACATGGGGGTAAGGGGCACTGACCTTCCTTGAGGCTGAAAATCTGTATATAATTTATAGTCAGCCCTCCACATATATGCATGGTTCTTCTGTATCCCAAGATTGTGTAGGACAATTGTATTTACTATTGAAAAAAAATCCATGCATAAGTGGACCTGTGCAGTTCAAACCCATGTTGTTTTAGGATCAACTGTAGTTAGTTATAAGTATTAGAAATCTAAACTAGCATGTAAATATAAATAATGGATAGTAATAAACTAAGGACTAATGAAGAATAAAAGTAAATGTATGAATAGCAGAGAAAATATAAGTGATCCAATGAAAGTTACACAGAAAATATAAAATCAAAAGGATATAAAATAAAAATAAAACAAAAAACTGTCAACAGAAAATACCTCTAAAATAATAATTGCAATATACATACATGAATTAAACTTGTTATGAAAAGACAAATGCCAAATTGTATTAAAAATAACAAAGATCAAGCAATCTATTGTATTTATTTCTGTAAAGATACAAAAAAATTAACAATTATATTAGCATGGGTGGAATCAATATATATTTCCTTTTTTCTGATATGTCAGTAAAAGGAAACCTGAAATAGCTTGTAAAAAATTTTAATGTTAGACTGTAGACTTAAAACATTGCACATGAGAGTTGTGAGTTAAGTTTTATTTGGGGCAAAATAAGGACTGCAGCCTGGGAGATAGCATTTCAGATAGCTCTGAGAAATTGCTCTGAGGAGGCTAGGGTGAAGCTAGGATATACAGGAGTTTTGTAACAAAGGGCAGGTAGTCTGGAATATCAAGAGATTACTGTTAATTAAGGAAACCAGATATGTCAAGGAATTTAGCACTTTTCTATGTTTGGGAAGATGCAAGAGTCTGGGTTCACTGAAATCATTCCTTTGATATGCATCTCAGCTATCTGGGGCTAATATCCTGTATTTTCACATCCTGAGTTTCCTCAGGGCTCATCACAGGGAGTGGCTGCAGTCTGACAGCTGCTAGATTGCAGGTATTCTTTCCTTCAGGAGTTCCCTCAGGGCTCATGTTGGAGGGCTGGGATTGCTGATGACTGTGACATCTTTTGTTTATGGATATGGCAGGAAATATTCCATTTCTCAAGACTAAATATAATTTAAATATAATTTTAAAGCTAATGACAGAATAAGAAGAAGTATGCTATATACTAACAAAAGATATTTTGTCAAGAACAGATAGTAACCACATTAGAGCCAGTTACCAAAATGTCTCTCCAGTATCCTCTTTAAATATTTTTCTTTCACGCTAAATATTTTAGTCATGTTATGTCTTTAGTCTATTAATAAGCCCACTGGAAAGTTTAAAGAAACACAAAGGTAAAAAAAAAAAAAAAAAAGAAATCAACATTGCTGTTAAATAAAAAAGAAGGGTGGAACTTCCTGGGTGGTTAAGAATCCTTCTCCCAGTGCAGGGACATGGGTTCAAGCCCTGCTTGGGGAAGATCTCACATGCCATGGCCCATGTGCCACAACTATTGAGGCTGTGTTCTAGAACCTGTGAGCCACAACTATTGAGCCCGTGGGCCACAACTACTGAAGCCCACGCACCTAGAGCCTGTGCTCCACAACAAGAGAAGCCACCAAAATGAGAAACCCATGCACCACAATGAAAAGTAGCTCCCACTCACAGCAACTAGAGAAAGCCTGCACACAGCAATGAAGACCCAACACAGCCAATAAATAAATAAAGTTAATTAATTAAAAAAAAAGGGCAACCAACATCAGTGGATCAGATCAGATCTCTGAGGTCTTGCTCTGGTGAAGATGGTATCAGATAGAAGAAAATTGAAATTAGCTTCTTGATCATAAAAAAGAGAGGTCCATGAGAAATGAATTTTTTCAATTAAATTAAGAAATACTTATTTTAGGAATACTCATTAATGAAAATTCTTTCTCTAAATACCAGAAAAACTAAGAAATGGCAACTTTTTTACAAACAAAATATCTTCAATGAATATAATGTGTGTCAGATTCAAACCATCAGCCATAAAGATAAGTGAACATCAGGAAACCACTCCATGGGCATTCTGAAAGCCAGTCAGCAGGTTACAAAATGTGCCCACAGTGTCAGAAGCATGAAAACAATAGTCAATGTGACTTTTTTGGAGTGATGTGATAAAGGGTTTTAGAAAAGCCATGGAAAAGATATGGGTTATATCTTTATAAATCCAGTTTAAAACTGCTGGGTGGGAAGTGGCTGAAAAAGAGAAGTCATATGAATAAGCCAAAGACAATCATTGAAAGGGAAATTAGGTAATGATATATACTCTCAAGCATTCACACATGTGCTACCGCTGGGGTGAGGTGGGGTGGGGAAGCTATTTATATTGAATTTCAGCCAATAATAGAGACTCTTTAGTAAAACAGTTGGTGGTGAATCCACTTTAATATAAAAATTAAAGTCATGGTTAAGTATAAGAATATAAATATTAACCTTGAAAATATAAAAATAATACAGTAATAAAATAAGTAATAAAATCTGGAGAAGTATGCTGGGGGAGTGGAGGTATAGAAATGTGTAAAGATGTTATGTTTGTTATCTTTATTATTGGACTATAGAGCTTGTAATGACTTCAACTTTATAAGAGAAAACTTTAAAGGAATAATTTTAGAATAAACACCTATAATAAAGAAGCATTTATTGAAAGGCTAGCAACTTTCTCATTTTTACTTTAGATTCACTTTCTTCAGCAAATTCAACTAAAGTAAAACTTGGCATACTTTACTAAAATAAGCTATAGTGTGGTGCATTTTTAATTATTTATATGTATATACCTGTTAAAAGTTATTCAGCAAATATATACTGGACACTATTAGGAGCCTGCATCTTTTATAGGTACTGAAGGCATAACAGTGAATAAAATGTATGAAAGTCATTGCTTTCACAACGTCATGTTTAGTTGAAGTAGCAAGAGGCAAAATATGCACGAAAAAGTTGTACATTTAACAGTACGTATACTAGAAGGTGATGAGTACTATGTAGAAGAAGCAGGGAGGAAGGAGGCTCAGGCCAGGGAAAATAGAAAGGTTAGATACAATAAATAAGGTAGGCCACACCAGCTGGTGCCTGTTCAGAGTCAAGAGAAGACAGCCACATTGAAGAGATTTCTGGGTAGTGGAAAACGTGGATACTGGAAGAGGCAGTTGGTACCGGAATGAAAATAAAAGACAGAGAGCAGGAAGAAATATCTGTAGGAAAAGAAAGTTGTGGATTACAGATCATTTAGGGACTTGTAGGCCATTCAAGGCATTTTAGTTTTATATTCTGAGTTTATATAGTTTTATGTTCTTTATAAAAGAGGTAGCTGCTGGAGAATTTTGGATACAAGACTGACATCTTATCTATCTTTCTATCTATCTATCTTTCTATCTATCTATCATCTATCTATATCTATCTATCATCTATCTATATCTATCATCTATCTATCTATCTATCTATCTATCTATCATCTATCTATCATCTATCTGTCTTTCTATCATCTATCATCATCTATCATCTATCTCTGCATCTATATTTAGCGACTTTACTTAAGTCACATATCTACACTGTCCTAATCTTTTGGCTGGCATTATTCTTTCATTTGGGTTAATATGCATAAACCTGTGATGGGGGAAGAGTTTCACCCCAATCACTAATACTCATCAGACCCAACCAGTAAGTGAAAAGGAGGTAAAGATTGCTCTTACTAGAAAAAAAGTGGGAGGGAGACTGTAAAGTTGGCTGAACAGTCAAAAACAGCAGCTATCTATAGAGGAAATAAAGCCAAAGCAGGGATAGGAGATAGGTCAGAGTGCTGAAGGTGAGGTTCCCTTGAGCCTGCAGTCTCTAGCATGGACCTCTGACCAGCAGCACTGGCATTGCCTGGAAACTTTTAGGAATATAAATTCTCAAGCCTTATCTCAGACCTACAAAATCAGTGATTCTGAATGTGGGACCTAGTAATCTGTGCTTGAGTAAGCCTGCCAGATGATTCTCACACACATTAGAGTTTGAGAATTAGTAGCTTATATAAATAAAGTTCTTCTTGCTCATATGTTTACCAAGCCTGCGTATGACTGTTTACCAAATTTACCAAGACTGATACTTTGTATAAAAGTTCCAGTAATTATCAGTAATAAAGTATGATTTCAATGCTGTATAGTCAATGCCTCTGTACTCAGATAGCAGAGATGGTTATGGAGAAAAGCAGTGGCTTGCTAACGATTTTTGATTCAGATTTCTCACCTTCTCTTCAAGGGGGACCCTTAAAAACCAAAAGCCAAACTATACACATACATATACTCTGGGGCACTATGCTGTGTGGTGGAATGTCTAGAATTAATATAGTTTTTAAATATAAAATACTAACTGGATAATGATGATAAAGTAGACCACAGAGAGCCTAAACTATAGGTAAAACACAAACAAATAATAACAGTAACATAAATATTTAAAATTAGCAAATATTAAGGCATAACAGAGACACGATGCCCAATGCCCAGACAGAGCTTAAAAGTAAGTCAGTAACTGATTATAACTATTTCTGACACCCTACATGGAGGAAATAAGATCCCAGCTGAGCCATTTCGACTTCACAGGCTGTCTCCATGAACACTGCTCGTCTCCTCTTCATGTAACATGCCACAGGTGGGCAATCATCACTGGCTAATTATGGACCTCCATTGAGTGAATAAGGAAAATGGTTAGTCATACACAGGCTAATGGATATCTGAATAAGGGTTGCCTGTATACGCCTGGATAAAATGTCCAAGGGAAATAAATGTTACTTAAATGGTGAAATATTTATCTTTTTTTCTTCTGTTTTCTAAATATTCTGAATTTCCCACAATATGAAAATATTTTATAATTTTAAGGAATACATTTTATTGAAGTAAAACATGTTTTTAGAAGTGTACAGATACATATATAGCTCAATATATTTTCACAAAGTGAACATTCTTGTGCTACCATGATATAGGATGAGACACAACACATTACTAAAAAATGCTCCGCTTGTGTTCTATCCCAGCAATCTTGTAAGGATAATTATGTTGACTTCTGTCATTGCAGATTAGTTTTGCCTATTTTTTAACTTTATTCAATAGATTCATGTGATATATGCTCTCTTTTACCTGGTTTCTTTTGCTCAATATATTATTGTGTATACTTGTACTTTGCTGTTTTTTTAAAAATTTTATTTATTTATTTATTTTTTTGGGGGGTACACCAAGTTCAATCATCTGTTTTTATACACATATCCCCATATTCCCTCCCTCCCTTGACTCCCCCCCACCCTCCCCTTCCCAGTCCTCTAAGGCATCTTCCATCCTCGAGTTGAACTCCCTTTGTTATACAACAACTTCCCACTGGCTATTTATTTTACAGTTGGTAGTATATATATGTCTGTGCTACTCTTTTGCTTCATCTCAGCTTCCCCTTCACCCCCCGCCCCCTCCCAAACCTTGAGTTCTCCAGTCCATTCTTGCTGTTTTTTTTTAAGTCAAGGTGGTTTGTTCTTATTCATCACTGTATGAATAAGCTAATTTACTTGTGCATTCTAATACTGATACACCTTTGTACATTTGAGTGCTTTTCAGTTACTGATGATACCATTACAAAAGTGTGTATGCATATATTTTGGTACATATATGCTTGAATTCATGTTAGATATATACGTAGGGGTGGACCTGCAGTATCATAGTATATACATAATTCAGCTTTAATAGACACAGTCAAAGCATTTTGGAAAATAGCTGTGCCCATTTATACTCGCACCAGGAAACTGAGAATTTCAGAGGTTCTGCATCTTAATAAAGATGTAATTTAAATTTTCCTGACTAAAAAAATGTTGTATAGACTTCTATAATTTACTTGTATGTTGGACCCTTTCTGTTCTACCTCATAACCTGAGCTCACCTTTTTATTTCAGTCACTGTCATGGAAAACAGAACTTAGCTGGATAAATCTGGTAGCATACTACTTCAACTGTGTCCTGTATTTTTGTTTCCTGTCATGGACCTGGGGTGCTGGGGAGATGTCTGCTAGAACCTTATCAGCCATTATGACACATGTGCAAGGGAGTTAATACCACATAGGCTGAGCATTGGCCATAGAGGAACATGAGTTGGTGGATAAATATTTCTTTCCTCTTACTTGGGCAGACCAATGCCAAGGTGACAATCTACCCTACTTCTTAGGTCTCCTAAGAGTTGTTCCCAAATTGGCCATAGCAATAACAGACTCAATAACATGTCCTTCTTTTCCTTTCTTGTTTTACACTTTCCAGAATCCTAATCATATTCTCTTGGGTCCTTCCTAAAGTAAACCACTCACACAGCCATTGTTTTTATGGGGGAACCAAAACAAAGATAATTGGTTATTTGGAGACCTGTGTTCAAGATTTTATAAGCTTTTAGTGTTTCTTTTTTTCTTGTTAACTTGTAGATGTTTATGCTAGGCTACTTACAGGCACCTAAAAGATATCCACATCAAATCTGTGGAATGTGTTAATGTCACTTTGTTTGGAAAAAAGGGTCTGTGCAGATGTGATTAAGTGAAGGACTCTGAGATAAGGAGATAATTCTGGATTGTCCACGTGGGTCCTAAATCCAGTAACACCTGTCCCTGTAAAAGAAAAGTAAAGGGAGATTTGAGACAGAAGATAGAGAGATGACCATGTGAAGACAGAGGCAGAGATATGAGTAATGTGGCCAGGAGCCAAGAAAGCCAAAAGACACCAGAAGCTGCAAAGGGCAAGAAATGATTCTCCCCTAGAGCTCTAAAGTGAGAGTGGGGCTCTAAAGAGATCTTGATTTTGGAGTTTTGCCCTCCAGAAATGTAAGTAAACACACTTTTGTTCTTTTAAGCCACCCAGTTTGTGGTCCTTTGTTACAGTAGCCTTAGGAAACAAATACAATGCTTTTAACAAATTGTGGATAGGAGTTCTTTGTTGGATATATGTGTGGTAATATCTTCTAAATGGTATCCTTTGATGAATGGTTGTTCGTCATTCTAATTGCTTCAATTATGGGTCTTTCCTTTATAGTTTTGTATTTTGTGTCTTAAGAATTATTTGTCTATCTAAAGATCTTTGTAATTTTCTCCTTTATTGTCTTCTCATTGCTTTATTGTTTCAATTTTAAAATTTAGAGATACCCAATATCTCATATTGTTTTTTGGTTTTTTGCTTTTTGTTTATTTGGGGTGTGTGTGTGTGTATGTGTGCATGCATGCATATTCAGCTATTAGTATTATAGATGACCTTTTGAAACCATTGTACTTTTTTTCTTTGACTGCTTTAAATTTTTTTCTATTTGTTTTTGTTTGTTCTATTTTCTTTGCTATTTATATTTGTTTAGTCTTTTTTCAAGAATTTCACATGGTTTGCCTAAATGTTTTTTGTGTGTGTTTTGTTTGGTTCTGTTTTATTTTACCCTGCCTGGTATTATATACTTTGTTGAATCTGTGGCATGTTATTTAAGTCAGTTTTGGAAAACTTGTGCCACATATTCAAGTATTACTTTTTCCTTCTCCCTTTCAAGAATTCAGGTATGCTAGACTTCTTCTTTTTTAAATGGTTTCTCATATTCTCTTAGGATATTTTTGGTGCTTCCCATTTGGACTACTTACACACTAGTCCTTCGAAGGTTAAAAATTGGCAAATGCCTTGAAGGGAAAATAAGCATAGAGGTCAAACTCTTTCTCAGGCTTTCTTTTTTATCTGAGATAATGACATTTTAATTTTTGCCTGACATGCATAGTAACTCTCAAGTAAATTTCATTCTGTTTTGTTGGTGGGAGGATTAGTCTGATCCATCATAATCTAAAGCAAAATTACTATTTTTTAAATGTGCATTTTTCATTGAAGTATAGCACTGAATCTACATTGAACTATGTACAGAAAGAGTATAAGGTATATAATTGTGCATAGTCTGTCCACCAAATTCAACCAGCTCATAGACAAAGAAACAGAGCATTTCCAGAAATTCAGAATACCCTTTTATGCCTCCTCCCTCTTATTAGTCACCCAAGAGACATAAATGTACTTCTAGCCTCATATATTACTTTTGTTTGTTTTTGAATTGTGGAGAGATAGAATCATATATTAGAATAAATTTATGAATTCAATATTATATTTGTAAGATTTATCCATATTATGTATAATATGGGTGTAATTCCAGATCATTACTCCTCAGTGCTATAGTGTATACCATTGTTTAAATACACCATGATTTATTATTCATTTCTCTGTTGGTAGACAGTTGGGTTGTTGCTAGTTTTTGGCTATTTTGTATAATGCTGCTATGAAGATCCCTGTATGTGTCTTTTGATAAACAGTAGTATACATTTCTTTTGGTTATATCAATATTTGATTATAATTCACTTAGGGCTAGAGTTGTTTTGTCATAGAATATATTAATATTTAGATTTAATAGTTAGTAGTTCCACCAGACAGGTTTCTCAATTTATATTTCTTACCAGCCAAGTGTTAAAGTTACAAAAATTTACAAGCATGCTTTGCCAACATGTGCTTTTCTTAGTCACTCTCCAATGTGCCACTCTAGCATGTGTTTGGTGGTATCTGCTTGTGATGAACTTTGTACTTTCCTGGAGAGTAATGAAGGCAAATAAATATTCACATGTTGATTTGCAATTGAGACTCATATTTTTGAACTGTCATTTAAGTGTTTTGTTTATTTTTCTATTAAATTGCTTACCCTTTTCTTACTGACTTCTACAAACTCTATATATTCTAGTTAGGAGCACTCTTTTGAATAGGAGGGCTCTCTTGAATACATGTTGCCAATATCTTCTCCCCATACCTGGATTGATTATCCTTATTTAATAGTGTCTTTCAATTAGTATAAAGTCTTACATTAATATTATTATTTCTTCACCTCTTTTTCTTCTCTCAAATTCATTATTTTCAACAATTAATCCTCCTGGAATTAATGCTTGTATATTTGTGATGGAGGAAAAGGAGATTAATTTTTTCCCATATTGACATACGGTGTACATAGATTCATTTATTGAAAAAAATTTATTTATTGTACTGTAGTAATGTCTTTGTCATAAATTAGAGGACCATATGCATTGGTCATTTCAAAAATGTTTTGTTGGTGCATCACTTCATTTTATTAGTTGCTATAACTTGATTTGTTTTGGAATAAAGATCTTGATTTCTGATAGAATGAGTCACCTAAATTTGTCCTTCTTAATATATACTGTCTTAAATATCTTAGCCCCTGGTTATTTTTGAATTAGTTTTTAAATCAACTGTTCAATTTACACAAGAATGTTCATCTGGAGTTTTGATTGATGTCTCTGATTCTATGAATAAATTTGGAGAGGATTGATGTTAATAATATTGAGTCATCTCATCCTTGAATATGGTATCTATAGGTCTTTTATTTAGCCCTATTTAATTTTCTCAAAAATTTTTTGTGGTTTTCAATGTAGAAAAATAGCTCATATTTTGTTATATTCACAGTTATTTGGTGTTTTTGATGATATTGTAGATAGTATAAATGTTTCTTTTTAGCTTTTGGCTGATTTATTGAAGTCCAATCAATTTTGGATATTGACCTTGTATCTAGTGCCCTTTCTAAACATATAATAATGTTAATATTTTGTCTATAAGTGGTTTTGGATTTTCTCCTGTACAAACATGGTCCATTCAGGAAAACAGAAACTATTATTTGTAATTTTATAAGAAATAATATATCATAAGTGGTGTTTAATGAATATAGAAAGACTGAAAAGTTGAAGTTGGAACAGTAGAATAAAAACTGCAAGAAGTAGTAAAAATACATAGGACAGTGGGAACAAAGAAAAGAATGGATTATTTGAATATGAATTATTATTTTAAAAATTGTAGCTTTGTAGTAATCTCTGATGTTTCTGATGTTTTCACATTTAATGTTTTCATTATTATTCAGTTAAAATATTTTCTAAATTTGATTGTTTCTATTTCTTAACTTCTAAAGCCTTGCAATATTCTGTTATTTATTTTAATTTCTATGAGTCATTAAATTTTGAAGTAAATTTCATCATTTTGGCTATAGGAAGTTATCTAGATTATTCCAATTCTTGGAAATTTGTTGAGGCAATTAAATTTGTGCAATTTATTTCAAAGAATACATGGTCTGTGGCTTCTGTGTTCTAAATATAAAAGGGGGTCAAACGTTAATCATGTTTTTCAGAACTTCTATACCTTGCTAATTTTTTTCTGCTTATTTTTTTAAGTTACTGAAAGAGGTATATTTAAGTTTCCACTACAATTGTTGATTTGACTATTTCATTAGCTGGGTCTAATTTTGCTTTGAGTATTTTGAGGCAATGCTAACAGCTATGTGCCCTTTTGGGACTGGGATTTCTTCCTATTGGTTTGATTATTTTATCAATTTGTTAAGTTCCTCATTACCTCTAATATTACTTCATAAAGTGCACTTTGGTGATGAATCTCTCCAGTCCTATTTTCTCTTTTCTCTACCCCATGTGTCTATTGTTTAATTTTTTTAAAATTGATTCTGAATGATATTTTTCTATTTCTTGACATATTTAGTAATTTTTGTTTGAACTCTGACTATCCAAAAAATTGTAGAGGCTGGTCTTGATATCTTTCTCTAGAGAGATTCACCATTTCCTCTTCTAGACAGCTAAAATGGGGGATAATAACTATAATTCAATTAGAGACTGAGTTGAATGAATGGAGAGTGGTTTGCAGTTTTACCAAATCTCTGTTTGCCTAAATTGTAGTTCTCCAGTGATTTAACACTGAGATCTTGGTTTGTTGACATTTACCATCCTACTGGCAAGTAGGGATCTCATAATCCTTGTCTCTGTGGCATGCTGAGACTGCCAACAACAAAGTTCCACTTTTCAGAAATGTTTTTTCTGTCTCTCAGAAGCAGCCCCTTGCCAGCCAGACTAAAGTCCAGATACCTACCCTCTTGCTCTGTGCCCATAAATGTCAAATGTGCTCAGCGAAAATACAGCTGCAGTCTCCTCACATTGCTACAATTCCCCTCTCTAGGATCTTAAGTTCTAACACCTGATGCTTCAACATTCACTCTGACTTTTCTTAAATTTTTGGCTTTTAAAATTGTTCTAAGATGGCCATTCCTTCATATCTATAAGTGAAAGTCCTCTTTCCAGGATTCTTTTTTATCATGTTACTAAAATTTAAATTTTTAAAAAATATTGTTTTAAGTCCTAATTTGATATTAAGATTATAAAAAAAACAAAACATTGCTCCTCTTCTATCAATTAGCATTGAAGTTCATTTGCAGTAATAGAAATTGCTTTTCTCTTATCATTCTTTCACATTAAAACAATTTTCTTTCACATGAAAATTATCACAGATACACCTGAATTCAACAGCAATTGCAAGTGAGAATGATCAAACTTAAAATAGTTTATACAAAATGGAGTTATCTCATATGTATTGTGCCTGAGGTCATCTGCTCCTTACTGAGCTACATGCAGTGGATCGTTGTTGTTAGGGTTCCGTATTTCTCCAGCCACCTCTTGTCTTTGCTTCACTGTATTTGTCTTTTAATAGTAGTATCATTTTTCTTACTTTAGCTGGCTCTGCTATGAAAAGCATTACTGAGTCTGCCCAGGACAGATTGCCTAACCAATGAGAACTAGACATCAACAGCAGCATTAAGCAGCTGATGGAGAAACAGTGGTGAAAAAATCAAGATCCCATACTTCACAGTTTTCCCGAGGTTATCCATCACCTAAATTTGGGTGTGATTTTTACATTATCTCATGAAAGATAAAGAGAAGCTCTAAATATCACAAAAATGCACAGCCCACGTGCAAGATGAGTAGCAGTTGCAGATTTAGTTACAGTTAGATCAATATGGGATTGCTATATTTCATATTCTCTTGTCCTGTAGACTAAAACTTATGCATACTCAAGCAAGTCTTTATTGTGCTGATAATTTGGATGAATCTCTTCTTTCCTGACTTGGCAGTCAGAGAGCAGCTCTTCACTAGCTTTTTCTACAGTGCCTTATAACAGAAATATCACCATCGGAATAGTGTGAAGCAAAACGTATTTCCCAAGTCTGATCAATTTATTTGAGACTGACTGTTACCACCCTCCCACTACAACCACATTTCCATTTCTACACAGTATTTCAGATATCCACAAAATCCACCTTTTGGTGACTCATGAAAATCAAGATTCAGAATCAAATGCCATATATATTTTTGTTTCACAAACTAGGGACTAAATAAATATTTGTTGATAAATTATACAAACATTATATATATTTATAATTAACTATTAAAATTTGATAATTATCATTCTATTGTTTTGCTACTATCAGTTTTCTATAAAGTGGAACCATCAACTTAATTGTTCCAATAAAGTTATTACTATAAGAGAGAGAATGAAGAGAAAATCTTTCATTTTATTACAGATTGCTCTTCTGTTTTTCACAACTTGAAATATTAAAGTTTAAGCAATATTTAAACAAATAAGCTATTAATTCATTTGGCAAAATGTAGTTTACTTTGGTACCTAGTATACTGGTAAATCTCTCCTAAAAGTCCAACTGCTTTCACTGAAATAATGATAGGAATGTCTAGATAATATGGGTTTACTTGTAAGTGTGTTTGTGTGTGTATGTTTCCGGAAGCCCTCCATATTTTCTCATTTCAATGGCAGAATTGTCCTTCTCCTGGTTATCAGAATGTGTGCTGGCAGATGTTTTATGATGCTGCTAATAGCTTAGCAAAATGTTCTTTTGTCAAAGCAGCACTTATGACTTCTATGAATGTCATAGATACCATTAAAAATTTGTTGTGGTGAAACATTTATGTGCTGCTCTTTGTTTTCTCCAATCCCCTACTTGCTCTGGAGTGTATAAAGCTGAAAACAAATGTTAGCCCAGCTTTTAATTCCTTTTCATGAAAATTTATTCATTATACTTTTAAATGAATGAACAATACTGTTTATTCCAAAATTTGGGACTCAACTCCTTGATTTTAGTAGGAACATGGAGCTCCATATTTCCTGCAGGTAATGGTTTGATGTTACTCTTTTCTCCTTAAAATGATACAAATAGTATCAACAAGCTAGATTTTTATCTGGATTTTAAAGTAAATAAATAAGTCTATGAAGAAACCTTCCTCCTTTCATAGAAAGCTATCTTTTTCTTTCTTAATGTGTTTGTTTAAAATTTCAAGCCTTTATACACTTCCCTTCAATATTTGTTTGACTGTAATCTATGTAATAGGCATTGTCTTAGATTCTCGTGATGATTAAACAAACACAAATTTCTTACTTTAAGATAATTATGTCAGTCAGAAGAGATTGATATTTAAAAAAATTGCAAAGTAATGTGAAAACATAGTAATAGAAATGTGAACAATAAATTATGTGAGAACCAAGAAGAGACATCTATCATTATTTTAGAGATCAATGCCGGAAGGAGGTAAGGCAAAGATTAGTCTTAAGGAATGTTGAGGAAAAAACATTAACAGGGAAAAAAAATAGTAGCATATTACATCTTTTGGGTAGATTCAAAGGAATAAGTAATATATTGATTAATAAACATTTTCAAAGATTCTTGAATTTTATGTTTCAAGCAGGGAACAATGTATAATGGTATAGGCAGAAGCATATAAAGAGCTAGTGATGGTTTAGCTGGGTACAGAATTCAGGGATGGAAATTATTTACTCTCATTATTTGGACAGCACTATTTGTGCTTTATTTTTGCTATCTATACACAATGCTATTCTGAGTCTTGATGTATGTGATCATATTTTCCCCCACTGGAACTTTTTAGGATTGTCACTTATTTCCAGATTTTCTGTAATATCATAGTGATACGCATTGGTCTTATTTCTTTGTTCATAAACCATGTTCAGCATTTATTGGACACTTTCTTTCTATAAAAGTCATATATTTCATGTCAAAATTTTTTCTTGGACATTTCATCCTTATATTTTCTTTGTTCTCTATTTTTGGTACACATATAAGTCCCCTATGAAATGTCCTAGACTAATTTTTTAATTTTACTCACCATCCTCTATTGTCTTATAACACTGCATGTCTATCTACTTTCTCCAATATGTCCTCAATTTTACTGTGTAATTTATTTAAAATTTTTGTTGGAGTAATAGTATTCTTAATATCCAAGAATTCTTTCTTTACTTTTGAATTTCACTTTCTTAAGGGGCATCCTATCTTTGGCTCATGAATGTAAGTTATTTTCATTATCTCTGTATATTAATTGTGGTGATTTTAGTTCTCTGTTTATATTTTCTTCTGCTTCTTCCATGTTTCAGTTTTACATGAAATTTATTTTTCTTTTTATATATTTTGTTCTTTCTCTTTCATCTTAGAACCTCCTTTCAAAGGTTAGGTGATTACTAGTTATCTTCCCATATTTTATAGTGAATCAATTGAAAACTGAAAAGACATTCTGTATAAATTGGTGAAACTGGTAAATTGTTAGATCTTTGTAATGATGTTTAGGTGGGAATCAGGCTGTGTCTTTTGGGGGCTTTCAAATATCCATAGGAATTTCTTTCTGAGTCAGGAAATTACCCCAGTGAAAATGATCCAATATCTTGATATGGGGCGAAAGGAAAAAGTACGGCTAATCTAGTAGCTCTAGTATAGTCTCATTCGATAATATCAAAATATCCACTTTCATCTTTCAATGAGTGAGGGTTATACCTGCCCAGAGTTGATTTTAGAGATCATCTGTATCAACCTTTAAACAGTAAAACCTCTGTTTTCTAAGTATGAGAGAGTCATTTGCTAGCAGTGCAGGTAGAGGGATGGAATCAAGGAGACTCACTACGTGTTTTCTGGATTTCACTCAAATCCTTGTTTTAAGCTCCACCAAAACCTTGGCCTTCAGAGATAATTGATGTCTCTAATTCCTGAATTTTTATGAGAAACTGTATTATAAATTACTTTGTTTTTGTTGGTTCCTCCTTTGAGGGTATTTAACCAAATAGAGAAAGCTGAAACATAAATCATTTAGGATTTCTCATCTAATTTTCAGCATTACAATTTATGTGACATCTCTTCAGTTTTATTTTCTTTACTGCTATTCTTATGGGGTTCACAAAGGAATAAAAAAACAAATGCAAATATTATATGCACTCTATTTAACTGAAAATTATTTCCTTTATGTATTACTTTAAATTATGCACAACAAATTTCAATTATGTTTTTAAAAAGTTGCCCAAACATCATTTATTATTGCTTTTGCCCAAAAAACTTTATCTCATTTCCAACAAAGTTATTTTGGAGGAAGGTCTATTTTTTTTTTTAGCTCTAAGTTGACAAACTGAATGGAGAAGAAAATATTGAAATGTAATTAATCAATAAAATGATTCTCAATTCTATTAATCCATTAGAATAAACTGTAAATATAATTTTTTTTTAAAAAATTGAAGAGCTCAAACCAATAATAAATAAATCAGGATTTTATGATGGTGGTCATTCATCTATTTTTTTAAAGCTTTAAATATTAAATTGAGGACCTGGGTTCTATAAATATATAAATACAAAAACATTCCAAAGTAAAGTAAGAACCTGCACACATTCCTAGTTAACTGCTCATGGAGATTTAAAATAGTCTAGAGAGAAGAAGATGACAACTGTTATAATCTCATTTGCTTTCATCATATTGCTATAACTAATAAAACTTATCTGTAGAAATCTTGATGTAGAAGTATTATACCACACTTTCATTTACTTAAATATATTTCACATAATTGTAAATGATTAAAATATTAATTGAGCATTTTACATTTGCTGACTCTACCTGTAAATATTTTTGAAGAAGATTAATAATTACAGTGTCTTGAATCATTGCCAAAAGTTTTAATTCAAGTGGTTTGATTTACTTAAAATATGCTTGAGACCCTAAACCTCAGATGACAATTCAAGTTTAGGAAGGCCCCTGTGGCACTTTTGGGCCGTCATGGTTTGGGAGCCAGACATGTTTAATTGATCTTGGCCCATCATTTATTTAAATTTAGGGCTAAAAGAATTTCAGATTGGCTCTGTGCTGTTTTAAAAATTTACAAAGTGTTTTTTTTTTCCATTTCCTTTCTCTCTCTCTGAGTGGGGACCATCTGTTTGTCACAGAAAGTCAGAAAATAATATTTGATGTGAAATTTGCACTGCAGGTCTGACACCTAAGTTAAGTGGAGTTTTGAAAACTAATTATCTATAACATATCTAATTCATTTATATTTTAATTTCAATCTATCAATGTCAAATAAAATAAATTATTTCAGTTTCAATTTCTGATGATCTTCACAATCTTCTGATTGCTGAACTGGAAACTATGTCATGCTGTGTAGTGATGGTCTCCTGGATTAGCACAACTGCTAGTAGTTTTTTTTTTTTTCTCTTTACATTACTACATTACACAAGCTCAATATATTTAATTATGACATTGAAATAATGTCAGAAACAACTTAATAAGAATATATTTCTTGTTTGGAAAAAATCACATATAACTGAATGAATCATAGAAATAATTCATTTGCATAGCAAATAAACCCCAAGGTAAAAGAATAGGCCAAGTAATTATATATAGAAAATCTGGTAGAAAACCAAGCTTCTTAAATCGAATATCTGCCACTCAGTAATTAGAAGCAGTGTTTGTATGGAGGGGAACAGATAGTGGAAGACATTGCATGTATGAAGCATTTGAAGCTCTTTTGCACCTATCTTTAAATTTGATGTTTGAGGGATGGAAGCAGAGCAATTTCAGAAAGGCTGAGATGTGAGGCTCAAATACCAAGCAGTGAAATATGTGGAATCTGAGTTTTAAATACTGAAGAAATTTACAACAGCTCATCCAGTTCATGATATTGATGTCATTGACAGTGAAATCAACATAAGGTTAAGGAAATATGACCATTGGGTAATAACTTTTATGATTCTTTCAATGTAAATAAATATAAATGAGTCAAATCTTCAAGCCCTTGAATCTTAACAGGAAATTAATGAGAAGAAAAGGAGAAATTGAAAAAATAAAATACAAATGCAGGCCTATTATCTGTTTTGGAATATCTCGTTGGTTATCAGAGTAGGAATAGAATCTGAATCTAAGATTCAGTATTGAATTCCCATATCCCTCCCAATCTCCAACCGAGGCAGTTAGCTTCACTTTGTTCTATGATTGCAGGGTGCATCTGTTGCGTGAAGAAAGGGCAATTTATATCTTATTTATCGTCTTATCTCTAGCACCTAGGTTGTGTGGATACATGGTGGCTGCCAATATCATATGGATCAGTGAAAGATTGGATGGATTAATTAAAATCCTCAGATGAGAGAACACGATACACACAACCCTATACCCACTAACAGCTACTTTGCATAAATAGGGGAGAACTTGCATCAGAGCAACATTTTTTTTTCATTCAAAGGACAATACTTGGTGCCACTTGATAAGACAAAAAAAATTAATAGTGAAAAGTAGTTCAAAGAAGACAAGAGTATATATAAATTTCCCAATAAAGTTCATTGACATAAAATAAAAACAGTGTATGATTCACTTTAAAAAGAGTGTATAATAAGCTTATTTGTACCAATATTCACAAGAGAGTACAATATTATTTAGTATCATAAAGGATAATTGGGGTTCTTTCCCAAAACTTAACTATCAATTAAAACCATAAGATGTTAACTTAGCAGCCTGGTAGAATATCCAGGACTCTGTAGTAGTGACTTCTATGTTCCTAAGTCTTGAGAAAATGAGCTGTTTAGATATTTCATATATTTTCAATATGCTAAACACATAGGATATACTTACACAACTTGTTTTTTGGTAAAATAAATTTGTTCCTCAGAGAAAAATCTTCTGCATATACCGGACCAAGTATAATATGTTAACATTTAAATTATTATAATTATGGAAACCAGCAAATGCATTATAACAAGTTAAATGTTACCTAGCATGTTTACTTAAAATGCTATTAATAAATGTGGTGGGGTCCATGATGGTGGACGGATCCTGAACTCTCCTCCCCCAATAGATACACTGAATCTGTATTTATGTTTACAGCAATTCCTCCTGAGGAAGAACTAAGGGGCAACGGAGCAGCTTCTGCACAGCAAACAACAGAGGGAATCACAGAAATACAGGTAAGAGAGATGAAGCTATGGTATTGACTGGAACCCCACCCCTAACCTGCCAACCTGCAGTAGAAAGAGACATCACTGAGGGGGCCCTGCACAGACTCACTTGCACAGAAAACACAAATGAACAAAAAACAAAACAAAAACCCCCCAAAACAGTGGTTTAAAGAGCATCTAGGCTATACATAAAGGAAACCCATTTACTAGAGCATCTGCTAAATGGGCAGGAAACTGCTGGAAATCTCTCTGGGGTCAAAGGCACCTTAAGTGCCATTTTTTACCTACCGCTTCCCCATGATAGCATGGATGGTAACACAACACAGGCACTCTAGATGGCCAGCAAAGGCTGCCCCAGTATGCTCCACACCTCTGGCCCATATCAGCTATAGCTGTCTTCCCACAGAGGCCCCCATGCACCCACTGAAGCTCCCAACCTCCTGCCAAGGCAGCTCTGGCATGGCACTCCCGGCAATCACTGACCACACTGGCTCCAGCTGTCCCACCATGGTGGCCAGGTGTGGCATTTCCTGCATCTCCCTACCCTGCACCTGCTGCAATTTCAACCATCTCACAAGTGCAGCAATGACATGCAGTGTCCCAGGATGCCTTAGCCCATGCCTATTCCAGCTCCAGCCATCCTGCCAAGGTAGCCTTGAAGCATTGCATCTCAGGACCCCAGCCAGCATCTGCTCCGGCTCCTGCTAGCCTGCCAAAACCACTGGCACATACAGTCTACACAGAGGATGCTCCTACATAAGGCCACACCTTCAAGAGCAGAAAAAGAAATTGTTCTGCATAATTCATAGAAACACACACAGAAAGTCAAAATGAGGAAAAAGAGGAATATATTTGGAATGAAAGAACAAGAAACATGTCAGAAAAAAAAAACTTAATGAAATGGAGATAAGTAATTTACTGAATATAGAGTTCAAAGTAATAGTAATAAAAATGCTCATCGAACCAGGAGAAAAATGACCACAATGTTATGAAACTAGAATCAATTAGAGGGAGAAAATTGGAAGATATACAAATACATGGAGAATAAATAACATGCTACTAAACAGTCAATAGGTCAATGAAGAAATCAAAGAAGAAATAAGAAATAATTACAAACAAATGAAAATGGAAACGTAATTTTCCAAAATCTATGGGCTACAGCAAAAGCAATTCTAAGAGGGAAGTTCATAGTGATATAGACCTACTTCAAGAAACAAGAAAAAATCCAACTAAACAATTTAACTTCATACCTAAAAGGAATACAAAAAGAAGAAAAAACAAAGCCCAAAGATAGTAGAAGGAAGAAATAATAAAGATCATAGAGGAAATAAATTATAAACAAATGAAATAGAGATTAAGAAATAGTAATGATCAATGAAACTAAGAGCTAGTTCTTTGAAAAGATAAACAAAATAGATAGAACTTTAGCCAGACTCATCAAGAAAAAAAGAGAAAAAGGCTAAATATAAATTCAGAAATGAAAGAGGAGGTATTACAACCAATATCATAGAAACACAAAGAATCATGAAATCCTATTATGAACAATTATATGCCAAAAAATTGGACACCCTAGAAGAAATGAATCAATTCCTAGAAACATGCAATCTTCCAAGACTGAACTAGGAAGAAACAGAAGACTGAACAGGTTGATCACTAGTAATGAAATTGAATCAGTAATCAAAAAACTCCCAACAAACAAAAGTCTAGGCGCACAATTCTTCACCTGTGAACTCTACCAAACATTTAAAGAAAAGTTCACACCTATCCTCCTCAAATTATTTTAAAAAATTGAAGAGGAGAGAACACTTCCAAACTCGTTGTACTAGGCCAGCATTACCTTGATATGAAAACCAGAAAAAGACACTAGCAAAAAAAAAAAAAAAAAAAAAATTACAGGTCAGTATCTCTGATGAATACAGATACAAAAATCCTCAACAGAGTATTAGCAAACTAAATTCAATGATATATTAAAAAGATCATACATCATGATCAAGTGGGATTTATTACAGGGATGCCAGAATGGTTCAATGTTCACAAATCAATCAACATGATAATACCACATTAACAAAATGAAGAATAAAAATCATATGATAATCTCAATAGATGCAGAAAAAGCATTGGAAAAAATTCAACATAATTTGATAATAAAAACTCTCAAGAGAGTGAGTATACAGGAAAAATAATACAGGTAATACATGAAAAACCCACAGCTAACATCACACTGAAAGGTGGAAAGCTGAAAGCGTCTCCTCTCAGATCAAGAACAAGACAAGAATGCCCACTCTTGCCACCTTTATTCAGCAGTGTATAAGTCCTAGTCATAGCAATCAGACAAGAAAAAGAGATAAAAGGCATCTAAACTGGAAAGAAAGAAGTAAAATATCACTATTTGCAGATGATATGATACTATATGTAAAGAAAATCCTAAAAACTCCACCAAAAATTTTTTAGAACTAAAAATAAGTAAATTCAGGAAAGTTGCAGAATACAAAACTAATATGCAGAAATCTGTTACATTTCTATACACCACCAACGAACTACCAGAAATATAAATTAGGATAACAATCCAATTTACCATTGCATCAAAAAGAATAAAAACCTAGCAATAAATTTAATTAAGGAGGTGAAAGACTTACACTCTGAAAACTGTAAGACATTCATGAAGAAAAAATTGAAGTCTACACAAATAAATGGATGGATATACTATGCTCACAGACTGGAATAATTAATATTGTTTAAAATGTCCATACTACCCAAAGAAATCTGCAAATTTAGCTCAATCCCTATCAAAATGCCCATGACATTTTTCACAGAACTAGAACAAATAATCCTAAAATTTGTATAGAAACACAAAAGGCCTTGAATAGCGAAAACAATTTTGGATAAGAACAATGCTAGAGCTATCACACTTCCAGATTTCAAAACATTACTGCAGAAATATAGGCCACATGCTTTTTGACATGTCTTAGTAATAATTTTTTTAATCTGTCTCCTCAGGCAAACACAACAAAAGCAAAAGTAAACAAATTGGACTATATCTAACTAAAAAGCTTTGCACAGTGAAGGAAACCATGAACAAAATAAAACAGGAACCTGCTGAATGGGAGAAGATATTTGAAGATAATATGTTTGATAGGGGATTAATATCCAAAATATATAAAGAACTCATACAATCAGTATCAAAATAACAAACAATCTAATTTAAAAATGGGCAGAGGACCTTAATAGATATTTTTTCCAAAGAATACATACAGATGACCAATAGGCACATGAAAAAATGCTCAACGTCATTACTCATCATGGAAATGCAAATCAAAAGACAATGAGATGTCAGACAGAAAAATAAAAACAATACATGATTTCATTTATAAGTAGAAAGCAAAAAACAAAAGAAATGGACAAAAATAACAAAAAGGAAACAGACTCATAGATACAGAAGACAATCTGGTGGTTGCCAGAAGGGAGAGGGGTAGGGGGATGAGTGAAATAGGGGACAGGGATTAAGAGGTACTAACTTCCAGTTACAAAATAAGTCATAAGGACGTAATGTACAGCATAGGGATTATAGAGAATAATAGTGTAATAATTTTGTATGCTGACAGATGGTGATTTATCATGGTGATCATTTCATTAATGTATAGAAATATTGAATCACTATATGGTAAAAACAAACCAAGCAAAACAAAAAACCACAGGAGAAATGCAATTTGATCACTGTGGGAAGTTCACAATGCGGGCATCATCATGTCCCCCGCATCAGTGTTGCCCAGTGGCCTTGTAGATCTAAGTGCTGCGGACAGATGAAGCCAGTCCCTCTTTTCACACCTGTGCTGTGTTCTCCAAAGCCACACAGGAATGTCTCACAGTGGCTGTAAGTAAGCCGAGGCTGATGCTGCTGGATCAGAGGGCACATTTGTGGACCACAGGCTTAGAAGATCCAGAAGCTGGAAGCTCAGAATCTCAGCTCCAAAAGAACATGGCTATCTTCTCCACAGATGGGTCTCCAGCACCAAACACATCACCAGGACTCTGTTGAGGCTCAGAGAATATTTTTGAAAAGCAAGAATAAACTGACTTCCAGTTGTGTCCGGCCTCATCATGGGCCAGGTATTGCAGGTGCTGAGAATGAAACACATCTGTGTGAAGTGATTAGAGAAATCCAATTGTGTTCCCACTCCCACTTATAGGGAATGAGGGAGATAAACATAAATTATATAAAACTGTTAATTCACAGTTTCAATAGTTAAATTCATAGATACAGAAAGTAGAGAGGTGGTTGCCAGGGGGTTTGGGCATGAAGGGATGGGGTGTTAGTGTTTAGTGGGTACAGAGTTTCTGCTCCAGATAATGATAAAATTCTGAAGATGGATGGTGGTGATGTTTGCACAACAACATGAATGTACTTACTGCCATTGAACTGTACATTAAAAATAATTAAAATGGTAAATTTTATGTTGTGTGTATTTTGCCACAATTTTAAAAATCCCATCTGTAAATAAAACTGCCAAAAAATAAATAAAATGAAATATAGTATTAATTTTAAAAATACTATAATAATAAAGATATTATTTAGTAAATTTTACATGTATATGCAAAGTAACTAATATGAAGAAAAAACAAGATGTGATGTAGTTCTAGTGAAAAGGGAATTCCTTAACACATCCTTTCTTCTTTGTTTCTATAATTAAATAAAAAGAAGGGACTACCCCGACAGTGCAGTGTTAAGACTGCCTGTCAATGCAGCGGGCATGGGTTCAATCCCTGGTCGAGCAACTAAGATCCCACATACCTCATGGTGTGGCCAGAAAAGAAAAAAAAAAAAAAAAGTGCAAATCATATCACACTAAAAAAAAAAAAAAAGAAAAATAAGGTAGCTAAATGGCCACCATAAAGAATGAAATCATGTTATAATTGATTTGCAAATAATAATCAAATAAACTATATTTAGGCACAGAAATTAAAGGATATGTTGGTAAGACATGCTAGGGCACACTAAAAATGATTTAAACATTCTGGTGACAATGCTAGAAGTTAAAATTGTGGAAAGAGCAGGATTATAGAATAAGAAATGGAATTTTTCCCCTAATTTTCAAATAGAAATTGATTTTCCTTCTAAGCTTTAATACATCAAATATTAACATTCTTCAAATTTTATTCCTCACACCCACCCCCTGACATTTTTAACAAAGGTCCAAAAAAAAAAAAAAAAAGTCCTCTTAAGTGCACAGAATTTTACTTTAAATTATCGTTCTGTATAAAAATTTGACTTCTTTCTGCTTAAAGAAAATCTCATGTGAATGGTGCCTAACAATATGAGTAATAAGAAACAAAAGAAACTTTTCTTGCCTTATAGCTGCAAATACAGGAAGATCAACTCAAGGATTGGTGATAACTTAGAAGGGTGGGATGGGAGGGTGGGGAGGAGTCTTGGGAGGGAGGGGTATGGGGTTGTATGTTTAATTACAGCTGACTCACTTTGTTGTACAGCAGAAACTGGCACAACAGTGTAAAGCAATTATACTCTAATAAAGACTTTAAAAAAATAAAAACTATATTATTGGCAGAAGAAAAGTAGATTGAATACTCAAGTCATCATTACATCAGAAAAGCAAGATTGTTTTTTATGTCAATGACATTACAATATGTTTTCATTAAATATTGTGTATTATTAGACTTCTACAATGTAAATACTGAAACTCAATTTAAAGCCACTTTTATATATGTCCAATTTCCTTGGTTAGGATCTTAGCTTTAAATATATTTTTTGAAGAGTTCATGACAATCCAGAACTTATGAATTTTCACATGTATTTTAAATTTCTAATTTAAATATCAAATAGGTGTGTAGACAGGATGATATTCCACATCAATAATTTTAGTATCCTCTCTTACATGACTAGCAAAATACAGTACTTAACATTTAGTCACTGAGGTTTCAAAAAACTAAAGTTGTACTGTTAAAAAATTTAAACAGTAATTCATCTCCTGCATCTTCTATAAAAACTAATGAGAATTACTTTTGGAGGAAATAACATAATGGCTGCAGGTTTTACATTATTGTTATTTTTTAATTTAAAAAATCAGGATTAATTATATTTAATTTGTAACACTCTCTAGCAATGCATGAATTTTCTATATGACTTTCCTCTCAAAATATCATCCAGTTTTTAATTAATTTTTTTTAGTAATGGGAACTTAACTTGCTCTGAATCAACCTTATTTCTTTTTTGACAGGTCAATTTGTAGATGGTTCTTATTTACCTTATGATATGTTATTTTATTTCTGAGCCAACATGCATACAATGTCACACAAAACACAGTGCCAGAAAAAGAAAATTCTACTTTCCTAACAAATATTCTCATATTATTGAGGTGGTCTTAGATGATATTCAGCTTTCAAACAGCCTCATTAGTATTTAGTCATTCTAAATTTACAGTTCAAAATGAATTTCTCAGTTGAAGAAATCTACTAAAATGAAGTTGGCTCCTCATTTATTTTCTAAAAAATAAAACATTGTGCTTTGATTATTTTGACTTTTATTCAGCTTAAAGTTCTAAAGCCAAAGTAGACTGGAGATACTGATATTTATTCCAATGGAATATATTTATGTTATTTTATGTTTAGATTATTTTATGGTTTAATATCTTTTTTTTTTCAGCTCTGCAGATCTGCTAGCAAAATCTGTTGGAATTCTTAAAATATTCAGCTCAATTTAAGTATTATTTCAACCTAAAACATCATAACTGTTCATTTTTGGAGAGAATGTGTAGATATATTAACCATGAATTGTAGTATATACAAGTAGAACTTGTTGCTAAGTAACAAATACCTATTATCAGGGAGATGATATTACATCGTATTGAACATAAAAAGAGCCAGGAAATGATCTCTGAGGAAAAGGATCAGTCACAAGTCTATCACAAACCTCAGACGGTAGAGGAAAATTAATGGTCTAGGTTTTCTGGCTTAATAGGTTTCAGTCCCTATCTTCTGGAAAACATGCATTTCAATTTTATCTACTCTGAATCACCTTAGCACTTTAAAAGATTAAATATTATGGGGTCTACGGAATAGTAATTTAGAAATAAAATATTCCTTTTGCAGGTGCAGCTTGTCAAGTTACGAACATTTAGTTAAGCTCTTACAGTCCACAGAAAAGCTTTCTGGGAAAATGAAGCCTGTAATTGTGGTAGCCACCTAAAGCCATGCTTTGAATAATCATCAGTGGCATTGCCAGTTTCCCCCTGGATCAGATATGATAACTGGTGCTTATATATATGTACTATTAAATATACAATGAGTAATGAAGAAATGTTGGACATCTATTTTTCATAAGAATTATGAAGTGCTCTTTTTAATATTATCCCTGCCCATGTATAAGTATGAATCTTGTATAAATAAGAAATGATATCCTAGTCTAATTCCTCATATCTTTTGCCCCATTAATTTATCAGTTCAATACATATTTATCTAGTGCCAAATGTTTACTCTTCCTGAGTCACAGTTTTGAACATGAGGAGTCACCACTGTATAGGCCAAAAATCCAATAATTATTATTCTTAATATTGACATGGCAGAAATGTTTCCTTAAAAATCATATCAAGGCAGAGATACAACTCTTATCACTTCCAGTTGACTTTGTAGTAGAATTTCTAGCCAGTAAAATAATGCCAGAAAAATATATAAAATAATAGATATTAAGATGGAAAAGAATAAACAAAACCTGCATCATTCACAATCACATTAACACTGCAGAAAACTTTCAACATATCTCAGATATTTATTATTATTAATGGCAGGAATTAGTGATAATGTTTGTTATAAGTTCAAAGCACTAAAACTAAATGAAGTTTAATATAGCACTGATACAGAGTTCAAAACCATAAATTCAAAAATATAATTTCATAATCATATAAAAATTAAGGTACATAAAAATAAAGATATTACAATGTGTACAGACCTTTATAGAGAAAATATAAGATTATTAAAGACCACAAGAATTTCTAAATGTATTTTCTGATAAATTATGGTCATGACTAGATAAAGTTGATATTGTAATGATATCAATCATTCCCAAATTTATATGTAAAATTACTGAAATTTGAATTAGTTCCTCAAACAGTTTTTACAAAGACCTTAATGTTAATACTTTTTTGAAACAGGAAATGGGCATAATGAACCAAGGTATTCCTGAATAAGAAACACAAGATGAGGACCTATCTCAAATATTAAGACATTATAAACTGTTGTTAAGAAGAGAGTGTGTCAAGCACACACATGTCCTTATATACAAGCAAAAGGACAAAAAACCCAACAGAATAAAATGGGCAAGAAACTGGATCAGAGACTTCACAAAAGAGGATATCCAAATGGCCAATAAATTTATTTGAAAAGCATTCAACTTCACTGGTCATCAGGGAAAAACACAAGATACTACTATATTCTTATAGAATTGTTAAATTTAAAAGATAGAGAATACCTCATATTGATAAGGAAGTAAAGGAACTAGAACTCTCATACACTGCTTGGTGGGATTGCAAGTCAAGCCAACTATTTTGGAAAACTTTTTGGAACTATCTGCAAAAGCTGGATGTGTTCATACCCCCTTAACCCAGCATCTTAACTCCTAAGGATATACAGAACAAAAATACATGCACGTGGACACCAAGACATACAAAAGAATATTTTCATAGCCCCAAACTAAAAACAATCTAAATTTCTATTGACACAGTGGATTGGATGCAGAAATTGAGTATATACAGTCATAAAATGCAATACTAGCAATGAAAATGAATAAATTACAAGCTATACGAAATAGCTTGGATGAATCTCACAAACATAATATGTACAAAATAAGTCAGATACCATGATAAACACAGTCTAATTCCAATTATATAAAATTCAAAAACGGTCAAAACAAAAACAAACTTCTGGAATTAGAAGTCAGGATATTTGGTTACCTTTGAGCAGAAGGGAAAGAGTAGCGATTAGAAATGGAAAAATGCTAATAATGTTTCATTTCTGGAGATGGGTTGTGGTTACATGACTATGTTCTCTTTGTGATCATTTAACAAGATGGACATAATTTGTGCACTTTTCTAAATGTTATATATCAATTAAAAATTTAAATGCAAAAAGAGCAGAGAATGTGATATCAGGGTAAGGATTAAAAAAAAAGGCCATTGGAAGAGACTGTAGGTCCTAGAAATAAACCTATGACACCCTGGACACATGGTAGGTGGCTTTGGAGATTTCTGGATAAGTAAGGACTATTCTAAAACTGGTGATAGTACAATAGGTTATTCCTATGGAAGGGAAAGGAAAAGAGAATGAAATAAACCCTCATACTCTACACAGATATTAATTACTAATAGATTAAATATTTAAATGTTATTTGTAAACTATACAAGCTTTGACTCTGGTAGAAATTCCATTTGTTTTGAGTTATGATAGATTTCTTAAGAAACAGAAAGCATACAACTCAGAATAATAATTAATAAATTTCACCACATAAAAGTGAAGAGATTTTGTTTGTGAAAAGAAATAAACAGGAGTTAGTCAGGTTGAAGCTGGAAATGTTGCAGCATATCTAAGTTGTAGCGGGTTATTAGAATATACATATATTGGTTTTGAAAATAAGAAAATACTTTTAAAAATTAAAACAAACATCAAAATGTGATGAATTTCAGAAATGAGGACAACAAATGGTGACAAACATATGAAAATGTGTCTAAGTACATCTAAGTAGTGTTTACTAAATCTAATGTGTGTCTGCTAAATCTAAATAGTGAGAAGTATGAGAATTAAGAGAAGAATGAAGTATTACTTTAGAAACACTAGATTTGTCCAAAATTAACAAGTTTTAAAGCACAAGATAATAGAAAGAATGTGAAAAATCTATACACCACTGATGGAAGTCTAAATTGGATAGTATTTTATGAAACCAATTGGCATCATCTAAAGTTGGAGATGAATCACAAATTTTACTCAAATGACTCTCCCTTGAAGAAACTCATGCATATATGATTTAGGAAACATTCATTAGAGAATTTTTTTAAATGAAAATTCCTCCAAACTAGTCAAATATTTATTAATACATTGTGACTTATTAACAAAGTGATTTATAACACAGCAGTGGCAGTGAATGAGCTGCAAGGACACCAAGGACACGGCTGAATCCTTGAAGTAGCATGTTTAAAAACCATATTTTAAAATGTTATATCATATAACATTTAAAATGCTATATCATAAAATGTGATATTTCATAGAGCTAAAAAATAAGCAAAACTCATTATACACGATTTAAAGCATAATACTTTAAAGTATATACAAGTGCTTTATGCAACGGAAAATTTTTTGGAAAGTATCTCCCATCTGAAAACTAGTAAAGATTTGAGGATGTGACCTCTGCTTCAAATGTGAAAACAGTGAAAAATTCCAAGAAACATGAAGAATCAAGGCAACATGTCACCACCAAGAGATAATAATAAGGCACCAAACTCAAAGCCACAAAATTTTGTAACTTGGCTGAAAAATATTTCAAAATAGCCGGTTTGAAGAAACTATACAACACAAAAAGACAGTTCAAAAAAAGTCAGGAAAACTATACATAAAATAAGAAATTTAACAAAAATATAAAAATCATTAGAAATAAATTCTGGAGCTGAAGAATTCAGTGAATGAAATGAAAAAATGCAATATAGAGCATCACAGCAAAACAGAGCAAACAGAAGGTAGACAAAGTGATCTGGAGATAAGAAGTTTGAAACAACCCAAAGGAAAAAAAATTAAAAAAAGAAAGATAAAAGAGTGAAGAAAACCTATGTGGTCTATGAGACACCATAAAACATACAAATATTAAAATAATTGGAGTTTCAGAAGGATAAAAGTGGCTGGGGGCAGAAATTTTATTTAAAGAAATAATAGCTGAGAATTACACAAACCTGGGGAGAAATTTGGACATCAAGTTCATAAAGCCAACACTTCACCCAATTAACTCAATGCAAAACACTTCTTCAAGACAATATAATGAAATGCTCAAAAATAAAAAACAAGGAATCCTAAAAGCAAAAGAGAAAGATTGTAACCTGCAAAGGAACCCCCAATAAATTATCAGTGGATTTCTCAGAAAAATCCTTCAGACCAGGAGACAGTGGAATGATATATTTGAAGTTTTAAAAGAAAAAAGATTGCCAACCAAGAATAAACCATTCAGCAAAGTTATCCTTCAGATATGAAAGAGAAATGAAGACTATCCCAGATAAACATTTCATCTCTTCAAATAAAATGAAAAGATGCTATTTAATAACATGAAAACATAGGAAAATATACAGCACACTGGTAAAGGTAAATATACAGTCAGATTTAGAAAACTCTAATTCTGTAACATGGAGTGTTAACCACTTAGCTATAATATAAAAGTTAAAGGAAAAGAGTATAACTATAGCTACCATAATTTGTTAACAAACATACAATATAAAAACACATAAATTGTGATGTCAAAATTTTTTTAAAAGTGGGAGGAAAATCATCAAGCTTTTCTATACAATTGCAGTTAAGTTATTATCAGTGTAAAATGAACTATTTTATCAATATGATGTTTTATGTAAGCCTCTTGGTAACCACAAATCAAATACATATAGTAGGTTCACAAAAGATAAAGAAAGAAGAAACATAGCATACTATCTGGAAAATCACCAATTTACAAAGGTATGCAGAAACAGAGGGTGAAAAAAAAACTTACAAACAGCCAGAAAATATTAATAAGATGTCAATATTAAGTCCTTGCATGTCAATAACTACTCTAAATATAATGAATTAAATTATCTAATCAAAAGGCACAGAGTGGCTGGCTGGATTTTTTTTTTAAATATATGCTGCCTAGAAGAGACTCATGTCAACTTTAAGGACACACATACACTTAATGTGAAGGGATATGAAAAGACATTCCAAACAAATGATAACGAAAAGAAAGCAGAAGTAGCTGTATCTCTATTTGAAAAAAAGTAGATTTAATAAAAGTAAACTCAAAATAGATTAAAGACTTTACTACAAAAAAACAGGGGGAAGAAGATCCTTTACACATTGGTGTTGGCAATGACTTTTTGGATATGATATTCAAAGCAAAAGCAACAAAAGCAAAAAGTCAAATGGGGCCACATCAAACTAAAAAAGCTTCTGCCATAGTAAAGCAATCTACAAAATGAGAAGGCAACCTATGAAGTGGGAGAAAATATTTGCAAACCCTATGTCTGGTTAACATATAAAATATAAAAAGAACTCATATAACTCATAATCACAAGAAAACAAAACGCTGATTAAAAAATGGGGAGAGGAAGGCACTGAATAGATATTCTTTCAAAGATGTACAAATGGCCAACAGGTAAATAAAAAGATGTCCCAAATCACTAATTGTCAGGGAAATGCAAACAAAACCACAATGAAATACAACCTATATTTCTTAGAATGGCTATCATCAAGAAGAAGAAAGTGTTGGTGAGGATGTGGAGAAAAGGGAACACTTGCATACTGTTGGTGGGAACGTAAGTTGGTTCAGTCACTATAGAAAATGGTACAAATGTTTCTCAAAAATTAAAAATGTAAGTACCATGTGATCCAGCCTAGTAAGTAGTCAATAATATTGTCTTATATACCTCAAATTTGTTAAGAAACTAGATGTTATATGTCTTCTCTGCAAATTAGAAATAATAATTATGTGGCATGACAGAGGTGTTACCTAAAACTTTGGTAGGGATCATATTACAATATATTAGGGTATCAAATCACTTTGTACACATCAAACATACACAATGTTATGAGTTGGTTATATCTCAATAAAGTAATTTTTAAAAGACTTGAGTCACAAATGAAATTTAAAATTTTCTAGTAGGTTTATTAAAAGTATAATAAACAGATAAATTAAGTATGATACTATGTTTTATTTAACACAACTTATACAAAATATTATCATTGTAACATGCAATCAATATTAAAAACATATTGATAAAAAAGACAAGTCCTCCACCATAGAAATACAACACAATAGAAACTTCATGAAAGTAAGAAAAGAGGGAACGAGAATGTCTGAACCAGGCTTCAGGCACTAATCAGCATTGCCTCCAAAAAAAAAAAAACAAAAAAACCCAAATCAAAACACTACATAAATTATGAAGAATGTGAATCAAAATGTGCAAAGCTAATTTATCAGGATCCCTTTAAAATGGTATGAATCTTCCCTTTATGTGTGTGGATATTATCCTGAATTCTTTGAGCTCCCTGAAAAATTCAAATCTTTAGCTTTGCTTATTTAGGCTTCATCATTCTTTAGAACAATTCAATAATTCAGTACTAGTCTCTAATTTGTCAAATTTCCTAACTAAATCTTGTCTGTTTTTAAAGTTGGTTGATAAAATTTATATGTTTTCATATTTCTTTACTTCCAGTTTTACTTCCAAAGCATCAGTTGACTATTTGATTGCTATTTGTTTTAAAGTAAATTCAATTTCCTGCTCAAACCTCAGCCATTACTTCTTCAAATATAATTTAAGCCAATTTAGGATCAGAAACATATTTATGCTTTTTAATCTCTTACTATATGTTACATTATAGTAAATGTAAAAATAGAAAAATGGTATAGAGTTTCCTTTCTACTTATGTAAAAATTTTTCCCCACCTGATATTCTTTTCCCCTAGTGAACTTTACTGTATGTGTACATTCTCATCCACATTCAGGAATTTATATTTCATTTAGCATTTTCTAAGGATCTCATCTATGCAAGATGATAACATATAAAGTGAAATAAAACACAGTCCCTGTTTTGCCAAAGCTTACTGTTTAATCTTATTATACATGTACAGTAAATTGAATACATTTTTGTGAGTACATAAAGTACATTATGGTCTTTGAGACTAAAAGATAAATAGTTCTGCTCGTGGAAAAGATAAGATATTTCCAAGCAGGTATAATTAAAATGAAACTGGAAGATGAATAGTCATTGCTAGGAGACAAGGAGGTTAATTTGTCTCTATTACCAATGACTGCTATGAATCTGACTCACATGACAAACCAGAGTCAACTCTATATTTTTATCTCTTTACCAATAGAATCAGTTAATACCTGCTCTCAGAGAACTAACAAGCCATTGTAACAGCATTTTAATATTTTTACCTTAAATTTCCTTATATCCAAAATCTGAGTAACACACTTTACCTGGGTGACATTTAGAAAAATGTTGGAAGATAATACAGTCATGATATTTCAGATATCTATCCCACTAATCATTTTAGCTATTAAGATCTGAAGTTTTATTGAAAATCATCCCTATATTGGTGTGCATATGTGTATATATTTCTTCTTCCCTAAAACTTTTAACTCCTTAGAGAAGTGTGAGCATTTACACAATTATTCAAATTTGTTAATTTTTGCTTTAATAATGTACTATGAATTTTAAAGTTTATAGGAATTAAAACTTCAAAAATGTCATACTATATTTACTAGAAATATATAGACCTATAATATCCTTTTAAAATTAATATATATGTATAGGTATATGTGAGTGTCACTAATATCTTCCTTATTATTCTCGTTCAAAGTATAATTAATAATGATAAGAAAAGTCAAATATGGCCTTACATTTACAAACTTTGACCGAATTTCTCAACTACATGTCATTTATATCTTTGAGAAATTGTATTATTGTTATTCATCAAATATATACTCTCCTATACCTCTCTGTTGGAAAAGGAGATACTACCTTGACCAACTGACTTTTAGCTAATGAAGTGTTAGCCAGTTGGTACAAGCAATTAAACATACCTGAATGAACTACCAAGCCCCTTGTACATTTGTGACCCTCCCTGAGAAGAATATATTCTAGCTAGAGTCTGATTCTGATCTGATGGGAGTTAGAAGATAATAATCTTAGATGCGGATGAGAATCCAACTCATAATTTGAACACAGCTTAAGGGAAAGCTGTTCTATCTGACCTGCATACTAGTGTATGAAAAATAATGTGTATATGTATATATAAACACACATATATAGTGAATGAAAAAAGTATATATATATATATATATACACACACACACATGTATATGTATATCTCCTTGCTATTTCACCTTACTGAATTTTATGGTAGTCTAGTACACAGCATTATCACAGCAACAGATGATTAATACTAGGTCTTATTTTTTAACAAAATTATATGTTACCAATTTCCTCTCCTCTTTGACTCTGGTAGACAGGAAACATAAACACTTCTATTCAACACCATTGGCTAGAAACTGGATATTGTCAGCAATCTTTTTTTTCTTTTTGTTTATTGTCAATAGTCTTCATGTCTCACCATATTACAGCCCTCTACCTCCTCCTAGAATTAAGCACTAATTCAGCTCTTGGGTATATCATAACTTTAACCTTTTATAATTATTGCATATGTATGTACCATGACAATTATTGTAATATTTTTAAACTTTATCTTAATGAAGTCATATTGCACATATTTTTTGGTGACCTCATTCTTTTTCTCTATATTAGTTTTGTGAAATACATCCACGTTGATGTTTGTAGCTGAAGTTTTTGTACTGCTATAAAATGTTCTATGAAATAATTAATCAACTATTAATTTGTTTTCAGTCTTGTCCTATTAAAAAGCAATGGTATTTTAAACATGCTTGCATATTTTTGCTGGTGTAGTGACCAACAAATTTTCTAAGGATTGATATGTTAAAGCATGTAGATCTTGAAATTTACTATATGGCAATGAACTGTTTTCCAAAGTGGATGTATCAATGATAAATTTACCTACACTCTTTCAAATTGCTCTATATATTTGCCAACATTAATATTGCCAAACATTTTAATTTTTCTATATCCTTTAGGTGTGTAATAGTATTTTCATGGTATCAACTGGAATTTGACTGATTAATAAAGATTTCAAGTATATTTTATTATAAGATTTTGATTTTCACTTTTGTGAATTGCCTGTCAAGTAGGTTACTTTTATGAAGTCCTCTGTTTCTTTTTTCATAAAATTTATTAATACATATTTTACATTCAATAAGAAGCATTCATTTAAAGTGTGCTGTTAGATAAATTATGATAAATGTACATGTCAGCAAAACCATTAGTACGATAAAGATACAGAATATTGCCATTGCCCAAAAAACATTTGCTCTGTCCCTCTGCAGCCAATCACTCCCCTACCCCAGCCTCAGGCAACCACTGGTAACATTTCTATCACAATCACATTATTTTGCCTGTTCACATTTGTATTCTTTCTTCTCTGGAGTCTTCATTTTAGTAAAATGTTTTGAGATCCATGTTGCTGTATATATCAGTGGTTTGTTCCTTTTTTCTTGCTGAATATTATTTCATTTTATGAATGTATCGCAAGTTGTTTATCCATTCAAATGTTATATACATGAGTTGTTATCAGATTTGGGCTATAATGAATAAAGCTGATATGACCATTTTCATAAAAATCTTTATGAGAACATACATTTTTTTAAATTTTACAATAATATCTAATATTTGAAATGATAAGTTATAAGGTAATTTTTTTGTTTAACTTTTAAAGAGACTGCAATATTTTCCAAGATATGTGTTGTATTTTATATTCCTACTAGTAATAAATGAGTTCTAATTCTCTATGTCCTCACCACCACTCAGTATTACCAGTGTTTTCTAATTTTAGCCATCCCAGTGGGCATATAGTGGTATCTCACTCTAGTATTAATATGAATTTTCTTGATGAATAGTTATAATAGATAATTTTAATGAGCTTATATATAGTTATATATATGACATATTTTTAATTATATATAACATATAAAAGTATACTTATACATATACTATAAAATATTTATATATATGATACACATATACACACATATACAGTTGATTCTCATTATTCAAGAATTGATATTTGTGAAATCTCCTACTAGGTAAAATTTATTTGTAACCCCAAAATCAATACTTACAGCCATTCACAGGCATGTGAAGAGCTGTGAAAAATTTTAATCTCCCAATATGCACATTCCTAGATGAAGGCAAACAAAACAATACTCTGGTTACTTGTTTCATCTCTCATACTGTAAACAGTGCAGTGTCCATTACATAATCTATTTAGTGCTATGATTTTTTTCATTTTTATGCTTTTTGATGATTTTGATGTTTAAAATTCCATGAGCGGTAGTGCTGAAGTGCTGTTCTGTGTTACTAATTGCAAGAAGTCTGTGATATACCTTATAGAGAAAATACATGTTAGGTAAGCTTCATTCATGGATGAGTTCAAGTGGTGTCGGCTGTGAATTTAACGTGAGTGCAGCAACAATATATATTGAGTAGGCATCTTTAAACAGAAACACACATAAAACAAGGTTATTTATTAGTTCAGTTGATGAAACTGTTATGACTACTGGTTCATAGGAACCTAACTCTGTATTTCCAATAGGAGTAATCATTGAATATGTTCTAATTCGACATTTTTGGAGATTTTATAGACCTTCACTATCACAGTTGTGAAAATAAATTCTGTGTATGCGCGTCTATGCACACATGCACATGTATGGGTATTCTTAGTGAGGTGTCTATTCAAATAGTTTGTTCAAATTTAAACTATACAGGGTTTCTTCATATTTTAAAATTCTATATGTATATAAACCGCTGTCATATATACATATTGTGGATATTTTCACCTAGTCTGTGACTTTCCTTTTATTTTCATAATAATGACTATTGAAAAGCAAAATATTCTAATTTTGATGGTGTTCAGTTCGTTTTTTTTGGTCTCTAATAATTTTTGCTTTTTGTGTTCTAATATGAAACTTTGTGTCTATCATTGGTTTGTTTTTTAATTTAAAAATTAAAAGTGATAATAGGCATTAGAAAATGTTTTTAATTGACATGATGGTATGTCTATTGTGATATGGCTGAATCAGTTCTTAGAGGAACTATTATAGACCTATATATTAGACAAAAAATAAAAAAGCTGAAATATCAATGCTTTAATCTTGCATCTTAAGAAATTAAGAAAGAGAGCAGGAAATTGCCTGAAGAAAAAAGAGGATGAAAATAATAAGGATAAAAACCAAGACCCATGAAATAGTAAACAAGCATACAATAGAAAAAGTGTCAGGCATAAATTATATCTCTCAAAAAGTAAATTAAATGGATAATCCTCTACCATGTCTGATCAAGGAAGGAAAGAAAAAAAGTATAACTCAACAATATTAGGAAGGAAACAGGGGCATGACTAGTTTATACAAATATTAAAAAACAATAACAGAAAAATATAAAATTTTTATGCCAACAAAATTAAAAATATAGATAAAATTGAAAAAAATTTAAATCACAAAATTTCTGAACTAGATAAAAGAATAAATTAAATAAATTGAAAATAAAGCATATTCTTTCTTTGCAATGTGTAATACTCTAAGGATATTTATTGTATTTTTCAGATATTCTATATCCTCAGTGATATGTAAGCTCTTGAGACAGTTGTGTTAAACTTACTGGTTTTTTTTTTTTTTCCAGTCATATTAATTAGCCTTTCCAAAGTACTTACTGGGTCCTTTGCTCTTCCTTTGCACTTCTGCTGAAAGTACTAAGGGGTTTTTTGTTGTTTGCTTTCTTTGCTTTAATTGGGGTATAGTTGCTTTAGAATGTTGTGTTAGTTTCTGCTGTACAGTGAAGTGAATCAGCTATATGTACGAGGTTGAGTCAAAAATTATCTGCACTCTGGCTGTAGAATTTATTTTAATTAACTTTTAGAAAAGACAAATACATCATTTTTCAACACAATCTCCTTACTTTTCAATACACTTTGTCCATCTGTCAATAAGCTTTCATATTCCCTCATTAAAAAAATGTTTTAGGCTGAGCTGTGAGCCACGAATGCACCGCTGTCTTCACTTCTTCATCAGAAGTGAATCTTTGTCTTCATAGGGCTGCTTTCAGGGGAACAAACAGGTGAAAGTCTGATAGAGTAAGATCAGGACTATAGGGAGGATGCTTTAATATCTCAAAATGAAGTTTTTGCATAATGTCAACAGTGTGGGCAGAAATGTGCAGATGTGCATTGTCATACAAGGTCACATGCCCTTGGGTAGCAGTCCTCTCTGTTTAATCCAAAGTTTAGGCTTCAGCACAAATTTTTCAAAACCCAAGTCTGTCATGGATTATTTCATAGGCAGAGCCATGGCTGATTTGCAAATGATTTGTCACATAAACCACTTGTCACTTGTCTATTCAACAGAATCATTTCACCTGCACATTCAATGTTGTCATCAGCCATGGACCTGGATGGGTGTCTGGCTCCTTCTTGACGGCTAATACTTGTGCGACCGTCCTTGAACTTTACTATCCAATCATACACACTTCTTCATGACAAAACACTTTCTCCACACTGCACACAAAGTCTTCGATAAATAACAGCACCAGGTATACCCTCAGACCACAGAAAACAGATCACTGAACGCTGCTCTTCTTTCATGCGAATCACAAGTGGGGCATGCATTTTTGCTTGCACCTGCAGTTACAAATGAACTGATGTAACATGTTCACACCTGCACAGTAGTGACTAGGGAGACAGTAGCCTTGAATGGAAAGCACTAAGACAGTGCAGCCAACAGAAGTTTTAATATAACTGGAATGCAGATAATTTTTGACTCACCCTCATATACACATATCCCCTCTGTTTTGGATTTCCTTCCCATTTAAGTCACCACAGAGTATTGAGTAGAGTTCCCTGTGCAATTCAGCAAGTTCTCATTAGTTATCTATTTTATACATAGTAGTGGGTATATGTCAATTTCAATCTCCCAATTCATCCCATCCCCCCTTACCCCCCTTGGTGTCCATACATTTGTTCTCTATGTCTGTGTCTCAATTTCTGCTTTGCAAATAGGTTCATCTGTACCATTTTTCTAGATTCCACATAAATACGTTAATATACTATTTTTTTTCTTTCTGACTTACTTCACTCTGTATGACAGCTTCTATGCCCATCCATGTGTCTACAAATGACCCAGTTTTGTTCCTTTTTATGGCTGAGTAATATTCCATTGTATATATGTATCACATCTACTTTATCCATTCACCTGTCGATGGACATTGCTTCCATGTCCTGGCTATTGTAAATAGTGCTACAATGAACACTGGGGTGCACATGTCTTTTTAAAGTATACTTTTTTCAGGGTATATGCCCAGTAGTGGGATTGCTGTGTCCTATGGTAGTTCCCTTTTTTAGTTTTCTAAGGAACCTCCATACTGTTCTCCTTTGGGGTGGTATCTAAAAGTACTGTTTTTGATATTTCTTTTAGAGTAGATTTTGTAGCAACACATTCTCTGTTTTTGTCTGAAATTATTATTTCATACTGTTTTTGAGTTTGTTTCCTTTAGAACAGAACGCTAGTTTGCTAGTTTTCTTCCAACACTGTAGAGACACTGTTCCATTTTTTGTACTATCTATATTTTCTAATTAGGTATCAATTACCAACTTTGTTTCTTTAAAGGTAACGTGCCAACTTCTGGTTTCTAGGTCTGCATATAAGGAGCTTGGAAGTCATCACTCTATCCTAACAAGTAAAAAGCTGAACAGACTTAAAAAAAATAAAAAATAAAAAACTGTTCTAGAATCCTCAAGAGAAGTGAGGAAACATGGCAAATCTCTACCCCTGACACTGGAGAGACAGACAGGTTAATACAGGGAATCATGGCTTACCAGAACAAAAATTTATAAGCTGAAAATGCCACAGAAAACAGTAATAGGGTAGGAAAATCTGAACTATATTTGACAAATTGCCAGAGGCTCGGTGTGGACAAGTCTGAGTGTTAAAAACTCAGGGGGACCAGTCATGGGGCGTGGGGCAGAACTTTCTGATTTTACCTACAAGAGCTCAATCATGTTCTCACAGTGTATGGTTCTCTCAGTATATGTTGGAGAAAAATCCCTTCATGATTCTGGTAGAGAGCAGGGAAAAGGAACCATTTTTAAATACACCAGAACACTGTTCTTCCTAACAATGTCTACCCTCAGGGAAATTAGTTAACAAGAGCCTAAATTGCTGAGGTATTATCAGAGCCTAACTGACCTGGTGGAAGGGAAATACACAACTCCAGCCCACTCTAGCCATCCTCTCCCACCTATAGGGAAAGAGATAAACTGGGAAATTCTTGTGAAGTTTACAATCCAGAGGCAAAAGCTCTCTAAAAGACTCAGACTTAATGAGTCTTCCTCTTCCCCCAAATTTCACCACCACATTACTAAAGTCTTATTTACAGCAATTCTACTCATTATATCATATCCAACTATCAAGAAAAAATTACAAGGCCCCACACACAATTTGAAAACACAGAGTATGTAATAGAACTAGGCAGGAATTATCAGACCAAGAATTTAAAACAATTATGATCATGTGTGAAGGGTTCTAACAGGTAAAGTAGACAGCATGAAAGAACAGATGGGCTATATACTCAGAGCAATAGAAATATTGACACTGAGAAAGAACCAAAAAAGAAATAGAGATTAAAAAACAAACAGACAAACAAACAAACAAAAACCAACTGTAACAGAAATGAAGAATGCCTTTGATGGTCTTACTAGTGGACTGGACACAGCTGAGGAAAGAAACTCTGTACTAGAGGATATAGCAATAGACTCCTCAAAAAACAAAAAGCAAAAAGAACAAAGAAATGATAAAGCAGAACAGAAAATCCAAGGATTGTGGGACAACTACAAAAAGTGTAAAAGCACATGATGAAAATACCAGAAGGAGAAAGAAACAGAAGGAATATTAGAAACAATAATGACTGAGAATTTCCCCAAATTAATGTCAGACATCAAACCATGGATTCAAGAAGCTCAGAGAACACCAAGAAAGGTAAATATTTTTTTAAAAATATATTTTAAATGATAATTTTCAAATGATAATGAATGATTAAAAAAATCATGAAAGAAACTAGTGGGAAAAAAATCTTACTTATAGAAAAGATAAAAATCTGACCTCTTTTTAGAAACCATGCAATGAAGAAGGATATGGAGTGAAATATTTAGTTTTGAGAAAAGAAAACCACCACCCTAGAATTCTGTACCTTGAGAAATTTTCTTTCAAAAGTGAAGACAGAATACTTTCTCAGACAAATGAAAATTGAGAGAATTTGTTGCCAAGTGGACTTGCCTTGCAAGAAGTGTTAAAAGAAATTCTTTAGATAGAAGGAAAATAATATAGGTCAGAAACTCAGATCTACATAGAGAAGAACATCAAAGAAGGACTAAGTGCAGGAAAAATTAAAACTTTTATTTTTCTTATTCTTGATCTAACAATATGGTTGTTCAAAATAATAATATTATAAATATGTACATTTATATACAAGTGAAATGAATGACAGCAATAATACAGGGGATGAGAGGGAGAAATTAGGCTTATTTTGTTATAAGGTATTCACACTGCTCATGAAGTGGTATAGTGTTATTTGAAATGGACTTTGATTAGTTATAAATGTATATTGCAAACTCCAGGGCAACCACCAAAAAAGGTAAGAAAAGAAATATAATTGATATGCCAAGACAGTGGAGAAAATGGAATCATAAAAAAAATGATCAATTAAAGCCACAAAAGGCAGAAAAAAGACTGGAGGACAAAAACAGGAATAAAGAGCAAGGGCAACAAATAGAGAACAGTAATGGATATGATAGCTATTAGCCCACCTTTATCAGTAATCACTTTGGTAATATCAATGGTCTAAAGGAAACAACTGAAAGAAATTTTCAAAGTAGATAAGAAATAAACCCCAGATAGGTTGTCTACAAGAAACCCACTTTAAATATAAAGTAAATGGATGGAGAAAAACATACCATTCTAACTGAAAGAAAGATGGAGTAACTATATTAATTTCAGACAGAGCCACCTTCAAAGCAAGCAAAGTTATCAGAGTAAAAAAGGGTATTACATAAGAATAAAGGGGTCAGTTCTTTTAGAAGACATAATCTTTAATGTTTATGCACCTAACAAGACAACTTCAAACAATGAGACAAAAGTTAATAGAACTGAAGGCAGAAATAAATGAACCCACGCTCACTCATAGTTGGAGATTTCAACATCCTTTTCTCAGAAATGGACAGATCCAACAGGCACATAATCAGTAAGGATAAGGTTGAAGTCAACAATAGCATCCATCAACTGAGTATAATTAACATCTATAGGCTATTTAACAGCAGAATGCCTGTTCTTCTCAAGTTCATTTAGAGTATTCACCAAGATAGACCAAATTCTGGGCCATGAACACTCAACAAATTTAAAAGACTGAAAATCATGAAGTGTCGGCTCTTATACCACAATGGAATAAACTAGAAATTAATAGCAGGAACTTAAGTGGAAAATCCCAAAATATGTGGCGATTAACAACTTCTAAATTCATATATTAAAAAAAGAAATCTCATATGAAATTAAAAAGTATTTTGAACTAAGTGAAAACACAATTTATCAAAATTTGGGAGAATCAGTAAAATCAGAGGTTAGAGGGAAATTTATAGCATTGAATACACATATTAGAAAAGAAAAAAGATCTAAAATAAGGAATCTAAGTTATCACCCTAGGAAACTAGAAAAAGGAGAGCAAATTAAATCCAAAATAAGCAGAAGAGAAGAAACAGTAAGAATCAGAACATAAATCAATGAAATTGAAAACAGGAAATCAGTAGAGAAAATCAATGAAATTAAAGGTAGTGTGCCTTTGTTCCTCTGGATGCTTTTAAGATTTTCTTTTTGTCATTTGTTTTCAGTAGTTTAACTGTAAGCTGCACAAGTATAATTTCCTTGTATTTATCTTTCTTTGTGTTTAGAATATCTTGAATATGTGGTTGATATCTTTCATCAGTTTTGGGACACTTTTATCTCCTTAAATATTGCTTCAACTCCTTTCTCTTTCTCTTTTCTTTTGGAATTCAAAGTACACTTATGGTAGAAACTTTCAATATATAAATGTCTGTTACTCTTTTCTATTTTTCATTAAGATTTATTCACTCCTTTCTTTAGTCTGTATAACACTCATGTATTTTCCAATTTCTTTTACTAATCCCCTTTGCTACTCCACTAATCCACTGTACCCTTTCTGCTCTAAAACCTATTGATTTTTTAAAATTTCATTTAATGATTTTATTTTTTCTAAAATTTCTATTTGATTATATTTCTAAATACTTATTTCTATAGGAATACAGATTCATCCTCAAAATTGTCCTCATTTACATTACTTATAAGCATAGTTTTCTCTACCACATTTGTATAATGAAGACAAAAAACTGACAATATGCAAACACACATACACACACACAACTATTTTATTCTTCTCCTGAATAAATATATATAATGCTATTTATATATACATATACATACATATATATGCATATATGTATAAAAGGAAATGTAAGCTACACCCTTAACATAAGTAGCAAGAAGTTAACTTTTTTGCTACTTATGGGTGTAGCTTACTATGCCATTCCAGTTACATGTTTTTCAGAAATTAATCTGTTGTAGTTTATAAGGTGAAGTTTTTAGTAGTCCTCCCACCACTGATGATTTCAAATTATAGACAAATGAATTGAGTAATAGTAAATGATTTATACCATAGTTTTTCCATAAGTAATTCAAAGATAGAAACATCAAAGGAATAGGTGAATCAATAATAGAGTATTTAATAAGAATTTACTGATTTTCTAAATCCATGATTAGATACAAAACAAAGGAAAGAATTAAAACAAGTTTTTATTAGTCAAATTAAAGTTATAATAAAAATTTTATATTAAGAAAATTGAAATTTTATGATGGCAGTTTTAGCAATAGGATTTCAGATAACCATTGCTAATATTTTATATTACCATATCATTTGCCATCCTAAAAAACAGATATTAAAGAAACACCCCTCTAATCAGGAAGTTTGAAATTATAAAATTCTGAAGCTTCAATTAAACAATTAAAATACCAGTTTGGCTTTATAAGTTATGATTGTAAAGGACTTTGAGAAGTCAGTCATATCAATCAAAAGACCCAAATGTAGTATAAAATGTTTGAAGACTCAGAAGAAACATAATTGCATATTACATCCCCGTTTCCTATTCCCAAAGTATCTCTGACTGTGCCTTAGAATCTCTCTATTTAAGGCAAAATTATAGGTACTTAAAATGTACTTTTTACCTTCGTACCTGAAAGATCAATCTGCCAAAAATTAGCTGGTGGTACAGAATTGTTCTTTCCTTTTATTTTCTGGGTTTAGTGCTAGAGTAACAAGAAAAATTGCTTTGATAATTTTACTACTAGAAGTTATTTCTCTGTATCTGTTGTGCAGTGTTTTTTATTCTCAGAAGTGATAGTGCCTCAAATTAGTGGCAAATATGTTAAAATATAGTATCTAATGTTATCAAATATCTTTGAGTTCTTATTTTGTATTCACATGTATTCATGGCACCATTACTACTTATTATTTCCAAATGTATGGAATTTCTTATAAACAAAAATATGTGTATTATCCCTATTTAATTAATCATATTTACTTGTCCAGTTCTAGAAATGAATTTTAATGCATGTTTAATCAAACTGTATCTTACAAAAATATTTAAACATTTTAAACAAGTACAAACTATGAAAATTATACCCTGAATGCATGTACCTGTTTGGGATGACAGCATTTTTATATTAATACAGATCTCTGGTATAATCTAACATAGGAAAAAATGTGCTTATTAAAAGTTGTGCGATTTTTCAAATTTATTAGGCTATCAGAATTTTTCCCTTTCAATTTAATCAATTTGAATGTTTCCTGCTTCCATTTAATTAAAAATAAATTAATGTTTCTATTTTTACAAAGAATTGTCATGTGGAACAATCAGATATTTTATTGTTAATAGATTTGGAGTTTTATAAAAGCACATGTTTAGTAAATCAATGGAATTACAAGTTCTGTGCATGTTGGTGAACTATTTGTGTAGTTTTCTTTTTTGGCACAGTAGTTATTCCCAGCTGTGACTTCAAATAGCTTCAAGAAGAAAACAGTTTTAGGGCTTCAATTAATATTTCCTTTATAAACACACAGCAACTAAAAGGAAATTATGTGGGAAAGTGTCATGTAAAGACAGTAGGTAGGTAGATTAGATGGACAGATACAATGATGATAGATACATAGATAAGATGAATAGATAAATAAACAAATGCCATATATAATATATATGAAATATTATATATGAAGGTATTTAACCTATGTAATTAAATTTCTTTCCAGTACTTTATTTTTATTTTTAATCATTAAAACAGTATACATGGAAAAAATGATGTAGAATGCAAGTGGCTTCCTATCCCATTCTAATTTACTGTCCCATACTCCCTTAAATTTTAGTCAATAAGGCCTTGGATGATTCAACAGAAGTTTTAATTTTTTATGTACACATATTTATAGTTATTAAACACTACATGTGAAATAGTAATAAAAAATAACTACAGCAACAACAAAAAGAGTCCCAGTGAAAAGATAGGTCATTAAAACTTAATTTAATTGAAGGTATTTATTTGTATAGTGTCTAAATGGAGTTTTATTTAAAAGAGTGTCTGGTACTCCAGTTCTTTGCTTGGAATAATATTTAAAAGCATAAACTCTGTCCTTGCTTGCTTGTGTTGAAATCCCGATTTGTCACTTAGTGATCAAGATAGAATCTACAACTGTCCACAAAAATCTATTTCTCCTCCTCTGACACAGCAAAATTACATTTCCCAGCCTCTGGTGTAGTTAAGTGTGGCTCTGTACCAATATCTCTATAATAAAATGTGAGTGAAAGTAATGTGTTTCTCTTCCATAGCAGGGTGTTTAAGAAAGTGGCTGTGCTTTCTTTCTTCTTTATATTTTCTCATGGTAGACTGAAATTACAACGACCAGAGCGACTTTAGAAGCCAGATGTTAGAGATAATCTATCCATCAGACTGGATTCTAGAAATATTATATGAAATAGAATTGCCTGTGACCCCAAAACCATAACTTGAACAATTATGTGACAATAAACTAAATCTTGATGGTTTTTGCCACCAAATTTTGAGGGTTTATAACCATTTATCCTACCCTGCCTAATAAGCTAGCTTTGTAATATCAGACAAATTATTTTACCTATCTGCCCCTGTTATCGCTCCTAAAAATGCAGGTTGTTTTGATTGAAATTGAAATATCGATCTCTATAGATTCTAACATTGTAGCTTCCTTTTAATAATTTGCTTTTCCACCATTAGCAAGTACAGTTCTATGTGTCCTCACCAATTTTTGTAACACTGTAAAAGTTAATCCTAGGCATCTTTGCTTTTAGGTTATCCTTTGGTCATTACGCTGAAGAATATTTTTTGCCCTCTGAGTCTGGCTTTTTTCACTTAGCATAATGTTCTTCAGATTCATCCATGTAGCTGCAATTACTACATGATGCCACTTATATGAGAAATCTAAAATAGTGAACCTCATAGAGGCATAAGGTAGAACGGTGGTTACCAGCAGCTGGAGAGAGGGTAAAATGAGGAGGTATTAGTCAGAGGATACAAGTTTTAGTTATACAAGATGAATTTGTCCTAGGGACCTACTGTACAGCATAGAGTCTAACACTCCTGTAAAGTATACTTAAAAACTTGCCAGCAGGGTACATCTCATGTTAAGTGTTCTGATCACAATAGTAATAATAAATAAAGAGTGTAGGAAGAGGCTTTGGAGGTGATGGGTATGTTTATAGCATAGACTGCGATGATGGTTTCACAGGTATATACTTATCACCAAACTCATCAAGTTGTGAACGTTAAATATGCACAGCTTTTTACATCAATCATATCTCTGTAAAGTGGATTAAGGGGGGAAAATAATATATTTTACCATACTGTAACAAGATAAACTTTGGTATAGAAGCATGATAATCATGTCACTATTTCTTTTAAATCGCAGTGGCATCTCTTTATTTAATAATAAAACCTTCTCAAGGATGGAAGATGCCTTAGAGGACTGGGGTGGGGAGGGTGGGGGGGACTTGAGGGGGGGCGTCAAGGAAGGGAGGGAATACAGGGATATGTGTATAAAAACAGATGATTGAACTTGGTGTACCCCCCAAAAATAATAAATAAAAATAAATAAATAAATAAAACCTTAAGTCCTTAGCTTTTCATTCATTGTCCTTTTAAAATTGAAATAAAAACTCCCTTTCCAGTATTATTTTGCACCAACCTATAAATATATAACACTCCATCTAAATATATTACTGTCCTTTTGCTAACTATCCCTTAAATTTTTTTGAATCCTTGTTTTCAACCATATTGTTTTCTATTTAAATATCCTTTTCCTTTACTGTGTTTTAAAATTGTACTTATTTTATACTTATTTTGAAGACTTCTGATGATATTTCCAGATAGAAATTATCACTCTATTTGAAGAATATACATGTTATTTGTTCTCATTAATTTTATTGATTCTGCCTTAGCCATTTGTGAAAATCCGAGAGACTAACCTTACAGGGTATAAATACAAATGCAGAAAGTGCTCAGTAATATCTTGTAACTTGATATTCCCTGAATCTCATGATTCTGCTGTGGACAGAGTAAGCACATAGTGAGCAGGTAATACTTCACAGGTAACATTGTTCATATTTTTATTGATCAATCTGATGCTGCTTTACATTAATCTAGAGCTCCTGTCATTTCTTAAGTATAGAACTGGTAATATTAACAATTTTTTAAACTTCCAATAAATCTGCTTTCTTTTAGATAAAAGCAGTGAAAAAAATATCTATCTCGATTATACAGATAATTATGTGAATTGCATGAATGTGCTGGATACTAAAATGATAAAATGGAAATAAAAATAAAAATACAAAGGCAGATATTCATGTTAGATGCTGCAGGTTTGAATTAAGATATAGTTGTTAATACTATTCAATACATTTTGAGCAGCCTTGATAAGTACATAAAGTTCTAAATTCTGTATTATTTATGATTATTAATTCCTTCCTGCTAATATAAATTATCTAAATAGAGTATAGCTCCATTGAAACCATAACATGCAGTTTATAGTTCTCTTATTATTTCTCCCTATAAAGTATTAATTATAAATTTTAAAACCATTTTAGGACTTATCATTGCAATATTTATTCATTGTGTTTTAATATTTTCAAAACCTTACTTCTTTCTAGGCCTCAAAGTTCTTTAAAGTTCTTAGCACAAAGCACATGCTTGATTTGTTGTTGTGATTGATCAATGTGATTTATAATTTTTCTGAAGTCATTAAAAGTTGTCAAATTTTTCAAGGGATATGCATACACCAATCATTTTAGGAAACTATTCTAAAATATTATCAGCAGCTTATTCACTTCAACGACTAGCTTCCATGTTTATCTCTTGATTAAAATAAGATAGGTAGTTCTCTGATGAGATAGAAAAATTATTCAATAATAAACCTAAAATTCTTAGAAAATCAACCACAGACATTGAGATTTTTGTCTTGATAATAGATATTTGTAGAATATAATTATCAGGAAACTCTTCTGTGACCTATGATTATTATTGGTCATTCAAAGACAATCACATTCACTTTTGTTTAGTGAGAGATGGACATAAACATAGTAAAGTTTATCTTGACAAAACCCTCAACACAATAAGATGTATTTTTAACTGAAAATGGGTGGTGGCATCCCAGGAGGAGTGAAAGGACAGCTGGTATGACAACACTTGACATCCTGTGTGTAATTGGTTTTGAATGCTTGACAGATTTTTATAATAGTATGGAAGCATTCAGACTGGCAGGTAACTGTTGGGAATAGACTGAGTGGGTGTTAGGCCACTTTCATATAACTCTCCCATGAGAATCCTTTAGATGCACTTCACATCAAAGGTATAGTCTAAATTCAAGAGCCTCCCTACTAGTATACAACACTTCATCAAATTCAAGAACAATCGAATAACTTAAGCCTCCAATAATTATTTAATTAGTTCTTTTTTCCTTTCCTTCCACATTCATGGTGGAGATCAGGTTTAGACTGGAAGGGGAATTGTATTATTGAGAAACAGGGAGAATAAAGCCTTTTATGAGTCTAAATTCTACTTATTAACCAAATTGCAGTAAATGGGTAGCATAGTTGAAACCAGTGCCAGAAACATTTCACTCATCAAAATATTAAAACTTAAATAAGGAAGGTAGACTTATTCTTAGTGGAAATTTATAATGTGATTACATTATATCTTGAAAATACACAAGAAAATAATACTTAAATTATAACATACACTGTGATGTAGAAGAAAGAAACATGTATATAGGATCAAAAAGCCAAGATTTAAGCTTGAGGTCCACTGCTTTCAGCATGACAAATTCAAATGTCTATTCTTTCATCTATAAAGTGGTAATGATGATAATACTTCCCAGGGTTGTATGAAAATTCCATCAGAGTACATATATAATCACTATATAAATTTTGTTTATTTTTAAGCAAGCTATTCTCATCTTAATTATTCATTAAAAAATTCACCAATTATTGCACAGCTTCCTACATTTTGTTACTATTTTGTTTTGGGTTTTGAGAGGAAGTGAGATTTCTAGTGATACAATGATCAATATCTTAAAATTATCAGTGACTCACTAGTTTTTCCAGCCTGGAAACCTCATTAATTTGTGGCCTCTCCCTCCAAAATTAAAATGCCATTGTGAACTGGTTAAATTTATTATCAGATTGCTATATTACAAGAGAAAAAAACACTAAGTTAAAAAAGTAACTAATGTCATTAAGATATAATTCTAGCCTTTCAGGGCTCACAATCAACATTTTATAAAAATAGTAAAAATAATGACTATAGTATAATGCAGACAATTTAGTGCTCTAAAAAGTACAAAAATAGTATGCCAGGTATTAAAAGGAATGAATATTAATTATTGATGATATAAGAATTTATAATTGTTCCATATAAAATGAGATATTTTAGGTGAGACCTAAATGGACAGAATATAGTCAGAAAAGAGAAAAGAATGCAGCAAAAGAAGCACACTCACAGGAAAGTAAGGATTGCTTAGGAAAAATAAAATGTCACTAAGACATGCAAAGATTAGTGATTAGCCAACATGTTCTATCCAAAGTGCTCTTAACATCCATTCACCTTTACTTTCTATTTGCCCTGACACCACTGTAGCCTGAGCGCTCGTTATCTCCTATTTTGATTATTAGTGAAGGCTCCTAATTGGTTTCCATTGATCTTAGACACGTTCACCTAAATGTCTTCAAAAACAAGTTTCAGATATATCTTCCAAAATGATAATATGTTTGTACCCATTTAAACATAACATTTGCTCCTTATTTTCCCAAAGTTTACCAAAGTTGAGTCAATTATCTTCACTCATCTATTATCCATTATTCCTCACCATTCCCAGAATATTCCATTATGTCATGTTCTACCAGTCCCCAATCCTCCAGCCATCCCATATATTACCTAGAATGCCTCCTGCATTCTTTCCTCAAAATCTAGGTCAGTTTTCATCACCAGAATATAATCATTACTTATTACCTTAGTTGTCATTCATTTATTCATCCATTCATTTAATCAGGTTTAACAATATTTACTAAGTGACTGTTACATGCAAGGATGCATGATGTGCATAAAGGACTTAAATTTTTCCCAGTCCTCTTAATGCTGCTATTCATATCGGTGAGGAAAAATTAAACAATGAACATATTTATGCCCTCTTCCTCTAAATTTACTTCTTTACTCTCTAGTCCATGCATTTGTACTTTTCTAACACATGAATTCTTTGGAATCTGGTATAAAACCAACATATAAACATTCCATAACGCCTCCCAACTTTTAAAGAGAAAAATATCACTAAAATTCACATGACCTTGCCACTACTGTTCATCTTCATACTGCTTTTAGAACTCTAATCTAGACTAGTTTGCTGGAGAATAGGAAGTGAGATTTCAATTAACCTCATCATCCAAACTGACAGTAATTGTAATTATACAAGACAAGTGAATGAGGCCATCTTAGGGGAGGAATTCCCCAACTTACCTACCAGCAGAGCACAGATGAATAGCCAAGCCCAATAAGAATAAACAGAGATGAACTAAGGCTGGGCAAGGCCAGCAGAATACACATATGACCCATATGTGAATGATAAAAACATAGTTGTTGTTTTAAGCAATTAATTTTGAATTTGGTTTGTTGCTCATCAAAAAAGGATATAAAAGAAGAATCACATTATCCTAAGTTTATCACATTTCTTCCTGGCAAAACTTACAATTATATTCTGTGTTTAATAAAAATGTATTATTTGAATACATTAATATATGTATCATTCAGTGGTTATTTTAATGATAGTAAAAAGCTTAACTTGATTAAAATTTGATAGCTAGCCAACCATTTTACTATGTGAAGATTTATTCTGCAATTACTAGACATTTTATGACCTGTAAATTCCAATTGACCATAATATAGATTTACAAAAAATAAAAAAAAAATAGCATGAAAACCCAATATGAGCTGAATAAAATATTCACATGTGTCACTGGAAAGCTTAAAAAACAGTGTTAGAAACATTTCTATGCCCTCAATCTGATAAAGTTCATCTGCAAAACTCCTACAGCTTACATCATCCTTTATGATGGAAGACTGAGAGCATCCCCTCCAAAATAAGGAAAAAAAAAAAACAAGAATAGTCACTCTTACCAATTCTATTCAACAATATACTGAAGTTCTAGAGAAGGCAGTTGGGTGAGAAAGGACATCCATACTGGAACAGAAGACATTAACTGTTTCTAGTTGCAGATAACATAATCTCATATGTTGAAATTCCTGAAGAATAAAAAAAAAAAATAGATCTAATAAACATGTTCAGCAAGTTTGCAGGATACAAGATTAATATATAAAAATCAACTACATTTCTATGCACTAGCAATGACTAATCCAAAAATTAAATAAAAAATAATTTCACCTATAATAACCTCAAAAATAATATAATAAATGAGAATAAATTTAACAAAAGTAGTATGAGATGCTTCTAATGAAAACTACAAAGTAACATTGAATAAATTTAAAATGTGGATAAATGGAATTTAGACCTCTATCTCATACCGTCTACAAAAAGTTTCTTAAAATGTGTCAAAGACCTAAATGCAAGAGCTAAAACTATAGGGATCCTAGAAGACATAAGGCAAAAATCTTTATGACCTCATATTAGGCATTGGATTCTTAGATATGATACCAAAATCACAAGTAGCAAAGTAAATAAATTTAACTTCATCAAAATTTAAAACTTTAGGCGTCAAAGTTCACCAACAGGAAAGTGAAAAAACAAAACAAAACAAAACACAAATGGGAGGAAATGTTTGCAAATAACAGATAAGGAACTAGTATCCAGAATATATGAAGACTTATACATCTCAATAATAAAAAGACAACAACCCAAATAAAAATAGCCAATGGATTTAGATAGACATTTCTCCAAAGAAGATAATCAAATGGCCAATAAGCACATGAAAAGCAGCTCAATCTCATTTATTAGGAAAACACAAGTCAAAATAGCAATAAGATAATACTCTACACCCTCTAAAATGACAAAAAATGCATAACAACAAGTGCTGGCAAGCATGTGTAGAAAATGAAACAATCATATATTGCTGATGGGAATGTAAAATGGTACAAATGTTTCGGAAAATAGTGCAGGAGTTCCTCAAAAAGGCAAATAGAAAGGTATAACTATATAACCCAGATACTTGACTCTTAGATATATGCTCCACAGAATTAAAACAGAAAGTGGTACATGAATGTTTACAGCACCATTATTTATAATAGCCAAAATTTAGAAGAGCCTAAATGCCCATCAACAGACAAATGCATCAATAAAATGTGGTACATCTATATAATGGAACATCATTCAGCTGTTTAAAAAATGAAGTATTGATACAAAAAAGGAAGATTTTTAAAACACTATGCTAGGTGAAAGAAGCCAGACACAAAATGCCATGTATTATGTGATTTCATTTACATGAAATTTTTAGACTAGGTGATTCCATAGATATACAAAGTAGATTAGTGATTGCCAGGGCCCAGGAAAGGAAGAATGGAGAGTGACTGCTAATGAGTATCGAATTTCTTTTGGGGGTTATTGGAATTAGTGGTAATGATTTCACACATTTTCAATATATTAGGAACCCTGAATTTTACAGGGTGAATTTTATGGTACATGAATTATATCTCAATAAAAAATGTCTATAGTTGTATGAAATGATGCCGAATATCTCATTTCTGTGGATAATCTAATCAAGTAAGTAATAATTCCACATTCAAAAAAGCTTTTTATATGGAATAGATGTTTGAATTAAATAGTCAATCAGTCAAATCACATATTTTTACATCATTTAGAGATAGGGGCTAAGATTATCCTAGAACATTTTAACCAAATTGTTGAAGGTTGTTTGTAAATTATATAATATGCAAGAAATGTAAGAATTTTGATAAAAAATCTAGAGCAGATTTTACCAGCAATTGCCTTAACATATTCATGTAAAACATGAGAAGTTTGGCTGATGCAATTTTAATATCTATTCCATTTGCTAATAACTGCAGTATGCAATTGACTCTGGGGAAATACTGGCAGGTATTTAAACTTCATCGTATAGATGGTTGTAATGCTGTAGTTTCAAATGCAAAGAATAGGAATATATATGTTCATAGAAAACAATGCAGAGTGTTAATTCTGGTCTGTTTAAGAATAAAACTAAAATTTATCCTGAATTGGTATATAAATATATCTAAGTTCATATATTTATGAAAGGAGAAAATAGGAACCTAAATTTTACCTAAAAAGTATAATTAAGGAAAATAAAAATAGTAAAAATAAAACCAGCCTTTTTCCCCCCAGTTTTTAGGAGAAATTAAATGCTAGTTGGCCACTGTAATAATAATTTTCCTTTTTTCTCTTTTTTAAAATGTAAAAATTAAACAAACAAAAATAGAGATAACTAAACAGATTATATGATAGGCTGAATACCATTGTACCCAGAGTTCAGACGTATTGAATATTAAATTTTTAAGATATTTGCTTAAATATTGGCCTAAGAGTTTTTCTTAAACAAAGTATTACAGCTACAGTTGAGGCATGATACTCCACAGAAACCCTCATGACTTCCATTCCTTTCTCTCCTAATCAGATGCATTTGCTATTTAGAAGTTAATGTAAAGCCTTCTCAACTACTCTTTTAAATATTTATATTACATATACTAATAATCCTAAAATATCAATATTTTTGTTAATAACATTAACTAAATGCATCATGTACAAATATATGTCTATTTTAATGATATTTAAGTTGTTTTTCCAATCCATATATATAAGAGCTCATATCTTAAAGAGTTTCACTACCTTAGGTAGAGAGTATACCTACAACTGGAATTGTTGAGTCATGGCCACAGAGAGGGGCTACTGTGCCTACTAAGCAGATTGTCTAATACACTATTCTACATCACTGTTGTCTATGTGAAGAGCTTCACTATGTGATGTGAACAAAGTTAACAAACTTCTTTAGTCTACTTAGCTGGCCTACTCAGAGTTTCTGGATAATGCAAATTTGCCTTTCAAAACATTTGCAAGTAAATATACCTTCACTAGCCATATAAGCTCCTATTCTCTATGTTCTCTGCTATTCCTGATGTTAACAGATTTAGAAAATGTTTTGCCAATCTAAAGGTTATAAAATATGTAATTTCTTCAGTTTGTGCTTAATTCATAACAAATTAACTAAATGTATCTTCCCTGTTTATTTGCATGCAGAGTTTCTCTTTTGAAGGTACATAGTTCTATCCTTTACCTTATTTCAGTGGAGTTATATGTTCTTTCACAATGTGTTTTGAGAATCTTTGACTAGTTGGATCCAAATCCTCTGCCTGATATATAAACTGTAAATATTCATTAATGTAGCTATTTAGTAAAATAAATACAATGATGTTAGAATGGCAAACCAATCAATATTTAGCCTTTACATAACTTTTCCAAACATCCCAGAATTTATTGATTATTTGATGATTTTATCGCATTGCATTAATCAGATTTTGATTTAGATAAACTTTATGTTTCTGACAAATATTTTACATTTTTAAATATTTTCATATATTTGAATATAAACACATCAACTAGTTCATGTTTAAAAATTGTTTGTCTTCTATGAAGGACTTTCAGATTCTTTACAGACCTGAGATTTTGAAAGAAGAAATAAACAATTCTGAAAGAAAGGCAGATGAGGTTGAGAGCAAGTGACTTACGTCGTTGCCTCTGGGTACTATAAACTGAAGCTCAATTATAAACAAAAGGTGTAATATTTTGTGGTATATTGTAAGTGAGTGTTCAAAAGAAAATGGCTGCATAAGAAGACTGTGTATTGAGCAAAAAGTTAGTGTAGTCCCTAGCTAGTAGATTTTGCTCAAGAGCACTGCAACCTTGCTTGAAAAACATTCTCTTCATGTTTTTTAAATGGACACTTTAAAACCTGGCCTCCATTCAGAGAGCATTTCACATGGTTCCATGTTATTCAGAGTGAAAAAGAAATGAGCTATCAAGCCAGGAGAAGACATGAGGAACCTGAAAAGTGTATCACTATGTGAAAGAAGCCCATCTAAAAAGGCTACAACACTATATGGCAGTCTGAAAAAGGCAAAACTATGAAGACAGTAAAAAGATCACTGGTTGCCAGGCTTTAGGGAGGGGAAGGGATTAGTTGATGGAGTACAGACAATTTTTAGGGCAGTGAAAATACTCTGTATAATACCATAATTATGAATATTTGTCATTATAATTTGTCCAAATCCATCATGTATACCACATCAAGAATGAATTGTAATATAAACTATGAACTTTGGGTGAGTATGACATGTCAGTGTACATTCACCAATTGTAAGAAATATAACACTCTAGTGAGGAATGTTGATAGTGAGGGAAGCTGTGTATGTGTGAGGACAGGGAGTGTATGGGAAATAATTGCTCCACAAAAATAAAGTCTTAATTAAAAAAAAAAGTTTCAAAGCTTATCAAAGGAATTTAAATAATTATTTTTAATTGGATTTCTCTATGCAAAATTTAGATTTATTCAAGACCAGTATTATCCATAGATACATTCTATTCCCTTTCATCCAAAATAAACAGTAATTAATAATTAAGTCAGTAAATAGTTTAGGTATATTTTGAGTCTGTGAATGCTTCACGTATTAAGAACTAATACTAATAGCTAACACTTTAATGCTTAAATACATACCAGGCAGTTTCTAAGTACTTTATATTTTAACTAATTTGATGCTTGCAAGAACTCTCTGAGACAAGAACTATTATTCCACTATTATTATGACTATACCCACTTTTCAGATATGGTTTGTGAGAAACAGAGATAAGTACCTTGACAAAATTAATAATATATTTTATAACATTTGAGAAATTATTGGTCTGCATGAGTTGGAAACTAGACAAAAACCACATCCTTCACTCTAAGTTAGAGATAGGCAAACTTTTCTTGTAAATGGTCAAATAGTAAATATCTCAGAATTTTGGGGGTCATATTGTTTCTACTGCAACTATGCAATGCTGGTGTTATTGTATGAAAGCAGCTATATACAATAGTAAATAACTGAATGAGACTTTGTTCCAATAAAATTTAATTAACAAAAATAGGATCAATATTTATTATATTATATTATATTATATTATATTATATTATATTATATTATGGCAGAGTGAAACTATGTTTTAGTGAAAAGCACATTAAATTGGGAATTAATAATAGAGTTGTGTCCTCTGCCTTGCCACTAATTAGTTATGCATCTTTGGCATGCCAACCCACCTTTTCAAATTGTTTTCTCTACTTTGAAAAATCAGGAAAGGAAACAGCATATTGGGATGTTTTTAAACTCTAAAATTACATGTAAATTGATTTTTTTGACTTCTATCAACTAAATGAATATGCATTTGCTCTTCTCCTAAAATGTATGATACAGTTGCATCATTCTTATATAAACTGAGATCTTCCCTCTCCCCACATAAGTCATTTAACTTGAAACATAATATATACAATATTAATATAATTGTTACTAACTAGCCTTGCTTACTAAATTTATTGTTCAACATCTGCTCTTAGACAGCTAACCTTTTATTGTGTTAAGGGGTTATCAAAAAATGCTTAACACTGTTGCCTCTGTCAGTGAGATTGTGTACCAGCCAGTGGTTCTATGGTCCATGCCATGAAGCAACAAACCTGTCAGATGGTTAAATCAATGGGAAAATTTTCATTATATGTTAGTTGAAATATGTGTGGGAAATAAAACTTAAGTACAATATATAGATGGTACTCTGAATACTCTAAATATTGGGACAATAATTTATATTAAAGTCTATAATAATTTCTATTGTGTCAAAATGCACAACATAATTTTTATCTTTCCCATCCATCATGGCAGTTATAGGATGTCCTTGAACACATGAAACAAAATTTTCTGCAGAAATATTAACATCTATCTTAAAAGAAATAAGTACTTTCAGAATACCCCCCTTGCAAAATATTTAAAGCATGCAGCTAAAAATAAAAGTGATTTATAGATCAAAAGAATATAAAATGGAATATTAAGAACTAAAAATCTAGAAGTTAACTCAAATTATATTTAAGACAAAGAAGAAATAAAGATAGAGAATTAAGATCTAAAGAATTGTCAGAGGACATAATTTGAAAGAAAAATATAGATATACAAATATAGAAGAGAAGACAAGAGAAAAGACATGAGTGAAATATTTTAACCTTTAATGTTAGTACAGTTGGAAAAGAATGAGAGAAGTTGGAAAAAATTAGAATAAGACTATGTGAAGCACCATTCTAGGGATTCAGGAAGTACATTGTGCACTAAAAGGGAAGTATTACATAAACATACACACATACAACACACACACACACACACACACAGTCTATCAAAAGCTGCAACATTTACTCAACCCTCTGTTACACTTCTGCCTTTATTTATCTCCATAGCACTCATTACATCTTTATATTTTCTTATCTTGATTTTTCTCTTTTCCCATTCCTAGAGTATAAGCTCCATGTAGAGCAGCTATTTATGTAATTATTTTATTTACTATCATATCCATAACAAACACTCATTGAATAGATGAATGGGTGAGTGTTCTATATCTTGCATTTCTCAATAGCCTCCCTGGGAATGCCACACCCATAAATTATGTGTAATTATGGCTCATTACATTTTGAATTGTAAATTCTTGTACTTTATAGCAAAATTTTATTATAGAATCTCCTGCTTAAAGTAGGAATTGTTAGTGCCACTAAGATCATTTAAGCTTTTATTTTGAAATTTGTTCAGAATTGCTTAACTCTGGATCTCATCTTCTGCAAATTCAGTAACTGCTTTTTGCATATAAAAATTTTTGTGTTTGACTTACCAAAATAAATTATTAAATTTGTATAAGATTGTAAATATTTATATACTAAATCTCCATTGATCCACAGGGACTCTGGAAATGTTCAGAGTGAATAAGATACTTTTTTTTTTTTTTAATTTATTTATTTATTTTTTTTATTTTTTTGGGGGTACACCAGGTTCAATCAACTGTTTTTATACACATATCCCCGTATTCCCTCCCTTCCTTGACGCCCCCCCTCGAGTCCCCCCCACCCTCCCCGCCCCAGTCCTCTAAGGCATCTTCCATCCTCGAGTTGGACTCCCTTTGTTATACAACAACTTCCCACTGACTATTTTACAGTTGGTAGTATATATATGTCTGTGCTACTCTCTCGCTTCTTCTCCATTTCCCCTTCACCCCCCGCCCCCTCCCATACCTCGAGTTCTCCAGTCCATTCTCTGTATCTGTGTCTTTGTTCTTGTCACTGAGTTCATCAGTACCATTTTTAGATTCCGTATATGTGAGTTAGCATACAATATTTGTCCTTCTCTTTCTGACTTACTTCACTATGTATGACAGATTGTAGTTCTATCCACCTCATTACATATAGCTCCATCTCATCCCTTTTTATAGCTGAGTAATATTCCATTGTATATATATGCCACATCTTCTGTATCCATTCATTTGTTGATGGGCATTTCGGTTGCTTCCATGTCCTGGCTATTGTAAAGAGTGCTGCAATAAACATGATGGTACATGTTTCTTTTGGGATTATGGTTTTCGTTGGGTATATGCCCAGGAGTGGGATTACAGGATCATATGGTAGTTCTATTTGTAGTTTTTGAAGGAACCTCCAAATTGTTTTCCATAGTGGCTGTACCAACTTACAGTCCCACCAACAGTGCAGGAGAGTTCCCTTTTCTCCACAACCTCTCCAACATTTGTGGTTTCCAGACTTTGTGATGATGGCCATTCTGATTGGTGTGAGGTGATACCTCATTGTGGCTTTGAATTGCATTTCTCTGATGATGAGTGATGCTGAGCATCTTTTCATGTGTTTGTTGGCCATCTGTATGTCTTCTTTGGAGAAATGTCTATTTAGGTCTTCTGCCCATTTGTGGATTGGGTTATTTGCTTTTTTGGTATGAAGCTGCATGAGCTGCTTGTATATTTTGGAGGTTAATCCTTTGTCCGTTGTTTCATAGGCAATTATTTTTTCCCATTCTGAGGGTTGCCTTTTAGTCTTGTTTACGGTTTCTTTTGCTGTGCAAAAGCTTTTAAGTTTCATGAGGTCCCATTTGTTTATTCTTGATTTTATTTCCATGATTCTAGGAGGTGGGTCAAAAAGGATGTTGCTTTGATGTATGTCAAAGAGTGTTCTGCCTATATTTTCCTCTAGGAGTTTTATAGTGTCTGGCCTTACATGTAGGTCTTTAATCCATTTGGAGTTTATTTTTGTGTATGGTGTTAGGAAGTGTTCTAATTTCATTCTTTTACATGTAGCTGTCCAATTTTCCCAGCACCACTTATTGAAGAGGCTGTCTTTTTTCCATTGTATACTCGTGCCTCCTTTGTCAAAGATAAGGTGCCCATATGTGTTTGGGCTTACTTCTGAGTTCTCTATTCTATTCCATTGATCATCCTTTCTATTTTTGTGCCAGTACCATACTGTCTTGATCACTATGGCCTTGTAGTATAGTTTGAAGTCAGGAAGCCTGATTCCACCAACTCCATTTTTCCTTCTCAAGATTGCTTTGGCTATTCGGGGTCTTTTGCGTTTCCAAGAATAAAATACCTAGGAATAAACCTGCCTAAGGAGGCAAAAGATCTGTATGCAGAAAACTTTAAGACATTGATGAAAGAAATCAAAGATGACACAAACAGATGGAGGGACATACAATGTTCCTGGACTGGAAGAATCAACATCGTGAAAATGACTGTACTACCCAAAGCAATTTACAGATTCAATGCAATCCCGATCAAATTACCAACGGCATTTTTCACAGAACTAGAGCAAGAAATCTTATGATTTGTATAACATACTCTTAAATTATGGTTTCTGCTTACAGACAGTGCTACCTGTAAGTGATTGCTATTCTCTCCTACTACATACATCGACAAGATAACAACTTCTAATAAGCAATTATCATTATTCTCTTAGAACTACAAATTTGTTTAGAAATGGTGGACAAGAGATGTGGCAAAGAATGAAGGAGAACTATCACTGAAATTTGTTGGTAGTTTACAAATTATTTCTGTTACAAAAATTCTTCCTTCATGTACTGTAACCATTTTTTTAAATGTGTACTCATCACATCCTTTTGAATTGCTCTTCAATTTTTTCCAATTAGTTTTTATATATAGTCTGGATCAGAATGGTCTATATTTATATATGCATTTAATGTGATAATTTAAAATTAGCTAGAATATCTAGTTGAAAGGATTGTTTGTCTTGTTGTTAGAGTAGTATAAGTCATCCAAGTCCTTAGTATTTGAATAGCTCTCAGAGGAACACGTGACTGAAGACATACAGTGTTCACTGGCAGCCACAGGGGGTGGGGGTGGGGTGGGAGATACATATCAACTGTGTAGTTCTCAGATAAGATATCACTGGAGGAAGATTCTGTAGTTGCATTAAACATGTATAAACAAAGCAATTAATAAACAATTAGTGAAGAGCTCTAATCAGCCCAGGTTGGGACAAATTCCCTGCCCTTGGACTGATCACTGCAAACAATGACTAAAAATATTGAATAGTCCACTCTTGGGTCAGGGAGATAGGGTCCCTTGTAGCCTCAAAACAGGAAAGAATAGGGACTTCCCTGGTAGTCTAGTGGTTAAGACTACGTGCTCCCAATGTAGGGGGCCTGGGTTTGATCCCTGGTTAGGGAACTAGACCCCACATGCAGTAACTAAGACCCAGCACAAATAAATAAATAAATAAATGTTTTTTAAAAAAGGAAAGAGTGGCAGTCTATTTATACCTTTTCCCATTACAGATTATGAGGCCCAGGTGAATTATATATATATATTTTCAAGTGACTGTCAAATTATGAAATCACCACTTAATATTAGAAAACAAAAAGCTGAAAGTGTTGCTTCCTTAACTAAAAGAGTGCCATGCTGGTCAGGCATGCCATCCTTGAGCAAAGCATATTGATCTCTTATAAAGTATTTGGAAAGCCTTTGCTTTAAGGTTGTGTTGGTTATAGAGGCTAGAGTGAGCTGGCATCAGTCTTAAGAATGTGGCATGTAGTAGCTCTTATTCTGGGTAGAGATACATGAGTTTGGTGACACCATCTTTAGAATAATATTCACTGAAGGAATCCACTGAATAGTGACTTTCAAAAAATGAGGTAGATGGTGATTGGTTAGCTTTCAGAGGTGGGTTCACTAAAATGAGTGTCACTGATTGATTGAATAAATGGGCTTAAAAATATGCTATGATGGCGACTTCCTTGGTGGTCCAGTGGTAAAGAATCCACCTTCCAATGCAGGGGATGTAGGTTCAATCCCTTGTCAGTGAACTAAGATTTCATGTGCTGTGGGGCAACTAAGCCAACGAGCCACAACTACTGAGCCCTGGCACTTCAACTAGTGAGCCCATGTGCCATAAACTATAGAGCCCATGTGCTCTGGAGCCCATGCACCACAACTAGAGAGAGAAAAAACCTACACGCCACAAGTAAAGAGAAACCCACTCACTGCAGTGAAGAGCCTGTGTTGCAACTAAGACCCAATGTAGCCAAAAATAAATAAATAAATAAAATAAATATTTTAAAAAATACATGTGTCCATGTGCATACATCTGTGTGCATCTGCGTGCATGTGGACACACACAGAATTCACATGGGTTCTGATGGAGATTGGGACAACTTAAAAAAAATGCAAAAAAAAAAAAAAGCGTGCTATCATGGACAGAGAATTAATATGGATTGATTAAAAAGAGTTCTTTGGTTACTGACTCATGCCTATAAGAAAACAGTCTTGTCCTAAATAAGTGGGGCCTTATTAAAAAATGTTTAAAAAATAATTTTGGATTTATAGACAAGTTGCAAAGATATTACAGAGAGTTCACACACACCTATCATTCAACTTTCTCTAATGTTAATATCTTAATAACCGTGATACATCTATCAAAATGAAGCACATAACTTTTGTAGTTCTTTTTTAAAATAAATTTATTTATTTATTTATTTGGCAGTGTTGGGTCTTCGTTGGTGTGCATGGATTTTCTCTAGCTGTGGTGAGTGGGGGCTACTCTTCACTGAGGTGCATGGGCTTCTCACTGTGGTGACTTCTCTTGTTGTGTATCACTGGCTCTAATTGCACAGGCTTCAGTAGTTGTGGCACGCAGGCTCAGTAGTTGTGGTACACGGGCTTAGTTGCTCTGCAGCATGTGGGCTCTTTCTGGACCAGGGATTGAACCCATGTCCCCTGCATTGACAGGTGAATTCTCAACCACTGCACCAGCTGGGAAGTCCCTGAAACACATAACTTTTAAAAAATATTATTTGAGCATTCTGGAAATTGAAAAATAGTTTAACATTAGGACAATTATTAATATTATATAATCTCAACAATAGAATAGGGTCTTCCCTGGTGGCACAGTGGTTAAGAACCTGCCTGCCAATGCAGGGGACATGGGCTCAATCCCTGGTCCAGGAAGATGCCACATGCTGAGGAGCAATTAAGCCTGTGTGCCACAACTACTGAGCCTGCTCACCACAAGTACTGAAGCCCGTGCACCTAGAGTCCATGCTCTACAACAAGAGAAGCCACCACAATGAGAAGCCCATGCACTGCAACAAAGAGAAACCCAAACGTACTGCAACTAGAGAAAGCCTGTGAACAGAAATAAAGACCCAACACAGCCAAAATAATAATAATAATAATAATAATAATAATAATAGCAAATAAATCTTTTAAAAAATGGAATAAAATTTGAAAGTCTAATCATTTCAATAATGAGCAGTGAGTTGGATTATAAGAATTAATATTGTTAAAATGGCTGTATTATCTAAAGCAGTCTACAGATTTAATTGAATCCCTATCAAATTACCCATGACATTTTTCACAGAACCAGAATAAATAATCCTGTAATTTATATGGAACCATAAAAGACCGAATATTGACAAAGCAATCCTGAGGAAAAAGAACAAAGCTGGGAGACATAATCTTCCCAAACTTCAGACAATACTACAAAGCTACAGTAATCAAAACAGTGTGGTATTGGCACAAAAACTAACATATGAATCAATGGAAAAGAATAGAGAGCCCAGAAATAAACCCACACACCTGCAATCTTTGGCAAAGGAGGCAAGAACATACAACAGAGAAAAGACAGTCTCTTCAACAAATGGTGCTGGGAAAGCTGGACAGCAGCATGTAAAATCAATGAAGTTAGAACACTCCTTCACACCATATACAAAAGTAAACTCACAATGGCTTAAAGACATAAATATAAGACATGATACCATAAAATTCTTAGAAGAGAACATAGGTAAAACATTCTCTGACATAAGTGGTACCAATGTTTTCTTAGGTCAGTCTCCCAAGGGAAAAGAAATAAAAGCAAAAAGAAACAAATGAGACCTAACCAAACTTATAAGCTTTTGCACAGCAAAGGAAACCATAAACAAAATGAAAAGATGACATACAAACTGGGAGAAAATATTTGCAAATGATGCAACCCACATGGACTTAATTTCCATAACATACAAACAGCTCATACAACCCAATAACAAAAAAACAAACAGCACAATCAAAAAATGGGCAGAAGATCTAAACAGACATTTCTCCAGAGAATACATACAGATGGTCAATAGGAACATGAAAAGATGCCCAATGTCACTAACCATTAGAGAAATACAAATAAAAATTATAACAATCGCAATGGTCAGAATGGCCATCATTAAAACGTCTACAAATAATAAATGCTGGTGAGGGTATGGAGTAAAGGGAACCCTCTTATACTGTTAGTAGGAATGTAAATTGGTACAGTCCCTATGGAAAACAGTATAGAGGTTCCTTAAAAAACTAAAAATAGAATTGCCATATAATCTAGCAATCCCATTCCTGAACATACATCCAGAGTAAACTCCAATTTGAAAAGATATATGCACCCCAATGTTCATAGCAGATCTATTTATAATAACCAAGACATAGAAGTAACCTAAATGTTCATTAACAGATGAATGGATAAAGACATGATATATATATATATATAAAATACACAATGGAATATTACTCAGCCAAAAAAATGAATGAAAATGCCATTTACAGCAACATGGATTATCATACTAAGTTTAGTCAGACAGAGAAAGACAAATGTCATGTGACATCACTAATATGTGTAATCTAAAATATGATACAAATGAACTTATTAACAAAACAGAAACAGACTCACAGACATAGAAAACAAATTTATGGTTACCAAAGGGGAAAGGGGGTTGGGAAAGGATAAATTAGTAGTTCAGGATTAGCAGATACAAACTATTATATATAAAATAGATAAACAGCAAAATCCTACCTTATAGCTAGGGGAGCTATATGCACTATCCTATAATAAAACATAATGGAAAAGGATATGAAAAAGTATACACATAAAACTGAAATATATATATATATATATATATATATATATAACTGAATCACTTTGCTGTACACCAGAAACTAACACAACATTGTAAACCATTGTAAATACTTCAATAAAATAATAGTCATAATAAGCACTGAGTAATATTTAACACCAATTCCTAGATTTAAAAAAATATTCAAAATCATAGAATAGAAGCATCCTTTTGCTACATGATAAAAATTCATATATTAATTCAACTATAAACATCATTCTAAAGGGAGAGTTATCCCAAGATAGCCAGTTAAAAAGTTCAAAATATATAGCTAACATAATACAATGTATAATTAATAATAATTATATTAATGCTTCTGTATGAGCAGGGTAGCTATTTAAATCTTACAGCCATTTTTTTGAGATTTTTGTCAGTCACTAATATTGTCCATGATATGAACATTTCATTAACTTCTATAATCACCAATTACAGCATCCAAAAAATTAGTCTACTTACACAAAATTATTATTGCCAGAAAGATGAAATGGTAGATATTTATGATTATATAAGAATACTAGCATGATAATACATATAATATGGATTTCTGGGGATTATAATCATGGAGATTTAAGTTGGAAATATCATAGAAATGTCATACTTTTGATCAAAAATGTGTTTCTATAAATGAAAAAATTGAGCCATAGCCTTCAATTTACAAATGGCATTTTAGTTATAAATAACACTATTAGGCATAAACCAGAAGACAATGATCTTCATGAAATCATGTGTGAAAGGATGACTATTGAAAACACATAGCTCTTTCAACCATACCTATGGACATGGTTAGACACATGACCACAAAAACATTTTTCCAACAAATTCAGAATCAACTTATATTTATTGATGTTTTTCTCAGTTTCCTATATTATAAAATTGAATAAAATAGTACCTAATTCATTGTGTTATTTTGAGGGTTAAATTAATTTGCAAAGGGCTAAGAAGTGTGTCAAGCCCATAATACAGTCTTGGTAATTATTAATATTACTCTATAACAAATGCACCAGAGTTCTGCATACTCAGCAAAATGTTGTGTAGTTATTAAGAACATTATATTCATTGTACTATATTGTTAAAGTAGTATCCTGTTACTGATTTATGTAAACATGCAAGGGACTAGAAAATGAAGGATATTATTCAGATAATTCACTAAAAAATCACATAAATGCTATGAAAAGTTGAGAAAAATATTTTTCATCTAGAATTTTCCTGTATAATTTCTAACTTTATATTTGTAATTTAGGTTTCACATGTGGTGTAATTTTGACTTCAAATGTTTGGTTTTAGAACAATTAAAATTTTTAATGAGTACTAAAAGAATACTTTGGGGACATTAATGATACTTATATTTATTCTGGCTTATAAGAACAATGTTTTTGAGTCAATACTTAAAGAAAAGCTAAGACAGAAGATACCTTGCATTTAGATCAATTTATGTAATTACTTTTATGCATACATACTGACTACATGATTTTGAATATTCAGTTTATTATTTGAGTTCCTGATGTGTCATTGCAACAACTGCAGATGCTAATTTATTTTTTGAATGAATAAGCAACACTTACAGTATCAATTTATTTTATGTATATAATAGAGGGAAAAAAGGTAAAGTTTTTTAAAAAATAATTTACTTATTTGAATGTTGTAATAAAAATGCATACTATCAGGTAATGTATCCATTTTAAGCTGTGTTGACCAGATTGCCTAGAGAAAGCATACTGAAAAGAAATGCTAATGAGAAATTACTTTTTAGCACAGGGAACTCTACTCATTGCTCAGTGGTGACCTAAATGGGGAGGAAATCTAAAAAAAGAGTGGGTATATGTATATGTGTAACTGATTCACTTTGCTGTAGAGCAAAGAGTAACACAACATTGTAAAGCAACTATACTCCAATAAAATTAACAAAAAAAAGAAAAGAAATGCAAAATAGATGGGCAATGTCAAAGTGAAAGATGTCAATTTATATTGTAATTTTAATTTTGATCTTTATTATTTTTTAATATTATTTGTCAGGGTATTGAAACTGTGGCACATTTTGTAGTGTTTCTGAATGAACTTCTGAATGGAGACATCCATAACCATAAGTATACTAGTAAGAATGTGTCAAATATGTGAATATTATCTAGTATGAATGTCACTGACTTAGTTTGACTTTTACTATCACATGGAATTATTAAATTTAATTTCAGATAGGATTATGAGTTTAATGAGTAGCTATCAAATATATTAATTAAATTAGCATACCCTCCCTGGTTTAAACTAAAGGTGTGAACAAATCAATGTTATTTCCTTAATGAATAATTATGAAACAATATTAATGTTTCCTTAATGAATATTTTATGAAACATTAAAATAATTATTAAACTGAAGATATTTTCTTTAACTATTTCACTGTGAGCATATTTTTATAATGATAAATTTCTAATATAGAAACAGAGCAACAAGTGCAAAATATCATATATCCTTCCTTTTGAATATCATGGTCAATTCTAGAGATTATCAAACAGGTCAAGAATTATTTTCCTCTGTAAACTAAAGGCTTATTTAGTCAACAAAGGGTCTATTGATTTCATAACTGGAGTAAGTTTAAATTCTTGCTGGTCCCCTTCCATTAGTTTCCCTTGCTGGCATTTCCTGAGTTGTAGATGATACTAACTGTTTCTTAGTTGTCATCACATTTTGCATTTGTTAAAATGTTTATGCCATCATTTAATCTCTGGTCAAACAAGTCATGACATGATAGCATCTGTACCTTCTCATCCCAGTCAAGAGTTCCTCCCAAGGTACTAATCGAAAGTAAGGTTTTAATACCATATTTGACTCATGTAAACACATTTGATTCCTCCCTCACCATTCTATGCTATGTAAAGATCTTGATAGTTGTTTGAGGAAAATGTGCCTAAAATCCTATCAGTGTAGACATAAAAAAATCAGAAATTAAAGAGAGGAGACATAAAGCACTCCAATATTTTAGTTTAGGAAATTAGAGAAGATTCAGAAAATATGATGGAGCAGATTGTCAAATAAGGTATCAAAATTACAATCTTAGTGTGATGTCCAAGAAGGCAAGTAATGAAATTCTTTCCAACAGACTCACAGATACAGAAAACAAGCTAGTGGGATATCCCTGACAGACCAGTGGTTAAGACTCTGCACTTCCACTGCAGAGGGTGCGGTTTCGATCCCTGGTTGGGGAACTAAGATCCCACAAGCTGCATGGCTGGGCCAAAAATAAATAAATAAATAAATAAATAAATAAATAAATAAATAAATAAATAAAAATAAAGAAATAGAAAAAAAAAAAAAAAACTAGTGGTTACCAAAGGGGAGAGGGTAATTGGGGAGGGGAAAATTAGGGGTATGGGATTAACAGATACAAACTACTATATATAAAATGGATAAGCAGCAAGGATATACCATATAGCACAAGGAATTATTCCCATTATCTTGTAATAACCTCTAATGGAATATAATATGCAAAAATATTGAACTACAATACTGTACACCTGAAACTAACACAATATTGTAAATCAACTATACTTCAATTAAAATAAAAAGTCTTTCTGAGGGACTAATCAATTGCATAAAATATTTGTGATCAATCAAGTATGATAAAGGATGAAAAGTAATGATTAAACTCAGCAAATTAAACTCATTGCTGACATTCCTTGACAAAATGAGTTTACTTGAAATTGGATGAAGTATTGAATGGGGAGCTCTATTAGGGTTATTTCAAAAAGAATGGAATGAGAGGCTTTGGAGAAAGGGAATGTAAGCACTTTTTATAGTTCTGCTGACAAGTGAAAGGAAAATGAGATATTAGGATCAAGGAAAACATGATAGACATAAAGAGCATGTTTCCATCAGAGAGACAGAGAAAAATAAACTGGATGATACAGAGAGAGAAGGAAAAAATGCTGCAGCAGTGCCCTGTGTTTGGGCAACGGAATAAGAACTGGTACATGCAAAGAGGGTGTGGCATATGATAAGAACATGGAGGTTCTTGGATAGCAGGAACATCTGCTTGTGTTCTGTAGATGGGAAGATTTGGTAATGAAAACTATATGAAAGCCCTCTTTTTAAAAAAATTTTATTGGAGTGTAGTTGATTTACAAGGTTGTGTTAGTTTCAGATGTATAGCAAAGTGAATCAGTTATACATATACACATATCCACTCTTTTTTTTTTAAGATTATTTTCCCACATAGGCAATCATATTACACTTCCCCAGTGCATTCAATCATTCCCTTTCCCAAAAGCCCTCTTTTGACAAAATCAATTTCTTTCAGTGAAATAGAGGCAAACCAGTGAAAGTGAGAATAGAAGACAGGTTATTTGGGGTTTGAACAAGGGGAGAAATATGTCCTAAGTACCCAGAAGAATGGGAGAGGGTTCGACTGAAAGCACTGGGGAAGTGTAATATGATTGGCAGGCAATGTTAAAGGCCTACTGAAGTCTTCCCTTTAATTATTTATGGTAAGACCAGTCAGCATGGTTGTGAGGTTCCTCATTATATGGTTCCAATGCAGAGGTAGAATGGAAATTACATTTAAAAGAGATTTTGCAAGTATTTATACCAGAGCAAGAGAGAGAAGAGGAATTAACCACATGGACAAAGAAAGCTTATGGAATTCACATTACTGGGGTTCTTGTGTTTATGGCAGAAGCCACTTTGCTCAGTTCTCTAATGTCCAAACATAAAACAGACAAATATAATGGAGACACTAATGTTTCCTTATTGGCAGTATTAGCATGACTTCAAATCACAGCTTCACAGAAAAACTGAGTAGGTTAAGCTTATATCCATGAAATCCATTAAGTTACAGTTTGCATTTTCTATTCTACAAAATTACATGTAATTATTAGAACATCTTGATAGTAAGTGGGTTGGTCCAATATTTTTCATGATCTTTGGTAAATATAATTAGAAGCATATAAGTAAAACTAGAAATTCAATCTTTTTAATACTATCTTCAGTGTTTTAGAAAATGAGGTTAAGTATTAATCAAAATTTTATTTTTAAATATAATTATATAAATATTAACTTAAGATTGGTTTATTTATTCCTTCCTATTTGTTACACTTAATTAACTAATTTGTAGTCCATCCATCTCTCCAGTCATCACTCACATTTTTTATTTAGCCTTATTTAATCCTGAATGATGGATTTATATTCCTATAGAGGTACTGAGTTTGACACTTTTGAGCTTTATAATAATGAATAAAATATATCTTGACAACTGATTTAATTACTACCATGGTGCTTACACAATTGCTTCTCTCATCCCATAACTAACTGGTTGCAACATACTATGTAAACCCTTGTGACGCTTTCCATTTATATTGGGCTTTTTTCTTCTGGTCTTTCACTCTCCCACATTGAGAGAAGTATGTCTTTTACGTTTGTCTATAAATCCTCCAAATTAAACTAAATATCATAAGTTTTAAAATGTGTCTCTGAAAAGAAATTTGATCTGCTTTGAAATAGCTTTGGATATTTGTATTTGTGGGAAAAGGATTAGAAATTAAATCCATATATTATTCTATCCAAGAGGACAAGATTTATACTACACTGAGAACTTTACTAATTAAAAAAATTAAATTTGCTTCTTAGTCAAGAACAAGGCATGACATTCTCAGTACCCCAAACCCACCTTCAACATCTTACTCACCAAAAATCCCATAGAAAGAACCAGTAAATTTAAAATTAGAAATAGGACAAAGAGACATAAATTATCAATAATTCCTGATCTTTGCAAGTTTTAACATAGACCCCTATTTCCACTAGAGACTGAAAATTTAGCAACACTACTATGCTATTATGGCCTTCATGGACTATGATGCAGTAACCTTACAAATTACTGTTTCTTAAATACTGTATATGGGCAATCTGATAAAAATATTTAAAAAAGAAAATGTTTTTATTTATTTATAGTTTTCATATTTTAGGCATCCTTTTTCTTTGTACATTATTTTTTCTTTAAAATTAAAGATTTCATAGTTAATCAGAAGGTTTCATTAATTTTCAGTAGATTTGAATAGAATTATAGACATAAAAAGGATATAGATATAGAAGAGAATAATGGTTAAATGGCTTGGTATTTAAAGAAAACAGAATGTTAAATACAATTTCTTACTAAAACATTGATATGTAGAGATCAAAAAAAATGAGCCAATTTACAGTGAATAAAAAACATATAACAACTCTATCAAATGCAGCATCAGTGTAACTCATAATTTAACCTTCTTCAACTTCATAGCACTTAATATATTACCTTTCATCATGGTACATATGTATTGATCATCTCTGTATGATCTGCTGTCCCATTTCTCTACTAGATTGTAACCTCTACAAAAGTAGGTACTTGATCTAGTTTAGAGCTTTATCTTTGTGTTGAAAAATAGTGTCTGATACACTGAATATAATTAACATTATTTTCAATTAATGAAAGAAGTGAGAAGGAATAAATCATGATGTAATAGCAAATTATTAAGCATTTCCTATCAGCTAACAGTTACATTAATACCTTTACATACATAATCTCATTCAGTTTTCACAGCAATTGAGAGGTAAATACTATTATACCACTGTTATCCCTATTCTACAAATGTGAAAACTCAGGTTAGGGAACAAGTGCCTGAATTGTGGGATTTCAAAGCTTTTAGTTGCATTTTTGGTATTAATCTAACTTTTAACCACATCTTGAAATCAATAATTTATTGTTATTCAATTTTCCTGTCCAATTTACATAATATGCATACAAAAACTGATGTTATATTCTATACCCTTTTTAATTCCTAGAGAAATTTAAATAAGGATACAGACTCTATAAAATCATAAAATATTTATTATTTTTTGTCATGCACTTGAGACACCCAAGTTCACAATACTAAGCAAGATCAGAAAGATATTTAAAGTTTTCTCATTAAAAAAAAAATTCCAGACTATTTTTGGATTTTCCTTAGGTAATAATAATATGTAGTGTATCAAAATTAAATATGCCTTTGATTCAACAATTAATATATTTTAATATGAAAAAGCAAAGCCATGTAGGTAGTGTACATGTGTGTATGTTTATATAGGTTAGTATTCAGTGTTTATACAATAAATTTTTGTTTTATATTTATATTTATTCTTATATTTTTGTTGTTTGAATTGATGCCTCTAAATACCAGTTTTGCATAATGCATCATATATTTGAACTTAAAGGAACTAGGAAACAAAAGTCAACCTCCACAGCAAAAGTGTTAAATGTAAAACACCTGTCACTTTGAAATCAAGTCAGATTTATCATCATTTATAATTCATTAGGACTCCTTTTAAACACTGTTTCAAGCACCTCCTAGTTATTTATATTGGAGAAAGATAAAATGCATAGATGCACATTGCTGCCTAATAAATCTCTTTCATGTTTTTCACTTGCAGTAACAGAATAACCTGACCTTGGAGGAGAGCTGCCATTTAGTGTCTTTATAGAGATGTGGGAGCAGCTTCAACAAGCAAAGGATAAAACCTACATGGTCTAAAACTCTCTTACCATTGCTTAATCTTCCTCATATACTAAAGACAAATCCTTTTCTTCATTTTTATATTAACATATTTCAATTTTATCACCAACTTTTTTAACTCTTAAATGGAGCTTTGAAGGATACAGCAAAAACACTAGGCAAGCACACTATTAATGGATACATCCCTAACCTAAAAAAGCCACAGGAAAGCTGATTTTAAATCAACACAAAATTACAAGAGGGAAAGATTAGGGCGGCAAGAACAAACCCATAAAACTGTAAAGGATGAGGTAATAAAAGTAAAGCAGTGAGATGAAAAGTAATGTTTATTAATTGTCTAGTGACTTTTCTTCCTATTGGGTCTCATCTCTTCTTTGAAAGGAGTCTAAATAAAAATCATAGCATCTCCTTTTTTTTTTCTTCTTTTACAGATGCATCCGTGGTGTCATATATTTGCAGCTGCCTTCTTGAATCACAGGTTATTGTGTACGTAGGTTCTCATTTACAACAAGCACAGTCTTTGAAGAAAAGGAAATTTATGCACGGGTATTTTTATATGCAGAACCATGATTTTATTTAACTAGGATTTAGCAAACAACTTAAAGACATTTAGCAGTTGTTCATTCCACCCCAAATATTCTCCAAATATCATAGTTTCAGTGACAGATTATATTAATTACCTAAAATTCTGAATAGATTCCATGCTTATGCATGGAATAAATTCCATTCCATTTAAAGAAATAACTCTCTCAATATATTTTAAAACTTTGTCCACTAAGACTTTTACATAGTGTTTTAAAATTTTACTCTGTTTAATAGTTCTAAGAGCTATCTTAAGGTTGCCTTTTTGAATGATTGGTAGGGTAAAAAAATAGGGTACTTACCCTGACAAAGCACTTTGTTGCTTTCTGTTTTATGTACTGGGATCCTATATAATAACACATTTTAGGAAGGACTTTCCTGCTAAGCAATTCAGAAAAATAACACTCAAAAGCTTTACATTTCAAAATGCATACTCACACATAGGTTCTGTTTATAACATCTTTCTGTAATTCACTGTCAAACTCTTGGTACCTTATCTACTTCATGACTGCTTCATGACTGCCTCAATACTATCATACACACTTTATTAAATTACTTGCTACTAAATAAAGAATAACCCATGGGTTATTCCTTTCCCACATGGAAGGAAGTAAATGAAAGGAAAATAAAATATTTAGGTAATAAAATTTCAGGTGGTATTATACAATCTGAATTGATCCGACCAGAAGGAGGATATTTTACTCCTCACTATAAAAATAATGGAGACAACTAGTATGTGCCCTTCAGTTTGGTTTTATGCTATGGGAACTTCACTTAGGATTAATTTTACCTGAAAACAATTCAGTCCTAAAGTTAAACAGGCTGAAACAAGACAAAAGTATTTATACCTCATATAAAAATCTAGACGAAAGCAGTCCATGGTTGGTATGATAGTACAATTTCTCAGAGTCCCAAGAATCCAGGCATCCTCTAGCACTCAATCTACCATCCCCAGAGTGTGTTCCTGTCCACAAGTCCAAGATAGTACCTAGAGGTACGGCCATCATATCCATATCCTTGGTAGCAAGATAAAGGAGGAAAGAATGAAGAAATGGGAAAAGGAGTTTGACCCTTGGCTGGTAGGGACTTTATTCAAGCTGTTGAATAAATTCCCATCTACCTAAATTCCTTTGGCCAGTGTTTGTTTACATACTCACATCAAGTTAAAGAAAGATTTTATTCTAGTTGGCCATGTATCCAGCTGAAAATTTAAGTCTCCCTCTCCTGTTTCCTCTTGAGTTTGTATTGCTGCATATTTGGACTTGGTTTCTTTTTCAGTCAACATGCACAGCTTGGTTATCTCATGCTGTCTCAAGGCTCTACATACCAACTATACTGAAATAAATTCTAAATTTACAGCTCTTGCTCAGACCTCTCAGAAACACCAGACTGCTATATTCAACTCCTACACTGTATGTTCGCTTGATTGGCTAATCAATATCCCAAATTCCACATGTTCAGAACTGACAATCTTGATCACTTTTTCAAATCATGGTTCATCCATTCTATATTTCACTAGCTCAGTTGAAAAACAATAGAAATTTTCCTGACTTCTTTTTAATCCATGAGAAATTCCTCTTGGCCTTTCCTTCAAAATATATCCCAAATCTAATTATTGGTCATCATCTCCAGTGCTATACCTATGCCCAAGCCACAGACATCTCTTAACTGAACTATTGCAATAGTCTTCTATCAAATTTCTCTGCTTTTAACTTTGTCCCTCTACAGATTGTTTTTTTTTTTATTTTATTTTTTATTTTATTTTTTTTGGGGGGGTACACCAAGTTCAATCATCTGTTTTTATACACATATCCCCATATTACCTCCCTCCCTCGACTCCCTCCCACACTCCCTCGAGTCCCCCCCGCCACCCTCCCCATCCCAGTCCTCTAAGGCATCTTCCATCCTCGAGTTGAACTCCCTTTGTTATACAACAACTTCCCACTGGCTATTTATTTTACAGTTGGTAGTATATATATGTCTGTGCTACTCTCTCACTTTGTCTCAGATTCCCCTTCACCCCTCACCCCCCCCCAAACCTTGAGTTCTCCAGTCCATTCTCTGCATCTGCATCCTTGTTCTTGTCACTGAGTTCATCAGTACCATTTTTAGATTTCGTATATGTGAGTTAGCACACAATAATTGTCTTTCTCTTTCTGACTTACTTCACTCTGTATGACAGACTCTAGGTCTATCCATCTCATTACATATAGCTCCATCTCATCCCTTTTTATAGCTCAGTAATATTCCATTGTATATATATGGAAAAAATACAGCCTCTTTAATAAGTGGTGCTGGGAAAATTGGACAGCTACATGTAAAAGAATGAAATTAGAACACTTCCTAACACCATACACAAAAAGAAACTCCAAATGGATTAAAGACCTACATGTAAGGCCAGACACTATAAAACTCCTAGAAGAAAACATAGGCAGAACACTCTATGATATTCATCAAAGCAAGATCCTTTTTGACCCACCTCCTAGAATCATGGAAATAAAATCAAGAATAAACAAATGGGACCTCATGAAACTTAAAAGCTCTTGCACAGCGAAAGAAACCATAAGCAAGACTAGAAGGCAACCCTCAGAGTGGGAAAAAATAGTTGCCTATGAAACAACGGACAAAGGATTAACCTCCAAAATATACAAGCAGCTCATGCAGCTTCATACCAAAAGAGCAAAAAGCCCAATCCACAAATGGGTGGAAGACCTAAATAGACATTTCTCCAAAGAAGACATACAGATGGCCAACACACACATGAAAAGATGCTCAACATCACTAATCATCAGCGAAATGCAATTCAAAGCCACAATGAGGTATCACCTCACACTGGTCAGAATGGCCATCATCACAAAATCTAGAAACAAATGTTGGAGAGGATGTGGAGAAAAGGGAACTCTCCTGCACTGCTGGTGGGAATGTAAGTTGGTACAGCCACTATGGGAAACAATTTGGAGGTTCCTTCAAAAACTACAAATAGAACTACCATATGATCCAGTAATCCCACTACTGGGCATATACCCAGAGAAAATCATAATCTGAAAAGAAACATATACCATAATGTTTATTGCAGCACTATGTACAATAGCCAGGACATGGAAGCAACCTAAATGCCCGTCAACAAATGAATGGATAAAGAAGATGTGGCATATATCTACAGACTATTTTTAACACAGCAACTGGAGTGGGCTTTCTAAATTGATATTCTGATAATTTTACTCTTCTACTCAAAATCCTGCTGTGGCTCTTCATTGCACTCAATTAAAATCGAAGTCCCTATATACACTGCCCCTCAATAACTCTTTGACACATCCTCCTTTACTGCTCCTCTGTGAATCCAATACAATAACCTGTTTGATGTCCTCTGAACAAGTCTGACATGCCACCACTTTCAGCATTTCTCCATCTATTCCTCTATTTAGAATATTCTTACCCTAGAAATCCACTTGGATCTTCAAGTATTTGCTCAGATATCACCTTTTCTGTAAGACACCAACCACCCTATTTGGTACTGAAACCTCACACCCATTTGATTTCATCAATTCCAATTCCTCTTACTAAGCTTTAATATTTTCTTCCATAACATTAATAATTTGAATATACTATTTGATTTATTATATATATATATATATATATATTATACATCTATACATAATTGTATAGATAGACAGGTAGATAGTGTATTGTAAGTCCCCTATCATAAAATGTAAGTCTTACAAGGCAAGGGAAGAGATTTTTTTTTTTCTATTTTTATCACAGCTTTATCTTAAGCCCTATAACAGTTCATGGTACATATTAGGTATATAAAAAATATTTGTTAACTGAATTCATTGAATTGGGGGTTTCATTAATATAGAAGAGAATTAGTGTTGGTGGTAACTAAATATCTCTGCCATAGGATCTAAGTGAAACTGCACTGTTTAAAAAAATCTTCTTTTTGGAAGCATTTGATAGAAAATGAAAGTAGCTTTTATTACTAGATACCTGGCATGTTTCTACATGAGAAGTTTAACTTACTTTTACAAAAATTGATTAAAAAGTCTTTATTAGCTCCATTTTCCTGATTGAGACAGTTGCTATGGAAGGAACTGAGTCACCTGGTGAAATCATATATCAGGATTTGATTTTCTTTGCAGGTATGATGGATTTGCAATTTTTTTCTAGTTATATGTAATAAAAAGTTTAACTACACTTGTTGATGTTTGATTGCTGTCTACTTTTAAGTCCCACTATTGCATTTTTCCTTCTGTTCCACATCTGGGCAAGATGATAAGAAAGTCTGAGTACTCCCTCCTTGGAGATTCTAACCACAAAATCACCTTCCTGCCAGCAGAAACATATCCCTGCCCCTCTTCCTCTAACCACAACAAATCCCAAACCTTTGCTCTCTTAAGTTACTTCAAGTATTTAAGTTTACTTCCTTTGCTATCTTAAGTTATTTCAGATCAATTTGAGAAGCCTGCTATCATCTCTCCAGATTCTCAATTATGTAAGTGGTAAGTTTTTATTACTATTACTAACACTACTTCTTTAGAGCAATTTTAGGTTCACAGAAAAATTGAGAGAAAAAGTAGAGAGATTTCCCATGTGTCTCCTATCCCCATACATGTATAGACTCCCTCTTATCAACACTCCTCAATAGAGTGGTACATGTGTTTCAATTGATGGACCTAGGTTGACACATCATAATCATCCATAGTTTACATTAGGGGTCACTTCTGGTGCTGGGTTTAGATAAATGTATAATGATGAGTAAACATCAGGCATCATACAGAGTATTTTACTGCCCTAAACATCCTCTGTGTTCCATCTATTCATCCTTCTTTTCACTCCTTTTTACTGTCTCCATAGCTTTTCCTTTTTCAAAATTTTACATACATGGAATCACATACACGTATGTAGCCATTTCAGATTGGCTTCTTTCACTTAGTAATATATGTTTATGTTTCCTCTGTGTAATAGTTCTTTTTTTTTTTTTTAGTGCTGATAATACTCCACTCTGGAAGTACCATGGTTTTTCATCCATTCATCTACTGAAAGATATCTTGGTTGCAGCCAAATTGTGGCAATTATGTCTAAAGCTGATACAAACATCCATGTGTAGGTTTTTGTATGGACTTATATTTTCAGCTCCTTTGGGTAAATACCAAGGAGTGTGATGTAAGAATATGCTTAGTTTTGTAAGAAACTGCCAAGCTGTCTGTCAAAGTGTCTGTACCACTTTGCATTCCCACCAGTAATGAATTTATGTTCTCTGTTGCTCTACATTCTTGACAACATTTGGTGTTGTCAGTGTTCCACATTTTGGCCATTCTAATAGGTGTGTAGTGGTAGTTCACTGTTTTAATTTGCATTTTCATGATGATATATGATGTGAAGAATCTTTTGATAAGCCTATTGTTTATCTGCATATCTTCTTTGATGAGGTATCTGTTAAGGTCTTTGATTCATTTTTTAATTGAGCATTTGTTTTCCCATTGTTGTTTTAAAATTTCATTGTATATTTCAGATAACAGTCCTTTATCAGATGTGTCTTTTGGAGATATTTCCACCTATTCTGTGATTTATCTTCTAATGGAATCAAGTTTATCAATTTTGTCTTTCTCTATCATGCCTTTGGTGTCGTATCTAAAAAGTTACTGCCATACCCAAGATTATTTAGGTTTTTTTCCTATGTTATCTTTTAGGAGCTTTGCACTTTACATTTAGGTCTAAGACCCATTTTGAGTTAATTTTTATGATGTCTGTAAAGTCTATGTGTAGATTCACCTTTTTTTTTTTTTTTTGCAGAAGAAGGTCCAATTTTTCCAGCACTATTTTTTTTAAAGACTATCTTTGTTCTATTGTCAAAGATCTGTCCACTATATTTATGTGGGTCTATTCCTGGGCTCTCTATTTTGTTCCATCGATCTATTTGTCTATTCTTTCACTGTTACCACACTGTCCTGATCACTGTAGCTATATAGCAGGTTTTTTAAGACGAGTAGTGTCAGCCCTCCAAGTTTGTTTTTCTTCTTCAATACTGTGTTGGCTGTTCTGATTAATTCGCCCTTCCTGATTTATTTTTTCTGTAGAATATCACTTTCTCACATCCAGTACAATTAATTTTTGCTGTTGTTTCTTATCTATCTTCCCTCACTAGAATGCAAGGTCGATGAGGTCAGAGATTTTTGTCTGTTTTTTATTTGTTTTGCCACTGTATTCTTAGTAGTAAGAATAATGCTAGGCACATAATAGATCCCTAATAATATTTGTTCAATAATGTATAAAGTACATAGTAAATACTCAATGAATGTTAACTAATACAATTTTTAAATGTCCAGAATTAAAGAAGATTTGAATCTACATATTGAAATGGCATTCTGTGTTCCAGAGGAAAAAAATATAGACTAAAAATATTTGATGTAGACAATCTGTCCTTAAAACATGAAAGCTATAGGGACCTCCTTGGTGGCGCAGTGGTTAATAATTCACCAGGGGACACAGGTTCAATCCCTGGTCCAGGAAGATCCCACATGCCATGGAGTAACAGCTCGTGCACCACAACTACTGAAGCCCCCGTGCCTGGAGCCCATGATCCACAGCAAGAGAAGCCACCACAATGAGAGGCCTGTGTACCACAATGAAGAGTAGCCCCTGCTCACCACAGCTAGAGAAAGCCCACATGCTGCAACAATGACTCAGTGCAGCCAATAAATAAATAAAAGACAATAATCCCATCATGGGTGCTCCACCCTCATAAAAAAATGAAAAAAGAAAAAAGAAAGTGCAAGTCCCTTTCCCATCTTACCTTAAAAAAAAAACAAAGAAAACCATGAAAGCTATACATAAACTCAGGAAATGTTTCCCATGGCTTTCTTTGATAGCACTATGTATGAGAAGATGAATTTCAAACAACCAAGTGATGACTGGGGAAACTACAGCAAAAAAGATACAGCATAAGACTATATTTTTATTTTATTGAAAATGTAAGAGTATATTTGTGTAGATAAACTCTTTGTGGAAATTTCAAGTTCTGGAGAGGTAACATGAACACAGACCTCAATACCTACTTCAGAATCAAGAATAAGTTGATGCATCATTTTTTTAAAGTGTGTTCATGATTCTCTATGAAATTGTGTCTGAAATACCAGGTGAATTAGCTTATTCAATATTTTATCATTGAAGGAAGCCACAGTATTATAACATTAGTGCTGATTTGGAAAACATTTTCAGAATGTCCAAGATGGTACATAATAGCTACATTACAACTATACATTGCCAAAGCAATCAAACCAAACAAATAAAAACTTTATAAACCATGAAGAAAGTGCATATATAATAAAAAATATAAGCACAGTATCACTTAAATATTCAAAGAAATTAGACTTTTTCAAGAAGAAAAGTGACATAAATATAGCTGTCATAAAGTGTCTACCCTATGAAGAAAAAGAGGAAGAACATACAAGGGAGAGTAGATTCTTCATCTTACACCTAGATCTAAGACCACTGGTGCATGTCACAAAATAAATAATATTTTATTTTTATAAATAGTAAATAAATATTATTATTTATTAGTGATAATACATTAAATAAAATAATAAAGAAGAAAACAGTGCTAAATTATATAAGTAATATCCAGCCTATGATTGATTTTCCAATAATTTTATTTGATCCTCAGCAATCCTGCTATTTTGGCAATGCTGATAAATTTATAACAGAGAAGTTCTTTGATCCCTCAATTATGTTAATCTAGGAAGTGTTGGGGTTTAGACTCAAACTCACTTCCTCTTCTGGTTAATGCTGTTGTTCTAATGAGAATCCACTCACTCTTAATACTACCTACTGCTGGGGCATTCAAACATAGGCTTAATTTTAGGGAATGTAGTGTTTCTGGATTATGATGTAGATTGGACTAGTTAATTAAGTTTTAGGCTCATACATTATGAAATGATTCAATAGTTGAATTAATCATTTCACCTGAATACAATGCTTTTTAAACATTTAATATTTAAACATTTAATCTTATATGTTTGCAACAGATGTACTTTAGGTATATTATAATACTAAATATTAATTAAATAATATATATAATCACATATAAGTATGAAAAATATATCCTCAAATTACAGGCATTACCTCTAATGTAAATTAAAATTTTATAAGCCAACTGTTAACCATTTGTTCTGTAATTAATAAACAAAAATAAAATGAGGAAACTTTACTTCAAGCAATTCAAACATTTCATTTTTAAAAGGAAATTTTAAAATTGCATTATGTTTTCTTATTTAAGCTATTCTTGTGCATGTTTAAAAATTAATATACAGACACAAATGTGTATAGAATAATTGACTGGCTTACTTGTCATGATTAATATAGTTTAATTTCATTTTACATATTTTTTCCTTATGATGATGTAAACATCTTGAATATATTGTGTCAAACAAAAGCTAAAATGGGGATTTAAAATTTTCAAACAAGGGCAATGAATTTTGCTGATATTATTTGGAAATCAGAATGTAATAGTAATTTATAGCTGATATTGCTTTATAGCTTAATTAATTTATATGGATTAAATTTATCCATTGACCTCTTTCTTGTTGCATATATAAAGCTTTTGGCAGAGTGTAAAAAGGAGAATATGGGATTAATGAAACAACTTAAAGAGATAGTGTGAAAAATGAGGATGTAATCAAACATTAATATTTGAAAAAATTTAAGTTTTAGATTTTTTTTTCTGAAATAGCACAGTAGATCTAGCAGGAAAAATATAACCTCAAACTTTTTTTAAGACTTTAATCTGGGCAAATAGATTTATTGTATATCTGAAAACAACCTGATGACCAATTTCCATTATTATTAGGGAATAGTTCCTTTTCAAACTACATGTATTTAAATAGACCATCTTAAAGCTTGGGACTATTTTTCTATTTTCACTTATGTATCAGAGAGGTTAACTGAATTGTTTAACTTAAGAAACTAATAAATATTGGAGACTAGACTAAAATTTAAAGATTACACAAGTCCTGATCTGCTATATGCAGAGCTAGTAACTAGCACACATGCACCAGAACAGTCATATCCATTTCTTACATCCGGTATTTCCTTTGATTTGTTTACCACTACTGTTCCTTAAACCACCAATCTCAACCATTGCTCACCCAATGCTCCGTAGTCAAGTGAATAGAATCTCCTGGTTTCAATCTACCAACTTTGTCTCATTAATATGCATATGGGTGACGCATAGTATTATGAAAGGAAAAAGCTTGTACTTGAAAGCACCAGTCATATTCAATCATTAGTCTAAAGTAGCCTTCTGTAAAATAATCATAACATTCATCCTACAATACTGTTGGACTGAAACCAGATGCAGACAATATACTTAGTGTCAGCATTATGTTATATGCACTTTCACAGTTGAGTTATGGAGAACCAGTTGCTAAGCTTAACATATATGCTTTTGAGAAAATATCTGCAGATATAACTTTTTAATCTCAAAAAGAAAAATATGAAAAAAATTTAATTACAAGAATAACTAACAGGACATAAGAAAAACACCCAGTACTGTTTTACAGTGTAATGTAAGCATGATTTGCAAACCAATATTTATTTTAAACTTTTAAGTCACCAATGAGCCTTCTTCAAATTGTCTCATTTCCAAATGATAACCATTAGCAATAAATATGCAGCCTAATTTGACATTATTGATTATTACCTTCTATTGGCAACATTTTTTGTTTATTTCCAGGGTATTGCACTATTCTGTAACTCTTTCTACTACATTGTTTTGCAGTTTTCAATCTCCCTATCTCTATGACTTCTAAATATTAGAAAGCCTAGATTTCATCCCTTGGATCTCTTCTCTTTGTATTCTATACTCACTGAATGGATTATTTAATAGGCATGTAAATAAATATCTATATCTCAAACTAAATTTTTGATATTTACCCCCAATGCTGTCCCTTCCACAAATTTCTCCACCATCGTAAAGAGTAAATATGAGGTCATCCTTGACTTTTTCCTTTACTCATATCCTGCATCTAGTCTGTCAGTAAATCCTATTGACTCTAACTTCAAATTATATCTGAATTTGACCAGTCTTAAAACCTTCAGTATTACCACATAGGGCCAAGTCATAGTCATCTCTCTCTTGACTTATTAAAAGACCCTTTAAAAAAATCCCTTTATAGATTTCCAAAAAGGTATCAGAATACTTTTAAAATGATAGTTGTATAACACTACTATTATCTTTTAACCTGACAAGAGGTTCCAAAATTACTCAGATTAAAAGCAAAAGTCCTTGGTTTCTGCTTTGGTTGATATCAAATTAGTTTATTGCAGATAGACCATTCAATTATCTTCTCAATTGAAAAACTGGAAAGATACTTAAGAAAGCTTGTAAACATTGGCGAGTTCCTCGTGAGGAAGTTGAGTGTCCAAGATTCCAGAAATAAGGGAAGTGCAGAGATTTTAACATTACATATTTTCCCTTTGTGGGTTTGAAATTAAAAATATTTTTCTTGGGGTTCAGAGGCTGAACAGAACTTTCCCCAATTTTATGGGACATGGTGGAGATTGGAGTGAGTAGGGATGAGTGGAAGTGGATGGGAGGAGGGTACATGGAAAATTTTAAATTTCAGAGTCATGGTAAACACTCTAGACTTCTATTTGGAACCCCTGAGAGACTGTATCTTAGATATGGGCAGTGAAAACACTCTGTTTGACACCATAATTATAGATACCCATCATTATACATTTTTTCAAACCCACAAAATATACGACACCAAAAGTAAACCCTAATGTAAACTATGAACTTTACGTGATTATGATGTGTCTGTAGGTTCATTACTTGTAACAATGTACCACTCTGTTGGGATTAGAGGTAATCTATGCATCTGTGAGGGTAGGAGATATATGGTGAATCTCTGTAGCTTCCTACCAATTCTTCTATGAGCCTAAAAACTAAAGTATTAAGAAAAAAATCAGAGAGTGAAGCAATACTGAATAAATAGACTGATCATGTCTTAGACTGATCACAGCTGCTTTTTCTATTTTAGTTAAAATTGTTAGAGAATAGAAAGAGAAAATAAGCCACATAATACCTACGGACATAGTTCTAAGAAAGGAGATCAGCATGTCCCATGAAGATGCCATGGGACATGCTGATCTTTATTTGAGGAGGAACAAGGAGAGCAGTGTTACTGGAGCACAAGGAGCAAGGGAGAAGAGAGATAGTAGGAGGCATATCATGTAGGATCTTAGAAGCCATGGTAAGGTCATCAGCGTTTTTGTCCTTTATGTAAGGTGACATTACTGTATTTAAGAGAGTGACATAATGCTGTGTTTAATGTATGACCCCCTCTGCCTTATGGAGACAAGGTTTTAGAGAGCAAGCATGGTAGTAGAATTCCTGTGAGATACCCACTAAATTAATACACATGGAAATGACAGTAATTTGATCTAGTAGTGGGAGAAGTAGTTAAGGCTCAATGTATACTTTTAAGGCTCAAATCTATAAGAATTTATGATGAGTGAAGTAAAAGAAGGGGTTAAGGATAATTTTAACATCTGACCTGAGCAATTGAATGAATTGTGACACCTGTTCAGAGATGGAAACTACATGTATAGGTACAGGTTTCAGAGCAAAAGCACATTTTTAGTCTCCAGATGCCTATTAGATGCCCAGTGGAGAAGTTGTGTAGGAAGTTGTGTACATCAGTCTTAAGTTTAGGCAAAATTTTGGGCTGTCATTTTGAGCATATGTACAATAATTAAAGCAATGGTAATGGAAGAGATCTACATGAGATGCAGTGTAGGTTAAAAAGAGGTCTAAGGACTGGTCATGGGCTTCTCCAACATTCAAATATGAGAAAAAACTCTTCCTGTTTGTGGAAAAATATTTATTTCAAACTGTGAGATATTTTCTTTTAGTTATCCCTCTCTAATTTTCTCCCATTTTTAACAGGGATTTGTGGAATTATTATGTACTTGGAGGTAGAAAGCATTATCCATGATTTAATATTTATGGACAATAAGGTTGTAAGAGTTTAGGAACTTGTCTTAGATCAGTAAGTGGCATAGTTAGCAAATAGTCTTTATTAAGATGTAGTAAAACTCAGGCTAATCCTCCTTAAATTATCTTAGTTGTGATTATTTTTTCAACAAAATTTGCAGATTCTGGCCAGAAATCCAAAATGCTTTACTTTATTTTCAGAATTAAAATTGCTTATTCTAACAGAGAGCTATGTGTTTCATCAAAAATCATTACCTCTACAACATGTGAACATTTCTTTCACTGCTGAAATTTACTAGTTATGCCTTTTGTGTACCCACTTATGCTTTTGCCATGCAAAGGTTAATTTAGTTCCTTCTTGGAGACAAAATTGGCTACATGCTGCTGCCCACTGACCTACATCTTCACTCTCCTAAATTATTATCTCTTTCTTGTAGTAGTGTTTAGTTATTGAAATGTTTAAATTTCCCCACCATGAAGAAATCAGTTGCAAAAATACCAGATTTTAATCAAATTTCCTAAAAGCAAACTTTCATGCTTTTGATTGTGTTATTTATTCGAGATGGCTAAGGATTCATTTCTTTCAAAACCCTCTCTAAACCTACCAGTTGGGCTCTGACCCTCTTCTCAGCTACCATATCTGTCAGTATATATTTTTGCAACTTAGTGTAAAGTTAATACTTTAAGACACTTAGAAATATGTTTGCCATATGGTAGGCAGTATTAAATGTTATAGTAATTATTATGAGAAATTATTCTTATTATTCAAATTGGTCACTCATTTTTAATCATATTTAAAACTAATGAAGAGTTGAAAATGCCTGATAACTGATTCCCTTTTTAGTAAGTAAATTGGTAATTTAAGTACAGGAAGATAGCAGTTTTTAATTATTCTCAGTAATTAGAAAAATTACTAAATACAGTAGCACACAGAAGAAAAATAGCAGGAATAAGAATATTTGAAAGTATCAATATCCATAATGAATTATTAAGATCAATTTCAGATAATCCATTTACATACTAATTAAAAGGAAACAGATGAAATTAAGGCAAATTTCTAGAGTGAGAAAATTCACAAAGGAAAAGATAACGAGTTCCTGCTCATGAACCAGTATTCCAAGAGAATAATAGGGGTTGAGCACACTGAGAACACAGAATAATTGGTTCACTTAAAATTTTTTTATTGTAATAAAACTTATTTGTTGATTATAAAAGCAACATAAGCTAATTACAAAACACTTACAGAAAAGTATGAAAATAAACTTAAATTACAGAATTTGACCACTAGAAAATTACTTTCAATATTTTGCTCCTTTCCACACACACACACACACACACACACACACACACACAGAGACACATACACACCACATGTATAAAACTATGTAAATATATAACTACATGTGTGTCATGTTATGAAATAACTGGAAGAGTAGTTGATTTTCAGACCTTGACTCTGAAGTCTTTTAGAGGTAGTGGGTTGTCCTGAAATGGGCTACCTTCTCAGTCTTTCCAGCAAAATAGAAGCAAGTTATCTTTGCAGAAAATATTCAGTAATGTAGACATTTCAGGTACTCATAGAGTGAAACTGACCTTGACCTCATGTACATTATCAACAAGTGCATGTGAAAGGAAAGATAATATATGTCAAAATAAAAGAAACATTAAATATACTTACAGTTGCATAGTTTATAGGTGTTAAAATTGCCACAGTAAGAATAATAGACTGTGTGAAAGAATGGCTAACCAAAAATGTATCTAAAGACAAAAAACAATGAAATTACAAACATAAATCAGTGAGAAATTAGGAGAAATGAGCAGAAAACATTAAAAAATTGAACTTCTAGAGAATGAACATAATAAAATTGTAAGAAAGTCACATTGGATGGATGAAGCCACGCATTAGACACAATTGAGAAAATTAAAATATTAAAAGATAGAAACTGTAGGATAGAATAAAGAATTCTAAAATTTCTTTGGTTGGAATCACAGAAGGGATAAAATTTAGACAACAGAATAGAGAAAATATTTAAAGAGAGAGTGGTTCATATATTTCCAAAACTCGTTTAAAAAGGAGGACAGGCTTCTAAGGTCTGGAATATATAAAATGTCTTAAGAAAGTAAAGAAAAAGAAATCCAGATCAAATCATTACATAAGGAAACTGTAGCACTACAAAGAGAAGAGAAGATGTTCACAGGAACTGAAGACAAAATATAGAATCCAAATCAGAAACAAATTCTAGAATGATAGCAAACATAACAACAATGAAATTTAGAAGACATTGGAACAGCATGCAGAAATTAATGAGGGAAAATAATGATCAACTTAGAATTTATTTTCTCATAAAATTATCATTCAAGATTGAGAGTAAAAGATAAATATTTATACCTGACTAGAATCAGGAGTTTATCACCGATAGATCTCCATATCTGAACTTGTAAAGGATATACTAAAGGATGTCCTTCAGGAAAATTAGTGATCCCAGGCAGGCATGAAAAGTGTGTAGGTAAGTTCAAATAAATTGTGTGTGTGTGTGTGTTTATAAAACAAACTGTGATTATTACATTGGGGTTAAAAAAGAATAAAAGTAAAATATTTAACAATAAGGATAGAGTAGCCAGTAAAAGGAAGATCAAAACTGAAGGGTTCTTAATTCTCTTTCTTGTTTGGAAGAAAGGAGATCAAAATACTTTTTAATTCAAGATCTTACTAAGTTAAATATGTGTGAAAAATACATAATAGTGTATAAATTCTGAAAAGCAATAGAGAAAAAATGACATAAATGCCTAAATAATAGTTTATTACTTAGTTTTTTCCCTTTTTTGTAATTTGTAAAAACATTAGTACTTGATACTAACCTTGATTCATATCACTAGAGAAATCTCTGACTCATTTTCCCCATTTTATAATATTCCATAATATGAAGGTACAAGAATAAATTTACATATTCTATTACTTATGGTGAATTGTTTCTACTAGTTTATAGTTTATGTTATAAGCTATATATATATATATATATATATAAAATAAACTCTGAAGTAATAGTTTATATTATGAAGAGATCTGTATGAGAAAACATTTTCTTTTGTTTCTATTCCTTTCCTTTCCTATTTCCTTTTCCCTTTCCCTTCCCCACTCCCATTCATCCCCTCCTTTCCTTTTCTTTTGTTTCTTCTTTCCTTTCTTCCCCCCTTTGTTCTTTTGTCCAGTGGTAAAGAAAAAATATTTTATTATTCTCAAAATTTTCCAGTGCAGAATTTTGTGGGATTTTATTCCCTACTTAACCATGAGTGTATAATCCTTTAGGTACCCATATTTATGCTGGATTGATTTCCAAAGCAGATCCCAAAGGTAACAGATCCCAACCAAACAGATAAATTGTGCACAGTCTTACAATGACACACTATAGAGTATTTCAAAGTAATGTATTAGAAAGATATTAAATATAAAGCAAAGTTTTCAAACCACAAAGTTGAGGAAAACTGACATTAAACTTGCCAAACATAAAGGAAGATTCATTTATAGAGAAATAGTGAAAGCAGGCATAAGAATAATGCCATTGAATTCAGGCGATGGTAACATGTGAAGAATGACGGAGACAACATTAAGGTGCCAGCAGATTTCATATCTGATGAGAGAGTCTGCTTCCTGGCTCATAGAAGTCACCTTCTGGAAGTGACCTCATGTGGCCAAGAGAGAGAAATCATGTCTCTCCTGTCTCTTCATTAATCCCATTCATGGGGGCCTAATTACCTCCCAAAGGCCCTGCTTCCAAATACATCACATTGGGAGATTAGGGTTCCAACAAAAGAATTGCAGGGGAAGCAAGCATTCAGTAGCCAGCTTATTATTATTCACATGGCACAGAGGGCAAAAATGAAAAACCAAGATGTCAAGTAATTTTTAATTTTCTCAAGCACATCAGTTATCATTTATTAGTGTATCATCAAATACCACATTATACTGCCTCCCACTGAAGTACATGTGATTCTGAAATCCATCTTCTTTCTTATATTTTTTTATTATGCTATATTCTGATCCATTTGTCTATACATTATTGCTATCCCATGGCAATGCCACAGTGTCTTAATTTCTTTTTTTTTTATTTTTTTATTTTTATTTTTTAATTTATTTATTTATTATTTTTTAGGGGGTACACCAAGTTCAATCATCTGTTTTTATACACATATTACCATATTCCCTCCCTCCCTCGACTACCCCCCCACCCTCCCTTGAGTCCCCCCCACCCTCCCCATCCCAGTCCTCTAAAGCATCTTCCATCCTCGAGTTGGATTCCCTTTGTTATACAAAAACTTCCCATTGGCTATCTATTTTACACTTGGTAGTATATATATGTCTGTGCTACTCTCTCACTTCATCTCAGCTTCCCCTTCACCCCCCGCCGCCCCCAAACCTTGAGTTCTCCAGTCCATTCTCTGCATCTGCGTCCTTGTTCTTGTCTTGTCACTAAGTTCATCAGTACCATTTTTAGATTCCGTATATGTGAGTTAGCATGCAATATTTATCTTTCTCTTTCTGACTTACTTCACTCTGTATGACAAACTCTAGGTCTATCCACCTCATTACATATAGCTCCATCTCATTCCTTTTTATAGCTGAGTAACATTCCATTGTACATATATGCCACATCTTCTGTATCCATTCATTTGTTGATGGGCATTTAGGTTGCTTCCATGTCCTGGCTATTGTAAATAGTGCTGCAATAAACATTATGGTATATGTTTCTTTTCAGATTATGATTTTCTCTGGGTATATGCCCAGTAGTGGGATTACTGGATCATATGGTAGTTCTAGTTGTAGTTTTTTAAGGAACCTCCAAATTGTTTTCCATAGTGGCTGTACCAACTTACATTCCCACCAACAGTGCAGGAGAGTTCCCTTTTCTCCACATTCTCTCCAACATTTGTTTCTAGATTTTGTGATGATGGCCATTCTGACCAGTGTGAGGTGATACCTCATTGTGGCTTTGAATTGCATTTCTCTGATGATTAGTGATGTTGAGCATCTTTTCATGTGTTTGTTGGCCATCTGTATGTCTTCTTTGGAGAAATGTCTATTTAGGTCTTCCACCCATTTGTGGATTGGGCTTTTTGCTCTTTTGATATTAAGCTGCATGAGCTGCTTGTATATTTTGGAGGTTAATCCTTTGTCCGTTGTTTCATAGGCAATTATTTTTTCCCATTCTGAGGGTTGCCTTCTAGTCTTGCTTATGGTTTCTTTCGCTGTGCAAAAGCTTTTAAGTTTCATGAGGTCCCATTTGTTTATTCTTGATTTTATTTCCATGATTCTAGGAGGTGGGTCCAAAAGGATCTTGCTTTGATGGATGTCATAGAGTGTTCTGCCTATGTTTTCCTCTAGGAGTTTGATAGTGTCTGGCCTTACATGTAGGTCTTTAATCCATTTGGAGTTTCTTTTTGTGTATGGTGTTAGGAAGTGTTCTAATTTCATTCTTTTACATATTGCTGTCCAATTTTCCCAGCACCACTTATAGAAGAGGCTGTCTTTTTTCCATTGTATATTCGTGCCTCCTTTGTCAAAGACAAGCTTTGGGCTTACTTCTGAGTTCTCTATTCTATTCCATTGGTCTTCCTTTCTATTTTTGTGCCAGTACCATTCTGTCTTGATCACTATGGCCTTGTAGTATAGTTTGAAGTCAGGAAGCCTGATTCCACCAACTCCATTTTTCCTTCTCAAGATTGCTTTGGCTATTCGGGGTCTTTTGCGTTTCCATACAAATCATAAGATTTCTTGCTCTAGTTCCGTGAAAAATGCCATTGGTAATTTGATCGGGATTGCATTGAATCTGTAAATTGCTTTGGGTAGTACAGTCATTTTCACGATGTTGATTCTTCCAATCCAGGAACATGGTATGTCCCTCCATCTGTTTGTGTCATCTTTGATTTCTTTCATCAATGTCTTAAAGTTTTCTGCATACAGATCTTTTGCCTCTTTAGGCAGGTTTATTCCTAGGTATTTATTCTTTTTGTTGCAATGGTGAATGGGAGAGTTTCCTTAATTTCTCTTTCTGCTCTTCTGTTGTTAGTGTATAGGAATGCAGGAGATTTCTGTGCATTAATTTTGTATCCTGCTACTTTACTAAACTCATCAATGAGTGCTAGCAGTTTTCTGGTAGAGTCTTTAGGGTTTTCTATATATAATATCATGTCATCTGCAAAGAGTGACAATTTTACTTCTTCTTTTCCAATTTGGATTCCTTTTATTTCCTTTTCTTCTCTGATTGCTGTGGCTAAAACTTCCAAGACTATGTTGAATAATAATGGTGAGAGTGGACACCCTTGTCTTGTTCCTGTTCTTAGAGGGAATTCTTCCAGTTTTTCCCCATTGAGAACAAAGTTGGCTCTTGGTTTCTCATATATGGCTTTTATTATGTTGAGGTAATTTCCTTCTATGCCCATTTTCTGGAGAGCTTTTATCAGAAATGGATGTTGAACTTTGTCAAAAGCTTCTTCTGCATCTATTGAGATGATCATATGGTTTTTATCCTTCAATTTGTTGATATGATTTATCACCTCGTTTGATTTGCATATATTGAAGAATCCTTACATCCCTGAGATAAACCCCACTTGATCATGGTGTATGATTTTTTTAATGTGCTGTTGGAGTCTGTTAGCTAGTATTTTGTTGAGGATTTTTGCATCTATATTCATCAGTGATATTGGTCTGTAATTTTCTTTTTTTTGTGACATCTTTGCCTGGTTTTGGTATCAGGGTGATGGTGGCCTCATAGAATGAGGTTGGGAGTGTTCCGCCTTCTGCAATATTTTGAAAGAGTTTGAGGAGAATAGGTGTTAACTCTTCTCTAAATGTTTGATAGAATTGTTCCATGAATCCATCTGGTCCTGAGTTTTTGTGTGTTGGGAGATTTTTAATCACTGCCTCAATTTCTGTACTTGTGATTTGTCTGTTCATAGTTTCTATTTCTTCCTGGTTCAGTCTTGGAAGATGGTATTTTTCTAAGAATTTATCCATTTCTTCCAGGTTACCAATTGATTGGCATATAGTTGCTTGTAGTAGTCTCTCATGAACTTTTGTATTTCTGAGGTGTCTGTTGTTACTTCTCCTTTTTCATTTCTAATTCTGTGGATTTGCATCTTCTCCCTTTTTTCTTGATGAGTCTGGCTAATGGTTTATCGTTTTTGTTAATCTTCTCAAAGAACCAGCTTTTAGTTTTATTTATTTTTGCTATTGCTTCCTTCCTTTCTTTTTCATTTATTTCTGCTCTGATCTTTATGATTTCTTTCCTTCTGCTCACTTTGGGGTTTCTTTGTTCTTCTTTTTCTAAATGTTTTAGGTGTAAGCTTAGGTTGTTTATTCGATAATATTCTTGTTTCTTAACCTAGAACTGTATTGCTATAAACTTCCCTCTTAGAACTGCTTTTGCTGCATCCCATAGGTTTTGGGTTGTGTTTTCGTTGTCATTTGTTTCTAGATATTTTTTGATTTCCTCTTTGATTTCTTTAGTGATTTCTTGGTTGTTTAAGATTGAATTGTTTAGCCTCAATGTGTTTGTATTTTTTGCAGTTTTTTTCCTGTAGTTGATATCTAGTATCATGGCGTTGTGGTCTGAGAAGATGCTTAATATGATTTCAATTTTCTTGAATTCACCAAGGTTTAATTTGTGACCCAAGATGTGATCTATCCTGGAAAATGTTCCGTGTGCACTTGAGAAGAAAGTGTAGTCTGTCGTTTTTGGATGGAATGTCCTATAAATATCAGTTAAATCAAGATGGTCTAATGTGTCATTTAAAGCTTGTGTGTCTGTATTTATTTTCTGTTTGGATGATCTGTCCATTGATGTCAGTGGGGTGTTCAAGTCTCCCACTATTATTGTGTTACTGTCAATGTCCCCTTTTATAGCTGTTAGCATTTGCCTTATGTATTGAGGTGCTCCTATGTTGGGGGCATAGATATTTACCACTGCGATGTGTTCTTCTTGAATGGATCAAGGGATCATTATGTAGTGTCCTTCCTTGACTCTTGTAATAGTCTTTACTTTCAAGTCTAATTTCTCTGATATGAGTATTGCTACTCCAGCTTTCCTTGGACTTCCATTTGCATGGAATATCTTTTTCCATCCCTTTACTTTCAGTCTATATGTATCCCTTGGTCTGAAGTGGGTTTCTTGTAGGCAGCATATAGGCAGATCTTGTTTTTCTATCCATTCAGTCTGTGTCTTTTGGTTGGAGCATTTAATCCATGTACATTTAAGGTGATTATTGACATGTGTGTTCCAATTACCATTTTCTGAATTGTTTTCGGTTTGTATTTGTAGGTGTTTTCCTTTTCTTGTGTTTCCTACTTAGAGAAGTTCCTTTAGCACTTGTTGTAAGGCTAGTTTGGTGGTGCTGAATTCTCTTAACTTTTGCTTGTCTGGAAAGCTTTTGATTTCTCCGTCAAATCTGAATGAGATTCTTGCTGGGTATAGTATTCTTGGCTGTGGATTTCTCTCTTTCAGGACTTTCAGTATATCCTGGCATTCCCTTCTGGCCTGCAGAGTTTCTGTAGAAAGGTCAGCTGTTATCCTTATTGGTTTTCCCTTATATATTATTTGCTGCTTTTCTCTTGCTGCTTTTAATAATTTTTCTTTGTGTTGAATTGTCATTAGTTTGATTAATATGTGTCTTGGTGTATTTCTCCTTGGGTTTATTCTGTATGGGACTCTCTGTGCTTCTTGGACTTGGTGAATTATTTCCTTTCCCATGTTGGGGAAGTTTTCCACTACAACCTCTTCAAATATTTTCTCAGACCCTTTCTTGTTTTCTTCTTCTTGGCTGCCAGTAATTTGAATGTTGGTATGCTTAATGTTATCACTGCGTTCTCTGTGACTGTCTTCTAATCTTTTTATTCTTTTTTCTTTTTCCTGCTCTGTGGCGTTTATTTCTCCCATTCTATCTTCCAACTCACTTATTCGTTCTTCTGCCTCAGTCATTCTGCTGGTTATACTACCTAGAGTATTTTTAATTTCACTTATTTTGTTATCCATTGCTGTTTGTTTTTCTGAGTTCTTATGAACTGTTTCTTGTACTTTCTCTATTTTGTTATCGAGATTTTGTATCATTTTTACTATCATTACTCTGAATTCTTTTTCAGGCATTTTTCCTATTTCCTCTTCATTTATTTGGTCTTGTGGGTTTTTTTCCTGCTCCTTTGCCTGCATGGTGTTTCTTTGTTTCCTCATGGTTGTCCAAACTTTTGGGGTTGCTTGTCCTGGTGATAGAGGTGTTTATAAAGGACTGTCCAAGCTTCGGATTAATGTCTGAGTGTTGGGTTAAACAAATACTAAGTCTAGGAAACACATACCTGTATAAGACACACAATTACTGAATTCATTAGGACATAAGACTCTGGAAAGACCTGATACAACCCCAGTATGCTATCAGATATTCAAAGAGAAACCCAACAGAAATTGACAACTGAAACAGAACAAATCAGAAAGAAAAGCAAAAGCAAAAGCAAATGAACAAAAAAAATAACACCTTATGCATACAAACACTAACCCAGGGAGATTTTGTAAGCTAGGATCAAATATAGAAAAAAGCTAGAGTACCACCTGACAGAATGGAGATTCTCAGAATGAAATTAGACAATTGTACTAAGAACTAAGATAAAGACAAAAACCTAATATTAAATACCAAGGTGGTGTGTCATCTGGAGAAAAAGCAAGGAGTCTGAGCAGATCGATAGTGTTGCTTATAAGTATGTTAAAATAAAATAAACTAAAAATGGATGGAAGAAAGGGGAACAGAAGAGTGTAGTGTGATTGGAAATATGCAAATAAAAAGAAAGGAATAGAAATGTATAAAAGATAGGGATGAAAGGAAAGTATGAGAGATATATTGTCCATACTGCCAAAAAGCTAGCTGGAAATAGAAGTATATAAAAAGCAAAAAAAAAAAAAAATATATAGAATAAAAAACAGCATTAAAATTACGTTATAAAACTTGTAGATCCCTTAGGACTAAGATCATAATTAATAAAGGAAAAAAAAATACAGAACTGATCCCAGAATGGACCAGTTCAATAGGATTGATACTAATATTTCTGTTTCCTTAGAGTCTCAGCTGTAAGTGTCCTCCTACTCGCCTTGGGTTTTTTTGCATTATTCTGTGACCAGCAGAGCTTCCTTTATTGTTCATCTGTAAGTGTTGGTGTGTGGGGCTGGAGAGGGTACAATAGTGGTTCCTTTCCCTGGGAGTGAGTGAGCAGTGGCGCACTGTTGTTTCAGTCAGGCTTGCAGGTGCCTGTTGCAGAGGGATGCAGGTGGCTCAGGTATAAACAGAATGTCCCAGAGTTGGGCCTCTCTTGGGTTTTTTTTTTTGTTTGTTTTTCTTCTCTGTAGCCTCCCTGCTGCCGGCATTCCAAAGGGTTTTAATCCAGATCTGCCTAAGTGCCTGAGGGTACTTGTTATCCCTGAGCACCTTAGGTGGCCCACAGGGGTCCCTCCACTGCCTGTTGCAGAGGTGCTGAAAGAGAGAGAGAGGTTATGCCCACAGCTCCTTGCCCCCCGCCCATGAGCCTGCAGCATCCAGCTGCCATCATGGCCAGGCAGCTCTCAGGGGCAGGCACTCCTTGCTGCGGACCTCTTCCATCCTGTCCTCTCAGTCCATCACCTTACTGGCAACAATTTTTCTCACCCTGAACCAGCTCTCTGGTTCCCACGCTCCCACTCCTGGACCCTCTGTTCAGCTGTGAATTGACATCTCGGTCCGGGAATGCTGAGCTGCGGTGCGAACCCTCCATATGTTTCTCACTCCCTCCGGTCTGCCACAGCTCCTCCGCTTCACCCTCTTTGAGCCATTGTAGATGCCTCCTTACCGGTTATATCGGGCTCCTCACTGTCCTTTCTGGTGTCTGAGGTCGTCTGCTGGTGTTGTTGGTTCTCTGTGGGAATTATTGCATCTTTTGGTGCATTCTCAATGCATCTGTGGGGAGGGATGCATTTCACATCCCTCTACTTCACCGCCATCTTTTTCTCTTTACAGTGTCTTAATTTCTACACCATTGTTAAACAATGTCACAACTTGGTATCTTCTTCTCATACAGTACATTTACAATTATCTGTTCTTAAAGTATCCATATAAATTTTAGAAGACTAGGTCAAATTGGATTTTAAAACTACATGAACAAAATAAATGAATGAAATTCATAAATACTATTTAGGATAGGGCATAATACTTAGCAAAACACTTTATAAATAAAGCTATTGAACATAAAGGCTGTGTTTAGTTAATAAGCTACTACAAATATGGACAGTAGTCTCAGTTTTGAAAAACTTAAAAAAACATTAAAACAAATCATTTACAAAATTAATCAATTTTAGTTGTTCTATTTTGTATATTGGTAGGTTTTATGTTTCTACATTTTATGATGTTAATACTCAGAAAAATCGTTTAGTTTCTAATAATTTAAAAGTTAAACTTGGGCTTCCTAGGTGGCACAAGTGGTTAAGAATCCGCCTGCCAATGCAGGGGACATGGGTTCGATCCCTGCTCCAGGAAGATCCCACATGCTGTGAAGCAACTAAGCCTATGTGCCACAACTACTGAGCCTGTGCTTTAGAGTCCATGAGCCACAACTATTGAACCCATGTGCTTCAACTACTGAAGCCCATGCACCTAGAGCCCATGCTCTGCAACAAGAGAAGTCATGGCAATGAGGAACCCATGCACCACAGCGAAGAGTAGCCCCCACTCACTGCAACTAAAAAGAAAGCCCACGCACAGCAAAAAAGACCCAACACAGCCAATAAAATTAATTAATTAAAAAAAGTTAATCTTATATTGTGCTTAATAGTAACTGAATAGGAAATGATATCTATAAAGAAATTTAACTTTATTCCTTAAAATACATGTTTAAAAGTAGTTAAACCTTTATTATACAATATTTAATCCCAGGCTCACAACATGCCCTCCTAGTAACTGTGGGCTATCTGGTATTCTAGGATGTGTTATATTTTGATCTATCTAGGAAATGTATGCGCATAGACACAAACATGCACACATACACATACATACACATGTACATGCATATGCATATGAATATGCACACACAAATGTATATGTATAAATACAAAACAACAAATATTTATACTGCTATGCTTTTCTTTCTTCTATTGCAGTTAAATATGAAGAGTTGAGGTAGGTACTTTGCAAAAAAACAAAACTCATCAGGCTCATCATTTAGGGGGAGGCTTTTTGATTGGTATCCGGTTTTCTGCAAGGACAAGTAGGCAATTTTCATACCATAAAATTCTTACTCAACATAAAATGTCATTTGCATATTAGTATGCACATAATTGGGAATTTGAATATGCAAATTGAGCACTCCACATTCTGGCCTTGTTTCTGGGTTTTCTAGGGCTTAATTACCCTGAACAATTTTAAAAGGTTGAAAAGATTAGAGGCTTCTTTTACACTCAACAAACAAATAAACAATAAAACTTGCCTATTAGTGTATAAGTGTGCATGATTTCATCAGGTAAAAATATCAAAAACATAAGGCCTGAGTTAAGTGAATAGCAAAACATTTAAGCTGCATCCTTTTTATCCTCCTCAATTATTTTGGGGGATAACTGCAGTTTTTTCTTAATTTATTTCACCTTGTAATATATGCATAAGTTTACACTTATATGTTAATATTTATAACATGACGCTGCATAACTGAAAGATGTCAAATAAGTTAAGCTTCAGTAAGAAATTCCAAGTGTTTCAGACTCCAGCTGAAAGTAGGTTTATAAATGGTAACTTACCACTGAATGCAGGGCAAGTAATCAGTGTAACTGACAAGACAGGTGTTATGGGCCAAATTGCGCCCCCCCAAATTCATATGTTGAAGTCTTAAATCCCAGCATCTCCAAATCATACTGGATTTGGAGATGGAACCTAAGTTAAAATGAAGTCACTAGAGTGGGCTTCAATCCAATCTGACTAGTGTTCTCATAAGAATATGAAATTTGGACACACAAAAAGAGACACCAGAGAAGCATGGACATAGAGGAAAGATCATGTGAAGACACAGCAAGAACGTGACGATCTGCAAGCCACGCAGAGGGGTTTCAGAAGAAACCAAACTGTGGAAACCTTGATCTTGGACTTCTAGCCTTCAGAATTATGGGAAAATAAATACTGTTGTTTAAGCTGTCCAGTCTGTGGTATTTTGTGTGGCGGCCCTAACACTTCCAGTGTTAGCCCCAAACTAACACTGGAAGTATATTTTTATTATTTAAATGAAAAGTGGTGGTTATAAGTAGGGGCAAGAGAAGAGCCTAGAAAAAAATGAGATTTCATACTCTTTCCAAATAAATTCATTTCAGTACTAAAGGGCTATCCTGCAGCACTTAACAATCAGTGCTGACAATATAAAATATATATATATTTTTTTAAAGCCAGTATTTTGCATGAATTTCAGTTTTTAAAATGTGAATACTCTCAGAGCAATCCCAAGACAATATTCTTATTGTGTTTAGGATTCAGCAGTTGGTAGTTTTGGAGAACAAGTTTGGCATAATGAAAAACAAATCTTGGAATAGTAAATTGGTCACACAAATTTGTAGGCCTAATATTAGGCAACTTGGAAAAAGAATACCTTTGTAAATTTATAATTTTTTTACTTATATTAGCTGCAACGGTAAAGAGGATAGGAAAATTCAGAAGCTACCATTTTTTTTCCACACAAAATGGTCAGAATAAAATTAGTGTCTTCTACCCACAGACTGTAAGACTAAGACAATACACAGGAACCAGAAATAAGCTTTGATCCATGTGTTCAAATCTTAGATAAATATATTTAATACCTAAACACAGCATTTTATCTTTTGAAAATTTGAGATCAGAGAAAGATATTCTGCTATTTTTATGACTTCAGTATAATTATCTGCATATGAGTAAATTTTCAATGAATGCTATTACAAAAAAGGAAAGAAAGAAAAACAGAAACATTGAATCAATTGTTGAGTGGCTCTTTGGTCCAAGAATATTCTCAGTGTTGGAGAAATAACCAACAATTGTATATAAATCACAGTATAGAAGACATAGTATAAGCCAAGTAACATGATAGTAACCAACAAAATTCTGTGGGAGATTAGAAAAGGCACCTTTAGTTAGGAAATTGAGTTTCTGCTACCATTTAAAGGATGAATAATATTTCCAGATGCTTGAGATGAATCTTCCAGAAAACCTCCTAGCTTCAGGAACCAGTGAGTCTAAATAACTATAGGTAGACATCTAAGAAGATTTAATTTATGCCATCAATCAGTTGTGGAAAATTCACTCACATATCTCTATATAGCTATGGATGTAGATATGGATATGGATATAGATATGGATATGAATATAGATATAGGTATAGATATGGTTATGGATACAGATACAGTATATAACTATAAGGACTGGGCATGTGTTATTCTCTCCTTTGCCCTATTCCCCACAGTTTGTGACTTCTAACTACTTTAAAAAGCATTAATTTTAAGAGCCTAAAACCTTCAGGCCTTAGGAATCTTTTTAAAAGATTAGGTATGAGGATGTACTAAAGAAATGAAGTAAATAATCAGAGTTTTAAGAACTTGATATACTAGCTTAGAGAAGAAATTATTTGAGTGGTTAAAGGGGGGATTAGAAAATGTTTATAAATGTCCTGATAAATCCATAACTTTGATTAGAGGTTGGGCATGTAAAATAAGAAACTGCCATCAGAAACATTTCAGAAAGTAGACTCAACAGAATTCATTATCTACTTCAAAGGCAAAATGTAGAGGTACAAGCCTGGATAATTAAGAGAAATGGACTGCCACTAACTAGGGGAAAAAGTCCTTAATTAGGTAGCTATAATTGTGCTGGAGAGATTTCATCCATGCTTTTCACACATATAAATTATGAATTATTGGCAAATTATGGAGCTGATCCAGTATATGAAAGAAATCCAAGAAACCCCGATTCTAATACACATCCCTTCTGTTTGGCTTTTATACAATATCTTCTGGGACTTCCCTGGCAGTGCTGTGGTTAAGAATCCACCTGCCAACTCAGGGGATACGGGTTTGATCCCTGGGCTGGGGAGATCCCACATGCCTCGGAGCAACTAAGCCCATGAGCCGCAACTAGTAAGCCTGCGCTCTATAGCCCGTGAGCCACAACTACTGAGCCCATGTGCCACAACTATGGAAGCCCATGCAGCTAGAGTCCATGCTCCGCAACAAGAGAAGCCACGGCAATGAGAAGCCAGTGCAGCACAATAAAGAGTAGCCCCCAGTAACCTGCAACTAGAGAAAAGCCCGCATGCAGCAATGAAGACCCAACACAGCCAATAAAATAAATAAATAAATAAATAAATAAATAAATAAATAAACAGATTTATAAACAAAAAATATCTTCTTACTCAACCACATCTCTTCACTTCAGTAACTAGAACTCTGATACAAGCCACCAACAAATCGCTCTGAGATCACAGTGTAAACCTCCTAACTTTAATATCTGCATTTACCTTTGCCCTCTACAGTCTATTCTTAATACAGCATTCAGAGTGTTTCTGTTAAATGAGTTAAATAATGTTACCTCTTTATTCAAAATCCTTCAATCTCTATAATGGCCAAAAATCCTTACATGTTAAAATATGTGCTCTGCTCCCTTTTATCCTCCTAAATGCTTTCTCATCTTCTTCCTCCACTCATGTGATTACAGTTACTGAGCACTCTTCTAAACTTCAGCACCATTCTGTGACAGTTTCTACTACCATTTTTCATCCTTGTTTTCCTCCTTAGTATTGATTATTTCCAAACATACCAAATATCTTACCTATTATGTTATCTTTCATCTCTCTTATTAGAATTTGAACTTCATAAAACAGAATTTTTTTTCTTGTCTGTTTTGTTAGGCATTGTATCTCTGGATTTCTATAATTGTCACTGATGCATACTAGTTGATAAATATTTGCTGAATGAATAAGTATTTGCTTTTCAATGAGTTAGAAAAAGCATATTTAATGTGTTATTTTTTAGAAAAAAAATATAGGTATGGTGTGCAAAAAGAATTGATAAGAACAACCCAAATAGAATTTCTGGGAAAAGTTATAACGATTAATATTAAAAACTCAAGGGGTAATTTGAGCATATTTTGTATACAGTTTTGTCTGTAGTTCTATTTCCAGTAATGTGATGGGTTAGTATTCAAGTGATAACTCCACTAAAAGCATCTTAAATACAGTAAAAACTTGGATTGCGAGTAACCTGTTCTGTGAGTGTTCTGCAAGATGAGCAAACATTTCTAACAAATTTTAACTTGATAAATGAGTGATGTTTTGCAATACAAGTAGTATGTGACACCAGATGTCACATGATCACAACCAAGCCAATGGAGCTGACCACCAAAGAACTGATGGATCTGCACTGCGAGCAACAGCAAGAGGTTATGGAGGAGATCTCATCTGCAGAGCAGGAGGAGGAAAAGGTGGAGGAATCCCTCACTTCAAATGAGATTAGGGAGATGTGTAAAATGTGGGAAACAGTGCAAAATTCTGTAGAAAAGCACCACCCAAATAAGGCTGCAGCAGTGCAAGCAATGAATCTGTTTAAGGACAATGCAATGTCACATTTCTGTGAAATCCTCAAAAGGAGGAAAAAGCAAGTGTCATTGGATACGTTCCTTGTTAAAAATGCATGAAAAGAAAAAGATTCCTTTGAGCCAATAAATAGCAGTGACTCCATTAGTGATAGTGAAAGTAGTCTTACACAATAACCCTCCTCTCTCTTGTCTCCCTCACACCAGGCACAAAGGTTTTAAAAGGTAAGTGCAGGTTAATTTGTTTATTTTTCTTTATATTTTGTGTTTTCTTTATTATTTTGTATTATATTACTGTATTGTAATCATTTTTATGTGAATATTTTTGGGTTGTGGAAAGAATCATCTGAGTCTCCATTATTTCTTATGGGGAAATTCGCTTTGATATACAAGTGCTTTGGATTACAAGCATGTTTCCAGAACAATTATGCTCGCAAACCAAGGTTTCAATGTATTGGGGAAATATTGCAAAAAAAAATTCTTAACAGCGTCTGACTGCTGACTACAGACTATAGACACAAATTATTAGATCAATACATAGAAAGAATTCAGAACAGTAAATGGAAAGCTAAAAGGGCTTTTGAGGATGTTTCACAAAGGTGGTGAATTTGAGATTTGTGTTCACAAACCTGGGAAACTTGCAAGAATGAAAATATTTCTCAGGACATGTTACATGTTGCAGATTCTAATATAATTCTCTCAACAACCATAGGAACTGAAAGTACTACCCACTATTTACTAGTGACCCAGAAATAAACCCACTCCATCCCTTATTTCAGAATTTCATGAAAAGTTACTTTGCTGCTAGTCAGAGTACAGCTGATAAAAACCAAATAAATATTTGAAACTTTATGTCTACAAGTTGACCACTTTGTGATACACAGTTCAAATTATTTGCATGATCAATGAAACTCAAGTGATGTATTTAACTTAGTTAGCCTAGTGACAAGATGAAAAGGTAAAAAGAGTGAGGTTTCATACATCTAATCAGAGTTCCAGAGGAGAAGGTAGACAGAGAGAGAATGGAGGCCAATATTTGGGGATATAATATTTCAAATGTTTCAAATATTTGCAGAGATAATAGCTAAGAGCTTTACAAAATTCTATTTAGAGGCTATTATCTGGGTGTTTAGAGTGCTTGTATTTCTGTGTTGCCATTGCTTCTAGGCCTTTTCAGTGAAGAAGTTGGAAATACATATATCTTCAGAAAAAATGGAAATTCAAGATTGCCAAATCTATTTGACTACTTAGAATTTATATTTATATCTCTTCTCCATTGAAAACTTGATTCCTAATGACATTAACAAGAACATAATTACATATTCATTTTATCTTCATTTTATTGATATCTACCTACCCGCATATGCATACTATTATTTTAACTTAGACATATTAATAATAATTAAATAATGAGATCAATACATGAAACATCATTTATTTGAATTTTTTAACTGTAGGCTATATACCACTAGAAATAGAGTCAAATATTGTTGTTTAGTTCACAGATCATGTCACCAACTTATATATAGTTAGATTTCATTTAATTACTTTCAATTTTAACAATTGTTTTATTAGGTTATTTTATTTTATTTTGCTTTTAGATTATGTAAAGTGCATACATGCTTCCAAAGTCAAAAATATAAGACAGAATTTTTACTTGCAATCACATGCCTGTTTTCAGTTTTTTCATACAACAAGATGAAATATAACATTTTATGTCTTGCCATTGTATCTCTGGACAGATAATTATAAATAGGATTTCTGAATTTAAAAGATGACTGCATGTATAATTTGGTTAGGTATTGCAAAATACCCTTCATTGAGTTGTACTATTTTGCATTCCCATCAGCAATATTTGAGAATGTATTATTATTTAAAGGCTTGCCAACAGACTATGCTGTCACACATTTCATTTGTTGCTAATTTAGTAGGTGAATGTTTTTTCAGAACATTAGTTTGAAATCATTTATTACAAGGATTTCAAAATAGATTTAAGCTTTTTGCATGTACTTAAGGGTTACAGTTATTTCTTTTTATGTGAAAATTCTACATAAATATCATTAATTTTTCTGTTAATTTGTTGGCCATTTTCTTCTCATTTTTTTAGAAGTTTAAACAGAATTGTAAAGGAATGATATTGAGGCTAAAGGAATATTATTCCAGATGGGGAGCCTAGGATACAAAGGAGAGAAGATTAAAGAAAGAGGTAGGTTCATGAATAAACCAAGTAAATACACTATTCAATTTATACTTAATAGTAATAATATCCCATGTGATTAACTAAAATACAATTTTAAAACATGAAAATAACAAAGTTGGAGTGGTAAATTCATTGACACTGATCTAAGATCTTTGTTATCTAAAAGGAGAGCAAAAAACTGAGTTAAATTTATATGCTGAAATGTTAATAATGCTTGATATAAATTTTAAGTTAACCACTAAACAAACACAGAGTATATTATTTTCAACTTAGTGGAAGGAAAAATAAAGCAAGAAAAATAAATCCCCCAAGCTAATAGACTCCAGACTTCTCAACAATAAAGGAAGCTAGAAGAGTATAAAATATATTCAAATTATAACTTAAAAATAATTGTCAAGACTTCCCTGGTGGTGCAGTGGTTAAGAATCTGCCTGCCAATGTAGGCGACATGGGTTCCATCCCTAGGTTGGGAAGATCTCACATGCCATGGAGCAACTAAGCCCGTGTGCCACAACTACTAAGCCTGTGCTCTAGAGCCCACATGCTGCAACTACTGAGCCCACATGCTACAACTACTGAAGGCCATGTGCCTAGAGCCTGTGCTCTGTAACAAAAGAAGCCACCACACTGAGAAACCCATGCACCACAACAAAGAGTAGCCCCTGGTGGCCACAACTAGAGAAAAGCTGATATGCAGCAATGAAGACTGAACACAGCCAAAAATAGATAAATAAATTTTTTAAAATGTCAACCAAAAATTGGCTTTTTTGCTAAACTGAGTTTCAAAAGCAAAAGTTAAAAAAATACTGAACAAGTAAAAACTGAGATATTTACCACCCAAATGCCCTTACTGATAGACCTTCTAAAGGTACTTCACAACATAATAAAATGATCACAGCTAAAGATTTGAGAGGAAGCAAGGACTAGTGAGTAAATAGAAACAAACATCTGTGTATAAAACAGGAACAACACTGTCTAATTTCTTGACATTAAAAATTCAAGATCAAACTAAAATATTCAATTGCTTGTGAATGAAGAAAATTATCATTAAAACTACACTGAAATACATTCATATCAATGAATTTTACATTTAAAATAAAAATGAGTTGAAACAAGCCATAATACAATACAACAAAATATGATAAAATACTAACAAATGGATTTGTAAATTATATCTTCAAATATAAAGAAAAATGTAATTGAAAAAACAAAAGTAATATCAAGACAAAAGAGTTTAATATTAAGATACTTAACAAAATAAAGGAAAAAGTATTTGATGATGAAAGGCACACTTTTGTAAGAAATAAACCTGTGTGAACAAACAATATAGCAGATAAATAATACAGAAGCAATAAACAGGAAAGAACAGAAAAAAGAAATCATAACAATATATCAACACATTAAATTCGTTATCATACACATCCATGACAAAATAGAACTATGGATATAGATTAATTGATTAATATAACCAACATATTAAGTTATTTATGTTTACTCATATCAAATTCTATAACTGTTTCAAGAAGTATTTTCCTCCAGTCTCCTGCTTCTGCTTCAAATCTCTACCAAATATCAGATATATAAATTAATTACAAAGTTGCAAACAATGAGCATTTTGGACATACAGTTGCATTGTGTTACTAACATACCATATTGTCCCTCCAGCAGTTAAAATTTGTTTTAGTTTGTTTTCCTTGCTTTGATCTTATAGTTGAGTACCTCTCTCTTTTTTCACTTTTTACATAAATTGGATATCTGTCTAAAATAAAATTTTAACTAGATTCTTAATGACGTTAAAAATCGAGCATTTGGAAAGGCAATTTACCTTTTTAAATCTGTTTTCTATCATCAATTTAATTCTTTTAAGATTCTCTTCTAAACCCCATCTACAATACAGTTGTAGCAATATGCTTATTAAATGTTTCTTTGTTCACTAATATTCATGGTATCATGAATCAATGTAAAGTAAAATCAATGGTCATAATTAAATACATTCACATTGTATTAAATTGTTTAATATGATAAACAGACTTTAACATATTTTTAGCATATGCGTTAGATACTGATAAATGATACATGTGTAAATAGGTGAATAGAAGAGAAATCACTTCAAGAATTTGTCACCATTTTTAAAGGAAAGAAAAAATAACAATTTAGAAACAGATTTTACTGCCCCCTGCAAGCATAATCCGTATAATTTTAAGTCACAATCAGAACAATTTTATAGTACCAAAAAAGTGAAATCTGACAGGTTTTCCTAGTTTTTAATCTTTAAAAAATCCCCCTTAGGTTGACTCTACAGTAGTTTTTTTTGGTTGTTATTTTTGCTTTTGCTTTTGTTTTTTTTAGTGTGTTGGTGTAAAATTTTTTTTAATTTTTATAAAAATTTTAAAGGTTACTTTCCATTTACAGTTATTACAAAATATTGACTATATTCCCTGGGTCACACAATACATCCTTGAGCCTTACACCCAAACAGTTTGTATACCTCTCACTCCCCAACCCCTTTATTGCCCCTCCTCTCCTCTGCTGGTAACCACTAGCTTGTTCTCTGTATTTTTGAGTCTGCTTCTTTTTGTTATGTTCCCTCATTTGTTGTATATTTTTAGATTCCACATATAAATGATATCATACAGTATTTGTCTGTCTCAGTCTGACTTATTTCACTTAGCATAATGGCCTCCAAGTTGGTCCATATTTCTCTAGAAGTTATCGCTTCAATATCAGAAGACAGATATTTTGGTTTAGTAAGAACACAAAGTTCCACATGTAGTTATTCAGGTTTTTTTGTGAGCTATCAGCACAAGAGTATCTACTTGCAGTCTCCCAAGAGCGAAAGCAAGGATTTATTTCCAGAAGAATTTGAAAATTGAATAATTTTTAAAAATACATGTATATATGTGCACAAATATATATATGTATATATGTACATACATTAATGTATCATTGAAATATCACTTAGTAATCCTATACCATCTGTGTTCCATTTAAACATATTTTTCAATATAAATTTAATCATTTCAAATACTATAGTGCAGAATATCAGCCCTTTATTTTACTCCTATTTTCCCACAGACCATGTGCAACTTCCCCAGACAGTGTAAGCAATAGGGGTATGGATTTAGGCATCAGACTTCTATTATTGCTGAAATTCCAAGCCAGCTTCTGTTGAGAACCTTGAACTACAACTTATACTATTCAAAGTCACCCCCAGGCAATGAGGTCAATCAGTAGAATAAGGCAGATGGCAAGGATACAGAAACAAAGTCTCTTAGAGATACAAGGCGTATGTGCACTGCCCAGAAGTTTTCAAGTGCAAAAGGTAAAATTTACTATTTTCTTTTATTCAGATTAAATTCTTCCCATTTTGCCATCATTAAAGAGAAGGAAGATGCAAGGAAAGACATTTTCTTCAAAAAATCATCTCTGCAAAATTTGTTTAAAGCAGACTGTGGTGAGGTTTTTTTTGGCATCCCTGTAAAGGGAAGTTTACAACAGAGATCAGATAAATTATGTGAAATAAAGAAATCACATTTTTGTTGTACATCTTGGTATAGAATGTGAATATTTGCATTTACCATTTCCACTTTTCTAAGACAACTTTAGACAATTATAACATTAAAATAACTTTTGGCCAAAGTCAAGCTTAACTTTTTCTAAACTTGTGAGTCCTAAGCTTACGCTTCTTTAGGATATAGCTTACACAATCATGACAGCTATAATGAGCCTCTCTAAGCCAAACAATTTCTGAGAGCTGGGAAGAAAGGCAACAGAGAGATAGACTAGAGAAGAATCTGGTGATTCAAGAACACCCATCCCACTACAAATGGGTAGTTCCACTATTATAAAAATTTAAAAGTATCTCACCCAACTCCCTTACTTAATATATGAAAAGAGAATCATAAAGGAAATTAATTTATGTACTCAAGATTCTAAAGCTGATTTAAAGTCCATTTCACACATCTGTTTTGTGGCAGAGCTAGGGTTGTCATCGAGTTACCACCTCCTTGTTCAGTACTGATTTCACCTGGCCCCAGATTTAAATTTGAGGATCCTTAAAAAGTCTAAAATTAATATATTTAAGTATTTCAGAAGACAGGTGGCTATTCAAACTACGTTATGCTAGAAGCATTCAGCCACTTATAAAACCTAATCAAATTGGAAAAATCCCAATAGACTATAAAGTAGAAAAAGATGTCACAAAAATCTACTCAGTTACCAAAAAGCTATCTGCAATACAAGGAGCAAAATGTTTCTTCATTGTTTTCTTAAAGTTTTATATGTATTATATATATACTTAAAAAAATTAAACATAAAGTCAAAAATAGTATTTCATCTATGCATACCAGGAAACAATTTCTCATCCTCATTGCAAAGTATTTGGCTGTAATTATGTATCAAATTATGATGATTAGGATGTTCATAGGAGAATTCAACAGTGTGAACAATTTATTTTTGTAAACCCAGTTTTCTTTCCTTTAACATTCCAAAGTACATAATCACAGATTTTTGATTCCATTAACTTCACCAAATTTTTACACTCTGGTAACTGTAGATTTATGAGAATGTGTACCACATATAATAAGTGCACAAAGTAAAGACACATTAAAAATTTAGATTGATGAGAGAGGCGATTTATGTTCTATTTTCCAGTTGTTTTCAGAATCTTGAACATTTCTCTTTTTCTCCATATCTCCATATCTATTGATCATTCCCCTCTCCCCCCAAAAACAATACACTTTTAATAAAATGTTTATCATATTTGTGGTTTTATTAAGAGTAAATATTAAAAGAACATGGTTGGGATGAAGGGTTAGTGTTTAGGATATAAGAAGCTTATCACTAAAAATATAAGCAAGACAAAGTTTTACCTGGCTAATTGCATACACACACACACATACACACACACACACACACACACACACACATATCCAGAGTTTGCAGACTATGGTGGTAACTATAAGGGAAGTTAAAAATTAACAGAGAGAAAAAAAGAAGATATAAAGGGGCCAGGGCATATACATAGTGATTACTAGATTTCTTAGAAAGGGAACAAATAGAATTTGGGACAGCAACAATCTCCAAATAACATATGAGAAAACTTTTAGTCTTGTTTTATACATTGTTTCTTCTTTCTGTATTTTTACTACACTTAGAAAGAAAGAAAGAAAGACAAGAAACAAAAGAAAAAAGAAAAGAAAAAAGAAACAAAAGAAAGGAGAAAAGAAAGAAACCTGGTCATTTATTCTTTAAATATACACTTAGTGTCTCCTGTTGGCCAGGCATCACATGGAACTCTTCTTAGGACACAAAGATACCTAGACTATAGTTCTCTTTCAAATGCTCTTCATTCAGTATCTCTATAGCTTCATAACAGTAAATATGGTCTCAAACAGATACAAATCAGCTCCAAAATCTTAATATATACAAAGTAAATATATCTGTAACAAGTGATATATAGGTATGCATATGCATATGTATAACATATAAGCATATGCATAAATATATACTTAGACATAGGTATAGGTATATATGTTTTTAAAAAGATATATGTACCCTAAAGTTTTAAGCATCTAAGGTCATCAGAACATTGGATCCCTTTAGTAGTTATGTTGTCTTGGAAGAGACATCAAGTCTCTAATAAAATAATCAGGGAATTCCCAAGACAACTCCAGTACAAATTTAAATCCAAAGGGTAAAAATCCTAAACTACATTTTTCTTAGGATTTCTGGTCCTAAGACCTTAATTACATGAGAACAAATTAAGACAGACACCATAGCATTTTTTAGAATTACTTTGAATGTAAGATAGAGTCCTTAGATCTATTTACTCATTCAATTGTTTAGTTGTAACTTATCTTGTGCCTAGTATGTACCAGGTTCTTAGTGAACAGCTGGTATACCCAACTGAATAATACAACAAACTTGGTTTCTGTCCATGTAAACGTTAGAGTCAAATGGACTCAAAGTTTATCTTTCCTGAGACTTGGGTGTCATAGCAAGGAAAAAACCATAACTATGTAGTGCATGGGTAACTTGCTCCAGAGTAAAAATCCTTCAACTTCTACCACTTTTAAGCACCTCTGGCATATATACAAAAGGACTCAATATTAAGAAAGAGCTTGTTTAATATAATCTATTATTGTCACACATCTTCTTCTGCAGAAAAATGAAAAATTGATAGCAAAACATTACTATAATTCTATATCATTGCTATTTTTTTTTTCTTAAGCTTTATATATTATATTCTATTTTCAGGATTGTTAGAATGACCTGACACTTTCAAAAGGCTCAAAGTCAAATGGCAATTATAAATATTTCATTTATTTTTCATTTAAAAGCATCTTTTCTTCATCAATTTAAGTTCCCCTTTTTTGTGCTATTTTAGCAAAATACACACAAACACACAACTATGTTAAAGCAACGTATATGCATGTATGTTTTGTAGCAATGGAGCAATTTAGTTGTCCACAATAATGGATGTATATTTTTTAATTCTTATAAAATTATGTTAATTACAAAGGCATAAAGGAAGCCTTTTTCTTTCAAATTATAACTTTTTGACACAGGGAATGTCATTTAACCATTATTACTTAAGCATATAGTCATTTATCATTTGACTTTTAAATCATATTAATAAAATAATTATTTACTAATTCATTAAAAATGTTTTGAGTACCATAAAGTTTCAAACAATACAGTTTTACCAGGAAGGACACACATTTTTAAAACAAAATCCCAGTCTAAAGAGGTATTTTGATATTTCATGTATGATCAATAGCAATTAAAATTATCCAGATGTTTAATTTTTTTAAATAATATTTTAAGTGGAAATAGCTCACAAATTTACAGAAGCATGTTTCTTATTCCTTATTTTAAGAATTCTGAATTTTTTCTATTTAGTGATGGATGCTCAATTACTGATTATTATTCAATCTATACATTCTTTATACAACCACAAAAAATTCAGTTTTCCTATTTCCTATCATATGAATGCCAGGTACGAATTTCTTTACTGGAAATAAATTTATCAAGTACCAGGAAATTGTTTAAGATCATTAAGTGTTACATAAGATTGGACCACATATCTAAATGAGATGCTGGTGGAAAATGATTTTGATCTAATTTTCCATGCTGTTAATTAAGTAAAGCACCACAGCAGAGTCTATTATATATTGTGTACCATTGTCTATCATGCTGTACAAAATTTAAGTTGTGGATTCAGTCCAACTTTCTTTTATTCTTTAAAAATTCAAGAATGTCATAAAAATAAGTATGCCACTCTTCCTAATTAAAAACTGTGCATATTTCATTAAGATATTCTTATGATTTAATCTGTGGCATTCTTTTAATTGAAAAGGAAAGGCCATGTAGGTGACACAGCACACTTAAACATTATTCATTGTGGATTTGCTCATATTAATCATGTCCTTTATGAACCAGGAAGACATTCTATAACATTAATTGTTATGGCAGTTTGAGAATACTATAAAAATAGAAGTTATCGGGCTTGCCCATCTTGGAGAAAAACTGTTTTATTCCAGTAAGAAGCATAAACACAAAATGATATGACTTTTCTATCTGTAGTAACCCCACCCCCACTATCTTAGTAGGGCACCCCTATCGGGTGAAGGATTAAACTATCTTATTAGTGCACTTATTATTATCTTTTCCATATTCAATTCATCAACCAATGAAAAGTTGTTCACTGAAACTGACAACACTTAAAAAGCACGAATAGAAATCTGTTACAGTTAATCTGTCTTCTATCTACCCACCTACCTATCTCTATTTTCCTCCCTGTTTCATCTTTTCCTTCTCCTCTCTCTCTCTCTCTCTCTCTCACACACACACACACACACACACACACACACACACACACACACAGTTGCCTGGGGGCAGCTCCACATCGTTCCCCTCTGGCGCTCTGTAATCACGGCTGTCCTGTTTCTCTAGCCTTATTCTATAACATTACCCATTCTTCTTCTATCTGTGAAAACTATTTTCTTTTCACTTGTCTCTTTTAGTTAAGGGCACCAAAACTCCCTCTTCTCAGGTATATAGATCTTGCCTATTTCTCTGTTGAACAAAAAAAGAAATCTAAAATATTAAAAGTCACATAACATCTAGAGCAAAAAAAAATTGTCTTAAGACAGGGAAAAGAGTGCATAAACAATTTATGACTATGGGATTTTGGAAAGTTGAAAGTTGAGAGCTTAGAGAACTGTATCGCTAACAACGTTAAGATAGATTTCATGTCAATAAGGTAAAGATTAAATGGCTTCATGATTAATAGTTACTCTGGAAATGGCTAATAGAACTTTGTAAGCTAAACAGAAAGGACTGCAAGTTTAACTCATTAGAGTAATAGAACAAGTTATTTTGATATCCAATAATTCAAAGAATAGAGAACACAGTTGATCAAGATTAGAATGTTATAGTACAGGCTTTTGGTATATTAATTGAATATGGTGGTAGGTTTATGGGGAAAATACTCCTACAACAAAATCTCGATAGCATTTAAAATAATATTTCTTTTTTTCTCCTGACTTTCCATGTTTGCCTCTTTAGATCTCTTCTCACAAGCAGATTGTATCTGCATGGAGTGTTGTGATTTGCCAACAGTTTTTTGCTGTTGTTGTTTGTTTTTCCATTTTCGTCAAGTTGTTGTTAGTCTTTAGAGAAAATGATTTAACTTGGTTATTTTCATATTCAGTTGAACATGAATAAGACTGGTTTACATTCAACTAATTTAAGTAAGAGCTGAGAAAAATCTGTTGGAGAGGGGAACCATTTTCCAAGCAAGAAAAATTAGAACATATTTGTGATACCTGGTAGCTTTTTTCATCTAAGTTTGTAGGCCTTGATCTGGGTAGTAGGCAGACTTTCATTCATTTTGCATCCAAATATGCTACCTAGATTTGGAACCAATTTCATACAGTGCAAATCTGAAGGAAAGAAATGATCCCTGAGATGTAAGATACAGCAATGGCAGTCAATTTAGATTTACAAAAGGAACAGAGCAATAATCATCACAAAACACCATCATGTAAAACATAATTTCTGCTAATTTTTGAGACACAAAAATTTTACATAAATAAATTTAAATTGGAAATATACAAACTAAAATATATCAGAAAGTTTTGATACAAGAGCTGGTCACTCATATTAATAATTTGTGTATGGGCAATTAAGAAATTGACTGTTTGGTAAATTTTATAAAATAGTGGAAAATGACAAGATTTAGAACCTCAAAGAGACCTGTATCTTAAAATTCAGTGTCATCACTTACTACCAGTACAACTTCAACCTCTTTGCATCAATTATCTTAACTATCAAAAACCACAACAAAAGTACACCTATCTCATGAAATAGTTGAATGGGTTAATTAATCTACAATGCACAGAAACATATTATAATTTCTAAAGCACGATATAGTTCTATCTGTGCTTAAATATGATTTTCGTGCTTCCTCCACTTTTACTATGCATTTACATGTTCACATGGATATAGGTTTATGTCACTCTTCCTATACAGAACTACTGAGTAAAATTAATGTACTATTTATTTATTATGTATATGTATATGTGTATCTCTATATCTTTATATTTCCCTTATTAGTTAGCTGCTATATATTAACATGTGTATATATATACACACATGCATACCTTCATGCACTCACACACACATATATAGTTGTTATAAACTGAAGAGTCTAATTGTAATCCCTAGCACAATCACAAATAAAACACCCCCAAAATATACAGAAAAGGAAATAAAAAAGGAACAAAAATGGCACACTACAAAAAATAATCAAACACAAGAGAAGGGAGTAAAGAGAATTTGAGGATCAAAAAACATATGATATATAGAAAAAATAGAAAAATGACAGAATAAATCTGCCCTTATGTGTAATTACTTTAAATATAAATGGAGTAAATGCTCTAATCAAAAAGCATAGAGAGGCAGAATGGATTTTAAAAGAGTATTATCCACCTTTGTGCTGTCCAAAAGAGACTAACTTTAGACACATATAGCTTAAAACTGAAAGATGGAAAAAAAAACCTTTCACACAAATAGTAACATGGGTGGTATAGTAATATAAGGCAAAATAGAATATGTCAAAAATTACAATAAGATACAAAGAAGGACATTATACAAAGAGAAAGAGCCAACCTATTAGAAGATATAACAATTATCAACACATACACACCTACAAAAAAGCCCCAAAATATATGAAGCAAAAGCTGACAGGACTGAAGAGAGAAACAGACAGTTCTACAATAATTAATGGAAATTTCTACACCTCACTCTAAGTAATGAATAGAATAAGACAGAAGATCAATAAGGAAACAAAACACTTAAGTAACATTATACACCAACTAGGCCTAGCAGACATATGTAGAACACTTCACTCAAGAATAGACATTTTCTTGGGACTCCCCTGGTGGTGCAGTGGTTAAGACTCTGCACTCCCAATGCAGGGGGCCCAGTTTCAATTCCTGGTCAGGGAACTAGAATCCCACATGCATGCTGCAACTAAGAGTTCACATGCCACAACTCTGTAGCCAGTGAGATGCAACTCAGGAGCTGGTGAGCCACAACTAAGGAGCCTACCTGCTGCAACTAAGATCTGGAGCAACCAAATAAATAAATGAATTAAATAAATAATTTTAAAACTTACTTTAAAAATCATTAGGTATTGAAAATTAAAAAAAAAAGAATACACATTTTCTCTAGTGCACATGGAATGATATCCAGGTTAGATCACATGTTAGGTCACAGAGCAAATCTGGTGAGTTTAAAATGATTTAAATCATATATTTTCTGACTATGATAGAATGAAACTAGAAATCAAGACCAGAAGAAGTAGAAAGTTTATAATTATAAAGATTAGAGCAGAGATAAATGAAATAGAGAATAGAAAAACAATAGAATCAATGAAATAAAAAATTGGTCCTTTGAAAAGATCTCAAAATTGACAAACTTGATTAAAAGAAAGAGAGAATACCTAAATAACCAAAATCAGGAATAAAAGTGGAAACATTACTATACAGATATAAATAGAATTATAAGAGAAAACTATGATCAATTGGATGACAACAAATTAAATAACTTAGATGAAATTAACATATTCCTAGAAAAACACACATTACCAAGCTAATTCAAGAAAAATAGAAAATCTTAACAGACATATCCAAGTAAAAACACCTTCACTCAAAACCAACAAAGAAAAGTTCAGCTCCACATGGGTACACTAATAAATTCTACCAATCACTTAAAAAAAAATAATAGTGATCCTTTTCAAATTCTTCCAAAAAATAGAAGATTCATGCTATAAAGTCAACATTACCTTGATAAGAAAATGAACAAAATTCCAAGAAAACTATAAACCAATATCCCATATAAATATACAAGCAAAAATCCTCAACAAAATATGTACCAACTGTTAAAGTATTATATTAAAAGGATTATATACCAGGACCAAATGGGATTTATCCCAAGAATGGAAGGATGGTTCAATATAATAAACAAACACCAATGTAATACAGCACATTAAAAGAATGAAGGGAGGAAGAAAGCTACATGTGATTATCTCGATTGATGTAGAAAACACACTTGAAAAATTCAACACCCTTTCTTGACAAAAATCCTTAACAAACTAATAGTTAAGGGGGATCTCCTCAACTCAATAACTACATCTATGAAAACCCTACAGTTAGCATCTTACTGAATTTTGCAACAGTGAATATCTTAACCTAAATCAGTAACAGGACAAGGATGTTCAGTGAGGCACTTACATTCAGCCTTGTATTGGAAGTTCTAGCTGGAGCAGTTAAGCAAGAAAAAGAAATAAAAAGCACCCAAATTGAAAAAGATAAAGTTAAAATATCCCCATTTGCAGGTGACATAATCTTATATATAGAAAAACCTAAACAATTCACACATACACATGGACACAAGGATGCACAGACACACAAACATATTTAGAGCTAAAAAATTTCAATAGAGTTCAGGATACAACATAAGGACCCCAAGTTAGATGTGTTTTTATTAAAACAGCAATAACAAACCAAATCAGAAATTAAGAAATCAATACTATTTATAATAGCATCCAAAAGAATAAAGTATTTAGGAATACAATTTAACAAAAGCACAAAATTTAAATTCTGAAAAATACAAAATATTGATGAATGATATCAAAGAAGATCTAATCAAATGGAGAGACATTCCATGTTCATGGGTCAGATTTAATATTGACAAGATGGCAACGTGACCTGAACTGATCTAATCTATACATTCAGCACAATCCCAATCAAAATGACAGCTGTTCTCTTTGTAGAAATTGGCAGGTTTACCCTTAAATTCATATAAAAGCACAGCACAACAACAAAAAGTCAAAACAATCTTTAAAAAGAAGAACAAGGGCTTCCCTGGTGGCACAGTGTTTAAGAATCCATCTGCCAATGCAGGGGACATGGTTTCGAGCCCTGGTCTGGGAAGATCCCACATGCCACAGAGCAACCAAGCCTGTGTGCCACAATTGCTGAGCCTGTGCTCTAGAGCCCATGAGCTACAGCTATCAGGTCCATGTGCCACAACTACTAAGCCCACATGCCTAGAGACCATGCTCCACAATGAGAAAAGCCACTGCAATGAGAAGCCTGTGCACTGCAAGGAAGAGCAGCCCCCACTTGCCGCAACTAGAGAAAGCCCACGTGCAGCAACAAAGACCTAACGCAGCCAATAAAATAAATAAATCAGTAAATAAATAAATAAATAAAATTTTAGAAAAAAGAACAAATTATGAGAACTTACATTTCCTGATTTCAAAAGTTACTACCACAAAGATCTAGTAATTAAAACAATGTGATACAGGCATATGGATAGATACATAGATCAATGGAATAGAAATAAATCTGTACATGTATGATTCACTGATTTTTGACCAGCATAGCAAGACCATTCAATTGAGACAGAAGTCTTTTCAACACATGATTCTAAGACAATTGAATATCCACATGCAAAAGAATGAAGTTGATACTTTACCTCATACCATGTACAAAAATTACCTTAAAGTGTATTAAAGACCTAAATGTAAAGTCTCAAACTATAAAACTCTTAGAAGAAAACCTAGCAGTAAATATTTTTGACCTTAATTTGGCAATGAGTCTTGAGATGCAACAGCAAAATCACAAGCAAGAAGAGAAAAAAATAAATTGTAGTTCATCAAAAATAAAAACTTTTGTGCATCAAAGGAAGTAAAAAGACAACCCAAAGAATGGCAGGAAAGATTTGCAAATTACATACTGATAAGAACACATAAAGGACTCTTGTAAAAATACATATAACATGATTAAAAACATGCCACGGTTATGAATAAATATTTCTCAAAAAAGATGGCTACTGAGCACATGAAGAGATGCTTGATATCATTAGTCATCAAGGAAGTGCAAATCAAAACCACAGTAGGATTCCACTTTATACCCACTGGAATTATGATAACCAAAAGGTCAAATAATAGCAAGTGTTGACAAGAATGCAGATGTGGTAAAATAAGATTAAAATAATCATAGATTGTTGGTGGGAATGAAAAATGGTACAGACACTTTGGAAAACAATCTGGAAGGTAAATTTTAAACATAGTGTTACCATTTGACCCAACAGTTTCACTCCTAGGTATATATACCCAAGAGCAATGAAAATAAATGTGCATATGATAACTTGTACATGAATGTTAATAGCATGATAGTAGCCAAAAGGTGGAAACAACTCAAATGTTCATCAACTTATAAATGGATAAATATAATTGTGGTATACCTGTACAACACAATATCATTTGTCCATAAAAAATCAAAGTACATGCTATAACTTGTATGAACCTTGAAAACATTTTAAGTGAAAGAAGCCAGGCACACAAGATCACATATTACTTTTTATATAAAATGACAAAATAGGCAAATCTATAAAGTAGATTAGTGTGTATTTAGGGCTGGGGAAGATTGGGGGATTGGGATGTGATAGCTAAAGGGTATGAGCTCTCATTTTGAGGTGATGAAAAAGTTCAAAATTTGATTGTAGCAGTGGTTGCACTTTGTGAACATACTAAATATTATTGTACACTTTAAGTGGGCATTGTATGATATGTGAATTTGTGAATTATATCTCAGTAAACTCTTACAAAAAATTAGTTGTCCATATGGGTCAATCTATTTCTAGACTCTCTAACCTATTTTCATTGATCTATTTGTATATCTTGATGCAAAAACACAGTTATAATTTTGTAGATGTATAAGAAGTTTTGAAATCAGGTTAGCCCTTTGACTTTGTCCTCATTTTTGAACGTTATTTTTCCAATTCTAGGTACTTAGAATTTCGGAATGAATTAAACAGTGTGTCAATTTCTATAAAAAGCCTGCTGAGATTTTAAGTTATTCTATTTAATTTATCTTAGATATATTCAACCTCTTCATAATATTCAAACTTGTGAGACATGACCAAAGTACCTCCCTCCTCTTATTTAAGCCTTCTTTAATTGCTAATGAGCAATTTTTTCAGTTCTCAGTTTGCAAGTCTCACACATTTTTAAAAACATATATTTGATACTATTATAGATGCTATTTTTATTTTAATTTCATTTTTTTATTTCCATAGGATTTTTATGTTGATATTATATACCACAAACTTCCTATACTTATATGTTAATTCTAGGAACATTTTTGTAAATCATCAGATTTTCTACATTGATCATCCTGTTGTCTGCAAATCAATAGTTTTACTTCTTCCTTTCCAATCTGGATACCATTTTTCATATCTTATTACACTTACTAAAACTTCCAGCACAATATTAAATAGAGGACTTCCCTGGTGGCACAGTGGGTTAAAAATCCACCTGCCAATGCAGAGGACACGGGTTCTCTCTCTTGGCTGAGAAGATCTCACATGCTGCAGGGCAACTAAGCCCATGTGCCACAACTACTGAGTCTGCGATCTGGAGCCCGGGAGCCAAAACTACTGAGGCCGCATGCCTAGAGCCCATGCTCTGCAACAAGAGAAGCCACCACAATGAGAAGCCCATGCACCACAACAAAGAGTAGCCCCAGCTCTCCACAACTAGAGAAAGCCCACGCACAGCAACAAAGACCCAAAGCAGCCAAATAAATAAATAAATAATATAAATTTATTAAAAAATATTAAATACAAGTATGAGAGTGAGATATACTTGTCTTTTTCCTGATTCTAAGGGGAAAACATTCAGTAATTTGCTATTAATTATGATGCTAGCTGTAGAGATGATGTATATAGATGTTTACATCAGGATGAAGAAACCCTTTTCTCCTAGTTTGCTGAAAGTTTTTCTTTTCAAAGTGCATTTTGGATTTTGTTCAATTTCCCTTACATGTGTTGAAATTACTGATGTTGCCTATGACTAATCAGAAACAATCTCAAGCTGGATATGAGATCATCTTCAATTCAATAACATGTTAGAGGAATGGGCACCTAGACAAAATTAATGGAGGCATTGGATTTGGGGTAGGAGGCAAGAGCATCCATTCACCTGTCTTTCAAGTGAAGCACTTTCTCCTTTTTACCCAAAACTTATCATCAGCCAAAAGTGACATTCTGAATGTACTCTTTTAGGCTTCTCTGCCTTTGTATATTCTGTCTAATGTTTCCAATTTACACATTCTCAGTATATCCATGTACATGATACATCTCCAACCATATTTTAAGTCTAAAAAATTAATTAGGAAAAATTTTACACAGAGTTAGTAACTTCCTTTCCAGGCTTCTACATAGAAATACAGACAGTTGTACTTTTTAACACATAATATTAATAGTATAATATGGATAGTAGGTTGGGAGTTGAGGACATAGCATCATAGCACCAACTGAGAACTATGAAATATTTTTCAAAGTGTTTAGAAATTTTGTATTTCACTGGGACACATACTCTGTGAGATCATTCAGACCATATTTTGGATTAAAAAATATTTCATTAAATGCTTCTTCCACATAATCTAATTTGTCAAAATGTAAACATTTCTTCCTGGTTTAAATATTGAATGAAAAATGGTCATTAGAGTAATGACAAACACTACAGAGTTTACCTATGCGTAATTAGCTTCCCTTCAGTCATTAGATTTTACCTCTCCTTTATTTAACACTTTACAAATTATCCTAAATTATGGAATGAATAGTGTAATAATGTGATGCTTATGTGACTTTAAATTACAGAGTTTCTAGGGAAAATAAAATCACAATCAAATACAGGACAAAATCATGGATTTTAGAGCCTATCATGATTAACCCATGGATATTATAAATAATGAACTATAAAAGACAGATTAATTAAAATATTTCACAAATAAAAGTGATACAGCACAGTCAACAAAAGGAACAAAACCTATGAATATAATAGTAAATAAAAAATGAAGAGACACCCTGTACTAAGAATGGAAATTGATATTATCATTGGTGAGACTGCAGCTGCAAATATTGTGTTAATCCTGGGGCACTTCAATACCAGGCATATGTAGTAATGCTGGAAAGAGTCCAGGAAAAAACAACAACAACCACAACTTGAATAATGAGAACGAAGACTGATTTATGGGGGAAGATTAAAGCAGCATAATATTTATAGCAGGGCTAAAGGAATATGAAAATGATCTGCAAATATTTGAAAGATGTACATAACAAGTAGAAAAGGAATTCTTGAGGAGGAAGCAGAATTAGAGGCAATGCAATCTGAATGAAAAGTGGCAGTGTGATTTACGCCAAGGAAAGATTAAAACACACACATAACTTCCTGACTGGACTACTAAATAGAAGAACAGACTTTCTCCTTAAGCATCAAATGCCCTCCTGCACACAACACTAAAATGTGTTATTTTATGGATTACTCATGCGTTGACAGGGAGAGAGTGTGAATTATTTTATCAAAACCAGAACAGAAAGATATAGGATATGTTGTCTGACTCACTATGAATCTACGGAGTAGAATTCCATTTTTCCTTTGATTTAAGAATGCAGAGACTTATTTTTTGTTTTTTTGAAACTTTCATATAAGAGGTTATTTATGATTATTGGGAACAGCTCATCACTAAAATCATAAGCAAGCAGGGAACATTTACACAGAAAAGCTATACTAAGATCCTACTCCAAGAGGAGAGGAGGAATGATTGGCATTTAAGTAGACCCACAGATGGTAGCTTTTCCAGTGTAGTGTTTCAGTATGCCTCTATGAATCTAGCCTCTCAACTGCTTGAATTATCTTACTTAAAATGAATGGATAATGTCACCGGCAAAGCCCACCAAAAATTCCCAGGGAATAAAAATAGAATCTGGGTAATAAAATAAAGTCTAACCTTTTTTTTTTTTTTTCCTTTGTGGTAATTCTAGTTTCAGTGCTCATAGGGTGCCACACACAAAGGCCTCGCCCTGGCACTTCTGACTAGAGTTCCTAGTGTGAAACGGCTACGCCCAACATCCCAGCTCAGGAGGACACCTCGATTCAAGATGGCAGTGGCAGGCTGTGTGAAAAGATGCTGCCCTGGGAACTGCCATCTGGAGCCTGAGCAGCAAGGCTGCAGCTGTGCAGGACCCTTGAGAACTCCATCCCATCCCCCCCACTAAAGAACACTATAAAACAACCTGCCCACTGCCTTTTGGAAGAGCATGTGTCTAGAGTGCGTGCCCACATCTCTCCATTCTCTGATCAAATAATAAAGCTTTCCTTTACTTCTGAACCAAACTTGGTCACCTTCTTTTGGTGAGAACTTGGTCTCATTCTATTGGCGAGAGCAACACCAGGCAGAAGGACCCTTGTTGGGGACCAACTTGGGGGGGTCTGAAACAATAATTCAGTCCTATGCTTATTCCTTAGAAATTCTCATTATTTTTACACATCTTAAAAAAAAAGGGGACTTTCCTGGCGGTGCAGTTGTTAAGAATCTGCCTGCCAATGCAGGGGACACGGGTTCAAGCCATGGTCTGCAAAGATCCTATATGCTGCGGAGCAACTAAGCCTGTGCACCACAACTACTGAGTCTGCACCTTAGAGACTGTGAGCCATAACTACTGAGTCCAAGTGCCACAACTACTGAAGCCTGTGTACCTAGAGTCCATGCTTCACCACAAAAGAAACCACCACAATGAGAAGCCTGTGTACCCCAACAAAGAGTAGCCCCCACTCACTGCAACTAGAGAAAGCCCATGTACAGCAATGAAGACCCAAAGCAGCCATAACCTAATTAATTAATTAATTATTTCTAAAAGTGACTTAAGGAATTCCACTCTTTTAAAGTCCCTTCCCATATTCACATTCACTTCCAACACATGATCTTTTTCTCTTTCCCATAGCCTGGAATAAGTCTGTGAGCCATATTTGAACAGGCACATAAAGTCGGCAAAGATAAATTTAGAGAAAAGCAAAGATAAATTCTGGAAAGAAACTAGGAAATCCAATGAGCTTCAGTAGCTGAAGCAGAGCTCCCCACCAACCTGGAACAATCACTTCAGGTCTGTCATTAGAAACAGAGTAAACTTGAAGCTTTTTAAGCCACTCTATTTTCAGGATATCTCAGTTAATCTTGCTGATTCTTTAACTTAAAGTATTCACAGGGATCACATTGTATCTACCACCATCACCCTCACTATGCCCCTAGTGTTGCTGAACAATTTTTCTATATTTGACTAGTCCATTCATCTTTCCACTCCCCTGAGGGATGATTTCAGACATTGTTTTGTGTCCTCAGGTATCCAACAACTTTTTCTCCACGCTCCCTTTTATTTTATAGCTTTGCATTTTATTTCATTGAAAACGAAAAAAAAGAGTAGAAATTCCAAAATTTAATATCACAGGATCTAACTACCTATTACAACCTGCATAATATGTTAGTGTTGATTAACTTTATGCCTAATCCCTCAACTCAACGATATCACTCCAGTGATTTTTCTCCTTCTCTACAGCATTATTAGTTTTTCTTCAAATGTTTATATCATTCCAATCAGTTTGAAAATATGCATTTAGATAACCCATCAAAAATAGCAACAATAACAATAACTTCATTGATGCCCCCTTCTCCCTCCACCAGCTACTCCATATTTCTCTTTTTCAGAGATATTCTTCTGAAATATCTCATTTCAGAGATATGCTTAAATCAGAGTTAAGAAGTCATAAAAAGTTCCTTCACATATTGATTTTTCTTAATATATGGCAATTTCCTTAGTTTAACCAGAAAAAAAGTAATTGTACAATTGCTATTATTAATATTTGAACTCACACATTATATTGAAATAAGTAAAAATGATTGATTTTCCAATTAATATAAAAAATAACCCTGAATAAAATCATAGAGCAAATATGTCCTTTCCAGATAATTCTAGTTAACCCCTTTTATCATGTCACTCAGTTAAAAAGTATAAAATTTAAATTTTGTGACACAGTAGATCAAGTTATTAGTAATCTAAAACCACCCTTATTCTACATCTGTATCCCCCATTAGCCGCCAAGAAGAAATCTTCTGTTGTTGCTGTTGTTATTCAGCCTGTTCTGTGTGTTATTCTTGGAAAGACTATAAACATTTCACCTAAGTCTCTTCTACCTTTTCCTATACCCAGAATGCCATCTCCTTCCTTCCACCTTCTGCACATCTTCCTAATCAACATCTGAAAAATATGCTCACTATTCCACAAGGCTATGTTATGAATTGTACTACTAATTTCAAACTTCAGCATAAATTAAAGTATGGCATCACTGTCATTTCATTTGTATAAATGTATTTCATTTTCACAATAAGATTTTAAAGTCAAGGGAGTATATAAATATTAAATTAAGGATAAAGCAAGAAGCATGTGTGGGAGGTGATGAAATATGAAACTGTAAGGTCAATTTGATGAAAATCAAATAGAAAATGCTTCAAAACTCCTAACAGCAAATTAAGTTAGGAGAATACAATTCCTTGAAAAACAGAAATATGCTGGTGGTTTTTGAGTGGAGGATGACATGATCAATACTGATCCTTAGTGAGGTGGATGGACCTAGAGTCTGTTATACAGAGTGAAGTAAACCAGAAAGAGAAAAACAAATATCATATGCTAACTCATATATATGGAATCTAAAAAAATGATACTGATGAACTCAGTGACAGGGCAAGAATAAAGATGCAGATGTAGAGAACGGACTTGAGGACATGGGGGTGGGGGTGCAAAGGGGAAGCTGGGATGAAGTGAGAGAGTAGCATTGACATATATACACTACCAAATGTAAAGTAGATAGCTAATGGAAAGCTGCTGCATAACACAGGGAGATCAACTCGATGATGGGTGATGACTTAGAAGACTGGGATAGGGAAGGTTGGAAGGAGTCACGGGAGGGAGGGGATATGGAGATATATGTATAAATACAGCTGATTCACTTTGTTGTACAGCAAAAACTGGCACAACAGTGTAAAGCAATTACATTCCAATAAACAGCTTAAAACAAAACCAAAAAACAAAACAGTGTAAAGTAATTATATTCCAATAAAAAGTTTAAAAAATAAAATAAATTTATAAAGAAAATTGAAAATATTTATACAGTAAATTGAAAGGAAAGTGCAAAATGGAATATGGAGGGTAATCATTGCAGATCCACCAGGAGCAACAGTAGGAATATGAGGGTACTTCAATGTACCAATCAGACAGCCAAAGAATGTATGAAGCCAATGTATAGAAGATTAAATGAAAAACAAATTATGTATATATGTACATATATGTATCCTTAACAAAGAAGTGGTGAATAAAACTATAGAAGTTTTGAGTGTTGGGAAGTTTGAAAATATTATAAAATTAATGATTGATAGACTCTCAAGGATTAGGTTAACATTATCATAACTTGTTTAAAATAAATATTAGGAAGCAATGAAGGTTTCAGTGCTTAGCTTATACAGAGAGAGTCATGAAATAAGAAGATCATGGACCAAGATGCACTACCATTGCAGAAATCAAGAAGGTAGATAAAGAATAAAATTATACCTCTGAGTTTATAAAATGAAATTTATAATTATTTTTATATATTATTATATAAAATATATAAAATTATATAAAAATATATAATTATATATACTCCAAATTATAATTGGAGTTTATAAAACAGAAATTACTCATATTAGAGACAATAATAAAAACATTGAGAGGCAAATGTTCAGTAACCCACACTCCTTCAAAAATATCTGTGTATTATAAAATTTTTATCTAGCAAGATGTATGAACAGATATTAAAGTCTAGAAGAAGAGTTTGGCCATATATATTAGTCATATTATTGTAAGTCACAAACATGCTATTTTATTAGAATTACAAATAATAAAGCATGAGTATTCAGAAAACCAAGACAATCATTTTCAACTCAAAATACAAGAAAAATATGAGAGGAAAATTTGAGTATATGATACTTATAAAAGTGAACATTTTCACAGTAGTAGCTCAAAAATATTTGTGAATAGATGAATAAATATATATATATAAAAGAAAACTTTTTAAACCTGAAGCATACAGTTTTTATAAGATTTTTATGTCAGGATTATACTGAATTTTAATTCTAGGTTAATAAATTTGAACTTTTGATTAGGAGAACTGCTGACAGAATTATTAGGAAAATGCAGAGAATAGGGTTCTTCCATTAATTATGCCTTTTTGCTGCAGGCAACAAAAAGCAATTTGAGGGAAAATAACTGAAAAAGCAATAAATTAGAGAAAGCTTTACACAGAGTTTGGTTTCACAGAAACCAAGGTAAGAACACAGGTTAATATTAAAATTCCATCAACATCTCTGCTTCTCATTGTGCATTTGCTGTTGCTGTTTGTGAACCACTTAAGTTTACTCTCAGTCCACAAGAAATAATAATCACTGTAGCATCCAACTTTACATGTAAAAATTTAGACTATATAAAGGAAGTAATCCACAGCTACTAATTCCAAATCTTGCACGAGAGAAAATTTTTGGTCTAAGTTATTATGGCTAGAGATAGACAGAAAGCATAATTTATTACAAATAGGAACAAAAACTTGTAAATTAAAAGCAAAAAATTCCCAGAAACCCAGAAAAAAAGCCAAAACTGGTTGTTGACTTATGGATAAACACCCCCAAAATTGAACAGTTAAAATTTTACCTTGTTACCTTAGTATCAAGTACCAGATTTAGAGTGTTTACAGGAAGCATACATTTATGTGAAATTATAGAACTTCAAGTTTAGAAAAAAACAAGTTAACTATGAGCAATATCTTCAAAATGTTTTGCCTTTAGTAGGGAAATATTAAACACATTGCATTTTTCTAACTAGTTTAGGTAGATTTTGGGAAATTTTACTCTAGTTTCATCTTTTAAAATTATACTAACATCTTGAATATCTTATTAATATGAATGTGGCATTAGATGTAAAAAGAAATCTAAGGCAATACATGATATTTAAAATAGAAGATATTGTTTACAGAAAATAGATATTGTGATTGTTCAATTTGTTTTTCAGGAAAAAATATGATTTTTAATTTATCTGCCAGTTGATTATAATTGCATTTCAATTTTTTGAGATTAAAAATTTCTCTTATTTTCATTAGAAAGTAATTTTAGCTTGAGAAATTAACCAATTCCCTGAATATGGAAAAATAAAAATATCAGTTTATACTGCTTTAGGTTATAACCTCGGTGTTACAAAGCTTTTGCTCAGATAAATTACTTCATAAAATTCATTCTATAAGCAAGCACCCAAATATTATATTCATCTCTATATTGGCAAATATTTAAAATAAAATTATGTTGTCATTAGAAAGTCCATTTGAAATTTCAATAACATATCTAGAGACAGAACAGCTTGTAGGACATCATTCTTCTCCTTTCATCATTTACAATTTATTTGACCTTTATGTCATGCTCACTTATTCCAACACTAGAATGCTCCTCCTGCCTTTTGAACTTGTGATATCCTTCTTTGTCTTCATTTGAACATTTTCAAATGTAAATTCAGGGAGTTTCTTTTATATTATGCAAACTGTGAACTTGTAAATACAAAATCTGAAATAGTAGTGAACAGTATAACAATATTGTTGTATGGAGAAAGATATTCTCAAAAATATAGATATGCTAATTCAGGTGTTCAAAAGAAAAATAAGTTCAAAAGAAAATAAAGTTGGTATCAGTGTACATTATATTCCCAATTAAAGTAATTATTTGCTGTGTCTTAGGTGAAAGGAATTTACTCTACACATGAGCCCTGGGGTGTTACAATAGCAAATTTATTTCTTATAGAGTTTTGTTGTTTTTATTTTCTTTTTGTTTCATTTTTTAATGCATACAGAGTGTGGATAAGTTATCATTAAACTAGGATTATTAATAGGTTTCAATGACATGGAATATATTACTTGAGATAATCAGAATAGGAAGATAAAATTAGATGGAAACTGAGTGCTGATAAAGCTCTTATAAAAACAGATTTGATTTTATATGTGGTTGGATACAAGGCAATGCACCACTTTGACATGCCAATCTAGCATCATATATTGCTTATGCTGTTGCATTATCTGAATGAAAATGTTTGTGTCTGTGTACAAAAAAATACAATATACAAAGACAATGCTAAAGTCCATTAAAGATTGGTAGTGTTGTAAATTATATTCAACAAACACTTAACTGTGTACTGGGTACCAGGCACCATGCTAGGAATGAGTATAGGAAAGGCAGGCAAAATCTGTTCCTTCATGGATAATAAATTCTAATGAATTACATGCTTTATGACTTATTTGTTCTCAATCTAACACAGGGATCAACAAACATCTTTTGGGAAAGGGCCAGATAATAAATATTTTAGACTTACACTGTAAAAATGTAAAAATCATTTTTAGCTCATGTACCTCACAAAAACAGGCCGCAAGCTATACTTTGCCACCCTCCACTCTAAAAGATAATTCATGTGTTTGATCAACGATACCAGTAAGGTTAATTCTTTTCATTATCTGAAGAATTTGGATGCTAGTTCACAGTCTTTTCTATTCCAAGGATAGTCATTATTTTTGTAATTTAATTTTGTGTATGACCCCTTCAATACGTTGTCCTTTGAGTTAGATTGAGCATAATTGATTGACACTCATCATCCATTTCAATGTCCTTCCAGTTTTTTTTCCTGTGTTGCAGAGGGTCTCCCTTGATGTTAGGTTCTAAAAGTGGATAAGTTACACAGATTTGTTGTGTAAAATTTGAAAGACGGTAGTTAAGCAGAGGCCTACTTCCTGCTGCACTGGGTTACTGAGGAAGATCATGGCTATTACAATGTTGAGTCACTCCATGAATACTGGAAGGTGATCACAGGACTAAAGACTGTTGGATTTCACTCTCTGGTGTCCACAATGTTGTAGAAGTTCTGGCGCTAATCCCCTGATCTGGAATCCCTGAATTTCAGCTTATGTGTGCATGCTTAACCCCAGTAGTTACAGCAATGACCTCTGGATCCTCTACATTCATAACTGTGGCAGAGCTTGGGACTCTAACAGGGGTCTGTTTTCTTGTTTTCTGCCAATCATTTGAGAAACTCCAGTCTGGAGCCAACTCTTTTAGAGCTTTGAATAATTTTGTAAGCATCTGTTTCCCTGTTTTAAATTACTTTATGCTGAAATACCTAAAATTATCTCTGTTCCTTTTATGTGTCTTCAACAGCAATCTATTGTGTACTAGAGGTGGTTGTGGGTAAACATATGCTCAACATATGGGAAACAGAGGTTAGTTATCTGACACTGCTGGGTTTTCAGTGAGACTAATCATCACTGAAAAACGGACATTGGTAATTCATGGAATGCAGAAACAAAATACTTAAATTATTGCTTATGGTCACTTGGAATGGAATACTAATGCATTGGTCATTTTGTTGCAAATAAAAATGCAAGAAAGATGGGGGCAGATGGCAGTTTCTATTTGAATTGGAGAAATTTAAGTAAGACAGCGATAAGCTCAGAGCTTTAAAACCTAGTTTAAAACATAATGAAGGACTAGGGAGATTTTATGACTGTCCTGAAATCATTTATTTTACATTAGCCACATGGGTAACATACTTAAAACCATCACAGATTTGATGTCATGAGTTGCTGAATTAAAGCATCAGTTTAATTCACAGGTATTTTTAGGTGTCTTAAGTAAAAATTTGGGCAGAGATTTGGAAATAGTAGAACTCCAATCACTGGAGTTGCAGAGACAGGACATTTCTTTCAGTCATATTGGAGTGGATTCAAATGATGCTGAATATTCAACACTATTGTCAGCATAAGCAACCTTTCATCTACTATTTGAGAAGGTTGTACCCGTCTTACCTGGAAACCCTATAATTACCACTACTTGAGGGAGTGACCTTAGAAAAGAGTTTTCCCCATGCTGTTCCCATTCCTTCTTCACATATAAATAGAGTTAGATCTCAGAATATCCAAAAGAACAACACTAAATTCTCCTCAAAATAAAACCTTTCTATGTATTTATTAGGCTGAATTATATGAAATTGAATGTGACAATTTAGACCTATAAATATAATTTATACATGTCCATCTAAAAGTTGACATATGCATTAATAATATATGTAAAAATGTCTAGTAAGAGAAGCTAGAACAGGTACTATGGGTTCTAACTTTAGTTTAACATAAAGGCAAGTCCAACTTGTAGTAAACTCTGAGATTGATGATATGAAAACTCACCCACTTTGCAGATATTATCACAATTCTGGGAGGTGTGTCAGGGGAGAATGCTCCTGACATTAAAATCTACTTAACTTGTCTGTATGGCTTGTTAGGAAGGCAGATGGATCTTGAGAAAATACCAATAACATCTCAAATGTAATTATATAATACACAAAATGGTATCTCTTATTTTCTGGAGCAATTCAACCTACATCCTTTCGTGTGGTCCCTACCATTGAGCTGACTAGTATTGGTTTTTCTCTGTTCCAATAAGCAGAGAACAACAGGATCAGTTTACTTCAACCTGGAAGGAACAGGAACATAATTTAATTCTTTATCAAGTCCACAACAATTGCGTGATTCTGTTATAATTTAGTTCCATATATTCTCTTACTTGCCTTTACATTGATAACATTAAGGCAATATGACCAGAGGAACAGGAGTAATAGGTATGTTAGAAGTCTCAGTAATATCAATACATGTTAGAAGGTGGGGGGAAGTGTCATAAAAATTTGAAAACCTACACCATAAGTGCAGTTTTAGAGGGCCAAAAGTCAAGCTTGTCAGGATACTCCTAAAATGAAAAAAAAAAAGAGAGAGAGAGAGAGAAATAGAATTTGCTACTCTGTGTATACTATAGCACAGTATCTGAGGTCTCCACTGAATACTAAAAGCTAAACATATCACTTTGTGTGTACTGATCTACCTTAAAAGATTTCTGTGTTTGGGAAGAATTCTTGGCTGAGAATAATTTTCTATACAACCTCAGGCCATGGTGCAAGCAGTTCTGACCTTGAGCAGATCAAATGTTGCTTGAAGTGTCTGTGTCAGATCAGGATGCTCTGTGGAGAATGAACCAGTTCCTGAAAGGAGAATCACAAAATATGCTCCTAGAGTTTTATAGCATAACCATTCCCTATTTGATAACTTGGTATTCTCATGTAGAGAAACAGCTCCTGCATTGTTATTAAGATCAATTGAACACCTGACTGCAGAACAATAGAACCTATACAAACTGATATTCTTATCATGAGTTAAATGCTAAGTGATCTAGCAAATCATGAAGCTGATGGTATGTGACAGCATTCCTTCCTCATTGGAAGTATATTCAAGATTAGACATAAGATGTTCCTGAAAACACAAGTAATGAACATGGGCATGTGGCTTACTCACCTAATTCACTTATTTCTACAGTGTTTCCACATTTCACTCATCTACATACCCATGGAATTGTTACAAATATTTAGTTTTCTAAGGAAGGGAAAAAAAGTCCTGGTTTATAGATGATCCATGTGACATCCTGGTGCTAGGTAGAAGTAATCAGGAACACAGCATTACCACCACTTCAGGTGTGATCCTGAGCTAAAATCTGGATGGAAATCTTTCCAGTGAGCAGAAATTTTAGACCTTGAACTAAGTATAGTAATTGCCTTATCTATATACTTTTACATAGGCCAAATAAGTTAATATCTACAAACCACTTAAATTTTTATAATTACTTTATTATTCTTTTTAGTGCAAAATATAAGAAGTTAAAATCTACACAGAATTATAAAAACTACATTATGTAGTTATTTGTACACCCCTCTATAAACAATTGTGAAAACTTATTCAAACTGTTCCCCCCAAAATTGTATAAACCACTTGTTTTTAACTTGAATTTAAAAGTTGAAAAAAAGTATCTTAAATGAAGATTTAAACTTTGTTTACATTAATATTTAGAGATGTATGGCCTGTGAAGAAGGCCACATAACTGAGCAAATGTTATTTGATCAATGTAGTTTTATGTATTTAGACAATTTGGCAATAGTTACATAAAAAGAGTAAAGCAAGGAGATGTTAACTGCAGAGAAAATATTGTTCAGGAAACAAAATACAGGTATAAATTATATATGAATTAGAAAACTCAAAATCATTTAATGATTTTCTCACCAAGTAGGCCTATAGATTCAAATCACCCCAGAAGACAACTTTGTAAGAGTTAGCAAATTTATTCTAACTTTGATTGTATAGAATATCCAAATAGCATTGAAAAAGAATACATTTATATGATATACATTGCTTGGATTCAAGCTTTATTTAAAGCAAACAGAATAAGCAAAAAATCTAAAAGTGAAAATAGGCACTAACATCCCTCAATATGTGAGAGAAAAGCAGATAAAAATCAGTAAACATACAGAAAATCTTAAAGGTATCAATAACCTTCTTATCAAGAGTACATGAAATCAACACTATTAGGCCCTTAAAAAAGCTTCTGTAAATTTCAAATAATAGAAACCAAAGTAATTTTTCTGACTATGATGGAATTAAATTAGAAAACAATAACAACAAAGACAAATATAAAATCTCTAACTTCCTGGAATTTAAACAATTAACACCTTTAAATAATGTACAATTAACAAGAACATCCAAATATTTAAAAATGAATAATAATAAATTTGGCATGTCAAAATTGGATACTTGCTGTTAAAGTAGTACCTAAATGAACATGTACTGCATGCAATGGATATATTTGAATTAAAAAACAGTCTGAAAAATCAATGATTTCATCTTAGTTCTCAAAAAAAATAAAACATTACACCAACTAAAGCTAAGAAATGTAACGAAAGGAGTTGATGTCAGCATTCATGGTGGCAGAAGACAAAATCTGTTTTTGTCCCTCCCTGTAACAGCTAAAAATTTGGCATTCCTCCACAAACAAAAGTGCCTTTGGGGGAGTTATAGGATCTAGCACTTGATGCCAAAGGACCTGGGAGGAGTCTCACCTGTGTAATGGTTAATAGACAGACCTAAGTTTAGGCTGTGGAATGGGCTTCTGGACCCTGTGAACTGGCTTCAGCTCCTTTTGGACTTGACCTGGGATCACATGGAGAAGGCTGACTCTGGCAGACACTCACTGACTAGAAAGCCTTTGCAAAGGTCCAGGTTACCTGGGGAGACAGCTCAGCACACAGTTGGAATATATATACATATATATATATATATAGGTGTTTATATATGTGTGTGTATATATATGTTTATATATGTATATGTTTATATATGCATATGTTTATATATATATGCATATATATACATTTGGATACACTGGAGTGGGGCAAGAGAAACTGCCAGCATCATCCCTTCACCCAACGTGGTACATCTTAACCTAGAGGAGGCCAGAGATCTCTACCTCAGGGAAGTAAAAGTAAGTAAATGTCTCTTTTCCCCAGCTGTGCAGGATGATGCTAAAGACTCCTATTTCTCTCCTGCAACACCTAGCTTATTAAAGTGGAAGCTACACTACTGGGGGAGGGAGAAGATCAGAAAAGAGGCAGATAAGTATATCAGATGGCATCAAAGGGACACAGTTCCTGCTGACTGTGTTCTGGACTCCAGCAAGATGCCTGCTCATGAAGCACTGGGAAAACCTTACCAAAAGATGCCTCATACTGGCCTGCAGGCACCTCCATGAATGCCATACCCACACCTTCTCCCACTCTGTAGCTGGCTCTTTGTGCATAATCCCAAGGGTGGTGACAGGAGTGAGCCCAAGAGACAAGGAGCGCTCACAGAAAACACTCCAGGGTCTGTAGGTAAAGAAGAAACCAAAATATTGAGCAGTAGTGTCACTTTTGGGAAACCAAAAAAGCAATTTCCAGCATCTGGCCTGATGCTTGGTAAAATCAAGAGAAGACAAGCTTAAGAATTCTGCCACGAGAAGCAGCAAGAAACATGAAGCAAAGATACCTATATGAGGCTGGAGAAAGCCACAGAAAATACAGCAGGACAAAGAAAAAGTAGCTCTCACCTGAAGGCAGCTAGTAAAGATTGGAGGAGGTGGACTTCCTAGGTGATGCAGTGGGTAAGAATCCGCCTGCCAATGCAGGGGACACGGGTTCGATCCCTGCCCCAGGAAGATACCACATGCCGCGGAGCAACTATGCCTGTGTGCCACAGCTGTTGAGCCTGCAATCTAGAGCCCGTGAGACACAACTATTGAGCCCATGTGCCACAACTACTGAAGCCCACATGCCTGGAGCCCGTGCTCTGCAACAAGAGAGGCCATCACAATGAGAAGCCCACGCACCACAACAAAGAGTGGCCCCCGCTCACCACAACTAGAGAAAGCCCGTGTGCAGCAACGAAGACCCAACACAGCAAATAAAATAAACAAATTAATTAATTAATTAATTTTAAAAAAATTTAAAAAAAGGATTGGAGGAGGTAACTGCTACTTCAAATGCAAAACAACAATACAAAACTCCAAGGTACTTGAAGAATGAAGGCAACGGGGCATCATTAAGATTTCACAATAATCCTCCCGTAACTGAACCCAATGACATGGAGGTTTGTAATTCACCTGATAAAGATATAAAAATAGGACACTCAATGAGCTATATGAGAAAACACAGAAAGAAAATTCAGTGAAATCAAGAAATAATATACAATTAAAATAAGCAATTTGAGTTAAAAATTGTAAAAAGGAATACTCCCCAAAAAGTCTGTAGCTGAAGAATTCAATGAATGAAATAAAGAACGCAATAGAGAGCAAGAGTGAGTTGTATGGTAGGAACTTAGAAATAATCCAGCCAGAGGAGTTCAAAGATAAAAGAATGAAAAAAGAAAAGTGAATAAGCCTACATGATTATGCAACACCATCAAAAGAATCAATATCAAAATCATGGGAGTTCCAAAAAGAGACTGAAGGGAGATGAGGGCAGAAAGTTTATTTAAAGAAATAATGTATGAGAACTTTCCAAACCAGGGGATATTTATATTTGAAGTTCATGAAGCTAATAGATCATTCTTTCAATCCAAAATGATCCTTTCCAAAACACACTATAATACAACTTTAAAAATTAAAAAAAAAAAAAAGAGAGAATCCTAAAAGCAGCAAGAGAAAAAAATAAATTGTAACCTATAAAGGAATGCACATTAGGTTATTAGCAGATTTCTCAGCAGAAACCTTATAGACTAGGACAGAGTGAAAAGGTTATACAAAATGCTGAAAGAAAAAAATGCCAGTCAAGAATACTCTATCTAGCAAATTTATCCTTGAAATACAAAGGAAAAATAGAGACCTTTCTAGAGAAACAAAAACTGAAGGAGCTTATCACCACTAGACCTGCCTTACAAGAAATGCTGAAAGGAAACAGAGCTAAAATGAACAGATTTTAGTTAGTAAGATGAAATCATAGGAAAGTAAACAGCAGACTAGTAAAAGTAAATATAAAGTCAGATTCAGAAAACTCTAATTCTGAACTAGGATAGTGTGTCAACCTTTAACCATAGTATAATGATTAAAGAAAAAGAGTATCAAAAATAACTATAATTTCTGTAATTTGTTAATAAGTACCTACCATAAAGAGATATATTGTGACATTAAAAGCATAAAAGAAAAGGCAAGTAAAAGGTACAGTTTTTGTATGTGATCAAAGTTAAGTTGCTAACAGTGTAAAATAGACTGCCATATCTATAAGATGTTTTATGTAAACTTTACGGTAACCACAAAACAAAAACCTATAGTAAATTCACCAAAGATAAAGAGAAAGGAATCATTTAAAGAATTAACACCAATCCTTCACAAATTTTTCCAGAATATTGAAGAGGAAGGAACATTTTCAAATTTATTTTTTGAAGGCAGCATTACCTTGATACCAAAGCCAGATAAGGACACTAAAATAAAATCACACCCCAATATTCCTGATGAAGAGATACAAAAATTCTCAGCAAAATATTAGCAAATTGAATTCAACAGTACATTAAAAGGATCATACACAATGATCAAGTCAGATTTATCCCTGGGATGCAAGGCTGATTCAGCATATGCAAATCAATAAAGTTGATATACCACATAATTTCATCAAAACTTGCAAGAGTGGTGAACAATGTGTAATTGTGATTAAAAACTTATGGAAATATTCAGGCTGAGTTCTTGTCCAAAGGATAAAACACCATGCTATGATATCCTTTTCAGATGTGACCATCAGTCCTTCTAATATGTGGAGCATGGGTCATCAGAAGGACTGAATAAGGAATTCCTGTACGGAAATGAGTTAAATATATTCACTGGTCTTAAGCAAGTGGAATTTCCACTTCTTTATTTATTTTATAATCTGTCCCAAATCATTAAAAATCAATGACCATATTTTATTAGATAAATGACTTATGGAAACTTGAGGATTTATATTCAGTTGTGCTAGAGATTGAACTTGGTGAGGCATTTAGTCATTCATTCACTCACTAGTTTATTCATTTATTCAATGTATGGGTGCTTATTCTGTGCCAGACACTGTTTTGGATTGGATTACCACAATGCACAAGAAAGGCAAGGTTCTTGCTTTGATGGAGTTTATCTTCTATTGGGATTGTGGATGATAAAAAAACTTTTTTGAATGAAGATAATAATATCAGATAGTGTTGAGAGGATAATGGAAAGGTACCTTAGCTCCTCAAGAACAACTTTTCTGAGAAAAATGGAAACTATATAAGTATTGTTAGCTTATTAAAAAAACAATGCATATTGTACTTTTTTATGTCTAATAAATATCTGTAACTTAATAGACCCCAAACAGAACTACTTATTTTTCCCCTAATACCAACTCTTTTCCAGTCTTCAATATCTTAATAAATAGAATCACTTTGCTATTTCTTGTACCCCAAACCTATGAATCAACCTTGATTTACTCTTGACATATTTCAAAAGTGTAGATTTTCCTTAGCATGGCAATTATTTATTGAAAGGTAGATAGCATAAATGTTTTAGCATAAATAACTAGAGCACATATGAAGCAGAATCTAAGAAATTTATATATATAGTTAATTTAATATATAATTATTATATATTTCTTGTCTTTCTATTTTTCTCATTGATAAATATGTCTATTCTTACACCAATACCAAACTCTCTTGTTTACTGTAACTTTATAGTAAATTTTGAAATTAGGAGATATAAGTCCTCAAATTTTCATCTTTTTTTTTCCAAAAAATTCTAAGGATTTTTATGTACTTTACATTTACAGACTCATCATGTTTTGCAAGAAAGTCTGTTAGGAATTTGCTTGGGATTGAATTTAATCTATTGAACAATTTGTGATGAATTAACATCTTAGAAATAACTCAACCTTGTCTTTAAGATAAAATTCAGAGAATTTTTATGGGGTAGAGAACTTCCTTGAAAAACACAAATTATTACTGAAGAAAATTGTGTAGACATATTGCTGTTAAAGTAATTGAATAATGATTAATATATTCCCACAATGATTTTTTCAAGTTGTCTACCCCAAATAATTTATCAGATTTACTGGCATAATATTGGTTCATACCTTTATCATTCCTTAAAATCCTATAAGATGTCTTGTGATAATCCTTTTTTTTCTGATATTAACAAATTGTGTTCTCTCTTTCTTTTTGGTAAGTTGCATGAGAAGGCTGCTATGGCTCTTGTTGAATTGACACTTTTAACATTATGAAATGTCCCTCTCTATCCCCAAAGAAGCATAATTTGATATTAATATAACCAGTCAAGCTTTCTTTCAATTAATGCCTGCCTGATATACCTTGTTCCATTCTTTTACTTTTACTATATCTTTCTCTTATTATATAAAGTACATTTCCTGTACACAAAAGATAATTGATTCTTTTAAAAGAATACAGTGTGACAAATTTTGTCTTATAGTTGGTGTGTGTAACCTAATTATATTTGATACAGTCACCAACATGGTTGGATTTAAATGTACTATCATCTTGCTAATTGTTTTCTTTTTGTCCCATTATTTTCCCCTTTCTCTTCTCCTTACCTTGTCTCCTTTTGAATTAACTGACACTTCAAAGAAGAATCAAATTTTATCCTACTCACATGGTATTTCATTCATTTTTGGACAAGCTGTCCATATTTTAAATCAGATTCTCCCCAAAATGCTGTTCTTAGAATTTCTTTCCTTTAATAATATGTAATTATTGCACAGGCAAAAAGCAGGTCCCCAGCTGTAAATCCTGCTCATAGAAAATTTTTAACCAATGCCTAAGGGGTTCTGCATTTCCAACATAACATGAGAAAGAATTTCAGAATTTTGGAAAACTTTTATTATTATACAAGGTTTTATTTGTTCCCATTGACATTTCACTGCTCTTTTATATTCCTTTATAAAACATCTTAAGCCATAAACAAAAGATTAAAACTGTAATTATAAAGACATTATTACAATCCATTGCATGCTTTTTGTAAATCCTTAGAAGTCTTTAGTGGTTATCCAAATGACTAAGTTTGTATATATATATATGTTAAGTTTATGCTGTGAGTAACTTTAAGGAACATTTGAATGCAGTAGAGTATATTACACTCTCAAAAATAAAAGGCATTCAACCAAATCATAGATTGATTTAAAAAACACAATTTTTTGACCTGGATACAAAATAAACATGATTTAGAGTAATCAAGTTTTTCCTCTAGTAGAACACATTAGGGTTAGTATGTTGAAATTGATGTTTGTGAACATTTTTTTTTATCTCAAAAGATTATTATTACTTAAATTTCTAAAAAGAAATGATTCTATAGATAAAATAATTATGCAGCATGGTAGGATTCACTTTAAGTCTATCAGCCCTTCCTTCACATTGGGCATGTTATAGCTCTTTATCAGTTCTCTTATTATTCATTTTGCTCATGATATTCTTGTTCATAACATAAATAAAAATGTAAACACTTATTTAATTTTATTTGGAGAAGGGTTATTTGTGTCATAAGGTGTCTTCGTGTCTGGATTAATCTCACTGCCTGTACTACATATTATGAGGTTTCCAGGCTTCCTCTAGTTGCCCAGATCTTAACAATTATCAGTTGTATACTAAAACCAAGGATAAGAGTATAGTAAAATAAATATAGTGTAGACTTCTATTTCAGAAATGTTTAGGTTTATGGATGGACCCAGAGATTGTTGTCATACTGAGTGAGTTCAGTCAGACAGAGAAAGACAAATATCATATGATATTGCTTATATGTGGAATCTAGAAAAATGGTACAAATGAACCTATTTACAAAAAAGAAATTGAGTCACAGATGTAGAAAATAAACTTATGGTTACCAAGGGGGAAAGGGAGGGGGCTAAATTAGGTGACTGGGATTGACATATGCACACTACTATATATAAAAGATAACTGATAAGAACCTACTGTATAGCACAGGGAACTCTATTCCATGTTCTGTAATGACCTATGTGGGAATGGAGTCTAGAAGAGAGTGGATATATGTATATGTATGGCTGATTCACTTTGCTGTACACCTGAAATTAACACAACACTGTAAATCAACTATACTCCAATAAAAAATTAATTAAAAATTACTTCTGTTTAAGTGCCAAATATATAATTAGAGTTAAAACAATTAGTGTCTTTTACATTTAGTCCCTGCATTTTAAAATTGGGCTTATATTGCACCATAAATAGTTGTGGTGAAATTTGATAATATAATCCATATAAAGGCAACTAGTAGAATGCTAGGGGTTTTGCAGGTTCTCAATGAGTGACAACTACTTTTATATTTTATTGATGCCAAACTTGTATTTTTCACACTTAAGAATATCTGAAAGTGAGTTGTCTACTATAATTGATGTTTTTGATGCACCTTAAAATTATACTATTGATACCAAATCCACTAAACAGATCAAGATTATCATCATGTGTTAATACTGTGTCATATCATTCTAAATATTCTCCCAAATCTGTCAAAAAAAACAGTTTAGTAATTACAAAATAAAAATTTGGAGGATTGTATCATACTTATATTGGTAGTTTCTTGAAATAATGGTGTGAATTATTTTTGACGGCAACTTAGATTAGATGAAATACAGTACCATTAATAACAATTATACTACAAGGTGCAAAATACCTCTCTTTCTGTCAGAAAATACTTTTATTAGTGAGCAGTTAATGGAAACCAACTATATCTAAGAGTGTGCTGAGCACTATCTGACAGTTTCTCATAATGGCTAGAGCCAGACAATCTGCACTAAAATTTCAAATTCCTCTTCTTCTATTTCAAAGCTGCATGACCTTAGAAATGCTACTTAAACTCTGTGCTTTGGTCCCTGATCTGTTAGAAGGTGAATAATAATTTTACTCATGATCATAAAGGGTTATGATAAGACTAAATAAAGTATACACTTAGAATAGTGTATAGCTCATAGTTACTACACAATAAATGTTAGTTGTTGTATAAGTCATCCATTAGGGTAGAGATTTTAAAGGCATAGTTTCTATTAACCTTTAACCTCTGTTCATCTTCGATAAAATTCTGATGGCCTAATATTATCCTTGAGAAATGACACTTTTATACACTTTATTCTGTTGCTAGTTTTTGGTCAATATTAGTTGAATAATGTTTTGTGTCATTCTCTAGTACAGTGGAATCAAAGTGAGGCATCTGAGGATAAAAAATGTAATTGTGTACTAGAAAAAAATATTTGGTTAGCACTTGAACACTTTACTCCCATGTCTTTGAATCTATACCTTCTAAAAGATACATATAATTGAGTTAAAATAATATTCTACTTCATTAATTAAAGGTGACAATTTGGAATTTCATTTGGTGAAATGTTTAATAGATTATGCCAGGATAAGTGAATTAAGTATGTGCTCGTTATTTGCAAACTTTCTGTTTGAAATTTACTTTTTAAGTGGAAAGGAACATCTGAAAGGCAGATTCTATAGTTATGTTTCTTTATATTTCTTTCACAGAGCAATAAATTAGAGAACTCTGACTCGGGCAGTTATTACTATAACAGGATGGAAGGGGACATACCTCTTAATTTATAAAGTAAGCAAAGGCCACAGATTTTTAAGAATATTTTAAAGGAAATTTATCTGGTCATACTCATTTTAGTAGTTAAACACACATCTGTGAAAAATAAGGACTATAGTGTACTGAGAATCAACCTTGTATCATGGTTAAAAGGACTGTCAGAGCATCTGCTTTTTGAATTCACCTAAACAAAGAAAGTACAGCATTGCATCATAATTGTTTTGACAGGGCTGCTGTAATGTGGAAAATGTTTTGACAAAGCCCTTTCAATAATGTAAAACACAGTATTTTATTACCAAGTAGTCAGCACAACAGGCATCTTTGACACATTGTCCCTGAGACTTGCTCTTTCCTGAATTTTAATTTATGTAATGAGCCAGGGAAATGGAGTTATAATATGAATGGGTAAGTGATATAAAATTGCAGAAACAGAAAATATCTCTGTATTAGTTTTTTAGATATAGATATGTGTTAACTACAAGTAAGAAAGAGAAATATAAATGTATACATGTAGTAATTATACTTATTGACTTAATCCAAAGGAAAGATATTGATCAAGATCAGGTTTAAGGAAATTATTTATGTGGGCACCAGCAGGGGAACAAATGTGCTCTAGCTGCTTTCTCTCATGCTTGTATTTCTCCAATCTGGATATGGAGTTCTGAAGAAATAATATGCTAAGTCTAGCCTGGGTCTCCCAATGACACCTACTTAATAGAATCCAAATGCTGTATACAATAAATTGGAGTCAATGCCCCCAAAGTTAATTAGGATTGCTATAGGAAGGGGAAATAGATACTATGTAAGAAAACAAGCAAATGACAATAGCAAAATATCGCTGAAGTTCCTCAGCTTGACCACAAATTAAAAAGCATAAATGAAACAAATGATAGATATAACAAATGTAGCCAGAACAAAACAAAACACAAAAATACAAAAAATACAAACCCACCACCAGAATCAGCAGATAGATTAATAATCATATAATATAAAAGGGTTTTTGCAATTCGAAAAAGCAAATGAATGAGTGACCTTTCAAAAAATGTAAAAATGGTTATGTTCAAAATTAAGGTAATATATAGTTCTTTCCTATTCTTTCTGAGCAAATAACCTTGCTTCTTGCCTCAGTGAAAAAGTAGGGCCATAAGCTAATCACTTTCTTAACATTCTGTAACCAAAATATTAAACTGACCTAAATCCCCTCTAATCCTTTACTTCTTTTGTCCTTGGTAGGTAGCTCCTACACCATCTTGATTCTTTACTCTGTCAACTATCTTCTCTTTTTTCCATATCCTTATCATTTCACTCTCTGTTAGTATTTTACTAACATTTAAATGTATTTAAATAGTGAGACTCCTGGAAAGCAGAATGATGGGACAATAAACTGTCCAAACTTGACTTACCAAATCAAAAGAATGAATAGAAAACAATGAGTAAGAGAAAAACTACAAACACTGAGAAATAGTGTTAACTCTATGTTGTAAACTCTTAAGACATTTTTTGCCAATTAGGGTGCAGACTGGACTAATGAAAGGATGACACTAGAAGCCAAAACTTAATTTACATTCCTGAAAAAGAATTACTAATAAAGGATTTTGCATAATAAATTCAGTCAAAGCCAACAAACGTAACAATTTAGAGGAATGGTTGGAGGGACTGTTTCACTCCTGGTGCAGAAATGTGCATTCTAAATAGTGATTCTTTTTCCACTCTGGTTGCACAGTAATCCTTGGTCATAATGATGAGATGGGAAGAAAAATTTGCAGCAACTCTAAGACTTTTCTTGATCTGACTTGCTAAAAGACAGGATGTTCAGGATGTTTTGAGATGTTTTTTAAAAGAAGAGTAACACATAGAAGAATAAGTTCTGAAGGAAAGATCAGGTTGTAAGAGAGACAATTTTCATTGTATATATTTTTTCCTACTTTGAGATACTTGTCAAGTATATGATGAGATAAATACTAAATCAGTAAAAAGAATTCCCCTGAGGTCTGTTGAATAAAAAATAAAATTTGTTTCTATTGTTTGGTTGCACATCTCTTGCCAAAAACAGTGCAGGAAAAAAAAAAAAACATAAAAATCTGAGTAGACCATTGCACCTCTTGAATCTTAATCCAGTTATTATGACTTCATATTATAAAAGACAATGTGCCACCTCCAGTCTAATTTTATTGCTAATCCATAAAACATTACTGAAAATTTGGTATTGGAATAATTTTAGAAATAGGGATGCTTGATGAGGTAATAGAGAACTCAAATAAACCTGGCATGGCTCAGAAAGTATAAATTGGGGCAAATGTGTCTGAAATAGACATGCTGCTGACCTTTGGATGATGGATATATTGAAATTCCTCTTATGAGATATAATTGACAAATAAAATTGTATATACTTAAAGTGTACAACATGATAATTTGATATAAATATATATTGTGAAGTGATCACCACAAACAAATTAATTAACATCCCTTTTGTGTGTGTATAGTGAAAATGCTGAAGATCTACTCTCTTAGCAAATTTCAAGTATACAATACAGCATTGTTAACTATAGTTACCATACTGCACATTAGATCCTCAGAAGTTACTCATCTTACAACCAAAAAATTGTACCCTTTGACCAACATCTCCCTTTTTGCTAAACTCCCCTGCCCTTGACAACCTCCATTCTACTCTCTGATTCAAGGAGTTTGACTTTTTTTAGGTTCCATATATAATATTTCTAGTAATGAGTATTGGCATACCTTTACATCTTGTGTTTTGGTTATTTCAATAGGAAAGTGGGAAGTAGAAATGCAGGGATTGTTATTTATGTTTCATTTAATGTAAGAATAGTCTTTTCAAAAGTAATTTGCATTTTTTTCCCAAATACTGTATCCCTGTAATCTTTCGTATTACTAGTTTCAGATATTATTTTATTTCCTTTAGCTATCTTTAGCTTTTATTGACTAGTATAATTTCAAATTTAATAGTGTTCACTATCACAAGTTCAACAGTACAGTTTATGTACAAATGAAAAAGTAATAATCTTTCCCATACTCCTTCCAATGCCACTCCTTAGATTATATGTATGTTTATGTATATTGTTATTTATGTTTATAAAAGTATGTTATGTATTCACTCATAGATTCTCTACATTTATCAAAAAAATCTGTGTATATGTATTTGCACGTGTGCTTCTGCATGAATGTGTCTAGTGAAACAGAAAGGAAGGAGACAGAGGGAGAGAGAAAGGAAGCAAGACAGAGATTTTCTCTTTCAAAGATATTAGAAAGTACATAAAAATTACTTTGCAACTGACATTGCAATGTTTTTAACGAGTTATCATAGGTGTCTTTCAGAGATAATTCATGCAGATCTAATGCGATCTTTTTAATACTAACAATGTGTAAAAATGAGAATATACCATAACATATTTATCATTTCCCTGTGATAGACATGTGATTGTGAACAATTTTTGTGTTGTTTTGTTTGTTTTGCCTATATAAATACAGCTACAATAAACATCCTCGCCATGTATCTTCACACGTCATTGCTTTTATTTTGGCAGGGAATAGGCTGCAGAGCATAATCAAGGAATAAAAGGTTAAGTACCTTAAAATTTTGATAGTGATGACCAAAAAATGTTATAAAGTTTTTATAATTAATTTTGTTATGAGAAATGAATTAATGTAATCATTTCTACATTAATTCATCTTTGCAATCATTGTATTTTATCAGCCTCTTAATCTTTGCCCATCCAATAGGTGAAAATTGTATCTCACTATAATGTTTTCAGACAGCACTGCAGATATCTAATGATATCTGCTTCTAAAAAACCTTTGTTTTCTAATATATTGAACCAACAATTACCAATTAAAGATAAAATTGTCCTTTAAGTTCAAATTTTACTTTCCTGAACTTGTTATTAAATTAACACCAGTTATATTGGTGTAAGAGCAGTTTCTTTCTTGTCACAAAAATAAACTACTCAGCAGTCGAATGGGTTATCGAAGGGATTGGTTGCATCTAATGGAGACCAGAGACAAGATATAAAGAGAGATAAACTTTGGGGACAATAAGAGAAGCTCCAGGAAGGTGACAGAAGCATTATAGGTGTATCATATATACATACCAATGAATCAATAGAGATTATGAGGTCATGGAAGGAGGCACTGAAAGCTCTTCAGATACACATTATCAACCTTCTCTCCAGATATTCCTTGCAATATCAGAAAGAAAAATAAAGAATGAAAACAGGTGATGGTATAGCAATATATGGCAGAAGAGAGGGAGGGCTCAGCTATTATAATTATGAATTTAGGTGTAGACTCTACACCTCAAAAAAGACTTAAAGAAACAAGATAGAGTCTCAACTAAGGCACTAGAGTCTGAATGTCTGTGCCCCACCCCCTAATTTTTATGTTGAAAATGTAATGCCCAAAATGATAGCATTAGGATGTGGGGCTTTAGGGAGATTATTAGTTCATGATGGTGGGGCCATTATGAATGGCATTAGTGCCCTTATAAAAGAGGATCCAGAGAGCTAGCTCACTCTTTTTTGCCATGTGACAATATGACAAGTTTGAGACCTGAAAGAGGGCTCTCACCCAATCATGTTGCCATCCTGATCTTGAACTTTCAACTTCCCTATCTGTGAGGAATAAATTTCTGCTGCTTATAAGCGACCCAGTCTATGGTATTTTGTTATAGTAGCCCAAACAAACTAAGACATAAATAAGGCAATTTAATCTTTAGGTAAGAAGAAATGAAAGAGAAAATCTCCTGTTGAAACAAAAATAAAATTTCATGGCCTATCTATAATAACAATGGAAACATTCTATTTCTGCAATGAAGTTCGAAGGCAGGAAGTTTATTGTCAATCTGCAGTGTGCCAGCTAAAGAAATACATTCTGTATTAAATATAGAAGGAGTGTGCTCTATGCTTCTTAACAAAACCCTCCTGGTCCCCATGAGCATACTTGAAATAATTTTAAAATAGCATAAGTACCAAAAAAATTAATTTAAATGAGTTATTCAGCTAGTGCCATCTGCTGATACAATACTAATAATGAGAAATTTAGGTAAGAGGAAAGCTTGTAAGATTCATTGACTTTTCTGATGTGTGAGAATTTTTGATATATTCCCAAGAAAGTAAGTAAATATTTGTGAATATATATGTTCTAAATTGAGACTGTAGAATCTATTTTGGAGGGAAAGTATCATTTTGAATAAAAAAAGTCACATTTTGGGAAGAGAATAATTTTGAATGGAAAAAAACTCACACTCTCCCCCCATACATTATCATTTTCTCTCTCACCACAACAAAACAATCTTCTAAAATTATCATCTTCAATCTTTTATTTCATTAGTATTTCTAGGTGTATGTTATACAATCATGGATTTGACAAGATAACATGAAAAAAGGGAGTAAACATAATTCCAACATGCACCATAATATCACATTTAATTAGAAAGACAAGTCAGAAAAACCTAAAATGGGAGCAAAATAACTTAATGATTAAACATTAAAATGTAAGTGCATGTAAAATCAACCAGAGAGCTTCAAATTTCTGGCATGCCTCTGTACTCCAAGAAAAAAGAGGAAATTCCCCAAAATTAATATTAAGTGGCAAAATAATGCACAACCTGGAAAGAACCTAGCTAATCTTGATAAAGCTCTATAGCCAGTTTACAGATGTTACTCTTCATGAATCAACTCAAATCCAAATGGATATGTAGACCAAAGATTATACATCTATGAAACATAGTTGTCCCAATTTATATTTGACTAATTCCCACAATTCCACAAATAAATCTTTATACTTTGAAGTCAGCCTTTGCTTAGTGTTACATTGCAACATTTGAGGAGATGAAACACTGTAGCAGTTATTTCTATGTTAGGTGAATAAATTAAACAGAATATGAATTTTGTCAGAGGAGAGTAGAGAGCACATAAAGGTGATAGATATGGAAGATGTATTTGTATCCAAAGGTTCTTTGAACACCAAGTGAAAGTAAAGCTAAATGGGCACACTTTAGGAAATTAAACAACCAATATAAACATCTGTTGTCTATAGTGACTAAAGCCCAGCTCATCATTCATAAATTCAGGAATTTTTAAATGAGATTCAGGAAGTCCCTACTTCCTGAATGAACATTTAGTGTAATTGAAAGTAAATATATGTTCTAGAGATAGAGCTCTTATTCTCCATACATTGACTCAGGGGTTTCTAACAAAGAAAAGTGAGCACTGGTTAAATATTACATAATCAAATATTGCATAATTTTACTCAAAATATATAAAAAGGCTTTAAACATGAAATATTGTTAAAGTATAGTTTTTAAATGCTAAAATCCTCAAAATAGCACTTCATATAAATACAAAATAAACACTTCTAAATCATTTACTACCTCATTAAAAAGAGAACCAATAAGATAGTAAACTTAGGTAAAATAATAATTAGATGGGGCAGGGGTTATAGATTTCATCAGGAAAGGCATTTCAAGTTGAAGACAAATCTGGTTAATGTCCTACCAGCTAACACAACCATTACCTATACAATTATTTTTTCTGACTGACAAGAATTATATCTCTACAGGACAAGATATACAAGTTACTATACCAACTCACAGAAAGGATCTTCAATTAATAGCAAACATTAAATTGAAACACAATTACATTCCTTTAGATAATTAAGTAGATATTTAAAATAATTTAGATAGAAAATTCAACTATTCTCAGTATGACAGCAGAAGTACTTGCTGTGTTCTCTTTTGTATTATTTGCAAGTTTTGAATAATTTCTCTTAATATTTTCTTTGATTATTCTTAATAAAATATATACTCTGATTAGGTGATGTTTTCTCTGAAGAAAACTTGTTACATGCATTATTTTAAAGAAATACTTGATACATGCATTATTTTTAAAAACATAGCTTATGTGATTTTAAATAAAATTATTTTCACACTATAAAATTACCTGATTCAGGTAGGACTGTTATTTATATTTACTATGTATCATCAGGGGTTGGTAAACTATGATCTCATTAGTTGGCCACCTGTATTTGTAAATAAAGTTTTATTGGAAGGCATGCCATGCCCATTCATATACATACTGTCTGTACTGCTTTGAAGTAGTCAACAGTAAATTCAATAGTTGAAAAAGAAACTGTATGGCCTACAAACCAAAAAAGATGTTCAATCTAGCCCTGGGGAAACACTCACCAATCCCTAAAAAAATGGACTAGATCTATAAGATTTTACGTATTGAAACTTGGAACTTATTTATTTAAAAAAAATAAAGCAATACCTAAAAATTTCTACCAAGACTATGAAAGAAATACAAAACAATTCAGGCATTTTAAGAAAAAGGAAAGTTGTTACCAGCTTTAGATGAGTCTTTAAAGAGAGTCTTAACAGTTATTTCATATAGAAACTCATGGAATATAAAATCATGGGGTCATTTGGGCTCAGATTTTGGTACTAAATTACAGTTTTAGGTGTTCAGGGGTTTTTTGTTTGTTTGTTTTTTGGTATTACATCCAGTTTCCTAAGTAGAAAATCTAGGTTTTACCCTTGATTCATTTAAAATCAGATCTAAGGGTCTAAAATACAGTTTTGTCACTTGGATCTTTCTGAACTTCAGCAAACTATTCACTTTTTAAAAATCTCAGTCTTCTAGGCTCCATATTATGAATAAGATATCTATATATGGGAAAATACTATTATGATGTTTGAAATTTTAAACTAAAGCACTTACACTGTGAATCTCAGAAAAAGAATGGTTAAAGCTCATTATTCATTGTTTTTATTCAATTATCATGTTGAATGTAAATACTATGATATTTATTAAGACCATCTTTTAAATCTCTAGAAGCTAGCTGAATCTTTAATCTTACAGATACTGCCTATTTATATAAAGGATTCATTTTGTTTGCTTGGGTTGCTACAATCTTTTAAAAATTTTAATTCTATAGTATTTTTTTAAATATCTACAATCTACTGTGCAGACATAATAGTATATTAAAATACATATGTTTTGCATATTGCCTTAATATACTTGCCTAGTGGTCTTCATTTAATTCTTATTGTTTCAAAGATAATAACCAAAGTATTGAATATGCCTACAAAACTCCTCAATTACATAAATTACATCTCAAATGTATATCTCCAATTTGCTAAGAGTTGCTTTCTACAAATATCAAAGTTCCACAATTAACCAAGTTCTTCTTCCAGACCATATCAGTTTTCAAAGCTACTAAAAACAATGTTTCTATAACCTGAGTTGCTTTTTGAAAAGACAAAGACTATGAGAAGTCTGGTAAATCTGGAAGTCTCTGCTTCTGTTATTTTTCTCCCCTATGGTGTTATGTCTAATTTTGTCCCATCTTGAGCCTATGGGTCTTTTAAGCAATAAGTTGAATTCTAAGTAGTTGGATGATTGAAGAACCACATTCATTATTAACCATTTTTCAGTAGTTATATCTATGTCACGGATAATAAATTCTAGAAAATTATATTTTATTTGATTTCATACCTTTGACAAATGGTCCCATTTTTGGAATAGTATGAATCAAATACTTTTTGATCTGATTAAAATATCACGTTTTCTCTGACAATGACATGGATCAGATGATTAACAGACGAAGGAAAAATTTTAGAAACCAGTTTGATGTTGTTGATACAAACAAATGTAGAGTCTTTCTTAATATATTTTTGCTCTCTCATTTAACTACATCTAATTAATCACTAGTCTTTCCCAAATTGTCCTCCAAATATATCTCAACTTCACCCACTTCTTCCTGTACCCAATGCCATCATCTAAGTTAATATTCTTCCATTGATTGGACCTTCTTATCTCCTTTATTGCCTGTTCTTTAAACAGTTATTTACAAAAAAGACAGTGATTGTTTTTGTTTTTATTTAAAATACAGATATGAACACATGGCTCTCCTGCTTAAAATTTTCCAATGGCCCTCAACTATACATATAACAGAATCTCAAATCTTTAACCAGCCTATAACATCTGGCATATTCTGGCCTCTATGTTCTACAGATTTCACTGACGTCATTTAGCCTTTATAATAAGTCAGCCACGGTAGACTCATATGTCCCTGTATCTATCAAACTCTTTTTGCTTCAGAACCTTTTCCAATTAAGCTTCTTATCTAGAATGCTTCTTAACTCTGTCATACATTCTGTCCAACTCATTTGCATCCTTTCAGATGCAGCTTAAATGCCATTTCATCAGAAAAGTTTTTTGATTTTCACAGGAAGATGGTGGAGGAGTAAGATGTGGAGATCACCTTCCTCCCCACAAATACATCAAGAATACATCTATATGTGGAACAGCCCCTACAGAAACCTACTGAATGCTGGCAGGGGACTTCAGACTTCCAAAAAGGCAAGAAAACCGCCATGCAACTAGGTAGAGCAAAAGAAAAAAGGAAAAAAAAGAGACAAAGGAGTCAAGATGGGAATCTGTCCCTCTGGGAAGGAGCTGTGAAGAGGGAAAAATTTCCAAACACTAGGAAGTCCCCTCACTGATGGAGACTTAGGGGAGCTTCGGAGCCTTGGAGGAGAGGGCAGCAATAGGTGAGCAGAGGGCAGAGCAGAGAGACCCCAGCAGAGAGATTGGTGCCAACCAGTACTTCCTAGCCTGAGATGCTTCTCTGCTTGCCAGCTGGGGTGGGAGAGGGATGGGTGCCGAGGCTTGGGCATTGAAGGTTATACTTCAGGGAGAGGACTGGGGTTGGCTGTGTGAAGACAGCTTAGGGGGGTTAGTGCACCATAGCTAGCCAGGATGGAATCTGGGAAAAAGCCTGGGCCTGATGGAGAGGCAGGAGACCTTTGTTTAGGGATGCTCAAGAGGCAGCCTGCCATAGAAGCTTCCTGCTCCACGTGCTCACAGATGGCAGGGCAACACATGAGCTGTGGCTGTTATCTCAGAAAACAAAGGCTGCCACTGCTTCCATCAAGGGTCCTGTGTGCAAGGCAGGTCACTGTCCACACCCTTCTGGCAGCCTGTGCAGCCCGCCACAGCAAAGGAGCCTGTGATCCGGGTCCAACTTCTCTGGGAGAGTGCACAGTGTGCCTCTTGCAACTTTACGCCAGAGTCTTTCTCTGCAGTCACACTCCACACATTTCAATTGCGACTGCCCTATCCCTCCCTCCTCCCAGCCTGAGTGAGCAAGTGAGACCTAATCAGCCACTGCTTTCACCACACTTACCTGGGAAGGGAAGAGATGCCTGAGGGTGGCCCACATGTAGAGGCAGGGCCAAATACAAAGCTGAACCCCAAGGGCTGTGCAACCAAAGAAGAAAAAATAGAAACATCTCCTTGCAGTCACAGTAGCATACCTGAATAGACAATGAGTGTTCCTGCAATTGAGGCTGTGGACTTTGGTGGCAACTGTGGATTTGGAGGGCAAGTACATGCTGGAGTAAGGCAAGATCAGAGTCTGAGCTGGCCCCACTGTGCCAACAGCAGATTCAGAGACCTACCTAAAAGTATTAGGGGACTTTCTGGGTAGGCAGGAATTGGCTGTGGCTCACTGTGGGGGAAGGACACTGACAGCCAAGGCCACAGGAAAATATTACCCTTTCTTTTTTGTTTGTTTCTTTGTATGTTTGGCTTGCTTTGATTTTTTCTGTTGTTCTTTTTCCATTATTCTTTTAATTTTAATTTTTTATATGCTTTTTCTTTTCATTTCCTTTTTGTGCTTTTATTTTAATATATATTATATTTTACTTATTTTTTTCTATTTCTTACATTTTGGGTTTTTTTTATTAAATTGGTTGCTTTTTTCTTCTTTGTTTTCACTTTTTTTTTCTTTTTGTTACAGTGTGGGTGTATGCTTCTTTATGAGATTTTGACTGTTTAGTTTTGCTTTTGCCATTTGTCTTGGGGGGTTGTCTCTTCGTTTTTGTTTGTTTGTTTCTCTCTCTTTTTTTTTTCTCTTCTTCAGTTTCTTCCACATGGGGCAGCTAGCATGATCTTGGTGCTCTGGCCAGGGGACAGGCCTGAGCCTCCGAAGTGGGAGAGTTAAATCCAGGATGCTGGACCACAAGAGAACTCCCAGCCCCACACAATATTAATCAATGAGAGATCTCCCAGAGGTCTCTGTCCAAACACTAAGACCTGGCACCACCCAAGGGCCAGCAAGCTCCAGTCCTGGACACCTCATGCCAAACAACTAGCGAGACAGGAACACAACCAACCCATCAGCAGACAGGCTGCCTAAAGTCATACTAAGCTCACAGACATCCCAAAACACACCACTGGTTGTGGCACTGCATCAGAGGGACAAGATCCAGAACCGCTCACCAGAACACAGGCACTAGTTGCCCCCACCAGGAAGCCTACACAAGACACTGGACCAACCTCACCCACTGAGAACCAACAACAGAAGTAAGAGGAACTACGATCCTGCAATCTGTAGACAGGAGACCCCAAACATAGTAAGTTAAACAAAATGAGAAGACAAAGAAATATGCAGCAGATTAAGAAGCAAGGTAAAACCCCACAAGACCAAAGAGATGACGAAGAGATAGGCAGTCTACCTGAAAAAGAATTCAGAGTAATGATAGTAAAGGTGATCCAAAACCTCAGAAATAGAATTAAGAAAATGCAAGAAATGTTTAACAAGGACATAGAAGAACTGAAGTGAAAACAAACAGTAATGAACAACACTATAACTGAAATTAAAAATACTCTAGAGGCTTCCTAGGTGGCACAGTGGTTAAGAATCCACCTGCCAATGCAGGGGACATGGGTTCAATCCCTGTGCCAGGAAGATCCCACATGCTGTAGAGCAACTAAGCTTGTGCACCACAACTATTGAGCCTGCACTTTAGAGCCCATGAGCCACAACTATTGAGCCCATGTGCTGCAAATACTGAAGCACATGTGCCTAGAGCCCATGCTCTGCAACAAGAGAGGCCACAGGAATGAGGAGCCTGCGCATCACAACAAACAGTAGCCCCCACTCACTGCAACTAAAAGAAAGCCCACACACAGCAAAATAGACCCAACACGGCCAATAAAATAAATAAATAAATAAATAAATAAATAAATAAATAAATACTCTGGAAGGAATCAATAGCAGAATAACAGAGGCAAAATAACAAAAAAATGAGCTGGAAGATAGAATGATGGAAATAACTGCCATGGAGCAGAATAAAGGAAACAGAATGAAAACAATAGAGGACAGTCTCAGAGACCTCTGGGACAACATTAAATGCACCAATATTTAAATTATAGTGGTCCCAGAAGAAGAAGAAAAGAAAGGGTCTGAGAAAATATTTGCAGAGGTTATATTTGAAAACTTCCCTAATATGGGAAAAGAAATAGTAAATCAGGTCCAGGAAGTACAGAGAGTCCCATAAGGATAAACCCAAGGAGAAACACACCAATACACATATTAATCAAACTATCAAAAATTAAATACAAAGAAAAAATATTAAAAGCAGCAAGGGAAAAGCAACAAATAATATACAAGGAAATCCACATAAAGTTAACAGCTAATCTCTCAGCAGAAACACTGCTGGCCAGAAGGGTGTGGCAGCATATTTTTAAAATGATGACAGGGAAAAATCTACAACCAACATTACTCTACTCAGCAAGGATCTCATTCAGATTCAATGGAGAAATCAAGTTTTACAGACAAGAAAAAGTTAAGTGAATTCAGCAATACCAAACCAGCTCTACAACAAATGCTAAAGGAACTTCTCTAAGTGGGAAACACAAGAGAAGAAAAGGACCTACAAAAACAAGTCCAAAACAATTAAGAAAATTGTAGTAGGAATATACATATTGATAATTACCTTAAATGTGAATGGATTAAATGCTCCAACTAAAAAAGACATAGACTGGCTGAATGGATACAAAAACAAGACCCATATATATGCTGTCTACAAGAGACCCACCTCAGACCTAGGGACACCTACAGACAGAAAGTGAGGGGATGGAAAAAGATATTCCATGCAAATGGAAATCAAAAGAAAGCTGGAGTACCAATACTCATATCAGGTAAAATAAACTTTAAAATAAAGACCATTACAAGAGACAAGGAAGGACACTATATAATGATCAAAGAATCAATCCAAGAAGAAGATATAACAATTGTAAATATTTATGCACCCAACATAGGAGCACCTCAATACATAAGGCAAATGCTAACAGCCATAAAAGGGGAAATTGACAGTAATACAATAATAGTAGGGAACTTTAACACCCTAGTTACACTAATGGGCAGTTCATCCAAACAGAAAATAAATAAAAAAACTCAATCTTTAAATGTCATATTAGACCAGCTGGACTTAATATTTACAGGACATTCCACCCAAAAATAAGAGAATACACCTTCTTCTCAAGTGTATGTGAATGTCCTCCAGGATAGATCACATCTTGGGTCACAAATCAAGCCTCAGTAAATTTAAGAAAACAGAAATCATATCAAGAATCTTTTCTGACTATAATGCTATGAGACTAGATATCAATTACAGGAAAAAAGCTGTAAAAAATACAAACATATGGAGCTAAACAACACACTAAAAAATAACCAAGAGATCACTGAAGAAATCAAAGAGGAAATCAAAAAATACCTAGAGACAAACAGCAATGAAAATATAGTGATCCAAAACCTATGGGATGAGTCAAAAGCAATTCTAAGAGGGAAGTTTACAGCAATACAATCCTACCTCAAGAAAAAAGAAAGTCTCAAATAAACAACCTAAGCTTACACCTAAAGCAATTAGACAAAGAAGAACAAAAAACAAAGCTAGCAGAAGGAAAGAAATCATAAAGAACAGATCAGAAATAAATGAAAAAGAAATGAAAGAAATAATAGCAACAGTCAACAAAACTAACACCTGGTTCTTTCAGAAGATAAACAAAATAAAACACTAGCCAGACTCATTGGGGATAAAAGGGGAAAGAATCAAATCAACAAAATTAGAAATGAAAAAGGAGAAGTAACAACTGACACTGCATAAATAGGATTACGAGAGACCACTACAAACAACTATATGCCAATAAAAAGGACAACCTGGAAGAAATGGATAAATTCTTCATAAAGTACAACCTTCCAAGGAAGAAACAGAAAATATGAACAGACCAATCACAAGCACTGAAATTGAAACTGTGATTAAAAAGTCTTCCAACAAACAAAAGTCCAGGACCAGATGGCTTCACAGGTGAACTCTATCAAGCATTTAGAGAAGAGCTAACATCTATCCTCCTCAAATTCTTCCAAAATATAGCAGAGGGAGGAACACTTCAAAACTGATTCTATGAGTCCACCATCACCTTAATACCAAAACCAGACAAAGATGTCACAAAAAAAGAAAATTACAGGCCAATATCACTGATGAACATAGATGCAAATATCCTCAACACAATACTAGCAAACGGAATGCAATAGCACATGAAAAGGATCATACACCATGATCAAGTGTGGTTTATCCCAGGAATGCAAGGATTCTTCAACATATGCAAATAAATCAATGTGATACACCAAATTAAAAAATTAAAGGATAAAAACCATATTATAACCTCAGTAGATGCAAAAGAGCTTTTGACAAAATTCAACACCCATTTATGATAAAAACTCTCCATAAAGTGAGCAGAGAGGGAACCTACCACAATATGATAAAGGCCATATATGACAAACCCACAGCCAACATCATTCTCAATGCTGAAAAACTGTAAGCACTTCCTCTAAGATCAGGAAAAAGACAAGGAAATCCTTCCTACCCCTATTATTCAACATAATTTTGGAAGTCCTAGCCATGGAAATCAGAGAAGGAAAAGAAATAAAAGGAATCCAAGCTAGAAAAGAGGAAGTAAAACTGTCACTGTTTGCAGATGACAGGATACTATGTATAGAAAATCCTAAAGATGCCACTAGAAAACTACTAGAGCTAATCAAAGAATTTGGTAAAGTAGCAGTATACAAAATTAATGCACAGAAATCTCTTGCATTCACATACACTAACAACAAAAATTCAGAAAGAGAAATTAAGGAAACACTCTCATTTACCATTGCAACAAAAAGAATAAAATACCTAGGAATAAATGTAACCAGGGATGCAAAAGACCTCTATGCAGAAAACTATAAGACACTAATGAAGGAAATCAAAGATGATATAAACATTTGGAGAGATATACCATGTTCTTGGATTGGAAGAATCAACATTATGAAAATGACTATCCTACCTAAAGCAATCTACAGATTCAATGAAATCCCTATCAAATTACCAATGGCATTTTTCACTGAATTAGAACAAAAAATTACACAATTTATATGGAAGCACAAAAGACCCCAAAGAGCCAAAGCAAACTTGAGAAAGAAAAAGAGCGGGAGGAATCACGCTCCCCGACTTCAGAGTATACTACAAAGCCACAGTAATCAAGACAGTATGGTGCTGGCACAAAAACAGAAATATAGATCAATGAAACAGAATAGAAAGCCCAGAGATAAACCCAGACACCTATGGTCAACTAATCTATGACAAAGGAAGCAAGGATATAAAAGTGAGAAAAGACAGCCTCTTCAATAAGTGGTGCTGGGGAAACTAGACAGCTATATGTAAAAGAATGAAATTAGAACACTCCCTAACACCACACACAAAAATAAATTCAAAATGGATTAAAGACCTAAATGTGAGGCCAGACACTATAAAACTCTTAGAGGAAAACATAGGCAGAACAGTTTATGACATAAATGACAGCAAAATCTTTGTTGACCCACCTCCTAGAGTAATGGAAATAAAAACAAAAATTAAAAAAAAATTGGGCTTCCTAGGTGGCGCAGTGGTTAAGAATCCGCCTGCCAGTGCAGAGGTCACGGGTTTGATCCCAGCTCCAGGAAGATCCCACATGCCGTGGAGCAACTAAGCCCGTGTGCCAAAAAAGAAAAAAAAAAAAATTAAAAAAAATTGGATCTAATGAAACTTAAAAGCTTCTGCACAGCAAAGGAAAACATAAACAAAATGAAAAGACAACCCTCAGAATGGGAGACAATATTTGCAAATGAAGCAACTGACAGGATTAATCTCCAAAATATACAAGCAGCTCATGCAGATCAATATCAAAAAAACCAAACAACCCAATCTAAAAATGGGCAGGAGACCTAAACAGACATTTCTCCAAAGAAGACATGCAGATGGTCAACAGGCACATGAAAAGATGCTCAACATCATGAACCATTAGAGAAATGCAAATTATAACCACAATGAGGTATCACCTCACACTGGTCAGAATGGCCACCATCAAAAAATATACAAATAATAAATGCTGGAGAGGGTTTGGAGAAAAAGGAATGTAAATTGGTACAACACTATGGAAAACAGTATGGAGATTCCTTGAAAAACTAAAAATAGAACTACCATATGACCCAGCAATACCACTACTGGGCATATATCCTGAGAAAACCATAATTCAAAAACATACATGTACCACAATGTTCATTGCAGCATTATTTACAATAGCCAGGACATGGAAGCAACCTCAATGACCACTGACAGAAGAATGGATAAAGAAGATTTGGCAGATATATACAATGGAATATTACTCAGCCATAAAAAGGAATGAAATTGAGTTACTTGTATTGAGGTAGATGGACCTAGAGTCTGTCATACAGAGTGAAGTAAGTCAGAAAAAGAAAAACAAATACTATATGCTAATGCATATATATGTGATCTAAAAAATCAATACTGATGAACCTAGTGGCAGGGCAAGAATAAAGATGAGGATGTAGTGAATGGACTTGAGGACACAGAGGGGAAATGAAAGCTCAGACAAAGTGAAAGAGTAGCATTGACATATGTACACTACTAAACGTAAAATAGAAGGCTAGTGGGAAGCTGCTGCATAACAAAGGGAGATCAACTTGATGCTTGGTAACAACTTAGAGGGGTGGGATAGGGAGGATGGGAGGCAGGCTCAAGAGGGAGGGGATATGGGGATATATGTATAAATACAGCAGATTCACTTTGTTGTACAGCAGGAACTGACACAACATTGTAAAGCAGTTATACTCCCATAAAGATCTGAAGAAAAAAATAAAATTAAAATAAAAAAAAATAAAAGCCACTGGCTTTTTTTGACCCATGGCCCCTTCCTCCATCTTCAAATCAGCTATACTGAATCTCTCTGACCCTTCTGTAGTCATGTCTCCTTTGTCTGAAGCCTGAGAAAACCATAATTCAATAAGATACATGTACCGCAATGTTCACTGCAGCACTATTTACAATATTTAGGGCATGGAAACAACCTAAATGTCCAGACGCATGAATGGATAAAGAAGATGTGGTACATATATACAATGGAATATTACTTGGCCAAAAAAGGAATGAAATTGAGTTATGTTTAGTGAGGTGGATGGACCTAGAGACTGTCATACAGAGTGACATAAGTCAGAAAGAGAAAAACAAATACTGTATGCTAATACATACATATGGAGTCTAGAAAAATGGTATTGATGTACAGAGTGGCAGAGCAAGAATAAAGATGCAGATGTAGAAAACAGACTAGAGGACACAGTAGGGGAAGGAGAAACTGGGACGTAGTGAGAGAGTAGCATTGACATACATACACTACAAAAGGTAAAATAGATAGCTAGTGGGAAGCTGCTGCATACACAGGGAGATAAGCTCTGTCCTTTGTGAAGACCTAGAGGGGTGGGATGTGGAGGCTGGGAGGGAAGTTCAAGAGGGAGGAGATATGGAGATATATGTATACACATAGCTGAGTCACTTTGTTGTACAGCAGAAACTAGCACAACTTTGTATAGCAATTGTACTCCAGGAGAAATTGGAAAAGATGGTGGTGAAGTAGAGGGATGTGGAATGCATCTCTCTCCACAAATGCATTGGGAATGCACCAAAAGATGCAAAAATTCCCACAAAGAACAAACTAAACAGCAGCAGAAGACCTTGGACACCAGAAAGGACAGCAAGAATCCCAACATAACTGGTAGGGAGGCATCTACGATGGCTCAAAGAGGGTGAGGCTGCTGAACTGTGGCAGATGGGAGGGAGTGAGAAACACATGGAGGGTCCACATGACAGCTCAGCATTCCAAGACTGAGATGTCAATTCACAGCTGAACAGAGAGTCCAGGAGCGGGAGCATGGGAACCGGAGAGCTGGTTCAGGGTAGGAAAAATTGTTGCCAGTAAGGTGACGGACCTAGAGGACAGAAGGGAAGAGGACAACGGTGAGGAGTACCTGCCCCTGAGAGCTGCCCAGCCATGATGGCAGCTGGATGCTGCAGGCTTGGGGGAAGGGGGGAGGATCAGCAGGCATAGCCTCTCTCTCTCTTTCAGTGCCTGCAGCGGGAGGTGGAGAGACCCCTGTGGGCCACCTAAGGCACTCAGGGATAACAGGGACCCTCAGGCCCTCAGGCAGGGCTAGCTTAAAGCCCCTTGGAATGCCAGCAGCAGGGAGGCTGCCGAGAACAAAGAAAACCAGAGAGAGGCCCAACTCTGAGACATTCCGTTTACACCTGAGGCACCAGCGCCCCTCTGCAACAGGCATCTCCAAGCCCAACGGAAACAACACAGTGCCATTGTTCACTTACTCCCAAGGGAAGGAGCCACTATTGTACCCTCTCGCTCCTCACACACCAATGCTTACAGATGAACAATAAAGGAAGCTGTGCTGGTCACAATATAATACAAAAAACCCAAGGCAAGTAGAAAGACACTTACAGCTGAGACTCTAAGGAAACAGAAATATTAGTATCAATTCTATTGAACTGGTCCAATCTGGGATCAATTCCAGTTTTTTTTTTTTATTATTAATTACGATCTTAGTCCTAAGGGATCTACAAGTTTTATAACATATTTTTTATTCTATTTTTTATTCTATTTTTATTTTTAGGCTTTTTATATACTTCTATTTCTAGCTAAGTTTTTGGTAGTGCAGACTATATCTCTTTCCTACCTTCCTTTCATCTCTATCCTTTATACATTTCTATTCCCTTCTTTTCATTTACATATTTCCAGGCACACTATGATCTTCTGTTCCCTTGTCTTCCATCCATTTTTAGTTTATTTTATCTTAATTTACAAGCAACACTATTGATCTGCTCAGAATACTTGCTCTATTCTCCAGATGACACACCACCTTGGTATTTAATATTAGGTTTTTGTCTTTATCTTAGTTCTTAGTACAATTGTCTAATTTTATTCTGAGAATCTCCATTCTGTCTGGTGGTACTTTAGCACTTTTCTATATTTGATCCCAGCTTACAATATCTCCCTGGAATAGTGTTTGTATGTGTAAGGTGTTATTTGCTTGTTGGTTTGTTTTTTGCTTTTGTTTCTGTTTTGGTTTTCAATTTCTCTTGGGTTTCTCTCTCAATATCTGATAGCATACTGGGGTTCTCCTGTCAGGTCTTTTCAGAGCCTTAGGTCCTAATGGATTCAGTAATTGTGTGTCTCATACATGTACCTGTTTCCTAGACTTAGTATTTGTTTAATCCAACACTTGGACATTAGTCTGGGGCTTGGACAGTCTTCTATAAACACCTCTATCACCAGGACAAGCAACCCCAGAAGTTTGGACAACCATGAGGAAACAAAGAAACACCATGCAGGCAAAGGAGCAGGAAAAAAATCCACAAGACCAAATAAATGAGGAGGAAATAGGAAAAATGCCTGAAAAAGAATTCAGAGTAATGATAGTAAAAATGATACAAAATCTCAATAACAAAATAGAGAAAGTACAAGAAACAGTTCATAAGAACTCAGAAGAACTAAAGAACAAACCAAACAGCAATGGATAACAAAATAACTGAAATTAAAAATACTCTAGGTAGTATAACCAGCAGAATGACTGAGGCAGAAGAATGAATACGTGAGTTGGAAGATAGAATGGGGGAAATAACTGCCACAGAGCAGGAAAAAGAAAAAAGAATAAAAAGAATGGAAGACAGTCTCAGAGTCCTCAGTGATAACATTAAGCATACCAACATTCTAATCATAGGCATCCCAGAAGAAGAAGAAAACAAGAAAGGGTCTGAGAAAATATTTGAAGAGGTTCTAGTGGAAAACTTCCCCAACATGGGAAAGGAAATAATTAACCAAGTCCAAGAAGCACAGAGAGTCCCATACAGAATAAACCCAAAGAGAAATACTCCAAGGCACATATTAATCAAACTAACGACAATTCAACACAAAGAAAAAATATTAAAAGCAGCAAGAGAAAAGCAACAAACAACATATAAGGGAAAACCGATAAGGATAACAGCTGACCTTTCTACAGAAACTCTGCAGGCCAGAAGGGAATGGCAGGATATACTGAAAGTCCTGAAAGAGAAGAACCTACAGCCAAGAATACTATACCCAGCAAGAATCTCATTCAGATTTTAGGGAGAAATCAAAAGCTTTATAGACAAGCAAAACTGAAGAGAATCAGCACTACCAAATCAGCCTTACAACAAGTGCTAAAGGAACTTCTCTAAGTAGGAAATACAAGAAAAGGAAAACACCTACAAATACAAACCCAGAACAATTAAGAAAATGGTAATTGGAACACACATGTCAATAATCACCTTAAATGTACATGGATTAAATGCTCCAACCAAAAGACACAGACTGGCTGAATGGATACAAAAACAAGATCTGCCTATATGCTGCCTACAAGAAACCCACTTCTGACCAAGGGACACATATAGACTGAAAGTAAGGGGAAGGAAAAAGATATTCCAAGCAAATGGAAATCAAAAGAAAGCTGGAATAGCAATCCTCATATCAGACAAATTAGACTTGAAAGTAAAGACTATTACAAGAGACAAGGAAGGACACTACATAATGATCCCTTGATCCATTCAAGAAGAACACATCGCAGTGGTAAATATCTATGCCCCCAACATAGGAGTACCTCAATACATAAGGCAAATGCTAACAGCCATAAAAGAGGACATTGACAGCAACATAATAATAGTGGGAGACTTGAACACCCCACTGACATCAATGGACAGATCATCCAAACAGAAAATAAATACAGACACACAAGCTTTAAATGACACATTAGACCATCTTGATTTAACTGATATTTATAGGAAATTCTACCCAAAAACGACAGAATACACTTTCTTCTCAAGTGCACAGGAACATTTTCCAGGATAGATCACATCATGGGTCACAAATCAAACCTCAGCAAATTCAAGAAAATTGGAATCATAGCAATCATCTTCTCAGACCACAATGCCATGAGACTAGATATCAATTACAGAAAAAAAAAATGCAAACAATACAAACACATGGAGGCTAAACAATTCACTATTAAACAACCAAGAAATCATTAAAGAAATCAAAGTGGAAATCGAAACATATCTAGAAACAAATGACAATGAAGACACAACAACCCAAAACCTATGGGACGCAGCAAAAGCAGTTCTAAGAGGGAAGTTTATAGCAATACAGTTCTACCTTAAGAAACAAGAAAAATATCAAATAAACAACCTAAGCTTACACCTAAAACAATTAGAAAAAGAAGAACAAAGAAACCCCAAAGTGAGCAGAAGGAAAGAAATCATAAAGATCAGAGCAGAAATAAATGAAAAAGAAAGGAAGGAAGCAATAGCAAAAATAAATAAAACTAAAAGCTGGTTCTTTGAGAAGATTAACAAAATTGATAAACCGCTAGCCGGACTCATCAGGAAAAAAAGGGAGAAAATGCAAATCAACAGAATTAGAAATGAAAAAGGAGAAGTAACAATGGACACCACAGAAATACAAAAGATCATGAGAGACTACTACAAGCAACTATATGCCTATAGTTGGATATAATTGGATAACCTGGAAGAAATGGATACATTCTTAGAAAAATACAATCTTCCAAGACTGAACTAGGAAGAAATAGAAACTATGAACAGACCAATCACAAGTACGGAAATTGAGGCAGTGATTAAAAATCTCCCAACACACAAAAGCCCAGGACCAGATGGATTCACGGGAGAATTCTATCAAATATTTAGAGAAGAGGTAACACCTATCCTTCTCAAACTCTTCCAAAATTTTGCAGAAGGCGGAACACTCCCAAACTCATTCTACGAGGCTACCATCACCCTGATACCAAAACCAGGCAAAGATGTCACAAAAAAAGAAAACTACAGACCAATATCACTGATGAATATAGATGTAAAAATCCTCAAGAAAATATTAGCTAACAGAATCCAACAGCACATTAAAAAAATCATACACCATGGTCAAGTGGGGTTTATCCCTGGGATGCAAGGATTCTTCAATATACACAAATCAATCAACGTGATACATCATAACAAGAAATTGAAGGATAAAAACCATATGATAATCTCAATAGATGCAGAAAAAGCTCTTGACAAAATTTAACATCCATTTATGATAAAAGCTCTCCAGAAAATGGGCATAGAAGGAAATTACCTCAACATAATAAAAGCCATATATGAGAAACCAAAAGCCAACATCATTCTAAATGGGGGAAAAACTGAAAGAATCCCCTCTAAGAACAGGAACAAGACAAGGGTGTCCACTCTCACCATTATTATTCAACATAGTTTTGGAAGTTTTAGCCACAGCAATCAGAGAAGAAAAAGAAATAAAAGGAATCCAAATTGGAAAAGAAGAAGTCAAATTGTCACTCTTTGCAGATGACATGATATTACACATAGAAAACCCTAAAGACTCTACCAGAAAACTGCTAGCACCAATTGATGAATTTAGTAAATTAGCAGGATACAAAATTAATGCACAGAAGTCTCTTGCATTCCTATATACTAACAATGGAAGAGCAGAAAGAGAAATGAAGGAAACTCTCCCATTCACCATTGCAACAAAAAGAATAAAATACCTAGGAATAAACCTGCCTAAGGAGCCAAAAGATGTGTATGCAAAAAACTTTAAGGCACTGATGAAAGAAATCAAAGATGACACAAACAGATGGAGGAACATACCATGTTCCTGGATTTGAAGAATTAACATCGTGAAAATGATTGTACTACCCAAAGCAATTTACAGATTCAATGCAATCCCGATCAAATTACCAATGGCATTTTTCACAGAACTAGAGCAAGAAATCTTACGATTTGTATGGAAACGTAAAAGACCCCGAATAGCCAAAGCAATCTTGAGAAGGAAAAATGGAGTTGGTGGAATCAGGCTTCCTGACTTCAAACTATACTACAAGGCTACAGTGATCAAGACAGTATGGTACTGGCACAAAAATAGAAAGGAAGATCAATGGAATAGAATAGAGAACTCAGAAGTAAGCCCAAACACATATGGGCACCTTGTCTTTGACAAAGGAGGCACAAATATACAATGGAAAAAAGACAGCCTCTTCAATAAGTGGTGCTGGGACAATTGGACAGCTACATGTAAAAGAATGAAATTAGGACACTTCCTAACACCGTACACAAAAATAAACTCCAAATGGATTAAAGACCTACATGGAAGGCCAGACACTATCAAACTCCTAGAGGAAAACATAGGCAGAACACTCTATCACTTCCATCAAAGCAAGATCCTTTTTGACCCACCTCCTAGAATCATGGAAATAAAATCAAGAATAAACAAATGGGACCTCATGAAACTTAAAAGCTTTTGCACAATGAAAGAAACCATAAACAAGACAAGAAGGCAACCCTCAGAATGGGAAAAAAATAGTTGCCAAAGAAACAATGAGCAGAGGATTAACCTCCAAAATATGCAAGCAGCTCATGCAGCTTAATACCAAAAAAGCAAATAACCCAATCCACAAATGGGTGGAAGACCTAAATAGACATTTCTCCAAAGAAGACATACAGATGGCCAACAAACACATGAAAAGATGCTCAACATCACTAATCATCAGAGAAATGCAAGTGAAAGCCACAATGAGGTATCACCTCACACTGATCAGAATGTCCATCATCACAAAATCTAGAAACAACAAATGTTGGAGAGGGTGTGGAGAAAAGGGAACTCTCCTGCACTGTTGGTGGGAATGTAAGTTGATATGGCCACTATGGAAAATAATTTGTAGGTTCCTTAAAAAACTACAAATAGAACTACCATATGATCCAGTCATCCCACTACTGGGCATATACCCAGAGAAAACCATAATCCAAAAAGAAACATGTACCATAATGTTTATTGCATCACTATTTACAATAGCCAGGACATGGAAGCAACCTAAATGCCCATCAACAGATTAATAGATAAAGAAGATGTGGCGCATATATACAATGGAATATTACTCAGCCACAAAAAGGAATGAGATGGAGCTATATGTAATGAGGTGGATAGACCTAGAGTCTGTCATAAAGCAGGAAGTATGTCAGAAAGAGAAAGACAAATATTGTATGCTAACTCATATAAATGGAATCTAAAAATGGTACTGATGAACTCAGTGATAAGACAAGAATAAGGACGCGGATGCAGAGAATGGACTGGAGATCTCGAGGTTTGGGGGGGCGGGGGGTTGAAAGGGAAGCTGAGACGAAGTGAGAGAGTAGCATAGACATATACATACTACCAACTGTAAAATAGATAGCCAGTGGGAAGTTGCTGTATATAACAAAGGCAGTTCAGCTCAATGATGGATGATGCCTTGGAGGACTGGGATGGGGAGAGTGGGGTGGGGGAGTTGAAGGAGGGAGGGGATACGGGGATATGTGTATAAATACAGATGATTGATGTTGGTTTGCCTCAAAAACTGGTACAAGAGTGTAAAGCAATTATATTCCAATAAAAAAATTATACTCCAATTAAAATGTTTAAAAAAAAAGATTTTTCTGAACCCCAATTCTAAGTTATGTCCCCTTGTAAATACCCTCTCAAAGCACACTCAATTTTTTAGCACTTTATTATAATTTTTTGTAATATACTTAATTCTTGAAAATTTAAAACCTACTTTTTTTCACTGGAGAGGAAACAATGAGATCAGTTTTCATATTTCTATTTTAGTGCAAACCGGACTATCAATTATGATTTATGTAATTCATATTGTAAATTAGACCCTTATGAATAACATCAAGTTAATCTTGAGTAGCTTATGTATTACTTTCAGATTAAGACTGTGACTATTGTGGTTTATAATAAGAAATATATGTTGATCTCTGCCCCTGGCTCCTAACACAGGGCTCGTGAAACCGTTGTAATTTCCTGGGTGATAGAAGTGTCTTTTGTTCAAGTGAGGTGACCATGGGTAGGCTCCTAGATGGGGGCTGGTCACTTGAAAGACCAAGCTATGATTAGAAGCTTGGAATTTTCAGCCCACTCCTTATTCTCTTTAGAAGGCAGAAGGGCTGAAAATGGAGTCAATGACTGATTATGCTGACATGATGAAGACTTCATAAGATCCCCAAACTACAGAGTTCAAAGAGCTTCCAGGTTGGTGAACACATCCACACTGGAAGGTAAGGTACCCCAACTCTATAGGGACAGAAGCTCCTATGATCTGGATCCTTCCAGACCTCATCCTATGTATCTCTTCTGGCTGTTCATCTGTATCTTTTATCATATCCTTTAGTAAGCTGGTAAATGTACATAAGAGTTTCCCTGAGTTTTGTGAGCCACTCTAGGAAATTAATTGAATCTGAGGAGGGGATCAAGGGAATCTCAGATGTGTAGCCAAATCAGACAGAAGTTGTGGGTACAACTTCCACGTCCGCTATCTGAAATTGACATATAAAGCGGGGTGGGAGCCATCACAAAGGACTGCACCCTAACTTGTGGGATCTGATACTATCTCCAAGTAATCTCCAGGTAGATAGTATTAGAACTGAGAGAAACTGTAGGACACCCAACTGGTGTCACAGAGAATTGCTTGGTGTGGAAAAAAATCTCCATACATTTGGTAGTAAAAAGTGTCATAAGTGAAGTGTTCTGTGTGAGTGTGCTAGTATTGTGAGTAGCAAAGAAGATACATGTTAAAAACAAACAAATGACAAAACAAACAAACAAAAAACACAGTAGGGAAGGAAGAACTGGGTTTTCCTCTAAACGGTTGGTAGAAAACTTAAGTTTTTCCAATTTAAAGACCTATTTTAACAATCCACAAAAGTAACTTAAACACTATGTGAAAGAGATATTGTGACATTTAAAATCTCATTTAATCACCCTTGGAAAAAAATTTTATTATGAATATTCCAATTTATTCAATTTCCTTAAACATACCTTGGAAAAAATATTTTTTTCAATTTAGTTTCTACCCAGAGGTGAGTAATTGGATATATTTCTGAAACACTGTTGCCTTAAGACTATATGAACTTTTAAAATTTGCAAATTTCCAAGTGTACACATTGCTCAAATATTTATGATTTTGAGAGTAAAATTATATTTTTTAGAAAGTTTTAATAATTGTGCATTTTTGATGAAATGCAGTCTGCCTTTTAGTCCCACTTTTATTAAGAGAAACAGGTTCTAGGTCACAGCAAATCACCTGGACAATATCAAAATCAATTAAAAAATTCACATAAGTTAGTAATCATTTCTTTTCACATAGATGTTAAGTGGAAGAGCATTTAGCAAGTGGAAAAAAAACCCTTTTATTTATTTTATGTCATATGTAGGTAGGTGTTGAAATTAATGCTTTTGCAAGAAAAATAAATAGGTTTTCATAAATGTCATTCATTTCTCAAGCTTACTGAAAGTTAAATGAGTTTTACAAAAGGATAATATAGGCAATATAGAGTTAATGTGGTAATTTGTCAACTACAATTGTAAAAAAGATGGTTTCTACCTGGGAAAATGTTAAAGGAATTAACACATGTAAAGTATTTAGAGCAGTGCTTGTAACCACCCAGTAGCTGTTAATTATTTTTAGTAGTAGTATTCTAGATATGTTCTTTCCATTCCTCCCAAATCTCTATTATTGGATTTCTATTACAAGTTTTGTTAATAGCACCACCAAGAAACCTTTCCCTTACCCTGTTGATAAAGTACAGAGGAAGAATGGCTAACTTAGACGTGAGAGTGTCAGTATTAGCATGCTTAGAAATAATGGAAATTTCTATGGTTAGAATTGATTTTTGAAAACTAAAAAGAAACTGTGCAAAAACACAAAAAGTTTACTTGGGATGGGATGAGCCATATGTGGAGTGATTTCAACTGATTTTACCTTTAGGTCTAGGAATATCCTTCTTCCTTCTTAATAATACATCTTATATCAAGATTGTTAGGCTCACAACAGGTTGCAGCTCTGTCTACCTAAAGCCTACCATTCAGTTGAGTGTAGTTAGTGCCTTTGAGTGGTAATGGTACTTTGCATGGCAAAAAGAAAAAAAAAGTTGCTGAATCAATCCCTGGTGTTTTGTAAAGTTACTACCTTATCAAACCACAGAAAGGAAATATAACTAGATATTCAAAATAATAATTGTTTTCAAAGACATTGTTATTTGAAAAAGTATTACTGAGTGTAAAGGGCCACACTATAGCACTTCTTAAAAATGATTCACTTATTCTTTCTACACATATGGACTGAACATCTGACCAAAATGATTTTACCTCTTCTCATCTCAGGGAGCTTATAAACAAAGAGAAGAGATAAAATTTTACATAAACTACCACAAAACACTTTTGTGGTACTAAAATAATAATCATAAAACCAAAATAAGATAATAAAATATCACTTGATTATTTATAAATAAGAAAAATACAAAGTTTAATTTTCATATGTTATTGAAGAATAATATAAAATAAAAATAATTAAAAAGAAGAAATTATTGCTTATAAAATCATTCAGATACCCATGGCCCAGGAATAATTCTGTCAATGGAATGTCAAATTTATATATATTTTTCTATGTAAATGTGTATGTATTTTGGAGAAACTAATAATGAATATGCATATATAATATATAAGTATGTAATGTATATGAAAATATTATATACAAATAGAAAACTGGGAATTTGTCATGTGTCATTTACAATATGAACTCATTTCCCTCACATTTTCTGTATTTGCCAGCTAACACTAAGATCATTACCAAATATTAGCTGAGTTTTTAGCTTTATCAGAAATTTTGTAAATATTTATCAATACAGAATTCATCAGTAGAGTACAAAAGTACCTGATGCTCTACTTCATGTCAAAATAAAGTGATATTATGGATAAAGACATACAGATTACAAAAATTTGTAAAAATTGAAGTAGATGTACCTATAGAAATAGATTAAATGTAAATATAAAAATTTTGGTCAGTCTTAAAAATAATAATAAAATATAGATACATAAATGCAGATGTATAAATACATGTATTAATTTTTTATACATGTGATAATTTTATGTTTTAGATGATCAAAGGAATCTTTTCATTATTTGAGTTGTATTTTCTTGATGGGTTTGAATATTTTGGTGATGTTTTTTCTGCCCTAGATGCATTAGTTTTCTGCTGCAGCATATAAAATTACCATGAAATTAATCTCTTAAAATAACATTTATTTATTATACCATAGTTTCTGTGGGTCAAGAATTCAGCATGGGTTAGTTGAATCCTCTTCTCATAGTCTCACCAGGCTGAAATCAAGGTGTCACATGGGCTGCATTTCTTTCTGAAGCTTGGGTTCTTCTTCCAAGCTCACGTAGTTGTTGGCAAAATTCAATTCCGTGAAGCTATAGGATAGAAGCCCATTTTCTTTCTAGCTAACAGCTAAGTCTGCTCTTAGCTCCAAAGGCAGCTACCAGTTCCTTGCCCTTTTTTTGTCCGTCCTCTCACAGACCCTCTTACAGTATGACACCTTCCTTCAAGGTCATCAGAGCAATCTATCGTCAGTCAGCTAAGATAAAATCATGGGAATTACTGTCTCATCAACTTTGCCTTTAATAATCCTAATCAATGGAGCCACCACCCCATTACCTTGGCCAAATTCTATTGGTTAGAAGCTGTCACAGGTTTAGCCATCACCCAAGGAAGGGGATTACTCATTTGGAGTCATCTTGAATTCTCCCTACCATAATGGATGACATATTGATGTATTCTGTGTCTATTTTCCTTAGGTTTATATTTTGTTTTGTAAACAGTTCAGAAAGTACAATTACAGACTATTATCATTTATTTTAATTTTTATTCTAGCATCTGTCTTATGATTTATTATGATTTTTTTTTTTTTACTTCCAGACACTTTTATTATTAAATTTTTAAACAAATTTTGCTTTTGATATTATGTTTGGAAAGTTTTCTTTCCCATTCATAGATTATATATTTAACTAATATATTTAAATTTACATATAAATATAGAAGAATATTGCTTCTCTATGTATTTGTGTAAGATAAAAATATGTTATTTAACATCCTTTGGCTCTGAGACATGGTAAAATTTCTCAAATAGGATGGATGCACAAGCAGGAAAAACAGAAAAATAATGGCAAATTATACGATTTAAACAAAACTATAATAACCATATTATGTGTAAATGTTTAAAGGTAGAGAATAAAAATCATAACCTAGCATATCAAAATAATGAGATATAGCCAAAGAAGTACTGAAAGGGACAGTTATAGTATTAAAAAACTACTTTAGACAATTAGCAAGATTTAAAAACCCATTCAGTTGCCACCTTAAGAAACCAGAAAGAAGAGCAAAAGACACCCAAAATTATAAATAGAAAGAAATCAATAAAATACAAAATAGTAACAGAAAGAATCCATGAAAACAAAAATTGCTTTTTAAGAAGACTGAATGCTCACACAAAGATCCTATACAAATCCTCACATCAGCTTTATTTGTAGCAGCCAAAAATTGGGGGGAAAAAAATCTCTAGAGTTCATATAAAGCTATGTGGACAAACCGTGGTACCCACATTCAACAGAATATTTTTCAGCAGCCAAAAAGAACAAAAATTGATGCATAAAACAGCATGGATGAATCTCTAAAGCTACATTTTACTGAGAAAAGGGTAGCCAAAAAAACAAAAACAAAAACAAAAAAACCCAAAAAACAAAAAAACCAACTGTATGACTTCATCTAGATAAATTTCCAAAAAATAGAAACACACCTATAGCAACAAAACAGATCAACATGCCTGTGGACAAAATGTAGAGAGAAATGCATTACAAAGCAGCACAAAGGATCTTTGAATGTGATGGAAATGTCCACCATCTTGATAGAGATACTGATTTCACAATTGCATTTATACATTAAACCTCATCAGTTTGTACAATTTAAATATGTACAATTTAAATATGTGGTATATAGTGCATTAGTTTAAAAAAAGAAAAGAAAAAGAAATCATATCTACATTCTTGAGATCCAGTGAAGGGAGGGGAAAAAATTGCTCTAATTAATATCCCAGAACAAAAGTCCTATTGTTTGATTTTACCAAGTTTAAAAAAAAAAAAAGAAAAAAGGAAAAGGAAAAGAGAGAAACTCTAAATGGTAGAAAGTGTCACAGCTACACTATAAAGGCTTTTCCCTGTGTGTTGTTTCAATCAAGTTACTTAGGGACACCTCCCTTCCTCATATTATCACCACTCTTTCATATATATTATTATTTTCTTAAATATTCAAACTTGTATGAGCACATCAATTAGCCTTTTCTTGAACTGGTATTGTCAGGGGGGAAGAAATTTTCCTCTATCTTTCTAGGTTCTTCTGACTGGTATAAGAATCACATTGACATGAGACACATTAACAGGAAAAAACCAAACAAAAGTTTAATAACATGCACATTGGATTGACCCAGGAGAACTGAGTAACTCATCAAAAGGACTGAAACCCTCACCTTAAATACTATCCTCAGCTAAAACCAAAAGAGGATATTGAAGGTAGGGAGAGTCAGGAGAGTTTAGGTGAAAAAGCATAGTAAACAAGGGTAAGGTTGTTATGCAGATTTAAGTCATAGCCTTCTCCATTGATAAGTTACTAGAGATTTGGGTATCCTCCCCTTCCAGGTACAGAGTGGGAGACACTCTTACAAATAGAGATTTCCCTTATACATGCAAATTTTTCTTACAAAAGGATAACTCCTACTTGGTTTTCAGACTTTTTCCCAAGTTTGCTATTTCTTAGAAAATAACTAGCTTAAAATAATTAATGTTCCAAATAGAAATATTTAGGGGTAGCAAATTCTGCTCCCCTATACTCTCATTCTTTAAATCAAGTATAACATGACCAGCCTTCTTTAGTACTTTCTCCTCTTACACTCTTTGACACATATATTTCCTCTTAACTTGATTCTTAGGATAGATATTCATTCTCAGGGTCCAGCCACAATTCCACTACATTTTTTAATCACTATGGTATTAATCACCATGGTTTTAATCACTATGGTTTTTAATACTTTGGTTTTGCCTCTAATGCTAATATGGATTTTTGCTATCAGTTTATAAAACATATTTTGAAGAAAGTTAAGATCAACTAAGCAAGTTCAGGTTGAACTTGTTGTTGACTTTTTTCTTATGAAACCATGTCTCTCCCTAAAACTGAGTTCCTCTACTAAGTTTATGATGAGCCTCTCTATCCAAAATTTTGTTCCCTTTCTTGTCCCACACGTGTTTCCATTAGGATTGAGGAGTATCAAGGAAAAGGGACACTGAAACTGAGCAGGACCCTATGGGGCCCTCCTGGGTACAAAAGCCTTTCAGTGTCCACTGTTTCTCATTTGTAGAAAAAAGCTTTAGTCTCCTAAACCTTCCCAGAGTTCCAAAGAGTAGATTCAAGCAGTTCTAATTAGGGAAGTGAGGGAATGCAGAAACAAAAGAAAAGCAGTCAAGAAACATTAGTCCTAACCCCTCTGCCCCAGTGGAGGATGGTAACTATATGCTGAGACCCCAGACTACTCGGAACCAGAGGGTTGATGATTAAGACGCCTAGAAGACCACCTTGTTACCTCACCACCAATCAATCAGAAGAAAATCATGCACCCTGCAGCCCTACTCTAAATATCGCCTTTAAAAACTCTTCCCTGAAAACCACTGGGGAGTTCATATCTTTTGAGCATGAGGCACCCTTACTCTTTGCTAGGTACCCTGCAAATAAATGCTGTAGTTTCTTTCATCACAACCAGCTGTCAATAAATTGGCTTTGCTGTGAGGCACATGCAAGTTTGGTCTGGTTACACTTACTGCAAAAAATTCAAACTCTACCCCTAATTTATACACCAGTAAAAACACACTCAGGTTGTACTTTAGATTCTACAGATGACTTTAGAATTTCCTAAAACAGCAGACTTGACTTACATAAATTAAGATTTGGGTCTGTAACTGCAGGACCTCCCAAAGCCTCAGTGCATATTCATTACTTTCTATTGCAAAAGAAGCAAAACCAATTTACTAACAGCTGAAATATGTTAATAAACTTTAAATCTCTGCAGCTCCATAGTAACAATAATGGAGCTAAAGAAAATTGTTATTTTGATTTCACAACATAACAGAGGAGATAGTGTTCTTTTGAAGCTATACAGTTGTGCAAGAAGATTGAAGCAAAAAGTCTATTATAATATCAGCAGGGTATAGACAAAATATTTTATAGTATTATTATTTGAGCTGTCAAGAAAGAAGTACCTTATAGGTATCTATTATATTTGGAACATTCAAAGTTGGAGAAATAGCCAAATTATTAATTTCACCAAAGCTGGTTCTATTATATCCTTTTTTTCAGAGTTGCAGTGAAGGCAGTTCATTTTTAGGCTAGGAAAAAATTGCCTATGTGATGGAGGAGGCAATGTGATGTAATGAAAAAAATAAATAAATCAAGAGAATTGAATTCTAGCCTACCGTTTTTGACTAAACTTTAAACCTTGGATAGCTAGGTTTTAAATTGGCTTGGGCTATTTTTTCACAATAATACATTCAGAACATTGGACTAGATAAGTTTTACAATCCCTTTTAGAACTCATAATCAGCAAGACTCATTGTCACAAAGGGCAAATTAACATGATATGTCCCTCCAGGATAATGCTGTGAATCTGTTAAATACAATTGGCTACAACACATGTGCATCTATTTAAGAATCTTGTAACCAGCTGCTGCTGATCCACTGGCCCAATACTTTCCATCTATGGCCAAATGAGTGCTCCCAACTGAAAGCTGAAATCAACTTTTCTGAGATTAAATCTTGCTCCTTAAATATATACATATAATAAAAATATAATAAAAATATATAAAAAATATATACATATATACACATATATACATTCTTAAAAGCAGGCCCTGATAATTTTTTTCTGGAGATAATATCTTCTCAATGCCTACAGATGTTTGTATTCACGTTTGCTTATTGTTATAACTTCCTTATGAATGCTGCTCACTTAGCTTCTGATTTCTTGTCTCAGATCTGACAGCACCTATTGCCTAAATCTTCCTTGCTGCTTCCTGATGCCAGTTTGTCACATGAATGTTGTCTACTATTCTCCTGGATGTGGATATTTGCATTTTCCCTGCTCTTTGTTTGTCATTCCCCTCTTAGATTCATGTGGTATGGTGTGTGGTTTAATCCCACCTTTAGGAAAGTTCAGTAGAAAGAAGTCATTTTACAATGGATCAACAAACAGTCACTTGATTTTCAGAAGAGCTGAAACAAAATCTTGACTGCAAATCTCAGAGGCTACATTTTGCATCATAGGGGAGCAAAATATACTATTCCAAAATGCATCTCTTTGATGTGAGGATTAATTTAGGCTGATTATTTTTAAGAAACAAAAGATTCAGAAATTTTTTTTGTTACCTCTCCCTTAGCTGCCTAAAAGAATTTAGATACTTTTTCCTGGAATAGAGCGATCAGTAGGGATATATGCAAAGAATATGAACTAGGTGTGATGCGGGGAACATGGCAGAAGCTAGAGATTGGGGTCCACCCTATGTCCCATTGTCTCTGCATGGCTCAGCAAATGTATGTTTACTAAACATTTGCTTTTTCATCTCCATGTGAATTGCCTTCATTTCCTCTGAAGTCCTAAACACTGCTCACAACATCTTCTTTGGTCATAGCTGAAGATGTTATTTAAGGTGAGGGTTTTGAGCATTTTGATAAGTTGCTAAGTTTTCCTGGGTCTCTCCCATCTATACATCTTATTAAACTGTTTTATTTTCTCCTGTTTATCTGTCTCATTCCAATTTAATTCTTGGACAAGTCAGAGAGCAGAGGAAAATTTTTTCCTCCTTGACAACAGAGATGCATCAGCCAAAACAAACAAACAAAGATGGAAATAATCAAGAAAATAGATCATCTGGATTTATGACATACAAATGAAATAGATTGTATGGTCTGACAGTAAGTGGGCTGTGATTATTGTCAAAATTATAAAATAAAATAAAACTCATGAAATTGGTATTGGGTGCCTTTAAATAAATACTGTTAAACTTTACTGGGTTTGTTTCCTTCAATTCATCATTCATCCTATGTACTAAATTTTCTTTTAAAATTATTTTTGGACTTCCTAGATGGTACGGTGGTTAAGAATCTGCCTGCCAATGAAGGGGACATGGGTTCAATCCCTGCCCCAGGAAGATAGCACATGCTGTGGAGCAACTAAGCCCACATGTCACAACTACTGAGCCTGTGTGCCAGAAATACTGAAGCCCACATGCCTAGAACCTGTGCTCTGCAACAAGAGAAGCCACCACAATGAGAAGCCTACACACCACAATGAAGAGTAGCCCCCCACTTGCCACAACTAGAGAAAGCCCATGTGCAGCAACAGACCCAACATAGCAAATAAATAAATACATAAATTTATTTAAAAAATTATTTTTATTCAAATCATTATTTATTTTAAAGTATTTTTTCTTGATTTTTATCTACTGCATTAATTGTCCTCCTTTTGGTGGAAAGGATTTAGTTTCTAAGTAAAATGCTGGCTTGAATCCTAACCTTCCATCCCAGATTTTAATGAATGTAATTCTACACAAAGTCCAGTAAACCTTTAGAAGTTCTTATTGTTTAACTAGGTTGAATGATTATTTGAAAACTCCTGCAGATATTTTTTGAAGGGATATTTTAAAATGAATGGCAAGGAACACAGTACAATTCTAGAATAGAAGATTTTAAATTTGAAGCACATATTTTAGAAATCATAAAACTGTCATGTTTTGATAAACTTCCTATTGAATGTAGTTGGTAATTTTTGCAATATCCCATTACTTCATTTCAAATGGTAAAATAACAAAGCCCTAAGAGACAACTTTTCCATATTTCCACATCTTTTCATATTTGTGATTCTTAAAAATTAGTAATTCTTTGTGGAGCTTTCCCTCTTTTGCACTAAAATCTTGAATTTAAGAACCACCCTTTTTACTTCACTGGATCCAAAAAGTCTATCTGCTGTGGCCTCCATGCTCATCTCCACTCAGCATTAGGAGGAGATTCAGAGTTTCACAGTGGATATAAAAGTGAGGCAGAGTCCTCTGGAATTGTTACCAAAATCTCAGCCTCTCTGTACACTGGTGCTGAATCAAAACCCAGAGACAGAGTTTGGGGTGAAGTAGAAAAAGATAGCTTTACTGCTTTGCCAGGCAAAGGGAGACACACCTGGCTTCTGCCTTGAAAAATGATGTGTCTCAACTCCAGAGGATTTGTTGAACCTACCCAGTGCTTCAAAGGTGGGGTCTGACAAGACTAGGGTGTGAGCAGGGTTTGTACTCCCTTAATCTCCCCTCAGGTAGTCATCTCCTCTCAAGTGGTCTTCTAGTCTCCTAATCTTCATGAGCTTCTCTGGTCCCTTTAATCTTGCCTCAGATGGTTTTTTGACTGTTCCTCCCTTGATTAGCAACTGTTCAAATCTGCCCTTTGGAACTCAGGGAAGGTCATGGAGGCTGGAGTCTTGCCTATAGAAACTGTGAACAGAAGGAGGCCTCCTGTGCTCAGGCCCCACTCGGCTTCTGTCATACTAAAAATAAAGGACCAAAGCACTTGTCTCCAAGGGTATCTGAAAATGTATGAATTGTGCAATAATTGTGGAAAATGAAATAAAAGCCCAGGAGCTAATTGTTGCTGAAAGCTGGCCCCTGTGCACTGGCACCTAATTAAATCTTGGAGACAGAATTTTGGGTCAAATAGAAAAGACTATATTTACTGCTTTGCCAGGCAAAGGGGGTCACAACATGATATACATCATCTTTTACAATACCATACTTCCTCTCTTTATAAAGAAAAAAAGGGGTGGGGGTGCTATTTGTCTGGAATTTCTCTCTGTTATTTTATACAGTTCTAAATAAAAGTAAAAGAGTGCCAAAGGGAGTGGATGACATGTAAGATTTCTTACCTAAGGCCCGTAGTATAAAACTATATGGAAATTGAATATTTTCTTATGAAGGGGAGCAGAAGTTGCCATCTGAAAATACTCCTCTATGGCATAAGGATTATTTTGAGTTGATTATTTTTAAGAAAGAGCTGACACATAAGTTTTAAATTAATTAATTAATTGGCTGCATTGGGTCTTCGTTGCTGCACGGGCTTTCTCAAATTGCAGCAAGTGGGGGTTACTCTGTTGCGGTGTGTGGGCTTCTAATTGTGGTGGCTTCTCTTGTTGTGGAGCATGGCCTTTAGGTGTGTGGACTTCAGTAGTTGTGGCACACAGGCTCAATTGTTGCAGCTCACAGGCTCTAGAGCACAGCTCAGTAGTTGTGGCACACGGGCTTAGTTGCTACACAGCATGTGGGATCTTCCTGGACCAGGGATCAAACCCGTGTCTGCTGCATTGGCAGGTGGATTCTTAACCACTGTGTCACCAGGGAAGCCCAATATATAAATTTTGAAACCACAAAGAAGTTACTTTTTTGCAAGAGACATTTACATTTGTCAGGGAAATCATTTGTAAGAGTGTCTGCCTCTCTGTACCAGGAAGAGGAGAAGGACTGAATCTCTAGAAACTCTTATCAATGGAGAAGATAAGGACTTAAATCTGCATAACAACCATACCTCCTTCTTTGCCTGAATATCTCCCATAATTGGCTCCCTGACACCCCTCCCAAATCTTTTTATGTCTTTAAATAGAGTTAGTATATAAGGTGATGTCTTGGACCATTTCAGAGAATTGCTGAGGATTCCTGGGTATCTCTCATCTGTTCAAGAGTTATACATGTTACTAAATTCCTATTTGTTTTTCTCCTGTTAATTTAGCTTTTATTACAGAGGTGTCTCAGACAAGAGCCTAGAAGGTGTTGGGGAGAACGAAATTTCTTCTACCCTTCTAAATTCTTTTGACTGGCCTAAGAATTAAATTGACATAAGATAGGTTAGCAGGAAATCAAACAAAAATTTAGTAACATGTATACATGGAAGAGATCCAGAAAAAATGAGTAATTCAGCAAAACGGCTGATAACTTCACCTTAAATATCATCTTCAGCTAAAGACAAAAGAGGATGTTGGGGGTACCGGTTTGGGATTTCAAAGGGAAGGAAGGCAATTCACATAGAAATGGTAAAATGAATGTTTGGCAAACAAATGTTTGCTGAGCCATGCAGAGATATGGGACACAGAGAGGAATTTTAAGGAACAGATTTCACTAGGTTCCTGCTTGTCTCCACACCTAATTCATACTCTATTTCTCTGTGGTGCTAACTCTATCTAAATACTTTAGGCAGCTAAGGGGGAAGGTGAGGGTTTTGGCCTTTTTGGCCTTGATTGCTTAAGCTTGAAATAATGTTACTTGAAAACTGAGTTTGCCTCTTGGTGGGTGTTGAGCAAAAAGACACAACCTAGCTAAAGACTGTGAAAAGGAAGGATTTATTACTTGCAGCAAGTAAGGAGAACACTGCGGATCTTTCCCAAAGCAGTGTCTCCCTGAACAGCAAAATTGGGGATTTTTTAAGCTAAGAGTGCGTGCATATTCATGAACGGGTTTGGGTGGTCCACAGAGTCCAAGCTTTAGTTGACAGAAGTCAAGAGGATCAGAAATGTTCAATGTATCACCCCTTAGGTTCCAGTTGAATGCTTCAGGCTGATTTTTACCACTGAAAGAGAACTGGGAGTACTTGCAACTGAGAATATTATTTTTGCTATTGTTACTTTTTTGCCTGATAACAGTTGTTTCTGCATTCTTTTGCTCCCTTAAGATCATTAATTAGTGAGACCTATTCAAGGGAAACCATTGCGACTAGGCTTATAACACAAAATGGCTTAGGCCAAATATGGATTCTCTTATGTCAAGAAAACCATGCCTGGTTTTCTTCCTCAAAGGACCCATGACCTTACCTGCTTGCAATAATATGCATGCCAAAGAGACATTTTGGAGTACAACAAATTGTGCTCCCCTGCAGAGGGTAGAGAGAAGATTATTTTTCCTCCCTTATACTTAATTTTAAAATAGTATTTGATTCCTGTTTTAAAAATACCTAAAAATAACTATTTCACTTCACCAAATATTGTCAAATAATCTCAAATGTTGATTCTATTTTTTGCAAGTTCACAAAAAAGCTCAAGTTTTTTGACTATATTAAATATTTATGTATACAATGATAAATGTTATTTTTAATTTATAATTACAATTGTAAATATCTCTTCTACCCACTAGCAATGTTTTTTTAATTAAGCATGTTGCTTGTGCCTGTTCCATTTATCTCAAATGATGATGAAATCTATTTGTACAAGCACTATTCTCATATTTTTCCACTCAGCCTTCACAACTTTACTTTCATGCTCCTGTATTCCACTGGACTTACTGTGCTTCATTTAGGTGATTTACATTCTTTTTGCTCCTAAAAATATACATTTTATCATAGGTTTTTCCTTTTTCCTTTTGTTCTTTGATATTTATATGGTAAAATTCATATACATTTTTAGTAATGCTTTTTTTTCTTATACAGATAAAAGCCCAAATTTTCCCACTAGAGTTGATGATGCAATGATAGATGTCAATAGCTCTACAAGATTCATTGATACTCATTTGATGCATAAAATTTATTTTCAGTCTTATTGGTAAAAAATAAGTCACAACTGTTGGCTCTAAGCATGATGGTACTGAATTGAAAATTCAAACTATTTATTAACACGTAGTATTATATAAATCACCTCTTATAACCAGAATGTAAAAATCACTGTAATTTGTATTCAAATAACATTAAAAAATGCTAACACACTTTAGAAAACAAAACAAAACAAAAAAACAAAAGAAATGAGGCATTTTTCTCTCATCCTTAAAATTTTGACACAAAATATACGAATGCATATATATTTTTATTTTTTTTAATCCTAAAATCTCTCTATATCATGTTTGTTACTAGTTCCAATGCCATATACTTAAAGCTTATTTGAATTTAGAGATCAACTTTATATTTCAGTATTTTTTATTTGTTTTTATTTTTTCTTTTCACATTTTTCATACTGTAAATTTATTTTGGAAAGTAAATTTAGGTGACACTATTAGCCAGATATGAAAACATACAACATCTTGTTTAATCTAAGCCTGTGTTTTTCTCTTTCTTAATTTCAAAGTTTAGATTTTACCACTCTATAGTATTCATGGGACAATTTTTATGATTGGTAGTTTTCACCTAACCCATTATTAGACTCAATACTGAAGGATAACACATCTATACTAGCTAATGGCCCCCCGATCTCTATCTTCATTTTAAAAAATTGTGAAGTATGCTAAAAATTAAAAAAAAAACCTTTTATAAAAGTATAAAATATATTTTATTATAAAGAACAAATTTAAAATATTGAAGATAAATGAAGACAACATGACTAAGATTCAGTCCAATTTTTCTAATATATTATTCATAACAGCCATTATAGAATAGAAATATTTTTCATACTTATCTCTAAAAATTTACAAAAATATGATTTGAATGAGTAGGAGTACAACTGCAGAGGCAAAATATAGTGCAATGTCTCAATTTAAAATATGTTCTCATTTCTTAAAATGCTCATAAATGTTTCCTACCAAATATTGTTTTTAAAATATCATAAATACTGAAATAATCAAAACACTGTTCTCCCTTACCTGATATTCCATACCAATACAATATGATCTCTATTATAATAACCTACTTTATGAAGATTAAATGCTTTTGCAATTCAAACATGGTAAAATTGGCTTAAAGCAAAATCAAACACTAGTTTGCTGGTTCAGGATTTGAATAGTGGAATGAGAAATCTCTCTTATATTGCTATTGTGCACTGGTCAGCTAAGAAGTAATTGCTTTTTATAAGGCAAATTTGCTTTTACTTTTCTAAGGTAATGAAATGAACCTGAAACATTTCCTTTGAAATCAAAGTCACTATCCCTGAAATGTCACCAAATTCCATCATATAGTTTCTGCAAACACATAATGAGAAAGTTGGGCCTAGAGTTGATTGACAGAATTCTATTAGAAAGCCTTCTTACACATTCATCTATAATTATCTGTGTTGTAAATCAATACTGACTTGATTTCTTCATATTTGTGTGCTGCTAACATGGAGGGAAATATCAAATCATATGTTTTTCCGAGAGAAACAGCAGAAATGTGCCAATGTGCTAAGATGTCCACAACTAGATGCCTGATCTGTTTGTGCTACAGTACATAAATATGCAATGATCTAGTGTGACAAATAGTTTTTAAGAAAGCCCTTAATAATAAGTATGCATGTAATTATTCAACGTAAAAAGAATAGGTTACTTCTTTAGTGGTATCAATTTTTATATGAAATCAAAAACATAAGTTTCTTCCAAATGAAATATGACAGCTCACATTGGCTATATTTTTGGCTTGTTAAAAGTAAACTATAATACATAATACACCCATTTAAAATCTCTATCTGTGCTGAGTTTAAGTGTGTAAATTACATTTTACAGAAGTGTTTAGTGGAAGTAGGATGATCAGTAATGTGAATTTAATCATAATACAATAATGAGTAGGGCTGAATATTTCTAGACTAATAAAGATAGACAATAAATAAACAAGAAATTTTGGATATATTATGTATTTAAATATTCTCATAAAATTATATTTAGGTAATTATTAATTTATTTCTTATTTTTCTGAAAATTGTATACAGTTTATGATAACTGTGTTACACAGACTTTTCAAGACATAAAAACCATGGGGATGTTTTAATTTAAACAGCTTTTCAACATATAATTTTGAAATAACTTCTTTACCTGAAAACAAGTTACTACATATCATGATTTAATTCGCTAGTAAGAAATTTTCCCTTGGATCTTTGCCATGCCTTAATCTTAGTGAACTATTTTGTAAAAGCATGGTATTAGCATCAAAGAAATCTCTGAATGGTATAGAATAAATTGGTACAGTAATTAAAGAGACAGTAAAAAAGCACATGACATCAGGCAAAACAAATACTTTTTTAGCTAACATCAAATCCTTATTTCAGTCATATTTTATAACCTTATTGAACTTTCCACTACCTAATATTACACAAAACTAAAGCCATATGGTAATATAGACATCCCTAGGTACTCAGTTGGTTACTGGGATCCAAGCTGTATAAATCACATATTATTTTATTTGAACTCAGGTTCCCTTTGGTATTTGAAAAGTTCTGCTTTATTGTTTTAATACACACCTGGAGATATGAATTATTATTTATCTTTTCTTCCAGCTCAGTACCAGCTCATGCTCTCTCTCACACTCCCAAACATGATGTTTATAATCAGGTGATTTATTGACTGCAAACACTATACATCAATAATTCTTTTTAAGTTCTAAACATATGCAGCCCCAGTAGAAATAATGCATCCATATCAAAGATCATTTCCCTTAGATAACTGCTCATAGAAACTTTTTCATAATGCATATGTGCCTAAATTGGCTGTTTTCTTTTTAACATCAATTTATTCTTCTATGCATGTATTTACATGGAATAAATCTGTGGTGTGAGGAAAAGAGCCCTGATAGAAAAATTGGCATAGGAGACATAGAGCATGACATTAATTAACCTTGTGATGTGATATTGATCCCACTTACATAACTTCATTCACAATTTATTTTCATTTAAAATAAGGTAATAGGATTAGTGATAGTCTCAGTTCCATTATTACCCTAAGGTGTCATTTCTTTTATTTGATATGTGTTCTCACTTGATATGTCTAGGTAAATTTTTACATTTTCCAAAACAAATCATTCAGTTTTCTTGTATCATCTTACTAACTACAGGTCTACACTGAAAAACTAATGGATATAATTGGAAAGGTCTGTGGTTAATAATGAAAACAAATTAACCAGGACATGCTGTGTACATGATCTACAAAGACATTTTGAAGAGCTACCTTCAAAATAATTTTTCAGCCTGAAAGAGGCAATCAAATTTAGCTCTAAAAATTAATGAAAACATTCATTTTTCAAATAATATCTATTAATTGCTTATACAAAGTGTACATAAAATAATACCACCTGTCCCAGATTTTAATGTGCCTGATAGTCTAAAGTGTGTGTTCTTTATGGTAACCTGAAATTTCATAAATGGAAGAGTTCTTAATATTAGGTTCTCAAATAAAATTAGATGCTTTTCTATGAGACACAAATTTCTAGATAGCTCAGTGTCATTTTTTTTCAGGTCAATTGCATTATTTAGCTACTTGATTCCCATTAACAAAAGGGGCACTTACTCAGCATGTTGAGTTCTTTCTCCAAAGTTCATTTTGTGTTGAGTATGAAAGTGTTTCCTATATATGTTCAAGTGAACTGCTGAAAGGAATAACCTCATTTAAAACACTTGAGTCTCATTTTTGTTTCCAAGTGAGATCAATCAGTAATATCGTTCAATACGTTGATCTTAATTCTGCTTTACCAAGTTGGTCTTTAAAAAATAAAGGTGGTTAGACTCCCCGCATGGAAGAAAACTAAAGTAAAAGTCAGTTTGGTTTTAATTGCAATCCCCAATTCATTGCACTTACACATGCTTTCAGTGTATAAGAGGCTCTGTGAAGATCAATTAGTTGCTATGAAGTCCTCCTGAGATAAACAGGGCTGGACTGACCTAGAAAGAAAAGAAAGCATCAGCCTGAAAGATATTCTTGGGAGAAAAATTAGATTTCTATAATCCGGAAGCACTTTCCATTGTCTTCAGTAGATACTCTCTCTGTGGAAAAGTTATTTATTCAGTCATACTTAATTCTGTCAACCGAAAGAAAAATGCACAATGTAAGAGCTGTGAGTTGAGTTTTATTCAGGGTCTTACTGAGGAATATAGACCAGGAGACAGCCTCCCAGATAGCTCTGATGAACTGCTCCAAAGAGGTAGGGGGAAAGGTGAGTATATATATATGACTGGCTAAGGAGTGCATGGAGTCAGTGCTACATCTAGGTAGAAGGTTACTGCTACATAAGGTGACTGCTAGTCACGAGGAACAGCTTTCTCAGTTAATAATTTTAGTGCTTTTCTAAGTGTGGGAAGGTGCAAAAATCTGGCTTCATAAAAACTTTTCCTGAAATACAGCTAAGGGCTTGTTTTGCCAAAGCACAGAGTGCCTCATCCTGTTCTTTGTCCTGAGTTACTTTCAGAGTGTACTCTAGGTTGGCAAATGCAGCGGCTAAAGACTTGATCTTTGTAGAAACTAGATAGTGGGCAACAGTCTTTGTTTTACATGTCATATTCCATTTTGATTGTAAGTCAGGATGTTTGGGATTATTATTTGCTTAAGAAAGCTGAGTAACTATTCAAAAGCATACAGATTTTTAGCCCAATTACAGTTAATATTCGTATAGCTTTAAAATTTGTATTTTGATTAATAAGATAATAAAATAATATTTCATATTAGAAATTAAAAAAATGATAACTACACCTTTATAGACATATTAATAATAAAGTTATTCAAAATGCATTAAAATATTTATCTATGATGAGAGATGGCCTATTGAATTGCAGAATGTTTCTTCCTGACAGCAAAATGACAATGAAAATAATCTCATTTCAGAAAATACTGTGTGGTGGTGGATATTAACCAGACTTACTGTGGAGATCATGCTGCAATATATTCAAATATTGAATCATTATGTTGTGCTCCTGAACCTAATATTACATGTTAATTATATTTCAATTAAAAAAATTATCTATCTGTGTACTTATAAACATAATAGATACTACTGGTATATTTCTAGAGTTGCTGTCAGCTTTATAACTGAAGTATCCATTTGCAGTAAAGTATGTGAAATGAAACACACAGTAAGTGTTAAAACTCTGCTCAATTTATTATAATTATTATTTTCTTTGATACCATGGAATGAAATTAATTAACTGCCAAATATCATTTTTGAGAATGTTTAAAACTTTACTCCAAAGGTAAATGATTCACTGTGATTCAGCATTAAAGATGTTTTCTGTGATACTTTAATAAGCCAGGTTATAATTTTAATTTAATCACACAAACTTATCATAAAAGAATTCACAATAATAAATAATTCGGTATAAAAATATGCTTAAAGAGTGAGTGCAAAACATTATGAATAGGTGAATGGTTAGAATAATTTCTTATGTTGGTTATCAAAGAAGCTTACCGACAGTCACTGTTTAATTCATTTGGGTGATTCTGATAACAGAAAAATTCATTTTTATTTTAGTATTGGTGAATTATTCTAATCAGTTAAAAAACAAGCTGATTCTGAGCAACAATTAGTTGTCTTCATTTTTAAAATTCCCCCCATCTTTTCTTTAAGAACAGAGTCTATTAAATAAAAACATTCATATTGGAGATTTTAAAGTGAATTTACCAGAATTGTAGATGGCAGAAACAGTGAAAGGTGAGAGAATGAAGTGGTCACATATATGTGTATTACCCATTTTTCATCTCTAGGCTGAGAAGAACAAGAACAAAGAGTTCTCCCTCTGAATCCCTTAATGGTTATTCTGGGAAGAGACTATGTAGCAAAGCCTAGGTGCCAACACTAAAAGCACTCCTACTCCATTCTTCTGTGGCAGAGAAAGACATGCTAGTTGACAAGACCCAGGTGGGAGGGAAATACTGCCTCCCCAGCAGAAGATGGCGGGGACTACCAACCCTGGGGATGACTGAAAATAAGTCTATAAAAGCTGAAGGGAGTCTGAGTTAGTTAGTACATAAATTCTCAAGAGCTACTGTGACAAAGTAAAAATGTGGAGGCTTAAAACAATAGAAATTTATTCTCTTAGTTCTGGAGGCTAGAAGTCTGAAATCAAGGTGTTGGCAGGGTTGGGCTCAAAGGAAAATCTGTTTCATGCCTCTCTCCTAGGTTCTGATGGTTGCCAGACAGCTTTGGCATTCCTTGGTGTTATGTGCAGGTCTCAGCCTATCAATAACCAATGTAGTGGCTGGACCAGCCCTTGTGCTTCTTATTGTAATTGGAAGACACCCTCAGTATAGCCATCAGGAATCTGTGAGAAAAAAAAGTTTGTTACTTACAGGACTTGGAAATTATATGACACATCCAAGGCCACACAGCCAGGTCACAAAGAGAGGTGGGAGTGGGGTGGAGAAAGAGAGGGAGAGAAAGGTAGAGAGAGAGAAATTAAGTTTAAAATTACTTTGATTTGTTGCTAATCATCAATTATTTCTTTTTTACTGTCTGTGTATCCCTATTCTGGAGGACTTAGCACTGTAGACAACAAGATTACTACTAGAGATTTTTCTTATACAAAGATGACCAGTAATAATTTAACTATATACAGACTTGATAGAACCACAAAATTAATTTCACTATATCCAAACTAAATGTATCTCCAATGTAATAGCTTTTAGTAAAATCCCCAAATTTCTGCAATCCCTTTTATATGACCCAGAAGGATAGGATGTGTGATGGAAGGGATGTCAGAGAAGAAAAACCAAGCAGCATTAACCAATTGCAGCTAAAATATCTTACTTTTGAAAATTTTATAAAAATATAAATGTTCTTGTGAGTATAATCTTAAAGCATCTTTGAGGGCTTTGGCTGTGGTTCACATAGGTTCCAGGGGCCTTGAAATATAAACTCCAACAGCTTCGTGATAAAACTGCTTCTGCTAAAAGCTTCTTTCTCACAACATTATATATAACACAAGGTAAATTCTAGCATACTTTTAGACTCCAGGAAAGAAGAGAGAACCTTTTTGACAGTTAAGAAATTTCAAATGGGACTCTTTGGATTCAGATCTGACCAAACTCCAAATGAAAGGGAAAATTTAATACATTTTCTACTCCAGGGAAGGGATTTAGAGATCAGCTAATATAGCATCTTCTCTACGAAACAAAACAAAGCAAAACAACAACAACAAAACAATCATAACAGTTAATGATCAAATATGTAAATGAATATCTTATTGAAGAAAAAACTATCCGTTAATCTTACATAATGCAAGGGAACAAATGTCAAAAAAAAACCTAAATAAAATATAATATAATCCAAATGTATAGAAACCAATCCAAAAAAGAACACAAAGGTAGTGAACATCAAGAATAATTATGGGGTTATAGGTTTGAATAATAAATTGGAATATATTTCAGGGACTTCCCTGGTGGTCCAGTGGTAAATCTCTGCATTCCCAATGCAGGGGGAATGGGTTTGATACCTAGTTGGGAATTAAGATCCTGCATGCCACATGGCACATCCAAAAAATAAAATAAAATAAAATAGAACAAAATCTCAAAAAATTTTTTTTAAAAATAGGGAGAAGTGTCTCTATATTAGTAAGGATATAGAAAGTCCAGCTGATAATATGAAAGGGAAAAAAAAGGCACATAAGGAAATTAGAGTAAAAATATAAAGCATAGCAAATAATGAGAGAATTTAAACAATTGGTAGAGTATTAGAAAGAATAATACATATGGAAATATCACTCTATATACCACAAGAGTTAGGACATAGTAGTAAAGAAAAAATAATAAAACATGGGCTAATTAACATGGTTTACATATATAATAAAAAACCCACTGTTGAATAGCTTACCAATTTCAGAATCATCCTATAGACAAAGCAAAGGAGACCTAAGGTAATACAATTAAAAGCAGAGTTTACAACATTGGAAAAGCCAACGTAGAAAAGATGTTGGGAGGTGAGGAGGGGTGGAGTGATACAGCATAGGATGAGATAGTAATTTTTTTATTACAAAGTAGATCATCCAATACTAACTAAATGTGATGAAACAGTAATATATGTTTATCGTTTAAAGACACAAAAGTAACACAGAGAGGAACTAAAAATAGCTAATGTCAACTACAATTGGCACTCACCATTGGCATTTGCCATCTATATTTACAAAGATTAAGTCATGTGCTGCTGCAGCTGCTGACTACCAACTCCCCCTTGAAAGGCATTCAGGGTGAAGAACAGAAATGAGGCACTCTGTGCTCTGTGAAAAACTGGCAGAACAGGTTTTTAGATAGTCAGATATTTTCAGGAGCCGACTTTATGAGCCCAGTTCTTGTATCTCCTCATATCTAGAAAAACACTAAAATCCTTCATGGTGATGACTGCTTCTCATGACCAGCCTGCACGAGACTAGCAGAAACCTGTAAAGAATTTGTGCTTGATTGCATGTTTTCCCCTTTCACCAAAATCACACACATATGGATCTTACCCCCTACCTCTTTGGAACAATTTCTCGGAGCTATCTGGGATGATGTCTCCTGGGCTGCAGTCCTCATTTTGCCCCAAATAAAACTTAACTCGCAACTCTCAGTGCATTTTTTTTAAGTTGACACTAGTAATTATATTTTCAGAAGAGGTGGGAGGGAAAGGGTAAATAGGTGAAAGTGATGGGTAGTAAGGAGTAGGGCCAGGAGATTCTCATATGCTTTGTGAGTCTTACTGTGCTGCTTTGGAATCGTTAACCAGAATGGTATATAACTTTGATAAAGAAATGTTTGTTAACATAAAATAAAACATTCTGAAGGATAAAACCTTAAATACTGTTAACAAAAAAACATAGAAAATTATCAAAAATCAACTTTTCTGTTAGTTTCTAAAATTGTTAAAGTATGTGAAATTAAATATCAGTTTAAAATTTTCAATAGAAAAGATTAATACACTTAAAAAATGACTGCTAGATGTAAACATGTATGTTTAGACTATACTATAAAAATTCATAATTTAATTTTCCTTTAAACTTTACTATTTATTTCCTGTAGTTATCCATAAATGGAGTTACTTCTAATAATCAACTGAGAAAAATCTGGACTAATTGTTTCAAAAGATGAACTCACACATGTAACCTTTGAGGTGATGGTGTGGGTAATCAAATCTAGCTATTAACTATTCAGGATCCTCTACCTGTTAATGCTTAGCAATTCTGACTGATGCTCATGACTCATAGGAACTTGCTTAGAAATTAATATATCACATAAAATTGATAACGTATACACAAAAGTTTCATAATTCACATTTATATGTTTGCATATACTGCCCTGTGTGTTAAAATAAATACATATATTTTTAAATATCAAAAATATTTGATATTTGAATTAGAGTCAACCATGAGTAACAAAGACTCAAAGTAACAGCAACTTACATAAGTATAGAACTTTTTTCTCTGTTAAATGAAAATCCAGTGGTTTCCACTTATAGTTACTACAAAGTAGCTGATAATTAGAAAAATCCTCTCATTTAGAAAAAAATGAACAAGGTGGATTAAAATAAGATGAAAATTTATAGGAAGCATTGGTGAGAAATTAGGCATCCAAGTTTTAAGAAGGCAAGGTCTCAGAGAGAAGGGAAGAAGAATAAGATGATTCAACATTAGAAGCAACTTTTTCTTTCTAAGATATTTGCTAACTGAGCACTGAGTCATGGATTGCAAACAGAAATCAATTTACAGGAGTTTGGGCTAGAGAAGCAAATATTGGAGTCCTTTTTAAACACTTGGGGGTTTTCAAGTTATATTTAAATCATTAATTTCTGCTATGGCCAGAGAATGTATTCTTAATGATTTCAATTATGTCACAATTGCTGAGGTTTGGTTTATGAAGAATAAAATTAAATATATAGATAATAGATAATTTTAGATAATTTTGTATGTTATATACAAAGCAATTGTATATATAATTATATAATTATATATAATAGACAATTTTAGACAATTTTATATATTATATAAAATAATTACATATATATATAATTTTAGATAATTATATATATATTATATATAAAAAATTGTTCCTTGGGTACTTAATAAATGAATATTCTTCTGGTTACCATATTTCAATCATGTTAAGTATTTAGATTGCATTGCTCACATTTTATTTTTTTTTTCCTTTTTTTTCTTTTCTTTTTTTATTTTATTTTATTTTATTTTTCACATTTTATATACTTACTGATATTTCTTTGTTTTTCCCAACTATTAAAGGATATATTTTAATGTCGTTGACTATCCTTGTAGCTTTACTTTCTTCGTGTGTAGCTTTACTTTTAATTTTATCAATTTTTGATTCATATATGTTGGGGTTTTATTTTTATATGCTTATAGATTTCAATTTTTATATTCCTGTTACATTGGACCACCACTGTATCATTAAGAAATGTTCCAATTTTTGTCTAACAATGCCTGCCACTAAATCTAATAATCTACTTTGACTGCTTTAACTACAACAGCCTTCTTTGGGTTACTACTTTCATGATTTGTCTTTTCCGTATTTCTACATTCAGTCTTTCTGTTATCTTACTTTACAGTTAAGCTTCTTGAGAACAGCATATATTGGGTTTTGTATACATGTATCTTTTCTAACAATCTTAGTTTTCTAGTTACATTTTAAAATTTTATATATTTATTAAATGTAATTACTGACATATTTAGGTTAAGTCCCCTATCATTATTTCATAAGTTTTACCTTTTTCTTTTTTCTTTTTCTTTTTCATGGGTAAAACTTTATTGTGATTAACTTCTCAATATCATTATTTCTCTCCTTTTTAATCTTCTTTTGAAGTGCCTGAATAATTTACTATTTGTATATTCCTTTTTCAAGTTACTATGAATATATACTTTTACATACTTTTTTGGTATTTACTATAGAAATTATAATTTCAAAATTTCTCACACCCAAGCATATCCTAATAAACTTCTTAAAAAGAAAGGAAAAACCATTTTATAAGAAGCCATGGGCAGGGGAGGGGACACCTGCAAAGGAACAAAAATAAGACTGACAATGAATTTTTGGAAAAATAAAATAAACCAGAAAAATATTAGACATCTTTAAAGTACTGAAAGAAATTTAAACATCAATCTGGAGTTCCATACCTAGTTGAAATATTCTTTTAAAACTAAAGGCAAAATAAATGCATTTTTGAGAAAACATATACTAAGGTAAACCGACAGCAACAGAGTCACACACACACACACACACACACACACACACACACACACACACACACATTAAAGGGAAATTTGGAAGAAAAAGTTCCAAAAGAAAGCAGGGGCATTGAAAAATTAATTAGGAGCATTACAAAGAGTAAATATATTTGAGTAACTCAAACAGATAAAACAAGAAAAATGTCTTATAAAATTTAAAATATATGTAGGTTAAAAATGCATGAAAAAAATTTAAATCTGGCAGTACATTAATTCAATTAAGTCTACTAAGGTCCTAGCATTGTTTTGGAAGTGGTCAAGTTCATAATTTAAATTAGAATAAAGTAACTCAAGAATGTGTGTTGTAATTTCTAGGACACACACACGTGCACACACACACACACACACACACACAAGTGAAAGCTAAGAGAAGTTAAAATGAAAAAAAAATTTGTTTAATCTATAGGAAGACAACAAAGAACTAAAGAGGAAAATAGTAAGGTTGTTGGTTAAAAGGAGAAATAACAGTATTTACATTGTTAAAATATACTAAATGCTAAAATTAAATGCCAAAATTGTAAGATTGGTTAATAAAGCCTAACTACATTTTATTTGTGATAGACATACATTACATGTGTGGTCACAGGGAGGTTGACTCTAGAAGAAAGAAGAAGAAATTAGTTCTACTATGTGAATATTAACAAAAGGAAGCAAGTTAGCTATTCTCATATCAATCAAGGTAAGAATCTGATTCTGTATGGAAAAGGAATTTATCAAATCTCCAGGCCTAAATGTTCTCATTGATAATTTTTCCCAAACACTGAAGGAAGAAATAACACTAATTTTGTATAAATTCTATGGAAAAGTAGAAAATGTGAGGAAACTTATTATCTCATTCTATGAGACCATTATCACATTGGTGATAATGCAACAAAAGAAATACAAGCCAATCTTTATCTTAAACTTAGAGGTCAAAATACTAAATGAATTGTTATAAATCAAATCTCATAATATAAAGGAATAATATTGTACCTTAACCAAAGGGGTTTACCTTCAAGATCATATGATTACTTTTACCTTAGAACATAAAGCAACATATTTCACCATGTTTATAGTTTTAAGGATGGAAACCATCTCAGTAGTTCCAAAAACAAAAACAAAAAAAAAGCATTTGACAAAAAAGTAAAAAGAAAAAAAGACTAAAACAACACTATTTTAGAAAGCTAGAAACAGTAGGGAACATCCTTAATCTGATAGAGAGAATCTGCAAAACAAAGAATAAACAGAAATAAAACCTTACAGAAATTTGCATGTTGATTACTTGCACATGTTTCCTTTGTGAAAATTTCATACATTTAGCTTTTGATTAATTATGTCCTTAAAAATAAGGGATGATTTTACAAAAAATAGCTGAACATACTTTCCATTCCTTCTTTAAGGAATTTGTATACCAGAGGTCACCTAAAGATAGGCTACTTCATAAATACCACTGAGGTCCTAGGCAGCCTGCCATTCTGACAGCATATTTTATAAACAACCATAAATAACATTTCCAGTAGCATATCAGAGACAATTCTCGTGCACCATCGGCCCCATTGTTTTGATTTATTTGGGTCTTAGAAGCAACAGCAATACTTACTTATCATACCTTACTGCAGGGCTCTAATATGTTTGATATTTTCTCAGAGTTCATTATGTTTGGCTTTGTTTCTATTATTTTAATGCTTGTTTTGCATGTCTAAGGTGGGCACATAAAGTCTTAGGAATATTCTGTCTTTTCAAGAATGAAAAATATATAAGAAAGTGTGGAAGATTCTAGCTAGTGTTTACAATCTCATCTTTTTTTTGGAAAGGAGGGTGGAATCTAGTAAGATATAAGAGCTTCATATACATTGTATCCATGATTTAATATCTCTAAATAATTTTACATTTTAAATATCCAGTTGTACCCTCCAATTTTCTTATACAAAGGACAATTTTGTATCCCAATCTTATGCTCATTATTTATATTTGTTCATTTCTTTCTCCTTAGTCCCTAGTGTGTTGTATATCCGAAAGCAACTCAAGTTTCTAATGTCCCTATCTATTTATATTGGTCAAGTTCATTATGTACTTTGATATGATGGGGGAATAAAAAAGAATTTAAAAGTCAAATGATAGAAGTAAAACAAAGTTCCATATAGAATTTAAACATATATTCCCCTGTCACACTACACTTTAGTTATTATCGATCTAAAGTCCCTAAGAATAAACCATGTCATATTGGAGCATATGGTTCAGTGCAATATTCCTGAGCTTATTCTTACAATCTAACTGGTAGAAGATTAAAAAAAAAGATTCTTTTCTGGGTAAAATAAGTTTTTATTATTTATAATGAAAGTGACTGCTTTGTTCCATTTTTAAAAATAAAACAGTGTAATTTGTTTCTTATGTAGCTCCTAGGTGAATTATGTAATTAAATTTTAATATGCCAAAATAACTAGTAATTTGTATTTTTAAAACAGTGCAATAATGTGTGCAAGTGACAGTATGAATCTATATATTCCTAAAATATTTTCATACCTTTCTGTTAACTTTACCACTAAAACAAAAGCTATTGTCTTTCCTGGCAAAATTTTCTTTCTACTTTGCTTCCTTTCTTCCTCTCTCCCTCCCTCTACTCCTTCCTCCCTCCCTTCCTCCTTTCCTGCCCTCCTTTATTTCTGATAAGGGGTCTTGTCTGAATAGTTAACATGATCCTTTAAATGAAGAATATGCTTGCAAATTTAGGCTAGAAAATCTCTGTCCATCAATCTAAGTTGTACACAAAATACACACTATATGTTGGGCCTTGAAATGAGTACAAATTAAAATCGCACTCATACCTCTGCCTCAGGAAATTTATGATCCATAAGGGTTGTGATAATCTGCAAGTTCATTGGAAGGTAATATACCCAATGGGCTATAAAACAGATATGTATATACATATAGGCTGTTCCAAGAGGAAAAGATTTCTGCTGAAGAGGATGTGAGGAAAGTTTCATGAAGAAAGTGATGCTGGAGCTGAACCTTGAATAATTGGCAAGGTATAGAAAAGGATAACATGGTTTTGACAGTATAACAGTAACAACAGTGTTATAATATTGCATATAAAAATATTATATGCAATATTATAACAATATTACATTACCAATAGCTGTAAGCATACAAATTATGGATAAAAGGTCACCATGAGGTACTGAATTTGTTGAAAGTAGACTTTTAGGTTTGTGTGTGTATATATATATATATATATATCAGAACTACCTTTTAAATATCAAATTCTAACTTTTAAATATTTATAGTAAATTTTATGTCAACTATACCTCAATGAAATTGAGTTTTTTAAAATGTACATATCCTTCCATTTCAAAATTTTAATACTTAAAATATACGAGTTTAATGTGGGCTTATTCTATTGCACTCCATAATGACTCAAAAGCAAAACTCCAACTTCCTGATAAATGAAAAAATTGACTATTTCTTAGTCTCAGGTACTGTGTTTCAGTTCATTGAACTGATGGATCTAATACATTAATACAGAAGATTTTTAACTGTCAGTATTTAAAAATGAAGGTTTATTCCTTACCATCTTTTCATTTTGCATTTTCTGTATACATTTCAAGTGGTACATTCCAATAACATAAGATTTTCTCAGGGGAATTTTCCTTAACTTGCAGTGTTATTACATCAATGACTCTTCCTATAGATGATTTCTATATTATGTATGTTGTGCTTTCTCCGTAAACAAAATTGAAACATTTATATATAGGATGAATCTGAAGATTTTCAAGCCTTTATTATATTGATGCTTTCCTTTCAGTGGTGATGTTCATATTCTAGGAACTCGAAGGAAAAGATGCTGAGAAACACTTATTCTAGGTGAGTTATAAATTGAAATCTATCTACTCGCTTTGATCAAGAAGTTTTTCTTATCTCACTGACTTTATTTCTGTAGCAATCTTCTCTCACTTCCCAGAACCCCAATTCTCCTGAATTAACCTGTTCTTCCAGTAGTCAAAATTCCTTTGCCTTTTACTCTGTACCTCAAACAGAGCTGGTGTAAGGGGAAATGGATTTTACTTATGATGATAATAGTTAGCTAGATGACACCATTATAGGCATCTTTTTAAATTTTTTTTAAATTTTTTTGAGTTACACCAAGTTCAATCATCTGTATTTATACACATATCCCTGTATTCCCTCCCTCCCTTCCTCGACTCCCCCACACCCTCCCCATTTTTTTAAACTTATTTAATCCTCAAATGCAACATGTGTGGCAGTTACTTTAGTCTCAATTTATAGGTAAGGAAATTAAAGCAACCAGAGAACTTAGGTAAGTTTCTCAAGGTCACAAGAACATAAAATGCAGAGCTGAGATTCAAAGAGCCTAGTCTTACACTTGATCATGTGCAATGATATCTTTCAAAAAATCATAAAAACATAAATCAAAATATTAATTAACTAATACAGTCTGTTATATGTAATGCTTTAAAATACAGATAAATATAATTTTTTCAGAAGTTTAATTAATAATGATGTTAATTAGAACTTTTAAATATTGTGGCAACAATGATGGAAAAAATTGTTTAATTATGCTATAACTTTGGTTTAGGGACATGCTTCTATTGACCACATAAATGTAAAGCAGCCTACTTAGCCTGCAGTTGGCTTCCCCAAACTCTGATATACTTCTTCCATTGTTCTTATTAAAAACACATAAGGACAGAAATTATTCATAGACTATATTATACATTTTAATCAAACAGGAAGTAGATATTGTGATTATAATTATTACTATTCTTGCCAGGAATACTACATCATCACCATTCCTTCATTACCTTACTCTATCTCTAATATCAACTTTTGCTGAGTTTCTCCTTAATTCAAGTCATCATGAAACACTCTTTGCATTCAATGTGTCCAATAATTACAGCAATAGATGAATGGATGAAGAAAATGTGTATACACATACAATGGAATTCATTCAGTTTTAAAAAAGAAGGAAACTCTGCTATTTGTAACAACATGAATGAATCTGGAGAACATTATGGTAATTGAGATAAGCCAGATGCAGAAGGACTAAAACTACATGATACCACTTCTATGAGGAATCTAATATAGAAACAGAGAGTAGAATGGTGACTGCCAGGGGCTGGGGGAAGTGGGAAATGGGAAATGGGAGGTTTAGTCAAAGGATGCAAAGTTTCAAATATGCAAGATAAAGAAGTCCTAGAGACTAGTGTAAAGCCTAGTGCCTACAATTAACAGTATAGTATTATATACTTAAAAATTTGCTAAAAGGGTAGGCTTATGTTGTGTTCCTATCATAAAATAGTAATAAAAATTATCATTGTTAATATTATATAATAATTTCTTATTATTACAAATAAAGAGGATGGGAGAAAACTTTTAGGAATGATGGATATGCATATTACATAGATTGTGGTGACATGTTCACAGAATATAAACAAAAAAAAGTATCTTGGTTACAGACTTAGGTATTTACCATCTAATATATATTGTCACAGTGTGACACTATATATAAATATTTATATAAAGAAGCTGGAAACTAAATTTTTAATAATTTGAACACATTTATCAATAAGCCACAAGTAAGTGGTGCATTTGTCATTTTCTTATGTTTTAGATCCCAACTATTAACACTAAGACAAATCAACACTTTGATTTCACTTAAACATTATTTTAAACTGCTCTTCTGCTAACAGTTAAGACTGGTTACACATTAGAAAAAAAGAAGCAACTAGAAAATGAAGTTTTACTTTTTTTAAAAGAAATGACAACCTGTGGTAGAGAACTGTGAGGTTTCCACAGTAGCAAACTTTATTAGGTGGCTTATATACTTCTCCAGTAAGATAGATAAGGTGTAGCTCTTTGCATATCACTGAATTGGCATTGTTGAGGGGTAGCTTTTCTGCCACTGATGATTAATGTGTCAAATAAAATCACTTTTAGCTAACTGTAGTTAGGCAATAACATCAGCTTCTTGCAGGAAAAAGAAAGAGGAGGACAATGACAGCAAAGAAAAGGCAGAGGAAAGGAAGGAGGAGAAAGCAGTTGCTAGAGGAAAAGAGGAAAAAAAGAGGAAGAAGATGGAGAAAGCAAATGATACAATACTAAATGTTCACTATTGTAGTAGCAAAGTAACTCATGTGCAAAGTACCAAAGTAACACTGGGCAATGTACCTTCAGAATGGAAATAAAAGATAATCTCTCTGTAAAAATGTATTGATTTATAAAGTAAGTTTTAACCTTAGTTACTAGAACATCAAATACATATCTAATATATTTTGTTTATATTAGGTAATATGAGTTAGCTGATAATGAAACTTATGACATGGTTCTTCTCAGAGAGTTTACTCTAATTGGGGATATAGAGACACCTAAGATATAATAAATGTTATCGCTGACTTCTCTCCATCATATGCAACAGCAAATCTTGTTAGCGAACTGCAATCCATCTGAAACCATCTTATATTTCACCACTAACATCCTCATTTAAGCTTCATTAGCTCTTGCTGGACAACTGTGACTCAGACTGAACTTCCTGCTTCCACACTTGTGTCCCCACCTTCTCTCCGCTACCCTGAACTGGAACTGAATGACCTCTCATTGCTTCGGATCCTCCTCCCTATAAAAATCCAGTATTGTATTTACAATGTCCTCTAAGTATTGATCTGAGCTACTCAGTTCACAATCTTCCCCTCACAAGCTGCTCCAGCAACAGAAAACTTCTGTTTCATTAACAGCCCAGACACATCCTTGCCTAATAGGCTTCACACTTACTTCCTATGCCTAAAATATTCTTAATGCAGCTATCTACATGACGCTCTCCTTCACATCACTTAGATCATCAAACTGTCCATTTATAGCTGAAGGAAACAGATCATAACATACTGAATGATAGAAAGTATACAGGACAATTTGTGACTCAGGCTAGACTAAAACTACACTTTCCCTCAAAAGAAATAATCCAGTATAACAACTTGCATCATAATATGTTAATTGATATTTATTTCAAGGTTATTTCTAATCTGAATTTATATAGAATTATATGTGAATTTTATGAATAGTCTCATTTTTGTGATTGCTGCCTGTCACATTAGTTTTTATTCTACAAATAATAACATTTAATGATTGGAAGAAATCATAGAGATTATTTAGACAGATCTATTTCAAGGTTTACAATCCACTCTAAAGTAACTACTGTAAATATCTTAGAGCTCATGAATACCAACAATGATGGAAAAATCGCTACAGTACTTCATGAAGCAGCTTATTCTTTTTCTTGGAAGCCCTGATGCAAAATTCTTCCTTAAACTGAAGTGAGTCTAAATTATCACATTTCTCTCTTGATTTTTTTTGTTGTTAAGTATAACTTTCCTCATTTTCATTTATAGCAGTATGTATATTGTGCAAATTTTGTTTCAAATCTAATTTTATTAACAATTTTAACCTAACTAAAGATGAACACTGCTGTCATGGCCAATTTCTATAATGACTGTAAGAATAGTTTCAGATTTATTTCTTAGTTCTAAATTTTCCAGGTATTGCTCACACATAACATCAAATTATATTATCAATTCTCCAATCTCTAAAATTTTACCCTTTGGGAGTTCCCTGGTGGCTGAGTGGTTAGGATTCTGGGCTTTCACTTCAGTGGCCCAGATTCAATCCTTGGTTGGGAAACTGAGATCCCACAAGCCTCGTGGTGCAGCCAAAAAATAAATAAATAAAAACAAATAAAATTTTACCTTTATATAAATCTCCTGGAAGAGGAGATACCACAGGGAACAGAAAGAAATTGTCTGAGGCAAAGGACATTCAGGAACAACCCAACCAAAGCTGAACTTTCAGCTGACATCAGATGCATGAGTGAACTCATCTAAAATCAGCTGAACTCCTCCTAAATCAGCCTATTCCTATACCTCTGGGAGTGAGGCATCAGTTTACTCTTGTATGCCACTGATGTGCATTATGTGACATTAAATAATACAAGTAGCTTAAAATTTAATTGGTAAATAAAGTTGCATGTGATATAGACTACAATATCATTTTTAAATTAGACTATAAATACACACACAAACACACTACCCATATATAAGAACTGTATGCTCAAATGATGACTCTATACAAAATTTAAAAGGCAACCACATAGGATCAATTGGAATTTGTGACTAGAATACAGGTGACATTTCTGTGTAGGAATTATCTGAAAGCCTTCAATGCTTTAATTTACTTAATAGATATTTATTACCAGGCAGTAGAGATGCAAAGATATTGCCAACATATCTATGGCAAGGCCATGGGAGATAGACAATTATTTTTTCATCAAAAGTTATCAGGGACATCCCTGATGGCACTGTGGTTAAGAATCTGCCTGCCAATGCAGGGAACATGGGTTCAATGCCTGGTCTGGGAAGATCCTACATACTGCAGAGCCACCAAGCCTGTGTGCCACAGCTACTGAGCTAGCACGCCTAGAGCCGGTGTTCTGCAAGGAGAAGCCACTGCAATGAGAAGCTGGCACACTGCAATGAAGAGTAGCCCTCACTCTGCAACTAGAGAAACCCACACGCAGCAACGAAGACCCAACACAGCCCCCCCCCCCAAAAAAAAAGGTGTCAAATTTATTTTGCATAAGCATCAGAATGGGTGCTTGTTAAAAGTTGGGAATATAATAATCAATTTTCAGACTCAAAATTTCAAGTGCAGTTTAGAAATTGCATGTTAAAGTGTATTCCAGGTGATTCTAATATATTTGGTTTTCAGAGTACACTGTGAGAAACATAGATATAGCATGTACAAATAGACCAAAGTGTTAAAAAAAAAAAGACCAGTGGTGGAACCCTAAAAACACTAATATTTAAAATAGAAGAGAAACAGGCAGAAACAAAATTGAAGAGTGGTTTTAACATTGTTCTTCAAGTGGCACCTTCTTAATTAGGCCTTCCCTGGCCACTGTATAAAAAAATTCAGCCACTAACTCTCTCCAGGACACTTACTAACCTTCTTGCTTTATTTTTAAACCTCAGTTGTCATAAATTTCTAATATTTTATAATAGATATTATTTAATTCTAATAGTGTATTTCTTTAAATATTTATCATTGGTTCCTTTCCCACATCTGTGCTCTGTGAGAGTAGATATTTTGTCTGTTCATTGCATTATCTCCAGTACCCAGAACAGGATCTGGCACAAATTAGACTCTCAATATTTAACTTTTGAATACATATGAAGTAGAAGGAAAAGCAAAGTCTTGTCTAGGAGATCTTTGCCTTTCTGCAACTGATAGCATTTGAACCCAATTGTCATTAAAGCAAACTTCCATACACAAGGGCTGCTTCTCAATAGAAGCTAAAAAATAAAAGACAGCAGAAAATAACAAGATAAGCAGTATTTGCAGTTCTAAACAGCTTGTTTGCTGCCGTTTATACTGATGTAACTAAGGAACAAATTCATGAGTGGTTTGTGATATTTTAAATATAGGTATTTTGGTAGGCCAAGTTCCAAAATGGACCACCTTTCAGGCCCTAATCCCTGGAATGTGACTATGATGAGATGTCTTGCTTGCTACGTTTCCAATGTAACTAAAATTACTAATTATTTGACTTTGAGTATCTAAAAAGGGAGATTCTCCAGATAAGCCTAATCTATTTATATGAGACCTTAAAACAGAGAGTTTTTTCTTTTGGAAGCAGAATAAGAAGTCAGAGAAAACTTAAGCATGGTAAAATTTGACACACAATTGCTGTTTTGAAGATGTGGAAACTATGTGAAAACAAATGAGTGTATAAGTTAGGTGTTGTGAGAAATATATGGCGAAAACTCCTGCTACAACAATAAGAAAGTGACAGATATTTTTTCTTTCCTTTTTTAAAATCATGTTTTTAAAAGGCAGCAAAGACCCTTGGAAGCAATAAAGAAAAATAACTAAAAATCCCTATGTCGATGGTGTTGAGACCCTTCCCAAGGTGAATTGGCAACAGTCATTTTTTACTGGAGATATTTTGAAATTTTGAATAAGTACAGAGAATCTTGATGGAAAATGGCAAAGAGAAAACAAAAAATTTTAGTGGTTCAACAAGCCTGATAAATTGGAAATTGAGAGGATACATATGACTGGTAGTCGCACAAGCTACTGGGGAAACAGACAACAAATCTTCTAAAAGGTAGAGTGAAATCACTCTCAATCTTGTGATACTTACAAAGTCAAGACTCGACAGAGTGAGCACTTATTTCAAAAACACTGGCAGCTTCCTCAAGACATGTGCACAATTGTGAAGCCATACTAGGGGGTGGGTGTGTGTAAGACTGGAGAGTTATGGTAAAACTTCTAGTGGACAGAATTGAATCTCTTGTAATCTTTTGGGATAAAGGATATTGACTTGGAAATCTCCCAATCAAAAACTCAGAAAAGCCATATTTAGGAAAAAATGCAAACAACAGGTATACAGAGTCTTACCAGCAATATAACAAAGACCAACTCATCTTAATTTCTGATTGGATTTAGGTGATTAGCTCCTCATGTATCTGACTCACAGAGGAAAAGGAAAAATTTACTAAGTGGAATATAATATCATCCAGAACCTCAGAGTTATTTTTTTAAAATAGCACTAACTGCCATAAAAAATTTAAAGACTAAGAAAAAAATAAAATATGACCAATAATCAAGGAAAAAGATAGAAAATAGATACAGCTACATCAATGATTCATATATTAGAATTAACAAAAAAGTACTTTAAAGTAACTAAATAGTGGAAGTAGTGAAAAATAGTGAAGAAATAGAGAAATAGATTAAAAGTTAATGAAATTTACCAAAGAATTAGAATCTATCAAAAAAAATTGGCACTGTATACAGAAAATAAAATGTGATATCTGAAATTATGACTCGTGGGTAGTTATAAATGGACACATTACAACAAAACATCAGTAACCTAGGAGAAACTCAACAAAAAATACACAAACTGAAGCACTGAGAAAATGTAGAACAGAACAGAGCACAGATAATTTGGACGCTCTCCAAAGATCTACTATTATTACGATCAAAGTCTTAGAAGGACAGAAGAGAAATAATGGGCCAAAAGCAATATTCAAAGGACTGATGGCTAAGAATTTTCTAAAAAATGATGAAAGATTCACAGGTATATGAAATTTAATTATACTTTTAGCAGTATAGTATATACAAAAATAAAGTTTACCTAGCCACTTCATAGTAAACCTGCTGCAAAGAATAAAAAAGTAAATCATAAAAGTTAGCTGAAAGATACCTTGTCTTCAGACAACCATAAGAATGACAGCTGTCTTCTCAGCACTAATGATAGATGACAGAGGCAGCAGAATGACATATTTATATTTCCAAAGGATAAGTACTGCCAACCCAGAATTCAATAACAAGTGAATATACCCTTATCCTTCAAAAATAAAAGGTAAATAAAGATGTTTGCAGACAAAGATTGAAGAAAGTTGTCAATAATAGGAACATAGTTAAAAGTTTAAATTAAAGCAAGTTCTTCAGGCAGAAAAAAAAAAAAAACTGACCTAAAATATGAGCAAACATAGAATGGAATTAAAATATATTAAAAAAGAGTAAATGGATGAATGAGGATAAATTGTTTAATGTACAAAACAACTATAGAAATGTTTTAAGGGGTTTAAAGTATATATAAAACAAATCATTATGACAACATTAAGGCAAAAAGGAAATGGCTTTTAAAGATTCTAGAGTGCTAGCAGTATAGGGAAAGTAGAAAAATAATTTTATTAGACTATAATTTGATATTTATAAAAATCAAATAATGAATGCTGGAGAGAGTGTAGAGAAAAGGGAATCCTCCTGCACTGTTGGTGGGAATGTAAACTGCTATAGCCATTATGGAAAACAGTATGGAGTTTCCTTAAAAAACTAAAAATAGAGTTGCCATATGATCCAGCAAGCCCACTCCTGTGCATATATCCAGACAAGACTCTAATTTGAAAAGTTCCATGCTTCCCAGTATTCATAGCAGCATTATTTACAATAGCCAAGTCATGGAAGCAACATAAATGCCCATCAACAGATGAATGGATAAAGCTGTGGTATACATATACAATGGAATACTACTCAGCCATATAAAAGAATAAAACAATGCCATTTGCAGCAACATGGATGGACTAGAGATTATCATATAAAGAGAAGTAAGTCAGACAGAGAAAGACAAATACAATAAGATATCATTTATATGTGGGATCCAAAATATGACACAAATGAACTAATTTACAAAACAGAAGTAGATTCACAAATGTAGAAAACAAACTTATAGTTACCAAAGGGGAAAAGGGGTGGGGGAAGGATAAATTAGGAGATTGGGATTAGCAGATACAAACTATTATATATAAAATAAACAACAAGGACCTACTATATAGCACAGGGAACTATATTCAATATCCTGTAATAAATCATAAGAAAAGAACATGAAAAAAAATCTATCTGAATCATTTTGCTGTACACCAGAAATTAACACAATATTGTAAATCAACTATACTTCAATAACAATAAATAAATAATAAAATTTTTTTTTAAAAGATAGATTATCCTGGATTATCTGTGTGGGCCCGGTATAATTGTATAATTACAAAGTCCTTCAAAGTGAAAGAGGAAGGCAGAAGGGGAGGAAAGAGTCAGAGAAATTTGAGGATGCTACACAGCTGTCTCTGAAGAAGGAGCAAGGAGACAGGAAATGAAAGTGGCCTCCAAAAGTTGGAAAAGGCAAGGAAACATTCTCCCCTAGAGATTTCAGGAGGATCACAGCTAGGTCTACACCCCAATTTTAGCACAGAAAGACCTATTTTTCAGACTTTGGATCTCTAGAACTGTAAGATACTATATTAATGGTGTTTTAAGCCACAAAATTTGTGGTTACATATGCAATAGGAAACTAATATACTAAGTTCATACTACAGAAAATTTGCAGTGGAAACTTCACTTTACTGGAATTACCCTAGTCACCTACATGTTTTCACTCAGTACATGAAGTAGTTCTCTCTGGAGAAGAAAGTTCACAACTTAAAGCAATTTAGATAATCCCTTATTTAAATATCCAAAACAGTCTGAATAATAGTGGTTTTCTACAGTATGTGACCTATCAAAAAAGGCAGTCCACAGTACCTAATATTTAGAGATAGTTCTGTTGCTGGAGTTTGGGTTGTATGAGAAGAACCCTAAATTGTGAAAAAGATTCAAAATTGTGGAAATTGGAGTTGGTAACCAATTGACTAAAACAAGTGCCAATTATAATCAGAATATGTCTAGCTATAAATGAAAATTAAAATAAATATTTCTATTTATAGGGCACAATATTCAGTGAATGTTTTGTGCTCTGAATAGCAGAGCCCTCAAATTTTTCAAGTCCAAATTTGAACCCTATTAAATATAGAGTACAGTAAAACTTTGTGTATTTTAGGTAATATATCTAAGTGATTCATAAATAAATAAAAATAGTCAAAGTATTCCGATGTCCCTTAAACATTTAAGGTTTTGTATACTAGAGAACTGGTCAAATTAGAACAAGATGGTGTAGACATTATTGGTAGGAAACACTCAGTTCCTTTTCAGGGCTAGTAACTCTGGGAAGCATTGGCAGTATCCAGGCAGACTCACAATGCTTGAGCAGTCAACATTTAACTATTGCTACAGTCAACCTAAACAAGAAGCCACTCATGTAAAAAAACTGCAGTTGTAGATTCTAGAAAAATCACATGAATAATATAGTTTGCTCTTATGGCCTGGAAAAAAGTGAAAGATGATATTTCAAACTGAAATATCCTACTATAGCATGCATAATTTTATAGATGAAGAAGAATTATTAATAGGTAGAGTAGTAATAAAATATATCAGGAAGAAAATGGCTTATTTAGTTCTATACTATAATACTATTTAGATTTCCAATGGTATGTGAAGAAGTGCAATCTGCTTGAAAGTTACAATGTCCAGATGTGACTTTCACAAATTTAATTTCTTTTATTCTTCAGAGGAACTATCTTAAATTTTTAACTGCCCTACTTGTCAACACCACCTGTCTGTACACTGTTAACCCCCAGAAGGTTCATTTCACTGATCAACTTGAGAACCAGAGTCTTTTTCATTGAAATGGGACATTTTTCCCCCCTAAGGGACAATGGCAGTCACATCTAACCACTTTTCTGAATAGTAGGAAAAGATTAACCAATTCTAACATTGGGCTGAGGGTATTAGATAATTTAAATAAGAAAAATGAACAGAGATTTCACATGAAAAATAAAATAGAGACCATTTATGTTTCCACAGACTACAAAGCTAGGACACTCTAATTCAGAGAAACACCTTATAAAATGAATGAAAACGGCAGACTTGAGAAGGAATATAGTGTTTGTTATAATTTATGTGGAGCAGAAGTATAATCCTTGGACAGATAAGGTTAATTAGGACTTGATTACAATGTAGGGTTTTGTTTGTTTGTTTTATCTGGATAAAATTGAAATGAGATGATCATATCTAGTGCTTTGAAATATCATTATTATAGAACTTGAAATAATTATTTTAATACTTCTATTTTGTTGCTGAGACAGAAACAAACTTCCTTTTCTACTTATCTTTGAAAAATAACAAATCCAGAGTTTTAGTATGTTTTAAATGGCAATGCTCCTATCTTATTTTTCAGTTTTCACTACTCATCAGGAGAACTAAGTGGAATAATACCACAGAGGGTGAGAAAGAGGTTTTTTTTTTTTTTTTTTTTTTTTATACGACCTTTTTTCTTTTCTTTTTTTTAAATTTGAGGACAAAATGAACTCAAAAGGTGTTCTCTTTCCAAGTAATTTATATAAGAATTCAAAGGGGTAAGCAATGAAATCACATATTTTTCTATATGATACTATATTTTGCTCTATGAGATGAAAAAAGATGTATGCTTCATATATATGTATATATATATATGTATATAATATATGTATATATTTCTGTTACTTGCTAGAGGAGTTTTAATATCAGTGCCCCAAATGGTAAATGATACGACAGTAGATGTTGTCAGCACCAACCACCTCAATATAAAATAAGAAGCCGATAAATTCAACCCTAGAAATGTACTAACCAGGTTGCAATTGTGGAACTCAGCTTTGCATGAAACCTTCTTCATCTGCTCTTCCTAAGACTATGGAAAAAGTTAAAAGGAAGAATCATTACTGGTAGACTGTTGGGAAATCAGTCTCATTATGTGATCATTAATCAATACAATATTTGGCAGAAAGTATAAATGGAGAGTTCAAATCTTAATAAGATGCTGAACAAGATACCCCTCTTGCAACTGTGGAGGAACAAAGAAAGTTTTGAGAAATGTTATGAATTGGTAGAGGCTCACTATGGAAAACAGTGTGGAGGTTCCTTAAAAAACTAAAAATAGAACTACCATATGACCCAGCAATCCCACTACTGGGCGTATACCCTGAGAAGACCATAATCCCAAAAGAACCATGTACCACAATGTTCATTGCAGCACTATTTACAATAGCCAAGACATGGAAGCAACCTAAATGCCCATCAGCAGATGAATGGATAAAGAAGATGTGGCACATATATACAATGGAATATTACTCAGCCATAAAATGGAATGAAATTGAGTTATTTGTAGTGAGGTGGATGGACCTAGAGTCTGTCATACAGAGCAAAGTAAGCCAGAAAGAGAAAAAAAAAAAAAATACCGTATGCTAACTCATGGAATCTAAAAGAAAAAGAAAAAGGAAAAAAAGATGGTACAGATGAGGTGAACCCAGTAACAGGGAAAGAATAAAGATGCAGATGTAGATAACGTACTTGAGGACACAAGGTGGGGAGTGAAGGGGAAGCTGGGATGAAATGAGACAGTACCATTGACATATATACACTACTAAATATAAAATAGATAGCTAGTGGGAAGCTTCTGCATAACACAGGGAGATCAACTCGATGATGGGTGATGACTTAGAGGGCTGGGATGGGAAGGGTGGGAAGAAGTTGTGGGAGGGAGGGGATATATGTATAAATACAGCTGATTCATTTTGTTGTACAGCAAAAATTGGCACAACAGTGTAAGGCAATTACATTCCAATAAAGAACTAAAAAGAGAAAAAAAAAAATTAGAGGCTTTGTCCTGGGGCACGGTGCAAGCTGTGGAAGGTAAGATAAGAAAGGAACTGTTGGGGTTTGCTTTGCTTCTCTTCAACTGCTGTCTTGGGAAAATAAGTTACATCCAGCATAAGCAGTAACTCAGCTCTCCAGTGCATTCCAGGGTAAAATCAGGGCTGTAGGAAAGCCCTGTGAGAATGGAAAGCTGAGGAAACAGTGGGGCTGCCAGATGAGGACATTTGATTCTCTTCCCTCTCCAAACCCTCAGGGCCCTGTGAATTATAATCTAAGGAGTGTTTCTTCCAAGATTGTGTGCCCTTTGAGGACACAAATCTAATCTGAGCAGATATTTTGGAGAATTTGAAATGATAAACTATTCTGATGTTTGGAGGTCTCCATTCTAGGGTTCACATACAGTTCCCTATCTCAAAAGTTTATCAAGTTGACCCAGAGGATAGTCTGACTTATCCCAATACTCAAAAATCTTGTCAAGATAAACCATACTTTCCCTTAAGCTTCTTGTAAAGCTGCTGAGGACAACACATGTCATTTCTTATAAGATTTATTCTTTGTTTTAGAGAAGAGATTTGTGAGGCATATCCTTGAGATCTTTCCAGGATATGTTTCTAACAGAATAGTTCCCTGAAGAAGCACCTTATGTCTTTCTGACATTTTATGAAGTCCCATTCTGCATTTCACCTTTGCTCCAAAGCCCTCTCTTAATTTGAAAATAAGTGAAGGCCTGGCAATGAGAAACAAAATTTTACTTTGAATCCAGTAAGTACTGGTTCCTTTCTTTTTCCTGTAAATTTTACTTGAAAATGGAATAATTAATTTTCACTTCATCTCTTTCCTCCATTATTGTACCATAGACAGTGAAAAATTCCAAGTGGTGTTTTAAACATTCTACCTTGAAATTTCCTTAGCCTGAATCACCCAGTTCATTTTTTATTTTTCAGGTTATCATAAGTGACAGTTATTTCTGTAATTCCTACCAACTATATGATGAAAATCGCACTTCTTCCAGCTTCTCAAATAGCATGTTCTTCACATTCCTTGAAGCCTCCACTGATCTTGGCTTTCACTGGGCTTCTGCTAACTGACTCCTGCAGGCCCTTGAGGCTTTGACCAGCACTCTCCAAATATCCTTCACTTTTCACCCAGCCACCTGATCCTTAAGACATTTCTGCATCTTTTAAATATTTGTTATCAAAGAACACACTTCCAGGTACTATGAAAACCACCTTCAAACTTAGAGGCACAATTTTTCTTTCTCATATATATGCAATCTTGGCAGGACTTAGCAAAGAATATTTCATCTCTACTTGACTCAGCACCAGATAGCAAATTAAAATATATGATTATAATTGTAGATAATTGTGCAAGATGGTCTCCTTGCACATCTATCAGTTTTGCTTCACATACTGTAAAACTTATGTTAGGAATATTTTGGATTGTTATATCCTCTAGATGAATTGATCCCCTTTATCATTAGGAAATGACTCCCTTTATCTCTGGTAAATGTCTCTTCTCTGAAATCTGTTTTAACATTAACAGACCCCTTCCAACTTTGCCTTTGAACTATTTATGTCTTTATATTTAAGCTATTCTTTTTTTCTTCAATTCAAAAATCTATGCCTTTTTGATTAGGGGGTTTAGACTATGTACATTTAATGTTACTACTGACATGGTTAGGTATAGTCTATCATCTGTTGTCTTTTGTTCTTTGGTCAATCTTCCTTTTTTTTCTGCCTGCTTTGGAATTAACTATTTTTATGATTCCATTTTATTTCTTTTCTTGCCTATTAGTTTAATCCTTTGTTTCATGATGTTAGTGGTTTCTGTAAGGATTAGAGTATACATACTTATGAGTCTACCACTAAGTGATATGATGCCACTTCAAGTATAGTAAGAACTTTGCAAATATATGCTTTGATTTCTCATTTCCTGGTCATTATGTTATGCTATGTTATGTTATTTATTTATTTATTTATTTTTGGTTTAGACTTTATGTATGCATGTGTTATAAATCCCACCGTGCATTGCTATTTTTATTTAAATATTTATTATTTTATTTTAAATAGTCAATTATCTTACATAGGCTTAAGTAATAAGAAAAACACCTTACACATTGACTAATGTAGTTACTATTTCTGGTGTCCTGCTTTCTTTCCTGTAGAATTGTGTTTACATTTGGTGATGTTTTCCTTCTTCCCACTGGACTTCCTAAACATTTCCTGTAGTATGAGACTTCAGGGAAATGAATTCTTTTGCTTTTCATATGTTTGAAAACATCTTTTAAAAATTGTTTATTTTTGAAATATACTTGATATAGTGTTCTAAGTCGACAATTTTTTTTTCTTTCAGATGTTTAAAGAAATTGCTCTACTGTTTTCTCATTTGCATAATTTTTGATTAGAAATCTGCTGGCATCCTTATCACTGTTCCTCTGTATGTAATGTGCCTTTTGCTCTGGCTGCTTTTAATATTTTCTACTTATTGGATTTGAGTGATAAGACTTGGTGTAGTTTTCTTCATGTTTCTTGTGCTTAGGGATTATTGGGATTCTTAGATTTGTGAGTTTGTCATTTTATGGAAAAATTTCCCTGTTGTATCTGCAAATATTAATCCCTTTACCATCTAAGAAACTCAAATTATTATATATAATATTATATTATAATTATTGGCCACTTGAAGTTGCCCCACAGCCCACTAATGGTCTTCTATTTTTCTATTCTTTTTTAAATTTCCATTTATCATTTTGGATAACTTCTATCAGAATGTTTTTAAATTCATTAATCTTTAACCTGCAATGTCTAAGTGGCCTTTAAGCTTACTGAGTTCATGTTTCATGTCAGATCATGTAGTTTCATATCCAGAAATTTGATTTGGGTCTTCTTTTTATATTGTTCTTGTTTTTACTTAGCATATTCAATCTTTTATCTAACTTTTTGAACATATAAACATAGTGTTTTAAAGTGTTTAGCTACTAATTCTATCATCTCTGTTATTTCTGAGTCAGTTTGCCTTAATGATTTTTAGCCTCATTATGGCTTAATTTTTAATGCTTCTTTGCACAGCAAATCATTTATTATTGGGTGCCAGGCATTGTGTATTTTAATACTTTGATGAATACTAGATATTTTTGTATTCATAAAATGTTCTTGAGTAGTTATTTAATATTGTTATAAATGTTGTTGGTTACTGTTAAGTTACATGGAAATAGTTTGACCATTTTAGGTCCTGCTTTTAAAAAAAGTGTATGTGGAATGAGAGCTAAGACTGTTCTCCACTACTGATGTAAAGCCTTTATGAGTACTCTACTCATGACCCCATGAATTATGAAGCTTTCCAGACTGGCTGGTAGGAATAGGCATCATTCCCAGCCCCATGTGAACGCTGAGCTCTGTTCCCTCTAATCCTTTCATTTATTTTTTTCACTAGTCTTTGGTGGTTTCCTCACACATATGCATATATCAGTGCTCTGCTGAATGCTCAGAGGAAATCTGCCATAGATCTCTAGAGTTTTCTATACAGGTCTCTCCTCACTGGCACTCTGCCTTGAAAATAGTAGCTGCCTGGCTTTCCTCAGATTCTCAGCAACATCTCTTGAACTCAGAAAGTTTGCAGGGCTTTGCCTGGGTTCTTTTTCCCTGTGCCACTTCCTGGAAATTCTCTCTAGGCAGAAACCTGAGGCAATAGTATATCTCAAATGATTTGTCTCTTATGTCTCAGGAATACTTGTTCCTTGTTGTCTGATATTCAGTATTTTGCAAACCATCATTCTATGTATTTTGTCTGCTTTTCTGTTGTTGTTTCAGATGGGAGAATAAAACTTGTCCCTTTTAATCCATTTTGGTTGATTTATTTCACCTCTTCTCTTTCAAAAATAATTCAAGACAAAACAGAAAAGAAAAAAAAAAAAACCTTTTTCAAACCTTCTATAAAACATGTCTATTCCAGAAATTATATCTATATCTATGTTTCCCTCAAATTCTTGGATTCTGTTGTTGTTTATCATTACTTTTCTACTTTATTTATACCCACGGCCACCATTCCACTGACCTCATTTCTAAAGTCATCATAGATACCCCTATTGCTATATATAATTGACATCAATTCACCCTTATCTTGCTTGAACTTTTTTAATAACTGAAACAATTGACCATTATTTAAAACACTATATTCCCCTGATACTTTCTACTTCCCTGAACATTCCATAATATCTTTTGCAAATCCTTATGAGTTTATCTGTCTTTGCCTAAATAATGCTAGTCTTTAGAGTTCTTTATTAGACCCTCATCTTCTCTTGCACTTTACCGTGAACACTGACAATTCATCCACTCCCTATACAAAGATGATTATCAAATCTGTATTTATGTGCCATCCTTGTTTCTCATTTGTTGTTTCTGATGTAAGAACTATGAAACTGGAAAATAGCAATTACTCTTACCTTTCTCTTTTTCTACTCATATATAGTTAATAACTTAGAAAATCTAACCCCTAAATTTCTGTCAAAATCACACATATGTACTTCATATAGCTACTAAGATCCACCACTATTTCTTGAATTGCTTGATATAATACTTCCTAATTAATATCCCCGCCTCTTGTTTTATATTTTTAAACTGATTCTCTACACTGTAGCCAGAGTTATCTTCCTATAACAGTTTTTTTTTTTTTAATAATTTCACTACCCTGCTTAAAACCATTCAATGTGTCCCTATTGCTTTTAGATACATACCCAAATCACTCTATCTGGCTTACAAAGCTCTGCATGTTATGAATATTCCTCATGTGTTTATCACATCTCCATCACTGACCTCTTTTTTCAATCTGTATTTGCCAAATTTAGTGACTTCAAAGATCTGCTTTATCTTGCCTTCATTCCTGTGCACTTATTTTTGATATGCCTGAAATACTCTTCACTGTCTCATCCTGTCATCTTTTATCTTGCAAATACCCATTCATCTTTCATGTTGCCAACTCCTCCTCAAAGCAATCCTCACTGATGCCCAAAATTCAGGTGAATGCTTTTTTATAAGTTCATGTGATATACCTGACTTCAGATATGTTATATATCATTTTTTCTTCCTCTATGCCTTGCTTCCTTGAAGGTAGATACTGTACTTATTTTATTTGATGTTATAAATATAGTATATGATATAGCACCTACCACATAGAAATTCGTTGATGAATACCTTTATTTATCCAAAAACATTTATTTAACATCTGCTATATGTCAAACATTGTCTTAAGCACTTATGTTACTCCAATGACAAGAATCACTGCCTTTATGGAATTTACATTCTACTGTGCTCCACAGATAATTAACAACAAGCATTATAAATAAGTATTGTTATATTATGCTTGAACATGATAAATACCACGATGGAAAAATCAAATAAACCAAAATTTCAAGCATGAATGATCAGGGAAAGAGAATGAATGAGAGAGGAAAGGATCCCACATAGTCCTCAGCAAAAAGATGAAAATTCAGCAAATATTTGAAGAATATTAGATATTTATCTATCTATGTATATAGCTGGGGAAAAGTATTTCAGGGAGAAAATACAGGTTGAAAACAAATGCTTAAAATTAGAGTGTGCCCATGTGTTTGAAAAATAGCAAGGAGCCCACAGTGGCAGAAGCAGAGAGAGCAAGGGAGGAAATAAGAAAGGTAAAAGGGGTCACAGCATTTAAGGACTTTGACTTTTACTCTGAGTTAAGTGGGAAAACATTGCAAAATTTTCAGCTGAGAAGGTACATAATCCTACTTATGTGTTAAAAGAATTACTCTGACATTTGTGTTGAAAATAAACTTCACAGGTGCAAAAGTAAATTTATGTTTCTATCTTTGAAGGTGTATTAGTGTCTTATTGCTGCTGTGACAAATTAACACAAATAGTGGCTTCAAATAATGTAAATCTATTATCTTACAGTTCTGGAGGTCAGAAATTCTAAATCAGTTTTATGGGGTTAAAATCAACATATTAAAAGGGCTGCATTTCTTCTGGAGGCTCCAAAAGAGAATCTGTTTCTTGTCTCTTTTCAAGATTCTAGAGGCTGCTCATCTTTCTTGGCCCATGGTCCTCAATGTCATCACTCTGACCTTTGCTTCCATCATCACATCTCCTGTGACTCTGACCCTCCAGCTTCCTCTTATAATAGCCTTTGTGACTACCCTGGACCCACTCACATAATCCAGGATAATCTCTCCTTCTCAAGATCTTTAATGACAAATTCAAAGTCTCTTTTGCCATGAAAGTAACATATTAACAGGTTTTGGGAATTAGGAAATTGACATCTTGGGCTGGGAGGCATTATTTTGCCTACCACAGAGGCCTGCACACTCAACTAAGAAAGAGCTTGTGGATGTGACCAGAGTTGTAGAAATGGATGCAATAGAAAGATGGATACCTAGATGTAGAAATAGATATACTTTTTATTAAAGTAAAGCAAATATTTGGTAAAATATATGTTTAAGCACTTATTTAATGAATATATATATATATATATAAATACCTACTTAACATCACTTAGATTATGTCATAAAACATTTCTAGGACTCTACAAAGATCCCTCATTCCTTGTCCCAGTAAACCATCCCCCTCAAAAAAACAAAATAAAAACAAAAACAAAAACAAATCAAACTGAAAAACCCAAACAACAACAAAGATCCACTATTTTGTCATCTACTAACATAAATTAGTTTTGTCTATTTTGAAATTTATGTAAACAAAACCATACAGAATATACTCTTCTGTGTTTTTTTTTTTAATTCAAAATAACATCTGGGAGATTTATCTGTATCATGGCTGAATATCATTCCACTTCATAAATACATGACAATTTATCCATTCTATTCTAAATATTCAGATTTGGGCTTTTATGAATAAGTATGGTATGAACATCCTTACACGGATCTTGGGATGAATATGAATTTAGATCCCTTTTCAGACCATTAAAAACCAACTCCACATAGGTTATAAACCTAAATGTGAAAGATCAAACAGTAAATATTCTACAAGCAAACAAAGGAGACGATTTTTACCACTCTATAGAAAGGTTTCTTAAACAGGAGACCAAAACCTGTAACCATAAAGAAAAAGCCTGATACATTGGATATATTTAAAAATTAAAGACAACAGCATTTCTTGAGAAAGTGAATATGCAATATGAAAGAGAGATGATCAGTCTGGCCCCAGGTTTGGCTTGAGTAACGCAAAGGTGGAATTCAGACAGACAAGTTTGGTCTAGGTTTTTGGAGGTGCGTAGCCATTCAGTTTTGGGCATATCTAATTAGAGATGTCTCTTAGATAGCCAAGTGGAGAAATCAAATAGACATATTGATATGTGAATATAAAGTTTGTAAGAATCATCTCAATTGAAGATAATTTGGGATATCATTTGCATATTAAAGCTATTTAAAGACATCAGAGTGTGAAAAATCACCAAGACGGTGAGTGCAGATACAGAAGAGAAAAAAATTAAGAAACTTAAATCCAGGATACTCCAATGTTAAGAAGCCCAAGAGGGAAAGGGGGAAATAAAAAGATATCAGTGAAATAAGAAGACCAACCTGTTCTCCAATGTAAAAGAATTTTATCATTGTCTAAGGAGTAATACATATTACTTTATGGTAAATAAAATGAAGGCTGAGAGTGTGTGGATTGTGGTTGTATTTATAATTGCAGTTAAAGTGCAGTGATGGCAGCAAAATCCTGATTGGGAATCTTGATTGGAGAGTGAGATTAAGAGAATAAGACAGTGAGTATAATCAATGCCAAGTAAAGAAATATGGTAGTTTTCGGTGGGCAAAGTATGCTCAGAGAAGTTGTTTGTTTGTTTTTCTTAGCTTTGAGTTAACTGAAATTAACTAGTCTTATGATTTTGCCAAAGAAGTACAACAAAGGGAGAAGAAGCCAGGGGAGTCAAAAGTGTATGAAAGGGAATTACTTTAATAATTGAACACAGAGTTTAAACTAGCTAAGTAAGAAGTTGAAGACATCAAGGGATGTGGTATAATGAAAGGTGATAGATCTTCGGATATGAAATACTAGTGGGGTAGGAGAAATGTTGGGTTAGGTTTATAAAGCGAATGAATTGTAAAGATAGGTGATGGCAATGAGGGGATGAGATGCAGATTATAGAGTCACTGGAATTATTGGCAAAGACAAGACCTAGTTTATGAATACAAAAGTATAAGGCTGGTGTAATGTAGAGTATTGGATCATTGGAGGAAGGGAGTTTGAAAAACATGAATCTAAGATATGGAAGTTTTATCTGTGCTGTGTGTTTGGAAAGCACCTAGCATTTCTATGAGAGTAGTAGTAGAGAGGATGACTGTGAGCCAGGAGCTAAAAAAATCACTAAATAATAAGGATAAATGACCAAGGGGTTGTTAGTTAATAAGAAAAATGAGGAGCTGTTATATATAGCACCTAATGATATGAGAGTCAAAACTGCATAATTTAGAAATAAGGAAAGGAGACTATCCAGAAAGCAGAAATGAGAAACAAAAAAGACACTTACTGAATCTTCAGGCCCAGTGGAAGAAGTGATACAGGAGGAAACACAGTCATGATTTTAGAGGACTTCTGGGAATACAACATTCTTATCAGAAACCCAGAGAGGAAGGGACAGGTTTTTATTAGAGCTAGAAAATTATAGGAAAGTTCTGAAAAAAAAAAGGTGATGATATAGTGTAGAGTATGAGATTCAGGTTTGAGTGTGGGGTGAACCTCAGGAACAGAATTGGGGATGTACAGAGCTTCAAATGGATGGGATTAGAATATGAAAAGCAAAGATGACAATATTTGGGGGCCTCCTATATTTATGGCTAAAAACTAGGAATAAGGGCATGCTATTGATCTTGATGAAAGTAAGGAAAATATCAGTGAAGATATTTAGCTTTGTAACTGATGATGACAATATAAAGACTAAGACCAGTGCACATGATTACCTTTGACTCTCACTTCCATCCTTCAACCCTCACAGTGAAGGGTGAATGAATAAATGACGTAGGTATTAAGAAAACTGATCTTTTAAGAAGAAAGACCTAGACAATATTTAAAAATCATATGGAATGCAATTTCACATAGGGGAGGTTGGGTATTTCTAGAAGACCAGTGGCTTTCAGGCTATTGAAGAATGGGTATTACTACCTCCCACTTAATATGAGAAAAGGTTTGTGCAAGTGTATCCTTGGAAACCTCCATGAAGAGGCATTTCAGGGATGGCAGTTAGCTTAGCAAGCCACAGTGTCACATGGATAATTCTTAGACAAAACATTTCTAGTCAGCAGAGGTCAGCTCCATTTCTAAGCAGCACATTATTCTTGATTCCTAATGGGGACTTCAATCTCTCTTCCCTAACAGGGACTGTGATTATCCTCCTGAATCAATGATACAACTGTCTGGGATGAAGGAGAAGCAAATGTTACAACATTTTAAGACCAATCAGGGAACATAACTAATGAAGAAGACACTATAGAGTGAAAAATTACCAACAGAATTCCTTCTAAATGATGCTTCAGAGATGAGCTCTTCTGTCACCTCTTAAAAGATACCATTTAAAAGATAGCACTTAAATATGTGATGATTCTTTTTTAAATAGAGTAACATAAAGAGCAAATAACATGAGAATGTGGTGACGGCAGAAATGTCACTGTGATATTGAAGAATCTGCGGAAAGTGACAAACCTCATCACAGTTGGATTAAATCACAAAGGAATAGAAACTAGAGGAAAGTCAGCTGAAATTAAATGGCCACAAGCAGTGTTAGTCAAGGAAACAAAGGAAAAACAGTGTTTATATATGAAATTGTCAGACTGAAAGGAAATAACATTATTATGAGTTTCCAATTTTTGTGTGAGTTTGGTGTGGATCAAAATACCAAAGTCAGAGCAACCAGACAATTATGGACTACATGGAGAATTTGAAAGGGAAACAATTTTCAGAGAGGTTTGTTCTAAGGAGGCTCTTGAAAAGTTATTTACTAGCATAATATATCTTCAGGGCAAATATTAAGAGAGGGGGTAGATATTAAAAAAAGAAAAAGTTTGGAGAGATAAATTTTCATCTTTGTGTCATTACTTCCTTTGTCATTTGTAAGAATTTTATGTGCCTGGAACAGAAAAGAGGGTTAAATATTAACAAGTAAAACATTCATCAAAAAATTGTTTATATAGAAGAAATACCTAAAAACTAAGACATGGCAAGGACAATTAAACTATATTGTACAAAAAAAAAAAAAAAGCTTTATGCTCTTTCCAGTCAAAATAATGGCACACACTATTGTAAATTTGGAAAACATAAGTAAATGAATACTATATTATAAATATATTATACTAAGTTAGTAAATTAGAGAGTTTGGAATCACATAACGAGAATACTAATGCTTACCACATGACAGCTTACACATTTAGAGACTATTAGTATTATTGTCATTTTCATTATTATTTTTAAGCATTATTATTTTAGCATTGGCAACTGTTTTGTTCAACTGTTTAAGGTGCTCAAGGAATATAAATATTATTGAAAATATTTTATTACTATCATAAAACACATGAGCAACTCCAAAATAACCTATATTCAAGTAAGAAACTGAGTACAATATTTGAAAAATTAAAGTCCAATTTTGTACATAAAATTAAGGGCAATGGGGAGATCAAATTAAGAGGCCTGGGTCAATGCCTTGCCCAGCAAAGGCAACAGAAGATGCAGAGACAGAAGAAAAAAAGCAATACATGTGATTAAGAATTTGTATAGTTCAATATACTTACTGCATAGTATAGAAGGCAAAGTTTAGAATAAAAAGCACTGTATTTGTAGTTCAATCTTAATTAGTCTTTTTTTCAGAGTAATTATGTGGCTGTGTGGTCTTAAGAAGACTCTTCAATGCATTCATGAAATATACATTGATCTATTTAAAATAACAATTTGTATGCACTGAACTATTAAATACCTAGGAATAATATAGTAAATTATTGGTATAAAGTTATTAAACATAATCAATCAATTGTATGTATGTACAGAGTAGAATATTATTTGCAGTGAAAATTAAAAATTATATCTCTATACCTCAGTATGAGTACTTGTCAGGAATATAATGCCATGGAAATAAAAAACATGTGGCAGAAGAACAGTTTCAGAATAGACCCTTGGGTATAAAAAACACAATATAGCAATGTATAAATTACAAAACCATATAAAGTAAAAGTATAATGAAAAGAAAGAAAACTGTAAAGACAAAATTCATGATAGTGGTTGACTCTGTAGAAGGCAAAAGGAGGTGACAGGATCAAGAGAGATAAAAAGTAATGTAAATGTTACCATAGTGCTCAAGTGCTCCATTTCTTGAGCTGAATATTGAATAAACAGGTGTTAATTTCATCACAATTACATATATCTTACACAAGTTCTGTGAATATCTTTTTGTGTCCACTTATACTTAATTAATGTAATTTAAAATTAAGTGAATGACTTCACAAATGATGACAGCATAGATAAAATAGACAGTTCACAAAGTTATTTTATGAAAATATTCATTATAAAATATAGGGATGAAAAATTTTTCAAGGATTGAGAGGCAAATAAGGAGCGATAGGCTTTAATTTTAGTAGATTATACTTAGGTTTTTTTAAGGTTTAATGTCAGTGGGAACATACTTTCTATTAAACATGATTGTTTTGTGTATACTAGGTTTGATAGTATTATCCGATACCACTCACAGCTTGTAGCTTTAGTGAACTTCATAACTAATTTACAGAGACTTCTGTAAATCACCTGTCTAGAAATAACTGAAACCTATCAAAAGGACTAGGATCATCTTACGGTACTCACAGTAAATGTTCATACTAGCTCTAGTTCAGACATTTTAAATAGAAACTTGAGAAAGTCAATCTCTCCTAACTTTAAAATTTTTCTATTCAATAAGCTTGTCACATTACAGCTTACCAAAGCATTTCTGTAGCTTAAAAATTCTCTGTATTTATGACTTCCCAGAATACTATGAATTGAACCTGTCTCTTTTGGGACCACTTTAATTTTTAATTACTCTACTGATACTACTCTGAAACACAGTGCTGTTAGGTCTTTATCTGTATCACTCACTGAGAAAATGCAGTATTAAATAATGATGCGTGTTTTAATAACTCATTGACTAACAGGATAGTAACTCAGGAAGTTGTATAAATGAGAGAAAACAATAGCAATTCTGTGTATACAAGAGCTAAAATGTGGTATCTCTGATCATTCATTGCCCTAGTGTATTCATATTCAGTTTAGAATTATGGTCTCAAACCACTATATATGCACCTATACCAGAAAATGTGCTGGCTAAGGCTAATAAATATCCCTAAGAATGCTGGAAACACAAATTATCTTCATTTAGTGTATTTGTTCTGTTTTAGACTTGAGAGGTATTGTCTATATCTTGAGCTTATAGCTTCTTTCATGGAAAAAGCTGATTAACACGTAAATGAAAATTGATTATACAAGAAAAAAATGAAGAGTTTCATTATTGTAAAAGAAAAGAAAATTAAGCTACATAATTGCGAACTTTCATAATATACATCCACAATTACACAAGAGAAAACATTGAAACTTATAAGTAATAGAGTAAGAAAAAATAATACTTGGCTTAAGTTTACATCTATAATTTCTCTAATTGCAGGTGACTGTTAGATAAAATACATGTTCCTGTTAAGTTCATTGCTGTTCTCCTATTAGCTTTATTTGGTTTTTTGAATTTTCTCATTATTTCAAAGGAAAAATGATTCAACATTCCAAAATAAGCCTTTGTTTGTAGAAATCAATATTTAATTGGATTACAAAACATTGCCATTATCTTGTTCCAGATACTTTGAGCTATTTTCATATGATAATTCTTTATTCTACTTTGCTAAATATATTGAGTATTTAGTTGTCCTTTTGAAATGCTTTCTTAATTTGATATCTAGAGGATATTTATATACACATACGCACATAGATGTAATATACATGTATAGATCTATGTATACATGTATAAACAAATGTATATATATATGCATATGCATACACTCACACACACACACACACACACACACACTTACTACCGACACATATATCCTACCCTTTGCCTGACTTTTTTTAGTATAAGAAAATGTGTTAAAAATCTATCATTAAATTTAAGTACATGTTTTGAAGAAACAGATTTTCAGAAAATAAAGAATTTATGTCTCATGATACTCTTTATAATAATCTAAATCTACAAAGATAAATTTCCATAAAATGGAAAAAGAAAATATAATCCCCTTTGGTGAACCACCTTCCAGTTTGATTTTTTTTTTAAGTCTTCATTGAATTTGTTACAATATTGTTTCTCTTTTATGTTTCGGTTTTTTGTCTGCGAAGCATGTGGGATCTTAGCTCCCAACCAGGGACTGAACCTGCACCCCCTGCATTGCAAGGTGAACTCTCAATCACTGGACCACCACGGAAGACCCTCCAGTTCAATTTTCTTTTTCTTTCTTTCTCCTTTCCTTTCTTTCCTTTCTTTCTTTCTTTCTTTCTTTCTTTCTTTCTTTCTTTCTTTCTTTCTTTCTTTCTTCCTTCCTTCCTTCCTTCCTTTCTTTCTTTCTCTTTCTCTCTCTCTCTCTCTCTTTCTTTTTCTTTCTTTCTTTCTTTCTTTCTTTCCTTCCTTCCTTCCTTTCTTTTCTTTTCTTCCTTTCTTTCTTTTTCTTTCTCTTTCTTTCTTTCTTTCTTTCTTTCCTTCCTTCCTTCCTTTCTTTTCTTTTCTTCCTTTCTTTTTCTTTCTCTTTCTTTCTTTCTTTCTCTTTCTTTCTTTCTTTTTCTCTCTCTTTCTTTCTTTCCTTCTTTCTTTCCTCTCTTTCTTTCTTTCTTTTTCTCTCTCTCTCTTTCTTTCTTTCCTTCTTTCTTTCCTCTCTTTCTTTCTTTTTCTTTCTTTTCTTTCTTTCTTTCTTTCCTTTCTTTCTTTTTCTCTCTCTCTCTTTCTTTCTTTCCTTCTTTCTTTCCTCTCTTTCTTTCTTTCTTTCTTTCTTTCTAATAAACTGCATATATTTAGAGTGTACATTTTGGTATTTTTTTTCTTATTATTAATGTATATATGGCTATCCCAATCTCCCATTCATTCCACCCCAACCCTCCCTGCTTTCCCCACTTGGTGTCCATATGTTTGTTCTCTACATCTGTGTCTCTATTTCTGCCTTGAAAATCAGTTGATTTGTACCATTTTTCTATATTCTGCATATATGTGTTAATACACAATCTTTGTTTTTCTCTTTCTGACTCACTTCACGCTGTATGGCAGTCTCTAGGTCCATCCATGCCTCTAAAAATGTCCCAGTTTCATTGCTTTTTACAGCTGAGTAATATTCCATTGTGTATATGTACCACATCTTTATCCATTCATCTGTTGATGGACATTGAGGTTGCTTCCATGTCCTGGCTATTGTAAATAGTGCTGCAATGAACATTGGAGTGCATGTGTTTTTTTGAATTATGGTGTTCTCTGGGTATATGCCCAGCAGTGAGATTGCTGGGTCATATGGTAGTTCTATTTTTAGGTTGGCAAGGAACCTCCACACTGTTTTCCATAGTGGCTGTATCAATTTACATTCCCACCAGCAGTGCAAGCATGTTCCCTTTTCTCCACACCCTCTCCAGCATTTACTGTTTGCAGATTTTCTGATGATGCCCATTCTCACTGGTGTGAGGTGATACCTCATTGTAGTTTTGATGTGCATTTCTCTAATAATTAGTGCTGTTGAGCAGCTTTTCATGTGCCTCTTGGCCATCCGTATGTCTTCTTTGGAGAAATGCCTATTTAGGTCTTCTGCCCATTTTTTCATTGGGTTGTTTGGGTTTTTTTTATATTGAGCTAAATGAACTGTTTATATACTTTGGAGATTAATCCTTTGTCTGTTGATTCGTTTGCAAATATTTTCGCCCATTCTGAGGGTGGTCTTTTCATATTGCTTATAGTTTCCTTTGCTGTGCAGAAGCTTTGAAGCCTCATTAGGTCCCACTTATTTATTTTTGTTTTTATTTCCATTATTCTAGAAGGTGGATCAAAAAAGATCTTGCTGTGATTTATGTTGAAGAGTGTTCTTCCTATGTTTTCCTCTAGGAGTTTTATAGTGCCTGGCCTTGCATTTACGTCTTTTATCCACTTTGAGTTTATTTTTGTGTATGGTGTTAGGAAGTGTTCTAATTTCATTCTTTTACAGGTAGCTGTCCAATTTTCCCAGCACCACTTATTGAAGAGGCTGCCTTTTCTCCATTGTATATCCTTGCCTCCTTTGTCATAGATTAGTTGACCATAGTTTATCTCTGGGCTTTCTATCCTGTTCCATTGATCTGTATTTCTGTTTTTGTGCCAGTACCATACTGTCTTGATCACTGTAGCCTTGGAGTATAGTTTGAAGTCAGGAAGCCTGATTCCACCAACTCCATCTTTCCTTCTCAAGATTTCTTTGGTTATTCGGGGTCTTTTGAGTTTCAATACAAATCGTAAAATTTCTTGTTCTAGTTCTGTGAAAAATGCCATTGGTAATTTGATGGGGATTGCACTGAATGTGTAAATTGCTTTGGGTAGTATAGTCATTTTCATAATGTTGATTCTTCCAATCCCGGAACATGGTATATCTCTCCATCTGTTTGTGTCACCTTTGATTTCTTTTATGAGTGTCTTATAGTTTTCTGAGTACAGGTCTTTTACCTCCTTGGTTAGGTTTATTCCTAGGTGTTTTATTCTTTTTGTTGCAATGGTGAATGGAACTGTTTCCTTCATTCCTCTTTCTGATCTTTCACTGTTAGTGTATAGAAATGCAAGAGATTTCTGTGTGTTAATTTTGTATCCTGCAACTTTACCAAATTCATGGATTAGCTCTAGTAATTTTCTGGAGGCATCTTCAGGATTTTCTATGTATAGTATCATGTCATCTGCAAACAGTGACAGTTTTACTTCTTCTTTTCCAATTTGGATTACTTTTATTGCTTTTTCTTCTCTGATTGCTGTGGCAAGGACTTCCAAAACTATGTTGAATAGTAGTGGTGAGAGTGGACATCCTTGTCTTGTTCCTGATCTTAGGGGGAATGCTACCAGTTTCTCACCATTGAGAATGATGTTTGCTGTGGGTTTGTCACATATGGCCTTTCTCATGTTGAGATAGGTTCCCTCTGTGCCCACCTTCTGCAGATTTTTTATCATAAATGGGTGTTGAATTTTGTCAAAAGCTCTTTCTGCATCTATTGAGATGGTCATGTGGGTTTTGTCCTTCAATTTGTTAATATGGTGTATCACATTGATTGATTTGCATATATTGAAGCATCCTTGCATTCCAGGGATAAACCCCACTTGACCATGGTGTATGATCCTTTGAATGTGTTGTTGGATTCTGTTGGCTAGTATTTTGTTGAGGATTTTTGCATCTAAATTCATCAGTGATATTGGTCTGTAGTTTTCTTTTTTTGTAGTATCTTTGTCTGCTCTTGGTATCAGAGTGATGTTAGCTTCATAAAATGAGTTTGGGAGTGTTCCTTCCTCTACAATATTTTGGAAAAGTTTGAGAAGGATGGGTGTTAGCACTTCTCTAAATATTTGATAAAATTCAGCTGTGAATCCATCTGGTCCTGGACTTTTGTTTGTTGGAAGATTTTTAATCACAGTTTCAATTTCATTATTTGTGATTGGTCTGTTCATATTTTCTATGTCTTCCAGATTCAGTCTTGGAAGGTTATACCTTTCTAAGAACCTGTCCATTTCATCCAGGTTGTCCATTTTATTGGCATATAGTTGCTTGTAGTAATCTCTTATGGTGCTTTTTATTTCTGCTGGGTCCGTTGTAACTTCTCCTGTTTCATTTCTAATTTTGTTGATTTGAGTCCTCTCCCTCTTTTTCTTGATGAGTCTTGCTAGAGGTTTATCAATTTTATTTATCTTCTCAAAGAACCAGCTTTTCATTTTATTGATTTTTGCTATGGTTTTCTTTGTCTTTATTTCATTTATTTCTGCTCTGATCTTTATGATTTCTCTCCGTCTACTAACTTGGGGTTTTGTTTGCTCTTCTCTCTCTAGTTTCTTTAGGTGTAAGTTTAGATTATTTGGAATTTTTCTTGTTTCTTGAGGTAGGATTGTATCCCTATAAAATTCCCTCTTATAACTGTCTTTGCTGCATCCCAAAGGTTTTGGCTCATTGTGTTTTCATTGTCATTTGTCTCTTAGGTATTTTTTGATTTCCTCTTTGATTTCTTCAGTGATCTCTTGGTTATTTAATAGCATATTGTTTAGCCTCCATGTGTTTGTGTTTTTTACAGTTTTTTTCCTGTAATTGATTTCTACTCTCATAGCGTTGTGGTCAGAAAAGATGCTTGATATGATTTCAATTTTCTTGAATTTACCAAGGCTTGATTTATGACCCAAAATGTGATCTATCCTGGAGAATGCTCCATGTGCACTTTAGACGAATGTGTAATCTGCTGTTTTTGGATGTAATGTCCTGTAGATATCTATTAAATCCAGCTGATTTATTCTGTTATTTAAAGCTAGTGTTTCCTTATTAATTTTCTGTGTGGATGATCTGTCCATTGGTGTAAGTGGGGTGTTAAAGTCCCCCACTATGATTGTGTTACTGTTGATTTCCTCTTTCATAGTTGTTAGCATTTGCCTTAGGTATTGAGCTGCTCCTATATTGGGTGCATATATATTTATAATTGTTATCTCTTCTTCTTGGATTGATCCCTTGATCTTTATGTAGTGTCCTTTCTTGTCTCTTGTAACATTTTTTATTTTAAAGTCTATTTTATCTGATCTGTGTAACGCTACTCCAGCTTTCTTTTGATTTCCATTTGCATGGAATATCTTTTTCCATTCCCTCACTTTCACTCTGTATGTGTCCCTAGGTCTGAAGTGGGTCTCTTGTAGACAGCATATATATGGGTCTTGTTTTTGTATCCATTCAGCCAGTCTGTGTCTTTTGGGTGGTGCATTTAGTCCATTTACATTCAAGATAATTATCAATATGTATGTTCCTATTATCATGTTCTTAATTGTTTTGTTTTTGTTTCTGTGGGTCCTTTTCTTCTCTTATGTTTCCCACTTAGAGAAGTTCCTTTAGCATTTGTTTTAGGGCTGCTTTGGTGGTGCTGAACTCTCTTAGCTGTTGCTTGTCTGTAAAGCTTTTGATTTCTCCATTGAATCTGAATGAGATCATTGCTGGGTAGAGTATTCTTGGTTGTAGGTTCTTCCCTGTCATCACTTGAAATATATCATGCCACTCCCTTCTGGCTTGTAGAGTTTCTGCTGAGAAATCAGCTGTTACCCTGATGGGAGTTCCCTTGTATGCTATTTGTCGTTTTTCCCTTGTTGCTTTTAATAACGTTTCTGTGTCTTTAATTTTTGTCAATTTGACTACTATATGTCTTGGCATGTTTCTCCTTGGGTTTATCCTGCCTGGGACTCTCTGCACTTCCTGTACTTGGGTAGCTATTTCCTTTCCCATGTTAGGGAAGTTTTCAACTAGAATCTCTTCCAGTATTTTCTCAGGTCTTTGTCTCTCTCTTCTCCTTCTGGGACCCCTATAATGTGAATGTTGGTGCATTTAACATTGTCCCAGAGGTCTCTTAGGCTGTCTTCAGTTCTTTTCATTCTTTTTTCTTTATTCTTTTCTGCATCAGTGATGATCACCATTCTGTCTTCCAGCTCACTTATTCATCCTTCTGTCTCAGTTAATCTGCTATTAGTTCCTTCTAGTGCATTTTTCATTTAGTTATTGTGTTGCATATCTCTGTTTTTTTGTTCTTTAATTCTTCTAGTTCTTTGGTAAACTTTTCCTGCAACTTTTTGATCTTTGCATCCAATCTTTTTTCAAAGTCCTGGATCAACTTCACCGTCATTTTCTGAATTCTTTTATTGGAAGAGTGCCTAACTCCTCTTCATTTAGTTGTTTTTCTGGTGTTTTGTCTTGTCCCTTCATGTGGTACAGTCTTTTGCCTTTTCATTTCTCTGTCTTTCTGTGGCTGTGGTTTTCAGTTCCGCAAAATGAAATACTGCTGATACTGCTTGATTTTGCTGTCTGCCCTCTTGTGGAGGAAGTTTTCTAGGAGGCTCATGGGTGCTTCCTGATGGGAGGGACTGATGTTGGGTTGGGCTGGGTGGGTGGAGCTCAGTAAAACTTTAATCTGATTTGGTGGGTGGAGCTCAGTGACACTTTAATCTGCTTGTCTGCCAATGGATGGGGCTGTTTTCCCAACCTGGTGGACATTTGGCCTGAGGTGACCCAGCACTGGAGCTTACAGGCTCTTTAGTGGAGCTCATGGTGGACTCTGGGAGGGCTCACACCAACAAGCACTTCTCAGAACCCCTGCTGCCGGTGTCCCTGTCTCCTTGGTGAGCCACAGTTGCCCCCCACCTCTGCAGGCAACCCTCCAATACCAGCAGGTAGGTCTGGTTCAGTCTCCTATGGGGTCACTGCTCCTTCCCCCGGGTCCTGGTGAGCACAATTTTTTGTGTGCCCTCCAAGAGTGGAGTCTCCATTTCCCCCTGTCCTGTGGAGGTCCTGCAATCAAATCCCGCTGGCTTTCAAAGTCTGATTCTCTGGAGATTCCTCCTCCCATTGCTGGACTCCCAGGTTAGGAAGCCTGACTTGGGGCTTAGAACCCTCAGGACTTCTGCAGTATAACTGTTCTCCAGCTTGTGAGTCACCCACCCAGCATTTATGGGATTTGATTTTAATGCAATTGCACCCCTCCTACTGTCTCATTGCAGCTTCTCCTTTGTCTCTGGATGTGGGGTGGTTTTTTTTTTTTTTTGGTGAGTTCCAGTGTTTTTCTTTCAATGGTTGTTCAGCAGTTAGTTGTAATTCCGGTGCTCTTGCAAGAGGGAGTGAGCACATGTCCTTCTACTCTGCCATCTTGATTCCTCCTTCTATAGTTTTATTTTTAAAATGTTGCTGATTCTATTCAGTTTTTGTTTTAAAAATATATACATAGTTTTCTGGTATTTTTTTTTTCAAAATTATTTAGTACTTTATTTTCTCCTGTTTTTAAACTCAATATTTTTTAATGTGACTATATACTTATTCAATAATTTATGTCTAAGTTCAAGATCTAAAGTCTTTTCTTGATGTGTCTATTGTTCAGCTGATTGTCATAAACAGGGCCTTGTTTATGTGTGAGGTTTCTAAAAGTTTAAATTGTGAGCTCATTTTTCCAAGAACTATATATTTGAAGATGCTTTGAAGTCCAAGTTGAACCTGGGTTCTTCCAGAAAGTATTTGCTTTTGCTTTGTTTCAAGCACCTGCAAGCACTATAATAAATCTAAAGCAACATTTGTAGTTTGAAATTTTTGGAGTATTCATTCAGCTATATAATAACTTCATTAATTTTCTAACATGATTCAAACTTTTATGCTCCTCTTAGGTTTTTACTAATATAATATTTATTAAAATGTGCACTTTCTGCATAAAATCAGCATTGATAATTTTTTAATAGCTGTTTTTATAAGTTAAGATGTTACAGAGTAGCTTTTTCTGCAGGATGTTTTTAGCAATAAATGTACCATGTTGCACTATGATATACTTTCCCTTGAAAGTCTAAACAAACTTTCATTTACAATGACTCTTTCATTTTTTAATATTCTTGTACTGTTAAATTCTGAACATTAAATGTCAAGCCTTAAAGAATTAGCATCAATATATTTTTTACTTTACAAACTTGTGCCTATTTTAAAGAATTTTAAGGTAAAAAGATGTTTTGTGGTTATAAACTAATCTTGAATACGAAAAATAATCTGTGAATTTTGGTTCTACCACTTCAAAGTTTTTAAGATTATAATATGCTCTATATCTAAACTTTAGTTTCTTTTTTTTTAACAACAGTGTATAATAATATTGTGTTCAATCATTTGTTCAGCAAATATTTATTAAACAGTGACCATGAGCCAAACACAGTTATAAAGTCATGGAGTGAATAAAACACACAAAAGGCTTTTTATAATAGTATTTATATTTTACCAGACCTAGAAAGAAATTAACAGATTACTACATAATATGTCAAGTAGTAAGAGTATTATAAAGGAAAATAATGCAGGGAAAGGAGAAAATTATGGAAGGTACTATTTTAGTTGGAGAATCTAAGAAAGCTTCTTTGAGGAGGTGATGCTTAAGCAGATATCTAAACAAAGTGCACAGTGAATTATACAGGCAACTATCAGAAAACTAGTCTAGTGGAGGAAACAGGGAAATAGCAAGTATAAATTTTTTGATGTGGAACACAAAGGTTTCAGGAAAAGCAAAACAAACAAACTAGTTTAACTAGAGTGATCAGGGAAAGCATTGTAAGAGTTGAGGAAGGAGAGACCTAGGTTTAATGAGGCCTAACAATGATATAATTTGGGGTAGATCGCCTAAGAATTGTAACAGATATTACAAGTACAAATTATATAAGAAAGTATTTAATTAGAATGAAAAAAATTAAAAGTATTACAAATTTTAAAAACATAAAATACCACAAATATTTTCCCACATAACACAAATAAACACAGCCTTGTTCTGTGTGGCATCTTCAAGACTTTCTATGATTTTTCATACACACACATGCCTCAACTATATTGTAGGTTCAGTTCCAGACCACTTCAATAAAGCAAGTCACACAATTTTTTTTACTTCTTCTTGTATGTAAAATTATATATAGAGTAATCTAGTCTATTAAATGTGTAATAGCATTATGTTTATAGAAGCAATGAACATACCTTAATTAAAAAAACACTTTATTGCTAAAAAATGCTAACTATCATCTGAGCCTTCAGCAAGTCATAATCTTTTTACTGGTGGAGGATCTTGCCTTGGTGCTGATGGCCGCTGACTGATCAAGGTGGTCATTCCTGAAGGCTGGAGTAGCTGTGGTAATTTCTTAAAATAAGACAACAATAAATTTTGCCACATCAATTGACTCTTCCAAACAATTTCTCTGTGGCATGCAGTGCTGTTTCACAGCATTTTATCCACAGAACTTCTTTCAAAATTGGAGTAAATCCTCTCAAACCTTGCCAACACTATATTAACTAAATTTATGTGATGTTCTAAAAATGTCCTAAAAGCTTTGTTGTCATTTCAAGAATCTTCACAGCATCTTCATCAAGAGTGGGTTCCATCTCAAGAAACCACTATCTCTGCTCATTGATGGGAAGCAACTCCTCACTCTCATGAGACTGTAGTAATTCAGTCACATCTTCAGCCTCCACTTCTAATTCCAGTTCTCTTGCTATTTCCACCACATCTAACATGATCTATTTTTCTGAAATCTTGAACCCTTCAAAGTCATTCATGAGGAGTGGAATCAATTTCTTCCAAACCCGAGTTAATGTTGATATTTTGACTCTTCCCATGAATCATGAAAGTTGTTAATGGTATCTAGAATCTTTTCCAGAAGATTTTGCCTAGATCCATCAGAGAAATACTATGCATGGCAGCTATAGCCTTACAAAATGTGTTTCTTTTTTCTTTTTGGCTGTGTTGGGCCTTTGTTGCTGCACATGGCCTTTCTCTAGTTGTCGCAAGTGAGGGCTACTCTTCATTGTAGGGCATGGGCTTCTTAGTGTGGGTGGCTTCTTTTGTTGCAGAGCATGGGCTCTAGGCACATGACCTCAGCAGTTGTGGCTTGTGGGCTTTAGAGCACAGGCTCAGTAGTTGTGGTGCACAGGCTTAGTTGCTCTGTGGCATGTGAGATCTTCCCGGACCAGGGCTCTCTAACCTGTGTCCCTTGCACTGGCAGGAGGATTCTACAAAATGTATTTCCTAAATGATAAAACTGGAAAGTAGAAATTACTCCTTGACCCACAGGCTGCAGAATCAGTGTTGTGTTAGCAGGCATGAAAACAGCATTGATCTCACTGTACATCACTACATCACTATCAGAGGTCTTGGGTGACCAGGTGCATTGTCAATGAGCAGTAATATCTTGAAAGGAATCTTTTTTTTTTTTTTCCTTTCTGGGTGATAGTGGGCTTAAACTATTCAGTAAATGGTGGGCTAAAATTATTCAGTAAGCCAAGTTGTAACTGTTCAACTTATACAGCACAGGCAGAGTCATTTTAGAATAATTCTTAAAGGCCCTGGGACTTTTCAAATGGTAAATAAACATTGGCTTCAAGTCACCAGCTGCATTAGCCCTAACAAGAGAGTCAGCCATCCTTTGAAGCTTTGTAGCTCTGACTACTTCCTGCTAGCTGTGAAACTCCTAGATGGCATCTTGTTCAAACAGAAGGCTGTTTTGTCTTCATTGAAAATCTATGGCTCACTGTAGCCACCTTCATTAATGATCTTAGCTAGATACTGTGGATAACTTGCTGCCTCTTCTATATTAGCACCTTCTGCTTCATTTTGCCCTTTTATGTTAGAAAGACAGCCTTTTTCTCATGAACCAATGTTTGCTAACTTCAAACTTTTCTTCTTTAGCTTCCTTACCTCCCTCAGCCTTCACAGAATTAAGAATTAGGGCCCTGCTGTGGATTAGCCTCTGGATTAAGGGAATATTGTGGCTGATATGATCCTCTATGCAGAACAATAAAACTTTCCCTGTATCAGTAATGAGGTTGTTTTGCTTTCTTACCATTCACGTGTTCACTGGAGTAGCACTGTTACTTTTCTTCAAGACTTTTCCTTTGCATTTACAACTTAGCTAACTGTTTGGCACAGAGGTCTAGCTTTTGGCCTCTCTTGGCTCTGGACATGCCCTTCTCACTAACCTTAATCCTTTCTAGGTTTTGATTTGACTCTTCCTTTCACTGGAACACTTAGACACCATTGCAGGGTTATTAATGGGCCTAATTTTGACACTGTTGTATCTCAGGGAATAGGGAGACCCGAGGAGAGGGAGAGAGATGTGAGAATGGCTGGTCAGTGGAGCAGTCAGAGCACATACAACATTTATTGTTAAGTTTGCTGTCTTATATGGGTGTAGTTCATGGCACCCCAAAATAATTACAATAGGAGAAACATCAAAGATCACAGACCACCAGAGCAAACAGAATAATAAGGAATATGTTTCCAATACTGCGAGAATTACCAAAATATACCCAGAGAATGTGAAGAGAGCAAATACTGTTGGTGCTGAAGGACTTGCTTGAGGCAGGATTACCACAAACCTTCAATTTGTAAAAAACCCAATATCTGCAAGGTAAAATAAAGTGAAGCACAATAAAATGAGGTATGATTGTGTTCATCTCGTCTTTAAGCTCATCAGATATAAGTAATATCTTTCTTGTCGAAAGAAAATTTACCAATGAAACAATATATTCAAATCTTGCTTTTGGAAAATAAATCTAGGGGCGATCTGATCCATTTGACTATTCTTTTTAAAAAGCCTCAGTTTAAACACATCTATTTTGTTCTCCATAAATATAAATGGGATAACAAAAATAAAAAACAAACTGGCTTTCCATGAAATCATTGCTTATAGTAAAAGTCCATAAAAAAGGAATCACCATACTTCTCAAAGGAGTACACAGAGTTAAGTTGCTTCTGACTTTCACATGTACTCTTTTGATCAGCCAAGTAATAGCTGTCTTTATAATATTGTTGTCTTTGTTATGCTTATAAGTTTCCAGTTTGAGTGTGTCCTGATCATTTTTTTTTCTGCTCATCAATTATCATTTTAATATTTATAGTTTCTTGACTATGATGATGCTTTTCATTACTTTTACTTTTTATGATTTTGAACATTAGAGTTTTTAGTTCAATTGTACTATAAAAAGCGAGTCTTTGATATTTTGAAATTTTTGTTAATTTTTTATTCCTGTTTATGCCTTTGGCTTCTACTTGGATAATGCTTTCTTTTCATATTCAAATGTTGGTTTAAGTGATAATTATGAAATATATAAAAATTAATATGAAAGTATGACATATCAAGAGCTTTTAAATTTTTTACCACATTGAACTGAGATGTATAATCAAATTGCTTTCACATCATATAAGTTGATTTATTAATAAATAGATATTGGAGGTTTATCACTGATACACTTGCTTTTCAATCAGTTTCACTGCATCAGTAGTAATTTAGCATGCCATATTATTGGAACTACCAGTTTCTCTCAAGAGAATTGGTGAGTCAAATATGCTAATATTCAAAGTCTCTTTTTTGGAATGTGTGAAAGATGAAACTTTACACACAGATATCTTGTCATTGTTACCAGGCTTATGACCTACAAAGCATATTTTGTGAAATGCAATAGAAAAACCTTAACATATCTGTGGGGCACTTACACTTATATCCAGAATATTCAGACAGAAAGATTTTCATTTTTATGAGGCATGGATAAAACTGAATCTTCCATGAACAATTTTATATACATAATGATTTTTAAAAGTGTCCATATTTGGACTTCTGGCTTCATGCATTTAAATTTTTGTTTCCTCTCCACCCTGTGGGAAAACATTCAGGAGTCTTTCTGAAGCCTTGAAAATGTTACAGAAAATAAGGCTAAAAGTAGTTAAAGTAGGTGTGCTGAGCAACTGGGTGCAGGATGTCCTGCTTGAGCAGTGGAGGAGTTAAGGGTGCGGACTTAGGAATGCCAGGTCAGCGCAAGTTGGAATGCTGCTTGCACACGCACTGATTGTCCTTCTGCTGTTCTTGCAAAAGACTACTGCCCCCAGTCACATGAGGCCCTTTGTACAAAAAGATATATGAAAAGAAATTTGGTTACTTCAAAGAAAACATATAGTGGGACAGAACTGGGAGCATGAGAACCTTATGCTATCTTATTTCTTGAATGCCGAGAGCTCAATAAAAGCAATGTGGGATGAATCAGCAGGGCTCTTGATCCTAGAGGTCTTGAGTCCCCCGGTCCCATCTTTCTCTTAAATCTGTGTTTGTGTTTCTTTAACCTTGTGGCACCCATCATTCGCTCCGAGCTGCTGAGCTGGTCTTGGCACCACCCTCTATATAGTCTATGTATTTTTATTGTCAGAGGCCCAAAGATCTGTCCTGTTACATAGATTCTGATGCTGCAACCTTGGATCAGGGTGCTAGGCAAGCTACTTTGATGAGCAGCAGAACATTATACTCTTAGATATTATTCTCCCTGAGGAGGACTAGTAACAACTTAATTATATATGGAGGTATTGTTGAACACAAACAAACAAGCAAATAAAATTCTTCAAGTCAACTTTCCTTAACTAAATTCCTAAAATTCCCATGGCCACTACAACACCAAGAGGAGGAAAAGTTGTTTGGAGGGTAAGTCAGAGAGGAAAAGAGACAGTGGTCTAACTTAATAGTCTTAAAATATCTTTCTTTTGCAAATTTTACTTTTGAAAGGATATGAAAATGTTAATACACTGGTAAAGACCCACTCAGAATACTGGAAGGATCTTGTATAAGTGAAGAAATCCATGGCTTACACTTCATTAGCTGCACAGAAAACTGGCATCTGGCATGAACTAGAAGACAAACCCAGCGGTCAAATTTTATTAGCACATGCAGGCAATGTTAAGGGTTTGGGATTGTTGTTTTTGAGATTAAATTATATAATGCTTGTAGAATATTTAGAGAAATTTGTAGTAAGTGCTTAATAGATGAAAATAGTCAAAATAATTACCATAATCATTATTATTAGACCATAGATAAACTAATATGACTATTTTACCATATTTTCTAAATACAAACACATATGAAAACCTATGAACATTTACATATGTACATACTCTGTAATATGAGTTTTAAAGTGTCTTTTATTTCTCTCTCTCTTGCTTACTTGCTCACTCAAAGATATGTGTGTATACAGAGATATAATCTGTAACATACGTATCTTCTGAGTTGCAGACTGCCAACTTCTCATTGTATCCTCACATGGTAGAAAGAGCTCTCTAGTGATGTTTATAAAGATATTAATCCCATTCACTAAGGCTCCATTCTCATGACCTCATCTAATCCTAATTACCTCCCAAAGGCCTCACCTTTCAATATCATCATGTCCGGTGGTAAGATTTCAACATGAATTTTGGGGAGACACAAACATACAGTCCATAACAGGTAACTTGCACACCATTGCTCTCTCACCATGCTTCAGCTTAACTCTAAACAATCTTTTTTTTCCCCACAAACTTACATTTCTAACTTATATCTGCATTGTCCTAGAATTGAGAAAATGCTTAAAGAGGCAGAGAACTGAGAAAAGCCTTCCCACGAAACAAAGAATTCTTCAGAATGACTAACATGATGAAAGTTGATAATACACACCTAACTGGTTTAGTGCCATAAGTGTAAATTGATGTAAGTTGAGTTCTGCCTGTATAATATATAATTACATTTTGTGCCTCTCCACATTTGGATTTTTGGAAAAACTGAAAATTTAATATTCTTAGATGAAAGATTAGACTATATATCAAAGTCAGAATGATTTTCTGGTTTATGTCCTCTTGTGTGGGAGAGAACTGAGAGCTATTTAGAAACTGTCTAGGTCTCTAATTATATTGTTTTTGCACAATTTTTAAATTAATCAAATTTTCCACTTGGACTAAGCTTGGATGCAATTTTTTTTTTATTAAAATCTAACAAAAATAGAAAAATAAAGGAGCAAAAGGGAGTTATACAGAATTATTACTGAAAATATAGCCCATAGAAAAAAATGTTTAAAGCAATTTAAACGTAATCCTGAAATGAAGAAAGCCAATTTTTGTATAAATGACTATTTTTCTCTATATTTCTATTTTATACCTATTCTGTTATGAGAAAAAAATCTGTTATTTCATACGAAATCCAAGTCTGAAAATAAGTATTAAAATCTAAAAGCTTGGGTTTTAGTGTCCATGCAGGGAAAGATGACATATTTCAAGGTTACATGAGCTGGGACCATGCAAGGTCAGAATCCTTCATGCAAGGAGGTCTGGAAAACTTGGCCTGTTACTTCAAGAGGAGATAGGTAAGATTGTTACAGCCAAAGTTCTGGATAGGAAAAAAAAAAAACTCATAAGAAATCAAGACTTCAAACTTAATTCTAATATAAGTCTGAAGTTAAAAAAAATCATGATCTATGACATGTGGGATACTCAAAGTTCTCCATAAAATATAACAAGATGATGACTTTCCTGGAGCCTGGATAAAAAAACAAAAACATAAACATCAGAAGTAAATTTTCCATAATTATGACTCCATGACAGTCACTCCTTCACACACATAAGCACAGGAACAGAAACACAGATACAATAAAATCTGCTTATAATAATTAATCTTATATAGTTACATTTAAAACTTTAAAAAATGATATGCAATTGATTTTTTTGAGCTTCCAGGAAACTATTTCAAAAGTCAGCATGAGAAAAAAAGTGGCCAACAAACTATTTAAAAATATATTATCTGTATAAAAAACCCTTTTTTAAACATTTAAATAAAATGAATTTAAAAATAAAATTAAACAAAAAATACGTACTATCACAGGGGTACAATTGGTGCAGGATTGTTAAAGAATTATATCTGATATGTGGCTATTGAATAATGTCACAGATATTAAAAAAATTTACCAGAATATATAAAAACAAATGATCAGTCCTTTGAAATAGTTTCCATCAAAGGGTACAAATCTATTTCTATTATGATCCATTATGAATCTATTATGATTCAAAATAATTTTGGATTTTATATTTTTATATGAAACATCTTACTTGTTACTGTTACAGTCTTTATTGCTCCACTGTCAAATATTTTTTAATGTTCATCCTTTTCATATATTTCTATATGCAAAATAAAGGCATTTTATTTGACCACAGGTTTAAGAGAAATAATATTTTGCTGACGTTTGCTAAGTTTTAGCTTTATCTTAAATAGCATCATAGCAAGGATTTTACCAAAAACAAGCATAGCAAAATTGCTACTGTCATTGATCAAGCCCCACAATCTATTCATTCTCTTAATAAACATTTATTAAATGCCAGGAGATGTGCTACATTTTAAAGATAAAAGAAAAAAATAGGTCTTTGGGCAGAGTGAATAATAGGAAATTACATATGGCATGAGAATCATTCCACAGGGAAACAGAGGACTATGGAGCAGATAGTTCAGAGGACTGACCTGTCAACAGAGAGGTGTGAAGACTTCCTGGAAGAACTACCATGTATAATTTAAGAATAAGTAGGGATTAGACAGATGAAGGAATAAAGAAGGAGTGGATTATCCCAAATAGAGGAAACACCATTTTTAAAGTCTTAAAGGTGAGAGATTTTTATACTCAAGGACCAATGCAGTATTCCTACACTTCAGAGTGTGTGAAGCTGCTTGGAAGACAAACATACTTGTTATACTACTTGGGAATAAAAATAATGAATTTAGACTTAACCCTAAGGGTTATGGGGGAGGGGGAAGGGGGGAGGGCATTGAAAGCCCCAAAGCAGTGAAGGGATGTATCCAAATATGTGCCATGCTCCTCTAGGATTTCATATCCTTTAAGTACTTAATGGACATTTATAGGGTTGTCTTCCCAGCACTCTCTCTTTTGTTTACTAGAGAACTAACAGCATTCACCATCTCCCTGGGTATCTTGAAACTGATTTCACATGTCATTTCACTATTTAAAACAATTAATTTTTCCAATGTGAGCCAGTTGACTCAAACCGAGGATAGCGTAGGATCCTCTCTCCCATACACAGTCATTGTACAGTGGACAGTAAGTGATCATTGATTCAAGAATACTAAGGCAAATCCCAATGGTCAGTGCCCCTCTAAAAGAGAGGTTAAAATGACATATTTCAGGCATCATGTTTTGCACGTGACGGAAGCTGTTCTATAGTAAATAATGAGTGAATCTGACATAATACTGTGATTAAAAGAAAGAACCCTCCCTGGCAAACTCTGCCCCAGTTCTAGTTCTCCCTGAAACCCAACTGCATCTCTGCTCTTATACAATATTGTTCCTTTGACATATTATTGTTATCATTGTTCACTTAATTTCCCCATTTGCAAAAGCTAGTTTATTTTCTGTTTTGTTTTGATTATTTCTTTTTTCTGCATTTTACATACAAAACATCTAGATAGTCACAGTCATTGAAAAATTGATGTACTCACAGGAGAGCCACCAAATTGCAGAAGTTTCTAAGAGGCTTTATAATTAAAACAGAATTGAAAAAGTAAAGATGATTCACCTAGATAAGAGATGACTTGAGCATTAAGGAATGAAGCAGAGTAGTAGGATAGCAATAAAATAAGTAAAGATTAGTTGTGGTTAGCTATGGGCATGCCTTCTGCTATGAAACCTTGACCAGAAATAATGATCCAGTAAAAAATAGACAAATTTAATGAAAGACATAAGTTTATAGATTGAAGTTCAATGAGCCTCACAAAGCATAAACTCAAACAAAACCATATGCAAACATATAACAACAATATATAAAGTGAAAAAAAGTTGAATAATTATGCATTTCTCTCAGAAAACAGTGGAAGAACATCTTTAAATTGATGAAAGACAATAATTATCCATCCATATTTCAAGTGAATTGAAAGCCTATACACCCAGAGCAGCTTTACGCATAATCATCAAAATTGCAAACGACCCAAATGTTCCTCATGTGAAGAATGGGTAAACTAGTTCATCCACCAATGGAACACTACTTGGCTGTGAAAATAAAAACAAACAAACTACTGATGCACTCACCAAAAGAGATGAATATCAAACATGTTAAGCTAAGTAATAGAAGCTAGACACAAAAGGCACAAGAAGTATGATTCCATGTATATGACATTCAGGATGATCCCTCAGTATAGGATTGAGAAAAGATCTGGGGTGAAGCATGAAGTAAGGGCTTGTCTACAAAAGGAAAACACAAGGAAATTTTAATTTGGGTGGGGCATAATGGTATCGTATCTTCATTGGGATGGTGATTATGTGACTGTCAAAACTCAGAGAACAATACACAAGAAAGTAAATTTTGATATATGCAAATTAATAATTAGTACAGAGAAGTGGTAAAAACATTCTGTAATTGTCCTGGAAACACTTTTTACATCTTTTTTCTTCCTCTCAATGCCAAAGGCAAAGATTAATTAAATGAGTCTTTAAATTTTCTATTGCAAGTGAATACAGCACATATTACTTTAAATTGTTGTAGAAAACAAAAGTCAAAAATTTAAGTCAATACCACCTATAACCATAAAATGGCTTCTCTCATTTTTCTTTCTATTCTGAGTCTTCTATCTTTCATAATCTTAATATTAGAGATGTTCCAAGGCTAAAGAGGCCAAGCTTTGAGGTTCATTCCTTTAGATGTTAAAGAGCCTGAGAATGCAAAATGAAAATTTAGAAAACTAAATCAAAACTGAATTAAAAATAACTTCTAGCAGTGAAACAAACCTGATAATGTTGAAAATTCATACATTTAATTCTTTCTGTGGGAAAATAAACAGCAATAATAGGTATGCTGTAATTAGGTCTTTCTAATTATTTCATGTCTTGGTTAGTTTGGAGTGCTATAAGAGAATACCACAAACTGGGTGGCTTAAATAACAGAGATATATTTCTAGAGGCTGGGAAATCCAAGAACAAGGTATCAGACAAACATTGCTTTTTGAGTGTATAATGACTTGCCTGGATAAGTTCTTTAAAGCCTGTCTCTCCTGCAGTACCTGGCAGTTTCATTTTTGCATTTTTCAAGATACATTTCTATGCCTTCCTGTTTGCAAGCACTACTTGCAAAAATTTCAACTTATTACACAGCTTCAAAATCAGAAGTTTCAGCTCTGAAATGTTTGATCAAAATTTACCAATATTTGTTGATGAGAATGATTCAACATTTGGAGTATTGGTGTCATAAATTGTTGACAACACAGGCTGAGTTACTAAGTAGTTTGAGAAAGGCTCAAACTTTTCTGGTTCCTCTTTAGTGATGAGTGGCAGACAGAAAACACAATCTTTCATGTTTTAGTTCAACCTAACTGCATTATTTTTTGTAAATTCAGCACTCTGTTTCATATTTATCTGTATCTTCTATATATTTACATGTTATATATATTTTACATTCATATTATATAATGTTATATATAATTTATATGCATAAAATTTGACAAAACTTCTATTTTATATCATATAATACACTAGGTTTTGAGTGAAGTTATGAGTTAAACCTATGTCAAGTATATTTTTTCATAGATCCCTTAATTTAAAAACATGTTTTCAAACTCAATACTATAATCTACCACTATATGCATATACATTATGATTTTTAAAATTTAGCTTCAATACACTAACTGATTTCAAAATAGCATTCATAACAATTCCAGGTATTTTACATTCAAAAGAAGAAATTTCCAAAAGCTTTAACTTTAATTCTAGGAAATGGATGAAAGTATTAAATTTTTCTAATAATTAACTATGTAAAGCATTTGGTGACAATAATATAATATCATTAACTCATTTTCATAATTATTGTACCAATGGAGCAGAGACATAATTAGCTTTACTTTTTGTGTGCTCCAAAGGTTTCTCAAGATTGAAAATAAGTGAAATTAATTTAGAACATACATGATCTAAATGAAAAATCATACATCTAAGAATGATTTATTAACATTTCCTATAGCTTTAGGCATGAAGTCATCATCTTCAGGTCCAGTCACCTTTTATTAACTACTGAATATGAAGGAAATGCTGATGCTTTCTCAGTAAAGCTTTGTCTTATGATTTTCATTTGGTTATGGACATCACTATATTCTTCATGATGTGGATGACAAAGGCCAAAAATGTACTGAGCAAGCTATATGTTCAAACCTTTCTTGAAAAAATGTAGTAAAGCTTTTAGTTCCTAGCTGTGCTTTCTTCAGGCAGAATGGCTTAGCCTATTTTGCATGCATAATTTGTATATATACCCAACTTGCAGTTTCCCACTTTTTCCATGACAACTGGCAGCTTGGTGATTTCGCGCACACTAACAAAAATACAAGTACATCAGTCCCAGTCAGGGTCAGTACCATTAAATGCCTCTCAAAAAATGAATTCCTACAATGAGCTGACACTTGGTACTTGTGTTCAATTATAACTTATTTTACCACATCCTTCAATGAAAGTGAGGTGTTAATTAGTTTTGAACATCTGAAAAGTGCTCAGAAAAGAGAGAGAGATAATCATAGATTAATGTGAGTTGTCTTTCATACTTAACCACATGTGAAAAATAATTATTTTCATTTCATAAATATCTCATGACAAAAGCTAAAAGTATAAATAGTTACTCAAAAACCCATTTCACCCTATTGCTCTTTTTCTGTAATGTTGAGCAATTTTATTACAGTATGTGCCTTGGTTTAGTTGCCTTCATGTTTCATGCTCTATCACTTGGTGTTGTTTGAGCTACTTAGAATTGTGGGTTTGTAGTTTTTATCAATTTTGGAAAAATTTTGACCATAATTCTTCAAATATTTTTCTGCCCTGTCCCTCTTTGGGGCCCAAATTATAAGAATTAGGTTATTCACAGTTCACTGATGCTCTGTTAGTTATTTTTTCAGTCTTTTTTTCCCCATCTGTGTTGCATTTTAGTTACTTTCTCTCGCTATGTCTTTAAGCTCATTAATCTTTCCTTTCTACCTTTCTATTCCTCTCTTGTTCCCTCACAATCTATCTCTTATCACAGACACTAGTTTTCATCTATAGAAGTTTCATATGATTCTTTTTTTTTCCTGTTCTATGTTTGATCTTTCCTATAGCTTGTTGAACACATGGAATACAGTTATATTAACTAATTGAATGCCATTTTTTACTATTATGTGTGTTATTTTTGAGTCAGTTTCTACTGTGATTTTTCTCTTCCTAATGGATCAGAGTTCATACTACTTTGTACTTTTTGATTGGTCGTAACACATTGTGAATTTGTAGAGTGATTTATATTTTGTTTCCATATTTCCTCTATGCATATTTTGTATCCGTATTTTGTCTCTGTATATGCTTGAGCTTTGTTCCTTTGAATATCAGTCTTTCTATTATTTTAGCTGTTCTCGTTCTTCTTCACAGCTTTTAGTAGCTTCCTCGTAGGCATGAGTTGACCAGTACTCATCTGAAGACTTCATGGGAACCCCCTGAACATCGTCAGAGCTTTCTCTTTGTGTTTTTCTCTCCAGATTGGAACACCGCCCTGAAAAAATTAGCTACCTCTTGGTTCCTGGAGTCCCAGCTTCATATCCTCAACTCAGCAATCACCTAGTTCTGCCTAGTTTCTCCCTTCAAGCTCTGTGGCCGGGAAATTCTCCTAAGGCAATAAACTGAGAAAATTGAAGATCTTATCACATTTGATTCCATCTGTATGGGTATACTATCCTTATCCCAATGTTTAATATCTTGAAAACCATTGTTTCATATATGTAGTCTCTTTTTTTAAATGAATGTTTCCCCCAGAAGGACAACTTCTGATCTTGTTACTTTGTCTTGGCTAGAAGTGAAAACTTCTTCCTATCTTATCATAAAACTTGTATTAAACCACAAAGAACTCTGAGTAGCCAAAGCAAACCTGAGAAGGAAGGATGAAGCAAAAGATAGTCTCTTCAATATATGGTGTTGGGAAAACTGAACAGCCACAATGGAAAAGAATCTAACTGGACCACTATCTTACACCATATACAAAAATCAACTCAAAATGGATTGAAGATTTAAATGTAAGACCTGAAAGTATAAAATTCATAGAAAAAAAATTAAGGGAAAATTTCATGATATTGGTTTGGGCAATGATTTCTTAGATATGACACCAAAATCACAGGCAATAAAAGCAAAGTTAAACAAGTGTGATCATATCAAACTAAAAAAACTTACGCACAGCAAAGGGAATAAGCAAAAGAGTAAAAGGGAACCTACAGACTGGGAGAAATCATTTGGAAACTATATATCTGACAAGGTATTAATATCCACAATACATAACGAATACAACTCAATGGTAAAAAATTAAATAACCTGATTTAAAAATGGAAAAGAACATGAATATATATCTCTCCAAAGAAGACTTACAAATGACCAATAGGTATATGAAAAGATGGTCAGTATCTCTAATCATCACGGAAATGCAGATCAAAGCTGCAAGGAGGTATTACCTCACATCTGTTTGAATGGCTATTATCAAAAAGAACAAAACATAGGCACTGGTGAGGATGTGGAGAAACCGGAAATTGGCGAGGATGTGGAGGATTTGGTACATAGTGAAATGTAAAATAGTGCAGCTTCTATGAAAAAATAGAATGGAGGTGGCTCAAAAAATCAAAAATAGAGCTATTATATAGTCCAGCAATCCTACCTCTGGGTATACACCCAAAGGAACTGATATTAGGATTGTGAAGAGACATATGCGCTCCCATGTTCATTATAGCATTTTTATACTGCCAAGATATGGAAACAACTCAAATGTCTATCAACAGACAAATGAATAAATAAAATGTAGTATATACATAGGATGGAATATTAGCCTTAAAAAAGAAGAAAAATTTGTCTTTTCCAATAAAAGCTTAACTTTTGCATTACTGTAGCTTGTACCACTGTAACAGTCACTTAAAACTATTTTCATGCTTTTTGAAATGGGGAAGTAGGTCTATAAACACTTTAGTGCACTTTTTGGTGCACTTTTCCTTCAAATAATTTTAACATAAATTCAAATATATCAAAAAGGGTCAAATTATCTCCAACTACTGAACAAATTATTCACAGATGTACCTGCTCATTTAACCACATGCAGACATGACTTTAATTAAAGTGATACTTAATTATCACATTTATTACTTCTAAAACCAAGAAAATTCAATAAAACATCCTTGAGGGGCCAAGGATAATAAATGGAAACTTCTAAAAACTTACCTACTGAAAGAACGTGCATATGTGACTAGAGACTAAGCCATTATCGTTGAAACAGCCATTACAACAAAAAGATGTACTCCCTTGTAAGCAAAGAGGATGTCCAAAGATAATGCATTTCAGTTGTTTTCATTGCCTGAAGTAGATTCTGACAATCATTATTTGCTGATGAAAGATGCATGTTTTTTGCTAATTTGGGTCAATGACACATATAGAGTTGTGATTGATCTACCCTCATATTCCTTGCTGGCCTGTTTGGTATCACACACTAACGGACAAGTCCCAGACCATCTGGCTGCTAACGGAACAGGTCAGAGGTCAAGGACTGCTTTAGCAGAGAATAGTATACCAGCTGCCTTGTTACAGTTTTCATTATATTTTCATCTTTATTTAGAAGGCCTGTTCTTTGTTATATGAAGGTATCATTTCCTGTTGCCTAGAAGTATTTAAGATACAACCAGACTCTGTTTCATAAAGTTTAATCAGAAGGTTTCACCTTCTCAGCTGCTGCATGAGGGCAAAATAGTCCAATAGAAAAATGGACATAATTTATGTAAAGAATGGTGATATATTAATATTTCTTAGGTTAGTTACAGTAATTCTCTATATGTTACTTTTTTTGAACTACATTTTTGAAAAATACTATAGCAAAGATTACTGCAGAATATTAAAATATAATGTAAGCAACCTATCAAGGGCCATCTCTTTGATACATTCATGCTAATCAATAATAAAAAAGGAAAAATAAGTAAGGTTATCAGCTTAGTGCTTGGGAATATGTCACAAATAAGAAACATAAAGATTAAATTACAGTTTTGGTCAGCAGTAAGGATTACTGATGTTTAAAAATTACAAGTTTTATGATGATTGGAACATAAATGGAATTATATACTGTAATAATATAAGCATTATTTTGTACAGTATAAAATTAGATTTATTAAAGTTATTAAATTGCAGTGTTCTTACATATATGAATAGGAAATTAATTTCATAATCAAAGATAATCAAACAGTTTAAAGAAATTCTGGCCCTCCCTACTTTTTAATGTATGAGTTGGCTTGCATTTAACAGATTCATTATGACTCATTTTCTAAGTTTGTAAAGAGGATGTTTTGAACATTAAATGAGATAATCAATTGATGTCTATAACATTGTGCTTACTACTTAAAATTGCTCAAAATTTTTTATTTCATTATTATTTTTATTATTTAACAGGTCTCACTGGGTAGATAAATGGGGAGAGAGGGAACTCTGTTTCTGGCCAAATACTTTTTAATGAATATAGTTATAAAAAATCCCCTGAAATTACTGGATCTATGTACTCGGAGCCTCTTTCCATGCTTAGTATCATATTAACTCATTTTATTCTTTCTTAAACTTTGGTTATGATGAGAGGTCCAGTTATTTTCAAAATATTTCTACTTACCTTGCAAAAATGTATTTCTTTATTCATTAGTAAGATTTAAGTAGCAATAAGGCCAGCTTGGGCATAACTACTATCTCTAAAATGAGTCTGAACTTTATAATTTAGTCTAATGAATTTTTTAAAGGACAGAAAGTGAAGGGAAAGCCTTGTTCAAAATTGATTCTGTATCTATTGCAGCAGATGGGCCACACTCTGGTCTATTAAAGAGTCATAAATCTTTTTATGGCTCTTCTGTTAACATTAAACCAAAGCCTATTTGGCAGATGATAAGACCCTTTCAAATGATATGATTGAAATTCTCCTGCTTGCTTGATCACTGATCAGTGGAAATGAGATCAGTATGTTCCATAGGTGTAATTAGGATAGGTGTAATTTGGTGGCTTACCAAATAAAGCTGCCTATTTTAATTTTATTTTTTCAAGGCCAGATTGAGATTATTATGAGTATCTAAGCAGGCACTAGAAAGTTGCTATAACTTTAAAATATGTTTTCATATTACTGTAATTTTAAAAAGAAATTAGTCTTGTGAGATTAGAATGGAAGCTCATAAAAAATGTGTTAGCAATGTGTCTATATTAGGAATATGATTAATTTTAAATAATTTATAACATTTTTGCACAATGCAGTGAGAGACATGAAATTTTTGCTCTGTTTCTCACTGTGACACCTCAGGTAGGCTACTCATTTGAGATTCCCATTCACCTATAAAATGAAGAGCTATTATAATAAAATCTATTCTCCATTTAAAAAAAGCTGCTCACTATACTCAAAATACATAAAATAACAACAACATTAAAACCAGTAACAGGGACTTCCTAGGAGGCGCAGTGGATAAGAATCTGCCTGCCAATGCAGGGGACACGGGTTTAATCCCTGCTCCAGGAATATCCCACATGCCACGGAGCAACTAAGCCCATGGACCACAACTACTGAGCCTGCTCTCTAGAGCCCATGAGCCACAACTCTTGAGTCGGTGTGCTGCAACTACTGAAGCCCACGCACCTACAGTCTGCTCTCTGCAACAGGAGAAGCCACCCAAATGAGAAGCCTGCACACCACAACAAAGAGTAGCCCTTGCTCACTGCACTACAGAAAGCTGGTGTGTAGCAATGAAGACCCAATGCAGCCAATAAACAAATAAATATATTAAAAAAAAAACCAATAGTAACAACAGCAGCCACAGCCTGTTTAATTGATTAACCAGCCATAGCCAATTAATTACTCCACCTGGAGCTACTCTTATCTCATTTTTCATTCCTAATAAAACCCCTACATTGTTATAATAATGTTCATTTTACAGATTAGGAAGGTTATCATTATTCTATACACTTGAAGTGTGTTTCTAGTATTGAGGATATGCTGCATGTCCCACAAATATAAACATACACACACACACACACACACACACACACACACAGTATTTCTTCCTCCATTCATCCAGCGATGCACACTTAGGTTGTTTCTGTATCTTGGCTATTGTAAATAATGCTGCAATGAACATGGAGATGCATAAATCTTTTCCACTCAGTGTTTTCCTTTTCTTTAGATAAATAACCAGAAGTGGAATCACTGTATCATAATTTTTTGAGGAACCTAAATACTGTTTTCCATAGAGGCTACATCAAGGTACATTCCCACCAACAGAGCACGTGTTCCCTTTTTCCCACATCCTTGCCAACACTTGTCATTTCTAGTCTTTTTGATAACAGTCATTCTAACAGGTATAAGGTAACTGTGGTTTTTGTTTGCATCTCAATGATTATTAGTAATGTTGAGCACCTTCTTATATACCTGTTGGCCATCTGTACATCTTCTTTCAAAAAAATGCCTATTCAGTTCCTCCACCATTTAAAAAGTGTGTTGTTTGCTTATTTGCTATTGAGTCTTTTCATATTTTGGATATTAACCCCTTATCAGATACATGACTGTCAAACATTTTCTCCCATTCAGCAGGTTGCCTTTTTATTTTGTTGATAGTTTCCTTTTATCAAAAGAAGCCTTTTAGTTTGATGTAGTCTCACTTGTTTAATTTTGCTTTTGGTGTCAGTTTCAAAAATCATCTCCAAGACTGACGTCAAGGAGCTTACCACCTACGTTTTCCTCTAGAATTTTATGGTTTTAGGTCTTATGTTCAAGTCTTTACTCCATTTTGAGCTAATTTTTGTGTATGGTATAAGATAGTGATCCAGTTTCATTCTTTTGCTTGTGGCTATTCAGTTTTCCCAGTACCAGTTACTGAGGAGACTGTCCTTTCATCATTTTATTTTCTTGGCCTCTGTGTCATAAGCTAATTGACCATGTTTGTGAGTTTATTTCTTGGCTATCTATTCTGTTCTATTGATCTATGTGTGTTTTTATGCCAATATTACACTGTTTTGATTACTATAGCTTTGTAATATAACTTGAAATTAAGACATGTAATGCCTCCAGTTTTATTCTCCTTTCTCAAGATTGCTTTGGCTATTTGCTCTTTTGTGGTTCTGTATGAATTTTAGGATTGCTTTTTCTATTTCTGTGAAAAATGCCAGTGGAATTTTGGTAGGATTTGCATTGAATTTATAGATTGCTTTGGGTAGTATAGACATTTTAACAATATTAATTCTTCCAATTCATAAACACAAAATATCTTTCCATTTATTTGTGTCTTCTTCAATTTCTTTCATTAATGTCATATAGTTTTCAACATACAGGTTTTTCACCACCTTGATTCAATTTATTGTTAGGTATTTTCTTCTTTTTGATACAATTGCAAATGGAATTTTCTTAATTGATCTTACTGATAGTTTGTGATTAGCTTATAGAAACAGAACAGATTTTTGTGTGTTGATTTTTTATTCTGTAGCTTACTAAATTTATTAGCCCTAATGGGTTTTTGATGAAGTCTTTAGGTTTTTCCATACATAAAATCATGTCATCTGCAAATAGGAGTTTTACTTCTTCTTTTCCAATTTGGATGTCTTTTATTTCTTTTTCTTATATAATTATTCTGGCTAGGACTTCCAACAATAAGTTGAATAAAAGTGGTAAGAGTTGACATCCTTGTCTTATTCTTGATGTTAGAGGAAAACCTTTTAGCTTTTCACATTGAGTGTGTTGTTAGCTATGGTCTTGTCATAGATGGCCTTTATTGTGTTCAGGTATGTTCCCTCTATACCTGTTTTTCTGAGGGTTTTTTTTTTTTTTTGTCATAAATGGATGTTGAATTTTTCAAATCATTTTCTGCATCTATTGAGATCATCATATGATTTTTATATTTTATTTTGTTAATGTAGTATATCATACTGAATGATCTGTGGATGTTGAAACATCTCTAGAATAAATCCCACTTAACCATCGTGTGACTGAATGACCCTTTTAATGTATTGTTGAATTTTATATGCTAATATTTTGTTGAGCATTTTTACATCTATGTTCATCAAGGATATTGGCCTATAGTTTTCTTTTTTTGTGTGATGTCCTTATCTGGTTTTTGTATCAGCATAATGATGGTAGGTTGCAGGTTTCTAGAAATTTATGCATTTCTTTAGGTTGCCCAATTTATTAGTGCATAATCCTCATAGTAATCTCTTATAAATCTTTGTGTTTCTGTGATGTAAGTTGTAACATCTCTTCTTTCATTCCTGATTTTATTCAAGTCCTCTTTCTTTCTCTCTCCCCCACCCCACTTTTTTTTGGTGAGTCTAACTAAAGGTCTGACAGTTTTGTTTATCTTTTCCAAGAACCAGCTATTCCAAAAGCAGCTACCAAAAGCAACAGAATACACATTCTTCTCATGTGCACATGAAACATTCTCCAGGACAGGTCATATGTTAGGCCACAGAACAAGTCTTAATAAAATTAAGAGGATTGGAATTATATCCAAGCATCTTTTCTGATCACAATGATAAGGAACTAGAAATTAAATGAAGAAAGAAACTAGAAATTACATGAAGAAGGTAAACTGAAAAATATATAAGTATGTGAAGATTAAACAACATGCTATTGAACAACCAAAGGATCAAAGAAGAAATCAAAAGAGAAATTAAAAATATCAAGAGAAACAAAAATGGAGACATACAAGAAAAATCTCAAAAAAAAACCCCAAAAAACAAAACCCCCAAAAAACAACATAACTTTATACCTCAAGGAACTAAAAACATAATGACAAGGCCCAAAGTTAGTAGAAGGAAGGAAGTAGAAAATAATAGAGCAGAAATAAATGGAATAGGAGAAAAAGAGAGAAGATCAATTAAACTAATAACTATTTTTTTGCCATACACATTTTTAACCAATGTAAGTTCATCAAATAATTCTATATCAGTTCATTTGTAGTGTAGGTCCTTTATAATGTAAAATTCTCAGTTTATCCTTCCAATCTCTTGTGACATTACTGTTATTCACTTCACTTATCCATATGCTATAATCACCCAATTTACTCTTGTTATTATTACTCAGATAGTCATCTTTTTAATCAATGAGGAAAAGGAAAAGAAAATATTTTACCATCATACATTCCTTTGCCAATTCTCTTTCTTTTCATAAATCAATGTTTTTGTTCTATTTCATATTCCTTCTTTCCTTTAGAACTTCTAACATTTCTTGCAAAGCAGGTCTGTTGGGGATGATTCTCTCAGTTTTTATTTCCTGAGAAATTTAAATTTTTTCATTCACTTTAATTAATTAAACAAGAGGAAAAAATTTAATTCATGTGCACAGAGGTCTCATAGAAATTTGGGACCTAAGAATTGGCCAATGCAAGCAGCTTTTATACTTTTTTGGACAAAGAAACAATAAATTTGTGAGGAATTTACAGAACGAAGAAAGGTAGGTTTAGCATGCTCTTTCATTCGCTTTTAAAGGATAATTTCACCAGATAGAGAACACTAAGTTGATAGGCTTTTCTTCTTATTCATATTAAACATTTTACTACATTTTTCTTGCTTCTATGGTTTCTGAGGAGACGTATACTCCAATTTCATAAGTAGGGTGACTACCCACAACATTTATCTTTAAGTTTTTTCTCTTTTCCTTTGCTAGTTCATTTGAATATGTTATGCTGGTTTTGTTAGTTGTGTTTGTTTTTCAGTATTTATTGATTCTGGTGTTCACTAAGTTTCCTGGATCTGTGGTTTGGTATTGGTCACTTATTTTGAATGTTCTTCTCCATTATAATATTTATACTGGTCCATTCTCTTTTTCTTCTTCTTTTGATATTCTAATTATGGATATATTATGGTTTTAAAAATTTTCCCAACATTCTCAGATGTTTAGTTCTTTTCTTTTTTTATACTATTTTTATTCATCCATTGAATTTCAGCTTGTGAAGTTCCTGTTGACTGATTTTTAAGCTCACTGATCCTCTCCTTGGTCATGTTAAGCATACTGATGTGTCCTTGAAAGACATTTTTCACTTATGATATGATGTTTATAAATTCTAGAATTTCTTTTTGATTATTTTTTAGTTTCAGCCTTTCTGCTTATTTTAGCCATCTCTTCATACATGGTATCTATTTTTTTCCATTATGGGCCATAATATATTAACCATAGTGATTTCAAACTCTCTTTAAATTCCAAACTTTTTGTCATATATGAGTTTGCTCTAATGCTTGTTTTGACTCTTCATACTGTCTTTTAACCTGCTGTTTGAAATGCCTTGTAATTTTTTATTGAAATCCATGTGTGTTGTATTAGATAATATGAACTAAGGTAAACAGACGTTTAGGGTGAGGATATATTTTAATCTTGATAGGAGTTAGGCTGTTTAACGCTTACAATAACTATAGATTCCAGAGGCTTCCGTTTCCTCTAGTAGCTTTTTGTCTCCCCTCTTAATTCTATGTTTCTTAAAATACTCCTCCTCAGAGAGACTCTGCATCTTGAAGCTCCTTCAGCTATCATTATATTGAAACTTTGCTTTTGTAGGTATAAAATCTGGGGCAGGGGGAATGCTCTATGACCTTCCAATGAAATCTCACATTTTAGTGGCCCTGTGTCTTGGGCCTGTGACCTTCACATGTTTTCTCTAGTGTTATACCTTTTTATTCCCTTCTTCCCTCTACTTCCTTCTTTGGTCACAACATTTCCAGTATGTTTCCTTAATTCCTTGACCCTTATTCACTATGTGTCTATTTTCACTTTATATGAGTCAGGAAGACTATTTAAAGTACATCATGATGATTATTTATATATATATATATATACACATTGTAAAAGAATTTCTCCAATCTAGTTAATTAACACATCCATCAACTCACATTTATATTTTTTCCATGAGAATGTTTGTTATATCTCTTAGAAAATTTCAATTATATAACACACTGTTATAAGCCATAGTTCCCATGTTATACATTAGTTTCTCGGACCTTATTAACTTTTCCTTTTCTGTCATGCCCCACAGATTGCGGGATCTTAGTCCCCTGACCAGATATTGAACCTGGGTCACAGTAGTGAAAGTGCTGAGTCCTAACCACTGGACTGCCAGGGAACTCCCAGATCTTATTATTTATAGTTGCAAGTTTATACCCTGTATCAACCTCTCCCTATTCTCCCACCTACCAGCACCTGCTAACCACTTTTCTACTCTCTGTTTCTATGGGTTTGACTTTTTTTTTTTTTTTTTACATTTCACAATGAGTGATGCCATGGAGTATTTCTCTTTATCTGTCTGATTTATTTCACATAATACCCTCAAGATCCATTCTTGTTGTTGCAAGTGGCAAGATTTCATTCTTTCTCAAGGCTGAATAATATTTCATTGTATATACATATCACGACTTTATCCATTCATCTGTCAATGGACCTTAGGTTGTTTCCATTTCTTGATGACTATAAATAATACTGCAATGAACATGGAAGTGCAGATATCTTTTCAATATCCTGTTTTTATTTCTTGTTAATATGTACCCAAAAGTGAAATTTTTAGATCATATGGCAGTTTTATTTTCAATTTTTTAGGGAAAGTCCATATTATTTTCCATTGTGGATATCCAAACTTACTTTCCCATCAACAATGCACAGGTTTCCTTTTTCTTCACATTCTCACCAACACTGATCTCTTGTCTTTTTGATGACAGCTATTCTAACAAGTGTGAGGTGATATCTTGTGATTTTGATTTACATTTCCCTTATGATTAGTGATGTTGAACACCTTTTCTTGTACCTGTTTGGCATTTGTATGTCTTCTTTGAAAAACTGGCTATTCATTTCCTTTGCTCATTTTTAAGTCAGATTTTTTTTTTTTGCTATTGTGTGTTAATTCTGTACATATTTTGAATATTAACCCCTTATGGTATACAAATATATTATCCCATTCCATAGGTTGATTTTTCATTTTGTTAATGATTTCCTTTGCTGTGCAGGAGCTTTTTTTCTGATTTTAAACTATATTACAAACCTATGGTAATCAAAACAGTAAGATATTAGCTTAAAGAAAGACATACAGATCAATGGAACAGAACTGAGAGACCAGAAATGGACCCAGGTGTATATGGTTGGTTAATTTATAACAAAGGAGCCAAGGATATAGAGGGGGAAAGGATAGTCTCTTCAATAAATGACTTTGGTTAAACTGGACAAACACATGCAAAAGAATGAACCTGGGCCCCTATTTTTACCATTCATATATATTAACTCAAAATGGATTAAAACCAAGTTTAAGATCTGAAACCATAAAACTCCTAGAAGAAAACATAAGGGTTAAAACTTGACTTGGTTTTGGCAATGATTTTTTAGATTTGATACCAAAAGTAAAAAAAAACTAATTTGATTACCTAAAACTAAAAAATGTTATTTTTATTTCTCCCTTAGTTAAAATCTTTTTGTAATGGTTTTCTTTTCCAACTACAACAAAACCCCAACATTTTTCAGTCTCTACAATAAACTATCATGCTCAATTCTAAACTTACACTGTCCTTCTTGCCTTCTAGTACAAAATAACTGCAATGCTATTTCTTAGATTTAAAAATTTATTAATACTTTGATCATCCTGTTTCCAATCTTTATACAACATTTATTTTGGTATCATTAATTCTAAACTTCAAAAATTTCAGATGGAAATTCCGATTACCCAATCTGATTCTCTACTCTACTGCAAGCTACCAAACCAGTTAGTATCATTTTACCCCAATATATTGTTATGGTTTTTATGGTTTTCATGGCTCCTAAAACATCTGAAGTATTATTTTTTTATTTGTTTGTGTCTTGTCTCATAGAAATAAAGCTCAAGAGAAAAGAAAGGTTCGTGTTTTACTCAGTGTTGTATTCACACCATATTGCATGTGTCCTAAATATATGTTGGTAGAATTAATTAGGTCATTACACTAATAACAGATAATATTACTGAGTTTCTACCATTCATCAATTACTTTGTTAAACACTTAATGTATATCACCTCATCTAATCCTCAGGTTTCTAGTGAAACTTTTGTCTGCAAAGAATAAATGACTATCCATGATCATACAGAAAGGAAGTAACTGGAAAGGGTGCAAATCCATGATTTTCTGCATCTACAATCTCACATTACTCTTTAATAACTCTTTTAGAAATTAGATTTAGGTCATGATTCAGTACAGAAAGTTCATTGTGAACCAAGTACTAGAGAACAGATTTTCTACATTTATAGCAGAAAAGATGTATACTAGCATGGGAGAATTGAACCAAATGATAGAATTTTGTAAAAACATTAGTCAAAAGTAATATTGTTGAATTGAGATGATATAAAAGTTTTCTTTATTATTTTAAAACTAAATTGTGCAAATTTAATTTATTTAATAAATAACTTCATTTTTTCCATCCCAGGTTTTGACATATCAAATGGAATTGCTTTTGTTTATATTATTAACTTGATTAATTTATTTGTTAAATATATTAAAGCTATTATTATTTTAACAATGCCTAATTGTAATTACTATAACTTAATCTCTAATGTATCTGTTTCTGTGAATATACAATATACTTTACAGAAGTTTTGAAAGTATTATTTTGGTTTTGCCATTTGAAAACAGATTAGATTCTGTTCAAAAGTTCTAACTTTTAATAAAACTACAGTGAATAAAGAAATATACAGCCTAATTTTGCCATATCTCAATAATGAAATCTTTTATAATATCAACCTAAAATACTTAAAAACTCACTACTGTTATTCCTTAAAAATAAAAAAAGCAAAGATACTAGCTGATTAATGTACTTGTTAATACCTATATTTGATATGTATATATCATATGTATATATATATATATGCTTAATATTTCAATTTTGTCAAATATAATCTTGAACACCTCAATGTTTGATAGATTGGAAAAATTAAAAAATAGTAAATAAAAATGTTTTATTCATTTTCCTCATAGCCCTGATTATGGAAATTGCAATGAAATAAAAAATAAGGAAAACAACTCGATATCTGGTGTCTCTTAGAAGGTACTAATAATACTTGACTCCATATAAGCAGTATTGATAGTTATGAAATGCATTTTTCTCATAATCATTTCTTCTTCTTTAGAAAAGACTACACATAATCATTTCTCAGTATTCAGTATTGTATGCTATGCTCTTTAAGGAATCTGTAAATGTTATTTACGCAGAGGAGAAAATATAGAAAAATGAAATGAGGAATTTTTACATGTTTGAATATTTCCAAGCAGATGATACAATACAATGTCTTCTCATACTGGCTTTCCACATCTGTCTGTTTCAGTTAGTCTTTTAATCCCCTATCCACACTGATCTTTTAAGTATTTTCCATTCATCTATTATTAAGGCAGCTATAATTTGCTTGCTCAATATTTTGACTTGGACAGAGAAGTTCTACTTGGGCTTATGAAATTTAGTTCTCAGCTTCACTACTATTAGCCTAATTTAGATTTTATCAAACAGAAAAAATGAGAAAATTTTACCCACAGAAAAGAAAACAATCCGACATAGTTCTATGGGGAACACATTACATTATAAAAAAGAGGCATCAATTAATAATAAAGAAAATTCAAACATTAATTAGAATAAACTTTCTTTTCCTATACTACATGATATTTTCCAAAGGCAAACTTGTAACAAGTATAATATATGCAATGGTATTTTTTTTCCTATTTATGCTTTAAATTTATTCTTGATATATATTATTGGACTTCCTGGAAAAAAAATTTAAGTATATATGTGTGTGTATATACATATACACACACATATATATATACATTTCAAAGTCTATACACACATACACATATATGTGTGTATGTATAAATATATAAATATACACATTTATTTTTAAAATAAAATTTGCTAATTTGTCATGTTTCTAAGAATTTTATTTTTCATTTAATATATAATGTTTCCATTTGAGGATGAACTTATTTTATTAATAATTTTTCTTAAAGAGAAATGGGAAACATTCTCTTTTAAATGTAAATCTAACACAAAAGTAAATTATTTTCATTCCCTTGAGATTTTCAAAAGACTTAAAATGGATGAAAACTGTTGATTTATTGTTTTGTTTGTACAAGTTTAAAAAGAAAAATATCCCTGATACATCATTGGATAGGTCTCTCCTATTGTCTAAACATGCTTTCTGTGTGAACACAATTGAGACATTTGTAATTTGAAACTTTATTTTGAAAGAATATAAATACATTTCTGTGGCATAGATTGCCACTAGGTGTAAATTAGTTATTCTTTCATTTAAATTTGAATTTTTAGCAATAATCACAAATAAGTTGTCTACAAGAAATGAAACTATGGCTGTTCTCAAACACCTAGGTAATAGTATTAATTTTCTATTATTGCATAAATAATAACACAAACTTAGCAACTAAAAACAACACACATTTATTATCTCACAATTTTGGTGGTTCATAAATATGGCTTAACTGAGTTCTCTACAGTACTTCAGAAGTTTTTCAAAAGGGTGCAAATCAAGGAGTCAACCAGGGCTAGGTCTCATCTGAGACTCATGTTGGGGAGCGACTACTTCCTCACTCATCAAGTTGTTGGCAGAATTCAGTTCCTATTGACCCAAAGGCCACCAAGGTGTACAGAATCCACTTTCACCTACTTTCTGCCTGAGCCTCTACATATGGCAGCTTATTTCTTGAAAGCTGGAGAGGGAAAGAGTCAACAGAGTGCTAGCTAGCAAGAGTTATCTTGTATTACGTAGTCTCAAAATTGAGTCCATCACTTTTTTTTTTTTTTTTTTTTTTTTGGAAAGAAGCAAATTATAAGCCTCATTCACATTCAAAGGGAAGGGGATTACATGAAGCCATGAATATTGGAATAAGGTGATAACTTGAGCCATGTTAGAGTCTGCCCACCACAATAACCAAGCAAATTCAGTTAAATCAATTCCAGTCCAGAAAAGCCTTAGATGAAGCCTAAGTAGAGAATTGGTTACAGGAGACTGGGCAGAAATAGTACCTGTTTCCTCCCCACCCTGCCATTTGCATTAATAACTTTTCCTGGTACTCTCTAATACCTTTGAATGAGAAGAAAATTTTTATTCCAAACTTATTCCTCTAATTGAAGAAATCATTGTAGATAAAAACTATGTCTTCATTAAACTAATATTGTATACTAAGTGCTAGTCTAGTTGCTGGATACACAATGGTTAACTAAACAGACACATAAAGAACAACAACAAAAAAGATATTCAAGACACTTGCCTTAAAAGGATTAATTAAATAATCCTGCCTAATTATTCTGCATAAGCGTTTTCATGTTATAAGTAGCTAAGAGCTACTCAAGCTATATCAAGATATTTTGGACTGTCCCAGATAGGAAAGCTGTCAGAAAGGAAAGTAAGAATAAAAATAGCTGTTATTTCACTCTCTTTTGCAGAAATTCCTTTTATCCTCCAATCTTCTTTTTTTTTTTTAATTCTAAGTTCATTTGATTATTCATGGATTCTTCACCATGGCTTTCCTGGCACTAATTTTCCCCAATATTTTTATACACACAAATATTTAATTGACAAGTAATAGTATATCTCCCTGAAATAATAAAATTTATAAGTAAGAGAATTTTGTTTTAGTTCTCCCCTCCATATTGTTTACATAAACACATCATTACATGCTTTAGGAACTACAAAATTTCCAATTTCTTGTTATTTTCTGTTAGGAATTGTCTTCCATTTTCCTGTACAATTCACTTATGTAAGTATCTTATTTATCTACTTTGCCTGATTTTTTTTCTCCAATATACCCACATATCCATACAAATTATTTTTAAAAACATACAAGAGTAGTTGAATTTCAAAAATTGATAGAAAACATTCTATTTATAATTCTCTGAGATGGTCTCCAAAGATGAACTCTGTCATCATTGTACCATATCAAAAGTAGAATGCATTTACAAAAACATTCACTCAGTTTAATTAATTTTATTTAGTAATTTATACTTAGCTCTCATAGCAGAAAGATGTTTCTAAATTTTGTTTTGCTTAGATGGGTCTAAATATAGCTTTAAATTACATCTTTCACCTTGTTCAGTTCATCCATAAGTAAAAACTCCAGAAATGCATTCCTAATTTGAAAAATTGAAATAAGATCAGCTCTCAAATATTTCTGTTTTTAGTTTATTTGATTTGACAAAATTTTCTGAATAAATATGTACATATCCTGTGAGCTTTCTCATCTCCTGCAATTTCAGATCATAAGCTTCTTTTTTTCCTGTCTTTTGAGTCAAATAAAAGACATTATATGTCTAACTAGCTGTATTATAAATATTTACTTTAAAAGCTACACAATTAACTGCTAACTTAAAATGTGTTAATATTTCAAGAGTGCTAAAATGAAGATAAAGTACACTAATCTATTGCTAACTGCATATTCATTATATTTTTAACCCAACTCTAAGTGAACCTCACATTTAGACATTATTATATTAATACATTCTCTGTTATGTATCTAATTGCATTGGTGGACTATTTTTGCAAATTGGTAATTCTTTGTTGAAATTCTCAGAGTGAAAAACTATATTTATAAGACAAATGTTACCTTGAATAAACAAATCCTCTGGAAATGTAATAGTTTCTCCATTTGATTTGTCATTAAAGGGACCCAGCAAGCAATCTGGGTTTGCAGATGATATTTCAATTTACTACAGAATCCAAAATGTCAATATTGGTTACACATAGTTGATTTTGCGTGCATATGTCATTATTTAGGTGTTGAATATGGGGTATGGTTGGATAATATTAAATAGCAAGTAATGTTATGTAAATATGGGTAACTCTCTCAGTAGAATTTGAGCTAGAAGGAGTTCTGAAAATAAACCTCCCACTGGCCCATAATGATACACAGATAGAAGCCACTTCTATGCTAAAAAAGAGTAAATCTCCCAAGTTACATAGAAGGAAGCCTTTGTGCAATAGTTAAAACCTATAGAAATAGATGATTAGGAACATCTGAATACTATGTAGGTTATCAAGAATTTCCTGTTTAAATTAAATGGACATTAGTGTATTAGTCAGGTATATGCAAATGGAAAACAGAATCACTCACAAGAAAGAGTGATGTGAGAAAATGTTCCTTAAAGGATTAGAAATGAGGCAGTCATAGTTGTAAGTAGCATTTCTTAGAACCTTTCAAATTAGTCCTAAAAGGGTTTATTTCAAAATTTTACACACATACACATACACACACACACAGACACACCCTTGCAGGACATTTGGTCCTGTCCAAAACATCCATAAGACATTTAGCCCATTAGACACTTGGTCCATACAAAAAGGTCCTTTACATTTGGTCCTGCTCAAAGTCATTTGGCATTAACCAAATATTTTTATGAACATTTTGGACAAACCCAAATGTCTGTTAACCATATATATTGATATACTTTTGTTTTTTCTGCAAACAGGAAAACTCTGTTGTCTAATATTTACCCTCAAGAAAACATGGGCTAGGATCATATAAAAAACAGAATTCAGACTCCAGAAATGTGTATTTTTCTAAAATTGTATGTGTAACCATGTAGTTTTAAAGAAATTTTTAATAATACTTGCTAAATATAAATCTATTGTTTTATTAATCATCAAATGGAAAACTAATTTTACAACAAATGTAAAAATAAAAAGCTAAGCTAACTGATATAAAAGATACTTTGTGTTTCTGAACATTTAAAATACTTATATTTTAAATGATTTATGATTTTGAATTTTCAAATGTACTATAAAGTAGAAAATCCTTAACAACCAGATATGTGTATCATCTTGGTTTGGTATTGGTTATAGGACAAATATGTGCCTATGCATGTGGAATGCTGTCATAACATGAATTCTATAATTTTTTTTGCTACAACAAAAGAAACTTTTAGTTAACTGTGTATGGAAATGAAAAAAATTAATAAATAACAGTATAACAGAATCTCTAAACATTAATACATTGGCAAAACAACACGGACTTAAAATGAAAATGAATCTTAAAGTTCTGCTATTCTCTGTAAGAATATTTACCTTCTATTTTATTCTTTACACGTGAGAATGATTACATACTGCTAATAAAATTTTTTTATATTAATGACACATTTTAAAAATAGTCCACAAAAATCTCATCTAAGTTTTCATTTTGTTCTGTTTTTAACACTGATATACAAATGGGACTCTTCATTCTGGAGAAAGCATCAAGTTCTCTCCAGCCCCACCCAGGCCAAGAATGTAAAAATACTAAATAGGGAAGACTTTGAAAAGAATTGTTTGTATCTCCCAATTCTTTATTAGTTAAAGCCAGGGAAGAACTGGGAAAAGGGAACTCTTTCCCTTTTCAGTAAAATGTCATTATACAGAAAACTTTGTTGTTGTTGTTGAAACCTACAGTGGCCACAATACTGAGGGTAGGCTTCTGTTCCACACCTGGTCCTTGCTGCCCTCCCCAGGGGAAAACTTGCCCCTGCAGAGGGCACTAGCTGCTTAATGCTCTATTTCTGTGTTTTCAAATGAAAGCAAAGCCAAGTCTAAGAGAGAGGCAGGAGGTCTAGGCCAGTTCAGGATCCAGCAAAAAGACAAAACAAACAACCCCCCCTTCTGAGGAGAGTCCACCCTACACTGTTCCATGAAGTTGGGTCATTAATAGGATCAGGAGGCTGGGTCACTTGAAATGGTCCAGAGAATATCTGGAAATCATGGAAAGTCCTGTCTCTTCCTGCTGAACACAGAACATTCAACCTGGTAACTAAGATTCTGACTGGAACCAACCAAATGATCCCGGGATACAATGCTCATTTCTTCTAACTAAGCACTGTGGCAGGGAGAAGGGACCGCCGACAAGCTGCACCTGGGTGCCACTCCCCTGGCCACATGGAGCACTTTCTCTCCCCTAGATTGGAGGGACTAATGACACTCAAGGTAGAGGAGCTAAGACTTTGGTATTTCCATATTAAGTCCTAAAACATGGATTCTAAGATAACCATTTCTACAATTAATTATAATGAGATTTAAACTATATTTATTAAGGTAACTGTTCCACTTTGCACAGGCAGAAGGCAAACCATAATTTACTTCTCTTTTTTTCTCTAGCTCCTTCAGATTCAGAATACTATTAAATCACTTGTTTCTCACATCATTCTCACATGTATTAATCTCCCATATATATATATATTCAGGCTATATCCAGTCTTCAGGTATTCCTATTGGTATGGATTGAGTGTTAATACACTTAAAAAACTAATAAAGAAACTAAAAAAGATTGAGCTTGTAAATGGTCTAGTTACTCCTTTTTGGAGATTTTCTTTCTTTAGATGTTCATATGTTTCTTTTTCTCCCCTTTTATCTTTTTCCTCTTTTTTAAATTCATACTGTTAGGTATATTTAAGGATCATTCATTATCTGATAAATAAACTATGAGAAAAACAGTTGTAATACAAGAATTTCTAGAGTATAAGCTAGAATATAATTGTCTTAGCTATACCTTCAATGCATAAGATAGCACCTAGCATATAACAGGCATTCAATAATTGTTTTTTGAATTAATATAATACATTTAAACATATATCTATCATACAATCTTAGGTATTTAATTAATAGGTAATTAATCCTAGATACAACCCTAGGCTCCACTCCTAGGTATTTAACTAAGAGAAATGAAAGCATATGAAGATATATAGAGGAATGTTCACAGTAGCTTCATTTATAATAGCATGAAAATGGAAACAGTCCAAATGTTTATCAGCAGGTCAATGAAAAAATAAACTATACTATATTCAGATAGCAGAATACTATTCAGAAATAAAAAGGAATGTTATATCTTACAACATGGATGTATTTCAAAAATAATTATGTGGAGTGAAAGAAGCCAAACAAAAATAAATACACTTTATACTTTTCTAATATAAGTTTTAGAAAATGTATACTAAACTACAGTGATAAAAAAGCAATACACTGGTTGGTTCAAGGAAGAGGGTGGTAGAGATACTTTTTGGAAGTGAGGGATATGTTCTGTATCATGATTGTGGTTACAGTTTTAATGGCTGAAATTTACCAAATACTTTAAATATGTGCAGTTTATTGTATGTCACTTATACCTCAATTAATAACAATAAAACATAAAGGCAAAATTAATAGTGAGAGTGACTCAGTGTTATTGGCTAATAACGGACAAACTGATTTTGTGGGTAAAAGTGTATATTGGGAGATCTCCAAAAGAACTGGTAAAGAGTCTTCGAACTTTAATGCCTGCAAGCAATTTGATTTAGTCTGTGCATTTTTAAGTTGTCTTTGATAAGAAGCTCTGTCAAGAGACTGTGCCTAGAGCTGCTTCTGCAGACACAGGGGAAGAAAAGGGTTAATAGCTGATTTATGCCTTACTTTTTGCCTGAGCAATGCCTAATGTTTGAATTTTAATAGCAACACCAACTCAAGACATGTATAGAATTAATCCAGATCTAAGATAAATATGTACCTGGTGAGGTTAACTATATCTCATAGTTACAATTATTTATCAATGAAAAAAAATGATTAAACTTTATTTGTGAACACAGTTGGATTGGAGAATAGAAGCTAGTTATACACCACTGAAAGGGCTACCTGGCTAGCAAGTACGCAAGCTGAAGTAACCCCAGGGATAACAGATTTTCTAAATAAATTGGTCCATTCTCTCTCAGTCACATCTCTCATGACAGTATGTTTACCACATAGGAAGCAAATTTGGGACATCCATGTCATCATGAGATATCCACTTATTGATAATTTTTTTTTTAGGCTATGTAGATTTTGTACTGGGTAAAGCCTATTGTGTCTCACTTCAAAATCAAAACCACTGTTGCTGGTTGACTAGTGGACACATTGCTGGGCTGTATCTGACACATGATAACATTTTCCAGCCATTTCTTCATGTGTATTGAGTAAAGCTGATGTATTTCAGTTCACACTTAAATTTCTTATAGCTTCTGGGAATTGGGATAATAGTAAGATCTAGGACTGTTTAAATCTATGTGTGCATTTATTCATAATTCATTTGTTCTTTGTTTCATCCTTCTTTAATTCAAAAGACATTTCTTGAAATGCTTACCATATTCCAGGCATAGTTAAAGTATTCCGAGGGAATCATAATCAAATTAACACACTTGAAGTATTTCAGGACTAGAAAGAAAATCCTACTTTTAAAATTATTATCAAAGCCTTTCTCTTTTAGTTATCATGGATTTTACTTTGATTTTATTAATTATAAGGCACATTATTTTCAAATGCTTACATGAAGGAATATTATAATTGAGTTATGTTAGGCAATTTCATATAAGTGATAATAATATAAAAATGACTTTGCTATGCCATTACTTACCATTTTATGGTTTGTTGAATTTTAATAATATATAACATGCTTTTCTTTCCATTAACACGTTTTTCAAGCTAATTGATATTGTAAGTATTCAAAGATTTAAAAAATGGCTTGATAGTTGTCTGTTGCTCTAATATAGACAACTATAATGTGAAAAATAACACTTTGGGTTTCAGAATGATTCTGCACACAGTTTCTATGTGGGAGACTTCTGTTTGAAATAAGATTATTCTGTGTATGTAAAAGTCAGATACAAGTTTTGTGAAGGCATGAGAAATTGTCTAGGCAAGTAGTAAAACGTGAAAAAGAAATAAAATACTGGGACAAATTTTGCCTTAAAATTAAAACTTCTCACACTTGCTTTTCTCTCTGGAAAAAAATAGACTAGTTTCTTCAATAGTGTTTTTAATAGAATAAAGTTTAAATTTGGAGACAAGTGTGGAACAATCTTAGTTGCTACAAATATGAGAAAATGCTGTTAGCAGAAGTTAATTTTACTTTTGTTAGAATATATAAAAATAGCATTCACTATTGTTTTGTTTATACATAATTTTAAGACTCCAAAGAGTTTTTATGAGAATTTACCACAATGTTTTATAAATATTTATAAATAAATAAGTAATATAAATAATTTAAAAATAAATAATATATATTTGATAGAAACTGTAGCTAGTATTATACATATTATAATAGCTTGGTAAATACTCAGTAGGTATTGTAACTCTTTTTACACAGAAGCTATGCAGGTGACATAAATAAGTGATGTGAACAGGTATAATTTAAAAAAGAATGGTAAAAGACTTCTTTGACAATAGGAGAATGCAGACCCAACCCATGTACATTTAGAATCAGAATTATTGTAAATACATGCAAGTCTCAGATAAATACATACATACACATATAAATATATAAATAAATTATTTTCTGAGGCTAAATATTTTTTGGCAATAAGTATACACACTATGAAAATTTTCTCATGATCCATACCACCAAACTCCACAACTTTTATAACCAGCTATAAGATAAAAACATCCTACATATGTTTGTTGACCAAACTTCATTCTATTAGCCACACTTCCAGTCTCTTATAAAATGAAACATTAAGTCATTTTCTCTCCACCTCAATAATCCCAGTGCAAATCTGATCTTTCTCTTGTATTTTCTCTCTTGCCAATGATGCTATCACCCATCCAAACATCCAATTCAGAAGTTGAGACCTGAGATTCAGTTTCAAAGTTCCCTAAACTCCAACCTCTGAATGTTCATGAATTTGGCAATGCTGCCACTTTGCCTTTTTCTCCAATCACATTGTTGTGCTAATTTATTATTTATTTTTATGTAAGTATAATATTCTTTTATGTAATCTCTTTGCCTCTGCTTTTTTCTCTTGTAATTTATCTGCTAAACATTTGAGTAATTTTTCAAAACTTAATTTGATTATGCTACACCACTGTATAAATCCCTTCTATGTTCTTCTCTCTCCTACAGGCTAACATCCAAATTTTGTCCTGACCTGACAAAAAAGACCCTCACTGATTTGACCTTGTCCCTCTTCTTTTATTAGTGTTATACTTGCTTTTTCTGTCTTCTATCCAAATCAAGCCATAGGTTCTCAAATATAACATGTTATTTCATTTCTGTAAACCTTTGCAGATGCTCTTGTATCTGTTTAGAAAAACTCTGACCTTTGTCCACTTGGTATAATTCGATTTGTATTTTAAGACTAAAATCAAAATTTCCTAATTAAACCATTTCTGTGAACTTCAAGGAGAGTTCACTATTACTTTGTTCTGCTAGCACAGGTACTTTCAGATAGCTCCATTAATAGCACTAGACACTTTATATTGCATTGCTTGTTTCATCCACAATTTCTGTGAATTTACTCTTCAGTGCACACTCAGCATAATGCAGAAAACTATTTTTCAATGTATGTATTAATTAATTTGTATATCTGTGCCTCAAATCAGTGGATAGTCAATATTGGAAATATGCAATATATGGAGCAACTGTTCTTATTTATCTAAAGCCCTTTACTTTTAATTGTAGTCTAACAGTACTAACTTTTAGAGTGCCTTTGTAGGAAATGAGATTTGTGTTAATTGGGAGCAGAATATAATTTCATTATAGACAATGAAAAACATCTGCAACACAAAATAATGAAAAATGTGAAATCATGGGTCAAGGGAAGGCCTCCATTTTGGAGTTTTAAATGTGACTGGAATTTCAAAAAAAGAAAAGAAAAAAGAGAAAGGAAAAGAAAAAAAAGTAGAAAAGAAAAGAAGAGAAAATATCTGACTAAGATATACCTTATGATGTTAATGGTCATAAGTGGCCTGCTGAAAAATTTGTGCTAAATATTATAAATGTATATAAGGAGTATAAGCCTATTATACTGCAAAATGAGAACACTTACATGTGGTGTTTCAGTAATATGAAAATATTTATCCTCTTGGTTAAACGTCCTGAAATTTATAGTGATTTTAAACAATTGTGAGCGATAAAATAATGATTGCATTTTAAGTTTTAGAAAAATTTTTTCAAACTTTGAGAATTTCCTACAGATAATGAAAGTTAATTTAAACCTATTTTTAAGGAGTTGTGAACTATTTGCATCAGAAATATGTGTTTAGTTTTTTTATATAGGTGGAACACAAACTGAAGGAAACAGATACTTTTATGTGCATAAGGGATTCCCAGTTTTTTATCATCATAGCATATAGGATTAAGAATATTTCAGCATGATGTTGTGCCTTCTCATTTAGGTGATATTAATACCAGAAATGCATAATTTTACTAACAACATGGCCAATGACATAGTCTGTGTGCATACAGTCTGTCAGCTCAAACTTGACTCCAGTATCTTTTTCTTTATCATCAATCATTTCAATTTAAAAATAGCAAAGAACTTTGGGCTTAATCAATATTTTGAATCAGAATCACCACATTACAGACACTTGGCCTTTCATTTTTTTAGCCTTCTCACTTAACTTGGGTGGAAATTCACAAACATATTATCTGATGCCCATGCTTCATGATGTAGGGCAAAAATGATTATCTGTATATTAGGGATTAGAGATCTAGCTCAAGAAAAACTGGATTAAAGAGTAGCTCTCCTCTCCCTGGGAGGGTTTTCCATTTCTGATTGAAGCCAACCTTAGGAGAGTTCCATGGAGTACTAAAGGTAGAAGGATGCTGTAGGAATCTAGACATTATATAAACCAACCCTGGAAATGACCTGAGTGGTATATAACAAATGAGAACCCTTTTGCAATTAGAGATAAAATATTAAAAGCAACACAATGAATAAATGCCAGCCAAAACCAAAACCTGAATTTCCATCTCTACTACAGAGTTCTTTTTATCATTTCATTAAATCTAAATATTAATAAATGGAATATTTATGTCAACTTGCAGATGAACCTTTATTTTTCCATCTACCTGATAAATCTGGACTGAAAAGGCTATCCTGTGGCCTAAAACATTTAGCACCTTTGTCACAGTTTCATCTTTCCTGCAATAACACAAATTCAAATAAAATGTTGCTTTTTTTCCCTAAAAAGTTGGGCAAAAAGCTATACATGAATTTTATTTTGGTCCATATTTTTTTGAGGTATTGTAGCAGCAGGGTATTGTATCCCTGCAATATTCCAAGACAGTAATACTATTATGTCCATGTGATATTCTGATAACTGGCTTTATGTACCATTTTTTCTCATATTTCACATCTGTGAGTTTCTTTTTTTTTAAAGTGTTTTATGTGGCAGGCGCAGCAACTATTGGGAGCAATCATTTCTGAGAGGTTAAGCTCTCTGAATTTCAGCCATGTGAAAATATATTCCTCTGAGAGTTGCAGAATTGGAAAGACTTCAGGACTTTCTAACCAGATTTGGAAACAAGAGGCTGCCCTGAGACTATTCATGTCATATCTCTCCTCTTACAACTTTTCTGAAAGTGATTCCTATCTTTATTAGTTCCCATGTCTACAAATATTTCTTGTTGAGAAGATAGCTGCCTGAAATAAAGTAGAAAATCTCTAATAAAAACCTAAAAAGAACTTCTGACACAGTTTTAATGAAAGATTGGAACAATATTTCCCATTTTTATTATACTAATCTTAAATGTATATAAGGCTCGTACAACTTTTCAGAAGTATTACATTTCTATGTTTAAGCCAATTTATTGTATCATTTCATCCCCAAATTACCCTAATCCCTCTTAAAATTAATAGCATACATGCAAGTTAGAAACAAAATTATCTAGAGAATAGAAGTGAGACATGGGCAGAAAATAATTCACCTAAGCTTGTTCTATTGTTTTAAGAGTGAAAGTGAACATGAAGCATTAAATGGGATCACCTTAGTGATGACATTCCTATAATGAAATACTATGTGAACTATTTGTAAGGCAATAAAGTAGTAGCAGTTAATGCAAATATGAAACTAAAGTGGTATTTAGTAGGATACCCAAGACTAAAAGTCAGTTGAGTAAAAACAATAAAAATGCATTTTACCAGTTACTCAGCGGGAATCACTTTGAAATGCAAGTTTGAAATCGGGAACTGGTACTATATGGCTTTCACGGACTCATTAACACTACTTTGTTTCATCCTTGGGCACTATTTATGTTTTGTGTTCAGAAAGGTACAGAATATTGAAGCTATCTCCAGCACAGTCCTTATTGCATTTGGGGGGTGATAATGAATCTTCATGTATGATCCTTCATTTACAGAGAACCACAGGAAAATACAATGATGAGTTCCCTAGGGCATGACAAAGCTGAGTATCCTGAAGTAGACTGGTGCAAAAAATTACTCATTTGAACTAAATGTGACAAATCTACTATCAAATTGAATAAATTAAGTAAAAACAACATAATTCTTTGGCCACTATTGGGATTGTTTATTAAAAATTAATAAACTTTAAGTAATATAGTACGACACCACTGGTCTAGTATTTTATATCAAATAATTACCCCATAATAATGATATCAGCTTCCACACAAGGGTCCAATACTAATTCAATTTTTAACAAATATTTATGTGTAATTAAAGGTTCTGGCTACTCTTCTAATTACTGAGTATACAGCAAAGAACGAGGTTCTCATAGTTCTTGTCATTTCAGGGATTTTCATCACAGTTGAGAAAAGAAGACAGACATTTAACTACACCATTATAACAATAAACAACATAACACATGTATTATTATAATAAAATGTAAAACCAATGTTATTATAAGTAAAGAAACTTTAATATGGATCATAAAACAATAATGTCAGGGAAGGCTTCTCAATAAAGTGGCATTTAAGCTGAGAACTAAGTATGTAGGAGAAAAATCTTAGGAACAGATAAAAACAAACTATTTTTTTTATTATTTTTAAGTTTTAATCCTAGTGCTTATGATTGGGTCAGGATATTAAGTATTGTATCATCAGCCCTTGTAATTCTTATCTAATAAAACTACAAATGTTCCATAGTGAAAAGGTAGATAAAGTATGGTATGTGCCCTGGGAAAGAATCTCTGCTCTGCTGGCCACATTGATCCAGCTTCTCACAATTTTGGACATGGCTTCTAAAAAAATGTGGTACTTCTTAATAAGTATAAGCTTTCCAGCTGCCCAACCCAAACAAATAGTTCTTAGGGTTAGCTGACAGTTATTCTCCAAGTTGTCTACTTCTACCTTTAAACTCAATAGCATTATTTGTAATAGAAAATAATAGAACCACTGAGCAACTTCTCTGAAGCTACCAGTCTGAAGACTGGTATATTTTCCAGAACTCCCTGACAGATATTTGAATAGGTATTTGATGAGAGTATGAAGCCAAAAGTTTAGTATAATGATAATCTGCGTGGTATCTGGATATAGATAGTAACTGATAGCACAGCAATGGGGGATGTATTATTAAATTTGTGCAGCAATGCTGAAATCAAATAAAATGATGATTTTAACTGTTAAGCAATAAATATAAGTAGTGATTCAATCAAGTAAGTAGTGAATCATTTGGCTGTTTAATATATGAATGATGAACTGAAGACTTTTTTTTAGGTAACCTCTATTTCAACAGCACCCGGATTGGGGTCCAGTAAGTCAAAATTTTGGAAGCTAGCTTATTAATTATTATAATAAAACAAAACAGAACTGCTATATGTGAACTGCTAGCTGTTTTACCAGACAAGGTATGGGTAGATGAAGTAAATAATTATATACATAATGGGTGTGTTCTCATTTAACTGTTAACATTTCTTCACTTGGGTTGGTTCAAATCTAGTAGTCACTGACTATAAAGTATTCATTTTGGCCATAACACTGAACATTCTTCTGTGGAGTCAAACTTAAACACATTCCTGTCTCTTTTAATGTGTTTACCATTAGGTTGAGCAACCCAACACAATGAGATCATAAAACAAAAAAATCTTATATTTCAATATTTTCCTTGCAAATGCTTAGACAATTAAATTATCTTGGATAAGGACTCGCCTGGTGATTCAGTGGTTAAGAATCTGCCTGCCAATGCAGGGGACACTGGTTCAATGCCTGGTCTGGGAAGATCCCACATGCCATGGAGCAATTAAGCCCATGTGCCACAACTACTGAGCCTGAGCTCTAGAGCCCACGAGACACAACTACTGAGCCCATGCTCTGCAACTACTGAAGCCCACGTGCTCCAGGGCACATGTTGTGTTCTACAACAAGAGAAGCCACTGCAATGAGAAGCCCAGACACCACAACTAGAGAAAGCCTGTGCACAGCAACAAGACCCAACACAGCCAAAAAAATAAAAATAAAAAAATTTTGGACACTTTTGGTTACAGAAGATGGTCACAACCCTCTTACCCTAGACTAACTTCCTGAAAGAGTTCTGGAGAGAGAAAGTAATGTGGGAGCATGTCTAGCTACTATATACCCATCTGTCAACTTGCCCCATTTCCCCAATTTGTTAGCCAAGGATTCCAACTCTTCCAGTATTAGAGTGGGTTTGCTGGAATTGGGGGGTAGGGGAAAGAAGGAGTAAGAAACAAGGGGGAAATTAAGCATGAGAAAATATCTTATCAAGGTCTTATTTTAAGTCCTATTTCTCTTTAAGAAGTTTATTTAATCATCAACCAGTGACTAAAAAGTGACTTGCTGCTGAAAGCTAACTGGTTCCTTAACTGGTTAATTTCAGAAGCAGATGAGTTAACCCAACCATACTATCAATGTCTCATGTATTCTCATGTTCATCACAGGTCAGTAATAAGACAATGCCAAACTCTATCTTCCATTGGAAACATCTTAGTATTCTTATATGGCCCTTACTGAATTTCTTTACCTTTAGTAAAATCTTAACTGGACTATTGCTAATGTATATGCATTTATAATATGGAAGGTAGAGTTTTCCTTTGTTTAATTTTCTGAGCTATTAAAACAGTTCATACTTTATGAAATATTTATTTTTTGATCAATTGTTCATTTTAAGGTTGGGAGAGTACATCATCAAAAAATTAAAATGGTTATATTTAATATACATTAAACTTCTGCTTGTTTGGATATTAAGACATAAGCTGATGATGCTTTTTAAAAGGTTAGTTTTCTTTGTTAAAACCATACCAGTTCTGTAACTTTTTAAAAAAGCATAGAAACTTATTAAGGGGCCCGATTTTCTAAAAGTTCAAAATGGTTTTCAAAAGTATGCATGTGAATGGCTTACTAAGAAATCTATTCTGTTTAATTTGTACATGTAAATTATCTTTTCACATGGAAAGTTTGTATATGCGATTATGGAGCCCGCATCAAAATTCAACTTTAAATGTCAAAACTATTAATCTACTCTCTCAGAAACTTAATATTTCAATGAGAATGAATATTTTAATTATTAAGGATTTTAAAATTTATCAAAACATGAAAAATATATTAGAATGGAATAATTAATGAACAACTGTAATTAGATTTTCCCATCACTACCACTTTAAGCAAAGTATGTGGACTGAAGCCTGCTGTGGCAGTAATCCCTCAGTAAAACAAACAGAAAATAAGAACACACTTTAATGTTAATGATATAAATAGTATAACTAGCTTAATGAAGAAATGATGAGTAAAAGAGATATTCTAGTAGATTTACTCATTCTCGCAAATTTTATTTACTGAGCAACTACTAGGTATCAGTTGTGTTATAATTTGGATATAAAGAGAAAAATAAAATTTGTTTTCTTATTCTGAGGTGTATAATTTAGAAGACTGCAATCAGATAATTATAACAAAATGTTATAGTGATGTATGAAGATATTAACATAATTCTTTAGGATGCAGTGAATAACTTAGGCTAGGTTAGTAAGTAAGCCTGACAGATGAATGAAACTTGGGCTAAATCTTTAAAAACTAAAGTTTAAGACACATAGATCATAGGTAGGTAGATAGATAGATAGATAGATAGATAGATAGATAGATAGATAGATGAAGTGAATAGAAAATTCTAGGCTAAAAGAATAGCATAAGCAAAAACAGAAAAGCAACATGATGAGTTTGAGGAACATTTGTATTTCAGTTTTGCTACTATGCAGGACATGTGGAGGCAACAGATGAAAAGAAGTGGAAAGTCTGAAGAGGGACTAGTTGTATTCGGTCATTTTTGTCAACAGATATATTCCAGACATCATTTTATGGGTACCTAGAAGACAAAAATCAACAGACTGATGTGATCCTCTGTGTGTTTGTATGTGTGGATATTTTGAAGTGTCTTTGGGGAGAGAAGTAAAAGTAGTCATCTTAGATACCATGGGAGTGCTGAGAAATAGACACTGGGAGACGAAAATGTAGAAAGAGACCTGGTAAGGACTCTTCCCTTAATCAGTTAGTCAACAAGAGATTTTTACTATCGGTATGGATGGGGGTATAAAATGTGAAGCAATGCCCCCTAGAGGTAAAGTATAAAAGCTAGCTGTCAATGCACATATAGCTCTAAAGACAACTCTAAAAGTCCTTCTCTTTTCTTTCAGCTTGTTTCCCTCTCTTTTCACTCGGCTTATTCCTGCATATCTGAGCCCTTTGATTTTGTATCTTTTTGGTTCAATTATCTTATTGTGATTTCCTTTAATTCCTGAATAAAGGAATTATTCAATTCCTTTATTCAACTTGACGTTTTGTGAAAATTGTGTACATTCTTCTGAAAATTTTTCTGATATTGTGTCCCAATGTTTCCTTTCTTGATCAATGGTCCCAGAATTTTTTCATCTTGCCTAGCTCCCATATCATATCTGTTTTGTATCATATATGTGTGTAATTATTTTATAGATGCCTTAACCTGCGTTAAATTAGAAAATTGGAACTCCAAAATGTTAATGGGTACTGTAATAATAATAAAAAATAATTCCCCAGTCATGAGTCATTGGTCATCAATATTTTCATTCTCCTTCTCTCCTTCTTTCTCCATCTTGAGGTTGCCGTTCTGGTTCATTGCTGTTTGGTAAGTGTATTTTTTCATGAATTTTTCTCAGAAGAAAATGGTTGATATACATGGTTGATATACTGTCTGCTCCTTGCTATACTCAGTATCTTTCTTTCATCCTGACAGATAAGGTTTCACAGTTTACAATCTTTTGTCTCAGTAGACTGTTGATAGCATTCCAACTTCATGCTTACAACACTCCAGTTCAGAGGTCATATCCACTCTGTCCATAACTTCCACTTTCTGTGCAGGAGCCTGTAAAAATTTCTATTTATTATCAGGGTTCAGGAATATGGCTTATGTTTATTTCTTTTCTCATCAATCCAGCCTGGAACATAGCGTGTCCTTTCAATCCACAGATCTTGATTTTTCTTCAGCTCACCTAAATTTTCTCCTGGTGTTTAAGTATTGTCTCTCCTGTATTTGTTGATTTTTACACCCCCTGGAAACTGTTTTACGCATATTTCATGCCAGATCTCTTGGCTCCACCACTAAAATGTCTTCTTTCTTTTATCCTTTGATTCATTAACATACTAAATTTACTTAAAAGTTTTGAAGTAATAGTAAAAGTCAAAGATCTCAAAAGATGCAGAACAAATAGTCAATATTGACATAAAAAACCAAACTTTAGAAATGCCATTATTTTATGAGAAATTATCTTACTATTTAAAAAATGAAAAGATGAGAAGGGTCTTCTCATATAAGTTTACTTAGGATAAATAGATTTTGGTAATTATTAGAAATAATATTCATTTTCACAAGGATATAAGTTAATAACATATATATATAATGATGGTGGCAGTTTAAATCTGTGCAGACTTTCAAAGGGATATTAGGCAGTGCATATAAAAAGTTTTTATAGTGCACATATTTTTGACCCAGTAATTTTTCTTCTAAATATTTGTATTTAGGGAATACAATTAATAGGCACCAAAGTTATATAAAGTGCTTATCTTAGTTTTGTTTATATTGAGATAAATGTAATGTTTATTACATTTTTGTCACATGTATAGCATACATGTGTCAGTTTTTTTCCTCTGATTTCTTTTAAGATTTTTCTCCCAAACACTGTTTTTCCACAATTTGATTGTGACATAACTTGACATTGTTTTCTTTAGGTTTATTCTGCTTAGGGTTCATCTTTTTTTTTTTTTTTTTTTTTTGGTTTATACTTTTCATAACAGAAATTTTATAAACATTATTTCTTCAAATATATATTTTGTCTTCCCCTCTTCTATCATTCTGCTCATTTTAGGATGCCAAATGCATGATTGGTATACTGCTTTATATTGTCTTAAATGTCAATTAAGCCCAATTCATTTTCTCAATCTTTTTTCCACTCTGTACTTCATTTTAGATAATATCTACCATTATATCTTCAATTTCACATTTTTTCAGTAATCTATTCTGCTATTAAGTCCATTTAATACATAGTATTTTTCACTTATAAAAGTTTCACTTAACTACATTTTGTATTTTTATTTACTCTCCTAGTTACTTTCCGGTTTTCATTCCCACTCTTGGCAATATTTATAACATTGTAACTGTTTTGTTTGTAAACGGACAGATCATCTCCATCATTTCTGCATCTGTTTTGATTTTTTTAATTTATTCTTGTCTCACAGGTCCTATATACCTGTTTTGTTTTGCTTTGTTTTGTTGTCATACCTGGTAATTTTTCTGGACATGATGAATTTTATTTTGTTGCTCACAGAGTTTGTTGTTTTCCTTTAAATAGTGTTAGATTTTGTTCTGGCATGCAGTTAAGTCACTCACAAATCAATATGATCATTTAATGTGTGTAGGTGTATGTGTGTGCATGCATGTGTGTTTTAAGATTTTTTTTTGGACATGCTCAGAGCAGGCCTCATCTAGGGCTAACTTAACCCTATCCTAAGGCAGGACCTTTCTGATGACTTTTCTCATTGCCCTGTGTTAAGAGGTACCTCTACTCTGGATGATGGCAATGCAAATTCTTCCCAGACCTGTGCAGGGTTGAGTTCCCTCTCCTTCACAGTGACCTAGAAATTGCCTCCAATAATAAGCTGAAGAAATATAAAACATCTCTATTTTTTTCCTTCTCTTAAGATCATAGTGCTATACTGCCTGTTGCTCAATGTTTGGATACTATTATTTCATATATATTGTCTGGTTTCCTGGATGCTTATTTCAGAAAGGCAATTCTTGTAACATTTAGTTCTTCATTGGCAGAAATAAAAATCAAAATTGGAGGCAGTGGTGGATTTGCATCTAGTGTCCAGAGGCAAGTAGTGGTAGCTATTCTAGCATTGTCCAGTGGGCCAGTTTTGGAGAAGTCTCTGATGCCAGCTTATCTGTATGCATATCCAAATTGCAAGTATTACCTTCCTTTGACTTACCATGGGAGTTGAGGCATTAATTTTCCCCTGGCTTTGGGGAAGCTCTGAAGATGTTATGACCTATTCAAAGTCTTTGGAATAAATCATTTTCCTACTCAAATTAGCAGGAGTTGGTTAATTTTGCTTCCAATGAAGAATCTTAAAAGATACAATGCCATTCATAATTTCATTGAATTTACACTGCAAAAAAAATCTGATCCTCATGCCTATAGGCTCAGAAAACACTTGCTCTCATTCCTGAAATACCATCAGTATGTAAGTTTATATCTAAGGGACATTTTGGCATTATTAAATTTTCTCAGGCTACTATATAAAATTGTAATGCTAAATTATTAATTTATAACTAAAATATAACTATAACAAGATACAAATGGGTTTGTTCTGCAATATTAGTTGATCGTCCACCTTTAGAAAATCTCTGAAATGTTTCATCGTGTTCTGAAGAACCCACAGTGAATGTATGCAATTAGAAAACCATAATTATTTTGTTCAAATATTTAATGGTATTACGCTAAGCCAGTCTAACATATCCACTTTTTTTTTTATTAAGGATTGAAATGTTCAAATTTATTATGTTCAACACTTTTATATACATTACCACACTGAGGAATGCCTTGCCTGTAGAACCACAATTTCCATCTTTTGGGCAAAGCCCATTGTACATCAAATAATCTTTGGAGCATTCTACCTCTTCCTTTGGTTATTCTCCTTGTTCTCTGATTATATGATTGACTAATTCACATTTGTTTGCATTGTATTTAATTTTGGTTTTATTAACATATTTTGTTAGGTTATAATCCAGTCTTTCATGTTTGGGATTTATTCTCTCTTTTTATGATTACTTTGCTATTTGTTTTCTTTATAATGTATATTGTTTGTGTTAATCCTTTTTAAATCAATGGTCTAATCCACAATTAACAATAATGGTAACTAAGGACAGAGGTATAACTTGTTTTTGTTTTCTTTTGTTTTGTTTTACCTGAAAGGAGAACACTGTGAAGTAAATTTGGGATGGAGACATTAATTTTAAAGTTAACAAAATGTAACTTCGATTGGCAAGCTGTCAGTCATTTAAATAGCTTCATCAGGAGAGAGAATCAATCAAAGGGATTTAGTATTCAAATTAATCTAAATTTTCTGTGTCTGTAGAAGTCCTTGGGAAGTTGGCCCCAAAATAAACAGGGAAATGCAAGGCAGAAAAACTAATTAAGAGCGTGCACAATACATTAATAGATTATAATTAATAACAGAACATAACAGCTGCAAGAATGAAAAAGTTGGAATGGATAGAAAACACATGTATATTTATTGAGTAGCTAAAATTATCAGATATTATCCAACATGTCAAACCACTTTTAAATGGGATTGTTTATTGTCCCCACTTTACATATAAGCAATGGGAGACTACGGAATTTGCATCAGGTTTTTCAGCTGTAAGTTGTGCATCTAGGATCTAAATTCAGGCAACCCTGTTCTAGATGTTAATATGCTATGTTACCTTAGTATGAAATCCATGGTCATTTGTTACTCCTCCTATTTCCTATGTAAGGGAAGAAGGAATGAGTCTTCACTACCAACTCTTTTTTTTTTTTCTTTTTCTTTTCATCATTAAGATATTGGAGGAGTAACAAATGACCCTAGGTTTCATACTAAGGTACTATTGCATATTGGCATCCAGAACAGAATTGCCTGAATTTAGATCCTGGATGCATAGATTATAGCTGAAAAACCACATACAAAGTTGCATAGCTTCTCCATCACTCATATGTAATATGGGGATAATAACCAAACCTATTTATATGTGCATTGTACATGTAAAGAATATAGGATAATATGTGACACATTTCAGGTGCTCAATGTCAGCATTATTATCTGACTCAGGATCTCTGGAAAAAAAATGTTGGTGTCATGAATAAAAAGTAGAAACCAGTTTTGTGTGGGAGTTGATAAATTTATCAGTGCTTGAGTTGCTTGATAAAATTTCAGGAAAAGGTATAGGAAAGTAGAAATGTGATCCAAGAATATGAAATATCAAGTTTAAATTTATTGCTTTCACAATTGTCTCTACAGAAGTGATGGATAAAGCCTAAGGAAAATAAGAGATCACCAGTGGAAAAAGAATTGAGAGAAGAAGACCAAAAAGGGAGCATGTGTGGTACATTAGTCTTATTCTGACTTAGTCACTACGTTATTATCATCTTGCTATTAATTATACTAAGCATAGCTATCTTAAAATAGTACAAAACATCATGAATATAAAAAGGAATTGTTAGTGCATGTATTTCTATATTCTTAGATAAAACAGAATTATTTAAAATGTTTAAAATTCTACACAGTTCTAAGAAACCAGAGACACACGAATAGATTCTTTGATATTTAATTAGAAACTATTGGTAAATAAAGTAATTGATGAATTGGTAAATAAAAAAACATATAAAGTTTTATATGTTGTTGAAACTGAGTCTGAATAAACATACACGTTTATATCTCTATGTACTTATCTTTCATCTATCAATATAATGATAAGCAAAGGAAAACTGGCTACCTAATCTACTATGCTAAAGACAATTAACTAGTATACTCCAAGGTTTTGAGATGTTTTTGCCTGGGATCTCACATGGTCACATCTATAAAGTTATGCTAAAAATGTCAAACAGAGACATATATTTGCTGAAGTTCACAAAATTCCCATGGTCCCTTTCTCTAACTTAAGCAATAGCAGGATCATAGCATGGTGGAGAATGCATGGAATTTGGAGTCATTATCAGATTATTGGATCCTGAATGAACTGTCCTCCGATATTAGGCAAATTAATTAATCAAAAACCTATGGGATTTTTATATATAAATTAAAAGGAATAGTAATATTTTTATCCAGATTTATTATGATGAAATAATAATAGCATAAATAATTACTGACAATTATTCAGCTTCAATATACCAGAAACTTTACTTGCAACTGTGCATAGGTTTTCCTAAGTCTAAGATCAGATCAATAGGTATCTACTATTCATATTTTCACTTTGCAGATATAGGAAATGATGTACAAAAAAGTTAATTAATTTGCCCAACATCTTAAAGCCCAGAAGTTTAAGTATAGGAGGTCTAATGATCTAACTCCAAAATACCAGCAAAATGATGAGGAGAAAAAAAATAAAAAAACATATCTTGAAACAAGATACTATAGAGAGTTAGACAGCAACATTGTTCTATCTTTTTGGTAGAAACTGTGCATAGAAGTTATTTCTGGGAGCTGAAAGTTTCTATTTCTTGACTGGCATAGTTAGAGCAGTGTATTCACTTTGTAACATTTCAATGGTCTGAACAAGTAGGATTTATACACATGTGATTTTTATTTTATACATATACAAGGGTGAGTCAAAAATTATCCACACTCTGGTTATATTAAAACTTCTGTTGGCCTCACTATCTTATCAGCACTTTCTGTTCAAGGCTACTGTCTCCCCAGTCACTGCTGTGCTGGTATGAACACGTTACATCAGTTCATTTGTAACTGTGGTGAGAGCAAAATTGGATGCCCCACTTGTGATTTGCATGAAAGAAGAGCAGTGTGCAGTGATTCGTTTTTTTTGTGGTCTGAGGATGTACATGTCCGCTCACTTCTGCCCACACTGTCAACATTCTGCAAAAACTTCATTTTAAGGTGTTAAAGGATCCTCCCTACAGTTGTGATCTTGCTCCATCAGACTTTCACCTGTCCAGTCCCCTGAAAGCAGCCCAACGAGGAAGAAGATTCACTTCTGATAAAGAAGTGAAGACAGTGGTGCATTCGTAGCTCACAGCTCAGCCTAAAACATTTTTTAATGAGGGAATATGAAAGCTTGTTGACAGATGGACAAAGTGTATTGAAAAGCAAGGAGAGTATGTCAAAAAATGATATATTTGTCTTTTCTAAAAGTTAATTAAAATAAATTCTACAGCCAGCGTGCAGAAAACTTTTGACTCACCCTCATACATACACATATATATAAACTTTCATATACTAATGTTCATATATATAAAGCACTTATACATATGTATGTATGTATTAATAACAATCAAGGAATGGCCAACCAGGTGTGAGATTCAACAAAAACAATAAAGATTTATACATTATCATGTATGTTAGTGTTGAAATGATTTAATACTGAGTATAACTGTCTACAAATGAAAAATGGAAATTTGGGGAACTCACAAATGTCTATAAATATTATGTAAAAGTACCAACAGGAAATTTTATAAATGAAAAAAGTAGGGTCGTTTATCAATAAAAAGTATGTCCTACATTGTAGATTAGAAAACGGTGGAGAGACATTAATGAACTAGAAAGTAGATATGAAAATTGTACAAAATTTGCAGAGAGACAATATGGAGAATATGAAGAGTAGTCCAAAATTATTAAGAATAGAATGAAAATATCACATATACTTCAACACAATTTTGAATACTGACATTGTTCCATTCTTTCAAATTTCTCTTCCTGAGTGTCATAGGTTGAATAGTAGTCTTCTACAGATATTCACATCCTAATCATCAGAACATATGAATATGTTACCTTACATGGTAAAAGGGACCTTACGGATGTGATTAAGTTAAGGATCTTGAGATGGGTAGTTAATCAACTTTGTGGGTGGATCTAATGAAATCCTAAGGGTTCTTAATAAGAGAGAAGTAAAAGAATCAGACTCAGTATCAGGAGATGTAAGAACAAATGAAAAAAGTTAGAGTGCTATCTAGGAGGGGCCATGAGCCAAGAAGTAAAGGTGGCCTCTGAAAGCTAAGACACGGAAACACCTTCTTCCCTGAAGCCCTCAGAATGTATTCCCTGTGGACACTTTGAAACTTCTGACTTCAAATAGTCTAAGAGAAAAACTGGTGTTGTTTTAAATCATTTGTGTTTGTGGTAATTTGTTATAGCAGCAATAAAGAACTAATACAATAAATTTGCCAATACATTCTATTTAGCTAACTTTTTTGGTCAGTGCAAAATCCAGATGGGTCAATATATATCTCATCAAAATTCCAAACATTGCCATTTTATTTTCTACTCCTGAGACTGCTAATACATCTCTATTTAACTAGCTTCTTTGGCCAATAAAAACCTAACATCTCTATCTCTTTCTCTCTCAGGTTCTCCTGCCTCAGCTTTAATCAGAGCATCTTCTATCTTTCAAATATACACTAATGTATCTCTTAACTGATCTTGATATAAACAACTCTCTAGATTACAGACACTCTGAAGTCTCTGTGCAAAACATTCTGGCCAATGGCCAGTGCCCTGATGAATACTTATAGCTAGTTGGCTGCTCTCTAACATGCCCACACAGTTATGGTCCTGTCCCATCAATTCTGTGTTGCCTTAAAAGAGCTGGTTGTATTTTCCCAAAATCTGTTTGTGTTAGCTGTGCTTGTTCTTCTACATTAATTAATTTTCTAAATTAATTAAATTTAATGAAAAGTATATGAACCAGAACAATATGAAGGCAAAAGTAAGTTGTTTCTACAAAATCCAAGTTATGTGCCTTAAAAAAAAATTCAATAAAGGCAGGTCACTAAAAATATTGTTATTTAATTAGATATAAAATGTTGGGAACAAAGTTGAAAGCTATCCAAGGAGGATTATGTACTTAGCTGGTTTTGTAAGTATAAAAATTCATCTCTTAATAACAATCACAAGTGCAGCTCCAAATGCTATATTTCCAAAATTGTTGATTTTCTACCAACACAGTTCTTGAGAAGGAAAAAGCTCATAAGCAGAGCCACAATCTGGTTTGAAGTTCTTGACCTGAAAAGGGTTCTTCCCCCTCTGTTTATATCATTAAAGAAAATCAGAAGTAGTTTGCTTACTTGAGAGAGCGGAATGTTGTCAAATCTTAAAGTCTTATCTCAAGGCAACATAAACTCTCCATTTCTGCCATAACCTAGAGGAAACCTATAAGCCTCAAAAACCATTGCTCTTTATATTGATGATGTTATGCTAATTGGATGTGGTGAATAGGAAATAAGAAAACTAAATTATTTAATAAAAGATACCTATGCTGGAGGTTAAATTTTCAGGAGTCCAGATGTCTGGTGCAACATGACTACCATGAAAAACGGCATCACATTATGTGGGTCTTTTTAGATTTTGGAAAAAACATACAACACATTGAACATTTTTCTATAATCAACTTGGCCAGTTTCCTTAGGGTGTTTTGAGTGTGGCCTGAAGCAGGAAAGGATGCTACAGAAGATTCAAGCTATAGTGCAAGCTTCCTTGAACCTTGGCATTAGGGCCCAGCAAATTCAATGATATTGGAATTATCTATGGCAAAAAGTAATTATGGTAGATTGTTTCCAAAGATGGTGACTAATAATGTTACCAATAACTGTACATGCCAGTCTCCCAGCAAGAGATGGAAGGCCATTTTCCTTCCTTTGAACCTGGACTTTTGATTGGCTTTGATCAAGAGAATGCAGAGAAGTAACACAGTGCCAGGTATCAGCTGACTTGTAAAATGTCTGGCACCTTCCACCTTCATCTCTGAAGGATATCCATCATTTAAGGAGGTTCAAACTAGACCCTTGAACACTACTGGCTAAGTAGGTTGACAAATTTGACTTCAATAGTAACTAATTAAATTCCAATTTGTAAATTGATGATTTGATACACTAGGTTACAAATGCAACACAATGGGGCAAGTAGGACTATATTTGGAGTCCTGGGGTTGATTAGGTTGTCTCTTAGTAATTCTGTGTCAAATATTTCCCAGGAAAAAAAATCAAAACCACACAAACACACCACAAACACAAATACGAATGACTATCAAGAACTCATATCATGCCATCAAATATAGAACCCTATACAATTGAGATGCTCTTAAAAGTCAATGGAAACCTGAAATGGGTAGTGGAGGAAGGCATCTATATCATCTTAGGCCTCATTGCCCAGACACAGAAACAAGAACAGCAGTGAATTATATTTTAGTTTCTACATGGCAGTATGAAAGAACGGACATCACTAGTTACAAGGTAACTAATCTGATTTGCACAGCACCTGTGTCTGGGACATGGACTTTTCATTCAGGTGACAGCCAAACAGGATACTGGGGGCTATAATGTGTGAATGAAGACAAATATCTTCTGTTTGACTTCCTTTCTACTCCTACTCTCTTTCCACCCCGTTATCTGCTCCAGGAAGTTGACCTATATAGATTGCATCAATAGGATCCTCTAGCCTCTACTATAAGCCCAACTTTGTCAAAAGGAATCCTCCATATACTTGGAAAAAGAAGAGTGAGATCAGGATGTTTGTTTCTATAACTCCCTTCCTGTGAGATAGATTTATGCTGACAGCGCCTTATAAATGAAAGCCATTGCCCCAACGTAACTTATCTATAAGACTTTCTCCTTCTTAGTTCTAGTAAACTGCACCTTTCCTTTATCTATCATTGTCTTAGGGATGATAACAGCAACTCTAATGCTAGCCTTGGTTTAGACTTAGTTTTGATGTTTACCTTCATGCTGTGCCAAACTTTGTAAATGACTCCTTTTTACGCCTTCTTGACATATACTAATTAGTTTGTGTTCTCTATTCCCTGATGGGCTCCTGGCTGATACAGTAGTAGTTATTTTTAAGGAAGGAAACTAAGGCAAATGAAATAAATGAGAGCCACTATAATTGACACAAATAACTGGCAATGTTCTAGTTTCCCACACTCCTTAATTACATGTAAGAATCAAGATGTTCTGTATACCACATGACAACAGAGTACAGGAAAAGACTTTCTAGACTATACCACTGTCCTAAAATTTTATGTATTATTTCTTCCATGAGACTTTTTTTCCATACTCATCATTATCCCCTTCCCTCCTACCTTTTTAAACCTAGCTTACCACTCCACTCAGACTCATCTTCTCATGAGATGGTCCCCTTGCCCTCATTTCCACCAACACCTTCCAATGCTTATATTTATGTGCCCTTCTTAACTAGTGTAATTAACTTCTGTGCTCTCTGTATTAGTCAATGCCAGTAGACCTTGAAATGTTATATATCAAAACATAGCAATGGTGTATCGTCCTTATATTTCTCTCTCACACAAAATCTGATGTTTGGTGGGGCACTTTCCAAAGCATCAATCTTCAGTGCAGTGATTCGAATATCTAGGCAGTTTCTATCCTATTTCACAATCATCTCAACACATGAAATTCTTGGTCACTACTGGAAAGGAAGAGATATTGAGGAGGGATGTTGGTCTTAATGACTTTTCTCATAAGGGACCCATATGACTTCTGTCACAGTCTATGAATCAGAATAAAGCTGGCTCTAAATTCAAAATAGCCTATGAAATATAAGAAAACATGGATTTTTTAATCTATCTTTTCTGTAACCACTATTGCAAATAAGTTCTTGTTATACATTTTTATTACTATGTGTTAATAAAGAAATTTTGTCTTCTCTAAGTCCTTGCATATCAGCAGAAAGAAGACAGAAAAATGTACAAGGATCAAGAGGCAGAGTAAAAGATCATGGACCTTACCTCCCCTCACAAACATATCAAAAAAATACACCCACATGTGGAACAATTCTCACGGAAAACCAAATGGAAACGGGCAGAAGATCTCTAAAACAACTAAAGCTGCAAGAAAGATCTCCACATAATTAAGTAGGACTTAACAAAAAAGGATGGGACTGGCACCACTGGAAGGGATCTGTGAAGGAGGAATAGTCCACACCAGCAGGCCCTTTCACTAGGAAGCCCCATTGCCTGCTGGGAAATCCACTGGAATAGAAGCAGCACTGGAGGGGCCTGAACTCTACTTAGGGGGAGTACACATGTGCTGGTTTACCAGCAATCAAGGAGGAGAGAGATCTGTGCTGACAGCTGCCACCTTGCTACACTTCCCAGCCTGAAATAAGTGTTGGGTGAGACTGCTAGTACAAGCGATGGCTAGGTGCTGAATCTCAGGTAGATGGGCCTCAGCAGAGGACTTGGTCTAGCTATCAATACTTGGAGACAGCTCTGAGGGCCTGGGATGTTGTCCCGGCTGAACCTCAGAGCCCACTGTCAACTCACCCATGGCTGGTGGGTCCAGTAGTCACATGCAAACCAGGTGGCAACAGAAAAACGCATGTCTTGGGTGGACAGCTTCTTGGGAGCTATACACAGTGGTTCAATCCTCTAAGCACTCTAGTTCTGCCCACCCCACACTGTAGCTTGAAGTCAGATCAAGGACAGACAGGTCCTGGGAAAGGCCTGCCAAAGAGGCAGCCCAGGTCCCAGGCTGCACACAACCACAATTCCTGCAGCCACACTTACTCTGGCCCCCAGTACCAGCCTACACCACACCACAGCCTAGCACTAGGTCTGGGACGAACACAGGAAAAAGGGACACATCCTTGAGCTGCTTCTAAGCAGAAACATGGATCCCTACATGGGAGACACATAGGTTCACTCTGGACACATGGGCCTCACTTGCTTCAGTGCACGCCTCCTTTGGGACAGAGCATACACTCAAGGGCAATGGAGTCTTATGGAATCCGATCCTCAGGACTTCTACTCCAACAACTGTGGAGCAGACCCAACCCCCAACAGGGCTATGACATCCAGGGAACGAAGAGGGGGCCCTGCCCAAATGAAGTGCAGGATTTGGTCACCATAACATCAATCTAACATCCTATAAAGTGTGTAATATCCAGCACACTCTGAGAAAAGATGTGAAAGACATCCATACCAAAAAGGGCCCTTGTACCAAAAATATTGGACTTGCACAATCTACATAGGATGCTCCCTATAAAAACAGCCTTTCAAGACCACAGTAGATAACTGTTTCTCCTAAACAGAGAGAGAAAGTTAAGTAAAATGAAAAAACAGAGATTTTTATTTCTCCCAATTAAAAGAATAAGAAAAATCTCCAGAAAGAACAAATAATAAATCAGACATCACCAGTCTTCCAGACCCTGAGTTCAAAAAAGAGGTAAGAAAAATACTAAAGGAATAAAGAAAGATTATCAATAGAAATGCAGATCACTGTAGCAAGGAACTAGAAACTATAAAAAGGAACCAATCAAAATTATACAACTCAATTGCCAAGATAAAAACCAATGCAGAAACAATGGATAACAGACTAAAAAATGCAGAAGGATAAATAAGTGATCTGGAAGATAGAATAATGGAAATCACACAATCAGAAAAGCAGACAGAAAGAAACATGAAAAAAATAAAAGCAACATACAAGACCAATGGGATAATATAAAGCATGTCAAACTATGTATAATAGGGGTTCCAGAAGGAAAAGATAAAGAGAAGGGAATGCTCACTCTCTTCACTTCTGTTCAACATAATATTGGAAATCCTAGCCACAGCAATCAGACAAGAAGAAGAAATAAAGATATCCAAACTGAAAAAGAAGAGGTAAAACTGTCATTATTTGCAGATGGCACGATACTCTATGTAGAGAACTCTAAAGATGCCACACAAATACTAATAGAACCTGATAAACAAATTCAGCAAGGTAGCAGATTACAGGATTAACATACCGAAATCTGTTGTATTTCCTTACACTAACAATAAAATATCAGAAACAGAAAGTAAAAAAAAAGTCCTGTTTAAAATTGCTTCAAAAAAATAAAATACCTAGGAATAATCTTAACCAAGGAGGTGAAAAACCTCTACATAGAAGACTATAAAACACTGATAAAGGAAATAAATATGATTTAAAGAAATGGAAAGATAAGCCACATCTTTGGATTGGAAGAATCAATATTGCTAAAATGGCCAAACTACCAAAAGCAATCTAAAGATGTAATGCAATCCCTATCAAAACACCCATGATACTTTTCACAGAACTAGAACAAATAAATGCCAGATTTCTACGGATTCACAAAAGACCCAGAACTGCCAAAGAAATCCTGAGGAAAAAGGACAAAGCTGGAGGCATAACCCTTTCAGACTTCAGATAATACTGCAAAGGTACCGTAATCAAGACTGTATGGTACTGGCACAAAAACAAGGTATATAGATCAATGGAACAGACTAGAAAGCCCAGAAACAAACTCATGAACCTATGTTCAACTTATCTATGACAAAGGAGGCCAGAATATACAATGGAGAAAAGACAGTCTTTTCAATAAGTGGATTGGACAGCTACATGTAATCAATTAAATTAGAACACTTCCTCACACCATATATAAAAATAAACTCAAAATGGCTTACAGACCTAAATATAAAACACGACACCATAAAACTCCTAGAAAAGAACATAGGCAAAACATTCTCAGACATAAATTATTGCAATAGTTTCTTGATCAGTCTCCCAAGGAAAAAGAAACAAAAGCAAAAATAAATACATGGGACCTAATCAAACTTAAAACTTTTTCATAGCAAAGTAAACTATCAACAAAACAAAAAGACAACCTATAGATTGGGAGAAAAGATTTGCAAGTGATGCAACTGACAAGGGGTTAACATCCAAAAGATAAAATCAGCTCATTCAACTCTATATTAAAAAAAAAACTCGAATCAATAAAAAATGAACAGAAGACCCAAACAGACATTTCTCCAAAGACATACAGATGGTCAACAGACATGTGAAAAGATGCTTGAAATGAAATCAAAACCACAATGAAGTATCACCTCTCACTGGTCAAGATGCCTGTCATCAAAATGTCTACAAATAATAAATGTTGGAGAGGGTGTGGAGAAAATGGAATCTTCCCACATTGTTGGAGCTAATGTAAATTGGTGCAGCCACTATGGAAAACTATATGAGGTTCCTTAAAAAACTAAAAATAGAAATGCCACAGCATCCAGCAATCCTACTCTTGGGCATATATCTGGAAAAGATGAAAACTCTAATAATTTGAAAGATACATGCATCCCAACGTTCACAGCAGTATTATTTACAATAGGAAGATGTAGAAACAACCCAAGTGCCCATAAACAAAAGACTGGTTTAAGATGACGTGGTACATATATACAATGGAATATTACTATGCTGTAAAAAAGAATGAAATATTGCCATTTCTAGCAACATAGATGGACCTAGAGATTATCATACTAAAATGAAGTAAATCAGACAGAGAATGAGAAATATTATATGATATCATTTATATGTGAAATCTAAGAAATAATACAAATGAATCTATATACAAAACTATAAAAGATTTACATAGAAAGCAAACTTATGGTTATCGAAGGGGAAGGTAAATTATGAGTATGGAATTAACAGATACCATCTACTATACATAAAGTAGATAAGTAACAAGGATTTACTGTGTAGCACAGGAAACTATATTCAATCTCTTGTAATAACCTATAATAGAAAAGAATCTGAAAAATATATGTAACTGAAAAAAAGAAAAATTGCAACTAAATTATTTCTTTTACATTTATATAACTAGGCATACATCCTTTCCCTATAAATTTCTGAATGTAAATTAAGTTCAACTTATAAGAAAGACAATGTACCAGCTAATACTATTTATCAATATACTTAAGCAACTAGCTATAATCTCCCCATAAACCATTTTTCTATAATAACCCATTTAAAGTTATTAATTTTGCTTGGACATAGTAAGAATAAGGAAAGTTTGTGTATTTCCAAAGTTTCTCTAGTAATAAGAACATTACTCAAAATACATAAATATTTATTAAAATATTGATTATAATATTATCATTTAAAAATACCAATGTAGTAATATTCCAGTGTGTATTTGGTTTTGCATATAATAGGTATGCTTAATTTTTAATTACAATCGTAAATTGAAAATAAATTTTAAAAAACAGCGTAAACCAATTAGTGAGGAAAAACCATAAAACCCCCCAAAATAACCAAAATAAAACTTTGTAATACCTCCAAATAGGTAGCCCACCTTGTTATCTAAACCAAGAATTGTGAGTACAGTATACTGATATTTTAGGGGTTTTTTGGATTATTACATTCAGCTGTTGGGAAAGAGATCAATTTATCAGATTTCTCTCTTTCCTCTAAACTGCATCAGCTGAAATCTGCACCTCACCATTTCTATCACACTATACTCATAAAACCTAGTAACAGGGTATCAGGACCTTTCATTTCAAAGCTTGTATCTATTTAATTCTGTTTCCCAAATCAGATAGTGACATGACACAGATGACCATTGCAAAATACCAGTTCCCTTAGGCAGACTTCCCTATGACATTTCTTTAATGTGAATGAATTTTCTCAAGTCCTATTATCAAGCTATCAAATAGATGAAGGAAAAGGGACTGTTCATTTCACAGGCTTACTCTCTCCCATTAATTCAAAAAGCTATCACATAATGGTGGATTTTTCACTTGGGTGATTTCATTGATTGTTTATTCTAAAAAGCTTTTAATTTGGAAAAAAACGTATACTTACTTTAATAGCATTAGCCTTGACTCACTAGTAAGATTAATTATCATAGATTAAGGTGTTTTTTCTTTTTTTTTAAAGGAATAATTTTGGGGTTTTTTGTTGTTGTTTTTTCACTTTACTTTTTAAAATTAATTAATTAATTAATTTATTGGCTGCATTGGGTCTTTGTTCCTTCACAAGGGCTTTCTCTAGTTGTGGTGAGCAGGAGCTACTCTTTGTTGCAGTGCATGGGCTTCTCATTGCAGTGGCTTCTCTTGTTGTGGAGCATGGGCTCTGGTCATGCAGGCTTCAGTAGTTGTGGCACATGGGCTCAACAGCTGTGGCTCATGTGCTCTAAAGCACAGGCTCAGTAGTTGTGGCACATAGGTTTAGTTGCTCCACGGCATGTGGGATCTTTCCAGACAAGGGATCGAACCCGTGTCCCCTGCACTGGCAGGTGGATTCTTAACCATGTGCCACTAGGGAAGTCCCAGATTAAGGTGTTTTTCTATGTGTGTGTGTGTATATATACATACACATATTATATATGTATCAGCAAAAATAAAACACTTTATCTTAAATATCTTTCTTTTTAAAATATCTAAATTACCATTGATTGCAGCAGCATTTAATTCTATTTTTTGACGTTGCCATAATATGTTTTAGCAGTTCTCTACCATGGGCATTTAGTTTTCCAATTTTTTACCTATCTATACAAATGCTTCAGTGAAATTATTTTACACATATCCAAGATCGTTGTTTGAATATATTTATATAAGGTAAAACCTTAGAGGTATACTTTTGTGATGAAAGGGTATACACAAATTTATGCTTTAAAATATACATATATTTTGATAAACTGCTTTGGAGTAAAGTTTTACAAATTTGTACTCCTGCAGTATAAGACAAAAGTGCATACATAACTACACTAGGAATACTCATCAATATCATATATTGTCATTATTTTTAAAAATATTCTGTAATATTTAAAAGAAGATTTTGTGACAGGAAAATGTATTGTAAATATCTCCTTTCATTGTGTGGTTTTTATTTTCTCACTTTTAGTGGTGCCTTTCTATGAACAAAGGTCATTTTTATTATTACATCTTTAAGAGCTTTATAGAGCCCTAACTGGCACACAATAAACTGAACATATCTAAAGTGTACACTTTGGTAAGTTTGGGTATATACATATACCCAGGAAACATGACCAAAAACAAATTAATGAATACATTCATCATCTCCAAAAGCTTCTTTTTTAAATAAAAAATGTGTAAGGTATAAAGATGATTTGATATACATGTACATAATGAAATGATTACTATACTCCAGCTAATTAACATATCATCTCAGTTATCATCTTGTGATGAAAGTACTTGAAATCTACTCTCAGAAAATTTCCAGTATTCTAGACAGTATTATTAACCATAGTCATCATGCTCCAAAAGTTTCTCCATGTCCATTTTGTAATCTCTCTTGTTACTTTTCACAAACCCCAACTCTACCACAACCACAGGCAAAAACTGATTTCCTTTCTTGTCACTATAGACTAGTTTGTGTTTTCTAGAATTTTAGATAAATGGTATCATAGGTTAGGCACTTTTTTTTGGTCTTACTTCTTTCAGTCAGCATAATTACATTAAAATAGTTCATTGTGTATCATATATCAATAATTCATTCCTATTTACTGCTGAATAGTATTCCATGAGTGGACATTCCAGAAACCGATTATCCATTCACTTGATTGATATTGGAGTTGTTTCCAGTTTTTACTATTACCAATAAAGCTGTTAGGGACATTTGTGCACATGTCATTTATAGATATATACTTTCATTTCTCTTGGGAAAATATCTAGGTGTGTAACAACTTGAATAATGTAGCACATAAATGATTCAATGTTAATAATTTGCCATCTTGTTTTCCATTGGGGTTGTACTATATTGCCTTCCCTTCAGCAGTGAAGGAGTTGCAAATCCTCGGCAACACATAGGGTCAGTTATGGTCAGTTGTTGAATTCTCTAAGAGGTATGCAGTGGTATATCATTATGGTTTTAGTTTGCATTTCCCTAATGATTCATGATGTTAATAATCTCTCTGTGTGTTTATGTGTCATCATTTGAAATGTCCAAATATTTTTCTCACTCTTTCTTTGGGTTGGCTGTTTCTTCATTATTGACTGTGCTAGGCTGAATAATACTTTACAAAATGTGTCCACATTCTAATCTCCAGAACTTATGAATATGTTTACTTACATAGTAAAAGCAACATTGAAGAAATTATTTAATTAAAGATTCTGAGATATGGAATTACCTGGGCGGGCCTAACATAATCACAAAGATCAGGCAATTCAGAAGGAGAAAGATGTAAAAGACAAAATCAGAGGTCAGAGAAAATTTTATGCTGTTGACTTTAGAGATGGAGAAAGAATTCCTTGGCTCAAAGGAATTCTTTCCTAGAACTTCCAATAGGAACCAGCCCAGCTGACATCTTGATTTTATTCCAGTAAAACTGGTTTGAGATTTCAGTCCTCCAGAATTGTATGAAAATACATTTGTTCGTTTTAAGCCAATAAGTTTGTGGCAATTTGTTATAGCACTAACAGGAAACTAATGACAGGTAATGGCACAGGGGGTGTGGTGCTGCTATAACAAATACATAAAAACATAGAAAGGGCTTTAAGATTAGGCAATGGGCAGAGGCTGGATGAATTTGGGGGTTCATGACAGAAAAGGTCTAGATTGCTTTGAATAGACTGTGGGTAGATATATGGATGTTAATGCCTTTACTAAAGAGAACTCAGAAATGAGAGAGGAGCACAGTAGAGAAAAACTATATTATTTTAGATAATATCTAAATTATCATAAACAGACTGTTGTAGAAATATATACATGAAAGGTGCTTCTGGTGAGGGTTCAGAAAGAATGAGGAACATACAAGAGAAAAAACACATGGTCTTAAACATAAATCATCTTTAACAGAAGACTGGTAGAAATACAGATGTGAAAGGGACTGTTGGGAAGGGTTCCGATGGATATGAGGAACGTGTTATTAGAAACTAGTAAAAAGAGAATCCTTATTATATAGCGGCAGAATGCTCAGCTGAAGTATGTCCTGTAGTTATGTAGGAAGCAAAACTTGTAAATGTTGAACTCTGAAATTTAGCTGAAGAAATTTCCAAACAAAGAGCTGGTGGGACCTCATTTTTTCTTGCTGCTTATAGTAAAATGGGAGATGAATGAGAGGAATTAAAGGAAGAACTGCTAAGCAAAATGGACCAGGACTTCAAAATTTGGGAAATTATCAGCCTATCCTCATTGAAAAAGATGTTAAAATTAGGAGATGCACTGTCAAGGAAACATGCTCCTTAGAGAAAGCCAAGGGTGTGTCTGAACAACCTTTTATATAAGATGTGTAAGGATGGCAGCAGAAATTAGAGATGATATTAAGCTACTGGCTTTGAACATGGAATAAGGAGCCATGAGCCAAGGAATGTTCGGTAGCCTCTACAAAATAGAAAAAGCTAAGGAAACATTCTCCCCTTAGAGTCTTCTAAAGGAAGAGAGTCCTGCTAACACCTTCACTTTAGCCCAATGAAAGTGAATTCAGATTTCTCGTCTCCAGAACTGTAAGATAATAAATGTGTTGTGTTTTAAGCCACTTAGTTGGTAGCAATTTATACAGAAGAAATTGGAAACTAGACAATTGGTTTTTGAAAAATATTTATTCTGGTTACAATTCCTTCATTGGATATATATTTTGCAAATATTTTTTTTTTCCTTAACCATAGCTAGTGTTTTTTCTCTCTTGGGTTTGTTTGAAGATCAAATAATTTTAATTTTGGTTAAGTCCAATTAAACATAATTTTCTTCTATAGATCATGCTTTTGGTGTCATGTCTAACTAAAAAATATTTGCCTAATTCAAGATTACTAATGTTCTTTCCTAAAAGTTTTATAATTTTAGGGTGTTAAATCTAGGTCTGTGATCCATTTTGAGCAAACTTTTTGGGAGGGATTGCATGAATATGAATGAAAATGCCATGACCCTCTCCTCATGTATTTATGATTTAAAAATGTTTTTCTAATAATGTTTCATAATATTAAGTGAACCAGTCTAGCATATCTTTTGCTAGAGCATACCTTGTATGAATTAAATACTTTTAAATTTATTGTGACTTGTTTTATTGCTTGGAATATGGTCTATCACTGCAAATATTCTACGTATATTTAACTTTTTGTGGGTAGAATGTTCTCAAAGTGCTGTTTAGATCCAGTTGGATGATAATGTTGTTCAAATCTTCTACATCCTTGCTGATTTTCTGTATAATTCTACCAATTACAAGAGTAGTATTGAAATCTCTTACTATAATTGTGAATGTGTTTATTACATGTGTTTTGAATACCTTTTATTAGCTGTGTTGATATTTTAAAGTATGTACTTTTGATAAATTGACACTCTAAGGAATGACTTTCCTTATCCCTGATGACATTCTTTTTTCTGAAATATTCTTAGTCTGGTATTTTAATATAGTCATTCCAGTTTTCTTGGATTAGTGTTAGTGCTACATATCTCATTATTTTACTTTTCACTTATTGGAGTCTTATACTTAAATTGTTTTTCTTAGAGGAAACAGAGTTGTGTCTTACTTTTTGTTTAATATGACAAGCACTACTTTTATTTGGGTTATTTAGACTACTTATGTTCAATTTTTCATTGATTATGTTTAGGTTTTGTTTTTCTATTTGTACCATTTGTGCATTCTGTTATTATTTGAATTTTTTGTGGCTCTTTACTGGCTTCATATTGCTGCTATAACAAATTACTACAAATTTAGTGGCTTAAAAGAGCACAAATTTATTATCTTACAGTTCTGGAGGTCAGAATTTGAAAACAGGTCACACTAGTCTGAAATATGTGTTTTTAGGGCTGTGTTCCTTTCTGGATGCTCCAGGGCAGAAGCAATTTTCTTGCCTTTTCCAACTTCTGGAGACTGTCCACATTCCATGGCTCATGGTTCTCTTCTATCTTCAAGGCCAGTAATGGCCAGCGGAGTTTTTCTCACATCACATCACTCTTTATCATTTACTCTATGCCTCTCTCTTCTACATTTCAGGACTCATTTGATTATATGAGGCCACCCAGATAATCTAGTGACTTCACAAATATTACATAGGAAAAAAAATCTATATTATATTAAAATTATTAACTATTTTGGCACTGTATGTTAAAATAAATTTTAAAATAGAACACACCTTGACTAATCATATATGCTTCAACTGAGTGTAAAATGTGAGAACTGCTTTGTTTCCATTCCAGAAAATATTTATAGCTATGATAATTACAGCTCATGTTAATTCATTACTTGTACACTTTCATCCTAAAGATTAACTTAAAGTACAATGCACTATTATTATTGTTACTAACATGTAATTAATACATTGTATTTTAAGTTAATCTTTAGGATTAAAAATCAACACAAAGAAATGTTAATAATAAAAATGATGGCTATCTCTAAATAATGCATGCATTTTACCAATAAAAGCAAAACAAAATGCTCCTTAGAGAAAACTCGAAATATTTTGCCTTTGTGGAGACTTACATTACATAACTGTGTGTTCAGAGTACTCTGCTCACATAATACTAATGACTTCTTTCTTTCTGATTCAGATGTGCAATTCTTTAATCTCACTCATAATATTATTACAGCTTTTATTCTTCTTTCTTGCAAGAGGGAGTGAGTGCATGTCCTCCTACTCTGCCATCTTGATCCTATCTCCTCTACTTTCTTCTTTTGTATTTACACATAAAATCAGGTCTGTTTTCACAAGGCTATAAAGATAATTTCAAGACTTTTCCTTTCAAATTGATTTTCACCTGTTATTTTTTATTTAATATGTTTATAAAAATCATATTAATAACATATTACCAAGCTAGATCTGTATATACATGCTAAAGTTGTTTCCAGCCAAACTAAAATAAGTTTAAACAATGTAGACTTAAACATAGCTGAATAATAATTACCATAGTATATTGTATATAGCTTCAGATGACACTTTTTACAAGTTAATAATAAATGTTTCCACATTCTTTGTGCTTATTTGTTTTTTTGCAGTAACTTTTTGCCTTAGAAAATCTATCTCAAAGCCAAACCACCAAGGAGATTACACCATGCCTTATTTCAGCTTATTTTGAATGACAATTGTGAGACAACATCACCTAGCAGTAGCAGAGGATAATTAACATCTTATGGTTTTCTATTATGCTTTTTGTAATGCATCTTGATTTGTCATTCTCATTGCATCCTTATTATGGAAACAGACACATACATTTTTTCTCCTATTATCTAGCAGCAGTATGGATATACTGAGCAGTTTACAAATAAAATGTATGTACCATGGAAAAAAGTGATTGTGTATATTTTTGTTACATAAAAAAAATAAAATAATGCCTGATATATCTGAAAATGTTGATATACCTGTAAAGTTCAAAGTCTAGAGTAGGCTTAGCAAGTATATCAGCCTTGGGATGTAATAAGATATGTTAAAGCATACCAAAAGAATTAATCTGTAAAGTAATGGGCTCCACAATGGAAACTGGGAATGAAGATAAGAAGCAATTGCAACTCCATTCCCCAAGGTGCAAAACTCAGTTGAAAGATCATATCATTTTATTTTTGATCCAAATAGATTTTTTACCTCTCTTAAATTCTCTTGATTCAAATTTTATCTGGAGAAGACTTCAAGGTAGGCATAAATATCTTTTTGGTTTCTTATTTAGCTTGTATTTTCCCTTTTATAAGCCATACTTTTCTAATTATAAAAGATAAGATATAAGGGCATACTTTAAACTATTTTTCTCTTTGTTATATAGTCTTCATTCAACTCTGCAAAACTAAAGGCAGATAACATACTGGTAGACCTGAGGCAGGAGACAGATGGACCCCCAGGGTAAACAGTCTGAGTTCCTTCCCTGTGGACCCATACTATGAGACAGGAATAACAAGACAATTGGGAGAGGAGGCTGGGCCCTGCCCAGATAGCAGATAAGAGGCCACATATTCCTCAGTCTCAAAGTCAGCAGACCTCCCCCAATCACACATGTGCAGAAAGCCTCCTTGGAGGTCAAAAGGGGAGTGATGCCAAGTTGCCAAGCCTACCCATAGGCCTGTTCGATGCAATCCATCTTGGCTAAGAGATGCACATGCACACGTGGGAAAATCCTGAGATGCACCAAATACGGACTTTGAACCGTGCAAATCAAAATGATTGGTCAAAGGAAACACAGAAGAAATACCCCATAAAAGTGATTCAAACTGCCATGAGGGCGCGACTCTCTCTGAGCCTGCCCGTGTGTCTATCCACACGTATTCTGCTCCTTTTTTTTTTTTTCCCAAATAAATTTTACTTGTTCTTTTCTACAAAGCTGTAGGGCCAGGGCCTTGTCACTGACCACTGGTCTAGTGACTCGTGAGTGCTCTCACCACCGCTACCCGACCGCAATCACTGACTGGGAGCTGAAATTCCGCTTCAAGCTGCTGCGGGCCAAGGCCACCTGAGATCAGACTCAATTGGATGAAAATATTTCTGACATTATACCTCTAAAATTAAAAACAAAAACAAATTAAAAATATATATATTGGGAAAGGAGGTGAAAGCATATTGTAAATGTCAATAAAAGTTTGGAAAGTATAAAGAAGACAAATGAAATGACTTAGCATATCAGATTTTTTTTAATGTTTAAATAAAAATTAACTGCCAGCACAGAGAAAATAAAAAGCAGTGTTCTATAGAAAACCCTGAAAAGGACAGAGAATTGAAGATTTGGGTAATTTTAAAATCTGAACATTAAACTCTAAAAAAAGAAGCATTGAATATATATCTGTTTAAGGAGAAGATTAATCCCCAGAGCCCTTCTTCCAGCCCTGTCATCAAGCAATTGTCCCTCCCAAATGTTGCTAGAAGTAAATAGTTTACTCTCTGATACGCAAAAAAAAAAAAAAAAAAAAAAAAAAAAAAAAAAACCAGAATATGAATACTAGACACAGGTGAGAATGACTGAGGTGCCCTATTAAAAACAGGCAGGTTAGGTGAAAATTTTCACAGTGGATTTTGACACCTTCTTTAGGATTTCTCTCAGAATAATAAAATCTAACTTTACATTCTCCACGACAGAAGAGTGATAATTCCTTTCTGAAGAAACTAATTTGGCCAAGAGAAAAGAACAACTTTATACTAATTTCAGTGGGTTCTCCAATGAAAGACCCAGTTTTTTGACTTATTGGTTTCTATGTAAGGATCATCAATGCCCAGAGAGCTTCCAAACAGATTATTAGTATATAATTCATAAATACTCCAAGCAAAAAAAGTTTTGGCTAAAACAATTAGAATAACTAAGAGGCAGAGCACAGCTGCAAATGCTTCCAGTTATCCCCCATTCCAGTCCCACCCTGTAAGTTACCTCATAATAAAGTGATCTAGTGATTACACAGAAAAAAAAAAAGAGAGAGAGAGAGAGAGAGAAAAGAGGAAAAAAAAAGAATTAAGATGAGAAAAATAAAGAGAGCAGATACATAGTTAAAATATATTTTCATTCTGCAAGATCTCAAAGATCACAAAAACTTACTTGCTGTGCTTTTTTACTCAGACAACCACAAAATGGTTTTTCACAACAAAATAGGGAACTAAGTAACCCAAAAAGACATAAGTAATTTAGGAAGACACAGATTTTTCGAAAAACAGATCCAAGCCAAGAAAGAAAAAAAAGACAGCTCCAAATGAAAGAAAAAATTTCCCAGCCATTTAAAATCATATAGAGCAGACTTAGAAAACACATGTCCAGACTGCAAAATTGATAAAAGAATGCTGAAGGATGTTGGGGAGAGAAAAATGGAATTAGTATGTTACTTGAGAAATTTTACCTTATAATAAGAGTTTTATTACTTTTAGAATGTGTTAAATAGATTAAAAAAGAACAAAATTGACAATTTTTTTATTTCCAGGGAAATAAAAATATTTTCTATGAAATGAAATGCCATTCTATATGGCTCATTTGTGGAAAAAATTTTTCACAAATAACATAATGTAAAAACAGAATGCTGATATAACAAAAGTGGTTGGTATAATTACACTACAAGGATGAAAGCAGAAATGTAACCAAGCAGGACCCTATGGGGCCTTCCTGTGACAGAGGACAGATACCCTCCCCTGATGTCCTCTGCCTGCCTCTTGTTTGTAGAAAAGCTGTAGTCTCCTAGGCCTCCCCTAAGTTACAAAAGCCTGGCTGAATAATTAACGATTGAAAGAATATGAGCATGTATAATGATGAAAGTAGCAGTTGGGCCAGGAGAACTGGTAACAATTTAAACAGTAAATCAGCTAAGTGTTGGTCATAGACTCTTTAGTTCCTCCCTGAAGTACACAGATCTCTGACACATATTCTTGAGTCATTTTACAGATAATAAAGCCTGCACCAAAGGGAAGAAGTTAACTACATGATGACCATGAGCATGTAGCCCCCAGACTGGCTGGAGCCTGAAGGTTGATAATGTTAAACCCTGCGACAGCGTCCTGTTCCCTCACCATCAACCACTAAGAGAATTGTGCAAGAGCTAATCACACACCCTCTGACTCCCCTCTCTCATCTTCCCTTTAAAAATGCTTTCCTGGTGGGATGAATTGGGAGATTGGGGTTGCCATATATACAGTATTAATAAGAAAAAAAATCAAATTTTACATTTCAAATATATGCAGTTTATTGTATGCCAACTATATCTCAATAAAAGTTCTTTAAAAAAAGTGCTTCCCTGAAAACCATGGGGGATTGTGGTTTTGCAGAGCATGAGAGGCCTGGACTCCTTGTATGGGGCCTATAATATATGCTGCACTTTCCTACTCCACAAGCTGGTATCAGTAGCTTGGCTTTACTGCATGAGGGTGAGCAGACCCAAATTTGGTTCTATAACAGAAAGTTATGCATGTTTGTATTGGGTGCTGCTGTAAGAGAGAACTGCCACCAGTTCAATCATCATTGATTCCACTATTTATATTATACCCCACATCTAAACCAATAATAAGTTCTGTGAACTTTCCCCAAATTTTACAAGTTCAATTAGCCATCACCTCCTGAGATGGGGCAGAACAGTTGTGCTATCTTTCCTGCCTCATCGGTGGATAATATAGATGATGTATCTTAAATTAGGCAGACTTCTTACAGTTCCTCAGCAGGAGACAGACCACCTGCATTCTTTGTGCTAGATGCCTGAGGAAAAGAACTTTTCATCTCCCAGCAATTGTTAGGAAGCTGCAACAATATAATGAAATACAATGAACTGGCAAATAGAAACAAAAAGCCCCTCAAAAGTGACAAACGTTCAGACAGGACCATAAAAACTCATTGCCAATTAAAGAAAATTAATAGGAAACAGAGATGAAAACTAAGTTTTACAAAAGGAAAAGAGAGAGAAATTAAGAATACAAGTTACTTTTAATAATCGAGAATTTGGGTTTTATTACCTAAGAATACAGTAGGTAAAATAAAGTAGAATATAGTTATAGTAGATTCCCTAATTACTGACCACAAAAATCTAAAGCAAGAAATATCTTAGTTTAAAAAGTAAAAATATTAATAGATTTAAAACTTGGGTTGAAGTGGGACTCTTGGCTTGAAGTTTTTTCCTCTCAGTAGATTGAAGATGCTACTCCATTGCCCTGTAGCTTCAATGTAGTAAACAGCATTCTCAGAAGAAAAACTTTGGAATATAAAATAGTATGGAAGAAAATGGTTGAGTTGATTTTCTGCCCTTTCCTAGCTTCAAAAATGTCTATAGATTTGCTCTTTAGTCAAAGCCCCTTTCAATATTAAATCCAAGATATTTTAGGGGTTTACCTATACCAGATACTTGATACATGAAAATATATTTGAAACTATGTACCAAACTCATTATTAAGAATGAGTAAAGGATAACTTGTATTGATGAGATACAGGTGTTTCAGAGAATGAGGGATCATAGCACTTCTGAGGGAGCTGAGTGAATCACATGGTAGCAAGTTACATGCACCTGAGGGAACTGTGTAACTAGGTATATATGCTTAAATAACGCCCTAAGTTAAAGACTTCCCTGAGTAGAGGCAGTCACATTTGTTCACATCATCTTGTGATCAAGAAAAAATTGGGGGTCAAAAGTTGTTTCTTGGTGTCACAATATATCATTTATTCTAATACAATGAACACTGTGTTATTTCTTAACCTGCACCCTTTTTAAAACCTAGGTAAAACTGGTCCTGGTTGAGTTTAAATATTAACTCAATCCCAAAGAACTCTGGTAACAGAGTGGCATTTTAGAATAGAACACTAATCTAAATAAATAAGTAGCAGCCCTAACATGTAATGAGCTTGCAAGTTGTTATTTCATTGTTATAGCAGATAAAGAGCTGAAGAAACAAAAGTTAAAGTCATCAGACTCATCAGAAAACTGGGTTTGCAGGGCAAACCACTACACCCAAATCTGAAGATACAGGTGAATAAAGATAGAGCCAAGATCTGCCTACCTGGAGCAGAAGCTGCTAGAGCAGTAAATTGGTAGGAACACAAAGGATAATGTTTTTAAATTTCTGGAAGCCAAGTGTGGGATAGCTTGAAGGTATGAGCCTCAGTCATGTCAATGCCCTCTCCAACTTTTAGTGATATCTGTATATGTATATATACCAGATAAATAAATACATATATGCATATATACATATCTCTCTCTCTCACCAGATTTACCAGAAACTCATCATAAAAAGCTAAGAAAGATCCCTTGAAGCTCTGGCACAGGGAGAAAAAAAATATAACCATTGTGAAATACATCCAGAAGATTCACTATAAGAAAGGCTTACCTGGGGTTGGGGGTGACTTTACCAGAGCTTTATCTGACATGAGGTAAGGGACATTATTCAGCCTCAGTTTCTCTAGCTCTCACCTCTAGCCTAAGAGGAGGGATTAGAGATAAGTAACACTTGCAAATGTTACAGCCCAGGGATACTGGCTCACTGAAAGTCAGAGATTTAATCATAAGATTATGGAAAGTCTACCCTCTACCACTTATTACCATTAAACAAGCAGAACTCCATTAAAATAAGAGCTGATTATTTGGAAAAGGTTTAAGATGAAAAAAAAAAAGAAAAGGAAAGAAAAAACCAACCAAACAAACAAAAAACAAACGCTCTGAGAGGAGGTCTTAGGGAAGTCCAAAGATTCAGATGAGACAAAACACTAGACACCAGAGTAATTTGAAGCCCCTAGCACCTACAGCTATATAAAATATGAAATAGCACAGTCTTAGCCATATGAGAATAAAGCCTCATAGCAAAGGTCTGTCTATCTCGGTATCTATTACCTAATACGTCATTTGCCTTTCAACTGAAAATGTTAAAAGCAAAAAATAATACTGCCATGAAGAGACAAAGAAAGAATCTGAACCCGACTCATATATGACAAAGATTTTAGAATTATCAGAAAGGGAGTGCATAATAACTATGATTAATATATTAAGGGTTATAATAGAAAACATAGATGACATGCCAGAATGGATAAGTAATGTAAGCAGAGAGACAGAAACTAAACAAAATCAAAAGGAAATGCTAAAAATCTAAAACCAAAAACAGAAATGAACTACGTCTTGGTTGGGCTCATTAGCAGACGGGACCCACCAAAGGAAAATATCAGTGAGGATGAATATTGGTCAATAGAAACTCCGCAAACTGAAATACAAAGAAAAAATAAATAAAAAGAGGTGAAAAGAACATCCACGGACTGTGGAACAACTTCAAAAGGCATAATAAATAAGTGGAAAGCAAGAAGGAGAATAAGGGAAAAGAGAATAGAAATATATTTGAAGTAATAATAGCCAAAACTTTTCAAAAATGAATGATGACACAAAGCCGCAGGTTCTGGAAGCTAACAGAATAAAATATAAGACAAATATGAATAAATCCACACCTAGGTACATCATGTGTATGACTAGTCAGTGTTCTCCAGAGAAGCAAAATCAATACATTTATTACAAAAATTGGCTCATGTGATTACAGGTAAAGTCGTACCCATAATTTTAATTCATTCTATGAGTTAGAATTATATTAATACCCTATTAGCATCACCTTAATACTAAAAATACAAAAAGAACTTGTAATAAAGCAAAACTACAAACAATATTTCTCATGAGAATAAGTATAAATGCCCTCAACAAGACATTAGCAAATTAAATTTAAAGAAAGTATAAAAAGAATTAAATAGTACATTCACTGGGATTATTCTATGTATGAGAGGTTGTCTCAACATTTCAAAAATCAGTAACTTTAATCCATCAGATCTACAGAAAAGAGAGAAAATCATATAATCACATCAAATGATACAGAAAGAGCATTTAACAAAATCCAACATCATTTATAACTAGAACCACCAGCAAACTAAGGATACTGGGGAACTGTCTCACATCTATAAAAAACCTAGCATGATATTTAATGGTGAGAAACTGGATTCTCCCCACCCCCAACAATATCAGGAATGAGGTAAAGATTTCTTCTCTCAAAACTCCTATTCAGCATTGTACTAAAAGGCCTAGGTAGTGTAATAAGGCATGAAAAGGAAACAAAAACTACACAGATTGAGGAGAAAAAAATTAAGTTGCCTTTGTTTGTAGATGACATAATTGTTCATATAGAATATCCCAAAGAATCAAACAAAAACCTCTTGTAACTTATAAGCAAATATAACAAAGTTGTAGGATAAAAGATTGACATATAAAATTAAATTATTTTCCTACCTATCACCAATGAACAACTGGAATTTAAAATGCAAAAGAACACAATTAACAATATGTAATAAGAAGAATAATGATCTTTCAAATATTTTTATGTCCTAATCATTGTAATCTGTAAATATTCCAGGCTACGTGGCAAGGAGGAATTAAAATTGTGAATGGAATTAAGAATTTTAATCAACTAATAATAAAATAAGGCAATTTTCCTGGATTATTCAACTTGACCTAACTAAATCAAAAGGGCCCTTAAAATGTTAAAGAGGGAGGTGGAAGAGTCAGAAATCAGTGTCAGAGTGATATGATGTAAGAAAGACTAGACTAGCCATTGTTGCATTTGAAGACAGAAAGGTGCCATGAGTCAAGGAATACAGGTGTTTCCAGAACCTGGAAAAAACATGAAAACAGATTCCCCTTAGAGCTTCCAGAAACAAATGCTGTCCTGCTGATACTTTCATTTTAGCCAAGTGATTTTCATTTAAGAATTCTGATTGCTAATTCACAATAACAAATTTGAAGAGTTTTAAGCCACCAAGTATGCAGCAATTTTCCACACCAACAGCAAACTAAACCAGATTTCAGTACCAAGATGGGGTTGTTTAATATGTAAAAATGTGGGTTTGGAAGTTTATTTAGAATTTCACAATGAGCAGAGGATGAAAGACATTTGAGGAGCATGACTGACAAAGCCCAGATTGCCTTCAACAGACTGTTATTAGTAATGCGGATGTTAAAGACTTTGCTAGTGGAGGCTTAGAAGGATGTGAGAAGCATGATAGAGAAAACATATATGATCTCAGCACGTAAACTTTTCTTAACAAATTATTAGTAGAAATATAGATGAAAAAGATACTCTCAGTGAGGGCTGACATGAAAGAGAAATATGTTATTGGAAACTGGAAGGAAGGGAAACATTATGTAGTAGCAGAAATCTTAGTTAAAGTGTGTCCTGAAACAGTAAAACTTGTAAGCAATGAACTATACTATGTAACTGAGGAGATTTCCAAGCAAAGTATTGAAGGAATGGCCTAGATTCTTCTTACTATTTGTAACAAAATGTGAGAAGAAAGAATTAATTTGAGGGAAGAACTTTTAAATAAATAAAAAAGAGCCAGAATTTGATGATTTGGAAAATTCTCAGTCTATCCAGATTGCAAAAGATGCTACAATTAGGAAAGTCACTTTCAGGCCAATGTGCTCTGGAGAGAAAGCTCGGAGTAGTTCTGGACAATCTTTTGCTGGTGTCACAGAAGGTTTAAAAGCTTAGAGTGTTCAATCACACAGAAGGTTCTTTGAGAGATTAGGCATGCATAAATCCTCTCAGCCATCTCTGAAGAATTCAAGGATAGAGAAAGGACTATCCAGGAAAAGTCAGTGGAGAAGATTCATGTTTCATAGAGTTACAAAAGAGATCTGCAAGGTTCATGAAAATTCTATACTAGCAGAAACACCATGGACTTGGATTAAAGAGATAAAGAGAGTGAAAAAATGAAAGAAGGCTGCCAGATGATCTGAATTTTAGGCAAAAACTAGGCTGATACATCTATTCAGTTCTACATACATGCTAGCTTTCACAAAAAAGAAGAATGAGACTAAGGGTGGCATCATCAAGCACAGAGGATGAAGCCAATAGCCCAGAGGGCCTTGCTGGGAGCCAAAAAGAAGTATTCCCAGACCTTGAAATCAAAAGGTGTTTGTCTGGCTGGATTTAACAAATGCTGGGAGCTAGTGACAACTTGAGAAACACAATGAAATAATATTAGAATATAAACCAGACCAAATAAATAAACTTATTCAATAGGAAAGAGATTAGCCAAATTTTCCTTGCCAAAAATTTTCAAAAAATGTATCTATATGGTCCACCCTCAAGGAAGTGGAAAATAACCCCTATTCCTTAATTGTGAGCTCTGTATATTTACTTATTTTCAAAAAGTGCAGTATAGAAAATGGCAAAAAAAAATAACTTAAAAAAAGGTAACTTTGTATTTGTATTACCTCAGCCAAGTGATCAAAATTAGCATCAATAGTGATATGTGTACCCTTGATATAAGATGATGAGTATGACCTTTTAGCCTCTGTGGTCTCCTTCTCCAAAATCTTTAATTCCAGTCTAATAATGAGAAAAATATCAGACAAATCTCAATTGAGAGATACTCTATGAAATATCTAACCATTACTCATCAAACTTTCAAGGTTATCAAAAGCAGAGACAGTCTGAGAAACTGTCACAGTCAAGAGTAGCGTAAGCAAACATATGAACAAACATAATATGGTGTTCTACATGGGATCCAGGAAAAGAATAAAAACATTAGGTAAAAATTAATGGAATCTAAATAAAGTATTGACTTTATATAATGATAATGAGTCAATCTTGCTACATTAATAGTAACAAATGTTATATAATAATATAAGGTGTTAATAATTGGGGAAAATGGGTGCAGGTTATGTGCGATCCCTTTGTACTAACTCACAATATTTCTTTAAATCAAAAACTTCCCTAAAAATTTAAAAGTATTAAAAAATAAGTAAAAATGAGAACAATTAATTAGAAAGAGAAATTTAATTTCTTTAAAAAACTAGGTAAAAATCAAGTAAATATATAAAGGACCAAATAATAAATACATCATAAAGATATGCATTTGTAGATAAAATAGAACACATAATTATTGTAATTAAGGAGAAATGGAGATGGTAGAGTAGGAGGGCATAGAATTCAACTCCCTTCATGAACATATCAAAACTACAACTACATGTAGAGCAACTCCTGCTGAAATCAATCTGGGGACTAGAAAGACGGCTCCTCTACGATCAAAGCTGTAAAGAATAATCTACATGGAGTTCTGTAGGAACAGAGAAGAAGTAATCTGGTTGGGACCCAAACCCCTAGAAGGGTACACAGAAGAGGAGGAGGATATTATCAGCTTAAGGATTCTCCCTGCAGAGCAAAGGGTTTGAGCCACATGTTAAGCACCCTAACCCTGGGATCTGACACTGGGAAGACAAGCTCTCTTAGCTGGTTTAAAAGACAGTGAGACTGGACTTCCTAGGTGGTGCAGTGGGTAAGAATCCGCCTGCCAGTGCAGGGGACACGGGTTTGATCCCTGCCCCAGGAAGATACCACATGCCGCGGAGTAACTAAGCCCATGTGCCACAACTATCAAGCCTGTGCTCTAGAGCCCATGAGCCACAACTATTGAGCTCATGTGCCACACCTACTGAAGCCCACGCACCTAGAGCCCATGCTCTGCAACAAGAGAGGCCACCGCAATGGGAAGCCTGAGCACCACAACGAAGAGTAGCCCCCGCTCGCCGCAACTAGAGAAAGCCCGTGTGCAGCAATGAAGACCCAACACAACCAATAAAATAAATAAATAAATAAATTTATATAAAAAAAAAAAAACAGTGAGACTTATTGAAGAGCTGTAAGAAACCAAGGCTCTACTCATGAAGAATGTGCAAGCAGACTTGCTTGCTCTCAGTTACTGCAAGGAAACAGCTATTGAAACTGCCTGGGGTTCTTGTCGGCTTGCCAGAACTGCCCCAGTGTGCCCCCAGGCTCCAGCTCCAGTCCCTGTGTCACTATTCCTCAGTAAGGTGGAGGCAAACATTGTCAATGAGAGTGTGTATACTTGGAGGGAATGGATTTGGCTTGAAGCCAAGCACTGCCTCTGACCAGGGCAGAGGAAGCCACTGCCAGCACAGACTTCAGCACACACACAGTCCAGGGAAGAGATGATCATCACAGGAGGACATTTCCCAATACAGGCCTGGGTGGGAGCAAAGCCAGCTCAGTAGCGTGGCATCAACCCTTGTAATTTCAACTAGCTTCTAACAAAGGTATGCAAACCAGGGAAAAAGTGAAACCGGCAGAGAAGTGCCGCTACAAGCCCTCAGGCCCTGGCCATGCCCCAAACTAAGGTAGAAACTGCCAAAATCTCTGGAGAAACCAAGGGCTCCTGCTCTAGCCTCTTAGGCCCTTAATTCACCATTCACAGGGTGTTGATAGTCATTGAGTGTAGGAGAAGGCCAGGCTTGAGCTGGCTCTTCCTTTATCTGCTCCAGCTCCCTCACTACCTCCCACCAAGGCAGTGGCTGCAAGCACACTTGGGGGAAGACTTGGCCCATGCTCACTTCAGATCCAGCTCTCTCACCAAAGCCAATGAGCACACACAGACTGCATAGGAATGCTCCCATACAAAGACACACATTGAAAACCAGAATAGGTAACTTTTATCTCATTTCGTAGAGACAGATAAAGTAAAAAAAAAAAAAAAAAAAAAATAAGGCACATGAGTATGTTTCAAAAGAAAGAACAAGGAAAAAAAAAAAAGCCCTGAAAAATGCCTTAATAAAAAAGAGATAAATAATTTACCTGTTAAAGAGATCAAAGCAATTGTAATAAGAATGCTAATGGAGCTTGGAGAAAGAATAGATGCATATGGTGAGAATTTTAACAAAGAATTAGAATATATAAAAAAGAACTAGTCAGAGGTGAGGAAGGTAATTACTGAAATGAAAAATACACTAGAGGAATAAACAGGAGATTAAGTGATACAGAATTACATATAAGTGATTTGGAAGATAGAATAATAGAAATCACCCAATCAGAACAGCAGAAAGAAAAACAAATAATAATTAAAAAAGAATAGTTTAAGGAACCTCTGGGACAACATTAAACATACTAACATTTATTATAGGGGTCCCACAAGGAGCAAAGATAGAGAAAAGGGTAGAAAAAGTATTTGATGAAATTATGGCTGAAAAAATGCCAAATCTGAAGAAGGAAACAGACATTCAGATACAGGAAGCACAGAGAGTCCCAAACAAGATGAACCCAAAGAGATCATTATTAACACATATCATACTTAAAATGACAAAAGTTAAAGAGAGAATTTTAAAGTCAGCAAGAGGAAAAAAAAAAGGGTCACATAGCCAGGAATTTCCATAAAGCTATCAGCTATTTTTTAGCACAAACTTTGCAGGCCATAAGGGAGTGGCATGATATATTTAAAATGCTAAAAGGGCAAAACCCACAATCTAGTATACTCTGCCCAGCAAGGTTATCATTTGGAATTGAAGGAGAGATAAAAAGCTTCTCAGACAAGCAAAAACTAAAAGAGTTCATCAATACTAAACTGACTATACAAGAAATGTTAAAGAGTTTTAAGTGAGAAAGAAAAGGCCACAACAAAAAGTAAGAAATGATAGGAAGGGAAAATTCCCTCTGGTGAAGGTAAAGGCTGTGAATCAACCACTTTAATAAGCTAGTATGAAGACTGAAAAGAGAAAAATGACTAAATCAACTATAACTACAATAAATAGGTAAGGGATAGACATGAAGATATAAAATATGACATCAAAAACACAAAATGTGGCAGGAAGTAAAAAAGGCAGAGCTTTGAGAACATGTTTGAACGTAAATGACTACACAAACTCCATAATTACCAAAAATCAAAAACCTACAATAGATACACAAAACTAGAGAGAAAGGAACACAATCAACACTACAGAAAATCATCAAGCTACAAGGGAAGAGACTAAAGAAGAAAAAAAGAACAGAGGAGAACTACAAAAACACTCTGAAAATGAGTAACAAAATGGCAATAAGTACATATTTAATAATCACTTTAAATGTCAATGGACTAAATGCTCCAACAAAAGACACTGCATGGCTAACTGAATAAAAAAGAAGATTCATCTATATCTGTGTACAAGAGACTCACTCCAGAGTTAAAAATACACACAGATTGAAAATGAGGAGATGAACAAATTAACCCTTGAAATTGAAAAGGAAAAGAAAACTAGGATAGTACAATTCATATCAGACAAAGTAAACTTTAAAACATCTATAATACAAGACAAAGAAGGTCATGGTATATATAATGATAAAGGGCTCAATATAAGAAGAAGATATAACACTTGTTAATGTATATGCATCTAATATAGGAGCACATAAATATATAAAGCAAATATTAACAGACACAAAGGGAGAATTTGACAATAACTCAATAATAGTAGGAAACTTTAACACCCCACAAACAATCCAGAGAGAAAAGCATTAAGGAAACAGTGGCCTTAAATGACACATTAGATCAATTGGATTTAACTGATATCTGTAGGACATTCCATCCAAAAATAGCAGAATACACATTATTTTCAGGTATACATGAAATGTTCTCCAGTATACATCACATGCTAGGCCACAAAACAAGTCTCAACTTAAGAGGACAGAAACTATGTCCAACATCTTTTCTGACCACAACAGCATGAACACGGAAATCAATTACAGAAAGAAAAATGGGAAAAAGAGAACTCTGTGGAGACTAAATACATGCCACTAATAAACCAATGGGTCAACAATAAAGTCAAAGAGGAAATCAGAAAATAATTTGAGACAAATGAAGGTATAAACAAAGCTTCCCTGAATCGATGGGATACAGCAAAAGCAGTTCTAAGCAGAAAGTTTACGGACATACAGCCCTACCTTAAGAAACAAGAAAAATCTCAAACAAGCGACCTAACCTACCACCTAAAAGAATTAGAAAAAGAAGAACAAAGCCTAAAGTCAGCAGAAGGAAGACAATAATAATGATCAGAGTGGAAATAGAGAGCAAAAAAACAATAGAAAGGATCAATAAAACCAAGAGCTTTTTTTTTTTTTTTTTTTAAAGATAAAGAAAATTAATAAGCTTGTAGCCAGGATCATTAAGGACAAAAAAAGGATAGAACCCAGCTAAACAAAATAAGAAATGAAAGAAGAGAAATTACAATGGATATCAGAGAAATATAACAATCATAAGAGAATACTATTAACAGTTATATGCCAACAAATTGGACAACTTTGAAGAAATGGATAAATTCCTAGAAACATACTATTTCCTAAGACTGAATCAGGGACAGATAGATAATCTGAACAGACCAATAACTAGTATTGAAATTGAATCATTAATCAAAAAACTCCTAAGAAACAAAAGTCCAGGACTGGATGGCTTCATAGGTCAATTCCACCAAACATATAAAGGAGAGTTAATATCTATCCTTCTCAAACTATTCCAAAAAATTGAAGAGGAGGGAACACTCCAATTAATTCTATCAGGCCACCATAACCCAATACCAAAACCAGACAAAGACACTACAGAAAGAAAATTACAGACCAATATCTCTGATAAATAAATATGCAAAAATCCTCAACAAAATATTAGCAAACTGATAGCAAACTAAATTCAACTATACATAAAAAGGATCACACACCATGATCAAGTTGGATTTATTCCAGGGATGTGAGGATGGTTCCATATTTGAAAATCAATCAAGGTGAGACAACACATTAATAAAATGAAGGATAAAAATCACATAATCATCTCAATAGATGCAGAAAAAGCATTTGACAAAATTCAACACCATATAAAAAAAATCTCACAACAAAGTTGGTATAGAAGGAACATATCTCAACATAATAAAGACTATTTATGACAAACCTACAGAAAACATTATACTCACTGGTGAGGAACTGAAAGCTTTTCCTCTCATATCAGGAATAAGATGAAGATACCTACTCTCACCATTTCCAGTTAACATATTATTGGAAGTCCTAGCCACAGCAACCAGATAAAAAAAGAAACAAAAGACATCCCAACTGGAAGGGAAGAAGTAAATCTATCACTGTTTACAGATGACATGATACTATATATAGAAAACCCTAAAGTCTAATAAAAAAACTATTAGAACTAATAAATGAATTCAGTAAAGTCACAGGATACAGATTAATATACAGAAATATGTTGATTTTCTATACATTTATAATGAACTATCAGAAACAGAAAGCAAGGAAACAATTTCATTTACAATCACATCAAAAATAATAAAGTACCTAGGAACAGTTTAACTAAGGAGGTGAAAGACCTATACTCTGAAAACTATAAGTCATTGAGGAAGAAAACTGAAGATAATAAAAAGAAATGGATGGATATCCTGTGTTCATGGATTGGAAGAATTAATATTATTAAAGAATCCACATTATATAAAGCAGTCTACAGATTTAATGCAATCCCTATCAAAACACACATGGCATTTTTTCATATAACTGAAACAATAATCCTAAAATTTGTGTGGAACCACAAAAGACCCCAAATAGCCAAAGCAATCTTGAGATAAAAGAACAAAACTGGAGGTATCATGCTTCTTGATTTTAGACTATACTACACAGCTACAGTAATCAAAACAGTGTGTACTGGCACAAAAACAGACACATGGTTCAATGGAATAGAGAGCTCAGAAACAAACCAACATACATGGTCAATTAATCCATGACAAAGGAGGCAAAAATACACATGAGGGACTTTCTAGGTGGTGCAGTGGGTAAGAATCTGCCTGCCAATGCAGGGAACATGGGTTCAAGCCCTGCCCCAGGAATATATCACATGCCGCGGAGCAACTAAGCCCGTGCACAACTACTGAGCCTGTGCTCTAGAGCCCATGAGCCACAACTATTGAGCCCATGTGCCACAACTACTGAAGCCCACGTGCCTAGAGCCCGTGCTCTGCAACAAGAGAGGCCACTGCAATGAGAAGCCCACACACCACAATGGAGAGTAGCCCCTGCTCGCTACAACTAGAGAAAGCCCGTGTGCAGCCATGAAGACACAACACAGCCAATAAAATAAATAAATAAATACATAAATAAATAAATACATTAAAAAAAAAAAACCCTGAAAAAAATACACACTAGAGAAAAGACAGTCTCTTCAATAAGTGGTGTTGGGAAAACTGGACAATTACATGTCAAAGAACATTAAAACATTCTCTAACACCATATACAAGATAAACTTAAAATGAATTAAAAATCTAAATATAAGAATGGAAACCATAAAACTCCTGGAAGAAAAGGTAAGCAGTACACTCTTTTTTTTTTTTTTTTGAACTTTTATTGAGATACAAGGCAGTACACTCTTTGGTTTAAGTCTCAGCAATATGGTTTTTGGATCTGTCTCCTCAGGTAAGGGAAACAAAAGCAATCACAAACAAATGTAATTTTATTAAACAAAAACTTTTGCACATTGAAGGAAACCATCAACCAAACAAAAAGACAACCTACTGAATGGGAGAAGATATATGCAAATGACATGACTGTTAAGTGCTTAATATCCAAAATATATAAAGAGCTCATAAATTCAATATCAAAAAAACAAACAACGTGATATGAAAATGGGTACATACCTGAAAAGTCATTTTTCCAAAGAAGACACATACTGATGGCCAATAGGCACATGAAAAGATGCTCAACATAATTAACTATCAGGGAAATGGAAACCAAAACCACAATGAGATATCATCTCACACCTGCCAGAATGACTATCATCAAAAAGACAACAAACAATAAATATTGGCCTGGATGTGTAGAAAAGGGAAGCTTAGTACTCTGCTGGTGGCAATGTAAAATGGTGCAGCCACTATAGAAACCGGTATGGAGGCTCCTCAGAAAATTAAAATAGAACTACCATGTGATTCAGTAATTCCACTTCTGAATAAGTATCCAAAGAAAATGGATACACTAATTCAAAAAGTTATATACACCCCAATGTTGATAGCAGCATTATTTACAACAGCCAAGATAGGAAACAATCTAAGTAATCAGATGAATGGATAAAGATGTATCCATTACATCCATTATATGTATACATATACATATACACATACACACACAAAGTATATATACACAATGTAATGTTAGCCATAAAAAGAATGAAAATTTTGCAATTTGCAACAACATGGATGAATTGCAAGGGTACTAAGTAAAATAAGTAGAACAGAAAAAGACAAATATTGTATGTTTTCACTTATATGTGGAAACCTAAAAACAAAACAAACAAATGACTATAACAAAATAGAGAAAGAGTCATAGATACAGGGAACAAATTAGTGGTTACCAGTTAGAGGAGGGATCGGAGTAGGGGCAAGATTGGGTAAGGGAATTAGAGATATAAGCTACTGGCTGTAAAATAAGATACAAGGATGTAAAGTAAAGCACAAGGAATACAGCCAATATTTTGTAAGTTTAAATTGATCACAATCTATACAAATATCAAATCACTATGTTGTACACCTGAAACTGATGTAACATAAATCTTCAATAAAAAAGTATTGAAATTATGTCAGGAATAAAAATAAAACAATCTCCTTTTGTTAATTATATGATTTTATAATTTAAGAGATGTAATAGCTATAAAAATTAAATTTGAGCAAGTAAGCAAATTAAAAATAAATATAAATATTAATAACTTTTCTTAATATAGCTATACATGCCTATAAATAAATTGGAAAATTATTATATGAACATTACTGTTTAATATTTTTAAGAATTAATTTAATGAAAAAGTTACATTAAAAAAGCTAAAAAAAACAGAAAAAATAGAACTAAATTGAAACACATGGAAAAGTACATGATGTACTGGAGGAGAGGCTTAATATGATTAAATATAAATTGTTTAAATGTAATATACAATTTAATATTTTACTTAAAATTTCTACAAATATTTTTTAAAGTTTATTTATTTTTATTTATTGGCTGTGTTGGCTCTTTGTTGCTGAGTGTGGGCTTCCTGTAGTTGTGGAGAGTGGGGGCTACTCTTTGTTGCGGTGCCCAGGCTTCTCATTGCAGTGGCTTCTCTTATTGCGGAGTATGGGCTCTAGGCATGTGGGCTTCAGTAGTTGCAGAGCACGGGCTCATCAGTTGTGGCTTTCAGGCTCTAGAGTGCAGGCTCAGTAGTTGTGGAGCATGAGCTTAATTGCTCCGCGGCATATGGGATCTTCCCAGACTAGGGCACGAATCCATGCACCCTGCATTGGCAAGCAGATTCTTAACCACTCTGCTGCCAGGGAAGCCCAAAATTTCCCCAAATATTGTTGCAACTTGATAAGACAAGTATTCAGAAAAAGTCAAGAAAATAAGAAAACTGTGTTTTGTGTTATTAAACAGCCTTGTTTTATTAGATGCTAAAATGTAAAATAATCTACACTATTCATTTAAAAATATTTTAATATAAAAGAAGATTATAAATAGATCAGTGGGACAGAATAGAGAACCCATTGGATAAGGAAGAAAAGAAGTTCCAATTCATTGGGTGAAAGGGAAAAAAATAAAATTTGATTAATGACAATGGCATATTTGATATCTATATGGAAAAAATAAATATGAATCTGCATCTCATACCATATATAACAAATATTCATGAGTTATGGATTCAAATGCAAAATAATTAAAAAAATAAAGATGTAAAAAAAGGTACAATCTAGAGATCAGGAAGGACTACTTAACCAAGACCGGAAATTAGATATATTAAAGTAAGATATTGACAAGGATGCAGAACCAATGGATCACTCATACATGATTGGTGGGTATGTAAAATGATGTATCCATTCTGAAAAACAATTTGACAGCTTTTTATAAAGTTATACATATAGCTATCATATAACACAACAATAACACTTCCCGGCATTTACATTAAAGAAATAAAAATTTAATAACCCAAATTAAAATAAACATGTATCCATAAATGGGTCAATAAATATATTAACAAAGTGTAATTTATCATAAAATGGGGTACTATTCAGCAATAAAAAGTGCAAACTGTTGATATATGTGACAAGTTGCATTGGTTTCGAGAGTGTTATGCTGAATTTTTTACAAAGTCATTCTCAGTATATTACATACTGTGTGATCTCACTTACATAAAATTCTCAAGATGATAAAATTATAATTTTGGAGAACAGTTAAGTGATTGCCAAGGGGTTAGGTATGAAGAAGGGTGTGACTATAAAGGAGCAGCACAAGGGAGGTTTTTTTTTGTTTTTTTTGTTTTTGTTTGTTTGTTTTTATTGGAATATAATTGCTTTACACTCTTGTACCAGTTTTTGAGGTACACCAAGGTCACTCATCTGTATTTATACACATATCCCCGTATTCCCTCCCTCCCTCGACTCCCCCCCACCCTCCCCGTCCCACTCCTCTAAGGCATCATCCATCATAGAGTTGAACTCCACAGGGGAGTTTTTTATTCATGGGAGTGTCACAGGATAATAAAATCCTGACAGTGGTAGTGGTTACAAAAATCTACACATGTGAAAAAAATTCCACAGATACATACACCAACAAAAAAAGAAAAGAAAGAAAAAGGGGTGCTTATAAGATAAAGTCTATAGTTCAGCTAGCAGTATTGTATCAATATTAGATTTTTGATTTTGATGAAGATCTACAGTTTTGTAAGATGTTATTAGTATGGGAAGCTGGGGGAAGTAACATAGGAACTCTCTATACTACAATACTAGAAGAATTTGCAACTTTATAATTCTAAAATTATTTCTAAGTAAAAAAAATTAAAGAAATAACTTAATTGTATTATACGTACATGACTATCTAAGATTAGTGTTTAACTTATGGCAAAAGATAAAGTCAATAGGAAAGAAAAATTTCTTCTGAACAAAAATATCTTTGAATCCTTGAAAAGATCTTAAAATGTTTTTGCACAGTATATAAATACACTGAAAGACTAAGACAAGCACTGTAAGGTAAGAATAGTAAAAGAGTAGGTAACTCATAGAAGTACAAACTAATTTCCCCAAATGTTAATGAAAAACTCAGATTGAGCTTTAGACAGAGAGAAGGTAAATTAGAGAGACTTTAAGGCAGTGATTTATAGATATCAGACTGGCCCAAATTATAACAGAGAATCAGAGAAACACTGGAGACAAATCTGGGAATCATGTTTGTTTTTTTCCCCCATGCATTGTATTTGTGACTTATAATGTGGCTTAGCCTTAGTTTTCTTACATGAGAAAAGGAGATGATAATTCTTCCATTTCACATCTTGGTAATATGCATTACATGAAAGAATGCATAGGAAAATGTTTTCTTTATAAGCTATAAATAGCATTCTGGGAGAAAATCACCTAAAGAATTTTTACTTGAAAAGAATTAACTCTAAAAAAAAAATCATCATACATAAATCAAGTATAAGACACTCAAAAGCGGCTACAGGTAGATAGGTAGAATACATACATACATACATATATAAACGTATAAACGTATAAATAAAAAAACAAATATTAATGGAGTACATGTCCAATGGCAGATTTGACATCTTACCATCTCAGTTAGTACTTAAAGAAGTACACAGGTATGGTGTGGAATTGAGCCTTGGTCAAAAGTCCTATAATAAGGAAAATATCTGACGTGTACACAAAACAGTGAGGAAGCTGAGGTCTTCTGATAAGGAGTAGAGCAGTATATAACAATTTCAGAAAGATAATGGGAAAACAGAACTCTTGCTTTTACTCAAAGTCATAGAGAAAGGTTTTAGAGAGTTTGGAACAGTGGCATGACATTATCTGAATTATACTCCAAAAAGTTCTCTTTGGTTGCTATTGGATAGGAGAAAATAATAAGGTTGAGGTCAAAAGGGGACCGATTACAGTACTGCAATAATTTATGAGAGAAGTTATGGTGACATGGGCAAAAGTATCAATGGTGATTTTGAGAAATGATCAAATTCTGGATATGTATTTCAATTAGAGTCCAAAGAACACTTTAGGAGATTGAATGTAAAGTGGAGAGAAAGTGTGAAAGATGGCATCTGGGTTCCACATTGGAACCAAAATAATTGTTGTTATTTCGTAAAAATTAGGAAGTCTGTGACAGATTTTGAGGGAATGTGCAGAACTCAGTGTTGGACATATTAACTGTAGGAAGCCTAATACAAGTATCCAAGTGAAAATATATAGTAAACAACTGAGTACTTAAGTCTGGAGTTTAGAGGAGATGACTTGGCTAAGGATGTACAGGTAGGACTTGTCATCAAGTAGACAGTATTTGAATCTAAGTGAGATCACAAATAAACAAATAGAAGAAGAAAAGGTGTCTATTCAGAGTTTTGAGTTAGGAATAATTTTAGGCACCATGAGAAAATAATAAAGTTGATCCCATAATATGTGATTAATAAACAATCTTCATTTTTGTCCCTTTACATCTATAAAATGACACTAGTTGGCAGTCTTGTTTGCAGAATTATAATTGCTAGAAAATAATATTGTTTGTATGAAGAACTGCAAGTTAAAAAGAACAAAAATATAACACACCTCCCTTTGGAGGTGCAACAGTTCTTTGTAAAAACTGTATTCCTTTTCAAAGGCTCTTTTTTCATTTGACAGTGGTGAAAATTAGTTTTTATTATTTTATGTACATACCTGTTTAAACAGCAAGACTTTTAGGTTATTTCCTATAAGCATAGAGTACTCTTTATGCTATAGGAAAAGATTTGCTGGGGTATAGGGAATAATAAATTCTGTGTGTATGGAAGAACGTATTGGTAAAAGTAACTAACGCATATTGTGTCTGTAATTATTTATTCTTTCCATTTTCTTTTGGATACTCCTTGGCCTTTATAGAAAATTTTGTTTTGACTTTTCTTGATGGAATTTTTCCAATATTAGATCAGATGTTTAAAGAGATTTAGATTGAGGAAATGGCCTTTCCTGTATAGCACACCTAGTTTGCATTTATATGAGCAGGTCTGCAACTTTCAATCTGGTTAAACATAAAATTCCTCTTGGAAGAAACCATGTATTAGAACCTTCAAAATGTATTAGAATAAATTGGTTTTATTCTACTCAAATCTTATTAAAATATCAATTTTCTACATGAATTTTATTAATAATCACCAATTTCTGTCAGTATATCAGTTGATAAAGCTTATAGGATTTCTTAAAATAAAGAAATGCAACTAAAAATATAAATGTCCTTCAGGTAACAGTAACATTGATTTGGTATGAAATAAATATTTATCTATGTGAGATATTTATTTAATTGGCTAATTTGTTTTGGATCTCAGGTACAAAATTGAGCAATGCACAGTGTTTGTTTCATGAGAACTGTTCTTTTTTTAAAACTTAGGCATATTTATTTATGAATATATGTAAAAACACTGCCTAACAAGAAGCAGAATATATCCAACAACATATTTCCTATAGATAACAACCTCTTACCTACCTATGTGCTCTTTCTATTTTCCCTATCAGATTGTTGGTATGTATGTATGTATGTATGTATGTATCTTCCTTTAAAAATTTTTAATCATACCCATACTAGACATTTCAGAGGAGAGAATATTTAAAAGGCCAATAATCTTATGAAAAGATTATTGAAACATATTCAGATTTATTAGTTATCAGGAAATTGCTAATTAAAACTACAAAAACATATTCCTATATATTAATCAGAACTTTGCTATGTTCATTTCTATCAGGATGGGCTGCTGCTTTGTCTATTTCCTAGGAGTTTATCTTCTTCCTGTTACCCATGATTAACAGCAGAACTGCCATATTCCAGTTTTTCTAACCAAAAGATGTTTTAAGCTTCCACATATCAATAAGCTAAGCATATGCTGGGCATTCTCTGAAGAATTTCTATTTTTTTAAGGTTTTTAATGTTTATAAATACATTAAAAAACTATCTCCTAAAACTGAGAGTTAATGTCTGGGTTCACAGAAAAAAAAGGGTTTTCTAACTTTCAGTTGTATTCTTTATTCATTATATAACAATGACTTCAAAAAAGATGTAAGTACTTTCCACCAAATCTACTTGACTTAGCCCAACAACTGTGTGAATAATAACATACAACTAAAAGTCCCTCCAAAACGTGTTCCCTTTTATACCTACTTAAAAGATGTCTTCTCTCCAACTCTAAGAAAATTTCTGATACTCCATGCTTTCTAAATTACTATGGTGGGCCTCTATTCAAAATTAGTATTCTCTCTATAAACCAGTATATTTCCATATGAGCAGTAGAGTACTACTTTTTAGTATCATGAGCATTTCTGTCTGCTTGGTAACTTCTTTAAACTTTTAATGTATTACCTTTTCTCAGGCATACCTGTTTCATTCCCCCAACCCTTCAGAATTTTCTGGCTTAGAAATAAGTTCTAATGAATACCTATAGATAGGTATAATATGCTTATCTGTAGATTTTTGAAGTTATAAAATTGTTTACTCTAAATTTTTTTTCATACTTTTTTGGTGTTTGTTTGTTTGGCCAGGCAGAGCAGCATGTGGGATCTTAGTTCCCTGGCCAGGGAAGGAACCCACACCCCTACAGTGAAAGTGTGGAGTCCTAAACCACTGGACTGCCAGGGAAGTCCTCTATCAAAAATTTGTTTTTTTCTAAAAATTTTTATACAATAAAATGAGGCTATTTTCCAGTATAAAATTCACATAACCTCTACCTTAAGAGATCCAAAGTTTTAACATGTAAACTGGTTAATTAAAGTCATATTGAATTTTTTTATCCTTCCTTATAAGTTGATAATTTAAAAAATATTCTTCTGAGCTCAGAATGAAATTTGGTTATTTATTTAACAATTAGAGTGTGCCTTTCTTTTCTGCCTTCTGTTCTCAAAATTGTTTAGCAAATTTAACTTCCTCATTGAAAAATACTTAATTTATCTCAAGATAAATCATTACTTATCTGTTAAATAAAGCATAAAGTTAAGAATATTGTTTATGCCTCTGCAAAAGTTTTATTTGTATGTAAATATGTGATACTGGATCTACATTAGAACTCATTCTCACAAGTTATTTGGATAAATGACTCTGTATAACAATAATCAAAACAATTTGAAAACAAAAAACTTAATTTGACTTTTTTTGAAATATAGAGACGTGCAGTGCCAATGATGGTCTCTATCATAGTGGTTCATACATATATTTACTTCAATAAAGGGAACATTTAAATATAAAGTTTAAGCTTTTAAGGTTGTTTAGTTTGGGAAAAACAAGTTACTTAATATTAAAAATATGCGCCTTGCTACTATTCCTTGGAATTACAGTGCACCAAACAATTAGATAACTAAGGCACCGAAGACACAACAAACATTGAAACATAATCCTCACCCTACCAAAAAAAAAAAAACACATATAAATAACTTATGGTTGGGGTTACTGTGAAGATAAAGTTACCCTACCAGACTGGGACATATCTATCCCTATTTCCAAAGATGCCTGGAACTTGGGAACTGACTCTTGACCAAATTAAAGATGAAATGGGCTAATTAGTAAATTTATAATGTGCTACTTAAAGTTTGAGATTCCCTTGGGGGCAACCAAGATCTGTTCTGTTTTGTTTCAATATTTTCAGAGATATGTAGGTGGTGAGCTTATATCTGGTCAAACCGATTAAATAAATGGCTTGGCAACATGACTAGTGAGGTCTACCAGAAACCTCTGTCCAAGTTCTCTTGAAACCAAAATTACTTGCATTCATTTCAGTAGTTCATAATCCAAAGACAAAGCATACCTTGTGTCGCTAAGAAGAACCTTGGAGGATGCATCTGGGTATATCTTTGGGCTCCTGATATTTACTTCTGCTTCCTTTCTCCTGTTTTACTTTATCCTTTACCTTGGTTAAAGCCCTACAGAGTATGGTCTGGGGAGTCATATGAGTACTTTCAATTAAACAATCCTAAATGAAATCACTGCATCTGTGAAACAGATATATAAAATAAAAACTATACAAATAAATGTAGTGATAAGAATAGGCTTTTATTAATACATGTAATTAAAACAGAAAAATAGTGAAATGAAATGGGAAACAAGAAGATATTTCAATGTAAAAAATTATTAGAGAACATAAAAGTAAAATAATAACAAAAAAGCTAAAAGTAAAATTTTCAAAAAAAGCTTTAGTGCTATATTAGAAAGAAAAAGAGAGAAATAATATAGATCTAGAAATTAACAGCATCTTTGCCTATAAAGCAAAGATAATAAAATTATTGTCACAGGATTACTGTTAGGACATAATTAAATAATGACTGTGAAAGAGCATAGCACAGAACTTTGAATATAATAGAAATTAAAGACTTCTTTCATTTCCCTATTTTTTCAGTTTACAATTTTATTTAGCTTAGAAGGAAGTAATATGTTATTATTCTATAAAATTTAAACACTCAAAAGATCACTTCTCCCCAGATTGATCTGTGAGTTCCATTCATTCCTTGATTCAGTATATTTATAATGTTAATTGACTATTTGATTCTAAATTTTACATGGAAATAAGAAGGCCTATGACTAACCAAGAAAAATCTCAAAGAATAAAGACAAAAGTTGAAGATAATACAATGACATACAAAGATACAAGACAAAGCTGCACTTTTAAGACATACTGTTGGTAAAAGATTAGAAGCAAAGAAATGGAATAATGGAGAATCCTGAAACATAAACATGGCAAACATACACACGGGCAATTTATTTATGAAAAAATAGGCACTGCAGAGCAGAGTGAAAAAGACAATTATTTCCATAAATTCTAGAGGGTTCTTTGGTTATCTTTATTAAGCAAATTAAATTTCTGATCACTACCTAACATACATATAAATTGATTTCTGGTGGATTATAGATCTAAATGTATATATGGCCACCATAAAGGGAGGGTATAGGATTGGAATGATAATCAAAATCACAAGACATCATAGATTTGACCTAGCATCAAGTTTAGTGAGGTTTAAGAAAAGGTATAGGACAAAAACAGCATAGCAGAGTTCTCCTGACTCCCAGGCACAACTTTCAATACTCCCAGATACACACACACACACACACACACACACACACACACACACACACTCTCTCTCTCATGCACATGTACTGGTACACCCAACAGGGTAAGCTTAAATGGGTATACACCATCTTTGCACAGGGTAGCTACCAGTCTGGGTCTCTCCAACTTTATACCTTGCTAGTCCGTGTTATGTGACTAGCTTGCATTCTTTGATTCAGCTACACCTCATCAATTACAAGTAAACATCCTAGACAATGTTGATAAAAAAAGGTACAGTGTTCATGTATAGAATATACATTTCCAACAACCACATATGCATCCATATATCCATTCTTGTACATGAATTTAGTTATCTCAGTAAGACTATCATTTTCCTTAACTGAAACAGAAGGAAGTTCAAACAAGGATAAGATCCTTATGCATCTCTAAATCTGGGAAAAATATTATAGTCTATCAGTTAACAATTTTCTGCCAACATTAAAAAAAAAGCAACATGGCTTTAAAAATGCAAACAAGAGAATAGATCATGTCTTATTTGCAGGCAAAGATCTCTTAAATAAAATATAAAGGCCACTTCCATGAAAAAAGTACTGACAATTTAAATTACCTCAAAATTAGAAACTTCTAACAGTCAATTTCCTCCATTAAGAGATTGATAAGAAAAGACAGAGTGAGAGGAGATCAAGACTGTGGATTAGGAGGACATGGCAATAAATGCATACCTATCAGTAATTACTTTAAATGTCAATGGACTAAACGTTTGCCTCAAAAGACAGAGTGGCAGATTGGATTAAAACAAACAAACAAAAACCACGAGAGCCTAGAATATGCTGCCTATTAGAGACTCACTTTAGGGCAGAAGACACAGATTGGAAGTGAGGGAATGGAAAAAGACATTTTATGCAAATGGAAATGACAACAGTGAGGGTAGCAACACTCATATCAGACAAAATAGACATTAAAACAAAGTCCATAAATAAAGGCAAAGAAGGACATTATATAATGATGACGGGATCAATACAAGAAGAGGCTATTACACTCAACATATATTCACCCAATATAGGAGCATCTAAATATATAAAACAAAGACTAACAGGGAGAAATTGGCTGGAATAGGGGAGATTTTAACACCTCACTGAATCAATGGACAGATCTTCCAGACAGAAAATAAATAAGGCAACACAGGTCCTATATAACAAAGTAGGCTAGTTGGACTTAATTAATATCTATAGGACACTGTATCCAAAAAAAAACAGAATACACATTCTTTTCAAGCACACATGGAACATTCTCTAGGATAAGACCATATACCAGGTCACTAAAAAACTTTAACAGATTAAGAAGACAGAAATTATATCAAGCATCTTTTCAGACCACAACAGTATGAAACTAGAAATCAACCAAAGGAAAAAAAAAGAGGAAAATAATCACATGGAAATTAAACATATGCTACTAAAAAGCCAATGGGTCAAAAGATAAAATCAAAGAGGAAATTAAAAAATACCTTGATACAAATAACAAGGAAAACACAACCTTACAAAATCTATGGGATGCAGCAAAAGCAGTTCTAAGAGGGAAGTTCATAGCAATGCAGGCCTTCCTCCAGAAACAAGAAAAATCTCAGGTAAACAACCTATCCTACCATCTAGAAGAACTAGAAAAAGAAGAACAAACAAAACCCAAAGTCAGAAGAAGGAAGGAGATGATAAAGATAAGAAAGGAAATAAACAAAATAGAGTTTAAAAAAACAATAGGAAGGATCAACAAAACTGAGAGGTGATTTTTTTTAAAAGATAAACAAAATCAACAAACCTCTAGCCAGGCTCACCAAAAAGAAAAGAAAGAGAACCCAAAGAAACAAAAGTAGAAATGAAAGAGGAGAAATAACAACCAATACTGCAGAAATACCAAAAAAAAAAAAAAAAAAAAAGTGAGAATACTACAATTATATGCCAATAAATTGGACAACTTAAGAAGAAATAGACAAGTTTCTAGAAACATACAGTATGCCAAAATTGAGTCAAGAAGAAACAGGTAATTTGACCAGACCTATCCCTAGAAGTAAAATAGAATCTCTAATAATAAAAAAAAATCCTTGCAAGCAAAAGCCCAGGACTGGATAACTTCACTGGGGAATTCTACCAAACATACAAAGAAGAACTTATACCTATCCTACTCAAACTATTCCAAAAGATTGAAAAACAGGGAACACTCTCAAATTCATTCTATGAAGCTACCATCACTCTGATTTCAAAACCAGACAAAGACACTACAATAAAGAAAATTACAGGTCAATATCTTTGATGAATAAAGATACAAAAATCTTCAACAAAATATCAGCAATCTGAATCAAACAGTGCATAAAAATGATCATTCATCATCAAGTTGGATTCATTCCAGGGTCCAATGATAGCTCAACACACACAAATCAATCAATGTGATACACCACACTAACAACAACAAAAAGACAAAAACTATATGATCTTCTCAATAGATGCAGAAAAAACATTTGATAAAATTCAACATCAATTCATGATAAAAACTCTCACCAAAGTGGGTATAGAGAGAACATATCTTCACATAATAAAAGCTATTTATGACAAGCCCATAGCTTATAAAATACTCAGTGGTGAAAAGCTGTAAGCCTTCCCACTAAATTTAGGAATATACAAGGATGCCCACTCTTAACTCTCTGTTCAACATAGTATTAGAAGTCCTAGCCAAACAATCAGAGAAGAAAAAGAAATGAAAGGTATCCAAATTGGAAGGAAAGAGGTAAAACTGTTATTATTTTCAGATGATACGATACTCTACATAAAGAACCCTAAAGATTCCACACAAAAACTATTAGAATTAATTAACTCAGAAAGATAGCAGGATACAAGATCATCACACAGAAATTGGTTGCATTTATTTATACTAACAATGAAATATCAGAAACAGAAAGTTAAAAAAGCAATCCCATTTAAAATTATAGAAAAGAGATACTTAGGAATAAAATTAAGCAAGGATGTGAAAAAACTATACACTGAAAACTATAAAACAATGGTAAAGGAAATTGAATATGATTCAAAGAAATGGAAATATATACCATGCTCTTGGATTGGAAGAGTTAATATTTTTAAAATGGCCAAATTACCCAAAACAATCTACAGGTTTAGTGTGATCCCTATCAAAACACCCAGGGAATTTTTTCACAGAAGTAGAACAAATAATCCTAAAATTTATATGGAACCAGTAAAGAATCAGAAGTCCTGATTTGTTCTTTTTGAACAAAGCTGAAGGTATAACCCTTCCAGACTTCAGACAAGCTACAGTAATCAAAACAGCATGGTATTGGTACAAAAATAGAAAGATAGATCAATGGAACAGGATAGAGGGCCCAGAAATAAACCCATGTCTGCATGATCAAGTAACCTAAGAATAACAAGGCAAGAATACACAGTAGGGAAAAGACAATCTGTTCAACAAGTGGTGTTGGGAAAGTTCACAGCTACATGTAAATCAATGAATTAGAACATTCCTTCACACCATATACAAAAATAAACTATAAATGGTTTAAAGACCTAAATATAAGACACGACACCATAAAACTCCTAGAAAAGAACATAGGCAAAACATTTTTGGACATAAACTGTAGCAATATTTTCTTAGATCAGTCTCTCAGGGAAAACAAAATAAAGCAAAATTAACCAATGAGACCTAGTCAAATTTAAAAGCTGTTGCACACCAAAGGAAGCTGTCAACAAAATGAAAAGACAACCCACAGAATGGGTGAAAATACTTATGAATGATGCAACTAACAAGGGGTTAATATCTAAAATACACAAACAGCTCATACAATTCGATACCCCCCAAACAAATAACCCAATAAAAAAGTGGGCAGAATACTTAGACATTTCTCCATAGAAGTCATACAGATGGCCAACAGGCACATGAAAAGATGCTCAACATGACTAATTTTTAAATAAATGCAAATCAAAACCACAACAGAGTATCACCTCACACCAGTTAGAATGGCTATCATCAAAAAGTCTCAAATAATAAATGCTGAAAATGGTGAAGAAAAGTGACCCTTCCTACACTCTTTGTGGGAACCTAAATTGGTGCACCCACTATGCAAAATAGTATGGAGGTTCCTTAAAATCTAAAAATAGAGCTACCATATGATCCAGCAATTGCATTCTTAGGCATATATACAGAAAAGACAAAAACTCTGATTTGCAAAGCTACATGCGCCCCAATGTTCATAGCAGCACTATTTACAGTAGCTAAGACATGAAAACAACTCAAATGCTCATCAACTGAGGATTGCTTTAAGAAGATGTGTATATACACAGTGTACTCTTATTCAACCATTAAAAAACCATGAAATATTGCCATTTGTAGTAAAAAGGATGGATGTAGAGAATACCACACTTAGTGAAGTAAGTCAGACAGAGAAAGACCAATAGTATATGATGTCACTTATATGTGAAATCTAAAAAATAGTGCAAGATACCTAGTGGGAACCTGCTATAAAGCACAGGAAGCTCAGCTCAGTGCTCTGTGATGACCTAGATGGGTGGGATGGGGGAGGGGGGTGGAGGGAGGTCCAAGAGGGAGCAGATATGTGTATACATATAGCTGACTCACTTCATTGTACAGCAGACACTAACACAAACATTGTAAAGCAATTATACCCCAATTTAAAAAAAAAAAGAATTCTTAAACAAAAATAAATAAATAAAAAATAGTGCAAATAAATCTATATACAAAACAGAAACAGACTCCCAGACACAGAAAATATACTTATGGTTACCAAAGGGGAAAGGGAGGGAGGAGGGATAAATTAGGAGTATGGCATTAACAGATACAAACTACTATATATAAAATAAATAAGCAATAAAGATTTACTTTATAACACAGGGATCTATATTCAATATCTTGTAATAATCTATAATGGAAAATAATCTGATATATAGTATATATATATTATATATATATGCACATAGAACTGAATTGCTTTGCTGTATACCTGAAACTAACACAATATTATAAATCAACTATAGTCTGACAAAAAAAAACACAAAAATAAATAAAAATAAAGTATCCAAAAATGGAAATGATGGAATGTCAAAATATATTTTCAGTACATATCTTGAACAAATGAGGTGTATTTATAATGCACAAAGACCAAAACAAAACTGTGTGGAAAAGACAGAAAAAAAATTTTAATGGGGAGAATTCTTAAAGGTATTCCATGTAAAAGTTATCCAACTGGCAAAAAGAAAATCTAAAAAAAGGTGGTCAAAAAATATGTTTAAAAGTTTGTAATTAGACTAATATATACGCCCTTAATAATATATCAACTCTTTAGAATAACTACAATTTATGAGAAAATAATGTGTTGCCAAGCATGTGCAGTAACTAAAATTTTCATATCCTGGCAATGGAAGTATAAACTGATACAAATGCTTTGATATTGTTTAGTAGTATTTACTAAAGCTTAATATCAGAATACTTTATGTATATATTTGAGGGAAAAGCATGCATAATTGTACAAAAATAATTTTATAGTTGGCAGCATTACTCAAAACACCCCAAACCTGGAAACAATTCACATGAACACTGGAATAATACTTAAAGTATGCTATATTCAGATAGAAAGAGTATTACACAACTACTTCAGCAACATCAAGAGAAATCCTTGTAATCAAAATTTTAAACAGAAGAATCCATAAAAAGAAGAAATACTGTAATATTATATTTATAAAGTTTAAAAGGAAAATGGGCAAAATTGAGAAATATTAGAAATAAGGAGAGAAGTTAACTGTAGGAAGGGGGAAGGAGGTAATGAGTGGGGAAGGACAAGAGCAGGAATTAGAATTTTCTAAAACTGAGTATTTGTGGAGGATATGTGACTGTGTTTCCTTTGTGATAATTCACCAAGCAGTACTCTTATGATATTGTATTTTAACTGTGGAGTAGGGAATTATTTCTTACAAATGACAAGCACTCACCATAAAAGTAAAAATTGGTAAATCTGACCACGCTTATATTAAGAAGTTTCTTCATGAGACACTAATATGACAGGGAATATGGTACCCACAGTGCAGGAAAATTTATTTTTAATCTGTATAACCAGATTTACAAGTCATATCCAGAATATAATTTAGATTCCTAATATAAAAAATAAAAATTCAAAAGCCTCAGTGGAAAACTCTGTGGAAACTTGAACAGACACACCACAAAATATCATATCAAAAGGCTGGTAAATACATAGGAAGGTGCTTAACTAAATGAGATATTGGGGAGATAAAGATTTTAAATTAGTAACATCATTATATACAAATAGAGTGGCTAAAAGTCAAAAATGAGTCAAACATAAAATACTGATAGGAATAAAAGACATCTGTTATTACCACACATGGATTATGGGAATGTTATTCCTACTAATACTCTGACAATCTCCTAAGTACTTTGAAATAAACTACTTTGAAATAAAACTTTGTGATTTTATCAACTGGAATATAATCAACAGAAATGCATACATATACACACAAAAAAATGTACAAAACAGTTTAAAACAGCATTATTTATAATAGCCAGCCTCATAAGAACCCAAGATTTCCATCAAGAGAAGAGCTGATATATTTTGCACAGCAAAGGAAACCATCAACAAAATGAAAAGACAACCTACTAAGTGGAGAAAATATTCACAAACTATATGACCTATAAAGGATTAATATCAAAATATACAAATAACTCATACAACTCTACACCAAAAAAAAAAAAGTCAATTTAAAAAAAATGGACAGAAGATCTGAATAGCCATTTTTCCAAAGAAGATATACAGATGGCCAAGAGGCACATGAAAAGATGCTCAACATCGCTAATCATCAGAGAAATCCAAATTAGAACCACAATGAGATATCACCTTACACCTGCCAGAATGACTATCAAAATGACAACAAATAAAAATACTGGCCAGGATGTGTAAAACAGAAACCTTAGTACACTCTTGGTGGGAATGTAAATTGGTGCAGCTACTATGGAAAACAGTATGGAGGTTCTTCAAAAAACTAAAGTTACAACTACCAAACAATCCAACAATTCCAGTCCTGCGTATATATTGGAAGAAAATGAAAACATTAATTCAAAAAGATACGTGCATTCCAATATTCATACAAGCATTATTTTCAATAGCCAAGATATGGAAGCAACCTAATTGTCCATCAACAGATGAATGGATAAAGATATGGCATACATATATATACATATATATATGTATATAACGAAATATTACTCAACCATAAAAGAGAATGAAATTTTGCCATTTGTAACAACATGGATGGGCTTAGAGGGTATCATACTTAGTGAAATAAGTCAGACAGAGAAAGACAAATATTGTATGTTACACTTCTTATATGTGTAATCTAAAAAATGAACTAGTGAACAAACAAAACAGTAACAAACTCACCGATATAGAGAATGAACTATTGTACTGGTTACCAATTAGGAATGGCACAATAAGGGTAAGGCATTAACAGGTACAAACTACTATGTATAAAATAAATAAGCTACAAGGATATATTGTACAGTACAGGATATATCGCCAATATTTAATAATAATTTTAAATGAAGTATAATTTATAAAATTATTGAATCACTATGTTGTAAACCTGAAAATAATAAGGAATACTATTACAACAGTCAAAATGTTTTAAGTACATTTTTTGACTTGTAACTGCATGAATTTATATTACAAAAATAATGTTGAGAAATAGAATAAAAACAATAACTGTGCTGAATGATTCAATTTGTCTAAATCTCAAAACCAATCAAAACTGAAATATACATTTAGATGTTAAAATAACAGTTTAATTTGGTTAAATTTGAGAATAATGATGTATGTAGTGATTAAAAGGGACCATGAGAAAGGTTTATGAGGTCTGGCACTATTCACATTTTTTGATATGTACAGTAATTACAGAAGCATAGTCACCTTGCAAAAAAAATTATTGAGCTATAGAGTTATGATTTTTTTTTAGAGTGTACAATTTGGTATTTTTTTCTGTCTTTTTTATATATGTGAGTCTTTTCTCTCCAAGTGCATCATAAATTCTTTTTTTTTTTAAGAACTTTTATTGAGATACCGTTAACAGACAATAAACAGCATATATTTAGAGTGCACAATTTGGTGTCCCAATCTCCCAATTCATTCCCCCCCAAACCTCCCTGCTTTCCCCACTTGGTGTCCATATGTTTGTTCTCTACATCTGTGTATCTATTTCTGCCTTGCATTTCCTCTTTCATAGTTGTTAGCATTTGCCTTATGTATTGAGGTGCTCCTATATTGGGTGCATATATATTTATAATTATCTCCTCTTCTTGGATGGATCCCTTGATCTTTATGTAATGTCCTTTCTTGCCTCTTGTAACATTTTTTATTTTAAAGTCTATTTTATCTGATAGTATTGCTACTCCAGCTTTCTTTTGATTTCCATTTGCATGGAATATCTTTTTCCATCCCCTCACTTTCAGTCTCTATGTGTCCCTAGGTCTGAAGTGGGTCTCTTGTAGACAGCATATATATGGGTCTTGTTTTTGTATCCATCCAGCCAGTCTGTGTCTTTTGGTTGGTGCATTTAGTCCATTTACATTCAAGGTAATTATCGATATGTATGTTCCTGTTACCATTTTCTTAATTGTTTTGTTGTTGTTGTTGTAGGTCCTTTTCTTCTCATGTTTCCTGCTTAGAGAAGTTCCTTTAGCATTTGTTGTAGGGCTGGTTTGGTGGTGCTGAATTCTCTTAGCTGTTGCTTGCCTGTAAAGCTTTTGATTTCTCCGTCGAATCTGAATGAGATCCTTGCTGGGTAGAGTATTCTTGGTTGTAGGTTCTTCCCGTTCATCACTTGAAATATATCATGCCACTCCCTTCTGGCTTGCAGAGTTTCTGCTGAGAAATCAGCTGTTACCCTTATGGGAGTTCCCTTGTATGTTATTTGTTGTTTTTTCCTTGTTGCTTTTAATAACAGTTGTCTGTCTTTAAGTTTTGTCAGTTTGACTACTATATGTCTTGGCATGTTTCTCCTTGGGTTTATCCTACCTGGGACTCTCTGCACTTCCAGGACTTGGGTAGCTATTTCCTTTCCCATGTTAGGGAAGTTTCCAACTATAACCTCTTCCAATATCTTCTCGGGTCCTTTCTCTCTCTCTTCTCCTTCTGTGACCCCTATAATGCAAATGTTGGTGTGTTTAACATTGTCCCAGAGGTCTCTTAGGCTGTCTTCAGTTCTTTTCATTCTTTTTTCTTTATTCTTTTCTGCATCAGTGATGATCACCATTCTGTTTTCCAGCTCACTTATTCGCCCATCTGCCTCAGTTAATCTGCTATTGCTTCCTTCTAGTGTATTTCTCATTTCAGTTATTGTGTTGCATATCTCTGTTTGTTTGCTCTTTAATTCTTCGAGGTGTTTGGTAAGCTTTTTGATCTTTGCACCCAGTCTTTTTTCAAAGTCCTGGATCATCTTCACCATCATTATTCTGAATTCTTTTTCTGGAAGGGTGCCTATCTCCTCTTCATTTATTTGTTTTTCTGGGGTTTTATCTTGTCCCTTCATCTGGTACAAAGTTCTCTGCTTTTTCATTTTCTCTTTCTGTGGCTGTGGTTTTCAGTTCCACAAGACAAAATACTGCTGATACTGCTTGATACTGCTGTCTGCCCTCTTGTGGTATTTTTTTTTCTTATTTGTAATGTATATATGGCAATCCCAATCTCCCAATTCATTCCACCCCAACCCTCCATGCATTCCCCATTTGGTGTCCATATGTTTGTTCTCTACATCTGTGTCTCTATTTCTGCCTTGGAAACCAGTTGATTTGTACCATTTTTCTATATTCTGCATATATATGTTAATACATGATATTTGTTTTTCTCTTTCTGACTCACTTCACTCTGTATGACAGTCTCTAGGTCCATCCACATCTCTACAAATGTCCCAATTTCATTTATTTTTACAGCTGAGTAATATTCCATTGTGTATATGTACTACATCTTTTTTATCCATTCATCTGCTGATGGACATTTAGGTTGTTTCCATGTCCTGGCTATTGTAAATAGTGCTGCAATGAACACTGGAGTGCAGGTGTCTTTACAGTTATGATTTTTGTATTTCTTTGTATACATTGTATTTTAATGTTTTTAAAGTTAGAGCTTCTTTCATCCCCTAACTTAAGCCTGGGAAAGGGAGACATAGTTGTCTTTTCTCTAGTTCCAATCTTCTGCTTGCTGTCCTATTTCCCTAGCAGACTGCATCTGGTTTAACTAGGATTGAATTTGGAGAAGGGAGGAGAGATGAAAGGATGAGAATATATTGCCTGTTTTTTATTTCCATAAGCTAATATAATTATTTTTAGGAATTGGCATACATTTAAAGCTGATTCTTCCTGTCATGGGACATTTTTCTGGGTCCTTTGAAAAAGCCTCATAGTTAGACATGTCTTACTTGCAAGGTTTTTGTTTAATGTTGGCAAATTAATTTCATCTAGTTTGTACATTTTTGATCCCCTAGGCACCCAAAGCTATATAACCAGCTTTTCAAAGCTAGTGTCAACTCACTCCTCCAAGTAACTCCCTTGGGCAGGATCTCAGTTGGAGATGTCTGTTATATACATGGTAAATTCATCCAGAGGAAGCACAGACTCCTTTTCCCTAAACACTCTGAAAGTGCAGGGTGTCGCAATGAACAACTTTCATTTCCTCAATAACAATTACTTGAGTCATGTACCTGTTATTGTATCCTTCAATTTGTATGTAACAGATATCAAAGTCTCCAAGGGATTCTACTGAAGTTCTTCTTATATGATTGAAATAAGAGAAACATACTCTCCCAAGCTGCCGCCTAATGGAGCGCTGAGACTCAAAGCCCATCAGCCGCTCTAAAGGAACTTATTCTTTTATTCTCCAACTCCCTGCCTACTATAATTTCAACTATTTTGTACTAGAGTACATAACAAGAATTACAAAGCTAATACATCTATACCATCATTTACTGGTATGTTATATTATCAATTTTCTGTTTCAGGTACTTCACATATTTTCAGTATTTTAAGTCAATATTTAAAATATCTGTGTAAGTTATTTAGGGTTATCTCCACTTAACATAAAAACACTCAAAAATACTAAGCAATTTGCTCAAGATCACTAGACTATTTCTCTTTGATATCATATCCCTGTGCTCAAAAGAACAAGGTGTTACGATCTTGACAAATAAGTGAATCAAATCTCATCCTGAATCAGATTTTCCACTCTTTTTTCTAAGTATTATTCAATATATCTACAAGAGCTCATGCATATGAAAAATCATTTTTTCAGCCAACAGAAAAAAATTAATGCCAGTGTATCTACATAGTCATATCTTTTTTAAAATGCTATTACTCAGATTCATAACCTTCATTATTAGATTTTCCTCTTAATATGTACTGGCAGTTTCTAAAAGTAAAATATTACTTAGAAACATGAATATTTACCATAATTTGACATTCTCAAAAAATCCCTTTATCTCTAAAAGCGGTTCCAAAGGAGGAATTTCCAAAATATTTCTAGCAATATTATCAAAGCACTGAAGTTTGTTGGATATACCTTTAGATGTCCTTGTATAAAAAAGGGATGATGGTATATTTTTTTCATCACTATAATACATGATCAATATAGTAGCATCTGTCCCCACATAAAAATACAGGATTTCATCAAGAATACTATTTCTATACAGTATGGTTTTATTTCTTAAGGTTGATTTGATCCAATTTGCATACACTCATGTCACAATTACTGCTTTAATATGTTCATTGTCATTTTATTTTGATGGTTATGAATAATCTTGTGATTAAAATATGTGCTTTCAATTGAAAGCAAATTTCAAAGTAAAGTAAAGAAAATGGTTGAAAATTGCATAAAAGATCCTCGCATATCATTACTAGTAGAATTGGACTATAGAAAGAATTAACTGGATGAGTGTAATGCATATTGTAAAGAGCTATGAAGGATCTAGGATTTTACCCAACTTGCTCAGCTAACAAATTAGCTTGCCACAGTTTCATGGATCCAGCAGAAGACATGAAACTCCTGGTCAGAATAAAAAGACTATATTATTCATAGCATATCAGGCAGCCTGAGCTTCATATCACATTTGTTACCCATTCCTCTCAAGTTCCACAAGGATGACGAGGAGGTGGGCGCAGATGGCTGCTGCACACAAAATAAGCGTGTGTCACAGCTGAAGAAACACCCTATTTTGTAAGGATGCTACTGGATAACTTGCCCAAATTTTACCCTAGGAAGACATTTTTTATATTATACTGGTCAGGAAACAAAGCTGCCTTCTGTCCTAGAGGAAGACACTATCTCTAACTTTCAAGGCTGCCAGCTATACAAATATTCTTGGAAAGATACAACTGGAACAAACACAGATACAAGATTTACATAAATGACATAAAGAAATGTTTCTCAACAGATATATGTTTGTATAATGTTCCCTTTGTTCATGTGATACTCAAATTTAGGAATAACTTTTTCCTCTTTCCAGCCTCCCTGATACAGGAGTGCTGCTAAGTTTATAAGACATTCCTTTGCGTAGGACCCAGAATTTAGAAAATCATAACCCTCTTCCCAAATTTGCTATAGGCTTTAGTAAAGTGGGAGTTCTGGATGCCACAAAACCAATATACATATAGGAAGTTGCAAGTATCTTTTTTTATTCAATATTAAAATTTAGGGTGCAGAGATAAGAATGAAACAGGCAGAGATGAAAAGAAATAAGGAACAGGCAAACTAGATCTTGAACATTGAGCAATGGCTTCACATAGGTTCTGCTTTTCTTGACTTTGGGTGTAACTTCATGATCAGTTTCTCTTTTTTTGCTTAAATTAACTCAAGTAAGCTATTTTTATTTATTTATGCATATTAAAAGAGACTTACCTAAAACAAACACAAGAATAGCTTCGCCAAAACATTTTTGAGCTCTTCTGTGCTAGACGTGAGCATAGGTGCTGGAGATAGGAAGGCTGTTTCCTCTTTCAACTGCCTCAAAGTCTAGACTATTAATTATGTGGCAATGTGACCAGTTCTGTAAGAGAGAAGTAATTAGTTTGTGTTAGGAAGAAAGAAAAAGGGTAAACTAACACAGACTGGAATTGAACAACAAACTATGTCAACCATCAAATTTAATCTGTCTAGACTTTTATGAGTTCAGCCATTTCACTAGGCATGCTTGGCCTTTGGAATAGTTTGAAATTGTTCCTTTTATTAGAATATTAATTTGATATCAGAAGAATTATATATAATTCACTTTTCTTTATATAAGATAAAGTGAATCAATTAGAAATAAAGGAAATATTCAAATACTAAACTGAGACATCTTAATATAAGAAAGTATATTTTGACATTTTACTAACTCAATGTAAAATGCTGGATTTTTCTAATCTGCCTACTCAGTTATACATGTGTATGTATATGTGTGTGTGCATACGTGTGTTGGGGAGGCGATTGTTTTCATTCAACTGCAATTTTACACGTCAAAAGCCCAACCTTCACAGAGCCAACTGAAAGAAAAAAGAAAATTGCCCACACAAGTTAAACCAGGTGGGACTGGTTTTATCTAGAGGTAAGCATAGCTACTATTATGTGTGCAACAGTGAATAGACAAAGAGCCAATTAGTTAGCAGAATAGCAATAAAAGGTAACTAATTTAACTTTTTGAAGCCAGAGGGCAGGAACTGGCTGATGATATCCCATAAAATATTTGGAAAAGAAACAGATAATGTTTGTTTGAACATTCTCTTAATCCTGCAATCTTCATATTAGTGATATTTCCTAAATTATTTGTTTAGATAATTTGCCTTTTTCTTTCTTATAACAGTTTTATGTCATTATTGTTTTATGTCAGTATACATATTAATATAAAAACTCTAATGTTTATGTCACAAATATATTTTCTCAATTTGTAAATTTATTAAAACATTTTACCTCCTATAGTAAAAAATTTTGAAATTTAATATATTAAAATGTATTAGTATTTTCTTTAGTGGTTTTTCCTTTGCTTCTCTTTGTATATTATTTATAAAATCTTTGCTTATTCTGAGGTCTTAAAAATACACACTGATGTTTATTACAGATGTTTTAAATTTTGTTTTCATATTTAGATATATACCTGAGGTAGGTTTTTATGTATGGGTAAAAAACAAGAATCCAACTTTATTCTACAAGAAATAACCAATTTCCCTGGCACCATTTTCAGTCCATTCTTTCCATATCAGTCCACAATGTCATCCTTTCCCTATAGCAGGTTGCCATAAATCTGTGAACAGTTTCTCTTCTCTTTATTATATTATTTTGGCCTAGCTCAGCAAATATCACTACTTTTATAGAACTATAATTTTAAAATATAAATTAATATACCTTAGTGACAATTATTTACACATTCTTATTCTACTTCAATAATGATAAATTATTCTTGACCTTTTGTGTTCTTACATTTTCTCACATGGTTTTTAGATACAGCATATAAATTTTCTACCAAAACTTAGATCTTTAAATCTTTTAATTTATATATTAATTTGAGGAAAACTAAAGATTTAAAAATATTATATTTTTAATGGCATGACCATGGACTGTCTCTCCATTTATTAAAGATGACTTTAATATCTTTCAATAAAGTTTTGTCATGTTACCCATAAATCTTTCATATCTTTAATTACCTTTAATTCCATTTGTCTTTTTTCTGATATTGGTTTTAAATTATATGTTAAAAATTCACTATTAAATTCTTCTTACTTTGACATATAGAAATGGAATATGACTTTTTTAATAAATATATTTAATATTTATTAATAATAATTTATTATTTATTATTAATAATTTATTAATAATATAATTTATTTATTGGCTGTGTTGGGTCTTCATTGCAGTGCAAGGGCTTTTATCAGCTGCAGTGAGCAGGGGCTATTCTTTGTTGTGGTGCATGGGCTTCTCATTGTAGTGGCTTCTCTTATTGTGGAGCACTGGCTCTAGGCACTCTGGCTTCAGTAGTTGTGGCACTTGGGCTCAGTAGTAGTGGCTTGCAGGCTCTAGAGTGCAGGCTCAGTAGTTGTGGTGCATGGGCTTAGTTGCTCCGCAGCATGTGGGATCTTCCCAGACCAGGGCTCGAACCTGTGTTCCCTGTATTGGCAGGCAGATTCTTAACCACTGCACCAACAGGTAAGTCCCAGATTATGACTATTTAAGTATGTACATATATTGCTTCAGTAAAAGTAAAAACAATTTCAAGGGTTAAAAACAAGACGAATCTTATCATCAAATTCCAAATGGTGATGAAGATCATGGATATGAATATAGTCTCAGCAAGCATGACCATAAATCTTATGATTAACTTCCTACTCTGGTCAGTAGTTCTTTTTTCTTCTTTTTTCTTTTGTTGGCCTATTATCTGGTTAACTCTTGGTTTTGTTTTCTGAATTAGAATTTGTAGTCAACCTTTTCTAACAATACAACGAATCATTTATGAATTATGTGATATACATTTCAAATTATACTAGATATATGGCTTTAATCTAAATTATGACTACTTTATTATTCTTTTTTAAGGTAAGATTCTTCCACAAATCTAGCTGACCTGGCGAGTGGCAGAAATTCAAACATGCAGACCACTAGAGTTCTATAAATATTCTCTTTCTGCCACTGGAAACATTTTCTGCCATTCCTTCCTAGGAATTTTTTGCTGCTTCAAGTATGGACAGATCTTTAAAATGAATAAGAAAGTTATTATTTTCTTTTTACTTAAGACACAGTCAATTAAAAAAATAAGGTTTACTATATATCAAAATAATGTTTTAGAATTAGATATCTGCAATTAAAACACATGTGAATATGTATATAATATATTTATTTTTGTTACCTATATGATGATTAACAAATAATTCTGAGGCTGATATACAGATCATCTATACAGTCACATTCTGTGGCCATATATATGTATAAAATGCTCTCCTTAAAATATAAGCATTTATGGGAAGGTGGTTGGTAGTTTTTTAATACATACAATTTGAACACTATTAAAAACTGCTTTAATCAAAATGCATTTCAGCACTTTTTATCTTTTGTCTTCAACATCCAACTCTCTGGAGTATACTGAATCACAAAGGGGCCCGAATGGAACTGCATCTCTTCCCATATTGATGCACACATTGGGTGTGGGTGAAGGGAAAGGTGAAACCATGTGTTGCAGACTAGGAGCCAGATGCCCCTTTGAGAGTAGATTTATTTGTTCCCACACATTTGATTACATTTACCAATCTGAAAATATGACTTTAATTAAACACACATTTGAACTAAAATTAAATATAGTACTATACTGCCTACCATTGGTATCAAAAAGCACTCATCGCTTTTAAAAAGACAAATTTCAGAATCTCTGACCCAAAAACTATAAGTCAAATTCCACTTGAATAATATTTTCTTAATAAATTTGCATTTTAAGTGCTATGAAAACAAGGTTTAGAAACTTAATTTTGTTCAGGAGATCAAGTGGACTCTTGTTTTACATCAGCATGATTTCATATAATAGTAAGACAATAAAGTTGTAAATATAAAGGTACAGGGTACAGTACATAAAAATCAGGAAGTAAAAACACATTTTATTCAGTGTAATATAGCAGATTTGATGTGATAATGTTGTGCTTCTTTCCCTTTTTGCATAACAGGAACATTTTTTATATATGCTCTTAGCTTCATCTACACAAATTTGAGGGGAAATAAAACTTCAGTAGGTTTCTCAGTGTCCTTTCATAGAACTCTAGCCTTGAAAAACAAAGAAGCATGCTATAACATTAGAGAATGTTTGCTTCATTTCTCCTAGAAACATGTTAACACACCATAAGATTAGATCTGTACTCATTTATTTAAAACTTCTCTTATCTCTCTTATGGCCAAACAGTTACATTCTGGGATAGGCACTTTAGTTGGCTGTGAAGGCACCAAAAAGACTGGAGCACTATTTTCCTAGCTATTTACATTTCAGGAAGACATCTCTATATTGTAAAAATCAACCCCCCTGGGGCTTTCTAGCTCCTAAAGATATTTTATTTACATACAAAAGTACTGATATAAGGAGGAAATCCTTTCAGAAGAGGAGGGGGACAGCTGGTCCCTTTATAAGCAAAGAAAAGTTGTTTATTCTTCTCTCACTCTGGAGTATCCAGCTACTCACCTTGGACAAGTGACCTCTCACTGTGTTGCCATGAGGACTAAGGATAAGGGTAAAGAGGGAAGAGAACACTTATTATACGCTGTGAAGTATTTAATAAGAGCTTCATCTCTGATCCAAAATACCTCCTATGTCCTTAAAAATCTAAAAATAGAGTTGTCATATGATCCAGCAAACCCCCTCCTGTGAATGTATCTGGAGAAAACTCTAATTTGAAAAGATACACGCACTCCAATGTTCATAGCAGCACTGTTTAGAATAACCAAGATATAGAAGCAACCTAAATGTCCATTGACAGATAAATGGATAAAGAAGGTATTGTATATAAATAGAATGGAATACTACTCATCCATAAAAAAGAATGAAATATTCCCATTTCCAGCAACATGGATGGACCTAGAGATTATCATACTAAATGAAGTAAATCAGACAGAGAAAGACAAACACCATATGATATCACTTATATGTGGAACTTAAAAAAATGATACAAATGAAGTTATTTAACAAAACAGAAACAGACTCACAGATATAGAAAACAAATTGATCGTTACCAAAAGGAAAAGGGGGCAAGAAGGGATAAATTAGGAGTTTGGAATTAATAAATACAAACTACTATATATAAAACAGCTAAACAACAAGGTCCTACTGTATAGAACAGGAAACTATATTCAATATTCTGTAATAAACTATAATGGAAAGGTATCTTAAGAAGAACATATATGTATATATTTATACATATATATGAATAATTTTGCTGTACACCAGAAAATTAACACAAAGTTGTAAATCAACTATATTTCAATAAGACAATAAATAAACAAAATACCTCATATGTCCCATTTAGGATAAAAAATAACAATGAAAAACCCAACAAAAATGTTTATGATTAATGAACAAAGAGATTAAATAATTTCAAGAAATGGATTATAATCTTGTGAGTGCTAGGCACTGAAGAAGACCTTTGATGCCCTTTACAAGTATACTTTTAAAAAAAAAATTCTCCCTAAAGCATGAAAAATGCAGTAATGTTTCTTAAATGGTAAATAAATGCATTTCAAAAGATGGTCTAAGAAAGTTCTAAGGGGTTGGTGAGTTTCCTTTATATTTAAAACAATTATAAGAGCTCCAAACCCCGTCAGTCAATCAGATTTAGAAAAGATATGCATCCCAAGAGATCCCCAATACATATTTTCTGATTTTCAAATAGAACTTTCAAATAGAACTTGAATAACGATAATAATGGCAAAAATAATGTACTAGCCCCAAATTTTCAGTGCTTATTTTATGCCAGAAACTATGCTAAAATTTTTTATAGAAATTTTTTTTTAATTATATGTATAATAAATCTCTATTCTACATATAATCATAGTTTTTGCTCTTCAGGTGTGATCTAAATTTCCATTTCTCTTGACAGGCTTTACCTGAACACCCTTTTACATAATGCACTACATTGTTCTCTACTTTGGCACTCTTTCTTTTTTTTGCTAGCACTTACAAAGTTATTGCAAATTCATTAATTGATTGATTTTTATTTGGATGAGATATACCTCCCCCCAAAGAATGTAAGTTTCAATAAGGAAAAAATATTATTTGACTTTTATTTCCAGTAGATAGCATTATGTTTGTCCAATATATGCTCACTATCTTTTTAAATGCATGAATATGTGAATGAGACCTAGAGGTATTAAATAACTTCTCTATGCTCCTACACCTACCGAGGGACAGGCCAGGGATGCCGGCCAAGCCTGTCTCACTGCAAAACGTGTCTTTTCATCATTATACAAGAAAAGGCTTTGCCTGGATATTTTATAATCAAGATTCTTTGGTTTTAAATATGAAACTCATCTTAAATGCTTTCCTTTGGTTTTTTCATATAGATTCTAAACATCTGCCTCAATTTTTCTGGCAGTTTTCTGTGCCATTGTATGATGCAAAACTTTACTTATATCACAGCATCTACTCACACATTAACATTTAGCAAGATTCTCTCCACTGAGGTTGTTCAGTTTAAAGTGAGAAACATTCTTTGAGAATTGTAGTGCAGTCGAAGTTGTCTTCATTGGGAGTGAAGTGAGAATGCATTAATTTATAGATCCTCTGGTTCTCTTTCTTTTGTGTATTTCCATTTTTACTGCCAGGTCATTACTCTAAGAGTGCAATGGTAACATATGCTTGGCCTTGGTTGCCATCTTCCCTAGGGTGTTTTCTGTCTGATTTGAATGGTGACATGGAGGTCTGGCAATGGAGGACTATGGTACTTGGAAATATGAGGAAATTATACAAATACTTTGTAACTAATTAAAAATCTGTAGTGTTGACATCTGCTTAATATATGTAGTAATTCCAAAAGTTGATAGCAAATCACCTCTAAGTGGCAAGGGTCTGATGCAGCCTCTTTAAATAAAGTAATTATGAAGTGTACTGGCATGGATATAAACTTGGAGATCATCCAAATAAAGTCATAAAGTGTGCTAATTGGTACTGAGGACTAGAACGCAGTAAAAAAAAAAATTTACAACACTGTTTTACAGTGGAAGTAACTTTTCTACTCCAGAGCCTAAAAATGTACCTGAGTATGAAAAAAAGTTACTGGATTTCAATTCTTCCTGCAATATTAAAGTACCATGGATTGTATTTAGATTTAGACAAAGTTACATAAGTGGCTTTTAATTTACATATTTAGTTAACAGATAGAAAAGTATTATTTTACAACCAATTAATAATTTAAGGTTTCTACCAAAATACAGAATAAAGACTATTAAAATACTTACAGAATGCATCAAAACCCTATTATGTAAATCAAAATATTGTCATAATAAACAGCCTTTATGTATACATGTGTACATTTTTATTTGTCCTCGACTAAATACAGCAAAAAGGTTTGCAAGGACTTCTGTTTTCATTCTACTCAATATATACCTAGGAGTGGAACTTCTGGGTCATATAGAAATTCTATGTTTACTATTTTGAGGAAGTACCAAATTGTTTTCCAAAGTACCTGCACCATTTGACAGTTTTACCAGAAGTCTATGAGAGTTCCAAATTACCTAATTCTCACTGATTATCACCTGTCTTGGGAACATAGCTACCCTATTGGATATAAAATGGTAACACATTGTGATTTTGATTTGTATTTCCTTAATGATTAATGACTTTGAGCATATTTCACATGCTTGTTGTCTACTTGTATATCTTCTTTGTTGAAATCACTATTCTAATCCTTTCCCCATTATCAAACTGAGTTATTTGGCTTTTTATTATTCAGTTATTATCTCTATTTATTATTCAGTTGTAGAGTCCTTTATATATACTAGATACCAGTCGCTAATTAGATATATGATTTGCGAATATTTTTTTTCCCAATCTATGGGTTTTTTCTCTTTCTTCAAGGAATCATTTACTGCAAAAAAAAAAAAAAAAAAAAAAAGATTTCGATTTTGACTCAGTCTTCAGATTTTGGAGGCAACATATTCATCACTTGAGTGTGTTGCCCCAGCCTATTTACTGAGTGGCCTGAAAAGCTGTGTGTTTTGTGTGGGGCCCAGAACAAGAAAAGGTTCTGCAAAATGTCCAGGCTGCTGTGCAAACTGCTTTGCTACTTGGACAACAGGGCCCAGCAGATCCAATGGTGCTTAAGTGTCAGTGGCAGAGAGGGAAGCTGTGGAAGCTGCTGACAGGCCCTTATATATAAATGTCAGTGCAGGCCTTTAGGATTGTGGAGCAAAGTCCTGCCATCCTCTACAGATAACTACTCCTTTTGAGTAATAGCTCTTGGCCTGCTACTGGTCTTGACAGAGATTGAATGCTGAATCATGGGCCAGCACATGCAACCTGAGCTGCCCATCTGACACACCAACCCATAAGGTTGGGAGTGCACAGCAACACTTCATCATCAAATACAAGTAGTATATATGTGAGCAATCCTAAGCAGGCTCTAAAGACACATGTAAGTTATAGGAAGAAGTGGCCCAGATACACATGGTTGACACCTGCTACACTGCCTTCCGTCTCCCAGCCTGCACCTATGGCCTCATGGGGAGTGGGCACAGGAGCAGAAGACTCAGGCCTGCTCTATACATGATTCCATATGATGTGCATGTACCTGAAAGCGGGCAACGGCAGCACTATGGCCCTCTCTGGGCCATCCCTGAAGGACAGTGGTGAAGGGAAATTCTCCCAGCGGGCAGAACTTAGAGAAGTGTATCCAGTTGTTCACTCTTCTTAGAAGGAGAAATGACCAGACATGCAATTATACAGTGATTCAAGAGTTGTGGCCAAAGAGAAACTGTGAGATAAGTGTATGCTATTTTAAGCCTCTAAGCTGAAGGTAAGTTGTTAGACCATATAGATAACTAATACTTTAGGGACGGTGGGTAAGGAGTTCCTGCTAAATGTATGTTGAATTGCCTTTTACTGTCTTCAGTAACTTTCTGTATTTTCCTTTTAATTAAAAATGTTTTAAAAACATATTTCTCTTAAATCAACATCCATGGTATCTATTTGCTATTAAACATATTCTAGCTTGGTGTTAATTTATAAAATAATTTTGTTATTTTATACCTAAAAATTTCCTACCTCCTAACAGGTCTCCCAAAAATCTTTTATATTCTCCAAATGACCTGATAAATTTTTCTAAATCTGATCCATACTGTTTTTGATTTTTCATCGCTTCTATAACAATACATTGTTTTTAACATGCTTGAAAATATTAAAGTTCTCACTTGTTTCTGAGCATCTCATTCTGACATACATTTATTGTCTGAATGGATATTAATCTGTATTTCATTTTTTAATAATAGTTTCATGGCATTCAATATTAGTTATGTTCTGTTGCTAAGGTTTAACTAAGAGGGGTTTCACAGTAGTTCTAAAATAGGAGGTGGGCCAGGACAGCTTTTCCTAATTTCAAAAATCTACATCTCTCTCTTCTGTCTTCTCAAAGTGTCTCTGAGTCCACTGTCTCCCCCTCTTCACCTGGATTTTATCTTTCCAATGCTCCTATTACCCCAATCTGGATTCTACTTCTAGACTTTTCTTCTCAGTGTTGGTCTTTGTCCTGGAAAGGATCTTTGGTTAGTTAGTTTGGAGAGTTTGTAGGGCCCAGACAACTCCAATCTTCCTGTGATTCTCTGCTCATCTGCATCTGCTCTCACCTGTAGATCACCACCCAAATTTGCTGCCATGCCCTGATTAGCCTGCCAAGATCTTACTGTGCGTATCTGTTGGGAATAGTAGTTTTGTGCCCTTTAGGACTACTGGAACTTCCTTTGCCTTCTTTTCACTTGGCTTCTTCTTGCATAGTTGCTGATTACAAGCTGCACATGTAGTTGTCATTTTGTTCACCAAGTCCTAAACTTGGGTTTATAATCATTATGTTGCTGATGTACACTTTGTGTGTGAGGATCTATGTCTGAGTGTGTTCTGTTTTGCTATTTTAGTTTTCCTATTTATAACAAATTTTTATAAACTTGGTGACTTAGAATTTTATTCTATTACTGTTCTGGAGGCTAGAAATCTGAAATTGAGGTGTCAACAGGGCTGAGCTCCCTTCAGACTCTGGAAGAGATTCTATTCCTTGCTTTTTCCAGCTTCTTGTGGTGTCTGCATTCCTCAGCTTGTGACCACTCAACTAGCACCATTTTATAGGCTCTTCTAAATTATCAATTATTTGAGAACATAGATCATGTGTTTACTATTTGCCTCAGGTGTAATACTTTCAACACAGTAACCACTCAGGAAATATTAACAGATAACATTAAACTGTATGAGTATAATACTAGTCAATTCTTTACAGGATATCAAATAGCTACTAGAACCTAAGGAATTTCTAAATGAAGACATGATGGCTTATGTCTACAGCACAGTTGTTTCTTTCACTAATGCATAATTTCCCACATTCCTGACCCAAGCCTTAATAGGAATATCAATTGATATATTCCATATTCCCCAACTATTGTTGGTGGAAGGAATTAGGGTACCTGTCATGCATGAGAGCAGACCTATGGCAAAACTCTAGGAGCTTCTTCATCTACCCTCCAGGGAGAGTGATTTCAAATGTGCCATGGAAGAAGACCTGCTCACAGTCTTCCCCCAATTACTACACCTAACACAATGAATCCTGATTCCTCTATGCTCATATTCAAACCATATCCCAAGCTTTTCACTCAGCTTATCATGGTATTTTTAAAACTTAAAAAAAATTACATTTTGCTAGTATAGTCTCAATAAATTTGATACATTTGTCTCAGATTTCAGGTTGCAGTCAAAATATCTATTGTAATATATATTTAACTTTTCCTCTGTCCACCTGTCTTACAAATAAATGAGAAAGGAGACCCCCAAGATGTTCTTCTTATGTGAATGTGTCACAAAACTCACCTGGGTTAAAGGCTATGCTTCTTAAATTTATATTGCACAGATATTTTCCATGATATACTTTTTTATTTCAAAATCCCCTGCCAAGATGGCTAGGAAAATATCCTACAAAGAAGAGCACTGTATGTTAAGTACCTAGTAATTACAACAAAAATAATCATGTATTGCTTATACTGAATCTTCATAATCTTTTATTTCCCTTTCTGTGTTTCATTCCTGATCCAGATTACAGCTCATGGCAAAATTGACAGAATGAAAGTAATTAACTGTTATATTGAACACATACAATCCCCCTTGTCTCAATGAATGTTTTACACTATATTAACAAATTCAACTCAATTAATTCAATATTTATGAAATTCCATTGTGCTATAGGTACTGTACAAGACACTAAATATACAGAGTACTGGAAGACATGGCACCCACTCTCCTGGAACTTAAAGTATTTGAGTCATTACCTCAATTGCTTGTACATATGTCTAATTTACTAGGGGAGGGAATGAAAATAAATGAAAAATATATGACCCCTTCCTGAGAACTATATTTTTTTAACATGGGATTGTTAAATCCTGCAGATGAGAAGGTATCTGAGAGAATATACAATAGTTTCCCATTCTGATTCTCTAAATATTTCCAAATGAATGGAGAATTAAGAAGGTAGAAAGTTGTTAGAAAATTCAAACTGTGTTACTGCAATGACATTTTCAAATGCACTAGTTATGGTGAAAATTTTCAAAAGGACATAATATTTAATGTCAATTATCATTTCTCAATAAGCAAAGTAAGAATTTTTTGGATGCTCATGATGAAGATATATAACTCTGATTATTGATAACACATTTTATTCTTTATTTGAGTTTAGGAAGAAAACATGTCTTATTTTTTAGCTGAAAGTTTGCCAGTTAGAAGTAATAATCATTATTACAAGAGTAATGGCACTAAAACAAATAAGAAAAGTTAGAAGAGTTAAGTGCAGATGAAGTGTTAGTAACTGAGAGAGAAGAGATCTTTAATGTCCTTGTAGAGATCAAGTAGTTTCAGTATATTATATGACTCTGAATCATCCAGATTTTGAAACTAGATTTTGACAATATTAGTTGTATATAAAATATAGGTACAGGAAATCAAGTTCAGCAAAAAAAAAAAAAAAAAAAAGATCCCCTAAATATCTCCCTGTATAATAGGTTTATTCCAATTTTGGGAAATATAAAATAGTTTTCAATATTATCTCAGACACGGGTGGGGAAATAATCCTAGCTAGTCTCTGTATAAGAGGTAATGTCATCTGAAGCTAAATTTCCTTTAGGATTTACATGAAAGAGTTGTAAAAAGTGTATTTAAAAATTATTACAATTACTAGTTGAACATTTAAAGAATGGTTTATTTGCAGAAAAAAATCATTAGTTTTTATCATTCCATAAGTAGGTTATCGTTGTGCTACAATATTTAAATAGTGAAATGAAATTAAGAAGCTCTGTGCATTTCTATCAGGTGATTGTAAGGTCTTCTTGAAATATCTTATATTTTATCTCATTTACTCAAATCTACCCTAAAGTTACAATTCTAATATTGGCGACCATATTTAGTCAATTGTAAAGATTATCCATTGTCAATAAAAGCACAGACCTTGGAGTCAGACCCATTCTAAAACCAATTCTGATTTTAGTAGACCTCTATTTTAATACCACTTTAGGAATGCCCCCATACTTCTACTCACAGAACTTTCTTTGGGGAGAATTATTTTTTTCCAACTTCAACTACAGTGCTACTGTTGAGGCTACTAATTGGTACCTATTGCATCTCTGGACACATCAGTACATGTTTGATCTGACTGAGGTCAGCTAGCATTCTTGTCTAATCCTTTCAAGTTTAAACTAAAGGAAAAGAATTCATACTCCCTGATGGTGGAGATGGAAAAATGTGAGCCTAGATGTTACTGGTGTTCATGATTCCTGCCTGGTTGAAAAACTCAACATAGTAGAATAAAAACAAAACACAAAGCAAAATAGAAAGGGAGAAATAAAAAATAAAACAAAATCCTATTGGAATTGCATTGGCTGAAGTAATCCATATTCTTACCCTTCCCATAGTTGACTATATGAGCTAATAATTGCTTATTTGTTTTATTTTGGTTTTATTTATTTATTCATTATTATTACTTTCTTTTTTTGCTTTGTATTTGTTTTGTTCTAAACTGGTTAAAGTTTAGTTTATTTCTCTTGCAAAAGGTGCTGCCTATTACAACTTCATATCACTTGTGATTTGAGACAAAAAACTCCTTCACTTGTAAAACCACTATAATATTTCAGTCAGTAAAGTTGTTTTGGTTTGAAGTAACAAAAAATCTGAGTCAAAGTGAATTAAATAATTTTGAGTATTGGATCATTCAAAATAGGGCTGCACTAAGTGATAATCTAGCAGCTCAATGATAACAGCTAAATTACACTTCCTCATTCTTTCTACTCTGTTCTTTGTAGGATCAGTTTCATGTGAAAATAGCTCCCTTCATGTTTTCTGAAATAATACTCTCTTGTGTTCATATAAGTAGAAAAAAAATGCATCTTTGTCTTTGAGTTTCCTGGAAAAAAAAAATGAAAGTCTCTGATTGAAATACTTTAGATCAGAGTAGCTCGAAGTTCACATACCATAACCTGTCTGCAAACTTAGTTACTGGTCCACAACGAGATAAATACAAAAACTGTTAGCAAGTATTTAGAAAAGAACGTATAATAAGTCCCCTATATATGAACGAGTTCTTTTCTGAGAGCATGTTTGTAAGTCCAGTTTGTTCATAAGTCCAAAGTTAGCCTAGGTACCCAGCTAACACAATTGGCTATATAGTACTGTACAGTAATAGGTTTATAATACTTTTCACACAAATAATACATAAAAAACAAACAAAAAATAAAGAAAACATTTTTAATCTTATAATATAGTACCTTGAAAATACAGTAGTATAGTACAATAGCTAACATACAGGGCTGCCATCAAATGAACAGGCAAGAAGAGTTACTGACTGGAGGAGGGAGAGGAGGTGGGAGATGGTAGAGCTGAAGGACTGTCAGCAATAGGAGACAGAGGGCAAGCTGCAATTTCACTCATGCCTGACGTTGATGGCACAGGTTCTGGTTCCTTGCTGGATTCAATTCTAACTACCCTCATGAAAAACAATGATCCAGTGACGTCTGGGTAGCAGCTCTTTCTTTCTTGTTATAGATAACACAATAGCACTGGACTGCATTCTGAAAGGCTACTGCAAGCTTCACGTACCATTCTATATTTGGGTCCTGTGCCTCAAAAACTAACAGTGCCTCCTCAAATACAGCAAATCCCCTTGCCATTTCCTGCATTGTGAATATCTTCAGTTCTTCAGTTACTTCTTTCCTCTTGTCCCTCTTTGTCCTTTCTCTGGGCCTCCAATTCCATCAGGTCTTCATTAGTAAGCTCCTCGTGTTGCACAGCAAGGAGTTCAATAAAGTTGTCCTCTTGCAGATCCAGCTTCGGCTTCTCGCTGAGGGTCAAGAAGTTGCTGAAGACCTCTTTGGACTCCTTATCCACCTTCTCAAATCCACGAAAATCATGAATAAACTGCGGGCAAAGGTTCTTCCAAACCCCATTCACGGTGATGGCCGTAACCTCACACCAAGCAAAGTCAATTATTTTATGGTCTTGTAGATGCTTTAGTCCTTCCAAAACTGTTGCAAGGTTGTTCTTGATGCATCACTTGCCTTTACTGCCTGACGAGAAGTGTGATGTAAATTATATTTCTTGAAATGTGCTATAACTTCCTGGCCCATAGGTTGAATGAGTGATATAGTATTTGGTGATAGAGGCCCTCACTACTTTTTTTTTCTTAAGATTTATTTATTTATTGGCTCCGTTGGGTCTTCATTGCTGTACATGGGCTTTCTCTAGTTGTGAAGCGGGGGGCTACTCTTTACAGAGGTGCACAGGCTTATCAGTGTGGTGGCTTCTCTTGTTGCAGAGCATGGGCTCTAGGTGTGCAGGCTTCAGTAGCTGTGGCACATGGGCTCAATAGTTGTGGCTGGAGCACAGGCTTAGTTGCTCTGTGGTATGTGGGATCTTCCTGGAGCAGGGCTCGAACCCATGTCCCCTGCATTGTCGGGTGGATTCTTAACCACTGTACCACCAGGGAAGCCCTCACTACTTTGACATTGGGATGAAAGTTTTCCATGAATGGAGGCTGGCCCAGAGCAGTGTCAAGCAGCAAAAGAATGTTGAATAGGACATCCTTCTCCAAGCAATATTTCTCTACATCCAGGAAAAAGTGGTGGACAAACCAGTTTTGGAAAATGGCCTGTGTAACGTGGATTTTGGAGTTACTCTCCCACACAACAGGAAGAGAGCCTTTGGCTATGTTTTTAAGGGCTCTTGGGTTCTCTGAATGATAAACTAAGAGAGCCTTCAGCTTCATGTCACAAGAAGCATTGCCACCAAATAGCAGAGTTAGCCTGTCCTTTGCTGCTTCATAGCCTGGGATCAACTTTTCCTGCTTACTGATGTAACTTCAGTCTCGCATCCTCTTCCAGTACAGTCCTGTCTCATCCACATTAAAAACCTGCTTGGGTAAATACACGCCTTCAACAATAATTTCTTGAAGTGTTTCAGGTAATTCAGGCTCTAGCCTTGAAACAATGAAACCAGCCATGGCTGGCATTAAAAGATGCGCCCTCTGATCCTTTGCTGTGTTTCTTCTTCAAGTCTCCATAAAGGTTAGCTTTCTCTTGAATCAGCATTCAGCTGAGCGGAACTTGATGCTGATGCTGATCCTGCATCCACACACTGAGAAATACAACTTTTCCACGCTTCTTCCATACTATTGTCAACATCATTGGCACAGCACACTTCACATGTTCCACGATCTTGTCCTTGTTCTTTAGAATCATGCCAATGGTTGCACGATTCATATTTTAAGAATGAGCAACATCTACCATCGCCTCACTCCACTCTCAATTATTTTCACTTTTGTTTCCATCATTATCACTTGCCACTTCTTAGCAGTACCAGCTACATCACCACTCCTTTTATGCTTGCTTCCAGACATCCTGGGCTTGAAAGAAAGATAGTGTACTACTGTTCTCTATACAGTACTGTAAAGTATACAAAAAGACAACCACTTGTAGAGGATGCATGCACCTGACAATGTATGCTAGATATGTGAACTAATTTACATGATTGGACAAGCTAATGCACGTTCACATCTTTGAAAGTTCCCAACTTGAAGGTTCATATGTAGGGGACAATAATAATTTTTAATATTGTGGAAACATAAAATTTTAATGTTGAATGTAAAAAGAAATGGTTTGGGCTTGTGTTTTGTATATATTTAGTTTTATAGTTAAAGTTCCTCATAAAAGTTACTTTGTATATATAAATACAATCCTTTTGACAGAGGTAGAAAAAAGTCAGAAAGCTATACTCTACCACACAGTTTTTAAGTCACAAACTGAGTTCAGAAAACCAGGCTTTGTGGTTCAGTGGATGGAATATGCTATTGTCTTATCCTTGATTATCTGTTTCACCTATGTGCTTTTGTTCTGGAGGAAGTATTAAAATATTATAATTAGGGAAAGCACTTAGCCCTGAAAAATTAAATCTGATTATTAGTTACATCGATTTTTATATAGCAATCAACATCCTCAACAAATTGCCAAATCATCTGATGAACACAAAAAAAGTACAAGTCAACTTTTGTCTGTTCCAAAGTAATTGTATGCTTTCTTCAGTTGTCTAAATTATCAAGATATTCTGATATAACGTTTACTTCAATGTATGGTGAAGAATGAGATGCACCACCCAGATCACCTCTCAAGGAAGGAGTTATTGCCCAAGATTTCAACAGACAGACTCCTCTTGGTTCTTCAGTGTTTGCTTCAGCTGCAAAGAACTACCTTGCCTAAGGGCACACCTTTCCAAGGCAGTCTCCATTCATGACCACTTTGTTAAGTGGGGATATAAAAGGTTTCCATTTCAGTTGCTGCAAATTTCTCCATGGTGTTGCCCAAGTCTGCAATGAATTTGCACTAATAAAGTGAACCAGAACAAACTAATGGATAGGGAATAATTTATTGATTTGTGAGCTTTCTTCCAAGATACATGGTTTAAAATCCCTGAAGATTGTGCAAATTGGCTATATGACAACTCTTAGAAGCATGATAAAGCAAAGTTGAGAGTAGATAAAACTTCAGATTTGCTGTAATAGACAATTGAAGAGGGAATAACAGTCTGAGGAAGTCATCATGCTGGAGTGGATATACTATGTAAGACTATAGGACTCAACAGATGATCATGCTCCATTTGAAAGCCCAGAGGATTCACATTTACCAAAGCTATGAAAAATGCACTGGTGAGAGACACTAATATGACTCAACAAGATCATGTAGCTCTCCTCTGTAAGACACTCAAGTTTAAAAGACTGATTCAGAACTAGACTTACTGGAAGCAACAAAGATGGTAGAACCCTGAAACAACAGAGACAATATAGGACAGAGAGCAGTGCTTTAGTGCCAAGGGCTGGGATATAACAATATCTTAATGACTGGCGAGGTGAGAATGGCAGCCAAGGGTTTTGACTCACATAGTTATGGAGATGGTTCTATGGATCACAGAACAGTGTCCCTAGGATCAAAAAAGATGGTCAGTTAACAAGGGCACTACCCAGGTACTACCATCACAGGAAATAGAGAATGGTTGACTAGGTAGCTGAAGGCAGCCAACCTAATAAAATTGTTATGATCCCTTGTCCAGTTTCTGGACTTAAGATATTTTCAGATTCAGAATTTACTGACTGAAGAGGTGGCCAAGCCTTTGAGAAGAAGATGCAGCAATACTATGGCAAATATAACCATTAATAAATACCCAGTCTTTCCACAGAGAAACCTATGGTACTTTAGGGCAAAAGCAAATTGACATTTTGAGGCCTGATAGACACAGAGATTTCTAAATCATCATTATGGCTCGCCTTCTTATAATGGCGTCCTAAGCAGGATTCAGCTTACTGTGGCTCTACTAGGACCCACGAATCCACTTTATTGTCATTTTACAATACCTAAATGTATAATTGTGATTGGCACACTTAACACTTGGCTTACCTCCCACATTGATTCCTTGGTCTGTTCAGTAAGGTCTCTCATGGTGCCAAGGCAAAATGAAGACAATGAAACTGCCACTCTGCCAAGATAGTAAATAGAAAACATTAATGCATCCTGGGCCAAAAAGTATAAATTAATAAGGACCTAAATGATGCACAGGCAATGGTCCCCATCATATCTCCATTTAGCTTACCAGTCTGGCCCCTGCAGAAAACATGGATCTCGAAGGAAGACTGCAGGCTATTAGCAACTCAAACAAGTAGGAGCTCCAACTGCAGTGTTAGAAATGTAGTCCTTGCTAGAATAGGTAATTATGCCCTTGGACCTAGAGATGCAGTATTGATTTGTCAGGTGCATTCTTTTTTACTATTTATTATTATCAGAAGATTAGAAACAGTTCATATTTACATGGAACAGGTAACAATACACATTTAGAGTTTTGTTCCAGAGCTATATATATTACTTCTTCTATCACCTACTATTTTATAGTACTAAAATATCTGGACCATTTGGATATCCCAACACAATGTCACATCGATCCACTACATTATATTAATTAACATGAACAATTAAGAAATACTCTCTTAGAGGCCCTAGTAAGACAAATGCACTCCACAGAGCAAGAAATAAACCAAATGAAGATACAGGGCCTGAAACATCATATTTAGTGGAAGCAGACAGCATTTCTCTTCTCAAATTCCATAATCCTATAGATGATAGACATTCTTAAATTAAAATGTAATGGAATATTTGAAAAATTAATTTTTAAGAGAGAATGTTTTAAAACAAGAGCTAAAATAAATAATTTGAAATTACAATATTTGCATAATTTGTTGTTGCTCTAAACGGGAACATTAGGATTTGATCTCTCTGGCTTCCAAATAAGTCTATATTAAAATACACAGTTTAATGACTTAGCGACGCAGACTCTTCTAACACTTAAATTTTATTGCTTGTGGTATTAATCAATGTATAAAATCAACTTCAAATTCCATATAATTAGAATTGCTTGAAGGACTACATTGTTAGAATTAAAGATTCTCCAATAAGAAAATAAACTGTTAAAATCTCTGGCAAAGGGAATTACTATTGAGAATTATTGTAACTCTGCTGTTGCTATATGATTTAATGACAACTTTTTTGCAGGACAGAAATCATGGACCAATATATATAAAGAATATATATCTATAAAAACCAAATTATTGTCAGTTTTTTTAGTAAATTTATTTATTTATTTATTTATTTATTTATCAGATTCATTTGGTCTTCGTTGCTACACACGAGCTTTCTCTAGTTGCAGTAAGCAGGGGCTACTCTTCATTGTGGTGCACAGGCTCCTTACTGCTATGGCTTCTTGTTGCGGAGCATGGGCTCTAGACATCTGGGCTTCAGTAGTTGCGGCTCATGAGGTCAATAGTTGTGGCTCACGGGCTCTAGAGTGCAGGCCCAGCAGTTGTGGCACATGGGCTTAGTTGCTCCGTGGCACATGGGATCTTCCTGGAACAGGGATTGAACCCGTGTCCCCTGCATTGGTAGGCAGATTCTTAAACACTTCACTACCTAGGAAGTCCCCATTGTCAGTTTTGATTAGCTAGGTTAATCACAGAAAACAGTACAGTCAATAATTTAAACCAAAAATAATGCTCAAATACTTAATATGTTGCTTTCCAGAGTACTTTTTCTCCATAGATTTAATTTCCCAGTTATGTCCTTCTACCCTTAAGGTAAAATTAAAACTAATCTACAATTTAATTCAAATGACTTCACCATTATTCCTTCTTCAACTTCTTTATTTAGAAATATTTTGTCCATTTACTGTTACCTATCTTCAAACACATAGCATATATTACTTTTTGCCATATTTATTAAAACAAGATTTTTTTAATCTTTATGTTTAAAAATATGTTCTAATAACAGTGTCCTTCCATTATTCTTTCGGTGGGCAAAGACCATCAAAATCTTTCAAAATTCATACTTAAAGTAAAAAGGAAGTAATTATAGTATTAAAAATTAAGAATACACTATTTTTAATTACATGTAACTAGTGAGCACTTAAGTAATTCTTTTAGAAAGTAAATGCTAATGGCATTCCTTATGCATTAACTTTTTTCAGAATACTCTTTTAGCAATTTCTAACAGAACTGAGAGGAAAGTAGCAAAAGTTTTTGAAGAGAATGTTCTTCTCATGTTACATATTACAAAAAAGTAAATGTACATTCTAATCACTATAGGAAGTATTTTAAATTAATATGAATTGGCTATGTCAAAACTGTTTCCATTATTTATTTGAGCCATCTGTAATATGCGATATTTAAACTATGAAACATTTGTTTGGAATGAGAACAAAGAGATATAATCAAAAGAAATTGTCCTGAAAACATGAATATGTGATCTCCTTAACAAAGTTATAATTGCCTTACTAATTTCATTTTAACAAAATATAACTTTTAACAATAATAACAACTTTTAATGCCAATTTCAGTGCTAATGTCTTTAACTTTCTTCCCTTTTCTTATTTTAGGTGGGTAAAAGTATGACTATCAGGCTTCTTTGTGGTGTTTAACTCTAGGTGCATGACTTTTAAAATTTTTTCTCAGTTTAAAAAAATTATGACTTTTAACAAATGAATTATTTCTGTACTTGAACAAAATTCTTTTAGAATCTATATGTTTGGCATGATATAAATTTTGATTCTGTGTTCTATGTTGTGTTCTATCTTTATATATGGGATACAAATAATTTGTAAGCATTATTTCATTCCCATTTTTGAATGATTTACTAAATCCTAAAAGAAATAATGTAAATTTATATTATTTTCAATCAGTCATACCTGTAGTATTTAAGAGAGCAGAAGAAAGGACAACCCTACACATTTGGAAGGAGATTTTTAGCAAAAGTTAGCTTATGGGTATCTTGTAAATATTTGTTGGAAATTCAAATTTTAAACACTTGTTGAATGTTATCATTAATTACAGCAAAATAATATAACATGTATGCATCATATATAACGTATAACTTTATACTACATTATATATATATATCATGTAATTATATATACAATGAAACCAATACCAATAACAATTTCAGTTATAGAATTTAAGCATTTCTAAAAACACTGAAGAAACTCCCAACCTTGACACTGTTCTTGTTGTTGTTATTATTTGTTATTTCCCTTTCTACAAGTCCTGACAGAACAACTCCCATTACGGAAAAAGCATCATTTGAAGAACTATTCTATCCTACTATAATTTGGACCATTATGACTCATTAAAATGTTCTTAATTGGCTTACAAATTAAACATGGTAAAATATTTCCAAACACCAAACTGCAAACAAATGAAAAAAATCAAGGCTCATATTTATTTCCTTAAAAATGAGTAAATGGAAGATTGATCAGCTGGAATAAAATAACTTAGAATGAAAATCTGAGGTCTTTTTTGATGTGGCAATTATTTTTTATTATTATTTTTTTAATTGAGTTGGCCTGAAATATTTAAAGAATTTAACTATATTCCTAGAATCATTTGAATCAAATTAAGTACACAGATTCTCCAACATATATTGCTAAAGGATAGTTTAAAATAAATAATAGTGAACAGGGTTTGTGGGAAAGGATAAATTTGTGATTTATGTTTTTCACCAATATTCTGCCAGTTTGGAACAATTAAGAGAGTTATGATAGGAAATAAAAAGTAAGTGTTTTAGAAATTAAACAGCCCTACCCACCATCCATCCCTCCCATCAGGAAGCACACACAAGCCTCCTGGACAGCTTCCTCCACAAGAGGGCAAAAAGCTGTATCAAGCAGTATCAGCAGTATTTCATCTTGTGGAACTGAAAACCACAGCCACAGAAAGATAGAGAAAATGAAAAAGCAGAGGACTTTGTACCAGATGAAGGGACAGGATAAAACCCCAGAAAAAACAAATAAATGAAGAGGAGATAGGCACCCTTCCAGAAAAAGAATTCAGAATAATGATGGTGAAGATGATCCAGGACTTTGAAAAAAAGACAGGGTGCAAAGATCAAAAAGTTTACCAAACACCTAGAAGAATTAAAGAGCAAACAAACAGATATGCAACACAATAACGGAAATGAAAAATACACTAGAAGGAACCAATAGCAGATTAACTGAGGCAGAAGGGCGAATAAGTGACCTGGAAGACAGAATGGTGATCATTACTGATGCAGAAAAGAATAAAGAAAAAAGAATGAAAAGAACTGAAGACAGCCTAAGAGACCTCTGGGACAATGTTAAACGCACCAACATTCGCATTATAGGGGTCCCAGAAGGAGACGAGAGAGAGAAAGGACCCGAGGAAATACTGGAAGAGATTATAGTTGAAAACTTCCCTAACATGGGAAAGGAAATAGCTACCCAAGTACAGGAAGTGCAGAGAGTCCCAGGCAGGATAAACCCAAGGAGAAACACGCCAAGACATATAGTAGTCAAACTGACAAAAATCAAAGACAGAGAAATGTTATTAAAAGCAACAAGGGAAAAATGACAAATAACATACAAGGGAACTCCCATGAGGGGAGTTCTGTACTCGGCAACAAGAGAAGCCACCACACTGAGAAGCCCATACACCACAACTAGAGAAAAGCCTGCACGCATCAACGAAGACCCAATGCAGCCAAATAAATAAATAAATAAATAAAAACCAATGGATATTTTTTTCTGATTTAACACTAGATTCTTACTTATTTACAACAAAATGTGCAAACTGGAGCCCAATATACTTGTACAAACAGACTTAAGCAACTTTACCATAGGGCTGCTTAATGTCAATAATGCATTTTTATGGATCCCTCATCATCAGTGGAAGTCATCCTGTATATCAGGGGGGAAGGATGATTGTGTGTTACTGGAAGCCCTAATATCCAAAGAGCAGCCTCAGGGCAAGAAAGTTAAAATAATCTTATTTTCCTTTGCTGACAACATCAGGTCTTTTGGGGTCTTCTGGATATCTGCTAAGGGGTTACGCTCACTTGCAGCAAATTTATAATGAGGATACAACTTTTATCATCCTATCTAATCTTTCTCTCTGATACTCCTCTGCTTCCTGGGGAGCAAAATTACAGATTGGCCACTAACCCAGCAACCAAAGTTTGAGAGGGATAAATTGGGAGATTGGGGTTGACATATACACACTACTATATATAAAATAGATAACTAATAAGAACCTGCTGTATAGCACCGGGAACTCTAATCAGTACTCTGTAATGGCCTATATGGGAAAAAAAATCTAAAAAAAAAAAAAAGGTAGATATATTTTATGTATAACTGATTCACTTTGCTGTACACCCGAAACTAACAAAACACTGTAAATCAACTATTCTCCAATAAAAATTTTAAAAAAAAGTTTTTCCCAGAAAAAGTTATCACAGGCTAGGATTCAGTCTCTGTTTACTCTAACTTCTGTGAACTACCACATATACAAACAAACCTCGAAAAAATTATACATGAGACCAAACAATCAAGTAAATGGGTTTGGCTTCCAGATCCCACTATTTATCTTCATGGAGAAGCAAAGAAGATTGGTCCACACAGCAGCAACTATATACTAAGGAAACTTCCTGATTAAGGGAATCCAGAAATACTGTCTTCTATAAAATTTGGTGGTAGAGAGATCAGGTAGGCACTCAAGGATCTACTTTATAAATAAGTAAGCAAATTCTCCACCAATGTTAAATACATTTGTGATTTATTTTTATCACCAGCCTACAGTTTGTTTAAGTGATCATGTGCCAAAACCTGTCTTTACTCAAATATTAACCTCTATGAGAGAAATTAGTTATACTACTTTAAATCCCAAACAACTTTCAGAGTAACCATTATATAACAGATTGAATAAATGTAAAAAGAAAGGATACATCAAAAAAGGAAAGAGAAAATATTTTAAAGATGATTTTGAGGAATCTGTTCCTTACTACAATTATAAAAGTTCCATACTCTTCACTATAATATAAAATTCCAAGCTTATTTTTCACTAATCACATAGGATAAGCTAATTATGAAAAGGCTGTGGTGGCCTTGAATACCAGACAAAAGTATTTGGAATTAATCAGTGGGCAATGGAAAAATATGGATTACTTTTTAAAAGAGAACTGTGATGACCTAAGCCAACCAAACTGTCTGCAATGCTGGAAAAATTCATATATACAGTATTTTGCATATATACAGTCAAATATGCAATGTCTGGAAGGTTCTGATTGCATATGTCTAAGTGCTGAAATAGTGATAGTGTGAATACTTAAGTTTTAATTTCTTTTAATTTTCATTTACATTTTAATAGCCACATGACACTAATGGCTACCACATAACATGATGCAGATCTAAACTATAATTCAGAAAGGTTAATCTGGCAGCTTTATATAAAAGAGCTTAGATAATAAAAATATTTTTAAATCATTATTTATTTGGTTTTATTACAATGTCCAGCTAGAAATAATCAGTTTGAGTTCTGGAGGAATGGTATTGGCAGCAAATATCAAGTAAAGGAATTCAGGAAGATTAAATCTTTATATGAATGGAGAGAGACAAGCATTTAGTATGAGAAATATTGTATCTGAGGTGCTAGAAAGACAATCATTTGCATAGTTAAAGCTATATAAATTGTCCACTTTCTGATGAGAGTTGAAATTATGGATATAGAGAAGATTATCAAGTTATCTTCTAAACATACTAAGAGAAGTCTAAGGTTAAAGCTTTGTTGAAACTCCCATGTAACAGATAAACTCCCATATAATACAAATTATAATTTCAGCTAGAAACAAATGTCATATATAAATGCAGTCATTGCAAGTTTAATGAAGAGACCATCTATAAAAGTATGGACAGGGTTAAGGTACACCAAGAAAGAATGAAGAGGTGCTGGAGAGATGCCTTTGCCAGAATATGGAGAGAGCAATAGCTAAAATTAGAGGCAAGGGCTGCTGGAAAGTAATGGATGCCTTAGAACAGAACCACTAACAATCCATATAACAGCAGAGAAGGAGATTAGGGAATAAATGCTTTGACTACTTCTTCCCTTCAGTCTTCTACTAGCACCTATCATTGGCTAAAATTAATCAAATGATAGAAGGCAAGAGGGTCACTGTGGTACACTGGACAGTCTCCTGGCTCAAAGATAAATAAGAGTAGTGAATGGATCTAGAGTAGCTAATGTTGAAGATCCAGCACACTAATTTAGGTGCAAAGAGAAGGGAAATAGAGAACACAGAAGCTTTGTTTTGTCAAACAAGAAAAGATGTGTAAGATGTCATTGACTCATTTATTTTAAAAATTTGTATTCAGGGTCTTCTATATGCTAAAGTCAGGTTAAAATAATAAAAAATCTGTAAAAACATCATTGAAGACAATGACTTTGAAAACATTTAGTTTGGTAATTTGGAAGTCACTAATAACTTTTAAAATAACTTTAGTACTATTTTGGACACAAAAAAGACTAAAACACAATTTCCTTTTGAAGACAAATGAGATTACTTGTCAAGATGGCACAGTGAGCAAAAGCATAGTGATGCACACTTTCTCCTAATTCAAAGAAATGTCAGACAAAAGGATTTGGAATTAATCAGTGGGCAATGGAAAAACATGGATTTACCTATACATCACAAAGCAAACAGCTACACTTGAAACAAAAAAATAAGAGACAGTAACTAACATAATGGGTCTGAGAAGAAATGGATAGTCATGGATAGAAGGTTAAAGCCAGTGACACTGGAGAATAGAAAATAAGGATCAGTCTACACAGGCAAATACAGACAAAGCAAGTCCCATGAGAGACAGGAACTCAGACCTGGATTTCTTAAATGATGATAGAAATTGTGATCCAGGACTGAGCAATGAATGGGATTCTAAAATAGTTCAACTAAACAGATCTGCAAGTACCAAAGAACATTGATTTTTCTCCCTTCTGGAAGTGAGAAGAGCATGAGCCAATACTACATGTGGCTAAAATGTCCAATGGGACAATATCATAGCTGTTATCAGTTCTAGTAATTTTGCCTTTGTGGGTCCCTTCCTCAGTAAAATATAAACATATATTAGAACTTATATATTATGACTGTGCTAGTATAAAGATGAATATAAGCAAGGCTAGATTCATTGCTATATATTTCTTACTACTATATTCATTTTCTTCTGATTTTAAAAGATATTAAAATGAAAACATTTCCCTAGGCCCCTAGAATATTGTAGGCTTTAGGCACTATGCCACCTGTGGTTCATAGATAAGTTAGTCTTGGTGTATAGACTGCTCTTCATGTGGTACAAAACTCTGAGTTTCCTAATATAAGACCTATGCCAAGAATATGCATAGATGACTGCAAAGAATCAAATGATATATCATGTAAGAAGAAGTACAACAAAGAAAATCTCACATAATATGAACTTTAAAACAAAAATTACAGAGCTCATAAGCTTTCAAACAAAAACTTTTTTAACAGAAAATGCAAAAAATTCAGAATATTGAATACCAACAGATAGAAACATTATGTGGCACTCCCCAGAGGACCATGAATATTGTTGTTGAGATGTCTAAAAGTATGAAGAATAGAAACCATGCAGTGAATAAAGGAATTTACTAAATAATGTAGTGAACACATAACAGGTGACCACCAATGAGTCACATTTAATATACTCCTTGGAGCAAAGGTGGAATCTGTGACTTGCTTCTACTCAATAGATCTTGATAAAGATAATAGGATGTCACTCCCATGATTGTGTTTGTTACATAAGACTCCTAGCCACTGAGGGAGAGAGAGAGAGAGATAGAGGTATTCTCCTGCTGGCCTTGAAGAAGTAAGCTTCCATGTTGTGCCAAGTTCCCTTATGGCAGGGAACTGTGGCCAGCTTCCAAAACCTGGTGGAGCCCACAAGTCAACAGTCAATAAGAAGAATCTGGGGACGTCAGCTATGGAGTCACAAGGTAACAAATCCTGACAGCAACCTAAATGAACTTGGAATCATATTCTTCCCCAGTCAAGTTACCAAAATAAAATGCAGCCTGACCCACACCTTGACCATAGCCTTTTAAGACCCGGAGCAGTGCCCAGCTGAGCCATTCCAGGACTCCTGGTTCACAGAAGCTGTGACAATGAATGTGTGGTTTCTTTAAGCCAGTGAACTTTGGTAATTCATTAAACAGAAATAGAAAATATATAAGTAAGAAATAAGTATGAGAAAAACATGATTTGAAAAATGAAAATATTCAATGTTCAAATAAAAATTCACTCACACACAACTGACAAACAATAAATATCAGACACAACACAGCTGAAAAAAGATTTAGTGAATTGGAGAATAAACATAGTCTGAAACGAAGCATGAAGAGAAATAACTGTGGCTAAAATGAGTAGCTCCACCACATAGCTAAAAGAAGATATTGAGACAAGAGGGCAGACAGCAGTATCAAGCAGTATCAGCAGTATTTCATCTTGTGGAACTGAAAACCACAGCCACAGAAAGATAGAGAAAATGAAAAAGCAGAGGACTTTGTACCAGATGAAGGGACAGGATAAAACCCCAGAAAAACAAATAAATGAAGAGGAGATAGGCACCCTTCCAGAAAAAGAATTCAGAATAATGATGGTGAAGATGATCCAGGACTTTGAAAAAAGACTGGGTGCAAAGATCAAAAAGTTTACCAAACACCTAGAAGAATTATAGAGCAAACAAACAGAGATATGCAACACAATAACGGAAATGAAAAATACACTAGAAGGAACCAATAGCAGATTAACTGAGGCAGAAGGGCGAATAAGTGACCTGGAAGACAGAATGGTGATCATCACTGATGCAGAAAAGAATAAAGAAAAAAGAATGAAAAGAACTGAAGACAGCCTAAGAGACCTCTGGGACAATGTTAAACGCACCAACATTCGCATTATAGGGGTCCCAGAAGGAAAAGAGAAGAGAAAGGACCTGAGAAAATACTAGAAGAGATTATAGTTGAAAACTTCCCTAACATGGGAAAGGAAATAGCTACCCAAGTACAGGAAGGCAGGATAAATCCAAGGAGAAACACACCAAGACATATATTAGTCAAGATGACAAAAATTAAAGACAGAGAAATGTTATTAAAAGCAACAAGGGAAAAATGACAAATAATATACAAGGGAACTCCCATAAGGGTAACAGCTGATTTCTCAGCAGAAACTCTGCAAGCCAGAAGGGAGTGGCATGATATATTTCAAGTGATGAAAGGGAGGAACCTACAACCAAGAATACTCTACCCACCAAGGATCTCATTCAGATTCGATGGAGAAATCCAAAGCTTTACAGACAAGCAACAGCTAAGAGAATTCAGCACCACCAAACCAGCCCTACAACAAATGCTAAAGGAACTTCTCTAAGCAGGAAACATGAGAAGAAAAGGACCTACAACAACAACAACAAAACAATTAAGAAAATGGTAACAGGAACATACATATCAATAATTACCTTGAATGTAAATGGACTAAATGCACCAACCAGAAGACACAGACTGGCTGAATGGATATATAAACAAGACCCATATATGTGCTGTCTACAAGAGACCCACTTCAGACCTAGAGACACACAGAGACTGAAAGTGAGGGGATGGAAAAAGATATTCCATGCAAATGGAAATCAAAAGAAAGCTGGAGTAGCAATACTATCAGATAAAATAGACTTTAAAATAAAAAATGTTACAAGAGACAAGAAAGGACATTACATAAAGATCAAGGGATCCATCCAAGAAGAGGAGATAATTATAAATATATATGCACCCAATATAGGAGCACCTCAATACATAAGGCAAATGCTAACAACTATGAAAGAGGAAATGCAAGGCAGAAATAGATACACAGATGTAGAGAACAAACATATGGACACCAAGTGGGGAAAGCAGGGAGGTTTGGGGGGGAATGAATTGGGAGATTGGGACACCAAATTGTGCACTCTAAATATATGCTGTTTATTGTCTGTTAACGGTATCTCAATAAAAGTTCTTAAAAAAAAAAGTTATTGAGAGAGGGAATACAGATAATGAGAATAAAGGAGCATTTGGAGACTATTTAAGGATGAAGGAATATTATGATTAAATATTTTTTAGCACTAAATAATGTTTGAATCCTCAGACTAAAAGCATTATCATGTTACATTAGCAGAGCTAAGTTAATTTTAGAAAAATCATCAGTCATTGCATACTGAAGTTAAAGAACATAAAATATAAAGACAAATATGAAAATCAAAGAGAAGTGGCTGATCTGCAAAAGTACAACGATCAAATTAACATATTTTATAAGCAGGAATGAATCAGTAAATACTGGAGTCACAGCATCAGAGTGAATGGAAAAAAATGGTTAATTGGCATTCAGTTACTCTCTACTGTTGTTCAAGTGAAAGGGTACACTGTCAACATTTTGGGGAAATGATGCAGAAATGTATTATCTAGAGACCCTCAGTAAATGGATTACTAAAGACTATCATTCATTACAATGAAAAATTAATTCAGTAGAAAAATTAATCCAGGGACTTCATAGGTGGTGCAGTGGTTAAGAATCTGCTTGCCAGTGCAGGGGACATGGGTTCAATTCCTGCTCCAGGAAGATCCCACATGCCGCGGAGCAACTAAGCCTGTGCGCCACAACTATTGATCCTGTGGGCCGTGCTGCAACTACTAAAGCCCACGTGCCTAGAGCCCGTGCTCTGCAACAAGAGATGCCACCAAAATGAGGAGCCCACGCACCACAATGAAGAGTAGCCTACACTCACTGCAACAAGAGAAAGCCCATGTGCAACAACAAAGACCCAACACAGCCAATAAATAAATAAATTAAAAAAATTAATCCAGAAATAGAAAAAAGGAGGATGGAAGTTAAGGTGAATAAAGAAATTCATATAGCAAATCAGAAGATGCAAATAATATTTAGTGTAAACATTAAATAAATTAATTAATAAAGATAAATCAATCAATAAATAATAATGCAAATTTTCCATTCAAAGCAGACTGGAAAGTATAGATATAAATAATATAGAAAAGGAAAAGAGAAGTTCAAAGAGAAATCATTGCACTCTGATTTTATTTCTTATTCTACAAAAGGCCAAAGATTCTAATTAATTTTAATTAGAAATTAGCATTCATACTAAAATATTGAATATGCTATGGAAAAACTAACGTGTATATTTTATAAACTATTAAAGAAAAGAGTTTATATGAAAAGGACTATCAATCCTACAAAATTAAGAAATTAGAAAAAGTAACAAAAAGCACAGCAAATAAAAAACACAATTTAAGGTAATAATAACTGCAATATATCCCTATAGTTATTATAATCACTTTAATCTCATCTATTAAAAATGAGAGCACTTTTCTTATAACTATATACTATTGTAAGTAATAAAACTAAGCACACCTTCCCAGAATAAGTAGAAATTAAAGGACAGAGGAAGATAGACCTGAAAACGAGGAATCTCCCTCCCAAGAAAATTCTTGTGCCTCAATATTTATAATAAAAAATGGAATAAAGACAAAAATATCAAGTAGAAAAATACACAATAAGAAAAGTCAGGGTACATAAGTAATAATTTAAGAGTCATACATACATGTAACTAAAATACAGTCAAATTATATAAAGAAAAAAATACAGATAAAACCCACAAACTTATAAGAAATTCACAAATCCACAATTATAATAGAAAACTGTAAGACATCCCCCTAGCCAAAAATTATTTAGCACATAAAAGACTGGTATGACACAATTTAAATGCTATCACATGGCCTACAAACTGTATCAACAGACATAGGAATATAATGTGCAATACCATCAATAGGTTTGAGTCCCAACTCTATTTGATGATGGAGGTGTACAAATTAGAAGGCATTTTTTGCATTTTACAAGACTGATAGATATATTTTTTTACAGATATATTTATGTAACACCAATGTCTTAACATTCCCCAATATCAAGTTTTCAAATGCTATAACAGTTTAGGAAGAGTAAAATGGAATGAATTTTTAATTAAGGTTAGTAATTTCCAAATTTAATCTTGAATATTTATTAGATTGGCCAAAAAGTTCATTCAGGTTTTCCATGTTACGGAAAAACCCGAAAGAACTTTTTGGCCAACCCAACATTATTCAATACCATTCTCACAATATTGTTAACTACAATAATCAACTGCATTATCAACTCCTTTAAAGGCAAAGGTAGTAATAATGTTTTAGTGTCCTGTAATCCTGCCATACGTTAAATGCAACTTTTCAGGGACAATTTAGGGCATTAACAAACAAAATGCCAATATGTGAATAAAGCCCATGAGAGATTTTGAGACAAAAATTTAAACATTCTAGTGGTAACACAAATGCACCAACACCTTTATGTTCCATTTGAATCATCAGTCCCAGAGATGGAAGAGATCTTTGTGGGAGATAAAAACCCCACCAGCTAGCTGCTTATGGTTTTTTTTCAGCAATATGGGATATTAAATAAAAATGACTAGTTAGGACTTTCACTACACAAAGGAAAATTTAAAGATGAGCTACAAAGGAATAACCCCTGAAATTCCTAACATCTGAATAATCCAGAAAGTCTCTATTTTAACAGAGAGATCCAAGTACCTAGAAAAGAGATAACATCATATATAATCATTTGTTAATATATTTTCAATAAACTAGTCAGACAATATAGCCAATCATATTTCAGGCAAAGTGGGTATATTAGTTCTAATGTGAGAAAGGCAATAAAATTGTCCTATTATGGGGACCTGGGGTTATAAAGAGTTGAGGAAATTGTCCATTGGAAGGAAGGCTCTTAATTAAATTTTTGACTAAAGCAAACAAGTAACTCCACTCACAGGAGTAAAAAGACAATGACTGAAGTGAAAGTAATAAAAAAAGTAATAATGATATTATGAACTATTCTAACTGCTTACTTTTATCAGGTGATTAACTTATTTTATTATTAATAATTATCACACAAAGAATGCTTTAAGAGTTTTTTACCCACACATATATGGTCATTTTGTGTGGGTAAAAAAAATTTATGACATTAATTTATGACAAAGGAATAAAGAATATACAATGGAGAAAGGGCAGTTTCTTCAACATATGGTGTTGGGAAAACTAGACAGCTACATGCAAAAGAATGAAATTGGATGACTATCTTAAACCATACACAACAATTAACTCAAAATGGATTAAAGATTTAATCATAAGACCTGAAAACATAAAATTCCTGGAAGAAAACGCAGGCTGTAAGCTTCTGGACATAGGCCTTGGCAATGATTTTTGAATCTGACATTAAAAGCAAAAGCAACAAAAGAAAAATAGACAAGCAGTACTATCTCATACTAAAAAGCTTCTGCACAGCAAAGAAAACTATCAGTAAAAGGGAAAACCAACCTGTTGACTGGGAGAAAATTTTTGCAAATCATGTATCTGGTAAGGGGTTAACATCTGAAATATATAAAGAACTCACAAAACCCAAGAGCAAAACAACAATAACAACAAAAACAATTCAATTAGAAAATAGGCAGATCTGAATAGACATTTTTCCAAAAAAGACATACAGGTGGTCAACAGGTACATGAAAAGATGCTCACGTCACTAATCCTCAGGGAAATGCAAATCAAAATCACAATGAGATATTACCTCACATCTATTAGAATTGCAATTACTAAAAAGACAGAAAATAACAAGTGTTGGCGAGGTTGTAGAGAAAAAGGGAACCCCTTGTGCATTGTCGCTGGTAATGTAAATTGGTGCAGCCACTATGGAAAACAGTACAAAGGTTCCTCAAAAAACTAAAAACAGAACTACCATAGAATGATCCAGCAATTCCACTCCTGGGTATTTAACTGAAGAAAATAAAAACACTAACTTAAAAAGATCTATGCCCCATGTTCATCACAGCATTATTAACAATAGTCAAGACCTGGAAAAAACCAAAGTGTCCATCAATGGAGGAATGAATAAAGACATTTTGGCATATATGTATAATATTATCCACCCACAAAAAAGAATGAAATCTTGCCATTTGCAATAACATGGATGGACTTTGAGGGAATTATGCTAAGTAAAATAAGTCAGAGAAAGACAAGTACTGTATGATGTCATTTATATGTGGAATCTGAAAACAAAAACAAAAATACAAGCACAGAAACAAATGAAAAAACAAGCTCATAGATAGAACAGACTGGTGATTGCGAGAGGATTGGGGGTGGGGGGGGTGAGAAATGGGTGAAGGGGGTCAAAGGTACAAACTTTCAGTTACAAAGTAAATCATGGGGATGTAATGTACAGCATGGTGACTATAGTTAATAATACTGTATTACATTTTTGAAAGTTGCTAAGAGAGTATATCTTAAAGGTCCTCATCACAATAAACAAAAAATTTTAGTAACTATATAAGAGGACAAATGTTAACTAGACTTAATGTTGATCATTCCACAATGTATACTATGCAAATACTGAACCATTATTTTGTATATCTGAAACTATGTCAATTATACCTCAATAAAAAATGAAATTATAAACATAAAAAAAAGATTTTTTCCTCCAAAATCTAGTTGAAGAAGTGAAAGATAAGAAATTATTGCCTATGTTTATGTGGGCAGACATTGAGAGAACTGAGATTCTAATCCAGGTACATTTGATTTCAAGGCCTGAATTGTTTTCAAGGATACCTGATACTTCTCTGAAGAAACTGATAATGGATACAATATAACATAGAATTTAGTTGCTATATTTGAAAAAATACCAAATAGGGTTTAATCATCAGGTCTTATGAACTGTGTTAGTCTGATGAAAAACTTATGTTATCTTTTCCAAAGTTTCTTGGAAATAAATGTTTTCTAACTGAAGGAATAAGATGAAAGATAATAAATTAGTTAACAAAGATTTTTAAAAATTGATTGAATATGTTTATTTTGATTCTTATTATTAATTTACTAACTGTTCTATATTAAAGGAGGAGAAACAAAAAATAAGCATAAGAGAAAATCTTATAGAAATATCACTTGGAGAGCTGAGTGATGGACTGTGTGAGTGCACAGATTACTTTTATTTCAAGTTCCTATATGTAGCCGTTAGAACCAGACTGGGACTTCTAAATTGTTAATTATTCATAACTGTACTAGTATGAAATATTTTATAGGCAAATAATATTTATTAAAGTGTTGAGTGTGGCAGTATGTGTGTGTTTCTATATAAGTTCTTTACATTTCAACAGAAACTATAATACATCTACTGAGCATCAATAATTCACACGAGGATTATATGTCTATTTTCTTTGTGTTTGTCCAACAATTTACTTCCTTTTGGTAACACTAATAAGTCAACATGGAGAGGCCTTGACATCTTAGCTGCTCCTTTGAGAAAGGAAACCCTTCTAACTTTAAAGAACAATGTATTCATCTGGAATTCTTTTCATTTATTATTTAAATGCTCCCTAGAACAATCCATATATTCCTTTCTTTGATAAAATATCAGGTTAAGAATAACTAGGGAGTAATTTTTCACTTCAACTTGAATAATTGTGGGAAGACAGTGTGACAGTAGAAGTTTAAATGATACATCTAAACTACTGTCCTTTAGAGAACTGCAGGAGGAATTTAAATTACAAAACAGACAACAACCTAAATATTGTCAGTTAAGCAGAAGCCTCCCTCAGTTCATCTAAGTTCCCACTGAGAAATCTCTTGTTATGTGCCTCATGCTAGTTTCCAAAGACAAACTATAATTTTAAGCTATACATTTTTCTTATAATTGCATTACTCAATAGGACTGTTAAAATAATTAAAAGGACAAATAAAGAATGCTATATGAAGCAAAAAAGAAGGTAGTTGAGTTTTTAAAAGAAAAAATCATGGTAATGAACAAATTAGGTATGCAACACAGGCAGAAAAAAACACAAAATTACTTTTAATACTGCAGATTATAAAAAACACCTTTCTTATATAGTATATTTTTAGCAGAGTAGTACAACAGTTAAGAGAAGACAGTAAACCACTAGATTTCCTCTGGCTCTGTCACCTATTATATCCCTCTGTGGATTTTTTTTTTCCCTGTTGCATACATCCAGATTTACCCAGATCACTGAAGTCTTGGATCACACTCTACATGAGATTGGCATGTTTATTAACGACTAAACAAAAAAACAACACAGAACACCAAGATAACAAAACAGGTATCTTCAACTTGTACTTCTGGACTTTTTAAAATTTATCTTTTGGTTTATTTAACATAAACCAACATAAGCATCATATAGAGAGGAATACAAATGTGAATTGGAGGCTGCTTCAATGGACTGACAGAAAATAGGCACTGATAAATGCACAAACACTACTATAATTCACCAGTAGACAGACCTGTTAAACACACACACCCCAAGAATAGCCATTAGTAGAAGTGGTGCCTAATTACTTTTTATAAACTTTATGATATCTGTGAGTATCAGAGTAAGTTTATCCTAAGAACTGCCCTTTAAGTCTCAGACTTGGCTATTTATCCCAGGTTGTTTTCCTCTGATTACCTTCATGACAATAAATACATATCCACATGTTCCATCATCTGACCATAGAATGCAGATGTGAGTGAAGCAGGCCCTAGCCAAAGGGCAAGCACTGGAATCAGCATAAGTCAGCTGCAGGATAGTAAACCAGCATAAATGCTCATTGCAGATCCCTTACTATTTGGGGAGAGACAACAACTCAGGAAGCAAGCTTAGTAAAAACATCAAGACCACATAGTGTACAATTGCTGTTAAGAGCCTGAAGAATTTTCCTTCTTAGAAGGCTTGATGGATGTAATGATCAATACCAGAAGTAATCAGCTGATTTAGTCTCTACTTTACTCTAAGCACTCATGCTTATTCAAAATTATAAACTACATTTATATAATATATATATATAAACCAAATTATCTATAATGAATAAATACCTAAAAATTTAACCAGTCCCATAATAATGAATATTTAGATTCCTTTTAAAGGTTTACAATCACCAAAACACTGAAATGATTATCCTTATGTTTCTTTATTTAAATTCACCAAATGTCTCTAGCATATATTTGTAATTTGAATCAGTGTATGGAGATTTGCACAAATGCAAAGCAGCACTCCAAGGCAGTAAGGTGGTTTTACAAAAAATTTACCCTTTCACAAGCACTTTTCAAGTGTTCCTATTTTAAAAAGGTTTTTATCCCCCATATATAAATTTTCTACCTTTTTCCTTTGCTCAATTTTTGATTGAGTTGTAGTTCCTCACATATTTTATTAGATTTTTTATTGTGGATGTTAATCCCTTGCCTGTTATGTGGGCATATTACTCATAATATTGTTTATTTTTGTCTTTATTTTTGATCACTCTTGCCTTGCTATATGAATGCCTATTTTATTTGTTGTTTCCTAAAATCATCTTTTGATATTTTTTGAGCCTTATTTTATTCCATTTCAATATTTTTTACTGCCTTTTATTTACCAAAGGTTAACACAGCTATTATTTAGTAGCCTATGACTTAAAAACTGAGCTCATTTTAAATACTATTTTTTTAAATTAATGGATTTAAAATTGTAATTATAAAATTTCTTTTAAAGTTCCACTTATGTTGTAATACATGTTTTTATATTATATAATGCCTCTCATCATTCATTGCTAAATACTTGTTTCCAATGTAATTTTATATTAATCCATTACATATTTAGACTTTAATACTTTCTTAATATATTGCATTTTTAGTCAGAGACTGTCTTTCAGATATTGTCTTATTTTGCAGTTTATTTCATTGATTTATAGATGTTCAATTTGTAATGATTTTTAGACAAAAGCTTCTAAAATATATTTTAAATTAATTGTATTCATTATATTGTTTAAATCCTCTGAATCCTTAGAAAAACTGATAGCTTTACCTATCAGTTTCTGATTAAATCCTTTTAAAATATATCACCATCTTTTTGTGGCTCTTTCAGTTTGTGGGATTTGGTTTATTTATTTCATGTCTCTTTTCTTAGGTAAATACAAGTTTATAACAGCTATATCTTTTTTATTGTCTATCTTATTTTGTGGTACTCATCTGCATCCCTATGAACTCCTTTCCACTTAAGTGCTATGAGTTTATGTTTATGGGATTGTTAGAGCAACTTTCATTGATCCAAGTTCATTCTTGCCAGTTAGTTCAGTAATTAATCAATTTGTACTAATTTACAAATGGTCCATTAGTTGAATGAACATTTCTATAAACTTACTTTATGTAACACGTTGGTTCTAGTTAAATAGTTTTCATTTTTTTCTTCATGATGGAATTTAAAAGAATGTTCAATTTATCTATTTTGGCTTGCTACTGCTGCTAAAGATTTGGGCACATAAATAGAAAAAGATTGAAAAGTATGTGGCAAATTTAGGTATGATAATGATAGTAATCAAAATTTTTTTTATTATTTTTACAACATTCTTGTTCAACATACAGTTTATAAGTAGACATGATCATAAGATTTTTTCATGTTAATTACATTCTGGAAGATATTTTCATAAATGTACTTATAAATTTAATATAATTATGAGAATATAATATCATACCCTGCAATTCCACATCTCTCTCTTCTAGTCTTTTCCAGTTGTATCACTAGAACTTTTACTTAGTTACCAGTGTAGACAAATGACTTTTAGTTGTAATACTCTCTATGAAGGCAAAGGGAAACTGGTCAATGAAACATAATATCTAAAAGTAAAAAGCAGAATACCTGAATCATTCATTGGATTATCTAAAATTATCTATTTAGTGATTTGTCTGATTCTACCTGTCTTTGTTTTTTTAATTTTCCATGTATATTTTTCAGTTATTTATTATTTAGCCTTTCCCCCTTATTAAGGTTACAGAAATAATTTTTCATATATGTATAAATTTGATTTTTGACAAAATGGCATAATTAATGAGAAAATGATAAATTATGTTATAGGTAAGTCTAGCACATTTAGGAAAATATTAATTTTCATCACTGTATTACTACATTTACAAAAATTTTCAATTAGATTAAACAAATGTTGAAAATGTTAAATAACTTTAGTAAACTCTAAGAAATTTCACAACTGTGTGAAAACCTTAAGCAAGTCAGATGAATCTAGAGGTTAATTTGATCTAACTGACCCTAAAAATATCTTGAAAAATGTTGGTTAACCAACGACACTAAAACAAAGTCAATAAATACATAAATAATATGTGGACACAACTATTTGAAGCACAAATGACAGCCACTCAACTAAAACTATAATATAGAAAGAGCTCTTAAAAGTGACCTAAAAGTCATGGAGGAAGCTTAAATGTAAACTGCTAACTGAAAGAAGTGAATCTGAAAATTATACTATATAATTCCAGTTACAAGGCATTCTGGAAAAGGCAAAACTATAGAGATAGTAAAAGGAATTGGTTTGATTGCCTTGGTTTCAGAGCAGGGAGAGAAGGATGAATAGGTTAAGCACAGGGGAATTTTAGGACAGTGAAGCTATTAATGGTGGTTACATGTCATTATTTGCCAAAACTCACGCAGTATAGAACACAAAGAGAGAATCCCTTAAAATAATGGGGTCAAATTTGACTCTTCCTTTTCCCTTGTCCATCTCTCAAAAACGTTATCAAGTTTTTTAATGTCCAATTTCTATTTTTTTTTTCTTTAGCTGCTCATGCTTACACTGTCAAATCAAGAATTCACTGCCAAATTGGGGGTCATAAAGAATTACTCCTATCTTTTCTAATAGTTTTTAAGAATTTTAGCTCTTACATTAGGTTATTGATGCATTTTCAATCAATTATTGCATATGCAGTGATATGGGGTCCAACTTTATTCTTTTTTTTAAGAACTTTTATTGAGATACAATTGACACAGTAAACTGCATATATTTAAAGTGTACAATTTGATTTTTTTTTCTTATTAGTAATGTATATATGGCAATCCCAATCTCCCAATTCATCCCCCCCCTACCCCGCCACTTGGTGTCCCCACTTGGTGTCCATATATTTGTTCTCTACATCTGTGTCTCTATTTCTGCCTTGCAAACTGGTTGATTTGTACCATTTTTCTATATCCCGCATATATGTGTTAATAAATGATATTTGTTATTCTTTTTCTGATTCACTTCACTCTGTATGACAGTCTCTAGGTCCATCCCAAGTTTACTCTCTTGCAAGTAGATATCCAGTTGTCTCAGCATCATATGTTAAGAAGACTATTTTTTCTCCACTGAATGGGCCTGGTAACTCATCAGCTAGTGATACATATTTGGGTTTAGCACTGTCAAGTCCATTCAATTGGTCTACATGTCTACCCTTATACCAGTATCACAATGTTCTGATTACTTTAGCTTTATTGTGAATTTTGAAATCCAGAAGTGTAATTCCTCCAATTTTTTTTATCTTTTTCAATATTCCTTTAGCTACAGGGGGTCCACTGCAGCTCCATATGAATTTCAGGACTGACTTTTCCATTTCTGCTAAAAGGCAATTGGGATGTATGTCAAGAAATGTGTTCATTTTATCCAGAACATACAATTTGTTGGTTTCCAATAGATTATACTATTCTCTTATGATTCTTTCAGTTTCTGTAAAATGGAGAGTAATATTCCTTTTTTCATTTCCAATTTTAGTTATTTGGGTGCCCCTCTCTCCCTCTCTTCATTAGTGAGTTTGCCCAAACATTTGTCAATTTTAATAATCTTTAAATAAATAACTTTTGGTTTTATTTATTCTATTGTTTTCTATTCTCTATTTCACTTATCTCTACTGTAATATTTATTATTTCCTTCCTTCTGATGACTTTGTGTTAGTATGCCCTTATATGTCTACCTCTTTAGTTATAAAGGTAAGTTGCTAATCTGAGATCTTTCTTATTAATATAATATTTATAGCTATAGATGTCCTTTGAGTAGAAATTTGCTGCATCGCATAAGTTTTGGTATGATGTCTTTTCATTTACATTAATTTCAAAGTTTATTAGTTTCCCTAGTGATTCTTCTTTGACCTATTGGTTGGTTAAGAGTATGCTGTTTAATTTCCACATATTTGTAAATTTTCCAATTTCCTTTATTTCTTTATAGCTTTATTCCATTGCAGTCAAGACATGAACCTTTTATGATTTCAGTCTTTTTAAGTTTATTGAAAATTATTTGATGGCCTAACTTATGCTTTATTCTGGAAAATGTTCCATGTGTAGTTAAGAAGAATGTATAATCTGTTGTTAGGTGGAGTGTTTCTGTATATTAGGTCTACTTGTTTTTAAGAGTATTGTTCAAGTTCTCTATTTCCTTATTGATCTTCACTCAAGATGTTTTATGCATTATTGACAGTGCAGTTTAAAGTCTCCAACTATCACTGAAAAGTGTCTATTTTTCCCTTCAATTCTGTGAATGTTTACTTCATATATTTCAAGGCTTTACTGTTAGATGTGTGTATGTTTATGCTTGATATCCCTTCCTGAAGAATTGACTCTTTCATCATATAAAATGCATCTCTTTACCTCTTCTAAATACTTTAAAATTGATATTTTCTGATATTAGTAGAGCCATCCTGGCTCATTTTTTGGTTACTATTTGTATGAAATATCTTTTCCCATCCTTTCACTTTCATCCTCTTTGTATCTTTTGGTTGAATGTTAGTCTCTTGTAAGCCTCATTTGGTTGGATCATGGTTGCTGTTTTCTTCCATTCTTCTAATACCTGTAAATTAATTGGCAAGTTTAATCTGTTTATAGTTAAAGTAATTACTAATAATGAGTACTTACTTCTGCCACTAATTATTGTTACATATATCTTACATATTTTTATTCTTCAATTTTTCCAATACTGCCTTCTTTTGATTTTTAAAAAAAAATTTTCTAGTGTACTATTTTAATCATCTCATTTCCTTTACTTTGTATTTTTGAGTTATTTTCTTAGTGGTTACCACGGAGATTCCAGTTCACACTTTATAACACTCATTTTGAATTGATACCAAAATATCTTTAATAGATACATTAACTCTGCTCCTATCCAACTCTGCTACCCCCTTTATGTTGTTCTTTGTTATTTGTTACAAATTATACCACTCTATTTTTTATGCAGTAACATTTATTGCTGTATGCACTTGTTTGAAAACAATACAGGAAGCAAAAAGAGAAGTTACCTATCAAAAATAAAATACACTAGTGTTTATATTTACTTAAGTAGTTACCTATATCAGTGATCTTTATTTTCTTTAAAAAAAAAATCTTTATAATTTTAGAGCTGTTTTAGGTTCACAGCAAAATGAACAGGAAGGTACAGAGATTTCCCATATACCTCCTACCCCCACATATGTATAGAGTCTGTCTTAGCAACATCCTGCAACAGAGTAGTACATTGTTACAACAGATGAACCTACACTGACACATCATAAACCTAAAATCTGTAGTTTACATTTGGGTTCACTCTTGTTGTAAATTCTATATCATTGCGGTATCATATAGAGTATTTTCACTGCCATAAAAATCTTCTGTGCTCTATTATTCATCCCCCTAACCCCAACCCCAACCTTGTTACTGTCTCCATAGTTTTGCCTTTTCCGTACTATCATATACCTGGTGATATAATATTGAAAGGATTTTCAAATTGGCTTTTTAAACATACTCTTATGCATTTAAGCTTCCTTCATGTCTTTTGATAGATTACTAGTGCATTTTGTTTTACTGATGAATAATATTCCACTGTCTGGATGTGCTGCAGTTTATTTCCACATTCACCTACTGAAGGACATCTTTATTTGCTTCCAAGTTTTGGCAACTATAAATAAAGCTGCTATAAACATCCATGTGCAGGTTTCTGTGTAGACATATGTTTTCAATTCCTTAAGATAAAAATATCAACAGGAACAAATACTGGACTATATGGTAAAATAGGTTTAATTTTTTAAGAAACTGCCAAACTGTCTTCCAAAGTAGCTATGCCATTTTGCATTCCATCAGCAATGAAGAAGAGTTCCTGTTGCTCCACATCCTTGCTAGCATTTTGTGTTACTGGTGTTCCGGATTTTGGCAATTCTACTGGGTATGTAGTGGCATTTCTTGTTTTAATTTGCATTTCCCTGATGACATATGATGTGGAGCATCTTTTCATATGCTTAAGCCATCTGTACATCTTTTTTTGGTGAGAAGTCTGTTAAGGTCTTTGGTCCATTTCTTAATTAAGTTTTCTTACTGTAAAGTTTCAAGAGTTCTTTGTATATTTTGGAAAACAGTCCTTTATCAGATGGAATTTTTGCAAATATTTTCTCTCAGTCTGTGGCATGTCTTCTCATTCTCTTAATTCTCTTCAGACAGTTCTTACTAGCTCAGTAGTTGTTTTGGTGAAGGAACTGATTCCTGGAGCTTCCTATTCTGCTGTCTTCCATCATGTTATCTCCCCATATTATTTTTTCCTTTGGATAACTCATTCTCTTAATGACCTATACAATTCTCATGGTTCTAGTTGTTGTATTAATTATTTTTAACAGCATTAAGTCTGAAAGCGAAAAGAGACTGCTATTTGTTAAGTATCCAATTCTCTTACAGAAGCACTTGCTATTTTAACTGTAAAATACTCTGTAGCTACTTTTACTTTTTTTTTTTAATCACTGTTTGCATTGCCTTTTAAAACCTATGAAAAAAAGTATACATTGTCATGGGCAGGTAACTCTGGGTCTTAGTTGGAAGAAAAATGTATTGAAGCCAAAAGAAACAGAACACTTTTTATTTTCAGAACTATTCCTGGTCACAGGTCTTAGATAGTTTACACTTCTTCAAGACCTGAACAAACCCTCCAGCTACTCTTGGATTTCTGTTTCTAATTTCAAAGCCTGTTCCTAGCTGAAACAGAGAGATTTAGACTTAAAAGGTTCCCACTGGTGAGGACTGGCCTGTTTTGTTGCTTAAAACTTTTCTTCCCAATCATATGCATTATATGAACACTGCACTTTATTGTATCTATGCTCTTAATATCACAGAATGTTCATAATAAAACATTTTAGATTTACAAGGCCAATGGATTTTAAATTTTATTAAAGCATTAAATTTTTTTCCACGCAGAATTTACAAATATATACTTATGTGTAAGTTTATGTGTGTGTGAGAGTGTGTGAATGTGTGTGGCGGGGGGGTAAAAACAGGGCTTTTCAAATGACAAAAGGCCCCGCCCACTCACTTTTCTTACCAACTTAGCCCCTTCAAGAAATTATCAAAACACCTCTATGTAATCGTCTGACAAGTCTAGACATAACTGAAACTACTTATGTAATTTTATCTACTTGGACAGTTTAAAAACTAAGATAGAAAAAGTAATAAGTGATTTATTCAAGATCTCCAATGCATTAGGAAATGAACAGTGAATATATTATAGGCATATTGACCGTTTTGGTTTTGTTGTTCTTGTTGTCATAGCTCTTGGTTGGGCTGATTAACTGAAATCTACATTGGGACACAAAGCTCATTAATTTGAAATGATGGGAGAAGGGCTATATTTATGATCTTACATGTATATGAAACAATAATCAAAATATTAGCTTCAAAGTTTTGTGGACTGCAGATAACAGAATTCAAACTAATGGAAGGAAGGAAAGCATATGCTGAAATATCTTGTGTAATTCAATTACAGTAGAGTCTCATAAATGGCAGGAACTAGAAAATCATAGGAAATCCAGAACCCAAGCTATTCTCTCTTAATGCATTTTATTTTTGCTTCTCTTCTGTGACTGCTTAATTATTTTCCCCTAGAATCCATTATTTAATTCTCCTTGTACACAGGAAAAACATAGGCAGGGCACAGGGTCTGGTCGCAGCCCCACCAGATTTCCTCCCTTGCTCCTGCAATTTGTCCCACACTTATTCCAAACATCCAAATGAAAGAATTTGCTTAGACTGGTACAGATGAAGTAAATTCTCCTGGCCCATTAATTGCAGCTAGGGAGTTTGCTGCAAGGTTTAAATAAGACAGTTCATTGAAAATTCGTAGTTTACAGTATGGTAAAAAGTAAACACTGGGGAATGGCAATGAATAGGCAGAGCACAGGATTTTTAGTGCAGTGAAAATACTCTGTATGAAATTATAATGATGTATATATGTCATTATACATTTGTCAAAACTTATAGAATATACAACACCAAGAGTGAACCCTAAGGTAAACTACAGACTTTGAGCGATTATGATGTGTCAATGCAGGTTCATCCCTCATAAAAATGTACCATTCTGGTGAGTGATTTTGATAACTGGGGAGGCTATATGCATGCATGGGGACAGGGATTATAGGGGAAAATCTCTGAACCTTCCTCTCAAATCTGTTATAAATCTAAAACTGCTCTAAAGTAATCTTTGAAATATAATTAAAAATAAACAATAAATCTTCATCATTATCTTCATTGTCACCATAATATGCACACTGATGGTGTAGGACAATTCTTCTAACTTACGCATTTATTCTAAGGTAATATAAACCAAGTATTACAAATGGTTTGAGAAACAGGAAAATGTAAAAGGTAATACTCCAATGGAATACTCCCCAAAGTGAAACTTGTGAAACATGTTCAGAAAAAAATATCAATCATGATCAAATATAAATGATTTCAGTTTATCAAATTGATACCAGTTACTGCTAGGACAGTATATAATCAATGAGTTCAGTCTCACCTTTTTTTTCCCCTTACTGTCTGATTTTTGAATTCTGAATCATTACAGTCTTTGGTAAAGCTGTAACAGAAGTGTTTGTACTTAACTCAAAATAAGATCTGCATATCCTAAGTGTCACAGGCAATGAATGTGCTATTTAAAAGTTGAAGGATTGCTAATTATTGGGGATGTTCACATGGCTGAGACTGAATGTGAGAGCCAGTGCTGCTGCTCAACAAAGCACTGAGACTAGTCTGAACAATTCTGAAGGATAAAACTGGAGGACTCAGAGCGTTTGCAGCCTAAGGCTATGGCATGAAGCAGCCACAACGTTACCTTGCCTAGAAACCACAAAACAGTTTAAAATATCATTGTGGGAGTAAGGAAAAAAGTGCTTAGAAGTGTTTGATTTTTTAAATTTCTGAGTACACAAAGGATAAAAAGTATTGAAATGCAGCATTACCATATCTAAATCAGTTTAGTGTCTATATTACAAAATCTCTTTGGGTTTTTATAAGAGAAACAGTAGTGGAAACATCAAGGGAAAAGAGGATCACTTTTTTCACATTAGAACATTCTGAGACTACAACTGAATATCTTTCTTCATTTTTAATTCAGAGACACATAGATATAGGGACAAAGACTATCTAATGCCTTGCTTTCAAATTTAATGGTATATTTAATAAAATCACATCCAGTTAAACAGGATATGAAATTTTGCTCCTCTGAATTGCATTAGTACATCTCATTAATCCACAGGGCTCAGTTAGACTTTCTTAGTATTTGTGGCTTCAGTCTTTTCAGTGAGTTGCTGGCGCCATAGGCTCTGTCACCCAGGAAGCTTTGTTAAAATGACTGCAACTTAATAGCCCTCACATTGGAGTTGTTTACTGCCAATAGTTGAAATTAACTGTGGTGCCTGTTAGCCCAAGAGAAACAAAATTTTTAAATTAGAGCCTCAGCACTTTTCATTTCTCATGGACCCTTACAGCAAATGTATTTACAAAGAGGTGTGTAGAGGTACTGAACATATCAAATCATAGTTAAGTTTTAATGGGATACTATTGCTGTCTACTTTCTGTAAGTAAGAATTCAACAACAGCAACAAAGAACATTAAATCCCAACCTTCCTTATGTTAATATTCAATCCAACATGCAATTTTGATCTTAAAGAGGCAGAGGAATATTTTTTTTAATTGCGAAAACAATGCTGGCACTTGAGTGAGAAATATATTATGCAAGATTTGACAGGGGAGCTGGGTAGATCTAGTTCCCCATGTTTGCTACAAAAAAATAAAAAAAAAAGAAAAGAAAACTGATGTGGGTCCAAGAGGCCACTTTTACTTTCCTAGAACAAGATATGCCAAAATATCTCAAGCAGATCTTTATCATTAACTAAATCCTTACTATTTGTTTAAAAAGGTGCAACATGTTTTACCTACCTTACCTCAGTTAACTCTAATTTAACACTCTGGAGTAGGTACTATTACCCTCATTTTATAGATGCGAAAAACAAAGGTGCAGAGAAGTTAAAAAAGTTGTTCAAAGTCAGATAGTCAACTGATGGTAAAACTGTGATTTAAACCCAACTTTGACTTTAAAGCCACAGATTGTCCTTTTTTTTTTTAATATCAAACTATTTTATACCAAAATTCCATATTTTCTCAAAAGGCTTTTGTTATTAAGCTCCTAAACTTATGAAATCTAGAAAGATATAGTTGAATAATAACAGCTTTTATAACTATTACCTTAATTTACTTGAAATATAGGTGGGTGTGAATAGAAAAAAATGTAGGTGAGTGATGCTGAAAACCGACATTTATAGTCACATAATCAGAATAAAGACTCAACTATTTTACTCAAAAATATTGGTTAACTATTTTTCATCAAAAATTATGTGTAAAATCTATTGGTTGCTTTTAATTCTCAACTCAACAAAACTTCAATTATATACAGGTTGTATTTCTGATAGCTATAGTCAAAAAATAATCATTGTTAAATATAAAAAAGATAGAAAAAAATTACTGGCCAATAAGTAGAAATACATTCCCATGGAAAACAAATATATAAAGAAAGTTAAAAAGACATAACCATTTTCAAAATCTAGAAAAATACTTCCACCAAAATCAGAAAGAAATACAAGTAAGTCGAAGTGAAACTTGGAGCTGTTGGGCTGATGGCCAAAAATCAAACAGAGGTAGCCAAGAACTAGATGCCTTCATAAAACGAAGGAAATATGTTTAAAATGCCATGGAGGCTCACTGCAAGAAATTGAGATAGGAGTTCTTACCAATGAAATGAGGCTGAACAAAGCTGTGACCACTGCCTGGGATTAAGGCTAAAACTTACGAAGGGTACAATAAAAAAGACACAGCCTTAAAACCAGGACTTCAATTATTCAGGTGCCCTGAATCTTTAGGCATCCTGTGTTGAGTAGATTCAACTGTAAAACAATGCGGTGGGAAGGATAAATCTTACTTATTCTGCAAGAGGGTGTGAGCATCAAATGAGATAAAATAATTTTGACTCAGCACAAACAAGGTTTTCAATACACCTGTGATTATTGTCAGGGGCTCAGCTAAGCTGTAACAGCTGAGCTGCTAGGTATCAGAGCAGCCAATTAAAGCAACAAGCCAAAAATTAGAGTTAAGCCTTTAATCACTAACTGCAAAGGTATAAGCAAGAGTCTAAAACCAAAAGAAGTGCCGACTCAATCTGTACCTTCCCCCCATGGAACTCTATACCTATCACATTAGGAGAAAGCGTAGAAGTGGAGGCAGCAGAGTTCCCATATAGCCCACACTCAGTTTCCCCTTATTTTTCTTTTCTGGCATTACTGAGGAATAATTAACAAATAAAATTGTATATATTTAACATGTACATAATTTGATATACTATGTATACATTGGAAATGGTTACCACAAGAAGTCAATTAATATATCCATTACCACACATAGTTTCTCTCTCCCTCTCTTTTTTTTTTTTTGGTGAGTATGCTTAAAATCTACCCTCAGCAAAATTTCAAGTACACAATCCAGTATTATTAACTACCATCACCTTGCTGTACATACTGAGGTTTTTGACTACAGGGTGTCTGTGCCATACCTTAGTAGTTATAATTCTAACTTCACTGGGAATCTGTGACTATTTATTTAATCATCCTAAACATGTTTAAGGAAAAAAAAAATTATGTGGGTTTGTTTTTTTTTCTCCAGTTCCCTGTGTAGCAAAACTGAAATGATACAGCTGAGATTCAGCTCTAGAGCCATCTTTCTGCATACAGGTTTTAACAAATGTAAAAGTTTCCACCTATGTGGAAATAGTCTGTATGCTACATAATAGCTTTTTGTATAATTGCCAAGTCTCTTTCCTCTTCTACACAGGATATTGTACTTGCAACTACAACCAGAGCAGAGAACTGGAGAAGAGCAAGCAGAATTATATGATAACAGCACTGAATGCCAATGCAAAGTCGTTCCCTGGAGAGGTTCGCAATGGGCACCAAAACACTCAAAAGGAAGGAGCTCATTCATTCATTTATGCATTCGTGACTATTAGGTGTATACTGGTCATCATCTTGAGAGTTAGAAAACTGTGAAGAGTGACTAAGCCTGCGATTATTTCAGATGCTCCTCAAAATATTTAAAGCAATACATGTCTCTCTAAATGCTCTCTTCTAGTCTTCAGGAACGTTGTACCATTATTTTCTATATAATTAACTTGAAAAGATGTTACATTTCATTTTCAAAATTAGGGAGGAGAGAGATTATGAGAGGTGTTACGCCTAGATAAACACTGCATGTGTTTTGATATAAATAAGGACCATTAAAAGAGAAAATGGCTTGCTTACAGAACACAGTGTTGCAATTCTGTAAAACAAGGTTTTCTTTGTTTCCTTAAAACATCTTAAAAGATTCTGGGTGCTATTTATGAGAGCTGTTTCATAGAGAGAAACATGTACTTTGTTTATTTAAAAGATATATGTCATCTTCCTTGTGTAACTGTAGAGAAAAATGTTCATAGTCAACAAAGTGTTTTATAATTTTCTCTACAGAGAAGAAAGGTTAAAGGAAAGCAAACCGCTACCCCCTGCCCCACCAACAACCCCCATGCAGATTTTTAATAATTCACTTTCAGTTTAAGGAACCTGAATACTGGTTAAAAAAATCTGTGCGTGGTTTTCCAGGCCCGACCACAGACTACCACAAAGGCTTTACCTGACAAGCTTCATGGGGGAAGGCCGCACATCCCTACACCAGAAGCGGTGCACATCAGTGCATGAGGGTCTCAACAGAGCTGCAGTCGAGAATTCAGGGCCCTCTGTGTATTCGTACATACACTGGTTTCTTAGTTAGCCCTGCGAACTCGAACAGGCTGTGGGTTCCGGCCGCGCGGGTTCCGGCCGCGCGGGTTCCGGCCGCGCGGGTTCCGGCCGCGCGGGTTCCGGCCGCGCGGGTTCCGGCCGCGCGGGTTCCGGCCGCGCGGGTTCCGGCCGCGCGGGTTCCGGCCGCGCGGGTTCCGGCCGCGCGGGTTCCGATTGTACACATATTTGCATTCTTAGCCCGGGCACTTTAATTCCTAGGTCCCTTTACTGGGGCCTCCACAGGCATCTTTATGAGGTGGAGGAGGAAGGGGAAACGCTCAAATTACTTTCCCCCCTATTGGTACTCAGTACTTTTCCACTCCTAGCCTCTACAGTCTCCTTACCCCTGCCCCAGGGTCCAGAAAACTACAGGAGTCACGGTCAGAGCTACCCTGACAGGTGCTACTGCACCTGCCCCTCACCTGGTGCACTTCTTATGTTCTTGGGCAGGGGGTAATGATCAGATGGAGTAGGCACAATCTCCGGTTTTAGCATCTTGCTTATACTATCTAGTAAGTTATTAGAGGTTTGATAGTTACTTTAAACTGAATACCTGTGAATTTAGCTCTCTCCAGCTCGAGTGAGCTCCTGACAAAGTTATACAGGTTTTCTTCAAAGGTTTTAAAAAATCCTTCTAAATATGTTAGTCACTCAGGTAAATTTCCTTTCTCCACTGAGCAGGTATTTATGGGGCACACCATGCTCCTGCTAAAAACTGGATTACAAACCAAAAGACGACTGTGTTCCTACCCCTGGGAAAGTGGAGAAAAGGCTTTGCAAAGAGATGATTATAAACCCTGGAGACTTTTCCAAGAACACTGAACAAAGAAAAAGATCAGATGTACAATAATGGCAACACAGTGCTATTCCAAAATTCGGACTGGGATATTTAAGTCATGGAGTGTTTTACTCCTGTGTTGAACAGGTGCTGGCATACGTGGTTGTGACTGGCCTTTATTTTATTCAACACGCAGACAGACATGTTTAATTAAATGAATCTTAGTTAATGTAAGGAATTAAAATTCTCATGAGGAGAAGATGGTATCTGGAAATAAGGCTAACTGCTGGTAGAAGGCTAGCTTGGATGGAACCGTCTTTGAAGGAGAAGGGCAAGAGAGCCAGAACTTGGCCACTGGCATCTGGAGAATAGTCAGGAAGCAACAGGAAAAGCATAGGAGGCATGAATAGGGACGAGAGAGAAAACAAAAGGAAATCATTACCTCACAATTTTAATAGTCCCCACATTGTTTGCAGCAAATAAAATGGATGTAAAATGTCAGTTACCACAGGGCTGAAGTCTAAAAGAATCACAGTATTCTCACAGGAGTTCAATTATTCCATGTCAAGTTTGCTCTAGTAGTTACCTACATTTATATTTCACATATGAGTATATATTTATATGCACACATAAATATTTAATTATGAGTAGCCACAAGGCTTACAGTGAGATCCACCCAAAAGAGCAATATTACACTGGAGCCTTATTTTCCTTACTTATAAGGCAAACTCTAATTGATGAGTCATAACCTGCTGGAATTCTCAGACTGTTATGATCCAAGAAAGTTTTCTGGAGTTATGTGTTTGGGTGCTTACATTGCCAACATTCACAATTCCTGTTACAGCTGGTACATCCCAGCTCTCCCAGACACCCTGTCAAAATAATGAGATGGTGAAAATGCAAAGTGTACAACTCAATGTTTGAGACCCAAATCTGGCACTTGAGCTTTGCATGTGTCACAGAGAGAATATGTCTATAGAATGATTTTGATTTGACAGAAATCTTCTACCTGCTTACCTATCACAACTTTAAAAGCACAAGTCCACTCTCATGATATATTTAAAACTTCTAGGTCAAATAATACAATTTGGGATTATTCTAACATGGACTCTAAGTGAATGTCCACAATTTATCTAATGACCAATGTACATTTAAATAATAGCAAGGCAGCGAGGCAAATTTCCAGCCATTACTGCAAGTTCTGGGATCCATTACAAATCATAATAGTAGAGGCCAAGTGATTTTTACTACTTCAAATTTCTTATTCTCAAGAAATACATTTCCATGTAATTCAAAAATATTTAGATTAATACAGTTAGTTATTTTTAGAGTGCATACATTTCTTTTAATAAACAGTCAAATTTTTCTGTTTCTTTACTCTTCTCCTAAAAAGTCTTAACAAAGAACTGTGTAGTCTACTTCCCTTCTTGTATAAGAATTAAAAATGCCCTTCATGTTGGTCTTCATTCCTGCATCTGTTCTAAACCCCTTCTATTTCTTTCATAATTTTCTGCCATCAATTATTTTACTGTCCACATCTTTATGACCTATGAAAGTACTTACCTAAAAACCTCAAATCTTCTCCAGTAGATTTTTTAAAATTGGTTTGTCTTCCCAAATTTCTTGAGTCAGGAATCCATCTCCTGTTGGTCTACATTTGCTCCCTACTCTTTCAAAACTTTCCCTTTAAATTCTGGATTATATTCCTAGAACTGTGACTGCTCTCTTGAGTGTTACCTTATAATAGCCAACATTTTTAAAGATTTCTTACACTTTTTAGCTTTTCTATGGTATTTAATAACATCAGAGCACATCCCAGTCTTTTGAAAATTATAATTATTTTGCCCATCCTATTCTTCTCTATGCTGATACTCCAGCCATTTAAGAAGATTTCCTTTTATTTACTACTAGTAAAGGATTAGGTCATTGTTACCACTACAACTCTGACCACTGAAATGATCCAGCTTATGTGCATTGTGTGCTGTGCATTGTGCTTTAGTAAAAAAGTATCCAATCATGGGTCATTTATGCTACTTCCAAGTCTTTCCAAATGATCTTCTTATTCACCTATTTTAATGACTGAAACAGGTTTCTGCCTATGTATTTATTTCTTCCATACCCTGGTACTCTGGCTCACTATTACAGTTAAAGCCAAATTGTGTATACTGTATTGTTTAGGTTACCAACCTTGGTGTTCTCACTTAACCTTTGGATTGCTTACTTCCTCAAGTTTTGGCTTACACTCAGATGCAGGCAAGCCAGTCTTCTTATTAGACTTGGTTCCAGAGACCAAGAAAGTAAGGCATTTTTTGGTATTGACTAAACTCCAGAAAAGTGGTATCTATCTACCCTAAATGACAATCACAAAATCTGTACACATGCTCTACTACTTACTAAAATGAGTCCTGAAAGGAGTTCCGCAATATGTCTGATGAGAAGTCAGCTACTAATCTTAAACCACAATAAGATTGTGGTTTGCTACACATAATGAATTCTTTTGCTCTTGCTTTCAAGATTTTCTCTTTGTCTTTGGCTCTTAGCAGCCTGTGCTGTCTAGTTGTGAATCTCTTATGTTTATTCTCTGTGGTGTTTGTTGACCTTCTTAGATGTGTAGATTAATGTTCTCTTTGAATTTAGAAAGGTTTTCAGTCATTATGTCTTGAAATATTTTCTGTACCTCTCTTTCTCTCTTCTCTGGTCTATCCCTTATGTGTGCTTTGCCATGTTTACTGGTGTACAACAATTCTCTGAGAAACTATCTTAAATTTTTACTGTTCTTCAGATTGGATAATCTCTTTTGACCTATCTTCAAGTTTACTAATTGTTCTTTCTGCCACCTCTAATGTGCTGGTGAGGACCTATAGTCAATTTTTTATTTTAGTTATTGAACTTTTCAATTTTAGAATTTTCATTTTTTAATGTAATTTTTTATCTTTTGCTGATATTAATTTCTTGACTCATTGCATAAAACTTTCCTTTAACTATTAAACATGGTTTCTTTGAATATAGCTATAATACCTTTGTATTATACTAGTACTATAGTACTCATATTTTGAGAATATATTTATAATAGGTGCTTTGATTTTCTTCTAAGTCCAACATCTGGGCTCCCTCTGGACAATTTCTCAAAACAAAAACAAACAAACAAATGTTTAGCTAAAAAAGTGATTGTAAAGATGACTAAATGAGCATAAAGTCATCTTTGTTAATGGTTGAGAAACTGAAGTAGAGTGTGGAAAACCTTTTTTAAAACCATTTTAGGGATTTTCTTCTCCACACATTTTATGTATTTGGTCTTTTTTTGTGTGTACTATTAAAAAAAAGAACCAGAAGAAATCAAAAATATCTTCTATAATCTTCAATCTTTTTCACAAAACTGTTCCTATGACTCCCTCTATTCCTCTGTAAATAATGCAGTATGAATTATTTTGTGAATAATGCCATGATCAAGTATTACACTAATTTATATCCACATTTTTCAGATACCTTATTTTACATGAAGCAGACATATAATTGAAAACGAGAAACAAACTGAAGTATAAAATGCATAATGTGTAGATACATGAAATCTTTATATATTACAAATAATTAAGCACAAGCCATGTTTTTTTGGAATTTACCTTATCTGATACCCTCTCCATAACAATTCAGGAAGCCAGCACTTTTCAATTGTGCTTCATCATGTGCTTATGAGAAGCTTTACATTCCATTCTCAGGTCCAATTTACACCTTCAAGTATAAAAGTTAGAATCATCTGTTCTTTATATAAGTACTCTTCTATGAATTCCTTCATCAATTAGTTTGATAGGCTAACCCTATAATTTTTTTTCCAAACACTGAATCCAAGCAGTTGATATCTCATATTCAAATTAAAACTCCCCATCACATAAGTCTTATTATATTTTCATATTTATAATGTTCCTTTAACCTCAATTTGTAGGTTAAGAGTTTGATTGTATACTACTTGAATTTAAAACTGTGACCATTTTTGATGTAGCCTTTTTCAATATTTGTAAATTGAGCTACAAGAGTAGAGAGTATGGGATGAATTAATGAACATTGTGGAGCTCACAATCAGTACTTAATATATTTGTATGTTAAATTTAATTTAAAAAATAGCCTTAATTATGCTATTAATATTTTGTATCTCTTTCTAAGAATTATTTTCATCAATACATGTGTGTGTATATGTATGTATATGTGTGTTTATGTGAACATAACAAAAAAGAAGCAGACTTACAGATATACAGAACAAACTAGTGGTTACCAGTGGGGAGGGTGGGGAAGGGTAATATATGGCAGGGGAGTGGGAGGTACACGCATTGAGTATAAGGCTCAAGGATGTATTGTACAACACGGGGAATATAGCCAATATTTTCTAATAACTGCAAATGGAATGTAACCTTTAAAAATTGTATAAAGTTTTAAAAAATTCTGTATTGTTTGCTATTTTGTTTCCTCCATAATTTTCATTCTCATGAATAACACTTTGATGATCAGCCTTGAAAACAAATCTTAGCTTGTATGTCTGATTACTTCTAGCATTACTTCTAGGGAAAAGTCTTGACTGGGTAGTTAAAATGAATTGTTTGAGAGTTAAATAAAGGCTTCTAATACATAATTCAAATTTTGGCAGGTAATAATTTATACTATCAGCAAAATATTATGTGGGGACTCTTATCCTCTCCTGGTTTTCCAAGATGTTTGGTTTTTACATAATGAAAATAAAAATAGAAAAATATATTTTTTACATTAAAAATAATAAAACAGCTCTACATTCTTCACAATTGCATTAAGTCTTGGTTTCTCAAATCAAATCTGTATTCTCAATAAAAGGCATGAGCCCAAGAGGTGAAGAGTAAAAAATTAAAGCTCAGATTATTAATACTGCTTTTCAAAAAGGCATTTAAAATTCTCTGCTATTTGCGTTTATATTAAGAAACATCCTTCTTAAATGTCAGTGAGCATGCTTTCCAAATGCATTTATTTAAGCATTCTTATTAATATTTCTGGCCTTATTTTAATAAAACCTATCTAATCAAGATATCTTATATTTAATCTAAATATTGTAGATGAATACGAATATATTAATCATTTACATGCAATCAGAACATTAGAAATTTTAGAGCTACATAACTGTTGATTTATTGAGACATGTCAGCCACCAAAAGTAGCAAGTAATGAGATGAGTACAAATAATTTATGCTGGATAAATTCTAATCATATTTATTAAAAAATTATTGTGTAGGAAAATGAACATGCACAACTATGATGAACTCATCTCTTTAACTAGAACATTCTTAGATATATTTAAAATATTGAGATTTCATTTAAAATAATATTTATAGTCCTTCCTTAAGAAAATAAATTTTAATTATTTTGGTCCTATTACCAAAGGGAAAAAAAATAAGGAACTCATAAAGTGGGATTATTTTAATTATCAATCTATTTTTCTATTAAAATGGCAAGAGACATATTGAGCTTAACAAAAACCATGAAAGAGTACATCCTTGACTATAAAAAATATTTTTAAGGTCTTATCTTTTCTCTTAGTAGTGGGGTGTCACTTTTGGGGAGCAATTTCTAACTACAGATATACACACTAGATAGATAGATATAGACACAGATATAGATATATGTATTCTATTTGCAGAGAATTATTTATCATTAAATCATATATATAATCAATATCTCTACTTCTTATGAAACTGAAGAAAGTGTTAAAAAATAGAAAATATTGACTGAAGGGAAATTATTTTGCATTTTATACAGCATCTAACTTAAAATCCCTACTTTGTGACCTAAATCAACATTCTGACTGTTAATTAAACTGATACTAAATGATAAATTATTCAGCATAATGAATAGATTCAAACCTAATATATTTCCTAGAAAGCACACATTATTCACTCTTATGAATAGGTCTGTGAAAAATGAAAAATAAAATTGTGTGACTATTTAGAAATAAAACCAAAATGAATATGACTCATCTCAAAGCATGTCAATCAACTTTCTTATTGCATAACTCTTCATTGCATACCATGTGAGGTGACTGAACATAAAATTTAAAAAATGTACATTCTATTTTCTTTCATTTTAAAAACATTTTCTGACTTAGAACATGGGGTAAAAGAATTAAGAACATTTGTAAAAAAATTATAAAATGACTTCAACTAATATTATTGTGCTTATATATATTAAAAAGTAGTATATGTAATAAAGCTGTGATATATATCTTTTCTTCAGTGTTAATATGAGGCAAATAGGGGAAAGAATGATGTGGGAAATACGAATGATTTAAAGGATCATAAATTCCACTATCACTTCCTGTCTCTTCTCAATCGCACATATCTTCTCTGTCATTATGATTAATTGTGCAGAAACACACAAGGTTAACAGTGAATTAACCACAGTTGTAGGTTTCTCAGTTATACAGAGAAGAAACCAGACAGTGCTTAATATGCTGACAATACATCAGTCACACAGTAAAGGAAAAACTTGTATTAAATACTTTGGTGTCAAGTTGATAAAGTAAAATTATTAATTGGCTGAAGTTTTCAATTATTTGTTAATCATTTTCCTTTGCTTACTTCATAATATTTTTAAAAGGAATAATATTTCAATATGGCTGTGTAATCAAGTAGCATGAATCTTTTGAGTATTCATAATGATAATATTAATGTTAAAACAGTAAATAAATCTAACAGCATGTCATGTCCTAGTTTTAAAGACTTCCCACATTTCATACATTTCACAGTACCTCAAAATTCTGTGAAACTAGGTAAAGAAATTATTTATGAAAATATATGAGACACAGTAATATTTATTTAATTAGATAGAGTCAGATTATTAGACACTATAGGAAACCCAGAAAATCTCTAAGACATAACACCAGCTACATAGACACATAAGAAAATACATCTTTCTAAAATTTATTATTTTCTTACCAAGTACCAGGCACTATTATGTGTATCTTATATAAGATAGATAGGAGAGAAAAAAAAAACTGTGAAATATATGAAGTTTTCTTGTAATTATATGTTAAACGAAGCGATAATAACCAAAAACAATATTTCAAAGTAGTAGAAAAATTTTATGGGTTGAAGTCAGTAGTGAAGTCTTTGTGGACAAGAGAGGCTCTTGATTTTGAAGAATATTTGATGATTTGCATAAGTAAAGATCAAAGAAGAAGTACTGTCCAAATAAAAGTCAAAAAACAATTAGTGAGGGAATTCCCTACGGTCCAGTGGTTAGGACTCCATGCTTCCACTGCATGGGGAGTAGGTTCTATCCCTGGTGGGGGAACTAAGACCCTGCATGCCATGAGGCAGGCCAAAAAAAAAAAGACAATTAGTGAGCACATGAGGGAGTGAGCAAAGAAGATATTTTGGGATATATGAGCTGTGGAGCAATAAGAGAAAATACAGGGCAACAGGTACATAACTGGATTAAATATGTACTCATGACATACCACATCTGCAAATAAAAAGTTCCTTTATATTATGTGTAACCAATCTCATCTTTAAAGTCTACTCAGGTGGCAGTGAAGATACTTCTTTACTCTAATCAACTAAATACATTTATTTTTTAAAATTTACCCTTAGCAGTTTATTTTCTCAGAGTTGTATCTCCATCTGTCTGCTGCTCTCCAAGGTGGTGTGAAATATTGATTTTTATGTGCTATTAGCAGCATAAGAGAAAGACAACCTCAAAACCTCAGATTCCTCACGTTGCTTGGTCTCTGTTATGGAGTCACGGGAGTGATAAGCTCTGTAAACTGGTAACACTAAGGTATAAGTGACCTCAATTACAAGCCCTCTGCAGGGGTTTACTGCTAAATTGTGAAATCTGTGGCCTTGAATCTCTATCCAGGTCTAATGTAATCTGTGGCTGATCTGGTCTCACCTTAGTTGTCATGTGTTCTATGTATTAATCAGCTCTCACCCATGTTCTAGGAAGTCACTTTTCTTTAGTCTAATTCAATCCTCATTTTGGCACTTCTGGTGCTTTTCATTTCCACTAATCTCTGTAACATCAATTGGAAGTATCTGGGAAATTTGGGGTCTAATTTATGCCAAAGGAGAATTTGATGTTGACTTCAGAAAAGAATTTAATAGTTGCCTTCATATATACAATTATCCTATACTGCCAAATTTACTTTGACATAACTATGAAGAAGCTATCCTATGTTACTATTAAGAATAAAATGCTATTTCTTTGTTGATACAGGTCATAGGGTGATGCAAAAATCTCCTGTTGTCTGTGTTCCCTTCAATTCACCTAAAACTTTCCTTCAACTAAAAGCAAGAGAGTAGAAAGCATATATTTGCCAATATGTCTTTCCTAATTCTGTCTCTTTTTCCCCACAATTTCTTGGGCCAGAAAGGGCAGAGCAGCTCCCTCCCACTTTCTACATTTTGAGAAATTTTCTTATGTAAATGTTTATGTGAGGTAATTAAATTTGATTCTAATATATTAATAATAGTTAGTAAATTTAGTACAGTTGACCTTAGAAAAATGCAAGAGTTAATCTGCATATAACTTATAGTTGGCCCTTCATATCCATGGGTCCTCTGCATCACAGGATTCAACCAACCAGGACCTTGTAGTACTGTAGTATTTACTATTGAAAAATATCCAGGTATAAGTGGACTCACAGTTCAAATCCATGTTGTTCAAAGGTCAACTGTAAATCCACTTTTTTAGGTAAAAACTTTCAAGATTGTGTCTTGCTTTGAAGTTCTACTTATAATGTTAGTGTTAAGTCAATAACTACTTGTTTCTATTTCACTCCTAGCTTAACAAAGCTACTGGCTTCTCTACCTCTGTCCATTTCTTCCTCCCCAATTCCAAAGCAGGCAGAGACCGAGAGTTAATGGCAGAAATGTGTACATGATGATGTAATGTAAAATGTAGACAATAAAAACACAATGATATATTTTTAAAATATTATCCCAGTTGCAAGATGTTACCATTAATTAGGGTAAACTGGGTGAAGGATATGCAAGATCTCTCTGTATTATTTCTTACAAATGTATGTGAATCTACAATGATCTCAAAATAAAAGAAATAAGAGAAAAGAGAGAATCACAAATGTTAAACAAAAAAGTAGAATAATAAGAGAAATCTTACATCACTATATTTTAAAAGAAATATTGAATGGAGAGTATATGGAAGTAGAATATGATTTAAAATTTAGCTACTAAAGGAAGTAAATCTACAGTTAAAAATACCCCCCACCAAATAGTCTTTGCTGCAATGAATTTAGCAATTAATACCAAGTTATTTATTGATGAAATAACACTATCATGTAAAATTACTAAAAAACACAAAAAATAGAAAATGAGTGAAAAACTACTTGTTTTATGAGGTCAAGCATAATCTTGATACAAAATTCTGACATTAACATTGTAAGAAAGGAAAGTAATAAGCTAGTTTTAGCTGCAAAATGTCATATAAAAAATAAAATTTTAAATATATTAAAGGTATAATACAGCAAAACCAAGTTGGCTATACTCAAGAAGTGAAAGGTAACTTACTATAGTAATAGGATAAAGAAGAAACACATTCCTAATAGATATCTATAAGATATTTTATAAAATGTAACACCCTTCAGGCTAAACATAAAAAAGGAAACATAGTAGGATTTCCTTCCCATAATTAGTGTTAAATATAAAAACCCTAGAGCAAGCATCACACTTTATGGTAAGATGTTGAAAGTTTTATCTTTGAGATGATAAATCATTCAAGGATGCATCATATAATTATTTCTCCTCAAAAATTTAAAAGTGATCACAGTCAGTATAGTATAAAAAGTAGAAGATACAATGTATAAGGAAAAAAAAGAGAAAAAATCTTAATGCTTACAGATGTTATGAGTTTGTAGACAGAAATACTCCCTCAAAAAATCTGTAGATAAACTCTTACAATTAATGTTTAGCAAGATTACAGGAAAAATTAAAATAAAATTTACATTTCTAAATGATAACAACAAACAGGCTGAAAGAATCTTTTAAAGGTTCCACTTAAGACAAAAATCTCAACTACATAAGAACAACTGTAAAAACATATTTTAAATACGTTTAAACAAAAACATTACAGATATCAAGATCAGCAAGATGGCATTGAATAAACAACAATTTATAGACCAAAATAACTTTCTGAGAACTCTAGAAAACAGTTAAGAAGCTGCACCAAACAAGTGAACACCCAACAAAGAAGATGCACTCAAACTGGCAGCAGATTTGTGGCACTTTGCAACCCTTTCCCAACTTTCTTCATGCTACAGTTCTGTGTGATCGGGAGGAAACAACTCAAATCTTAACTTCTGCCTTACAACAGAAGGAAAAGGATGGAACTTTCTTATAGCACTCTGGCCTGTCTAAGGGGTTAACTGAGGGATTTCTTTCTTGCTTGCTTGACTAAGAACACTGATGAGGGTGGTAGCATATTTTGGATACCAGACTGGAGGCTGCTGAAAGCAATGGAAGGTATTGTTGGAGCTGCAGGGAATCTCCAGTTCCATGGAAGCCTTGAGATATGAGATTATGGGCAGAAGCTGGCTTATTAGTGAAAGGACTTACTCTATATAAAGCCATTCCATAAAAACTGCGAGAAACGGCTGCTTTTTCAAATTCCTAAATCTCAATAACAATCACAAGGTACATAAAAAAAATCAGTAACATTCAAAGAAACAAAATAAATCTCCAGAAACTAACCCTAAAGAAATTTAGCTTCTAATTAACTAGACAAAGACTCGAAAACATTGTCTTAAACTTACTCAATGATCAAAACAGAACTGTAGACAGACAAGTAAACAAAATTAGAAAATGATTTATGAACAAAATGAGAATATCAAAAAAAAAAGATGGCAATGATAAAAAAAGAGAAATTCTGGAGCTTAAAATAGAATAAATGAATTAAAAAATTATTAGAGGTATTCAACAACAGACTTCATAAAACAGAAGAAAAAATTAGTGGAGTTGGAGACAGATCATTTGAAATTATTAAGTCAGAGGAGCAAATAGAAAAAAATAATAAAGAAAAGTAAAAAGAGCCCAAAGGACTTATGGGACACTATCAGATAGAACAATATACATAGCATGGAAACCCATAAAAGGGAAGGAGAGGGAGAAAGTAGTAGAGAGCATATTTGAAGAAATAATGGCCAAAAAGGCCCAAGTTTGAGGAAATAATTCAACATACAAATACAAAAGCCATATTAACCACAAGAAGGGTAAACCAGAGTTCAGCACCAAGAAATATTATAATCAAACTGTCAAAGTCAAAAACAGAATCTTGAAAGCAGCAACATAAAAGTGAATCATCACATACAAGCTATTTTCTGTAAGATTATGAGCAATTTCTCAGTAGAAATGCAGTAGGATTATATATATATATACACATTTATATACATACACACACACACACACACACACACACACACACACACACACATATATATAGTGTTTGGAAAAAAAATCTGTTAACTGAAAATACTGTATCCAGGAAAAATCTTATTCAAAAATGAAGGAAAAATTAAGAATTTCCCTGATAAACAAAAGCTGAGGGAGTCCATTATCACTAGACTTGCCCTATGAGAAATGCTAAAGGAAATCCTTAAAGTTGAAACAAAAGGATGTTAGACAGTAACTTAAATCATATGAAAACAAGAAGTTCTCCGGTAAATGTATATCAAGAAAAGTAAACACCTCTTATTTTAGCTTTGGTTTGCAACTCCATTTTAAATTCTTTTATAAAATATTTAAGTCAAAAGTATTAAAAATGAGTATAAATCTATGTTAACAGGTACACAATATATGAAGATGTAATTTGTGGCATTAATAACATACAGGGTAGCAGAGTTGTAACGGCATAGTTTTGTATGAAATTGATTTAAGTTACTATCAGTTTAAAATAGATTGCTACAAATTTAAGATGTTTTATGTAATTCTCATGGTTACTGTAAAGAAAATAGCTATAAAATATACACAAAAGGACATACAGATAACAATGAGTAAATGTCAATGGTAAATCCTCCCTACCAGTAATTACTTTAAATGTAAATAGATTAAACTCTCTAGACAAAAGATAAAGATTGGCCTGGCCGAATGGATAAAAAGCAGAATCCAACTACTGTACATGCTGTCTACAAAAGTCTCACTTTCGATCTTAGAATATGCATAGGTTGAGATGGAAAAAGATTTCCATGCAAATAGCAATCAAAGAGAGCAGGAGTGACTGTAAAGATGTAAGAAAGGGTAAACTTTAAGTCAAAACAGTTACAGGAGACAAAGAAGGACAATGTATTAACATAAAAGGGAAAGTTCAAGAAGAATAAATCACAATTATCAATATATATGCACCAAAGATTAGAGTTTTTAAATAAATGAAACAAATATTGACAGAATTTGAGGGAGAAATAAATACCTTTACAAAATTATAGGAGATTTAAATACCCCACTTCCAATAATAGATAGAACAGACTTTAGATCAACAAAGAACTAGAGAACTTAACACTATAGACCACTCCACCCAATAACAGCACAATATACTTTTTTTCTTGAGTGCATATGAAATATTCTCCAGGATAGACCATTTTTTAGGCCACAAAACAAGTCTTACTAAATTTGAAGAGACTAAAATCATACAAAGTATATTTTTTTATTATAATGGAATGAAACCAGAAATCAATAGCTAAAGGAAAACTAGAAAATCAAAAAATATGTGTAAATTAAAGTGTTCACTTAACCAAGAGATCAAAGAAGTTGCAAGGAAAATTAAAAAAATCTTGAGACAAATGAAAATAAAAAGATGAACTACCAACATTACAGGGTGTAACAAAAGCAGTGCTAAAAGCAAAATTTATAGCTGTAAATGTTTATATGCAAAAAAAAGGCCTAAAATCAATAACCTAACTTTATCCCCTCAATTAACCAGAATAAGATAAACAAACTAAACCCAAAGCTAGTTAAGAAGGAAGGAAATAATAAAGATTACAGCAGAGATAAATGAAATAGAGAACCGAAAAACAATAGAGAAAAGCAACAAAAACCAAGAGTGTTTTTCTTTGAAAAGTTCAAAAAAATTGATCATCTTTACCTAGATCAAGTAAGAAAAATAGATAGAAGACTCAAATAATTAAAAATAAGAAATGAAAGAGGGAATATTACAAGTGATTATAGAGAAATAAAAAGGATTATAAAAGAATACAGTGAACAACTGAACACCAACAAACAGGAAGACCTAGATGAAATGGATAAATTCATAGAATCATACAATCTAACAAGACTGAATAATGGTGCTACAAAAAAAAAAAAAATCCGAACAGCCTTATTACTAGTAAGAAGATTTAATCAGTAACCAAAACCTTCCAAACAAAGAAAAGCCTATGTATGATCAGATGATTTCACTGCTGAATTATTCTAAACATTTAAGAAGAACAAATACGAATCATGCTCAAAGTTTTCCAGAAAATTCAATAGGATGGAAATCTTCCAAACTCATCCTATGAAGCCAACACTGTTGATATTGAAGCCAGAAGAACACACTACAAGAAGAGAAAACTAGTGACTAATATCCCTGATGAATATTAATACAAAAATCCTCAACAAAATACTTACACACAGAATTTAACAACACATTAAAAAGATAATATACTATGGCTAAGTGGATTTATTCCTGGAATGCAAAGATAGTTTTATATAAAATAAATCAATGTTATATACCACATTAATAGATTGAAGAGAAAAAAACAGCCATCTCAGTTGATGCAGAATTGATGATAAAAACACTCCACAAACTAGTAATGGAAGGAAATTACCTCAACATAAATGCCACACATAATGTCATCATACTTAAAGGGAAAGACTGAAAGTTTTTCTCTAAGATCAGGAAAAAGGCAAGGATGTCCACTTACCTCATTTCTATTGAACACAGTACTAGAAGTTCTAGCCAGAGAAATTAGGCCAGAAAAAGAAATAAAAGCCATTCAAATTAGAAAGAAAGAAATACAATTATGTCTGCAGATTATATGATCTTATATGTAGAAAATTCTATTTTCCAAAAAAACTGTTAGAATGAATTCAGCAAAGTAATAGAATACAAAATCAACACAAAATTGGTTTTATTTCTGTACACCAACATTGAACAATGTGAATAAAAATAAGAAAACTATTCAATTTAGAATAGCATTAAATGGAATAAAATACTTTGGAACTTACCAAAGAAGTAAAAGACTTGCACAATGAAAACTACAAAACATTGCTGAAAGAAATTGAAGACAGAAATAAATGGAAATATACCTCCTGTTCATGGACTGGAAAACTTACTATTGTTAAGATGTCAATACTACCCAAGCAATCTGCATATTCAATACAATTTCTATGAAAATCTAATGAAAATTTTGGCAGAAATAGAAAATCCTACCCTAAAATTGATGTGAAATCTCAAGGAACCCTGAATGGTCAAAACAATCTTGAAAAATAACAAACCCTGTAAGACTCACACTTTCTGATTTCAGAAGTTACAAAGCTAGAGTAACAAAAAAAGCGTGGTACTGGCATAAAGACAAACATATAGACCAATGGAATATAGTAAAGAATCCAGAAATAAACTCTTATGTATATACAGTCAAATGATTTTTGACAAGGATGTCAAGACAGTTCAATGAGGAAAAGATATATATATTTTTTATTTTTTAATACAGTCTTTCCAACAAATGGTGCTAGGAAAACAGGATACCCACATACAAAAGAATGAAGTTGGACCCTTACCTAATACTGTATACAAAAATAAACTCAAAATGGATCAAAGACCTAAATGTGAGGCGTAAAACTATAAAACTCTTAGAAGAAAATATAGGGCAAAAGCTTGGCAATTGATATTGGCAATGATTTCTTGGATATGACATGAAAGGCACAGGCAAAAAAATAAAAATAAATTGGACTTTTTTAAAAAAAATTGTGCATCAAAAGACATTACAGAGTAAAATGCCCACACAATGGGAAAAATATTTGCAAATCATATATTTGATAAAGGCTTAGTATCCAGAATATCCAGAGAATCCCAAAAACTCAACAACAGAAAAACAGACAATTCTATTAAAAAATGGTTAAAGGACTTGAATAGAAATTTCTCTGCTGAAGGCATACAAAGGATCATTAAACACACACAAAAAAAATGTTCAATATCACTAATTAAGAAAATACAAGTCAAAACTGTGATGTGATAGGACCTCACACCCTATAGGATGGCTTCTATAAAAAACTCAGAAAATATGTGTTCACAACGATGTATAGAAATTAGAACTTTGTGTGCTATTGGTGGGAATGTAAAATGGTATGGCCACTGTGGAAAACAGTACAGTAGTTCCTCAAAATTTAACAATAGATCTACCATATGATCCAGCAATTCTCCTTTTGGGTATATACCCCAAATAATTGAAAACAGGTTCTCAAAGAGATATTTATATACACATGTACAGAGTAGCATTATTCACAATAGTTAAAATGTGGAAGCAAGCCAATGGTCCACCAACAGATGAATCTATAAGCAAAATGTGATGTATTCATGCAGTAAAATATTATTCATCCTTAAAATGGAAGGAAATTCTGTAATATGCTACAAAACAGGTGACTTTGTGGGCATAATGCTAACTGAAATAAACCAGTCACAAAAAGACAAATCCTGTGTGATTTCACTATATGAAGTACTTAGAGTAGTCAAAATCATAGAAACAGAATGTAGGATGATATTTGCCAGGGACTGAGAGGAGGAGGAATGGGGAATTGTTGTTTAATGTATAGTGATTCAGTTTTATAAGGTAAAAACATTATGGAAATGGATGGAGCTGGTAGCACAACGGTATGAATGTATTTAATACCACTGAACTGTACACTTAAAAATGGTCAAGATGGTAAATTCTATGTTTTACCACAACAAAAAAATTAGAAAAAAAAAAGAACAAATATCTGCTATACAAAGAAACATGAATGAATTTCACAAAACTATTATTTAGTAAATGAAGCAAGAGATCAAGAACACATACTTTAAGGCTCCAATTATATAATGATAAAATTAGACAATCTGTTGTATTTAAGAATTCCTGTATAGGGGGAAAAACAATAAAGAAATGTAAGGAAGTGATGACTATGAAATTCTTCATTGTTACCTCTCAGGTGGAAAGAGAATAGTTAGGAAGGGGCCTGAGAGGATCTTCCTGGAAGCTGGAAATCCAATTATTTTTTATTTTTTTTAATCTAAGTAGTGTTTGCATTGGTGATTGCTCTATAATTTATTGCTCAGCTGTATGGACATTTCAATTTTGTACCATTTTCTGTAATGTGTGATTGCTATCAATGGTATCTTGGCAATTCACCATTTATTCTCTTCTAAATTTGTCATTGAGAAGTAATATCACAAAATGTGTAAAAGAGGAGAGAAGAGGTGGTTACTGAGGCAGTTATAGATGTGAAGTTCACAGTTGGTTGCTTAGAAAACTGGTCACTTACATGGCCAAACCAGAAAGTCTGTGAGTACTGCCTAAAGATTCTTATAAATTACAGCAACTTTCTAGAGAATTGTTGAGAACCATCTGTCTTCATACCGCTGGCTATTCTGACATTTGCTATCCTTGGAATATACAGAGAGGTTTCTGTATTCTAGAAAAAACTTTGACTAACTCATCTGTATTTCTATCTATATCTATATCTGAATACCTACATATATATCAGAGTTACATATGAGTTATATTTCAGGTTAAAACATGTTGAAATGTTTAGAGCATGTTGTCTTTTTGGGAATCTTGGAAGTCACTGAAAAAATGAAAAAATTCATAGCCATATGATCTACACAGGTTTTCTAGTTATGTTTTACTTTCTTATGGATGTATAAATGTATATACATTTACTTAATTGTTTCAGCATTAACTGGATGAACTGAATTTCAAATGAACTGATAATTATTGCATTTAAAATGTCTTTTTATAAAAGACAAGAATACCACTGTAACAGATTGCACATAAAAATGTTAAAGCTTACACTCTTTAGAAGCTTCTTCCAGGGAAGATGTTTGATAGCGTAACACAAAAAGCATCACTGTATTCTAGTTTCTTACATGGAGAGATCCATTTTTTAAATTTATTTGTTTATTTATTTATTATTTTAAAGAACTTTTATTGAGATACAGTTAACAGACAATAAACTGCATATATTTAGAGTGTATAATTTGGTATTTTTTTTTCTTATTAGTAATATACATATGGCAATCCCAATTTCCCAATTCATTCCCCCCCAACCCTCCTCACTTTCCCCACTTGGTGTCCATATGTTTGCACCCTACATCTGTGTCTCTATTTCTGCCTTGCAAACTGGTTGATATGTACCATTTTTCTACAGTCCGCATATATGTGTTAACATACGATATTTGTTTTTCTTTTTCTGACTCACTTCACTCTGTATGACAGTCTCTAGGTCCATCCATGTCTCTACAAATGTCCCAGTTTCATTGCTTTTTACAGCTGAGTAACATTCCATTGATATACGTACCACATCTTCTTTATCCACTCATCTGTTAATGGACATTTAGGTTGCTTCCACATCCCGGTTATTGTAAATAGTGCTGCAATGAACATTGGAGTGCATCTGTCTTTTTGAATTATGGTGTTCTCTGGGTATATGCCCAGCAGTGGGATTGCTGGGTCATATGGTAACTCTATTTTCAGTTTTGCAAGGAACCTCCATAATGTTCTCCATAGTGGCTGTATCAATTTACATTCCCACCAACAGTGCAAGAGTGTTCCCTTTTCTCCACACCCTCTCCAGCATTTACTGTTTGTAGATTTTCTGATGATGCCCATTCTCACCAGCGTGAGGTGATATCTCATTGTAGTTTTGATCTGTGTTTCTCTAATAATTAGTGATGTTGAGCAGCTTTTCATGTGACTCTTGGCCATCCATAAGTCTTCTTTGGAGAAAAGCCTATTTAGATATTCTGCCCATTTTTTGATTTGTTTGTTTTTTTGATATTGAGCTGGATGAACCGTTTATATACTTTGGAGATTAATCCTTTGTCTTGTTGATTCATTTGCAAATATTTTCTTCCATTCTGAGGGTTGTCTTTTTGTCTTGCTTATACTTTCCTTTGCTGTGCAGAAGCTTGGAAGTTTCATTAGGTCCCACTTATTTATTGTCATTTTTATTTCCATTACTCTGGGGGGTGGATCAAAAAAGATCTTGCTGTGATTTATGTCAAAGAGTGTTCTTCCTATGTTTTCCTGTAGGAGTTTTATAGTGTCTGGCCTTACATTTAGGTCTTTAATCCATTTGGAGTTTATTTTTGTGTATGGTGTTAGAGAGTGTTCTAATCTCATTCTTTTACATGTAGCTGTCCAGTTTTCCCAGCACCACTTAGTGAAGAAGCTGCCTTTTCTCCATTGTATATCCTTGCCTCTTTTGTCATAGATTAGTTGACCATAGTTTATCTCTGGGCCTTCTATCCTGTTCCATTGATCTGTATTTCTGTTTTTGTGCCAGTACCAATACTGTCTTGATCACTGTAGCCTTGTAGTACAGTTTGAAGTCAGGAAGCCTAATTCCATCAACTCCATCTTTCCTTCTCAAGACTGCTTTGGCTATGCGGGGTCTTTTGTGTTTCCATACAAATCATAAGATTTCTTGTTCTAGTTCTGTGAAAAATGCCATTGGTAATTTGATAGGGATTGCACTGAATGTGTAAATTGCTTTGGGTAATATAGTCATTTTCACAATGTTGATTCTTCCAATCCAAGAACATGGTATATCTCTCCATTTGTGTCATCTTTGATTTCTTTCATTAGTGTCTTATAGTTTTCTGAGTACAGGTCTTTTATCTCCTTAGTTAGGTTTTTTCTTAGATATTTTATTCTTTTTGTTGCAATGGTGAATGGGATTGTTTCCTTAATTTCTCTCTCTTTTTTTAAATTTCTCTTTCTGATCTTTCATTGTTAGTGTATAGAAATGCAAGAGATTTCTGTGTGTTAATTTTGTATCCTGCAACTTTACCATATTCATTGATTACCTCAAGTACTTTTCTGGTGGCATCTTTAAGATTTTCTATGTATAGTATCATGTCATCTGCGAACAGTGACAGTTTTTCTTCTTCTTTTCCAATTTGGATTCATTTTATTTCTTTTTCTTCTCTGACTGCTGTGGCAAGGACTTCCAAAACTATGGTGAATGGTAGTGGAGAGAGTGGACATCCTTGTCTTGTTCCTGATCTTAGAGGGAATGCTTTCAGTTTTTCACCATTGAGAATGATATTTGTTGTAGGTTTGTCGTATATGGCCTTTATTATGTTAAGGTAGGTTCCCTCTGTGCCCACCTTCTGGAGAGTTTTTATCATAAATGAGCATTGAGAGAGATCCACTTTAAACTAAGATTTAATTCAGAAACCATGGGATGGAAAATAATTACTCCACTGTTTCACCATCAAGGAAACCCTGTAGAAGAACACAGAGGTAGTGAGGTAACACGCAGAGGCAGCTGATCAAAGCATGGTAGAGCTCTAACAGAGAGAACACCACGAGTATGTCACCTCTGCAAATAAGTGTTCTGATGACCACATTTGAAGCAGAAGGAATCTCTGAATTTTTGAATTGTAGAGCAGAGTTAGAAAAATATTATACACACATTAACGACTATATTTTAAAAGTTAGATCTTTGATTTCAAAATAGGAGACTGTGACTAAAATGAATGAATAAAAAGATCTAGCATAAAAAAGCAACCATTTTAATTTTAAAAATGCAGGAAAACAAAATCTGGAAACAGGTTTAACAGAAACAAGAAAATAAAATTAGAAAAAAGACAATACACTTACTTTTGGCACCACTGGTTAAGTTTTAAATTATTTTGAGAATAAATTAGGAAACATAAGAAACCCATCACATATGATATTAATATATAGAACTAAGCTTAAGATTTGGGAAAAATAATATATAATGTTCATATATATGCAATAAACCTCAAGTCTTCCTCTACTTTCCATAAGTTATTCAGAAAGGGAACCATTTGTTACATTGCTACAGATATCTGAGTCCCTCATGAATGCAAGTGAGGATCCAACACCCAGAATATGCATCTGATATAGACCGAAGTTTTTGAATATTTTCTCAAAGTCTGGGATGTAATAAAAAGTCACCACATTACATTTCAAACACCATTGGTATATTTTATACGCCTTTTCAAAGTATGTGTCATTGGAGCAGGTGCTAAAAGCCTCAGTTTACTAAGAAAAAAAATATCCACTTATTTAACTGTATGAAATTTCTACTGCTATAATCATTCTTTATACTTAAGACTTCATATTTACAGAATAAATCTATTTTAAAAGCAACTATATTACTTTGGAAGAAAAAACTGTAAGCCATTAATACCCATTAACATATTTTTCCAGACTAAATTGCTTTTTTCAGATTAATGAGCTTTGCTTTAGAGACACTGGACCTGTGGAATTAAATGTCAGACAGATATGTATTTATGGAGACCTTATAAAAAAGGCAGAATTATAGTCATCCAGTACATAACGCAGTGCTAGGGAAGTCTTAAATATCTATGGAGTAAAGTGGCAAAATAAGTGTCAAGAAATAAATGAATTTAAAAAAAGATGGAAGGTAAGAAGAAACAAACATTTGACTAACTTATTGATTGTTCCTAGGACTGATCCTAACTTATTTTATCAGTGCCTTTGTATACGTCATTACCTGAGTATCAGTTTATAGAGTTATGGAAATGGTTACAAGATGATAGATATTTTGTTACATTGATTTACTCTTTTTTTTTTTTTTTGGTATTCTGTATTTTTACTTATTTAACATTTATGTATTTGTGATTTTAAATAGACTTTATTTCTTACAGCAATTTTAGGTTCACAGCAAAGTTGAGTGGAAAGTACAGAGTTTCTATATATTCCCTCTTGTACCCACTCCCCTACCCTAGGCCATACACAGCCTCTCCCACTATTAGCATCTGGCACCAGAGTGGAACATTTGTTGCAAATGATTAACCTACACTGACACACTGTTATCACCCAAAGCTCATAGTTTCCATTAGGGTTAATTTTTAGTGCTATGTATACCTTGATTTTTAAAAATATTTCACTATATTCTGTATTTTAATTAACCATACAACATTTACAACTTGTCTCAAACTCTAGCTTAAAAAGAGCAACTTTCTCATCATCAAAAAGTCCACAAATATTAAATACTAAAGCGAATGTGGAGAAAAGAGAACGCTCCTACACTGTTGGTGGGAATGTAAACTGATGCAGTCACTATGGAGAACAGTATGGAGGTTCCTTAAAAAGCTAAAGATAGAACTGTCACATGATTCAACAATTCCACTCCTGGGCATATATCCAGAAAAGACAAAAACTCTAATTCAAAAAGATACATGCACCCCAATGTTCATAGCAGCACTATTTATAATGGAAGTGACCCAAGTGTCCATCAACAGATGAATGGATAAAGAACATGTGATACATATATATATACACACACACAATGGAATATTATTCAGCCATAAGAAAGGATGAAATAATGCAATTTGCAGCAACATGGATGGACCTAGAGGTTATCATATTAAGTGAAGTCAGGAAGAGAAAATCAAATACCATAAGTCATCACTTATATGTGGGATCTAAAAAGTTGTACAAATGAACTTACAAAACAGAGACAAACTCACAGACATGTAAAACAAACTCAAGGTTACCAAAGGGGAGGAGGGGTGGGAGAAGGATAAATTAAGAGTATGGGACTGATAGACACAAACTACCATATATAAAATCATAAAATGGATATACAACAAGGATTTGCTGTATAGCAGAGGCAATTATGTTTGACATCTTGTGACAATCTATAATGGAAACGAATAAAATATATATATATGGACCTAGAAATTGTCATACAGAGTGAAGTAAGTCAGAAAGAAAAAAAAAACAAATATTGTATAACATCACTTATGTGTAAAATATAGAAAAATGGTAGAGATGAACTTATTTGCAAAGCATAAATAAAGTCACAGATGTAGAGAAAAACCTTATGGTTACCAAGGAGGGAATGGGGGAATGGGATGAATTGGGAGATTGGGACTGACATATATGCACTACTATGTATAAAATAGATAACTAATGAGAACCTACTGTATAGCACAGGGAACTCTACTCAGTACTTGTGGTGACCGAAATGAGAAAGAAATCTACAAAAGAGTGGATATATGTACATATATGACTGATTCACTTTGCTGTACAGCAAGAAACTAACACAACATTGTAAAGCATCTATACTCCAGTAAAAACTAATTTAAAAAAGGATATATGTATATACTATGTATTTGTGTATTTACAAATTTATATATATAAATCACTTTGCTGTACACATGAAACTAGCACAATATTGTAGATTAGGTATACTTCAATAAAAAAATTATCAAAAGAGCAGCTTTATCTGCCTGAAGTGTGTAACTGAGAGATTACAAATTGGTAATCTATGGTAGCAGCTCAGCCCTTATGTGGTTGTGTGTCATACCATTAAAATATTGTTAAAAAGTGATCCATCAGTCATCGACAGAAAGACCCTGCAACTCACCAAAAAAGACACCCCACATCCAGAGACAAAGGAGAAGCCACAATGAGACGGTAGGAGGGGCACAATAGTGTTAAAATCAAATCCCATAAATGCTGGGTGGGTGTCTCACAAACTGGAGAACAGTTATACTGCAGAAGTCCACCCACTAAAGTGACAGTTCTGAGCCCCATGTCAGGCTTCCCAACCTGGGAGTCCAGCAACAGGAGGAGGAATCCCCAGAGAATCAGATTTTGAAAGCCAGTGGGATTTGATTGCAGGACCTCCACAGGACTGGGGGAAACAGAGACTCCACTGTTGGAGGGCATACAAAAAAGTGTGCTCACCAGGACCCAAGGGGAAGGAGCAGTAACCCCAAATGAGACTGAACCAGACCTACCTGCTGGTGTTGGAGGGTTGCCTGCAGAGGTTGGGGGCAGCCGTGGCTCAACGAGGAGACAGGGGCACTGGTAGCAGGAGTTCTGAGAAGTGCTCATTGTTGTGAACCCTCCCAGAGTCCACCATTAGCCCCATCAAAGAGCCTGTAAGATCCAGTGCTAAGTAGCCTCAGGCCAAACAACAAACAAGGTGGGAACACAGCCCCGCCCATTAGCAGATAAGCAGATTAAAGTTTTACAGAGCTCTGCCCACCAAACTGGATTAAAGTCTTACTGAGCTCTGCCCACCCAGCCCTACCCACCATCAGTCCCTCCCATCAAGAAGTACCCATGAGCCTCCTAGATAGCTTCCTCCACAAGAGGGCAGACAGCAGGATCAAGCAGTATCAGCAGTATTTTGTCTTGTGGAACTGAAAACCACAGCCACAGAAAGATAGAGAAAATGAAAAAGCAGAGAACTTTGTACCAGATGAAGGGACAGGATAAAACCCCAGAAAAACAAATAAATGAAGAGGAGATAGGCACCCTTCCAGAAAAAGAATTCAGAATAATGATGGTGAAGATGATCCAGGACTTTGAAAAAAGACTGGATGCAAAGATCAAAAAGCTTACCAAACACCTAGAAGAATTAAAGAGCAAACAAACAGAGATATGCAACACAATAACTGAAATGAGAAATACACTAGAAGGAACCAATAGCAGATTAACTGAGGCAGATGGGCGAATAAGTGAGCTGGAAAACAGAATGGTGATCATCACTGATGCAGAAAAGAATAAAGAAAAAAGAATGAAAAGAACTGAAGACAGCCTAAGAGACCTCTGGGACAATGTTAAACACACCAACATTCGCATTATAGGGGTCCCAGAAGGAGACGAGAGAGAGAAAGGACCTGAGAAAATACTGGAAGAGATTATAGTTGGAAACTTCCCTAACATGGGAAAGGAAATAGCTACCCAAGTCCTGGAAGTGCAGAGAGTCCCAGGCAGGATAAACCCAAGGAGAAACACGCCAAGACATATAGTAGTCAAACTGACAAAAATTAAAGACACAGAAAAGTTATTAAAAGCAACAAGGGAAAAATGACAAATAACATACAAGGGAACTCCCATAGGGTAACAGCTGATTTCTCAGCAGAAACTCTGCAAGCAGAAGGGAGTGGCATGATATATTTCAAGTGATGAAAGGAAAGAACCTACAACCAAGAATACTCTACCCAGCAAGGATCTCATTCAGATTCAATGGAGAAATCAAATGCTTTACAGACAAGCAACAGCTAAGAGAATTCAGCACCACCAAACCAGTCCTACAACAAATGCTAAAGGAACTTTTCTAAGTGGGAAACATAAGAGAAGAAAAGCACCTACAAAAATAAAAACAAAACAATTAAGAAAATGGTAATAGGAACATACATATCAATAATTACCTTGAATGTAAATGGTCTAAATGCCCCAACCAAAAGACACAGACTGGCTGAATGGATACAAAAACAAGACCCATATATATGCTGTCTACAAGAGACCCACTTCAGACCTAGGGACACATAGAGAAGGAAAGTGAGGGGATGGAATAAGATATTCCATGCAAATGAAAATCAAAAGAAAGCTGGAGTAGCAATAGTCACATCAGATAAAATAGACTTTAAAATAAAAAATGTTACAAGAGGCAAGAAAGGACATTACATAAAGATCAAGGGATCCATCCAAGAAGAGGAGATAACAATTATAAATATATATGCACCCAATATAGGAGCACCTCAATACATAAGGCAAATGCTAACAACTATGAAAGAGGAAATGCAAGGCAGAAATAGAGACACAGATGTAGAGAATGAACACGTGGACGCCGGGTGGGGAAGGTGGGGAGAGTTGGGGGGGATGAATTGGGAGATTGGGATGAAAAATTGTACACTCTAAATATATTCTGTTTATTGTCTGTTAAAAAAATAAAGGAGATATTGATAATGTTCCATTAATTTCAAAAAAAAAAGTGATCCATCACTTGAAGATTGAAGAACTGGTAGATAGACATAAAATTCCACAAGCCGAATTTCTCTTGAGGGAAAAATAAAGAAGAAAAATCTGTCAACACTGGGCCCACGTTGTCATGAATTAACAATGGGTTGAAGTTGAAACTGTTCACAGTTTGGATTGCACCTGCATTCTCCAGTTTCCCATGGTTCCCACTACTTTGCCCACAACTTATAACATTTTCTTTATATTTATTTAAACCTAAGTCTCTTCCAAAAATGGAACTACCATATGATCCAGCAATTCTACTTCTAGGTATATATCCAAAGCAAACAAAATTACTATCCAAAGAGATATCTGCACTCCCATATTCATGGCAGCATTATTTACAATAGGACTTTGACGGCATTATGCTAAGTGAAAAAAGTCATGGAGAGAAAGATAAATATTGTATAATATCACTTATATGTGGACTCTAAAAACTGAAAATCATAGAAACAGAGATCAGAGTTGTGGTTACCAGTGGTAGAACTGGGTGGGGGGACTGGGTGGAGGTTTTCAAAAGGTATAAACTTCCAGCTGTAAGTTTCAGTTAACAGTACTGTGTTGTACATTTGAAATTTGCTGAGAGTACACCTCAAAGTTCTCATCACAAGAAAAAAAAAATTTGTAACTATGTGAGGTGATGGAAGTTAATGCAACTAATTGTGGGTATCATTTGGCAATATATACATATATCAAAGCATTCTGCTGTGCACCTTAAACATGCACAGTGTTATGTCAATTATATCTCAGTAAAACTAGAAAAAAGTGAGAAATGAAATACTATCATGTTTTTCTAACAGTCTGTCATCTTAATTCATTTTGAGAATTATTACACATGGTGGGCACCTAATATACATTGTCACTTGCCAAAATATAAAGTACTTTGAAACTTGTTACCTTAAAACAACAAAGGTATACAGTCTGCTCCTATTAAATAACCATGAGAAAGAGAATCTACTATAACTTTTTAAAGTTATAGTATATTTCTGTTGGGAGACTATATAGTTTAAATAGATTCACTTTGGAAGTCCTTTTTATATTAATAGTGGCAAGGTCTGTTATTGTAGGAGGAATGAAACAGCAGAAATCAAATCTGTTACTCAGTGTTTGGTATGCAAGCCAAGTACATAGTGGAAGGTTATGTAGGTGTTCTTTCTGGCTTCTGAAAACTATTCCAAAGGTAGTTCTCTCTTTCTGGTATGTTAAAGCTTGAGAATTTGCTGTCTTAGTATTTTTGACACCAAACAAAGCCAACGTTACAAGGAATGGAACACATCTTTCAACAAGAGTTGGGATTAGTTTAAATTGTAATCTACTAGCCATTTGCTATAAATACATAATAGGTTACATTTGAAAATAGAATACTTGTTTCTGCTTTTACACATTTTAGACTTCCAAACTATAATTTACTAATAAATACATATTTGTAAGATCATAAAATGATGGTTACAAAACCAATAAGTCTGAGAGTTAAGGCTATTTAATAGATAAAAATCCACAATGGAAATTGAAATAAAAATTCAACTGAGAAAAAATAATATTTAATCTTGGGAGGTATTTTCAGTTTTATAAAATGAATCAAGTTGATGCCCCTTTTTAATATTGTGGAACTAAATTTTCTGTTTTATTACAATCCTGGGAATAAGAGTCTTGAAGCTTTCATTGATTTCTAGAAGAAAATACATTTAATCAAAAGTTTATATGTTTCTATGTGACACATGACATTTAAAAAATTAAAAAATTATCAGATAATAAAGCTGTACATGGAATATTTATGACAAAAAAAATCTCAAAATATTTTATTCATTCCAGTTTAGAAAGATGGAAAGATACAAGGGAAGAAATGTTTGAATTTTGAATGTCATAAGTAGTTACTAGTAATCATTTTTAATTTCTATTTTAATAATACAGACATTTGCTTTAGAGTTTTATAGGTTGTATTTAAAAATTCTAACCCCATTTAATTTAGATTATAAAGCCCCTTGAATTACAACCAAAACTAGTAACCCATTTCAATTCAGGCTCCCTTCCTAAACTTCTCACTCGGGGAAACAACAAAAATAACAACAGAACACACTGGTATACACTTATGGGATACCTTGAGTTTTTCTTTCTTTTGAAATATATTTCTCACAAGTTTTACAAAGCCTTGTGAAGTGGCTGTCATTTGAACTGTTTCTTTATCCTTTGGTATTGGTGCCTGGAGAAAGAGCTTCAAAAAATGATAAAAAATGAAAGATTCTCCCAAAGTTTTGATATTTTTAAATACTTCCAATTCTCTCAAGGCTACAAATTATTGTTCCAATATGCAGTCACTGGTTTCTACTGTCAAAAATATACTCAACTATTGAGATACTGAATATAAATACAAAATTTCCAGTTGTGTTTTTAATTTTTTTTTTCACAATTAGTTTTTATGGACCTTGCCACCCTTTTGCTTTATTTTGAGGTACCTAGCAACATTTTAGGGTTTTTGTAATTAAATATTGGAATTATATATATATTAATGAAAAGAAATCTGTTCCATCATTTAATAGTGTTTATAAAGTGTTATGTTTAAGGGAGGGAGTAATGTTTAATACATTGGAATGTTTTGCTTTATCTTCACCCTCAAATTGATAAATTTATCTTAGGTAATTGATCACTTGGAAAATATCAATAAATCTTTAAAAAATATTACAAATAATTATTTAAACCATGTTTGATCCACTCTAATACCTTCAGAATGCAGGTAGGTGAAAACTGGGTTGAGAAATTATTTGTAATGTAACCCCTCTCCTTGGGGCTTGTTTGTTATTTCTTGACTTGGATGGACTACATTAGCTAAATCTATTTCCCCCACAGTATAAAGCCTCTGAAGATGCCAGACCTCAGAGAGTATAGTCTCATGCATGCAAACACTACTCATGGAATGACAATGGTTTGAGCAGAGCTCTCTGTGTCTCTTTCCCTGATCTTTCTGTTTTGTTCTCTGCTTCTGTTAGTATCATCCAACCTTTAGGCTCCACTAATTGCCAGCTGAGTGCTCTATTGTTTTTGACACAATTGTTGAACATGAGAAAAATTTACATCTCTTCGCACGAATATTCTGAGGCAATTTTTGTTCTGACTACAAAAAGCTTCTTCTTAGCTGTCCCTTTTGCTAGTTCTCTTTGGTAAATTAGCTGGCTTGTGATTTATTTTGCTCCTTTCATGGAACTACCAGCTTTATCTTAATGGATTACCATCAAAATCTCCACTGTTTTTTGTTCTTTAATATAGCATTCTTAGGCTAGAACTTTCCCAAACCATGTCCCAAATAAAGGTAGTTCCCCTGAAAAGAGCTGTGGTGTTCTCTGTTCTTATAGCTTGACTCTCTTTCTGAGTTAAGAAAATCTCTGAATTTCTGCTATGGAGGTGAGGGTGAGGAGAGTGGCCCACTTTCCTTGAAATAACTGCTCCACTTTATGCAGGGTGTGTAATAGGGGTGGTTACCTCTGATCTTCTCCACCTGCCTCTTTCAGGAATCTCTGCAATATAAGAGAGTTGGGGAGAGGGAAATTGGAGCCACTATTCTCATCCTGCTCCATCTGGGTAAAAACCTCACCCTAAAAGTTGAGGCTGGGTGGAAAAAAGGAGACTTCAGTCTATCAGCTGCACCTGACTGAAGTTTAAACTCTGCAGATCTACCCCTCCCCAGATATCCAGTGGTGGGGAAGTATGAAAAACGCTGGTAGCCTGATCCTCCCAGAGAGATATAGCCCTTAACTGGGAGCTGAGGAAAAACTGCACCCCAGGTGCCATGAGATCTAGATTTTTTGAAAAAAGCATTTTTTCATTTTCTGTATGTTTTCAGGAGGATTTGCAGAAACATTATTTATTTATTTATTGCAGAAACTTTAAATGGTTTGTCTTATAATTTTCATCTGTTATGGCTACTCTGCTGAGATGAGAGCGACAGAGCTCCTCACACAGCTATTCTGGAAGTAGAGCTCCCTCCAAAGCAGTTCTTATCATGGGACATTAATTATAATTTTAAAAAATACCACAAAGTTTGAAATAGTCTCTAAATTTCATAACGAAATTTTAAATGCTCAAAATTATAACTCAAATTATACCATATTTTTGACATAGTATATGTTTAAGGCATGTTATAAACATATGCCATTATGCTTATCAAGAAAAAAGTTAGAAATGTAATCCTTTAAATCATCACAGGTATTGGATATTTCTATTGCTTCAAATTTATTTCTGAAGTGAATTACTTGCAACAAAATACTGATATTTTTGTTATGGGTTCTGAAAATATTGATGTTAATATTTGAAAAAAAAAACTTGGCATTATGATAGTAGTTATATATTATATAAATGGTCCCCTATAACATTCTTGATATTTTGTGTATGTTGATTTTGACTTCGTTTATCGCTGATATTTTCTCTAGAACTATATCACCTAGAAGCAAGTCAAGAATTGCCATCCCAAAATATGCGACTTCGATATATTGATTATTTTGAGCCAAAGGTATCTGAAATACAGTAAATGCCGGGTGAGGCTTTCTCTGATCTCTCCTGAGCTGCCTAAAAACAGATCCTCCAGAGGGAACTCAATTGCCATAAATCCCCTCCCCAGGAGTTTCATCCACTTGGGAAGATTGACTATTACTAATCTCAGGACAGGAGACTAGCAGTGTACACCACACCCACACAAACTTCAGCACAAACTATCATAACTCCCATCTATTCTAGAAGCTCAGAACAGTTGTTCCTGGGAAAGCTCTGGGATCTGAGAGGAGCAGGAAAATTTTGAGCCAGGAGTCCCACATTTCAGAAGAAGCTGGCATTTTGTTTCCTGGTCAAAGCTGTCTGTGCTGGCCCCACGGTGTTGGGAAGGGGCCTAGGATGGTGTCAAAAGCTGCCCAACCCGGTACTCCAGAGCTGGCCCTCCCACTCTGCATAGTCCAGGGCTTGGGGGAAGGACCTGCTTGTATATTTTGTGCTGTACATAGTTGCTTTTTGTTTATTTAATGTCCTGGGGTGGGTGAGAGGAGTAGAAAGTGGCTAACCTGGCCCCTGCCTCTTCACATTTTCACAGAAGTGAGCCTCATCCCGGCCCGGCCTGGCCCACAGAGCTGGTCCTCTACATCCTCCCCGCACTCCTCGGGGTTCTCCAACATCACATTCTCAACCTGCGCCCCCGCTTCCCACAGGCTCCAGTTTACCCACAGGGTAATAAAATTCTTTGTTCTGTAGAGAGGAAAAAAGGAAAAAGAAAGGCAGCGCACTGGTGGGTCCTGCAAATTAGGGACGCGTCTCTTGTTTCAACGCTGTTCAAATGGAACAGATCTAGCGGCGCCCTTTCTTCCAGCCGCCTACCTCCTTTCCAGTCCAACGTCAGGGACAATCTTGTCAGCCCTTCCCTGCCTCAGGCACCAGACAACACTGTTTTTGTGCTTAGCGCCTTGATGCCAACCAACCAAGAGCTCCCAGATCCTTTTCCCTGAAAGGAGGCTGCCGTCAACTGGCAGGTCAGCCTGCATCTGTGGGCCTCCTATGCTTACCTCTCTCTGGCCTTCAGTTTCCACCGCGACCCCGTGGCTCTGGAGGGCGCAGGCCATTCCCGCCAGCTGGCTGAGCAGAAGCCTGAGGGTGCCAGCGTCTCTTGAAAATGAAGACGAGCGACGTGGCCACGCCATCTTCCAGGAAGTATAGAAGCCGTCCCAAGATAAGCAGGGTAAAACCCTGGCGCCATGGAAGCCTCCCTGCTCTTGGAGAAGCTGAACCAGGCCCTTCTAGATCTGCGCGCTCTGGGTTCTGCCCGCACAGACCCGGGGAGAGCGACTTCCTAGGTGAGCAGGTGAACCTCATCTAGAAAATGGGCGACCAATTTGACTGAGCTCTGCAGGCTGCTGGCCCCAGGCTGGGCAGAGCGAGCACCTATTGCAAAGGCTCACCAACAAGCGGCTAAGAAAGAGCTTCTGGAGCTCGGCGGCCTTTGAGGGGCGCCTCTGCGTTTCCCTGGTGTCAGGGCTTCTGCCTGAGGCTCTCCCTGCCGTCACTAGGCAGCTTTTTAACCACCCTGGAGCCCTCGCCCAAGCCCTGCCCCAGATGGAAACAATAAAGCTTTTGCCTCAAAACAAAGAAAAACATACAAAAAGTCCTTAGAAAGGGCCAAATTATCTTTTTTAAAAAACATTTTACTCTGCTCTTTTACTTTCATGTTTCCCATATCTCTCTTCCCTTCCCCTATTAAGATGGAATATAAGCTCTCAAATCTCACCGTTTTGTGGGTATTTACTCATTTTTTTCTTTCCTGTGAAACTCCCTGTGCATGCAATATTAAAAAATAATAAATTTATATATCTATTCTGTTAATTTGCTTGTTGCTTGTTTCATAGACTCAGCTATTTTTAATTGAAGGTAGCAGAGTATGCCACCCCCAAATATGTGACTTTTGACATAAGAATTATTTTGAGCTGAATGCAATTGAGAAGATACCAAACAAAAGCAAAAAACCTCCTCCCCTTCCCCTATCTGCTTAAAAGCAGGACGTATGCTTTCAAATCTGTCCCTCTTCCCATTTCTATCAGAAAGGACAAAAGTTAATCACTCTATCAAACACTATCAGCCTGGAGAAAGGACCAGAGGAATCTACACAATAGCCTTTCTTAACTACCCTTTATCTTAACCCTAGGAGGTCTAAAACTGCCTTCCTCTGTTCTGTCATTTCTCCACAAATTTATTTTGTTGAAGATGCTATATAAGCTGGAATTCTAAGCTGTCTCTTTGACTTAACTCATTTTCCCTGGGTATGTCCTATATAGACATGAGGTATATGTGCTAACAAACTTCTGTTTGTTTTTCTCCTGTTAACCTGTCTTAATTACAGGGGTCTCATCCAAAAAACTCAAAAGGTTCTGTAGGAGAGGAAAACTACTTTTCCTCTCCTACAGAACCAAGGAGGATAGCAGAACAGTCTTTCCTCCCTTATATTCTCTATGTGTAAACAGATAAAAACTAAGTTTAAGTCACAGCTGTTCTTTTAAGATGCACGAATCATCTACCTCTGACTAATTTAGTCAACATGTGATTTTTTTTAAATGCTAACTAATGAAGATCTGAAGAGTAGGCCCTATGAGGGAAACCAAAACCAAACCAAACCAAACCAAAACAAAAAGATACAGTAGAAAAAGGAAACCAGAAAATACCCACCTTCCTCAACACAGAAACACATACAGACACAAACACACTCACATTCTCACTCTTTGCATATAGACACATACTTATTAAAATAAGTAGAATTATTCCAGTATGTATTATGAGGCAGTAACGGAAAGTTTCACTCTGATAAATATTAGTCAATTTAAGGAAACATACAATTTTAGCTTTTTCCTTTTTATTTGCCTGCTTAGTAAATATTAATTTCTCAGCTCCTTTATTCACAACTTTAAATACATAATCATACTGTAGGAGGAGAATAACAGTCAATAGCAGGCAATGTATAAAAAGGCTGGCGATATTGGGGTTCTGAATACATTACTTGCCTAACTGGAGTAATAAGAAACAAATTAGAATTGTTATCTCTATTATTCAAACAATGGCACCAAGCATATACTGCTAAAGTATTTCTAAATTATCTTAGTCTATTAATTGTCCACTGCAGCCATAACAAAACAGCACAAACTGGGTGGCTAAACAATTTATTGTCTAACAGTTCTGGGGGATAGAAGTCTGAAATCAAAGTGTCAGCAGTGTTGGTTACTTCTGAGAGCTGTATGAGAGAATTTATTTCATGTATTTCTAACTTTGGTGATTTGCTGACTGTCTTTGTCATTCTTTGATGTATAGCTACACCACCCCAATCTTTGCCTTCATCTTCACGTAGAGTTCTCCCTGGGTATATCTGTTTCAAGTGTCCACATTTCTCCTTTATTTATAAAAAGGGAAAATTTTTATTTTACAAATTTTATAAAATTTCTATTTAAAATATTTTAAATTTTTATTAAAATATTGTATAAACAGGCATATTGGATTATGGCCCACCCTAATGACCTCATCTTCACTTGGTCATCTACAAAGACGATATTTCAAGAAAATTTTACACTCAGGTACTGGGAATTTTGAACTTCAACATCTTTGGGGGAGACACAATTCAGCCCATAACGTGTAGGAACAAGTCAAGTTGTATTAACTCAGAGAAAATAAAAAGGGCAAGAAACACAAATATTCCAGTTAGATAATTATGGCTCAGGTGCCCTAATGACACTCATGTTTCTTTATAAATATTTATAAATAATTTATTTTTGATATAAAAAATGTATTTTATGAATTCTAAGATGCTCTTTTTTACATTTTAAAATACATTAAGCCATAATAGATATTACAAATCTATGACAATTAAAATTTTTAATTACAAATATTTTTCTGTCATTAATGCTAATTAAATTAATATGTCTTAAGCTAGACAATATTGTAGGATTCCATAATATACAACAATGTGTTTTCTTTTACAGTGTAAGTTAAACCTAAATCACCATTATGTATAACTTCTGCTTAACCAGGTCATATCTGTATTCTTTCTTTGCCCAGCTTATTTTAACAACATTCAATACTCTTAGAGAAAAAATGACATACTTTTTCAACAGAGAACATGAAATCAGAAATCTATATGTAAGTTTGTGTCATATAATATTTTGATTGAAAATAACCTTCAATCACCAAGTATATTATCATTGATCAGAACCAAAACCTCTAAATGCATTAATCATACCTTTTTCTTTTGATTCCCAAATCCCGTCACCTTTTTTAATTGTAATGTTATTTATTGGGATTAAGTTTCACAATGTTCAATCCCTTGGTGGATTGTTAGCACCAAATTGCACCATAATTAAGCCCTTTATGCAAAATCTTCCTTAAAAAATTGGTGGGTTGCTTATTTTTAAAAATTGTACTCATCACTTGAATTATGTGCACTATGAAAGCTATATGAAGTGCAAAGACATGGCCATTATTTGTGGCCATTTTTTTATGATTCTGTATATTAAAAATATAAATTTTGTTCTTAAATTCTCTTCTTAAAAATATTTAATTTGTCTTACAAATGTTTGGAAATACAGCGTTTTCTTCAGGTAGATAACCTGTCAGTATCATATTAACCATGAGCTGACCATCTGCCATCTTTCAGTTTCAAATTAGATTGGTGAATAATTATTTCCACAAGCACAATCCCTTTGAGAGGAAAGCTTAGGCAAAGCACAGAGAATTACAATTTTCACTATATTCATTAGCATTAATATTCATTCACAAACACAAACATGTACTTATTTTATCTTGTTCTGGTAGATTAACACCCTAAGAGGATTGAGTTATGAAAAGGTTGGGTCATGTTTAGTCAATACATTTCTCTCCGGGACTCTTTGTTCTTTGCTAAGTGAAGAACAATGAGGCCAAGGGCACTCTATTTTCTTGTTTATTTATGTGTTTGTTTGTGGAGGGTCTCGCTATGGTTGACTAATGTTCTGCTGTAGCACTGTTTTTATTTGGGGCTGGAATTTTAATTAGTCCTTTGAGTTTTAGCCAGTTGTCTTTTGGCAACTCAGCACACATGTCTCCAGTTACTCTCTTTGACGCCAACTTATGTCCTGATACTCTTTCCTAATTAATCCACTTGCATAGCTTTAAATAATTAACTTACTACTAGTGTGAGGCTCTATTTATAAAACAGTTTTTTGGAGTATCTTAAAAGTTGTATTTTTATTTTTATTATAACTATTTGCTTTTAATCATTGTTGAATACCGTTCAAGCGTATCACACTTCATTAGCATTACTCAAATATTATTTTGTATAGTACTGTATTGTTATGCTTGTTTATATAATTTTACTTTACAATAGTAACTGGTATAGATTAATCCATAATGTCTCACATAAGGAAGGGACTTTTAAAGCACTTTACAAACAATATTACTACTATTAATAGCAATCACTTTGAGACATATTATTACCACAATCTTTAAGATAATAAAACTGAGCATTATAGCTTGTAGTTGACAATTTTAGGTTGGACTAAGAGATGCCTTAAATGATCCCTTATATTCCAGAAATACTCTTCCTTATCTCCACTCTATAATAGCAGCCTGATTTCCTTTTAATATTCAGGATCAGGTACCCAAGCCATTACTGTAACTCCATTCTTCTCTTGATTCAGAGGCATGAGGAGCCCAAAATGGCCAGGTGGCTCTCTTAATTGTCAATTCAATGGCATCATTGTGTGTCTCCTGGTGGAAGCATTCCTCCCACTAGAACTAAGACCTCTATAGCAGCAGAACATAAAGTCGTAAGGACAGGAAACAAAATTTTTGCTAGTGAATCACAAGGAGTATAGTGAATGATTCTACTCCTATTTCCACTTCTTGATTACTTGACCACAAAATCCTGGTTATGGAAAAATGACTACTGTATATAGGATATATATTTAGAACATATATAGATGGAGGGCATTGCCAAAGTCTTGCAGTTGCCACCTAACTGATACATTTACTAATTTCAGTTTTGACAAATCTTCTGTGCCGATGTAATACATTAACAATGGGAGAAACTGTGTAAAGGGCATGGGATAGTCTATACTATCTTTGCAACCTTACATGGCCAAGTTGAAACATAAACTTAACCATCACAAAGTGTAAATTCTCACTTGATAGAACGAGGCAGGTAAAAAAAGGAACTTAAAGTCTTCATACCAGTCTAGATCATTTTGAAGCAGAGCTGTGCTATTATCTAGACTCACTTCCAAGTATAGGATGCTGGGGAAACATCGCCATTCAATTAATTAACTGTTGTGAGAACTTTTGCAAGTTACTCAGGTTAGTTCCTCCAGCCATCAGTTTTCTTATCCATGAATTGGAAATAATAATTCCTACTTCATAGGGCTGTTACTGAGATTATATCAGTTAATACATGGAAGAGAATTTAGAACAGTGCCTGGTACAGAATATTACATTATTTATTAGTATCATATCATGTTGTAAACACTCTACATTTCACAGGTGAAAAATATGAAAGGATATACAATGGAGTGGAAACTGTTTGCATTTAGGAATGAGACATACCTCACATATTTTAAAAATTGAAGTGTAGTTATACCTCACATTTTTGCTTCCTTGCACTAAGACTTTGATAACTACAGACAACTACTTATCCTTTATAAAAGATAGTTTCATTGCTTCTGTAATGCAGTGTCAACAATAGTTATCTTGATGGACTGTTACACAAATAAGAACAAATATATTGGGCTTCCCTGGTGGTGCAGTGGTTAAGAATCTGCCTGCCAATGCAGGGGACACAGTTTCAATTCCTGGTCCAGGAAGATCCCACATGCTGTGGAGCAACAAAGCGCATGAGCCACAACTACTAAGCCCATGGTCCACAACTACTGCAGCCCACACACCTAGAGCCCGTGCTCCACAACAAGAGAAGCCACCACAATGAGAAGCCTACACACTGCAACAATGAGTAGCTCTTGCTCTCCGCAACTATATAAAGCCCGTGCGCAGCAATGAAGACCTAATGCAGCCAAAAATAAATAAATAAATAATAAAATAAATTTTAAAAAAAGAACAAATATATTTATGTCAATGGGCACATAGAATATTATGAAAATATTCAGTCAAATAATACTACAATATATTGTTTATAGAGCAAATTTTATTTGCTTAATTTACTGCAAGTTGATTCTATAGTCTGTTGCATCCTTTTTTGAAAAAGATTTTATTTATAATAAATAGTGAAATCATTAACAGTATAATTTTATTGTTGTATGTTATTATTTTTTAAACAGCTTATTCATGGATGAGATATTTTAAGGCAAATATGTCTATACACATATGTATAAATGTAGCACTCTGCATTTTAGAACTGCAGTCACATCATACTCAGTTAACCCTGTTAAGGATATTCATTTCTTCTCATGAATAAAGAACTAGACATTTTTAGTTAGGCTCATGGAAACATATTTAACTAGACAAATTATTTTGAGACTATTTCTACACAATACATATGAGTTTCTTATTGAAACAATACATTACATGATATAAATGGTTTTATTCTCAAATGTGTATGGTGATAAAGGACCAATTTCCATTAATTTTTGGAGACAGGTAAAAGGCATGTATCATTTATTTCTACACAGTTCATTATATAGAAATACAAATATTAAAGTCAGTACTACCTTTCTGCATACTATCTGAATGTGCTCCAAATAGCAGTGAGGTATTTTGACCTTTTGTTTCTTGAAAATGTAAAATATATTGTTACCAAGTGTCCAGCAGCACCATCAAAGTATACATATATATTAATCTCAAACACCCAACAAATATTCAACTTTGCATCATTTATTGTATTACTGAAAATATGGGAAACCGAGTCACCTACATTCTGACCATTGGTTAGGCTTTTTTCTTCCTTTTTTCAGTATCATTCTGTTTAGGAACCTTGAGAGTAATAGACAACTGACCATGCAGGAAGATGAATTCTATTTCTTTTTTCTTTTTTTTTATAATGTAGCAAGATGATAGAACCATTTGACTCTCACCATCAAAATCAGTTACTTCTTGCTTATGGCCTACTCCCATGACTACAATATTTGATACTTGTTCTTTTCCTCATTTCATTGTATATATTTGTATACTGAGTAAATATATAATGAAATATATATGAATATTATTTATAATATAAATATACATAAATAATGAATATAATATATACTTATTTTCACAACTAAGATCATGAAAGGTGTTAATCTGTGTAGCTAAATTTCAAGCAGACATTTTTCAAAGTGAAATATATAACTATATCGCTATCAAAGAGAAAAATGTCCTCTAAGAGTAGAGTTGCTTTATAAATACATATAAATAGATGTCTTCTATAAACACAAGGAGAAAGACCTCATTAGTCATATCCAAGTCCCTCACTGAAAAAAAAAAGATTTCAAATAGAGCTTATAACCATATAAGAATTTTGTGGAATATTAATATGTATTTGGTATTTAATTAGATGTTGTGGTAGAGTGCTAATGACATAGAAACAAATAATAATGGAATGAGTTATTGTTACTAATGGTAATGCTTTTGAAAGTATTTGCACTTATATAGAAAAGTTAGATAGAAACACAGGTATCCAGAAAAGCATGTAAAATTACTGATCATGCTAAACTGAAACAACAAAGTGTTTCTGTGTTTTCTTTCAGAGGAAGCAAGGAGATAACCATGCCTACAGAAAAATGAGAAGCAGTAGAGTTATTGCTTGCATTCATTGAGAAAGGCTGAAGTTCACTTATAGGGAAAATTTCTATTATATATAACAATTCTTTTTTTTGAGAATAGTTAGCAGGGTTGGGGCCTTGTATTCAAGCTAGTTTAACTGATATAAGCTATCATTTATAAAACCATGGTGGGTACTCTCTAAGATTGATAAACCACTTAGTGCATTCTGTTCTCTTTTTTCCATAGAGTAAAGTGGGATAGAGCAACTGCCATCACTCAACAGTAATGAAAAATATATAGAGGTTGACATATATGTGCTAATATGTATAAAATAGATAACTAATAAAAATTTTTAAAAATATACATATAAAAACATGAGTATGCCTTGGGTAAATGGAAATATTCATATCTGTTTTCCCAAAACTTATTTCACAAAACAGAAAGGCCAAAGAAATATTACACAAAAAAACTATCATTTTCAAAAAAATGGTTAACTGCATAGTATATTTTTCTTTTAATGAATCATGAAATACATGAGTATATTAAAGACTAGAAGTTCTACAGTAAAAAATTCTGTTGTAAATTATTTAAATATCTATTTTCTAAACTGCTTGGCAGTGGAATACATTATCCACATGTTTGGCTTTATAAGTCAGCAAAAACAATATTTTGTGTTACCATCATTGTATCTGCTTATCTAATAAAAGAACATATTTTGAAAAAAGAATATCAAAACAATAGAATTTCAGTAAGTATTGATATGCTGATGGTGATTTCTGGAAACTAGAGAGAGATCAGTTAACAATAGACATATACAAAAAAAGATGTGGTAGAATACAATGGAATACTACTTGGCCATAAAAAAGAATGAAGTAGAACAGTATGGAGATTCCTTGAAAAACTGAAAATAGAGTTACCATATGACCCAGCAATCCCACTGCTGGGCATATACCCAGAGAACACCATCATTCAAAAAGACACATGCACTCCAATGTTCATTGCAGCACTATTTACATAGCCAGGACATGGAAGCAACCTAAATGTCCATCAACAGGTGAATGGATAAAGAAGATGTGGTACATATATATACAATGGAATATTACTCAGCTGTAAAAAGCAATGAATCTGGGACATTTGTAGAGACATGGATGGATCTAGAGACTGTCATACAGAGTGAAGTGAGTCAGAAAGAGAAAAACAAATATGTTATATTAACACATATATGCAGATATAGAAAAATGGTACAAATCAACCAGTTTGCAAGGCAGAAATAGAGACACAGATATAGAGAACAAATGTATGGACACCAAGTGGGGAAAGCGGGGAGGGTTGCGGGGGGAATGAATTGGGAGATTGGGGTTGCCATATATACATTAGCAATAAGAAAAAAAAATCAAATTGTACACTTTAAATATATACAGTTTATTGTATGTCAACTGTATCTCAGTAAAAGTTCTTAAAAAAAAAATGAAGTAATGCCATTTGCAGCAACATGGATGGACCTACAGATTACCATACTAAGTGAAGTAAATCAGAAAGAGAAAGACAAATACCATATGATATCTCTTATATGTGGAATCTAAAAAAGGATACAAGTGAACTTCTCTGGGAAACAGAGACAGACTCACAGACATAGAGAATAGACTTGTGATTGCAGAGAGGGAGGGGAGTCGGGGAGGGATGGATTGAGAGTTTGGGATTAGTAGATGCAAACTATTATTTACAAAATGGATAAATAAAAAGGTCTTACTGTATAGCCCAGGGAACTATATTCAATATCGTGTGATAAACTGTAATGGAAAAGAATATGAAAAAATATATGTATATGTATAATGGATCACTTTGCTGTACAGTAGAAATTAACACAACATTGTAAATCAACTATACTTCAACAAAATAAATTAAAAAACAAAAATCAATAGACATATGCAAAATAGATGAATGATAATCCCTTATTATGTAAGATTTAGTCTATGCTTAAATTATACTTCAAGTCACAGCTGAGTCATGTGAAAGAATTTCAGCTACAAGTAGAAATTGTTTTATAAATTACATAGCACATATAGAGCTTATTGCTTATCAGATAGCTAACGGTAATTATTACTTTATTGCATGAAAGTTCTATTTTTGTAATTTTTTAAATTAACTTTATTGAGGTAAATTTGCATACAAAAATATGTTGATTAGTTCTCACAGATGTATGCATTGGGTCATCCACTACCACAATCAAGGTAGAGAACATGTTTAACATCCCAAAAAACCCTGTCAGAGCCTAATGAAATAAATTTCACTTTCAACATAGTCTCAGTTAATCACTGACTAGGAAAAAAACAGTAAATACAGAAATTAAGGAAGGAAATTCAGCCCATAAATCATACGTATTCAGAGTTTGTGTCTATTACAATGCCAAATATAAATAAATAAAGTCATGCAAATACTGGCAAAATGTCACATCAGTATCTATACAGCATTGCATAAGCTATCAGTCTCTCTTGGGCTTTTTGAATCTATAAGGATGACTTCTTCGTCTTCACAGACTGAAAATTCACCTTAAAGTGGGAACTGTAACTTTGTACAATCTTCTATTCGGAGTATATTTTTCAGTCTTTATATCTGGAAGGTCAGGATCCAGGCAGAGAAAGATTTTCAGAGGAAAATGTTAATCATGTGTTAAAAAAAAAAAAAAAACTTGGCTAAGAAATTTAGATTTTGTTCAATGGGAAAGCATGAATGTGGTAAGAAGTCTTTAATGGGGCATAAGTAGATGAAGTATTTGTGCATGCTACAGTTAATTGAAGATTAAATAATCTCAGAATTCCCTTCTCTTTTTTCTTGAAATAGTTAGGCTGTTTGTACTTTTTGATTTGTTTTATTTTGTAATTCTTTTTCTATCTGAGGAAAATTTAAGTACAAATTGCTTCACTATACCATTTAGATAATCCAAATTTTAGATGTGTTTATAAATTTCACTTTCCCTTATCACCCATGAGTCAGCTGTTAGTCACACCTTTGACTATGATCCTCTTTCCTTCTCATAAAAAATTTATGTAATTTATTTGACTTTTGGTTTTCCTGTATGTTATGACATAAATAATTAAATTTAATTGAGCAAAATGATTCACCTTGATTTTCTATTCAGCTGATAATACACCATCACGTTTTGACCACCAAATATATACTGATTTCAAGATAATGATGGTATCAACTATTTCAGGGAAGTACAGAAGATGGTCCCTCAGTCCTTCTAGATTAGCACTCTCAGTAATGTATCTCAGGTAAAGAACCCACTGCTATGCGGAAGAATTATACTTTCTTGAGAATAAAGCGGTAATGAGAGAGTTATCTGTCTATTTCAGATCTTGAAAATGGTAAGTGCACAATTGCCAATATAAGCAAGGCATCAGTGAACACCATACAGAAGAGGGTAACTTTTGAGGAAATTACTCAAATTTTTGAGTTTTGAATAAAAATTAATGACGTTTTCTTTGCTGGAAATGCATCCACTAAAACTCTATGCCTAAGAATTTATAAGAAAACTATATGAGATTGCTTAGTATATAAACATACAGACTTCACAATTGATATATTTGTAGTTACAAAATGCATTTTACCCCAAAGGATTAAGCATTGATGTTTGCTTAAATTTATATGAAATGAAAAAACTGAGTGGAAGAATAAACCAAAATTTGAAGATTTGTTACTAACGGGACAACGTAACATGTGTGGGTTGAAATGGAGATTTAAATTTTAAGAATAAACTTTTATTTTAGAGTAGTTTTATTTTTACAGAGAAGTTGCAATGATAGTACAAATATTTCCTATAAAATCCACATCCAGTTTTCCCTATATTAACATATTATATTAGTATGGTAATTAATCACAACTAATGAATTAATATTGATGTATTATTATTAACTAAACTTCATATATTATTCAGATATCCTTAGTTTTTACCTAATGTCTTTTTTTTCTATGCTAGGATTTCATCCAAGATATAAATAAATGTTTCTATACTTACCCATCTGTTGTGCATTAAGCTAACCATGAGTTCATACTATCTGCAACTCTAATCCGTTGACATGTGGATCATTCTAGGTTTCTCACCCTACATGTCTGAAACTACCCACTCCAACAATGAGAAACCTGGCTTCTAACACCTGCCATCCATTTGTTTCATTATTGAATTCTAGTATGTTTTCATGTACAACAATTTCAGAATTGTCATATCCCTATAGTAAAATAACTTTACCAAATAAAATATAATGCTAACATACAGTTTCATTCATTTTTAGTCTTACCATCTTCACTCATTTAGAGTCACTAATTTAGAGTCCCCCATTTAAGTGTGGGTATTTCACACATTTATAATATGCTTAGATTATTTTGTCGCAGTCTGCATTCCAGCTTGGAAATTCCTGACCACTTAATTTTTTTTTACTTGCTTACATTATGGTTCACTCTGTGCTATAAAATTCAATGTGTTTGACATTCATAGTGCCATTAATTCACCATTTTAGTGTCATACAGAATAGTTTTTCTGCCCTAAATAATCCTCTGTTCTTCATCTATTCAAATGCCACCTGCAACTCTGGGCAACAACGATCTGTTTATTGCCTAGGTAATTTTGTGTTTTCCAGAATGTCATATAAATTGAATCATATAGTGTGTAGTTTTTTCATACTGGCTGTTTTCACTTAGCAATATACATGACTTGTGCCTTGAAAGCTCATTTCTTTTTATTGCTTAATAATATTCCATTTTATGGATGTACCACAGCTTCCAATCTGTATATCCATTCTCTTTGCAGGACGTCTTGGTTGCTTTCAGTTTGGGCCAGTAGTGAATAAAGCTGCTATAGACATTCACATGCAAGCTTTTGTGTGAACATATGTTTTCAAATCTGTTGAGTAAATGTAAGAACAAGATTGCTGGACCATATGTTAAGATTATGTTTAAGATTTATAAGAAACTGCCCATCTGTCTTCCAAAGTGGTTGTACAATTTTGCATTCTAACTATCTGTGTGTAAGAGTTCTAGCTGCTCTTCATCCTCACCAGTAGTTGATACTGTCATTTTTTTTTTATTTCAACCATTTTTTAGGGGTGTGGTGGTACCTCTTTGTTGTTTTAGTTTACATTTCTTTAATGATAAGTGATGTTAAGTATCTTTTCGTGTGCCTATTTTCGATCTGTATATCTTCTTTGATAAAGCATCTGTTCAGATACTTTGCCCATTATTTAATTGGATTTTTTTATTGCTGAATTTTAAGCATTCTTTGTATATTTTGTATACAATCCTTTGCCACCTATATTTTGCAAATATTTTCTCTTAGTTTGTGACTTGTCTTTTCACTCTCTTAACTATCTTTCACAGAGCAAAAATGTTTACTTTTATATTATTAACATTTTTAAATTAAAATTCTATATTGTATTTTCTTCATTATACAGGTTATTTTTACTACTACAAAATAAAACAGACAATAAAATAAATATTTAGAAGCAGTTTCCCAAATACTTTAATACTAAATTATATCTGTGCATATCTTTGTTCATGTTTACATTATATTTTAGAAACTAATGTTTACAAAGTGACCAAATGGTCACTCAGATGCTGTTTGCTTTACAAATTCTCTTATGTTTCTTGCCACAAATGGAAGCTCCATATCCAATTGCCTTCAAATTTTTATATTCTCAATATACACACCATATAAAACAGAGATTATAGTTGTTAATCTAAAAAGGAATTAAATTCTATTAATTATTTTTCTAATTAATTTTCTAATTTTTAAAAAAAATTCAGAAATACTGGTCTCAAAATATTTCTGAACAGTATCTTTTGCATTGAAAGTGTCACAAATTTCAGTTAGAAGTACTTGCAATTCTCTATTGCTAACTTCACTGTATGAAAATAATTCTGATTGGTTCAGTTACAGAAAAAATACAATATTTCAGAATGGTATATAGAAAGTTTTTGGAACTCAATTAAAATATGCTTAGCTGCCTAGAGCCTTCAAATAGATTTTTTTGAGCTATAGAATCTATGCAGAAAATCCCTTTATTAGGTTTCATGATAGTTTAAAAGAAACTGAAACATACAAAATTATGATTATCCTATTTTCAAAATCTCAGACATATCTTTGTGTCCTAAAGGCAGCATTTAAATACAGTCCTTTTATTTCAGGCTTGCACACTTTACAGATTTCCACTGAGTGTATGATTAAGGTGCATTGGTATAAGAGGTAAGAGAATTCTAGTAAATATAATTATTGTGCTTGACAAATCTTGAAGAGCTTGAAAATGTCACAGTACTGTAACCTCAGGTTGTAATTCTGACATCACAAATGTTTCCTATGAGAGAGTGAAGGTTTATAAACAGAAATTGTAGGAAGCAATTGAAGGCTAGACTGAACTCTTCACTGAAGTGATAGAAAGCCTCTACCAGTGATTTTTGTTATGCTTCAATTACTTACATTTCAATTACACTCTCTCCAATACCACCTCTCCTCTTCATCCTGTTAAACACACGTTCAATAGCTGTCCTTTTCTTATTAACCATGCACTGGAGAAGGTAAAATATTTTCTCAAAGGCCTATATAGCTAAGGGGACTGATGGTGGACTTAAGTGATACTTACATTTATGAGAGTATTGCAAATCAGCCACGGACTCATACAAATAATGACTAGCTATCATTGTTTATGTGAAAATTATTTTGAAAGATTTTTCAAGTAAAGTAGTTGTATCAGTTAAGAATCAGCAAGCATTTATCCAAAGCTCATTGCCCTGCAAAGAAAATTAAAATAAAACTAAAGAAGATTCCAATAATAGTCTGAAAACATAAACAAACGAAGTTCACTTGCTTAAATTGCCATTTATTTCAAGTTTCTTAGTATATATCATTTTATTGTTTTTATTATTCCAATTACAAGGTTATACCTAATTTGCATACCCATGAAATGTGACCATACATGTCATATCCTTAGAAAAACACCCAAGAATAGTCTTGGAGCCGTGCATCTGTAATAGCTTGGGGAGTTTTAACATAAAGATACCTGTGTCTCATCTCCACTGGATCAGAAGCAGCTAATGAAGACCTTGGACTCTGAATTTTTACCACTGTTTGCAACTTATGTTTGAATAAAATATCATTTGAGAACAACTCTCCAAAACAACTTTGCATTGAAAGCATATTGCTCCCAAACCTTCATAAATGAAGAAATATAAATGTTATTTTGCCTAATTCATTTTATTATATCTTAAAGGTAACTGAAGTAGACCCTAATTTTTTTTCTTTAAGAACTTTCATTGAGATACAATTGACATACAATAGACTGCATATATTTAAAGTGCACAATTTGATTTTTTTTCTTATTAGTAATGTATATATGGCAATCCCAATCTCCCAATTCATTCCCCCCCCAACCCCACCCCCTGAGATTTCCGCACTTGGTGTCCATATGTTTGTTCTCTACATCTGTGTCTCTTTTTCTGAGTAGGCCCTAATTTAAAAAGTAAAATGGCTCCTTCAGTTCCCTTTTCTTATGGTGAAATGCTCTGCATCTGCTGAATATAAAACTTTGACACCTCTTTTATAACTTTCCTCATATTGTCCCTAATTCATAGTCATGGGCAATAAGCAAACAAAGAAAGCATCTTTCAAGCAGCTGCGTGACTTTTGAAAATGACTATGTAGTAAGAATATAAAGCTTAATTAAATTTTCTTCTGGTTTTCATGTTTAAGAAATGTGCTATCTATGTTTTTGATACAACTCAGGTTGTCCTAAAATTACCTCAGAGGTGTACATTTATAAAAAGTTTTAGGCAGTGTACTTTAATGTGTGCTATTTATACCATATAAATTATATATAAATAAACTTGATTTAACTAAAAATGATCTTTAAGTATTTTGTGAACATTAACATTCTCAATTTCTTCTGTACTGCCATAGGTTACAAGCATATTTTACATGAACTGAGTATTAATTTAAAGTTTACTTACAGTTTGATAAAATATATAAAATTTAAATATATTTGAATTTTATTCAATGTAACACATATTGACAGAATCTATAAGACAGGAAAAGTCCTTTATTTTTTGAAAAAGTCTAGAAAGTTTATTGTTTATGTTGTTGTTCCTATATTTCAATTGTGACTGAGATATAATTATTTAATCTTTACATATTTTAAATACAGTGGGAAAAAATGGCTATTTTTAGCCACATAAGATAATTTAGCAATACTTCTAGAAGTATTAATTAGTAGTGAAAACTGTTGCTGTTAACAATATTTTTATTTTATGGTGGTCTTCTTTAAACTACTGGTTCCAAATAGGTAACCTGTCTGTAACTAGAAAAAATATCATTTACACTTAAGCTAATTACAGTGTTCACAATTTAAGAGGTGGCAGCAAAGAACTAACTGGAAATTCTCTCTGTACGTGGATTTGCCAGCAGAACAGGTATATGTAGACAAGACAAGAAATAGTGCAAAGGGGCAGACTTGAACCAAGAGGGCAAAATTAGTTCATGGAGGGCAATCTTAAAAATGTTAATCTAGCGTCCTTAGAAGGTCTTAAAATATACTAAGTTAACATTCAAAAGACCAGTTACAGAGGCTAAGGGAGAAGCTGATAATAAAGCAAGGAGTCAAAATCCAAGTCTTATAATAATAGTGCCTAACATTGCTAAAAATCAAGTTGAAATAAGGTATCCTGACAAATCTTCAATGGTTAAGTGTTTCAATGCTGCACAATATTCTTATGTTGACTTGAAAGATGATTATCTTTTTTTTCTAAAGCAGTATTTTTTTAAATTTATGTATGTATGTATGTATGTATTTATTTATTGGCTGCATTGGATCTTCTTAGCTGCCCACAGGCTTTCTCTAGTTGCTGCGAGATGGGGCTACTCTTCATTGTGGTGCACGGGCTCCTCATTGCAGTGGCTTCTCTTGTTGCAGAGCATGGGCTCTAGGCACATGGGCTCAAAGGTTGTGATTCACAGGTTCTAGAGCACAGGCTCAGTAGTGGCATATGGGCTTAGTTGCTCCACGGCATGTGGGATCTTCCTGCATCAGGACTCAAACCCGTGTCCCCTGCGTTGGCAGCGGATTCTTAACCACTGCGCCACCAGGGAAGTCCCGAAAGTTAATTATCTTACACTGAGTACAGAGTCACTTAAAAGCTGTCTTTTAAAAATAAATGATGAATAAGTCTAATAAAAATATATTGTTTTTATGATTAGCTTGGTATTGTAATTTATGTTGAAGAAACAAATATAAATAAAGCTGTTTTACTTTCAAACTAACAGCTTTAGATAAAAGGTATTATTGAGAACATGGTAAAGATATTTTGATAAAAAGTTGAATTTGTCTAAGAGTTCTAATGATTTTAAAGTATAGATATCTAAAAATTATATCAAAATAATTAAAACAAAAGTAGAGGATATTACAAGAAAATACTGAAAAACCTAACATCCTTCTGTGCAATTTCACTACACTTTTTCAGAAATAGATAGGTCAAACAAATAACAATTAACAAATATGTTGAAAAATTAATAACAAAATCAGTAAGCTTTAGCTAATGCATGAATATAGAATTCTACATCTAACAATTGAAAAATATTCAGTTTCCTAAAGAGTACGTGGGGTAACATGTACAAAAAATAACTATGGCCTCACAATAAATCTATAAATAAATAATCCTAGAGAATTATTATCACAGAGAGTCCATTCTCTTTTACTACAAAAATAAATCAGAAGTTAATAGCAAAAAGTTATATTAAAACTTCCATATATTTGAAAATTTTAGTATCTACTTGTTAAAGAAGAATTAATGGAAATAAAGAAAAACACAATTCCATGTCACTGAAAACACCACATTTAAAACTGTGAAAGCAGTTGCTTAAAGAGTAATTTGTAGCTTAATAGTTTATTCTATATCTACTTTAAATTAATTTTTCATAAATATTAATTTCTACAAATCAAAGTGTCATTCTATATAACTTCTGATAGTCTTCTTGTTGTTTTATAAAATATCCATATTTCAGGTCCCTGATGTTTTCTTCTTACATGGAAAATAAAGATATATACTAACAAATTGTAGGACACCATTTAAGCTACTATAATGAAAGAAAACTATTCTCCTAATTAAAATAAATTACATTTTAAAAACTCATCTTGATTTCAAAAATGTTAAAATTTTGAAAACAAACGTGTCTTACAATTCACAAAATACAACATACTTATGCCCATTTTTAGGGAACATCTTTTTGTTTTTTTAATTGTTTTAAATTCAGAGGAAATTAAATATTTTTTGTCAGTAATCAAAACATCTAGCCAGATATAAAATACCCATAATGAAAAATATCAACAAAATTCATTTGTATCACATAAAAGAATTTGTCAAACATTATTTTCTTGAAAAGGATAATGATGATATAACTGAAACATTTAAATGTGAAATTAAGCAGGTAGAAAACAAATTGTTCACATATAACTAGAAAAAAGATACGATTGCAAAGAAATACTAGGAAGGTCTCTAACACTACAAGTTATTCAAACACTCTCCTACATTTATACTTAATATTGCTTATTGTCTTAGATTTTGCATGCTAATTTTTAATCCATAGAAATGTATTATTTTACATGGTGAACTGGAACATTGTTGATTGTGTATCAACCATCAACTTTCTTTCTTCCCTCTTCCAAATAGCACCCACACTTTTCTTTGTGAGCCACCACCCTTATGCTGTGTTGCAGCAGGCTATTGCCATGTGATTTGTCGAGAAAACTAAAGCTGACTGCTAATGATCATTCTTGCACATAGGAATGATTTGGTGCACTTCACTCTGTATAATTCTCAGAATTCAACCATGACTAAGCTGCTGGAGACAAACCATTTTTAAGTGGAATTTGAAATAATTTTATCTAAAAATTGCATTGAAATCATGTCTCTTTGTGATTGATTTATATTTTAACAAATTTATTTTTAACCAATGTCCAGGTATTCTTTCATATTCCTTTATTGAAATACAGTTTTCTGGAGCTATTTAATTAGATTTATAGTTTAAATTATTGCTTCTTATAAGAGTTTTCGCTCTACATATGTTTCTAAATAAATTATACTTGAATTCTAAATGTGGGAAAATCTGTACAATATGGAATATTATGCTTTTATTTTCTTTTTATTTACCTTTCCAGGTTTTTGTATGTTTTAGTGTTACTAAGAAACACATTTTAAAAAATCTTTGGTATTTTTGCCTTGATTTTTTATTCATTATTTTAGATTTTTTTTGTCAATTTCTGACCTCTATTTTTTATTTTATATTTTTCCTAAATTGAATCATTAACCCATATTTTTATATTTTTATTTTAAAATACTGTCATTAAAACAAATAATAAATTATTAAAAGCATTTATTTTTAATGTAGTTTTAGTTGTGCCCATACAAGTTATTTTTACTATTCTTTTCATTGCTTCCTAGATATTTAAATTTGAGTTAAAAATCCAGTGATTAGATAGGAAATGGTTCTTTATTTACAGACAGTTAAGTGTTTTTAATATACTGTTTAATTCTAACCTTCTGGATTGTGATCAGAAATTATGGTCTAGAAAAGGTTACTGTATTTTCTTTGCCATCAAAGAGAATTCAAGTTTTCACATGTCCTATGATCATTAGGAAAAATAGTGTGTATTATTCAGCATGGGGAAAAGGCACAGATCTAACAATGATCTGTGCTCATCCTCTCCCCTTTCTCGCATTTCATGTCTTGCACAGCTCCTGGTCATTCTGCTTCATTCAGCTTGGCCTCCTTGTCACTCTTCTAATGCATGAGGCATGAATCTACCTCGGGTCCTTTACCTTTGCTCTTCTCTCTTCTGTGGATGCTACTTTTCAAAACAGCCATATGACCTACATCCTCAACTTTTAGGTTTGTTATTTCAAGTGTAGTTCATCTGCTTGTTCCTGTCAATGCTCTCAATCCCTCTGTTGGTCAAAGAACAAAATACAATCTTATAAAAAAGGGTATTATTCAATTTTTTATTCATCTTTTACTGTCCTTCCCTCTTATGGGTTTATACTTTTTAGAGGTTCCCAGGTAGAATATGATTAATATAGAGTTCAATGTGAAAAAAAAAAAAAAAAACAGTAATGAAATTCTAAAAGTTCTTGTTTTTCGGAGTCATGAGAAAGTATGCTTAATGTGGAATGCGTCTTTATTTGTTTAATCATATGTCCACTTTATTTTTAGCACCCGTTCACAGTTCTTCTTATTCCTATTATAACACCTAATCCAACATGAGAGGGGATATTTATCTACAAAGAGGTATCAATTCTAGAAAAGAAAATAAACACAGAGGCAACAGAACTGTGTCTGCCTGTTGAGTACCACATGATCAGTAAAGAGGAATGAAGTTTAGGCATAAAGGAAGTAGAGAGAGTGAATCTGCCGAAACATTTGCCAGAATCCACTGAATAGACAACTTTAAAAAAATTGATTACTGACATCATTAAATTACATTCTTGTTACCTATATGCCTCCAGAAGAATAAAAGGAGAGGTAGAAAACAACCTAAAGATGTACCTCTCATGCCCGCTCCACAAAATTTATTTGAATAAAAGAAAAAAAAGTCTCTTTCATGTTAAAGATGAGTCAAACAAATTCTAAATCATTTGAATATAGCGGGCTTGATTAGTGATCTTATTTGCAGATTTAAACAATTCTACCGTTATGATACTATCTTTGATAAACATGCAATTTTCCTTCAAAATTAAGCAAGAAAAAACAACGATATCAATAACAAAATAAACTATTTGACACATTATTATTGTTTACTGCAAAAGTCAGAATAAAGCTTGGATGAATTTAACAATTACCAAATTGTAAATATTTTACATGAGCACAGATTTTGTATTCCTGAATAGTGTTGTGCAGAATATTAATTAATTTTTGTTGGCCATTTGTATGTCTCCTTTGGAGAAATGTCTGCTTAGGTCTTCTGCCCATTTTGGATGGGGTTGTTTGTTTCTTTGATATTATTTTTCAGTGAAATAAGAAGCAAGATCATAGCTGAAATAAAAATGAGAGAGGGGACATAGGAGTTTGAGTAAAGATGAAAATGTGGATAGTTACTAACAAAAGGGAACTGGAAAAAAGTATTCATGTACAAACAGGGATACTAAAAAATACAAATTTATAGATAGAGTTGTTATGAATGATGATAAGCATTAAGATGACACAAAAATCTTGATATGGTCCATACATTAGGATAGGAAGATGTTCCTATTTTCACTTAATTGTGAAATTATTTAATTTAGAAGTTTGGGCATATATAAAGTTATGTAGGTAAAGTAATGACTAATCATATAACTGTCACTAGCAAAAAGTATGTAATTTCTAGCATTCCATCCAAAATATTAACTGAAATTTTGCAATAAAGAGGTTATTCAAAGAAAATAGAAAATTATATAGATCTATCATCATTTGCTTTAAGCAGACAATTTTTAAAACTTAAATTACAGTGTTTATCAATTATGAATGACAATGTCCTACTTTTTGAAAGCAAAAACTAATTTTCTTGTCAATGTCAATAATAAATATATTTAAGGTCATGAAGCATACAGGGAAGGATGCTTACATTTTTCTGTTTGTTTGAGATTCATAGCAATCAGATAACAACTAAAATGGCTGTTTCAAGAAAAATAAATTTTATATAGAACTCTACTTTAAACCCTTTTAAACATTACTACACTTGTTTTGAATTTTTATTTTAATTTATGTTATATGCTTAATTCATCCTGATTATGAGAAAATTTTAAATAAGTTTTTAAGACAGAAATTTAGTAATAATATAATTACCATTAACGTATTTCCTAATTATGTAGGTTGGATAATTTGGGAAATAATAATGGAGAAAGCTGTACATCCCAAGTAAAATGAAAAGTCTTCACCTTTAAGGGATTCCTTCTTTATTTATTTCTTCGTTGCTTTTTTCATAATCTTTTCCTAGAAATTCTATTAGATGGATTTCAGAAACTCTGAATGATTTCTTCATTTATTTTAACTTTTCTCTTATAATTTCCATATCTCCATCAATTTGCCATTTCCTAACAGAAATTGCTGTGCCCTGATGTATAGTCACTCTAATTATTATAAACAAATGCTCCAGTTATTATGGCTCCATAGCAAATTACCTCATAACTCAATGACATAAAACAATGATTTATTATGTGCATGGATTTTGTGGGTCAGGAATTTGAACAGGTCATTGACAGGGATAGTTTGTCTTTGCTGCATAATATGTGGAACCTCAAACTGGATGACTCAAAGCCTTGGGGCTAGAATTATCTGAAGCTTTGCCTGCTCAAAACATGTATGGAGGATGAAACTCACTGGTGGCTTACATTAGTTGGGGCTGTGGAACAGAGCTCCTAAACTTGGCAGCTCCACATAGCTTGGGCTTCTTCACTGCAGGATGGCTGGACCACAAGGAAATATCCCGAGAGAGAGAGTCAGGTGAAACCACATCTTTTATTACCTATGTTCAGAAGACACACAATATCACTTCCTATATTGTATTTATAGAGGCAATAACACAATCCCACCGAGTTCAAGGAGAGGGGAAAAAATCCATCTCTTGATGAGGCCAGTAACATTCTGGAGTGAAACCAGAAATATCACTAGGGACAGTTTTGTAAAATGCAATCTGCCACAACTAATCTCTTTTTATGAATTTATTGTCAAGGAGGGAAAATAATTGAGTTGGTAGAGGATAAGGTGTAAGAAAACATCTTTATTAATTTGAGAGAATATGGATTTTTATGCTAGTCAGAATGATTCAGAGTTAGAAGAATTGATGATAGCAGAGAGTGGGAATGCATGCAAGAATGAAGTTCTTACAAACTAAATAGGATCTGATCCAGAACCAACAGATGGAGTTGGCCTTTGAAAGGGCCACTTCTTCTGTCTTTTCATTGTAATGATAGAAAACACAGAGACTTTGGAAAACACAGTTATAGATAGATGTTATTTATTTAATAAACACTAATATTGGTTTATTATATGTAAGACTTTGCTTTAAGTAGATTACATATGTTAACTGAATCCTCATTACAACCCCACAAAGTTATATTATTCCTGTGTTATTTACAGATAAGGAAACCGAGACACAGAAAAGAAAAATGATTTCCTCAAGATCACACCATTGATGATTGGAAGCTGGGATTCAAAGGCCACCAGGTGCATTCTAGAAAGCATGCTGTTAAGCACTAGGCTAAACTGCCTCTATTGGCAGACGCAGTTGAAAAAAGATAAGTGTTTCCAAAGGATTGTTTCCATTTTCATCAATAAAAAAGAGGTTGTCACCCAAGAACGCATTGCCTTAAAGAGCAGATATAACCTAAAATTTATTGGGGGAAATCTTATAAGCACAAGCTTGTTAGAGTTCACTCAAGCTCCATAACTCTCATTATTCCACAGCACAGGCTGGGCAAGGTATTTCCATACACAGAGAGGCCAAGTTTCCAGCAGAGAGGATCCTGGGTGGGCTGCAGAAGGACCTTTGCCAGAGGGTCCTCCAAGAGGATGAACAAACCTGTCCTACACTATGTTAAATACTTACAGGTTAGCCTAAGAACTTCTATCTTCTCTAAGAAACAAAAATATTTCAAGGTAACCTAAAGAATATTGGAGGGTGTTCACACTCATGTCCAAGTTCTGCACACTGAGAACTCTGATGAAAGCCAGGAATGCTGACATCAACCGGAAGCCTTCTTTGCTGCCCAGAAGAGAAAGCTCTCTGCTGAAGTGCCAAAAGGTTAAGGGAATAATCCTTCATATCACCTAGATTTTTCTGCCATCCAAGATGATATTATCATTAGAAGACAGAAATGAGACTATGTTGAGAAGTGGTTTGGATATGGAAGATAAGAAAACAAATTTAGTGGTATAATTTATTAGTGCTGAATGCCAACAGAAGGCTGATGGTCACGAGTTTAAAGACAGCAGTTAGCACTGTTTTGAGAGGTGTCCAGGTAATAAACAGCTTTTTGAAAACAATTTACTGAGCATAACTAAAGTTAGGGCTTTGTCAACTTAATATGATTGATGAACAAATGTCAAAAGTATTAATAATGTGTGTAAGGGAGTGTTGCAACATAGGATCTAAAATTTGTAGGCAAGGAAGAGAAAATATGAAGGGAGTGATGAACAGTGAAAGAGAGAAGTATTTTAGTTTCGTGTTGCTAGTTTACTGTGAATCCATTTTGGCATCTTTTTGTTCCCCTAAAACTTTACAAAACCTAATTTTTGATAATTACGCTGGATTATTCTGTGAAAACTCTTTAGAGTTATATTCAAAGACTTTAAAAATATTTGACTTTTTAAAACACTAAATCCTAGTGAGTTTGCTATAAAGTTAATACACATATTACTAATTGCCATAAAGGTAATAATGTTCCTAAAATCTCACTGCCTGGAATTTATTTACTCTAAGACAATGATACATTTTAAGGGAAAATAGCATTTAACAGAGAAGGATGGATCTGTCTGAATACTTATAGCACTCAGATATTTTTCTAATGTTCAGTCTTATTTATACTTGGTCCTGTTTCTAGTTTTCTCTCTAACCTCAGTGGGAATGATCATACTATATATTGCTGACACCTAGACTCTTCAACTAGTGGATAACTAGTGGGATAAAGAGTTCAGTGGAAGAAAAAGAAGGTATATCCTCCCTCTAAAATTGCTCAACGGCATAATGTTGGAAAAGGAAATTAGTCATACTGAATATTTCTGGATCCCTTTAACATACAACAATGGATACAATGTAATGGGTACTTTTGGATTCATCTCACATCAACAGATTAGAGCAGCAGGAGATCCCCAATGGTCTGGACCTAAGAGAGTTTCCTTCTTCTCCAGGGTTAGAGGGTGTTTTTCTTATATTTTCTTCCAGATGCAATTGGTCTTCACCTGTGCACTTGGACAAAAGCATTTGCTGCCTTTCCATTTGAAAATAACATATTTTGTTCTTCAGTGGAGGAGGTAGTAGGTAGAATAGCCGTGGTCCCTCCACGCATCCAGCCTTGCATCACCAAGGAAAGCACTGTCTTGTATACTGCCCTGTCCCAGTCTTTATGAGGATCCAGTATGTTCTACAGAAAAGAGCCTATGAGTATGTGCAAACTCCTTCGTGTCTACAACATTTTGAGATTCTACATCCTCATGCTATTTCATACTTGGCCTTTAGCAATTCATCAAAAAAAAAAAAAATTGCGGATTTCTTTCTATCTACTTGTTTGGAGACCTTGTCTTTCTCTTATTGCCACAGACTGGATACTGTTCTTATCCCATATCTCCTTTGAAATTTTTTTCTTTCTTTTAATTCTAGTCTAGTTGGTTTTTCTGTGACTCCAGCTCTCTGAATTCATGATTTAGTATACTATCTGACTTGTTTTTGTTAAAGAAGAAGTGACACTTTTTCCAGCTTTTCTATTCAAGACAGAAGTCAGAAGCCTTAATCACACTCCTGGGCATATATCTGGAGAAAAACATGGTCCGAAAGGGTACATGCACTTCAGTGTTCATTGCAGCACTGTTTACAATAGCAAAGACAATAGCGAAGCAACCTTAATGTCCATCGACAGAGAAATGAATAAAGAGATGTGGTACATATATACAATGCAATACTACTCAGCCATTAAAAAGAAGGAAATAATGCCATTTGCAGCAACATTGATGGGCCTAGAGATTGTCACACTGAATGAAGTAAGTCAAAGAGAATATCATATGATATCACTTATATGAGGAATCTAAAAAAGAAATGATGGAAATGAATTTATTTACAAAACAGAAACAGAATCACAGATTTAGAGAATGAACTTATGGTTGCCAGGGGAGAAGAGTGGGAGGAAGGGATAGTTAGGGAATTTGGGACTGACATGTACACACTACTATACTTAAAATGGATAACCAACAAGGGCATACTGTAGAGCACAGGGAACACTGCTCAATATTATGTAACAATCTAAATGGGAAAAGAATTTGAAAAAGGATAGATGCATGTGTATGTATAACTGAATCACTTTGCTATACTCCTGAAGTTAACACAACACTGTTAATCAACTATACTTCAATATAAAATAAAAAGTTAAAAAAATAAATTAAATAAATAGGAAAAAAGAAGCCTTACACTATTTAATCTTAAACTGGTTGCCAGGGAGGATTTTTAATTAACAAGATTCCAAAGCTTTTAACTTGTATTCATTGAATTAAAAGTCCCTTTTTCAATATTACAAAGAAAACTTCTAGATTTGCTCTTGGATAGCTTTTGATGAAGAGCTATTGCTATTTGATTATATTTTTAAAAATATACAGTTTGTTTTAGGGTATTAAGTTTTTCCTAAACAGAGGGTGGCAGTGATCAGAAAAAAAAAAATTGCATGAGCTAGAATCTTCTCAAAATGTTTACATTTCACATTTGGATATTTTAGTTTATTTAATATTCAAATAATTTTATGACATAGGTTTTACTAATGTCATTATTTTATACAGACAAAAATCAAAGAAGGTGAACTTAAGTAAACGATTCAAGAACATTATACCAGTCATTGGCCATGCCAATATTCACACCATGAAGTCTCAATCCAGAAGTTATGTTCTTAGTCTCTACCCCAGCTGCCTCCCAAGGTAGGTTATTAAAGAAAATAAATGATGAGTATTCTTAATGATATTTTTTTACTTAGTCAGACCTACAATATAAACTCTGAACACATCATCCAAAGAAACCAATAGAGGTCATTTAATGACAATAATAATAGATATTTTGAAATTGGGAGCCTAGAATTATACTCTAAATTAACATTAAGATATCATTTAATTAAACGTTGTATTATTGGTTATAGAAATGTTTTTCTCTTCTATTAACAGAATATTGAATAACATATGAATGTATATTTCTTAAGCAAAGTATAATCTGCTTTTATGTAAGCCTCCAGAGATAGAATGCTTTGTAAAATATAGCAAAACGTAAAGCTGGATCAATGGGTAGATTTTGATGGACATAATCTCCCAAAACTAGGAAAACATAGAAATGTCTTCCTATACGCTACTGATGAAGGAAATTGATAATCCTAATCCCTACAATAATAGTCATAATCCCTACAATGATACAGAGACACACAAGAAATGCATTTCCTGAAAACATATATTTGTTAAGCACATATTACTTAGCAGGAAATATGATAGTTCTTTTGATACTTATCTCATTTACATACCCAGGTCTTCCCTAAGAGATCAGTATCAATATCTCTGTTTTATAGATGAGGAAACTGATTTTCTTGGAGGTTAAAATCATTTGACAGAGATCACACTGAGATTATCCCATCTGAATTTAAATCTAGTTGCTTAACTCATTAATAAACAGACTTCAGACTTGAGAAAAGCACGTTTACATGTGTTAACAAACATCCTGAATGTTAACAGACACGGCTTGATGGCTAAAAGAAATAATTATGGTCTTAAAGGCTAGCAGGTAATGGCTCTGAAAACAAATGTGTAAGCTCATTTTTACTTCATTAATAATGTATCCCTATTGTCAACGTCTACACAGGGAATTCTGGGAGCACATTCTTTTATTTTAATGACAGAGTGACTAGGAAGACTAGGATTGTAGTAACTGTATGATGCAAAAATGCAAAATTATTTACTAAATATATTCATATTAGTAATGTTCAGTGATAACTGGGTTGGTACTATTTAGTGATAATAAAATAAATAGGTAGAACTAAATAGAAAAGAACTGCAAATGTATATAGCATTCTTGCGATCAAAATTCAAAGATCTCAAAGATCTCAATCAGCTGTATATAACCACTGTAGGAAAGCTTCTGATACTGACTTAGGCTGGAATGTAAGTACAAAAAGTAGGGTTACAGAATAATTGTTTATTGCAGAGCAAGTTGGGAAAGATTCTATTTTTTTAGAAGGCTATGTATCTAACAATTGCTTTACTGTGGGCTTGAATGTGATGTATCAATACTTTACACATCCAAACATTTCAAGTCAGAATTAGTTAAACTGCAGATTTACTTGGAGTTATTAATTTACTGTTGCTGACTTTGGCAGAGTTTAGGAAGATTTATTTTTCTTAATGTTTTTGCTCTTATATCCTCAGGTCATTCACAGCCTGCCTTGGGATAGTGTTCCAATCTTTCCAGTAAAATTTAGTCTCTCCTGATTAATTTTGTCCGGTATTCTTTTTCTCCCAGTATGTTCATATTTCTTTTTAATCCCATTTCACTAAGGGAATACTCCTTATATTTAACTGAGTTAGATGCTGGGTTAAACACATTATTATGAGAAAGATTTTAAAAATATACCACAAGGCAACTAATTGCTTCTTAGTAAAATGAGGAGAAAGTATAAAATTATGAGTGTAGGAGCTACATCCTCAGTGGAGCTCAGAAGAGCACATTTTGTTTATGACTGAGGCAGTAATCCTATGCCTTTGTATAAGCAGTTTAGTGTACTTCTTTCGCACTTACTCTGGAGAGGAAGGACGTGACTTATTGAGGTGAGAGGATTCAACTTTCCAAATTAGTTGCTAGGCTGAAATTAGAAATCCAGTTTCTAGCTCAATACAGCAACCTTGAGATCTTTCCTCTTAGAAGCAGAGGGTGTTTAAACTTCCCTCTTTTGATGTTTGCAACAGTACTAAATTCAGAATAAGACTAGAGAGATATTTACCTGACAAGAAAACAAGACTAAGGATCCGATTCACCTCTGGAAGCAACCTATTGAAGAGCTTACTCTGAGTTTTGAGCAGAGCTGTGTGCCTCTGCTTCTAGTAACTCCTTGTAGAATGACCTTCATGCCAGAATTTCAGGGGTGTTGAGAGCATCAGTCTGTTACTATAATCGTTAAATTCTTCCTCTGGAGTGCACTTCATATGAAGGATATTCAAGTGTAGGACAGACTCTCTATTCCTAATGACTTTGAAGTTGCAGTTCTATATTTTCAGATAAGATAAAATAGAGACAAGAAGTAAACAACAGTGTACTATGCGGAAAGGGTCTAACTTTGCTCAAGGCTATTTTCCTCCAAGAGGGATATATCAGAAGACCACAGATCTATAATATAAAACATAGTATAGGACTAATTCATTACTTTTAAAAATATTCATACCCTAAAATCATTTGACCTTCATGGGATCTAAAGAATTCCACATCCTATAAGGAAATGGAAATGAAAGCTAATTGGCCACTCATCTATTACTCACATAATAATATTACTCACTTCAGAAGGCACTACGGATCCCTGTTGCCCAGAGCATAAAGCATAAATTCCTCAATGTCTTACATCAAGTGCAATCAAATTTTTTATATGCTTTCCCCCCACCGATTCTTCCCCACACAGACCCTCTGCTCTAGGCAAATGGGTTGGAGACATCACCCATCACATTCCCCTCCCCATCCACACACCTACCCACTCCTGTTTCCTTCTTTGTCTTCTATTTTCCTCCCTCTCTAAGGCATCTTCTTTCACCAAGTCCCACTCCACCATATTTTATCTCTTTAAATTCTCACATTCTTAAGTTTTCTCTCATGTAATAAGGACAACAATAGCCAACAATTGTACAAAATTATTATTTGAGTCTATTAAGTATTGTATATGCATTGTCTCTTATAATACTCAAAGTAACCCTAAATGTTAGGTACTATTATGTCTGTACTAGATTATAAGCTCCATGAGGGCACTACAAGTGCTCAGTAGGTATTGAAGGAATAATTTCCATTTTATGTATAAGAAAACATATGTTCAATGGGATCAATTAATTTGGCAAAAACAAACAACTTGAGTGGGGTCTGTGTGATTATAGGGAATGTGATGCTGGGGATATCTTTTTAATAAAAAATGTTCTTCACACATATCACTTCATCCTAAAATATCTCTGAAAATGGGGATAATTATCTTCAGTTTACTAAGGAAGACACCAGATTCAAAAGACTTATAATTAGATAGAATCAACATTTGTATGCAGAACAATCTGATCCCCAAATCCAAATTATATTGACATTGATCTCACAATATAAAATAAATAAAATATCCAATGGTACTTAAACTATTCACTAAAAAATCTACCATCTTATCTCTAGGTATTAATTCTGCCTTAGCATCCTGAGCAGAAGTTTGGACAATGAGAACCATGTTGAGATGATACAATACACTGACTGCAAAATAAACTATCAGTCTGTTGCTTTGTGTGACTTAGTGATTGAATCAAATCAACTGAAGAGCTGATCACATTGATAATGATAAAAGGAGTTATTATGACAGAAGAATTATATTACATAGCAAAAATCAATTTGGCAGCAACTCAGAGATATAATCTGGGTCTTTTCCAATAATATCTTGAGTACATTTTCCTTGCATTATATATGTTTTGTGACAATTATCTTTCTTATTGTATCGTTGGAACGAAAGACATTTCTTTCTGTTGCCATGATGCAAATTTCCTTAGTGAGTGATCAGCTTGATTTGCTGGTTATATCCTTTTGCTAAATGATGGCAAATGGTAAATTAGGCTCAGTAAGGAAACGGCAGTAAAATACATTGTGTCTTATTCTATAGCTGAGATAATCAAGAACATATTGTTGAGAAAATAACTAAATCATAATGTTTCGAGGAGAAATGTCTTTCAGCAGTCAGCATAGATGCTTTCATCAACTAGTTTTTCACTTGTGAAATTAAAGTCTCTGAATAATAACAGATGGAATCAGCAAAATATGGAAAAGTTCATAGACCTAAATAACTTCAGTTTTTAGAAACTGCTTGCCCCATATTACCCAGTACATATTAAAAACTGTATATTAGCTGACACTCTGTCAACTAGAAATCTCAGTTAATTGGCAACAATGTATTGCTGTAATGCATCAAAAAATAGCTTAAAATGAAGAATTCAATGCATTGGAAGAAGTTGTGATGCATTCTGCCAAAATTGAAATTAAAAATTGAATTTGTGTTTTGTAAAGTTGAACAGTTAAATATTTTCCCTGTGCTCACGTTCTCTGAAATTGGAATCTTATTTCCTCCTTAGTGTAGTAACCTGTACTCAAATAGCATAGCCCCCTATAAAAGTTAGCACTAGCTTGAATATCTGCCCTCTTAAATCTTCAATGTATCCATTGCAAATTCAAGAATCCCCTATATGTATATCTATCTATAACCTCTGTTTTTCCTACTTATTAAAGCTGTAAATTTAGTTAAACTAATACCTTTAAAATCTTGGGGCCTAAATCATCACTAGCAAACATTCTTCTATTTTTCTTTTCTCCTTTCTTTCTTTCTTTCTTTCTTTCTTTCTTTCTTTCTTTCTTTCTTTCTTTCTTTCTTTCTTTCTTTCTTTCTTTTCTTTCTTTCTTTCTTTCCCTTTCTTTCTTCCTTTCTTTTTCTTTCTTCTTTCTTTTTATTGTATACCACCTTCTACAAGCCTCTTTAAGTGCTGAGACATGAAGAGCTGAGAATTCAGTAGTGATCCCTGGGCCCCTCAAAAGACTTAGAATCACAGCATTCTGTTTATTCTAAATTGCTCCAATTATCAGAAAACTTAAATTGCCCAGTTCCAGATTTTCATCTTCCTGACCTAGACCTTCAAGGATACTGATATTCTCTTTCACTATTATATGTCATCTTAGCACTGACAAAGGTCTCAATTTGACTCAAGTAAAGCTATTGAAAAAGACCTTCCTTCTTAGTTTATTTTACTCTCATGCTTAGACAATTATGATAAGATCCTCACTAGTTTTACATTCTCTAGCTTGTACTCCTTCTAAAGCAGTTTACATATGGATCTGATCATTTCAATTCTTTGATTTCTTCTACACTTCAGGAGCACTTGGTGATGTTCTCTGGTTTAGTACTTTTTATACACTCTTATTATCTACACCCAGTAACTTGAAATGCAAATTGTTATTTTATCTTTGTGTCAATCTCCCAAAACAGCATGATAAATCATACAGTTCATGATTCATAATTGTTTATTGACATTGCATATGGGGATTAAAAGGAAACTAAGTACGTATAAAACTTCTCATCTTTTTACTTGAGCAATAAAATGAATCATGGTGCCATTTTCTGAGTTGAGAGAAATTAAGACATGAACATGTTTGTTCTGAGAGGAAGTCTAGAATTTTTCTGTGTTCGTGCTAAGTCTAGCTGCCTATTTAACACACAAGTGGAATGTTCAGAGGCAGATCAGGGTTGGATTCTTCTTGGAATTGATACCTCCATTTATGCACCTATTTCTTAATTGTCTGCAAACAGACATTCAAAAGTTCTCTGTTTGCATGTAAAAATGCAAATTGATTGATTCAATAAAATGTGTTTATAATATATTTTGTGTTAAAATTAGCACCTTACTTTGATTACTCACCCTTTGAATTAGTTTATAGGTCTGACAGGAATTCAGGTTTTTACTGCATAGCCCTTTGATACATTTATTCATGTATTTATTCTACTCTTTCAACAAATATAAATAAGATATGGCTCTATGCAATCAAAGACCTCACAGATTAATGCTAAGGATCAACAGCTGCAACATAGAGGATTATGAGTTACAATAAATTACAGATGTGCTTTGGGAAGGATACTTAATCAAGCATCAATAAAGGAAAAACGTAAGTGAAGAGAATAACCCTATGTTTTCCAAAGAAGATAGCTGCGTTGAGTCTTAATAAAATCTTCAAATACAGGGAAAATAAAGAATATTCCATTTAGAGAAAAACATGTACAATAGACCTAGAGGACTAAAATAATTCTAGGCACTTACAATATTTGTGTGACCTGAATATAACCAAGCTATAATGATGGGAAAGCTTCAACATCATGAAAGTTTCTTTTATATTGTAACTAGCCTTTTATATTTTATTTTATTTATTATTCCAATGAGGAATCATAAAGATGTTGATTGGAGGGATATATGATCATGTGTAAAGTTAAGAAAGATTACTCTGGTTGCAATGTGCAGATAGTATAAAAGGAGATATATTAGAGGCAAGATAGTTAATTAAAAGAGTATTGCAATAATTGAGGTAAATCAAAAAGTTAGAAATGAAATAGAGATATAGGAGGTAACAAAAAGGGATGAATTGAGAATTATTATTTGGCTCAAGTAAATGAATAGAATAGATGGTGGCACCATTCATAGAAGGACAGATTGCAAATGGAGGATCAGATCTGGGGATGTAGTGAAGGTCCAGTAGAAGGAGGGTAATACAAAGTAAGTCAGTTCAGGGATATTGAGTTGAAATGCTTAGAGGACAGTGAGGTAAATATCAATGTAGTTGAATATTTAGGTCTAGAACTCAGGGCTGTAAATAGGGGTTTGGGAATTTTCAGTCTTTACTTGTGGCATAACAACAAGGATACCCACTTCCACTGCATAATATGTGCTAAGAATAAATAGAAATATTCATAAATTCAAGATTAAGTGATTCTTGTTATCTATTATGTATTATTCTAAATGTTTTCACATACATTAAATCTAAATTTAAATTCACAGGAATTCTATAAGAATCGGGGACAGAAGTTGCATTTTAATTGCCATTCTATTGATGAGTAAACTGAGACCCAAAGAAGTTAATTTCAAAGTTACACTAAACTAGTGCCAGCAGAACTAGGAGGTGGACTCAGATACCTGACTTTAAGCTCAGTCCACGTTCAATGTCATTAGTTACCTGTCATAACCATTGTTCATATTTTGGTAGTGTGATAGAAATTCAACACTGAATTTCATGACAATAATACTAACCATAGAGTTTATAAACAAATTAATATTCGTATATTAATTCTGAGATCAGAATCTATACTATTTACTAAATTCAGAATACAGCAACATGAACAGAAACACCCAGTTGTCTTCAATGGACTTACTATAGGCTATTCTGTTTGGTATTTTGATGCAGACTCACATATTACATAACTGTTCTGCAAATACCACAACTTTTTTCAATAAGCCATCTAGTGCCTAACATTATTTACAAATATTTATAATTTCCGCTAGTACAGCCCTTCAAATGGTGATTATTTAACACGTAAAGGGCCTGCCTGTACTTGTTTGGAGAATACATGTGGAAAAGATATTCATATTTGTATATAGTTGGCAATTATAAACAAGGAAGAAAGTAGAAGTTATTTCTATCCACACTAAATGGTCATCTTTTTTTTTTTTTTAATTTATAAAAAAAAGATTTTCTTTATTGCAAGTATCAGTACCTGATATATACTACCTATCTATGTATCTATATACACACACTCTTATTCAGTGTCTTTCTTGCTAAAATGTAGGTTTCTTTAGAAAGCAGTGTATCCCCAATATCTAGAATAGTGCCAGGAACAGAAAAGGTGTTTGGTAATATTTTGGTTGAATGAATGAGAGGTAGGTACCTAGCATCATCTCATTTTTTTATGAATGAGAAAACTAAGACGTAGAACACAGAACGAGGGTCAGGCACAGGAAATGTCTCTTTTTAGTGACAATAAACATTATTTTTCTCATGGTCCTCTCCAAGCCATTTGAGATATTTCTTAACCGCTTCAGTTGATAATTATTAAAACAGCAAAATGAAAGCTATCTCAATATATACATTTCTCCCAAATGGTAAACTGTCTAGGAAGGGCCCCAGCCAGGCTCTCCCCATATTAATCACTGGTTGCTCCTGATGCTATCTCCTAAAATTCAGGAAAAGGGGGCTCTTTCTGTAGTTTCTATCACAGCTCAGAGGGAGTCATGAGCAACATCCCACCTCACCAGCCAAAAGGAACACAAATAAGAAGGTATCACAAGGGAGATGCAGTGTCTGATGGACCCCTGAATAATCAACTGATTGCCTCTCTAATACAAAATGAGCTTCTCCCAAGTTAGAATCATAACACTGCCAAAGCTCTCAACATCTGAGCTATATATACAGAATGACAAAAAAATGCAGACATACTTGATATTTTACAAGGATGTCAAAGAAGTCTTCATCAGGCTCTTTGCTATTAGTCATCAGGTGGCCAAGTACTGACTGATTGTTGTTTTGTGTCAGATGAAGCCCAGGCAAATTACTGAAACTGGCTCTCTGGTCATCCAAACGGCGGCTCTGTGAGCTGGCAAGAAGGTCTAAAAACTCATCTGTGTTGGGGGACATCATGGAAACAGATGGTGTTTTTAGCATCATTCTGGGAGGAGTGGAAGAAGCTGCTGTTGAAGCTGACCTGGTGTTCTTCTCTTGTAAGCAGCACCTTTGATCATCCATTCTATTGCTTTGAAATCGGCTTAATAAGTCAAAGAACCCCTCATCTCCAATAGTATCTGCACTGATTTTCCTTTGAGAATTCGGAATTCGGTGATCAATGGAATTACTGGCATCTTGGAGAACTTTAGTGGAGGAATTAATTTTGTATTTTTTCGCCTTCAATCTGTTGACAAAGAGGAGCTTTGCAGAAGGTTTGGCAATAAGAGGTTTTTGTTTAGCAAGGATTTCACTGTTCCAGTTTGATACCTTTTCTGGTGTTAACTTCATAAGTTCCATGTTTTCCATACTGTGCCGGCATCCAAACTTGGGGCTTGCACCATGCAAACTGTTATCAATTTCAATATTTTCAGACATCACTGAATTGTTTGTGCTGTAGCTCAGACCAAGAACCATTTGAAGATCTGAGAGATCCAGTCTTGCTGTTAATTCACCACTTCTATCCCCAGCCTCTCTTGAAATTTCCAAGTGCTTTTCAGCAAAATGCATCACTTGATCATGATTTCCTAGAGCTGTGTATGCATTTCCTAAGCTCCAACATGCTCTCCCTTCACCAATTCTATCATTTAGCTCTTGAGCAATTGCTAAGCGCTTCAGATGATAATCAATGGCCTTTTCATAGTCTTGAAGTAAAGTATGTGTGTTTCCAAGACTGTAGCCAAATTGTGTGTCTACAGCTGTCTTTAAGCTGTTGAGACAATAGTAGTGTCTTTCTGTAGTATTCAGAGGCAGTTTCAAATTCACCAAGAAATATATACGCATTTCCAAGGTTTCCATATGCTCTTCTTTCAGCTGCTTTATCTCCAAATTCTTTTGCGATAAGGAGACGCTGCTCATGAGCTATAACTGCATCCCTGAAGTTGCCAAGGAGGTAATGTGTGTTTCCAAGATTTCCAAAGGCATGTCCTTGGGCTGCTCGGTCACCCAAAGCAGTCACTAGTGATAGGTTTTCCTCATAATAGTCCACAGCTGCCTGCAGAGAGTTTCTTACTTCTTCTGGAAATTCTCCTACATCCTGAGAACCAGGGCAGCCAAAACTTTTCCCTTTGGCATGATAGACATTTCCAAGATTGTAAAGTGCTCTTGCTTCTCCCACCTTGTCATTAAGCTCTCTGGAAATATCTAGGTGTTGCTGACAACAAACTATAGCTTCATCAAAATTCCCAAGAACCTTTAAGGTGTTGCCCAGATTACCACTAGCTTTAGCTTCCCCCAATTGGTCTCCAATAGTCCTTGCAAGAGTTAAATCATGATGATGATATTCTAATGCTTTGCATAGTCATGCAAATAGAAGTAAGTATTGCCCAGCTTGCTGTAAATAGCACTAAGTGTTTTTAGGTCTTCAGTCCCAACTTGAACTACAGCTTCAAAGAAGGACACACCAGCACGGCAGTCTCCAGATTTACACAGACGCTTCCCCTTCCAATGCCAGTTCTAGACAAGAAGCTTCCATCCTGTAACGAACATGAAAAGAATGGTCTTCCCTCGTGCTTATCAAATTTTCCTCCATCGAATCATATTATAAGCTGGGTATAATAAGAAAGTATTTTGTTTTGTGCCAATACAGTTCTACAATGTAGAGTTGTTGCAGAACATTGTCCGGTTAGTATATTAATGAGTTGGTGTTAATACATCTTAAGCTCTTGCTTCTTCTTTATTAATAATGAAAGGAGGTCAGTGTCTGACAGCTTAAAGGTTCAAAATGCGTCCCAAATCCTTGCATCTCTGGCCCTTTCAGCAGCACTTCAGCAATATTTCTCCCGGGGCCAGCGAGTCCGGGGAGCGAGGCGGATGCTGTGAAGCCACGGCAGCGGCCATCAGCAGCGGCCGCCTGGACGGCAGGCGGCTGGCCGCGGCCCCTCCCCCGGCCTAAATGGTCATTTTAATGGGAGCCAATCATTAGGAACCTTGATTAATTTGTATACTTTATTCCAATCATGTAAGGCATTTTGATAGGCACTGTGGGGTAACAATGAGAAAAACATTTCCTCCATTTGGGACAAAATATTGTGCATAATATAAAATCCCAATCGTGGTTTATATCAATACTTGGTTTAGAACAAAAAAGATGGAGTAATAGTGGAAACTTCATGAAATCATCACCAGAAAGACTGTGAAAGACCATCTTTAGATATGGGCGGTATGGTAAGAATACTGTGATGCTAAAGAAATCAGTTAAGCTATCAGTCAAAATAGTTTATGGATAGGCATTGAAAGTGTGAAATTAACCAGGATCAGAGCCACATATTTGACAATATATCCCAATTTACTCACGAATGTCTATGTGTGGTTCCTTTTTTGTCAATGCTTTCACAGCAATGCTTTCTTAAAAAGAGTTATAGCTTACTGTAATCCGTATGTTAAACTTTTATCCTTCTTCCTTTGTGACTAAGACAAATGTTAGCTTTAGTGGATCTATGTTACCTAATGGCAGACGCCTATGAGTTCATTCTGTTGTACAGAATTGATACAATACCATCTCTGATCCTTAAGTTTCACTTTTTTTTGGTCATAATACTTCCACAATAACAAGCACTCAAAAGTATCCACAACACATTTTTTTAGTAGCTAGATAAATGATATAGTTGTAAACCATTTTCCAAAGCTGTATTCAAAAGAACTAGCATTAGCATGCATAACAATTATGCTTTTCACCTGTTGAGTAAATAAACCAGATTGCCTTTCTTTCATTGTAGTGTATCAAAATAAAGGAGCAAATTAGTTGTAAAATTTAAGAACTTTAACATATTTTACACAGTCTTCACTCTAATACTGTCATTAAAAATCATGTTTCTAATAATGGATTAAAATTAACGGTTTTATTTAGAGAAGACCTCTGATTTTATAACAATAGAGTCAGTTCTTAGACTAGAACTATTAAATAAGTATACTTATTATTTTGATCATCTGTGGAATTTCTTCAGTTATTTATTGAGATAATACATTATAAGAGGAATGTTTTGTTGCAAGAATTCTCTGTATCAATTCTGAATACTTGGTGCAAATAAAAATACTAAATAATGTATTTAAATTAAATACTGGAATTATTAAAACCATACTTATGTATCTACAACTAAAAATATTTTTCCAATAAAGCTTACTGACACATTCTCAAAAAAATAACATATCGTTGTTGTTTATCACATGTTTCAGTTGGACTGGCAAACCCTTTCAAATCTATACCTATCACAAAGCACTTGCTTGAAAATTTATATAACTCAGCCTGAATGTGATGCCTGAGTTCTAATAGGGGTTTTAAATACATTCCAGTTATAAACTTTAAACATTTTTCTTTCAAAATTAATAGATGTGGAAAAAGTTTCTATAGCACTTACCATAAGCAGTTTTCATGTTGAAAATCTACTAGAGAAATCAGGTTACTGGGAGAAATATCAGAATTCAGAAATATCAGAATAGATTTTGTGATATGATCATTGAAATCATGAGAGTCAGTTAGCTATTCTGTGTAGAAAGCATAGAGTGTATAAAAAGAGAGAGAGAGAAGAGAAAATGAAAGAAAAGTGAAAAAGGAAAGAAGGAAAGGAAGGAGCGAGGGAAGGAAGGAAGGATGAGAGATGCAGGGAAAGAGGAAAATCAGTCTGTGATGGACTTCTCTGCTTTTCACCCCTCTAACAAGGAATGAAAATGGCACTGTTTCTCTTGTCTCCTTCGTCAGGAGTGTTCATTCACTATCTGAATTTAGTAATCCTATTCGCTCTCAATGGTAGGGTATGAGTGATGGAGTATTTCTGTGTGACAACAGTACCACAAGCCTAGTGTCTTAAAACAACATATATTTGTTATCACAAAAATGGATTCTGTGGATCAGGAACCCAGGCACAGTTTAACTTGGGCCACTGCAAGGCTGAAATCCAGGTGTCAGCTAGGGACGCAGTCTCTTCTACAGTTCTACTCGTGAAGAAGCATCTGCTTCCACACTCCCAGAGCTGTTGGCAGCATTCTGTTTCTTCTGGGCTGTCAGACTGAGGGCCTCCATTTTTTTTCTCTATGTAAGTCAGAGGCCACCTACAGTGCCTCTCCCACACAGGCTTTCCCAAAAGAACTGCTGAAGGATGATTGAAATCATGATATATATCAATGTGTATGAATATATGTATAAATATAAAACTCATTTTTATTTGTGTAATGATCATGTACTTATTTTTAAATAAAGATATTGACATAGCCAAATAATGAATTAGAATTTTTCTCTTCTATACTTCTAACAGAAAATAAAAAGTAAAATTTTGCTAAACCTGTTTATTCAAAGTCATTCTTCTGATTTATCAGTTCAAAATGGCATATTGAAATTATTTTACTCATGGTGGAAAAGGATGAAAAAAAGAATAAACTCTAAGCTAAAGATCCACTGTCTAGAATGGTCCATGTAGAGATAAGCAATTGCTGAATCTTAAGTGAGTTCATTTTCCAAAAGACATCAATTCATAAAGAAATAATCCATAAAATCCAACATAATTGAAGGTGTTCTTGTATCCAAAGCACATCTCTACTTTGTCATTTGCAATATCAGTAGCTTATAACAAATAATTTTAGTAATACAAGAATGCCATTTAATAATTTTAAAATGCATATTTTATTTCTTAAATCAGAAGAGGCTGAATGTTTAACAAAGGAGAAAAAAGAAAAAGAACATCAACTTCACACCTAAATATTTATTTACTTAAAATTGCATCTTTTATTTTCAGTTTGCAACATTTATACTCTTTGAGAGCATGGAAACCATTAATGCCAAGCATGATTGGTTTTCAATCCCTTTTCCCCTTCTAGTTTGACGATGTGCTTTGTTTTCTTTAATTATGGTATGATGATTGGTTACTTGCACTGTTTCTGTTATGAACTGAGTTAGCCTCTTGGCCTTTGCCAACTAATAATCTGTCTTTTTGTCTCTCAGGTGTGTTTTTCCTCTGTATAGAGTACTTGGGATTTATCATGGTGCTTACTTATTTATGTACTTATTTTTTGGCAAAATAAAAAATAAATGCATGAGAATGCCATCAGCTTGTATAAGAAAATTTATAAAACACTTCTACCTATACTACTACTAAATACCAGTACAAGACACCACAAAGCAGAATAACACAAACAGGAGTAAATAGTGTATTAAATAACCCACAGTATACAATTTAGATTTTTCTTTTCTTTTTATTGAGACAGAGAATGTTGTAAATTTAGGCAAACATAGGGACACTTCTTTCTTGTTTTACTCTCTTCAAATTAAACCTACATAACACTATATGTTGGGCTCAAATTGATAAATCACTTAAAACTTCTGCATCTTTTATTATTTTATAGTCTTTATACTCCCAAATAGTCTGTTATGAAGCATTTTTTGTAAGGTAACTATGCTTTTATAACACTCATGAACTTTTAGTATAAACGGAAGGAACTCTAAATTCCTAAGAGTTTACAAATTTTCATTGTCAATTTATTTCTACCCTTCCCCTTTGGTTCTAATATTCTTTTAAAAAGGAAGGTAATTAATGACTTAAATAGGACACAAAGGATTTTTAACAGATTGTACTTCCCTGTGATAGTATTTTAAGTAATATGAAGCATCTTGCACTTAATTCAAGGCTAGAAGGTTTGCAATTCTTTAGAGGAATGATTTAATGATAGACTGCCCCAGAAGGGCTGCTTAATGAAACAATGGCATCTCCTGGAGGAACATGCATAGCTAAACCAGTAATTCAGACTTAACATAGTATAAATATTTTAAAGTGTTGTACATTAATATGTGTGTATATGAAGTATACCATGTGCTTTATTTATATATGTGTATGCCACTGTAATAGTTTAAATAAAATAATAAATTTTTTTAGTAAACTATCACTAGTTGCACTGATAGTAGGTGTATAATTTTGTCATTGATGTGAGGCTGAGGGCAAAGAATAATTAGATTGGCATGATATTTCCTCCTGATTCAGGATTTGTAGGGTCCTTAGAGAACATTGGTAACAACCTTTCAGAAGTACTGATTACAAAGTGAGTTGCTCTGCATATTAACTACAGGTTTTCACCCAAGAGGATACAGAAAAAAACTAACACTATTAGAAAAAAACAAAATGGAGGGAAGCCAAGAATGCTTCGGGGGTGGGAGAGTCAAGCAATTGTCTTTGAATATAATGATTAAGATGCTCTTGGGCTGATGCAAGTTAAGTTGCTGACATTACACAGCAGAAATAATGGTGAAATCAATTACACTGCTCCTTCTTTAACAATTTACTAGTTCTCTAAGTAGAAATGTGGGTTCTGAAGGGTGAGATTTTTATCAATCTACACTATTATTGTTGAATATAAGACTAAGTGCTATGTACATTAAAATACAAAGACTGAGTTTTAAGAATAAAGAGTATTTTAGAAAGAAATACTGATATAAGCACCTCATTTTAAAAATTTATAAAACTATGAAATGCAAAATTATCAGTGTAAAAAAGGCAGGTTAGAAAATGTTGGATATGTATAAAAGATGACATTTTTACTTCAAGTTGAATACATAACACTTGTATTTGTAAAATTACATGGATATGGGGAAAACAAACCCTTCTTATTATTTTGATAATTGTTTTACACAGAATGTTATTACGTGTCCTGAGTTTTTTAGTACCTATGAACTAAGTTGTAAAAAGGAGGATTATGTGATTAAGTTCTGATTTTATGTGTAAAGATGTCTTATCCTAATTTCTTAGCTATAATTAATCATTGTTATCAAAATATGACAATGTATTTTTAATATATTTTGGAGTTTTTTGATATGCCAAAAAAGACATATATTTCACAATGTGGAATAAATACTACACAGAATATTTATACTTATTTAACAAAATAATTTTTATCAAATATCATTTATTTAACTTATATTTACTTATCACTAAGTACTACAACACTCAGTAAGTATACATTAGATACTCAAGAAAAAATAAGACTAAAATGCCTGGTCCTTATTATCTGGGCTCTTGGATTTCCAATGGAAAGATGGGCAGCCAAACGGTATAGCACAGTGTTAAAATTCAGCAGTATAAGCATTTACTAAATTCAGAAGAACATGACAAAAGAAACACCGAGGTCTGATGAACTAAATTATGAAAGTTTTCACAAAGGAGGCACTTAAAGGATGAACACCTTTTATTTTTAAGGTGCATAAATATATGAAAACAAACAAGAAAGCTGGATGAAGGATGGGTTGAGAGACGGGAAGGGCATCGCTCACAAAGAAGAGAGCATTTGTAAAGGATGAAAGTAGTTCTCATTCATATTAGACACAACCTCTTTTTTAGAACAAATAATTTCTAACACTGTCTTTACTTTCTTGAAATTAAATTAATGGTAATATAAACTTTCTGCACAGATACTTTAAAATAACAAAAATATAATTTCCAGAGAGGAAAATAATAGAGAATTTTTAAAAAGTAATTTACAATACAATATACATTTCAATAGGTAAATAAATACTCAAGGCTCAACTGTATCTTCAGTATATTGTATTAGGTGAGATGGTTTTCCAAATGGGATAAACCTTTAAGTCATAAGAAAAAAAATTTTTTTTCTGAGTACATAATGAGAAAGAAAGATTTTGTAGCAGACCTACAACACAGTCTCTCTCTTTACTAGCATCTCTCCTGGGTAACAAAGAAAGGTGACTTGTCTAAACTCTTTCATATATATGTTAAACACATATCCTGGCAAACACGCTAATCTTTTACTAGCAGGGGCATATTTAGCTCTAAACTGCTTTTAAAAAGCTGCCTTATTTGTTTAGGATTGCTCATGGGAAACAAACCTAGAAAGCATACATTTCTTATAAGTAAGGTAAATTCCATATACTAGCCTTGGTTATTGAATGGGGACTCAGTGATAAATTTTGTTGAAGTACTTGTAACTTGTAAGGATGCTTATGTGATTTCCTGATTAAGAAGCACTGTAATAGAGGATGGAGTACTATAAGAATGGGAAAATTAGCGTTGGCTAAATTGAAATATATTTGCATACAATATAATTCAGGTGTCTCATGCAAAATTCAATATTTTTAGTAAATTTATAGAGTTGCTCAACCATCACCATTTAGACTATTTTAGACCATTTCTATCACCCCTGTACTCCTTGCAGTCAATCTCCACACCCTTGCCTCTAGAGATTTCCTTTTTTCTGAACATTTCTATAGATAAAATCATACTATACGTAGTCTTTTGAGACTGGTTTCTTTCACATAACATTTTGTTTTAGAATTTCATCCATTTGTAGCATATAGTTGTATCCGTTTAGTTTCTTTTTTAAATTGCTGACTAAAATTTCATAGAATATTACATTTTATTTATCTACTAAAAATAATCTTTAAATTCATATGTAACCACAAGAGACCCCAAATAACCAAAGCAACCTTGAGAAAGGAGAACAAAATTGCAGGCATTACATACCTTGGCTTCAAAATATATTACAAAGCTACAGTGAAATGAAATTGTTTTCTTAAACTTATTTTCAGTTTGTTTACTGGCATATGTAAATAAAGTAGACTTTTGTATCTTAGTCTTGCATCTTGCATCCTTGTTATACTTGATTATTATAGTCAATTTCTTGCAGATTCTTTATAATTTTCTGCATACAGAATATCGGTATTGGCAAGTAGAGCTTTTTTCACTTTTCTCCAGTTATGATGCTAACTTTTATTTATTTATTTATTTATTTATTTATTTATTTATTTATTCTTGATTATGCTTCCTAGTTCTGAAAAAAATTCTTTCATCATTAAATAAAATTTACCTGTAGATTTATTGTAGATGTCAAGTTGAGGAAGTGTCCTTTTATTAGTGTTTTTGAGAGGTTGTGTTACAAATTGGTGTTGGATTTTATCAGATGCTTTTTCTGTATCTGTTAAGTTGATCATGTATTTCTTATCTTTATTCTATTAATATAGTTTATTGCATTTATTCCTGGACTAAATGCTGCTTGGTTAGGATGCATAATCCTTTTCACACATTGTTACATGTGAGTGGTTAATTTTTGTTGACAACATTTGCTTCTATATTTATAATAGATATTGGCTATTGTTTTCTTTTCTTATGATATCTTTGCCTGGCTTTGGCATTAAGGTATTACTAGCCTCATAAAATGAGTGTGCTTGTATACACTTCTATTTTATTGAATTTTTGAAGGATTGGTAATATTTCTACTTTAAATGTCTAATTAAATTCAACAATAAAGCCACTTGTGACTACAATTTTCTCTATAGGAACATTTTAAATTATTAATTCAATTCTTTATGTCAGTTGAACTTTATATTTCTTCTTAAATCAATTTTAATTTTTTCATTTGAAGAATTTTTCCATTTTATCTAAGTTGTGTAATTTGTTTGTATAAAGTTGTTTACACTATCCCTTTAGCATATTTAAAATTTCTGTGAGGTCAGTGGTGATATACCTTTTTCTTTGCTGATTTTGATAACTTGTACCATCTTTTTCTAAAAATTTTCTTGGTCAGTCTAGCTAATTTGTTGGTTTTATCTTTTCAAATATTAACTTTTGGTTTTACTGACATTCAATATTGCTTTATCATTTTTATTTTGTTGACTTCTAATCTTTACTATTTCCTTCTGTTTTCTTTGGATTTAGTTTATTTTTTCTTGTTTCTTAAGGTGAAAGCTAAGGCTTTTTGTTTTTTTAAAAAAAATATTTATTTATTTATTTATTTATTTATGGCTGTGTTGGGTCTTCGTTGCTGCTCATGGGCTTTCTCTAGTTGTGGAGAGCAGGGGTGGTGTATGGGCTTCACATTGTGGTGGCTTCTCTTGTTGCGGAGCACAGGCCCTAGAGCATGCAGGCTTCAGTAGTTGTGGGACGTGGGCTCAGTATTTGTGGCTCATGGGCTGTAGAGCGCAGGCTCAGTAGCTGTGTGCACAGGCTTAGTTGCTCTATAGCATGTGGGATCTTCCTAGCCCGGGGATAAAACCCATGTCCCCTGAATTGGCAGATGGATTCTTAACCACTGCACCACCAGGGAAGTCCCAAAGCTAAGACTTTTGATTCAAGATTTTTTTCTAACCAATAAATGTATTTGCCCCTATAAATTTTCTTATATGTGCTGTTTTTAGCTGCATCTATAAATTTTAATGTTTTGTTTTCATTTTCATTCAGTTCATAGTATCTTCTAAATTCACTTGAAATTTCTTCTTTGGATTATTTAGAAGTATATTTTTATTTTCCAAATACTTATCAATGTTCTCTTTTTTTCATCTTTTGAGACTTTCTAATTTGATTCTATTTGGGTTTTAAACAATCCTTTATATGGATTAAGATCTTTTAAATTTATGGTTTAATATAGGATATATCCTAGAAAATGTTTCATATATACTTGTTTCATGTATATGTCACTGTTGTTGTGTGACAAGTCTTTTATGTCACTGCTGACTTTCTGTCTAGTTGCTCTCTATGTTATTATGAATGGCACTTTGAATTTTTCTCTTGTTTTTATTGAATTATTTATTTCTCCTATCCATCATGCCAGATTTTTCTTCGTGTATTTTGGGGATATTCTCGTTTTTAAAAAAAATTCTTGTTTTTATTTTTATTTATTGATATTTACTAAGCCTAGATTTCTAAGTACTACCCCTAAGTCAAAATGGTTTATGTATCAGCCAATAATTGCCCAGAGCTTGTGCTTAAACAGCTTGAGCCAGTAAGGGTTCTACCCTTTGTCAATAACACTTTTTGAAAAAAGGAGGTATATTAAAAAATTCCAGGAATTTACAATTTTTTTCTTGGCTTTTACTGTCTATGTGTATAATATCTCTCATTCTGTCAAAACCTATAGGTAGTTCCTGACTTCTTTGGAGAATCCTGAGTGTACTCATAGCTACTGCATGTGCACCGCTTTCCAGACTACCAGGGATATGTGAATACATAAAAGCTTATCAAGGTTGACTATGTCTCTCAGATTCCCCAGATCTACCTGTGAAATTTTTGGCACGTCTTCTAGTCTCTTGCAGGCCCTTCAAAATATTACAATTTAGGTTTTGTGGAATATTGGCCATTACAAGTTATTTGTTATCACATGTCTCATGTTTGGACAGGAAAGACATGACCAGCCAGGGTCTGGAATAACTATGTGCCTCAGGCATCTTTCACTAAATTCCTAAAGTCTCTCCATACGATCTTTCCTTCTGGGAGGCTTCAGGGTAGCTGAATATCTTAGATGTTTTCTTCGGGCTTCCAAGGCATGTGGTACATGCAAGAGAAGTCAGGTGAAAGATTTTTTTTTTTTCTATCATAACCTAGACTCTTCTGCTCTGTCACAACTCTCTAGGTCAATCTTCTTAGAGATAAACATCACTGGGGTAATAGAACATTGTCGATTCTGGAAAAGCTTGCCAGCAAATGTAAATGGATTACACTGAGGAATGACAGCATCCAACATATCTGAATGTACATATTTTCTAATAAGTTGTGGAGTTAAAAATTATTAAGTTTTTTAAAAAGTTAATTAATTAATTAATTTATTTATTGGCTGTGTTGGGTCTTTGTTGCTGTGCAAGGACTTTCTCTAGTTGTGGTGAGCGGGGGCTGCTATTGATTGCAGTGTGTGGGCTTCTCATTGCCGTGGCTTCTCTTGTTGTAAAGTACAGGTTCTAGACATGTGGGCTTCAGTAGTGGTGGCACGTGGGCTCAGTAGTTGTGGCTCAAGGGCTTTAGAGTGCAGGCTCAGTAGTTGTGGCCCATGGAGCTTAGTTGCTCTGTGGCATGTGGGATCTTCCCAAACCAGGGATCAAACCCATGTCCCCTGCATTAGCAGGTGGATTCTTAACCACTGGAGCACCAGGCAAGTCCTCAAAATTATTAACTTTAAAATAAAAATCTAAACAAGCAGTCAATATATATGGAGAAAGCTATGCCAGATAATGCTGATTAATCTCTGCACTTCCCTTCATCAGGAACTTCTCTTCCTGAATGTTTGTCATGAAGGACTGGTATCTACCGATTGCTTCACCAGAGATACCTTGCAATTTGGCATCCAGTTGGTTTCTGCCAATGGGAGTCATCAAGAGGAAAACACAGTGAAAGGAATGAAGTCCTGCATTTATTTATGCCTGGATCCTTCCTATCTGATTGGCATTCTGCAAGTAGTTGTGTTCTTCTATTGCCATATTTTCTTTGACGGCCTCTTTACTAAAACCGTAGCTCTTTCTAGATTCCATAACACTAATTTTCCCTTGCTCCTTTAACTCTAAGGACAATAACCACTTCTTACAGTTGCAAGTCATTCACATATTTTGAGTGGACCACTATTCTACTTGCTTGGGGGATGTAAACACAGGTGGCTCATGGAATATAATATTGTCACATTATCCAAATTATTACTGATCCTGGTTTCAGATTGAATGCAAATAAAGGTCAAGATGTAGGGGAACTGAAAGGTTGGAGCTTTTACTAGCTATGGCAACCATGTTGATTACAAAGGTTATGGAGTGGGCTGAATATACACACACACACACATACACACAAACACACACACATACAAAATGAACATAAGGTGTAGAAATTCTTATTCAAATATTGAGTAGAGAATTTTAAAATGCACCATGAATTATACAGTAAAGAGCAACTTACGTAGCACTTACTTTCAGCTCAAAGTAAGAGAAAACTTGACTAAGAGTGTCTTAAACAAGTAGGGGTTTACTTTTCTCTCAAAAGTGTGGAGTAGATTCAGCAGCTCAGTGTTATCAAAGCTGCTCTCTCTGAGAATCTTAATTTTCCACTCATGATTGCAATATTGTTGCCAAACCTCCAATTATCACTTTGATTTTGAAAGTAAATTTAAAAAAAGGATTGAGCAAGTCCAGCTGAATCTGTCCCTTTTTATGAAGGTTAAAAAATGCACAGTATGATGCTATTTGTGCAAATTTTGAAAACAAACAAAAGATGTATTTTACACTGATAACGGTTACAAAGATGCAAAAACTGGGTAGGAAAAGTACAAAATTATCATTGAAAATGACATGCAACAATTATAGGATAGTGTTTAATATATCTGTAATATATTTTTCCTTTAAAAGAGAGAAATCTGAAGAAACATGGTACAATCTTAACAACTTGAATTTCAGTGGATGGTAACTGTTATTTTCTATATTTTCCATTATGTGGAATATATTATGATAATGAAACAAAGGTTTTTTGTTTTTGTTTTGTTTTTTCTCTAAATGAGAGACAGTCTCAGATTTTTTTTTTTGCTCTCTATTGGAATTTAATTGCTTTATACTATTGTGTCAGTTTTTGCTGTACAACAAAGTGAATCAGCTGTATTTATACATATATCCCCAGCCCCAGATTTAAAAAATAAAATTAGGTTCCCTATTTTCAGAAAAATAGAGGCTGGGTGCAGGGATGTCTTTTCATCTCAGTCCACCATGGCAGCAGAAATCAGGACTCGCTAATGTCAGTGTTGTACATCCTTTTGTCAATGTTGGGAACTGAGGACACCTATGGAACTGATTCTCAGATCATTCTAGAGGACATGAAAGGGATTAGGAGATAGCTCAATCCCTCAACCTATCTGGGAAACACTGGTTCTGCACGTATGCTTTAAAAAAAAAAAATTAGTAAACTGGTACAAATCAGTTGTAAAGTTATAGTCTCTTTCTCCCCCCGATAAAAATAAAGTGATCGTTACTTTGAACAATTTAAAGAAAAGACATGCTTTTTTTGGTTTTTTTTTTTTACAAATATTTTACATAAAACAAAGTATTCTAGAAAATATAAAATGTGCATTCTCAAACTGGACACCTACAAAGTTATATATAAAATAAAACAAACTTTCAGGAGATAAGATGAAAAGGGAAATCATTTTTTAAAGATTGTGAAGAAATTACACATAAGAATTAAAATGGGAGGCAGAGAAGCAGAATTGAAAGCGTAGAAAACAGAATGAATAATGTAAACCTGGTGACATTTCCATTTTATAAACAGAGAAAAAGTTGTATAGAATAACAATTGATGATCAATAAAGATAGAGAAAAAATTACAAAAAATATTAAAATTAATCCTTAAGGAATATACCAGAATAAATGAAACAGAAGTAGTGTGCAAAGTTAAAAAAGAATACAAATTTCATGAGCTGAAAGAAAACACTGATTGCCTTGATCTAAAAATGTAAAACAGCAAGAAATCTCATATGGACATATGTATTCTTTTTAAATTTAAATTACAAAAATTAAGAAAAAGATGATAAACATTGAAGAAGGAAACAAGACAAGGGCAAAAGAATAGAATGAAGGCTGTCTCAGACTTTATCTTTACAGTATTAACTGCAGTTAACTAAACAATGTACAACAATTCTGGTTCTATCTTTGGTTTTGGTTGCTTCAGCTTCATTTACCAAATCTAGTAAAAGATAGAGTTGGACAAGAAATACCTATCAGAAAAACCACATTTTTATATTAGTCTCAATGGAGGGTATTCTTTTACCAAATTCATGGGACCAATAAAGCATGCAATCTGTTTTTGTCACTTTATACAGGAGTTGAAAATATTTCATTAGCATGATGCTATTCATTTTACTAAGGAATGATTGTTGGTGAGATTATTTTTCAACTAATCACATTTGCAATTGATTGTTTAGGATATAAGAATGTGTTAGAATAATGTATCATGCAAGTGAGGAAAAACAAAATATTTTTAGTTGAATTGTAAATACTAACATACTTTAACCCTCAAAAACAAATACAACATATAATCATATAGTCAACCTTCAAATTTAAAAGATACTAAAACATTGCCATATTTGTTTTAAAGAAATAAAATGTTAAAGATAAAGCTTGCCTTACTCCTCCGTATTATTATATGGGTGTCCGCAATATTATTTTCTGAGTGATGAAAGTATACAGTTACTAACAATTCAACTAAAATGGAAACACCCCTTTCAGACTCCCCCATGAACATTTAGATGTGATATGATAGCAATCAGATACTTGAGGGAGTTCTTATATAAAAATATTTTTAGCGAGACTATTTAATACATTTGGGTTGCTTATTTTAAATAACCTGGAATATGTGGATTTATGGGATAGAGCTTTTTGGAAACTGAAAATTCAAACTATGAAGCCCCAACCTGAAGCATGTCCTCTGAGTTTGGCCTACAGTTATAATCTCTTGTACTCCAAAACCAAGATGTGTCCCAATGCATGGAAAGGGGCTTTTTAGAAGACGTATCTGATAATTTGAAGCCTTCCCGAAGCAGATGCTTATGTATCTGTGTGTGACTTTTACTTTTATTTCTCACTAATCATTAGTAAATTTTGGTTTGGGTTAAGATCTATGATTTCTGTGTGTCTTCTCTGATAATTTAGCCTCTTGTATCACTGCAACTTACAGCCAGCCTCCATCAGCAAGTAGATTATGTTGAAAGAGATCCTACTCACAAAAGCAACAAAGAAAGGCATAAATATTTAGAAAATACTGTAATATAAAATATGTGGTACTCACACAGTTAATCCACAAATGTTTCCTGGAAAATATAAAAGATGAGTAAAGCAATAAAGAGATTTTTCGAATGAGAAGATTGAACATTGTAAAGATTTCACCTCATGTTAAATTATTTAGAGATGAATGCAATTGCAATGAAACTCCATGTTGGATATTAATTTTAACTCAAAACAACTATTAGTGAATGCAAATAGAAAACAGAGTAGGAGAAGATGGCAAATAACTCCATAAAAATAATTCTTACCATCTCCTACTAAACTGTCAAAACCTGACATAATACTGGCCATTCTAGCTGGTTCTAACAGGTAGTTTCAGTGCAATGGCTGAGATGCTGTCTAAAGATTTAGTAAAAATGGTAGTCTAAAAGAGTAACTGATGGCAGTAAAGAAGGATAATGTTAATTAATCACCAGGTCTAAGGACAATTGTGAACTATATGTTTCAAAAACCAGGATGCTTGTAAAAAAATCTCAATTTTTTTTCCATATGACACCTAGGATTTTCTATTAGTGCATTGACAGTATGTCTTAGAATTAGGCCCCCTAGGTTAACAGTGTACTGCTGATCAGAATGTACTTGTCTCAACTCAAGCATCACCTCTTTTAGGTCACACCCATTGGGAGATCCACAAATTGGGTTATTTGGACTCCTTTTCATTAATATAGCATGTGAATATCCACCTGTCTTAGCATATACCAAGCAGTAACATGACTGTCCTCCCCTGTCAAACACTCTGAAATGTTGGGGAGCAGAGGCTATTTCTTTCAAAAATTGCTTCCCTTAATATATCCCAATGCCCAGCAGAGTGTCTGAAATAAAATAGGAGCTAAATAATTTTATATTCTGTTAAACAAATGCACGAATAGATAGACAGTGAGAATTTATTTCCAGCTTCTAGTGGTGGGCATAATATAACCTTATATTTCATTCTCACAGTAAGATTTATTTATAAATATTGTTATCACATTTTATAATGTGACTAAGGAAAAACTTAGTCATGCTTAGCTGTTTAAAGTCATTTGAGTTTTAACCTCATGGTGATTTGGAGTTAAAATGCATGACTTCTAAAAATCCTTAATAGCATGAATGAACAGAGGAATCAAACAGATAACCTCCCTCAAACAGATTTTAAAATATCAAAGAATGTAAGAAATAATAAAGTAGAAATTAATGGGAGTGAATGATAATATCTATTAAATAATATTGGAAATATTGGCTTGAAATTTGAAAAAATGAATTAATTTAAATAATTATTTCATACTTTTAAAAATAAATTTTGGTTTGATTGAAGATTGCATTTTAAAATAAGCAAATAGAATTAAAATAAATGCTATATATCTCAAATGTTTGGGTGAGAAGGTATTAAAAACTGAGTGATAAAAACTATTAAGAAAAATATAGACAATTTGGCCAGATAGCTTTTATTATCTGTTCTATTTTTTATGTTTTTTTACAGAAAAATGTTACAGAGAGTAAAAATGTAAAATTGCAAACATGTTGGTGGAAAGCTGCTGAAAGAGCATTTATTTTATTTATAAATAATAAAGTATACAATGTAGATGTGTCAGTAAGTTTTTGGCAAGAAATTGTACCCTAAAAGCAGACATGAATTTAAGGGCCAGTGAAGAAAAGCTTCAAGTGGAAGATGTAAGTGAGCAAAGCACAGAACTTCAATACTGTGTAGATGTGTGAAGTAAACAGGAAATAATCCAGGCCACCAAGTGTTAAATGAAATGCCAGGGACCAATTTAAAAAAGTCTTGTCTTCTTTATTAAAGTAATAGTATCATGAAAAAAAAATTATGAACCTTATAATTACAACAACTAAAGGCACATGCAAACAATTAACATAAAGCCAGATGAAAATCAGAAAAATAAAAATGAGTAATCCTATAAGGAAAATATATCAAGATAATATATCAAGGAAGAATCCTATAAAGATACAAATATGTCAAGAATGAGGGATAAAATAATGTCTTTAATTAAACACTAAAAATATATCTATGAGATTCTGCATTACATCATATATTATTTATGGAATATAGGTAGGATGGAGGAAACATCACCAATTTTTTACAAGTGGATTCTTGAGTACTATTCAAATATTCTCTGTATTTCAATAACCAGATAAATGAAACATAAAGACATTTTTCGTGAAAATGAAATGCTATTGTTATCAGTTCATTTATCATCTCAAGTTCTTGTAAGCAGTCAAAGCAGAAAATCTATTTCTCTCTTGTGTGAACAATATTCCTTCTATCTCTGTCTTACTTTTGGCTGGAGTCTCTGCAAATTCATGTGAAAAATTGGTTTGTCAGTTTTACACTTCAATTCTGTGGGCCACTGCTATAAAAGGACAGGTAATTTGCTCAGGGGAAGAGTGGAATCTGTGGCAGTAGTTGTCAGACTAACGGCTAATTCAGAAAACCACTGGTGCTTCAAACAAGAATCTCTGATATATAAATATGTCATGATTGGGAAATAGAGAACATACAATAGAGTATGTAATGAAGAACAAAGAACAGAGTTTGTAATAAATATCATTTGATATTCTGACAAATTATCCCATGGCTTTCACATGCTTCTCATACTTGTCTTATGTCAGCTTCTTTAGCGAATGCCCAGATAGAGATTTTTATGTAGAAAGTCTATTGGAGGTACCCTTGGGATCAACACATGTAGAGTCACTAAAGTGGGCGGGTTGAGTAGAGAGAAAAGTGGAGCTGTGATGCACTGCAACAAAGACCTCACTGATAGATAGGGAATTCTAGAGCTGGTATGGCCTTTCATAGTTACCCATCGCTGAAGGAATCATTCTAAAGCTTCCTATGCTACATGAACCAGTCTTTGGATGTGGTAGCTTCTGAAATAGGAGTGTGGTCTTGGATAAAGCAGCTCTCTTCTACTGAAGACAATGTCTGGACAGGGACTCAACTAAGCCATATTGGCATCACTCACTCACAATAGTGGAGAAATGAATATCTCAGTGCCAGAGGGAAGTTCTGGGTGGTGCATCAACGCATCAACTGCAGTCCATGTTTCATGATTCATGAATTTATTTGCGTCTTGCAAGAAGTCCTGGAAATATCTCCTCCAGTATTCTGGTCAGTCTTTTTTCCTGAATAAACCTACGAGGAGAAAGTTAGTGAGACCTGTGCCTCTAAACCTGTTCTCAAGGCCACACCTGAGATTCTTTGCCTCTTGTATTATCCATTCTAAAATCTTTTCACCCTTGGCCAACATTGCTGCTGGTTTAGGTGACTTTCCTGATGGCATGATCCAGAACCTCTGACCATTAGGCCCTTCTCAGTCCATAGCTGAAACACTTGCCAATTTACCACGAAAATAAGACAATGGAGTTCCAAGAAAGAGCTAAATATATCATCAGAGCACCAAAATTTTCCCTGCCCCTATTGCATAATAAAATAGCCTGCCTGTCAGGATGGTATTTTTTCCCCCCTTGCTTGAAAGGATCAACTGGCAGCTTAAGATTTAGAGGGACACTTGCTGTGCCCCTGATGGAGGAATTCTCTATCTGGGACCAGAATCTCTAAATTACCAGAATCCAGTGTTCTGGTGATATAAAGCACACATTCCCTGAAATGGATCACTGAGCATGATAACAAACAGCGATACCCCTACTCCAACCCTTACTTCCTGTTTCCTGGGGAAACAGCATCATATCATTATCATTAACTCAGGATACATACTGTGTCTTGGAGAATAGCACTCTCTCCTTGCATGGCATGATCTCCAAAAGGATAGCTCCGTTGAACCTGCAAGAGATCATTTTTGCATTTTATCAGCCTGATGCTCTGGGTGGCACTGAATGTGATACAAACAACAAAGCCCAGATTCATGTGTCCACTGTTGTGCCTTTTTCTTTTTTCTTTTTCTGGAAAATAGGTCTTTTACATTATGAGGAACTTTGCATAACAGAGAATGTTATGAAGGAGTATGTGTCAGTGGATGTAATTTTCTATAAGTCTTTGGTTGATGGTGCTGGTTAAGTTCTTGTAGGCAGGAAAGGCAAACCATCACTGGATGGTTTATGTGTTAGACTACTGTAAAACGATCACAATACAGGCCCTAAATAAAAGTGTGGTGGCAGCGTCTAGTATGGTTAGTCATATTCCCATACATTCAACTGGTAAGGAGACAAGTCAAATAAATTTAGACACTTTATTACTCATGGTACAGCAGGTGACAAAAGTTCCCTTTGACCCACAAATTCCACTTGGGCAATGCGGATCAGGGTCCAGGTGGATGCTGTGCACACAGCAGGACTGTGTCACAGCTGAGGAACAGTGAGCTTAGAAATTACCCATTCTTATAAGAGGGGTACTGGCAAACCTGCCTATCATCCCCTCTAGAGTGAGACTTCATCCTTACTACTCTGTAACGTAAGCAAATCCCTGGGAGGGGAAGAGATAGTCTCTATCTTCTGGGATGTAAATGAACCTGAGAATTGAGTGCTAATTAATATGTGGTCATAAAGAAAGATGAGAGAGTCATGGAGAATTGTTTCCCATCAGATACAAAATAGGTTTTATTACATTCTCTTGGCCAAAATTTCAGTAGCAAAGGCTTTTACCTGCAAATTTCTACTGTACTAGCTCTTTTTCCCCTGACAAAGGACCCGATGTAGGGGTTATCATAATTATCAAATATGTCTTCCAATCATATATTTAGTGTTTGTGTCACAAGTGAACCACTGTGAGTTTTAACTGAACCAAGTCTCCTTTAATTACCTGGTCCCCATGTATCCTCCATCCATATTAAAGGACCTGAAAACACTTTGTGTCTATAGGTATCGATGTTGAGTTAGATCCTATATCTTTGAAATATTTGAAAGTGCTCCTTTCTCAAGTGCATAGTTAACTAAATATAAGGTTACAGTTATCATGGGGTCAGTAATGGGGAAAACATCACTATTCACACTTGCTGTATATTCCTCCTGGGAAGATTCCACGTTAGATTTGGCTTCCTCAGAGCACTGCTAATTCTCACGTTCCCTAGGAAACTAATTTTCAACCAAGAACATCTTTGGAATGCCTTTAGCATCAAGATTGTTGGAAGTAGTCTTTAGCAGAAGGAAGATGTACTGCTTTCCTGTTGCTGCTGTAAACAAATTACTAGAAACTTAGTGACTTAAAACAACACGAGGTTTATTCTTTTGTAGTTCTTTTACCGTTCTCAAGATGAGAAGTCCTAAAATGGGTCAGAAGGGCTACCATTCCTTCTGAAGGAGTTAGGGGAGAATTGATTTTCTTGCCTTTTCTAGCTCATAGAGGCCACCTGTATTCCTTGGTTCATAGCCTCTTTCTCCATCTCCAAATCTTTATTCTTCTATCATCACAATACCATCTGTGTCTGACCCTCTTATTGTCTTCTTATAAAGGCTGCCTTGTGATGAAATCAGTCTCACCCATTTAACCCAGAACAATGTCCATCTCTCAAGATCCCTAACCTTATCACATCCACAAAGTTCCTTTTGCTGTGGAAAGTAAGGTATTTTTAGGTTTAGGGGATTAAGATGTGGACATCTTTGATGGGTCATCATTCAGCATTTCACAGTCCACCCTCTGTGATATCTCAATGCATAACACACCGAACTGTTGGTAATTAATGATATTTTCTTTGACATCCCTAGTAAGTTATGGTGAGAAACAAAGTGAATGGATTCTGAAACAGCACAATTTCCCTACAGATGAAGTAATAATGAATCTCAAAGTATGGTTTAATGACACACAATTCTTTACTCTGGTGATACTTACTGTTTCAGCACTGCAATGTTTATATTTAATCATTACAGTTTCTGCAAATGTTTCATAATGAAATATGATTTTCACATGGCAATTGTGCAACTTCTTTTATTTTTGAACTTCTACTATAATATCCTAAAATTTCTTGTTTTTTTCACAAATAATAAGTGACTAATTTGTACCTAAATTACTTTTTCTTATTATATTTGTTTCTCTTTTCTTGTGTGTGGTTCATAAAAGCCTTGTTCTTTCTGGAAAAGAGTAGATTATGAAACAGATATATTATTTAAACATTAGAGTTAAACAGAATTAAATAAGTAGAAGTAAATTTGGGGGTGGATTTAAATTTTTTGGTAAGTTTACTTTTTCCTATAATCACCCAGTTCTTAGTGCATTTTTATTTTAATTTTTGTGTTACAAATATTAATTTTTTGTTGCATAAATTAACCCATTTTTATAGGCTAGCAATGTTTCAAATGGTGGCACTTCTACCAGTCCTTTGATCCCTTCAGTCTTCTGATGGCTGACTTTACTGTGACAGCAGAAGTGGTATTGCAGGTCCAGGCACCACCAGCTACCATTTCATGCAGGAATCACGATGCCAGATGCCCATGGCTGGTCTTTTCATCTTGGTTTTGCCACAGAAGGAGCAAGTGTACTTGGCTTGCTGGTTGATTTCAATTTTATAAAGCAAATAAAAAAATTTTAACAAAATATCTGAGCATTACACTACAAACATCTACAATTTAAAAAATTAAATTAATTCCCAAAGAGAAAGGAAAGCCTATTTTGCAGCTCTTTAGATCTGCAACACCCCTCAAGAGAAGATATCTGGAAGTCACATTCATCTAAGGAGCTCGACTTTATCAGCAACAATGGCCTATGTTAAAATACCAATAGGTATTTTCTTTATTCATGTCCTGCCGCTAGTTTCATCAGTACCGTTTTTTTAGATTCCACATATTTGCGTTAGCATACAGTATTTATTTTTCTCTTTCTGACTTATTTCACTCTATATGAAAGACTCAACCAACAGGTATTTTCTTAACTCAAATAACAACCTTCTCCTGGCCATTATTCTATAGTCTGAATGCATTTTAGTGAATTAATCACTTAGCTAATAATATCTTTGGAATGTAAAATGGAACATTCTTTTGTTCAATATTTCAAAAATAAGAGTTGGTTGTTTTGCTTCATGAATATCAATACAACCTTGTGCCCCATGTGGAACAAAGTAGCATTCTTCCTCTTTACCTTTGCATCCTCATATGTCGAATGGACTTTAAAAAATAAATCTCTCATAACCATCATCAAACCTCTGTGAACATCAACAGGGACAAAAACTATAGGAAATATTATAAGGGCATAAAATCTTAGAGGACAACTTGTTCTGAAAGAATTTAGAACACAAATATCAGTCAAGATCACATACTTTTCAGCATCTACATTACAAGCATATAATTGTATCATGAAGTCAATCATATGAGTTGACTAAATATAGCTTTGAAAGATTAGGAACAGTTTTCAGTTTTCTTAAAGCAGGTAATATTCTCTCTCACGTTTCAGTAATTTGACTTGTAGAAAAACAGGCAAGGTAGGGCTTTCAGTACTGCATGAAGGATTCGTTTGTTTACTGATGTTTTTTATGAATTTCAGTTTCTCTCTACATTGAGATACCAACAGATTTTTACATGCTTCTTACCTCATAAAGTGATTTTACTTATAGAGCAATTGTACCCTGCTAACAAAAGTCCCATTTTAGTGGCTCATGGGGAGGAATGGGCTATTTCCTGATGGACAGGAAAAAGCATAGTGAGGAGAGCTATTACTATAAAACTAAGGGGAACGTAGAAAAATTTTACTTGGTTAAGCATATGTATGATCTTATAAAAGTTCCAAATTTAAAAAGTACAAAATACAGAATAGAAGCTATATAAAATATTTTAATTTGTGAATTCAGTACTACTGGAAATTTTCTTTTCTGATTATAACATTGTATTTTGCTTAATCTATAAGATACCAGCGCCAAAAATTATTTCATATGAACATCTGCCACCAATGTATTTACTTTCTAGCATTACTATGATTAATTTCAATTATGCTATTTCAGCTTGTAGTTGTCATAAAATACTTAATTTGAATTCAAATGAAGAAATATATATTACTTCATAGAGAAATCATTCCAGTTATAAAACTACAAGTGGTCACAACACATTTTACACTAAAGAACATTACAAAGAAAATAAATGCTTTTTTTCATGTACACAACTGTGCTCTTAAATACATAAATTGCCTAATGCACCTATCAGGCAATATATTTCCTTTCTATTTTACTTTGTTTGTGGGACTTGTGCATTAGGTCTTCTAAATTTGTTTTCTGTGGGTTTTTCAAAAAATACATTTATTTTGAATTTGCAAATATATACTATTTCAAATGAATTTCATGTTTTTACTTTTCCATAAGAAGGAATTAAAGTATGAGCTAGACTCAGCTTGCATATTGTAAAACATTATGAGTTAAGATAATATTATTTCTGCTCATATGCAGTGTTGTTAGCATTCTGATATGTAAAAGTGGGTTGTCATCTACTCAGGCATATTCTTGGGGAGACAGCAGGAGGTAGGTCATGGACTCAAGTTTAATAGTTCACCTAGGAATAATCAGGTTGATCTGCAATCCAGAAGGGTATTTGAGTATTAAGATTAATTTTGTTAGGTATGTTTCTTTCCATAGACTCAAATTGGACGACATCTGCTTCAATATTTAGTGGCTTAAGAACGTAATTAGTAATTCATTGGATTCACTGAGCATGAGATTGGAGCAGAGGAATTGGTTGATCTTGTGAAATGTTCTATCTATGCCATTTTAGATCCTACTATATTATCCCTAATAGGTGAGAGAATAAGTGACTAGGACACTCATATGACTATAAAGAGTATTTATTTTCCTGGTATCATTGTGTATACCTGCTCACAAATTATTTAATTAAAACTTTACAAGGCCCTTTATCCATCAGTAAGATGAAAATTTCCTTTCATGTGATACTTCCTCTGGACAATTGTTTCACAATTCACTGCATCTTATTTTTTTCCATTTATTTTTTAACTTAATGACCCTTTTTCTAGGAAGGCATCATAACCCCCATACTATGTTTTAAATAGTGTTTTCCCCACTTTTCAGGAAACTAAGGTCCATCTCTGTATTATTCTTTTTTTTTATTTCAATCTTTTTATTTTATAGATGAGGTAACCAAAGTGCAGAGAGATGACTTACACTTTTTTAAAATAATTTTCATTGGAGTTTAGTTGCTTTACTATGTTGTGTTACTTTCTGCTCTACAGCAAAGTGAATCAGCTATACATATACATATATCCCCTCTTTTTGGATTTCCTTCCCATTTCCTTCTCAGTTCTCTACAGAGAATTAAGTAGAGTTCCCTGTGCTATATAGTTGGTTCTCATAAATTACCTATTTTATACATAGTAGTGCATACATGTCAATCCCAATCTCCCAATTCATCCCATCTTCCTTTCCCCTCTTGATATCCATATGTCTGTTCTCTACATTTGTGTCTCTATTTCTGCTTTGCAAATAAGTTCATCTGTATCACTTTTCTGGATTCCACATATAAGCAATATTATACAGTATTTATTTTTCTCTTTCGGATTTACTTCACTCTGTATGACATTCTGTAGGTCCATCCACGTCTCTGCAAATTGCACAATTTCGTTCCTCTTTATGGCTGAATAACACTCCATTGTATATATGTGCCACATCTTTATCTATTCTTCTGTTAATGGACATGTAGTTTCCTTCCATGTCTTGGTATTGTAAATAGTGCTGCAATGAGCATTAAGGTGTATGTATCTTTCTGAATTACGATTTTCTCTGGGTATATGCCCAGGAGTGAGATTGCTGGGTCATATGGTAGTTCTATTTTTAGTTTTTTAAAGAATCTCCTTACTGTTCTCCCTAGTGGTTGTATCAAGTTACATTCCCACCAATGGTATAAGAGGCACGTTCTCCAGCATTTATTGTTTGTAGAGTTTTTGTTGATGGCCATTCTAACCGGTGTCAGTTGATACCTCATTATAGTTTTGATTTGCACTTCTCTAATAATTAGTGACGCTGAGCCTCTTTTCATGTGTTTGTTGGCCATACATATGTCTTCTTTGGAGAAATGTCTATTTAGATCTTCTACCCATTTTTGGATATTGGGTTTTGTATTTTTTTGATATTGAGCTGCATGAGCTATTTTTATGTTTTGGACATTAATCCCTGGTCAATTGCTTCATTTGCAAATATTTTCTCCCATTCTGAGGGTTGTCTTTTCATCTTGTTTATGGTTTCCATTGCTGTGTAAAAGTTTTAAGTTTAATTAGGTCCCATTTGTTTATTTTTGTTTTTATTTTCATTACTCTAGGAGGTGGTTCAAAAAAGATCTTGCTGCTGTTTATGTCGAAGAGTGTTCTGCCTATGTTTTCCTCTAAGAGTGTTATAGTGTCTGGTTGTACATTTAGGTCTTTTTTTTTTTTTTTTTTTTTTTTTTTACATTTAGGTCTTTAATCCATTTGGAGTTTATTTTTGTGTATGGTGTTAGGGAGTGTTCTAATTTCATTCTTTTCCATGTAGCTGTCCAGTTTTCCCAGCACCACTCATTGAAGAGGCTGTCTTTTCTCCATTGTATATCCTTGCCTCCTTTGTCATACTCTAGTTGACCATAGTTTATCTCTGGGCTTTCTATCCTGTTCCATTGATCTATATTTATGTTTTTGTGCCAGTACTATATTGTCTTGCTTACTGTAGCTTTGTACTGTAGTCTGGAGTCAAGGAGTTTGATTCCTCTAGCTCCATTTTTTTTAAATAAGGAATTTAGACAAAAAACAAAAGCAAAAAAATGTATGGTATTTTAAATATTTTGATGGGGATGTATAATATGTTTTATGATCACACAGATGCGGAAGACCACTTAATTACTGGGGGATAAGATATGCTTCCTAGAGGAAGCAATTTCTAAGGAGAAATTATGAATTATTTTGGTTAGAGGAAATCATGGAAAAAGCCAGTGTAGTGTGGAAAGAGTGTCCTAAATGAGAGGGACAATTTGCCTCTCACTGGCCAAACTCCACTAGAAGCCAGTGGCTTGGGACCCAGAGCTGCATCCCACAGAGAGCAGCCTTTAGCAGATAGAACAGGGTAGACAGTGGAGAAAAGTGGCTTTGGAACGATAAAAATCATATTACCTAGATGAAAGTAATATGTATTAAACTGCTTACCTTGACTCTATAGGCACTCTTTTCCCTCAGGAATCAAAGAGGAGCCTTTTCCTTTACCCTAGTCAGTGCTTACACATTGAAAAAACTAAAGTGGAATTCAGCCTCCAATTTCTGGGGGAAGAAGAGTGTGTAAGATACTGTTAACTCGCTGCTAATCTGTGGTGGCTCTGTGCTACCAAAGAGTTTACCAACGCTTGACCAAGATAGGAATGGAATGTTATATTAGTGATTTATTCTGTGCTCCTTAAAGCCCTAAAATTCCCCTAGAGCCATTATAACTTTGTTATAGAAATGTGCAAATTGATAGTGTGTAACTGATTTAACCAGTTACACAATCTGGTTTTTCTGTGGAGTATTAAAACAAAAACAAAAACAAAACAAATAGCCCTCAGTAAGCTTTAGCCTCAGCTCCCCTGATGCCAAGATATGTTACAGATATATTGGAGGTTTGTGATCTTGAGATGAAGCCTGTGTTGAGAGAATGAGAGAAGACTCTGAAAATCTTTGAATGTCTGGGACCTCCTTGATGTTTCCCTGTGTTTTCTTTCTCCTGCTTTATCATTCACATTGCTTTTAGTAAAGCCTCACTGGAGATTTTAATAAAAGCCATTTTGTGTGCTCACATGAGCCCTTTCAGTAATCACATGAGCCCTTTCAATAATTCAACCAAAAATGAACATAATGCAATTGCTGCAATAATATATAATAATAAACAATCTTTTCATTGAATAAATGAATCAACAAATTAATGAGTGAATGAATAAGGAGTGTCAACTATTTTGTACAGATACTAAGTGCACAAATGGGGTGGATTTAGTGAGTTCATGGGGAATTTATTATTATTAACATTTAGGTGATTTTAAATCCTGTTGCTTATTCCTTTCTTTTAATGATCTTATATCTACATCCAAGAATATACACATAGGATCATGGTACTGAATTTTCATAAAAGTTTTATATATGTGTTTAGCAGGGTGATGCAGTAAAAATTATTTTTTAAAGATTTAATAGAAACCAAATAAAAAAGTTTCAAGGCACATATAAAATAATGGGAACTGTCTTTGTTACAGTTTATGTAGGCTAATATCAGATGAAACCAGGACTCTGATTATTAAATGACATGTAACCTCATGGCCCCAAATCCTGGCTGACTCAGCTGTCAGGCTGACCTATATTCTATTTAATATAGACAGTCCATAGTTGGACTCACTAAATGCTTTCTGTGCCTCTTCTCTACTATTCATTCTTCAACCTGTCTTTAGAACTTACCACCTGCCAAACTATGAGCTATGTGTTGGTGATACAATAATTGAAAACAAACAAAAAATATATTTCCTATGCTTGTAGAGTAGACAAGTGGAGGATACAGTTGTTCCAACATATAATTTCAATATAAAATTGGAAATGAACGATAATGAATATGTTTCAAAAGTGACGTTAAGGGGCTCGCAAATTCTTTGCTGAACCAAACTAGCCTTGCTTCAGCATTTCCCCATGATTGGTTCCAGTATTTCTGAAAAGAGATCATCTGCCTTGTTCAGCTTGGCTTCCCTGCACATGCACTTTGAGTTCCTGGACTCATAGGTCATGCTGCTTTCCTCCTGTTCTTGACTCAAATCTCCTTTTTAAAGGAAAGATGATTTAAAATCTCTTCTCAAGTAATTCATTCGTTCTTACTATTGGAATAAATGGATTTAATCTATGTGTTTTTAATATGATTTATAAATTTTCAATATTATCTTTTACAAAATAAAAGCAGATATATCCCTAACAAATTTTGTTAACAAAGTTGATATCTTTATTCCTAGTTTTGGTATAAGTGATTTGAAAGTGAATTCCATTAATTTCTGGATTATAAGTAAAAGATCTCTTAGAAATTTGATGCAACATGGTATGACTGAAGGTTAAGAATAATACCTGGAAGTTGAACTGAAACATGGAAGGAAAACCAGACAAATAAATATCTGCCAAAAATATACATAGGAAAAGGCATCCATTCAGGATCCAGTTTAAAAGAGAATAAACCTAAAGCCAGGATCTAAGAAGTAGGAACTTGAATACTATTGATGGAATACAGGGTGGGTTTCTTTTTAGTTCCTTTGGATGAATGTTGATGTCCTTTCTCCTATTATAGTCATATACTTAGATTACCTTTCCACAAAAGAAAATCAGCTGTTGAAACCATATTCCAGAGTGGCTTTAACCTGCTCGAAAATGAGTTACACACTATTAAAGGTTTAAACCATATAAAGGAAAGTTAGAGACTCTTCCATATTCAAACCTTTCCCCTCAAAATGAATATGATTAATAACTTCTGTCCTTTGCTTTGGTTGTTGCATGTTTCAATGCTATAGAAATTCAAGACAAGATCTTAAGGTGTCACATCTTTTCTCCATATGAAGCTGAGAAAATCTACCTATGGTATTGATACTAGGAGGATATCTGAATCACATGCTTGAGAGCTAGGCTTATTGTTCTAAATATAACTGACATTTAAAATGGAGCTGATTGGAGAAAAAGCTAGGATTTACATTTCATTTTAAAAATCCTTAGTGAGAAAACATAGTCAGGGCAGCTATAGAGTTAAAACTGCTATCTTGATTCCAATAACACCTGGTTCCAAGATGTCAATAAGCTCCCCAAATATAATAGAGTGAATACATAATTAATATTATCAAAATATTAAATGTAGAATTTATAACTACATTGCTAAAATAACCATAAAGATAATTAAGGACAAGTCTCTAAAAAGTCAAAAAACCTTCACTTTTTTCATTAATTATCTAGATATTTTAGCCTCAATTATATTTAGAGGCCTTTAAATGTGTGTGCTAAATGTAAATGATATAATTCTATATGTCAAATGCTTTGGCTGCATAAATTGGTAAATAAATGGATTAACTTTAAGTCTTTAACGCAGGAGCTACTCCAGAAGCCCATGTTGTGGCCCTGGGCCTTTGGCCTCCTGGAAGGCATTAGACTTCCTGCCCCAAGAATGTGAAGTTCACTATTTCTGAACTTTGGGAGGCCCTGCCCCTGCAGAGCTCTTGGGCCAGAGCCTGAACCCCCACACCTGTCTTGATCACTCGGTGAGGCTCTGTTGCACTGTGACTCTGACTAAGGCATTGAATTGGGGTAGGTTTGATAGGTGATGTGAGCCAGACACCCCCTCTGGGACAAGGGGCCTCTGGCACCCAGGGAACCCAGGTGTTTCTCATTCCAGGACTCCTTTGCTGGCCCATACAGCTTCTGGATCTCCAGACCTGGTTTATTCTGGAAAAAGTGGTTAGGGCATTGGTGCCTTGAGCCTGATTCTGCCTTCCTCTGAGCTGCCCCTGAATGCTCAGTGCATCCTAGCCCAATGTCTCCCTGCCCCTCCATCTGGACCCACACTTACTCCCCACCCCCCACCCCTATACATGAAGCTACAACATGCACCCTGTGTGCTCAAAAACAAAAATACTTTTTAAAACTTTTTGAACCATTTTGAATTCTAGATAATGGTTTTGTCTGTATATTGTTGTCATTTTAAGACATTATGAATAGCCTACCTTGAAAGCACAGACAAGAAGCACCTAATTTAGGGAGAGTTGGCACCTGGTTTGTAGGACAGACACTGGTAAATAAGCAGAATGCAACGTCATTCTAGACAGAAAGTGTAGCCAGCATAAAGACTATTTGGCACATAGTAAATGCTCAGTAAATATTTGCTGCTTTTATGGTTTTATTTTTATTGAAATTGTTTTTAATACTACAGCTGGAGAGAGTGTATGGCAGACAGAGAAGTTAGAGATCTAGCTAGAACAACAGTTGAAGAGCAAATAACAGACTTTAAGAATATTGCACGTATCTACATAGATTTTGTAGAGCAGCTAAATAGAAATGCAAAGGGTATTGAACTGACCAGATACGCTGTAGAAGGCAGTGGTAAAATAGACAAAAGTAGAGTAGAACTGATTATTAGAAGTTTTATTCTAGCAATCTAAGAAAAAGGCTGTAATTCTAACAGCAATAAAGAGGATTGGGAGATGGTAGTAGTATTCGGGAAGATAAATGAAGGAAGGGGATTGGCTTTTTGTGAGGGATGGAAGAAGGAGAGGTAGAGGAAGAAATTATGAATGAGTTCCAACATTCAGGCTTGTGTAAATGGGTAGGTGATTCTCTTACTTATAGTTATGGATACAGCCCAAGAAATATCATGGTTAGGGAAGAAGGTGCACACTGTTTTGATCATGCTTATTTTTAAGTGCCTAAGTGACCTCGCAGGGAAGATGTCGTATATGTGGATATAAGTACAAATTTGGGGAGTCTTCAAACATAGAAAGCTCTTAAAGCCATGCATGCGGCAGCATAAGTGCAGACAACGTAAAGAGAAAAGCAGGAAGACTGAGAGCTGACCCCCTCCTGAATACCAATATTTATATATCATCAAAAGAATATTGATCTCCCTTTGTTATACAAACTCGATGATGGGTGATGCTTTAGAGGGATGGGGAGGGTGGGGGGATGTCGCGGGAGGGAGGGAATATGGGGATATGTGTATAAATACAGCTGATTGACTTTGGTGTACCTCAGAAACTGGTACAAGAGTGTAAAGCAATTATATTCCAACAAAGAGCTTAAAAAAAAGAATATTGAAACCACACACACACACACACAAACACACACACCCCATAGCTGAAAAGTAATAAAAGAAATAACCTGGACAGAACACTTCCCTAAAGCTGAGAAACAGGTAAGTATTTCCAAATACTGAAAAGACAAGGTAAGGACTGGAAAGTGTGCACTGCACATAGCAAAGAGAAGAAACTGTATTTTCCTTGAAAATGTCTGGTTGAAAGATAGTAATGAAGTCTAGGTAGAAAGAATGGAGAGTGATAGAGGTTTGTGAATTCTTGGCATATAAAACTGGTTTTTATGGTTTGCAACATGTGGCTTGGCTGAGAGCATGTGAAAAAGTAATTAAAACAGCTGTTAGTTTGACCAAGACATTCTTAACTCCAGTAGAGATTGTATCAGTCTGGAGGAAAATGAGCCTTTTTATATTGAAGGCAGGGATAGCTATTTGAAATCCATCTGCCAAGAAATGGCACAATTTTCTACTTGACACTAAAGCTGTCTTACATGCTAACAGAGGGTCTGTTGGCATATTGTTTGTAATTATCACTGTGGGAGTGGATGGAAGAATATAAATTAAAATAAATAGATGGAGAATATGAAAAGTAAGAATAAATCAGGCCAAGGCCAGAACTCTGGAAAACAAATATTTAAGGGGTACATATAGAAATAAAAGATCCAGGCAACAAAACTGAGAAGAAATACTTGGAGAGATAGGGAGAAAACCAGGACAAAATAACATCCAAAAGGTCAGAGGTCACCTTGGGTGCGATTTGATACCCATTTGGAATAGCATTTTCCATGTAACTTAATCCACATTAAATTAATTTCCTCCTTTTTCTCCACTTTTCAAATAGAGTGCTTTCACCAGCCCAGATAGCTCTCTGCTGACCCCTTCTGATATGTGCTTGCTACAACTCCTGCAAATTACCATTGTGAACTTAGCTCAACCTTAAAAAGTCAGAACCTTACAGCTCATACTGATTTTTACCATTAAGGACCTGATTTCTACTCTCTTTCCTTCTAAGATATGTGATACTGTTCATGAATCTCAGTCAGTTATGGTTGTGCTAATCCCTTCTATTTCAAGTTCTGCTCATTTTAAATTTCTAATGGTATCTCCCACAAGGTTAACATCAGTAAAATCTTGAGTGACATGAACAAAAAAATTAGGATATCAGATTTCTAGGGGATCCAAAATTAGCCTAACTTATATAGGCCTGATATCCTTGTACACAGAGAGAGCTCTAGATATCTGAGTACCCACTGAAAAGTGCCTCCAGAGAGTGTGTACTTTATTGAGATATAGAACTGTTATGGAGGCATGGGAACATATCTGAAAAGGAAATAATAATCTCCTGATGCTCCTAAGCCTTCCACTGCCTACCTCCCAAAAATGAGGTTAGGAGAACTACTATTATTGTTATGACTACTGACATTTGTTTATTGAGCTTATAAGAATAGTGTAAAATAGCTATTTGTAAATCTCCACTAATAGACAACATTCATTCCCATTTCACCATTGAGCTTAAACTGGAAACAAGTGTGTTAATTGTTTTCTATTTTAAATTAAAATGTTAAATACTTTTGTCTGAACCCTAAAAATATTTTGGCAGACCACGTGTTTTACCAGACATTCAATTAAGGATTGAATATTGGTCTTGAAACATCATTGCTATTTACTTTTTTTAGTTCACGGCAGTGTGTTTGTTACAAAAGAAAATAGTCTCTTCAGCTAACTAGAAGGGAAGAAGCCAATGGAAAGAAGTCACTAAACTGTGTGCCTTATTTCACCCTCTCTCAGTTCTCTACAGACATTTTTATCCTTCTTTTAAGTTATCAGAACCAGCAGAACAGATTTTTAAATAGTCTATCTCCAGCTGTCTCCTTGTTTGGGTCCCTGGATGATTTCTCTATGTGAAATGTCTTTCATCTTTTTTCAGGTGAAAGATTTATTTGTAGATTTTCTACAAATGAAACCAGCTAAAATCTCCTAAACTCAGAAATGAAGCTTAGAATCTTTTTGAAGGAGGCTAACTTATCATAGCTGCTCAGCTTCGGAGCACTCACTGAGGCCACCCACCACTCAGACAAGGGGCAGGTGCCAATTAAAAGGAAGCCAAACAGGTAGGACACACATAAGGCAATGAGGTACCTCTTCCCTTTACTTTGCCAAATAGATACAACCTGCACAGCAAAAGCATGTTGGGTGGAACTATGACACTTCTTCACGGGTTATCAGGGCATATTGGGCCAGAACTAAACACATGTGATCAACTTAGCCTTTGGTCTCCTAGATTCTTCTTATTTCCCCTTTTCTGAACTTGCATACTTCTCTGTTCCCATGGGACTTCTTTCAGCTTACCGATGAACTCATCATTTCCCCCTTCCTTTCTCGTTACAACCAGTTAATCAGTAAAAAAAAAAAAAGATGATATATTCATTCATTCATTCACTTTAAGATGAAAATTGTGCATAAGGTTTAATCTCTTTTATGGTAATTTGTCATTTTGTATGGGATAATATTTAAGGCCAAAGTAAAGCATACTAATAATGGACTCGCTGGTAACATCAACAAAGTTGAAAAAAATATTTTGGGAACATTGTAAATTCCCCAACATTTAAAATTATTAATTCATTTTATACATAAATTGTATACATGCATACATAATGCTACGTAGCTCTGTATGTGTGTACTGTGTACATGTGTGTGTATGGTAGTGATGGTAATAGTGGTATGCAAAATGAGCATTTGGCAATTTATTTCAGTAAAAACAATTCTTAATATTCTGACGAGAAAATACTAAGTGGTGTCTCCTTTAGTTACAGTTTCTCTCTATATTAATTTTCACTGACTTTCATTTCAGGCAGTATGACATATCAGACATCCTAAATGACCTCACTGAAAGCAACTAAAACCGCTCAATAAAATATTTTAAAAATATTTTAAAATGGAAAGCTGGTCTGGCAAGAAAATAAGAAATTCTAGGAGGCTAAAAACAAAGAGAGCAGGAAACCTGGGACTTGAGCAGGAGGCGAGAATCTTCTGAAGGTGGCTTTGCCCTGAGGGTATCTGCCAAAAGCTTGAGCAGCAATTACACAGGGTCAGATAATTGAAAGGACTCATAATACTCCATGGGGTATATACTCACTAAGGTAATATATAAGGTACAGCAGGAGAAAGAAAAGCATAGGCAAACGTCAGCCAGGTCCAAGACATATATATAGCTCCCAGAGTCCTTTCTTAGTTACACAATTCACACTTTGTCATTGGACTGTTAATCACTACACAGTGGGGAGGGAGACCATACCTAGGTCTCAGGGGCATCTTTGCTTCATTGAAGAAGGAGGGTTTTTATGCTCCTCTGTTAATGTAGCGAAAACTAGTCTGTATTCTCTTAGATTCTGTATGCTCAATAGCAGAATCCAAGAGAACAAAACAGAAACGAGGGGCAAACCATCCATTTGCTCATTTTCTATAAACAACGCTGATAAGTTGGTGCAAATTGCTTCCTGGTTTGTCTCAAATCCTAGCACAGGACTACACTAATCATTAGTTAGTACAAATTAGTCAAGTTTGGCCAAGGGTGGCACCAAGGCTCCAGGCACTCCTGGAAATAAGCACGAGTTTGCTAGATTAGCTGAGATTAATTCTATAGTTACACAAGTTACAATTTTTGAGGACTCTATGGGAAGGAATCAAGAGACAGAAGGTAAAGTCTTGGGCTAGGCAAACTTGTGGGGAATCTAACAGGAAACAATTTACATTTAGCTGGAATCCACATATTACATTCTTTTTGTAAGGATGAAATAGAAATACATTGGACATAAAGGCAGAACAAAAAAATGTGTCTCATCTGGGCCCTTAGAGGAAGGGGGAAAGTCTTTGTTGCGGATTCATAATTTTATGACCCTCATTTGAATTTGTGGGCTAAACTTGGTGAAACAAAATTTTTATCTGGAGGAACAAAAATCATTCTTTATATGAGATTCAGTCCTTCATACAAAAATCAAAATATAAATCTCACAGTTCCATGATTTCTGAAATCACAAAGCACACAAGGAAGCAAAGAACCATGAATGTTAGCCAGCAGAAATGGTAGGCAGCAAATACACAGATACTTAAGATACTGCAGTTTATTAGACACAAGACATGAAGTAAATATGTTTATTTTGCTTGAAGAAACAATGTAGCTGTTAGTTCAAAGGTAAAATATGAGAAAGAAACAAAATGTCATAAAAAATTGTCCACATCTGTGGGCAGCTAGGAGGGGAGCCTGTGCCCTGGACCTCCCTCCCTCAGTGTAGCCCCACCCCCATAGCCCCATAGAGGCTGCACCTGGGGGCTCTGAGCCCCACCACCAAATGTGTTTTTTCTAGAGATCCTCTGCCACATGGCAAAAGAACATACAGAGTGTCTAGAGGCAAAAAGGAGAGAGAAAAAAGTGAAAAATAAATTGAGCCTTGAAAGAGTGAAAATACTCAACACACCTATATGTAATTTTAGAAGAAAAGAGCTAGAGGATGGGGGAATTCTCTATTTTCAGGGAAATTGACAGAAGAATCCAGAACTGATGAGAAAAAGTTTAATATTTGGGAATCCCAATGAATTCCAAGCAGAATAAATAAAAGCAAATGTCACATAAAAATGTAGATAGCCAAAGTATATAGATGTTTGCCATTTTATCAAAACACTTTCTACCAAACATATAGGTTATATATACATCTAAACTGTGCAGATAATAGAAAATGTAAAATGAATTACTGTTTCATTAGTCTCAGCTGATCATTTTTCAGTTTGTAGAATGTCAGCTTCCTATGCAATAATCTTGTGAACAAAAACCAATATCCAGAGTTTGTTGAAGTAAAAATATTTCCACTGCTTCTTTATTAATATTTCACTTTTCAGTAGCAGGGTCAAAGAGCTGGAGGAGGCAATGTATTTTTTTTTAAATTCACACAGAAGTGGAAATGACTTGTCATTTATCTTTCCCTCAGAGCAGGTTTTATTTGGAGAGGAAAGCAAGATTTTCCTAAATGCCTTAAAAGAGTTTAGATAGAGACCAAAGCCAGCTAAGGGGTGAGAATGGGGTATACTAGAAGAAGAAGGAAGGGATATTAAATGGAAACAATTTTACCCAGGAGACAAACTTCTTTCAAATGTTGGCCTGGGGATTACTACATCTGCAATCTTTAAAACATGATAGTCACTGAGGCTCAAAGCTGAGCTTGCTAGGTTCTTAAGAATAAAGCTTGCTATACTATCCTAATATAATCTTTGCATTGGTCAAGTGATAGACAAAGCCTAACTTTAATACCTTGACTCAGAAAAGCTAATGTTTCCAATCAGTGCTTTATTTCTTAGCAGATAGTGTCACTGTATCACATAAGTACTAGGAATATAAATGATTGGTTTTGCATATTACAGACTGTTAACAACCTTTGCTTGTCAAAACTACAATGCTGCCCATACTGCTGTCACCACTTATTATTAATTTACCTTTCAAAAAGACAAAGGTACCACATATACTAAACACAAAGCTAAAGGGACAGCGTCTTTTTTGCAACCCAAATAAATATATCACTGTCATTTAGCAAGCCTCTGTGTTCAGTTGAATTTTTTTCTAGCAGTACTAGGATGTTAAGGGAGGGTGAAAACAGAGTAGGCTCATTGACGTCCCATGCATACATCTACACCACTTTAATCTTGCACGTAAAAGGTCAAGCATAAAATTATTTGCTTGGAGCAGCTGTCCTCAGATATTTGAATTAACATAGATGGAGATTACCACAAGGAAAAAAGTTAATTTTACCTTAATTGGATTAAGCTGAGTCCCATCCATACTGAGAGGATGAAGTTACAAAAGACTAGAAACTGCGAGGTTGACAGAAAGGGATTAATTCATGGGCTAACGTCAGGTTGTTGACTAATAACATATTGATCGTATCTATAAAATATGCAGAGTGTCTGTCAGGAAGAGAGACATTTTGGAATTGAAGATTGCTAGTCTATCTGACGTGATCAAAGTCAGATTAATATTGTTAAGGAGCTGCAAGTGAGCTGCGTACTGCCTTAGCAACCACAGACATTTTCTACACCTGTCTGGGACTGACCATCGTGAACAGTAGCAGTACTTGTCTGTTAGAGGGAAGTGACTGATTTGTGTGGCTGCTTCCCCCCCACCCCTTTCTGTCTTTAATGTGTTCCAGCAGACATATTGAACTACCACGGTTTAATCCCAGTGGAGCCTGCAGGTGGTATTGTCCTTGCATTGAGGAGTTATTAAATTCTTAAGGTCACCATAAAAAAGGTTCCATTAAATTGAGTTAATAAAAACATTGGGCAAAGGTTTGCAAAGAGCACAGATGTCAAAGCTTTGGGAATTGGAATGTCTCATGATATTAGGCTAAAAGAGTAATTTAAATTACACTATAGAATAAAGAAGATAATTCTACATTCTTCAATGTGAAATTTTTGCATCTAATACACGTGTGCATATGTGAATACTTGTATAAGACATTCCATTGAACATTTTGTTTGCTATTCCATGTATGTATTTATTTCTTTCCTTCTTTTTCTTCTCCTTCTCCTTCTTCTCCTCCTCCTTTTTTAGCTGAGACCAACTTTGTTTAAAAACTGAGACACCTGGAAAATAGCACCAAAACCCAGTGAATTTCTGGGAATTTTTGTATGTGTGAAAACTGATTCTTTCGAGGAAAAAAAAATGAAGGGAAGCCTGACACTTGATTTAGGATGACTCTGATACTTGATTTAGGATGGAGGATGTGGATTAGAATAAGTCTTTAGCATTTAGTTTGAATGATGCAGCTACTGAGATTCTCCATTATACAGCCTATACACAGAACTGCACTTGTGATATAATCTGTGTGGAAGTTCAATTATTCCTTCTGCATCCCACTTGCCTGTGGGTTTATAATAGCTTGCTTGCGCTGCCATTTCCTATGGAAGAGGAAACAGGATATATTAGCATAGTAGTATTGTGATAAACATTCTAAGAAGTGAGGGAGTCACTACTCCATCTGTCCAATTATTAGATTTTAATAGTCTATATTTTCATAGAAAATTAAAAGAGGAATTTTGTAGAGAGCATGTGACTTTTTGGAATGAATTTACCAAGCTCTTTTTAATGATTGAAGCTGAATCTGGCCTCTGTACCCCGACACCGAATTAATCTTGGAGACAAGAGTTTTGGGTGAAATAGAAAAAAGTTGTTTTATTGCTTTGCCAGGCAAAGGGGGCCACATGGGGCGAATGCCCTCAAAACTGTGTCCCAATCTGGAGGGGGTAGTGAGAAGTTTTACATTAACGGTTTAAAGACAGCATGATCAGCTTGAGGACATTCTTCTGATGGGTTGGGGGTGAGGTAAGTGGGAGTCGGCATCCTCAGCCTTCTGGTTCCAACAGGTCTAGGGTCTCCCTGCTTGTGAGAGGCTTGTGGGCAGCACACCTGGTTAACCCTTAACTTCTCTCACCTGCTGGGGGTTTCAGTATCAGCAAAACAGCACAAAGATATTGTTGTGTGTTTACGCCTTGATGGGAAGCCCAGATCCTGCCCCAAGGGTGCACTATTATGTCTCTTGACCGTTCCTCCCTCATCTCACAACCCCTTCCTTCCCCATTTAACAACTGTTGAACCTGCCCTTTGGAACTCCTGGGTTATGGAGGCTGAATGAAGCCTATTTCCTATAATCAAAAAAATGGAGGACACAGGAAGGCTTTTGTGCCCAAAAGCCCCAGAGGGTCCTGCTCCATGTCAATGATCTACTCTAGAAGTGATGGCTTTTTTTTCCCCCCTTTCTTTTGCATATCTTTGCATAGAGCCTCCTAGGGCCCGGTGTTGGAAGTGGTTCCGGTTCCGTGAGGTTTCTGGCACTGGCGCAGGCGGTTCCTCCCCCACCGCTCTGCCTGCCCAGTTGCCAGCTCTGCCCCACCCCACCAGCAGTGATGCGGAGGTGGTCCCAGGTAAGTCCACAGTTCTGCTCCCATCTCCCCACCCCTTTTTTGTATGTCCGGTGCATACTGTGTATGCTTGCTTTCTAGAAAAAAAGCGTTTTTGGTCACCTGCCACTTTGGCTGTACTGCGCATGGTAGAGGAAACGCCTGTCTCGCTGGGAGCCTTGGGCTGCAGAGAGAAGGAGGAGCCTTCGGGCGGGGCAGTCGTACGGGCTTCACAGGGCAGGGCAGAGCAGGCGGTGCCCCACAGCCCCAGACCATGGTGAACAGGAGGCTTCAGAGAAATGAAATGGGGCTTGGAGGTGGAGGGGGAGGGGGGTGGCAGCGAGGGCCCCTGAACATGGGGAACGGTGACAAGGGTGGGGAGCAGGGATGCGGTCACAAGTCAGTGGACATGGCCGCCGGCTGAGGAGGGGGTCTTTGGCAGCTGGTAGTCCTTGAGGGTTTGTGAACTGATGACCGATGTGATTGGACCCTGGGGACCTGTCTGGTGGCTGGATGGGGGTGCAGAGCCCAGATTGGGGCTGTCGTGAAAGCATGGGGAAGAGAGGAGCTGGTGGTCGAGATGGCGCCTGTGAGGCCATACTTGTCTCCTTGTCCCCAGGCCACTACTGGGTGGTGGGCACCTGGCTGCAGCAATAATACCAGCCCCAGTTACGGGAAGGAATGGAATCCTCGGAACTGTCCTGTGGCCCCAGGAGGAGGGCCCAGGCCAATCTTTCTACTGCTACCCAGAGCGCATGTCCCACCCGCTGTGGGGCTAACAGGTGTAGACTGGACTGTTTTTCCTTGTTGTTTCATTCAGGTTGTATCCTTACTAATGCACTGTGTGAATAGTAGGGTAAACTCTAAAATAAACAGGTGCTCTTTCCAGGCTTTCTGTATTTAATGGATTCAGTGCAATCACTTCAGGGCCCCTGGGCAGATTTCCTTTCCTTTGCCTTCCACTTCATGTGAATGGGTAGGAACCTCCAGTGGTCATTGCCAGGTGGCTGGCAGCAAAGGGAGGTGACAGTGGATGGACTGTGGAGGGAGATGGAAGGGACTGGCCCAGGGGCTGTGGGCAGCTGACTCTAAGTGACCTCTCAGGGCAGGGGTCACGGCCTATTCATCCTGGGCCGCATGGCATTGGGTTGAGCGTGCTTTTACGTGAGTGGGGTCCAGCCTGAGCCGCTGCAGGTGGACAGAACCGTGTCTCCTCCTCCCCCCCTCCCCACCCCTGGCTTTACCTGAACAAAACAGCCCTGCCCTGTGCACAGCCAGGCTCCCGGCATGCAGCCTCCCAGTGCCTGGAGGGGTAGGTGCTGGTGCGAGGAGGTGGCCCACCCTGCCGGGCCTTGGGGACGAGGGGCTCTGAGGACACCGAATCCCGGGGGCCTACAAGTGTGCACCAGCCGGTCCTGCCGCAGCCAGGTTCGGTGGGGCGGGGGCAGCTGCTGGGGGTGGGGTGGCGTCAGATGAATGTTATTTCTTAATTGAAATCGCATCTCTAGTTTTTCTGGGGCATGAGACAACTCAAACAGTCTAGACTTCATTGCCTTCTTTAGCTATGTGACTGTGTCCTCAGTCAGGGCCAGCTACATCATTTTCGGGGACTCTGTATAAAAGGAAAATATGCGAAGATGTCCGGGAAAGGATGTGTTCAAAAAAGAGGGGAAAATCTACGTTGAAGTTATTAATGTATAAAGTGTTTCCCTTTCTTTTTCTGTCTCTCAACTTATCACAGTATTTTTAGATTTGCTAATTAATGTAGTTGTAAGTAAAGAAAATTAAAATTTTAATTATTAACATGAATTTTACTGTTCATATTTTGTTCAATACCAGCTTTAAAAACAAATATAAGGGCATTTTATGTGCATGAGGAATAACAGAAATTGTACAATTCATATTTCATAGTTAATACATGCATATGTATATTTCATTCTTACCAGAGGAGTAGAAACACTTTACAAAACTTATTCAACTGTTTTTTTTAATTTCACTTCTTAATATGCACACATTCCACCAATACTCACCTTTAGCTTACTGATGAGTAGAGGGAAAGAATCTATGCATTCCTTTATCTTTCCCCTTTCTTCTATGTTATCATTTCAGCATAAGTGAATATAGGGAATTAGCGCTAGTGAGAAGGATACGATAGAGTTTCTTGGTTGTTCTGATTTCTTGAAGTACCACTGTCTCACTTCCTGCAAAGTGAAAACCTTTTTGCTCTTGCTGTTTAATTTTCAGCTTATTATTGGCAAATTTGAGTATTTTACCCATATATATAACAACATTTTAACATAAAAGTTTATGTTAAAAGCTTATTTCATAACTTGTCTAAAACATAATATTTTATTGGATCAATAATACTTTTATTTTCTAATTTATATTACCATTATCTTTACATGTTAAATATGTGTATGAAAACTTTGTCTTTAGGGTATGGTGAAAGTGTTTGCTTTGTAGTTTGATTTTAATTTATACTGGTTTTAGTCTTGCAAAATATGATTTTAGAACTTAATTTCTATGTAATAAAATTGTTCAATTTCAAGTTTTATCTTTTGTATAATTTTTACAAATTTATTACCCAAGATTAATTAATATATATTCATTTTACATCTAATTCTCTTATGGTTTTATTTTTACATTAAAAATTGTAATACAGTTAGAATAAATACCAGTGCATAATTTCCAATTGGGCTATAAATTTATAATTTTTTTTCTAGAATGTTAGCCAGTTTTTTTTACAGGTTAAACAATCCATCTTTAATACTTTAGAAATAGGTATAGGCATGAATCTTTATCTGAACTGTTCTATTCCAACATCACACTTTTATAATTGTTGTTAACTTTAGTTTTTTTAAATTGGTGGTTTCCTAAATTAGTTTTGGGTTTAATACACCTTATGAGTATAATTGGCAACCACCTTTTGCCACATTTGAGGAGTGCTGAAAGTGAAAATCAGCAATACCTCTCCTTTACAAAAGTGCCACTGATCTTGAAATATTCACAGCTAAATTGTTTCTTCAAGGCTTATCTCTCCTTTAGATAAACCCTTTCAAATGAAATTGTATTATCTAGAAAGACTATGAAGATTTGCTTTTGTTTTAAAAGTATATTGTTTTATCAAATTATATTTCTAAAGATACATTCTGATGAATGCTAGTATAAAGAAAAATTTAGTGGACAAGAGCAGTTTTATAAATAAACAATTTCTTAAAGAATTATATCATTTAATGAGAACTTTTAACTAGTCATATATAGGTATTCTTTCTGGATAACATGAGCATAGGAAAAAATGGACAGATTAATTTTCTCATCAAAGACAAAGAAAAATGTGTTAAAATTGAAAGATAATTGTCCAGGAAATTACTATTTGGAAGTTTATAATATATGGGAATTAATTATTAATTTTAGGTGCACAAAAACATTTGTAATGTTTTTAACTACAATTTGGTAATTATATTATCTAAAAAATATGATTTTGTACTGTTAAAACCCATTGTTTTCTGAAAACCTATTAAGTCGCTGATGGTGTTCAAAAGGAACAAATAATAAAAAATCTGTCAGAGAAAAGTTATTTATTTCAATATAAATCAAATAATTGTTGCCTGATTACTTAAAAAAAATTATGATCTAGACCACATTGGTGGAATATAAGATTGCCCACTGAAGCCAAGACTTGATTCTGGGGAAATAGTTTTGTGATTGCCTTCTTCAGACAAAACTTGGCATCAAAAATGCCTGTAGATAAAAGGGTTTTATCTCACCATCTGGAGGTGCTCTCTGGGGAAAGAGACTTTCCCACATTTTGGGATTTTGCAGACTGACATACCACTTTCTAGGCATAGACTCTCTTCCTCTGTTCCACTCAGATAAAAATATGATCTTACTGATGCTGATCACAATTCAGAAACATGAGAAATTCAATGCCCGGAAATAAAGAAGATGTAAGTAATGAGTATAAACAGGACAGTGGCGTAGCTAGAAAATTTCTCAGACATAGCACATCCTTATCTCATGTGTGCAGTGTCACAGATAGATGTATGGACCTTATAACAATTCTGATGGATAAGGGCATCTGTAGTAAGGCTTTAAGCCTCTGCCTTTGCTCTATGTGACCATCTTTTAAAAATTTTACCCAATAATTAATTTATAATCAAATTGAAGATGTAATCCAAGCTTACAGTGTGTATGTTCTCTCCTAGCTAATGTGTAATATGCCTTGGAAATGTAACTAGTCAGTCAAAATCTCCTCTGAAAGTCAGAGGGATATTTTCAATGCACAAGAGCCTGAAGATAAAGAAAAAGGAAATAATTCAAGATGGAGTTCTTCCTCACAGTTTTTAAAGAAGAACTACAAAATTGCATAAAATTTCAGAGGAAAATTCTGGTTTACTCATACTTTGTTGTGGTGGCGGTGGGGACAGAGTTAGATAGAGGACAGGCCTCAAATTAATTTAAATGTAATTCCATATTATTTGTTCTTTTAAAACTTTAGTTCCACTTAACTTGACTAGAAGGAAGCTTCTGCTCCCACAGAATTCAGAGAATCTTAGAAAATAGGATCCTGGGCAAATCATTCACATATAAAAGGATCACTAATACCTAGAGAAGACTAAAGGTTACCCCTGTACTCATCTCTACAAAGAATGATTCCAAAGGAATCCACCACTTACCCTTTCCTTTTGCTAGCATCCAGGTCCTAGGATAAGTGCAAAAGCAAGGGGAGAGGATGGATGTCCTAGGCAGAAGAATCTGAGAACAAAAGAAGTAGGATGTGCCATTCTTTTTCTCCACGGCTTCTGGAGCTCTATTACGAGAGAGGTTCATGGTATTTCTCTTGATCATCACAGGCATCATGCAATATATTAGTGTCTTTTTGCTTTCAAAACTGCCTTGAAAGGGTAGCAAGTTTAAACTCATGTTTATCTTATACTTTATATTTTTATATGTAGTATCTTTTCACTTTTCCACTACAACTCATTCTTATGATGTATCTAAGAAGAATTCATCTCTATTAATCTATTTGAACTAAAGGAAGAAACAGCCTGAAATGGGTTAAATGTTATTTCCCAAATCACAAACCACAGAGGTAAAGGCTTTTTAATTTCCAGGTTTTCTGATCCCCACTTCAGTACGGTTGTTTTTGTTTGTTTATATTACTTCCCGTATGATTTCCTTTGAATGTTCCTTTGATCTTTGTTTTTTGGAGGGAAGAGGAGTGTATTTTTAAATAAAATGAGACAAGAAAAACAGACATTTTTCAAACATATATTAGTTACAATTGAATGTATTGTGTAAACCATTATAACTTAATAAGTACTTATGGTGCATAGAGACGGCAAATGTAGCAATTATTAAAGACAACATATGGCAGGTGCCTTAAAGCTCCAGGGTGACAACAAAAACATATGACTTCAGCTCATTATAAGTATTTTCTAAGATCCTCTTAATTGCTGTAGTAATTAAAATTTACCAATTTTTGTGAAGATGCCAACCGACATTACAATGGGGTAAATATATTCTCTGCATTATTAAGTTTGCATAAGATACACATTCCAAGAATACTAAAAAATCTCTCTCTATATATCTATATTTATATCTGTTATTTGTATTTATATCTATTTATATCTATCCATACATATAGACCTCTCTCTATACATAGGTAGGCAAATACTCTTTCATATATAAAAGTATACTTGTATATATTTATATATTTCTTTATATGTTCATATAAAGAAAACTTAGAACATAAATCCATCTCCTTCAAAGTTGCCATGTCTCTTTTATTTTCTACACGTTGTACCTTTGTCCTTCACTATTTTTTGATTAGTAATATATACTAAGTGGTGTTTGCAGTCTGCTGGATAGGATAATAATTAGTATTAAGAAATTTTATTAATTCAGATCAACAAGACAGCTCAGTTTTCCAGATCACGTAGTACTGCTAGTAACACCACTGTGATTAAAAGAAATATTTGCTGGATTAAAATACAAATGAAAATATAATAATGTGTATTAACATTTTAATTCTGGGATTCCACAGAACAGGGGAAAAAACTTTCCAAGAGAAATTGGATTTTATTTAAACTTTAAACCCTTCATGGTGTTAGATATTTTAGGTTATTGGATACCCTTGAAAAAAGTTGTTTTAACAATATAATTTTAAATTCATGATAACATAACTGCTTGAAATTGCCTTTCAAGTAGGGGTTTAGTTTTTATTTGTTTAATCAATCCAAGCTTTATGAAACTCTTGAAGGGCTATAAATAGCTAGAAACTATTTTTTTATTAGAAGAATATTTAATATTGTAAGAAAAATGTTTTTCATAAATTTTCTAAAATTTAAACATTTGCCTTAAAAATTATAGTTCAAAATGGATCAGATAAAAAGGTAAACTGTTTTAAAATGTAATGTAAAATATATCTTAACCTGAGCTTAATTGTATACTTTTGAACACTCAGGTTGTATTAATTAGGGTTCCGTACAGGGAGACCGTGCGTTTTAGGCTTTAATTTTTTTGTTGTTTTTAAGCAGTAAGTGAAAGTGTTTACAGAATCGGAGATCACCACTGGAAACAGTGAGTTTGAGAACATATTGCCTTAGCTGCCATCTGTATATTTGAAAATTAAAATCAAAAAGCCACTGCCACAACTGTAGCTCAACATCAACAAAACAGTGAGTAGAACCCTGAAATGCTGAGTTAAGTTAGTTCAACAGACTCTTAATACAAATGAAGCTTTGCCTAGACATTGAACACTGAGTCTAGTGTAACAACTTCTATCTATAACTCAAAGACCTTGTTTAAAATGTGCATAATATTTCAGTCAGAGTTGCCAGGAACAGAAAAACCAATCTCAGAACTTAAAAGAGAGGGAATTTAATGACGGCAGTTTGTATTTTGAGAAGCCAGAGGTGAATAGTGATTTCCTTCTCCAACTCCCAAGATTAAAGGGCAAGAAAACACTGTTACTTCTCCTAAGAAAAGACAAAGAGAAAACATCATCAGAGTCCAGAGGCCATAGCTATCTAAGAAACAGGAACCATAGTGGACATTCCATTTTGGAGTAGTAGCCGTGGAAAAGCATTGCTGCTATAGATATATCCTGAAGCACAGAGAGTGGGAAAAATACTCTGGCTCCTTCTTCCTCATGCCAGTCAACATTCTGACTTTGGCTTTCATTGGCCAGAAATTTGAGGAAGCCAACTGAAATCCAGCTTGGAAATACCTGACAATTTAATTGGCAAAACATGACTTTCATCAGTGACTCCAAATGAAAAGAAAGTTGGGAAGTAGTTTCCAAGTTTCCGGTCTGTTCTTTGCAGAAAATTCACTAGACCACTAGAAAGATGCTTGGTGCCAATTCATTATACACAACACACTCAGCCTGTTTGACTACTCAACATCTGTCCATACACTTCCAGACTTTAACTCATATGAGCAAATGCATCTCTTAAATATAAAAAGATTATCATCATCCTCTTACAAAATGGAGAGACTTTCAAAGATATCAACTAATAATTTCATTTCTGGGTGTGGTTCATTCTTCCATTTAGTTACAATTCCTCTTTGATGATCAGCAATCTCAAGCCTATATTATAAAGCTACCACCCACATAACTTTTATATAAAGTGATAGTGGAGTCAGAGAGGGAGAAAATGAATTTGGCATAAATGCATCTATATTAAAACTATGGCTAGCTATCTCAGAATCATTGCTGGTATTTACAGAGTTTCCATTATCCTTCCATATTCTTTGCCATCAGTTGGCACTTCTGCTGTAATAGAAAGTTGGGTATAATGGTCATCTTGTTTACATGAATACTATAGTGAGAACATCCTATGCTAAGGCAGGTTTTTTGTTTGATTAGTTGCTTTTTGATTATTTGTTTTAGATTTAAAGTTCCTTAAACTCAAAGCATTTTTTGAGAGTCTCATCCCTATGAGCTATTTGATAGATCTACTTTTCACCACTCTCAACTTGATTGTTTCTAAATGCCTGAACATCTGGCCACAATGAACACAAGCATCAATATCCTAAGATCATTTCCACTTCCCATCAGACTGGGTGTCTAGATGTACTGTTTGAAATTTTCTTCATTAGGAAGATTCTTGTTACCTTGATCGGAGATATAATGATGCAACAATACATTCTTGGTATGTGATATTGCAGTCTATGAGACTAGGTTCAAATATTTTTTCTTGCTTGCTTGGGTGAGGGAGAGTTAGCAATTCACTTGGAGAAAGTACACTTTATAAGCAATCTATTCATAACACCTGTGCCTTCAGCAGCCGCTGAGTCCTATCTAATACTACCACTTCCATGTGATATTGCACCTTGTGTACACTTACCTGAATATCTTGGTTGGCCATATAGCATCTAGTTCATTATGGGAAGTTCAGAGCATAAGAACATATAATGTGTCATGATCAAGTATTCAATCTCTAGCAAGGTCCAGTAGCAATTTCCATTTTTAATTAACCTCCAAAATATATTTTTGTCTCTTTTCTTTAATATACTATTCGATGTGATTTGGTTAAATTTTTGTAGGATTGCAAATATTAAAGCTGCTTCATTGGTTGCCAGTGAATTGATTATATTAATTTTCCTTTGCTCTTAAATATGCGATGTGTTTTATCCAATATCTAAGCTTTGAATCACTAGAGGCTTTATTAGTATCTTGTCAGAATCATCACTGTTATCATTTAGCATCTCTGTTAAAATTGCTATATAGTTTTCCCTCCACATAAGTCAACTCTTATGCTTTATAGGTACATATTTTTGAGAAATAGTTTCCACCACTGTTATACTGTAAGATAATTTTTAGCAGAGAATTTGGTCAATGAATATTGAGTGGAGTCCTAATGAATGCAACTAGTGTCTTTAAGATGAAACCCCTAGAGCCTCTCTTGTCTCTTCTGTCATGTGAGGACACAGTGCAAAGACAGCCATCTATGAACAAGGAAGCAGGCCCTCATCAGACACCAAATTGGTCAGTGCCTTGATCTTGGACTTAGCCTCTGGAATTGTGAGACATAAATGTTTCTTGTTTAAGCTGCGCAGTTTATGGTATTTTGTTATAGCTTCCTGAATGGACTAGGACATATAGGTTCTATGGGAAACAGTATGGTGGTTCCTCAAAAAATTAAACATACAATTACTATATAATATATCAATTCTACTTCTGGGCATGTACACAAACATATTGAAAGCAGGGACCCTACAGATACCTATATTAATAGCAGCATTATTCACAATAGACAAAAGATGGAAGTAACCCAAGTGAAACAACGTGTGGTATGTACATACAATGGAATATTATTCAGCCTTGAAAATAAAGACATTCTGACACGTGCTACATGGGTGAACCTTGGATAAATCTTGCTAAGTGAAATAAGACAGTCACAAAAAGACAAACAGTGTATAATCCCACTTATAGAAATTACCTACAGTAGTCAAATCCATAGAAACAGAAAGTAGAATGACGGTTGTCAGAGGCTGAAGGGAGGAGAAAATGGGGAGTCTTTGTTTAATGAGTACAGTTTCAGATTGAGAAGATGAAGAAGTCTGGACATGGATGGGGGCAATAGGCACAATAGTGAATGTGTTTAATGCCACTGACCTATATGCTTAAAATAGTTAAGTGGTAAATTTTATGTTATGCATATTTTTCCACAAAAAAATCCGTAAGTCAGATAATGGAAAAAAAAGTCAGGGAGACTAGTAAGAAGGTATAAAGGAACTGTGGATATTAAGTAATGGAGAAGCTTAAAGTGAAAGTAAATAAATTTGTGGCTATAATTGACACACAGTTACTTCAAGAAAACAATAAAAGGACCATTCATGATGAAGAGAGCAAAATAAAGTGTGAAGAATTCAGAGCAAAAATACTTGTCTGAAGTCTAGAGCAAAGAAGAAAGAAGGATGAAAGATTAAAAAATTAAACATAGGAAGAAAATTAAGCCTAGGTGATTGGCAAAAATTAAAATTAAATTAAAAATTAATGCATGAAAAGTGAGAGTAAGTAAACCAACAGGTATAAAAAAGTTGAAGAATAAATGAAAAGGAATCTTGAATTGTTATAAACAAGGCTGTAAGAAAGTATGCATTGCTTATGAATGGAAAACCACTAAAATATCACTGCTTTTCAAGAGGACAGTAGAATTGGAGAAATGGAAGAAAGGAAAAAAATAGACTTTGATTTCGTTGGATTTGTGAGAATATGAGAGGGGAGCGTTTGATCACTTTAACTCAGTGTTTGGGAAGGAATTGTAAATCCTTTCCAGTTGCTATGTTTATATGAGATAACAGTGAACATAGTTAAGTAACACAACTTTCCCTGTTTTCGCTTACAGAATTTGTTAAGCTTGAGGCATAGAAACATGGTGAAGCCTCAGCTGATATTCATTGATGACAAGGAATAATGATGGAAATAAACAAGATATGGCAGATAAACGCTAAAGTATCCTGTGTTTAGTGTCAAACATATCTGAAATAAAGTTTAATTGTTGAAAGTACATGCCCTGGAGCCAGATTGCCTAGACTTGAATCATAGTTTTAAGTGTGTATTGGGAAACTTGACTTACCTTGATATGCTTAGTTTCCTCAACTGTAAAATGGGAATTCTCACTATATCTATCTTACGGAAGTAACATGATTTAATGAGATAAGGCATATAAAATGATTTTCAAACTTCCTGAAAAAAACAAGTATTCAATAAATATTTTCTGTAATTAACTTTTATGATTATTAAATTTTCCATAAATCTATGGTTAATAATACATTTTACAGCTTTATCGAGATATAATTCACATACCACAAAAATCATCAATTGAATACTTATAGTTTAGTGGTTTTTAGTATATTCCTAGAACTGTGCAACTGTTATCACAATCTAATTTCAGAACATTTCAACATCCCCAAAAGAAATTCCATGCACATTAGCAGGGTTCCCAATTCCCACTCCCCACCCTCACCCGCTAGGTGCAAGCAACCACTAATCCAAGTCTACTTTCTGTCTGTATATTTGCCTCTTTTGGGCATCTCACATATGGAGTTAAACAATATGTGGTCTTTTGTGACCACCTTCTTTTTTTTTTTTTTTTAAAGCTCTTTATTGGAATATAATTGCTTTACACTCTTGTACCAGCTTATGAGGTACACCAAAGTGAATCAGCTGTATTTATACACATATCCCCATATCCCCTCCCTCCCGCGACTCCCTCCTGCTCTCCCTGTCCTGGCTATCTAAGGCATCACCCATCATCGAGTTGATCTCCCTTTGTTATACAGCAACTTCCCACTAGCTCTCTGTTTTACAGTTGGTAGTGTAAATATGTCTATGCTACTCTCTCACTTCGTCCCAGCTTCCCCTTCGGCCCCTGCCCCCCCCCAACCCTGTGTCCTCCAGTCCATTCTCTGCATCTGCATCCTTATTCTTGTCTGTCCTGTCACTGGGTTCATCAGTACCATTTCTTTTTTTTTTTTTAGATTCCATATATATGAGTTAGTATACAATATTTGTTTTTCTCTTTCTGGCTTACTTCACTCTGTATGACAGACTCTAGATGTGACTGCCTTCTTTTACTTAGCATAATATGTTTAGCATGCAGCATAATTACATTCATTTTATGGCCACATCCATTGTATGAACATATTTTTTTGTTCATCTGTTCATCAACTGATGGATATATGGTTTGTTTCCACTGTTGTGCTATTATGAATAAATCTGCTATGAACATTGTGTGAACATATGTTTTCATTTCTCTTGGCTGTATACCTGGTAGTGAAATTGCTGGGTCATATAGTAACTCTATGTTTAGAATTTTGTTTATCTGCCAAACTGTTTTCCTAAGTGTCTTCATCATTTTACATTTTCAACAGCAGTGAATGAAGATTTCCAATTCCTCCAAATCATTGCTAACCCTTGTTCTTGTCTGCCTTTGTCTGTCCCATCTTTGTAGGTGGGAAGTAGTTCCCTGTGGTTTTGGTTTTAGTTTGTGTTTTCCTAATGATAAGTTATGCTGAATGTATTTTCATATGCTTGTTGGCCATTTAAATATTTTATTTGGAAGAATGTTGATTAAAATCCTTTGTCTATTTTTTAATTGGGTCATTCATCTTTTTATTATTGAGTGGTAAGAATTGTATATTCTAGATACAGTTTCCTTGTCAGTTACATTACTGGGAAATATTTTCTCCCATTTGCTGGTTGGTTTTTTTTAACTTTATTGATGGTGTCCTTTGAAGCACTAAAATTTTAAATTTTGATGAACTCCAACTTATCTATTTTGGGGGGGTCACATTTGCAGTTGGTGACTTGCATAAAAAACTTGCCTAACTGAAGATCACAGATATTTACTCCTATGTTTTCTTGAAGAGTTTTTCATATTTAACTGTTACACTTAGGTCCTTGATCTATTTTGAGTTCATTTCTGTGAATGGTGTGAAATGTGAGTCCAGATTCATTATTTTGCATGTGGATATCTACTTGTCCAGCACTGCTTGTTGAAAAAACTTTTTCCCCATTGAATGGTCTTGACACCTCTGTCAAAAAGCAATAAATCATAATGTAGGGTGTATTTCTTGAATCCTAATTCTATTTCATGATCTATATGTCTGTCTTTTTGCCAGAACAACATTGTCTTGGTTACAGTTAACTTTGTAGTATCAAATGGAAAGTGTGAATTCTCCAACTGTTTTTTTCTTTGTTTTGTTTTGTTTTTTAAGATAGTTTTGGCTAACCTTGGTTCATTGAATTTTTATATAAATTTATAAATTTTAGGATCAGTTTTCTAATTTCTGCAAAACACCAGCAGGAATTATACAGTGATTGCTTTGACTCTATACATCAATTTGGGGAGTGTTACCATTTTAACAATGTTAAGTCTTTAAACATGTGATGTCTTTTCATTTGTTTAGATCTTCTTTAATTTCTCTCAATACATTTTGAAATTTTTGAGTGTACAGGTCTTGTATTTTTCTATTAAACTTATTCCTAGGTATTTCATTATTTGTTGCTATTATGAATGGAATTGTACCCTTATTTCATTTTCAGATCGTTCATTGTTAGTATATAGAAACACAGCTGATATTGTAAATTGATCTTGGATTCTGCTACAATGCTGAACCCCATTATTAGCTTAGATAGTTGCTTGTGTTTGTTTATATGTGTGTATTTCTTTGGGTTTCTATATCCAAAATTATACAAATAAGAATAGTTTTACTTTGTTTACATTCCTTTATAATCTGGATGACTTTTATTTTTTTTCCTTACCTAATTGCAATAGCTAGAATCTTGAGTACAATGTTAAGTAGAAGTAGCAAGAATGGATATTCTTTTCTTTTTTTTCTGATTTTAGGAAGAAACATTCAGTCTTTATTAAATATGTTAGCTGTGAGTGTTTTATGGATACAGTTTCTGAGGCTAAAGTTATTCCCTTCTGTTTCTAGTTGAGTAGTTTTATCATGAAAGGGTGTAGAATTTTTCAAATGCTTTTCCTACATGTTGGGATGATCATATGGCTGTTATCATGTATTCTATTATCATACAGTATTACACTGATTAATTTTTTAATCTTAAATCTACCTTGCATTTCTGGAATACACTCCACTTGGCCATGGTGTATAATGCTTTTTATATGTTACTGGATTCTGTTTGTCAGTATTTCACTGAGGATATGCTGCATTTTTGATCATAAGGGAAATTGTTCTGAAGTTTTCTTTTCTTATGACGTCTTTGGTTTTAGTATCACAATAATAGTGGCCTCATGGAATGAGTTGGGAAGTGTTATCTATTTTTCAGAAGAGTTTTTGAAGGACTGGTATTAAGTCTTTTGTAAACATTTGGAAGAATTTATCAGTAAATTCATCTGGGCCTGGGCATTTCTCTCTCTCTCTTCCTCTTTTTTAACTAACTGAATCACTTTGCTTGTTATAGATCTATTCAGATTATCTAGGGATGGAGAGATTTGACTAGCCCCAAAAAAGTATTATAGACTATGCTGTTTTAAAGTTCAACAGTTTCTGTGTGATATATGATTTTAATTTTGTTCTGTGCTTTAGCTAAAGACAAGATTTCTGAAATGGTGATTTTAGTTTTCTAGTTTTAGAGGGAGTTCACATAGTTCCTTACTCTGCCATTCCAGAAGGTAATCTGAGTCAGGGGAAAGTTGTTTCTACCTCATGGCTATTGTGAAGATGGGAAACTTTGAGCCAGTAATATTTTATTAAAGAATTTTTATAGTATGAGAATATGATAATAAAGAGAGTTATCAGATAATCATCAATGCAAAGATACAATATACAACACCTTTAATTTTCTCACAGTCTAATTATTGCAAAGGGAGAGAACAATTAGATAAATAGTTGTGAATTAAATTATAAAAATCCTGTTTGTAAAATATTAAAATGGGTCACAAATGTTCGGATACCTGTATTATTACAGTAAATATATAAAGTTATCATGACTTTTTACAGGTAAACACCAACCTATCCTAAAGCTGAGGGCATAAACTTTCTAAGGCAGATGATTAATTAATGTAGCTTTTGATTCCAGGTTTAATAATTTATTTGCCTATCAATGCCACTATAAAGTCCCAGAAGCTCTTTACAAAATTTGCCATGAGATAGAGTTAGCAGGTGTTATTAGGAGAATATGCAAGTTTCTTTAACAAAATGCCAAAAGTTGATTATCAACCAACGGGGAGAGACCTATGAGATCCTTCCAGTGTACACAAAAGAAATGAATCCATAATTAAATTACAGTTAATCACAGATGGTTATTTTACAGCAGGTGCTCAACTTTGAAAGTGTAGCTCTGGACTATTTTTGTTCCAACATGGTGCTCAATCCCTGTTGGTTATCTGGCAATATTTTATGGTTAGAAAAATGCTTATTTTATGATGGAAATGTTATTTCATCTATTTCATAAATAAAGTATTATTTCATATAAATTTAGTGAGCATATGCACACTATTATTTTGATATTTTTAAAAGCACATAAAAAGTTTAAATATTATCATTTTCATAAAGCCCCTTGATATTAAGAAATAATTGTTATTCAGGATATTAGCAGGAGTATATGAAATGATAGCCAAATTTTAAGGATTCTAAATTGTTCAAATTTAGAAAAATTTAAAAACTCACTTGACCAACAATACCTTTTGTGACAGATATAGGCTTATTCTTAGCATGTTTCCCTTTCAAATCAGTTCATAAAATAAGCAAAAAATGACATAACATTGAATTATTGGTGTAGTAACCATCACAAGGTATGAAGGGAAGAAAGGGAAAGGTGATTTTTTTACAAATTTAAAATTAACACTAACACTCTGTAAAATAATAACTTTGCTGAGCAAAGCTGATCCCTCTTCCAAGTTTCATAGATATAAAGCTGATCTGATATATCTATTTCAGGGTCTAATTATTAAACATCTATTAAATGCAAGATGTTTGGCTTAATGCAAGTTATAGTCAGCATTTTCAGTTTTGGGGTATCATTATGGACCTATTAATTTTCCACATTCTTACAGGTAGTCACTAATTACCCATTTCTTTCGTCTCTTTCTGTATGGCCCTCCTAACCCTCTGTTTGGAAAGAGAAGTTGAATACCCTTCCTTCTTCCTAATTGCTTTGGCATTGCTTCCTGGCAATATTGCTTTCAATCTGTTATTTTCTGCAGTGATCCAAATAGGTATTTCTCCTACATGCGCGCGCACACACACACACACACACACACACACACACACACACACACACACACAAAGAATACCATCTATAGCATCTCATTGTAGGAAAGAGGCCCTCTTCAGATTTTTTTTTAAAGAAAACTGGAATACCTCTTTTTTTGGCAAGAAAATACATGGAATGATAAAGGCAGTGTTGTCTTAGATCTGTAGTCTCAGATCTAATAATTCTATCACCACTTGTAGGACTTTGGTCAGACTTGAGTCAAACAGGCAGAAACAAAGGAATCATGTCTATGATCAAAATATATAATTCAGAAACTCCAGAGATAAAGGAAAAGATTCACAGAACCAATAAAGACATTTCAAATGAAGACTTTAGCAAGGGAAGTAAAAAGGTCATTATCTGTGTCAATGTTTGGCCTCTGACCTCCTTTCCCAAAGAGAGCATTTCATTATATGTGCTATTTTTTTCTTGCTTCCATTACCACTCAGTCTTTCCACATGGTCTTCCTTCTTCTTGCAATGACTTCTCTCTCCTTCTCTCTACAACCTGTACATTGTGTCAGTTACAAGTTATATCAGGGAGGTATTACCAGATAACATCTATCCACAATTCAACCATATCATTTTCCTATGTGCCTAGTACCTGTCACATACACACGGGTAGTGAATAACTTTTTTTTTTAATGAACAAATATGTTATGCTAAATAGCAATAATTTTGTGTCTTTGACAATTTTTGAGTAAAAAAAAATCAATTGCTTCCTACCCTTAACTATAGAAGAGAAATATAAAGTAAGAACACTATGTTATTAGTTGTAAAATAACTGCCACTTTGAAAAGCTAAAGGTTTTTAATATATTTTTAATGTGTAATCACTACCAGCTACATTGTCAATGCAGAAGATGTGATTTACTTTTTAATCAGAGAAAACCATGGCTATTGTTCTGTTGAATCTCTGACTGGTGTATAGAAATTAAAAAAAAATATATATGCACATTTGAATTGGATCCAAAGGTTGAGAAAAGCGTAGCTTATCTGACAAATATCTAGTGGTTAGTTTATTTGTCATTTCAAAAGCTATTTAGAATGGGCATTTATTACTTTTATTATAAGAATTCTTAGTCTGATGTGTACATTTTACAATGTAGGTTTTAACAGTAAAAGGCACATATGGAGGCTTTAAGAGATTCAATGCACAAAAATAGTCACCCCACCTGAGTGAATTCCATACCTCAAATAAATCTTATATAAAAGCAAGTAGATATAATGAGGTCTAACATCACCAATTTCACATGACCTACATTTTAAAAACACCCCAGTGAGTAACATGCTTTGAAGACAAAGACTATATTTTCTAAAAAGCTACCATGACAACTGACCTCCTATTAGTCCAAATGATGTTTATATATTTATCGAGTGTGTTTTGTAAGGAGTGCCCAACTTTTAAAAATTACAGTGCTATTAGTCATCATGATATCTGAGCTATAAGAAGGCCTATAAAATACATTTGTACTGACAAAATTATTGAGATGTAAATTAGTGAAATGCTTTACCTACATTTTGTAAGATGTTATGGAAATAGTCAATTGTATATTTCAAATATACTCATTAAAATTGCATTCAAATTTTTAAATGAAAAATACCATGCTTCATGCAATAGAAGCACAAAGAATGTTTAGATAGAACGTCTGTCTTCAGGTGTTTTCATGTGATTAAGTATTGCAATATTCCATCTATAGAGCAAGGATGGTTACTAAATTAAATCCAAGTGTGTTATTTTAATGGAATTTTAAATGCTAATATTTTGGTCATGGTTGATGACATATAGATCTCAACAAAGAAGGTTCACACTTTTCTTGAACAATTCCAAAATAAAAAGTTATATGTGTGTTTAAAGTGGATGTGTTCACTTTTATACATAAGAAAAATAAAGATATTGAGTTATAATCTCAGTCCCTGATCCTCCTTACAGAAAACCTTAAGTATATAGAAATATTATTTACTTGTGTCTTCATGGAAAGCTCACATATTTATGGCACTATGGACAAATGTTAAGCTGTGATTTTTTCCATAGTCTTTTTTTTTTTTTTTTTTCTTTTGGCACACGGGCTTAGTTGCTCCGCGGCATGTGGGATCTTCCTGGAGCTGGGATCGAACCTGTGACCTCCGCATTAGCAGGTGGATTCTTAACCACTGCGCCACCTAGGAAGCCCCAGCTGTGATTTTTTTATTAAAGAAATCCAACAAATGCAAAAGAATTATGAAATTAACATACACATGTAAATTTAGTTATTCTCTTGAGAAGTAAGATCAGGCTTGTGTCCTTTTTACTAAATATTAATTTTCTGGTTTACATGCTTATTGCCTCCTGATACTAAGAGTAACTATCATTGGTCATTTATGACAGCTTTTTCACTGAGGTATGTCTTATAAAACAGACTGCACTCATGTCTCTACTAAGGGTTGGAAAACAAAAGATAATCTGAGAAGGCCATAGCTTTTAAGTAGTTGGTAAAAAAAAAATTTCTTTAGGAAAGTGAAAGGCACTATTACATGTTTATTTTGGGAAATGTTAAATAAGTTACCTGAGATATGGGGAAGAAAGTGGAAAATGAAAAGATCAAGCAATTTCTTGCATAGACCACTACAAAATCAGATGAAAAATAATTTGTCAAAGAAAAGAACGTTGGGAAACAATAATATGAGGAAAATTATATTCAACAAAAACAGAATCAGTTCTGTTAAACATCAGATCAGGGTTGTAATGAGTAATCTCAAGAAAACCTTGCAAGATGTTGAAAAAAAAAATATGGGAAATAAAGACAATCAGAGAGATGATAGCTTCTGAATCTAGACAACAATGATATTGTACAGATAGTATATCTGAAGACAAAAATAAAACACATAGAACAGAACAATTTTAATGATATAACAAAAAAAGGAAAATTTCTGCACAAGTATGTTTATGAAAATACAAAAAAAGTTAAAAGTTGTCATTACAAGCATATACTTACAAATGTGTCATAAATTAGCATTAACATCATTTTGATATAAAATTAAATCTAAGAAACAGTTATGAGTGGTTATAAAATCACATATACATGTTGAAAATATGGAAACAAACATATATTATAATCTTTAAAAACGATTATCAACAACAAACTGCTGGCCCAAGTTAGAAAACTGGATGTATGATAGGTGGAAAAAAAATATTTGTTGGCTGCTTTCTTCACTAACAAAGCTGACGTGCAGAAAGTAATTCTGACTAGGAAGGGGAAAATGTGGTTTTTGAAATAATACCTGAGTGTTCTCAGCATTTGACAAGAAGCAGGAATTAGGCATCTTTAGTGTATTGATTTAATCAGTGAAAATATGTTAAGCTCCTCCTGTGTGTCAGGGACTCCACTAAGTGCTGGGAATATAACAGTGAACAGAAGATACATATTTTCCTGTAAACTGAGCAGAAAAAAACCAGTATTTAGAGGAGACTGTAGTGACAAGATGGTGTGTATGTTTGCAGAACTTTTCAATGTGAGTACTACTGAAGCATGTTTTTATGCTTATGAAGCATATCTTACATGTAGAGATTCACAGATGTTGCTTTTAGAGCCCTACCTCATACTAGCATGGCTTGTCACTACTGATACTTTGATTTTCTGAGAGAATCTTGGCTCTGTCCTAGAGCCAATGAACAGGTCATATAATTCTAACATGGCATAGGAGCCACCTTTATGTATTATGGCAGTACATAGTAAAAGGGATTTTTGTAGTGAGATATCAATCCCCCAATTATTTTCTATATGTAGTACATTATTATTTAAAGCTCATGTATGTTGTATAAATGCTTGAAAATAACTTCTGTTTCAACTGAAATGATGGAAATTAAAAAAATATTCTACAGCTGACAAAAGCAAAGATAGAAGTACAACATTAAAACAGGATGTTACATAAGATTATAAATGTGAGAACAAATAAATCAAGAAATACATGTAAATGAGACAAACATGCCTATTTTTAAAATGGCATATTGAGATAAAAAATTATTCCTGAATTCAAATATACTATATAATTTTCTAAAAATATAATAACTCTGTAAATTTAATTAATAGATGGTCAAATATCTACTAAACATATATATATTATATATAAGAAAGCAGTTTATCTTAGGAATAATTTGTAAGAAGTAGAATTCACTCAAACCAGCTTTCAAAGGATATGTGGAATATTTATACTGATATAATGTCAAGCTATTACTTATAAAAATATATAATGTTTTTAAAAACTCATCTTTTGGAAAATGAAATGGCTAAAAAATAATGGGAAAAAAGGGTCAAATCACAAATTATGCATGAAAACTATATATCACCATAGAAATAAAATGAAAATAATTAAAAGATAATTATTTTATAAACAAATACATAGTAACAAATTTGAAAATCAGTGTAAATTTTTAAAGAGGAACATATATTATACGAAATTATAGGAGGGTTTCCCTGGTGGCACAGTAGTTAAGAATCCGCCTGCCAGTGCAGGGGACATGGGTTCAAGCCCTCATCTGGGAAGATCCCACATGCTGAGGAGCAACAAAGCACATGCACCACAACTACTGAGCCCACATGCCGCAACTAGTGAAGGCTGCCCACCTAGAGCCTGTGCTCTGCAACAAGAGAAGCCACTGCAATAAGAAGCCTGCACACTGCAGTAAAGAGTAGCCCCCACTTGCAGTGCGCAGTAACGAAGACCCAACGCAGCCAATAAATAAAAGGTTAATTAATTAATTAATTTAAAAAAAGTTATAGGAAACCTAAATAAATGAATAATCATGTGATAATATGAAGTTTATCAAATATTAACCCCCCTAAAGTACATTAGTTCCATTAATCTACATAAAGTTTGTTTGAACATTCAAAAATTAATAGTGACTGTATTAGTGTAATTGATCCAAAGCAAAAGGAAGGAAAAAAAATCTCCTAATTAATTTAAGAATGCTAATATAAACTTTATACTGCAACCCAACTATGAGAATACCTAAGAAAACTTTGCCTTCTAATGTTACTGAAAAATGAACATGCAGACATTTAACATGAAGCTTATCAAATTAAAATCTGAAGCACATTATAAGAATCATATAACATAGCTATACAGGGTTTTATACAAATTCTACAGGGTTTATTCTAGAAAAGAGGAAAGTTCAACAGTAGGCTCTCATAAATAAGTCTCCTTATTAATGAGTAAAAGAAAAAATATGAACATTAATAGTGAATTTCAGAGTTCCAAAGTTGTTTAGTAATATAATTTAGTTGCTTTATTAACCAAATTTAAAATTTTCACCCACAGCCAGTTATCATATTTGAGGGTAACAACTAAAAGTGATTTCAAAATTAGAAAGAAGTCATGACTGCTTAATGTCATCACTATTAAATACTATTTATTGTAGCACTGGTCAATTCAATTTGACCATTGTCATTATTTATGTAAATAGAATAGTTATTGCAAAATTTTCTGCTTAACAATTGACTGAAGAAATATAAGCTCTATAATTAGCCTCGGAGATTATATAGTATAATAGGCCCATTCACGATAACAGAAAAAGTATGAATTATCTAGTGTTAACTTATGAAAGGTATAGAATTTATATTATTGTAACTTATTTGCATACTGAATTTCATATTTGTACTGAAAAATAGCAAACAGCCTATGCAAATAGAGTGACATAGCATCTTCTGCATGAAGATACGTATTTCTCCCTAATAAGCTATAATTTCAACACAATTCTAATAAAAAAATAAAATCTTAATTCCAACCTATAGTTTTGGGGATTGGGGATACTGAAGTTTAAATTAGAATGTTCTAAGTTTCATTTGGAAAAATAAACATGTGACAATGTCCCGATAAATGTTTTCTATCCAAATTTAATATATCCTTGGTACTCTTTTATGAACTGTGGATAACCTTGAGGAATATATACATATTACCTACTCTCAAAGAGCCTAAAATCTGTATTATAAATTAAATGCAATTTAATAGTATTATATAAATTAAATGCAATTTAATAATATTATATAACATCCAAGCTATGCTCAGTTATTAAGTTTAAAGTTTTATAGAAATTAAACTCATTGGAAAAGAATAATTATTCACTTAAAGATTTTTGGCAACATAGAAAAGACAAATTTAGATTCTCACAAGCTCTGTATAAATACTTAAATGTAAACAAAAAAATACAGAAATATTGAAAGAAAATATAGATCTACCTAATTATGACGCTGGTGAAAAAGATTTTTAAAAGTAGCAAGATCCAAATGAAAGGGAAATTTTCAGCTATAATAATTAAAAAGCAAAAGATTGAAGATATTTTGTAATGGGTTAACTTCCATAATATTTAAATGTTACACAAAGGAATTAGAAAGAAATAGTATAACTTAAAAAGAAAATAAATGTTAATTAGCATTTTGCTAAGATGAAATATAAATAGCTGATACATAAAAGCATCTTTCAGCTTCAGTCTATATGAGGGAAGTAATGATTATGAAATATTGTTTAAAGAACATATAAATAATCCACTCCCAGAGACTTGCTATCTTTTCCCTTTAGATTATGTCAAAGGATCAAATAGCTGTATACCTGGGCCCCGTTGTCTTGTACCTGCAAAATTGCTCTCCAGAGTTTTGTTGTCATAACTTTAGCTTGCAGAGATAGTCTGCAAAAGAGCTTTATGGAATTCAGTGTAGTATTCCTTTAGAGACAATGCAAAAAGCTTCAGCATAAGATTGTAAACATCAAATTAACATTGTAATTGAAAGACAAGCTCTAGTGCTAGGCAGCTAGACTCTACTTGGAACCTCCTGTGTAGTCACCTTATTTAAGAATTCAGTGTGAAGAAAGCAGATTTGAGGGATTTACGTATGCAGACTGGCATAGTAGAAGTACCACAATGCCCCCACCATCTTTGTATCTCAGGAAGCACTCCTTAGTCTGTTACTATTCCTTTGCGTTAAGGACTGTTTTTCCCCTGTGCTGTTATGTTAGTGAACAGAGAGGAATTGCACACAGGTCTATGATAATATTTTGTAGTTATGCTTTCTCTCTGATGGCCAACTGTTTTGCCATCAACTGTTGGCAGTTATCTCCTCTCCCTTGTCATCCAAGGTAACCACTCTCTTAGGGCTCTCTGTACTAGTGAAGAAGACTGGAAATTTCTTTCCACCTGATCAATAATCACAGTTCTCCCAACATTAGCAAAGCTGATAGTGTACTAAGGGTGTAGGCCAGTTGGATCAGTCTGTTCCCAGGGCAGGCAAAAAGGAGGTGCATTGTCTAAAGAGAATTTTTTAAAATAGCAAAGTATGCTTATTTCAGAAGTACTGAAAATAAGCATACTTTGTTTATCATGATGTCCAACAATACTCAGAGCGGTTGGTCAGTGATGAAATACTCCTGCCTGTCTGCATATACCTTTTCCCACTCCTACCCATTGGTATGCCACCACCCAAGCTCCAGTAATAATGTATGCACTGACCACTTGATGTTTTCTTTTTTTTTATTTATTTGAAGCTCCCTTATTTACTTATGGAGAAGGAGCTCCTTTTAAAGTGATCAGCACTTAAGTCAGTAACACCTTTTACTGCAGAGACTCCTGCTTATCTCTCTGGAAACTTTCTGTTCCATGACTCTTCCTTTACTGGAAGTTAAACCTACTGTCACCATCTGGCCATTTAGGGATCCAGCTTCCCACTAATGTCAGTGCCCTTCAGCTGCCATGAAAGAAGTTGAGGTGTCCTTCACACAAAGACATACTCTGACTCCTTGAGGATTATGAGACCTTTTCATTTCTGGTTTAGTACTTATCTCGGTACTGTGGTACAATTTCAGAGATCATTACAAGTTCCTCAGACAGACAAACCTACAGGATTTTTTTTTGCTTTGAAAAAAGAAAACTCAATTCATGCTCCTTAGGTGGAATTCAGGTTTTGAAATGGTCCCCAAATGGGAAAAAAAGCGTCTCTCCCCACAACTGTAAAAATACAGCAATATGAACAGTAATTATTTAAAATGGGGAAAGAAATGTAGGGGTACTCTGAGATTAAGCACAAATCTAGAATCAGTTTTGCTATATCTCACAAAGATGTCAGTTTTCTTCAGTTGCAAGTGACAGAAGCTCAACTGTCCAACTAGTACAAACCAAATGAAGATTCACTGAATCATATAATTGAGAAATCCAAGGAGTGAAGCAGAGTTCAAAACCAGCTGTATGCAGAGAGGAAAAGGCATGCTAACAACTGTGTCATCAGAGCTTTGTCTCTCCATCTCTAACCTTTACCCTCTTATGTGCTGACAACTTTCTTAGGAAAACTTTTGCTATGTCGTGGAAAATATGCTCCCTGGTAGATCTAGTCCTAGACATCCTTTCAGCTAGCAATTCCGAAGTAAAGGCAGCCACCTCTCTTCCAATAAGTAGTACATTTCCCAGACAGTAGTAACTTTTCTTCCTTAACTCACGTGCTCATTTTTTGGGAAAAAAAAAAAAAAAAAAAAAAACATTGTCGCTAAGAGGATAGAAATCTAATTGTTAACACTAAGTCACAGGCCTATTCATGTGGCAGGTGAGGTGGCATTATAATAATGACAACCCATAAGATTAGAGCCATCCACTACCAGTCAGAAGTACTTCTTTCCCTGTTATCCTTTGTAAATAGCTTCCTGCTACTTTCCTTGATAACATTTACCAGTTTCCGGGTATATAACTAGTAGTATGATTACTCATTTTTTGCTATACCAGGATCTTCAAAATAATAACAACTATATTTGTGTTCACCACTGTACCTGGTGTCCTGCAAATTATCTCAGGCACAAAATGTTCTTAATAAATAATAGTACAAAGCAAATTATAGTCAGCTGTGTTTCTTAACCTGATAAAAATTTACCATTATCTGTAGATTAAAAAATTTTTTTGATCTGTTCAGTACACATTCTGAAGCTCCCTTCTATGCCTATTAACTCATAATAATGTTAAATTTTTAATGTTTTAATGTTAAATGTTAAACTGAGAATCTCAGTTCTTCCTCCAATTTTGAAAGAATCCGTCTTCATCCACTGATACTAACGTATATTTGACTATGCAGATCTACCTGTTTGTAGTTACTGAAATATTGCTCTATGTTGATTATCTTTTTTTTCTTTCCCATTGGGGGCTTTTTTTTTTTTAAGAACTTTTATTGAGATATAATTGACATACAATAAACTGCATAAATTTAAAGTGTACAATTTTATATTTTTTCTTATTAGTAATGTATATATGGCAATCCCAATCTCCCAATTCATCCCCCCCAACTCCCCCCCCCACCCCTGCTTTCCCCACTTGGTGTCTACATGTTTGTTCTCTACATCTGTGTCTCTATTTCTGCCTTGCAAACCAGTTGATCTCTACCATTTTTCTATATTCCACACATATGTGTTAGTATACAATATTTGTTCCTCTTTCTGACTTACTTCACTCTGTATGACAGTCTCTAGGTCCATCCATATCTCTACAAATGTCCCAGTTTCATTCCTTTTTACAGCTGAGTAATATTCCATTGTATATATGTACCACATCTTCTTTATCCATTCATCTGTTGATGGACATTTAGGTTGCTTCCATGTCCTGGCTATTGTAAATAGTGCTGCAATGAACATTGGAGTGCATGTGTCTTTTTGAATTATGGTGTTCTCTGGGTATATGCTCAGTAGTGGGTTTGCTGGGTCATTATGGTAATTGTATTTTTAGTTTTTCAAGGAATCTCTATACTGTTCTCCATAGTGGCTGTATCAATTTACATTCCCACCAACAGTGGGAATGTAAATTGATACAGCCTTTTCTCCACACCCTCTCCAGCATTTATTGTTTGTAGATTTTCTGACTATGCCCATTCTAACTGGTGTGAGGTGGTACCTCATTGAAGTTTTGATTTGCATTTCTCTAATAATTAGTGATGTTGAGCAGCTTTTCATGTGCAATATTGGTTATCTTAAACTGACTGTAGACTAATAACATTCTTCAATTTAATTTAAATATATAAATATAAATGTGACTTGATTGTACAAAACAAAAATTTCAAATTCGTCTGTAGCTATTTGAGGAGCCAAGTTACTAGGGTGACTCTCTAGAGTCATAAGATAATAAGGGACTATGGTCTTTTTTTGCCCATAACATCCTGGCAGTTAATACTGACTACACATCTTTCACTGTTCATGGGAAATCAAAGTACCCCCTGTTGAAGCATAACTCTAATAGGTATATTTTGAAAGAGTTCCTATGGTCTAATATTAAATACTTTTTCCAGGGTCCTTGCTTCCATTTCCATCCTATTACATTTCATATAAATAGAGTGACCATATAATTTATCTTCTGAACTGGGACACATTTAAGAATGAAAAAGGGCATCATTATGCTGTGATAGCAGATATAACCAGGACTCTCTCAGGTCATTCTATACATAGGTGAGAGGCATCATAAGATTGTGTAACATTCTGGGCTTGATCTTGTCTTTTGTTAGTTCATGACTTCTAATATACAAAACTGACACTTCCCATTAAAAATTCAAGATGTACTTTTGATGAATCCAAATTTCATAAGTGTTAGATATCAAGAAACTTGTGTTATTTTCAGAGGCACCGGGAAGGGAGAAAAAGCACTGGTATTTTAAGACACTTTCCTGGAAAAAGAGAAGAAAAATAAAAATCTAAAATATTTGTAAAATGTCTATCATTAGAATCTAGCCAATTTTATCCATAAAGTCATATCCTATCGAAGAAGGAAGGGGAAGCAGGGAGACATAAATTGAAAACTGTTGTGTGTATTTCAGTTCACTCAAAATTTATATGAAAATCAGTATTCCCTAAAACTAATAATAGTGCTCTGTAGTATCAGGCCCAAGTAAATTTACTCATTAATAATTCTTCACATTTAACTGATGCTGGTATATAAATTGCCTAAATGAAGTTTAACATTATGATGATGATTAAGTCTTCCAAACTATGTATATGGTTATGTTATTATTACTGTTTTTATAAAATCCACTAAAATGCTATTATGTTAATACTTACTATAACAAACAGTATATGGTAATGCAAATGACCATAGAAGAAACATCAATTTACTAATAATAAACTACTTGTTGGTTTTGTAACTACTTGGACTTTTATTTCATATAAAAAATATCATTACTAAAATTTTTGGTGTTATTTTCTAAATGTGCTTTAAAATGAAGTTATAGTGAGATAATCAGCTGCGAACATAAGATCGTCAGGAAAGCACTAAGTACTGTGACTGGTCCATAGAGAACACTTATTAAATTTGACCATAATTATTTTCATTTTCATTACCTGCTACTTCCTGAATTTAACAATAGCAACAAACAACAGGTTAACCCAGAGAAGCATGCATCCAAATAAAATATTGCTTTTATTTGAAAATGGCAATAAAATGCAAATTATAAAAAGTGAGCTCTGAAATAAATGTTATTAACTACGTCCAATGCCATATGTTTCTATGATAAAGTTATTATTGACTTTACTTGGTTTCTAATCAAGGAGTCTGTTATTTGATAGTAGCATCGGAATTCTTAATGTGAAATCTGATTGCCACTCAATTTTTAAATTTTGTTATTTTTCCCCTTATGCTTCTTTAGCCCAACAAAGCACATATATGCCATGAAGTGAATGAAACTATCAAATTTTGTGATACAAAGTTGATGCTCTGAGAGTACAAATATTAATAGAAATGTTTTAAAAGGCATTTTAGGAATTTGGATGTTCATTCTAATAACACAATACCTTGTTCTTGGGATTATCAATGAAGCTAATATAAATTTGAGTATATATTCCTCCAATGTCTTAATTAAGTTATAGCATAAATGGCAGAACTACAAAAGTGAAATTATATCCAGGCACATTCTCACTAATTTTATAGTCTAAGAGGTTAATAGGACAATATGACTCTCATATTTATGAGAAAAGAAAGAGGAAAAGAATCATTTATATTCTTTAAACATGAATGACATCCTTAAATTATGGGGTCACTTTACAATTATTTGTGGAGTTATCAGGACACCAAAGAGCCATCTATTTGAAATACATAGATTTAGATTTAGACACACTTGGACACCTACAAAAATATAAATTATGATTTAAAAAACTTTCCTTTTTTTCTGAAAGAAATAAAATTCTTATCAGAATTTAAGAGCCTGTAAACTTATGTTTGGTTCTCACAATTACACCAACACATTTCCTGATCATTATAGTGTATAAGAAAAAGCCTATATGTATGTGTATATGATTATCTACTCAATATATTGTGGTAAAAGTTAGATGCTGAACAGTGAGGTCATGAATATGTGAGTAGATACAGCATAGAGACTTGAACAAGCTGAAGTTAGGTTTGTACATTTGGCAATAGCAATGGACCTGCTAAATTTTCGACAGACCCAAATATAAGCAAACATCAGTCAATCTGAATGGCAAAGAATTTTGAGTACAGGTTAATATTTACTGTAGAGTTTAGTGTATATATTCGGTATTTTGATGTACACTAATGTTCCAATTTGTATTAGACAGGTCCTTTCTTTCCCTTAAACTGTGGAAATAAACATTTTCAAAGACTGGAAGAATTGAGGTTGACATATAGTAAAATTAAAATATGTCTAATGAAAAACTCTGTGATTTAATCTGCATACTTTGTCCACTAAATAATAACTGGCAAATTATCTTAAAAATATTTTGGAATTAACCTTAATTACTGATACTAATGGCAATCAAAATTAAGCAAAAAATGTTGTCATAATGGAAGAGCAACAATTATGGTTAAAAATTATTGTAATATAAGTTTCTTATGTTTCTCTTAGGTTTAGAAATTTTTAAATTTATAGTTAAACTAAAATCAAAGTTTGGGAAGGTTAACCTGGGCCAAACATTATGGTTTTTTCCTAGTTTGTCAAATAAAGCAAGTAGATGGTATATGTATATAACTTAATTAGCATGTAATTTATTAGCATTCAATACAATATATATGAGACAGTATTTTGATGCTCTTTCCATTAATCAACATGGGCTGCCATAATGAAATACCATAGACTGTACTTAAATAACAGATTTATTTTCTCAGAGTTCTGGAGGCTGGAAGGCAGAGATTATGGTGCTAGCATGGTCAGATTCTGGTGAAGGCTGTCTTTCTGGCTTGTGTACTTTCTTGCTGTGTCCTCACATGGTGGAGACAGCCAGCTCTCTGATGTCTCTCTTACAGGGGAATTGATCCCATCATGAAGACCCATTCTCATGACCTCATCTAAACCTAATTACCTCCGGAAGACTCCATCTCCAAACATCTTCACTTTGGGGGTTGAGGCTTCAACTTACGAATTTGGAGGGAACACAGTTCAGTAAATAGCACTGTGTACATAGTTCATATGTATGGTTACCATAAAATTTATTCTTCCAAATTAGAATATTTTTTGACACAGAAATGGTTGCTATTAATAATCATAACAAGTAACAGTTGCAAACTTGGCAAATAGCTGATTATTCTTTTTATGTTACTCCACTATACTTAAAAGCAGAAATCACTTTTTCAGTTTAATATGTCTGCTAAGATTTTTGCCTGACAGTCTAGAGTACCTAGTACTGCGAAAGTCTCTCTAAACAGAAATCAAATAGTGTTTTTGCATATAGTAGAAAAGAGTGAATGTAAAGGGAGCATTAGTTGAGTGTTCATGTTAGGCATGGTGCTATGTGTTTATAAAACATTCTGAACTAGAGACATAGGTCATGATATCTAGACATTCTAAGTTTCTGCTTAAGGGGTAGCACATAAGACCCATGTTGGTTAAGATTACGGATTATGAAAATACGCTGCTTGGATTTAAATAATAACTCTACTTCTTACTATATAATATTGTTCAAAATACTATGTAACCTTGATAAAGTATCACCATTTTTCTGGACTTCAGTTTTTTAGTTTCCTATTTCCATCATATAGGTACTATAGTGTGTGTGCGTGTGTGTGTGTGTAAGCATGCTTAAAAGAGAGCCTGACGTATGAAATAGATGTGTTTACTTTAAATATTACTTTTGTTTCCCATCTTCCCAGGGACAGCTTTAGGTAGTCTTCCTTTGTTGTATTTTTTTTTCACCACATAGTGCCTCTAACCACAGTTAATTTTGAGGTCCCTATTATGTGGTCTGGCTTGAAAAGAGAAGCTGAACCAGTTTCTTAGGAATACTACTAACATGAAAATGTTTGTGGATATTAAGTGGATACTTAATAGCACATTCCAGATTATAACATATTATATAAATACAATTGTCCTAGAGTCCTTTTATACAGAATCATATGTTTCTTTATGGAATGTATATGTAAATGGGAGCCAATTAAAAACACATTAACCCTTGGGTAAAATTATTATAATTCATCTGTATATATACACATATAGCTAAGTGAAACATTTCTACTTTCACAATACATTGTTATTGTTGTTAATACTTTGAATGTAGAAAAGTTAAATACAGAAGCCTTGTATGTGTAGATCCATTGTCTCAAAATACAAATTGACTTGTGTTGACTGTATGGCCCCACATTCATCCAATGGAATAGGAATAGGTGACCACATACTGGCTTTTGAATATTGATGTTTTCAAGGTCTTTGGAAGTACTGTGGTTCAAGATATACTTTTCTGTGATATTCATACAATATGATGCAGGATCTAGGCTATGTATGGTATATGAGAAAAAAAGAAGATTAAATTATTTAAGCTTAGGAAAAGGACACTTTAAAATGGTAGAAGTAAAAAGTTCTAGATGAAGGAATGCTTTACTTATACATTCATCTATTTAAAATATTTACTGAATTTTTGTTATGTGTTAGTCATTGGAACTGGTTGTGTTTATTCCTGGTAGAGTCCCATCTTATGTGTTGTGAATACACTTGGGAAGAATCACTAGGTTACTACTGATAATACTCCTAGTAGATGAGGAGGAAACCAATGGTGCTCGCTAGCACAATTATTGATTTCCAGCAAATGTGATTTTAATGACATTTAAAATCAAAGATATAAATAATGAAAATTAAGAATATGAATTGTTAAGATGTGCATGTTACCTGACTTTTCTACCTGGGGTGTGGTAATAAGAAAACAATATATTGATCAATAGTGTCCCTAAATATCATGAAAACCCTCTGAATATAAAATATTACATTCAAAATAATTGCAAGAATTGTTAAAAGATGTTCAAAATAAAACAATAAGAAATCTCCAGGATCCAGACAGTAAAAATGTTAGTTAACTAAGAATATTTTTTAAAGTGAATAAACGGTGTGGTATAGCTAGAGTCAGGATGGTACTTGTAAAAATGACCGTCCTCTAGAAAATAATTTACAAACAATTCAATTAGTTAAAAAGTCAGTGGAATTTTCTTATAAATTGGTAAAATGTCCTCAAAGAATATTTGGTATATTAAAGAAGTAAAACTAGCCAGAAAGAATATTTTAATTAAAAAATGTTTTTACGTAAATATACATTGCAAAAAAAGGTGCACATATCATTCATGCCCCATATTTCTCTCATGTACATCTTTTTTAAAATTATTTTTTGGTATGTGATTTGCTTTGGATGTCCCTAGTTTTGTCACTAGTTTTTGTTTCTTCTGTGGTCAATATGCTGTTAAAAATTCATTGATTTCTTAGTTTCAAATGCAATTTTTTTCCATATTTTTAAAAATTTCTAGAATGGTCATCTTTTTTTTTTTTTATAGATGAGAGTTCAGTGATGAACTTACTCATCCTTTTCTCTATCTTGCTATTGTCTTTTCTATTTCTTGAACATATATATCATACTAATTCAAAAGCCCTTGTCTGTTAACTACAATATCTGTGTAATATTTAGGCTTGCTTCTTATGTTCTTATCTTTTTTCTGGATTATTGGTCATATAGTCTGTCCTCTCTGTATGTAATTTTTAGTTGTATGCTAAGACATATAAAATATATGTTAACAAACATAAAATGTTTTACCTTATGTTAATAGTACGTGGAGGCTCCAGATGATGTTCTGTTCCATCAGAAAGTGTCCCTCTTTCCTCTGACAGAAAGATGGTGTGGAGGCACGTCCTCAGTCCATAGAGGGATAGAGCTGCACGGGAGCTGAGCTGTGGTTTTATCAAATTTCTGTCTTTCTTATCTGACCCTTGTTTCTAGGATTTGCCCTGGGAGGACTTTGATTCAGAGCCTGGGAATTACCTCCTCAGCTCTGAAAGAGTTGGGGACATTTAATTCTGTCCTTTATGTGTCTCCACCTTAGCTCTTTCAACCAGTGGTCACATGTAGTTTCACAGTTTTTAAGGTGGATACTTGTTGTGTTTTGGTAGTGGCATCTACCTTACCAGGTCTTTGTTTCCAAGTATTGCTAGACTGTGAATAAGTTTACTCTGCCTTTCTGAAGCTTTTTGCCTAGTTCTTCTGTCTTCCAAGTAATCCCTGAATTTAGTAAATGTTCTTTGGGAAACCTGGTGTATACCCACAGGGGAAAAAAAAACTGAATAGCTAGATTTTATCAGCTTACATCAAAACAGTTCTCTCCTCTCCAGAAATTTTGATCATCTGCTCCTCATTGTTTACATAGTGCTCCCTGATGCCTTTCATAATACAATTTTTGTAATTAATCTAGCTTTTCTTTTCCTAGTTGTGACAGCAGGCATTTCAGCCTGCCATCACATACTGTATTTTATCAAGGAAGGGCACTCACACCCCTTAAAGACCAAATTCAGTAATAAGAGACTCCATGCTAATTAAGGAAAGGAAGGCCTATATTCTGTCAATTCTTTTCCTAAATTTTTCTTCTAGTCATTAAAAAGCGATTACAGGTTTCATATGTTTAGTTTGTCTTTAGTTCTTTTTTTCAGTATTATATATCTCTAAAAGATTATGCGGTGCTTTTTGGAAAAACAGCTCCTCATATGTCATATTTGTATTGGACCCCTGGCTGACGTCACCGATTTCTATAGACTTTTGTTCCATATGGGACTTAGGCTCTTCTTAATCCCTCAAATATAAAGAAGTTAAAATATTGGGTTCAAGGTAGTTTATGATGATTTGAGTATAACAGAAATCATAGCAAAGCAGAAATAAAATTGAACCACACCTAGATATGACTATTCTAGGTCTATACATTAACCTCCTCCATTGTGTTTGTCACCAAATATTTTCCTTCTCTTTCCTGCTTTTGCTGTTATTTTTAAAAACAAGTTCAACTTGACCATATCTCAACTTCCCAAACTCACAAAGTCTAATATTTCAGGATTTCTAAAAATTCAGTGATAGAATTCCCCCCCCCCCTTTTCATTAACTATGTAAACCCATCTTCCTGGTTAACATATATTTCTATGATGCTTATTTAGCCACAGCTATTTCTATTATTAAGCATAAAAGATGTGTTTTCCCTGTTTTGAAACTCTCTATTCTAGAACAGAGGTTTTTTTTTTTTTCCCTAAGGCATTAAAATATTAAATGTTGCCCCCCAAAAAATAATAAATAGAAAATTTATAATAAATTCAATAATAAAAAGAAAATTCATCAATCATGGTTAGAAAGTAGAAGACTGCTGCATTTATTGGGAATCCAGTCTCAGATCCTCAGAACTAGCCACTTCTTGTACATAAACCTTTGTTGAATTCTCTAATTATTCTATCAGTTTGTGTCTCTTAAGATGGAATTGAAAGATTGAAGGGCAAAACTCATTTTTCAATGAAAATGAATGGAAAATGTAATATTTCCCAAACATTTTTGTTAATATTTACATTCTCATAAAATAATATGAAAGTGCCCATTGAACATACCATTGCCAATATTAAGTATTATTGTATTTATAAACTTAATTTAAAAACTGTATTTGATATTTTATTATTATAATTTTATCTCCTTTGATTCACAGTTGACTGTACTAATATATTTATTAGTTTTGCCATTTATCTGTGATTTTATGTGCATTTTGTCCATTTTATTTCATTTACCTGATGAATTTGTGTGAGGTATTGAGATATTAAAGATTTAACTATCTTCTGTAACTTTTTTTCATTAAGAAAAATACTTTCCTTAAGTTTTTACTTAAGGAAACAAGTGTGCTAGTAACAAGTATTAAATGATACTATCTCTTATTATACTATTACTTTTATCCAATACTGAGTTTTTGTGTATACCTGGATCTGACCCTGCCCTGTATGGTTGATTTGTTTGTGCTTTTCATGGTAATATCTACTTTTCATTTTAATTATGAAATAGTTCATATTTATAGAAGAGACAAAAATCTATTATAAAATTAATATGCAGCACAAAACATTATAATTACTTTTTTAAAATCTGGAAGGTAAACTGTTATTGTTACTCTTTCCCACGACTGTCTTGGCTAGTATCACCTTGTTATTCTTCTAGTTGGACTTTAAATCACTTCCTTTTTATTTCCAAGAAAATGTTATGCTGGATTTTCAACTAAACATGAAGAAATAAATACTCTCCATCTTTCTTATAATCAATATTGACTATAATGTTTTTAAGTAATGAGTGATGTACAAGTACTTTGCAATTGTTAACTCACTCTACACCTTTACCTACATATTTGAGTGGGGGTTTAAATTTTCTTAGCTACCTAAGTATGGGGGAGGTCCAGGGGCTTTGTGTTACATAAATAGTTCCTAAATAGAGACCTAATAAAATTAATCTTATATAAAACCCAAAATCAATATCTTAAAGTTCCTTTTTCAGGTACTTTGAAATTCCCTTCTGAACTTCTTCCCAGTTTTCTCCTTAAAGAGAAACTAGTTAGTCTTGCCAATGATTTTTCACTGTATATTTCATATACGTGGTAAGTTCTCCTACAGTAAAGATAATTAGAGATGGTGTGTGACTCCTGGGTTTTTTTTGCAATTTTTGTCCTATATTTTTGGCGTCCAAATGTTCCCTCATTTTTTCTCATCCTTATTTTAATTAGAAAAAAGAAAGAAAACATATTTTGTTCATATGAATCATTTCTTATTATTACTGTTGCTGCTGCTGTTATTAACTCTAACCCACCTCTAAGTGTTGTTCTTTCTCCCTGGCTGACCTATACATATCTTTCTTAATTCATGGTCTTAACCCATTTGGTTACTATTAATGAACCCTAATAAAATTCCCCCTTTGGTACAGTACCTTCTGATAAATACCAGATGGAAGAATAATGACAATTTGATATAGGGAGATGTATTTATTTCATTAATATTTTTCTGTTCCAAGAAATAGAAACATGTAAATGCTACCTCAGGTGATAAAGATCTGTAAGACCCTTCATAACTAAATACTACTAATTTGTAAGACCATTAGGAAACTAAGATGTTTATCTTAGTGGTTTCATAGTTCTGGCTGATGGAAGTTCACATCATTACTAAGGTAGCACCAGCGTTCCCCCAGCAACCATAGTAAACTGACATACTAAATCAGTTTTTTTCCTCTCTTCCTCTCTCTACCAACTTTCATACTTTGGCCAACTTTCTCCATTCTAGTCTCCTCTTAATATTATGGCTTTCACTTTCTTATAGCTGCTGTTTATCGTCATACCTCTACTTTCCCCTATTCTGCTTCATTTCAAATTCCTTTAAGTATTGTACCTGATTGAGCTAATCGTTCCTTTTTATTGACAATCTAGAAAACTTTTATTTGAAAACAATCTCATATTAGGCCAGTAATTCTCAAAATGCAGCCTGTGGATTCCCAGTGGTCCCTGATTTGCTTTCAGGGAGACTGCAAATTAGAAACAATTACCATAATAATACTGAGATGTTATTTCCCTTTTTCACTGTCTTGACATTTACACTGATGGTGCAAAAGCAATTGTGTAAAATTAGTAGTGGCATAGCATGAATCAAACCAGTGGCAACGAATTCCATCAATACAAGGGCCAGCACTATAACACTGTGGTATTCTTTACTGCCATGCTTTCTCAACAAAAAAGTTCCAGTATCACTTGAAAATGTCCTTGAAGAAGCAATAATCCTTATCAGTGTTAATCTCAATTTCCAAGTGAACATTATTTTTAAAATTGACAAAATGGAAACTATTTATAAAGCACTTATGCTGCATTCTAATTTATTTTTTTTTGATTAAAAGAAAACACTTGTGCAATTGAATTGCACTCTGTCTTTGAGCCTTTTTCATAGAACATTGTTTTTACTTGAGAGAATGACTGACAGACAAATGGCAACAGGAGTGTATGACTTATATTTTCTTGAAAATGAATAAAGTAAGCCTACCTCTTCAAGGAAAACAGTGACTTTACCAATGATAATATTTTACCTTTCAAGATATAGACTGAATGTTTGTGTCCCACCAAAATCCCTATGTTGAAATCCTATGCCCCAGTGTGATAGTATTATCCGATGAGCCTTAGGGAAGTAATTAGGACTAGATAATCTCATGTGCCTGGGGGTAACATTGAAAGCTATGCCAAATGTCACAATCTAGTAGCCCTGGTTCTGGCACCAAACAATCTGAAATTCAAATCTAGCTCCATCACTTCCTAATTATATTATCTTGAGCAAGTGCCCCACCCCCCAACACCCCAGGCATAGTCATTCTTTTTTTTTTTTAATTAATTTTATTTTATGGGCTGTGTTGGGTCTTTTTTGCTGTGTGTGGGCTTTCTTTTTAGTTGCAGTGAGTGGGGGCTACTCTTCATTGTGGTGCGCAGGCTCCTCATTGCCATGACTTCTCTTGTTGCGGAGCACAGGCTCTAGGCGCGTGGGCTTCAGTAGTTGCAGCACATGGGCTCAATAGTTGTGGCTCACGGGCTTAGCTGCTCCGCGGCATGTGGAATCTTCCTGGAGCAGGCAATCGAACCCATGTCCCCTGCATTGGCAGGTGGATTCTCAACCACTGCGCCACCTAGGAAGCCCCGCATAGTCATTCTTGATTTGGTGTGAGTGCTGTTTTGATACACCTAGTCACCTTTCCAGGAAGGTCTTGAATTTGTGTAAAGTGAAAAACCAAACCCTAGAATTCAGCTAACTGTACTTAATACTGAAATCCTGTGGACTCTACCCAAACTGGCCTGTCAAGCAATAGCCAGTCTCATATAGCAGACGTTTGTCAGCTTTAGTCAGTTTTGCCTGAAGAACAGATATAGCAGAGGCATAGTTTTTGTGCTGTTGGTCTCATTGTCAACAATGTCACGTTCATGAGCCTTTCCTTCTCAATAGGCAAATACTCTGTTTCTTCCTTCCTGATCTGTGACCCTGTGGTGCCCACCTTGTTCCTGCTATGACAAGATCTGGCCACCGTGAGTTACAAAATCCTTCCAATAAATTATTGTTTTAAGTTATTCTGAATTGCTTTCTGTTTCTTGCAATCAATACTTCTAAAGTGATAGACGCTGCTTGCCCACAACAGCAACTTTGAATGTTATGACAAGGATGTTTCTCACTTTAAGGACCTGATTTACAGTGTCATAAAGAGGCTAGGCACAATCTGTAATAGATATCTTATAAGCTTCTGGTGAAGCGCCCAAGAAGCAAAATGCAGGTTTGATTAAACAGAAGGGAGAGGAGATAATGGGTATAGATTGCTTGCTGAATTCTTATTTATCTGCTTATTTGGAAGAGTTCATAGTGTGAGTGATAAGACATTTTTACAAACATTGGAGCAATCTCTGGGAGTTACATACATTTGGCCCTGCAGGGCTTAAGGATGTTTTATCACCTTAGCTAAATGAGAAATATTAGCAAACGTTCCCAAGTAGAGTGTTACCAGAAATAAGGCACCCTAACAGCTAAGCTATTACATTTGATACATATGGATTTGTTTTTAATTAGTCTTTATAAATATCTACATTTCTAGATGTTAACAGAATTAATTGCTAATTTGGGACTAAAACTATTAAGAAAAAAGCTGATTAAACTACATTTAAAAATATGCTAGCCATTTCTGTCTTTCTAGACTGTTACATCTTTGTAAACAAAGAATTCATCTCATTCAGGACTGCACTTCAGTTCTGGCACAGAATAGGTATTCAATAATATGTTGCTGAATGGATTATGGACAAAGTTGAATAATAGAGTCTTGTTCAGTCTATCACCACAGCGTAGTTTATTTGTCTCGTAAATGTATCTCAAATTCATACCGTGCTTTGATTTTCCCCAAATCACCTTTATCCAAAGTGGACTTCTGCAATACTTTTTATTTCATTGACCTACAAACATTTTTTAGTTCTTTCAATGAGCTATCATTACTGCAGCCAAAATAATAACTTAAAAACATAAATGTGATTATTATGCCTTCTTAATTAAAATCCTTCAATATTTTATTGTTAAAAAAAAAAGACAAAATTCCATTGCATGACTAATAGACCCTGCATCTGCCTTCCTTGTATATCCTCTTGAAGCCTCACCCCATGCTACTTCGGACATTACTTTTTACACACCTGTCCCACTAGCCTTCTGCTTCTGCCTCTTCTCATACTCATGCAGTTCTGCTTTTCTCATACTCTTTAGATGGCAAACTCCTTTCAGATTTCAGTATGAACATTTTCTTACAAACTTATCCATTTATATAATTATTACAGTTGGAAATTATATAACAATGTGTGTGATTACTTTTTTGATGCCTGTCTTTTTTTTTTTTTAAGCTCTTTATTGGAATATAATTGCTTTACACTCTTGTACCAGTTTTGGAGGTACATTAAAGTGAATCAGCTGTATTTATACATATATCCCCATATCCCCTCCCTCCACGACTCCCTCCCACCCTCCCTGTCCTGGCCCTCTAAGGCATTATCCATCATCGAGTTGATCTCCCTTTGTCATACAGCAACTTCCCACTAGCTATCTATTTTACAGTTGGTAGTGTATATATGTCTATGCTACTCTCTCACTTCGTCCCAGCTTCCCCTTTGCCCCCCGCTCCCCCAACCCCGTGTCCTCCAGTCCATTCTCTGCATCTGCATCCTTATTCTTGTCCTGTTACTGGGTTCATCAGTACCATTTTTTTTTTTTTTTTAGATTCCATATATATGAGTTAGCATACAGTATTTGATTTCCTCTTTCTGACTTACTTCACTCTGTATGACAGTCTTTAGGTCTATCCACCTCATTACATATAGCTCCATTTCATTCCTTTTTATGGCAGAGTAATATTCCATTGTATATATGTGCCACATCGTCTTTATCCATTCATCTGTTGATGGGCATTTAGGTTGCTTCCATGTCCTGGCTATTGTAAATAGTGCTGCAATGAACATTATGGTACATGTTTCTTTTGGGATTATGGTTTTCTCTGGATATATGCCATGTAGTGGGATTACTGGAGATGCCTGTCTTTTTCACTGGAATTTAGGTTCAATAAGGCCAGGAACCATGTCCATTTTTTTCTTACCATTTATATCTAGATTCTGGTTTAGTGCTTTGTATACATAAGTGACTATTGACTGAAAGGATCATTGAATGAATAACCCTCTCATGTGTTTTTCTGAATTAAGTATTCCAAATAGATATTTTGAAAGGAAAAGTTGTCTGTTTATTTGAATAAAAAAGTAAACAGCAACAATTTACTGAGTCCAAAGTTCTCCCATGCCTGGCTACAGGGTATGAATTCTATGAACCAATTTTTGCTTTATTTGGGAAAACATGCTTTCAAATGGATGAACTGTTAACAATTCCTTAATGACAGTGATTCATCTGGTCTTGTTTTGCTGTTGTTGTTGTCTCTTTTCCCTGAGGTATACCAAAGGAGTAGTATTGAGTTTTAGGGATTATTCCTAACAATATGAATTTAGCAACAATTGTATGAGCCTAGATTTGTCACCAAATTTCAAACCTTTCATAGTACTCTCTTCAAGATTCTTAAAAATCTTCTAATAAAAATAAAGTTGAATATTGGATTCAGATGTTAAGAAAAGCCAAATTTCAAATAGATAAAGTGGTAATTATATGGTGCATTGTACAAAGAGCTACATGATAAATAGAATTCCACCCAAAGATGTTTTGGAGGGAAATTACCTTAAACAAATATGCACATGTTATAGAACAGAATGCAAAAGTGGGATAAATATTAAATGTAGTCTCTTTGACAGTTTCTTCACTTTTGTGTACAAGATTTGTCTCAAGCTAGGTTTGGGGAGGAGAAAATATTCTATAATATAGCTGGTTTGTACTCTTCTAAAGGTTAAAATCAAGAAAGATGAAAGCTAAGGAGTCAATTCAGAATAGAAAGGACTAAAGATATATAACAAGCTTTAAATGTGTGATTTTAGATTAGAACCTGGACAGTGGAAAAAATGGTAAAGGATATTACTGAGCAATTGATAAAATGTAAATATGGAGTATGGATTATAGTATTGGGCCAATAGTAGATTTTCTGTTTTTGATTAATGTAGTGTGGTCAAGTAAGACTATGTACTTGTTTAAATGTATGAAAGAGTAAAGGGCATGGTGTCTTCAACTTATCTCCATGTATCTATCTCTATTTCTATCTCTGTCTTTATCTAACTGTACAGATAGAGATGGATATAATATATAGGAGAAAAGGTGGGGGGAGGAGGAGGAAAGGTGAAAGGAGAGGAAAGGAGAAAACAGAACAGGACCAGAAGAAAGCAAGTGAGGCAAAAGTGTAAACAGCTGGTGAATCTGGGTAAAGGGTATGATTGTATAATTCTTGAAAATTTTCTGTAAATTAAAAATTATATAATCAATAGGTAGTGAAACTGCACAACAGAATATCAGTCCTGTGATAGGCATAGCAATAAGTAGAAGCTGTTAATTAGTAGGTTGTTACATGTACCGTCTATTTATTTTTTTGTCCTTTTCATTAAAAAGAAAATTAAATCATCACATGATACTTCTCATTCAAGTTTAGCTACTAATCCCAAAGCACTAAAGTTAACTAAAGTTAAGCTAACCAAAGTTAAGACCATGATTGCTTCTGCTCCTGCATTTCTGTGTTTCAGCATTTATTTTAAGACACTATTAAATTAATAATATATATAATAAAACACAGTAACTATATAAAGTAGTATAACAAAATATTCTTTTTAAAATCAGGTTTCTGCATAATAACAATTAACAAGTATCCTGTTATAAAATTTAAAACCATATGTTTATTTAAAATTATTTATTTATAAATATCATTTATTTTTATTGTGATTAACTTCAAAAATATATTAAAGAATAATACGCAATGACTTTTTGCTTAACTTTAGGAATGTATAGGCAATTCCCCATAGACTACCCATGTAATTCAGTCAAACTTAGCAGTCTTTAATAGTAGGTGTATTTGCACATATACTCAAAGATGTACAAATCCTCCATAATAATTTTTAGACCTGGGAAATGAACAAAAATTTTGCCTTTAAGCAAATTATTACTTGTTCTTACATGATTTGTTCTTACTCATGATTTGGGAGATATGTCTTCTTAAAGAATGTATTTGTAGTCAGTGGGAAGTTGTTGTATAACAAAGGGAGTCCAACTCGAAGTTGGAAGATGCCTTAGAGGACTGGGGCGGGGAGGGTGGGGGGGACTCGAGGGGGGGGAGTCAAGGAAGGGAGGGAATATGGGGATATGTGTATAAAAACAGATGATTGAACCTGGTGTACCCCCCCCCAAAAAAAAAAAAGAATGTATTTATAAATGTGTATGACAAATGACTGCCATGACTTGATTATTTTGGTTCCTCTCATTTTATGTTGTGTTTATTCTTAAAAAGGAATTTGAGAAGACTCAAGGTGGTTTTGCAAAATATGCCCTGGAGTACTCAACTCTACCACTGGGATTAACCTTCTTATATCGCTTCCTCTCAAACAGCTCTCCATGTCAAGTATACTGTGCTGCTGCTCCTTTTGCCCCAATGTTATTTCATCCAAAGTTATCTTTCAAATTTTCTTTCTTAAAGAAGTATGAATTTCAATGCTTGAAAAACTTCTTGGGCAGATTATGAATACTGGTACATCTCTGATATTTTGTACATTTGAAATAAAATTAATTAGTCCTTTAATCTTGAACTTTAATATTTCTTGTGCTTCCTTATTTAAGGAGGATTACATAAAAGGGCATAAGGTATCATTTAGGGCAAAACCCTTTATACATTAAGTGACAATTGCTGCCCTTTTCAGTATGAGCTCTCGAGTTAGAAGATAAAATATCTTGTATGATATACAGCATCTATAACAGTTTAATAATAATGATAATGATTTTCTTATATCATTTTCTACAAAATAGTTGAGGCTATACATACATAAGTATAAATGGATGTAGTTGAAACTAAAATGTTAGTCATTGTAAAATAGTTGAAACAAAATAGCATATATATACATATTTATGCATTTATGTATTATATGTGAATGAATATGTATCTGAAAAATATAGATCAAGAGGTAGTTGATGATGTGATATAATGTTTTACAGATGAATAGGAAATTTGAAACATAGCTGCACTTTCTACAACTGCTTATAAAACTAAGTTGAAACTGAAAAGGTAATAGGAATGAAAGTATTATAAGTTTCTTGAAAAACCTTCTCCTTAAGTCAGTTTTTCAGAAGAAGAAGTTGTTCTCCATATGTTTTCCCTTACATAATGGATTTCTATTGAAATAGTGCTCAGTGTAAAAAATGATACTTTGGGTATTTTGTTCATAATTGAATGGCTACTAAGATAATGTACTTTGGCTACTCAGCCTGCAGAATTGTGTCCTGCTTGTGGGACAGATTTTGTCAGAGCTTGAAAATCTCATGTGATATCAAAATATCACAAGGGTAATATTTTTAGTTTTAGTTTTCACTTTTGACCAGAGAAATAGTCCTAAGGTAGATTTTGGCATATTGCAATTCACTCTGGTTATAATTATTAGAAATAATTGGAGATATTTTTGATAGGCTATTCTATTTTCCCTTCTGATTTTCTTATTAGAGCATATTTCTTATTATAAATGGTTGGTTGAAGACATGGCAATTTAAAAATAAGAAATGAAAGCAAGATCCCACCATGCTTTGGTCTGAAAAGATGAAGGAAAAGATGGTTTCCATTATAAAAAAGACATTTACCAGAAAAAAATGAAATGAGAGAAGTATTTCATATAATTGAACCACATAGATGAACCAGAATATAGGGAGAGAGAAAGAGAGAGAGACTAGATCTTATTAACACCATTTATTTTGGTAACATCATTGGTACTTCTCCTTCATGCTGAGTCAGAATCAAGACCTTTACATTTTAGTTAAATGAATCAATGATACTGGTATATTTTAAGCCATTTGGATTTTCTGTTAATTGAACACAAAATAGTCCTAAGTTATGTAAGCATTTTTGTTTAGGACAACTCCAGTCAATATTATGATGGTCCTAAACAATAATAACAATTAAAATAACTACTAGAACATGAGGGATAATAATTCTACATCTGAGACAATATAGCCAGCTTTCATCAAAATATTGTAAGAAATAGAATGATGAAATGTGGTATGTCCTTAGGAGCTAGCACATAAAATGATGGATATGGCAAAAATAATATACATTTCTGACATTTTTAAATCCTCAAAGCAAATGAGAATAATAAATGTATGATTAATGTAAATATTAAAAGAACTAGAATTCTATTGCTATAAAATGATCTGTCATAAAATGTTAATGTGTTTTGATGTAGAAAACTTATTTTGCATATCTACTGAGTCTAGGTTTGAGGCCAGATTGAAGTAGCAATTAGAAAGCAGATTTTAAGTTAATATTATTAGTACATACAGGAACAGCTTGTCAAAATAGAATGAGCTATTTTGTGAGGCAGTAAGTTGAAAATGCTTAGGTATTGTGTGAATTCCATGTTCTCAAAATATTAAAGCAAATGCACTATCAAGTAGAGCTACATGGGTTGGGCCAATAGAATAACTAACCTTTAGGAATCTTCTAACTGGATAATTTATTTGATGAACAGGCTGTGACACCTTTGATCATATCAGAAGTCTCATTGGGAAATTTTAAATACTTAGCATGAGAGCTATGTCCTTTGAGTTTCTAAAAGGGCCAAATACTGTAGAGATTGTTTTATTTATATTATTTTATTTAACCCACACAACTGATTTAAGAAATTGGTATTATCTTATTTTCAGGTGAAAAAAATACAAATAAATGAAATTAAATAACTTTTTAAGCCCACAAGTATAATGATTGAGAGCACTAGTATTTAAACCCAGAATTTCTCAAGTTTTTTTTTTAACATTATTCATAGTTTTGGCCAAAGAAGCTGTGGCCAATCTTGTTAATATAAGAAATCATTTATCACAATAATAACTTTACCAGAAGAAGAGTTCCAATAGAATCTTACATAGTCACTATATGCCAGCTAATATGCATGCCATATCCAAAGGAATAACAAGAATCTGGTATTTTCTTCTTACAGAATATATCACATGTGAGCCAGTTAACATTCATATGAACCACACACACACGCTACATCTAATTATTTTAATTTTACTTTTGGAAATATTAAGTGATTGTACATGCCAGATATTCTGTGTTAATTCTGGAAATTTATTTTTAAAATTATTTGTTAATCCCATAACTATCTCACACCAGTGACCTTTCCAGAAGGTCACACTTGAAGATATCATAAGCGCTTTGAGTAATTAAGGGTGAAGGATTAACAGACCTTATCCATTTTTCAAATAACCAAATTCCAGTTTTATAAAGGAAAAACAGAAAACAGAAAGCAAACACACACACAAAGAGAAAATCCCTAATTTCAAAAACTGCAGCTTATTTTTCTGGCTACTAAAAATGTCTTCTAAGAGGAACAAATGGTATGAATCATCAGCCTAATTATAGTAATGTCAGGGCTTGGTTTAGCTTGCAGCAACATTTATTCTCTGTGCCTGGTTACATCTCTGTAATAATTATAGAGATTTGGCAATGCTGCTTATATAACCATTGACCATAAATTTAGTTAGACCAAACAGCTTTGGAAACTGATGGCAGGGCAGCTGACACTTTTAATTTACCGATCCTGTTGTCATTAGAGTTAAGTAGGTGGTAAGGTGAAAAGAGGGCCAGGGCTAAATCCTTCACATGTTGAAATTCTGCCCACAACCATAGCTGGCAATTACCCTTCATAAAAGATTATTTAGACAGTCTTTTAACAAGAGTGACATCTGCTGGCCCACATATGCAATTCAAACTACTCCATATTTATAATCCTTTGCAATAGCCTAGCTTTATTTCTGCAGATGGCAAATCAGCTGAGTTTATAATTATGAAGGACAATATTTAGCACAATAGAGTTCTTGTTCAGTTATTTTGCATTTCTAGTTTAAACAAAATGACTCTAAATTTCTTTGGTTTTTCCGGTGACATTTTATTTGCAATATTTTTGTTTATATACTTTCTCTTTCCCAGAAATGCTAGATTTTTTAAAAAGTTTGAATACAGCATCCTTATGGTTTAAAAATGTTCTGAAATTTTATTTTGACCAGTTGACCGTGACATTCTAAAACAATTTTTTATGTTGAATGAAATAGGTTGTAAAAATATCATTCGTTTATTTATTTGTTTGTTGTGTGTTATATTTTCAGTCATCATACTCAATAAAGAACAATTCTGCATTGTTATTTTGGTTAGCTGTTCTCTCTTTCCTGGTGAGGGTGTGTGTGTGTGTGTGTGAGCATGTGTGTGCATGTGTGATTATTTTTTTCTCGGCTGAGTCAGTCTGGAAATATAGTGCCATGTATTGTGAATACCTTGTATACTTTGTATCTTTATCATTGATTGCATTTATTTTTAGCAGTTATTACCAAAGGCTTTTTTCTTTTAAATCAAGTGAATATTTGTATGCACACATTTTATACTTATAATGATTATAATGTAGTTATATTTCCAATTGACAAAAATACCTTTGTTTCTAAATACAAAATTTTATGTAAGAAAAATATATAAACATTTAAAAAAGTGAAACATTATGTTAAAAATAAGAAATGACCACTGTTTACACCTCAGTATATATAATTCCAGAATTTATTCCTATGTAAAATTAGAGAAACAAATATATGTTAGATTTCTGAGTACTTACATGACAACGGTAGACTCCTAGTGGTCTATAATTTATTTTTAACTTAAATGACACTATCAGATTAGTAAACATTAATATTCTTTTTGTGTGATACTTATCTTGAGATACTCTATAGAATAATGCAGTTGTCTTTTAAGCAGAACAGATACAAAATCACATGCCCTAAGAGCATCCAGGCATTTATACTTTGATCATATCCTTGTCTCTCTTTCTTTAAAACTAAACATAGCATCTCAAAAATGTTAACTTCCATGTATCATCTTCTTGAATTTGTGCTTATATGCCACTTTATTTCTACTAATCTAAACATCATTCTGGAAACATCATTGCTAACTAACTAAAGAAGGTTGATTGCCATCTGGCTCTACAAGGATTGAGTCATCAGTCACAGGAACCATTGATCTTTAACACACCCTGGAAGGAACTGAGGGTGGAGATCAGGAATGAGGCACTCTGTGCTCTGGGAAAACTGGCAGAACAGTACTTTGGATAGTTAGATATTTTCAGGAGAAATGTTTTAACTTGTATTCTTACATCTTCCCATACTTAGAAAAGCACTAAAACTATTAACTAACATATCTTTTCTTTGTGACTAGCAGCAACCTTCTACAGAGATATGTGCTGCATCATTGAACAGAGTAGTGGACGGTTTGTACTGTATCCTTAAGTCACTATTAATTATGTGATTCACTTAACCTCCTTTAGTCTCCATTTTCTTACCTGTGAAGTTCATAATATCTACTGCAGAAGGTTAATGCAGGAATAAATTTTAGTATAGATGGAAAAGTGTTCCATAAACTACTAAGCACCTTAAGAGAAAATAGTGATTATTAATGGCTTTCATATCTACCTACATCTTCTCATTTAATCTTCCAAAATAACATTATGAGGTAAATAAATTTTCATTTTATAGTCATAAAAATTAAAGAAGGCTAAATGACATGCTTAGATTAAAAATCCAAGTGATGGAGCTGAAAGTCTAATTCAAGTAATTCTGTTTCTGAAGCCAGAAAGCCATGAGGAAAAATCATATTTTAATATAATTTTAGCTATTCAGAAATACATAAATAATAATAAAATATAATTAACCTTTTCAAAATTTACTCTTGAATAAATTAAATGTATTCTACATAAGATGAAGTGACTATAAAGAATCCACATTGTAAAATATACTTTTAATATCACAAAAGATAGTATCTAAACATTTCAACTGTTTCTATTTTAAAGAGAAGCCAATCTCAAACAATTGCATAGCATTTTGGTATATATAAACATCAGCTTGAATTTAAATGTTAAATACATATTTGTATTTTCATATCAAAAAGAAATATAATAGAAACAATGGCAATATAATTCAAGCTTCCCATGCTAGCTGTAGTCAAATTTGTTTTCTCTCTGGGTAGTTAAGTGGAGAAATATCTAATAACTAAAGAGGCTACAATTAATAGTGGAATTTAGTTTCTTATATTTTGAGAACAGTCCAAATTAATTTTGCATTTGTACAGGAGTAAAAGTGTCTATCAGTTTCTTCAGATTATATCTTCAGGGATGATTTAAGCAAAGTCTACACAATTTATAGCATTGTAACTGTGAGGGGGGAAAAAACCCCCACAACATGCTTTGATGTGTGGCAAGCTTACAGTGTTTTATCACTTAACTTTTGTGTAACTTTGATCCAGGAAGAGAGACAATATCTTGTGAAATTTCCTAATTTGGCTTTGGACACCTGTGGGAAACAATGATATTTTTTTTTCTGAGTATAAAATAGGCAACTTATTTTCCTGCCAGTTTAAAGTAACTGGGATAATACTTTAAACACATTTTCATATAAAGTAAACTAATATTTTGATAGGTCAATCCTAACTTTTATAATACATATTAATAGGAAGATTTTAAAAATATAAAACTTTACACTGTATTAAAATTTGTCCACTGAAGAAAAGCATACAACCTAAAGGTTGCAAATTAAGTTTTATTCAAGGTTCTTACTGAGGACTATAGCCTGGGAGACAGCCTCTCATATAGCTCTGAGAAATTGCTCCTAAGAGGTAACGGAGGAACCAGGATACATAGGAGGTTTTTATTGCTGGGGAAGAAAAAAAAAAAAAAAAAAAAAAGGATGTAGTCGAACATCAAAAGATTTACTGCTAATCACTGAAAACAGACATTTCAAGTTAATGATTGTAGTGCTTTTCTGTGTATAGGTAGATGCAAGAATCTGGGTTAATTGAAATTATTCCTTAGATGTGCATCTTAAATACCTAGGACCAAAGCACAGAATGCTTTCTGTTTTTCTTGTTTTTCTCCATCCTGAATTCCTATCAGGGTGCACTGCAGTGCGGGGAAGAGTGGAGGGACATGCAATGGCTGGTAGCTTGATCCTTGAAGAGCTGGAATGGCCACAACATTCTTTCTTTACTCTAATGGCAGGCAACAATCCCTGTCCATGAATTATTGAGGTGTTTTAAAAGCAAAGACGGAAAATATGTTATAGCACAAGCATTCTTTTCTTCCTGCCCCCACAGATGATTAGCTGGGCCATGTATACCTTGTGCAAGCCCATTTAAAGTGAAAGCATATAGCAAATGTGCAGTCCGATTCAAACACTCTTTTGACCTAATTTTTAAACCATCATTTTTGAGACTTTTATATGATTTTCTACTAACATCTACTCTTCTGTTTCTGGATTTTTTTTATTCTATTTTATTAGTGACATATATTTGCTCTGTTCAGTATATAGAAAGGATTCTACTTTAAATATACTTTCAGTTAGATGGAAACATTGTATATTCACCCAGCAAGTTGGGTCTTCTTTACATAAATTTTCTTGAGTTAAATTCTTAATTATTTTCTACTATTACCACTTAAATTCTCATTCACATTCCCAAACTAACTCTTAAAAACTTTGATATCAATACTGTCCTAATTAAACACATTAGCTATGTGGTCAATAATACATTTAATTTCACAAATGGGTGTTGAATTTTATCAAAAACTTTTCCTGCATCTATTGAGATGATCACATGGTGTTTATTCTTCCATTTCTTAATGTGGTGTGTCACACTGATTTATTTGTGGATATTGAAAAATCCTTGCATCCCTGGGATAAATCCCACTTGATCATGGAGTATGATCCTTTTAATGCATTGTTGAATTTGATTTGCTTGTATTTTGTTGAGGAATTTTGTGTCTATGTTCATCAGTGGTATTGACCTGTAATTTTCTTTTTTTGTGTGGTGTCTTTGTCTAGTTTTGGTATCAGGGTAATGGTGGCCTCATAGAATGAATTCTGGAGTGTTCCTTCCTCTGAAAATTTTTGAAATAGTTTCAGAATAGGTGTTAATTCTTCTCTAAATGTTTGGTAGAATTTGCCTGTGAAAGCCATATGGTCCTGAACTTTTGTTTGTTGGGAGGTTTTTAATCACAGATTCAATTTCAGTTACTTGTAATTGGTCTGTTCATATTTTCTATTTCTTCCTGGTTCAGTCTGGGAACATAGAACCTTTCTAGGAATTTGTTCATTTCTTCTAGGTTGTCCATTTTATTGGTGTATAGTTGCTTGTAGTAGTCTTTTATGGTCCTTTGTATTTCTGTGGTGTGGGTTGTAACTTCTCCATTTCATTTTCTAATTTTATTTATTTGGGCCCCCTCCCATTTTTTTGTTGATGAGTCTGGCTAAGGGTTTATCAATTTTTTTTTAATCTTTTCAAAGAACCATCTTTTACTTTCATTGATCTTTTTTTTTTTTTTTTTTTTAGTCTCTATTTCATTTATTTCTGCTCTGATCTTTATGATTTCTCCCCTTCTACTAACTTTGGGTTTGTTTGCTCTTCTTTCTCTAGTTGCTTTAGGTAGAAGGTTAGGTTGTTTATTTGAGACTTTCCTTGTTTCCAAAGGTAAGCTTGTATCAATATAAACTTCCCTCTAGAACTGCTTTTGCTGCGTGCCATAGGTTTTAGACCATGTATTCCAGAATGGTTTTGAACTTTGTTAATTCACTGGTATAGGCTAAAGTTTATGATACATTCATAACCTTCATGGAACCCATTAAACTACAGATTCATGAGATTTATGTTCTTAAATAGAAGGCCATTTGCAGCAAAACAGAAGTCAAAGAGGACACAGGATATAGCCTTTCCTTTTACCAAAACCTTCAACTCCTTGCTTTGTCTTAAAAATCAGAGAAGTTTTCATAAATGAGTCTTTGAATATAACAGAAGAGAATAATGCTCATTAAATATCACTGGAATAACCCAATAGTTTCATCAGAACACAATTCAACGACCTGGCTTTACATGAGAGTTTTATGTTCTGATGCTCACTTATTCACATTTAAGGTAAGAATCATTAAAATGATTAGGCTCTTGGTAAGGGCCATATGTCAGTCAGAGTTTAATTACAAGCAAAAAACAAAAACAAAAACCAAGCAAAAAAAATCTCTGATTTAGCAGAAAAATTCTTTGTCATTAAAAATATTTTGGGCAGCTTATTGAGCTACACAGAGGGCTTAGAACAGGCATAGAGACAAGGAAGGATGCTCAGATTCACACTCAGAACTGGGCCAGACAGTAATCTGCTATCGTCTACCCCAAGTACTAGCTCTTGCTGTTGAACCATTTGATACTGTTAGTAGGAGAGCTTGAATGTTGCAACTAGTCCACCCGCCATTATTGCCTCTGTACTATTTCTTGTTGCAACCATCCTCAAATATATTATTTGCATTCCTTATGCTCTGCTTCAATTTCATGTGTGGGTGCACCTGATGATTATTGTAGGGTGATTGTTTATGTATTAGTTTTAAGGGAGACTAGAAAAATGAGTATTAACTATTTTCATAGGTTGCAGTGGAACACAACTCTGTCTGCCCAACACTCAAAAAGAGGGAATTTCTCAATTAAGGAGCAGCTTCAGATACTGGACAGCAAAATAGAATGACATATGTTTACTACAGGCTACAGAATGAGATAGTAGACTATGCCAGATAAAAATGCCCCGAGTTATCTTTTGGATGACAGCTGCCAACAAGAGAAGATGACTTTGATATGTTAGAAGTTTAATTTGGTTAAATCATTGAGATTTTGATCTTTGTGATTGCAGTATTTGTTACTGCAGCATAGTTTAACCTATAGTGATTGATAGAGCACTTAATACATTGTAATGAATCCATAAAGTAAATGAGAATGGATTAATGATTGGGTAATGGATGATAAGAATACAGATACAGTAGTATACATATCCTGAGATCCATGTTATGTGGTCGCAAAATATTTTGCAAAATTGCTGCATGCTGTATTTTGAATAGCAAATCATGTGCCTCCTCAACCTAGAGGATGCAGATTGGTAGCCTAGATTGAAAAACAGATGATTTGTGTTGCATGTTGGTTGCCTTTGCCTACATTTGCAAAGATAGTGAAGAAAGAGATGAGTTCCAAAATGAAATTGGCTGATTTGCAAGCAGAGATGCAAAGGCATAGAGAAATTTAGAATTTGGGGTCTTGTAAGATTTGACAAAAATGAATGGTTTTAGAACCCAAATGATAAATTCTAACATTTAAGCAGGCTTTGAGAAAAAAGATCTGATCAAATATCTTATTTAAATGAAATGAATCAAGGTGAAGATAGTGTGACCATTTTGGAATTTGGGGTTTCATATAGGAAAATATTAGATGGTTTTGGGTATAGTAGTACCGTAATATTATTTGTGCTCTTAAAGCATTATTTACTTTGTGATTAAAAAAAAAAAAAAAGAGTAAAAAAGGACAAAGGAAGAAGCTAACGTCCATTGATGTTACCTTGTAATAATTTAGGCATGAGTTAATGACTGGGATTTAAATCAGGAAACTAATTCAATAATGAGCATTTTCTAATTTATCTGCAATATAGGTTGCTTTACAGTTAATTTGATTAGAAACAATTATCATAAGAATTTTTGTTACCATTCTACCATCACTTGGTGACCAAAGTATTTCTGGTTCATATAAAAAAGCTCTCTCAGTAAAGGACCTGAGTTGAATGATTAAAGCACCTGGTAGAAATATATTTTTATTTCTCATCATGATTAGGAAAACATGACCACCAGAGTGAAAAAGTTTTAGAAAAAGTCAAACTTAAAAAATTCTCATGAGAAATTGTATCACAGAATTAATTTAAAATAGGACTGAGCTCTTTTCTCCTGGGGGCAAGAAAAATGGGAATGCTGGCCTAAAAGCTATTCTGCATTTCCAATTTCAAAGTTCCAAGTTCCACACCTAAAAAGTAACATTTTGGTTAACTATCCTGTCTTTATTCTATATTTTAAAATATTATATTTTTATTCATGTAACCTCCTGAAATTGCTAAGATACTTGCTAGCTTTTTACACCAGTGATTTCTAATAGGAAATTTAAATACCTACTGAAGCAAGAAAAAGAAACATTTAGGGAACTGTGCATTGCAATTGATTGATTACAGTGGCCAAAGCTAAGACTCCTAAATTAAGAGATACACATATGTTCAGCCATTCATCTGAACAAAGAAAAAAAATCTATAGAAAAGAAAACATTATAATTCAACAGAATGGCCATAGGTAGTTAAACCAATAATTTGAAAATACAATACTGGCAAATTTAGTTGCAATTTATTAAGATAAAAGTAGCCAATAGCTCTACAAGTTATTCTTAAAGTCTGGAGATTTTAAAATTTTAAAAAGAAACTTACTTTTATTTAGCAATTTGGATCAATCGATCCTGCACCTATGACTATTAATAAAGAGGGAGGAGTTAAGCATGAAGGTGAGGTGGCATTTTAGGTGATCTGAACTAATTCATTCCTTTCTGTAAAAATATGTATTGAATGCCTTCTCTGTGCCAAGCACAGACAGTTCTAATGACTGGAAAATACAACAGTGAACTGGACCAACAAATTAGGAGAAAACATCAGATAGTGATTTGTTCTACTAAGAATCATGATGAAGAAAAGCCTTTTTGAGGAGATGGTATTTGAAATGAGATCTGAGTAACAACAAAGAGGCAGACACAGATAGATGAAGAATATGCCAATCAGGGATAGCAGCTATTTCAAAGACCTTTAGAAGAACAAGCTTGGGTTTTCCAAGAAATAGGAAGGAGGCCAGGATGGCTAGAATATAGTGGGCACAGGAGTAAAGCAGTATGAATCTGAGGAATTAGTCCAAAATCACATTATACTGGATTTTACAACCCTGGCCAAGATGTTTGATTTTATTCTAATAGAAGTCACTGGATGGAATCAGAGTGTCATAATCTAATGTGTGTCTCTAAAAACTACTGTGCTTATTCTTTGGTGAATGTCTTGTTGAGAGGCATGGATAAATGCATAAAACTAGCAAAGAAATTCTTCCTGTGACCCTCAAGTGGCCTACAATATGTGAGGCATTACATCAAGCACTTGTAAAGCCCTTCCAGCATACTTGCAAGATAGGTATTATTGAAGAAGTCTGTAAATGAGGCAGATAATTTATATAATGTGCACTAGGTTACAGAGGTCATATCTAGTGACACAGTTGGATCCTGGTTGGATCTGCCTTTAAATTCCAGGTTTTTACCTCCCTGCTGTGTTGCTAGGGTACAACTCCTTCAGGTTTTTCTGTGGCTTATTCACCAAATATTCACCAGATTTATGTGGCTGGTGGAATATTAGATGTGGAAAGTATAGAGTAAATGTCTGTAATTTGTGGAATTAGAGATATAAGCTAAATAAGAATGGGATTTTATTTTCATTTGCCATTTTTGGCCCCTGTGACAGTTAATTTTGTGTATCAGCTTTACTGGGCCATGGGATGCCCAGATATTTGACTACATTTTGGCTATTTCTGTGAAGAATTTTTGATGAGATTAACATTTAAATTGGTAGACCAAGTAAACCAGATTGCTCTCTTTAATGTGGGTGGGCCTCATCCAATCAGTGGAAGACCTGAATAGAAAAGGCTGACTCTCTCCTAAATAAGAGGAAATTTTCCTTCCTGATGACCTTTGAACTGGGACATTGGCTCTGCAGATTTTGGACTTGACCTCTTCCATAACTGTGTGAAGAGGATACATTTTCCAATTAATTTGAAAAGTCAGGATTACTCCAAAGTGAAACTGGATATAGATGTTACAAAAAAAAGGAAATTGCAGACTAATATAGTTCTTGAATGTAGATGCAAAACTCAACCAAATTTTAACCAATTGAATCCAGCAATATATTGAAAAGATGATACATCACTGCAGTTTGTGTGGGTTTATGTGTATAGTTGGTTTAATATTTAATAAATATAATTTACCTTGTTCACCAACTAAAAACAAAAATTATGTACTTATTTCAATAGATGCAGAAAAAAGAATTGTCTTAAATGAAATTTAACATTTATTTTTGAGGAAAAACTCTCAGGAAAGTGGAAATAGAAAAGCACTTCCTCTACCATCTTAAAAGATATCTCTTAACAAACTGAAGCTAATGTAATAATCATGAAAGATTAAAAGATTTATTCTCCAAATCAGAAAGAAAGCAAGGATATCTTCTCTCACCATTGCCAATTAACATTCTACTGGCGATCCTTGCCAGTGCAATAAGGCAAGAAATAGAAATGAAAGGTTAGAGCAGAATTAGAATAACAGAATATCAACAGGTCTATGGATAAACAAATTTTAATAATTGTCAGCAAAATAAATGAAAAAGCTATTGATAATATGCAACAAAATTAATGAGATTCAAAAACATTATCATATGTGAAAAGAGACAGACATAAAAAACAGTGTATATAAACAGTTCATCCAGCTCAATATCAAAAAAACAAACAAATCAAAAAATGGGCAGAAGACCTAAATAGGCATTTCTCCAAAGAAGACATATGGATGGCCAAGAGGCACATGGAAAGCTGCTCAACCTCACTAATTATTAGAGAAATGCAAGTCAAAGCTACAATGAGATATCACCTCACACCAGTTAGAATGGGCATCATCAGAAAATCTACAACAGGAAATGCTGAAGAGGGTATGGAGAAAAGAGAACACTCTTGCACTGTTGGTGGGAATGTAAATTGATACAGCCACTATGGAGAATAGTCTGGAGGTTCCTTGAAAAATTAAAAATAGAGTTACCATATGACCCAGCAATCCCACTGCGGGGCATATACCCAGAGAACACCATCATTCAAAAAGACACATGCACTCCAATGTTCATTGCAGCACTATTTACAATAGCCAGGACATGGAAGCAACCTAAATGTCCATCAACAGATGAATGGATAAAGAAGATGTGGTACATATATATACAATGGAATATTACTCAGCTGTAAAAAGGAATGAAACTGGGACATTTGTAGAGACATGGTTGGACCTAGAGACTGTCATACAGAGTGAAGTGAGTCAGAAATAGAAAAGCAAATATCATATATTAACACATATATGCAGAATATGGAAAAATAATACAAATCAACCAGTTTGCAAGGCAGAAATAGAGACACAGATGTAGAGAACAAATATATGGACACCAAGTGTGGAAAGCAGGGAGGCTTGGGGGGGGGGAATGAACTGGGAGATTGGGATTGCCATGTATATATTACTAATAAGAAAAAATATCAAATTGTACACTCTAAATATATGTAGTTTATTGCATGTTAACTGTATCTCAATAAAAGTTCTTAAAAAAAAACAAAACAGTGAATTCTCTGATTCCAATTATATGAATTTACAGAATGGTGAAATCTTATCTGCAGTGGTTGCTCTAGACTGAATATTTATGTCCTCTTAAAAACTCCTGTTGAAACCTAATCCCCAATGTGATGGTATTTGCAGGTGGGGCCTTTAGAGCCTGATTAGGTCATGAGACTAGATCCCTCATGAATGGGATTCCTGCCCTTATAAAAGAGGGCCCAGAAAGCTGCCTTCTCCCTTCTGCTGTGTGAGAACACACCTAAAAGGCTGCCATCTATGAACCAGGAAGTGGGTTCTCACCAGACACCAGATCTGCAGGAATTTTGATCTTGGGTCTCCCTATTTTCAGAACTGTTAGAAATACATTTCTGTTGTTTATAAGTCACCTAGACTATGATATTTTGTTAGAGCAGCATGAACAGTCTAAGATAGTAGTAGAAATCGTGTTATGATTACCCAGAGTAGGGGTGTTTGTGGAAATTTTTTGCAAAGTAACATGAAAGAACTTTTGAGGGATAGATAGTTTAAATGATGTTTACTGGGTTTTATACATTTATCAAAACTCAAAGAACCTTATACTTTTAGTAGGTACTTTTTAGTTAATGTCATTTTTACTTAACACAGTTGCTTTAAAAAAGTGCCCATAGGTATGTCAACCCATTGTCTACCATATATGAGAGAAATATTTTTCCAAATTTATTATTATTTCTTGGCCAAAATTTAGTTTCTTTTATACTGCTTATATTTCTCTATATTGTTCAAAATCAAATCTGTATATATTTATTACTTGGAAGAAACAAAGACATAGCAATATGTTCTAGTATTGTGAGTAAATGGGTTCTCTTTGTACATGAGAGATAGCATAAGTGTTGTTATGACTTGGAAAGAAGCATATTTGTGGATATTCGAATATATTATTTGAATATAGTGAGATACAGAGCCAAGGAAGCCTAAAATTTTTGACCACATCTAATTGAGAGATATAAATGATCACAGCCAATACAGTTTTTTATGACTTCTTGTATAGATACAATTCTTATCCCTTCCATGCTTTTCATTACTTTCTTAATTCATAACTTTTTTTGAATTTAAATTTATCAGTTCCTCAGTTTGGACTCATTAATTTAGGAGAAGAAATTATTGGTTACATTTTTTCTGATTATTATCTCAATTATTTGTTAAATTGTTCCAATGTAAAGAAAGCACATATATATGTCCTCTTATATATATATCTGGATTGGTATGTATAAAGACTCCAAGAAAAGGTTGAAGTTACATGGTTATATCAATGTCTTTGTATGCAAGCAGAGAAAAACCTTGGGTACAGCACAGATTATAATGCTAATTAGTTACCTAAGTCTGGAATAGTTATGGCCATTATGTTCTCTGAACTGTATCCAGTTGGCAGAAGTTAATCTATGGGGAGAAAGTCTAAATATCAACAAGATGTGTTTCTGGTTAGATAATAAAACCTTGGTGGAGCTGATCAGTTGGCAGTCTTCCAACTCTTGAGTCTGTCTCACACCTGCTTCATCTGTTTGTTTTATGTGGCCTCTGGTTTAAACAGCGTCACATTTAGGAAAAGCAAACTATTCCTGTAATCTAATTGCCGATGCTGATTTCTTGATTTAGTTTAAGAAATTTCAGTGAATAATGCCAAAGTTTCTCATATAAAGTGGAATCTTTTGCCAGGACATGCTATGCAATTAGGAATGTGACAATTTTTTTAGGGTAAAGTGTCCTCTCTAAGGAAACTTATAAGAGAATAGCCTAAACCTAATTCTGTGGGTATGAATGTTAAAACTCAGCAGGTCTGAAATATCAAAGGAAACTGGATCATCTAAGGTATAGATTCAACATTTTATTTTTGTCTTTGGGGTGTATTTTGAAGGATATAAAACTCAAGGGAGCATTCTATTAATATTTTATTACCTCAAATAAATAATTTATTTAAAAATTATTAGCAGTAATAAAATATCCTACACTTTGTCCAAGTCAAAATAATTAGAATATAAGAATGTATGATATGGGAGAATAAAGCCACATGAAACATAAGGAAGTAATTTTTCATAATTTTATAAATTTTGGCATACCATGATTACTCACCATAATATATACTCATCTCCTTGGTTAAAATAGTGATTTGAGAGTTTATAGTGGGAAAAGCAGTATAGACATTGGGACCAAATTCACATCCTAGCTCTGTAATTTAGCATCTTTGTGAAATTAATGATATCTTCATCTGTAAACCAGGGGTAATTATATTTATTTCATAGGATTGTTTGGGAAAGAATAAATGAGAAGTATCTATCAAGTAGCAAAGTTAATGTATAGCATTTCCAAAGTAAATGTTGGTGCTCACCTTTTTTTCACATAGGAAGATCTAGAAAACATTTTAATATATTTTCCTTAATAAAGTTCTACTTATTTTTAGATGAAACAATATTAGTGAAGAGAATTATGAGGCTCTAAAATCCCTATGTCTCTTAAAACTAGTTCTTTGAATCTTTTTCTCTAGACTTTGCTATGTCTTCTTTAAAAATTTGTCAGTGAAGTGAATACCTATCTAGTTCTTAAGTGTGCTTCTCCAAATCTTTCTCTAAAAATGTAGTTCCAGTGGGAAAAGAGAAAAAGAAATAAATCCAAGAAAAATTATTAAATAATTAAAAATTATTAAATAAATGATGAAAGAGCTTGAGGAAAGTGATAGATATTTGGAATGGGAACTGTTAGTACTGCAGTATCATTAGATTTGTATGTTTGGACTATACTGTGTCCCTTATATGTAATTGACAAAACTGAGTTTGGAAAGTACCTATCTTTATTTTATAGAAAAGACACCTCAAGTTCAGAATGTTTAAGGGAATTAATGAAGATTGTTCATCTCATAAATTGGAGATTCAGCAGTGCTATTCATAATAGCCAAAAGTGCAAAGCCATTCTTTTTAAACCAGCATATTAAGCTATGTCTACTTTTACAGCTGACCAAATTGACCACTGATTTCATCTATATAGATTCAACAAAATGTATATGTCTCTCTAAGTCATATATACAGATAGTTTGAAACTTTGTTTAGATAATTGTATACCATTTTGTGGAACTTTAGTGTTTCTGACCCAGTTTCAGCTTTGTCCCAAATGACTACATTTGAGTTTAGAGAATGGAGCAAAACTGGGAATTACCTTTCTGTGTGATAGCATTTGAACAGCAACTAACTGCCCACTGAAATGCAAGGGAAGTAGCTGTCAACAAGATTTAAACTTACTGTCAAATTTATACAGCCACACTGGAAATGTTACAGGAGGAACATGATTTTGTTGAAATTAAGTACCAATAACTACTGGACCATGGATATGCACATTGGTTATCATTAATGCTTGACACCTGCATCTTCTTTGAGATGTTTAAGTTGCTTTTCTTGTCAGAAACAAAGTGCACTAGAATATGACCCTCATCAGTTTTCTTTAAAATTTAGGCTACATATTTGTGTCCATGAATCTCAGTCAACAAGAGTATATTTTCTAACTATTTTACTTACTGAAAATCATGAAGAGGTGGGCTACTGAATGAGGAAGTATTTGGGATTTCTTTCAGAGTGAAATTATTTGACCTAGAATGGCAATAGAAATAAAAACAAATACTGTATATAGATACCTTCCTGAGACATATTGAAGAGGTGTTGATAAATAGGCTTCACATGTTGGATCATTTTTTCTCCTCCTTGGTATAGAATAATGTATTTGGTAGGTGCTAAAAGGTTGGTGAAACTATGAGTAGTTAAAAATAAATAGAAGCATCAGACTTCTATAAATCAATAAATTCTCACCAAATTCTTAAACTGTGCCAATAAATTTTATATTTGGATGTAAAAAGAAATATAGTATATTGCTAAACTTCAAGGAGTTTATAGTTTTGTAGTTGTAAGAGGAATGTTTTTCTCTTGAGAGAAGTGGTATTTATTGTATGAAAGCAATCAGACTCTTTTGCTAATATTCATAAGTGAAATAGAATGTTACAGTTCTAGAGTAACTATATCATACATTCATTACTAAGGCATGCATATGATCAGAGTTTTCATTGTGGTGATTGTTGATTTACACATATAGCCTAAAATTTGCAAAATCAGACAGATTCATATATTGACCCCTGGAAAATTTTCAGAATTTTTTATTTTTTCAAAATATTTCATTTATAGGAAGGCATATCTCTTCCCAACTTGTCACTGATTTTAGTATCAATTTTTAAATCTTATCCTCTTTGGTAGGACTCAGTATTTCTCCTTAGTCTCTCTAGCTAGATATAAACTGTCTTTATACACACACACACACACATACACACACTTATTTTGTGTATTTGTGTATCTTTCTATACATCTGGCTTAACTTTTCCCAAATGCCAACCTCAGTAATTATAAGACATTTGGTTAGTATGGAATATATCTGTAATCTGAACATGCTTAACATGAAGACAGTACTTTTGTCCAAGTATCTAGGATATTATCTGGCACATAGTATGTACTCAACTAGCTGAGAGGCTAGGACTATAATAAAACATTACTCTGAAGTTCTATCTATGCAACACTCAGAGTACTAGAATATTAAAAATAATTGAGAAAGAATTCAAGCTTCTGCTTCCTTTAAAAAAATAATGAGAACATGGATAATGTAGGAGTAATCTGATTACATCAACAAACTAGTTTCAATCTCTCTTTTGATACACACAATGGTCTTACAGGTGTGAGAATCCAAAGGCAAATAAAAGGTAAATGATGCAGAGTTGCCCCTCAACTATCTGTAAAGTGCTTAGGTGGTACTAATAAGCAACTTTATATACAGGGCTCATATATAACCTATGAAAAACTGTCATTGCCAGCAGTTAATAAGTATGGAAATTGCTGAGTTCCTTTAGTAAAACCAACTTGTATATAGATACTGGAAGACTTTTAAAGGTTAAGGTTTTGATATGCGAAACTTCAGGCTTCAAGTTTGGACAAACAGCAGAGGCTCAAATCCAGCTGTTTAAAATACTTCACTAGAAATGTAATTACCTATATTTCCTTATGAACAACATATGTCCCCTTGAGGACTGTCCTTCTCACTCTAATGTACTATTTGATCACAACACAGCCTGTGTGGTTTTATAGCAGCATAGGAGAGGTTAGTGACCTGATGTGTAGTTCCCAAATAGTCACAGTATTGCTAGCAAAGCATACTGACATTAATCTCTGAAAATCTGCCTCAATAGATATATCAGTTAAGAGTAGAAGCAGTAAACTTGGATAAAAATTGCTTTCCTTTATTTTGCATCCTCAAAGACAAATGCAAGTTATTAATAGAACTAGTGACAGATAACATGGTTTGAAATTATGTAGTTCAATGGTTCTTGACCCAACTGGCTACATTTTCAAAATCACTTCATATCCACCAGAATGGCTATAATTAAACAAAACAAAACAAAACAGACAATAACAAGTGTTGGTGAAAATGAAAAGAAACTGGAATGCTCATACACTGTTGGTAGGGGTGTAAAATGATGCAGCCACTTTGGAGAAAATTTTGGCAATTGTTTAATATGTTAAATAAAGTGTTACCCTAAGACCTTAGTATTAACATCCCAAGAGAAATAAAAACCTATGTCCCACAAAGACCAGATAGCCAGAAGTACAAACCATCCAAATGTCCACAGCTGGTAAATGGGTAAATGTCAGTGACCTATTTATGCAATGGATTCATGTTTGACACTAAAATGGATGAAATTACTGGCACATGTCAAAATGGATGAACTTTAATAACATTATGCTAAGTGAAAGAAGCTGGCTGCAAAAGATCACATATTGTATGATGCCCTATATATGAAATGCCCAGAAAAGACAAGTCTATAGAACAGAAAGAAGACTAATGTTGGCCTAGCCCGTGCTGGGAATAAGAGGCGACTATCAATGGGCATCATGTTTCTTTTGGGGGTATGGAAATGTTCTAAATTCAGATTATGAGGATAGCAGAACAACTCTGGACATTTACTAGAAATTATTGAGTTGTGTGATTAAATTGGATCAATTTTATGGTATGTAACTCATACTTCACCAAAGCCTTAAAATTTAGATGTCAGCTATCTCCTCAATTTCCTATCTGTAACTAATTAATTATTTTGATACAATTGTATATGGTATTCTAGAGAACATTGATAGAAGTTAGATATGTAAACCTTCTAAAATTTATGAAATTTATAGGATACAGTAAGGGAATATAAAATGCTATCAGTATGGAAAGAAAGAGAAAATTAATATGTTAAAAAATCATGAAAAGCTGATAAAAACATTTTATGAAGGTTGTCATTGTGAGCTACTGCTTCTAATTCTTTATTATACTACATGCAATCTGGTTTAAATGTCATTTACTCATTTACAAAAGCCAGAAACAATCTCTACTTATGTTTGCATATGAAGACAGCACTGTGGAATGAAATCATAACTGCTCAAGAACTGCTTTCTCTAAAATGCATTTGTTTTCTTTAATAACCCAAAGTGTGGGAAGACATTCAGGAGTCTTTCTGAAACCTTGAAAATGTTAAAGTATGTGGGCCGAGCGATGGGATTCAGAATGTCCTGCTTGAGCAGTGGAGGAGCTGAGGATGCGGGGTGTGGAGACTATGGGGGCATAGGCAGAGGATTGGCCCTCTCTGGGGGCGCAGCCCCTTTCCTCATATCACTCTGGTTGGCCCTGGAGGATGGCTGGTTAGCCAAAGACGGGTAAGATTCCTCAGGGGAGGAACAACCTAAGACAGGCACAGTTGCAGAGGGGCCAACAGGGGTGGGGCACAGACCCCTAATATCTGAGAGAGGTCTCCTGCCCCCAGGGCTGTTTTGCTCTCCACGCCCAGCTCAAATCCTCACCCTGCTCGGATCCACACCTGCTCAAATCAGACCCAGGAGGCAAACAAAGATCATTGCCCCAGTCATGTGAGGCCTTTGATTGTTTATGGGATTAACCTGAGAAGTGTTAGCCAGGAAACAAATAAAAGCAATGTGGGATGAATCAGCAAGGCTCTTGATCCTAGAGGTCTTGAGTCCCCTGGTCCCATCTTTCTCTTCAGTCTGTGTCTGTGTTTTCTTCACGCTTGCGGCACCCGTCACTCACCTCAAGTCACCAAGCTGGTCTCGGCTCCAAAGTATACAAACAAAATTCTCTGCCAAAGTTCTCTATGTTCTTCAGCATCATAATAATGAGTAAATATAGTATTTCAGTCTTAGATGGACCTCTATGCTGTTGTAGGTCATAATCAGTTATATTTAATAATTTGCATTGTAAAAGCATAACAAATACAATGAAATCATTGTATGTGGTCATGATCTCGAGAGAAAGAAATCTCTATGGGAACATAATATAGGTGAGAAAGTGTCAGTTGATCTCATGGCTTCCATGATTCTTGATGTTGCTTTTTCATTTTCGATTACAACTATTCCATATTTTATTTCTTCAGAATATAACACTGATATAAGAGGATAGACTGATTTTATTGCAGTTAAAAGGGTGCCTTATTCATACTATATACTTATAGCTAATAAACACTGTTGAATTGTTTGTCTCAATTGTAATACATTATTTATTATATAATTGTGTATCTCAGCCTCAGTGAGAAAAACTGTTTTAGCAAATATCTACTGGCAGATTTTGGTTTTTGGAAGTAATTTTGAGAGTATCTAGTTGCTAAGGAAGTGGGAGACTTACTTGGAATGCTGTTTTAAACAATGCTTTGCAAAAAATTCTGAAATAAAAAATAGTGTTGAAAAATTATACTCATCATATTAATTAAATTACTGTCCCCAGAAATAATGCTTAATAATCAACATATGACCATTCAAAACCTTATGTAAAAATTTTGAACTGGAGGGGCAATTCATAGAGACAAATTCTAGGGAACAACATTAAACATTTCATCTTTCCTGCTGTTCAGGTTATATTTCTGACTTTTCCTTTTAATTGCAAGTTTTTAAAACAGAATTGCAAAATATAGAAATGACCCAGTTTGGAGACATATACAAATGTTTCCTTCTTTCAACCAGTAATTTAGACATAAGGAATAATAGCTGGCATATAAAGAATAAAAATACTTTTCCAATATAACTAAAATTGCATCACTGAGATGCTTTTAAAAAGCTTAAAAATTATTCAGCCATCATCCTATAATATTCTTTTCACTGTCTCTAGTGTTATTTTTAACAGGGAAAAGATTATGTTTGGCATTTATTAACTTCATCTCGAGAATTATTTTCAGAGCCACCAAGTCATGACTTCTGTTTGTTTTAATGACATTTTAGTTGAATTTATATTATAAACTAGAAAAATCTGATATATAGCTTTTTAAAATGAGTGATCTTAGTGTCAAGGGGTTATTAAATCAGATAAAAAGATTCATGAGAAAGAGAATTTAAAGGACATAAATTCTTAAATTTTTAATTGCCATACAAAACCTCAAATATATAGAAAGAGTAACTACTGTGAGCCAAGCAGTCTTGGGCAGAAATGTGAGATCTTTTTTCTAAGACTCACACTCAATCAAACAATAATAGTATCTGTGAAAATATTTTGTAAGTATATGTAAAATAATATGTATTTTGTCCTTTATTTTAATATAAAAACACATGGGATAAAATATTGTATATTTTAATGTTATTGTGTAAAGTAAATTTAAGAACTTCACTTATTTTTCTTGCTTGTTTTGCTTTCCATGTTGCTTTTCAACACTTTCTTAAGCTTTCTTCCCTTGTCAACATTCTTCTTTACATCATCACAGTACATAAATTAATTTCATCTTTAAATATTTACTTTCCCATAATCCCATATTTTACTCTTAATTCTCTCTTATGCTTAGTGATTATATGCTATTTTCCCCACTCTTACTTTCAACCTCTCTTTGCCTTCATATTTAAGTGTTTTGGGGATAAACAGTTGTCTTGTTTATTTTTTATCCTGTCTGACAGCCTCTCACTTTTACATAGTGTTCTCTCCATTTACCTTTAATAGTAAATATTGATATAGCCATTTTTACATATGAGGTGAGTCAAAAATTATCTGCACTCTGGCTGTAGAATTTATTTTAATTAACTTTTAGAAAAGACAAATACTGTACAACATTTTTCAGCATAATCTCCTTGCTTTTCAATACACTTTGTCCATCTGTCAACAAGCTTTCATATTCCCTCATTAAAAAATGTTTTAGACTGAGCTGTGAGCCATGAATGCACCACTGTCTTCACTTCTTCATCAGAAGTGAATCTTTGTCCTCATAGGGCTGCTTTCAGGGGACTGAACAGGTGAAAGTCCAATGGAGCAAGATCGCAGGACTATAGGGAGGATGCTTTAACACTTCAAAACAAAGTTTTTGCAGTGTTGACACTGTGGGCACAAGTGTACGGGCATGCATTGTCATGCAAGATCACAACACCCTTGGATAGCAGTCCTCTGCATTTAATCCAAAATTTAGGCTTCAGCTCTTCAGTAAGCATTTCACTGTAATGAGCATTATTGATTGTTGAACTTGTTCCTTATAATGTCCCAATACTGGCCCTTGAGAATCCCAGAAAACTGTAAGCATCAATTTTCCAGCTGATGGTTGACTTTTGAACTTTTTCTTGGTCAGCGATTGAGGATGTTTCCATTCCATACTCTGCCATTTAGTCTCAGGCTCATAGTTATGAATCCATGTCTCATCACCAGTAATGATTCTCTTTAAGAATCTTTTAACTTCCTTAGAGTATTGTTCCAAATTTTGTTTGCAGTTATCCAAACACTTCTGTGTATACTCTTCCACAGATTGTTTTGGTACTCATCTCACACAAACTTTTCGAAACCTGTCTGTCATGGATTACTTCATTTTGAGGTGTTAAAGCATCCTCCCTATAGTCCTGATCTTGCTCCACTGGACTTTCACCTGTTTGGTCCCCTGAAAGCAGCCCTACAAGGATGAAGATTCACTTCTGATGAAGAAGTGAAGACAGCAGTGTATTCATGGCTTGCAGCTCAGCCTTAAACATTTTTTAATGAGGGAATACAAAAGCTTGTTGACCAATGGATGAAGTGTATTGAAAAGCAAGGAGATTATGTCAAAAAAGGATGTATTTGTCTCTTCTAAAAGTTGATTGAAATAAATTCTACAGCCAGAGTGCAGATAATTGTTTACTCACCCTGGTATATCATCTTGCCATTTGTTCTCTATATGCTTCATTTGTTGTCTTTTCCTCTCTTGCTTGTTTCTTGTCTTGCTTTGGCTGAAGTGAGTTATTTTTAGTTTTTGTGGTCTGTTTTATCTTCTCTATTATCTGCTTTACTCTACCTTTTTACTAATTGTATGAGAAATTACAACATCATGCTTAAGTTATCACAGTGTATCTTGAATTATAGTCTCCTCCACAAATAATGTAAAAACATTACAAGTACAATTCTATTTATTCTTAGCATAGTTTGCATTCTTACTTTTTAAAAAACTTTTCACATGTTCTAAACCCAAAGGTACATTATTTTTATTTTTACTTCAAACAATCTTTTAAAGAAAAATATGTTTTATGTATACATAGATATTTATATAAAGATTTTTAAACACCTTTTAATATTTATTCATGTACTTGTGTTTTTTTCATGCTCTTTTGTTCTTCTTCAGACCCTGCTTTGATCTGTAATATTTCTCTTTATTCCAAGAACTGTTTGCTATTGTTAGATCATAGATCAGCTAGAAGTGATGCTGTCAGCTTTTATCTGGCAGAAAATTTGTTTATTTTGTTTTCATTTTTGTATGATATTATTTCTGAATATAGAATTTTAGTTGGGTGGTTTTGTTTGGGAGTGTTCCTGCCTCTTTCCATTTTCTGGAACAGATTGTATAGAAAAGATATTAATTCTTGTTTAATTATTTGCCAGAAATCTTCAGTAGAATCATCTGAATTTGGAAATTTCTTTGGGGGGAGTTTCAAATTATGAACTAAATGTTATTAATTGTTATAGTATTATCCAGGTCCTTAGCTTGGTGGAGCTTTGGTAGTCTGTGTTTTTTTGAGAAATGAGCCTATTTCTTTTGAATTTCAGTTCACACTTGCTCATTGAATTCCTTTTTACTTTTGTAATGACTATGGGATTTCTTGTTTTATTTCTCATATTGGAGATGTGTCTTCTTTCTTTTTATATTTTTCAATCACACTAAACATTTATCAATTTTATTGATTGTTCTGAAGAACCAGTTTTGTACTTCATTGATATCTCTATTTTCTTCTTTAATTTTATTTATGTCTGCTCTTATGATTATTTCTTTCCTTCTGCTTGTTTGGATTTATTTTACTCTTCTTTTTCTAGCTTTTGAAGGTTGGAAGTTAGATTATTGACAGTTTTCCTCTTTTCTAATGCACTTAGTGCTACAAATTTTCCTCTGAGCACTGCTTTAGCTGCATCTCAAATATTTTGTTATGTTATTTTCCATCATAATTCTGATCTACTTTTTTTCCATTTAGAGTTTTCCTCTTGGACCAATCAATTACTTAGCAATGTGCTATTTAATTACAAAGTGATTTGACAATGGCCTGTTTTTTCTATATTTGATTTATAGTTTGATTTTAATTCCAACATCTCGGTGTTGGCATGAATAATTACTTTTTTTACTCAAGTTTTTATTTTCCTCTTCCTTATTACGATAGGTGATTTTGTTGTTGTTGTTGTATTCTCAATTTCTTTAGCTATTATGGTAAGAGACTCTGTCCTACTCAAAGTTTTTATTTAGCAGAGAGTCACATAGTTTAAGTTTTCCACATAGGTCCTGGTCAGTTTTGTGAGCTGTTGTCCCAATGATGATTTAATTTTCTGTCTTTGAGATACTATTTGGTCTGTTTGGTTTATTTATACTAGTGGAGCTCACAGTTTCCTGTTGGTACTGCTTGAGGGGATGGAATACCCTTGACTAGCTCGGCTATCTGGTGCTCCCAGCTGAGGGAAAGGAATCTCCATCCCATGGGGAAAAGAGCACTTCTGGTTAGGGCATTGTTGTAGCAAAATTCTCTTTGCAGGTACTTTTGAACCATGCAGGGTCTCTGGGTGGGTGAGGGAAGTAGCAGGTCCAATGAGGAAAAAAAGAACATTTCTTCTAGTGGCATGTTATTAGTGTGCTCTCCAGTTGATCCTACTTGCCAGTACTTCCTGACTTGCCTGTTGTTGTCAGTTGGATTCCTGTTTGATCTTGGTGTGTGGTGGAAGGTGAATTTTCTTGGGCTGCCTTTTGTTGCTAGTTTGGGAGTCAGGAAATGCCAAACTCAGTAAGATTTTTCTATTGAGTGGGAAACTGTAAGAAACCTTGTGCTATGGTTTGTTTGTTTGTTTGTTTTTCCTGGTGCTGGATTTCGTATTCTTTCACCTGTCAGAATTTGCCTTTGGTTGTCTATTGCCCAGGGTTTATAGGTATACTTAGCAAAGAGAGGCAGGGAGAGATGAATCTATGCCATTTTGTCAGGATCAAAAGTCTCTATTATTTATTTTGAACCTACATTTTATACCAAACACTAGGATGGGCCTTTTCTTTTTCCAAGACTTCATGGCATTTATAATTTAGTAGAAAATAAATACAACTAATATTTAAACAATAATCTGTGACACATTCTGTGATAAGGACATTGTGAACTACTGTCAAAGTTCATTGCATGAAAACCTAATATATTGAATTGGGATAAGTCAAGACATTTTAGAATAAATTACCTTAAAAGAAAGAACTAAAGTTAGGGAGTTAGATAAAATAGGGAGTGAAACAGAATATCATGTGAAAAAGTATGAGTGCAGGATAAGTGAAAGGGAATGTAAATGGTAAATTCAAAATCCATGGAGTATGTGGTTTAAAAGAATAGTAGTAGCAGACACTGGATATCCTTCAAGTACTAGGAAGCTAATGAACAGTTTTAAGCAAGGGAATGATAAATAGTTTGCAATATCACTCTGAATGCTATGTCAACTATGGAAACAGGAAAAAAAAAGGAAATTGAATGGGAATAGATGATAATAGTATTTTGTTTTGTATCAAGAAATTTAGGTCCTAATAGATAGTTGGGAATATTTAGTTATTTTGTAACACAGTTCATCAAAATCTTCATTATGAGAGAATGCTTCTACTGAGCCAGAACTGATTCCATATCATTAGCATTTTGAATCACCATTCCCTTTCTGTCTTCCAAAAGAAAACACCCAACCCAGATGCATTTTTCAGCATGGTAGACAATCCAGAGCCAGCACTGGAAGTAATGACATGGAGTCTGCATAAACTTTTAACAATAACACTGTTCTAAATACACATAACCAAGCATTTAATTTAAATTTAATGAAATAGTTCTTTGATGTTGTCTGATTATCAATACTAATGGATCTGAAGAAATCATTTTGCTAAATAAGAAAGTTAAGATCAGTAAAATGACACGAAGAATACATGAAACTGAATATTCAAAAGGCTGACTATTTATCCACAACACTATGTGTGTAGGGGATATTCTCTTTTTCAGTTATACAGTAAATGACTATATTTTTAAAATTCTGGCCAAAGAAGAGTTTTCATGCTCTTCTGGAATTAATTGACCATTAAAGATATTATAGACACAGCAGTATCTACTGAAGCAGAGTAGATCAAAAACAATCTATATTTGTTTAATGGACACTGCTTGGTTCATACCACTTGATTTTCCAACTATATCAAGGATGAAATCTATATTTGTTACATGGTTTGTGTAGAAAGGTTAGAAGAAAGAAACAAGGCAGAAAAAAGGAGAAAGTTGATGTTATGCAATTACTATTTGTGAGCACTCATGTTTCTAATAGTATGTCAGATAGTTTATGACATTGAATTTAATTTTTATATAAAATAATTTATAGGTAAGGAATTATATCTCTAACACACAACTATTAGCACACATTGTAGTAGGTGATTTAGACCTATAGTCTAATCTGACTCTAAAGCTAGCTCATACTTTCTCTTTTTACTGCACCATATGGCTCCCCTTCCACATAGGTAGATAGAGAGAGAGAGAGAGAGAGAGAGAGAGAGAGAGAGAGATTTCAAATTTTAAAGGACAGATGAATATACATTATATTACTTGTTAATTTCTTATAGCATATTTCCAGAAGCATCTTCCAAACAAAGATGATTATAATTATAAGCCCTCATAGAATAAGTAGGATAGGAGGGAAAGGATTAAGTTAAAACTCACTTATTTTATTTATCATTTATTCTCTCTTCTGTATTTTTGTAAACTAATATAATGGACATGTACATTACTATGAATGAAATTATAAGATAGAGGGGAAGAGTATCAACACATATGAGAAAATATAATATATCATGCCAATACTATGAGATGTCACAATAGAAATCTTGGGAAGGGTAAGATCAATGTGCAGTGACATATCAGGTTTCATGAACAAGATGATACTTAAGATTGGCCTTGACATGGGAGTTAGAAATAGATAGATGAAGGAGAGGGGAAAATCATATCTCTGGATTTGTACAGGGAACTAGAAATGGATAGATATAGTTGGAATGGATAATCCAATTCTAGAAAGTCATGGAGTGAAGTTTATGATCTCTTCTGATTTTTCTTAAATCCACAACCACTTGATTGCATGGTTTCAGTCTCAGTCTTGCCTGAGTCTACATCCTAACATGGGTAGAAGGACACTCAGGTGTTCTGGGCCTACAAATTTGAACTTAGCTGATAGACAAATTTGCCATAGCTCTGTCCCAGTGTTACCAAGTCCAAGCTCATTCTTCTCACTGCACAACAGGCTAATTAACCAGGAGTTGTTTGGGCAAAGAATAATGACTCTCTTTGGCAAGCAGGGAGCCCAAGGTGGACTAGAGTCCTAGAGACCTTACCAGGGTCTGGATGCTAGTTTCTTTTATAGAACAGAGAGAAGGGGAGGTGAGGAGGTAAAGTAAAAAAGGCCATAAGTTTTGCAAATATTTCCTGGTTTTGCCACACTCAGGGAGGGATGTGTTAATTTCTTCTTTCCTGCAGCCATTCATAGGTGGACAGGGTCAGGATTTTTCCCTGTGAGCTGAACAGAGATATTTTAGTTTAAGATTCAAGCAGAGGGGACAGAGTTCCCTGAAATGGGCCATTATGTATGCATGTCTATAGGCAACATTCATTTAGTGATTAACTTGTAACAAAAACAACAGAAAGCAAAAGTTAAAGTAAAAGAAACAGATCTATTATGGAGTCAGATTTGTTCTTCCCTATTATACCAAGTCATTGTTATTTTTCTGATATTTAAGCTTCCTTGTGTTATCTTTAGTTTTGATAATGAAATTATTGTATAGTATATATAAATTAGTTTTTGTCTTAGTAAATTATCTAGTAATTCATGCTCTGCAGATTTTCTACTTGTCTTATTTTTATCCATGTATATTTCTGTCTGGAGCTCTTCTTTAGAAATCTAGCCCAGCAGCTGTATATGTCTATCTCCTAATAATGCTTTCAGATGCTGACTTGTAGAAAGAAAATATTTCTGAGCTATTTATTATTTTTTTCTAATCACCTTGTGATCCTGTCACAATATGTATCACAATATACAACCTGCCTGCCTATCAGAATATATAACTCTCTCACACTCACACTTCTCTGTTTTCAATTGGATTTGACAATTATGGCTGTTCCCTAGCAATGTCAGATGTATCTCAAGATATCGTTCTATCTACTGGCATGGGTATACTTTCAGCATGTGCAGTTTATAATACAAGAGAGAATTAAATTTACCTTCAAAAACTAATTTTTACAGTAACATTTCAAGTTAGGAATTCTTATTGTTGTTATTTTCCAGATGAAGAAACAGATTCAAAGAAGAGAGAGAATCCGAATTTAAATCTAACCCTGTCTCCAGAATCTGGGCTCATTCCACTTCATAACACTGCCTTGCATGTTACAGATGAGTCTGCTATTTGCCACATCATAAAAATTGACCCATCTTGTTGGAAGAATATAGTACTTTCATCTGCAAGGTTTTCCATTTGCCCTATAGACCAGCAATTATTCAAGCAACTTACTAAGAGGTGCACATGCTGTTATAAGAAAGAGTATATATTCAAGTGAAAGAGATGATGGAATTTGTCTAGCAATGTTATACAGAATGGATAAAGTAGTGGTGTTTTGGAGCTGTTAAGAGCTATTTTCTAGTATCTGTTCTTAAGTTATTTAGTGATTTTACACTGGTAGCTTGAAATGGGCTATGATAGGATTATTTACCCAACAGATATTGGCAAAGGCTTAAATTTGAGCATTTTCTTTCCCTAAAGCTGGTTGGTAAACATGTACTGGTATACCACAATAGAAGGGGTTTGTTATGGTAAATTTATAGTAGACAAGTGGAGAGTGTGGTAAAGTTATCCAGAGCCAAGACTACAATGTGATAAAAGGAAATATAGAATGACAATGCAGGTAAGATATTATCAAAATAATTAATTTATAGGATTATTAATTAGCTTTAGGAAAGTAAGAAACTATAGGGGATATACTTATAGGATAATGCCAACTCATTCAACAAATATTCAATGACCTGTTATTCAAGTTATTATTACAAGGATGATCCTTGTAAGATGAATTTTGGTTCCTTCTCCGTTGAAGTAATTTGTGTCTATATATTTCATAAACCCCGCAATTCATTCATTGTAGCTATCTTTAATCTAAATAGCTCATTATCTTTTATATAATAAGAAAAGATTATTTTTTCATGTATTTACATTTCCAGTGCTTTTATTTCCTTTATCCCTTTGGATAAATCCATATTTCCATTGGATATTATTTTTCTTCCACCTGAAGAACTTCCTTTAACAACTCTCATAGTGCAGGTCTCCTGATTATGAATTTTTTCAGGTATTGTCTGCATAATAAATAATTTATTTTTGAATGATATTTTTGCAGGTATAGATTCTAGATTGACAGATTGTTTTCTTCATTAGTATTTTAAAAATAATTTTGTCATTGTTCTCTGACTTGTTGCCAATGAGAAATATGCTGTCATATTTACCTTTGTTCTTCTGTACCTAATGTTTTTTTAATTGTCCTCCTTTTAAGAATTTCTCTTTATTACTAATTTTAAGCAACTTGTTTATAGTGTGTCTAGGTATAGTTTTTCTTACATTTCTAGATTTTGGTATTGATATAGGTTCAGAGTTTTTATCATATTGGTTAATAATAACCATTTTTATTTGTGTATTTTTTCTTCCCCACATCGCACTTCTCTCTCAGAGACTCTCATTACTTCTATGTTAGGCTATTAGAAGTTGTCCCAAATCTCACTAATTTACTCATTTTATTTTCAGACATTCTCTACATATTTCATTTTGCATGGTACTTACAACCATGTCTTGAAGTTCATTAATTTTTCCTTTTGCAATGTCTCTTCTGCTGTTAATTGCATTCTACAAGTTTTCATCTGCAGACATTATAGATTTTATCTCTAGATGTTTGTTTTGGGTAGTTTATATCTTCAGTGTCTCTACTTAAGCATGCTCAATCTTTCATCTATCTTCTTGACCATATGAAATACAGTTATAACTTTTTAAATGACCTTGCTTAATAAGTCTATCAACTGTGTCATTTCTTGATAAGTAATGATTTACTTTTATCCTCTGTATATATTTTTCTACTTCTTTGCATTCCTGCCAATTTTTGATCTAATGTTAAACTTCATGAAATTTTTGGTAACCTTGTTGACTTCTAAATATTTTTTGCATTCTTATTTAGTTTATTTATTTAAGCTTTGTTAGGCAGGACCAGATAAGCATTTTGTTTATGGCTAATTTTTACCCACCACTGAGACAAATCTATTCTGAGTAATCTTCTTGACATCCTGTGAACAAGGTTCCTCTCTTTCTCTCTCTGTCTGTCTTTCTGTCTGTTTCTCTCTCTCTCTCTCTGTCTTTCTCTCTCTCTCTCTCTCTGTTGTTGGGAACAGGAACTTTTCCTGGCCCTATGTTAAACCTGAGAATTGTAACATCAAATCACTTTGAGCGGTTCTTTCTGTAACCTCACAAGCATGCACTGATCGCTACTTAGCACAAAGCTCAAGGATACCTTCTGCAGATCTATTGAAATCTATCTCTGTATAGCCTGCCCTGTGAAGTGTATCTGCCTTAGGCTACCTTGTCTCCCAGGTCCATCTCCTCAATCAAGGTAATCCACTGAGCTCTCTCTGGTACCTTCTTCTCTGTACTATTAGCTGGAATTTCTCCGGGAAGTAAGCTAGAGCAGTCTTGGGCTCATCCAACTCATTTATCATTTTCAGTATTATTGTCCTTTAATACCTAATACCCAATGCCTTGAAAGTCATCAGTTAACATATTTTATCTAATTTTTCTGTTGTTTTATGTGATAGGGAAAATGTTATTCATGTTACTCCATCCTAGTCCAAGTTATACATGACACCTGTCTCCATTTTAAATACTTTACTATACTTTTAAATTTATTTTAAAATTCCCTCCATATAGATTTTACATGCAGCTGAAGATTTGTTATTGAGTTCACTTTAGGATTATTTTTTGCTTAAAATAATATATATATATATATATATATATATATATATATATATATATACACACACATTTTCTATCACATATTCTAAGTAGTTGTGATCAGTATTAAAAATGCCATTTAAAAATTTATATTATTCATGAACTTTGTAATTTTTATCAATGGTTTTAAATAATGGACTGTATATAATCTCAGCTTTGAAATGCAAGCCTTATAATCTGCAAAAACTATCATGTTGCCTTTTGAACTTTATATTTCCATAACTATGTTACTTCTTGCTAGAGGTCTTCTTCATTGCTTATATATTTTAATCCAACTTTTCAATCTTGTTCTGTTTCTGTATCTTCTCACTCTTCTGAAAAATCATTCTAACATTTACACAATTACTTCCACTAGGCCTCTAGACCCCCAACACAGAACTATGATGTATAAAACATATTTTCAAACTACTGTGATATGTTCTATGTTTGATATCACAAAACATGCAGAAAAAAATTTTTAATTTCAAATTGTGTTTCCTCAAATTATGTCTGCATAATTTTCCAATTTTGGAAGAACTAACCTAGCTGAAATTCAGCCACCAGTCTTCTTTTCAAGTTCTTTTCATTTCTGGGATTGTGAAGAAGATCCATTTCTTCCCCTGCCTTAAGTGGGGGAATTCAGTTCCCCTTATCTGAAGCATTAACCTCATTCAGGACTTGAATCCATAAAGATCTATGATGTTAGTTTGCTTTGTTTTTATGTTTCTAAGTCCACTTAGATCATTTTTTTAGTTTAAGTAAATATGTCTTTTTTCACATTTTATTAATTATTGATCTGTGTTTGGAAAAGTCAGTGTAGCAAAAAACGAACTGAAACAACTGTCTTGAGTGAGGTTGATGGTTTTTCATGCATTTCATTAATGAAGAGCACACTTAGGAGTGTGGATGTCAGTCAAGTCCATAAAGCAGAAGCAAATCTTTATAACTAAAATAAGTATGGTGAGGATTTTGAATGACACTGAGTTTGTATCATATAATATGTAAAATCTTTTCATCTGTCATTTTTCCATTTTTACTTCTATACTTTCTGGTTCAGTTGTGAAGATTGGGATTTAAAATATTCAAATTGCAATCTATAGAATTCTCAATATTTTTTGCTAAAATGATTTATCACACTTGGAGTACTGCACTTAATTTCCAATGCAGTATTGTGAAAGATACACTGCTAAGGCTATTTGGCAGCAGAATTTTCTCCTCACAAAGAAAATAACTCATATTCAATGGCATTCCTAACTTCCATCTTTTTTACCTTGGATCTGATCTTGTGATCATGTCTTATAAATTCTCTCTTTCAATGGATTTAATATTTTCTCCTCTTTATTACCTCAGGTACTTGATTAGTTCAGGCCTCCTTTACTCCAGAAAGAGTACATTAACCACCCACCTGTCCTATTGCCTTATATCTTGACCTCACAGCCATCCTATGATTACCATACAGTCTCCTCAGAATTGTGTTCTCAGCCATTGTTCTTCCATATTTTACCTCTAAGCACTGCAACTCCCCTCTTATCTTTGCTCTAGGAAAAGGTAAGATAAAGATTGGATGGTACTTAAAATTATTGAAAATGGTAGATAGAAAGGTTGATGTGGTTTGTTTCCATGAAGTGGAAGGAGATGGTATTGAGAGACTTTGAGGAAAAAGGAGAATGTTTGGAAAACCTACTGAGTTAAAGAGAACTAGGAAGATAATGGAGGCACTGTTGGTCATCATTGAAGCTCAAAGGTGATTTGACATTAGGAACTTACAGTGGACAGATTCACATTATGTGAGTGTCTCCATTAACTTTAGGAAGTTGCTAGGAATCAAAGAAAAAAATGAGGAGAAAAAGCAAAAGAAATGGAATCAATAATTAAGTGCCCACTCTGGATGTCCAATCAACAACTAAGACCTATGGATTTTATTTTATTTATCCATATTTTCTACTATTTTCACTAAAAAGTTCTTGTTTAGATCATAATGTTTTTCTGTCCTGGAACATGAAGTGATTTTCTAATTTCCTTCCTACTTTCAATCAACTACTCAAACTTTAATTCAATGATTATTTATTAATACCTACTGTGGGTCAGGCACAATGCTAGTCCTGCTATACAAAGGTAATTGAAAATAACTCTCATGCAGTTTATAGTTTAGTATAGGTGATGGATTACATACACAAATAGGGTATCACAATAAAGTACTACAAAGGAAGGATATATGTTGATATTAAATTTTATAATGAATCATTTGACATATGAGGACAATAAGGCCTTCTCTGAGAAAGAGAAAGTGTAGCTGAGATATGAGTCATAAAACTGGAGTCAATTAGGTTAGGAGAGGATGAAAAGCAGTCCTTGGCAAAAGGAATATTATGGATATAAATACCGTATTATAGAGGATGGATGTTATTCAGGGAACAAAAAAGAGAAGTTAGAACATGGAGAAGAGGATAGAATAACTCAAGAGAAAGCAGAAGAGAGAAATGAAGGAAAGGTCCTTCAGGTTGTTGAAGACAAGAAGATAGGGCTGAAAAATTACATAGAGGTCAATTCATTTAAACTTCTTTAGACCAAATTAAAAAGCAATAGGAACCTGTGAGTGATTTTAAAATAGATGTTTATTGTGAATGTGCGACTGTTGATGTGTAGGTGAGTATGCTTGTGAGATATAATTATATTACAAATAGTCAATAAGATGCTGTGAAGGAATGATTAGACAGGAAGAGTAGATGCAGATGTATCCATTAGAAGGCTAATGCATAAAATTAAGCTAAATTTCATCTTGATTCAGAGTCAAATTTTAATAGGCCTATATCCAATTGGTTTACATTCAGATGACTTATGTTGACTTAGATTCACTTGGTAGGACTGGTGAATAAGAATAGATTGCAAAGATGCTGGATTTATTTAAATGTTAAAAATCAGCCAAAAATATGGGTGTGGGGCTAAGGGTAATGGAGATATCCAGAATTAAATTTTAGGCTACACATCTGCCTTGGATCTTTCCTACTGCATATCATCTTTCCTACTGCCACCAGAGTTGTAATTCTCAAACACTGCTAAGATTTGGAAGTGTCCATGCATGAAATTGTTAAAAAAAAACCTATGCTATTTTAAAGCTAAAAATCCCTAGGATATTATATTCATTTTAATGTTTTCTACCACTCCCTAACATGTCTTTTCCTTCCAGTTACACTGAACTATTTAGATTTTTCCTTAAGCATAACGTATTTGTTCACCTCTTCTGGCTTAGTGTATGCTGTTCTTTATCACCTTCATCCTTCTTCATCGTTCATGTCTATTAAGGCTCTAATGCCTGGCTTAAATAGCAGCTTTAATTATGTCATATGTGACTTACAAAAAATGTATTGTTATCGCTCTGCTTCCACTCTATGAGCCCATGGAATTTTATATCAGCAGTAGAGCAGCTTCTTTTAATGTAATATAGCTTGGTGTGTAACTCTCTGTGTCCTTCCCTAAACACTACCATTAATCATGAAATCTAGAAGAACAGGATAATTTTCATTCCTCAGTGAATGAAAATAGTGAGTTATTAATATGTATCTTTTTATGTATGACACTCTCTGCTATTTACTTATGTTATTACCAGTCCAATGTATGGTATATAATTTCCACTTCAAAATAAGAATATAAAAGTTTAAAGAGGTTCAGTGAATCTCCCAAATCAAAGTTGATATGGGAAGAATTGAGATTTCATTTTATTTTTTTTCTGGGTTTCAAAATCTGAGCTTTTTCAGCTGGAACAACTAATAAAACAAACCTTTAAACCAGTGTCCATTTAGCTAGGAGAAACAAATAGTATCAATCAGTATTTTACTTATTGTGCATAATGGATCTATGATAAGTTGCCATAGGAAGGGGTTAAAATGTAATAAATGGTTTGGAGAACTCATTTTTAAGAAATGTATTGCCTATGAAACAACGGACAAAGGATTAACCTCCAAAATATACAAGCAGCTCATGAAGCTTCATACCAAAAAAGCAAATAACCCAATCCACAAATGGGCAGAAGACCTAAATAGACATTTCTCCAAAGAAGACATACAGATGGCCAACACACACATGAAAAGATGCTCAACATCACTACTCATCAGAGAAATGCAAGTCAAAGCCACAATGAGGTATCACCTCACACTGATCAGAATGGCCATCATCACAAAATCTGGAAGCCACAAATGTTGGAGAGGGTGTGGAGAAAAGGGAACTCTCCTGCACTGTTGGTAGGACTGTAAGTTGGTACAGCCACTATGGAAAACAATTTGGAGGTTCCTTAAAAAACTACAAATAGAGCTACCATATGATCCAGTCATCCCACTCCTGGGCATATACCCAAAGAAAACCATAATCCCAAAAGAAACGTGTACCATAATGTTTATTGCAGCACTATTTACAATAGCCAGGACATGGAAGCAACCTAAATGCCCATCAACAAATGAATGGATACAGAAGATGTGGCATATATATACAATGGAATATTACTCAGCTATCAAAAGGGATGAGATGGAGCTATATGTAATGAGGTGGATAGAACTACAATCTGTCATACAGAGTGAAGTAAGTCAGAAAGAGAAGGACAAATATTGTATGCTAACTCACATATACGGAATCTAAAAATGGTACTGATGAACTCAGTGACAAGAACAAGGATGCAGATACAGAGAATGGACTGGAGAACTCGAGGTATGGGAGGGGGCGGAGGGTGAAGGGGAAACTGAGACGAAGCGAGAGAGTAGCACAGACATATATATACTACCAACTGTAAAATAGTCAGTGGGAAGTTGTTGTATAACAAAGGGAGTCCAACTCGAGGATGGAAGATGCCTTAGAGGACTGGGGTGGGGAGGGTGGGGGGGACTCGAGGGGGGGAGTCAAGGAAGGGAGGGAATATGGGGATATGTGTATAAAAACAGATGATTGAACCTGGTGTACCCCCCAAAAAATAAAAAAAAAATAAAAAGAAATAAAAAAATAAAAACTCAAACAAACAAAAAAAAGAAATGTGTGTATGTTTGTATGTCATCAAAATTAACTTAAAAAGTTAAATAAATAAAATAACAACAAAACCCTTTAGAGCTTTTAATGAAGAAATTCTAATTCCTTTGCCCTATTCTTAAGATTCAGTAAGACTCAAGTGGGGCCCTAGAATCCACATTTTTAATATTAATTCCAGTTGTTTTTTTTATATAATTAGTCATAAACAATATTTTGAGAACCATTGTTCTAGAATCAGAAGGTTATGAAAGTAGAGCTTGCTTTACTAAATGTGTGCAGATGTTAGAATGAGAAATAGTTGCATTGTTCTGTTACTGGCAATCTGATCATAGTCAGCAGCTGAGAATGTCTATGCAGTTTACAACCAGTTTAAAGAATACTTAAAGAAAAAAAAAATAGAGGGCATATTTTGAAAGAATGTGTCATGCTTTATTCTCCCAAATTCTGACTAGAACTTGACAGACATACTTATCTATCTAGGACTTTGAAAGGAGCACAAAACTTCAATAACAAAAATAGACTGTAACCTTTGTGAAATACCTCAGGAGACATGACCAAATAAGATGTCCCCCTCCTTTATTGCTCAATAAGTAAAAATGCAGTCTTTAGAAATTTTACTATTATTGTTATAAAATAGTTTTCAACTATTTCAGAGTGTATCCAGTATATTAATACAAGATTGCCTACCTTAATAATGAAGAGTGCTTATAATTATACATGTAAAATATATTGCATATAATATCTATCAACTTATTTATATGCTATGAATAGGTGTAAATAAATCTGACATTATTTAATGTATATTTTTGCATAGGATGGTAGGCAGGTAATTATTTTTTTAAGCTCTTTATTGGAATATAATTGTTTACGCTGTTGTGCCAAAGTGAATCAGCTGTATTTATATGTATATCCCCATATCCCCTCCCTCCCATGACTCCCTCCCACTCTCCCTATACTGGCCCTGTAAGTCATCACCCATCATCAAGTTGATCTCCCTATGTTATGTAGCAGCTTCCCACTAGCTATCTGTTTTATACTTGGTAGTGTATATATGTCAATGCTACTCTCTCAATACGTCTGAGCTTCCCCTTGGCCCCCCCGTCCTCCCCACGTGTCCTCAAGTCTGTTCTCTACATCTGCATTTTTGTTCTTGCCCTGTCACTGGGTTCATCGGTACCACTTTTTTAGATTCCATATATATGAGTTAGCATACAGTATTTATTTTTCTCTTTCTGGCTTACTTCACGCTGTATGACAGTGTCTAGGTCCACCCACCTCATTACATGTAGCTCCATTTCATTCCTTTTTATGGCTGAGTAATATTCCAATGTATATATATGCCACATCTTCTTTATCCATTCATCTGTTGATGGGCATTTAGGTTGCTTCCATGTCCTGACTATTGTAAATAGTGCTGCAGTGAACATTGTGGTACATGTTTCTTTTGGGATTATGGTTTTCTCTGGGTATATGCCCAGTAGTGGGATTGCTGGGTCATATGGTAGTTCCATGTTCAGTTTTTTAAGGAACCTTCAACCTGTTTTCCATAGTGGCTATATCATTTTACATTCCCACCAACACTGCAGAAGGATTCCCTTTTCTCTGCATCCTCTCCAGCAGTTATTGTTTCTAGATTTTTTGATGATGGCTATTCTGACTGGTGTGAGGTGATACCTCATTGTGGCTTTGACTTGCATTTCTCTAATGATCAGTGATGTTGAGCATCTTTTCATGTGTGTGTTGGCCATCTGCATGTCTTCTTTGGAGAAATGTCTATTTAGGTCTTCTGCCCATTTGTGGATTGGGTTATTTGATTTTTTGGTATTAAGCTGCATGAGATGCTCGTATATTTTGGAGATGAATCCTTTGTCCGTTGCTTCATTGGCAAGTATTTTCTCCCATTCTGAGGGTTGTCTTCTTGTCTTGTTTATGGATTCTTTTGCTGTGCAAAAGCCTTTAATTTGATTAGGTCCCATTTGTTTATTTTTTATTTTATTTCCATTATTGTAGGAGGTGGGTCCAAAAGGATCTTGCTTTGATTTATGTCATAGAGTGTTCTGCCTATGTTTTCATCTAAGACACATTTTATAGTGTCTGGTCTTACATTTAGGTCTGTAATCCATTTGGAGTTTATTTTTGTGTATGGTGTTAGGAAGTGTTCTAATTTCATTCTTTTACATGTAGCTGTCCAGTTTTCCAAGTTCCACTTATTGAAGAGGCTGTCTTTTTTCCTTTGTAAATTCTTGCCTCCTTTGTCAAAGATAAGGTGCCCATATGTGTGTGGGTTTATCTCTGGGCTCTCTATTCTATTCCATTGATCTATATTTCTATTTTTTACCAGTACCATACTGTCTTGATCACTGAAGTCTTGGAGTATAGTTTGAAGTCAGGAAGCCTGATTCCACCAACTTTGTCTTTCCTTCTGATGATTGCTTTGGCTATTTGGGGTCTTTTGTGTTTCCATACAAATCATAAAATTTCTTGCTCTAATTCTGTGAAAAATGCCATTGGTAATTTGATTGGGATTGCATTGAATCTGTAAAATGCTTTGGGTAGTATAGTCATTTTCACAATGCTGATTCTTCCAATCCAGGAACATGGTATGTCCCTCCATCTGTTTGTATCATCTTTGATTTCTTTCATCAGTGTCTTATAGTTTTCTGCGTACAGGTCTTTTGCCTCCTTAGGCAGGTTTATTCCTAGGTATTTTATTCTTTTTGTTGCAATGGTAAATGGGAGTGTTTCCTTACTTTCTCTTTCTGCTCTTTCATTGTTAGTGTATAGAAATGCAAGAGATTTCTGTGCATTAATTTTGTATCCTGTTACTTTATTAAATTCATCAATTAGTACTAGCAGTTTTCTTGTAGAATCTTTAGGGCATTCTATGTATAATATCATGTCATCTGCAAAAAGTGACAATTTTACTTCTTCTTTTCCAATTTGGATTCTTTTTATTTCATTTGCTTCCCTGATTGCTGTGGCTAAAACTTCCAAAACTATATTGAATAATAATGGTGAGAGTGGGCACCCTTGTCTTGTTCTTGTTCTTAGAGGGAATCCTCTCAGTTTTTCACCATTGAGAATGATGTTGGCTATTGGTTTGTCACATATGGCTTTTATTATGTTGAGGTAATTTCCTTCTATGCCCATTTTCTGGAGAGTTTTTATCATAAATGGATGTTGAAATTTGTCAAAAGCTTTTTCTGCATCTATTGAGATGATCATATGGTTTTAATCCTTCAATTTTTTAATATAATGTATCATGTTGATTGATTTGCATATATTGAAGAATCCTTGCATCCTAGGGATAAACCCCACTTGATCATGTTGTATGATCTTTTTAATGCGCTGTTGGATTCTGTTTGCTAGTATTTTGTTGAGGATTTTTGCATCTGTATTCATCAGTGATATGGGCCTTTAGTTTTCTTTTTTTTGTGACTTCTTTGCCTGGTTTTGGTATCAGGGTGATGGTGGTCTCGTAGATTGAGTTTGGGAGTGTTCCTCCTTCTGCTATATTTTGGAAGAGTTTGAGAAGGATAGGTGTTAGCTCTTCTCGAAATGTTTGATAGAATTTGCCTGTGAATCCATCTGGCCCTGGGCTTTTGTTTGTTGGGAGATTTTTAATCACTGTCTCAATTTCCATACTTGTGATTGGTCTGTTCATGGTTTCTATTTCTTCCTGGTTCAGTCTTGGAAGACTGTATTTTTCTAAGAATGTATCCATTTCTTCCAGGTTATCCAATTGATTGGCATATAGTTGCTTGTAGTAGTCTCTCATGATCTTTTGTATTTCTGCAGTGTTGGTTGTTATTGCTCCTTTTTCTTTTCTAATTTTATTGAGTTGCATCTTCTGCCTTTTTTTCCTGATGAGTCTGGCTAATGTTTTATCAATTTTGTTTATCTTCTCAAAGAGCCAGCTTTTAGTTTTGTTAATCTTTGCTGTTGTTTAATAACATATTGTTTAGCCTCTAGGTGTTTGTATTTTTTACAGTTTTTATCCTATAATTGATATCTTGTCTCATGACATTGTGGTTGGAGAAGATGCTTATATGATTTCAATTTTCTTGAATTTACCAAGACTTGATTTGTGACCCAAGTTATGATCTATCCTGGAGAATATTCCCTGTGCACTTGAGAAGAAAGTGTATCCTGTAGTTTTTGGATGGAATGTCCCATAAATGTCAGTGAAGTCAAGATGGTCTGATGTGTCATTTAGAGCTTGTATTTCCTTATTTATTTTCTGTTTTGATGATCTGTCCATTGGTGTAAGTGGGGTGTTAAGGTCTCCTACTATTATTGTGTTCCTGTCAATTTCCCTTTTTATGGCTGTTAGCATTTGCCTTATGTATTTAGGTGCTCCTATGTTGGGTGCATAGATATTTACCATTGTTATATCTTCTTGTATTGATCCTTTGATCATTATGTAGTGTCTGTCCTTCCTTGTCTCTGATAATAGTCTTTACTTTAATGTCTAATTTGTCTGATATGAGTATTGCTACTCCAGCTTTTTTTGACTTCCATTTGCACATAATGTCTTTTTCTATCCCCTTACTTTCAGTCTGTATGTGTCCCTAGGTCTGAAGTGGGTTTCTTGTAGACAGCATGTATAAGGGTCTTGTTTTTGTATCCATTCAGCCAGTCTGTGTCTTTTGGTTGGATCATTTAATCCATTTACATTTAAGGTGATTATTGACATGTATGTTCCTATTACCATTTTCTTAATAGTTTTGGGTTTCTTTTTGTAGGTCTTTTCCTTCTCTTGTGTTTCCTGCCTAGAAAAGTTCCTTTAGCAATTTTTGTAAGGCTGGTTTGGCAGTCTGGATTCTCTTAACTTTTGCTTATCTCTAAAGCTTTTGATTTCTCTGTTAAATCTGAATGAGATTCTTGCTGAGTAGAGAATTCTTGGCTCTAGGTTTTTCTCCTTCAAGACTTTAAATATATCTTGCCACTCCCTTCTGGCCTGCAGGGTTTCTGCAGAAAGATCAGCTATTATCCTTATGGGTTTTCCCTTATATGTTATTTGTTGTTTTTCTCTAGCTGCTTTTAATATTTTTTCTTTTTAATTTTCATTAATTTGATTAATATGTGCTTTGGTTTTGTTCCTCCTTGGGTTTTCTGTATGGGACTCTCTGTGCTTCTTGGACTTGATTAATTATTTCCTTTCCCATGTTGGGGAAGTTTTCCACTATTATCTCTTCAAATATTTTCTCAGACACTTTCTTTTTTTGTTCTTCTGGGATGCCTATGATTCAAATGTTTGTGCACTTAATGTTGTCACCGAGGTCTCTGATACTGTCTTCCATTCTTTTTGTTCTTTTTTCTCATTTGTGCTCTGTGGTAGTTATTTCCACCATTCTATCTTCCAACTCACTTACTTGTTCTTCTGCCTCAGTTATTCTGCTGTTTTTATCATCTAGAGTATTTTTAATTTCAGTTATTGTGTTGTTCATTACTGTTCATTTGCTCTTTAGTTCTTCTAGGTCTTTATTAAATGTTTCTTGTATTTTCTGTATTTTGTTATCTAGATTTTGGATCATTTTTACTATCATTACTCTGAATTCTTTTTCAGGCAATTTTCCTATTTCCTCTTTATTTATTTGGTCTTGTGGGGTTTTAACTTTCTCCTTTGCCTGCAAGGTGTTTCTTTGTTTTCTCATTTTGTCTAATTTGTAGTATTTTCTGTCTCCTTTCCCTATGCTGCCTAGTAGTGACTCCTCTTGTTTCTGCTCTCTGCCCCCTATGTTGGGGTTGGTCCGTTGTCTTATATAGGCTTCCTGGTGGGAGGGTCTGGTGCCTGCTTTCTGGTGTGTGGATCTGAGTCTTTTTCCTCTGATGAGCAGGGCTGTGTCAGGTGGTATGTTTTAGGGTATCTGTGAGTTTAATATGGCTTTAGGTAGTCTGTGTGCTGATGGGTGGGTTTGTGTTCCTGTCTTGTTTGTAGTTTGGTGTGAGATATCCAGCACTGGCAATTGCAGGCAGTCAGGTGAAGCCAAGTCTTAGACTCTGATAGAGGCCTCTATAAGAATTCTCTGAAGTTAATCTTCCCTGTGGCTGAGGACTCTCTAGTGGTCTAGTGTCCTGGACTCAGTGCCTCCAACTTGACTTCTGGTTGAGGAATCCAGACTCCAGAGGTCACTTGTCCTGGCAATAAAGGTTATTAAAAAAAGACTATCCAAGCCCCAGACTAATGGCAAAAGGTTAAGTCAAACAAATACTGAATCAAGGAAACATGTACATGCACAAGAAACACAAAAAACAAACCCAGTAGAACATACAGCACTAGAACAACCTGACAGAAGAACCCCAGAATGCAATAAGACAATGAAAGAGAAAACCAACAAAAATTCAAGACCAAAAAAAAAAAAAAAAAAAAACAACCAAAAACACAAAACCAGGGAAACTGTGAAAACGAGGATCAAATATAACAAAGAGCAAAAGGACAACTAGCCAGACTGAAGATCCCCAAAACAAAATCAAACAATTATAATTGAAACTAAGATAAACACACAACCTAATAACAAAAGCCAAAGCAGTGTGTCATCTGAAGAGTAAAGCAAGAAAATACAGTAGACAAATAATATTGATTAAAAGTGTAATAAGATAAAATAAACTAAAATGGGATAGAACACAGAACAATAGAAGGAGTGTAGTATGACTGGAAATATAAAAAGAGAAAGAAAAAATATAGAAATGTATAAAAGACAAAGAAGAAAAGATAGGGGAGATAAACTCAGCACTACAAAAAAGCTAGCTAGAAATAGAAATATATAAAAAGGCTAAAAATAAAAATAGAAGTAAAAAATAGGATAAAAAGTATGTTAGGAAATGTGAAGAACCCTTAGGACTAAGATCGTAATTAAAAAGAAAAAAAAGCTAGAACTGACCACTGAATGGATTAGATCAATAGAATTAATAAAATTTCTGTTTCCTTGGGCTCTCAGATGTAAGTTTCCTTGTACCTGCCTTGGGCCTCAGGCCACCTTCACCTCCCCAAGAGGCCCTCTTCTGCCTCTGGGTTTGACTCTGGACCGGCTGTGGGTTCTGTGGGGTCCACTTAGGTTCTGATCTGGCCCAATTCCTGTGTGTGCTTATTCCCACAGTCCACAGCTGCCTGAGTTAGACCTTATTCATTTGTGGGAATATTCATTGTTCACTCAGATATTCCAAAGACATAGGGTCTACCTAGATGATCACGGGGATTTAGTCTGCAGCATATATATCTGATGGAAAGATTTTAGAACCTCTTCCTTAGTCCCCATCCATGGTGTTCAGCTTTTGTTTTGTCCCTGCTTCTGTGTGTGGTGTAATTGCCAGAGTCTGGTCCTGAGGCTGCCTTGGAGCTCTTTGGGTCTGCCTCAGTGAGGGTTTCCTCATTGTTCATCGGCAGATGGAGGTGTGTGGAGAGAGAGAGGCTTTGATAGTGGCTCCTCTCCCTGCATGTGACTCAACAGTAATGCCCTGCTTGGATTGTGGGAGCCCCAGGGGTGATGCCAAATGTGCAGGGTTGCCAGCAGCATGGGTATAGGAAATCTGGCCTTAGTGTGGTTCTTTACTAGTGCCCGGTGCAAGGCACCTGTGGGCAGCCTCAGAAGCTTTTTGTATTACTCTGTGATCAGCAGAGCTTCCTTTATTGTTCTTCTGTAGGTGCTGGTGTGTGGGGAGAGAGAGGGAACAATAGTGGCCCCATCCCCTGGGTGTGAGTGAGCAGTAGTGCCCTGCTTGGGTCGCAGGAGCCCTGGTGGCGGTGGCAGTGCCTATTGCCAAGGGAAGCTGGCGGGCTCAGGTGTAAGCAGAACGTCTCCAGAGCTGGGCCATTCTGTGGAATTCTTCTGGCTCTCGGTCGCAGGCACACCAGGCCAGCCCTCTCAGGGGGTTTTTTCTATCCCTTGTCGACGGCAACAGCCAGGCCCAAAGGAGGCCTCACTTTGTTCATCACAGGCAGCTAGAGAGAAGCCACAACTGTGGCTCCTCCCCTCTGCTTGTGAGTCAGCAGTAGCAAGCTGCCACCATGGCTGCCCAGCTTTCTGCAGTAGGCATTCTCTGCTGTGGATTTCTTCCCTCCTGTCCCCTCAGTCTGTCTCCCCACAGCCGACAATGTTTCTCACCCTGAACCAGTTCTCCAATTCCCACATTCCAGCTCCAGACCCCCTGTACAGCTGTGAACCCACATCTCAGTCCAGACACACGAAACCGTGGTGTGGACACTCTGTATGTTTCTCACTCTTTCCCGTCTGCCAAAGATCGGCCACTTCACCCTCTTTGGACAGTGCTAAATACCTCCCTTCTGACCCAGTCAAATTCCCCATTGGAGAGTGGGTTTCCCCATCAGGTAAGGGAGGTTTCCCTGAACTCGGCAATCTCTCCTCTGTTTCAGCTCCCCCAGCCCCAGGGTGAAGGACCCGTCCCTTTCCTTTCTTCTCCTCCTCTTTCTCCCTTTTTTTTTTTTCTCTCTGTCCTACCCAGTTATGTCGGGATCTTTGCAGTCGTTTCTGGTGTCCTTCTGCTGGGGTTCAGCTGGTTTTCTGTGGGAATTACTGCATCTTTTGATGTATTCCTGATGCATCTATGGAGATGGATGAATTCCACATCCTTCTACTTTACCACCATCTTTCCCCCCCCCCGGAGGTAATTATTTAAAAATTATCTGTTGGGTTTTGATATTCCTAACCATTAATATATCACTTCTTTCGTCAATTTTTGTAAAAGTATATCAGATATTGATATGAGAAGTTTAAATTTTCTTTATATACTTTTTCCCTTTTCATAGATTGTTTTATATTGTATTACATCTCTGCTTATTGTTTTTAAACTAACATGTGTTGAATACTTAAAACAGATCTTCAAACATTATATTCATATTACAGTCTATGTGAGATGATCTAGATTTTAAGATTATAGTTGCCATATAAGTGTAATGTTTTCACCAACCTTAAATATAATCTATGTTATCAAACTGGTGATGCACTTTAAAAATACAATTCTATTGCTTATCCATTAATGGTATGTATTGTAATATACATGCTAAGTTTATGACTTCAATGCTTGAATGATTGAATGTAGGACACATTTATTATTTGATAATCTACTTAAAATAAACTTTCCCTAAAAGGCAGTGTATTTTAAAAGTACTCTAATGTTTATGATATCTCTGTGTGGGATACTTATGAAAAGTTTTATGTATGGAAGCCCATATGATTAAAACTATATCATGGAATATGAAATATCCAATATCTGTCAAAGAGGAGATATTCATTAAAGATTTTGTGTTCTGGGATCAGTGGTTTTTATTGCTGTTTTTCATATCTTTAAGTTTCTTTTAATGTTTTGCAATGTCTGATTGTCTTATGTTTGTATAAAAGCTTGAATACTAGACTTATTCTTAGTGAAGCAATTAATGTTCATATCAAGAGGAACAGCTATCAGTGACTAGATTGGGGAGTCACTAAGATCGAACACTGGTAGAAAAGAAAGAACTAAGAAGAGAAAACAAAGAACACTTACAATATCTCAAAGGCAAGAGAAAATCAAATGACAGAGAAAAAGAACACAAAGGGAGTGGGATCATTTAATGAGATACATTGACAGAGATAAGAACCTATACCTCTGACTAAGATAGCCTTGACAGTCCCCTAAACTTGACTAAGCTTTAGACAGGTTTTTTCCAGACCATAGGCCCCTGACCTCTCTCTTCTTAGAGCATTTAAACTTGCAATTATAAATTATTTCTCCTGTTCCTTTAAGAAGTAAATCTCCCAGCCTCTTGCCAGTTCTACTTTAGAACTTGTCTTTCTGAAGGATCTGAAAACCACGCCTTTGTAATGTAATCATCAAGAAAGATAATGCCTCTGTCTCCTAGTCTCTGTGGGTGGGTGGGAACCTAACTTTCATAAGTGCCAATTAGGAAACACAGATGACCTAATCACATTGACCAACCTTTCCCCTATTGTCCTCCTACTTTCCACTAGTTCACCCTAGTGCTTAAGAACTCTTCCAGTGTTTGTTTTAGTGAGTTTGATTCAGTCTCTCTCTGCTCTTGCAATAGTCTTGATCCTATTGCAGTAGTCTTGAATGTCTTCCTTGACCGTTTGCTACAAATTTTCTTTGACAAATCTTAACAATATTATAAATGATAGATTCTGACTTTTTAAAATAAAATACATAGGGATTTCTTTTCTTCTTTTATATTCTCCTTCCTCCTGGAGGTTCTGCCTCTCTTCTTATTTAAATTTGGTATATATGTCTTTTAAAAGTCACTATCTTGGGGCTTCCTAGGTGGCGCAGTGGTTGAGAATCCATCTGCCAATGCAGGGAATATGGGTTTGATCCCTGCTCCAGGAAGATCCCACATGCCACAGAGCAACTAAGCCCATGCACCACAACTACTGAGCCTGTGCTTTAGAGCCCATGAGCCACAACTGTTGAGCCCATGTGCTGCAACTACTGAAGCCCATGAACATAGAGCCCATGCTCCGCAACAAGAGAAGCCATGGCAATGAGGAGCCTGAGCACCACAATGAATTGTAGCCCCCACTCACCGCAACTGAAAAGAAAGCCTGCACACAGCAAAAAGGACCCAACACAGCCAATAAAAGAAATAAACAAATAAATAAATTTAAAAGTCACTATCTTGCTAAAAGATGATTGATTCAGTTATGCCAAACAATTCTGCTGGAAATCAGAGGTGTGCCTCTGGAATTCTCCTTTTGATCTTTCAAGTTCTAGCACAGCTGACAAAGACTCTTCTTGGTAAACATCCTTTTCTAAGGTAATGGAAGTAACAGTAATATTGAATAAGGTCTCAATAATTACTTCTATTTTTAAAGTTGTAAAATGAATATATGTTATATATAACATTTTATTTTCTACTCTTCAATACTGTACTGATTCTTTTTTAAAAAATTACTCATTCATTCTACATTCAAAATAACCTTACTGTGCCTAATTGCCCTTTTTTCAGGTAACTTTGAAGCAGACTATTCTTTCTGACACTTTGTTTACAATTTTCTCTTCCTAATCCATTTCTTTCAACTCTCATTTTCTGTATTTCTCAGTGTTTCCCTGGAGTCAATGTTTTCTTAAGAACAGGCCTTGTAATCCCTAGGAGATCAGTACTCCCTGAAATATAATTTTCATCCTGATTAGCTGTATTAAGACTCAAACTGTGCTCTTTGTTGAGCATTGGGCCTACCCCAGTAAACCCTGGTGAGTTGAGCTCAAAAGCTATTTGTTAGCTTAGTTAAAATGAAGTAACAGATTTGGTATATAAAATTTCCATTAAATATGTGTGACTCTTTGAAAACTAAGTATGCAAAGTAAAATAATTTGCATTAATATATTCTCAGTAACTATGACAGTTGTTTACTTCCCTTTAGAACTGATGTGTTAATGTAAATATACTAAACTATTATAAGTTATTTAGATAAAAATACATATTAAAAAAAATTTAGATATCAGAATCATACCTTCCAAGCTTGAAGAAGAATGTAGATAAAAACTCTGCAAATCTAGCTTAATTTTTAGTCCCTACAAAGTGATCAGTTCATGAAAAGTTAACACTTCCTTATTATAAAGAATTTATTTTTAAATTATATTGCCCCTATTATCAACTTCCACTGATATCTCAATCAAGCACATGATTAAGTGTGTTTTATTCAGTCTGTTCCCTTCATACAAGTTGAACTTTATCTTAATGACTTTTATTTTTATGTTTGCAAGTTTATTAAACTTTGTCTTATATCTTAATGTTCCACTATATGCTTTTTAAAAAGTTTCAGCTTAACATAGACAAACATTACTGACTTTTCTACACAGTTTAATTGTTCTATTTATTTCAGGCACTTCTTTCAGTGTTATTAGATTTATATTTTATTATATTTTTAAAAATTTTCCCTAGATTTTGTTTATATCTTCATGTGAAGTCAAACTGATCATAGAGAATTTAAATTATTGCCTAAAATATTATTGTTGCTGATTTTATGACACTAGTTCTTTTTCAAAATAGTTTGTGAATTTGCACACTTTGTGAGCAATGCTGTAAGAAAATACTCTTAACTCACAAATTTGGAAGTAAATGCCAAGATGTCCATGAAAAAATAGATACAAACTTACAGACTCTGGAAATTTTATTGAGCTATTTATACAAAATAGGAAAAGTAATATCATAAATATAATAGTTATAATAATAATGATTAGTCACAATATGTCTCACTATATGCTGAGAACTCTTATAAGAGCTTTACATATTTCACTTAATCTTCCAAATAACACTGTTATCCTTCCCATGATGCAAATATGAAAAGTGAGGAACAGAGAGTTAACTTCATACTTATACAGTATTAAAATGAGAAACAAATCTGTTATAAAAAATTTGTGGTGATCCTGAGATAAACACTGTTAAAAAAGAAAAACATTATCAAAATTTCAATATATTTAGTTGATTTTTGTTCAGGTTTAAGGGTTCTACTAATTGTACCTGGAATTAGAAATGATTTTTCTATATATTCCATTTTCATGATTTTGAAAAAATAATCCCAAAGTTATAGGCTGGGTAGCAAATGTTTCTCTAAAAGCAACAATGACATAGCAATAGCAGGATTTGTTAGCCAATGAGAACACTATTGAAATATGTTGCCATTGCTTGCAAATTAATTCAATGGCTTATGCAAATTTCCAAGGTCTTGTACGATATCAGTGTTCTCTCTATTACATAAAGGTATTAGAAGGCTGTGGCTGTTGTGAATTTTAAATATAAAAATTTTATATAAAATCACTACCATAGAGAAGTTACTTTATATAAAGTTACTTACCTTTCTCCCTCCCTCCTTACCTGAGGTAGTAAAGCTTTCTCATAATCAGATTCCATGCCTTCTGAATTACTTCTTCTCTCTTATTATTGTGGGTGTCATGCCAGTTATTTGAATTGGTAGAGCTGGTGTTACAGAAACCACTTATTTTTATGACCACAATACAGAAAGGTATTGGTGAATAGGAGCGCTTAGATGAGACACAAGCAATATCTAGCTTGAGGTGTGCACATATGACTAAATGAAGGAATGTATGGCATTAACGATTTAAAAGAATGGTTGAAATAAACTGTGGAAAGAAATTTGGATTTTAGGACTGTTTGGAAACAGAAGCTTACATGCTGTCACTTATGTCTCTCTTTTTAATATTATAGCTGTGTTTCTATGTGTATACTAAAGAATTAAACTTGGCCAAAGAGTGGCCTGGCCTTTGCTGTTGGGTTCTGGGAGGTGATCTCCAAGCCTTTAGAAAGTGCTTGATAGAGTAATTTTATTTGCCTGTGGGCTTGGGTCACTTGGTTATTTTAACAAGGTAATTTAGGGTGATACTAGAAATAATCTAATGATATGATTTAGGGTGAAGGCTTTGATTCACATGGTGTAAACTTGACCTCCTGAAGGACTGGAGGCTGAGATTAGTCACTTGAGGAGTCTACAATGTTTATGTGATTGAGTCCCAATAAAGACTCTGGATTAAAAATCCAAGTAAGCTTCCCTAGTTGGCAATACTCTGTGCATATTTTCATACAGTAATGCTGGGAACCTTACACTGTCCATGACTCCAAAGGGAGAAAACAGCTAGAATATCTATGTTTGGAACTTTCTTGGACTTTGCCCTATATGTGTCTTCCTTTGGCTGACTCTAACATTTATCTTTTAGCTATAAGAAACCTTAGGTATGATTATAACAGCTTTCAGTGATTACTGTCTTTCTACAAAATTATTAAACATAAGAATAGTTTGGGGGACTTCACTGGTGACACAGTGGTTAAGAATCTACCTGCCAATGCAGGGGACATGGGTTCGAGCCCTGGTCTGGGAAGATCCCACATGCCACAAGCAACTAAGCCCATGTACCACAACTACTGAGCCTGCTCTCTAGAGCCCATGAGCCACAACTACTGAACCCATGTGCCACAACTACTGAAGCCTGTGCAGTGTGCCTGGAGCCCGTGCTCCACAAGAGAAGCCACCGCAATGAGAAGCCTGTGCACCGCCATGAATGGTAGCCCTGCTCTCCGCAACTAGAGAAAGCCCACACACAGCAATGAAGACCCAATGCAGCCAATAAATAAAAATAAGTTTTAAAAAAAAGAATAATTTTGGGGTACTCCTGAGCTTGCAACTGTTGTCACAGGTGACAGCAGTCTTTTTGAGCTATTCCCTAACTGCAGTATGTCAATTTTGTTTATTTAACACCTTGTGGGAAACACATCCATCAAGAACATTCAAGTGTTATGTTCTGTGGTAGAAATGGGATAGATATTCAGCAAACCCCTTTCTTCTCCCTGCCTCACTGTTAAACATTGTCCAGCCTCCTTTATATCTTGGTAAGATCATGTGGCTATTTCTCACCACTGGGCTATGAACACAAGTCACATATAACATCAAGGCTTAGACAGTTAATGATGGGAGTATCTTCTTCAGAGTCTTTCTGACTTTACATTCAGCTATCAGCTAGGTGCCACCAAGGCAATCTTGAACATACATATGAAAGATCCTAGGAAGGAAGATTCTACAAATGTACACTACATGTAGTGGTAGGAAAGTTGTCTGCTCCCTTAGCCACAGCCACTTAACGACACTGACTTTGATGTGAGTGAACATATATCTTTATTTCGTTAAGTAAGTTTTGGAATTTTTTGTTACCAAGCATCTGACATCCATCAAACCTATGCTCAGCTAATATAGACAGAATGACCAAACTCTCTCTGCTTCTCAGTGAAAAATTCAGGGAAAGATACACTGAGTGGCTTAGTGTGAGTGAAAATATACACCCTCCACTCCCCAATCCCTGGAAGAGAGGACCAGATCAGCTTTTACTTACACAGAGGATCCATAGGAAATGTATAGATAAGAGGAAAAGAAGACCTTAAAAGTGGGTGATAGACAGTTAATCCTATTTGTGTCTATCATAGTAGAGTTCTGGACTTCAAGTTTGTTTCTCAGGTGATTTGCTGCTACTAAAATTTATGCTTGCTATATAAAATATGCAAGCTATAAATTCAAGCTGTAGGCTTAAACTTATTGTCAGGGTGAAAAGTATTGTATACCTGCATGTATAAGCATGAAACTTGGTCACCTATATGTTAATTGTCCCCTATTTTACCCGTATTGATTGTTTTCAATTGTATCTATGTAGAGAAGTTAAATTTAATCAAAGGTAAAAGCCATGATTGATCCAGTCAGCCTGCTCAGTCTGTATGGGGCACTTTAGATCAAAGTGGGACTCTCAAATTTAATTAAATCCAGCTGTCTTGTATACTTTAAGTTTAGTATTCACACAATGCACTACCCATGGGCTTGATTCTCCTTCCTTCAATATTGAAGTTACTCACTGCTTTTAGTTTGTTTAGCTACAATATTTAGTCCTGGATAGAATCTAGCTGTTGCAGTATTTGTGAGGTACGAAGCTTTATTGAGATAATTACAGATGTAATAGGTTCTGCAAATTCTGTAAAATCATCAGTAATATGTTTCATATCTTCCCAGGAGCCATCAACAAATGGAAAGAAAACTATTTCAAAAATGTTGATACATTTCAACAACATATAGAGCTGACAGAAATTAATCATGGAGAGTTTTCAAGCTGAATATTAGGTATTGGTCTTTGTATATAAGTCTGACTCTAAGCTGGTTATTCTGACAAGTACTATCTCATCCAATTTTCCCAACTCTATAAAGTAGTTATTAGTTTGATTTTAACAATGATTCCTCATTGGTAAGGCTTCTTTTGAAGCCCAGAAAGACTAAGTAACTTATTTGTACTTATATATTTAGTCATTGTGTCCAGATCAAAATTCTTATCATCTGAAATTAAACCAACTATTTTAGTATGTAATGTTTAAATGAATTTAGATGAACCTACAATTATAAGTACCACATCTTCTTTAGCCATTTCTCTGTTGATGGACACTTAGGTTGATTAATGTCTTGACTATTGTAAATATTACTGCTATGAACGTTGGGGTGCATGTATGTTTTTGAATTAGAGTTTCTCTGGATACGTGACCAGGAGTGGGATTGCTGGATCATACGGTGTTTCTATTTTTAGGTTTTAAAGGAGTCACCATACGGTTCTCCATAATGATTGTACCAATTTACATTCCCACCAACAGTGAAGGAGGGTCCCCTTTTCTCCACACCCTCTACAGCATTTATTGTCTGTAGAATTTTTGATGATGGTCATTCTGACTCGTGTGAGGTAATACCTGATTGTAGTTTTGATTTGTGTTTTCTCTGATACTTAGTCATGTTGAACATATTTTCATGTGCTTTTGGTCATCTGTGTGTCTTCTTTGTAGAAATGTCTATTTAGGTATTCTGCCCATTTTTTGATTGGGTTGCTTGTTTTTTTGTCATAGAGCTGTCTGTATATTTTGGAGATTAATCCCATGTTGATCACTTCATTTGCAAATATTTTCTCCCATTCTGTGTGTTGTCTTTTCATTTTGTTTATGGTTTCCTTTGCTGTGCAGAGCTTTTAAGTTTAATTTGATTCCATTTGTTTATTTTTGTTTTTTTTTTCATTACTCTATGAGATAGGTCAAAAAAGATCCTGCTGCCGTTTATATCAAAGAATGATCTGCCTATGTTTTCCTCTAAGAGTTTTACAGTGTCCAGCCTTACACTGAGGTCTTTGATCCATTTCAAGTATGTTTTTGTATATGGTGCTAGATAGTGTTCTAATTTCATTCTTTTACATGTAGCTGCACCACTTAATGAAAATATTATCTTTTCTCCATTGTGTATTCTTGCCTCCTTTGTCATAGATTAGTTGGTCATTGGTGTGTGAATTTATTTCTGAGCTTTCTATCCTGTTCTATTGATCTATATTTCTGTTTTTGTGCCAGTACCATACTGTTTTGATTACTGTTGCTTTGTAGTATGGTCTGAAGTAAGGGAGCCTGATTCCTCCAGCTCTGTTTTTCTTTCTCAGGATTGCTTTGTCTTTTCAAGGTCTTTTGTGTTTCCATACAAATTTTAGAATTTTTTGCTCTAGTTCTATGAAAAATGCCATTGGTAATTTGATGGGGATTGCATTGAATCTGTAGATTGCCTTGCATAGTATATTCATTTTGACAGTATTGATTCTTCCAGTCCAAAAACATGTTATATCCTTCTGTCTGTTTGTGTCATCTCTGATTTCTTTCATCAGCATCCTCTAGTTTTCAGAGTAGAGGTCTTTTTCTCCTTAGTTAAGTTTATTCCTAGGTATTTTATTCTTTTCAATGCAGTGGTGAATGGTATTATTTCCTTAATTTCTCTTTCTGATCCTTTGTTGTTAGTGTATAGAAATGCTAGCGATTTCTGTGTAGCAATTTTGTATCCTACAACTTTACCAAATTCATTGATGATCTCTAGTAGTTTTCTGGTACACTCTTTAGGATTTTCTATGTATAGTATCATGTGAACTGCAAACAATGACATGTTACTTCTTTCCCAATTTGGATTCATTTTATGTCTTTTTCCTCTCTGATTTCCATGGCTAGGCCATCCAAAACAATGTTGACTAAAAGTGGTAACAATGGACATCCTTGCTTTGTTCCTGATCTTAGATGGAATGCTTTCAACTTTACACCATTGAGAATGATGTTATCTGTGGGTTTCTCATGTATGGCCTTTATTATGTTGAGGTAGGTTCCCTCTGTTCCCACTTCCTGGGGAGCTCTTATCATAAATGGGTGTTGAATTTTGTTAAAAGCTTTTTTTTGCATCAACTGAGATTATCTTATGGTTTTTATTCTTCAGTTCATTAATGTGGTGTATCACACTGATTGATTTGCAGATAGTGAAGAATCCTTTCATCCTTGGGATAAATCCCACTTGGTCATGGTGGATGATGCTTTTAATGTATTGTTGGATTTGCTTTGCTAGTATTTTGTTGAGTATCTTTGTGTCTATGTCCATCAGTGATATTGGCCTGTAATTTTCTTTTTCTGTGAGATATCTTTGCTGTTTTTGGTACAGGATGATGGTGGCCATGTAGAATGAGCTTGGGAGTTTTCCTTCCTCTGCAATTTTTTGGAAGAGTTTCAGAAGGATACATGTTAACTTTTCTTTTCACAGAATTCACCTGTGAAGCTATCTGGTCCTGGACTTGTGTTTGTTGGAAGTTTTTAATCAGTGTTTCAATTTTAGTACTTGTGAATGCTCTTTCACATTTTCTACTTCTTCCTGGTTCAGTCTTGGAATGTTGTACCTTTTTAAGAATTTGTCCATTTCTTTGTATTGTCCATTTTATTGGCATATAGTTGTTTGTAGTAGTCTCTTATGATTCTTTGTATTTTTGTGGTGTCCGTTGTAACTTCTCCTTTTTCATTTTTAATCAAAAAGAAGTCTAATGCCGCTGCTTTTTGAATGGGGAGATTACTGAATTCCTGAGTTCTACATACATTTTACAAAAGGTATTTCTCTGTTTTAATGTATTAGAATAAAGGTCTTTTTAACATGAATTTTAAACAATTCTTGAATAATACTAAAGCACTTCAGTCAGCCTTTTAACTATATTTTGATAGCATATGTTTAGGCAGTGCATTATAGAATGACTTTTTGATTTTAGTGAACTTGCTAAAGGAAAGAAAATCTTGGGAAAAATTACTGAATTTGATCATGTATGTTACTACAGTTTAAAGATACTATTGATCTTTGTACTTGAATTCTCTACAGAACATAAAAATAATAATAACTATCATGTACTGATCATTATTTCATAATTCATTCATCTATTATTTTACTAAATGTTGGAGCTACTCAAAGTTAAGGTGTAGTCCCTTTGTTTTTAGTCTATTCTCTCTCCTTAGGTATTTGTGTATAATTTTTTCTCAATTTTCTTTGTTATTGTTCTGCAGAGGGCCTATTATATTTTGAACTAGCTTTGTGAGACTGTTGAAGTTTTCAAGGACATTTTGTGGTTAGCTAATTTTTTTTATACCTTGAAAAATAATCTCTCTGTAATATACTAACTGCTTTTTAATAATTTCACATGATGATAAAATTACCTAATAGTATAGGTTGTATATTTTATTATTACTGAATGTAGAAACTTTAGGACACTGCAATTCATTAGTGGGTTATCTGGGAAAAAATATTACAGTACACTAAAATGTCATAAAGACAGTGCTAGGTTTAAATTCTATCTCTGATCTTATAGCTCCTTTTCTTCACTTGGAAAATAAGGATAATAAATTCAAGATTATATGGTTATTCTGAGGCTTGAAAGAGATTACACACACACATACACACACACACAGAGCATAACAAAGAACTGACAGAGGCAGGCAATTACAATTAAACAAATAGATAAGTGAGATAATATCAGACTCTGCATTTCTGTTCTAAAATGTAAATTAATTATGACTTGGCAGCAGGTGGTGAAGAACCTACTTTAACTGATGGAGGAAGAAGGTGACATTTTTGTTGAGTAGGAGGATATGGAGAGTTAGTGGATTTTTGAGGAGAGAGGAACATACTTTTGATGAGTGGGAGAGCAAACAAACTCAGAAAATATGATAGGATTTTGAGTCAATTTTATGTTTATTTTGGAAGATGTGCTCAGAACATTAAAGTATACCCAATCATCAAAGCTACAAGTTTTTTCCAGATGAATTCAGCCCCATAGATGCAGGTATATAGAGTAAGTGGATAATTGAGTCTAACCACAGCTGCTGTTGTTTCTTCTTTAAATAAATGTAAAGGAGAAAGCAAAAAGACCATTCAAGAGTCATTATGCTGTAACTTAAATTTATAAAGTGCTATATGTCAATTATATCTTAATAAAACTGGAAGAAGAAAAAGAAAGGAAGTATTCAAAAGAAAGTGTTTACAAAAGAATAATTATAATTGATACATGAAGGAAGTTAATGATTACAAAGAAGGGTAGAGGTCAGAGGATAAGCAGTTTTCTTGAAGAGTTGTTTTACAAAGGTCATTTGAATAAGGGAAACTATATTCTACAGAATTAAGTGTCCATCCAGTTCAAGTTCTATTTTGGCAAGTTGAACAACAAAATTTGTCTATACAGTTTAAAGCAATAAAAACAATAAATACTCCTTCATTAATATAGAGTTTACCAGATTCTTAGGACGAAATATATATATTTCATATATATGTGTGTGTGTGTGTGTATATATATATATATATATATATATATATATATATATAGCCTCAGATTGGTAATAAATTACCAAATGATATTTGGCAAGTTGAAAGAATGCAAGATTTTGCTGGGCTTGAAAGGCAGGGATGCAAAGATGCTCAGGAAAGGAGAAGATGCAGTGTTTGCCTACCTGTATTTTTGCATCCCTCATAATTTCACTGCTAAATTCAACTACTTCCTTATTCAACAGTTTACATATTAGAGAATGCTCATAATATGTTCTGCTTCTATTTAACTGGTACTCCTGAGTGTCTTAAAAAGGCAAGAGATAAAAAATAACAAAATGGAAATTTTTGAAAATGAATATGATAAAATCTTGGAAAAACAGAAAAAAGTTGAAAAGAGGGGAAAATGAAATTGGCAGGAAAAAATGATGAAAAGGAAAAGAGATAGTATGATGCAGGCATGAATAGGAGTAGAGAAATTTGTAAAACCTAAGAGAAGAAGAGGAATGAAATAAAACCTAATATAAGCTAGGTAAATACAAAAGAAAACAAGGAAGTCTGTTTTTGTGAACATACGGTGATAGAATTAATTAAGTGGGCATTCTTTTCTCTGCTTAAAGGAGCAACGGTTCTTTTTATGTGGTTTAGAGAATATATCAGTATGAATAATAGGGTTAACTCTCTTAGCAGCAGGGAAATACTTCTGTGGCATTGCAACAGATTGGAATATTGTGCAAGAGATACTAAACACACACACATGCACAAGATCTTTTAGTTTCTTAAAATTTTAGTCTAAATTACTATAGAAAGCTCAGCTGCTATGACCTTACTTAATCTGGTAGCACCTGCAACATCAAAAAAATCTTAGGCCTGTTGCCTTCTTAAGCTCTGCTCTGACCTCAGCTGCTTGGGTCATATTTTAGTGTAAAGAGACTATGTCATTTGGGAGATGGCTAGTTATATCTCATTTTAAAAAACAGAGTCACCTCCAGATGACATTTCTTCTTTCCTTTGACCCACTCCCTTTTTCTTTCTCAAAACCACAAAAATCAAAGGAAACACTGAAATCTCTTTCCTTTATGTTATCCAACTTGCTTTCTTAGTACTGTTCAAAAAAGTGACCTTGGAATTCTGAAAGTTCTAAAATGATTGGGAGAAAACTTTCCAGTTGATGTTGCCTGATATATTTTCAAACCACCACATTGCAGAAAGAGACTTGAATTAATTGAAAACTCCACAGGCTCAAATTTTCATGTAATGAAATAAACTAAATGACCCATTACAATGGTTGGAATTAATATAGTTTGGTAACAGAAATACTCAAATGTACCCCACTGATTCTCTAAAACTAAGCACACACAAGCCAAGCATTGCATGCCCTAAAATTGACTTTGGTGACTAATTCCTTCCATGTTACTTGATATTCCAGCTGTAGAGAAGGTGAATAAATTAATCATTTCATGTTATTTGAAGTGCTACACAGAATATCTTCTCTTAAATATCAGTGGAAGGTTTGTCATAAAGAATTAACTCTCAATTCACAAGTGCTACAATCAGCAACTGCTCCTTAAGTTTCTACTATAAAGAAGCACTCTTCTAGGTCCTGGAGATGTGGCTCTGAGCAGTATAAATGTCCTGCTGCTGCAGAGCTTATATTCGCACATATGATTTGATTTAAACAGAACACTAGTGCAGGTAAGGAAATGGCAGAAGCAGTGACAGGAAAACCTCTTGGGTACTACATACTCTGAATTGTTTTATTTTCTCATCAAAGCAGTAAATCTAATGAATCCTCACCAAAACTGTGGTAGGTCAGGAATAATATTAATTGTGCTGACAAGAATCTCTTGCAGAAAGGATCACTGCACCTGTTCAATATTTGTTATATATGGCACCATGAACAGCCAGAACTATAGAATGACTATTGATTAAATTTGCAGTTAAAATTAAAATGTAAACTTGAGAGACATTTCAGATACTAGAAATTCTATGACATTAGAATAGTAGCTCTCCACAATCTGAGGAGAAATGCATGAATCAGCCTGTCCTATAGATTGGCCTGAACTTAGAGGACAATTAGAAGTTGAGGTATTATGAATATAAAAGAAGAAAATTTCAGAAAGGATTGTGTCATATTCATTTCTTTAGTTTTTCCTCTAGTTAAATAGCTGGGAAAAGACTACAAAATCTTGTAAGAAGAGCTAATTATATGATAATTTATGTCATTATATAGACAGAAAATTCCCACAAGTAATCCCTCCATGAAAGTAAAGAAAAGCTCAGCAGATGCTAATCAACATAAGTTAGGTGATCAGTGATGAGATGACAGTCTTGAGTTCAAGTTCAGGTTCTCAAAATTGCATCCATTTGAGGTATAACTCCTTTTATCTATAAATAAACAAGTAAGTAAATGAACAAGAAAAACAACTTTATTAACTTAATAATGGTACTTGGAGATGGCTTTGGGAAATCACACATATAAATGGAAAATGTTCAAATCTGAGGTTAGAGAAAAAGAGATGGCATAGAATGGTCTCACTTCACTTTTGAATGTGGCAATTATAGATGAATTTATAAACTATTTGAAGAGCAGTCATATTAAAAAAAGATGCACTTTAAAACATTTAAATGAGGCATGTAGTGGTACATAGATTCAAATCTAGATGAAAAGAATTATCATTTGACTATTCAAATGAATTAAATTAGAAAGTTCCTTAAAATCATAAACCCCATGCTCTGATTATTTTTGCACATAAAGAAAAAAAATTAAAAAAACATGCCATTTTCAGAATTGCTTCATCAATATTATAGAATAAAATATCTTTATTTCCGCTTAATAAAATTGATTTTTATTGATGGTATGAAATCTTCTGTTATTTGTTCGATTACTGTGAAAAAGAATATTAAATTTTAGACTTAATACAAGAATTCAATAAAATCAGGACTCAATGAATTAAATTTCCTCGAGTTTACTTATTTATTGTATGATTATTTAAACTATTACATTTCCTTTGTAAGCACCATGAAAGAGTGACAAACATATAATGTTTATTCAAAATAGAAATGATTCAGAATATGCTACATTTCTGTCCCAAATTTAAAGAAAACAAATGTCTCTTTTATTAGTCTTTTTGTAGCTATATATTGATGTTTGTATGTCTCATGTGAGTGGTGACACTATCATATAAACAGAAATAGATCAAATCATGTCTTATCCAGCAATACTTTTGTCAAATTCATTTTAGCTAAAGTAGAATGCAGATCCATGTACATACATATGTTAAGAGATTTTTCATAGCATATTATAATATTGTTAGTATTCATTTCTCACCAAAATAATATAAAAGTCAAGCATAGTTATATTTTCAGTGAAAAGTGAATACAGTTTCAATGGGATAGTAATACTGATAAGAATACAGATCATTTTCAGAGAAGTTGAAGAATAATAGAATTTGACTTGTATATTTAATTTATGTTTTTCCCCTGAATTATTATTATTATTATTATTATTATTATTATTATTATTATTATTATTTCATCTGCCATTTGGAAAATAGCAGCATGGTATTAGAAAAAAAATTCTACATCACTCCTTTAGTCCAAACATTGGATACTTAGAGCTACTTGAATCTGTAAAAGTTGTATTTTTTAAGACATTACTTGTCCATTTTGTTGCATTGTGCGTAAATGGATTGTTTTATCCAGTTTCCTTACCTGAAAATTGTTTCCTTTTTAAATGCAAAATTTTAACTATTATTTGATAGTATTTTATACATTTTATTCAATATTTTACTCTAAAGAAAATTTGATATTTATTTAGATTTTTTTTTTTACCGAGACATATGTTTAATTTGAATTACATTTGGCACATTACAGATGAAGGATATTAATCTGTAAAAAAAGTAAGTTACTTTCCCAGTAAGGAGTATAATAGAATATGAATCTTCATCTATATGACTCCAAAGTCAAAGCTCTTTTGGACTTCCTATTCCATTTCTGATGGAGTAGTTAAAATCAGTCCAATGTACTCCTACTAAGAAATACAAATCATAAAATTTAAAAATAAGAAATAGTAAAACAGTTTAGAGGTTCCTCAAAATATTAAAAATAGAACTACCATATGGCCCCAAAATTCCACTTCTGGGTATAGATCTGAAGAAAATTAAGACACTAATTTGAAAAGATATGTGCATCCCAGTGTTCATTGCAGCATTTTTTAAAATAGCCAAGATATGAAAGCAACCTCAGTGTCCATCAACAGATGAATGAACATTGAACATTAGGCATAAAAAGAAAAATTTTGCCATTTGTGACAACATAGATGGACCTGGCAGGTATATTGCTTAGTGAAATGAGTTAGACAGAGAAAAACAAATACTGTATACTTTCACTTATATATGGAATATAAAAAATAAGACAAATGAAGGAATATAACAAAACAGAAACAGACTCACAGATACAGAGAACAAACTAATGATTACCAGAGGGGAGAGGTGTGGGGAGATGGGCAAGATAGGGGAAGGGGATTAAGAGGTACAAACTGCTAGGTATAAAATAAATAAGTTACAAGTATGTAATGTACAGCACAGGGACTATATAGCTGGTATTTTAGAATAATTTTATATAGAATATAATCTATAAAAATATAGAATCACTAGGTTGTACACCTGTAACTAATATAATATTGTAAGTCAACTATACTTCAACTTAAAAAGAAATGAAGAGATGAAGAAAAGAAGAAACAACCACATCACACTGGATGAGAAACATAAGACTTGAGGGGATAAAATCTTGGAGAATGGGTTGGGAAAGCACTCAAAGAAATGAACCCAAATCCTGCAGGTAGTTTTCCCTTCAGGCCATTTTCAGATCCCTTACCCAGCAAGCATCCACACGAGATAGTTTAGCTAGAATTGCAGCAAAAAGGAAGAGACAATGAACTGAGTACCACATTCTACTCTTTTTTTTCTTTTAAAGCTTGTTCTGATTCTAAAGAACATGGGACAGAGGCAAATGATGGGCACAAAAGATCTCACAAATGCAGAAATGTTTGGACAGTTTTGTGTTTCTGGTGATAGAACTATGGCCATTGTGTTGTAATTTGCAAATTGATATGAATTCTGATTCATTTAGCAAATGTGTTAAGCCCTATGAATGCACAGAGAAAGAAGTAATTTCAGCTGGAGAGTCTGTTGAGGCACAGATAATTTGAAAGATTTTTGGTAAATGAGCAGGTATTGAACCATTTTCAAGTGTCCCCATATTCACCTATGTGCAATTAGATATTCTCTCTTAAATGATTCTAAAGTATTTTGCTCACACTTCTATTACATCACCTGTATTAATACATGTTCATTATGCTTTACACATCTGACTCGACTCTCCCACCAACTTCTACTAGCCTGTGCTCAAGTACAGGTAGAGATCTCATTTTACTTATTTTATTTCTATGATGTAAGATAACATGTGTAAACAATATGCTCATTAAATAAGTGGAGAAGTGATTTGTGAGTCCTAGAGTAGCCAAAAGACTTTGCAGAAATTTGGGATCTAGGCCAATTTCTTATGTGATGTTCAGGTAGAAGGTAATCAAAAGGTAGGGGAACTTCCAAGGAAGGAAAATATCAAAAGCAAAAATGCCTAAGTGGGAGGCATATGGTAAATCTGAAAAAGAATTCACACAGATCTAAGCAAAGTCTGAGTTTTCAGTAGGGCTGTAACACACAGTATATTTTGGGGAAAAAAAAAATGAGACTAGGAGATTGTTGTTACCTGACTCCCAGGGCAAGAAATTTTGATGTTTTCCTGAAGGCTTTCTTAGGGATTTCTAATGTCATTAAAATTTTTGAGGAAAACAGAAATGGAATACAATAACCTTGAATAAACAGATCTAGCTGTGTTGTAAATTGGTCTTGCCTGTAATCTGGGAAGTCTTTAAGAGAATCTTTACGTTTTCCTCATTGTAAATTTATACATCCAATAAATAATATACTCAGCCTTAAGCAAACTATTGTATTTTTTCAACTAACTGTTTTTGTGTTGATAGTTCAGTGACTAATATTACTTTAATAAGAATTATCTTTCAATAATATATGACTTGTTTTCTGGCAGATTCAGAAATGTTTTCATGTCACAAAATAAGTGCAACCCAGAAAATAGCACCACTATTATCTTATAACTGGCCACTAATATAGATGTAATTATTGTTGTTTTTTGTCTAAATATATGTGATATTTTGGTGGTTTGTGCAATGTTAGTGAGATCTGTCAGTTGTAAAGAATCCGTCACTGACATTTCAAAAAGCAGAATAGACAAACATTCACTGTGTCTCTAATTAGGGAAATAAACATATCACTCACTATAAAGTTTCTGTTTTAAACAGAATACTTAAAACTATACTTAGAAGAATTTTTAAATTATTTGAAAAGTTAGGAAATGATATTGGTGTTTCTCAGTATTGCCTTTGTTTGAAAAGTCTATACCTATGTTTAGGCAGTTTGTTGAAGAAATGTATATATGTATATATAGTTTTCTACCTTTGTAAAATTAAAGTGTTATTTTTCTAACAATCTGACAACCCACATAAATTCTGAACTGCTTTTATGGTGCCTTTCCATTATTTTTTTGTTGCTTGCTAATTACTTTTCTTTCCCAATTTCATTTGCAGTTTGAATAAATAAACTGTTACTTTCTGCCTGCAGGTTACTAGAGGAATAGTCAATATGCAGCTGTAATAAAATCATAAATTTCTTTGAACAGGCAATTTCCAACTTATACTTCCACAGAGGGTTTTTAAATCTCTGCTGTTAAAGAAACAACTTTATGAAAACTGCAAAGTTTTATGCTAATTCATAATGTTTGGATTCAGTGATGATGGAATCAAGATGATTGGTCGTTATATTTTGACACTGCAAAGAATAATCTAACTGACAGTAAAAGTGGACCCTTTTTTCACATTTAATTGGTACATACTTCTCAAATTCAGTGAACAGGAGAATTGGTTTTGGTAGTGATCATTTAGTATGTTATTGGTGTGTCATCCAACTTAAAGGTTTGATAAACTTAGCAAATTTTAATAGTTGGTATTCAAAGTCAAACTTCATTTGTTTTTGTTTTCTTTTGTTTTCTATTTTTGTTCCAATGCAACAGTAAACCAGTAAAGCATATCCACTATAGCCAATAATTTCAGCCTTTGATTTTTCTTTAATAAAGTCCTAAGTAAATTTTAAAACTCATGTCTATATCTCTAACTGAACTTGCCTAGGGCTGAGGTTACAAAAATAATAAATATATACAATCTTATTTACAACATGATAAAAGATATGCAGTACTACATTGATAATTTAGAATCCTTTAGGGGAATTACATTCTTATTTGCACTTGTGAGGTTTTAGTGATATTTCTTTTTCAAATATTCCACTTCACAAAAGGATGCATGTATCACTAGTATACTTTAGCATAAATAATTACGGACTATTCAATAACATAGTAAAATATATTTAAATTTTTTTTTTAAATTGAGAAGCACGAAACCTCTCAAATGAAATTTGATTTTTGAAACTATAGACACACATATTCTAATTATGTTCATATTTATTTCTAAAATATTCTATTAATAACTGCTTTCTTGAAATAGAGAGGCAAATTCCAGATAATCATCCTCCCTGAAATGATGCTAAGAACTGACGCTTATTCTGTGAATCTCTTAAGGGTCAGATAAAGGACACATACTACCTCTTGAAGCCAATGGGTGATTTCTCCTCAGGTAAATTCTCTATTAAATGTGACATGGAGGTGATGATGTCCTAGACATTCTTTCTCATTCAACAATTTGGGAATATTTCATCAGCCTCTGCTAAGACTCCCCACTGGTTTTGGTTTTTAATAACATTAAAGTGCATATAAGTTCAGCAATTTCCATTTACATGGAAGGAAAGAAGAAAGAGGGCTTCCAGATCCTATTAGTGCAGGAAGATGTTTGTAGAGAAGGGTCATACTCCCAGGGTCATTGTTCTAAAAACTTTCAGAGATAATTAGGCTAAAATTTGCATAAACATCAGAAAGCTGGGATGCTCATCTGAAATGAGCTGTTTGAGGTCATTTGTACAACTTTACTGTGATGAGCACCAAGGAGCTCTAGGCATGTGTTGTAGTATTTTATTGCTTATAAACGAATAAAGAAGAGTTGACCAAAAGCAGAAAACTCCATACATATGCAATAATTAAAGAAAAATAGAGGGGTTATGACACATAGGATGGGAAGTGGAAATAAAAAAAGGCTTGAGAGAAAAGGGATTAATTGCAGAGAAGTATATTCTGAGAGATAAATATATCTGACAGCAGAAAAATAAGACATAATATATCAAATTGAACTCAGGGGCAATTTTGTATAAATCAGTAATGATTATGAACTACAGAATAATTTGTAAACATTTTATAAATATGTGAAATATTTGATAGGCAACACGAATTTCTAGGTAGAACCCTGAAAAGTGCTTTAATAATTTTCTGATACCTACTTGTATTTAGGAAAATAATTGAAATATAAACAATTAATATACCAAAAACTTTAAAAAGTATCGTTCTTCTAAATAAATTAAAATTATTCTCTACAAATCTCAAGTTAGGATCAATTTACTAAAATTTTTGACTTATTAGATGCCAAAAGAAGGGTATTGTGTGTTGTAAAAACATTTATAAAAATATATTGCATGAAAACTTTTAATTTAATATACTAAAAAAACACAAACACAAGGTATCAAATCTTGGAAATATTTGTGAAGATATGTGGGTTAAACACCATCATCTTGTGAGAAATAATGTTGTAAAATTTATTTTTCAAAAAGAATTAAAATTTGTAAAATTTTTGTTAGTTTTCATAGAGTTAAAAAGAGTCAAGAAAAAAGTGGGGAAAACTAGCCTCATTCTGCTATGACACATCATTTCCTTAGTTACAAATACTTCTTCAGACTTGGAAAAAAAATCAAAAGCCTTCCTTATTGACCATGGGCCTGGACAACATCATTATATACCAGAAATAACATTGTCTCTTCAAATATTATGGGAAGTTGTTTAGAGTTGTTGTTGATAGAATAACGGATCCCCAAATATGTTCACATTCTCATCCCCAGAATATGTGAATATGTTAGTTTTTGTGGCAAGAAGAAATTTAGGTTGCAAATGGAATTAAGTTTGCTGATCAGTAGATCTTAACATAAGGAGGTTAACCTGGATTACCCAGATGAGACCATTGTAACTATGAGGATCCTTAAAAGTGGGAGAGGGAGGCAGAAGAGAACAATGAAAGGGAGATGTGATTAAAGAAGAATGATCAGAAACAACATTGCTGACTAAAGATGGAGGAAAGGGGGCCATGAACCAACAAATGTCATAGGCCCCTGGAAGCTAGAAAAGGCAAGAAAATGAACTTTTTTTCTGAGAACCTCCAGAATGAAACACAACTCTAACACCTGGATTTTAGCCAGCAAGACTTGTCTCAAATTTTGAACCTGAAGAGCTGTAAGATTATATTTTTCTGTTGTTTTAAGTCAATAAGTTTGTGGCAGCAATATAGAACTGATATGAGAGTTGATAGATTTTAAATTTGAAATGTAACACACACATAAACACACATGCATGAAACATAAATGCACAATTTAGTAATGAATTATAAAGATAGTGTTACTACTACTCAGGTCAAGAAATCTATGATTGCTAGGCCTCCCCTCCCCCTAAACCCATCTTTTGTTTCTTTATGGTCACATTTCTCTTCTTTTTTCTCATTGAATATGATAATCACTCCTAGCCTTTTGTTAGATTTTGACTTGCTTTGAAATTGTTTATAAATAGAATTACTCACTTTGTAACTTTCTTCTCTGTCTTGACTCCTTTCACTTAATACAGTTTTACAATATATTTTACTCTGTGCATTTTTATTATGTATTGTATTCTAGTTTAACATAATTTGATCATTTATCAACTCGCCATCAAAAGACAATAATTTAATTCCCGTTTGAGGGTAACAGTTGTCTATGGCCATTTTTAAACGTGTGTCACAGTGCATATATTTGTGAATTATGCTGAGATATTTAGTCAGGAGTAAAAGTACATTCAATGTGGACAAGACTCTCATATACAAAGAATAACAGATAATATTTTTTCTGCTATCTGAAGATTTTTGTTTTCTTTTTAGTTTTCAAGTGATTGTGTATTGTTTACTTATTTGTGGTTTTATTTGCATTTATACTGCTTGGGTATCATGGAGTTCTTGAATTTGTGGCTCAATATGATATTTTTTTATCAAAAACTTTGCAGCCAGTATTTGCTTTCAACTATCACATCGAACTTATATCAATGCTTTTTTCCCCCTCTTCTTGTGGGAACACAATCAGTCATAAGTGAAATCTTAGATTCACTCCTCATATACCTTTTAAGCTATTTTCTACTTTTTTTCTTTGTTTTTTCCAAGCTTCAGCTTGTATACTTTGTATTAAGCTATCATCTATTGCAACAGTCCTTTCTTTTGCTCTAAGCTGCTATTACATATATTATTGACTTACTTCATGCTTAAAGCTGGAATTTTTATTTATTCTTTTTTATAGGAAGTTCTTTTGTGAAAATCTCTATCTTGTCTGCTTCGGAGGGGCTTATTGATTATAATTTTTTACAATTATAGTTTCAACATCTAAATAACCAGTGGCTCTGTTTCTATTTTCTGTATTGTCTCTTGTTTTTTGGCCATCTGGCTCTGTTTTCTGGCATGTCAGACATTATGTATGACTATAAAGATGCTGCACAATATTAATGGCCTAGAGAAATGATTTAATTTTCCATCTGGCAGCAAAATATGAGGTCACCTGGATTAAATCAGCAATTTAGATAAATCAAGTCTGAACTTTGTATTGTGTTCATTTTTCTCTATCAATCCCTCAAAACTGAATGTTTTCCTAGATTGTCACATAATAGTTTGTCATTGATATTGTTTAAACTTTACCCTACTAATTCATCACCATATTTTTAACTTTTTTATACAGTTAATGATTTTATTTTTTTTTATTATTTTTTTTTGGGTACACTAAGTTCAATCATCTGTTTTTATACACATATCCCCATATTCCCTCCCTTCCTTGACTCCCCCCACCTCGAGTCCCCCCCACCCTCCCTGCCCCAGTCCTCTAAGGCATCTTCCATCCTCGAGTTGGACTCCCTTTGTTATACAACAACTTCCCACTGACTATCTATTTTACACTTGGTAGTATATATATGTCTGTGCTACTCTCTCGCTTCGTCTCAGTTTCCCCTTCACCCCCCGCCCCCTCCCATACCTCGAGTTCTCCAGTCCATTCTCTGTATCTGCTTCCTTGTTCTTGTCACTGAGTTCATCAGTACCATTTTTAGATTCCGTATATGTGAGTTAGCATACAATATTTGTCCTTCTCTTTCTGACTTACTTCACTCTGTATGACAGATTGTAGTTCTATCCACCTCATTACATATAGCTCCATCTCATCCCTTTTGATAGCTGAGTAATATTCCATTGTGAATATATGCCACATCTTCTGTATCCATTCATTTGTTGATGGGCATTTCGGTTGCTTCCATGTCCTGGCTATTGTAAAGAGTGCTGCAATGAACATTATGGTACAAGTTTCTTTGGGGATTATGGTTTTCTTTGGGTATATGCCCAGGAGTGGGATGACTGGATCATATGGTAGTTCTATTTGTAGTTTTTTAAGGAACCTTCAAATTGTTTTCCATAGTGGCTGTACCAACTTACAATCCCACCAACAGTGCAGGAGAGTTCCCTTTTCTCCAAACACTCTCCAACATTTGTGGTTTCCAGACTTTGTGATGATAGCCATTCTGATTGGTGTGAGGTGATACCTCATTGTGGCTTTGACTTGCATTTCTCTGATGATGAGTGACGTTGAGCATCTTTTCATGTGTTTGTTGGCCATCTGTATGTCTTCTTTGGAGAAATGTCTATTTAGGTCTTCTACCCATTTGTGGATTGGGTTATTTGCTTTTTTGGTATGAAGCTTCATGAGCTGCTTGTATATTTTGGAGGTTAATCCTTTGTCCGTTGTTTCATAGGCAATTATTTTTTCCCATTCTGAGGGTTGCCTTTTAGTCTTGTTTATGGTTTCTTTTGCTGTGCAAAAGCTTTTAAGTTTCATGAAGTCCCATTTGTTTATTCTTGATTGTATTTCCATGATTCTAGGAGGTGGGTCAAAAAGGATCTTGCTTTGATGGATGTCATAGAGTGTTCTGCTTATGTTTTCCTCTAGGAGTTTGATAGTGTCTGGCCTTACATGTAGGTCTTTAATCCATTTGGAGTTTATTTTTGTGTATGGTGTTAGGAAGTGTTCTAATTTCATTCTTTTACATGTTGCTGTCCAATTTTCCCAGCACCACTTATTGAAGAGGCTGTCTTTTTTCCATTGTATACTCGTGCCTCCTTTGTCAAAGATAAGGTGCCCATATGTGTTTGGGCTTACTTCTGAGTTCTCTATTCTATTCCATTGATCTTCCTTTCTATTTTTGTGCCAGTACCATACTGTCTTGATCACTGTGGCCATGTAGTATAGTTTGAAGTCAGGAAGCCTGATTCCACCAACTCCATTTTTCCTTCTCAAGATTGCTTTGGCTATTCGGGGTCTTTTGCATTTCCATACAAATCGTAAGATTTCTTGCTCTAGTTCTGTGAAAAATGCCATTGGTAATTTGATTGGGATTGCATTGAATCTGTAAATTGCTTTGGGTAGTACAGTCATTTTCACGATGTTGATTCTTCCAATCCAGGAACATGGTATGTTCCTCCATCTGTTTGTGTCATCTTTGATTTCTTTCATCAATGTCTTAAAGTTTTCTGCATACAGATCTTTTGCCTCCTTAGGCAGGTTTATTCCTAGGTATTTTATTCTTTTTGTTGCAATGGTGAATGGGAGAGTTTCCTGCTCTTCCGTTGTTAGTGTATAGGAATGCAAGAGATTTCTGTGCATTAATTTTGTATCCTGCTACTTTGCTAAATTCATCAATTAGTGCTAGCAGTTTTCTGGTAGAGTCTTTCGGGTTTTCTATATATAATATCATGTCATCTGCAAAGAGTGACAATTTTACTTCTTCTTTTCCAATTTGGATTCCTTTGATTTCTTTTTCTTCTCTGATTGCTGTGGCTAAAACTTCCAAAACTATGCTGAATAATAGTGGTGAGAGTGGACACCCTTGTCTTGTTCCTGCTCTTAGAGGGAATTCTTCCAGTTTTTCCCCATTGAGAATGATGTTGGCTTTTGGTTTTTCATATATGGCTTTTATTATGTTGAGGTAATTTCCTTCTATGCCCATTTTCTGGAGAGCTTTTATCATAAATGGATGTTGCACTTTGTCAAAAGCTTTTTCTGCATCTATTGAAATGATCATATGGTTTTTATCCTTCAAGTTGTTGATATGATGTATCACGTTGATTGATTTGCGTATATATATTTTTTTCCCTTATTTTATTTTTATTTTTTATTTTTTATTATTATTTTATTTTATTTTTTTTGGGGGGTACACCAGGTTCAATCACCTGTTTTTATACACATATCCCCATATTCCCTCCCTTCCTTGACGCCCCCCCCCCGATTCCCCCCCACCCTCCCTGCCCCAGTCCTCTAAGGCATCTTCCATCCTCGAGTTGGACTCCCTTTGTTATACAACAACTTCCCACTGACTATTTTACAGTTGGTAGTATATATATGTCTGTACTACTCTCCCGCTTCTTCTCAGTTTCCCCTTCACCCCCCGCCCCCTCCCATACCTCGAGTTCTCCAGTCCATTCCCTGTATCTGCTTCCCTGTTCTTGTCACTGAGTTCATCAGTACCATTTTTAGATTCCGTATATGTGAGTTAACATACAATATTTGTCTTTCTCTTTCTGACTTACTTCACTCTGTATGACAGATTGTAGTTCTATCCACCTCATTACATATAGCTCCATCTCATCCCTTTTTATAGCTGAGTAATATTCCATTGTATATATATGCCACATCTTCTGTATCCATTCATTTGTTGATGGGCATTTCGGTTGCTTCCATGTCCTGGCTATTGTAAAGAGTGCTGCAATAAACATTATGGTACAAGTTTCTTTTGGGATTATGGTTTTCTTTGGGTATATGCCCAGGAGTGGGATTACTGGATCATATGGTAGTTCTATTTGTAGTTTTTTAAGGAACCTCCAAATTGTTTTCCATAGTGGCTGTACCAACTTACAGTCCCACCAACAGTGCAGGAGAGTTCCCTTTTCTCCACACCCTCTCCAACATTTGTTGTTTCCAGACTTTGTGATGATGGCCATTCTGATTGGTGTGAGGTGATACCTCATTGTGGCTTTGACTTGCATTTCTCTGATGATGAGTGATGTTGAGCATCTTTTCATGTGTTTGTTGGCCATCTGTATGTCTTCTTTGGAGAAATGTCTATTTAGGTCTTCTGCCCATTTGTGGATTGGGTTATTTGCTTTTTTGGTATTAAGCTTCGTGAGCTGCTTGTATATTTTGGAGGTTAATCCTTTGTCCGTTGTTTCATAGGCAATTATTTTTTCCCATTCTGAGGGTTGCCTTTTAGTCTTGTTTATGGTTTCTTTTGCTGTGCAAAAGCTTTTAAGTTTCATGAGGTCCCATTCGTTTATTCTTGATTTTATTTCCATGATTCTAGGAGGTGGGTCAAAAAGGATGTTGCTTTGATGTATGTCAAAGAGTGTTCTGCCTATGTTTTCCTCTAGGAGTTTGATAGTGTCTGGCCTTACATGTAGGTCTTTAATCCATTTGGAGTTTATTTTTGTGTATGGTGTTAGGAAGTGTTCTAATTTCATTCTTTTACATGTTGCTGTCCAATTTTCCCAGCACCACTTATTGAAGAGGCTGTCTTTTTTCCATTGTATACTCGTGCCTCCTTTGTCAAAGATAAGGTGCCCATATGTGTTTGGGCTTACTTCTGAGTTCTCTATTCTCTTCCATTGATCTTCCTTTCTATTTTTGTGCCAGTACCATACTGTCTTGATCACTATGGCCTTGTAGTAGAGTTTGAAGTCAGGAAGCCTGATTCCACCAACTCCATTTTTCCTTCTCAAGATTGCTTTGGCTATTCGGGGTCTTTTGCGTTTCCATACAAATCGTAAGATTTCTTGCTCTAGTTCTGTGAAAAATGCCATTGGTAATCTGATCGGGATTGCATTGCATCTGTAAATTGCTTTGGGTAGTACAGTCATTTTCACGATGTTGATTCTTCCAATCCAGGAACATGGTATATCCCTCCATCTGTTTATGTCATCTTTGATTTCTTTCATCAATGTCTTAAAGTTTTCTGCATACAGATCTTTTGCCTCCTTAGGCAGGTTTATTCCTAGGTATTTTATTCTTTTGGTTGCAATGGTGAATGGGAGAGTTTCCTTAATTTCTCTTTCTGCTCTTCCGTTGTTAGTGTATAGGAATGCAAGAGATTTCTGTGCATTAATTTTGTATCCTGCTACTTTGCTAAATTCATCAATTAGTGCTAGCAGTTTTCTGGTAGAGTCTTTCGGGTTTTCTATATATAATATCATGTCATCTGCAAAGAGTGACAATTTTACTTCTTCTTTTCCAATTTGGATTCCTTTGATTTCTTTTTCTTCTCTGATTGCTGTGGCTAAAACTTCCAAAACTATGCTGAATAATAGTGGTGAGAGTGGACACCCTTGTCTTGTTCCTGCTCTTAGAGGGAATTCTTCCAGTTTTTCCCCATTGAGAATGATGTTGGCTTTTGGTTTTTCATATATGGCTTTTATTATGTTGAGGTAATTTCCTTCTATGCCCATTTTCTGGAGAGCTTTTATCATAAATGGATGTTGCACTTTGTCAAAAGCTTTTTCTGCATCTATTGAAATGATCATATGGTTTTTATCCTTCAAGTTGTTGATATGATGTATCACGTTGATTGATTTGCGTATATTGAAGAATCCTTGCATCCCAGGGATAAACCCCACTTGATCATGGTGTATGATTTTTTTAATGTGCTGTTGCAGTCTGTTAGCTAGCATTTTGTTGAGGATTTTTGCATCTATATTCATCATTGATATTGGTCTGTAGTTTTCTTTTTTTGTGTGACATCTTTGCCTGGTTTTGGTATCAGGGTGATGGTGGCCTCGTAGAATGAGTTTGGGAGTGTTCTGCCTTCTGCAATATTTTGGAAGAGTTTGAGAAGGATAGGTGTTAGCTCTTCTCGAAATGTTTGATAGAATTAGCCCGTGAACCCATCTGGTCCTGGGCTTTTGTATGTTGGGAGATTTTTAATCACTGCCTCAATTTCTGTACTTGTGATTGGTCTGTTCATGGTTTCTACTTCTTCCTGGTTCAGTCTTGGAAGATTGTATTTTTCTAAGAATGTATCCATTTCTTCCAGGTTATCCAATTGATTGGCATATAGTTGCTTGTAGTAGTCTCTCATGATCTTTTGTATTTCTGAGGTGTCCATTGTTACTTCTTTTTTTATACATTTAATGATTTTAAAGGATATTTCATTTTACTTTTTTATTTCATTACACTGGTAATGTAGTTCCTGATAATTCAGCTCTCTCCTTAGAACATGCATTATTAAATTATATTGTTTCTCTTTCTCTCTCCCTGTCCCTGTCTCTCTATAATATACATATTATTGTGCACGCACATGTGTGTGTTTATTTGATGATGTTCCCTGACTTTATACTGACCCTTAAAAATAGGCACTTAAAGTGATTTTAGCAATACAGGCATAAGTCCTTATAAACATACATTATACATTATATACAGTATATGTGGAGGATTGCTCAAATTACTTAAAATATGTATTCATATTTTAAATAGCACAAACAAAATTTATGATTTTCAACTTATGTAAATGATAGTTTTTTTCTAAAAGATTTTATAATTTCTTTACAGTCCTGAGCTCTATGGTATAATATGTTTGAAATAATAAAGAAAGAATATTGCTCTAATAAAACTTGGGAAGGTCCCATACTCAATATAAATTATAAGAGATCTTGTAAAGCAGATATTCTATTTTAATCATCTCTTTACTAAGCAAGAACTGAAGAGCTACTCTACATGAGACACAATTATATGTGCTAGTAATTCCTTGTCTAAGAAAAGAGACATAAACCTTGTCTTTAAGAAACATGCAGTTTAGGTACTAAATTTACAGTATGTATATTTTGCTAGTTTATTGATATAATTGGATATTTATTGGTATCACATTATTTTTGAGTTAGAAAAAACAAAACTTTTAGAATTGCCAGGTTATATTATTAGGTTGATTTCATGAAATCCTGATTCATCTTGGAGATTTTATTCCAATGTCTTGCTTGACTTTTTTTAATACTCAGATTCTCAAAGTCGTAATACTAGATCATAAGAAAGAAAATGACATCTCCAGGTGGCTTTGCATGCATAAATTGGAAATTAATAAGAAATTTAATTTTATCTGATATTTGATAAAATGTTAAATATTTTATCTTATATCATTTGAAGTTTGTACTTAAAAACAAAGTGATGAGAATAGACTGACTATGCCATGGTATTTCATGATATAGAGAAGCATTATTATAAAGATTTTAATACTAAATTCTTGAGTATATCTAAATAAGTCACACAGATAATTTCTTTAAATCTTCCACCCAGATGCTTAATATTCTTTAGAGGTTAGTTTCCTAAGCCACGTGTCTTACAATAATTCACAGAGGCAGTATGTAGGAGCTGTGAATAATGGTATTGTATAAAATGACTTATAATCTATAATTGTTAATAGGCCTCCAGTGATACCAGCTCAAGATTTAAGAATTGGATGTCTCATCAAGAATAATTCACAACTGGTCAATGTTCTGCTGATGTAATAACATGACCTTGATCTCTGTACCAGATCATGATTGCAAAATAATTAATTCCATTCCTTAGTCCACATTAGTAGTGATGGATGACATCATTTGTCAAGACATTGGGAAGTTATTTAGGAAAATTTCTTATCATATCCTTAACCCCTCTGCTACCTAAAGTAAAGGCAAATTTGTAAGGTCGGTTTTTGCTATGTCTGAAAGGAGATTTATAATCATTGTTCTGTGCTGCCTGCATAATATATAAGCCTGGGGAGTATTCTAGCTATGTGCTTTCATTTCTGCTATAACTATAATATTAGAAAACACTGAATTAATGTGCACTTGGTATGCCTGGAGATCTCAGGTCAGGGTCACCCATGACCTACAATTCATCCACAGTGGGCTTTGATTCATGGTAGAACTTATAATTTTTACTATTTGAAAGTAGTTTTCCTAAATGATTAGCCTATTACATTTCAACAGGCAGTCCTCTGTGAAGCAGAAATCTTGAATTAATATCCCTTCTTTTGATCTGGCTGTATCTCAACTTTTGGTGCAGTATTTTGTCCCCTTGAATACTGACATGTATTTTAAAAAAGAGTGCATGCCTGTTCACATTTTTCATATAATACAAATCCAGGAAAATGAAATCTAAGAAAACAGCTCACGATAAGGAAGTTAGTAATTGTGAGCATGAGATCACTGTGGCAGATATTGTACAATGTTTGAGGGTCTAGGAGTGACTCTGCTCTGAATCTGCTTCATTTTCCTTGTCATTATGTGTGGCCCTGAAAACTGACTAGATGTTCTCTCTCTTTGATGTCTTAACGTATGGGTATAGTTTAAAATTTTTGAGGCACTAGATACATATGTAGTATCACACAAAGCATTTTACAAAGAACCAAATCATACCTGCCAAATAACATCACCCCATTCATTTAATTTATTTTCTCTTTCTTTGTAAGGACATCAAAAACAGTGGGTTTTGATAATATTTCCCCATCTCAAGGAACATAAACATCATTCTGATTTACTCATTTGTTTACTCTCCTTTATCCCAATTTCTCACTGATTCCCCTCCAGCACAGACAATGATTCTATCAATAATATGTTTAATGTTATCTTTAACTTATGTAAATGTTCTTTGGTTACATATATCATTCCATCCTGATAGTACATTTTTAAGTTTTTGCATCTTCTCTTCCATGTGTACATTTGCTATGTTGTTTCTAATTGTCAGTACTTGAGGGTGTTTAATATATATGACCTATTCACTCTGTAAGCAATAGACACACAATTACTGTACAAATTCCTACTACCAGAAATAGTATTGAAATGAACATCCCTACAGGCCCCCACATGATTGAGAATTCTTTGAGATAAACATCCAGGAGCACAATTGCCAGATCACATCTTTTTTTGTGCCTAATTTGCCTGATTATTCACAGTGACTGCCTCCTATCCAGAATGGTTGTACCTTGCATTCTCACAAGAGCAGTGTGTAAGTGTTTCTCTACATCTATATCCTAGGTAAATATTTGCATTATACAGCTTCCTAATTTTGTCTTTCTGATTGTTCCAAAGTGACATTTGGTATTGTCTCATCTTTTAATTACCTTGATAAAAATGAAATTAAAACTCACTTTATAGTTTTATTAGAATTTGAGTTGCTCTCTGGACACTGTTTCATTATGTCCTTCAGCCAATTTTCTATTGGGCTATCTGGTTTTGGTTTATTGCTGTTGTTGTTGTTGGCTTATGTGCTCCTATTATATTCTACTCTATGTATACCTTTTTGTTCTTCTCTGAGCAGAAATCTTTAATATCGGTGTCATCAAAACATTTTTTATTTATCTGATTCTGTGTATTTTTCTCACTTTGTTTAAGAAGACCTTCCTTATGCTGAGGTCCATTCCATTCACAATCATCCAAACAAGGTCAAACTGTAATTATTGCACTTGAATTAATATCTTTATCATTGCACTTGGATCCTTATACTTTGTTAATGTTCTTTTTGTTGTTGGTGTTGTGTTTTCTTCAGTGGAATATATGTCATAATCATATTTATATACCCAATGTCTAGCAGAGTGCCCAGCATATAGTAGGTTCTTAATAAACATTTATTAAAATAATGCATTTGGAGCCATAGCACTGAAAAATGGACAGATGATCAAGGGGAAGTATTCAAGGTGAAGTAGTTACTAGTGACATGGACAGATAGAGTCTGTAAAGTCTTGCCATCAGTACAGCCTCCAGTCAGGTTCACAGAGTTAGTTCATCAATATTTGTTTTCCTGGTGGTTTGCCCAAACTTCTTCCTCCCATCATCTTCTGTTGACTTTTCCACGCCCTCTTATGCAAGGAATGGCTTCTACTCTGAGTAGTAAAATGATGTCTAAGGGGATTAAATAATCCTGCCTACTTGCATGTTTCTTTGTAGTACATAATTGGATTACCCTTAAAGGCACAACTTCTTGTTTTCTCTCTTAAGCATAATTTAGAATTTCCTCAGTTCTTTCCTTCCATCATTTACTTTATGATGAACATTGAATATTCAGATTTTAGGGAGAGAGCAATTCTGGGTTCAAATTACAAATCTCCTGTAAACTAGAAATACAAGCCTAGACTGTTTCTTTAAATAATCTACTTTCATTTTTTTTTCTTTCTTGAATAAGACCAATGAGGAGATCCATCCAAAGCCCTGAGCACAGAGCCTGGGCATGTAATGAGAGCTCAGTATTAGTTTCTACCCTTCAACATAAAATTGGTGAAATTAAAAGAAACTTTGCAATATGAAATTGTGATGGACCTAATGCCATCTTTTCTCCTCCGACAGGTACTTCTAGTACTTGTGGCTTATATGTGTCTCAGACACAAAGTTCATTAAAAACTGAAAACTACACAGTTTTAAAACTTTTAATTGACCAAAAAAGTCAATTTGGCTCATGTAATGACAGTGGGTAACATAAATCTTTACTATTTACTCCACATATTGGGTGTATTTCTTCAAAGGTTCCAGTATGAGATGCATTTAAACTATTCTTGTTTGTGAATATGTAGAATCTGAGACCATGGAGATTAAATGACCTTATGGCATAGTATGATTATAAGATTTCTAGAAAGAGACATTTATGGTAACAATTTTTTATGTTAACATTCACACCTTCTCTCTAGCAGCAGAGCAGACTTATTATTAATCATTAACCATAGCAGTGCATGTATGTTTCAGGAACAACATTTTATTCCTCAGATATTTCTCCCCATCTCCTTGTTTTTATATAAAACAAGAAGATAAACAGAGACTACCACACCTGATTTTATCTTTAATTATTGAACATATTTTAAATAGGATTTTAAAATAATTTCCATTAATAAAATGTTATGTCAAAGATATCATTCTGCAATTATCTACTATATTTTCTACGTTAACATCTTTTCCATCTCAAATGAATCTTTACCATCAGCATAGGACTGTTCCACAATATTTCTCCAGCTTCTGTCCCAGTACTCCGTTCTTCTGTAAAACATGTCTTCAAGGAGTTGTCTATACTCTAATTTCAGTGTCTCTGTTTTCTTTCTTTATTTCTCAAGCTCCTTTTAATCATCTCCACCATCCTGTCAAAACTGCACTTGTCAAGGTCACCGATAATATCCAGGTTGATAAATTCAATTATAAATTTTCAGTACTTATCGGCAATATTGCTCAAATTTCAGCAATATTAGGTTAATATTTCAAATCTACTGTAAACTAGAAAAGGACATTTTCTTTAAATATTCTTATTCTTCATTTTTTTTTTCTTTCTTAAATGAAGAGGATAGAAGACCACATCTTCCTATGGAAAGCTCTTTCTTCACATGGTCTTAGATGTCATTTCCTTTAGTCTGCCTTCACTTTCTAAAGTACTTTCTTAGTTCTGTTATTTCTCCTTATTAACCCTTTCTCTTTCTACATACAACTCCTCTGTGATTTCATTCCACCCTGTAAAGTTAAATATATGTATAATCTACTGTGTACAGAATTTATAGTTCTAGCACAGCACTTTCTTAAGTACAGTTAGTATATACATTTGCCTACTTTCTCAGTCAGAGTATCTAGAGAGTGTCTCAAAATTAACACATCTAAAACCAAACTTGCGTCTTTCTCTTCTAAACCTATAGTCTTCCTAATCTCTATAAAGAACAATTTCATTTTCCTATTGCTCAGGGCAAAATCTTTAGTCTTTCTTGACTCATTAGGATCATGAGGTGCATAACTACATGGCAGTTTTAACTACAGCAAAATCAGTGATTTGTGTACAGTTTAGGTCTATCCCTCGTTTTCTTTCTTTTTTTTAATAAATTTATTTATTTAATTATTTATTGGCTGTGTTGGGTCTTTGTTGCTGCATGTGGGCTTCCTTTAGTTGTGGAGAGTGGGGGCTACTCTTCCTTGTGGTGCGTGGGCTCCTCATTGCCGTGGCTTCTCTTGTTGTGGAGCATAGGCTCTAGGCAAGTGGGCTTCAGTAGTTGCAGCACATGGGCTCAATAGTTGTGGTTCATGGGCTCTAAAGTGCAGGCTCAATTGTTTTGGTGCTCAGGCTTAGTTGCTCCACGGCATGCAGGATCTTCCTGGAGCGTGGATCAAACCCGTGTCCCCTGCATTGACAGGCAGATTCTCAACCGCTGTGCCACCTAGGAAGCCCCCTTGTTGTTCTCTTTAATCTTTATTTTTCCTCAATCAGTAAAGTTTTTGTATATATTAAAGTAAGATGTGGGATCTGAAAATGTAAAGAGCCTGCCTTGCATTAACTAAACATCGAACACAAAGAGACCTCTTGGAAGGGACTTGCAGTATCAGTCTAGAGATCTGCTGTCCATAGATGCAGACAATGACATATAACAGAGAAAATGGACAGTGGCAGAAGAGAGAATCATCAGCCGAAACATACAACCCATAGGAATAACCATTGAGAAGACTCAAGGGAGAATGATAGATTGGGTTACATAGCCAAGACCTTCTTAAAGCATTCTGACAAGATGAACACTATTATCGCTAGTTAATGATATAGCCAGTATTCAAACCCATAGATTCAATCAATCAGTCAACAAATATTCATTGAATGAACATTATATGGCAAGTATTATTCCAATTTCTAAGTACCTATCTTTATTGATCTTGCATATTAATTGATTTTTTTTCATAGAAACATGATACCACAGTGTGACCAAATGAGGGGAATGGTTGTCACTATAAGTGTGATGAGCCCCAATAATAAATAAATATCCGTTAGCAATTTATGCATTGTACTTATTGAATAAAACAATCAATTATCAAAGGACACAGTTTCCCACAGAGGAAAATTAATTAATGAGTGGAAATGACATGTCATTAAAATAAACAAAAAAACCCCCAAACTTGAAGTTATTGAATAACATTTTACAACTTATAACTTTAACTTAGTTGAACATAGCATCTTTAATATTTAAATTCAATTGTTTTTACTAGAAAAGTAGATATTATGATAGCATTTAAAATATTTTACTTCTGCCAAATTTGACAAATTACAGTACCAAAAAGTAGGACCACAAAAATAAAAGGGCTTGTTCTAATCATTATTTTTTGTGTTAAAATATTATCATTATAGCATGATGCTAATTTTGTAAGTATTTTCTATGTACTCTATGTATTTTCAGTAATATAGGTTTCAATTAAAAAATAAAGGGTTATGCAATATTCAAATGTCTACAAATCCCTTTGGATGTTGGCAGGATATATTTTCTCATTTTGGGGATAACAGAAAACCATTCAGAACCATATATCAACATATTATTTGTGTGTAAAATGCCAAGTAGTTTATTTGTTTACATTTCATATGTAAATAGGTTTTAGCTGAAAGACATTAATTTGAGAGGTATAAAAATGTATAAGGAAGGGTACCTCCTTACTTGAAAATCTTCCTCTTTTTTTGACTTGCCTCACTGTTGAATGTATATAATTATATCCTTTCTTCTGCTTATCTCTTTTTTTTATTATGGAACTATTGAGCAGGAACCTTGTCAATGTTTGATTTATTACATACCTGAAATGTTGCTGATGCTCAGTGAGGCAGTGAATAATCTGTTCCCTGAAAAGAAGTTGCACATATTTAGACGTGCTAAATTTTCATTCCTCTAGAGCAGTGCTTTGCTAAGTGTAAACAAGGGAACAGGTACAGGCAGAAAAATGCTGTTACTGATAATGTAGTCACAAGATAAATACAGTGATTGAAAATAATAGTTTAAAACCTTTTATAGGTATTTACCATTGCCATGACATCCAAGTGCATGATCAGTCAAACTGTCTCTACAAGAGGGTGTAGATGGGTCAAGATACTGTTTAATTCTTATTTTGAGTCACATGTAGCAACTTGTTATAGTAGTTTGTCAAGCTGTCAACTAAAGTGAATAGAAATCTGAGCAAATGTCCCATTATTAGGTTTACTGTTACTGAAGTTATATACAGTGACTGAGACGTTAATGATGGGTAGAAACAAAGATGTTTGCTTGGAAATGCTGGATGAATTTATGATGATGAAAGTAGCTTGAATCCCATTTTCTAGTGGGGCCCATGGTTTGACAGATTCAAGAAACAGCTGATGGTATGAAGAGTGCCTAGAAAGGGAGAGAGGGAGCTACAGATTCAGGGAATGCAATGCAGAATAAATACTGAAAAGTCTGCATGTGAGTATATCTTATGCAAGCATACAACCAAAGAAAATCCTGAAAGAACCAAGATTTAAAAACAAAACAGAACACTTTAAAAATAGAAGGGCATGGATAGGAATTGCAGTGAATTTATTAGAAATTAAGCAAGCAAGAAGAAAGTTGAGCAAATTATTTAAAGTGTTAAAAAATTAAGAAATAAGAACCTGGGATTCTATATGCAAAAAATTTATCCTTTAAGAATGAAGGGGACATAAAGACTTTATCAGATAAATAAAATTTTAGTTGACAGACATGTCCTTCAAGAAAAAATAAGTTCCTCATAGAGAAGGAAAGTGATAAAGATTAGAAACTCAGATCCCACCCAAGAAAAGATATTTGTAAACAATAAAATGAAGCAAAAACCAACTGGTAATATTGGTAAAGTGAAATAATTCATACTATAGATATGATTGAAATCAGAAAATAAGATATGACTGATTTTTCTACTGAAAATGGATAAAATGGATAAAAGTTTGAAATAGATAATTTTCTAGAAAAATATAATCAATAATGTCTAGTAGAGAATTAGAAAACTTGGATAAATGAATAACCCAAAAGAAATTAAAATATAATGTTAAAATTCTCAGAAAGGCATTGTGTTCATAAGAATTTATTACTTTGTCTTCCAGGCCTTCAAAAAATAGAACATTCCTGTATTATTTTAACTACTTCAAACATATGCATGTATATATGTATGTATTATGTATATACATGTGTGTGCATACACATACACACACTCACACATATACTCTTTCCCCTCTCTTACCTCAAAAAATTTTGTTATGTGCAACCCAGATTTTTTTAACCAGAAGTTTTCCTTGTTTCAGATTATGTGTTAATAATTTTTAAAAAATTTAAAAGGATTGCCATATTATAGCATTTATTAAATTGCTGTCTTACTAAATGAGACTGTTAGGTGAAACTGCTGACATTTAGTAGTTTATAGTCCCCTCCCAAATTAAATTACTGGTCCATGAGAAAAAAAAAGGGATTTCAGAGTGTTACTTTTTGTTCTGTTATAAAAGAAACTTCCTATCCTTCTGTAACCTATGTGTATATTTCTATACATTTAAATTGTGTATGTATTTTTGAATTTATAATATTTATTTCATGATATAATCTTCTTTTTAAAAGAAAAAATCTGTCTACTCATATCACCTTTCAAGCCAATAGCTACTTATGCTGTAATATGGAAATGATATATCCTTCAAAAGAGGAAGAATATGAAACTGACCAAAATAAATGGTGATAATAAACGCAATTAGTGGCAGCTACTTTTTCTTTCAATAACACATGAAATAACAAATTAAGTGATATGAAAAATGAAATTTTGCGAAAAAGTAAATACCTGACTTTATTATCTTATTTGCTTTAATACTATACTCTGATATGTTATCATAATGGTATCTGAAGATATGATATTTGAATAAGCAAGAACAAAATGTCACCATTTGTGGTTATAAGTTTTTGTTTAAACTGGTGCAGAGTCTACTATGAAGGTGTATATGGTTTGAATCACTAACTATAAACAGCTGTTTATCTTTAAGAACATATATACTGAGGTTACTAGACTGGAAAATCCTATATTAATTAACTCATTATTTTGAACAGTAGGAAAAGAAAATGAGTAGTTTCATTTTAATATTTGCATATTTAAGTGATAATGTCTATATCTAAGCATACTAAAAAATGGATGGTGAATATCACTCTAGAATGTATGACCCTACCCATTCAATAAAACATTCCAAAATAGTTCAATGTTTTCTTTAAAGCCATATATCTAGCATTATCGCTAGCATTAAATGTTAACATCAAAAAAGTCCATTAAAAAAAACTACTTTACTTACATATAAACAACTACACCTATTCCTGGTAAGTTACCATTTATCACTAGCACTAACTTTCAGTGCTTTTTAAGATGAATCTCACAACATCCCCTGTAAAGGACACACTGTATTTATGAGATCTTATAGCCATATTTCTGTTTCATTGGATAACTATCAACAGATAAAAACTCTGACCATTTAAAATATAGACACAACAGTGGTATGATGTTCACATTTTATACATCTTTAAACATAGGTACTTCATAGGAGCAATTTATGATGGGAAGACATAAATCTACATGTACAGATCAACAGATCACACTGTGGATTTAACACCTATACAGAAGATCAATACATTGTCTTTTTGACTAGATTATATAAGCTTTTTTTCCCATGGAATATAAAATTAAATACATTCACGAGGATGGAAGATGCCTTAGAGGACTGGGGTGGGGAGGGTGGGGGGGACTCGAGGGGGGGAGTCAAGGAAGGGAGGGAATACGGGGATATGTGTATAGAAACAGATGATTGAACTTGGTGTACCCCCAAAAAAATAATAAATAAATAAATAAAATTAAAAAAATACATTCAGTTTTTAATAGAAGGAAAGGGCACTGTTAGCCACGTTAATGCAACACATATTAAAGCATAAGGGTCAACATGGCACAATAATTTTCCTTTTGTTTAAAGGAGGGTGGGAAATGATTAATAAGTAGATTCTAACAGGAAACTACATATTATAACAAGTCAAAGCAAATGCTGGGAATTATATATAATGCCTTTAGAAAAAGAAGCCAATGGATTTGATCCTGTTATGATTCATAGCTAATGACTCACTAACTATATTCAAATATTGACTTAATGTGCTATAAATTTATTGTTGATACAGTACAAGACAGTGACCTGATGGACAAAGGCTTTATTTAATGAAGAATAGAACATTGATTTTAGACATTACTTAATTCACCATAGCAATTTAAACACATTTATTAATAAACTTAGTGCTACCATTATACTACACTTTGTGAAAAGTCATGATATTATGAATACAATTATTATATAGGGTCTCTATCACATATAATTTTTATTCTACATTTCTTTATATCTTCCAAATTAATAATCCTATTTTTCACTTCTAAGTAATAAGACATTTGTTTGTAGACTTTTAATGCAATAAATTTGGGTTTTTCCTGTGTGTTTGTATGTGCGTATTACATAAAGTGCTGAAGTTTATCAAAGCCTGTGCAAAAAAATGCATTTCAGTAAAGTGAATGCATTTTACATTTTAACAGAAATGCACAGCTGAAAGCATATTCCATGTTATTTTTCAAATGTATCTAAACCATATTAGAAAATAAAATTTGTTTTTAAAGTTACTAAATTTAGACTAGCTATCACTGTATTTTCTCAAACAAATTATATTAAAAGTGAAAATATCAAGTGGAGTTTGATAAATTATTTTAATATTGAAGACTTCCTAAAAGTCTAAAAATTTAACCATAAATCAACCATAGATTTTGTCAAGTTAACACTATGAGCTAGTTGGTGATATCATTAATCTGTATTATAACTTTAATTTTTTGAAAAATACATGAAATGGGATTTTATTTTATGGCAAAAGCAAAATGAAATTGTTAACTTAAACACTTTACACAACTTTTTAAAAGGATGACCTAGATGACAAAAAATAAGGAAAATACTGAGTCAAAAGCAAAACAAAAGTTAAATTCTAAGAAATTAATAATCATAACCATTCTTGCTGTCACACATAGCACATATTATGTGACAGACACTGTATTGAGGACTTTTCACATATTAATTCTTTCAGCCTTTGTACAATCCCTCATTTATGCACTATTTCAATATCTCTATTTTACAGATGCAGAAGCAAGGTATAAAGAATTTGGATAAATTGTTGAAGGCTACATAGCTGGAATTAGAACTATTAATATCATCTTTTTAAAAAAGTCTGGTAATTTGTGTGAAAATTTGTTACTTGCATCTAAATTGCAGAAGTTTGGATAAATAATTGTCCAAAATGTTCCCTGTTATCCATTTAATGTCTAGAATTTCTAAAGTAATGTCTCTTCTCTCATTATGATATTGGGGCTTTATGTTTCTTCTCCTTCTTTCCTGACTGGTCTGTGTAAAGCTTTATCCATTTTATTGGTCATATAAAAAACCAGCTTGGTTTCATTGATTTTTTAATAATGTTTTATTCTTCAATTTCATTTATTTCTTCTCTGTATTCCTTTTTTGTTTGCTTTGGGCTTTATTTGTTGTTCCTTTTTTTAATTTCATGAAGTGGAAGCATTATCATTGATTTAATCATTAACCTTTCCTAAATTTCACAATAACAACTTTTAAGTTGCATCCAACAAATCTTTTTTTTATTAAGAACTTTTATTGAGATACAATTAACATACAATAAACTGCATCTATCCAAAGCATACAATTTGACATTTTTTTCTTATTAGTAATGTATGTATGGCAATCCCTATCTCCCAGTTCATCCCACCTCAACCCCTCCTGCCCCCTGCTTTCCCCACTTGATGTCCATATGTTTGATATATTTTGTTTTAATTTTCATTGGTTCTTTTTATTTAAATTTCTCTCACATTTATTCTTTGTAGGTTAATAGGAAGTTTTTTGCTTAAATTCAACACATTTAGGTATTTTCCTAATACCTTTTCTAAACTGGTATCTATTTTAATTCCACTTTGATTTATCCCACCCCTGAGCCAGGATATGGTCAATTTTGGTAAATGTTCCGTGTTTTCTTTAGATGCTTATATATCCTCCTGTTGTTGGATGAATTGTTCTATATATGTTTGCTAGGTTGAGCAGATTGATATTGTTCAAGATTTCTATGATCTTAATGATTTAATTATTTTAATTACTGAAATCTCCAATTATAATTTTGAATTTATTTCTTGTATTTCTTTCAGATTTTGTGTTGTGCATCTTGAAACTATATTAGATTCATAAATGTTTTGGATCATTAGGTTCTGTTGAAAAATCAATCCATTTATACTTAGGAAATGCCTTATTTATGTCATTTATTCCTTGCTTTGAAATTTACTTTTTTGTGGCTGAGCAGTTAAGGTGATGGACTTGAACTTACTTTGGTATTTTATGGCTATTCCAAAGCTCTATTTGTGTTAGCACAATATATCTTTTTATCCTTATATTAAAAGTTGATTTCTTATGAATGACATATAGTTGTCTTACCTTTTTATCCAATTTGACAAGCTCTTAATTTTAATTTAATTTGAGTTTAATGCAATTAAGATGTTTGGGTTTGCATCTGCCATCTTGCTACTTGTTTATTAATGGTCTGGTCAATTCTTTATTTCCTTTTCCCTCTAGCCATCTTTCATGTGTATAAGTATTTATATTAAATTTTCTTAGTTGGTCTATTAGCTATAAATCTTCCTTTTGCTTTTTTAATGGTTTATAGTGGGCATCTTTTATGTATGTTATATGCCTTTGAATAACATTTACCACTTCTGAAAAACGTATCTTTATAACAATTATTTCCATTTTCTCTCCATCCAGACTTTGTGGTTTTGTTGTCATACAGTTTACCTCTACAAATGTTACAATACTTGACAATTATCTTTTAGAGAGACTTAAAAAATAAGAAGCAATCTTTATATTTGTCTGCATATTTACCATTTCCAGGGTATATTATTCTTTATTCTAGGTCCAAATTTTCATCTAGTATTATTTTCCTTCACCCTGAAAAATTTCCTTTGGGTCAGGATTTCTAATTCGGTTTTTGCTAGCAATAAATTATCTTTTTTGTGTCTAAAAAAGTATTTTTGCCTTTACTTTTGAAATAATATTTTACTAGATGTAGAATCCTAGTTTGACTTTTTTTTTCTTTCAGTAATTTCAGATGTTTTTCAGTATCTTGTAGCTTGTCCTGTTTCTGACAAAACATCTGTAAATTTCATTTTTCTTCTGTATATAATACCTTCCTCTGGAGGCTTTAATTTTTTTTCTTTATCAAAGATTTTCAGCACATAGTGTTGTCTTTACTTCTACTTTTTTTCATCTTGAATCTTTTCTACTGCTGCTTTACATTCACTAACCTTTATTTCCACAGTTACTATTATGCTGTTAAACACATCCTGTTTACTTTTCAGATGATGTATTTTAATTCCTGTAAGTTTTATATAAATCTTTCTTTATATCTTCCATACCTCTCCTTGAGATGCTCATTCTTTCTTGTACGTTCTTGTATATACAGCGTGTACTTGTAACAATTTTTGTTTTGTTTTATTTATGTCCTTGTCAACTAATTCTTTCATCTCTTATCTGGGTATGTTTCTATTGATTGATTTTTCTTCAGTATATGGGCCATACATTTTTGGGTTTTGGCATCCATAGTAATTTTTTTCTTTTTGTAAGCAGGCTGAAAGGAGCTTTCAATGTAGGCCTAATTTAATAATAATGCTTGAAGCAATGTCCTTCAGATGATGCTATTTTATGTCCTATGTATTAAGAGGATTCTCCACTCTGGTGAAAACACAGATAATTCCCAATCCTCTATGAGTATCAGAGGTTCTTCTGCTTTAATCTTTGTGGTGTTCCCCCCGACCCCTTAATAATTTCCTCATATGCAGACATAGAAATACTCAACAAAAGATAATAGGAGACCAATATCAAGATTTACTTGATATTTATTTGGTAAATCTCTATGCAATTCTCTCCACTCTGGTTTTCTGCTCCAGAAATTCTAACAGCTTAATCTTCCTAGCACTCCAAACTCTCTCCTCAAATGACAAAACTGCAAAGTTTAGCTAGGGCTACAGCTTCCTGTGCTATGGCCTGGAAATTCTCTCTAGTCAGTGAGATAAGACCCTCACTACGCACAACTCATTTATTCCCTTCTCACTGTTCTTCACTGGCTCTTGACTAATGTCTGAGGACCACTGTTTTGTGTATTTGTTCTGTTTTTCAGATTATGGAAAGAGGGAAGGTAAATTTAGTTTCCATAATTCAAGCATTGCTAGTAGAATTTTAAACAGAATCAACCAGAAAATATGATAAATGAATTAACATGTCAATGGAAAATTTGTTAGAAAGAGATCAAGAGGACAAGTTAACTAGGATTTGCACTTGAAAAGATTATCTGGAATAGAGTATAGAATAATAAAGGTGAAAAATATTAAAGAAAAAATAAGAACTACCCAACACTTAATAGTAAGCATATATTATTTTTTTCCAATTCTTTTATTGTGGTAGAAACACTGTGTAAAATTCACTGTCTTAAAAGTAAAGTCTATAGTAGTATGAAGTACATTCATATTGTTGTGTACCCATCACCACCATCCAACTCCAGAACTTTTTTCATCTTGCAAAACTGAGACTCTATACCCATTAGGTAATAACTCTTCATTTCCTTAGTTCCTGGCAACTATCCTACTACTTTATGTCTCTGTGATTTTGACTAATCTAAGTACCTCATATACATAGAATCATACAATATTTTTTGTGACTCATGTAATTACATAATTTGCTTATCATAATGTCCTCAAAATTCACCCTTGTTGTAGGATATGTTATAATTTCTTTCATTTTTAAGGATGAATAATATTCTGTTATGTGTTTATAACACATTTTGTTTGTCCATTCATCCATCATTGGACAGTTGGGTTGCTCCCACATTTCAGCTATTGTGAACAATGCTGCTATGAACATGGGTGTACAAATATCTCAAGTCCCTGATTTTAGTTATTTTGAGTACGTACCCAGAGGTGGAATTTATAGATCATATATCAATCCTACTTTTAATATGTTGAGGAAACACCATACTGTTTTCCACAGTGATTGTATCAGTTTATATTTCCACCAACAGTGCACAGTGTTCCAATTCCTCTGAATCCTTGTCAACATCTCTTATTTTCTGTTTTTTTTGTGTGTGTGTTTTGTTGTTTGTTTTTGTTTGGCTGTTCTTTTTTGTTTTGTTTTGTTTTGGTTTTGGTTGGTAGTGGCCATCCCAATAGGTATGAAATGGTATCTCACTGTAGTCCTGATTTGCATTTTTCTAATAGTTAGTGATGTTGAGCATCTTTTCATGTGCCTATTGGCTACTTATGTGTCTTCTTTGGAGAAATGTCTATTCAAGTCCTTTGCCCATTTTTGAATCTGGTTTAATTGTTGTTGAATTTTTGGAGTCTGTATGTAGTTTGAATATTAATCTCTTATAGGTATACTATTGAAAATATTTTCTTGTATTCTGTAGTTTGCTTTTTACTGTGTTGGTGGTGTCTTTGTATGATAATTTTTTTCATGAAGTGAAATTTGTTATCTGTGCCTTTGATGTCGTATCCAAGAAATCATTTCCAAATCCAATTCCATGTGGTTTTTGTCCAAGAATTTTACAAATTTAGGTCTTACATTTAGATAATATATTTACAATGAGTTAATTTTCACATATGATTTTAGGTAAGGATTCAATTTCATTCTTTTGCATGTGGTTAGCCAGTTTTCTAGCATCTTTTGTTGAATAGCCAATCTTTTCTCCATTGAATAATCTTGGCAGTCTTGCTGAAAATCATTAAGTCATGTATTCAAGGGTTTATTTCTGAACTCTTTGCTTTATTTTATTGGTCTGTTGCCTTTATGCCATTACCACAGTGTTGGTTTACTGTAGCTTTGTCATAAGTTTTGAAATCAGGAAGTGTGAGTCATCAGCTTTGTTCTTCTTTTCTAGGATCATTTTGCCTATTTGGGAACACTTGAAATTCCATATGAAATTTAAGATAAATTTTTCTATTTACACAAAAAATAGTCATTGACATTTTGATAGAAATTGCAATAAATCTGTAGATCACTTTGGATAGTATGATATCTTAACAATATTGTCCTCCAATCCATAAACATGGGAAGTCTTTCCATGTATTTATGTCTTTTCACATCTCTTTCAGATATTTTGTAGTCTTTATTGTAGTCTTTTACCTCCTTGGTTAAGTAAATTCCAAAGTACTTTATTCTTTTTGATGATATTGTAAATGGATTTTTTTTAAATTTTCCTTTTTGGATTATTTATTTTTAGTGTAAAGAAATGCATCTTAGTTTTGTGTGTTGACTTTTTGTGTGTGCTACTTTGCTAAATTTGTTTATTAGTTCCAACAGTTTTCTGTGGGTTCTTTAGAACTGTACACGTATAAGATCATCTAATCTGCAAACAGAAATAATTTTAGTTCTTCTTTTTCGATTTGAATGTGTTTTCTTTTTCTTGCCTAATTGCTCTAACTAGGACTTCGAGTACTATGTTAGAAGGAAGTGGCAAAAGTAGACATCCTTACCTTGTCCCTGATCTTAGAGGAAAAACTTTCAATCTTTCACCATTGAGCATGATGTTCATTGTGTTCTTCTCATATATGCTTTTATTATGTTGAGTTAGTGTCCTTCTATTCCGAGTTTTTTGAGTGCTCTCATTATGAAAAATGTTGAATTTTGTCACATTTTCTGCATCAATTCAGATGATTGTGTCTTTTATTCCTTTATATTGTTAATCTTCTGTATTATGTTGATCAGTTTTCATAAGCTGATCCATCCTTGCATTCCAGTATCAATTTTCATGCTGTATAATCCTTTTAATATGCCTCAGAATTCAGTTTGCTAGTATTTTGTTGAGGATTTTTTACATCAGTGTTTATAAGGGATATTGATCTGTAGCTTTATTTCAATGTCTTTGTCTGACTTCAGTATCAGAGTAATTAATACTGGCCTCGTAGAATAAGTTAGGGCATCTTCCCTCTTCTTCAAATTTTTCTTAAATTTGATAAGAGTTGGTGTTAGTTCTTGAAATGTTTGGTAGAATTCTTCAGTAAGGCTATCTGGTTCAGGAATTTTTTTTGTCAGAGCCTTTGATTACCAATTGAATCTCCTTATTAGTTATAGGTTTATTCAGATTTTCTATCTCTTCATCATTTTATCTCGGTAGCATTTGTATATCTGGAAATTTGTTCATTTTATCTAGGTTATACAATTTTTTGGCGCTCCGCTGTCCACAATACTCACTTATAATCCTTAATATTTCTGTAAAATATATATTAATGTCTACACTTTCTTTTCTGATTTCGAGGCTTTTCTCCTTTTTTTCATAGTTCATCTAGTTAAAGGTTTGTCAACATTACTGGTATTTATGGACAATCAACTTTTGGTTTCATTGATTTTTCTCTACTATTTTTCTCTTGTCTATTTCATTTATCTCTGCTCCAAGCTTTATTATTTCCTTTCTTCTGCTAACTTTGGGTTTAGTTTGTTCTTCTTTTTCTTGTTTTGTAATTGTGAAGTTTGGTTGTTGATTTGAGATCTTCCTTATATTTTTTAATGTGTTTGTAGCTAAAAATTTTACCCTTACCACTGTTTTTGTTGTCACATAATTTTTTGTAGTTTTGTTTTTATTTGTATTTGTAGTGTTTTCTTATTTCTCTTATTTTTTATTTAATCAATTGGTTGTTTAAAACTCTGTTGTTCAATTCCACAATATGAATTTCCCAGTTTTTCCTTCTTTTATTGACTTCTAATTTAATCTGTTGTTAGAGAAGAGTCTTTGCTATGATATCTATTATTTTTAATGTGTTGAGATTTAATTTGTGGATAGATAAATGATCTATCCTGACAAATACTCCAAGTGCACTTGAGAAGAATGTATATTCTGTTCTTTATGGGATGAATGTTTTGTATATATCTGTTAGATCAATTTTTTTTTTTTGATTGTTCCATACTCTATTTCTTTAATTCTTTCTGGTTGTTCTATCCATTGAGAGTGAAGTATTGATGCCTGTGAGTATTACTTTAGAGTTGTCTATTATTTCCTTCAATTCTGGCAATTTTTGCTTCATATATTTTATTAGTCTCTTTTTGGTGTATAAATGTTTATATTTTTATGTCTTTTTGCTGTATTGAACCTTTCATTAATATATAATGTCTTTTTACCTTTTGCAACATTCTTTGATATAAATTCTATTTTGTCTAATATTGGTATAGTCACTCCTGCTCTCTTTTGGGTACTATTTGCTTGGAATACCTTTTAACATCACTTCACTTTCAACCTATTTTGTATTTGGACACAAACTGAGGCTTTTGTAGATGTCATAAAATTGGATCATTTTTTTCTTTAATTCATTCTTTCAATCTTGTCTTCTGATTAGAAAGTTTAATCAATTTACATTTAAAGTAGTTATTGAAGTAACTGAAGTAGTTACTGATAAAAGGAACTTCTACTATTTTTCTATTTATTTTATATACCCTTATATTTTAATATTTGTCCTTCAATTCATACATAATTCATACATTACTGTCTCTTTTTGCATTTAGTTGTTTTTCTGTAGTGAAACACTTAAATTATCTTCTAATCACATATATATATAAATATATATATATATATATATATATATACATTATATATATGTAAAACCAGTTTTCTTTGTGGTTACCACAGGGATTATATTTGACATCCTAAAGTTATGACACTCTCATTTTGATTTATGTCGGCTTAACTTTATTAACATACAAAACTCTGCTCATGTAACAGCTCTGCCCTTACTACTTTCAGTTGTTGATGTCATAAAATTATGTATGTATTCATCATGGATCCAACCACATAAACAATTTTTGATGCATTAGTCTCAAATTATGTAGAAAGCAAAATGCAGAGTTACAAGCCAAAGCTATAATAATAGTTTTTAGATTAATAGTTGTTTTCAAAAAAAGTATGTGCCTCTGAATACATATAGATAATGAAAAGTGGAATTACATATCATCGTTACAATACTAGTATTTATAATTTTCCATATATCTACCTTTACTGAGAACTTTATATTTTCATATGGCTTCAAGTCTCTGTCTATTGTACTTTTATTTCAACCTGCAAATCTCCCTGTAGAATTTCTTGCAAGGCAGATGAAGTTTAACAAAGTCACTTGACTTTTATTTATCTGGAAATGTCTCAATTTCTGTCTCATTTTTGAAGGATAGTTTTGTTGGATGTAGAATTTTGGATGACAGGTTTTTTTTTTTTTTTTTCTTTTATCATTCTGAATATGTCAGCCCACTGCCTTCTGGCTTTAGAAGTTTTTGATAAAATAATCTCTTGTAATATTTTGAGGATTCCTTGTATGTGAAGAGTTCTTTCTCTCTTGCTGCTTTCAAAATTCATTCTTTGACCTTTGATAGTTTAATGTGTCTTATTGGTGGGTATATTTATGGTTCTCAAGAAATTTGGAGTTTCCTTCCATTATTTATTCAAAAATTCTCTCTGCCCATTTCTATCTCTCTTCTTTCTTGAGACTCCAACAATGCATAAGTTGGTCCATTTGATGGCATCCCACGGGTTCCTCGGGATCTGTTCTCTTTTCTTCAATCTGTGTTTTTTTTTTGTTTGTTTGTTTGTCAGACTCATAATTTGTATTGGCCTATTTTCATGTTTTCTGATTTCTTTCTTCTGCCTGCTCAAATCTACATTTGTTTCTCATGTGAATTTTTCATTTTAATTATTGTACTTTTCAACTCCAGAATTTATTTTTGGTTTTTCTTTTTAGGTTTTCTATCTTTTAGTTGATGTATCTGTTTGTTTACATATCATTTTCTTGATGTTATCAAAGTCTTTTTTAGTTTTTTGAGCATCTTTAGTCATTTTAAAGTATTTGTCATCTAGTCTTTTTCATGGATGGTTTCTCCTGTTATTGTTTTTCTTTTGACTAGGTCTCATTTTCCTGTTTCTTTGTATGCCTTGTGATTTTTTTTGGTGAAAACTGGACAGTTGAATCTGATATTGTGGCAACTCCGGTAATCAGATTCTCCCACTTTCCCCAGAGTTTTCTGTTTTTTGGGTTTTGATCACTTTTTAAAAATTGCTATAGGTTCTCTCTGTTATAAGCATTAGCCTGATGTGTAAACTTAAGATCTTTTCAAGTATTTTCTGAATCTGCATCTTCCCCTGATCATGTATGATGACTTTCAAATTTCCATCATATATTCAGTTTATTTTGAATATCTTAGTCTTCAGTACCTGGCTCCCAAAAGGGGAAAAGAGAAAAGTGAAGAGGCAAAAAACAAAAACAGAAACAAACAAACAAACAAAAACAACCCATTCTTTTAAATCCGTTGGAATTTACTTTACCCATAGGGAGAGGGGCTTGCAACAATGTGTGAAGGTACACAAAAAATGGCCACTCCCTCTTTGCACTCCTTTGATAAGAATCAGCAACCAATGATTAGAGCACAGAGCCCCAGTATTTGTGGAACATGGTCCTTTTTACCCACCCCAGCTCTCACAAGCAAGTGCACAAGCTGTTCATATTCCCAGAATCCTCTGAAGTATATATTATTTGGGAAATAGAAATAAAATCCTTTCAAAATTGTCTACTTATCAACTCATTCACCACTTACACCATGTCAGTCATTATCACAGAGACAATTAATTAAAACTTACTTTAAGTAATGGTAAAATTAAATAAATCAACATTACTTTTGCAAATTTATGACACCAGTTATTTCTGTTGTTTTGCTTTTCTAAGGCAATGGTGGGAAGATGTTTACAGTTAGACTATTATAGCAAAAGTTAATGTTATTAACAGAGTAAACACATTTATTTTAATACCTTTCCTTTTGTAGTTTGAAGTCCATCCTGTCTGGTTCAATTGATAGTACAGGTTTAAAAATACTTTATTATACAGGTTTGATTATTCAAATTATATATATATATATATATATATATATATATATATATATATTCATAAATTTGGTTGTCACTGTTTGGTAAGTTGGAAGTTGAAAATACTTTCTCCAACCTCTGGATCATGGCATAGTGTCTCCCCGTGCATAATAATTATTCTCTATTGCTCCTCCCCTTACCCAGTTAACTCCTCTACATTATTAAAGTATTAGTAAACATGCTCCAAAGCCTTCCAAATGTATGTATGTATATGCATGTATATGTGTGTATATATATATTTACCTTCTCCAAATAACATTTTGATACTGTATTAGAATTGCTATGTAGTTATTTCTATTCCTTTTTATACAGAAATGTCAATGAAGCAAATAGACTCTCTTTTGATTAGTTTTATCTATAGAACTCAGTAAAAACAAGAAAATATACATATTAAATGTTCATTTTTTGAATTAAATAGGAAAAAATTCTGATTTACCCTGTCTTACATCTTACCAACTTTCATTGCAGGAGTATTGTTTCTGATTGTCAAATTAGAAAGCTGGCAAAGACAATAAACATGCCAATTCTAGTACATTCAGGAATGTTTCCAATTGTATTTCCTGTGTAGATGTAATATCAAGCAGACTAGAAAAATTCAAAAATAATTTAGGTCTTAGGTGCACATAATGAAGAATAACATTCTAAATTATTTATAGCACTTGATGATGAACTCATAGCTTCATTGTACATTAGCTTCTTTTACACAGTATAAAACTTTGGTTGGTGCTAGTAACTATTATATTGATAAATAGAAACTATCTAGTTGATGAGTAAGCCAGACACTTCTACTCTTTTTTGGAGGTTTCTGGAACTCTTTAAGTACATTTTTTGGGTTCCAAAATGATAGTAAATATTGCTGATAGTTCCTTGGGGGGGTCATGGATGCTATGTGGTTCATCAAAGCATTTGACAGCACAGATGATTCCTGCCTTAAATACAAATAATGTCCCATTTGAAAATCGTTGGCAGAGGAAGAGAGGGAGAATTTTACTTAATAGGCATTCTTTTTATGATGCTCTGGGAATTAAGAGAAAGGTTTTCATGATCAGGCTGTCTATGCAAATTGCATTCTGTCTTTAATAAACTAATTTAATGCCACTAAAGAAAGTAAAATATTAATTTGTAAAATTAAAAAATTCCTAAACTAGATTTTAAAAGCAACCTGTTATTTCTACAGGTTGGTATATCTTTAATTTACTGCTATTTTAATTTACTGCTACTCTAATTTCAGTGTATTCTGTGTAATTAATACCAATCCATGTAAAATTATTGAATTATTACCACCAACTATGTATACCAGGGAATCCCAATTACAAAGGTGATTCATTAGAGATTCTTTTTTCAAAGTTGTGATGCTAAAGAACACAAAATGATTTTTTATCTAAAGCATACAAAAGGACAGGTTATATATATATTTAAATCTTAGCACCAGAATAATTTGCTGGTAGACTGGATGTGAAGTATGACAGAAAAAAGAATTATTCAGACCAAGGAGAAATATGGAATTAAATGGGGAATACTGAAGAACAAATAATTTGGGGAGCAGAGAAATCAAACTTTTTGTTTTGAACAACTTAATTGGATATCCATGTGGAGGGAATTGTTAAAAAGACAGTTGAATTTAAGGGACACCAGTTCAAGAAGACATTGGGGCTGGAGATAAAAAATTAGGAGTCATCAGCTTTCACTTTTAAAGCCAGTGTACTAGATGAAATTCCTGAGGGAATGCATGTAAACAAAGAGGAAATTAGAACCTAGGAGAAAAACATAGAATGGTACTCTGGAGGCCAAATGAAGACACCTACTCCATCTCCAGCCTCTGGTATGTAAGGTGCATGAGAATAAACCCTTTCAAGAATGTTCTCAGGGTACCATTAAGGTTTAATCAGGACAAAGAGAAAAATTTTAAAAATCAGAAAAATTACATGTAGAAGATTTTGTTAATAATTTACTGTGCATTCAACACAGCATAGAGGAAGAGTTTCTACAATGAAGTGAGATATGTGACTGGATGAGAATAGAGAATTACAGGGCTGTATGAGAATGAGAAATCAGGCAATAAAGTATGACAGTTGAGTCTTGTGCTTCTTATGATGACTAGATGTAAGCAGGAATGTCTGGTATGTTGGGAATATTCTTGATGATCTTTGTATGGCAAGGGCCTGCCCATTCCCTACAGTGGTAAGAAGGAGGGAAAGGCTTTATCACTTGGAAAAAGTGGGTGTCCTTTTCAGTGACAGCAATGACAATGACATAGGACTATGAAAAGCTCTGTAAGCAAACCATGTTTTCTCCACTGATGATGATGTTTAGGCAGATGGCCCTAGATGGAACCAGGGCCATTTGAATCTCTCTCTATTGCCTTTTGTCAACTATTTGGTGATTCAGCCAAGGTTCTTCTTAGCTCTGCATTCTTACCAAAAGGCTGAGCTCTGAAAATCCCAGATTAAATCAGCTATTATAATATCATAATTATTTTTAAAATTTGCTCAACAGTTTATATAATTTTCTTAGTAGAGCCCTGTGGAATATACAATTAAAATTTCAGTATGTTAAATTTCAGTGATGTGATTGCCTGAAGAGCAGAGAATAAGTAAATGGCCTTGTTGCAAACTTGAGCAAACAAACTCCATTTTTTTTCTTAAGGATCTAAATATTTAATTGGCAATCTAATCTCATATTATAGCTTCATGAAAATATTGTCTGATATTTTTTTTTCTCTTTTACTTTCTTTGATGTTTTAAAAAGGGATTTGAAAGTAAGGACACCTCCACTCATATGCAATACCTATTTAAAAATATTTATGTTAATATAGTCTTAGGTGGTATTCAAAAATCAGTTTGTAGGAAAGTAAATTGTAGGCTTATTGGGCTATGTGATTGATTCTGAGCCTGGAATGGTCATAGTATTTCCTGTCTATTGGGTAACTCAGACCTGCATTATTTTCAAAAGCAAGCATAAATCTATATAATACTCTTGCTGTAGGTACAGTTGTATTCAACTTACCTTCTGTTTTAGGAAGCAAAAAAAAATGGAATATGATGCTTAGAGATTGGTGATAATGCAATCAAAATCAAGATGAATTGAGTGAAGCATATAGAAATCAATAATGTTATCAATGCTTACTATTACAATTAAGTGTAATTTAAGGTTTTAAACCCAAGTTATGGTTTAAATCTAATTTATATGAACTAGTGGCATACCATTAATTGGTTTATCCATCTTTCAAACACTCATGAACTATCTCAGGACAGCGTAATGCAACTCAGCAAGTTAAATCATGCACGTGTGATACTACAGTCAGTGACGATAAGTTTCATGGATGCAAGTGTGAAGATAGGTGAAAATTTGTCGCTAATAATTTTTAAAAACTAGCACTGCCATTGTACTGTATTCATACTTGAAACCCAGCAGATTAAAATGATAACTACTGACAATGCATATTTCTCTCACATAGTAAAAGTTTTACTGCAAATATATTCTTACAAATCCAGCTGCAAAAATGCACTTGTTATAATTTCTTATCATCTTCATCTTTTGTTCCTTTGATAGACAATAGACTTGTATATTCAAAGCACTCTTTAATACAGAATGTTATCCACAAACACTAAAGTTCCATTGTGAGTATAACATATGATAAGGTTCTTGACAGGAGTCAAAATATACTACTGAATTTTCATTCCACTGAGGAGCATGTTCAAATCCCAAGTTTTGGGATATTGTAACTCTAATTTATAGAGAAAAAATATAGGAAATAGGGCAGTTTCAATGAAGCCATCTCACATTAATCACTACTTTGTGCTCTGTAGATAATTCTAGATCTGTTTTGATAGTAGAGCTATTGTACTCACATTGGCTTTTAAAAATGCCAGGCAAAAAGCAAATACTTTCAATAAATACATTTGTACCCAATGCAGTAAGTTTCTTATAGGATCCCTACACCTTTGCCATAGTACAAGCCATGATTTGTCACTGGTAGGCATATACCTACAAACCTAAAGATTTAAGGTTTTACATATCAATATTTCAAAAAAAAATCTTTATTTGGCTTCTTTATCCCCTTGCTCAAAAGGTGAAAAGCATTTTAATGCCAAGCCAAGTTTTCTGAACACGTTGGAGAAAATACAACTGGAGAAATCGTGACTATTAATGTACTGTAAGCAAGCAAGATCTCTTTAGCATGTTTCCTCCTATGTTAATAACTGGTCCACATATATTAGAGAAATATTTCAAACCCTTGATAGTTATGGAATGAAAGAAATGCATTATTGTAGCATGAAATGTATGAAGAAAGTAGAACATGTCAATCCAAAATATGAAAACAAAAAACAGACAATTTTGGCATTCAAAACAATTCATGGAAAAATAGACATAAGTTTAATTTAGTCATAGTAGATATAATTATTTGGTAAATATGAAGACACCTGTCTTCCAAAAATATAAACAAATAGTAGCAAAACAAGAAATGGGAGAAAATTGATATTAAAATTATCAGTTATTGGAAAACAAAGAGAATATTTTTATAATTAATGTCATAAGCTTATGGATACAACTAACATCCAACTAGTTTGACCATAACTGTTTTGCAAAGGTGAAGTTCTTACAAAACAAAATATTAATAAATAATAAATATTGTACTATTTAGTAAGAAAACATTCATGGAAGATTTGAATTGGAAGTTTTTACAATTAGCCAATATAATACACTAAGATTCAATTTACTCTATCTTCATTTGTTGTATCTTTCTCTTTCTGATATTGCTAATCATACATCTCTTGAATAAACCTGATTAGTGAGGTTGCATGTTACCTATTTAAGTCACCACAGTAACTCTAACTCAAAGTAAATAATAGCTTTGGGCAACGATAAAATGTGACTGATGGCCCTGTTCATTTGAACACTGTAAGCAAGAGGCAGAATCACTCATGGAAAATCGTGATTGGTGGAATGAATAAGTGGTAATTGCTTCACATTAAATAAACAAAAGACACTATCACATATTAATACATTCACAGTTTATTACAGTTTAGACAGATATTCTAATCAGCACTGACAGCAATTGAATAGATTAGTTGCACCCAAAGGTGCTATTTGTTAATTTATCTTAACAAATAATGATGTTGTGTCAAGATAAGTTATGTTTCTTTATATGTTTCAGGTTTTTGTATTGAAACTTAAATTGAACAGAGTGCTTACTCATTTGTCCTTTTTTAAATGTAAAATTACTTTAGATCAACATTTTACTGGGTTTTTAAGAGAAATTGTTTTTGTTTTTAAATGACATTTTAAAAATAGTAATAAAGGATGTTATTTGAGCTGTTAGTCAAACTGTAAAATTTTATTAAGAATTTTATATTTACCTTTGTCTTACTTGTGTGTAAACTAGGAATAATAACCTGTCCTATTTAAATTTTACTGTGTTTGAACATGTAAATATGATAGAATAAGAGAATAATTGAAAGTTTAAAAAATAGCATAATATTATGATACAAGAAATTTAATTTAAAATAAAGTACTTTTAAAGTACAACCAGAGAAAAGTTGTATTTGTGCCCACTCCATCATGTGTAAACAATTACATGTAACTAAGACTCTGCCAAACAATCTGGTGTACCCCAAATATATTTGCTTTTCCTTGCCTTTGCTATTTATTTGGTTTGGTAAGAATATTTAAAATGAGATCTACCTTCTTAACAAAATTTTAAGTGTACAATACAGTATTGTTAACTAAAGTCACAACGTTATATAGCAGACCTCTAGAATTTTATATAATTGAAACTTTATACTCACTGAACAGCAGCACCTCATTTCCCTCTCCTCTCATCCCCTAGCAAACACTGTTTTACTATCTGGTTCTATGACTCCAACTATTTCTGCTGCTATATACAAGTAGGATTACAGTATTTGCTCTTTTGTGAATGGTTTATTTTATTTAGCATAATGTCCTACAGGTTCATCCAAGTTTTCACATATGGCAGGATTTCTTTCTTAATAGTGAACATTCAATTGTATGTCTATATCATATTTTGACTATTTTGTAATTACGTTGCAACAAATATAGGAGTGAAGATATCTTTTCAAGATTTTGATTTCAGTACTTTTAGATATATATTCAGAAATGGGATTGCTGGATCATATACTAGTTCTATTTTTAATATTTTTAGAAATTTCCATACTACTTTCCATAGAAGCTGCCCCAATTCACATTCCCATGAGTGGTGTACAAGGGTTCCAATTTCTCCACATCCTTGTCAACACTTGTCTTTTTTTTTTTTTGACTAGCCATTCTAATATGTGTGATATTTCACTGTTGTTTTGATTTGCATTTCCCTGATGATTAGTAATGTTGAGCATCTTTTCATATACCCATTGTCCTTTTGTGTGTCTTCTTTGGAGAAATGTCTATTCAAGTCCTTTGCCCATTTTTCAGTCAGGTTATTTGTTGTTGATGTTGTTTGTCATTGACTTGTAGGAGTTCCTTACATAGTTCAATATTAACTCCTTATCATATATATAGTTTACAAATATTTCCCTTTGTTCTTTAGGTTTCCTTTTTATTCTCTTGATCTGTACTTCATTCAGAAGCTTTCTAGCTTGGCATTGTCTCAATTCTATATTTCTGCTTTTGTTGCTTGTACTTTTGGTGTCATATCCAAGAAATCATTGCCTATACCAATGTCAAGAAGATTTTTCTGTATATTTTCTTCTAGGAATTTTATAGTTTCAAGCCTTACGTTTAAATCTTTAATCCATTTCGGGTTGATTTTTGTGTATGGTGTAAGATAGGCTTCCGATTTCATTCTTTTGCTTGTGGATATTGTTTCCCAATACCATTTGTTGAAAATACTGTCTTTCCCCCATTGTCTATTCTTGGCACCCTTGTCTAAAATCAATTTACCATATATATGTGGGTTTACTCCTGGACTCTCTATTCTGGACCCTTGATCTTTGTGTCTGGCATTATGCCAGCATCATACTGTTTTAATTACTGTAGCTCTGTAATACATTTTGAAATCAGGAAGTGTGATATATCCACCTTTGTTTTTCTTTCTCAAGATTGCTTTAACCATTCAGAGTCTTTTATGATTCCAGTTGAAATTTAGAATTGCCTTTTTTTTTACTGTAAAAAAATGCCATTGGAATTTTGATGGAGATTGTATTGACTCTCTAGATTGCTGCAGGTAGCAGGTGGCATGGACATTTTAACAATATTAAGTCTTCCAATTCTTGGCTAACCCATGTTTATCTTTCAAGCTGCAGCTACAATTTTTCTTTCCTGATAAGAAATCTTTCCTGATAAGAAATCTTTCCTGATACTCTTTTGTTTTCTCTCTAAATTGCTCTATTATAACATTTGTAACATTGAATTATAAGTTGCTTGTTTCACCCACTCAGTGGTATGTTTCTCCTACACAGTGCAGAATAACAGAAAAAATGTTTCCAAATGGACACAAGATCCTCACATACACACACATATATATGTGTATGTGCACATACATGTATATGTAATATACACATATATGTATCTATTATATGTATCCTTCACACATATTTTACTATATACTTTGTTTCTGTGACAAATTTTATACTATTAAAATAATGCTATGACTCTAATAAAAATCACACTTTAGAATATACCTTCAAGCACTCTCTGTAAATATATGCAAAATATCTGTATATGTGTGCTGTTATTGAACAAATAGTATAATTTAATTTTCCAGGATAGTTTGGGATTGACATGTACACACCATTATATTTAAAATGGATAACCAACAAGGACTTACTGTATAGCACAGGGAACTCTGCTCAATATTATGTAACAACCTCAATGGGAAAAGAATTTGAAAAAGAAGAGATACATGTACATGTATACCTGAATCACTTTGCTGTCTAGCTGAAACTATCACAATATTTTTAATCAACTATACTCCAGCATAATATAAGAAGTTAAAAAAATAAAATAAAACTTTGGATTAGCTTTAAAAAGACATACTAATGCATATATGAGAGTTTTATCATGAAACCTTACTCATTCATTCATTTATTCCATTCATTCAATAAATAATATATCTATATGCACCATGATTTTATTTTGTACTCGGCATGAAATGATGAACATAGCATGCAAAGTACCTGGTTTCACAGAACTTAAAATCTAGATAGAGATGCAAAGAAAGTAAACAATTAAATCAAATTAATTTAGTATTAATGTTTTGAAGAATCTGGTATCAAGGATAAAGATAAGATGATGAAAGAAAATCTCTATGATGAGGTATTATTTACCTCTACCTGTGTTGAAAAGGAGCTAGATATAAAAAAATAGGAAAAAATATTTGGGTATTTTTTTTTTTTGAGTAAAGGGAGTGACACGTGCATGTGTCTCAGTCTAAATAATTCTTAATGAATATAAAAACTAAAAGGTGAATAAATTTGAATGGCATGTAGTAAACAATGGGGAAACTGGCACAGGAAAGCATGGAAGCTATAAAGGGGCAAATTATGAGGGTCTTGTGGGTCACAGCAAAACATTGGGATTCAGTTCTAATGTCAATGGAAAAAAATCACTGAATAGAAACAATGTAATCTGATTTACACTTTGAAAGCTTAATTTTGTTGCTTATGGAGGATTGATTGCATTGAGTCAAGAACTGGAATGGAGATACCAATTAGGTAACTGCTGTGTTCCAGACAGTAGATTATCTATGCATCACAGATGATTTTTGCAATTGCTGTATGAGATGAGACAAAGTACTAAAGAAAGAGCAGATGTTATTCTTTTCCAGAAATTACAGAATTACAATTTACTGATCAAATTAATTGGGAGATACTTAGTTTCTGTACAAAACTGTTCTTTAATTAAAATACACAGTTCTCTATGGGCGATTTACATTATGACTAAATATACTCAAATTTGAATATAATACCTTCCAAAGAACACATCTGTTGCATGACAATGCATATGTGAAAATACATCTGCAAAATTAATTTAAATGTTGAAATTTGACTTCAAAGTAAATATCTAAATTATTAAAACTAAAAGTTAATGATCATCAAGCTAAAAAATGGCAAAATCTTTCAGGTCACAAGGCAAGTGCAATATGAATCATTCACACCATTTTATTAATATTAATTTACTGGGTTATTGACATACACTGCTCTGCATTTCCCTTATATCTGCTCTATCAAAATTATAGATAACTATGGGTACCCTGGGTACATTGAAAAGGTAGTAGCATTTGAGTTTAGATAGACACCGAAGGAAAAAAAATTTTCATCACAGTCCAGAATTTTTCAGTTTTGGATGGAGTCACATTAGCAAATTTCACAGCCATCTTTAATTGCCATATGGATTGGAATATTTATTTTGACTTGACTAACAGGTTTTCTTTTTGTAGGGTTATACATCAGAGGAGATAAATATAAGCAGAAGTTTATAATACAGTTAGTTGTATGATCTACCTTTAAAGCAAATATGTATCATTTTTTTATCTTCCAATCATCTGAACCTAATAAAGAATGTGCAACCTTAAGACTTCAGAGGATACAGAACTCACTTTTTAGTATAAGAGATGAAAAGGCTAGATATTTGCTTAATCAGCTACTTTGGCTTTTGGAGCAGAGCCATGGGGCCAAGGTATACCTAATCAGATAAACGAACAAACAAACAAAACAAAACAAAACTCAGATTTGAATCTAGCATTAGTGGTGAAGTCCCAAAATAGAAACAATGAAGAGTTTGAGTACTTTATATGATCAGCTGTGAGTGGCACTCACTGATTGCCAGGCTTTAAGAAATCATGCAAGGTTTTCGGACTGCAGAAGGTAGGGGACTTCCTATTAGTCAAGTAATACTAATAGCAATTCTGTTAGGTTGTTATTAGTGTCATCCTTATTTTACAAGTGAAGATAAAGAGGCATAGAGTGTTTATACAATTTGCCACACTAATAGGCAGTGAGTATGAAATAGGCCATTAGGGTTCACAGTTTGTCCTCTTAACCATTACACTACATTGCCTTCTTCACCCATATAAAAATAAATGTTTTACAAAGCTATTAAAACATGTTTCAAAGATTCTGACACATTCTCATTAATGAATTCCTCGAGGCTTTGGTGAAGTAGATGCATGAAGTGTCCAGTAAGGGGATTTAGATGCAAAATGGGTGATTTACAGATTATAAACCCACTCTAACTTCTTTATTTCCATACATCTCTACTTGGAGATTATTTTTGTCCTTGTTGGTTTCTAGTAAGTCATCAGAATAAACAATTAATTGTTTGCTTGGCTGATTGTGTGGGACTGAATCTCAATAGTGGCCAATGATTAACATGTATGCCATAAATCCCTTAATATAATGATACTCTTGAAATTCACTTCAGTTGAAAATGGCTCATTGATTTTAGTGGGCATGGTAGGATCCTGTGAGAGGCAAAATGACCAGGGCAAACTGAGTACTGTAAAGAACAGGACCAGGGTGAAAATTAGAACCATCTCACATGCAGGAGTCTTGAGTAGCAGCTAAAATCACATAATTGGTAACCTGCTAATAGTCCACTTATTAATAATTTTAAAAATAAAATAAAGCTAGACTTAGAAAATGGAAGCTGGATTTGAAATAATAGAATTATGACTATTGAATTAATTTCTAAGTCAGTTTAGTTCACAGACTCAGAAAGACCTAGAATAAGAAGACAAACATATCTTCAGAACCTCCTTTCTGGCCTTCTCTAAAGAGAAAGGAATAACTATACAATCAGAAAATGAAACCCTTAGATTTTTTGAGTATGTCAACAGTGACTCTAATTTTTTAGTAATCTGAAGACTAGAACATGCTCTCCTTTTAATTACAGTGGAGGCTAAATCACCAAGCAATGAATGATGGCTTGAATGGAATTCACCTCATGATAAGCCTACTTTGACTCTAAAACTAATCCATTATTCTTTCAAAAATTTACTAGATCTGCAGTTAAGGAATACCAGATGGAAACTCCTACAAACGTGTCTTTATTTCTGAAAATAGTAGTTAGAGCACTGACTCTTGAATCAGACTACACAGGTTAAAATCACAGTCCTAACACTAAATGCTTTGTGACATTATACAAATAGCTTAATAATTTTGGCATTTAAATTCTATGTATCTACTTGAATATTATATATTTTATAGAATTGCTATGTATTTTATAGAGCACTTATAATGATGTTTGGTACATAGTAATCATATATTAGTGTTTGATCAATTAATCAAAATAATACCAAGACTTTGGAAAAATTCAAGGAAGGTTATTCAACCATCTAAAATTTTTAACCGAAGAAATAAGTATTTCTCTCACATAGTGACTTTGATTGTCATTGCTATTTTAGTTATATTCTCTTCAAATGAATAAATAAGTAAAAGCCTTAGTGCCTGATACACTGTTTTTGATTTTATGATTTTTTAAAAAAAGTCCTATCCCAGAAATCATAAAATCTAGAAGCATTTCTTTTCTTAATCTGGCAAGAACAGCAGTACTCTACATACAGTGTTTTACCTCAGTATTAAATTATTTTTTCAATTCTGAACAACTACTTAGTCTTGATGGAACTTGACCATTTCATAGTCGAGAGAGAACTTTCACCATTTCACTATCCCAAAAGACATCCTCTTATGACATTGATATTCCCATCGTAGTAGTACCTGAAAAGGAGAGGACAGTAGGTATTTTACATGCTATGTCAGAGGAGAAGAGACACTGCTCATGAAATTTCTGGTGTCTGCCATATTAGTGGGGTAACTGGGTATTTAGTAGATTTGGAAATTTTGAGATACCCACCCATAGTAAGGAGTGAGTCTCTGCATGTTATTTCATAGATGACTAAAACAAGTCATCAAATGCTTGGTAGGCTTTTCAAAAACTTGAAGGCAACATTTATCATGTATAGCACTTCTCTGGCTCATTTCAAAGCTAGAGAAGTTAGGGAAGGCTAGCTTTGAATTAGCCTAGAAAGCTTTCTGGGTGGTGTAAGGGGTCATGTATACAACCATACTATCTATCCATTATAACCGCATTGGTCTAGTGTTGCTTAAGTGTCTATTGAAAAGATCAGTTTGGCTTAGCTCTATGGCAAAGCCCATTAGAATAGTATAAAATTTTCTGAGAATAAAATTCACAATGTACCCCAAGGAAAAAACTGTGCTATCTTAACAGTCACTTTCCTTTTGAAAAATTGTTCTTTTCTTATTCCTGGACAATGATATAAGCTAAAATGTTTAACCATGGAATATGAGGTGATTGTCCCACCTGAATTGCACATGGTGACTTGGGAGTAAATACATTTTATTAGCAATAAGTGTAGATATTCCCAGCAGAACTTTATCTTGAGATAAAGGTTACATATGAAATTATTTCAAGCATGTCTGGACAGTTACAAGCAATTTGCATTAGTAATTGATTCACACTCACCACTTGCCTATGATGCCCCTCTGTGTATCATCTCAAAACACATACATCTTTATGACTACTGATCTGAGGAGAGAAATATCTAAGCCTGGTTTACAGATATCATTATACTGTTTACTTGAACCTGCTATACTGTTTACTTGAACTGGCGAAAAGTGTACTACAGCAGCATTGAAATCCTGCTTTTGTATAATTCTAAATTATGGTGAAGAAAGTAAAACCTTTCAGTAGTCAGAACCTCAACTGACAGAATCGCATTTTCAATTTTTACCTCAAAAGAGAGAAGAAGGCTTGAGATGAGGTATCTATGAATAATGCTTTGATAAGATGACCAGACATTTAGAAGACATAAATGGATGGATTAAAAAGAAGTTTGAGAAGACATATATAAATGAATCTCTTAATTTATGACCAGAAAATATAAATATTCATGTTTTGTTGGATGGTCGGCAAAAGCTCTCAAAGCAAAAAAGACTTGTAATAAGACAAGATGGGCAAGATTATTCATTTTGTGGTGTGAGCCAGCATTCCTCACCAGGTAACAAAGAAAAATGGCCCTGTTACAAGGCTGGAGACTCTGCAGAGTCTCAACAGCATGGCCCTCCTCTTACTAAGACTGATCAGGACATTGCCACCACTTACTCTCCAGTGCCATAAAGTTGACAACCAGTCATCCACCTAGTGGAAGATGACCATATAGGAATATTTCCATCATGAAGAGGGCAGAGGTTTATTTGCACCAATGTAGACCATTGCTCTGTATCATACTGTCTTCCCTTCCCCTGCAGGATTCCATCCTTATGTTTAGGGAATGTCCCCTGTGCTATACAGTAGGTCCTTATTAGTTATCTATTTTGTGTATAGTAGTATGTATATGTCAATCTCAACCTCACAATTTATCCCTCCCTCTCCCTTCCCCCCTTGGTAACCATAAGTTTTTCTACATCTGTGACTCTATTTCTGCTTTGTAAATAAGTTCATTTGTACCATTTTTTAGATTCCATATATAAGCAATATCATATGACATTTGTCTTTGTCTGACTTACTTCACTCAGTGTGACAATCTCTAGTCCATCCATGTCGCTGCAAATGGCATTATTTCATTCTTTTTTTATGGCTTCTGCATTTCTCAAAACCTAATCTCCAACTACTCTTTCCTCAATTCTCAGTGATCCAGTCAAACAACAAACTTTTTTGCACTTTTCCCAATACCTCATCCAATATAAAAGCCCTTGTATGAGATGTTCCTGAGCCTGTAATTCTCTCTACCTCTCTTCCATTTCTTAGATAGCTCAAATTTAATCATTATTTAGATGTTAGATGAAATAATGCTACCACAAAGAAAGCTTCCCTTACTTCACAGACTGCATCATGGCTCTTTTTCCTTTCTATACTTTTTCATCTTTCTTATCATAGTATAATTAAATGTTTAACAACTGTTTCTTGTGTCTCACCCTTTGGAACTCAGCCTATAAGGCATGGATCATCTTTTACTTATCTATTTCTGAATTCATATTATCTAACACTGTATACATAATAGATACTCAAAAATGTTTGTTGAATGAACAAATGAATAAATTATTTCATTGTAAGTTAATTTCTCACAACTTGTAGTCTTATAAAAAATGAAAGAGAGGAAGGACATTCTTCCTGTCACATCCTCATTCTTTCATGATAGCAAGGTGGTGAGTTATGAGGTGAGAACCCTTATTCTAACATATCCTTCCAACATACCATCTGCATATCTGTGCCTCATGTCAGCTTCATCTAACACTAATCAATACACTAGCAGGAGTCTCGCCCACGGAGAGTACCCTAAGCATTTCAAAAATATTGCATCTTCAGTTTTAAGTCTACATCATCAAATTATTTGTGATTTCTTTGATTTTATGAGAGCATTTTTTTATTGTGGTCACATAGGCCATTTGTAATAAGCAAATTATCTGGTAAAGGGACAAATATGTTCCTGTCTATTGAAAAAAAATAGTTGCACATCCAAACCCGATGTTCAGATTATGATGATACACTTGTCAAAACAGTACAATTATGTTATGAATAGGAGGTTGATTTCATATTTTAATTTTAATGGAGATAGGATATTTGAATTCTGTAGACATGTGTCTGAGTTTAATAACCATCAAATGCATGTTCAGATTGAATGACCGAGTCAATTATTTCTCTAAAAGTAGTTATTAAGAGAATTTTAAATACGTAAGAATAGTAATGGAACAACTCATGAATATTCTGTTTCCAAAATTAGTCACAAGTCAACTTCATAATTTATATTTGTGGAATCTTATTATATTATTTGGAGATACTGATTGAGTTACAAAGTAATGGAACGCTAATAACTTCTGGAAGGCATAAAACAACTAAAGAATCCAAGTAGTAATTAGCACAATAATCTCATCTGCTACATATTTTGGGTTTGGACTTCCATTTTTCTGAAAGAGATTATTTTCTAACCTATAGATTTCATAGTATGTGAAAGAAATCTTAAAATACTAAAATATAATAAACAAAATTTTAGATTTTGTATTTTGTACTTTTAGAGTAGTGAAATAATGGTTAAACATTGCCTTTTATCTGCAACATACAATTCTTTATTATGTGATGTTGGTGTAGTTGCAGATGATTTGGGAGATTTCAAACTTTTTAAAGAGGGTATAAAAAGGTTAAACCAGAACATGTTTGCCTGCCCAGCCTTGCCACTAACACCATGTCCCCTCAGCGTTCAGACACCACTGCATTTAGATGCTACCACTGGATGTATACAGGGAAGAGACAGGAGGGGGAAAATCATTATAATACAGTACAGTCCAAGGTTAAAGAAACATACAGGAAATGTTTGAGATCTGAGAGGAGATTATACTTCAGGAGACATGTCAACTATATTTAGCTATTGTCTTGACAAGATTTGTAGGAATTTTTAAACCTATCCCATCAAGAAAGGACAGGGAATAGGCTATTACCTATGGAGCTATAGAAATGGTGATAAAAAGAAATATATTTATGATTGAAATTCAGAATATTTATTAAATGAGTTAAGATTTTAGAGAAGTTATTGATAAGAGCATTTGCTAAGAATAATTTTTAGCTAAGCAAAAATAGAACATTAAAGTGATCATCTAATATGAAATGGTGTAGTATAACCTTATTCCAACCTTGAGTGTTAGCTTTCTTTTACCTATGCATAAACCTATTTATCCATACTTCCATTATTTCATGCATTCAGCAGAAATTAAATAATTTTTCTGCTAACTGTGTGTCAAAGGAAAAGAATAAAACAAAAGACTAATAAGAGAAAACTCTTGTCCTCAAGAAAATTTCAATTTGCTGTGGGGAGTTAGGAAAAAAAAATTTATATAGTGGAGGAAATTTCCAATGAGATTGAACTTGATGTCAAAGGAATGGTTATAGGAGATAGCAGAATGAATTTGGAGAATAGCAAATAATTCCATATTATTGAAGTATAATGTTCATAGGTGAGGAATAGCAATAACTGAGGTCCAAAAATGGTTAGGAGAGATTGATCATGGATGTCTTATCAAAATGCTAAGAAATATAGATTTTATTTAATAATCAATGAGAAGAGATTGGAAGATTTTAGAAAGGAGGTGTTACTGGTGATGTAGAACACTGATCTGATACAAGATTGTAAGAAGTGAGTCCTGTTAGAGAACTGGTGTAGTGATTCAGATGAAAAATACTGAGTATTCTAGTATCGGATTTTTGGAGAAAATAGAAAAAGAGTCTAAATTTATTCAAAAGGAGGGGATCAATAGAGCTTAGTATCTGATTTGGAGGGCATAGATATTGGCATGGGGGTGATGAAAGGAAGCAATTCAGGATAAATCCAAGATGCAAGTGACTAGGTAAATAGAGATATTTTGACCAAGATGTAGAATAAAAGAAAACAAGTGAATGTTTTTAACTGTTTGGTTGGTGGGTTTGTTTATTCGGGGTATAGAGGAGTAGGGTGATTGATATAAATTTTAATGAATTTTGTAAAGATAAACATATTTCCCAAACTTATGGTAATTTGATAAAACATTCAGCCTTTTATTTATTTATTTATTTATTTATTTATTTTTATAATTGACTCTTTTTCTCTGTCCTTGTTTTTGAAGTGTCTCCCAGGTGAGAGGGCAAAGACTTCATGGTTCATGTATAATTTATTTCCAGAAGTTTTCAGGGAGAACTAGCATTTATACAGTATTCCTAAAACTCACAAAGGAACTATAGATGTATGAGGCTTAAGCAAGAAATATTCAGAAAATTAAAGTTTTATTCTTTGCTGCTATCATTTGACAGTCCTTCCAGTAAGACACAACTGTGGTTTTTCTCCTTCAAATCAGTCTTATTTTAAATAAGACTAAAATATAAGGGGAAAGGGGAGCACTAGATAACTGTAACCAGCTATTTCTGAAAAAGATTAATGCAGCAAAATTTCTTCTAATATTAATTTAGGTGTAATTTAGAGAGCATTCTTGTGTTTCACCATCCATCATAGGCACTGAATATAGAAAAATAAATAATTAAAAACATGCTTATTATCTTATGTAACTTCTTGTTCCATTATGTTTATCTAGGAGAGTTGCTAAAAGGAGAGAGGATTTGTTTTTCAAGTTCAAGCACATTTTATGGTAGCAAAAGAAGCACATTATATTGAAAGTCTTTGCAAGCATTTCCATTAGCATCTAAGGTCAGTTCAATGAAAAACTAAAACACATTGTTAACTGCTTGTCCTATTAAAAGGAGAATAAACATTTGCTAATCATCCTTTATTTTGCCACACATTCTAAATATTTTTGCAAACATTGTCTCATTTAATTATCACAGGGACTAGTTAAGATAGAAATTATTGTCTTAATCTTTCAAGATGAGGGAACAAATTTTCACAGATTTTATTTGGTCTAGGTCACTCAGCTAGCAAGTAGTAGCTAGAATTTGAACTTGGACGATTCTTATTTCTATGCCATGTCCAATGGGCAAATAGAAAATGAAAAAAAAAGACTTTATTTTTAAAAAAATTTTATAGAAAACATTTTTAATCTTACAGTACAGTACCTTGAAAAGTATAAGAGTACAGTACAACAGCTGGCATACAGCAGCTGGCAATGAGTGAACAGGCAAGAAGAGTTACTGACTGGAGCAGGAAGAGGAGGTGGGAGATGGTAGAGCTGAAGGATCATCAGCAACAGGAGATGGAGGGCAAGCTGCAATTTCACTCATGCCTGACATGGATGGTACAGGTTCTGGTTCCTTCCTGGACTTAATTCTATTTACCCTCTTGAAATAAATGATCCAGTAATGTGTGGGTAGTAGCTCTTTTTCTCTCGTCATAGATGACACATGGTAGCACTGGATTTCATTCTGAATGGCTGCTGCAACCTTTGTGTACCATTCTGTGCTCTGGTCCTCTGCCTCAAAACCTAACAGTGCCTCCTCCAATAAAGCAAATCCCCTTGCCATTTCCTGTGTTGTGAATCTCTTCGGTTCTTCAGCTCCTTCTTCTTCCTCTTGTCTCTCTTCATCTTTTCCCTGGGCCTCCAATTCCATCAGGTCTTCATTAGTAAGCTCCTCGTGTTGCACAGCAAGGCATTATAAACAAAAAAAGACTTTAAAGGGTAATTCCCCAAGAGAATATTTTATAATTTTGCCTCTGTACCTATAAATATGTCATCTTTTCCCCTATAATCTACTTTCAAGTCTCTGTTCTTTACCTCTTATCCTGATTTGATCACTTCCATTTATTCCAGGATTTTGTTCAAGTATTTCTTTCTCTTCTCTCCTATGTGTACAATCCCTCCTTCTTCACTGGATTCTGTGTTAACAGCTGAAACTCATGTCAATGTTTGGCACCTACTTAAAAATAAAAATAAATAGAGAAAGTATAACAAATTACTTGACCATGAATTCTTCTAGCTATTTCCCAATCTCCTTCCCTTTTCAGTCAGTTTCTCTGCAGTATAAATTACCATCTCTGTGTTCACTTTCTCACTTTCAATATACCCTGAACATTTGAGAATTTGACTTTCACTTGCAATATTCAAATAAAACTAGTCTCTTCCTTGATATAAAACATACATTGAATTTTTCAATCCTATTTTCATTTAACCAGTATAAAGCACTTGACCCCATTGACTAATTACTTCTTGAAATAATTTTCTAACTTCTCTCCTACTGATATTCTTCCTTAATCATTGCTCTTCTCTTTGATTGTTTGTTTTGGCCATGCCCTGGCATGCAGAATCTTAGTTTTCTGACCAGGGATCAAACCCGTGCCCCCTGCAGTGGGAGCGTGGTGTCTTAACCACTGGACTGCCAAGGAAGTCCAGCTCTCTGATTGTTGTGCATTAAATGTTTTCTTTTACAAGCCATATTTTAACACAGGGTATTTATAAATCTTATTCTAATTTTAAGCTTTAATAATTTCATAATTATAAATACTATGAATTGACAAGAAAAATATTTGAGTTTATTTACATTTCTTTTACATTGAGTTTTGTGAATTTTAAGTAATAAAATTTCAGCTTTTCTTTTTAGTTACTCTGAAGAGGTCAGATAGTCACTGAAACAAAAAATATATAATTACAAGTTTATTATTTGAAGTTCACAATACTGAGTTTCACTCTTTGTGATTAAAGATGGAAATACTGACCAAATATCTTTACATGAGCTCCATTCTCATGTACCCATTAGACTACTTGGAATGTTCTGTTAGAAGTCATCCAGGCATATAAAAATCAAATTTCCAAATCTTACTTATTTGTTTCTTCCTCAAACCAGTTCTCCTCAGATCTGTTTCCCTTATTTCAAGGGATGAAATCTAATTATCCAAGCTAGAGACCTTCTTCTTCTTCAACTCTTAATACCTAATAAGCCACAAGTTCTGACTATTCTTCTCTTTACACAATTGTATATATCACCTCCTTTCTGTCAATAATACTGATGCTATAATTCAGAGACCTGTAATAGATTGCCAATATAATTCAGTAGGCATTAAACTCGTCTTCTTATATTTTATCTTATCACTTCTAAATGTCATGTTTTAAAATGTGGACAGAATATTATTGAACATGAATATAGACACATGCGCACGCACACACACACACACACACACACACACACACACACACAATTTATAGTTTTTCAAGTTCAGGTAAAGCCTAGTAGGTCAGAGCAGACCAATGCTTCAGCAGAAAACTACTGCACAAGAATGGTCAATTTTTAAAAATCACATTTTTATAAGGATGAGTTACATTGATCAAGTGTTGATGAGTGGTTCCATTGTTCTCTGGAAGTCTTCTTGGATAGCAACTCTAATGACACTTTATATTACTTGGAATGTGTACCTTACTCTATTCACTGGAGTCTAAATTTCTTTAGGGAGAACCCATTTATATTTATTTTCTTATTCCTCCCACCTTATATAGTATTTACTGTTTTATAGTTATTTAACTGTTCAAAAATGAATGAGAGAACAAATAAATGAGTATAGATGCTAATAAAGGAACAAACAAATGACTATCAAAATATGATTATGAAATGCTTTTCAATGCCATCTCAGCCACCAAAAGATTGTTTACTTGGTACTTTTCACTGATTTCAATATGGCACATTCTGTCAATGCCACAATCCTAAGTTGCTTTTGGTACTTTTTTGACTCATTAAGTAGAATATTTTATTGCCAGTGGATTTTTTAAAGAACATATAAGTGTTAACTAAGAAGATGTGTATCTCTTATATTAAGAAGCATGGAGCACTTTTCAATATTTAAGTAAACTTTTTTTGACAAAATAAGAGTTTAACCATTTGAAAAAGAAATTGGCGCTTACTATGATGCACACGGTCCACTGAATCCACTCTGATGCTCTTCTGATTAGAGTGCCTTGCTGAGGCCCTGTTGCTGCTTGGTGGCGTGATTGATTGCTGTGTGATAGACTTTGCAATACTCAACTCCATCAGCCAGTTGTACAACTGGAGATAAAGATAAATTCAGGACTCTAGTTAGCTCTGTGACCTTCACTGGTAATGAATCCTGTAGGCTCATTAGTTGCAATTTGAAGCATTTTAAAATTAATTGCCTTTAGTTTAATGAAGTTTTTTCTTGCTTGGAAATCAGAACAATGGTAAATACTTCAACAAACTTAACAATCATTTATTACAGGCAAGTTGTGACCTTGAAGAGGCTTTTTTTTTCAATTGTAGTGGCATGTATCATGTAGAATACATAGGAAGGGCTTTATTTTAATTATTAGAATCATTCTTTATGTATTAGGAACCTTATTATACTTGCAATCATGTGTACCTCACTAAGATATATTAAAATCTCTTCTAAAATCACTTATGCTTATATTCATGATTTTAGTTTTTCATTTGTTCAGTTTATTTGGCCACATGATTGGCATATTGCTCCAGGCACAAAAGCAACCACTCTGACACTAATTTTTTTTAAAGAACATTACATTATGCATATGCCTAATAGAAGTGTGAATCGATGCCAGCATTACGAAGGAAAAAAATTCATGAAATGTTGTGCTACATAGAAGAATAATTTACTCTGGAGTAAACGGGAGTTTTTAATTTCCATATTTAAACTTCTGTTTTTACCTGTGCACAAAACAGGTTGAAATATTTATTCATTGGATCAATTGCATAGTGTGTGTTTATAGATAAAAATAGTCATAATTTTGTCAGCCAGAGTTTGTATCTTTGGGTATTGGCCGTCCTATAGCTGCTAGATTATTATGTTTCATAATTATGTTGGGACATATTTTTCTATGCTCTTTAACTACAGAGGCCATTTACTTTCATCATTCAGAGTGCATATACTTGAGTTGTTTTCATGAGAGTAAGATAAATTTTCAATGCAACATTCACACACCAGAGTTATCAAGGTATCACTCCTTTAGAGCTACCAAATGGAGATAAACTTTAGAATGGATTTAAAACTTTTGTGTATAAAAAAGTCTCTGCATCTCACAGGACCGTTGTAAGAGTTAGGTGAGAAAATGTCTCTGAAGCAATTAAGACAACACTGGGACATGTCAGGTAATCAGTATATTAGGAAGTTCAATAAAAAATAAGTTAGTATAGTGAAATAGTATTGATAAAGTAGGTCCCATTTCTTGAACAATCAAAAAGTGTAATTTTTATAAAAATCTTTCATTAACTCTAGATGAATTTGAAAGCCAGACATTAAAGCATCCAATTAACTGGACATTAATATACCTATAAATTGTCTAGTTGGAGTTTTTCCCCATGTTGGCTCAATATATCCCAAGTTATTTATAGACATCTATTTTTCTTCAAATGGCTTTACATATTGTCTATATATGTATTTACTAAAAAAAATTATCAAATACCATCACTTTCAATTTCCAGTCCCACTATTAAAACATTAGCACTTCAAAAAAGAAAAAAATATCCCAAACGTTTAGGGTATTTAAGTTAGAACTTTAGGAATGAGGAAACTGAGGTTGACTGACATAGGTAATATATATATAAGGTCTCTTGCTTATTCAAATTTTAGTACACTGTAATCAATGCTACAGATAGATGTGGACATTTACTGAAACAAACACTCTTATCCAAATAGGTAGTAAGGAAGAAAGGAAGTGAGCGAAGAGAAAAACAGGGCTGGAAGGTGGGAGAAAAATAATAAATGGAATTACAAAGCCAAGCATATAAGGCAAGGAAAGGAAGGAGATATGTGTGTCTTATGGCCTCAAAGTACGAGTACCCAGGAAGCTCAGAATATCAAACATTCAGACTTAAATGTATATGTTAAAGCCGACTATGAGTTTAAAACAATTACAAATAACACCATGCTCTTGCATGTGTACAGATGCCTAGCAAAAAAAAAAAAAAAAAAAACCAATAAGCAAATTTCTGTACTCTGTGTGAAAAAGATTTCTAGGTGGTGGTGTTTGTTTTCTTAGTCATAATCCATATCAATATTTTATTGTTTACAAAAATTGCGATAATTTTTTTATTTTAATAATTGAGAATGTATGAAATAAACCCATCAGAGCGTTGGTGTTTAAACACTCCTTAAAACATTAGAATGGTTAACTTTTTGATTTTAGGAATTTTCCTCAGCAAAAGTATAGCAATTGCGATGCCTTCAATTCTATATGTTGGCCATGTTGTACCTTTCAAGACTTTGCTTTGCTAGCATCATTACCAAGCTTTCTACAATTTGAATCCTGGCTATGGCATGTGAAATTACTACATTCTCTCTTGTGTTCTTTTGTGATGACTTTTGTCCTAAGTTCTTTGGTGTATGCAAAGAGAACAGAGTTAGAGCAGTTGGCCAGAAATCCATAGACTTCCTTTGTGAGGGACAATGGGATATTCATTGGTCTAATCTCCTCTTTTATTTTATTTTATTTTTTTATTGAAGTTCAGTTGATTTACAATATCATGTTAATTTCAGGTGTATAGCAAAGTGACTTGGTTATACATATAAATATGTATATATCTGTACTCATTTTAAAATTTTTTCATTAGTTTATTACAAGATATTGAATATAGTTCCCTGTGCTATACCATAAATCTTTGTTGTTTATTTATTTTACATATGGTAGTGTGCATTTCTTAATCCCATAATTCCAATTCATCCCTCCTACCCCCTTCCCCTTTGGTAACCATAAGTTTGTTTTCTATGTCTGTATGTTTCTGTTTTGTAAATAAGTTCATTTGTACTATATTTTAGATTCCACATATAAGTGATATTATATACTATTTGTCTTTGTCTGACTTACTTCAATTAGTATGATAACCTCTAAGTCCATCCATGTTGCTACAAATGGCATTATTTCATTCTTTTTATGGCTGAGTAGCATTCCATTGTGTGTGTGTGTGTAATATACCACATCTTCTTTTGATGGATGCTTAGTTTGCTTCCACATCTTGGCTATTGTAAATAGTGCCACTGTGAACACTGGGGTGCATGTATCATTTTGAATTAGAGCTTTCATCTTTTCCAGATATATGCCCAGGAGTGGGATTGCTGAATCATATGGCAACTCTATTTTTAGTTTTTTAGGGAACCTCCATACTGTTTTCCATAGTAGCTGCACCACCTTACATTCCCATCAACAGTGTAAGAAGGTTCCCTTTGCTCCACAGCCTCTCTACCATTTATTATTTGCAGACTTTTTGATGATGGCCATCTGACAGTGTTAGGTGATTGCTCATTGTAGTTTTGATTTGCATTTCTCTAACAATTAGTGATGTTGACCATCTTATCATGTGCCTGTTGACCATCTGTATGTCTTTGGAGAAATGGTTATTTAGGCCTTCTGCCCATTTTTGGATTGGGTTGTTTTTGTTGTTGTTGTTGTTATTGAGCTGTATAAGCTGTTCATATATTTTGGAAATTAAGCCCTCATCAGTCACATAATTTGCCAATATTTTCTCCCAGTTCATAGGGTTTTTTTGTTTTGTTTATGGTTTCCTTTGCTGTGCAAAAGCTTCTAAGTTTGACGGAGGAGAGGTGAAGATACAAAGTAAAATGGCCATAAGTTGTTGCAAATATTTCCTGGTTTTGGCCAGACTCTGGATGGGATGTGCTAATTTCTTCTTTCCTGCAGCCATTCACAAGTGGACTAGGTCAGAATGTTTCCTGTGAGCTGAACAAAGGTATTTTAACTTAACAGTCAAGGTTGGGAGGGAGGGTCCCTGGAGATGGTCTATTTTGTATACTTTAATCTATAGGCAACATCCCTTTACTGATTAACCTCTAGTAAAAAGTAATAGAATACAAAGATTAAAGTAAAGAAACAGATCTAATGAGTCAGATTTATTCTCCCCTATTACACTTATGTAATTTTCTGGGGTATAAAATAGAGATTTTTTTATAGCATAAATATTTGCTGTCTTTTGGTGCTATAACTCACATACTTCATTTAGAGAACTCATCTATTCTGGGTCAAAGAACATTTAAGTAATACAAGAAAAAAAAGTAATAGAAGAAAGTGCATTCAATGTTCTCCAGATCTTTCACTTCTCTTACCCTGTTGATTACTTTAATTCTTTAAAGCAGTAGTGGATTTTGAGAGAAGATAAGATTTCTGGTTTTAATGAACCTGTTTAGAAAATCTGAATCTTTTTATGCTCAGTATTCCCCAAAAAAGTTTAAAAATAATAAATATGGCATTATTAAAAACAATCAGCAAATTAAATTTGAAATTTAAACACTTCATATGAGGCTAAACAAATATAATGGTATTCTAAAAATGGCAAGCTATTGTTGAAGCCCTTTTTGAGGAATTTTATTTTATATAATCACTTCTTTATCAATGCTGCATAGATATTTAATACAAAAATTCATATATCCAGTTGTATAATTTAAATTAGATATTTAGTGAGGTATTTCTACCAGAGAATCTATGGCAAGACTAAATGCTGTAATTGAACATGCATTTAATAACTGGTCTTCTTCAGTTAAAAGCAGTGTAAAAACAACCATCTCATATTTAAAACAGTAAATAAAAAAGGGCATGCAATTTTTATATTAAAAGTTAGCCAACAACTTAAATAGAAAATTGGGTTAGTTAGCATTTTATACTAAAATAACACTCATGTCTCAGTCATGTGTTTGATATGAACTAGATTATATATGTTGAAGGTTGAGGGCTCTTGCTAACTTTCAGTTAATTAAACACCCACTTCAAGGTCTTTTCCATTTTTAGGCCTTTAGATCTGCTTTTCTTCTGTCAGAAATACTCTTCCATTTATCTTTACATGTGCCTCCACTTGAATATTAAGAATTGATATACAGTAGGTCCCCTACATATGAATGAGTTCCATTTCGAGAGCACGTTCATAAGCCCAAGTTGTTTGTAAGTCCAACAAAGTTAGCCTACATACCCAACTAACACAATTGGCTGTATAGTACTGTACTGTCATAGATTTATAATACTTTTCACATAAATAATACATAAAAGCAAACACAAAAAGTAAAAACACTTTTAATCTTACAGTACAGTACCTTGAAAAGTACACTAGTACAGTACAACAGTTGGCATACAGGGGCTGGCATTGAGTGAACAGGCAAGAAGGGTTACTGACTGGAGGAGGGAGAGGAGGTGGGAGATGGTAGAGATGAAGGATCATCAGCAATAGGAGATGGAAGGCAAGCTGCAGTTCCACTCACGTCTGACATTGATGGCACAGGTTTTGGTTCCTTGCTTGATTCAGTTCTATTTACACTCTTGAAAAAAATGATCCAGTGATGTGTGAGTAGTAGCTCTTTTTTTCTTGTCATAGATGACATGGTAGCACTGGATTTCATTCTAAATGGCTGCTGCAACCTTCATGTACCATTCTACATTTGGGTCCTGTGCCTCAAAACTAACAGCACCTCCTCAAATAAAGCAAATCCCCTTGCCATTTCCTGTGTTGTGAACCCCTTCAGTTCTTCAGTTACTTCTTCCTCTTGTCTCTCTTCATTCTTTCTGTGGACATCCAATTCCATTAGGTCTTCATTAGTAAGCTCCTTGTGTTGCACAGCAAGGAGTTTAATCTTATAAGAACAAGTGACATCTACCATCTTTTTGCCTTGCTCCTCTCTCTCAATTATTTTCACTTTTGCTTCCATCATTATCGCTTGGTGCTTCTTAGCATTACCAGCTGCATCACCGCTGCTTTTATGCTTGCTTCTGGACATCCTGGGCTTGAGGTAATGATACTGTACTACTGTACTCTATACAGTACTATACAGTAAAGTACATAAAAGCACAACCACTTTTAGAGGATGCACGCATCTGACGATGTACGCCAGACATGAACTAACTTATGTGATTGGGCATGTGAACCACGTTCACATCTTTGAAAGTTTCTAACTTGAAGGTTCATATGTAGGGGACTTACTGTAAATGTAATCTCTGACAATCTTATTTAGCTAAAGTATCTTCTTCCCCTCAGTTATGAAGTCACTCTATCTTCATGTTAGTGTTTATTGGACCTGAAATTAACTTAATTATTCAGTTGTTCATAAAATTATTTTCTCTCTGTCCCCACTAGAATGTCAGCTCCTGGAAGTCAGTTTGTCTCTTTTGTTTACAATTAAGTTTCTCCAATACCTAAAATAAGATTAGACACACAATAACAAATAAAATAAATTAAATAGAAAAACAGACTAATTTATGGAATTTTCTAGAATTTCATGTATTCTCTAAAGTACTTTTAATATGTTGATATGACACAAATTTGATAAAGCAGTCTTACTAAGATGGAATTCATTTATTCCATCTCCAGTGAAAGGAGGCTACAAGGATATCTATGGATAATAGAAGTACTCAGTTTTGTTATTGCTAAAGCAACTAAGCAAGCAGTCAGTTCAAGTTCCAATGTTTTCACCCAAAACATGCAGCCATATATACACTTTTGTACTGTTATTATACTATTTACAGTCCACTGAGTATTTGTTTCAGCTGCCAACCATTTTCATTCTTTGATAAAGGTTGGATTTAACTGTGAACTTTTTCAGAAAATATCACCATTCAGCCATATCCCCAGAGATTTGGATTCAATATTCTTGGGTGAAGTGAGTGTCTATATTTTAAAACTTCACAAGTGACCCATGGAGGTTACTGCACTAGGCATCATGAGCCCCTTGACAAAAAAATATTTTTCTTTATTCATCTTTTAGAGTGGGTTAAAAATAGTAAAACTGGGAAAAAAAGGAAATGGTTTTTAAATAAAGTGAATAGTGAAGGAATATAAATGAAGCAGTTCACACACTGGTTAATTATCCCTTGAATACAAAATAGTTAATTTTAATTCCTATATGATTTTGCATGGCTCCTACTTTCTTAGCCCTTTGTACCACATAGAAAACACTAGGAATTGGTGTCAAAGAGAAGCGAGAAAGTAATGAAAGACCACAGTAGTGAACCAACTAATGTCAATGAATGCTTCTCTTTGACAGTGAAATATATTTCTTACTTTGCCTTCCAGTGAACTCAGTATCCAAAATTGTGTTTAAAATGACATTGAACTAATTTCTTCCTTGATAATAAAACCCTACTGTGCTCCTAGTTAATTTACTTGGTTCTTTTATAATGAATGCCAGAAGGCCTTGTCTTTCAAATTTATTTCTATCTGTAAGTTCTATAATTTCAGAAAAGTACTTAAAACATAGGGAAAATTTGCTTATTCATTCATTTACTACAACTTAGCTTAAAGGAGTAATCTTAATACTCTTCTTTATCTGAAGTGTAATTAATGTTAAATATCCTGAGATATATAATGAGAACTTGGCTCAAGTTTCCCATATTTTCATGCCCACCCGCTCCCCCAAATCTCTCACTTGGGTAAATTCACTTGTGTAAATTCACTAAATAGTTTTTCACTACCAACATGATCTGTTATGTTTTGGCTGCAAGCCAATATTTTATTTTCCCTGTAATGTATGCATAGAAACCTTGCAATTGTACCACGTTAAATTTCCATACACTCAAGGCTTTACCCAACTTTTTTTTTTAAATATTCCTAATTCACTAGACTGTTTGAAAGAGAGGAATGCAAAGTTAGAGAGGACAAAGAGTAGCAAAGATGAAAAGCATTTCAGTAAATTTCACTATCTTGACTCAGAATAATTCTGCCCATTCAGGTTAATGTATTTCTATCCCATATTTGTGCAAAATTAGATTATTCTCATTTTGTTACTCTTTTGTATCCCAAAATATTTTAGCTTTTTAAAAATTTGTTTCAGAAATAATTTCTTTCCTATAGAAAGTTTAAAATGTTGATATTTTTCTCTCTGGATTATACCTACTAATAGTTCAGTTTGATTTACTTAAACAAACATTTATTGTCCTTTTCTGTGTACCTAACAACATACTGGATAAGTAGTATACAACAGTGAATATAACGAAGTCCCTTCCCAAAGAAACTTATCTGTTAGTGAGAGATATAGACATATAAACACATTAATTCAGTTCAATATAGTATAAAAAAAGATATATGCTAATATAGCATAGAGGCAGAGGAGAAGCAGAGAAGCTAATTACTCAACTGCAAATGTTGAAGAAAAGAGAGCAAAAAGCTAAAGGTAGGTTCCTGAAAAGCCGACATTTGGATGGGAAAGAAGAAAGCAAAGAGCTTACAAACAATCATAAAATAAATAACCGTGGAGAAATGATGAGATAAGAGACATGTGACATAAGAGTGAAAGAGGAAAGAGTTTTAATGAAGGGGGCATAGCTCAGTAGGGTCAAAAATCATAGAGGATTTCTTCAAGACAGGGCTTTATAGGTTCATAGATTGTGGCAATATGAATGCAATTGATACCTCTCTACTATCTAAAGAACTGTCTCTCATATGGTGAAGACATCATATTGTTCCACACTGGGGGAAAAATAAGACTCCAAAGTAAAGTGTAGGATCATAGATGTTGACCAGTCTTTCAAAGAGCTGAGTCAGAAGGGGGCAATAAAACAAATTCTCTATCTTAAGGCTGAGACTCAGAATCCAGAGTCTATCAATGCTTCAGGAGAAATTACATTGTAATTCCCTACTGAAATGGTCTCCAAACTTCAATGAAAATATTTATGTTCATAAATGGATTGTTCTGATAGTCTTAGGGAAAGATTGAGAGGATAGGGAGAAAGAAGAGAGGCCTAACATACTTTAGCTCTTTGCTGCCTCACATTGAGAAAGGGCACCCCTCTATCACGTTAATTAGCACACCAAAGTCTAGACAGAGAAAGGAGGGGATATACAGCAGAGTTTAAGGCAGCAGGAAAAGACACCTGATCCAGAAAAACTCTTCAAAGAGTAAAACTTAAGACAAACAAGCAAACAAAATGATTTGCTTAATCTGATAATACTGACATGGAGAAGAAAAGTACTTGTACTACATTACACTTCTCTTTAATGTCTTTGTCTTTCCCACAAAATGGTGAATTGCTTATCATCATGGATCTTTTCTTATTTATCTCTGTATCTCCAGTGTTTTTCTGTGTTAAGAAGGTGAATATAAGCTGTTTAATAATTAGTTTTTCTTTATTGCTAGGATTTAAAATGCTCATTGGTGAGCTAATAGGATGTTACCTATTTAATGGTAGTTTAACGGTAGTTAAAAATAAACTAATCTAACTTGCATATTGTCATTAATACAATGACATCTTGTGGTAGAGTGTTGGAAAGGTAAATCAAGTTAATAATTTATTTATTTATTTATTGGCTGAGTTGGGTCTTCATTGCTGCACAAGGACTTTCTGTATTTGTAATGAGCAGGGGCTAGTCTTCATTGTGGTATGTTGGACTTCTCACTGAGATGGCTTCTCTTGTTATGGAACATGGGATCTAGGCACGTGGGCTTCAGTAGTTGTGGCATGTGGGCTCAATGGTTGTGGCTCGCAGGCTCTAGAGCACAGACTTAGTAGTTGTTGTGCATGGGTTTAGTTGCTCCGCGGCATATGGGATCTTCCCAGACCAAAGCTTGAACCCATGTCCCCTGCATTGGCAGGCAGATTCTTAACCACTGTGCCACAAAGGAAAGTCCCAATAATTATTTTAAAGCATAAAAAAAAATATTCCTTGAAAAATAAACGTTACTGAAGCTGGCTGATGTAATAACTAATGACATTAACCAAACTTTGACTAAAGAACAGTAAGAAATATTGAATGAAAAAACAGTTAAATATTGCTTATGGTTTCAGGAAATAATAACAAAGAGATAATACTGATTGAGTGTTTATTATGTGCCAAACACTTTTTATGAACTTTGCGCTTAATAATTTTCATAATCATCATAATAACCTGAGATAGATACTAATTTATCCCCATTTATAAAAGAGGTAATAAAAGCACAGAGTAGTCAAGAAACATACTCAAGTCCATAAGACTAATAAGCGGAGTAAAAATCAAACTTAGGTAATTTAGCTCCAAAGCCTACAAAATTAAGCAGTATACCAATAGAGTTTAAAAATGGATATAAATAAAATTAACTTGAGAATACATACTGGCAATATTCAGTCATGAATTATGTGAATTGTTTATGTCAAATACTATTTTTAAAATAGTGTGTTAGAGTTGTGTGTCTCTCTCCATATAAATAATGAGAGAGAAGGGGAGAGAGAGAGAGAGAAATTGAGATTTATTATAAGCAGTTGTCTCACATGATTATGGAGATTGAAAAGTTTTAAGATCAGCAGTGCACAAGCTGGAATCCCAGGAATGCTAATATATAGTTCCAGTACAAGGCCAAAGGCCTGAGAACCAGGAGAGCTGATGGTATAAGATTTAGTCCATAAGCTGGCAGGCTTGAGACTGAGGAATAGCTGATATTTCAATCTGAGTCTAAAGGCCAAAAAATTACCGGTGTCCCAACTCACTTAGTCAGATAGGAGGAGTTTCTTATTACTTAGCCTTTTTGTTCTATTCAGTGCTTCTGTTGATGGCTAGGACAGACCTACATTAGGGACGGAAATCTATGTTACTCAACTGGTTCAAGTGTTAATCTCATTCAGAAACACCCTCACAGATACACCCAGAATAATGTTTGGTTGGATGTCTGGGCACCCTGTTGGCCCAGTTAAGTTGACACGTGAAATTAACCATCACAGGTCTAACCCATGTCAACTTGGCACCCATTTGCATCAGTTAAACTATACTTATCACCAAGGAAAGATAATACCAAGGTCATAATTCTCTCTAACATGATATAACTGTCCTGTATACAGCTGAAAACTTACTAATCCCTTCCCCACAAGAGGAGGAAAAAGTCCTTGAATATTATTACTCTTCTCCTTGATATCACATAACATAAATATTATAATGTAAAGTTAATATGACTTTTGTTACATGACAAAACATTGAGAGGGCAGAAAATAAAGATATTTTCCATATACATATATATATATACATATATTTGTATACCTACACACACACACACACATATACGCAATGTTCATAACAAAATAAAATAATTAGGATACACTCATGACAATTACAGTCCTTATTTTTGTAACTTGTCATGTGATTATAGCTGGTATTTATAACTGTACCTTCTCCCATTACCCATTCTGTATTCTTTTTGTCTTCAACAAGTACTTCATCTAACTGTGATTCTTTACCTGGTGGGGTGACCGATAAGCTCATCCTGAAAGGTATGGGCAATTAGTAGTCCTCCTGGATTGGGTTGTTGTGGTTTTCCACTTACCTTAACCACAGGGCAGAGTAAAACTGAAAGATGCATTAAGAGAAGCCCTCAGGGATCTATATTCTAGACATAACTCTGTTTTACCTCCATTGTGGAATAGTAGTCCAAAGTCCCCTTCGCAGTCAGGATCAATCACCCAGCCAGCACAGTAACTCTCTTCTTCTCCTGTAGATTTGAAAGCATGAGGACCCCGAAGTGGCTGGACCAAAGTCTTAAGTCTTAAGAATCATTGCTATGTCTCCTGGTAGAATCATTCCTCCTTTGGAGCTAAACCTCTTGGTTAGCAGAGCCTAAGGCTGCAGGAATAGGAAGCAAAATCTTGTTAGTGGGTCAGTGAGGGGAATAGTGAGTGGTGCTACTCCCATTTCCACCTCTGATTCCTCAACCTATGAATCCCAGCTATGGGAGAAAGCACCAATGGGAGAAACAGCACCATATACTGGAAGCTGATTCAGAGCATATACATCCTTCTGAAGAATGTTGCTCCAGCCCTGTAAGGTGTTGCCACCTAGCTGGTACTCTGAGTCTTCAAGGGCCCACTCCACTGTTTTATCAAGCCAGCTGCTTCAGGATGGTAGAGAACATAGTAACACCAGTGAATTCCATGAGCATAGGCCGATTGCTGCACTCCTTTTGCTGTGAAATGAGTCCCTTAATCAGGACCAATACTATGTAGAGTAGAGTATCATGATGGTGGATAAGGAATTCTGTAAGTCTCAGATGGTAGTTTTGGCAGAAACGTTGTAGGCAAGGAAGGCAAATCAGTATGAAGAATGTCTATGGCAGTAAGAACAAAACATTGCCTGTTTCGTGATGGAAACAGTCCAGTGTAATCAACCTGCCACCGGGCAGCTGGCTGATTACCCTGGGGAATGGTGCTATATGGGAACTTTGGTGCTCACAGATTGATCATTTAGCAGTGGCCTTAGTCGTGTTGACCTTGGTGTGACAAAGTTCATGTTGCTGGGCCCACGACCTTGCCACCACTTTGTTCATGAGATCATTTGGGCAATGATGGGATGACTGGGGAAACAGGTTGCCTGATGTCCACAGAACAGGTCATCCTATCCCTCCTCTGTGGAGTTACCATTTGATGAGCATTCACATAAGACACAAATATCTTCACATTTGTTTGCCCATTTAGAGAAGCCTATCGACATATCTCTTCCCCAAATTTCCTTGCAACTAATTTTCCAGTTGTGTTCCTTACAAGTCCCTGATCATTCAGCCAAACCATTGGCCACAGCCCATGAACTGGTATATAATTGTGCATTGGGCCATTTCTTGTTCCAGGCAAAGTGAACAACCAGCTGTATTGCTCAAAGTTCTGCCTACTGGGAAGATTTCCCTTCATTACTATCATTAGGGATATCCCAGAAAGGGGCTATAATGCTTCAGCTTCAACTTTTGGGTGGTACCTGCATACCCTACAAAACCAGCAGTAAACCAGGCCTGAGTCTTCTTTCCTTCTGTAAGCTGACCATAGTGAACTCTCCTTGAGACCATAGGGGTGCAGACTGAAGGAGAGAAAGAAGTGTAGCAAGAGCAGGGACCAAGGGCATTTTGGCTACTTTTTCATGTAACTTACTTGTGCCTTTAGGTCCTGCTTGGGCCTGATCTCATATACACCTCTTCCATTTTATGCTGGAAGGCTGCTGTGCACGCCCAACTAAATTTTGACATAGGGCTGGAGAGTTGATATATCCCAGAGGTAAGATGTTGAATCTGTATTGCTGGCTTTGCCAACTGAAAGCAAATAGCTTCTGAAAAACTTTATTGACAAGGATGACAAATAAGGTATTTTCCAGGTAATAATTGCATGCCAGGTACCAGGAGATGTATTAACTCACTCAAGCAATGAAATCGTATCTCATATAGCAGCTGCAATTGGAGTCACCACCTGGTTAAGCTTATGATAATCTACTGTCTTTCTCCAAGATCCATATGTCTTCAGCACAGGCCAAAAGGCAATTTGAATGAGGATGTAATAGGAATCACCACCCCTGCATATTTCAAGTCCTTGAGCATGACACTGATCTCTCTAAAATCCCTCCAGAAAAGTTATATTGCTATTGATTTGCTATTTTTCTAGATAGAGTCAGTTCTAGTGGCTTCTCCTTGTCCTTTCCCAACATAATAGCCCTCACTCCACATGTCAGGGAGCCAACGTGGAGGTTCTGCCAGTGACTAAGTACATCTGTTCCAATAATGCATTCTGGAACTGGGAAAATAACACAGTATGGATTCAGGGGACAATAGAGCATGCTATGAGACAGACAAGCTAAAACTCCATTGATCACCTGACCGCTATAACCTCCTGTTCTGATTTTAGAGCTATAGTGACATTTTGGGTCTCCTGGAATCAAGGTCACTTCAGAGCCAGTGTCCTGTAGTACCTGAAAGAACTGAGTATTTCCTTTTCCCCAATGCACAGTTACACTGGTAAAAGTCAATAGGTCCCTTTGGAAAAGGCTGGGAGAAAGCTTAACAGTATACATTTTTGGCAGTGTACTGGGTTCTTTCCTCAAAGAGGACCCAGTCTTCCCTTCGTTCAAGGGGACCTGGGTCTATAAACTGCCTGAAATCTGGGCATTGAGGGTCCGTGACTCTCTGTTTTTATGATTCAGGTTAGACTTGTGTTCACTTGACTTAGATTTTTTCCAGTTCTACAGATCAAGTAACAACTGAATAGGCTTCCTATATATACTGCTTCTAGGAATACCATGATCAACTAACACCATAGGTCTGCACTACTCCGACTATTCTGATCGCTGCTTTGACTCTACTATCCATTGCAGTAATCATTCACATCTTGCCTTTGGAAGTTAAATGCCAGCACTTGGCCCCTGCTACCCTAGGACCCAATTACTCCCATTGCATTTAAGTTTCTCAATTCAGTGACTGCAGTTCCAACTGTGAGATCTGTGAAGAAAAATCAGAGAGCTCTTTAAGGATATGGGTCTTCTTTCACAAATTTATTTCTTATAATTGTGGTGAAGGTATCTCCTCTGGACCTACCCAGTGTAGATGAGTAGATATTAAATGATAAATCCACTCTAATGTTCCAATCTCCCTAAACCTCTGAATCCTTTCCTCTGTACTAAACCAACACAGGTTCCAACTTGTTCACTGTGGGCCAGTGAGCCCTATTTTGGTCCATATTTTAGCCAAACAACCAAAAGAACTGTTAGAGCCCTTTCTAAATTCCTGAGCTACAACATTAAATGTAGAGTCTCTGCTTGATGAGACCATATCAATAAATTCTGCCTGATCCAACTCTGTGTTCTTTCCACCATTATTTCATGCCCTCAGTATGCGTTCATACACATGTCCCCTGGATTTCTGTCTATATTAATTTAGAAAACTCAAGTAGCCCTTTTGTAGTATAGTGCACCTCCTCATGTACTTTGTACCTCACCTTTAGATGTCTGCTAGAATGTGAGTCTAGTTATAAGACTGAAAGCAAAGTGGGTGATGGGGGTGGGTCCTGAGGACAATCAGCATGGTCTTATATAGTATCTACCTGGAGGAATGCCTTGTTTCCTTCAGGTCGATACTGAAGGGGGTAGGAAGGTCTCTTCCACTGTCAAGGAAAACTCATCACAACTTATGCACTCAACATCTCCAGCTTCATCAGCATGTTCCCATGTGTCCTTATTCCAACTTTCAGGACCCACTCCTCCCCAGTCAGTGAATCACTTTAAAGTAGACATACTGTGTGGCTGGGAGTTCAGCTCACAGTGAAATTCCATCAGCACAGAATGAGATTCTGAGTTGAATTTTCAGCAATGTAAGGGATGATGATGTTGACATTTTCTGACCCTTGTGACTTCAATCAGCTAAAGCTTGGAGTCCATCAACCTTTGCCCCAATTCTAAGCTGAATTCTCCTGTGCTCCAGCCCCTTTGTGAATATGCATATACTGCCCAAGGCCCTTCATGAATGTACCCTTAGCCTAAAACTTCCCCACATTTGCTGTTCAGGAGACACTGTTTTGGGATAAGATCTCTGGTTACTTGCTGCAAGTAATAATAGCCTTCCTTCTCCAGATCTTTAGCTTGGTTGTATCTTTTGGCTTGACATGTACCAAGAGAAGAACCCAGTTTTGGGGTAACACTAGGGTGATATTTTATATATTTCTATTGCCAGATCACTATCAGTTTTCTCCTTACTGCTGGAAATAGAATCATTAGCATCTTTAAATCTAATCAGACTCCAGAGCCAATTCAGAAAACTCATTCTTGAAATTGTATCCTTCTAAAACCACCTTAGGTACTAAAATATGTATTAGTCATAACTCTGCTGGGAAATAGAACCAATAGGATGTGTGTGTCTGTGTGTCTGTGTATATATATACAGAATTGGTGCATGCAATTATGGAGGCTGTGAATTTCCATTACCTGTAGTTAGCAAGTTGGAGACCCAGGAGAACTGATATTTGAGTCCGTAGGCCCAAAATCAGGAGAGCCAATGAAGTAAGTTCCAGTCCAAAATCTGACAGGCCTGTGTCCCAAGAAGAGAGATGTTTCAGTTTAAGTCTGAAGCCCGTAAAAGCCCAAGTCCCAGCAGGAGGAATTTTCTCTTACTTAGCTTTCAGTTTTGTTTCATTCAGGTCTTCTATTGCTTAGATGAGGCCCACCTACATTAGGGAAGGCAATCTGCTTCACTTAGTCTTCTGATTCAAATGTTCATCTCATCCAGAAACACCCTTACAGACACACTCAGAATAGCATCCAACCACGTGTCTGGGCACCCTGTGACGTTGTCAAGTTGACACATAAAATGAACCATCACAGATTGTAAATATTCATTTGTTTAATTTCAGATAAAAATAATCATGAGATATTGTAACACTTTTTTCTTGTACCCCAATAAAACATCTTGTACTGTAGTCTAGAACCTCTACACTATCTGAGGCTGCTGCTCAACAGTTGTCAAAATAAAGTCCACAATGTTATTGATGAAATAGAAGGCAGAGCAACTGAGAAAAATAGTAACTGGAAATTAGTAAAAATTAAACTGTGCTTTGAAAGCACATACTAGAAAATAAGCCATGTTTCCTCACTGCATGAGGGAAAACAATGATGTGAAGAATTTTTCATATAAAATAAAAATGAATCATTGTATTAGAGAAAGTGCATAGAGTAGAGAATGTAGGGGAAAAAAACATGCATAGTTTTAATATCTAGATTAGAAAGTTTGTGCAATAACCTGACCTAAAGGGAAAAGGTGGGGAACTGTAATTGCTTGAAAAAAATGATACTAGAAATGCTAGGTAACTTAAATTAATCTCATCATTCATTTTGGGAGAATTTCTTTAAACATGTAAGGTCCATTAATTAGATGTCATTGAACACAGAAGAGCAAAATAAATTAAAGGCAGTGGGGGCAGTGGATAAAAGGTAAGCTAGGCTTAAAAAAACCACCAAAAAAAAATAAAGAGAGAGGAAAATATAAAGTAAAAAGGACCTATTAAAAAGGGAAAATAATTTGTATGCATATAGTTTAGAATAAACATGAAATAACAACACTTTTAGACAATGCATTTATGAAATTATTCTAATCTTTAATTGTGGCTATTTGATATTTGACTCACCATTTATTGATTTGAGCAGGAGCTACATTAAATACAGCAGGGAAGGAAAAGATGTAGAATGTGTTATTTTGGACCTCGTTATTTTTTTTTATTCCAGAAAGTGAGAGGTGGGGCCATAAAGTATAGCATAAGACTATAAATCTCATTATAATCAGCTGAATATGAGACAATTCATCATTAACATATTCTTTTTTTGGGGGGGGCGGTACACCAAGTTCAATCATCTCATTAACATATTCTTATGCCCAACATATACTTTAAGCTAAACCATATAGAAAGAAAGATTTCCTTGGGCCTACCAGCATAAATTAAAGTAGAAGAATAAATGCTTTGTCATTTCTCACCAGCTGAATATTGGAATTCCCCCACTTATTAGGATCACTAAACAGATCTAAAAAGGAAAAATTAATTAAATAAAAGTATGGCTCAGTGGAAGAGAGAATTATGGTTTTGGGGTCAGATTCAAATGTCTACAATTAAGCATGGAGGATACTCCTCCAACTCCTTTATTGGGTGACTTAGAAGGCTGCAAGATTGAGGGAAATAGAAGTTCTTTGTGAAGTCCTCCGCAAGCCTTGATAGACATGACAGATCTGACTCCCAGGGTTTTGGAAACAGAACACATCTTCTGTTCCAAAGAAATACTATTTAAATAGCAGTTCCTGATATGCTTCTGGAACCCATTAGAAGCTATGCATCTGGCTAGAGGACACTGATCGACTATGAAGTTAATTGGCTTTCTTAAGTTGGATATTTTCAGAATCAATATATCATAAGGTTTAATAGGTATGAAAAATATCACTCTACAATGGTAAGAATATATTTGGCATTGGTCCCAACCAATTCCAGATAGCACAAGTAAATTACACAAAGAGGTGGACCCAGAGACCCCTTTTACTTACCTCGGTTGTGGCAGTGCCTCTTCTTCAACTCAATGCTTTTTGCTTGGTGGAAGTTTTCATGTGACCAGTAGGCAGGAAGGGGAAAAAAACACAGTCCTGATTCAGAGATAAATATTTTTTTCAAAATGTACTTATTTTCTAAAAATGAAATATTTTCACACTAGAGACTCACTCAGTGGTATTCCTAAGGGTCAGTGATGAGTGGAAATGATTAAAATGGACAGAGACACATACAGGCAGTTTCTGTGGTGCTTCCATTTTGTATGGAGGAGGAACTAGCCTGAGATAAAGTATACAAATTCAAGGGCAATAATAAATGGTTTGGCTGAGGGATCAGGCATCTAAAAGGCAGATAATTAGAAGATCATACACAAAGAGTTCTGGGTAAAAAACAAGTGAATTGACCTATGGGAGTGAGTAAAAAGTCTGTGGATATTTTTGTCTCACTATCAAATCCCACTAGAGAGCATGCACTGCAGAAGAAGCACTCAGCAATCGGGTGGATGAGATTTATTTCTCAGCAGACTTCAGTTAACCTCTGTTGTTAGATATGCTGATGTTTTGCAAGGGGCTGCAAATGGAGTAGCATGGTAGCAAGGATAGACATCATGTAAGTTTTCAACAGAATGGCTTCTGTGACACCAAGACTGATTTACCCACTGCTGCTCTTGAGTGTTCATCTGGCCAATAGCAACGAATGATGCCAATTCCTTCATATGATACCATCTGGTCCAAAGAACAGCCTGTGATTTAGTGGAAAGTTAATTACATCTGTCTCCTTCAATCCTGGAGGATTCAGTGATTCATCTTTATTGGAATTAACACTTGCTCTAGATACAGTTCTCTGCCGACAATTTCTCTGCCAAAATCACTGGCTTAGAGAATTCCTGACTTACATTCATAGGATACCATGATAAAATCACCAACCAAGGGAAACATCTCATGATGAAGGAGATGCAAAACTGTACAGAACCACAGGATCCAATTATTCTGTACATCCCCATTCAGAAGCACTAATCCTAATAAAGTAGTGAAATAGTCTATTAAAGACTCAAGTAAAGTTCCAGTTTTGGTATGACACACTCTGTGAGATTAAACTGCAGTCCTTATAATGTAGTTTATACATGCAACAAATATATGATGTGTTTCTAATACTAGAATACACAGGTTTGGGAAAAATAGGTTGAAACAGGATTATCTTCTTGCATCATCAGTCTCTCTCAGTGAACAAACATTATTTGTGTTTCTCATTTGCCAAATCATAGGTCTCATTGGATTAAAGGTCCTGAGAGAGACTGCATTTTTCAGCGGAGGCTGTAAGGATACAGGAAGTTCCAGTGAACTTGAAGCTATTACCTAACTGATTAACTACTATCTGGCACTTAAGGACCAGCAGACCAAGAAAGGAATTACTCTGCTGAAAAAGTTAATTGAATGCGTGGAGCTAGTGTTGCTGCAACATAATGGGAACCAGGATGAGTAGGTTAAAACTCCAGTGAATTCATCAAGGTTTCTCTATTACTTTTTGCCTAATGATAACAATTAGCTGCTGTGGACAAGGTAACTAAGAGCTTGGACCGTACAATTTAGTATAGCTGAGATACTGAAAAAATTAAACAAAATCCAAGACTGGGATGATGAGTGTCAATTAGGGCTTTGAGATAAATTGCAATAATAGGGATTGTAGTTTGTTCCAATAGCCATGATATTTAAGTTTGTCTTTGAGAGATTTCTGCATCTTAAAGTACATATGGCAGAGATTTACAGATGGAAGCATGGACTATGGCAGACATTTTTGCTGTACCTATCACATCCTTTCAGCTTACCATAATTTTAGCTAGTCCAGTCATGCCAGTTTCTTCCAAACTAAAATGAATACTGTGAACTTTTCCAATTTTTTTCCTCAGCAACTTCTCCAAAACCACAGCATACCAACTCATCTAGTACCCAAGAGAAGTCCAGCATTGATGGGGCAAAATAACACTGCTGGGGTTAACCCTCAATGAATGTGCAAAAGTAGCTGGTGGATGAACTTCCAGCCTCTTGTTTTTTAGAAAGACAGTGTTGGAAATGATTCTATATACTTCTTTAAGAGCCTCAAAAACTTTAGCCCTTGCTATTTAAAGCAAATATTTCAATAGTGCACCATTATTTTTGCTTTGTTTTATTAGCTGTATCACTCTGCCTACTTCCTACTCTATCTTTGAAATCATCTTGCAAATAAGCTACCTACATCCCAGTTATTATGTTAGGCTCTACTATCAGGGGAATCCACAGAGCTGAGAAAGGCAGAGAATGTCTTCTTTGCCATTGTATTTTCAGGTTTTTTAAAAATCAATTCCTGGTATATGGTAGTACCCAATGGTTATTTATTTTCAAATACTCAAGGTTATTGACCATAGAGGAAACAAATATTTAAGAGACCATTTAGTCTGACTAGAGTGGAAACGACAAAAACACTGTCTGTATGTGTCCTTAAATTTTTTTCTGAACAGAGCAGAAATTAGAAGGATATAAAAACTGAGATATATAGAATTAGATGATGGATAGATAGATAAGATAGATAGGTGATAAATAGATAGAGAACTGAACAAAAGCCCCATAAAACAAGAGAAAAAGAAAGGGAAGACAGTAACAGTTGTAAAGAATTGGAAAAAATAATGATTAAAATGTTATTCTTTCTCTTTAATCTCTCGTTTCACCACCACTTCCTAGTTTCTGTTTGATTCATATGCTTGTATAATTCTTCTATTCTTATGCACATCACTTTGCTGTTATTGATTTTGTTTTCCCTTGCAGTAGCCCAATGTGACTTTCATAGCTCTAGTTTTATATTGAATATCAATTTCTAGTTCAAGCTTACAATTGGACTGTCTGAGGTACAAATCTTACTTTATGAAAAAGCAAGTTTTCTTTGTGTAACTTGTGGCTATAGCAGTGTGGTCCAGTATGATGCTTCCCACTCAGCAGTGATTAGGAGAGCAGAATTCCACAAGAACATTGGCATTTCTCTAAAAACAAACAAACAAAAAATCATATAAATATGAGGAAAATGATTGCTAAAGATAGAAAAATAATATTTTTCAATTTTAATAGTAGATCTTTGTATAACTCTAAGTTTTAAATAATATAGAATTTCTTTTTTATAAACAAGTGATTCTTTAAAGCAATTAGTTGAGAAAATTTGAATTTTATAGTGTAAGAAAATTTTACTTGGACTCTTATGAGATAGCTATATATAATTTTATTGAATATTTGTTACATTCCATGAATATTATAACTAATATGAATGTGAGCCATCATCTTTGGTATGGTATTTTAAAAGAATTCCAGAAAATTTGATGCTCCTGTGTGTATTAATATAAGTTTAATGCTTAAGAACATATAGATAATTATATTATATATGATATACATATTTAATTTATATATGCAGAAAATATCCAGCAAAATACCAATATTATGCTAGAATTTTAATTCCTTGAGCTATTCTTGACCTAAAATGGATTCTTTTTAAACAAAATTGTATATACCTTATGGTGCTTGGCTGAAAAATTCAAAATTTCTTTGTTGAAAAATTGGTTCATCATTGTTTCACATCATTGTTTCCTGTTTATACTATTGTCAGGTCAAGAGACTTTATGTTTTACTTTTCTCTTTTTTTGCTAAGCAAGGATGACTGATTAAGGATGCTAGAAGGAAAATGTTTTCCTACTGGAATTTAATTAGTTTGACTTTAACTCAAGAAAAGAGATTCCGGTAGCTGTCAGCTACTACTTGCATCTCAAGCTAATTAAAGCTCCAAGGAAGCCTATTAAAATTGTTCAAAAGCCAAGCCCCCTTTAAAAAAATCTCCAACTTTGCCATACAAGGAGTGATGGTGATATTATCGCTCACATATCTTGTTTATTGCATTTGTGTTGAAAATGAGCCAGGATATGCCATCTATTTAGCTCTGCCCTTTTTTTGTTCTTTTTGTAAAATGCTTTGAAATGCATCAACACTTGACATACAGCACTTTTATTAGGCTGAAAAATATCTTGATAAAACAGATCTAAGAACAATTTAAAGTCCCTTTCTCTGGGACAGATGCTAAGGTATTCCATTTTGTGTGTGTGTGCTTTTTATTACACATAAAAAATCGAGTTAAAATAAAAAATGGAAATTATTTACCTGCTTTTTCTTATTCAAGGCACTATCAATTTAATAATTGGATCTGCTGGGCTCAGAGATGTGGCAATATCTAGAGTGGGATTTTTAAACTTGAGACTTGGTAAGAAATAGAATGATTTGCTGTCTATGACATTTGTACATTTTATTTTATTTCTTTAACCAAGAAAAATATATTTTACTTTATTCCCTCCCCCCAGGTATTTATTGGAGTATAATTGCTTTACAATGTTGTGCCAGTTTCTGCTGAACAACAAAGTAAAGCAGCTGTATTTATACATTTGTCCACATATTCCTTCCCTCCCGCCCTCCTTGTACATTTTAGAGTATGGAGTTTGTCCTCTAATTGTAGTCTCTGGTTTCCCCCGTGAGAAATAATGTGACAATCTCCATAGGAAAATAAAAACATAGTTCTAGGCAAATTCACACACATACACACACATCTTTTCCATTTTTTTTCCCATTTCTACTAGTTCTACTCTATGTTGTGGTATCTGCTTCCTACCTGGGGACATTGATTATGAGTCTTAGTCTTTGCACATGCACATGCTCAAAGATCAAGGCACCAAAGCTATAAATTGATTTCTATGAGAAGCTTTCCTTTCTCCAATATTTTCTGCAGGATGATAGCTATGACTTTGAGATATTGCAGCTTGCTTTCCCTCTGAACTTACCAAATGGACTGCATTGTCTCTGGAAAGCAAGTCAGTTCCAAATTCATAAACTAACACACTGAAGAAGGAGGCTGTAAAACCCTTTCTGGCAGGAGGAATTCATTTCTATTTAGAGTGACACCTGGAAACCAGTGCTTAATGTTTTAGCAATAGAAATGCCAATATAATTTCTAGAAAAGACAATCAAACTGTCCCTGGGAATGCTGGCCAAAATTTTTACTTGTTTATAACTCCATGTAAATCAATGCTTTATTCCTAGTATAGTAACAAGTACCAAGCGGCAGCTTCATAAACATTGGTTAATAAAACGGTCTAGCCTCCATGGCATTGCCAAATGAATGTATCATATTTCATTTTAGAATTGGTATGAAGGATAGGATAGGCTTCTAATTTAAGAGAACTAAATTTGGAAGTCAGTTGTTACAAAATATATAACAATATTTATATATATGTAAATTTTTGAGAAGAGAGACAATCTTCTCTAGATTCTCAATAAAAGCTTTCTTATTTAGAACTTTTTATTGTTTTAGGGCATTATTTCTTTGCATTAAAAACCCTATTCATGATTGCTTAATTGCAAAGAGATAATATGTATTTTATTCACCAAATCAAAAAATGGGAGAGGCCAGTTAGTGGTCATAGGGAGGACTAGAACCAGAGACTTTAACTTTATCCTTTCTCTGTCATATTACCCGAAACTTTCATTCTGTGAGTTAGCTTGTACCAGAAGCTCAGAGCTTAACTCCTTATAAGCTTTCATCCAATAAAAGGAAAAAAAAATGTTTCCCTCATATTTCCTGTTTTTTAAATCCCAGAGAAAGTTTCTGTTAGCCCAGTCTCTATCATTTACACAGGGTGCAAGAAAGGCTACGGAGTTTGATACATGGAGAAAGACACTGGTCAGGCAGAATCATAAATGTTCTAAACACAGTCCAATACAAGTTAATGACTGTTTGATATGATGAATGTAAGTGAAGGAATTTGCCGTATTAAAGGATTAAAATTGCTAAGATTAGTGAAGTTCAAACAGTCTGAAAGAATAAGTGTAAGACGATGGTGAAACACAAAGAAATAGATATCTACAGACAGTTGGGAACTCAGATCTAGAAACTGGATTGTAGTCATTAGCATAACTACTGTTTCTAGTAACATGAATAGGAGTGACATGTAAAAGAATACACAGGCTGATGGTGGGAGAACTTACAGGAGAATGAGGGTTAGCAAAGGAAAACACAAGTGGTGAAAAAAATAAGAGAATCAAGATAGTGTACTGTCAACAAAAGTCAAGGGTGAAGTGATTTTCTGGAAGCCAAGATCATAAAGAGTGACCAAATACTACCTCAAGAGCATTCTGTACACTTAAAGACTAAACAAAGTTCATTAGATTTGTTTACTCGTGAGCTTTTAAAAGGTTATTTCGTTAGTATTGGGGAAAAAATTTAGAGTGGAGTGAATGACACTTTAAAAAAATAATATGTGTGTGTGATGATGGTAAAAGACTTTTCCCCCTGAAATTATGGAGTTATCAAGAAAAACTGGTGAATGGGAGGAAATATAAGAATATATTAGGACAGAGAAACTAATAAGAGAGAAGATTCCAGTCAAAAGTGGGAGACTAAATATTAAAGTACAGCAAACTCTGGGAGAGAAAAGGTAGAATTCAATCAAGAGAACAGGTGAGAAGATTAGTATTGAAAAGCACAGCTGTTGCTTTTCCTCAAAAATTAAAAAATTACAACCTTTAAAATTAATAATCATCTAAAACTGATGAAAAGTGTGAAACCATAGTCCAGAAAAAAAGTATCTCAAGCAGAATGAAAAAAATCTACAAAATGCTGCATGGACATCAAATGCAGGGAGAGAAGACAGATCAGCTATAAAAGGGTCACAGGTCAGGAGACATAATCGAGGGGGAAAAAAAGCAAAACAAAAACATTCAATTAGAATTTTATACTCTACATACCTAAAATTAAGTAACAAAGTTTAAAAAATCATAGATTAAACAACAACAACAAAATTAAAACTAAGAAAGAACATTAGCAGAAAATTTAAGAAGTAAAACTAGAAAGAAAGTTCTAGAAAGGCAGTCTAGAATGCAAGAGAGCATGGTGAACACATAGAATGAATGGTAATGATTAAAGTAAATCCAAACAAATACTGCCTGTATAAACAGTACCAAATGAAAAATAATAGACTATAAGGGGAGGGGCGTAACAGCAAATAACAGTATTAAAATAGTTTATAGCATTGTTACCTAAATCCAGACTAAAGTTTTATAAATATTATTTTTCAGGAGGGACTGAACAAGTTATTGTTCAATTTAATGAAAAATTCTTTAGTTTAGTACACTTGCACACAGTAATTCTATGTCTAGGAATTTTTAATGATAATGGAACCGTGAAATGCTAAAAAATAAAAATAAATAAAATAAAAAGAAGGCTGTACATTAGTTTAATTGACAAATATCAAAACTATACCACCCAATATAGGAAATGATAATTGATGTTTTCACAAAACACAATATTCTCAACAATTTTAAGTTGTAACTCAAATGATAAAAAGGAAACAAAAATTTGTATGTATATATTAATGATAACTATTATAAAATATAACATGAATAAAACTGTTTTTCACTAAAGATAAAGACTGTAAGAGAATATATCACTACATTTATTGTACTTATCTTCACTAGTAAGACTAAGCATTATTGGTTATTTTTGTGGATTTGTTTAGTTTTCTCTTTAGTTCTATAATTTTTACTTCCTGAATTTTGAAGTTTTGAAGTTTTTAAATTAAATCTGTGTACAGTTATAATATTTTAGTTTTCTTAATGAATGGACATACTTTTCATTATTAATTATCATTATCTTTGGGAATATTCCTCCTTTTGAAATGTCCTTTTTTTGAAATTGAGAGTAATATTAGTTTTTTTCATGCAAAGTATCTGCACGTTTTATTGTTTTCCATCATTTAACTTTCAAACTGTCAGTGTCTTCACACTTAAAGCAATTTCTTTAGTCAGCATGTTACAAGGTTATGCATTACTGTGGAGCCTGACCATCTGTCTTTTAACTGGAGTACTTAATGCAATTAAGCATAATTGAGATTACTGGTTTTAGAATATTATTTTATTTTTGCTTTCTGTTTTGTCTGTTTTTTGTTTCATTTTCCCTGTTTTTCTGTCTTAAATTGGGTTAATCAAATATTTTTTAATATTCCATTCAATCTTATGTTTTAATCTTTTTAGCTATACTCATTGTGTTAGTTTCTAGTGGTTACACTAGAGATTTAAACATGCTTTAAATATATATCATTAACTTATAACAGTCTACCTTAAAATGGTATTATACTACTTTACAAAAATTCTAATACCTTTCTTAGAGTCTATTTCCATTTATCCTCCCATTTTGTGTTCCTATCTTCATGTATGTTACCTTTCCATAATTTACAAACCGCACAATGTATTGGTATTTTTCCTTAACCAGTCAATAAGCTTTTAAGTATTTCAAAATATAAAAATTAAAGGTATATTATGTTTGGGTACATATTTACATTTCTATAATTATATATGACCTTCTGCATATTTGGGCTTTTTCTTCAAACATAAGAACTTCCTTTAGCATCTCCTATAGTAAATGCTCACAGAAATAAATTCTCGCAGCTTTTTATTCTTTAAAAATATGCTTATCTCCTCTTTTTTTGTGGTTCTCCTAAATATACCCTATTACCATATAATTTATATAATTTTCTGAGTTTTAACAAACGTATACAGTCATATAACAATGACCATAATGAAAATGTAGAACAGTTCTATCACTCCTCACATTTTCTTAGTGCCCATTTATAGTCAAACCTTCCCTCAGTCCCAGCCCCAGGCAGCTGATGATCTATTCTTTGTCCCTATAGTTTTACCTTTCACAAAAATTCATATAAATGGAATCATGTGGTATGTGGACTTTTGAGTCTGGCTTCTTTCCCTTAGTAGTATATATTTGTTATTCAGCCAAGTTGTTGCTTGCCTCAAGAGTTTGTATTTTATTTTATTGGTGAGTACTATTCCATTTTATGGATGACAAGTTATCAATCCACCAGAGAGCAATTATGAATAATATGCTATAAATGTTATCATGCAGGTACTTGTATGATTATAATTTTTCATTTCACTTGGATAAGTGAATAGGATTGCTGAGTCTTATGATACATATGTTTTACTTTATGAGGCACTGTCAAATGTTTTCCCAATTGGATGAAGTATTTCACATTCCTGCCAATACCATATAAGAGTTGTAATACTATTCTACACCCTTAACAGCATTCTCACCAGTAGTTGGTATTGTCAGATTTTTTTAAAGTTTGATTTTAATCATTCTAATTGGCAGGGAGTAATATTTTATTATGGTTTTATTTTAAATTTTTCTGAAAAATCAATAATATTGAGAATTTATTCATGTGATTATTTGCCATCTGACATCTTCTTTGTTGGTTTATCTATCCAAATATTTTGCCCATTTTTTAACTGTGATGTTTATATTCCAATTATTGTTAGAGAGTTATTTGTATATCCTAGATACAATCACTTAGCAGATATGTCATTTCTAAGTATTCTCTCCAAATATGAGGCCAGTAGTTTCATTCCCTGAAGAGTCTCTTTTAAATAACAAATGCTTTTTTATATTAGGAGTCTAATTTATCTTTTTCTTGTTTTCCTTCTGTGGATTGTATTTTTGAAGTTGATCTGTAGAATCCTTGCCTAATCTAAAATCACAATTTTTTCTACTTCCAGGAATAATATAGACTCAAGCTTTATTTCTAGATCCAGAATCAATTTATAGTTTAATTTTTTCTGCCAAATGAATTGGTAAAAATTATTTATGTATTGCATAGAACATATACCTAAGAATTTTTAGCAGTGTCTTTGTAATCTCAAAAATTATGAAGCAATTAAAATAATCTAGACTTTAAGTAATAAGGATGAATTTTTACAAGCATATTTTGGAAAAAATCTGAAAGGAAAGACATATGATATATCACCAATTGTTATAAAGAATTAAAGTAGGGAATTGAGGAGAGAATAGATGGCAGCGAAGTAGAGAGATGTGGAGTGCATCCCTCTCCACAGATGCATTGGGAATGCACGGAAGGACGCAGTAATTCCCACAGAGAACCAGCTGAACACCAGCAGACGGCCTCGGACACCAGAAAGGACTGCGGGGAACCCGACATAGCCAGTAGGGAGGCATCTGTGAAGGCTTAAAGAGGGTGAAGCGGCGGAGCTGTGGCAGACGGGAGGGAGTGAGAAACATACGGAGGATCGGAGGATCGGAGGATCGGAGGATCGGAGGAGCCGCAGCGCAGCTCAGCGTTCCCGGACCGAGATATCGATCCGCGGCTGAATCGAGGGTCCGGGAGCGGGAGCGTGGGAACCGGAGAGCTGGTTCAGGGTGAGAAACATTGTTGCTGGTAGGGTGACGGACCGAGAGGACAGGAGGGAGGAGGTCCGCGGAGAGGAGTGCTCGTCCCTGAGAGCTGCCTGGCCATGATGGCGGCTGGAGGCTGCAGGCTCACGGGCGGGGGGGAGGAGCCACGCGCATAGCCTCTCCCTCTCTTTTGGAGCCTCTGCAGCAGACAGTGGAGAGATGCCCTGCAGGCCACCTAAGGCGCTCAGGGATAACAAGCACCCTCAGGCGCTCGGGCGGGGCTAGATTAAAACCCCTTGCATTGCAGCAGCAGGGAGGCTTCTGAGAGAGAAAAAAAAAAAAAAAAAAACCAACAGCAGCAACAACAACAAAAAAACCCGAGAGGCCCAACTCTAAGACTTTTGTTTACGCCTGAGCCGTGGGCATTCCTCTGCAACAGGCACCTCCAAGCCCGACTGAAACAACAGTGCACCACTGCTCACTCACTCCCAGGAGAAGGAGCCACTATTGTACCCTCTCCCTCCCCACACACCGACCCTTACAGACGAACAATAAAGGAACCTTTGCTGGTCACAGAATAATGCAAGAAAACCCAAGGCAAGGAGAAGGACACTTACAGCTGAGACGCTAAGGAAACAGAAATAGTAGTATCAATACCTATTGAACTGGTCCATTCTGGGATCAGTTCTGGATTTTTTTTTCTTTTTTTTCTTTTTCTCTCTCTCTCTTTTTTTTTTTTCTTTATTAAATACGATCTTAGCCCTCAGGGATCTACAAGTTTTATAACATAATTTTTTAATGATATTTTTTATTCTTTTTTTTTTTTTTTGCCTTTTTATATACTTCTATATCTAGCTTAGTTTTTGGTAGTACAGACAATATATCTCTCATACTTTCCTTTCATCCCTATCTTTTATACATTTCTATTCCTTCCTTTTTATTTGCATATTTCCAACAACATTATGCTCTTCTGTTCCCCTTTCCTACAGCCATTTTTGGTTTATTTTATCTTAACATACTTATAGGCAACACTATCGGTCTGCTCAGACTCCTTGCTCTATTCTCCAGATGATGCACTGCCTTGGTATTTAATATTAGGCTTTTGTCTTTACCTTAGTTCTTAGTACAGGTGTCTAATTACATTCTGAGAATCTCCATTCTCTCTGGTGGTACTCTGGCTCTTTTCTATATTTGATCCTAGCTTACAAAATCTCCCTGGATTAATGTTTGTATGTGTAAGGTGTTATTTTTTTGTTTGTTTGCTTTTGCTTTTGTCTCTGATTTGTTCTGTTTCAGTTGTCAATTTCTGTTGGGTTTCTCTTTGAATATCTGATAGCACACTGGGGTTCTGTCAGGTCTTTCTAGAGCCTTATGTCCTAACAGATTCAGTAATTGCATGTCTTATACATGTATGTGTTTCCTAGAATTAATATTCATTTAATACAATACTTGAACATTAGTCTGAGGCTTAGACAGTCTTCTATAAACACCTCTATCGCCAGGACAAGCAACCCCAAAAGTTTGGACAACCATGAGGAAACAAAGAAACACCATGCAGGCAGAGGAGCAGGAAAAAAACCCACAAGACCAAATAAATTAGGAGGAAATAGGAAAAATGCCTGAAAAAGAATTCAGAGTAATGATTGTAAAAATGATACAAAATCTCGATAACAAAATAGAGAAAGTACAAGAAACAGTTCATAAGAACTCAGAAAAACAAACAGCAATGGATAACAAAATAACTGAAATTAAAAATACTCTAGATGCTCTAACCAGCAGAATGACTGAGGCAGAAGAACGAATAAGTGAGTTGGAAGATAGAATGGGGGAAATAACTGCCACAGAGCAGGAAAAAGAAAAAATAATAAAAAGAATAGAAGACAGTCTCAGAGACCTCAGTGATAACATTAAGCGTACCAACATTTGAATTATAGGCATCCCAGAAGAAGAAGAAAACAAGAAAGGGTCTGAGAAAATATTTGAAGAGGTTATAGTGGAAAACTTCCCCAACATGGGAAAGGAAATAATTCACCAAGTCCAAGAAGCACAGACAGTCCCATACAGAATAAACCCAAGGAGAAATACACCAAGGCACATATTAATCAAACTAATGACATTTCAACACAAAGAAAAAATATTAAAAGCAGCAAGAGAAAAGCAACAAACAACATATAAGGGAAAACCCATCAGGATAACAGCTGACCTTTCTACAGAAACTCTGCTGGGCAGAAGGGAATGGCAGGATATACTGAAAGTCCTAAAAGACAAAAACTTACAGCCAAGAATACTCTACCCAGCAAGAATCTCATTCAGATTTGAGGGAGAAATCAAAAGCTTTCCAGACAAACAAAAGTTAAGAGAATTCAGCACCACCAAACCATCCTTACAACAAGTGCTAAAGGAACTTCTCTAAGTAGGAAATACAAGAAAAGGAAAACACCTACAAATACAAACCCAAAACAATTAAGAAAATGGTCATTGGAACACACATGTCAATAATCACTTTAAATGTAAATGGATTAAATGCTCCAACCAAAAGACACAGACTGGCTGAATAGATACAAAAACAAGACCCTTCTATATGCTGCCTACAAGAAACCCACTTCAGACCAAGGGATACATATAGACTGAAAGGAAAGGGATGGAAAAAGATATTCCATGCAAATGGAAGTCAAAAGAAAGCTGGAGTAGCAATCCTCATATCAGACAAATTAGACTTGAAAGTAAAGACTATTAAAAGAGACAAGGAAGGACACTACATAATGATCAAGGGATCCATTCAAGAAGAACATATCACAATGGTAAATATCTATGCCCCCAATATAGGAACACCTCAATACATAAGGCAAATGCTAACAGCTATAAAAGGGGACATTGACAGGAACACAATAATAGTGGGAGACTTGAACACCGCACTTACATCAATGGACAGATCATCCAAACAGAAAATAAATAAAGACACACAAGCTTTAAATGACACATTAGACCATCTCGACTTAATTGATATTTATAGGACATTCCATCCAAAAACGACAGAATACACGTTCTTCTCAAGTGCACACGGAACATTTTCCAGGATAGATCCCATCTTGGGTCACAAATCAAACCTCAGCAAATTCAAGAAAATTGAAATCATATCAAGCAACTTCTCAGACCACAATGCCATGAGACTAGATATCAATTACAGGAAAAAAAACTGCAAAAAATACAAACACATGGAGGCTAAACAATTCACTCCTAGACAACCAAGGAATCACTACAGAAATCAAAGAGGAAATCAAAAAATATCTAGAAACAAACAACAATGAAAACACAACAACCCAAAACCTATGGGACGCAGCAAAAGCAGTTCTAAGAGGGAAGTTTATAGCAATACAGTCTTACCTTAAGAAACAAGAAAATGATTGAATAAACAACCTAACCTTACACCTAAAACAACTAGAGAAAGAAGAACAAAGAAACCCCAAAGTGAGCAGAAGGAAAGAAATCATAAAGATCAGAGCAGAAATAAATGAAAAAGAAAGGAAAGAAACCATAAGAAAAATAAATAAAACTAAAAGCTGGTTCTTTGAGAAGATTAACAAAATTGATAAACCATTAGCCAGACTCATCAAGAAAAAAAGGGAGAAGATGCAAATCAACAGAATTAGAAATGAAAAAGGAGAAGTCACAACGGACACCTCCGAAATACAAAACATCATGAGAGACTACTACAAGCAACTATATGCCAATCAATTGGATAACCTGGAAGAAATGGATACATTCTTAGAAAAATACAGTCTTCCAAGACTGAACCAGGAAGAAATAGAAACCATGAACAGACCAATCACAAGTACGGAAATTGAGACAGTGATTAAAAATCTCCCAACACACAAAAGCCCAGAACCAGATGGGTTCACAGGCTAATTCTATCAAACATTTCGAGAAGAGTTAACACCTATCCTTCTCAAACTCTTCCAAAATATTGCAGAAGGCAGAACACTCCCAAACTCATTCTACGAGGCTACCATCACCCTGATACCAAAACCAGGCAAAGATGTCACAAAAAAAAGAAAACTACAGACCAATATCACTGATGAATATAGATGCAAAAATCCTCAACAAAATACTAGCTAACAGACTGCAACAGCACATTAAAAAAATCATCCACCATGATCAAGTGGGGTTTATCCCTGGGATGCAAGGATTCTTCAATATACACAAATCAATCAGCGTGATACATCATATCAACAACTTGAAGGATAAAAACCATATGATCATTTCAATAGATGCAGAAAAAGCTTTTGACAAAGTGCAACATCCATTTATGATCAAAGCTCTCCAGAAAATGGGCATAGAAGGAAATTACCTCAACATAATAAAAGCCATATATGAGAAACCAAAAGCCAACATCATTCTAAATGGGGGAAAAACTGAAAGAATTTCCTCTAAGAACAGGAACAAGACAAGAGTGTCCACTCTCACCACTATTATTCAACATAGTTTTTGAATTTTTAGCCACAGCAATCAGAGAAGAAACAGAAATAAAAGGAATCCAAATTGGAAAAGAAGAAGTAAAATTGTCACTCTTTGCAGATGACATGATATTATATATAGAAAACCCTGAAGACTCTACCAGAAAACTGCTAGCACTAATTAATGAGTTTAGTAAAGTAGCAGGATACAAAATTAATGCACAGACATCTCTTGCATTCCTATACACTAACAACAGAAGAGCAGTAAGAGAAATTAAGGAAACTCTCCCATTCACCATTGCAACAAAAAGAATAAAATACCTAGGAATAAACCTGCCTAAGGAGGCAAAAGATCTGTATGCAGAAAACTTTAAGACATTGATGGAAGAAATCAAAGACGACACAAACAGATGGAGGGATATACCATGTTCCTGGATTGGAAGAATCAATGTCGTGAAAATGACTGTACTACCCAAAGCAATTTACAGATTCAATGCAATCCCGATCAAATTACCAATGGCATTTTTCACAGAACTAGAGCAAGAAATCTTACGATTTGTATGGAAACGCAAAAGACCCCGAATAGCCAAAGCAATCTTGAGAAGGAAAAATGGAGTTGGTGGAATCAGGCTTCCTGACTTCAAACTATACTACAAGGCCATAGTGATCAAGACAGTATGGTACTGGCACAAAAATAGAAAGGAAGATCAATGGAAGAGAATAGAGAACTCAGAAGTAAGCCCAAACACATATGGGCACCTTATCTTTGACAAAGGAGGCACGAATATACAATGGAAAAAAGACAGCCTCTTCAATAGGTGGTGCTGGGAAAATTGGACAGCTACATGTAAAAGAATGAAATTAGAACACTTCCTAACACCATACACAAAAATAAACTCCAAATGGATTAAAGACCTACATGTAAGGCCAGACACTATCAAACTCCTAGAGGAAAACATAGGCAGAACACTCTATGACATACATCAAAGCAAGATCCTTTTTGACCCATCTCCTAGAATCATGGAAATAAAATCAAGATTAAACAAATGGGACCTCATGAAACTTAAAAGCTTTTGCACAGTGAAAGAATCCATAAACAAGACTAAAAGGCAACCCTCAGAATAGGAAAAAATAATTGCCTATGAAACAACGGACAAAGGATTAACCTCCAAAATATACAAGCAGCTCACGAAGCTTAATACCAAAAAATCAAATAACCCAATCCACAAATGGGCAGAAGACCTAAATAGACATTTCTCCAAAGAAGACATACAGATGGCCAACAAACACATGAAAAGATGCTCAACCTCACTAATCATCAGAGAAATGCAAGTCAAAGCCACAATGAGGTATCACCTCCCACCAATCAGAATGGCCATCATCACAAAATCTGGAAACCACAAATGTTGGAGAGGGTGTGGAGAAAAGGGAACTCTCCTGCACTGTTGGTGGGACTGTAAGTTGGTCCAGCCACTATGGAAAACAATTTGGAGGTTCCTTCAAAAACTACAAATAGAACTACCATATGATCCAGTCATCCCACTCCTGGGCATATACCCAAAGAAAACCATAATCCCAAAAGAAACTTGTATCATAATGTTTATTGCAGCACTATTTACAATAGCCAGGACATGGAAGCAACCTAAATGCCCATCAACAAATGAATGGATACAGAAGATGTGGCATATATATACAATGGACTATTACTCAGCTATAAAAAGGGATGAGATGGAGCTATATGTAATGAGGTGGATAGAACTACAATCTGTCATACAGAGTGAAGTAAGTCAGAAAGAGAAGGACAAATATTGTATGCTAACTCACATGTACAGAATCTAAAAATGGTACTGATGAACTCAGTGACAAGAACAAGGATGCAGATACAGAGAATGGACTGGAGAACTCGAGGTATGGGAGGGGGCGGGGGGTGAAGGGGAAACTGAGAGGAAGCGAGAGAGTAGCACAGACATATATATACTACCAAGTGTAAAATAGATAGTCAGTGGGAAGTTGTTGTATAACAAAGGGAGTCCAACTCGAGGATGGAAGATGCCTTAGAGGACTGGGGCGGGGAGGGTGGTGGGGACTCGAGGTGGGGGGAGTCAAGGAAGGGAGGGAATACGGGGATATGTGTATAAAAACAGATGATTGAACCTGGTGTACCCCCAAAAAAATAATAAAAAAAAAAGAATTAAAGTATGCCTAACATCTCTATATATCAACAAAAGTACAGATAAATGAAACTGGGCTATAAACCACTAATTAAGGGTATTATTTCATTCTGAAGGTGAGACAGAAAAATAAAATTGGTAATGTGTACAAAAAACCTTTGACTATATTGGAAATATTTGTTGCTTAAGCTGTTTTGTAGGTATGCAGAGATTCATTATACTTCTTTTTAAAATTTTAAGTGGTATGTTTGTAATATTCCAAGGCATTAAAAAAGAAACTAATCATATATATAAAATTTAAAATATACATTATACAATAATGAATATATTATATAATATATATTATATTAGTAATTATAAAGTTGCTCATTTTAGCAGTTATAATGTTATCTTTCATTAGTTCCTCAATTTTTTGTACTTTATCCAAGTACAATATTTTAGAAACAAAAAAATTTAAAAGATAAAGCAAAAATAAAGCAAACTTTCAAAAAAGTTGTTAATAATTTCTAATGTTATGTCATCCAATGAACTGAAGCCCAAATATCTGTGAACCAGATGGCAATTAATTTGGATTCATGAAACTTTAATGTTTCTGTTAATTTGTCTATTTTATCTATTATTAGTATTTCTAAATATCTTCAATAATGAGAGGAAATATGTATTGCCTAAATTCCCTTGATATTGTTTAATACTATTTCATATTAGGGATAAAATTAAATTTAAAATTATAAGCATGCATTATTATAAGAAAGAATGACATTAATTAGAAGTAAAACTATGTTCTGAATTATATTTTCAGTAAAACATAAATGACTTGGGACAGTAATTTTATAATTGCATCCTAAATATGTTTGAGTTACTGAAGACATTTAGTTAATCCTACAAGTGCTTGTAAGAAATTGATTAACAGAAATTTCAATTTCTTGTCAAGAGTCAGCCAATGAGAGATTGTCACAACCCAGCCAGTGAAAAACCATGGACCCTTTATTCACTATAACCCTCCCAGCTTACCCCTCCCCTCTATAAGAGTTCTCCTCGTTAATTCTGCTGGGCAATTGCACTTGGCTCACCATGGTTAATGACCCCCCCCCCCCAAACTGCAATTCTTTGCTGATTCTGAGAGAACAGATTTTTGCTGAAGAAATAACTGCCAGTCTAACTGTGTTAGATGAACATGCTCAAACATTTAAATTATCAACAGAAGTCATATTTTTAATGGCCAAACTAGAGACATAACTTCATGCAAGCATAATATTCCTTCAACTAGATCACCCAAGTTGAGAGCAAGCTGGCCAGAGTGAGTTAAAAATAAGTAAGTCAATCACAGCTCTACTTTAATTGCATTGACTTTGTTATATTGATTGATGATGCAACTAGGATTATTGAATCATCACAGATTAATGACCATCTGAGTTTATCATTGTAGTTTCTTGGAATTGTGAGGTTTTCCTACAGGTATGATTGGATAGTTTTATGTGTGGCAATAAATATAGATTTCAAAATAATGAAGTATCAAATGAAAGTAATTTAAAATAATTTTTAGACCTGATATTAGAGACATAGACATACATCTTTTTAACCATTTTTTAAATTGAAGTATAGGTAATTTACAATGTTGTGTTAGCTTCAGTTGTACAGCCCAGTGATTCAGGTTTTTTCCATTATAGGTTGTTACAAGATATTGAATATAGTTTCCTGTGCTATTCAGTAGGTCCTTATTGTTTATTTTATATACAGTAGTGTGGGTATATGTTAATCCCAAATCCTAATTTATCTCTTCCCCCACCCTTTTGTCCCTTTTGGTAACCATAACTTTGTTTTATATGTCTGTGAGTCTAGCTCTGTTTTGTAAAGAAGTTTATTTGTATCATGTTTTTAGAGTCCACATATAAGTGGTATCATATGATATTTGTCTTTTTTAATCTAACTTACTTGACTTAACATAATAATCTTTAGGTCCATCCATGTTGCCGCAAATGGAATTATTTCATTCTTTTTTATGACTGAGTAATATTCCATTGTATGTATGTATGTACATGTGTGTGTATATATATACACCATATCTTCTTTATCCATTCACCTGCTGATGGACGTTTAGGTTGCTTCCATGTGTTGGCTATTGTAAATAGTGCTTCAATTAACATTAGGGTGGATGTATCTTTTTTGAATTATGGTTTTCTCCAGTTGTATGCCCAGTAGTGGGATTGCAGGATCATATGGTAACTCTATTTTTAGTTCTTTAAAGAACCTCCATATTGTTTTCCAGAATGGCTGTACCAATTTACATTCCCACCAACAGTGTAGGAGGATTCCTTTTTCTCCACACTGTCTTCAGCATTTATTATTTGTAGATTTTTTAAAGATGGTCATTCTGACTGGTGTGAGGTGCTACCTCATTGTAGTTTTAATTTGTATTTCTCTAACGATTAGCAGTGTTGAGCATCTTTTCATGTACCTGTTGCCTGTTTGTATGTCTTCTTTGGAGAAAGGTCTTTTTAGGTCTTCTGCCCATTTTTTATTTTTTTATATTAAGCTGCATGAACTGTTTGTATATTTTGGAAATTAATCTCTTGCTGGTTGCATCATTTGCAAATATTTTCTCCTTTTCCTTAGGTTGTCTTTTTTTTTGTTCATGGTTTCCTTTGCTGTGCAAAAGCTTTTAAATTTAATTAGGTCCCATTTAATTTTTATTTTTTATTTCTATTAATCTAGGAGAAGGGTCCAAAAAATATTGCTGTGATTTATGTCAAAGACTGTTCTGCCTGTGTTTTCCTCTAGGAGTTTTATAATATCCAGTCAGTCTTTAAGACATTTAAGTCTTTAATCCATTTTGAGTTTATTTTTTATCCTGTGTTAGAGAATGTCCTAATTTCATTCTTTTACATATAGTTGTCCAGTTTTTCCAGTACCACTTATTGAAGACACTGTCTTTTCTCCATTTATATCATGGCCTTCTTTGTTGTAGATTAATTGGTCATACATGTGTGGGTTTATTTCTAGGCTTTCTATCCTGTTCCATTGATCTTTATGTCTATCTTTGTGCCAGTACCATACTCTTTTGATTACTGTAACTTTGTACTATAGTTAAAGTCAGAGAGCCTGATTCCTCCAGCTCCATTCTTCTTTCTCAAAATTGTTTTGGCTATTAGGGCTCTTTTGTGTTTCCAAACAAATTTTAAATTTTTTTGTTCAAGTTCTGTGAAAAATTCTGTTGGTAATTTGATAGGGATTGCATGAACCTGTAGTGCTTTGGGTAGTGTGGTCGTTTTGACAATATTCATTCTTCCAGTCCAAGAACACAGTATATCTTTCTATCTGTGTCATCTTTGATTTCTTTCATCAGTGTCTTATAGTTTTCTGAGTATGGGTCTTTTACCTCCTTAGGTAGGTTTATTCCTAGGTATTTTATTTTTTTCTGATGCAATGGTAAATAGGATCATTTCCTTAATTTCTCTTTCTGATATTTCATTGTTAGCGTATAGAAATGCAACAGATTTCTGTGTATTAATTTTGTATCCAGCAACTTTACCAACATCATTGATGTACTCTAGTAGTTTTCTGGTAGTGTCTTTAGGATTTCCTATGTATAGCATCATGTCATCTGCAAACAGTGACAGTTTTAATTCTTCCTTTCCAATCTGGATTCCTTTTATTTGTTTTCCTTCAATGATTGGTGTAGCTAAGAATTCCATAATTATGTTGAATAAAAATGGCAAGAGTGGGCAACTTTGTCTTCTTCTTTATCTTAGAGGAAATGCTCTCAGCTTTTCACTCAAGTATGAAGTTAGCTGTGGGTTTGTCAGATATGGCCTTTATCATGTTGAGATATGTTCCCTCAATCTCCACTTTCTGGAGAGTTTTTATCATTAATGGATGTTGAATTTTATCAAAAAGTTTTTCTGCATCTTTTGAGATGATCATAGGTTTTTTTTTTTTCTTCAATTTGTTAATGTTGTGTATCACATTGACTAATTTGTTGATATTGAAAAATCCTTGCATGCCTGGGATAAATCCCACTTGATGATGGTGTGTGATCCTCTTAATGTATTGGTAGATTCAGTTTGCTAGTATTTTGTTGAGGAATTTTGTGTTTATGTTCATAAGTGATATTGGCCTGTAATTTTCTTTTTTTGTGGTGTCTTTGTCTGGTTTTGGTGTCAGGTCAATGTTGGCCTCATAGAATGAGTTCAGAAGTGTTCCTTCCTCTGCAGTTTTTTGAAATAGTTTCAGAAGGTTGGTGTTTAGCTCTTCTCTAAATGTTTGATAGAATTCATCTGTGAAGCCTTCTGGTCCTGGACTTTTGTTTGTTGGAAGTTTTTAAATTACTGATTCAATTTCAGTACTGGTAATTTGTCTGCTCATATTTTCTATTTCTTCCTGGTTCTGTCTTGGGAAATTTTACTTTTCTAAGAGTTTGTCCGTTTCTTTTAGGTTGTCCATATTATTGGCATATAGTTGTTTGTAGTGGTCTCATGATCCTTTGTATTTCTGTGGTGTTGGTTGTAACTCCTCCTTTTTCATTTCTGATTTTATTGATTTGGGCCCTCTCCCTTTTTTTCTTGATAAGTGTGGCTAAAGTTTTATCAATATTTTTTAATCTTTTCAAAGAACCAGATTTTAGTTTCATTGATATTTTCTATTTTTTTAGTCTCTATTTTATTTATTTCTGCTTTCATCTTTATAATTTCATTCCTTCTACTAATTTTGGGTTTTGTTTGTTCTTTTTCTCTAGTTGCTTTAGGCATAAGGTGATTTATTTGAGATTTTTGTTTGTTTGTTTCCTGAGGTAAGCTTATAGCACAATAAACTTCCCTCTTAGAACTGTTTTGCTGCATCCCATTGGTTTTGGGTCATCATATTTTCATTTTCATTTGTCTCTACATATTTTTTTATTTCCTCTGATTTATTCAGTGATCCATTGGTTGTTTAGTAGCAATATTGATTAGCCTCCACACATTTGTGTTTTTTATAGTTTTTTTTTTTTTGTAGTTGATTTCTAGCCTCACAGCATTGTTGTCAGAAAAGATTCTTGATGTGATTTCAGTTTTCTTAAATTTACCAGGCTTGCTTTGTGGCTTAGCATGTGATCTACCCTGGAGAATGTTCCTGGTGCACTTGAAAAGAATGTATATTCTGCTACTTTCAGATGGAATGCTCTGTAAATACCATTAAGTCCATCTGGTCTAAGGTGTCATTTAAGGTCTATGTTTCCTTATAGATTTTCTGTGTGGATGATCTATCTGACATGCATCTTTAATAAGAGCTAGTTGGAAACTGAAAAAAAGGGCATTGTTGTTGTTTTTTTCTTCTTCTTAAAATGTCAACTTGTCAAATTAAAAAATAATTCATACAGAAAAACTTGTTTTTAAAACCATGAATGTATAAATTGAAATGTTAGTTACTAGTGTGGTAATAGATTTTCATCAGAAAAACTACAGGAAATGGAATAATGATGATAGATATTAATTATGAGCAAATTTAAATTTAGTCACAGGCTTCTTCCTTAAGTCTCCCTCTCAATTTACTTATGACTCAGTTAATATGTCATATAGTCCATCAATAGAAGAAAAATATTATTAAGAAAATGTCCTGTGTTATGATCATTTTAAGGTATATCCATTTTTTTCTACTTTGTAGGCTTTCACTTATTTTTATTGTGTTTTATTTTATAAAAGAAAAATCTAAGAAATCAGTTTTAGCTACTTCATATATTTCACAATATTATGACCACTTACTGGAACACAGAAGTGAGAAAAATCTTAAGCTTTAAACAATATTATTGTAGCAAATTCAGTTTTCTGTGAACAAACGGCAGAACTGTTAGAAAGTCGAGTGCTTAGGTCTTATCAATGTATGAATGGCATTGGAAAAGTTAAGTGGAGATGACTGTCTGCATTTATAAATTTTTGCATTGTATTGTTCACAATACACATGCACCTAAAAATACAATTAAGTATACACAGAAATTCAAAAGAAAATTATATATGGACTATACTGAAGTAATGGTGGTTGTTATATACAACAAATAACAGTTATTGATATTTTGAATTATCTGTACACCTGTGAGATCATCTACAAAAGCAAGTATGAGGATAGCCATTATCCTCAAAACTTTCTTTGCATACCTTTGTAATTATTTCCTCAAGTCTCTCCTATTCCCATGACTGACCTGCTTTCTGCATTTTCTAGAATTTTACAAAAATACAATCCTACAACTTTGGATATTTTAAGATCACCCTCAAATGTGCCAATTTGTAACAGGACTTACACATCTCAATAGTTGATTAAACTCAGAGCTAAGATTTACATAGCAATGGACACAGAGCCAGAGCCACAGGAAAAGTGAATGAATTAGGTGATGACCAAGGAAGCCATACACAGGCTTCCACATTCTTTTCCCTCTGGGATCTCAAAGAATGTACTTTTCTCTTTGGCTGTGAATTAAATGGATATGTGCTTAGTATCCTTCCCTAGAGAAACACACCTGAGAGTCAAGGTCCAAGGCTTTTATGAAACCTAAATTTCATCATTAATATGATGAAAATGACTAATTATAGCCTTTAAATGGGTGAACTGTATGATATTTGAATTGTATGATACTTGAATTATATCTCAACTAAATATACATAAATCAATATTTACTGATACATATATATGTATATACACATGTATATCAGCCCTCCTGGGTTGTAGTGGGCAGAAAATTAACTGACAAATGTAAAATATCTGTTCTAGCACTTGGTTAACAGAAAGTGTTTAATAAGCTGTAACTATGCTTATATTTCTTCTTTAAAAAATCAAATAATAAAAATACAAGCAACTGAATAAAAAATAAGTGAATAATTTAAACAGTTACTTCACCAAAGAAGTTAACAATGTGGATGGCAAATAATCATGTGAAACTATAATAAATATTATTCTTTAATATAAAATACAAGTTAAAAATGAAATATTTATTTGAATGACTAAAATTAAAGAGTCTGGCCATACCAAATGTTGGTAAGAATGTGAAGTAACTGTAAATCTCATTTACTGTTAGTGAAATATAAAATGGTGCAACTATTTTGAAAAAATGTTTTGGAATTGTTTATATAGTTAAGGATTCACATATTATATGACTCATCTATTTTACTTTTATGTATTTATTCAATAAAATTAAAGCATATGTAAATGATAAAATTTGTAAACAAATATTCATAGGAGCATTATTTTTAATAGAAAAAACCCTAGAAACTATTCAAATGTGCATCAGCAACTGAATGCAGAAACATTTTTGTATATTTATGTGATAGAATGCTTTATAGTAATAAAATGGAAAGAACTATGGAAAAACACAATAATGTGAATGAATGTCAATATGCTTAGGGAAAGAAACTAAACAAAAAAGAAAAGGATTAACACAGCAGGTCTTGTTGCTTTTCTTTTTAAATTTTTCCATTCCAGTGGGTGTTAGCAGTATCACATTGTGGTCTTTACTTGAATTTTCCTTTTATTTAAATTTCACAAGCTTACTGGCCATTTGCATATTTTCTTTAAAGAAAACTATTCAAATAATTTTCCCATTCTGAACATGTGTTGCTTTTTATTATTGAGTTGTAACACTTCTTTGTATATTCTGAATACTACTTCCTCAACTGTGTTTGATTTGTATTTCTCCCATTATGTGGCTTCCCCCACTCATTTTCTTAGTAGTGTCATTTTCAGCAAAATAATTTTAATTTTGATAAGATCCAACTATCTGTTTACTGTTCTTTTGTTGCTTGTGTTTTGTTGTCATATCTGAGAAATTATTGCCTAACCCCAGATTGGGAAGATTTATATATATGTTTTCTTTTAATATTTCTATAGTTTTAATTGTTAAATTTATGTCTATCATCCATATTGATGTGTTTTTGTTGTTGTATTTACAGTAAGGTGGGAATTAAACTTTCATTCATTTTGCATATGGATGTTCCAGCACAATTTGTTTAAAAAAAATCCTTTTCCTCATTCAGTTGTCTTGGCACCTATGTCAATTTTTTAAACTTTTACCATAAACATAAAAGTTTATTTCTGGACTCTCAATTTTATTCCATGGATTTGTATGTCAGTACTTAGCCAGTGTCGCACTGTCTTGGTTAGTCTAGCTTTGTAGTACAGTTTGAAATTGGGATGTGTGGGTCATGTATTATTTGATATTTTTCAAGATTATTTGGGCTATAGTAGGTTACTTGACTTCTCATATGAATTTTAGGATCAGCAAAAAGTCAGCTGGAATTTTGTAGGGATTGTGTTGAATCCTTATATACAATTGGGGAGTAATGATATCTAAACAATATTAAGTCTTACTATCTATTAATGTGGGATATCTTTTCATTTACATAGATTTTCTTTAATTTCTTTCAATGATGTGTTGTAGCTTTCATTGCACTTGCTTTGACAAATGTAAATCTTGCACTTGCTTTATTAAATTTCTCATCCTTTTTGATTGCTAGTGTTTTTTCAAACATTTTCAGATTGTTCACTATTAACATACAAAAATAAAATTGACTTTTATGTATCTATCATGTGTTTTATAATCTAGCTGAACTACTCTATGAAATCTAATTCTTTGTGTGTGCATGTGCGTGTGTGTCTTTAGGATGTACCATACAAAATATTATGTCATATTTAAATCAAGACAGTTTTACTTCTGCCTTTTTAATCTGGATGTCCTTAGTTCTTTTCCTTGCTAATTGCCCTGGCTAAAACTTTCACATCATTTTTAAATAGAGTGCTGAGAGTGAACCTTCTTATCTTGTCTGATTTGGGGGAAAGTTTATTCTTTTGTCCTTAGGTATAATGTTAGTGGTAGGATTTTCACAGATTCCCCTCATCGAATTGAGGAATTTATTTCTATTTCTAGTTTTTCTTCAGTGTTTTTATCATAAAAAGGTGTAGGATTTTGTAAAAAAAAAAAAAATCATGATTTATTGTGAAGATCATTTTATTTTTGTACTTTATTCTATTAAGATACTATGTTACATTGATTGATTTTCATTATCTTGAACCAAACTTAGTAATACTCTGAATTCAGTTTGCTGTTTTGTTGTGATTTTGCTTCTATATTTATAAAGTGTATTGGTCAGTAGTTTATTTTCTTGTGGTAGCATTGTTTGGTTTTGATGTCAGGAAATACTGGCCTCATAGAATGGATTGGAATGAATTCCTTCCTCTTCATATTAATTCTTTTTTAAACTTTTGGTAAAATTCTCCTGTGAAGCTATTTTGGTATGGGTTTTTATTTGTGAGAAGTTTTTTGATCACTAATTCAATCTGTATTCCTTATATAAGTCTATTTAGTTTTTCTTCCTTTTCTTAAGTCAATTTCATTATTTTATTTCTAGAAAGTTATTTCATCTAGATTATCTAATTTGTTGATGTCAGTTGTTTATAGTGTTCCTTTTTAACCTTTATTATTTCTGCATGTTTGGTAGTGATGTTCCCTCTTTCATTCCTGAATTTAATAACAGATATTTAAAACAAATGTTTAAAACAATAACTATTGGTTTCAGATTTTCACCGGAGGATATGAAGAGCTGGAAAGAGTACTACTCCAATTATTCCAAGGGAAAAAGCTGCAAATTCATGAGTTTCCTTAATCCCTTTGGAGAGCTGAGCCAGTATTGGTAACATTTTTCAATTCAAATGCTTCCTTTGCTCATTTATCTTTCTGGGTTCTGCTTTTCCCTTCAGTTTTCATCCAGTAATTTCTTACTCTATTGACAGTTTTTCATTGCATTTAAATTTTGAAATTTTACTCTGAATTTTAATATGCTTTCTGCACAAACAGATCCAAATAACATAACTGCATCATAATCAAAATCAGCTGAAAAATTAACATTCAGAACTTCATGCTGAAACTAGGATACTATCCTCAATCAATTTTGCTAATTGAATCTATTTGTCATATGGTGATTAAGTTTAAATCTAAAAGCCCAAAACATATACAGTAATATTAGCTTTAGAATGTTTGAGAATGTTAGGTGTTTAACTGGTAAATTCATGCATTTTGTTAATTATTTCCTCTCACAGGTATGAACAATAAAAAATGATTCCTATCCTTTGAACATTCATCAGTAATAACTGAGAGCCAAGTTGTTTTTATCTAAAGATACAAAAGTAGAAATAATTTTTAAAAAGAAAGTAAACAGTAAGTCAGTTAATAATAAAATAAATGCAACATTTAATAGAATGAATGGCTAAATTAATAAATTTTTAAAGGTGAAAATATCACCAAAAGATCTGCAATTAAGCACTTCTTTAAGCTTAAGTTGTGATATATTTTTACAAGTTGGCAAACACTGGCAAAAATTTCTTTCTCAGATCTAAAAAGCAGTTTTTAGAAGTATAAATATATAAGTGAAATATACCACTATTCATGAACATTTTCTCAATTACACAATGATATGTTAGGAAGGATTCTAATGTTATTTTCAAATACTCAAATGCCAGACAAAATAGTGGATGCTGATAGTGCCCTGTCCATAGTCCCTTAAGCCAAGATTTGCACTGATGCTCAGCTTTTATTTGTGTTGGTCTATAATAGTCCATAGCTTTTTCTTTAGGATTACCCATAGCCGAATCATAGCTTCCTCACCCAGGAAGTAAAATATCACCACTTTGTCCAAGGGTGCAATTTTTCCTCCAGAGTTCACCATGGAATTCTGATGAAGCTAGACTCACTTCAATGGCAATTATAAATTTGTTTAATCTCTGTCCTACTTCCCTTACTCCCTATTTCTTGGGATTACATTCTCAATAAATTATGTGGCTTGAATCCCTGTCTCAAGCTCTGACGTTTTATAGTAGCTCAACCTCATTCATTTCTAAATATCTTGGAAATAAAAGCTGATTTAACCAACTTTGAACAATCATCCTGCTTGTTCCAAAGAGCCTAGGCCAGAGATGTTAATGGTAGTATGATAATATAAGGCTAGAAGCAAAGAAGGGCAGAGATATTCTCAAATTCTCCAGAACAAATTATAACACTCTTTCTCCATTAGAGAGTTAAGTAAACTTGATTCAAGAACAAATTATGCTTTCTCTTTATTGATCAATTATTAATTTTATTGCTAACCTGCTTCATTGTTATGACTCTGTGACTCTGATAAAATACAGGGTGTCTGAATATAGAATCAACTTTGAACACTTTTTGAAAGAAAGCATTTCTTATATTAAATTTTATTTTCAAACACAGGATGAACTAACAAAGCAAACATATTTCTCTCCTTCAGTGTAACAAAAAATAATAATTACCAGGCTAACACTCCTAAGTTCTATTTCTGTTCCTAGTTAAGCTGCAAATCAATTGCATACCTTTGGAATTGAGCTTTTTATCTGCAAGATAAGAGAAGGGTATTGGTTTGACTTAATTCCAACAAATATTTATTCAGTGTCTAGTGTACATTGTTGCGGTCTTATGACTTCAAGATTAACTAAGGTAAGGAAAATGGGCTACCGAACAAAGATCAATATAAATTCTGTAATAGAGATATTTTTTAAAATTCAAGAGGAATTGAATCAAATGGAAAAATTAATATTGATTGAAGGTCAGTGAAAACTTCAGATGGGGCTGATATCTGAGGTGAATAATGACAAATGTGTTGAATCTCAAAGGATTGAGGAGGGAGCATTAATAAAGGATTAAATAACAGTGAAGGAAATGCATGCAGACATCAAAAGATATGGGATAGTCAGGAACATTTTCAAAAGGTAAATATAATGAAAAATAAATATGAATTTGTGTGTATCATTACTTGTACATGTTAAATTTTATGAGACATATTTTTGCTATATTTTAACATTTTATTCAAACTCAAATAAATAGCATGATTCCCACTGTCATTAAAAAATAATATAAATAACAAAATGGAGCATCAGCTGATTTTCATGCTCATTTTGGTCTATTTCTAGAAAAAGTGGCCTTCTTAAAATTTGTTCTGAAAGAGACAACAAAATGAATAAACAATGAATCAGCTATTTCAAATCTTCCTAGATTATTCTTGATTTTAGGTATAAGCATGCAGTACAGAAGCTTTTTCAGAAATAGTACACTAACCATGCAAATTAAAATGCATATTATATCGTTGTCTGTAATTGAAAATGACGATATATTTGAAACATGTCTTTACATGAAAAGAAGAAAGCAGTTTTAGAAAAACTCCAGTATAAAAGCAAGTCTATAGTCAAAATCATTTTATTGGACTGCTCTATAAATTTCTAATGCTTTTTTAGTAAAGGCTTTATTTAGTTTAACAGAATATTCCATCTTTCAACAGAATGTTTTTGAAAAAGTTTAAGCTAATAATAAATCCAATATTATAATATAATATGGTTAATGAAAATGCCCCAAGCCAAAGAACAGTAAAGGAGAAATTTATCCAATATGTTTAAAAGGTAATACAAAGAAAGATGCTTTCTGATTAATTCAGAATTTGCTGCAATATATTATGAGCTCAGATGTTAACCGCTTTGGCCAGAATGATACATTTTGACAATGAGGACAAAATCATATCATTAATATGACTGTGACAAAATTTGAACTAGAAAAAGAGTGATCCAGGATATTGTCTCAACTTGATTTATAAAAAGTGACCCTACTCAGGTTGCAGAAATGATCTAACCTAGTTTCACTGTAGTAATATTCATATTTGATTTTCTATTTACATGTTTCATTTTAAAATTTTAATATATATTAACTTTAATTGTATTATGTATTGACATATGTTATATTAAAGTGATATATCAGATATGTATTAATATATAACTATACTATATATAACATCTATTACATATAATTATACTATATATAACATCTATTACATCTGTATAATTATATAAAAAGAACAACCAACATAAACATCTTAAGAACAAACACAACTAGGTAGGCATAAAACTAAAGTGATTGAAATCAAATATATATGAGTTTCATAGGATAAAGAATAGTCAAATATTCACAAGCATTTATCTTTCAATGAGTGTCATGTTTTTTAATGTGCTTTATAAAACACACATGGTCAGGAAAGACAGTTGTTATTTTAGAAAACTTCTATAAAGCACGTACTTTTATATTAAACAGGTAAGTCTTGGTTACACCAAGTCAATTTATCCTTGTAAATCTCTATATTATTATGTCAATAGAATGTGCAGTGAACTCTGACATCCACTTTATTGCCACATCATGGCCAATTGTCATATATTGAACAAGACCAAACTGAAAGAGACTGTTGTATAATCTATTATTTTTTGAGTTTGTGAACAGTTTAAGCTCATAAATGAAAATAACTTTATTACAGGAAGACTTCATTTAGTTTTACAGAAACTATTCCTTTTACAGGGAGTACATGTCCTATGAACAAAATGCATTTATATTTAGGTATAGGAATTATTCCAGCAGAGTCAGTAGTAACTTCTACCTATTCCATTTGCTCAGAGCATGAATAAATAAAGTTTTCCTTATTTGTCATCATAAATACTTCAACTCACAGAATGGTTTTTTAATCTATTGTGAGATATGCTCTGTTGAACTTGATTACACTAAAAGTGAGAATTTATAACTTCTACTGATTTTTCAAGTCATTTATATTACTTTAATATATTTGTTATTAATAAGTAAATGTTCTATCTTTCTAATACAGTAAATTAATTTTTAACAAGTTTAATAATGTCAGTCACCCCAGTATTTATCAATATCCCTTTGAATTAAAAAGTATCTCAAAAATAATTTTTATATTGTTATTACTTTATAATAACTATTTAATTTAGTAGAAATTCTGGGAATTTCTGATTTCATGTACTTTTGCATGTATGTGAGTGGGGGTCAATCTCCAGATAAAAGCACAAGGCTATTCTCAAATGATTTTAGAAAGTTATGAAACATGAAATGACACTTTTAGGAATTAGATAACAGAAGGTATTGGTTTTTGCCTATAATAGCATCTACCTACATACTACATTTGCTGCATTCTATTTTTATAAGAAATAATCTGCAATTTAAAAAGGAATATGATAACTTAAAAGTGATAAACTGCTGTTGCATAAGTTTATTTAAAAAGGAGTATAATGAGGATACTTATATACCAGAAGCAGGTAACTTAAGAGAGAATTCATATTTAGATCTCCATGCTGTTTTTTGAGAAACCAAAGTAAACTAGAAACAAAGTAGAGACCTCAGTAAGAAGGAGATATCTATGGGAAACAAAAGAAAAGGAAGGCTTTTAGTCATGAAACAAAATTGTAGAAAATTTAGGAAAGAAGAAAGACAATGAGTATAAACTGGAAAAGTGCTGTAAAAGTATATGTTATTGAAAAAAACAGCAACAAAATATTAAAATAAAGAATAATTGAATTACTGAGTTGGATAATGTAAAATATAGTGAATAATTAGCAAAATAATTTTAAAATATTGTGAATATAATAGATACTATTTTAGTTCTACATGCCACTACTATCTTGAATAGTTTTTTAAATGTCTTTATTAGTAATTCAATAATTAAAATAATATAACTCATCTGCCATAGTCTCATTTATTATGTTAGGATGTTAGTGGAGTCTAGAATAGAGGATGCAATGAGAAGGAATATGTGAAACTGTTTTAAGTAAAAAAGGGATATGATTGCAAGCTATAATCAAAATGACTCAAACTTTATCAGATAACAATTTCTTTCCATGGAAATTAGTGAAATGAAAATAAGTATCTAGGAAACTATTAGAACAGATACTTGTTTCTTATTCCTATGACCTAATACAGTCATCCTTAGGTATCCATAAGGGATTGATTCCTGGGAATTAGCAGATACCAAACTCCATAGATGCTCAAGTCTGTTATGTAAAATGGTTAGTCCAGTGGGCCCTCTGTACCTGCAAGATCTGCATTCACAGATATATAGCACTCACTGTATGCTCATCAAAATGAGAAATTATTATTTCTTTAAGGCAGTCTTTTATTTCATTTTTGTTTGCTTCATTATTTCTCTGTAGGACCATCATTTATTTTAATCATCTTCTAAAGATCTCTCTCTACCACAAGCAACACCTTCGTTGGTAAAGCTAAAAGAAATCATTAATCCTTTTAGTTATTTTTAAAGCAAGTTCCAGAGGAATTGGAAATCTATGTCAAAAGTCACTTCACATTAAAAGTATTTCAATGAGTTAAAAATGCAGGGACTTATCAATTATACAATTCTTGCTGGTTAAACAGAACAGGCAGTGTTCATATAAATAGCTATGAGAAAATAGTTGTAGACCTCTATCCAATGACAGTATGCTAAAATGGCACCAATTTCTTGTAAATTATCAACACAATAACACAAGTGAGGGTTAGCAGATCTTGTTAGTATATTTATGAATGCAAAAATATTACTATTACAATAATTGTGGCTCTATTGTCAACATCTTTTTCAGAACTGATGAATAAGAATAAGCATTATCACTGATGTAAAAGAGAATAGAGATTAATCCTTTGTCTGTTGCTTCGTTCGCAAGTATTTTCTCCCATTCTGAGGGTTGTCTTCTTGTCTTGTTTATGGATTCTTTTGCTGTGTAAAAGCTTTTAAGTTTCACATATGGAATCTGAAGAAATGGAACTGATGAAACCAGTGACAGGCAAGAGTGGAGATACAGAAGTAGAGAATGGACTTGAGGACACGGGGCTGGGATGAGGGGCAAAGGGGAAGTTGGGATGAGGTGAGAGAGTAGCATAGACATATTTACACTACTAGCTGTAAAATAGATAGCTAGTGGAAAGTTGCTGTATAACAAAAGGAGATCAGCTTCAAGGGAGATGCCTTGGAGGGCCAGGATGGGGAGGGTGGGGGGGAGTCATGGGAGGGAGGGGATATGGGGATATGTGTGTAGATGCAGCTGATTCACTTTGGTGTACATCAGAGATGGGTATAAGAGTGTAAAGCAAATATATTCCAATAAAGAATTAAAAAAAAATAGAGAATGTTGAAGTCTGTTATCTGTAAAATGATGATTGCCTACTATATTTTAGAAATTAAGGTAATATCAGCTTTATTCTATTTTGAAAAAAATACTAATTTTGTCTAAGGAAGAGAGTTTCCTTGCTTTTGCTTGGAATTGTGACATCCTGTAGTCCCATAGGCATAGGTAACATACAGAAAAGTTACCCAAAAGCAACAAGGGGGAAGAGCAGAAAGTTAGAATAACATCCATTTTATTTAATGACACATACAAATAATGCATAGACAGTGAAATACTTAGTATCATATATGCATGAGGAGATAAAAAAGTTAAAAATCTATCATTTATGAATTCAACATATAGCTCCACAAGTTGCAATCCTGAGTTAAACATATAATACAAAAATTCTCAAATCCTAACTGAAAGTCCTAAGTAATGAAATAAAGGCAAGTTTTATCATTTCCAGCTCATTTTTATTTTTTTTATTATTTCTATCCAGACATTAAAAAATTTTTAATTAATTTTTATTGGAGTATAGTTGATTTGAATAATTTTATCTCTTCTATTATTTGTTAGTACTTTTTAAAATCAAGATGAATATAACTAAGATAAAGTAATTATACCACAGCATTGGTTTCATTCCTTCTTTGAAGAAGTCTTCAATGATAATGAGCTAAAGTGCTCATTTTTAAGTAATCCTCCCATTTGAGAACCATCAATTAGTGGTCTGATTGTATCAACTAGCCTTGAATTCTGAGCAAAGATTTCCAAGGTTCTATTAAGCCCTAGGATAAAACATAGAGGAAATGCTCAATCCAAGTGTTTTACTATTTGACATAGAAATTTTTCAGCTCAGAGCAGGTGCTGAAAATAACACTCTTCCAAAGATGCTTCCCCTCTGGAGCACTAGAAGCTTCAGTGTTGGCATAAATAGCATAATAGTGATTATATTTATTAATATAATAACCTAGCTAAGATTACCTTAAATAGAAAGAGATTTGTTTGTTATTGATAACTGAGGAGAAAAGAGATCAGAGAAGTCTCAGGCTTGGAATTTAAAATAAATGCCAGAGGAATCTACCCGTACAACCGAGTTGCTATAACCATAGCCCTTAAGCAAAATCTAAGATTAAAAGTTTTCAAAAACTACAGGTCTCTAACCCACCCTATATAAACTTTACTTCTCAGCTTAGAAGAAAAGTATACCAGCAAATAATAACAAAAAGGACTCAGAAGATAAAACACAGAATCCCAGCAAGCCAACATCAGAGTTAGGGATGTTCTGAGTATCCTTGCTGGTACCAAATAAATGACTGCAGATATTTGAAGAGTTAACTGCAAATGTAATATCATCACCTTAGTTTGTCTCCCCACCTTAGTTTCTGACTTCAGCTTGAAAAATGCCCCTACAATCTGTTCAATTTAATTGCATGCTCTTGACCTCACCTGACCCTTTTTGCTTGTTTGTTAATTAAAAAAAAAAACTTTATTGGAATATAATTGCTTTACATTGTTGAGCCAGTTTTTGCTGTACAACAAAGTGAATCATCTGTATTTATACGTATATCTCCATATCCCCTCCCTCCCATGACTCCCTCCCACACTCCCTATCCAGCCCTCTAAGTCATCACCCATCATCAAGTTGATCTCCCTGTTTTATAAAGCAGTTTCCTACTAGCTATCTATTTTACATTTGGTAGTGTATATATGTCAATGCTATTATCTTGCTTTATCCCAGCTTTCCCTTCGTCCCCCACTCTGTGTCCTCAAGTCTGTTCTCTACAACTGTATCTTTATTCTTGCCCTGTCACTGGGTTCATCAGTACCATTCTTTTAGATTCCATGTATGTAAGTTAGCATATGGTATTTGTTTTTCTCTTTCTGGCTTACTTCACTTTGTATGACAGACTCTAGGTCCATCCACCTCACTACAAATATCTCAATTTCATTCCTTTTTATGGCTGGGTAATATTCCATTGTATATATATATGCCACATCTTCTTTATCCATTCATCTGTTGATTGCTTCCATGTCCTGACTATTGCAAGTAGTGCTGCAATGAACATTATGGTACATGTTTCTTTTTGGATTATAGTTTTCTCAGGGTATATGCCCAGTAGTGGGATTGCTGGGTCATATGGTAGTTCTATTTTTAGTTTTTTAAGGAACCTCCATACTGTTTTCCATACTGGCTGTTCCAATTTGCATCCCCACCAACAGTGCAGGAGGGTGTATTGTTTGTTGCTCTTAATGAGAAGCCTCTGCTCATGCCTAACAGTAAAATTTAACCCTCCTGTGGTTCAGATCCCTCTCTTCTTCAAGTTAACCTCAGCTCTACACTTGTAACTGAATTTAACTATCTTTATCATCACTTTTGTACAGAGGACAGCTCCCAAATTCTGCTCTTAGATTTCAGTCTTCTAAGTCATACTCACAGCCACTAAGGATAAACAGGGCAGAACTTCTCGCCAGTATTTAACCAACTCCTGAATTTATAGACATTTCTCTTTTGGCTTTCCACAGCTTTCCTGCTTCTCCTTTTGCAGTTACTAAAGAAATTTCCCCTGACTTGTCATCCCAAATCTGAACACCTTCTATTGAAGAAGGCAGAAGGGAAATTGCTGAAAGATTACAGTACTTCAGTCTTTCATTCAGAATTTAGAGAACTGTGATTGGAAAAAAAATCAGAATTTTCCATTTCTTTTAAAATTAGCTCATGATTCTTGGTCTTATTTTATTTCAGGGCCAGGAACTGGGGGTGGGGGGAGAGGGGAGAGGCCATAAAAATTAGTATTGTCCCATATGTCAAAAGTGAAATGGAACCCAAAATGTAACACACTAAATTAAATGCAAGATTTGGAATGTCATGATTGTCAGAATATACTCTCAGAGTATATTTTTAGAAAAAATTGTTCATTTCCACATGTATCACTGCAACTCACCTCTGTGTAGGGGTACCACCTTCTGTTAATGAACTGATAACTGCTTCAATATTCATAAACAGATACACTTAAAAATTATTTTCCTACTGCATCTATTATACATCTGCCTGCATTTAAATAAACATCTGTCTATCAAGTCTCCTTTGGCACCTTGTTTTGAATTGTCTGTCATCATCTCCACTATCAAACTCAGCAGCAATAATATCTATCAGTATTTAGACATGTTGTCATACTTGAATATTAAATCATTACAAAACTACACTTCTGGATAGTATATATCAACATTTAACTTCCATTATTACTCATACAGGATTACGATAACATTACACAATCAACATTTATTGAAGATTTCTTTAAGAAGTGTAATGTACATTCAACTTCAAAGTGTTTTTGTAAGGAGAATAGCTGATATGATTCATTTTTTATATGGTTTTATTTCCAGAATACAAATAGATCATCACATTCCTCTCAGAATACAGAACTGGGAAGAAAAACAAGACCACCATTAAGAGGTATGCTTTTTGTTAGATAATTAAAATTACATGATACAGGGTATTTTTTTCTTGATTGGATTAAAAAAACAGAATTAAATTCTCTTACTTTTTTTAGCATAGATGTTCAAATATATCTAATTTTTTATTGAAGATTTACAATGTTGAATATTAGTTTCTGGTGTACAGCTGTGATTCACAAATGTACATAAATATATGTGTGTATGTATATATGTGTGTGTGTATATATATATATATTTGGGAATAGGTATATATGTGCTTTTTCAGATTCTTTTCCATTATAGTTTATTACAAGACATTGAATATACTTCTGTGTACTGTGCAGTAGGACCTTGTCATTTATCTATTTTATATATAATAGTGTGTATCTGTTAATCCCACACTCCTAATTTATCCCTCCTTCCCCTTCACCTTTGGTAACCATAAATTTGTTTTGTATGTCTGTGAGTATATTTCTGTTTTGTAAAGAAATTCATTTGTATCATTTTTTTTTTGATTCCACATATAAGGTATATCATATAATATTCCTCTCTCTATGTGACTTACTTCACTTAGTATGATAATCTCTAGGTCCATCCATGTTGCTGCAAATGACATTATTTCATTCTTTTTTTTAAGACTGAGTAGTATTCCATTGTATATATGTACCATTGTATATATGTAATTCTTTATCAATTCATCTTTCGTGGACATTTGGGTTGTTTCCTTGTCTTGGCTATTGTGAATAGTGCTGCTATGAACATTGGGGTGCATGTATCTTTTTAGATTATAGTTTTCTCAGGACATATGCCCAGGAGTGGGATTGCTGGATCATATGATAATTTTAGTTTTAGTTTTTTGAGGAACTCCCATACTGTTTTCCATAGTGGCTTCACCAACTTATGTTCCCACCAGTACTATAGTAGGTTCAGTTATCTCCACACCCTCTTCAGCATTTATTTGTAAACCTTTTAATGATGGATATTCTACCACTGTAAGGTGATACCTCATTGTAGTTTTGATTTGCATTTCTCTGATAATTAGTGATGTTTAACATCTTTTCATGTGCCTGTTGTCTATCTGCATGTCTTCCTTGGAGAAATGTCTATTTAGGTCTTTTGCCCATTTATTGATTGAGTTGTTTGATTTCTAGATATTAAGCTGTATGAACTGTTTGTATATCTTTGAAAATGAAACCTTGGCAGTTGCATTATTTGCAAATATTTTCTCCCAGTCCATAGGTTTTCTTTTTTGTTTATGGTTTCCTTTGCTATGCAAAAACATATAAGTTTGACTAGGTCCCATTTGTTTATTTTTGCTTTTATTTCACTTACCTTCGGAGACTTACCTAAGAAAACATGGCTACAATTTATATCAGAGAATATTTTGCCTATATTATCTTCTAGGAGTTTTATTGTGTCATGTCATATGTAAATCTTGAATCCATTTTGAGTTTACTTTCGTGTATGCTGTGAGGGAGTGCATTGATTTACATGCTGTTGCCCAGCTTTCCCAACACCACTTGCTGAGAGACTCTTTTCTCCATTGTATACTCTTACCTGCTTTGTCAAAGGTTAATTGACTGTAGGCATGTGAGGTTACTTCTGGGCTCTTTATTCTGTTCCATTGATCCACATGTCTGTTTTTGTGCCAGTATGCTATGATTTTGTTTACTGTAGCTTTGTAGGATTATCTGAAGTCTGGGAGGGTTATGCCTCCAGCTTTGTTCTTTTTCCTCAGGATTGCTTTGGCAATTCTGGGTCTTTTGTAGTTCCATATAAATTTTAGGATTATTTGTTCTAGTTCAGTGAAAAATGTCAAGGGTAATTTGATAGGGATTGCATTAAATCTGTAGATTGCTTTGGTTAGTATGGCATTTTTAACAAAATTAATTTTTCCAATCCAAGAGCATGAGCTATCTTTCTATTTCTTTGAATCATCTTCAATTTCTTTTATCAGTATTTTATAGTTCTCAACATATAAGTCTTTTACCACCTTGGTCAGGTCTATGCTTAAGTATTTTATTTTTTTGATGCAATTTTAAAAGGAATTTTGTTTTTTTGTTTGTTTTGTTTTTACTTTCCCTTTGATATTTCATTATTAGTGTAAAGAAAAGCAATGGATTTCTGTATGTTAATCTTGTATTGTGCTACCTTGCTGAATTTATCAGTTCTAGCAGTTTTTATGTGGAGTCTTTACAGTTTTTTATATATAATATCATGTCATCTACATATAATGACAAGTTTACCTCCCTCCTTCCAATTTGGATACGTTTTATTTCTTTTTCTTGCCTGATTGCTGTGAAAGGATTTCCAACACTATGTTGAATAGAAGTGATGAGAGTAGGTATCTTTGATTGTTCCAGATTTTAGCAGGAAGGCTTTCAGCTTTTCATTGTTGAGTATTATGTCACCTTTGTCATAAATAGCTTTTGTTGTGTGGAGATATGTTCCCTCTGATAAGAGTTTTTAATCATGAATGGATGTTGAAAAATATCAAATGCTTTTTCTGCATCTATTGAGATGATCATGTGGTTTTTGTCTTTTCTTTTGTTGATGTGGTGTATCACGTTGGTTGATTTGCATAACTAGAACCATCCTTGTGATCCAGGGATGAGTCCAGATTGATTGTGGCATATGACCTTTTATATGTGTTGTTGGGTTCAGTTTGCTTATATTTTGGTGAGGATGTTTGCATCTCTATTCATCAAAGATGTGGGCCTGTAATCCTTTTTTGGTAGTGACTTTGTGTGGTTTTGGTATCAGGGTGATGGTGGCTTCATAGAAAGACTTTGGGAGTGTTCCCTCCTCTTCACCCTTTTGGAAGTGTTTGAGAAGGATTGGTATGTGTTCCTCTTTGTGTGATAGGTAGAATTCCCAAGTGAAGCCATCTGGTCCTGAACTTTTGTTTGCAAGGAATATTTTAATTACAAATTCTATTTCACTACCATTTATCTGCTGTTCAATCCATCTGTTCAAATTAACTGTTCATCCTTGATTCAATTTTGGTGTGCTGTATATTTCTAGAAACTTGTCCATGTCTTCTAGGTTATTCAATTTATTGGCATATAATTGTTCATAGTATTCTCTTATGGCTTTTTGTATTTCTGTGGTATCAGTTGTTATTTCTCCTTTTTCATTTCCTGTTCTGTTTATGTGAATCCTCTCTTTTCTTCTTGGTGAGTTTTGCCAGAGGGTGTCAATTTTGTTTATTCTTTCAAAAACTAGCTCTCAATTTTATTGATTTTTCTGTTGTTTTTTTAATCTATTTTATTTATTTCCTCTCTGATCTTTATTATTTTCTTCTTCCTGCTGAATTTAAGTTTTGTTTGTTCTTTTTTAAATTCTTTTAGGTGTTAGGTTATGTTACTTATTTGAGATTTTTCTTGTTTTTTGAGGAAGGCCTGTATCACTATGAACTTTTATCTTGTTACTTCTTTTGCTGCATCCCATAGATTTGGGATGGTTGTGTTTTCATTGTCATTTGTCTCAAACTATTTTTTACTTTCCTCTTTGATTTCATCATTGATCCATTGGTTTTTTAGTACTAAGCATTTTTTAGTCTCAATGTAATAGTTTTTTACTTGATTCTTTTTCTGTGGTTGATTTCTACTTTCATGCTGTTGTGATCTGAAAAGATGTTTGAAATAATTTCTATCCTCTTAAATTTGTTGATGCTTATTTTGTGTCCTTGTATGTAGTCTGTCCTAGGGAATATTTTATATGCATTCTTGTTTTTTTTTTTTATGGAATATCTTGAAAGTGTCAATTAAGTCTGCTTTATTGTATCATTTAGAATCTCTGTCACCTTATTGATTTTTTGGCTCAAAGATCTGTTCATTGATGCCAGTGGAGGGTTAAAGTCTTCTACTATAATTATAGTCTTGTCAGTTTCTCCTTATATGTCTCTTAGTATTTGCTTTATGTATTTAGCTTTTCCTACATTGGGTACATATATGTTAATGAGTTTAATATATTCTTGTATGGATCTTTTTATCATTATATAGAGTTCTTCTTTATCTTCCTTTAGGGCCTTTTAAAGTCTATTTTGCCTGATGTGAGTATTGCTACCCCTGCTTTCTTTTCATTCCCATTTGCACTGAATATCTTTTTCCATCCCCTCACTTTCAATCTATATGTGTCTTTCACCCCAAAGTGGGTCTCTTTTAGGCAGCATATTGTAGGCTCTTGATTTATTATCCAATCTGCCACTCTATGACTTTTGATTGGAGCATTTAGTCTATTGACATTTAAGGTAATTAATGATAGATGTCTGTATTTCCATTTTATACCTTGTTTTCCAGTTGATTTTGTATTTCTTCTTTGTTCCTTTCTTTTTCTTTTCCCTCTTACAGTTTGAAATTTTTCTTTTGTATTATACTTGAGACTCTTCTTTTTGGTCTTTGTGAATCTATTGTATGATTTTGATTTGTGGTACCCTGTTTTTCAAGTATGTTAACCTATTACTATACCTACTTACTACAGACTTGTAGTCATATAGGCTCAAACACATTCTAAAAAAAAAAATCTTTTTCTTACTCCTTTCCCACACATTTTATGATTTTAATGTCCTATTGTACATCCTCATGTTTCTCCTTTTGCTGATAATTGTAGTTATCATCACTTTCACAAAGTCTTTTTATTTTTATTTTTTAATCTGTGCATTGGCTTAAGTGATTACTTTCCAATTGTTATATTCTCTTTCATATAGGATGTAGCTTCTTTACTATTTAGAAAAGATATTTCAATATTTCTTTTGGAATAGGTTTAGTGTTGTTATATTCTTTTAGTTTTTGCTTGTCTAAGAAATTCTTTATCTCCCCTTCTATTCCATATGATAATCTTGCTAGGTAAAGTATCCTAGGTTGCAGGTGTTTCCCTTTTGGGATTCTGAATATATCTTGCTATTCCCTTCTCACATGCAACATTTCTGTAAAGAAATCAGCTGATAGCCTTATGGGGGTTCTCTTGTGATTAACTCTTTGATATTCACTTGCTGCCTTTAGAATTCTGTCTTTAATTTTTGCCATTTTAATTATAATATGTTTTGGTGTAGGTCTGTTTGGGATCATCTTATTTGGGGCCCTCTGTGCTTCCTGTCCCTGGGTTTCTATTTCCTTCTTTGGGTTTGGGAAGTTTTCAGCCATAATTTCTCCAAATACATTTTTGATTGCTTTTTCTCTTTCTTCTCCCTCTGTTTTCCATATTGTGTGTAGATTGGCACACTTTACATTGGGTTGGCCAAAAACTTTGTTTGGGCTTTTCCATAACATCTTACAGAAAAACCTGAATGAACTTTTTGGCCAACCCAATATTATCCCTTATTTCTCATATATTGCTTTCACTTTTTCCTATTTGTCTTTCTGTCTGCTATCCTGGTTGGGTGATTTCCATTATTCTATCTTCCAGATCACTTATTTGTTCTTCTGCATTATTTAGTTTGCTGTTTATTGCCTTTAGCTCAGATTTTATGTTGGCAAATGAGTTCTTTAATTTTGATTGGCTCCTCTTTGTAGTTTCTAGTCCTTTGTTACAATGATCTACATTTCTAGCAATAGCCTTCTTAATTCCTTCAGTATTTTTATTACCTTCTTTTGAACTTGGGATCTAATAAACTGGAGATGTCTGTTTCATTGTTCTTTCAGGGGAATTTTCTTGGGAATGGTTCTTCTTCATTCTACTTACATTTCTTTGACTCTATTAATTTAGGAGAAATAGTTATCTACTGTTGTCTAAAGGGGCTATTTTTAGGTAGGAGTGTCCCTATGTAGCCCGTGGGAGTCTAATAGCTTTGGCGCAAAGGCTGTTTTTAGTATGGATGCCTGCCACATCTTTCCTAGTGTATGCCGGCCATTTTCCCCTTGATAGGCAGTGTGATTGTTGTTGTGGTGACAAGAGCCTCCACTGGATATTGGGTGGGGGCTCCTCTTTGCTCTGTGGTTGTCACAGCCCTGTCCAGGACATGTTCTGCTCCCTAGTTTTTGTTGTTGAAGCCCCTAGATCCATTTCTGAGCCACAGTATAAGGTAGGTGGGACTGGAGCACTCCCACTGGAAGAGGAGCTACTGAGTATTCCTCCACAGCAGCTGTTCACCAGGAAGTGTGCTCTGTTGTGTTACCTGTCACCCATTCTGTGGGCTCACAAAGTACACTGCCCTTGGCCCTGCCTCAATCTTGGTAATGCAGGCAATCATCCTGTGTTTTCCTTAGGCACTGTGCTCACAAAACCACTAGCACAGATCTGCAGAAGTCAGGCACCAGGACTACTGTAGTTGTACACCTGAACCTGCCATAGGGGCTATGGAATCTGTCCAGACCCCAGTCCTGCCTTTGTGTGCTTGAGCCCACAAAGCCCCACAGCTGTTTATGTTGGACCTGCCTCAGCCATGGGAGCACCAGTAATCCACTTGGATATCCCATAGGCACTGAGCTTACAAAACCAATGGTGGCAGCACAAATCCTTGGAATTTGCAAAGCCAGTGGAACAAGGCTCAGATTGCAGCCCCACTTTAGAAGCTGCATGGCCCCTGGGGATAGGCTAAGATTTCAGCACTACCTCTGCATGCTTCCAGAGCTCATAGAGATGGAGCCATTCTCACTGTGGGCATGCAGAAAATGAGGCTGTTATGGCAGGGTCCCACCCCTCCCTTCAGGAGCATGTTAACAATGGAGCTTCTATGGTAGACCCAGGCTCCAAATTGACACACCCCCAGTTGTCACCTGGAGCATACTCCAGCCTCTTTGGGCTGCCTCCATGCAGCCAACCTCAGTCCTACTCCAATCTGTTTGCTGAAGCCAAAGTTTTAGCACCCAGCACTCATTCACAGCAGCAGATGCCTGCCTCAGCCTGAAGAGTGCATTGAGGTGTTCAGGGCCCTCTGTGCTGGTCTCTCTCTGTTCTGACTGCTGCAGTCCAGCTGCTGTGGTCTCCTCTGAGCCTCTGAAGCTCCCTATCTGTCCCGGCTGATCGTCTAGCTAATGAAGGGCATTCCTAGGGTGAAGAACACTTCCTCTTTCACAGCTCCCTCCCAGGGTTGCAGATTCCATCCCAATTCCTTTTTTTCTTTTTCTTTCATCTTACCCAGTTATGCAGTGATCTTTATTGTAGTTTTTGTTGTATGAGATCTTCTGCCAGTGTTCAGTAGGTATTCTATGAGAATTGTTCCACATGTAAATCTATTTTTCATATTTTTTTTGGGGGGAGGTGAGTTCCATGATCTTCTACTCCAGTATCTTTGTCTCTCCCTCCAGAAGTTTTAAATTTTAATAATGTCCAGCTTAATGTTGTTTCATCAACCTAATGTTTTTACACGTCATGTTTCCTGTGTGGATCTAAAATTCATTGCCAAACACATAGCCACATAACTTACTCCTGTATCTTCTAGAATGTTTAGAGTTTTGTAACTTACAATCAAGACTATTACCCATTTTGAGTTAATTTTAGTGACAGATATAAGGCCTGTATTCAGACTGATTTTATGTATATAACGAATCATATATAATTATATATATATAATGAGTTACAATTACATATAATAAATAATAGATGTAAATTTTGCATACTTCATTATATATAATTTATATAAAATTATATAACACGTAAATTTATATAACATGGATTATATGTAAGTATAGATATATATAATGAATTATATATTTTTTGACATTTGCATGTCCAATTTTCAGCACCATTTATTGAAAAGACTATCCTTTTTCTATTGAATCACTTTTGCTTTTTGGTCTTAAAGTGGTTGATTATATGTGTATGGCTATACTTCTGGGCTATTTTTTTCCACTGATATATTTTTCTATTCTTGGGCCAGTACCACACTGCCTCAATTACTATTTTTTTGTTTTTTGTTTTTTACTATTAATATGTCTTTATATAATTCATTTGCTCTTGTGAAAAATTAAGATTTAAACAATGAGTATAGATAATTACAAATACAGTGAAAACACAAATATTGGGATCAGTGTCCATGACTGTTTCTAGAAAATATTTTTTAAGCTCTTTATTGGAATATAATCGCTTTACACTATTGTGCCAGTTTTTGCTGTACAAAAAGTAAATCAGTGATATTTATACATATATCCCCATATCCCATCCCTCTGCGACTCCTTCCCACCCTCCCTATCCCACCCCTCTAAGTCCTCACCCATCCTCAAGGTGATCTCCCTGTATTATGCAGCAGCTTCCCACTAGCTATCTGTTTTACATTTCATAGTGTATATATGTCAATGCTACTCTCTCATTTCGTCCTACCTTCCCCTTCACCTCCAATCCCATGTGCTCAAGTCTGTTCTCTACATCTGCATCTTTATTCTTGCCCTGTCACTGGGTTCATCAGTACCATTTATTTAGATTCCATATATATGAGTTAGCATACTGTATTTGTTTTTCTCTTTCTGGCATACTTCACTCTGTATGATAGACTATAGGTCCAAACACCTCAATACAAATATCTCAGTTTCATTCCTTTTTATGGCTGAATAATATTCCATTGTATATATCTGCCACATCTTCATCCATTCATCTGTTGATGGGCATTTAGGTTGTTTCCATGTCCTGGCTATTGTAAATAGTGCTGCAATGAATATTATGGTACATGTTTCTTTTGGGATTATGGTTTTCTCAGGGCATATGCCCAGTAGTGGGATTTCTGGGTCATATGGTAGTTCCATTTTTAGTTTTTTAAGGAAACTCCATACTGTTTTCCATAGTGGCTGTACCAATTTACATTCCCACCAATAGTGCAGGAGGGTTTCTTTTTCTCTGCACCCGCTCCAGCATTAATTGTTTCTAGATTTCTTTGATGATGACCATTCTGACCAGTGTGATGTGATACCTCATTGTGGCTTTGACTTGCATTTCTCTAATGATTAGTGATGTTGAGCATCTTTTCATGTGTTTGTTGGCCATCTGGATGTCTTCTTTGGCGAAATGTCTATTTAGGTCTTCTGCCCATTTGTGGATTGGGTTATTTGCCTTTTTGGTATTAAGTTGCATGAGCTGCTTATATATTTTAGAGATTACTCCTTTATCCATTTCTTCATTGGCAAATATTTTCTCCCATTCTGTGGGTTGTCTTCTTGTCTTGTTTATGGTTTCTTTTGCTGTGCAAAAGCTTTTAAGTTTCATTAGGTCCCATTTGTTTATTCTTGGTTTTACTTTCATTACTCTAGGACGTGGGTCAAAAAGGATCTTGCTTTGATTTAGGTCATAGAGTGTTCTGCCTATGTTTTCCTCTAGGAGTTTTATAGTGACTGGCCTTATATTTAGGTCGTTAATCCATTTTATTTTTGTGTATGATGTTAGGAAGTGTTCTAATTTCATTCTTTTACATGTAGCTGTCTAATTTTCCAAGCTCCACTAATTGAAGAGGCTATGTTTTCTCCATTGTATATTCTTGCCTCCTTTGTCAAAAATGAGGTACCCATATGTGCAGGGGTTTATCCCTGGGCTCTCTCTTCTGTTCCATTAATCTATATTTCTGTTTTTGTGCCAGTACCATACTGTCCTGATTACTGTAGCCCGAGAGTAGAGTTTGAAGTCAGGGAGCCTGATTCCTCCAGTTCCATCTTTCCTTCTCATGATTGCTTTGGCTATTCGGGGTCTTTTGCATTTCTATAAAAATCATAAAATTTCTTGTTCTAGTTCTGTGGAAAATGCCACTGGTAATTTGATAGGGATTGCATTGAATTTGTAAATTGCTTTGGGTAGTATTGTCATTTTCATAATGTTGAGTCTTCCAATCCAAGAACATGGTATGTCCCTCCATCTGTATCATCTTTGATTTCTTTCCAGTGTTTTATAGTTTTCTGCATACAGGTCTTTTGCCTCCTTAGGCATGTTTATTCCTAGGTACTTTATTTTTTTGTTGTTGCAATGGTGAATGGGGTTGTTTCCTTAGTTTCATTTCTGATCTTTCATTGTTAGTGTATATAAATGCAAGAGATGGCTGTGTGTTAGTTTTGTATCCTGCAACTTTACCAAATTCATTGATTAGCTCAAGTAGTTTTCTGGTGGCATCTTTAGGATTTTCTAAGTATAGTATCATGTCATCTGCAAACAGTCACAGTTTCACTTATTTTCCAGTTTGGATTCCTTTTATTTCTTTTTCTTCTCTGATTGCTGTGGCAAGGACTTCCAAAACTATGTTGAATAGTAGTGGAGAGAGTGGACATCCTTGTCTTTTCCCTCATCTTAGAGGAAATGCTTTCAGTTTGTCACCATTGAGAATGATGTTTGCTGTGGGTTTGTCATATATGGCCTTTATTATGTTGAAGTAGGTTCCCTCTATGCCCACCTTCTGGAGAGTTTTTATGATAAATGGGTGTTGAATTTTGTCAAAAGCTTTTTCTGCATCTATTGAGATGATCATATTGTTTTTATTCTTCAATTTGTTAATATGGTGGATCACATTGATTGATTTGTGTATATTGAAGAATCCTTGCGTTTCAGGGATAAACCCCACTTAATCATGGTGTATGATCCTTTTAATGTGTTGTTGGATTCTGTTTTGCTAGTATTTTGTTGAGGATTTTTGCATCTAAATTCATCAGTGATATTGTCTTGTAATTTTCTTTTTTTATGGTATCTTTGTCTGGTTTGGGTATCATGGTGATAGTGGCCTCATAGAATGAGTTTGGGAGTGTTCCTTCCTCTGAAATTTTTTGGAAGAGTTTGAGAAGGATGGATGTTAGCTCTTCTCTAAATGTTTGATAGAATTCACCTGTGAAGCCATCTGGTCCTGGACATTTGTTGGAAGATTTTTAGTCACACTTTCAATTTCATTACTTGTGATTGATCTGTTCATCTTTTCTATGTCTTCCTGATTCAGTCTTGGGACATTATACCTTTCTTATAATCTGTCCATTTTTTCCTGGTTGTCCATTTTATTGGCATATAATTGCTTGTAGTAGTCTCTTATGGTGCTTTTTATTTCTGTGGTGTCTGTTGTAACTTCTCCTGTTTCATTTCTCATTGTATTGATTTGAGTCCTCTCCCTCTTTTTCTTGATGAGTCTTGCTATAGGTTTATCAATTTTATTTACCTTCTCAAAGAATCAGCTTTTAATTTTATTGATTTTTGCTATTGTTTTCTTTGTTCCCATTTCATTTATTTCTGCTCTGATCTTTATGATTTCTCTCCATCTACTAACTTTGTGTTCTGTTTGCTCTTGTTTCTCTAGTTTCTTTAGGTGTAAGGTTAGATTGTTCATTGGGGATATTTCTTATTTCTTGAGGTAGGATTGTATTGCTATAAACTTGCCTCTTAGAACTGCTTTTGCTGCATCCCATAGGTTTTGGATTGTTGTGTTTTCATTGTCATTTTTCTCTAGGTATTTTTGGATTTCCTCTTTGATTTCTTCAGTGATCTCTTGGTTATTTAGTAGTGTATTGTTTAACCTCCATGTGTTTGTGTTTTTTACAGTTTTTTTTTTCCTGTATTTGATTTCTAATCTCACAGTATTGTGGTTGGAATAGATGCTTGATATGATTTCAATTTTCTCAAATTTTCCAAGGCTTAATTTGTGACACAAAATATGATCTATCCTGGAGAATGTTCCATGTGCACTTGAGAAGGAAGTGTAATCTGCTGTTTTTGGATGTAATGTCCTATAGGTATCTATTAAATCTAGCTGGTTTATAGTGTCATTTAAAGTTTGTGTTTTCTTATTAATTTTCTGTCTGGATGATCTGTCCATTGGTGTAAGTGGGGTGTTAAAGTCCCCCACTATGATTGTGTTACTATCGATTTCCTCTTTTACAGTTGTTAACATTTGCCTTATGTATTGAGGTACTCCTATATTGGGTACATATATAATTGTTATCTCCTCTTCTTGGATTGATCCCTTGATCATTATGTAGTGTTCTTCCTTGTCTCTTGTAATAGTCTTTAAAGTCGAATTTGTCTGATATGAATATTGCTACTCCAGCTTTCTTTTGGCTTCCATTTGCATCAAATATCTTTTTCCATCCCCTTACTTTCATTCTGTATGTATCCTTAGGTCTGAAGTGGGTTTCTTGTGGACAGCATATAGAGGGTCTTGTTTTTGTATCCATTCAGCCAGTCTCTGTCTTTTGGTTGGAGTATTTAATCCATTTACATTTAAGGTAATTATTGACATGTATGTTCCTATTACTATTTTCTTAATTGTTTTGGGTTTGTTTATGTAGGCCTTTTCCTTTTCTTTTGTTTCCTGCCTAGAGAAGTTCCTTTAGCAATTGTTGTAAGGCTGGTTTGGTGGTGCTGAATTCTCTTAACTATTGCTTGTCTGGAAAGCTTTTGATTTCTCTGTCAAATCTGAATGAGATTCTTGCTGGGTAGAGTATTCTTGGCTGTAGTTTTTCTCTTTCAAGACTTTAAGTATATCCTGCCACTCCCTTCTGGCCTGCAGAGTTTCTGCAGAAAAATCATCTATTATCCTTATGGGTTTTCCCTTATATGTTATTTGTTGCTTTTCTCTTGCTACTTTTAATATCTTTTCTTTGTGTTTAATTTTCATTAATTTGATTAATATGTACCTTGGTGTGTTTCTCCTTGGATTTATTCTATGTGGGACTCTCTGCACTTCTTGGACTTGATTTACTATTTCCTTTCCCATGTTAGGGATGTTTTCCACTATAATTTCTTCAAATATTTTATCAGACACTTTTTTTCTTCTTCTTCTTCTTCTTCTTCTTCTTCTTCTTCTTCTTCTTCTTCTGGGAGCCCTATAATTCAAATGTTAGTATGTTTAATGTTGTCCCAGAGCTCTCTGAGACTGTCCTCAAGTCTTTCATTCTTTTTTCTTTATTCTGCTCCATTTCAGTTATTTCCACCATTCTACCTTCCAGGTAACTTATGTGTTCTGTCTCAGTTATTCTGCTCTGCATTCCTTCTAGAGTATTTTTAAGTTCAGTTATTGTGTTGTTCATCACTGTTTGTTTGCTCTTTAGTTCTTCCAGCTCCTTGTTAAACATTTCTTTCATTTGCTCCATCTGTGCCTCAATACTATTTCTGAAATCTTGGATCGTCTTTACTATCATTATTCTGAATTCTTTTGCAGGTAGACTGGCTATCTCATCTTCATTTGCCTGGTCTTGTGGGGTTTTACCTTGTTCCTTCATCAGCTGCATCTTTTTCTGTTTTCTCATTTTGTTTAACTTACTGTGTTTGGGGTCTTCTTTCCTTAGGCTCCAGGGTCATAGTTCTTTTTCACTCTGTTGTCTGTCCCTAGTGGGGAGGTTTGTCCAGTGGGTTGTGTAGGCTTCTTGTTGGGGGGGGAGGGGGACTGGTGCCTGTGTTCTTGTGTGTAGAGCTGGATCTTATCCTTCTGATGTGCAGGGCCATGTCTGTTGGTGGATTTGGGTGTGTCTGTGGGCTTAGTATGACTGTAGGCTATTTGTCTGCTAATGGGTGGATTTATGTTCCTCTCTTACTAGTTGTTTGGCTTGAGGTATCCAGTACTGGAGTGTGCTGGCCTTTGATTGGATTTGGATCTTAGTGTTGAGAATGAGACCTCTGGTAGAGCACTTGCTGATTAATATTCCATGGGGTTGGGAGTTCTCTGGTGGTCCAAATTCCTGGACTCAGCTCTGCTGCCTCAGAGGTCCAGGTCTGACTCCTGGCTGGGGCACCAAGCCCCTTGAAGCTGCACAGCACAGAGAAAAAGGAGGTAGAAAGAGAGAAAAGGAAAAACAAAAAGGAAGAAAGGGAAAGGACAGACAAATCCCCTAGACAGGTAGTAAAAGCAATTCTAAACAGTCAAAATCACACAAGGAGATGTGCACACTTGCACAGGAAGTCCTCCAGTACTTCTAGGTAGGTCTTTGCACCTGATGTGGGGAGGACTGTGGAGAGCTCAGACTGTAACCTGGTATTAGTCCTGGGTGTATTTTCCCCCACAGTCCACAGTTGCCCCCTAAGTCTACAGCCTCTATTGTAGACACACTCATCTATTCAGGTGATCCACAGATTCAGAGTCTATCAAGCCTATTGTGGGTATTAAATCTGCTCCTCCTGCAGCTGTTTCCCTTTCTCCTCTTTGGTCCTATAGTCCTCGGGGATCAGTTTTGGTTTTGGTCCCTTCTTTGAGTGTGGACTGCTCTCAGGTGTTGGTTACCTGCCCAGGCAAGACGGGATGAAGAGGGCGATTGGGGCTCACTTGCAAATTCAGGTTGGGAGGCAGGAAGGGGTATGGCAGTCTAATTTGAAATTTGCAGGTGTGCTTGCAGGAGCAGAGGTCAGTGTGAGCCTGAGGTATGCCTGTCGCTCTCCCAGGGAAGTTGATCCTGAACACAGGACCCCTGGCCCTGGCAGGCTGCACATGCTGCTGGGGGAACATGGGCAATGACCTGCCCTACACACAGGACCCTTGGCAGTGATGGTGGCAGGCGCAGCAGTGGCAACAGTCTCTATGTTTCAATATATCAGCTGCAGGTTGCGGGTGGTGCTCGCACAGGCACCACTCTGCAGCCTGTGAGTTTGTGAAGCAGCGAGCTCCTCTTGAGCACCCCAAATCAAAAGTCTCCTGCCTCTCTGTCAGGCCCAGGCTTTCCCCCAAACTCCCTCCCAGCTAGCTGTGGCACACTTTCCCCCCAGGCTGTTTTCTCACAGCCAGCCCCAGTTCTCTCCTTGGTGTCTGTTCTCCGAAGCCCAAGCCTTGGCACCCAGCCCTCACCTGCCGCTGCGGGTGAGCAGACCAGTGTCTCTGGCTGGGGTTTGCTGCCTGAATCCTTGGTGTGGGAATCTTTCCACTCTACTCTCTGCACACCTGTTGTTGCTCTCTCCACTGGGGGCTCTGAAGCTCCCCCATCTGTCCCTGCAAGCAAGGGGGCTTACCAATGTGTGGAAGCTTCCCCCCCCTTCACAGCGTCATCCCAGAGGGGCACTTTTCCTCAGGATTCCTTTATCTCTTTTTTCTCCTTTTTTCTTTTGCACTACCCAGTTATGTGGGAATTTTCTTGCCTTTCTGCTGGTCTGAGGTCCCATGCCAGCATTCAGACGGTGTCCCCTAGGAGCTTTTCCACAAATAGTTGTATTTTTGATGTATTTCTGGGGAGGAAGGTGATCTCCACATCTTACTCCTCTGCCATCTTTTTTCAAGTCCTCTAATTTGTAGGTCTTGTACATGGCATTCAGAAATATCATTGCAAATTCCTAAAAGGCCTCACGTTCTCTCAATTATTGTTGTATTGTAAGTCTTGACATCAGAAAGTACCTGTGTTCCAATTTTGTTCATCAGTACTTTGTTGGCTATTATAGGTCATTCATCTTTGTATTCAAACTTTAGAATCAGATTGTCAATATGCACAAAATAAGTTGCTGTGATTTTAAATGGATTGTATTGATCTATAGGTCAAATTCGAAAGAATTTGACATCTTAGCAATGAGTTTTCCATTGAATAAACAAGAAATAGCTCTTTGTTCATTAGATCTTTGATTTCTTTCATCAGGTTTGTAGCTTTCTGAAGTATAGGTTTTATACATATTGTGTTAGATTTATTACTGATGATTTCGGGTTTTTTTTTTTTTTTTTTTGATCCTACTGGGAATGATCTTGTATGTTTAATTTCAAATACCAAATTTTCATTGTTAATATATATAATTTTCATTGCTTCATAGCAAAGCAACTGACTTTTAAAAAAAAATTTATCTTTGCATGTTACTCCACTCTCTTTTTGCCTACATGGTGTCTTATGAGAAGTCCAGTGTAATTATTGCATTTCTTTATAGGTAAGATGTTTCTTTTTTTTTTCCCCTCTGTTTTCTCTTTATCTTTAGTTTCTTGAAGTTTTAATGTGATGTAACTAGGTTCACTTTTTTTTATATTTATTGATATTTGCTATTTTTCCTGCTTGGCATTTTCTGAGTGTGTAGGTATATATTTTCATGTCTTTTATTAATAGTGGAAACTTCTCAATAATTATTGGTTCAAATATTTCTTCAGCTCCATTGTTTCTTATTCTTCTGGTTCCATTTAAAATAGTATTTCACATTTTACATTGTCCCATAGTTCTTGGACATTTTGTTCTGTTCCTTTTATTCTTTTTTTCTTCTCTTTGCCTTTTCTGTAACTTACCTATAACCTCCAATTCTATTCTCATGTACATCTAGTCTACTGATAAGCCAATCAAAGAAATTCTTCATTTATGTTAAAGGTTTTTTTATGCCTCCATTGCCTTTAGATTCTCCCTTTGTTTCTGTTTCTCTGTTTCTTTGCTCACTTATTTTTACATATTGTCCACTTTTTTCTGTTAGAAGCCTTAACATATTAATCCTAGATATTTTAAATTCTTTGCCTGGTAATTCAGTTTGTCATGCCAGATAGTCCAGTGTCATATCCGAGTCTGTTTTTGATACTTGTGTTTTCTCTTCAGATTGTGTTTCCTTGTTTATCAACATGGTTTGTAACTTTTTGTTTTGTTTTATTTTGTTGAAAGCTGGAGATGACACATCTGGTGATAGGAACTGAGGCAAATAGGACTTTAGTGTCTACTTTAGTGCTAATTGTCTAGGACTTGAGCTTTGTTTAATATTTGCTGCAGTTGTAGTTGGCAGAGGCCTCTGCTTCTGCTAGTGTCCTTGTTTGTGTCTCCACTGTTAATTTTGGTTTTCTTTAAGAACTCCTTCAATAGAGTCTATGACTTGCAGCTGTAATCCACAATTATTATACTGGAGACCATTTGGTGTGGTGAAACAGTGTTGGAGAAGGGACATATTCTATAATATTATGATTAAATCTTAGTATTTTAGTGGGTCTCTGTACTTGAGCTGTGGCCTTTGCAAGTGTTTCTCAATTTTTTCCTTCCCTTAGGTGAGAAAGAAATGCTAGAGTGTTTGGTATTGGGTAATAGTTCTTCCTCCAGGTCTAATATGACTCCAGTAAAGTGTTTTCCTTTGGAGAGTAGTCTTTTGGTATAGAGACCATTCAGGGCATATTTCAAAATGGTTATATTTCCTTCTTCTTGCCTGAAATAGGAAGGCTTTTTTTTTTCCCCTCATATCTTCTCCATGAGGACCTGGTGAGGTTCCTGGAGGTAAAACTAACAAAAGTTTTGTGGCCCCTCTCAGACTGGGCCCCAGATTATATCATATCTGGGCCTGGTTCTGATGATTGCTTTGCTCCTTCAGTTTGATTTTTTTTTTCTTGCCTTTTAGAACACCTTGTAGCTTTTTTTTTTCTTTAAGCAGAAATGTTATATTGAGTAATAGTAACATATAAAATACCTTTAGTGTGAGGATTTATGTTATTCTCACTAGGAGTTGATCTGTGTTGAAGATTTGCTGGAGCTGAAGCTGCCAGGGGCTTCAGTGTCCTCTACTGTCCTGGTTTTTGTCTCCTCTGTTGACTTTGTTCTTTCCTAAGTATGATTCATCAGAGAAAGTCTCCCTCTTGCATGTCTTTCAGCTGCAATCTATTGCTTTTATACTGGACCCTGTTGGTGTGGTGTTAAGGCATTGGATTGGGAAGCAGTCTATAATCTTGTGATTAAATCTCTCTTTTAGTGGGCCTGTGTCTCTATGCTGTGAGTTTCACATGTGTCTCTCCAGGGCTATAGCTTCCTATTCCCCTGCTCCTTAGGGAAAGGAATGTTGGAAAAGGGCCAGAGAGTGAGGAAATTTCTTCCCCCAACTGGAGTAAAGCTCTGATAAATTCTTTTCCTCTGAAGACAGAGCCTTTAAAAAAAAATATTTCATATTGGACCAGAGTTGATTTACAATGTTGTATCTCAAGTGTACAGCAAAGTCATTCAGTAAAATAAAAATATACATTTATTCTTTTTCAAATTATTTTCCCATTTAGATTATTACAAAGTATTAAGCACAGTTCCCTGTGCTATACAGTAGGTCCTTGTTGGTTATCTATCTTAAGTAGTATAGTAGTGTGTGGGTCAATCCCAAACTCCCCAATTTATCCCTCTGCTTGACCTTTCCCCTTTTGTAACCATAGGTTTGTTTTCTATGTCTGTGAGTCTGTTTCTATTTTGTAAATAACTTCATTTGTATCATCATTTTTTAGAGTCCACATATAAGGGATATCATATGATATTTCTTTCTCTGTCTGACTTCCCTTAGTATGATAATTTCCAGGTCCATCCATGTTGCTGCAAATGGCATTATTTCATTTTTTTTTACTGGCACAGTAATATTCCATTGTATATATGTACCACATCTTCTTTACCCATTCATCGATCAATGACTATTTAGATTGCTTCCATGTCTTCTAAATAGTGCTGCAATGAACATTGGGGCTTATGTTTCCTTTTGAACCATGGTTTACTCCACACATAGGCCCAGGAGTGGGATTGATGGATTATATGGTAGTTCTATTTTTAGTTTTTTAAGGAACATCAATACTATTCTCCATAATGGCTGTACCAATTTACATTCCCACCAAAAGTGTAGACAGTTCCCTTTTCTCCACACCCTCTCCAGCATCTATTGTTTGTAGACTTTTTGATGATAGCCATTCTGACTTGTGTGAGGTGATATGTCATTGTAGTTTTGATTTGCATTTCTCTAATACTTAGTAAGGTCGAGCATCCTTTCATGTGCCTATTGGCTATATGTATGTCTCTTTGGAGAAATGTCTACTTATATCTTCTGCCCATTTTTTGATTGGGTTGTTGTTTTTTTGTTTTGTTTTGTTTTGTTTTTGATATTGAGCCACATAAGCTGTTTGTGAAATTTGGAGATTAATCCCTTGTCAGTTATGTTGTTTGCAAATATTCTCTCCCATCCTGTGTGTTGTCTTTTTGTGTTGTTTATGGTTTGGTTTCCTTTACTGTGCAAAAGCTTTTAAGTTTAATTAGGTCCCATTTGTTTTCCCATTTGTTTATTTTTGTTTTTATTTCTGTTACTCTAGGAGGCAGATCAAAAAGATACTGCTGTGATTTATGTCAAATTGTGTTCTGCCAATGTTTTCCTATGAGTTTTATAGTATCTGGTCTTACACTTAGGTCTTTAACCCATTTTGATTTCATTTTTATGTATGGTGTTAGAAAATGTTCTAATTTCATTCTTTTACATGTAACTGTCCAGTTTTCCCAGCACTACTTATTGAAGATACTATCTTTTCTCCATTGTATATTCTTGTCCCCTTTGTCATAGATTGACCATGGGAGCAAGGGTTTATTTCTGGGCTTTCTGTCCTGTTCCATTGATCTATATTTCATTTTTGTGCTAGTACCATACTATTTTGATTACTGTACCTTTGTAGTATAGTCTGAAGTCATGGAGTCTGATTCCTCCAGCTCTGTATTTCTTTCTCAAGATTGCCTTGGCTATTCAGGGTCTTTGTGTCTCCATACAAATCTTAAGATTTTTTTTTGTTCTAGTTCTGTGAAAAATGATATTGATAATTTGACAGGGATTGCATTGAATCTGTAGATTGCCTTAGGTAGTATAGTCATTTTAATAATATTGAATCTTCCAATCCAAGAATGTGGTATATCTCTCCATCTGTTTCTGTCACCTTTGATTTCTTTCATCAGTGTCTTATACTTTTCCCAGTACAGGTCTTTTGTCTCCTTAGGTAGGCTTAACACTAGGTATTTTATTCTTTTTGATGTGATGGTAAATGGGATTGTTTCTTTAATATCTATTTTTGATCTTTCACTGTCAGTGTATAGAAATGAAATCGATTTTTCTTTTTTTGCTTTTCCTTTATTTCAAAAATATTTATTGTGCAATTAATATATTATAAGTATTATGGGAAGTGTGATTTCATATTTCTTCAGCATGCTTCATTTGGAAAGTCAGAAATACTGTAATTTATATATAATAATACTGGCAAAAAATGTTAGCATAGATTTCTGTGTTTTAATTTTGTATCTTGCAACTTTACCAAATTCATTGTTGAACTCTCAGTTTTCTGGTAGCATCTTTAGGATTTTCTATTTATAGCATCATGTCATCTGAAAATAGTGATGGTTTTACTTCTTTTCAAATTTGGATTCCTTTCATGTCCTTTTCTTCTCTGATTGCTATGGCTAGGACGTCCAAATCTATGTTGGTAAAAGTGGCAAGAGTGGACATCCTTATCGTATTCCTGATCTTAGAGGAAATGCTTTCAGCTTTTCACCATTGAGTATGATGTTGGCTGTAGCGTTGTCATATATGGCCTTTATTATGTTGAGGTATGTTCCTTCTAGGCCCACTTTCTAAATGGGTTTATATTTTGTCAAAGCTTTTTATGCATCTGTTGAGATGATCACATTGTTTTTATTCTTCAGTTTGTTAATGTGGTGTCTCACACTGATTGATTTTTGGATATTGAAAAATCCTTGCATTTCTGGGATAAATCCCATGATTATGTTGTATGATCCTTTTATGGTATTGTTGAATTCAGTTTGTTAGTATTTTATTGATTTTTGTGTCTATGCTCATCAGTGATATTGTCTTGTAATTTTCTTTTTTTATAGTATCTTTGTCTGGTTTTGGTATCAGGGTGATGGTGGCTTCATAGAATGAGTTTGGGTGTGTTGATTTCTCTGAAATTTTTTGGAATAGTTTCAGAAGAAAAGGTGTTAATTCTTTTCTAAATGCTTGATAGAATTCTGTGAAGCCATTGGGTCCTGGACTTTTGTTTGTTGGAAGATTTTTAATCACAGTTTCAATTTCCATACTTGTGATTGGTCTGTTCATATTTTCTGTCTCATCCTGATTCAGTCTTGGAAGGTTGTACCTTTCTAAGAATTTATCCATTTCATCTAGGTTGTCCATTTTATTGGCATACAGTTGCTTATAGTAGTCTCTTATGATCCTTTGTATTTCTGTGATGTCCATTGTAACTTCTCCTTTCTCTAAATGGAGAAGATTTAGATTTCTCTATACATTTCTAAATGTATAGATTTGAGCCCTCTCCCTTTTTTTTTCTTGATGAATCTGGCTCAAAGTTTATCAATTTTGTTTGTATTTTCAAAGAATCAGTTTTTAGTTTCATTGATCTTTGCTATTATTTTCTTCAGCTCTATTTCATTTATTTCTGCTTTGATCTTTATAATTTCTTTCCTTCTACTACCTTTGGGTTTTGTTTGTTCTTCTTTCCATAGTTGCTTTAGGTGTCAGGTTAGGTTGCTTATTTGGAATTTTTGCTGTTTCCTGAGGTAAGACTGTTGCTATAAACTTCCCTTTTAGGACTGCTTTTGCTGCATCCCATAGGTTTCGGATTATTGTGCTTTTGTTTTCATTTGTCTCTAGGTATTTCTTAAGTGACCTATTGGTTGTTTGTAGCATATTGTTTAGCCTCGTGAGTTTGTGTTTTTTGCAGTTTTTTCTTGTTTATTTCTCATCTCATAGCATTGTGGTCAGAAAAGATACTCGATATGATTTCAACTTTCTTAAATTTACTAAGGCTTGCTTTGTGGCATAGTGTGTGATCGATTCTGGAGAATGTTCCACATGTACTTGAAAAGAATGTATATTTGCTGCATTTGAATTGAATGTTCTATAAATACCAATTAAGTCCATTCTGGTCTAAGATGTCATTTAAGGCCTGTATTTCCTTACTGCTTTTCTATCTGGATGATCTCTCCATTGATCAAAGTGGGGTGTTAAAGTCCCCCACTATTATTGTGTTACTGTCAACTTCTTTTATGGCAGTTAGCATTTGCCTTTTCTATTGAGGTGCTCCTATGTTGAGTGGAGTGCATATATATTTACAATTGTTATATCTTCTTCTTGGATTCATCCCTTGATTATTGTGTAGTTTCCTTCTTTGTCTCTTATAACAGTTTTTAAAGTCTGTTTTGTCTAAGTATTGCTATTCTAGCTTTCTTTGGATTTCCATTTACATGGAATATCCTTTTCCATCTCCTCACTTTCAGTCTGTATGTGTCCCTAGATCTGAAATGGGTTTCATGTGACAGAGTACATGTCTTGTTTTTGTATCCATTCAGCCCATCTGGGTCTTTTGGTTGGAGCATATAATTCATTTATGTTCATGGTAATTATTGATATGTATGTTCTTATTGTCATTTTTTGTTGTCATTTTGGATTTGTTTTTGTGGGTCTTTTTTCTTCCCTTCCTGTTTTGTTCTCTTTTCTTGTGATTTGATGAGTAACTTTACTGTTGTGTTTGGATTCCTTATTCCTTTTTTTGTGTGTATCTATTGTAGATTTTCTGTTTGTGGTTACCATGAGGTCTTGTTATAGCAGTCTATACATAAACAAGATTGTTTTAAGCTGCTGGGCTTTAATTTTAAATGCATTTCCAATATCCTGCATTTGTACTCTCCCCTTCTCATGATTGCTGGTTTTGATATCTTATTTGTGTGTGGATGATTTCCTACCTTTACTGTATGTTTGCCTTTACCATTAAGCTTTTCTATTTATAATTTTCTTTTTTCTAGTTGTGTCTCAGTGTGTTCCTTCTTGGGTTTATCCTTCCTGGGACTCTCTGCACTTCCTGGACTTAGGTGAATGTTTCATTTCCCTTGTTAGGGAAGTTTTCAGCTGTTATCTTTTCAAATATTTTCTCAGGTCCTTTCTCTCTCTCTTCTCCTGGGACCCTTATAATGAGAATGATCATGAATTTAATGTTGTCCCAGATGTGAGAAAGCCTTTATTAATAGGGAATATTCTGGTTATATTTTGCAATGTTTATTTTTACAGTTTCTCTGCCAGCATCACAAGACCATTCTGGATCTTCACTATGAGAACCTGACAGAGTTCCAACGTCCAGCAATTTATCAAAATAACCATGTTAGTATTTCTACCAGTTTGGAGTTTCAGTGGTTACTGCTCTACATAATCAAAACTTGGCTGTGACTCCTGAATTTGCCTGTTCCTTCCAGATTTAGGGTGGCAATTTGCCTTTGCAACCTGAGTTTTTTGGTGATTTAAAAAAAAAAATTGACTTTTGCTTTGTTCAATGCTTTACTTCCATAAGGACAGAAATGAGGTCTTTAAAATTTCAGAGTTTTTCACACATTGTTTCATTCTTTTTATGCTTCATTCTGAAATTTTTTGACATATAATACAATTCAAACATTCCTCTAATTTGTCTAATCTGTCATATAAATCCCTCTTGTATCATAATGTTAGCTTTTGTTTTTCAGTTACAATATTTACATTGATTCCTTGTTTTTATCATTTTTTTTTCTGAAATCCTCCATTGTGTCCCTTAAAAACCTTAACCATATCAATCATGTTTATTTGAAAGTTTATATATGACAGCTCCAATATCTGGAAAACCTTTGCACCCATCACAATCATTTGCTTTTTCTATTTGGTTCTTATCAATTATTGTTATTTTTACATATCTTTGTTAAATGCCAGATACTGAGTTTTTAAAATATCATGTTAACTTTAGTCTCTTAAATATGTTACTTTCCTTCATAAGGAATTTACTCTTTTTGCTTTTTGGAGATAAATTAGTCACAGAAAACTAACCAATTAGGGATTGAGAAGATTGGACAGTTTGCTGATCATTGCATTATTGCCAGTTTTTCTTTACCACCAAGGCCTATTTCTTCCAATGCCTTAAGAGTCATCTTTGCATTCTTCATTGTACATGGACTTTCAATTCTTTGGCCCAGCCTATGACACTGTGAAAAGCTCTGACATAGTTTTTGCCTCTCAGCACTTATTTTAGAATTGACAGGTAGCTCAAGGAAAAAGGTAGAACTTTTCTAGGCTTCTATTCATTCTTTAGTCTTAGTACCTCATGTCTTTGCTGTCTTCTGAGCTTCAGTTAGAGAATTTTGATATGTTTTGTTCAAACATACATTTTCTAGTTATCCTCTCTGGGAGAGTTGTTCTCAGATAAGATATTCTTCCATTGCCAGGAGGAGAAACTCTGTAGTATTTACACAGACTGTTTCTAACAGTTTTATTCAGTAAAAAATATACATAAATAAAATAATATGAAAATGGTTCCTGTGTAAAATTTTAAAATATAGTCAAAATAATGAATTTTGAAAACAGAAATATATACAATATAAATATCAATGGAGAAAAAGTTTCCTTAAATTGTCATCAGATCTTGAGGTCTACAAATGCCTAAAGTGTCAAAGTGTCTGTAAACTTCATGGATAGACCTGTGTTGTAAATGTGGAAGTTATGTAAAAACTGGGACATCACTTTTGTTGCAGCAGCACAAAACTATTTTTAGAGGCCTTAGATGTGACCTTTAAAATTCATGTTACATTTTTTTAACTTGTACATTTTCATTTTTCTAGGACATTAGCATTTGATTTTCAAAGCAACTATGATTCCTTCTTATAAATTTCTCTTAGAAATAATAATTCCAGGAAGTTCTAAGAATACCTAACCAAAATGTTTCCCCCAAATGAAGCAAACATTTACTTCCTTAATGTTAATGTTTGCATATGACATATTTTTATATTATTGGAAAAATGCATAATTTAGCCATTAGGCTTGTAACAATATATCCTGAAGAATATAGTCTCATCTCTAATTTTCAGCCAATGTAAATGATGATAAAATGTGAATTATAGTACAGTAATTGTCATGAAAATCAGAGTGGGCTTCTAACACCTCATAGCTTCTTTCCCCACTATCCTAATGATGATGTTCATGTCTTTTTTATAACAAAGTAGATGTTTTTCTTTTGATTGATTCTTTATATTGATTCTTTAAACATTAAATCACAAAATGAGTGTTGGTGACTTGTTAGCAGTGGCATATGGAATTATGTGAATGATTTTTATTATATGTGAAAAATGTCCATGGCATTGATTTCTGTCATTTCCTTTATCTTTCTCTCTCCTTTAGTAACCCTGTAGCCCTTTACCTACCATTCTCAATGAGAGAAATTTTCTATTGATTTCTTAAGTGAAGATAGCATTGGTCAGGATTATTCATATTCCTTCTCTTTGACTATCCACTGACCAAAGTCTTTATCTCACAGGACTGATAGTATAATAATATATCAAATTATTTTTATGATGCAAAACATACTTTTTCTAATCTGTAGTGATTTCCATTTGTTATTGCAAATTACCAATTTTCCATTCACATTTATGCATGTAACTTCTATCCTTTCCTACTTATTTTAATTAATAGATTAAACAAAAATCCTATTTTTTATAAAATGCAAGAAGTGTTTTCTACTCCAGTTATCATCTATCTTCCCACCCTGTTCAGCACAGTTCATTGTGAAAATGGAGGTATGAATCATTGTGTTACTTCAAAAAAATGTAGCCTACATAATTCTAAAAAAGAATTTTATATAATTTACAAAGAAATTTATAGATAAACCAAAAAGCCACAGTGAAAATTAAAATCCATGAACTAAATATCAGAATGTATATGGAGAGGAGTAAAGTAGTAGAATTACAGGGGTGGTGATCAAGATGGTGGAATACAAGGACATGGAGCTCACCTTCTCCCACAAATGTATCAAAAATAGATCTACATGTGGAACAGTTCTCATAGAATAACTACTGAACCCTGGCAGAAGATCTCATACAACCAAAGCTGCAAAAAAGATTACCATGTAACTGAGTAGGACAAAAGAGAATACAAAGGATTCAGGATGGGACCTGCACCCCTGGGAAGGAGCTGTGAAAGAGGAAAGTTTCCCTCACCCTGGGAATCCCCTTTACCATCTGGGGGACCAGATGTGACAGGGGTCTTCAGAGGCTCAGAGAAGAGTGCAGCAAAAAGCTTGCAGGCAGAACAGAGACCAGCACGTATGGCCCCAGCCACCTTGCTGCACTCCCCAGTCTGGGATGCACATCTGCCGGTGTACACATAGACTGTGTTTTGGTGGAAAGACCCAATGAGAGGACTGGGCTTGGCTGCATGGAGACAGCATGAAGGGGCTACTGTGGTTCCAGCCACAACTAGGGGAACATGCATTTGGAGCTCAGGTTTGCCATAAAAGCCCCATTGTTAATGCATGACAAAGCAGCCTCATTCTCAATGTACTCACAGTGGGCATAACTCTGCCTCTGTGAGCTCTGGGAGAGTGCAAGTGCCAGCAGGTTGCCCACATATAAATGCAGAGCTGTAATCTGAGCTGACTCCCAGCAGCAATGTGACTTCAGGTTTATATAACTGGTGGCTTTGTGAGCACAGCAGCTGCATGAGATTCAAACAGATCACTGGTGCTCCCATGGCTGGGGTGGGTACAGAGTTAGGAGAGGTGGGTTTTGTGGGTATGCACATGTGAAAGTGAGGCTGGGCTCTGAGCTGATTCCTATACTTCCTACAGTGGGCTCAGGTGCACAATTAAAGCAGATTTGGTGCCAGACTTTGGCAAATCTGCTGTGGTAGCTTTCTCAGCACAGCACCTAAGGAACATTTGGTACTATTACCAATGTTCCCAGCAGAGATGGGGCCAAAGACAATGCCAACAATAGTGTACTTCTGAGGATGCACAATAGGTGACAGGTGACACCACAAAGCACACTACCTGGTGTACAGCTCCTATGGAGAAATATTCAGTGGCTCCTCTTCCAGCAGGAGTGCTCCATCTTGGGTAACTCAGACTGCAACTTAGAACCAGATCTGGGGGCTTCCACTCCAATAACCCTGGCAGGGCTATGACAACCACAGAGCAAGGAGGATATCTGTTTCTCCTAAATTCATAAAGTCAGAGAAGTATACTTAAAATGAAGAAGCAGAGGAACCATTTCCAATTAAAAGAACAAACAATGAAATAATAGACATCTCCAGTCTATTAGACCCTGAGTTTAAAAAGAAGGTAATTAAAATACTGAAGGAATTAAGAAAGGTTATTGATAGAAATCAGATCACTGTACTAGAAGCTACAAAGAGCAGCCAGACAAAATTAGAAAACTCATTTGATGAGAAAACCTGAGCTAAAGGCAATAAATAACAAACTAAATAATGCAGAAGAACAAATAAGTGATCTGGAAGATAGAATAATGGAAATCACCCAATCAAGATAGTAGACAGACGGACAAAGAGGAAAAAGTAAAAGTAATATACAAGAACTATGGGATAATATAAAGTGTGCCAATCTGCACATGATATGGAACACAGAGGGAGAAGAAAGAGAAAAGGGGATTGAAAATGTATTTGGACAAATTATGGCTGAAAACTTCCCAAACTCAAAGAAGGAAACAGATATCCAGGGGCAGGAAGCACAGAGGATCTCAAACAAGATGAACCCAAACAGATCTACACCAAAATGGCAAAAGTTAAAGACAGAATTCTAAAACCAGCAAGAGAATATCAAAGAGTTAATCACAAGAGCACCCCCAATAAGGCTGTCAGCTGATTTCTTTACAGAAATGTTGCATGGCAGAAGTGAATGGCAAAATATATTCAGAGTCCCAAAAGGGAAAAACCTGCAACCTAGGATACTCTACCAACCAAGATTATCATATGGAATAGAAGGGGAGATAAAATTTTTCTTAGACAAGCAAAAACTAAAAGAAAACAGAAACACTAAACCTATTCCAAAAGAAATACTGAAATGTCCTTTCTAAATAGAAAAGAAGCTGGACCCTACATGAAAGAATAACAATTGGAAAGTAATCACTTAAGCCAGTAAACAGGTTAAAAAATAAAAATAAAAAAAGTTTGTGAAAGTGATAACTACAATTACCAGAAAAATGATAAACATGAGGATGTATAATAGGACATTAAAATCATAAAATGTAGGGGAAAGGAGTAAGAAAAAGTAGATTATTTTTTAGAATGTGTTTGACTTTATATGACTACCAATCTAAAGCAAGTAGATATAGTAATGGGTTAACATACTTGAAAAACATGGTAACCACAAATCAAAATTATACAATATGTTCTCAAAACCAAAAAGAAGAGAACTCAAGCATAATACAAAAGAAAACCTTCCAACCACAAAAGAAAAAAGAAAAAGGAACAAAGAAGAAATACAAAATCAACTGGAAAACAAGGTTTAAAATGGCAATAAATACATATGGGGACAGAGCCCCACCCATCAGCAGATAGCTGTCTAAAGACTAAAGAGCCCAGAGCCACCTCTGAACATACCCCTAGACATGGCCCAGCCCAACAAAGGACCAAGACCCAGCTCCACACACATATGGACAGTCACAGGCCCCTCCTGCCAGAAGGCCTGCACAAGCCTCTGGACCAGCCTCGCCACCAGGGGGCAGACACCAGAAGCAAGTAAACTAAGATCACACAGTGTAGGCCAGACACTACCCTGGGACCAGCTGGACCCTGACCCTGCCCACTAACAGGCCAATGCAACCTTCTAAACACCCCAGACCCCATACACAACTGTATTAAGAACTGTCACCAACAACCAACAACCTGAAATACACTCTGGGATCCCTGCACCTACAGCCACACTCTAGGAACCAACTCTCCCTGCCAGTAGACCCTCACTAATCACACAATTTGGCTTCACCTGCCAGTGCATGGGCAGTCCCAGAGTCTTTGGGACCCCAACTCCACTCACCAGTCAGCCACCACTAGCCTCAGGGTCCCCTAGGATTCCACAACCAGCCATCTCATGACCAGGCTCTGCTAAAGAGCAGCTGGCAGAATGAGCACAAGGCAGGACACTGTAATCAACCAGATAGCAGCCAACTAAGCCTACCAGACCACCCACATAGCCCACCACAAGAGAAGGACCCACACAGCCCTCTTAGGGGGAACCCTAGAGCATATAGTTTGGAAAATGAAAGGGGAGTACACTGCTGGGATGCATAGAACACCTCTTACAGAGGGCCACTTCTCCAATGTCAACACATGTAATTAACCTACCACATACATAAAAATACAAATAGCAACTTATACAAAATGAGTCAGCAGAGATGTTTTAGATTAAGGAATAAGATAAAACTACAGAGGAAGAACAAAGTGAAGTGGAGATAGGTAATCTACCCAAGAAAGAGTTCACAGTACTGATTGTAAAGATGATCAAAGAACTCAGGAGGAGAATGGATGCATAGAGTGAGAAGTTAGAATTTTTTAACAGAGCTAGAAAATATCAATAACAAATAAACAGAAATGAAGACTATATTATCTGAAATGAAAAATACACTAGAAGGAGTCATTAGTGTACTAAAGGATTCAAAAGAACAAATCAGTGAGCTGGAAGACAGACTAGTGGCAACCACTGCTGCTGAACAGAAAAAAGAAAAAAAGAATGCAATGAAGACAGTTTAAGAGATCTCTGGGACAACATCAAGCACATTAATATTTGCATTATAGGGTCCCACAAGCAGAGAGAGAGAGAAAGGGCCTGAGGAATACTTGAAGAAATACTAGCTGAAACCCTCCCTAACTTGGGAATGGAAAAAATCACCCAAGTGCACAAAGTGCAGAGTCCCATACAGGATTAACCCAAAGAGGAACACATTGTAATCAAAATGACAGAAATTAAGGATAAAAAGTAAATACTAAAAGCAGCAAGGGAAAAGCAACAAAGAATATACAAGGGAATTCCCGTAAGGCAATCAGCTGATTTTTAGGCTGAAATTTTGCAGTCCAAAAGGGAGTGGCAAAATATATTAAAAGTGATGAAAGAGAAAAACCTATAACTAAGAATACTCTACCCAGCAAGTCTCTCATTCAGATTTGATGGAGAAATCAAAAACTTTAAGACAAGCAAAAGCTAAAAGAATTCAGGACCACCAAGCCAACTTTACAACAAATGTTTCTAGATGAAAAATAAAAGGCCACACATAGACACAAAAATAAATGAAGAAATAAGTAAGTAAATAAAATTAAAGAATGAAAAAAACCTCACTGGTGAAGGAAAACATAAAGTTAGGAAATCACCCATAGACAAAGCTAGTAGAGAGGTTAAAAAACAAAAGCAGTAAAATCATCTGTATCTACAATAAGCAGTTAAGGGATACAAAAATAATTAGATATAAAAATGAGAACAAAAACAGTAATCATGAGGGAGGGTACAAAAGCAGGGTATTTAAAATAAACTTTAAGAGATCAGGAACTTAAGACACTCATGTTATACATATAGACTGCAATAAAAAGCCTCTTGGTAACTGCAAACCAGAAATCTGTAATATATATACACACAGAAAAGAAAAAGGAATCCAAACATAACACTAAAGATAGTCATTAAATCACAAGAGAACAAAAGGAGAAAGGGGGAAAAAAGACCTACAGATATAAATCCAAAATAATTAACAAAATCACAATAAGAACATACATATCAATAATTATCTTAAATGTAAGGAGACTAAATGCACCAACCAAAAGACACTGACTGGCTGAATGAACACAAAAACAAGACATGGATATATCTTGCCTACAAGAGATTCATTTCAGATCTAGAGATATATATGGGCTAAAAGTGAAAAAGATATTCCTCACAAATGCAAGTCAATAGAAAGCCAGAGAAGTAATACTTATATCGGACAAAATAAACTTTAAAATAAAGACTGTTACAAGAGACAAAAAGGGACAGTACATAATGATCAAGGGATAAATCTAAGAAAAGAATATGACAATTATAAACATACGTGCATCCAACATATGATTACCTCAATATGAGATAAATATTAACAGACATAAAAGAAGAAATCAATAGTATTACAATAATAGAAGGGGACTATAACATGACACTTACATCAATAGACAGATAATCCAGACAGCAAATCAGTAAGGAAATACAGGCCTTAAATAACACTTTAGACCAATGGACTTAATTAATATTTGTAGAAAATTCCATCAGAAAGCAGCAGAATACACATTCTTTTCAAGTGCACATGGAATATTCTCCAGTATAGATCACATGGTAAGCCTCAAAACAAGCATTGTTAAATTTAAGAAACATGAAATCATATCAAGCATCATTTCTGCCCACAGCACTATGATGCTAGAAATCAGCTAAATAAAAAAACAAAACAACATTGCAAAAAAAAAAAAAAAAAACCCATGAACATGTGGAGGCTAAACAATATGCTACTAAACAACAAAGGATCACTGAAGAAATCAAAGAAAAAATAGAAAAAAAATACATAAAGACAGGTGAAAAGGGAAGCACAGTGATACAAAATCTATGTGATAAAGTAAAGCTGTTCTAATACAGAAGTTTGTAGTGATATAAGCTTATCTTGGGAGACAAAAAAAAAAAACCTCAGATAAACCACCTTATGCCTAGAGCAACTAGAGAAAGAACAAACAAAACCCAAATGTAGTAGAAGGAAAGAAATCATAAAGAACAGAGCAGAAATAAATGAAATAGAGACTAAAAAATAGAAAAGAACAATGAAAGTAAAAGCTGATTCTGAAATTGAAAAGCTTAGTATAACTGATAAAGCTTTAGCCTGACTCATCAAGAAAAACAGGAAGAGGGCCCAAATCAATAAAATCAGATGTGAAAAAGGAGAAATTACAACCAACACCACAGAAATATAAAGAGTCATAAAAGCCCATTATGCCAGTAAAAGGGACAACTGAGAAGAAATGGACAAATTTCTGAAAAGGTGCAATCTCCCAAGACTGAACAAGGAAGAACTAAGAAATATAAACAGACACATTACCAGTACTGAAACTGAATCAGTAATTTGAAGACTCCTCACAAACAAAAGTATAGGACCAGAGGGCTTCACTGGTGCATTCTAACAAACATTTAGAGAAGAGTTAACACCTATCTTTCTGAAATTATTCCTAAAAATTCCAGAGGGAGGAAAACTTCCAAACTCATTCTATGAGGCCAACATCCCCCGATACCAAAGTGAGACAAAGATACCACACACAAAATTACTGGCCAATAATCACTGTTGAACATAGATGCAAAAATTCTCAACAAAGTACTACCAAGCCCATTCCAGCAATACATTAATATGGTCATACACCATGATCAAGTGGGTTCATCCCAGGGATGCAAAGAATTTTCAATATCCACAAATCAATCAATGTGATACACCACATTAACAAATCAAAGAATAAAAAGGTATGATCATCTCAATAAATGCAGAAAAAGCTTTTGATAACATTCCACATCTGTTTATGATAAAAACTCTCCAGGAAGTGTGCATAGAGGGAACATACCTCAACATAATTGCTAGATACTACAAACCCACAGCTAACATCATATTCAATGGTGAAAAGCTGAAAGCAGTCCAAAATCAGCAACAAGACAAGGATGCCCACTCTCACTACTTTTATTCAACACAGTTTTAAAGCCATAGCCACAGCAATCAGAGAAAAACAAAATGAAGCCAAATTGGAAAGGAAGAGTTAAACTGTCACTGTTTGCAGAGAACATGATGCTATACATAGAAAATCATAAAGATGCTACAAAAAAACTACTAGAGCTCATCAGTGAATTTGGTAAAGTTGCTGGATACAAATATACAGAAATTTGTTGCATTTTTGTACACTAACAACAATATCACAAAGGGAAATTATGGAAACAATCCTATTTACTATTGTATCACAAAGGAAAAATACCTGGGAATAAATCTAAGGAGGCAAAAGACCTGTATTCCAGAAACTATAAGACACTGATGAAATAAATTGAAGGTGATACAAACAGATGAAAAGATGTACTGTGTTTTTGGATTGGAAGAATCAATATTGTTAAAATGACCACACTATCCAAGGCAAACTACAGATTCAATGCAACCCCTATCAAATTACCAATGGCATTTTTCAAGAACTGGAGCAAAAAAAAAAAAAAAGTTTAAATTTGTATGGAAAGACAAAAGTCCCCTAATTGCCAAAACAATCTTGAGAAAGAGGAACAGAGCTGGAGGAATAATGCTTCCTGACTTCAGACTATACTACAAAGCTGTGGTAATCAAAACAGTATTGCACTGGCACAAAAACAGACACAGAAGTTAATGGATCCAGATAGAAAGCCCAGAAATAAACTGATGCACTTATGCTCAATTAATCTATGACAAAGAAGGGAAGAACAAACAATGGAGAAAAGACAGACATTTCAACAAGTGTTGCTGGGAAAACTGGACAGCTACATGTGAAATAATGAAATTAGAATATTCCTTACCACCATATACAAAAATAAACACAAAATGGATTCAAGATCTAAGGGTAAGACTGCATACTATAAACGTCCTAGAGGAAAACATAGGCAGAACACTCCTTGACATAAATCTTAGTAATATTTTTTGGCTCTGTCTCCTAAAGTAATGGAAAAAAGCAAAAATAAACAAATGGGACCTAAGCAAACTTATATACCTTTGCACAGCAAAGGAAACCATAAGCAAAAAGACAACATATGGGCTGGGAGAAAATATTTGCAAAGAATGCAAATGTCAAGGACTCATTTCCCAGAATACACAAATAACTCATACAGCTCAAGAAACCAAACAACTCAATCAAGAAATGGGCAAAAGACCTAAATAGACATTTCTACAAGGAAGACATACAGATAGCCAATAGGCACATGAAAAGATGCTCAACATTATCAATTATTAGAGAAATGCAAATCAAAACTACAATGAGGTACAACCTCACATCTGGCCATCCACAAAATGTCTATAAATAATAAATTCCAGAGACAGTGTGGAGAAAAGGAATCCCTCCTATGCTATTTGTGGGAATATAAATTTGTACAGCCAATATGGATAACAGTATGGTGGGCCCTTTAAAAACTAAAAATAGAGTTACCATATGATCCAGCAATCCCATTCCTGCACAATTATCCAGAAAAAAAATCTCTAATTCATAAAGATACATGCACTCAAATGTTCATAGCAGTGCTATTTATAATAGACATGATATGAAAGCAACCTAAGTTTCCATTGGATAAAGATTTCATGCTTTGTTTTAATGACTGAGTTGTATAAATACCACTTAAAAAAAGAATGAAATAATGCCATTTGCAGAAACATGGATGGACCTAGAGATTATCATACTAAATGAAGTAAGTTAGACAAAGACATATATTATATGATATACCTTATATGTGGAATCTAAAAATTGCTACAAGTGAACTTATTTACAAAACAGAAATAGACTCACAGACAGTAAATAAACTTATGTTTACCAAAGGGGAAAGGCAAAGGAGGATTAAATTGGGGAATTCTGATGAACATGCTAGTATTTATAAAATAGACAAACAACAGGGACCTACTGTATAGCACAGAGAACTAATAACATATAATGCAAAAGAATCTGAATCACTTTGCTGTACACCTGAATCATTGTAAATAAAAAATACATCAATAAAAAAACAAAAATAAATAGAATAATTTTCTTAGAATCTTGAAAAAAATAGTGGCAGATTCGATAATAAAAAAAAGAGCATGCAATATGCTGCCTACAAGAGACCTACTTTAGGGTGAAGGACACACAAAAAGCAACAGAGATTCTAAATGATGCAATAGAACAGTTACACTTAATTGATACTTTCAGGATAGTATATCCAATAAAACCCAGAATACACCTTCGTTTCAAGTGCACATGGAACATTCTGTAGGGCAGACCACTTACTAGGACAGAAAACAAGCCTCAATAAATTTAAGAGAGCAGAAATTATTTCAAGCATCTCTTGTGACCATAATGGCATAAAATTAGAATTCAACTACAGAAGAGAAACAAAAGAAAAATGATTACATGGAGACTAAACAACATGCTACCATAAAACCAGTGGGTCAATGGTGAAATCAAAGAGGGAATTAAAAAATTTCTTGAGACAAATGACATTGGATACAGAACCATACCAAACCTAAGGGATGCATCAAAAGCAGTTCTAAGAGTCCACAGTGATACAGGCCTTCCTCAAAAAACAAGAAAAATCTCAAATAAGCAACCTAACCTACCACCTAAAAGTATTAGGAAAAGAAAAAGAAAACCTAAAGTTAGGAGAAGGAAGGAAATAATAAAGACCAGAGAGGAAAAAAATAGAGATTTTTTAAAAAATAGAAAAAAAATCTATAAAACCAAGACCAGGTTTTTTACAAGGGTAAATAAAATTAACAAATTTCTGGTGAGGTTTACCAAGAAGAAAGGAGAGAGGACCTAAATACCATAAGAAATGAAAGAGGAGAAATAACAACCGATACTACAGAAATACAAAAACCCATAAGATGATACTATGAACAATCATATGTCAACAAATTTAACAACCTAGAAGAAATGGAAAGTTTTCTAAAAACACAGAATCCACAGACTGAATCAAGAAGAAACATATAACTTGAACAGACCAATCACTAGAAGTGATATAGAATCCATTAAAAAAAAAAAAAAAAAAACCTCCCTGCAAAAGTTCAATACTGTACGGCTTCACTGGGGAATGCTGCCAAACATACAAAGAGGAACTCATGCCGATCCTTCTTAAACTCATCCAAAATGTTGAAGAGGAAGGAACACTCCCAAAGTCATTCTCTGAAGCCACCATCACCCTGATATCAAAATCAGACAAAGACACTATAAAAAAAGCTATAGGCCAATTTATATGATGATTATAGATGCAAAAATCCATAACAAAATATTAAGAAATCAAATCCAACAACACATAAAAATTATCATACACCATGATCAAGTTGGATTCATCCCAGGGTCACAAGGATAGTTCAACATATGCAAATCAGTCAACATGATATATCACATTAATAAAAGAAAAGACAAAAACCACATGATCATCTCAATAGATGGAGAAAAAGCTTTTGAAAAATTCAACATCCATTCATGGTAAAACCTATTGTCAAACTGGGTATAGAGAGAACATATCTCAACGTAATAAAAGTTATTTATGACAAACCAACAGCCAACATAATAATCAATAGTGAAAAGCTGAAATCCTTCCTACTAAAATATGAAACAAGACAAAGATGCCCACTCTTACCACTGCTATTCAACACATTTTTGATTCCTAGGCACAGAAATAAGACAAGAAAAATAAGTAAAAGGTATCTAGATTGGAAGGAAAGAGGTAAAATTGTCATTGTATGCAGATGACATGATATTATACTAAAATCCTAAAGATTCCACACAAAAACAAAAACTGATAAACAAATTCAGCAAGGTAGCAGGACACAAGATTAACATACAAAAGTCTGTTGCTTTCCTTTACACTAACAATGAAATATCAAAGGGAAAGTAAAAACAAAACAAACAAAAAAAAATTCCTTTTAAAATTGCATCAAAAAAATAAAGTACTTAAGCATAAACCTGACCAAGGTGGTAAAAGACTTACATGCTGAGAACTACAAAATATTGATAAAGGAAATTGAATATGATTCAAGGAAATGGAAAGATAGCCCATGTTCCTAGATTAGAAAAATTAATTTTGATAAAATGCTATACTAACCAAAGCAATCTACAGATTTAATGCAATTCCTATCAAATTACCCATGACATTTTTCACTGAACTAGAATAAATAATCCTAAAATTTATATGGAGTCACAAAAGACCCAGAATTGCCAAAGCAATCCCGAGGAAAAAGAACATAGCTGGAGGCATAACCCTCCCAGACTTCAGACAATATTACAAAGTTACAGTAATCAAAACAGCATGATATTGGAACAAAAACAGACATATAGGTCAATGGAATAGAATACAGAGTCCAGAAACAAAGCCACATACCTACAGACAATTAATCTTTGACAAAGCAGGTAAGAATATACAACAGAGAAAATATGGTCTCTTTAGCAAGTGGTCTTGGGAAAGCAGGACAGCTGCATGTAAGTCAATAAAGTCAGCACACTTTATCACACCACACACAAAAATAAACTCAAAATAGCTTGAAGTCTTAAATATGTCATGACACCATAAAACTCCTAGAAGCAAACATAAGCAAAATGTTCTCTGACATAAATCACACCAATGTTTTCTTAGATCAATCTCCCAAGGCAAAAAAAGAAAAATAAAAACAAAGGTAAACAAATGGGACCTAATCAAACTTATAAGATTTTGTACAGCAAAGGAAACCATAAACAAAAGACAACCTATGGACTGGGAGAAAATATTTGTGAACAATATGACTGTCAAGGGATTAATTTTTAAAATATACAAATAGCTTACACAACTCAATAACAACAACAACAAAAAACAAATGATTCAATCAAAAAGTGTGCAGAAAATCTAAATAGACATTTCTCCAAAGAAGACATACAGATAGGCAACAGGCACATGAAAAGATGCTAACATTGCTAATTATTAGAGAAATGCAAATCAAAATTACAATGAGGTATCACCTCACACCAGTCATAATGTACATCATTAAAAAGACTAAAATAATAAATGTTAAAGAGGGTTTTGAGAAAAGGGAACCCTTTTTCATTATTGATGCAACTGTGAATTTGTACAGACACTATGGAAAACCTGTGGATGTTCCTTAAAAATTTTTTTAAAAAGGAGTTACCATATGATCCAGCCATCCCACTCCTTGGCATATATCCAGAAAAAATGAAAATCCTAATTCAAAAAGATACATGTACCTCAATGTTGAGAGCAGTGCTATTTACAATAGCCAAGACATGGAAGCAACTTAAATACCCATCAACAGATGAATGGATAAAGAAAATGTGGTGTGTGTATATATATACATATGCACATGTATATACATATATATGTGTATATATATATAACTGCACACACACACACACACACACACAATGGACTACTACTCATCCATAAAAAAGAATGAAATAATGCCATTTTCACCAACATGGATGGACCTATAGATTATCATACTAAGTGAATTAAGTCTTTCACAGAAAGGCAAATATTATATGATATCGCTTATATGTGGAATCTAAAATTTGATACAAATGAATTTGCTTACCAAACAGAGACTCATAGACATAGAAAACAAATTTATGGTTACCAGAGGGGAAAAGGGGCAGGAGAGATAAATTAGGACATTGGGATTAGCAGATACAAACTACCATATATGAAATAAATAACAAGTTTCCAGTGTATAGAACAGGAACTATATTCAATATCTTATAATAAACCATAATGGAAAATAATATGAAAAAGAATATAAATATATTTATATAACACAATCACTTGCTGTACACCAGAAATTAACACAACATTGTAAATCAACTATACTTCAATAGAAACAAATAAAATAGAAAAAATAAAATAAAACTCTGCACTCTGAAAGATACTGTTAAGAAAATAAATAGATGAGACTACAAATAGACAAAGTAAGAGAAAATATTTATAAAAGAAAGATCTGATAAAGTACTTGGATCCAAAATATACAAAGAATTTTTGAAATTCTACAGTAAGGAAATAGCATAATTTTAAAAATGGACAAAAGTTCAGAAAGGACGCTTCACCAAAGAAAATATAAATGCAGCAAATAAGCATACAAAAAGATGCTCAAGATAATTGTCATTAAATAATTGAAAATGAAAATGAGACATTGTATACACCTACTAGAATGTCTCATATACAAAAAAACTGGCTATATCCAACGTTGGTGAGAATGTAGAGCTACAGGAAGTTTCATTCTTTACTGGTGGGATTTCAAAATTGTACAGCCACTTTGGCAAATAGTTTTGCAATTTCTTGCAAGGCTAAATACAATTCACCAGCAATTGGGCTTCTGTGTGTTTACTCAACTATTTTGAAAACTTACATCCACAGAAAAATGCAAATGCTTATTGCAGCTTTATTCACACCACTAAAATCTAGAATTAACTAAGATGTCTTTTTTTTTTTTTTTTAAATTTTTTTTAATTTTATTTTTTTGGGGGGTACACCAGGTTCAATCAACTATTTTTGTACACATATCCCCATATTCCCTCCCTTCCTTGACGCCCCCCCCTGAGGCCCCCCCACCCTCCCTGCCCCAGTCCTCTAAGGCATCTTCCATCCTCGAGTTGGACTCCCTTTGTTATACAACAACTTCCCACTGACTATTTTACAGTTGGTAGTATATGTATGTCTGTGCTACTCTCTTGCTTCTTCTCAGTTTCCCCTTCACCCCCCGCCCCCTCCCATACCTCGAGTTCTCCAGTCCATTCTCTGTATCTGCTTCCTTGTTCTTGTCACTGAGTTCATCAGTACCATTTTTAGATTCCGTAAATGTGAGTTAGCATACAATATTTGTCCTTCTCTTTCTGACTTACTTCACTCTGTATGACAGATTGTAGTTCTATCCACCTCATTACATATAGCTCCATCTCATCCCTTTTTATAGCTGAGTAATATTCCATTGTATATATATGCCACATCTTCTGTATCCATTCATTTGTTGATGGGCATTTAGGTTGCTTCCATGTCCTGGCTATTGTAAATAGTGCTGCAATAAACATGATGGTACAAGTTTCTTTTGGGATTATGGTTTTCTTTGGGTATATGCCCAGGAGTGGGATGACTGGATCATATGGTAGTTCTATTTGTAGTTTTTTAAGGAACCTCCAAATTGTTTTCCATAGTGGCTGTACCAACTTACAGTCCCACCAACAGTGCAGGAGAGTTCCCTTTTCTCCACACCCTCTCCAACATTTGTTGTTTCCAGACTTTGTGATGATGGCCATTCTGATTGGTGTGAGGTGATACCTCATTGTGGCTTTGACTTGCATTTCTCTGATGATGAGTGACGTTGAGCATCTTTTCATGTGTTTGTTGGCCATCTGTATGTCTTCTTTGGAGAAATGTCTATTTAGGTCTTCTGCCCATTTGTGGATTGGGTTATTTGCTTTTTTGGTATGAAGCTGCCTGAGCTGCTTGTATATTTTGGAGGTTAATCCTTTGTCCGTTGTTTCATAGACAATTATTTTTTCCCATTCTGAGGGTTGCCTTTTAGTCTTGTTTATGGTTTCTTTTGCTGTGCAAAAGCTTTTAAGTTTCATGAGGTCCCATTCATTTATTCTTGATTTTATTTCCATGATTCTAGGAGGTGGGTCCAAAAGGATCTTGCTTTGATGTATGTCAAAGAGTGTTCTGCCTATGTTTTCCTCTAGGAGTTTTATAGTGTCTGGTCTTACATGTAGGTCTTTAATCCATTTGGAGTTTATTTTTGTGTATGGTGTTAGGAAGTGTTCTAATTTCATTCTTTTACATGTTGCTGTCCAATTTTCCCAGCACCACTTCTTGAAGAGGCTGTCTTTTTTCCATTGTATACTCGTGCCTCCTTTGTCAAAGATAAGGTGCCCATATGTGTTTGGGCTTACTTCTGAGTTCTCTATTCTATTCCATTGATCTTCCTTTCTATTTTTGTGCCAGTACCATACTGTCTTGATCACTATGGCCTTGTAGTAGAGTTTGAAGTCAGGAAGCCTGATTCCACCAACTCCATTTTTCCTTCTCAAGATTGCTTTGGCTATTCGGGGTCTTTTGCGTTTCCATACAAATCGTAAGATTTCTTGCTCTAGTTCTGTGAAAAATGCCATTGGTAATCTGATCGGGATTGCATTAAATCTGTAAATTGCTTTGGGTAGTACGGTCATTTTCACGATGTTGATTCTTCCAATCCAGGAACATGGTATGTCCCTCCATCTGTTTGTGTCGTCTTTGATTTCTTTCAGCAATGTCTTAAAGTTTTCTGCATACAGATCTTTTGCCTCCTTAGGCAGGTTTATTCCTAGGTATTTTATTCTTTTTGTTGCAATGGTGAATGGGAGAGTTTCCTTAATTTCTCTTTCTGCTCTTCCGTTGTTAGTGTATAGGAATGCAAGAGATTTCTGTGCATTAATTTTGTATCCTGCTACTTTACTAAACTCATCAATGAGTGCTAGCAGTTTTCTGGTAGAGTCTTTAGGGTTTTCTATATATAGTATCATGTCATCTGCAAAGAGTGATAATTTTACTTCTTCTTTTCCAATTTGGATTCCTTTAATTTCTTTTTCTTCTCTGATTGCTGTGGCTAACACTTCCAAAACTATGTTGAATAACAGTGGTGAGAGTGGACACCCTTGTCTTGTTCCTGTTCTTAGAGGGAATTCTTCCAGTTTTTCTCCATTGAGAACAATGTTGGCTTTTGGTTTGTCATATATGGCTTTTATGATGTTGAGGTAATTTCCTTCTATGCCCATTTGCTGGAGAGCTTTTATCATAAATGGATGTTGAACTTTGTCAAAAGCTTTTTCTGCATCTATTGAAATGATCATATGGTTTTTATCCTTCAATTTGTTGATATGATGTATCACGTTGATTGATTTGCGTATATTGAAGAATCCTTGCATCCCAGGGATAAACCCCACTTGATCGTGGTGTATGATTTTTTTAATGTGCTGTTGCAGTCTGTTAGCTAGTATTTTGTTGAGGATTTTTGCATCTATATTCATCAGTGATATTGGTCTGTAGTTTTCTTTTTTTGTGACATCTTTGCCTGGTTTTGGTATCAGGGTGATGGTAGCCTCGTAGAATGAGTTTGGGAGTGCTCCACCTTCTGCAATATTTTGGAAGAGTTTGAGAAGGATAGGTGTTAACTCTTCTCGAAATGTTTGATAGAATTCGCCTGTGAATCCATCTGGTCCTGGGCTTTTGTGTGTTGGGAGATTTTTAATCACTGTCTCAATTTCTGTACTTGTGATTGCTCTGTTCATGGTTTCTATTTCTTCCTGGTTCAGTCTTGGAAGATTGTATTTTTCTAAGAATGTATCCATTTCTTCCAGGTTATCCAATTGATTGGCATATAGTTGCTTGTAGTAGTCTCTCATGATGTTTTGTATTTCTGAGGTGTCCGTTGTGACTTCTCCTTTTTCATTTCTAATTCTGTTGATTTGCATCTTCTCCCTTTTTTTCTTGATGAGTCTGGCTAATGGTTTATCAATTTTGTTAATCTTCTCAAAGAACCAGCTTTTAGTTTTATTTATTTTTCTTATGGTTTCTTTCCTTTCTTTTTCATTTATTTCTGCTCTGATCTTTATGATTTCTTTCCTTCTGCTTGCTTTGGGGTTTCTTTGTTCTTCTTTCTCTAGTTGTTTGAGGTGTAAGCTTAGGTTGTTTATTCGATCATTTTCTTGTTTCTTAAGGTAGGACTGTATTGCTATAAACTTCCCTCTTAGAACTGCTTTTGCTGCGTCCCATAGGTTTTGGGTTGTTGTGTTTTCGTTGTCATTTGTTTCTAGATATTTTTTGATTTCCTCTTTGATTTCTGTAGTGATTCCTTGGTTGTTTAAGAGTGAATTGTTTAGCCTCCATGTGTTTGTATTTTTTGCAGTTTTTTTCCTGTAATTGATATCTAGTCTCATGGCATTGTGGTCTGAGAAGATGCTTGATATGATTTCAATTTTCTTGAATTTGCTGAGGTTTGATTTGTGACCCAAGATGTGATCTATCCTGGAAAATGTTCCGTGTGCATTTGAGAAGAAAGTGTAGTCTGTCGTTTTTGGATGGAATGTCCTATAAATATCAATGAAGTCGAGATGGTCTAATGTGTCATTTAAAGCTTGTGTGTCTTTATTTATTTTCTGTTTGGATGATCTGTCCATTGATGTAAGTGGGGTGTTCAAGTCTCCCACTATTATTGTGTTCCTGTCGATGTCCCCTTTTATAGCTGTTAGCATTTGCCTTATGTATTGAGGTGCTCCTATATTGGGGGCATAGATATTTACCATTGTGATATGTTCTTCTTGGATGGATCCCTTGATCATTATGTAGCGCCCTTCCTTGTCTCTTTTAATAGTCTTTACTTTCAAGTCTAATTTGTCTGATATGAGGATTGCTACTCCAGCTTTCTTTTGACTTCCATTTGCATGGAATATCTTTTTCCATCCCTTCACTTTCAGTCTATATGTATCCCTTTGTCTGAAGTGGGTTTCTTGTAGGCAGCATATAGAAGGGTCTTGTTTTTTTATCCATTCAGCCAGTCTGTGTCTTTTGGTTGGAGCATTTAGTCCATTTACATTTAAAGTGATTATTGACATGTGTGTTCCAATGACCATTTTCTTAATTGTTTTGAGTTTGTATTTGTAGGTGTTTTCCTTTTCTTGTGTTTCCTACTTAGAGAAGTTCCTTTAGCACTTGTTGTAAGGCTGGTTTGGTGGTGCTGAATTCTCTTAACTTTTGCTTGTCTGGAAAGCTTTTGATTTCTCCCTCAAATCTGAATGAGATTCTTGCTGGGTAGAGTATTCTTGGCTGTAGGTTTCTCTCTTTCAGGACTTTCAGTATATCCTGCCATTCCCTTCTGGCCTGCAGAGTTTCTGTAGAAAGGTCAGCTGTTATCCTGATGGGTTTTCCCTTATATGTTGTTTGTTGCTTTTCTCTTGCTGCTTTTAATATTTTTTCTTTGTGTTGAATTGTCGTTAGTTTGATTAATATGTGTCTTGGTGTATTTCTCCTTGGGTTTATTCTGTATGGGACTCTCTGTGCTTCTTGGACTTGGTGAATTATTTCCTTTCCCATGTTGGGGAAGTTTTCCACTATAACCTCTTCAAATATTTTCTCAGACCCTTTCTTGTTTTCTTCTTCTTCTGGGATGCCTATAATTCGAATGTTGGTACGTCTAAGGTTATCACTGAGGTCTCTGAGGCTGTCTTCTAGTCTTTTTATTTTTTTATCTTTTTCCTGCTCTGGCGTTTATTTCTCCCATTCTATCTTCCAACTCACTTATTCGTTCTTCTGCCTCAGTCATTCTGCTGGTTAGAGCATCTAGAGTATTTTTAATTTCAGTTATTTTGTTATCCATTGCTGTTTGTTTTTCTGAGTTCTTATGAACTGTTTCTTGTACTTTCTCTATTTTGTTATCGAGATTTTGTATCATTTTTACTATCATTACTCTAAATTCTTTTTCAGGCATTTTTCCTATTTCCTCCTCATTTATTTGGTCTTGTGGGTTTTTTTCCTGCTCCTTTGCCTGCATGGGGTTTCTTTGTTTCCTCATGGTTGTCCAAGCTTTTGTGGTTGCTTGTCCTGGTGATAGAGGTGTTTATAGAAGACTGTCCAAGCCTCAGACTAATGTCCAAGTATTGGAGTAGACGAATATTCAGTCTGACTTGGTCCTCCCCGCCACATCACAGAGGCCACTGGCAGATCTCCCAGAGCATCACATCACACTACAGCCTCCTCAGCTCAGAGAGCTGCGAGGCCATAGTGGCGGCTGGATACTCTAAGATGTCTTTCAATAGGTGAATGGATAAACAAACTGTGGTACAACCATACAATGGAATACTATTCAGCATTAAAAATGAGATACTAAGAATGAAACAACATGAATCATGTCAAATACATACTGCTAAGTGAAAGGAACCAGTCTGAAAGGTTACACACACTGTATAACTCCAATTTCATAAAATTCTGGAAAACAAAACAGTAGGAATCATAAAAAAAAAAATCAATGTTGCCAAAGGTTTGGGTTGGGGAGGCAGGGTTGAATACATGAAGCATAATGGATTTTTGTTTTTTAGTATCTGTATAACACTGTTATTAGGAATACATGACACTACACATTTGTCAAAATCTATTGAACTTTATAGCACAAAAATGAACCTTAATGAATGCAAATTTTTAAAATATCATTTAGGAGACCTGATGACTCTAATATGAAATATAGAATGTGAGAAAACAATGTAATTGTACTACAAATGTATGAAACAACCCCACTGAAGAAGGTTGAAAGAAAAGCAACTTTGGAAATAAGTAGAGAGTTTGTAAGCTTACAGGCAAAAGAAACTATACAAGAATACTATACTCTAGTTAATAAAGTTGTTTCCCATGGGAGTTGGATTAAAAATTCTAATACTGCTTTACATGTATACTACAATTGAACAACTAAGTAAATGGATGTGAGGTGGAAGAAGTCAAGTTTCTTACTCGTAGAGTTGGAAGTTACAAATATGCAAATGAAAGAGAGCAGAACAATCCATGTAGTGAATGATTAGAGTCAGAGATATCAGTATGAATTCATGGTTAGCTTAATATAATTAGTAACACAGAAATGTTTACAGATATGTATGTATGCACAGGCTAGTATACACACATGTGCACACGTGTACACATATGTTTGCATATATCTGGCATACCTTAATTTGTCAGCTGAGAGGGTCTACAAGAATTGAGGCCTCAGTAATATACCAGTACCCAAAACATTGTTTCCAATGCCATTCTCCAGTGAAAGGAATTTGAGTTCATTGGAGAAATGGCTGATTCTGGGATGAGGGCAGAAAATACACAACATGAACCTGAAACATCTTTTAGAGCCAGAAAGTAAGGACATGCTAAAAAACCAGACAAAAAGCAAACAAACAACAAGAAAGAAACAATGATGGGATTACGTGAAAGGGACACAGCCACTGTAAGAAATCTCAATAGCCAAAGCTGAAACAATATTCATCAGTCCATACTGATATACACACATGAGTAAATAAATGGTGAGTAGAGACAAATCTCCTGTACAGAAGAATTCCTAGTAATTAATATAGATAGTATGCCTATAAGGAGATGGAGGATAACTCCCCACTCTTTAGGCATGGGTAGTACGTAGTGACTTCCTTCCAAAGAGTACACTATGTAAAGGGTAAAAATAACTGTAGGATGGGGAACTTTGATAAACACTACCTCACCCAGAGATAAATTATGCTGTTTATATGTACAATTGATATGATGTGATAAGAATGACTCTACCTCTTTGGTCTTACCCCAAAAAGTATATAACCCCATTCTAATAATAAGTAAAACGGCATTTAAATCCCAATTGAGGGATTCTTTTATGAAATATCTGACAAGTACTTCTCAAAATTGTCAAGATCATGAAAAGGGAAGGGGAGGGGAGGGTTCTTTAACTGCCACAGCCGAGAAGAGTCTAAAGAGACATGACAACTATATATTATATGGTATGTTGGATGGGATTCTGGAGCAAAAAAATAGTCATTTAGTAAAAACAAAGGAAATATAAATAAAGTATCATCTTTAGTTAATAATTATGTATCAACATTGGTTCATTAATTGTAACAAATATACCATACTAATGTAAAATGATAAAAAATATGGTAAACTGTGTTTAAGGCATATGGAACTCCCTGTACTATTTTCACCATTATTAAGGAAATTTGATTAGACAAAATGTTATTCTTGGAAAGAAATACACTTAAATAAATTCCTTGGCAATATGGTGACAATTAGGCTACTTATTTTGATTTATAATGGGAAAGCTAAGAAATATGTACAAAAAACATAAATGAGAATGTACAAGTACCTGAAGACAAAATATAGGATGAAAATCCTTAAATAAAAGATAAAAATAATAACAAAAAGCTTTGTCTCCGAATTATCCCTAAAACATTCCCTTTATATTTCCAATTTATTATTAGGAAATGCATCAGGTGACTTCAGAAGTTGTGAAAATTTATTTTGTAGTAGAAACTCTCCCTACCCTATAATAATGATCCCTTTGTGCAGCCTTCTGCTGCAGATGCCTTATTGTCCATTCCTTTAAGCAAAATCACTAAGCAAAATTTGGCCCTTTGCTCATTTTAGTTAAATCCAATCTCAAGTGATACCTACAGCTTAAACCAAACTATTTACATCCAAATATCCCAAATATGTGGATCATTTTAGGGGAAACTACTGGTAAAGGTGCCTTCCCTTTGAGAACCATGTATCCCTTATGAACTGCCAGACATTTACCAAGAACATCCAAGATTAAATTAAAAATATCTTATGAGAATTTAGATATCTTTTAACATATAAAAGAGTACATAAAGAGATGTCAACTAATTTATGAGTGCAAAAACATCCTTTATATTTAGAATTAACCTTAACCAGGGAGGCCAAGAGTTTTGTTCACACTCCTGATATCCACATGATTCTCAACTGGGCCTGAGGTCACTTAACACATTTTGAATTAAGAGTATGTTACATCAGCTAGGTTAAACCACAAGGGGCTGGTCCAGGCTCAAATCATTTGAAAATAAACACTTAAGCACAATTAAAGATTACTGGAATATTTGACCGAACAGAAGATAAGCAATGCAAAAGATATATACCTGACAAGGATATATGACAGAATGTATGCATTCAAAATTCACAAGAAGAAAATATCTCTGTTTCATTAGACAAAGTACTATGAAGAAGGTCTACAATTCTGGCATATTCCATGAGGTTATATTTAATTATGTTACATTATTTTTTCCTCTCAGTTAAAAGAATACAAATCATTAAATTTGTTTTAACATTAAATGGGTTAGCTTTAGTTTAAATGTGTTATAATTCTTCTAGTGAAAAATAACATAGGAAAGTTAGGCTGAAAATTTAACTTGAGCATTTTGCATATGGCAAAGCCAATTGGCCTCTAAAGGCTCCCTCAGTCCAACTGATCTTTCTATATGCACTTGCAGATTTAGTTTGTGTTGCTTCTAATCACTTGGCATTTTTCATTTTAGAATCTACTAAATGAAAATTGATAAGATTCATTTTTAGAAGATGCAAAGTTTCTACTAAAAAAGTCTCAGAGATGTAGCAGAAAATAAAATTAAAATGATGCAATTGTATTACAAATTTTCTTTGGATGATTATATTATCCATGGGGCTTCATTTTCTTTCAGGAGATGATATGTGATCAAGGCACTAAATGTATTCATGCTATTTTAGGAAACTTTCAATATTCAGTGGACTGTCCAGAATACAGATAACTAATATTGCTAAATTATGTGGCCAATATACTCTGTCAAATATACTGAAGATTAAATAAAATCAAATCAGGAATATCCCAATATTGCCATTGTTAATTATGTTAAGCATTTTTCACATATGAATGTTTTATTATAACATTGACATCAGCATATAATCATTGAAACCTCAAAGTTGTCCAGTTTTAAGGGTGTCTATCTCATGAGTTTCACTGCACGAACCTAAAGAAATAAAATATTCTCTGAAACTCATTTTGTTAAACTATATACTTTCATTTTTTTCCTGAATATATAATTTCATATCTGCATTCATACATAGCAAAACAATCCCATGAATGTTTTGATTTCTATTCCAAACCTGCAGCTGAAGAGCGTTTCTAAAAATGATGCATATAAAACATTTCCTCAAAACTGATGTTAACAGAAAAGACATTAAAGGTTGCCTCTACAAATGAGGGCTGATATTGATTTTTATAAATAGAGTTCTACTGTGCTTTTCATGTGTTCAGTCATTAACCAGAGTATTTGGATTATACAGCTTTTATGATTCTTCCAGCACATATAGTCTGATTTAATTTTAGCATTCTCATTGATTTCAAGGGGGTGCCAGAGAGGGCAGAGAGATGAACTGGGTTGATAGAGTTCAACATATGGCATCCAATTAGAGACACCAGAGAATGTCAGTACTTTCTCTATTTCTCTTATTAAAAAAAAAAAAAGGAACTCTAATGCTATTTATTCTTCAGAGAAGACTACATCTAAGTTTCCACTCAAAGACTTTTACAGAATACCTCTTTTAGCATATTTTATCACAGTAAAATAAATGAGTTTATATAACTGCTTTTTTTAAAAAAATAAGTAATAAGAAATACAGTGGCAAGAACCCTGAATTTAGCACCAGGAAATACTATTTACCATCTATATACTAAACTTGGATAATTTACTTAAACTTTCTAAGCCCCAATTTTTCATTGATAAAATGAAAATGACAATCTACCTCACTAAGCTTGTATTAGTTTCCTAGGGCAGCCATAACAAAGTACCACAAACTGGATGGCTTGAAACAGCAGACATTTGTAGTCTCACAGTTCCGCAGGCTAGAAGTATGAAATCAGGGTGTCAGCAGTGTCACTCTTGCTCTGAACAAGTCAGGGAGAGTTCTTCCTTGCCTCTCTCCTAGCTTCTGGTGGTTTGTCAGCACTCCTTGGTGTTCCTTGGCTTGTGGCTGTGTCACTCCAATCTCTGCCTCTGTTGTCATTTTCCCTGTGTATCTCTCTCTGTGTTTCCTCTGTGCTTCCAATAAAGACACCAGTCATGTTGAATTAAGGGCCCACTATCCTACTCTAGTGTGACTTCATCTTTTTTTTTTTTAATTTTTTTAATTTTTTTATTTTTTGGGGGTACACCAGGTTCAATCATCTGTTTTTATACATATATCCCCGTATTCCCTCCCTTCCTTGACTCCCCCGCCTCGAGTCCCCCCCACCCTTCCCGCCCCAGTCCTCTAAGGCATCTTCCATCCTCCAGTTGGGCTCCCTTTGTTATACAACAACTTCCTAATGTGACTTCATCTTAACTGTATTTGCAGCAATCTTACTTCCAAATAAGGCCACATTGTAAGCCACTGGGGCTTAGAACTTCAACATATCCTTTTGGGGGCACAATTCAAGCCTTAACAGAGTTGGAGTAAGGATTTAAGGAAAATATAAAAATTTCATTGCACAGTATCCAGTAATAGTAGTTTCTCAAACAATGTTAGAAAAAGAGTTGAAAAGAGCAAGTTTAAAACAAAAGTATCTAAACCTTGGGTCAAGTAAGAGCCTCACTGGTCCCAATAATGACAAAGTCACATCATAGAAAATAGTCCGCCAACTAAAGGGTTAATCCCAGAGATTCAATGCTCTATGGTATAGACAGGGAACTCTTAGGTCAGCATTTATAGATCACACATTAGAGCAATTTGCATGTGTCTAAATTTGGGAAACTCTAAAAAAAAAATGAGATCTTAGACCTCCAACCACTCTGTCCAATAGATTTAGGTAAAAGAAGTATTTTACAGAATTAATATTTTAAAAAAGTTTCATTGTTTCTGATATCCAGCTAGGTTTGAGAACAACTAAGTAATCTGGTCGCCAAACAACCATGTTAGTGAATCTTATCTATTTTACATGAAGCATTTCAGTGTTAATTTGTTACCTTAACAAATTAATTCTCCAAGTTCTTCCTATGCTTCCTGTCGAGATTTGCATACTGTTTAGCTCCTCAGATTTCATGCCTTCTTTCTATGGAAGGATATAGTATCAAGCTAAAGCAAGGTAGAGAATTAATTTTGTAGCTAAATTCAGGGAGAAGTAGTGATAGATAACCAGACTTTAATGAGAAAAAAAAAAGTTCAGAATCTGGATAAAAGAAAAATGTGAGGCAAAACTCTTTGAGAAGCATGTAGATTTCCAGATTGCTTTCTTTGTTCTATGCCTATGGGAGACTGAAACTTCCCTACAGAAATGTTAATGTGGACTATTTGGAGAAGTTAAAAATGTTCATCTATGGGTTGGGTGCTAGTGGGTAGAGTTGAGAGCTTGAACACCTTATAGGAAGGGACAAATCAAGAACTGTGGGATGCAATTTGAGGGGCCTTTAAAAATAATGTAAAATTGTGAATAGAAAATAGATTCAACACAATACTTTGTTAGGATAAGTAAAAAACACACAACTTAAACATTCTAAAATGCTAGTAAATACTAAGGGATCACAAAATTTAGAAAATGATATAATCATATATTGTCTGACAAACTTATATACTTCTTCCCCTCTATATTTGCATCTATAATATCCAATTATAGATTAAAAAAGAATTGCCCATAATGTTATGTAAATGATCCAAAGTTTAAAAAGCTAAAAAGTGGCAGATCTTGGCTCTAAATCCAGGCAATCTTGTTCTACAGCACATGCTCTTAATTTTTTATGTACTTCTACACAAATAAGAGAAATTCTCTTCTTTGTACATAGATGCTGGTGAATGCTTATAGTATTTCAGAAAGGACAGACAGAGTTTGAAGAGGGCTGACTGCTGGGAATGAGAACAGAGGGGCTAAAGAAGGGATATGAAGCAGAGTCTTCATTGTTTACCTATTATTTCCTTTTAAATTTCATGCTATGCTTAGGCTTTTATAAATAAATAAAATAGAAAAAAAAGGAAAAGTGTATGGAAGAAAGGAAGAAACGGCAGGGAAGGAAGAAGGTAGTAGAGTCCATTTCTGTATTAAGGTTAAAATATTTTTTTCCAATCATGGCTATTATTTCACTTCTCCAGGGAGAATATTTTATAGGCTTTAAGATAGTTTAAAAGCATATTTATTGACAAAGAAGACTGTACACATTCTATTGCTGAATTTTTTAAAAAATTACAAAAATTTGTAGAGCTTGATACTATTTAGAGAGAAAAATTATGTATGAGGTAACATATGGGATGATAAATACTAGGGTTTTAAAACAATAGAGACAGCGAGCTATAATTATATCTGTGATTGTGTTTTTTAAACTCTGTACCTAAAATAAAAAATAGTTAATGTTGTTATAATAAATGTTTAAACAATAATATATTTGGCTTCAAAACTATGGCAGTGAATCATAATGTATTTTAGGTCATTCTTAGTGTTGACATAATTAGTTATTTTCAGAAAATAAATTACTTTTTCTTCATGCTAGTAAGTGTAATGAGGTTATATTCTGAACCACAGGAAGCCAAGAAATAAGCCTTCAATCATTCAAAATATACTTTTTTTTTAATTTTGGAGAATGCAGCCCTCTTGGATAATTCTTTTATATGGACACAAATCAACTCTGAAGATGAATAAGGAGCAGTGTACAAACATGCCATACCCTTTAATATTCCAAAATAAATAATGCCTGTTATCTGGTGGTGCATCATGCCAAGCTATCTATAACCCTGATCATACTAGGAATGTATTCTGATTAGATTGTATTGATTTGATAACATGGAAGAGCAAAAGTGCCAAAGCACAAAGGCAGAGATACAATAACAATGACAAGCTTCAGCCTTTCATTCCTTTTGTGGAGTGTTCATGGACTTCTGGATGAGGAAGATAAGAGTTGCAATCTCTGTCAAATAAGAAAATACACATCAACATTCTCTGATGAAACACCAACTATATTGCTAAACCTGATGAAGTTTCTTTCCTCCAAGGAGGAAAATAAGACCAACAAAATAAAATAAAAGCCAGAAATCTGAAATATATGTGTATGTAAATATGGATACATGTTTTATATTGTATTATATGCTATTACAGAAATATATACAAATACACACATAATTTGTCAGGACAAAGTCAAATCAACAAATATAAAATATTCTCAAGTTCAAAACTGAATCAAATAATAGGAATAAAGATAATTAAGGAAGTTTTCAATAAAATTTTGAAGGCTTGTATAAACAATAAAAATGACTGACATTTGCTGCATGATGGCCATGCAGTTCTGAAAATAATTTTCAACTACTAAGCTTGATTTCTCTTCCACATTCAATAATAAAGTCATTCTCCAAAGCCTCCCTGGCATTTTACTTTTATTATGCAGTTTATCCACAGAACAATAACTGGTACTTCACTCAATTCCATAGGCTCATCTATTTTTTCTTTTTTTTGAGTTGTCTGCTCACTGTACAGTCCCATAAGAAACACCTTATTTTCATGAAAGAATCAAAGGAAGAACTTTTGGACTTGAATATTTTAAAAAGTATTTAAATTCAGGGCACAAGAAAATAATAGATAACAGTAGACTGTTTTACAATACAACTTGTTGAATAAAAGACATTCTCCCTTATTATATATAAATTTCCTCTAGAGATTTTATTTTGCCATAGGTAAAAAAAAATATGAAAATCAGAAAGCAAATTATGAGGTAGGGATTTATTTTCTCTGATAATATAGTGTTTGTTTATAGATTCTATATGAAAATTCTCAGTTCTCTCAGATACATATATATATGCAAATATCACACAAATATTTCTATATCTGTGTGCACATGTGCACATTTTAAGCCTTTAAACAGTTTAGTAAATAGCAAATTAACCATTTTAGAAGGCATGACACTAGGACGTTATCCAGTTAATTCAAAGCAAGAAGAAATGAAATTTGTAGGAGAATGTAATGTAATTAGTACCTACGAAGTCCCTAGCATTGTTATGAGACTATAAACTGCTTTGGGTGATTTCATCCTGTCCCACATAATACACATCCATCTCAGCCTAATATGATAAAATGCACTGATGCTTCAATCAGATTTGATACCAGTGGACATATCAGTTTTGCCAGATTTACTGGCAACACATAAAACTACTGTCATATTGTCCCTTTCTTCTATGTATTTGCTACATTCTGCTGCACCAGTGGGAGATTGAGATTATGCCATTTTTATTTCATAAGCATGGAATGGAAAGCCTGATGAGGGATAGAAAAAGTGTGACTTGGTCATGATGGATTTTGAGGGGGTTTTGTTACTATGTGATAGGATTGAAGAGACTATTTTATAGGATGTAGCTTCTATTTCAGATGGATTCTCTATTATAACCAAATAGCTAGGTTTCTGTAACAGGTTTTACATGATTTCTGGGGCCAGTGAGAGTGGAGGCATGCCGGGTTGTAGGCATTTCTATTATTGCTTTGAGATATATGTATATCTTGTAATTATTAGTTTACATATTGCCTTCCACTGAACTGTGAACTCCAAAAGGACAGGAATCTTCCGTTGGCTAACATGAACACAGTCATTGACCAACAGCAAACATTCCAAAAAAAAGTGGATGTTGAATTAGATTTAATCAGTGACTAGTGAAAATAATAGCCTTCAAAACATTAAGAATATTGATATGATGTTTAGAGGTAGCTCAATTCTTTTTAAAAAGAGGAAAGTCAGCAGTGATTCTTAATGGTGTATTTAGCGCTTAAATAAATTAAACAAAGTGAACTGCTTTTGTCATTAAAATTATTTTTCACAATCATCTAGACATGAATCTGAAAAGTTAATGAATTAATTTCAGCTTTCAGAATAGACTCTTATTTTACTTATCAATTGCAGAGGTGGAATTTGTATAAAAGGTCTGTTTCTGTGTAGTTGTTCAAATACCCTTTACTTATATTATGACTAACCGATTTTGTAGAACTGGAGAAAATTGTTAAAAAATAATAATCATGGGATTCTTTGTTGATGAAATTTGTGTTTATGTCTTTACTAATATTCTTTTTCCAGTAATGCCATTTCTAATGAAATTTCCTCATGGTGATATGAAAAATTGATTAGAATAACTTGTGATAAATTAGTTAAATAATATATCTGAAGAATAGGTAGGACTTTTAAATCCATTTACCATCCTAAGTTTTTTCTTAACATTCAGATTTTTATGTTAAAATAATTGAATTTTTATCTAATTGTTTATAGATAGGTTATATTTCAGGCTCACCACTTTTTTTTACTCTAGTCCAAACTCAACCTCAATAGATTAGGGATAGATTTTTTTCAGTTCCTAAAATTCAAAATTTAAGTTCGAAAAAACACATTTAGTGAAAATACTATATAAACTTGAGGACTTATATACACAACCATGTTCCATTGTAGGCAATACCTAAGGCTTACATGATCCAGCTGGTTTTGTCAATGGTGTTGTGTTGGCTCTACTGTAGCTTTCTGGCTATTGCTTCATGACTTGGATTAAGTTATTCATAAGAAGCTACATGCTAGGAATTAGGTATTGAAAGAAGAGTAAAATCTAATTTTTGTAGGGAAAAAGTAAAGAGGTAATGGTGATACATAGTATCCTGAAGAATTTATATGCTCCCCAAATATATCTTGGACCCATCAACTCTTTTCTCTGTTTACTAATACCATTATTTCTCCATGCAAACTATGACTTACCTGAAATACTAAGTTGCATTTTAGCAATTTCTCTGTCCCCACCAATTTTTTTCCTGCACACTTTAGCTTGAATTTTGTTTTATACACACAAATCTGAAAATTTCATGCAACTATAAAACTCTCCAAATGGCTTCTCATTGTTTTTGAATAAAGTTATAAATTATTTACATATATTGCAGGGTTCTATATTATTTGGCCCTGTCTGCCACTTAACCTTATCCTCTGATACACACACATTTTTTTTCGGTGCCCAGATGCTTAGGCATTTTCTATGTTCCACAATTATGCAAAGTTTCTTCCCAATTCACAACCACAGTATATGCTTTCTCTGCCTCACAGGATGGTTGTGAACTGCTGCAGTTTCCGTGGAGTAAGGTATATAGGGCACCCAACACACTAAATGCCATCAGAAGATATTCATTAAATATTATTTTTGTTCTTTTCCATAATATCAGTGTGGTACAGTCAAGGCCTTCTGGGTAATAATTTGGAAACTAAATCAATAATCAGCATGGGACAGGAAAATTTGATAGAAGACAGTGGTAGAGAATGAGAGAAAAGGGTAAGGTATCTAAATACAGTTCCTACTTTGGGAAGTTTAATGTACTTAGGTTTGACTCATGTTCAGTTTTCTTATTTTTTTTATCCATTATTTCTTTTAAAAATTTTAACCAGCCTCATTTTTTCAGAGTTCCTACTAAATGCACTAAATACATTATTCTAAGCACACTACATGAGGACATCAGTTTTTTAATAATTTTTTTTTCTTTTTTTTTTTAAATTTATTTTATTATTTTTTGGGGGTACACCAGGTTCAATCATCTGTTTTTATACACATATCCCCATATTCCCTCCCTTCCTAGACTCCCCCCTCGAGTCCCCCCCACCCTCCCCGCCCCAGTCCTCTAAGGCATCTTCCATCCTCGAGCTGGACTCCCTTTGTTATACAACAACTTCCCACTGATTATCTATTTTACAGTTGGTAGTATATATATGTCTGTGCTACTCTCTCGCTTCCTCTCAGTTTCTCCTTCACCCCCCGCCCCCTCCCATACCTCGAGTTCTCCAGTCCATTCTCTGTATCTGCATCCTTGTTCTTGTCACTGAGTTCATCAGTACGGTTTTTAGATTCCGTATATGTGAGTTAGCATACAATATTTGTCCTTCTCTTTCTGACTTACTTCACTCTGTATGACAGATTGTAGTTCTATCCACCTCATTACATATAGCTCCATCTCATCCCTTTTTATAGCTGAGTAATATTCCATTGTATATATATGCCACATCTTCTGTATCCATTCATTTGTTGATTGGCATTTAGGTTGCTTCCATGTCCTGGCTATTGTAAATAGTGCTGCAATAAACATGATGGTACAAGTTTCTTTTGGGATTATGGTTTTCTTTGGGTATATGCCCAGGAGTGGGATGACTGGATCATATGGTAGTTCTATTTGTAGTTTTTTTTTTTTTTTTTCAAGTCTTATGATTTTTTTTTGGGGGGGGGTACACCAGGTTCAATCATCTGTTTTTATACACATATCCCGGTATTCCCTCCCTACCTTGACTCCCTCCCCTCGAGTCCCCCCCACCCTCCCTGCCCCAGTCCTCTAAGGCATTTTCCATCCTCAAGTTGGACTCCCTTTGTTATACAACAACTTCCCACTGACTATTTTACAGTTGGTAGTATATATATGTCTGTGTATTTGTAGTTTTTTAAGGAAACTCCAAAATGTTTTCCACAGTGACTGTACCAACTTACAGTCCCACCAACAGTGCAGGAGAGTCCCCTTTTCTCCACACCCTCTCCAACATTTGTGGTTTCCAGATTTTGTGATGATGGCCATTCTGATCGGTGTGAGGTGATACCTCATTGTGGCTTTGACTTGCATTTCTCTGATGATGAGTGATGTTGAGCATCTTTTCATGTGTGTGTTGGCCATCTGTATGTCTTCTTTGGAGAAATGTCTATTTAGGTTTTCTGCCCATTTGTGGATTGGGTTATTTGCTTTTTTGGTATTAAGCTTCGTGAGCTGCTTGTATATTTTGGAGGTTAATCCTTTGTCCGTTGTTTCATAGGCAGTTATTTTTTCCCATTCTGAGGGTTGCCTTCTAGTCTTGTATATGGATTCTTTCACTGTGCAAAAGCTTTTAAGTTTCATGAGGTCCCATTTGTTTAATCTTGATTTTATTTCCATGATTCTAGGAGGTGGGTCAAAAAGGATCTTGCTTTGATGGATGTCATAGAGTGTTCTGCCTATGTTTTCCTCTAGGAGTTTTATAGTGTCTGGCCTTACATGTAGGTCTTTAATCCATTTGGAGTTTATTTTTGTGGATGGTGTTAGGAAGTGTTCTAATTTCATTCTTTTACATGTTGCTGTCCAGTTTTCCCAGCACCACTTCTTGAAGAGGCTGTCTTTTTTCCATTGTATACTCGTGCCTCCTTTGTCAAAGATAAAGTGCCCATATGTGTTTGGGCTTACTTCTGAGTTCTCTATTCTATTCCATTGATCTTCCTTTCTATTTTTGTGCCAGTACCATACTGTCTTGATCACTATGGCCTTGTAGTAGAGTTTGAAGTCAGGAAGCCTGATTCCACCAACTCCATTTTTCCCTCTCAAGATTGCTTTGGCTATTCGGGGTCTTTTGCGTTTCCATACAAATCATAAGATTTCTTGCTCTAGTTCTGTGAAAAATGCCATTGGTAATTTGATCGGGATTGCATTGAATCTGTAAGTTGCTTTGGGTAGTACAGTCATTTTCATGATGTTGATTCTTCCAATCCAGGAACATGGTATGTCCCTCCATCTGTTTGTGTCGTCTTTGATTTCTTTCAGCAATGTCTTAAAGTTTTCTGCATACAGATCTTTTGCCTCCTTAGGCAGGTTTATTCCTAGGTATTTGATTCTTTTTGCTGCAATGGTGAATGGGAGAGTTTCCTTAATTTCTCTTTCTGCTCTTCCGTTGTTAGTGTATAGGAATGCAAGAGATTTCTGTGCATTCATTTTGTATCCTGCTACTTGACTAAACTCCTCAATTAGTGCTAGCAGTTTTCCGGTAGAGTCTGTAGGGTTTTCTATATATAATATCATGTCATCTGCAAAGAGTGACAATTTGACTTCTTTTCCAATTTGGATTCCTTTTCTTTCTTTTTCTTCTCTGATTGCTGTGGCTAACACTTCCAAAACTATGTTGAATAATAGTGGTGAGAGTGGACACCCTTGTCTTGTTCCTGTTCTTAGAGGGAATTCTTCCAGTTTTTCCCCATTGAGAACGATGTTGGCTTTTGGTTTTTCATATATGGCTTTTATTATGTTGAGGTAATTTCCTTCTATGCCCATTTTCTGGAGAGCTTTTATCATAAATGGATGTTGAACTTTGTCAAAAGCTTTTTCTGCATCTATTGAAATGATCATATGGTTTTTATCCTTCAATTTGTTGGTATGATGTATCACGTTGATTGATTTGCATATATTGAAGAATCCTTGCATCCCAGGGATAAACCCCACTTGATCATGGTGTATGATTTTTTTAATATGCTGTTGCAGTCTGTTAGCTACTATTTTGTTGAGGATTTCTGCATCTATATTCATCAGTGATATTGGTCTGTAGTTTTCTTTTTTTGTGACTTCTTTGCCTGGTTTTGGTATCAGGGTGATGGTAGCCTCGTAGAATGAGTTTGGGAGTGCTCCACCTTCTGCAATATTTTGGAAGAGTTTGAGAAGGATAGGTGTTAGCTCTTCTCGAAATGTTTGATAGAATTCGCCCGTGAACCCATCTGGTCCTGGGCTTTTGTGTGTTGGGAGATTTTTAATCACTGCCTCAATTTCCGTACTTGTGATTGGTCTGTTCATGGTTTCTATTTCTTCCTGGTTCAGTCTTGGAAGATTGTATTTTTCTAAGAATGTATCCATTTCTTCCAGGTTATCCAATTGATTGGCATATAGTTGCTTGTAGTAGTCTCTCATGATGTTTTGTATTTCTGAGGTGTCCGTTGTTACTTCTTTTTCATTTCTAATTCTGTTGATTTGCATCTTCTCCCTTTTATTCTTAATGAGTCTGGCTAATGGTTTATCAATTTTGTTAATCTTCTCAAAGAATCAGCTTTTAGTTTTATTTTTCTTTTAATAATTATTTTTATTTTTATAATTTTGAACTAATTATGTAACCATGCTTAACATATAAAAGTATCTGAAATATAAATTCTAGTCATATTCTTTTCTTAGCATGTCTATCCTTTTAAAACATTTAGATACAAGAATCTTCTTGCTTCTCAAATTTAATTTCCTTTATTTATTTATTTATTTATTTATTTTGACTGCATTGGGATTTCACTGCTGTGCGCGGGCTTTCTCTAGTTGTGGCGAGTGGGGGCTACTCTTTGATGCAGTGAGTGGGCTTCTTGGTGCAGTGGCTTTCTCTTGTGGAACACAGACTCTAGGTATGAGGGCTTCAGTAGTTGTGGCAACAGGCTTAGTAGTTGTGACACATGGGCTTAGTTGCTCAATGGCATGTGGGATCTTCCTGGACCAGGGATTGAACCCATGTCCCCTGCATTGGCAGGCAGATTCTTAACCACTGCATGACCAGGGAAGTCCCTCAAATTTAATTTCTACTAGAAAAATCTTTTATGTTCTTCACTCAGAGTATCTAGAGTCTGAAGCCATTAACACATATCAGACTTTGTTTCAGATCTAATTGATGGTTAAGGGACATTACAGGGTTGTCTTGCTCTAGGGAAGTAATGTGCAAGACACAATCCTTTCTGAAGAGCTGCATAGTATTGAGATTCAGCTGAAATGGGAAATGATGATCCTTATTAAGGTAAGTGTTTGAATAAGAACTATGTCATGTAGAGATATTTTTAACAAGAATCAAGTTGAAATTAAATGAAAACAAAATGTCAGATGCCATAAAACAATCTGAGAAAAAAAATCAGGCATTTAGCATAGCATGAAAATTAAAAAAACTTTTAATATGCCCCCTAGAAAACCCCTAGAAAAATGATGCCTATTAATATTTTTCTAGCTTTAATGAAAATGCCTTGAGCATAAATTTAAAACCAAGAGAGGCAAAGGCAGATGTTTTCGTTTCATCAGCTAAGTGTTCCCTTCTCTCTTAGGAGGATCATCTTGTTGTAATACTAATACTGAATCATTCAGGAGGCTTAAGTACAATTAACTTCTTTCCCTAAGGTTAGTGGGAACTGCAACACAGAGAACCAAGTATAATTCTTTATCCAAGATTCTCACTTCAGCAGTTAGAGCTGTGCCTTTGCAGGCTCCTAGGCTATCATGAAAGATGTATGCAGTTTATAGGGCACTGGAGACAGTACATTAGAAAACATGCTTACAGTTTTTATACAAAGGAATGAGGGACATTTTATGAGTGGAGAGTCACAATATGTTCCAATTCCAATAAGAAAAGAGGTTGGCAGCCTGGACAATTCAACTTTAGTCAATTTTTGACAACTCCAGTATGAGAGTAACTTTTGTGGCTATAACACAGAAGATAAGGCTTTGGAGCACTGCATTTTCTAGAACAGCATAAAATGACAGCCTCTCAAGTATCTGGCAATGTTGCATGATATATGTATTAAAAATAATTATTTTATCTCATTATTTTGCTTTAGTAATTTTCATGGATTTCTCTATTGCAAAAAATTTAAATATTCCTATTTATGGTTCTCTAGTAATTATTATTGGGCAGTTACATTATTTTTCCAACAAAAGATCATTTTAAACTCTGATGGTAGTAATAAATTTAAATGAACATAGATTTTAATTTATTGTCACAGTAATTTTCATTAATTTGCAGTATGTAATGACTCAAAAAGGTAGCTTTCTGAAAATATTATGCTAAGAGTTTAGGCTTGGTTATGTTTTATTTAGAGTTAAAAAAATGAATAAATTAATGAGAATGTATATCTGTGGGCCAGTTTTTCTCCCATGAGTAAGTTCCATGATTTAATAGTAATAAACATCTTTTTAAATATCTTTTTTTTTATTCTTATGCTATTATTACATTACTATTTTAAAGGACAGAATCAAGATTGTTTTTATAGAACTTTATCTTTAATTTTATCATATATCACATTTATATTTACAAATTATAGTGTATTCTTTATACCAGTAAAATTTCATGAACATGGTGACTATTTTAAATGTATCTGAAGTATATAAATTGTGCCTTCTGTATGTTAAAATATATGTTAAATGGCATTTTCTAAATTAATTTGTTAAATTTGTTACAGAAAACTCAGAATGACCATAATCCATCTGGATGTAATCTAAGTATTAATAAGCATTGTGGTGTTTCCAGAAAGATATTTTAACAATTCAGAAAATGATCAGGGACTTCCCTGGTGGTGCAGTGTTTAACAATCCACCTGCCAATGCAGGGGACACGGGTTCAATCCCTGGTCTGGGAAGATCCCACATGCGGCTCACAACTAAGCCTGAGAGCCACAAGTATGCCCTAGAGCCCGGGCACAACAACTACTGAGCCCACACACTGCAACTACTAAAGCCTGTGTACTCTAGGGCCCGTGTGCCACAGCTATTAAGCCCAATTGAGCCCAGTGCACAGCAACAAAGACCCAACGCAGTCAAAAAAGAAAAGAGTTGGGGGACTTAACCACTGGTGCTCCAGTAGTTAAGACTCCATGCTTCCACTGCAGGGGACACAGGTTCGACCCCTGGCCAGGTAACTAAGATCCCGCATGCTCTGCAGCATGGTCGGCCAAAATAATAATAATAATAAAATTTAAAAAAAGAAAATGGGGACTCCCCTGGTGGCTCAGTGGTTAAGAATCCGCTGGCCAATGCAGGGGACACAGGTTCAGTCCCTGGGCCAGGAAGGTCCCAAGTGCCGCAGAGCATCTAAGCCTATGCACCACAACTACTGAACCCACATGCTGCAACTACTGAGCCCACATGCTGCAACTATTGAAGCCCGCATGCCTGGAGTCTATGCTTCACAACAAGAGAAGCCACTGCAGTGAGAGGCCCGTGCACCACAACAAAGAGTAGCCCCCACTCGCTACAACTAGAGAAAGCCCACACGCAGCAATGAAGACCCAATGCAGGCCCCCCCAAAATAATAAATATTTATTTATTTAAATTTATTAAAAAAAAAGAAAATGATCAAATTTAAATATAGTTGAGCTTGATCAAGTGCTGAATTAAGCAGTAGCAATATCATATAAATTCATCTAAAAATCCCTTTTGTAAGAATCATGGCATGCCTTTCATCTTCCACATTGCAAATGAAGATATTATCTAATAGATTTAGCAGAAGGATCGAGTCCAGGTAAAATTATACAAATCCACATTTTGATAGTTTCAAAGCAAGACTGGGCTGTGTGAAAAAGGTTACTATCAGACCTCAACTGAGAAATAGACAATACAAAATTACAAAGTTGTGAAAAATTGTTTCCTGAAATCCCTATCTGAAGCTCTAAACATGGTTTAGAAATTGTGTGTATCTCTCAAAGTGGCTCAGATCCTTCAGACCAGAGTCAGATACAGTATTCTACTCTTACACATAGAATTTTAAACAACCAAGTTTCTAACATTCTATAATTTTAAAAAAACATGGCTACTCAGCACTATGTCATTTTGTTAATTAACAAAAGCAGGTTTTACAGGTTTATGCAAAACATGAATTTGAAAGAAGTTACCCAGGAATTAGGTAAAACTAAACTTGAAAATCAAGAAACAAGGATTTTGCTACCAGCCTCATTCATAATGACTTCAAAAAGGACTGAGTGTTATCAGTACTTAAATATTTAATATAGTTTAAAATATATAAGAACATTTAATTGATTGACTTGAAAATAAACAAAGGTATTAATTAAATGTAACCAAATTTCTAAATAACATAATTTGCTTGCAAGACAGACTTGAAAACTTATGGAAAGCTATTTTAAATTATTTTTATATGTAACCTTAATAAATTGAGTAATAATTCCATAGCACAAGTAGTCAATTATATTTAAAAAAATAGAGACCAACATAAAGGACAACCAAAGATCATATGACCAGAAATTTGGGAAAATAAACTTCCTTAGATTTTATCCAGAAATTCCTATTTTCTGTGGAAGTTCCAAATTTATCTTAGATTAGAAACCTCTTCGGTCCTCTGTACTTAACATCTTTTGCCTGATTTCTTAAAGCTTGTTGTTCCAGTGTGAGATAATACTGACACCTTATATGTTTTATATATTACAATCAGATATGGAAGAATACTAGATTTTGAATAGGAGATGCTAACTTAGTTTTCTGTAGCTATATCATAAACATGAAAGAAAAATAAGAAAATGTGGCATTAAGATATGCTCAAGATATTTATTTTGGAAAGTTAAATTATTACTCATACACTGCTGCTGAAATATATAATTCAAAGTCTAGATAAAACATGTATTCTTGAAGCTGATTCAGCAGGCTGATACTAGCATAAAGTAGCTTACCTGGGAGATATTTGTTAAAACCTTTTCTCTACTCCTGAGCCAGCAGGTGATGAGTAGGAGGCAGAAGCTTTGTTCTTTGTCCTGAAACTGGTGAGAGTACAAAAAAGAATTCCTTTTTATTATTTGGCAGCAGCTCTCTGGCCAATTTAGAGAGTTAGGAAAGGTGCTTAACAAGTTTACATTTTAAGGAATCAATTCTATTATATCTGATTGTGGTAAATGCGTATTTTAATATTTTAATGTAAATGAGCTTAAGTATACTAATTAAGAAAAGAAAATATTAATATATTCTGTACATCCCCATAAACTAATAAAGTAGAAATTATCATGGTTTAGTGGTTAACGTTCTGGTTATTCAAAATTATCAACAATAAAATGACTTGATAAACAATATTTGCAAGGATTGCTTTCAACTCACTTCAAGAATTCTTAAATTTTAGTGTGGAACTGTAGATTAGGGGTCAGTAAATGTTTTTCTGTTAAGGTTGAAGAGTAAATAATTTAGCTTTTGTGTGCCATACCATGTCTGTCACAAGTATTCAACTCTGCTGTTGTTGTGCTTAAAGAACCATAGACAATATGTAAACAGATGTTCCAATAAAGCTATTTAAGAAAGTAGGTAAAGGTCGAACTGTCATACAGGCCATAACTTGCTGATCTTGACCTAGAAAACTGATCAGGAAAGTTGATGTAGAAAATATGTTCTCTAAATTTTTGTAACTTCAAAATAAAATGTGTATAGTCTTTATATTAGAAATAGAGCTGAACTGAAAACACTTGGCCCATTTTTTAACAAACTTCTTAGAAATAGGTCTCTACTGTTCTGCAAATATTTAAAGCTGTGAGAAGTATAATACCAACTTGGTCTTATAATTTATTTCCAAAGGGGAACTCTTTTAAGAGTGTACTAAAATTTGTACAGTACACAAGGTACAAACCAGAAAGTGCCCCAGGATAACCAGAATGTATGTTTACTCTCTTTAAGGTAATTTGAAGTAACTTGATATTCTACTGAGATGGCTGAAGGATTTTTTTTAATTGAAAATTGAATTGGTTTACTAAGATAGGTTACAGTTCTAGGTCAATTTTTTTTATAGGAATACCGTGTGTGTGTGTGTGTGTGTGTGTGTTTAATATGGACACTGATAGTCCCTATTATTTTAGGAAATATATTTTTATTTATATTTTTGAAAATTCAATTGTTGCCGTGATTTGGTTTTTTCAGTAATTTCAAATGAGTATGTTGCATCTTCTTTGCTATTCTTTATCAATTGCTTTCTTTCTATACCTTTCTATAAGTCTTTGACATCCATGATCTATTTTGCACATAGCTTCCATTCAAGCTTTCATGTACTTCATTGCACATCTTTGGCATCTAAATTAATTTTGTTCCTGGTTCATCTCATCTGTTATTTAGCCACAAACTTCTGTTATCTGGTCATATTTTCTCTGTGTGATTATGGAATCCTCTCCTGCTTTCTTTGTAGCTATAATTGTTATTTGTACAACTGGTCCTTCTTCATAGTTATAGTTGCTTCATTAGGATAATAAAAAAGTGTTGTATATTTGGGTCACAAATTTCTTGTGTCACATATTTTTCTGGGTGGGAGAATTTCTCTTCATCTTCAGGGATTTTTTGCTGCTTTTGTTTTGTTTAATTATTTTTCTTCCTCCTTCTCCCTTGCAATTTTTTTCCTGTCAACAGTATCTTTGATTGGAAATAGTCTTTATTCTTTCTTCGGTCATTTACCTCTAAGATGAATGTTCCTATATCAGCAACAATAAAGAATTCTGAGAAGTGTGTGAAAGTTGTTCAGTTTTTTTGTGATTTAATGGGCTCCCTCCTATGTAGCTAAAATAAGAGATCATTTCTTTACTAATGGTGCTTCCATGAGGCCAGGGCATCTCTGATTCTCAGCTTCTAACCCAACTCAGAATAGCTCCTAAGAAGTTCCTTGAATTTCCATAGGTTCTTCACTACTGACCTACGGACATCAAGGGATACTACCTTTGCTTTCAAAGGAGGAATTCTCTCTTTTATAGTGGTAGTTTCTTAAATATGCACATCTGTGCTTCCAAGGCATGTCACATGTTCTCTCTCATTCTGTTTGTCTCTGTCTGTCTCTATCTCTATTTCTGTCTGGCTCTTTTGCTCACTCCCATACCTGTCCCCTTGCCTGTTTCTTGTCAATCCTGTTCAAACCAGCTCTCAATCAAGGTTGGGCTATCTCCTTCCAGGTGTGAGTATTTGATATAATTTCAAAGATCTGCCATATGTGTGCCATGTCCAGTCTCACCCAATCTACTTTATCTCTTCAGTTTTCTCTGGCTAAGCAGCTGTACTTAGGTATTCTTGGCCGCACACATATAATGTACATGTATTTGTTAGCTTTAAAGAAAAAGTTTGCAGGAAGTCCTCCCACACATTTGGTGTCCAGAAGTGAATTGATTTGTGTGAATAGTAAAGGAGATATACAGAAGGACAAAAACTGAGGTTTTTTTAAATCAGGTTTGCATTTTTTTGTTCATTTTATATCTCTTCATTATGCTCTCTGGCTTTGAGGGAAAAAAAGTTACTCAATTTGCAACTAAGATGTTGCTATGCACTTAGAAATGGAAGCATTATTCTTTATACTGTGGAAATCAATACTATAATATTTTATTTATATTATTCTACCTTTTCATATTTTAAAATATTTAAAAATTGGATTATTCTTACCCTTGGTGAAATCTTAAAATATAATTGTAAGCATTTATTTTTAATTTCTTGTTGGCATATAAAATATGTTTTGCACCAGATTCTATATAATAAAGTAGGAAGAAAACTGTAAGTTGACAATAAATATTGAATGAATGAACAAATGAATGAATAAATAGTTTAGTTCCACTGAATCTCACAAAAATTTGTTTAAAGCTTGGTGGCTGTAAGTTCCCATATTTGAGATCTGAATAAAGAAAATTTATGTAGTTTAAGTAATCCTGATAAGTATAACAGAGGATATCTCTGGAGATATGAAAACTAAATCATCTGACTTTAAGTTCAACACTAAAGAAAGAGACTGAAATTATGCTTATTTCTTTTTAAATATTAGTACCTAAGGATTTAGATAGATGCAACACAATGCTTAGTGTTCTATCAATGAAGATGACACTCCACTCTCCTGAAATTTGCAGGATAAAAATAAATAACACTTCACTAACTCAGGTAAAAATAGGAAAATAGGAGCATCAGCATCACTGATCTAGAGAGAGTTCTCCAAAATAAGTCAAATTGAAATAGAACACACACACTCCCTTGAATAAAAAATAGAAATAAAACAGAATAATGCAATTCAAACAAGTCCACATTCATGTAGATTGAAGAAAGGAGAAGCAGAAAAGTAGAAATACGTGAGGCTTAAATCCTAGTGATAGTCAAGACCATCTCCCACCGAGGGAGATACCCTAATTAGTCGATACCCAGTCCACTTACATTTTAAACAGATTTCTTAAGGGTAGGATGGGGAGGTGGAAATGATGCCATCAGTTAGCATGACTATGTTTTGGCCACTACCGATATTCCAGCTTCCTGGCCATCACAATGCCTATTCTATGGTCTGGTAAAACTGCCCAACATTTATTTCCCAGAAATCACCATGCTTCCAATATCATAATGCCATCCACTGAGCTTATGCACTCTGGAATGTTTTATCCTTTCTGTCTCTACCCTCTGCTTACCACATCAGTTAACTACTACACATCCTTTTGTCTTTCATTTCATCAGGAGTCACTTATGATGTCAGAGATGCTGTTCCTATTACTGTCCCTGGTCCTCCGGAGTGAAACTCTCTAAATCAGGTTGCTTTGTTATATACACTTAAGTAGAGGTGGATAGTGATGTCAGGGAAACAAACATCAGAATTTCTTACTTTCTGGCATTCCTTCTAATTTACTCCACCTGAGAATTTATTGGTACTTTATATTTTTTTCCTAAAAAGCCCCTCAAGTTATAATAGTTTCAGTTCTTATGACACTCAGTCTATTCTTGCATGTAAAGAATTATTGTTTGCCTTCATAGTACATCTTTATTGTTATTATTTAGTATCTGTCTTCCAGAGGGAGTAAGAATTCTGCCTCTTTGTAGTCACCATTTTATCCTAAGGGCCAGTATCCAGCCTAACAGGGATGTTGAGTAAATATTTTCTGGATGAATGAGCATCACTTTAGATAATGATCTTTCTTCTCTTCCATGCACAATTTTCTATTTAGTCAAAAGTATCACTGGCACAGATACACTGTGTTCTTCCAAATATATTTTCTGTAAAATTGGAGGTAAAGCAGCTTATGACTGTTCAGCATAACATTACATTAGAGATAACATTTGTTGTAGAGGCAGGATTACTCTGAGTTACCTGTATTTGTAAACCCTTTACAGCAAGTAAGATGTATTTCTTCAGAGATCCTTTCTTTAATAGGATTTCAGGCAGCTTTTGGAAGCAGCTAAAATAAATTGCTTTTAAACATGTGTGTCATATCACATTAACTGGGGTTATGAATCAATATCCACCATGTGCTATAATATATACCCTCACCCTATAACAGAATTAATCCTGAGTTAAAAAGAGAATCCTTTTCTGATCTTCCCACCAACCCACTCTCCCTTCTCTTCTTGAAAATATGAGCTTTTCAAATGACATATGACTAGAAGAATCCATTATAAGCAACCATTGTTTTGCCTGCTAAAAGTAATTTGGTTCTGCATTAATAACTCTCACTTCACAATCTCTCATAAGCTCAGTTTAAATGCCTATGTCTTAAGAGATTGCTTATTTTATGAAGGAAGTTTTGATCATCCAAATTCTCTGTGTTTCATCATATGGTATAAAGAGTTGGTACTGGACAAAGTTGTAGAGAAGGTCGGTCAAGTTTGTCCCCAGATTCCTTCTCTGCTCTTGCAGCTAACTATCAGTAGTAAGAATATTTGGTTTTAGAACCATGAATTCATCAATATACACCTGTCAAGAGCCAGTAAACTCAGAATTCAGTGGAGAGAGCAGCCATGTTAATAGATAATTACAATTCCATGTAATCAGTTGTATATGAGAATTTAAAATTCTATATTAAATTGTGGAAGAAGAAAGGCTATCCAGGAATAGCCTAAGTCAGGCTATTCAGGAAATACTTGACAGCAGAAATGAATTTCAAATGTTTTGAAAGATGAGGATCCTACCTGTTAGAAAAATAGGGGAGAGAATATTTTCACTGGACAAGCAGGGCCATTTGAGTTATGAAAAGAAGTTCAAAGTCACTAAGAAAAATTACAAAACTGAAAATGGAGGCGTTACCAGCCCAAAAAGGGCCTTTTAAGACCTGCTAAGGAGTTAATATCTGTAGACAACAGGGAGACTGAAGTATCAAGCAGGAAAAAAATGAAGAAATATTTTATTTACTCATTAATTTATTTATAATTTTATGGAGAATATAACAGTTATGTAGAGAATACACTCCAATGATGAGACCTAAGTTGCAATATCCCATGTAAGAAATAAGGAGGCCCAAATTAACACTGAGCTATAAGAATGCAGAGTAGGAGGAGGAGCAGAGTGCAAAGATGTGCTGGTAAATGTGTAACCAGCTCAAAACAACAAGATTTGTAGCATTTCCCTCTTCTGTGGTATATAAATTGGCCCCCACCGTGGCCAATTACAAACTACCTTATTAACTTCAAATTGCATTATCGCTGAATGCAGGATTGGGAAGAGGCGTACACAATCAGCTCTGCTGAGCTAATATCAGCCGTCTCCAGAACAACACTAGAGATGTCTGAGGAACAATCAATAAAATGTGGACCTTGATGGAATGCAGTAGATGATGGAAAAATACTTGTGTATAAATCCAAGATTTCCAGCTTGGGAAAGTAAACGTGTCAATATTTTATAGCTTGTATTTTATTCTCAGATGGCTTTGTTCTCTTCTAAAAAGTAATAACAACAACAACAATAATAATGCCTGCTAAAAGAAATCTTTAAAGTAAATATTTGCATTTAAACGGACATTCTCAAGAAACATAGTATCTTAACTTAGAGGTGTATAAACAGTAATGTGAGGAATTTCAGTAAAGCACATCTAATTGAGAGTTTAACTGAACTGCTCCATGACGCTGCTCCATTTCGCGTGGCCAAGCAGCTCGCAGGGCCTTCAGCTGAACAAGCCCCTCCCTCAAGCAGATAATGGACAGAGTCACAAGACCTGAATGTAGGTTTCTGATATGATTCTCCTAAGGTGCCCTGTGATCAGCACTCTCCACCACCTCCCAGGGCCTTCCCCTTGTGCATCGCTTCGATAAGACTTCTTAGGAAGCTCACCAAAACCCCATACAGTTTGGTATGAATTGACAAATCTATCCTCAATCGGGAGCCCCAAGGAACTCTACACACAGATGTTAATACAGGTATGTGCCCCAGGTCCTGCCCCACTCTCTGTCTGCATCCTGCCTTGACTGTTACCTCCAAGTGTGTAGTGGACCTCCTTTAGACTTGTGAGTAATAAACCTCTATTTCACTCTCCTTTTGCTCTCTTTTATTGAACCATGGCTCACCTTCCAACATCCTGTCACTCCTGGGCTCTATTTAATAAATGTTAATTTAACAAAGTCACAACATGGGTTGAGGAGTGATTGGTGTTAAGGATAAGAGAATTTAGGACTTCCCTGGTGGCTCAGTGGTTAAGAATCTGCCTGCCAATTCAGGGGTCACAGGTTCTATACCTAGTCCGGGATGATCCCACATGCTGAGGAGCAACTAAGCCCGTGTGCCACAACTACTGAGCCTGTGCTATAGAGCCCATGTGCCACAACTACTGAAGCCCACCTGCCTAGAGTCCATGCTCTACAACAAGAGAAAGCCACCGCACCGAGAAGCCCATGCACTTCAGTAAAGAGTAGCCCCCGCTCATGACAACGAAGACCCAATGCAGCCAATAAATAAAAATCAATCAATCAATCTATTTTTTAAAAAAGAGACAATTTAGGCAGACCTCAATGATTCAACTCAGGTCCATAATCCCCAAACCAACCACCTCTAGTTATTAAGGATATTAGTAAAGTTAAATGCTTTATTTATTCAGGTTTCAAAGATTTTATATTTTAATTTACTTTGTGAAACTAAAGCAGGAATAGACTATACAGTATTTTCCAAAACTAATTAGGAAAAGATTCTGTTTTTATTGAGTATCTTGAAGGGCCAGTGTTCTAGGTAAAAATTGATATAGGCTATTCTTTCTATTAATTGAATCAGCATTCTCTGTATTACTAACTTCAAAATTAAAATCTTACTTACTTTTAAATCATGAATAAATATGATTTTATTGAACTAGCCTAGCAAAGTATAAAAGTTTAGATAATGGGTCCATATATTTTCTTGCAGGTCTCCATGAAAACCAATTGTTCGACTTGTAATTTGAACACTGGAAACTATAATACATATATAATATTATTAGATATCCTCATGCACATATTTCCACCACTAAAAGGTATCCTCCAAGGTGGCTTGAGAGATGTCAGTTGTGGAAGGCATTTTCTCTCCAGCCCATGTTATAAATGAACTAATAGTTTGGTTTTGAAGGTGTACACATTTAAAAATAAGTGACCAAGTGAGATATATATGAAAATTGGCTCTACCACTGAATCTAAAATGCTACCCTTGACAACTGGATAATACCTTGTCTGAAGGAATAATAAATTCATAGAAGGATGTGTGCAGCATGGGATATAAAATAGGAGTGCCCCTTTTTTCTGGAAGGAAAATGATAAGAGCAAAGAAACAATAATAGTTATGAGGCACAAGCAAAGTGATTTATTAATATTTTCTCATCTAGTTATACAACATTCCTATGAATTATAAGTATTATTATCTCTATTTTTCATATGAAGAAATTCAACTTGGGGAATTTAAATACATGGTATATGAATTAATTTTTGCCAAGATCAGAAATGTTAATGTCCTTAATCACTGTATTGTACTCATATTCTTCCCAAAAGCAAAAAAAAAAAAAAAAAAAAAAAAATTACTCTGAATTTTTCTCCATATGGAAATACATGTGTGCAATCAAGGATACACATTCTAAGAGGGAAAGTTGATAAATTTTCTTAATGAATGAATGAATGAGCACTCAAATGTTTCTCAGCCCAAGTAATTTCCTTTTGCCTATTCAGTCTCAGTCCTTCCTCTTGACACATTCCTTTTTATTTCAGCCATGCTGTGAATTCTGATGATAGATAGATAGACAGACTATTTATCTAGTTTTGATTATTACTTCTTTTTGATGACTAATATAACTTTTCTATTACCTTTTCTTAGTTTTTGCTTTTGGCCCTTATTTAACCTACTCTTTGGGACTGCTAAATGCATTATTTCTTTTTTTTTTTTTTTTTTCAAAATTCTGTGGGGGGAAGATACTTTGCAAGTATTCAAAACAATAAAACACACTAAATGTGGGCAAATGTGTGAACCTAAAGGAGATGGCTCTGCTGTAGGTAAAGCAAAGTGAGGTCAACCATGAACCTATTCCTGAAGAACCTGTTTGCAATGTTGAAAAAAGGCAAATGACTCCTAGCTATATTTATCAGAAATGGCATTTTAAGATTGTTTTTTGACTTCTAGTGTCCACTAGTTGTTTAAAAGTGAAACATAGAGAGACATTTCACCTAGCAATAATTCTTCAAAGCCGACCCAAATTTGAGGAATTACTTGCCTGGTCTATAAAGCAGCTCACTGTACGTATTCTAACATTCATAAATCCAGGTCTTCACTCCTACTACCCAGATAATTAAAGGCAAATCCAGCTATGGAATCTAGAACATACAGCAAGTCCCCTACATAAGAACAAGTTCCTTTCCAAGAGTGCTTTCATAAGTCCAATTTGTTCAAAAGTCCAACAAAGTTAGCCTAAGTACCCAACTAACACAATTGGCTAAATAGTATTGTACTGTCATAGGTTTATAATACTTTTCACACAAATAAAACATAAAAACAAACAAACACAAAAAATAAAGAAAACATTTTTAATCTTACAGTGTAGTACCCTGAATAGTACCGTAGTACAGTACAACAGCTGGCATACAGGGGCTGGCATCGAGTGAACAGGCAAGAAGAGTTACTGACTAGAGGAGGGAACGGAGGTGGGAGATGGTAGAGCTGAAGGAGCATCAGCAACAGGAGATGGAGGGCAAACTGCAATTCCACTTGTGCCTGATGTTGATGGAACACACGTTTGCATCTTTGAAAGTTCACAATTTGAAGGTTCCTATGTAGGAGACTTACTGTATTTGCCTGACACTAAACTTTCATGAGATTAAATAAATTCAATCAAAATTTATTGATTTGCTAAAAAACTGAATGTTTACCCTTAAATGGTTGTCTTTTAACTAGATTCTTATACACAATTTAAAAGAGCACAGATAGTGTTAAAATGTTACTGAAATATTTCCTGCTACACTTCCTGTTCCTAAAGACACACATTTCTGCAGTTCCTATTTGTACTCCAGCACACAGTGGATTCTCTATAAATACTTGCTTGCCAAAATAAGTATTGTGTAGTTAAAATGAACATTTGTGAGGTTTATATAAATGAATGATCAAAAATATATGACGGATACAGATCCTGAAATGAGAGAGAATGTAACAGTTAATGCCATGTGTTCTAGGGGACATTTTAAATGGCATCAATAGACACCAATAATTTGACATTTTTAAATCTATATTTATTGATTTCTGCCAGTGGCAAGTCTAATGGCAGTACAAAGTCATAAACAGAATTTAGAGTTGGACTTGGAGAACTATGACACAGTTTAGGAGACTCTCCATTTTAAATAGGCAATTTGTCAGCAACATGACCTTTAAAATGGCTCTTTTATGTTGTTTTCTTGTTTGCCTTTTTAAGCAATTCACCTAAAAATGGCATAATTTTTTTCAAGAAGAATCTATCTTTTCTTAACCAGAACATTATTCAGGACAACTAATTTTAAGGCTACAAGGAAAACAAGATAATGAAAATAAAAATATGGGAACCATGGTCTAGATGTTATGCTGAGAGTTCTGAATTTGACAACATGGTTACTAAGTTATTTTAGTTATATTCAAAATCTCTATTTGGTCATAGAATACATACAATAAACCATACCCTGGATAGAGTCTGCATACACAGTTAATGAAAGGATTAATCAGAAAATTATTCTTAGAATAAAAATCTGTTCATTTGATGAAACTAATATAAAGGCAATGTACCATTTTTGAAACAGAGGAGGACCCTATGGGGCCTTCCCAGGACAGATTCCACCCCCTCCCATGTCCTCAGCCTGCCTTTTGTGTATAGAAAAACTTTAGTCAAAGAATAAATTCAATCAGAGATGTGAGAAAATGCAAATGTAAAGGAAAATAGTCCAATAAGACCAAATAGTAATAGTTTAGTCATTAAACAAAGATGAGGACATTTAGTTCTTCAAGGGCTATAGATAATATTCTGAGCCATAGCCTTTGAGCTGTTTTATAGATACTGAAAACCCCCACCAGGTGGAAGAAGTTAACTACATGATGACCAGACTGTAGCCAGGACAGAAGCTGCCACAATTCTGAAAACTGGCCTCAAAGAAATGGGAACAAACTGACCCTGGAACTGAAAATTAATTGTACTTAAAGACAATCAAGATGATGCTGATCAGACCACTGCATGACCAATTTCAAGATGACTGTCAGAGCTGACTGTGCTGTTTCTGCATGTAGCCCCCTCCCTCCACCTATACACCCTTGAAACTCCCCTTTAAAAGCTCTTGCCTGCTGATTATCAATGAGGAGTTGGCTTTTAGACATGAGTCCTCCTTCTCCCATGGCTGCTGGCATCCAGAATAAAGCAAACTTTCCTTTCCACCAACCTTGCCCTCTTGAGTATTAGCTTTTGAATGGCAAATGGTTGGACCTGAGTTTCAGTAACACTTTAGCTATATCTTTTCAGTATGAACAAGATTATCTGGTATTTTCATGCCTAAAATCACACCCATAATTTTTATTTTGTCAGTGTTTGGGGCATATTGCCATTAATTAAGCATAAAGGCTATTCTGCCTCATTTTGGGGGGTATTTATCATACAGGTGGCCATGCAGGAGCCTGTGGAAAATGCCCAAGTGTCCAATTCACACTCCCAGTGCACCTCCTCACAAACCATCAAAGACTGCCATTATCCAATACTATGAAACATATTACCATGAGTGTGCCTTTAAAAATAGATACAACAGCAATTTCATTTTTAAATTAGTCCATGCTTAATAACTATCTGTAGGATAATTCATGTTGTTGCACCAATGAAGTATTCACAACTCTCTGTGTAAACACTGCAGGAATTGAAAATCAAGATTATTCTTCACGCATTTTGGGCAGGTGTCTGTAGCCCTTGACATTGCCATTTGGCCTAAAGACATTACTGCAGGGGACAATAGAGACACACAAATCTCTCTACTTTCATTCTGTGTGCACAGAAAAAGTGTTCTAGGCAGAGGTTTCAGTTCAGCAGATTTATTAGCTTTTAATTGCTTCTAAATTGCATGGTGACCTGCCGTATCAATAACCAAACCTATTTAACAGAAACCAGCACAATTTAGGCATATGTGCTGTGAAAAACTTTTTCCTTCATTGGCATATATGTATGTGTATCTGTTTGGGTGTGCTTGTGCAGCTACATCTGCGATTATAAACCAGGTTGACACAGTAAAAGAGAAAAGCAAATGCATTACTAGAAAAACAGCTAAATAATACAAACAGACAAGTTCCAACCAAACATTTGTCATGTTATACATGGTTAAATAAAGACCATGTTAAAAAATGAAAATTTCTGTTCAATAAAATTATTTGCAATGCCAGATGTTCCATATGTCAGAAAAAGCATGGTAAGTCACTATGCAATTAAGCATTGTGTTTAAAATTTTAAGCTACATAGAAAAATGCCACTAAGAGAAAATATAAGTTTGACTATCATAGGCTAGGCCACACACAGTGAGCACAATGTCATAAAAATTAACTACCACATTAACCACTGTGAACACTGAAGTATACAAATTATCATTCTCCTAGAAGACTTACTGAGAGCTATTTCACAATCACTTCTAGAATGTACGCATTTCATCCTACCTTCAAAAAAGTGCAACCAGAAAGCTCATGTTCCTAAGCCTGCAAAGAAAAATGCCATCATTCAGAACCTTAAGTAAAGCTTTCAATTCACCTTACCACTTTACATTCTTCCCTATATCCATTTTTATAGTTCTGTAAAACAAAATAAAAATACAGACAGCAAAGGGATTAACTCCTTTTCTCCTTTCATTTCTTTAGTCACTTCTTTATGCCAATTAAACTCATTTTCAGAAAAGGTGTTGGAAGCAGTGGAAATGTAAATGCTTCCAAAATGAGATAAGCAGCAAATCCAATCGGTCCAAGGCCTGGCAGGAATACAGTGGCGCTGTGATGAACTGGCCATCATGGTTAGCAAGCACAATATAGTTACTGGCATCAAGTGAAGAAATTTAAATGCAGCTTCTCTGCTTTTAAATCTTGATTTAGGAGGGAGTCTAGAAAATAAGAAGCAGTAAGCCCAGGGCATTTCATTAGAGAGGAGGAGGACCATCAAAAGGAACTGCAATCATCAGCCAGTGAAGAGGGAAGATAATGAAGAGAGTGAGATTCTGGAAGTCTAATAAAGATGGACTTTGAGAAGTTGGGACCTATGCTGCAGATAGGTCAAAGAACACAGAAACTGACAATTTATGCTTGAATGTTGCCATACCTAAGTTGTCACTGATCTTGACAAAAACCTTTTGGTTAAGTGCTGGAGGCAAGCGGGCATTTAGAGAGAATAAGAAGAGGAATGTAGACAATGAGTATAGAGAACTCTTTCAAGGTGTTTTTATGTAAAGAGCAGACACTTTGTACAGTAGTTGCAGGAGGGTCTGGGTCAAGGGACAGTTTTTCTTAAAGATGAGAAATATGTTATTTGAGTAATGGTGAGAATAAACAAGTTGTGAGGAAAAAAACTGATGATGTAGAGAGATTAAGAGGGCAAAATTCTAGGCATGTTTTTGAGTAGACAAGAAGTGTGGGGATCCAGCACACAGAGAGGTTCTCCATATGTCATTAATTTCAGAGCAAGGGAAATTAGTCAATTGAAAATGAGGTCAGATAGATAGCATGTGTAGAGATGCAAATTGAGATTGATTGTAAGAGAGTGTGAAAGTGCTCTGATTTCTACTACTTTTCCCAGTGAAATAGAAAGCAAAGTGATAAACAAAATGTGAGGAGGAAGGAAGGCATACTGGAAGTTTAAGGGGGAAAGCGAAGTAAGAAATTGTTGTCTTGGAGAGAGAGGGTGAAATGGCTTGGAAAAGTAAGAGCATTGCTGGGCAAACTTAAGGTTACACCTGTATTTAATTGTCAATAATTTAAAATGTGGTCAAGCCCTATAGTTGTATCTTTCTGTAGCCAGACCTTCTGCAGCTTCTAGGGTGTAGGGTGAAAGGTAGTAAAGCTGGATTTAATCTGGGTTGAGATTTTTCTGTTGAGTATGATAGATGGTGTAAGGAAATAGAGATTGTATGTGAGGCAATGACTGTGACACCAACAGGACCATGAAACCTAAATTGGGTAAGGAGGGAAAGAAAAGCACAAGGGGTTGAGAGAGAGTGGGAAATATAAAGGACAATAACCAGGAGGTTCTAGTGTTGCCAAGAACTGTGAGAAGATTCTGAGCTGAAAAGATAGGAGGCTGTTGTCAGAGACTAGGAAACTTGAGAATAGGATTGTGGGGTGAGCAGTGAGTTAGACTATCAATGACTAGATTATGATCTTGGAGTAAGTGACTAAAATGGTGTCCAGGAAAAGGTCATTGTAGAAGATGAGGTCAAGAAAATAAAAGGTCACAGAGGTAATATTTAGGTGATTCTGGAAAACACCAAGAACTATGACAGGAATAAATATCTGCAAGTGGCAATGACCCCAATGTAGGCAGAGTGCTTAAAACAGTAGACTCTGGAGGCAGGCTGGGCTCTTGAAGGTCAAATTCAGTTTCTAAGACAGGAGGCAAGAAAACATGGTGTAAAGGAAAACAAACTGGATTGGGATTCAACTGGGATTTCAGTCCCAGCTCTACACTGGGTAGTTTTATGTTCTTGAGCAACATACCAATATTTCTGTGTCTGCAAAGTGTGTTGTGTTATATAAAGGCACTGGATTAAATGATTCCTAAGTCCCATTCAGTGTTGAATACTCTATAACTGTGGCAACTATTTTCATAAAATAAAGGAGGAAGAGCTGGGAACAAGGGTGAGGGAGAATAAATCCATTGGGGAAGGAGAGTTAAAATCTCCTCTACATATAAGATAGAAAGGAAGCACTGGAGCTTGGAGTCCACAAAATAATAATTGTGATAATAATAATAAATGCCAATAAAGAATTCTTGTATTGAAAATAAAAAGATAAATACAGTTTCTAAAACTTGTAGAATTGAATACGTTACAGAACGTCCCTCTTTCCATATATAAAATTGCAGTAATAATAATAATATCTACTTTAAAGTATCTTGTGATAATTAAATGAGCGAATAATATGTCTGTTAGTGGTTCCATAAGAATATTATATCAGCTTTTCTCTCCTCTGCCTTACATGATCATTTCCCTGTTCTACCATTAGCTGACACATGTTTTTATTTTTCCTATTAAAACAAAATAAACTCAATCTGAAAAGGCTACATTTTGTATGATTCCAACTATAAATATGACCTTCTAGAAAAGGCAAAACTATGGAGACAGTAAAAACATCAGTGGTTGCCAAGGGTTAGGGGGAAGAGAGGGATGAATAGGCAGAGCACAAAAGATTTTTAGGGCAGTGGAAGTACTCTCTATGATACTATAATGGTGGAGGCATGTGATTTTACACTTGACCAAATCCGTAGAATATACAGCACCAAGAGTGACTCCTAATGTAAACTCTGGACTTGGGTGATAATGATATAATAATATAGGTTCATTGATTGTAACAAATGTACCACTCTTGTGGGGGATGTTGATAATAGCGGAAGCTATGCATGTGTGAGAGTAGGGGTGGATATGGGAAATCTCATTACCTTCCACTCAATTTTGCTGTGAACTTAAAACTACTCTAAATATAAAGTTTATTAAAAAACAAAAACAAAAAGCCAACTGAAGAACAGTCTTGACCACCTCTTCCCCTTTGGCTGATATACAACTTGCCTAACATTTTTATTTCTAGCCCACCTTTCTTTCTTTTCTCTTTACTGTGATCCAGAAAATCTAGTGGTCTTTCACTTAGTGTAAGCACACGAGGTGGTGATTTTAGTGCCAGAGGTTTAAAGGGAGTTGACTGCATAAGGTCAAGATCTGCTGGTCTTGAAAATGGAATGTCTTCATTATTTCTTGCTACCACAATTCTCTCTGGAACCTGCATAATCACATGAGCATTTGAAACTCCTTCTTGGAATCCTCATTTCAGGTCAGCATTTGGTGGTGCTATCTTTCATTTTTCCTGGAACTTCATTTGCTAATACCTGTGGTGTATTCCATTTCATTCAGAATTCAACTAACTTCCTCCATCTCAGCAGCAATGGGAGAAGGAAGTGCTGCCCCATTCACTAAATGAGTACCAACTACTACTTGCGTTTTGGCATTATCTGCTTTTATGCCTCATATAAAATCTTTAACTTGCTTCAATACGCATATGCTGGATTTAGAACCACTTTTGTCCTCCTGGGTCCACTGGAGGGTCTCTGGCAAGCATGCTGCCCACAAGCTTCCAGAGGCCATTGGTCAAGCACAGGGAGGCCCTCCCTAACTTTTGCATACTGAAATGCCCTGAGTTTCAGTCCATGTTTCTCTTCCCTTCTCTATTTATATTCACATCCTTGGTGGTCTCCTATAGCCACATATTTGAAATTTTCTCCATAGGCTAATGACTCCTATATTCATATCTCTTGTTCAGTTCCTGTTCTTGAGCTTCAGTTATTATAACTTTCTTCTCAAAACTTGTAGCACTTATACTTTCCCACATCTTGTTTAATCACGAGTCCATTCTTTAAGTGGCTCAAGCCAGAAATCTTGAGATCATCTTTAATTTCATTTTTTCTTACACTTTGCATTCAAACAAATATGAGTCCTTGGATTCATCTAATAAATAAATATACCCGAAACTGTTTTTCCTCCCATCTATGGAGAAGTAGCCTATATCAGAAAACAACTCTCATTATGAAAACAACTAAAAACTGAACAAATACCACACACACATAGACACACAGACACACATACACACACACACACACACACACACAAACTGCTTTTGTAAGCATCAGAGAACAACCAAGTCAGCTAGAATCTGAGGAGGAATAAAGATCCCAAAGAAAAAGGGAAAATTGTATTGCATTTTCTCTCTTAAGGAACTTGCCAATTTTAATGGAAGAAGCTAAGGGAACAAACAGAAAATAGTAGTTCAGCGTTGCTGGAAATTGCATGGGTCCAGGAAGGAGAAGCAAAAACCTGGTTAGAGCTCACCAATTAGGGAATATTTTAGAAATATCAGGTTGTTATTTGAAGGTTCTGGAGGAACTCTAGAAGTAAAGGAAAATTGGAAACAGACAAGTTCTTCAGGATGACTGAAATTCAGTCTCAAATTATATCAAACCTTGTTGGATCAAGGTTATCTACTCTTCTCTACCTGACAGGAATTCTTAAAAAAAATTATTATTATTATTTTTTTTGTGAGGAAGATAGTATCATCCTGAATCTCTGCAATTTCTCATACAATCTCCAAATTTGGTCAAAATGTAACAGGTATGAAAAAAAATCCACGAAAGAGCAAAAGAAACCAAAAAACAGGAGCAAATGGTCAAACCTAGGAGAAAAAAATTAGAGTTATCATACACAGACTTTAAAATTGCTGTGATTAACATGTTGGATAAAATATATGACAAGATGGAGAATACCACCAGAGAATAAAATCTGTAGTAAAATAGAAAATGCATAGTCTGGAACTGAAGATTACAATATTTACAACAAATGACTTCACAGATAGATTTAACCACACATTTAACAAGTATAAAATTAGTAAACTGGCCTTTAGGTGAGTAAAAATATCCAGTGTAAAACACAGATAGAAAAAAATAATTATGAGAAACACTTAATGTCTGAGGCATGGATAAATAATGCTGTAATATATGTGTAATGCAATCTCTGAATGGTATGAGCGAGAGAAGGGGCAGAAGCAATATTAGAAAAGTAACTGGGAATTTTCACAACTAGCAGAAAAAAAAACTTAAACAACAAATGAAGAAAGCTCTACAAAAGCAAGAAGGAGATATAAAAGGATCTCTGCACCTAGTTATAGCATAAAAATCCCACTGAAAACCAGCAACAGACACAAAGTCTAAAAGCATCCAGAGAAAAATAAAGGCATAACACTGTTAAATAGGAAGAGTAAAACTGAAGGATAACTTTTCAACTGAAGGACAGAAACCAAAAGAAAACAGAATGAATTTCTTTAGACTTGAAAGAAAATATCTGCCAATCTAGATTCTAAGTCTCTTGAAAATATCCTTCAAAATGATAACTATGTAAAGATGTTTATAGATAAACAAATTGAAAGACTATTGTGCCTACAAACTTAAACAAAAGAACTGTTAAAGGGAATTCCTAAAACAAAAGCTAAATTATCCCAAGAAAGTATGGCAATGCAGGAAGGGAGACTATGGGAGAGGAAACTTATAGGTAAATAAGAAGTAACATTGATTAAAACAATCTCAGTGTTTTGACAAGTTTAAAGTATATGCAAAATTAAAATGCAGGAATACAAGATAACACATGGGAGGGAATGTATGGAATATAATGAATTCCAAGTCCTTATTTTAGGTATGGTCAATAGTAAAATTATAGGCCTAGAGAAGACCTTCAGTAAATAAATTTATTTGATTTTTTAAATTCATTGTTTCTCTAACTTATGTGATCACATTTCTTCCATCATTAATCATAATTGGAAATACTGTTCCATGTAACATAATTTAGGAAATATTGATGCTACACTTACCAGGGTTGCTGTAAATCTGTAGCCACCAATGGTATACATGGGAGGAAAAAAATAAATCTCTGAAAAATTATGAAAGACGATACTGGGGAGAATCTCTCAGACCAATTCTGCAGGCCTGACTTTGTGTAGGGAGGTTGAATTTCTATTCTGCATGCCTTCAGCATAGATATATTTTTGTGTGATATACATATTGACCTAATCACATATATCTAGTTTGTTTCTTTTGTATTCCACAGGGAATTTAAAATAAAGCTTTTGAAACGCAATGTAAGATATTTTGAAAAATTTTAGGTGCATTCTTACATACATTACAGGCCAACCTTTTATCTAGATATATTCTCCTCTTCACCTAATTCAATTTTTGACTATATGGTTCTTTTAGAGTATGATTATACTAATTACAAAGATTCCTCTTGAAAATCAGATTGTGCTACTTTCACACTGCCTCAAATTAATAGCAGTAATGTACAGATAACAATTTACTCAGTAAAGTATCTTAGCAATTCAGAATAAGTTTCATAAATAAGGACATAGAAAAGTTCTATTATTTTAATTACCATGTGCTTCAAGAGGAAGGGGAAAATTCTTAATTTTTTAGTTAACCCTTGAGAAATTAGACAATTTAATTCAATAAGCTCCTTAATACTATTTACACAAAAGCAAAACTAAACAGGTTGGACTATAGCAAACTAAAAAACTTCTGCACAACAAAGGAAGCTATCAACAAAATAGAAAGGCAGCCTACTAAGTGGGGGAAAATATTTGCAAATCATATATCTGATAAGGGGTTAATATCCAAAATATATAAAGAATTTGCACAACCCAACAGCAAAAAAAAAACCTGATTAAAAATGGGCAGAGGACCTGAATAGACATTTTTCCATAGAAGACATACAGATGGCAAACAGGTACATGAAAAGAATGTTCAACATCATTAATCATCAGGAGAATGCAAATCAAAACCACAATGAGATACCACCTCACACGTTAGAATGGCTGTTACCAAAAAGATGAGAAATAACAAGTATTGGCAAGGATGTGGAGAAAAGGGAACTCCTTGTGCACTGTTGGTGGAAATATAACTTAGTGCATCCTCTAGGGAAAACAGTATGGAGACTCCTCAAAAAAAAAAGTTAAAATTAGAACTACCATATGATCCAACAATTCTACTTCTGGGTATTTATCCAAAGAAAATGAAAACCCTAACTCAAAAAGATATTTTTAAAGGATCTTTCTTTTTTTAATTATAGTAAACTATACATAACATAAAAACGAACATTTTAACTGTTTTTAATTGTACAGTGGCTTTAAGCACATTTACATTTTTGTGCAACAATCACCACCATCCAATCTTGAACTTTTTCCATCTTCCCAAGCTGCAATTCTTTAATCATTAAGCATTACTTGTCCAATTTCTCTCTCAATCAGGCCCTATCAACTATCATTTTACTTTTTGTGTCTATGAATTTACCTACCCTAAGTACCTCATGTAAGTCAAATCATACATTTGTTTTTTTGTGACTGACATTTCACGTAGCATAATATCTTCAAGGTTCATCAGTGCTGTAGCATGTGTCAGAAGTTCCTTCCTTTTTAAGGTTAACTAATTGTATGTATATACCACATTTTATTTATCCATTCATCACCCTCATCCACTTATGGACACTTGGGTTGCTTTCACCTTTTGGCTATTGTGAATAATGCCACTATAAAATGGTCATACAAATATATCTGTTTGAGTCCCTGCTTTCAATTCTTTTGGGTATATTCCCAAAAGTGGGGGTGCTGGATCAGATGGTAGCTCCATTTCAAAAAGATATTTTTATTCTTATATTCATTGCAGCATTATTTACAATAGTCAAGATATGGAAACAACCTCTGTCCATCACTGGATGGATGGATGGATGGATGGATGGATGGATGGATAAAGATGTAGTATATGCATACAATGGACTATTATTCAGTTGTAAAAAAGAATAAAATCTTGCCATTTGGGACAATATGGATGGGCCTCAAGGGCATTATGCTAAGTGAAACAAGTCAGAGAAAGATAAATGACAAATTCCATAAATCTCTTTTATATGTGGAATCTGAAAAAACAAAAAACAAAACAAAACAAACAAGCTCATGAGTAAAGAGAATAGATTGGTGGTTGCCAGAGGTGGAAGGTGAGAGGGTGGGAGAAATGGGTGAAGGGAGTGGATAGGTTAAATATAAAAAAGTAAAACATAAACAATGACTTGGTCTCCTCTGCCATGTTAGCAAGAGCTAATCCAGTTTTAAGTGATGAAGTAATGAGTGATCTAGAATAAAGGCCAATTTCATTTTTTTTGGTTTTGGTTTCGTTGTTGTTGTTGTTGTTGTTTCAACATTTGCTTTGACAGATAGTGGAGAAAATAAGGATCTCTCTTTGAAATTCTGAGGCCAGAAAGAAGATTAAAATTAACTGACAATAACTGTATCATCTCTGTAGTCAATTCAGAAAATATTTGCAGAGCAAATATGCAAGCTTCAGAAGATTGTCAAGATAGAAAACCATCTTATACCAATAGAGTAAGGCCAAAGATATCTGAGTAGGTGAAAAATCTACTTTATGCTACTATGCCCTAGTCACGTAGTGTGAAACATTTTGGGACAGAGAGTCAACTACAGTTAACACTAAATTGAGACTAAACCCACTACAAAGCCTTCATTTGTTTTTATGTTTCAAACTTGACCTTCAAAAGCAAGAAATATTTGGTGATAAACTACCAGATATAAAGACAAAGATAGTAAAGGGCTCAAATATATTTATCTAATTTATTTAAAATGGAAAATGTTTTAATTCTAATTCTTATATTTTGAATATAATTCTAATATTTTGAAAATTCATACGTATTAGCAATAAAATATACTTCCTTAAAAAGACTAAATCACCTAACTAATAAAAATATTAAAAATATAATACTAAAAATTAATTATTACCTTTCCAGCACTTAGTTTTATTCAGTTAAGGATAACTATTATTGTTACCCTGAAATTTTGTGGTTTTGGTACATTCAATAAACAATCTTAATCTCTGAGCAGAAAAACATACTAGCTCAGCAAAATCTATTTTTCCCTGAGTGGTTCTTTGATTTGTTTTCCCATGGATACAGGGGGAAATGCTCAAAGGTCATTAATGCTGGCATTAATATACATGAGTCATTGGAGTAGACCATTTCCCAACTGGGCCCACCTCATTTCCAGTGGCCACCCAATTAATGACTATCTAATTGACTCATCTGCAAATCTTACAGAGCAATACTTTTGCGAAGTAAATTGAACTTGCTATTGCAAAAACTGTGCAGAACTAAGGGCATAATTAACTCTACTGAGGCATACTTGATCTTAGAAGCCCTAGGGATTATCAATAATTAGTTTCATTCTGAAATGGTTCTCTTGCTATATCCATGACACAGTGTTTCTAAATTACTTATGTTTTGACGATTGTTGCTTATTTGGATTAGAACAGAAAAGCTGTAGCTAACTCAAGCTTTATAGCATAATAAACTTTCCAAAGTACCTTGAGATTAAAAACAATCAAAGTAAATGAAGCATCAAGTACTATTTATCTTCCAAAATATTGGTGCTTACAAAAACAAAGGAGGCCAAACAAATAACCACTCTGTATCCATCACATTCAATGTTACATAGCAGCAACATTTCATTTTATAAAACAAGAGAGAAAATTAAGAGATCTGATTGGCTGATAAGCATTCTAACTGTGGCTTCCTGGAAAATTCATGGTCTGAAATTTATGAGCATCATCACTTAATTAAGAGTAAGAATTCTGAGCATAGAGACTATAATCACTACAATTCATGGGGTTCAATATTTATGGGACCCATCAGCTAGTGAAAAAGGCAGAAGGAATTGAACACTCTGTTGGTCTAATAAGAATTCCAAAAGCAGGAATTCTAAATGAAGTAAATTCATAAAACTCAAAATATATGCTTAGCATATGCTATGTAAAGAGGCTTTTAAATACAATTTTCTGGCATCATGACACCATTTTGCTTGAAAGTTAGAAAAAAAAAGTTAAATTATTGAAGCTATCTCTCTATTCTAATTTAAGAAATGATATTGAAGCAGCTTTATCTTTCTGCTTCCCAGTGTGCCTTGCCCTTTGTGTATTAGGTGAGATTAGATACTAGTCCAGAGACATATTAAGAATTTATCCTGGATTTAAGTATATGTAATAATTAAGGAAATGTACACTGATTTCCTAAGTGATAATCACTTTTTCCTTAGTCATGATCACAACCTTATATTAAAAAGAGTATGCACAGCAGTGTGGCCAAGATGGTAGAATAGGATGACCCTGGGCTCACCTCCTCCCATGCACACACCAAAATTACAACTATTTACAGGGAAGCTATCAAGGAGAATGACCTGAAGAATAGCAGCAAAGATCTTCTACAATTAAAGATACAAAGAAGGAACCAAAGCAAGATGGGTAGGAAAGGCAGAGATGCAGAATAATCGACTTATATCCCTGGGGACATGACCTAAAATTGGGAGGATAATCACAATTGTAGAGGTTCTCCCCAAGACCTGAGGTGTCCAAGCCCCTTATTAGGCTCCTGGGGGTACTACGCCAGGAAGCCAAGCTCCCAGAATATCTGGCTCTGAAGACCAGGGGATGCTTAGATACAGGAGAGCTGGAGGACTGTTAGAAACAGAGGCTCTGCTCTTAAATGGTGTGTGCAAAGTCTCAAACACTCCAAGTCCCAGTGCAGAGGTGGTAATTTGAAAGGAGCCTGGGTTAGACCCACTTGCTAGAGCCTCCCAGATAAGCAGGAGGCAACGGTAACTCCCCCTGGGTATACAGACATGATGGTAACCATTTCTGGGAGCTCATCCTACCAGGAGAATAATGGTACTGGCAAGTGCCATTTGGGAGGTCTCATCTAGCTTATTAGCAGTAGGGGCTTGCCCACCCATGAGTGGACCAGCACTATACTCAACCACCAGCCCCAGGTCCCACAACCAGTCATACCAGGACCCTGCCCCTCACCACCAGTGGGCCAGAAGCCACCACTCAAGCCAGGGGCTGGCAGCCAACTGGGGTGGGGACAAGCCCCACCAACCAGTGTGCCCACAGCTGTTGGCCCTGCCACAACATAAGGGCCCACATAGCCCACATAGGGGGCACCTCTATAGAATATAGCTCTGGTGACCAGAGGGGAGTGTGCTGCTGTGCTCCATAGGATGTCTCCTACATAAGGCTGTTTCTCCAAGATCAGGAAATGTAACCAACCTACCTAATACATAGAAATAAACACAAACAATTAGGCAAAATGAGGAGACAGGAATATGTTCCAAATGAAGGAAGAAGAAACATCAGAAAAAGAATTACATGAAGTGGAGATAAGCAATCAACCCTATAAATAGTTCAAGGTAATGATCATAAAGATGCTCAATGAACTCAAGAGAAGAATGAATGAACACAGTGATAATTTTAACAGAGTTAGAAAATATAAAGAGGAAAAAAATATATAAAGAAGAACCAAATAGAAATGAATACTATAACTGAAATAAAAAATACACTAGAAAAAATCAACAGTAGATTAGATGATACAGAGGAACAGATGAACAAACTGCAAGACATTAGTGGAAATTGTCCAAGTTGAGCAGACAAAAAAGAATTTTAAAATATGAGGCCTCTGTGACAACATAAAGTATACTAATATTCATATTATAGGCATCCCAGAGGAGAAAAGAGAGAAATGGACAAGGAACTTATTTGAATAAGTAATAGATGAAAACTTCCCTAATCTAGGGAAGGAACCAGACATTCAGGTCCAGGAAGCACAGAAAGTCCCCCCAAAAAGAGGCCCATACCAAGACATATAATAATTAAAATGGCAAAAAATAAAGATAAAGAGATATTCTAAAAGCAAAGAAAAGCAACTAGTTATGTACAAGGGAACTCCCATTACCCTAGAAGCTGAGTTTTCAGCAGAAATTTTGCAGGCTAGAAGAAAGTGGCACAGTATATTCAAAGTGATAATAATAAAAAAAAAAAAACCTACAATTAAGAATAGTCTACCTGGCAAGGCTCTCACTTAGATTTGAAGGACAGATAAAGAGTTTTACAGAATATCTAAAGCTAAAAGAGTTCAGCACCACTAAACTGGGTTAGTAAGAAATGTTAAAGGGACTTCTCCAAGTGGAAAAGAAAAGACCGCAACTAGAAATATAAAAATTATTAAAGGAAGAATCCCAATGGTAAAGTCAAACATACAGTAAAGGTAGATTAAGATCAAGTACTTATAAAACTAGTAGGATGATTAAAAGACAAAAATAATAAAACCATCTATATCCACAATAAGTATTTAAGGGATATACAAAACAAAAGGATGTAAAATATGATGTGAAAAACATTAAACACAGTGGGGAGAGCAGTAAAAATGCAGGTTTGTTAGAATGTATTCAAACTTAGCTCATCAACTTCAAATAGTCACATATATAAGAAAACGAAAGGGATCCAAGCATAACACTAAAGACAGTCAATAATCAAATCACAAGCAAAGTAAATAAAAGACTAAAAGAACAAAGAAGAACCAGAAAAAAAATTAAAATAGCATTAAGTACATACTTAATGGTAATTACTTTAAATAGACAAAATGCTCCCATCAAAAGACAGGGTGGCTGAATGAATTAAAAAATTGAGCCCCGTATATATGTTGCCTACAAGAGATTCACTTCAGATCTAAAGTCACACACAGACTGAAAGTGAGGGGATAAAAGAAGTTATTTCATGAAAATGGAAACAAAAAGAAAGCTGTGGTAGCAAACTTACACCAGAAAAAGATAGACTTTAAAACAAAGACTGTAACAAGAGACAAAGAAGGACGTTACATGATGATAAAGGGATCAATCCAAGAAGAAGATATAACAGTTGTAAATATTTATGCACCCAACATAGGAGCACCTAAATATATAAAGCATGTATTACCAAACATAAAGGGAGAAATTGAAATTAACACAATAGTAGTAGGGGACTTTAACACTCCACTTACATCAATAGACAGATCATCCAGACAGAAAATCAATAAGGAAACACTGGCCTTAAATGGCAGATTATATATATATATGTTCCATCCAAAAGTAGCAGAATACACATTCTTTTCAAGTGTACATGGAACATTCTCCAAGATAGAACCCATGCTAGGTCACAAAATTAAGCCTCAATACACTTAAGAAAATTGGAATCATATCATGTGTTTTTTCTGACCACAAAGGTTTGAGAATAGAAATAACTACAAGGAAAAACTGCAAAAAACACAAACACATGGAGGCTAAATATGCTACTAACTACCAGTGTGTCACTTAAGAAATCAAAGAGGAAATTAAAAAATACCGGGAGAAAAGTGAAAATGGAAATACAATCATCTAAAATCCATGGGTTGCAGCAATACGAGTTCTAAGAGGGTAGTTTATAGCACTATAACCCTACCTCAGGAAAAAGAAAAAATCTCAAACAATCTAACCTTACACCTAAAAGAACGAGAGAAAGAAGGATAAACACAACCCACATTAGTGGAAGCAAAGAAATAATAAAGATCTGAGCAGAAATAAATAGAGACTAAAGAATCACTAGAAAAGATATATGAATTGAAGAGCTGGTTCTTTGAAAAGATAAGCAAAATTGACCTTTAGCCAGACTGATCAAGAAGAAAAGAGAGTGGACCCAAATCAATAAAATCAGAAATGAAAGAGAAGTTAAAATTGACACCACAGAAATACAAAGGATCATAAGTGATTACTACGAGCAATTACATACCAATGAAATGGACAACCTAAAAGAAATAGTTATGTTCCTTGAAAGAAAAAAATCTCCCAAGACTGGATCAGGAAGAAATAGAAAATATGATCAAATTGATTACCAGAATTGAAACTGAACCACTAATCAAAAAATTCCAAACAAACAAAAGTCCAGGACCAGATAATTTTACAGGTGCATTCTACCAAACATTTAAAGAGGAATTAAGGCCCATCCTTCTCAAATTATTCCAAAAATATGGAACAGAAAAGAACATATCTGAACTTATTCTATGAGGCCAGCATCACCCTGATACCATAATCCAACAAAAACACCATAAAAAGAGAAAATTACATGCCAATATCACCAATGAATATAGATGCAAAAATTCTCAACAAAATACCAGCAAAGCAAATTCTACAGTACACTAAAAAGATCATACACCATGATCAAGTGGGATTTGTCTCAGGAATATAAGGATGGTTCAATATTCACAAATCAATTTGACACTCCATGTTAACAAATTAAATAAAAATTATATAATCATCTGAATAGATGCAGAAAAAGCTTATGACAAAATTCAACATATCATAAAAACTCTCAGCAAAGTGGGTATAGAAGGAACATACCTCAACGTAATAAAGGCCTTATATATCAAACTCACAGCCAGTATCATACCCAACAATGAAAAGCTGAAAGCCTTTCCTCTAATACCAGGAACAAGACAAGATGCTCACTCTTACCATTTTTACTCAACATAGTGCTAGGAGTTCTAGCAATCAAACAAACAAAAAAAGAAATAAAAGGAATCTAAACTGGAAAGGAAAGAGTAAAACAGTCACTGCAAAGGACATGATACTGTAGGTAGAAAATCCTAAAGATGCCACCAAAAAATTATAAGAATTCAATGAATTTATTAAAGTGTCAATACAAAATTAATATAGAGAAGTCTATTGTGTTTCTATACACTAACAATGAATTATCAGAAAGAAATTAAGAAAACAATCCCATTTACAACTTCATAAAAAATAAAATACCTAGGAATAAATCTAACTAAGGAGGTAAGAGACCTGTACTCAAAAAAATGTAAGACATTGATAAAGCAAATTGAAGACAATACAAGCCAATGAAAAGATATGCTGTGCTTATGGATTGGAAGAATTAATATTGTTAAAATGACCATATTATAGAAGGTAATCCACAGATTCAGTGCAATCCCTATCAAAATATCAGTGGCATTTTTCATATGACTAGAGTAAATAATCATAAAATTTGTATGCAAACACGAAAGACCCCAAATAGCCAAAACAATCTTGAGAAAGAACAAAAACTGGAAGCATCACACATCCTGATTTCAAACTATACTACAAGGACACAGATCAATGGAACAGAATAGAGAGCTCAGGAATAAACCCAGACCTATATGATTAATCAATCTATCATAAAAGAGGCAAGAATATAAAATGGGGGAAAAAACTCTTCAATAAATAGTGTTGTGAAAACTAGACAGCTACATTCAAAAGAATCAAATGGTTGTTTCTCACACCATATATAAAAATAGACTCAGAATTGATTAAAGACTTAAATGTAAGTACTTCCTAGGTGGCACAGCGGGTGAGAATCTGCCTGCCAATGCAGGGCACACAGGTTCGATCCCTGCCCCAGGAAGATACCACATGCCATGGAGCAACTAAGCCCATGTGCCACAACTGTTGAGCCCATGTGCCACAACTACTGAAGCCCATGCACCTGGAGCCCCATGCTCTGCAACAAGAGAGGCCACCGCAAAGAGAAGCCCGCACACCACAAGGAAGAGTAGCCCCCACTCACCACAACTAGAGAAAGCCCGTGTGCAGCAACAAAGACCCAACACAGCCAATAAAATAAATAAATAAATAATAAATAAATAAATAAATAAATAAATAAATAAATTTATATATAAAAAAAGACTTAAATGTAAGACCTAAAACTCCCAGAAGAAAATGTAGGCAGCCTGCTATTTGACATCAGTCTTAGAAATATTACTTTGGATTTGTCTCCTCAGGCAAGGAAAAGAAAAGTAAAAACAAATGGGACCATATCAAACTAAAAAGCTTTGAACAGCAAAGGAAACCACTAACGAAATGAAAAGCTAGCCTACTGAATGAGAGAAGATATTTTCAAATGACATATCTGATAAGGAATTAATATCCAAAATACACAAAGAACTCATACAACTCAATAACAAAAAAAAAACAACAACAAAAAATCCTGATTAATAAATGGGAAGAGGACCTGAATAGACATGTTTCCAGGGAAGACACACAGATGGCCAACAGGCACATGAAAAGATGCTCAACATCCTAATCATCTGGGAAATGCAAATCAAAATCACAATGAGATAGCATCTCACACATATAAGAATGGCATCATCAAAAAGACAACAAACAGTAAGTGTTGGTGAGGGTGTGGAGAAAAAGTAACCCTTGTGCATTATTGGTGGGATTGTAAATTGGTGTAGCCACCATGAAAAACAGAATGGGGATTCCTCAAAAAATTAAAAATAGAACTGCCTTAATATACACAATGAAATATCACTCATCCATAAAAAATGAAATCTTGCCTCTTGCCACAATATGTGTGGATCTAGAGAGCATTATGCTAAGTGAAATAAATCAGACAGAAAAAGATAAATGTGCCATAATCTCACATGTGTAATCTAAAAAACAAACAAAAAAACCCAAAACGAGAACAGATTTATAGATACGGAGAATACACCAGTGGTTTTCAGAAGAGAGGGGCATGGTGGGGTGACAAATATGTGAGAGGAATTATCTAATAAGTCATTGTTTATATAATAAATAAATATTTATTATAAGTCATGAGGATGTAATATATAGCATAAGTTATATGGTTGATAATACTGTGATAACTTTGTAAGGGGACAGAGGGTTACTAGACTTATTGTGGTGATCATTTCCTAACGTATGCAAACACCAAATCCTTCTGTAGTACACCTGAAACTAACATAATATTGTACATCAATTATCTTTCAATTGATAAAATAGAGTAAGCACACCACATTGTGATTTCACAAATACATTCTAATTCTAGTTGGACCAAAAAAATCAGGACTGAATAACGTTAGTGCAGTAGATTTCAAATTATGCAGCATATTGATTTTTACTGAATTATGAAAATATATAATTTATAATACTACTGTATGACTGTCATGACATTTAAGAAAATAGGGAGTGTGGGAAAAAGTTGTATACACCTTTCTATGTCTAAGTAGATAAATGTATAGCTTGAGAACAAAACTGTATCATAAAAGAGAACTTTTCTTCTGAGTGAATTAAAGAATTGAGTTTCTGGGAATTCCCTGGCCATCCAGTGGTTAGAACTCCACGCTTCCACTGCAGAGGGAATGGGTTCGATCCCCAGCTGGGGAAATAAGATCCCACAATCTGTGTGATGCAGCCAATAAAAAATAAATTTATTTAATTTATAATTATTTTTAAAAAATAATTGAGTTTCCCAGTAGTGGAGACCCTAGTTGATGTGCTCTGACATTCACCAGGCTGTCTAATATTTATATGGTCACAAAATAACCCAGTCTAACTTGGGTTTGTTGGCATATTTGCCTCTTCAGAAACCTTGGAACAATGAAATATAAAATTACAAGCTAGAATTTTCTCTCAATCAGTGAATGCGGAAAAGAACACATTTAACAATCTACATGAGAAAATGATTTCAGTGTATGTCTGAAAATCAAGCGGAGAGAGAACCCAATGTGAAATATATAAGGAGTCATCTATTATACCACTTAAGGATTATGGCTCTAGAGTCAGACTGCATGAGTTTATGATACAGACTTCACTGTTTACTAGTTTGTGTGACCCAGAACAGTTTTAACGAACCACTTTATGACTTCAGTTTTCCCATTTGTAAAATGGAATTAGGTTTAGTATTACAATTATGATCATTATGAGGGTTTCATAAGAAAATTCATGTAAATGTTTGAAAGAAAAATGACATTACTATTCTGATTGTTCTTAAAGATGATCATGTTTCTAAATTAAATGCTAGTAATAATAATAACTCATACTTATTGATTACCTACTGGGTTCTAGAAGCCTTGCATATATTGATACTAAGTTATTTAGTCCTCACAACTCTCCATGAGATAAGTATTATTTTACAGATGAAGAAAGGGAAGCACAGAGAAATAAAGTAATTAGTCCAAAGTGACATAATAGCATTGTTGGGTTGAAGGGGTCTAGGCTAGAATATCATATGACTGAGCAATACAATTTGGCATCATAGCAAGCCAAAATGGCTGTTCAATCCTGTTCTTGAAAGCTGAAATCTTTCAGCTGCAGAGGCTGGAGGGAGAAAATACTGCATGGGTAATGAAATTGATGTAGTTTCAGGAAAAAGCACCCTTCATACCTACAGAACAGAGGGAAGCAGCACTACTATATTACCATATCTAGAAAATTGTTTTGTTTTTTGACATCTTATAAAACTAAGTTTTTGCATGCACAGGACAAAATAGAAAAATATGTACAAAAAAAGTATCTGTTTCTATCAATGAAGACTTAAGTCAGTCAATATATTTTCATAAGTTTTCTCATGTTTCAAGTGGTAAAAAACAACCGCCAAGCATTTGTGAGGTGTTTCATTAGATTAAAATGAGATAATAGTTATAAAAATGTTCTGAGAATAAAAATTAATATATTGATAAAATATAAGATACCATTTTTATTAATCAGTTGGGAAATAATTTGCATAAGTTTATAATCCCAAATTTAACTTGGGAGTATTACTGTAAGATCAACTTCTGGGAGAATTCATTCAAAACTTGTAATTTTCCAAAGAATATTTCAAATTTACCCTCTGAGCAACTGTTTCATTTTTAATTTCATTAAATTTTCTCCTATCCATGTATCATTTGTCCTTTCCAGCATAGATATTTGTGGCTGGACATAACCTTAAAGCCAATGTGGAGGTGACCAACAGTCATCTCAACAGCACTATTTTCCCATTAGAGATTCACATCCTTGTACATTTACAATAATTTTGAATAAACACTATCTCAAAGAACTTGATAAGGGATAAACTTTTAAGAGTTCACTGTTCCTTTAACAAATTTGAACTCTTGCAGAAAAAGGACTGTTGGCTACAATTTTCAAAGTTAACTTTAAATTTCTGAAGCTATTTATATTCTGTGGAAAATGGAAGAAACACATTTTTAAATCAAAATGAAGCAAAGGCAATATGAAGCAACAAGGTGTTGTGCTTGGAATACAGTGTTTCTTGAAGATTAGGCTGTGCATTTCAGCAAAGTCTGTATTTTTCCTTTAAACAATTTATTTCTGCCACCACTCTATTTTGTGCTGGAGACTTTGAAAGCTAATTAAAGCCATATTGAATGTTTTGGACCCAAACTAAACAATGATAAATTTTTAGAATGTTTTTGTGTTCAAGGTTTAAAAGTTTCCAAGGCGAAAAAGCATCACCTCATCACTTCTATCTGGCCTTCATTTCTAATGTGGCAGCATCTAGCACACTAGAGAAAACTTTGAGGATTCAAAATCAGAAATATAAGCATAAGGACATAACACTTATGATTTTTCTGAAATATTTTCTAAGTCTAAATAAACTTGGACTTTTGCTAAATTTAAGACAGTGGTGATTTTATTTGCCTTTTAAACTCATTTAAGAAGTTGCTATTGTATCAACTTTTTTAGGAAAACATGTTAAGTTTTATTTATCTCAGTTGTACCACAGTAGTTCTCTAAATTAAATGAAATGATCAAATTGTTAGTATCTAGGGGTATAATATAGTAAAAATAAAAATATCACAGCCAGAAATTGCTACTGGTCTCCTAAATTAAATCATACTGACTCAGTCTTTTGATTCCAGGGAGTAAAAAATATATCCACATGTTGTCATGACCACACTTTTCCACTTTGTGATAGTTATTCAGCCATTTATTCTATGAATCACCAAACTTTATTATTACCCGGCAGTTATTTGCCACTTAGCACTGGAGTGGCTGAAGCCATGTTTCAGTTCATCTCCTGCAACAATTTAACTGAAGTTGAGGGCAGGTAATGGTGAGAAGAGCAGTTACATACCTCGCCTGAGCTAGCCTCTAGTCATAATCAGCAACTTTCTTGGACTCTTAGCTTCCTACCAGTGCATCTAGGGAAACATTTCTTTCAGTTGACTTTTTCCATAATACAGACTCTTTCTGCAGTGAAGCTATATACCATTACCTCTACGACTAGCTTAAATACCTTTGCTTTTTTTTATTTCAGAATTAGTGCTTTCTCACCCTATATGCTATTTGGCAATTACTCCTTTGTTTTATCTCCTCTTGCTTCAACCATAAGGTTGGGCAATGACTCATATTTTGCCATCAAATTTCCTAACAGAGACATAGCTTGCAGAGTAAAAGGCTCTGGCTCTCTTATATCTTGCTTTAAGAAATAGAATATATAACCATAAGTGTGCAGTGAATCACCCTGTACTTTTTTTAAGTCTTCTTTCCTCTGTCTGGCACCTGTTCTTCAATTCTTCACTTCCTAGTTCCAAGCACTCATTAATAGAAAGAAAAGAAGACTTTTAGATTCCTTCTCTCCTTCCCAAACCTTTCAGCCTACAGGGTCCTGTCTTTGTCATCTTTGTATCACAAGCACATAGAACAAATCATGTTCATTGCAGGCAGATGTGGTTAGAAATTTTATATTTAAATTTAAAGCTGCATTTGATGCTCATTATATTCTTCATGAAAGTGCTGGGTAAGAAGGATGCGCAGTACAAATGATTTCATTCCTGCTCCATGTGCAGTTAGCCTGGTGTATTTTAGATTCTTAATCCTAAAATCTGTAAGTAACTATTCAAACCTGCAAGTTACCGTTTTAGTGTCCAAAGTCTAAGATTGGCACCAAATTTGCAAAACTAAATAAAAAATCATGAGGCCAGAAATGTCCTTAAAAATGATGTTCATGTATTTTAAAAATACATTTTAAATGTTCAAAGACTAATATTAAAAGTACCACATTTTCTCAATTCTGCTGGCAAAAAGGACATTTTGATAACTAGTTTAGTAATGTTAAAACAAAATCATAGTATTTTATATTTTTCAATCATTATCTGCCTCAAGTACCCATGTTATAGAAGATAGTTTCTAGCCAATGCAAATTTTAAAATGAAATTTTATTTATCATCTTACAAGGCAAATAGATTCGATTTTATTGTGCATAAATGAGTCCCCCTCTGCTCCTTTCAGTCTTCATCATCTTTCAGTTTAGAAGTGATGTAATATCAGTAGTTCTTCCCTAACATTGTATTTCAATAAACCTCAGGTGCTTACTGCCATCAGATTAATTTGCACCAACAAGGTATAGCCAATTTTAAAAGAGAACTAGAATAGGCGGATTATTTGGAGTATTGCTTTAATATGGTAGGAGGAAAAACATGTTTTGAACATTTAAATATCAATTTGTAAGTCAGAACTCCCCATCATCATTTATTTCTATTTTCGTCTGTGTCTCCTTGAAAGTCTGAAATAAAAATGGTAATGTATTTTTAAAGGTTAATAGTTGCCTAAGTGGTCTATAAAATAGAAACTTAAACATAGCAGCTTGCAAAATTTAATGAGAGGGCAAACACAAGTTCACCTTGTCTTTTTATCTTCCTTAGCTGTGTCGTCTAGAGACCTGTAAAGTGTCTGAAGATGATTGTATCAACTGCAGGATTAGGCGACATAGGCCCCGAGCAGATTAAAGGGTTCAATGTCTGTGCACTTGGGGGTTTACGTGGCAGAGTGTGTGGGCTTCACTCAGAGGGCAAACACATATTCCTGATGTCTACGGTACCATGAGAATGACTCTCAGGTTCTGATTTCCATCCATCATTTTTATATCTGATGAAAGCCTGCCTCCAGCCTAATGCATGCTGCAGAAACTGAAGTCATTGGAGCCACTTGTCTTTACAGCCATCAGTCAAAGTACTAAATCCCTCAAGAACTAAGACCCCATAATGAAACTAAGTGGTACATTTTGCTTTAGTTTTCACTATTTTTCATATTTGAGCATACCAAAATAATTATATTGAGTCATAATAACCCATTTAGCTAAATGCTTTAACACATGGCAATGTCAAAAGTATGCCTGAAACACTTCATTTTTATTTTACATTTTAATATAATTCTGGATTAGTGGTTCTCAATTGGGGGTGTGAATGCCCACCCCCTGAACTCAAGTATAATTGCCAGTTTAAAATAAAAATATAGGATGCTTAGTTATAAAACATGTTTCTGAAATTCAGATATAACTCTGGTCTATGCAATATTTGGGATATGCTTAAATTAAAATTTTTTTTTTCTTTTTTGGTCATATAAAACTAAAATTTAAGTGTGTATCCTGCATTTTATCTGGGAAACCTAAGGGTCACAGATGACATCTGAGAATGTCCAGAGACATTTTTGTTACAACTGGGGAGGGAGGTGCTGCTGTCATCTTGTGGGTAGAGGCCAGGGATACTTCTAAACATCCTAGAGTGCACAAAATAGTCTCTCATAACAAAGAATAACCCAGCCCCCAAGTGTCAAGATTGCTGAGTTTGAAAAACCCTCCTGTAGGTTTTAACAGGAAATTTATTATCTAACCATTAAGACTAGTCCTGGCTATATTTTGGGCTTTAGTTTGCTCTGCTTTTAGAGTAGGTTCTAGGTACTTCTGGAAAGCAAGTGGTTATAAAGAGAGCAATAAATAGGTGAGTAATGGTACAGAAAAGAAATACATCATTGGTGGGGATGTTTGGTGAGAGTTGGTGAACTTGTAGAGAAATAAAATTGTATCTACTCAGAGCATTCAGCTGCACTGCAGAGTAGTATGGCTGCAGAAGGATTTCCTGACCAACCAAAAAATAACACATGAATATTATGGGATTATCAGGAGATTACTTTTATTATTAGTTAAACTTCCTTCTAAAACACTGAATAAAAATTTGGTTGATGAGAAAGAGAGAAAAGAAGAGTGAGAGATTGGGGCTATGGTCAGTTTATATTCTGAGCCAAAGTAAATAAGCAAATGTCAATGGAACAAATGTTCAGACAGAGAACTAGGGTGACATTGCAGTATGCAACACAAAAAATTTCAGAGGATCTAATTGAACTGTAAAGATGAAAAAGAATTTACCTTTTTCCTTGTTTAGATCTTTAATTTGCACATTGCAATGTGAAGCTCATCAAGGTCAAATGACTCATTTAAGTGTATCCAAAATAAGGATCTGGATGTTTCTTGGAATCCAAGTCTCCAGACATACTATTTGAAATAAACTAAAGTAACACCAGTAGCACTGTTCAGTATCAGTAATGTTAGGAAAAGGAAACCCTCATGCATATTTTGCAAAATTTTAAATATCAAGAACTTTCTGGAATCTCTACTGATGTCTCCCCCATACTTTCAGTGACTCATTCCTCTATAATCCATTTTCAGGTACACACAGCTGAATAGAGCATGTCTTCAGGAAGTACATCCTTTCAATATAGAATGCCCATAATAGTCTCTAGTACAGAATGAGCCCCCACTTATTTTATACATCTCTATTTTATGATTATATCTATTGATGGACTTCATTCACTCTATTCAATTTAAATTTTAAAATAACTACATAATATTTCTCTCCACAAGACATTTCTTCTTTAGGGATAATGCAATTCATTGTTCTGAACAGAGGCAGCCAACTTTTTCAGCACAAAGTGGCACTCAATAAATATACACATAAGCAAAATAAGCAGCCCCAAGATTTTTCATCTTACAATAAAGACCTATGATAATGGGACTCTGAATTATAATAGTTAAAGACCTTAAAAGTCTTTAAGTCCAGGGGGAAAAGTGTCTTTATGTGACTTTTTGTGATTTTCATCAAAATGCACATATTCTTTAAAATATTTCTCTCACTTGTATGTAAATTTCTTTGTATTTTAAGAATATTTATAACTGAATCCCTTGCTTCCATGGTTGAGTGTGAATATAGTGATTAGTGTAACATGAAACCAATGAAAAGCCCAGAGCAATTTGCTTATTTTAATAATGGAATTTAAGATCTTCCTACTGACTTTCTTAATATAACAGAAATTAATTTTCAATTGTCTGAAAAGGTAATGAATACTATGGTTTGACTTTTGCTCATAGTACAAGAAAAAAAGAATCTGGAATTATTCAGTGCAGAGATATCTAAACTTTAGGGGAAAAATTATCATTTAATTACCTTTTGGTAATTAATATTTGCTATCATAATAAAGAAATTGTTAAGAATCCAAAATAAAATCCCAGACCACAAATATTGGGGCCCTGACAGTGAAATCCAGAGAGGGAGCTTGAGAGGCATAGTGCAAGACAGGAGAGAGGAAGAGAGAGAAAGAGGGAGTGGGAGAGGGAGAGGGAGAGAGAGAGAGAGAGAGAGAGAAAGAGAGAGAGAGAGCGTATGCGCACACATGAGAGCGAGCAAGAGCTAGTGAGAGAGAAAGAGAAAGAGAGAGAAAGGGAGAAAGAGATTGATCTGAGTCACCAAGTTGTTTCAGGGAAGAAGAAAATCCCAAGTAATCACTGACAGGTTTAGATTTTAGAAGCAGCCTTGTCTATCAAGAAAGTCTTCAACATCTAAATCCTGTTATATTTTCTCTACTTAAACTGTGCATATTACTATTTTTTTCCAATGTGTAGAAGCATTACTTAACCATAATGGCTTCATTATCACTTAGTGTGATTTGCTAGGATGTGAGAATTGCAAAGCCACTGAATTTTGGCTAATGACTGTGTTATGCTCTGAAGGAGTCAGGACAGTCAAGAAGACCTATTCAGATTTATACTGCTTATTTTGAGAAAGCGGTGCTCTCTGCAGGAGCTTTCATTTCCCTTGACTTTATTTTCTCTGCCAACCCCATAGTTATTAAAAGAATCACTTTTTACTGAGATATGGCTTCACCACCCATTTCTTCCTACTCCCATTTACCATCTACACCAGTCTTATAGAATCTGTTTTTACCTCAAATTTGTCCATACTCTGACCAAAATACCCAGTCCATTTTCTCAAGCACAAATGTTACCCTTTATGTGTACTGTCTATTTCTCTTCCACTAAACTGTGTGATCTTTGGAAGCAAAGAGCATGTATGTTTCTGCCACATTTATGACAGTTTTTGAAATATTTTGAAGACATGATTTAATAAATGGATTTTGAAAAATATCCAATTGTTATACATGTGGAATGTAGGCAGATAAATATACCTGGGCCAACAAGTTAGGGTTACAAATGTCCTTTACTTCTTGACTCTACATTCAATTAGCACTCAGGGACTAATTCCTAGAAATACTAGCTAATAACTGTGTATTGTAATCAGAAATCACCAGAAAAAGAAATAAAAATAGCAAAAAAAAAAAAAAAATCAAATATGATGAAATATAAACCTAAAGTAATAGAAGCAATATATCAGTGACTAAAAAGTAGAAGTTAGTGAAACAGAAAAACGTTTAAATGGGTTTGATTTATAAAATAAAAAGCCAGTTCTTTGAAAAGAAAAAGAAAAATACCAAACATTGCAAATCTAATTGAGAAAAATGGAACGAAACTCCAAACAAAAACAACCAAAAAAGGAAACCCATATCAGCAGAGAATTGGAACCAAGAAAAAGAGGTGTACAAGTTATTTTTTTTAATTTTAATGGGTTACTATGTAAAATTTCATGACTATCAACTTTAAAATCTAAATTAAATGAACAATTCCATTGAAAAGACTTAATGAAATTGCCACCAAATGGCCTAGGGGGATGAGCATTTACAGAGCTTTTGCACTTATGTACACATTTTTCCATACTTATACTTAAAGGAAAAGTTTTAAATAGAGCTGAAGACTTTGAAAAGGAAGAGCAAGAGGGTAAAGAAGGAGGAAGTGGAAAAAGAACAAAGAGAACAAGGAGAAAAAGGAGGAAGAAGAGAACCAGGCAGAGAAGAAAGAGGTGAGGGGGAGTGAGAGAAGTGATGGAGGGAGAAGTAGGAGGAGGAAATGAAATGACAATTATAAATCACTTCCCAATTAAGACACTAGGAAGTAATTCCTTATAAGTTGGAAACAAGGAAAAAGAATACTAGCAGTCATTGTTTTTAATAAAGACTGCTCTGGAAGTTCTAGGCAATGCATTAAGGGAAAACTGAAAAAAATAATACATATGTATTTGAATATAAAAAATAAAGCAAACACTTTCAGAAGATATACTTATCTATATTGAAAATATGAAAATAAATGACATTGGAAATGATAAAGTCAATCTATTATATATAAAAACTAATTTCTTTCTAATATACTGACATCTAACTCTTGAAATAATATAACTGTAAGGAAAAAACAAGGGATGCATTTACAATAGCAACAAAAAAGATAAGGAATTTAGGTTTAAATTTAATAAAATATGCAAAAAGATTATGGATATAATAAAATGTTATTCAAACTCATTAAGAACATCATATTCAAGCACGAAAACCAAAATATTATAAAGATGACAATGCTCTCCGAATTCAAGTTGTGATTTAATTTATTCATTTTCTGTAATTCTAATTAAAATATCAAAGTCTTTTTCATGGGATTAAAAAGTTGATGCTTTAATTGATGTAAAACAGCAAGACTCTGGAATGACAATTTTGAAAATGTATATATGGGAGATTTGCTTTATCATATATTGAGGTTTCAAATGTATGCATATATAGATATATAATACTGTGTATTTTTATGATATTAAGAAAATATATAGTAGTTTTATACATACAGAGACAAAGTTATTGAGAGAATAGGGAGCTTTGAAGCTTAGAAATGGGCCCAAATGTATGGAAACTTGAGTTATATTAGACTGGCATCACAAGTTATTGGGAAAAATATGGGCAAATCCAATGTGATAGTGGGGCAATTGGTTAGTCATATCAAAAATAAAAGATTTCTACTAGACAACATATAGAAAAATCAATTTCAGGGTAAAGATTTAAGGTAAAAAACAAAACTTTACTTTTAACAAGGTGACAATAATTATATATATTAAAGAAAAAGTGTATACATTAAAATTTACTACATATTTGGAAAAATATTTGGATAGACATTTAACCAAATGATATATAGAAATGACTAATAAGCACATCAATAAATGTCCAACATCAGTCACTAGTAAGATGCAAAGCAGAACTATAATAAGAAGCCACTACACAAATACTGCAATGTTCAAAATTAAAAATGCTGACTCTGACCTTGTTTGCAAGACTGGAGAAGTGAGTCCCCAAAATATGAATATTAACTTTGTCCAAATTCCTCACTGACAATGTGGTATAGAATCCAAAGAGCCTAAGACAACAGGCAGAAAACAAAGAAAAATCTACTTTTAATAAACAAAGGTGCATGGGAAACTATTGCTTGTAAAATAAGTGCATCTTGCACTCCCTCTTGCAAGGGCACTGGAATCACAACTAACTGCTGAACAATCATTGACAGGAAGGCACTGGAACTCGCCAAAAAAGATACCCCACATCCAAAGACAAAGGAGAAGCCGCAACGAGATAGTAGGAGGGGGTGCTATCAGGGGGTGGGGGGGGTTGAGGGGAGTTTGGGATGAGATGAATTGGGAGATTGGAATTGACATATATACATTACTAATAAGAAAAAAATCAAATTGTACACTTTATATGCAGTTTATTGTATATCAGTTATATCTCAATAAAATCTTCATAAAAAATAAAAATAAAAACATGAAAAAATAAAATAAGATGAGTGCATCTTCCAACTGTATTCAGCTTGGGTAGCAAAAAGCTACAGACATACAGATTTGAAGCATCAGAAAACAGATTTCAAAGCTGGCACAACATCTTAAAATTAGAGGAACCTCTAGGGGTAAGAACTAAGGAGAGGATAAATACTACCTTTACCCAAACTCTTTTCTATATACTGAATTATAAATGTACAAGAGAACCTCTTGGAAGTCAAACTTAAAAAAAATTAAATGTGAAGCTATCAAAATAGAGCAAATTAATATTGTGGGTGAGAAAACTTCAGTTTGAATCTAGGCAATTTAACTGTCTTTAGAAAGAAATTCTGCAGAGGAGCACAACAGAGTTTAGATTGCTGCTATTTATTATCTACAATGTTCAGTTTCAACCCAAGTTTATTTTGTTAAAGTGTAAACCACATTCAGGAAAAAAAGGCAATCAACTTACAATACTTTTTAAGAGGGCTTGATGTTAGATTGATCAGATAAAAGAGTTCAAAGGAGCTATCAAATATAAGTAGATATATGTTTAAAGAATGAGATGAAAACATGATATCAATGAATAAACAATACAAACAGAAATTAAAACTTGAAATTGATGTTCTAAGCTAAGAAGTAGAATAACTGAAATGGATATTTACTGTATGGGTCAAATTTAGAATGAAGATGGCAGAAAAAAGAAACAGACATTTTATAAAAGATTAATAGAAATTATTCAATCCAAACAACAGAGAGAAAAAGGATTAAAGAAAATTCAGCAGACTCTCATAGACTTATAAAGCAACATGAAGCAGTTCAACATGCATGTAAGGAGAATTCCAGATGCAGAAAAAAGCAGAAAAAAAAAAAGAAAAAGAAATAATGGCCAAATGATAGCAGGAAATATGTAAGTGTGGAGTATATGGAAACATAAAGCTATAAGTTTCCTATATACTATCTGAAGTAATTTAATATTAACTAAGTATATTGAGAAAAGTTAAAGATTTATTTTGTTCTTCCTAGAAAAAATGTTAACAGTAATGTAAAGAGACATAACTAAAGCCTGAATCATAAAGAAATATAAAATAAACAGACCAATAACTAATAAGGAAATCAAATCAGTAATCAAAAGTGTGCCAAAAAGTATAGAGCCAGATCACTTCACAGATGAATTCTACAAAATATTTGAAGAATTAATGCCAATACTTTTCAAGCTCTTCCAAAAAACTTGAAAAGGAACGCTTTCAAACTCATTTTAGGAGCCCAGCATTACTGTGATACCAAAATCAGACAAAGACACTATAAGAAAAGAACATTACAGGCAAATATCCCTGATGAATATAGATGAAAAAGTCTTCAGTAAAATTCTAACAAACTGAATTTAACAACACACTAAAAGAATCATATACCATGAATAAGTGGGATTTATCCTTGGGATGCAAGGATGGTTCAACATATAAAATCAGTAAATGTGATACACCGCATTAACAGAATCATATGATTTGTTAATCATATGATTAGATGCAGAAAAAATTGGCAAAATTGAACTCTCTCTCATGGTAAAAGTGTTCAACAAATTAGATATGGAAGGGATGTACCACAACATAATAAAGTCCATAATTGACATATCCACAGCTGAGATTATACTCAACAGTGAAAAACTGGAAGCTTTTTTTCTAAGATCAGGAACAAGACAAGCATACCTACCTTCTCTACTTCTGTCAACATAGTACTTGAAGTCCTAGTCAGAACAATTAGCCATAAAAAGAAATAAAAGGCATTCAAATAAAAAAAAGCCATACTTAAAGATAAACATAAAGAATTATAATGAACACATGAATACATCTGGGAATTTTTTTCAAGCTTCACTTGCCTACTTTGCTCTCTCGCTCTCTTAATACATCAGCTTGGCTTCGCTATTCATTTTCTTGGTTTCACATCATGATTAACTACTTTCTCAGGAAATTTAACTCATACTTTTGCCTTCAAATACCACAAATGGTTCTTAAATTTGTATATAGAGAGAGTTTTTTCTATCATACAAACTCACATTCAACTAAAATTTGAGGCAAATCAAATGCTATATCTAAAATGTCAATGCTCAGTCTTCATCTTACTTGAGTTACTGAAGGCATTTGAGTTTACTCACTCCTCAGAATAACTTTCTTTACTTGACTTTTATAATACCACACACTTTTCTTTGTTTTTCTACCTGAATAACAACTTCTAAGTTCCTTTGCTGGTTCTTTCTCATTTTCCAGACTTCAAAACATTGTAGTTACTTAGGGCTTAGTCCTTGGACATCTATTTATTCCTTGAGGAAACTCGTCGTCTCATTGATTTCAATTCTATCTGTACTAGTCAGGATTTTCTAGGGAAAAAGAACCAATAGGAGATTATCTCTATCATCATCTACATTATCTCCTACTTTTTCTGATTTCTATATATATATGAGAGAGAGAGAGAGATTGATTTGTTATAAGTAATTAGCTCATGTGATTATGGAGACTGAGAAGTTCAAAGATCTGCTATCTACAACCTGGAGACCCAGGAAAACCAATCGTCTAAGTTCCAGTCAGAGTCCTAGGGTCAGAGAACCAAGAGCATTAATGATCTAAATCCCACTCCTAGAGGAAGAGAAAACCAAGGTCTCAGCTTCTGCAGTCAGGCAAAAAGAAAGCAAATCCTCCCCTCCTTCACTTTTTTGTTCTATTCAGACCATCAGTGGCTTGGATGAGGCCCACCCACATAGGAGAAGGCAATCTGCTTTACTCAGTCTACCAATTCAAATGCTTATCTCATCCTGAAACACCCTTACAGACACACCCACAAATAATGTTTAGCCAAACATCTGGATACCCTGTCATCCAGTCAGGTTCACACATAAAACTAACCATCACACTATGTCTATATATATATATATTTTTGCAAGTATTATGTAGATGCTTCATTTCCATTGGGCAAAGTGATAAAAGTTGAGAAAAATATCTCTACAATGAAATAAACATAATTTAAAAAATTAAGATCAGTATTTTTCAAATGATCAAATTCCTATTATCAGTATCCAATTTCTATTTTAATTTTAATTCCTCATGAAGAAACAATTCATAAGTAAAACTAAGGAGACTTTTCTCACAAAAATCTTAAGGGGGTAAAACAGTTTTCCTGAATCCTTTTTTTCATATTACAGTTTCATAAATAAAACAAAACACATATACACAGCTTTACCCCATTTGGGTAAAATATATACACACTATATATATATTGATGTCTCCACAATTTATAGCCCAAGTCTGGGACATTCAGTAAACTCTTGAATGGTGTATCTAGTTTCCTCCTCTATATACTATCACTTAGATATCCTGAGGGTATCTAAAACCTAGCATGTTCAAAACTGTCTCTCCAAAACTGAACTCTCGCACCATGAGAGTTTTTCTTCATTAGTTTTCCCCAATTCAGTTGATAGATGTTTTATTCTTCCACTTCTTCAAGTAAAACCTTACAGTTATCTAGTATTTGTTTCTTTCATATTCCAAATTATTTTGCTTTTGATTGTAAAATATTTTCAGATCCTGGCAGTTTTTTTTTTGGGGGGGGGAGGGGGTGGTGGTGCTGCGCCAGGTGGCTTGTGGGATCTTAGTTCCTTGACCAGAGATTGAACCTGGGGCCACAGCAGTGAAAGTGCTGGGTCCTAACCACTAGATCACCAGGGAACCCCCACAGACTCTGGCAATTTCTTATTACCTCTACTTCTATCACTGCGGCCTAAACTACAATAATTTCTTGATGATATTTGTGAATGTCTAAAAATGGATCTCTTCATTTCTGCTTTTTTGCCCCCTTCTGGTCTCAACATGACAGCCCTAAAACTTTTTTTTTTTTTTTTAACATAAGTTAGATCATATCACTCTTCTACTCAAAATCCTCTGATGACATCCCATCTCATTCAAAAACTTAAAGTCCTATGTTGGCCCACAAAGCTCTAAATAATCCTTTAACTTCACCCTCTCAAACATTCTCTTTTCCTGATACTTTATGCCTTGTGCTGCTGGCTGCAACCATTCTGGTCTCTTTGAGCATATACCTATTTGCTCAGCATATTCTCACAACAGGGACTTGAAATCATTGTCCCCTCAGTCTAGAGATTTCCCTCTCATTCCCAGCTCAGATGGCCTCCAGCTTATTCCTTTTCCTGCCCTGGGCTTTTCCTCTAATATTTTCTTCTTAGTGAAGTCTCCTGACAATGTCACATGAAACTACAACCTATGGTACACTCCTTTTCTCCCTAGCCCACTTTTAGCCATTATATTATCACCATCAAATTAAAAAAAAGTATATATATATACTTTTTTTATTTATATGAGTATATATATAAATTTCTATATTTCTATATTGCCTATTTCTCCCACTAGGAAGTATCCTCTTAAAGGGTTAGGTTTCTGTCACGTAGTAAATGCTTAATAAATTTCTGCTGAATAAATGAATTAACTGGAATCACTATCTTATTCCCCATCTAGTCTGCTTCTCTTTCTTCATTTCTTACATTGGCAAATAGAGATTTCACATGGCAATCATCAAAGTCAGCAACTTGGTCCCCCTAACTGCTCACACATTCAATTGATCACAAAGCTTTTTCAGTCTTATCTTCTAAACACCTCATTCTTTCTAAGATCATAGTTATTACCTTAGCTTCCAAATTAAAAACTTATTTTCTGTAATGTTAGCAATCTTTCTGCTTCTAGTCTCACCTACCTCAGAGACATCCACAAATCATCTGCAGGAGCTGTCATTCTGCTGGTCTTGTTACTCTTTGATTAAACTTAATATCCCATTTGTCTTTCCAAACTCTTTAGAATGACATTCTAGATATTTTACTTTATGGTCTCTGGCTATACCTCTGTCTCAAACTGCTGATATTGTTCCAGACACACTCAATGATTTGCATACAGTTTCCAAAGCATAAATTACACTCTTGACTCTAGTATATGGTGCTCCTGTGTATCTAATACCAATCCTCCCTCTTCACTTGACAGAATTATGTGTTTTCCAATAATCAGCCACTTACCCTCTTGGAGGGGAAAATAAAAACAAACAAACCTCAATAAACATTCCTTGAATATTACTTTATCTAATTTCCAAGGCCATTTCTTTTATTTATTTATTTATTTATTTTTTGGGGGGTACACAGGTTCAATCATCTGTTTTTACACACATATCCCCATATTCCCTCCCTTCCTTGACTCACCCCCCCCTCGAGTCCCCCCCACCCTCCCCGCCCCAGTCCTCTAAGGAATCGTCCATCCTCGAGTTGGACTCCCTTTGTTATACAACAACTTCCCACTGAATGTTTTACAGTTGGTAGTACATATATGTCAGTGCTACTCTCTCGCTTCCTCTCAGTTTCCCCTTCACCCCCCGCCCCCTCCCATACCTCGAGTTCTCCAGTCCATTCTCTGTATCTGCATCCTTGTTCTTGTCACTGAGTTCATCAGTACCATTTTTAGATTCTGTATATGTGAGTTAGCATACAATATTTGTCCTTCTCTTTCTGACTTACTTCACTCTGTATGACAGATTGTAGTTCTATCCACCTCATTACATATAGCTCCATCTCATCCCTTTTTATAGCTGAGTAATATTCCATTGTATATAAATGCCACATCTTCTGTATCCATTCATTTGTTGATGGGCATTTAGGTTGCTTCCATGTCCTGGCTATTGTAAATAGTGCTGCAATAAACATTATGGTACAAGTTTCTTTTGGGATTATGGTTTTCTTTGCGTATATGCCCAGGAGTGGGATGACTGGATCATATGGTAGTTCTATTTGTAGTTTTTGAAGGAACCTCCAAATTGTTTTCCATAGTGGCTGTACCAACTTACAGTCCCACCAACAGTGCAGGAGAGTTCCCTTTTCTCCACACCCTCTCCAACATTTGTGGTTTCCAGACTTTGTGATGATGGCCATTCTGATGGGTGTGAGGTGATACCTCATTGTGGCTTTGACTTGCATTTCTCTGATGATGAGTGATGTTGAGCATCTTTTCATGTGTTTGTTGGCCATCTGTATGTCTTCTTTGGAGAAATGTCTATTTAGGTCTTCTGCCCATTTGTGGATTGGGTTATTTGCTTTTTTGGTATGAAGCTTCATAAGCTGCTTGTATATTTTGGAGGTTAATCCTTTGTCCATTGTTTCATAGGTAATTATTTTTTCCCATTCTGAGGGTTGCCTTTTAGTCTTCTTTATGGTTTCTTTCACTGTGCAAAAGCTTTTAAGTTTCATGAGGTCCCATTTGTTTATTCTCGATTTTATTTCCATGACTCTAGGAGGTGGGTCAAAAAGGATCTTGCTTTGATGGTTGTCATAGAGTGTTCTGCCTATGTTTTCCTCTAGGAGTTTTATAGTGTCTGGCCTTACATGTAGGTCTTTAATCCATTTGGAGTTTCTTTTTGTGTATGGTGTTAGGAAGTGTTCTAATTTCATTCTTTTACATGTTGCTGTCCAGTTTTCCCAGCACCACTTCTTGAAGAGGCTGTCTTTTTTCCATTGTATACTCGTGCCTCCTTTGTCAAAGATAAGGTGCCCATATGTGTTTGGGCTTACTTCTGAGTTCTCTATTCTATTCCATTGATCTTCCTTTCTATTTTTGTGCCAGTACCATACTCTCTTGATCACTGTGGCCTTGTAGTATAGTTTGAAGTCAGGAAGCCTGATTCCACCAACTCCATTTTTCCTTCTCAAGATTGCTTTGGCTATTCGGGGTCTTTTGTGTCTCCATACAAATTGTAAGATTTCTTGCTCTAGTTCTGTGAAAAATGCCATTGGTAATTTGATCGGGATTGCATTGAATCTGTAAATTGCTTTGGGTAGTACAGTCATTTTCACGATGTTGATTCTTCCAATCCAGGAACATGGTATGTCCCTCCATCTGTTTGTGTCATCTGTGATTTCTTTCAGCAATGTCTTAAAGTTTTCTGCATACAGATCTTTTGCCTCCTTAGGCAGGTTTATTCCTAGGTATTTTATTCTTTTTGTTGCAATGGTGAATGGGAGAGTTTCCTTAATTTCTCTTTCTGCTCTTCCGTTGTTAGTGTATAGGAATGCAAGAGATGTCTGTGCATTACTTTTGTATCCTGCTACTTTACTAAACTCATCAATTAGTGCTAGCAGTTTTCTGGTAGAGTCTTTAGGGTTTTCTATATATAATATCATGTCATCTGCAAAGAGTGACAATTTTACTTCTTTTCCAATTTGGATTCCTTTTATTTCTTTTTCTTCTCTGATTGCTGTGGCTAAAACTTCCAAAACTATGTTGAATAATAGTGGTGAGAGTGGACACCCTTGTCTTGTTCCTGTTCTTAGAGGGAATTCTTCCAGTTTTTCCCCATTGAGAACGATGTTGGCTTTTGATTTCTCATATATGGCTTTTATTATGTTAAGTTAATTTCCTTCTATGCCCATTTTCTGGAGAGCTTTTATCATAAATGGATGTTGAACTTTGTCAAAAGCTTTTTCTGCATCTATTGAAATGATCATATGGTTTTTATCCTTCAAGTTGTTGGTATGATGTATCACGTTGATTGATTTGCATATATTGAAGAATCCTTGCATCCCAGGGATAAACCCCACTTGATCATGGTGTATGATTTTTTTAATGTGCTGTTGCAGTCTGTTAGCTAGTATTTTGTTGAGGATTTTTGCATCTATATTCATCAGTGATATTGGTCTGTAGTTTTCTTTTTTTGTGACATCTTTGCCTGGTTTTGGTATCAGGGTGATGGTAGCCTCGTAGAATGAGTTTGGGAGTGCTTCGCCTTCTGCAATATTTTGGAAGAGTTTGAGAAGGATAGGTGTTAACTCTTCTCGAAATGTTTGATAGAATTCGCCCGTGAATCCATCTGGTCCTGGGCTTTTGTGTTGGGAGATTTTTAATCACTGCCTCAATTTCTGTACTTGTGATTGGTCTGTTCATGGTTTCTATTTCTTTCTGGTTCAGTCTTGGAAGATTTTCTAAGAATGTATCCATTTCTTCCAGGCTATCCAATTTATTGGCATATAGTTGCTTGTAGTAGTCTCTCATGATGTTTTGTATTTCTGAGGTGTCCGTTGTGACTTCTCCTTTTTCATTTCTAATTCTGTTGATTTGCATCTTCTCCCTTTTTTTCTTGATGAGTCTGGCTAATGGTTTATCAATTTTGTTAATCTTCTCAAAGAATCAGCTTTTAGTTTTATTTATTTTTCTTATGGTTTCTTTCCTTTCTTTTTCATTTATTTCTGCTCTGATCTTTATGATTTCTTTCCTTCTGCTCACTTTGGGGTTTCTTTGTTCTTCTTTTTGTAGTTGTTTGAGGTGTAAGGTTAGGTTGTTTATTCGATCATTTTCTTGTTTCTTAAGGTAGGACTGTATTGCTATAAACTTCCCTCTTAGAACTGCTTTTGCTGCGTCCCATAGGTTTTGGGTTGTTGTGTTTTCATTGTCATTTGTTTCTAGATATTTTTTGATTTCCTTTTTGATTTCTTTAGTGATTCCTTAGTTGTTTAAGAGTGAATTGTTTAGCCTCCATGTGTTTGTATTTTTTGCAGTTTTTTTCCTGTAATTGATATCCAGTCTCATGGCGTTGTGTTCTGAGAAGATGCATGATATGATTTCAATTTTCTTGAATTTGCTGAGGTTTGATTTGTGACCCAAGATGTGATCTATCCTGGAAAATGTTCCGTGTGCACTTGAGAAGAAAGTGTAGTCTGTCGTTTTTGGATGGAATGTCCTATAAATATCCATTGTCGAGATGGTCTAATGTGCCATTTAAAGCTTGTGTGTCTATTTATTTTCTGTTTGGATGATCTGTCCATTGATGTAAGTGGGGTGTTCAAGTCTCCCACTATTATTGTGTTACTGTCAATGTCCCCTTTTATAGCTGTTAGCATTTGCCTTATGTATTGAGGTGCTCCTATATTGGGGGCATAGATATTTACCATTGTGATATGTTCTTCTTGGATGGATCCCTTGATCATTATGTAGTGTCCTTCCTTGTCTCTTTTAATAGTCTTTACTTTCAAGTCTAATTTGTCTGATATGAGGATTGCTACTCCAGCTTTCTTTTGACTTCCATTTGCATGGAATATCTTTTTCCATCCCTTTCCTTTCAGTCTATATGTATCCCTTTGTCTGAAGTGGGTTTCTTGTAGGCAGCATATAGAAGGGTCTTGTTTTTGTATCTATTCAGCCAGTCTGTGTCTTTTGGTTGGAGCATTTAATCCATGTACATTTAAGGTGATTATTGACATGTGTGTTCCAATGACCATTTTCTTAATTGTTTTGGGTTTGTATTTGTAGGTGTTTTCCTTTTCTTGTGTGTCCTACTTAGAGAAGTTCCTTTAGCACTTGTTGTAAGGATGGTTTGGTGGTGCTGAATTCTCTTAACTTTTGCTTGTCTGGAAAGCTTTTGATTTCTCCCTCAAATCTGAATGAGATTCTTGCTGGGTAGAGTATTCTTGGCTGTAGGTTTCTCTCTTTCAGGACTTTCAGTATATCCTGCCATTCCCTTCTGGCCTGCAGAGTTTCTGTAGAAAGGTCAGCTGTTATCCTGATGGGTTTTCCCTTATATGTTGTTTGTTGCTTTTCTCTTGCTGCTTTTAATATTTTTTCTTTGTGTTGAATTGTCGTTAGTTTGATTAATATGTGGCTTGGTGTATTTCTCCTTGGGTTTATTCTGTATGGGACTCTCTGTGCTTCTTGGACTTGGTGAATTATTTCCTTTCCCATGTTGGGGAAGTTTTCCACTATAACCTCTTCAAATATTTTCTCAGACCCTTTCTTGTTTTCTTCTTCTTCTGGGATGCCTATAATTCGAATGTTGGTACGTTTAATGTTATCACTGAGGTCTCTGAGACTGTCTTCTAATCTTTTTATTCTTTTTTCTTTTTCCTGCTCTGTGGCATTTATTTCCCCCATTCTATCTTCCAACTCACTTATTCGTTCTTCTGCCGCCGTCATTCTGCTGGTTATAGCATCTAGAGTACTTTTAATTTCAGTTATTTTGTTATCCATTGCTGTTTGTTTTTCTGAGTTCTTATGAACTGTTTCTTGTACTTTCTCTATTTTGTTATCGAGATTTTGTATCATTTTTACTATCATGACTCTAAATTCTTTTTCAGGCATTTTTCCTATTTCCTCCTCATTTATTTGGTCTTGTGGGTTTTTTTCCTGCTCCTTTGCCTGCATGGTGTTTGTTTCCTCATAGTTGTCCAAACTTTTGGGGTTGCTTGTCTCTGAACCAGCTCTCCAGTTCCCACGGTCCCGCTCCCGGACCCTCCGTTCAGCCGCGGATCGATGTCTCGGTCCGGGAACACTGAGCTGCGCCGCAGACCCTCCGTATGTTTCTCACTCCCTCCGTATGTTTCTCACTCCCTCCCATCTGCCACAGCTCTGCCGCTTCACCCTCTTTGAGCCCTCGTAGATGCCTCCCTACCGGCTCTGTCAGGCTCCCCGCAGCCCTTTCTGGTGTCCGAGGCCGTCTGCTGGTGTTCAGCTGGTTCTCTGTGGGAATTACTGCGTCCTTTCGTGCATTCCCAATGCATCTGTGGAGAGGGATGCACGCCATGTCTCTCTACTTCGCCGCCATCTTTTCTCTCCATCCAAGGCCATTTCTTGTGAACTTGCTAATGTACTCAATAGCACTTGGTACCTAAGTTTATGTTAGCACATCATATACTATCTGGCATATATCTGTTTGCTTCTCTGCCCTCTGCTACCCCCAAAATATGAAGTTCTTGAAGGAAGAGACCATGTTTTTGACTCATGTGTTCTTATGTCCAGCTCAGTGCCTGATGGTAGATGCTCAAAAAATATTTGCAGATAGAGTAAATACAACTTGCAGAACATGATAATATCACTGGGAAACAAAAAAAAGTTCTCCCCACCTGAGCTAATGGCCATGATGACCATGCTTACAATTATGTAGACCATGAAGAGAATTATCTGGCCTCAAGATGTTCAAAGATAGTATAAACTTGCTTTGATACCAGAACTGGCTTAAAGATGCAGGTAATAAAAGGCCCTGCTCTTGCAGAGGATGCTTCATAATTTATAGAATGTATCTTTCAGCCTAAATTTTCTAGAGCCTGTTTCATCTCTTTGTAGAAGTGAGGTCAAGATAACTAAATAAACAAAAAAGAGAATAGAGCTCTCATACTTATGTATGTTCCCTCTATCAATGCCACACCTAGTTTTAATCCACTGTAAATACATGTCGTCTAGGTTATCTATTTCTTTTTAAGAACTTATACAATAAATAAATTATTGAAGCTCTGAGTTATGTTTTCTCAACCGATTCCTTCTCCTGAACACATAACAAAAGAGAAAATACTGCTTCTTAGATTAAAAGGAAAATACCAAAGAAATTCATTTTTTCCCAGTCCTTTTTTTTTGTTGTTGTTTACTGTTACATAGATTAAATCATTTCTGTGGGTATAAACATGAATTTGATTTAAAAGCCTTCTTTTTAAGCCTCTAGGCCATAAGCAGTAAGAAAAAAAGTAGAAATTGTTCACATAAACAATTGAAAAAGAGCAAAATTGTTGAAAATTTAAAATAAATTTAATAATTTGAATAATAGAAAACTTGCATAGGGTAGTAATCTAAGTCCCTTTTCTAGCAATGTATAAATAGCAACATTATAAAATACTTTCTATAATTATTGCCGTTACATACACAGAAAACCTGAGAAGAGAGATTTTAATTTTAGCTTTGCAAATATTAAATAAATTTACAAATTCAAATTAACAGTGAAAATTACAGAGATGAAACATGCCTAATAAAATACTAATTGAAAAAATATTGAACAGAAACTATGAAAATATAAGTATATGCATATACATATATGTATCTGTATATATGTATATATAAACACATTGTATACATACACATATTATATGTATATATACATAATATAAAATATGTATTATACACACACACACATGCAGAGAGAGAGAGCGAGCGTGCTCTGAGAGAGCTATGCAGAGTAAGTGTAAGAGCAAATGTTAAATGCATTTCCCATTACCATCTTTTAGTGAATTTGATGCAAAGACTTTTTCCACTTGGATCCATTGTCTTTCATTTATTTGTCGAAAAAGACTTTGAATAGCTATCCGCTTTGAGATCCCCTAGGCTGCTGGCCTACACACAACTCTTAAGTCATCTGTGAACTTTCTTCTTAAAGCTCTTTAAACAGGAATTTCTTTTCCTAATGCGAAAAAAATACAGGGAGAATAGCAAAAGGTAAAGAAGCAAGAAAACAGATGTAACCTAGTCTTAAGTTTGCTTACATTTACAATATGGCACTCCTTGGTTTCAAACTCTCTCATTTTTGAATGGAAAGGTCTTTGATATGTGAACTTTATTTGTAGACTAGCACATTAATTATTGGAAGGTCTTTGATATGTGAACTTTGTAGACTAGCACATTAATTATTGATGCTTTATAAATAATAAATGAAAGCAATAATAATGGAATAAAAATGTATGAGACTGTCTACTTCTAAGCTGATGAAAAACAACTTTAATAATTATTTGACCAAATAGAAATATTAGCAGGGGAAAAAACTGCATAGAAAACTTCAAGGAATCAAATCATATTTCAAGATTTACTTTTTTTTTTCATTGAGGCAAAATTTGCATATGGGGAAATGATGGATCTTAACTTTACAATTTGATTAGTCTTACTGTATATACCTGTCTAACAAAAATCCTTATCAAAACAGAGAATTTTTACATCAACTCATAAAATTCATAGTTCTCCATCCAGCCAATCCCCAACCCCAACAGGCATCCACTTTCCATATCCTATTGCTAAATATTTATCTTGCCTTTTCTTGAACTTCACTAAAATGAAACCAAATAGTATGAACTCTTCAGTGATTGTCTTATTTTGCTAAACATATTTTTGCAATTTATTAATATTGTTGGAACAGTGGTACATTATTATTATTATGGAAGAGTATTCCACTGAGTATACCACAATTTGTTTACCCATCCCCTTATGATGGAATTTGGGTTCTTTTTAAATATATGACTACTGTGAGTAAAGCTATAAACATACTAATGCCAGGCTTTTTGTGGAACTATGCTTTCATTTTTCTTGGGTAAATATTGAGTTGGCCAAAAAGTTCATTCAGGTTTTTTCTGTAACATGTTACAAAAGAACTTTTTGGCCAACCCAATATTTAGGAATGGAATTACTAGCTCATGGGATAAACATATGCAAAATTTTAAGAAGATGCCAGATTATGCTTATTATTGATTTCTGGGAATGCTTTATACTTTTTAGTTATAGTTCTTTTGTCAATATATATTATAAATAGTTTTCTGTCTTTTCATTGTGTTAATAGTAACTTGTATACAGAGAATTTTCTAGTTAATTACATATTTTTAATCATTCCATTTTAATTGCTCTACTAACTTTCAAGTAAACTTCTTAATTCTTGGTGGTTATTCAAAGGATTAAAATAGCCATCCTTATCTTTCAGTCTTCTTATAGTAGTTAATATTTTATCACTTCAATTAAAATATGAGCTTCATCATATATTTCTACTTAGCAATCTACCATTTTATTCCATTGTTGTCATATATTTCATAGCTACAAATGTTGTAGATATGAAAATACAATGTTATAACTTGTTTTAAGCTGTCAGTTTTCCTATTAAAAAGTCAAAGTATGTGTTTACCAACACATTTCATTAGTGTCATTGTTTCTATGTTTGAATATGCTCTTTATCTCTGGCTTCTTTAAAGGTTTTTCTCTTTAGTTTTAAGCACCTAGACTAAATGTGCCTATGTGTGATTTCCTTTGTGTTTATCTTTCTTGGTTGGGGTTTACCAAGCTTCTTGGCTCTATAACCCACGCTTTTCACCAAATTGGGGATATTTTCAGGGTTTTTTTCTCCACATATTTTTTTGTCATTTATTCTCTCCCCCTTCTTTTTCTGGGCCTCAAATGTCCATAGATGTTATACCACTCGGTATGGCCCCAGATATTATTTGATCTCTTCAAGCTCACCATTTGTCTTCTGCCACCTCCAATCTGCTATAAAGCCCATCAGGTGAAATTTTCATTTAAGACTGACTTTTCAGTTTTCAAATTTCTACTTTTTTTCCATGCACTCCAGTTTTCTTCTGAGATTTGCTATTGGTTCATCTTTTTTTTTAAGCCTTGAACATAATTTAGCTGATTTAAAGTTCTTGTCTGCTAATCCAATAGCTAAGCCCTGTTTAAGTATGTTTCTTTTGATTTCTCTTAAATATGAGTAAGAATTTCTTATTTCTTTCCATTTCAAATAATTTTACTGTAACATACTGAATAAAATGTTCTAGAGATTCTCAATCATATCTCCTTTTAAAGAGTATTTTTATTCTAGTAGGCAGTTAATGTTTACTTTTAAGTTGATTGTGTCAGTGATTAGAAAGCCCAAGATATTTACCAGGCTCTTCTGAGGGGCTCAGATTCCAAATTCTGCTTCCTTTGATGGAAAAAATAGAAATTTCTGCTGTCTTTTTTTAACCTCCCAAATATTTCTTTCTACCAGGATCTTTAGAGTTTCTCCCACTCACATATAGGTATGTAATTCAGAGGTCACTCAAGGATTTGAGATGCAATATCTGCAGATATTAGGCACTCCACCTCTGTGGTTTCCTCCTTGCATTATTCCCCACCTTTCAATTTCTAGCCACCCATACAATCTCAAAGTTTATCTTCTGACACTTCAAGCCAAAAGGATTATGCTTTACTGCTTGAGTATAGCTACCCAATTGCAGACAGGACAGTGCTCTCAGGAAGAAAGCTATATAATTAGCATCGCATAGTATGGTTTTCTTTTTTTATGGACTGTATCCTTTTCAGTTTCTACCTGTTTTTCTCTAATCTCCATTGCCTTCAAACAAAATTTTCCCCATAGTCTATCATTTTTATTCACGGAAAAATCTATACAAAACAAGCTGTCTGCATTACCAGAAGTGGCTCTCCATTAGGATTTACTTTTTATTGTGTATTTCAACAACTCAGTATCTCTTCTACTTGTATTTAACTCTGTTCTCAATTATGTTAGTTTATTTTGTGTGGGTTTTTTTTTCATTATTCAGATGTTCAGCATAGTTGAACTTATCCTTGAAATGGCATGATATACTGAATTAATTTCACTTGCTGATTCCTACTTTAATACATTTTCACTGATCTTCAGAATTATTTCTAATAACCAAAGATATAATATTAATCTGTTTGGAATTAAAATATCTGATGATAGCTTTTATGGTGTGTGATGAATTTTAATAAATTAGGGGTTATACCAGCTTCACATTAGGAATGTTTAATTGAAAATAATTCTGTAGCATTAAAAAAAAACTATTAACTAAAGGTGTAATTTATCTGATTTTAGAAATCAGACTCACACTTCATTGTGTTTAATTAAAACTCCCGGTAGTTTATTCTCAGTAATATGAACAATAGACACCTTTGATAGTCTAGAAACAAAATATCCAAAATCACAAGTGGTTGAATTTTTCACAAAGCAAAATCTTATTAATAATCCCTAGCTGAATACATGATCTTTAATTGATGATATAAGATATTTGCCTTTTTTTTCAATTGAAGTAATCATGGGTAGGGGAAAATTAATTCACTGAGTTTGATTCTAGTACATGGCAGCAGAAATGAAATGAGTAAAATGTCTGCTTTTTTCTGTTTTGAATCTTCCATGCTCAGCAGAAAACCAGGAGTCTCATACTTTCTGCTATTAAAGTATACGTAAACCCCAGAGACTTGTAATTTCCAGACAATCCAAAAGCTATTCAGTTTTAATGTAGTCAATCATCTATATCAAATAATTTTGTTTATGGCAATTTATTTTACTTCATTCTCCTGAAATGTAACTTCCCCCACATTATGTGACTTATTCCACAAAGCATCTAAATGTTCTGATATGTCTAGGCACGTGAATGAAAGAATCCGAGATGAATGTCTCTTAGCCCTTCCTACTTTTCCTCTAACCTATCCAATTATGAAGAAAATGAATCTAATAATTTTAGGCTCAGCCTATCACGTATCCAGAGCCAAGAAAGTCCAGTGTAGTGTACAGATTAGTGAGAGCCAAAATAGTTTTCTGCCTTTTGACCAAGGGTGAATATAGTCCTATGGACCGTATGTAATCTTGGAGAGAAAGCTGATTTTCCAAACCTCCCTCAGTAAAAGACCAATCCAGATAACTAAACTGCCTCAATATAAAGCACCAATTTTTACCATATATATATATATATACTAAGGCTGGAGCCCTACAAAATATACCAGAGAGATTTGCTCATAAGTATATTCCTATGCCTAGTTCTTATTAGTTCTCAATGCACAAAGGCACTAAATCTTCTTTCCAGTGTTACTGTGACACACAGTCTGCATTTTACCAAGAACCAATACAGAATCAAATAACTTGATACTTGTGACAACTCATCCTCACTTCTATTTCCATCCATTGGAGTTTACTTAGCCCACCTGGACTGTGATGCTAGTTCTCTATAAATTAAGCTTGAAGACTTCTAAGATCCTCTTCTCTTGTAATAAGCCATTCAGTTCCAGTCAATTGTCCAGGGTCTGGACATTAACCTCTCCTTCTTCCTTTCTGTAGCTCTTGGGATTGGTGCTTTTTTGCACATATTGTATGCTAAGGACTACACTAGATACTTTATAAGTTATTTCAGTTAATGCCCAAACAACTTCATGAGGCTGGTACAGTAGTGTACTTATGTATCAGATGAGGGCATTGGGATCATAGAAGTTCAATATTATGTCTAATTACAACCAGCTATGAAATATTGTCAAGATTTGAACCCAGTCTGTCTCATTTCAAAACTTGTTTTTCTCCTATGTCATGAAACCTCTTATAACTCTTGTACCTCACAGCTGATGTTAGATCTCCATCCCATATTAGCAAGAAACATGACTAAAATGAGCTTTACTGAAGAGACAATACCAGATGTTAACATAACAATAACACAGAGTTGAGTGAGCCAAACAAGATAAAAAAATTAATGTGACAGGTTGAGAAAAGCATATATTTTTTATTTAAACAGACTTACATTTAAATCCTAACACTTATTTATATGTCTTTGGTTAAGTTGCTTAACTTTTAAAAAGGTGGGTTTTTTGTTGTTGTTGTTGCATTTTTGGTATGTTTGTTGATTTGTTTGTAATTTAGTGAAAACATCATCTACCTTATAGAATTTTTGTAAATTTAAATGCAAATTTAAATTAGATAGAAGTAGAGAAATTAGGAGGTTTCTTGATAATTTTTTTTTAAATCCCAGGGAGAGACATCAAGGATTACTTAGGCAGTTCAAATGCTGTACTGTCCCAAAGACCTGTGTACTGAGGACTACTTATGTGCCTAACAGAAGTACTAATGTAAAACTGCCTGATTTACTCTTATTTCTCCTGAGAGACTAAGAAAATAAATATATACAAGTCTATGTACAAGGTAAATCTTATTAAGTAATTAATGATTGCAGTAGAAATCTATTACATTGTCCTAAAAATGTTCCTTATTTTTATAACTGTGGTATAGTGGTGACCATGGAGAAAAAGCCAAACTGGCATTCTGTTTGGCACCATTCTCATGGGCCAAAGTTTATAACCTGGAAGTGGGCACATTCCTAAGAACTTCTGAACTGAAGCATGAGAACCTTTTTAGTCTCTGTGGTAGAAAAATTATGAAGTACTGGACATTCTAATGACTATGTTTGGAGGTCATATGGAGGATGCCAGTATGAGAATATCCAGCCAACATGTAGAAAGAAGTAGAATGTGACGAGCTCCAATCACTTCACACCTATGTTATGACTCTTGTACAATCATCTATCTCCCTGATTTAATTCAGTAATTTATGACATGGCTCTGACATTTCCTGTTTTGTCTTAGTCCCAAAAGTTTAGTCAGAGTGATCCTGTTAAGCATAAACCAGGTAATCATATTCTTTGTTACAATGACTTCTCATCTCACTTAGAGAAAAGACCTATCTAGTCACTCTGTCTTAGTCATACTAGTCTTGATATTCTGGCATTTGAGTGAACAGATGGGGGGAGTGAGGGAAAAAAAAAAAAAAAAACACCCTTTTATCCGCCAGAAAAGCATTCCAAGTTGAAGCACTGGCAAATGCAAAGGCCTTGAGATAAAACCATGCCTTGTTGCTTAAAAAATCAACAAGACCATGGAATTTGGATTCATGTAAACCTAGTGTTCAAATTCAGTCTCTGTAACTTACCAACTCTGTGACCTTAGGCAAAACCATAGAAATGGCAAGTGACAGAGAGTCAAAATGACACTGGGATGCTGTTTCTGAATTCCCTTGACTATTACTGAGCACCTTCCATAAGCCTGTTGTAAGCCAAATATCTAGACACTAGGGATAAAGCAGTGAATGAAGGAATAAAAATTCTCATCACCATGTAGCATGGTAGGGAGAGAGACATTAAACACATTAAATGAGTAATGCAGGATAGGGAGGGCTGAACAGTGTGAGTGGTGTTCGTTGTGGTGTTTGCAATTTAAGATGGGAGTAACAGTTGAACCCAGGCTTACATGAGTCCAAATTCCATGTTCTTCATAATCTTGTGATATTGACCTTAGTCTTGGTATCCCACATCTTGAAGAATGTCCAAAACATAGTAGGACAGTGGTTGGTCAAAACCTTGCTCATTAAATAAAGTTGCATTCTGCCATGATTGCAATGAGAAGTCCAAATACAGGAAGGATTGGGGATGGAAGAGGAAGGAAGTTGGAGAGCTGACTTTGCTCAATGAGCAGGTGTAGCAATGACACTGGCATTTCCCAGAGGGAAGTAAAGGAAATCTGATCAGGCTTTCTTTCATTAAAAAAGTAAGGTTATTTCCTACAGAAATGGTTTTTGTTTCCTTCCCATGTGTTTGGTTATCAAGGATTCTTGAACAAAAGCTAAATGCAGATGTCTCATGTTGGTAAACCAATTTTTTTTTAAGTAACATCTTAAATTTTATTCTTAAAAACATTTATTAAAGCACCATTGTGGTAACATTAAAGAAAATGAAATATTTTATCCCGCAATCCTATCAAGCTAATTAAATAAATGTTTACATTTTATATTTAAAATGGAATCAGTATATAGTATTTGCATTTATGGTTGTAATCATAGAGTGTAAAACATTTGTATACTGCTTTTATGATTCCACTTTATGATCAGTTAGTGGGTAATCCATTGACTACTGGATTAGCTTCACTTCTTTTTTTGAAGACTTAGGCACCTTTCTCAGTGACAACTCTCCTATTCCTGTTTCTATCATAATTCCAAATCTATGTTGCTCAACACTGGCTACAGGGAGTTTTAAAATACACATAAAACTACACAGAAACCACTACCAAAGAGTCTGATTAAATTCATCTAGGTAGAACTAAAGCCTTTTTAGTTCGTGAGGTACTTCTGTATACAGGCAGAATTGAGAATCCCTATGTTAATAGTGAATAGCCCATTTAATATAGTAGCCTTAGAGTGCCCTGGCTTCCTTGCTTCCCTTCTACCCACACCTGGTTATTAACACTTCATATCAACTCCACAATCCTGACCACAATTTTATAGCCTAATAGCACTTAACTCCTTATTTCCACTACAGCTTGCTCAGATAATCCCAACAGGAGATGCTAATTAGAGGAGAAATCTAGATGTAAATCCATCTCCCTGAGAATGTAATTCTCTTCCCTTTTTGCATATAACTTTCTAACAGCCTACTTCACAGTTTCCATTAAACAGAGCCACCAGGTGTAATATGCATTTTCTTCTGTCTCAGAACAATTGATTTTCATCTTTTCCTCATTTACTACCTGCAGTTTCTGCATGGTCAATACTTGTATATTGACATTGTCAATTAACTTACACAGTTTAGTGAACATACAATATTTTCTCTTGATAGCATCCAAGGTATGTTTTGTACACAGGAAGAGTTTTATAAGCTGTCTCCCATTATGGAGGTAGCTAAAATTATGAAGGTATGCATGGCCATAGAAGTGTGAATTAAATTGTTTAAATGATTGCAATCTCACTGTTTTGAGTCCTCCTCCTCCATTATGTGACATACACAAATTTAATTCTGCCCAGTTTTTGACTTGTAATATTGATCCAGTGGGACATCTTACCTTATATATATATATATAATAATTTTTCATTTTTCTTTTGGTTTTTTATATCTATGAGATGATGGATGTTAACTAAGCTTATTGTGGCAATCACTTCACAATATATGTAAGTCAAGTGATTATGCTGTACATTTAAACTTATATAGTGCTGTATATCAATTATCCCAATAAAACTGAAAAATTATATATATTACAATTATATAATTAAGTTTTAAATTATTATTTAAATAATGAACGAAACCTGGACTTAATGACAATGTATGCATGTTGAGTAAAACCACATTGATCCAACTATGAAAACAGAAGACATATCACTTCTGAAAAGTCAGTTGTTTAGAACATTTTGATAACTTCATGTAATCTTGCTAAATCAAAACCAATATTCTACAGTCATGAGGAATTTAGCAAGTGACTCTAAATGACATGAAAACTAAATTTAGATTCTATGAATGTAATTTTTAGATTCCATAATTTTAGTGAGATTTTTAAGTTTTCTGGTATCATCAAAACATCTCAAGCTGTTACTTTAGAGAAGTAACTCAACCAATGAGATCAAAAAGAATTTTTTTCCTTAAAGCTAAATTGTGTAATGTCCCTACTCATTCTATGAAGTAACCAAATCCAGCACTTGTACAAGAAAAAGACATATATAAATCCCTCAGGAAACTATTATAGTTTCCTTACCAGTTAAATGAATTGTGTGGATTCAATTACTCTACCAGTCACATTTCATGAATGTTCTATTAATATCTCTCACTCAGTGACATCTTTGTACAAGGAGAAAAATTTTAGGAACTTGGATAAGGGGGGAAATAAGAATAGTAGTCAAGAGCTACAAGACTGGTATCTATCCTATATGATACTTACCTATCTATGCATATATTAGAGATAAAATTTGTTTTCTTAAAGATTTTTATACAACAAGGATGTATGCATATGCCCAAATTATACATATTAAACAGGTAGGGATTTTTTTAATACCAGTTATACCTCAATAAAGGTGTTAAAATATATATATTATGAAACTTCAGTAGTAATAATATAACAATAGTAATAATAATGACTTAGTAATATAATATAATTGATAAAAATTTAGAATTCAGTGTCTGTAAATTAATCTAATCAACTCTGTTGTTATTTTACTCCTACCAGTAAGACTAAAAAAATATATATGTATATGTATGGGTATGGGTATATATATATCTATCTTATTTAGAAACAATCTGCAAACTACAGGCCTAAGCAGTAACACCCTTATACCTGGGTAAGGAACCCAACGAACCCACTCTGGCCCTCCTCTGGGATTTTTGACTACCCATGGAGCAGAGAGTCTCAATGTCTAAAGGATGTATTCACCTGGGATCCCATGCCTCCCCCTTTAGGCCATGACCTAGGTATCTGAGACCCCAAAAGTCCTTGTCCAAATACATCTAACCCTACTTCCAGAGCCTACTCACTTCTAGTATTCAAATCACGGAGCATGAGGCCAGATACGGGGTAGGTATTTGCATGAGTGTTTGACAGAGCCTGGACTACAGAAACAGGGTAGCCACAGCCAGACACATGAGTATGGATATGCACATTGTGGTCAAGATAGAATGAGGAGTTGGAAGACAAGAGCAGAATATTTGGGCCAGGGAACTGGCTCCCCTTGTGACATACTTCCTGGTGCAAAAAACTCAAGTGAAATTCTGTATTTTAACCTAACCTTCTTCTAGATGTTATGAAGAGCTACTTGCCATTGTCAGAAGATTTGAATTTTTCAATATTTAGAAATACAGAATGTGAGCCTTTATTGGCACTCTTGTCCTGGGCTCTGCAAACACAGATCTGAATTCTGATTGTAATTGGAGGGCCACAGTCCACATTGTAAATACTGAAAAGATGATATTGTCCATTTCATTGGGAAAATAATGAAAAGAGAAACTGGGGAACAGTGAAGTGGACATTCAGAATTCACCAGAAGTGTCTTCAAGTCAGCAGCAAAAGCTCAGGCATCATGTTGACTGAAAATACTACACTGAATGTAACAGTCTATTTTCACTCTGCTTCTGAAGAAAATCTGATGCTTTTTAAAATAAAGACATACTTTGTAATTTTAATGATTTAAATTTATGTGTGATTTTTTTCCCACTAGTTACTAATAGTCTATCACCAAACTAAAATATGTTTTTAAAAGTTCAACATGTGGAGACATTCATAGGAGAGGGAAAGATTGAGTGAGGAGAGTGGTGAACCAAGATCCTGTCTACAGGTGATTGAAATTCTGCTCCACAATCACTCTGTGTGGAGGTACAATTTTGTTATGAACATTTGGTTTTGAAATGTTTTTTCGTGTACTCAAAACATTTATTCAAAATGTGTTTATTCTTATTAAAATGTATAGGTTATGTCTGTAATTACAGGTTAGATACAGCTATAAGGCTGGAAAAAAGTGTTGGGATTCTGCCAGTGTTTCCTAAATTCATGTATTCGTAAACTGACTTCTGGCAAATAGAAAATTAATAAATCCAGGCTTATGAGAAATGAGAAACCCAAGTTCTCTCGAACGTAATGTAAACTGAGTGGGCCCATGTTTATTTTGTGTACTTGGCTCTTCCTCATCTGTTGGCCCCAGAGCTCTCCTGCACCAGGCAGCCACAGTCCCCAAGACTCTCCCCAGCTTTGTGCCCTATACTGTGGACCGTTGTCATTCTCCAAACATTTCTCAGAGTTTGTGTTAGTTGCTATGCATAATTCTTAGAGTCACCAAACTTTTGATGCTCTTGTGAGCATCTCAAATTTTAGAATTTCAAAACAGTCTGCAGTCTGTATGAGCTTTCTCTCATATTCAAAATCAGAAATCCTTACTATATTCCCCCAGAACCTATCAATAGCTTAACCTGGCCCTGCTGTTACCCCGGTAGTTTGCCAGTGTTACTGATTTCCTTCTTCACTATACTGAACGCTAGAAGGATTTATGTAACAAGTGGGAAATGAATGCTGTCCATGTAATCTCTTTGTATCATCTTGTAGTTCATTTGCTTATCACCAGGGAGGATGGCTAAACTGTGCTGCTGCCATGAAATCCCCAAAATGTTGCTAAATAATTAAACAGTGTTATTCTGAGAACTGTTTAGGTATATTTAAGAAGTGTTACTGTTTTCATTGCCTTATTTCTTAAATGAATCCCAAGTGAATTAGATACACACAGAATGAATTTCTGAAGTGTTATATACTTGAAGGTGAGCTACAAATTGAGTTCTAAATTTTCTATTAATGAACAGAAAGTAGAAAAGATCATTCTGAAACAGATAATGTGTCCCCTAAAAATACCTAACACCCACTCTCTAGTTTCTGCAGTGACGTTTTTTCATATCCAAAACAAAGTAGAATAATTCACCATTCTTTAAAGTACTAATGCCAATATTTAAGATGATTTCCAAAGCAAAAGTGGTAATGGTTAAATTGCCCTGTTAGTGGCTTCCTAAAACTCAGTCCTCAATTTCTTCAAGCCAATTTCACAGTGCTGTTGCGTGCTTCTTTCCTACCCCAAACCTTGGCATTTTCATGGCCCTCTTCTTCATTCCCCAAGTGGGGCAAGGGAAGTACTCAATATTAGTAAATGTGATCTTTTCATGAATTAGGAGGATGCTTCATTTTTTTCCTTCAACTCTGCTCATCTGTTAATTTATTTCCCCATTAATTTACTTATTCATTAAATACTACATGATTATCTATAATAATGTAGACTGTTTTAGACAAGCAAACAAAATAAAAATCCTTTCCCTCATGGAGTTTAAATTCTAAACAGATGGTAGGCAGCAGAGGTGGGGATAGAATACATAACAAACCCATAAGTGAAATATACAGTTCATCAGATGGTAAAAATCCTGCTAAACATATGGCAGAGAAGTGCTGTTGCAGGTAGGGCTGAAATTTGAAGTACTGTGGTCAGGGAAGGCCTTATTGAGATAGTAATATTGTAAAGATTAAGTGAAGATCAAGGGGCTAGGAATATAGTGATTGAAGCTCAGAGAGATGAAAGGTAAGATCACAGAAGTAAGCAAGAGCCAGACAATGTAGATCATTGTAAAAATTTCAGTACTCACCCAGATAAGAAGTCAATGGATGATTTTGAGCACGGAATGGCTTTGTTACTGAGTCAAATTTGGGTCTGCTTGCCCATGCATAATAGTCAATCTACTGACACCGGGTTGTGGTGAAAGAAAGTGCAGCATTTGTCGAAGGGCAGCAAGTAAGCAGTCTATAACAACTAAGTCTCAAAAAACCTAAACTCCTAGATGAACTTCAAGGAGGCATTTTAAAAGGTAAGGTGAGGGAGCGGAGTCGAAGGGTGTGTGATCAGCTTTGTGCCATTCTCTGATTGGTTGATAGTGAGGTGGTGTCACAGGAGTAAACAAGATCAATCCTCAGGCTCCAGTAAGTCTGGGGGCTGTGTGCTCATGGTCATCAAGTAGTTAATTTTTTCCATTTGGTGGTGGTTTTAGCATCTGTAAAACAACCTAGGCAATCTGCATCAGATACTATTATCTGGGTACTTCACAGAGGAGCTACAGCAGAGGATATGGGGGAGGGCTCTGTATAGGAAAGGCTGCATAAGGTCCTGCTTGGTTACAGCTTGATTTTATGTGTATTTCAAATGAATCACATGGGTTGCTGCATTGGAAACAAACTGAGGTGCAAGGCAAGGTAGAAAAAGGGAGACCAGATATTATCACAATAATCAGTGTGAAGGATGATCGTGCCTTGGACCAGCTGATAGCAATGGAAGAGTAAGAAGTAGTCCAGCTGACATGATTTATGGATGAATTATTTATGGGGTGGGCAAGAAGGAGATAAATTGGCAGACTTTAGGATTCTGGATAAAAGAAATGGGGAAAAATGGAGTTTCCATAAACCAAGTTGAAGAAAATTGCAGGAGGAAAAGGTGGTCCTGGGAGGAAAAATCAGTAACACATAGTAAGGGCACATTATGCTTGAAATGCCTACTGAACATGCAAGTAGAGATGTCAGATAGGCAGCAAAAATCACAAATGTGGAGTTCAGGAGAAAGATCTGCTCTCTGTATATAATTTGGGAGTTCTCAGTATGTTGATGTTATATGTAACTATGAAACTGCATATCACCAGGAGAGGATGCAAAACAGAATTTCCTTGCTAAAGTCTTCAAACAGAAAAGTTTGATAACTGTAGCAAGGAAATGAGGGGGACAAAAAGCTGGAAAAGAGATACTAGGACAAAACCACAAAAGGGAATATGGACTCTAGAAAGCAGTGTTTGAAGTGCTTTAAGATAGGGGGTGATTCAATGCTGCTGAGAGATCAAATAAATGAGGACTTAAAAGTAACCACAGGATTGAATACCATGGAGATTAGTGAGCTTGTCAAGAACTGTTTACGAGTAGCAATGGGAGCAAAATCCCAATTAAAGTGGTTTTGAGAAAGAGAAAGGGAAAATTAGACCTTGACCAATTCTGAGAATTGCTCTTATAAAAGAAAGCAGATAATTGAGGTGTTACCTATAGAAGATGTGGAATAAAGAGATGGTTTTCTCTACCAAAGAAGAAATTTAAACATGTTTGAATGCTGATGTAAATTATCTAATATATATAGTGAAATAATGATGCAAGTGAGGTGATGCAAGTGAGATGATGAGATGTCCCTGAATAGACAAGATGATGTGGTACACAAATGGAACTGTTGGACTTAGGTAGGAGCACAGCCAATCTGAAGTCAGTAACAGGAATGAAAGGAGAGTATTTAGATGTTGACACAGGTAAGTAGATGTGATGCTGGGAGCTTGTGAAGGCCTTTTCAAAGTTGCTTCTACTGTAATTCTAAAATAGTATCTAGATAATCAGTTGAAAGTAACAAAGGGGGAGAAGGCATTGAAGGATTGAGCAGGATGTGAAATTATGAAATAGTCATCCAGGAAAATGGAAGAGTTAATGGACTAAGCCCATTTGAAGTTAGTGGTCTTAATATTAAGAAAGAACAGGGACTTCCCTGGTAGCGCAGTGGTTAAGAATCCACCTGCCAATGCAGGGGACGTGGGTTTGATCCCTGGTCCAGGAAGATCCCACATGCTGTGGAACAACTAAGCCTGTGTGCCACAACTACTGAGCCACACACCACAACTACTGAAGCCCATGCACCTAGAGCCCATACTCTGCAACAAGAGAAGCCATCACAATGAGAAGCCCTCATGCCGCAATGAAGAGTAGCCTCTGCTCGCCACAACTAAAGAAAGCCTGTGTGCAGCAATGAAGACCCAACACAGCCAAAAAAAAATAAATAAACCTAAAAAAAAAAAAAAAAAAAAAAACAGAATGGCTGGATATATGTGTGTTTTCTCTAGTTATATGCATCTGTGATGGTGCAGGCTCAAAGTAAGCAAAATTGAATTTTTTTCTATAGCTGGAAATTTGCCAGGAAAATTATGGAAATTGAGAGAATGGCAATGAGTTTTGAGAGTGTAATAATTTAAGGTGGCAAAGGAGCAAAAATAAAGACTTGGAGGAGTAAAGAATAAAGAGAGGATCAATTACTTGTCCTGATGGGGTCAAACAATGGTTGGAATCAGAGTGTGAGAGGAAGTCACCTGGTAAAATAGTGGATGTCTATCTGTGTGCTAGAAATTGAGATTATGGAATAGTTTGATTATTGTTATGAATTTAGGACATCCTTACAGATAGGATGGAGTAGTTCAGTAAGGCTGTATAACTAGGACAATGCCTAAGGAAAACAATGTATCTGGATATTGACATCAGGACCTATGGCAGGAGAGATGTTAGTCATCACTATGGAGTCTGTTACTAAAATCTTCAAGGAATGAGAGGAGGCCTGGGAGGGTAATGAGAAGATAAATGCTGCTAGAGAGCTAGCAGGTGATATAGTTTGATGATAAAAGATTCAAAGTGAAGTGACTTCATATCCACTCTGGGAGACAGGTCCGCAAAAGAGAATTAGCCAATTAATCATATGGGAATTAGAAAACTGAGCTTTTTACAATAACCAAAGTAAATGGGAAACATACTACAATAGATGAGGTAAAGATGATAAAGTCTGGAGTTCCATAAATAAAAGTGAATATGAAAAGAAGATCATAAAAGCACATATTTAAAATATATTTGACAAAATTAGGTATGGGTATGGTTGAATAAAGGATGATGAGAAATCTGTTCACTTTGAGGCATGCTCAACTGGAGATGCCTATAGTAAGTCTATATGGTAACCAGTACATAGCCTGAAATATGTATCTGGAGCCCAAGCAGGTGATAAAACGTGGGGAAATCAGTGGTGATAACAAACCATAGAAACTCATGGAAAATCCTTAAGTGAATCATGGGCTTTGAGACTGGAGAAGAGAAGAATGGTCCAATAAAAACTTTGTTTAAATAATTCATATTATTAAAATAGTATCATTAGCAGTAGTAGTGGCAGTGATGTACAAGTACAATAGTAAAAATAAAATTCTAATTATAAGGAAGAGTTAAATCAAGAGCTATTGTCCCACAGGTTTACTAAAAAGCATGTCCTATATTTTATTCAATTGTGTTCATCTTAACGTCAAGCACATTGGCTGACTTCAAACAGGCGAGCAAAAGAAGTGTTGAGTGGAAGAAAAAAAATCTGAATATTCTCTCTGAAAGAGTTGACCAAAGCTGTGCATAACTGAAATGGCTTGAATAAAGTTCAAGAATCTTTTACCTCACCCTTGGTCCCAAAGTTTTGCCATTTTATGCTTAGAGTAGTTTAATGATTTGTGTACAACTCAGATATTTCCTGTTTTCTTAAAGCCAATCACTAGGGTGATCAGAATCATGTCAGGGGAGCTGGACAAGAACATCAGCATAAAAATAACAAAAGTGCCAACCCACCATTTTCTGGTTGCAACCATGGTAACTAAGCCTAAGTATATCTAGTGTTCTCCTAGGATCTGTCCTTCTTCCTCATGGTCTTCTTCCTCATGCCACAACTCCATACTATGTAAATCCCAGTGGCAAATATAGTTGAGGCTCAAGCTGAACTATCAACACATGGATTTTGCAGATGCAGAAATGAAATTTAGATAAGTTGTTACTTGTAAAGACCTAGGTAAATAATAAATTGTACAGCCTTGATTTTTTGTTATACTTTTTGAAGTAAAAGCCCAAGTCTTATCCATATAATATATGGCATTTAGAACTAAACAACATTCTTATAATATACCAAATTTATAGTGATTTAAAATTTTCCTGATTTCTTCTCAAACCATATACCTAGCAACTCAGTTTGCAAAAATGGCGTTTAGTCTTAAAGGGTATAAACCAAATGCAAATTGCATAGGCTCCATGATAGCAAATCATTTTAGAAATGCTGCGTTTATGCAACGGGACTTGTCATACAAATTATGCCCACAATAGAGTGTAATGAGGTGACATCAATAATTTGGGAAAGATAGACTTTGAGTCAATTGTTCATGTTTCCATTATTTGTATAATGTTGCCACAATTCAGAATAATGTGAATTATGTTAAAGTCCTATTTAAATTATACTATGAATTTGCACACTGCCAGTATGTGTAGGTATGTTTGTGTATGTGGTGATAACTTTTGTTACTACTTATAACATACAGTATTTATCAGAGTTTAACTCATTTTTAAGAAACTATTTAAGCATACTTAACTGGGACATGTTTTAAACTGTTTTTGATGTAGAGATATTTGACAAATTAAAAACAGAAAAATGTCATTCACTATAACAATATTAAAATAACCATGTACTGTATGTTAAATTTTTAATTTTTTTGATTTTCCACTCAAATATTTTTGATTTTCCACTCAAATATTTTAATACCAGTTACATCAAACATGCTTACATTTCAGACAACTATCTTTAAAATGAAAGAATGTTTTATGCCTCTCAAAATCTTCACTCTTGATAGCCAATAAATATGTTTTACATCTTTATATACTTGAAAACTACATTTTTATCAGAGAAAATTATGTTGAAATTTTTTTTTATATATATGAAGTTTGCTATTCATTTGGCTCTTGTTTTATAATTATTCTTAAAATTCATTGGAAGAATCTCTAAACTTTTCCATGTAACAAAATTCTGCTCCAAAAAGTGCTGCTTTGGTTCTGATAAATTATTATGCAGGCTTCTAAAACTTGGAGAAAAATATCAGAAGGGATTACCCAAAGTTGGGAAATTAAGTATTACCTGTTTAATATCTAAGAGAATAGTAGATAAGTTCCATTTTTACTCACTATAGTTTGGTTAATTTTCTGATATTATATTTTAAAATGGTGACATTTCTTTTCTAGTTTATATCAGGGCAATTCAGATAGTCTAATCTATCATAAAGGTGTTTAAGGCTAATGGCTAACAACTAGATAGACTATGAAGGAGATAGAATGGGGAAAAGGGATCTGAAAGGAGCTCAAATTTGATAGATGTTGGAATAAAAACTTCCTTAAAATCTGAAATGTGCAGAGACTTGGTTAAATGGAGCAGATTTTATAAATGAGTGTGGAGATGTGATTGAACACAGTGGGGAAACATTGTATTTTTCTTTTTATTGTGGTCCTTATTAAAAAGAAAGTAGCAAAGGTTGTTACCTGGTAAAATATATCAAACACATGTGCCCCTGTAAGTTTTTAAATGTGATAAGGGGGAAGAAAAAGAGTATGTGTAATGAAATGAATCTTGAACTTGGGCAATGAAGGTAAATGTGATGCTTTGAATGAACAGACATCCTGTTTGACTAGAAATAATCATGGTTCCAATTTCTTGTCAAACATGTTAGTTTCTTGCTGTCAGAGAATGCTATTCCATTTCTGATATTTCGGCATCAGTCTTTTGCTATTACAAAACCAATGCCGTCGGCTGTCAGGACTTCACAGTTTCAATTGGCAGACTTATCTGTCTTCTGCAGGATTAGACAGAAATGTTTCTCATTCAGAGGCTGCTTCTGTGGAAGACAGCAGCAGCCCCAGGAAATCTGAGTACATTAGCTTCAAAGGACCTGTCTGCCACCCTTCTGACAGTCTGCTCTGCAAAGCACCTTCCAATCTCTTGCTCCCTGGGCGGTTTTCTCTGCGTCTTAAATGTATTCTTGGCATTACATATAAACTTCAGCAATTTTATGTTTTAATGTTATTTACACAAATACAAGTACAAGCCATAGATTTTTCACTTAATTGGCCTCAGTCATTTCCAGTACATTGCATAAAAGCCATGGGGAAAGATGATAGTGTGTCTCAGATAAAACTAATGTCAGTGGGATAGATCAAAACAGAGTGAATGAGAATTTTACACCAATGGCCTATAACTTTAAAATAGTGTTCTTCTTTAAAGAAAATGTTAACTAGTAGTTTCAGTTATTACTTAATATTTATGACACGGAGTTGTCAGAGGAAGTCATGGTACCTCAGTTATTTGAAAAAAAGAAAAAGCAGTAATTACTTCTGTTCTTCAGGAAGGGTGCAAACTGCTTCCAAGAATCACATCTGCATTCTCCCTTCCTATTTTGTCCTTTCAACCTTCTCGGCCCGTCCTTCCATCTCCCAAAAGCAGTGAAGCTGCTAGAGGTCAAGGATGTGCTTGTGTGTTTCCTTTTCCCAACAGACTACATCTCTTGGTATTTATATGCTTCTAAAATTTTATTAAGGGCTTTTATAATCTAGTCATTGAATATTTTACTACTCCATAAAATCTGCAAACATCTCTACTCAAAAAATCCCAACCTTTTCTCTAAGCTTGGGAAAATAGTTTGCGCCGTTGAAAAATGTCAGTGACCACAGCTGGATTTGACTGTTTATTTTGGTGGAGACAAAGTCTATAGAGACTTTTCCTTTAATTCTCATTTTTAACATGCTGTGTTGGTAAATCATAGGATCCATCTGTTCTTTTTATTATTTTTGCTATCATTTTTTTGTTTGTTTTGGCCAAGACACTTTCAGGAGGATTCCAACTGATAAATAAGCAGTATATCTCACTATCTTACTCAATGTCTTTGCAAGAAACAATTCAGGGTCTTTTTTTCTTATTTAGATAAATTTTAAATAGCCTTTGAAGGCATAACCATAAAAAGCAGTTCATGGAAGAATGATAATCAGAATCTCCTATGGTGAGAAAAAGATCGTTTTGCATCCTACATGCTTTACTTCAAAGAGAGGTAAAAGATAGTCTTTTAAAATTAACACACAATTTTAATAGCATAAGATATAATACAGTCTATGGCTTTATAGCCCAAAGTAAATGGAAACTTAACAAACAACTCTTAATTTGATCAATGGAAATAACTATACTGGGTAATTGTTATTTAATACTGATTTATTTCTCACAAGGGCCCAAGCAAATATACACTGCAAACATGCGGTGCTGTCTCCAAGGGGCTTACTTAACATTCACAGATGTGATTATTATTAAGTACCTTGCCCTCACATGCTTTTGTAGTTATCCCCACTAAAACACAGTTACTAATTACATTAGGCTTTTCTCATAGGAATTTTGTTTCCAATTTTATAATTATCTTTAGTGCTGTTCTCTGGCAAAGTCTTCCATATCTCAGGTAAGCAGCAGAATCCAAATTAAAAACAACACAATGATATCATTAGCTTATTGGCCACTCTGAAGTTTTCATATCTCTCTCCATTACATAACATGGGTCCAGGTGATTTTTTTAGAAAGCATTTGTCGAGTGTTTAGTTTCTGCTGGGAATTAAGAATTCTGTCCATTCTGTAAGGAACTCGAAATTTGAGAATGAAGGAGGACATAAAATGTCTAATTTTAATAAGGGTTATATCAAATTACCACTAGGAATTAATGGGAGCACAGAGGAGACCAATTCATTCTGAAGGGCTTTGCAAAGATTTATACAAAGTGCTACCTTAAATGAAAAATATTGGTGAATTAAAAAAGGCATTTCATCTTTGAGTGCAATTCTTTTAAAATGAAACTCTCTTTTTTTTTATGGTGTATGTATGTGGGTGTATGTATTGGACAAGAGATCAAGGAAAATTATTTTTTTCTTTTGGACCATAAACTACAAATTATATAAATAGTATTTTAAGAAGAATGCTTTTATCCTGAGGCTTGGCATACCCTTTGTACTCCTAGATAAACAATCAAGGAATCAGTTGCCTATCCAGTCAATGGGGCAGTGGGACTTAATACACCAAATGTTCAGGGAATTTGTTACAGCTAGCTACTTCATTTGTGTCCCTGAACTTACTACAAATATTAACTCATACCCATCATCAGGAAAGAAAACACAAATGAATTAGGGGTGCTCTGAATGTTCTATGCTTGAATATAGGGAAGGTCTAATCCAAAAAAATTTAAATACCTATCAGCTTGAAAATAATAATATGCATATTGCTAAACTTGCTGTTTTTTGTAATCATTGATGTTAATTGCCTTTGATTTACATAATTCTAATTCATTTAGTTTAGAAATCGACATTGCTGTAAAATGAAGTCTTTAGGTAGGAGAATTAAAGCTGGAAAGAAGGCACAGTTCTAATATTATCACAGAAAATGATCTGTTTTCATTGATGATATGATGATCCAATCTTTTTCTTCCCTAATTATCATTCTCTAAATAGTGAAGCAGTTTATTCTCTAATATTTAGTGCCTAAGTTGTTTCTTATTAGAAACTGTATTGCTTAAAGCTGACATTTTCCTAATAGTAGTATGGTTTTTCCTACATTTTATATCATTAAAAATTATGCATGCCTCGACAATGGCATATCCCAGTTGAGTCATAGCAATGTAAATAAAAATGCAAAGAGGCAAAGTCAATAATATTACCAAAAAATTGGTGTTTAGGGTGTAATATGGAGATTCATACTGCACAGATGTTCGGCAGAAATGAGATCTGTTCCTCAATTGAGTAAGAGTATTACCTGTTTTATTGCTCTGCCTATGTACAGCAGGCAAGGGTAGAGAGGCTGTGACCTTGAATGCATCACAGAAGAACATGCTGCTTCAAAATTAAAAAAAAAATCACCGCTCAAAGGCAAGTATCTTCAAACAGTAAAGAAAAAAAATTTAATAACAAAAAAATTAAAAAAATTAACAAACATAACAATATCTAGTGTTTAGATCTAGGGTTGCAGCTGTGAATGCATAAATTTAGTCAAGATAAAAGAAATGAAAGACAAGATATTTTATTTTTTCAGTGCGACTGGGGATTCAAAGAACACACGAGTCCCTACAATTTCTGTAGTTATCCACTGTGTGATTATTGCCCATTTTATCTGGGAGGGCCACTCGAAGGCATTTGATTTTGTGTACTTTATAGCCAAATTACTTTCTTCCTGAATGTGTCTGCTTATCTATGTATCTATGTATCTATCTATCATTTATCTATCTTCCACATCTATTTAAAGTTCAGGTGTCTCAATCCCTAATGCTTTGAAAATAATAGAAACAGTAGTTATTAATTAACTTCAAAAAGCAGAAAGGTAATTTCTAATAAAATTTGAGCAGCATCTCAGCATTTTGATCAAAGCATAGACATCAGCTTAGTCACCCCATGTGAAATTTCATGTGAAGATAAGCTTGTTAAAACAAATTTTGAAAAGATGTATCTCTTCCTACTATGAGCCCATATACTGCCTGATAAAAAATATTTTTCTTTGTCCCTGGTTCTATTAACATTTTATATGTTCATTTTTATTTATAAAACAAATATCTCCAAGGTGTTATGAGGATCACATTAAAATGTAATCAAGACAGGCTACCTGGAGTAGGCTGTACTTAGGTTAAGGATTAAGAAATAAGTATGATATATGGAGGGAATTCTTTAGTGGTACAGTGGTTGGGACTTCACAGTCTCACTGCCAAGGGCCTGGGTTAAATCCCTGGTTGGGGAACTAAATCCCACAAGCCATGCAGCCAAAATAAAATGTATATGGAATAGTAGCCCACGGGGAAAAAAAAAAAAAAAAAAAGTATGATTTCAAGAACTAGAGAAGCAGTAGCCAAAAGGCTGAAGTCCATCTGGCAGAGAATTTATGTAGAAGGATCCTAGGAAATATGACTGAATAGAATACCAGAATTTGAAGACAAATTTTATATGCAAGCCTATAAAGACTTAATAATCAGAGAAAATGAAAATCTGTAGACAGTATATCTTTATGAAAAATAGTTATCTGCTGTTTGTTTGTAAGATCTATTAATTGGAAAAATTCAAAAATACTAAATGAGAAGTATTCCAGAAGGACTTTCTGAGACAGGTGAAGGGCTCTGGACAAGGAGGATGGCTGATATCCTTCCACACACATCTGATGAGTTCCCTGTGAGCACTCTTACCACCAATGTTGAAAGAGTCTTATGTATTAGAATTAGTAAATGTACAAGGACCCCAATTTGATATAATTTTTTTCTATTCTCTTATTCCTAGTATAAGAACAAATATCTTTAATGCCTACATCACTACTTTTAGTATGTATATGTCTACAAATACATATATATTGTATACATACACATTTTACATATTTGTGTGTGTATATATATGCATATGATAAAAAAACACAAAAATAAAAACAAGACAGACAGAGAGAGAGACTGAGGGAGATTTCTGTTTCTTCTGCTTCCACACTGGGCCAAGATAGAAAAAGAAGGACTGAATTTATTCTCCCACCTAAAATCAACTAATAACAGGGGCAAAATATATAGAACACTGATTTGCAACCTCAGGTATCCAAGCAGTGATCCCTAAGAGTAACAGTCTCGGTGAAGCCTGTAATTGTCCCAGCTTACCACCTTGAGACAGTTTCCAGTCCACAGCACAATGGGGAGGAATCCATTCATAGCCCAGTGAATTCTTTGAATTAAGGTGGAACTGAGTGTCTGAGGAGACCAGAGCAGCTAGATAGAGGACACCAAATTGAGCAGGACAGACTAAGAGAGAGAAGACAGCTGCAGAGAAAGAAAATTCCAGAGATCCACAGCGAGCCCTCCTCCAGTATTTAGCAGCGTACGGAATAGTTCAAACAAGTAAGAACAAAACTCAAGTCTGGGGAAAGTACCGCAACTACCCATCACACAAAACTTTGATAAATCAGATTTTATTAAAATTAAGCCACAGACTTGGAAAAGGTATTTGCAATACATATACCTAACAAAAGATTTGTACACAAAATATACAAGAAATATGAATCAATAGGAAAGTCTCAGACAAGTCAATTTAAAAATAGTAAAATATTTGAACAGGCACTTTACAGAAAAGAATAATCAAATAGTCAACAAACAGAAAACTTCTTAAAATCAGTTGTCATCAGAGTAATGCAAATCAGAATCACAATGATAAACTACTAAAAACCCAACAGGATGTCTAAAATCTAAATAACTGAAAACACCAAGTGTTGATCAGAATGTGAAGATAGCAGAACTCATGTTATTAGTTGCAATTTATGTCAGTACAATAACTTAAAAAAAAAATGTTGGACAATAGCAACACTCAACATATGCCTGCCTTAAGACCAAGCAGTATGGTTTCTGGTATTGTTGATTACTTAAATTCAACAAAAGATACATATGCAAATGTGCATAGCATCTTTGATTTTAAAAGTATGAAACTGGAAACAATCCAAATTTCCAACAACTCTGGAATGCCTAACAAAAATCAGGTATAATCCTGAAATGGAGTAACATGCAAATATAAAAGTTGAGCTGCAGCTGTATACAATAATAACATGTAATATTCTCACAGATTAACAGAAAAATATATGTTGTGATTCCATTCACATGAATATCAAGATGTATATTCTTTGAGTTTTAAACATAGTATTAAATTTGCTATGTTAAATTTCAGTAGTTATTAAATAAAATTTGGAAAAATTATTCTACTAGAATAAGACTTTATGAAGACAATAAAAGTAATCATAAAATTTGACCTCTGATCAACAGGGTTTTTTTGTTTTTATTTTTGTTTGTTTGGCCCTGCCCTGTGGCATGCGGGATCTTGATCCCCAACCAGGGATCGAATCTGTGCCCCCTGCACTGAGAACACAGAGTCTTAAGCACTGGACCACCAGGGAAATCCCTGATCATTGTTAAATACCAATGAAAACAGAATGTTGTTTAAACAAGTATGCTTAAATGTATGGGGAAATTTACTGCTAAGTAGGAAATTCCTGGATAACAGAAGAAAGAGAAAGAGAAGGAGAATAAGGAGATGGAGGAGAAGATGGAAGAAGGGGACAGCAGAAAGAGATAGAGACAGAGACAGAAGGACAGAGAGAGAGAAGGTGAGAGAGAAGGAAGGAAAGGAGGGAAGGAAGAAAGAAAAAAGAAAACACAAAGCACCTAAATATATAAAGCAATCCTGACTTAACAGTACGTTCCTCTGATTAGAAAATACCTACTAAAAATTCCTTTGAGATACTTTGGATCTACTGCCTCCATTAATTAATTAATATAATGATTTTTCTTTCCCTCAAAGTCTTAAATGTGATCCTTTCATCCTCATGCACAGATATGTTTTTGTCATTCTTTGAAATACATTACACTTACTTATAGTTTGGTAATTGTAACTAACTGGATGTTTCCTTGAAATCCTTATGAATGAACAATTTTAACCTTGTAGTTAGGATGAAAAAAACCATAGCATTTCTTAAATAAATCACAAGTTTTGTCAACAAAATTCTAAAAACGAAATAAGATTGTGCTTGACAATCCACCATTTCTGCCACAAATAAAACATTACTTATATGTGTATACATATTCAAAATTTCCTACAGTTTGCCTAAATAACACCTGGGCATAAAATGCATTTTTAAACCTCCATCCTTTAGTTGTTACTGTCTCATGCTTTGAATATCTTTCATGTCCTTTTCATCATATTGAATTTCTATTCATTATGCAATGTTTAGTTCAAGTGCTATGGTCTCTAAGAAGTCTTCATAGATTCCTCCTGTCAGAATGAATTACTCTTTCCGCTGGCTTCACTCAGCATCCTACATGTGTCCTGGTTCAGTATGTATATTAATTTGACTTTTAATTATGTTATTTATTTATACTTCTATATCTGTCTTGGCTAATATTTTCAAAGACAGTAGGACCAATCATCTATGACCACCTTATATCCATTACTCACACAACATCCAGAATGATATGTTTTTCAGATAGGCTTTATATTTTAGAACACTTTTAGATTCACAGCAAAATCGAGCAGAAAATATGGGGAGTCCACACATACCCCATACCCCCATCATACACAGCTTCCCCCCACTATCCACGTAGTACACAGAATGGTACATTTGTTACAATCTATGAAACTACACTGACACATCATTATCACCCAAAGGTCATAGTTTACATTAGGATTCACTATGTGGAATGACATATAGTCACCATTATAGAACAATATAAAAATAGTTCCACTGCCCTAATAATCCTTTGTACTCAGCTTATTCAACGCTCACTCCTTTCCCTTAAACTCTTGGCCACCATTGATCTTTTTCTGCCTTCATAGTTTTGCCCTTTCCAGAATATTATATGTTTGGAATCATATAGAATGTAGCCCTTTCAGAATGGTTTATTTCACTTAGTAATATGTATCTAAGTTTCTTCTATGTCTTTTCATGGCTTCATAGCTCATTTATTTCACTGATGGATAATATTCCATTGTCTAGATGTTCCAAAGTTTATTTATCCATACCTCTAGTGAATGACATCTGGTTGTTTCTGAGTTTTTGCAACTATGAATAAAGCTGCTACAAAAATCCACGTGCAGGTATTTGTGTGGACATACATTTTTCTCCCCATTTGGATAAACATGGAGGAGTGTGATTGTTAGATCATATAGATAATGTTTAGTTTTGTGAGAAAGTGCCAGAGTTTTCCAAAATGACTATTATTTTCCATTCTCACAATCAGTGAGTGAGCATTCCTGTTACTCCACATACTTGGAAATATTTGGGGTTGTCAGCATTTTGGATTTTAGCCATAGTAATAGGTATGTTGTTTGAATTTGCAATTTCTTCATGACATATGATGTTGAGCATCTTTTCACATGCTTATATTCATCATCTGTATGTCTTCTATGATGAGGTGTCTGTTCAGGTAATTTGTCTGTTTTTAATTGGGTTGTTCATTTTCTTATTGTTGAGTGTTAAGAGTTCTTTAAATCATTTGGATTACGGTCTTTTATCAGATGTTTCTTTTGCAAATATTTTCTCCCAGTCCATGGCTTGTATTCTCATTCTCTTGACATTGTCTTTCTAGCACAGCAATTTTTACTTTTAATGAAGTCCAGCTTATTCATTATTTCTTTCATGGATTTTGCCTTTGGTGTTGTATGTAAAAAGTCATTGCCAAAATCAAAGTTACCTAGATTTTCTCCTATGTTATCTTCTAGGAGTTTTGTAATTTTTCATTTTACATTTATGTGTATAATCAATTTGGGGTTAAATTTTTCAAAGGGTGTAAGCTCTGTGTCAATATTCTTCTTTTTCTTGCATATAGATGTCCACTTAATCAAAAATCTTTTATTAAAGAGACTGTCTTTTTACATTTTATTGTCTTTGCTTCTTTGTTAAAGGTCAGTTGGCTATATTTGTGTGGGTCTATGTTTGGGCTTTTTATTCTGTTCCATTGATCTGTCTATTCTTTTACCAGTATCATATTCTTTTGATACTATAGCTTTACAGTAAGTCTAGAAGTTGGATGGTGTCAGTTCTTCAACTTTGTTTTCACTCAAATATCATGTTACCTATTCTGGGTCTTTTGCTTCTCCATATAAACTTTAGTATAAGTTTGTTTATGCCTACAAATTTACTTGCTGGGATTTTGATTGGGATTACATTGAATCTATCAATTAGGTTGAGAAGGACTGATATTTTGTCAATATTAAATCTTCATACCCATGAATATAGAATATCTCTCCATTTATTTAGTTCTTCTTTGATTTAGTTCATCAAAGGTTTTTAGTTTACTTCATATGTATCTTCTATATGTTTTGTTAGATTTATACCTAAGAATTTCATTTTGAGGAATGCTAATGTAAGTTGTACTGTGTTTTAAATTTGAGATTCCAATTGTCCATTGCTGGTATGTAGGAAAGTAATTGGCTTTTATGTGTTGACCTTGTATCCTGCAACATAATATGATCACTTATTAGTTCCAGGATGTTTTTTGTTGTTGTTGATTCATGAAGATTTTCTAGACAAACATTTCATATTTGAAGATAGTTTTATGTCTCCCTTCCCAATATGTGTAGCTTTTGTTTCCTTTTCTTTCTTATTGAATTAGCTGAAACTTTCGGTACATTTTGAGCAGGAGTGGTTAAGTGTCTTATTTTGATCTTAGTGGGATAGTTTCTAGTTTCTCATTATTAAGTATGATGTTGGCTGTAGGTTTTTTGTAGATGTTCTTTATCAAATTGAGAAAGTTCCGTTAGTTTTCTGAGAAATTTTATCATAAATAAATGTATTCTGTTAAATGCTTTTTCTGAATCTATTGATATAATCATGTGATTTTTCTTCTTTAGACTTTTGATGTAATGGATTAAATTAATTGATTTTTTAAGTGTTGCGCCATCCTTGCATAACTGGATTAAATCCCACTTGATAGTGGTATATAATTTTCTAAAAATATTTTCAGATTCAATTTGCTAATATTTTGTCAATGATTTTTTGCATCTATGTTTATAAGTGATATTGGTCTGTAGTTTTCTTGTAATGTATTTTTCCTGGTTTTGGTATTAGGATAATGCCAACTTCGTAGCATGAGATAGGCAGTATGTCCTCTGCTTCTATCTTCTGGAAGAAATTGCGGATAATTAGTAAAATTTCTTCCTTAAGTGTTTGGTAGAATTCACCTGTGAATTCCTTTGGGCCTGATTTTTTCTGTTTTTTAATGTATTATTTAGATTCAATTTCTCTAGTAGACATAGGCCCAATCAGATTCTCTGTTTCTACTTGTGTGAGTTTTGAGAGATTGTGTCTTTCAAGAAATTGGTGTGAAATTTAATCAGTGCCCAAATTTGTGGGCATATATTTGCTCATAGTATCCCTTAGTATCCTTTTAATATTTAGGGGCTCTGTAGTGATGTCCCCTCTTTCATTTCTGATACTAGTAAATTATGTTCTCTGTATTAGTTAGCCTGTCTAGAGTCTTACTGATTTTATTGATCTTTTCAAAGAACCAGCTTTTGGTTTTATCGATTTATCGATTCTTCTCTATTGATTTCCTATTTTCAGTTTCATTGATTCTTGCTCAAATTTTTATTGTTTATTTTCTTCTTTATTTGGATTTAATGTGCTCTTCTTTTCCTAAAGTCCTAAGGTAGTAACTTATATTATTGTTTTTAGATCTTTTTAAAGATAATATCAGCATTCGATGTGTGAAAATTAGTATGTCAGGAGTTGACTAAGATATGATCTGAGGACTTCCATGTTTGCTGCCCGTGGTGGACTTTTGCTAAACACCCCAAATTAAAACTGCTGAATGGTTGCAGATTTGCCAAAAGGAAGGAATAATGCCGAGAACTGGATTTCTTTTAAATGAAAGAAAACATAGCTTTCCCTAGTAACAGATAAGGTATGCTCCATAACCCAATCATATGTACAGAGCAATTTTACCATCCAATCCAAATTCCTGGTTTTCACAGAGGTTTCTGCCTGTGGCTCTCCACTTCAGAAATCAGTGAATTTCTGTACCCACTTATGTCTCCAATTTTGGGGGCAGCAATTTTCCCCATGACCTCAGTTCTCTGGGAAATCTAAGAAGAGTTTCTGTTTGTTTGCTTCTTACTTTTCCCTGTTCACTCAGCCGTATACTTCCAAGATCCCTAAATGCAGAGAGGAAACCAAAAGTTCAAAATGTATTTTTTAATACACAATAATTGGAGGATACTTCTGTGTGTCAAACTCTTCATGGCTTCTCATAGCACTGGAATAAAATCTGAGACCCTTATGGATCAGCTTTAAGGCTTAAGGCTTAAGTTGTGTCTCGCACTTGATTCTATAATGTCATATCCTATTATCCACCACTTTGATCTCTAGATTCTCACAACACCTGCCTCATTTCCAATCTTCAAATACACCAGTATCTTTCACACCTTATGATCTTTGCAGTGGTTCTTCCTGCTATCTTCAGTGCTCTTTCCCCTTATTTTCAAAGGATTCCTTCTTTTAATTCTTGCTTTAGTTCAAATATCAACTACCCAGAAAACCACCCAATCTAACATACTTCTCACCTAGACATTTCGATCCTATTACTCTGTTGTATTTTTTACAGCATTTATCACAAATTGATATTTCATTTTTTACTGATCTTAATCGCTAACATATAAACTCTATTAAGCAGAGATCTTTTTCCTTCTGCTTATTGCTTTATCCCAGTGCCCAGAATAGACAAAGAATATTTTCTGTAAATTAACCAACCAATTAATGAATTAATAGCCTCACAGTCTAATAATATGGCAGGTCAATTTCTTTAACAGTTTAATTTCTTTAACCTTCTCTATCTACATCTTTTCCATGTGAAATTTTAATTATTTTTATTAATAAGACAGGGTCCATTTCCCTCCCCTTGATTTTGGACTGATCTTTAACTTGATTTGGCCAATACAATATCATATAAGTGACTGTGACAGTTCTAAGCCTATATCTCAAGAGGTCACATTAATTTTCACTTGCTTGCTTTTGTACATCTAGTTTTGCCATAAGGATATGCCCAGGCTAGACTGCTGAAGGCTAAATCACATGGAACAGAGATGTGTCTCCCCAGTTGTCCCAGCTGAGGTCATCCTAGACCAGGCAACAAACATTTGATTGTCAGGCATATGAGAGTCCAGTCAAGGTCAACAGAGCCTAACCTGTAGCCAAGTGTAGATATAGAATGAGTCCCACCAGCAATAAAAGAACCACGCAGGCAATTTACAGATTCATGAACTAAATGAATGACCATTGTTCTAAGCCAGTGAGTTTTGGGGTGGTTTGTTTTGCAGAATTATTTTGATAAGAGGTAACTCATATAACCACATATCACTATATCTTGCACATTGTAGATAATCTGCAGTGTTAGCTGAAATGCCCCTAAATTATATACATATCTAGGTGGAACTTCTTTTAGCTAAAATTATGCTACTCCAATTCCCTGCTGTATTTCTAATTTTTGTGCATTAATTCATTAATTTATTAAAACTTTAGTTAGTTCTAATCTGTTATGGGAACTGAGAAATACACCAGACAAGAAGATCATGTGAGCTGTCTAATGTAAGAGACAAACGTGAACACCGATAAAGTATAGTATAATGTTCTTTGGTGTTATTTGTGTTAAGAAAAGATTACTATCTCACTGTCTTGGGGAAATTATAAATGCCATCCTGAATATAAAACTCAAAAGATAAATAGGAGTCAGAGAAATAAAGATGGGCAATGGATTCTAGATAGAATTGAGATAGCACAATTGATGGCATGAAGGCCAACAGAGCTGGATCTGAGTAGGAAAAATGAAAAAAGTAATAAATCTCACGCATAGGACATGGGAGAGACAAAACGACAGTGAGACTGGGTTAGGGATGGATTGTGCAAGAACTTAAACAAGAAATTAAGGAGTTTGGTTTTTGTCTTGGGGGAATCCAACCTCTGAGCATTTGAGAAATGATCTTATGTGTAACAATTCTTTGACAAGGTCATTTTATTTTTAGTAGGTAACTGTAAGTAGTATAAGAAATGCACTAAATACTAAATATGGAGAAAAATGTGGGGACGAGAAGATTCAGATATCAATTCCCTGCTGTATTTCTAAACTAAAAGGAACATTTTCAACAAAGCTTGCCTCCTTTCTCAATTTACATTTCTCTTAGTAGCAGCACGTTTGCCTTAGGCATGAAGTTCTAAACATGTTAGAGCATTGATTACTTCTTTGTTATCTCCTTAGTCAATGTCACTGTATTTTATTAATTATTCCTACCTGTAACTTTCCAATCCATACCTTCTTATATATTTTTATTGCTACCACATTGGTCTAATACCACCAGACATCAAACCTAACGGCAGTTGAATAATAACTTATACTGCACAAACTTTTTCAATTTTAAAAATATTTTCACACAGTATTCTATTTAATGGTTGCAACCATCTTATTGTTTCATGTAGAACTTCTTTTTGCTTAAGTAGTGATGAAACTGAACCTTTGAGAAGATAAGGAAAAGCCTGAAACTTCCAAGTTTGGATTCAGAGCTCTTTCCACTGTGCTCTACTATATCTTGCCAATGTCAATAGCCTGCTAGCTTATCTATCTGGCTGCCCTTTCTACTCATTCTGCTTACAAAATGCAATCAGATGGATAGTCCTCAGTATGCCCATTCATTCCTCTCTTCAACACCTTCAAATAAATATCCATTATTTATAACATTAAGTTCAAACTTCTTAGCCAAAAATTAAGGTTCTCATCATCTCTTTTCATTTCTTTTTTTCTGGTGACCATCAAGACCTCAAGAATCACAATGATAGAGTATGTCTTCCACCTTAATAAGATGTACTTTATTGGACACTATCAACTTCTCTGTTAATAGTCCCTTAATGATGCTTCTTTAAGTAATCTGGGGATACAACCTTGCTTTAACCATAAAATGCAATACCTCTAGGCCTATCTAACATGTTTTTTTTAAATCCTCTATTTTCACTGTCTCCCTTATGTCTCTATTTTAAAAACATACATTTAAATGGAACAAATCACATATTGAAAGGCTGTGTATTGAAATTCTAAAGACTGTGAATTCTGTTTCCTGTCCTGGCTCTAATAAACTGTCTAAGTCTCTTTAGTTCCAACATTTTAATGTGAAAATTAATACAATTAAGAACTCAGCTGGAAAATATAGGAAGAATCATGGGAAGTGTCAGGATTAGCTTGTCTTAAAGGTTCACAGTAAGCAAGAGAGCATGGATGACAAAGTCTGCAGGTTGCATTTCACTGGGCACAGAGTACAGAAGGATGAACAAATCATGAGAGTAAACATAAAATAGCCAGCCCAGTTTGCCATTTTTGCCCCTTGATGTCACTTTCTTTCCTTTCATCTAAGTTAGTTATCTTCCTGAACATGAAGAAGACAGGAGACGCTTCAGCCACTATGTCATCACAGGTACAATAGCCCCCTTTACCACGGGAGTACGTTCCAAGAGCCCAGACAGATGCTTGAAGCCCCAGATAAAACTGAACCCTACAGATGCACCCCCTTATCCTCAGTTTCACTTTCCACCGCTTCACTGGTTGACTGTGGGTAGCTGAAACAATGGAAGATGAAACTGCGGATAAGGGGGGGGGGGGGCGGGGCTAGTGTAATGCCAGTCGTGTCATACTCCCTCTTGGTGTACTATCTACTACTGCTAAGGAAAGGAGAGGAAGAAATAAATAACTGAGTAACAAAATATGCATAGTTGCCATAGTCCAGGATTCTGTGGCTTATTTGAGGCTGGGATGAGAATTATAATCTCCTTCTTCCATATATATTCCAGGTTCCTGAACAAGCACTTTACCAGCTAGGATTTTTTTACCAGGAAGATAACCCAAAGGTATTTAGAAATCTTGTCTTTATGAAGTAGCCACAGACTTTCCAATGAGTTTAATTATCAAACATGGAAATAGTAAGCAGGGCCCTACTGGAGCCTGGAGGTTCTGGACATAGTTCTGCATGCCTTCATTGGTCAACATCAACCCAATTTCCGCTGGATAACTGGGACAAATCACCCAAGCTCATGTAATAATTCCTTTCTATGACTGTTGCTTTAATGATAAGAAGAGATATTCTTTACTGAGGAACAATCTTAGCTTCTGAATAGCTGTGCTTCATCACTGATGTTTTACTCTTTGGGAACAAGGACACTGAAAGCAACTAAGCTCAAGTTTATAGGGAGGTGATACAAACATTCTGTAAGGAGATTTTTAGGTGTAATAGTGAAAGAGGAACTTCCAGAATATGAATATTCTGTCTTTGGAGGCAACAGCACTATACATTGACTGTTTATCAAGAGGAGATACCACATCCTATGGAACAGAACTTCAAACCCCTCTTTGGGATCACTATTAAGCATTTAATAGGTCATTTCATCATGTTATCATTCCAGTCTCTTCCCAATGATGAAGTACATGTTAAGAGCAGTGAAGTCCATGGGCCTTAAACTGAGTCCCTTGGTCTGAAATGAAGTTGCATAGAATAGCATGACTGTGAATAAGATATTTTGTAAATCCTCCACACTTAGTGGTACTGGCAGAATCATTGCAGACAGGGAAGGAAAATCCATTTTGTAAATGCCTACCTATTACAATGAGGACAAATCACTATCCCTTTTTTAATGGGAGAGGCCTTGTACAATCATCTGGTAGCTTGCTGGCCCTCCCCAGGAACAATGCTGCATCACTGGCCTCTGATATTGGTAATGCTGAGCACTCGGCAGAGCTCCTAGTCAGATTAGCCTTGGTAAGAGGAAGTCGAGGCTTTTGAGTACATACCCAGCCTCTGCCATCCCTGTTGCTATGCCATTCTGTATATGAGTTTTCAGATCAAGCACCACATTGATTAAAGAAAGATCCTGATTGACAACTATAAAATAGCTACCTGATTAACGACAGCTCCATTTGCTTTAGATGTCATTTAATGTGCATTCACATTGGACCAAATAACCTCATGATTTGGGCCTATTTCAAGAAGTCTTTCTGCATAACTGTCCCAGACATTTTTGTCCCTAAGTCTGCAAAAATTGGTTTTTTAAAAATCCCAGAAACAGGGAGGAGAACCCAGGACCCATTTTCCACAGAGGCTAGCTTTCTCAGGCAAAGAGCAAGCCAGAAAAGGGGAAGGATAGATTAGAGGATGATGTGGGGTGGCTGGAGGATTTTAAACAAGAATAATCAGAACAGCAAGTAATTGCATTTTCTTTACCCCAAGGCGAACCTCCTCTTCTGCTTAGTTCAGGCTATACTAAGTTATATTGCAATAAGACTAATAGGGTGAAAAATCAGTCCAGTTTATTCCCTTCTTGCTACAAGTTTAGTGCTCTTCTTTCTTTCTTTCTTTCTTTCCTGCAGTTAATTTCTAAGTAACTCAGCGCCAGAACACTTCAGGTCTCAATCTATACATTTATTCATAATGGCATCATACTATTACCTCTGATTTGTAACATTTCAGATCCTTCAGAAAAGGTCTTTAGGAAAAAAAATAAGTTCTTTAAGGTATTCTGTATTTTCTTAAATGATATAAAATCACTACTGCCTTTCCTGAAGTACACACTCTTATCTATTTGCTAATTTTATTTAACATTATCCACTAACTGAGGGATTTCTAGGACTTTTACAGTGATATATCTAGGCATGTTACAGTAGACATCTTTGTAAATGTAAATCTCTCCTCCTGAGACCTTGACTGTTTACCAGAGTGGTTCTCAACCAGGAATGCACATTAGAAAAACAAAATGGATAGCAAAGAAAATCCAAAACAAAACCAACAAAAACAACCAAACTTCTCCCTGCCACCACCAAAAACAAACAAACAAACAAACAAACAAACCAAAAAACAAAAACCCTCTGGAAATGTAATTAGGCATCAGTATTTTTAATAGCTACCCTGGATATTTTAATGTTTGACATCACTGATTCACTTAAAAGCCTTCAAATTCTCTAGGTCTTAAGCTAGCCATCTCAATTCACAAAATTATTTTTAAATTCATTTTTTATAAATATATTGTATATATTTTGCCTAAGTTGTGATGTTCCTAAATTACATTCCTAATTGTGTCACACAAGTCACTGAATCTTTAATTTTGCAAACTGATCTTCCTGCCCTCATATACTCTCATGCTATTTCTGGAAATAAAAATAGTTGTTTAAAAATGATAATTTACTTCCTGATGATGGTGATACTTAATTTTTTCAAGTAAATCTGCTGAGGGTGGTTTTTTTTTTTTTTGAAATTCATGATAAAGATAATTATAAATTTGAACTAAACTGTCTATCATAGATTCTTTTTCCTGAGATGTATTAATAATTAAAAGTTCCTAATTTTCTACTAAGTAATATAGTTAAAATGTTGAAAGTTTAATTTTTAGATTAAATGCTTTTAAAATAACTTCAAAACCTTCATAATTTCTTTTTTATTGTAAATATAATGGTTGATTTTTTACAAAAGAAAATAGAAGGCAGAGTAGCACACCTACATAAAGTCACCAAAATTTCAAAATTTAGAAAGAAGTATTTTCACAAGTTTAGTGTAAATCATTACAGTAGTTTTAATGAGGTTGTAAAGTCCCTAAGACTCTAAAGGTTTTCATAGAACTACTTCTTAAGGATTTATAAAAGCATTTTGACAAATACATCCCTACCAAAACTATTTACTGATGTCATTTGACTCTGACACCCACCATCTCTTTTTTCAGTCACCAGTGGGATCTCTCTCCAGCACTACTCCATCAAAGCCCTTCTTTCAGTAAAGAAGTTATTTCAATAACTGTGTAGATAATCTTTTAATACACTGGCAGGTCAGATACTTAAATTCTTCCAGTGAACTTTTTTTCACCCTTCCTTACTCATTCACTCCTATGGCCATACATTAGACCTAATCATTACCAATAAATACAACTCTTCAACATACAGGTTTTAAGTATTTGACATTTAAGGCACCATCTTGTATTTTTTCATCTCACACTTCCCAGTAGATTAACTCCAGCAATCCTTCAACCTTACCATGCCACCCCCCCACCTTTGTATTCACTTGGCAGAAAAAACAATATTTGATTAAATACCATTTCCCCACACTTATGCTTATACAGTTAAACCAGTTAAAGGGGAAACATACAAGGATGAGTCAAAAATTATTCTCACTCTGGCTGTAGAATTTATAGAAGTTTTAATATAACTGGAGTGCGGATAATTTTTGACTCACCCTTGTACAAGCGTGATGACTGCTCTTACTTTAAATACATGGTGGTCTGACCTCAGATTGTTCCTCAGAACTGTCTGGCAGTCCTACTATGTTCCCTTTTTTTATTCACACTATCACTCTCCTAGAGGATTATTTTAAATGTCTTATCTTTTTTCAAATACCTCCTACCATCCTCATTTTAGTTACTAGTTCACTATGAAACCAAAAGACTTTAGAAGAGAACACATGGAATCTAAATCTAACACAGCTACCTATCTGTATGGATGTACTACCTCTATTCTGTTACCACGAATTGACTGTCTTTCATCTTACCTAAGACCATATACTCACTTGTGATCTGGACCCATCCTATATCATGCTCTCAGGAGTTTTGTTCCTGCAATTTCTCCCACGATATCCTGAATCATTTTTATTCCATTCCATTGAATATTCTCATCAGCATTTAACCATGCAGTTATTGTCTTATCTCTAAAAAAATTCTGTCTTGATCCCACTTCCCTCCAGTTACCATTCATTGCTTTATTTCTTTTCATAGACAGACAGACAGACAGACAGACACACACACACACACACACAAATCTAGAAATAATTTCTCTAATCTGCACCTTCAATTTATTTCATTCCTTTCTCTCTTGAACCACTCCAGTCTGGCTTTCACCTTCCACTTCACTGACCTTGCATTTGTAAAGATCACAATGGTGTCCACTGCTAAAGCCAATAGTTAGTATTCATTGCTCATATGACAGAGGTAGGGAAGATTGTATTCAAGACTATTGCCACACAGGAGAGACATTGAACTCAACTTCACTAAAAAGAAAGGAAGATTTTTAAGTGCTGGAATGAGCTAGTGGATAAGTACTGGACGACTTTGAGGGGATGAGATGGATCAATGGGATGTGCCTAGTCATTCCTGAGTTTGAAAATGTTTTTCTCTGTGATTAGACCATCTGTGTTTGCTGATTAACACCCATGGAAGTCAGGTTCTTATCCTTCCATAGAGACTAGGAGATAAAACTGCTATATCCTTTGATGTTTACATTTCAAGGAATTAGTTACCAGGTTCTTGGCAAAGACAATTCCTAGATTGTAATATTGGCAAGAGGTTGGGAGAAGATTTATATATATATATATATATATATATATATATATATATATATTTCAAAAGGGCAGATAAAGGAAACATAATTGTAAGTTTTCTAAATTAAATACTCTAAGAAAAGGGAGATTGGGGGTTTCAGTCAGAAAGCGAGCTGTCTAAAGTTTAGTCAAACTGAGGGGAATGTCGAGGCCATTTTGGTCAGTTGCTATTACACAATAGGCATAGAGAGGAATAATTTTGTACCATAGTGATATACTGAGCATATTTCAACACTCCCTTGCCCAATTTTCATAGTAAAAGAACAATCAAAGGCTCGTAGACCCCTCAGGTGTAGAGCTCTGTGTTATGATACCAGCTAAGTTATCTAGAACAGCAGAGGTGCTCTCCTTTTCGGAGCTGAATCAGCTGCTGGGAGTGCTGCTGAATAACAGCCCTCAGCTCTCTGCTTATCTTGTAAACTATCTTCAGTACAAGAGGTCTGCTTTGCACAAGGCCAGGCTCCCTAGCCAGCACTAGCCTTCCTTTAATGACAAATCTACAGAGGGCCATAAAGTCCCAGCCCTCACACAACAACTTGAGACACAGCCTCAGTCTCACCCATCAACTTGGGAAAATTCTAAAGGGCTGTTCTAATGTCAACACTCACATAGGATGAGGTCTTCTTGTGACTCCATTACAGTCCAATTTCTCCTGCTCTATCCTGCTCTTTTTCCTCTCCATGTGAGTGACACTCCTGAGGATATGCTCCAATAAATTTCTCATATGATAATTGTCATCTCAGGGTACATATCTCAGAGAACTCAACTTGCAACATTGCTAGATTTTCATTGGTGTTCCACACTTCCAACTCTTCCAATATTTGCCATATAGTACATAAGAATATTCATCAGCATACTGTTTTAATTATGGCTTTCCTCTGCTTAATTATCTATACTGACTCTCCATTATTCATAAGGTTGTGTTTAAATTCCTTGGTTAAAACTGAAGTTTTAGTCAGTCTGGTGCCTGTTTTGAAAGCCCACTTCAAAATCCACTACTTTATGACAATGCCTTCCACTTTTACTTTCTACTTTAATTTTCACTATTTATTCTTACATATCAAGATCATCCCTCCCATACACTTATTACTTTGTTTATGATGATTACATTTGGAATCCACTCAAACCTATACCTTTGCAGATTCCATCCATCTTTCATTAACCCTCAAATCTTTTATTAACCCTCTCTGATTCTCATTAGCTGACAGTCATTCCTCATCTTATAATTCATGTATCATCTTTATTATTCATTAACTCAGTATGACAAATAAACATCTTTCATACAAAAATTGTTTTATTAGATGGAGTGTAAAACATAAAAACAGCTCAATCAGGGAATATGAAACTTAAAAATAGCATAATTTTGTCATTAACATTTGTAATTAGCTTGTGGTTATACTGTCACTCTTTAGACATTTTTTATATGTGTAAATCTTAAACTTTCCAATGTATTAATAATTACCTTAGGTACAGTAAGGAATATGATCTCCCTCTCTCAATATCCTTTTGCCTTACTCTCTTCACTTTTGTGAAATTACAGTGATCCAAAAATATGCATTCAAAAATTGCTTGTTGAATTGAACTGACAGAATATAAATTAGTTTGGATAATATATGTATGTTTTATTAGAGAAGAGGGAAATAATCCTATAAAATAGCCCTGAAGAACTTTTTGCATATTAAAAAATTAAAAATAAGTATGAAGAACATGCCTAAAGGCTCCTTTATGATATAGAACTAAAAATGAGAACAAGACCAATATAACAACAATCAAAACCTATTTTGATGAAGTTTGCAAGGTATGGAACAAGATGACTATCACCAAAGATGAATTTTTTTTTTTTGCCATGCCACATGGCATGTGGGATCTCAGTTTCCCAACCAGAATCAAATCTGCGCCCCCTGCATTGGAAGTGCAAGGTCTTAACCACTGGACAGCCAGAAAAGTCCCTATGAATATTTTTCATACTCTGGATAAAATTTCTTAGAATGTTAGATGCCATTTTAAGTTTTACTTCAGTAAAAAATATGTACAAGATCTGAGTGTCATCAATAAACTATATTCTGTGATCCCACCAGAGAGTAATGTAAATAAGATGACAAGGAATAAGGCAACAAATTTCCCTAATGCTTACTTCACAAATCATCATGCATGTTTAATGTGAAACCCCTAAATTATGAAACAAACATTATTTTCTTACCATTTCTACCGTATCAATATGAAAAAAGTAAATTTGTTTATGAAGAGAAACGGCAAAAGAAAGGAAAAGGGAGAATAATCAAAGGAAGGAAGGAAGAGAAAGGAAGAAGGGAAGAAAGACTATCATTGCACAGGGTTGACCAGGGCTATAATTTCCCTAGGACTGCCAGGAATATTATTTAACTTGATCCATGATATATATCAGTGCTATCTGTGGGTAATTTCTTAAGATGAATACAAGGAAGTATTGAAGGAATTCACATTCCTTTTTAACTGTATAATGAGAATTGACTACTTTTTTTTTTTTTTTGATATATGATTGTTGACAGCTTCTACTCCTCACTTCTGTTTCCCTGTGTGTCATATAACTGGATAAGCTGATAAGAAGTCTATGTGCCCCCTTGTTAGGTGTGGAGGGGAATATTTAAACCATGCAAGCCCCACCCTGTGCTCAAGCCCTCACTGATGCACCCTCTAACCATAATAAAAACCCAGACCAGTTTCCTTTCTTACTTGCTTAAGCTACTCAGGGCCTGCTTAAGAGGACTGCCCTGCTCTCCAGAGATGTCAATTATGTAAATAATAAAACTTTTCATACCTTCTGGGTGTGTGTGTTGCATCATCAATTTCAACATCTGGACCAAATTTTGGATAGGGGTCCATCTGCCTCTCTGTGTCACCATTACATGCTGCCACAAGTAAAGTCAGAAACATTGATGTCAAATATGCTCAAAATGAAGCAGTATGTTCTGATTTTATAATAAATCAAACTAAGGACATTCCAGCTAGGGATTAAAAATTTGGAAATTTGTGAAACTTACCTACCCTGACTCATTAACAATTGATACTTGATATTTGTTTTTGTTAGTCTAATAACAGCTAACAATGTTGGGGCACTTACTATATGACAAATACTGTGCTAAGAACCATCTCATTTAATCCTGTGATAATATTCCCATGTGGTAGTGTTATTATTTTCATTTCCTGATGAGAAACTGAACAAGAAATAGATTATAAATTTGTTGAAATACATCATGATGACAGATTATATAATTCACCCAAGTATATCAAGCTGATGTAAACTTTGCTTTTCTGACTTCAAACTACACAGTTTTAAATCACTCCACCGTATTGCTTCACCATGATTAAGAAACAGTCAATTCAATACAAATCCAGAAATACAGAGCTCCAGGAATATTTATAAAGCCAAATGTTCATGTTAAAAAATTGATATATTTTTGAAAAACATCAAAGCCTAAATACACTCTTTTACTTATAATTACACAATTGAAATATAGCTAAAGGCAAAAATTAATGAAATTAACAGGTACATGGGTGCCTATCCTGTATCTTAAACATTTTCAAAGAGTCATCAAATTTGAGGGTCACAGTGATCATCCTACATGTATATTTTGCTGTGAGAAAGTCTACCAAACCTAGACCCACTTCACAACCGGGTTATTCTAATTTTTTGCCTTTAGTGTAGCCAACAATACTAATTCCAGTTTTCTAGATATTTAATATTCTTTAAAACACTGTAACTTTCTGGGGATTGTTATTTTTTTCTGTAAAGAAAAGAAGACACTATATACTTAGCACCTACTATGTGTATTTATGCTGATATTTTAAATGCACTATCTTGTTGAATTCATAAATTTAAAAAAATAACATTAGGTTTTACTCACAGTAAAGATGTCTTTTATTTGTAATTCGTGTTAGCTAATAGGTCTTTTGATATGTCTTATTAGTGTGGAATTTATTTGCATTTAATAACTTAAAATCACCTTGATATATAGGTTAGTGTTTCCAGCATTCTCCATCTTTCCTCATATACATGTTTTAACTTTTTCACTTTTAGATATTTTAGGTATATTCGGAACGTCATCCAACACAATTTAAATTCATGTTGATAGTTATGCTATGTTTTTACACCAGTTGTATTTGTGTAGGTCCGTATTATAATTCAAATTATGTTCATCCCTCAATGTAAGGAAACCAGAAGTCAAAACTGATTACAAGGTGAGGATTATATCAAGGTCATTATATTTGTACCTGTTATGAATTGTTATATGATACTTACTTTTTCTAGCATGTGTCATTTTGCTTTTACAATTACTATAAACCACATTTTCTGTGATATCACCTACATCTACAGTAATCTCTGTCTTATATTTGCACAGTTTGTTCTCTTGATGTGCCTTTGCATAAAAGATACAATTTTTCAAATCAGGCAGAAATTAAATTCCGGCTTTAGAAATAACATCTGTGACTATACATTTAAAAAGCTTTATTAGACATTTGAAAACAGGCTTTACTTTGGAAGTAAAAAAAAACCTTTTTTAGAGACACTTTTGCAAGTATCTCTATATTATTTTAAACTAATCAAAGGCCTTCTGATTAACTAACAGAGAAAATTTATTAAAAGGGTGTAATCTGAATCTATTTTCCAGAATGCTCTAATATTGACCTCCTTTCCTTCATTATTCCTGCAGGTTTTTGTTTTGTTTTATTTTACTATATTTTGTTTAAGATTCTGTCCTCTAAAGATAATATGGGTTTGGGATTTTCAATGATTATATAGCCATGATAAAGAAAGGAGCCAAAGAATTAAGCTGAACAGGAACAAAAGAAAAAAAAAATTGAGAGTGAACAATTTCAATGGCATTTATCTAGAATTGTATCTTTCCATCTCAGTCACATCTGTCATTTAAATTTCCCAATTCTATATACACAAACAAAATTAAATAGAGAAGTAGATGATTGACTGATTGATGATTGATAGATAGATAGGTATAAAGCACACATGTTTCCATAAGGTATCTATCATTTACAAAGTTCTAATTAATGGGAAATTTTACAAATTAAGTAAACTACATAAATAAGTGTTTAGTACTTTTCCCACTGTGAAGCAGTGGGCTTACAAATATTGAAGAGCTATTTCCTATGTCTGTAGGAATTTAGGTATGTATGTATGTATTTATTTATTAAAGATGTATTTTATTTATTTATTTATTAAGTTTGGCTGCATTGGGTCTTCATTGCTGTGCATGGGCTTTCTCTAGTTGTGGCGAGCGGGGGGCTACTCTTCGTTGTAGTATGCGCGTTTCTTATTGTGGTGGCTTCTCTTGTTGCAGAACGTGGGCTTTAGGCGCATGGGCTTAGTAGTTGTGGCTCGCAGGCTCTAGAGCACAGGCTCAGTAGTTTTGGCGCATGGGCTTAGTTGCTCCGCAGCATGTGGGATCTTCCCGGCCCAGGAATCTAACCCGTGTCCCCTGCATTGGTGGACAGATTCTTAACCACTGCACCACCAGGGAAGCCCTGTCTGTAGGAATTTAGATGATACTGTCTCTGAGTGAAGATTTGCCCTTGGGAAATATATGATGTGGGCATATCCTTAATTTAAATTTTCATAGTGGAAAACTAGGGAAATAACAAAGCATTCCTGCAACTGACACAGATAGGGAAGTCTAGAAGGGCAGCGGACTGGGGATGCCTAGAGCTGCCCTAATGTGCGCTGCAAGACCTGGAGCCCCAGACTGCTCTTTAGAACTTGATGTGCCACAGTCATGGACTGTCTTACCCAGAGCGTTATTCTATACTGGATATCTCTTACTATTGGAGAAGGCCATCGAGAGCATGTGACTGGCGGTTGACCCTAGAGCTGGACCCAGGCAATTGGAGGCTCCTCATCCCCTCCCCTGTCCTTGGAATATACTTTCTGCTCACTGTTCTCACAGTGGGAGCTATTTTCAAAGACACAGACTTGAAAGAACAATGTGTTGTTGAGACCATCTGGATGGTATACATTACTGAACCCAGTTAAGGTCTCCACGTAAACTTTTAAATTCTGGAGCATGGGTGCAGAGATCTACTCATCTGTGACCACCCAAGACAAGCTTCCTATGTAAGTTCCCTTGCTTAGTAGGCCTGCCGCCTACCAGTTTGAAGTGGTTTGCCTCTGTCTTCAGTCTCTTCTTGCCCTCCGGGTATGGGGGCTAGTTTGTGAACCAGCAGTTGGTGAGCCAACCAGGAGACTCAGGAAAAGGGCTTTGGGAAAGAGGCAAGCATAGGGAAGATCCCAAGCTGATAATTGACCTCTTTGTGGGGTGGGGTGGCTCACACATTAGATGCTTGTGGATTGCACATGTGTACAGAGACACTCTGAAAACACTGGCTGGCCTAATGCATTTGTTTAAGAAATTCTGCAGTCACTGCAGCAAAGAAGGTAAGCAAATGGCTGTGCGGGGTCTGACCCCTACTGTGGGCAGTTCACTGACCACCAATGCCCAACTAGATGCTGAAGCTCAAGTTAGAAAGCAGGAAGAAGAGTTGAATTTAAGGAAGGACGTGTGGGTGTCCACTACTCTGATAGCTTCAGAGCTGGCAGACAAGGTGGGAGAGCAGGATAAGAAGCTGGAGACCTTAGAGTGCCATTTGCAAAGCGAGGAGGATGCAACCTACTGTGGATTAAGGTCTGAGTGCTTGTGACCAAAGCCAGATTGGGATGCTAAAACATGTAATCCCTGACATTGAATGGAGATTCCATCTCTTTTATAACCTTTAAGCAGCAGAGTTGGTAGAAAAGAAAAGTGGAATGTTAAAGCAGCAGATTAAATTACTAAAAAGTAAAAACAGCTTGGTCAGATGGACTAAAGTACTATCCTAGTCTTTTATATATTTGAATGACCAACCAGTAGAGCCTGTTTCCCCATAGGCCAAACTGGAGAATACGTGTAATCAGAACACATTAGCTGCTATAGTTGTTTGTGTTATTATGATTATTATTGTTATTATTAAGAAAGAAATAGGAAACATTGGCTAATGTGTATAAATATAAAAACCATTTGGAACAGATCTCATGTGCCAAAATGAGCAATTGCATGTCAACTGAAAAGAGCACCTGCTGGTTTTGTGTAGTTTGCTAAATGATCAGTTTGTTATTTCTTGCTGATTATGAAATGAATACAACTGTAGTGTGGAAAAAATAAAATAGAAAAATACAAAAAAGAAAATTAGTGATATAGTTTAGCATTTTCTCCCAAATTTTTGATAAAATCTTAAATATATTTTTGATAAATTAGTATTGATTTTCCTTATAAAATTATTTCATTTACATATTATATAAATTATACCTTTATAATGAAGTAAACTCAGTTTTACCAAAGTTTAGTCATATTTTCAGAATATGTTGCTAGTAAAGAGAGGAACCATGTATGGTACGTATTGTATGAAACACAGGACAAGATTATGAACTATCCCAATTCATGGCATTCACCTTTCCAATTTTGTACAAAATTTAAATGGAGAAAAATTAAATTACTAATTTTTGTGTGACTATATTCTTTGAAAACCTTGTATCTAAGGAAAGAATTACTATGGTTTCAAATATTTACAAGTTAACATTTGAAGTGTTTTGACTGTGTACTCAATTGGCACGGATTATTTTCCAAGTACTAGTGAAATACATTCAAATTGTTTGATTCTAATTAAATAACACCCAAATAAGAATTCGTTACGTAAACACAAATGCCAGATGTTTGAAGAGGCTGATAATTCCTCAAAAAGCAAACATTAAGTTATGAAAAGTCATTAAAGTTATTTTCTTGGGAATGATTTTAAATTTTCTCCTTTTATGTTACATTCATAATTGTTTTTGAACAAACATTTGTTATTCAAAGTAGACATTAATGCTCAAATTTACTTTGTAAAATATGCCTTTTATAGGAGTATAAGTATCTGAGAAGATCACTGGTGACTTCCAAGCAAAACTGAAGTTCTTTCTATTTCTTTTGATCATTGCTCTGCTATGCTGTGTGCTACCAAACACCAAAGTAAGAAGGATGTCTGGTGTCTACCTGCTTGAGCAACACTGGACTGATATTGCTTTTATATATATTACATGGAACCGTAAGGACTAGAAGAAGGGGAATGTAGGTGGAAATTTTCAAATATTTAAACAATATATTCACGTGGTACATGGTAATGATAACATTAGTGGTTTCCCTGTGTCACTTTTTTTTTTTTATAAATTTATTTATGTATTTTATTGGCTGTTTGGGGTCTTTTTTGCTGTGCGCAGGCTTTCTTTTAGTTGCAGTGAGTGGGGGCTGCTCTTTGTTGTGGTGTGCGGGCTCCTCATTGCCATGGCTTCTCCTGTTGCAGAGCACCGGCTCTAGGCACGTGGGCTTCAGTAGTTGCAGCACATGGGCCTAGTTGGTCCGCAGCATGTGGGATCTTCCTGGAGCAGGGATCGAACCCGTGTCCCCTGCATTGGCAGGTGGATTCTTAACCACTGCACTACCTAGGAAGCCCTCCCTGTGTCCTTTTGCAAAGGAGCTTTTGGCTTCCTCCCACCACTAGGTGGAGTTCTCCTTGCTAAACCACAAATCTGGACTGCCCTTGGCTAATAGAACATGGCAGAAGTGATGGTGTGACATTTCTGAACCTGAACTGAAAAAGGCTTTATTTGATTTCACTCTCCCTTGAAACTCAGCCTCTGCCATGAGAACAAGCCCAAACTAAACTTTTGGAAAATCAGAGACTTTGTTCAGCAAGAGCAATTTGGTTAATTTTTCCTAGCCATGGCCCCAGACTTGTGTGATAGTCTAGCCAAGATCAGCAAACTGCCTATCTGACCTGTAGCTGACCACAGAAGCAGAAGTTTGCCCTCTGTTATTAGCTTAGCCCATCTCTCTTTGCTCAGCAGAACGACCCAACCAAGTTGTAGACTTGTGAACTAAATAAATGTTCATTGCTTTAGGCATTTAAATAAATGCTTATTGCTTTATTGGAGTGATTTGTTACACAACAATGCCCTCATACAAGTATTTTATATAAAGTGTTTTATGTTTAAAAGATCATTAAGTAGAGCCTAATTTTTATTTTATTTTTCTTATAATTGTGATTTCTCTTTGGAAGCACATTTTCAATGTTCATAAAATGGTTCCATCATGTTGATCTTTATCAGTTCAGTAATAACTTTTGATTATACATAGTCAGGTTCTATGATATTTTAATGACAACACAATTTGTCTCTTTCATGATATATAGTATAGCCAAGTTTTACTTTTACATCTCCCCTCCAAAAGAAAATAGACCTTGTTGAGAAAGTTAGTAGCCAGTCAGTTATGAAAAATAGAAAGTACCTGGAAATGAAAATGAATTCAGGGACATGGTAATTAGACACTACAGTGAGTTCTAGTGTCCTCTACATCAGTGGTTCTCCATTGGGGAAGCAGTGTTTTTGCCCCACAGGAGACATTTGACAATGTCTGGAGACATTTTTCATTTTCTCAACCAGGTCCTCTAGTGAGTAAGCGATGTCATTAAGCATCTTCCAATGCACAGAACTGCAAGGAGACCAGATGACTCAAAGAGAATAACAAAGTAGGAAATGAGTAAGTGATAAAGTCAAAGATGCAATGAATGATAATGGGGTTTGTTGGTTAAAGCCTTTATAAGAACTGTGCATTGGATTTGATGTAAGAAAGAGAGCCAATGGAGGGCACTGAGCAGAAGAATGACATTTAATTTCTATTTAAACAGCATCATTCTTTAGCTCTGCTGAAAAGAGCCAATCAGAAAGACAGATCTTTTAAGAGGCAATTGCAATTTTCTAAGTCAGAGATGATGGTGATTTGGACGACTGTGGAACCAGCAGAACTAGAGGAAATGATCAGTTATTTCTCAATGTAGAGTCAGGAGGTTTTCCTGTCATATCAAATGTGAGGTCAGGGAAAAATAATAATTAAGAATGACTCCAAGGCCACAAAGTCAAAGAAAATATTAATATAAAGTAATTCTATGAAATACAACAAACCAAGTTTAAATTCAGCATGCAACACTTGTTTTTTGCTTGTTTTTTCTAGAACATATTTATGTGACAGCCATAGGTAGTAGTCTGTGTGAAGGCAGAGTAAGTACAAATAGAAGCTGAGCAGTAATTATAGAATTTAATCTTGGATTGGGGGATTTTTTTCTATACCTCCCTAGGCAGCCTGGCATTGTAGTGATGGTAAATTTAACAACAGAGTTAGAGAAAGTAATGAACATAATAAACCCTAAAAGGTAAATTTTGTTGGGAATCTAGAATCAGGGCAGAAATGAATTTTTATTACCCACACATTTTTTAACCTGTTTGGATTCTGGGGAAGAACAGCACACTCCTAGTCAGGCACTATCCTGCACATTCTGTAAACATATATACCATATTATACCTCACATTCTCGATCTTTACATTGGATGTTTATTGAAATGCACTTCAGTATTCTCAAATCACATTATTTCTATCTACCTATAACATAATTGCTATACCTACAGGACAGGTGTTATCCCTTTCTTGTTTTGTGTCTGTTGAATACCTGAAACCATCTCACTGATGGCAGTGTGGCCACTGGAGTCCTGTGTCCTGGTCCCACCTTGAGATTTTGTTTAAATTGCACAAGCATAGCACAAGCGGTTTTCCCAAAGAAAGCAAAGTTTCATTTACCAAGTAATAATTTAAATGGAATAGATATATGTATTAAATACTATAAATCATCAGGAAAAAGCCATAAATAGAGGAAAATATGTTTCCTATGAAAGTTTATTTTTTTGTTTGTTTGTTTTGTTTTGTTTTAAGCTCTTTATTGGAGTATAATTGCTTTACACTCTTGTACCAGTTTTTGAGGTAACCAAAGTGAATCAGCTGTATTTACACATATATCCCCATATCCCCTCCCTCCCACGACTCCCTCCCACCCTCCCTGTCCTGGCCCTCTAAGGCATCACCCATCGTTGAGTTGATCTCCCTTTGTTATACAGCAACTTCCCACTAGCTATCTATTTTACACTTGGTAGTGTATATATGTCTATGCTACTCTCTTACTTCATCCCAATTTCCCCTTCACACACACCCCCAACCCCATGTCCTCCAGTCCATTCTCTGCATCTGCATCTTTATTCTTAACCTGTCACTGGGTTCATCAGTACCATTTTTTTAGATTCCATATATATGAGTTAGCATATGGTATTTGTTTTTCTCTTTCTGGCTTACTTCGCTCTCTATGACAGACTCTAGGTCCATCCACCTCATTACATATAGCTACATTTCATTCCTTTTTATGACTGAGTAATATTCCATTGTATATATGCGCCACATCTTCTTTAACCATTCATTTGTTGATGGGCATTTAGGTTGCTTCTATGTCCTGGCTATTGTAAATAGTGCTGCAATGAACATTATGGTACATGTTTCTTTTTGGATTATGATTTTCTCTGGGTATATGCCCAGTAGTGGGATTACTGGATCATACGGTAGTTCTATTTTTAGTTTGTTAAGGAACCTCCAAACTGTTTTCCATAGTGGCTACACCAACTTACAGTCCCACCAACAGTGCAGGAGAGTTCCCTTTTCTCCACACCCTCTCCAACATTTATTATTTCTAGATTTTTTGATGATGGCCATTCTGACCTGTGTGAGGTGATACCTCATTGAGGCTTTGACTTGCATTTCTCTGATGATGAGTGATGTTGAGCATCTTTCCATGTGTTTGTTGGCCATCTGTATGTCTTCTTTGGAGAAATGTCTATTTAGGTCTTCCACCCATTTGTGGATTGGGTTATTTGCTTTTTTGGTATTAAGCTGCATGAGCTGCTTATATATTTTGCAGATTAATTCTTTGTCAGTTGCTTTGTTGGCAAGTATTTTCTCCCATTCTGAGAGTTCAAACTATACTACAAGGCCACAAAACAGTATGATACTGGCACAAAAATAGAAAGGAAGCTCAATGGAACAGAATAGAGACCCCAGAGGTAAACCCAAGCACATATGGGCACCTTATCTTTGACAAAGGAGGCAAGAATATACAGTGGGAAAAAGACAGCCTCTTCAATAAGTGGTGCTGGGAAAATTGGACAGCAACATGTAAAAGAAGGAAATTAGAACACTTCCTAACACCATACACAAAAATAAACTCCAAATGGATTAAAGACCTACATGTAAGGCCAGACACTATAAAACTCCTAGAGGAAAACAAAGGCAGAACACTCTATGACATATATCAAAGCAAGATCCTTTTTGACCCACCTCCCAGAATAATGGAAATAAAATCAAGAATAAACAAATGGGACCTAATGAAACTTAAAAGCTTTTGCACAGTGAAAGAAACCATGAACAAGACAAGAAAGTTTATTATTGTTGGACAAGAGAAAAATAGTATGAATGCTAATGAGAAATGCATAATAATAAGGCATAAAAATTTCAGATTTTATTTTGAATGTTTCCTAGGATTTGTATGTAAAACTTAAGCTCCTTGCACACATATCCATACTGTCCATTTAAATGGAAAGCTTGTTCACAGATGGACAAAGTGTACTGAGAAGCAAGGAGATTATGTATTTGTCTTTTCTAAAAGTTAATTTAAAAAAAATCCTACAGCCAGAGTGCGGATAATTTTTGACTCACCCTTGTAATAAGTCCTACAGAAGTGCCAAGCACCCACCCAAGGCTCACTTCACCACATCGCTTTTTCTGTCTCAAATAGTTCATTCTGATGTTGCAAAATTTGCACAAACCAACAAGTTATATAGACACCACACACTATATCAATCTAAAATTAAAATGACTGACCCTAAATAAATCTTTAGTAAAATCTAAAAGTGAATATTTTGAATTTGAAAAATACTGTGAATTTAATAGCAGTTTCATAACTCCTCTGAAGAATGATACTGCTTTCTGTATTTGTAACACCTGGTTATCCCTCATGGTAAGCCAATGAAAATCAGTGAACACTTCGGCGATGGTTCTATGCCAAAACTCAAATATGGTGCAAAATTAAGCATAGTAACCCTAAATATAATAAAGGAAAGATGGCTTATTTTAAGATAAATAAAATATAAGTTGATTTTGCATTATTTCAATGTTTCCCTTATTTTCTGTTTTTATATTTGGAATTTCTTTTTAGCTATACAACAATCAAATTGTGTATGATTGAGAGTAAATTTTGTAGTTCCAAACATTATAAGTTCATTTTTCATCACACTAAATTCATTTAAAAATTTAGGGATTTTGATGTCTTTATATATGACCCATATTTGACTACCACTTTTTGCTCAATATGCTTGGCTCTTTACCAGGTAAACATATTATTTCAGCTAATTAATTTAGAAAGTTAATAATGTTACATTATGCAAATGGCATCATATTATCACATGGATAAAATTGGACTGACGTAGTGCTGAATATATTTTATAATAGCAAAATCTTGTATATGATCAAGATCCAAAGAGGTATGTTACTAAAATTACTAAACTGCTAATTTTATAGCACGTATCTCATCTCAGCAGGAATGCATACCAACAATATACCTCTCCATAGATAGAGTTCAGTAACTATGATATAAGTACTGAAAGGATGTAATTTAAGGCATAGGACATGGAGATAGATTCATATTTAGAGTTTTCTAAAGGAACTATAGAAGAAAAAATATTTTAATGTAGGTAGACACTAGGGAGAAGGTCAGTAACATAATGTCAGTAACATCATAGAGGACAAAGTTTTCTGTTTTCTCTCCTTCTAATTGTTGCACAGATATATATGGTATTTTACACCCTTAGATTCTTAAAAGTGGGAGTTATGTGTGTGCTTGCTGATTTTTATATATTCATAGAGAATATTAAGCTTTCATTGTCCAAACTCTTTTGAAAATAGAAAGATAAATTTCTGATTTGTCCAAAAAGCTTCCCATGCAAAATGTTGCAATTATTTTTAGTCTTCCTGTCACTGGAGAAGCAAGAATTTCTCAGTATTAAAAGAAATTATCAGCTTAGATTTAACCTTACTGAGGATAGAAATTACTATCATGAAGTTTGGAACTTGCTTGTCACAAGATGACAGACCTGCCCCTGTCCTTCTTGCCTTTGCCACAGTCACTTTCTCAGGACTCCCCTATTTAATGTCCTGCCCTTTCCCTGGTTGTCTCTAACCCACTTCCTATCCATATAAAACATAAGGTACTCACATATTAAATTAGTACAATTCCAAATAAAACACACACACACACTTCTGAGCTTACATCCTTCTACGTCTATCTCCCTAGTCCTCTACCCGATTCAATAACATTAACAAATTTGTCTATGTTTATAGTCTACAATTCCTTTCACTGCCTTACTACTAATACCTTAGTCTAACATCCATTTTTGATATTCTACACTATTCTTATAGTCTCTTAACTTTTCTTCCTATTTCAAAATCTGCTTCCCTACAGTCTGTTCCCTTCACAGCAGCTGAAGTGACCCTGATAATCCCTTAAATGCAAAGTCAAGTCATGTAATGTCTCTACTAGAAAATTTCTAAAGTCTTTTCATCTCACTCAAAATAAATCCAACCATCATCCTTTTTATGACTTAAAAGGATGGCCAAAACATGTACAGTCTTTAAAAGATCTGACTGTACATGTTTTGGCCACCAAGTTATCTCCATGTCTACTCCTTTCTAGGCTCATTGGCCTCACTTGCAGTTTTTCAGACAAGTCAAAACCCCTCCTGTTGGAATGTTTAAATTAGGCATGGCAAATCGAGAGGAGCCCCTGGGCTTCTTCACTCTTCCTCTGAATGTTCCTCCCTCTCTACCACCTGAGAGGCCCCACTCCTTTCCTTTTCTTCAGCCCAATTTTTCTTTAATTTGGGGCAGTCCCTCTACCAATGACCTTATCTAATGATGGCTTAACTTTCCTAGGGCCTCCTGTCTTTCAGGAATCCAATGCAGCAGCCAGAATAGTGGCACTTTGCCTTGCATCTTCCTTTTTCTGTTTCTGCTCTCTGCTGTTGAATACCTTAAAAGCAGTGTCTACCAACTGAGAAGGATTCATTCCAAATTCACCATCTAATTTTTGCAATTTTCTCCTATCTGAGGTGTTTTGCCCAATAAAAAAGGTCATATTTACCATTCTAACATTTTCAGAAGCCCCAGGGTCTGCATCAGTATAACGTCTATAGGCCTGATAAATCCTTTCCCAAAAATCAACAGGTTCTTCTTTTTTATTTATTTATTTAGTTAGTTAGCTGAATTTCTTGAATTTTGTTCAGATATTTTTGCTGCCCATGGCAGGTGGTGGGTCATCCATAGAAACCCAGCTTGCTGGCTGTTTTAATTTAGGCCCCTACAGATCAACAGGGAAATTGCCCTGTGCTTGGAGTGGCTCCTGGCCCAAATTGAGTACCCTGTTAGATCTTAGACGGTGATACCAGACCAGGCCCCTGAGAACTGACACAGGATTTTCTAATTGATCCCTACAAGGATGAGGAGCCAGTCCGACCACTTCCTGAGCCGCAGTGCTGGTGGTATAGGACTGGGAAGTGGTGGATATATGGGCATAATAGCCAGAATGACTGGGACAGCCAGCTCAGCCAGTGAAGCAATGTATCCTCACTCTCATTTCCTTCTTTTTCTTATTTTCCTTGATGTAATAGCACAAATGCTTAGACATGGGGGATTTCATCATTCCTCCCTGCTTCTTCTCAGAGAAGCTCTAATTGCAGGATTATATAGAGCCATTCAAAGGCCACAATTCCTCAGCATTTTATTATGAAATCATAAACAGCAACTGATCCTCTATAACCATTAAAAGGATGTCTTTTTGCCTTGGCATCAACCAACTGGGCTGAATTCTGGGCTGGGGATTTTGGTGATTTTAGGAACCGAGTGGAACCTTTCTCTTCTCCCACAGAATGTTCCACTTTTGGACAAGAACAGACAGGTTTTTTGTTTGTTTTTGGTGTTGTTGTTGCTTTTCTGTTTCTTTCCTCCACTTGACATTGGTAAAAGTTTTAAACATCGCAAATCTGATTTGATTGTAAATGGAGAAATGGTTCCAAAACAAAATGAAATGAAAAACCCAAAGGCAAACAGAAAACGCTAAATAAAACCTCAAGTTTTGTCTCAGGGTTTTACATATCACAAGAACCATCGACTCAATCCTCATGCAATGTGACTCCTTGGAGAGCTGTTGGATTCAGACCAATGACACAAGAGACCAAAATGACATAATTACCACAGCAAGGTAATTATGGTGCACAGGGTCCCAAAATAACCCTGCGTATACCCCTTGATGAGTGCATAACAGGTACTGTGGCCACACATTTTTATAATATCTTCCTCTTAGTCACGGGTTCATTGCTGTAATCAGACCACTTACCCAAAATACATACCAGAGGAATTTCTTTAGGGATAGATGAAATCTTCCCCATCCTTTAAAGACAGAAATACAAGAAAAACAAAACACAGAAGAGGCCCACTAATGCTGGCATCCACAGAAACAAACAAACTGGTTCACAAATCAGGTTAAAGTCCAGCAACTATTTCCCCTCTCCAACAGGGTACCACACTCAAATACAAAAGAAATTGGCTTATTCCAGAGAAAAAGAAAAGCCCCAAGTGGAAAGGAATAAAGTTTCTGGCTGTACCAACCAGAGCGACTTACTCTACTGTATGGAGCCCGTTGCCTCCCAGGTTTCGATTCCTTGCTCCAACTGCCAAGCACTGGGGCAGCTGGTGCCACTTCAGGGAATTTTGAAGGGAAAATCTTCAGGACATGTGGTACCAGCTGCTGCTAGAACAACACCTACCATAAGGCATAGGCCCTGATTTTTCTCTGCCCAAATTCTTTCTCCTCCCTCCGCTCCTTTATTAGCTAGTAAATGACCTCAATCATTAGCTCTCAGCTTGAGTCACTTCCTTAGGTCACCTTTTCCTGACCTCCAAAGACTGATTCCACTCTTCAGTACTCTCATGACACATTGCACATATGTAGGTGTGTAATTGCACAATTATTTTAAAAATAGTTTTGTTAATCTCAGTTTCTCCTGTTAAATTGTAAACTCCATGAAAATGTGTCACATAGTTGATTCTCCATATTTGTTACACAAATTAATGACCCTCTACTCCAAAGAGATAATGAATTTGATACTGCTTCTCCAGTGGTAGATTCTTTTAAAGTTTTAAGGTTAAGTATTGAGTTAATTAAACCTTCCTTTGTCCTCTGTCAATATGTTAACAAAGGTAATGCGCTGCCTCCTTGAACACAGCTGAATTCTCTAGGGCATAATTTATTCCTGCTCTGCCAGCTGAAACAGATTCTATGACCTTCTCTTTCCCCTAGTGACTTGGACATTTATTTAGTCATTTATGGTTATTTAAGTGTCAGATTATATTATTGTCGATATTCGCCCCACAGGACATTGCCAAAGATACCTCAGGATTTCATTTCTAAAAGAATGGCAGCAGCATTGACAACAGTGGAAGAAATACAAATGGAAAACACATTACAAACATCTCATTTCTACTTTTTCTACCACAAAACCATTTCTACTACAAAACAAAATAACTGCTAAAGTCAGATTTCTAAGTGAATATATATTTTTGTTTAACTTCTTAAAAAATACGGACAACTAATACGTGCTTTGACCTTCTTATATATAATATTGTTTTATCGTACCTTTATGTAGTCATCAATGAAATTTACTATAGAATGTAAAAAATAACATAAACAATAGGAAAACATTAAAAAATCTAATAAAAATATGTTACAAATCTTAGCACTTTTCTTCAGATTATCCAGATGGCTTAAAATATTCTTAACATTTAAATGAATAAATTTGATAATACACACTGGATACTCAACTAAATGTCTTATCATTGCTGAAATATCTAACAACATATCAATGTAATATAATTCCTGAAATAAATTAAAGCAAACTCTTACATGCAGTCAGTATTATAAAAATTAATTATTAAGAATTTCTCTGTATAGGGATGAGCTTTAGGAAATGTTATTTGTGAAAATAGGTGCAGCCTATAATAGTTGTCCAGGAAACTGACAAGACCTCACTGGAATATCTCCAACCCCCTAGTCTATCCCTATCATGTTGCAAATAAAAGAAGGAGAACTTGAAAGGTTATGGGGTCTCCAGTCAGTGGTCTCTCAAGCTGCAGAGGGGATAGATGGGGTGAGGGAGTAAAAATGTAGCCGGCACTGCCTGACCCACTATTCTTGTGGTTTTATAATTCAGTAGGGCTGAGGGGGTGTAAAACAGTTAGAAGTGATTTCTCAATTCAACTGAGCATGATGTGACTTCCCACTGAAATGACAAATAATATTTAAAAATGAAAAATAACATTTAAAAAACCATCCATTGTGTGTTTTTACTAGTAAAGGTCAGTTACATTTCCGTTTGAAGATAAAAAAATTGTTATTTACAAATTTACAGAGCTGCTATATATGCTAGCAAATAATTAATTCATATAAAGAAAGTAATTACTAATAGCCATCTTTGAATTTTAGCAAATGCATATTGAATCCACACTGAAGGCCACTCAGAAAAAAAATGTAACTATGACTTTATGGTATAGGCAGGACTTATATTACTATCCCAAATTTTCCAGAAGGAAATGAGGCTTCCCCAAATTAAATAATCTGTCAAAGATCACACTGCTAGCAAGTGGCATAAATATAGAAAAAGCCAGAATGTCTTAAGTGATTATAATGTGGGATAGATGTATTGACTTGCAATGACTAGAATACAGCAGAAAACGGGATGGCACCTCAGAGGCTAGTTTGTATAAAGACAGTGCTTCCATCTTGGGTGTTTGTTCCCTGCTTGCTCTTTTGCTTATCGAGTCTTAAGGAAGACAGCTGCTATGTTGTGAGTTCCTCTGTAGAGGCTAGTGTAGCTGGTTGCTGAGAGAGGCTCTGGTCAACAGTCAGTGAGAAACCGAAGTTCTCAGTTCCATAGCCTGAGTTCTCATTTCAGGATTTGGTGCTCTTGAGGCCCTGAATTCTGCCAACAGCCACATGAAAGGGCCTGGAAGCAAATCCTCCCTTAGTCGAGCTTCAGAATAGACCAATCGACAGCTTGACTGAACACTTATGAGAGACCCTGAGCCAGAGCACCCTACCAAGCCATACCAACATTCCTTACCTACAGAAATAGGGAGATAATATTTTGCTTTAAGCTACTCAGTTTTGGGATAATTAAGCATCAATAGAAAACTAATACAAGATATTAATTTGATTCCATATAAACTTCTTAAATGTATGAGTACTTATAAAATGTAAAATATATTAATTACTACTATAATATTATCAAGAAATATATCTACTTGTATTTTTAAAGTTATCAAAAAGGATGCTGTGATACCTGTAGATGTCAGAGGGTTATCAGTTATATGTACCTTCTCAGTAAGAGTCACAAAGTCTGGAAGGGCAAGTATGAGGAGGGGTAAGTCTTATAGCATTCAAAAAACATGAAAGTTTTTTTCTTGCCAAATCTTGAAGCTAGCAGCTGTTCTGCTATCCTGGGAACAAGAGTCCATTATTGTCTCATTGTCTAGTGCCCAGCATAAGGTTGGGTCCAGCTGTAAAATATCCCAGTGGAAATAAACATCTGTGCTAGTTTGCAATATACAGGCATTCAAAAACTATGGAAAGGGACAATACCTACAATAACAGTGGCCTAGCTCAGTAAGTAGCATTGATGACTCACAGAAAGATAATAAGAAACCAAAGTATGAAAGACAGTAAGAAGACAAAGGGCGTTTTTGGCAGCTTACAAATAGTCAGTTGTCTCCTGCAGTGGAAGAGCTATTGCAGCTGAGCAGCAGACTCAGAATCTCTTAAAGCTGTAGATCTCCAGAGACTCCAACCAAGGCCATCTATTATGCTAACTCAGTGTTCTGACTGGGAAAACCTAAGATCCTAAGATCGGGAGTGGATATATTGCATATATTATGCTAGGTAAGCAGATCTATCAGAGGATTATGTTCCAAAGGAGGGCCCAGAGGATATGCCATCCTCCAAGGCCATCAGAAATGTGGTAATGAAAGGTACACAATCAACACTGAAAAGTTCAATGATGGCTGTTTTCTTCAGGCTAGAGATAATAATAGGAGAAGTGGTCACAGTCCTGATTACATTAATATCAATGGAGTTATGGGATCCCAAAGTAATACAGGCCAGGTTTTGCTGCACAATCTCTAAAAGGCAGAGGCCACAATTACTGAAACAACCTGCAAGATTGGAAGAGCAGCCAGTGGGCTCTGACTTGCAAGAAATTACAGAGACTCTTAGTGCAACATGGGGCCAAAGAGTACAGCCTACAAAGGTTCTAGAGAACATCTATAACCAAAAAGAGTAAGAATAAGGAATCAGGATTCTTTGGGTGATTCATAATTTCCAGATCAGTTTCTAGATATTAGCCAATTTTTAGGTCCAGAACCCATTGACTGAAAAGGTAGTCAGTTTCCTAGGAGAAAAGATCCTGCAACACTGCAGCAGGTATATACTTTAATGATTCCCCAAGTTCTTTCCTTAAAGACATATAGACATTACTGGAGTGAATGAACATTGGACAAAGGAGAATATTCAGATTTTTAAGGTACTGAGTTAGTATTGCTACCCACAGACCCAAAGTCTCTTCACAAATCCCCCTCCTCAATGTAGTTAAGGCTTAGGAGAAAAGGTATTAAAAGAACTTCTGCTAAAAGTTGGTTCACAAAGGACTCATTATGCCCATAGACCCACCCATTGGTCATGTCTCCAGTCCCAAAGTATAATTTGATTTGATATATGTGGCAGTTGGAAGACTCTCCATACTGGGTCCTTGGCATATCAGGTAAGGACTATCATAGGTGAGGAAAGCCAAGTAGAAACCTCTGAAACTGCTTCAACACCTAGACAAGATAGCAAGCTAAAAACAATATTGCATCCCCAAAGGGATGATGGAGATTAGTACTACCATAAAAAACCTAAAGGATGTAGGGGTGGTGGTTCTGTTCATATCTCTAACATTTACATCTCCAGTTTAATCTCTGCAGAAAGTACAGAGACTTGAAGAATGACTGTAGAATGTTATGGGCTCCCTCAGTTGCAGCTAGACTGAAAGATGAGTTATCATTGCTAGAGCAAATTAATAAATCATACAAAGATGTCACATAATACTTAATTCAGTAAACATGTCCTTTTTAGATTACAGTTAGAAAAGAGAATCAGAAAGTTTGCATGCCCATGGGATGGAAAACATTCATTTATAGTTTTGCCTCAGGGACATGTTAAGTCTACCACCCTCTGTCATGATGAAGTCTGAACAGATCTTAATGTCCTGGGCACCTCACTAAATATTATACGAATCCATTACATACTAATTGATGACATGATGGTGATTAAACTGGACAGACTAGAGGTGGCTAATATGCTAGAAGCCTTGGGAGGACACATGCGCTCCAGAGTGTGGGAGGCAAATTCTATGAAAATTCAGGGACCTATGCCTTCACTTCGGTTTCTAGGTATCCTGTAGTCAAGGGCATGAAAGCACATTTCCTTCAAAGTCAAAGACACATTGCTGCAGTTTTCATTCCTTACTACAAAGAAGGAAGCATAGCACCTGCTAGGTATCTTTGGGTTATGTTTAGGAATAATGAATCTGACTGATAACGTTAGATGGCTGACGGAAGACTGCTGATACTAAATGGGGCCTAGATCAGGAAAGGCTTCTGTGGCAGGTCCACATTCAGTGCAAGTATTTCTGCCACATGGGTCATACAATCAGCCAGACTCCATGACATTAGATATGTCAGTGGTAGCAAAAGATGCTGGTGAAGAATGAAAACATGCTCCAGTGGGAGAATCGCAATACAAACTCCTAGGTGTCCTCTTTAAAGAATTATGCATTTCTTTTATAAACATATATTTTATGTCATGTAGCCCTTATAGATATAGAATGCTTAATCATGGACCACCATGTGAGAATGTGTATAGAACTGTGTGTTATGAATTGGCTCTGTTGAACACACCAAGGCATAGGGTAGGATGGGTTCAGAAATAATCCATTATAAGATGAAAATGGCACATCTGGGAGAAAACCTGAGTAGGAACAGAGAGCACATGTAAGCTGCCTTAGCAGGTATCCTAGACCTCCATGTTTCCAATTACAATTATACCAATGATAGAGAAAGCCTAACATGCCTTCAGTAAGCTCTAAGTAGAGATCTGTACTTCAAGGATGTTGTTAGTGAACTTGTTAAAATAACAAGTTCCTCTCTTTGTTTTGAAAATTCTCAGCCTTTCTACATAGCAAAATAAACTAAAGTCAAGAAATAGTTTCTAAGCATTAATAGAAGAAAGTGGAATTGAGATAAGCCATGGTCTAGAGAAAAAGCTGAGGAAGTGATTATAAGTCTTGTGAAAATCTTAGAAGGATCAAAAGATCAGAGTATTCAGTCACACAGAGGACCCATTAAAGAGTTAAAAGTGCACCTTATAGACCCTCTCTAACAACAGGGGCCTCTAGGAAAAATAATCATGTTGTGTCTCAGCCTTCACAGCAGGAGCTCATGTTAAAGAAGGGATGGTCTCAAAGAGCTCAGTGGATGCGGCTCTTGTCTAATGGAGTGAACCTTAGTGGAATCCACAGAAAATCCACAAGTGTTTAAGAAAGTTATTTTAGCCAAAAATGAAAAAGAAACACACAAAACACAACTCTGAAAACTTGAACTGAGAGGGATAGTGAAAGTACAAAGTGAAAAGGAGTTGTTGGACCTCTAAAATTCTACCATCAGGAAGCAGACTGATAAAACCACTTGGCTGCCTATGCTACTTTTCATAAAAATAGAAGGATGACTCAGGGTGAAACCAAGTCACAGTGAACTATTCCCAGGCCTTTAAAACCTAATCGAGGAAAATCCAGCTTTTGCCCAGCTGTGTTTCAGAACGGCTATGGACTGACAAGTCCTTTGTATTGCTCATGTCCCACACTTTTTAACAGCAACCTAAATGTTTCCCTATTCCTATCTCACCATTGTATTTTGAATGTGAGGAAAGATAACTTGTCTCTCTAGTTTTACATGTCTATGGATCAAGAGGAACTACACCCAAGGAGCCTCATCCACATTTACACGTGATTTAGATGATGGCATTTGAGCAGATGCTGTCATGGAATGAGACCTTGGGAGGAGGTGGATGTATTGTTCAGATGGAAAGGGTCAGAAGGTAGACTACAGTGGCCAGGCTCTAGGATGATCCCCAATTATACTTTCTTTATCACACGTGTGTAATCCCCTCTCCTGGAATGTGGGCAGAATTTATGACTTGCTTCTAATCAATTGAATACTGCAAAGGTAATGGGATAACACTTCTGTGATTACACTGCATAAAATTATAATCAATCTTGCTAGTAGACTCTTTCTCCCTTGCTGGGTTTGATGAAAGAAGCTGCTGAGTTTTAAGCTGTCGTATGGAGAGACCCACATGGCAAGGAAATAAGGGAAGTTTCTATCTAACACCTGGCAGGAAAGTGAAACACTCAGTCATTTAAACCACAGGGACTGAATTCTACCAACAATCGCATGTGCTTCGAAGTGGATACTTCCTCAGCTGAGCCTTGAGATGAGACTGCAGCCCTGGCTGACATTTAGTTTGTAACCTGAAACAAAGTTCTAATGCAGAGGACTCAGGTAAATTGTGCCCAGATTCCTGACTTACAGAAACTATAAGATAATGTATGTTATTATGAGTTATGACATTGGTGGTAAGCATTTCATTTTTCTTTTATAATTATTTGTTATTTAAAATATAAAACTGTTATACAAAATATAAAACTGTTTTGTATGATACTATATTAAAAAATTTAATATTGCTTAAGGTTGGTTTTTTTTTTAATGTTCACAGGGTAATAGAATTCTTTTGTCTGAAGTAAAATCAGAGGATTTCTTTGCTGGTCATGAAGAGTTTATCCTCTTCGTAAAGATTTGGTCTAATAAAGACACAGATTTGTCTTTGAGGAGAATTTGGTTTTTGTGTTCTTATTTTTTATTTTTTGCTTTTAAATCAGGACTTTGTTTAAAAAAAAAAACCTTATGTGCTTCTTAGAAAAAAATTCTTTGTACTCCTTTGGGCATGGAAATCTGGGCTGCCCACAAGATAGAGATGAGTCCAAGATGTGTTGAAAGGATTTCATGACACTTTTTTATGTGAAGATAACCCATAAGTAGCACTCTCTGTATTTGTGGTATTTCTTCCTGTTTACAACATTCCCTTACTAATCCTGTTTGTGTGCTTTAAGTCCACTTCTCACCGTTTGTCTGTGAACCCCATCCCCAGAAAGGCACATCCAGGATCCCAGGAAATATGGGCTTATTTCCTTCTCTCTTCTAAGGGCAGTACTTCTGATGAGAAGAGCAGCTCATTGTGATGGAGTAGCTACTGTGCTTGATTTTTACTGAGTGATTTTATTGTTTCAGTAGTGTACTATTATCTGATAAACCTCTCATGAAAAAGGGGATGAAACAGCTATTTTAATTTTCAGAAATGTTGTGAGGAAAGAAATATTCTGCATGTCTTTGAAGGGGGTATGATAACCAAGACATGAGGGCTGGAATTCAGCTCCACGGATTGCTTAGAAATAAACTGTTTTGTTTTTTACAGTATCATTAACACCTGAAACAATACTTGACACCAATAACATATTTATTGACTAAATGAAAAAGCTGGAGGGACCAGAACTAGTCCCTAACTCCTCAGCACTAGCATCTATAGCAGCTGTACCAAGGTGTGGCTTGGAAGGAGCTATAGCACCTTAAAGTTTCTACAGATCCTTCCCCAAACCATCCTACAAAAACAAACAATCCAATTAAAAATAAATGCAGCTTCAAGACAAGCCTTTTTTTTAAATTAATTAATTAATTTATTTTATTGGCTGTATTGGGTCTTTTTTGCTGTGTGCAGGCTTTCTTTAGTTGCGGTGAGTGGGGGCTACTCTTCGTTGTGGTGCACGGGCTTCTCATTGCAGTGGCTTCTCTTGTTGCAGAGCATGGGCTCTAGGCACATGGGCTTCAGTAGTTGCAGCACATGGGTTCAATAGTTGTGGCTCATGGGCTCTAAAGCACAGGCTCAGTAGTTGTGACACACGGGCTTAGTTGCTCCGGCATGCGGGATCTTTCTGGAGCAGGAATCGAACCCATGTCCCCTGCATTGACAGGTGGATTCTTAACCACTGCGCCACCTAGGAATCCCCCAAGACAAGTCTTATATATCTCCTTTGAACCTCATCCCTAAACACCTCTTATATGGAAAGGTGTCCTCTGTCTCTATGTGAGTGCCTTAGTAGCCCTCACATTCTGAGCTATTTGCCCTCAGTGCAGTGTCCTGTGCTCAGCATTTGGGCTTTTGAACTGAGATAAAGGCACTGATGATAATAAGGTAATTTTGTATTCATGTGTTTTTCACTCCAGTACAGGAAATTAATTTGAGAGAAGTCCAGCGAGAGAAGTTAATGTTTAAAATATAACTAAATTTTTGTTGAGGGTAAAATTTCAGATATCAGTAAAAGCCTGAGGGGAGAGGGCTGGATAATTGTCTATTCAGTCATACATTTATACCATATTTTACCTACAGAACAAGAATTGAAGAGAAATAATAAAAAAATAAGCTTGAAGTTTTTCCTCAAGAATGTAAATGTTGAGAAAGCGATGAGATGGGGGCATAAAATAAACCTAAACACCTTTATATTATATAGTTATATACAGAACAAAATGGGATAAAAGTGGGGTCAACAGTTCATGGGAGCTGGGTCCATGTAAGGTGAAGTCAGTTGGTGTATGATGTGATGTGGAGGGGAAGGGAAGTGTCCTAGACATGCAGGTACCAGATGAAAGTTCACTTGAAATTGATCTGAACTCTGTCACTTACTCAGGTTAAGCAGGAGAAAATAGCCATAGACATAATGAAGAACCAGCAGCTGTAAAATTGTGACAGTAATGATTTAAAAATATGTATTTCATCTAGAAAGTGAAGAAGAGTAGTTAGAAGTCTCATTAGGTATCATTATTTCATTAGACACTGTCATCTCCTTCTCTGATATTTCATTCCACCAGTATTGAATCATCAATTATTTAATATATCTTATAAATATATCTTATCACAGAAATTCATCTAGGGTCTGTACCCTCCCCCTGTTTGGTGATTATAAAGCACGCAATTATTCTAGCAACTAATGCTATAGCAAAAATACATATTAAAATAGAAATACATGAACCATAATGCTACAAAAGGTTCCTATTCATGCCCACAGCTTTTCTTTTTCCTTAAAAGAATAGCTGCTCATATTGCCATTTTATGTATTTGCCCCCTTTTTATCTTACTCATTGGAGGTTATAGGGAACATGTTTGGCCATTTTATATTGTCAGCGAGGTCACTAACCCTCTCCCCAAATGGCCGATTTGGCATCACATGAAACATTACATAAGGTCAAAAGGTAAACCTACAACCAATAAGCAACAGGAAAAAGCTATTGAACTCCACGGTCACAAATCATGTGCTACATAACACATTTATAGATGACCTAGACAAAGGGCTTCCCATTGCTGTGGAAAAGGTGGAGAAAGAGATAGAAATTTGAATAGAAGGGAAATCAGGAAATCAAAAGAAGTAGAAGAAAAATGTTGCATTAAAGATAGCAATCACACTCCAGGCTTGTGATATTTTGGAGAGTCTGTGATCAGATTAGCCAAAATTCAATTTCCTAGGGAAAAATCCTCAGGAACTTCTTTCTTGTTCCATTTTCACTGCCAATATATGACCTTTATATTTTTTTGTATTACATTTATAATATAATACATAGGCTGAACTGGAGTGAATATTAATTAATGGCTAGTGGTCCCAAACATGTACGTGTACAAGAATCTTTCTGTCATTGAAACCACATTCACTTCTCTACTGTATAAATGTTAATTAAATGATGGCAGAATTTGTGGAGCAAAAAGAGATCTTCCAGACAGTATAGCTTAAGATCTTCACTTTGCAGAGAAAAACACCAGAGTCCAAAAAGAATTCAAGGGATTTGTACTGGATAGAGAACATTCATAACCTAGATCTCAGTTCAGTGGCATTTATTGTCTGGCAGTTACATCCTAGTAGAGAGCTAAAAATTCTGTCATTATATGTTCTCATAAATGGGAGCACCTATAAAATCACCATCTTAGGTAGAAAAGAATGTTTTATTCAACCACTGAGTTGACATTTTTCATTTGTGCTCCTATTATTTGAGAACGTCTCTTTATTTTGAAATTTTCCTACATTATGAGTTCTGCATGGCCAAAGCACTAGTCTCCCTTGCATGGATGCACGCATATGACTTAGGTTGTTCTAACAATAGATATTTATGAAAGACTTGAATGTTGAAGTGAGCAAAGCAAGGAGTCAGTCATGTCTCCCAGAATTTACTATCTGTCAAGTACACTGTTCAAAGTAGCAGTTTTTCAGGGGTGTAGGTTGTAGAAACCCTGCTATAAAATGTTGAGAGCTATTGAAGTGCCAAAGATGATAGTGTTATAGTGTTCCCTTAGAGGAACTTCCAGGTCATGATTGGGTGTCGTTTCTAGCCTTCCACCTCTAGGATTTCCGTAAGGTTTCTCACAGAGTTGCCATGAGATATTCAATGTCATTTAACAGCTCTTCTCTCTTCTTTTTCTTGTGACTAAGGTCAATAAACTGTACATGGATTACCGGTTTTTTAATTTCTGCTTTGAGACAACTGTGCCACACACTATGGAGAAAAAGATGTAAATACGTTGATGGCTCCTGGGAGCACGCACACAACTAAAACTATAAGATACATAAATTACTAGCAATTAGGTAGATCATGTTCAAGGTTGTAATAATTGCAGAAAGAAAAAAAAATGTCTTAAGAGTTTAGAGAAGGGAGGGCATATTAACACTAGCGGCAGTTCTTAAAATTTAGTTTAGCATTGCAGTTTTCTGAAATTTTGATGCAGAGTACTGATTCCTGGGCTCCACCATCAGAGATTATAATACTTGTGGCTGCATCAGGGCTCATAAGTTTGCATTTCTAACAAGACTCCAGCTGATTCTGAGGAAGCTGGTACTCTAACACCACCTGTTAAAAAACAACAGAGAATCAGAAAAGTTTTAGAGAGTAAGCCTTAACAATCATGCTTCTTAATTTTTCTTAAATTTTCTTTGATTATTAAGGGCTGTAATTTCCCATTTGCTTATCTTTTTTTCTAAATGTTGTGTGATTTTAAGTTTCCCAGTGTCATGTGGTTTCATCCAAAATGATATCAGATATCTCAGGGAAAACTAGGAGGAACTTAGGGCCAGAAGTTGTAATACTAGAGGATAACCAAAACCCCAGAGGATGGAATCAAAACAGTCTAAAGCAATATTCTGTCCATAAAATAACAACCTCATATCTATTTTTACATTTCTATTTCCCTAACCTGATGCTAGTCCAAGTTTTAATTACCTTTCACTAGGTTTAGTCAGTATAGGCCTGGTTATGGAGCAATAGAAAACAATCCTCAAATTTCAATGGTTTATTTTTTTTAAGACTTTTTCTCACCCATGCTAAAGGTGAAGTGCCAACTAGATGAGAGCACTGCTTTGCATGAATGTCATTCTTACTCCAGGATCAATACTAATGGGGAAGCCACCAATTCTAAAAGTATATATGTGTATATATACATACACACACACACACCCACACACACATACATACTACAAGAGCTGAGGGGGGCAGCTGGGGAGCAAGTCACATGGGTGCTCTAACTTCAACTGGACAAGGAAATGGAATCTTACCCTTTGCTCAAAAAGAAAGACAACCAGCATATTTGTGAACAGGCTGTCAAAAAGACCATTGCAAAAGCCTCCTAATTGATCTTTGTGACTCCAGACTTCTCCTCCAGAATCTGTTCTAACCGATGGTCAGATTACTCTGCTTAAAGTATAACTATGGCTATTTTGTTCTTTCCCAGAAAACTCCAAGTTTCCCTCCTGTATTTTTAATAAAATACAAAATTCTCAGAGTGTATTTGAGGCCTCCCACGCTGTGGCTTCTCACCTATCTCCAATCTAATGCCTGAGACTTATCTTACGTGAAGCCTGTGGTCCAAGCAATTTGTACACTACTCAAATATGTTTTTCCTTTACTAACTCCATTTTTTAACTTATGCTGTCTAGGAATCTGAATTCAGACTTAATTATCAGTTATTAAGTACTGATTACATGTCAGGTAAATTTCTTGTACAGTGATTATTTTGTTATCATATCTACTTATCAAAGTACTAGAAATGCTTGAATTTTCACTTTAAATAATACCTCCTCCAAGAAGCCTTCCCTGATATTCCCAATTAGTTGTTATCTTTAGTTGCTCATAATCCTTAAAATCTTTGGATAAAGCTTTATTTTAACATAGCATATACTCTGTCTTTTATTACAAATTCCTGACATTTATCTAATCTTCAAATGAAAGATGCAGACTTTTTTGAGCTAGGAATTGAACTGCTTTTAAGTCATCTTCTGTGCAGCACTGATTGCATTGTTAAATATACATAACAGCACTTGGACATCAATCAATGCTATATTTAACCGTGAAAATTAATTTATGTGTGTGTGTGTGTATGTGTATGTTGTTTATCATTTGGAGATTCCATAAGGAGTATTACTGGGTGACCATTAACGTTTTCCCAATATAATCAAATATTTAAGCTAGGAAAAGTAATTCTGAGTAGAAATAAAAATACAAATAGTAGCTCTAACAATGTTTAATTTTCATTTGTATTCAGGTTTTTGGGTTGTTGGGAAAAATGTAGAATTGAGGGTATATTTAGCATAGCTCTTCCAAGTTTGATAAGTAGGACTCTGCTTTGCAGTCCACCTGACATATCCTTCATTTGTGTTTCAAAATAGTTATCAGCTGTGCTAACAACAAAAGGAAAAAGTACGGTCAGCCACCAGATGGGAAATTATTTCAACTCAGTGTTACATTTATTCATAACATTCAGGTTATAACATAAAGCAGAAATGTCCACAGAGGATCTTATTTTACTGCCTGTAAGGAACTCCTCTGTTTTTTTTTTGGGGGGGGGGTTATATTTTTCCCTTGGTGTATTTCAGGCATACCTCGCCACTTAACAGGCTTTCTGTAGCTCATTTAAAGTACTTGCCATTCCCCCTTTTCAGGCACCTATTATCAAGGTTATCACTGGTAATAGCAGTCAGATTAATATATAATTCTCACGTGTGTAATACAGCAAATGAGATAGACTCACAGTTTGAGGGTCATGCTGTTTTAGAGTTGATGGTGTGATTTATATATTCTCCCTAAAGTGTTATATCTATATTTACAGAAGGAACATTATTCAGTTTTTATTGAATAGAGCAGTTCTCTTGTCAGGGAGACTTGGATGACATCTAAGACCTCATATAAAATTTTATATTCTCTTAAGAAATAGTATTGTATTTGATGTACTATTCCATAGTATCATCCTAAAACAAAGTGAATTAGTAATGACTTGTTTTATCTCATATAGATAAGCTTATATATATATACAGACACTACATACTGATGATGGATTTCAAGTATGCTATCTAAAGCAGCATCTACCATGGATAAGCAACATTCATTACCAAGCCAAGAACAGCTATGCTAGAATCAGAGCTGGTGCTATGCTTGCAGATGCAATGAAATGGGGAGAAAAATACTGTGAGGGTTATGAAAGACATCTGCCCTCACACATCTTCCTTTTCTCCTGTGAAAGTCTCCATTTATCCACATTGACACTGTCTTATCCTTACACCTAGGACATAGTTGCTAGGTTTAGGGGAGACCACCTGTCCCAAGCAGGCCTTCTGATTTGCTTAAACGCATTGGAGAGAAAAAATAGGCAGATCCTCTTTGGGATTGAAAAACACAAGATGTGAAATAGTTCCCTGTGTTTCCAACCATGTTAACTAAGCCAGTAAGCTATAAGAAAGAATGAAACTCACAAACAAGGAGAAGCAAAGATGAGAAACAGGTAAATTTCTTTCAGCATCTGAGTTGCTGAATTCCATTGTTCCCAAGGATCAGCTGCACCTTTTCCTTCACATGGTTTGGTTGTAAACTATTCTATGGATTACATGAGCAAATAAATTTCCCTTTGTCAAGCTAGTTACATAGAGTCCAGTTACTCACAGCAAAGAGCTTTTGCACAAAGCAAAAAGTAGTGGGACTGAAGGAACCTGGATGTGTCTGAGAGCTGAAAAAACAGTACTGGATTTACACTGATGCTAAAGAATCAACTAGACAAGACAGACTATGATGAGCAATACAGCAAAGAGAAAGGATAGGGTAATGGTTTGGATTATGGTTTAATGAAAATCCCCCTCCCTTGGGGGTAAACTATAGATCATTTTGGTCAATGGAATGTGAGTAGATATGTTGTAACCACAGATTTTGACTTGTCCTCTTTTGAACCTTAGATCCATGATGAGAAGATTTTGCTCTGTTTATTCTACTGGTCCATGAGCAATGTAGAAACAAGTGGAGCAGACCTGAACTCAGCCTACAAGCTGAAGCAGAGGTACCCCAACCAATACGCAGATCATTAGTGAGAAAAATAAATACTGGTTGTTATAAGCTTCTGAGTTTGGGGCTAGTTGGTTACACAGCACTTATTTTGCTAATAGCTAACTATTAAACATGGATAATGAGTTGCAGAGATTAAAGGCAAAGCAAGTACAGGAATGAGTAGTTTCAAGATAAAGTTTCAAGAAGTAAATACCAGTGGGCTGACACTTATAAGAAATAGAAGAAGTAGGCAGATTACAATATACAGAAAAGGAAGAGAATATGGGATATGTAGTAGCGATAATAGGATTATATGAATAGAGGGAAGAATGGGAGTCAGAGAGGATAGTGCTTTGAGAAAAAGATCATAGGGCAGCCTAAAAATACTTTAGAAATAGCATACAATAGATGCAGAAGGGAAATATATGATGTAAGAGAAAAGCAGGAACAATGAGGGTATATTTAGCAACAACCGGCCACACCCCATCCCCTTTTAGCATAAGAAAAGACCTGAATTCTAACTCAGGTTAGATGTTCTTTGCAGCTAGTGCACCATCTGCTAGGTTTGCTGATTTTCTGAATGAAGTCGCTATTCCTTGCCGCAACACTTCATTTCTTGATTTATTGGCCTGTTCTGTGGTGAGCAGTACGAGCTTGGACTCCGTAACAAAGAGAGATTATTACTGCTTAAATTTAGTCTTAGAACTTTTAGGATCTAGACAAACAAGGATCTTATGCATATGTTTATTTTTCATCATTGGATTAACATATCAGGAAAGCGGTTGGGAGTTATATTTTTTGGTCCCTTTTTGAACGCATCAAATATTCATTCATTCACTCACTTATTCACTGATTCTTATATTTATTCAACAGTATTTACTGGGCACCTACTCAATACTAACTATTCTTTTCTAGGAGCTGAAAATAAAGAGAAAAATATGTCATGGTCTTTTTAAAGGAGTTCAGTCTAGTGTGGAATAAGATAACAAATATTGGCAATAAAGTACAATATTAAATTTAACAAGGGAGTCATACAATACAGAAGACTAAAGAAAGGTAGCTGACCCAGGTCAAAAATGGGAAGATAAATGGTATATTATCTTTCTGGCTGTAAGTAGCAAGTTTAAGAAAAAAAGAAAATTTATTGATTCAAACAATTGGCTCAAGGCAGAGGTTGCTATGGCCTGAAACATAAATCCATTTAGAAGCTTGGTTGGTCTCAGGGATCTGTATCTCTATATCTCTCTGCCTGGTAATCCTTCAGAGACTGATTTTAATCTGCACATAGTTGAGTTTACTTGACCAGGAGAGATGGACACTAGCAGCTCCAAGATTACCTGATCCTTTGAGCCAGGATAGCTACATTAATTATTATCCAAACCAAGACAGCTTTCGGAATGAAAAGAGTAATATTATAATTAAGCTAAGAGAGGATGTATAAACCAGGTGGGACATTCCTTGGAAATCTGGAATGTATGTATACCCCATATATAACCATTATCCTAAAGGAACAGAAACCCTCTGTCCTACCATCCTCATATTAACATTTTGTGAAGCTTATAATAGGCTAATGTGGATTATGTGCCTATCATGGAAACAATTACTGTGGCAAAGAAAATGGAGCACTGTGATTGGATAGTCCGTTTCCCTCCCTCATTTTTTTTTTCTAACCCTATACCTCTCTCGTAGCATCAGACCTCCTTCTGATTAAGAAGACCCATCACCCTTTACATCTTAGTTGGGATGTTTTCCAATAGTTGGGAAACAGCTGTTTTTGGCTCTGTCTCTAAAGGACTGTGGTAGCATCTTCTATTTAGGGTAGAAAACTTAAGATACATACCTTTTCATGGAAGAGCATAATACATTATTATGAAAGACCACCTCCCTACCAGCAGTGAGGGTGAGCAGGAACAAAAGGGATGAAGATGTCAGTGTACTTCATTGTGTCACACACACTCCTGCCCATACACACAGAGACACACAGACATACACACGTGCATATTTGTATTTGGTCTCTTGATTTCAAACCTTAGTTCCAAATGATTTTATCAGCCTGATTTATTTATGTGGATACAGCCAAAAATAAGCATTGATTCTCATATGATTTACTTTATAGAAGTCAAAATAATGGATTAAATAAATATACGAAGTGAAATTGAGCTTGGCAATATTACCATTTTGTTGAAGATAAATGAGAGTTGTGATTATAATAATTTATCAATTGCTAAATTCATCCAAAATAGTAATTAGGTCACTGCAAACACATTTTTAATACAATTTGCTTATATGTACATATTTTTTTCTGCTCTTATCTTTATTATTAAGCAAAAGCTCTCTTAAAGGGCAGATAGTCACCTGCCCTGTGGTCTAAGAAGGGAAGATTCACATCAGCTAAATTGGAGATCAAGTCTGCCACCACAGTCTGAGCATTTTAGAAATCTGCTATTATAAGAAAATATATATTTGTACTACTGTATGACAAAATAAATTATTTGGGAAGGTCTATTAGTGGAAATAAATCTTCTATGAACCTAAGGCTAAATAAAATCTATGTAAAGGTTTATGGAAAACTGATTTTTACATTAAAAGAAGCAAAATATTGTAGAAAACAAGTTTTGGAATGTAATGGTGGCAGTTATTTGCATTTATAAATGTTTTACCTTAAATAAAAACGTCATAATCTAGCAAACACACTTATGCTAAGAGAAAATATCTTACAAACTAAAGTGTGCTTTCATTGGGTGTAGACTTGGTGGTCGAGGTGGTGGCAGGATGTGATTACATTGTCAAAGTGCTTTGCTCCTGCCTCTCCCCATACAAATCCTTCTTAAGAACCTCAGTTTTCCAATCCGTTGAACTCTCCTGGTTTTCTAAAAGATCTCTAGGATCGCTCTAAGATGCTAGCTAATTGCTGCATTTTTGTAATAGTTACTCACTGAGAATGCCTAAATATTACAGACTGGGGCAGGGCTGGGACAAGGGTAAGGGGAGTGAAGCACTTACCTCAGGCACAAAATTTAAGGAGGTGCCCGAAAGCCTCATAATCAAAATAATACCATTTACTATAACATTTCAAAAAAGAGAAATGAATGCTAAAAGCCCACGATGAACAAAATATCAAACTTAAACAAAGGCAGGAACTTGCCCTGGAATTGAACAACCCTGCTTCACATGTCACCCCTTATCTCAGCCCTGTCCCTGGGTCTTTTCTAAGATTTCCCATCCACTAGTAATTGTGACATTGAACAAGTCGCTTAATTTCTTGAGGCTTCAGTTGTGTCATTGCAAAATAAATATTAGTAATATTTTCCTCAAACATCATGGTGTTTCTGAAGGAAATAAGATAATACTCAGTGGCCTTATCACAATAACCAGGACACAGAGAGTTATTAAATTATTAACTCAAACTTAGCATTTATTATATATTTCTTAAATTCAGCAATACATTAAATAAAACACCTCTGAGACACCAAGCTCATGACTGAGGATGGGAATTACAGTCTAAATCAAACATATATTGTCCCTTCCCTCAAAGGATTCAGAGTTAGATATCATTTAAATAGTTATGAAAATTAATTTAAAACATATAATGACTCCTGTGTGATCCATCAAAATGTGATGCTTGTTTGTTAACATTGAAGAAAATCTGTTCTAATAATGATCTATGATAAATATAAATTGATCATTTATTGTGTTTCACTTGATCACTACCTGTTAAAATATGTACTTTTTTAATTTGGCCACTTGGCATCTGCTAATTTTATCAAATTTGAATTGATCAGTCCACATATTTCAAAATTCTGAATAATTTTTAATGATTTTTGTGAATTAATGACTTCTATCACCTACTCACATATTTGGTTTATAAACGGTTGGTTTATCCATTTTTTTCTCAGATCAGACTTCTTGTTTTGTAATGCATCTAGCTCTGTTTTCTATATGTCCCCTGTTGTTTCCCGAGTTATTTGTTATCCTGATTACCTGTACATCTTTTTCCAGAACTCCTAGGTACTGCCCTCTAACTAAATGTGAAACTTTGTTACTTTCCTGCTTTAAACACTTTAATAAATATCTAATACAACATAAAATTGTTGTTATTTGCAGATGACATGATACCATATGTAGAAACCCCTAAAGACTTCACACAAAAACTGCTGGAACTGTTAAACAAATTCAGCAAGGTAGCAGCATACAAGAGTAACATACATAGGGAGGAGCCACGGTTGTAGCCTCTCTCTCGGTGCCTGCGACGAACAAAGGGAGGCCCCTCTGGGCCTGGCTGTGGCAGTTGATAAGGGATAGAAAAAGCCCCCTGGTGGGGCTGGCCTGGTGTGCCTGCAGCTGAGAGCCAGGAGAAGTCCACAGAGTGTCCCAGCTCTGGAGACATTCTGCTTACACCTGAGCCCACCGGCTTCCCTCTTCAATAGGCACTGCCACCACCGGCAGGGCTCCTGTGACCCAGGCAGGATACTACTGCTCATTCACTCCCAGAGAAAGGAGCAACTACTGTACCCTCTCTCTCCCCACACACCGGTGCCTACAGATGAACAATAAAGAAAGATCTGCTGGTTGTAGAGAAATACAAAAAGCCACCGAGGGCTGCCCATCAGGTGCCTTGCACCATGTACCAGCATAGAACCACTCTAAGGCCAGATTTCCTATACCCGTGTTGCCAGCATCCCTGTGCATTTGGTGTCACCCCTGGGGCTCCAGTGATCCAAGCAGGGCACTATTGTTGGGTCACAAGCAGGGAGAGGAGCCACTATAAAAGTCTCTCTCTCCCCATACACCTCCATCTGCAGGTGAACAATAAAGGAAACCCTCACTGAGGCAGATCCAAAGAGCTCCAAGTCAGCCTCAGGACCAGACTCTGGTGGTTAGACCACATGCAGAAGCAGGGACAAAACCAAAGCTGAGCACCAGGGAGAGGGGGACTAAGGAAGAGGTTCTAAAATCTTTCCATCCAATATAGACATTGCAGATTAAATCCCCGTGATCAGCTAGGTAGACCCTATGTCTTTGGAATATCTGAGTAAACAATGAATGTTCCCACAAATGAAAAAGGTCTAACTCTGGCAGCTGTGGACTGTGGAGCAAGCACAAACAGGAACTGGGCCAGATCAGAGCCTAAGCAGACCCCATAGGACTCACAGCAGGTCCGGAGTCAAACCCAGAGTCAGAAGAGGGCTTCTTGGGGAGGCAAATGTGACCTGAGGCCCAAGGCAGGTACAAGGACACTTACAGTTGAGACTCCAAAAACAGAATTATTATTATCATTATCATTATTATTATTATTATTTTTAAAGCTCTTTACTGGAATACAATTGCTTTACACTGTTGTGCCAGTTTTTCTGTACACCAAAGTGAATCAGCTGTATTTACACATATATCCCCATATCCCCTCCCTCCCACAACTTCTTCCCACCCTCCCTAACCCATCCCACTAAGTCACTGCTCATCATTGAGGTGAACTCCCTATGTTATGTGGCAAATTCTCACTAGCTATCTGTTTTACATTTGGTAGTGTATATACGTCAATGCTGCTCTCTCAGTTCCTCCCAGCTTCCCCTTCGCCCCACCCCCCACCCCACCCAGTGTCCCCAAGTCTGTTCTCTACAACTGCATCTTTATTCTTGCCCTGTTGCTGGGTTCATCAGTACCATTCTTTTAGATTCCATGTATATGAGTTAGCATACGGTATTTGTTTTTCTCTTTCTGGCTTACTTTACTCTCTATGACAGTCTCTAGGTCCATCCACTTCACTGCAAATAATTCATTTTCATTCCTTTTAATGACTGGATTATATTCCATTGTATATATGTACCACATCTTCTTTATCCATTCATCTGTTGATGGACATTTAGGTTGCTTCCATGTCCTGGCTATTGTAAATAGTGCTGCAATGAACATTGTGGCACACGTTTCTTTTTGGATTATGGTTTTCTCTAGGTATATACCCAGAAGCGGGATTGTTGGGTCATATGGTAGTTCCATTTTTAGTGTTTTAAGGAAGCTCCATACTGTTTTCCATAGTGGCTGTACAGTTTGCATTCCCACCAACAGCGCAGGAGCGTTCCCTTTTCTCTGCACCCTCTCCAACAATTATTGTTTCTAGATTTTTTTGATGATGGCCATCTGACCAGTGTAAGGTGATACCTCATTGTGGCTTTGACTTGCATTTCTCTAATGATTAGTGATGTCGAGCACCTTTCCATGTGTTTGTTGGACATCTGCATGCCTTCTTTGGAGAAATGTCTATTTAGGTGTTCTGCCCACTTGCGGATTGGGTTATTTGCTTTTTTGCTATTACACTGTATGAGCTGCTTGTACATTTTGGATTAATCCTTTGTCCGTTGCTTCATTGGCAAATATTTTCTCCCATTCTGAGGGCTGTCTTCTCGTCTTGTTTATGGTTTCTTTTGCTGTGCAAAGCCTTTAAGTTTCATTAGGTCCCATTTGTTTATTCTTGATTTTATTTCCATTATTCTAGGAGGTGGGCCAAAAAGGATCTTGCTTTGATTTAGGTCATAGAGAGTTCTGCCTGTTTTCATCTAAGAGTTTTATCGTGTCCGGCATTACACTTAGGTCTTTAATCCATTTTGAGTTTACTTTTGTGTATGGTGTTAGGAAGTGTTCTAATTTCATTCTTTTACATGTAGCTGTCCAATTTTCCCAGCACCACTTGTTGAAGAGGCTGTCTTTTCTCCATTGTATATTCTTGCCTCCTTTGTCCAAGATAAGGTGCCCATTAGTGTGTGGGTTTACCTGTGGGCTCTCTATTCTGTTCCATGGATCTATATTTCTGTTTTTGTGCCAGTACCACACTGTCTTGATCACTGTAGCCTTGTAGTATAGTTTGAAGTCAGGAAACCTGATTCCACCAACTCTGTCTTTCCTTTTCAAGTTTGCTTTGGCTATTTGGCATCTTTTGTATTTCCATACAAATTGTAAAGTTTCTTGTCCTAGTTTTGTGAAAATTGCCATTGGTAATTTGATAGGGATTGCATTGAATCTGTAAATTGCTTTGGGTAGGATAATCATTTTCACAATGTTGATTCTTCCAATCCAAGAACATGGTATGTCCCTCCATCTGTTTGTATCATCTTTGATTTCTTTCATCAGTGTCTTACACTTTTTGGATACAGGTCTTTTGGCTCTTTAGGCAGGTTTATTCCTAGGTATTTCATTCTTTTTGTTGCAATGGTAAATGGGAGTGTTTCCTTAATTTCTCTTTCTGCTCTTTCATTGTTAGTGTATAGGAATGCAAGAGATTTCTTTGCATTAATTTTGTATCCTGCTACTTTACTAAATTCATCGATTAGTGCTAGCAGTTTTCTGCTAGCTTCTTTAGGATTTTCTATGTATAATATCATGTCATCTGCAAAGAGTGACAATTTTACTTCTTCTTTTCCAATTTGCGGTCCTTTTATTTCATTTTCCTCTCTGATTGCTGTGGCTAAAACTTCTAAAACTATGCTGAATTATAATGGTGAGAGTGGGCACCCTTGTCTTGTTCCTGTCCTTAGAGGGAATGCTTTCAGTTTTTCACCATTGAGAATGATGTTGGCTGTTGGTTTGTCATATATGGCTTTTATTATGTTGAGATAATTTCTTCCTACACCCATTTCCTGGAGAGCTTTTAATCATAAATGGATGTTAAATTTTGTCACAAGCTTTTTCGGCATCTATTGAGATGATCACATGGTTTTTATCCATCAATTTCTTAATATGATGTATCACATTGATTGATTTGTGTATTTTGATAAATACTTGTATTCCAGGGATAAACCCCACTTAATCATGGTATATGACCTGTTTAATGCACTGTTGGATTCTGTTTGCTACTATTTTGTTGAGGATTTTTGCATCTATCTACATCAGTGATATTAGCATGTAATTTTCTTTTTCTGTGACATCTTTGTCTGGTTTTGGTATCAGGGTGATGGTGGCCTCATAGAATGGGTTTGGGAGTATTCCTCCTTCTGCTATATTTTGGAAGAGTTTGAGAAGGATAGGTGTTGCTCTTCTCTAAATGTTTGATAGAATTAACCTGTGAAGCCATCTGGCCCTGGGCTTTTGTTTGTTGGGAGATTATTAATCACAGTCTCAATTTCAGTGCTTGTGATTGGTCTGTTCATATTTTCTATTTCTTCCTGGTTCAATCTTGGAAGATTGTACTTTTCTAAGAATTTATACATTTCTTCCAGGTTATCCAATTTATTGGCATATAGTTGTTTGCAGTATTCTCTCATGATCTTTTGTATTTCTCAAGTGTCAGTTGTCACTTCTTTTTCATTTCTAATTCTGTTGATTTTCATCTTCTCCCTTTTTTTCCTGATGGGTCTGGCTAATGGTTTATCACTTTTATTTATCGTATCCAAGAACCAACTTTTAGTTTTATTGATCTTTGCTATTGTTTCCTTCATTTATTTTTCATTTATTTCTGATCTGATCTTTATGATTTCTTTCCTTCTGTTCACTCCGTGGATTTTTTGTTCTTCTTTCTCTAATTGTTTTAGGTGTAAGGTTAGGTTGTTTATTCGAGATCTTTCTTGTTTCTTGTGGCAGGATTGTATTGCTATAAACTTCTCTCTTAGAACTGCTTTTGTTGCATCCCATAGGTTTCGGATCATTGTGTTTTCATTGTCAATTGTTTCTAGGTATTTTTTGATTTTCTCTTTGATTTATTCAGTGTTTTCTTGGTTGCTTAATAATGTATTGTTTAGCCTCCATGTGTTTTTATTTTTTTACAGTTTTTTCCATGTAATTGATAGCTAGTCTCATGGCGTTGTGGTTGAAGATGCTTGATACGAATTCAACTTTCTTGAACTTACCAAGGCTTGATTTGTGACCCAAGACATGATCTATCCTGGAGAATGTTCTGTGTGCACTTGAGAAAAAAGTGTATTCTGTAGTTTTTAGATGGAATGTAGTATAAATATCAATTAAGTCAGGATGGTCTAATGTGTAATTTAAAGCTTGTGTGTCTTTATTCATTTTCTGTTTGGATGATCTGTCCATTGGTATAAGTGGGGTGTTAAAGTCTCCTACTATTATTGTGTTACTGTCAATTTCCCCTTTTATGGCTATTAGCATTTGCCTTATGTATTGAGGTACTCCTTTGTTGGGTGCATAGATATTTAGAATTGTTATATCTTCTTTTTGGATTGATCACCTGATCATTATGCAGTGTCCTTCCTTGTCTCTTGTAATAGTTTTTACTTTAAAGTCTAATTTGATATGAGTATTGCGACTCCAGCTTTCTTTTGACTTCCATTTGCATGGAATATCTTTTTCCATCCCTTTACTTTCAGTCTATATGTGTCACTAGGTCTGAAGTGTGTTTCTTGTAGACAGCATATATAAAGGTCTTGCTTTTGTATCCATTCAGACAGTCTATGTCTTTTGGTTGGAGCATTTAATCCATTTTCATTTAAGGTAATTATAAACATGTATGTTCCTATTACCATTTTCTTAACTGTTTTGGGTTTATTTTGTATTACATCATATTAAGAAATTGATGGATAAAAACCATGTGATCATCTCAATAGATGCCGAAAAAGCTTGTGACAAAATTTAACATCCATTTATGATTAAAAGCTCTCCAGGAAATGGGTGTAGGAAGAAATTATCTCAACATAATAAAAGCCATATATGACAAACCAACAGCCAACATCATTCTCAATGGTGAAAAACTGAAAGCATTCCCTCTAAGGACAGGAACAAGACAAGGGTGCCCACTCTCACCATTATAATTCAGCATAGTTTTAGAAGTTTTAGCCACAGCAATCAGAGAGGAAAATGAAATAAAAGGACCGCAAATTGGAAAAGAAGAAGTAAAATTGTCACTCTTTGCAGATGACATGATATTATACATAGAAAATCCTAAAGAAGCTAGCAGAAAACTGCTAGCACTAATCGATGAATTTAGTAAAGTAGCAGGATACAAAATTAATGCAAAGAAATCTCTTGCATTCCTATACACTAACAATGAAAGAGCAGAAAGAGAAATTAAGGAAACACTCCCATTTACCATTGCAACAAAAAGAATGAAATACCTAGGAATAAACCTGCCTAAAGAGCCAAAAGACCTGTATCCAAAAAGTGTAAGACACTGATGAAAGAAATCAAAGATGATACAAACAGATGGAGGGACATACCATGTTCTTGGATTGGAAGAATCAACATTGTGAAAATGATTATCCTACCCAAAGCAATTTACAGATTCAATGCAATCCCTATCAAATTACCAATGGCAATTTTCACAAAACTAGGACAAGAAACTTTACAATTTGTATGGAAATACAAAAGATGCCAAATAGCCAAAGCAAACTTGAAAAGGAAAGACAGAGTTGGTGGAATCAGGTTTCCTGACTTCAAACTATACTACAAGGCTACAGTGATCAAGACAGTGTGGTACTGGCACAAAAACAGAAATATAGATCCATGGAACAGAATAGAGAGCCCACAGGTAAACCCACACACTAATGGGCACCTTATCTTGGACAAAGGAGGCAAGAATATACAATGGAGAAAAGACAGCCTCTTCAACAAGTGGTGCTGGGAAAATTGGACAGCTACATGTAAAAGAATGAAATTAGAACACTTCCTAACACCATACACAAAAGTAAACTCAAAATGGATTAAAGACCTAAGTGTAATGCCGGACACGATAAAACTCTTAGATGAAAACAGGCAGAACTCTCTATGACCTAAATCAAAGCAAGATCCTTTTTGGCCCACCTCCTAGAATAATGGAAATAAAATCAAGAATAAACAAATGGGACCTAATGAAACTTAAAGGCTTTGCACAGCAAAAGAAACCATAAACAAGACGAGAAGACAGCCCTCAGAATGGGAGAAAATATTTGCCAATGAAGCAACGGACAAAGGATTAATCCAAAATGTACAAGCAGCTCATACAGTGTAATAGCAAAAAAGCAAATAACCCAATCCGCAAGTGGGCAGAACACCTAAATAGACATTTCTCCAAAGAAGGCATGCAGATGTCCAACAAACACATGGAAAGGTGCTCGACATCACTAATCATTAGAGAAATGCAAGTCAAAGCCACAATGAGGTATCACCTTACACTGGTCAGATGGCCATCATCAAAAAAATCTAGAAACAATAATTGTTGGAGAGGGTGCAGAGAAAAGGGAACGCTCCTGCGCTGTTGGTGGGAATGCAAACTGTACAGCCACTATGGAAAACAGTATGGAGCTTCCTTAAAACACTAAAAATGGAACTACCATATGACCCAACAATCCCGCTTCTGGGTATATACCTAGAGAAAACCATAATCCAAAAAGAAACGTGTGCCACAATGTTCATTGCAGCACTATTTACAATAGCCAGGACATGGAAGCAACCTAAATGTCCATCAACAGATGAATGGATAAAGAAGATGTGGTACATATATACAATGGAATATAATCCAGTCATTAAAAGGAATGAAAATGAATTATTTGCAGTGAAGTGGATGGACCTAGAGACTGTCATAGAGAGTAAAGTAAGCCAGAAAGAGAAAAACAAATACCGTATGCTAACTCATATACATGGAATCTAAAAGAATGGTACTGATGAACCCAGCAACAGGGCAAGAATAAAGATGCAGTTGTAGAGAACAGACTTGGGGACACTGGGTGGGGTGGGGGGTGGGGCGAAGGGGAAGCTGGGAGGAACTGAGAGAGCAGCATTGACGTATATACACTACCAAATGTAAAACAGATAGCTAGTGAGAATTTGCCACATAACATAGGGAGTTCACCTCAATGATGAGCAGTGACTTAGTGGGATGGGTTAGGGAGGGTGGGAAGAAGTTGTGGGAGGGAGGGGATATGGGGATATATGTGTAAATACAGCTGATTCACTTTGGTGTACAGAAAAAACTGGCACAACAGTGTAAAGCAATTGTATTCCAACAAAGAGCTTAAGCACAATATTAACATACCTAAAACAGTTGCATTTCTTTACACTAACAATGAAATATTATAAAGGGAATATAAAAAATACATTTTTAAATTGCACCCAAAAAAATAAAATACTTAGGAATAAACCTGACCAAAGAGGTGAAAGAATTACATGCTGAAAGGTATAAAAACATTTATAAAGGAAATTGAAGATGATTCAAAGAAATGGAAAGATGGTGAATGTTTATGGATTGGAAGAATTAATATTGTTAAAATGGCCACACTATGCAAAACAATCCTCAGCTTTAATGTGATCTCTATTAAATTACCCATGACATTTTTCACAGAACTAGAACAAATAATCTTAAAATGTATATGGAACCATAAAAGACCCAGCATTGCCAAAGCAATCTTCAGGAGAATGGCCAAAGCAGGAGGCATAAGCCTCCCAGATTTCAGTCAATACTAAAAAGCTACAGTAATCAAAACAACATGGTATTATCACAAAAACAGGTATACGGATCAATGGAACAGAATAGGGAGCCCAGAAATAAACCCACACATCTATGGTCAATTAATCTTCTACAAGGGAGGCAAGAATATACAATAGGAAAAAGTCTCTTCAGTGAGTGGTATTGGGAAAGTCAGACAGCTGCATGTAGATCAATGAAGTTAGAACACCCTCACACCATACACAAAAATAAACTCTTAATGGCTTAAAGGCTTAAATATAAGATATGACACCATTAAATTCCTAGAAGAGAACATAGGCAAAACGTTCTCTGACATAAATTGCAGCAATGTTTCCTTAGGTCAGTCTCCCAAAGCAAAAGAAATAAAAGCAAAAATAAACAAATGGGACCTAATCAAACATAAGCTTTTGCACAGCAGAGAAAACCAAAACAAAAAGACAACCTATGGACTGGGAGAAAATATTTGTGAATGATGTAATCGACAAGGGCTCAGTTTTCAAACAGCTCATACAGCTCAATACCAAAAAGCAAACAACACAATCAATACATGAGTAGAAGACCTAAATAGACATTTCTCCAAAGAAGATATATGAATGGCCAACAAACAGATAAAAAGATGTTCAACATAGCTAATTATTAGAGAAATGCAAATCAAAACTACAATGAGGTACCACCTCACACTGGTCAGTATGACCATCATAAAAGAGTCTGTAAATAACAAATGCTGGAGAGCGTGTGGAGAAAAGGGGACCCTCCTACACTGTTGGTGGAAATTTAAATTGGTGCAGCTACTATAGAAAACAGTATGAAAGTTCCTCAAAAACTAAAAACAGAGTTGCCATATGATCCAGCAATCTCACTCCTGGGCATATATCCAGACAAAACTACAATTCAAAAAGATATATGCTCCCCTATGTTCATAGCTACACTAGTCACAATACCCAAGACATGAAACAACCTAAATGTCCATTGACAGATGAATGGGTAGAGAAAATGTGGTACATATATACAATGGAATATTACTCAGCCATAAAAAAATAAATGAAATAATGCCATTTGCAGCAACATGGATGGACTTAGAGATTATCATACTTAGTGAGGTAAGTCGGAAAGAGAAATTCAGGGACCTATCTGGTGGTGCAGTGGTTAAGAATCCACCTGCCAATGCAGGGGACATGGGTTTGATTTCTGGGCCAGGAAGATCCCACATGCCGCAGAGCAACTAAGCCTGTGTGCCACAACTACTGAGCCTGCGCTCTAGATCCTGTAAGCCACAACTATTTAGCACATGTGCCACAACTACTGAAGCCCACGTGCCTAGAGCCTGTGCTCTGCAACAAGAGAAGCCACCACAGTGAGAAGCCTGTGCACCACAATGAAGAGTAGACCCTGCTCGCCACAACCAGAGAAAGCCTGTGCACAGCAGTGAAGACCCAACACAGCCAATAAATAAGTAAATAAATAAATTTATTTTAAATAAATAAATAAAAAGAGAAAAACAAATATCATATGATATCACTTATATGTGGAATATAAAGTATGACACAAATGAACCTATCTATGAAACAGAAACAGACATAGAGAACAGACTTATGGTTGCCAAGGAGGAAGGGGGGTGGATGAGGGATGGTTTGGGAGTTTGGGGTTAACAGATGCAAACTATTGTGTATAGAATGGATAAACAACAAGGTCCTACTGTATGGCACAGGGAGCTATATTCAATATCCTTTGATAAGCCATAATGGAAAAGAATATTAAAAAAAAGTATATATATGTATAACTGAATCACTTGGTTGTACAGCAGAAATTAACACATTTAAAATAAACTATACATAATTAAAAAGTAATTAAAAAATAAATCTATACCTCAAACCAACAGAATAAATTTCCACTCCTTAGTATGGCCCAAAAGGTTTTATGATTTGACAATCTCCTATTTTTCAGCCGTCTCTCTCTCTCCTTTTTTTAATGCTACATAATTCACATACCATAAAGACCATTTACACTATAAAAACGTGAGAACATAATACACAAAATCAGAAAAATTTACAAACATATTATCTCATATCTTTCCACATTTTTTATAGTGCCCGTTGCACACGAATGTTTTTAATTTAATGAATTTCAATTTATCTTCATTTACACCTAAGTTTTCTTCTATGAGCTTTATAGTCTTAGCTCTACATTTAGGTCTTTGGTTCACTTTGAGTTAATTTTTGTGCAAAGGCATGAGGTAAGTTTGCATATTCATTGTTTCAAGTGTGTAACTGGGATATCCAGTTGCCCCACCACTATTTATTGAAAAGACTATTCTTCTTCATTGAATAGTCTTGGAACTCTTGCCAAAAAGTAATTAACCATGGATGTATGGGTTTATTTCTGGACTCTCAATTCTATTCCAGTAATCTATATATCTCTCTTTATGCCAGTACCGCACTGTCCTGATTATTATAGATTTGTAGTAAGTTTTGGAATTGGTAAGTGTGATTCTTCCAACTTCATTCTTTTTTTTTTTGTCAACACTGTTTTGATTATTCTGATTCATTTAAGTTTATGTGTCAATTTCAGGATCAGTTTTTCCATCTTTGCAAACAAGGAAAATGGGATTTTGGTAGGGATTGCATTGAATCTATAGACCAATAAGGAGATTACTGTCATCCTAACAAGACTAAGGCTTCCCATCCATTAACATGGATGTCTTTCTTTTCTAATATAAAACTTTTGAATACTATTTTATAGTTTTCAGTAGTATATAAGTCTAGAACTTTGGTTAAACTTATTTCTAAATGGTTTTTGATGCTGCTATAAAAGAAATTATTTTCTTTACTTCATTTATTGGATTATATGTTTCTAGAGTATAGAAATGCAACTGATATTTATGTATTGATCTTGTATCCTACAGCTGGGATGAACTTCTTTATTAGCTCTAATTGTGTGTGTGTGTGTGTGTGTGTGTGTGTATTCTCAGTATTTTCTCTATATAAGATCATGTCATCTGCAAATAGAAACAGTTTACTTCTTTCTCTCCAGTTTCTGTATATTGCTAATTTTGTTTTCTTGGCTAATAGCTCTGACTAGAACATCCAGTAAAATGTTGCATGAAAGTGGTAAGAGCAAATCAAATATCTTTGCCTTTTATCTTATGGGGAAAACTCTCAGTATTTCACCATTAAGCATGAGGTTAGGGGTTTTCCTACATGCCTTCCAACAGGTTGAGAAAGTTTCTTTTTATTCCTAGTTTCATAATTTGTAGAGTGTTTTTATCATAAAAGGATATTGGGTTTTTTTAAACGCTTTTTCTGGATCTATTGAGATAGCCATGTGTGGTTTTGCTCTCTTTTATTCTATTAATATGGTATACTACATTGATTGATTTTTTTAAGTTGAACCAGCTTAACATTTCTGGGAAAAATATCATTTGGATATATAATCTTTTAAAATATGTGGCTGGTTTTGGTGTGTTACTATTTAGTTGAAGATTTTTGCATCTATAATCACAAGGGATATTGGTGTGCAGTTTTCTTTTCTTGTGATGTCTTTGGTATCAAAGCTCATAAAATGAGTTAGGAAATGTGTTTTATTTAATGAAAAATTTTGTCAAGGATATGTGCTAATTCTTCTTTAAATGTTTGATAGAATTCGTAGGTGAATTCATCTGGTCCTGGCTGTTTTGAGTGTGTGTGCACATGTAAGTATAATGTTACTTAAACTCAAAGTTTTCACTTGTTTCAGGTCTACTCATATTTTCTAGTTCTTCTTGGGTTAATTTCAGACTTTGCCTTCCTGGGAATTTGACCATTTCAACTAGGTTAATTGATACATTGGTATGAAATTCATCACAGTATTCCCTTAATTTTAAGAATATTTCTGTAAGGTTGCTAATAATCCTCTCTTTTATTTTAGATTTTAATAATTGCATCTTTTTTATCTTTTGCTTACACATTACTTTCCCAAGGCTGCATCCTTGCAATAGCTTCTAGTGTGGAACAGTGGGCAGAACATACACTGATTGAATGGGGGTGTAGGGGAGGGGAGGGAGTAAAGAGCCTCTGATTGCCCAGGATCAGCTTGCAAGTCAACCAGCAGTCACATCCTTTATGACGTCCCCCAACAAGACTTTAGTGATTTACATAAGATATTTCTAATCCACCCAACAACCTAAAGATAAGGTATTACTGATCTCAATTTTGTAGATGAAGAAATTAAAGTTGAGAATGGTTAGGGAATTTTGTATGGGTTATAGGCTAGTTTTGCATACACTATTAAAATTCAGCATCTTAGGGATGCATAAATCTGAAAATAATAAATATTTTAGCACTGGCACAGTACAGATATTGGCACTGAGAATAGACTGGTGTGTACAGATTGAAAATCAGTCCTCCCAATATTCACCTAAGATAAAATATTTTTAGAAATCATGAGATGGAAAATTTAACAAAAAGATATATTTTATTAGATCAGCCAAGAGTTACATACATACATAAATACATATATACGTGTGTGTACATATATGTCTATACACGTACATTAGTATATACAAACATATGCAGAATAAAAGCAGTGTGCATGTATGTGTTTGTATGCAGTATAATTATGAATTGTCTTTATTTTCTTCTTTATGTATGGTGCACATTTTCCATTAAAATTCATTGCTTTATAAACAAAAGGAAAAATAAACATAAAACAGTTTCAGTTCTCCAAATTTAGGTAAGTAGTATAAATAAAATTTTATAAACAAAGAACTGTTTATATGATGGAATTTTTCTTAACATTTCATAGGGAAAATAAAACGTTTAAATTATACATACAATTTATCTTCTAAGAAATTTCCATTTTAAAATAAGAAAACCAAAACTCTTAAAAAAAACAGAATATCTAAAATCACACAATTAGACAAAGACCTAGAAAGTGTCAATTTTCCACTTAGCTACAAAACTTAAGTTCTATTAGTTCATATTGATATTAAAAAAATCTTAATACATTATAAGTTTCACCACAGACGTGCAATAAATGTTAGTGCATCTTTCCAAGGTGACTATTCCTTTTTATTGTCTAGCAAGGAAGTTAACACAGGGACTTAAAAATATTTCTTTAAGACCTATAGGGTCAAAAATGAGATTTCAAGCTCAGGTTTAAAGAAAATTTTTACCTGAGAAAGACTATAGATGAATGAATTTTAATGTAATAATGTCATGGTAGAAAGAACATGTGCTTTAGAGCCAGACCATCTCAGGTTTCAAAAATTTAGTTTTAATATATTATTTTAAAATAAACCCATGTAAGTAATCGCTACCTTCGTCTTCTATTGTCTGAGTTAAGTAGTCAGTTGGCAATATTTGAGTCCAGTATGCCTTCATTTATACACGCTTTTAAGATTTTCTTTTTTTTTCAGACTTTTAGTATTGTATGAATAAATTTGTTTGTTTTTGATTTTTGTTTGTTTGTTTTGTATTTGTTCTACTTGAGACTCACAGAGTTCCTTAAACCTGTGGCTGGATATTGTTAGTTTTAAATATATCTCAGCCATTATCATTTCAAATATTGGTTCTTCTCTACTTAATCTTTTTTCTCTTTCTTCAACTCCAATTATGGACTTTTTTTCCTTATAGTATGCTCCTAGATATTTTATTCTTTTGTAATTTTCCATCAATTTATCTCTATGCTTCAACATGAAGTTTTCTTCTGACATATTATAGTCAAATAATTTTTCCTTCAGGTATCTTTCACCTTCTGTTAAACCCTTTATTTAATTCTTAATTTCAGTTGTATTTCTTAACCTTAGTATTTGCATATAATTCTCTTTTCATATTTTTCTAGTTGTCTGCAATTTTTTCTCCTTATCATTAGTCACATTTTAGAGGTCATTATCTGATTATTTTAATATCTAAATCTCTTGTAGATCTGTTTTCATTGTTTCTTTTTCTTTCTCTTGATACATGGTCAGTCCTTGCTCTCTTGTGTGCCTCATTACTATTATTTTTTTAATTAGATGATCAAATCATAGTTGAAATAGCACAGAGAAAATTTGTTTCTCTAAATGATGTTACTTCCTCCAAAAGTGTTTATCTTTTCTTCTGATAAGACAAATAGTCTGGTACTGGAAACATTAATTCAATCAGAGACTGCTCAAATTCAAAGTGTTGCCTCCCTACTCCTAGGATGTTGCTTCCAGAGTCCTATCCAAAGGCCCAGAATTTTTATCAGGGCCTCTGCTCCTTGTTAGGTCCTAAAATCCAACTTTTGTACACTCAGCCCAGTGAAACTGTTAAAGTCCTTTTTCACTTTTCAGTCTTTTAGTGGCAAATTCCACATGTGAAAAATGGTGTCAAGTATCAAGCTCAGATCCTGTGCTTTTCTTCTCTCAGAGTTTTAGACCCATGGGTTCTTGTTGTCTCTGTGATTTGACAAGGGTTTCCAACAGATTTTGAAAAATATTCTTCCTGGTTGTTCTCAGTGGAAGATTTGGTTGACAATATACTCTGCCATTTCTAGAAGCTGTTTTGCTGTTGTTGTTGTACTTGAATATACAGAAGAGATACACCTTTATTCACCAACTTGTGTATTGGGGCTTCACATAAGCATATAACCTTTCTAAAGTCATTTGAATTTATTATCCTTGAAAGAGCAAAATCATTCAGTTAAATATGTTTGGCACTTAAATGGAGCTTTATGAAATAGCTATGCAGGAGCTAATCTTGGGGGGTAAGAGGAGGATAGAAGCATGCCTGAGGAAAGCTGTTCACTACCATGGCTACATTATGATTTAAAGGTTTTTTTTCCTTAACAAAAAAATTTTTTTATAGGATCATATACAAGGTATTTTGATGGTGAGGACATGGGCAGTAACACATTTCTTAGTGTCAAGTCAAAACTGGGGCAGTTCACCAGCATACAAAGAAGGAACCAGACATGGGGATCAGAAAGTCCCAAGCCACATGTCAGGTATGATTCTAAAATCTGCAAGTATTTTATTCTAAAATCTGTGCATCCAGGGATCCACTTGATGAACAGAGAAAAGAAGTTGAATATACTAGCAAATAGTTCAAATTGAAAATCAAGTAGGCTGTGGCAGGAAGAATTCTTCTGGGACAGAGGGTAGGAGGTATAGACACCAACCATTGTAAATAGGGTGAAAGAAACAAGGTCAAAATTGCAGGGAACTTATTTAGGATTGAGTTTTTAGGTAAGGAACATCAGTGGTTCTAACAAAAAGATTTAAGTGGTGGGAGAAAGAGTAAAAGAATTGAATCTGACATTGACAACCAGAGTTTAAAAAATAAAAGGAAACCTAGTGGAAGCCCTGGAAAGTAGTTTCCCCAGGCCCAAAGCAGAATAAAGTGGGACAATGTGCAAACCTGGAGCATTAGGTAACCACGATAAGGTAAAGAAATCATTGTTTGAGAAACTGCTGAGAAAGGGCAGAGATAGAGACTAAGAATCCAACATTCAAATTCCAGGATGACAGGAATTGATTTATCTTGGATGGTTACAGTAGGTTTCACTTCTTTCCCTATGTCTTGACTCTCTCTTAACATTTTAAGCTCTATAACTGCATCATGTTCATATCACTCTCCTATTAAAATGTTTTTAGTAAACTTTACTATCTATAACTAAAACATTTCACGTTTTATAGTTATAGACAGTGTAGTCTCCATATCACGACAATGCTTTGGCCCATCTCACCTCCACTTTCCTACTTCCACAATCCACTCTGCACTGTAGATTATTGTCTATACCCCTAACAGAAGGAAGTGACTCTATGTTGTTCATTTCCACATATTCGTGTCTTCTTTTGCAGCACTGAACAAAAGGGCAATGCTTAAAAGCTATTTATTGATAAGCAATTCAGTAATTGCATATCAATTCACCTGTGGGCAGGCTTAAGCAGGTCTCTAATCCAATGTTAACAAAAATTTTCAGAAATGGAGGCCTGATTGAGATAAAGAGGTGTTTATTTGGAGTCGTTAGGACTGTAGCCCAGGAAACACAGATCCTAGAAGTACTTGAATTATTCTTCTGGATTACAAAATGGAGAAAATTTATAAAGTCAAAAACTGCCAGTAAGTTATATAAGTTGTTTATCAAGAATTATGATTAGAGCTGGCAAGAAGTTAGGGTGCTTGTTAAGCAAGAATTTTGGGGGGTTTGAAATGGTTACATGGTTGCCAGGGGGAAACCTTGAGGCCGCAAGGCTGCAGCTAGCAAATGTTGTTCTAAAAAAATGGCTGATGGTGTTTTGAGAAAGTTGTGGTTGGATACAGTTCAGAAAGTTCAAGTTCTTGGTGGTGCAGAAACGTGTCTGAAACAAGATCCTGCCTGACTGCATTTTGTATGTCTGAACTATGGTTGCTCCATTATAATTTCAATCTGTCATCGCCAAGATGCGACAAGAGAAATATGACAGATCAGATTATTACTCCAAACAGAAAATAATTAAACATAGCAATAAATTATGAGCTTCAAATGAAGAGAGACACTGTTATATGTATACTCTTGTCCAAAGAATAATCGTCTTCAATTGAGAAAAATTCTTCCTTACCCCACCTGGTAATCCCGACCATGCGAATGAATACTGGCAATCAGCAGGCAACAGATGTTGCAGCCAGATGGCTGACAACTTAGAGGTTGTTAACTTGCACTCAGGTGGTTATATTTCTTTAAATGTGTTCTATAATCAGTCCCTTTTTTGTTTTACTCAGTATTGAGTGGGCAGTTAAATACTTTATGCTATTATTTTAATTAAGGGTGTACTTTAATGAAAAATAAGGATTTAACTGGTTGGATTTCTGATACTTTGGTGTAATTAAAGCAACTTAGTCCAAACCTTCAAACCTTAAGCCATATTGCTGACCTTGCAAAACCCAAATTTATTAAGAGATAGTAAATATTGATTACTGAATATCTCAGGAAAGTATTTTTATTTGATGCATTTTCTGGTACAGGAAGTAGGAAAAAATTTAAATGTGAAATGGACAGGTAGGTCTCGGAATGAAAATTTCAAGGTTATTACATAAAAAGTAAGGTTATAGTGATACTAACTATGGATACTGCAATATAAACCCTCGAAGGTTATTTTCCCAATGTGTCTTTTATTTTCCCTGTGCATCTTTCCCATAAGATACATAGAGTAATCCTTCAAGAGTACTCTGAAGCACTATTTCACCAAACATAACATTATCGATAGAGAAGAAACAATACCACAAAGTATAGCAGTTGGATATGGTCTCTCATTTTGAAGAAACAACAGGCTGAACCCAAGGCTAGGCAGGGCTGCTGGGTACAGTTATTGACTTTTGTACCATTTTGAAACAGCTGTCACTTACACAGGGTAAGAGCATCCATATTTGGAACATGTGAAGTAATGCCACAAACAGTGGCACTTCTGAATACATTCTGTTGGTATATCAATCTATATAGTGATCCATATGGAGTTTATTAGAAATTTAATCTTTAAAGAGACCATTTTATTGTCACAAAGGAATATAAATTTAAGTAAATACTTTCCAAAGGATAGCAGGCTTTGTTTTTTAAATTATTTTATTTAAAAAACAAGTCTCAGCTTTTCTCCTACAAGAGATAAATAATAAATGGTGTGGAGGAAAAGCAGTGGCCTTCAAATTAAGATTCCAGGCAAGATTCTACAATTATCAACCATGTCTTATAATTCCCATTTTATGAATGAGGAAAAAGGGATTTCACTGTCCTTTCCTGAAAAAAAAAAAAAAAAAGAATGAGAGTGGGGTGGGTGAGGACAAGATGGTCTTTGAATTTCTGGATATTTCAGATTGTCTTATATTTATTGATTGTATGGCATAGAAAAAAGCATCCTATACACTCTGGATTTCTCACCTACCAATTCAAATCAACTATTCTTGCCAAGATACAAGCTCTTCTACTACTAAACCAAATTGATACATTTAATCCTCATCTTACATGGTCTGGTATTTTCTTCACTTTCAATTCCTTATTAATTTTTAAAAATGATCTCTTTTGAATGGATAAGAAGATGTGGTACATATATATAATGGAATATTACTGAGCCTTAAAAAAAGAATGAAATAATGCCATTTGCAGCAACGTGGATGGACATAGACATTGTCATACTATATGAAGTAAATCAGACAAATATCATATGAATCACTTATATGTGGAATCTAAAAGAATTTATACAATGAACATATTTACAAAACAGAAACAGACTCACAGACATGGAAAACAAGCTTATGCTTACCAAAAGGGAAAGGTGGGGAGGGATAAATTAGGAGTATGGGATTAACAGATATAAACTGCTATATATAAAATAGATAACCAAGAAGGACCTACTGTATGGCACAGGAAACTCTATTCAATATCTTACAATAACCTATAATGGAAAAGAATCTTAAAAAGAAAAAATATACATATATTTATATGTGTATAAAGCTGAATCACACATGAAACTGAAACAACATTGTAAATCAACTATGCTTCAATTAAAAAAAAATGCTCTCTTGGTAAATGTTTTCGGGCATCTCACACTCTTGGTTTTATTCCTTTTCTCCTAACTGCTGCTTCTTAGGCAGGTTGCTGTATAGTTGTCAAAATGGGCCTCACTGAGAAGTTAAAATTTTAGCAAAGCCATCAATAAGGTAAGGATGCTAGCTAAGAAGGTATCTAGAGGGAAAACAATCCAGGAATTAGAAACAATTAGAACAAAGTCTCCAAGATAGGAGTGTATCTGTATTTTCAAAGAATAACAAGGATGTAAGTGTCACCGAAATTGAGTCATGGAGAGGAAGGACTGTAGAAGATGAAGGCAGAGAGGTCCTAGGGTCACCGTATGATGTAGAGTCTTGTTTGCCACATAAGCTGATTTACTCTCAGTGAAATAAGAAACCATTGAAGAGTTTTAATCAGGTGAGTTGCGTGACTGACGTTTTTTTTAAAGATCCGCTTTGGCTTTTTTTTTTTTTAAGTGATTTTACAAGGGCAAAGTAAAAGCAAGGATTCTAGTTGCGATGCAATGCAAGAATGCAGATATGAGATGAAGATATTTCTACCAAAAATGTAGCAGTAGAGAAGATGAGAACAGGATTACAGACACATTTTGAAGGTAGAACTAACAAGATTTCCTGATGACTTGAATATGAGGTATGTGATGACTTGAATGGAGCCATAGAGATTTAATAATGACCAGCTTTTTTGGTCTGAGCCACTGAGAAATTGACATCAACTGAGAAGGGGAGAGCTGTAAATAAAGTAGATTTATGTCGTAGTGTGTGGCTAGCAGAAGGGACAGATTAGGAATTACATTTTGAATATTTTGAGTTAAAAACAACTATTAAAAATCCATGTGGAAATATTGAGGCAGTTGAATATGTGTCTAGAATTCAGAAAAGAAGTTTGAATTCAAGATACTAATTGGTAATAAACAGCATACAAATGAGACTTAAAGCCATGAGCCTAGATGAAGTAATCAGGAATGTGAATATAAATTGAGCAAAGAACAAATAACAGAACCTTGGGTAAAAGTAGCATTATGAAGTAGAAAAGAGAAGAAACCAATAAAGGAGATGAGAAAGAGTAATCAGTGAGGTAGGAGAAAATGAAGAAAACATAAGCTCCTGGAATCCAAATGAAGAAATATTATTGAAACTGAAGAAATATCAAATGCTGCTGATTGGCCAAGCAAAATGAAGACTGAGACTTGACCGTTTAATGTAGCAACTTGCATAACAATTACAACATTGAGCATAGTTTCCACAGTGTTGTATCATCAAAGTTTGATTGGATGGCTTAAGGTAGAATGGGAGAGAAGAATTGGAGACAGAAGGCATAGATAATTCTTTTCAGGAATTTTGCTACAAAAGGAAACAGTGAAAAAGTGGTAGCTGTTTAAAGAACTGGTGTTCAGAATTTTGTTTGTTTGCAATGTGAGAGAGATTACATGCATAAAACAATCCTGTCGTATTAATTCCCTTAGCTTTTCCCGCACTCATAATTTTGTCCTCACCTACCTCCTCACCACTGTAAGATCCTATCAGTTACTGAAACTTGTTGTTTCTACCTCCTTAATATAATGCAAACAAAGTAATTTCTCTCAAACCCTGTAGTCCACTGTGTCCCCTACCCCCAGGATTACTATGAATTTAATAATCCTTCCCCTGCACCTTCCAGTTTTGCCTTCCTTCTCTTCAATCTCCAAACCACTCCTGAGTAAATTATTTTATTCCAATACAAATCCAATTATGTTATTCTCTTGTTTTAAATACTCTGTTTATCATCTACAAGACAGATACAAGATTATTATCTTTCTCTAAGGAAAATCTGATTATCTTACTTCTTGCTTAAAAGCATAGATGACTATTCATCATCTGCTTGATAAAATCTAATCCCTTTAATTCAGCATGGCAGGCCTTTTAAAATCTGGCTCCTTTTTATCCTTTAATTGACCCTCTACTTAATCTCATAAGCAGCTTGAGGGCAGGGATTTTTCTGCTTGTTCAGGATGGTATTTTAAGAACATCAAACAATATCTGGCTTGAATTAATTAATTTAAAAATGGATAACTGGATAGCTTGATGAGTGAACTGTATCTCCTCACTCTTTACAATGCCTAACACATAGTGAGGATGCAACTGTGACTGACTTTATGAAATGGAAAGGACCCCTCCTATGCCTGTGTTCTTCAGGTGTCAGTTTGAATACAAAAGAACTAAGGGCACTACTTTTATTTTCTCTCAATTTCCCATCTCTAATAATGCCATGCACACTGAGGGATTGTCTTTGTGTTCACTTTTATTGGATGCATGATCTAAACTGGTCAACAGAAAATTATGTAAGCTGAAAATGGAAATGAGTTGTACGGTCTTCGCCTCCTATGCCCCTTGGCTGTAAGAATGAATATGCGCTGCTTCTCTATTTTACACGTTGAAGACAAGGTCAAGTTTATTGGCTCTAAACTTTTGAAATCATGTCATGAGTTACGTAATCTGTGTAATAAAAATCAGAACTGAGATTCACCTCTGTTTCATACTCCATTAAACAGTTTATAGTAGCACAAAACTTAATCATCTCCATTTTTTAATCAACTCTATGTTTTACCAGGTGCAAAGTTTTATATGGTGTGATATTGCAAATGAATGTCATTATTAAGGAAAGGGCAATTATGAAGAAAGAAGCAGGTGTTCCCATCACACTTGATGCCTAAGGAGTTGCAGGTCTGCTGGTAAGGAAGGCAGCTTGGGGCTCAAATACTGTGTGTGTCTGGCAGTAGCTGTCTTCTTCCACAGATGATTCAGTTGGTTGAAGTATGCACACTGCTTTAACTAACATGTGAGCTAAAATGGTGGGTTTAAAAAGCAGGCTGTTATTCTTTACTTAATACATACATCCTATCACTTCCCAAAACAAGTTTTATGTAGTCACATAGCAATCTGAAAACCATGACTGGCTTCTTTCTTCTCAAATAATACAATCCTTTGTTAAGGGATAACTACAAAAACTTCTCAATAAATGTAGAATTTCAGGTCCCTGAGGATAGAAATGTAAATTACCACAGCATTATATTAAGAAAGATTGTAAGTGGCACTTTATAATAATATTCTCAGTAGCCAATTGTGAAAATCAACCCCACAAAAGAAATGCAAAACCTTTCTTGTATAACTTAAGAGCCAGTCACTTGTGGCTTATCTGGCATAGGGTTATAACGTACAACCTGAGCAAATGGCCCCATTTAATTTTCAGAGCAGTGATGCTTCAGCTGGCTGCTAGGGCAGAATCTCAGCAGGCAATTAATTGACATCCCATGGAACTGAAAAGCTTTGTTATGCATTCACAGATTTAAAAATCTAGTAAAATAATGTTTAGAGGTACAAAATATTTTATTGAATTTGTTTATAAAGATGCAACATGTAGAGATGCATGCAAATGATGTATTTTTCATTTAAAGGAAATGAGACACCTGGAGAAAAAAAAGGTAGCAACTGAATATAGTGTTCACCTAAATAGTTGATATAGCTTCCATCATTTAAATTTGTTTTGGCATTAAAATTTTGCCATATTTTTAGACTTTTTTTCTTTAAAGAAAAAAAAAAGGAGAGGAAAGAAGGTGTTTTGCAAACAAAATTGGGTGAATAAGTGTAAACAAAGTAGTATTCTGAAGTTTCAAGTTTTGTGAGGATTTAGATTTGTGATAGAAAATACCCACCCAGTGAAGGCCCTTCCCCCACCCAGTTCCCACTCACAGGGCAGAGTCTCTACCCCAGGCAGGGTGACTAAGAATATTGGGCTCCTGATTGCCACCATTCCCCAGTACCCACTTGTAGGGCAGAGGTCGGTATGCTGGGACAGGCAAGCTGAGAAGTCAGGGGCCACCATCCCTTCTCGGTTCCTGGTTATAGGATAGAGGGAAAAACTGGCCATGACCCCCACCTCCAGTGCAATAGTGCAGAGGTTCTGCCTTGGTAAGAGGTTAGACAGAAGGACTGGCAGCTCTGTAGCTTTGCTGATGTGGATTACTTTATTTGGAACAGAGTGTGGCCTTAAGGCATTGTCAAAAAAAATAAATAAATAAAGATCTGAGTGATGAGAAATTAAGAGAAAGCTAACAGCACAATGAAACTAATCATAACAAAAAGTAACATATAATTGCAACCTTTGACCAATCAATCACTGGGTGAACATTACACTGTGTTGATCTAGGGTGGCTTCTAGAAAGCCAAGTTTAAAAATAAAAATTAGGAAAAAAAATAGCAGTGGCATCTGAGGCGTCACAAGCAGAGAAAATAAGCTTACAGAATTACTCCGTCCAATTCATTAAACAAATAAACTAACATAAAACAGGCACATCAACAACTCCTGGTGGGAAAGGGCGGGAAGGGATCAGAATCCAGCATTGCTACAATATGCTATCTAAAATGTCCAGTTTTCAAGAAAAATATTATGAAATAAAGAAACAGGATTATGTGTACCTTATACAGGGAAGAAAAATCAAGCAATAGAATTGGCTTTGGGGGAGCCAGATTTTAGACTTAGCAAACAAAGACTATGAAGCAGCTATTATAAATACATTCAAAGAACCAAAGGGAATTGTATCTAAAAAAAAAAGGGTAAATATTATGGCAGTGAGTCATCAAATAGAGATTATCAATAAAGAGATGAAAATTATTTTTTTAAAATGAACCACTTGGATACTCTGGAGATGAAATTACAATAATGGAAATGAAAAATTCACTAAAAGGACAGATTTGAGCTGGTAGGACAAAGGACAAGCAAACTTGAAGACAGATTATCAGGATATACGGTGAAGAACTGAAAGAAAAAAGGCAAGAAAATAAATAGAACCTCAGAGACCTTTAGGACACCACGGAGAATAACAAAATATGACTCATGGAATACCAGAAGAAAAGGAGAAAGAGAAAGAGGTATAAAAATTATTAAAAGAAATAATGGCTGAAAACTTCCCAAATATGATGAAAATATTAATCTTCACATTTATTAAGCTCAACAAATTCCAAATAGGATAAATTTTAGAAGACCCATATCTAGACATATCATAATCAAAATGCTGACAGCTAATAACAAAATCTTAAAAGCAGCAAGAGAAAAACAACATACAATGTACAAGGGAATGGCAATAAGATTAATCATTGATTTCTTATCAGAAACTATAGAAGCCAAAAGGCAGTAGGGTGACATACTCAAGGTACTTAAAGAAAAGAGCAAGAATCCTATATGCAACAACACTATCTCAAAATGAAGGTGAAATGAAACAGACTGAGAGAATTTGTTGCTAGTGGATGTGCCTTACAAAAAATACTAAAAGAAGTTATTCAGGCTAAAAGGAAGTGTCACCAGATAATAATTCTAGTTGCTATAAGACTGCCAATAAAAATAATTACATAGAATTAAGTAGTAATTATAAAAGACAGTATAATAACATTTCTTCTCCTTTCTTATCTTAATTGATTTTTAAAAATAATACCATAGACAATATCTATAAAATGAAGTTTTTGGTCCTATATCATATAGAGATATACCTTCTTTGACAATAACAGGATAAAGGAGGGGGGTGGGTTTAAGCTACAGTGAAGTAAGGAAGTGACATCAGCTAGTAACACTACTCAACAGGAACAAGTGAAGAGTACCAGAAATGGTAAATAAAAAGGTAAATTTAAACATAAATATATTTTTCTTCTCTCTTTTCTTAATTTCTCCAAAAAACCTAAAATTTTATAAAGCAATGATTATAACACTCTATTGTTGGATTAGTAACATACATAGACAGAAGATAATTGACAGTGATAGCACAAAGGCAGGGAAATGAAGAAAACTATAGTGAAGCAAATTGTCTATGTCTCACTGCAATTGTTTGTGTAAATCCCAAATAGATTTGGATAAACTAAAATGTATGCTGTAATCCACAGATCAACCAGGAAGAAAATAACTCCAAAAACATATGTTAGAAAGAAAATAGTATCCACTTGGCCAACATTAGTTCAAGTGCTGACATTTGACCTAAGCTAGGGTTCAATGACTCTGGCAAACACAAGCTATGCACCAAAATTCTTTTTCCATCTCCACAGTATATAAAATTATGGCTGAGAAACAGCTAAACTAGCTGAGAGCTCTATTTTTCAGCTTTGCTTTACTCTTGGGTGTGGCCACATGACTAGTTTTTAATCAACGGACTATAAGCAGAAAACTCTAGTCTCTTAGGAAGTAGACATAATTCTTTCCTCTTGCTGAATACAGATTTCCAACAAGCTTCAAGGTCTCATAGAATTGCAAAATGGGAAATACTGTGAATTTCCAAATCATTATTTTTAGGAGAATTTCTCACATCCTGCAACGCCTACCCTTGATTTGTATGTAAGTGACAAGTACACTTCTACTGTATTTGGAGCTATTAATGTTTTTGTGTTTGCTTTAGTTTTTTATAGCAGTTGAGTCAGCCCTAACTGAAACAATTCCTGACTATAGTTCCAAAAGATTCTATTCAATAGCTAACAGATTCTCCTTCCAAAAGAAAATCAGAATACAATTTCATAAGGAAAAGGAATGCTGGCTGTGAGGGTATCCACATTCTAGATATTAGGTACTATGCTAAGTGATTTACATGTATCTTATACATACTTACATGCAAGTTTATTAAAATTATTTGCATACATCATCATGTACTAAATCCTATGAAGGCGATCATTATCATCTCGTTTGTTAAGAGAAGGAAGCTAAAAAATAGGTAAATGCATTCAACATTTTGAGTTTTATCCAAAATATTTCTAGCTCTAAAAACAGTTTTCAGCCACTACTGCACCCACTATGAACTGAATTGCTTTTGATAATCTGTAACATTCTGGTTTTAGCATAAACTGACTTTAAAAGTTAGCAATTGTTTTTGATATTTTATTTCACTCATTCTACACAATAGCATCCAAAAGACACTTTACGTTATATTAAATAACCTAAAAGTTCACTTTCATGGCAAGGAATTCATTTCTTCTTAATAGATTTAATTCTTTCTCTAAAACTTATCCTTCTAATTAAAAATCAACTATTAATACTAATAAAAGTAAAAAAATCTGAGATAATATTTTCTTTGAATTTGCCTGGCAGAATTTCAATCAATATGAGCTATCAGAAACCATACTTTGTGCCAAGTTATATTTGAGGATACAAGCCTTTCACTGCAGGTGTATTAACACTCTCTGATCCCAGAAATGTAATGCTGTGGTTTGGGCCAGACCACATCATGAGAACTGTGATGATTGCCTACCTAAGTTAGTACCAATATGTCTGTCTTTTAAATATAGTTAGGTTTTATCATTATGGGAAAAAGAAAAATTTAGGAGTCTTCTGTGACTTCTCACTTCCTCTCATACTCCACAGACAACCCACCAGGACATCCTGTTGGTTCTACTTTCAGAATGAAATCTGAACCCAACTAAGACTACTTCCCAGCCTCCTGCACTGCTAGCACTCTCCTGGGAGGCACTTTCATTCCCTCCCTCTGAGGACTGCAGTAGCTCCCCATGGCTCTTCCTGCTTCCATTCTTGTCCTTCTACTATTTATCTCAACAGAGTGGTCAGAGCTGTCCTTTTAAAGTACAAATCAAAACAATTCCATTTTCTCCACAAATCCCATCCATGGCTCTTGCTAAGTCACTTACAGTATAATTAAAAGTTCTTAAAATAGCTTTATTGATCCTACATAATTAGCCCCCCTTCCCATCTGCTACTATTCTCCTTCTTGCTTCCAGTAAACCATGCTCATCAAATGTTTGTCACTGCCTCTGCTTCAAACAGACCCTCACCAATCCCCCAGGGTATTCACAGTGTTCGCCCCTGCTCTCTCAGTTTCAAGCCTTGGCTCAAATGTTACAAGCTTACTAAGGTTGACTGTACTAATTTATGTAAAATTCAATCCATGTTCAAGGGATACCCTCCACTGCTGATCCACCTAAATCTGCTGGGCATTTTTCTCTGATAGCCTTTTCTACTTTATATAATTTATTTCTTCTTTATTGCCTCTCATCACAGTTAAAATATAAGCTCCACAATGACAGGGGTGTTTTTTTCATTTATTTTTGATGAAAATAGTGCCTAGTACAGAATTGACTCAAAACTTATTTGATAAAGAATAGATCTGATCATTTAACTAAATAATAAGTGTTTGCTCTCACGTGGTATAAAAAGACAATGTCATTTTTTAAATAGCTTTTGATTTGTTTGATGACAGCTCTACAATAGCATTTTAATAGCATCTCATTCTCATACAAAAGGGAGAAGTATATTACCCAAATATCTGTCACTTTGGGTGATTAATCAAAGTAACCTAATCTGAACATTCATGGTACTGAAAATTTTCAGTGTATCCTGGAGATAAAACGAAGGGAAGAAATTAACTTTAGTTAATGTATTATATGTATTATAATTGAATGTTAAACACATACATACGTATTTCCTTCTTATAAAATTTTGTAATTATATATGCGTTTTATTAATTTTTGAATGAATTTACACAAGGATGCACAGCTGAAGTCTTCATGAAGCTTCTAAGATTCTAAATTCTATGTTCTTTCCAAAACCCTTTCATGTAAGAAAAAAGTAAAATTCCCATATAAAGTAAGTTCATCAGACTTCTATGGCATAAAATAAGTACAAAGTAAAATTTTGGAATATGATAGTAATAATACTGCAGCATTAAATATTTTAAGTATATAAAAAAGATGAATATTCACAAAATAAGAAACTGACAGACTGCTTTAGAAACCAAGTTAGTTAAAATGTTCAAGTCGTATTCTTATTTCTTTCTGCAATATCTAGCCTCACCAGGATATCCTTTACAACAGAGTGAGCTTTGAAGTTCACAAAATTTGATTCAACATTGGCATATCGACCTGACTTCAAAGGGTTTTACACTGCTGAAGAATTTCACTGAGTTCAAGAAAGAAAGGAGAATCTCAACTTCCTGTGAAATCTAACTTCAGAGTACCTGGTACCTTCAACAAAATTAGATACATCTGGATATCAAAAACTGGGATTCGAAGGTACAGTTTAATTCACACAAAGCATTTCTTTTAAATTTCCTGTTTGGTGAATATTTATTGTGATGTGACGATAGCAAAACTGAAAGTTGGGAGTTTAGCATTTTGGAGATAAAGCTTTGCTGAAACACCTATTTATTTCTAGGTAAGAAAGCATTGGCTTAAACTTGTTTTTTTACTGCTTGTTCATTTGTGTAGCACTGGTTTGCCAATCTCATTTTTATCTTCCCCGCAAAGGCTTTTCCTAAAACTCTACTTATTTTTCATAATCATGAGTTGGGACGATTTCATTTAAAACAAAATTCCAGCTTGAAAATTACTTTAATTACTTTCAGAAGTTTCCTTCACTGTGTCTTGGCCTTTTATTCTTGTCTTTCTTGTGGTCACAACATTCTCTCCACAGCCCCCACTCCCCCCACTCTATTACAGTATGGTTAACATTTATAGCTATGGAAGTGTTACTTATCCCAAAAGGCCCACACAAATTTTCCATCTATTTTGCAGTGTTTCGTGTTATTCTCAAGACTATATTTTAGCATCCAAACATTCACCTAGTGAATGAAAGACTATAATTCACTTGTATCTCCTAACTAATCCCTGTATCTGATTCTAGTGAAGAAAAAAAATTAATCATTTTGAGTCAAACTGTTAGGTTGGATCTTTATAAAACTCTTCCCATCATGTATAACATAAATATGGGGTGAGCAGAAAGTGATGACAAATTTATGATTACCAAGTAAAGCCATATTCTTGAAGGATAAATACTCTGCAATTAATAACAATACATATACTTTATTTTATACAGAATTATTTCATATGCATTGCTCCTATAACCCTCATAACAATCCTATTGATTTTCAGATTTTACATAAATGAGGTATTTGAAAAGGTGTTATTTTATGAGAAGTTGGAGAGATTGATATCTAGTAATAGAAATTTTAATAACTAAGTTTTATTCAGCTATTTTTATAGGTCAGTCAGTATGCTAACCTATATGGAATGTGCTATTACAATCCCCATTTTGTGAATGAGGACATTAAGATTTAGAGAGATGAAATCACTCACCCATGCTTACAGAGTAAGAGTCAATATTCAAATCCAGGTGCTTTCTCTCTAGAGCAAAAGTTCTTAACTACTACACTTATTAGAAATTAGAAATGAGGGTACCTTAGAAATTATTTAGTCCAAATCGAAGAAATTGAGGCAAAGATAGTTTTTTGCCAAAATCCACAAAGCTTTGAGACAAAACCCATCCTTCAAATCTCTAGACTTTACATTTTCCACCTCAACCTGCCAGGGCTACTCCCCACTGTCATCCCAGGAGGGGTCCATGGTCCACATCTCCTTTCAAGAGTCAGAGCCTACTGGCTGCCCATTTCTGGCAGCTCTCTCATTCACCTGCACTGAGGTGGAACTCCATTTCCCCTTCTAACTTTAGACAATGGGGGTAAAGGTAAAACTCTCAAAGATAGTTAATAGGTTTACTCTTGATCCCTAAATGGGGATAAACAAACCTACTGGGTATGTTGATTCTTTGGTATGTTGATATGCAAATATGTATATATAGAGAGAGAAAAATTTATTATAGGAATTGGCTCATGTGATCATGAAAACCAAGAAGTCCATAATCTGCCATCTACAAACTGGAGAACCAGGAAAGCCAGTGATGTGTAATTCAGGCCTAGTCTGAAAGCCTGAGAACCAGGGGACCCTAAGGTGTAAGTCCCAATCAGAGTCCAAAGGCCGCAGAACCAGAAGCATTGTGTTCCAGGGCAGGAGAAGGTAGATGTCTTAGAGAATGCGATTTGCCCTTTCTCTGCCTTTTTGTTCTATTCAGACCCTCCAAAGATTGGGGGACGCCTACCTAAATTGGGGAGGGCCATCTGCTTTATTCAGTTTATTAAATCAAATACTAATCTCTTCTGGGAAAACCCTCACAGATACACCAGATAATGTTTTACCAGCTATCTGGGCATCCCTTAATTTTAAGCTGACACACAAAATTAACCATCACAATGGGGTATGAGACGGAAGGAGGGTATCATATTAATTCTGGTGCTGGGTCCAGACTTTGATAAGGGAAAGAAGGAATACATTTCCTACAGGTATATTCACAGTCTTGTTTGTCTTCCATGATTGTTTCCAAGTCTGTACTTAATGTCATGGTGCTCATTAAAAAACAACAACAACAAAAAAAACCATACCTTTTATAGCATTAGTATCCTTGAATATGTTCAATAAATTGTAGAAATTAGAAGATTTAAAGCATTTACTTCACTTGAGGTCATTTATTGCAGTTTAAATGGTTATTTTGCATTTGCTGATGCTAAAGATACATAAGATGAAAAATTATAGTCCCTGAGCAGAATGGCTTACATTTCAGTAGGAGAGATGAATATATAAACAGAATATTTCAACATAATATAATAACTTGGTACTAAAAATCATTTCATTTTGAATACAAGACAAAATTAATGCATAGCAATTTACTTTTAAGTAAAACATTGAATTCTAAAGAAAATTTTTAAAAGGGATAATCAATTTTTAAAAAATCATTTGGATATGTTTTGGGGAAAAAAATACAGCAGGTTTAATTAAATAGCTTAACTTAGAAATGTTAGATTTCAAAAATATTGGGTCATTTGTAGAGATGTGGATGGACCTAGAGACTGTCATACAGAGTAATGTAAGCCAGAAAGAAAAACAAATACCATATATTAACGTGTATACATGGAATCTAGAAAAATGGTACCTATGAACCTATTTGCAAAGCAGAAACAGAGACATAGATGTAGAAAACAAACGTGTGGACACCAAGTGGGGAAAGGGAGGGTGGGATGAACTGGGAGATTGAGGTTGACATATATATGCTGGCTATGAAATAGGTAACTGGTGAGGACCTGCTGTATAGCACGGGGAACTCTACTCTGTGCTCTGTGGTGACCTGGATAGGAGGGAAATCCAAAAGGGAGGGGATATGTGTATACAGATGGCTGGTTCACTTCGCTGTGCAGCAGAAGCTAGCACAACATTATAAAGCAACTATACCCCAATTTAAAAAAATATATATATATAATTTCTTTAGACTTTTTTTTTTTTTTTAAAGCTAGCTGTAGCAGGTATTGTTAAGGGATTACAAACATGTTTCTTTTCCTACTGGGAACAGAGCTAGACTAAATTATCCTACATTCTTTTCAGTTAGTCTAGAACGTTACTGAGTTTTCATCAATAGAATGTGAGTGGGAATAATGAGCACCACTTGAAAGCATGACCATAAAATTTACCTCTTATAAATCCTAGGTATTCTTTCTCCTCCCAGTTTGCTGCAGATAAGCATAGTGATTGGTGGAATAGAGAAGCCATAGAAAAGGACCTGGGTCCCTAAGTCAGTGAATAGAGGAGTGCCTCTTCAATAATCAGAGACATCTTTTATGGCTTTTAAGTGAGCAAGAAATATGTTTCAATAATGGTTGGGCCATTATAATTTGGGGTTTATTTCATACATTAGATAGCATTATCCTAATATACCAGCCCTTTTTATTTTTTAACTGAAACATAAACACAACCCTAGCTTTGTTGTCATATGAGGATTAATTGAGCATAATTTATGGAATCATAGAATTTTAAAGTACATATTGTAAAGAATGTTAGCCTCCTTTTAAAGAGGAAATTGATCTAAATTACCAAGAATAATTCCAACCCCTTCTTTTTGTTCCCTCAGTTTTCAAGTTGATAGCTGCTTCTACAGTTGCTACCTTTCTTTTCTGTTTTTACCCTTTTAATTACCTCATTAACAATTTTGTATCTAGTTAACAATTATTTATATTGAATTCCTATTTTTCAAATAACTGGTATAGTTTCTGTCCCCTTTCTGGGTCCTGGTGTGTACACAGGTATTCTTCCTCTCCTGGTGATTGAAGTTAACAAGGATATGGAGCAAATTACAACTTATCTTGATTGGTTTTGTTTTTGTTTTTGTTTTTTTAAATTGTCTAGGAAGTGTGGGAACATATTTCAGTGGTCCCAAATGGTCCCTTCCACACTGGATTATGAGTAGGATATATATGGCACAGGGGTCATTCCAGGATAGCTTTGGCTCTCCGAATTAGCTTTGTTTTATGTCAGGACGTACATGGGTGCTTTAGTGTAGTTGAGAATTACTAACTCATGCTAGAGTCACTACTTGGTTATTTTAAACAAATAAGTTTTTGAAAACAGCAGATTAAAAACTGGAATTATTTTGTTTTCTATCTTCACTTTTTTTCTCCTAGGAAAGGGAGGTGACTTTAGGAGAGATAATGGATTGCTTAAAACTTTTAGCAAAGTGAACTTAAAGAATATTTCTATTTACCCAGTCTTAATTTCTCATTTATATTGTCTAGCTATTCTGGATCTTTTTTTTTTTTCAGCCTAATATTGTTCTCTACTATGGAAGTGAGGTAAGCATATCTATACATCATGGTTCCTACATTCAACTAAAAATTCTTAGATCCATTTAAACATTTGCTCAAAATCAGACTATTTATTACTCATATTTTTGGAGAGATTCATTCACCCTATATCCACTAGAAGACGTACTGCCCATTTCTTTTATCTAGACATGATTTCCTTGACCTTGAAGATTTATATGTCTATGTTCCTCATGTAGCTGCTTCTATTTTTCTCCCCACAGTGGTGGCAACAGGACTCTTACCTGCTTAATTTTTGATTAGAAGATTATCTTGGACTGGTTCAGAAATTCAAATTCTCCACAATTCAGAAAAACCTGGTTAATATTCCATTTCATAAGTAAAACATTGGGCTGGCCAAAGAGTTCATAAGACATTAGGGAAAAATCCAAACAGATTTTTTGGCCAACCTAATAATTAAACATGTACCTTTGCTATAGTCACTCAGGAGTTTTACTGTTTAACTGTTCCATTTCCAGGAGCTGTCTTACCTTCCCAGTAGATTTACCTATTTTGTGCTTGACACAAAGCTGGATGCATTCTGAAGGATAGTGTATGAGGGCAATGGCCAATACGACTGCCTCTCACAATTCTTATAATTTTATATGATTGACATTTATTTCTATTTTATGTTTTGGTGATTTTCTTCCATAATGCAACTTGCCATCATAATAATAACAAACTTAACAAATATTATAATATCTTATAGCTCCTGAGTATTAAAATATATAGCATATAACTATACCATGGAATAGTACTCAACAATAAAAAGTAATAAACTTGATATATAAAACAACTTGAACGAATCTCAAGGGAATTATTCTGAGTTAAAAAATTGCATGCTGTATGATTCAATTTATATAATATTCTTGAAATGACAAAATTAAAGAAATGGAAACTTGATCAATAGTTGCTAGGGCTTAGGAACAGGAAGATAGAGAAGGGAAGAAGGTATGTGAGTGTGATGATAAAAGAGCAATATGAAAGATCCTTTCAGTGATGTAGCTGTTCTGTATTTTGACTGTGTTGGTAGATGTATGAACCTACATATATAATAAAATTGTATAAAACCCAAGACACATACAAACCCACACATACAAAATGACATTTTCAAACTGGGTAGAATACAAAATATTGAGAAATGTTGAGTTAGCTTTGAAAATATATCCTTGATAAAGTATAACCAATCAAGAAAAAATTAATATAAGAAATATAGGAATGTTGTATGTAAAACATGATTTAGAGTATTAGATTTATCTAATGCACTGAATCTAACCAAAATTTAAAAATACGCTAAAACATTAAGAGAAAAGTTACCTAGCACAAAAATATTTCTACTAGTAGAAAAGACCAAGTCAAGATACCCAGAGCTAGTAAAAATCATATATTGATGAGTACAAGCACAAAGCCACTAATATTCCATTACTTAGAGAAAGTAGTCAATAGAGGTACCTTTATGGTAAAGGAGGTAGAGAAAGTGAGAAACAAGATGAGTCTCAGATATTAGGCTTAGATAAATGAGCTAATGGTAAAACCATTCATCAAGATGGGGATTATAGGAAAATAAAGTGATAAATGGAAAGAATTATTTGGGCAATGTTGACTTTGAAGATCCCATAGGCGGAGGTGTCTTGTAGGCAAATATATGAGACTACAGCTCAGAGAGTTGTAGGCTAGTGTTCATGTTTGAATAACCATCACTGAAAACTCAGTGTATGAAAAGGCTTTCCCAGCATGAGTGCAGTAAGATAAAAAAGGGCAAGAACCGAATTGTAGAAAACAGGAATATTTAAAGAGACTAATGTGAAGAGAAAGAGGAGAAGGCTGAAAAGGAAGAAGCAATGATACTGAAGGGGCCTACTAGAAGTAGTATAATGGAAACTAAGGAGGGAAAATTTTCAGGAAAGGAGTGATAGATATTGTCAAATGACTCACAGAATTGAAGGTAACTCCTTATAAATAATTAATTGAGAAATTATTGTTTACTTTAGTTAAAGCAGTTTCGATTTAATGATTGGGGTTTGAGATGGGAGCAGAGATATTAGGTAGACAGATGATTGTTTTCAGTGGACGATGGAGTAGGAGATGAGGTGGTGATGATAGTCAATGGGAATTATATTTGAGAATGTCTCATGCTAACAGTAGAAAAATGGGCCCTGCCAGACCTAAGGAGGTAAATTTTAAATATGAAAATGACTGAAGCACTTATATATAGATTGTGGGGAAGTAGCTAATAAAAAAAGAGAAATTTCAAATATGAGAGAGAGAGAGAGAGAAGCAAATTACAGTGGAGCATGGCTCTGTCCCCAGATACATAACAGTGAATATGATCCAATTTATATTTTACATATGCTTAAATTTCTGAAAATGGAATTAAAAAGCTATACTGCTGACTTTAATTTACTTTTTCAATGTCCTGTGATTCATATAAGACTTCAGAATTGAAATGTAGTTCAAATAAGGTAATTCAAAATAATTACACAATTGATGGGATTAATGGGCTGTGACTACAGTGCAGCATAATTTATTTAGCTCAACACTTTTAAACCTTGTCATTGATGTGACAGCATATACTTGTTCTTTCCAAATAATATCTGATTAAAGCATTTTACAATTGCAATCACCATCACTGTGTGACATTCCATGGCCAGGAGTGTGTTATACCATATTAATTCACACATAGATGCACTGATGACACTTAGCCTTCAATGTGAATGAATATTGTGCATTTCATGCTCTGTCATGTCTCATTGCATTAATAGCCGTGTGTGTGATGAAGTTCATAATCTATGGCTATTTCACAATATTTTTAAATGCACTTGTCACAAATGGAGTAGCCAAAGTACTTCATAAAGCAATTCTGTTTCCAGAAAGCATGTGTCTCCAGAAGCAGGTCGACATTTGAAGTAATATAAGTTGCTTTTATCTGTGTAAGGTTGAAAAGGCACATGTAATTTTAGTAACTCTTGATTTACATCACATCTTTCCTTCAGACATCAAATAGCATTCTTATAAGGCCTCTCATTTACCATTGTCACATTTCTTTCTATGGCGTGGATATGCTTAGCCCTCCACTAGCTATTTGTAACCTTCGGTATATCATTTAACTTCTGCAACCTTTCATTTCATGTCTATAAAATAGAGCTGCATAATAGGCTTACCATAAAGCTTACATTATATAAGATAATGCATATAAAAGTGCCTAGAACCTGGAAAATAATACACTCTAAAATAAAATATTTTATTTCCATATTATAAATAAAAAATAGGATGGTGATAATGTCTTGAAACCACAAGGAACTAGATAAAATCTCTAAAGTTGGCCATCTAGGTAGACTGGGCTCACCATAACTTTATGAGTGTGTATTCTGTTCTCTTTGGATGGAGATTTTAGAGAGACTCATGGAAAACTGGAAGTTTTATAGATTCCTATTTTGTTGTTGATTGACTTTACTAGCAATTCTTCCTAGATCTATGGTTGCAACAGTTCCTAGAACGTGTGACAGAGAGGGCAACATGCAGAAACAGCCCTGACAATGGCTACTTTCTGTTCATCTTCTGTTAGTGGCTTTGAAACTCCTTTTCTACAAATATGAAACTATACAATTGCTAAAATTTAGGTGAAGAATCACTTTAATGATGAAATCTGAGTTCTTGTTATACTTGCTCTGAAGAAAAAATTTTACAGCTTTAAAATGCCTAGTATTGTAGAAGAAGGGAACCAACTTCTGGAGACTTGACAGATATTTTTTGAAAAAGGCCAGGAACTCTGTTGAGGTTCCAACACAGAAAACAAAAGAATTGGTACTGGACTTCCTCCCTCAGAAAATGGCCAAGTATGAGAGAACAAGACCAAGAAAACAGTGTCAAAAAATAAGGTGTAAGAAACTGAAACATTTGAGCTAGAGAAAATCTCAGCAGAGATTAGAGGACTCGCCAAAAAAAAAAAAGTTGATATTAGCTCCAGCTGAGCAGCCTTGCTCTCATCCAAAGGTTAGGCTTGGTGAGTTCAGGGTGTCAAAGCATAAGATTTTGCTCAGGTGCTTTATCAGGTGACTGACAGTTTCCATGTTTATATAATACAACACAGTTTCCCTGAGATAGAAGCCCCTTACCCTTCTTCAATCTGGGTCTTTTGTTTCTTTTTGTTGTTGTTGTTTTTTGTCTTAATACTTCAATAAATAGGCCCAAGTCAAATAAGTCAAAACAACAACAAAAATAACAGCTCTTTCAAGGGACCTAAGCAGCCAGGTCAATGAAGGGCTGGCAGAAAAACAATAATAACACACATTATTATTGTTATAATACACAGTAGCTAAACAGAACTGTTGAAAATCTGGCTATGAAAATAAGAAAGTCTAAGGATATTCAAGTGAAATACACACACACACACACAAACACACAAGCGATCTGGTGACTAAGGAACCCATGATTTTTCCACTTAAAATCTCAGTAGATAAATTAACAAAGAGGATACTGACTGGTGAGACATGGATTAGTAGCTTAGAAGATCCAGTGTAACAAATATCTCAAAGGACAGTGCAAAATTAAGATGAAAATAAAAAGACCTGAGGATAGATTCAGGAGACCTAATATTTAGAAGCTTCAGAAGAACAAGTAAAAAAAAAAAAAAGACTAATAAAGATGAGGCAATAATTAAACAAATAATAGAAGTAAAACTATCAACCAAAGAAACATTAGTTTACAGATTGAAAGAGCTCCCTAAGTTCCAGGCTAGATGCACAACAATGCAAATCCTAATGAAAGGTGTTAGATTGAAAAGAAGATATCATAAGCTTCTAGCTAGAAGAAAAAAAAAAAAAAAAAAACTCACCTAGAAAAGAAATGTAGAAAGATATTTGAGGACATGAAAAAATCCTAAGCAATTCATGATCATACTCCAAACTTGAGAAAAATACTTGAAAAAAGATTCTAATCAAACATCAAATAGAAAAGGTAAAGATTTCAAGCTGAGGAAAGAAGAAAAAAGGAAAGAAGTAAGCAAAGAACCTTTGGAGATATACTTATTTATAAGGATAGACAACACAGAAATGAGGAATATAAAATCTAAACAAATAACTTTTGAAATAAAAGGAAATTACTATAAGGAAAATTCCAGTTAGTATTAGAATATCATCATAACGACAAAATATTGAGGGTGAGTGAAGAGCGGGAGAGAAATAAAATAATTACAATAATGTCTACAGAAGAGAAAAAGGGAGTGGGAAAATCAAAACAGAAAAGATGAAAGTACTGGAAATAAGAATATTGGAAACAATGAGAAATATTTGGTACAGAGTACTTGATTACAAGATTAGGGAAAGGAGATGTAACAATTAATAGATGGAAATTGACAACAGAAATTCTTTATTAGCAAGGAAATGAAAGTGAAATGAACACCTTGAATGAAAAAGCAGATGAAATGAAAATGATGAAACAATAAAGTAAAAGAAGTAATAAGGACTTTCTAGGTGGCGCAGTGGTAAAGAATCCGCCTGACAATTCAGGGGACACAGGTTTGAGCCCTGCCCTGGGAAGATTCCACATGCCACGGAGGAACTAAGCCCGTGAGCCACAACTATTGACACTGTGCTTGAGAGCCCATGAGCCACAACTACTGAGCCCATGTGCTGCAACTATTGAAGCCCACGCGCCTAGGGCCTGTGCTCCACAAGAGAAGCCACTACAATGAGGAGCCTGTGCACCACAATCAAGAGTAGCCCCTGCTCGCAGCAACTAGAGAAAGCCCATGTGCAGCAACGAAGACCCAACGCAGCTAATAAAATAAATAAATAAATAAATGTATTAAAAAAAAAAAGAAGTAATAAACATGAAGGAAACTAAAATAAATAATATCATTACATATAATGTTAACAGACTAAATCTTTCCATTAAAATACAGAAATTATTACATCGAAGTTAAAAGAAAATAGCTAGGATGATGTTTACAAGAAATGTATGCTAAGCACACTGAAAAATAAAACTTAAAATTAAAAGATGAACAAATAGTTATGCAAACAAAAGGCAAGCAAGAATGGTTACATTTTTGTCTAATATTAGACAAGGTGGAAAATCTTAGAAGATTAAAAACAATAAACAGGATAAAGATGACATTGGGTAATACAAAGGCAGGCTTATAAAAGAGATAGTCATAAATCTATATACACAAAGTAAACAGCAGATAAAAAACAAAAAAATCATAATTAGAAATGAATTAACCTGATAAAAGTACAGTTACATTGGGAATCATCACCATAACTCTTCCCAAATTGCATAGATGTAATAATGACATAGATGGTTATAAATCAATTTTAGAACTCAGATGTTTCCTATTTTCAAAAACAGGTAAAATAAAACATGAGGGGCTCAAGCACAACTAACACACACACACACCCAAAACTGATGTGATTTGCTTCTGCTTGTAGTCTTGCATTATATTATACTGGAAAGGTTCATTTCTAGTCTAGTTAGAAACATGCAAAATTAAATTTAGAAAATATTCATTCCAGAAACAATTTTGAGATTGTTGCCTGCTTATCTTTCCTGCTTATATTTAAGCAAGCCATGAGCCAAGAAAAAGCAAACAAACAAGCAGTAAGAATTGGTCTATTGTAATTCCAGATTTGCAATATTCATGTCACTGATTTAGTGTTAATGATGAAACATACTATAAGGATAGTCATACTCTTTAATGAAGGAAACTAGGAGAAAAGAGTTAGAAAGTTGTTTACTGCTCTTTTAACTTTGCTTTTAGTTTGTAGAGGAGATATTTCCCCTGTTGAGAGAAAACTTGCAAGAGCTCCAGTGTTTTGATGTATGGTATCTGAACTCCAAAGAGAATGTAATCTTTGTGGCAAGCGATCCAAAAGAAGTCCTTGTGGAATTTGAGCAAGCTCTGAAAAAGATAACCACCACAGCAGGATGTTTCTCTAGAAATGAAACACTTCTGAGAACAAACAGTAAAGAGTGCAGTCCTAGTTTATTCAGTTTTTATGTCTGGTGTATACTAATCATTTCTGTATTTCTAACAATCTTAGGATGATCAGAGTGATTTCCTCCCAAAATATGTAAAAATACAATTACACAAATATTTAACTCCAAATCCTAGAGTCAAATTATATCTTTCACATGTCTGAATGTATAGTATCAAATACCTAAAGGATTTTTTAAGAAAAAATTCAGAACGTTTACTACATTAAAATCTATACTTAGTGTAAAGATGTATATGTACGTATCTTTTTAATATCTAGCAATGAAGTTACAATAACAATAGTAAAATAGCTATTAAATTAATATACTTAAATATAATGGTCTGTTGCAAATGTCTTCCAGAAATATTTGTTAAAAGGAATTAATATAATACACAAGGTATTTATAACAACAGATATTTAGATATGTGAAATATTCAGTATGTTGAAAACTATAGTACCTTTTTTTTTATGTTTAATGACTAGAAATTAAATGCCTGATTTGTTGGCAGAATTTTTAGTTTTATATGGCTTTATGTGGTCATTAAAAAAAAAAGACTGACAAGGAAATACTGATTCACTTTTTGTCTAGTAAATCAATTATGTTAATTTAATTCAAATACAAAAGACAGGGAATTCCCTGGCGCTCCATTGGTTAGGATTCCACACTTTTACTGCTGAGAGCGTGGTCAGAGTCAGGGAACTAAGATCCCAAAAGCATGGCCAGAAAAAAAAAAACAAGGTTGAATATCAAAGGTAATTCAATTGTCTAATTCATTATGCATCAGCCAAGAATTTATATAAATTTTGAAACAATTTATATTTTTATAATGGACCCACTTGTCTTAGTTTGAATTCCCTGAGAGACATGAATTTGAGCACACAGTTTATTTGGGAGAGGATCTAATTTCAGGAACCACTGGTGGGGCAACAAAGATAGGAAAAAAGCTAATAAAAGATTATGTTAATATTAATGAGTAAACTCTTACTCTGTACTTTAGTTTCAAGCTCCCTGGGGATCTCAAGAGATTTTACATTGTACCCTTTACCATTTTCACATCAGAAGGGGAAGAAATTCAGTAGTTAAAGCCTGCTCTCAGGGAAACTAACTCCTTAGAACTCCTCTGGAGAAGAACATCCACCAGAGAAAGTTCTCAGGCAATGAATGGGTCACTGGAGGAGGCAATAGGAAAGCTTGGGTTGTCATCCATGAGACAGGATAGGGTGGGCGCCCCATGTTTCCATATATTTTGAGGGCATAATGAAATTCACAATATCTGTTTATTTTCTACTAGAGAAAATGTAAAAAATGGTAAACTAAAACCACAAGATTATGTCAGGTGATTGACTAAAGAAGCTTTATCTAAACTATTACAATAAATGTTAGTGTAATATAGTGAAAAGAACATGGGTTTTATGTTTTAAAAGATCTAGGCTATAAATCCAATTTCACACATATATTCTTATAGCTGTGTGACTTTCAGAAAATTTCTTGATCTTTCTGAACATTAGTTTCCTCAGTGAGGGAGAGAAGGCTGTATACGTTACATTAGAGTGAAGTGAGATTAAATTATTTAAAGTATCCAAAGAGCCTAATATAGCTCAGGGATACCTCAGGTACTCAAATCAATTTTTTTCCTAGCAAGAGCTAGGCTGAAATTAAATAATTTTTTTACTATTTGTTATTGTATGTCCAGTTTTAGGTAAAGAATGATTCCCAAAGGCAAAACTGTAGTATTTTGCCTAGATTATTCTCTTTTGAGGATTTACTTTGTACCATGCCCTATTTTAAAAAAAAAATGTTTTTAATTTTTAATTTTTTTATTTAAAAAAAAAATTTAAAAAACATTTATTGGCTACGTTGAGTCTTCATTGCTCCATGCGGGCTTTCTCTAGTTGCAGAGAGTGAGGGCTGCTTTTCATTGTGGTGCGTGGGCTTTTCATTGCAGTGACCTCTCTTGTTGCAAAGCACAGGCTCTAGGCTCTCGGGCTTCAGTAATTGCAGTGCATGGGCTCAGTAGTTGTGGCTCATGGGCTGTACAGCTCAGGCTTGGTAGTTGTGGTGCACAGGCTTAATTGCTCTAAGGCATGTGGGATCTTCCCAGACCAGGGCTCAAACCCATGTCCTCTGCATTAGCAGGTGGATTCTTAACCACTAGGTGCCACTAGGGAAGCGCTGTACCATGTCCTATTCTATCTGGAAAGTAATTTGTTGTTATTCTTGACTATGAATCAATGTGGTAGGCATTATTACTGTAATGATTATTATTGTTTTCTCATTTTATAGATAGAAAAATTGAGACACTGAGTAGTCAAATAAGTGATGGCCTGAAATCTTAACTCAGAAAGCTCAAATAATACAAAAAGATAAAAATCTGAGACAGTCTCTATTTGATAGGCTAAATAAGGCCAAAAATAATAGAAACTGAGAGTCATGAGGAAATGGCAGGATGAGCCAAAAGTGGAATTATATTTTAAAGTATATCAAAATTATTATAAATAATTACAAAATTCGCCTTGGAGACATCAAAAACAGTAAGGAACAGGATTTTTGTTATGAAAAGTAGAAACAGTGATAGAAAAGAAAACAGAAACTTTCCATGAAGGCTGTAGAAGTATACAATAACACAAAATTATGAAAAATGAGGAAAACATTTTTTAAAAATTGTAAATTCTAATTTATAATTAAACCCAGAGGTGAGAACTAAAAAGTAAAACAAAACAAAACAGAAAAACAAAAAACCCCACAGTAATTCCATTTTATATATTGCATTTATCTTCACGTTAACCATATAAACAATAGACAATCATATTTGTTGGGACCTCACTGGTAGCCCAATGGTTAAGACTCCACCATCCCAATGCAGGGAGCTCAGGTTCAATCCCTGGTCGGGGAACTAAAATCCCACACACCACACAGAGTGGTCTTAAAAAACAACAACAACAACAAAAAACCCTTGCATTTTGATGTCAAATGATATCAAATTGATGACAACAACATGATTTCAAAAAATGCTAAATTTTACATATCCACACAAAGACCTGCACATGAGTGTTCTTAATAGCATTGTTTATAAGTCAAAAATTGGAAACAACCTAAATGTCCATCAACTGGTAAAATGATAGACAAATCCATGGAATAGCTTTACAATGGAATATTGTTCAATGATACGGCGGGGGAGAGGATAAATTACAAGGTTGGGATTAACATATACACATCACTATATATAAAAAAAATAACCAACAAGGACCTACTGTACAGCATAGGGAACTATACTCAATATTTTACAATAACCTATAAGGGAAAAGATTCTGAAAATATATTTATATATATATAAATATATTTTATATATAATATATAAAAAACTGAACCACTGTGCTGTATACCTGAAACTAACACAATATTATAAATCAACTATACTTCAATAAAAAAAAGAAAATTATCAACAATCAAAAAACAAAAATAAGTAACATAAATTAAGCATATAAAAAAAACAACAAATGATTGATGTATGCTAAGTGAAATAAGCTAGATAAAAGACATCACATATTTCTTGTTTCCAATTTATATGAAATTTCCAGAAAAGGCAATTTTATAGACAGAAAATAGTTTAGTAGTTCTCTAGGGTAGGGTGTGATTAACAGCAGGGTGAGGACTAACAGTGAATAGGCATTAGGGATCTTAATGGGGTGATGAAATATTCTAATACTGATTGTACAATCTGATAAATCTGCTCTGAAAGCCATTGACGTGTACACATCATATGACAGGTAAAAATGCTTCAATAAAGTTTAAAAAATGTTAAATCTTATACATATAATAAGAAAATTACTAAAGTTTCAAGCAATAAAAATGAGCAACAGACATACAAAGCAATAAAGAGGAAATACAGATATATTTGAAAATATATTTTCCAAATATATTAATAATAAAAAATGTAGATTAAATTTGCTTATAGAAGCTTGCTTCCCAATCCTTCAGAGACCTTATTAGGAAAGGGAAGTGTCCCTAGTCAAAGAGGAGAGGAAAGAATCACTGGTTTTCATTATTCCAGGCAAGATATATAACTTCCAGGTGGTTGGGAAGGAGCCAAACCGTCCTCTCTCGGTCAGATGGATTGCAGTTCTAGCTGAAGGGTTCAATGTCTAATTGTCTCAGGATACTAGGGAGAGACATTCTTAGACTCGCCCCCTCAGACAGTTGAGTGAGGCTGTGATTTAATGGAATGGTCAACCAGGCATAGGCTATGTAACCTGCAACATCAAAACTGATCAGGTGCTTTCATGATTAATCTACTGCAACGTTTCAAGAGTGAGAAGACATTTAAAACAAATAGCTACAACTAAAAGTCTATCACATATTCACATTTTACACATAGTACTGATGTTTAAATTCAGCCACCTACTTCATAGACAGGTTACATGAGCAGATTTATATCTAAGATGTAGAGGCATAAATCATTCTAGAGGAGCATCCGTGGCAAAAGGATGGCATCTTCACACAAAATGACTTGTGCGTGAAAGTGCCTTCCCCCCAGGATGGGTACTGTCTTCATCAATGGCAAGACATCCTGAACATATCCTTATCACAGGGCTTCTAATCTGATAATGAAATGTGCTATTTGTGTATGTGTAAGCACTAAACCTACTAAACTGTAAGATCAGTCCTAGAGGACAACTCTGTATTATTCAGTCTTATTCAATGTTGTCCTTTCAGCAACTAGCATAGTGACATAGTAGGTGCTCAACAAATATTTGTAAAATAACTAATCTTTAATTTGCTAGTGTAGTTATAAAGTACAAAATTTTATGGTGAATGTAAATCTTGGGATTGGGGTGTGTTGATAAACAGCCTGAAATCCCTTTTGTGTTTCCTTTTCTTATAAGGTTATCTATCCGTTGCCAGCAATCCAATTACTAGTTACAATGAAGCATGCTTACACAGCTTGCTTCCAGGCAAATATTTGTGTGTTAAATCTGTGACCCAGACAATATTTAGCCCTTGCCAACATGCGATGGGTGTTTTAAACCAGGGAAATATAAATGTGCTGGAGTATTCTCACCAAATATTTATAAATTTGGGTGCTTCGGAATTCATCTAGGTAAAGTCTTATTACAATCATCTGTTTTGGCATTCATATTTTTTGTAAATTTACAATACATTGTACCTTTTGTATATTTTTCTTGAGCTATCCCATGAATGACTTTTTCCTGAAGCTTTTCAAGGCACTACATGAATAGAAGTTACCCATTTTTTCATCAATTTAATATGAAAGTAAAAAAATGTTGATATCAAAATTTAAGTTAAAATTTTCACTTTACCTTGTCAAAGTTAAAATTCTTTCCTAACATAATTTTGTAAAAGTTGAGTAGATTGGAAACAACTAGTATCACAATCTTATTAGCATTATATGTGTGATATAAAATAATTATCATTTTGTTCCATTCATATTATTTAAATTTTAAAAGGTATTATTAAGTCCAGAAGTAAATAAATTTGAAAGTTCTGATATTTCAAAGTTTTTGCATTTTTAAGAATATTTTCTTTTGATGTATTGGGATGTCATATATTGAAATATAGATTAGAATAGCTCAAAATTTAAGCAGCCTTAGTAATTTTCTCAGTGTTACTTTTTTATACATTGTTCAAGAACTGTATGGTAATGTTAATGGCTACAACACGAAAACTGAAGTAGAAGGCTGATTTAAATTGTGAAGTAGAATAATGAGATTAAAAGCAAGATGAGATTAAAGAGGGAAGAGAGAGAATATAGACTTTAAAAATGTCTAAAAGTGAAGCAAAGGAGAAAGATTAGGGAGTGGCGCAGGAGGAGGCAGTGTGGAGACAGGTGTTTTAGGTTAAAGGACAGGAGTTTGTGTAGATGAAACCCCCACAGCAACGAGCACACATGCTGGGTTATAAATACCGTTAGCTACTAAGTGAGAGGAGGGTTCCTTGGAGAAGTGGCTGAATCCAGAGGTAGAACAAGGAGATGATAAGTTGAGCCTGGAACATTCATTGTGCCAGAAAACAAAAAAACTGCTTAAAGAAAAATGGAGACATGCCAAGAGGACAAAGCAGCCACTTTAAAGGAGCTTTTCTAACTGTCCAACTCTGAGACAAGATCAGTATCAAAATTAAAAGTAAATCACTCTGCATTGAATAAATGAGGGTATGTGCATCCATGATGAAATAAATAAATGAATAAATGAGAGTTTGATGAGTAATGAGTTATTCCAAAGTATCTCTCCACAAAATACATAAAAATCACAAAGGGCAAAAGAAAATGTTCACAAATGGAGAAAACCACAAGACACGACTGTTAATGAAAGGATCAAAGCAAACAGCACAGTACTAAGATAACCCAAGCCTGTGTACAACTGATCAAATGCAATGAGAAGAAGACACATCACTCGTCTAGTATTCCTGTCAATGAAACATTATCTAAATCTAGTTATGAGAAAATATGAGACAAAACCAAATCAAGGGACATTCTACAAAATAACTGATCTGTACCTTCAAATTTTGAAGTCCCAGAAGTCAAAGTAAGACTGAAGAACCATTTCTGGCTGGAGTCTGTAAAGACCTGATAACTAAATAGCATGATTCTCAACTGTATCTTATTGCTGTAAAGGACTTTATTGTAACAACTGGAAAATTTGAGTGGGGTCTGAAGTTTAGACTTGGTAATGTAATTACTGATTAGTGTTAATTTTCTAATTTTGATAGATGTACTGTGGTTTTGTGTTAACTTTCTGACTTTGAAAGCTGTTATGTGGTTTTGTAAGAAATTACCCACAACATATTCAGGGTGATGGGGCCATCAGTATGGCAATTTATTTTCAAATGGTTTGGGAAAGAAAGTAATTTGTATTATACCTGCAACTTTTCTATAAGTTTGAAATTGTTTTTGAAATTATATTAAAAATAAAAATGGACATGAGGGAAATTTATGTGGTCATGGGAGTATTATATATTTTGATTGTGTGTACATTTGTCAAAACTCAATGAACTGTATATCTAAAATTAGTACATTCAGGGACTTCGCTGGTGGTTCAGTGGTTAAGACTCTGTGCTTCTACTGCAGGGAGCATGGGTTCAATCCCTAATTGGGGAACTGAAATATGGCATGCTGAGTGGCACAGACCAAAAAAAAAAGTACATTCATGGTACACAGGTTATATTTGTACAAAAAATAATGTCAAGTTAAAAAAATACATTGTCATGTTTGAAAGTAAGAAAGAAATATCTTGATTAAAAATAAAAATAAAATTCACTATGGTGAGTAAGACATACAGCATAAGAACTCTAAGGCCAGCTGAGGACAAACACCTTGCATTTGGCAGGAAATTATAATCGGCATCCACTCATAAAGTCTAAAGCTGGAATTGTGTTCTCCATACATAAAAGATGACTACAGAGCTCTGATGGACTGTACGAATTTTGAACATATGGGACCAAAACCTAAAGTCTACCACCCATAGTCACAAGCAAAGCTTCTAACTAAAGAGCTACACATTCCACAGGACCAGGGTTTGCCTAAAACCCAATGGCCATACAGGGAGGGGCTTGCTCAGTAGATTAACTCTTAAACATGAAACGCCAAACACAAAAGAATATCTACTTCCATGAAAGACATTTAACAGATTGAACAAAATGTCAAAAAAAAAGATAATAGAGGAACTCTTTAATTCCTACATAGGTAAATACTGAAATAATACTTACAAACAACTAGAATTTATTAAATGTGAAAGGGCAGTTATGAAATTGAGAACAAGGTAAATTTTTATAGTAACTTCATAAATTAAAATATAATAAAAATGTCAACATATATATGTGAATATATATGTGTATATGTATATATGATAAACTTGATAACAGCTAAAAGAATTTAACAACTGGAGTATAGCTAAAGAAAATTTATTGATTATATTATAATGCTGAAAATCTCAGAATGCCACATAGAAAAGTTAAATAATGAATGATAATAAAGAGACAGTAAGAAATATGGAACATGAGCAGGATGTCTCAACATATTCTAATAAAGAAGCAAAGACAAGTGATATTTGATGAAATAATTATGGTGTGTGTGTTGTGTGTGTGACTTTCCCAGAATCTATGAGAGAAAAATTCCATATGTTGAAAATTTTCACTAGTTGAAAAATCCACAAAATATAGAGCAAATTTTTTTCAACTAGTATCTAGACATATCATAGATAAACTGGTGAACATGAAAAATTAAAGAAAATACCCTGAATTACCAGATAATAAAAGTAGATGCCATGAGAAAAGTACTGAGAGAATAGAACTGTAGATACAATATGCACTATAAAATTATCATTGAGTGCATGCAAAATAGGGCTTCCCTGGTGGTGCAGTGGTTAAGACTCCACCTGCCAATGCAGGGGACACTGGTTCCATCCCTGGTCCGGGAAGATCCCACATGCCAAGGACCAACTGAGCCTGTGCTCTAGAGCCTGTGAACCACAACTACTGAGCTCACGTGCTGCAACTACTGAAGCCCACGAGCCTAGAGCCTGTGTTCTGCAGCAAAAGAAGCCACCACAATGAGAAACCTGTGCACTGCAATGAAGAGCAGCCCCCACTCGCCACAACTAGAGAAAGCCCGTGCACAGCAACAAAAACCTAACACAGCCAAAAATAAAATAAATCATAAAAAAAAGAGTACATGCAAAATACAGACATTTTAAGACATTTAGACTCACAAGTTATCCCTTCAACAAAAGAGAAAAATGAAACCAAAAGGAAGAAGTGGGATTCAAGAAGAAATAGTGAGAAAATAATGCATTAAAACATAGTGAGGAACAAAATAATAAGGTAAAATCACACATTAAATTGAACAAAGAATAAACATAGATTTTGAAAAGATGAATTAAAATTGGCAAACTACTTACAGGACTAAAATTAAGACAGTTTAATGAAATAATATCCTTAATAAAAAGATGTTAAGTACAGATATGGTTACATTTAAAATATAACAGTTGTATACATTTAAGCATCTTAAAATGTACAGTTTAAAGAGAAGTTTTTCTTCAAAAATAAACAATATCATAATATAAACAAGAAGAAATAGTAAATCTGGATAGGTTAAAAGCCACTAAAGAGGGCTTCCGTGGTGATGCAGTGGTTATGAATCTGCCTGCCAATGCAGGATACACGAGTTCGATCCTTGGTCCAGGAAGATCCCACATGCCAAGGAGCAAGTAAACCCCTGTGCCAAAACTACTGAGCCCGCATGCTGCAGCTATTGAAGACTGCATGCCTACAGCCTGTGCTCTGCAACAAGAGAAGCTACTGAAATCAGAAGCCCATGCACCACAACGAAGAGTAGCCTCTGCTCACCGCAACTAGAGAAAGCAAGACAGCCAAAAATAAATGAATAAATTAATAATTTAAAAACCAAAAAAAGCCCTTAAAGAAACTGAAGCGAGGCTCTGCAATCGCTCCTAGAGATCATCGCTTTGCCCAGGCGGTTGTGTAGATCCAACTGGAGATAGGGCCCAAACCATGGCGGAGAAGACTCAAAAGAGTCTGAAGATTGCACCTGGAGCAGTTGTGTACGTAGAGAGTGAGATCAGGGGTGATGTAACTATAGGACCCAGGACAGTGATCCACCCTAAAGCACGAATCATTGCGGAAGCCGGGCCCATAGTGATCCGCGAAGGTAACCTAATAGAAGAACAGGCGGCTCATCATAAATGCTCATCCTGATACTATCACTCCTGATACTGAAGATCCAGAACCCAAACCTATGCTCATTGGCACCAATAATGTGTTTGAAGTTGGGTGTTATTCCCAAGCCATGAAAATAGGAGATAATAATGTTATCGAATCAAAAGCGTATGTAGGCAGAAACGTAATATTGACAAGTGGTTGCATCACCGGGGCCTGTTGCAACCTGAACACGTTTGAAGTCATCCCTGAGAACACAGTGATCTATGGCACAGACTGCCTTCGTCGGGTGCAGACTGAGCGACCACAGCCCCAGACACTACAGCTGGATTTCCTGATGAAAATCTTGCCAAACTACCACCACCTAAAGAAGACTATGAAAGGAAGCTCAACTCCAGTTAAGAACTAAGAACAATATGTGACATCAAGATAACATTTGTCTTTGACCACTCTCTTTTGAAAGAGCCAGTGTTTATGCACTCTTAGCAGTCCACAGAATAATACATGTTAACTTGATCTTGTAAAATTGAGTTAGGAAAGTAATGGATTTTCATTGTAACTGTCCTCTATAATTTATATAAAATGTATTATGTTCTGATGTCCTTGTCCCATTTCTGATAATTTACAGATTTTTTTCTTCTGTGTTGTTTTGTTATATAAAATGTTGGTCATGAATTTTAGTTATATGAAAGACTACCCATGATAAGAAAGAACATACTGTTATGTATTTATATTCTAGCATTTACTAAACTAAATAAAAATGTTGATGATGACAGGACTTTTAGTGAATATACTTTAATCAGTTTTTCTACTTGCATGAACTTTCCCAAAATAGCTCTTTTAATTTTTATTGTGTACTAGCCGTATATTAAAGCTAATGTGTTTATCTCTTCCTTTTGTAGATTTGTAGCTGTTTAAAATTTCAGGTGAAATTTCAGCAGCTGTTGAATTAATTTAGACTTCATTTTGTTTCCAAGGAAAAGATTTCTTTTTCTTTTTAGTAAAACAAAAGTAATCAGGGAAAGATGTCTTCAGTAGAATACAAAATCAAAAAGAATGATGTCCGATGAAAACAGGCAAATAAATGACCATTGAGTGGTATTCTTAGGTATCTGAGGACAGTGAAACTAGAAGAGATTTTGATGTATTTATAAGCATATGAAATTATTTTGGCATATTACTAACCACTAATTATTGACCTTGTCATAATTCTATTTACCTAATTACATGATGGACAAAATATTGAGGATATTAGTGTAATTCTTAAATTTTTTAAAATAATTCAAGTGCATACATTTAATGGGACACACTTTTTAACTTTTGAATCAGTAGATGTCAATTAATACTAAGATATTAAATGCTAAAATATTTTCTCTTGAAACATAATGTTTTTTCGTTGAAGTATAGTTGATTTACAATGTTGTGTTTTAGGTGTACAGCAAAGTTATACATATATATGTATTCTTTTTCAGATTCTTTTCCATTGTAAGTTATTACAAGATTAATTTTTAATTGTGGATAGTAAAAAACTATTTTTGAATTTCTGAAAAAAAAAAAAAAAAAAGAAACTGAAGCTGTATTAAAACATATCCCCACAAATAAGGCACCTAAATAAGACAACTTTATTTAATTCCTCACCAAGTATCAGTTATATTGTGTTCTCTTTTCCTCTTTGGTAAATGTGAGAAAAGGTTATCAGGAAAATGAATCCTTAACTGAAAAAGGTAAATCTATATCTTGTTTACCTTTTCAACCTTTAAATATACTCCAATTATTAGAAATTAAAATTATCCCTAAGCTGAAGCAGAAGTAAAAATAATTTTTGAAATGACACTTATAGTTAGATTCATAAGGGAAAATTATTAGTCTCTTACCTGAAGTTCAGAAGTAAGCCCTATTCTTATGTTCCAGAAATAATTTGTGTTTTATAATTCATGAGTAAACAACTATTCTCCTTGGAAAATCATTGAGATCTCAAATTAATATCTAGCATTTCCTCTAATATTTTCTTAGGAAAAAAAAGAGAAAATTGAGCACCATTAATTAGTAAGTATTTACTAGCACATAAAAAACAAAATATAACTCACAAGCAAAGATTTAAAATATATATGTTTTTAAAAAAAATTTAAATCTCTAGGAGTATGCTTTCTATACAAAACACAAACCTTTAGGCTTAAGTATTTAGTACCGTTAATCTGACCTGTAATTTTATTTTATTTTTTAAATATTTATTTATTTATTTTATTTTTATTTATTGGCTGCACTGGGTCTTCAGTGCTGTGCATGGGCTTTCTCCAGTTGCAGCAAGCAGGGGCTACTCTTCATTGTGGTGCACAGGCTTCTCATTGCAGTGGCCTCTCTTGCTGCAGATTATAGGCTCTAAGTGCTCAGGCTTCAGTAGTTGCAGTGCGTAGGCTCAGCAGTTGTGGTGCACTGGCTTAGTTGCTCTGCAGCATGTGGGATCTTCCTGGACCAGGGCTCGAACCCATGTCCCCTGCATTGGCAAGAGGATTCTTAACCACTGCACCACCAGGGAATCCCCTGACCTGTAATTTTAAAATGCATTGATGATCCAGAATTTCAATTATTAAATGTATTTCATAAAATTGTATTATAAACATCTGAAAAAAATTAATAGATCAGATGTGATGTTTTGTTTTATGTTTTTATGTTTCTTATGTTCCTGCTTAAACACATTTTTTTTTTCCCATGCCACAAGGCTTTCAGGATTCCTGACCAGGGATCAAACATGGCCCACAGCAGTGAAAACGCTGAGTCCTAACCACTGGGAAACCAGGGAACTCCCTTTAGACACTTTTCTAACAGCACTACAGTTGCTGGCTTATTTTTGACAGTGGATATAAGTGTAAATCTCTTTTTTTGTTCAAAGACAATGATGCTGAAAACTCAGCTTCTCTCTACACCAGTGCTGAATCAAATCTTGGAGACAGAGTTTGGGTGAAGTAGAAAAGGATAGCTTTATTACTATGCCAGGCAAAGCGGGACACAGCAGGCTACTGCCTCAAAAAATTGTGTCCCTACTTGGAGAGGATAGTGAGAACCTTTATAGTAATGGTTCAAAGAGGGCATGATCAGCGCGTGGACATTCTTCTGATGGGTTGGTGGTGAGGTAAGTAGGAGTCCGCATCATCAACCTTCAGTTTCCAGCTGGTCTGGGGTCTACATGCTTGTGGGCAGCATACCATCGTTAATATTAACTTCTCCTATCTGGGGCCGGTTTCAGTATCTGCAAAACGCCTCAAAGATATTGTTGTTTGTATTCATAGATGGGGACCTAGGACCTTGCCCCAAGGCTGCACTATTGTTTCTCTTGACTGTTTCTCCCAGGTTGCGCATCCCCTCCCTTCCCAAATTAGCAACTGCTTGTATCTGCCTGTTGGAACTGAGAGAAGGTCATGGGGAATGAATGAAGGCTATTTCCTGTAATCAAAGAAATGGGGGACACAGAAAGGCTTTGTGCCCAGGAGCCCCACAGAGCCCTGCTTAGTATCAACAAGGCATCTAATCCAGTTGGCCATTTAAACAAATTGATTGTATGCTTATCACAGGCTTGTGTCTCATCTAGTGCTTTGTGGAATTGAGTATCCATTTCATCTTCTAACTAGAATTTCTTTTTCCTCTAAAATACAAGCCTCTTCAGGTCACAGTTCTGACTGTCTTCTGCGGACTGTGGTTCCAGTGTCACTTCAGTGTTCAAAATCTTTGAGGGACTATTTGGGTCTCTCCCACATGAGCTCTACCACTGGCCAGTGGATGGCCTGTTAATCTAGTTCTCCAGTCTTTGATATTCTAATAAGGATTAGGTCTCTGCCTGTGTAGCCCAGGAATAAGTGAAGGGCTTCACACACAACTGAAGGAGTCTGCTTTCCTAGAACAAGCCCCTCTCCACAATCTCTCCAGTACTCTCTGCTTTTCTAGTGGTCCCTTTTTCATTATTCCAGTCAGAAACTTGCAGCTTATTACCCCACTGACAAGTTTTTCCACTACTGCACTTGCATTTGGGATCAAGCAGCAGGACAGCAGAGAAGAAAAACACTAATAGGGTTTCATACCTCCTCCCCTGCCCCTTGGGGCCACAGTTCCACTGATCAAAGAGGAAGGTTCCCTCCTTAAGAATTTTGGTTCCTCAGGAATCCTGCTCACAGGGCTGCCACCACCACCACCACAGGATGGCTGTGGGCCTGAGGTGAGAGAGAATTGAAAAAAGGAAAGAATGGAAAAATGAGTGTTTTCCATGTTCTTCGAGCAGAACTAGCTTGCTTTTTTTTTTTTTTTTTTTTTTGGCTCTCTTCCTGGCTGTGCTCCAGTGACCATGTCTGTGCTTCAGACTACATTGAGCTCAGGCTAGAGTGTACCAAAGTAAAACAAAAACAAAGGTATACTTACCTCAGGTTCTGAGTTCTGGTTTTTCTTCTCTTGCTACTTTTTACTTTTCAGATACTTGAATAGCTGTTCTGGGCATTCTGTCCAGGTTTTACATCTGCAGTTCTTACCAGAAGGGGGACTCCTTCTAGAGCTGCAAGTGGATTCATAGCTAACACCCAGAAATCAATTGTCCAAGGAGACACACATACTGACAAAGCAGAGAACACTGGAGCAGAGAGCCGCAGGGTAAGAGAACCCAGGAGAACTGCTCTGTCAAGTGGCTCAAAGTCTCAGTGTTTTATGGAGGTGGGGTAAGCCTTCTGGGTTATCTCTGGCCAACCATCTTGCCTGTGTCTATATTTGGTCCAATTCAAGGCCCTTCCTGGTAGCTCCCATATCTCTCAGTCAAGATGGTTTTCTGAGAGAGGATTTCTGGGAGGTTGGCTGGACAGCTGGTGTCTCCTCCCTCCTCTTGGCCCCTTCTGAATTCTTCTGGTTAAGTACAGCTGGTTAGTTCCATGTTCCTTATCAGTACTTCCTGTTGTGAGATAATACCTGCAAGCTGGCCACGGCAGGTGTTTTCAGTCAATGATTCCCTAACAGCTCCTCCCTGAAAGACTTCATATTCAAGATACTTCTTGGGAATTGTGGCAGAGGTCTCTTTCTTTTGTAACTACTTCTTCCTGGGAGTGTGTGCCATTGTGCCTAGTAGAGTAGAAGTCTCTCTCTACCTGATCTAAGTTGAGGTATTTCATGTCCAAAGTTGGCTTCTGCCCTTATAGTAACAGTTTAATCTGAAAATTTTGGGGCCTGTCTGAGATAAACTTTGTGAGCAGTTGAAACAGACAAGGGCCAAACAGGAGGTCCAATGTGATGGTCACCACCAGGTCCAGAAAAAGAATGCAAAGTTTGGGGTGAGGGCTGCAGTGGGTGTGACTTTCTTCTGATTAGTAGGTGGTGATGTAACATAGTGGTGCTCCAGGAATATTGTGCTCAGCCTGAAGTTAACTTCCGCCACCTGAGTGGGGGCCTTAGTTCCTGCAGAAGAACTCAAAGATATTGTTATGCATGATGGTGAGTCAAAGATTATCTGCACTCCGGTTATATTAAAACTTCTGTTGACCACACTGTCTTACCAGCACTTTCCGTTCAAGGCTACTGTCTCCCCAGTCACTGCTGTGCAAGTGTGAACGTGTTACATCAGTTCATTTGTAACTATGGTATAAGCAAAAATGAATGCCCTACTTGTGATTTGCACACAAGAAGAGCATCGTGCAGTGATTTGTTTTTTGTAGTCTGTGGGTGTCCCTGGTGCCATTATTTATCGAAGACTTTGTGTGCAGTATGGAGAAACTGTTGGTTGCAAAGAAATGTGTATGAATGGATGGAAAAGTTCAAGGAAGGTCACGTAAGTGTGAGCCATCAAGAAGAAGCCGGATTCACTTCTGATGAAGAAGTGAAGACAGTGTGCATTTGTGGCTCGCAACTTAGCCTAAAACATTTTTTAATGAGGGAATACGAAAGCTTGTTGACAGATGGACAAAGTGTATTTAAAAGCAAGGAGATTGTCAAAAAATGATGTATTTGTCTTTTCTAAAATTAATTAAAATAAATTCTACAGCCAGAGTGTGGATAATTTTTGACTCACCTGAGACAGAGTTATTCCTTGAGGAAGAACCAGGACCCTGCCCCAAGGCTACACTCTTGTTTCTTGATTTCTCCTCCCTTGTTTCTGCATCCCCTCCCTTCCCTGGCTAGCAACTGTTTGAATCTGCCCTTTTGAACTCAGGGAAGGTCAAGGAGGGTGAATGACATCTATTTCCTATAAACAAGAAATGGGAGACACCAGGGTCTTCCCTGGTGATCCAGTGGTTAAGAGTCTGCACTTCCACTGCAGGGGGCATGGGTTCAGTCTCTGATTTGGCAACTAAGATCCCTCGTGCAGTTCAGTGAGGCCACAAAAAAAAAAAAAAAAAAATGGAGGACGTGGAGAGGATTTGTACCCAGGAGCCCCACAGGGTCCTGCTCAGTTTCAAGATCAGAAGAGGTGCTGAGAGTGAGGGAAATCTGGACTGGGTATATAGGACAATGTTGAATGTTATTTGTGGCTTCAATTGAGACCAGCTACAGTGGTACGTGCTGCTGTTTGCCCCACTGACTTTTCTAAGTTTCCTCCAGGGGTTTTCTTTTGGAGTGAGATGGAGAAAGTCTACTTCACTTGTTTCTACTACTGACTGTGTTAGGAAAGGGGCCTTCCTGTTAGTGATATTTTCCTGCTGGCCTGATATAAGGGATCTGAGTACATTGCCACCATGCTCTTTTCCAATTGGGGTTGCTATACTTACCCAATTCCCCTCAAAACTGAACAAGTGGAAGCCAAGAAGAGCTCATATGGGTCATGGGGTGCCAAATAAATTTCTCCCTTACCCTGTTGCATAAATCGAATCGGTCTGTCGAGAAACCAGGCACCACACTTGGAGGGTTGGAGAACTCAGGTTTTTTAAGCTGGTGGTCCCAGATGAGCTAACGTTCTAAAGCTCTGGGGCCCCAAGCTCAGGGTGAGCTTTACTTTTATAGGGGTCAGTGCACATGGTTATAGTTAGCATTGGTTGATTAGTTACCTGGTTACTGTAGGTTATGGGCAGTTACAGAGCACAGGAGTTGCTATGGGTTACACTCAGGGGGTTTCCAAACAGAAACTTACAGGAGTAGGAACAGAACATTCCATACTTATCAGAACATCTTAAGGTTACAGTTGATAGCTAGGTCATCTTGTTTTTATCTTGGCACAGCAAGCAGATTTTACAGAAGCAGAGAAAGCATGAAGTTATTTCTAGCTGAGTGCAAACTTTTAATTTTCCTCTTCCACTCCAAAGTGTAACAAAAGCCTTATCTCCTCCTCATAATGAGGACCAATTACACCTGTCAAGATATTATTACTCATTTTGTTTGGGCATGTTATTTTGAGGAAGAGTCACTCCTTTATCAGTAATTCAGAAAAATAAGGCTTAATGCAATAGTTAAGGGAATAAGCTTCCTAATCAGAAAAGCAGATGTTCAAATGTCACTTTTGGAAAGCTTTTAACTTATCTGTTTTATCCTCTGTAAACTGGGCATAGGTAGAGGATAGGTATTTGGATTACATAATATGACCTATGGAATATACTTACGATAATGCCTGACATGCACATCTCTTGTGAAATGTTTTCTCTTACAATTATTTCCCATGATACACCATTAGGATGGTTATAGGTCTCTGTATTCCTCAGAACACACAGACCATGTGTGCTTACCCAGTGCAATTAACAATAGTGGCCACTTTTACTTTGAAATTATCCATTTGGACACTAATATTTTATGCTCACCCTTTGTTGGCCTCCTGTACACTTGAGTCTACTTCCTTAACTCTTCTAAAGTCTGTCACCTACTTTCTATCCTGCTTTTCTTTGCTTCTGTAAAATTTCTCAGAATTTTTTGCATAGATTACCACTATAGCCTTTTAGCTACTTCTGTTGCCTCCAGTATTGCTCCTTTCATCCTGTCTCAACACTGACAGCAGAATGAACTTTCCCACTTCAAATAAATTAATATCACTAAGATCATTCAAAGACTTTCCAGAGCCATCTTTATACAATTTTTTATCATGATAGATACAATTAATTATCATCTAAAACCTGTCTACATCTTCTTTCAACAGGCCAGTACCTTCATGCTCTGTTTTCTGTGCACAATGAAAAAAAGTCATTGCTTTTTTCAGGTAACATCAGTCATACTTTCCCTAAAATTAGGCAATGTATGAAAATGCCAATTAGGACCCCATTTCCCAATGAAAAAATTAATCAACATTTTGTTATCAAGCTAAAATCCCTTACCAATTTATGAAAAATGTTATAAAACATATTTATTTAGAAGCTTAGATTTATAACAATTGATAGTATTAGGATGCACAATGCTTAAAATATCTCCATTTTATTGCTAAGCAATCAATATATTTGTTAACAAGTAGTTGACTTTTATGCAATAACATATACTGTTTGTATGTCAGGCCATAAATGTTATCATTTACAGTACAGCAAGGCAAAACCAAACACAAATAAATGAATTTTTGTTAGAACAAAATATATTAAAAATACTCAATAAAAAGCAAAATGATTCTACAAAAAGAACTTTTACTCCCAAATGAGAAAGAAAATTGAAGCATGAAAAGTGTTGAGGAGGGAGAAGGACGTAGACTTGAAGCAGACACAGTTTGTCACTTGCTATCAAAGTTTATGGTGCTGGTTTTTGTATGAACATATGTCTTCAATTGTCTTGGTGCACTGGTAGCAATTCCAACAAGTGGAAATGCTGGATTGTATGGTAACTTTATCACCTTTTTGATAACAACCAAGTGTTTTCTACAGGGGCTGTACCATTTTACCTTCCTACCAGCAGTGAACTGAGGATTCCAATTTCTCCACATCTTTTGTTAAAACTTGTTACTTTCCTTTTCCTTTTTTAAAAAATTACCTTCCTAGTGGGTATAAAGTGGTACTTTACTGTGGTTTTAAAACTCTTCCCTGATGACTAATGATGTTGAGTATCTTTTTGAGTACTTGTTGACTATTTGTGTATCTTCTTTGGAAAAATGTCTATTTAATAGGCCTTTTACTCATTTTAAGTTGGGATATTTGTCTTTTGTGTTGAGTTATAAGACTTGTTTATATATAATGGGTACTATCCCATTATCAATTATATGATTTGTAAATATTGCCTCTCCTTCTGTGGGTTACCTTTTCACTTTTTGATGGTTCCTTTTGAGCCAAAAGTGTTTAATTTCAGTGAAGTTCAACCTATCTGTGTTTTCTTTTGTTGCTTGTGCTTTTGATGTCATAATTAAGAAGTCCTTGTCTAATCCAAAGTCTTGAAGATTATTTTGCCTCCCAAGAGTTTTCTAGTTTCAGCTCTTATATTTAGGTCTTTGATTCATTTTGAGTTAATTTTTATATTTTGTGTGAGATACAGGTCCAAATTCATTGTTTTGAATTTAGATATCCAGTTGCCTCCTGACTATTTGTTGGAAAGACTATTCTTTTCCCACTGAATGGTCTTGGCAACTTGTTGAAAATCAGTTGACCACAGATACATGTGTTTATAACAGTATTACTCATAATAGCCAAAAGGTGGAAACAATATCAATGTCCATCAACTGATGAATGAATAAACATTGCATATTCATACAATGCAATATTAGACATGGGATAATATTCAGCTTTAAAAATAAAGGAAATTCTTATTTTTGTGACAACATGGATAAAACTAAAGGATGTTATGCTAAGTGAAATAAACCAGAAACAGAAAGACAAACATTATGTGATCTCTGTTACAAGAGGAATCTAAAATAGTCAAATTCACAGAAGCATATAGTAAAATGGTGGTTGCCAGGGGCTGGGATAAGGGGAAACAGGGAGAGATGATCAAAGGATACAAAGTTTCCATTATGCAAAATGAATAAATTCTGGAGAGCTAATGTAGAGCAGTGTGAATACGGCTAACAATACTGTAACTGTATACTTGAAATTTGCTAAATGTGTAGATCACATACACACAAAAAGGAATGGTAACAATGTGAGGTAATAGACATGTTAATCAGCTAGGGATTATTCCACAAGGGAAACATATATATCAAAACATCAAGTCTTATACCTTAAATATATACAATTTTTATTTGTCAATTATAGCTCAATAAAGATGGAAAAATACATGCAAAATACTTAGACTTCGATACTAGCACATAACACAAGCTCAATAAGCATTTTTTTTTTTGCTAAAAGCCAATGTGTGCAATGAGAAGTTGGCTATAAATCTTCTTTTGTCCATTTACAAGTTACAGTTCACTATAGTGCCACAGGTCCCTGCTCAGAATAACATTATTAAACACATAAAATTAATGAAAGAAGTCAGAGACAAAAGGTCACATATTGTGTGATTCCATTTATATGAAATATCCAGAAGAGGCAAATAAATAAAGACAGAAGCAGATCGGTGACTGTCAGAAACTGTAGAAAAGGAGATGGGAATGGCTAAACGGTTTTCATTTGGGGTGATGAAAAAGTTCTGGAACTACACGGTGGTGATGGTTTCACAACATTATGAATATACTTAGGTCACTGAATTGTACACTTTAAAATGGGTTAAATGGTACACCTTATATGTATTTTACCACAATAAAATAGCTTAATTCATTGGATTCCAATGGAAATCAACTTTACTAAAATAGTTATGACAACTAAAAAAAAACAAATTTTTGATATTAAAAAAGGAATGAATATAGATGTATGCTACGACATGGATGAACCTTAAAAAACAAGCTAAGTGAAAGAAGCCAGTCACAAAGGACCACAGAGTGTATGATTCCATTTATATGAAATACACACATGCACACACATATACACACACATATGCAAATCTATAGAGACAAAAAGTAAATTAGTTATCGCCTAGGGTTGAGGAGATGAGGGCATAGTAATTGGGGGCTAAATATGAGTTTTCTTTTTGAGGTAGTGAAAATGTTCTAAAATTGACTGTGATAATTGGTAGTTGTACAACTTTGTGAATATAAAAATTAAATTGAATTGTATACCATAAATGGATTAATTGCATGATACATGAATTACAACCCCAAAAATTTGTAACAACGTTTATAATGCTGAATAGATGAGTGATGAAGGGAATATTTCAGACCAATTATCAGATTCAGAGGAACTGATGGTCTCCATCATTTTGGTGCATCTGAAAGAACTCTATAACAAAAAGGTTGGTAAATTGTTAGGGCATATGGTTGATGCTCTAGCATGAAAGAAATGCAAAATGCAATTATGTTCATATTCCTGTTACTGATTTTCTTTGTACAGTGCTGTAGTGTTTCCATTTTAATCCCTTTTGTCATGCCCTTTGCTGCCTTCTGTATGAATTTTATTTCAACTTTTTTTTTTTTAACTTTTGTGACTCATTATACAACTCTGGGCAAAAACAAAAGATAATATGAAAGAAACAATTGAAATATTCAAAATAATGACAGTACATAGTGACAGAGAATATCACAGACTGCATATGGGAGTGAGACTGCTTTTCTCAGGACCAGTAGCAGTGAAGATGTGTGTCCCATGTTTATGTTCAATGTGGTTTTTAAAATGTCTACACATGAATCTAACATTCTACCAATTATGTTTTAGAATATAACTGGCAAATTCCCACATATTATTTTGCTTTTGAGTTCATAAATATACATTTTTCTCATATAAATTTTCACTAAAACCCTTTAACTGATAGATATATTTGTTCTATGAAGTTCAGTTATAAAAATAGCAGAACTATTTTAATGGGAAATCATGAAGAGGAAACTGTTCTGCCACAGAAATCTGTACGTGTACTTCCTCAGATATATCCTAGTTTTCTTTGTCCCTATTCCTGTGAATAATCCTCTCTCTCCCCATATCACCATCTTTTATACCTGGAAAATACATTTCCTTATTTTGAGACATACTTTATCTTTTGTACATACCTGAGACAAAATTCCCCTGAGTTCTACAAATCTGCCTAATCTGGGTTAGGTGTATATCCTACATTCTCCTCTTACTTCTGTCTGGGCTGTGACAACATAGCACTTAGTTGTTTATTTATTTGTCTTTACTTCATATATTACTTAAATTCCCTGAGGGCAGGAACAATATCTAGCTCATTTCTGAATCCCTATGTCTAGCAGAGCACCTAGCACTGGGTAGCACTCAAAAACACTCAGGGAATGAAGAAAGGAAGGAATCCAAGCTGAGCAATTATCCATAACAAGCCTGTGGCTCAGGGGAGAAGCTAGAGTTACTGATACATATTTATAAATCTTCCGTGCAGAGCAGGTAGTTGAAGCTTTATGAGTGGATGAGATCACTCCCGGAGAATGTAAATAGCACTGGTTCTCAAATCTGGCTACATTTTAAAATTACCTAGGGAACTTTAAAAAAAAAAAACCACCCAGGATCCACCCCAGAAATTCTGAAACATCTTTGTGGGTGGGGCCAAGCAATCCTATTTTGTAAAATCTCCCCAGGTGATTGTAATACAAAATCAGAGTTAAGAAATACTGTACTGTATTTTTTTTTAATTTTTTCATGATGTCACCTGAATGCAAAAGGCATTATTCTAAAGAATAAAAAATATCAAAAGATCAGGGTAAGAAAGAGTATAAGCAAACAAACAAAAAATGAATGAAGAGTATAAAAATTTAACAAATGAAACAAGAAGATAAATAAATAAGAAACTGGGAAAGATGACTCAGAAAGGTAAGAGATCTGAAAGCTGTGTTGTCACAGAAGCCCAGAGAGGAGGGCGTCCCAAGAAGGAAGAGTTGTGTATAAAATTTAAAATCCCACACAGATTCCCTGGGCATTAAAAACTAAAAAGCAGAGAGAAAGGCAGAGTTAGAACTTCAATAGCAACTTTTATTAAAAGCTATTTAGATGGTGGGATGCTAAGAAAGGAATCCAAATTATAGTCAAAGAATAAATGTAAAAACTACAAATTTCCCTATAAATCGTAAGAAATACTTATTCTAAAGTATTTTCAAGGAATTAAGTCAATGTGTATTGTATTTTTTTAAGATATAGTCATTCTTTATTAGTCCATAATATTCCTGTATAAATGTTCATAATAAAAACATATTGTAATATGATATAATCCTAAAAATATAATGTAATCCCCCAAATAGCCTGGATAATCTTCTGTGTAATCAGAAATGAATCTGCTTTATATTGTATGTAGGTAAACAGTTGTAAAGCTGTGGGAACAAAGAGAAGGGAACTACACTGTTTCTTATTTTTCTACTGGGTAAGACAAAAAAGCTGCTTTGCATGGATTTCTGTCAGATAAGGACTATCTTATTTTGCTATTACCTCAATTGTAAATACTAGGATTTTCCTGATCAGGGCATTTTGTTGTTATTATTGACTCCAGAACTAAGATAATGTAAGTAAGAAAGTGTTGTAAATTGTCAGCTTCTAACTGATGAAAAAGTAATTGCTATATAAGTCAATACACAGGCTCTAAACTAAGTTGTCTCCTGCAAAAAGAAGATACTATCAGATTCCAATAAAACTCTTTTCAAATAGCTTTGAAAGCCTATTTTAAGGCACAGCATGCAAATTACAGTTGTTTAGGATTAACAATTTTTATTTGTGTACATTGCTTTGTGCGAAACTACGAAAAGAGTATGGTTGTGAATTTATAAATTAAACGCAAGAATGAGATAGATATGCACATTTTATAGTCCTAAATTGTGGCATCCAATCTTTCTATTTGGATGATACCTTTTATCTTTATTTATGTCACATATTAAAGTTACAATGCCTTCATTTATTGGTCTGCAGACAATGGAATGCTTATACTAGATTTTGTGGACACCTTACCAAAACACCAGGTCCAGTGGCTCACAGATTGAGAAACTTTGTGCCAGAAGCCAGTGGAATTTGTTTCACCCTGAAACTCTGAATTTGTTGTCCTGGAAAGAACTTTTTTGATGGACAAATACATTGGTAAAACTTTTAGACCTTTAAGATTTGTGTTTAAATTTAAAATTTTAACTATATACTATGCATTTCTGAGTTTCCTAAGAGAGTATAGGCAGATTTCTCATGATTTTTCAACAAAATCAATCTTCTTCTTACTTCTATTTTGTCTCAGCTGCTTGGAATGAAAATTCAGCTATTTGTAAACTATCCCTCTATGAAAACCAAGGAAGGATTAAATAAGTATAAATAGTCTCAACTCCACAAACTAATTAGGTACCAGACACTTTTACTTGGCTTTGGGTTCTCCCTTTTGGAAAAAAAAAATCTCCCTCTCTCTCTGCTGCCCCTCCCTCTAATCTACCCCACCCCCACCCATCCCTCTACAGATACCATTCCTTTGTTCACTCTCCTTTACAGTTTAGCTCCTTGCTACTTTTTATTCATTTCTTCCCAATTTCTTTGATCTCACTCCAGTAAGATTGCAGTCTCTATTCATCTAAAACAAAGCTTGTCAAGGTCATTAGTGACAACAATGTGACTAAACCAACTCAGTTCTCACCATAGTCAGCCCTTTAGTACAATTTGATGGTTCCATTCTCTTGACTCACTTTCTACAATTGGCTTCTGAGACACCACCCTGTCTCTTTCCCAGTCTCCCTTCTGATTCTCCACCCTTTTCCTCAACACCTCAGAATGTCCGGGTTTGGTATATCAAATTGCCTAAGCAAAATTTCCCCAGATGTTTAGCTTGTCTTAAAAAATGTAATAGGTTCAAAACCAATCTCTTGATTCTCCCCATCATTAATAAAAGACAGTTTTTCTTTAAAAAAATTTCCCTTACTTTAGGAGCTCAAGGCAAACATCCTGATATCATCTATGGCTTATCTGTTTTTCTCATACCTTACATCCAATGCACCATCAAAATATATCCAGTATCTGATCCTTCCTCACCAACTCCAAGATATTATTACAGTTCAACCAACCATCATTTCTTGCTTCTATCATTGCATCTTCTTATTCTATTTCTCTGCATTCACTCTTATTCCCTAAAGTATTTTTTAATGTTTTTCATTTACTTAAATCCCTCCAAAATCTTCTTATATCAAAGTAAAATCCAGTATAATTGCCTTTAAAACCTGCATGATCTGGTTCCCCATTCCACTTCCTGCTTTGTATCCTTCTGAACTTTTCCTTGTTTACTCTGCTCCAACCATACACTCTTTCCTCTACTGGTATTTTACAAATATACATGCTTTCCATCAGAAAAGGGCAAGTAGGTACCTGGTCCTGAATGTCCATCATTTCTTTTGGATACTCAGCATATTTCTGTATTTATCCTCCCTCAGGCACTGGCATCTAAATGATGTGCTTAAACTGTCTTCCAGACAACAAAACAGCATCAACTTCCCATCTTACCTCTTCATTCTTACCAGTTCTTACCAGCCCATTTGCTTGATACTGCCTTGAAATATGTAGGTAAAGAAATTATCGGCAATGCTTTTGGCAGTCTTTTTTTTTTTTTCATATTTTCTTTGTATTTCTCTTCGATAGTTGCTTGACTTAACATCTTTCTCTCTACTCTATGCAAAATGAAAATACAAACTAAATGAGAACACAAAAAAATAGTTAAAGCATTAAGTCATACAAATTACAAATCTGTTCCTAAATTTACTTATCTTAAATAAAATACACATTTCAATAGGAGATCTACGGTGAATGGTTATGCATTCTGGGAAGCTTCACCACTCCTAGGCAGGGCTAACATTCCAGGAAGGAGCTAAGAGAATTTGCATCCAATTACAGTTTATAGCGTGTTTCTGATCGCCAACCTGTGAGCTACACTGAGCACGTCATTAGCATGAGCTGAGTAGGGAACTGACTTCGGGAAAACGGGAAGAAGCAGGCCTCAATTCTGAGTTCATTACGACTTCTGGAGAATCTCATCAACAGTCTCTATAGTACAGTTTCAAAAAAGGAAACATGTTAAGGTAAGCGGACAACTCTTGAGAACTTCAAACACATTTTTTTGCTGTATTTATGTGGAACTCTTCATTTACAGTAGGTAGTCATGAAGAGGTTCTTCCTCCGGACAACATGGTCACAGGACTTGGAGGACCCAGCGGGACTGAGGGGAGAACAAGGGCTGGGGAAGAGGCTCCTTTTTTGTTTCACTTGGAGACAAACTTGTAACACACTGTACATGGGGCTACAGTCTTCTCCTCCTATCCTCTGGCATACCGCTTTATGAAGTCTTCATTTTTATTGCAGACGTCCTCCTTGTCCCACAAATGATGTCCTACAGCTTCAATATTCAGTGGATCATCAAAATTCAAAAGATCAGTTAACAAAGAGTTGAACCCCCAACAACATCCTTCAGTGTCCTCGTGTGAGCCCAGCCAGGGCCGTAAACTGAATGTTCTGTCAGAAAACCTAGTCGTATTCCACCTATCTCTGTGATATTGGGATGCCAGATCCTGGTAGAGCATTTCATTGTGGGAGGTGCCACACTGTAGGCATCAGGAACTTCAGTTTCAAACTGAAATGAATTTTCCACCTGGGTAGTAACCCTCATCTATCAAAAAACACAAAACAAAACAAAACAAAACAAATTCCTGGGGTTACAGTTAGCTGAAGCAATGAAGCTAGTTTGGATGAGGAACATAAGGTAAATTTGCTTCAAGTTCTCTTTAAAAAGTCGCCTGTCTCTCACCGAAACCCGCCAAGTGGAGTCAGAGGCTGAGGCTGAGGCTCGGGACACTTTGGGACCATCATCCCACTTTAGTTTGCTTGCCAGCGTGGGCCTTACTGCTAACTTTCCCTGGGCACCATGAGAGGGGCCAGTTGGGCGGGATCCCAATACCACACCTGGCCAGGAGCAGCTAGACGCAACCCTCACAGGTTCACCCACTCAGGTCCTGGGACCTGAAGTGGCTGGGCAGGCGGGTGCTGGACCAGAAATGGTGAGGCAGAGACTTGGCTGCTCTCTTCTGCCTTGGCAGACATTTTTAAGAGCTGAAAAAATCTATCCTTCCCCATACTCCCAAATTGACTGGAACCCCAGAAATCCGTAGACATAGCAATTAAAGAGGTAAACTCAGAGAACTATGTGGTAGTACCTGGATCAATAAAATAACCTCCTCTTATTTGAAACTTACTAATTCCACAATTAAAATTCTGTAGTGAAAACTGAAGTACATAATGAAAAAATAAATGCCACTCTTCTGTGATGGCCACTATCCAAAATCACTCCCTATGATCCCTACCTCCCAATAATGACATCATTGTGCAGTCTTATCTGATGTTGCTTCATGCTTGTGTGGTGTGCTCCAAGGACAAAGACCAAGATAGACTCAAAGGGCCAACATCACGGGAACAGAGGATTACTGGACCCTTATGACTCTGTCACACAGCAACCATTGCAACAACTCTGAGCCTTCCCAAGCAGCAGGCCTTGCTCCTTTCACATCCCATATAACGAAAGGTAGTCATCTTGTTCTCCTATTTTTCACATTGGAAACATGCAGACACTACCCAATCAGTAGGTGACCTGCAAGTCCCTTTATTCTGTGGCTATAAATATAGATAAGCAACCCATGCTCATGGTGGACTCTCCCTGGCTACCAGGAAGTCGGCCCACTATTCTGGCAGGGTCCCTTCTCTTTAATAAACTCTATCTTCTTTACATTCTGCCTTATATCTGGAAATTATTTTCCAATCCGCATTCTTGAATCACAACACATTGGTCTCTGTGACCTATAAAATATGACACAAGTGATGGTGTATGACTTATACGGCTAAGTCATAATGGAAATTTTGGCATTTACCTCTCTTGTTCTGTCTTGGGTTATGTAGTTCGGGGGAAGCCAGCTGCTATGTCATGAGGTCCCATGGTGATCCTATGAAGAGGCCACCTATGTTTCCTGCCAAGAGCCCTGTGAGTAAGCCTTCTTATGAGCAAATCCTCCAGCTCCAGTCAAGCCAGCAGATTCCTGCAGCCCCTAGTAGGTCTCTCATGAGAGGCCATGTGATGCAACCATTCAGCTAAGTTGTTCATGAATTCCTAACTCAGAAACTGTGAGATACTAAATTTTATTGTTTTAGTCCTTCAAATTTGGGATTAATTTGTTGTGCAGTAATGGGTAACTAGTACACTTCTCAAAATTAATGTTTTAAATGCTAGTTTAGTGTGTATCTGAATAACCTAACAATCAGATGACTCTCCAGCAAAGGAATTTAGGTGATCGCCTCCTACTATAAAGGCCCAAAATGGCAAATACTAATTTTTCCAACACTTCCAATACCCAACATTGCACACCAGACACCTACATGTGACATAAGCTCATCCAGTTTCACCTGGGACTTTGAGTCAGCAGTTATTTATACAAAAAATCAAAAGTGATAGAAAACAAATTCTAATAGTAGCTGCAGAGACTGCAGCAACTTCAAGAATCCTGGTGTGCCAGGGCCACAGAGCCAGCCAGCAGCTATATCCAGTGTCCAGTGCCAGTGGCAATCAATGTTACAATTTCCAGCGTTCAGCTGCGGAAACAGAAGTGTCTTCACCCAACTGATTCAGTGGTGATATTTGGCTGTGGTTTTCACTTTTACTTTTCCATTATTGTTGCCAATTTTCCAAGCCTGATCATCTAGAATTCCAGCAAATCGATGCATATATCAGTTATATATATATATATATATATATATATATATATATATCAGTTAAGGTAACTGTAGTTATTTGAATAAACCACTCAAAACTTCAGTGGTTTAAAATATAGAAGTTTATTTCTCATCAACTCACTGAACTTTGAGGGTGTTTTGGTTAGTGGATGGCTCGGGCTGTTTCCATCTTGATGCTCTATCACCCCCTAAGACTTTGTCAGCATCTGCAGTTAAAGCAAGAACAAATGGGAATGAAGTTACTCCATTTTAAAGCCATTCTATGAAGTGACACACATCACTTATACTCATATTCCTAGATGAAACCCAGGCATGAGACCCACATGGATTCACAGGTGAAGAGAGATATAGTCCATAATCTGAGCAGTTTCTCAGCAACAACTCTATCTGACAGAATAGAAAGTACAAATCTGTTCCATAGCTATCCATCTTTGTCACACTGTGCTATGAATATGTTACAAGTTTGTTTAGCTTAAATCGGCCAGCGGTAGCTTGCTTGCAACTGGGAATCCTGCCTAATATAGCTGTATTCTCAGTTACTTGATCAAAATCAACCTATAATTGGGCCAGTGTATATAAATTACATTGAATTAACTATTTTTGCATTATTGAATTTCTTATTTTTCAATAATAAATAGGTTGTTTATCAATAAATAGTTAATGAAACCCACTCTCATCTGTAACACTAAAGAAGTTCCAAGCCACTGCTTGTGGGGTATATATTTAGAAATAAGGAAGGGCTTATAGTTATAAACCATTTGTCAGCTGTGGCAACATTATATTCTAAAAAACCCTAGAAACATCTTATTTCTTTTACCTCCCTTAGTCAACAATACCAATAGTCAACATTACCATAAGCACACATTTTTTTTCAGAAATTGTTTCAAATAATGGGAGATAACTTTCCCAGAAATAGTTGAGGATTATTTAATATTATATTATTTATTATATTTCCTTAGTCATGTAAATAATTATAGCTACATAATGTTTTATTGCTGTGGAGAATCTCTACAACTTATGATTACAGCTTAAAATTGTCTTTTTATTGCTCTTCAAGTTTATTTTCTTGAAAAATAAATTATTGTTAGGAGAACAAAAAGACACAGAGTGGGAGAAAATATTTGCAAACACATAGTTGATAAAGTACTGGTATCCAAGATGTATAAAGATCTCTTAAAACTCAAGAATAAGAAAGCAACCCAATTGAGAACTGGCCAAATGCTCTGAAAAGACATCTCACCAAAGAAGACATACAGATGGCAAATAAACACATAAAAAGATGCTCAAGTTCCCTAATTATTAGAGAAATGCAAATCAAAACTACAAAGAGGCATCACCTCACACTGGTCAGAATGGCCATCATTAAAAAGTCTACAAATCATTAATGCTGGAATGTAGATTAGTACAGCCACTATGGAGAATAGTATGGAGGTTCCTTTAAAAACTAAAAATAAAATTACCACATGATCCTGCAATCCCATTCCTGGCCATATATACAGAGAAAACTCTAATTCAAAAAGAATTGATACATGACATTTCACTTAGTTTAATACCCTCCAAGTTCATCCATGTTGCTGCAAATGGCAAAATTTCATATTTTTTATGGCTTAGTAGTATTCCATTGTGTATGCATATACCACATCTTCTTTATCCATTCATCTGTTGATGGACAATTTGGTTGCTTCCATACATTGGCAATTGTCAGTAGTTGCTGCTATGAACACTGGGGTGCATGTATCTTTTCAAATTAGTGTTTTTGCTTTTCTTCAGATATATATCCAGGAGCGGAATTGCTGGGTCATATGGTGGTTGTTTTTAGTTTTCTGAGAAACCTCTATACTGTTTTCCACAGTGGCTGTATTGGTGCCAACAAGGGGTCCCTTTTCTCCACATCCTTGCCAATATTTTCTATTTGTGTTCATTTTGATGGTAGCCATCCTTACAGGTGTGAAGAGATATCTCATTGTGGTTTTGATTTGTATTTCCCTTATGATTAACTACACTGAGCATCTTTTCATGTGCCTGTTGGCCATCTGCATGTCCTTTTTGGAAAACTGTCTATTCAGGTCTCCTGCCCATTTTTTTAATCGGGTTGTTTGTTTTTTTGATGTTGAGTTGTATGAGCTGTTTATATATGTTGGGTATTAACTCCTTAAAAGTCATATCATTTGCAAGTATTTTCTCCCATTCAGTTGATTGTCTTTTTGTTTTGTATTTTTTATTGATTCCTGGAAATCTAGTTTATTTACTTACTTATTTCTGAGTAAGGGTGGCCATCTCAAAAAGAATACTTCAATTTAAAATAAGCTTCACCTAGGGACTTCCCTGGTGGTCCAGTGGTTAAGACTTCACCTTCCAATGAAGGGGTTGTGGATTTGACCTGTGGTCACAGAGCTGAGATCCCATATGCCTTGTGGCCCAAAAAACAAAACATAAAACAGAAGCAAGATTGTAACAAACTCAATATAGATTTTAAAAATGGTCCACATCAAAAAAACTTAAAATAAAAATTAAAAATAAAATAAGCTTTGCCTAGAAATTTCAGATATTATTCATTCATAAATTTATCAAGCAAATATTTTTCAGCCCTCAAATATGTATGAGGCCTTCAGCTAGTCACTGCAAACAATATAAACTAAAGATAAATATGGTACCTGCTTCATGGAATTTAAAAGCTGGTTAATAAAGAATAATAGCTTTTCCTTCCAAATTACTTATAGACTTTTTTATCCATTTGGAATGAATCAAGCTTTTTAGTAACAGCAAGCCCAGATACAGTGGCACAAACATGTAGGGCTTATTTATCTCATATACAAACATTCCAGATATAGGCAATTGCTGTCATTTCTTCAGGAGCTCAATAAAGGTGGACCTAAAACCCTGGCTGTTGTCCTTGGCTTTTTCACTTGTGTCTCCTGTGATCACAAGATACCTAATGCAGCAGCTCATTATAAAGGAGTCTCATTGCACTCATTTCAATGGGAAGATGAAAGAAGGAAAAAAGATGACATCTATATAAGTAAAGCAAAAGCTCTATAAGAAGCTCGCAGTGTACTTTTATTTATATTTAATTGGCCTAAATCTAGATTATGTTGTCACCATTGGCTAAAAAATGATCAAGAGGATTGCATGAGTCAAAGAGAAGACTCTTCTACATTAAGACTAGACAATTACTAAGTATTGTTTTCTGGTGCAACTGACCAATAAAGAATTCCAAACCATCCTGTAAAGAACACATTTAGAGATAATTCTCAATTCTGCTTAAAAACAAAGCATTAAATGCTATAGATCATACATAAAACATTTGGCAATTTATTAATCCTTATTTTGTTTGAAAGTTGTTTTAAAGGTATAATGCCTATGTATATAATATATATTATATATATGCATAAAATATCCATTATCCAATATATATATTAAGCATGTACTGACAATCAACTATATATTGGCTGTAGTATTGGATGTCATGAACCTAAGAATAAATAAGGGATGACCAGGTTCATTAAGTACTTCACAGTGTAGTAGAGGAGACAGACAGAAAATTATAAGACAATGTGATCTGTACAGTGTTGAATCTTCTGGCATAATGGGTCATCTCCAAATAGTATCAGAATATTATAAAGGCTTTGGTTAAGATGCCACTGGTGGTAATCCTTAAACTGGAAACCTGGGCAAGACTGAAAGAAATCCTGACAAATAGAAAAGAACTCTATTGTCATCTAGTGGCCAAACTCATGTCCTTGAAATGGCTGAGTTACCTTGGATATCATCTATCTAATAGGAAGCTATTTTGGGGACTAAAAAGAAATTGAACACAGTTTCACAAGATTTTTCAGATCCTAATACATAAAGGGAAATTAATATTGATACTCTAAAAATGATGATGATCTTACATATATTTTTAGTAACTTTTTTCTTCACTTTCATCACAGAAATGACTTCAATTTAAAAAAAAGTCTGGGATTAAAGGAAGCTAAATGGACATGATAACTAAATTCAGTTTGTGATCTTGGATTGGATACTGAGACAATTAATGATATTTAAATAAGGTGTGTATATTACTTAACAGTATTGTGTCAGTATTAACTTCCTGGTTTAGATAATCATACTGTAGTTATGTAAGACTTTAACATTTTGTGAGACTGAATGTCAGGTGTATAAGAAACCTACGACTACTTTTGCAACTTTTTTGTAAGTCTGAATTTATTTCAAAATGAAGAATTAAAAAAATTAAATGATAAAAATGTACAAATTATAAAAGCAGTTTACTAATGTGTTTTCTGTTTCCCTAAGCTAGAAAAATATCCTATAATTAATAAGTATTATAATTTAACTATTCATATATTTTTCTCTAAAGTGCACATTTTAAGTCATAGGGTCAGTGTGAAGAAAAATTTAAGACAATCTTTATAGTATTTGGTTTGCAGTTGATGAAAATAATACTGTTTGTCTAAGTCTAGCCACCATGGTAGTCTTTTTATAAGAAACCGCAAATAACTTACTATTTTATTTGTACTGCTAACTCTGATAAAATATGCTAGGCTCTCAAGTCAGCAATGAAAACTTCTGAAGGTACTTTCAGTTTTCTGTCGTTTCTATACTAAGATTATATCCTAACATTTCAGGAACTCAGAGAGTTATTAACGTCAGATCACCTTAGAAGTCTTTGTGGGAATCTCTGAGAATAAAAAAAAAAGGCAATGACCTGAAACCATTCTAGCTTTTGTTTGTTTGTTTGTTTTTTTGGCACACGGGCTTAGTTGCTCCGTGGCATGTGGGATCTTCCTGGAGCAGGGATCGAACCTGTGTCCCCTGCATTGGCAAGCGGATTCTTAACCACTGCACCACCTAGGAAGCCCATTCTAGCTTTTAATGACATGTGTTGCTGATTGACATGTTGTCTGGGACCACCATTTGGGATGCACAATCTGTAAGAAATCTCTGTAAGAAAACAAATGCTTTTATTTTCTTCAGTGGGCAGGTGAAAAGATGAATAAGAATTAAAAGTTATATATATGATAGTACAAGTATAGAAAGAGAGGTAATTATACTTGCTTTATACAAATCTGATAAAGCATATTAATGTTATGAAATATTCCTCACTAAAAATAATATTTTAGTCATCTAAGTGCAATTTAACATTGAAAGATAGAAAATCCAGTAGTCATTTATATTAATTTTTAAAAGTTGAAAAGTCTAACTTCAAAGTATCAACTAATTTGCAGTCATTTGATGAATGTCCAGGATTTTGCTTGAAAATCAAAGAGATGATTTTTTGATTAAAGATGACAGCAAATTCTTTACCACTCCTCCTGTCAAGAAATGTCGTCTATTTCCTTATTTCTTCTTGTCTGGCCTAATTACTTGCTTTAACCAATAGAATCTGGTGGTGGTGATGCTATGTAACTTCTAAAGCTGTACCTAAAGAGATCTGTGGTTTCTACTTTACACAATTGCAACACTCCATTTTAGAATCCAGTTGTAATTCTGTGAAAAACCCATGTCATAGAGAGAAGTCCTCTCTACTAATAGGGAGGGACACACTGTTGTCCCTAAAGTGATAGGGAGAGGCCACCAAGGTGAGAACTACGGCTCTGTTCAACAGCCTCAACTGAGTTCCCAGCCAACAGCCATTACTAAACTGTCAGACGTGCAAGCTAGCCACCCTGGATGTTTCAGTATAGCTTCCAGGTGATTGTGGCCCCAGTCAATGCCACATGCAACAGAAGATCCACCCAAACATGTTCAGACAAATCATAAAACCATGAAAGACCATAAATGGCTTTTGTTGGTTTAGGTTTTGAGGTTTGTTATTTAGCAATAGATAATTTAAATAGAATGTGTTCTATATTAACCTCCTTGTCAGGGTGTACAATTTCTGTGATCACAGTGGCAGCTCCCAATATAGTAGCCTCTGTTATATTGCCATGTCAATTTTATTTCTCCTCAGTCTTAAAGCATTTTTCGTAAAGATTTGATAACAGTTTTTCTAATATAAAATGCATTTTTCAAGATCCATTTATTTCAGTTCAAAAATATTTGTCGAATCTTGTTCTTGCTACTTAGTTTAGTGAAATAGAAAACATTAAAAAATTATGACCTAGCCTTTGTCATTAAAAGTCTCATTACTATTATAGAGAAATAAGATATATACTTATTTAAAACAATTAAGAAGGAATAAGGAGGAGATTAAGAAGGAGTAGGTGCAAAAAGGAAATTTAAGTGGGACTGAAATATTTCTGAAAGGCTTTTTGGAAGAAGAAAGCAAGTGTTCAGTCTTATAAAATATGGAGAACTTGAACAGTAAGGAAAAGAAAGGTGAGGGTGCTCCAGATTGTGAGAGATCCACAGGAAAACTGAAGAATGATGGCAAATGGGAGACAGTGTGGAAACAAAGTTCACTCAAGCGGAGTATAAATGTCAAATAGTAGGAAGAAATAACCAAAAATGCAACTGATTTGTGTTAAAAAAAAAAAAAAAAGGATGCCATTTGATTTGTTTAAATATTACTCTTTTTTGTTTGTAATGAAATATATTTTTGAATGTACTGAAGTGAAATATGGCTGTTGGCCATAACCACAAATTTCCTCTCATGGAAATGTGGATGCCAGATTTTGCATTTAAAATTCAGGAAGCAAAATTTCATCATTTTACACAAGTCTGAGTTTGCAATGCATAGATTCCTGACGGCAGAAATAGAGATTGCTAGTTAGAAATATATAGAAAGTAAAGTACGTAGATGATGATGAAATGCAAATATGCTGAAATCACATTATAAAATTCTCTCCTTCCTCTTTAGCTTCAGTTTCTATATCTTTGACTAAAGAATATTTATCCTCCATCTGGAAAAGTCATCCTCTGGTATCGTGTGGCAAAGCAAAAGGAACATTCATGAGAGCTAAGCAAGGACATAGATGCTCATGCGCCAACCAGATTATGACCAGTGATCAGAAATATGAAAGATATTTCAGTTAAATTGCTCTTACATACATTTAGTTATGACACTGCTGTCCCTCAAAATCCTGGCGAAGAATTTTAGCTATTTTAGGAAAGCACAATTCGTATCTGAATATGTGTATTCTTTTTCTTTCACCTTATATACTGATTGTACAAAAGTGAGAGGTAAGCAAGACAGTTTATTACATAATCAGATTTGATTTTAAAAAAAAAAATCAATGCGACATACTCTATATTTGCTATTTAACACTTAGCAATTTCAAAAATATATTAAAACTCCATATTATCTCAGTCAAAACTGCAAATGTTCTTATTTTCTCAGTAAAAAATGAACACATTAATCATCTTTTTATCCATTAATCATTTACCCTTACTGCTATTGTAGTAGGCACTGGGGCACAAAAATGAGATATGGTCCATGTGCATTATACTCATTAGTCTTATTTCTAATAGCCCAACTCCATCTCTTAACAGTTAAGAGGCATTAACATACTTCACTTTTCAATGCAAAAATGCAAGCACACAATTTTTTAGGTTGTCTGAACCCTGTAAAAACCATATTCATTTGGCTCATATCTAGAGACTTTGCTTCACATATATTTAATTTTTAATCCAACACACATTTACTGAGTACTTATTTGCCAAATATAGTGCTAAATACTGAACATATAAAGATGAATAAGTTCTTATACCCAGGGAGATTTTATGGTCTAATAAAATTGCAGTAATGCAAATAAATACAGGCAATAGGATATCAAATGTTCAATAATATAAAGCTTTACATAGAAAAAAGTAGTTCTTGGTAATCAGGGAGAGTCAGAAGATGCTTTATAAAAAGGTGATCCTTGATCTAAGTTTTGAAGGCTAATCATATTTTCAGCAGATAAACAAGCATGGTAGATTGTTCAAAAACCAAAACACATTACTGTCAGGGTGATTTGCAATTGTTTTGATAAAGATGTAGAATTTAAAAATTGTCGTTGATGTGTGTCTGAATGTATAAGCAGACCCACATATCTCTGTCTCATTGGGTAATGGGTTGTCTTTCCTGTTTGAAAAGAAACCAGAAGCTGCTGGTGTTGTTTGTGGATGTCACTAAAAATAATTTGTTAATTTAAAAAAATATATTTGTAGATTCACAGATATGACCAACTGAGTCAGATGTGCCTTGCTGACCTATTCTTCTGTAGGATTCTTAGATAATATTACTCCTAGATTTTAAGAGCAATTCCATTCTTGGACATAAACCCACTGTCTTCACCACATTTTCATATCTGTGGTGAAGTTTCATACCTGTAAAACTTCACCACATCCCAAAGTTATTGAGAAAATTATTAGGAAGAATATATTTTTTTTATCTGAATATTTGTAAATCTGAAGGGAGAAATATATTCAGATATATGCATGAAAAGTGTATTATATACAACTCCACTAATGATATGGGAATGAGAGGAAGCAGCTGTAAAAAAATAATAAAATCTAATGATGAACAAGTTTCCTACTAATTCCCTTAAAAGTATAATTAGAGAATCAGAAACAACAATTATATCATCAGGTGTCTATATAGCAATGCACAGACTATAGATGTTAAACATGAAATTATACAAAATGTGAAAATAGAATCTTAAGTGCTTTGGCAGGTTTCAAAGCTAGCCAAAAGCAACAAAAAGTAATATATAATTCAAAAGAAAAGTAAGAAGTTGTTCTATTATTATATGAAAAGAAAGTATACTCAGTGAAAACCATGAGCAAGATAAGTAAAGCAGAATGAAATAATTTGGATGAAATGAATGGAAAATTAAGTAGGAATTATGTTCTTGTATAAACATGTTATGCATTATATTTTAATAAAAATATATCATGTAATGAAATGAAGGAAAGAGATAACGCTTTACTAATCCATAATATACAATAGTCAAAGAAACAAAATGTAGTGTTGATAGGTGACTCCTATAATAAAATCATCTGCTATACATATCATTCAGTTAAAAACAAAGCTTTTGATAAATCCTTGGCTTGATTTCATGACAATTTTACCTCTAAAAGTAGACATGGCGGGGGGAAAGGCAGAATGTATAAAAATGGAGTCATCTGTTAGTTAAAATCTCTGCATTTAAAGTGATATGTGGAACTAGGAAATGTTTTTCATTGTGTTAGTTTACTAGATCTGCCATAAAAAAGTACAATTCTGGAGGCTAGAGTTCTAACATCAAAGTATCAGTAGGCTTGATCTCTTGTGAGACCTAAGATTTCTTCCCTCTTTCTGTGTCCTCACATGGTCACCCATCAGTTTGTGTTGTCTCGTGTTTAATCCTCTTCTTATAAGGACACCAGTCATATTGGATTTTAGGACCCACCCTAACGATCCCATTTTCACTTCCCTCTTTAAAGGCTCTGTCTCCAAATACAGTCATATTCTAAGATAGTGGAAGTAAGGGCTTCGATATATTCCTTTGGGAGGGACACAATTCAATCCATGTTACTCATCTTAGGAAGTAGATTAAGAAAACAGAAAAAGAACATCAAAATGCCCAAATGTTAGACCTAAGAATTTTCCCTCCTTTATTATTCTTTTTTTATTCAAATGAGCAAATGTGCATTATTTATAATTTGAGTGTTCAGTTGCCTCTTTTAGCTTTATTGAGATATAATTGATGTAAGTGGAAGTTTAAGATACACAATATGCTGACTTGATACACATGTATATTGCAAAATGATTACCACAGTGAGGTTAGTTAACACATCTATCATCTCACACAGTTACCATTTTGTTTTTCTGTTTTGTGATGAGAACATTTAAAGCCTACTCTCTTAGCAACTTTCAAGTACGCAATATTACTAAACTATAATCAACATCCTCTACATTAAATTACATTAAATTATTCATTTGATAACTGGAAATTAGTACCCTTTGACTAACATCTCTTCATCTCCATGAATTTTGAACCTTAAACTTACATTCTCATATTAAAGATATTTACCATCAATCACATGGGAAAACTTTCTATCATCCTTTATAAAGCCAAAATTACTTAAGCTACTATTTTTTATAATGTATCACTAAAGCTCAGTTTATCTCATATCTGCTTGCTATTTAATTCACAATGATTTGGGGGTTCAGATGAATATTTAACATTATTTTTCAGGATGTCTATTAGTTTTTCACTGGACTGATCACTTTTGTTTTTGTTTGTTTTTTTGCACATGGCAAAAATTAGGAAGAATGCTTATATACTTGCATTTTCAAAATTCTGAGGTGATATATAAAACTATAATAATTTTTTTTGCAATAAATACTGTGTTGGAAAATAGCAGAAGCATTTATATGGCTATGAAGTAAATAGCTGTTGAAACGTAAGAATATATCCCAAAGCTGAGTGAACTATTTGAAGGACAAATAAATTTCTTTTCAAGATATTCTGGTTTAATTTGTTATTTTGCATCTAAGGAATGTATATACATAATATAGGAGGAAATTTAACAAAGCAAGTATTTTTAATTAAATCCAGGCAAAAGGATATATAATTTTTAAATTAATGTGCTACATCTTATATTTTGTGGAAGATGTTCAGAATGGAATTGTGGAAAGGGTAAATGAAAGTAAGAAAATCACTATAATTTACATTAAAGGTGTTAATTAAGATAACAAATAAGGAATATTTCCTAAATTATCCTGAAATCTTATGATGACTATAATTCCTATACTTTAAGAAAATGTATTTTTTCAAATACTTTGTTCCTTTGTCTATGTAAATCTTTAAAATTTAAGAAATTATAAATATTTTACTATCTATAGTCTACTTCATTTTCTGCATTTTATATTGAGAAGCATAACAAAACAATTTTATCAGATCAAATATGTAAGGTTTTGGTTTAGAAAATATGTTCACTGCACATATGGTTTACTTTACATGCAAAAACACCTACTGATCATAACCATTAGGATTTTAGTTTGTGAGATGTTTTCCCCAAGAATTGTAGTAAGTTGGTGCTAATCGATACATGTATTCTAGCTCAAGCACTCTTGTACCTAGGTCTGTACAGTTACAAGACCATTGGTTAGGGCTAAAGATGCAGTCAGTAGAGAAGGAACAAAGTGAAGCAAACAGTTCCATTTAGGAGCCAAATCTCATTCAGGATGCAAAACAACTGATCTAATCAACACAGGCAAATTAATTACAGTACACTGGCACATTTAATCAGATTGGTATGGTCATTTGCAACTGAATGTAGCACAAACATATATTCTAAAATAGTTTATTATTTTCAACCTCAAACCCATTTCTGCTTCTGTAATCTTACTTTCTATAAATAACTCATGACCAAGACAAGACACACTTGAGAGTGAAAAGGTCACTAATTAATACTTATGCAGGGAAAATGCACGTAGACTTGGGCAGTCCTGGGCAAATGAGGATGGATGATCACACTATTTGTGAATAATATCATCATTTACTCATTTGGCCAAACCAAAACCAGGAGTCCTATTTGACTTACCGTTTCCTGCAAATAAAATAAGCTTGAAGGACTTGATATTCCTTTCATTCACCTTTTTATTGCCCCTAGGTGGAGCTCTCTCCTCCTTCTTCACTCAGGAGTTTCTGCCTCTGACCCATGCAATAACCACGGCCAAGGTGATTGCTTTGCAAAATGCAAAATGCAATCTGATAATGTCGCTGTCCTAGCTATGACAAAAATAAATATATAAATAGATCTTACCGACTCCAGGATAAAGTTCAAACTTCTCAGCATTTCACGAAGCAGACTCACAGATGGAGAGAACAAACTAGTGTTTACCAGTGTGGAGAGGGAAGGGGGAGGGGCAATAAAGGGGTAGGGGAATAAGAGGTACAAACTATTAGGTAGAAACTAAGCTACAAAGATATATTGTACAACACTGGAATATGGTCAATACTTTACAACAACTTATAAGTAGATTATAACCTTTAAAAATTGTGAATCACTATATTGTACACCTGTAACAATAATATTGCACAATCATACTTCAACTAAAAAAATAAAATAAATTATTAAAAATCTATCTCTTTATGAACTTATCTCCTGTGACATACTTCATATTCTTGCTACACACACCTCATTTCCTAACATCTTGTACATCCTGTACACCACGTACATTCTGCCCTCCAGGCTCCTCTGATACATCATGCTGTTCTGTGCCTCCTTGACTTTCAGGTTCCAATTTCACTTGCATAGAATATTCCCTAATACATACACATAAACACATACACGCACACACACACACGTAATGGATTCTTTGCTATTTTTTAAATTATTGTCTGGGACTAGAGACCTTGGTTTTTATTTTGAGTACTCATTCTCTGAGACCAAATTCCATTTTGGAGGAAACAATTTCTCCCACACTTCTACCATATATGATTCTAGTGAGAGGCTCCTAATCGTGAATTTACATCTCCTGATCCCTGTTGATTTGTTCAGGGATAGGCATATAGTCCAAGCCAAGCCAAATAGTCCAGCTTCATGATCTTGTTGATTGGACTGAATAAAGAGATTCAGCCCCTATTTGATAACTAAGCTATGCTATAGGAGGCATGGCAGCTGCCAGAAGTGAAGTTCCTAAAAAAGTAATTTAAAACCGGCATCGAATAACAAGAAAGAAGCGGTAATATTAGAGCAGGAGTCCTGAATGTGTTCAAATTGGCTCCAAGTTCCATTTGTCCCTGATGCCCGTACTTCCCAAGGATATATGAAACTGCAAATAAAAGCCACCTTTTCCTTGTCTATTTAATTTATTTATTTATTGCTTATAACACTGGATTTTTGTCAACTGCCAATAACAGTCAGTGAACAAAAATAGCTTTCCCTGATTCTCCCAAGATGAAAAAAACTTCCTTATCTGTAATTTCATATTATGGTGAGGTTGTACCATATAAACTTAACTTAGACAAAATCATCCACATATACTGATGAAGAGACACAAGAGAATTAATATTTGAAATAATGTGGACAATTATACTCAATGAATACAGGTCTTCATGTGTGTTTAAGATCTGAATTTCCCTCATTTTCAGTTCCCATATTTCCTTCAGAGTGAAAGCATCTTTTTTTGCTGAGTATGAGACTTGCTGTTTAATATATGATATAATTCTTAAACTCAGAATAGCCTCCAAATGCATACCTAGCACCTATATCTTGGTTTCTAAATATTCACCAATAAATGGGGCTTCTTGGAGAAGTGGTTAATTCCAGGACTATGCAGGAAAAATAATGAGTCTGGTTCCAGAAAATAAGAAAATCCTCAAAGAAATATAAGGGCTTGTCAAAAGAACACATGAGCCAATGTGAAGGCACTTCTAATGGTCCAAACTGGAACATTTTGAACATCAAAATAGATAATGATAATATTGAAGTTTAACCCAGAATGTAAAAGAAATATTCACAAGTCTGTACTGATATAAATAGTCAATTTGGAGACAAGAGATTCCTCTTCTTTATAAGATAATTCCAATTAATAAATGTGGAAGCAAAGAAGAAAATAGAAAATCAGAATTAAGCAAATATTGCAGTAATAATTTCTGCAGACCAGATCTATTGATGGATGCTAAAGTTAGTGCAATCTTGAGGAGAAGTGGGATTTGCATCATATCAAAGTATCTCTCACCAAATATTTATTAACTAAAAAGTGATAGATGGTAATGCTATAGTAGAGGAAGCCCACAGAAGACAATCTCACCAATTGATCAATGACAACATCACCAGTAAAAAATCATCATCATGAACTCTATGATACGATGCACTCAGAAAAACACATCATTCCTATGGTACAATACAATACAATTTCTGTGGTATTGCTGCCAAAAAAACATAACCACAGTCTAATTATGACAGAATATCAAACAAACCCAAACTGAGAGAATTTGAAAAGTAACTTATCAGTACTTCAAAAGTGTTAAGATCCTGAGAGACAAGGAAAGACTGAGGATCTGTTGAAAGACTGGAAGAAACTAAGAAGAAATAACACTTAAATTCAATAGTGAATCTTGGATAGGAGGATGGATCCTAGAGCAGAGAAGTGCACTTATGAAGCCGCAGTAATTAAGCTTTTGATATATTGGCACAAAGAGACCAAGGGGACAGAATAGAAGGCCCACACACTGACCTATGCAGGTGTGGAACTTGGAATAAGCTAGAGTTGGTCAAATGAGTGACAAAATAAGTTAGAAAACATAATAAACTATGTGAAAAAAGGATAAAAATATTTTCCTGCCTCATTTGGGAAAAGGATTATCTATCCACAATAACACTACTTATGATAGCAGAAACCTAGAATAAACTTAAGTGGGTAACAGTGGAAAAGAGGATGAATAAGTTTACACACACACACACACCCCTACAACTATTATAAAGCAGTCAAAGCAAATGAACTAAAACCACATAGACGTCAGCATCAAAAGACGTGAAAAATAAGTCCTACAGAAGATTTTTAATAAATCAAAAGAATTAAAATTCAAAAATATACTCTATAGTACACAATATAGGTGTAATAAAATTATACTATAAAATAAGTAAAGGAGAGAATGAATATAAGATTCAGAATGGTGGTTACTTCAGATGAACTAAAAGTAATCTGCAGCTAATTATATGACATCCACACCATCTATTGCCCTCATTAGTAGACATACCATATTTTATTTGACTAATCCCTAGAGACTTCCCTGGTGCTCCAGTGGCTATGACTCCACGTTCCCAATGCAGGGGGCACGAGTTTGGTCCCCTGGTCGGGGAACTAAGATCCCTGCACCCTGCACAGCGCTGCCTAAAAAAAAAAATGAATCCCTCTGCCAATTTACTATCTAATATGCTGCTTGCCGGGCAATATGAAAATATTCTTACTTAATAGGTTAGTTAAGCTCATTTGCACTTATCGGCATGTTTGTTCTGTGTTAATGATTTTATATAGTTTATATAACCATTTCATTATGTGGTTTATTTATTTACTCAACCTTTATTTTTATATTTAGAAGGTTTTTATTTTTATTTCAATATTTGCTTTTGCATTAGTAACTATATATAAAGTCAATGGCCTTCTTTTCCTTTCATTGTGTACTGGTATCCTCCTATGAGCAATAGGAAATTAGCTATTAACAAATTCTTTCCCCTCTCCTCCCTTTCCCACAGCATTTGATATATAATAATAAATTTTAGTCTCAATAACTTCAAAACAAGTTTATTCTACCTTTCATATGATCATCTCACTTTCTTCTTATTTTTTAATGAATATACTCTTTCTACATCATCGGAGTATATAGTAATGCCATACTTTACTCTTTTATAATCATTATTATAACCACTTGTCTCTTTTTTTATAATCATTGAATCTTGTTTCTGAAGGAAAATGTATCTTTTATGTTTATCACCAGTACTCATGCTGATCAGGATAACACATGCTGGGTATCCTGCCATTAGTGATCTGATCTAATCCTTTAATAGATTCCCCAGGAAATATGTATGGAAATAACATTTCCTGAGGAAGTGATTGTGAAAATACTATGTACTTGTATATTTATAACAGTGCACAGTCTTTTTATTTGAAAGTCAGTTATTTGGAAATAAAGTCACTGGCTCACATTTGCTTTCCTAGAGCATTAAATGTGTTATTTCATTGTCCTCTGGCATAAAATCATTATTATTGAAATGTATAATAATAATATGATTTCCTTCACTTACAAGTGACTTTTCCTAGAGGCCCAAAGGATATTTTCCTTTTATTATAATCTAATAGTTTTATCAGAATGTCTGTGTTTACTGTTCCAGGTACATTTCTTCACATATGCAGTATGCTCTTTCAATATTTCATCATGGAACTACTTTTTATAAAAAATTAAACTTGAAAAATTTCAGGGATTTATTTTAAGTACATATTTTAATTTTACACTTTAACATTTAGTAATTTTTCTGTGCTATTGATTTTATTTACTTCTTTGAGAACTTCTGAGGTAATTTCTGCACTTGTGAGTCAATATAAATTGATCCAACAAGTAATATGAAATACAGAATTAACGAAAATAATAAGGCCCAAAAATTACCTACCAAATCTGACTTTTTTCCCCACCTTTTTACTGAAACCTTTTGGAAAACTCCTTAATGACTTTCTCATCCCAATATCTAGCAGCTTCTTTTGAGTTATCATTTTACATTATTTCATCTCTGATGAATTTGATTGTGTTGATTACTTCTTTCTCAGGCTCTGTTTTAATTTGGATTCTTTGATTGATCTTTCCTGATCCATTTTCTCTGTTTCTCAATTATTCTTCTTACTCTCTTTCAGTAGCTCTTAACGGATTGACTCCCTAGGGTTTGGTCTTGTTTCATTTTTCTTTTTTGTTGCATGTGTCCCATGGGGATGTCACCTGCTCTCCAGTCTTTAGCTGGATTCTGTTGAAGATTTCCTAACTTCTATTTTATACTCCAATTTGTATTTTCAACTGCTTACTGAGTATTATTTTCTGATAATACCTCCAACCTAATATGTTCATAACCAATCTTATCATCTTCTTCAAATTCCAGACCTGCTTTTCTTATTCTATTTGTATCAGAGTAAATTTTGCAGTTATCTTATGAGTCATTATTTGGCTACACTTTCCCTTTTTTTTTTTTTTTTAAAGTTGGATTATTTTATTTTTGAGCTGTAGTAGTTCTGTGTATTCTAGGTACAAGTTCTTTATCAAATTTTTTTTTTTGGGGGGTACACCAGGTTCAATCTTCTGTTTTTATACACATATCCTCGTATTCCCTCCCTTCCTTGACTCCCCCCCCTCCAGTCCCCCCCATACACTTTCCCTTTTAAAAAAAAATTTTATTTATTTTATTTATTTTTTATTGTTTGTGTTGGGTCTTTTTTGTTGCACACAGGCTTTATCTAGTTGGGGCAAGTGGGGGGGCTTCTCTTCATTGCAGTGCATGGGCTCCTCATTGTGGTGGCTTCTCTTGTTTCAGAATGCAGGCCTAGGCACATGGGCTTCAGTAGTTGCAGCACATGGGCTCAATAGTTGTGATGCATGGGCTTAGTTGCTCCACAGCATATGTATCTTCCTGGGGCAGGGATTGAACCCACGTCCTCTGCATTGGCAGGCAGATTCTTAACTACTGCACCACCTAGGAAGTCCTACACTTTCCCTTTTCTTTTCTTTTCTTTTTTTTTTTTAACTTTCAGTTAATATATATATTTTTAGAGTGTACAATTTGGTATTTTTTTTCTTATTAGTAATGTATATATGGCAATCCCAATCTCCCAATTCATTCCCCCTCAACCTTCCCACTTTCCCTTTTCAATTCACATCCAGTTTTTTCTGCATTACCTTAAAAATGCTTTCTAAATGCATTTATTGAAATCTGCACTACCACTGCCTTTAATCGACGCTTTTTCAAATTGCCAGCCTCCTAACTGGTGTCTGTGCTTTACGTGTCTACTTCCTCCAAACTGCACATTCTCCACAAGATCATCAGAATAGCACTTTAAAACACATAATCCATATCTACACTACCATGTGTAAAATAGATAGCTAGTGGGAACATGCTGTATAGCACAGGGAGCTCTGCTGAGTGTTCTGTGATGACCTAGATGGGTGGGATGCGGGGAGGAGGAAGGTCCAAGAGAGAGGGGATATGTGTATACATATAGCTGATTTACTTAATTGTACTGCAGAACCTAACTATACTGCAATAGAAAAAAATAGCTATTAAAAAAACAAAACAAAACAGGGCTTCCTAGGTGGCACAGTGGTTAAGAATCTGCCTGCCAATGCAGGGGACGTGGGTTCGATCCCTGCTCCAGGAAGATCCCACATGCCACATAGTAACTAAGCTGTGCACCACAACTATTGAGCCTGTGCTTTATAGCCCGTGAGCCACAGCTACTGAACCCATGTGCCACAACTACTGAAGCCCACGTGCCTAGAGCCCGTGCTCCGCAACAAGAGAAGCCACGGCAATGAGGAGCCCACACACACAACGAAGAGTAGACCCCGCTCGCTGCAACTAGAGAAAGCCCATGTGCAGCAACAATACAATACAACCAATAAATAAATAAATGAATGAATAAATAAAGTCTAAGATCCATTAAAAAAAATAAAACCTAATTCAGCAGACCATACCCCTTCTTTAAAACACTTGATGGCTCCTAATTGCATATAGCAATGATTATCAGTTTATTTTATCATGTTAGCAATGGCTCTTTATCGTTTTCTCTGCAATGAAGTCCATAGATAAAAACAGTTTCTTGAGCTAAAGCAGGGATAGAGTGGTAGAGGACAGAGGGTCCAGAGTTTTGCCTGCTGAATCTTCTTATTCACTACATTCTTGAGCACCTCTGATGAATCCTAAGAATTCAAGATAAAGGGTCTGAAAATCCTGGTCAAAACCCTCAAACATTTTAGCAAGTTATTGAAGACCCTTCCTAAACTGGTTCTACCTATCTAATTTTTACTGCTCCCACACCATTTATCCCAAACTTTGCAATCCTAACCTACTCACAGTTCATTGAATATAGAATGCATTTTCTGTTTTGTTGTTGTTTTCTTGTCGTTATTTGTTTGTTTGTTTTTGGCCTTGTTACACAAGCAGCATGAGGGATCTTATTTACCCAACCAGGGATCAAACTAGCATCCCGAAGTGGAACTGCCGAGTCTTAACTACGGTGCTGCTAGGGAAGTCCCTAGCATGAATTTTCATGTCTATTTTATTTTGCATTTCTTCCTTCCTTTTTCCCTTTCTATGCTTAATAACTTCAGTTCATCCTTAAAATATTCCCTCTTCTTTGAAGCTATCCCTCAAGACAAAACTAATTTTCCTTCTGTGCACTAATCTCTGAGAGCACTTTGCACAGATGTTTCCTACAACACTGATCATGCTTTTCTATCATGTATCTATATGTGTGTCCCTCTAACAGAATGTAAACTCTTCAAATACAGGGTCCATGTCTTAGTCTTACCTGTATATTCCCAATGCCTCATATAGCCTCCAGAACTTACAGGCTATTTTATAAATATGGGCATAAGAACTGACAATGAGTGTGCAGAATAAAATATTAAAACATTATTAAGTATGCATGGTCTATTATTCTTTTTTTCTATTGCAGTCTAATTTTCTACTCTATTTTATACACTCTAATATCCAGCCTCAGCGGTCATCTTGTCTGAGAGTTTCTTTCATATTCATTGTTGTGGCATATAATATTTTCTAAAGATGCTGCAGCAACAATATCCTTTATGCCACGTATTCTTCTAAAAAGGAAGTGGCAAACTACAGAGTATGAAGCAAATCAGCCTAGATTTACACCACCTTGTTCATTTGTTTTTTACTGCTCACAAGCGAGGAAATTTTTTTTACATTTTTAACAATTACAAAATACTGAAGAATATGTAACAGGGATTGCACGTGGCCTACAAAGCCTAAGATATTTACTATTTGCCCTTTTGCAGAAACTTTGCCAAACTCTGTTCTAGAAACTTGGCACATCCTTCAAATGTGGAATCCAATTTCCTTCCCCTTAAATCTATGGATTTCTGACTTACTTATAACCAGTAGACTGTGATGGATGTGATGCTGCATGATCCCCAAGGCTAAGTAAGAAAAGACTATGCATTGCTCACCTTGCTTACTGAAACACTCATGCTGAAGTCCTGAGGCTGCCACGTGGAAAGGAACTACCCCACATGGAGAAAACACACAGAGAATCTGTGTGACTGTGTAAAGAGAGAGAAATCCCCGGCCAGCTCCCACCTACTCCATTTTAGCTACGGTCTGACCATGGCTTCATGAGAGACTCAAACAAGAATCATTCATCTAGGCGCTTCCCAAATTTCTGATTCATAGAATGTGTGTGATCATAAAATGTTGAGGTGGTTTATTATGCGGGAATATGAGCCGTAATAGATTTTAGCACCTGGAACTAGGGTGATGCCCTAAATATCCTCAGATGTGATACTGAGGAAACTCTAAGGCCCTAAAGGGCTTCAAGGAGGCTCTTGATGAAAACTTAAAGGAAAGTAAGAAAAATGATATTAAAAATTGAAGGGAAGGAGGTCTGTGTTACAGTGTGGCAGAAGGTTTGGCAACTCTATCACCTGCAGGAAAGTAGGTAACAGGAAATGTACTTAATGATTGTGATGATACAGCTAAGCACATTTAAAGGTAAAATATTAAAAGTTACGGCTATATTTGTCTTTCTGCTTCTAGCATAATGTAGGAAGATAGAAATGAGCTAAAGAGAAACCATTAAATATAAAAAAATCAAATTGTACTGGATCAAAAAATAAAATTGTTTCTCATTTTTAGGCAATCTTGATAAACGATTTTCAAATTAAGAAAGGGCTTCAGGCTAAAGATCAAATCCTGAGTGGGAATCTAAGATTATTTTTTAAGGTTTCAGAAAGGTATACATCTGGGACTCATAGAGCCTTTCAGACAAATGGCCTTCTAAAGATCATAAAATGATTTGCAGATTCTCTCTACTAAACAACACAGCTTCTAAGACTCTTAGAGATAACGTCTCACAACAGCCTCAAAAGACTGTGGATTTGCCTAGTGGAGAGAACCACAATAAGATTAGTAGAATAACCCGCAACACTTCAAGAGAAATATATTGGTAGAAGTACTGCCAACTTGCACTAAAAGGGACACAGTACAAAGTCGGTAAAGGTCTTTGAATCTCCGTCATTTTATGGACATGAAGCAGGATGAGAAGATGACTCAATTTCAATCTCAGTTTATTGGTTTTTTAAAATTTTTGTTTGTTTTTATGGAAAAGAAAGAATGAAATAAGATCTCAGGCAGTTGAGCCAAGATCCCAGAGAACACTCAGAGTAGTAATTATCCATATTCAAGAAACTGGTAGTATGTGCCCAATTGGGTTTTAGGACAGACATGGACCAGTGACTGCTGTGAACCTCCTGTTTCCCTTTGTTTTGAACTGGGGAGTCTATACTGATTGTCTTATGCCTGTCCTATCATTGTATGCTGAGTGTATAGAGAGGTCATAATCATCTCTTTAGTTCACTGACCTGTTAATTAAAAAAAAATGCTACACACGGAACTAACAAACCTCAAGTCTGAGTGTGTGGCTTATTCCATAATGTGGAGGGGTTGAGGGAAGAGGGGAGTATACTTTACAAATGTGAAGAGATGATATTTATTGTGGTCAGAGGACAAAACTGGCATCAGTGGCATATTTTCTTTTTCAAAGGTGGACACAAAAATGCTCCTGTCCTACATGTTTTCTATGTCTTTTTTTTAGCTTTATTGGGAATGAGTGACTAATAAAATTATAATGTATTTAATGTGCACAATGTGATGATTTGATATTACATATACATTGTGAAAGGATTCTCACATTGAGTCAATTAACACATCCACTATCTCACATATTTACCTTTTTCCCTGGTGAGAATGCTTAAGATCTACTCTCTTAGTCAATTTCAATTATATGAGACAGTATTATCAACTATAGTCACTACACTATACATGCTATACACATAGATCTTCAGACTTTATTTTTTAACTGAAAGTTTGCAAATTTTACTAACCTCTCTTTATCTCCCCCACCCTCTCGCCCCTAGCAACTACCATTCTACTATGCCACATTTTTATAGAACTTAGAAATTCATCCCCCAAGAGGCAGAGTCTCTGTACTACCTCCTTGAAATTCTGTGGGCTTCTGTGACAACGCTGACTATCACAGGATGGTGGAAGTGATGCTGTATGACTTCTAAGGCTAGACCATAAAAATATCCTGCATTTTTGCATTGTTCTCTCAATATCTTCACTTTTGGGTCAAGCCACCAAACAGAGGCCCCTCTGACCCACAGCCCCACTGAGCTTCCAGCAGATTGTAAGCACCTACCTTCCAACCTTGACAGTGACAAGTGGATTTACCTCAGTTAAAACCTCCTGGAGCAAAGGCTAGCGACCCCAGATAATGCCTGCCCAAATTGCAAATACCTAAGTATTAAAAATAAGTTTTAAGCCACTAAATTTAGGAGTATTTTTTGTTTTTATTTTTGTTTTGCTTTTGTTTTTTGGAAGTAACAATCAAGCTTTTATTCACTCACTGAGATAATGGAAACAAAAGGCAAAAATAAACGCAAGCTCCTCAGTGTTCCATTTTTCGCTACAGAATAGTACCAGGGGAGGGTCAGGTATATCAGGTAAATATATTTTAAAATTACATATATATTACATATATGCATGTGCATGTATATACATATATATGTATCTATAAAGAGATTTATTTCTAGGAATTGGCTGTTGTGATTACAGAGGCCGGTAAGTCTGACATTTGTAGAGCAGGCCTGCAGGCTGGAAGCTTTTAGGCAGGAGCCGAAGCTGCCTTCCACAGGTGGAATTTCTTCTTGGAGTGTTTGTTATGAAGTAACAGATAACTGATCATTTTTTTTTTTTTTTGCTTAGATTGCCCCCTTTGATTGGAAAGCATAATCCCCTGGTTTAGCCCACCCCCATCCTCCATCTTTTAAACTCCATCACAATTTCCAATTTCTAGCTCTAGTGACATCTTTTAGAGTTCCCTGAATCTTCCAGTTAGTTTGAGACTGTTTCTCTGTACTTTCCAGCAAGTTATCAGATTTCTTTTCCATTTTTGTTTTTAATTCCTCACCTTTTACTAAAACGTAACTGTGTTGGCAAATCATGTATTCTACTTAGACAAAAAGAATTTGATTTAAAATACCTTATAAGCTTACATTGAGTAGAGGCAATATCTTTTTACTTTCCTGTTCATTCTTGCCTCCTAATATTATACATTCTACACAGCAAAACATCCAAAATTTGGTTGAATTGAGTAAAATTTAATCTTAAATAGAAAACATTTTAAATTAATAGAAGTGTAACTTTGCTTATACAGATGGAAAGAATGGACTAAGTTGTTTGGGCCGGTTATTAGTTCAACTTAAGTTTTGTTTGTTTTACTTGAGATTAATTCCAAAAACGTGAGGAAATAGCTACGAGAGGACGGTACCTTTTAGATTATATGTTTAAAACTTTAAGAATACAGATAAGCATCTGTCTTTCACCTGTGCCATCTCAACTAAAATATTACTTACTTGTTGTTTTCAATGTCCTTGTTAAAATCCGATGGATTTAATCTTGAATGAAGAAAGCCAGGCAGGAAAAAAAAAGGACATGCTGTATGATTCCATCTTTATAAAGTTCAAGAACAAGACAAAAATAATTTCTGCTATTGTAACACAGGATGGTGGTTACCCTTGGGAAAGAGGAGTGACTCAAAGGGGATACAAGAGGAACATCTGGGTTGCTGATAATATTCTGTGTCTTGGTCTGAGTGATGGTTACATGGTTGTATACTTTTGAAAATTCACTGAGTTGCATTCATATGACTTGTAAACTGTGTTTAGTATTACCCTTCAATTTTGAAGGTGCCTATTTTTAGGCATCAGTTATCTATAGTTATATATTAATGTTCAGTGAAATATGCCTTGGTATTGAGATGTTGAAGAAATCAGAGAATATGAAAAGGTCAGAAAGGGAAGGGCCATAAAAGATCATGTAATGCAACCATAATTTCATATAAATGAAGCATCTGACATCCCAAGATGGTATCCCACACAAAGTCATGGTGCAATTTAGGAGCTGAATTAAATGGTTTTATGACTCCTTAGTTACTGTTCTTTCCACATTACCTAGCATAAAAACTTCTATAATAAAGATATGTTGCTTTTTCTTGAACATATTGCATTATGAAAATGACTTATGAAAATTAATGTCTACTCTACCACCATCTTTAGTTCTGAACATACTTATAACTTATATTTATACTTCTAGTTCTTATAAAAACATCCTGGCTCTGTTTTATTCACTGCTGACCCAGCAAGTTTCTGGCAGATTTGACCTCAGAAGACCCTTTTGATCTTAGAGACCTTCTAAATGTCTATACTTACAATATCCTCTAACTCTGCTAAAAAGTCACAGTCTCTGGGTTGTTTCCCATTAAAGAAGTGTAAAAGCTTAGATTTCAGCCTGTTCCCTCTCTGCAGGCATCAAGTCTTTATTAGGTATTTTTCGTAGCACATAAGCCAGGACTTCATCAAACTGCATCCCACTGGGTACAAAGACTGTTCTTAAGTTTCTGGAGAGAAATATCTTTTGCAATGACTCCTCTGTCCTTTTTCTCATTTCTAGGTCACTTTCAACTTATTCTTTACAATACATGGAGATTAATCAGTCAGCTTTTCTGATGACCATATCCTGTTAATCAGAATAGCACACTGCTGCTCTGGCTTGTCTGCTAGCTGCTCGCTATTCCTGTGACTACATGCCATTCCTTATCATCAAGAGGCTATTTAGCATTTTATGATGTTTTTATATTGGAGCTTGGCAGTTTAATTTTTCTACCTTTATGCTTTTGATTTTTTTCTGATTAAAAGTAACATACACCAGTCTTAAAAAATTGGGAAATACAGAAAATTACTGAAATAGCAATATAAAAATCACAATCATAATAATAGGTAACATTTATTTACAGGTTACTCTGAAGTTCTGTGCTAATTTTTTTACACATATTAATACACATTCATATTTTACCTATTTCCACAAAATCCCCATGAGGCAGGCACAGATATGGTTAAAGGAAGACAAATTAAATTGTTTACTTCAAAAGCATACAGCTTAGTAAGTGGCTGAACTGGAAACTGAATCTAGATCTTCTGAATATGAATCCCCAAATCTCTCTTAAATCCACTATTTAAAAAATAACCATTGTTTACATTTTAGTGTTTTTCTGTCATGTAATAAACATGTATAGCTCTAAATATTTTTCTATATAATTAGGATCATTCTGTACATACAAATTTATACCCTGCTATTAACACATAGTATTATAACAATGTTCTCATTTTATTAAAGTTTAAAATATTTGAAATCTGTATTTTCTGGCTTATGCAGTATCACGAACAATTTTTTAAGCACCGTAATAGCTATTCATTTCTCATATACATTACATGCGGTGCATCGATCAAGTGTGGCTCTGCTGGGCTCAGCTTTGGATGGACTAGGTTTGGCTTCATATGTCTTCTCAACCAGAATTGGAGCTGAAGGAGGAACTTCTATCTGGGAAAAATACTCATGGAGGAGTGCTAGAACAAGAGGAGCCCAGTTAAGTCACTCAACTGCAGTTAAACCTATATTCAGATATGTGAAAAGTCACAAATGTTCATATCAAATTGGCAAAAGTGTGCCTGCCACGTGACCAAGCCCAAAGATAGTGGTACCAGGAAGTACGGCAAATATGGGAAGGGGATGAATGATTGTAAACCAATAATACAACCTACCACAGTATTCATTTCCATTCTGCAGGCAAAGTATACATCCACTCCCTCCCCAAAGCATTCAAATGTCTTTTCTTGAAGTAAAAGTAGGATCAAAGCCCAAGATCTTGGGATCCAAATTAGTTGCTGTTGGAGCTTCTCTTGAATCAAAGAACTTTCCATTAAAAAGACAGGTTGTCTGCTACCCTCTACACCCAAAGTACAGTGAGGGAACAAGGACAAAATAATCACAATGAATATTCACATAGAAACAGAAAAAATATATATATTCACAGTAATCACCGGTTCCTAGAAATCCTGAAATCTCACGGGGCAAATATCAGATTGGCCCTAACCTAGGGAATGTTTCTTGACTAGTCTCTAGTTCTGTCCCATAGAAATAAAAACTCTATCCCTGGTGCTCCAAGGCTTTTAGCTCTGTCTTTGGGAATATACTGCTTGGCCTAGTTTAAGAAGGCATTGGGATATGTATAACTGAATCATTTTGCTGTACATCTGAAACTAACTCAACACTGTTAATCAACTATATTTCAATATAAAATAAAAAGTTAAAAAAAAAGCAGGCATTGGGGTGCCATTGAGCAAATTTTCCTACCTATAGAGAGTTGAGGGACTAAGGGAAAATGTACATCTAGAATATTTGCAGTCCTTTTAAACAAGATAGATAAAGCTTTGGCAATACATGTCTCTCAAAAACTTCACTGGTTTTATCTCTTTGATTCTAGTCAGTGCTACATGATAAGAGGCAAACTCTCAATTCTTCCTGAGATATACCTCTGTCACTCTTTCTAGACTTAATTTAGGTTCTCCGTGTTTATCAGGTTTCCATGAGACCACAACAGTGTACTCTCATCTGTAAGAAATTTTGTCAAAATGAAAGGATTTACTGAAGACCACCTAATAAAATCAGAGGTGGTGGAATCAGGCTTCCTGACTTCAAACTATGCTACAAGGCCATAGTGATCAAGACAGTATGGTACTGGCACAAAAACAGAAAGGAAGACCAATGGAATAGAATAGAGAACTCAGAGGTAAGCCCAAACACATATGGGCACCTTATCTTTGACAAAGGAGGCACGAATATACAATGGAAAAAAGACAGCCTCTTCTCTTCAATAAGTGGTGCTGGGAAAATTGGACAGCTACATATAAAAGAATGAAATTAGAACACTTCCTAACACCATACACAAAAATAAACTCCAAATGGATTAAAGACCTACATGTAAGGCCAGACACTATAAAACTCCTAGAGGAAAATATAGGCAGAACACTCTATGACATACATCAAAGCAAGATCCTTTTGGACCCACCTCCTAGAATCATGGAAATAAAATCAAGAATAAACAAATGGGACCTCATGAAACTTAAAAGCTTTTGCACAGCGAAAGAAACCATAAACAAGACTAGAAGGCAACCCTCAGAATGGGAAAAAATAATTGCCTATGAAACAACGGACAAAGGATTAACCTCCAAAATATACAAGCAGCTCATGAAGCTTCATACCAAAAAAGCAAATAACCCAATCCACAAATGGGCAGAAGACCTAAATAGACATTTCTCCAAAGAAGACATACAGATGGCCAACAAACACATGAAAAGATGCTCAACATCACTCATCATCAGAGAAATGCAAGTCAAAGCCACAATGTGGTATCACCTCACACCGATCAGAATGGCCATCATCACAAAATCTGGAAACAACAAATGTTGGAGAGGGTGTGGAGAAAAGGGAACTCTCCTGCACTGTTGGTGGGAATGTAAGTTGGTACAGTCACTATGGAAAACAATTTGGAGGTTCCTTAAAAAACTACAAATAGAACTACTATATGATCTAGTAATCCCACTACTGGGCATATACCCAAAGAAAACCATAATCCCAAAAGAAACATGTACCATAATGTTTATTGCCACACTATTTACAATAGCCAGGACATGGAAGCAACCTAAATGCCCATCAACAAATGAATGGATAAAGAAGATGTGGCATATATATACAATGGAATATTACTCAGCTATAAAAAGGGATGAGATGGAGCTATATGTCATGAGGTGGATAGACCTAGAGTCTGTCATACAGAGTGAAGTAAGTCAGAAAGAGAAAGACAAATATTGTATGCTAACTCACATATACGGAATCTAAAACTGGTACTGATGAACTCAGTGACAAGATAAGAACAAGAATGCAGATGCAGAGAATGGACTGGAGAACTCGAGGTTTGGGGGGGTGGGGGGTGAAGGGGAAGCTGAGATGAAGCGAGAGAGTAGCACAGACATATATATACTACCAACTGTAAAATAGATAGCCAGTGGGAAGTTGTTGTATAACAATGGGAGTTCAACTCAAGGATGGAAGAAGCCTTAGAGGACTGGGACGGGGAGGGTGGGGGGGACTCGAGGGATGGTGGGGGGGAGTCGAGGGAGGGAGGGAATATGGGGATATGTGTATAAAAACAGATAATTGAACTTGGTGTACCCCCCAAAAAAAAATAAGTAAATAATTAAATTAATTAAAAAAAAAAGAAATTTGGTCAGAATGAATGGATTTACTGAAGACCACCTGATAAAATCAGACTTAAGGAAAACGTGACATTTATTCCTTTGATTTAATCTTTGTCCAGAGGTTATGTTTCTATGACCACACCCTTGACTTGGTTTTCACCTTTGGGTTTGACCTTAATTTGAAAATCTTTTAACAGCTGAGATAAAGAAGAGATGCATTTTCATCTGTGAGTCTCTAAGTCTCTTTATTCTCCCTTCTTTTTCACTTGGAAACCATTTTTCCCCTGGTTCTTTTCTTACTTGAAATACCTTTCCAAATGGAGCAAATAATGACTAACTCAGACTGCCATTACTTTGATCAAAACCTTTTAACCTAAAGCTCAAAGTCACATATTCTGCCTTTCAAATGAACATTTTACCAAAATGTTTCAAAATGGAATCTTGTGGCCTTCCTTTTTCTAGTCTCTTATAACAGTGTTCTTACTGCCTTTCCTCTGCGTTTATAGCCAATGCCACATATTTTGGTACTTTGTTATGGCAGATAACATATTTATATATATCCTGTTTACAGAACTGAATTATATATTGTTTTCACTAGGTTAAGCTATGGGGGAAAGTCCTCAAAATATGAATTGCTTAAAATGACATATGATTATTTCTTATTAACATCAAATGAGGCTATTAGGGAGCCCAGGACATCTAGGCTCTGCTGGATGGAGGAAGGGGAACAGGTGCTTCAAGTTGTACCTGAAGTGAGCCATTTCCCTAGACTTTTATGTAAACAAGGTTGAAAAATCCTCCGCTTAAGCTAATTTGAGCTACCTTTTCTATCATTTGTTCCGAAGAAATCAACCAATCTGCTTTATTAAGGAATTTGATCTTTATCCTAAGAGCATGGCAGACATTGAAAGATTTCCTTTAGAGAGACAACATATTATATTGTATTTTGGAAAAAAAAAATTCTTCACCTGCAGTACAGAGAAACAATGGGGAAAAGTCCAAAGCAGAAGGGAAAAGACCAGTTTCTAGGCCAACAGAGAATCTAAACAATAGAAGATTGTGACTTGGAATAGAGTGTTGGCACTGAAGAATGGGACATGCCCAGATTTAAGAAGTTTAACAGAAAAGACGAGAATTGGTAGTGAATTAGATATGTGAGAGAAGAAGGAAATGTCATAAATGATTCAAAGAAACACAGGATTTTTGCTTTGTGCAGCTGAATGCACAGTAGAATCAGTGAGTGTGATAGAAAACACTGAAACAGAGCTGTTTTCATTATAAAAGAACTAGTTAGTTCTTAAACATGTTGAATATCATGTGCCCTTGAAACATTTAAGTGGAGATGTTGAGTATACTGTTGGATATTTAAAACTTAGAAAATAAATCTCGGTTAGAAATATAAATTTGTGGGCCTTTAAGTTAAATTTGAACATAGATAAATTCTTAAAGGCACTTGACCTGCTTTGTGAGCATTTTAGAATCTCTTTTCTTTTAATAATAAAAAAATCATAGTAGTCAGCTCTTTCATATATATATATATATAGAACTTTTCTCTCTCCAAGAAATTTATCATCTCTTGGAGGGCAGGAAATTTACTTCCAGTGTCCAGAATAGAGGTTTATACTTGGTAAAATTTACTAAGATTTACTTAGTGAATAAATTAAGGTTGCAAATAGTATCAGCTACCTAGCATTTTGGCTGGAGACTTTTTTCTTTTCCTATGATTTCAAATGTGGCTTTTAAAGTCTCTGTTCCAACTCTCACCCATGTATGTCTCCATCCATTTTACCTGTTTTTTTGTTGTTGTTGTTTTTCAACTACTCACCTAGAAAAGACCATTTAAAAACAGCTGTGCTCTCACTTCTCTGCATACTTAAGACCAAAAGAGTGTATTTTCATAGATATTTTCTACACAATTTTGTTCTGTGTGTTTACATTGAAGCAAGGTAGTGGTGGAGAAGTGGGAGATGGCGGGGTGGGAGTCTGATACCTACATACCTGAACAATTTCAATTTTTGATACAAAGGTGGTTTGTTTGTTTATTTTGGGGGGGGGGTGGGTTTTTTTTTCCTTCAGCCTATAGGACAGACTTTTGGAAAGGAAAGTATTAAGAATGGATTTCATATGTGCAGAATTTGATCGGCTCTATGGGGGCTGGTGTTTCAATTTTCATGAATACTTCAAAAGAACTAGAGGAATATTAAGATATGTCATCCCTGACCCACTTTAAGTTTTTCATAAATAGTGTGTTCCATTTATAGAGCAGAAGCGTCTGTTGGGTGACTAACATAAAAACAGATTCAACTCAAAGGGTAGCAGGAATTTCTTAGCTTACTGTTTATTGCCACAGCTGCAATACAAACCAGTACATTCAGGGCCTCTACCCCACAGATACAGAGAAGTCCAAAAGGAGCTAGCCAAGCAGACAGGAGTTATGCTAAACTGGCCTCAGCTGCGGGTCCCTTTCTGCATATCTGCCCACAGCAGAATGGCCCTTCCTTGCCAAGACTGATGCACTCATTTGTCATGCAAATGATACATTTCTGAATGCCAGAAAATGGAGAGACAATGACACCTGGAGCCACAGTCTACTCACCAGACACCCATTATAAAATGAGATCGTGTTGGAAAATATGCAGGTGTTGATCTCCAACAGCTTTTTTAAGGTAAATAAAACATTTAGGCATGGAGCCACAGGTACTAGTTTTAGCAGTTTTCCTTTTTATTATTTTCTTAACTAGCTAGTGACATATTAGGCTGAGATAGACTCTATTTTCAGGGTTCCATTGCCCTATAAATCCCCTTTTGTGGAACAAGAATTGTAATAGAATGGAATTTTGACTATGCTAATATTGTAGAAGGATGGCAATTACAAAATAACTAATTTATTTCCTGCTGCTAAAATAAATTCTTATATGGTCAACTCAGTTACTATAACCTTCTGCTTCTTTGAGAGATTTGAAAAAAAAATCAGGCTAACAAAATAACTGAGCTTACTCTCTGTACAGCATTTCTACGTTCCTCGCCATTCTATGGGGTATGTGTAAATCCACTTTAAACTACGTATCTATGTTATGCCAGTTCTTTCCCCAGTCTGCTGTCTTCAGCCCTCTGTCAAGTCCCCAAAACCCTTCAAGCCACGCCTAATCCCAACACTGCACCTGTCAAATGGAATTCTCGTGTCCGAACATTCTGCTAGGCACCAAAGAAACTCCCTTGTTTTCTCCCGAATGCACAGTTGCTAGGAGCATAGGTGCTCAGCCACTTGGGACTGGTATCAATTCAACTATTCAGCAGGGTCACTATTTCTCCTTTGAGCCTTCAGAATGCTAAAGCTTCATGTTGGTCCATGCTGCCCTGGAACAGGGATAGGAGAGAGGAGAGAGTTGTAGATAAGAATAGGATTCTCTTTGATATTAGACTCTTTTAGAGGGCACCCCAATGCATTTCAGAGCTAGGTGAAACTTCTCTTTCAGTTTTTATTTACAGTCCCTTCTCTCCCTGGGACCCAGATATAAGTCCAAGATAGCTAGCAGGAACTCTAATAGTAATTGGCATTTTTCTCAAGATTTTTGTGTGAGGACTTTACTTTTATTATACAGTTTAGATATTCATCCCTGCTTACTTCTTAAGACAATTCCTTCATTAGCTGCTCCTTAATTCCCTGAAGATACACTTCTCTGGGGCCATCCTGCCAGTTTGCCAGTTCTATCTAAAATCCAATGTCTAGTCATAAATCAACAAACATTTATTGAATCTCTACCATTGACCAGATACTTCAATTTTTAACTACAAAAATTTATCCACTAATTTTTATTTCCTGAAAAAAGACTGTCCTGTGTGGCTGCTAGAATCCAAAAAAGAAGTTATTTAGTTTTTTTTTAACAAAAAACTAGACATAAAAAAAGAAAGACATGCGATTTTGTGCATGTGTGGGAGTACATGTTGTTGACTTTTTCTGAGTGTTAGCTGCTACCAAAACTTCTCTTCACCTCCCCAGTCTGCCATGCCAACCTCCTCTCTTCCAAGGAATGGGGAACCACATAGTACACTCACACTTTCTAAGCAGATTCTCTCAATAGCCTCATCAAACCTCCATACATTCCATGCCATCACCTTTACTGCAGGTGGTGAGTGATGAACCTTGATTTGCAGAACTGGTTTCAGACTTTCTTTAAACATCTTTCATATGTAACCTGAAATTTCACTTCAGTATGTGAGCGTACTTCATGCCTACTGAATTGACTTTTCGAGGATCTGCTAAAAATCTGAGACAAAGGGGAAAATTATGTCACGCTATTAGAGTCACTTTTTTTCATGCTCTTCTTTATTAGGATAACTCAGTTCAGGCAGTTGTCTACAAGGGCCAAGCTAAGGTGCGGTAAAGTACAGTTTTCTTTCTGTGGCACATGCACTTAGAATCCACTGAGGAAAGAGTAGAGATTGATTACATTTCTCACTAACTTCTTTCTCTTTCCTTGTCTCTGTTGTAACATTCATGCAATACTATTAAGATACCTTATCTCATCAATTTAATTAAATTTAAACTTTTTAGTTCCCTTCTATTCTTTTTATGGTCAGTGTTGAGAAATAGTATAGATGTTGGTTCACAGGGGAAAAGAGAAGAGAAAAGGAAAGAAGAGGAAAGCAGAGATTCATGGTATGCAAATATTGTGACCTGAAAGTAAGCTTGTGAAGTGATCAGGGTTTAGTGTTTTCTATTTATCAGCTTTTTTCTATTGTATCATCTTTTGAATTCTTTTCACATCAACTCCCCTTTTCCAACTCATCACCTCACAATGAAAGGATTATTTATAGATGAAGGCCTTCAAAAGTATCTCATGCAGATACAGCACGAATCTTCTGCCTCAGGAGCCTTTACAATTTTATTTAAAATCTTTAAAATATTATCAACCCCACACCTTTCACATTAGTAACTAGCCAAAAAATAAAAACTATACACCAGAGAAAACAGCATTTCACAGAAACCAGCAGGTGTATAATAGATCAAAAATCTATTTTCTCCTTTAAATGAAGTGATTGCTCTGTGAAGACCTCTATTAAACTTGGCATAAAGAAGAAATCTATGAAAATCATTCTCTTCACTAAAATATTTTCAAAAGTAGATCAGAATAAAAATCATATCCCAGTGTTCCCTATTTAGAGCGCAGGTTGAGCTAGAGGCCTAGACATCTTTAAAGTATTGCTCATAGCGTGAAACCTTCTGTAAAGAAAAAGATAAATCTCTAAAGCTTTAATTTAGGTATTTAGGTTGAAAAACTTCCAAAAGAGCAAGTAGTTATTCTAGGATTATTATAGAGTTTAAAACAGAGTTAAATGTAAAAGCATTTGTTAGATTTTTTTCTTTTTCTTCCTGAGAGGTATTCTCACAGCGATCTAGTTAATGGTACACTAGTGGATTAAAAAAAAAAATAGGAGCAATGTACGTCCACAGAGAAAATCTGGTAGTAAATATCATAAAAATAGCAATTCACTTTTAGATAAGCACTTTATAACTTAGAAAGCATTTTCACATTTTTAATTTTGTGTTCTCAAAGTAAGTTTTCAGAGCTCATATTATCATCCTCACTTTACAGACAAAGAGAATACAGTTCAAAGATAAGATTTGCCCAATATCACATAAACACTTAATGACAGAGCTGGGACCCTAACTCAGATTTCTAAGTCTTTTGGTACCAATTCAAGGGCTTTTTTGCTATGCTAATAGTTGCCTTAGGTAGATTTCTCCTTACCTGGTTAGGAAAGAAGCTAAACAAACAATACATTTATTCAACAATGCAGTAATCAATTGGCTACCACACAAGGGTAAAAATGATATATGTGTCATTGTAAAAACATATGAAACCTTTGAAACTGGTGAACAGATCATGTGTCCTTTCAACAGAAAGCAGAGCATTTTCTAGCAGACCTTTCTAAGTTTCTAATTTTATAGATGTCTGAGCCTTCTCTTGAATTGGATCTTACAATTCTGTAAGGTGTAAAAAACTTATAGTAATGAAAGTAATTCTTCTCCATAGAGATCCAATTTGGCCCATGGAGATTAAATTAATTTCCACCCTGTGGATATTGATCAATTTTGCACCTATTGGCAAATTCATTTTAATTTTTCAATGACCTATATAAATGTCTGTACTTTGGAGTCTCCTTTGAGCCAGTTTTAACTTTAACTGGTTCCCTCATTAACTAATTAGTTAAATAGAAATATTTCACATATGTTTATTTTTCATTTGTAAGAAGGTCATAATTTTACTTTTTGAAAAATATTTTTATCAGATGAAACTAAGTATGTCTTACAAGAAATCACCATCTAATAAGGACTGATATATAAATAAAATAATAAATGTCAAATATAGATCTGTGAACAAAGTGATTTACAGACATAAATATACAGTGGGATTGAGGAATAATGGTTTAGCTCTGACTTGAAAATGAAGACGAGAAAGAGAAAAAACACAAAAGTTAAATAAACAAACAATGAGCCATGTTTAAAACATAAATTGAACCATAAATAGAGATAAAGAAAACAGTCTGTTTTGGGGTGATGAATCAGCACTCTTCAGCACCACTATAAACTGGAACAAATAATTTTCATTATAAAATATCCCTACCTAGGCTGCAATATGATAGGAAAATGAAGTGGGAAATTGCACTAAGATTTGGTGAATTTAATCTTTTTGGTCAAACTGGATATATATCCAGCCCTTAGAAGATTTTTTTCTCAATTATTTCAGCTGAATTTCATATTTGTAAAGACTATATTCATTAAGTGCAAGTTATTTTTTTATGTATTTTTTTAACTTTATTTTTTGTTATCTGTTTTATACATATTAACATATATATGTCAACCCCAATCTCCCATTTCACCCCTACCCGCCCCCCGCTTTCCTCCCTTGGTGTCCGTATGTTAAGAGCAAGTTATTTTTGTAATTCATCTCCATAGCTACCTCAATACTAAACAAAGATTACTATGCATAAAATCCATTTCATACATATTTGATGAATTTAATGAATACTTGAGTTCATGCTGGTGCCTTCTGAAGTGTTCTCCCCTTCAGAAATTCCATTTATCCTGCAAAGACCCCCAAAGTTTTTCCCTACTTGAAGCCTCTGTCTGAATCAGACAACCACTTTTTCCATTTCATGTTTAGCATCTCACATCTCTCTATAGCACTGGTTTCATTCTGTCTTGTAGTAGGTAGTTATTGGTAGTTTATATCATCATATTCTCCCCTCCTAGAATCTTATCTCCTTAAGGTCAAGACCCTGATTTATATATCTATATAACTCTCAAATGCTTGCCATAGTGCTGGTACAGATATCTGTCAGATGAGTTTATTAAAAAATAGTTCATTTGGCCCTGACAATGCTTGAGAGACCAAAAATTTATTTTGAACATAAAAACAAAGAATTTATTTCTAAGTAGTTTATTTTCATGAGATAGTAATCTTTCATTACTCCAGAATTAGTTTTGAAATTTACTTTTTTTAGTATAAAAAATTATCTGAGCTACTGATAAAGCAGTCTGTACTAAAGTTATATAAATATGGCAAGTTTATGGGAGCTGTAAATAAATATACATCTATTCCACAACATACAAATAGTGAATAAGAAAATGATATCACAGAAGGAAGGACAAGAAATTTTATAGACAAAGACATTGCTTGGTAGCAGCACTGTGATTTACTGAGCTCTGATTTTACCAATAATATCCGCTACAGTATGCGTGTGAGTGCATAATATTCCAAACTAAATAAATATGACTGTGATGGAGCATTCTATATATTTCTGGAAATTGATACATTTTCATAGCACCTGAGGCTCTGTAAATTATCATTTTGATGGTGGATACAAATTTCTTCAGATATAATCTATTCTCAGACATGGGAAATGACACAGCATTACAACTGTGTTCGTGATTCTTCCAACCAAGTAAATAATTTGGGCAAAAATATCCTAGTATGTGCCAAACAAAGGAATCATCCAGGGAATATGTGACGCTAGGTGGCAACTGGAAGGCTATATGGTCTGAGGGAAGCCCACAGCCATACTGGTAACAACCAAGGGAATCTGGGGGTGAGGGGAAGTGAAAATGATGGGATTGATTTCATGTCAGGTTGACTCAAGGACTGGTAGGACTAGCGGGAATGCTAGATTCACTGAAATAGAGCCACTAATTTGACAATTTAAAAAAATTACTTACTTTCCTTAAGTATTATTACAGGTTGAATTGTGTGCCCCCAAATGTTATGATGAAGCCCTAATCCCTGATACCTGTGAATGTGACTTTATAGGAGAACAGTCATTGCAGCTGTAATTAGTTAAGTTAAAATGAGTACCGGAGTAGGTAGGCCCTTAATCCAATATGATTGATGTTTTTATAAAAAGAGGAAAATGTATACATGGACATAGAAAACAGCTGTGTGATGTGGGAGGTATGAGATTGGAGTGATGCATCTACAAGCCAACCAGAGGCTGGAAGAGGCAAGGGAGGCTCCTCCTCCAGAATCTTTGGAGGGAGCATGGTTCTGCCAACACCTCGATTTCAGACTTCTGGCTTCCAGAACTATGAGAGAGTAAATATCTGTTGTTTTAAGCCACGTAGTTTGTGGTACTTGTACAGCAATACTAGGAAACTATCACAAAGATCTTTTTAGGTACTACAGTAACAGAGAATACTTTAAATAGTTACTTTAATGCACTTACCTTGGTGATCATGATTGGGTTCTATGCAGCATAATGCCATTAACATAGGAAAAAATCCCACTTAACTCATGTAGTATGGTTGTCATAAAATCTATATAAAGTCTGTCTAATAATGATGGCAGCAATAATTATTGTGTACCAAATGCATGATCTTTAATTTCCTCCACAGCCATAGATGTTGGGCAATATTATCTTTCTTTTACAGGAGACGAAAATGGGGCCTGACTAGGTTAGGAATTATCACAAGAAGAAAAGCCAGAATTCAAATTCTGTCTGATTCCATGCAGTGCTGTTTGAATGCACCTCTATTCCTTCTCATAAACCAACCTCCAAAACAAACAATTTGACTGATTTTTCTTAATTGAATTGACTATATGTTTGGACATTTAAAGTCGCATTCTTTAACAAATCAATGCAAAGTAACTTGCTCAAACATCACAAGCGTGTATCTGAATTCTTTTAGTCCTGTCAATCAGCATAGCACAATTACCAGAAAACATACAGTATTTCTTCTCCTACCCACTGCTTCTCCATCTGTCTACTACATGTCCTACATTTCTTTAAAAAATGCATGATTCTGCCTTTTTCTTCAGGGAAATGGCATAACATATTGATTAAAATGAGAATGGGCTTTGATGTGTTACAGTCTCTGTGACTGTGGCGATTTCCTTGCACCCTCAGAGCCCCAGATTCCTTGTTATAAAATGAGAGTCATAATACTTACTTCATAGCATTACTATACAGATTAGCTGCTTAGCATAATGGCAGGCACATACACTAAGTTACTATTACAATTATGCCTACAATAGCATACTTAGAACTAGGAAAATGTGTTGATTATATGAAATTGACCACAAATGTATCATTATATAATTTTAACCATCAGCTTCCTAGTTTCTATCATCAAAAGAAATTTTAAAAAGAAGCAGAAATCAAAGGCATTTTCTTTCCCGTATTATTTAAAGAATTTCCTACAAATCAAAATACAAAACAGTTCTGAAAAGCTAATCTTCACAATAAGAAAGAATTTGTAAAGTTTCAAGTTCTATGTAGAAAAAATATGACTTATATAAGCAGATTTAGTGCCAAGCTGTTTCCATATTTCCTCTGATAAAACATAATAGTCGCATATTTCCCATTCAAGCCACTTTTGCACCACAATAGGAACAAAATGGTAAAAATAAAAGGTATTTACTGGGATATTTTTGTGTTGCAGATGTAGTCTATCCAAATGATTAAATACTTCCAAAAAAGCATTGAAAGGAAAATGATGATGGCATTAAGGGAGACCCAATATTTATATTTCCTTTATTAAGAAACACTATCGTCAAATTAGTTCTTAATTTTTTTGTCATCATTAGGATTAATGACAGCAAAGGGAAGCAGCAAAAGTGTATGGTTGAAAGTGTGGGCTCTGGAATCAGAGTCTGGGGCCGTTATCCCATCTCCACTGCTCATCAGCTGTGAGAACTTGGTCTAGCCACGTAGCCACACGTTCCTCAGTTTCCTCATATGCAAAACGTACATATGAACATCACTCATCTCATGGAGAAACTGAAACCATTACATAGATGCACATAAAATGCTTTAAGACAGTGCCTAACAGAGAGAAGCTTTCATTTAATGTTTATAATTATTATTAATATTACCTCTTATAATGTGTCATGAAAAATAGTACCTAAAAGCTATCACAAAATAATTAAAATAGCTACAGTGTATTAAACACTTATTCTGAGCCAGGCCATGTAATGAGCATATTTCATGGATACATTGTTCCAAAAATATCATCAATAGCTTAATTTTATAGATGATAGATCCAAGGTGTATTTGGAGGAGCTATCGCTTGCATGCTCTAGCAACTGGGAGAGCCAGGATTACTTTTATTGTCCCACACTGTGGACAAAACACTGAGAGGGGCCCACAGGATACAACCACCTTCCATCAGGCCTCTTCTCCTGCCTCCAGTAGCAGATAGGATTTTCAATTTGAGCATGGTTCTAAAGTTGGGTTCTCTAAAAAAAGGGCCTGAAGTAGTGACTTTAGTAAAATCGCTTGTGAAACTGATCTTTTGAGGGAGTACTTTTAGGAGAAAGGGAGAGAGAGAAGCAAGGTAGAGCAGGGAAAGTCAAACAAGGATGTGGTCTCAGCTGGCAACCAGCCTCATCCTGGAGCATCAATTGCACCACACAGTTGGTCCCTATTGAGGCAAAGGGGCCAGACCTTTGTATCCTGTGTCAGCCAGTCAGTAGCCTCTGACAGCCCCAGGATCAGGGGGCACATGCTCTCCTAAGCAATGCAGCTCCCATTCCTCCAAAGCCAATATGCTGTACAAGGAGCATCTGTGAACCCTTAGAAACCACCACTCCCAACATCTGGGGCAAGAGTACACTGGTTCAGTGAAGGGGTACCAACACCATATATTGTCATCCTCCTCTTGTTGCAAGGTCTTTCTTCATGGAGACACAACCTCTCCTTTAGTCATATAGTTCTATATCTGAATACAGACTCAATTCTAGAAACTAGACAGAGGATTTTGACTCTACATTGGGCAGCATTCTGCCTATTCATTGTTTATATATGTATATATGTATCTCTTACTTTTTGAAAGTTTGCTTTATGCCACTTCACTTTTACAAAAGACCTACATTAGTACCTGTTTTCATTAACTGAAAGAAATCTGAAGAGGATTTTCATTCCTATGAAAAAAGGTGAAAAGCAAAAATAGCATTCAGTGTTTGTTTTGCAGGGAACCTTTATAGAGGCCGTGCTCCCTGTGCAGCAACAGCGGCACCGCCAAGCTCTTTACCTGAAACTACACTCAGCATCTCAGCATCAAGATGCTAGAGTTTTTAACTGTGTGAGCATTTGTGCTTTATCTCAGTTTATTTTGTGCATTCATTAGCAAGATGTGCCCTAGGGTGACTGCTTCTTCACTATATGCCATTTCAGCTTAGGAAAGGTTTTAAGGGAAGACTCTACTTTCGAATAGTGGGGGAACCTGTTTATATTCAGTTCTTTTGCTGGCAGCCATCTATTTTGACCTGAGAACATCATGTCCTACTAGCATTTCCACAGATCACGGCAAGCCAGGTGCCCCTGGCTGCTATTCTGACCTTGCTGCTCATTTTAGTAATTACATCCACATTTCTTCTGGCACTGAAGTGCCGCCACCTGGCTTTTGCTATGTGGGGTTCCTGTCATCCTACTGATACAAGGGAGCATGTCCTCAGCCCTGTGGGGAAAGGACGACCACTGCTGGGTTCTCAGTGATGCTGGCCTCCTCCTTAGGAGCACATTTCTTTTCCTCCCGAGAAATTGTTATCTAGTGGGTTTTCAATCTTTTATGGTGGACCCAACGTAGTATGCCCAATTCTTTGAGTTTTTTTATCTTTTATGCCAGTCTGTCAGATTTCTAGTGTCCCTATTTCAATTAGTGTGGGCCATTTAATTTTCCAAGAATTTAAGGGCCAACCCAACAGTGTATTAGGAATACTTTGCAAGCTCCTTGCCAGGGTGTTCAATCCTGTATCAGGAGAAGATATTCACATATTAAAAAACCTCCATTTTCAGTCTCTTGAGTATGCCCCTTGTTCTAGCGCTCTCAGAGGACACTCCTGGGCATATTTTGCTTTTTTCCTGCTGATTCACGTTAGCCAGGTCTTGCAGGTCATTTGACATATAACCCATCATCTCCCGTAGAAAGCCAAGCTCTTTTGCAGTTGGGCTTTGCTTAAAGCTGGCCTCATTAGCATGGCTCATACTAAGCACAATAAATAACGGTCAGCTCTCCTACAGTGATTTTTGCATTTTAAGAATAAATGCTATTTACTCAAATTATTGTTTTTGCCCAAATGTCTCTCTAACTGGAAATGATTTCACTTGAAAATGTGGCACATTATTCTCTAATTATGCGTGATGAAGAAGGTAGGTGGGGTAGATCCCGAGGAGGGCAAGCAACGTTTTGTGAGGCATCTGACTCATTTGCGGCCTCTCCATAGGTAGGAGGTAGAGCAGGCTGGTACTGAGGCTACAAGGTGAATTGAGGGTTCCAGGTTCTCAAGTGCGTCAGCCTAGGTAACTCATCTGAAGTCCCAGGATCACTCCTTTTTTATTAAGGCCCTATTTTTGGCCTTGGACACTTGTCTAGACTAAAATTCCATCTTCTTTACAGATCTCCCAGTCTTACAATTTGGTCCTGTACCTGGTCTTCACCTCTGGTCTTCCCTCTGGCTGTGGCAATAAGAGTATCCAAAAGAGATACCCAGAAAGCTTTCTGACCCTCCCAGGATTGATCTAATTTTCTCTCTTCAATACATCAATGACATAGCAACAATCATCAAGTTCCACAGTTCTGATAATTACTATTTACATCATACCTCTGAAATGTTAGAAATATCATACCAGCTGGAGAATTCCCTTCCATAACAGCCTGTTTTAGGTAATTGGTGAAAGTCTGAGTAGTTGCTGTTACAGCATCCCAGGCCCTATTGATATTTTTCTTACCTTTTTGGGGTGTTATTGCCACTCTGCCAGCAAATGAGTCACCTTATAATTTGTTTCCAAGAATACATTTTGGCATCACTTTAGGTAGGATTCTAAAAAGCAGAGCCTTAGATGATCTTTATTTTAAAAGTGATGTATTAAAGAAATGCTCTCAAGAGGAGAGTGAGGCTTCCACCATGAGGCAAGAGGATCAAGGGGCACTATCTTTGTATCCTGGAGTCTGTCTGTCATTGGGATCTTTCTGTTGTGCAAAACCCCTGAGAGAGGCAGATCTGGTTCAGGTGAGGGCACTGCTCTGGCAGAGGCAGGGGATTATGAGCCAATAGTTAACAGCTGCGGGAAGGTGCACTGGACCAGTGAAGGAGATCTTGGGAGCACATGGACAGCATCTTCTATGCCATGTTTCTGAGACAGCATTTAAAGCTGTGCATCCAAAACATAATGTCATGTACTAATTTGGGGCCTTCTTCCCTGCTTGCTTGCTACCTACTTTGCTCTACTTTATCACCCATCTCTCTTCCCACCTCTATGTTTTTATGATATTTTACTCTGTATTCTTCCATATATTCAACTCAATTATAAGCTTCTGTAGTGCAAAAGATTTTCTTATTTATTTTTATATTTAGGAAATTAAATTATCTGCCTGAGGAAATCTACAACTTCAGATACGGACGTTGACCCCCAACCCCGAAATTTCTTCTTATTTGATTGAGGAGGGCCTCAGTCTGGGGCTGAGGCCAGCCTTTCTGCTCTCAGCCTATACCACCAAAAATGTGTTATTCTCTGCTCGTGTATAAAGATTCCTTGGTCAGTTCTTTCCGTTTTGAGTAGGCTTTCTGAAGACATAAAATTTAAAAAAAATACCAAAGGGATCCCTTGCTAGATTATCATATTAACTTAATCCTTCATTCATAAATGTAAATTTTTCATTTCTATTTTTTAGGAAAACCCAGAGCACAACAGGAATAGCATTGAAAAAAGCAAAGGTCTATCACAACAATTGTGAAAGCAGTGCAAGCATGAGTCTGCCCAGACAGACTGCTGAAGACTTGCAGATTTTCAGAAGGCATTAATAGTTTAAAGTGAGCAATGTAAAGGGGAATTTACACTTTCACAGTGATCACAGACCTCCATCTTTTGAACATGATGAGGGCCATAATACTATATTTAGAGAAATACGTTATTTTTCCTCCCAAATAAGAAACAACTCAGTTATATATATGTGTTATGATTGAAAACAAACCACTCATTTGTTAAATTAGTAAATCTAAGGGAGAGAGAATGCAAACTACTGTGTGAATTTGACCTGTGAAATTCCAGTAACAAAATGTATTAGCTTAAATGTGCACAGGTTAAAGCAAAGAAATCCTACAATATTTCAGAAGATTATAGTCTAAAACTCCCCCACAATTGCTTTCAAATAACACATTAGAAATATGATTCTCTGGTTTTGAAGTACGTGATCAGACTATTAACACCTATGCATGGAGAAAATTCTTTTCTAAGGAACAACACAAAAATCATCAGTAAAGTGTTCCACATTATGTGATTATATTTTGTTTGCTTAATACTTAATAGGCTCTAGGTAAAGGTAGTAAAAATCTTTCAATAGTCCCCAAACCTAAATTTAGGGCATACTATATTTCAAACTAAGCTGCATATCAATGCCTTCTGTAGAAACATTATAACAAAAGGACATTATTAGCTTTGTAATTTACATTTTCATCAGTCAAGAAGGTACCCATGTGCATTTCCTCATTCTCAAATTTCTTTCTCTTTATATTACATCTTTGGAAATCTTTTTTGTTTCTTTAAATTCTAAATTCTGCTCAAGCTTCATCTTCTTTGTGAAACTTTGTATGCTTTCACCAACTCACTCTCAAGTAGGATTGACCAGATTTTCTGCATTGTATTCATTGTACTTTCATTATCTTTATTATAGTACCTATAAAAACATGTTGCAAATATCATTTACTAATTTGAAATCTACAAGAGTTGGTGATCTCCTTAAGGATAGGTATCCTTTCCTATTCTGTTTTACCAGCAACTTGCACAGTACCAAGAACTTTTGGGTCAGTGCTCAACAATTATTTTTTGAAAGGATGAATATATGAATAATTTTGTTAGAAATTGACAGAGGAATATCTAAAAAATGCTCTCTATTGCTTGATTTCTGGAGCTCGGGCGTGGGCAGTATTCAGAAAAGCAAAGTCTTGATCCTGTGGGAGTACACATGTGCTATTTTATGCCTTTTTTTGTTATCTCCATTTGAAAAAGCCCTAAATTTCCTTTAGCATCTTCTCAGATTGCTTACTTGAATAAAATTTAATTACAGACCCAGTGAATAACCACCTTAACTCCCGATTACTACTGGGGGAAATAAAAGAAATGGCTAAATGTGATATTGTCTTCCATAGACTTTAAACTGTTTCAATAGGCTCCTAGCTAAAATGAAGAAGGATGATACTTCCTGAAGTAGGCTTCACCCATGCCAATTTCACCTTCCCTCAGCTTTTAACCAAAAATGTTTTTGGGGAAATGACTTTGAGTCAATTAGAAAATTTCAAATGGTAAGTTTTTGTATCACGTTTACAGACACTTTAAATAATTGTCAACATTTATTTTTCAAAATTTCACCTATTTCAAGCTTCACACATCTTGCATCTAAGTTTCTCATTAACCTGAAAGTCTGCAGTATCTGAACATGATTGCTGAAGGATGTTGTATAGACCTGTATTTATGAGGCATCATCTATATGGTAAGTCAGCTTTTTAGCACTTGGGAAGCTTATTAGCAACTAGGAAAGAAAAGGTAGGCTTTCCATAGGGTTGAGCTCTACAACAGTGCAGTGAGTTGTAGCTGGTAGGTTTTTGTTGCTATGTAATTGTCAACACACTTAATTCTTCAAATGAGAAAAGTCTCTTCCTAAGTCTGTAATATAAAAATTAGATGCCTGGAAATTTCTATTTCTATTTTAAAGGTACAACTTATCATCAAAATCATATTTATTGTAAATGTTTTCTTGGCAATTTACTTGTCATAAATGTCTATTGTACTGACAAACCGCAGGGAATAATGTATGTTTATTGTTGTGTACTTATGAATTTGTAAAGAGATGCAGTGACAATAAAGGTAAAAAATATTATGACTTGCAAACCTCCAGATGGTGAGATTTGTTTTGCTGTAATTCCACATTCCAAGGTCTGAACTAAATCCAAACTTCAGAAAGAGAAATACATTATAATTTTATCACACTGTGAGCACTTAACTGACTTGGAATTAGCCAACCATCGAAAGATTTATAGAAAACTGTTGCTTTTGTGTGTAACAATTGGGAAAGTGAGTTGGAGTTGGGAAGATAAGTCAGTATGAGACAATTTTGTTTTGTTTTGTTTTTTTGTTTTATGTAGGACACCTTAAAAGACATGGAAAGAAATTTTGGAAATATAAAAGTTTGAATGTATACTGCTTTAAATAGTTGTGAGAGTTGAGATAAACACAGTACATATTTATATCTCATTTCAAAATCTGATATTTCTTAAAATTGTCATATTATCTCAGGATGACCATCCTTTGCCATTACATGAAAGTAGCCACTATGTCAATCATAATATTGTAGATTATGGTCAGAGCAATCTGTATTTCAAGAACATTCATTTTTTCATGCATGCATCAATTCACACAGCATATATTTATTGTTGCCTATTTTGTGCAAGTTGCTGTGATAGGGATTTTTCCTCACTTTTAAATTCTTCTGTTGGGGCTAACATTCTGGAAACTCTTTTCTCTCTATCTCTTTTTTTTTTTTTGGTTAACATTTTTAGTTGATTGCTACAAATGGCCCATGACAAAGAATGACAAATTAAAATATTGTCTAAATCAAGTATCATCAATCAGCCTTTCATTTGCTTAATGTTTACTCAAGGATAACATTTTGTGTGAAATTTGTTTATTTTAAAAAGGCCTGAAAAAATTTGTATTCATATCCTTAGTAATATACTCAGTTATCAAAATAATGCCTGCCATTTTGATATTTTAGATCTCAGATTTTTAAACCTAAACAAAATTGGGTGAACCATATTGGCAAATGTAACACATCCCACACATACTTAAAAAATAATAAAAAAATTTAATATTTTTTCACATTTAAATATCTTTTCTGTGTGATGCTGGCATAAAGAAAGACAAATGGATCAATAAAATGCAATAGAGTGGCCAGAAATAGACTCACATCTATAGATAATTTGCTATTTATTTATTTACAAAGTTGAAGCAGTCCAATGGGGAAATTGAAATACTTGGGGAAAACAAAACAAAACAAAAACCTGAATAACTCAATATCTATATGGAAAAAAAAGTGAAACTTTATTATTAAATGAATGCCTTAGGATATATTGCTTCTGTATCAAGAGGTAACGTGGACCACAATATGGTACGAAGGTTCTGATTGAATTTGCTAAAGAATTTTGAAGCTTTCAGCTTCATTAGAAAATCAAATTTTTACATATTAATAGCAACACTCACCCCTACTTATCATGTATCTCCTGAGTGTCATGGACCATCTGAGACATTTTGCAATCATCGTATTATTTTTCTTTGCAATACTCCAAAAGATAGTGTCAGATTAGCAAATCGGGGCTCCTAGTAGCTAAATAACTTGCCTATAGTCACACAAGTAAATGATTGAACATGGATTTGGTCTAGGTCTATCTGAAGCAAATCTCAGGACTTTTGTTCACTAAGTAAAACCTAATATATATAATGTACTTAAATATACCACATAATACGTTAAGTGATATGAAATCACAAGATGTTTTATTAATTCAAACGTACATCTAAGATAGCATAAAAGTCATGGAATTAGCCAGATAGAGTTCTAGCTCAAAGATGCTATTCCTTATTAATGCCAGATTAAGTCAACAAGGTTACTGATGTCTGAGAAATGAAAAGTTTCTCAACAGCAGAGCTTCTTTTTTTCTAATAGTAGAGATATTAAACTTATTGACACAGAAAGTATTTCTTCATTTCATGAAAAGTTAAAATAATTTTATAATATACTTGCCCAGTTTATTCAATTTAGTTGAAAAATTTGAGTCAGTTTTTACTTCCTCTGTTCACAATAGTCATTTTAAAGCATATTCTATTTTGGGAAAAAGACAATGAACCCTCCTGTGAAAAGATGTGTCTATTAGTAATGAAATAATCAAATAACAACATAGAAAGAAAAAATAGTCAGCTGGGCTCCCAGAATCTCTGGAACTAAATAATTGACCTATCATTTACATATTTTCAGGAAGAGTAGCAGAAAGTAAGGTGAAAGAGCAGTTACTCTGAGTTTGCATGAGTTAGAGAAGAAAGGTATGAGAAGGCACTGGCTCCTTGAAGCTTAGAGATCATAAATGCGGAGTAGTAAACAAAGTTTTGGAAAAGTGTCAAAATTATTTTGTGCTCTAAACTAAAGAAAAACTCAAAATTACAGCCCAGCCTGTCTAACACAGTTTCTCAACCTTGGCACTAGTAACATTTTGGTCTGGATAATTTATTGTGGAGGGCTAACCTGTACATTGCAGGAATTTTAGCAGCATTCCTGGTGTCTATGAATTACATGTCAGTGGCACCCATCTCCAAGCTGTGACAACCAAAACTGTCTGAAAGCCTTGTTGATGTCTCCTGGTGAGAAAATCATCCTCAGTTTAGAACCACTGCTCCACATGCTGGTTTGCCTTTCTAAAATTCAAATTGTTTGGAACTAAATCTCATACACTAGTTATTAAGGAACACTTAAATTTCCCTCTCTCTGAAGTACCTCTGGTGAGAAGTTGAGTTTTCTTTGCCTGCTGATACTAATGTTGCCAGATGTGAGCTACAGAACTTGTCACATTTAAATGCTAAGATTTTTTATTAACAGATAATGAAACTAATTGATTAATATTATACCCAGCATTGTTATCTCTAGAATCACATTATCCATCCTTTCAGCTAACTTAAAATGAATCATTCTCTTACTGATCATTATTTTTTATTGAAATGATGATACAAAATATATTTTCTTAAAATGAATATTAATATGTTAGCCCTGCACTTGAAATTGAAGATGAGACATGCAGCTTAATATATAACCAGGGACTTCCCTGGCAGTTCAGTGGTTAAGACTCTGCCCTTCCACTGCAGCAGGTTCAGGTTCAATCCCTGTTTGGGGAACTAAGATCCCACATTCCTTGCGGCATGGCCAAAAAAAAAAAATTATTATTTACTGTCATTCAAGTAAATTTGGTATGTGGCACTGAAATTAAAGACTGTAGGCCTGGAGACTGGGTGATGCATTGGAGGGGGAATGCCTACTGAGGTTTATTCATTGATGTAGTTAGTCAATACATATTTAATGATATTCTGTGTAATGCATTGTTTCTGAGGAAACAAAGAAGGATCCACTAGTCAAGATCCTTTGTGGAGTTTACGTCCCAGTTTAGGAAGCAAGTAATAAGCTAATAAGCAAATATAGAACAATGTAATGCTAACTTGATGAGTTATTTGCAGGAAATAAAGCAATCAAGGAATAGAGAACTTTATATGGGATGATCAAGGAAATCCTCTCTCTGTAGATGATGCTATAAACAGAACTCTGAATAAATAAGGGAATGAGCTTCATGGAGAATTGGGAGAAGAGAATTCTAAGCAAAGGAAAAGTAACGTGCAAAATCTGAAGTCAGAATCAACCTAGCTTATTGAAAAATCATCGGGAAAACTAGTGTGACCAAATGAAGGAAGTAAACCAGAAACTTACAGGAGAGGAGGTTGGTGGAGAGGTCATGCAGAGCCACTTAGGTGAGGTTAAAATGTGGCTTTTATGCTGAGTGGAAAAGAAGACACAGCAGGATCTGAGCAGAAGAGTGTGAGATTTGATTTACATTTATAAATGATCAGTCTGCTGCTTTGTAGAATAGCGTAGAAGGAAAAGAATTGAAACAATGAGAATTATGAGGAAGACATTGCAATTGCATAGTCTGGGTAAAATGGGGGTGGTTTGGATAGGGACAGAAGAACTGGGGCTAATGAGAAATAAGCAGATTTGGGAAATATTTTGAAGATGGAACCGACAGAATTTGCTAAAAAACTAAATACATGGTGTGCTTGAAGTTATTCAAGAACAACTTAAAGGATTTGGGCTTGAATGACAATGTGAAAATTAGTGTCATTTTCTAAAATGGGGACAACTGGAGAAGGAACAGATGTGGGTGGAGATGTAAGAGGGAGATCAAATGTCTTTTCAGACATGTCAAGTTTGAGATGAACTTTGTATATTAAACTAGTACCATTTTATCTACAGAGCTAACCAGATGTGCTTTTCCTCTTCTGTGACCTTTCAGTTACTATTTTATTGTATCTTTTTTCTTGTAATAGTAGGGTGTCAATTAAATCAGCTTTCCTATTGAATATCTATCCCCAATTTACTTATTTCTTATCTTCTAGCTGTGCCATAGAAAATGTAAGAGTCTTGATTGATATTTGTCAGAGTTAGTGATCTCTTTTCTTTAACTACTGCATTATCTATCTAAGCCTGGGCAGCTCAAAAAAATAATAAGGCCCATAAAAAAAGCAAGACATGAGTAAATTAAATTTCAGAGGTCTTCCTTTCTCAGGCAGCTGGTGAACACTGACAAATATTGTTTTAAAACAAACCTTTAATGTTAAAGTTGAACTTTTCAAACTTTAAAAATGCATTTAATTGTACCACAGGTTATATGTACAACTTGTGGGCTCTCTTCTTAAAAGTATATAGTTTGACATGATAAGAATTCAAGATTGTTCCCTGAATGTTTAAAAAAGCAATAAATCTAAGATTGAGGATTATTGGCACATAAATTCATTGGGAAAGAAAAAGAGCTATAAAAATGCTCTTTATAGTAGAAGTACCAGGTATAATTTTTACTATTATTAATTGGTATTCCACATTACAAACTTTTGGTCCTTTAATTGCAAATTGAACCAAAATCAAAGAGCAGGTCTATCAATATGAAGTTTGTCTTGAAATATTTTACAACAAACACATGTAAAATGCTTTCTGGGGGTCACCCTTTTTAAGATGATGCTTGAATTGTAAACATTATCTCAGCAAAGAAAGGTAGTATTCTGTTTTTTTTAATTATCCATTCATATTGTAGGAATAATGATCTGTTTTTGAGCAGATACTAAAGAACTTGCTAAGTAAAATAAATTGAGAGAAGGGAAAGATTAGAACAGTAGAGTATTCCTTGTTCTAACATATAAGTGGGAAGTCTGAAGGCAGTTTTATGATCTATAAGACTTACAGAGAGGAGGAGAGGAAGAGTATAGAGATGGTAAAGGGAATAGAAAGACATTGCCCTGCTCCACTTTTCGGTTTGGGGTCAACCCTTGTCTTCTACATTGCTCTGGCTTCTTATTAAAGGAACATTATGCATAGTTTGAAAACAAATTTCCAAGCCAGTTATTGTCCTATGGAATTCATTTTCATGCTCATGAAACAAAGAAAATAAAAATATAAATGAAACAAAGTTCTTAATAAGTTAGATAAGTGAATTTTATCATACTTTAAGCAAGAAAAGTAAATTCTATTATTTCATTATGCTAAAAGAAACATTAGTGACTCCTGGGGTTTAGTAAAAGGACACAATCTGTTTTACCTCTAGGTCATTTGATAATTTTAAGTGACCTGTGGAGATTGAAAATGTTTTATACCATTTTCTATCTCTGTGACAGCAGGACTGAGGGAAGATGATTAAGAACAGCCTTTATGTATGAGAATATAAAAGAGCAATTTATATTTGTATCTCAAGAAACAGCTGACAAAAACATGTTCTGATTATGACATTTAAAATTATGAAAATTAACTAAATTCACTAAATCCTTAGGTAAATTTTGAATTTGGCCTTTAATATTGGATTCCAAAAATAGTTAACAGCTAAATTGTGGTCAGATAAAACCTATAAAAATAGAATATTTACTTAATCTTATGTTAAAGCACACTAATGAATGGTAAATTTACAAAAAGTACAATAATAAATAAAACCTTTAAAAAATCCAAAAAAATTCAGTATTCTTTACTTTTCTATAACTGAATTTAAATTCTAACTATAGCTCTTACTTTGTCCTAGAGGTTGAAATGTAACATAAGTCTTATCAGGGCAAAGTCAGCAAATCTAATGTTTTTCATTTATACACAAAATATTTTTCATCATATTTCAGGATGCTTTTTGATTTGATCTAAGCTGTGGAGGGTTAAAAACCATCCGTGGAGTTCTGGTGGTCATGTTAGTGGTGGTGGTAAGGCTTCTAGTCCTTAATCATCACTATCTATTATTTTTTAAATACATACCATTCTTGATAGCCCCCAGGTGTCAACATCTCCCTCCTTGGGGTCCGTTAAGACACATGTCCAACATCTCATGCGGAGGTTCAGAAAGGCTTCACCAAAATGCCAAATACACTGGCAAGGATAGCTGAGCCTCGTTCCTTCTCCATGTAGACTCAGGGCCAATCCATGTGGTTTTTTCCACGAGGAAGATGGAATTCTTATATGAAGGCTATCTTTGTATCCATTGTGGATATTTTTTGACCCAGAAGTTATTTTGAAGGGCTTAAGTTCCAAACATTTGGGGACTTTAAAATTATATTCTGTTAAATTTGTTATGTCATTTAATTTTGTTTTATTTCTTCTGGGCTTCAGATATAATCTGTAGGATTTTGACATTTTGAAATTTATTAAGGTTGTCTTTTTTTTTTTTTAAGGTTTTCTTTATTGCCCAGTGTATGGTAAATTTATAGTTAAAAGTTGATTAAATGTAGTCTCTGTATAGCTAAGAAACCATGTATTCTGAAATTGTTAGTGCAATGTTCTATATATTGAATACAAGGGAGTATAAAATAGTTACATATTCCTTTTAAGTTAACATTTTTTATCATTATTAAAACTTCTCTCAACAAATTCCTTGTCTTAAAGTCTCCTTTGCTGGATATTAACATTGCTATAACAAATACTTGTGAAGAAGATAGCGATTCCTGCCTCTGTAACTTCTGGGCAACAGTCAAGAGCAGTCTTTCTCTAAATAACTGTGGTATGTGAAACGGTTACGATTAATATTGAAACATATTTTTATTAACCTAAGAGAATCTTATACTAGGTCTAATGATATCTATTATTTTCCTGACTGCTAAAGGACTCTCTTTCTTTGCCAAAAATATAGCATGTAATTATATTTAAATTTATTGGTGATCACGCTAATGCAGATCATTGATTCTAAAGTGGCTGCCTATTTCATTTAAGAAGTGAAAGTTTGGGCATTCTATTGGAACAGATAAAAATTTGTTTTAAAATACAAATAAAAAAATAGTGCTTTCTGCTTCCTAAAGCAGCTATTTGAATGTGAGGCAAAACTTTATATGCCACTCATTACTTGATTTTACTTGTTTGTTTTTGTTTCTGCTTGAGCTACCCATGCTTAGAGAATTGTTAAGTTTGGGAAAAAGAGACTAAGAAGATAATGTAAATGAAGGGAGTCCACTGTTTCTTTGGATGTGGTATTCCTGGAGGTGAAATCAGTAGTCTGAAACTATTGGGCTGTTGCAAGGTTTAGTTCACCAAACATTGTTTCAACCTGAAAATAAGCCACGCACATATCCTTACTATAAGTGTTTAAATATTGCTGTCTTTAAGCAACTTATAAATCCTGTTAAAAGAAATAATTTATACTAGTTTTGAACAACATATATTTTCTTGATCAAAAAATGAAAATTTCACTAAAAGTGAAATTACTCTTAGCTATGGATTCACGATTTTTATTTTTCCTTTGAAATTACTTCTTAAAATCTAAAAGATGAGAATTACTGGAATAAATGATCAATTCCATAAATATCCTTCTGCCACAGCCCAATATTTTAAAATGCAACAATTTTATAGATAAATCATTAGACAATATTCATGTGTAGATATCCACATAGCTTGCCATTTATTTGTGCACTTTACATAAAAACAAGCATAGCAAAATATGTCTAATAAAAGATATTTGGTCATGATGCTAAAAAATACTAAAGAACGAAGACAAGTTAAATGTTTTGTTTATTTGAATATTAAAATCTATCTAAATCCATATTATTATGATTTGTAAAAAATAGCAGATAGAAAAATTTAAGACAATAAATTCATTGAAATTATGTAAAATATGTAACACTGTCAACAATAATAACTAATAGCTATAGAGTCTGTTTATATGTAAGTTACCATGCTAACCTTCATACATGCATTATCTCCTTAAATCATCATAACAAATGGATAAAATCAATAGTGTTTTCACTCTCATTTTTACATGCGGAAACTAGGCATAAAAGGTTTTTCAAAGGCCATATAGCTAATAACCAATACGTTTGGTATTTGAACTTGTGGAGTCTATCTCCAGAACCTCTGTTTTTATTCACTTTGCTGATTAAACAATATAAATAGTAAATAGTGGAAGACTGGGAGAGAAGAGAAGGCATATAGGGTACAAAGCTGGTAGGCCAACTCAGGGGCAAACTAAAGGCATATTATGCCTTGGGAAGAAAAAATTGACTTCTTAACTTTGTAATTCAAGAGCAAATAAAGTCTCAAGCAAAACATTAAACTTTGGGATGTAGTTAGCTTAATTTGTTTCATGGGGATTGACAATAAAAGTGGTAGGAGTACACTACTATGATATGAATTCATAATTTCAGCTTAAGTTTGTAAGCATGATAGGAATTGTTTAGAATACCATCAACAGTTTATAGCCAATTAAACAATAGAAGTAAAACATGATTATTAAGTTTCTTGTAATCAGAATTTTAGTATAATTTTAAGCTGTAAACTTGATTCAGTGCTCACTCTCACTCCATGCTTGGAAGTGAAAGGGAAGTAAAAAGTATCAATAAACTGCTTTTTTAACAATATGCATATTTTAGGGTATCCCAGAGCAAATCCATACTGTAGAAGCTGCCTTAGGAAGGCATAGTAATATTCAGTATTACTAAGTAACACTACAATACTAAGCCCTAAATGGCTGTGGGGAGGAGCAAGCCTGGGACTGTGGAAGGGACAGGCATATTCTTGTATGGAGTTTCCTTACTCTGAAAAACAGGTAAAATGGCTCAGAAACCTATAATCAAGTCCCCTTCTACCTTTGCTGAACTTCTTAGAAATTCTTAACTGCCTCCCCAGACCTCCCCCCACACCCATACAAGATGCACATGTTCTTTTTTAGTGAATTAATATAAAACATTCTAAGATGAATGCACTGGATTTACAGCATATTTAAGCAAGGGAACACTATATTATCCTCTTCTTCAAATGCAATTCAAAGTCTGTGCAATTCTTCATGCATTCAATCAAATAAATTAGCATTCTGCAGGTAAAGAAATATCTTCTCTCTAACCTGACCTCTATTTTCAATCAATTTCAAAGCTTTAAATGACTGAGGCTTGAAATAAATGATTAAATATGCCTGTGACAAAATGTATGTGGAAAGAATAGATAACAGACACATAGTGTTACACTGAAAGTTGAAACAGAATTATCCTGTGAAGAGGCATATTCCCAGTAAAGACATAATAATCTAAGAAGGGCCTCTATTTCACACAGCTTCAGGAAGCAGCGCAGAATACGATGTAAACATTAACCACTGGGATTGCGCAGCATAGCAGTTCATGATCCTGCTGAAAAGATTCTTCCATCAGAGGACAGAGTTCACATCTAGGTTTTGCCATTTTTCTGGGTGGTGATATATTTTCATGATTCCAAATTACAAAAATGTGCCCTATTTTTTTTTTTTTGCTACTTACCTTTCAGTGTTTTTAATCTCCTTTTTCCCCCTTGCCATCTCCATTTTGTCTTCTACTCTGCCTGACCAACTGCAATACATTTTCTAATGCCAACTCATCACAATTCCTCTATAAAACTCCATGATAATTCTATACAATATTAATCTTATCCAATCCTTGTAAATCTCAGAGTTGAGTTTACTCAATGGGATTTTTTTGTCCCAAATAAGTAGATTGCCATTCAATATTGCTGGTATCTAGACATTATCAAACATCTAGTATCTATTATGCTTGGATTAAGTTATTGGCACATGTGTACTTATCGATTTTCAGCCTGAACTTTTCCCTAAACTGTGTCCTTGTGTTGGAGTTAATCATTAAAAGTCAGTTTTTCTACCCAGCATGCCAGATTACAGGGGGGATTAGAGGTCAAACCTGAACAATAACTAACTTTACTGAATTTCCATTGCTTTGCACAAGTGGCATGATTTTCCCAAATGGTAAGCAACTCTTGGTAACCTTCCAAATAAAGTGCACTCTTCTCTTGATTTATACAGCAGTTGCCTACCTGGAAAATTATCAACTCTTAATAGTATTCCAAAAATAACCTTTTTTTCTTCTGTAGAAGTGATTTACATCCTTGGCTCAAGTAATTTAAATGGATTTTTTATCTACATGATATCTTGTCATAAATGTAAGCGCCACAAGGGAGTTTCCATTATATGACACTTCCTGTGCAATGAAGGATATCGAGTATTCTGGTCCTTATCCAGTAAATGGCAATAGTGCCCCTCCCCCACAGTTTTTGTGACAACAAATAACACTCCATGCAAACTTCAATATTTCTCTATAAGCCCCCACTGAGAACCGCATCTGTTAGACTGGAAATGAAGGCAAGAGCCAAATCATGGAGCACTTGTAATGTATGGAAAGGACTTGAGGTTTATCTTTAGAATAATAAGAAACCATTGGAAATTATTTTTGAGCCAGAGAGTAACATGATAGCATTTATATTTTAGAAAAAATAATTGGTCTACTATGTACAGACTGAATTGGAGGGTGTTTCCATGGCAAATTGAAGACCTTAAATAGTCCAAGTGAGAGACAATGGTAATTGACCAGATTGGCTTGAAATAAGCTATTTAGAAATTAGATTATTAAAGACTGGCTCTAAGGGAGTAAAAAAGGAAAGGAACACATAAAAAATAAATGGCCAATGTAGAAAAAGATAGAGAAGAATATAGTTTGGAGTTCAGTCTTATATATCTCATTTTCCTCTCTGAATTTAAGCTATGTTACCTCTGAAGATATTGCCACCTTTAAAGAGTTTTTCTTAATTTTCTAACTTTCCTTGAAGTTAGTTTATGTCACTAGAAAAAAAAGAGATTCCATACACAAAAATTACACATGGAAATTTTATTAATAAATTCACCACTTAAAATTTTGAAGTTCTCTTTCAATTATCTTTGGGGGTATTTAAAAATTTTTACTAGATTCCATATCCATGGAGATTAGCAAGGTCATTACTTTGTATTTCCAAGTATTTGGCACTGGAATTTCTCAGAGCCAACCAAGTTATAATACTCAGTACATTTAACCTTTTTAAAATCAAGTATTCATTTTTTTTTTTCCTTCTCAGATCTATGCTTTACTTTCACACATATAATGAGATATAAAAATTCAATTTAGACTAGAGTAATAGAAATGCTTTGAAAGGATAGAGTTCTTGTACCAATGTATTTCAAACTTTAGTGTACACTAGAATCACCCAGATTGCTTCTTAAGAACATACGTTTCTGGGCTTCATATTCAGAATTTCTTTTGTTTAAATTATATATGAAATTTTTTATAGAATGTAAGAATTCCATTTAAGCTAGATATTAATGGACATAAATCTTAAATTTAGAAGCAGCTTGACCAATGCGAGTAAATGACAAATCTATCCAAGACAGTTCCCTCCTAAATGTTCACCTGTATGGGACATGCTCTTACATGCATAATCAGAAATCCCAAATGAGCAAAGTAATCAGAAGAGTTCTTACAGGTCACATGTATCCTCAAAATTACAACGCTTTGTACCAGTCACTCTAGCATTACCTGACTGGAGTATGGATGTCCAGAATCAGAATTTCGGATTCAGTAACTCTGGAAGAGAAGTCAGGAATGTGATATACTTATTTGTTAATTTCTTTATTTATTATTAAGGGATTTGGTTAATGTGGGTAATATTAAGATTACGCTTTGAGAAACAGTGCTATACCCAAGGAACAACTTACCATACTCTATTCTCTCTCTGATATGGAGAATAGAATAGATAATTGTTTCCAAGCTTGTAAATATGCTAATTCTCTTCATTGTGGAGTGGTATATATTTTTCCAGGAGAAAAATTACATAATATTATGTGAAAAAGTTCCTTATAAATGAAGATTACATACAGGAGCCCAGACAACCTCAATAAAGTACACTCTAATAATGTTTACTGGGGTTGTGTTGAGGGGTTGGTAACGGTTAGCTATAGGATGCAAACATCTAATTCAGTGATTATCTGCCTTGACTGTATATAAAAATCACCTGAGTAATTTTAAAACATCCTATACTCAAGTCAAACCTCAGACTATTTAAATAAGAATATCTGGAGGTGAGTCCCAGGCATTTAAAACAATCTTCCAGGTAATTTTGACGTGTAGCCAAGGTTGAGAACCACTCATTGAATGCACTGGTCAATGATTAGCCGAAACTAGGTTGCAGTACAGCTGAGAGGTAAAAGAGCACTTTTCTGGTACCCTATTGTGATGGTTAATATTATGTGTCAACCTGAGGGGACTAAGGAATGCCCAGATAGCTGGTAAAACATTATTTGTAGGTATGCCTGTCAGATGTTTCTGGAAGAGATTAGCATTTGAATCAATAGATTTAGTAAAGGTGAGTATCATCCAATCAGCTGAGGGCCAGAGTAGAACTAAAACACAGAGGAAGGCCAAATTTGCTTTCTCTGCCTGAGCTAGGATGTCCACCTTCTCCTGTTCTCAGACATTGGTACTCCTGATTCTCAGTTCTTCAGATCTGGACTAAATTGCACCACCGGCTTTCCTGTTTCCTCAGTTTGCAGATGGTAAATCATGAGGCACAATGGCTTCCATGATCACATAAGCCAACTCTTATAGTTAATTAATTACTACCCTTTTGCTCTGTTTCTATGAAAAACCCTGACTAATATACCTATGACTCTTATGTGTGGCTTTCTGAACCAAATGCTAGTGGCCTGGACACTATTTCTGTGTCACCTTTCTGACAGTAGCAATCCATCCTAACAGGAATTAGCTTTCAGAGTGAAAATCTCATTTTAAAAAAACAGTTTTATCAAACTTATAGATGATAAACTTCTCAATATTTATCATTGAATCAAGTTAATCACAATTTCCAATGGATACAAGTCTCTTCACTTATTCCTGGGCCACTATAATCCTCTTAAATTTTTCAATTTTATGATTCAAACTGGAAAAAACAAACTTGCATTTCACTTTTGGTCTAGCGTAGCCCACCAATTCACAACTAAATGCAAGAAAAAATAGTTGTAAGTGGGACCATTTGGAACCAACATAACCATATGGAGTTTTAAATTTAAAAAGAGGTCTTTTTACTGGAGAAATGTACTTGCAAGTATTTTTTATTAGATTTTTTTCCTGGTTTTTAATGACATTTTAAATGGCAAAAACTCATTGTTTCTGTAACTGAGATAATAGAAAAGAATAAGTACAGAAATGTCCGTTTCTTTGAAAAAGAGTAATGCCTTTATAACAGACTTCCTTGGTGGTGCAGTGGTTAAGAATCCACCTGCCAATGTATGGGACATGGGTTTGATCCCTGTTCCAGGAAGATCCCACATGCTGCAGAGCAACTAAGCCTGTATGCCACAGCTATTGAGCTTGTGCTCTAGAACCCATGAACCACAACTATTGAGCCTGTGTTCTAGAGCCCATGAGCCACAACTATTGAGCCTGTGTGCTGCAACTACTGAAACCCATGGTCCTATAGCCTGTGCTCTGCAACAAGAGAAGCCACCACAATGAGGAGCCCATGCACCACAATGAAGAGTAGCCCCCACTCGCTGCAACTAGAGAAAGCCTGTGTGCAGCAACAAAGACCCAATGCAGTCAATAAATAAATAAATAAATTTATTTTAAAAAAATAAGAAAAGAGTAATACTTTTATAATACCAAAGTTTTTCAATGTCTGACAAATAATTAGGAATTCAATTCCTGAAATGAGCTAATACTGACAGAAAATACACCTGTGACTTTTCACTAGTGTGTCTTAGTAGTTGTATTAGTTTCCTGGGGCTTTCATAGTAAATTGTCACAAACTTGGTGGCTTAAAATAAAGGAAATTTGTTCACTCACGGTTTTGGAATCCAGAAGTCTGAAATCAAGATGTTGGAAGGGTTGGTTCCTTCTGGAGTCTCTGAGGCAGAATCCATTTCACACTTCTCTCCTAGCTTCTGGTAGCTCTGGCAATCCTTGGCATTTTTTGGTTTGTGAATGCAACATTCCAATTTCTACATCCATCTTTATTCATGTGGCTAGCCCCTGTGTTTCTGTATGTCTTTTCCTTTTCTGTCTTATAAGGACACCTGTTGTTGAAATAGGGCCCACCATCATCCAGAATGACCTCATCCTGCTGCTTTGCTTAATTACACCTGCAAATATAGTCACATTCCAGGTGGTTCCAGGTGGACAAAGATTTTGGGGGACACACTATTCAACCAACTAGTGTACTGGCATTTTATCTCTTATTCTTTCTCATATATATACATTTCACATATACATGATCAGTTTACTCCATGATAGTAAATTAATTCTTCTCTCCAAAATATTCTACTCAAAAAGAGGTAGGAACAAGCATTGGACCCAACTTTAAACAACCTTGCTTAAACTTCCTTCTTGGTCATCTAGCTGTGTGGCTTGAGAAGTCACAACTTAAATAAAACTTAATTTTTTATTTGCAAAATGAGCATAATACCTGCACAACAGCTTGTGCAAAATTGTTGGAATCAAATGAAGTGTAAGTGATATGGACTAGAAGAGTGCAACCTACAGACTCCTTTAATATTTTATTTTTTTTGTAAAATGTGTGAAATGAAGGTTAACTTTCTAATCTTTGATTTAGTCACCATAGTCAGAATACAACTTTCAATATTATTTTCTTTGAACTAGGGCAAGAAAAAAGATGTATGTGAAGTAATTTGATGTATTTTTTTCAAACATTTTAAAATATCTATCCCATTTTTATATTGACAGCAGTTTTAGAGTCACTTCATTAAAATTTCCCAGAGACTTCAGCATGATTTTTACAGATACCATATTTCAATAACATTTGATTATAAAATTATAATAATAAACACTATTGGCAAAAACAGATTTGAAGATACTTGACACTTGGCAGGCATTCAGTTCAACTGCTGGATGCAGATAGGTATGGCCATATTGAAGAGTAACTTAATTAATAGTTTTAAGAATTTGGGGGACCTTAATCAGTATACCTTGTAGAGAGAATGGAAAGTTTTAGTTAATGAAGCTATTAGGTTACGTGAAGATTAGTTAGTTATAATTTCTTGTCCACCAGTAAATAATTGTTCTTCTTCTCCAACTTCTGAGTTCTTTAACAATTTACCAATGCTATCAAATATATATATATTTTTTGCATCTGTTTTGCTCTTTGTGAGCATACTTCTACATTGTCTACTAGATTTAATGCTCCTTAGGAGAGGAACTGTATCGTGTTCATCTTTATATTTTTCTCAGTTTCTTGGGACATAGTCTTCATACACACACTGAGTTTTGTTGAATGAATGAATGCTGCTTTAAAAGAAACAGGAATAGTTTCTTATTAAATAAAACCATATCTATGCTTTGCTCTTTTCTGTACCTGTAACTCCCTTTGGATTAATTAGAAAAAGTACCTGATGAAAATAACTACATGTAATATATAGTCTAATTTGAATTTTTTTCACCAGAAAAGTGTGAGGAAATAAAATTCTATCTAAGTTTTAGAACATGTAATGCTGAGATACTTTTTTTAAATTATAAATTTTTCATTTGTATTTAAACATCACATGAAACTTCAGTGTTTCAATTCTCTACAAATTAGATAATTATATTCTATTTTTAAAAAATCTCTATTCTCAAAGAAGATTTGCATTTTTGTTTTTAAATACAAGCATATTCATGGAGAGAGGTCCTTATTGTTGATTAATTTCAACATAAACACAAAGCAATTATCATGCTAAAATAACATTCAGGTTCATTATCAAGAGCAATGAATCATGGATTTAAATCATGGTGGTTGTTCCAAAGCCAAGGAAATATGAAAATTATATGATTTTTTCTTTGCCTTCTGAGAGAACTGCTAATGCTGGATTTAAATTACCCAATGCTCTGCAGTACCTATCTTAGTGACTGCCATTTGTAGGAGTGTTCAATAGATGTTTCTAAGTTGATTGATTGATTGATTTCAAACTTGGATGGCTTGAATGAACACAATTTACTTGAATCAAAACCCATAGTGTGGAATATGACAGAAAGGCTAGTTTTATATTTAAAACTTCTCAAACCTGAAAATAGTAAAATTAGAGCTATACTATGGACAAGAAGAGAAAAGAGTACTTGTGAGCCTGATACTTTCAGTTCAGCTTCACTTCAGTGAAAAACTAGGATGCAGCTATACTCAGAGGATGATGTTGGCTTGGTTCAGATTTCACATGCCTTTTTCAGAAATAAGAAAGGGTATTGTTAACAACACAATAGCAAATAATTGAAATACTGCCTGAATTTTTGTATAGATAGATAAATGGATAGATACAGATATAAGCATAGATATTTATATATGAATTCAGCATTTCTTAAAATTATCAGCAGAGCTCATAAAAAACATAGATATACTTTACAATGGTGGCATAGAATAAAGGGACAAATTACTGAATAATAATGTATTTTCTTTTTTTTTAATTTATGCAGTTTATTGTATGTCAATTATATCAATAAAAAATTCTCAAAAAATAAAGTAAAATAAAAATAATTTAATTTAAAAAATAAATAAAATCAATAAAATCATTGGCCCATTCTAAAGGTGTTCTTTTTTTTAATAATTTTTTTATTTATGTATTATTTTTTGGGGGGTACACCAAGTTCAATCATCTGTTTTTATACACATATTCCCATATTCCCTCCCTCCCTCGACTTCCCCCCCACCCTCCCTCGAGTTTCCCCCATCCTCCCCATCCCAGTCCTCTAAGGCTTCTTCCCACTACTGGGCATATACCCAAAGAAAACCATAATCCCAAAAGAAACATGTACCATAATGTTTATTGCAGCACTATTTACAATAGCCAGGACATGGAAGCAACCTAAATGCCCATCAACAAATGAATGGATAAAGAAGATGTGGTATATATATACAATGGAATATTAATCAGCTATAAAAAGGGATGAGATGGAGCTATATGTCATGAGGTGGATAGACCTAGAGTCTGTCATACAGAGTGAAGTAAGTTAGAAAGAGAAAGACAAATATTGTATGCTAACTCACATATATGGAATCTAAAAATGGTACTGATGAACTCAGTGACAAGAACAATGTATTTTCTAGTCATTCCATTTTCTATTCTTTCTTTTAAAAGTTTCTATAATGCTCACATCAGAAACCAGAGACTTCCTTGGTTGTTAATAGTCTGTTCTTTCTTACTCTATGACAATGAATATCCTCATACCACGTTTCAAAGAATATATATGATATGTCCATCATATATGAGCATAATATATATGATGGCAGCCTGTGACAATTAAATAAAAATTTACTATGGGAAATATGTACCCCTACTCTACCTTGCACCTTCTAACATCTATGTTATTCCTCACACTACATTTTAGATTACCTAAAGTTTCTGTCTCACCGCTCTCACCACTGTGCCAGCACCAAATCTGATTTTTTTTCACCCTTACAAACCTATCACTAAACATACTGCCAAGTAGATAACAGACATTCAGTAAGTGTTAGATTAATTATAAGTGACTAATGAAAATAAGCAAAAATTAAATGAATTACAAGTGAGAAGTGAATGACTCTGTGGGGTGTTAAGAATTCAAAAATAAATTATACATCCACACTGAAGTAATATATCCATTGTTTTAAGGTAGACAAGCAGATATGCAATTCATCAATATGGAAAGTAAGCCTGTTCATAAAGCCAGCCAGATTATTTCTAAAGTTTTGGAGAGATGATAGTGAATTTTGGCAGGGGTAAATAAGGCATTGGGTTCAGAAAAAAATTGGCAGAAAAACTGATGATGATTCAACTTTTGAAAGATATATACAAATTCCACATTAGGAAGAAAGGGAGAGGCATGCAGAGAAATTTCAGAGAGAGGAAAACACCATCACAAAAAAACAAACCAAAAAACCCACCAAAGTATGAAGTGTAAGTATGCTCATTACTTTAGGTTATAATTATATCATTCTCTATCCAGATTTTAATACCTAAGACCATCCTATTTTCCCTCTTGAGTAAACATGATGTTCAGCATCCTTCTTAAAGTGCATTGTGGGTAATCCTTGTGTTGATTTACCTTTGCTGTAAGGATCAAGTTCATTGCTATGGGGAATTCTACTAAAGGTCACACACTATATCTGGGGGAAAAGTTCCAAAAGAGCAGTAATCCACACTCCCAAAAGAACTTAATAAAATGGGTTGTAAAATGTTGTTTGACCACCATAAGGAACAAACAACAAATCTACAGTTTCATCAAGGGTCTCAGAAGCTCATTTCTCTTGAATGATATTAAAATGACTGTCTTTTTTATATAACAAGGACAGGAAAGCAGTAAACTCTTCATTCAGTCTGTCCATGAGATTCTGAACAGACAGATATCTTCTCCTAGAACACTCATCTTCTATTTGCTCAAAAGGCAATGGTCTTTTTGGGTCCCATGTCACCAGATAGCCAGTGAGACATCCCAGATATCTAAAAAAGAAGCCTCTCTAATTCATCTCAGTGCTGCTATCATCTTCCATAAGCACAGCTCTTCCGTGCCTGTGGCAGCTTTTCTTGGTTGGGTGACCAAATCTCCATTTCCAAGTTTTTCTTCTTGACTTTCAGCCAGGGTTGGCTGGCCAAATGACACAGCTCTAGACCATGAGGCACAAGTGAAAAATTACTGTGGAGAGTCTAGGAAAGTTTTTGTTCTGTCTGGCACAAATATTGCCTGTTCCTCTAGCTGTCTGTCTTTATCCTGCCACAATTGCTAAAGTGATGGCTGCAGTGTGGTCATGAGGGGAAGAACCTGAGAACTAAATACAGCAGCCCTAATATTGTTAAGCTACTAATTCAATGCCAGCAATTACCTATTTCCAGACTTTTCTCATTATGTAAAATAAACCCCAATTTTTAAAGCCATTGTAACAGCGTATTCTGTTACTTCCAATCAAAGATGTTTTAAGCTTTTTTAATACTATTGACCCTCCATTAATTAAATTAGTCAGAACAATCCCTATAAGAGTGAGCTGAGGCAAAAACACAGCTAACATTCTCCAAGGTGTGTAACAATTTAAATTTTTTATTCAAAACCCAATAAACAGCAAAAGTGAATCTTTATAAGAATTTATGTAACTTGACCATTGATAAGTACAATGGGAATGTCTTTTGCCCATCCCATTTTCTAATTGGATTGTTGTCTTACTTTGAGTTTTGAGAGTTCTTTCTATATTCCAGATATTAGTCCTTTGTTGTATATATGGTTTGTAAATATTTTCTCCCAGTCTGTAATTTGTCTTTTTATCCCTTTAAAAGGATTCTTCTCAGGGAAAAAAAGTTTCTGTTTTTGTTTTTAATTTATTTATTTGGCTGTGTCAGGTCCCAGTTGTGACATGCAGGATCTTCATTGCAGCATGTGGGATCCTCCACTGCAACGCACAGGCTCCTTGTTGTGGACTTCTCTCTAGTTGCGGCACACAAGCTTCTCTAGTAGTGGCATGTGGGCTCCAGAGCACATGGGCTCAGTCATCGGGTTCAGCAGTTGTGGCATGCGAGCCTAAAGCCTAGTTGCCATGTAGCATGTGGAATTTTAGTTCCCTGACCAGGGATCGAACATGCGTCCCCTTCATTGGAAGGCAGATTCCCAACCACTGGGCCACAAGGGAAGTCCCCCAAAGGTTTTTAGTTTTGATAAAGTCCAATTTATCAATTTTTCCTTATATATATTCTGCTTTTACTGTCAAGTCTAAAAATTCTTTGCCTAGCCCAAAAGCTTGAGTATTTTGTCCTTTTTTTTCCCTGACAGTTTTTTTTTTTTTTTTAAGCTCTTTATTGGAATATAATTGCTTTACATTCTTGTACCAGCTTTTGAGGTACACCAAAGTGAATCAGCTGTATTTATAAATATATCTCCATATCCCCTCCCTCTCTGTTCTGGCCCTCTAAGGCATCACCCATCATCGAGTTGATCTCCCTCTGTTATACAGCAACTTCCCACTAGCTATCTGTTTTACAGTTGGTAGTGTATATATGTCTATGCTACTCTCTCATTTCATCCCAGCTTCCCCTTCACCGCCCGCCCTCCCAACCCCATGTCCTCCAGTCCATTCTCTGCATCTCCATCCTTATTTTTGCCCTGTCACTGGGTTCATCAGTACCATTTTTTTTTTAGATTCCGTGTATATGAGTTAGTACACATTATTTGTTTTTCTCTTTCTGGCTTACTTCACTCTGTATGACAGACTCTAGGTCTATCCACCTCATTACATATAGCTCCATTTCATTCCTTTTTATGGCTGAGTAATATTCCATTGCATGTATATGCCACACCTTCTTTATCCATTCATCTGCTGATGGACATTTAGGTTGCTTCCATGTCCTGGCTATTGTAAATAGTGCTGCAATAAACATTATGGTACATGTTTCTTTTTGGATTATGGTTTTCTCTGGGTATATGCCCAGTAGTTTGGAGGTTCCTTTAAAAAACTAAAAATAGAACTACCATATGATCCAGTTAATCCCACTACTGGGCATATTCCTTGACAGTTTTATAGTTTGATGTTTTACATTTAAATCTGTGATTCATCTTAATTTTGTATAAGTTTTGGTGATTAGATGAAGATTCTTCTTTTTGTGTTTGCCTATGATGCCCAGTTGTTCCAACATCAACAATTCCTCCCCCTTTCCCTTTTTCAAATTTGTTTTAGCCTGTAGTTTCCTTGCTTTTCTGTAAATATTTAAAATAAACTTGTAAATATCTACAAAAAATCTCAATGAGACTTTGATAATTGAGTTAAACTTATATAACAATATGGGGAGAATTGGCATTCTTACTATGATGTCTTCCAATCAATGAACATGATGGTGTCTCTCCATTTATTTACATCTTTAAATTCTTTCCCCAGAGTTTTACAGTTTTCAACATACAAATCCTGTACATATTTTGCTATATTTACATCTAAGTATTTCTTTTTTGAGTGAATTTATATTAAAAATATAAAATGTAAGTGGTTTTATATTTTTAATTTCAGTGTCAACCTTTTCATGTTTCATACATAGAAATAAAGTTGATTGTTATATATGTTCATCTTCTACCCTACGACCTTATTAAAGTCATTTATTAGTTCTTGAAGTGTTTTTTTTCCCTTATATTCCTTCAGATTTCTATATAGACAATTATGTCATTTGCAAATGGGGCAATTTTATTTCTTCCTTTCTCATTTGCATAATAAAGATTCTGGCTACATTTTACTAAAAACCTTTAAGTTTCACCACTCCCTTTTCCTCTTTTGCTCCATATACGGACAACCAATAAGAAAGCCTGAGGGTTCTTCAGAGCCCATGGGAGATTTAGATAACACAAGTCCCTGACCATGCAGGAACATCCATCCCAGCCTCAGTTAAAACCCAGAAAGTCTCCTTCCTTGCTCTCTCATGCCATGTTGGGCCTGCTTGAGAGGTCTTGCTCTCACCATAGAGCCCTCCCCCTAAAAACCTTTTCACACCCTTTTGCATGTGTGTATGTGTCATCAACAGCAAAAGCATGAGAATCAACTTTCAACTTGAAGGCAAGTCCCTCCTGATTTTCAAAGGACCACAACAATCTATATGACATTTTATTCTTTTTCTTTTTCTTTTTTTTCTTATTTCACTAGCTAGAGCATTCAGTTTTTCAACAGTAAGTATAACGTCAGCTGTAGATTTTTGTAGATGTTGAGTTTTATCACATGGTTTTACTGCATCAATTTATATGTTCATGTGATTTTTCTTCTTTAACCTGTTAACTGATGGTTTACATTGATTAATTTTCAAACTTTGAAATAGCCTTGCATCTCTGCTATAAACTCTACTTGGTCATGGTATAAAATTATTTTAGCACTGAATTCTACTCTCTAATATTATGTTAAGAATTTCTTGTTAACATTTGTATTGTAATCCTAGGGCAACTATTACCAATCATGGCAATCTTGGTGGCCTAAAACAACACAAATTTATTCTTTCACTGTTATGGGGTCCATAGCCCCAAACCCAGGTATCAACAGAAGTCATTCCAGATCCTTGGTGGGAGAATCTATTCCTTGCCTTTTCTACTGCCAGGAGACCTTGGCTTTCTTGACTTGTAGCTGCATCACCCTAATCTCAGACACCATCTTCACATCACTTCCTCCAATGTGTGTAACTAAAATCTCTCTGCCTCTTTTTAATAAAGATACTTATGATGGCATTCAGGGTGTGCCCAAATAATCCAGAATAAACACCTCTTCTCAAGATCATTAACTTAATCACATCTTTTGTCATATAAGGTAAAATTCATCTGTTGCTAAATATGGTGCTTTTACACCTAAAGATAGAATTAATTTCTACTAACAAATTGAATTAAATATTTTGTAGATGAGTATATATTGATTCTGTATTTTGAGTCTCTGATAAAGGAAATGGCTCCCATGGACGTTCAAAATAAAAATAATAACAGCACCTTTTAAATTACATTTTCATGTGATGTATTTATGTTGCTGCATTGTAAATGGATGTTCTTTATGAGTATAAAATATGAAAATAATCTGTTATTTCATTTTTATGCAAAAAATGTCCACTCATAAAAAATGAAATAAATATAAATTATACAAAGAGTAAATTTTAATGGAAAGAATAATGTTATAGGGCATGAATAAAATTTTGAGGTTGTAAATTGTTGTTCACATGCCCAAATCAATGTCATTTTTGTAATCCAAGTCAACATTTTTGTCTTATTTTTATTTTGACACTTTCTGTAAACCTTGACTCCCAAAGATATATAAAGAGATGTAGAATCTGAGATCTCAAAGATTATCATATATGATAATATGTTTATGTTCAAGAAACACTAGAATTCAAGTCCCTTTAAATTGAGTTTATGTTACATCACTTTCTTTGTCTTCAAGTCAAAAGAAGCTGTATTTGGCAAGGTTTGCATTCCTGATATTATCTATCAGAAAAAAAATAATACACATTGCAAGTGAATGGTCCCTCCTAAAAGTATCATTCAAAAAATTTGTGTAATTTCCTCAATGTCTACAGATTTATTTGTACAATGAAAGTCTTTGTCACTTTTATCTGCTGACTTTGTCACTTTTAATTAAATTCTTTCACAAAAAATATTCGAATACTTTATTGCTTACGATATCACCATCTAAAAGAGCACATTGGCCAATGGACCTCATCATTTTTGGAAGCATCTAAAGTAGTGATCAAAGAGGCTTAAATCAAAAGGTTTATCTCATTTTTCAGTCAAATTATATTTACAAATAAAATTAAGATTTTCATAGATTAGGTCTTCTTTGTTGTTGTTGTCTTAAACAAAGTAAAATTCCTACCCAAGGGTCAAGCAACTTTACTGATAGGGCTTCTGGAAACACTGTGCATTTTTTTCATATAAGAAAGATCATGATATCCTTCTCCCAATTTTAATAAAACCTTTAGAACAACAGCTCCTGATTTTAATGAAGAAGATGACCTTTGTATAGGTCAATAAGACTTCTTTCAGGGTCAGCAGCAATCTCTGATGCTACCACTTACCAAAACCAAAGCTAAAATCAAAGAATCACGAGTTGTGAATCATCTTCATCAAAGTATAGAAATAAAACATTTTGTCAAACATAGACATTTTTCAACCTGTACAAGGAGTACCAAAACTTTATAATCACTGTTTTGGGGATTTTGCTTGTTTGTTTTTTACAGAAAAACATAAAATTTGAAAATATTGGTCATAATTGATATAGAATGGAGCTAACAAAATAAGAATTATTTTTTGACGGAGCCAGCACATAAACAACAGATGACCAACATGACCTAGTTTTCCACAATGTCAGTAGGCTCATCCAACTTTATATTGAAGGGATTGTTATATTTTTTCATAGGATGCTTCTGAATTCTATAAGTTTTAAAGATTTTAGAGTAGATAATTCATTCACAGACATATCACTTTAAAACTCATTTTATGTCCCAAGTCAAATGTGACCACTTTGACTGAGATCAACCTAACCATTTTAAATTACAAGGGTTCAGTCTTCACTCTCTCAAGGAGAAGTGCTAGAATAATTTAGAAATAAAATACAAAAAAACTCAAACCAAACAGAGGGAAAGTATCTTCTTCTGGACTCTGCCCTTCAAAACCTGGGCCCCAGTAGGAAAACAGAAACTACCCATGACAAATGAAAGATTTGGTAAAATCATGAGCTGAAGTTGAGTATGAGAAAAATCCATGCCCCACCCCCCACCCCCAGAGTGCTTTGCAAAATTGTCTCTGTTTACATACAGGTGAGCTACATGGGAAACCAGCAAAGACACAAATGTGTGACCAGTGAAATAAGAAGAAATGCATTAGTGAAAAGCAAATGCAAACCACATTCAGATATCACTGCACATATGGTGCATTCATGTTCACAGCACCTTCATTTATAATAGCTGAAAAATGGAAAGAACCCAAATGGCCATTAACAGGTAAACCGACAAACTGTGTGTAACCAAACAATGTAATATTATTTAGCAATAAAACAGAATAAACTACTGATACACACAACAGCATGGATAAATCTCACAAAATTATGCTGAGTGACAGAGGACAAAGAAGAGTATGTACATCCTGTATGATGTCATTTATATTTTATTTTAGAAAATGCAAACTAAGTGGCAGAAAGTAGAACAATGATTTCCTGGGGACAGAGGGTGAGGTATGGATAGGGCCAAGAGGGAATGATTAGATCAGGTTAGAATGAATGGATAGGTTATCTTGAATGTGGTGATGGGTGTATATATACATAAGTCATAATTTATCAAATTACATACTTTATATATTTGCTGTTTATTATATGGCATCACATCAATAAAGTTGATTTAAAAAAACAAACCAAATAGGCGAGTTAAGGTCTACATTCTCAAAATGGCAAATTCTTCTGAAGTCCTGAAATGTTTATTGCCCCATTTAAATTTCTTCCATTGCTTTGGAATCTTGGGTTGTGCTCATTTTTAATTGCCTAAAAATGTTCCTTATAATCTCTGTTCATATGAGCTTGCAGCACAATTAAATATCATGTGCAAGCCAAATTATAGCAAAAACTTGATCACTTTGTCAATATCACAACATAAAATACAAAATGCAAGCAGGTAGAAAAGGTGTTAATGGGTTTTTAGAAAATACATGTATAAAAATAACCACAATGTTTTATTATTATCAAGATTATAGAAGTATAAACATTTATATAGCTGTATCAGAATGCAGTATGTTGTTAATTTACATCTTAACAGTATTGAATATGTTTATGCACTAATTTAACCAGCCTAAGAGGATTTTCTAGCATTGTTTCTTTTTTCTCCCACATTAATGTATGGAATGTAGGCTTAGAATTTTATGTTAAAATCAAAATTTGCATATAAAGCAAACTATCATAGTAATTTCCTGAATGAAACTCTAAAGAATATAAATCACATGACTCTCCTGAATTGCATGAGAGCCACTGGAACATACTACCAAAAACCTTCCTGGTAGTAAATCTGTGCTATTTTTTTAATGCCAGGTGACCATGATATTTTAGGACATATAAGCAGCACTTAGTATCAATGTCATGATTATTTCCATAATGCTATTTTGCTTGGCATGCAAAAAATAAAGAATCAAAAACTCTGCCTGCTTAAAATATTATGGCAAGCATTGTTCTAAATGCTATCTAGATATTATCCTCTCAATCCTCATACAAACTCTATGAGGTAGATAATACTGCCATTCTGCTCTAACAGATGCAAAAATTTTGGTTCAGGGAGTTGCGGTTGTTATGAATTGAACTGTGACCTCACCTCAGTTCATATATTGAAATCCTAACCCTCCAATACCTCAGAATGTGAACTTATTTAGAAATAGAGTTGTTGCAGAAGTAATTAGTTAATTTAATATGAGGATTTACTGGAGCAGGGGGAACCCCTAATTCAATATTACTGGTATGTTTTTAAAAGAGGAAATTTGAAGAAAGACGCACACACACAAGAGGAATGCTGTGTGAAGATGAAGGCAAAGACCTGGGTGATGTAGCAGATGCCAAAAATTGCCAGCAAACCAGCAGAAGGTAAGAGAGAGGCATGGAACAGATTTGCCTTCACAGCCCTCAGAAGGAACTAACCCTATCAACACTTTAATCTCAGACTTATTTCCAAAAACTGTAAAACAATACATTTCTATGATTTAATCCCCCCAGTTTGTGGTAGGCTGTTTGTGGTATTTGTCATGGTAATCTAACACTGAGAGAGAATCCAGATATCTGGCTCTAGAGTATGCACTATGTTGTATATTCCCAGCAAGTATTAATTACACTGTAATTCTACATCAGAAAGGAGGAGGTTTGAGTTTTCAGAGGGGACAGATCAGAGGGAGGAAACTGTGGAGCCAGGAATGTACTGCAGTGCTGGCCTTAGAGAGTCCAAGCATTCTGAACGAAGTAGCTGGAGGCCTCGTATATACTGCAGGTGGAGTAGGAAGAAGAAGGGGAAGGAGAACCTTGTGGAAATAAAGAAGATTGCACTAAGATAGGTAAAATCAACTTACAAAAACTTCACTTGTTTTTCAAATGTGCCTAAAAGTTTGTGCCTAAATCTTGGTGTGATAAGAAGTCCAAGAAACAGGTGAAAAAACAATATTCACTGCAAAACCAAGAGGATGACTAGAATTACAGCAAATTGCCTCTGTCACAGAATAGCTCTCATAAATAACCTCAAGTAAGTCTGGTTTAAAATTTCAGACCAATTGACCTGAAAAAGCCAGTGACCTCCTCAGATAGCTTACATCCAGAAAATAACTTGCTCTGAGAAATTCTGATGTGTCAAAAAGAAAAAAACCCAAAAAACAAAAAAACCCAAAAAATTACTGTTACTGTTTAGTGTTGCCAAAAAGAAATCTAAACCTAATATAACTTTCTGTTGTTGTTTTGTTTGTTGTTTGTTTTGGTTTGGTAGAGGACCTGTTATATTTTTCCAAAAGTGTTTGAGGGTTTCCTTTGCAGGATGAACCAATCTCAGTGTTTACAAGCACAACTCTGACAGGTACTTGGGTAATGGAGCTGCTCTGGTTCCACAACATTGAGTTCAGGAACATTCTTGCACCAGGTGGCACCACAGCGGAGAGATTAGGAATGATAGCTAAGGACATTGTTCATGGACCATGATGTTGTATAGTGCTAACTCCTAGGTAGATTAATGAAGTACACAGGGCCCAGGTCAGGTGGTCACCAGCACATGTCTGAATTAAGATGCATGATGGACTACTCCAGCCTTCTGTCCAGCTCATGCTGGATGTTCCGGGAAACAGTTATGCTTCTAATAGTTCCAGGTAACTTTACATACCTAGACTTTATCATTTGAAATTATGTATTTGTTGGTAAAAATTTTGGAGGACAGGAAGCTCTTCCCTCTCTCGGAGAATGTTGCTATTTTCTATGCTGTGCATCCTACAGTAAGATACGATCTTTCCTTTCACATTCTAAATTAAGTAAAACTTTTCTCACTTTTCCATTTGAGTTTACTATTGATATTTATCCACATAGTTGTAATGTAGTCTTCATACAAGATGTAGTGATATTTCACCAGGTTTTATCTATCATCTATCTATCTATTTATCTATCATTCTATCTATCATCTGTCAATCTATCAATCTATGGTCTTTCATCCTCCTTGGTATTTAGTGGAACCATTCAATTTGAGAATAAATATTATCTTTAGCTATAGAAAATTTTAATATTATTTCTTTGAATATTGCCTCTATTCTCCTTTTGGAATTGCTCTTAGACTGGATCTATCTTTTTTGGATCTTTTTGTATATGCCCTCTGTATTTTTGGTTTATGAAATATTTCTCATCTCTTTGATTTTTAACCATGGCAAATTTCCTGGCTTCAATTTGTCAATTTGCTAATTAGCCCTTCAGGTGAACCTATTTTGTTATTATCCAGCCATTAATTTAGTTAGTTTTTTCTTGTAGATTTTATTTTTTTATTTCCAAGATTTCTATTTAAATTTGTAAGTGACTTACATTGTTTCAGAGATTAAATACACTTTCTTACTCCTCTAAATATATTAATTATATTTTGTTTCTTTGTGTTTATTCTCACGTTTCCTAAGACACTAGTTCTACTTATTAAATTTGGTGTCACTATTTCACAGTGTTTGTTTTAAAAAATTGGTGATTCTTGGCTTATCTTTTTGAGAGTCTCTGATGATGGTCCTGTGATTACAACATTTTTAGTGTCATGAGATATTCTTATCATGAGTTTTAAGAATTTAATTAGTTCAAAGTCAAAATACCCACTTATATATTTTATTCTTGGAATATAAGCAGAATTTATTCATTAATGTTAGCAACCATGTTGATTCTATTCTTCACATTTGAAAATCAATTTCTTTGAAAAGAAGTGTAAAGCAAATATAGAAGTTATTTACTTATGTTTGTAGAGCTTTGGCAAGATGAATGAAGGAAAATAGCACAAAGTCACACTAAAGGTTGAGGAACAGGGTTGGGGGTGGTTATTGGTGAATGTCTCAGGTCAGTTTCTCTAGAAGCAGAGTCTGAGATGGAGATTTTAATATTTTCAGAGCGTGCTCTCAGAAGAATGGCAGAGAAAGAAGCAGAATAGGACATAGAGAGAAAGTTAAGTGATGTGGTCCTCACTGGAGACTAGATTCATCCTGGTGCCATGGGGACCTCAGAAACACAAATTAAACCTCAGAATTGCTCCTAACTTGAGGCAAGGGGGATGGCCTTCTGTACCCCCATGCTATTCATTTGTTAGCCTCCTGCTGACCCAGTAGTAGAGTGTAGCTAGCATAATTATTCATCCAGCCAAGATGTTTCTCTGGAGAGGGCACGGCTGTGAATTCTTTGCAGTCAATATTCACAGCAGGAATGTTCATGAATTTTGCAGGCTAGGTGTTAACCTGGTAGCAGCTTGAAATCAACCATGATGGGAGATTTTACACAATAGAAATTGGCAAGTGCTACAAGTCAGAGGTTTTTTTCCCAGAGAGCCATTGTACCTGCACCGTACTGATATGTGGCTGAGTCAAATGGCCCTTGATAGGGATTAGGGTGGTGAGTGAAAAACAACCTGTGATTCACTCCTAGCATGACTTAGAAACACTTCTTTCCTTTTCCAAGAGCCTAGTTGGTCATATTCTGAGAAAACTTATTAAAGAAAGATTTGTGGGGTAAGCCACAGGTGCAACCTCACGTTTTGGTCATGAAGCCTAACTGACATCATTATCATCCTTCTCTAATGTACATTTAAGATTTCCTTTCCCTGTATAGCACTCCTGCGGGGGTAGGTGGCCTTCCTGGTTACTGTGCTGTAATGAGGCTATGGTTGCTTTATTTGCTCAGCTACAGTTAAAATTGGACATAGGAATAATAAGAGATGCTCCAGTAGATTACCTGGGTACTGAACATTTCTCCAAACCCCCATTGTATAGTAACTGTCCTTCCTCTTCCTGATATCCAGGGATTATTGGAAACTTCTTTCTGAGCTCTGTGGTCTATTGAAAATAGTTTCCCAAAGAGTAGAAGCTTTAACTTCATGTTTAGTGGGGCTCTTATGTATATCCCCTGGCAGAACCCAGGACCTCTAGTCCAACAATCCTGAGATTCATGGGATCAGGAGACACAAACTTCACACGTGAGTCACTGGGAGTGATGGTAAAGGGGGCCATTCCTACAACCACTCCTTGTATTCTACCTATTGGAGACACAAACATTAAGCAGTATATAATGGCTATTTGTTGAAGATATATTTCATAGCCTGTGGAATGTCCAGACCATCCAGGTCCTTTTGAATTACATTGTGACAGGGAACAAGAGAATTAACATAGCCTTCAGATGAGACTAATGTCGATCTCATATAAATACAAGTTATTTCTGATACTCCATCAAGATGGGTAATGAAATGATAGCATTTTTCAGATCTGTAGTTTCACTACTTACCCAAGACCATGTTAATAACAATACCACATGCAGCATATCAAGAGGAATTGGGGCTTCTACTTGGTTAAGTTATGGTAGTCCATTGTCATCTTCCATTTTCGCTCTGGTCTTCACCTGACAAGAGAATTAAATGTAAATATAAGAGGGAACATTAGCACTGAATCTTTACGTGTTTGTGTAGCATCCATTAGAGCTATGGGTAGCATTAATCATTCTTTCTAAGATTGGGTGCTATTTGTATCTACCATCTTAGTAAGAGGGGAAAGTTTCAGGGGCTCTCACTTTGGTTTTTCTACTGCAATGGATCTTACTCTACTGGACAACCAATTCCTAAGAGTTTTACAACAGCTAATTATTTCCATTGTGGTTATTAAATCAGGAACCAGGAAGATAACTACTGAATAGGTGCACAGACTCTGGACCCAGGACTCCATTTATAAACAGACCTCCAATGCCCTAGCTGAGCATGGAGAAAATGATGCCTTCTCTCAGCAAGGTTAGGGTGCCAGATGCCATTCTGATGTTGTTACCCACCTTGCTTCTAAAAGACAAATGCTATCATCAGACTTTATCTGACCTGGGATCCTGTTTTTTCCCTTGTTATCATGGGATCCAGTTTTGTAACAGCAACTCCTACCATCAGCCCGATTTCACAAATGATCGCTGCCACTAAGCTTGGTGAGATTTTGTCGCTCCCCTCATTAATACATTTTTCGTTGCTTCAGAAAAGTGAGAACCATAAAGAACCACTGGGTATCCTTGTCTCATATGGTGAACCCTGTCTGGCATTGCTACTTTCCCAAATATGTTTATGCCTTCCTCCATAGTCTTCCTTCCAAAGCCATTTTGGAATCTCTATTTATATGGCCATCCCCTTTTCTAAGCTTGTTGGAGGCATTAGAGCCGCATGTTAGATCCAATTCTTGCAGCCTTCACTAGGGTGGTAAACTCTGTTGCAAGAGAGTGCCCCATGTCAACATGCTCTCTCTTAGGAAGCTTTATATTTAATCCTCCCCTCGATACTCCACCTTTAATACATATTCCCAGGCATACTTTGCTAGTTACTGCTCTGTGTGTTAGCCTGTTCCTGCAGTTCCTTTGGTATATAATCCCTCTCTTCCATTACCACACTCAGCACTTCCAAACTGTGATAACCATGTTGAAATTTAACCCAAATCATGGGTTTGCTGGTCAGGAGGGGAAGTGGAGACATATCCTGTGGAGGACAAGGTTTGTCTTCTAAAGCATCTGCATTGAAGGCCTTTACATAATATTCAAATAAGCGATAGGGGGAATATAATCACTTTTCCAACTGGTAAAATAAACATTTCTTTAGACCTAGAGTTCAGGAAAATCTGGGAGCTCAATATTCTCAAGTAAGTTCATTCACTCACGTATTTCCATCTTCAGTTTGAGGGCCTGAATCCTTCCTTAAAAGAGATTGCTTTAGGCACAGGAGACTTCACTGGGCTGATAATTTCAGCCTTTTTTGAAGTTCTGACTCTCTTATAATTAAGTCCTGGGCCTGGTCTTTAGCTAACTGCAGGAGGTGAATGTCTTCTTAAGTTCTGCCAAGGAGGCAGGTGAGAATGAACTACAAACAAAATTATTATAATTTGTTTTAAAATTAAAATACTGTGTATCTCCATGAAATACTAGTTCACCAAACATGAAGAGCTTTGTTTTCCATGTGATTAAGACCCTATTCCAAATTGTAGAAGGCTTTCAGGAACCACACTATGCTCATGATTCTTCGCTAACCATCGTGTATGCTAAGCCTGATACATTTGACAGTGGGAACAACTGAGGACAATAGGGCTTCCTTTTAAATCTATAGATAATGTGTGTTTGGCAGTACTCCAGGTGACTGCACTCAGTGAAGGATTTGACTAAATAAACAAACCAACAAACGCTGGAAGAAAAACCAAGGTAAGAATATTTTTAGAGCATTACACTAATCTTAACTAATAAAATCAGGCAGTTTTTGTTGTTATATCTTGAATGAGTTTTAGTACACTTCTTCCAATAAAACCAAGGGGGTTTTCCTCAACTTCACCACTTAACCTCACGATTTTGTCAAATCCATATAACCTTATATGGGTAAGTGTGTTCAATTCTTAGCATAGCTTTTCTTAACCTTTACATGTTTTTCCCCTTAGAACAGGTGTTATGAAAGACTGACTACACAGGTGGCAAGAAAACAGTGTGATTTCTTTTTTAACTTCCTTAAGACAAAGCCAAGTGGAGAGGAGTTATGGAATCTGAGTTGTAGCCCTCCAAACACAAGCGCAATCCAAAATTCTGAATGTAGTCTCTTCTTTAAACCAAGTATCTGTCCTACTTTTACATGAAAATTGAAGAACATTGGTGCTATCCTAGAATCAATATCTTGCTTTAGTTTCCAGAGCTTCTGAATGGTGCCCTGATACTAACAAGATGATACATTTAGAACAAGAATGTCTCAACCACTCTTAATTCTCAAGCATCCAAAGTCCTTAGTAATAAATGATAATGGGTTCCATTTGCTAAACATAATCCCCTTAGATACCTATGTACACAAGATAGAAGCTCAGCTCCGTGCTCTGTGGTGACCTTGATGGGTAGGATGGCAGGATGGGAGGGAAGTCCAAGAAGGAGGCAATATATGTATACATATAGCTGATTCACGTCATTGTACAGCAGAAACTAATGACACTGTGAAGCAATTATACTCCAATAAAAAAAAAAAAGTCATTTTAGACTTATTTTTCCCCTATATATGGCCATCCTTCCCTATCCCTAGGACATTCCTGAGTTAGAACAAGTTCTCAAACCTTAACCCAATCAGTTCTGGTTCAGATCTGTGTCCATATTAACATGCCTTAGTAATTTATAGAGACTCATATTTTTCAAGGCTTATTCCATGGACTGGTTTTCCCACAAAATACTAGTGGTTTTACGGTTTTTATCATTTTTAACATGGTTTTCAAGAGCAAATTTTGGGGAATATGATTGGTTTAACAAAGTTACTTTTGTTTGGTGTTTACTGCAAGAATTATCAAAACTTTTACTATGACAAAGAATAGAAAGAAAGGCATGTTCTATTTCTTTCCTTGACTAAAGAAATTAAACTTCCTTGGGCACAAAGCTAGCAATGGTTTAATTGTGAATAAAGAGGAATAGTATCTATACTAGCAAATTGTCTAGTCTTAAATTGTAGCTCTGCTGTAAATCTTCTAATTACTTACAGGGTCTTCTCCCATAGGAAGAAAAAGAATCATTATTGAGTGTAATTTAAGAGCTGCCTCTCATAGCAGAAAGAAAAGAGGAATTATGACCAGCTAAATTTACTTAAAATGTTTTAACTAGCTTCTACATCATTGCCTATGGAGAGAAATTTTAGATTCTGAAATATCATAATTGTACCAATACTCAAATTTTTGTTTGACCGTCTATTTCTAGTTTTATATGATACAAAAAGTTTATAAACTGCCACATCTGCTCAATCAAATAATAACTGTTAAGCACATCCATGCATGGTTTTTAAATAAAGCATATCCAGGTGCTCTAAATAACTAATTTTAGCAGTGCTGGTTATTGAGGAATTAGCTTTTACATTTCAATAGCCAAGGAAAAATGAAAAAAGTAACTTTTAATGGAGTAAAATTTTCTAGATAGAAAAGCATGTATGTGAAAATAGCTGCAAATATGAAATAAATTAAATTCCCATTTGGAATTGTCTAATCTATAAATAAATACAGATTTTTCAAAATTAAACCATAATAAAAAATTCCTTAAAAAACAGAAAGAAATTCCTTAATATATATATTATGGAACATGATGAGTTATAGTTACTATTTATTTATGATCAAGTTTTCTGTATTGGACTACATATAGAGAAAATAAGCTTGTTTCTTTTAAGACTATTAGCACATAGATACAAGTACTCACTAAAGCAATGGTAGAAATACATTATTAATGAGAACTGGCTTCAAATGTTTCCATATACTGATTCTATTAAGTGAACAGAATGTGGATGATGGGAGTGTTTCAGTCACACAGGAAATGAAGGAAATAAGAAGAAAAAATAAAGATCAAAATAATAAGCATCCATCATGCTAAGCTGGTAAAGTTTTGACTGACGCAGAAACAAAAATGAAGATGAGAATAATTAAATATGTTTCAGTTTGCCTTGTTGCATGGGTCATTTTGTTCATGTCTGTTAGATAAAAGAACCTCTAATATATATATTTATCCAAAGGGTGGAGGATGTGATGCAGATGAGAAAGCCACTATAGTGGTCAGAGAACACTAAATAGAAGATGATGAGCTTTCTTCTTTTCCAAAACTTGACTGCATACCACATATACTCTACTTATTCCTTTCACTGAGGGTGTGTGTGAGGAGACCTTTGCTGAGTTTCTGATAAAAATAACACAATGCACTCTACATTGTTGAAGTCTAGTGATTACCCCTAGACATTTTCAAAGCTATGAGCTAACAAAATAGAGACAATGCATATGAAGTATCTTGTATGAACTGCAGTAATAAGAGTGTAAAGCAGTCTCCTGTGGCTTGGCTTTCCAACATGATATCGGTTTTCCCCTCATGACATCCCGCATTCATCTCTCTGGCTGTCAATAGGCTTTGCTAGAACTTTCAGACAATTATCAATATTCAACTATATTTCCCATTGATTCCCATCAAAATTACACAGTGATTGATTTAAATTGATTGCAATCTTATTAACATTATAATATTGCTCACAAACTAGTATAACCAAAAAAAAAATAAGTTGTTCTCCTTCTCTCTCGCCCCACCCCCTTTTATTTTTATTGATTTTTAAAATAATTGATGTGATTTTGGGTTTCTACCTTGATAGGGAAAATGGTGTATTCCAACATATTATTTTAATTTGATAATCCCTAAAACTAAACTTTTGCCAAGGTTTCCATGAGCTTGGACAACTTAGTTCTGTGAAGTAAATGATGGATTTCCAATAAAAATATAAATGTGAAACTGCTATAAAATAGGGTATACATTTGGGGATAAAGATAAAACATGTATTAAGTATTAATAGAAATTTAGCTTTTGTAAAGTGAATGGAGTAAAAAGTATTCAATGTATTTGGAAAATATGGCTTCAAATCCCAAATCAGCTGCTGGATATGAATCTTCAGCAAACCACTAACCTCTCTGTGGTAAAATTTAGCCATCTACAAAAATGGGGATAGTGTGCTTGCCTGACTTACTTTTTAGTGCTCAATGGAGGATGTAAATGCAAAATCACTCAGCACATTCTAAAAAAAAATAAGCTAGAAGTTGTTATGAGCTTTGATTAATGATTTGATGAACTAGCTCTATTGTTTTCTTGCGCAAAAATGTCTGAGATGCATTAAAAAAATGACAAGTGAGATGAATCTACATATTTAGTACAGAGAATGTCTCAATAAATCAAATGATAAATGTGGAATGATGGAGTCTATTCCAGTGTGACAACAATTTCCTTCAGACTATTGATTTTTTAAAGCAATTCATTACTCTTTAGATTCAAGATGGAGTTGAAACTTTGGAACCTCCCTAATTGCATAAGCATACCAGGTGCATGGGGGTGATGTAGTCAGTATAAATAATTTTCACTTCATTTTTCTTCATTTAAGGAAAATTCTTAAAATGTTGTTTTTCTAAAAAAAATCTAGACAAAATTGGTGGGAGGGGGAGTGAGAATAAGATGTAGCTTACTTGTATTTTAGTCATAGTATTTTAACCAATTAACAGAAATAAACAAATCTTTAATTTACCTTAAATATCCCTTCTCAAATGGAGAGATGCTTCTAATAAATAAAATTACTTTTCACTAAGTATAAACATTTTAATGTCAAATATAAATTAGCATATTTTAACATTTTGGCAGTTAATGAAATTTTTGTTCTATTCTGTTAATATCAACATTTAAAATACATTTATATTTTATTTACTAGTATGTCAGCATATGTGAATTATTTTAAATCACTAAAATTCAATTCAGCAAGGAAAAAGAATAAATTCATTCTACATTGATTCTCCAGTTTCACAAGCCTGTAGCTTCATTCTTGGACTCCTTTGTAGCTTGCACTATCCTTGCACAGCCAGAGACTTAAGTAGTATCAATGTTTTTTCAAATATGTTCACAACTGAGTTGCCAATGATCAATTTAATTCCAATGATAAAGTACATATGCATTACTATTATTGCTTTCTTTTGAATCAAAGAATGACAAAAAATATGTGCTCTGTGTTATTTTGTCTATCCCAAGCCTCAGAATGCAGTTCCAATACAAGTCAGTATGCTAGAATATATCATCATGCAAGTGCAAAAATGTAGTATTGACCCTAAAATATAAGGAATAGAATATTTCCACCCTCTTTGATTTATGTAAAATGTCCGGTATTGCAAACTGCCTACCTACAATCTACTCAACACATAGAATCCAATGTTGATAGAAATATTGAAATAGGTGTTTGTTCAACTTGAACAAATATTGGAGGCATGACATTGCAGCACATTTAAAACAAACTATAAGTGGAGTGGTCATCCCAGTAGATGTAGAGATATCAGGTGTGGAAAGAAGTTTATGCTGTGCCTATTCCCTGGAATATTTTTTTATTCTGTGTTCCTGGCTAAATTTTTCTTACCATTCAATTTGTAAGAAGAAATATGTCTTCTACAGAAAGTCTTCCCAAGGCCTCTCCTCTTCTTCTTCTTTTTTTTTTTTTTGTTAATAAATTTTATTATAATCTGTAATGGTACATTTGTTCTGGCAGGCATTTTTATATCTATCTTTAATAAATTGTAAGTTCCATCAAGTCAGCTTAATATATACCTGTTCACTGTAGTTCATTCAACTCTTGCAAGAGCCATATACATTTTAATCAGACAATAAATATTTTTGAACAAATAAATGCAGCCTTTTAGGGCTATACAGAGTATCTGAAAGGCCTTAACTAGAATCTCAAGAGGCTGGGCTCTTGAGCTAACTCCAGCTAAGTCAAGATATAGATACTGGCTTCAGTGAGTTAAGTTGAAGAATATTATAGAAGAATTCTAATATTAGTTGAGAGGTCTGTCTCCTTGTGACAGACAAAAGTTGATTCAGGGTGTGAGAATGTGACCAGTGTATCCTTCTGAAAGGCTGACTTTTTATTTGACTTAGCAGACACAACAGAATTTGTCCTTCAAATGCATTGAAAAAACGGGGCCCAAGAGAATGGTGCCATCCTCATTTAGCCTTGTATTCTGCCTTCATTTTATTCTTGGAAACAGGAATATTTGAGATTGAAAGAGAATAAGAGTGTTTGAGTCTTTGCTGAATTCAAAGGGGCATCTTTAGATTTCCAAGAATAGAAGGCTTCAGCAGAACTTCTTAGAGTATTTATCATGTGTCAGTATTCAAAACCAGGAAACTTCTTCTAACTGTACCACTTTGACTTTAATGTAACATAAAAGCTGTTTTGCATGACAAATTACACTGTTGCATCCAATATTATAATTAGTATAGAAAGCAGATGCATTAGATTCACATTTAGGAAAAAGCTAGAGGAGATTAATTACAGTCTATTAAAATTCTAAGTTCATCATCATTTAAATTTTTTTCACTTGATGCCAGTATGTAAGGATTCCAATACATTGGTGAGATGAATGTAGCATGTACTAATCTACCATGCCAAACCCATTCAAACTTAAGGACCCAAATGTGTTATAAAGCATAATTACTTGAGAGCTAAATCTTAAGCAAGACAGAAATCTGAATTAAAATTGCCAAGGATCATATGTAGACAGAGAATACAATCAAGGAGAATCTATATAAATAAGATTTGTCTTTAAGTACTCCAAAATCACAAAGTTATGTGATTCATGTTGCCTACTACGGTTTAAATTAGCTGCTTCTGAATTAATTTTAAGGCATTGAAAGGCATACCCATTTTCAAGTGTTTAAACATTCATTTTATATTAGCTGTCACATGTCACAATTGAGTGTCATCTGAATCTTCTATCTAATTATGCATGCAAATGCAGAGAATTCAACAAGACTATTTTTAATATGAGTACTTGATGCCACTTTTTGATTTTTATTAGACTAATTAATATAATTGCATATAATACCATTTGTGACATAAATTCCAAGTAAGAAGCTGTCAGTCATTGAAACATAATGTGATAGTGCATTTTGGTTAATCTGTGCAAAACTACAATCTTAGATTTTACAGAGCCATTTGCCTTTTTTAAACAACAGATCAGTGTTCTTTCAAAGGTAAACATGAAAGTCTTCTTTGTGAAATATAACATGATAAAAACAAATGGGGTCAAAACTGACAGTGATAAATAGTACTTCCCCATCAAGAGAGCTGTTCTGAAATGAAACCTTTAGCTAAACTTCTCAGGTTAGGTTTTAGAAATTCTGATTTGCTTTATTTATACAAACAGAAGATAGGGAGCAAATTAAACCTATTCTGTCCTTCTAAGCTAAATATACTGTATTAAAAAAAAAATAAAAAGCTGCCACAGAAGCACTTCATTACTTTCTTACTTTAATACTCATGGCCTAATTTATCCTGGAGTAATTATAGCTGGATGAGCAGCTAATTAGGAATTGTCATTATCATTTTCACAGGCTCTTTGTAGAGTATTATGTCTGAGTGATTTAATACACATGGCTTTGTGAACACTCCCTTGCAAGTAACACACAAACAGAGCCATAGGAAGATGAAAGCAAATGTCATTTCATGACGGTGAAAATCACTTTTTTTTTTTGATGTGGACAATTTTTTTTAAAGTCTTTATTGAATTTGTTACAATATTGCTTCTTTTTTATGGTTTTTTTTTTTTTTTTTTTTTGCTGTGAGACATGTGAGACCTTAGCTCCCTGACCAGGGATTGAATCCATACCCCCTGCATTGGCAGGCGAAGTCTTAACCACTGGACCACCAGAGATGTATCCCCCTCGGCCCCCGCTAAAAATCACTTTCTTTTTTTAACTAGAGCTATGAGTCTGAGTAAAGTCACATATGATAGAGTCAAAAGAATGAAAATCAAACACTGTGATGTGCCCCAAATATTTTTGTAACTCAAATAAGACTAAGTTTCCATGGTCAGTCTCTGTTTTCACCTGGAGGCCAATTTCAGCTCAACATCACAATAAAAATATACACATGTGCTCATGTACAGATAGCATTTTAAAACACTGATAAAAAGTACAGGTATTATGGGCTTCCCTGGTGGTGCAGAGGTTAAGAATCCCCCTGCCAATACAGGGGACATGGGTTTGAGCCCTGGTTGGGAAGATCCCATATGGCCCTGAAGCAACTAAGCCTGTGGGCCACAACTACTGAGCCTGCGCTCTAGAGCCCATGAGCCACAACTATTGAGCCCATGTGCCTCAACTAATGAAGCCTGTGCTCCACAACTTGCTCCCTCTCGCTGCAACTAGAGAAAGCCCTAGTACAGCAATGAAGACTCAACACAGCCAAGAAATAAATAAATAAATTTACAAAAAAAAAAGTACAGGTATTACTGAGGGATTTGTGAGAGATGAAAGAGAAAATTATATCAAACACCAAATATCCATATTTTCTAAAATATTTTTAAATATCAAATTATTCTATCTATAACTCTCTCCCCCTGTCTATTCCACCAATGAAAATATTATTGAAAAATTTCCTCACCCATGATTTCCCACTATGTAGTGATTTCATCCTCTTCTCTTCCAGTTTAGTTTTCTTTTACATCCTCCACTTTGCATATTTCTTCTTAGAATAAAATCATCAAACAAAAGATCTTTCTTTGGAGCTACCCACATTTAAAGCCTGAAAAAAACCTAAACAAAATTTATTAAGGTTTTTGGATAAAGATGACAGAGCATATACAGTCTTCTCCTTGTCTAGAACTAATTCATAGAAACAACATGAATGAAAGTAGCTAAAACAATATTAATGGCAACACAATAGAACTGAAGGTGAAAAGCATAAATGAGGGGGAGGGACAAACCTCATATGAGTCAAAGAAGTAACCGCCAAAGTAGAATTAATAGTCATCAATCTTTAAGTAACTAATAACTTTGAAATAAACCAAAAACTTCTAGAAATGAAAGAACAAATTGACAAAACTACAAACATAGTGGGAAATTTTAACGTAACTCTCATAAATCAGCAGGTTGAGTAGATAAATAATGGATACTTACATATAAGTATCCATAAGATTTAGATGACACAATTAACAAGTTTGCTATAACCAAAATATATAGATTTTCCTACCAAGCAAAAGAAAAAAGCACAATAATTACAAATTGCATGGAAATATATATAATATTACTAAAATCAAGCATGTATAAATCATCTTCACTACCAAAATAAATTAGAAATGAATTATATCAGTAAAAATTTTACTATATATCAAAGCAAAAAAGAGTAAAACAGGAAAAGGGTAAAACTTACAAGTTACTTACAAATGAATCACAGTTTTAGTAATACATTCCCTGCCATGTAAGTTAAGTATAAATTGATGCTAAGAGGAAAATGCACAGCCTAAACAGAACTATTCAAAGAAAAAGATGTGTGCAAAGTTCATGAAGTAAGCTTTCAATTCAAGAGACCAGAGAAGAACATTAAATTCAACACAGATTAATATTAAAAGAATGATATTGCTATTTGAAAGAAATGGTATAGCTAAAAGTATAAGTTAATTATATGGAAAAACTCCCTCTAAATTAGAATTAATGAAGAAATCAAAAGCTTTTTATTTTCATTGTGGTAAAAAACACATAACATAAAATTTGCCACCTTAACTAATTCTAAATGTACAGTTCAGTAGTATTAATCATATTAATATTGTGGTGAAACATCTCTAAAAGCTTTTCATCTTGCAAAACTCAAATGCTAGATCTATTAAACAACTCCTCTCTCCCTCTTTCCTCCACCCTCTGGCTGTCCCATTTGAATGCCTTTTTATTCTTTTTCTGCCTACCTCTTCTGGCTAGGACTTTCAATACTATGTTGAATAGGAGTGGCAAGAGCAGGCTCCCTTCTCTTGTTTTTGATCTTAGACGAAAAGATCTCAGTCTTTTACCAATGAGTATGTTAGCTATAGGCTTTTGATATACAGGCATGCCTCATTTTATTGCATTTGCTTTACAGTGCTCTGTAGACACTACGTTTTTTACAAATTGAAGGTATGTGGCAACCCTGCATTGAACAAATCTATCTGCATCATTTTTCCAACAGCATTTGCTCACTTTGTATTTCTGTATCACATTTGGGTAATTCTCATGATATTCCAAAGTGTATTATCATTATTACAATTTTATGGTAATCTATAATCAGTGATCTTTGATGTTACTATTGTAATTGTTGGGGGAACCATGAGCTGCACCTATTTCAGATGGCTCACTTAATTGATAACTGCTGTGTGTGTTCTGACTGTTCCACCAACCAGCCATTCCCCCATCCCTCTCTCTCTCCTCAGACCTCCCTATTCCCTGAGACACAACAATATTGAAAGTAGGCCAGTTAATAACCCTACAATAGCCTCTTAGTGTTCAAGTAAAAGGAAGAGTCACATGCCTTTCACTTTAAATCAAAAGCTAGATATGATTAAACTTAGTGAGGAAGGTATGTTGAAAGCTGAAATAGGTGAAAAACAAGGCCTTTTATAACAGTTGTAAAAGTTATGAATGCAAAGAAAAAGTTATTGAAGAAAATTAAGGATGCTACCTCAGTGAACACACAAATGATAAGACAGCCATTTCAGCCTTCTTGCTGATATGGAGAAAGTTTTAGTGGTCTTTATAGAAGATCAAGCCACAATATTCCCTTAAGCCAAAGCCTAGTCCAGAGCAAAGTCCTAACTCTCTTAATTCTATGAAGGCTGAAAGAGGTAAAGAAGCTGTAGAAGAAAAGTTTGAAGTTGGCAGCTGTTGTTTCATGAGCTTTAAGAGAAGACACCATCTCTGTAACATAAAAGTGCAAGATGAAGCAGCAAGTGCTGATGTAGAAGCTGCAGCAAGTTATCCAGAAGATCTATCTCAGATCATTAATGAAGGTGGCTACACTAAACAATAGGTTTTCAACATAGATGAACTAGCCTTCTATTAGTCATTTCATATGTAGCAAGAGAAGTCAATACCTGGCTTCAAAGTTTCAAAAGACAGGCTGAATCTTGTTAGAGGCTAATGCAGCTGGTGACTTTAAGTTGAAGTCAATGCTCATTTGTCATTCCAAAAATCCTAGTGCCCTTAAGAATTATGCTAAATTGCCTCTGCCTATACTTTATGTATGTAACAACAAAGTTTGGATAACAGCATATCTGTTTACAGCATGGTTTACTGAATACTTTAAGCCCATTGTTGAGACCTACTGCTCAGAAAGAAAGGTTCTTTTTGAAATATTACTACTCATTGACAATGCACCTGGTCACTCAATAACTCTGCTGGAGATGTACGAGATTAATGTTGTTTACATGCCTGCTAAAACGACATCTATTCTGCAGCCTTTGGATCAAGAAGTAATTTCCTTCAAATCTTATTCTTTAAATAGCACATTTTGTAAGGCTATAGCTGCCACAGATAGTGATTCCTCTGACAAATCTGGGAAATATAAATAGAAAAGCTTCTAGAAAAGAATCATGATTCTAGATGTCATTAAGAACACTTGTAATTTATGGGGAGAGGTCAAAATATTAACATAAACTGAAGTTTGAAAGAAGTTGATTCCAACTCACATGGATGACTTTGAGGGATTCGAGACTTTAGTGGAGGAAGTAATGGCAGATGTGATGAAAATACCAAGGGATCTAGAATTAGAGGTGGAGCCTGAAGATGTGACTGCATTGCTGCGATCTCATGATAAAACTACTGGGTGAGGAGTTGCTTCTAATGGATGGTTTTTTTTGAGATGGAATCTACTCTACTGGTGACAATACTGTAAAGATTGATGGAATGACAATAAATGATTTAGAATACTAAGCAAAATTAGTTGATAAAGCAGTGACAGAGTTTGAGAGGATTGACTCCAATTTTGAATGAAGTTCTACTGTGGTTAAAATGCTATCAAACAGTTTTACATACTATAGAGCAGAAATTGTTCACAGAACAGTCAATTAAGGCAGCAAACTTCACTGTTGTCTTATTTTTAGAAATTTCCACAGCCACCCCAATCTTCAGCAACCACCACCCTGATCAATTGGCAACCATCAACATCAAGGCAAGACCCTTCAGCAAGAAGATCATCACTGGCTGAAGTTTCGGATGATAGTAAACATATTTTTAGCAATAATGTATTTTTTACTTAAGGTATGAACATTGTGTCTTAGACATAATGTTATTGCACACTTCATAGGCTACAGTATAGTGTAAATATAACTTTTATAAATATAATGTTTTGAAAATCAAAAAATCTGTGACTCACTTTATTGTGATATTCACTTTATTGCAGTGGTCTGAAATTAAACCCACAATATCTCCAAGGCATGACTGTATGGAATTTACTATGTTGAGGGAAATTCCTATTCCTAGATTTTTAGTGTTTTTATCATGAAAGGGTATTGAATCTTGTCAAATGATTTTTCTGCATCAATTGAAATGATCAAATTATTTTTTTTATTCTGTTAATATGGTGTATTATATTGATTGATTTTCATATGCTGAAACACTCTTGCATTTCAGGAACAAGTCCCACTTGTTCATGGTGTATAATCCTTTTAGTATGCTGTTGAATTCAGTTTGCTAGTATTTTGTTGAGAAAATTTGTATCAACACTCATCAGAGCTATTGGTCTGTAGATTTCTTTTCTTGCAGTGTCTTTGTTTGGCTTGGTTATCAGGGTAATGCCAGCCTCATCAAAGAGAGTTAGTGAGTATTCCCTTCTCTTCAGTTTTTTTGAAGCTTGAAAAGGCTTGACATTCATTCTTCTTAAGTATTAGGCAGAATTCTCCACTGAAGCCCTCTAGTCCTGGGCTTCCCTTTGTCAGGAGGTTTTAGATTACTGATTCAATCTCTTTACTAGCTATTGGTCTATACAGATTGTTTTATCTTCATGACTCAATCTTGGCAGATTGTGTGTTTCTAGGAATTTAATCATGTCTTCTAACTTATCTAATTTGTTGGCATGCAATTATTCATAGTATTTTCTTAAAATCATTTTTATTTCTGTGGCACTGGTTGAAATGTCCCCTTTGTTTATTTCTGATTGTAGCTATTTGAGTTTACTCTCTTTGGTTATTAGATTCAATTTAGCTCTGTGTTTGTCAATTCTGTCAATTGAGATCTGTCTGATCTCAAAAAAAATCAGCTCAGTTTTGTTGATTTTTTTTCTATTTTCTAATCCATGTATCACTGCTCTAATCTTTATTATTTCCTTTCTTCTTTAAGCTTTGGGTTTAGTTTGATCTTTTTCTAGTTCCTTAGGGTGTAAAGACAGATTGTTGATTTGAGACCTTTATTCTTACTTAATGTATACATTTACAGATATAAACTTTCCTCTTAGAACTGTTTTTGCTGCATCCTATAAGTTTAGGTACGTTGTATTTTTATTTGTCTCAAGATATTTTCTAATTTCTCATGTTATTTCTTCTTTGACTCATTGGTTGTTTAATAGTGTGTTGTATAATTTCCACATATTTGTAAAGTTTCCCAGTTCTCCTTTTGCTATTGCTTTCTAGTTCATTCCATTGTGATTAGAAAGGGTATGTTGTATAATTTCTATCTTTTTAAATTTGTTAAGACTTGTTTTGTGGCCTAAGATGTATGTCGTCTACCCTGGAGAAAGTTTCATGTGCATTTGAGAAGGATGTATATTCTGCTCTTCAATTGGTCTATAGGGTTGTTCAAGTCCTCTAATTTCTCACTGATATTCTTTGTGATTGTTCTGTTCATTACTAAAAATATTGAAGTCTCCTACTTTTATTGTGGGGATGTCTATATCTATGTCTATGTCTGTGTCTCTTCAATTCTGTCACAATTTGCTTCATATATCTAGAAGCTCTGATGTTGAGTACATACATATACATGATTATTTTATCTTCTTGTTGAATTGTCTCATCACAACACAATGTTCTTCTTTGTCTCTCGTAATAGTTTTTGACTTAAAGTCTATTTTGTCTGAAATTATTCTGCTCTGTTTTTCTTTTTCCATTCTTTTATGTTCAGCCTTTGTGTATCCTTAGATCTAAGGTGAGCCTCTTGTAGATGGAATATAGTTATATCCTGAGTTTGTTTGTTTGTTTTTAATCTATTCAGAAATCGATGGCATTTGATTGGGGAATTTAATCATTTGTATTTGTGGAACTTATAGTAAAGTACTTGCTATTGCCATTTTTTTTCTAATTGATTTCTGTGTGTCTTATAGCACTTCTGTCCTTCACTTCCTTTCTCACTACCTTCCTTTGTGTTTCCTTGACTACTTTTCGGTGACAAGCTTTGAGTCCCTTCTCATTTCATTTCGTGTATACTCTATAAGTGCTTCTCTTTGTGGTTACCATTGCAATTATATAAAACACCCTACAGGTATTATTACATTCTATTCTAAAGTGATGATAACTTCAATCACATATAGAAACTCAACCTCTTTATAGATTTACTCCCCTTTTTATGTTATTGATGTCACAAATTACATCTTTACATATCATATACCTAAGATAGATGTATAGTTATTCTTATGTTTTTGTCATTTAAATTCTACACAAGAATTAAAAGTGAATTTATACAAAAAAATTAGAATAGTGTAGATTACTATATTTTGTTCATGTATTTACCTTTGGCTGTGTTGTTGTATTCTTAATTGTCTTTTATTTAATGAAAAATATTCCAGTCCCTACAAGGATGCATTTTTCCATGTGTTCTTATAATAAATTCCCTCTTACTGAAATACAGAATATATTGAGTCCTTGAAAACTGAGTACAACAAGTTAAAATATTTCTTTTTTAGTATTCCCTTCCCCCTAACAAACTGGCTTAAAAAACAATGAGAAACATAAATATACAAAAGTTTTATTATTGTATAATTGTCAGTCAAAATAAAATTTTGTGCTTATTTTAAAACTTAACCCATTAACAGCATCAGAGGCTTTTGAGAAAGAACTAAAACAGAAAACCACTGGTTTAGAAGTTTAACTGATAGAAACACAAACAAAATGATCAATATTGGCACGTAGAATAGTAAAGCTTGGGAAAGGAAAATCCTTGAAATACCACAGGTTTGATGTTTGTTTTCTTCTAAATAAAGTCTCTGATAGCTGTAAAGGTTTGGGTCTGGCGGGGTAAAAAAAAAGAGAGCTAGGAAATACTTTAATCTCTTAGTGACTAATTTTAGAAATAGGAAAATAATATACTGTAGAAAGTTAGATGGTAGGGGGAGGTAAATCAACAGAAAAAAAAATAACTCTGTGTAACTATGTTTTTATTTGTGAGTATTAATTTTTATTTTTATAGTCTTCTCCTCTGAAAAAGAAGAATGCCCTTGGAGCACTGCAATTTGTGTAAGTTAATTGGATTTTTTCAATATAGTATTCAGAGGACAGTGTCTTGAAAATAAATTTTTATTCAGAATAGGCATCTTCCAAGTAGAAAATTAAAAGTATGTAATTGAGATATAAAACTGTCATGAATAAATACACCAAAATACACTCAGAAAAAAGTTTAATTTTTTTGTGAATTTCTGCTTTAAAGATAAATATATGTGACTTTGATCTTGACTAGTTGAGTATCTACATGTTTGAACCAAATATCCAATATTTTTTAATTTACAAGTTTTGTCATTTTCATTTGATCTAAAACACACTGAATAGGTCTTGAGATAATTCTACAAAAGTGTAAAATAATTGACTTCTGTGTTTTAGACATGTTTGTGGAAGAATTTAACTTAATGGACTGGACCAACTAAAATTAAAGGGAGAAATTGACAATACACCCAGATTCTCTAAGTCTACAGAAACCTCACTATAAATACAAAGACCTAAATAAGTAAAAAGTAAAATGACGGAAAATGATATACCATACTAACACTAATTTGAAAAAATCCTGTAGTTGCTATATTAATATCAGAAAAAATGAAGTTTCAGAAGAAACTATATTATCATGGATAAGAAAAGCATTTTATAATCATGAAAAATGAACATAATAATCCTAAATGTTTATGTCTCATAACATAGCTTCAAAACGCATGAAACAAAAACTGATAAGACTGCAGAATAAATGCACAGATCCACAATTATAGTCAGATTTCAATACCCTTCTTTCAATAATTAATAGGACAGAGAAAAATTCAGTGAGGGTTATACCCTTCTGCACTGTCATCTAGCATGACCTAATAGAGATTTGTAGAACACATCACCTAACAATGGAAGAATATGCATTCTTTACAAGTGCAATGAACCATTTGGTGATAGACCATCTTCTGTTCTGGGACATAAAACAAGCCTCCATAAATTGAAAATGATTCAAGTCCTATGAAATGTTCTCTGATCACAATGGAATTAAATTGCAAATTAATAACAAAAATTGATCTGGAAAATTCCTAAATACTTGGAAACAAACAGCAAAAACAAACAAACAAACAAAAAAAACACCAAAAAGTTTCTATATAATCCAGAAGTCTAAAATTAACTGAAAAAGGAAGTTGAAAAATATGAGCTGAATAAAAATGAATGCATAGCATATCAAAATATGGAGTATGTGGCTAAATTATTACATAAAGAAAAATTTATAGCATTAAAGACATGTAATAGAAAAGAAGAAAGATCATACTTTGGGGTAACTTCAGGAACTAGAAAAAGAAGAGCAAATGGAACCCAAAATAATCAGGATGAAAGAAATGAGATAAGAGCAGAAATCAATGAAACAGGACATAGATACTATAGAGAAAAATCAGTGAAATCAAAACCTAGTTCTTTCAGAAGATCAATCATATTGATACAGCTTTTGCCATACTAATCCAAAAATGATGTGCAATGACACAAATAACCAATATCAGAAATGAGAGGTTGTCACTCCAGATGCTGCAGGTATTAAAAGGATAATAAAAGATTTTTATGAACAACTTTATGATAATAAATTCTACAACTTAGATTAAATGAACAAATTACTTGAAAGATACAACTACCAACAAAGCTTACTCAAGAAGAAATAAATTACCTGACTAGCTCTATGGCTACTAAAGAAATTGAATTTGTTATTATATTTTCCCACAAAGAAACTCCAGGTGCAAATGGCTTTGTTGTAGGACTTCACCAAACATTTAGAAATAATACCAATTCTAGACAAACTCTTCCATAAAATTGAAGAGGAGAGAATACTTCTCATAGCATTACTGGAAAAGAAAACTACAGGCCAATACTCCTCACTATCATAGATAGAATATTCTTAAAATTTTGGGAAATTAAATACAACAGTATATTTTTAAAAATAATGTATTATGAGGAAGCGGGATTTTTCCAAGATGCAAGATTATTTTAGCATTTTAAAATCAATCAATGTAATTAAGACATTAAAAATTTCACAATTCATTAGGTAAGTTTCTCTGTGACCATGATGGATCAGGGCAAAAGCAATTTAAATCTTCTGTCACATCTGAACATGGTGAGAAACATGAACATTGTTCAAATCACAAAAATGATCAAACTGCTCCCTATTGCAGCTAATACGTGCGACTACTGCTTCCTTACCAATTACAGTCTAAACTTGTCTCATTCATCCTGAATTTTAGATAAAAATTTTTAAGATACCCAATCAGAGATTTGTTCCTACTTACTAGAAATTAAACAATAAATACTTGCTATAATGCCAGTAAAAATTGTGTTGAGAGATTGTTTTGCAAACACAAAATATCCATATTTTTCCTTCTACTGTTAGGAAAATTTTAAACATTATGGATATTACTCAGAGTATGCTAAAATATTAAAAGGTTCACACAATAGACACTTATTTCCTACTCACATACAATCAGACAGGACCATTCAAGGTGCTCTGCCAACATCAAATGGGATCTTTGAAGGCCTTGCTGGGTGCTTTTATTAGTCAGCTGAAAGAAAAAAAAACATGGAGGACCACATATAGGAAATATTTTGTGCCGTGCCATAGAGTCCTACATGTCACTTCCATTCATATCCTACTGCCTACAATGATGTTTCACACCCATCCTTAACTGCAAGCAAGTCTGAAAAATGAAGAATAGCTATTAACCAGAAATGAGAGGAAATGGGTTTTGCTTATCAATTTCACAACATCTGGTATGCTATGGAGTTTTTAAAAACTTTAACAGGAACATACATATGACATATATAGTAAGTTTTAAAGATAAGGGGAATACTCATGTCAGCACCACCCCAGTTTTAAAAAAAAAAGCAAATGTCAGATATGCCTTCTGTTTATTCCTTCAAGATTACAACATTCTCCCTCCTCACAAAGGTAAACACTGTATAGGCTCCTGCAGTAATGTTTTCCTTATTTGTTTTTCTTTTTTTAAAATATGGCAATGCCTATGAATGTGTTCTAAATATTATAGCTTTGCCCACTTTTGAACTTTATATAAACAGCATCATGACATATATTATATTTATACTTATATATTATTTTTATTTTTATGAGATTCATTCATGTTTTAGTGTATTCTATGTCATATTAAGAATATAGCCCATTTTATTTCATTCTATTGATCAACTGTGATTGTTTCTGGTTTGGGACAGTTATAAACAAAGTGTGGACTTCTTGTGCCTGTCTTCTGGTGCATGGTGAAAACTTTTCCTACCCTGGAAAGCAACTTATGAACCATGTGATATATTTACATTCAACTTTACTAAATAACATCATACTAGTTTTCTAAAATAGTTGTAACATTATGTGCTCCCATACTGTTATGATCATGGTATAAGAATTCCCATTTTGCCATATGATTAACAACAGTATCATTAGATTTTCTCTTTAACTTTTGTGGGTCTAATGAATGTGTAATTATATCTTATGTTGTTTCAGTGTGGACTTCCTTGATCATCTCTGTGTTTTCCTGATGGTCACTGAAGATGAGTATCATTTGATATGCTTATAGGCCATTTGGAGTTTCTTTTTATTCAAGTGCTTGTAGAAATATTCTATGAGTTTTCCGATGGATTTTCTTTTTCTCATTAATGTGTAAGAATTCATTATATATCGTGGGATTTTTGTCAGTGATGTGTATTGTGACTATTTTCTCATTCCGTGATTTGTTTTTTACTTATCTTTTGATTTTCTTTACAGTATCTTTTGATGAACAGAAATTTTTTTAATGAAGTCAAATTCATTATTTATTGCTTTACCAGTAGTGCTTTTCTGAGCTCCATTTCATTATTTTTAGAAACCAGTAAGGCAAGCCCAACCAACATCTTCTTTTCTGAAGCTTACTGGCTTTTTATTAATTCTTAACTGCTAATGCTCTTACTCTCAGGCAAGACTTTTGGGATTCTTCACAGGCACCTATCAATGATTTTCCTTGCACCATTATCTAGTACGATTATCTGACTGATTGCCTAAGACTCCACTCACTGTTCCTTCTTGTAGCTCTAACCCTTGTGCTGGCAAGTCTGAAATTACGGGTAGGGTGCATACAAGATGATCATGCCCAAACACTCAAACACTTCCATAATATTTATTCTGGCCCATGAGAAAAGATAGCATTTGAAGCTATCCTTTTGAAACTTTTGAAGCTCAGGCCTTCCCTCTTGTTTTCCTAACAGGAGCAGTTCCAACTATTTCTGGCCTTTAGACTTTTCTACTGAGAATCTAGTCTTGGTTCTACGCTTCTGTTTCCTTTGAATTTCAGAGAACAGATTTTATATTCTTAGAGCCGTTCTCTTCAAACGTCTCTTGCCGCATTTGCTTTGGGCTGGGGAATGGGAAAAATGGATACACTCTTTTAAACTCATAGCATTGTAACCAAATTCTTCAAAGAAATTCTCATTACTTCTTTCTTCTTGATTATTCTTTCCTCCCTTATATTACCTGGAGGTGGGTGCAGAACTACAGGTCTCAAAAGCAGTTTAGGATCACCGTGATGGTAGATTATCTGAGACTTCTCTTTGGCATGTGAAAACATCTAACTCCCACTCCTCTTTGGAATCTCCATCCAAAATCTTAGGCACAAAAGGTCATATTTAGCAATGTTTTTTTCTCTGTATCATTTAAAATTTTAAACCATTAACATTACTTCAGATATAGTCTGAAGTGTTATATAGATATAGGGTATAAAAGGTCATAAACATTATGTTAAAAACAAACACATTTAATGTAAACATGAAAATATCATATGCACTAATGTGAACCAATTCATTTGATTTTAATTATAGAAAACAATTGACACACTTTACATGCATAGCCAGCTATTATCAAACTACATAACAAGTAGTTTGAAACAATTCAGTCAAAGCAGTTTTTGTACAAATGACCTAAAATGTTAGTTCTTTTTGTAACATAGCTGTACCATCCAGTCAAATTAAAGTAACTAGAGACCTCTGTTTTTCTTAATGTCATCACTTCTTTGCTAGCCAGTTTTCCATCATTCTCCAAAAATAAAATGGCTCTTTTATAACCCCATAACTATGAATTTTCCTCTCCCCCAAAGTCTCTTTTTACTCCTTATTTACTACATGTTTATGTTAAATCTAGTGTAAATGTTATGGCTTCTATTAACCCTCTCCCAACTCACTAAAGAAGTGTTATCTACTCTATCATTGATATCACAGCCTTAAATCCATCATCTATTATAGCACATTACAGATTATATTGTTAATTATAACAATTTGATTGTTTTCCCTATTAAACATGGATGATATCCTCCCCAGAGATAATTAATTCCTTAATAAATATTTAATAAATAAGTGACAGTATCATATCTCCTCTATTTGAAGGCCAGAATTAGGGAAACTGCTGTCAGGTTTTTAGTTCTGGGTCAGGCAGCATAAAACACTTATAGCAGCTGAAAGTGTGTGAAACCAGAGAATATCAATGAGTTTGTTTTAATTTGTGACTTTCAGGTCACAAGGAAAATAGGTATACTCAGGTTATTTCCAGTGATGTGTTTATTAATAGATAAAGACAAAATGTAAGGAAGGAAACAAAGAAAGCGTATCAAGAGCCAAACAGTTCTCATGGAGAATCAAAGCAATACCACTGCTATTTTGGATTCAATGGCAATTGTAGTGGATCAGCAGTAATTTCAGTAACTCAGCAGTGACTCTGGTGACCCAACCCATTTGTCTAGTGGACATCTAGTGCTTACTACTCTAGTGACTTCATGACCCAGCTGAAATATTGGGGGGATGCAAGGTTTAGATTTCTGCAACTACTTTTTAATGGATCAGTAAAGATATATGTGAGAGAGAGAGAATGTTAATAGTTGTCAAATAAGGAGATGATATGCAGAGAGAGGTATATGATTCTATTCATTTGTTTTCCTGTATGTTTGAAATTTTGTATAATAAAGTTGCAAGAAAAAAAAAAAGGAAAAAGTTAAGGAAAAATGACTAAATTGGATGCTTTTCATGCCAATTTTTTATAAAGGTTGTTCTCTGTATTTTAAGACATATATGGGAAGAAATTAAAAATGTGAAGTAATTGCTGTGGTTTTATCATGTCTTACATGAGTTTGGGTCATTCCATTATTCTCTGCAAATATTGAACGCTTGTTGACTGTTCAGGATGTTGCCAGAATTAAGGTGTTAATGCCTCCATAATTCTCTGAACTCCTTGGATGAGAAGTGCTATGCAATGTAAACACTTTGTTGTCATGGTGATCAGCCTTATTAACCTTGTGTGGTGCCTTGTATTTGAAAGTGCTTAGTAAGCATTTTTATTAGTCATTATTAACATATTTTTTAGAGTGCACTTCAGATTGATTAATCACATTCCTGGCCTGACTATTCATGTTCAGGATTTGCTTCTATGTTCAGTTACAGTTTATTGTTTTAAGCCTTCAATTTGCTTTTTAAACCCAGAGATTTTCAAAAGTTATCTTTGAGATCAAAGTACTTTCAAGTAATTCCATTTTGTTCTGTACTGGATTTTTGAAGATAGAGTTATTATTTTTACGTGAAGCAATGGTCCTTTAGAGGTTATCCAATTCTGTTTGTGAAGAAAATTGCCAAATTGTATTCACATTTTATCCATATCTTTCAAGTCCATTGCCCTTTTTGCTATTCTTAAGGTGGTATATCTAGTTTATTCATTTATGAAGTCCTTGATGATTGCTTTTACACAAGTCAAAAAATAAAAGAGCATGGCTTTGGTGTAAAACAGTTGAGTGTGATTCCTGAACCCACCATTACCTGACCATCGCTCTGTAAATCAGCCTTGATGGTTCTGTTTTCTTATCTACAAGAAAGAGGAAATTGTTGCTTCATAATTTGTTTTGATGATTTAAGGAATTGTCCTTTATAAATTACTGTTACAGTATCTGACACATGGTAAATAAGTAATAATTAATGCAAAAACAATTTACCATATTTCTAGTTTTTTCATCCAAATTTGTGATAGTGTGACCTTTCTAAACTGTAAATTTGAGAATATCACTTTTATTAATCATAATTAATAAGTCCCATTTTCTTTTTAGACCTTACAGAGGTCTCTGTGGTCTTATGTGTACCTCATATTCCACCATTTTTGCTGTACTCATTTATTTTCAAAGAATTCTAAACTATATGGAACTAAATAATACTGGCCACCCTCTTTAGCAGTCATCCTAGGAACCATCAATTTTCCTAAGCACTAGATACCTTGTAAAAAGCTTTGCACATGCCAAGTGCACAGAACTTCCATAATGTCCTTTGCAAAACCTTATTTAGCCAGCAAAGTTTAACTCAAATGTCACCCTTCAGCATAGCTTTCCCTGATCATTTTTTCCCTCATTGTGCTCTCACAGCAACTTGACCCCGTTCATCCCTTGCATTTCTATAAATACATATCTCTCTTCTCCTTTCCCTCTCTCTTCCCTTGACTATGAGCTCCTCAAGGATAAGGCTATATTATATCAAACTTCATTTACCAAAAGAAGTAGATGTTAATACCTAATTTCTCCAGTGTTTATGCAAAGGGTACATTTCAAATAGCATCACTGGTCTCTAATTGTCTCAAAATACCTGTGTCATCATCATGAGATGATGCTATTTTCTTTTCCACATTACCTGGAATTTCTAAAAATGACCCCATTGACCAAAATGGCGGTATTTTCTTAAAAATGGGCTGCATGTTTAAAATGTTCTACTTGCTTAAAAACGTGATATATGCTTTAAAGTGTGCTACACATTGCTGAAAGATCTATTTTATTTCTTACTTTTTTCCAATCACAAATTAGTTTATCAGATTAGCCAATTGTGACCTTGAAAGATGTAGAGAAATTTTCTCTAAATTTAGAACAAGTTATAGAGCAAAATAATTATTTAATTGGGGTAAAGAATAAATATGAGAAAATTCAGTGCATATATTTTGTGTACAGCAAGCTAAAGAACGCTTCAGGGCTGCAGGTCAATGTTTATAAAAAGCTCATGTTTTTGTATTGCATTAGCAAGTTTTCGTTATGTACAGCATAGTCTTACAAGCATGGGCTTTGGAGTAAACTAGTCTAAAGTTCCATGTCTAATGTTTACTAGATCTGTGACTTGAGACAATGTAACTAACCTATGAGTGTCAGTTTTCTCATCCACAACGAGTGTGCACAAAGATACCATTCTTATATAATTGTTGTGAGACTTAAATAAAATGTGTATTTACCACAGAGGTAGACACATAATAACAGTGTTATCATGTTAGGTATAAGTAATAATATAATTATTATTATCTCTCCATGCAAAATTCAAAAAGCAAATGTGATTCCTTACAGACAAGGATATCAAGGAATGTTAATGACCTGTCTATAACATAAAGCTGATATTAATTGAAGGACATATGATTCAAATTTAAGCTTTCTGATTCTCTTTATGTCACACTTTACAAAACCTCATGCTACTTCTATTATCTTGTGAAAGTCTCAGGCAAGGGATATGTGAACATTAGCAGTTTCCCAAGGCCAAGTATCTGAGAAGAGGAGACAGGAAAGAATAACTCTAAACCAAAATCAATATGTTTCCTAGATATGCCCTTTCTGATGTTATTTAAAAATTGATGCTACCTAAAAAACACCACTTGTAGGGCACCATGCTAAGTGTGCATGTGGAAGCCCCCCCAAAAATTAATTTTCTTCTAATAACTTATGTCTAAGTTAAGAAACAATAAAGCTCAAATAATGTATTAATAGACTAAATCCATAACTGCAAAATAAGCACAACTGAAGATGTTTCTATAAATTAAATAAAATTATTTTTAAGTTGACATATAATAAAAGATTTTATGAAAAAAATTTTAAACCAATTTCCAAATTGTTATAGGAAAAGAGCAAAAGATAAGGAATGTGACTTTTCTTCCACTTTCCTTTTTCCCTAGGATTATTACCATTTACCTTCCAACCATCTATCTTTGTTCACATTCTGTAATTTTTCACAGCTGCTTCTTAGAATCCTAGCAACACATGTCCTATTCATTTTACTTTCTTAGGTATGAAGACAGGTGAAAAAAATCCCTTTAGAAATGTCCAGATCATTTTCTTCAAAAACAACCAATTACAACAGTCACTTTCCATATACTAGCTAAATACATTTATTGATATTTAAGTGTAACAAGAATATTTTGTAGGCGTATAGGTTTCCATTTCAGTTGAGAAAATTTAAGCATTATATAATGAGTAGTTCATTAACTTGCAGTGTCAGTGAACTCAAATTTTCAGTTTTGGTAATAAAGAATAGAGATTAAATTACTTGACCCTAGTCAAAGCATGAATCAGGAGAAAGCCACTCAGATAATCTCAGATATAGTAAGCCTACAAATAGAGCCCTTAGAAGAATAACATGAAAAATTTGATATAATATGTCATTCTACTAAATTATGTTAATTTATAATAATTACTTTAAGTAACATCCTATTTTCAAGCAGAATTGTAACAATTCTGTGCAATTTACTAATTTCCTTTTCCAATCTCCACCTAGGATTTTGCTGAAGAAAGGAAAAATCATATTGTTAGACTCAAAATGCTGCCATCTTAATTCCATATCTACTATGGTTTTGGTGAATACTTTCTTTGAGTAATCTTAAATTCAAGTCAATCTGCTTAACTGGTTAGATTATCCTGTCTGAATCACTCAGCTAAATGCTGAGGACAAAAAGTTTAATAAGGCCTGCATCATTCAATGAGAATTTTACAATCTCCTGAAGAGAAAAAATACACACACAATTGAAATCAAATATGTTAAGTGTTCGATATACACAAATGCCCTAGTTTAAATCTCATTATCTCTCATCTGGAAAACTGCTAGCATGTAATAATTGTTCCTCCTGCCTCTGCTCTCCTGCCACCCACCAGGTATTAAATCTCATTCCCACATTACTGTCAGGATAGTCTGTATAAGAATAATCTGATTTTGTTATGCTAGATTTTGTAAAGACTTTTGGTGGCTTTCCATTATAAGCAGAATGCAGCCCAAGTTCCTTAGCAGGATACAGGAGACTTCCCTAAGGTGGATGTGTTTTTCTCTACCCTCACCTCTATCACCTATTACCAAATTTTTGGTGATAGATTACAAGCATCATCTGCGCTACATCTTTCTGTCTTCCTGTTTCTGGCATGCCCTTTACATAATTTGCCTAACTCACTATTTTTACTCTTCCTTTATGATTTAGTTAGGGTTTATTTCTTCTAAGAAACCTTGCCAAACTAAGGATTCTTCCTTTGCCTTTTTATAACACACTCTGCCAATCTCTTTTACCACCTTCCTTAATATTTTTGGTTATGTTACATGCAGAAGAATAAAATCTTTGTGGTGAATATGGTCCTTTCCCACCCCTTCTAGCGCTTCTTCCTGCCTTGCAGACTTAGGTATGTTTCTGGATTCAGCTTAGCTTCTGCCACACTTTAAGTTGCACTTTTAGGAAATTTAAAGGCTGATAAGGTAGAATTCATATTTATGTTTCATGCACTGTTTTCTCCTGGCAAGCTAGAAGTTATTGTGCAGCAGTGTTCTAGTGTCCAGTGTGTATCTTTGCTAGTGTTGAAATATAGTTTTGGCAGAAGCAGAAGCCAGACTAAATTCCTGTATCCAAGTACCGATTCTGTGGGATTGAGATGCAGTTCCAGCAGGATTGCCATGGCTCCCTCATCTCTGGATCATAGCTACAACTGAGTGTTTTTGAACCCAAGTGTTCCAGGGACAGGCTCCCCATTCCCCACCTTTCTGATTTTAGCAGAATAAACATCTTCCTGGCAGATCAGTTCTGCCCTTTATGGGGAATCCTTTCAGGAGATACAGCCTTGAGTCCAATCCTCCATCTTTCCAATGACTTTATAAGTGCTGGTTCAATTTGTCTTTTTTGTGTAGAATGTCTAGAGCTGTTTCTGTTTCCTGTTCTATACCTGACAGAGTTTTTATAGCAGAACCAGTTTCAGACAACAACATATCCTCAAGAAAGGGAATCTTGGATTGGTTATCTGGCTACATAAAATTTAAAGGCAGTGAAGATGATGTATGAAGGAAGAATGGATGGTGGTGGTCCAAAGAAGACAGGGTAAGTCAGTAACTTATTTGGAATGAAACACCTACTGAATAAAAGGGCTATTGTTTCCTGGAGTGAAGGCTGACTGATACACTCTCCTAAAGGCATGATTCTCATCACCATCTTATAGCCACAGCTCCTAGCACAAAGCCTGACACATAGTTGTATAACATGTAAGTGTATGGAACTGAAATGAGTGATACATTCCACCTAAGTTATTGTAGTATCTCCAAGAATGAACTTGTATTTGACTTTGATATTGAAGCATTTCAGTTATATTTCAGACAAAAGAGATAGCATGTTCACAGGAATAAAAGGCAAAGCATGCTTAAGAAGTAGGAAGTAATTCAGTAACTATATCAGCAGGCTTTTGAAAGATGTGGTAAGATATAATACTAGACAAATTCTGAAGGAATTTTTCTGAAAAAATAAAAACCAAAATTTTGAAGTGCATAGTTTATCATACTAAATCCACTACCATACTTAACAATTTTCATTATTTTTCCCTGAATTAACTTTTAAAAATCTCCTACTCTGTTATTTCTAATCCTATACTAGGATTAAAATTGCAATAATATTATTATACCTGTATTATCCATTTCAGAGCACTGTTATTTTTCATCTTTTGTCATTATATTTCAGTAAAAATAAAGCAAAATAAAATTGAAAATGATCCTTTTCTCTTAAAATAAATCTTATTTAGCAATAATTTGTAATTTATTTTTCTTAAACTCTCTATATCTGTTTTTACTTCGTCCTTTTGAATTATTAAATCATAAATGACTGCTTCCTTCTGTGACTTTGATCTTTTCTCAAATGTACCTTCAACATAACTATTTTAAAAGTCAGATAGTGAATTAACTTTCATATATCTACTTTCACCTGTTAATCATTACACTCAGCATTTCCACAGACTAGAATATTGATCTAAATTTGAAAAAAATTATTCTCTTACAAATAAGATGATTATATTATAAAAAGATATACGAGTGAAGATTCTTTTTCCTACAAACAAAAATTCAGCAAAGCAAGTGAAGTGTTCTAAATTCCCAGTTCTTCCACATTTAGAATACAAGATGAGGTAGAAAATGGGACAAGTCTTCATCATGACTGCATCAAACCAATACGACTCAGGAATCTATCATTTGGTATTCTTTAGATAGTAAAATTCACTCTTTAGATATAGGGCTTATGAAATTTTAATGTGCATTCCCTTTGGAACTTAGCTCATGCCATTTTCTTCATTCATTTATTCAATAAATATCTATTAAGTGCCTACTATATGCTTGAAAATATCAGCAAACAAAACAAAGACCCTTGACCTTGGAGCCAACATTCTAATATCGGGAGACAAAAAATACATAAAATGCATAATGAAATAAATTGTTACTAATCTTAACCACTGGCTGGGATTAAGTGACAGATCTGCAAAAAGTACCTTAGTTTTTAAAGGGTAAAATATGATATCTCCTCAAGGTGTAAATATAATTGCCCCTGACTTTTGAAATATAAATGCAACATATAAATAATAGTCATAGTAATAATCAGAAATACAGAAAGGAGCAGGATAGCTCAGAACTAGCAGGAATCTAGTAAACCATATGTCTTATCAATAGCAGCCATCTATATGAGATACCACATGCCAGGTACAATGATAACCACTTTCCATGCATTTCATTCTTTAACAAAACACTTTTACAGAAATAAATATGTCTAGTTACTATACCCAAATTATAGAAAAGGAAATAAAAACAAAGAAGATTCCCATATTAAAGAGCTTAAGAAGTAGCCTGGATGGAGCTAGAACCCAGGTTATCCACTCCTGAAGGTATTAGACTTAACTGTGACTAAAATGCAGTAATATATCTATTTAAACAACAACTGTGCTAATCATAAAGAGACATTGGGAGCTATGGAGGAATTTTAAAAAAGTGAAGTATCTGTTGCAGTGCACATCTAAATGCTATTTAGGAGAGAGCCAGCCTTAAACAAGGAAATTAAAGTTCTAGTCTCAAGACCATTCTAATATGTAGATGGTGCCTCAGGCTAATTTGATGTAATGAGAAATATTTGATTCATTTAATTAACTCTCTTTATTCTAATTTACTTATCAACCAAATTTCTGATTATGATTTGGGGTTCCAAGTTTAACACCAAGAAAGAAGGTACCGGCCATGTCAATGTGAGTTTTATGATGTATATATGACGTTTATGGTTCCTTTGAAATATGATAAAATTGACTCTAGTTTTATTCATCTGTCTCATGATCTTGGCTATAAACTAATAATATTTCATAAACACTTTGATATGCAAAGCTCTATGCTAAAAATCTTATATGCCCTAAATATTTTTGGCCACAAATATTTATTGGATGAATTTATTCTCTCTAAATAGTATGGCATTTGTCAATGACATACCATTTTGACAGAAATTTTTATTTTGGAAAGTAGTTTACCATACCTTTGTTAAAGCTTGTATTTAGGATGAGCATTAAAACTAATGTTTACTCAAAATAAATTTTGCTTTATACCTTTTGTATTAGTTTTCTGTGACTGCTGCTACAAATTACCGCAAACTTGGTGACTTAATAACAGAAATTTATTCTCTCACAGTTCTAGAGGCCAGAAGTCTAGAATCAGTACCACTGAAACACAGTCAAGGTGTCAGTAGGGGCCTTCCTTCTGGGAGGATGAGGGGAAAGTCCTTTCCTTGCTTCTTCCAGCTTCTGGTAGCTGCCAGGATTCTTTGTTTCCTTCTTCTGATGAGCGAGATTCTTATGTCGATGTGCTGGTCATTGCTCTGTTCCAAAGGCATATATAGACTGTAAGCCTTTCCAATACTACTGTATACAATTCAGACATTATAATATTTGGGAAGCATCTCGGATGTTTTTAACTTTAATATGAATTTTGTTGTTATTAATGCCCCTTTTAATAGAGAAAAATATTGTTGACAATTCCCTGCCTTTATTTTTGTAAAACAAATATGCAGGGCATTGAGACGTTGTCTTTCACTTTACAAATACTATATTTGTCATTGTGATAGCCACGAAAACACATTGGTTAAATCTCCTGCTGTAAGGAACAAAATTTACTGATGCCCTCAGCTGCTGCTCCTATGGATCCCAAACTATATTTGTGCTGATGCCACACTTCTCAGGGACTGCTCCCAGGCAATGGCTGAGCTGGTTGGGGGTGTTAGTGCTGAGTCTTTTCTGTCAAACAGGAAACTCTTCAACTAGTTTGGCTTCTCATTGGTCTGGCTAAACTTTTCTGGGCACTTGTTATGGGCTAAATTGCATTCCCCATATATTCATATGTTGAAATCCTAACTCACAGTACCTCGAAGTGTCACTGTATTTGGGCATAAAGCCTTTAAAGAGATAATTTAAGTAAAATTAGGTCATATGGGTGGTCCCTAATCCAAAATGACTGGAATCTGTATAAGAAGAGCTTAGTACACAGACACAGAGGAAAGACCCTAAGACCCTAAAGGAAGACTGCCTTATGCAAGTCAAAGAAAAAGGCCTCAGAAGAAACTAACTCTGTTGACACTTTGATCTTGGATTTCTAGTCTTCAGAACTGTGAAGAAATAAATTTCTGTTGTTTAAGCCAGTCAACCTATAGATTTTGTTATGGCACCCCTAAAAATCTAATATAGCACTATACTGCAGTTCAGTAATCTTGCGATCCTTCTCCTTTAGTCTCCTCTTCCACAGATGTCAGACCTGAATCGTGGTCTAAATTTTACCCCAACAGCTTCTGCTCCCTCTCACTTTATTCTTCACAGATATTTTCCCCCAATGTATCTTTTGCATGTGTAATTCCATTTTGGTTCTGTTCCTCACTGAAACCAAACTAACACAATCTTCTCAATAGAATAAAACATTATTTCTAGGAGCTTCCCTGGTTGCATAGTGGTTAAGAATCTGCCTGCCAATGCAGGGGATATGGGCCTGATCCCTTGGCCGGGAAGATCCCACATGCCATGGAGCAACCAAGTCCATGAGCCACAACTACTAAGCCTGCAATGTAGAACCTGCGAGCCACAACTACTGAGCCTATGTGCCACAACTACTGAAGCCCACGCACCTAGAGCTCATGCTCCGCAACAAGAGAAGCCACAGCACTAAGTCCGTGCACTGCAAAGAAGAGTAGCCCCCACTCGTTTGCAACTAGAGAAGCGCCTGTGTGCAGCAATGAAGACCTAACGCAGCCAACAAATAAATTAATTAATTAAAGAATAAAGAGAATTTTTAAAAAAACAGCATTATTTCTAGGTCCTGTAACAGAGACATTAACTTATCATGGTTCAAGTGTTGTTTTTAAAACTCCAATTAAATTCTCATCTTTATTTCTTCTAAATATTTATGCTCCATTATCAGAAGGTATCAAGAAGATGCCATTTTTAAAACTTCATTTAGTAGATTTCTTTTCATCAAAATATGTTAAAAATGAATGGGAAATGAGAATCTTTACATAAAAAGATTTATTGTAAAAAAATGTTAAGTGAAGTTTTCAGTGTTGAGCACTGCAAAGGATATACAGCAGACACTTACATCCATGAACTGAGAAAACATGGAAGACATTTTATCACTATAAAACATTCGAAGTTCCCTAAAATATTTGCCAGTATTGTGTTACTAATGAAAAAATTCAACCAGAAAGATCAGGCTTATGGATATTCTATTTTCAAAATATTTATGCTAGAACAAATTTGAAACTTTGAAAAATATCCTACTTTTCCAACTGTAGATATTTTTTAAGGTCACGGAATTTTATTCTTTGAATGAGATTATGACCTTACTAGTATATTTTCGGATTCTTGTTTTATTGCAAAAGGTGCCAAAAGGAAAACAAAGTAGACATACCTTTCTCCACATCAACATCCAATATTTATCAAACCAGAAGTTTCTTTCTGCTACCAAATCTCCATGCTTACCTGTAACTACAATCACTACCTTCTCTTCCACTAAGATCCAAAAGATACATGCACCATTTCTTCTTTAAATGCTCTTCTCTCATCTGTTCTGGGTCCTTCTCCTCCTCACTATCTAATTTTTTCAACTATTTCCTTTCTGTTCCTTTATAGTGACTCTTTTCTAACATTTTAAAATGTTAAGTGTCTTTCATTAAAAAAAATTCATTCTTTCAAATCCTTTCCAAAACCAGGTATTTCCCACAAAATTGCAAAAGAGTGCTATCTACCAGGGATCAGCAAAATTTTCTGTAAAGAACCAGTGTATAAATATTGTGAATATATGGTCTTTATTTCAATTACTCTTCTCTGCTTTGTAGGGTGATGAGTTACAGACAATAGATAGCCAAATAAGTGTGATTGTGTTTCAATGAAACTTTATTTGTGGATGCTGATAATTAAATTAAATATAATTTTCACATTTCACAAGATATTCTTTCGATTTCCTAAGCTTTAAATAAATAGTTTTTCTATACACTGAATTTCTCGAGCCAAAACTCTCTGTTACATCTTTTCTTTCTCTCACAACTTTTCCCATTGATCAATCAGCAAGTTTGTGTCAAGTATTCCTAGAAACGTCCTCCCGAACACATTTAAACCTGTCCAAGCCACTATGATCATCCTAGCCCAAACCCTTATTGTCTCTTACTTCCAACTGCTCTCTCTTGTCCCTATAACTCAGTCTCCATTTTGCAGTTAGAGTGCATTTTTAGAACATAAATTAGGTTACATCATTCCCTGACTTAAAACTCTCCAATAGATCCTTATCACATTTAGAATATAACTAACATTCTTCACATTGGCTTGCAAAGCCCCAGGTGATCTGGCCCCTGCTTACCTCTCTGACTTGTTAGGGCTCATCTTGTTACCATCATCTCATGGCTCTCTGCCACCAACTGGTTTTCTCTCTGTTCTTTCAGTATGACAACTTGCTCCCACCTTAGAGTATTTCTGCTAGCTTTTCCTTCTCCCTTGAATTATTTCTCATGATCTTCATACTACTAGCTCCAGGTATCAGCTTAAACATCTCTGCATTGGGGTCTGTGCTGGCCAAAACCCACCAATCTAATGCAGCTAACCCATATACTACATAGCACCTATAACTACAAATATGCTTCCTGTTTACTCATTTAGGATTTTTTCCCAGCACAGGCCAGTATCTAGTTTGATTATATAGCTTATCATCTAAACTAGGACAACTTGGGAGTATAAGAAGTAACTATTACTAATTACGCTAAGAGAACAGGCATGAAACAGGGCTGTCCCAAACCAAGAAAGACAGTAGTCACTATACGAAAAACAGCTTGACATAAAGTGGCCTGTCAGCAAATGTTTTGAATGAATAATCTCTCCTGCTTATTTTCTTCAAGAAACTACACATTCTGATAAAAATGAATTTAAATTATTCTGACCATAATATATAACAAAGTTTCATTTTATGGGAAATAAGCAGAAATAAGATTGTGTTTTCATATGTTTATAACCATAATCCTTGTTATAATATTAGTCATTACATTATAAAGAAAAATAGAAAACAAGGTTAAAGAAATTCTTCTTAACCATCAACTCTTTGTCTTATAAAAAGAAGATAGGCTTTGAAATTGAGATTTTTGACAAGCAGAAATTAACTTCATTACAAATAGATAATATTAATAATGTAATAATGTCATTTATGTCACTTAAGAATGAGATACAGAAGTTTTAATGGTTTAAATTTAACATTTATTCTGCTAAACTTCCAGTTATCAATAGATATATTTAGCTGTCTTCTTTGATTTACAATTTAAGCAATTTTTAATATTTCAATAAAAATAATACATGTTGATCACAAAACTTTTTACATTCTTTGCTTGTGGTGATTTTCCTTTCTGTCTTCCATCCTCTAGAGATATATTTTGTTTAAAAATGATACAAAAAATTTGGTTAGAAATTAATCTTACAAAATCATTAATACAACTAAGCAAAGAAAAAATTGAGAAAGCAACCCAGAGAGTTTTATTTTTCATAGTCTGTTTCTTGAATAGGCCTGCTGCTGCTTCATTGTTAAATAGCTCTATTTTTTTTTGCCTCTCAGTCACATGTAGATTCATACATTTTTGCACTTTACATTTGTTTCACCCTGGTAGTTATTAAAATTTTAAAACCCAGGTGGTAATAGCCAAGCTCTATAATTCATGAGATGGAATTCTTTTTCCTCTTCTTACTAAAACTGTGATTGAAAAAATAGAATATTTTCACAATTATTTTTCATTATTAACTTATAATTACAACATAAAGTCATATTTACATAATATGGAGCAATATAGGATAAATTTTAGAAAAAATATTTAACAGTGTTTCTAAAACAAAACAAAAAAAATCTTTTAAAATGCTAATTTAGCCTGAGTTCTTCATAAAGTAGAGCCTGAGGCATGTGGCTTTGTGTCATTACTTTATTGAGGATTCCCATTCCAGGAAACAGGAGCAAAGGCCAAGGGGAGTGAGGCAACAAATAAGGGAGGGTTGTGTTATTTAGTTAGATGCCTCTGTGACTGACTGTTCCCTCCTGTGGGATCATCACCCTAAAATATCATATAAACTGAATTGCCGGCATTTATTAAGGGCAAGAAAGAGAACAGAACGTATCCAGTAGTTTCCAATTGTATGCAGTATTTCCCAAATCTTCCTGGCCAGAGGTTTGCCCCATCAACATTTAGTTCTTTGCATGCCGACTACAGCTGCATCAATAGTTAAACCTCAGTGGAAGGGGATGGGCTCACAGGCAAGGTGCTGTCCAACCTCAGATTTAGGTTTTGGTTGAAGCTCACACTATGCTGGTCATCACATACACAACGGGAATGGGAGACAGGTAAAACCAAAAAGTGACCTGATTTTTTTCCTGAACATTTTTAATGTATTCAACATTTTATCTTGAAAAATGTACTTTGAAAATAATAAGTAACGAAAGGGACTTATTTATCTAATATAAAATATATTATAAAACTATAAATTAAGTAAGAGTATATTATTGACATGACACAGGAACTGAACAGAAAGTATAGAAACAGATTTAAGTATATATAGTATTAATTCATGTGATAAAGGAATTTTTCAGGTGCAAGCTAAAGATAGATTATTAAATTAATAATGTTTACAACTACCTAATCTAAGAAGATAAATTAATTTAAGCTTTGAATTTACATCAAAATTAATTTCACATAAACTATAGATTTAAAAATAGGGGAAGAAAGAAAGCACAAAACTACTAGACAAAAATAGAGTAAATATCTGTGATATTATGATTTATAATGAGATATATATTTGATCTTTGTCCCTGTTTATGGCATGGAGCTCTAAAACTCTTAGAATTTTCTAAGCAATGAGAGCAAAAAAAGTTGGTTTTTGATATGCTAAGGCAGTAACTCTCAGACCATACCTGAGGATGGAGGCTGGTTGCCAGGAGAACTCACCTGGAGGGTTAGAGATTTAAGTCTGAATCCAGGAATGGGAGAGGGCCTAAAAGTTGAATCAATCAGCAATAGTCCATGACTTGATCGATCATGTCTATATAGTGAAGCCTCCGTAAAAACACACAAGGATGGAGTTTGGAGAGCTTCTAGGTTGGTGAACACATGAAGATGTAGGAAAAGTGGCTCATTCCAAGAGAACATGGAAGCTCCAGGCCCTTTTTCCATATGTTGCCCTGTCCATGTTTCCATCTATCTGCTCCTGAGTTATCTCTTTTCATAATAAATCAATGATGTAGTGAATAAACTGGCCCCCTGAGTCCTGTGAGACACTCTCACAAATTAGCCAAACCCAAAGAGAAGGTTGTTTGAATTCTCTACTCCATATCCTGCCTCAGTCAGAAGCCCAGTGGACAACTTTGAATTTCAATTGGCATTTGAAGTGGGGATGGGAGCAGTCTTGTAGTATTGAACCCTTAACTTGTGGAATCTGATGCTAATTGACTTGAATTATAGGACAGTCAGCTGGTGTCAGAGAATTGACTGTTGGATGTGGGAACACCCACCACCACCACCATCACCACCACCACCACATATTGGTATTGTGATCAGAACCTAGTAATATAGTCTTAGAAGTGAGAAACAAAACAGACTGATTAATTGAATGACATTAAAAAATTCTTCTTTAACCTCAAACTATCAGAAATAAAAGCATATATCAAGGAAAATATTTGATCTGCATTATAAAACATGCTTGTCCTTAATATATAAATAATTATTTTTAAAATTAAGGAAAATTAAAAACATTCTCAAAGAAAAGTGAACAAAGAACTTGGGCAATTCTCAAAAACTATACAAATGTCTAATAAACATGTAAATATGTTTCCTATCACTAAAGCAAGATAACTGCAAATTAAGAGCAGAAATCCATTTTTCTAAGCTGATTAGCAAAACACAAAATAATAAAATATGAAATTGCAAAGGGAAAGTAACAATATTTCTGAAGTTGAGTTTTTTAAACACATATCAAAGACAGGGAGGGGAGGGAATGGATTGGGAGGTTGGGATTTATTGAGGTCTGAACGTGGGTTGTTGGAATTTGTTGAGGTCTGAACGTGGGTTAGAAAAGAATTTCCAGACACAAGGTAGAATGTAAAGAAGATAGCATTTATTAGAGAGAAGGGACACTGTAAAGTCAGTGGGATGACTTCCTGGCAGACCAGGGAGAACCAACCCTCTCGTGGGTTCACAGCCAGCTTTTATAACCCCAAGACAAATAAAATTCCTGCTAGGAACATGGCATTAATCAATTGGTCAGCGTGCCATAAGGCAAAGGGTGCCGTTAGGTGATTGGTCAGGTTGCTAAATGTTGGATATTTTAGCTAGTAAGGAGTAGGGGGTGGGGGCTGTTCTCTTCAGCCAAGGTCTTGGGGTTGGGGGGAGCTGTTTGGCCAAAGTCAAGAGAGCCCTTGCTGACAGTTGTTACTGGACTTAGTCTAGGGGCTCCTTTTGTTCTGTGTCCTTGCCATAGGGCTCCACAGAATTGACATATATGTACTACTATGTATAAAATAGATAACTAATGAGAACAGACTGTATAGCACAGAGTACTCTACTCAATGCTCAGTGGTGACCTAAATGGGAAGGAAGAGGGGATATACATATACGTGTGGCTAATTCACTTTGCTGTACAGCAAAACTAACACAACACTGTAAAGCAACTACACTCCGATAAAAAAAAAATCAACAAAAAAAGAAAAAAAAACAAAGTGTACTAAGTAGTTAAGAAATCTAAACACAAAATTTACTTCTCAAACTTTCCCCTGCATACAATACCCCATGGGCATCTTGTTCACCTACAGATTCTAATTCAAGAAAGCTGGGGCAGGGCCTGAAAAAAAATATATATATATATCAAAGCCATCAAAATGCAAAACACTTTGACTCAGTATCTTTCCTTTAAATAATTGGGAACAAATATAAAAAGATGATGGTACATTCAGCTGGCATGTGCTAACCTGGCGATAGCAGTTATATAAAAATATCACTTATTCTCCTTAATTACACATTTGCCCTGCTTGGTACATGTAGATTGATTGTTAAAAAGCTTTAATTTTTGCCCTTTTACATAAGGATACTTATTGTGATGCTCTTTATAAAAGAAAAATAGGTAAACAAACAATATGTAATAAATATTGGCAAAAATAAATTCTAATATATATCAAAATATATTACAATGCAGTCATTAAAGGAAATGTTATAGAACAATAATAATCACATAATAACCACACATAATATTCTCTTAAGTTAAAGAAAACCATAAAATGATATTTTGTAAAAGTACTCCATACATATACAATACAAAGAAAGGAAATATGTACACCACCATGTTATGATTATCATGGGACGATGGTGATTTTCATTTCTTATTTTCTTGTTCATATTGTTTAAAATCTCTGCAGTGTGCTATTTTGAAATATTTAAAAGATCTTTTTAAATTGTTCTGATGCAGAGAATGGACTGGAGGACATGGGGTTGGAGGGGAGGGGGTTGGAGGGGAGGGGGCGAAGGAGAAGCTGGGACAAAGTGAGAGAGTAGCATAGACATATATACACTACCAACTGTAAAATAGATAGCTAGTGGGAAGTTGCTGTATGATAAAGAGAGATCAACTCTATGATGGGTGATACCTTAGAGGATCAGGACAGGGAGAGCAGGAGGGAGTCACAGGAGGGAGGGGATATGGGGATATATGTATAAATATGGCTGATTCACTTTGGTGTACCTCAAAAGCTGGTACAAGAATGTAAAGCAATTATATCCCAATAAAGAGCTTAAAAGACAAATTGTTCTAACACTGATTCCCAATAGCATTGTAATAATGTGATAGATAAAATGGTCATAGAATTTTAGGGCTAGAAGAGATCATCAATTCCAATATTAAACAAGGTGCACTAATTATAAAAAAGATTCCTTGTTTGTGCTAGATATCTTGCATTTGCCCTTTGAAATCCACTTTCTACGCATCTCTGTGCCACAGGAGACAACTAATAAAGACTGCATCAGCAAGCTTCCATGCCCTCTAGTTACTGGTTGTGTTCTACCAATAGATCGCACTACAAGATGTCAAAGGAATACAATGTTTCCTAAAGCAATTTGGTTATAGAACTCTTTCTTTAATCATTATCTTGTCAAGCTAACACACTCTGAGTAATTCCAGTCTAGTCTAGTATTATCCATGCAAAATGATTAAACCGGAACCAGACACCTAAGTTAGGTTTGATCAGAACAGTAGAGCTACAATGAATAATAGAGAATAAGGGAATTATACCAATTTGATTTTACGCAGTTGGTAGAGAAGTATATCGAATGCTGTTGCCACTGTATCTGGTGACAATCTTAAAGCTGTTAAAAGTCAGCTGAACTAGCAGCTGAAAGAATAGCTAGGTGCCTGTGAAGTGAGGGAGAACAAGGACAAACTGCAACCAATGAGAACAAAGTGAAACGTACATCTTACTCTCACCATCTTCAATCTTGATGATGCAGGTGACTTGCATAAACTGACATTCTAAGCTAGAGTGGCACATTTACCTAGTTCATGACCATTGGTCATATGCAAATTTTGGGGGGAGTAATTATTTTTTAATGTATATATAAATACAATAAATAAAAGCCATACTAAAATTTTAGCTATAAATTTGTCCTCAAAAACAATTTTAAAGTTAACATTATTTGCAAATATGAGGAAACTTCCCAAATCTCACTAGGAAGAACTGACCTTTATTAAGCATAATGGCAAAACTTTTTTATCCTTTATGAGATTTAAATAGCTGCCAATGTAAATCCTGTACTCAATGGCTAAAAGTATTCACCTTCAAATCTAAATAACAGATAAATCTGAACATTAGTATTCAGATCGTTTTTCTCCAGAAATTAAGTATGCAGTTAAACTAATATGGTTCTCACCAAGATAATGAAACTTCATTAAAATATGCATTATATTTTTTTGGGGAAAGAGAAACCTGTCTGTAAAATACATATCTTATCTATAATTTAAAATGACTCCACAAAACAATTGAATTTCATTGAATAATTTTTTCTATGTCATTTTTACTTTTATTATTTATTTTAAGATGAAATTATGATTTTCAGTTTAAATAAACTCTGCTGTAACAGAATGCTTCACATTTAAGCTATTGTTCTTTGGGAAAAATAACTGATTACTGAATACTTACTGTATACTTGGTAGTATGTCAGATAGATTACCACTTTTTCTTATTTAAGTTTTTATCAACCTAATGAAATACTTTCTTGCTATTGCATTTTATATAGAGAGTTAAGCATGTTAGAAGTTAAATAATTTGCAAAATGTTGCAAAAATGGTGAGGATGGGGTTGAAATGTGAAATCAGATGATTCTACCTCAAAGCCAATGCCTTTAACAAAGCAATTTGAGAAATAAGAAAGATAATTTAAGGATTAAAGGAAGGTCAGGTTATTAAAACAATAGCACAGTATTTCTATACCATCCTTACAAATGTGTCACCAAATTTTAGTCAGGGATTACATTTATTTTTATTTGTAAAGGTGTGGTTAAGATATTGACTGTCAGAATACTGGACAGAAAAGTTGAAGTAGTGCAGTGTGGAAGAATTACAATTTCTAGACATATGAGGTCAGGATAAAATGCAGATGATGTGGTCATTGAAAAAAAAAGAAAATTCTTCCTTAGTATGCAAAAGAAAACAATCACAACAGAAATTGATTCTACTCAATAGTGACAAAAAAAAAGATGAGCAAATGAATGGCATAGAAGCTTTTTTATAGGCTTTATAAAAATGTTCTAGTGATACAAGTGGTCACATTATTATTATCAGAATTATTTTGACTATGATTATTGACTTGTTTGGTATAATTTTCTTTCTTTTACTTCCTCCAAACTTGTAACATCCATAAATATACTGTAGGTGTTCTGCTTCCAGGATAGAGTAGTAAGCACCTAAAAAACAGATCCTCTGGAATGTAAACTAGACTCAAAATGACTCTGAAGTTTATCTGGAGAGACAAACACCCAGAATAGCCAACACAATAGTGAAGGACAAGAACAAATTTAGAGGACAGATGCTACCCAACTTCAATAATTACTGTAAAGCTGCAGTGAGAAAGACAGTGTGATAATGCAGTGAGGTGAAAGAATAGACAAATAGATCAATGGAACAGAATAGAGAGTTCAGAAATAGACCCACATAAATATAGCCAACTGATCTTTGACAAAGGAGCAAAAGTAATACAATGGAACAAAGATAGTCTTTTCAACAGATAGCGCCAGGACTACTGGACATCCACATGAAAAAAGAAAAAAAGGAGAAGAAAAGAATATAGACAGAGACCTTACACTCTTCACAAAAATTAACTCAAAATGGATCACATAGTTTAATGTAAATTGCAAAACTATAAAACTCCTAGACATAACATAAGAGAAAATGTAGATGACCTTGAGTATGGTAATAGCGTTTTAGAAAAGATACCAAAGGCATAATCCAAGAAGGAAACAATTGATAAGCTGGACTTTATTAAAATTAAAAACTTCTACTCTGCAAAAAAAAATGTCAAGAGAATAAGAAGACAAGCCACAGACTGGGAGAAAACATTTTGAAAAGACACATATGATAAAGAACTATTATTCAAAATATACAAAGAACTCTTAAAACTCAACAATAAGTGAAAAAACAAGCCAATTTAAAAAATGGGCCAAAGACCTTAACAGATACCTCACTGAAGATGAGAAATAAGCATATGAAAAGATGCTCCATGTCTTCAAAGAACTGCAAATTAAAACAATGAGATACCACTACACAATTATTAGAATGGCCAAAATCTGGGACACTGACAACACGTGCTGATAAGGATGCAATAGCAAGTCTCTTTCATTACTGGTGAGAATGCAAAATGATAGAGCCACTTTGGAAGAGATTGTTTGGTGGTTTCTTACAAAACTAGACAAACTCTTATCATATGATCTGGTAATCATACTCATTGGTATTTACTCAAAGAAGCTGAAAACATATGTCCACATAAAACTGTAATAGATGTTTATAACAGCTTTATTCATAATTGCCAAAACCAGAAGCAACCAAAGTATCTTTCACTAGGAGAATGGATAAATAAACTGAGGTACACGTGCAGACAATGAAATATTATTCAATACTAAAAGAAATGATCTATCAATCCATGAAAAGACATAAAAGAACTTTAAATTCATATTAGTAAGAGAAAGAAGTCAATCTGAAAAGGTTACATGCTATATGATTCCATGTATATGACATTATGAAAAATGTAAAATTATGCAGACAGTGGAAAGATCAGTGGTTGCTAGGGGCTGCTGTTGGTGGGAGGAGTAGGAATGAATAAGCAGAGCACAGAGGATTTGGGGGCAGTGAAAATAATCTGTATGATACCACAATAATGGATACATGGCATTACATATTTGTCCAAACCTATAGGATATACAACATCAAGAATGAATTGTAATGTAAACTATGGACTTTGGATGATTTTGATGTGTCAGTGTAGGTTCAACAATTGTAGCAAATGCACCACCTTGGTGGGAGATGTTAATAATAGGGGAAGCTATATATGTGTGGGGGCAGGAGGTATATGGAAAGTTTCTATACCTTTCCCTCAACTGTGCTGTGAAACTTAAACTGACTCCGCCCCCAAAAAAAACTTCAAAAAGGCAAAAAAAAGATAAAATCATGAGCTCTGAAGAGTACTCCCCTCAAAAAAAAAACCAAACAAACAAAAACAAAAACAAAAAACTAAAGAAGACAGAACCAAATCATGTACATTTAAGTGGAAACTTAAAACTTGGAGGAAACAATCTGTGGGGACTAAGTTCTCCATGTTTGCTGCTTTGATTTTAGAGCATCAGCAATCACCAACCACATTGGGTAGCTAAAATAAAAAAGAAAGTCAATTTTTATCTGGCTGAAAAAACCAAGAAAAGACTCCTGGGGCAAAAAGGGCATCAAGAGAATGAGGGGGAGCCCCAGAAAAGAAAGAACCAGAAACAGGGAGCTACAAATTATGCATGCAACCTCTGCCCAAGCTACTGATTGATTCCTGTCACACATATGCAGGGCCACCCTAAAGCCATTTGAACTGAAATCTGAGTGACCATCCACCACAGATTGGGTAGAATGTGGAGTCTGGTTTTAATCAAGTTCAATGAATGCTAAAACAAAAAAGTAAACTTCTTTCTGAGGTCTATAACACAATCCAGAGTAGGAACAACACTAACAAAGTTCAGAACACAATTCAAAGTTACTTGATATATGAACAGAGGGTATTTTTCAGGATGAGAGATAGTGATACCAAAGGGAACCATTTATCTTCAGGAATGAATGAAGAGCATTAAGAATGACAAATATGTGGGGAAATATTTTTAAAAAACAATTTTGTGTCCTAAAGATTTAAAAAAAAAAGAATTGCTCACGTCTAAAGTGAAAATTGTCTTGTAGGTATAATACATAAGACAATTATATCATAAAGGATAGGGAGGAAAATAAACAGAATTTTATGGTTATAAAATTTCTACATTTTTCATAAAATGTCACATTAGCTCAAAATACTGGGAAAAAATAAAGATAAATATTTTAATCTCAGAGCAACCGCTAAAAGTAACGCAAAAAGATACAACTAAAAAGACAGACAAATTAAAACAAATTCCACAATATATTTAAATAATTCAAATACAAAGATGATTGTTTAAGATAAAAGACATTTTTGTAACATAAAGGTGCAAATTCATCAGGAAGACATAATTCATAAATGCTCTTGTGCCTAATAATGGAGCCTGTAAGTACACAAATGTATAATGCAAAAATTGACAAAATTGAAGTCAGAAGCACAATTCCACAAATAAAATAGGAGATACTAGCATTTTGCTCACAGAAATCAATAGAATAACAATAATAAAAAATCAATAAATATCTAATAAATCTCTATCATCCACACTTAATTGGTATTTAAAAAAGACTACTCCCAAAGAACAAAGTAAGATCCTTACTTAACACCATATACAAAAATTAACTTGAAATGGAGCTATGCCTTAAATGTAAGACCTAAAACTATAAAACTCAGAAGAAAATGTAGGGCAAAATCTCCCTGATATTGAATTTGGCAATGTCTTCTTGGATGTGACTCTAAGACATAGGCAACAAAAGAAAAAACAGACAAAATGAACTTCATGAAAAAATTTCAAAGATACTATTAACAGACACTATCAACAGAGCAAAAAGGCTGCCCAACAGAATGGGAGAAACTTGCAAATCATAAATCTGTTAAAGGATTAATATCCAGAATGTATAGGGAATTCCTAAAACTCAACACTAAAACCAAACAACTGAACCGAAAAATGGTCAAATGATTAGAATAGACATTTCTCTAAGGGTATTCAGATGGTCTTTAAATTCAAGAAAAAATGATTAACATCACTAATCACTAGAGAAACACAAATCAAAACTACAATGAGGTAATACTGCATACTCACTAGAATGGCTGTTATCAAAAAAACAAATGAACAAACAGAAACAGAAAACAGCAAGTGTTAGAGAGAATACAAAATAATTGGAATACTTGTGCACTGTTGGTGGCAATTTAAAATGGCATAGCCACTGTGCTGTTTCCTCAAAGAAAAAAAAAAAGAAATAGAATTAACATGATTCAGCAATTTTAATTCTAGAAATACACTCAAAAGAATTGAGACCAGGATCTCAAAGAGATATTTGTAGACCCATGTTCATAACAGCATTATTTGTAACAGCTAAAATACAGAAGCAACTCAAGTGCCCACTAACAGATGAATGGATAAGCAAATATGGTATATACATACAATAGGATATTATCCAGCCTTAAAAAGGAGGGAAAGTCTGACATGTATAACCACATGAATGAACATTGAGGACATTATGCTAAGTGAAATAAACCAGTCATAAAAAGACAAATATTATATGATTCCACTTACATGTGGTACTTAGAATAGTGAAAATCGTAAGGACATAATGTAGAACGGTGGTGTCAGGGACTGAATGGAGCAGGGATGGAGAGTTATTGTGTAATGTGTATAGAGTTTCAGTTCTGCAAAATGAAAAGAGTTCTGAAGATGGATGGTAATGATGGTTGCACAATAACATGACAATGTCACTGATCTGTACATTTAAAAACTGGTAAGATAGTAAAGTTTATATTATATGTGTTTTACCACAATTTTTAAAAATTGAGAATAAGATATCAGAACATTATTATAAACAACCTTATCCTATCTGAAAACCTAAATGAAATAAAAAAAAAAACTTTGAGAAGTGCAAGTTTATAAAATTGACACAAAATAAAGTAGAAAATCATACAGTCCTATATCTATTAAAGAAAGATTCTTTTGAAAAGCATTCCCATCAAGAAAACTCTAGATCTAGATTGTTTCACTGGTAAATTCTATCACACATTCAAAGAAGAAATAATGCAAAACTTATATAAAATCTTAAAAAAAAAATAGAGGGTGAGGGAGTACTTTCTGTTTTTTGAATCAGCTTAATATGATACCAAAATTAGACAAAAATATTGCAAAAATGTTTTTAAATACAGTCCAAAAGATACAAAATCAATCTCAACAAGAAATAAAAAGGGCAACATATCATGACCAAGTGTGGCATTCTCTACAATACAAAGTAATTTAATATCTGAATATGAATAAATATAATTCTCCATATCAACAAAAAAAAAGACAAAGATGTTAAGATCATTTTCATAAGTGAAGAGAAAAGCATTTAATAAAATTCAATTGCCAAAATGATAAAAATTCTCAGCAAAATAGCATTAGAAGGAACTATTTAATTTAACAAGGCCATATATGAAAAACTTACATCTGACATCATATTTAACAGTAAAATACTGACCACTTCCCCCCACCCCCCATAAAAAAGCAAAAGAACAAGATGCCTGCACTCACAACGTCTACTCAGTATTGTACCAAACAACCAAACTAGAGCAATGAAGCAAGCAAGAAACCCAAAATTTATACAGATTAGAGAGAAAATTTAAAACTGTTTATATTTGTAAATGACACAGTTATTGAATAGTAAATCTTAAAGAATAAACAAAACTATTATAAGAATTAATAAGCAAATGTAGTAAGATTGCAAAATGTGTCTAATATACAAAAATCAATGTATGTCTATATATTAGCAAATGTTTGAAAATTAAAGATATTACATTTATATTAACCTTTACAATGGAGAAAACAAGCATAAAATTCTTGGGAATAAATATAAGAAAAGATGTACAACACTACTTCATTGAAAAGTTCAGAACAATAATGGGATTGAAATATTCAGTATTGTTAAAATGTCAATTTCTAGTAAGTTGATTTATAGAATCAATGAATCTCAAGTAAAACATCAATAGATTTTCTATAGAAACTGACAAATCACTTAAAAATTTGTATGAAAATGCAAGTGACCTAGAATGGCCAAAGCAATTTTTAAAAGAGAATAAAATTGAAGAAATCACTACTGATTTTTCAGACTAATTATAAAGCTATGGTAATTAAGACTGTCATTTCAATATAAAAGCAGATAAATAGATCAATGTACTAGAAGACATTTGCAAGAAATGAAAACTAGTGTGTGTGTGTATGTGTGTGTGTGTGTGTCTAGATTTTTGTAACAGGTTGCTTTACTTTTGGTGGGTTGATAAATCAATGTGGAAAGAAAAGTTTTTCAATAAATGACATTGGCACACTGGATATCCATATTAAAAAAATGTACATCAATTCTTATTTCACCCATATATAAAAATTAAATCAGAAGTATACATCTCAATGCAACACCTAAGAATATAATGTCTCTAAAATAAAACATAGAAAAAAATTCTTTGCAACTTGAGGTAGTGTTGCGGGAAGTCATCAAGAAGATGTGACCACCAGTTTGACCCAGGAGCTGGACCCAGGAGCTGAACCCAGGTAATTGAGGCCTCCCTGGTCCTTGAAATGTGCATTCTTCTTATCATTCCTGCTCCTGGAAGCTGTCCCAAGGATACAGCCTTGAAATAACAATGTGGTGATGATACTATCTGGACTGTGTGTGTGACTGAAGCCAGTTAAGGCCTCTATGTAATCTTTTAAGTTTCTGGCCAGCTGGTGCAAAGATCTACTCATCTTGTGGCCGCCCAAGGCAAGCCTCATAGTAAGTTCCCTTAAAAATGCAACCTACCAATCTGGAGTAGTCTGCTTCCTTCTTTGGTCTCTTCTTGCCCTCTATGGATGGGGACCAGTTGTAGACTTCACCCTGGAAGCTCCCAAGGAGGTTGCAAACCCATAGGTAGGCAATGTTTTCTTAGATAAAACACAAAATCTACAAACCATAACATATTAATAAATTTGACTTCATTAACATTAAAAACTATCTTAGAAATGCTGTTAAGAAAGTTAAAATGCAAGCCACTAGATGGGAGAAATATTCCCCAAACTTTTATCTGACAAAGGGCTTGTGCCCTGAATAAAGAATTTAGATTCAATAATAAAAAGAAGACAATCCAGAGAAAAATGGAATAATGATTTATAAAGACTGTTCACAAACACAGGGAAAAAGGTTAACAATTGTCCAATAAGAATGTAACAACTCACTAAAGGACAATAAATTCCAAGTTTGGCAATTTTACCTATTCCCCCCTTTCAAATGCATACACACACACACACACACACACACAAACACACAAACACTCTCTCCTATGCATTAATGTTTACTGACCACGTACATGTAACCTACCCATTATACACTTACTAGAATCACTAAATTTTGTTTAAAAGACTGACAATAACATGTTGGTGAGGATATTGAGTAAATGGAACTGCTATTTCATATCTTACTTCCTATCCCATTGCTGGTGGGAATTAAAAATTACATGACTGTCATGGGAAATTATTTAGCAATTTCCTAAAGAGCTAGACATACATTGTTCCTATACCCATCCTTCCATTCTAAGTATTTACCCAATAGAATTGAAAATGTATGTCCACTTATAAAGGAATGTATATAATATAGAATGGAATATTACTCAGTAATACAAAGAAAACCAGATTATTTATATCTACATGAATTCATAAAGCATGGATGAATCAATACTGCTGATTGAAGGAACCCAGCCATGAAAGAGTACATATTGTATGATTTCAATCCTAGAAAATTCTAGAAAATGCATCATAAACCTACAGTGACAAAAAGCAAACCAGTGGTTGTCTGGAGCCAGGAGTGGAGGAAGGAATAGATGCAATGGGGCTTGAGAATGTTTTGAGGGTAATGATCTGTATCTTGATTGAGGCAGTGGTTTCTCAAATGTATATAAATGTTGAAAGTCATTAAATAGTTCACTTTAGTGGGTGCAACCTACTGTATGTAAATTATATCACAGTAATGTTAATTAAGTGTAAAAATGCATGCTGTAAAATCTAAAAGGTTGAGAACACATGGCATGAAGAATGAAGGTGCTTAGAAGGTGCTTAGAAGTCCCCCAAATAATCTAAAGTCTCAGTGAATTGAACAGAATGAATATTACATGCAAGCACTTGGTAAAAGAACTTAAAATGTCCTTGTTTGCCTGCTTACCACAAAGGTTTTATGGTGAAACACCGATAAAGTAAGTCAAAGACTACCAAAATCCTTTACTTTAATAGAAGTTTTTTTTCTTTTTAATCACAGAAAGTGGAGTGATATAATACAGTGTATCAATTTTGTGATTTTTTGAACAAAGAGAAATTGGCTGAAGGTATAAAGGGTAGAAACTGTTAAGAAAGTTGCTACAGATTCCTCAGAAATGAAATTTTTAAAGCGTAGAAACTATCCCCTAAAAGGGACGTAGCAAAAAATGCAAATAAATAAAAAATATTTAAAAATCAAACTCTACACCACCAAAACAGTTTATGTTGCAAGTATAGCCAATATATTTTAAAGTGTGTATAAATTATACAGAATATAGATCTCTGAAATAATAGAATGCTATATTAGAAACATTAAAAACCTTCCCAATATATAATATCATATCCCAATAAGAAATTTGCTCATTATTTCATTTTTGCAAAAAGTACTTTTTTGGTCTTCATACCTATGTTCTTTTCTTTTCCAAGTATCATTTATAACTGATATTTGAAAAAGTCTGCCCTATGAACAGGCTCAACATTAGCAAGAAGCTACTATTGTCATCTTGCTCTGGAGGTTGGTGATCTATTTTTTGGTTCTAAAATCCTGCTACTTTCAAAGCCATTCAATTGTCAAAGAAATAATTCTTTGTTCCACTCTGGGATAGAATACCTATGTCTGGTTGGGAATCATTGAAAATGTAACAAAAAAATTTTTCACAGGAATCATAGAAAATGATAGGTTTTCTCCAATATAAAAAGTATGTAATTTAGCAAGAATTTAATTTTTTACATTTTTCATCTTAGTGCTGTTAAAATACAATATACAGTGAAGAATTACACACTTATTGTTAAAATATAATTAATAAGTATATTTGACATTTTTACTTTACATTTATATATACTTACATATGATATATATTCTATATTGTATTATAAATATTTATAAAAATTATGCTTTACAGGATATCACAGTAAGTAAAGAAAAAACAAATTTTTTCATTAATTTATTTTTAACATTTTTATATATTGATAACAATGTCCTGGTTAACAACAATTTATGTAGGTAATGGAGATCATTGTAGAGCAAATATTTTATTCCATAGAAAAAGAGACTAACATGGGCTACAAAAATAATGAGCTCAATTTGAAAGATGGAGAGAATTTAAACCACCTGAATCTAGGTGGTTCTCTTTTATAGTAGACATGCCTTTATTATAGTTCTGCTAAGCTAGAAAAGGAGGAAAGCACAGTGGTTGAGAGTACCAGATCTGAAATCAGATAAATGCATCATTTGCTAGCTATGAGACCCTGAGAAAGTATTTTTACTTCCTTGAACCTCAGTTTCTTCATCTGTAGGATAGAAATAATTATAAGTACCCCATGGGACCTGCAAGGGCTCAGTATCATATAGGAAAGCATTTAGCAGAGTGACTGCCATGTAATAAATGCTTAATAAATGATGGCTTTTAGTTCAAAAATTACTCTCTCTACAGAATTGAAAATTGGTTTTAATCCACACCTCTCTAAAAATTTTGAAACTCAGTGTCAGAAGGAAGACCCTAGAGCAAGTACTTTTACTAATAAATTTAAAAAATTTGGTGGCATTTTATAAACTAGTCAAGATAAAACAATGTTGTGAAAACAAATATATAATTATGTTCAAAAAAAGGAGTCTATTGTATATTTGAATAATTTTTTTGAACTTTTTAATAACTTTATTGCAATGATTAGGAATGAAATTAACTTCAGCATATGTCCTACTTTGTAATCTAGCTTCATGTTCAGAATGGCTATATGAATTAATTATTAACCCAGTTGGTTCTATCAGGTATCGTGATGAGAAAATTTGAGAAATGTAGGTAGAATATACCTCTCAATGGAAGCATGCCATTTGTCTCTGCTTTATATAGTTAGTGAATGAACAAGTTTCTTGTTCTTTTCATTTCATTCTAGAAACTTTACATCCTTTTACTGGGTCTAATGCTATATTTTTATGAATCATAGCATCATTTTTTAGTGACAAGCCTGTGCCACTAAATAACATTTACTTATTCATTCAAAAATGCCTTATTACTCCCTCTTTTTCCTAAAAGCAAAAGAAAATATTGGAAATTCTTTTATCCTTCAATAAGAAAGTTTAAATAACTTACATTATGTTATACTACAGTATGCTATCTAGTCATTAAACAAGATGAAGTAGAATTATAGCTATTAATATGGTTATAATTCCAAGATAAACAGTTGGATGAAAATAGTATTATATAGCAGATAGAGAGATATAAAAATACACCCCTTTTCTCAGATTTTGTGAAAGTAGGTCCAAATGCAGGAATATAAGAACTTCAGTGACAGAATAGATACAGTTACAGTTTTGGGAAAAGAAGAAGGGCAGATTCATAATCATTTACAGTTTGTTTGTTTGTTTTGTGTTTTGTTTTACCTAATGGCATTTGAATGAATCCATGAATACATGGGGATTACTTATGCCTTAATCGGAAACATACTGTCATCAATTTTTTGAGCTGGCCCTCTAGCCTGAGAAATGAGCTCTACACAGATCTGTGGGAGATTTCCACCCAGCTCTAGTGCTGCCCTCCATGCTAAATCTGATTATTTTGCTTAAAAATGTAAGCAATATTTTCTTTCTGCAAGGGATGTTTCTTTTTCTTCAAGCTTTGAGGTATATTTGGATGTGCCAGACCTCATCTTTATTATCATGAAGACTTCAGATAAATTCTTCAAATGATTCTAGCATTCATCTGGTGGCAGAAAATATCATAGTGATTCTGTATCTTCAGTAGGAGATTGCTTAAGTCATCTTTGGGCCTGAAACAAAATTCTTTACACTTTAAGATATGTTTATAAATCTTTATCTTATTCTCTAACTCACCAAGGTCCCTGTAAAACTATCTGAATTATTTTTTTCTGCATTTCAGGCAGATTGCTCCAAAGATATTTTTACAGTAGGCTTGTGCCCTCTACTAATTTTTTCATTGGTCAAAACTGTGGACTTGCCAGAGTGCCAGAGTGATACAATTGTCTGGGCTCTACATCATATTTTCTTGTGTCCACTTTTTCATGTGGAACTCTCAGGCATTTTCAAGCTTGCCTGTGTACAACAAAGGACTGAGAAGAAAACTGTGGTAAGCTTCTCAACTATTTACTCACTTTTAACATTGGTCATCTCAATTTTTTTCTGTTTTTGGCTGTACCGCATCTTATGGGATCTTAGTTCCCTGACCAGGAATTGAACCTGGGCCCCCAGCAGTGGAAGCACAGACTCCTAGCTACTGGATCTCCAGGGAATTCCCAGGTCATCTCACACAACATGACTAGGATACATATTATTATGGACTGAATTGTGTCTCTCCCAAATTCATGTGTTGAAGTCCTTAACCTCTAACTCATAATGTGATTGTATTTGGAGATATGTACAGAGTTGGTTTAATTAAATGAAGTCATTAGGGTGGATCCTAATTCAATATGACTTATGTCCTTATAAGAAGAGGAAATTTGGACACAGACATAGAAGGAATATGACATGAAAATGTAGAGAGAATATATGCAAGCCAAGGAGAGAAGTCTAAAATGATTCTTCTGTCAGGTTCCTCAGAAGGAACCAACCCCTCAGTGAAATAAATCAGAAAGAGAATGATAGATATCATATGATATTACTTATATGTGGAATCTAAAAAAATGATCCAAATGAACTTGTTTACAAAACAGAAATAGACTCACAGACATAGAAAACAAACTTATGGTTACCAAAGGGGAAAGAGGGAGGGAGGGATAAATTGGGAATTTGGGATTAATAGATACATGCTACTATATATATATAATAGATAAACTACACAGACCTACTGTACAGCACAGGGAACTATAGAGCTATATTCAACTTATTTTGTAAAAGAATCTGAAAAAGAATATAAATAAATATATATATGTGTGTGTGTGTGTATAACTGAATCACTTCACTGTACACCTAAAACATTATAAATCAACTATATTTCAATAAAACAAAAGAAGGAACCAACCTTGTGGATACCTTGACCTTGGACTTCTAGCCACTAGTGCTGTGAGATAATAAACTTCTGTTGTTTAACAAACAAACTCATAAAAAAAGAAATCAGATTTGTGGTTATCAAAGGCAGGGCGGTGGGGGTTGGGTAATTGGATGAAGGCAGTCAAAAGGTACAAACTTCCAGTTATAAGATAAACAAGTATTAGGGTTATAATGCACACCATGATAAATATAATTAACTCTGCTGTATGCTATATATAAAAGTTGTTGAGAATAAATCCTTAGAATTCTCATAACAAGAAAAAACATATTTCTATTTCTTTAATTTTGTACCTATATGAGATGATGGATGTTCACTAAACTTGTGATAATCACTTTGTGATATATATAAATACAAATCATTATGCCGTACACCTTAAAGTTATGCAGTGCTGTGTGTCAATTCAGCAAAAAGAGTATTTACCTTAGGATATTAGACTTACAAAGAAACTTTAAAAGCACTGGAGCAGTGCATGGTAAATGTTACAAGAAATATAGACATGGCAATGCATTTTATGCCAAACTTTTTACCTACTTACATTTTCCTTTCATGAAATAATTAATAACAATATTCATCATGAAATGCTATAACATCCTGTTAGCAATGCTGAGAAAAAGAAGCAAAAAAGATGGACTAAAGGACCAATGAATTTCTTCCAAATTTGATTCTATGTAAGTGGAGGCTGAAGATGAAAACTTATAGAATCTGAGATAATAAAAATAAAATTGACCTCCACATGAAAAAATAATTCTGCTGTTTAAGCTGCTTAGTCTGTTGAAACTTGTTATGGCAGTCCTAGAAAACTGATACTGTGTGTTTTTAGGACAGGAATGCCAGGGAATGTTGAGATCTGAATCAACATTTCTGTTTAATTTGCAGGTAGGTTTGCCATGATCTTCTAGAAGTCTTTTGTTCTCTGGGTATTCCTGAGTGAAAAGCTCACTTCGACCATGGACATATCAATTGAGTGATAAAGTCTTTTAAAATTGGGCCTACTGTTATTCTTTGCGACTTTTTCACCTTCTCTTCTAGACAGCTCGAGTTTTTCCCTTATTCTCCTTCATAAAAACTATTTGTGGTATAAGATTTATGCAGCTACTTAGTCATTTTTGCTGTTCTCAATTGTGTTAAAGGAACAAAACAATAGGATTAACAATTGAAATAGGATTAACATTCACATGAGGTGTCAAAGAAGATGAAGTCCAGCTGATTGACTCAATACTTTGAAAATCAGTTTCAACAAGTGGTAAAGAAATTTAGTTTAGTGGAGTCAGTGAGCTGTATGACTTAATGGAAAACAGCTTGAATTATAAATTTTGTAGCCATTGACAGCCAGAAGAAGGTTCAGCATTTACATTGCTATGAGCTCTACAGGACAATCTTCTATCATATGGTTTATGTTGTGAGCACAGGATTTCCTTAGGTCCCAGAGGGAAATTATTTTGGATTTCAGTGTAAGCTGACAATAACCACAGGGTAACAACTTTCCTTCTGTGAATTGGTGTAAAATCTTTTCTTTATCTTGTTCACTGCTCCTCAGTGTTAACCTGAGCTCATGAATGAGCTATCAGTCCTGCTCTGAACTGATGACCAGATAAGTAATTAATATTTTGTATGGAGCCCTGCAAGGTAGACAGAAACACTGAATGACTGCCAATACTGGCAGGGAAGGATGAATTTGTCTGGCCCCACTTGCACTACACTGATATCCTGGTTTTTAAAAGTGGAAAATTGAATTTTAAAAATAAATTATCTCCAGATCAACACTGTGCAGACCAAACAAAATATTTTTGTGATCTAGAATCACTTGTGAGCTGCTAGTTTCCAATCTCTGATTTAGAGGAAATGACAGATTCTGGGAAGGAAAGCACTGTTTCAAATGCTGGCTTTGCCACAGAATATATATGCTTGGACAACTGTACCTCAGTTCCGTCATGTGGTAAAAGGGTATCATCTGCTCTATCTACATCTTAAACTATTCTGCTTTGATTTTGTGTTCTTTTGAGAAACAAATAATAATTCTGACTGAATGGAGACAAGGTAAATAATCTAGGGGAGCAAGTTCATAAGAGAACAGCTGAGCTCCCAGTCAACATAAGCACATTAAGAACCATGGTACCCACACCAGCATCAGCACTGCTAAAAGTGCTTTGATTCTTTTGTAAGGCACACATTTTTTGTTTGCCTAATCTGATTTTCTGAAAATCATACTTAATGATGACTACCCTTTTGTACAACGTTATCTTGCTCCCTAAGCCATGTGATTGGTTCAGGGATGGGCATGAGACCACACTGAATTGAAGAGTCCTTTCACCAGGATTCTGAAAATGGGAAAGAAAGAATATTTCTCTTGCAGTAAATGTCAAGAGCTGTTAAAAGTTAAGCACTAGCCTTTAGTCTAAGAAGGACAAAGAGGTAATTCTCTGGTGGTGCAGTGGTTAAGAATCCACCTGCCAATGCAGGGGACATGGGTTTGAGCCCTGGTCTGGGAAGATCCCACATGCTGCAGAGCAACTAAGCTCATGTGCCACAGTTACTGAGCCTGCGCTCTGGAGCCCACGAGCCACAACTACTGAGACTGTGTGCCACAACTACTGAAGCCCATGCACCTAGAGTCTGTGCTCCACAACAAGAGAAGCCACTGCAATGAGAAGCCCATACTATGCAATAAAGAGTAGCCCCTGCTCTCCACAACTAGAGAAAGCCCACACAGCAGCAATGAAGACCTAATGCAGCCAATAAATAAAATAAATTAAAATAAATTTATAAGGCCAAAGAGACCACTAAGCAAGGAAAGGGAGAAGAATGAAAGGAATTCATGAAGTGTAGAGACAAGGGCTAGAGAATAGAGGATCTTTGCCACCTCAGAGTCTGGCCCAAAACCTGGAGCTAAGTACATAGGCAACACATATATTATAAATGAATGAACAATATAAATTAGATAATAAATCTAAAATTTTGAGTGCATAATTTTTGGTTTATATCAGCACAATCTCTCCCTCTTGCATTCTCCTTAAAAAAACTCTCCCATACAGAATGCATTCTATATGCTTTAGGTATGGTTGACACTGACCCTCTACTACTATCCATAGGGGAAAGCACATGACTCAGGGCAAGTTAATGAGAAGATTTCATATACCTGTCAATAGTCATTTTGATTCAGGGGTGGTTCTGGGTTCAGGATTGTTTCAGGACACAAACTGAGCTATGCAGAATCAGGGTATTCACTGAGATTTGATATACAGATAGAGAACCATAAGGATATTGGTATGGAGCTACAAGTATTAATCTTTATCTACACGTAGAACCAGTTTGGAAATTAAGTCAATACAGTGTGAGGCTGGACAAAAAATGATGGAGAAAGAAACTTCTTCATTTGAATCTCTGAATGTAGCTATTTCTAAAGCTGGATTTGTTATCTAGCGTGAATCAGTAGGTTTTCTCTTAAACTTGTTTAAGTTGGGTCTCTATCATATGCAATAAACAAGATCTTATATAAAAATTATTTTGAGAAACATAGAAAAATCTATATAAATGTGGTTTATTATTTAATGATTACTCCCCTTCGACTCTAGAGGAAATCTCCAGATAAAATTTTCAAAGCATTCAGAATGCTGAAGTATGCTGTAAAATTTTTCATCCATTGCTGTCAGGAGAAAAGTACTGGTTCAAGATATTTGAAACATTGACCCTGTCTCCTTACATAGCCACTCCAAACAACATGCATTGTAGGTAAAAGAAATGGACTTGCTGTGATTGCAACTTTAGAGCAAATATTTATCCCACTCTACCAACCAGATCCTTTTATAAAGCGATTCTAGAGCCATCATGGTGAATTCAAATGCCAACTTCTCCATGAAGATTTATTAATTAACCTGTGAGTCAATGAACATTTATTTGTTCAGTATTCATTGCTATCCACCATGTACTGTATGAAGCTCTGAAGATATGAAGAAGAAGAAACTCAGGTCCTGGCGCCATGGCATTTACAGTAAAATAAGAAAGGTATACAAGTAAATAAACAATTGCAATATAGTGTAATAGGGACTATGATGGATGTCTACAGAGGGTTCTTTAGAGGAAAATGTTTCACTATCCTGCAGTACAGAGTGTGTGTATGTCTGTGTGTGTGTTAAATAATGAGCCAGTCTTTCCATGTGTAATTTGCTCCATAGTTGTACATAGTTGCACATGGTTGTACCTTTCTGTAAGTTTTATTCATTCAACCAAATGATTAAATATTACCTAAGGACCTAGAAGTCAAAAAATAACTGGAGAACATATGCTTATAAACCTCTTTATTCACTAGTTTCCTTCTATTATCTATTTAAGTTTAAATTAAGTTAATAGACTGAGATTCAATAGTTTTTTTTTAGAATTGTAAATGTATTAGAACAAAGATTTAAATATCGGGTGATTATTTCTGTAGAAAATAAGAATTATAGTTACCATTATTACCAAATACTCCGTTAGCCTTATTTTTAGAAGGAAATTTTTAAATGTCTATAAAGTCAAGATTTTAAGAAAAACACAATTTTCAAGCACTATTTTACCTTAACATTAAAATAAATAATAATAAAAAAAATTAAACAACTCCTATGGGAATGAAATAGCAATTAGCATGTGGTGAACAAAGGGGATTTGTTGAATACCTGTGCCCCACCAGAGAGTCTGTGGATTTCCTGATATAGTGATGTGGCCCAATATTCTGATTTCATGGAAATCAGAGGAGCATGCCCAAGATTAGGGCCATCTGTGACCACTGTGTCACAGACAGTTTCTCCTTCTCCCAAGAGAGTTGAAAAGAGTTCTTTGCATACAGCATGAATGACAGCAAGCATTAGGAAGCCTGGCCTGAGGCCAAGAGAAAAGAAGTTTGTCCCTCCAAGATGAAGTGGCAGGGAAATTTATACCCCAGAATGTGCCACCTATTTGATTTCTTCATCTGGCAACTCTGCTTTAGCAAATTATAATCTTGGAATATGTCCTCCTTGCTAATAGAGTATCAGTGTGCAAAATGTTTAAAACCTGTGAATATGCTGTCTGGGGTACATCTCACTGAACCTGTCAGAAAGCTCCATCTGTTTCATGCCACCATAGGCACTGACCAGTTTCTCTCAGCTCCCCACATACCAGTTTCTTTTTGCCCACCTTACAGCATTTCACCTTTCCTCACGCACCTAGTTAATTTCATGTGGCTCCGGTGATTCCTCCACATTGCTTTCATCTAACCATGTAGCTTCTCTACTTGGTATCCTAAAATTATCTTTTAAAAATCCTATTCAATTCAGAATAGCCTCATTAAAGAATTTAAGACAATTTTCTAAATGTATTTTACAGAAAGAAATCAGAAGAAATTTGAATATTAGCCTTAACAAGTAATGCTTGTAGCATGCTTCACTAGTAGGTAGAGCCCAAAAGCTATAAGCAAAAACATAAATTGTATATATAACAAAATCCTAATATAAAATAGCATAAAAATAGACATTAGCCTCTCTCTCAGAAGCTATGTACAGTGGTTAAACTGCTATAGATGTAATGATAGAATTATAACCATGAAGAGTTGTCACCGTCTAGAGATAAGAAATACAGAGTTCCATATTTTGGCTTTGCTGCTGACAAATCATACACAAGTCAATTAACCTCTGTGAAACATTACATGGTACCTTTCTATTTCACAGTAATGTTTTGAATATTTGCGTGAATATGTATTAGTAAAGCTTTGTTTATTAAGTGGCTACAATCCAAAAAATGGAGAATAGAGAATACAACAATACATGCCCTGGTGTGATAATCAAATATATTGCATTGTTGGTAGCTTTTAAAAGGTATTTATTGATTGAAAACTTTATTTTAGGTGTTGCGGTTGTTTTTTGTTTTTTTGGTTATTTGTTATCAGAGCAATTCTTTTAGAAATAAATGCCTGTATGCTTATAAACGTCACATTAAATACTAGAAATGTTATCTTGATTTGAATAAATATAGCAGGAAAATAAATTTTTACCTCAAAAGAACAAGCACGGATTTACCCTTATATTTAAATACACGTATTGATATAAATTGCTTGGCAGGAAACATATGTTGTGTTTAAAACTGATCTTACATTTGGAAGTTTGAGCAGAGCTACCCTGAACCTTTTATCTAGGTTAACTTTTGTTCTTCAAAGTTGTAAATGGTTTCTTTCAACATGTACATTCAAGGTTATTGGATACAAAGTAAGACATTAGTATTATATTTTCTTCTACACTAGAAGATACAGGGGTTCCGGGAAAGATGTTTATTTTAAAATACAAAACTTTAATTAAAAGTGGCCATAAAAACTTTACTTAAAAAAAATTTGCAGAATGTTATTCAATGTTGCCACCTTCAGGACAAATTTTAAAATAGCAGTGAAAGGGTAGGATTACACTATTCTTGCTATGATTAAATATTCAGTCTACAATTCTGATGCAAAATTATCTACTTAGACTTTTTTTTTAAAGCTCTTTATTGGAAGATAATTGCTTTACACTCTTGTACCAGCTTTTGAGGTACACCAAAGTGAATCAGCTGTCTTTATACATATATCCCCATATCCCCTCCCTCCCGCGACTCCCTCCCTCTCTCCCTGTCTACAATACTGATGCAAAATTACCTACCTAGACTTTTTTAAGGCATCTAAACATTTGACTTTTAAAAATTATTCTTATACTCAAATACCTAAAAGCTTCAACTAGAGTATGCTCATCTGATAGTCACCCACTATAGATATTTATTTAAGAAACATTGGTTGATTATTATTATGTCTACTGGGTACTGTGCTACGTGTTGAAGATACAAAGATGACAAAGGCATATATATCAAGTACACTCAAGGAGTCCACATTCTAGGGGGGGAACCAATACGTAAATGGAATATTGCAACAGTGTGATAAATGTTGTGATAGAAGTAAACAGACTGTTATAGAAGAACGTGAGCCAAACACCTCACTCCAGAGGATAAAAAAGCAGCAGTGAGGAAGGCGAGATGGAAGTGACAACTAAGTTTACTCTGTTATTATAATAACTTTGAAACCATTTAGATTGTTCCCCTTTTGCTTCTGTTAAAATAAAGGGAGAAAAAAGAATACTCAAAAATAGCACAATTATTATGTCTACTGGTGTGTACATAAAATGGAGATTATGTTCACTGAAATAAGTTATTTCATAGCTTATGTAGATATTTTCTTACCTTTTAAATTTCCTTTTGGTAGTCTTTGACAAATTTCCTATGGAGTCTTCTTCATGGAGCAATCTTGGGGGAAAAATATGTTGTTATTTCTCATGCCCATGTTCTAGGTGTGGACAGCACAGTCGAATTAAAGGTATTGTGTTGATTGGCAGGAGCTGTCTTTCTCAAATGATCCACAAATAGCAAAGAAAAATCCTCTTAGAATGCAACATGCTGTCTGTATACCTCTCTATTTTGAGAGAAATTTTTGTTCTAATAAAAAGCAGTACAAAATTCCCATTCCTATTATCCCACTTTCCACCTAAATGGCCTCTGAGACAGGTCCTATCTTTAAATGTGTTCCTATTGTCATATATATGTATGTATGAGATGTGTCTATAAAGCAGTAAAATAATGTGGCATATGAGCTGGTCAAATGTGTTCTACCTGAAAATTTGCTATTCCTCTATCACCCAAGGAGGATTTTGACCTGCTCTTGACTGGACTGTAATAATGTCTCCAAAATGTCACTGCAGGATTTTTAAATAAAAATTATTATCATCACTACTATTGGAAATAGAATTATTTCAGTCAGAGAAAATTGAAATAATATTGTCGATTGAAGGAATTATACAGGTAGATAAATATTTAAACTCACTATAGAAAGCAAATGGCTCAGACCAAAGCAATTTCCACTCAAGTTTGAATTTGAAAGAGGACAAAAAAAAAATAAAACACAGTAGAGTGCTGAATTATGTCTTTCATTTTTGTAGAATAAAAGGAAAAAAATCCAAATCTGAATAAGATAGTTCAGAGTCTTTCCTAATAAAAGGTCATCCAGGTGTGCTAACTGGAGTACAAGAGTACAAGAGTTGGTTATTTTTTAATGTTACTTACCAAATTTCTGTTCAAGTTGGAACACTAATTATAAACTTAATTGCACATGTCAGCAAGCAATGTTCCTCTTGAGGTACCATCTTCAAATGAAGATTATGAATGGGTGGCTTTTTTATCCCAGACTTAGCTTATCTTCCATGTGACCACATCTTTCTTTCCAGAAACATTCACTATGGAGATAGGTTGTGCTCTGGTTTTATAGGATAACTTATGTAAACAATTTAACCTTAAAAGTCAGTTGATGCTGAACCAGAAATTACCAAAAAAAAAAAAAAAAATCTTCATAATAATATCTATCACTTTTCTGGTGAGGAATCAAAATTCCAGGACTGAACTGGTGAAAGAACCTAGTGGTTTTGAATTAGCATATTTTTAGTTCATTAAAAATTTTTAAAAGAGGAACTGACAAGGGGTTTCCTTCTTATTATGTTGCCAAAACAAGAAGAAAGATAAGCAGACACAGATAAATAGATAGATAGACCATGATTTTACATAATAAAGAAATTTTTGACACCAAAAGTCAAAGAAATGTTATCTTAATTAAGGTTATTACATAAAATTAGATAAATTGATCTTCATTTAATACTCACTACATTCCTTTTATTTTCTACCAATTTCACCCCAGTTTGGCAAAAGCTTTGCTTACAGATAGGCTCTGGTCTGTGCCAGAACCATGAGACCCACGATCTATTTCAACTTTAATTCCTCCCTGGTAAGGATTTACACATTTCTGCTTAAATGTCACATGTGCTTATAACTGCTTCTCATTTTAATTCATGGAAGATGTTTAATTTTTTTAAATAACAGCTTAAAGTTATTGTAACTATTTCCCATGTTTGCTATTCAGAAGATTTAGTTTAAGTATCAGTTGAAGGCTGAAATATATAAGTTTAAAATCCCCAAACTTCATTCTATCCATCTGAAAAATGTTTCTCATTCACTGAGAAACAAGATGATGCAGATGTGGACACAGAGTGAAATGACAATTTTTTATCCTCAAGATTACAGTTTACTAAGGAAGATAAAAATATGTCTCAGAGCTTTATATAGCTTAAATGTAATAAGATTTAAGAAGCAGTTTGAAGACTATTAATTGTGATTGAAAGTTATATATTAATATATAAGTATATGTGGGAAAACATTCAGAAGTCTTTCTGAAACCTTTAAAATGTTACTCAAAGTAACTAAAGTATGTGGGCAGAGCGACTGGATGCAGAATGTCCTGCTTGAGCAGTGGAGGAACTAAAGGTGCTGGGCGTGGAGACCATGAGGGTATAGGCTACCATGGAAACAGAATATTGACCCTCTCTGGGGGTGAAGCCCCTTTCTCACTTGCACACATCATATCACCCTGTTTGGCCCCGGAGGATGGCTGGTTAGCCAGAGATGGGTAAGATTCCTCAGGGGAGGAACAACCTAAGACAGGCACAGTCGCAGAGGGGCCAACAGGGGTGGGGCACAGACCCTTAATCCTTTTGAGAGAGGTCTCCTGCCCCCAGGGCTGCTTTGCTCTCCACGCCCAGCTCAAATCCACACCCTGCTCAAATCGGACCTAGGAGGCAAACAAAGATCATTGCCCCCCTCATGTGAGGCCTTTGTTTACTTCAAAGATAAACTTGTTTGTGGGACTAAACTGGGAGTGTTAGACACTTAGGCTATGCCAAGAACTCAATAAAAGCAACCTGGGATCAATCAGCGAGGCTCTTGATCCTAGAGGTCTTGAGTCCCCCGGTCCCATCTTTCTCTTAAATCTGTGTCTGTGTTTTCTTTTTCTTTTTTTATTTATTTATTTATTTATTTATTTATTTATTTATTTATTTATTTATTTTTTTGGGGGGTACACCAGGTTCAATCATCCGTTTTTATACACATATCCCCATCTTCCCTCCCTTCCTTGACGCCCCCCCCAAGCCCCCCCCCCACCCTCCGCGCCCCAGTCCTCAAAGGCATCTTCCATCCTCGAGTTGGACTCCCTTTGTTATACAACAACTTCCCACTGACTATTTTACAGTTGGTAGTATATATATGTCTGTGTTACTCTCTCGCTTCGTCTCAGTTTCCCCTTCACCCCCCGCCCCCTCCCATACCTCGAGTTCTCCAGTCCATTCTCTGTATCTGCATCCTTGTTCTGGTCACTGAGTCCAACAGTACCATTTTTAGATTCCGTATATGTGAGTTAGCATACAATATTTGTCCTTCTCTTTCTGACTTACTTCACTCTGTATGACAGACTGTAGTTCTATCCACCTCATTACATATAGCTCCATCTCATCCCTTTTTATAACTGAGTAATATTCCATTGTATATATATGCCACATCTTCTGTATCCATTCATTTGTTGATGGGCATTTAGGTTGCTTCCATGTCCTGGCTATTGTAAATAGTGCTGCAATAAACATGATGGTACAAGTTTCTTTTGGGATTATGGTTTTCTTTGGGTATATGCCCAGTAGTGGGATGACTGGATCATATGGTAGTTCTATTTGTAGTTTTTTAAGGAACCTCCAAATTGTTTTCCATAGTGGCTGTACCAATTTACAGTCCCACCAACAGTGCAGGAGAGTTCCTTTTTCTCCACACCCTCTCCAACATTTGTTGTTTCCAGACTTTGTGATGATGGCCATTCTGACTGGTGTGAGGTGATACCTCATTGTGGCTTTGACTTGCATTTCTCTGATGATGAGTGATGTGGAGCATCATTTCATGTGTTTGTTGGCCATCTGTATGTCTTCTTTGGAGAAATGTCTATTTAGGTCTTCTGCCCATTTGTGGATTGGGTTATTTGCTTTTTTGGTATTAAGCTTCATGAGCTGCTTGTATATTTTGGAGGTTAATCCTTTGTCCATTGTTTCATAGGCAATTATTTTTTCCCACTCTGAGGGTTGCCTTTTAGTCTTGTTTATGGTTTCTTTTGCTGTGCAAAAGCTTTTAAGTTTCATGAGGTCCCATTCATTTATTCTTGATTTTATTTCCATGATTCTAGGAGGTGGGTCAAAAAGGATGGCGCTTTGATGGATGTCATATAGTGTTCTGCCTATGTTTTCCTCTAGGAGTTTGATAGTGTCTGGCCTTACATGTAGGTCTTTAATCCATTTGGAGTTTACTTTTGTGCATGGTGTTAGGAAGTGTTCTAATTTCATTCTTTTGCATGTTGCTGCCCAGTTCTCCCAGCACCACTTATGGAAGAGGCTGTCTTTTTTCCATTGTATATTCTTGCCTCCTTTGTCAAAGATAAGGTGCCCATATGTGTTTGGGCTTACTTCTGAGTTCTCTATTCTATTCCATTGATCTTCCTTTCTATTTTTGTGCCAGTACCATACTGTCTTGATCACTATGGCCTTGTAGTATAGTTTGAAGTCAGGAAGCCTGATTCCACCAACTCCATTTTTCCTTCTCAAGATTGCTTTGGCTATTCGGGGTCTTTTGCGTTTCCATACAAATCGTAAGATTTCTTGCTCTAGTTCTGTGAAAAATGCCATTGGTAATTTGATCGGGATTGCATTGAATCTGTAAATTGCTTTGGGTAGTACAGACATTTTCACGATGTTGATTCTTCCAATCCAGGAACATGGTATGTCCCTCCATCTGTTTGTGTCGTCTTTGATTTCTTTCATCAATGTCTTAAAGTTTTCTGCATACAGATCTTTTGCCTCCTTAGGCAGGTTTATTCCTAGGTATTTTATTCTTTTTGTTGCAATGGTGAATGGGAGAGTTTCCTTCATTTCTCTTTCTGCTCTTCCGTTGTTAGTGTATAGGAATGCAAGAGATTTCTGTGCATTCATTTTGTATCCTGCTACTTTACTAAACTCATCAATGAGTGCTAGCAGTTTTCTGGTAGAGTCTTTAGGGTTTTCTATATATAATATGTCATCTGCAAAGAGTGACAATTTTACTTCTTCTTTTCCAATTTGGATTCCTTTGATTTCTGTTTCTTCTCTGATTGCTGTGGCTAAAACTTCCAAAACTATGTTGAATAATAGTGGTGAGAGTGGACACCCTTGTCTTGTTCCTGCTCTTAGAGGGAATTCTTCCAGTTTTTCCCCATTGAGAACGATGTTGGCTTTTGGTTTTGCATATGTGGCTTTTATTATGTTGAGGTAATCTCCTTCTATGCCCATTTTCTGGAGAGCTTTTATCATAAATGTATGTTGAACTTTGTCAAAAGCTTTTTCTGCATCTATTGAAATGATCATATGGTTTTTATCCTTCAATTTGTTGATATGATGTATCACATTGATTGATTTGCGTATATTGATGAATCCTTGCATCCCAGGGATAAACCCCACTTGATCATGGTGTATGATTTTTTTAATGCGCTGTTGCAGTCTGTTAGCTAGTATTTTGTTGAGGATTTTTGCATCTATATTCATCAGTGATATTGGTCTATAGTTTTCTTTTTTTGTGACATCTTTGCCTGGTTTAGGTATCAGGGTGATGGTAGCCTCGTAGAATGAGTTTGGGAGTGCTCCGCCTTCTGCAATATTTTGAAAGAGTTTGAGAAGGATAGGTGTTAACTCTTCTCGAAATGTTTGATAGAATTCGCCTGTGAACCCATCTGGTCCTGGGCTTTTGTGTGTTGGGAGATTTTTAATCACTGCCTCAATTTCCGTACTTGTGATTGGTCTGTTCATGGTTTCTATTTCTTCCTGGTTCAGTCTTGGAAGATTGTATTTTTCTAAGAATGTATCCATTTCTTCCAGGTTATCCAATTTCTTGGCATATAGTTGCTTGTAGTAGTCTCTCATGGTCTTTTGTATTTCTGAGGTGTCCGTTGTGACTTCTCCTTTTTCATTTCTAATTCTGTTGATTTGCATCTTCTCCCTTTTTCTCTTGATGAGTCTGGCTAATGGTTTATCAATTTTGTTAATCTTCTCAAAGAACTAGCTTTTAGTTTTATTTATTTTTCTTATGGTTTCTTTCCTTTCTTTTTCATTTATTTCTGCTCTGATCTTTATGATTTCTTTTCTTCTGCTCACTTTAGGGTTTCTTTGTTCTTCTTTCTCTAGTTGTTTTAGGTGTAAGGTTAGGTTGTTTATTCGATCATTTTCTTGTTTCTTAAGGTAGGACTGTATTGCTATAAACTTCCCCCTTAGAACTGCTTTTGCTGCATCCCATAGATTTTGGGTTGTTGTGTTTTCGTTGTCATTTGTTTCTAGATACTTTTTGATTTCCTCTTTGATTTCTGTAGTGATTCCTTGGTTGTTTAAGAGTGAATTGTTTAGCCTCCATGTGTTTGTCTTTTTTGCAGTTTTTTTCCTGTAATTGATATCTAGTCTCATGGCATTGTGGTCTGAGAAGATGCTTGATATGATTTCAATTTTCTTGAATTTGCTGAGGTTTGATTTGTGACCCAAGATGTGATCTATCCTGGAAAATGTTCCATGTGCACTTGAGAAGAACGTGTATTCTGTCGTTTTTGGATGGAATGTCCTATAAATATCAATTAAGTTGAGATGGTCTAATGTGTCATTTAAAGCTTGTGTGTCTTTATTTATTTTCTGTTTGGATGATCTGTCCATTGATGTAAGTGGGGTGTTCAAGTCTCCCACTATTATTGTGTTCCTGTCGATGTCCCCTTTTATAGCTGTTAGCATTTGCCTTATGTATTGAGGTGCTCCTATATTGGGGGCATAGATATTTACCATTGTGATATGTTCTTCTTGGATGGATCCCTTGATCATTATGTAGTGTCCTTCCTTGTCTCTTTTAATAGTCTTTACTTTCAAGTCTAATTTGTCTGATATGAGTATTGTTACTCCAGCTTTCTTTTGACTTCCATTTGCATGGAATATCTTTTTCCATCCCTTCACTTTCAGTCTATATGTATCCCTTGGTCTGAAGTGGGTTTCTTGTAGGCAGCATATAGAAGGGTCTTGCTTTTGTATCCATTCAGCCAGTCAGTGTCTTTTGGTTGGAGCATTTAATCCATTTCCATTTAAGGTGATTATTGACATGTGTGTTCCAATGACCATTTTCTGAATTGTTTTGGGTTTGTATTTGTAGGTGTTTTCCTTTTCTTGTGTTTCCTACTTAGAGAAGTTCCTTTAGCACTTGTTGTAAGGCTGGTTTGGTGGTGCTGAATTCTCTTAACTTTTGCTTGTCTGGAAAGCTTTTGATTTCTCCCTCAAATCTGAATGAGATTCTTGCTGGGTAGAGTATTCTTGGCTGTAGGTTTCTCTCTTTCAGGACTTTCAGGATATCCTGCCATTCCCTTCTGGCCTGCAGAGTTTCTGTGGAAAGGTCAGCTGTTATCCTGATGAGTTTTCCCTTATATGTTGTTTGTTGCTTTTCTCTTGCTGCTTTTAATATTTTTTCTTTGTGTTTAGTTGTCGTTAGTTTGATTAATATGTGTCTCGGTGTATTTCTCCTTGGGTTTATTCTGTATGGGACTCTCTGTGCTTCTTGGACTTGGTTAATTATTTCCTTTCCCATGTTGGGGAAGTTTTCCACTATAACCTCTTCAAATATTTTCTCAGACCCTTTCTTGTTTTCTTCTTCTTCTGGGATGCCTATAATTCGAATGTTGGTACGCTTAATGTTATCAGTGAGGTCTCTGAGACTGTCTTCTAATCTTTTTATTATTTTTTCTTTTTCCTGCCCTGTGGCAGTTATTTCCCCCATTCTATCTTCCAACTCACTTATTCGTTCTTCTGCCTCAGTCATTCTGCTGGTTATAGCATCTAGAGTATTTTTAATTTCAGTTATTTTGTTATCCATTGCTGTTTGTTTTTCTGAGTTCTTATGAACTGTTTCTTGTACTTTCTCTATTTTGTTATCGAGATTTTGTATCATTTTTACTATCATTACTCTAAATTCCTTTTCAGGCATTTTTCCTATTTCCTCCTCATTTATTTGGTCTTGTGGGTTTTTTTCTTGCTCCTTTGCCTGCATGGTGTTTCTTTGTTTCCTCATGGTTGTCCAAACTTTTGGGGTTGCTTGTCCTTGGGTTTTTTTGCGTTATTCTGTGACCAGCAGAGGTTCCTTTATTGTTCGTCTGTAAGCGTTGGTGTGTGGGGAGGGAGGGGGTACAACAGTGGCTCCTTCTCCTGGGAGGGAGTGAGCAGTGGCGCACTGATGTCTCAGTCAGACTTGGAGGTGCCTGTTGCAGAGGGCGCCGGTGGCTCAGGCGTAAACAGATAGTCTTAGAGTTGGGCCTCTCTCGGGGGTTTTTTTCTTTTCTTTTTTTTTTTTTTTCTCTCGGCAGCCTCCCTGCTGCTGGCGTTGCAAGGGGTTTTAATCTAGCCCCACCCGAGTGCCTGAGGGTATTTGTTATCCCTGAGCCCTTAGGTGGCCCGCAGGGCGTCTCTCCACTGCCTGTTGCAGAGGCGCGGAAAGAGAGAGAGAGGCTATGCGCGTGGCTCCTCCCAGCCGCCAGTGAGCCTGCAGCCTCCAGCCGCCATCATGGCTGGGCAGCTCTCAGGAACGGGCACTCCTCTCCGCGGGCCTCCTCCCTCCTGTCCTCTCGGTCCGTCACCCTACCGGCAACAATGTTTCCCACACTGAACCAGCTCTCCGGTTCCCACACTCCCGCTCCTGGGCCCTCCGTTCAGCCGCGGATCGATGTCTCGGTCCGGGAACGCTGAGCTGCGCTGCGGACCCTCTGAATGTTTCTCACTCCCTCCCGTCTGCCACAGCTCCGCCGCTTCACCCTCTTTGAGCCCTCGTAGATGCCTCCCTACCGGCTGTGTCGGGCTCCCCGCAGTCCCATCCGGTGTCCGAGGCCGTCTGCTGGTGTTCAGCTGGTTCTCTGTGAGAATGACTGCGTCCTTCCGTGCATTCCCAATGCATCTGTGGGGAGGGATGCACTCCACGTCTCTCTACTTCGCCGCCATCTTTTCCTCCCCCTGTGTTCTCTTTAAGCTTGCGGCACCCATCACTCACCTCAGTCGCTGAGCTGGTCTCGGCAAGTATATATTAATATTGCACAAAACATACATAACAATAAGGACAACAGCTTAAGACACTTGGAATATTCTATGAAGTTTGGTTACCAGTGAAAGCCAAACAAAGCATAAATACATTTCCTGCTCCCTCCTTCTGCCCGTTTCTATCATGGACACAGAAAGAATTCTCCTTGGATCCCAAGGCTATCTCATTTCTTCCCCTATAGTTACAGTTCACCATGGAGACATGCTTTTGAAGTCTCTTAAGCACACAAAGTCACGACTTCTGCTCTTGGCCCTCCAGAGTTGCTGACACCATTTCCTGATACTCACAAAGCTCCTGTTACCACATCAGCTCTCCAAAGCCTCACTGCATTCTCACAAAGGGAGGAGAGTCCCCCTCCACCAGATTCCTCTTAAAGTTAGTTCCTTGGGCCTCAAAACTCTGATTCCTACTCAGCCAGTGTCTTCAGAAATTTAACACACATTTCAATATTTATGTTATTATGTAGTTATTATATTATATATGCAAAAAGTTATTGAAGGCATAAATGAGCAGCATAACAATGAAAATAAAAAAATGTACCAGTCTCCTGCTAGGTGTGCTTCCTTGCTCTGGAACCTGTTCTCTAGAGCATTTTGCTCTGGGCCTGTTCTAGCTACTCCCCTCCACAAAAGGAAAGGACTTCTGGGGTCCAAGGGAACATGCCCACCTGAAGGCCAAGGGCTGACTTCTCTAGGCACCAAGAACCCCAAAGTTCCCTAAGCTTCCTTTCAAGGCCTAATTTGACTCTTCCTCAGGTCAGACACCATTAGATGTGTCACTCTAAACTTCAGGGAGGTTCAAGAGGCAGATGTTTAGGGGAGTTGTGGGCAAAGTCTGGATAGAGGTGCTATGAGATGGCTTGCAGTGGCACAGGCCTAAGGGTGGGACCAGACAGGGTGACCCAGAGACCGTGAGTCTGTATGGCTTGGACTGACTTTTTCGGCATTATAATAACCATCTAGCATACAATTTCTGAATTCAAGCCTGTATTTAATTTAATGGAGAAGATATATTTTTCAAGTTCGGAACATAGAATCTGTTTTGCTTAACAGCTTGTTATCTTGATAATATTAGGCAATGAAAAGGCATGCACTATTGATGTATGCTAAAACACGGATGAGCCTCCAAATAATTTTTCTGGGTGAAAATGCCAGGTAAAAAACATGATCCCATTTTTTAAAAATTCTAGGTGCAATAGGCTTTCATTTTTCTTGAGTAAATTCTTAGGAGTAGAATGGCTGGCTCCTAACGAATAGGTGTTAACTTTCTGAGGAACTGTTATACTGCTTCCCAGAGCGGTTCTTTCATTTTAGATTCCTGCCAGCAGTGTGATAGAGTTCTAATGCCAGTTATTCCATGTCCTTGACAACATTTGACATGTCAGTCCTTTCATTTCACTGGATGTATAATGGGATCTCTTTGTGGTTTTCATTTGAATTTCTCTAATGACTAATGATGTTGAGCATCTTTGCACATACTACAACATTAAGAAAAAGTGGTGAATCTTTTTATATTTATTGAGATTTTTATTAAGGCTCAGAATGAGATATATCTTAGTACATGTTCTGTGTCCACATGAAAAGAATGTGTATTCACTGCTTTTGTGTAGAATGTTCTACAATGTCACATGAGGTCAATTGGTTGTTAGTGTTATTTAAATCCTTTATATCCTTAGTGATTTTTGATGTCCTGGATCTATCAATTACTGACAAAGGGATATTGAAGTATATCTCTATAAGTGTAGATTTATTTATTTATCCTTGATGCCCTATTTGCTTTTCCTTGGTATAATTTGAAGCTTGTTTTTATTTTTGGGGGGGTGAGGGGAAGATTAAAAGAGATGTTTATTTTCTTTCTTATAATTTTTATGTATTTTCCAAGAACATATTTAAAATGAGTGTCTTGATAATCAGAAAAGATGTTAATTTTTATTTATTTTATTTTTTATTTTTAAGCTCTTTATTGGAATATAATTGCTTTACACTGTTGTGCCAGTTTTTGCTACATAACAAAGTGAATCAGCTGTATTTATATGTATATCCCCAAATCCCCTCCCTCCTGCTACTCCTTCCAACCTTCCCTGTCCCAGCCCTCTAAGTCATCACCCATCATCTAGTTGATCGTCCTGTGTTATGCAGTAGCCTCCCACTAGCCATCTATTTTACATTTGGCAGTGTATATATGTCAATGATACTCTCTCACTTCGTCCCAGCTTCCCCTTTGCCCCCTGCCCCTCCACCGTGTCCTCAAGTCTGTTCTCTATATCTGCATCTTTATTCTTGCCCTGTCACTGGGTTCATCAGTAACATTTTTTAGATTATATATATACATTAGTTAGCATATGGTATTTGTTTTTCTCTTTCTGACTTACTTTGCTCTGTATGACAGACTCTAGGTCCATCCACCTCACTACAAATAACACAATTTCATTGCTTTTTATGGCTGAGTAATATTCCATTGTATATATGTGCCCCATCTTCTTTATCCATTCATCTGTTGATGGGCATTTAGGTTGCTTCCACATCCTGGCTATTGTAAATAGTGCTGCAGTGAACATTGTGGTACATGTTTCTTTTTGGATTATGGCTTTCTTTGGGTATATGCCCAGCAGTGGGATTGATGGGTCATATGGTAGTTCTGTTTTTAGTTTTTTAAGGCATCTCTAAACTGTTTTCCATAGTGGCTGTGCCAATTTACATTCCCACCAACAGTGCAAGAGGGTTCCCTTTTCTCTGCACCCTCTCCAGCATTTATTGTTTCTAGATTTTTTGATGCTGAGCATTCTGACTGGTGTGAGCTGTTACCTCATTGTGGCTTTGACTTGCATTTCTCTAATGATTAGTGATGTTGAGCATCTTTTCATGTGTTTGTTGGCTATCTGTATGTCTTCTTTGGAGAAAGGTCTATTTAGGTCTTCCACCCATTTGTGGATTAGGTTATTTGTTTTTTTTGGTATTAAGCTACATGAGCTGCTTGTATATTTTGGAGGTTAATCCTTTGTACATTGCTTCATTGGCAAATATTTTCTCCCATTCTAAGGGTTGTCTTCTCGTCTTGTTTATGGTTTCTTTGCTGTGCAAAAGCTTTTAAGTTTTGTTAGGTCCTGTTTGTTTATTTTTTATTTTATTGCCATTATTCTAGGTGAAGGGTCAAAAAGGATCTTTTTTTTTTAACAATTTGATTTTTTTTTCTTATTAGTAATGTATATATGGCAATCCCAGTCTCTCTGTTCATTCTCCCCCCAAAAAAGATCTTGTTTTGATTTATGTCATAGAGTGTTCTGCCTATGTTTTCCTCTAAGAGCTTTAGAGTGTCTGGCCTTACATGTAGGTCTCTAATCCATTTTGAGTTTATTTTTGTGTATGGTGCTAGGAAGTGTTCTAATTTCATTCTTTTACATGTAGCTGTCCAATTTGCCCAGCACCCCTTATTGAAGAGGCTATCTTTTCTCCATTGTATATTCTTGCCTCCTTTGTCAAGGATAAGCTGCCCATATGTGCATGGGTTTACCTCTGGGATCTCTATTGAGTTCCATTGATCTATATTTCTGTTTTGTGCCACTACTATACTGTGTTGATCACTGTAGCTTTGTAGTATAGTTTGAAGTCAGGGAGCCTGATTCCACCAGCTCCATCTTTCCTTTTCAAGATTGCTTGGCTATTTGGGGTCTTTTGCGTTTCCATACAAACAGTAAGATTTCTTGTTCTAGTTCTGTGAAAAATGCCATTGGTAATTTGATAGGGATTGCATTGAATCTTTAAATTGCTTTGGGTAGGACAGTCATTTTCACAATGTTGATTCTTCCAATCCAAGAACATGGTATGTCCCTCCATCTGTTTGTATCGTCTTTGATTTCTTTCATCAGTGTCTTATAGTTTTCTGTGTACAGGTCTTTTGCCTCTGTAGGCAGGTTTATCCCTAGCTATTTTATTCTTTTTGTTGCAGTGGTAAATGGGAGTGTTTCCTTAATTTCTCTTTCTGCTCTTTCATTGTTAGTGTATAGGAATGCAAGTGATTTCTGTGCATTAATTTTATATCCTACTACTTTACTGAACTTATTGATTAGTGCTACAGTTTTCTGGTAGCATCTTTAGGGTTTTCATGTCATCTGCAACATGAAAATTTTATTTCTTCTTTTCCAATTTGGATTCCTTTTATTTCCTTTGTTTCTCTGATTGCTATAGCTAAAACTTCCAAAACTATATTGAATAATAGTGGTGAGAGTGCTTCCCTTCTTTCTAGAATCTTCAATCTTCAAGTCTTCGGTGCCTTAGTAGTTCATCAGTATGTTCACACTGAAGATTTTTTTGTTTTGTTTTGTTATGTTTTATGTTCTATCTAGATTTTCTCTAGATTTCCTAATTGTGCTCAGCAGGAGGTTTGATATAATGAAAACTAAATTACCATGACCAAAAGCAGATGTCCCCTTTGTTCTGAAAGTACATGATGACCTTCATATTTTACCTATTATGCTGGATACTCAGTGACCATTTCAATATATAAAGTGATAGCAGACCATTCTGAAATTTTCCTTGAATAATTTTTTATAATAAAACCCTCTTCATGTTCTGTGTTTTATCTTTCTGAGTCTCCTGTTACTCATATGTTGACATCTTGAATAGATCTTAAAATTTCCCTATCATTTCTGTAGTTTCAATCTCCCTCTCATCCTACAGACCATCTCTTGGACTTTCTTAAGTTACTTAAAGCTTTGGAATTTTGCTGAGATTTATAAAGTGGAGAATGCAGAGATATAACTTCTTTTTATCTATTTTCTTGGAAATGTCTTTAAACTTTTTTTTGAACAATTCTTTTGCATTGTTTTATTTCCACTGTTTTTAATTAATTTTCTAGATTTTTTATGCATTTTTTATAGAAGGTTTTTTTTTCTTTTTTTTTGGTCCATGAATGTGATAGATTGTCCTATCTCTCTAAATAATGCTATAGGTGTTCTTTTACAGTTTTCTTCTCCCTGAAAATCTGTGTGGTGTGGTGTGGTGTGTGTGTGTGTGTGTGTGTGTGTGTGTGTGTGTGTGTGTGTCTTCCGTATAAGAAGCTTTATTCAGAGATTTCACAATACTTGACTTATAGCAAGGAGTGAGAGAATTAAAAGCTGATTGGTAGCTTTGAGCTCGCATTTATAATACATCAAATTAGACCTTCAATAAAGTATAAACATATAAGTCATTGTCTAAACTTCTAAGATTAAGGAGGCACTGTTTATAATACACCAATATTTCAAACATGAATAAGACTGTGCCAGACAAACCAAAATGTATGTTTATCCATTTATTGTAGAACTCCATACCTATAAGTACCTTCTTTGAGCCTGGTGAGATTCCTCAGACAACAATGTTTAGAACTCTTTGCCCGCACTCAAGGATAAGGTAAGAAAAACTGGCTGAGTGCTCTCTATATTCATTTTCAGTATGCAAAACATAATAATAACTAATTTCCCTAGTTTTGAAGTGGTGCCCACAACTTCAAGTCTTTATCACACCACAACCCCCTCAGTTTATATACTACCTGTTGAACTTTAGTTAGTAAAGTATCAGATTTCTGTTAGGGTGTGTAAAGTGAGAGAAGGTAAGGATCTGACTTCTCAAATAATATTCACCATAGTCTTCATATCTTAATCCATGCCTCATTTCATTCCCAGTCCCACAGCATTGGTTGTCTCAGTCTCTGAGGCCTTTGATTATTCTTCAGTGTAAATCAAGATGATTTCACTTTTCCTTATTGCCATCATAGGATGTGGCTTTATGTGGATGCTAGATCAATTAACACTCCTCCACAATTAACACTCCTCCACAATTAACACTCCTCCATCTATACTCCCTAGATTTCAAAATGTTGTTTCTCTTTTCTTTGTCCCTATACTTCTATCCTCATTAATTTATGTCTTTTTCAAAAACAATGCCTTCAATATAGTTTTGGTGGAGTTTCAAGAGGGAGGAAGTTTGATGCACTCTCTATATATGACCTTAATTTGAAAGTGTTCTTTCCATTTTCGCTGCTGAGCCTGCTTCTTAGGGTCTGGATATGAACTTGAGAGAAATGGAACAGACAGCAATGTAAGAGACAGAGTAGAGTTCTTTATTAAAATATTCACAATCCTATGACCTCGAAGCACTTCCTTGGACCCAATTGCCCTCCTTTTAGAGTGAGTCGTTTCTCAAGTACTAATCTGACTTCTTGTTCAAGCAGTCATTTTGTGAGTATACCTTGCACATTCTCCTGACTTGTAAGGGACTAGGATAAACACAGTTTAGGCTAGAGAAGAGAACCCTAATTACTTTAACAGATTGCAGTTATACCCAACCAGGTGATTTTCCCACAGAAAATCATTAATTCAGCAAATATTTACTTGAAGTTTTCTGTATAGAAAGCATTGCACTGGTCTTCATAATTCACAGTGTTTCTTCATATATTAGCAATGAACAAATTACCATAAAGCTAAGAATTAATTGGAGACAACTGCCTCTAAGCATTAGAGCCAGATGGACCTCAGGGACTGTGCAGTCTTCGTTCTGCAGGTGAGAAAACTGAAACACTGTGTGGTTTAATGATTCTGAGAGCTGTACCCTTATTGGGGATTAATGAAATGCCCTGGGGAATTCCTCATCTAGTCAACCCAAATTGAGAGTCAATGGAGTAATTTGGGGAATTTCTACATTAAACTAGAAATCAATTGCCTATGGTATATTAGCTAGCATCTTGAGTAAAATATAATGCTTATGTTCAAGTGAGTTATCAAATCAATTTTGAACCCACTCCAAATGCCTTGGCCTCTAAGCTGCTGCAGTTAGTACTGTAATAGCGTAACTTCTGTATTAGCCAGAATGCAAATGACCATTTGCAAATTACTCACCCTTAGTGAAAATGGCAAAATGTTGAAAGTTAAGCTATACATTACACATGCACACAATTTTATTGCAATTTTGTCTGGTTGAAGATTTAGGTAAGACTATTTGTTCTTCTTTTCTCTCTCAATCTCTAAGTCAATAAGCTTCGCACTAAATAATACTCATTTTAAGATCACCTTCTGGTACTTGGCACATTGCTGAATAACCATGGGGTCAAAGGTGTGCCACCATTCAGAGAGGTACTTCAGTGCCACAAACAGTAGCTTCCTCATTAATATACAGACAAATGCATATCATCAGGTGGGAGTGTTGTGCAGAATACACTGGCATTGAGTAATGAGTTTGAGATAGATAATCCCTAGGTCACTTGCAACTTTAAGTTATAAGTTTCTCAGAGAATGCTATAGCGTAAATCAATACTTTCAAGCCTAGAAAGAATTTAAACATGTATTCTTCATTGATGCATCATTAAAATGTCTTCATAGATGTATCATATTGATTTAGCACCTACATGTTTTGTTTTATGCCATCATAATAAATTTATATTATGCCTATATAACCAATTATGTGCTGTATATCTACACAGCAAAAATATGCTCAATAGTAATGGCTTTAAAGTATGTTTTAACACACACATACATTCTGTACATCATATCCATACAGGGGAAACAAGTTCTGATGAAATTGGGTTAATAGATAAATGTGACAATGTTTAGGGGAATAGAAGTGTCCGGAGAACATTTTTCTCACTCTAGGCTACATTGGCATGGAATGAAAAGACCTCCATTTCTTTGTAAAACAAAATCACTAGCTTTAAATAAAGACCATTCCACAGTGAGAAGTCAATCCCTTGAGTGCACTCCACAAAGTCAAGCCCTCATGGCTGAGAGGTTGGTAGATTCCAAGTCAGTATGATGTAAGAGCTTAGTGACCTTTAATTCCACACACACAAAGAACTTTCACCTGGTTTCCTAACTCCATGGCTTTCAGAAATGAATGCTTGAGTACCATTCTTTGTGTCTCAGCTGCAACCAGAGCCATTATCTGTCTCTAGAATACAGTTTTTAGGCTGATTGGAAAGATAGTAAGAAATACTCCAGATGTTTCCATTGTGATAGCTAAGAACCAGTTGGCAAGTGTCCTTTTAAATTTCTTTTTGCTGCACTGAAAGTTTTGAGATGTTTGCTCTTATGAAACATCTACAGGGAAAAAAAGTATCATATTTCACTCAAAGCACAAAACAACCAATCAATAAATGTTAGTGAATTAATCAGTTATCATGCACAAATTGTCAAGCAGGCTCTCAGAAGGATAGAGTGCCATTTAGGAGATGTAGGCAAAAGAAAATAGAATTAATATCACTAAGCAACAAGAGCATTAAGTGGTGGTAGTTAGTGAAAGAAAATAGAAAAGAAGCAGTTTGAAAGATTGAACAGTGTGAAGGATCTGAGTTGTACTTTCCATAAAGGAGGAATATCACTAATGAAGTAAGCAGAGGTGAGAAAATACAAGGGCTTTTTGATGGTCATAGAAGGGAGGAAAGGCAAAGTGAACATTCATGATGGAGAGGAACATGGTATCCATGTGTGGAAACAATACAAGATAGCAAAAAGGAACTGTGAAATTGGATTGACATGGCCTTGGCCACACAAAGGAAACTGGACATCTTTGATAATGTGACACCATCAAAAGATTTTCAAAGAAAATTTAAGCATGATCAGAGCTTTGTTTTAGGAAGATCATTTTATTAGTGGTATGCACAGAGGAGTTCACAGGGGAAAGAATAGAAACACATCTTAGAAGCCCTTGCAGCATTCCAGCTCTCCAGAAACCAGGGCCTAAACCAGAGGTAGTGTAAACAGGAGTGGGGATGAGATGTATGTGAAGACACCCAAAATTGTTGGTTAATGACATTGTGAGAAATCGGTAAAAATTATAAATGACATTTTAAGTCTGACTAATTTAGAGAAAAAAACGAATTCAAAAAGAAACTGTTATGAAAAGCAGTGTAAAAGAGTTATTACAGTTGCAAGCTCTGGAGTGTAAATGACTTGAGTTTGAATTGCTGCTTCACTACTGACCAACTCTGTGATCTCAAGGAACATACATGACATCTCTGTGCTTCAATTCCCCCATCTGTAAAAGAGGGCTAGTCAAGCACCTACCACAGAGGGATGGCATGAACACAAAATGAGACTATATATGCAAATAATATTGTTTTCACATAATAAATATTAGACATTATTATTAGCAATGTTATAATATTTCAAACAATGGGATTAATTTTATATATGTTGACTTTGGAGTAACATTAATATCAAATAAGCAATTAGAATCGTGGCATCAGAGCTCTGGAGGGAAGCAGACAGGAGGTGTAGAATGGTGTTATTTAAGCCTATAAACATTTGAAATTCTCAGAGTTAACCAGAAAAACATTATAGGAGTCTCACTATCTAGTCTCTGAGACCAAACTTGTACCCATTAGGTGAGTCCCTGGTGTCTCGCAATGCCATATAAATTTGGGTTTCACCAGGCCAGAGTTGATTTGACATCTAACCCAAGCTTTATCAATCAGAGTTTTAAAACAAAAATTCAAAATTGGTTTGAGATTGAAGAAATCTTTGAAAATTATAGTCAGCTGTACAGGAGTTCAAAAACTAATGAAGACAAGTGTATAAATTGTCAAAAGAGGAAGAATATTGTAATTTGAGACCTACAAATCTGTAAATTTGATGTTCAACCTCAGAACATTTTACCAAAGATAATTAAATAGAAGATTAGTAAGCCTATTTTAAAAAGCAATCATTAGGAGGCTTCATGGGTTTACAAAGAAAACAAATACCAGAAACATAATTTGAGATTTTTAATGATGTTGTCCAGGGAGTTTGCAAAGATTTCATAAGCTTGAATATTTGACAGGATTCACTAGAACCCACAGGTTGTATTCATGTAAGGCTTTAATATAAAGGCAGAGGTTACAGTGCAGCAAGAGAGAGTACAGACAAGAATTGGAGATCTAAAAGACATCCCATGTGCAAGCTCCAAATGGTTCTTATTAACACACCTCTCCAGATTGAAACTTCAAGATCTGTGCAATGAATTTTGACCTAAGGAGATCTCAATTTATCAGAAGATAAATTCCCAGTAGAACCTTTTACATCTCTCTGGTGACACAGTCCAGTGAAGTTGGCTAACTGGTTGAACAAAGTGAAAATAATCAGTAAACAAACTGGTCCTAGAAGTTACCAAAGTAGCTTAAGACTTTTTAAATTCCATTGCCGCATCTCAATTAAGATTTAGAGCCAGACAGCCAAGCATCTCCAAAGATAAGGCTAGTATTCTCCAGTCAGCTGCAAATCAACTCTATCCCACACACAGATCAGAGTCCATGTATGTGAACTATTCTAATTTCAATGAGAAAATATATCTTGTGTCACATGAACTCTTATAAGCAAAATAGAGAAAAAGAGATGATACTATTACTAGGTTGATTTGTAGTTGGAGAAGAAACTTACCCAAATAATGTAATTGTAGTTTTGATTTATATTTTCTTTAATGTGAGGTACATGGATCATATTTTTATATGTTTAAGTCACATTTGTTTGTCTCTCCTCTGTGACTTCTCTGTATCTTCTGTAGGGCTGGATGAACTGTAAGAGGCAGGCCAGTAAAGGGTTAAGCTGATCCTGGCAGTGAGAGAATCACAAATGAAGGCAATGATTGTATGATGCAAAATGTCACAAATAGGTCTATATATTTATAGCATTAAGTGGGTAAAAAAGGTAGCGGTGGGAAGTGAGGCTGGAGAGGAGAATGGGCATCTTATCATGGAGGGCCATTTGAGTTATTAACTGGACCTTAGATTTATTCTAGATCTTTAATTATGAGAAACACCTGACATCCTTTTAAAGTAGTGTCTCAGGATGCTTCCCTCAGGATTGTAATTCTATGGAATTAATGTAGGAATCATGGGCCTAGAGCAAATAGTGATCCTTTTGAAATCAATCTGAAAACCAATTCAATGGTCCATAAAACCAGTGTTTGAGGTTTTCTGTTTGCTTGATTTTAATTAAATACAAAAATAGAAGAGAAAAAACAAAGATTGAGAATAGAGGGGAAGAGACTGCTGGAGAGAAAAGTAGAATAGAAGAGAGGAAACTGAAAAAGAGAGACTATCAAAATGCATTGCAGAATACGACTTTGATTTCCTAAGTCTGTTTATATACATACAGTGAGCATGTATTTGTGTGGGCTGGTGTTCCAGGAGGTGATGGGAAAATGTAAAATATAATTTTTGCTCTAAGCCATGGTCAGAAAGTTTGAAAATCACTGCCTTAGGCTATGGGTACTGTTGAAAGAGTTTAAGCATATGAATGGCTTGATCAGATTGAATTTTAGATTTATCTGTTAAAAAGCCTACAGGGCAGAGAGCTTCTTTTCAACAAATTGCATGCAGGCAAGATTTGGAAGCCTTACTTGAATATATCTAAAGCACAATCCTTTTATTTGACATGCAAATGAATGTGCATATTTTTAAAATAGAAAAATAACAAATTTCCATGAGGATCTTTCTTTATTCATTAATTTACTTAAATACATATCTAGTACCTACATTATTTTAGGCACTTTTGTAGGTGCTGAAAACACAGTAGTAAATGAAACAAAGTCCTTGCCCTCATTGGGCTTAGTCTAGTCAGAAGTGCCACACTGTTTGTGGCAGATTTTGTTTTCCAAAGATGGCAGCAACAATACCTCCCTTCTCATATTCTCTTCCAACAGTGTAACTTTGATACTTCTCACATTGATTAGTAGCATCTATGTCCATTCCCCTTGAAAATGGGCATGTCTTTGTGATTATTTTGGTCAATTAAGTGTGCTGGAAAATTCTTTCTTGAGGTTTTTCAGCACACTGGAAGTGATCAGGCTGCCCTGAGGTATCCATGCTGTGAGGAAGCCCAGACTAGCCATGCTGAGAGTTCATGTGAAGAGGCTATGAGACAACATGGAGAAAGGGGAGATACCTGACCAGTCCCAAGATTCATCCTCACTCTTCCAGCTGCATGCACTATGCTTCTGCAATTGCATGTGAGACACCCACAGCCAGAAGGACCTGGCAGAGCCCTTCTGAAATCCTGATGCACCAACACCACACGAGTTAATAAATTCAAAATCCTTGTCTCTAACCACTAAGTTTTGGGGTGATTTGTTAGGCAGCAATCGATAAAGGGAAAACTGGCAAAGAAATAAATACACAGTTAGTCAAACAGTTGTTAACTGCTAAGAAAAATAAAGTGTAGCGCTTAAGAGGATAGGAAGTAAGGGAGAGAAAAGTAGTGTGCTATATAAGCTGATTAGAGGAGGCCTTACTGATAAAGTGGTGTTCAAGCAGAGGGAAGAAAGTGGAGGAACAGTCCTGCAGAGATGTGGGCAAGGAGCATTGCAGAGACAGAAAACAGCAGGTATCAAGACGGAAGTCCAGAATGCTTGGTATGGGCAAGGAACCCTAGAGCAGAGTGACTGAGAAAATGGGGAGATGAGGTCATAGAGAAGGGAGAGGATGGGGAAGGTAGAAAAGAAACCCAAATAATGGAGAGTTTTGTAGGTTGTTTTAAGAATTTCTATTTTCACTCTGGGTGAGATGGGAAGGTTAGAATCGTTTTGAAAAGAGATGTGATTTTTTTCTTAAAGGATTTTGCTGGCTTCTGTGTGAAGATTAGAAGGAATGTAGGAGAAAATACAAATTAAAAATAAGAGGCTTAATTCTCTCTGTTGAAAATAGGGTCCTCCATCTCTTTTCTTAGAGACTTGTAATTGTAAATTTTTTCACTGTCTCTCTGAAATGTATGTAAATCTTTTTAAAATCTAAATAAGTCTCCTGCCAGCTTTACAACCTAGGAATGTCTTTCTCAAAGGCCTGGGAGCCATTTCTTTGAAATGTAATCTTCAGAAAAAAAAAATTGTAGGGATGAACCCAGTGATAGGACAAGAATAAGGATGCAGATGCAGAGAATGGACTGGAGGACACGTGGGTGGGGGGCGGGGTGGGGGGCGAAGGGGAAACTGGGACGAAGTGAGAGAGTAGCATAGACATATATACACTACCAACTGTAAAATAGAGAGTTAGTGGTAAGTTGCTGTATAGCAAAGAGAGATCAACTCGATGATGGGTGATGCCTTAGAGGGCCGGGACAGGGTGGGTGGGAGGGAGTCGCTGAAGGAGGGGATATGGAGATATGCGTATAAATACAGCTGATTCACTTTGGTGTACCTCATAAGCTGGTACAAGCGTGTAAAGCAATTATATTCCAATAAAGAGCTTAAAAAAAAAAAAAGAATGATGGTACCCCTATCTCCCAGTTTCTGCAGGAGGGCAGGAAACTAACTTCAGTAGGTTCCTTGCTCCAAGTTGTAAAACAGCCTTTTGCCATAAAGATATGAGAAGGGTTGCTTTTTCTGTTTGTTTGTTTTTGTTTTGTTTTGTTTTTATCCCCTTTGGATAAAGCCAATTAGCTATCACAAATGGTCACTCCAAATACTGAGTGAAATTAGGATGAACTATGTGTAACAAATGATGCTGTCAAGCCTCTTACTTGAGAACTAATTGTTTATCTTGGAAACATGTATGTGATGGGTTGTATCTCCTTGGCTATGTAAAAGGGGGAGATTGGAGGAGAAAAGATGGCGGCGAAGTAGAGAGACGTGGAGTGCATCCCTCTCCACAGATGCATTGGAAATGCACGGAAGGACGCAGTAATTCCCACAGAGAACCAGCTGAACACCAGCAGATGGCCTCGGACACCAAAAAGGGCTGCGGGGAGCCTGACATAGCCGGTAGGGAGGCATCTATGAGGGCTCAAAGAGGGTGAAGCGGCGGAGCTGTGGCAGACGGGAGGGAGTGAGAAACATACGGAGGGTCTGCAGCGCAGCTCAGCGTTCCCGGACCGAGACATCGATCTGCGGCTGAACGGAGGGTCCGGGAGCGGGAGCGTGGGAACCGGAGAGCTGGTTCAGGGGGAGAAACATTGTTGCCGGTAGGGTAACGGACCGAGAGGACAGGAGGGAGGAGGTCCGCGGAGAGGAGTGCCCGTCCCTGAGAGCTGCCCGGCCATGATGGCGGCTGGAGGCTGCAGGCTCACGGGCGGGGGGGAGGAGCCACGCGCATAGCCTCTCCCTCTCTTTCGGTGCCTCTGCAACAGGCAGTGGAGAGACGCCCTGCAGGCCACCTAAGGCGCTCAGGGATAACAAGTACCCTCAGGCACTCGGGCAGGGCTAGATTAAAACTCCTTGCAAAGCCAGCAGCAGGGAGGCTGCCAAGAGAAAAAAAAAAAAACCAGCATCAAAAAGAAAAAAACCCCGAGAGAGGCCCAACTCTAAGACTTTCTGTGTACGCCTGAGCCACCAGCGCCCTCTGCAACAGGAACCTCCAAGCCTGACTGAAACAACAGTGCGCCACTGCTCACTCACTCCCAGGAGAAGGAGCCACTATAGTACCCTCTCCCTCCCCACACACCGAGGCTTACAGACGAACAATAAAGGAACCTCGGCTGGTCACAGAATAACGCAAAAAAAAAACCCAAGGCAAGGAGAAGGACATTTACAGCTGAGACGCTAAGGAAACAGAAATAGTAGTATCAATACCTATTGAACTGGTCCATTCTGGGATCAGTTCTGGATTTTTTTTTTTTTCTTTCTCTCTCTTTTTTTGCCTTTTTATATACTTCGATATCTAGCTAAGTTTTTGGTAGTACGGACAAAATATCTCTCATACTTTCCTTTCATCCCTATCTTTTATACATTTCTGTTCCTTTCTTTTTATTTACATATTTCCAACCACATTACGCTCTTCTGTTCCCCTTTCTTCCAACCATTTTAAGTTTATTTTATCTTAACATACTTATAAGCAACACTATCCGTCTGCTCAGACTCTTTGCTCTATTCTCCAGATAACGCACTGCCTTGGTATTTAATATTAGGCTTTTGTCTTTATCTTAGTTCTTAGTACAGTTGTCTAATTACATTCTGAGAATCTCCATTCTCTCTGGTGGTATTCCAGCTCATTTCTATATTTGATCCTAGCTTACAAAATCTCCCTGGATTGATGTTTGTATGTGTAGGGTGTTATTTATTGTTTGTTTGCTTTTGCTTTTGTCTCTGATTTGTTCTGTTTCAGTTGTCAATTTCTGCTGGGTTTCTCTTTGAATATCTGATAGCACACTGGGGTTCTGTCAGGTCTTTCTAGAGCCTTATGTCCTAACGGATTCAGTAATTGTGTGTCTTATACATGTATGTGTTTCCTAGACTTAATATTTGTTTAATCCAATACTTGGACATTAGTCTGAGGCTTGCACAGTCTTCTATAAACACCTCTATCACCAGGACAAGCAACCCCAAAAGCTTGGACAACCATGAGGAAACAAAGAAACCCCATGCAGGCAAAGGAGCAGGAAAAAAACCCACAAGACCAAATAAATGAGGAGGAAATAGGAAAAATGCCTGAAAAGGAATTTAGAGTAATGATAGTAAAAATGATACAAAATCTCGATAACAAAATAGAGAAAGTACAAGAAACAGTTCATAAGAACTCAGAAAAACAAACAGCAATGGATAACAAAATAACTGAAATTAAAAATACTCTAGATGCTATAACCAGCAGAATGACTGAGGCAGAAGAACGAATAAGTGAGTTGGAAGATAGAATGGGAGAAATAAACGCCACAGAGCAGGAAAAAGAAAAAAAAATAAAAAGACTAGAAGACAGCCTCAGAGACCTCAGCGATAACCTTAAATGTACCAAAATTCGAATTATAGGCATCCCAGAAGAAGAAGAAAACAAGAAAGGGTCTGAGAAAATATTTGAAGAGGTTATAGTGGAAAACTTCCCCAACATGAGAAAGGAAATAATGAACCAAGTCCAAGAAGCACAGAGAGTTCCATACAGAATAAACCCAAGGAGAAATACACCAAGACACATATTAATCAAACTGATGACAATTCAACACAAAGAAAAAATATTAAAAGCAGCAAGAGAAAAGCAACAAACAACATATAAGGGAAAACCCATCAGGATAACAGCTGACCTTTCTACAGAAACTCTGCAGGCCAGAAGGGAATGGCAGGATATACTGAAAGTCCTGAAAGACAAAAACCTACAGCCAAGAACACTCTACCCAGCAAGAATCTCATTCAGATTTGAGGGAGAAATCAAAAGCTTTCCAGACAAGCAAAAGTTAAGAGAATTCAGCACCACCAAACCATCCTTACAACAAGTGCTAAAGGAACTTCTCTAAGTAGGAAACACAAGAAAAGGAAAACACCTACAAATACAAACCCAAAGCAATTAAGAAAATGGTCATTGGAACACACATGTCAATAATCACCTTAAATGGAAATGGATTAAATGCTCCAACCAAAAGACACTGACTGGCTGAATGGATACAAAAACAAGACCCTTTTATATGCTGCCTACAAGAAACCCACTTCAGACCAAGGGATACATATAGACTGAAAGTGAAGGGATGGAAAAAGATATTCCATGCAAATGGAAGTCAAAAGAAAGCTGGAGTAGCAATCCTCATATCAGACAAATTAGACTTGAAAGTAAAGACTATTAAAAGAGACAAGGAAGGACACTACATAATGATCAAGGGATCCATCCAAGAAGAAGATATAACAATTGTAAATATCTATGCCCCCAATATAGGAGCACCTCAATACATAAGGCAAATGCTAACAGCTATAAAAGGGGACATCGACAGGAACACAATTATAATGGGAGACTTGAACACCCCACTTACATCAATGGACAGATCATCCAAACAGAAAATAAATAAAGACACACAAGCTTTAAATGACACATTAGACCCTCTCGACTTAATTGATATTTATAGGACATTCCATCCAAAAAGGACAGACTACACTTTCTTCTCAAGTGCACACGGAACATTTTCCAGGATAGATCACATCTTGGGTCACAAATCAAACCTCGGCAAATTCAAGAAAATTGAAATCATATCAAGCATCTTCTCAGACCACAATGCCATGAGACTAGATATCAATTACAGGAAAAAAACTGCAAAAAAGACAAACACATGGAGGCTAAACAATTCACTCTTAAACAACCAAGGAATCACTACAGAAATCAAAGAGGAAATCAAAAAATATCTAGAAACAAATGACAATGAAAACACAACAACCCAAAATCTATGGGATGCAGCAAAAGCAGTTCTAAGAGGGAAGTTTATAGCAATACAGTCCTACCTTAAGAAACAAGAAAATGATCGAATAAACAACCTAACCTTACACCTAAAACAACTAGAGAAAAAAGAACAAAGAAACCCCAAAGTGAGCAGAAGGAAAGAAATCATAAAGATCAGAGCAGAATTAAATGAAAAAGAAAGGAAAGAAACCATAAGAAAAATAAATAAAACTAAAAGCTGGTTCTTTGAAAAGATTAACAAAATTGATAAACCATTAGCCAGACTCATCAAGAGAAAAAGGGAGAAGATGCAAATCAACAGAATTAGAAATGAAAAAGGAGAAGTAACAACGGACACCTCAGAAATACAAAACATCATGAGAGACTACTACAAGCAACTATATGCCAATCAATTGGATAACCTGGAAGAAATGGATACATTCTTAGAAAAATACAATCTTCCAAGACTGAACCAGGAAGAAATAGAAACCATGAACAGACCAATCACAAGTACGGAAATTGAGGCAGTGATTAAAAATCTCCCAACACACAAAAGCCCAGGACCAGATGGATTCAAGGGCGAATTCTATCAAACATTTCTAGAAGAGTTAACACCTATCCTTCTCAAACTCTTCCAAAATATTGCAGAAGGCAGAGCACTCCCAAACTCATTCTATGAGGCCACCATCACCCTGATACCAAAACCAGGCAAAGATGTCACAAAAAAAGAAAACTACAGACCAATATCACTGATGAATATAGATGCAAAAATCCTCAACAAAATACTAGCTAACAGACTCCAACAGCACGTTAAAAAAATCATACACCATGATCAAGTGGGGTTTATCCCTGGGATGCAAGGATTCTTCAATATACGCAAATCAATCAACGTGATACATCATATCAACAAATTGAAGGATAAAAACCATATGATCATTTCAATAGATGCAGAAAAAGCTTTTGACAAAGTTCAACATCCATTTATGATAAAAGCTCTCCAGAAAATGGGCATAGAAGGAAATTAACTTAACATAATAAAAGCCATATATGAAAAACCAAAAGCCAACATCGTTCTCAATGGGGAAAAACTGGAAGAATTCCCTCTAAGAGCAGGAACAAGACAAGGGTGTCCACTCTCACCACTATTATTCAACATAGTTTTGGAAGTTTTAGCCACAGCAATCAGAGAAGAAACAGAAATCAAAGGAATCCAAATTGGAAAAGAAGAAGTAAAATTGTCACTCTTTGCAGATGACATATTATATATAGAAAACCCTAAAGACTCTACCAGAAAACTGCTAGCACTCATTGATGAGTTTAGTAAAGTAGCAGGATACAAAATGAATGCACAGAAATCTCTTGCATTCCTATACACTAACAACGGAAGAGCAGAAAGAGAAATGAAGGAAACTCTCCCATTCACCATTGCAACAAAAAGAATAAAATACCTAGGAATAAACCTGCCTAAGGAGGCAAAAGATCTGTATGCAGAAAACTTTAAGACATTGATGAAAGAAATCAAAGACGACACAAACAGATGGAGGGACATACCATGTTCCTGGATTGGAAGAATCAACATCGTGAAAATGTCTGTACTACCCAAAGCAATTTACAGATTCAATGCAATCCCGATCAAATTACCAATGGCATTTTTCACAGAACTAGAGCAAGAAATCTTACGATTTGTATGGAAACGCAAAAGACCCCGAATAGCCAAAGCAATCTTGAGAAGGAAAAATGGAGTTGGTGGAATCAGGCTTCCTGACTTCAAACTATACTACAAGGCCATAGTGATCAAGACAGTATGGTACTGGCACAAAAATAGAAAGGATGATCAATGGAATAGAATAGAGAACTCATAAGTAAGCCCAAGCACATATGGGCACCTTATCTTTGACAAAGGAGGCACGAGTATACAATGGAAAAAAGACAGCCTCTTCAATAAGTGGTGCTGGGAAAATTGGACAGCAACATGCAAAAGAATGAAATTAGAACACTTCCTAACACCATGCACAAAAGTAAACTCCAAATGGATTAAAGACCTACATGTAAGGCCAGACACTATCAAACTCCTAGAGGAAAACATAGGCAGAACACTCTATGACATCCATCAAAGCAACATCCTTTTTGACCCACCTCCTAGAATCATGGAAATAAAATCAAGAATAAACGAATGGGACCTCATGAAACTTAAAAGCCTTTGCACTGCGAAAGAAACCATAAACAAGACTAAAAGGCAACCCTCAGAATGGGAAAAAATAATTGCCTATGAAACAATGGACAAAGGATTAACCTCCAAAATATACAAGCAGCTCATGCAGCCTCATACCAAAAAAGCAAATAACCCAATCCACAAATGGGCAGAAGACCTAAATAGACATTTCTCCAAAGAAGACATGCAACAAACACATGAAAAGATGCTCAACATCACTCATCATCAGAGAAATGCAAGTCAAAGCCACAATGAGGTATCACCTCACACCAATCAGAATGGCCATCATCACAAAGTCTGGAAACCACAAATGTTGGAGAGGGTGTGGAGAAAAGGGAACTCTCCTGCACTGTTGGTGGGACTGTAAGTTGGTACAGCCACTATGGAAAACAATTTGGAGGTTCCTTAAAAAACTACAAATAGAACTACCATATGATCCAGTCATCCCACTCCTGGGCATATACCCAAAGAAAACCATAATCCCAAAAGAAACTTGTACCATCATGTTTATTGCAGCACTATTTACAATAGCCAGGACATGGAAGCAACCTAAATGCCCATCAACAAATGAATGGATACAGAAGATGTGGCATATATATACAATGGAATATTACTCAGCTATCAAAAGGGATGAGATGGAGCTATATGTAATGAGGTGGATAGACCTAGAGTCTGTCATACATAGTGAAGTAAGTCAGAAAGAGAAGGACAAATATTGTATGCTAACTCACATATACGGAATCTAAAAATGGTACTGATGAACTCAGTGACAAGAACAAGGACACAGATACAGAGAATGGACTGGAGAACTCGAGGTATGGGAGGGGGCGGGGGGTGAAGGGGAAACTGAGACGAAGCAAGAGAGTAGCACAGACATATATATACTACCAACTGTAAAATAGATAGTCAGTGGGAAGTTGTTGTATAACAAAGGGAGTCCAACTCGAGGATGGAAGATGCCTTAGAGGACTGGGGCAGGGAGGGTGGGGGGGACTCGAGGGGGGGGGCATCAAGGAAGGGAGGGAATACGGGGATATGTGTATAAAAACAGTTGATTGAACCTGGTGTACCCCCAAAAAATAAAAAAATAAAAAAATAAAAAAATAAAAAAATAAAATAGGGGGAGATTTCTTCTGTCTTTGCAATTTCCTAGTGGATTCCTTCTGATGTACATCAAATTCTGGCTTAATGCTTATTCAATAATAAAATTATTTCCTTTCTCTTCTACCTTTGTGAAGCGATTACTAGGCAGGAAGGATATTTTGTTTTTAATTATATCTCCCAAACAAGGGCAAGGATAGAAACAAAGAAAATAATTAAGAAATCTGTGCAGTACTCCAGGAGATAAGGAATGAAGGCTGGCAGCATGTGCAGCAGTCGAGACTGAAGCGTGAGTTTCATCATGGCAGGGGCTTGGTATTTTTTTCCCAACTAACAATGAAAATGTTGTATGTGGCCAAAGTTATTCTCTTTTTCTTTTATTCAACTAAAATGTATCTAGTTCTTTGCCATCTCCTAGATATGAACATAGACCCTAACAGAAATTAAAATAAATAATACTGACACTATTTATCAAATTTGCAAGTCTTTAAAAATTTTTTTGAGAATTCAAATTGTATGGTTTTTAATTCTTCTAGGCTCTCAATTAGTGTACAAGATGCAGAGCTGATTTATTCAATTTTATATGGATTTTTTGAGTGTTTTCTTTTATAGGTTATCAAATAAAAGAATAAACCTTGCCATTATGAATAGCATATTCAGTACTAAAATATATGAAACCATATATATGTGACAACAAAAATGACGATAATGTTAAAATAATGAAATGATTTAAAAATCAGTTTAGTAAAGTTTGTGTCTCCACTATTTAAAAATATATAGTATTTTTGATAACATTTCCTTTTGATGTAGAGAGAGAGATGAAAGAGAAAAGAGGAAAAAGTAAAATATCTGGCATGATTTTTCCCCAAGTAGAAAAAGACAGGAATAATCGGTGATTTCCAATTTAAGTCTCACACTTTCTGTCCAATCTTTCTGATATGAATCAGAGGGAGGATACCTGAACTGAAGTTTTAAAGGGGTGAGGGGAATCTGTGACCATTATTTGGAATTCAAAAGAGTTCAGGTTGTATCTAAAAATAAAATCCCATTAAAATGAATGCTAATAAGAGTATTTTTTAATGTTTAATTATTTATTTACTTTTTTATTTATTTACTTATTTATTTATTGGCTGCATTGGGTCTTCATTACTGAGAGTGGGTTTTTCTCTAGTTAAGACAAGTGGGGGCTACTCTTCGTTTTGGTGCATGGGCTTCTCAGTGCAGTGGCTTCTCTTGTTGCAGAGCATGGGCACTAGGCACGTGGGCTTCAACAGTTGCGGCACCCAGGCTCAGTAGTTGTGGCTTGCGGGCTCTGGAACACAAGCACAGTAGTTGTGGTGCAGGGGCTTAGTTGCTCCGTGGCATGTGGGATCTTCCTGGGCCAGGGATTGAACCCATGTCCCCTGCATTGTTAGGTGGATTCTTAGCCACTGCACCATCCAGGGAAGTACAATAAGAGTATTAAGTGAGCTTCATTGAAACCAATTGCTATCCAAGAAATACTAGAGCATTTTGTTTAGCATAATGATCATTCCAGTGAGTTTCTGTGAACATACTTTTGATTGGTGACAATCCAATATAACTAAACTTTTTCAAACAAGGCAACTTAATATTCTCAGAACAGGGAAATGAAAATATCCAAGTTCTTTCATTGATTTCTGCACCAGCACTGGGGCCAGCTCTTGGCAAGTTGAATTGTGCCATACATAAGGGAGTGATTTTTATCTTCCTAACAGATTTTTATTTTATTTTATTAGCATGAAACTTATTAAGAAATAGGAATTCTAATGAAAAGGAAAGTAAACATATACATAGCTAAACCAGAAGCTGAAATAATTCAAAAATGCCATTTTGGCCTAGGAAGATCCCCCACTGAGGAAATTAGTTTGAGTTCCTCAATTGTGTAGAAGGGCTCTCTACACTAATTGAATCCACTCAATGATGGTTGAACTTCTTGGCTTATGTTGGTAGAGCTAAAGTAATTCCTTTGGTTAAGGGCAATACTTTGGAATAGAAAGAAGTCTGTATTTGAAATCAGAATACCTAGGTCATTGATTTCTAGACATGTGAACTTAGGAAGTGAGGTAGCAGTAAACTGAGTCTCTTCTTCTCTTCAAACTCAAAACCATGATAATGTTTTCCCCTGTGTAACACAATTAGTATGAGTCAAACGAGAAGATGCAATCATAAGAACCTTGAAAACAGTAACCTGTTTCTCAAAACAAGGCATGTTGTTACTTCCATTATTGAAAATATTGATTTTAAAGTGTCAAATAAGACTATAAATGGACAAAGAGAATTTTTTTTATTTCTTTTTACTTGGCCTTTAGAGATATCATGATAATCTATAAAATCATTAAAATGTTGCAATAACCCAAGTAACTAATAACACTCATTCCTTCTAGAGAAGGGAATCGGGTGGATGAAGGTCAGTGTTTATAGAAACAAAGCAAGAATTATTAACAACATAGAGTTAAGGATTGCATCCTAGTTTATGATGAACTCATGGGGAAAAATTAATAACATATGGTAAACTTAGCCCTTAAGTGATCAAGAATGTATTATCATCTTGTCATGCTCTTGCTTAAAGGGATTGACAAGCTGAATTCTCTGCCTGAAGAGGAAGAGTGTATGGAAGAAGGTCCATATTCACACCCCTCACCTCATTCATTTATTTAACAAAACTTTTATTGGGTTCCTCTTTGTGGCTAGGCATGATGTAGCCCTGATAGAATGTTGCATGTCTGAAAAGAATGAGAAACTGGAAAAATGTAGAAGACATATTTATAAATATTCATTCATTCTTCATTCAGTAAAAATTAATTGAATCCAGGAGAATTCTAGTCAAAAGAGACACAGTGATAAATGAGATAAGCATTATACTTGCCATCTCAGAATTTACAAAGTGATCATTAAACAAATGTTTACCATAAAGAAGCCTGATTGTCATGATTGGGGAATAATACGGGAACATAACCCTAAACTTAGAGTCAGTGTGGTCAAAGACAAGAACTGATCCATACACTGACATCTGAGGAGTGATTAGGCACAGTGAGAGGTCAGAGTGTCCCAGCAAGAGAAGACTTCTGTGCAAATTATGCAGATAAGATGGAAGCTCTCCCCCTCCTCCTTCCACCTGAGACTAAGAAAGTTTCTTCATCAAACATCACCATAGCACCTTGCACTTCTATAACACTCTTCATATCTGTAATTATTTATTTTAATGCCTACATTATCAATCATTTTGTAATCTCCACAAGGACAGGGAAATTACCTCATTCATCACTGTATCACACCTCTTAGTACAGGGTTGGTTATTTAAAAGGAGCTTAATAAATAAAGACTAAATAAAACTAAGTTAATGAAAGAAGTTTAGTGAAGCTAGATTTGAGAATGCTAAAAGTAGCTTGGAGAGAAATGAGATTGGAAATATGGCCAAAGGCCAGATCTTTATTCTAATTTATGGAAAAGCTACTGAACTATTTTATGGCGAGCACTAAGCTGATGACACTTTTGGGTTTTGGAAGATCACTCCCGCTAGAGAATGAAGAAAAGTTTGGAGAAAATCTCACCAGCAGAAAAAGGCACCAAGTAGGAAATTTGCCATAATCCTCATGGTTGATAATGGTAGCCTGGTCAAAATTGTAGAGTTAAATAGGAAGAGTAGTGAAAAGACTCTGGAAATATTTATAAAGGTTAAAAAAAGGAAGACAAAAGAGATGAATATCCCTACTTCAATTCTGCCTTTGTCAGTCTCTTTATACAACAGACTGGATATCTAATACAAAGTTGCCAGTGAAGATATAGAGAAACCCACAGACATAATAAAAAATCATTATAATACCATAACATAAAAGTTATAACAGAATAAATACCAAAAACAAACAAATAAAAACAGAAGCATAAGGAAACTAACATTTGTTCAACAAATACTGATTGATAACTGTTGGGCACCAAGTACCTTGTCTGGACCTGCCTTCAAGAAATCTACAGTACCATGGGAAACTCAGATTGGAACAGTAGTTAAATGGTTAAAAACAGCTAGCATTTACTGAGTTCTTACTAAAAGCCACAAGGTTAAATATATGTCTTGCTTTATCTTGTTTAATCCCTCCGACAAACCTATGACGATGATGATTTGTTTTCACTGTCTCCTCTTGATTGATCTTCTTATCCATCACTGTTTAAGGTTAAAATGTGCTAGGACTCAGTCTTTGGTCCTCTTCTCTCCATTTACACTAATACCCAGGCTGACCTTATTCTTTTTAGTGATTTTAAATACTTCTACATGATGTGGCTCCCACATGCATATCTGCTACTCAGACCTCTCGCCCAAATTCCGAACTTCTGTATCAGCTACCTACTGGACATCTTCTCACATGGCCAAAAAGAAGTGACAATACTCTGCCAAAGCTGCTTCATTAACGACCTTTCCAATTTCAGCGGATGATACTGTCCCCTTAAAGTGGCTTTGAGTCGTCTTTGATGCCTCTCTTACTGTTGTACTTCAGATCCAATCTTGTCAGAGAATCCAGTTGGTTAAATCTTCAAAAGATATCCAGAATCTTACTGTTTCTCACCTTCTGCATGGCCACAACCTTGGTCTGAGCCACCATTATTTCTTACCTTAAAGGAAGCTGCTGCATAACAGAGGGAGATCAACTCTGTGATTGATGATGACTTAGAGAGGTGATATAGGGAGGGGGGGAAGGAGTCGCAGGAGGGAGGGAATATGGGGATATATGTATAAATACAGCTGATTCACTTTGTTGTGCAGCAGAAACTGGCACAAGAGTATAAAGCAATTATACTCCAATAAAGAGCTTAAGACAAACAAACAAAAAAGCAACTAATAGCTTCCTGGGACTTCCCTGTCAGTCCAGTGGTTAAGACTTTGCCTACCAATACAGGGAATGTGAGTTTGATCCCTGGATGGAGATGGAGAGCTAAGATCCTGCATGCCTCACAGCCAAAAAACCAAAACATAAAGCAGAAGCAATATTGTACAAATTCAATCAGACTTAAAAAAAACAAAACAAAACACAGCTAACATTATACCTTCCTAACTGGAATCTTAACCTGCATCTGCCATTGCTTCTTCCCTTATAGTCCATTCACACCAGACAAACCAGAGGTATCTTTTTTTTATATTTTGATATTTGTATATATTACAAAATGATCACCATAAGTCTAGTTAACGTTTGTCACCATACATAGTTACAGAATTTTTTCTAGAGTTGAGAACATTTAAAATCTACTCTCAGCAACTTTTCAATATGCAATACAGTATTATTAACTATAATTGCCATACAGTACATTACATCCTCATGACTTCTTTATTTTATAAGTTTGTACTTTTTGACTCCCTTCACCCATTTCACCCACTTCTCATCTCTGGAAAACACCAGGCTTTTCTCTGTATCTATGAATTTGGGTTTTTTCTTGTTTTTTTGGAAGTTTTTTGTTTGTTTTTAGATTTCACATGGTGTTTGTGTTTCTCTGTCTGATTTAATTTCACTTAGCATAATTCCCTCAAGTTCCATTCATGCTGTCACAAATAGAAAAATTTCTTTTTTATGGCTGAATAATATGTCATATACCATATATATACCATATTTTCATTATTCGTTCATCTGTGGATGGACAATTAGGTGGTTTCCATATCTTGGCTATTGCAAATAATGCAATGAGGGCCTTCCCTGGTGGCACAGTGGTTGAGAATCCAACTGCCAATGCAGGGGACACAGGTTCGAGCCCTGGTCCAGGAGGATCCCACATGCCACCGAGCAACTAAGCCTATATACCACAACTACTGAGCCTGCGCTCTAGAGCCCATGTACCCCAACTACTGAAGCCCATGCACCTAGAGCCTGTGCTCCACAATAAGAGAAGCCACTGCAAAGAGAAGCCTGCTCACCGCAACGAAGAGTAGCCCCCACTCTCTGCAACTAGAGAAAGTCCATGTGCAGCAACAAAGACAATGCAGCCATTAAATAAATAATTAAAAAAATAATGCAATGAACATGAGAGTGCATATATGTTTTTGACTTAGTGGTTTTGTTTTCTTCAGATAAATACCCAGAAGTGGAATTACTGCATCATATGGTAATTCTAACTTTAATTTTTGAGAAATCTCCATTCTGTTTTCCATAATGGCTGCACCAGTTTACATTCCCACCAACAGTGCAAAAGGGCTCGCTTTTCTCCCAACACTGGTTACTTCCTGTCCTTTTGATAATAGCCATTTTAATTTTCTAATGTAAGATGATGTCTCATTGTGGTTTTGATTTGCATTTCCCTGATGATTAGTGATGTAGAGCATTTTTTCATGTATCTGTATGCCTGCTTTGAAAAAACTTCTATTTGGATCCTCTTCCCATCTTTCAATTGGATTGTGTGTTTTGTTTTTTTGCTATTGAGTTGTATGTGTTCTTTATGTATTTTGGATATTAATCCCTGATCAGATACATGATTGGCAAGCATTTTTTTCTCATTTAGTAGGTTGCATTTTCATTTTGTTGATAATTTCCTCTGCTGTGAAGAAATATCTTTTTAAAATAAAAGTCAGATCATGTCACTTGTTTGCTCAAAATCCTACTGTAGCTTCACTTTCTTCAGAATGAAAACCAGAGTCCTCTGAATGGCTTATATACTGGATCAAATAGTGTCCTCCAAAAGCGTATGTCTATTTAGAACCGTAGAATGTGACCTTATTTGGGAAACATCTTTGCAGATGAAATAAAGTTAAGGTAAAGTCATGGTGAATAAGAGTGGACTCTAATCCAATATAAGAAGAAGGAAATCTGGACACAAAACACACAGGGAGAACACTACGTGACTATGGAGGCAGAGTCTGGAGTGATATAATGATAACCCAAGGAACGTCAAGGATAAGGGCTTCTAGCAACCACCAGAAGCTAAGAGGAAGCAGAGAAGGATTCTTCCCTACATTCCTGAGAGAAAGCACGGTGCTGCTGACACCTTGATTTTGCAATTCTAGCCTTCAGAACTGTAAGAGATTAAATTTCATATTGTTTTAAGCCACCTGGTCAGAGGTAATTTGTGATGGCATCCCTGAGAACTAATACCGCTTAGAAGGCCCTGCATGATCTGTATTCCCCATCCTCCAACCTTATCTTGCTGCTTTTCCTCTTGCTTACTCTGTTCTAGTCACTACTTCTTATACACAATAGGCATGATGGCACCATAGGCCAATTGCACTGACTGACATATCTTCCTGGAATGCTTTTCTATTAAGTGTCTGCACAGCTAACTCCCTTACCTTTTTCAAGCCATTGACCAACCAGAAGTGATGAAGCTTATATTGACCGCCTTATGTTATTTATTTTTAAAATTTATTTTATTGAAGTATAGTTGATTTACAAGATAGTATTACTTTCTGCTATATAACAAACATATATATTTATATATACACACACATTCTTTTTCATATTCTTTTCCATTATGGTTTATCACTAGATATTGTATATAGTTCCCAGTGCTATACGGTAGGACCTTGTTGTTTATCCATCCTATATATAATAGTTTGCATTTGCTAATCCCAAATTCCCAATCCATTCCTCCCCCACCCCCACCTTGGCAACCACAAGTGTGTTCTCTATGTCTGTGAGTTTCTTTCTGTTTCATGGATAAGTTTGTGTCATATTTTAGATTCCACATATAAGTGATATCATATGGCAGGGGTTCCCAACCTCCTGACAGTGGTCCACGGCCTGTTAGGAACCAGCCTGCACAGCAATAGTGAGCGGTGGGCAAGCAAGCAAAGCTTCATCTGCCACTGCCCATTGCTCAAATTACCGCCTAAACCACCCCCGCACTCCCTGTCCATGGAAAAATTGTCTTCCACAAAACCAGTCCCTGGTGCCAAAAATGTTGGGGACCACTGTCACATGGTATTTGTATATGTCTGGTGCCTAACTGCACTTAGGTTCCTAACCTCACTTAGTATGATAAGCTCTAGGTCCATCTATGTTGCTGCAAATGGCATTATTTCATTCTTTTTTATGGCTGAGTAGTATTTCATTGTATTTATGTACCACATCTTCTTTATCCATTCATCTGTTGATGGACATTTAGGTTGTTTCCATGTCTTGGCTATTGTGAATAGTGCTGATATGAACATTGGGGTGCATATATCTTTTTTAATTATAGTTTTGTATGGGTATATGCCCAGGAGTTAGATTGCTGGATCATAAGGCAACTCCATTTTTAGTTTTTTAGGGAATCTCCATACTGTTTTCCATAGTGGCTGTACCAGTTTTCATTCCCACCAACAGAGTAGGATGGTTCCCTTTTCCCCTCACCCTCTACAGCATTTGTTATTTGCAGACTTTTTAATGATGGCCATTCTGACCAGTGGATCAACTAATTCTATTTATTTATTTATTTATTTATTTATTTATTTATTTATTTAATTTGCTTTGTTGGGTCTTCATTGCTGCACATGTGCTTTCTCTATTTGTGGCGAGCAGGGCTACTCTTCATTGTGGTGTGTGGGCTCCTCATTATGGTGCATAGGCTCCTGATTGTGGTGGCCTCTCTTGTTGAGAAGCATGGGCTCCAGGTGCGTGGGCTTCAGTAGTTGTGGCACATGGGCTCAATAGTTGTGGCTCATGGGCTCCAGAGCACAGGCTCAATAGCTGTGGCACATGGGCTTAGTTGCTCCATGGCATGCGGTATGTTCCTGGGGCAGGGATAGAACCTGTGTCCCCTGCATTGTCAGGCAGATTCTTAACCACTACACCACCTAGGAAGTCCCCAGATCAACTAATTCTAAATTGCAGTTATTCCCAAGTCACAGAATGTATCAGATTTCACTGATACATTTGGCTTATCATATTAGTCAAGAAGTAATGACTGGAACACCTCCCAAGAGAGTAATCATGTCCATGAATAGATTTTGAGTAAGCTTTGGCTATATGAATTCAGAGCACAGAATGTGACTGGGGATCTTTGGAAGTCAAGTAGTAGCTGAACGCAAGGGTTGGATACCATCTTCCAGGAAGAATCTATAAAGGAGAGGAATATAAAGCAGAGGATAGAACTCTGGATAACACTAATATTGAAATGTAGGGCAAAGAAAGGTGGACCCATAAATGTGAGCAAGGACTGCCACAGAAATAAAAGGAAATTTTGAAACAATTAGTGTCATGAAAACCAAAGAAGGAGAAAATTTCAATTAGGCGTAGTCAACAGTGTCAAGTATTTAAGAGAGCATGGCTAAAACGAGGGCAAATTTTAACTGGATTTGGAATTAGGAATTCATAGATGATTTCAATTAATGAAATTTCAGAAGAAAGAAAGGCAACAAGCCATATTACCGTGGGTTGAAGACTGAATGGACTGTTTAATAGAAAAAACTTCTAAAAGACTTCTAGTGGAGATAGCTTTTATATAAGTTTGACTGTGAATGGAACTGGGATTAAAATGAGTCCATCTGGGGCTTCCTAGGTGGTGCAGTGGTTAAGAATCCACCTGCCAATGCAGGGGACACAGGTTTGATCCCTACTCCAGGAAGATCCCACATGCCGTGGAGCAACGAAGCCCGTGCGCCACAACTATTGAGCCTGCGCTTTAGAGCCTGTGAGCCACAACTATTGTTCCCATGTGCTGCAGCTACTGAAGCCCACGTGCTTAGAGCCCATGCTCTGCAACAAGAGAAGCCACAGCAATGAGGAGCCCATGCACCATAAGGAAGAGTAGCCCCCACTCACCGTAACTAAAAGAAAGCTCCTGCACAGCAAAAAAGACCCAACACAGCCAATAAAATAAATAAATAAATATATATATATAAAATAATGAGTCCATCTGACTCCTACTTTGCCCTCACTTGTTCATGAATATTCTATTGAGTTATCTTTCGTGTCTTGATATATACTTAAAATTTTTATTTTGTTTTATACTATATTTTTATAAAAAGTATTTTTTTATATAGACAATAGTAGTTTTTTGGAGAAATTCCTGTCATTATCAGAATCTCTCCATATAGAATCATATCTAAATAACCTCATTCCAATTCCTGGGTCTAACACTTAGTAAATGTATGTTCTTAGAAAGGTTATCGAAACTTTCTAAGCCTCCATTTCCTCACTGAAAAATAGGGCTATAGGGAGGGTGGGGGGGAGGAAATGAATTGGGAGATTGGGATACCAAATTGTACAGTCTAAATATATGCAGTTTATTGTATGTTAACTGTATCTCAATAAAAGTTCTTAAAAAATAAATAAATAAATCCTCCCCACTTTTGACAAGATTATGGAAATTTGTTGGCAAACTTTTTGTTTTATCATCTCCAATCTAATTATAAAACCACCAAGAAAGAAGCAGAGAAACATGGAGCAGTGAAGAATACAGTATTCCACTGGGAAAAATAAGGTATAGTTGATCTGATAGAAGAGTTAAGATACTAAAGAATTGTTCAAATACTGAACAAAGAAACCACTGAAATATATCATAGACATATTTGTTTAAATGAGAAAACCAGAGAAACCATATACAGCAGTCCCCCTTATCCATGATTTTACTATTCTTGGTTTCAGTTACCTGCAGTCAACTACAGTTTGAAAATATTAAATGAAAAATTCCAGAAATAAACAATGCATAAGTTTTAAATTGCATCATCCTGCTCCATCCAGCCCAGGATGTGAATCATCCCTTTGCCCAATGTTTCCTGCTCATTAGTCACTTAGTAGCCACCTCAGTTATCAGATCAACTGTCAAGTTACCACAGTGCTTGTGTCCAAGTATCTCTTATTTTACTTAATAACGGCTCCAAAGCACAAGAGCAGTGATGCTGGTAATTCACATACGCCAAAGAGAAGCCATAAAGTGCTTCCTTTCAGTGTAAAGATGAAAGTTCTTAACTTAGCAGGGAAAGAAAAAAATAATACGTTACATTTGCTAAGATCTGCAATCAGAATGAAACTTCTATTCGTGAAATTGTGAAAAAAGTAAAAAGAAATTTGCACTAGTTTTGTTGTGGTACCTCAAACTGCAAAAGTTACAGTCACAGTGCATGATAGTGGAAAAGGCATTAAATTTGTACAATAAGATTTTTTGAGAGAGAGAGAAAGAGTGAAGCCACATACATTACTTTTATTATAGTATATTGTTATAATTTTTCTATTTGTTGTTAATCTCTTACTGTGCCTAATTTACAAATTAAACTTTGTCATTGGTATGTATGCATAGGGAAAAAACATGTATATATAGAGTTCAGTACTATCTACAATTTCAGGTACCCACTGTGGGTCTTGAAAAGTATCCCTCATGGGTAAGGAGGCACTATTCTAACAAGAAAATTTTAAAGTGTGGGTTGGAGTAACAGTCTTAAAAAAAATTGGAATACCTGGAATAGTAGCAGGAATGACTACAGAGAAGCAATTTAAAATAAAAAGTTGTAGTTTGCTAACTCAGATCCACTTTATCCTTCAATTAATTACATGCTCTTCAAAATGATAAAATAATGATCTCAGAGTGCCCAAATAATTGAGTGCTCTTGAATTACATGGAATAAGAAGATTACATTTTTTATTCTTTTACCCTCTTCTGAAATTGGTATAATGCTTGTAAAAAGATATTCACTTGACAGTTCTAAACATGTAAGCCCTTCATTAACCCAGAAAGCAAGCATGGAATGCAAAGGAGATTCCAACTATTTCACATCAGTGGTGTGCATGCTAAACACTGCTCCTATTGGACCACTTGTAAAGTAAGAGGCTCATTCAGTTTACAGACCATTCAGCCCTTTCTCCACTGCTGGTATATTTAGGGAGGAAGCTAATTAACCATAGATTTGTAAAATTATTTCAGCTCAGAGAGAGTCTCCAGAGATATGTTCCTTAGTATAATAGTGAATTTGCTTCAAGTGTGATGTTGGCTGAGGAATATTAACTTGCTTCACCCAAGTTAATAGAATAAATTGACTCTCAGTCCAATATTCTTATTTTACCTTAAATGACATATCTTTATTTCCATGATATATGACTTCATTATTTCTATAATCTATGCATGACCTAAACATATGGTATGGGAAAAATAGGCACTCTAACCTGAAAGCTGTTGCTCAAGTAACTGGCTTTTTTTTAAATGCATTTTTAAAGGTTTTACACTTAACATCTGTGAGTTACTATTGAGACTTGCAGAATGCAAGACATATTTGACAATTATATTAAAGATATATGTTTTTATAAATCACATTTAAAAAATAATAGTTAATGTGAAAAAATGCACAATTTAGAAAAGCTAAACACCAAATGCATTACACATTAGTATTTCCCAGGCACTAGCAATGTTCCCAGATTCTAAAATGTGTCCTCGAAATACAGTCCATACTGCTACTAGCAAGGAACAGACAGTGGGGAATTTCATAAAACTTGGGATGAAGGTTCACAGATAAGAAAAAGGCTCCATTGTATCAGCCTCCATTTGTCATTTTAATCCATGCCAGTTTCCGAAAGTTTATGACCCAGAGAATTTAAAATCAGGAAAAAGTTCCCATCAATGTATAATGTATTAAGAAAAGTTCTACAAAATTTGAAAATCAAGAGAGAGTACAGCATGCCCTTTCAATGTCATACTAGGGGATTCTTTAATTATTTAAGAACCTTTATCTGTGTTGACTTTTTTCTTTTTAAGACTCTTCATTTAGAACTTAAACATGCAGAAGTTACAGGTTAACTTGCGAATTTATGTCTGATAGAAAAAATAATCCCAAAGATTTTTTTGTTGCCATATAGGAAATGAACTGTTTAACCTTGCAATCTCATTTTGACATTATTTTCCTTCAAAATGTCTGTAGATAGACAGCTTCTCAATGTGATTTTGTCTTACCTTTTGAACTTATTTGTTACATCATGAATTAATACATTATATAAGACTGTTGACATGTGTTTTTTTAAGAATCATATTTAGCTACTTGAAGAAATTAAAACTTTCAAAATACCTTTTTCAAGTTACCTCCCTAGTTGTATGATCCTGGGCAAGCTGCTTAATTTTTGAACCTCACTTTCCTTATCATCTTAAAGAGTATAATAAAAACTGAAATAATGCATGAAGCTCAGGATCTGACACAATAGAAAATAGAAAATAAACTATAGCAAGTTATCAATATTTTGACACTTCAAATTTTATACCTTAAATCAGAGCTTCCAAACTTCGAAGAACTCTATGTCATCTTCAAAGTTTGTCACATTTATACTCCTTCTATAAGATTTCTTTACAATTTTTAAGTGTAAAAATTATTTTCAGAAAATTAAACTTTATATTACTACCATAAATGGAAAGCTAATCACAAAAAAGTAAAATTAACAACTAGACAGAAAATCGATAAGGACACAGAAGACTTGAACAACACTACAGAACAATTGGACTTAACACAAATACTGAACACTCTATCCAATAATAGAGAATGCATATTTCTTTCAATTGCCTATAGAATATTCTCCTGGATAGAACATATGTTAGACCACAGAACAAGTTTTAATAAATGTTAAAAGATTGAAATTTTATCTTTTCCAGTCACAATGGAATAAAATTAGACATCAAAAGCAGAAGAAAATGGAAAATCCACACAGGTGGAAATTAAACAACACACTCTTAACAAAGAGATGAAAGACAAAATTAAAAATACTTTAAGACAGTTGAAGATGAAAACAACATACGAAAACTTAAGGGGTGAAGAGAAAGCAGTGCTCAGAGGAAATGTTATAGCTGTTAATGCTTACATTAAAAAGGAAGAACAATCTCAAATGAAAAACTTAACCCTACACCTTAAAGAACAAGATACAAAAGAACAAACTAAACTGAAAGCTAACTGAAGGAAGGAAATAATAAAGATTAGATCAGAGATAAACAAAATAGAGAATGGGAAAACAATAGATACAATCAATAAAGCCAAGAGTTGATTCTTTGAAAAGATCAACACAATAGATAAATCTTTAGCTAGATTAAGAAAAAAGAAAGAAGACTCAAATAACTAATATCAGAAATGAGCAAAAGTACATTACTATTGATTTTAAAGAAACAAAAAGGAGTATATGAGAGTATTTATGAACAATTGTATGCCAATAAGTTGCACAACCTAGATGAAATGGATACATTCCTAGAAACACAACCTGCCAAGACTGAATCATGAAGAAAAAGAAAATGTGAACAAAGCTATAAAGAATTGAATCAGTAACCAAAACTTTCCAATAAAGAGAAGCCCAGGACCAGATGGCTTCACTGGTGGATTCTTTCAAACATTTAAAGAACTCACACCAATCTTCTTCAAACTCTTTCAAAAAATTGAGGAGGAAGGAACAGCCCAAGCTCTGAGGTCTGCATTAACCTAGTACAAAAACCGAACTCACTATAAGAAATCTACAGACCAGGTATACACCCAGGAGTGGGATTGCAGGATCATATGGTATCTCTATTTTTAGTTTCTTAAGGAACCTCCAAACTATTCTCCATAGTGGCTGCACCAATTTACATTCCCATCAACAGTGTAGGAGGATTCCCTTCTCTCCATACCCTCTCCAGCATTTATTGTTTGTGGATTTTTTGATGATAGCCATTCTGATTGGTGTGAAGTGATATCACATTGTAATTTTGATTTGCATTTCTCTAATTAACTAGTATGTTGAACATCTTTTCACATGACTCAGCCATCTGGATGTCTTCTTTGTGGAAATGTCTCTTAGGTCTGCTGCCCATTTTTTGATTGTTTTTTTTTTTTTTTTTATGATATTAAGCTGCATGAGCTCTTTGTAAATTTTGGAGACAAGCCTCTTGTTGGTCACATCATTTGTAAATATTTTCTCCCATTCTGTGAGTTGCCTTTTCATTTTGTTTATGGTTTCCTTTGCTGTGCAAAAGCTTTTGAGTTTAATTAGGTCCCATTTGTTTATTTTTGTTTTTATTTCCATTACTCTGGGAGACAGATCGAAAAAGATATTGCTGTGATTTATGTCAAAGAGTGTTCTGCCTATGTTTTCCTCTAAGAGTTTTTTTTTTTTCCCAGATCTTTATTGGAGTATAATTGCTTTATACTGTTGTGCTAGTTTCCACTATACAACAAAGTGAATCAGCTATATTTATACACGATCTATCCCACCCCTCTAGGTCATCACCATTCATGGAGTTCCTCTAAGAGTTTTGTAGTTTCCAGTCTCATATTTAGGTCTTTAATCCATTTTGAGTTTATTTTTGTGTATGGTGTTAAAGAATGTTCTATTTCATTTTTTTTACCTGTAGCTGTCCAGTTTTCCCAACACCATTTATTGAAGAGACTGTCACATATGCACCCTAATGTTCATTGCAGCACTGTTTACAATAACCAAGACATGGAAGCAACCTAAATGCCAATTGACAGATGAATAAATAAAGAAGATGTGGTACATATATACAATGGAATATTACTCAACCATTAAAAAGAATGAAATAATGCCATTTGCAGCAACATGGATGGACATAGAGATTGTCATACTGAGTGAAGTAAGTCAGACAGAGAAAGAGATATATCGTATGATATTGCTTATACACAGAATTTTAAAAAATGATACAAATGAACTTATTTACAAAACAGAAACAGATGCACAGACTTAGAGAATGAGCTTATGGTTACCAGTGGGGAAGGGTTGGGGGAGAGGTATGGTAAGGGAGTTTGGGATTGACATGTACAAACTGCTGTATTTAAAATAGATAACCAACAAGGACCTACTATATAGCACAGGGAACACTGCTCAATATTCTGTAACAATCAAATTGGGAAAATAATTTGAAAAAGGATACGTGTATATGTATAACTGAATCACTTTGCTGTACACCTGAAACTAACACAACATTGTTAATCAACAGTACTCAAATATAAAATAAAAGTTAAAATAAATCTTACCATTCTAAAATGCCAAAACAAAACCAAAAACAAATCTACAGACCAATATCCTTGATGAATATTGATGCAAAATTCCTCAACAAAATGCTAGCAAACCAAACTGACAGTGTATTAAAATAACTATACACTATGACCAAGTGGGATTTATTCCTGGAATAAATTTTTAAATAGAAGAATAAAATTGGAGGTCTCATAATTTTCCAGATTTCAAAATCTACCACAAAGCTACAGTAATCAAAACAGTGTAATATTGTCATAAAAACAAACATATATACCAATGGAGTAGAATAGAGAGCCCAGAAATAAACTCTTACAGGTATGATCAAGTGATTTTTCAATAAGATTTCCAAAACCACACAATGGGGAAAGGACAGTCTTTTCAACTAATGGTGGAAAAACTGGATTTCTGTATGCAAATAAATGAAGTTGGACCCTTAGCTTACACCACATGTAAAAAAATAACTCAAAATGGGTCATAGACCTAAAAGTAAGACCTAAAACTATAAAACTCTCAGGAGAAAGCAAGGACAGAACCTTTATGACATTGGATTTGGCAGTGGTTTCTTTGATATGACACCAAAAGCACAGGTAACAAAGGAAAAAATAGATTAATTGGGTGACATCAAAATTTAAAATTTCTGCTCATAAAAGTACATAATCAACAGGGTGAAAAGGCAATCCACAGAGTGGGAGAAAAGATTTGCAAATCATGTATCTGATAAGGAGTTAATATTGAGAATATATAAAACCCTCTTAAAACTCAACAACAAAAAACAGACAACCCATTCAAAAATGAGCAAAAGTCTTGAATAGACATTTTTCCAAAGACTTATAAATGGTCAACAAGCATTAACATAGATGTTCAACATCACTAATCATTAGGGGAATGCAAATCGAAACCACAATGAGATACCACTTCACATCCATTAGGATAGCCATTATCAAAAAACCTGAAAATAACAAGTGTTGACAACATTTGGGTTTGGAGACACTGGAGCCCTTATGCACTGCTGATTGGAAGGTAAACTGATACAACTGCAATGGAAAACAGTATGACAATTTCTCAAAAAGTTAAAAATAGAATTACCGTGTGATTTAACAATTCCAGTCTGGTTATATACCCTAAACAATTGGAAGCGGGCTCTTGAAGAGATATTTGTACACTCATGTTCATAGCAGCATTATTAACAATAGACAAAAGGTAGAAGAAGCAAGTGTCCATGGACAAATGAATAAATAAACAAAATGTAGGTATAGACATACAATGGGATGTTATTAAACCTTACAATGGAAGGAAATTCTGATATATGCATCAGCATGGATGAATCTTGAGTGTATTAAAATAAGCTTAGAATAATAAGCCAGTGACAAAAAGACAAATAGTGTAATATTCCACTTATACAAGATATACAAAAAACTCAGTTTATAGAGATAAAAGATAGAATGGTGGTTGCCAGGCACTGGAGGGAGAGGGGAAAGCAGTTATTTTATAATGAGTATAGAGTTTTAGTTTTGTAAGTTGAAAAGAGTTCTATGGATGGATGATGATGATGTGAACACAATAATATGAATGTACTTAAGACCACTGAACTATACACTTAAAAAATGTTAATGTGGTAATTTTGATGGTATCTGTGTTTTACCAACATTTTTTAAAAATTGCTAAAATGGCAAAATTATAAAAAATAGATAAAATATATCCTAAGTAAATATAATATCCTAAATAAATATATCCTGAAATATCATCTTCAATCCAGCTTTTGAGGAACATGGTCCTAGTAAGGACAGCAGCAACTGTAAACATGGCTTCTGAAAAAGTCCTACACAAGTTAAACTTACAGATTTGCCCTTGTGGTTCCTTCAGTTACACACATTTTTCAGAGTATTTCTGTCTTTTTAGTATGGCTTGAACTTTTCCTATAAGCATGACCAAAGTGTTCTCTATTCCACCTCCACCTCCTCCCCAGCACTTCCTGACACAGACGTTCAGGGGCATAATATCCATGCTCTGTTTGTATGATGACCCCATATTTCTAAGAAGCAACTCAGTGCATTTGGTCTGTGCCTTTGCATTCTCTGCAGTCCCAATCTTCCCAGTCTCCTGCTCTTCTCCGTGAATTTCATCAGGTAAGAAAAAATTTTTCAGGGTGCTGTGGACTGAATTGTGTCCATCCACAATTCATATTTTGAAGTCTGAACTCCAAATGTGACTGTTTGGAAAGAGCGCCTATAAAGAGGTGATGAAGGTTAAACAAGGTCAGGACATAAGGGTACCAAGCTAATCCAATAAGGTTGGTACACTTATAAAAAGGGGAAAATACACCAAATATCTCTTTCTGCCTACAAAGAAGTCATGTGAGCACACAGCAAGATGGTGGCCACCTACAAGCCAGGAATTGAGATCTCACCAGAAATCAAACCCTGCCAGACCTTGATCTGGGAATTCCAGCCTCTAGAACTGTGAGAAAATAAATTTCTGTTGTCTAATCCACCCAGTCTATGGTATTTTGTTACGGCAACCCTAGCAGTCTAGTATACAGCTTTCCCTGATCTGAAATCTTGCCTCCTAAAGGAGAGTGCTCCTCTTTTTCTCACATATACCACAGATGAAAATCAGACTCAAAAGATTTCTGAATTGGAACTTCAGAAGGTTGGTGTGGGGACTTCCCTGGTGGTCCAGTGGTTAAGATTCTATGCTTCCAATACAGGAGGTGGGATTCAATCCCTGGTTGGGGAGCTAAGATCTCACATGCCTTGCTGCCAAAAAGAAAAGAAAAAATGCAAAAGAAAAGAAAGTTGGTGCTGTTGGTGTTCCCTAAGCCTGTGTTCACAGAGCTCTGGTGAGAAACGAGGATCTTCCATTGTCTATTTCTACCTGAAGCTTGTGTGCTAGACCTGAGCATCTTCCCAGTTTGAGTCTGATGCAATATCAAAGATCCTTTTTTAAAGTAATTGCATATTTCTTTGAGATTCTGATATTTTTCCTCAGAAACAGCAAAAATCTGCTCATTTTGCATACTCTATTATACCCTGTGTTCCTTGATCTGCTAGCAAATGTTCTTAAAATTTTGTAAATAAATCTAATTCCTAGATACAGAAGACATTTCAGTCTGGTGATAGAGATAAGCATTAAACAAATTAATAAGTAAACATGTAATAAAATAATGTCGATTAGTAGAAAGAAACCTATAAAGAAAAATAGAGTAAGAGAAAGAGAGAATGTATGAGTGCTATTTTATATAGAATAGAGGAGGGACAGTAGAGCAGACACTTAAGTTAAAGAAGGAATCATGGGCATATGCAGAAGAGCATGACAGGCAATCTTGAAATCCAGAGTAAATAAGCCCAATGTATATGTATATATATATACATGTCTTAATTACAAAACTTCACTTAATGTGCTCATGGCCTCTTAGAGCACATGTTAAATAAAAACATTTTATGGTGAATACAAAAAGTCAGTACAAAATTGCTTTTCACAGGTGAAGGTTGATTATATATCATACATATGCAGTAAGAAGTACCAAAACCTAAAATCCGTATAATACTTTTTTAGACTATATAAAATGCTTTTATTTATAAAGCGATTGCATCATTCCTGGCATTATATTAAAACATACACCCTCAGTAGGGGTTTTAAATCAGACAAATGTGAGCACAAATCCAAGTTCTGCTATGTCTCCTGTCATAATTTAGTGCTAGTAAGTTAACACAGTTTCAGTTTCCTGGCCTGGAAGGCAAGGGAAGTGATCTCTGCCTTCAGTTAGCTGCCTGTTTGTTCATGCATGCATGTAGGCATTCATTCGTTTACTCATTCAACACATATTTATTAATTGCTTGCAATATACCAAGCCTCATTCTGGCTATGGAACACAGGAATGCTATTGTGGACTTTGGAAGGAGGCAGCTAGAAAAATATTAAACAATGAAATTTTTAATGTGTCAGATAGTCATCACTGCCCAAAAGAAAAAAAAAGAATTTTAAACAAGTATTTAGGGCATTCTACTATTCAAGATAATGTCAGGGAAGCCTGTCTGAAAGGATGAGAGAAACATAAAGGTGATGAGAGATTTACCCTTGTGGAACCATCTAAGGAAAAGTGTTCTAAGCTCAAATACATATATAACTGTAAACACCCTGTGATTAATCCAGCAAACAGGCAGGTGTGTGAGCAACAAGTGATAGGAGGCAAGATAGACAGGCAAGCTGGAGACAGATGATTCAGAGGCACGTAAACCATGATGAGAATTTTGAATATAATTCTGAGTGGAATTAGAAACTATTAGATAGTTGTAAGCAGAAAAGTGATTTAAGACTTCAGTTGTAACAGAAACACCCTGGCAGCAGGTGGAGAACAAACTACAGCAGTGGCAAGGTTAGAAGCAGGGGAATGAGTTGGAGGTATTGCTCTAATCGAGATGATAGTGATTTCTACAAGTCTGGGGTTAGAAAAGGCAGTAAAAAAGTAGGAAGATTGCAGATATGTTTTGAAAGCAGAATTAGCTGATGAACTGGTTGTGAATTGTGAAGGAGAGGAGTCAAGAGTGACTCCAAGGCTTATGGTCTGTTGAAAGCTGAATTAACAACACCTCAAATAGGTCCCCAATACTTCCTAATCCTTGGAACCTCTGAATGTTACTTTGTAGGCCAAAAGAGATTTTGCAGATGATATTAAGTTAATGATTTTAAAAGGGGTTCAGGAGGAGTCAGAGAGAAGAAGAAGACCATGTAATGATAGAAGCAGAAAGTGAAAATGCTATGTAATGCAGGACCAGGAGCCAAGGAATAAAGAGAACCTTTAGAAGCTGGAAAAAGCAAGGAAATGGATTAACTCCTAGAGCCTCCAGGAGAAAAAAAACAAGCAAACAGCAACAACAAAAAAACCAGCTCTGCCAACACTTTGAGTTTAGACCAGTAAGACTCATTTCAGATTTTTGATCTCAAGAACTGTAAGAAAATAAATATGTGCTGCTTTAAGCCAGGAAATTTATAGTAAGTTGATACGGTAGCTAGAGAAAACTACAGTATAGTCTAAGCAGCTAAAAGTTGAGAGAGGATGGAAGAAGACAGGAAGGAGCAGGTTTACACCTGTGTATGGAAATCGAGTAATCTGGTTTTGAACATGTTACATTTGAGACGACTCTTAGATATCAAAGTGGAGATGTCAAGTGAGATGTTAGATAAATACATCTGCAATACAGGAGAATGCTCCTTACTGGATACATAAATTTGGAAGTAATCAGAATATATGTTTGGTATTGAATACTTGGGTTTGAGAAAAATCACCTAGGCTACGAGTATAGTTGAAGGAAATGCATCAAAATACTGAAACTAGAGAATCTTCAAAGTTTAGAGACAGAAAGCAGGATAATTCAGAAAGCAGTAGCCAAAGAAGTACAACAAAAGGCTAGTGTTCTGAAACCCAAGTGGAGAAAATATTTTAAGGAAAAGTGAATAATTAGCTGTGTCAAATACTGCCGATAGACTAAAGAAAGGACTGAAAATTGACCACTGAATGTAGCAACATGGTATTCACTGATAAATTTGATAGGAACCAAAGCTGTATACTTTTAATAAGAGCTTTTCTGGTGAAGGTAAGAAGCACAGGCAAATGGTTTGGGCTCAGGAGAAGACAGGATAGAGAAAATGGAGGCGTTAGTTGGAATACAGTATTGTTGAATGTGCAAAAGAAATAGAACCCAGTGTACAAGTTGAGGAACGGACCTTAGCTAAGAACTTGGGCAGTTCACATATTGCGAGGATTAGTGAGCTAATACAAGTAAAACGCCTACATATTTGCACAAAATAATTGCTCAGTGAAATGTAGGTGTCATTATCATTATTAACATAAAGAATCCTTCCCATAATCTAATGAGTTGTGTCAGTGTGATGCCTATTTTACAAAAAGAAGCTGATATTTAAATTAGGTGGATGTCCCAGGTGTATTATATACTTTACTGTATGGACAGAGTAGCTAATAGAAAAATTGTTTGTCATACAAAGGATTTGGATTTGAGAAATGTTTTGTCAATTACTAATAATTAAAAGTTCAATTATTACTTCAGTTTTTCATGTATAAAATGGAGCTAATGATATCTTTCCTACACAAGGTTGCTAAGGGGATTAAATAAGATCCTAAATGTGAAAAACTTTTATAAACTGCATGACAGTTCAAAAAGGGTATCACAAAACTGGGACAAAGCTCTTTCTCAGTCAGAGATCTATCCTTAGAGGAAATGAGTCTGGAGTTTGACTTTTATTAAAGACTGAAAGCTGGCAAACAGATAAAGAAAGTGATCCAAATATAGGAGACATCATGAGAGCAATTATTTGACATCCTAAAGAAAACGGCATTTATGTATGAGGCAAAAGGAAAAGTGACATAGAAAGGTATGGAAGGCCAAACCTGGGTCTTTAGTTTTAATATTTGAGAAACACAAAGATGGAGACGGAGACACAGCAGTTGTGATAGAAATGTCATTCCTGGAAGATTAGCTAATTATAGATTGACAAAAAATAGAGGCCAGTTGTAAATACACTAGACTAATACAGGTAAAAGAAACCAAGGGCCATGTTAGATGGTAACAAACTCAAAGATGATGGTGTACATTATAGAGATTTAGTCAGCTATCAATCACATTGAAAATTATTTAAATTACCACTAGAAAATGCTATTTCTTTCAGTTTCTTAATTAACATTGTTCCTTTAATGATCTCGCTTCCTATAGAGCGCTCATCCCAACGGAAACAAGAAAAGTGAAGATTTGAAACAGCTTCTTTGCTCACTGACTCCTAAAAACTTTTTGTAAAAAACAAAACAAGAAACAAACTTAAATAATATAAACTAAATAAAAAGTAAGTAAGTGTACCCACAATCACAAGAAAAATTCTGGATCCAGGCAATTGGAGCTCAGAGAAATATAGATTAAGTTCAGAGGTAGTTAAGAGGGAGGAGATTGTCTAGGCTTTCCATTGGTTTTAGGCATACATGGAATGAAGTAAGAAGTCAGGAAACAAAATATGGAAATTAGCAATTTCTGGAGTTGTCTTTATTATTAACTTTCAGTATTATGAAACTGAGATCAGATACTCATTCATATATGTATTAAATAAAGGATATTTGAATTGCATGTCTCCAGCTAAAGTCTGCATCATTACTCAAATCAATCACCAAGTTATTATTGCTCATGTTCTAAGGTCTCTGCACTTTGGTTTTCTTCACAATGATGAGTACTCCAGAGTAAATAACAGTATGAGAAACAGAGATTAAAATTCAAGGGCATTTGGAAATTAAATTTCAAGAATATTTAGCTAGTACTTTAAATCACCCCAAAATACAGAGAGAAAAACATGAGACACAGCAGGCCTCCTCCCCCTTCCCCACCCACAAAACACTAACATCGTGCAATAGGAAGACATTGCTGTTCTAAAGATCTGTATTAGACTTTCTGCTAATGGCACCAACCACAGGGTTACTGTGATCATCAAATGTTGACATCCATGTGAAGCAGGTTAGATAGTACTTGCTCCATAGAAAGCACCCAGTAAAAGCAGACTATGACTATTATTATCAAGTATATTGTTTTCTTGAAATAGGTTTTTACTTCTCTCAAAAATAATAATAGTTTTGTGCCTAGACATGTTTTATCAACATGAGAAGACAATTTGATGCCTGTGTATCACATCATTATTTTTTAGGGTTGAATTTCTTTCATTTCTCTCACTACCACAAATAAAAGTTTCATATATGTCCATCTTTTGGTAACGTGTTGTTAAAGCTATAATGATTGCATTGTGTCAATTGCATTGTGTCAATTCTATAATATTGAGAATGTTGTATGGACTAAGATGAATATATTTCATTAATAAATATTGTTCTAAGTTATGAAGGACTTAGATGCAGAAGTGAAGTCTTCTTTAAAATAGTTTTAACTGTTCTGATAGCTTATATTAAGCATTTCCCCAAGTACTAAAATTAATTTGTCTGTGGTAACTACAATGAGAAATTTTTTTTCTTAATGTGTTAAGTATCTCATGTGTTTTTCAGTGTATTATAAATAAAGAAAAACTTTTTTTCTGGAAATGACCCTAGAAAGAGGTTGAGCAATTCCTTTCAGAAGAAAAAAGTACAAAACTGGTCAAGGTTATTAAAAACAAATTTAAGAATGCTGGAAAATGACTAAAGGCATACAGCAACTCGAGAAGTGTGTACTTGGAAAAAGATTCCTGCTCCATTGGATAAAAAATGAGTCCAGTGGCATTCTTGAATAGAGCATTCCCACCTCATCAGTTGGTTGGTGACATCCCACATTTTTCCCTGCTGTCAGTGGGGCACTCATATCAGGGTGGCTAGAAGAGCAAGCAGAAATTCAGAGGAAATTTCTCTTGGAAGCAAGAGAACCAGAGAACTAAGACAATAAACTCTTCAAGTACTCTTGGCTGGCAGCTGAACTTAGTGTTCAAGAGACCCCAGAGAGCTCGGTGAAAATTGAACGCCTAGAGAGACTGTGAACTTGCTGCACCTTTGCATATAATCTTCAGTTCACACAGAACTGGGGTGGTAGAGGTGAGAAACTTACTTACTGGCTGGTGGTATCTGAGCATAACCTCTGCTGGAATCATTGACTAATCTCTAAACTGTGCAGACACAGGGAGACCACAAGGGAATCAAGCTTGAGAAAAAAAAAAAATTGAGCAGAGACATCAGTACTTGCATATCACGATGAAGACATATTTCACAATGTGAGAGCAGATAACAAATAAACAAACAAACAGAACGGTCTTCAGGCAAACAAGAGTCCAGAATGGCTATGACATACTATCTATCACGTGTAATTATCAACCATGCTCTTTATGAACTACACAAAGAAGCAGAAAATTGTGAGCAATAATCAGGGTTTAAAAATAGCCAATAGAAATTGACTTCAAGTGGGGTCACATGTGAGATTTAGAGACTTTGAAGCAAGAATTCCTTTATTCAAAGAAATAAAGGCATGCATATTCAAATAATCAAGTTACTAAATTATTTATTTCAAATAATTAAAGGGAAATATGCTAAGAATAATCAAAATGATCAAGTCAATAAGGAATCTCAGTGGAGACCTGGAAACTGTAAGAAAGAAACTAAGGAAAATTCTAGGACAGAAAAATGTAATAGTGAAAATTAAAATTTCTCTGTTCAACAGCAGCCTTGAGATGTCAGAAGAATTAGTGAACTTGAAGATAAAGGTCTTTAAATCCAAAGAAAGGAGAGAAAAATATCTTGAAAAAAATAAATAAGCAGATATTTGGAGGAAAGTAGGACAATAGCAAGTACTACAAAATGTATGTAATTGGAATTTCAGGAAAAAAAGAAAAATATGTTTATTTTTTAAATCTTTTTTGGAGTATAATTGCTTTACAGTATTGTGTTAGTTTCTGCTGCACAACAAAGTGAATCAACTATATATATATATACACATATATCCCCATATCCCTTCCCTCTTGAGCCTCCCTCCCACCCTCCCTATCCCACCTCTTCAGGTCTTCACAAAGCATCAAGCTGATCTCCCTGTGCTCTGTAGCAGCTTCCCACTAGCTATCTATTTTACATTTGGTAGTGTATATGTCTGTGCTACTCTCTCACTATGTCCCAGCTTCCCCTCCCCCAGCAACCATGTCCTCAAGTCCATTCTCTATGTCTGCATCTCTATTCTTGCCCTGCCACTAGGTTCATCAGTACCATTTTTCTAGATTCCATATATATGCATTAGCATACGGTATTTGTTTTTCTCTTTCTGATTTACTTCACTCTGTATGACAGACTCTAGGTCCATCCACCTCACTACAAATAACTCAATTTATTCCTTTTTATGGCTGAGTAATATTCCATTGTATATGTGTGCCACATCTTCTTTATCCATTCATCTATCAATGGACATTTAGGTTGCTTCCATGTCCTGGCTATTGTAAATAATGCTGCAATGAACATTGTGGTACATGTATCTTTTTGAATTATGGTTTTCTCTGGGTATATGCCCAGTAGTGGGATTGCTGGGTCATATGGTAGTTCTATTTTCAGTTTTTTAAGGAAACTTCATACTGTTCCTTAACAGTATGAACCTCCAATTAGTATATAATAAAAGAGAACCACACCTAGATACATCAAACAGCTGAAAGCCAAAAACAGAGATAAATCTTGAAAGTATGTATCATATACATCACAATGATACAATTAATGCTGACTTCTCATCAGATACAAGGGAGGCAAAAGGACACTGAAATAACACATTCAAAATTCTGAGGGTTAAAAACCTACCAGTTAAGAATTTAATATATAGTGAAATTATCTTTTATAAATTAATGTGAAATAAAGGTATTTCCAATTATTAAAACTTGAAATAACTCAATGCTAACACACGCATGCTACAAAAAATACTAATAGAAGTCCATCAAATTGAAAGAAAATGCCATCAACTTGTAATTCAAATCAAAGGAAGTAAAGAAGAACACTAGAAATATTATAGAAGTAAGTATAATGCAAACATAATATTTTTGTGTATATTTCTCTTCTATAAATGTCTTTACAGACATTTATTGCTGAAGTCAAAAGTTATAACACTCTATTACTGAGTTTATAACATAAAGATGTATGTATATGACAAAAATAGCACAAAGGAGTGAGGTGTGGTACAAAATGTTTATATTTTTACCAAAAGCATGTACAAACTTGAAGTGGTATTGACAAAGAGTAAAATAATGTTGCAAAGAAGTTGCCTGTGGTATCTGTTATGTGACTGCATACATTTGTCAAAACTCAAGTAGCTCTACACTTTAAAGAAGTAGATTTTTTGTATGTAAACTCTCAGTGAAGTTGACTAAAAAGAGTTAAAACAAGCTTCCCAGATTTTTCTACAAACCAGGATGTCTTCTTTGAATAAAGACAATCACAGGAGCAACTCAAAATTGCCTAAAATTTGGGGAAATTTAGAAATCTATGAAAGTTAAACATTTTCAGAATAGAAAAAAGAAAATGTTTTCTTTCCATACTGAACTGCATACTGAAAAACAGGAAGTTGAAGAAAGAGAGAGCATTGAAAAAAATAATGGGTGAAATTTGAGAATCCAATGTAGGTGAGTAAAATATAGCTCTAATTTATCAAATATCAGAATGTCCTGAAACATTTCTTTTTTATTGAACACACAATTTATGTGAAATATGATGGCAAAAATTGTCAGAAGCATCACGGAGAGTGACAGTGTTAACACTTTGACCTCTGCAGTGGCACTAAGGATTTTAATCTGAAACTACAACTTTCACATATAAATCTGAATTTAGCAACAGTTCAAATGAAATAATTTAGTAAATGCAATGCTTTTAAATCAGCATTTCCCAAAAGCAGCACCCATGGCTTTGTTACAAGGAATCACCAAACGGTAAAAATGTCAAGCTCTTTCCAGGAGTGCATCTTTCCTCAACCCAGTAGGTATTCATAGCACAGGGTTTTTTTTTTTTTCCAGAGATATTTTATTGTTTTCCTACTTTTCATCAGAGTTGGGTTGCCATGGCGATAAAGTAGGCTGTCTTGCTGGATTTCACCTCTGCTGTCTTGCTTCATATGGTTCTCTCTCCTCAGAGCAAACATGGTGGATGCTGCACACATACAGATGTCTGATTTCGTATTTCCTCCTTGAGTGTGCTTGGCAGCTACTCTCCCGAGACCATTGAAGCAGCACTTCACAAACTGGCATTCATCCTTCTCTCTAATGGCCACCATCATATGTCTCACTTGTTTTGTGATCTCTCTTTTAAAAAGGACACAGTTCCCCTTGAAAGATTTCTTTTTCCCATTGAAAACAGAGGACTTTTAACATTTCAATTAACTTAGTTGTCAGCTTAGTATGCCCTGTTTAATACATGCCCTGTTTAAATGTATCCATCATTAAGATGTAATAGAAAAAAAATCAAAAAAGCACATAGGCTTATCACAAACACAGGTAAACTGTTACTTAGTGTATAAACACATTAACTTTCAGTCTCTTTCTATTTATATGTAGCAATTACCAATCCTTCCAACTGTCTGAATGTAAAACCTGCTTTCTGACAAAGGATGCATTAGGTTTTGAAGTGGACTCGCCTCCCTGACAAAAAAAAATTTCCTATTTCCTACCTATTTCTAATTTCCCAAGTTCAATTCTACCATATTTATTTGCATCTGATGGCCAATGGTGTCCAATAGTATTTCTTCATCAGGTTATTTTGGTTTGAAATTCTGTTTAAATGACATGTGTTAGTCCTATTACTGATAGTTCAAAATGTGATTTTTATATATCATTCATAATAGAGGTTTCTATACATTGAAGCAAAATTTGCAAGGCAAAACTTGGCAATATTTTTAAATATCTCATAATGCTATTTTCTGATTGTATGTAATTATGTGACTATACTCAGCATTGTCTAGATAATAATATCTATCACATCATTATTATGGGTCTTACACTTTAAATGTTTTACTGTCCTAAAATTAATGTCTTATTTTATTTTGGTAGCCATTTTTCCCCATCCAGGTGCATAGAATGTTCTTTCCATGTTTTTAGATTATCAATATTGTATAATATACCTTGGGACTACAAGAATTTTTCCTGCCTGCCATGATTTCCTTATCCTCCTTTGTCTATTTCCTTTGCAGAGTCCCTCTACTCACTTAGGTTTCTGAAGTGTCTCTCCATTACGGTACCCATTCCCAACTCCAGGAAGTCTATCTACCTGGCCCTAGTGATTGCTTCATGAATGGGCGTATTAGCCCCTTAGAGCTAGGAAATTCTTAGAGAAAAGATGTCTTTCTGCATGGGGAATGTAGATATAAAGTAGCCAGCAACCATCCTGATTACAACATTAAGTGGTTCTCTCTAGAATAATGCCAACTAGAGATGAGCTGAGCCAAAAGAGACAGACATGAACGAGCTTCATACATAAGTATTTCACTTATATGTCCTAATATAAGCCATTTCTTTTAAGTTCAGCTCAAACAGCAGTTCTGCAGAGGCCTTACCTGCCCACAGTAACTAAAGCAACATCTTCTTTAAGAACCCATCACTCTTTTTAACTGCACACTTCCATAATATGCATAACAATCTGAATTCTTATTTATTTCACTGTTTATAGTCTCTTTCTCCCGTAAGAATATAAGCTCCATTATGGCAGACTCTTTGGCTTGTTCACTATAATAGCTCTAGAGCCTAGCACCATGCCTAGTTTTCAATAATTGTGTGTTGAATAGATAAATAAATGAATTAATGAATGAATGAAGCTAGTTTGAGTTTCTTTCAATAGAAACTGAAAGAACCTGACTAACTCATACTTTATCTTTCCCGATTATGAAAATAACATGAAAATCTAGATATTAATGATTCTATTTTCTTAACATGTTATTATATCTTTTCCTCACATTATCAAGGCATCTGACTTATTTTAGGCACTCAAATGGGTTTTCAAAATAGACTACTAACAGGTTTTCTTGCTTCTTAGTCTAATCCTTTGTTTCAGTTTTCATACTGTCACCAGATTGATCTTTAGGAGAAAATGATTATGTTAAGTACATATTCTGAATATCAAAAGAAATCCTTCATTGTTGAGGTGTTTTAGACAAGACCATCTCTCCCTTAGCTTCTACAAATCCATAGGAAGGAATTAAGAGGGATACAAAAGCTCCATGTACTCTAAATAAAACATTCCTTTCTACAAATGCCACATGCCCACTGGCAAGAGTGTACAAGAGACCATGGAACTTTATGATCCTTGTAAGACTCACCCCCTTTCATCTAATTCTTCACTTTTTTTGAGACGACCATTTCATTTTGTAATTTTTCTGTTTCAAGATAGGTATCACAAGACATCCAGAACTCTTAGTCCAGCCTTTATTCTCTGAATTCTAAATAACACGACGTCTATATATGGGCAGAGGGGCAACTCTCCCATTTCCATCTCTACCCCCAATATTCTTTAAATCAATTTCCTGCTTTATTTTCCTTCTTAACATCTATGTGTACTACACACTCTCTTTCACTTTTAAGAAGATGAATATAAACTTCCCTTTCATCTCGTCTCAATTTCTATAATCCTGCCACTACCCTTCTATAACAGATACAGGCACTAGTCTGAGGCTTGGCCAGTCATGGTACCTCATTCTCCTTTCCGTAAGAGATGGCCATGTGTGGTATCCAGTATGATGGCCTTCCAAAGATGCCCATTTCATAATTTCTGGAACCTATGAATATATTATGCTATGCGGCAGAGGGGAATTAAGGTAGCAGATGGAATTAAATTTGCTGACACACTGACCCAAAGACAGCAAGATTATCCTGGAACATTCAGGTGGGTCCGGTGTAATCACAAGGGTCCTTTAAACATGGAAGAAGGAAACAGAAGTGTCAGAGTGATACAGTTTGAGTAAACCTCCATGGACCATTGCTGACTTTGAAGATAAAGTGAGGGATCATGAGCCAGGTATGCAGGCAGCCTCTGGGGAAAGTGAAAAAGTCAAGAAATATATTCCCCCTTAGAGCCTCCAAAAAGGAGAGCAGTCCCACTGACATCTTAATTCTAGGCCAAGGAGACCCATTTCAAGCTTCTGCCCCCCTAACGTGTAAGTGATGCATTTGTGTTGTTTTAATTCACTATATTTATGATAATTTATTAAAGCAGCCATACAAAACACTCACCAGAGTTTCTCTAAAGTACTTGTTATACTGATACTGGGAGAGAAAAAAACCCTCTTCAAAAAGATCCCAAAATGCAAAAAACTTGCAAGCCTAGAGACACCAGGAGCCTTCTTTCCACCACATGAAGAGAATGAAGGTAGAAGATGGAATTAAAAATTCTAAGAAACCAGTCAAAACAAGGAGGCACACCCAAGAGAGCCACTCTAATGACACTATTTGTATCGTGGACTTTTCAGTTATGTGAGTCTTTTTTATCTTAAGCTTGTTGTTAAGTTTGTGTCAACTTTGGCCGAAAGAACCTTTAAAAAGATACCATCTTGAAGTTTTTTGACTATGCCTTTACCACCGAAAAATGTCTAAACATACTTAAAGATTTAGCTCTACTTCCTTCCCTTGTTAAGCCTTCTCTGACTCTCACAAGTAGAATTTTTGCTACTTCTGTGCCTACTATAAAGCTGCGTTGTAAAACTTAGTATATCCTAAAATTATTTGAGTGACAAAGTAAATTAAGATTTTCCTTATGCTTCCCATGTCCTCACCCTTATTTGAAAATGATTCCTAATCACAAGAATCTTTTCTAATATAACTCAGATAAAGGAGAGATAAGTGCTGCTTTAAAGGTATGAGGCCAGAATACTAGTTCATAAGAAATATATGTACCACATCTTTTTTATCCATTTATCTGTTGATGGACATTTAGGTTGCTTCCATGTCCTGACTATTGTAAATAGTGCTGCAATGAACATTGGAGTGCATGTGTATTTTGAATTATGGCTTTCTCTGGGTATATGCCCAGCAGTGGAATTGCTGGGTCATATGGTAACTCTGTTTTTAGTTTTGCAAGGTAGTTCATAAAAAATAAAACCAATGTTACTTTGATCAGAGGAATATGAATTTTTCAGAGAAACAAAATGAGATATTTGGGAAGGAATTCCATCCATGCTTGGTTAGATGTTTTTGATTTTTGATGGACAGAGTAAAAGTAGCTTTGATAGTAAATCAGATAACTTGTCTTCCTTGTCTCTCCACAAATCTCTTCATCCATGACACCATAGCTTAGAACCTGTGTGTTCACTTGCACACACTCTCTCTCTCTCTCTCTCTCTCACACACACACACACACACCCCTTCCTGGATAAGCCAGTGGACTGAAATAATCCTCCTCTCCTTTCTGGGAAAATATGATAAGACATTGAGGTATTTTTTTACCTAAGAGTTTTCAGTATTTGAGAGAAGGGAAAGTATTAAAAAGAAATAGTGCTAGGAGGGTAGTAATAGAGTAGGGAAGGTTCAGTTTCCTGGGTAGTCTTCATAACAGACCCTCCATTGTCATGAGGCCCTGCATGAGGTACACGTTTATACCTTTTGCATTTTGATAAAATAGGAAGCTATCAGGAATATGACACGTAGTTTCCTACCACCTCTCATATCCACAGTGTAGTTTTTAACAATCCTCCAAATCCCAAATTTCTTTCATAAATAACAAATCTTCAAAACTATCAGGAGCATATTAATTTCAAATAATGAGTTTAAAACAATGGTAAATCAATATTGTTAAGTATATTCATATCATTACGTAACTGATCTCCAGAACTCTTCATCTTACAAAACTGAAACATTACACACACTGAACAATTCCCATTTCCCCCTCTCCAAGCCCCTGGCAAACAGCATTCTACTTTATGTTTCAATAAGTTTGACTGCTTTAGATATCTCATACTTAAAAAATACATGATCCTACTTATATGTGGACTCTAAAAGAGTCAAACTTATAGAAGCAGAGAGTAGAATGGTGGTTGCCCTGGACTGGGGGAGGGGCGGGGTGGCAGACAGTGATGGTCAGGAGGTACAAAGTTCTAGTTACACAAATTGAATAAATTCTGGAAATCTAAAGTGCAAAAGTATGACTATAATTAATGATGTTGTATTGTGTAATTGAAATTTGCTAGGAGGGTAAATCTTACATCTTCCCACCACATACACACAAAGAATGAAATAGGTTATTACCTGAGGTAATGGATATGTTAACTGCCTTGCTTGTGAAGATCGTTTCACAGTGTATACATATATCAAATCATCAAGTTGTATACCTTACATACCGGCAGTTTTGTTTTTAATTGTTGACTATGCCTTAATAAAAAAGAAAAAGAGAGAGAGAGAGAAAGTGGAAGACAGACCAGAGCTCTCCTTCTCTTCAACATGTGAGGTTGCATCCCAACTGCAAGCCCAAAAGAGCCTTCACCAGGGAGCTGAATCAACTGGCATATTAATCTTGGACTTTCAGCCTCAAGGACAGTGAGAAATACTTGTCTGCTACTAAATAAATAAATGCAATACAATACAATACAATACAATATTTTAAAAACCCAGCAGTGTTAGAAGGAGAAGTCTTCTATTCCTTGTAAAGTAAGTGAATATCAGTAGCACTACTATCAGTGTAGAGTGGAGGGCTTCAGCATAGCTGAGTAGATATCAAGGGATGATGTGTACCTAACCTACTTGTCAAGGAGCAGATGGAGAGACCCTCATTTCAGTGGGTTTTACAGTTGTCTTCATTCTATCCACAAAGAATATTTGTAGATAAATTCTAAGTTAAGAAAAGGAAGAGTCCTAACACCCGGGGGCATTGGTTTGCATCTTTAACCACCTTGAAGACTATAGGCTCCTGGAGAAAAAAAAAAAAAAAAAGACTGTACTTATATAATGCTGCTTTTAAGTAAGTTTAAAATAAAAGCTTTGAATTAGTCTGCATGGGCTGCCATGACGAAATATCACAGACTGGGTGGTTTAACAAACAAAACTTTATTTCTCATAATTCTGGAGGCTGGAAGTAAAATATCAAGGTGATAGAAGTGCAGGTTTCTGGTAAGATCTTACTTCCTTGGCTTGTTGCAAGCTTCCTTCTCACTGTGTCTTTACATGGTCTTTCCTCTGTGCGCACATACTCCTAATGTCTTTTATACTCTTCTTACGACACCAGTCCTATTGAATTAGAGCCCCACCCTTATGACCTAGTTTAATTCTGATTGCACCTTTAAGGGCCCTATTTTAAAATATCGTCATATCGGGGGTTTGGGCCTCAACATATGAATTCAGGGAAGAACAATTCACTCCATAACAAGCTTCAATTAAAACATAAGTTAAAAGCTTCAAAACCACCTTTAATTACGAAGCTAAAAAACAAAAGCACACATAAATGTCAGCTTTAGATTGACATTTAACAGATGTCTTTAAATGCCATATATTTTCTTGTTCACTAATTTTGGGCTGTTATGAGTAAAACAATGTGCTAGCCACCTTTGGTTAAAGCTTGGAAACAAAATTAGAAAATTAAATTTATGAAGAAGATTTTCAAAAACTGAAATGTTTCACAAGCAGGTGCAGGTGACATGAATTAGCAAATGTAAAGCAGAAACTAGTACCATTATGTGTGAAAATGCCTGAAAGAAAAGGAAAGATTTTGAAGTTTAGGAAAAGGAAAGTAAAATACCTTTTTCTGATGAACAAGCAAGGACAACTTTGCCGAGCTGTTTATTGTCTTTTTAAATACCAATTGAGAAAGTATGATAGGTTCTTATTTATACATACATCATAGTTGGTGACAATCAAAAACACCTTATGAAGAATCAGAAATAATTGTGTTCCCATCTACAAAAATGATAAGCTATAATCCTGTGAGTAGTTTCACTGAAAAATTTTTATATACACTTTCTACTAAATTGGAACTAAATTATGTTGATTTGTGTTAATCAACAGACTCAATATTAATTCAAGATAATATTGATTACATAAATTGCTATTGATATCTGTAGACTGAATTTTGCCGACTAGGATGTAAAAGCCAAGAGAACAAGAATATTTGTCTGTTTTAACTTTATTTGTAATTGCTATATCCACAGCACTTAAATCAGCATCTGACACATTTAAGGTGCTTAATGAATATTTATTGAGCAGAATATTTATTTAATCTATGCATAAGTACTATCAGTAATAAGATTTTATTATGTTGTAAACATCATCCCAAAGGAAATTAGTAGAACATCTAACAATGATCTAACAGTGACTTGGCACGTGTCGATGAAAGAAAAAGAAATATCAGGAGAGAAGGAAAAGACAAATGATAAAATTGAGGAAAAAAGGGGGAAAAATTGGTAGCATCAAATAAGAAGATGGAGACTTCCTTCTAAAAAGTAATATGTTGTGGGAGGTAAGAGAGAGGTAAATGTTAGGAAAGCAAACTGATGTTGTGATAGATCTCTCCCTAAGATAGCTCCTGTGGCTTGTTTTAGTTATTAACTTCCATCTCAGAAAATTCTGTAAGATTTTTTTCTGCTTTAAAAAAAATAGAAAAATGAAATGATTCACATATAGCCATTTTCCTGGAGCTTAATATCTAGAAGAAAATTAGTGAGAAGTGTCATTGAAGAAGTGAGGGGAAAGCCACATTCCTTTTGATAGGATTTAACTAAATAATACAATCAATACAAACTGGCGTTCACTCATCTATGCATTCATTACATTAATAATTTTGAATTTAATGTTGCATATACATGCTGCTATTTTATATTTTATTACCTAAGGCAATAGACATATTTACCTTATGTTGATATTATAATTACTATTAATAATCAAAATATGCCACACTGAAGACAAATTGCAGACTCACTGAGTGTGTAGCAAACCTGTTTTCTCCAGTTTATCTTGCACCATGCACTATGTCCCTAATGCTGCCACCCTGCTCAGCTGCCTGTCTGAACTACTAGACAATTCCATGGTGCAGTAGTCATGTCTATTTTGTCCCCGCTGTAGAACCTGCTCATGGAAAAGTGATTGTCACAAATTACATGCTTAATAACTATGTGATCAAGGATTTGACTGACCATTTTGAGAGTTCTGCTTAATGGGCATGCTGTAGTAAGATTGTGAATGGTCAAACCACTCATAGCTTTTCTTGCAGTATCTGTGAGTCACAGAGAATCAACTGTGTGGTTGAAGGATAATGTCAGAATATTAGAATATGAAAGATAGATGTTATCATCTCTGCAGATGGATAGAAACTAGAGTTGCAGTCAGGTTATTAGGACTACCATTGCAATCATGAGCAGCTGCTAAGAGGAAAGTTTGTTTTACATTCCTTTGTATCTTTAAATAATTCACAATTTACTGAGATTATATGAGTGTGCCTCTGGTCCCTACAATTTGTAAGCCCCTAATTAGCAATTAGGATTAACAAATATGCATTGTGTTTTATTTTACTGTTACATATTTTATTTGATGCTGTTTTAAGCTGTATGTGTCTGCTTGACTTCGATCCTTATTTTCATATAAATGTATTTACCTTGAGATTTCTTTGCATTGTAATAAAATAGTTCTTGTACACTTACTGGCAAGCTAAGTGTCTGATACCCTTGTAACTAATAATAGAACAGTGCTCCTCATAGGATATGGTAAGATATCAGAAATGTTTTTATATAAATAACATGATAGTTTTCTATTGGTGGACTTTAGATATTGAAATTTATTAAAATGCCATTAAACATAGATTTATGCTTTGGGATTGTGCAATGGATGAGCTATTTTATTACAAAATACTTTTGGTACTCCAGTAATTTACCCATCACCCACTCCTTGGAGCAGATGCTTCCTAAATTTCACAATATGGTAAACAACGTAACAGAGAAGGTTTTGAGTAATTTCAGACTATGCTGTTCTTTCAGACTGACTTTTAATTGGTAGTGGCTAACGTTTATTGATTAAATTTATAGATACCAACCCATAAATCCTGAAATATAATAAATTTCAATATAAGAATAACAGCATATAGTTTTTACTAGTTACTATGTACAGTAGTAATACATGCTCATCTCATTTAATCTTCACATGTCCTGGAAGGAGTTGTTATTGGCTCCATTTTAGAGTCATTTTAATAAATACTTGGAGAAAAAAGTCATATGTTTATTTAGTAATAAACCTGGAATTCAAATTCATCTGACTCTAAAGCCTTGCTCTTAATCATTGTTATATACTACCCACCTTAAAGCTTTTTAAAATACTTCAGGGTTTATAAAAAAGAAGAGCTCTGTATTAAATCCCTTTAAAAAAAGTATTTACACTTGGGATTATTCTATCTTGAGGGTTCTTCAAGCAGTGATTACCTGCATGATTGAAATTATTTAGATGTTGTTAAGTTCTAACTTTTCCCTAATGTAATAGATTCAGTTTTATATTCTTCAGAGCACTAGCTCCTTCAGAATTTTCTCAAAAAGTCCTGAAATCTAGAAGTTTGAAAAATATTTTGATAATATACTACTTCCTAAATATTCACAATGCACATGTTTTTAAAAATCAAGGATCCTATAGTGAGAAACCATTTAATTTTGTTTATCTCAGCACTTTCAATTTTATCTGTTTTTATTTAATTTATTGAAACTCTTAGGTAACATTTTCTTAGAGATATGATGACAAATATATGTTAAGTTTGTTTATTTAAGGATGAAAAGGAAGGGGAAGAAAGCCCTGGGGTAGTTTCCCATGTAAAATGTAATTCTCTAGAAATACATAGCTTTATTTCTATATTTCTTTATTTCTATATGGATACACTGTATAGAAGAAATAGAAAAAATAGATGACTCGATAGGGAGATATCCTCTGAAATATTTCTTTTGAAAACTTCAAAAAATTAAAAAAAATAATAAAAGAAACAAAAAAATCCCATTTATATTCTATATAAGAGAAATTTTCATTTGGATGATATGCTTTAAGTTTTTAAAAATAAGTACAGCTACTTATTTTCAAATGGCAATATACGTAACTTTTCTATTAAGGCTTCACGTGATGAACGATGTATGAATATAAAATAGTCATTACTCCTCTTTTAAAATCATGTTTTCTCCTACTTATCTAAAAATAACATGGATGTGAGGTGACCACATGAGTTAAGCTACCAAAGGCACTATATACCATAGGTGGAATAGAGTATTATTAAACAAACCCAAAAGGATATTTTCCTCTGTATTCTCTTGCCAACTCCAATCTCTCTCTCTATTGCTTCTCCTTTTCTGCACTTTCTCAAATCAATTCATTTCTATGCAAATGCTTGCATCTCTGTATGGGGGATATGTGATAAGAAACCAGACTTTTTCTATAGATAGGCTGCTTATTGAGTAAGTCATCCATCGTTTACTCAAACAGAAAATCTATGACTACCATCATTTATTCATTCACAAGGGTGTTTTCCCACCTGAAGCAAGGACACTATTTTAATTTTGGTTTAGAGCCAGTGGGCATATCTCTGCTCTATTATGGTCAGCAGCCCCACTTTGCATGTAATGTTCCAGGGGCAGTCTTACTTCAGAGGCTTCTAATTATTCTTTTGTCACAGAATGCCACTCATTTTCCATGTTCTCTGATTTATCCAATCCTAGCCATGTTTTTGAAGATGCAGCTTCCTTAGCTTCTGCAACCTATCTTTATTCTGTTAATCTATATCAGACCACCTGGCACTTAAAAGTTCACCTTTGTCTTGTAGTTTTCCTGAAACAGATGATAAATACCTTGAGAATAGATATTACCTCTAACACGTATTCTGTTCTCAACACTACAGTTTTCTCAGCCCATAATAGATATCCATTAAAGATATGCTGAATTGGAATTATTGAGGTTATTAAGAGAGATAAATTACAGTGGGAGGAGGGATACCTTAGTGAAAGGGAAGAGCCAAAGTAAAATAATGAAGACCTTTTAAATTCATGAAGTTACATTATCTTATAAATGTATGACTTCAAAGAATGTGAGGATTTCTGGTTGTACATTCTATTAGAAGCCTAGAACATTTCTAGTAGGAGGCTCAGATGAATTAGGAAAATATATTATTTCAATCACACAATTCTATGCCTTACAAATATAGCCCTGTTTTTGTTTTTATTTTGTTTTGCATCTCAGATTCTACTATAGTTAATGTTGCTTTCAAATCAGTTATTTTTAAAATGCTGACAACTTAATTCTTTAAATGTCTAAAACAGTGTTTCAGGCAGTTTTACTATGTGTTAAATGGTATATTTTAAAATAGCAATTTAAAAATCTTTTCTGTATATCCCCAAGCTATGTCTATAGAGGTAAATGAATTACTTACAAACCTAGTTAAGTGAAAAGGCATCATTATTTATGCCTTCTACACATATTAAGCTAGGCATTGGGTATGAAAAAGTAAACAGAGATATAGTCCTTCTTTCTGGAGATTATAATTCTGTACAGAATATGTATAATAAATGATCAATCAAAAAAAGAAGGAGGAAATCAAAAAGGAATATATAAAAAGAAAAAAGAACAACAAAAAATAATAACCAATCAACAATATAATTACAAACTATAATAAATCCAGTGAAAGGAGAGTGAGGTGCTAAGAGATTAAATAGGGGAAAGCTGTTTTGGATTACTTGTGTTTTTTTAAGAGACTTATTTTAGGAGGTGACATTTAAGCTAAGACTTAAAAGATGACAAAGAACCATTATACGAATGAAAGAATAGTCCAAATTGAAAGGAAAAAAAATCTGTTAAAGAGAACCTACACCAAGAAAGGATTTTTAGTATATAAAGCAAAGAGGAATAAGGAACAGAATACAGCTAGAGAAATTGGCAGAGGCCAAATTGTAAGAGGATAATAGGCTAGCATAACTACAATGGGGAGCCATTAAAGACTTTCAAGCAGGGAAGGAACAATGTTAGTTTAAGTTTCAAAAAGATAACAAGCTGCTATGTGGAAAGCATTAGAAAGGAATAAGTGTGGAACATACTTCATGTTCTTGAAGGCTTTTCCATATAATAGAGAGGGTTCCTAGTGAAAGTCATAAACCCATACACTTCAGATTCAGCACCCATAAATCAAATTTCACAGAAGAGCCAATTAATCCCTTCCAGTTCCGCCTCTGCTCCAGCACCCAATTAACACCTCCATCAATGTCATATCATTGGGGCAACAGTGGACTAGAACTCTTGATTTGTTTCCCTTAATTTTTATTCTTTCTTGATTTTTCATATCCCCCTTTACTCAATTATCTTCATTTTTCTACATATTTCTATTCTTTATCCACTGAGTACCCTTTGCTGACACCTTAAATATTGCTGTTTTTCCATCTCAACCCCCTTTGGCCATGTTCATTCTCAGGGTCTTTCTCTGAGTATGCACATCTATTTTCACAACTTTAAATTTTCTCACATTTACTCATTGAAATACTGTCAAGTACCAGGATCTATTCTAAGTACTATGGTACAATTAACTAAACATTCATTTAAATCTATCTATCCAACTACCTATGTACCATCTATCTATCTACCTATCTATCTAATCTTTTCATCTACTGATGCTTCTCAAATCTAGATCTCTAGCCCAAAACTCTCTCATAAGAGATTCTGTCTACTGGGTTTCAGAGTCATATATCCAACTTCTTGCTATGTTTGCCTAAACATCACACAGACACTGATTAACTCAAAATACCCAAACAAAAATTCTCTTTTTCCTTAAACTTGTTCTTCCTCAACATTTTACATCTCAGCAGTTGGTATAGCTATCCATTCAGATCCCAGGGAGACATTTTTCTTTCCTCCCTCTCTTTCACTTTTCATCCTTCAATCAGTCACCAATATTTTAAATCCAAATTACTTTTGAAGTTAATTCAAGCCTCCATCATCTTTTGCTGTTCTATTGCTGTAATTTCCAGACTTGTTTCCCTGATTCTAACTTCCTTTCTTTTAAATCAGACTTCTTCATCACTGCCAGAGGGCTCCATCTAAAAGGCAAACCCCTCCCTGGTGCTCCAGTGGTTAAGACTCTGTGCTTCCACAGCAGGGGGCACAGGTTTGATCCCTGGTCAGGGAACTAAGATCCCACATGCCACTCGACATGGCCAAAATTTTTTTAAAGATTAAAAAAATATAAAAGGCAAATCTGATTACCCTAGTCATCCTCTTAAAACTATTACTTCATCATATTAATTCAAGTAACTTAATATGGCATAGATTATCTGACCACCATTCCCGCCTCTCCACCTCTAGCCTCATTTCTTGCCAACTGCCCTCAAGCATTTTATGTTCAACATTTTCTCTTGACATTGCCTGGGCTTAGGATTTTTAACTTTCCATCACCCCTTCTTTATCTAAAGAATAATTTATCATGCTTTAGGACAGATTCTTCCAAGAAGGCTTTTTTGAATCTTTGAGTTTGGATTAGATGCTTCTCCTCTGTGCACCTATTTATGTATTCATTCACTCATTGACTTATAACATCCTTTACTTACTCTTCTGTCTGCTTGTACTTGACACCTGCCCATGTGTTATTTTTCTCCATAAGACTTGTGAGCCATGAGAGGGAAGAAACCACATCTTATATACCTTCCTCTTTCTAGCACTAATTTAGTGCCTTATACAACATATGTTTATTTAGTGAGTGAATAATTTACATCTTATCTTTCATGCATAAATATTGAAAACATATCCATATACACTCTCTTATAATGATAATGTGTATTTGAATAGCACCTTTAAATTTATGAAATGCTTTAACATTTCTAATGTTTGATCTAAATCACTCTATAAAGAGAGTTAATAGTTTTTGATATTCCCATTTTTAGTAACAGGGAAAGTTGAAGTTCAGAGAGGTTTATTCAAGGTCAAACAGCTAGTGATGGAACTATAACTCTGAACATAAATTTTTTTCTGACAGACTACACTGCCTACTCACTGGAGTGGGGACACAGCCTTCTTGATCCCCTCTTCCTGAAACATGCTAAACATTTCTTAACCCAGGAGTGCCTAACCTGGTGAACGCAGACACCTCTGTTCAAATGAGCCTGACCTTTTCCCCTTGAGCTCCAGACCTGTATTTCTAGCTACCTGATTAATATCTCTCTCCTCAGATGTGCCACACCACTTCAAAAGCAACATGTCTAAATTAAAATATATCTTTGCTCTGCTCCCACACCTTCTGGCTCCCACCCAAACTAGTTTGTTCTTCAAATTTTATGATTTCTGTCAATGCTATTTTGTCTTCAGGATTCGGAAATTAATGTTACAGCTGTATCTAGCTATTCATCTCTTGAAAATAAGCCTCTTTACTGATAAATTGTCATTATTTATTGAAAACCTGCCAGACTATCATTCATCCCTGCAGGGCCTTACTGAACAGAGACATTTTAGAGAATTAAATATGGCACACTGAAAATAGTACTCTCCCCCTTGCATAATGAGATTTGGGCATAAAAATATTTCAGTGACAACCTAAACTAATAGAAGGTGAAAATCTCTAACAATGAAGAGATTACTTTCATTATTTCAATGCCTTTTTAAGTGAAAAGTATGCTACTGTTATCTTTCATCTTGTTTTTATTCCAGTTAATTTTCTTTATAGTTAAGCCATCTGTTTTATTTCTACTTATTCCTATTTTTCTCCATGCCTGTCAGTCATTTAGCTACACTAACGGAACCAGGGCAAAAGAGATTCCCTTCTGGATTTACAAAGTTTTGTAGTGGTGGTCAGCTCTTCCTGTATTCTAACAGTTTTCTTGTTATTTTAACATCTGCTTGAAACTATTCAATAGATTAAAATGTAATTACTAAAATAAAACTATCTTTAAAAAACCAGAAAGTTTAAAATAAGTTCAAAATATAAATCAAGTAGGCTACTCAGTAAAGCACACCTAAAATATATTGTTGTGTAAGTAAAATATAAGCTATATTAATCAAATTGTTCTTAATTTGTCTTTGATTTAGATTTTAGAAATAAAATCTGAAAATTACCTCAATGGCTACAATTGAAAAGAGAAGGCTGAAGATTCTAGGGCAAGGTTTCTCATAACCTGGGTTGGATGGGCATTGTGATGTAGCACACAAATCCCATTCATGGAAGAACTTGTCACCCTAGCTGTTCCCAACAGCCTGTCATCTAAAGGCTTTAGCTATCAGTCCCTTCAGATATTTCCTCAGCTGCATGGTGGCTATATCTACTGCTTCCTGGGAAACTCACATTCAATTTGACTGATCAATGCAGAGGGGCCCAACTCTTGACAGGACTGAAGGGCCATTCTGGCTCCTGAGTGTGATTACTCCTGTGTGATTCTGATTGCCTGAAGATTCTTTGGTTCTGCATCACAGCTCACCTTCTCCCTCTGCCCAATCTGGAATCCTCACCTTCCTTTTCATAGGCACCGCTTCCTAGCAAATACCCTGCGTGCTAAACTGTCAGCTACCCCCATCCCAACCCCACCTGGAGCACAGGGCTCCAAGGAATCTGAGTCCTTTCAGTTTACATGTACATTTAAATTTTGTAAGTATGTGTGAATTTTCCTGATAGAAGTTTCTCCTAGGTGCCCTTTGCCTCAAAAAATATACGTACCATTGTTCTAGTATGTTGAAGATCATCTGATTACCAAGAAAAGACAAAATGTGGCTAGTTTCAGCCTTTGAATTAATTCTAACAAATTCTGCACAGTGACTAATGCACACATATCACCCATTCCACCTCTCTCACATTATGAATGGGCAAAAAATGAAAATAAATCAATGAATGCTTAAAAGGCACAGAGAACCCTGCTAGGGTAAAAAGAGAAATGATACACCTTGAAAAAACAGAAGATTATTTTTTGTGACCAGGAGACTGTTTCAGGCCATCCTTTTCATCTTTATAATTTTTTAAAAGGATAGATGAAAAAACTCCAAGGTAATGATACCCCCTGAAAAAAATTTGAAAGGATTGTGATGCACTTTTGAAATTGTGTGCATGAGCTCTTGCCTAGAGCTCTGCTAAATCTTTTTTCGAATGCATAAAGAAAGTCCCTCGGGATGTTTCACAGTGTGAGGATACACAGTCTCCTTTCTTGACAGGTCATTATTGAATATCATGCTGGGTTTGGGTACAGGGCTGGTGAGTGGCTTCTCTCCCTGCTTCTTCTGTAAATGTATGTGGGATTCAAGCTTTGGAATCTGAAATGTCCACGAGAGCTCAAAAGGTACCTCGTGATTGATTTGCACTACAGGACAGAGCTGACACAAGAATTGCAGTTGAGTTCAGCAGGATTGCAATCAGAGTCCTTGGCAAAAGTCCCATTGCATGAGGTAGACCATCATGTGGCTATGACCACCTGCTGCAGCTTTTTATAACTCAGTACTGGGTAAGGTTTTTGTGTTTCCCTTTTTAAATTTTGTAATTAAAAGCAATTTCTTCAAAAGGAAAAGTTTAACAGCAAAAGGACATCTCTACCACGTTCTTACTAAAGAATGGAAACCAATATAGGGTAAGTAAAACCATAGGGAGGCATATGCTGTGTGTCTAATTAGTCCACAGCCGTCTAAGTTGAGATACATCATAGGAGAGATTGTGCTTGGAGGAAGCTCCTTCCTTCCTTTAATAATTGTATACTTTTCAATCATTAAAATACTTAAGTCCTAGAAAATGTTACACCACACAATTCAAGGTTTCACTTTATATAGTTAAGAAGTCTCTGGACTAAAAAGTATATTTTTAAGTTCACATTGTTTTAATAGCTTTTTTCCTCCTATTATGCTCATTCTAAGAAAAATTAAAAATACAAAAATATAAAAAAGCAAATGAAGATCACTTAGAACTTCACTGCACAGAAGAGCACAACCCAGACCACTAAAAATGCACTACTAGACCCTGAGATAGCCTAAATCCACTCAAAATATTATAAAATGTCAAAGAAATTTTGAATTGTTAAAAGCCAACAAAAATTTAGGTTGACTAAATTTTGAAGTAAATTCTCCATGTTTTTTCAGAGTTACCTCAAATTAGTTTCTGTTTGTTTCATATGCAGCAGGCACAGGTAAGCAAAGACAGTTGTCTCAGAAAATTGATTTAAAGTGAGACAAAAGTTACTTATAACTAGATAGCATAAATGATTCTAAGGTTTTCAGTGTAAATATTCAAATTCAAAATCAAACTCTATTATTTCAGTCATATTTGAAGTTTATTCAAATCTTCATGGAGCTTCTTTGCATATACCAGTAGTATTTCTTGCCAAGTTTTGATCCCTAATATTGGTCTGGACAGGGAAGAATATGAGGCTCTGTGACCAAAGCTCTTCAGTCTTAAAAAATTATATCCAGCCTTCCACCCCTGATGGTTCTGTGCTTCATTCCTAATATTGTGGCATGTTCTGTTTAGTTTGGTTTTGCTTTTTACCCTCAGGGGTGGTTTTTATTTATAGAAATGAATATTCAGAAGTTTAATCTTTGAAAAATCAACTAAATAAATTTATAATTATAAAAACAGCTCATTTTTAGGCTTTTAAGCTTAAAATTTACTTTAAGTTCATTTTCAAACTCAGTTTATTTACTTTATTCTACTTATAAGATTAGAAAATTCTCAAATTATTTTAAAGGCCTTTCAGTAATTCCTAGTCCCATTTACAAGCTTAGTTATAAACATTTTAGCATTTTAAATCACAGTCAAAATTTTCTGTCTTATATTTTTGTTTTCTGACTACAATTTCCCAACTGCTAAATGCTTTTTATATAGCTAATAAAATAAATTTATAAACTAGAATTCTCTTAAATATTGTTTTTTAAAAAACTAGTCAGGTTTCAACAACAACCAAAAACACATAAGCCTAAAATACTTGGTTAATTAGGCATCTTAATATGAAAATACAAGGTTTTAAAATGAAGTAACAGAGTTGATTCCCTGTGATTCTAGTTTTCCAATTCTCACTAAAGGGACCAATAGTAAATATGCACCTAAATTTTACTAAAGAATATTAATGCTATGAGTTTTTATCTCTTAAATGTTTCCCTATTCAATTTTAAATCCTTCTGGCATCGGAAAATGCTTTGCCCTCCTTTCCGACTATTATTCTTCAAATTTGGAAGGTTAACTTTCCAAACCTACCATGTTTACATATCAACTACATTTTATTCATGTCCCTGCATTCATCTACATCTATAGCTTCCACCTGGCTTGAGCTCTTGATTGGATTTTGCATTTCTTTTATCTCTGGAGGGCCGGCATGTAGACCTTGGTCTATGGGATCACAGGAGGCTAAGCAACTCAAGCTGGGCAGCACAGTCAGGCCTATTCCTGGCCCACCCCAGAATGAAGAAATGAACTTGAGGGCCCATCAGAATCTCTCCAAGTGGGACTTCCTAGGTGGCTGGCACAGTGATTAAGAATCCACCTGCCAATGCAGGGGACACAGGTTCGAGCCCTGCTCCAGGATGATCCCACATGCTGCAGAGCAACTAAGCCCGTGAGCCACAACTATTGAGCCCATGTGCCACAACTACTGAAGCCCATGCACCTAGAGCCCATGCTCCACAACAAGAGAAGCTACTGCAAAGAAGAGCCCACACACCACAATGAAGAGTAGCCCCTGGCTTGCCGCTGAAACTAGAGAAAGCCTGTGTGCAGCAATGAAAACCCAATGCAGCCAATAAATAAATAAATTTATTTAAAAAAAAAAAGAATCTCACCAGTAAGGGGATGCAGAGCCTAGCCCTGAGTGGTAGAGGCCGGCTCTCAGCTTTTTTCTGCCCTCAGTCAACCACTCCAGGGATAGCTTCCTGTACAAGTTCAACAGAGAGGGAGAAAAAACAGCAACTTACTTCTGGAGACAAGTAAATATATTTGCTTCCCAAGGCAAAACATTTTTCTATTTGAATGGAAGGAAGCTGCATTATTTCATATATTTCCTAAGACTATCCAACTCTTGGGATGTTAAAATGATATTTGGCTTAATTTGAGATTTTTTTTGCACTCTACTAGGCACAAGTATAATGTGTCTCCTCAGAGATCAACATTTCCCATTTCTCTGATGTTGATTCTATAGGAAGAGAGATAGCAAAAGATGACTGTTAGGATAGCCTTGCCTATAACAGTCCTTGCTGTGTTTCTCCCTTGTTTGAATAGACTAAAAATTCAACACAGGTATCTTCTATGAGGGAGGAGGACTCAAAGAGGATGACCACATAGTTTTTCATTAGGATTTAAGATTCTCAGAGTTTGGGGGTGGCTAATTTCTGGGAGCTTTTTGATTTTGCATTGTGATAGACTATCCTGAGGATTAGATACAGTACTGGGGCCAGCAGCACCAGCAGAAAATGTAAAACTAGGGTCGCACAGCTTTCGGAAAGCCTCCTATTAATGTCTTCTTATTATCACCATTTTCTAAAACAGCAGCTCACTTGCATATTAAACAGAGAAATAGTCCTTGCAAATATGCTTCCTCTCATCTTTCTTAAAACGTGTGTCTCTTTGGGTATATCTTCCATTCATCTATTTTTGATAGAGTACAGATAAATATTTCCCTTTTACAGAAAAAAACAAATAATCCATGCTTAATGATAAATGGCAACTTAATGATAAATGACCATCCATCTCTGGGAAAAGGAGACTATAAGACTCTATGGAGTCAGAACTACCCTGGAAAGTATACATCCCTTTTAACAAAGAACCCACCACACAGCTCTAGACAACTCTTTTCATGTTGGGATACAAACTTGACATTGTCAAAGATTTGGATCTTTATGTAAAATTGCCCTATGTTAAATCATTAGTTCAAATTTTCAAAGAACTGTATTCAGGTTAAAACAAACACATCAGTAAGATTTATTAGGTCTCAAGTAGCTAGTTTGCCATTGAGTGTGCTACAGCCTTTTTTTTTTTATAAATTTATTTATTTATTGGCTCTATTGAGTCTGCTGCTGAGCAAGGGCTTTCTTTAGTTGTGGTGAGCAGGGGCTACTCTTTGCTGCAGAGTGAGGGCTTCTTGTTGCAGTGACTTCTCTTGTTGTGCAGCACGGGCTCTAGGCACGTGGGCTTCAGTAGTTGCAGCACATGGGCTCAATAGTTGTGGCTCACAGGCTGTAAAGCGCAGGCTCCGTGACATGTGGGATCTTCCTGGAGCAGGGATCGAACCTGTGTTCCCTGCATTGGCAGGTGGATTCTTAACCACTGCACCACCTAGGAAGCCCCGGTACAGGCTTTCTAACATGCATCATCTGAATGCCATGAGAGTCCTCTTGCCTGAATTTGTAAAATTCTGTAGTAGTCATTTCTTTAAGTTGGGATTTCAGTTTTCATGCTTTCTCTGCTAAAATTCAAATAAAGCTTCTCCTCTCAGCTAGTATAATAAATCATTTTAAATTAATGTAAATAATCTTATACCTCATTATCAATAACTGAAATGTTCTTCCCTTATTCTCTGATTGACTAATTTTAATTTCCCATCCTTCGATGTCAAATATTACCTCCTCTGTGAAGGTTTTCTCACATAAACATTAAGCATTTTTTCTCCTCCCCACCCTCAGAGACTCTATATGCCACCTCAACTATGGCATATTGTTATGAAATTAACATGCCCTGATCAGCCTACTAGTCCAAGGAGGAATAAAAACATATGGAGCAGACCTCAACTCAACCTCAGCTTGGAGCCAAATCAGGCTGAACTCAAGCAAGATGGGTCTACTCCAAACAATCTGCAGAAAGGTGACTGAAGAAAAACTATTTTACATTTCTGGATAATTCGTTATGCAGCAGTAGTATGGCAATAACTAACTAGTACACCTTATCATAATAGTTAAGGGATATTTTGAGAGCACTGTGTTCCTGGATCTGGGAACACTAAAAGTCTAATTTTCAGAAAAGAGAAGAAAAGGAAACCAAAAATGCTTTCTTCTTAATAATTTTGCTTGAAACTACTCTAAGAAGAAATAACTGTTCATTCTGAGCAGATATATAAATAATCCTTCAAGTTCATGAGGTTACTACTTATTGCTCTGAAAGGAGTATTTGCAATTTAAAAAAAATTGACAATTATTACTCACTTTCCAGATTGAACAAACACCTTTAAAAATATGTAAAATATGTAAAATCATTAACTCAAAACACATTTTTGAGCCCCACACTGAACACGAAATATGAAATGAAATAAAGAGATCCAGAAATATGCTGTGGGGTGTGGAGGAGAGCATGAGTTCAGTTAGGAAATGTCCATGAACAGATTTTGAGTAAGCTTTGGCTATATGAATTCAAAGCACAGAATGTGACTGGGGATCTTTGGAAGTCAAGTAGTAGCTGAAGGCAAGGGTTGGATACCATCTTCCAGGAAGAATCTATAGAGGAGAGGAAGATAAAGCTGAGGATAGAACTGTGGATAACACTAATATTGAAATGTAGGGCAAAGGAAGGTGAACCCATAATTGTGAGCAAGGACTGCCACAGAAACAAAAGGATATTTTGAAACAATTAGTGTCATGAAAACCAAAGAAGGAGAAAACTTCAATTAGTATAGTCAACAGTGTCAAGTATTTAAGAGAGCATGGCTAAAACGAGGGCAAATTTTCACTGGATTTGGAATTAGGAATTTATAGATGATTTCAATTATCAAAATTTCAGAAGAAAGGCAACAAGCCATATTACCATGGGTTGAAGATTGAATGGATTGTTTAATAGGAAAAACTTCTAAAAGACTTCCAGTGGAGACAGCTTTTATATGTTTGACTATGAGTGGTACTGGGATTAAAATGAGTCCATCTGACTCCTACTTTGCCCTCACTTGTTCATGAATATTCTATTGAGTTATCTTTCGTGTCTTGATACATACTTAAAATTTTTATTTTGTTTCTATACTAATTTTTTATAAAAAGTTTTTTTTATATAGACAATAGTAGTTTTTTGGAGAAATTCCTGTCATTATCAGAATCTCTCCATATAGAATCATATCTAAATAACCTCATTCCAATTCCTGGGTCTAACACTTAGTAAATGTATGTTCTTAGAAAGGTTATTGAAACTTTCTAAGCCTCCATTTCCTCATTGAAAAGTAGGGCTACGGGGAGGGGGGGGAATGAATTGGGAGATTGGGATACCAAATTGTACACTCTAAATATATGCAGTTTATTGTATGTTAACTGTATCTCAATAAAAATTCTTAAAAAAATAGGGCTAATATTTCCTACCTCATTGATTGTATATAAGGATTAGATAACATACAAAAATCTCATAAGACTAGCACTAAGTAGATACTTGAAAAATGATGACTGTCATTATCATTGTTATTATTAACATAGTGCAAAGAAACTTATGCAACATTTGCTTACATTTCAGAGTCACAGCGTGAATGATTTTCTTTGATAAGAGTAGCAGTGGAAGTCACAGTCACCTAGATCAAAAGTACAGCTTATTATTTTTTCACAGACAAGAAAGTAGGAAGATATAATTTAATGAGTAAAATAATTCATCTTTTAGTTTTGATAAAATAGAGTAAGTGAACATTTAATTTTAACTATTTAATAGCAAATTGACAGAGCATTTCCCTATTAAAATTATTTGCTTTATTAATTAAAAACTTTTAAAATTTTATTTTATTGTGGTAAGAACATTTAGAAAGAGATTTGCTCTCTTAAATTTTTTAGTGACAAAACAGTACTGTTAATTATAAGGACAATGTTGTACAGCAAATATCTAGAGCTTATTTATCTTGCAAAAATGAGACTTTGTGCCTGTTGATTAGCAACTCTCTCATTTGCCCATCCCCCAGCCTCTGGCAAGCACTATTCTACTCTCTGATTCTGTGAGTTTAACTATATTTCATACTTTATATAAGTGGAATCAAGCAGTATTTGTCATTCTTGCACTGGCTTATTTCACTTAGCAAAATGTCCTCAAGATTCATCCATGTTGTTGCATATTGCAGGATTTCCTTCATTTTTAAGACCAAATAATATTCCATTGCATGTATATATCTCACTTTCCTTATCTATTCATCCATTCATGAATATATATGTTATTCTCACATCTTGGCTATTGTGAGTAGTGTTTCAGTGAACACTGGCATGCAAAACATTGGAAAGATCCTGATTTTTCTTTTTCTTTTGGTGTGGGCAGGGGTAAATAGCCAGAAATGAATTTGTTAAATCATGGTAGTTCTATTTTTAATTTTCTGAAGAATCACCATACAGTTTTCCATAGTGGCTGCATCATTTTATATTCCTATCAAGAGTGTACAAGGGTTTTAATGTCTCCACATACTCACCAAAATTTGTCTTTTTTTTTAAAATTGCCATCCTAACAGATGTAAGGTGATATATCATTGTGGTTTTGATTTGCATTCCCCTGGTGACTAGTGCACTAAACATTTTTTTTCATATGCCTGTTGGACATTTAGATGTTTTCTTTGGTTAAATTTCTACACAAGTCTTAGCCTATTTTTTAATCAAGTTATTTATTTATTTATTTATTTATGTATGTATTTATTACTATTGAACTATAGGAGTTCCTTATATATTTTGGAAATTAATCCTTATCCAATACAATGTTTGTGAATATTTTCTACCATTCATTGTCTTTTCACTTTGCTGATTCTTTCCTTTGCTGTGCAGAAGCTTTCTAGTTTGACATAGTTCTACTTTTCTATTTTTGCTTTTTTTATCTGTGGTTTGGGTGTCATATCCATGAAATCATTGCCAAGATCAAGGTCATGAGGGTTTTTCCTGTGTTTTCTTTTTAGAAATTTTATAGTTTCAAGTTTTATCTTTAAGTATTTAATCTATTTTGAGTTAACCTTTATGTGTGATGTAAGAGTCAAATTTCATTCTTTTGCCTGTGAATATCCAGTTTTCCCAGTACCATTTGTTAAAGAGACTCTCCTTCCCCCATTGTGCATTTTGGCACTCTCGTCAAAGATCAGTCAACCATGTATGCATGGGTTGATTTCTGGGGTGTCTATTCTGTTTTGTCGATCTATATGTCTGTATCTATGCCAGTGCCATACTGTTTCAGTTATTGTAGTTTTATGATATAGCTTGAAATCAGGAATTGTGGTGTCTCCAGCTTTGGTTTTTGCTATTCAGAATCTTTGTGGTTCCATTTGAATTTCACAATTTTTTTTTCTATTTCTGTTTAAAAAAAAAACTACTATTGGGATTTTGATAGAGATTGCATTAAATCTGGACCATTGAGTAGTATGAACATTTCAACAATATTGTCTTATATTCCATGAACACAAAATGTCTTTCCATTTTTTTTGTATCTAATTTCTTTTATCAGTGTTTTGTAGTTTTCAGTGTTCAGGTCTTTAACTTCCTTAATTAAGTTTATCCCTAAACATTTTATTCTTTTTGGTGGTATTATAAATGAAATTGTTTTCCTAGTTCCCTTTTAATATAGTTCATTTTTAGTGTATAATATACAACTGATTTTTGTATGTTGATTTTGTATCCTGCAACTTGACTGAATTAGTTTATTAGTTCTAACATTTTTTGTGGAGTCTTTAGGTTTCTCTATGTACTAGAGCATGTTATTTGCAAACAGGGACAATTTTACTTCTTCCTTTTCAACTTAGGTGCATTTTATTTCTTTTCATTGCCTAATTGCTCTGACTAGGACTTCTGGTACTATGTTGAATAGAAGTGTCAAGAGCGATTATTCTGATCTCAGAGAAAAATTTTCTGTTTTTCACCATCGTTTATAATATTAGTTGTAAGCTTTTCATATATGGCCTTTATTAAGAGAGCATTTGTAAAGCACACTTAAATAATACTTAGAACAAAGAGAAAACTTGAAATTCCCCTAAATTACACTCTGATTATTACTCATTAACAGCCTGCATACATTTTTAACCTAAAGATAGAATCAGTCATTGTACTGAATTTTTTCCCAAAGGCTAAAACAAGATTTTGAAAAACAGATAAGAGGCACCAATCCTAATTTAACTAGAGATGGAAATGAAAACTGTGCTCTGCAAAAGGGCTTAGATTATAAAGTTACTAGCAGGTCCAAATATGAGGGCAAGCAGTTTTCTGGCATCATTCATTTCAATTAAGTACTATATTAGTTAAATATTCTTTATAAAATCTTTTAAGTAGCATTTTCTTGTTTTAAGCATTGATGCCTGTGTTCATTTTCTATTGCTGTAGAAGCAAATTACCACAATCTTAGTTACTTAAAAAGTACACATTATCTCACAATTTCCATGGGTCAGGAGTCAGGGCATAGCTCAACTGGGTCCTCTGTTCAGGATCTTACAAAGCTGCAATCCAAGTATCAGTAGGGACAGCAGTCTCATCAGAGGCTCAACTGTAAGTCTTAGTTTTCAACATATCTACATGATTAAATCATATTCTTTTTGACTAGTTATGGTTTTTAAGAATTTATAAAAATCTTTCATAAATTTTAGATATTACAATTATTATTACTGTTAATGAGAGAGCAACTTAACAAAACCATCATGTTCAAAATCACCTAACTCTTTGAATTTGTGTTTCTGTTTTTTTATTTCATCATCTTATTCTTCAGTCATTAAAGTTTTGTCACCACTTTATATTCTCAATCTAATTTCCTACTCTACTTTGAAATTATTCAAGGAACAGAGTTTCCACTACTTCTTGGGAAGTTATTTGGCACTGTAAAATACCTCACACTTGGGAATTTTTTCTCTTTATTCTGTCTGGTTTTCCCTTTGCTCTGTCTTGTCTCATTACAGCTCCACACCTTCCTGCAATATCACATTGCAGGCTTTTATCTAATTTTCAGTGTACTGTCGTCTGCTCATCTTTTTTTAGTTCTGCTGCTTATCAAGCAGTTCTTTCCCATAGAATCACTTTGCTTTGGAATCTATGTGCCAGGTGTATGATACTAACTTGCAATGCTGCCAGATGAATCTTGCTTAATTTTATTTTTAACCTTGTTTTAAATTTATAGAAGAGCACATGTTCAAAATGCATTGAACAGCAGGAGTAAAACACCTTTTTTGTCGAGAAAAATAGAAAAACACATATATAGCCTATTTTATTTATATGTAAACATAGTGCTGCTCTTCTACAGGTGGGTTGTCTGCAGGTGATTACCAAGAGGAAGGCACTAGAAAGTAATGGAAATTAATGCACTTAGCACAGCAGAAAACATTTAGCCTTTTAGATATACTTTAGGAAGAATCTCTTAATGGATGAGTTTGCAAAGTGTGATTCTGAAGAGCAAAGCAAAGCTAGCATCACCAGTATGGAGTCAATGTCCCACTTCATGCATCCAAATACTAAAATCTAACAGACATAACTCAAACTCTTAAAATCACAAAATCCCTTTTATAAATTTCCAAACATAGGGGAGAGTATTCTCTGGAAGAATAAGAAAATTTTTTTTCTGTTTGTTTTCATCTGAAGGCTATGTTATATACTCTTAGCCTTAGAAAATACCTTTATGCATACATATTTGAATAGTTTAAAAAAATTTAACTTAATAAATAGCTATCTAATGCCTTTTTTGTTTAAAACCTGAATATTTTTACAGTTGACGGTAATAACAAGAACTAAGTCATATCTTATTTGTTATAAAGGCAAGAGTTTAAATATAATGCCCAGTGTAAAAATCAGGTAAAGAAGTCAAAATAGAAAAAAATATATACAGTGTGTATGTTTTCTCCAGTGCCTGGTAATAATATTCAAGGGCATTATGACAAATTTAATTAGGAAAATGTTATAGTAAAATGGAACCTAATAAATTTCTATCCAAGAAAATAAATGTTCTCTGTCATGATTTTGGCAAGTTTATCCAGATTTGCATAAATACTTTCAATGACTCAGATTCCCTTACTTTACAAGACCATTGCTTATAGTGCTGGGTTGTTCTATTTTTATATTTTATAAAAGTTTTATTTTTATAGAGCATAAACCTGCTTCCTTAGACAATCTATTCATTGACCCTACTTTCAATTTGGAATTATTAGTTATATATCTTTTTCTTACACATTACTTTCCAGAAAATGTTTAAAAATTATTTTAACAAAAGAAATGTTCAAGTTAAATTCTAGGATTCTCTCCAGTAATTTCCAATAGGCTCTTCTGCACACAATCTGGTTGGCCATTACCCTGATTATGAATAGAGCTTAAAATCATGCACAGTTGCATAGGCTAAGATTACAATAGACATTCTTTTATATTTTTATTCTGTCAACTAAAACCTTATTTTACTTTCTTATATAAAGCTCTCAAGATAGGTCTTTTAATTGTGAAATTTATATTTGATATTTTTATAACTTTTGTGCTGAATTTATTTATTACTTTTATAGCTACTAGTGCCAAGCACTACCCCAGATTCTGGAGATTTATTGCTGAGCACAGACACTCCAATCATAATAACTATACAGTCTCTACAAACAGTCAGACATTAATAAAACAATCACAACAATAAATGTATAATTACAAACTGAGATAAATGCTCAAAAGAGAAAACCCAGTTTATTGCATACATTTATAGTTATTTTCATTTGTTTTTCTTGTTATATTTACTCTATAAATCCATTTTGGGGATTTTTTTAATCTGTATTATTATAGCCAACATGTTAGTTATCCCTCTTTGTGTCATCTGAAATATTAAGCATATGCATTCCCATATGTCTTTAGGCAAATCGTTTACCCATATTTAGTTAAATAAAGATAATCACTTTATTTGAAAAATAAAATCAGTTAGAAAATCAGTTTCCATATCTAGTTAAAGAAAGATAATCACATTGTCCCAGCCTTCAGCATAAGGCTATGCTGAGGATTAAGTGAGATATTTTACCTGAAAGCTCTTTGTGAACTATCAAATGCTATACAATGTGAGCCATTATTATTTTTCATCTGAGTTAACATGCCAAAAGCCAAAGAACCTCATTACATAGTTCAAATCTTGCATTAATCCATTAATCAATAAACATTAGGTATATTGTCCCAACCAGTTAAAAGATACCCAATTGTGTTTGTATTTGGTCCGATTTTCTCCATTTTGTTCATAAGATATTGTGGCAGAGAGTCAAATATCTTGCTGAAATCAAGGTATTTTATATATATATATATATATATATATCCTTGAATTTTCCATTTCATACCTTTATTATTCATTCAGTTAGTTGATTGATCAAAGCCAATAAACATTATTTTGGACCTCTTCTTTCACATTCTTCTCAGCAGTATCACAACTCATCAAAGAATCAATGGGAAAAATTCCTGCCAACTTTTCGCTTACTCCACTTTCTCTTTTCAACTTTCTGTACTTTATCTAATGTTTTTAAACTTTTTATGCAAATAGATAAGCACAGTACATATTTCTCCTTTTTAGACTCTTTAAATTTTGTTTCCAATTTGAAAGACAGCTCTTCCTTTTTCTTTAGGAGTGACTGCAGGTGAATTCTTCTTAATGAGCAAGAGGTGTGGTATCACACTGAGAAGATACAAAGATTAAACACAGCTTTTTTCATCTATTTAGTTTCCTCTCATGGAAAAGATGAGTTATAAAAGGTGATTTTATCAATTTTTAATACAAATTTATTTCTGATATATCCTGTAGCACCTATCATAATTACTCTCAAAAAATTAACATTCTTTGCTAATAACCATCCCTTGGACAGCAACAAATATTTTTTAAAAAAATAACATGTATTTTGACAAATGTTGAAGTTCTACTTATTGTTGCACTCAAAAGTAAACTAAAACCACAGCATTAATTAGAATATTTGTGCTGTTTTAGCTGGAGTGTATCAAACTACTCAAACCAATCAAAACTATGTAAACTAACAACCAACTCCAAATTCCATATTTTATCTAAATTGTCATTTGTTGAATTTTTGTTATACTGTGACTCACATACACACAATCATATTTAATGCTTCAAATGTAATTTTACCACTAGTTTAAAAATTCATTCACTCATTCTCCCCACAAATATTTATTGATTGCCTACGATGCTCCATGTACTATTTTAGGTACTTGGAATATAGCATTAAACAAACTAGCAAGCAAATAAATAAATAAAACTCCCTGTCCTGATGGAGCTTACATTCCATCAGAGAGACACAGATAATTACAAATTAACAAAATAAATTAGAAAAACATATATTCAAAAGTGAAAAATGCTATGAAGAAAAACAGAGCAGGTTGAAGAGGTAGAGAGTGTCTGCAGTGGGAAGGGGCAGGTTATAATTTTAGTTGTAACAGGATAAAGGAAGGCCACCACTGATCTCATTAAGAAAGTGACATTTGAGCAAAACCTGAAAGTGAGAGAGTTAGCCACATGGATGATAGGAAGAGGAAGCAGCTAGAGCAGAGGCCCTTAGGTGGGGGCATCTTTGGCTTGAAGAGGGAGACCAGTGTGACTGGAGACTGGGGGAGAGGAGCAGTGGAGGTGGGGTTAGAGACTCAAGGAGAGCAAAGTCATGGAAGGCCTTTTAGAACATTGCAAGACTTTTGCTTTTACTCTGAGGGACATGGAGAGTCAAGGAATAGTTATAAGCAAAGGCTGGATTAATTTTAATTTCTACTACAAAGGATTATTCTGCCTGAAAACAGATTTAAGTGGACACTTGTAGATAACAGGAGCACAATACTACAGACCATTACAATAATCCCAATGAGAGGTGGTGATGACTTATATTAGGATAAAATTAGTAGAGAGAGGGGTTAGAAGTAATCACAGTCTAAGTGTTTTAAAATAATTCAAATATAGTGAAAAGTAAAAATAGTAGTATAATGAACCTCATATACCCACCAATAAAGAAGAATTATCAAGAATTTTTCATATTTGCTTTATCCCTCTTTATCACTTTCTTCCTTACAAAATATAAATTCCTAAATATCTTGTAATTTCTCCCCAAGTGATTTGATATGAATTCCCAAAGTTACTGAGTTATCATGACCAGCAAAAGTGATGATATTCCTTAGATCCTCTAATATCATAATCAGATTTCCATAATCAAACCTTGTTCAGTTGTTTTAAAATGTATTTATTCAGTTGCTTTCTTGAAATCAAGATCTGAACAAATTTCTTACATGATTTTTTGTTTTATTGTGTCCCATAGATCTCTTTATTGCAGAACAGATGCCACTTTATTTTAAGTGAGTCTCTAGTAGACAGCATACAGTTGGATCATGCTTATAAAAAATTTATTCTGCCTTTTAATTGGACAGTTTAATCCATTTAAACTTAAAGTAATTAGTGATAAAGAAGAATTTCTGCCATTTTCTATTTGTTTTGGATGTGTCTTTGTTGTTTTTCATTTCCTCCATTAGTGCCTTATTTGTGTTTATTTCATTCTTTATAGTGTACAATTTTTATTCTGTTTTCATTTCCTTTTCTTTTTTTTTTAGTTATTTTCTTTTTGGTTTCCCTGGGGACTATAATTAACCTTTTAAACTTATTACAATCTATTTTGTACTAATACCACCTTAACTTCAATAGTATACAAAATCTGTGCTCCTATACAGCTCTGTCCCTCCATATTTCTGTTGCTGTTGTCACAAATTACATCTATATACATTGTTGCCTGTTAACATAGATTTTAAATTAATGTTTTATGCATTTGTCTTTTAAATCACATAGGGAAAGAAAAGGGGAGTTAAAAAATACAATAATACTGGCTTTGTATTTGCTATGTAGTTACCCGTCCAATGTCATTTTATTTCATCCTGAAGTGCTTTCTTTAGCATTTCTTGCACGGTTAGATTACCAGGAGCTAACACCCTTAGCTTCTGTTTTTCCAGGAATGTCTTAATTTCTTCTTCATTTTTAAAAGATAGTTTTGCCACACATGGAATTCTTTGTTGACATTTTTTTCTTTCAGCACTTTAAATATGTTATTCCACTGCCTTTGACCTTCATGGTTTCTGCTGAGTAATTGGTTATTACCCTTATTGAGGATTTCTTATATATGATTATTCTACCACCTTCTGACCTTCATGGTTTCTGCTGATTAATTGATTGTTACTCTTATTGAGGATTTCTTATATGACAAATTGCTTCTCTCTTGCTTCCTTCAAGATTCTCTATCTTTCAACACTTTGATTATAAAATGTTTTGGTATAGATCTCTTTATGTTTATCCTTCTTGGAATATGTTGAGATTCTTGGGTGTGAAGATTCATGTCTTTTATCAAATTTGGGAAATTTTAGGCCATTATATTTTCAGATATCCTTTCCACCATTTGCTCTCTCTTCTCTGTTTCTGGGACTCCCATTATTTTTATGTTGATATACTTGGTGGTGTTGCCCAAGTGTTCATTTTTCTTCACTCTTTTTTCTTTCTGCTCCTCAGAGTGGATAATTTCAGTCTTAAAGTTTGCCAATTCTCTTCTGCTTGTTCAAATATGCTGTTGAAAAACTCAAGTGATTTCATTTTAGTTAATATAATTTTCAGCTCTAGAAATGTTTTTTTCTTTTTTATATTTTCTGTCTCTTTACTGATATTCTCTATTTGTTAAGACACGTTTCTCCTGGTTTCCTTTAGATCATTTATCGTAGTTAACACTTTGTCTAGTAAGTCTAATGTCTCTGCTCCCTTAGGGACAGTTTCTATTAAATTCTCCTGGGAAGGATCATACTTTCCTGTTTCTTTGCATGCTCCATATTTTTTGATTGAAAACTGAACAATTTGAAACAGTATAACATAGTAACTCTGGAAATTATATTATTCTTGTCCTCATGGTTTGTTTTTTATTGCTGTATGGGTTATAGCTCTTTATTTAATGACTTCTAACATATTATTTGTAAAGATTGTATTCTTTGAGATCTCTGCTTCTTTAGCTTGAGGTTAGGTTAGCTAGAGTTTTGACAAAAATTTCCTTGAACACCTGGAGTTAAAAAACAAGAAACAAACAAAAGACTCTTCTAGTCTTTGCAAATTGGCTCCATGTTGGCATACTTCTTTAATGTTTAGCCAGTCTGTTTAAAACTATGCTTTAGCCTTCACTTACAGCTTTTACTGAGTCAGAGGTGAAACTTGAGGTCTTCTCAAGGTCTTTTCTGAACATGAGTCCTGCTCAGGGCATGGACATGGCTTTCTAAGTACCCTAGTATACAACAAAACTTTACAGTACCCTAATTTTGTGAAGAATATCTCTTCCCATCATTTCTTTTTTCCTCCAGGGGTGAAGGCCATGATGTATGCAATTTACTCTCAAGTGGTTCAGAAAAAAGATACACTTGTTACTTGTGCTATTCTTATTTTTGAAGGATAAGGGCAATTTTCTATCATGAAGCAACAAGATAGTAAATGCTAGGTTCTTAGAAAACTTTATGGAGCATTCCTGCCAAATCAGCCTTTAATCTCTATTTTCACTTCATTACACGAGAAGAAAAGATATTTCTATCTCATTTAAGCCACTGTTGTGTGGGTTTCTTTCTCATGCAACATATCCTATATCCCAACTAACACAAGATCCATTGAGGATGATTCTAGTTGGCCGCAGTCACTGACATTAGAAGACCAAGTAGACTTGACATCTAAAGAATTCATTGACAGCATGCAAAATGAATATATAATTACTCATACCTCTAATAAGCATTTTAATTATCTATTAGAATGAGAAAAAAATAGAAAAGAGAGAAAAATCTGAGTGATAAAGGCAATCTACTTTTTATTTAAAATACACAGATTTTTAAGAAATGTCAATTTTTTTTTATTGCTGACATGGCATACTGGGAATTAGGATATAAGAGTAAAGAAGAAAAATTAAAGGTAAAGTGTTTGCTGTTTAAAAAAAGAAGAGAGAAGATGTTAGTAGCATAAAAGGTTAGAGACAGTAAGGTTTAGAGAGAGTAGGGAAAAGATTAAGAAAGAATTGGTAACCAAGAAGTTACTCTGGGAAGAGACAGATGATAAAGATGTTTGGAGAAAAATTAATACATTCTATATGATGTAACTTCTATCTTCCCACTTAATCTTAAGTAAAATCTAAATAGTTCATGAGCATTATAGAAATCATAATTGCCTTTAATAATACAAGGATGTATTGAATTCTGATTCAATGCTGGTGTAGACTGTGTGAAAACACATTCTCACATTCAGGTTCAATCAGACCCGAATTATATAGTATGTAATTACATACTGAATTACATACTATGTATACACAGTCATAAATTCTATGTATACAAATGTAACAAGGTAAAAATTCTCATCCTCCAAGATTTCACAACCTAGAAAGTCGTAAAATGAAGCAAAAAGTGACAAAACAGCATAACAAATGTTGAATACTAGGGATATGTAAAGAGTGCTAAGACAGTGCAGAAGAGAGAAAGACTAAATCTAGTCATAGGATAGGGATAGAGGAAGTATCAAATTATTTCAGGTGGAAATACCTTTTATGGATGCAGGGAGGAATTCTTCATGGAGTGAAGACCTGAAACTAACACAACGTTGTAAATCATTCATACTCCAATACATTTTTTTCTTTTTTAATTTTTGGCCACATTGCACGGCATGCAGGATCTTAGTTCCCTACCTGGGATCAAACCCGTAACCCCTGCAGTGGAAGTGTGGAGTCTTAACCAGTGGACTGCCAGGGAAGTCCTCCCCAAAATTTTTAAGAGGTATAAGCCAACATGTTACCTCCATGGCCTACAAGTGTTTTAGAATTGTGAGAGTCCAAGATTTTTAAGGGGGATTAAAAAGAGATGCAATGAGAGAGTTATACACTTTTTTGAGCCATCCAAGGGACTTTTGAATTCTCCTTTCACGTGAAAGAATTAAAACAGTAGATTCACTTATTTATTAGACAAAGCATTTCCTAAGCACCTATTTGTGCTTGATACTGTTTGGATGAAAACATATGGAGGGATTAACCTGACATCTTAATGGGAGGAGGAAAAATTTTAAATATGGAAAAAAATATGAAAAACACATGAAGAAACATATATTAAGAAAATAAGATGCTTTGTTTCTGGGGGGAAATGAATTAATGTTATAGATAATATGATGTGGGCAGGGAGGAGAGAGATTTGCTTTAGCTAGAGTAGTCTCAAAATGCTTCTCTGAGGAGGTGATATTTGTTGAGACCTGAATAAAGAAATAGAGAGCCATGTAAACATTTGCTGGAAGAAGTTTCAAAGCAGAATGAACAGCAAGGGCACAGAAATGAGAGTAAGCTTGAATTTTTGAGGGGTGTAAAGAAAGACAGTGCTGTAGACCGAATGATTGTGTGTCTCCAAAATTCATATGTTGAACTCTAACCTCCAATGTAATGATATTTGGAAGTGGAACTTTTGAGAAGTGATTAGGTCATAAGGGCAGAACCTCATGAATGGGATTAGTGCTTTTATTTTTTTATTTTTTATTTTTTTAATGAGATTATATCTTTTAAAAATTTTTATTTATTTATTTATGGCTGTGTTGGGTCTTCGTTGCTGTGTGCAGGCTTTCTCTAGTTGCAGCGAGTGGTGCACAGGCTTCTCATTGTGGTGGCTTCTCTTGTTGTGGAGCACAGACTTCAGGCACACGGGCTTCAGTAGTTGTGGCACGTGGGCTCAATTGCTGTGACTCGCAGGCTCTGGAGCACCTGCTCAGCAGTTGTGGCACATGGGCTTAGTTGCTCCACTGCATGTGGGATCTTCCCAGACTAAGGATAGAACCTGTGTCCCCTGAATTGACAGGCGGATTCTTAACCACTATGCCACCAGGGAAGCCCCAGATTAGTGCTTTTATAAAAGAGACCCCAGAAAGTTCCCTTGCCCTTTCTTCCATATGAAGACACAGTGAGAACACAGTCATCTAAAAACAAGAAAATCGTTCTTCATCAGACTTCATATCTGCAGCACCTTGATCTTGGACTTCCCAGCCTCCAAGCCTCCAGAGCTGTGAGAAATAAATTTCTGTTGTCAAGATAGCTTGAGTAGACAAGCCACCCCGTCTATGGTATTCTGTAATAGCATCCCAAACAGATTAAGACAGCTATTGTATGAAAATCATGAATAAGAAGTAAAAACGGGCTTAGAGAGCCAGGTAGGGGCCAACTTATATAGAAATATGTAAACTAGGGAAGTTAACATGGATATGTTTGATTTCAATAGAAATCCATTGGAAGCATCTATGCATGGAATGACATCATCTTCTAGAAAGATACTTCTGGCTTCTATGTGGAGCATAGACTGTACTTAGGTAAGAATGAAGCAAAGTATTCTAGTTAGGGGACTATTTCAGTATCCTAGACAAAAGCGGTATAGAACCACAATGAGAAATGGAAAACGTGAGAAATATTTGAATTTGGAGTATATTTTGGCAGGAGAGATGTGACAGGCTATCCAGAAGGAATAGGTGTGAGATGTGAGGAATCATGACTCATTTCTGTCTGAGGAAAAAGGTAGATAGCTATGTAAATACCTGGGATGGGGAAGGTTTGGGAAGAGTGAATTTCAACAGGAGCAGATTGAGGTAAGAAGAACATTATTTTTTTCTGTTTGGCCTTGTTAGCTTTCATATATCTACTAAGAGAGTGGAAGTATTGATTAAGCACTGGAGCTTAGGAGAAGTCTGATCTAGAAATATAAACTTTAGTATCATTACCATATTCTGATATTTAAGTCATGGGACTAGAAAGATCATCTTAGGAGAAAAATTAGAAAAGAAAGAGGCCAAGAGCTGGAGTCCTTCAGCTCTTAGAGATCTGTCAAAAAAGGAAGAGCCATTGACAGAGACTTCAAAGGAGCCACTAGGGAAGCAGAGAAGAAAACAAAACAAAAAATTGTCAAATGTTATTATCACTGTGGATATCACAGAAACATTTCAAGAATGAAGCCAGTGGTCAACTGTGTCAAACGTTATTGATAAGTCAAATAAGATAATTTGCAATGAAACAGTGATTTTGGTAAGATGCAGGTCATCCTTGGCTTTGACAAGAGCCAATTCAGTAGAGTGTTGGAAATGAAAGATTGAAGTAGTTTGAGAAAAGAATGGGACAGGTGGGGTAAAAGTACTTATAGAAAACTTTTAAGATACATTGCCATAAAAGCAAACAGAGAAGGGGCTGGTGAATGGAAAAGTTAAAGGTTAAGGAAGGAATTTAATTTTAGGTTTTATTTTAGTTCAAGTTACACATTCACATAATTCAAACAGTTAAATAATTTAAAAGTCTTCACACAAATGTAATTGTCCCCTGCATATATCATCCCCCATTTTTCAACCTTAAGAAACCTTAGAATCAACTATTTTAGCTGATTCTTTTGGTTTCCTCTTGACTTCTGTGTCTGCATTTGCCTCCTTTGTCTACATTTGACTATTCCTATCCATTATTTTCCTTTTTTGCCTTCCTCATTCCCCTTTTCTTTCCTTTTATCTCTCCTCGCAAGCCTCCTTATCTTATTATTTTCCTTTTTTAAAAAATTAAGCTCTGCCTTACTTTTATTTTCCTTTTTCTTCTCCATTTCCTCTTTATCCTCCTCATCCTCCTTCCTTCTATATCCTCTCTCTTTCCTGCCCCCACCCTCAGACGTGGCCAGCCAAAGTATTAAAATGTCATATATGTTACACTTCCTGAAAAAAGATTTTTAGGCCAGGTTCTTATATTTGAGTCAAGCTAGCCAAACAATTGTAGTTCTCATCCTAAGGAGGAAAAATAGTTTTTTTGAATGTCACACTAACCTTATTTTGTTTCCTTCAGCATCAATCAGTATTATTGAACAGAAATAATAAATAAATGATACACATAGAATATATTTCCAACTAACTTAAAGATTTCTGAGAATAGGAGGTCTCTTTTACTCAATAGGTATTTCCTTAGGTCAACTACTCTGCCTTATTCATCTATTACCCTAGCACCTAACATTGTGCCTTGTAGGCAATAGCTGTTCAAAACTTTTATATGATTGTATTCATAATTCTCCTAGTGTGGAGAGCACGGCACTAGCACATTGACAAACTGTGGATGTGTCAACTTAAACAATTATAACGTGGCTTTTCTTTGCATTTAACTATCTTCCATGTCAAACCTTGATCTTCAAAGTAAAATTATATTTTAAAAGATACCACAATTAAACTATATAGCATATGTTGTTCTTATGCTCCATTGCATATTTGATATGACATTCACATTTACTTAGTAAAATATTCACAAGAGCCTTACACTATACTCAAGGGCTAGAAGGAGTGGTTATAAAATAGTGTGATGAGTGTTGCAAGGAACAAAGAAGAAAGCCGCTAATTCTCTGGTGGAATCCTTGTAGGTTTCAGAGACATGGTGACCTTTAATCTGAGTCTGAAAGTGTGAGTGGTGAGAGCCATTTCAATGAGCCCTGATACTCAACACAATCTTTATAACAAACAGTTGCAAGATAAAGGCATAAATTTTAGTGAAACAAGTAATATATTTTAAAAATGCTTCCTACTTTATTTGAATGTACAATGTAAAGAAATATGGACAGCAGGAAACATGCCATCTAGAGACAAGAACAATTTAAACTGAGCCCACTCAAGGTGGGAACATTTTATTCAGAATCTTCACTTAATTTCCTTTTGTTTAAACCATTATTAAGAAATATCCTCCAGCTTACCAATGTGAATTTTAAGCCTCCAGTGGTATTAGGTTTGACACAGACAGATCACTTCTGGGATTATATTAATATAGGCAGTAGTACCTGTTAGTGAGCATTTGATTGCCCACAATGCACAAGGATTTACTCATATTATCGATTTTTTGGCAAATATATTGGATGAAAATCCCCTGATATTGCTAGTAGTTGTGCCATCCAAATTTTATTGGATTTGTGAGCCATTTTCCTCTGTGTTTAAACTTGTGATATCTTTCTATAAATAGAAAAACTCAGGTGTTAACTGCAAAAGAACATTTACTGTTATGCAGGTGTACCATAGCCTTGTGTCTCTGATGCTCAGTTATAACAAGTGCTTTGATTCCTTTTCAATTTTAATTTTGTTTTGTCTTTTCCAAACCAGTCAATAGAAGAGAAAGTATAAAGTGATTATAAGTTATCTAAGCAAAGATAACACTTTGACATCCTGAAGACCAAAAGCGTTACATAATAAGCCTGGATATTTTTAGGTAAATTATAAAATTTTCCTTCCAAATACACTACCCTAGATTTGTCTTTGAAAACAAGGCAATTGGATTAAAATTTATTGAACATTTAATTTCAAACAAGAATATGTATATTTTTTTTTCTTCACATGCCATAGTATATTTAGGCCAATTCTACCTCCAGAACTATCCAAATCAAATCTTCATAAAATCTGTTTTGGCATATCCCATACCATAGATTTTTATAGCCCACCGCTTATGTATAACATCTGATATTTCACCGTGGTGGTAGAATCTTTATTCAAAATTAAGGGCGCAAAGTTGTCAAAACCTAAAGCTGCTAGCATTTACAATTTAGTGATCAGATTTTAGAAATAGAATTTACTTAACCTTTGAAGTGTCCTAAGCCCACAGAAATGTCAATCTTTGGACCTCATGAGAGAACACTGTATTTCAAAGTGAAACCATTACTGCAAAAAGAAAAAACATACCACAGCACAAAAACAATGGTTGCCTCTTAGTCTTTCTAAGAGGAAAATTTTATATATGTATATTTTATATTAGGTTTCTAATGGCATGTCTTAATAGCTAATGATGGTGGTAGTAATTTCTCCCCCCACCCCCAGCCTAGATTTATTTTTCTACTTCACTACTTTTTTACCTTAGGCATTAGAAGATAGAAACTTGGGAATAGGAGGGGTATCTAGCATGGAAAGTGACTTCAGAGATCATTGGGAAAGTAGGAACTTGAATATTTGAGGTCACGGACTTAGAAAATAAGCACACAATAAGGGAAGACAAGAAATGAGATGTAGCCATAACTGTACACCTGTGCATGTTTTCAAGTATGTTTCTAAACACACATAGCAAAATTTCTCATATTTCAAATGGTTTATATCCAATCAATTTTTCCCTAGTTGTATTTAAGGTAAAAGAAAGCACTGGTTTAGACACTTGTCCCAGTTCTACCACCAGATATCTGTGTAAGTTTTGACAAGTAATTAAACCTCTCTGGCCCTCAGGTTACTCAGGCTTAATTCAACTTGGTGAATATGAATTGCTCCCATATTAGGTGTCAGTCCTTGTGTTCAGTTATGAGAGCCTAAAGATAAAAATTATTTCTGCTTGAGTTACTACAGTTTCCAACTCCAATCTCACCCCACTCAATAACTTCTAAATTGTCCACACTGCTCCAAAGTGATCTCTTTATAATGGAAATCTCAAAAGTTTTTAAATGCTTTGATAACACCATGTGGCCCTCATTAAAAAATCTTAAATTCCCTAGAAATGTATACCTGATACTTTATGATGGGTCATTCTTTGCTTCTCTGTGTCCATTTTTTATTTCTCCCCACTAAACCTCATCCATAATAATCCCCCTGCTGCTCAGAAACACTTTCTCTGTTTTCTGTTTTGTTCCCTTTGTAGTATGTGGACTTCTTTCCACCTAAACCAGCATCCTTTATCACGTCTGCTTATTCCTAACTTCTGTTAATCCTACGTGCTTCAGTACTTAAGTCTCTCTTCCTTCAGAGAAAGGCCTCCTCAGATCCTGCTGATGTATTGTGGAATTTATCAAGCAGTACTGTAAATCTGTTCATGGATCTGTTCAGAAACTATACTAGAAATCTCAGAGCATTGATTAAGAGTATGAATTATTGAATCAGATTGCCTAGTTTCAAATTCAACCTAACCCAATACTGTGTGAACTTGGGCAAGCAATTTAACCTCTGCCATCTTCAATTTTTTTTAAGTTCTTTATTGGAATATAATTGCTTTACACTCTTGTAACAGCTTATAAAGTACACCAAAGTGAATCAGCTGTATTTATACACATATCCCCATATCCCCTCCCTCCCACACTCCACGCCCGGGCCCTCCAAGGCATCAACCATCATTGAGTTGATCTCCCTATGTTATAGAGGAACTTCCCACTAGCTATCTGTTTTACAGTTGGTACTGTAAATATGTCAATGCTACTCTCTCACTCCTTCTCAGCTTCCCCTTTGCCCACTCCCCGCCTCCGCCACCCCATGTCCTCGAGTCCATTCTCTGCATCTGCATCCTTGTTCTTGTCTTGTCACTGGGTTCATTAGTACCATTTCTTCTTCTTTTTTTTTTAGATTCCATATATATGAGTTAGCATACAATATTTGTTTTTTTCTTTCTGGCTCACTTCGCTCTCTATGACAGACTCTAGGTCTATCTACCTCATTACACATAGCTCCATTTCATTCCTTTTTACGGCTAAGTAATATTCCATTGTGTATATATGCCACATCTTCTTTATCCATTCATTTGTTGATGGGCATTTAGGTTGCTTCCATGTCCTGGCTATTGTAAATAGTGTTGCAATGAACATTACGGTACATATTTCTTTTTAGATTATGGTTTTCTCTGGGTATATGCCTAGTAGTGGGATTACTGGATTATATGGTAGTTCCACTTTTTAGTTTTTTTAAGGAACCTCCAAACTGTTTTCCATAGTGGCTGTATCAACTTACATTCCCACCAACAGTGCAGGAGAGTTCCCTTTTCCCCATACCCTCGCCAATATTTGTTCTTTCTAGATTTTTTGATGATGGCCATTCTGACCAGTGTGAGGTGACACCTCATCGTGGCTTTGACTTGCATTTCTCTAATGATTAGTGATGTTGAGCATCTTTTCATGTGTTTGTTGACCATCTGTATGTCTTCTTTGGAGAAATGTCTATTTAGGTCTTCTGCCCATTTGTGGATTGGGTTATTTGCTTTTTTGGTATTAAGCTGCATGAGCTGCTTGTATATTTTGGAGGTTAATCCTTTGTCCATTGCTTTGTTGGCAAGTATTTTCTCCCATTCTGAGGGTTGACTTCTTGTCTTGTTTATGGTTTCTTTCACTGTGCAAAAGCTTTTAAGTTTCATGAGGTCCCATTTGTTTATTCTTGATTTTATTTCCATGATTTTAGGAGGTGGGTCAAAAAGGATCTTGCTTTGATGGATGTCATGGAGTGTTCTGCTATGTGTTCCTCTAGGAGTTTTATAGTATCTGGCCTTACCTTTATGTCTTTAATTCATTTGGAGTTTATTTTTGTGTATGGTGTTAGGAAGTGTTCTAATTTCATTCTTTGACATGTTGCTGTCCAATTTTCCCAGCACCACTTATTGAAGAGTCTGTCTTTTTTCCATTGTATATTCTTGCCTCCTTTGTCAAAGATAAGGTGCCCATATGTGCTTGGGTTTACCTCTGAGTTTTCTATTCGGTTCCATTGATCTTCCTTTCTACTTTTGTGCCAGTACCATACTGTCTTGATCACTATGGCCTTGTAGTATAGTTTGAAGTCAGGAAGCCTAATTCCACCAGCTCCATCTTTCTTTCTCAAGATTGCTTTGGCTATTCGGGGTCTTTTGCATTTCCATACAAATCGTAAGATTTCTTGTTCTAGTTCTGTGAAAAATGCCATTGGTAATTTTATAGGGATTGAGTTGAATCTGTAAATTGTTTTGTGTAATACAGTCATTTTCACAATGTCGATTCTTCCAATCCAAGAACATGGTATGTCTCTCCATCTGTTTGTATCGTCTTTGATTTCTTTCATCAGTGTCTTATAGTTTTCTGCATACAGGTCTTTTGCCTCTTTAGGCAGGTTTATTCCTAGGTATTTTATTCTTTTTGTTGCAATGGTAAATGGGAACATTTACCTTAATTTCTCTTTCTGCTCTTTCATTGTTAGTGTATAGGAATGCAAGAGATTTCTGTGCATTAATTTTGTATCCTGCTACTTTACTAAACTCATCAATTAGTGCTAGCAGTTTTCTGGTAGAGTCTTTAGGGTTTTCTATGTATAATATGATGTCATCTGCAAAGAGTGACCATTTTACTTCTTCTTTTCCAATTTGGATTCCTTTTGTTTCATTTTCTTCTCTGATTGCTGTAGCTAAAACTTCCAAAACTATGTTGAATAATAATGGTGAGAGTGGGCACCCTTATCTTGCTCCTGTTCTTAGAGGGAATTCTTTCAATTTTTCACCATTTAGAACAATGTTGGCTTTTGGTTTGTCATATGTGGCTTTTATTATGTTGAGGTAATTTCCTTCTATGCCCATTTTCTGGAGAGCTTTTATCATAAATGGATGTTGAATTTTGTCAAAAGCTTTTTCTGCATCTATTGAGATGATCATATGGTTTTTACCCTTCAGTTTGTTGATATGATGTATCACGTTGATTGATTTGTGTATATTGAAGAATCCTTTTAGGGTATCTGTGAGGTTCATATAGCTTTAGGTAGTCTGTGTGCTGATGGGAGGGTTTGTGTTCCTGTGTTGTTTGTAGTTTGGTGAGATGTGTCCAGCACTGACAGTTGCAGACAGTCAGATGAAGCCTAGTCTTAGACTCTGATATGAGGCTCTGTGAGAGTTCTCTGCAGTTAATCTTCCCTGTGTCTGAGGACTCCCTAGTAGTCTAGCATCCTGGATTCAGTGCTCCCTCTCCAGAGCCTCCTACTTGACTTCTGATGGAGTAGTCCAAACTTTAGAGGTTGCTTGTCCTGGCAATAAAGGGGTTTAAAGAAGACTGTCCAAGCCCCAGACTAACAGCAGGGTGTTGAGTCAAACAAATGCTAAGTCAAGGAAACACATACATGTATAAGATACACAAATACTGAATTCAATAGAACATAAGGCACTAGAATGACCTGACAGAAGAACGCCAGTATGCTATCAGACAATCAAAGAGAAAACCAACAGAAATTCAAAACCAAAACAGAATTAAACAAAAACAAAAACAAAACAAAACAAAAAAACACCACACACACACACAAGCACAAATCCAGGGAGATTTTGAAAGCTAGGATCAAATATAATAAAGAGCTAGAGTACCACCAGATGGACTGAAGATTCTCAGAATGAAATCAGACAATTTTACTTAGAACTAAGATAAAGACAAAGACCTAATAATAAAAACCAAAGCAGTGTGTCATCTGGAGAATAAAGCAAGGAAACAGAGGAGACCAATAATATTGCTTATAAGTATATTATGATAAAATAAACTAAAAAAGCATAGAAGACAGGACAACAGAAGAGTGTAGTGTGACTGGAAATATGAAAAGAAAAAGAAAAAATGGAAATGTATAAAAGAGATGAAAAGAAGGTAGGAGAGATACAGTCAGCACTATAAAAAACTTGGAAATAGAAATATATAAAAAGACTAAAAATAAAAATAGAATAAAAAATATGTTATAAAATGTGTAGATCCCTTAGAACTAAGATTGTAATTAATTAAAAAAAAATAGAACTGACCCCAGAATGGACCAGATCAATAGAATTAATAATATTTCTGTTTCCTTGAGGTCTCAGCTGTAAGCGTCCTTCTGCCCACCTTGGGCTTTTTGTATTATTCTGCAACCAGCAGAGCTTCCTTTATTTTTCGTCTGTAAGTGCCAGTGTGTGGGGAGAGAGAGGGTACAATAGTGGCTCCTTCCCCTGGGAGTGAGTGAGCAGTGGCACCCTGCCTGGGTCATGGTGGCTTGGGTGGCTCAGGCCGAGAAAGCGACTCCAACTGCAGCTCCTGCCCCCTGCTATGACTTCGCCAGGGCACCCTGCCTAGGTCAAGGTGGCTCAGTCAGCCGTGGTGGTGCCTGTTGCAGAGGGATGCCGGCAGCTCAGGTGTAAACAGAATGTCTCCAGAGCTGGGTCACTCTGCAGGCTTTTGGCTCCCAGCTGCAGGCACTCTAGGCCAGCCCTGCCTGGGGGACTTTGTTATCCCTGAGTGCATTATCTAGGCCCACAGGGGTCCTTCCTTTGTCCATCACAGGTGCTGAGAGAGAAGCTACACCCACAGCTCCTCCCCTCTGCTTGTGAGTCAGCAGAATTGAGATGCCACTATGCCTGCAGCTTTCCACAGTAGGCACTTTCCTCTGAGGATTTCTTCCCTCCTGTCCTCTCAGTCCATCTCCCCACTACCAACAATGTTTCTCACCCTGAACCAGTTCTCCATTTCCCACATTCCTGCTCCCAGACCCCCTGTTCAGCTATGAATCAACGTCTCAGTCCAGGCACGCTGAGCCGTGGTGTGGACCCTCTGTGTGTTTCTCACTCTTTCCCAACTGCCACAGATCATCCACTTCACCCTCTTTGAACAGTCCCAAATGCCTCCCTTCTGACCCAGGAAAATTCCCTGTTGGAGAAGGGGTTTCCCCATCAGATAAGGGACATTTCCCCAAATTCAACAATCTCCCCTCTGTTAAGATCCCCGCACCCTAAAGTGTGGAACCCATCCCTTTCCTTTCTTCTCCTCCTCTTTCTCCTTTTTTTTTTTTTTCTTTTTCCCTCTATCCTACCCAGTTATGTCAGGATCTTTGCAGTCCTTTTTGGTGTCCGAGGTCATTTGCAGGTGTTCAGCTGGTTCTCTGTGGGAATTATTGCATCTTTTGGTGTATTCCTGATGCATCTGTGGAGAGGGATGCATTCCACATCCTTCTAATTTGCCACCATCTTTCTTCCTCTTCAATTGTTTTATGTGTGAAATGGAAATTGATTATTAATACCTAGCTCTTGGAATATTATGAGGGTTAGAAAACAAACATAAAACCAAACACACACAAAGTGAAAATCAAATCAATGTATGTAAAATGCTATATCCAGAGCCTGACACATAATAAGTGCTTAATAAATGTAATTTCTAATTTTATTATTGCTAAGATTGTCTCATCTCTGTATCTCTGGTAACTTACACATTACCTGACATGATACACTTACTAATTCATTAATTAAGTGAATATCTACTATACATCTCTGTGTTAAGTATTATTTAATTGCAGAACATACAAATATAAGGAGTAAGTATGATAACTGAATGAAGGAATCAATGAGAGAATTAACAAAGACAAGTTCTATCCCTACTCACAAAAAGTGTTTGCTATCTAGTAGGGGAAAAGACATGCAAGTGAAGAATATAACAAAGAGTATGTTTCAGTTCTGGTTCAGTGCAGGAAATTAAATCAGGTATGTCAAGCAGAAAGGAATCTTAATTCAGGGAATCTGTAGCTTAGAAAATTGTTGGACAGGCCAGGAATGGAAATCTGGATCAGCCACTGGATTCCTGAATTTAAGGGCACATCACCAAAGATGTAATCCAGGGGAAATTAGGCAACTCCTGCTCTTAAACTCCCTCTCATCCACATGATACTGGTGACTAATGGCTGGGAAGCTGAGTGTGGGGCTCCTCAATGGCCTTTATGCACTCCAGTCTCCATGACTTTGTTTACTATGCCAGCAAGAAGATGGCTTTCCCCTGTCTTTCACTGTCCACATCATATGTTAGACCCTCTTGGGCAAGTCTGTGAAATGTAGTTTTCACTTCCCAACCTCTCCAACTACATAGTGTCCACGTACTTTGTAGAAAAATATTTTAGTT